>NW_026695228.1:10800000-20800000 GCF_021218885.2 Marmota monax | reverse complement strand
TGACCTATTCATAGCATCTCCGTACCCTGCAGCGGAGCCCATTCCCACAGGGGTTCTGGAATCTCTGCACAAACTCAATCTGGTGACTTCAATCCAGCAGTCCCCTGGCCCCCTAGCTCCCTGCCTAGAAGTGCTCTTCCCATTGCCTATCTCGCAGCCCACCCAGGCACCTTGGACAGCGCCCTCCTCTCCCCCTCCTCCTCCTCCTCCTCCTCCTCCTCCTCTCCTCCTCCAGGCTCCATCTCCGGTTCTGTTGACTGTTCTAAATGGCCAGGAAGTAGGGCCCCGCCCCCTCCCAGGCCTGCTTCATTCACCCCTGCTGATCTTGACATCCACATTGGGGCCAAGAGGGAGGCCCTAAATTCCTGTTCATTCCAGTGCAGCAGGAGACTTGTCAAGCAGCCAGGCTGAACAGAATGCAAGATCAGGCAGGAAGTAGGTAAACTGCCTCCTGTGGGTTGCCCTGCCTCCTCCTCCACCCATGGCTGTGTCAGCTTCAGGTTCAGCTGGCTCCAGGTTCGCCTGAGGCATGAAGTGCAAGGTGGAAGGATCTTCCTGGCATCCTGTCCTCCCCAGAATCAGGTCCCAGACTGGGGATGGAACTGGGATCCTCCCCAAATGGATAGCTTCTCAAGAGTGAGCTCACACCACATCACCTCCCTGCCAGTGTGGAATCCCAATAAAGTTGCTGTGTGGCTGCAGCCTGTTCCTGCCCCTCTCTTGGTCTTCCACGTTGCTTGCTCCAAGTCCTAGCCTGCCCATGAGTTATTCAATGAGCAAATCAAATCTACAGTTGCCTTAGCCACACAAAGCTCAAATTTTTATATTTCATATTTCATTAAAAATCATCCAGGGTGTGAGGTGTAGCTCAATGATAGAGTAGTTGCCTAGCAAGCACCGGGCCCTGGGTTCCATTGCCAAAGAAGGAAAAATGAAATCTGCAGCAATGATTCCTGTCCCTACTTAAACATCAAATCTTAATTTATCTTTAATTTGGCTTTTATTTATTTTTTTTAATATCAGGGATTGAACCCAGGAGTGCATGACCACTGAGCCACACCCCCAGACCTTTTTTTTTCTATTTTATTTAGAGACAGGGTCTCACTGAGATGTTTAGGGCCTCACTAAGTTGCTGAGGGTGTCTTTGAACTTGCGATCCTCCTTCCTCAGCCTCCTGAGCCACTGGGGTTACAGGCATGCGCCAGCTGTTCAGACTCTGGGTTGACTCGGGCTTGGAGTGGGTCACCAGGAACCCCCTGGGTTTCCTTTGTCACAGATTAAGCCTTGACAAGCCTGTAGGCTTTTCCCGTTCCCCTATTGTACTCTCTGTGCTCCAAGGTGCTCAGCAAGTTTCTTTGGCCACAGAAGCCGGGCATTTTTGTCCTTTCCCGTAAACTCCTCTGGGAAGAGGACGTTAAGGTCTAACGGGCTCTAACTGTCCTCCTTACCCTCCAGAGATTCCTGTAGCCCACGGAGCAGAGCAATGTACCCCATCATAGGTTTTTTCGTGGGTCATCACATTTGGAAGTTGATACTGGCAGGAAAGGTCAGCAATGCCTGTAAGTCTGAATTCTCCCAGGTCTTTGGCACCGGGCAAAGCAGAGGCCTAGCATGTGCCAATGGAGCCAGCATCGGGATTGGGCAGATCATGTGGTGAGAGTCCATGTGCTGGGTCCTCAGAAGCTCCTAGGAGGGCCACTGTGGCGAGCCTTATGGGGAGACGTCCCCACACCAAAGAGACAGCTCCTCGGGGCCGACAACCACAGGCCCTGTTGCCTTTTGCTTGGTTCCTGTGTTCGTGAGGTGGTCGGAAGGAGCTTCATCCTCAAAAGTTATGCCAGGTTCATCACCAGCCTGCGTACCCGGATAAGTCTGACCCCCTGACCAGCCTCTGCATCCATCCTGGGCTGATCATCAACTGGGCAATAAAACTGGCCTCCAGAGGAAGCATGGACTGTAGGACCACACTGAAGAGAGCTCAAAACAGCAGCCTCCCTTGGCCTCCGCCAGGCCTCTGTCTCCCCAAGGCTTGCATTAAATGTAAATTGTGGAGTCCAGTAGGGCTTGCAGGGGACCAATTTTGGATATGGGACCTAAGGAAAAAGTGTTGCTTTTAGGAGCTGGGGTTGTGGCTCAGTGGTAGAGTGCTTGCCTCATGTGTGTTAAGCACTGGGTTCAATTCTCAGCACCACAAATAAATAAATGAATAAAATAAAGATCCATCAACACTAAAAAAATATTTTTTTAAAAAGTGTTGCTTTTAGGGGCCGGGATTGTGGCTCAGCGGTAGAGCGCTCTCCTAGCATGGGCAGGACCCGGGTTATATCTTCAGCACCACATAAAAATAAAGGCATTGTGTTGTATCTATCTACACCTAAAAAAATAAATATTATAAAAAAAAAGTGTTGCTTTTACATCCAAGGTGCTTGTGAGACCTAAATGGCTGGTTTATTTCCTTCTTGCAATCTAGTGGTCTCATATATACAAGTCTCCTTTACCTTGTGAATCTTTACCTAAGGATTCTCTCATTCTTTCAATATCTGAACTCATTCTAGTCTGAGTTGAAAAGTAAACCTGGATCTGATGAAGATGTTCTGCATGTTCCTTTACTAATTATAGCTGTGTCGTTTCTTTTTAGAACTCCTCTTTTTAAAAATTCTGTATTTTTGAGATCATGGTTTTATGGTGAATTCACATTTTGATTCTGCATGCCTAGAGTAATACATTTTTCTGATCAACCTTATTTTATCTGACTATAGAGGTTTTTACATTCTATGTTTGTTCAGGGGCCAATTTTCAAAGGTTACCTCCCAAATACATTGGGAAATTTTCCTCTTAAAAGATTCTATGTAGCTGGTGGCTAGAGTTGTGGCTCAGTGGTAGAGCACTTGCCTGGCATGATGAGGCCCTGGGTTCAATACTCAGCAGCACATAAAAAAATAAATAAAACAAAAGAACCATTGACAACTAAAAAAATTTATATTTAAAAAAAGATTCTAAGTAAGACATAGAAATGGTGATGCTGGAAATACATCTAATAGAAGCTTTAATAAACCTCTGTACCATTGAAGCAGAGATCTAATTATAAAAAGCTACAAGATCTTCGTTTCTTATTTTGTGTGTGTGTGTATGTGTGCACACTTATGCATTGTGTGGTTGTGTCCACATGTGCTTGTGTCCATATATCATGTACGTGGTATTGAAATTGGCATATGGATAAATGAGCGTTCAAATTAAAATTTAAATGAGAAATGGACCAACTATCTTTTAGTTCACATGTCTTTAAAAAAAAAGAGTTTCAGTTTAAAAACAGATGAAAATAAAGATGTCTTTAAAATTATTAACTCACAAGTTTTTCTAGGTCATCAGACAGGTAATAGAGTGTTAGTTTCTATAAAGTGTATAGAATATAATATCCATTGCTTCTAGGATATTTCTTCAGTGAGGAAGAGATGGCTAGTGCTGGTAACTACACCTGTCTGATATCTTTTTTTTTTTTTAGTTGTAGTTGGACACAATACCTTTATTTATTTATTTTTTAGTTGCAGTTGGATGCAATACCTTTATTTTGTTTATTTTTATGTGGTGCTGAGGATCGAACCCAGGGCCTTACACAAGCTAGGCGAACCCTCAACCACTGAACCACAACCCCAGCCCCATATCTTGGTTTGTACAGTTAAAAATAAGTAAGGGGCTGGGGTTGTGACTCACTGGTAGATCACTTGCCTCACATATGTGGAGCTCTGGGTTTGATCCTCTGCACCACATAAATATATAAAATATATTATACAACTAAAAATTTTAAAAAATAAGTAAAATAGATTTCACATAAATGGAATTAATCATAAATGTGATTGTTAGAGACATCTGGTTAATTTACAGTGTTAAAGTGCTAACTGCTACATATAAAATCAAGTACTCTTGGTTCTGGGGTTGTGGCTCAGTGGTGGAATGCTCGCCTAGCACGTTCGGGGCACTGACTGTTTTGTCTCTGTGTCTTCACTAAAACAAGGTTACTAAGAGTTAAAGATTCTATCAGGTATAATTTATATACAAAAAGTATAAGAGGTCTCAGTTGGGTTTCAATTAAAGTACCATAAAAACTTTAAAGTAATTCCTCTTGTTAAAGTGGAGCAATTTGTCTAAATGCAATAATTTCATAAGGGGTGTTTCAGAGGGGGAATCAAGAAAAAGAATCAATAGCTAGGAAAGAGAGAAGAAGATTCTAGATATGGAAATATATTTTACTATAGAAAGTAGAAGGAAAAGTGGGTGAGAAAGTCATTGTGTGGTAAAGTAAAAAGTTGTACAATGTCTAAGTAAGTTACAAAAGGTTTGTGGAGGACAAATTTCAAAAAGTTTGTGTGTAACTAAATTGGTCATATATAAGTAGCACGACCAGTAAAAGTTATTCAAGGTTTTCCCCTAAGGTAAAATATTAATGTATGATATAACTAAAGTTTAATCCTCTATGGGTTGAAGTGACAAAGATTTCTTAAAACATTAATCTTCTTTTATCTATCAAGATAATCTCATGTGTGTTAAGTTTTATTATTTAGAGCAATTGGCCTCAAAGGAATTAGGGTTGGTACAACTCTGGTTAAACAACAACTGTTATTTTAGAGTACACTACATTACTGAGTCTAAATTTTTCTTTAAAAACTAAACTTGGTTAATATAAAACCATCAGTGTAATTGTGGTGCTATTACTAGGTTCTTGGTATAGTAAATGCATTCACATCCTCCAAATATACAAGTCTTTGAAGTATAAGGTTTAAAAGAACACTTACCAAACTAAAGTTTAAAGTAAAGTTTTGGGATTGATAAATTTTTATAAATTACATTTCTTGATTGATAGCTATTATGCAAACTCAATATGTTTTCACTCTGGTTAATTTCATTTTGTGTTTTCTTTGTAACCTTTAAATGTTATCTGTGAGTGCCTTACAGAAGTACAACTTTTCGATATAACAACCTGAGTTAATTTGAGATAATAGGCCATCATCTATAGACAGGCAGGATGCAAGGCTAACTTCCAGTACTAATACAGACCCTAATTAAACAGAAAGGGGTAAATGACCACAAAGTTATAGACATTAAAGTTGAATCCCAGTACTCTTACTTTAAGACTGATGAAACTGGCTTGCTGGATGTTTAGGACCAAAACCTGGAGACTAAAGTTAAGGAAGTAAAAGGGTCAAGAAAGAAAATGGACAATATTTAGCTCTTTCCCTCTGAGTCAGCTTGAACCTAGGGAACAAAGGGACTTCTCTAACGGCTTTGCAACTCTGGAGTTACAAAGTAAAAGTGAGGCTCAAGCAGAGAGCACCCTTGAGAGACAGTGGGCCGTCTCACATGACCTCCTTATCAGAGGGATCACTGAGACCCTGGAGGACAAAAAGCCAACCAGTGCACATACTGCAAAGAGGAGAGTCATTGGAAAAGGGAGACATCCAGGATGCTTCCAAGGGAAGCCACTTCATCAAGGAGACCCTGACAGATCCTAGAAGATGGCACTAAAAGAGCTAAGAAGCTGCTCTCAAGTTCCCCAAGTGACCCCCATGAGGGAATTCAGCTGACTTTTAACAATAGATAGGCCCAAGGTCAATTTGACCAGTGTGGTCTTCAACACCTAGCAAAACAGTCATAACTAAAGCACAGCCATTCCTGGGCATTTAAAAGAAAGGAGGGCTGGGATTGTGGCTTAGTGGCAGAATGCTTGCCTCGCAAGTATGAGGCCCTGGGTTCAATCCTCAGTACCACATGAAAATAAATAAATAAAATAATGGTATTATGTGTCCATCTACAACTAAAAAAAAAAAAAAAAAGAAAGAAGACTAGTTCTTTTAATGTAACTTAAGATGTACACTTGTGTTAGCCCCAAGAGTAAATAAGACTAAAGTATACAAAAGAGGGATTCTTAAACAGGAGTGCCTGATAACTATCAAAAGAGACTATCAGGCATAAGTCTTTAATGAATTTAAGACCTATGAATTTTCCTAACCACCTACACAGGTAGGCTTGGTCTGCATTTGCTAGTATTGTCACAGGAAAGCAGGGACCTGAAACTCCAAACCTCAGTTCTTGTGTTCCTACAAAAGAAAACTTAAAGTCACATACCAGAAGCCCTGGGAGAGAACTTTAGTATAAGTGAAAGGGAGAGAACCCTGAGAGACAGTGGGCTGTCTCCGAGCAGAGGATAACAAAGGAGACAGTGCTGTCCCCAGACTTGTTACTGTTTTATGGTTGACTTGAAAACTGGAGTCCTCTTTCAGCAACCTTCACCAGCCAAGTGTTCAACTCCTCCTTCCCATCGGGTGGTGGAGTTTTTGACCACCTCTCCAGGACTGTCATGGACTGTCATGACTTGTAGGTCATCCTACAAGTCAATCCCATGTTAATGTGGGCACTGGGGTCAACAGCTGGCCAGAAGCTCTCTTCATGCACCTGTGCTGCTAAAGGAATCGTCCTTCCTGCACCATTGGAGACACTCATAATCATAATTCCTAACTTCACACTGACCTCAAGGGACCCGGCCAAGAGTTGGTCCCATTAATCATTTTCTCTTGATGTGTTTTACAAATAGCTCCCTTACTTTTTTGTTTTCTACAGATTAACTGCTATCATTTGACTTCTTAATATAGTTTAAAGAAGGGCCTTAAAGGAATTTAAAGAACAATTTATGACCTTGTCATAAAGAAGGACCCTAAAGTAATCTAGAGAACACTTTATGACCTTACCAGGCATTTCCCTGCTCATTGATGGCTCCTGCCTAACAGCATGATTATCTAGCCCTAACTAACAAAAATAAAGGGATCTCTACTAAACACAGGTTATACAATAAAAAGTTATTTTACAAAAATCAGGCAGCAGCACTATACATCTAAACGACATCTTATCTGTGACATTATAAAAGCGAATTGTTGTGTTTACATTCCTGATAACTGTGACAATAAGGAGTTACAGTCTGCAATAGAGGTCGTGTCCTCACTGGCCTTGTTATGGGGACAAGTTTTTAACTCTTGCACCTCCTGGTGGGAGATTACTGGTTTCTCTCCTCATCATGAAATATCATCATGATACTCATTGACAAGTTCCATATGCTACAATATTTATTTTGTATAATTGTCATTCCAATACTTATATGTTTTTGTGTTTCTCTCATAGAAACACCCACCTCTCAGATAATTTTACAACTTTTTTTTTGGGGGGGGGGGTTGGTACCAGGGATTGAACTCAGACCACTCATTGAACTTGACCACTGAGCCACATCTCCAGCCCTATTTTGTATTTTATTTACAGACAGGGTCTCCCTGAGTTGCTTAGCATCTCACTAAGTTGCTGAGGCTGGTTTTGAACTGGAGATCCTCCTGCCTCAGCCTCCAAAGCCTCTGGGATTACAGGTGTGTGCCACCATGCCCGGCTGGACAACTTTTCTTTTTGAACCAGACTTTTGCCACAGACCCTTCAACTGACCCAAGACATTCCTAAGAGGGAAACCCAAACTGTTTGCCCTTTGTCACCCCCCTCTCATCTCGAAGCAGCCAGAGTGGTCATTGTCCTCTGTTTTCAGAGAGGGAGAATTGAGGCTGGGGTCAAAAAGACAGTCAGGGGGCTGGGGTTGTGGCTCATTAGCCTGGCAAGCATGAGGCACTGGGTTCAATCCTCAGCACCACATAAAAATGAACAAATAAAATAAAGGTAGTGTGTCCATCTACAACTAAAAAAAATTTTTTAACAGAATGTGGCAGGTGTCACGCACACACACACACACACACACACACCAATCAGTGCAGGTAGTAATAAGTGGGTCCCGTCGAGGCAGATGGGGGCTGCCTGGAAAAGAAAGGAAATCAAATGCTGATATCTCCAAAACCTTTCCCCTCCTCCCCGCCCTGTTGCCAAGGCAACCTGCCTCCAGGATCTCCCTCCCTACAGGGAGCTGTTAATGAATGAAAACCCCCACTTCCTCGGACACAGGGCTCTGGGGCTCCTTCCCTGCGGAGAGGCCTGTCTCTGTTGTATCCCTTAATAAAACTGGCTTTCTCCTCTTGCCTCAGCGTTTCTCAGGTGTTCAACCTTCAATATGTGGGGAAACAGAACTCGTCCCCGATTCCCATCACCACAATCACCAGTGCCCATTGGTCTCCAAAACCCAGCCTTTCAACCTCCTAATCAAGCCTCAGGCTCTTTGCCCAGTGCCCAGGCTTCTTCCGCCCTCCCTGCTGTCCCCTTCTGCCCCAACCTCAACTCCTGTTCACACCCACTCCATGGATCCCCACTGACCTCAGCACAAGTTCATGGTGACATGAAACCCAAATCTGTTCCCTTCGGTTCTCCTCCTCCCCATCCCCAATGAGGTGGCTCCTTGGACTCAGAGTCAGGCAGATCTGGGTTCGAGTCCCAGGTTTATGAACTAAACCTGGGGAGCTCAGCCATGTGGAACCTCAGTTTCCCAGGGGGATAAAAATAAGTGAAAAGGGGCTGGGTGTGGTGGCATGTGCCTGCAGTCCCAGCTACTCAGGAGGCTGGGGCAGGAGGATGCCTTCAGCCCAGGAGTCTAAGGCCAGCCTGGGCAACGCAGTGAGACCCCATTTAGAAAAGAAAAGAGTGTGGGTGCATCTGCTGGAAGGGTACAGTCCTGAGCCTTAAGCCTCTGCCTTTGGCCAGAGGCGTGGCCAGGTCAACTACGCTCTCCAAGGAACCCCCAGCCCCAGGCGCTGGTGGGGCCCGTGTTTGATGTAGGGAAAGAGGCCCCAGATTGTGGGCTATCTACTGGGACAAAGTGAACACACACCTGAGGTGACAGATTGCAGCCTATTGAGGAGAAGGGTCAACTCCAGGATACCAACAGCCTGCGTCCCTGAGGGCTGGCCACCCATTAATGCCTGGTTCCTGCCCCAGCCCACCCCAGCCCGCCCCCTCTCACCGAGCCTCAGGCTGTTTGCTGAATTCAGTCCTTGCTCAAATATTTGTTTGGGGGACAAGAGGCCTAGAGTGCCTTCTGCCCTGCAGTCAGGTCACAGCCCAAGGAGGGAGGGCACAGCAAGAGCTGCAGTCACCCTTGTCTCTGACCAGGGACTTCGGGGACTGCGGGCCCAGATTCCTGGAGTCGCCAATGATCATGCCTCAGAACATGTGGCCACAGTTAGGCGCAGTGGGCACCTGTCACCCAGCAGCTGGGAGGCAGAGGCAGCAGGAGCGTGAGTTCCAAGCCAGCCTCAGCAACTTAGCGAGGCCGTAAGCTACTCAGTGAGACCCTGACTCTAAATAAATAAAATGCAAACCAGGGCTGGGAGGGGGCTCGGTGGTTAAGCACCCCTGGGTTCAATCCCTAGTTAAAAAAAAATGTGGCTGCCGGATTTCTGTTCTTGCGACTAAAAGGCTCAGGGGTCACTCCAGTTAAACTGGGCTAACTGGGCTGCACGAAATAACCACACAAGAGACACAAATACTTTTTTCTTTGGGGTCGCTGAGACGGCTCCTCTGACCTTAAGGGTCCGCAGGAAGAGAGAGAGAGAGCACGCGCTGACCCCTTTTATCGAGGAGAAGCTATTCAAATGAGGCAAGGGGTCAGGTTTCAGGGGGCTGAGTCTATCTTCATGATGTCCACTGTCAGCAGGTTGACTGACACCTGGGTAGGCCACACCCAAGGGCACAGTAAGAGGAGGGGACACACACAAGGCACTTCCATGGAAGATTCTATCTTAAACAGGGCAAGGGGCTATATTACAAAGGAACAGGTGAGCATAGCTTCACCCATGGGGCTGTAGCAAGCACACCCGTGCACAAGACACCGACCCTCGCACCCAAGAAGGGTGCCACATTTCTGCAACTGAGCGCCTCAGCACCCAGATGGGGAGTGTGACCCAGTCACGTGCAAGGTTGATCTCCCACAAGCAGCCAAGACTTCAGAATCTGCAGCCCCCCATAGAAAGGAATGAAGCACAGACACAGGTCACCATGGGTGACCCTGGGACAGGGGATGCGGAGTGGGTAGAAAGGCCACCGTGTGTGACTCTGTTGGTATGAACCCACCAGAGGAAAAGTGGGTCCGCGGCTGCCAGGGCTGGGGGAGGGAAGGGGAGTGACCCCCTGATGGGGATGGATTTGCTTTTGGGCTGACAAAAAACAATTTTGAACTAGATAAAGATGATGTTTATATCATGTGGATTGTACACTTTGATTAATTTCGTGTTATGTAAATTTTACCCCAATAAAAAATAACAAATTGATAATTAAATTTCCAAAAAAAAAAAAAAAATCATAGCCCCTATGGGAAATGATATAGAGCTTTCTCAAAGACTGAAGATAGAATTTCCATGAGTCAAGTGGGGCCGCACCTGCCTATAATCCCAGTGGCTCAGGAGGCTGAGGCAGGAGGATCACAAGTTCAAAATCAGCCTCAGCAATTTAGCGAGGCCCTGAGCAACTCAGAGAGACCTTGTCTCTAAAATATAAACAAGGGCTGGGGATGTGGCTCAGTGGTTAAGCACCCCTGGGTTCAATCCTCAGTATATTTGTAACAATTGAAAAGTGAAAGCAATGCAAGTGTCCTTCAGTGGATGATGGCTAAACACCACAGTTCATCCGTACCATGGAATGGTATTTAGACTTAAATTCTGATCTGGTGGAGCGGCAGTTTGCCCCTGGAATCCCAGCAACTGAGGAGGCTGAGGCAGGAGGATCGTAAATTTGAGGCTGGCCTCAGTAACTTAGCAAGAAATGAAAAGGGCTGGGGTTGTAGCGCGGTGGGAGAGCGTTCTGGTTCAATCCCCAGTACCAGAAAAAAAGGAGGGTGCTGGGGAGATTCTAACCAACCTGAAACGTGACTGCACCTTGAAGATGTCATGCTCAGTGACACGAGCCAGTCCTTTGGTGACGGCCCACTTGTAGGAAGTTCACTGAACCAGAAAGTAGGATGGCGGGTGCCAGGAGCTGGGGAGGGCGAGTGCTTCACGGGGTAGGGTTTCCACTTCGCAAGGTGAAGAGTCCTGGAGCTGGATGGCGGTGACCGTTACCCAACGACCTGAGCACCCTTAAGGCCACTCGACTGTGCACTTAAAATAACAAGTTCCATTATGTGTATTTGAACCACAGTTTAAAAAAAAAAAAAATGTCCAGCCTTCCGACCTCAGCCCTAGAATTGGAGGATTGCGGAGGCAGATCCCACGCCCCGCGGGCGGCAGGCATCGCTGGGTCCTCGAGCGCCCTCTTGAGGAGCCCAGCACAGGCGCCGGGGCCATGGTTTGTCGTGTTGGGTTGGTGGCTTCTGGCAGCGAAGGCAAAGCCGCGCCATGGGGCCTCCTGATGCCAAAATGTGGTAGAAGGAATTGTTTGCGGATGTGGATTCCTGCAGATGATTCTTGGGTTCGTGGCAGTGGGGTTCTGCTCTGGATTGGGCACGACCCAGGAAGAAATGGGGGAAATTCTCGTCCGGGTGTCTTGAATTCCTTCCTTCCCGCCCTCCTTCTCCTTCCCTCCCTCCTTCCTGGCTAGGGAAGCACGGTGCCCTGAGCCACACATCGGGTCTGCCAAGGCATCTAGAGATGATTTAAAGGATGCGCATAGGTTTTATGCACGTGTGACTTCATTCTATACAAGGGACTTGAGCACCCACAGATTTTAGTCTGGGAACCGACCACTGTGCACACCAAGGAGCTCCTGTGTAGCTGCTGCATAACAAATGACGCCCATTTAGCAGCTTAAATCACCACACACTTATGACCTCACAGTTTCTATGGGCTTGGACTCTGAGAGGGGCTTGGCTGGGCACCTCTGGCTTAAAGGTACTCGTGAGGTGGCCTTCAAGGCATTGGCCAGGGCTGAGGTAGCATCGCGGCTCCACTGGGCTGAAGGATCCATTTCCATGATTGCTCAGGTGGACCTTGCCATGGGGCCGCCTCCTGGTGTGGAGCTGACTTCCACCAATATTAGCCTCCCAAGACAGGGGGTACCCAGGATAGAAGCCACAGTCTTTTATTTTTTTCTTAAGAATTTGCATGTTACTCAGCTTTCCCTTACTGTAACAAAATCCTGAGATGATCCACTTAAAAAGAAGAAAGGTTTATTTCGGCTCACAGTCTTGGACATTTCAATCCATCGTTGGCTGGCTCTGCTGCCTTTGGGCCTGTGGCGAGACAGCACCTCATGGTGGGAGAACATGGCAGAGCAGCTGCTCCCCTCAGGGCAGCCAGGAAGCAAAGAAGAAAAAGGAAGAGACCCGAGGCCCAGTCTCCCTTCCAAGGCACACCCCAATGACCTAACTTCCTCCCGCAAAGCCCCACCTCTTAAAGGTGCCGGGATTGGAGGGTACCTTTGGGCCACACAGTCAAGCCATAGCCATGTGGGTGTAGCCTTCTTACATGATGTTAAAAGAAACACTTTGAGCAAATTAAACTTAACATCATGCGTTTGAGCAAATGATTGTTTTTCAGCAGCGGTGGGGATGGAACCCTAGGCAAGTGCCCTACACTGAGCTATCCTTCCCTCCCAGGAGCTCCGCACCGCAACACTCTCCACCAGGAGGGCGGTTTGGCTTTCGCGGGGCTAACCTAAGCCACCAAGCAGCGCAAGCCTCTGATTGGCGTGTGCCTCGAGTGGGCGTGGCGAGAACAGCTGGCAGCCTGCGATTGGCTGAAACTCAAGCGTTTGTGATTGGTTGAAACCCAACTGAAATTTGGTTTTTTGCTACACTCTTGGCTTAAAAGTTTCAGTTCGTTTACTAAGTTAGGTAGTGGCTTCTTAGGGACTCAACAAGAGACTCTTGATGGCTTCCTGATTATTTAACAGTAATGGGAAATCCAAAACCAAAACGAGCAAAAAAGAAAGAAATCCGAGGTAGCTTTCTTTTCTGCACCTGCTCCTGGCGCCAGACTTCCTTTTTGACTCCGCCACCTCTAGAGAATTCCCTGTAGCCTCGCTTGTTGCCCTCTGATTGAAAAATGGCTGCTGCGGCACCAGATATCATATCCTATTCAAGAAAGAAAGAAGGAGGTAAGGAGGGAACCCAGCTGCATCTCCCTTTCATCAGGAGAAAAGAGGCTTTCCTGAAAATCTCTGCTGTCTCCTCTTTCTTCAGCCTCATTGGTCAGAACTGGGTCAATAGCCAACCCTATGGGCCAGGTATCTGGGAAGCTGGTAAATAGGAACACATTCGTGTGGGTGTGCATGTGTGTGTGTGTGTGTGCGCGCGTGTGTGTGGTGTCACTAGTCACTAGGGATTGAATCCAGGGGCTCTTTACCACTGAGCAGCATCCCCTTTTTATTTTGAGACAGGGTCTCGCCAAATTGCCCAGGCTGGCCCTGAACTGGCCTCCTCCTGCCTCAGCCTCCCCAGTCGATGACAGGTGTGCACCCTTGTGCTCAGCATTAGTTTGTCAATCTTAGCAATCAGTTAATAAATCCAGCCCCAAGATGGAGGCAGAGCTCAGAGGTGGAGCACTTGCCCCGAGTTTGGTTCCCAGAACAAAGAAGAAAAAAGCTAAGGTTGCCCAGCCCGGGCCCCCAAATAAAAAATGCCCCACAGGCCGCTGGGGGAGGGTCTGTGCTGGAGATGCACGTGGCTTTTCTTTTGGCCCCAGGCTCAGACTCTACAGCAAGGACGTTTATGACCCAGGCTGGCTCCTGCTGGCTGTGAGGAAAAGCCCTGGAGGATCAGGGGGGACTGGTCGGCTGCATTTCCAGAGCTGAACTCGGGTCCTCCTAAGAAGCAGTGACAGCTGGCGCGGTGGCACACGCCTGGAGTCCCAGAGGCTTGGGAGGCTGAGGCAGGAGGATCCTGAATTCAAATCCAGCCTCAGCAATTTAGCGTGACCCTCTCTCAAAATAAAAAATAGAAAGGGCTGGGATGTGGCTCAGGGGTAGGTCACCCTGGGTTCAGTCCCCAAGACCAAACAAACAAACAAAAAAGAACCCTAACGCTTGTCTCCACTCCTGATGGGCTGGGCTTGCTGACTGGCTGTGGTGATCTCGGCAGAAGCATTTTGTGTACATAAGGTTAAGCCCCGATTTTGACAAGATGAAGTTCGCAGGCTGAAGTGCGTGGGGCTGTGCCTTCAGGGGGAGCCCAGAGTAGGAAACCCCTGGAAGTTCCTGCGACTGCGCCAACATGCCCCTACAGACCAGGCAGCTAGAGCAACAGAAATGGAGTGTCTCCTGGTTCTGGAGACCAGAGAGGCCAAGATCAAAGTGTCGGCAGGGCTGGCTCCTCCTAGAGCTTGGAGGGAGGGTCTATTCCGGGCCTCCGTCGTGGGCTGGGTGGCTGCGGGCGTCCTTGGTTTGCAGGTACGAACCCCAATGCCTGCCTTCCGCATTGTACACCTCTAGGTCCAACCTCCCCCCTTTTTAGTTTGCAGTACTGGGGGGTTTGAACCAGGGCTTCACACAGGCTAGGCAAGGGCTCTACCACCAAGCTGCATCCCCAGCCCTTTTTATTTTTTATTTTGGCACAGGGTCTCACTAAACTGTTCAATCTGGCCTCAAGCTTGTAATCCTCCTGCCTCAGCCTCCTGAGTAGCGGGGATATGGGCATGTGTCACCATGCCCAGCCCAAACCCCTCCTATTACAAGGACACTAGTCATTGGATTAGAACCCACTTTAATCAAATGTTACTTCAACTTCAGTTGATCACGTCTGCAGAATCTAGTTCCAAATAAGGTCATGTTCAGGAGTCAGGATTTGAACCTCTCTCTTGGAGGGACACAATTCAACTTCGACTTTCTGAACCCAGGGCCAGGAGTCCAGAATAGCAGCCGTGGTTGTGGGGATGCATGAGTCTCTTACTGGGGCTTCAGTGGCAGGAGAAGACCACGGGAGGTCAGCATTACAGGCTGGAGACAGGAGGGGCCCAGAGGGGGCTCAGAGGTGGGACATCGCCCAGCTTGTGGGAGGCCCTGGGCTCCATCCCCAGCCTCACCACAAGGGGAAAAAAGATGTGTATCTTATCCTGACCACTGGAGGCGTGTTCCGCTGAGGATTCTAGAATAAAGATGATCCTTGCTTTATAATGACTTAACTTGCAATTTTTCCACTGTACAGTGGTGACAAAGCAATAGTGGGCCAGGCCCAGTGGCGCACGCCTGTAATCCCAGCAACCGGGGAGGCTGAGGCAGGAGGATCATGAGTTCAAAACCAGCCTCAGCAACTCAGTGAGACCCTGTCTCTAAATAAAATATAAAATGGAGCTGGGGATGTGGCTCAGTGGTCAAGGGGCCCTGAGTCCAATCCCTGGTACCTGCCACTCCCCAAAAGAAGCAATAGCGTTCGTGCATTATGGACTCCTGGGCTCAAAGGATCCTCCTGCCTCAGCCTCCTGAGCAGCTGCCCCTACAGGGGCACACCACTGCCACTGTGTCTGGCATACTAGAAAGTTTTAAATAGCATCTGTGACTCGAGTTGTATTTCTACTATATAGCAAAGCTCTGGAAGTTCTGCACAGATTCTAGATCATTCCGTAGCCCAGAGAGGCAGCAGTGAGATGCCCCTTCTTCGGGAGGGAGGGCGGCTGGGTTTAGAACACTGTGGTGATGGTGTGCGACACTCAGGGGCACTCAACCACTGAGCCACATTCCCAGCCTATTTTCCCTATTTTGTATATTATTTAGAGTCAGGGTCTCACTGAGTTGCTTCGGGCTTTGCTGTTGCTGAGGCTGGCTTTGAACTCGAGATCCTCCTGCCTCGGCCTCCTGAACTGCTGGGATTACAGGCATGGGCCACTGCACCCAGCCATCTTTGTACTTTAATTAAGCATGACTGTGCCTCTCTTAGCTGAAAAGTATACAGCTGTGTATGGAAAGATATTCATATTAGCATGTTTTCACTTCTAGGTAACCAGCTTAAGCAGATGGACTGTGATTTGCCAGGCTTCTTTTAAAATCCTCCATTTGACAAATGAAAAACTTCTAGTAACAATGTTGAATTAATGAAAACCTGGAGAACGGGGTGTGGCCCCGGGGGGCCAAGTGCTTGCCTGGCCAGAGGCGTTGGGTTCCATCCCCAGCGCTGCAAAAAACAAACACCATCTGGGAGCATGAAAAGTAAGAAAATCAGCATCTTGAAGACCAAAAGCAACATCCGCTAACCTGAGCGTGAGATAATAGTCATTTAACAGAAAAAAAAAAAAAGACCTGACGCCTCACTGTGTCCTTATAATTCATGTAGCGACCTGCAGTGGAGCCTCTTCCTAGGCCTCTGCCTGTGTGCACACAGCCACAGGGATGCGAGCACATGCAAAAGTCCGGCCCAGAAGGAACTCAGCAGTAGGGCGTGGTGGCTGTGCAGGAGCCCAGCACCCAAACCCAAACTAAACTAAATGGAGCTGAGCAAACCTACTCTGTCTGCCCAGCACAGTGGCCCACGCCTGTAATCCCACGGTTCAGGAGGCTGAGGCAGGAGGATCAGGAGTTCCACACCAGCCTCCTAATTTAGCAAGGCCCTAAGCACCTTCGTGAGACCCTGTCTGTAAATAAAAAATAAAAAGGGCTGGGGATGGGGCTCCATGGTTAAGTGCCTCTGGGTTCTACCAAAACAAAGAAAGAAATCCCTACTCCTGCAGATTTTCAACTGTGGAAATGCACAGGAGCAACATGGAGCGCCTGGAACGGTTCTTCCTACTCAAACTTTGCTTCCTTCTACCATCATTCCCCCAATTCCTCCATCCCCCTGCCTCTGGTCACCAGCTGTTCCACCCCAGGACTGCAACAGCCCTAACACTGCAGCATATTGCTTTCTGATCTCAAAGAAAGAACCTGGAGGACTCCATGGGGAGGTTTTGGACATGTCACTACTTACTCCTGAGGGCGGGGGCTGGGACTGGGACACAGTGGAGGGCCACCTCGAGCCCACTTACAGCCAAGGTCCTCTCCCAAGGACTGGAGGTAAGGACAGTGGCCATCTTCCCTCCCAGCTCCCCATCCCCACGTTCTTTGGAGACCTCCTTATCCAGCAGCAGGCTCTCCAGGACCCGACTGGCTTTTAACCCAACAGCACCACTCCGCTCTCTTCTCCTGCGACTTGCACATGCGAAGGAGCCAGGCCCTGCTTGTCTGTCTGTGCCTGCCTTCTTCACTCACCACAGTGTCTCCTCTGCATTTTAAAGTCCACACCCTTCACTACATTTTCAAAATCTCTTTTGCTAGATGACCAAGGATTTCCCGTATCCAGGGATCCTGAACACCTGGGGGAGCCCTCTGCCTACTATAGACTTTGCCCAGGCACCCAAACATCTTCGTTATGAATTCAGTGACATTTTTCTACTGTCATCGAGTTGACCTGAAAATTACATTTTCAGCAAACTCATAAAGGGCTCTAATGATTTACAGTGTCATGAAAATCATAAAGTGAAATGCTCTTGAAAAAAATCTAAGCGTGGCATGGTGGCACAGATCTGTCATTCTAGTGATTCAGGAGACTGCACAGAGGGAACTTCCCCCCTTCAAGGGCAGCCTCCCCAACTTAGGAAGATCCTGAGCAATTTAGCAAGATCCGGTATCAAAGCGTAAATAAATAAAGGTCTGGGGGATGCAGTTCAGTAGTAAGCAACCTGGGGTTCTATCTCCAGTAGGAAAGAAAGAGAAAAAAGAAAAGGAAGAAACCTATTACGCTGCACGCTTTAAATTGTTTAAGATGGTACTTTTTTTTTATAACTTTATTTTTATGTGGTGCTGAGGATTGAACCCAGGGCCTTGCACATGTAAGGCGAGCGCTCTACCGCTGAGCCTTGAAGAGGATACTAAGGCTTAGTCAATTAAGACATACTGATGCATAGGTACCTAAAACAAATTGGTGTCCCAAACCTACTTACTTAATAAAATAATAAAGGTGCCTGTCATCCCAGCGTCTCCGGAAGTTGAGGCAGGAGGATCACAAGTTCAAAGTCAGCCTCAGCAAATTTAGCAAGGTCCTAAGCAACTCAGTGAGACCCTGTCTCAAAAAAAAAAGGGGGGGGGGGGCTGGGGATGTGGCTCAGTGGTTAAGAGCCCTTGAGTTCAATCCTCCTTACCAAAAAAAAAAGGAAAATAAAATAGAAAAATGAAAATAGGGGAGGTAGAGTCAGTAATCCAGGGGAAAAGGCCAGTAGGAACGAAAGAGGAAAATTTTGAACCGCCCGCAGTTACACTTTAGCCAAATTTGATTCCTGATGTCTCTCGGCCTCAGCTTCCCCCCTGCACCGCTGAGGGCCTGGTTTCTCTTCTCCCAGGGGCACGTGGGCAGCACGCGCCGAGGATGAGGATGAGGATGAGGATGAGGATGAGAGCTCCAGCCCAGCCCAGGGGGCGTTACTTTCTATGCCCCTCTCTCTCCTGTGCCCTAGCGTCGCGAGTGGGACGAAGATTTCTGGACTAGGAAAGCGCTTTCAAAGCTAAAACTTGTTGCCAATTCACAGTCTCTCGTACTACCTGGGTCATCTCCCCATATGGACCACGGGCGCGCCCTGGCGGCCGGGCAACTCCTGGCTGACGCCGTCAGACCACGTGTGAAATTGAGGCCACCATCTTTCATCCGGGCAGCGGCCATCTTGGTAAAGGTAATGTTCTAGATTATACCTTCTGTCCACCATTCTGGCTCTCCAATATATGAAGTGAGAACAAATAATGAAGATTCACGAAATATCCTCGTTTTATAAAGAAGAAATGGCTGATGACTTAGAGTCGGGCCGAGGCCCGGCCAGAATTTCCTTTACCAAGATGGCCGCGGCATGGTTACGTAATAAGAGCGCGCCACCGGAAAGTCAACGCGCAGGCTCTGTAGTGACGTCACGGAGGCGCGACCGGGCCGGCGCTGGAGGAAGGAGGTAGGAGCAGCGGCGGTGCGGGCGGAGCCCGTGTGTAAGGGGGCCGACGGGCCCTGCGGGGATTGCTCGGCGCGGGTCTGCCCGCTGGAAGGCTGGAGGTGGGGTGCTCGGGGACGGGAGCACCTCTGGTGCCCAGTCTTGACAGCTCCCGCGGTGGGGCTGTGCCCATTTCTCAGACCCAGGGACTGAAACCCAGAGGGCATCGTGTTGGAGGCCACCCAGCCCCACGGTGCACTGAGCAGCTTGCACCCGGAGGAGGACCGAGCAGGATGCGGACATTCTCTGGCTGCGGCGTTAGGGGTTGGGCTGGGGTGGCCCGGGGGATACAATTGGGAGGGCTTCTTGGAGGAGGCAGCGTTGAGCTTTATCCTCTGTTTGATTCACCTGCGATCAGTCACTTGGGTCTCAGTTCCCACCCCCTGCACCCCACCCGTGCGGGTCCTCAAGTCCACCGCCTCACCCACCCCGAGGGCTCTGTCCCACAGGTGCCGCTGGAAGGCCCGCCACACCTTCCTGTCATCCTGGAATGGGAGTCCCCGGTTCCCGAGCTGTCTCCCGCACACCTCCGCAGGCTGGGTTCCCTCTCTTCATTTTTTTCTTTTTTTTAATATTTTTAGTTGTAGACGGACACAATACCTTTATTTTATTTATTTTTACGTGGTGCTGAGGATCGAACCAGGGCCTCGCACATGCTAGGCAGGTGCTCTGCCTCTCAGCCCCAGCCCATTTTGTACCTTTTCTAAGGGGCCATCAACCCAGGCAGGGTCAGAGAGCCCCCTCCCAGTGCCCTGAGTGTCCTCACAGCTCTGATTGTGTCTGAGGGGGCGTGGTGCTGGGGATTGAAGCCAGGGCCTGTGCATCAGTGCTCTGCCACTGAGCTGCAGGTCCAGCCTGGCCGGTTGCATCTTGTAACTCCTGTCACTCATCTATCTTCCCGTCAGTCTGGGGAGTCCTGTGCACCCAGGCAGCTCACGGCCACTTCTTTCCATACACCCCACACCCACTAGTTACTGTGTGTGTTTGTTGAGTGACATGCAGAAAAGAAAGGGTGTCTGTGTTAGCTTGGCCAGCTGAGCCTGACCGTTTAAACAACAAATAGGTTTTCTCTGACATGGAGGGTGGGATTCCTGCTCATTCAGTTCTGATAAGGCGTCTTTCTGCTGTGCTGCTGGCCATCTGCTCACTCCAGCCTGGTGGGAAAGAGGGACACTTATCAGGTGATCATCTAAATGAATCTAAAATAGCAACCTAGGTACATGTCTCCAAGAGAGGTTTGTGTCCTGAAAGAATCGGAGGAGGTCTCAGGGAAGGCTTCCTGCAGGTGGGAACTCCTGAGTCTGGCCCTGAAGTTTAAATAGGCGTTTACTACATAAAAAGAGGGGCAAAGAGTACCAGGTGGAGGGCATAGCAAGTGCAAAGGCCCTGAGGTGGAAACCTGCTTGAGGATTTGAAGAACGGCAAAGAGGCCTCTCAGTGAGGGAAGGGGAGAAGCAAGGAGGTGGGTGGGAAAGGCAGCAAACAGGGGCTCAGGGAGAGCCTTGGTTCCTCGTCTGCATATGAGCAGTGACCCCACCTGCCATGGTCTCCTGGGGCTTCCAGGATGGGTTTTCTGCGGGGTGTTCTGTAAGCACTCAGGGGTCTGAGGAAGGGCTGGGAGAAGTGGGGCTTCAGGGACCTCAGCTAGTCACACAGCCAGCTCTTGTGCCCGACACTCCTTGGTGCAACTCATGTCCCCACTCTGCCCTGCTCCGCCCAGCCTCAGGGTTGAGGGGCCCCAGTGACCCCAGCATCTTGACCTGCACTGATGTTTCTTGGGGGGCAGCTGGGGGACCCTGGAGCATGACAGTGGTTAGGGACACAGGACTGAGGGGCTGGGAAGGGATAGGATCCTGGCTTTCCGCTGCCAGCTCTGGGATCTCCGAGTATGTCACTGACACTGTCAAAGCCTCGTCTGTGAACCCCCCAGGCTCAGCCAGGGTCGCAGTGGTTTAGAATGTGCCCGGCGTGACCTGCGCTCACCTCCCAGTTATAATCACCGCCTGGCTCCAAGGGGTTCAGGCTTAGCCCTGCCCACGACACCATGGTGCGGCCCACCCCAGCCACCCCAGCCTTGCCTGCCTCGGCCCAGGACCCCTCGCCTTGTCGACTCTGCCCTCCCTCTTGCCCTACCCCCTGCTCCCCACTGGGCCTGCAGTGGCCTCTGCAGTGGCCTGTAAGGCGCAGCCCTTTCCTGCCAACGGGCCTTTACACGTCCTTGTCTCTGTCCAGAACCTCCCCTCGGTGGCTGCTGCGCACAGGCTGGTGTCAGGGTTTCTGGAGGGGTGGGGGCTCGGTACTCCAGGGCCCTGAGTCCCTGCAGCATGCCTTCCTGTCATCTGAGAAGCTGGCTTTGGAAGTGACACTTCATGTAGAGCCCTGTGTGACCTGGCGGGGACCTGGGCGTCCCCACCTTTGAGTGGGGCTAATGACAGCTCCAGGTTTCCTGTTTGGGGAGCACCCTGTGGAGCTGGGCCGCGTAAGGTGCTCCACTAAGGAACGGGGGCACCTGCTGTGGTATGTGAGGCCCCCAGCATCCACTGTGGGAGTCATTGGCTCTAAGATTGAGTCCTGCTAGTGGCAGAGTGGGAGGGGACACTGGGGCCCACTGTAGAATGACTCAGAAGGGCCAAAAAGCTGAAACTACGCAGATGTCCAGCGGATGCCTGTTGGCAGACGAGTGGATAAACAAAGTGGGGCACGTCAGCAGGGCGCGGTGGAACGCAGGGTGATCCAGCTACTTGGGGCTGAGGCAGAAGGTCGTGAATTCAAGGCCAGTGTCAGCAACCTAAGTCTGGGAGCGTGGCTCAGTGGTACAGCACCCCTGGGTTCAATCCCTGGTACCCCGAAAAGTGGCTTGCCCGTCAGTGGAATATTATGCAGCCATGAAAGGAATGAAGAAGCATTGACGGGCTCCAAGACACGGAGAAGGAGCCTGGAGAACATGAGGCTGAGGGGCAGAAGCCATGCGCAAAGGGACATAGAACATGTGGTTCCGTTCATGTCAAGTGTCCAGAACATCCTGTCACCAGAGACCCAGAGAAGATCAGGGCCTGGGGTTGGGGAGTGACTGACAGGGGGCGGGGTCTCCTGAGGTGATGGGAAGGCGCTGGGCCTAGAAGAGGTGGTGGCTGGATCACATGGGGGTGTAGAGCAGCACTCGGTCACTGCGCCCTTTTAGGTGGCTCACTTTGCAGATTTGGTGGTGATGTTTGTTTTTGTGATCCCGGGGCGCCCCACCCCTGAGCCATGTCCCCCGCTTTTTATTTTTATTTTGGGACAGGGCCTCATTAGGTTGCCTAGGCTGGCCTCAAACTTTCGATCCTCCTGCCTCAGCCTCTTATTTCTGGGGTGACAGGCACCAGTTGACCTTGATAAAATATCAGAGAGGGAGGAGACCCCGAGGTCTCCCAGGGGGTGACGGCACCACGTGTGGTTGGGGTGCCGGGGGTTGGCAGCACCCCTTCACTGCCGTGTCCTCCCCTGCAGCCTGCTGAGGGATGCCCAAGAAGTTCCAGGGCGAGAACACCAAGTCGGCGGCGGCCCGGGCACGGAGGGCTGAGGCCAAAGCGGCAGCTGATGCCAAGAAGCAGAAGGAGCTGGAGGATGCGTACTGGAAGGACGAGGACAAACACGTCATGAGGAAGGAGCAGCGCAAGGTGGGCAGGGCTGTGGCGTAACTTGGTGGAGTGGGGAGGTCTGGCCTGGAAGGTTGGTGGGAGGGAGGTGGAGACAGCGGGTGCAGCTTGTGCAAAGGCCCTGGGGTGGTGAGAGCTGGCCTCATTTAGGGAATGGCGGGCCAGGCCCCTCCTCTCTGCGGGGGTGGAGCTAGACTGGTCAGTCCTGCTGGAAAATTCAGCTCCTGAGGGACATGTGGCAATGTCTGGAGATGTGTTTGGTTGTCACAATTAGCGAGGAGGGGCCGCTGGCATCTGGTGTGGAGGCCAGGGGTGCGGCTCAGCACCTGTGGTGCAGGGACGGTCGGGTGCCGGGTTCCGGCAGAGCTGCAGCTGGGTGCTGAGCCCGCCGCTCCCCCACAACCTGCTCCCCAGGACTGCTTGGTTCAGGGCGGTGCTGACCTGCTGCGGACAGTAGGTGGTGCCCGCGACCCACACCAGCCAAGTCCTGGTTTCTGTCCCGGTTGTCTGGTGAAGTGCGCTGACCCCGCCCGAGGGCTACTGTCCTACCAGTCCAGTTGTGGCCACCAGGGTGCTTGTCCCTGTTTCCCCTCCGCCTGTGTGGGGCTGCTCCTGTCTTGTTTTCAGCAAACCCAGAATGTCACTGGTTTCCCTCTCTGCGCCTCGTGATGCCCTGGGACCTGGGACGTCTTTACTCTTTGCTTTAGAGGCGGGTCTCTAGGGCCGCAGGGAGGCTTGGTGGCAGAGCGCCGGCTGGCCCTGAGGCTCTGGGTTCCACAAGCAAAACAGCGCACCTCTGGCGTCGCGGCGGCCTTCCCTCCCTGCCCCAAGTCCTTCCTTCCCCTCATCCAAAGTCCCCAGCAGCCTGGCTGACAGCTCAGAGGAAAAACGGGATTGGCCAAAATCCCGCCTCCAGACCGAGACCCCCGAGACCCCCAGCCACAGCCTGGGAGCAGGTCATGCCCCGAGCTCGGGCCGTGGACCCCTCCCGTGGCCTGCGCTTGGGTGTCGGGTGGTCGCCGTCCTCTGAGTGGGGACACCTAGGCACAGAGAGAGCAGGCAGCGGGAGCACGTGTCCTGGGTGGGTGGGGCCACACGCCATGTGGCACGCACCTGGGAGGGCGTGGGGAGCAGTGGCCCACTGCAGTGGGGACAAGCTCCGGGGCCAGCAGAATCCCGCCGACACTAGACGTTGACAGGTGCACAGAAGTGGCCTTGGACAGTGCTGGGGGGCTGCCACCGCACACCTGCCTCCCCCGCTCCAGAACCTTCCGCGCTCCCCTTGCCCCTCCCAACAGCAGCTGCCATCGGTGGGCGGGCATTGCGCCCCAACGCCAGCGCTGGACCCGCTGTCCCCTGAATGAGGTGGTCGCCGACTCCGGGCACTTTAACCCCTGAGGTCCCGCCTTCGTGGATGAAGAGCCGGGACCTTGGGGCGGGATTAGGTCAGATCAGGTCTTGGGGTGGCGCCCGTGATGGAGTCCTGCGACTTTATAAAGGAGAGGGGACAGATACACACGCTCCGTCTTGACAAGCACGATGCCACCTCCATTCCCATAGACCCAGCCCCTGACCTCTCTCTGACCTCCAGAACCAAAATAAACCTCTCTTCTCTGTGGAGTCAGCCTGCCTGGGCATGTCGCTGTAGCAGTGCAAAGTACACCTATACTGGTGGCAGGTTCCCTGTGTCCACGGTGGCCCTCACTTGGACACTCCGCATTTAGTGGCGCTGCCGATGGCTCTTCTCCACCATCCTGTGGCGGCCTGGGGTCCCTGTCCCAGCCTCGGGGTCCCGCCGGCCCCTCCCTGTTCCTCCGTGAGAGCTGTGCAGATCTGTGGCTGCACCGGGTCCTGGTGGGAGGTGAAGGTCAACAGTCAAGTGCACTATTTTGATGAAAAAAAAAAAATCCAAACCACTGACCTCCAATCCCCACTGTTCTGGCCCCCAAGCACCTGTCACCCGCCCTGTGCCTCCACCGGTGCCCCACTCTGTCCTGGCTGCTCAATGGCTGCGTTGTGACCCGGAGCCTGGCGGTGGCATTTCACATTGGCCATGAGCACTGCCACGCAGCTGGGTTCCAGCTCAGCCCTTTATGAGGCTCAGTTTTGGGGGGTTTTGGTACCAGCTCCTGAACTCGGGCACTTACCACCGAGCCCCATCCCAGCATTTTTAATATTTTATTTAGAGACAGGGTCTCGCTGAGTTGCTGAGGCTGGCTTTGAACTTGCAATCCTCCCGCCTCAGCCTCCACGAGCTGCTGGGGTGACAGGACTGCCACCACACCTGGCATAAGGTTCATTTCTGATAGCTCTGAAGTGTTCCACCAAGTGGCGGTGTCCTTGCCCCACCACCCACGCTGCCAACTGCTAACTGTCCTACTGTACAGAACTGAGTGGCCTTTAAAAAATTGTGTGTGTGTGTGTATGTATGAGGATATGTGCCAGTGTGTGTACTCGTGTGAGCCTGAAGGTGTGTGTGTGAGTATGGGTGTGAATGTGTCAGTGTGTTTGTGTGGATGTGTGTGTGCATGTGTGGGTATGTGTGTGACTGTAGTTTGTGGTTGTGTGTATGAGTGTGAGTGTGCGTGTTCATGTGTGTGTATGTATGCCTGTGAGCATATCTATGAATGTGTTTAAGTGACTGTGCATGAGTGTACAAGTGTGTGAGTGTATGCACATGTGCGTACATGTGAGTGTATGTCTGTATATGTGTGCACGTGTGTTTGAGCATGCCTTTTTGAGTGTTCATGTGTGTCTGATTTGAGTGCATGAGAGGAAGTGTGTCTGAGTGTGTGCAAGTGTGTGTGTGTCAATGTGTCTGAGAGTGTGAGTGCATATGAATGTATGTGAGTGGGGGTGTGCATATGTGTGGTTGTGTTTGTGCATGACCGTACAAGTGTGTGTCAGTGTGTTGTGTATAAGTGTGACTGTACATGTGACTGGGTGTGTTATGTGAGTGAATGAGTGCATGTGTACATGTGTGTGTGAGCACTGTGCACACACTTGTATGTATTTCAGTGTGTATGTGTGGGTGTGAGAGTGCATGGGTGTATGTGCATGTATGTGTGAATGTGTTAGTACGTGTGTATTTGAGTTTCAGTGCATGTATGTTGGGGGTGTGAATATGCATGTGTGCATTTGTGTGTGTGTGTGTGTGAATGAAAGTGTATGTGGTGTCTGGTTGTGGTTGTGTGTTTGTGTGAACATTCATGTTTATGAGTGTGAGTGGATGTATGTGTTTTTGAGTGTGAGTTTATGTGATTGAGTGTGTGTGTGAGTATGTATGTGTATGAATGTGTGATTGTGTATGAGTGTGTGTTCGAGTGTATGTGTGTACACTGTAAATGTGTCAGTTGTGAGTGATTTTGTGTGTCAGTGTGTATATGTATGAGCATTTTGGGACAGTGTGTGTGAGTGCATGTGTTTATATAAGTGTATGTGTATATAGGTGTGTGTGTCTATGTGTGCATATATGACTATGTGTGTGTAATTGTGTTTGAATGTGTATGAGTGTATGTGTGTGAATGTGTTAGTACGTGTGTGTTTGTGTGTGTGCGTGTGTGCATGCACACGTGCGCGACTGTGCGTGTTTCCTGGTGGTGGACCAGGCCTAGGCTGGTGCTGGCGGGCTCTGCTTCCCACCTGTGTGCCCAGCCCCGTCTTGAAGGGCGCCTTGGTTTGGACAGGCCCCCTGCGCTGCCCGGGCTGGTCTTGAACTCCTGTGTGCAGGTATCCCTCCTGCCTCAGCGTCCTGGCAGCTGGGGCATAGGCGGCCACCACCACACCCTAACAAAAGTCGGATGCTCGTCTCACACTACTGCCCTGTCCTGTAGCAGTGATGACCACGTGCTTCCTGTCCTTCCTGAGTTGTTGGAACCTTCCAGAATCCTTCCATTCTGGCACACTTCTGTCAGCAGCTGCTGGGCACCGGAAGGCTGGGGACAGCGGGCTGGCTGCCTGGAGGAGAGAGGTGGCACCCTGTCTGTGGTACAGCAGCCCCGGGAGGCAGAGCTGCCAACTCCACCTCCCTCCCTCTTCTTAGGAAGCCACGTGTCACATGCCTCCACTGTGGGGTCCCACTCATGACCCCATCCAATCAGAACACTCCCTAGGCTGCACTTGCTAACACCATCAACACCCCATCCTGGGGACCGAGTTCCTGGCACACGAGCTTTGGGGACATGTTCCAACCACAGCCCACGGCCAGCACCAGGGAGCCATGGAGGAGGAGGGCACTTGGGATGGGACCCCGCCTGCTTTCCCTCCTCCTGCCTGTGTCTGGCCAGCGCCCAGAAAGCCACCACCCACAACCAAGGCTCTCGGGTCATCAGAGGGCTGGAAGGTGGATCTTGAGTACAGAGAAGAGCCACCTGGTGTAGTGGGCGGGCTCAGGGGCGCCAGAGTGGCCAGGGAGGAGGCCGGCAAGGGCACTCCAGGCTAGGAAGAGCCAGCACAAAGGGCCTGAGGCAGAGTGGCACTGGAGCAAAGTAAGTAGGGGAGTGCGCATGCGCCAGCATGGGTCGAGGAGCCTGTGACTGGTGGGACACTGATCTCAGAGTCCAGTGGCCCTGCCTCAGTGCCCAGGCCCAGAAGTGGGCAGAGCCCAGTGGCCACATTTAAACACCTTTGACTTTAGTCCCCTTCCGCTTTCCTCCTGTGCAGCCTGGCCTTAGGTGTGAGGACCCCTCTTCTGGGACCCTCAGTTCTGCCAGGTCTGTCTGGGGATACAGGTGGTGCCCCAGGGAATGCTGCAGGTGTCCTTGGGAGAACTTGGTGAAGTCCCAGGCGGTGAACAGGCAGATGGGGTGTCTAAGGGCAGGGCCTGTGGGGTGCCGGGCAGATGGCGGGGGCGCATCCTGCGCTGCAGTTGGGCTACAAACAGACCGGAACCTCCCCTCCCCCCACAGGTGGCGGGCAGTGGCCAAGGCAAGTCCCACAGACCAGCTGTCCCTCACCCAGCTGCCTCAGGGCCTCCCTCAGGGCCGGGTCGGGATCTACCCCACCCTCACTAATAGGCTGGGGACATTTGGACAGTATGTTCCCCAGCTGCCAAAGGAGCCCAGACTTCCCATGGCTCTTGGAACCAAAAGCAGAGCCCTTGCGGGTGTTGAGGCTCCTCGTCGCTCAGTCCCCACCCTCCTGGCCCCTCTCCCCCCGCGGCTCCCCTGGCTGCCCATTCCAGCCACACCAGCCTCCAAACCCATCAGGTCCTTTGTACCTGCCACACCCTTCACCAAGGAAGGCCCCACTCTGGCCACCCCTCCTCCTGTCCCCAGTCCCTTCTCCAAGGGCTGCTGCTTGTCCTGGCCAGGGTCCCCTGTTGCCCACATTCCTGTAGGAGCGGAGCCTTTCGCTTGGGCAGCCCCTGGGCCCATCTTGAGCCCCGCTGTGTCCCCGCACCCAGCACAGAGTACGACACCACAGGCCTCTGTCCAGGTTGGCTGGGATGACCACCAGGACCCCGCATGCCAGCCGGGTGCGGTGGCTTCCCCAGCCTGACACCGGTCCCCACAGGAGGAGAAGGAGAAGCGGCGCCTGGAGCAGCTGGAGCGCAAGAAGGAGACGCAGCGCCTGCTGGAGGAGGAGGACTCCAAGCTCAAGGGTGGCAAGGCGCCCCGGGCGGCCCCCAGTAAGGTCACCCGCGCCCAAATTGAGGACACACTGCGTCGGGACCATCAGCACAGGGACACCCTCGACACAGGTGGGCTGCCTGTCACTATGGAGTGGCCCTCTTGGCCACTGAAGGCTGAACCCTGGGATGTACCCCGGGGTCTGCAGGCCTCCTTCATGCTGAAGGATGGCTGGGACGTCACAGGTGTGCGCATGCGTGGATTGATCCGCACCCACCCGCCAGGGGCTGGTGCTCCCCAGAGTGCTAGTGGGAGGTCCCGAGCCCCACACGTCAGGGCCTTGGGGGGTGAGGAGCGTGCAGGGCTGGGCACAGGGGCGGCCCCCTCCCGGTCAGACCCGGCTCCTCTCCGCCCCCTCCTCCCTCGCTGGCTGCTTCTGCCGCTGCCTCATCATCTTGGAACTCTGCATCTCTGACTCTGCGTGTCTCTGTCACCACCCACCCGGCCGTCTGCCTGCCCCAAGCAGAGAAAACCAAGAGCCATCTGGAGGTGCCGCTCGAAGAGAACGTGAACCGCCGCGTGCTGGAGGAGGGCAGCGTGGAGGCGCGCACCATCGAGGACGCCATCGCTGTGCTCAGGTAGGGGTGGGGCGGGGCGGGGCGGGGCGTCCCCGGGTGGGAGGGTCCGTGGGGCGGGGCCTCCCTACGGGGCGGAGTGGGGACCTGCCCCTGGACACCTCCACCCAACCCCACCACCCTGCAAGCGACCCAGCGCCCTAATGCCCGCCCCGTGCGCTACCAGCGTGGCGGAAGAGGCGGACCGGCACCCCGAGCGCCGCATGCGGGCGGCCTTCACCGCCTTCGAGGAAGCGCAGCTGCCCCGGCTCAAGCAGGAGAACCCCAACATGCGGCTGTCGCAGCTGAAGCAGCTACTGAAGAAGGAGTGGCTGCGCTCTCCGGACAACCCCATGAACCAGCGGGCCTTGCCTTTCAACGCCCCCAAGTGAGACCAGAACTGGGGGGACCGCCCCACAAGCGGTCCAGGCCACGACTCGACTGCGAATGCCCTCTCACTGGGTCAGCTCTGAGGATTTCAGAGAGTCCAGGGACCCTGGTACCTGTCCCTGGGGCTGTGCGCCATCACCGCCAACCCTCTTTACCCAGTGGGTCCCTGCTCTGAGTGACACCCTCAATATCCCGCGGCACCTGTGGAGCCCCGGGACTGAGCACCCAATAAAGGCGGTGGGCAAGGCCTGTGTGCGTGGGTAGCTGCGGAGGGTTGGCCAGAGGTGAGGGACGGCTGGCAGTGTTCTCGTTGGGTACCGGCCCTGACCTGAGCTGAGACCATGGCTGGGAAAGGCAAGGGCCCCACTTCAAGCTATGACACTTGTCCACTGAGACCCGTATGACCTTTTCCTGAGCCTGCAGGGCTCAGAGACATGTGCTGCCCCAAGGTCATGTAGCATTTCAGGGCCAGGGAGAGAGGACAGTTGGAGGCCAGTGTTCATCTGCCACCATACTTGGGGTGAGGGGATACTGGTTCCTCTGCTGTCATCTCTATAGGGGAGGCGTCTGGGAGGGATTCTGGGCTGGCTTCCCACTGGTGGATTTCTCCTGAGCCTGCTTTACAGGATGAGTCAGATGGCATCCTGAGGGGGGACGAGGGCGTTGAGCTGGCAGGGCCCAGAGGCTGCAGCAGGCAGGTGGATCTGGGTGGGAACAAGCATCCTATCAGACTGTGGGAAAGATAGGGTGGGCTTTGACCCCATTTCTGGCTTCTAGAGCCCATAATCCATGGAGAGAGGGTCAGCAGGCAGGTTCACGAGGCTGTGGGGTGAGCACATTGCTTGGGCCATGGGGGAGGAAAGCCAGGTCTGATCCAGGCTGTGCCTTCACCCATGAGGTCTGGTAGTGGCCAATCATCTGTAGCACTTGACTTCGTGGGCTCAGGGACAAAGGGCAGGACAGCAACTGGCTCTGGGAATGGCTATGAGGCAAGGGAAAGATCCAGGCACTTGGGAGGCTGAGGCTGACCACAAGTTTGAGGCCAGCCTGTGTGACTTAGTGAGACCGTGTCTCAAAAACAAAGGGTTGGGACATGGCTCTGTGGTAGAGCGCTTGCCAGCACTGCAAGGCCCTGGGTTCAATCCCTACTACCACATACACAAGCAATAGATATTTGTTGAGTGCCTGCTGTATGCCAGGCCTTGGTACTGTAGGAATTGAGATCACCCATGATGTGCATGGGGGGGAGGTTGGCGATTTTGCCGGGCTGCTCTTAGGGCTCCCGTCTAGGGCAGGCCCTACCTGTGCCCACTGCTCCTTGACCTCGGAGCCTTCAGCACAGCAGTTCTGTTCCCCTCCACACCTCTGCCCTGTTGGTTCCTCTCACCAGGAGAGATGCAGGTCCCCACAGATGGGGACCCAGCTTAGAGAGTCAGGGCTGGGGTGAAGTGGGCCAGCCTCTGCCCAGAGGTAGGGAAGGCCTCAAGGAGGAGGGACCTAAAGGATGCATAGGAGTTCTTCACCCAAGCAAAGGACAGAAATGCAAAAGGAACCGTACTTACAGAGGCCTGGCAGTCACAACTCCTGTGACTTGGGAAGGTGCATTGATAATTGGGTACAGCTGAAGAATAGTATGGCCGGTGCTGACAGGACTGGAGCTGTAGCCAGAGGTGGCTCACCTGCCCAGCATGCCCTAAGCCCAGGTTCCATCCCCACTATAGGAAAGAACCACCCAAAATAGACTGAGCCCAGGACTTAGTTTGGAGGTCCCCCAGGAGCCAACCCTGGGACTAGGCCTTCAGGGTTTGGGAAGGGGGATACAGAAAAAAGCCCCAGGAAGCCTCAGTGAGGATTAAGGGACTTGAGGGTACAGTGCCTAGCAGGGGGTGCTGAGGAAGGGAATGGGGACTGTACCAGCCAAAAGAACTGCCCCTAAATGCCAGGCCCCGGCCAAGCATGTAACAGCTGCATCAGAGTCCTGGGACACGGCCAGTTTATCCATGGGTGCAGGTGCCCTAGTCAAAGAACAGGTCCAGATCACGCTCCACAAATGGAGGCCTGGGTTCGAATCCCATCTGCACCTCTTTTAAGATCTCAGGCAAGGGCCTTAATGGTCTAAGCCTCAGTTTCCTCCCCTATAAAACGGGGGGACAGACTGTCTTGAGAATCCTCGAGCCTGGGAAGGGCGAGTGCTAAAGAGGGGCTTGGCAAAGGAACCTCCCGCGTGACAGCGGGGGAGGAGGGAAGGTCGGGGGTCAGTGGTGATGAGCCTGTTGGAAACAGCCAGGCGGGAGCATCGGCCTCGTCCGGGAACGGAGTGGGGCTTCACCGAGACGGTGGGGCGCCTGGGCGGATCGGCGCGTGGCATGATCTCCTGGAGACCTGTAAAGGGACCAGAATGAAGCTAAAACTCAGGACTGGAGCCGAGAGCCTCGCCCTGAGCCCTCAGACATAAAGACAAAGCGGATAACTTTGTTCCTTCGGACAGAAAAGACTCAGCTCGCTCCGGCCCCGCCCCTGCGGAATTCCAGGCCTGCGCCTGCGCGCTGGCAACTGGGAATCCCCGCTCCAGGAGGGGGCGTGAGAGGGGAGTTCCGTGCATTCCCAGCCCTCCCCGCGCGCGTTGCCAGGACGACCGGGCGGAGCCGCGGGGCCGCCGGGTGCGCACTGCGCCTGCGTAAGGGGTGCTTGCCTCACGCGTCTGGGCTTTCCCTTCGCGCGGCGGCTGAGCGCGCATGCGTTGATTCCCCTCCACCCACGCTCTTCTCCGCCCTGGGGGCCGGGGAATCCTTTCCAGCCGCAGTGCGCACTGGGGGCGGGGTGGGGAAACCGGCTCAAACCGGAGTGGGGTTTGCCGAGGGGGTGGCGGAGGAGCTTGCGAGAGCGGGGTCTTCCCGAGGTTTCCGCTCCAGCCCCCGCCGTCGCCTTGACAACCGGGCGCGCAGGCCGCAGTGCGAGGGCGGTGTCGGCCTCGGGGAAGCCGCGTAGCTCTGCGCCTGCGCGCGGGTCGGAACCGACGGCCGGGGTTCCCCTTGGTGCACCCTGGGGGCGGTCAGGAGGGGGAATGGAGGCGACTGTGCGGGAGGGGAGGAGGAGGGGCGGATGCCGGAGAAGGGGCGGTGGGGGAAACGCGGTGGATGGGGATGTGGGGCGCGGGGTGTCGGGGAAGGGCGAGCCTCGGGTGGGGGACCGGGGAGGGTGGGATGAGAGAACCCGGAGGGGGAGGGGATCGGGGCTCTGAGAGGAGCGGAGGGAACAATGAGGAACAAAGAGACCAGGAGGGGACTTTGGGGTGGAGGAGTGGAGGGAGGGGAGGGGGGCGGGGAGAGGTACTTTCAGCGCCCCCAGCGCTTGGCCTGCAGGGGTGGCAGGTGGGGGTCGCTGTGGCAGAAAGCAGCTTGGGTGTCGGTTTAAAATTTCCAGATTTAGAAAATAAAGTACTGAGCATCCATTTAAATTTGATTTTCAGATAAACGAGTCATTTTATCATGTGTGTCCCATTCCGTGTCCTGTACCTTCTCCGGCAGCCCTTAGGTTGTTTTTCTAAACGCCTAGGGATCCTGGGGGAGCCGCCTTTGTCTCGGTGTCCCTGACGCCCCACCGCCCTGCACGCGCACGCGGGGTGCCCTCTCATCTCCTGTCGTGTTGGCCTTGAACTCCAGCCTGAAGTCCAGTCCTGGGCAGCCAAGGAAAGGCGCAAAGACGTGGCACGCATACACACCCCTGGGGACTGCTAATCCTCCTGCCCAGCCCAGGGTCCTCTGCTTTTGGCCCGCTCCCCCCCCCCATTCTCTGGTTATATAAGTACGTGGCACATAGTAGGTGCCTAAGACAGCTGAGCCCTTGGTCCCATGGGGGTACATACCCTCTCTAGGTTTTTGTCCCCTTCAGCAAATCAGTTTTCCTTTTATCCTTCCCTTTGGTTTCAAAAGTGTAAGATAATAAAACATTAGGAGAAGTAGTGAGAGGGGAAGGGGCAGCCCCCAGCACCCCCCCCCCCACACACACACACATTTGTCTTTGCTGTCCCCACTTATTTGCCATTGGAACAGTTTCACTTCCAGGCTGGTTTCCACTCATGAGGTGAAGAACTCACTTCCTGTGGGTCCCTTCCCCAGTGGCATGTTATTTTGGAAATGGCTTAGCAGTCTGGGGTGGGGGACACGTGGCCACCTGACTCTTTAATTTTGCTGCCCAAGGGGACATCCCTGCCACAGCTGGGGGCTGCGGTGGATCTTCTGTGCTTTGACCCCAAGGCACTTTCTAGCACCTCTTTGGATGGCATTTCCTTTTTCAGTGCAGGGTGATCCCTGGGGCCCTGTGGGTCTGGAGCAGGATCCTCTGACCATTGGCCAAGCCCAAGGGGCACTTAGCTCCTTGTTCCCTAGGGGAAGCACAAGATGAATGAGTGTACAGGTCACACCAGGGGCCAAGAGCAGTGAGGACAGTAAGTCAGGGTGATGTGCCCTGAGAAGGGGCGCTTCTAGGCAGGAGGTGACCTTGGACCAGGCTCAGAAAGGGGTAGGAGGTGAGGAGAGCAGGGGAAGGGGATCCTGGTGGAGGGACAGCCAACCCCAAAGGTTCAGGCTGGACTGGTTCAGAAAGATGCTGGGCGTGGCCAGAGTGCACTGGGTGGTCTGGGGAGACAGCTCAGGGACTGGGGCAAGAGGTGCAGCAGGAGGAGAAACCAGACTCTGGGCCTGGGAGAAGTCAGGGTCCTCTAGGTTCAGGAAAGAGGGAGGGGGAGGGAAAGGCACTTTGCAGGACAGGGATGTGACCTGTCACATGGGTGAGAACAAATCTGTGTCAGGGAGAAGAGGCTGTAGGGGGATGGCAGAGACTGGACCAGCTTTGGGACTGGGGAGGGATCAGGGGCTCCCTAAGGTGATGGTGGGGTCTTGCGATCTGCAGAGGACCCCTCAGTGATGGGAGCCCTTGTTATGCTGCCTCTAACTTTCTTCCTCATTGTATTTGACCCGAGCACAAGTCACAGGGAGCATGAAGCAGCCCCCAGGGAGGTATTGGGTATGCCCCCATCCACGGCTCTGCGGACCACAAGCTCTCTGCCTGCAGACGCACACCCGAGAGGCCCCCTCCCCTTTGTTCTCACTCCCTGCACGCACGGTCCGGGTCGCGCTGTCGGCTCCCACCGAGCGCCTCTCACTCACACAATGGGAGAGGGGTTCGCTCCCAGCCTCCTCCCGTCTTGCTGTCCGAGTCCCCCAGCCCCGCCCGCGCCGCGGAATCCCGGGTCCCTGCGGGGGGAGCACAGTACCTTTCACGACGTGCTCCCGGCTGGGGGACTGAGGAGGGGGAGGACTATTTTTAGAATATATGGAAGGAAAGGGGTGGGGGGAAGGATGGAGGTCTGTAGAAGCCTCTCAGCTCCCAAGAGGAATGCCCCCTGCCCCAGACCGCGGCAGAAGGTGGGTGGGGTTCAAAAATGGGGAGGGGCACTGCAAGGGGTGGCTTGGGAGGGCGCCAGGCTTTCTTGGGGGTGGGGGTGGCATCTGAAGGAGGAAAACAGCAAGATGAAGCCGGCGGCCCCACAGATCAGCTGGAGAGACCCTGGAGGTGGGCGCTGTCCTTTGACCAGAGGGAAACTGAGGTTCAGAAAGGGGTTCGGACAGGACCAAGGTCACCGAAGGGGTTTCCTCTGGGTTCCCCCTGGCCGTCCCCCAGGGATCCAGACCCCGGGAGCCGCATTGATCTAATTTGGAGGAGTGACCTTCACAAATTCTGTCGCCTGGGGCCTCTGCCATTCAGGCGCAGAGGGGTCCGTGATCCGGCAGGTGAATTGGGGGAGGGGACACATCACCGATCCAAACACGAGACATTGAAGTTTCCTGTTGTTTGTTTTCTGGTCACCTAGACTCCCCCTTTCTCACTGGGACCTTCCAGCCAGGGCAACGTCACCGGCTGCCCCGAGCCTCTAGTCTCGCCCTGGACCCTCCCCAGTCCCCAGAGCCAGCGCCCCCTGCCCGGCCTTGTGCCCCCTCGCTGGCTGGGCGCCTTCCCGGGATTCTGGAGATCCGGCCCCGGAGTCCGGGGGGCAGCCGTGTCCAGCGCTGCCGGGGCGCCGGCCCGGCAACGGGCTTCCCTTCTCCCGGCCTCAGTTTCCCCGGTTGGACAACGTGCGGCCTCCAGCCGGCAGCCGCAGAGGAGCCTCCCAGCTCGGAGCGTCCCCCGAGATTGCTGTCACGCCCCTGAGGGGGGTGGGCTCGGCGAGACGCGGAGGGGGATTCCCTCTTGTCCCCTTTCTGGAGAAGAGCGGCGGCGCTCGGCGGCGGCTCCCTCCCTGGATCCCCGGGGTCGGCCCCCTCCCGGGCGGCGGGGCGGGGCCGGGGCGGCGGGCGGGGGTCAGCTCTGCGGCGGCGCGCGCACACCTCCCGCTCTCCGCCCTTGCCCGGCCGTGCACTTGTCTTCGCGCTCGGGCCAGGCGCCGGCTCCGGCTGCTGCGGCCGCCTCTGGCCGGTGAGTGGGCAGTCGGGGGATCCCAGGGCGGGGGTCCCAGCGGCGTCCCCCATCTCCTTGGTGGGCGAGTAGGTCAGGGACTTGTCCGCCTGGGGCAATCCAAAGGGGAGCTGCGGAAGGGAGCGAGCGTCCCTTCTTGTGTCCCCCTGACACAGAGCCCTGTGTCTGCTCCGGACCCCACCCCCGTATCTCCGGGAGGAGGGGGCTCCTGCTCCAGGGTCTGGGGATGCAGAGACAGACCCCTGTGGGATGAGAGTGGGGACCTGGGGACTTACCAGGCCAGGGGCATCTTCCGTTGCCGGGTGCTGGCCCCCATGACCCTTCGCTCCCTCCCTTCCCTCCCATAGTCCCGTTCCTTCCCCGGTGCTTGGTGGGGATTCCCTCCGCTGCTGAGTGGGAGGGAACCCCCAACCTTAGAGCTCGGCAGCTGGTCTTTCCTCTAAGCTCCCCCTACCCTCATTTACAGAAGGAAGGAGGACTGAGGCCCAGAGAGGGTTACCACTTGCCCAAGGTCACCCAGCTGGGCAGGGGCAGAGCAGGTTTGGGGGTTAGATTCACTAACCCTAGAACCGGCTGGGGGGCTATCTCTGGATCCTCTGCTCTCTGGGTTCAACCCTGAGGGTGGGTGGGAGGGCCCTCCTGGGGGCCCTGGATCTGGGCGTATTCCTTACAATCTCATTTTCCTCGTCTCCCCATCAGCTTGAGACCCAGTCTGAGCTGAGGAGCCCCGACCTGGCTCTTTCCCTAGGTTCTCTGATCTCTTCCTCCTTTGTCCTCCCTGGCCCCCTCTCCCTTAGCCTCTTCAGGATGCCCAAGACCTTGTCAGAGGGAATCCTTGAGGTGACGGGGTTTTGCACATGAACAAACCAAAGCTCTTTGAGTCAAGCAGGACAGAATCTCAGACCTGAGGGGCGACCTTGGACCACCCTGCTGCCCTCCTGGGCCAGCAACAACTCCAAGGCCCCCTTAGCTGGAAGACGAGGGCTCTGTGCCATCCAGGTGGCCCTTGCCCCCCATCCCAGATCCTGGTGAAAGAAAGGACCTCTGTGACATTCAAGTTCTTGGCTGGGTTTCCCCTCCATCTCCCTCAAACCAGCCCCTCCCAGCACACCGAAAGTGGAAAGGAACCGTGGAGGGACATGGGGGAGGGCAGAGAGAGCAGTCAGTGTCCAGCACCCAGTGGAAACGGGAGCGTCCTCCAGGGCTCCCCAAGGCCCCGCTGGACAGGCAAAGCCACCGATTTTAAGTTTCTTTAAAACTCCCAAAGTGACCTAACTTTCAACGTGGAGTTACGGCAACATCTGCTCTGGGAGCCACTCCCCTGGGTCCCTGTCTTACCCCACACCCCTTCCCCTTCTCAGCTCCTTCCAGGTCCTGAGAGGACGCGCACAGCAGCTACAGCACCCCGCGGCTGGGCGGTCACCCGGCAGGACTGAAGACCCCTGGACAGCAGCTCAGTAACAGAACCCTGCACCCAGGGTGAGTGAGTCGAGCCTCAGGTCACCTTTGGGGTTGGGGGTGGCCCAGGGTTGGACAGATGATAACTTCAGGAAAAATTGCCAGCCTTTGAGATGATGACAATATAATATTAAAAGTAATAGCAACAATTGCTTTCTAGAGCCCCTCTCAAAAGTCACTTCCTGTTTACTCTGATCATGGGTAGCAGAGAACTTGCTCAGAGGGTCTGGTGGTCCACCTAGGGTCACACAGCTAGAAAAAGATGGAGTTGAACCAGGTCCAAAGGCCCCCACAGCCTCCACTTGCTTTCCCCTGCAGACACTGCCTGACGTTTGGGGTCATCAATGAGCTTCCCCTGGGGATGTTATGGTCACTCAGTGAATCAACAAATACCGGGCAATTGGCTACTGTGTGCCAGGCTCTGGGCTGGGTACTGGGGACACAGCAAGGACCGAGACAGGTCCAGGTCAGTCCTTGTGGAATTTCATGGGGGCATCAGTTAAGAAAGTGACATGTATTGGCAGGAAAATGGAACATGATGGTGTATGAGAATGACCAAGGGGGGCTGGGGATGTGGCTCAAGTGGTAGCGCGCTCGCCTGGCATGCGTGCGGCCCGGGTTCGATCCTCAGCACCACATACCAACAAAAATGTTGTGTCCGCCGAGAACTAAAAATAAATAAATAAATAAATAAATAAAAAGAGATTGACCAAGGGAGTCTCCTGTAGACACACAGAAGAGCTTCTTCAAGGGGAAGGGCAAGGTTCCCTGTAGGTGGACAGAGGGGCCTCTCTGGGGAGATGACCATGAGGAAGAGGATGAACAAACCAAGTGAGAGGTAGGGGAGAGAGGTAGGCAGACCCAGCAGAGAGAACAGCATGTGCCAAGGTCCTGAGGTGGGAACAAGCTTGGCATGTCTGAGGAACACTGAGAAAGTAACTGCGGCTAGAACAGAATGATCAAAGGGGAGAGTGGAGGGAGGCGAAGGCAGAGAAGTTGGCAGGCAAGGAACGCAGGGGCTGAGGTAAGGGAACTGATTGCAGAGCATTGGGCAGCCATGGAGGGGCTGTGAGCAGGGGAGGGGCCTGATGTGATTTAGGATTTTCAGAAGCTGTCATGACTGCTGTGGAAGGTGGGGACCATCAGGGCCAGAGTGGAAGTGGCAGAAGGTCGGAGCCATGGCTGGAGGCATCTGGTGCTGTTAGCTGGGCAGGACCAGAATAGGCTTCTCGAGTGGGCTGGGGACGAGGAAACTGGGACCAGGCTTCTGCCTTGGGTCAAGGACCACAGGGAGGGAAAAGCAGGGGTCTGTTGTGCCTGGGGAACACCGGGAGCACATCCTGGGGGAGGTGTCCCTGAGCCAGCAGGGGAGTGAGTGGAGGAGTTAGCCAGCCGGCAGCAGAGGCTGGATCTGTGTGGAGGCCACAGGGGGGGGGGGGGAGGGTGCCACTGAGTGCACAGAATTAGAGGAACACGGTGCAATTTGCAACCAAGAAAGATCCTTCTGGGGTCTGGAGGAGTCGGCCAGGAGTCCCTATTGAGATTGTCCACGTAGTAATTAGGCCAGTGCCAGCTGCAAGCATCCATTGAGCATTTGCTGTGTGCCTGGGACATTTAATGGGGATTAACTGCTTACCCCTCTGCTCTCCAAGGGGCCTCACTGCCTTGCTGAGGAAATTGAGACTCAGAGAGGTACCGGCACATCGCGCGGCACCACTGTATGAGTGTCCTGTGGCTGCTAGAACAAATGACCACAAATCGTGGCTTAAAACAACTCAAATTGATTCTCTCACAGTTCTGGAGGCCCAAAGTCGGAAATCGAGGTGTCACAGGGTCACATTCCATTCTGAGGCTCCAAGGGAGGATCCTTCCTGCCTCTTCCTGCATCTTGGGACAGGACTGCATCTGTGCCTCAGGTTGTCACCTGGCCTTCTTCCTGTGTCTGTGTCTACACACAGCCTTCTTATGCAGATGCCAATCATTAGATTAGGGGCCACCTGAATCCAGTATGACCTCATCTTAATTTAAGGACATCTATGAAGACCCTGTTTCCAAATAAGGTCACAGTCTGAGGTTCTTCTCCAATGAGGACTTGAATTTTTCAAACCAGTGCAGCCATAGAGGAATACGCAGGGCAGGTGGCCAGGTAGGGGCCACCAGGAGGGGGAGGGGGGGTAACTGCTGCATCCAAGCCTGAGTGTGAAGGAGGGGACCTTGATATCTGGGGCAGGGACAGGGCCTCTCAGCTCTTTGACAGCCCCAGATGCTCTGTGGGGACTCCTCGCTTCTGCTGGCGTGGCCTCCCACCTGTCTGTCATCCCTAGGCATCCCCCCCCCCCCCCCCCCGCAACAAGCAAAGCCCCTATCCTCTAGGCTCCTTAGCAGAGTCTTATGTATTTATTTAGAGACTCTTTGTGTGTCTTTGTCACCATGGTGTCCCCACCTGAGTACAGGCCCTATTTCTGCATACAGAAAGTGCTTCATAAATGCTGACAGAAGGAACCCCAGGTTCCTAAATCCCAGGAGACCCAGGAACGAGGCCTCTGGGCCCCCTGCCTGCCCCAGCCAGTACCAGCTGCAAGCTTTGTTTGTTCTAGCAGCCAAAGTCTGAAATCAAGGTGTCACAGGGTCACATTCTTGTCCCCTTCCTGCCCTGCAGTCCTCCGGTGCCCAAGGGGGCTAAGCCCTGCAGGTGATTCTGCTCGGTCACCCCACCCAGGCTCCTGCCCATCCTGGGACTCTCTGCCTGGCTTGCCCCTGCAATCCATCCCAATGGTCTCCTGCTTCTCTCTCCAGTACACCCTCCTGGGTCCCCCAGGGCCTCACTGTCTCCAGCTCTTTGAAGTCTGGTGGTCTCAGCCCCTGTCCTGTTTCTCTTGACTTGACTGGATCTCTGCCCAGTGCCTTGGTGTATCTGAGTATATTAATTTTTTGGAGGAGGGTACCCGGGATTGAACCCAGGGCTCTGAGCCACATCCCCAGCCTTTTTAAAATATTGTATTTAGAGCCAGGCTCTCTCTGAGCGGCCTCGCTTAGTTGCTGAGGCTGGCTTTGAGCTTGCAGTCCTCCTGCCTGAGCCCTGAAGTTCTATTCGTTTGTTCTGGTGGTGCTGGGGAGGGGGCCCCGGGCCACACCAGGCAAGCATTCCACCATGGAGTTGCGCCGCCAGCCCTCCGGATTCTTAGTTTTCTATCCTTATTTGAAGAGGATTGTCCCCCTCCTCAGGGAAGCCAGCTCCAGGGGTCTCTAGGAGGAGCGTGGTTTGTACAGTCTGGTCTCTGTCCCCAGCATGAGGCTCTGTGATGGAGCTGGGTGGATACATGAATGAAGGAAGAAGGGACAACCAACCAGAGGGAGGTGAATGAATGGTGAATGCGAGAAGGGAGGGGACGCTGGCCCTGCCCTGCCCTCTGGGCCATACTGGGCACAGCCTCCCCACAGGCTGCTCTGGAAGGCTCCAGGATTTCAGTGGAGGCACAGCTGGTGGGGCCCAGGTCCCCTCCTGCTCAGCTGCTGCCTCTGGGTCCCTGAGGTCCTGTGAGGGTCTCCCAGCCTCCTGCACCCACACCCTCGGCCACTGCCCAGGGATTGCTGGCCCCGAGGAAGGACTTCCTGTTTTGCTGCCTCCAGCAGCCCCTGCCTGTGAGCAGAGGACACTCAGCCAGTGTGCACAGCCATTTCCCCGGGTGTGAGTCCCAGGGGTGCCTTGGCTGGCTACCAAGCTCATTTGCAGGCTCCTTGGGTGCAACCACAGGCTGATGTGAGGCTCTGCCTGGAATACAGCCCCGAGAGGCCCCGCAGGCCCCACCCGAGTCCACTCCCAATGCCCATCACCCACTGCCGGCCTGTCTCCAAGGGGCCGGAGTCCAGTCGGCAGCATTGCCATCTCAGTAGACCACCAGCTCAACTGTCCCAAGTTTGTTCCCTCGAGGGGCCCAAAGGGGAATAAAGGACTTTTTCCAAAGGGAGAAGGTGGGCACAGAGGGTGAGGGGCCTGGGCAGGGCCAGAGGGATGGGGAGTGTGACTGATGCTTTTGTGAACTTTGGCATGTTTACATGTCAGACTTGAATCTGGAAGACAGTGCCACAGCCTACGCAGGCAGGTTGGGCAGGGTCAGCCCGTGGGCACAGTAAATGCTGCCCGTGGAGCAGGACCTGTACAGGGGCTGGATCAGGCAGTCAGTGACCAGGGGCCTGGAGTGCAGGGCAGGGTGTGTTCCTGATCCCTGGAGAGCTGTGGGCGGCTCTCTCAATAGTGTGCTTTAGAAGGACCCTCCCACCCTCTAGGCAGGGACTTCGAGTGCAGAGGGCTGGAGGTGGAAGGAGAAAGAGGGGTGGGGGAGACTGGGGCGACAGGGGGCCTGGCTAGGGAGCAGCTATTCAGGAGGGAGGAGGGACTTTCCTCAACACAGCTGAGATCTGTCCCTCTGAGGTCCCCAAGGCAGTATCGGGGGTTTTGTTTGTTTTTGTACCTACCCTGGTGGCACTCAACCAGCCCCATCTAGGTGGACATGGCAAGGACCACCAGGGCCTCCATTTCCTGTCACATCCCTGAACACTGTCACCACCTCAGGGTGGCCAGAACAGGCTTGGGAGAGGAGAGAACAGGGCCCATCTGCCACCCTGGGCCCTGAGGCATCACCTGGTCCTGCTCAGTCTGGGTCCCATCAGCTGCCCCCCTGCCACCTCCTGCCCAGCGGCCACCCGCCCTCCTTCCTTCCTTCCTTCAGTCCAGCTCTTTTCTGAGAGGAAACTCCACTGTCCCCAGGCAGTGACAACTACAGTCAGGTGTTCCCAACTAGAGCTCCAGGAGGAAAACAGATGGGGGTGTGTGGGGAGAGGGGAGGAGCCAGCTGCTGCCCCAGGGACCCCCAGGCTAGGTACAGATCCAGACACTGCCATCCCTACAGCCAGGGACCAGGGGGACCAGGGCAGTGAGGCCGAGCGTTCCCCACCTCCGTCCCCCGAGCCCCGTTAAGGTTGAATGAACACTGACCTAAATGCCTGGGGAAGGGACACTGTTTGGGGGACCCCCACCTTGGTGATCCCAGCTCGGTGGGGCTCCTGCGCCTGCCATCTGGGCATGGGTGTTGGGGTCTAGGGGTGGAGAGCCCGAGGTGAGCAGGCATCTCCCCTCTCACAGAAGGTGTCCTCCAGCCGGTTACCCGCTCCCCACCGCAGACACCCCGGAGCCCCCCGCTGCAGCAGGCTTCTCGGCACCCCCTACTTGCCCACATCCTGCCCCCGCCTCTGCTCCTCTACGCAGAGCCGACCACTGTGGAGGTCGTTTGGGGAGAGGGCGTCCCTGCAAACTTGTCCACCCAGTGGTGCAGCCGTGCGGAGGGCCCCCAGGCACGCCAAGGTTGGAGGGGCCACTGAAGTCAGGGGACCCATTTTGGGGAACGGGTGGCTAGGAGGTTCCAAGGCTGTGGCAAGCGGGGCTTGTGGTTCTGCCAAGGCCCCTTCCGTGACGCGGGGCAAGAGTGCGAACTTGACCACGAGCTGAGAGGAGAACCGGCGCCTCGAAATGTGGGATCTTTAAATATGGGCGGGGCTAGCGGGGTCGTCGGGGGCGGGGCCAGCCGGGATCGGCCAATCGGCGGCGCCGCTCGCGTCGCACCGCCCCCTCCTCTCCGGGCTGGGGCGGGCCTTCGCCCCCCGGCCGGGCCCGTAGACTGGGCGGCGGGGGATGCGCCGGCCGCTGCCGCCCCCGGCCCCGCCGCCCCGGGGCCCAGCGCCCGCTCGCTGCTGCCCGTCTCGGCCGCGACCCCGGCCCCGGCCTCTGCCGGGGGGTCCACGGCCGCGCGGGACCCTCTCCCCGCCAGCCTCCTCCACCCACCGTCGTCCTCAGGTACACGGTGGGACCGTAGGGGCGGCGGGAGGGTCCACGATGCGCAGCCCCGGGTACCCAGCGAGGGAGCCAGGTCCCAGAGGGGACAGAGTTGGGGGTAGAGGCCAGGAGGGAGGGTCTCGCGGGGTCTGGAGGCCAGGGGGCGCGCGGAGGAGGGGACGAGCGTGCTCCGCCGAGGGAGTGGGAGCTGGACCCGGTCCTGGGGAGCCCGGCGGGGCGCGGGGCGCAGGGCAGCGAGTCTCCGAACTCGCCCGGTACACGTTGGAGGTGGGGAGCTTGCAGGGCTGGCAGGGAGCCGGGATGATTTGGGGACTGGAAGGAGGATCCCCTCACCACGGCTGAGCCCTTGGGCCAAGGGTTGGGATGCTTCGCAGAGGGTCCTCGAGCCCCAGACTCCCAGTTCTCCCTGGACGCACAGGTCCCCGTACCCAGCCCAGGGCACTGCCCCTGCTGTCCTGGAAGGTGTGGCAGCAGATGTGAATGTCAGAGCTGGGGGCCCAGCGAAGACGCTGATGGAGAGGATCAGAGAGGAGGGCAGTGAGTGAGGGTGGCCGCCTCGAGGAGGTCAGGGCAGACCGAGTGGCCCCTGCGGGCTGGCAGGCAGGTTCCTGGTGGTGGTGATGGGGACCAGGCTGGCAGCCAGCATCCAGCTCAGCTCCGAGCTGCCTGTGCCCCAGGGCAGGAGGACAAGTGGAGCCTGCCCACCTTGCAGAGTTAGGGTCCTGAGAGGGCTGAGGGGGTCCCCAGGGTCCTTCCTCACCCTCCACAGGGACACGCAGCCTTGGGGCTGCCCTGGCTGGGACTCAAAACAGGCCTGCGCGTCCTGGAAGTTTCTGCCGTGTGTGGCTCTGGCTCTTTGGAAACACTGGGGTGGGGGTGGGGGCCCAGCTCTAAGGACTGGCGCATGAGCAGGGGACACCTCCTGATCCAGTTCTTAAGAATGAGAAGAGGTGTCTCTTACTCCCTTGCAAGACCAGGGTGTCAGGATGAGTACTATTGGGGTGCCTTAAAGAAGAGGTGTTCCAGAGAGGCAGTGACTTTGCCCCTTAGTAGGGACACCTGAGGGTTCTCCTGGGCAGCTGCTTCAACCAGCCCATCATTTGTAAAAAGGCCTCTGGGGGCTGCTGGCTTTGTCTTTCTTCCCTCATGACTTTAGGTGGGCCAGCTCCTCTGCTCCCTGCTTTTCTCAAGAGCCCTCCTGGGCCCTCCCCCCCGCCGCCCCCCAGCTTCCCAAAAGTCTGTGTGTCTCTTGGGCCCGAGCCTTCAGGGAGCAGGGGTCTTGTGACCAGACACATTCAACAATTCTTAAATGCCCAGGGTGCTCAAATCCAAGTGCAGTCCACAGGGTGCTCCTCCTACCTTATGGGGATCCTCAGTGGTGAAACTGGGGCCTTGAACTTGAAACACACCCTCCTGCTGGGTGCAGCAGCCATGCCTCTGATCCCAGAGACTTTGGAGGCTGAAGCAGGAGGATCACAGGTTTGAGACCAGCCTGCGCAACTTAGCAAAACCCTGTCTCAAAAACTTAAAAAAAGGGGGCTAGGGTTGTGGCTCAGTGGTAGCACCCTCGCCTAGCACATTCGAGGCCCTGGGTTCAATCTTCAGCACCACATAAAAATAAATAGAAAATAAAATAAAGGAATGGTGTAGAAAGATAATAATTAAAAATAAAGCAGGGTTGGGGCTGTACCCAGTGCTAGAGCGCCCCTGGCTCAACCCCCAGCACCACAGAAATAAAAACAAAGGGATGAAACACCTTTCATAGTTCCAAGCCTTGGTTGGTGCTTTGAGGAGTTTCTAGGACTGTGGTGTCCAGGCACCCCCGGGGGAGGGGGAAGAGTACCTGCAAGAGTGAGGCCTCGTCCCCAGCGCCTCTGGTCCTTCCCAGCCTTTAGAAATGGGCTGCCCCTTTTCCAGGGGGATTCTCAGAAAAGACACTCTGTCCTTCTCTTCATCTGAGGCCGGGGGAGGGATCCGGAACTCACCACCCGTTGTCTCCCAGCTTGTGGCCTCTCTGGGGCAAGGCCAGGCTGATTCCCTCTTCCCGTGACAGATCCTGACACCTCTGGATGGCACCAACCTGGTGCCTGCCCTTCCTGGCTGTGTGACCTTGGGCAGTGTGCTCAACCTCTCTGAGCTTTTTACCTCATCTGTAGAATGGGAACAGGCATGTCACCTGCCCTGTTGGGGTGGCAGTAGGGATGAAATGTGATCTTTCTGATCAAGGGCTTGAAACACAGTAAGAGCCCTGGCACTTGTCCACAGAAGGGGCCCAGGGAAAGCCCTCTACCCTCTGCCTTCTCAGAAGCCACCTGTCATATTTTCCCTCCTCCCCGCCCCCCGCTGCCCCCTCCCTGCCCAGGGCACCTTAGGACGCGGCTGCCAGGCGAGGAGGAACATGGCAGATACACCGCTGAACTTGGCCCAGGCGTCGGGTGGCTGAGTCACATCTCAAATTGCCTCTTCATCGGTGCGTTTGGAAGGTCGTTTGCAGCGGCCCTCTGCAGGCCCCCGCCCCCTCTGGGTCCTGTCTGCCAGGCCACCCGCCTCTCCTGCCTGCCTGTGCTCCCCAGCCCAGGTGGAGACCTTCTGCACCTTCAGGGGACGTGGAAGGGCACCTGGGGTCTCTTTGCCCCCTGCCCTCGGGTGAAGGCAGGACGTAGGGTCAGGATGAGCTCCTGCCCACCTGGAAGGTGGTGGCCTCAGCGTAGAGAGCGGGGGTCCCAGAGTTTGTGTTGACAGAGAAACCAGGGCCGGGAGGGGCCGCTGAGCTGAGCCTGCCCGGCCGAGTGTGGGCGGAGGCAGGGATGGGGACAGGCTTTACGAGGTTGGCTGGCCACGAGGGGATGGCACCAGCATCTGGAGATACCTGGTGGAGGGGACAGACCCCTGTGGGGGCTGCTGGACGAGGGCACACGTGGAATGTGGTGGGTGGTGGGCAAGGCCGCCCTGTCTCCCCCTACAGTCGGGCTCATCTTGGTGTGTCCTGAGTTGATGGTCTCCATATCGGCCACCCCAGTGGGAGTGGGGACTGTGCCTATAGGCACAGCTGCTGCCCACCTCCCTGACCCAGGCCTGGCATCTAGAGGAGCTCCAGCCTGTGTCCCCTGAATCCCACCAGGCAGCCGAGGCAGAATCTGTCCCTTCATAGTGCTGTGCCTCGGGGTCTCCATCCCTAAGACTGGCCAAGCCCAGGATCCCCTTCTGGGGTATATGTGAGGGTGAGGGCAGACGTCTGCATGAAGATTGAGGCACGGCACATAGTAGATGCTCAATAAACCCTGGCCAGGTGGCCGCAGGGTGTGCCGGTGAGGGTGTGAGACAGCGGGCTGGCAGGGAGGGTTGGTCCTGGAACCTGCCGAGGCAGAGGGAGCTTCGGGGTCTCTGTGGCCACAGCCTTGGTCTCTGATGTGGCCCAGGCCTCACCTGAGCTGCGTAAACACACGCAGGCCTTTGGAAAGTCTGGGGCGAGGAGCCAAAGTCTCCATCTAGAAGTCTGGGGGGCTGACCTGGATCAGAACCACGTCCTCCCCATATGCTGCGTCTCTGCTCCCAGGCACCCCTGATGGCAGCGCCAGCTCGCAGCGTCCAGCGGGTGTTCACTGGGTGCCAGCTGCGTCCTTGGGGATGGAGACAGTCAGCAGGCAAGGGTCTGCTGTTTGGTGTCCCGGGCAGAGGGCACAGCCCCTGCAAAGGCTCAGAGCAGGACTTGCTGGGGTCATGCGGAGGCCGGCGTGGCTGGGAGGGAGTGAGCCTGGGGTGGGGTGGGCAGAAGGCTGAGCACAGAGGGCCTCTTGGCCGCAGTAAGGAGTTTGGTTTAGCAAATGACGGCGCTGGGCGGGGTGGGGGTGTCCAAGCCGAGAGGCCACAGGCTGACTTGATGTTTCTGGATGGTGACCCACATGTTGGCATTCTGAGCCTCCCGAGGTGGCCTGTGCCTTCCTTCGAATGTTCTGGAACGGTGGTGCTGATCCCTGCTCTTCTGGTCAGTCACCAAGGCCTTCCTGTGACTAAGTCCCTCTGCTCTCCGCAGGTCAGCGCAGGAGCCCAGCCACTGAGCCATGCCGGGCTCCGGGTGGCCTGCAGGGAGTCCAGCCCCGGCAGCCAGGTGGTCATGAACGGCCACAGCCACAATGGTAGTGTGGGGCGGCCGCTGGGCAGCGGGCCAGGTGTTCTGGGCCGAGACCCTCTGGACCCTGAAGCAGGCCGCCCCCTGCACCCCCCGCCCAGCCCCGGCCTCCAGGTGGTGGTGGCCAAGAGCGAGCCGTCCAGGCTCTCACCAGGCAGCCCCCGGGGGCAGCCCCAGGACCAGGAGGAGGAGGAGGAGGAGGAGGGGGAGGAGGAGGAGGAGGACAAAGCAGGCAGGCGGAGGGGCCCTGGGAAGACCCCGACTGTGGGCCACCGCCTGGGCCACCGCAGGGCCCTCTTTGAGAAGAGGAAACGGCTCAGTGACTACGCCCTCATCTTCGGCATGTTTGGCATCGTCGTCATGGTGACGGAGACCGAGCTGTCCTGGGGGGTGTACACCAAGGTAGGCACAGCCCCCGCCCAGGCACCTCAGGGCCCCCAGGGAGGCGGGCGGGGAATGCAGGGGACCCTGGGGCTCCCTGTGCCGCTCCAGCCCCTCCCTCTGCTGCTCCCCGGGTGAGCTGGCGAGGGGGACCCCAGGGAAGGCTGGGCTAGGCTCAGGCCACGCTCCCTCCCCGTCTAGAGTGGTCGCTGTGTCACCAGCCTGGCTCTGTGAGTCCTCTGTGTCACCAAGCGGGTGTGAGAACAGAGAGAAACCAGGGCTTGTCTGCCCAGTGACGGGGGCTGGAGGGAGCCAGGCCTGCAGACGGAGGTGCCAGTCCATGGCCCAGCAGGCCTCGCGACATCCCGGGGCCATAAGGGACCAGGCCTTATAAACACAGGACCCAAGTGAGACCAGGCCGGGACAGGCAGCTCAGGAGATGGAGGCTCAGCGGGCACCGGGGCGGCCATGGGGAGGAGCCCCCTCTGGCCAGCTGCTGTCCCCAGGGGCCTGGTGGGGTGGTGCCTGGGAGCCCCCCCAGCGCCCTCTCCCTCTCCCCAGGACTCGCTCTATTCGTTCGCCCTGAAATGCCTCATCAGCCTGTCCACCGCCATCCTGCTGGGCCTCGTGGTCCTCTACCACGCCCGGGAGATCCAGGTCAGTGCCTCCTCACCCTGGGCCCCAGAGTCCCCCGGTCAGCCCAGCTGGGGCCCCCGCTCCCCAGGACACACAGGACAAATAGTCTCCTTGGCAAAAACCAAAGTTCTCAATGGAGAGTCACCGCGTCGTCACCCCCTCCCTGCAACGCGTCTGCCTGCCTGTTGACTTTCATGGTGGAGAGGTGAAGGAGGGCGGAGCCAGGGGGCTGGGACACAGTGAGCTTCATGGCCCTGGTGGCCTCCTGGTGGCTTTCGCAGCCCTGGAAGCAGGCTCTGTTTCTATTGGGAGGCACCCGATGTCCTTCCCAATAGGAAGAGTCGCTGGGCCTGGCGCTGGCCTCCTGCTGTGGAGCCAGCTCAGGCCCCTCGGCGCCCGGTGGGCAGCACCGGCCTGGGCTCCTGCCCTCGCCTCAGACCCCTGAGCTCCAGGGCAGACTGGCAGAACGCGTGAGTGGGAAATCTCCATCTGTGCCATGTGCACGTGTCTCTGGGGGCTGGCTGTTGGGGACAGGTGTCTGTCAGTTCCTCCAATACAGCCAGCCCTGGGGATCCCTGCGGGATTGGTGCCAGGACCCCCACAGATACCCAAACCCCAGGACGCTCAAGTTCCTGCAGATGACCTCATTTGGACTCTAAATCATCTCTAGATGGCCGAGAACACTTAACACAACATAAACGTGCATGCGCTGTGTTGTTTAGGGAATCGTGACAAGAAAAAGAGTACAGATGGGATTTTTTTTTTCAAAATATTTTCAGTCCGTGGGTGGCTGACTGTGCGATATGGAACTCAGGTGTGGAGGGCGGATTCTAGCTAACCAGGAGGTTACCCTGGCCCCTAACAATCCCCCTCCTAGGTTCACCCCCCAAGAGAAACAAAAATCAACATCCACACAAATGTTTATAAGACCATCTTTCACAACAGACAGAAAGTAGAAACCATGTATGAATTTCCCTTAATGAAATCTCAGCGGCTCAGGAGGCCGAGGCAGGAGGATCAGGAGTTCAAAGCCAGCCTCAGCAACCTAGCAAGACCCTAAGCAACTCAGTGAGACCCTGTCTCTAAATAAATAAAATACAAAATAGGGCTGGAGATGGGACTCAGTGGTCAAGTGCCCCTGAGTTCAATCCCTAGTACCACTCCCCACACGCACCCCCCCACACACACACCAAGGTCCCTCAGTGAATGGATGGATAACCAAAATGAAACATAGAGCCTTTGTACAATAGAAAGGGTGCACCTCTGTATTGATGAGCCAGGGAGCCGGTGCAGAGACCCACACGGAGTGCCCTCAACACAGATGCACCCTCTGCCTGTCCTGGAGGCTGAAGGTTCAAGACCAAGGCCTCAGCAGGGCTGGCTCCTCCTTAGGTCTGTGGGGGCCACTCCAGGCCTCCTTCCTGGTTTCTGGTGCCCCTGCAGTCTCGGTACTCTTGGCTTGTGGATGCGTCACTGGTCTGGAAGCTCACATGCCATTTTCTCTGTGCGCATCTGTCTAACTGCCCCCTCCCTCTGGGCAGTACTGGGGAATCAAACCCAGGGCCTAGCGCCCTACCACTGAGCCACACCCCCAGTCTCCAATTTCCTCTCTTTCTAAGGTCATCAGTCTGTCTATCTTTCTGACTGTCTTTCTTGTGTTGTGGATGGAACCCAGGGCTTCACGTGTGCCAGGGAAGTACTCTTCCACTGAGCCACACCCCTGACTTGCTCCTGTTTGATTTTATTTATTTAATTTTATTATTATTATTTTTGGCACTGTTGGGAATTGAATCCAGTGTCCTGTGTATGCTAGGCATGTAGTGTACCACTGAGCCACATCCCCAGCCCTGTTTATATTTTTATTTTGAGACAGGGTCTCACTAAGTTGCTTAAGGCCTCGCTAAGTTGCTGAGGCTGGTCTCAAACTTGTGATCCTCCTGCCTCAGCCTCCCCAGTAGCTAGGATTGTAGGTGGGAACCACTGCATCCCACTAGATATTTTTTACTAAGGTAAAATTCATATAATATGACTGTAACCATTCTAAAGAGGAACAGTTCAGGGGCATTTGCAATGTTATGTAAACGTTACTTCTATCTAGTTCTAGAACATTTCCAAAATCCCAGAAGGAGACCCCATCCCCATCAGCAGTCACTCCCCACCCCCTCCCTGGCCCCTGGCAGCCATGCTCTCTGTCTCTGGATCCGCCCCCTCTGGACGTTTCATATAAATCAAACCTCACAATATTAATAAGTTAATCAAAATCTGTGTGAGTTCGGTGCGGCTGCTATAAGTAAAATACCACAAGTGGAATGGCCTAAACTACACAGATGGGTCTTCTCGCAGTTCTGGAGGCCACAAGTTCAAGATCAAGGGACCAGCAGGGGGTGGGTCCCTGGGCCCGCTCTTCTTGCCTTATAAATGGCCGTTCTGTCGCCATGTCCTCGTGTGGTTTCTCATGTGTTCACTGTCATCCCTGGTCTCCTCCTCTCCTGTCCACACACCGGTCTTGTTAGCGTAGGTCTTTGTGTGTTTTTGATCTTGTTCTGTTTTGGAACCAGGGATTGAACCAGGGCGCTTAACCACTGAGCCGCCTCCCCAGCCCTTTTTATTTTGTATTTAGAGACAGGGTCTCGCTGAGTTGCTTAGTGCCTCACTTTTGCTGAGGTTGGCTTTGAACTTGCGATCCTCCTTTCTCAGCCTCCCGAGCCTCTGAGGTGGCAGACGTGCCCGGCCCATGTGAAGTTCAGTTTGAATCTGGCCAGAGCTGAGAACTAGGGAGCGTCCTCTGAGGCCACGCTTCTGACTTTTCTTGGGAACCTGAGGCTGGGTTGGGTTTCCTAGCAAGGGCGTTCTTGGGGGTGGGACCTGGGTGCGAGTCCGGGACCCACCGTCCTCCTTGCGTCCGCTCTCGGCAGCTGTTCATGGTGGACAACGGCGCGGATGACTGGCGCATCGCCATGACCTGCGAGCGCGTCTTCCTCATCTCGCTGGAGCTCGCCGTGTGCGCCATCCACCCGGTGCCCGGCCACTACCGCTTCACGTGGACGGCGCGGCTGGCCTTCACGTACGCGCCGTCGGTGGCCGAGGCCGACGTGGACGTGCTGCTGTCCATCCCGATGTTCCTCCGCCTCTACCTGCTGGGCCGCGTGATGCTGCTGCACAGCAAGATCTTCACGGACGCCTCGAGCCGCAGCATCGGGGCGCTCAACAAGATCACCTTCAACACGCGCTTCGTCATGAAGACGCTCATGACCATCTGCCCGGGCACCGTGCTGCTCGTCTTCAGCATCTCCTCCTGGATCATCGCGGCCTGGACCGTGCGCGTGTGTGAGAGGTGCGCCCCAGGCCGCCAGGCCGAGCGGGAGGGCTGGGGACCCGGGCCTCGGTCCCCCCCCATCCACGGCTCCCGTGACCTTGGCTTCCACTCATCACCCTTCCCCAGAGCCCTGTGGTGCCCCCTGGCCCCATTTGTGGTCTCAATGCTCATTCCTGAGGACCTTCATCCCAGCTGTGGGGAGGGGGTGTCCTGGGCCACCCTTGGCTCCTCCCCCAACGTGGGCGGGGCTCCCGCTCTCCCCACCTCCCCTCCGCAGGCCTCCCGTGCTCCTCCGGGACCTCTGGCCAGGGTGGCAGAGGCAGCAGGACGCAGCGGGACAGGGACACCCCGCGCCCCTGTTCCCCTGCCCCCACGGTAACCAGCTTTCCTTCTCCCTCTGCCCGCCCTGCCGGACTGTAGGGAGAACATGTGAGTCCCGCCCTTGGCCGAGCTCAGCGCGCTCAGAGCTGCAGCCCCCGCGCGGCCCCGCTGCTGGGAATTTAAGATTAGCTGCCGACAACCGAGTGAGGGTCAGCGGGGCTGCCAGCGCTGCCCAGGGGAGCTGGGGGCACCCCCCGCTGGCTGGAGGCCATCTTCTCTGAGCCTGGGTCCTTGTCTCGCCTGAGGAAGGCGCTTGGAGAAGCGTCCTGTTTGGACGGCTCTGAAGCCCCCTCCTGAGTGCTTAGTGGGTTGGGGTCACCCGGCCTTCAGGGCTTCTGTGGGGTCTGGACAGCCCTGGATGGCGGCAGACCATCAGCCCAACTTACAGATGAAGAAACTGAGTCTCTGAGGGCAACAGGACTTGTCCTGGGCTTCCTTGTCCAAGAGGGGCTCGCCCTACCCCTCCTGCAGCCCCTCTCAGACCCGATGGCTAGTTCACAGTGGCCGGGGCCAGCTCCTCTGGGGATCGTCTGCCATCTGGGAGTCATTGCAGGGGTCTTCTTGGACCCCTGATGTGCCGGTGCCAGTCCCGGAGCCCATCCCCACCCATCAGGACAGGAGTGAGTCAGGAGTAGGTCTGGGGTGGCCCATGGTCAGGTGTCCCTGAGGTCCAAGTTGACTCCCTGCAGGCCTCTCCCCCAGGTGAGGTGGGGACGGGGCAGGGCCAAGGGCAGCCAATCCTAAATTCTGAGCCCAGCAATGATGCTTGCCCCCGCTGCTGGCCCCACCCCGCCTCCTGCATGCTCCTCGCCTCTGCCCCTGGGGTTCTCGGCAGCAGCCCCCCATGCTCCAGTGGGCGTGGCCTCATGCTCCAGTGGGCGTGGCCTCACCTGCCTCCGCCCCCACCCTCCTGGCTCCTGGGGCCGCGGTGCTGGTGGTCCCCCCTCACCCCCATTGAGGCTGGGGCAGTTTGGGACTCATGCCTCTGTGTAAGACGGGGTTCTGTCTCTGATCCCCCACCTCGTGAGCAGCCTAAGCCCAGACTGGAGGGGCCCTGAAAAGCATCCAAGCCTCGGCGGTTGGAGACCCCCAAACAGCTGATCAGGGGGCTCCATCCGCCCAGCTTCCCTTCGGGAGGCCTCCACCTCCTTCCCTCCCCCAGACCCCTGTCCCCAGGCTGTGTCCAGCACAACTGCTCCTTCCAAACCTCCCTGTGCCCCGCCGGCCTAGGGGTCCCCACCTCCCGTCTCCCCAGCCGGCTGCTGACTTTAATTGGGGGCAATTAATTCTGGAGGCTGGGAAGGCCGAGGTCAGCGCGGAAGGGCCCCTGACTCCCTGACAGCAGTCTTGTCGGTTGGAACTGGACATCCAGAGTTGTCCGGGAGGTGAAGGGTAGCAGACAGGCCTCCACGCTGCTCCAGACCCAGAGAACCAACCTCCAGCCCCTACCCTGAGTCGGCCACAGATGTGCCTCTGAACCCCTGTGGCTGGGGCCCCAGTCCTGGCTGAGACTGGGACAAAGTTGTGTCCTTTCTAAGTTCTTGGGGATTGTTCTCCTGGATACCGGACTATAGCCCCAGGCCTGTCCCCTGTGCCAAGTGACCTGCCCCCTTCTTCTCAAACCCAAGACCCCGGGTTTAGGCCTTGGTGCCTCCCCTGCGTATTGGCTTTCCTTCTCCTAAGTCCTGGGCTCCATCCGCTGGCCTGTCCAATAGTTCTCCTTCTCCGGGGCCTCGCCGGCTGAGGAAGTTCTTCCTGGTGTCTCACCTAAATCCTTGCCTTCACTCCTTGCTGCTTCTGGCACCCTCAGCCACCTGTGTCCCCGTGTGTGTGTCTGTTGGGAAAGGGATTGTGTGCACGTGTGTAGGTGCACCCTCACCTGGGCCCTTCTTTGTCCTGTCACCAGGGCTGGGGAGCAGCAGCTTGGGTGTCCGGCAAGGGGGAGGGTTGGGAGAGAGGGAGGGAAGGAGGCTGTGGGCGCCCTTGCCTCCTGCCCCCAGCAGAACCACGCCCCGGAGTGACCCACTCCCTGTGGCCGAGGTCAGGGCCTGGTGCAGCCGGTGGGCAAGGTGGGCAGGTGCCCTCAGTCCCGGCCCTGCCCCAGGGGTGTGACGGGCCGAGACATCACCGTGAACTGATGGCAGCCCCACCCCTGCTCCCCAGGTACCACGACAAGCAAGAAGTGACCAGCAACTTCCTGGGGGCCATGTGGCTCATCTCCATCACCTTCCTCTCCATTGGCTATGGTGACATGGTGCCCCACACCTACTGCGGGAAGGGCGTGTGCCTGCTCACCGGCATCATGGTGAGGGCCAGAGACACCCCACTTCAGCCCCGCCCTTGCCTCTGCCCTGCCCAGAGCCCCCCCTCCAGAGCCCTGAGGTCCTGCCAGCCCATTCCCTCTCCTGTCGTGTGACATCTGCACCCTCAGGCCTTGGGGTCTCTCAGTGGGCTCTTCCGGCTCTGGCTGAGTAGCTCCCTCCAGGAGCTGAGGTCCACTCTGAGCGGAGTATCATCTTTGCCCCCTTATTCTCTGTAGCCCAGTTTATTCATAGCCCTGGTTCGGGGCACGGAACCGGAGCCTTCGGGGCCTTGGTTTCCCAGCTTGTTCTGTGCCACTTTGTCCTCTTGCTACAAAAACTAGGCTCATTTATGCTTTGGAAGCCTGAATGCCCTGGGCAGCCCGTCAGTGTCTGGAGGTCACAGCCCCGCCCTGTCCCCATCCTTGGCGGGCTTCCAGAAGCCCAGGACCCTGTGTGGCTTCCCCACTGCGGCACGTCTGTGGACTCGGGCCAGCAGCCTCCCGCTCTCCTGGGCTTCTCAATCCGCCTTCGTGGGCGTGGGCGTCCTCTTTTCCCTGATTCCATCATCCGTTTCCTTTCTATCATCTCCTCCTTCTGGAACCTTCTTTTCCGCCAAGTGTCTTTCATCTCCTCCACAAGTGCTCTTCCTTCCTCCCGCCCCCGCCGCCGCCCCCTCCCTCTGTTCCCTTCCCTCCCGCTCTCCCCAGCCTCTCACCCCCTGCTGGCCGCCCGCCGGGAGCCCAGGCCTCGCTTCTGCTGCGAGCGGACTCGCCCCCCCCCCCAAACTGGCTGTACGCGCTTCTGGGGAGGGAGGGACGCGGTGTGGACGCTGCACTTCATCCTGGAGTCCAGGGGGAAAGCGGGAGACCGTGCCCCCTCCCCTCCCCAGGCAGCTGCAGCAGGAGGACTTCGAACCCAGGGGGGCCAGGATGAAGTGGAGAAGCCACGTTCCCTTAATGGGCGTGGCCGTCAGCGTAGCTCCTTCCAGAAAGTTCTGTGTCTACCCTGCAGCCTGCTCCCTGCCCTTGCCCCAATGCACATGGAACTGGTCACTCAGGTCTATATGGTGGACTTTTTGGATTTCGGTGGTGGGCACAGAACCCAGGGCCCTCCGCCCTTTCCATTCAGCCTTAGGGGTCACATGAAGCCACACCTGGACGTTTCAGCCAGGTCTTTTTCTCCCTCTTCTATCAACCCTCTCCCCCTTCCATCTTTACCCAAGCGCATCTCCTTGTGCTCGCTGCCTCACAGACTCCAATTTCCAGCACCATCTATGAGATTCTTGTTCTTAAACTTCAGGGCACCCCAGCCTGGCCTTCTGGAAGCTGACACTGATTGGCCAACATCATGTCTAGACTGTATCTGTGAAGCGCCCATGTGCTTCTACATGGATCCCTCAGTTGTCCTTTTTCCTGGCTGCATAGTGTTCCAGAGTTTCCCAGCAAATTGCTTTTTCCCTGTTGACAGAGATTTTCCTGAGAAGAGGCCTCTGCATCCTCTCTAGACCCTCATTCTGGCCCAGGTGGGAAGCCCCTGCTTCCCCTTTTGCCCACCCACCCAGGCTTGGCATGTTGGTATTCAAACCCATCCAGGACTTTTTTGATAATGTCCTGGCCCTTCCCCGCTCCTTCCCATAAATGTTTTTCCTTCTATCCCCAGAGAAACGTTCAGCCGTCCTGGCCCCCACCCTCAGGGTCCTTTCCCTGCTCCCAGCCTGTGACTGGGCAGTGGCAGAAGGAAGCAGCTGGTGGCTCAGTCATGGGTGCCTTCTGCCGCCTCAGCCCCCCACCACCACCTGCCTCCCTGCGCCTGCGACACCCCTGGGTGTCTGAGGTTCCCTGTCCCCTGCTTCTCGGTGGCAGAACTTGCCCCCCCATTCCTCTACTCCTGTGTCACTCTCCTCTGTCTCCCTCCCACCTTGGCCTTGCCCTTCCCCGTCTCCCTGGCTGCCCTGAGCAAGTAGGGGGGCCACAAGCAAGTCCCCAACCGCCACAGGGGAGCTCCCATTCTTCCTGGGCCCCCTCTGCCTTTCCCCTCCCGCAAATGCCCTGAGCCCCAGCCTGACCTTCTGACCCTGTTTGGTGGCTCTGTGTATGTCGGCTCGTCTCCTGTCCAAGACCCCGAAGCCTTGAACAAAATCTTCCAAATCCTCCTGCTGCTGTGGGCGTGGCTGTGGGCGTGGCCTGCAGGTCTGTTTCTTGCTCCTTTCTCCTCTGAGTCTCAGTCCCCCTCTGCCTGGAGGGGAGAAGAATGCGTGGCTGGGGACTGAACGAGCTCTTCGAGCTCTTCGTGGGCTCCGGAGGCCGCCTGGGCTCCCAGAGGGGAATCTACCACCCTCTCGGGTTTGGCGCCGCCCAGCAGGGGTGGAACAGGGCAGGCCTCCTGAGGAGGAGGCGACCTTGGGGCTGGAGGCTGATGTGCCCCTCGCTCTGCCTGCAGGGGGCTGGCTGCACGGCGCTCGTGGTGGCGGTGGTGGCCCGGAAGCTGGAGCTCACTAAGGCTGAAAAGCACGTGCATAATTTCATGATGGACACTCAGCTCACCAAGCGGGTGAGGACCCCAGCCCTGGACACGGCCTCCTTTCCTGCTCGCCTTTCCCCGCACCAGCGGGCGCGCCTAGGCACCCTTGAGTCACCGCCCTGCCTGGGTCAGACTGCGAGCCCTGCCCGCAGTGCGCACGATTACACGCTGTGCACAGACCCAGCCGGCGGCCTGGGGAGCCACCCTCGTGCCCAGCCAGGCCAGACAGGGAAGCACGGATCCTGGGACCCCGCCTCTGGTGCCATGTGCGTGCTCTCTGACCTGGCCAGGTTGCAGATTGACCTTCTGTGCCTCAGTGTCCCCCTACAGAGAATGAGGGCGGCCTCAGCCAGGCATGGTGGCGCATGCCCGAAATTCCAGCTACTCGAGAGGCTGAGGCAGGAGGATTGCTGGTCACTGTAGTGAGACCCTGTTTCAAAATATAAATGAAAAAGAGCTGGGGACATGTCTCCCTGGTAGAGGGCCCTGGGTTCAACCCCTCGTATGAAAAATGTCAAGGCGATATCAAAACGGGCGGATGCACTGTGCTGAGGTTCCCACTCGCACAGCCCCGCCTGACATTCCAGGGACTCCAGTCCTGGGGGGGGGGTTCCTGGGGGTTTCTAGAACCTTCCCTGGTTTTCTACCTACTCTGAAAAACTTCTTTTTCTGACCCCAGGTAAAAAATGCCGCTGCTAATGTTCTCAGGGAGACGTGGCTCATCTACAAACACACCAGGCTGGTGAAGAAGCCAGACCAAGCCCGGGTTCGGAAACACCAGCGTAAGTTCCTCCAAGCCATCCATCAGTAAGTCCAGCAACTTTCCCGCTCATGTTTCCCAGGCTGCCGGGCCTAGAGGCAGCTGTGGCCCCCAGGAGGGGGCCAAGGGCCAGGCCAGGCAGCTCACCGTGGCCTCATCATGGGTCCCCTCCACGCCAAGTGGTCAGTTGGTTGGGACCTGCCATTCCTGTGCTGGGGAGGATAAGAAGATGGGGGGGGGTGGCAAGCGACCGGCCAGGCACCAGCCACCACAGTTGCCTCAGATGAGTCACAGAAGCCACCCAAAATAAGTGGAGGAAGCAGACTTTATTCTCTGGGATAACAAGAATGGTTGAATGTTTTGGCTTTGAAACTATTTTCCCTTTTTGCTTTGCCTCCCAGGAAGCTTGGAATGAAATGTGTGATCCGATCTGTGAGGTTGTGTGGCGTAATTAGAAACTACTTGATTACTTCTGTTGTCCCTTGGCCTCAGGAATTATTTAATCAAGTGGGTTTCATCCTTGGCCACTCATTAGAGTCACTTAGGGAGCTTAAAAAAAAGCTCACAGACCACTTCCAATAGCAGTTACTGGATGTCCTGGGTGCAGCATGAACTTCAGTTCCTCAGGTGGATCTGAAATGTCGCCAGGAAGGGTGTTTTTCCAAGTAAAGGGACAAGTAGTAAATATTTCAGGCCATGGGGCCAGATGGTCTCTGTCCTGATGTTCAGTTCTGCTGAACAGGGAAGCTGAGTGTTTCGGAGAAAGCTTTACTTTCTGGGACAGAAGAACACGTGAACAACAGTGCGATTTCCACTTCCAAAGAAAGTAAAAGAAACGATGAAGTCAATGTTGTTTGTTTGTTTATTTTTACTTTTTGGTTCTGGGGATTGGACCCAAGGGCACTGAGCCACATCCCCAGGCCTTTTTTTTTTTATTGAGAGACAGTCTCACTAAGTTGTTGAGGCTGGCCTCAAGCTGGCGATCCTTTTGCCTCAGCCTCCCAAGTTGCTGGGATCATAGGTGTGTACCACCACGCCTGGCTTTTTCATATTTTCAAAATCTTGACAGAAATAATTGTTCAGACTTACGGGGTACAGTGTGATGTTTCCATGCCTGTGTGTATGTGTGAAGACCAGGTCAAGGTAATTGTTATATCCATCTCTTCGAGTGGTTTTCATTTCCTCGTGAGCCTGGTGGTCCACATCTGTGGTCCCAAGCTGCTCGGGAGGATCACTCGAGCCCAGGAGTTCAAGGCCAGCCTGGGTGACATGGCAAGACCCTGTCTCAAAGTATATGTTATTTACTTGTGTTGTGACTAGCTATGTTGACACATCACAATTAGAGGTTGTCAGCCAGTTGCCCTCCAGTGCCCCTGAATATTAGAAGTCATTCCTCCTATACCCTCCCGTGCTGGGGATCAAACCCATTAAGTATCCTCTATCCCTCCCCTCCCCCCCCCCAGTTTTGTTGGTTTTAAAATATGTATACTATCGCCATGACACTATCACCACAGCCAAGATATGAACATATCTGTCACCCTAAAGACTTCCTCATGCCTTTTACATCCCTGTCTTTTTTTTGGGGGGGAGGGGTGAGGTCAGGGGGGTGCCCAAACCCAGGATGTCCTTGTTTTTTAACTAGACAGTTTAGTCCGTTTACATTTATTGTGTTTACTGTTATCATTGGACTGATTTCTGATGGCAGCAGCCCCTTATCACATGACTGTGGTAAGACTCTTGTTTTTGTTTCTGTTTGAGACAGGGTCTTGCTATGTTGTCCAGCTGGCCTTGAACTCCTAGACTCAAGGAATCCTCCTTCCTCAGTCTTCTGAGTAGATGGGACGACAGGCTCGGGGCACAGCACTTGGCTACCATGGGAGGGGTTTTTGTTTGTTTATTTTGCTTTGTTTTTCCGTGGTGCTGGGGATGGAACCCAGGGCCTCGTGCATGCTAGACAAGTGCTCCTCAACTGAGCTCCCCCAGCCCCTCCCCTTTCTGTAAGGACACTGGTCACAATGGATTAGGGCCACCCTAATGACCTTATCTTTGCTGAGGACACGTGCAAAGACCCTATTTCCTATTTGGTCACATTTTAAGGTACTGGGAGTGGGGGTAATTTGGGGGAGAACATGGTTCACCCTAAACAGGGCAGTTCAGAGAAGCCAAGGATACTATTCCCAGTGCAAGGCTGTCTGGGTTTCCTGGCGGCCTCCTGCTGTTCCTGGGGCTCCCCAGCACCCAGCCCTGAACTCTGGGGCTGGGGGTGACTTTCCATCTCTGCTTCTCTGGACTGGGGCTCCCTGGGCGTCTCCTGCCGGGGGCCCTACGAAGGCTGAGCTTGGAGTGCTGGGTCTGGGGTGTGGGGAGGTGAGTGCTCCCTGACGTGGTGCCCTGGGCTGACCAGCACAGAAGGGACCGTGGGGACAGGAGAGCACACACATCGGCTGCCCCCACAGGCAGGTGTCCAGGGGCCGAGGGCATAGAGAACAAGGGGCAGTTATGGGTTCAAATCCTGCTGGGGTGCCTGCCGCTGGGCAGTGGCTGTGCCCCTCATACCTCAGCTTTTCTGGGTGAAACGCCATCTGCAGGGTCCGGGCCGATGTGCCCAGCGAGGCCGCTTGGCCAGGACCGTGTGGACACTGCTGAGGGGAGGGACCGAGGACAGGCACCTGCCTGGGGGCTGGCCCTGAGCCTTCAAGGCTGGGCCCCTCCTGCAGAGCAACAGCAGCCCCTCTGCCACGGGACCCCCAGCTTGGCCCTGGGTGGGGTGCGGGGCCGGGCGGGGTCGGGCGCGGGCGGCTCAGCTGGGCTGACAGTAAAATTGCCTCGTGGTTTCCTCCTGCTCTGCCGGTCCTGCCAGGGCTCAAAAGTAAGTCACCCATGGGGCTCGGGGTGGCAGGAGCCTGGGGTGTGTGGTGGCGATGGGCACCCGCGGGGCATGCCAACCCCCACCTCAGAGGCAGGCAGGGTGCATGTCTGTCCCATGGGTTGGTGTGAAGATTCACCTGGGTCTCGGGACTGTTCTGATTGGGGCCAGTCCTGCAGACACCTCAGCCAGTGGCCACAGCATGGGAACTGAGCTGCCCTCCGCCCTGCAGACCCGATGCATGTCCCAAACGCCACTGCGGGTGGGCGCATGAAGGATCCCATTCCCACGGCAGCTGCCACCTGTCCCCACTCACCCTCCTGTGTCTCCCCAGGCTCCGCAGTGTGAAGATTGAACAAGGGAAGCTGAATGACCAGGCCAACACGCTGGCCGAGCTGGCCAAGGTGAGCGGGCGGGGCAGGATGCGGGCAGAGGAGGACTGGAGGGACAGGTGCTGGCCGGGGACCAGGGTCCTCTGTAGCCCTGATGTAAGAGAGACACTAGGCATCTACCTCTGCGTGTGGCATCTTTACCTGTTGACACTGGCATCTGGATTTATTTTAAAAGACTGATGTGTCTGGCGGGGGGGGTGGGGGGTGACTGGAGTCCCTGCCCCTCGGAGGCTGAGGCAGGAGGATCACTTGAGCTCAGGAGTTTGAGGCCAGCCTGGGCAACAAAGCAGGAAACCTGTCTCAAATACTAATATGATTACTTTAAAAATTATTTTTAATTGGAACTCATGGCCTTGCGCCAGGTGAGCGGGGGCTCTGCCCGTGAGCCTCACCGCAGCCTTGAAATTTGGATTTTTAAAAAATATTTATTTTTTAGCTGTAGATGGACACAACACAATGCCTTTATTTTTATGTGGTGCCGAGGATCACACCCGGGTCCCGCCCGTGCTAGGCGAGCGCTCTACCACTGAGCCACAATCCCAGCCCCTGAAATTTGGATTTTAAAAGATTGACCCACCCTTTCATCATACGCTCCTCACAAAAATACATTTAACAAAACCTTCTTTGAAATAAGTCTTTCACCAGATTGGATTATATGAGTTTCTAATTTTAAAAATAATAATAAAAGTTAAAATATTCTTCAATTTTTGGTCAGTACGTTTTGGTTTGGTTTGGTCTTGGAACGGGGCTCTCACCTGTTGACCAGGCAGGTCTTGAACACCTGAGCTCAGGTGATCCTCCTGCTTCAGGGGGAGCTGGGGCCACAGGCGCCGGCTCGATATTAAATTTGAATGGTCTCCAAGATTTCTGGCTAATGGAAAAATAAAATGTAAATTCTAAATTTAAGGGGGTTGACTCTGAGGTTTACTGTCCTCAGAGAGCCCAAAAGATCCGTCCATGGCTGGATGCCGCTTCAGGCGCCAGCAGATGTCACCCTCTCACCCAGGGGTGGTGGCAGTGGAGGGGGACCCATGGGGGACAAGCTTCCTAGGGATCAGGTCCCGACCTCCTCTGTGTGCTGCCTGGGGAGTCCTCAGATCTCTACTGTGACCTGGCCCCGTCAGTCAGAGTCACAGAGCGAGGTTCTGGCGCCACCTGTCGGCCAGAGCGGCATCTGCGCCAGGGACTGTCCCTGGGGTCGTCTCCTGCCCATGTGAACAGGAGCGCCTTTCTGGGTTGTGGGGAAGCTTCAGGGGTGACGGGGACACCCCACCAGCTGCTGAAACAGTGATTGTTCCAGTGACACGTCCCTGATCTGTGATCCTTAGACTAGTCCCCCATCTCATCAGGCCCCGCCCCCTCCCCAGCTCAGTGTGGAGCAGGAACCCTCAGACCCTGGCCCTGAGCCTCCCCTGTCCCCAGCCCAGCGCCTCCTCCAGGTCTGGGAGCCCCCGCTGAAGTCCCCTGTGGCTACATATGTCCAGGTCACCCCCAGGGCACCTCCGGCTGCGGCCACCCTTCCTGGGCCCTCCAGGTCCCCTGGCCCTGAGCCTGGCATTCGTGCCCATCCCCCACCGCCCCCTCAGCTGCAGCCCCAGGTCGCCCATGCTGGGTCCCCGCTGCCCTGTGCCCGTCCCTCCTCCACCCGCTCAGCTCCCCTCTCTCCGGCAGACCCAGAGCGTCATGTATGACCTGGTGTCCGAGCTGCACGCCCAGCAGGAGGAACTCGAGGTCCGCCTGGCCGCCCTGGAGAGCCGCCTGGACGCGCTGGGCACCTCCCTGCAGGCCCTGCCCGGCCTCGTCGCCCAAGCCATACGCCCGCCGCCCCCGCCGCCGCCGCCCCGGCCCGGCCCCGGCCCCCCGGACCAGGCAGCCCAGAGCCCGCCGCGCCGGTGGCCGCCCGTGGCCCCCTCAGACTGCGGGTGACGGCTCTGCCCGCCACCGGACCCCTAAATCTTGGCCATCGTGTGGCCGCCGTCCCCACGCCGTCCAGGAAGCCCTGTACAGTGTCGCCTCTTGGGGTTCAAGAAGCCGAAGCTGAGTTGGGCTCGAGGACCGGGCGTCCCCACTGCCGGAGGAGGGCGGGGCGGGCGCCCAGCAGACAGGGGAGCCCGGAGCGTCCCCTGGTCACTGGCCCCTCGACTCGCCCGCGCCCCCGGAGGGTGTGGAGCAGCCGGGGAGGGTCCTTGCCGACTCTGAATAAAGCAGGACTCACCACATCGCGGCCTGTCGTGGTGGCTGGGGCCCCTGGTCGCACACCACCGGAGCAGTGCTCAGGCTGGAGGCCCCCAGGCAGGCAGGGGTGAGGACAGCCATTCCCTGACTGTCCTGTCCTAGTGTCTTCTGAGCTCCACTGGGGACAGCTCCTTGGTGACATCCATGCCTACCCCACCTTGGATGCATAGAACCACGGGTCACCATCCAGGGAGGCAGGTGACATGGGTGAAGCGGGTATTCAGTTTTCATAGGACACACATTGAGCACCCGCTATATACATTGAATACCATGTAAATGACCACAGTGACGTCACCAGAACTTGACCAGGACGGGAGGGGAAGCTGAGGCTCAGAGAGGCCATGGGGCCAGGATTGCAGCTGGGAGCCTGTGGGACAGGGGGCAAGCACCGGGGGTGGCGGGTACTCTGGGGAAGCCACAGGAGGGAGGTCTGAGTGGGGGCAGGAGTGTGGGTGGACTGATGGGCAGGGTTCCAGACGCAATCAGAACCAAAGGCCCCTCCAGGCTTTGGGTTTTGGGTGCTGTCTCTGGCGAGGCCACGGACGTGGCAGATGCTAGCCCAGGGGGTGGGGCGGGTGGGGGAACCAAGGCCCCTGGCAGCTTCTGATAAGGCCATCAGCGCCTGGCCCCAGGAGATAGGCCAGCCCTGATAGGTTCGAAGAGGGCAGCTCAGACCCAAGAACAAGATGGGTCTGGGGAGGTGCCAGGGACACTATTTTTTTTTAATTTTTTTTTGGTACTGGGGATTGAACTCAGGGGCACTTGACCACTGAGCCACACCCCAGCCCTATTTTGTATTTTATTTAGAGTCGGGGTCTCACCCAGTTGCTTAGGGCCTCACTACTGCTTGAGGCTGGCTTTGAACTCACAATCCTCCTGTGTCAGCCTCCCAAACTGCTGGGATTCTAGGCGTCTGCCACCACACCAGGCCAGAGGACACTATTGAGACCTGGGTTCCAGTTGCCGTAGGGGTGCCTCTGAGCAATGGCTGTCCCTCTGGGGTCTTCTGTAAGATGGAGGTAGCAGTAGATTTAACCAGAACTTGCTAAAGGCTGAGGCCTTGCTTAAGGCCTCCACTTTGTCTCCTGAAGGCCTCATGGGAACCAGAGGGGCTGCAAAGCATCCACCGCCGGTCCTAGGCTTCATAGCAGCCCTGTTAGCTGGTTTGGGAAACAGTCCTGGAGGGAAGCGGTTGTCCCCTCTTGTGCCCAGTCTTAGCTCCTGGGCCTCTGGGGAGAGCAGGGCGGGTGCCCACCCTTGGGGAGCACCGGGTCTGGTGGAAGAGGAGAGGTAAACACCAGCCAAACCCGCGGCCAGAGGTGTAAACAGGTCAGAGGTGCTGGGGACTGCGGAGATGACATCTGGGTGTGGGAGGGGTGGGTGGGAGAGGGGATCTGGCGTTGAACCAGCCGGTGCAAAGGCCACGGGGCAAGATTTGAGCTTGGAGTGTTTGGGGGACAGCCAAGAGGTGACAGGGAGAGGGCGTGTGGGGGGAGCAGGCGGGGCGGCGGTTCTGACTCATCGTTGCCGACCCTGCAAAAACACGGCCCGCCACACTCTGGGGGGTGGCAAAGTCCACAGGCAGACACTGGGCGGCACGTCCTCGGCAGCTGCCGGGGCGCGTCACTGGGGCGGAGGCGGGGGACCAGGAAGTTCGCTGACGACGAGCCCTCCCACGGCCCGCGGCGCCGGTAGAAGTTAACAGACGCAAAAGAAGGCGCCCGGGACGCCCGCGGACCCCGGAGACCCGCCGCGTGTCCCCGCCGGGCGCCCGGGCACCGTCCGGCCGCACGCCCCGGCCCGCACCATGCGCCTGGGCGGCGTGCGCAGCTTCGCCCTGGAGCTGGCGCGAGGCCCGGGCTGTGCGTACCGCGGCGGGGAGCGGCTGTGCGGCCGGGTGCTGCTGGAGGTGGCCGCGCCGCTGCGTGTGCGGGCGCTCGTGGTGGCGGCGCGAGGCGGGGCGGCCACGCACTGGCTGGAAGGGCGCAGCGTGGGCGTCAACGCCGTGTCCAGCGACTACGCGGCCGCCGAGACGTATCTGCGGCGGCGGCAGCTGCTACTCAGAGGTGAGACACCGTCTGCACCCCACGCCGGCAGGATCCCCCGGCAGGGACCTGTCCCCAGGCCTGGCGCCCCTCTCCAGGGTCCAGAGCCTTCTGACTTAGGCGATCTGGACGGGGTGATACTTCTCAAAGAGTAGGGACCCCTCCCCAGGAGCCGAACCTTCCCTCTGGGACACCCACGCTCCTTGGACCAGACAGAACCTCTTCTCCTGGGACCTCCTGCCAGGTTCTGGGTGTCCCTTATTCCAGGCCTGGGTGCCCTTGACTTACAGGTTATGCGGTGAGGAGACTTCCCTCTCAAAGCAAGGGGACCTCAACCCTGACTAGGGTCTGGGGAACCCCTGCACTTAGGGTCCTCGATTCTCAAAAGAAGTCCCCCTCTCACGTGCCCCCTGCCTCAGTTTACCCTGCGGTGTCTGCTGCTGTGGGCTGTTCCCGAGGGTGGGGGTATCTGGTGGTGTTTGTGGGCACCAGGGTGTAGATGCCTCTGGGGTGAAGGGAGTCGGGGTGGGGTCACATCAACTGAGAGTCTTGGGTCTCTGGCGTGTCCTTACTGCGTTCTGAATCTCAGTCCACCCCCACGGCCACACACCTGTAAGGAGCGGGCCAGGGCTACAGAAGGAGGGAGTTTGCCCCCAGCGTCATGCGGTGTGACTGCAGGAGAAATGTTGGCCTCTCTGGGCTGCTCCTGGCAAAGCCAGATCTCACTTATACCAGTCTGCGAAATTGGCGAGGCCAGGTGCAAGTGCGACAGCCCCCAACAGTACTGCGTAAAACAGATGCTTTGCCAATAGCTCCCAGGCGCCAGGGTCCCCGGCCACCGCACTCCCCACCCCCACCCCGCTCAACTACCGTGGAAACCGAGACGGGTAGCGCGGTGGGGCGGGGCAGGAAGGGGCCCACGAGGCACTTCCCTTCCCCAGGGGCTCATGTCGGAGCCACTTTTACCCCTCAGTGCCCACCTGGCCCCAGACATTCGTTGAGGCTTCCTTAAAACACTGGAGGGTGACGCTGGCGGAACTACTGTGACCTCAAGCGAGGGTCCCCCTGCCTCTGAGCCTCTGGGGGCTCCTCTGTGAAACGGGCTGAGTAGGAGCCTCCGGTTGCCTCAGAGTAACCTCATCTCCTGCCTCGCCCTGAGCTCGTGGCCTCCAAGCTTCACCCTGTGAAGGGGCCGCTCCTCCACTCAGCCGGCGTCGCTTCCTCCAGGCAGCCCCCGGGGCACGCTGATCCTGCGCCTCCTGCCCCTTACCGGCTCCGACCCGCAGGACCGATAGCGAGGGGCGGGGCCTTGTTTATGGCCGCCCCCTACTGGTGGGCTGAAGACTCTGTCGCCCCAGCGACAAAAATGGGAAGGCTGAGTAAGAGGTGGGTCCGAACAGCGGCGGGTCCTGCTGCCACCAGAGGGCGCCAGCGCGCCGCAGGCTGCACGGAAACGATTCCCGCGGGCGAATGCCCCGTGAGGCTCTTCTCTGGGGAAACTGAGGCCTAGAAGGGTCACGCCGGCCCGGGAGCACCCTGCAGTCCTGCACCCGAGGGTGCCTGAGTGTGCCCCGTACTTGGCTCTTTCCTTTGGGGTGTGGGGGCTGGGGACGCTTGGATCAGGCCTAGGGACTCGGGGCGAGTAGTTTGCCAGAAGCCGGAAGTCGGGAAGGGAAGCTTAGGCAGAAGCACCGAGGCGCGGCCGGGAGTCTCGGGAGCCTGTTGGTGAGCTGGGCGCGAGGCGCTCGGAGGAATCGAGCTGGGGCTGCGCGACCCTCCAAGGCCTCCCGGCTCTACAGAAGTGGAAACTGAGGCACCAAGAGGCTGACCCTTGACATGTGGTCACGTGGCTGAGCGGGGCTCCTGAGGAGGGAGGCCCCTCCTCTTCCTTCCCCCTCCCGCTTTGCGCTGCAGGACTGAGACCGGCCCCCTGCCCAGCTCGAACTGGGGTCGGGCCCGCTTCCCAGCTCTGACTAGACGTGTCTCCAGTCACGTCTGCAAGTGGCAGCCAGGTGATGATTAAGCCGAGAGGGAGACTGCTTTGCTAGTTGATCTCGGGCCTGGGTCTCCGCCTCTGAGCCTCGGTTTCCCTTCCTTATTCTCGGGACCCTCTAGAGACTGGCTTCGGAGGCTTCGTGCTTCATTGTCCCCGCCCCGCCACCGCCGGTCCGCGAGCTTAGAGCGCGACGGCGCTGAACAGGGGCGTTTGTTATTTTGCTCCACGCCTGGGCGAAGCCACGCCCCTCTCGCCACGCTATTGGTGGATCCCTTTTCGGGGGGAGAGGCTTACATCTCAGGCTCCACCTCCGTCCTGCCGTATAAAAGCGGCGCCGCCGGCTGACGGCGCGGGGTTTCTGGCCCGCTCGGCGACTGCGCGTGCGTGCGCGGTGAGAGTTTGCGTCTGGAGACTGCAGCGTCTTTAGCTCGCGTTCCGCGTCGCGGGTTCGAGGCCAGGGTCCGCGCGTGGTGGGTTCGCGCCCCGGGGCGTGATGCTGTTTGACAAGGTGAAGGCGTTCGCGGTGCAGCTGGACGGCGCGACCGCGGGCGCTGAGCCGGTGTTCAGCGGCGGCCAGGTCGTAGCGGGCCGGGTGCTGCTGGAGCTGGCGGGCGCGGCGCGCGTGGGCACCCTGAAACTGCGCGCGCGAGGCCGCGCACACGTGCACTGGACCGAGTCCCGCAGCGCGGGCTCCAGCACCGCGTACACGCAGAGCTACAGCGAGCGCGTGGAGGTCGTGAGCCACCGCGCCACGCTGCTCACCCCAGGTACCCGCTGGGACCCCACGCCCACCCCGGCCGGCGGCAGGACATCCGGGATCCCGCGTAGCCGCTGAGCCACCCTCTTGCTTGTACCTACAGACACCGGAGAGACCACGACCCTGCCTGCTGGGTGTCACGAGTTCCCGTTCAGCTTCCAGCTGCCTCTGTAAGCCCCCTGCCTGGGGCCGCCCCTGCCCCGGTGTGACTCCGCTGGGTGGCCGGGGACCCAGGAGCACCAAGATTGCCCTTGCCTCCAGGGGACCCCCAGGATATCTCTCTGCCCCTAAGCCTTTGTGTCTGCGTACTCCTCCCCTGAATCCCCTTCCCTCTACCCCCAGGACCCTGGTGACATCCTTTGAGGGAAAACATGGCAGTGTCCGATACTGCATCAAGGCCACCCTGCACCGCCCCTGGGTCCCAGCACGCAGGACCAGGAAGGTGTTCACTGTCATTGAGCCCGTGGACATCAATACACCTGCCCTGCTGGTGAGCCACTACCCTGTGGGAGGAAAGCAGGGAGCATGGTAGGCAGGGGCTGGGGGACCCTGGCTGGCTGCTTTCACCCTTCACCAAGCAGGGCTCTCGGTGGACCCTGGAAGGGAGTGGAGTGAGCTAGAGTCCACTGGAGCTGAGGACAAATCCCGCTGTGCCAGTTTGCTCTGTGGCTCTGGGAGAGTGTCTTGCCCTCTCTGAACCTCAGATGCCAGGTCTTTGAAATGCCCGGCAGCCAGGGCTGGTGATTGCAGGGCTCACTAGGCACTAACCACACGCCTGTGCTGGCCTGTTCCTTTCATTTTTCGTTTTATGAGCCCTGTTCCTTGTTCCATGTTAAAAGATGGTTCCTGGGTTATTATAAAGGAACCAGACCCTGCCCCAGGTTCTGTCCCTCGGCTGAGGGTGCTTGGAGGCTCCCCAGGGGTCTGGTTTATACAGATGACCCATTCATGTCCCTTTTCTCCACCTGGGCAGGCACCTCAAGCAGGAGCTCGGGAAAAGGTGGCCCGATCCTGGTACTATAACCGCGGCCTCGTCTCCCTCTCTGCCAAGATCGACCGCAAGGGCTACACTCCAGGTGGTGGCTGGGGTGGGCGGGCGGGGGGGCCGGAGCCCGGGTCGTGCCTGGCCTGTGATCGGGGACTGAGGCCGTGCTCCCGGCGCAGGAGAGGTGATCCCCGTCTTCGCTGAGATCGACAACGGCTGCACGAGGCCCGTGCTGCCCCGGGCGGCTGTGGTGCAGACGCAGACGTTCATGGCCAGAGGCGCCCAAAAGCAGAAGCGATCGGTGGTGGCCAGTGTGGCGGGCGAGCCCGTGGGCCCCGGGCGGCGGGTGCTGTGGCAGGGCCAGGCGCTGCGCATCCCGCCCGTGGGCCCCTCTATCCTGCACTGCCGTGTGCTGCACGTCGGCTACTCCCTCAAGGTACAGACCCCTGGGCCCCGGGGGCAGGTGGCTCTGCCTCAGTCCCCACCCCCAGGCTGAAGCTGGGGTCTCACTGGCCGGCATGGGGTGCCCGGTGCGGTGGTCGGGACCTGTGTCCTCTGCGGGAGGGAACAGGTGGCCTGGGACCCTCCCTCATGGCTCTGCTCCCTCCAGGTTTGCGTGGACATCCCAGGCACGTCCAAGCTGCTTTTGGAACTGCCGCTGGTCATTGGCACTGTCCCCCTGCACCCCTTTGGTAGCCGCTCATCCAGCGTGGGCAGCCACGCCAGCTTCCTGATGGACTGGGGGCTGGCGGCCCTGCCCGAGCGCCCCGAGGGTGAGTCCCGCCCTGTTAAGAAGGCAGCAGGGCACACGCAGGTCCCCTCCCTCCCGCAGTCGCCCTGTGCCCACACTCAAAGGTCACAGTAATAGTTGCGTTGGTGGCCAGGCACGGTGGCACACACCTGTCATCCCAGAGGCTCTGGAGGACAGGCAGGAGGGTCGCAAGAGCCAGGCCAGCCTGGGCAACCGGGGGGACCTGCTTCCCAACCAGAGGCTGCGGGTGGGGCGCCCGGCGCAGAGGCCCTGGGTTCCATCCCCAGCACCAAAAAGAAAAGCGTCCCATGGTGGCCCCGATCCCAGGAATCCCAGCCTGAGGGCTCCCTGCCGGCCCTGCTCACCCTTCTGTCCCCTGTTCCCAGCCCCTCCCGAATACTCAGCGGTGGTCACCGAAGAAGAGGTGGCAGCCACCTCGCAGAGCCCCTTCCCGCCGCTTCCCGACCCCAGGCTGAGCCTGGAGGGGCCCTACTTCGCCTGCATCCAGGAGTTCCGCTTCCGGCCGCCCCCCCTGTACTCGGAGGTGAGCGGGGTCCCAGGAGCCCCGGGTGCCTTGCCAGCCCTGGGGACCTTGTGGGTGGAGGCAGCAGGCGAGGGCTCCCCCTGGTGGCGGGGCTCCTCACCCCGTCTGCCCAGGGACCTCCCCTGCCTTCCCCTGGCCTCACGGGCACCCTTCTCCCAGGAGGACCCAAACCCCCCTTCGGAGGCCATGAGGCCACGCTGCATGACCTGCTGAGCGGCACGGGGACACCTGGAGGGGCGCGCTTGCCCACAGATCTCCCGCCACCGCGACCACGGGGAACGGCTGGACCAAGAGCTCAGGAGCCCAAAGTTGAGGAAACTGAGTCTTGGGGCAGGGCCAGGCTGTCCCACTGTCCCACAGGACGGAGGAGGAGCCAGGCTGGGACCTGACGTGTGTGGACCAGCCATCCCAAAGCATCGGCACCAGCACCGGACCCAGGGGACTGTTGGGCCCCCATGTGCCTGGCCTATGAGTGGTGCCAGGTCTCCCAGGAGCCTCTAGTCTTAGGGAGCCAGAGCCAGACATGGACACTTCCCATCTCGTGAAGTCAGAGGGGACCCAGGGCTGGGGGCATCCAGAGAGGCAGCGGGGGAGGCGTGGCTGGCCGAGGCTTTGGAGGACAAAGAGGAACTCAGCAGGCGGGCGAGCGGGAAGGGGAAGTTGGAGAAGGTCAGCGCTGAGTGGCATCTGGGGGCCACCACCTTCAGCTTTCGAATGGGGCTGAGAGGGGAGGCGTCTTCATGGGCTGAGGGGCCTGGCAGGCAAGAAAGAGGGCCCAGGAGCAAGGCGTTCAGGAAATCAGGTCACTGGAGCGACGTGGGGCAGCAGAGGTCCCTGGCTCAGGCTGGACAGCCTGGGAGTTCCTCCAAGTGCCCCAGGACATAGGAGCTGCCTGGTGATCTAGGGCCCGGGACTCAGGTTCAGGGAGGGGCGGGCAGGAGCAGCCAGGCTACTTACTAAATGGACATCAGGCCTTGCTCACGGGCGACTTAGGACTTCAAGACAGTGACAACAGCATTAAAGCAGGCCCTGGGGACTCAAGTCAGCCTAGGGTGACATATCAGGGACCATTGTGCTTCAGGAGGCCCCCCCTGGGGGGGTTGAAGGGGGCAGCTGGACAAGCCCCCAGCCGCAGGGCCCATCCCCGGGCTCGGCATGGGTGACAGGCCTTAAAATCACTATTTTATACAATTATTTTTTATAAAATAAAAGTGTGGCAGAAGAGACTGGTTTTACTGGTTACGTCTTCTCAGCCACCAAGACGGCGGGTGTGGCCGTGACCACCATCCTGGGTGACAGTCAGGAGTGCATTTCTGGCCCATAGTGCAGAAGGGGAGGCTGGGGCCGGGGCTGGGAAGAGACTGGCCCAGAGGGAGGCAGCCGAGCAGGGCAGGAGGGCCCTGTGCCCCTCACCTGCACCCTGAACAGGACGGGGGAGCAGGGACGGGGGCTCCTCTGCCCTCAGAACACACAGGTGGCTGGGCACAGGGTGACCCTACCGACCTGACTCTGGGCATTTCTGGATTTAATTGAGCTGAAATTCACGTACCATAAAATTAACCATTGTAAGGTGTAAAGTTCCACAGAATTCACCACACTGCGCTTCAAATGTGCCATCAATGACTTTTATCTTGTTCCAGAAGTTTCCACCACTCCCCAAGGAGACCCTGTCCCCTCAGCAGTCACTCCCTGCTCCTCCTCCCCCAGGCCTTGGTAATGGGCAATCTGCTCTCTGTCCCTGTGAATGTGCCTGTTTTGAACATTCCCTGTCAATGGGGTCACCGGCTCTGTGGCCTTTTCTGTCTGGCTTCTGTCACTCAGCATGTTTTTGAGGTTCACCCACTCGGCAGCACGGATCAGGGCTCTGCTCCTTTTTATGGCCAAATAATATTCCTTTGTCTGGACCACCACCTAGCGCTGAGCCATTCATTCGCCGGAGGACTGTGGGCATGTGCTGGACCGTTGCACACAGCTGCGCTGGGGACACCAAAGGATTTCTTTGACTATCCACTGAGCTCTCTGCGCTGTTGACATGGAGTTGTGTGTGACTCACGGGACAGCCAGCCCAAGAGAAAGAGGCGACTCACCCAGGGTCTCAGGATCTGGAGTAATGCAGCTGCCACTCAAACTGGCTTCCTGGGATCAAAGTCCTCGCCTCCGCCCCTCCCCGCAACCAGGTTCCCCAAGCTTCTGCGCAGGCTCCGCGCCAGATTTTGAGGCCCCGCCCCCGGCATCCTAGCCACGCCCAGATCTGGTAGCCGAGGCTGTGCCCAGAAGAGGCAAGGAAACGGGAGAGGGGACCGAAGGAGGTCAGATAACGGTCCGGAACACAGCTGGGTAGGAGCAGCTGGTGCCGGGGTTGGAACCCAGCGCTCCCCCCCGAGCTCCACCCACAGCTTATGACAACTTCTATTTTATAAAGAGTTAGAAAAGGGGAGTTGGAAGCTCCCAGCACAAAGAAATAAATGGTCAACGTTTAGGGGACAGAAATGGTCATTGCACATGGTACCCAAGTATTGAGTGGCCACACGGCACCCCCAAATATGTATACTTTTTAGGATATAAAATTAATTTTTTTTAGCTTTCGGTGGACACAACATCTGTGTTTGTATGTGGTGCCGAGGATCGAACCAGGGCCGCACAGCATGCCAGGCGAGCACGCTACCACTTGAGCCATACCCCCAGCCCTAAATTTTTGGTACGATAATTATTTTGGTACCGGGGATTGAACTCAGGTGCGCTTAACCACTGAGCCACATCCCCAGCTCTTTTTTGTATTTTTTTCAGAGACAGGGTCTCACTGATGGCTTATGGCCTCACTTTTGCTGAGGCTGGCTTTGAACTCATGAACCTCCTGCCTCAGCCTCCCCAGCCGCTGGGATTAGAGGCGTGAGCCACCATGCTTGGCTAAAAATACTTTAAATTAACTGGCAGCCCATGGTGGCCACTGGCAGGGTCAGGGGCTAGAGATAAGGACTGGTGGCCCAGGTACTGGACCCTGGGAGATGCAGGTGAGGGCTGTGTGTGACTTCAGGTAGGTGACATACCCCCAAGTCTTAGTTTCACCAACGGTGTCCCTGGGCTGTGTCTGCAGAGCCTCTGGCCTGATGTTGGCCCCCAATTTCTGTCTGCTCTTTGTCCTGGGGACCACCCAGCATCTGCCCTGGACAGCTGACCTGGCACCAAGCTCAGAACAGAAGGTACCTGGGGCCTGGCTGAGGGCACATGTTCCCACAGCTCGGTCCCTAAGCATCCACATTGGTAGTTTCAAGAGGAGATGAGCTGGGCGCGGTGGGACACACCTGTCACCCCAGCAGCTTGGGAAGCTGAGGCAGGAGGATCGTGAGTTCAAAGCCAGCCTCAGCAGTTGAGGGAGGCGCTAAGCAACTCAGTGAGACCCTGTCTCTAAGTAAAATACAAAATAGGGCTGGGGATGGGGCTCAGGGGTCAAGTGCCCTAGTTCAATCCCCGGTACCAAAAAGGGGGGACTCCCCGTCACCTGGGGTATACAAGACGCAAGACCTGTTTCCAGATCTATGTTCCCAAACTGAGAGTGGCCTCGGCATTTCTTCTAACATAGGATGTGCGTACAGTTCTACAAGACTCCCCTCTGGCAGGGCTGGGAGGACCAGACACCCGTGTCCTCAGGACTCCTGAGTCTGCAACTGTGGGGAACCCGATCCCTACAGGAGGACTTTCTGGGTCAGATAAATGACACAGGGTGGAGCCGGCTCAAACAGTCCCAATTCACTGACTTCCCTGAACACAGGGAGGGGCTTCTGGGGCCTAGAGGAACACAGTCAACTTAGTGTGAAGTGACCCAAAGACTCCCCTCCCCCCCACTCCTCCTGACTCCCCCACCTCTGCTGCTGAAACACCGGAGCTGATTCCCACCTCAGGGCCTTTGCATATGCTGTTTCCTCTGCTGAAATGCCCTTCCCTTGTGACTGGCTCCTGTTTACCTTTTCAGAGATGTCCAGCCTCCTGACAAGTTACCACCTGTCATCACCCTCTCTCCTCCCTTTGTTCTGATGTCTTCATGGTCCTCACTACACTCTGAAATCCCACTTAGATTTCACTTGTTTGAGACTTTGAGGGCTGAGTCAGGTCATGACTGTGTCCGCAGCCGCAGCCTCCAGCAGACAGGAGGAGGTTGTGGACTGACTAAAGGACTGGAAGACCCCTACTTTATGGAGGACAAGATTCAGATGGGGAGGGGGTGTCACCCCTTCTCACTTGCTCCCAGGATCCTTTGCACCAGGTACTTTGCTTGTGCAGAGACAGACTGCAGGTCCCTCTGCGTCCTTCACCGCCCCTGTGCCTGGGTCTCTGACGCCATCTCTCCCCAGTCTGTCTCTCTGTCTCTGTCTCTGTCTCCTCTGCCCCTTCCTCCACCCTCTCCTTGGCTTGGACTTGCCCAGAATTCTGCCTCTGTGTCCCTCTGTCTCTGTGTCCCTCTGTCTGTCTGTGTCTCTGTGTCACTCACTTTCATTTCTGTCTCTCCCGATCTGTCTCTTTTGGTCTCTGGTCCTCTCACCATCTCTGTCTCTAGCCGTGGCCCGGCCAGCCCTGGGGCATGGGGTGACAGGCAGGCACAGGGTGACAGGCAGGCACAGGGTGACAGGCCGGCACCGCGCCCAGCACTTGTTTTCCCGCCCGCACTGGCAGGGAGCCCGGCCGGGCTGCTGTTCAGGAATCCTGAGCCACCCGCCCGCCCCAGCCACCAGGCACAGCCGGCTGCCTTCCTCCCGGCACATTCTGTCCTGAGCGGGGAGCGCTGGGGGTGGGTGGGAGGGGGACGTGTTCCTGCTGGGCTCTGGTTACAGGACAGCTTGTCCTGGTGCCCCAAACCCCTGACCCGTCCCCTCCCAGCTCTGGGTTTAGACCTTCCTGAATAAGACCACTGCCTCCTGCTCACCTCTACCTCAGGACCTTTGCATTTGCTGCTCCAGCCACCTGCACTCCCTCTCCCTAGATGTGCCCAGAACCACCTCTTCGGGCACATCTCAGACCATGAGTGACCTGCCCAGAATGCCCTTCCTGTCCCTGGCCAGAGCACCCCTGGGTTCCCACTTCTGCCGTGGTGTATTTGCTTCCTGGTCTTTCCCTCTCCCTGGGGCTGTGTGCTTATTGGTTTGGTGTCTGCTGTGCCAGGGTCTCACTTGTCCCCAGTGCCCGACACACACACAGGTGCTTGGTCACTAATTTTACAATTGACATTGTTTCCTCCAGAGCTCAGCCCTGCCCAGGCCCCAGGTCGGCCTGTGGCTCCCAGCCAAGGGCTGAACTGAAAGTCCCCTCCCCTGCACCCCGTGCCCCAGGGGCCTCCGGGCCTCCGGTCCTCGCCTGGAAGGTTCGGGCTGCTACGTGCATCTTTTCCGCAAAGAGTAGGGTCCCTGTCCCAGGGCTGCGTGGGGGGGGGGGCAGCCGTGGTGCTTGGTGGGGGGTGGGCAGGGCACTGGGTCAGACCTGGAGCCACAGCCCTGGGGCCACATGGAGCGCAGGGCAGGTCCCCCAGCGAGGGAGGCACCGGTCCATCTGCCAGAGGCCCCCAGGGGCTGGCCCTTTCCACGCGGCCACTTCCCGGCCCCATCTTGCTTTGGATGTCCAGGAAAGTCCCCAGAAAGCACGAGGCCGGGCGCGGGGCCAGGAGGAAGCAGCCACTCAGTGGTGGCCCTCGGTGCCTGCCACAGGCGGATCTGGGCAGGAGGCGGGTCCATGCAGGGCTGGGAGGCAGCCAGGGAGGGACAGGCAGGGACCCCAGCCCTCAGAACAAGGGTCGGGGTCTCTGCCCTGTGCCTACCTTTTGGTGGCTTGGAGCCAGTCCCCAGTTAGAGCCTTTTGTCACCAACGACGTGGAGACGGGCGCAGGGGTGCTCACCTGACTTTGGGGACCGCCAATCTCTCTGGGTGTTTGGGGGCTCACCTGGAGTGATAAAGGCCATCTACCACAAGGACAGAACAGAGAGAGTCCTGGTGGGGAACAAAGAGGGACACAGACACTCTCAGCCCCCTGTGGAGTCGGGCAGAGCCAGAGAGGACTGGGCGGGGTCCTGGGACGGCAGAGGGGACACTGAGGCTGGGGCTTCCGAGGGGGGAAGAGGAGTCACCAGGAGCCGGGGCTGCAGCCTGGGAGGTGTTTGTCGCAGTGTTCGGTCACCTGCTCCTCCAGACCCCTGGGGACAGCCGGAGTCTGCTTGGTGTGGCCAGCAGTCCTTGAGTGTGACATAGGTGGGTGACCCGCGCAGGGCCTTGACCTCTGGCTGGGAGTCAGGGCTTCATGGGGGACACACATAGGGTGATGAACAGGGGGACAGGAGCCACAGGGCAGAGAGCGGTGGCTGTGGGGGGGGTCCCCGAGCCCGAGAGTCCCGAGGTGCTGGGGCCACAGTCCCTGGGGAGCGGCTGTGCCCCACCCGGGGGCCGGGGAGGAGTCGGTCTCCTCGCCTGGCCTGGGGGGGCCTGGCCTGGGGGCCACGGGTGGGGACCGGCCGTTCCCAGCCGCCTGGAAGCGGGAAGGCACTCTGGAGGAGCCCCGAGCCCCCCAGGGCCGCTGGCTGGAGCCGTGCGCGTGCCCGCGGGGTCGGGTCGCGCGGCCGGGGACCCCGTGGGCAGCAGCCGAGGTCGGGCGGGTCCGCAGCCTGCGCATGCGCGCCGCTGGGCCGGGGCTGCTGGGGACCAGGCCTGGACGCCGTGGGGCCTTGAGGGCTGAAGAGGAGCTCGCGGGCGGGACTCGGGCGTGTGTCACCGGGTGTCGGGCCACGAGGGCGCGTGCAGGAGCCCGGTGCGGGCCAGGGCTCGGACATCCCCGGTGTGCCCCCCCAGCTCTCCTGCTCCCAGCCCGCGGTGGCTTCTCCAGGCCACTGAAGCCCTGTGGCCTCCCGAGCTCCTTCCCTTCCATCTTCCCACCCCTGGAGCCACCAAGCCCAGGTGTCAGTCCCCTGTGCCCCTCAGTCCCCCCATGCGACCACAGACCCGGCTCCCAGGCTGGCCACGCCCCCCGTCCAGGAGGGGCCACCTCCCTCTGGGCCTCGGTCTCCCCTCCTCTCAGCCGGGTCTGATCTCTGTGGCCTCCCGTGCCCGGTGTCACCCAGATGGTAGAAAGGTCTAGACTGGTGAGGCTCGGGATTCAATCCCCGCACCGCCCCAAAAAGAGAGGAAGGAAGGAGGGAGGGGGGATGGAGGGAGGGGGGAGGGGGAGGGGGGAGGGGAAGTGGAGTCAAAGCCAGGCTGGACTGGGTCGCCTGTCGTCTCAGAGCCTTTGCCCTCAGGAGTGGGAGACTTGAGGGCCAAGGCCCCGCCCAGAATCACTGCCTCAGGGCCAGAGGGGGTGGGGCTAGCGCTTCCTAGACGTCTGTCCCTAGGAGGCCTTGATCTTGCTGGCAAACTTCTACTCACCCTTCAAAACCCCGCCTCCAAGCCGGGCACCACGGCGCATGCCTGTAATCCCAGCCACTCAGGAGGCTGAAGCAGGAGGATCGCAAATTCAAGGCCAGCCTCAGCAACAGAGTGAGGTCCTGAGCAATTTGGCAAGACCCTGTCTCAAAACATAAAAGGGACTGGGGATGTGGCTCCGTGGTTCAGTGCCCCGGGTTTGGTCTCCAGGATTGCAAAAAAGCAAAACGAAACAAAAACAAAACCCCGCCTCCAAGCCCCCCTTCTCCAGGCTGAGCCTGGCCCCTCGGCCTCCTGCCTCCATCTCTGTGCAGCTTATTCCTCACCCCCGGGCTGAGGGTGTTTGTGTTCAGCTCTGTCCAAGCCTGAGGACTCTCAGGGCCTGCAGCCACCCAGCAGAAAGACAGGCTGCCTCGCAGCCTCCCCTGGCCAGCCAGCTCCAGCCATGCCCGGCCTCTGTTAGAACAGGCTCAGGCCGGCCTCAGGGCCTTTGCCCCTGCAGCTGCCGTTGCCCAGAGCGCTCTTTCCTTGGCTCTAGCCTTCCCTTGCGCTACTTCAGTGTAAAGGCGGGTTCACAACCTGGCCTACACCTCCCTCCAGTAATGGGAACTGTAGGAGACCCAGGTCAAGCATGCAGTAGGTGCTCAATGAATGTGCTACAGCTTGTGTGTCCCTTATCCAGAGTTCTTGGGCCCAGCAGTATTCCTGCCTTGGGGTGCCCTGAGTGAGGGGATATTGCATAGTGAGGCATCTGGGGGAGGGTCCGGCCCAGCCCCCCTGCACCTGCGCGTGCCCCAGGGTGGTTTATATGATGCCTTTAAAATAACTTGTGCAGAAAACAGTCCCCGTGTGGGGTTCACCTGGGGGAGCGTCGTACTGATGCTCAACAGCTCTCGGATTTTGGAGCATTGTGGATTTTGGACTCGGGGACGGGGATGCTCCATCTGTGTAGCCACAAAGCTCCAGGGAAACCCGGGGACAAGATGCAGAAGGCGGGGCCACCCTAGTACCTGCCCTGTGAACAAAAACCTCATGGATGGATGACACCACTTTGTGACATCCCAGCCACCTGGCCATGGCCTCCTAAGAGCCTCCCAGCCTCATCCCTGGTCCCAGGCCTCGCTGCCTCCATCCCACACCCTTTGTGAGCAGCCTGCAGAGCTGCGTGGTGCCTCTGGGGGAAGCAAAGCCCCTGCTCAGTGACTGCATGCTGGCCTGTCCCGTGGAGCCTGGTTGTCACAACCCCAAGTGCTTCCAGATCTGAACCAGGAAAAGTCCTTGTCGGGCACCTCAGCCCGTTGCACAGGCTGGAAACCCAAGGTCAGGAGAGACCCCTCCCGGTGTCCCAGCTGAGCATGGCGCTGCTCTGCTCACGCACCCTCTGTGGCTCCCCATTACCCCCAAAGAAAGCAGTCCAGCCCCTCAGCGTTTGGGATCCCGCCTGAGTGTGTCGAGAGTGTGACCTGATTCTCAGCCACTCAGTCTTATCTTTGTTGTGTTTGCTGGCAGCAGCTGGTGACACTCCCAGGACACATTAAGTCATCAGAGACCAAATATTCTGTCTGCATGGAACCTGCCTGGATCGCAGCCACAGGAGTGTGACCCAGGAGGGGACTCGCTGTTTGCGTGGTGTGTGGACACTGTGGGTCATCGACTGCTAACAGGGTATCAAGCAGAGGACGGGGACGGCGACTGCCCGGGAGCTCAGGGCACAGTTGGCCGCCTTTCTCCGCCCAGGGCCACACGGTAAATATTTGAGGCTTCGCTGGCCGGAGGCCAGCTCTGCTGCACAGTGGGCCCCGCCCTGTCGCAGGAAAGCAGCCACCGGCGCTGCAGGTGACCGGACACAAGGTTCATGTTGTTTTTCAGGTGCGACAAAAGAGGTTTCTTCATTCAGGCATTTTTTAAAAAGATCATTTGCAAATGTAAAAAACCACTTTCACGTGGCCTCAGGTTTGCTGACCCTTGGAGGAGGCCCCGGGTGGGTCGGAACGCAGCACCAGGAATTGAACTCGGGGACACCCGCCCAGCAAGCCACCTCCCCAGCCCTACTTTGTCGTTATTTAGACACAGGGTCTCCCTGGTTGCCTAGGGCCTCGCCGTTGCGGGGACTGGCTTTGAACTTGAGATCCTCCTGCCTCAGCCTCCCGAGCAGCTGGGATTAGGATTCTTATTTACAGAGTGGGGACCGGGGTAAAGTGGCTTCAGGCTGCCAGCAAAGACATTCCAAACCAGGCTGAGGCCCCGCCTGAGCGGCCGAGGGTACATGAGTGAGGGGCTCCTTCACCAAGTAAGTACCAGAACGAAGGCAGCTGGGGTGGGGGGGTAACCAGGTGTCAGGTCCTGGGTTTCAGTGGGACCCTGCTCCTGGCTGTCACTGAAGCCACCCCCAGCCACACACCGATGGACACTGCTACCTCCCGTCAGGATGCTGTTTACCAAGTATCCAGTGACGGGGCAAGGTGTCAGGTCACAGAGAAGTCACACCGCAAGATGGGCACTGTGACAATGTGCATCTCTGGGTGCCGGCTGTTTACAGTTTGCAAGGGACCAGCCAGAACCACTTCCAGAGGCCCAAGTTCACGTGGCCAGTGGGACGAGCTCCTTGGGGTCTGCAGAGGGTCCTTGCTGAGCCAGGACCCGCTCCTGTGGCCACCTCCAGCCAGGGCTCCTCACCCGGTGGGAATGAGGCGCTAACGGTTCCAGGTTCCAGAGGAGCTTGGATTCTTCCTCTGCCGCCCCTGTCTGTGCTGCCTTGGGGGTACCGTTCAACCTCTCTGGGCCTCTACTCCCTCCTCCATCAACTGGGCGTCATAGTGGATGAGGGTTGCCCAATAAAATACAGGTGGCCCAGTTAAATCTTCATTTCAGATAAATAATAAATCCTTTATTTTTTTTTTTTTATACTGGGGAAAGAACCCAGAGGTACTTTACCACTGAGCCACCTCCCCAGCGCTTTTTTATTTTTTTGAATCAGGGTCTCACTAAGTTGCTGAGGGCCTCGCTAAGTGGTAGAGGCTGGCTTCAAACTTTCGATCCTTCTGCCTTAGCCTCCCGACTCACAGGGTTAGCAGGTGTGCGCCACCGTGTCCAGCCATCGAATCCTTAAGTATAAATATGTCCCACGTGATACTTGGGATATACTTAAGCTCAAGGTTATCTTCCTGTTTAAGATTAACACATATTAATTGGACCAATTCATGGTTTCTCTGTGACATTTTTACGCATGCCTCAGTCACGTCCACCCTCCCTTTGATTCTCCCTCACTAGAGCCACCTGTGGCTTGTTCCCGTGACCCCGCTCACCACCCAGTTGTTGAATGAAGGAACAGTGAAGTCCGAGTGCTCATTGACTATTTGTGACATATTGTTTTTCGAAGCCAGTGATTGATTCCACTTTCATTACTTGTGCTCAGGATGGAACCCAGGGCCTCACGCATGCTAAGCCCGCATCCTACACAGAACCACACCCAGCCCCTCCCTCACTCTTTATTGAGTGCCTACTGTATGCCAGGCTCTAGAGATACAACCATGGATCAGGTGCCCTGGGTCTGCCTGCCGAGGGCTCCCATCAACCAGAGATGGATATTGATCCAGACAGCACCATGAGGAATTAGAACCTGAGCAAGACCCTCCAAAGGGAGAGGCCAGGGCCAGGACCCTCTAGATGGGTGGGGTTCATCCTAGAGGGCTCCCTGGTGCAGATGATCCCTGATCCAGATCTGGAGGAGGAGCTTTATAGGTACAAACAAGGGACCAGAATCCCAGGCAAAAAGGACAGCATGTGCAAAGGTCCTGGGGTGTGGGGAGCATGAGGATTCCACACCCTCCTCAGCTCCGATATTTTTACAGAACCCTGGGGAGGGTTGGTTGATGAAGCTGAGGCTGAGTTTGGGAAGGTCAGGGTCAGCTGGTCAGTTAGGTAGGACCAGGGGAGGGGATTCAAGACTCCAACGCATCCCTGTCCCAACAGGAGGCCACATGATATTGGGGCTGGTGTGCTGTGGCGTTTCTGAGCTGCCCACCAGCCGCGGCCACCAGGGGTGGGGCAGGGGACCTGAAACAGGAGGCAAGGCCACAGGTGGCTGGGTCAAGTCAGGAAGCAGAGGGGAGCTCTCAGGACCAAGAACTACAGCGTCGGCCGCGACAAAGGTCACCACACCTAAGAGCACCGGGCCACCCTCCCAGGAGTGGCCTCGCAGCCACAAAATCCCCACTGCCGGCTGGTCCCATGCACCCCCACTTTACAGATGGGAAATGGGGCTGGGGAGGACGAGGCTGCTGCCCAGGATTTGCAGTGACCCCAGGAACAAGCTCCCTTTATCCTCCCACCGAGGTCCCAGTGTGGGGCCAGCCTCAGGGGCACAAGCGATGACGTGGGCGAGCAATGACATGGGCGGGACCTGGGACACCAGAGTGTGGCTCAGGGGTGGAGCCTCGCCTGGCCCAGGAGGCACCCACGTCACCTCAGCACCGAGAGAAAAGCAGGGGACAGGCTTTGGCCGAATGCAGATGGCCATGGATGGCCCTTCACCAGGGGACTCCTGGGAGTGCCACAGCCCCCTCCGGGCCCTCGCCCCCGGGATCCATAGCTCTTGTCCACCGCTGGCCGAGCTTGGGGTGGGGCGGCCGTGTCCCCGTGTCCCAGGGCAGCTGTGCCCAGCGCCTCCGGCCACATCGTCTGCAGGTCGGGAAACGCGGCTCAGATGGAGAATGGGCACAGCCGTCGGGGGACGGGAGAGGAGCGGACCCCATGTTTCCGACAAGACCTTCTGTTCTGGGAGCGCGACGGTCGTGCAATTGGCCTGGGGCGCGCCACGCGGCCTCTCCTTTTTCTTGCTTCAAAGCACGACACTCCCGGGGGCTGTGGTGGAAATGTGACTTTGCTGGACTCTGCACAAAGCACCCGGGCGGGCGGCATCCGTGAGCCACTCCACAAACAGGGCGGGGCGAAAGCCGTCCACGCCGCTGTGGCCGCCTTAGGGCCTCGGTCTCCTCATCCGCGCGAGGGCTGCGAAGACGCCCCTGCCAGGGACAGGTGGGTTGGCCCTGGAGCAGTTGGTGCCTTCAGGTGGGGTGGCACAGCCCTCCTGTTTATTTACTGAGAGCGACGCTTGCGATGTTGCCCAGGCTGGCCCCAAACTTCTGGCCTCCAGCTCCAGGGATCCTCCTGCCTGGGCCTCCTGACGTCAAGGCGGGATAAACAAATCCGGGGGGAGGGATCGTGTTTCTTTGTCCTGTCGCTGAGTCTGTTTATTTTATGCTGAGGTCACCCAGCCTGGGAAGGACAGATCTGCAGTCTCACCATCACCCAAGGGCCAATGAGTGGCTGATCTTCAAGGAACTTCCCAGGGCCGGGGGTGGTGGCAGCAGAGTCCTACCAGCATGAGCCAGTTCCTGGGCACACCCTACCACAGCTGCCCCTTCACAAAGTCCAATTCCAAGATTGCTTCTGTTCTAGAACAATCTTGGGGTTCCTGTGCACTTATTCCTGAGACCCTATAATCCCAGGGTCAGCTGGAGGCTGGACTCAGTGGGGGGGCTGGTGGTCAGGAAAAGGGAACTGGGGGCAGGGGGCTAGTGGGGCAGGACACAGCAATCGGGCCCAGACTGAGGACCCAGCGTGGGTGACTTTGTCCCTGTGGGGAATTCAGCCTGTCCCCCGGTCTATAAAGGCTGAACAGCAGCCCGTGTCCCCCTGAGGGTGGAGGGCCCTGCAGATGTCTGACTGGGAGGGGGTGGCAGCCAGTGCCATCTACCAGGGACAGAGACACAAGGAGACCGTGGGAAAGGCAGGGAGGGAGACAGTGACACAGACCAAGTCAGCTCTGGAGTCATTGATCCACCCCCAGGTCTGCTCTGTGGACCCCTGTGCAGCCCAGAGCCAGAGCAGGGCTTGCCCCTCCCAGGTACACACGGCAAACAGACACAGGGGCCAACCTGTGGCCCCCAAAGTCGTGACACTACCTGGGGCCCAGGACGGGGAGGTGCAAGCTGCGGTCCGTGTAGGAGTGCACACCTGTCATCCCAGCAGCTGGGAGGCTGAGGCAGGAGGATCGAGAGCTCAAAGCCAGCCTCAGCAACAGTGAGACCCTGTCTCTAAATAAAACACAAAACAGGGCTGGGGATGTGGCTCAGTGGTCGAGTGCCCCTGAATTCAATCCCTGGTACCAAAAGAAAATAAAAGATCTCAGTGGCTGGCGATGGCTCTGGCTGGGGCCCGGCTGGTCCTGAGGCAGAGTGTCAGGTCTCAGATGTGGGCATGTGACCTTGGAATTTGCAAGAGCCTCCCGTGGGAAAGGTCATGGCTTCGGGGTCCACCACCTGGTCACTGTGTTGGGCAGCCCGACTGCTCTCCTGACCCCAGGCCCTGTTTGGAATTTTCCACGGCTCAGGACATTGATAAATGACGCGCAGACTCCTGGAGGCTGGCCCGGCCCCATGTCCACGGTGCAGGGCGACCTCAGCTCCTGGAGGGTGGCCCAGAGGTGCTGCCACTGGACGGGTGACAAGTGCAGCTCCCCGGGCCAGCCAAGGAGGTCAGGCCAGAGATGGCGGCAGGAAGTCTCAAAGGGGCGGCTGGGAACTGGCTCCTGGGGAGCCCTGCATGGTGGACACCGGCACATGCCCCACCTGGTCAGGGAGGCTGAGGGGACCTGAGCAGAGCTTACCTGGCCACCTTGGGGAAGGGACTTGCCACCCACAGGTGGACCTCTCGTGGGCACCTGCCTGGGAGGCCCTGGGGACCCCAGACTTGTGGGGAAGGGAAGTGATGGCCTGAGGTTTTAGGGGACCTAGGGTCTCATCCATTTTCTGTCACATAAGACTTCTGTGGGTCGGGCGCAGTGGCACACGCCTGTAATCCCAGCAGCTCCAGAGGCTGAGGCAGGAGGACCGAAGGTTCAAGGCCAGCCTCAGCCACTCAGCGAGGCCCTAAGCAATTCAGTGAGACCCTGTCTCAAAATAAAAAAATAAAACAGGGCTAGGGATGTGGCTCAGTGGTTAGGCAGCCCTGAGTGCAGGCCCACATTCATGGCAGCACTAGTCACAATCACCAAGAAATGGAAATAACCTAAGGCCATCAGTAAATGGATGAAGGAAATGTAGCTCGTGTTCGCCACGGAACACTATTCAGCCATGAAAAGGAACTGAATCCTGTATTTGTGGCAATGTGGATGAACCCAAAGGACATAATGTTAAGTAAACGGGCACCAGCAGACACATACCATGGGATCTTACAGTGTGGAATCTAAAAAATCTGACCTTAGAAAAGTAGAGAGCAGAATGGTCATTACAGAGGCTGGGAAAATAGGCGGGATCCATCTGTTAACCAGAACATGATTACAGTTAGATAATAGGAATAACTTCCAGTGTCCCATTGCACACAAGGGTGACTGTAGTCAGAAATACTTCAGAATAGCTAGAAGAGAGGGTTTTGGATGTTCTCACCACAAAGTGATACATGATTGAGATGATAAACTGATTTGATCTTTATAACATATACATGAATACAATGTACACGTGGGTAAAGCATCGCACTGAACCTGATAAATATGTACAATTTCATGTGTCGATAAAAACAAAGTGAAACTTTTATTTATAAAAAGAGAGATTAATGAGGGGCGAGGGCGTCTTCTCCGGGAGCTGGAAGGCCAAGGTATGGGTGCTTCTGGGCTCAGGCTGCGTCTTTCGGGTCAGAACTCAGACTGGCACCTGCCACTCAGGACCCATCTGTCGGGGCCACATGGCTGAGGGCTGAGTGCTCATGGCAAACACAGTGGTGCAGCATCAGGAGGAGACCAGACCGTGAAGGAGGACCTGGCCAGCCAGCTCCACAGAGGGCGCCGGCTGGACTGGGATGTCCACTGCCAACCCTCCTGGTCCTGCTCGAGTGTGTCTCATTCCCTGCAGTTAGGGAAGGTGGGTTGGGGGCATCCTTCCCCATAAAGACTTAAAATCTCTTCCAGAGAAAGAGGGAGAAAAGAAAGAGAGAGCGCGTGCAGATGAGAGAGACCAATGAGGCTGCAGACAGTGGGTGTACCATGCTCATGGAGACAGGGAGCGGTGGGTGTACCATGCTCATGGAGACAGGGAGTGGTGGGTGTACCATGCTCATGGACAGGAAAGCTCAAGTTCAGAAAGATATTGGTCATCTCCATCTGTAGTTTCAACACAATCCCAACCAAAACCACAACAGGGTTTTCTCTGGAACTTGATAAAAGGATTCAAAAAATTCCTGGAAGAGCAGAGGGTTGCACGTAGCCAGGACACTTCTCCAGAACAGGGTGGCCCTACTGGTCCTACCACATATTAGAACCAATTAGAAACCCTGTAATTAAGTCACAGAGACAGTGCCAGAGGGAGAGGCACATTGACCAATGGATGGGAATTAAATGCCCACAGACAGCCCTTATGCAAGTCAGGAGCTTTGCTGCAAGGTGGACACAGTCTGTCCCAGCCGGGGACAGGAGAGACTATTCCATAAGGGGATCTGGGAGGTGGGAGTGTTTGTGGGAAACAATGACATTGATTCCCTACTTCGCACCACACACCAAATCCAACTCCATGTGGCTTAAGGGGGTTCCATCCAAAAATATAATAAAATAAAGTTTTAATGTCTTGGTAGAAAATATAAGCAAACTTGAGGTAAGAAAAAAAAATTATAACTTTCCCAAATAAGAGCCATCAGGCATTGTGTGTAAATAAGTAAAGATTAGTCACACAGGCACAGTGGCACACGCCTATAATCCCAGAGACTTAGGAGGCCGAGGCAGGAGGATTGCAAGTTTGAGGCAAGCCTCAGCATCTTAGCAAGACCCTGTCTCAAAATAAAAAATTAAAATGAGTTGAAGATGAGCTAGTGGTAAAGTGACCCTGTGTTCAATCCTAGCATGAAAAAAAATTTGAAATTCAATGTGCATACCTGAGGAGTAGGACTTATTGTTCACCAAAAAGCACTTTGCAGAAAATGAAAAAATAAGCTGCAAACTAGAGAAAGATATTTGCACTATACTTATGGTCCTCAGATTGTACAATGGTGCAAAAAGGAGTCTGCATCCAGTAGCAATTCTACTTTGAATTTTTAAGCTCGATCTTTCTCTGGGCGAGCAACGGAGGGCACAATCCTCTCTTGAGATGTTGGGCACCAGCAGTTACCTACAGCTCCCAGGCAACCTCAAGGTCACGAGGAGAGAAACTGGACACCATGCAGGGCACTGTGGCTGAGCCAGGATGTTTGGCAGGTCAGGTGGACACGATATATTTTCAATTTATGATATTTTTAACTTACAGTGGGTGGACCAGAACCTAGCCCCACAGTAAATCCAAGAGCATCTGAGCTGAACTCGTGAAGGAGTCCAAAACATACATAAAGAATTCCTGCCAGGTGTGGTGATGCTTGCCTGTCAGCCCAGCGGCTCAGGAGGCTGAGGCAGGAGGATCACGAGTTCAAGGCCAGCCTCAGCAAAAGCAAGGTGCTAAGCAACTGTCTCTAAATAAAATACAAAAAAAAAAAAAGCTAGGAATGGGGCTCAATGGTCCAGTGCCCCTGGGTTTAATCCCTGGTACCAAAAATCAATCAATCAATCAATCAGTCAATCTCACAATGCATCAGGAGAACACAAAGGAACCAGAGGGTCCTGGAGAAGGAAAGCCAGGGGTAGGAGGTCCTCAGCCTGAGCTGGGGGTCAGGATGCAGTCAGCACACCCAGATGGCCTAAACCACAGAGCTTTCTTTTCTCCGTGTTCGGGAGCGCAGAAGTCTGAGGTGAGGTCCAGGGGTCAACAGCTGGCCCGCTGGGGGTGGAAATGGCTAGATGAGCACTTACTACATGCTCACCGGGAGGAAAGCAAAATATGTGAACGCAGAACAGCATCACGTAAGCATCGGCTGTCAACTGGATGGGCCACCCAGGGTCAGGGTCCCCGACCCCTGAGCGCCTCCCTCCCTGGAGCCCGCAGGTTTTCCGTCTCCCCGGTGACAGACGCCACTCCAGGTGCTGGCGGAGAAAACCTCCCCAGGGCCGCAGGGGGCAGTAAATCGAAACCCAGCCTGTGGCTCCAGTCACCGACCTGCGGAACTGGCTGCCACTGTTTCCTCCCCGTGGGGCAAGGACTTTGTCCCCGGGGAGCCCTGGGGAGGGACAGTGCTGCTCTATGCCTCGGTCGGTGTCCCTGTCTGTGGCGCATGGGGCAGGGCGGGGCTTGGGGGTCTGGCTTCGGGACAGCAGATGAGCGACTTCACGTCTTCCAGCCTCAGCGTCCACTTCTGTGACGCCGTGAGAAACTGTCACCAGGTTCCTGCGGGAGCACGGACCAGTCCCCTCCCCCCTTCCCCGCTCCTTTTTTCCTTGGTACCAGGGATGGCACCCAGGGGCCACCACGGAGCCACACCCCAGCCCTGTTTTGTGTTTTATTAAGGTACAGAGTCTCGCTGAGTGGCTTAGGGCCTCACTTTTGCTGAGGCCGACTTTGACCTTGGGATCCTCCTGCCTCAGCCTCCCGACTGCTGGGATTCCAGGCCTGACCACTGCGCCCAGCTCCCCGATCCTCTTAGGGTGCGGGCGGGCCCTCCCCCTCCCATGCCACCTGAAGCCCCTCCCATGCCACCTGAAGCCCCTCCCATGCCACCTGAAGCCCCCTGGGGTCCAGCCCACTGCCCCCTCCATCACCCCCCACGCCCCTGCACACATCCCAACCCCTGGCCACCTCGGGGCTGCTCGGGCCTCCCCTGCGGCCCCCCTCAAGTCCCCGCCCCTCCTGCCCCACCAGGCCCCGCCCTCTGGCTGCCAGATGCAGAAAGACCCTTCCTCTGCCGTGGGTCGCCCGGGTCGTCTGTGGCGCTCCTGCTGCCAGCGCCATGTCCCACGTTTATTCCTTCAGATGCTGAAGGTTCCCGGACCACGAGTCCCACAAAGTAGACACTGGTCTCAATGTCAGGAGCTGTGTCCCCCGTCTCTGGACCGGGGCCTGGTGCACCCGAGGCACCTGGCAAAATGACCCTTATTATCAGCATGATTTTTGGCGAACACAATGATTAAGCCCCAACTGTATACAGGAACTGGGCAGCAGCATGAACCAAACAGACTTCTGGTGGCAGGGGACGGAGAAAGGACATGTGGGTGACAATGACATTTGACCTGAAACCTAAAAGAAGTTGGAGAGACAAGTGGTCTCCGGGGGAGGCACAGACCACGCAAAGGTCTGAGGCAGGGGCATGCCTGACTTGGAGAAGCTTCGAGCAGGCTGATGCAGGCTGAGTAGGCTGAGGAGGGGGTGGCAGGAGCCAGGCAAGGGGACAGCAGGGCCAGACAAAGCCTGTGACCTCGGGGAGGACTGGCCGTTACCTGAGGAGCTGGGAGCCACAGAGGGTTATAGACAGAAGGACAGGCCTGGCTCAGGCACCCGCTGGGGATGTACAGAGGGGACGAAGGCAGAGGTGAGGGGACCCAGGAGGTGACAGGGCTGGGCCAGGTGGCGTGGTGTGGTGAGAAGGGATCGGGTCTGGGGACGTTTTCTGCTGGCAGATGGGGGGTAGAGAGTGCAGAAGAGATGGGGCCCCTGATCCCCTCTCACAGGGACACAGGGACCTGGGTAAAGAGCCTGGGAGGGATAGGTGGGACACTCAGAGGAGCCAGCATCCCGTGGAGGCCGAGTCACCAGGGAGGCAGCTCGTCCTCCATCTCCCCAGCTCCCTGGGGCGGGATGGCCTCTGCCGCTGCTGACCACCGGGTGGGGTCCCTTCATCCCCTGCCCGTCCCCTCCGGCCCAGCCTGGGGTGGGCGGTGGCTGTGCCCGTGTGGGAGGCCCCCGCTGGACAGCGACACCCTCCTGCTCCAGGTCAAGGCTGTGCTGGGAGGACGTCCCCAGAGCCGCGCAGGAGGCACAGGGGCCTCCTGAAGGGGAGGTTGCAGGCTGTGGCCCAGGACTTCCCTGCCCCTGTCCCCCATGAAGGGTGACCTGGAGCTCCGCAGTCCCCAGCCCATCCTGGCATCTGGCATGGAATCTGGGTGACTCTGAGCCTGAAGGGCCACCTCAGACGCCCCCTCTGCTCCCCACTCCTGGCGGGCACCAGACAGCACCGAGGCCACTGGGCCACCTGCCAGCCTGCGTCCAGGAAGTGGCTCCTGGAGGGCAGGTGCCGCCCTGCCTGCCCGTCTGGGTAGAGCCACCCGCCGACCATCTAGGGACAGGCCCCGGGGACCGCATGCGGGGCAGCCGATGGCCACAGAGCCGGGCAGCGGGATTGAGGTTCCGGGTTACCCCGGGCCTGGGGCCGGAGCCCGGGTTTCTCCTCTGAAAAGGGGGGGGAGGCCACTTCCCTGCGGGTGGCGCTTCTGAGCGCTGAGGGTTGGCGAGGGACGCCTGGCAGTTGGGGGCTCCGGAGCAGCAAGTGAAAGGGTCCTGAGGTCGTCGCTGGCCGGGCCTAGTCGGACTGTGCTGGGGGGTCCTGAGAGAGTGGAGAGGGACAGGGAGACAGGTGGGGGACAGGCAGAGACGGAGACAGGAGGGACAGAGGAAGCAGGAGGCAGAGAAGCAGGGAGGTAGGTAGCGGAGATCAGCCCCAGCAAACAGGCCCCTCCTGAAGGTGGGCCCCGCCTGTGCTCTATTCCTAAGGACGGTGGTGGCTTCCAGGGTGGCGCTCCCCGGCCTGGCTCCTCTCTCCTCACAGCCCCCAGAGGGTTAGTCCCCCATTTCACCCACGGGGAAACTGAGGCCGCAGCGGCCCAGGCTGCACAGCAAGCCAGAGGCGGGGGACACTCTCCTGGTCGGGGACACCTCCCCTCGGTCCCATTGAAAAGCACCCAGTGGTGGGGGAGGGGCAGGGCGCCCGGGACGTTCTTCCTCCCTCCTCGGGATTGTTGATGGTTTTGGTTTGGGCAGGAAGGACCCCTGGAGGAGCCGTGGGTCAGCCCAGATCGGGACAGCAGCCAGGAGGGCTGGGAGCCTGGTGGCGGGAAGGCCCGGGGCATGACCTGTGGGTGGCCCTGGCGGGAAGGCCTCATCTCCTCCCTGCCCGGGTCTCGGTTTCCTACCTGCAGAGCGGGGGGCCCTGCGCGGTGTGGGCGTCGCGGCCCTGGGGACAGCTCCAGGCTTCCCACACCCCTGGACAGTCCCGGCTCTGTTAGTGAGCACCTGAGGGCGGCAGCTCAGAGGCTGCCCAGGCAGGTGAGGCTGGCCCCTGAGGCCTCCTTGGAGGCCAGGAGATGGGTGCAAGCGCCTCAGCTGGGGGTGGGGGTCTGAGCCCACCAGAGGGGAGGACCTGGGGGCGCGGGGTGGGAGGTGCCTGAAAGGAGCCTCAAAGACAGAAAGATTGTTTGCATGACATGGAGGACACCCACCACCACCAGGGAAAACAGATGGAGTGGACTCCAGGGATCCAAGGCTCTTCTCCCTCAAAGGACATTTATAGTGAGTCAAAAGACAACCCCCAGAAGGGAGTAAAGGTTTGCCATTCCTACCACGGACATGGGTCACACAGCCAGAATATATAAAGAGCTCTCACAACTCAATAATAAAAACAGGAAGAGCCCAGTGGTGAATGGACAAAAAATTTCAATGGACAGTTCCCCCAAGAAGAGCCACAAACAGCCAAGGACAGGGAACAAGAATGATCCATTGGGGAAACATCAGAAAGACCAGGTGAGCCGGGCGTGGTGGTGCAGCCTGCAATTCCAGTGGCTCAGAAGGCCAAGGCAGGAGGATGGCAAGTTCGAGACCAGCCTCAACAACTCAGCGAGACCGTATCTCAAAATAAAAATAAAATTTAAATTTAGAAAAAGAGGCTGGGGATGTGGGGATGTGGCTCCGCGGTTGCAGAGTGCGGAGGAGGCCCTGGGCTGAGTCACCAGCCCTAAAAACCAAACGTCACACAGAACCATCACACCCACCAGGACGGCCGGGATTTAAAAAAAAAAAAAATAGTTGATGCGGACACAGGGAGCAGAAGGCTGGTGGGGATGCGCGGGAGCCCGGCAGGTCCTCAGCGAGGGGGGCGCAGAGGGTCTTGCCACCGTGCACCTGCGCAGAGGAGGCCCGAGGGCAGGCGGCCCCGCGCATGCTCACAGCGGCCCCAGAGTGGCAAGGACCCCAACATCGGAGGATGAGTGGAGAAGCGCACGGGGACCGGCCACACGGTGGGACACTCCCCAGCCTCCCGAGCTGTGGGGAAGGGAGAGAGGGGCCAAGAAAGAGAGGTGGACAGGGGAGCGGAGGGTGGGCACTCTGCTGGCCACCTCCGGGGGTCCACTGTGCAGACCAGAGCACTGAGGCCCGCCGGGGTGAACCAGGAGCTTCTGTGAAGAACTCACAAGTCACACCCCAAGTCTTCGTTCCGACCACCCCACGCTCGGAATAAAGCTCTGGCCTGTTGGGCCCTGGGTGCCAGGGACCCTCTCCCTCCCCGTCCCTGACAGGCAGGAGGCCAGCACTGCCTCAGGGCCTTTGCATAGCTGCTCCAGCCCCTCCTCACTGCTGCGGCCCTGCATGGCCTCCTCCAGGGAAACTCCCTCCTCCCGTTCTTCACATTCCCATTTTTCCCTCTAACTAGCATTTGTCTGTTCCCCATCACGAGTCCCCATGACAAGTCCCCGAGCCCTGCCCCTGCCCACTGGCGTCTTGAGTGAATCAATAGCTGAGCTGCATTCTGAAAGGCGACACAGCTACTGCAAGGAGCTGAGGAGCCACCCCCAGAGGACCCCAGAATGATGGTGGCCCAGCGGTGCTTGATAAATCCTGGTGGAGGTGTGGTTCGGTGGTAGAGTGCTGGCTGGGCCTGTCTGAGGCCCTGGGTTCCATCTCGAATGCCACAAAAATAAATAAATCCTGGGCCAACATTCTTCTAGGGAGTGACTCAGCCCACCGAGGTCAGGACTTCGGCCAGTATGGCGAACCTCTTCCTATTTCATAGACAAGCAGGCAGAGGCCCAGGGAGAAGCTCTTGGTCATTTCTTGGCAGCAGAATTAGTGGCTTGCATTTAAAAGGGGGCGGGGACCTGATTGAAATGTTGGGTTTCAGGCATGGCTGAATCCAGGTGACTGCCTCTCCATCTCTGCACTTTTGTCCTCCCTGCAGACTTCTCCCCCAGGCGGCCTCCCCCAGTCGAGGAAAAGAGGCTCCCAAGCCAGCTCCTGGCCCTCCTCCGCCCAGCCCAGCCTCTCCCACTGGGAGCAGGTGTCCTCTTTCCCTGTCACGCCAACAAGAGTTCTAGCCAGGACAAGTTGCCTGTCCCTTGGACCCAAGGGGCTGTGCCTAGGAGTGGGCTTGTGGACAACTCTAGAGGCCACCAAATGGAATCCTGTGCCACTAGGTGGACCCAGGCCAGGGATCCGCGTTCCCAGAGGGAAGTGACGCCTCCAGATGGGGCGGGGCCTGGGCCTCCGGCCTCCCCGCCCCGTCCCCCCCGCCAGGGCCGGTCCCTCGGTGGCCCTCGGCTTTGCTCCTCCCCCGTCGGAAACCGGAAAAGTCGGTTAACGCCCTGGGAGGGGGCGGGGCGGGGCGGGGAGACGCGCGCCGCCTCTGCCCCCTGGTGGCCAGCGGCGGGGTCGACGCAGCACTTTCCTCCTCGGGAGCTGGGGGGGGTCCGGGGACCCCGCCCTGGCCGCCGCGATCAGGGGGCAGGGGCGGTGGCCGCGGGGCAGTGTGGGCAGGAAGTGGGTGGGTTTAGGGTGACGCTGGGGTCCAGGGGTTTGCTCGGGCGCTGGGCGTGAGGAGGGAGGAGGATGGCCCCTGGGGGCAACCAAGGCCACTCACGGGGGACCCGCCAACTCCCTCCCACCGTCCCTCCCCCTGCCCAGTCCCGATGCACGTCCGGCTAGGCCGCCCCCAAATAGGTGATCCCGGGGCCCCCAGAGGGAGAGGGGCGTCCACGAGGGAGGAGGAGGAAGGAATTCTCAGCTTCCGTTTGGAGATTTGGAGCCGGACATTGAAACTGGCCCCGGGGACAGGTCGGGGACAGAGGAGGCTCATTTATGAAGCCTGCGCCCCTCCAAAAGCCCCGCGAGGTCGCCCTCGTGCTACCCCGTGTGACAGAGAAGACGAGGCCGGGAGGGGACCCGGTTTCCCCAGCGCTGAGCAGCTCCCGGGTCCCTTCTTGGGATCCGTGGACAGTCCCTCCAGTCCCCGCCCAGTGCCGTGGGAAGAGGACATTCTGCGATCCACCCCAGCAGCCCTCGCCGGCCTCCCCACAGCAGAGCAGGCCAAGGGCAGGCCCGTCCCTGGCCCGTGGCTGTCAGGCCTGGCTGGGCTGCAGCCCGTTTCCTGGTGGCTTCCAGGGTTCCCGTCACAGGATGTGTGGCAACAGGTGTGGCCCGAGGTTAGAGAGCAGGGCAGGGCGCAGGAGGCGGGGCGATGGGGAGCAGTTTCCGGGTCACAGAGGCCTGAGTTTGAGTCCTGGCCCATGCTGTGTGGCCTCAGGCAAGGCACTCACCCACTCTGAGCCTCGGTGGTCACACCCCTGACATGGGCATGGTATCTCGAGGGCCAGCTGTGGGAATCACGGGCTCTTCCGGCGTCTGGAAGGGACAGGCTGGTTATGCAATAAGCCCTGGATGCCGGCCTCGGTGACGGCCAGGTCAGTCTCCCTCTCTGGAAGACGAGGTGCGTGTTCCCATTTCTTCCTGGCGTTTCCACGTCCACCAAGGGTCGTCAAACTTGGGGGGCCCCTGCCTCAGGTCCTCCAGGAGCAAGGGCAGTCTAGACGCCTGGGCAGGGCTGCTATCTGGACAGTCCCGCCTGCCGGGCCCTAGAACCTTGGCTTCCCAGTGTCCTTGCACCTGTCCCTTGTCCTCCGGGGACAGCTCTGTGTCCAGACCTGGCTCTGGGACACCCCTCAGCAGCTCCGTCTTCGCCTCCAGAGGTTCAGTCCCCTCGCCTTTGTTCCAGGTCACCTCCACCACCAGGGTCTCTTGAGGAGACACCTCTTCAGGGAAGTCCCCCAGGATGGGCCATGGCCACAGCTAGAAAAGAGGGCGGGGCCAAGGCGCTGGGCGGGGCCGTTCCCACCCCCCCATGGGCGGGGCCCAGCTCTGGGGGCAAATTCTTTAAAACCCTGAGACCCATTTAAAGGTGCGCCCTGCCTGGGCGGCCCTGCTGGCCCCCGCTCCCGCACCCCCACGTCTTTCTGGGAAAAGCCTCCCTCCTCCTCTCCTGGCAGGTGGCCCCGCCCTGGTCTAGCAAGGAGCATGTGGCCCTGGCTCAGCCAATCATAGCATCCTAGCCCCCTGGTTCCAGCCATAGGCCGAGCGGTAAGCACGTGACCTACGCTGGACCAATCGGTGATGACCCTGAGACTTTGGCCGCAGTTAAAGGGCACCACAGGGCCTCTTCTCCCTGGGGAAGACTGAGGCTGCCTGCGAGAGGAGCCTACGGGGACCATGGCCACATAGAGACAGACAGACCCCACAGCCCTGGATCCAGCTGTGTCTGAAGCCCACCACCTTGGCATGCCCCCCCCCCATCAGTTCTGTTTCTCTGCTAGGAAATGATCTCTCTGGATTGTTACTCGCCCATATGTAGATGGCGGAGGGTTTGGGGCAAGGATTTTGGAGCTTCTATCTCAATAGGCTGGGGAAGAATCAAATGAGCCAATACATGGTGGCCATTGCTCAGCCAAGCTTTGCCCAGAGTATGTGACCCATGGCCACGAGCTGGAATTTGAAATGGAACATTTACCTGCTTCCCTTGGCTGCTGGGGAACTCCACAGCGGTGCTGACGCAGGGTGTGGGCAGGGGTGGACACAGGTACCGGGCGGCCCTTAAGTCAAATTAAGTCATATTTGGCTCAATTTTTTCACCAACATGAGGTTATAAAAGGTGTGAGGACGGGATGGGGGGGTCCTATAGATTCAGGTTCAAATCCCACCTCTGCCCCCTGCTGGGCCAATCCCTGGCCCTCTGGACCTCAGTCTCCTCATCTGTAAAGTGGGCACCCTGCCTCCGCTCCTCGAGTTGGGAGGCTATTGTTATCGCTGTGACTCTTACAGGTGGTCCCCGGGGAGAAGACACGAGTTACCTGTTGAGGCCGAGGTACCCAAGGACACCCAGGAGGAGGACGCTCACGAAGCTCCCCAGAGACACGAAGGGGATGGGCAGGTTGGAAACCTGGGCTTCTGGGGGTGGGAGAGCTCGGGTTGGGAGGGATGAGGGAGGACCCTTCATCTACCTGCCGCCGGCCCTCCCCGGCTGCCAGCCCCGGACAGGTTACAGTTTCCCTAAGGTGACGCGAGGGACCCGTACCCCACCTGCCCAGAAGTAGGAATAAACGCCTGGCACAAAATAAGTGCACGGCACTGAAATCCCAAACCCAGGTGCCAACCCAGGACAGAGGGAGGCTGGCAGTGTGGGAAGGCTTCCTGGAGGAGGGAGGTTTAGGGCCGGGCTCTGGGGGGTGAGTAGGAGTTCGGTGGCGGCAGGTGCCCGCAGTGGGCCGGGCTGGGGAGGCCGCGGGCCTGGCCCGCTCTGGGCAGGCGGCTGCTCACCGAGGCCGAAGCTCTGCGGCTGGCTCCAGGCGCCCCGCAGCCACACCGTGTCCGCCCGCACCTGCACCGTGTAGGCCCTGCCCGCGCGGAGGCCCCCGAGGGTGACCTGGGTCTGCGTGGTCTTCACGAGCCTCTCTGCAGGGGGTGGGGGAGGCAGCCGTGGGTCCCGGAACCCCCTTGCTCCCCGGAGGCCGGGTTCAGGCTGCCAGGACACCTGGATGGGGACTGAGCCCTGGTCGGGCTTTTGAGGAAGGGGCTCCCGGCCATGTGTTGAGATGGCGCCCCTCACTCAGTCCCCTGTGCATCTCACCATGACTTGCAGGAACATTTCCCATCAAAACGCACAGCAAGCCATGTTCTTCCTGTCAAATTCCAACCTCCTCCCCTGCCCCTCCCCTTGGTCTCTCTGCTCCGGCCATTTTGACCTCCTCTCTGCTCCCCAAGGGGCCAGGCCCCTCTACCTCAGGGCCTTTGCACTGCTTGTTCCCATGTGGTCTGACTGACCCTTTCCCCAGATACCCACAGGGCTCCTCCCCGCCTCCTTCCTGTCTTTAGGGTGAGGGTGAGGGTGAGGGTTAGCTCTGTCTGCTTTGCCTGCCCCCTAGCATCCCCAGCATCTCCAGAACAATAAATAAATGTTTGTGGAAATGAATGAATCAAATAAAACACTGAATAAAATTTAAAATGAGAATATAATCCCTGGATGTCACTAAGAAGGAAACCGATGTAAGGGGCCGTGGTGCACACCTGTCATCCTAATGACGCAGGAGGCTGAGACAGGAGGATGGCAAGTTTGAGGCCAGCCTTGGCAATTTAGCAAGACTCTGTCTCATAAATAAAATAAAAAGACTGGGAACATAGCGCAGTGGTAGAGCACCCCCAGCTAATCCCCAGGAGAGCAAAAAACCAAGACCAAGCAAATTTTAAAAAATCCATAAACTACAATTTTCTCTCTCTCTCTCTCTCTCTCTCTCTCTCTCTCTCTCTCTCTCTCTCTCTGTACATGGGATTGAACTCAGGGGCACTTGACCACTGAGCCACCACATCCCCAGCCCTATTTTGTATGCTATTTAGGGACAGGGTCTCACTGAGTTGCTTGGTGCCTCACTTTTTGCCGAGGCTGGCTTTGAACTCCTGATCCTCCTGCCTCAGCCTCCCGAGCCCCAGGGGTTAGAGGCACGCACCACTGCACCCGGCTCAATTCTCTCGTTTTAAAGGTGTGAAAACCAAGAACCAGAGAGGGACAGCGTTGTTCCCAGGGTCACACAGCAAGAAGGAGCCCGCGTACCTGACCCCTGGCTGCCCTCCTCTTGGCAGCGCACGACGTACCCCTCCAGGACACCGGGGCAGGTGCTCAGCAGCGAGGGCGACCAGTCTATGGACACGGAGTCCCTGCTGCGGTTCCTCACCGACACGCGCTGCGGGATCCCGGCCACCAAGGCTGTGACCAGCGCATCATCACCGTCAGTGCCGGGGCCGAGCACCGGAAGCCCAGCCTGGCACATGGGGGACACTGGCCTCTGAGGCTCCCGCACCTCGGCCCTCGGTGTGCTTGGCCTTGGTCACCTGTGAGCGGCTGGCACCCGCCGGGCTTCTGCCTGACGAGCGGTGGGACAGGTTCACCTGCCCCCTGAAGCCCGAAGCCGCTGCAGAGCCCCGGGAGATGAGCCTGCAGGTGGGTCACTCACCGCTGCCCCCGAAGTAGTGGGTGGACAGGACCGTGGACCAGGACGTGGGGTTCTTCGGGTGCGCAGAGGCGAAGATGCCCAGGTGGTAGCAACCCTCCGGCAGCAGCGCCCCGGATCCTCGGCCCCAGGTGTGAGCCACTGGGAGGAGGGAGGGCCCCCGGGGCCACCGCGTCACTACCTCTGCCCACTCGTGCTTCAGAGCCCCCTGTGCCAACGTCCCCTCCTCCCAGATCCCTCCCCAACTTGCCCCATCCACTCCCACCTGGCCCCTCCCGCACTGTGGGGTGGTTTTGTCCCACTGTCAGGCTGGGGACACCTCCACAACCAGTCGGCTGCACGCCTGGCATCCCAGCTACTGGGAGGCTGAGGCAGGAGGATCGAACGTGGGAGGCCAGCCTCAGCAACTTAGCGAGGCTCTAAGCAACTCAGTGAGACGCTGTCTCCAAATTCAAACTAGAAAGGGCTGGGGCTGTGGCTCAGGGGTTAAGTGCTCCTGGGGTTAATCCCTGGCACCAAAAGAGGGGGAGCCGGGGGTGTGGGTCATGGTCCAGCGAGTGCCTGGCAGACTCAAGACCCTGGGTTCCTCCCCAGGATCTCAAAAAAGAAGGCCAGGTGGAGGCTGTGGCTTCCTCGTGCTCCAGCAAGACCCAGGCAGGAAGCGGGCGAGCAAGAGGCGCCCGGGCCACAGAGCGCCCTCCCCTCCCCGAGGCCTCATTAGTCTGTCACCAGCACCTGCTAACTGCCACCTTCCCTGGTGACGGCAAATATTGAACAGGCACCCAGGATGTGAGAGAGGCTCCCTGCCGGGTGCAGCCTGCCCGGGCGCCGGGGCCAGCAGAGGAGGAGGGCTGAGGCCATGTTCCGGCCCAAGCTGTGTGACCTGAGTCCACAGCGGTGCCTCTCTGGGCCCTGGACGCCCCTGTGTCCAGTCTCAGGAGGCGTCCCAGAGGCCTGGCAGGGACGCAGCCATTCATGTACCTCGTCCAGCGGGGGCCGGGTCCCGGGGGGTGTGCAGGCTGCAGAGGGCAGGGCCGCCCCCTCCATCCAGCCGCTGCCACTCAATGCAGTAGGTGGTGCCCGGGTCCCCCGCGGGCCAGCTCAGGGTGGTCCCCTCGGCGTCGACGCTGATGTTCAGGAGCCCTGGGTCTGGAAGGGGATGGCAGGGTCACCCAGGGCAGCCGCCTTTGCCGGGCCTGTGCAGTCCCCAGGCCACCTTCCTGCCCAGGGATGTCTGCGCCTAGCCCTGTCCCCTCAGTGGGCAGCTGGGGGCTGGACGTGGGCAGAGGGGAGTGTTTGAAGGGCTTCCCTGCCCCGGACGGGGCCCCCCTGCCGCCCTGTCTCCCTCCCCGGCTTTGAGGGCGTCCCCTGCAGCAGACGCCCAGCCTGGCTAGACCCGCTGGGGACAAAGGCCAAGTTCAGAGGCAGCAGGACGCACCCCCGACCCCTGGCTCCATCTCTCCCACTTCCTAAAACAAGGGCCTCTGCTTCTAATTTGGCGGAAGACAAGCAGCGTTTATCGAACACCAACTGTGTGCGCCAGCTCCCTGGGAGATGGGACGATGATGGCCCTATTTGACGGATGCCAAAACTGAGGCCCAGACGGTGTGGATCAACCCGAGTCTACCAGCAGGGCTGCGACCCAGATCAGGTCAGAGCTGACCACACGCTCCTGTGCCGCTCTAGGGAGTGACAGGACCTCTCTGAGCCTCGGTTGTCGTATCTGTAAAATGAGCCTCGTGGCCTCACCTGCACCTTCCCAGGGTGGCACGGCACTCGGGCACGGAATTTAAGGAGTCACCCGGATTAAGGATGTGGGGATGACATTTTTTTTTCAGTGCTGGGGATCGAACCCAGGGCCTCGCACGCACTGGGCGAGCACCCCACCACTGACCTACGGTCCTTTTGTGTTTTGAAACAGGGTCTCGCTAAGTTGCTGAGGCTGGCCTCGAACTTGTGATCCTCCTGCCTCAGCCTCCCGAGACACTGGGATGACCAGCGGCACCGCCAGGCCCAGCTTGATCATGGGTTTTGGCGCCTGTTACGCTCCCTGGCCTCCCGGCCTCCCGGCCTCCCTGGCCTCCCGGCCTCCCTGGCCTCCTGGCCTCCTGGCCTCCTGCTGGTGGAGTGGGGCTCAGAAGAGCTGCTCAGCTCCAGGTCCTCTGGCGGCCGCCCCACCCCGCCCCACGGAGAGGCACCTGTGCTGGTGTTGGCGGGAATGCGCCAGGTCTTGTTGGAGCTCCGGCCAAAGTGACTCTGGGAGAAGACAGCCACGTCGTAGGCAGCCCCCGAGAGGCTGAGCTTTCTCCGCAGGGGCCGGGTCCTCTCGGCCTTGGCCTTGCAGGAGCAGGACAGCATGTGCAGCTGGACAGAGAGGTTCACCCTGGCTGTAGGTGCTTCGAGGCAGCCTTCCGGAAGCTTGACCTGGGGTAGCTGTCATGGGTACGAGAGATGGCTTGTGGGGACCTGAACACTGTCCTCGGGGCAGACAGCACGACAGCCCAGGAGGACAGGACTGCGGCCAATCACATGCACCGAAATTTCTTAAAAAAAAAAAATAGTCAAACACAATGCTGGCAGAGCTGTTGGGAAATGGGCAATCAGAGATCAGAGCCGGAGCATGCTGATCTGGGGAGCAGGAGGGATTGGCAAAACCCACTGTGATTTCAGGAAAAAAAGAATCAAATCTTTGGAGTCGGTTAGCTCAGGCCCAGAGATTGTTCCTAGGAAAAGGAATTTGAATTGGAAGAAACTGAGCCCGTGAGACACCTGCTGAAGTCTGTCCCCTCCCGCCATCTGGTTTCTGTCTACTCCGTGCGGACCAGAGTGGCCGTGGAGATCCAGGCCCACCCACCGCCGTCCTCCCGGCCCACGTGCTCCGTGGCTCACACTGGAACCCCAGGCTCCCCGCCCACCCCCTCCAGCCTCTTGTCCCCGCCACTGCCCCGGCCACCCACAGCTCCTCGGAGGGAGGGCCCGTTACCTGCCCGAGCACCATGAGCAGCCTCCTCCCGTCAGGGCCCAGGGGTCCCACGGAGAGCCTCAGCTCAGGCCGCGGGAGGGTGGCTGCGGAGGGGGGAGCACATGCTGAGCAGACGCCCCACCACTGACCCCAGCCCTCGCTGCCTGACTTCTAATACACATTGCCTTATGTCTAGCACCCACTGTCTCATGTCTAATACCCGCCGCCCCGTTTCTTCTTTCTTTTGTCTTTTAGTACAGAGATGGACACGGGGACACGGGGCGTGTAGTGTCGTGTATTGTATTTCACGCAGGATCTCACCAAGCGGCTGGGACTGGCCTCAAACTCACAATCCTCCTGCCTCAGCCTCCCAAACCGCTGGGATCACAGGCGTGTGAGCGCCCTGGCCCTGCTGCCTCATTTCTAATGCCCCCACACCGTGGCCCTGGGCGTTCTCACCAGGGGGGACACACACAGAGCTGCCCCAGCTACTCCAGGGACCTCCCGGGGCACCCGATGCCAACCGCCGCCGCCGCCGAAACTGGCATTCCCGGGCTTCGTCCATCTCCAGGGGACACAGGCAGGACTCTGGGGGAGGGGCGCCACACAGGCCAGAGGTCAGTCCCACGGGGTCACCCAGGGCTTGGCACGAGTCGCTTAGCTCTCGTGCACTTAGGAGCTCCAGCTGTGTACACAGCCGGGCACTGGACTCTGGGGACGGCAGGAGCGAGCCAGGCCCCGTCCCCTTGGGTTCCTGGGTATGTCCACGTAGCCCCTGCCCTAGGTGGGAGCTGGCCCCACCTCCCCTGGGGATGGGACCTTGGCCAAGGGCTCCTCAGCGCCCCCCCAATCCTCACTTTGTTTTTTTACTTGCAAAATGGAAATAATCCAACGTCAATTAAGGGAGGGGGCGACGGCACAAAACCCAACGAAGGCCTTTGCAGAAGGCGAGGCCTACAGTAGGTGCTCAATTAACGTCTCCTTGCAGCGGCTGCCTTTGCTGCTGCTGTTATTACTGTCATTCTCACCTAGGCCGGAAGCATCCTGAGGTCCACAGTCGCCCTAGAGAGAGGCCATGTGACACTCTGTTTACACTTCGGTGCTGAAAACTTTAGCTATTAAAAAGGAATTGAGGGGGGTCCCAGGGATTGAACCTGGAGGCCCTCGACCCCGGAGCCGCATCCCAGGCCTGTTTTGTATCTCATCTAGAGACAGGGTCTCACGGAGCTGCTGAAGCTGGCTTTGAACTCGTGATCCTCCTGCCTCAGCCTCCCCAGCTGCTGGGATGCAGGTGTGGGCCACCATGCCCGGCTGGGGCTGGGGCTCCCGCACGCTCAGCTGTGCCCTGCCTGGGTGACAGCGGCCGGTGGGTCGAGCCATGCCTGGCCGGATGCTCAGGGGCCTTCCCGAAAGTGGTGGCCTGAGTGCAGAAAGCTGGAGGCCGCGTTGGCTGTGCCTGGGCTCAGGTGACAATGAGAAGGCCCAGGAGCGGCAGGGGGGGAGCGCGGATCCTGGGCCTGAGGAACCCTGAGCCTGGCCAGAGGGGGGCGTGGAGAGCGGGCGGCACTCCTGAGGGTAATAGGGAGCCATGGCAGGCGTGTGAGCCGGGGAGGTTGCAGCCCGCGGGGGGAGTGTCAGAAAGACCTTGGGGGCTGACCTGGGCAGGGTGGAGGCCAGGGAGGGGCGCGGCTGTGGAGATGGTGAGACCCACGGGAACTTGAGGGTCCCCGAGAGAGGCTGGGTCCACTCTTGACCCGTGGAGGAAACTCACCCATTTCCACGAGCCGCTGGGTGTGCGGTGCCGGAGCTGCACCTCCGCCCTGTCCGGCTGGGCCTCGGCCTTCTCCTGCCGGGTGGCCCACTCCCACCGCGGCTGCCCAGAGGTGCTGGACACCCTGATGTCGCCCGGGGGAGGGTGGTATCGGACTGGAAGCAGAAGTGGAGATCGGGAGGAGATGGCCCCACGTGTGTGACTCCGTGAGTCCCGCCTCTGCCCGTGGCTGGCCCGACCCGGGTCACCAACTGGGTCCCCCGGTGAGAACCAGGGTTGCCCACGCCCCCTCCTCCGTGGGGCCCACAGGCCATGTCCCCTGGGCACACGGCCTCAGGTGCTCTTTGGAGACAGGGGCCAGCGAGAAGCAACCTAAGTGCCCAGCAAGAGGGGACTTTAGCGAAGGCACCATGAAGACGGCCATGTCACGCTCCAGAGTTGGATGTCACTGCTGGCACTATCTATCGTGTGACCCTGGGATCCCCCTCCAGGTGTGGGCATGGAGGCCGGGGGCTTGTGAGGGTGGAGAGGGTATGGGAAGAGAGCAGAGTGCTGACCCCACGTGGAGAGCGTCAGGGAAACGCTGGGCGACTTCTCCGACCGGTTCCCCGCCCGAGACTCCACCCAGAGCGTGACGTCCCGGAGCACAGGCACCCCGTCCTGGTCGGAGAACTGCAGCCTGGTGTCCCGGCCCGCGGGGAAGTAGCAGCAGCACCCCTCCTGCCGGCTGCAGGGAGGAGAGTGCCGGTGCCGAGTCTGGGGTCCTAGTGGACCTGGGCATCGCAGCCGCCGCAGCAGGCCCCGTGCACCAGCTCCTAGCACCCTTCCTGTCCCCCTGTAATTCCACTTCCCTCAGCCCGGGGGTTATTTAGGGATCGACTTAGGACTGAGGGCTTAGGGGGACCCCAGAATCTCCCAGCATCTCACTTCTGAGAGCAGGAACGGGGGCGGGGCAAGGGCTGAACATGGGTCTGGGTTTGGGGACCTTGGTGGAGTCTCACCGGCACCACAGGAAGTGGCTGACGCCGTCTGTGGGACCCTTGTACCGCCAGGAGCACTCATAGACACTTTCGCTGTCCACCCGGTAGCAGCTCAGGTCGGTGGGCCCCGAGGCAGAGCCTGCAAGAGACCCCCGGGGTCTGGGAAGAACCGCAGGAGGCGGAGCTTGCCCACAGGGACCCGCTCCCAGGCAATGAAACTCCGTCACAGTGTCCTGGAGCAGACACTTCTGCCTAAACCTTCTGTGGCTCCTGACATCCTCCCTGAGTCCTTCCCATCTCCCCACCTCAACCTGTCCCACCCCACCAGCCTCCTTTCTGGGCCTCCAACATGCCAGGTTTGCTCCCACCTCAGGGCCTTTGCACATGCTGTGCCCTCTACCTGGAAAGCCCTTCCCCCAGATCTTTTTTTCATTAGCGGGGATGGATGAGACCCAGCCACTCGCACATGCCAAGCAGATGCTCTACCACGGAGCCACACCCTTCTCCTTCCCCAGATCTCAACAGTCCAATTGCTCATTTATGTCACTTCCTGGACCTCCAGCTGGCCCACAGCAGCCTCCTCCTCCCTCAGCCGCCTGTTTTTCCAGTGTGTGCCATCCTATGCAGTACATGCACTGGTTCACCTGTGCTCTGTCCTCCACGAGGCTGTCCTGGGAGGACAAGTTATTCCCTACATCTGGAATTGGGTCTGCACATAGTAGATGCTCAGTAAAAAAAAAAAAAAAAAAAAAAAAATTTGAGATGGAGTCTTGCTCTGTTGCCCAGACTGGCCTCAAACTCCTGGACTCCAACGATCCTCCTGCCTCAGCCTCCTGAAGAACTGGGACTCCACAGTGTGCCACCACTGCCAGATGAGCAGATAATCTTCAACAGTGGAATGGACAGCGTGCCCACCGGGCACCGGAGCCTTTGTGGGTACTTAGTGAGCCTGGGACAGCAACACCTACTCTGGGGACACCGCAGCTTCACCCGGGCACACCTGACCACCACCACCCCCGACACCCAGTAACCAGCCTGGTGACACACACACCAGTCCTGCCACCCTGCCGGGGGCGGGGGGAGGTCAGGCTGAGAGGGTGAGGATGGGCCGGCGGGGGGTGGTCAGGGTCCCCGAGACCTCAGGTGGGGCTGCTCTGGCCGGGAGAGGCGGAGCCCAGCGCCACGCAGTCCTCAAGGACCCACGCCCTCGAACCTGAGTTGGTGTCCGGATCCGGCAGGTCCTGAACTGAGCACTCGACGGCTCTGCAGGCAGCTGGAGGAACAAGAGATGGTGACACCTCTGGCCTTGCACTGTTTAGGGACAGGGGCTTGGCTTGGGGTCTACATCCAAGTGATCATCACTGTCCATCCACCCCCCGTCCACCCACCTGTATCTGTCTAGCTACCCGCCAACCCACCCATCCATCTACCACCGTCTGTTGATGCTGAGTCTGGGGTCCTAGTGGACCCCCTTCATCCGTCAAGCACCGGCCATTCTGTCCACTCACCCCTCCATCCACTCGTCCCTCCGCCCACTCCTCCATCATCCACCACCCCTTAGCCCTTGGTGGCTGGGTGGAAATTTCACAGTGGACACTAAGATACGCAGTTGGGGTCCCTCCAGGGGGTCCCCCCAGCAGGAAAGAGTAGTGAGACCCAGAACCTGGCAGGCGGGACGTGTTGGGGGCGCCTGAGGCAAAGCTGGTCGGAAGGGGGGGGGGGGCAAGCGGGGCTCCTGTCCCACCAGCAGTCAGGGCTGTGGTGAGCCTGGAGGTGACCTCCTTCAGCCACAGCGTCCCCCACGCTGCTCAAGAGCACCACTGTCCGCCAGAGGTAGAACCGGACAAGTCGGGGCGGGGGCCACCGTGGGCGGAGTCGGGGGAGCCTGGCACCCACCACACACCCTGACACAGACCCTCCACCTCCCGCCCTCCCCGGGGCTGACCATCCAGGGCCACCACCAGTGAGCGACTCCCAAGGAATCCCGGGCCTGGGGCCTCCCCTGCCCTGTTCTCTTCCCGCGTCTGGCTCCTGAAGTCCCCGCGGGGCACATTCAGCACCTCAAACTTGAGTGCTGAGTCTGCACCCTGCTGATCCCCAGTTTACAGAGGAGGAAACGAAAGCACAGAGAGGCACAGAATCTGCCCAGAGTCACACAGCAGCAGGAGCAGAGCGGGGCTCAGAGTCCAAACCGAGCCACCCCAGTGACCCCTCCTCACCTGATACGTACATGACTGTGTGCACACTGCCACGCGCCTGCCATGCGCGGGCTCGCTCTCCACCGCTCCCCTGGGTGTCCCCTCAGTGAACTCTGGGAGGTGGGGAGGGTCCAGTCCACAAAAGAGAAAAGCAAGGCCCAGGAGGAGTCTGAGCCCAGAGGCCAGGATCACCAGGTCCCTCCCACTCGGGGCAGGACCCTCGAACCCGGGGGCCGCAGCCTCCACCCACCAGTCCCAACCAGGAGCAGCGGGTGGCGGCTGGGGGCCGCGACTCACCCCAGCTGGACACCAGGAGGAGGAGGACACGCAGCACAGCCACCGGCCGCCCCATCGGGTCCACGAGGAGCCTCCGGTTCCAAGCAGCTTCTCAGCACCAAGGAGGACACCGCACTGTCCCCTCCCGGAACTCATTGAAGCAGAACCTCAAAAAAGAAAAAAAAAAAAAGCGTCACACGGAAAGAGAAACCCAGGAAGTCACAGCGGTGACCTCACCCGGCAGAAACCCACCTTGGGGCACGTTGGGCCCTGAGGCTCGGGGCCCTGCCCTGCTAGCCCCGGGCCCAGCTGGACACCTGGGTGGTGGCCCTGAGAGTCACCTGCAGCTCTGAGCCCCGTCCCCAAGTCCTCTCTGACCCCCACCTCAGACCCCAGGGCTGGCCGGGCCACAGGGTCCTTGGGCAGGTTTTTTGTCTTTTCAAACCCAGGAGCTTCACCAGTGGGCTGCCTTCTCGGCCCTTTTATTTTTTATTTTGAGACAGGGTCTCTAAGTTGCCCAGGCTGGCCTCCCACTTGCCATCCTCCTGCCTCAGCCTCCGGAGTCCTCCAACATCTTGAATTCTTTCATCCAACAAATTGCTGTGAGGCACTCGCTGTGCGCCACGGCCGGCAGAGCACCCGCTCCCCACGTCCAGATTCCTGCCCCGGGTGCCCTGGGTCCCGGCTCCCAAAAGGTCACTGTACGTCCTTCATCTTTGGCTCGGCGTGATGGTGCACCCCTGTCATCCCAGGAGCTCGGGAGGCTGAGGCAGGAGGATGGCAAGTTGGAGGCCAGCCTCAGCAACTCAGTAAGACTCTATCTTACAACAAAAAAATAAATAAAAATTCCTGGGGATGTGGCTCTGCCGCTGCGAAGTGCCCAGAGCAGGCGGTCCCCAGGCCATGGAGCAGGTGCGTTGCTGGGGGCTGAGGGCAGGGAGTGAGGCTCATGTGTGCAGTCTCCTTTGGGGGACGGGAATGTTCTAGAACCAGGTGGAGCTGCTGTTGCGCCCCCCTGAGAGCAAGCTCCACATCAGCTACATCGTCCTTCTTGAAAGGGTGGATTTGGGTCGTGTGACCTCCCCTGAAGGGACATGTTCCCAGGGTCCCAGGGCACCGAGGTGGGGGAGGGCCCTTCCTGGGACGGGGGCATCTGGGGAGACCGAGGCCGGCGACAGGGCGCGGCTCAGCCTTGGCCAGGACGCCCCCCGGAGGAGGAGCCGGGGGCGGCAGGGCCGGCCGGGGTCAGGCGGCCCAGAGACGTCAATGCCTCGGGGACAAAGAAGCAGTGTCCTGGTCCTGGCACCACGGGGACGGAGACCCAGTGACCCCACACACAGCAGCCTTCACTGGCCACAGGACCCGGGGGGGGGAGGGGCAGAGACAGAGACCCAGAGACACGGAGAGATAAGACCGAGAGACACAGATGGAGGGGGCTGCAGCAACCTGGGCCTCGCAGCCCATCTGGCCCCCGGGAGCCCCGCCTGCCCGGGTCACAGGGGTGGGACCTGAGGCACAGGTGAGGCCACCCCAGGCTCTGGGTAAAGGACAGAAGGTTCCAGCAGCTGCCCTCCCAGGCCTGGTGCCCCCACCCTGCAGAGCCAGGCCTGAGGGAGGAGGGGGGAGGGGCTCCTGGGGACGGCGCCCACCGCCAGCCAGGGACACTAGCCCTTGTCACTGGTGCCCCCCAGTGGCCTCTGTCCTGCTAACATGTCTTGCTCATCCCAAAGTCAGAGCGGCCACTGGATAGACAGGGCGGGAGGGAAAGAACTGGACGCAGGTTCCCCAGCCCCTGGGGGAGGACAGCCCAGTGCCGTACCCTGGGGAGAGAGGGCTTCCTGGAGGAGGAGGACTGAGCTCAGGGGCCCCGACCACTGAGCCACGTCCCCAGCCGCATGTGAGGTGGCATTTCTACCCTCATCGGGGTCCCACTGAGCTCACGATCTCACCTTCCCGGTGCCACAGGTGGGCACAACCCCCTCCCTCTCCCCCTCCTCCCCCCCAGGGGCCCTTGCCAGCTGCCAGAGAAGGTCCCAGGGACGCCCCACTTTCAACCGCCCCACAGAGTGGGGGAGGGGAAGCAGGAAAGAATAGGTCACAGGAGCCGGAAATCATGACAAGGGGAACCGCAGAACCTCCCCACCCCGCTCCGTCTTCCTGGGGAAAGTGACCTTAAGCCCAAGAGGGAGGAGTCCCCTCCCTGTGGCCAAGAGACCAAGGTCCCTAAGGGGCATTAAAGAGGGTGTTGAGGGGTGAGTAGGAGTTTGCCAGGAGAAAATCTACTCGCTCACTAGCCACCACATTTATAGGTGTCCTCGTCCATAGGAAGAGCCCCTGCCACCAACAGGGACTTCTCAGCCTCCAGAGCAGGGTTGGAGGAGGTCCTAAAGAGTACACAGAAGGGGCCGGGTGGAGCTCAGTTGGTGGAGCGCATGCCCAAGGCCCTGGGTTCCCTCCCCAGCACCACATAAAAATAAATAAATAAAATAAAGGTATTGACAACTACCACAAAACAATAAATATTAAAAGAAGAAAGTACACAGAAGGTTACCAGAAAAAAATCCATTCAACAAGCACACTTCCTGGGGTTCCATATGGAAATATTTGAACAGAATTTTTGATTTTTCTATTTGAGTTCTGAGGATTAAGCAGAAGGCGCTTAAGCACCGAGGTTTGTGTTTTACTTAGAGACAGGGTCTCACTGAGTTGCTTAGGGCCTCACTGTTCTGAGGCTGGCTTTGAACTCGCGATCCTCCTGCCTCAGCCTCCCGAGCTGCGGGGATGACAGGCGTGGCCACCGCGACCAGCTTTGAGGAGAGTCCTGATGGTGCTCTGGTTGGGCTCTGGGGTGTCCCCAGGGCCCACGTGTTAAAGCCTTGATTCTCAACCGACAGCACAGTTGGGACCTTTAGGAACCAGGACCTCGGGAAGAAAGGTGTTTGGGGGCACACTCTGGAAGGGGATCATGGGACCCCAGGTATTGACACTCTTCTTTGCTTCCTGGCACCAGGAGGAGAAGGGGCCCTGCCATGTGCTCCCACCACCATGGAAATTGCTGCCAAGGCCCAGAGCCACGGGGCCCAGCAACCAAGGACTGAAATCTCTAAATCCATGAGCCAAAGGAGACGTCTCCTCCTTTAGGTTGATTGTCTTAGGCATTCTGCCACAGTAGGGAAGGCCAGGAGATGGATGTGTGAAAGGCCACAAGGAAAATGTATTTGTTCACTCAAGAAATGCCCTCTGAAGGACCTAGAGAATTTGAGTGGGTTTTAAGAACTCATAGGACTTCTTCAAAATGGAAAAATTGGGGCTGGGGTGGTTGGTGGCTCAGTGGTAGAGCGCTTGCCTAGCACTTGGGAGGCACTGGGTTCGATTCTCAGCACCATATAAATATAAAGTAAAGATACTGTGTCCACCTAAACTAAATAAAAAATAAACATTAAAAAAATGGGAAAATCACATTCAATCAATCAGTCAATCAATGAACACTCCCTATCACCTCCTGGGACGTCATTTGGAAGAGAGCCCTGGGTAGGAGTTCCCCAGATAAAGCCGGGGCACCTAGGACCTCTCTGGTGACTCCCTGGGCAGGTCCACATTTACTGCCCACCCCAACAACCTCTGGTTCATGGACACATGCTCTCTCTCTCTCTCCTTTTAGCAGTGTGCTTTTTTAAAATAATATTTTTTTGGATGTTGATGAATCTTTATTTCATTCATTTATTTATATGCGATGCTGAGAATCAAACCCAGGGCCTCCCACAAGCCAGGTGAGCTCTACCCCTGAGCCCCAGGTCCAGCCCCAGGGAACCTCTCTTTTCCCAGGATTCCAAGCAAAGTCTCAAGAAAGGCCGTGATTGGCTGAGCCTGTGGGTCACAAGCCCACCTTGAACCAATCACAGTGACTGATAAAGGATAAAAGGCTGGGGGTCAAGTGGGGGTCCTGCTTGAACTAAAAGTGAACTGGGAGACAGAACCAGCCAGATCAGAGCAGTTGTCCCTTATAGGACGAGAACTTCCAGTCCCTTGGGGTAAGCAAGCTGCAACCTGCGCTTCACTTGTCCAGGGCTGCTCAGTGAGACACAGGACAGCCAGCTGAGCTAGAATTTCAACACACAATGTTTGAGCATAACTATGTCCCAGCTATTACAGGGGACATATTTATACTGAAAAATTATACACTGTTTGTTGAAATTCGAGTTTAACTGGGTGGCCGCTTTGGAAAACAGTCTGGCGGTTTGTCACAAATTTAAAACACAGAATCAACATATGGCCCGGAAAGTCCACCGCGAGGTACGTGCCCAAGAGGATTGAAACAGACATCCTTACAAAACCTTCTAGGCGAACACAGACAGCGGCTCTATTCCAAAATTTAAAACACCCTGATGACTGTCAAGGGATGAGCAGATGAACACAATGTGCTCCGACCACACCACAAAATAGTATTTGATCATAAAAGGGAATGAAGTACTGATTCACCACAATGTGGATGAATTTTGAAAACATGATACCAAGTGGAAGAAACCTTCCATGTGGAGAGGACCACAGGGTCTAGGACTGCACTCAGATGAAGTGTCCAGAAACCGCCAGTTTACAGAACAGAAAGCTGACTGGTGTCCCAGCAGCTCGGGAGGCTGAGGCAGGAGGCTCTCGAGTTCAAAGCCAGCCTCGGCAACTTAGCAGAGATCCTGTCTTTAAATAAAATACAAAAAAAAAAAAAAAAACGGCTGGGGATGTGGCTCAGTGGTTAATGCCCGTGGTTTCAATCCCCAGTACCAAAAAAACAAATAAGGGGGGGGGGGAGGGAGAGGAAGAGGAGCACGGGGAGCCTCAGCTAATGAGGACAGGGCCTCTTCTGTGGATGGGGAAGCCGCCTGGATGAGACGGTGGTGGCGGTTGTGCAACTCTATGAATATGCTAAAAATCCCTGCATTGCACATTCTAAAAGGGTGAACTGTCCCGCTCTAACACTAGGACACACCCCAGCCCAGTTATGTCAATTTTAATGAGAAAACTAAGTATTCCCAGCACCGCGTGTTTTTATATGCTCCATCAGGCCACCATAAATTGGTGCAATCCTATAGCACCCTTGAGACATTGGGTCCAATGACACTTCCTAGGATCCCCTACAGCCAGAAAATATATTCCAGTGTCCAGTTTGAACAGGGGACTTGCGGAGGCAGAGACGGTGGTGGCAGGGAAAGAGACTGCAGGGGTTCTCTTGGGACTTGGGGTTGCTCCCAGGCTCGGTTTCTCCTTCTGCAAAGCGGAGAATTTCCGTGAAATGCCTGTGAGAGCCGATGTTCCTGAGGCAGATAGGCAGGTGCTCCGGCAGCCATGACTAAGGCCGCCAGCCTCAAAGAGAAGCTGGCGACCACAGTGGCCCTCTAGCTGTGTATATAGTTTGTTGGCTAGGGGTGGCAGGGTGGTACCAGAACACCTGTCTTTAAAATGTCGATGTTTTGTTCATCACGAACATTTTCATTTCGATTTTTAAAAAATTATCCCCAAATATTATTTAAAAATTTTTTTAGTTGTAGATGGACACAATATCTTTATTTACTCTTATGTGTGCTGAGGATCGAACTCAGCGCCTCAAGCATGCTAGACGAGCGCTCTCCCACTGAGCCGCATCCCCAGCCCCAATTCCAAATATTATTGATGAGTTTTGGGGGAAGTCTTAACTTTTGCGAGTGCCAGTCTTGCTGTGTGCTCTGGGCACATTGATTAACCTCTCTGAGTCTCAGTTTCCTATCTGCAAAAATGGGAATGAATAATGCTCACTTCCTTCTAGGAGGATTCATTACAAAATATTCACTTGGATGCTTTGTGGCCGGGCTGGGCCTGGAGGGGCGGGGCCGCTCGCCCGCTGGGGGCGGGGCCCTTCCAGATGGGCTGCCCGGGGAGGGGTGGGGTCAGACCACGTCAGCTGACCGGCCTGGCCAATAGCGCCCGGGGGCGGGGTCTGGCAGGCCGGGGCGGGGCCGGGGGCGGGCCCCGCGGCTCGGACTCGCTGGCCATGGACGAGTCGAGCCTCCTGCGGCGCCGCGGGCTCCAGGTGAGGCCTTTGCGCGGGCGGGCGGAGGGCGAGGTGCGGCGGCCGCGGGTGGGTGCCGGGGCGGGGCCTCCGCCGGCCGTGGGGAAACTGAGGCAGAGGGCGGGGCGCTGCCGGGTCGCGCCCTCTGCCCGCCTGCATCTCAAAGTGCGTTTTGCCCGCTGGGAGGGGGCTGTCCCCATTGGATTCATGGGGAAACTGAGGCTCCAGGAGATGGCGTGGGAGGAGGGGACTGAGGGTTGTCCCCTCCCCACCAGATGCTCTAATAATAATAGGCTCCACAGCAGCCCGGGCGCCGAGCTCGCCATATGTTCATCGTTGTGTCAACCCCGTTACTACCGACATGCGACTGTCATTAGTTTATATCAGTACCTGCCTGGGTCGTGGCTGTGCCACTGTACCCCAGACTGAGGTCACGTCTAGAGCCGGTCGGGGTGGGGGGACTGTCCATTTATCAGGTAAGGAAACTGAGACCCTACCTGGCAAAGTCACTAATCAGGGTTTGCCCAGCCGGGATTCATTCCGCGCCCTTAAACAGCTCTCTCTGGGCTCAGTCCAGACATTTGTGTGACCTGGGAGGACCCGATACTCAGGCCTCAGTTTCCCTGTTCACCATAAGAGCCCTGCTTTCCCAGCCTTTGGCACCATGTCTGTGTTGAGTGGCTGTGTGACCCGAGGTAAGAACACTGCTGTTGGGACAGCAGAGCCCTAAGTTCGAACCCACCCTGGGAGTACATGACCCCAGGTGGCAACTCCTGGCAACTCCTTTGACCTTTCTGAGCCTCAGTTTCCCTGTTTATACCATCTGTAAAATGGGGATTCAGATCTGGCTATTTCCCTCCGGGCTCGGACCAAACCCTTAAGAAGCCACCAGGTTGCAGGCCAGGACCTGGCAGTCGTCATTTACCAAGCCAACAGTCATTGAGCACCTACTGTGTGCCCAGCTCTGGCAAGGTGGCAACCTCCAGAGGTGCCCTCCTGGGCCACACAGGCTGCTGGGAAGGTAGATGCCTGAGCAGCTCTGACCCCACAGAGTGGTCAGGTCTGATGGGAGACTTCCAGGCTGCTTCTGGGGTTGTGGGGTGACCTCAGGGCATCAGAGGCAGCTGCGGGTGGCAGGGTGCGGGGGTGGGTATTTGGGGAAATGAAAAAGGCTGAGGAAAGCTGGAACCAAGGGAAGACAGAGAAAGTGGCAGGAGCCTCGAGGGGCCAATGTGGGAGCCGAGGCAGGCAGGTCCCCAGGCTCCAGGCTTCAGGACTGGGAACTTGGCAGAAGGTAATGAGAAGCCTCGTGGGGGGAGGGCCAGGAGGGGTGAAGCAGAGCTGGGGACAGAAACACTGACCTCCCAGGGCATGGCGGGGAGGGTGCCGAAGGGGAAGGGAGGAGGCCAGAGACAGGACCTGGGGACCTGGACAGAAAGGACGGGGCGGGGTGGGACTGGCCGGCAGGGGGGTGTTGTGGGGGTCGGGCAGGCCCTGCCTGGAGCGTCAGTTAGATGCCAGCCCCGCCCTCGGCCTCTTAAAATAGAGAAACCGCCTCCGGGTAAGAGAATGGGGGCGCTGCTGACGTCAGGAAGTGGGACCAGTTCCATGGGGGGCAGACATTCCTGCAGGAGTCCTGCAGTTACCAAAGGAGAAACTGAGGCTTCGGGAAGAGTAGCTGCCATCCCAGTCTCCCCGTGTAGGTGACAGTCAGGACTGGAACCCAGGCAGGTCCTCTCCCCCTGCAGAACAACCCGGCATTGGCCTGCATCCAGGGAGGTGAGGCCGGATCGCCTGGGTGCATGGGCATTTCAGACAGCGGGCACAGCATATGCAAAGGCCCAGAGGTCAGGAGGCAGTGCTGCTGTTGTGCGGGGAAATAAACTAGAGTCATTTCCTAGCACTAGAGCCAGAGGTGCGAGAGGGGGTGACTGACAGCAGCACCGATTCTTAAGAGGTTAGACTTTCCCCCTAGGGTAAGGGGACCATCGGAGGAGCTGGAGCAGGAGAGGACACAAACACATCTGGGATCTGAAAAGACTCCTCTGGAGCCAATGGGGGGCAAAAAGGGGAACAAAAGCCAGGAGTGAGACTGGCCAAAGTGGGAGAAAGTTAAAATAATGATAAAATAATCATAAAATACTAATAACTGTTCAAATTAACAGACTAAGCACTGTTCGTGCCTCTAATTCTCCTGAGAGCTGGAGGGGTTGATGCTATTAGTAGTCGCATCTTTCAAAAGGGGACACTGAGACTCAAAAAGGGAAAATAACCCTTCCGGCGGGTGAGCGTGCAGGAGCTCAGGGGCTTTGCTTCTTGATGCTGTCAATCTCCCTCCTTACCTGGAACCCCTCTTAAGGGCCAGGGTAACGTCTCAGCCAATCAGGCCGCAGGCTGCTGATGCGAGCCAATCAGATTTCTAGGAGGCCAAACATTGCCGAAGGTCAAAGAATCAATTCATAAAATCTACGGGAAGTTCTGAGGACTCAAGTCGGTCGCTGATTGGCCAGATCAGACAATAGCGGTGGACATCCTGTCCAGTTAGATGGTGGCCAGGCGGGGGCACGAATGGTCCTATAAGCAGTTTCTGACCTAGTCCGCGGGAGCAGTGGGACAGGGCAGGAGGGGGGACGGGTTCAGCTCAGCCAATGAAACTCAGCAGTTATTGCTGCTGCTGCTATTAGTATTTCGCCGGCTCCTTTGCGTCACACACGACAGAATTTCAAAACACCAGATGCCCAAACAGAGCATCCCTAGGACAGAAAATGTGGCCGCGACCTGTAACTGGACTTTGTCTCCCTTGCTGCTTGGGAGGCTCCCTAGCAGGTCCGTCCTTCAGGGCGACTCTGCTCCCCCAGGCCCACAACACTGGCTCTCCTCCTCCAGGAAGCCCTCTGGCTGGAGCGACGTGAGCCTTGCCGAGTTTGCATTCCTGCGCTTCATCCCCACAGCCACCCCCTTTTTGGGGGGGGTTGGTACTGGGGGTTGAATTCAGGGGCCCTCGACCACTGAGGCACATCCCCAACCCTATTTTGTATTTTATTTAGAGACAGGGTCTCCCTGAGTTGCTTAGCACCTCGCCATTGCTAAGGCTGGCTTTGAACTCCAGATCCTCCTGCCGCGGCCTCCCCAGCCCCTGGGATTGCAGGCGTGGACCACCACCGCCACCCTTTTCACATGCTGTTAGGACACCCAGCCCAATCCGAGATCACCCTGCTCGGGGAAGCCCCTTGGGTCCCCTCTCTGGATGCCCCCAAACCCTCCTCTCCCTCTGCCCCCCCTAGACCCTCCAGCATGGGATGCCCAAGTCCTGCTCCGTCACCTCCAAATTGGGGGATCCTCAGATGATGAGGCTTGAAGAAGCAGCATCACCCAGCCAAGAGGATACCCCAACTAATATGTTTTAAGGGCAATTCCAGGGTCGCGGTGGGAACCACGTTCGGCAGGAGCCGTTCCGTCGGGGAACAGCCGCTGGGAGGGGGCTGTGGGGAAGCAGATGGTGCGGGAGCGGAGGGCCGGGGGCGGCGCCAGCGGAGCTGTGTGGGTCCAGCTTCCTGCTGAGCCTTCCAGGGGCTCCTTTCTCTCCGCCACTGCGCGTCTTTTTGTACCGGGGATGGCACTGAGATGGTGATTATTATGAACGTCACCGAGTCACCCTCTGGGCGCTGCGGCATCCAGGTCTCTCCCCCCAGCGCAGACCCTGCATTGGCTGCTCCTGGATTCTCCCCAGACTCTACAAAGCGATGCCTCCGTGCTCTTTCTTGAGGACACTGAGGCACAGAGGGGTTAAGTTGCTTGGCGGGGGCCACACAGTGCAGGAGTGAGGCGGCTGGCCTGGGGACCACAACTGTCAGAACTTTGGAAGGAAAAGGCTGAGATGGGGGTGGCAGCAGCTGGGACCCCGGGGTTCAGATCCCTCGGTTTCAAGCCAGGCGGTGGGGGCGAGGTGGGATGAGGTCCCACAGCGACTGGAGGAGACAGGAAGGAGGTCTTGGTGGCACTGGCGGTGGCGATGGCTCCTGGATCTGGGACTGCCTGCCCTAACGGTAGTGAGCTCTGTCCTGAGGTTCGGGGAGACCTCCGAGGGGCAGCTCATTCTCCGGTTCCGAAAGGTTCGGTTTTGTGAGAGCAGCGTAGCTGGGAGCAGCCTGAGGGGGACCGCCGGAACCCCGCACCCCTCCTCCCGTTCCCCCGCGGGAGACCCTGCCCCTCCTCCCAGCCGGGTCGTCCAGCCCCTGGCAATTTCCGGCCCCCTCCAATTGGCTGCGGGGGCCGATGACGTCATTGGTTGCCATGGCGAACACCCCGCATCAGGACGTGGGCAGCCTGGAGCCCACCGAGGTAAAAATAGTCCTGTGTCCCCAAGCAGCCGCCCCATTGTGTGTGTTTGTGTGTGTGGGGGGGTGTCCCGAGACCCAGTTTCCCATCTCCCCCTCTACCGAGAGTCGTGGGCACCTGGCTTCCCTCAGTTTCCCAGCGTGTAAAACGGCCCCTGCACCTGGGGCACAGTAGAGGCTCAGTAAATGGGAGTCCGAATTCCCAGGATTGTGATAGCTTCTGCGTAGGCCCTCGCTGAGCTCAACACACAACAAAAATGATCATGTTACCCCAGAGTCCTGCTGATGTCACCTCCAAATTACAGATGGGAAACTGAGGCACATCATCACAGATCACTCTCACCACCGGAAGGAAACATAAGAGAACGGGAGGCAGGTCTGAATGTCCCTGGATTCTGGGGAAAAAAAAAAAAAAAAAAAAAAAAAGAACTCTTGGGTAGGATCTCTCTGAAGGTGGACCCTGGAGTCACAGCGGACCCCAAACCCAGGGCTTTCTAGCTGCCTGTGGTAGAGGCACCCAGAGTTGGTGCAGGCCAATTTGTCGAGCTCTAAAAGGGAAGGTGCAGCTGGTGCAAAAGCCCTGAGGCAGAAGTCTGAGTCCAGTGTGTGGAGTGACTAGAAAGGAGGCATTGGCTGAAGGGAAAATTGAAGGAATGATTTGGGGTGTCGCTGGATCAAGGGCCAGGGTTCAAAGTGCTTGCTTTCTAAGGATGATTCCCCCCCCCCTTTTTTTTTGTCATTTCAGAAGGAGCTGAGCCTGCCTCGCCGAGGACGGGGGTGAGTTCATCTGGGGCCCGTGGTCCTGGGTACAGAGTGGTGAATTTAGGGAACAGTCACTCAGAGGCTTCTCACCGCCAGCCTGCCCTGGTGTTTGGAGCGCTTCCTGAGCACGTGGGAGGCTGGCCGGCAGCCCGGAGGCCCAGCCTGTATGCAAATGAGGGACCTGAAGCGGGGAGGAGCTTGGTCGCTGGGCCCCGGCGGAGCTCGGAACCGAGACCCTGCTCTGGAGTCCGGAGTCGGATCTGGGGCGCCCCAGCCCCGCACACCCAGAGCAGCCCGCACGCCCCCCGCGGCGGGCAGCTCACCTCCGTTCAGGGGTGCTCGTCGAACATTGTCCTCCTAAGGGTCACACCGGCATTCCTGTAGGTTGGCAGTTTGGGATCCCCAAAGCTCAAGAGCCTCTTGTTCAAGGTCTCCCCCCCACTTAAGGTGGGAGAACCCAGAGCCCCGGGGGGGGGGGGGTCCTTGTGCTCCCGTCTGACCCCGGGTGAGCGCAGGCACGCCCTCTTCGCGGGAGGCCTTCGCCCCAGTCGGGGCTGGGAATCGCTCAACAGACATTTCTGGGGCACCTGCTGCATGGGGCAGGTGCTTGGGGCACAGGGGACCCAGAAACAAGTGAATCGCAGGCCTGCCCACAGAGCTAGTGCTCTTGGGGAGGGAAAAGGGACAGTGACAGTGCAGCCGAGAAAGAGAACGAGGGGCTGGCGGCAGCTGTAGCCTGAGATCTGGGGGCTTCTAGGAGGAGGTGGCCTTGACTCTCGATCTGGAAGGGGAGGAAAAGCGGCCCCTGGGAGGCTGGGGGAAGGGCACCCCGGGTAGAGGTTAGCGGTAGGAGCAAAGGTCCTGAGGTGCGGAGCAGCTGGCGTTGGAAGACCGCAGGGGGCAGGGCGGCTGAGCCGAGAGAGGCTAGGGGAGGTGGAGGGAGAGAAGGGGGAGGTCTGAGGACGGGGTCAGAGTGGCTCCCTAGGCCAGGCCATCTGCTCTTGTTGGAGTGGGGATGGCGCAGCTGGTGGGGAGGGGCCTTAGGGGCCCAGGAGGGGAGGGACTCGGACATTGCCCGGAGGGCGGGCACTGTCCCTGGCCTTTGCCCAAGCTGGGGGCAGGGTAGTGGGCAGTGAATCAACCGCGAAGGGCAAAGTCCGGGGCTCTAGGGCAAGACGGGGCCACAGACCCCCGAGGAGTTGCCCCCTCCCTGCCCCCTGCCTGACAAAGTCCACCCTGGGATCAAGGGGTCGCGGGGCGAGACACCCATCCTCAGATCTGTGCGGTCGAGGCTGAGAGGAAGGGACAGCTTGGGCTGGGAGCGCCGTAGGGGGGCGGTGAGGGGACAGCTCCGCGGAGTGGGGTGAACTCGGACGTGGATGCCGAGAAGGATGTTTCCAGCAGAGGCAGCCGCGCGAAGGAAAGGCCTGGAGGCGCGTCCGGGCCTCTGGTCTGCGTGGCGATGCTGAGAGCCGGGACGCGGGCGGGGGACGCGGTGACGGGGCTGGGCGGAGCGCGGGCATCCTGGGTGCGGGACGCCCGGGGCCAGGCGAGGGCGGAGCCGGCCGGGAGGAGGGGCGGGGTCGGGCGATGGGGCAATCGCGCCGCCCAGGCGGCAGTGACCGCCCTTCCTTTGGGGCCACGCAGCTGGGGACCTGGGGACCTCGCGGCCTCGGAGCCCTCCAGAGAAGGGGGCGGCGCCCACCGCTGCCTTCTCCCGGCCGCGCGACCCCTCCTGCCCGCCGGGCTTGCGCGCAGGTGCCGCGCTCCGAGCCCCGCCCCGGGGCGGAGAGAACCGCCCCCCGCGCCCCCGGCGGCCGAGCCTCCGCGCCGGTCCGCCGCACCCGCCAGGCGCGCCGCCCCTCGGTCCGTGTCTGTCCGTGCGACCGATCGCGCCACGATCGGGGCTTGGGAGCCGCCAGGAGGACGTCGTTACCCGGCCGCGTAGACGCGGCCCCAGCCTCGGCATGAAGTCCCGCAGGGACAAGCTGCACATCCCGGCGCTGACCCTCGAGTGAGTGCCGCGCCGGGCGGGGAGGGGGACCGGCGAGGACAGGATGACAACCACCCTCCCAGCCACCCCGCGTCTCGGTTGGTGTCGCCGCCTCCGGGGAGCCTTCCTGGCCCCTCCCTCGCGGCCTGCGCTGAAACCCAGAATCCCCGGCCTGGGGCCCCTCCTCGCCCGGAGAACCACTGCCCTGGTCTGGTCTCCGGATCCGGCCACACTCAGGGGCAACCGCCAGGTTCACCGTCCCCGGCCTCTTTCTTTGCAGTCTGTCTCCGAGCAGTCAGAGCCCGTCGCTGCTGAGCCCCAGCAGCCCCTGCAGCCCCTGTAGCCCCTCCCTGGGCCTGCACCCCTGGAGGTAAGTGACCGCGCCGCTGCGGGCACCCCAGAGCCTTGGAAGGCTCCAGACCCAGCTCTCTCCCCAGGGTACTGTAAGCTGGTGACATCACCTCTCAGGACCTCAGTTTACCCCTCTTTATAATGGTTGGCCCAGGCACACTGGGGCCAAGATGGGGAAATTCCATTTACAGCCTGGCCAGCAGGTCCTCACCTGACAGGTGGCCCAGGCCGGCCAGAACTTGAGCTGTTGCCCAAGGACTTCCCCCAGACAGGTGCTGGATTCCCAGGCTGCTCTGGGCAGCGACCTCGGGGACCTACGTGGAACTCTCCTCCCTCTGAGCATACACACACGCCCAAGCCCCAGAATCCACCACTAGAGCCCAGGCTTGGAGCCCTGTGCACCAGGCTGAACCAGACAGAGCGGTCAGGAGGAATACCCAGCCTGCCGGAGTGCCAGTGTGGCTCCAGGCCCGCATTCCCTCCCTCACCCTGGCAGGAGGTCCCTGCTTAACCCCATTTCCCAGCTGAGGAGATTGAGGCCCAGGGGAGAATCCTATTCTTCTGATTTAGTGTGTCTGGGGACCAAGGATCAAGGCCAGATATGCCACCAGAGTCTGTCAAGGTTTGAGTCACTCTCTGTGACTGGGCAGGTCTCAGGGTCTTGCCACTGTACGGGGAAGAATGTTATGGACTGGAACCCAGGGGTGCTTAACCAATGGGCCACGTCCCCAGACCTTATTTATTTATTTAGAGAAAGGATCTCGTTAAGCTGCTTAGTGCCTTGCTAAGTAGCTGAGGCTGGCTTTGGACTCATGATCCTCCTTCCTCGGCCTCCTGAGCTGCTGGGATCACAGGCATGCGCCACTACATCCAGCCTTTCCAAAAGCTTTTCTTTTTTAATATTTACTTTTTAGTTGTAGGTGGACACAGTACTATCTTTATTTTTATGTGGTGCTGAGGATCGAACCCAGCGCCTCAAGAGTGCTAGGTGAGCGCTCTACCGCTGAGCCCCAGCCCTGGCCCTCCACATGTTTTAATAAGAGAGAACAACATGGAGCCCACACTGGGTGCCTGGCAGTAGGCAAGTTTCCTGTCATTCAATCAGCAAGTGCTTATTAGACACCTACTGTGTGCCTGGTGCTAAAGGCATAAATGTGAACAAGAGGAACACATTCTTTCCTCCAGGGAGTTCTCAGCCAGCATGAGGAGATGGTGATGAGCAAGCATGTGGATAAACAAGACCCGTTCAAGTAGGGAACTCATGGGGAGTTGCTGTTTGAGCCCGGGCATGGACAGATCTAGGCAGAAATTGGCACAAGGCAGTGGGAACAGGATATGCAAAGGTCCTGAGGCAGGATGAAAAATTTTAAAGCTTCTGTCACTGCCTGGGGACAGGCATGGATGTGGCAGAGACAAAGAGGTAGGTAGTGCAACATTTGGACAGAAGAGAGTAGGGCCTGGAGTAAGTTGAGAAGCAGGGACTGCTGTCATCCCCATAGAGGAGAGGAGAGAACAAGCACACAACCTCAGAATGTATTGCCCAGAGACGCCCTGGGAGAGCATCAGGACAGATCTGACTCTGAGTCCTTGGCCTCCACCCCAGTGAGGACAGGAGGGGAGGGAAGGAGCCCTGGGTTGGGCGTGGCGGAACAGACTTATCAGAGGAAATGGAGGCAGTTTGGGGCCAGAGGGGAGGCCACCAGGATGCCTCACTCACCACCAGGGGGCAGCAGAGCCAAACTACCTCGGGCCATGCGAGCAAATGGGTCTCTGCCTCCAGGTGGCCCAAGCACCCTAGGAGTAAGCCTTCATTTGTCCCCTTAGCCCCCAAGGCTCTAGAGGCCATGGTCCCTGTGTCCCTGCCCCCACTTCCCCCCCATACCTCTCCCCATCGCTCAATCTGCTCTAGTCAAAGAGTTTGGGGGAGCTGGTCATCCTCAATGCAGACTGGTCAGGCCCCAGGACCTTTGGGATCATTTCCCCTCTGCCCAGAGCCCCTTTCCTTCCAGGTCTCCATGAAGCCCTCAAATGGGCAACTGTGCCAACTTCTTTCCAGATCCTGGTCACACTGTTATGCTTGTGTCCCTCCCTCTGTCCCCACCAGGAGTGCGACCTGCACGTCTTCTTGTGTGATCAAGTTGTTTTTCTCCCTTGGAGGTTTGGGAGCCCCAAACCTGAACCTGTTATGATCATTTGTGTCCTCAGGGCAGGGCCTGGGATCCAGCGGGTGCTCGGCTAATGCTTGTGGCATGGGTGAATGGGGACAGCTGGGAGGGTGTCTCCTGTGGTGGTGGGAGTGGAGAGATGGTGTTGAGAAAGATATGAGGCGGACCCTTGTGGACAAAGAGGCTGTTCCAGGCAGGAGCAGCACTGGGAGCCCCTGGGACACCCCTGGGACCTTAAAGGCCAAGGGCAGGAAGAATGTGGCTTTTGTATCTGGGGCACTGGGAGCCCTACAGGATGTGGGGTCAGGAGAGGCACAGGGGGATGGGCCAGTGGGGAGGGCAGAAGGGCTGCGGTGGCCAGTCCAGCAGCCAGTCAGGGGGAGGCCTGAGACCCACTTACCCAGTCCCTAGCACAAGCCGAGAGAGGCAAAGGCCAAGGTCACAGAGTGGATGAGGGACCTGGGTAAGATCTGAATCTTAAGAGGGATCCATTCAGGGATTCTACAGTTCTGCTCCAGAGCAGTGAGGAGCCGTGGGGGTGTGGGCACAGGAGGGGCCTGTCTGATGGGTGGCCAGCGGGGTCAGAGCTCAGCCCTTCTGGTTTGTCTTTTTGTGGGGGGATGGGGAGTACCGGAGATTGAACTCAGGGGTACACAACCACTGAGCCCCCATCCCCAGCCCTGTTTTGTATTTAATTTTATTTTATTTTGATTCAGGATCTCAATAAATTGCTGAAACAGGCCTCAAGCTTGTAATCCTCCTGCCTTGGACTTCTAAGCAGCTGGGATTACAGACATGCACCACAATGCCCAGACCTGCTACCAGGGATTGAATTCAGAGGTGCATAACCACTGAATCACATCCCTAGCCCTTCTTATTTTTTTATTTTGAGTCAGGGTCTAGTGGAGTTGCTGAGGCTGGCTTTGAGTCACCAGGATTACAGGTGTGCACCACCAGGCCTGGCTTAATTATAACTTTTCTTGGTGGGGGTAGTTCTGGGGTTTGAACTTAGGGGCACTTGACCACAGAATCACATCCCCAAGTCTAATTTGTGTTTTATTTAGAGACAAGGTCTCACTGAGTCGCTTAGCACCTCGATGTTGCTGAGGCTGGCTTTGAACCCGCGATCCTCCTGCCTCAGCCTCCCGAGCCCAGCAGCCCTTCTGTTTTTATGGGGCTGGAAACTGGGGTGCTCTACCACTGAGCCACATCCCCAGCCCTTTTGTTTGTTTGTTTTCAAGACAACCTCGCTAAGTTGCTGAGGCTGGCCTTGAACTTGTGATCCTCCTGCTTCAGCCTCCTGAGTGGCTGGGATGACCGGGGCCTGCCGCTGCGTCTGGCCAGAGATCAGCCCTTCAAGGGTGGCCTTCTCCGTTTCCGCGGAAGCAGGCCCTGTGCTGTGGGGGGGAACTGAGGCCAGATGGGCCTGGGAGAGGCCGCTGCTGGGGAGGCCAGGGCAGTGGGCAAGTGTGATGGGGCGTGGGGGTTGCTAAGTGTACCTGTGGCTGGTGACGAGGAGCATCTTGTGTACCCAGCGTATGCAGAGGTGTGTCTGGAACACATGGGTGGGGCGGGTGGCTCAGATGCAGAGACAAAATATGGAGTCTGTGGCTCCATCCCCAGAATCGGGAGGCTCTGTTCCCTGAACCGAGCTCAGACCGGATGCTGGCCTGGGAGCTTAGGTGGCCCCCGCCACCCCCACCCCAGGACTCACCGCTTGCCCTCAAAACAGGTCCCAATGCATGGACTTCTCCTCCTGGCCCCACCATAATCCAGACCCCAGTGGTCCCCTCCCACATGCCGTCCAAGTCTCCTGCTGGCCTCCTGTCCCTTCCCATCCTGTCCCCCCGCAGCCCCTGCGTCCCACGGAGGACATGGTGGATTCACAAACACAACCCAGATGGCGCCCCGTCCCGGCTCCCCGCGGCTCCCCACTGATCCTTCGCCTCCTCCTGCAGCTGGGAGCCAGTGCGGTCAGCCGCCAGCCCCTTCCCTCGCTCCTGCGTGGGACGCCCTTTCTCTGTGGCTGGCTGCTCTTCCTTCTCAGTGTCTCTGCTGGCCGCGGTGTGATCCTCTCTGAGAGATCTCCCAGCTAAAGCCACCATTGGCCAGTGTGGCACCCGCGCGCTCGCTCTTTTCCTTTCTCCACGTTGGTGTTTGACATAATATTGTTCACTTCCTCGTTTCCTGTTTGTTCTCTGCCACCCCAGACTGGGACCTCTGAGGACAAGGAAATTGTATGACCTGGTCCCCGCTGGGTCTTCAGAGTTCAGCACAGGAGTAGGCATAGAGTAGGTGCTCAATAAATGTTTGCTGAGTGAATGAATGACCGGATACCCGGTGTGTGAACTCCAGGTCTGGGGAGCCTGGGGAAACACCCAATAGGGTGGGGCACCTAGGAGTGGCACTGGGGATAGAAGGGCCCTGGCAGAGGATCTAGGAGTGACTTGTGAAGAGGGATGAGTCAGGACTATACACAGGGCATCAGCGCCCACCTCAGCCTCAGTCTCCTGGTCACAGATATGGAGTCTGGCTTCAGCATCAGACCTAAGCTGAGTTCCAAATGGTCCTGGCCCAGGAAGAGACCGCCCTCAGAATGGCTTCCTGGTTTCCAACACCTGGCTTCCTGGGACTGTCCAGAGAGGAGGAAGGAGACATCCCTCCACCTAGAGTGGCAACACATAGAATCCCAGCCTCGTGCCAGGCCTTCCCTGCCTCTCCAGTGCAACCCCGTGTTCACCCCGAGGCCTGTGACAGACGAGGAAACAGGCCAGGAGTTAGTGTGATGCTAACAGTTATGGGACTTGTGTCGCAGGGCAAATGGGAAGCTCTGTGGGCGCCACCTGCCTCTTGGAATCCTGGTGACAGCCCAGCTCTCTCCCGTTGTCCAGTCGAGGAGACTGAGGCTGGAGAAGCTAACTGCTGACCGAGGCCCTCTCCCATTACACACGGGCATAGGAGGCCAGGTGCTCAGGTTCCCTCTGCCCGACACTCCCCCTGGTAGCCCAGTGGTGGGAGACGCGGGGACTCCTAGGGGCCCCCAGCCAGAAGACGACAGGGCTGCCAGGGAAGGGAAGCTGGGTTTGCCACGCTGAATTCCAAGCAGTGGAGCCAGCACGAGCCGGGCCAGGACGCTTGGGTGGGTCTCGAGTGCCACACCCAGAAGGGCTTAGCGCGCCGGGAAAGAGGAAGGGGACAGTGATGGGATTTACGTTGGGGGAAAATAGGCAAGATCCCCGGCTCCCACTTGTGGAAGTGCCGCCAACGCCCCGCCCCCGACGCCTGGGGCCCTAGCAACGCCCCGCCCTCGCCGCCTGGGGCCCCAACGACGCCCCGCCCTCGCCGCCCGCGCCCCTGGAAACGCCCCGCCCCGCCGCCCTCAACCATAGCAACGCCCCGCCCACTCGCCGACACGCGGGTCCGCCGGCTGCGCTTCCGTGTCGCTCGCCCCGCCCCTCCAGGCCAGGCCCCGCCCCCGCACTCGCCTGGGCGGGGTTCCCGCCGCGCTCCCGGGCGCGCGCTTCCTCCTCGCCGGCCCCCCGCCCGCGGCCCCGCGGCGCCCCCTGCCCGGCCCGGCTCCGCGGGGCTCCCGGGGCTCTTCCCGCCGTGGAGGTGCGCGCCCCGCCGTCGCCGGCTGCCCCCGCGCCTGCCCAACCTCGGGCGGCGGCGGCCGCACAAAGGGAAGCAGCATGTCTGACCCCAGCTACTGGACGGCGGTGGCGGCTCCCGGCCATCGGAGCCGCCTGGCCAAGGGCGCGCTGCTGCAGCGCTCCAAAAGGTAGGGGCACCGTGCCGGCCCAGGCGCGGCGGGGACCGAGCAAGTATGAGTTGCCAGACGTGTGACCCGGCGGCATGGCAGGGGCCACGGAGGGCCATCGTGGGAGCGGGGGCACGTTTTGAGATCAACGTATTCTCTAGGGTCCCAGGCAGCTTCCCTTTGCTGTCTGTCCCTCGGTATCTTTCTGCCCGGGTCGCAGCTGGGGTGGTGACAGAGGCAGCGGCAAGTTGGGACCGAGTCAGGATTCGAACCTTGGACTCTAGGTCTGAGCAGAACTGTGGAGCTCCGAAAGACTGAAGCTGCTCTGTCCCAAGGACCCATTCAATGGAAATGTTGGCTCAGAAGCAAATATTTACTGCAGGAGGCTGGCGTGTGGGTGGGAAGTCAGGACCAAATAGCTGGGTCAACCCAGGCAAGGCTGGGTCTCTCTGGAGGGAGCTGTGGACTCTAAGGATCTGGGTTCAAGTTTCAACTTAGCCATCACCTGGCTGTGTGACCTCATGATGATCCTTAACCCCTCTGGGGTTCCTCATTGGTATTTCTGTTTGCCCAGATAGGCAAAGTCTGGGCAGTGGGACCAGCTGCTGAAAGACCTCAGTGCTGAGTCCAGGGCTCAGACTCTCCTCTGAGATCCTGGGGGCACCCTGGAGTGTGTATGGGCCTGGCAGAGACTGGGTACAGGAAAGTGGCCTCAAGGCCCTGTTTCCTGCCTAATCCTTATTCTGTGGTGTGTCCTGGGCTCCATATGGATAGTTACTGGTCCTGAGCCTTCTCCAGGGAGGGTTGTGTAAACAGTTGGCTTTCAATAGGTGCTCAGGAAGTGAATGGATGATGCCTAGTTCTCCTTTGAGACTCGCATTTGGCTGTGGTTTCAAGGCCTTGCCTGGGAGCCAGAGGGAGGCCAACCGAGTGTTTTTTTCCAAATGCCACTGGAAGCAGCAAAGGACCGCAGCAAGCGCTGTGGGCCGCAGCACTGGGGTGTGAGGATGTGGCGACTGGCGGGTGTGTGTGTACATGGGGGGTTGGCAGGAAGTTTGGCAGAAACCTACCGGTTTCACTTTTGTCTCTGTGCCTCTCAGGCTAGAGGACATCCCTGTGGCTGTTGGCGTCTGTGGGCCTCGGTTTCCCAGTCTGGGAAATGGGTGCAGCTTATCTCTCCTCCTCTTGGCCTTGTCAGGATTGGTAGGAGTTGGTGTCGTGCCCCCTAGGAGTCAGGGACCTCAGAGTGTTGTCCAGAGAAAGGCAACATGATAGGCACCCACCCGCCTGGGGTCCAAAGCTGAGTGCCGTGTGTGGGTCTTATGGAATCTCCCCCCATCCTTCGAGGTACACGGATGGGAAACAGGCGCCAGAAGGAGCTACGCGTGGGTCCCTCTTCCCTGTTGTCGCCTGTGTTTACGGATCATGCCGTCACGTCTTGGCCTGCAAGGGCTGTGCCTCCTGCCTGGGACTCCACCGTCCCTCTAGAGGCCCCAACCCTTGCCTGCCTCCCTGCAGTTCTCCTGCTGAGCTGCGTTGGTGGCTGCGTGGGGGCATCGCACATGGGAGCAGAGCAGCGCCCGTTGCTGGGCGACTGCTGGGGGTGGGGGGCAGGGAACTTGTCACTCCTGATTCCCTCTGCCAAGGCGGGGGGGCTGGGCCAGGGCCCAGGTGGGTGGAGGAAGGCCAGGCAAGGTGAAAGAGGTTGTGCCCGGAGTCTGGTGGCCAGAAGGGACCCCGGGTGAAGGGAGGAGAGAGGGGCGGTGGGCCAAGTGAGGCATGCTCACAGGAAACCAGGTCGCCGTCCTCTGATTCTTTGTCATGTGAGATTGGCATTTTAGGCGGATCCTGGGGGAAGGGGCTTGCCCACAGGTGGGGGCAGTGGCCTGGGGCTCCTGCGCAGGCGCAGTGGCTGTCTCAAGCCAGCGGGGGCTCCAGGCGTCCCCTCTGCCTTATCTGTGGGTCCGCCTGGTGGTGGACGCAGCCTGGGCGGAGGGTGGGCAGCAGCTGCAGGCACAGACGCCTGAGGCTTGGCTGGGTCCCCTGGCCATGCGCAGTGTCCACCACGAGGCCGAGTTCCAGGCCCAGTACCTGGGAGAAGCCACCTGGGTGGCGGGTGCAGTGGGAGTGGCCGGGCCCACTTCTGTCCTGCCGCCAAACTGGCCGCACTCGTGCTCCCAGCTGGACATGTGGTGCCCTGCAGAGGCCTGGGCCTGCCATCTGACTCGTCCCTTGCTACCCCGACAGCTGCCGCAGCGGGAACCGCAAAAGCTTGGTCGTGGGAACACCGTCACCGACTCTATCCCGGCCCCTGTCACCACTGTCTGTCCCAACCGGTGAGTGTGGGACGGGGGCCACAGGCAGGTTCCTCTGGCCTGTCTCTGTCCCCTGACTCAGTGTCCCCACCCCCCTCAGCAGGCAGCAGCCCCCTGGACAGTCCCCGGAACTTCTCCGCTGCATCGGCCATTAACTTCCCCTTTGCCCGGAGGTGAGTGGTCGCCGGCCGCAGGGGACAGTGGCCGCAGGGGACAGTGCCCCGCAGGGCCCGGGCTGGGTGGCTGGATTTGCTCCTCATTCGCCTTCTCCCCTCCCCTCCCCTTGCCTGGTGGTGGTGTCTCCCTCTGGCTCCTGCCCCTGGCAAACAATCGGCCCCAGCAGCCACATCCACCGCGCGGACAGGTAATTGCAACGAGCCCGGGGAGGATGAGGGGCACTGACCCCAGAACCAGGGAGGCCCTAAACAAGTCACCAGTTCACTCATCAAGAGCTCACTGAGCACCTGTAACGTGTCAGGGACTTGAATGTCACTTGTTCATTCAACATTTATTGAGCCCCTGCTGTGTGCGGTGAATGGGAGGCTGGACTCTGGCCCTCGAGGAGTCCTTGATCTGCCAGGGGCAGCCAGCGTGTCCCCTAGCAGCTACAACTTAGAGGTCAAGGCTGAGATTGGGGGCACACTGGCAGCTGTAGTCAGGGAAGGCTTCCTGGAGGAGATGCCTGGGGTCAGGAAGAAAGCACACGCTGTGGATTGGCCAGCCCATGCCCCCGGCTCAGCCTTCCCAAGGTCCTTCTTCCAACGGGAGCCATTTTCTGCAAGCCACAGTACCTACTTGGAGTCCCCACTGGCTACCAGGACTGGGCCATGGTGCCATCTACTGCTGTTCCTCTTTCCAGGGCAGACGGCAGGAGATGGTCCCTGGCGTCTCTCCCGTCTTCCGGCTATGGAACCAACACGCCCAGCTCCACCGTTTCGGTACCCAGGGCTCCTCCTTGGGGGGTGGACAGGCGGGTGCCCGGTGGGGAGAACACACCTTTGGTATTTTTTCAAGGTGTCAGTTATCCAGGAAGCAGACCTCCTGGTTGTCCCCGCAGGCCCCATTCTGGTCAGTGGAGGGGGCCTCTGAGCAGACCCAACATTGACCCCAGGTAGCCCCCAGTCTTGGGGACCCCGAGATTGCAGGCCTGTGAGGCCGGGGTCTGACCAGAGGGAGACTTGGGGATATAGGCAGGGAGGGCCTCCTGAAGGAGGGGGCTTGGGGTTTTGAGGGATGCCTAGGAGGCAGGCAGGGTGTGGTCCCTGAGCGGTGGCACCGAGGGCCCTGGCTCTAACCCTGACCTTCCCCTCCCGACAGTCAAGCTCGTCCTCCAGGGAGCGTCTCCACCAGCTTCCCTTCCAGCCCACGCCAGACGAGCTCTGCTTCCTGTCCAAGCACTTCCGCAGCTCAGAGAGTGTGGCTGATGAGGAGGGCCACCGCTCACCGCGCCTGCGCCCCCGCTCCCGCAGCCTCAGGTGGGCCTGGGCCTCGGGCCCCAGGCCCAGCCCTTTCCTGGGCTGCTGTGGGGACCCACACTGTCCCTCCTCCACCTCTGGCCCCCACCTTTGGCCCAGAGCCAGGCCCCCTGCCTCCTCCTCTGGGCTGGGTCTTGTGTCCCATGTCACGAACTGTCCACCCGTCCCCCTTCCAGTCCTGGGCGCACATCAGGGACCTTCGACAATGAGATCGTCATGATGAATCACGTGTACCGCGAGAGGTTTCCCAAGGTGAGCCGCTTGGTGGCTGGGCCGGCCCAGTGCCGTCCTCGTGTTATGTCGTCCTTGCCTGTCCCTCCGTCTCTGACCTGCCGCCTCCTGCGCACACTGCTTCTCTGCCCATCATCCCCACCGTGGCATGGCTGCTCTGTCCTGTACCATGTGCACATGCCATTCCCCAGCTGCCCTCTGACCGGGTCCCCTTGTCATCCAGGCCACGGCACAGATGGAGGGCCGCCTGCAGGAGTTCCTCGTAGCCAATGCGCCCGGCGCGCGGCTGGCCCTGGCGGATGGCGTCCTGGGCTTCATCCACCACCAGATCGTCGAGCTGGCCCGGGACTGCCTGGCCAAGTCTGGCGAGAACCTGGTCACCTCCCGCTACTTCTTGGAGATGCAGGAGAAGCTGGAGCGGCTGCTGCAGGACGTGGGTGGCCCGGGCGGCGGCAGGGGGTCCAAGGGGCAGGACGGGGCGGAGGGGCGTGGCCTGTGACTGATGCCACGCCCACCTCCCCAGGCGCACGAGCGCTCGGACAGCGAGGAGGTCGGCTTCATCGTGCAGCTCGTCCGAAAACTGCTCATCATCATCTCGCGGCCCGCCCGGCTCCTCGAGTGTCTGGTGCGTCCCCTTTTGCGCAGCAAATGCAAGGTCTTGGGCTGTGCCAGGAGGACCGCAGTTCTCCTGTTGTGCAGGACTTGAAGGGGATCCAGGGTGCGACCTTGCTCGGGTGGGCGACCCGGGGAAGGGTCGGGAATTGCAGGAGCCAAGTGTGGGAGCCCCGCTGACCGCCTCTCCGCACCCCAGGAGTTCGATCCCGAGGAGTTTTACCATTTGCTGGAGGCGGCCGAGGGCCAGGCCCGGGAGGGCCAGGGCATCAAGACGGACCTGCCGCAGTACATCATCGGGCAGCTGGGCCTGGCCAAGGACCCGCTGGAGGGTGAGCCCGGCGGGGCGGGGCGAGGAGAGGGAACTGGCCCAGGGAGCGGTCAGAGCGACCTCTAGACCCCACACAGCCCTGCCCTTTTTGTGTGGGCAAGTGCCCCAGATTCTGGGGTCAGCTCATCTCTGTGTCTTTGAACGCAGCATCAGCTGAGCCAAGGGCAGGGGCGAGGCTCAGTGGTAGGCGCCTGCCTGGCACCGGATGCCCGGTTCTGCCCCAGCACTGCAGGCGGAGGGGGGGTTCCATTGAGGCCACTGCGGTGGTGGGCACCTGGAGTCCCAGCTACCTGGGGCGGGGACCGGGATCTAGTGCCACCACAGCATAAGACTTGGGCCTGGGCCAGGCCCGAGTGGCCCAGGAGACTGGGAGGAGGTGGCAGTGTCCAAGCTGAAGGCTGGAGCTAGGGGAGGTGGCCCGCTGCAGGCGTGGGGGGCGCAGCACAGGCAAAGGCCCAGGGGTTGGACTCTGCCCGGGTGAGGAGGGAAGGGGATAGCAGTGAAGGTGCTGGCAGGGGCTGGACATGGTCGTGACGGCGGCCAGCGGTCATCAGCACCGTTGCTATGGTAACCCTGTCATTGTTCCCATTAAAGCTTGGGAGACTGAGGCGCTGGGAAGATGAGGTCAGGCAGGTGTCCACCCAGGTGTGCCTGGGAGCAGACCACCCGTAGACTGGCCATGGCTGCCCCCTGGACCTTGGGTGTGGTGCTGTGGAATGGAGATGCTGCGGGTGGCAGTGAGGGTCTGCCCCCGTGGGGGTGGCAAAGAGTGGCCCAGGCTTGTCTCCTGAGCACCCTGGAGTGAAAGGCACCGAGAATAAAAAGGAGCTCGACCTGAACCCAGGCCTCGTCCTGGAGACTCAGGTGCCCCTGCCAAGCCCAGAGGCTGGAAGTCACGAGGCCTCCTGTGAGCAGTGCCCAAGTGGACGGAGGGGTCTCAGGCTGAAGCTCAGAGTCCTGAGCCATCTGAAGCCTGGGGTACCCATTGACCTTCTAGAAGGTTCCTCAGTCATTGCTTAGTCCAGCCTTTGGGTTTGGCTCAATGGTGGTATCAGGAGCCTGGTCAGGATGTCCCCAGCCCAGCAGCAGCCCCACAGTACTCTGGAGGGAGCAAGGGGCAAGGCGTGAGGCTGTTCAAGCCTCTTCTCTCCATCTGCAGAGATTGAGCCTCTGAGTCATCTCGACGGAGGACAGCCCCCAGCACCCGAGTCCCCAGAGGTGAGTCATGCAGCACCAGGGTCCCTTCCTATCTGCTCTTTCCAGAGTAGGCCAGGCAGACATAGAGGGCTGAACTTGGGGGGTCTTGTGTGTAGTAGGTGCTTAATAAACACCTGTGACTGGGGAGAGGTGGCAGAAGAGGGCCTGTCCCCCATGAAGGCTGGGGCAGGGCAGGCTGGGTGGGAGGGGGCACTATAAGGTGAGCCTGGAAGGAGGTGTAGGAGTTTCCCACGGGAGGGGACCAGCTCTGCGGGGGGGCAGGGTCCTGACCCCTCCTGTCCCCTAGAGCCGTGCCCTGGTTGGCCCATCCCGGAGGAAGCCATGTGAGAGTGACTTTGAGACCATCAAGCTCATCAGCAACGGGGCCTATGGGTGAGTCCTCGGGTCCCTGACCCGTTTGTCCTATGGGCAGAGGGATGGCTGAGGCCCTGGAAGCCCCTGTCCCTTGTCAGCAAGACTCTCACCCTCATACTGGACGGGCAGACAGGGCAGCTGAGGGCCGCAGGGACACAGAGACACAGGCGCCAGGTGACTGTCTTGGATGGGCTCTGAGCAGCCTTTACCTGCCCCAGGGTAGAGGACTCTAGGGGCTTGGGAGGCTGGTTAAGGAAAAAGATGACCCCATGCATACAGCAGGCATGCAGGTCATATAGGTGACCTGGACAGCTCTGCACAGAGCCGGGTCCCTTGCAGCTGAGACCCCTGGACACTGCGGTCTATTTCCTTCCTTCCTGGGTTGAACCCAGGGGCACTCGACCACTGAGCCACATCCCCAGCTGTGAGACAGGGTCTCCCTCAGTTGCCTAGGCTGGCCTCTAACTTGCAGTCCTCCTGCCTCAGCCTCCTGAGTTGCTGGTGACACCACGCCCAGCTGGATGTGACAGTTTAGGGTGTTACCATGGAAAAAGGGCGGGGGTCAAGGGGACTGGCAGGGAGAGGGGTGCTGGAGCAGGGCCTGTGTGTCCACCTGACACTCTGGGTCAGAGGTGCAGAGAGTGGCAACGGCTGCGGCCTCTGTACCTTTATCTGATCTGTGGTTGGGAGCTGGGCTGGCCACGTAGTTCTCAGTGGCCCTCAGTGGCCCTCGCTCTTGCTTGGGCTTGTTTCAGTCCTTCAGATGTGGACAGAGTCTGAGCTGGTGCCAGTGGACCGTGGGGGAACTGGCGAGGCCTGGTGTGAGAGAACAGCCAGCGGGAGGCGTGGAGGCAGGAGGAGGCGTGGGCAGGTCCACAGGTGCCAGTTAGATAGGAGCAGGTAGCCCCAGGGCCTCTGCACTGTGGGCGGGGCAGCTTGCAGCAGTTTATTATATATTTTATATACATCTAAAGACGGAAGAATTTACATTTACGTATTTAATTTTTTTAATATCTCCATTTTATTTTTATGTGGTGCTGAGAATCGAACCCAGTGCCTCACGCATGCTAGGTGAGCGCGCTACCACTTGAGCCACATCCCCCCAGCCCATAATTTTTTTAAGAGAAGAGTTCTAAGGCTCCCAACACAAAGAAATGATCAATGCGCCCAAGTGCAGTAGCTCATGCCTATTATCCCAGCGACTTGGGAGGCTGAGGCAGGAGGATCGAAAGTTCGAGGCCAGTTTCAGCAACTTAGCAAGACCCTGTCTTAAAATAAAAAATAAAAAAGGGCTGGGGATGGAGCTCGGTAGTAAGCAGCCCTGGGTTCAATCCAGAGCACCACACACGTCAAAATAAAAAAGTAAAAAAAAGAAAAATGCTGGCTGTTCAAGGAGGCTGAAGTGCCCCCATTCTTACATGTCCGTGTACGTGCATCCAGTGATCACACTGTGCCCCATAGTATAAGTACAATTATGTGTCCATTAATTATGAAAAATGAAATGAATAATCCGGGGCCAATACACAGGAGCCACCGTTTGCATGACAGCAGCGGAGGGTGGCAGCTTTGGGAGGGGCGGACCCACTGGGGCCTGGGGCTCAGCCAGCGCCCCACCCCCAGGGCTGTCTACCTGGTGCGACACCGTGACACGCGGCAGCGCTTCGCCATCAAGAAGATCAATAAGCAGAACTTGATCCTGCGCAACCAGATCCAGCAGGTGTTCGTGGAGCGCGACATCCTCACCTTCGCCGAGAACCCCTTTGTGGTCAGCATGTTCTGCTCCTTCGAGACGCGGCGCCACCTGTGCATGGTCATGGAGTACGTGGAAGGTGGGGTTCCCATCCTGCCTGCTCCGGCAGGGGCTCCCCCACAGCGCCGCCCTGCCCCCTGCCGGCTCCAGCCTGCCCTGGGGGACTCTCAGGAGCCCCTGCTGGGAGTGCAGTGGGATGTCGGGAGAGGAGTGGAGGGCACGCAGCTACTGCGCATGTCCGTGCGGCCTGCATTGCTCTGGAGCCCCACCTGCCGGAGGGGTACCTGCATTACAGCGCCTCCGACCCAAAGCTAGGGAGTGTGCGCGTGTGGAGTGGCTGGTACAGAGGGGAGAGCAGCACTTAGTAGGCACCTGCAGTATGTATGTGCACCCCTCCCCCAGGCGGTGACTGCGCCACCCTCCTGAAGAACATGGGCCCGCTGCCCGTGGACATGGCCCGCATGTACTTCGCGGAGACGGTGCTGGCGCTCGAGTACCTGCACAACTACGGCATCGTGCACCGCGACCTCAAGCCCGACAAGTGAGCGCCCGGCCCCCAGCCCTTCCCTGTGCGTGTGTGACTTGACATCTGCTCTGCATCTGGCTTGGCTCTGTGCTCTAAGGAACCCAAACCAAAGTAGGAGGGACTCCACACGCTGATGTGGGGGTTATGAAGCAGTTTTTAGGGCTGGGGTGTCATTGGTGGAGCATTTGCCTATCACGTGCAAGCCCTGGGTCCATCCCCAGCACTAGAAAGAAAAGAAAAGGCACCAGGCGAGGTGGCACACGCCTGTCATCCCAGTGGCTCAGGAGGTTGAGGCAGGAGGATCGTGAGTTCAAAGCCAGCCTCAGCAACTCAGTGAGACCCTGTCTCTGAATAAAAAACAAAATAGGGCTGGGGGTGTGGCTCAGTGGTCGAGTGCCCCTGAGTTCGATCGCCAATATTCCCCTAAAAAGAAAGAAAAGAGAGCAACAGTGGTGTTCATAGTAGGTGTACATAATTGCTTTATAGAGCCAGGGTACCCAGTTGGTAACAAATAAATGCTTCACTAAATGATGAACATACAGCATGAACTTTCCAGAAACTAATTTTTTAAGTTTTTTTAAATTATTGATACATCTTTTATTTATTTATTTATATGTGGTACTGAGACTCGAACCCAGTGCCTCACATGCACCAGGCAAGTGCTCCTCCTCTGAGCTGCGTCCCCTGCCCCAGAACTTTTTTTTTTTTGAGAGCAGGTCCCGCTGCATTGCCCAGGCTGGCCTTGAACTTGTGGGCCCAAGAAGTCCTCCCACCTCGGCCTCCTGAGTAGCTGAGCCTACGGTGGGCAGCAGCACGCCCAGCTCTAGGAAACTGTTCTGAACAGCAGGGCGCAGCCAAGCCTGGTGTCCCCGGGGGCTTGAGATCAGGGTCCCTACAGATACCCAAATCGGCAGAGTCTCTTTTATAAAATGCAGCAGTTTCAAAATAACCCACACGCGTCCTCCTGTCTGCCCCAGTCCTCTCAGGGCCTCACCGGGCCTGCAGGACACCTGCCGTTGCTGTCCTGCCTTGTTCAGGGACCGAGGGCCAGAGCGTGTCTGTGCGTGTCCGGTGTAGACACATATTTTTAAAATATTTTTCAGTCCACAGTCCGTTGTCTCTGTGGATGCGGAACCATGGGTACAGAGGGCCAACTGTATACAGTAGGTGTTCAGCAGTGACACCAGACACACCCTGTCGGGCCACAGAGAGCCTTGTGACACAGCCTGGGACCCGTGCTCTTCCAGTGGCCCTGGCGGGGAGGTGCAGGCCTGGGCGCCCTGGGAGCTGCGCCGGGTGACAGGCAGGTGACTTCGCGTCGCCCACCTGAGCGCTCTGCCCATGCCCACAGCCTGCTCATCACCTCCCTCGGCCACATCAAGCTGACCGATTTCGGCCTGTCCAAAATTGGCCTCATGAGCATGGCCACCAACCTCTACGAGGGCCACATTGAGAAGGACGCCCGCGAGTTTGTGGACAAGCAGGTGAGAGCCGGCGCGGGGCGGCCCCTGGGATGCCGGAAAATGGAGACAAACGACCCCTCGAGTTCTGCCCACCCCGTGGCCAGCCTGGCCTCCCCTGCTCCCTCCTGGGACCCTCCTGGGCTGGGCCACCCTCAGCTCCCCGCTGTGCCCGCCAGGTGTGCGGGACCCCCGAGTACATCGCCCCCGAGGTGATCTTCCGCCAGGGCTACGGGAAGCCGGTGGACTGGTGGGCCATGGGGATCGTCCTCTATGAATTCCTCGTGGGCTGCGTGCCCTTCTTCGGAGACACCCCTGAAGAACTCTTCGGCCAGGTGGTCAGCGGTGCGTTCCCTCCCCAGCCCTGGTCTCAGCCCTCCTGGGTCCCCCTCGGGTTGGGAAATAATGGCCCTGCCTGAGGATCGACCCCTGACAGTGTGCCCTGGGGACACGGTCCAGGGTGAGAGGGATGGACGGCTTCACCATCATGGTGCTCCCTGTCCAGCAGGCAGATGGACAATCAGAGAGAGGAGTCAGGGGCGGTGGAGCAGTCCTCCAATCCCTACAGCTTGGGAGGCTGAGGCAGGAGGATTACAAGTTGGAGGCCAGCCTCAGCAATGTAGCAATGTCTCCCAAAAAAAGGCTGGGGTGTGGCCGAGCAGTAGAGCGCCTGCCCAGCTCGTGAGGCCGCTCCACCCAGCACCGCACAAAAGAAAAGGCAACTCTAGAGGCGGAGAGTGCCCAGGAGGGGAACAGGACAGCCCCGGGGCAGGTGGCTGTTGCCGAGGAGCTGGTCGAGCTGCAGGGACAGAAGACAGAAAGGCTCGGGAGGAGGGCACCGCTGCGGGGTGTCCATCAGGCGTTAGGGGCACAAGGGAACCCAGGGCCAGGAGCACAGAGAGGCGGGGAGGTGGTGGAAGGCGCCTCACCCCTCCCCTCGTTTTAGATGAGATCATATGGCCCGAGGGGGACGAGGCCCTCCCTGCCGATGCCCAGGACCTCATCACCAGGCTGCTGCGGCAGAGCCCCCTGGACCGGCTGGGCACCGGTACGCAGGCGGGGAGGGTCGGGAGAGTGTCCGCTCGGGACTCAGGGCCCAGGGACGGGGAGTGGGGATGAGCCCTGGGAGAGAGCTGCCCTGGGGCAGCTGCCTGGAGGGGGAGGCTGGAGCTGGGGTTTTGAGGGTCGCGTAGGAGTGCACCAGGGCACGTGGCCTCCGAGAGCTGTGGGGTCTGGGGCTCACAGGGGACACTGAGGCTGAGGAAGGATTTGGGCCTGTGCTGTCGTCGGGGGCCGTGTCCTGAAGTCCTGGGAGGGGGGCCGCCCAGGGGATCCAGGATCCAGCAGGGACAGGCCCTGGAGCGGGGCCGGCCTGGGCCGAGCCGGCTGTTGGCTCCGCGCGGTGGCGGGTTCCTGGCCCGGGTTTCCAGTCCTGCCTGGGCCGCGGCACGTTCAGGCTGCGGGGCTGCGGGGCGTGGCCGGGACCCGGGCTCAGGCCGCATGTCTGCAGGCGGCACCCACGAGGTGAAGCAGCACCCCTTCTTCCTGGCCCTGGACTGGGCGGGGCTCCTGCGACACAAGGCTGAGTTTGTCCCGCAGCTGGAAGCCGAGGACGACACCAGCTACTTCGACAGTACGTGGTCCAGAGGGTCCCCGGGGTGGGGGACAGTCCCCGGTGCCCGGCTGTCGGCCAGGACGTCCTCCTCAGAGGAGAAGGGGACACCCTGCTGAGTTTTCATGGAGGGGACTCCTCAGGGGACTGCCTGAGGACCCAGACAACCCTTCTCCCCATTTGAGGCTGCTGCCAGGCACAGAGCAAGGGCGCTGTTTCCTGCGCCTTATCCAGAACTTACTGCATGTCAGAGGTCTTCTCTGAGCATCTGTTTCCTCTTTGGTGAAATGGGGAAAATCCTTTGCATTTGAAAGACAGTTTTATCTAATTCTGGACCCGTTTCAAGGGTGAGGAATCCAAGGCTCAGAGACAAGAATTCCTGCCCAGGGTCCCTAGACCCACCGGGCAGGGCCTTTGCCCTGGCGTGCCCTCCCTGCATCGCCTCCCAGCCCTTGGGGACACCTCTGGGCAATCGGTGGCTTCACGTGCCTCTCCCTCCCACAGCGCGTTCAGAACGGTACCGCCACCTGGGCTCCGAGGATGAGGAGACCAACGACGAGGAGTCCTCCACTGAGATCCCCCAGTTCTCCTCCTGCTCCCACCGGTTCAGCAAGGTGGGCCGGGCTGGGGTGTGGCCGTGGCAGGAAGTGTTGCAAGGTGTCTGTCTGTCTGCTAGCTTTTCTGGGTGTAGGGTTTTTTGTTTGTTTGTTTGTTTGAATCAGGGATTGAACTTAGGGACACTCAACCACTGAGCCCATCCCCAGCCCTATTTTGCATTTTATTTAGAGACAGGGTCTCACTGAGTTGCTTAGGGCCTCGCTTTCCGAGGCTGGCTTTGAACTCGTGATCCTCCTGCCTCAGCCTCCCGAGTGCCAGGATGGCAGGCGTGCACCTCCGCGCCCGGTGTGTGTGTTTTTTAAATTGCAATAAAACACATACAACAAAGCTCACGTTTCGGCCACTCTGAAGTGCACAACTTAGTAGCGTTCAGCACAGTCACAGTGTGTCAACCCCAGCCCTGTCCAGCTCCAGAGCATCAGCACCACCCTAAAGGAGACCCCGTCCCTGCCAGCACCCTCAGCCCCCGCCAGCACCTGTAGCCCCTGATCTGCTTCCTGTCCCCATGGACACACCTGTTCTGGACATTCCACGCCACGTGGCCTTTGGCTGGCTTCTGTCACTCAGCGTCATGTTTTCGGGGTCCATTCACCTTGTGTTCCGTATTGGTGCTTCTGCCCTTTACGGCTCAGAGGGTTCTTCTGTGTGGCTGGACCATGTTCTGTTGGTCAGCCATCTGCTGGAGGACACTTGGGGTGCTTCTTCCTTGTGGTGACAGCCCTGGATGCTGTGCTGGGTGCTGTGCTGAGTACTGGGTGCTGTGCTGGGTGTTATTCTTCACTCCAACAAGCTTATGTTAAATGCCTCCCTTTATTTAAAGTTTGGTCAGAAATCTCTCTGCTTTGGGCTGAGCCCTGGATGAGACTCTGACCCTAGTGGCCAGCCACTCTGAGCCTCAGTTTCCTCATCTGTACATCAAGCTAAAGACCATTGTCTTTGGGGAGATGGCGATGGAGGGAGTTAAACGGAGGCACCAGGCGTCGAGGAGGTGCGCTGCCTGGCCGGGCCCTGGTGCGGCTGTGGCTGCGGCGGCCCTCGCCATCATCATCCCTGTGGTCTTTCGCTGCCTGTCAGGTCTACAGCAGCTCTGAGTTCCTGGCCGTCCAGCCCACGCCTACCTTCACTGAAAGGAGCTACAGTGAGGACCGGGAGGAAGGGTGGGAGCGCAGCAGTGAAGGGGAGAATGGCCGTCGGCCGAGCACTGAAGTCCGGTAGGTGGGGCAAGGGTGTAGGCAGATCCAACCTCCCAGCCTGCTGAGGTTGAAGGAGCTTCCCAGTGGCCCAGTAGAAAAGGGTCAGACACATTGGCCAGATTATCAGACCCCTCCTAACCTCACTCCTAATCGCATTCCTAATCGAACCAAAAATTAAAGCAGCTGTGCACCATCACACTGCTGGGCTTTTGCTTACACTGTTCCTTCTGTCCAGAATGTCTTGTTAACAAACTCCTATTCATCCTTCAAAGCCCAGACCCAACAGAAACAATCAGTGTCTGCTGGAGAATGGGCGTTGGAGGCTGGGTTTTAAAGGTCAAATAGGAGTTCTCCAGGCACTACAGAGGCCTCCCCTGTATTTGCACCTGTATTGCCTCAGCCTCCAGGCTGAGTGAGACATGGCCGGGAGGGGCCACGTATGCTGGGGTGCAGGCACCTGGTCAGAGGGACGCGGCTCTCCCTCCCCGCAGGCTAAGGTCCTGGACGTCCTCTGGTTCCTCCTGTCACTCATCTTCGTCGCAGCCTGAGCGGGGCCCCAGCCCATCCCTCCTGAGCACCATTAGCCTAGACACGATGCCCAAGTTTGCCTTCTCTTCAGAGGACGAGGGAGCAGGCGCAGCCTCTGGGGACCCTAAGAAACCCGTCTTCATCCTGGGGGAGCCGGACCCCCCTCCACCAGCCACCCCAGTGATGCCCAAGCCCTCAAGCCTTTCCGGTAAGGGGGCCCGGGGGCAGGAGGTCGTGAACTTTCCCAGAAGGGGGCTGTTTGCAGGGGGCTTTTGCGGTGCACAGGAGTCCCCAGGGCTCCCACCGACACCAGGAGAGGCCGGGCCCCAGGGAGGCCTCAGGCCCCTGGAGCCACGATCTAGAGGGCGACAGCCCCAGCTTCATAGGGTCAAGATGGGGTTGGGGAGCCCCAAGAAGAGACAGAGGTCCCACTGGGAGGGAGAGAAGATGCCTTCAGGAAAGGGAGGGGACTCCGTGGCGTTCTCCTGGGCGCAGTTCGGGAAGGGTGTGCAGGGACAGGGAACGAGGCGGGGGCCCGGCTGTGTGTATGCCAACCGGGAAGGTGGGGCGCCGGGTGACCTCGCCGACCCCCCTCAGCTGACACAGCGGCCCTGAGCCACGCGCGCCTGCGGAGCAACAGCACGGGGGCCCGCCACTCCACGCCCCGGCCCCTGGATGCCGGCCGGGGCCGCCGCCTCGGGGGCCCGAGAGACCCGGGGCCCGAGAAGTCCCGGGCCTCCCCCAGCAGTGGCGGGGGCAGCGGGGGACGTGTGCCCAAGTCAGCGTCCGTCTCTGCCCTGTCGCTCATCATCACAGCAGGTAACAGCTGAGGCTCCATCTTGGCCTGGTGCTACCCAGGTGTGTGTCACCAGCAGGCCCAGGACAGCTGTGGCTAGGGACTCAGGAGCTGGGAGGGGGTCCCGCGGGTCCCCTTGGGCTGAGCCCTAGAGGAGGAAGCACTGGCGCCTGGGGACCAGCTCCAGGCCTGGGGGTGTCTGTGCTAGGTACCCCGCGGCTGCCAGGCGGCCACCGCGCCCACCGTGGGGGAGGAGGCTGCCCCGTGGGGACCCACAGGGAGTGACCTCTCGATGCCCACAGATGATGGCAGCGGCGGCCCCCTCATGAGCCCCCTGTCCCCGCGCTCCCTGTCCTCGAACCCGTCCTCCCGAGACTCCTCGCCCAGCCGGGACCCGTCCCCCGTGTGCGGCAGCCTGCGGCCCCCCATCGTCATCCACAGCTCGGGCAAGAAGTACGGCTTCAGCTTGCGGGCCATCCGCGTCTACATGGGTGACAGTGACGTCTACACCGTGCACCACGTTGTCTGGGTGAGTGGGGGGGCACCCAGGGTGAGTGGGGACAGCAGGGTGTCCTGCGAGTGTGGCTCCCACCAGTGGCAGAGGCAGCTGGAGTCGGTGTCTGTCTCCGCCCTGCCCCTGGTCACCGTGGCAGGGGCGCACGGTGGCAGGGGCACCGATGCCCCCCACTGCCCAGCGCAGGGAAGCCGAGGCCTGTGAGGGCAGCAGCTGGGGCCCTGGGACGTGGGGTGCCAGCCCTGAGCCTTGTCCCCCTGTCCCCAGAGCGTGGAGGACGGGAGCCCCGCCCAGGAGGCGGGCCTGCGCGCCGGCGACCTGCTCACGCACATCAACGGGGAGTCGGTGCTGGGGCTGGTGCACATGGACGTGGTGGAGCTGCTGCTGAAGGTGCCCGCGCAGCGTCCGCTCTGGGCCTCGCGACCCCCTCCCTCTGCCCCCTTGTGACCTGCCAGAAGCCATCCTGCCCCCTGGCCATCCTGTGTGGCTCGCCCCAGCCCCCTGTGGCCACGGGCAGCCAACCTAGGACCATGCGTAGGACACGGATGAGCAACGGGGAGGGGCCGAGGCGGGCGCTGCTGGTAGCTCCCGGGACCACATGGGGCCGTGGATGGCTCCAGGTGGCGGGGCAGAGACCGTGGGCTGTGTCTTTGACCTTGTGGGTGGCAGGCCATGAGGTGAGGGGTGTGTGGACAGGGAAGGGGGGACACTGGGCAAAGAAATGGATGGATGGGGGGGGGGGGCTCGGTGGCCCACGCCTTGTCTGGTGCGCAGGGCCCCGGGCTCCACCCCAGCCCGGACCGCCGGGCCCTGGGAGGCGGAGCTGGAGGGCCTTCAGTGCTGGGGACGGAGCTGGGTCGCCTGGCGGATCCCAGCGCCAGAGCACAGGGGCCCGCAGGCGACCCTGCCATCTATCCACAGAGCGGTAACAAGCTCTCCCTGCGGACCACGGCCCTGGAGAACACGTCCATCAAGGTGGGCCCGGCGCGGAAGAACGTGGCCAAGGGCCGCATGGCTCGCCGGAGCAAGCGGAGCCGTCGGCGGGAGACCCAGGACCGGTGAGCGGCAGGCTGCGGGGGACGCGGGGCGCAGGCACCCACTTCCCGTTGCTCATCGTGTCCTCCGCACGGTCCCCAGGCGAAAGTCGCTCTTCAAGAAGATCTCCAAGCAGCCCGCCTCCGCGCTGCACACCAGCCGCAGCTTCTCCTCCGGCCTCCACCACTCGCTGTCCTCCAGCGAGAGCCTCCCGGGCTCGCCCACGCACAGCCTCTCCCCCAGCCCCACCACGCCCTGCCGCAGCCCCGCCCCCGATGCCCCAGCAGGTGGGTGCGCACCCAGCCTCCCCAGAAGGCTGGTCCCCAGGAAGGAGGCAGCAGGACTGGGGACAGGGGTGACCACCTGGAGCCTTCCCGCCTCCTAGGGCCTAAAAGGCAACCTGAGGTGGCCAGAGACAGATGTGGGGGTCGGGGAAGGGGTGCCCAGCCGAGGAACACCCTGAGCCGTGGAGCAGAAGGGGAAGCAGGAGGCAGCTGCTGGCGCTTTAGGGAACAAGATCCCGCCAAAAATCTGAGTTTAAAATGGGGGGCGACAGGGGGCCATGGAGACTGAACTGGGTGGGGAGGGCTGGTCTGGGTGTTGGGAAGATTGTTGGCTTGACCTGAGAGCCCCTAGTCTTCAAAAGGTAGACAGATCTGGGCTAAGTGGCTCACACCTGTAGTCTCAGCTGCTCAGGGGGCTGAGGCAGGAGCATCACAAGTTCAAGGCCAGCCTGGGCAACTTAGCAAGACCCTGTCTCAAAATAAAATTAAAAAGGGCTGGGGGTATGGCTCAGTGGTCCATCATTTGCCTAGCATGTGAAAGACCCTCGGATCAGTCCTCAGTACCATTTTTTTTTAAAAAGCCTGTGCGGTGGCACCTGCCTATAATCCCAGCAGCTCTGGCGGCTGAGACAGGAGGTTCACAAGTTGGAGGCCAGCCTCAGCAATTTAGTAAATCCCCATAAGCAACTTTGTAAAACCCTGTCTCAAAATATTAAAAGGGCCAGGGATGTGGCTCAGTGGTAGAGCACCACTGGCTCAATCCCCCAACCACCCCATACCCCCCACCCCCCCCCATTCCCCACCAAAAAGACACAGACGCCACTGGGAAAGGGTCAGACCTGAAGGAGGGAGAAACTGAGGCAATTCAGAGGGGAGGCAGGGAAGGCTTCTTGGAGCAAGGAGCGAGAGGGCTGGGCTTTGATGGTTGAGTAGGAGTTCCCCGAATCTAGGCCAAGGGAAGGGCCCTGTGCAGATGGGTGGCAACGGTGAAAGATGTGGGCTTTGGCAGGTTTGGTCGGTCCCAGGGCCCCACCTGCAGGCTGGGGACATTGAGGCTGGTGGCTCTGACCTGTGCCTGTCACCCACAGATACCGCATCCCCACCCAGCGTGTCCCCGAGCTCCAGCAGCCCTGCCTCCCCAGCCGCTGCTGGCCACACCCGCCCCAGCTCCCTGCATGGCCTGGCTGCCAAACTGGGGCCACCACGCCACAAGACTGGCCGCCGCAAGTCCACGAGCAGCATCCCTCCGTCCCCGCTGGCCTGTCCACCCGTGGCTGCAGCCCCACCGCGCTCGCCCTCGCCCCTGCCGGGGCACCCCACCCCCCGGTCCCCGCGGCTGCGTCGGGGCCAGTCAGCCGACAAGCTGGGCACAGGAGAGCGGCTGGATGCGGAGCCCGGGCGCCGCAGCCGCGGGCAGGACTCGGAGCTGGTGGTGATGCGGCGGCTGCACCTGTCCGAGCGCCGAGACTCCTTCAAGAAGCAGGAGGCGGTGCAGGAGGTGAGCTTCGACGAGCCGCCGGAGGAGGGCGCTGTGCTGCTCGCCGCGGTGCCGCAGATCGCCGTGGAAGGCGCCGAGAGCGCGCCCGGAGCCCCGGCCGCGAAGGACTGAGCCCAGCCGCCGCTCCCGGGCCTCGAAGCCACGCGTTCTTCGTGCTGTCTTTTTCCGTCAAGTCACGCCTGGATGGAGACTGACACATCAGCCTGCGACACCTAGAAGGCAGAAGCCATCTCGGTCCTTGCTGGAGGGTGGAGACTGCGCCTCCCTCCCTCGTATTCTGGTGGCCGTGGGGCAGGAGGAGCAGGGATGGGGGCCGCGGGCGACGTTGTAAATAGCAGCGAGTCCTTGCAACTAATTTATTACTTTTTATAAGCAATAGTCAGACTGGCCGTTCCTCGGAAGCGGCTGCCAGGTCTGGCCCCAGGCACCTGAGACCCCGACTACAGACCCTGCCCTCTGGGCTGAGAAGGAAGCACTTTGGACAAGTCGTGTGTGTTTGTGTTTTCTAGTTTGTCTGTACTTTCAAAGTGTGTGTGTGTGTGTGTGTGTGTCCGTCCTGATCCCATTTCCAACCCAAGATTGATTTGAGAGGATGCAACCAAGCTCACCTGTCCAGGCCGGGTTTGGATATGACCTGGAGGGTCCACAAATTGCGCTTCCCCCAAAACAATCTAATCTCAGTGATGGACTGGACTTCTGAGGGTCACTTCCCACTGTCATAGCTGCCGTCCCCAATCCATCCTTGCTAGAGTCCGCCTCCAATCCTGCAGGCTCCAGCCTGGAGGAAGTAGTGGGTGTGGGAGCTGGGGCTTTGATGGATGAGTAGGAGATCACCAGGTCTAGACAGAGGTCTCCTACTCCACTGGCAGGTGTCCCCAATGCCCTGGGAGGCACAGGCCTCAAAGGCTACTGCCAAGGAGGGGGTGTCTACTCTGGACAAAATCCCATGTGTTCAAGGTCCACCAGAGTGAGCCCTTGACCATGATATGTCTGAAACATCCGTCAGCAGGTCCTTCAGTGTCAGAGCCTCCCTGGGAAGAGGTTCCATGAGGAAGGCCAGCTGAGGGCAACAAGACCCAGGTTTGAATTTCAGCTTCACTGTGTGGCTCTGGGAAAATGGCTTTCCCACTCTGTGCCTGAGTTTCCTTGTGTTTACAAGACTAATCCCAATGACTATTTATTAAGCACCTACTGTGTGCCAAGCGCTTTTACTCATGGCTTCTCCCTCTGCCTGCCTCTAGAAGGCTGGAAGTGGTATTGTTATCTCTATTGTACAGTCCAAGCAGCTGAGGCCCAGCAAGGGGCAGAGACTTGGCCCAGGATGGCCCAGGGAGGGTCCTGGTAGAAGAGAGCATCTGCCAGGCCCTGTTGCAGGCAGTATCATCAAGAGAGCTTGAACGGTGTCAGCTACAGCAGATTCTAGCCTCAGTTCTTTCCCAGTGATGCTGCGGGTGACCCGCTGGGCATCTGGGAGGCAGCTGGTGAGACTGCTCCACACCCCCTGGTGAGGGAGATTCCCGCGCTGCAGCCTGCTCTGCATTCCTCCCTGAGCCCTCGCGCTGCCTGGTGTTGAAGGGCAGACCTCGGCTGTGCATGACTCGCCCCTCCGTCCATCCTGGAGCTGGCAGTGAATAAAAGCCACACTTACAAAGAGGAGGTCTCATGTCTATTTGTGAGGGGCTGCAAAGGGGACGAAGGACGGGAATGGGGAGAAAATTTACTCGGTTCAAAGTCATGTGAAATGGGTTATGGAGACTGAAGATGCCCTTGATTCTCTCCCTGGCATCTTCTCTGACCCTGGCCCCCTGCTACCCTTTCCCTAGGAGTGCCCATCATGGGAACTACCCTTAAAACCTTCAGCCTGCCAGGTACGAGTAGCCTCTGCTACTCTAAGGGGCTGGGGCGGAAAAATCCCTTGAACCCGGGAGTTCGAAACCAGCCTGAGCAACACTACGAGACCCGCCGCCTTTTCCCCAAAACAAACAAAACCTTCAGACACTCGTCTGGAGTCCTGAGCTATGTTAATAAAGACAAGCCATCGTCGTGTCCTTTGTATTCTGATCTTTGCTTGGGCTGTGCCATGCACTGTGCCCCACCCCGAACCCAGCCCGAGTGCTATCGGCTATTTCCGGAGCTCTGGACAGTCTGAGAAACATCCTTGGTCACGCCCCCAGTTCCGAGTGTCTTCAGCTGTTTCCGGAAACAATCGTGGATGTGTGCCCAAGTCAGCCACGTTCTTGCTCCGGCCGGGACTCGAGATTTTTCGGCTGTTTCCGGACGCTCCTGGTTGCCATGGAAACGCCTCCAACTCGGCTGTTTTCGGTGGCAAGCCCTTCCCCCGTTCCCGTTGCCCACTTTCCTGAACCTGAGTCCCCCTCACCCGCCGTCTAGAACCGTCCATGCTTCGGAAACTTCCGGAATTTGACGGTAGCCTCTGGGCCTAAATTCCCAGAGTCTCCGTTTGGGACGAAGCACGCTTGGTTCTTTCCAGCAACTCCCGCGGTCTCTCAGCTCAGCCTCTGTTCCACCAAACCAGCTGGAGCGTGTTCGGCTATTTCCGGACCCGCTCGGGGGTCTTTTGCTCCTGCCGAGTCCAGCTTCCACCGACCCGATCTTATTCGGCTACTTCCGTAACTGTTCGGCTGTCTCGCTGTAACCTCCAGCCGGCCAGTCCCGCGGGAGTACGTTCGGCTCTTTCCGGAATCACTCAGGCGTTCTCCCCGCCCCGGCTCCGCCTAGGTCTTGGTGAACTCGCCGGCCCGAATGCGCTCGTCCATTTCCGCCGGGGGCGGGCCCGGCCGCTCGGAACCGCGGCGGCGGCTGACGAGGGGATCCCGCGGCTGCGGCGACGGCGGCCGCGGTGGAGCCACGGGGCGGATTCGGCTCAACGTGACGGCGGCCGCGGCGGCGGCGGCGGTGGCGGTCGCGACCAGGTGAGTCCCTAGTGGCCGTCGTGGCAGGAGGGGCTGGGAGTGCACTGAATGCGGGGCTCCTAGGCAGATTACAGGGCCCCTGTGGAAGCCGGACCAAGGGCGCGGGCTGCATCGGGCCCCGCGGGAATTGGGGGGCCGCAGGGAAGGGGTGGCGTCGGGCTCCCTCCGCAGCCGTGCAACCTGCCCGGGACGGTCGGGACGGAACGGGGGATTTCGCGGCGGAGATCCGGGGCCTGAGCCGCGGTCCCCCATGCAAGAAGGCCCCGTCTGGAGTGTGGCCTCGAGCGGTAACGAGGGGCGCCCAGCACTGGGGCACAATGGGGTGCAGGAGGGTCTGGGGTCGATCCCACTTCCGGTCTCCTGGCTGGGCTGCGGGGTCCACGCAGGCCCGAGTGTGCGTCTGCGTGAGCACGCAGGCAGTGCGTCCACCCGCGGAGCCCCCAGCCCTGCGGGGGCTCCCTCGCCTCTCGAATTCGGGGAGCGCCGGGGAGCGCCGTTTCCCCAGCGTGTGCAAACGCGTGCACACCGGGGCGCGGGGGCGGCCAGGCAGGTGGATCCAGGAGGTTTCCTGGACATTTCATATCCGGGCCTCAGTTTCCCCACCTGTAGAATGTGGGTGACCAGGTTCAGAGAGCTGGTTTATTCGGGCACCTGAGAACGTGGAGCCCCGGCTCTGTGCTCGGACACCTCCTGACAGTCTCTGTGGCCTGGGGCAAAACCCCAGACCCTTGGCACGAGGCCGTTGTTGGATGGCGCCTTTTCTTCTAGCCACCTGAACTCTTGGCAAGCGACTTGCTGCTGCCAGGCCTTCGCATGTACCTTTGCAGAGGCTGGGAGGGGCCTGGTGCGCCCTCTTAGCTCTGAGGCAGATTCTCTAGACTGCACACCCCGCCCCGGCCCCATCCTCACAGGAGAACCAGATCTGCAGGGCTGGGGCTGGGAACATGGCCCCATCTCTGCTCCTCCAGGCCTGAGCTCCTGGGGGACGGTCATCACTCAGCACCTGGCATCTACCTCCCTTGGCGGCCACAGTGCCCTCCTCCTGTCCACCCTCTCCTGGCTCCCTGTCCTACCCTGCAGCCAAGGTCTGGCTGGCTCTTTGCCACACCTCCCCCCCTACTTTTTGCACCTATTGTGGGCCCCAGATAGCCAAGCTAGGGACACCCCCAGCCCCCTGCCTGCTCCCCTGCAGAGACTGGAAGTCCTGTGCTTGGACTTACTCTGCAGGTGCCAAGGGCTTTCCCTGGCCCTCCCGCCCTACGCTGTGCACCCTCTGCTGCCTCCTCCTCTGCTCCACCGGCCCCCAAGTACTTTGAGTGGCTCCCATTTCACCCTGCTTGCTCTGAGCGCCACTGGCCATGTGACTGCCACCGCCTCAGCTCCATCTGGGCCTGGGTGTGAGTCCCTGCTGCTCCCTGGCCCACGGAGTGGCCATACAGAGACCTCCCTGCTCTGAGCCTGGTTCCCATCTCGAACGAGGATGAGGAGCTCGCTCAGCTGAGCATGAAGTTTTTTTTTTTGGTTTTTTTTTTTTTTTTTTATAGAGAGAGAGAAGTTTAATATTTATTTTTTAGTTCTCGGCGGACACAACATCTTTGTTGGTATGTGGTGCTGAGGATCGAACCCGGGCCGCACGCATGCCAGGCGAGCGCGCTACCGCTTGAGCCACATCCCCAGCCCCTGAGCATGAAGTTTGTCCAGCTCCACTCCCCACAGCCCTGAGGGAGGGCTGCTAATGCACCCATTATACAAACGGGGAAACTGAGGACAGGAAGGGCACCCAAGGCCACCCAGCGATTCAGGGGCTTCCGGCCCAGGATTTGGATTTGGGCCCATCTCTGTGTCAAGGGTATGCATCATCTGACTATCACTGCCCTGTCCACCTGCAGGTCAGCGACCCTGGCCAAGCATGGTGGCAACCTGTGCCCTTGGCTCCCCCGGCTCCCTCACCTGGTACAGCTGGAGGAGCTGCCAGCCTCGGGCACTGATGGCCCCTCTCCTGAGGGAGTGATCTGCCTGCTCCAGCGCCCCTCTCCCATGGGGAACGCAGTGGCCAAGTGAACTGCAATCACTGCACCAACCCCCGCCCTGCAGCTGGCGCATGGTGGACACAGCAACAAGTGGCCGTCACGGAGTCATGGAATGATGGTGCGGAGCCAGGCATGAGCGGCCCCCAGGGTCGCCTTTGACTTCTGCTGGAAATCGAGGCCTGAGCACCCCAAGCCCACCCAGTGGATGGGGCCGTCAGGGCCCCGAGCAGCTGCCTGACCATCCCATCACACCGCACCCAGCATGGCCGACGGCTTCCAGTACCGCGCACTGTACCCGTTCCGCCGGGAGCGGCCAGAGGACCTGGAGCTGCTACCCGGCGACGTGCTGGTGGTGAGCCGGGCTGCACTGCAGGCACTGGGCGTGGCGGAGGGCGGTGAGCGCTGCCCACAGAGTGTAGGCTGGATGCCTGGCCTCAATGAGCGCACCCGACAGCGAGGTGACTTCCCTGGCACCTACGTGGAGTTCCTGGGGCCTGTGGCTCTGGCCCGGCCAGGCCCTCGACCACGAGGCCCCCGCCCACTTCCTGCCAGGCCCCGGGATGGGCCCCCCGAACCAGGTGAGCAGCAGGCAGAAACTTTAGGAAGAGGATGTCCACTTGGACCCTCAGTCTTTTCTTCTCTGCAAGGAGGCACTGGAGTCTCTCTCAGGGGCGGAGGAATAAGGATATTGGTCGTTTATTAGCTGTGTGTATGGGGTGCTGCTGTCAGTCAGCACTGGACACAAAGCCTGGCCCTGCCCTCACAGGACTTCTAATTCAAGACATGATGGGAAGGTGATAATTGGTGGCAGAGGCTGTGCGGAAGGCTTGCAGGGAGGAGCTGGGGTTAGAGGAACCCAGGCAGTGGGCACAGCAAGGGTGAGGGTGGTGACATAGCGATGGCAGGTTCAGGGGACGCTGGCAGGCTCAGCACAGTGAGGAGTGCTGAGGAAGGTGGCCCACAGGGGGCATGGACAGTGAGTGTTCATAGGATTCAGAGGCCTGATCTAGCTTCATCCTACAGTTTGCAGATGGGGTTCCTGGTAGAACCCCTTTGATTTTACTTGGTTTTTAAAATCAAGGGAGCCAAAACCCAAGAGGTTGGGGTGCTCGGTAGAAAGGAGCCATCCCCACTTCCCAGGAGGGTGCCCGGAGCAGAGAGGCCGGGGCACTGAGGAATGTGGGGCAGGCAGGGGCTGTGGGTTCCGGCCAGGAAACGGAGGCCCCCGTTGTGGTGAGGAGGTGCTGAGGACCAGCCTGGCCTGATCCAGCCCTCCCGCAGCCAAGGAAGCCCATGGACAGGTTGAGACCAAAGTACTCAGGGTCAGTCCCCAGGGAGGCCAAGGCCCCAGGGGGCGCCAGGCTGCTCTGCACTGTCCCCAGATGCTCAGGACGGAGTCCCACAGCAGGGGGCAGAAGGGGGACGCAGAGGTTTCCAGCTTGGCTTGGGCCTCACAGCATCTGGCGTCTCCAGGGCCCAGGCCTGAAGGAGCAGGAGGCGGCCCCATCCGGGCTCCAGGCCAGACTCTGCCTCTCCCCCTGGTAACAGCCGCCTCCCTCTGCCTGGCCTCACTCCAGCCCCCACACCGTCTCCACTCGGGGCAGCTGCCCAGTCTCACCCTCCAAACGTCCAGGGCCGTGACGTGCCAGGCTGCCCTCCGCAGAGCTGGGCTTCCCCTCAGGAAATGGCAGCTCTGGTCTGTGCGCCCTGTGGCCCTGCTGCTCTGGGCGGCTGGGACCCCCCGGGAGCCAGTGGAGGCAGGTTTCCACCATCAGCCCGATCAGGGCCTCCTGGGCCTACCTGGCCAGCGTCCATGGGAGGCCCGGCCTCTCTGAGCCCCAGTTCCTCATCTGTAAAATGGGGGCAGGGCCTGATCTCCGGGTGCTCGGGCTCCACTTGCACACGGGTCCCTGGTGGTCTCTGGGTTGAATTTGCAGAACCAGGGCCCGGCCAGTGCCCGCCGCCTCTCCTGCTGTTTTTTTGTTTTTTCCTTTTCTTTTTCTTTCTTTCTTTTTTTTTTGGCACATTCCACGCAGCTGGGCCTCTGCCGGCTCCAGGCCCCACCTGGCCTGTCACTCAGCAGCCCCACAGGCCCCAGCTTGCCCCTGCCCTGTGCCAGGGCGTCCTGCCGAGGGCCAGAGCCGCATCAAATGATGGCGCAGCAGCAGGAGCCTGCTGGGGCGGGAGGCCAGCGCACAGAGGACCCCGCGGGAACACAGGGTGGGGGGTGTTGGCCCCAGACCCTGGCGCCCGCCCACTGGGAGGGGTTCCAGCCTTTTCTAAAAGGGAAGAGAATTTAGAAGCACAATGACTTAGGAGGTGAGGAAGGGTCACTGGAATAGCGGGTCAGAGGCATGTTTCCTTCTTTTCTTTCTCAATCACTTTTTTTTTCCCATTTATATCAAAAAAGGAGAGACGGGCTGGGATGCGGCTCAGTGGTAGAGAGCTCCCCTAGCTCGTGTGAGGCCCTGGGTTCCATCCTCAGCACCTTCAAAGAAAGAAGAATCCCCTAAGGGCAGCCACTGAAACTAACAGCAGGTTTGGGGCTCTGCCGCAGTTGCTGTGCGACTCTGGGTGCCCGACCTGCCTTCTCTGGCCCTCGGTTTCTTCGAGGGAAAACAGGCAGATGGGGTAGGCTGCTTTTCTTTCTGTGACTCTGGACAGTAGAAATGCCCTCTGTCATGTTTCTAGAACCCAGGAATCCAAAATCAGGGCCTGCTCCCTCCGCAGGAAGTCGGGTGGTCTCTTCTTGCTCTGCCGCCTCCTGGTGTCTGCAGCCATTCCTGGGCTAGGCCTGGCTCACTCCAGTCTCTGCAGCTGTCTTCACATGGCCTTCTTTAGACACCAGCTGGTGGCTTAGGGCCACCCTAGATCCAGGATGACCTGCTCTGGGCCAGATTTCCCTTTATTCTACCTGTAAAGACCCTACTTCCAAAGAGCTGCAGGTCCTGGGGCCAGGGCTTGGACATATTTTGGCATGGCCACTCTTCAGCCTGGCCTCTGAAGCGGTGTGACCTCTTGATGTCTCTTACTCCAGAAAATGGCCTCCCATCAGTTCAGCCCTCCTGGCGCCTCTTCCCCTCCGGCCTCCCCGGGGTGGTCCAGGTGCTGGGTGCTGGTCTGAGCCGGGTCCTGCCTGGAGCCATTTGAACCGAGCTCCACTGGGCAGAGGGACAGGGTCCTTCCAGGGACCTCACCAACCTGCTGTCCCCTACCAGGCCTCACACTCCCCGACCTGCCTGAGCAGTTCTCCCCACCTGACGCGGCACCCCCCATTCTGGTGAAGCTCGTGGAGACCTTTGAACAGATAGGTGAGCCTCAGCCTGGCCCGGACCCCTGCTTACAAAACCCCACACAGGGCTGCCCGGAGGCTGCGCTGAGGAAGCTGAGCCTGGGAGCACTGGGCTGGGGGGCGCCTGGGTGGCGCTGGACCCGGAGGTGGCGCATAGTGCCCTTGGGAGGTCTCCCTCCTTACCCCCTCTCCTCCTCTTAACCGTATCTCTGGGCTCCAAAGCCAGTCTGCTGGGGTTGAGTGGCCACCCGATCCTTCCGTGGGGTCGGGCAACATTTAAGACCTGACTCACTTGTCCCCTGACCCTCCAGGGCTGGACAGCGAACCCCACTGCCGGCCCGAGCTGCCCGCCCCGCGCACAGGTGAGGGGAGCCTCCGTGGGCAGGGATGGGGGCAGCCGGCGGCGGTATCTCTGCGGGGCCCCCACCCCGGTAACAGCCGCTGGCATGTCCCCTGCACCCGCAGACTGGTCCCTGAGCGACGTGGATCAGTGGGACGCTGCTACCTTGTCGGATGGCATTAAGGGCTTCCTGCTGGCCTTGCCCACGCCCCTCGTGACACCTGAGGCCTCAGCAGAAGCCAGCCGGGCTCTGCGGGGTGAGCCTGCCGGGGAGCCAGGGACAGGGAGGGGACTGGCGGAGGGTGGGTAGGCGGTCGCCCGCCCCGGCTCACCCAGCCCTGGCCGTCTGTTCTCAGAGGCTGCGGGGCCCGTGGGGCCGGTGCTGGAACCCCCGACGCTGCCGCTGCACCACGCTCTCACGCTGCGCTTCCTACTCCAGCACCTGGGCCGGGTGGCCCGTCACGCCCCAGCCCCGGGCCCTGCCATCCGCGCCCTGGGGGCCACCTTTGGGCCGCTGCTGCTGCGCACGCAGCCACCCTCACCGCCGCCAGGGGGCGCGCCCGACGGGTGAGCAGCAGCGCCATAGGGGCGGGGCTGAGTGGAGCAGAAGGGGCGGGGCTGCGCCTGAGCCTGCGGGAGGGATCCAGAAAAGACCTGGGGCGGGGGCGAGGAGACAGGTCTGTGCGGGGTCAGGTGCCCTCTCTTGGTCTTCTCTGTGTCCTTGGGGACTGCACACACTAGGCAGGACTTGGCCTCGCCTACCTGCGGGTGTCACCTACTCCTCTTCCCTGTACATACCTTCGTGTATAATGACCCCCAAGTGTGCCCACCACCATGTGAAGCCAGGACCGACCCTCCCGGCCCTCACCATGCTCCCGTTCCCCCAGGAGTGAGTCCAGCCCCACCTTCCCCCCACTGCTGGTGGAGAAGCTGCTGCAGGAACACCTGGAAGAGCAGGAGGTCACACCTCCAGGTAACACCGCCCCCCCTTTTAAAAAATGATTGTCAGTTGTACTCCTGGGGGACCGTGATTGCGGATCTGGGGCCCTGCCGGTATGAACAGGCCCCATTGCAGTGGGAGACGGCTGCAGTATACAGTTGGTGCTTACTCTGCATTTGTTTTCCTGTCCCCCAGCACTGCCACCTAAACCATCCAAGGCAAAGCCAGCCCCCACAGGCCTGGCCAATGGGGGGAGCCCACCTTCCCTGCAGGACGCAGAGTGGTACTGGGGGGACATCTCCAGGTAGGGTCTCTGGGGTGGGGCTGGGGACCCAGGAGATGCCACTTGGGGTGTAGGGTGTCCAGATCGGCAGCTCTTCCCTGGATGTCCCCACAGGGAGGAGGTGAACGAGAAACTCCGGGACACCCCAGATGGAACCTTTCTGGTTCGAGATGCATCCAGCAAGATCCAAGGGGAGTACACGCTCACCCTCAGGTGGGCCTGTCCCCTCGGGCTCTCTAGGGGTTGCACAGGGGCTGTGCGTGGTGTTGGCTGGAGGGCAGGGGGCTTGGCCAGGTCCTGCTGGGTGCCAACGGCCCACCCTCCCTGCTGTAGGAAAGGCGGTAACAACAAGCTGATCAAGGTGTTCCACCGCGACGGCCACTACGGCTTCTCAGAGCCGCTCACCTTCTGCTCCGTGGTGGACCTCATCACCCACTACCGCCACGAGTCCCTGGCCCAGTACAACGCCAAATTGGACACGCGGCTCCTCTACCCCGTGTCCAAGTACCAGCAGGTCCGTGCCAGGCGGGGCCAGGGTGGGAAGCGCCTGGCTGGTTCCAGGGCCTCTGGCCCCAGGGGTGGCCTCGCCCAATCTTGGGTCTCCCCTGACCCCGTGGTGTCTCCAGGACCAGGTGGTCAAGGAGGACAGCGTGGAGGCGGTGGGCGCCCAGCTCAAGGTCTACCACCAGCAGTACCAGGACAAGAGCCGCGAGTACGACCAGCTCTACGAGGAGTACACGCGCACCTCCCAGGTACTCCTGCGCTCGGGAGCCAGGGCCCCGGCCCAGCGAGGCCAGGAGCCAAAGGGACGACCCGAGGCCATGAGGACAGGTGGCCTGGCGCATGTGGTTAAAAAAAACAGAGTGGCCGTAGCAGGACCTGGAGGTCCCGCCGAGAGCCTCCGTGCCTCTCTGGGACTGGGTTTCTTTCCCCTCTGCGCTGTGGAACCCAGGACCTGGGTTACTTCTCGGTGCTCCTTAGCCAGGGTGTGACTCTGAACGATAACAACCTGATGAAGACCTGGGCCCGAGGGCAGGAGGTCACAGGAATGGGGGGCATTTTTTTAAAAGGAGGTTTTGTCACTCAAGGACTGTATCGGTGGGGGAATACTAGGGGTTGAAACCAGGGGCACCTTGCCACAAAGCCACTCCTCCGCTCTTTTTATTATTATTTTTTGAGACAGGATCTCACTAAGTAGCATAGAGTATTGCTAAGTTGCTTAGGCTGGCCTCGAACTTGCAGTCCTCCTGCCTCAGCCACCCAAGTTGATGGGGTTGCAGGCATGCACACGGTGCCCAGCCCAAGGGCTGAATTAATATGCCTCTTTCTGCAAGTTGAGAGACAACGGAGTCAGAAAGAATGTCCTGTCTCTGCCAATTGAAAGACATGCATAGAAAATGCTTAGTGTCTGGGCTGGGGCTGCGGCTCAGCGGTGGGGCACTCGCCTAACATGCGTGAGGCCCTGGGTTCAACCTTCAGCACCGCATAAAAATAAATAAGTAAAATAAGTAGATTGTGTCCAGCTACAACTAAAAAAGTATTAAAAAAAAAAAAGTCCAGGGGTTTTTAAGGTGCCCAAAGGAAAGGGGAAGTTGGAGAGTGGGGGCTTGGTTTTTGTTTTGTTTGTGGTCTGGGGGTGGAACCCGGTGCCTGTGCATGGGAGGCCAACTGAGCTGTCTCCCCAGCCAGGAGGAAGGTTTTGAAGGCTGAATAGGAGTTCGTTGTCTTCCACTAGACTAAGTGTTCCAGGAAGGTGTCCCGGTAGAGAACAGTTTGAGCAGGGTCTCTGTATCAGAGATGAGGTCGCCCTTCATCCTCCTGAGGAGTCCCTAGGGGTACTCTGCTTTGCCCCTCTCCAGGAGCTGCAGATGAAGCGCACAGCAATCGAGGCCTTCAACGAGACCATCAAGATCTTCGAGGAGCAGGGCCAGACGCAGGAGAAGTGCAGCAAGGAGTACCTGGAGCGCTTCCGGCGCGAGGGCAACGAGAAGGAGATGCAGCGGTGAGGCGCGCTGCCAGGGGGTGGCGGCGGCGGGCTGGTGGGGTCTGCTGTGCGCAGGCTTAGAGGCTCGCAGTGTAGCCTGGCGCACAGAAGGTTCTCGAGAGCCCTGGAGCCACCTGACGCCACTGACCCTTCCCCGGCCCACCCCCAGGATCCTGCTGAACTCGGAGCGGCTCAAGTCCCGCATCGCGGAGATCCACGAAAGTCGCACAAAGCTGGAGCAGGACCTGCGGGCCCAGGCCTCGGACAACCGCGAGATCGACAAGCGCATGAACAGCCTCAAGCCCGACCTCATGCAGCTGCGCAAGATCCGCGACCAGTACCTCGTGTGAGTGCAGTCCCCGGGCCTGGCCTGTGCCCTTGCTCACCACGCGGCCCCGCCTAGCCCCTGAGGACCCCTCGCTGGCCCCGGGGTCCCCTCCCTCTCGGCCAGCAGGGCTGCTGCTCCCTGGGCCTCTGACCCGGGAGCCCTGGTCTCGCAGGCGCTGCGCTCTGCCCCCTGGCGGCAGCCGCAGCCTCTGTCCACCTCTCCAAGTGCGCGGCCAGGCGCCCTGCCCAGCGCGCGTGCATATTAGCGCATTTATTCCTTTCCAAGCTCTTTGCCAAGTTTGCCCTTAGCTGGGGAAGCCGAGGCACAGGGCAGACAGACAGCTTTGCTGGACAAAGGCCAACAGCAGTGCGGCGGCCCCCAGGACTGATCTCTCCGGGCGTGGTGATAAGGCCTTCCCCAGGCTGGGGGGGTTCAGGGCCTCCTAAATGTGAAGGTCAGTGGACAGGAGAGGCGGCTAGCAAGCAGCGCTCGGGGAACCAGCGGCCCTTGACCAGGTCAAGGTCACCTTGTTTTGGGATAGAATTTATCCCGCCTCCTAGCCTAGCTGCCTCCCACGGGGCTGCCCGGGCCTGCTGGGTGCCCTCCCTGTTTCGCCGCGGAGCAGCAGGTGCCCACCGTCCTCTTTCTTCTTGGTCCTCAGGTGGCTTACCCAAAAAGGTGCCCGGCAGAAGAAGATCAATGAGTGGTTGGGGATCAAAAACGAAACAGAGGAGTGAGTGACTACCTGGAGGAGGAGGGGAGGGTGCTCCTTAGACCAGGGACCTGTGGCGCGGGCTGTGAAGGAGGAGCGGGAGCTCGCCAGAGAGGAAGCGCTGCCCGGGCGGGGGCTGCAGATGAGTGACCAGGCCCCGTCCCTGCCCTCCCCCCAGCCAGTACGCTCTGATGGAGGACGAGGAGGACCTCCCCCACCACGAGGAGCGCACGTGGTACGTGGGCAAGATCAACCGCACCCAGGCCGAGGAGATGCTCAGCGGCAAGCGCGACGGCACCTTCCTCATCCGTGAGAGCAGCCAGCGCGGCTGCTACGCCTGCTCCGTGGTGTGAGTGCCTCGCGCGGGCCGGGAGAGCCCTTATTGAGCACCTACTGTGCGCCGGGCCCTTAGAGGACAGCCCCTCAGCTTCCCAGGAGGAGGCTGGCCGGGGGCGTGGGGGGAAGGGGCCCCGAGGCGACAGGGGAAAGGCAACGGCGCTTCTTGACCGGCCCTTGTCCCTCTCAGGGTGGACGGTGACACCAAGCACTGTGTCATCTACCGCACGGCCACCGGCTTCGGCTTCGCAGAGCCCTACAACCTGTACGGGTCGCTGAAGGAGCTGGTGCTGCACTACCAGCAGGCGTCCCTGGTGCAGCACAACGACGCGCTGCCCGTCACCCTGGCCCACCCCGTGCGCGCCCCCGGCCCCGGGCCGCCGCCCGCCGCGCGCTGAGCCCAGGACAGACCAGCCCCCAGGGTCCCCACCCGCTCGCTCTGCCCTCTTCCCAGCCTCCCCTCCGTTCCTGGTCTCTGTCTCTGTTTCCACGTTGGGGGTCCTGCCCCTCCACCCCCTGTCCCTGGACGGCGCCCCTCGCCCCGCCCCCGCAGTCCCTGGAGCCCCTCCCGGCTGCACCTCCATGTTTACAGAGGCCCCCGGGCTGCGCGGCCCCGGCCTGGGCGCCCCGATTTTTAAGCCATAGACCTGGGGTCAGGGCAGGAAGGAACTTCGCTCGGCTGCTCCCAAGAACCTCGGCCGCGACCCTCGGGGCCGGGCGGGACCCGCCCCACGGACCCCAACTTCCCCTCCCGACACTGAAGTGAAACCGTCGCCTGACAGGCCGCGACAAGAGTCAAAAATAAACTGGTGAGCGCCTGCCCCGAGCCCAGGCCTCCAGGGCTGCGCCCCCGGGTGACCGCTGCGACACTGCCCACGGTACCTCCACTGACCAGGTTCAGGCTCCTCCCGATCATGTTGGGTTTCGATTTGTTTTTCCTCGACTGTAAGCTCCCCCTCGGTCTCTTGGGACGAGTGCCCTGTTTTCTACACTGCCCGGGACCCCGCTGCCCGCCCGCCAGGCTGGGCGCAGCTTTTGTACGGTACGTTGTTACGACATGGAGATAAAACATTTGAACATGGAGCCGAGTGTGTCCTTGATGCCTGGGATTCTCTGCAGTCCCCACATGCAGGGGGACCCTGGCATGCGTGGGTCACAGTGGCCAGGACTGTGGGTTTAACCTCAGGCCACCTCCGAGTGCCAAGGCCTTCACTCCCTCACACTGGGCCACATGAGTCCAGAGGACTCCACACCCGCCTAGTGTCCCTCGGGAGAGCCACCGGCTCAGCCCCCAGTTCCTGCTCAGGGGCCCCCGGGGCCCCCTCTGGCTCTGACCAGCTTCCAGGTTTGAGTCCCTGCTGGGCCACCAGCTGTGCCCTCGGAAGAAGTCACCTCCCTTCTCTGATCTGCAGCTTCCTCCTTGTCGAGTGGCATCAATAGTCCCCACACTCCTCTTGCCACCCAGAGGGTGCCCCATGTCCTCAGATGCAGCGTACAGCTACTGTGAGGCCCTCCCTGGTCCCCTCTAGACATTTGTTCAACACTCGGGGACCATGACCCAGGGCAGGTCCCAGGGGTCCTGCGTCTCTTGGACCTGGACTTCTAGTTGCCACTCTCCGGGGACCAGAGAACCCCCCTGGCTGCCCCCAAGACCTCACATGCAACCGGTGGCCCACGCCTATCATCCCAGCGGCTCAGGAGGCTGAGGCAGGAGGATCTGGAGTCCAAAGCCAGCCTCAGCGACAGTGAGGCGCTAAGCCACTCAGTGAGGCCCTGTCTCTAAATCAAAGACAAAATGGGGCTGGGATGTGGCTTCACGGTTGCGTGCCCCTGGGCTCAATCCCCACTACAAAAACGAAAAAGAGAAAGAAAAGCCCACATGCCTGGGCAGCTTGGAGGAAATGAACCAGAAACCCCCGCCCAGGCTACTGCTGCACTCTCAGGACAAGACAGCTTCCTCTGAGTCCCCAAGCCTTCCCAAGCACCTTCCTGTCACATACCCAGCTGGAGATGTTCCATAAGTAACTCCAGCCTGTAGGATGCCTCCTGTTGCTTGTGGTCACAGGACAACAGCCCTCTGCCCACGCCCCAGCCAGACTGGGCCAGGAGTAGGAGGTGCTTGGCAACAGCCTATGTGGTCTTTACACTCAAATCACCATGCAGCTTGCTGTGCATCTTTGGCAAAGTTGCCTAACCTCTCTGATCAACAGCTTTCTCAATACCAGATGGAGTCTGTAGTTGCTATCCCTGGCCACGACTAGATGCCTCTGAGGGTTCAGTGATACATTGAGTTGTGGCCCCAACCTGGGCCTGACACCAAGCATACAAGTTAAATGATGAGGGTACTTAACATGACTTCTTCCAATAGGGAAGACACCAAGGAACCACAGGAAAAATTGTAGCAGAACTTAAGACGTAAATAGCAGGCACAGTGGCCATGCCTGTAATTCTGACGGGGGAGACTGAGGCAGGAGGATCACAAGTGTGATGCAGCCTGTGTAACCTAACAAGACCCTGTCTGAAAATGAAAATGGCTGGGGTGTGTGTGGCTATTTTAGAGCACCCTGGGTTGGATCCCCAGTATCACACACCAAAAAAAAGGAAATGGAGGGGCTCAGGTGAGGGTCAGTGGCTGAGCAGGTGCTCAGCCTGGGCGAGGCCTTGGGGTCCATCCCCAGCACCACAAAAATGAAGAGGAGGAGCTAGGCTTTGTGACTGGCTTGGTCCTCCTGGGGACAGGACACGGGGTCTCTCTCTGGGGCTTCAGGGAAACTCCAGCTCCTGAATCTGCCACTGCTTCATGTAGCACGTGGAGGCTGGGACCTTGGGGCTGAGGACCTGCACGCTGAGCTTTGTCCCCTAGCAGGGTTTGGTGTTTCTTCTTGGGACTGGGCTCCGTGGCTGGCCAGGCCTTGGGAAGCTTGCAGCACCTGAACCTGTTATGCTCGAATTGGGGACCCCCAAAGACCACCAGAGACCAAGACCGATGTAAACAAACAGCAACGAGGTGTTTATTGCGAGCTAGCTCGGGCCTCCGCGCACACACAGAGCAACTGGTGACGCCGATAGGCCCCGAGCCCAGGGTTTGCAGCAGTTTTATACATTCTTTGGAGAAGGCAGGGACTTCACATACATCATAGCATCTCTCAGCAAATCATCACACACCGCGGGAAAATCAAATAACAACTCTAAAACATGATTAGCACATTCACTGGCGGGAACAAGTTGGGGAGGGGTGATTGGTCAGTACAAGAGGGGGATTCGTTTGAACTGACTGGTTTAAGCCAAGAGGGATGTTCCTGCTGAACTGCATGGTTTCCCAACACGTTATCAACCGCCATAAACTACTGGGAGGGTCATCTGGCATCCCAGGTATTTCCCTTGTCTCATGCTGATTGGTGGCTGCTAGGGGCTTGCTATGGGTCCCCACCTAGCCTGACTGAGTCAGGGACACCTGTCGCAGTTGTAGATAAACAACTTAGCAGGGTGGGAATGTGTCTAGGAGCGCTCTGTGGGTCTTTCCAAGGACAAAGGTGATGTCCCTTCCTTGGACAGGCTGTGCTCTGAGGTAGAGGCTGGTTTTTCAAACCTCATGGTTATTCCAAAAAAAAAAAAAACAAACCCTCCAGCCTCCATCCAGGCCTTTTGTGGAGGCCACACTTTGTCTGCATTGCTGGGGCCGCTGGAGTGGCCATCCTGGATGGCCCCTTCCCAGGGTCACAGGACCCAGCTGTACCCTCCTGAGGCCCAGCCTGGGATGTGTTCTTCCTGCCTCTGAGGGCTCTGTGGTGGCTTTATCCCCCAAATCTCTCTCCTTCCCGTCTTACAGATGGGGAAACTGAGGCTCCCTTTCTCTAAGGGATCAGTGGTGTCCCGGGAGCAAAGCGGGTGCCAGACTGACTCCATCTGCTCTGCGGCCCCCCCCAAGTGCAACCTCCTCCACCCACCCACCTTGTACATGGCAAACCGCTTCCCTGCCCCACAGGGCCAGGACATCCCCACCCCAAGCCTTGCTCAGGAAAGAAGGAACCCAACCCTCCTGTCCCTCACCCCAAAGTAGGGGTGGAGATCCCACTGGGTCCCGGCTTCTGCTTTTTGTTGAGCTGTGGCCAAGCCTGGATCAACTGGTGGCGGTGAGTCTGGAGCCCAGGGCCCGAGGCGGGAGGGGGAGGGGCCAGTCCCAAGGGTTAGGCGAGGAGAGGGGGTCATCCTGGGCCTGGCCGGAGGGAGGGGACCCAGGCTGCGCAGCCCCTGCTGGCTTCAGGCACAGAATCTCTTCAGAGCTCAGGAGCGCCCTAGAGTGGGACCCAGAGGCCATGGACAGGCCTTGATTACCCTGGGGATCCCCAGAGTGTCCCTGACTCACCGGGCTCACAGGGCTCCGGACCCCGGGCCCCCGCATGACTGGGTGCAGCCAGCGGCCCAGCAGGAGCTAGGAGGTGACCGACCGCCTTTTCTTGATCTGGGGCGCAGCGTCTGGCAAGGTTGGTGGCGTGGGCAGGTTGGAAAGCAGGCCCAGAGAAAGAAGGAAAGATCCCAGCGACACTTGGCCTGGGCCCCGAGGGGCGTGGGCACCCGAGGGTGGCCTGGCCTGGGGGCGGGGCCACCGCCGGGATAAAGACGCCTCCTTCCCGCGGGCGGCCGCTCCAGCCGCTGCGCCTTTGTCCCTCCGGTATGGCCCTGTCACCACTCCTGCCGTCCCTACCGCTGCTGCTGCTGCTACTGGAAGTCCCCGCTGTGACGCGGGCGTCCACATTGGCCTCCCAGAGGGTGGCCGCCTGCAAGGTAGGGTCGGACGGCGACACGGCAGGCGGGCCAGAGGGGACCGCGCCCTAGCGGGGCAGGCGGCTCCTCTCCTCTGCCCGGACTTTGCTTGGGAAGATCAGGTGGGGACTCCCGAGGGGACGCCGTCCCAGCTGGTGCCCGCTCTCCCGCCCCATTCATTCCCGTCACCGTGGTCACACACTGGCCGAATCGTTTTGCTTCCCCATCGCGTGTCTGAGACCCGCAGCTGTCACCCGCCCGCCCCTCCCGATTGTTCGCTAAGCACCTACGGTATACTTCTCGCCTGGGAACCCGGGCCTCCTCCTGGAGGCAGAGGTGACCCGATGATCTAAGGGCTCGCGCCGCCGCCGCCGCCGTAGGCGCTCGGGCCAGTCGGGCGCTCATTCCAGCCGGGAGGAGGCCTGGCGCGCTTCTGCTAGGGAGCAGCAGATGCCCCGAAGGCTGAGCGACTTGCTCACGGTCCCGGAGACCAGACCCGCCTGCCACCCTTCTGCTGAAGCCGGAAGTCAGCACATATTAGGCGCCGCCTCTGTTTAGTGGGGCATGGGTGAGGTTCACGTGGATCCCCGGAGAGGAAGGATAAATAAGTCCGCATGGGAGTATATCCTTGCTTAGCTCAGGGCCCAGGATCTGGGGAGGGAAGGAGTGATAAGAAATGAGCATGCATTAGGCTCCCATGATATGCACCTCCAAAAAAGTGGAGCTGGTGGCACACGCCTGAAATCCCAGGCTGAGGCAGGAGGATCATAAATCTGAGGTCACCTCAGAAACTTAGTGAGGCCCTAAGCAACTTAGCGAGGCCCTGGCTCAAAATAAAAAGTAAAAGGGGCTGGGGTGAGCTCCGCGGTTAGCGCTCCTGGGTGGAATCCCCAGTACAGTGACCAGGAATACAAGTGCCTGACCCTTCACTGTATCCAGCCCTTATGAGTGAGGGGGCATTACCTCACTTGGAGGGAAGCAAGGCCTGTGCATACACTGAATGCCTACTGTTTGCACGACTGTTCTGCCTGATTTGTAGACAAACTGAGACTGAGGACCGTTTGAGGGTACAGTGAAACTTCTGATGGCTGGAGGAGGGGCTCGGTGGTAGAGCACTTGCCTCGCCTGTGCTTGACCCTGGCGTCACCCCCAGCCCTGCAGAGACAACAGAAAAAGAAAAAGCCTCAGAGGCAGGGTCCCCCACCCCCACCCAACCCCCACCCTGCAAGACCTGGCCCAAGTTCAAGGTGCATCTCTTGCTTGCCCTTTCCCTTCTCCAAGAATCCCAGCGCGGCCCCAATACACGGGGAGCTGCCCCGGGGGCTGCGCCTGCTCACACGCGCCCTGCGCCCTGCTCCTGGCAGGTCCATGACCTGTGTCTGCGGGAGCCCCTCAAGAAGTCCCCGGAGCTGCTGGTCAATGTGAGCCTCTACTACGAGTCCCTGTGCGGAGGCTGCAGGTACTTCCTGGTTAGAGACCTCTTCCCAACGTGGCTGATGGTCATGGAGATCCTCAATGTCACCCTGGTGCCCTACGGAAACGCCCAGGTGGGTAGGCGCGCCAGGGAAGCCGCGGAGGGGTCGCCGGTGTGGCGACCAGGGCTCACTGGGCTCTCTGCTTGCAGGAGCGGAATGTCAGCGGCACGTGGGAGTTCACGTGCCAACACGGGGAGCGGGAGTGCCAGCTGAACAAGGTGGAGGTGAGCGGGGACCGGGGCGCGCAGTGGCTGCGCAGCCTGGGGCGCCCGTAGGGAAAGACGGCTGCCGGCTCCATCCTCGGCGCCGCCCGCCTCGGCGCCATCCCGTCCGCCTTGCCCGCATCCTCCTCTAGGCACCGTGTTTGTCCCCAGAAGCCTTGGGGTGTCGGGACCCCTCCTGACCTTGGCCGCCCCCTCTCTGGTCCCAGGCCTGCCTGTTGGACCAGCTGGAGAACAGCGCTGCCTTCCTCACCATTGTCTGCCTGGAACAGCTGGACGACATGGAAAAACATCTGAAACCGGTGAGCAACACGGACCCTGGCCAGCCCAGGTTCCAGGCCCAGCTCCCTTCTCTGGGTCGGGGGGACACAGGCAGGTCCCTTGGGGGTGCAAGTACATCAGGGAAGACTTCCTGGAGGAGGCATCTCTGAGCTGGGCATGGAAGGAAGCGCAGGAAGGTGCAGGGACTTAGATGCTAGGATATGGGGACAATGGATAGGAGAGGCCCTACCTATTTATTTCCCTGGGGGATTGTAAAACAAAAATAATAATTCCCCAAAGGGTGATCCCCCACCCCAATCATGTATTCATTCATCAAACATCCAGGACACCCAAGAAGCGTCACCCCATCACTCCCCACCTTGCAGGATCAGAGGGGGGCTGGGGAGTGAAGAGGACGAGGGAGCACTGGGGAGGAGGGAGGAGGAGGAGGAAGGGTGTTCATGCATGGGAACAGCATGCACCAAGCTCTGAGTAGAGAGAGCGGCTGGTCTTAGCAGGGAGGGAGAGCACGAGGGGTGGGAGGCAGGAGTAGCCTGAACCCCAGCCTCAAGGGCCTCCATTCAGGCACATAATGAGCACCTACTGTTTATGGGCACTGTTGCTTCGCTGTGGAACCAACTGTCCCCTCTTGCCAGTGAGGAAACAAGCCTGGGGGGGGGGGCAGAGGGGACCGTTGGGGAGATAACAGGGAGGAAGCCGAGCAACACGCTGGCCCACCCCTTTCCCCAGTGCCTGGAGCTCTATGCCCCCGAGGTGTCCCCAGACAGCATCATGGACTGCGCAACCGGGGCGCGCGGCACCCAGCTCATGCACGCCAACGCCCAGCTGACAGACGCGCTGCAGCCGCCCCACCAGTATGTGCCCTGGATCCTCGTCAACGGGGTAAGACTGTGTGTGAGCGGCCGCGGGACCCTGGGAGGGGATCCGGGTGGTGGAAGTGCCCACTGGTCTGAGCCAGTCTTGGGAACCCTGGCAACCCCTTGGGGTCCCAGACCAGCAGAGCAGGATTGCGGGGCTGGTGGTCAGTGGGGCTGTTTGCTTTTCTCTGTGCAGAAGCCCCTGAAAGACCCCAGCCAGCTCCTGAGCCTCGTCTGCCAGCTGTATCAGGTAAGATGCGGGGAGCCGGGGATCCCGCTGGTGGGAGCAGCACCTCCTGCCAGGATTCCCACACCGACCCTCCACTCCAGGGTGAGGAGAAGCCAGATGTCTGCTCCTCCATGGCCACCACCCCCAGGGAGGTCTGCTACAAGTGACCAGGAGTTAGTGTCCCAGGACGGAAAGGACAGGAAGAGCCAGAACCCAGCTGCCACCCTTCTTCGGATCCCCAACCCTGGGCAGATACGACTCACCAACTGGGGGACTTCTAGACATCCCACAAAGCCCAGACCCAAAATTCCACCCCGTGATCCAGGGTTCTGCCTCACTGAGAATGGTGCAAGATTGAAATTCAATTAATACATAATAAATCCATCTGGTTGTGATGATTTATTTTATACCATTTTTTGCAGCACTGGGAATGGAACCCAGGGCTTTGGGCAGCCACTGAGCTACACCCCAGCCCCTTGGATAGTTTTCAAAAGTGGAAAAGTCAAGCTGGGCGCCGTGACGCACACCTGTCATCCCAGTGACTTGGGAGGCTGAGGCAGGAGGATCACAAGTTCAAAGTCAGCCTCAGCAATTTAGCGAGGCCCTGTCTCTAAAAAATAAAAAGGGCTGGGATGTGGCTTAGTGGTTAAGCATCCCTGGGTTCAATCCCCAGTACCAAAAATCAGCAGCAGCTCAGGGCTTGGGCTCGTGGCTCAGGGGCGAACGGTCTTGTTCTAGTCTGTGTGAGGCCGGGGATTCCACCCACAGCTCTGCAGAAAATAAAATAGTAATAATAAATGCAGGCTCTGATTTTTCACTGTGCAGACCTGGGGATGGAGCAATGTGAGGACTAAATGCATCCTAGAGAGACTCTGGCCAAGTTAACATTTTAATCATTAACTGAATTTCTGGCTGCTAATGGACTATTTTCGCCTAACATCGCTTGGAATACTGTAAGGACTCTGAGAAACAGCATGGAACAGAGAGGCTGCTGCAGCCCCGTAGTGGGGCGTCTGCCCGACATGTGCAAGGTCCTGGGCTCCATCCCCAGGGCTGCAAAAGAAAGGTAACAGAGACATGAGGGCACTGGCCCAGCTCCCCTGTGAGAGCTCAGATCAAGCCATTAGACATTTTCACGACATGTAAAATCCCAAACAGGAGCCAGGCACAGTGATGGGTGCCGGGAGTCCCAACTACTCAGGAGGCTGAGGCAGGAGGATCCCTGAAGCCCAGATGTGGTTCCTGGAAAGACCCTTCTAGTTGCAAAACAAAAAGAAAAAATGTGGGCTGGGGTTGTGGCTCAGTGGTAGAGCGCTCGCCTAGCATGCATGAGGCACTGGGTTCGATTCTCGGCACCACATAAAAAAAATTTAAAAATAAAGATATTGTGCCACCTAAAACTAAAGAATAAATAATAAAAAAATGTCGTGAGATATTAGATGTATAAAAGGAGAGAAAATAAAAACTGAAACAAGCTGAAGAAAGTGGCCCTGCACAGGTTCCGTTGGTGGCATGGAGCTCTGTACTGTGAGAGCCATCAGGCTGGGTTGGGGGTGGCAAGGCTGGACTCAGGTGCTCTACCCTGAGCCACACCCCAGTTCCATCATGCACTTCACCAGGATTATTTCTACCAAAACAAAGGAACTGCCAAGCAGCCAACATGACTCACACCTGTCATCCACGCCTGTCATCCCAGCAGTTTGGGAGGCTGAGGCGGGAGGATGGAGAGTTCAAGGCCAGCCTCAGCCATTTAGGAAGGCTTTAAGCAACTCAGCAAGATGCTATCTCTAAAAGAGAAAGAAAGGGCTGGGGAGGTGGCTCAGTGGTGAAGCACCCCTGGGTTCAATCCCTGGTAAAAACAAAAACAAAAAAACCCTGAGTTTAATGATTAGAACCAATGTGGTGGGTTTGCAGAGCTGGATAGAGCCCAGGCCAACACATACTAGGTAGGAAAGCACTTTACCACTGAACTACATCCTTGGCTCTAAACTCACATTTTTAAATCCACAGGGCAGTGAGCAGGGATTTTTAGTCAGTCATAAACATCTTTAGATGGTAGTGAAGATCCAGTGGGGGGTGGGGAAGCAATCCAACAGGCTGCTTGGTTTGCGGCTCCAATGTCTTTATGATGATGACATTTGGTATCCACTGAACTTTTTTTTTTTTTTTGCACTGCTGGGGATTAACTCCAGGGACACTTGACCACTGAGCAACACCCCAACCCCCTCTGTTCCTCTTCCTCTTCCTCTTCCTCCTCCTCCTCCCCTTACACCACCCTCCTCCTCCTCTTTCTTTTTTTTTTTTTTGTGGCGCTGGGGTTTGAACCCAGGGCCTTGTACATGGGAGGCGAGCTCTCTACCAACTGGGCTATGTCCCCAGGCCACTCTTCCTTTTTTTCTTCTCCTGTTTTCAGAAAGGGTCTTGCTAAGTTGCTGAGGCTGGCCTCTAACTTGCAATCCTCCTGCTTCAGTCTCCCTGGTCACGGGGAGTGCAAAGTACTTACATGGGTCAACTTACATGGTTCAACTTGGTATAGATCAACTTACAATTTTTTGACTTCACAATGGTGTGACAGCGAAACCCACATGGCCATTAGGGTTTTGAATTTCAGGGCTGTAGTCAATGAGTACAGTGTCGGTGTTTCCCCTCCTGATCACGGGACTCACCGGGAGCTGCCTGGCATTCAGAGAGGATTGGACCTCACACCACCTGCTCCAGGAAACAGCCGAGTTCAAAGTCCAGAGAACTCTGAGTGACCCACCATGTTTATACACGGTCCGTTGTGATGATTTCTTTGCCATTTACATGAAGTTGTTCAGCCTGCGCTGGCAGAGCATTGGGAAGGCGCAGTCCTAGTTTTCAGTGATGCCAAGTCAGGAGGGCGGGAGGAAGAGTGGAGTGTTACCAACAAGATAAGCAAAATGATTGGAGCTGTTTCTAAAGAGGCCCATAAAGACCAGGTGCAGAGATGCGTGCCTGGAACCCCAGCGACCCTGGGAGCCGAGGCAGAAGTGATGAGGGACAGATGGATGTGAGACATGGGAACTGGAGTTAAAGGAACAAGTCTGTAACATGGAACCCCATGACCCCAGCGTGATTTCACTTAGCAATTCATCTTGTACAACCAGAGACATGGAAAATTGTGCTCTATATGCATAACACGAATGGAATTGCATCCTGCCGTCATACATAACAAATTAAAATAAATAAATAATGTAAATTTTTTAAAAAGCCATTTATCTGCAGCCCTGCTTGACTGAAGTCAACAGAGTATGTTAAATTCCTCAGCAAACTACCTGTTGTCTGTAGGGGAAAGGCAGACCAGGAAATGCCAACAAGAAGAACACGAGTTCCCCTGAAGAAGGGACGTAGGACTTACAAGGAACAAATCCCAGAATTCAGGCAGATCAGGATAATTCTACGTAGCCGTAATATCTGTAAAAAGAGGTTCAAATTAGGGCTGGGGCTGTAGCTCAGTGGCAGAGCACTTGCCTCGCATATGTGAGGCACTGGGCTTAATCCTTGGCACCACATAAAAATAAACAAATAAAGATATTGTGTCCACCTAAAGCTAAAACTAAAAAAAAAAAAAAAAAGTTAGTTGGGGATGAGTCTCGGTGGTAGAGAGCTACTGATTTCAACTCCCAGGATCAAGGAAAAAGAAATGTAAGAAACATCTTTACTTCGGAAGCCACACAAAACCAGGCAGGAACAGGATTTGGCCGGTGGTCAGTTTTCTGCAACACAGATGACATTTTCCCCTACAGAAAACGAGGAGGTCACGGTTTCTACAACAGCACAATGTCGCTGTGATATGATTCAGCCCAGAACAGTGTCTAACGTTTATTTTTAGGCAACTGAGGTCTAAGACCCGGGAAAGGTCAGGACCAAGGTCAACATCTGGATGAGGTGCAGAGCTGAGGCTTCTTCCCCACGTCCAACTTCCAGAAGGCTCTGCAGGACGGGACTTCAGTCTCCTGTAGCGGTCAAGCCCACTCTTGTCACCAACTCCAGGAGAATCTGGAAATCTGAAAGGCACTCAAACCCAGACTGTAGTACCTGCCTAAGATTGGCCATCTCAACGCGGGAGGCGGGGCAACAGGCAGCGATTGGCCAGTAGTGGCATCCGGGGGTGTGGTTACTGTTATCCATAGGCCGGCTCAGAAGGGGGCGGGAAAGGGGGTTTAACGTTTCCCCAGGGCACGCTGGACGTCAGGGCAACACTTACTTGCGATTGGTCCGCTAGTTCGGGAGGCGGTACACAGCTGCTTTCAACGACCGACCCTGGGAGAGCTCGGCTGCTTATTATTGGTCAATACTGCCAGGGGCGGGAAAGTGCAGCTCCGTGAAGATCAGCGATTGGTCGGGGGCTACTTGGGGCGGACACGAGGGCTGGGAGACAGTGTGGATTGGTCCGCGGAGGCGTAGGCGGGGATTCGTGGAGGCGGGGGGACTCATGGTTGGCTGGCGCAGGTCGGGGCGGGGCAGAGCAGCGCGCCGGTTCCTGCGCCGCGGGTGGCGATGGCGCCGGGTGGCTGGCGGTGGCTGCGCGGTCTGTGGGCAGCGGGGCAACCCCTGTTCCAGGGCCGTGCGCTTCTCATCACCAACACTCTGGGCTGCGGCGCACTCATGGCAGCTGGGGATGGCGCACGCCAGTCCTGGGAGATCCGCACCCGACCTGGCCAGAGGTTTGACCGGCGGCGCTCAGGTGAGGACGTCGGCGCTGCTGGCCCTTCACCTCCGGGGACCTTTGTTCCTACCTAAGATTCGGAGATCTTCGTATCCGGCCAGTGGTCATTCATCCCTGATCCGTAGCCTCCGTCTCTGTCAGAACACAACCTCGGCGTGCACTAAGTCTAAGGACTCCGATGATCCCTCCCTCAGTCTCTGTCCCCTAACACCCCCAGGTGTCCGTCACCCCCAATCCCTGGGATCTCTGCTATCCACCGAGGAGCCTGGAACGGCGTCTGTCTGGCGGTGGGGCTTGTAGTGGAGGAATACACGGTTGAGCTCGCCCGATTTTCTGGCCGAGGCTTGGGGAGGGCATTGGGCTTACCCACATCTTGGCCCGGGGGCGGGGGGAGGGTATTGTGGGGCTTGCTGGCCTGATCTGGCACCCTGCTTCTTATGCCACCTCAGCCAGCATGTTTATGGTGGGCTGCAGCATGGGCCCCGTCCTGCACTACTGGTACCTGTGGCTGGATCGCATACTCCCTGCATCGGGCCTCCGAGGCCTCCCAAACATCCTCAAGAAGGTCCTCGTGGATCAGCTCGTCGCCTCTCCTATGCTAGGCGTCTGGTACTTCGTGGGTAAGGAGCCCAAGATCTTGGGTTTTGCCCCTCATAGTTTGGGATTGGTGGAGACAGCATGTGTTAAGGATGCTGAGGTGTGATTCTGATGCTCCTCCTGTGTAGGTGGCCCTGGGTTGGGTGACAGAATAGACCCAATCTGACCCTCAGGGAGACAGTGGGGGTTGGTGTGAATGGTGGTGAGTGTGGGGGAGATGAGGACATTTTCTGGAGCTGCTTTGAATGGGAGGTTGGACACTCAGCAGAGACTGAGCTGCCAGACAGGAGGGTCAGCCTATGCAAAGGCCCTGAGGCCTAAAGGGAGAAGAGTGTGATTGGGATTAATGGGGTACAGTCATCCCAGCCCCAGGATCTGTGGAGAGTCTTGGCAGAGCTGCTCGTCCCCACCCTCCAGGCTCAGAGTTTCCTTGGCTGTAAAGAAGAACTAAAGCCAGATTTTACCTCAGGGCATCTCCTTTGGAGCAGGTGTTTATTTTATAAATGATTTGTTCTGTGTTGTTCCCCTCCACCAGACATCCTGCTGTTCTGCCCATCTCACCAGACTGTCCCATACCCTCTGCCTGGCTCGCTCTGTCACTCAGAGGTCCAACCCCGCCCCACCATCATCGTGGGTCTCTTTCACCTCCACGCTACGCTGTGGCCTCTGACACTCATTTCTTGGTTTCCTCCCAGGCCTCGGCTGCCTGGAGGGCCAGACACTGGACGAAAGCTGCCAAGAGCTGCGGGACAAGTTCTGGGAATTCTACAAGGTGCGCATCCCCCAGGACCCGCCCACCTGCAGCGCCGCCTCTGACGGCTATCCTGCCCCGCCCCTCAAGGCTCTGGCCCCGCCCCTTACCACACTCCGCCCCTCCCCCTAGGCTGACTGGTGCGTGTGGCCCGCTGCGCAGCTGGTGAACTTCCTCTTCGTGCCCCCCCAGTTTCGGGTCACCTACATCAATGGTCTGACGCTAGGCTGGGACACATACCTGTCCTACTTGAAGTACCGGGTGAGTGTGGTGGGTGGACCCACACCCGGGGATTCCCCTGGGGCCATCTCTGTGACCCTCAGTGGCACTACAGCCACTGCAGAGGGTGAGGGCCCCTGACAGTTGGGCCCAGGGAGGGCAGGCAGGGAGCTCCTCAGCCATGGAGAGGTAGCTCTGCTGTCTGACGGACCAGGCCAGGTACAGGTGTGACCACCAGGTCCCTGCTATGCCTGTTGAGCAGAGCTGACCCCAAACCTGAGGACAGATAGATGTGGGCCCAGGGAGCAGGAGAAATGGCTCGGAGAGTTCCCGGCCCGCTTGTGCAAGGCCCTGGGTTCCATCCCCAGTGCCCCCCACACAGAAGCAATGCATGTGACCAGACCCTCTGTGCTGACAGGTCCCCGGCCCTCTGACACCCCCAGGCTGTGTGGCCTTGGGCACTCGAACGGACTGAGCTGCCTAACACCCAGGACTAGATCCCTGCTCTAGACAGGGCGACGGCGACTAGGAGCTGCCACGCCTCCCGTCAGAAGGGGAGTGGACTCCTGAAGCAGGCGGGGTCCTGGGGCCATGTCCCAGGCATCTAGCTGAACTCCCTTCCAAGCTCACAGCGGGCCATTTCCCATCTGGAACACAGCCACCAGATGGACAGTTGTCCCCCAACCCTTTTCACTGGAAGCCTAATAAGACCTGTGACCAAGATGTCCCACCTGCAGCACAGGGCCTCAGCCAGCCAGCTGGTCCCAAGCACCAAACCCTCACCACTGCCAAGGCCTGGCTCTGGGCCACACAGCCACACTGGGGCTTTTCCAGGCCCCTGGGGACCAAGGCAAGGACATGGCCGATCCCCTTGGAGTAGGGTCCAGCCTGGAGTCAACTCCAAAATCTTCAAGCAGGACACGGAGCCTCCAGGTCGCTTCTTTCGTCGTGAACAGGGAAATTCCATTAAATTCTCTCTGTAATTGAAATCTTGTGATTGTCCAAAGACAGACGGGGAGGGCGGGACCCTCTGCAGAGGGACAGGGCATGGTCCATTCACTTTATTGGATTGTGTGTAGTGTGTCATTACATCTCCTAGGGGACTGAGGGGCACGTTTGACACTTGTGACGTCAGAACAGGTCCGGAGGGGTGGTCCCAGGGTGGAATCCACTCCCAGCACCCCACCCACCCAAAAGATAAAACTGAGGGAGAGGAGTCCTGGACTCCTCCCCTGTGGTCCACCAGGAGAAGCCTGAGCAGGGGACCCGGGGCGCTGCATCAGGAGGGGCTGGCGGGCCTGGCCACCCCATCACCGCATCAGCCTGCTCTGGGGTGTCATCTGGTCCCCTCTTCACAACCAACAACTGCTGATGAGGATGAATTTAAAAAAAAAGGTGAGGTCTCCAAAGGAGGGTGAGCAGTGACCACGACACGCCACAGCAGAGCAGGGACAGGGCTGTATGTACACGGGGGAGAGGGCGGGGGAGCCCGGGCCCCTGGGGGACATCTTCAATAAATAAATAAATAACTACGATAATAAATAAGGATGATGGGCTACGTCAGGGGCGGGTCCCAGGCCCTGGGGGTGGGGTGGGGCGGGGCTGCTCTCAGCAGGCGCAGTCCTGGTGCGGGGGCGCCTGCTGGTCAGTGAGCTGCGGGCCCTGCTTGGCGCCGGTCACAGCGGGGTCTGCCGTGTCCAGTGACTCGGACATCTTCTCGCAGATGACGTCCACCAGGCGCTCAAAGGTCTGCTTGACATTGATGTTGTCCTTAGCACTTGCCTCAAAGAACTCGAACCCTGTGGTCAGGGAAGGGAGAGTAAAGACCCTTCTTTGCACCCAGCTCCCAGAGCCGGAGGACCCATTAAAGACACGGACAAGTCACCCAGGAAAGCCACACTGTGAATGTCCAAGACAGACGGGGAGGGCGGGACCGTCCTGCGTTTCCCATCCTTTTTATTTTTTTTAATATTCATTTTTTAGTTTTCGGTGGACACAACATCTTTATTTTATTCTTATGTGGTGCTGAGGATCGAACCCAGCACCCTGCGCATGCCAGGCGAGCGCGCTACCACTTGAGCCACATCCCCAGCCCCCTATCCTTTCTTCACCCTGAGATTGTCTCCAGGGCCCTAGCAAGCACCTCTGATCCCCACTGTCCAGCCCACATCCATGCACGGGCCCTGGAGACCTCCCACACTCAGACCCAACTGTGCCCTCCCCTCCTCAGATACCCTCCATGGCTCCCTATTGTTCTAAGAAGTTCTGGCTCCTCGGCTCATGGTCGAGGCCCTGCACAACTGACTGTGTGTCCTCCAGTTAACCCCCGTGTTCCAGCCTCTTGAAACTGTGGCCTAACACAGGATCATTTTCATCTCTGGCCTTGGCCCACCTGTTTCCTCTACCTGAGGGACCGGCTAAGGCCCACCTCACTCCCAGTGAGGCAGAAGCCTGTCATGGCCCTTAACACCCGCAGGAAGCCAGACGGTGAGAGTGTGGGAACTGCTGAGCCCTCCCAGTGGCTCCTGGGTCGAGGCCAGCTGGCAGAAAGCGCTGATTGCCTAGATTTGAAGCCATCCCTGTCCTGATTCCGCTGTGAGACTTTGGGTGTGTGTCCTTCCCTTTTAGGGCTTCAGTGTCCCTTTTCTCACCTTGTGGGTCCCCAGTCTGCTGGTCACTCACCAAGATGGTCGGCCAGCTGCCGGCCACGTTCCGATGACACCACCCGCTCATCCTCCATGTCACACTTGTTCCCCACCAGCAGCACCTGGGCATTGTCCCACGAGTAGGTCTTGATTTGGGTCGACCTGCATGAGGCAGCAACGGGGTTGGTTTAGGGGTTTGAGGACCCCAGCCCCATCCCCAGGCTCTAGGGCAGGGCCTGTCCCCTTGTCCTGGGGAGAGAGACCTTGAGGTTGGCCCACGACCTTCCTACCCCAGGTCTCCTCCAGCCACCATGGCCCCATAGTCCTCCAACATGGCAGGCTTAGCCCTTCCTCCCTGCCGGGTATCCACTGTCCTCTCTCCATCCACCAGCCTCTTCCTCCAGGAAGCCCTACCAGGCCCCATCTCTGCCCTGCCAAGAACTCATGCTGTTTCCTGCCTGTAGGTATTTGCTCCAAAAGCTGCCTGTGCTTCAAAATCCAGCTCTCAAGCAACCCCTCCCACTGTTCCCAGCACCCTCAGAGAAATTACTTCCTCTGCAACAAATTCAGAAATTCTCTGAAAGTTTACCATCATGGCTAGGCAGATCATTTATTTATTTGTTTGATTACTTATTTATTTTGCAGTACTGGGACTTGAACTCAGAAGCACTCTGCCACTGAGATACACTCTCAGCCCTTTTTAGTTTGGGGCTTTGTACCAGGGATTGAACTCAGGGGCACTTAACTACTGAGCCACATCCCAGCTCTTTTTTATATTTTACTTAGAGACAGAATCTCGCTGAATTGCTTAGGGCCTTGCTAAATTCCTGAGACTGGCTTTGAACTCCTAATCCTCCTGCCTCAGCCTCCCAAGCAGCTGAGATTACAGGCATGTGCCACTGTGCGCAGCCTCTTTTTAGTTTTTATTTTAAGACAGGATCTCACTAAGTTGCCAAGGCTGGCCTCCAACTTGAGATCCTCCTGCCTCAGCCGCCTGAGTTACTGGAATTTTATAGGTATGCACCAACTGTGTCTGGCTATCTTATTTATTTATCTATCTATTTATTTTTTGTTTAGTGCTGGGGATTGAACCCAGGGCCTTGTGCATGCGAGGCAAGCATTCTACCAACTGAGCTATATCCCCAGCCCTATTTTATTTTAGAGATGGGGTCTGGCTATGTTGCCCAGGTTGGTCTCAAATTCTTGGGCTCATGTAATCCTCCTGTCTCAGACTTCCAGCACCTGAGACCTTAGGCACCTGCCACCATCCCTGGCCAGGGAGAACATTCAAATGTGTCCAACCTCAGGTCTGGGGATGTGTGCAGTGGTAATGCATTTGCCTAGCATTTACAAGGCCCTGCATGTGACCCCAGAACCACAAAGAAAAAGAAGAAGAAGAAGAAGAAAGACAAACAAATGTTGCTGGGGGCACACGCCTATAATCCCAGCAGCTCTGGAGGCTGAGGCAGGAGGATGGTGAGTTCAAAGCCAGCCTCAGAAACTTAGTGAAGCCCTCATCAGCTCAGTGAGACCCTGACTCTAAATAAAATACAAAAAGGGCTGGTGGTGAGGCTCAGTGATTAAGACCCTGGGTTCAATCCCCGGTACTGAGAAAAGAAAAGAAACGTTTACAACCTATGTAAACTGCTCTTATAGTCTGTGTTCCCAACCTCATCAGATCCCAGATTGTTTCCCCTTTACATTCCTATAAGGATTTCCATCTGAAGTGAAGAGATGGTCTGAGAGGAGGGGAGGTGCTCACCAGTCCTGCACAGCGTTGAAGGACTCCTCGTTGGTGATGTCATACATGAGGATGAAGCCCATGGCGCCCCGGTAGTAGGCGGTGGTGATGGTCCGGTACCGCTCTTGCCCTGCTGTGTCCTGGGAGGAAGAGACGGGAGCCATAGACCCACACGTGAGCTCCTCACAGAGGAGATCTGCTCTGAGATCATCCAGTCTGGTCCCTTCGGGGCCCAGCAAGGGGACAGGCTCTCACCCAGGGACTCCATGGTCCAGGAAAAGCCCTCTGGGTCACTAGTATCCCAAACTTTTAGTACTCGATCATCCTACTGCAGAATCCATCCCTATTTATTCAACAAGCGCGTACTGGGCACCAAACCACACACCGTGTGCTGCACCCTGTCACAGCACGGAGCTTATAAAATGGACAGAAATTCCCTCCCTGTGGAATGCTCAACACTGTGGTGGTGCCTGCCTAACCAGTGACTCAGGAGGCTGAGACAGGAGGATCACAAGGTAGAGGTCAGCCTAGGCACCTGAGCAAGACCCTGTCTGAAAATTAAATGGGCAGTGGGTGGAGCTCGGTGGTCCAGCACTTGCCCAGTACACGTGAAGCCCTGGGATCCACCCCATTACTGCAAAAATAACATAAAGTAACTACATAAGCATAGCCGTCGGAGGGTAGCAAGGCCTGAGGAGAAAAATAAAGCCTGCCCAGGATGGGGAGTGTCGGAGGGGGACAGTTTAAAAACCTGAAGGAGGGGAGGGAGGGAGGAGCATCCCACATAGAGAGACCAGGCAGGGACTCCTGGCCCCAGTGAGGGGTTCCTTTTATGAGGAGTGCGATGGAAGCCATGAGCAGAGAGGACAGGCTCCCTCTGGCCTCTGCAGAACTGAATGAGGAAGGTAGGAAGCCCTGACAGCATCCGTCCCAGGAAATGAGGACAGGAGCCAAGATCTGGCTGAAGCCTCATACGAAGTTCCAGAAAGAACTGCAAGCTGGGGAAACAGCCACTGAAATTAGACACTGATGGAACAGGGGTGCTCTATGATCCTCCACCCCCAGGTATACAGTAGGCATCTGATAAGTGCCCTGGGTGTGAATGCACGAATCTAACCAGGAATGCATGAATCTAACCAAATGGGCTCTTTTCCAGTAAGAAGAGGAGCCCTCCTGCCCGACCCACCCAAATCTGCAGCTTGATCCTCTTGTCGTTGCGGTAGATGGTCTTGACCTTGAAGTCGATGCCCACAGTGCTGACGAAGGCGGGTGTGAAGGAGTCATCCGCGTAGCGGAAGAGGAAGGACGTCTTGCCCACGCTGCTGTTGCCAATGATGAGGATCTTGAACATGTAGTCGAAGTTCTGATCCGAGGACTCCTTCTGCCCATAGCGGGAGTCTGTGGCGGATGCCATCTGGGGGTGCGGGTTGAAGGACAGCATGAGGGGGCTCTCTCCATCCCCAACTTCCCAAGCCCAGGATGGAGAGTTGCAGAAGAGTACCACAGTGGTGTTGGGAGACCACACTTAAATCATCAGGGGCCCCAGTATTAATGGGGTTGCCCCAGCAGAAGCCTAGCTGTGACCTTGAAAGGTCCAAGATTTCAAAGGAGGAGAGCGGATGGGGCCACCCCTGCAGCCCCTCCATCAGGCTTGCCCCAGGTCAGAACTGTAACCCTAAACCCTATGGCTCTACTCTGAGGGGTGACTGTTGCCGGCCCCGCCCCCCCCCCCCCCCATCAATCTTTCATGGTCCTCAGAACCGGGCTGCACGTGCACAGGAATGTATGGCCCGCGGGTGGCGGGGTGGCACGTCTGCAGCTCCCCTTCCCCCAAATGCCAAGGCAGGGAGAACTCAGGCCAGAACAGTTGCATCACGTGACCGTGGCGGGGCGTGTACAGACTCAGGTGTCCACAGTCCCGCACACATCCGCACACATTCGTCCACGCTCAGACATAAATGAGTGTGCCAACACCAGATACACAGGGCAGAGCCGCAGGCACCTGTGTGCACACCAGTTCACATATAAAGATGTGCAAACCCACCCCGGCGCACGGCCCCCGGTTCCCCTGCAGGTGTGTGCACATCACCCACAGGGACACAGATCTTTATGCACCTATGCACAGAGCCCAGCGCGAACACTCACAGTCCGTGAATTTCCCTCCGCACTCGTGCGGCACGCACATACTTAGACCCAGATCACACGGAGTCACGTGAACGTACCCAGGAACACACGCAAGTGTACACAGACCCGCTGACACAGTCGGGCGCGCACACGCGTGTGCACACCACGCGCACGCGCACGCAACAGCCTCCCGCGCGCACAGCTCCCGCAAGGCACTCGCCTCCCCTCCCCCTCCGCCGCAGCGCCTGGGGGTTGGGGGTACTGTGAGGATCGGACAAGTTGGGGGACCCTCGGACCTACCCCTTCCCAGGCCCCCCACCGCCGCTCCTATCCCCCCATTCAACCCTGGTCAACCCCCTTCCCCTCCGCCAGCTCATCAGTCAAATGAAGGTTATGCAGGTGCTCAGAGCGGGAGCACAGAGGGACGCCCGGGAGCTCACCTTGCCCTGCACCAATGTGGCAGCGATCCGAGTGGCGGTGACTTTTGGGCGGTGGCGGTGACGGGGACCCCCAGTGAGCTGATGTGGGGCTGCGCGGCGGCGGCGGCGGCGGCAGCGGCAGCGGCTCAGGCCCCTGCAGTCCTTGGTGACGTCCTGCAAAGAGTGGGGCGGGGCCGCACATGCAGATACGGTCGTGACGCCATCGGGGCGGAGCCGCGCATGGAGATATGCCCACCGAATCTTGCAGAACCAGAAGGGGCGGGGCCCCGCGCAGATTGACGCTTGAATGGGGCGGGGCCAGATGTGTACATGCTGTAGGGGCGGGCGCGGTTCCAGCTCCTGCTCCGCCTCTTGGAAGGCGGGGCTGATTAGAGTCCTCTCATTGGCTTAAATACTTGAGCGACGGACAATACAGCCAATCAGTGACTGTTGACTCCCTTCTCCTGTCCAATGGAGGCTTTTAGGTTTTTGAAGGGCCGAGAAGCTGAGGCCTTGACTGAGCCCTGGTTTTGGGGGGCGGTTCTCTTTTCCTTCAACGCCCACCCAGCTCCGGGTCGCCTACAGCCCCTGCCTCGTCCCAAGTGCTGTGATTTCCTGTTAACTGTCCCCTACTATCATTTTCAGAAAAGAGGAACTGGGATCCGAGAGATGCTCCATGGCCCCTCAATTTTTAGGGTTCAAATTAAATAAAAAAGGAAAAAAAGGAGGAGGATTTAAGAGAGACCCCAGTCCAAGTCCCAAAGTGTAGGACCTCTACTGAGGACCGGGCTGTCAGGGGCGCACCCCGCCCCTGTTTACGAGATTAAAAGAAGAAGAAATAGAGTCAAAAGAGCCACCCCTCCCCACCATCTCCCAGAAAAGGAAGGACCGAGGACGCTCCGACACTCTTCCCTTCCCTGGGCCCCATTATCGAGAGAAAAATTCGAAGAAAAGACAAAATAGGGTCAGAGACGTGTCCTGTCCCCTAAACCTCCAAAGCCTGCGGTTAAAAACAAAAAACAAAAACAAAAACAGAAAGCGGGGAAGGTACGAGAGGGTCTTCCCCAGCCCTTCACTGACTCAGGTGCTCAGACTTGGGGGACTGGGCGACCCCTGCCTCCCAGGGGAGATGCAGAATAGGGAGGCCAACGTCTCCCTCGCGTGTCCCTTCCAGTCTTCAGGGGGGAAAGTCAGGATTTCGGGGAGGGGAGCCCCAGCCCCCACTGTGGGTCTCCTGTCCCCACTCACTCTGGTCCTCAAACAGCAGGGGACATGTGGCCCCCAAGAGAGTCCAGATCCCCTGGATCCCCACCCCAGGAGGAGGAGCTGGGGAAGGGGCGGGGTGGGGGCGGGGAGGACTCATCCTGTTTATAAAAAGCTCCCAGCTGCTGAGGCGCCGCGACCAGAATAACTTCGCGCCAGGAGGCTGGGGGGGCTCCGCCCCCGAGCCCAGCCCGCCCAGCGCCGAGGAAGGACTGGGACGACCCTCCCCCTCCGTTTGCATTTGGGAAATTTATTTTTCTCCAAGGGTAACGTGTGTTTGTCCCCCTCTCCCACTTGGTCTATGAAACTATCACAGACCCGCTGCAGAGAACTGGGAAAATACAGAAAAGTAACAACAACAAAAAATAAAGAACAGTGAATCCAGCTCTCTGCTCCGCGGCTCCCTGCCCACGCGGAGACCCTCAGTCAAGTCCGCCCTCTGGGTGGGGACGCGGTGTGGGAGCCCCCGGGCTGGAAGTGAGGACAGCGAGGCTGCTCAGCTTCCAGACTTCCCGGACGGACGCCGCTGCGCGCTGCCTACACGGTGGCTCCCAGAAATACCCGTCCGCAGGAGAATGCGCACTAGCTCCCGCACTGACTTTGTATTTTAAAATAACAGCCGGGCATGGCGGCGGGGCCAGGAATCCCAGCGAGGCAGGAGGGTCACATGTTCGAGGCCAGCCTCTATAACTTAACGAGTTCCTTAGTGAGACCCTGTCTCAAAAGAAAGATAAAAAACACTGGGGATGTGACTCAGTGGCCAAATGCCTCCAGGTTTAATCCCCAGAACTAACAACAACAACAACAACAACAACAAGATCTTTATATTGAGGCGCATTCTGGGGCTGGGGATGCAGCTCAGTGGCAGAGCGCCAGCCTACTGTGTGAGCCCCTGGGATCCAGCCCCAGCAAACATGAAAGGGAAGGAAGAGAAGAAAGAATCAGCCCTTCCTGAGCTCTGAGCGGCAGAGGTTGGGGTCCCCAGCAGTTAGACTGTGACACTATATTATACTGTTCAGGGAGGTTAGGTGAAGAAGGGCCCCCTCTGGGAGAGCTCAAAGGACACCCCCTCTGTCCCCGAGGAGCCCTCTCCAGCTCTGGGAGGGAAGGGGGACAGCGATGTTTTCTCTCTTAACTGAGGCCCTGAGAGTCGCCCCAGGAGTTCACAGGGCTGAAATTCCAGGGGCCCCCCAGCCCTTCTCTGACCCTCCTCTTTGGGTCTAGGATGGGCCATAAAGGCAAAGACTGTGACCCTTGGGAAGAGTCCCAAGCAGGAGCGAGACCTGGGGTGTGAGTGGTTTCATCTGCCTCCTCTGTGGGCCTCGGTTTCTACATCTGTGATATGGGAGACTGAGGCCAGTTGGTTTGTCCTCTGGGGATCACTGTGTACTGGCTCAGGACACATTCTCTTCAAAAGTTGTCTGTTATAATTACGTGATCCTGGCAAAGAGATCATTTTACCGGTAAAAGACTAAGACCCAAGAAGTTTAAAGGACTTATTGAGGCTGGGCACAGTGGCATATCCCTGTAGTTGCCGCAACTAGGGAGGCTGAGGCAGGAGGATTGCAAGTTTGAGGCCAGCCAATGCACGTTTGTGGGACACTGTCTCAAAATAAAAACTAAAAGGGCTGGGGTGGAGCTCAGTGGTAGAGGCCCTGGGCTCAATCCCCAGTGCCATAAATAAATAGATAAAGCCCTCCCGGAGTTGCAGAGCACAGCAGCAAGGTGGGCAAGGCAGACCTGGCCAAGGCCTCTGGGGAACACAGACTGGAGCATAGCAGGCTCGAGTCAAAGAGTCAAAGACCTGGGAGGGCTTCTAGGAGGGGACCATGAACAACTGAGACCCAAAGAGTGAGGGTGGGGACTAGGAGGGTCGCTGCTGGTGGTAACTACTGAATATGCAGAAGCCCTAAGGGGGACAGAGCCAGGTGTCTGCGAGGCAGCGGGAATTGAGTGGAATCAGTAAGAGCGAGACAGAGGGATGCCCTGGGGCCCCAAATTGGAAGAGAACATATGATTTTTAAAATTTATTTGTATTTATTTATTTAGGTACCAGAGATGGAATCCAGGGGTGTTTAACTACTGAGCCACATCCCCAGCCCTATTTTGTATTTCATTTAAAGACGGGGTCAGTTGCTCAGCACCTCCCTGAATTGCTGAGGCTGGCTTTGAACTCGAGATCCTCCTGCCTCAGCCTCCTGAGCCACTGCACCGGCTTCAATTTATTTATTTATTTATTTATTATTATTTTTTGCGATACTGGAGATGGAACTCAGGGCCTCCAGCACCCTAGGCAAGTGCTCTGCCCTTGAGCCCCACCCCCAGCCCCATGTGCGTGTTGTCATAAGCAGGTGGAGAAAAGACCAGAGGGAAATAAGTAGAAATACTAAAGGAAGACTATCGACAGCTTTGGGATTGTGGTAATACTTTATTTTCTTCTTTATGTTTCATTATTCCCAAATTCGCTGCAGCAGAGACATACTACTTTGTAAGGAGTGTGGAGAGAGAACATTTTGAAATCAAAGTCCCCTAAGTCTCTGCCTTTGGAAAGTCTGGAAGGAAGCGGGTGGAGCTCAGCGGTGGGGCGCTTGCTGGGGAGCCCTGGGGTCCATCCCCAGCACTGAAAGAGAGGACAGAGGAAAATCTGCAGGGACTCCTACCAAGTCCACGACCCCAGATGCCTTTTGGTTCTTCCTGGGTGGAAGCCGAGCGCTCCTGGGTGCTGGAGAGTCGCCAGTGGTCATAATATTTACGAATGAAGCCGCTGTTCCCCCCGCGGGGGCTGCGGCGATGACGCGCATCGTGTATAAATTTGCAGGGTGGGGGCGGGGAGGATACTGGCTGCTTCTGGAAGGATTGCAAGACAGGCCCCCACCTGAGCCCTGAGCACAAAGCCGGTAGGACGCCCGCTTGCCCAGGACGAGCTGGTCCCCGCCAAGCTCGGAGGACCGCGGAGCTCGCCTGCCCCGCCCGGTGCACCTCCCGCTCCGACCGCCAGGGGGCGCCGCTGGCTACTCGCTTCAGGGCTGTGTGGCCTTGAGCAGGCGACAGGGCTGCTCTGTGTCTCATTCCCCATTCATGAAATGGGCCATGCGCTTTTTTATGGTACTAGGGATTGAACCCAGGGGTGCTCTACCACTGAGCTGCACCCCCAGACCTTTTTATTTTTCTATCTCGTCACAGGATCTCTCTAATGACCCAGTCTGGCCTCAAACTCACAACCCTTCTGCCTCAGCCTTCTGAGTCCCTGGGATTGCAGGCGTGGGCCACCACACCTGGATAGGACACTCATTTTGTAAATTAGGGTGTCTTAAAGTCTGGAGGGTTTACTGAGCCCCAGAGAGATGCTCACTGCTGCCCGGGTCGGAGATCTTTTAGGAATGTCACGGTCACCACACCCTCCACCGACCTTTAGCAGGGGCCCAGAAGGAGCTAACAATTGCAAGAAAGCAGCACAGGACTCCCTCCCTCTGGGGACACAGGATCAGGAGACACAGAGGCGAGCTGTACAGGGTGGAAATTCTGCAGTTCTGTTGTTGTCAAGAAAGAGACCATGGGTTGGGGGGGACCCAGCGTAGGGAAGCAGAGGGAGCAGGAGACACGCACACCCGGAGGCAGGGAGTCAGAGAACCCAGAGGCTGAGGGGCGGGGAGGAGCTGGGTGGTAGAGCGCCTGCCTGGCCCGAGCAAGGCCCTGTGGTCCATCCCCAGCAACAGGAGAAAAAAAACAACAACAACAACAAAAAACAAATACAGCAACCTTTTGAACAAGTGCTATGCAGCTTAAATCAGCCTTCAGAGAGGGTCCCCAACAAGAGCCTCCCTTTTCCTATGCCTCCACCACAGCTTCAGGGCCAGAATTGGGTCTCTGTGGGGTGCTGACTCCCTCCCTACCTTGTGCAGGGCTACCCCAGAAGCACAGAGCAGGCACAGGCCTGACACATAGTAGCTGCTCAATAAATACATGGAAAGAAAGAAAGAATTAAGTGATAGATGTGGTTCAAGAATGACTACTGGAGAAGGTGGACAAGGGCCTGGCAGACCCCCTTTTCCATACTAGGGATAGAGGTCCAGAGGGAGAGCCAAGGGCGCTGTAAGAGGCTGCCCCCGTCCAGCCCCGTAGAGCCATTTCAGCCGAACCTGAGGTCAGAGTGGACCCCAGCCTCCATTGGACCCTGAGACCTACCTATCACTAAAAAGTTGGTTGTCTGACTCAGCAGGTGGGAACATGAAGCAAGGGCCCCCTGGAACCTCCTTCTGGAAAGTTCACCCACCAGGGCCGTCGGGTGCCAAAGGGCTTGGTCATTACTTTGCCCCGTGGTCACGCAGGGCCTGCCTGGAATCTCCTGGCTGTCGAGGGGCAGGGCCCCCCAGGGCCTGGGGTACTGGCGCTAAGTGTCAGGTGACCCCGAGGGCTCCCTCTCCAGGGCTTCCTCCTCCTCCTCCTCCTCCTCCTCCTCCTCCTCCTCTGCTTCCTCCAGAGCGAGCTGGAACTGGAACCTGTCGGGGGCCCCCCGCTCCGAGCTGACTGCGGTGTCCACGGGGCTGCGGGGGATCTTGCTTTGGTACCACTCTCGGTTGTCCTCCAGCGTGTCCAGCAGGTCCTGTGCGTCGGGGTGGACCAGGTCAGCCCACGTCTCCCACAGCGGGTGGGCGATGTAGTCGATGAAGCCCACCTGGGGTGGCACAGGCAGGTGGCAGTCAGGCCTTGGGCCGTGTCTGTCCCTCTTCCTGGACGTCCATTCCCCACTCCTGGTAAGCCTCCAAAGCCTCTTCAGACGCCCCCCGAGGGCAGGACGGAGCTGTGCCTGGTCGGGGACCCCAGGCTGGCCCAGCTCCGGCTTTCCCTCCCCCACCCCTGCGGGCCAGGCTCGGCCACCCTCAGACCTGGGACTTCTCCACCGAGGCCGTGTGCTTGTCGCACATGGGGCTGATGTCCAGGCCCGACTCGCGCTCCCGGTCACCCTGCTGGAAGAACTCTGCCATGATGCGGTCCGTCCACTGGCGGTACAGGGGCAGCGGCTTGGTGGGGTTGCTGAGGTCAGCACAGTGGACAAGGTTCTGTAAGACCTGGGGGGTCAAGACAGGAGGGCACTGGCCGGACCCGCCACCTCCAAACCTGCCCAGGCCCGGGCCTGACACGTAGCAGCTGCTCAATAAATACATGGAGAGAATTTAAACTTAGGTGATAATTGATTCTGTGGTTCAAGAACGACTTCTGGAGAAGGCAGACAAGGGACTTGTGGGACCCCCCCATCCCTGTGCTAGGGATAGAGGCCCCTGAAATGCTCCGAGCCACAGACACCATCTTGCAGGTGGGGAGCAGTCCTGGGAGGAGAAGTGGCCACAACAGAGACATGTGACATTATTTCTTCAGATTTGGCATACAGTTGGTGCTTCATAAATGCAACTAAATAAGAACTTCAGAAACGGAGGCCCCAGGGCTCACCTGGCCACATACCTGGATGCGATCGGAGTAGTTATCCAGGAGCAGGACACCGAGGCTTGTCACCTTTTTGGTTTCTACCATGGTCTTGAGGTCCGCCAGGAGATTCATGTGTTTGGACATATCTGTGGCCAGCACCTGGGGACAGGCCAGGGAGGGTGACAGCATGAGGACCCATCTGCCCTGCTTCCCACCTGTAGAGGCCACCCCCACTGAGACCTCTCTACCATCAGAGCCCCCGGGTCCTCATCTGTGAAATGGGAGGGTATGATGAAGGATTCATTGCAAAAACGGCTCAGAAGAGGGACATGATCAGTGGCCCCTTCTCTGGGCTCACTGGGCTCAGCCAGGCATCCCTCATGTGTGACAGGGTATGGGGAAGGGAGAGGACACTCAGCAGCTGAGATGACTTGTACCAGAGGGTAGCCCCAAGGCTCCGCAGAGGCCGTGTCCTGTGCAAAGGCCCTGGGGTTGAATGAGTTGGGTGTGAACATAGAGGAGGTTGGGCTGGAGTCGGTGAGCACAAGAAAGATGGAGTTGAGGGGGCAAAGAACATGGGGGTGGGAGGTGGAGCACCTATGGAGAGGGTCATGGGATCTATAGGAGGGTTTGGGGTTGGGGACCTGGCGTGGCCACTGTGTGCCCTGAAGGACTATTTTCAGCCTTTTGTTGGGAAGTTCAGCCCTCAGCACAGCTGTTAAACTAAGTCAAATGAATGGGACCTGTGGATCCAGCTCAGGAGTGAGCCACACACGGCCACATTCCGAGACCTGAATACAAGTCTCAAAACTTCTCCTCAAACACTTGATCGGTACCAAATGCCACTCCTACTGTGGCTCCGCCACCAAGTCCCTCTTCACCTCGCCAAACCCCAGCCGCTCCTCATCCCAGGCCCTGGCTTCCTCTAGACCGTCCACACATGCTGTTCCCTCTGTGGGGAACACACCTCCCCATCCACAGGGGCCTGGCTCCTGTGTTCCCCACACTAGAGGCCCTCCTTGGCCCCTCCGCCATCTGCACCTCTCAAATGCTATATGGCTCTGCTATGATCCATCTCCCCCAGGGACCATGAATCTCAGAAATTAGGCCAGAACTGTCAAGGTGATTGGCACAGGCCAAGCACACAATAATAGCTCAATAAATGCTTGTTAAATGAATAAATGAGAAACAGTTTCCCAAAACTCCCCAGAGTCCTCCTGGCTAAATAAAGTCCAATGGATGGATGTTACTGTAAGGCTGAGAGAAAGCCGCCGCCCCAACGCCCAGGAGCGCGGTCTCCACTTGCTCACACACAAATGGCCTGAGGAGCCAGACGGATGGTCCCACCCCACCCAGGGCTCCGATGTCATCACCCCATTTCACAGATGAGGAAGCTGAGGCTCAGCGCGGGGACCTGCCTGGGTCCAACTGAACACCGGGCCACACGACTCCCCCCCTATTGGGCGCAGAGGATAAGGGAGCCCCCGCTCCTCCTGCCGCCCAGCCACCGTGGCCCCACCATGTCGATGACCATCCTGCGCAGACTCAGCCGTTGCTTGGCGCCGAGGTTCTGGAAGATGTCGCAGTTCGGAGCCTGCAGCAGCTTGAAGCCCACGGCCAGGTGGTGGTTCTCCAGCACCGAGGCGTCATTGTACATCAGCGCCAGCTCCGAGTCTGCGCGGAAGCCGGGAGCCTGAGACCCGAAGGCGCCACTCCAGTGCCCGCCTCCCCGAAGCCACCCAGGCCCCGGCTCCTCTGGCCCCGCAGGGCTGGAGGTGTCTTGTCCCTGGCTGAATGACGGCCGAGTGTTGGTCTTAATGGAACACAGGGTAAGTGAAAGGCTCCGCTCTCAGCCCCAGCACACCACGGCCTGCATACAACAGGTGCCCAATAATTGCTTGTCACAGCCTCCTCAAAGTTCCCCAAACTTAAGGTTTAAAGCAGGGCACTGTGGTGCACGCCTGTGATCCCAGCCACAGGGAAGGCTGAGGCAGAAGGATCACAAGTTCAAGACCAGCCTCCACCATGCAGCCAGGCCCTCAGCAACTCGTGGGGACCCTGGCCCCAAATCACAGAAAAGGCTGGGGGTGGGGCTCAGTGGTAAAGCGCCCAGGTTCAACCTCTGGTATCGCAAAAAAAAAAAAAAATCAGTGGGCCCAATGGGCTCTGCCTCAGCTCATTCTCCCACTTATTGAGCACTTACTGTGTACCAGGTCCCTGAGCGCTTGTGCAAGGGAAGGCTGGGCTCAGAGCAGAGCTGGGGTCAGCCTGAAACCACCCGGCGGTCGCTGTGGGGCAGGCTCCACCCCTCCCCGCAGGCCCTGCCCCTCCCCTGCAGGCCCCTCCTCTCCCTGCAGGCTCCGCCCATCATTTCAGGCCCCGCCTATCCCTGCAGGCCCCGCCCTCTCCCCTAGTGTCCCCCCCACCCCAGACTCACTGGTGTTGATGAGGAACTGGTTGGAGACCCCGGGGTGGTCCACGTCGTGGATGGCACTTGCAAAGATGGCAGCCAGGACTTCCAGGTCTGTGAACACGGCCTGAGAGGCCCAGGGCGGGAGAGGTGACCGGCGGGCACTCGGCACCCTGCACCTGCCCAGCCGTCCCAGCCGCGGATACCTCCAGGGCAGGCGTGGCCAGCAGCACATGCGCAGACTGGGCCACGTCGGCGGCGTGCAGGCTGTTGTGGTAGGCCACGTCGGCGTGGTAGTGACCCTCCAGCGTCAGCAGGTAGGTGGCCAGGGTGTCAGCCGGGATCTGGAAGGTCTTGAGCAGGTCCCGTTCCTGGTCCATCACAGGCCGGTCAGGGCCGCAGGCACAGCCCCTGCTCCTCCTCGGACCCCGCCCAACCTCACATGTGCCCCCGTCCTCCCCTGAATCCCTGCCCTCTCTGTCCTTGTCCCCTGCGTCACATCCCCACGGAACTGCTGGTGTCTGTGTCCAGATGCCCTCTCCTGATGGAGTCCCTTCAGGCCCAGGCCCAGGCCCGGAGCTGGGCTTGTTGAGGATAAATCGTTGGCCCAGTGAACTCCTACTGGTCCCTCAATACTCTGCTCACATTGTCCCATTCAGGGGGGTCAGATTGGAAGAGATGAGTGTCCCGGCGACGTGGGGCAGGATCAGGGGAAGGAAACCCGAGGGCCTGGGGGGCAAAGGCAGGACAGTACCTGAAAGATGCTGAATATGACGGCTGTCAGCGGCCTGTTCCCGCTCAGCTCCGCCACCTTGAACACATCGAGGCCCCACCTGTTGGTGTCTTCCAGCTCCTAAGATGTGAGGGACCCAGCTGACCCCTCTGGCTCACCAGGCGTGGCGCCCACCCCCAGGGGCACACTGGGCTCACCGCCCGGCACAGGCCCGGGAGGGAGCACCCGCACGGAGCCAGGGCTCAAGCCTGGGCCTCCACCTCGCGGCCGGGGACCCACCTTGGCCAGCTGCCCCTCCTCGTCGGTCTGGACCCCAAAGCGTGGGACAGTGGCTGCAGAGAGGCTGGCGCTGTGGGGGAGCCCACGGAGGCCACTGATCTCGGACATGGGCCTCTGGGATTCCTCGGGGGCCGCCCTGGGCAGCTCGACCTCCGTCTGCTGGTCTGTAGGGGCAGAAACCGGGTCACCAGCTGGGACTGTCCCGTCTGGCCTCCGGCTCTGCAGCGAGCCAAGCCCTGGGTCCCCCTCGTCATTTTTTTTTTAATATTATTTTTTAGTTCTCGGCGGACACAACGTCTTTGTTTGTATGTGGTGCTGAGGATCGAACCCGGGCCGCATGCATGCCAGGCGAGCGCGCTACCGCTTGAGCCACATCCCCAGCCCTCCCCTGGTCATTTTTATCTGGACCACAATAAGCTAGAGGAGTAGGGTCCCGTCCAGCCCTTAGCCGCCTTCTCTGCCAGGGCGCGTCTCAGTGAGCTCCGGGCTGGCCTGGTTCCTGAGCACCTGGGCTCACGTTTCCCAAACACACCAGTGTCCTTTACATGTCCCAACCTGCAGCTCCAAGTGTTGGGCTCCCTCCCGCTCCTCCTTGGCAAACTCCTACTGATGCTTTAAAACCCCAGCTGCAGTGCCCTTTCCTTCTGGAAGTCCCCCGGTGCAGCCTTAGTCCCATGGGGCCACCTGGCGGTCCCCTGCATGTTGGGGTTGGTGACAGCAGCCTGTCTTCCCCCTCCTTCTTACGACCTCTCCAACCCTGCGCGGGCAGTGACCTCGCAGCTCACCCAGGAAGGTTCTGGAGATGTACTCGGACACCTGGTTCCCAGAGCGGCTGGATTCGGACAGGTGGGTGAGCTCCCGGTTCAGCATCCGCTTGAACTGTGAGCGGGGGCAGGATGTGAGGAGGGCCCGTGGGCGGGGCTGCAGTCACGCTCTGGCTCGGGTGGCCCTCTCACCTTGTTGGAGGCCATCTCCCCGACCGAGTGCCGCGTCTGCAGCGTCTCTAGCTGATCCAGACACCAGTCCAGCTCCTCCAGGGTCTCCAGGGCCAGCTTCTGCCCAGAGTCTTCTGAGGGCCAAGTTGGTCAGGGACCTGTCCCACCCCTACTAGGGGACCCAGTGCCCTTTATGCCTCCATCTCTGCTCTGGACCCTGGAACCCTTCCCACTGGGGATGCTCAGGACCCCAGTTCCAGATCTATCTGTAAGTGGCTGTGTGACCACGGGTAGGTCTCTTGCCCTCTCTGGGCCTTAGCCTCCCCATCTGTAATATGGGAATGGTGGACTCCATTTGCCAAGAAGTTTCTTTGCAGGAGGGGGAGGGTTGTCAGGGTTACACCAGCCACAGTGCAAGAGCTAGTGGGCTGGGGAGGTCACTGCAGAGAGGAAGTGACAGCTGTCTCTCAGTGGGGGAGGGGTGGGAACAGGCATTACCTGCAGGTGGAGGGGGCTGACTGCTGGGTGGAGGGTTCCCGACAGATGCCTGCCTGAGGTTACAGTGGGCTCAGGGGTAGCCCCCACCTGGCCCCGCCCCCACGCCCTCCAGGCCCCGCCCCTCAACCCCACCTGAAGGTGCCTGAGCCCCAGCCCCTACTTGTCTCCCCTTTTTAAAATCTCTTGCTTTCTTGCGGGGCTGGGGGTTGAACCCAGGCCCTAGCGCATGCCAGGCAAGAGCTGTCCCACTGAGCTACAGGTCCAGCCACCTGTCGCCTGCTTTTCTGCCTCCGCCCTCCCACCTGCCCCACCCCTGCGTACTTGACTGCACCGTGGACTTGGCCTTGGGCAAGGGCTGCCACGTTGCTCCGAACTGTCTTCAGACTGGCGAGGACCTGTCGGGTGACAGGTGGTCAGAGGTCGCCGGGAGCTGAAGCCTGAACGTGGTGGGGGTGCGGGAGGAACCCACCTGGGCAAAGGGCGTCACTATCATGTCTTCTCCATGTCTGCGGGGGATGGGGGGACGGGCCATCAGGAGACCGTCTTCAGCCTGAGCGCACCTCCCCTGGAGACTCCTCCCGACCTCATCTGGCCCCGGGCCTCCTCCCCCACTCTCCCTGGGAACCCCGCAGCCCTCCCGCCAGCGCCTCGCTTTATCCGCTTTTCCCCAGTGGGGAAACCGAGTCCCGGGGGCAGTGGGGATCTTAGTAGAGTCTGGACAGAAACGGTCGTATTTCTCTTTTCATTACCGGTACCAGGAAGCTCAAATCAAAGTATTTGTTCACTTGCTGATAATTGGCCTTAATGTGTCCAGAATGCCACCCCCGCCCCCAACCCCAGGAGCACACAGATCACCTGAGATCCTCTGCCGCACACTCCACTGAATAAGGTAACGGCCTGGCGAACTCCTACTTAAACTCCAAAATCTAGCTCAAATGGCTCCCAGAAGGAGCTGGCTGGGTGGAGAAGAGGAAGGGTGGGAGCGGTCACCCCAGCAGCCCTGACTCACAGGTCGCTGGCCACGGAGGAGTTCCGGGACAAGGCCTTAGGTGACAGTTCATAGTCGCTGTCCGAGCGGTACAGGAAAGACTCTCGCCGCTGGCTGTGGGGGGCCGGGGCCTGAGCCCCACGTCCAAGGCCAGCCCCGGACTGAGGGTCCAGGACAGTCCTTCCACGCGACAGCCCATTTTCCAGGTCAAAGCTGAAGGCAGAGGAGGTAATGGTCAGAGCACAGGACCCTGGCAGCTGGGTGCCTGGTGGCGGTGGGCGCCTCCCTGGGTGGCACTGTGGCCACCTTCCCCCCGGCCCCGCAGGGACCGGGTAACCCTCACACCTGCTCTGCGTGTCCACCCGGACTCTTCCCACTTGGGCCTGGACTCCAGGTCCTGGGTTCCAACATTCCTCAAAGTGGCCGTGTGACCCTGGGCAGGTGTTTTCCCTAGACCTAGCCACCCTGTCCCTAATATGGGCGTGTTAAACTCGGTCCCCAAGGGCTCTAGGGGGTCACATCTGAGCGCCCTAGAACAGTGACTGGGCATCTGTATAGCAAAGATGCAACTAAGGGTAGGTCCCAGGGTAAGTCCACCTGGAGTGAAAATGGCCCTGGGCTCTTCCACCTGGAAGGGTCAGATCCGCCTACATAGCACACTCCCCAGGGCTCCTCATACCAGAGTCCCCACCCAGAGCAGCCTTGAGCACACCCTTAGGCCACCCAACGACTGTCCAGGCTCCACCCTCATCCCTCACGGCCCCGCCCCCTGGCCGTCGACCACGCCCCATCTTCAGTTTGCACTCATCCTGTTCCTTACAGCCCCCGGACCTTCGCACAAGCTGCTACCTCTACCCTGAGCACCGTCATCCCCAACACCCCCTGCTCCATTCAAACTCCAGGTCTTTGTTTTCCCCCACCACACCTCCCTGGGCAGAGGGATCTATGCCCTTCCTCTTGGGATCAGAGGTCCGAGAAAGTGCTGAGATGTAGGCGACCTTGGGGGTCAAGGGCTTTTGAGAAGATGAGGACCTGACAGCTGAGAGGAGGAGAAATCGGCACCGCCCAGATTCCGAGCTCCTACCCAAGGGCCTGAATCCACCTGGTCCCTCACTGTGACTCTACCCTGGTCGCAGGGCCAGACCGACACCCATCAGGAGGCTCTGGGCAGGGGGCAGCAACGTTTGGCTCAGATAGTGGGGGCGTGGGGGATTCTGCACGATTCGGTTCTGCTGGGCCAGATTCGGTCGTGTCTGGTTGGCTCCGATCACACAGGGTTGGACCTCTTCACAGGGAGTTGGGTGGAATGATTTCGATCAGCTTCGGATACTTCCGGCAATCCTGGCAGGTTCGAATGAGTTCGTGTTTCTTCGGCGAAGTCCGGACACGCTCGGCTGCTTCGAGTAAGTCCGGGTAGCGCTCGGGCCAGGTCGGGAACATTCGGCTCAGTCCAGTCGCACTCGGGGAATTTCGGCTGCCCTCGGCTTTTTCCGCCAGATTCCTTCGGGTTCCTGCGCTCCGACAGGTCCCCCAGGGCTGGGGAGACCAGAGTCTCTCCGTGACGTCACGTAGGGGGTGGCTTGTAACCCCTCCGAGCCCTTGGCACCCGCGCGTGGTGGCGGGCTGGGAGACGCTGCTGGCTGGCGGCGGATACCCCAACTTGTCCTCCGAGCGGGGAGACCTGCAGATGGCGACCCCCCTGTCCCTCTTTCACCGATCCCCAAAGGTTATGGGAAAGCGTGCCTGGGGACAAATAGAGAAACTGAGGCAGGGAACAGCTGTAGGGTGCTGTGTTCGTGTCCGAATCCCGGACGCCGAGGGTTAAGGGCAGCGCCTGGTCTTTCCTGGGGCGGGGGGTGGCTGTTTTTCTTTCTGCTCTAAACTTAGCCGGGGGCGGCGGGGTCAGGCGGTGGTTCCATGACGCGGGAGGTGCGGGGTGAGGTCGCTCTGGCTCTGGGAACTGCGCGGCTGCCCATTGGTCAGATCGGTAAACCGAGGCCTGGGGACTCAGGGCTCCTGGACCTCGGAGGTTTGGGGGCAGCCTAGACGCCCGGGTCCTGCTTCAGCCTCACTTTACCCCCCGGGGGTACCCCGGGTGCCCGCTCTGAGCCCTCGGAAGGTACCGCTCTTCATTGGTGCCTGGTATCCTGATGTCGCTCTCTGGGACCCGGGACCCCATGTCCAGTCTGAAATGGCACCATCAGGGATCACAATCACACCTCCCTCTGCCCAGCTTGTCACTCTCTGGCGATGTGACCTTGAAGGAGACCTCCTGTCTCCGAGCCTCTGGGTGCCAGATTGCCAAGTGGATATGAATTGGGTGCGAAAGGAACGCAGGGTGCCAGCCACACTCGGCGCCCACAAGACCCAGCCTCGACCCACTGGCCCACGAGGTGACATTTGCTTGGCGAAGAGCGGGATTTGAACCCAGAGCCGTGGACCTCCTCAGAGCTGCAGCTGAACCGGGCTGCAGGGAACCGGGCTGGGAGCGGACGCGGTCCACTCTCAGCCTGGGAAAGGGACACTCGCCCTCCTTCTCCTTATGTCCCGAACATCCTGCCCGCATCAAATCGAGTCTTGCTCGGTGGACACCCCGGGTTCATTGTGCGGCCCCCAGATCATCTTGTTGCTGGCGCTGGGATGGCCGCGGGGGTGGGGAGGCCAAGGACGCAGCCTTCCTCTCCTCCCTCCCCAGGGCGCTCAACCCTCCGGTCCCAGGCCAGCGAGGGTCAGGAGAGCCGTGAGCCTCCGCCCGTCCTGCTCTGGGCCACACAGCTGGGAAGGGACAGTCGGCCGGTCCCCTGGGCGCGTGTCTAGGCGGTGGGTGGAGGGGGGAGACAGAGATGGGGAGGGAGGGGGGGGGAGAGAGTCACAAACTGACGGAGAGCGAGGGCCGGGGGACAGAGACGCTGCCCTTGGATCTGCCCTTCAGGCCTCCGCCCCGCCGCCCGGTGACCCCCCAGCCCCCGTCCCGCCTCACCACAGGGGATGGGCCACCGTGAAGCGCCGCTGCAGGCGGATGCTCTGGTTCACCAGGAGCTTCCTGAAGAGCCCGGGGGAGCCTCGCGGGGAGCCCCGAGGGGAGCCGGGCCCAGGGGCCGGGGCTGGCGCAGGGGGACCCTGCATGGCCAGGACCGCGTGGAGGCTGGAGCGAGCGGTCGCCGCTCGGGACCTTTTCTGGACAGCCCCGGGGGCGGGGCCCAGCGGGGAGGGAGAGAGGGCGCAGCCACCCCGCCCAGTGGCTGAACCGCTCGCTGGTGACCCATGGGACAAACGGAGAAACTGAGGCACGGAGTCCGATAAGACTCTGCTCCCCTGCTTAGGAGGTGGCCCCTTGGGGACAGAGCCTGGTCTTACGCCACTTCCTTCTGCACGTCCCCCCTGCTGCGGCTGGCGCGCGCTAACCGCGGGGTGTAAGATGAGGAAGTGAGAAAGGGATGTCACAGATGCCGGGGCCCTGCTCGCCATCAGGAGGAAGGTCACTGAGGCTGGGAGTTCAACAGGGGCTGGGCAGAGCCACTGGCCTGTCCAGCCTCCCCCGTCCATTTCCCTGATGGAAAGGGCTCCCAAAGGCTGCTGGAAATACAACCCTCCATCCTGGGGCGCATGGGGAAACCGAGACTGGAGAGAGGTGGCAGGGCACAGCCTCCCCTGCAGGGCCAGCTCCGCTCCCCCGCACCCCCCAAGTCCCCGCATGACCCCTGCCTGCTCTGACATTCTCCAGGCCCCTTCTCTGGATGCCTCCTTCTCCCCAGGACAAACATCCGCAGTCCACCTCCCGCCAAGCCTTCCGCCCCGTGACGCTTCAGCTCCTGTCCCCATCCCAACTGCAGAAGGACCCCACTAGCATGAGAGGGTGGGGCCTGGTGTCTGGGGCGATCCAAGCATCTGTGCTGGGTGTTCTGCCCTGGGGACATTGGGGCCAGACTGGTCCCGTTCCATGCTACACAAGAGGAAACTGAGTCTCCACGGGTGTCACAGGCATGGGAGAGACAAGGAACAGCCACGTGGCAGGCAGACACCAAGGTGACCTTCCAGCTGAGGCCACACAGAAGGCCGTGGGCCTCACGGAGCCCCTTGCTGAGGGAGGAACCCCAACCCCTCAGGCTAGGCCCGGCCCTGGCTGTCCCCAGTGAAATGGCAGCCTCGGTCCTCGCATCAGAGACCCGATTCCATCAATCACCGGGAGAGGCCGAGGAGACCACGCCACACTGGGAATGTTATTCTCCCCATTGCACAGATGAGAAGACGGGGGCCAGCAGCCCTGGGGGATGGAGAGTCGCAGGGGTTTGGCCAGAAACCCCCTTCAGGCCACCAAGCCCTGAAACCAGACACCTGGCAGAAACCAACCTCACTGACCCCAAGACAAAAATACCATCTGTACCGCTGGGTCGGACCTAATTATAGCCAGTCCCCAGGGGACAGAGGCCGCCAGGCTCCGACTGGTAGAGATGCTGGGTCAGGGGCCAGGGGCCTTGACACAACCCTAGCCTGTGGAAGGGGCTCACAGGGCTTCCACATCCCCAAGGAGAAACTGAGGCTCAGAGTGACTCAGTCCCTTCCCTGAAATCACACACAAGTGGTAGATTAAGACTCATTGTAATCTGACAGCCGGGCGAGGTGGCACCAGCCTATAATCCCAGCGGTTTGGGAGGTTGAGACAGGAGGATCGCAAGTTCAAGCCCAGCTTCAGCAACTTAGCGACTCCTAAGCAACTCAGCCGGTGACTGAGTGGTTACGTGCCCCTGAGTTCAATCCCCGGTATCAATCAATCAGTCAATCAATCAAGAGTGAATATAATCATTGCGTTTCTGATGTACCCAGCACAGAGCCAAGAGCTGTGAGGCCCAGAGAGGTGTGGTCTCAGGCCTGAAGTCACACAGCCAGAAGCAGCAGGGAGAGGTTATTTGAGCCAAGCCACTGGGCTCCCCAACCTCTCCCCTCTCCCACTTAATTTGTTAATTGGCTTTATCCTCTCCACAGTCCCATAGGCTTCCCTGTCATTAATATTTTATCAATAGTTGTAATGTTAATGTTTTATTAATAGATTTGATAAATATTTCATTAACAGATTGACTCATGTGTGATTAATAGCCTTTAACATAGAGAAACTGGCTAGTGCTGTGGCCACACCTGTAATCCCAGCTATTCAGGAGGCTGAGGCAGGAGGATTGCAAGTTTGAGGCCAGCCTCAGCAACTTAGACCCTGTCTCAAAAATTTTAAAAAGGGGGCCATGGGGACTGTAGCTAGGTGGTAAAGCACTGGCCTCGCACGAGGGAGGCTCTGAGTTCTATCCCCGGCAAGGGGGGGGGCAGAGGGGAGGAGGGAGACAGCCACAGGGTGGTCTCTTCCACAGCACATAAACTAAAATTGGGATGACAGCCCCCAAGGGGGCCTGGCCCACCTGAGGTTGGATGGCACCCAACCTTGCTGGGTAGGTGGCCAAAGCTGCTGGGTGGATAGGAGGCCCCCAGCCTGACTCTGTTCCTGTGCCGTCCACTGAGGAGGTGCCCAATGGTGTCTCGTGCCCTTAACACATCACTACCTCCATTTCTCCCATTTGAGCACTTTTCTCCTCGGCTACCAGGTGGCCCCAGAGAGAAGGGGCACTGAGGTTGGGGGAGGAGAGGTGACTGCCCAGCTCCCTGTGGAGGGTTCAGGCAGTTCCAGGAGGTGGAGGCCGGTCAGTGGGCAGATCAGCCCCTTCCCTGCTCTGGATGCTTCCGTGGCTCCCTGTCACCCTCAGATTTGATTCCACGCCTCCCCAGAGGCCCCGTGTAACCCCCTCCGCTTAGCTCCTTTCTGCCCTGCTTCCCCGGCCCCCGCTGCCCCTCGCCCCCCAGCCTCATTCCTACCCTATGACCCTTCAGCTGTCCACAGCTGGGACACCATCGGCTCCAGGAAGCCCCTCCCGGCCAGCCAGAGATGTCTGTCGGCACGCCTTCCTGTTCCTGTCTCGGGACGATCTCACATTTCTGGCTGTGATTATTTGATCTGTGTTTGTCCCCTTGCCCAGCCTGTGACTCCCTTGAGGGCAGGAATCGGTCTGCCTTGTTCTCAGCTCAGTCCTCAGCACCTGGCATTCAGTAGGTGCTCAATAAATGCTTGTCACAAAAACATAAAGCCTCCCCTCCACAGTTGTCTGTTTTCAGCTCCTTGTACACACGATCCTCTTGAGTCTGAGGCTTTGCACATTCTGCTCCTTCTGCTTGGCACACCCTTCCCTGCACTCACCTAGTTGACCTCTTTCATGCTTTGGGTTAAGCTTAGATGCTGCTGCTTCCAAATAATCCTCCCTGACTCCCCCTCCTGCAGGCTGGGGTCACACACAAGTCTACTTCTGGTGTCGTGAGTGATCTCGCCGGATCACAGCACAAATCACCCAGTGAGGGCTGGCACACAGTAGGTGCTTAATAAATGCTTTTCACGAAAGATGTTCGGACCTTCCAGACCCTTGTGATTCAGCAGGAGCTGAAGGAAGGCACAGCTGGGAGCAACTTCGGCCTAGGCCCTGGGCAGAGTGTTCACCTCACAAGGCGGAGGCCAGTGCAGACCACCACTTGCTCAGGGGCACCTAGCAGTCGGCCTTGGGCCTGGCCTTGAACTTGATTTCCCTGGGCCTCCCTCAGGTCAACACTTTTATGTACTGACAGGCCACACAGGGGCATGTAGGCACGCCACATCCGCAGGACCGCAGAGCCAGGATTGTAGCACAAGGCGGGTGTGTACACACACACTCACACGCTGACACGCTCACACGCTCACACACACACTCACACACCCCACACATTGACACTCACACACCCACTCACCCCCCCACCCCCCACACACCCTCACACACATTCACACACGCGCACTCACACAGCCCCCTCACACTCACCCCCACACACTCACACACATTCACACTCACCTACCCACAACACACCCCCACACACACATTAACACTCACACACACACTCACCCCCTCCACACAGTCACACACACATGCACACACCCACATGCACTCACACTCACACACTCACGCGCACACACAGACTTTCACACACCCACACACACTCACACACACACACACTCACACACTCACACACACACGCTCACACACACGCTCACACACACTCACACACACACACTCACACGCTCTCTCTCCCAGAGCCATACAATCCGCCATTCAGATCTTCAGAGCCACGTGGGGTCTCCCCCTAGACAGGCTGTTTGTTCTTTCTTGAAAATGGAAAATCATGAGTCACAGGAAGGGTGGGGAGGGAGGAGCCGGGGGCTGGGGAGGGGGCAGGGCCTCGCGGTCACCTGGAAACAGCTCTGGGCCCTGGGACCCATCTGGCCCAGATGCTTCCCAGGGTCCTTGGAGGGTCAGGCTGGAGGCCTGATTGATTAAGAAACCCATGGCCCCAGGTAGCCAATGGATGGCACAAAACCAAGCTCAGAGAAGAGAGTGAGCCACTCAAGTTCACAGCGAGGACTTGAACCTGGAAACCTGGTCTGGCCTGGTTTGGCTCCTCCAGGAATCCAAAGAAGCCGGAGGATCTGGGCCCTCTTCCTGGGCCTTACAGCCCCCCCCCCCAGCGGGTGGACGCCCCCACACCTACCCCGGGGGGTTCTCACCCCTCCCTGTCTTCCTTCCCTTCTTCTCCACCCCGCCTGCCTGCCGTCCCCAGCACCAGATCCTGGAGCAGGAGCCGGCCCTCCCTTCTTAGGTGGAAGAAACGTCCAGTGCTCTGCTCCCCAGGGGCTTCCCTCCTGCTGCAGGAGGGCAGGGCGGAGGCCACAGGGGCCACAGAGCTGCGCCCTGCCCAGCACGGCCCACCCTGGCCTCCCACACTCGTTGGAGCACCTAGGGCCGTCTTAGATGCTCACAGTGGCCACATTCCCCCCCTGCAGACACCTGCAGATATCCCAGGGCCTAAGGAGCACTGGGACGCCCAACTAGAGCACAGCAAGGACTGCCACCCACCCAGACACCCCAGAGGGCAACTCCGGCACCTATCCAAGTTCACAACGGCTGGTGGCCCCCGGACTCTCCCCCAAAGGCACAACCCAAACACATGGGGGTCACCCAAGGTGGCACGGGTGACTGTGGACTCACACAGCAGGTCTCACCGGACACGAGGGTCACAACTGCTGCGACTCTGCACACCTACATGCCCGGGCACACTGGGACCCAGCCCCACCTGGGCGCAGGGTGTCCCACAAACCCGCTGGAAATCCCGGCCCGCGCGCCCAGCCTCAGTTCCACTTCGTGCAGGACAGTTCTGTCCCCGGAGCGCCGCCTCCCGCCACCCGCAGCGAGACCCCCCCGCCCCAGGAGCAGGACCCTCCCCCACTCCCACCAGGCCCCGCGCGCCGCGCCCCGCCACCTACCGCGGGTGCGGGGAGGTGGGCCAGGAGCGCCGCGTCCTCCCGAGCCCGGGCCGCCGGTTCCGGTCCGGCTCGAGGCGGCCCGCGGGCTTGTCCGGGTCCGAAAGGAAGCGCAGCTGGATGCGGATCGGGCGCCGCGGCTGCCGCCACAGGTGCTTCGGGGGCCTGGGTGCGCCCGGGCGGCTGCGAGCGCGGCTCGGCCCGCCGCACGCCTCGGCCCCGTCGCAGACCCCCGGGGTCTCCATGCGCCCGGGAGGGACGCGAGGAGGGCAGGGCGCGGGAGCTGTCCCCGCGAGCAGGCGCCCAGGAGGTCCGCGCCTGGGTCCCGCCAGGGCCAGGGGTGGAGGCGACAGCGAGGAGCTGTCCGCGCCGGGGGTGCTGAGGCAGGAGAAGGTGGAGGCAGGGGCTCGAGGTGGGGTGGGTCAGCGCGGAGAAGCTGCCGGTGTCCAGACCCTACTGAAAGGGACAGGGCGAGAAGACCGCAGGGTGAGGGGGTTGGCGATGGGGGCTGGGGGACCTCGGGCGCCAAAATCGGTCTGTGTCCCCTCTAAGGTTGGATGGAAGAGCCGAGACAGGACTTAGAGTGGAGGGACGGAAATCGTCCTCCTGGAGGACGTGGAATGGAGGCCGGGAGGCAGGGGCTCCGGACACCCCCAGCGCCAACGCGCTGTCCCTTCCCCAGGGCTCCGGGAGGATGAGGCAGCGAGGAGCTGCCCAGGGCCCCAAGACAGGATTCCGAGCACCCCAGGACAGGAGCTGAGCTTGGCGGGTCCTCAACCCTCCCGGGCGACAGCGGCAACGCCAAGTAGAAGCAGTCAAGGGTCTGGCCCGCGGGGGACGTCCAGATGGCGGTCTTCGTGCCAAGCTCAGCGAGGTAGGCTGAGGCGCCCGGCTGCTGCGGAGCCTTAAGCCCGCGCCCACGCAGGGCAGGGATCCCAGGGGACAGGGAAGTCGGGAGGGCTGTGGCAGGGCTCTTCGGTGCCTGGAGTGGACCCGCGGAAGCTGCCTCTGTCTGGGAATTCAAGGAGCCACCCGCGGGGATGGCAGAGAAGGGAGTGGGTTCTCTCCACACCCACCCTGGGGATGCCTCTGAGACCCCGTACTCCAGGGCCCCTAGGAGCTAGGACCCGAGAGCAAGCAGGAGACCCACCTTCCCGCGGGGGCCCAGGCAGGCAGCAGGAGCACTCTGAGACCCCCAGGCTTTTATAGCCCTCAGACCCTCAGAGGAATCAGCGGGATCCCATTGGCCGCGAGTCGCCACCCCAGGGCCCACCTCACAGCTATGATTCCTGCCCCCAGATCGCAGCCTGCCCCTCCCGCACAGTTCTAGAAACTCAAGTGTCCACCCACCAGGCAGCTGAGTCTCAGGGGTAATTCCCGGGAAGTGGCAGGGAGGAAGGAGAACATTTCCATCATGGTTAACCAGAGTAGATTTGCACAAGAGCAGGGCTGGGCCATGGTGCGGGAGGAAGGAGGTGGGACTCTGTAGTCCTGTTCTCAAAGCCTGGGGAGGTTCCCTGTGGGCTCCCTTAGGGCAGGAAGGCACTGGGAGCTGCTAGTGATTTGGGGGACAGGATGAGCCCCGACATTTCCAGAGGCTCAGAAGCTTTTGAGGGGGATATTTCCAGTCAGGTGCTGTGGCACACGCCTGTAATCCCAGTGACTCGGGAGGCTGAGGCAGGAGGATAGCAAGTTTGAGGCCAGCCTTAGCAACTCAGCGAGACTCTGTCTCTAAATAAGAGCTAAAAAAGGCTAGGGAAGTGGCTCAGTGGTAAAGTGCCCCTGGGTTCAATACCCAGTATGAGAGAGAGACAGAGAGAGAGAGAGAGATATGCCCCATGGAGGCTGTCTCCCTCCCCCCATGTCTCCAGGTGGGAGAAATGGAATGTGTCTGGACAAGGGACTTAGAAAAATTGAGCTGAGGCCCCAGGACCCCCCCCCCCATCTTGCTGTGAGATGCATAATGAGGGACACCCTCTCTGTTCTCTCCTTGGTTGACTCTCTGTCTTCTGTCTCCCAGAGCTGACAGTGAGCCACCTGTGTCCCATGCCACTGACTGGCTCTGTCACTTCTACTCACAAAGCCTCTTTTTGATTGTGGACGATGGAAATGAGGATGGCATCTCGGATTCAAAGCGAAATCACACACCAAGGACCAGAGTCACGCACACCAGTCCCTGGCCCCATCTCTGCTAGTGTCCGCCAGTGAATCTGGTAAATATCCGCCAGGCCAGCCCACTTGCCCCTGGCCCAGGGCTCCTGCCAGGACCTTACCCAAGCCTCCTCCTGGGTCTCTTCCTGCTTCCTGCTTCCCCCCTGGCTCTGACAGTCAGTTCTCTCCCGTGGCAGCCACAGGGAATTTAAAAAATTCCACTATGACCAATTCCCTGTCCTACAGGACACCCGTGGCTCCCCGTGTGCCCTGTGAGGTCCTGAGTGGCCATCCTCAGCCCCCTCCCTGAGCTCCCTGCCCACTCTCCTGCCATGTTGGTCTGTTTTCAGCTTCTCACCACCTGATTTTCTTGAGTCTGAGGCTTTGCACATTCTGTTCCTCTGGCTTGGCTCACTCTTCCCTGGTTGACCTCTTTGATGCTTCAGGCTAAGCTCAGATGCTGGTCCTACCAATGCGTCCTCCCAAAGCTGCCGGGTCAGAGGCCTCCGTGGATCTGAGCAGAGATCACCCTGCACTGTCTACACCGAGTAGGACTCTGTTCTCGCACCAGCCTGTGAGCGCCTCTGTGTGCCCAGTATAGAGCCTGGCACATAGTAGGTGCTTACTTTGTAACTGCTTTTTGAATACGGTAAAGAGAAGTCCCACTATGTGCTCTCCCTTTCCTGGGACGGACCCTCTTGACCCCCCTCTTCCTTCTCACCTGCCTGGGGACAAGCCATGGATTTTGTCCACCCCTTGAGCGTCAATGGTGAACACCACGCAGGCACTGGACTCGACCTCTCCGGGGCACCCGAGGCGGCTTGACAGTGGTGGCAGCAATGGCGTCCCTGAGAAACGTCTCCGAATGACTCCACAGGGGCCCATGGGGGCCAAGCCAAAGTCTGCTGACTCCCGGACCCGCTGGGGAGACAGACACCGGCAATATATGAGCAAGTTCCTGGACAGGGGTTCTCACTAGGACCTAGGGGACAGAGGGGCTCTGCCGTGTCCTCACCCTGGTACCTGAACTCGTCCAGAGAACTCTATTTCAGTTCTACTTCTACCCTGAGTGAATTTGCCTCTCTGAGCTTCAGTTTCTGCATCTGTGGAATGGAGATGTGGATCTCAACCGTGGGGATGCTTGTTTGTTTTGGGGTGCTAGGGAGGGAACACAGGGGTTTGCATGTGCTAAGCAAGAACTCTACCACTGAGCTGCACACCCAGCCCAGCCTTGGGGGAATGCAATAGTTCCTGACCCCCAGTAAGATTTGCAGAAATAAGCCAGGCTCGGTGGCACACGCTTGTAGTCCCAGTGGCTTGGGAGGCTGAGGCGCGAGGATTTCAAGTTCAAAGCCAGCCTCAGCATTTTTGAGGCCCTAAGTGAGACCTTGTCTCAAAATAAAAAAAATAAAAAGGGCTGGGGATATGGCTCCGTGGTTAAAAACGCCCCTAGGTTCAATCCCCAGTATTTTTTTAAATAATTCCTCTTAAAAATGAGGGTACTGGGGTTCAGAGACGAAGGAGCTCAAGCTTGCGCTGGTAAAACTGGGGCAATTCTGGGTGCTGAGCTTCAGCGCCTCATTTCTCAAGGGACTGAATTGGAGAGTTTAAGAAACATGTGCGAGCAGCTGGGGGAATGCGGGACACTTTGTAAAAGCTCAGAGAATCAGGCTGAAGGGACAAGTTGGGGGTGAGCCCCCCAGCATGATGGGCCTGCGTTCAGTCCACGCCACATGGTCTAAGGGTGGCCTCAATGTCCCCATCTATAAAATGGAAATGAAAACTAACAAGTGGGGCACGGTGGCCCAGCCAGGCCTGTAGTTCCAGCGACTCAGGAGGCTGAGGCCGGAGGGTCACTTGAGCCCAGGAGGAAGGAAGAATCAGTTTTTGCTTTTGGTTTTTTGTTTGTCTGTTTCTGTACCAGAAATTGAACCCAGAGGGCTTAACCACTGACCAACCCCAGCCGTATTAAGATATTTTATTTAGAGACAGGGTCTCACTGAGTTGCTTAGCACCTTGTTTCGCGGAGGCTGGCTTTTAGCTTGCGATCCTCCTGCCTCAGCCTCCTGAGCTGCTGGGATGACAGGTGTGTGCCACCGCGCCTGGAGGAAGGATCCCTTAGGGTGGCTGGTAGTGATGGGGTCACCCTCAGCAGGCAACATGGGGATCTGTCCACGGTGCTGACCGCAGGGTGGTGCATAAAACCGGAATCCGTGGCCTTAAGATGGGGTGTGGTGGGGACCAGAGGAGACAATTTGACCGGTGGCCCAACCTGTCACTGCCCTGCTCCTGAGTCCCACAATGCGTCCATCTCCACCCTCAGACTGAACATTCAGAGGGGGAAACTGAGGTCCCCACCATGCTTGGAGGTCCCAAGCTGGAGCCAGGGAAGGCGGGAGGAGGAGGTGGAGGAGGGACATTGGTGGGTTCTCCGCTGTGCGCCCGGCCTGCGCCTGCAGGTCTTCTTACTGCCATGTCCTGGCGCAGAGGCTAAAACTCAGACAGGAAATGACCTATGGCATTGGAGGGGGGGGTCCCATAGCTTGGGGCTGAGGGTCACTTAACTCTTTGCAAGATCCAGTCCTTCTAGGACCCAGAACACTTGACAGTCGTCCCCATTTGAGCATAAGTGTCCCCACCCTCTCCCAGGGCGCCTGAATTCTCACGCGGAATCCCAACTCCTCAGCTGAGGCCTCCCCTGGGGGTCAGGAGAAGCAGAGGCCGTGCGTGGGGACAGAGTCCCCCGGAGCAGAGGCCAGCTAAGACGGCACCTGACCATTTTCTACTTGGGGGGACAATTCCAGGTGGGAGAGGCCCCCCCCACATTTGCTCAGTTATTCAACAACTGAAAAGAGAGCTCGGGGAGTTCTAGAGAGAGGAAATGTTGTGGAAGGGCCTGGGGAGATTGGGCAGGTGATATGTTCCCAGGGGCTGTTGGAGACTTTGTCCCAGGTTGACCTCAGAGGCACTGGACCATGAGCCACATCCCCCGCTCTTTTTATTTTTTACTTTGAGACAGGGTCTTGCTAAGTTGCCCTGGCTGACTTTGAATTCGTGATCCTCTTGCCTCAGGCTCCTGAGTGGCTGGGATTACGGGCCTGTGCCACTGTGCCCAGCTGTTAGGGACCTTTCTGAGGAGGTCCCTTTGAACTGAGACCTGGAAGAGAAGGAACTGGCCAGGAAAGAGCTAGGGGAGTAGCAGGCCTGGCCGAAGGAACAGCATGTGCAAAGGCCCTGCGGAGAGCAAGTTGGTGGTTCCGGAACAGAGAGGAGGCTGCTTCGAAGGCAGGAGGTGGCCACGGGCAGGATCTGGCCATGCAGGCCTCGGCGGGCAAGGAGCTGGTGTTGGATTCTGAGACAGTGAGCTCTCGGGGGATGTAACCTGCTTCGGGGGCGGGGACCATCAGGGTTGGGCAAAGGCTGGGACAGTGTCTGTGGGGTGCGTGGACCAAAGTAAGGCTCATGCATGGATTGGGGGGTTTTTCGGTGCTGGGGCTGGAAGCCAGGTGCTCTGGTGAAGCGCTGCTCCCCAGCCCCGGGGCATGTGTCGGAGGCTGAGAGAGACAGACCGTGGCCCTGGGGTGCCCAGGAGGGGGGTTCAAGGGTAGCTAAAGGGGATTATGATTGACAAGTCATTTCCCAGTGTCACAGGCCCCTGGGTGGGGGCATCTTTCCCTGGCGGGGTTAGGGTGGTGGAGGAGGGAGACACTGAGCCCCGGGGTTGCTCCAATTTAGTTTGAGGGTCATGTGACTTGTAGGGGGAGCCTGTAGCAGCAGCTGGGTGTTTGAGTCTGGGGTTACTATTAAATCTGGCTCGTGCTGGGGGAGGCAGACAAGCAGGTGCCCGGGAAGAAATCAACTGCGTCTGTTAACGGGTCAGGAGGAGGTTCTTTTCTTTCTTTCTTTCTTTCTTTCTCTCTGTCTCTTTTTTTTTTTGGTTACTGGGGGTTGAACCAGGGGCACCTACCACTGAGCTATATCCCAGACCTTTTTATTTGTGAGACAGGGTCTCACTAAATTACCGGGACTGGCCTCAAACTGGTGATCCTCCTGCCTTGCCTTCTGAGTAGCTGGGATTACCTTTATCTGTCCCTAAGCCACCCCTAGAACAAAATCCACACCCCTCAGGTCAGCCCCCAAGACTTAGGGTGTCTGGGGACCTTCCCACTGCCAGCTCTCACCCCCACCATATCCCTAGGTCACGCTGCTTCAGCTGCACCAGCCCCATCAATCTCCTTAAGCCTGCCTCAGGGCCTTTGCACGTGCTGGGCCCTCTGCCAGGGATCTCTTTCTCCCACCTCTCCCTGGTGGCTGCTGGTTTACATCCATTCTTCAGCTCACATATCACCTCCTCCAAGAAGCCCTTCTTGCCCAGCCAGGGGGCCTGATGCATGCTCACCCACCCCCAAATTTATCCCCTTTCCTGGTTTAACATCCATCTCTCCCCCTGATGGGCCCGAAGCAGGCCCACGGCCAGCCCAGACCCGGCACACCACAGGTGCTCTGCGTGTGGGAACGTTCCGTGCCAGGAACCGGGTGTTTGGGGAGCCCTAGGAAGTTCCCACTTTAGAGAGGACGTCCTGGGAGGGGAGATGAGACCAGTCCCAGTGGTAGCACTGAGGGTCCCAGCTCGGTCCCAGGAGCTCAGTGTGGGGTCACACCTGCTTGGCCTCTCACAGTGAGGGAGGGTGGTTTCTCTCTGCCTTGGTCTCCTAATCTGTAACCGGGGTCCCCTGTTCTCCCCCTGTTCCCTCTGCTTTCTGCACACGGCTGGGGGGGACCCTGGGTTGGCATGTCCCTGAGTCCCTCTTTCCACGTGGATCCAGCCTGTTCTTGACACTCCTGTCCTCCAGGCCTGCTGGCGGCCTCCTGGGCGGACCTGGCCCCCGCACCCACCTGCCTGCTGGTCTTTTCTCCCGCCTCGGTTCCCCAGAATGGTCACTGGTCCTGCTACGGAGGTGTGGCCTCGCCCCTGCCTGGGGGACGGGAGAGCAGCCTGCCTTTCCCTGCGTGGACACGGCCCTGCCCCCAGCCTGGGGTCCCTGTTCCCAAGGCAGTCCAGCTCCTGGGTGGCCCTGGGCTCCCTGAGGCCTCTCTGGCCTCAGCTCCTCCCCATGACCTGGGCTCCAGACCCCAGCCACCGCCTGCCCCACAGCTCACCTCGGTCATCAGGAAGGACAGGGACGTCCTGCTGCGCCTCATGCTGCGGCTCCGCCTGCCCCGCGGCCGCTCCTCCCCGTGGCACTCGGCCCCTACCGCTGCCCCTGGGTGCCCTGGACAATCAAGGTAACTTGAGTCACACCGCGTCACCAGTGTGGGGACTCTGTCCAGGGACACAGCCCCCCCATGCTCCTCCCCAGCAGCCTGACAGGCGCTGGAGGGGTCTCCCCCCTCCAGGCCCCGTAGGGACACCTCCAGCTCCTGGGGTTTCGGGGGACTTGGGAGGCCCCGCCCACCACTGGGACCCCTGCAGATGCAGAGGCACTTGCTCTGTGTGTCCCCAACAGGCCTGGTGCTCGTCCCGGCCACCAATCAAGACCTGTGACTTCCCAGGGGGCTGGGAGGCGAGGACGGGGCCTGCCCAAGAAGGGTCCCCACACCCCACAGCCCCTCAACTGTGTGAGCACCTGGCTGCCAACAACCCAGAGTGACAGGTGCGTGACCCAGGGGGGAGGGCAGAAGGCAGAGGACGGAGCCAGAGAGGAGGAGGGGAGGAGGGAAGGCAGGGGGTGGGCAGGGTCCTGTTCAGCAGGTTGTGTGTTTGCAGGTGACAAGGACAGATGGGTGACAGTGACAGGGAGAGACCCAGGGAAGGGGGCGGGAGAGGAGGCAGGGAGAGGTGCCCCCCAGGGCAGGACGGGAATCTTACCAGCTGGTGCCCAGGAGATGTGGCCTCAGGAAACTGGAGATGCCACTGGGTTCCCTGGGGTCCCCAGAAACCTGTCCACTCTTGGCCGGCCACACCAGGCCGATCAGCAGCTCTCACTGAGACCAGCCACAGCCAGAACCGGGGCCCCTGACGGGGTGGGGGCTCTGAGACTGACGGGAGGGTGTCACCCGCCCCCACTTCCAGGTTAATGATTCACCCCTCCCCCCCCCTGCCAGCCCCGCCCCCAACAGCATCGGAGCGTGACCGGCCCCAGGGGCCTCTGCCCTCCATGTGCGCCGTGAACTTGACCTCAGCCTCACAGCACAGCCAGGTTGTCAGGCAGACAGTGTGGGGACATGTCCCAGACCAAAGCACGTGGCCAAGACCTCAGTGTCCCCCTGGGGCTGGAGAGGCCAGGGGGCCCTGGAAGTGGTTCGGGCAGCAGAAAGGTCCCCAGCCAGAGGCTTGCCCCTCTGTGGGCTCGGTGTTCCCCTGTATCATGGAGGGAGCAAAGGGGACCTCACCTGGGGCTCTGAGAAGCAGGACCGAGGTGATTCAGGGAAGGAGGCGGGCAGGGAGCCTGGACTTCTTGCTCTCTGAGGGTCTCGGGCACTTTCCTGCCCCCTGACCTTTGCTCAGGCCGTTCTGCCTCCTGGGAAGTTTCCCCCCACCCGCCCCTGCCCCAGCCTGTCCCCGGAGCTGATCATCTTTCCAAGGTTTTGATCAACTGCATTCTGATGTTTGCAGGCTGAAAACGCCCTCATGGACTCCCACCTTTGGGGTAAAACCCATCCTCCCTCCCACAGCCCAGTGACCCCCACAACTTCTCTCACCCACTGTGACCCTGCTCACCTCCTGGATTTTTATCAAACACTTCCAAGTTTTCCTACCACAGGGCCTTTGCATAGGCTGTGTCTTCTTTCTAGGACCTCCTTTCTGGCTTTTTCCCAGGTGGCTCCTTCCCACCTTGAGGTCTCTGCTTGGACATCACCTTCTCAGACAGAGCTCCCCAACCTTCCTGCAAACCTGGATACACCAGACCCTGGGTGGGGGGCAGCATCAGCCCCAACCTGTGACCCTCTGACCCTCAGTGCCATCTGATGATCACTGAGGCCCTCTGGTTCTTTTACTTATTTATTTATTTGTTGGTGGGTTGGTGGGTTGGTACCTGGGATTGAACCCAGGGCTGCTTAACCACGGAGCCACATCCCCAGCCTTTTTTTGTATTTTATTTAGAGACAGGGTCTTGCTGAGTTGCTTAGGGCCTCATGAAATTGCTAAAACTGGCCTCCAACTTGCGATCCTCCTGCCTCAGCCTCCCGAGCCATTGTTTTTTTTTTTTTTTTTTTTAAAGAGAATTTTTATTTATTTATTTAGGTTTTCGGCAGACACAACATCTTTGTTTGTATGTGGTGCTGAGGATCGAACCCCGGCTGCACGCATGCTAGGCGAGCGCGCTACCGCTTGAGCCACATCCCCAGCCCCCTCCCGAGCCATTGTGCCCAGCCATCTCCTGGTTCTTGTCCGCCTCTCCCTCTCCCTATGACGGACACGCCCCCAGCACAGGCTATGGCACACGTTAGCACCCCCGTAATGTTGGTCACATGAATCTATGACTCAGGAAGCCTCCGATGAACCACAGGGACTTTGTTTATTTTTTTAGACGAGGGTCTCACTCTGTTGCTCAAGCTGGCCTCAAACTCCTGGGCTCAAGCGATCCTCCTGCCTCAGCCACCCAAGCAGCTGTGGCTACAGATCCTGGCCACCGCGCAGCACAGGAGGGGGTTTATTTCTTCAGCTGTCCCAGCCCCACCTGAGCCCCGGTCTCTCTTGGCCCCAGGACAGTCACTCTGGTGTGCGGTGGGCAAAGGATGACCTTTGGCTCTCACTTCCCTGGAGACGGAACACACAGTGGTCATCAGGCTGTGCGGCAGGGCTCGCCCTGTGTGGGAAAGCCACTGCCCTCCCCGCCCCTGGCCAGGCGGAGCCCCCAACTCACCATGGACTCTTCATCCAGCTTATGGAACCTGGATACTTCTCGGTGACAGGACCTCACGGCCATTACCACGGACCCGATGAGAAGGACAGAGACCAACAAGCACACGGCCACCACCAAGCCTGGGTTTCTGTGTGACGTGGGGACGCCAGGGTCACCTGGGGAAGAGACCAGACCGGGGTCAGCCCTGAGCCCCACCCTCCCCCGTCGGGGACACCCACCAGGGCCCTTAGCTGGTGTTTTTGGTGGCACTGGGTTTGAACCCAGGGCCTGGTGCGAGGTGGGCACGTGCTCTAGCGCTGGGCCACGCCCCAGCCCCTAGTTCGTTATTTTACAATCAAATATAGAATTGATCACCTGTCCCTTTTGCACATGGGTATTGCGGTCTCTCCTGCGCAGAGCGGTGGGTCCCCAGGTCCCCGTATACGGGACCCTTCATTAACGTGCACAGACTCTCCCCTAGAACCACCTTGGTCCATGGGGTGGGGGAGGGGGGCCCTTCCCCGCCATCTCCTGGGTCTGTGCCTCCCCCTTGTGGTCAACCCCAGAACTGCACCCAGGTACCCCTGTTAGCTCTTACCCCCTCCCACCGCCCGCTGCCGCCAGGAGCCCCAATTTCTTCATACTTACCCTGGCCAGGGCTGGGGGGAGTGGAAATCCAGTGGGAGTTCAAGTGTGTGGAACTGGGTTGAGTGGAATAGGTGAACTCTAAACTGGGGGGCCCAGCGCTGGGGTGCGTGACTGTCCCTGGTGGTGCAGACGGGGTAGCTGTCTCTGGATTTGAGGAGCTAGGGCTCGCGTGGCTGGCGGGGCTTGGCCCTGTCTGGCTTAGGGAGCCGGTGGGGGTGGACTCTGAATTTGAGGGGCTGGTGGGGCTTGATTCTGTCTGGCTTAGGGAGCCGGTGGGGGTCGACTCTGAATTTGAGGGGCTGGTGGGGCTGGCGGGGCTTGGCCCTGTCTGGCTTAGGGAGCTGGTGGGGGTGGACTCTAAACTGGACGTGGGGCTATAGCTGGGAGTCGCTCTCGTTGCTCTGTTTTCCAAGATCAATGTAAAAGCAACACCTGAGAATAAAGAAGACCGGGTTTGGGAGCCTGTGATTAGGATCAAAGGGTGCTAGCACTGGGGCAGGGACTCCGTGGCAGGACAGGTACTGAGCATGTGCAAGGCCCTGGGTTCCACCCCCAGCTCCCAAAAGAGAGAGAGGAGAGAGAGGGAGCCCGCTCAGCTCCTCCCAGGACCCCACAAGAGAGTTCAGAGAGAAGCAGGCTCCCTGGAGAGGTCAAGCTCCCCCCCCCCTCCAGGATTCAAGTTCAAGCCCAGGTCTGGGGGCTTTCTCAGGATTCAAGTTCAATTCCAGGTGTGTGTGTGTGTGGGGGGGCTTTCCCACTCACTGCCTCTTGCCTCAGAGCTCTAGAAGCCTCCAGGTGGAGGAGTGGCTGTCACCCAGGCGGAACAACACCTTGAAACTTTGTGGGACTCCAGTCAGTCACGGTGGTGGTGCGCGCCCGTAATCCCAGCTACTCAGGAGACTGAGGCAGGAGGATTGCAAGTCTGAGGCCAGCCTGTGTTCAAGCCCCAGTAGCAGGGACAGGATGACTTTCTGGAACTCGGTTTCAGCTTCAGGGATCTGGAGGGTCTCCAGGGCTAAACCCAGAGGGCTTTTTTTTTTTGGTACCAGGAATTGAACTCAGAGGCACTCAACCACCAAGTCACATCCCCGGCCCTATTTTGTATTTTATTTAGAGACAGGGACTCACTTGGTTACTGAGGCTGGCTTTGAACTCGCGATCCTCCTGCCTCAGCCTCCCGAGCGGAGGGGATTGCAGGCTGGCCTAAACCCGAGAGGTCTTGCCTTTGTCTCTTGTTTGTCCTTTGCAGCGCTGGGGATGGAACCCAGGCCTCACGCGTGCCAGGCAATTGCTCTGCCACTGAGCCTCACCCCAGCCCTAAACTTGGGGCTTTAACGGGGAAACATAGAGACCTGGGCCCTGGGAACCCTCCGTGGTTCACGCTTCTGAAAAGCCCTGCCTGGCTCCAGCCACACCCAGGTTCCCCCCCTGTCCTGGCATGGAGCCGAGGGGCAGACATCTCCCACGGTGGCTTCCTGCCCAGCTCGAGGTAGCTGGGCACCTCAGGTGCGTGCAGGTTCATTCCCGGTGGCCTCTGGCCACACCCCACCTCACTCTGACTTGGGCAGATCTCTGCTTTCTCCCTGAGTCACCAAAGGCAGCAGAAATGCGGAAATAACACTTAGCCCTGGCCCTGGGGCCGGGGGAGGTGGATCTGCAGCCCCCTTCCCCCTCGGCCTCCCAGGCCCCAGGGGAACACGAGTGAGTCTAGAGGAGGTTGGAGTAACACCCCAACTTCACCCTCATTTTAAACGTAAGGAATTACAGCTCATCGTACAAGGACCTTCAGAGAGTCCAGGAATAATAGGTCAGCTTCCCCAGGCTGCCTCCCACCATCATTTGAGAAGGAGTCCGGACTATGAGAGGTTTCTACTGAAATGAAGATGAGTCGGGGGCCCTACTGAACCCCAAGACTTGCCAGGACTCTAAAGAAACCGAGTTTTTAAAGTAAACTGAGGAAAAGCAGGGGGCGAGAAAGAGGAAGAGGAGGAAGGTGCAAGCCCTACTGAGCACTCAGCCCAGACGAGGTGCTCAGGAGCTACAGGAAAGTTGGCCAGAAGAGAACGTAGGGCTGCTGCTAGATGGTGTGCCAGGACGGGAGGCCGGCGTGCGCCAAGTCAGCGGGGTCTAATCTGTGTCTGGGACAGAGCCTCAGCTTCCTGAGCTATCGAAACTGGGATGAACAAACCCCGGCCTGCAGTAAACACCCCAACCCAGGTGACCTTTGCTCTGGCATTGTGGTTTGGGGCTGAAGGCTGGCCAGAGGGAGCCATGGCAGAGTGGAAGGATGACTGGGGGAGGGGATGCATGGAACGCTTCTCCCCACCGGGGAAGCTGGGAAGCTGTCTCATAGGGCAGCAGGAGGGAATTAAGTCAGACACTAAGAAGAACTTCTCCTGGGAGCTGTGGATGCTGGATGACCAGGAAGTGAACCCCTGATACCAGGCCCTTCCCATGGCCCTGGTGTCCTCGCCAATCGCCCTTTGGGACGGGGCTCAAAGAAACGGGTGAGAGACAGAGCTTCAGACTGGTTGTCTGGTGTCCCTGGGGCTTGTCACACAGAGGTACTGGAGGTGTTCTCTCCTGTTTCTGGGGAAAGGGCAGGTATCCCTGTGAGACTGGGAGCGCAGTGTGACCTCAGCGGGGGCTCAGAGACCAGACAGTGTGCCCTGTCCCCACCCGCCACCAGCCTTCTGGAAGCTCAGCCTCCCTCTTACCTGCCCTCACCTGTAAAGGCAAGAGTAGAGGAATTCCCTGGCGGCTTCCGTAGCAGCGCCAGAGCCAGGAGCAGAAGCGGCAGCAGCTGGGTGCTCGCCATTTCTGAGCGGGGAGGGCCACGGCAGGCTCTGCCAGGTGCGCGGCCAGGTGCGCGGCACGGTACGCTATCCGCCGCGAGCGCGCCCCTGCTGGTGGCATCTGGTACTGCGCAGAGACCAGGCACAGACGGGGCTCAGGGGTGGCGCCCGCTCCTCCAGGGTGCCGTTCCCTCCCCAGTCCTCCCAGAGCCAGCCTGGACCGTCACCCTGAAGCCCCCCGACCCCCAGCACCCCTGGCGCTCTGCTCCCCTTCCCCCGCAGCCGCCACCACTCTAACGTCCCCTCTGGGGCTCCCTCCACCCCGCGTGACTCTTCTCTGTCCAGGCTGCCCACACAGAGCACCCCCTGCCCCTTCCCTTTTCTGCGGCTCCATCCTATGCCCCATGAGGCTGGGACTGTCATTGTCCCCCTCTGTGGGTGGGCCTGGCACCCTCCCAATCGGGGTGCACCTGGAACCTGCCAGTACTTCCAGACCCAGGTGCCCTGAGGCCGAGGTGTTCAAGGTGGCTGCTCTGGGCCGGGTCCCCAGATTTGGGTTTCTGAAGTATGCAGGGGGTGGCTTTCATCCGGAAGTGACCGGCCAGCGGCCACCCTGCTAGCCATGGAAGGATAGGATGGCACTGGAGAGGCCGTCCTGGCAGACCGTGACCTTCAGGACAGACCCACGTGGCTGGAAGCGTTGGGGCCCCCTCCCCCTGGGCTGTTCCGGATCCCCTCCCCCAATTCCCAAGACGCCCCATTAACCCAGAACACGTGACCCGGGACCCAGGCTGTGGAGGACTTTATTCATCAGACCCAGAGAGCCACACGGTCCTTCCCATATGTCCCTCTGCTGGCACGCAGCCAGGGTCCTAGACGCCGGGCCAGCGCGTGGACCGGGCGCTGTGGGTGCTGTGTCGCGAGGGATCCCTTGAGCAGTCCCGCGGGGCTCCCGACCCCAGGAGCATGTCCGTGGTGAGGCAGCTCCGGGTGTAGTGGCCTCTCCAGTTGGACTGAACCATCTTGGCTGCCGACTGCTGCTGGCAGAGCTGGCGGCGGGTCTTGAAGCCCCTCCAGGCCGACTGGATGGCCATGGCCGCTCTGTTCTGGCCGGGTGACCTGCAGAGGCCCTGGGAGGCCTTCGGGGAGCTGCAGGCCCACAGCAGGCCCCCCGGGCTGGAGATGCTGCGGCCCGTGCCATGCACCACTCGCGTGGGCAGGGTGTGGCCGCACATGTGGCACGTGCGGGGACTGGAGCCCACGAGCATCACCACGCTGGGCGGGTTGCCCAGCCCGGGGCTCAGCGACTGGCAGAGGCTGCAGATGTGAGGCTGGCAGGACTGGAAGCAGCGGTGGCCGGAGCCCAGCCTGGCCTCACTGCCCTGGAAACAGCGGGGCTGGGGGGCCGCCCGGACCTTGCTGCCCAGCTCCACCCACACGGCCGGGAGCAGCATCTGCTGGGCACAGTCCCTGCGGGTGCAGTAGCCTCGCCAGGCGGCCTGGATGATGGTGGTGGCTCGGTACAGCCGGGCCAGGTTCCGTCGCATGCGGAAGCCACGCCAACTCGCTTGGATGACGGTAGCGCACTGATGCCACACCCGGATGGTACTGCGGACCAGGTAGCCGCGCGCGAATGCCTGGATCACCACCGCGGCCCGGACGAGGATCTTCTCCATGGTCTGCACGGACACCATCAGCTCCCCCGGCTGTCTGGGGCTCACCGCTGCCACGCTGCCCAAGGTGTCCCACGGCACGGGGCCCCTGGCCGTCTCCCACGTGCTCTGGGGGGCCACAGCGTGGTCCATGGGCCTGACGGCTACGCTGGGAACACCACTGGCCAAGCCAGCATCCACGGGGCCCTGGAGTACAGTGGGGACCAGGGATGGCTTGTGAAGGCCAGCTACAGGACCCACGGCATGATGGGAGATCTGGCCCTGGTGGACAGAGGGGGTCGGAAATGGCTTGTGCTGTCTAGTGACAAGATGCATGGACTCATGGGAGTCCTGTTCAAGGAGGGGCCTCCAGAGGCCACTGGGTGAAGTTGTATAGCCCAGAGACACCCTCCGAACCCCGGGGGACAGTCTAGTGACACTGGGGTCATAGGCTGTATCACTGGGTTGGACGGTGGGTGTCCTGCCCACCCACAGTTCACAAGGGGAGTGTCTGCGGCTGGCCAGGGGGGACTGGGTTTCCTGCCGCTGCACCTGATTGGAGGGCACCACCGTGGTCATAGAACCTTCTAGCAACTCGGGAATAAGTTTACCATGAATGAGTCGGTAGTATTTTTTAGGGCGGAGAGACTTGAGGCTGGTCTGGGTCAGGTTCCCGGACACTGGTTTCTGGAATGTACTGGGGACAGGTGCCATCTGGGAGTGACCGGGCACGGCTTTTTTAACCAAGGATTGATAGGGCTGCACGTGTGGGGCCACGTTGCTGGACCCTGACCTCTGGAGCACACCTGAGCTCTCCGTCCTGGCCACAGACCCTGCATATAAGCTGGAGGCCACGGGACTGGTCAGATGGGGTGACATCAAGACTATATCAGAAGTCAGTGACCCCTGGCTTGGAGGTCTCATGTGAGTCTTGGACTCGGGCTGAAGAGCTGAGAAATCGTCAGAGACCACTGGAGTCAGGGGCTGTGGCATGGCCCTGTCCACTGCGGTCCCCAACTGCAGACTATGGGCCCTGCTGGTGGTGATGAGGTAGGTGCTGGGGGGACCCCTGGGGCTGGCCGAGTCGGGTTGGAGACTTGCGGAGAAGCTACTGGTCATCGAGTGCCTGGCCCGGAAAGGGATGGGAGCCATGCCGCTGGCTTGGCCGGGAGCCCTCTCGCCCAGCAGTGACATCTGGCCTTTGGGAAGTGTCTCCTCTGCCCGTGGGGGCCCTCGAGGAGTCTCGACGTAATTGTCCATGGGGCTCTGGTACATCCATGGGGTCACCTCCAGGACCTTGGATTTGTTGGACTCTCTATCGGATCCTGATTCCTGGGCTAGAGCCCCACCTAACTCTCTGGGTTTCAATTTGGTCGGGTCCTCTATGGTCCCCAGTGTCAGTATCCTAGGGTCCTGAGTAAAGGGTGAGGCTCTTGACAGAACTGTGGGCACTCGGTGCTGAGCCCTGGTTGTGCCCTGGGCTCCTGAGGCCTGAGGGTGAACCTGGGCCAGGCCGGCGGCATGGGCAGCCTGGGCGGCCTGGAGCAGGGCCGCAGGGCCCTCGCCAGCTCCGTGGTAGGGCCGGGGCGTGAGTCCGATGAGCATGGACCCCTGGGGAGATCCCTGGCCTCCGGTTTTCACAGAACCAAGAGGGACACTTGGGCCTACCCCAGGGGCCACCAAACCCGGGGACAGACTCGGAGCAGTGAACCTAGCCAAGGGCCCCATGGCCAGGCCCAGCCTCTTCCCTTTAGCTCCCGATGCCGCCATTTGATGAGGGGCCACCCTACCGGCTCCAGTCCCCGGGGGGAGACTGCGGGCCATGCCACTGGCCGTGGGGTCTAGAAGACGACTCTGGGCCATGCCAGTGACCATGGACCCCTGGGGAAGGCCCTGACCCATACCCCTGATCACAGAGCCTCGGGAAAGACTACAGGCCATAAAATTAGCCACAGCGTTTGGGACCATGGCTGGGGTCAGCCGACGGTCTGCAGAACTTGAGGCAAGGCTACCACTGGCTGTCCCCATCACAGAATCCTCAGGGACAATACGTGCATATGGGTAACTAGATGGGACCACTGTGGGCACGGCGGGCAGCTGGTGGTCTAATGGCATTGGCAGTGGGATGGTGGCCTGAGAGGTTCTGAGGCCCAGATGAAACACGGAGAGCGGGTCCTGGCTCGTACCCAGTCTGCTGGGCAGTGCGACACGGGGACGACTGGGGTCCATCCCCGTGGCCATGGAAGTTTCTCCATGGGTCAGAGAGACCCCTCTCTCCAAGACCTGGGACGCCATGGGAACCAGGCCATCCGTCACCTGACATTGGCTTGGGCCCATTGAAGGCACCATGTTTTTCTGGAATATGCTCCCGGCCAGGCTAGCGGGGGTAGCCCCCTGGGACAGACTGAGCAGCATCCCAGCGGCTGCGGGCCCCTCAGAGGAGCAGGCAGACATGCCCTTGAGCCAAGTCGAATGGAACATACTGGGTCCTTGGGTCACCTCCTTGGTCATATCCGTCTGGTAGAGGTTGGGAGCGGACATGGAGACCGCTGTTGGGTGCCTCCCCCACACACTGGACGGCTGGTGGAGCCCAAGGGACACCTGGCTGAACTGAGCGTCCTGGAGGTTTGAGACCACCCTATCTGCCACGGCGGGGTCCTCACACGTGCCCACCCCGACATCCAGAGGAGGCTGGTGCAGACCCAGGCCCAGCCTCCCAGGCACGCAGGAGTAGGACCTGCCCGAGCCGAGGGAGAGGAAGACGGACGGAGGGCACAGGCCGGGGGCACCTGCACTCACTCGTGAGGCCTGCAGGGTCGGATCCACCCGGGGCCCTGGGGCTGGCTCACAGAGACCCCGGCCCACCCCATAGATCACGGATGGCTGGGAGAGACCACAGGCCAATCCAGTGGCCATGCAGGGCTGGGACAGGCTCAGGGGCCCCAGATGAGCCATGGAGGCCTGAGCCAGAAGAGGGGATGCCCCTGGAGCCAGAAAGGGGTGGTCAGCCCAGGTTTGCCTGGAGACAGGTGGACTGGATGGAGGTGTTTGGATAAGGCTGGGGGCCACCCCGCTGGCCATCGGTTGGCGGGACAGAATGGGATACCCTCCACTGGCCAATACTGGATGGGCTAGGCTTGGGGCCACCTCACTGGCCACAGCGGGTTGGGCCAGGCCTTGGGATACTCCCCAGGGCATAGGGTGCTGGGCAAGGCTTGGGGGCGCCCTGTGGGCTATGAAAGGCTGAGCAAAGATTGGGGACACCTCATTGGCCACCGGTGGCTGAGCCAGGTAGGGGTGCAGCCCACTGGCCACGGAGGGGTGGATAAACCTTGGGGGTACCCCACTGGCCATGGATAGATGGGCCGGGCTGGGAGCCACATGAGTGGCCATAGGTCGGTGGGACAGAATGGGAGATAAGCCACCAGCCATCAGTGGGTGAGCTAGGCTGGGGGACACCCCATTTGTCATAGAAGGATGGACCAAGCTTGGGGACATCCCAACAGGCATACACAGTTGGGCCAGACTTGGGGACACCCCACTGTCTATAAAAGGCTGGGCCAGGCTCGGAGCTACTCCATAGGCTGTGGATTGGTAGGATGGTCTTGGGGACACCCCGCTGGCCACAGAAGGTTGAGCTAGACTTTGAGACATCCCACTGGCCATAGGTTGGTGAGATAGGCTTGGGGACAGCGCACTGGTCATAGGTTGGTGAGGTAGGCTTGGGGACAGCGCACTGGTCATAGAAGGCTGCTCAAGGGTGGGTGGCTCCCCACTGGTCATAGAAGGCTGGACAAAGGTAGGGGACAGCCCACTGGCCATAGAAGGTTGGGGCGCTCTTGGAGACACTCCACGGGCTGTACATCGTTGGGGTGGGCTTGGGGACACCCCACTGGCCACAGGTTGATCTAGACTTGGAGCCATCCCACTGGTCAGAGATAGGTGAGGTGGGCTTGGGGACATCCCACTGACCATGGTAGGCTGGCCAATACTTGGGGATACCCCATGGGAAACAGAAGGATTAGCCAAGCTTAGGGACATCCCAATGGCCATAGGAGGTTGGGACATTCTCAGAACCATTCCTTGGGCTGTAGATCTGTGGGGTGGTCTTGGGGACACCCCATTGGCCATAGAAGGCTGGGCAAAGGTTAGGGACAGCCCAGTGGCCATGCAAGGTTGAGCTAGGCTTTGAGACACTCCACTGGCCACAGATTGGTGGGGTGGGCTTGGGGTCATAGAAGGCTGGGCAAGGGGGGGGGACACCTCACTGGACATCAATGCATGAGGGAGGCCAGGGGACACTCCACTAGTCAAAGATGGTTGGGCAGGATGTGGGGACATCCCACTGGCCATAGAAGGCTGGCCAAGATTTGAGGACATCCCATGGGCCACAGAAGATTGTTCAAGAAGTTGTGCCATCCCAATAGCTATAGAAGGCTGGGCTGGGCTTGGGGTCATCCCACTGGCCATAGACTTATGGGGAAGGTTTGGGGACACCCGAACAGTCATAGATTGTTGGGCAAGGTTTGGGGATGTCCCGCTGGCCATAGATGGGAGAGCTAGGCAAGGGGACACCCCAGTGGCCAAAGATGGCTGGGCTGGGCCAGGGGATTCCCTACTGTCCATAGGTGGCTGGGTTGGGCTTGGGGAGACCCCACTGGTCAGAGAAGTTTTAACAAAACTTGAGAACACCCCGCTGACCATAGGTAGCTGCGTTGGGCTTGGGGACAACCTGTTGTCCATAGAAGGCTGGATAAATCTTGGGGATACTTCACTGGCCTTGGATGGCTGGGCTAGACTGGGGGACGTTTCAGTGCACAGAGATGGCTGAGCCAGGTTTGGGGATGCCCCACTGGCTGCAGATGACTGGACTAGGCTGGGGAGCAGTCCTGTGGCCATAGATGGCTTGGCTAGGCTGGGGGACACCCCACTGTCCACAGGTGGCTGGACAAAGTTTAAGGAAACTCCAATAGCCACAGAAGGTTGAGCCAAGTTTGGGGACACCCCACTGGCCAAAGGTGGCTGAGCTGGGCTGGGGGTCACCCCACTGATCTCAGAGGGGTGACTCTGTGTTGGAACCACCCCATCAGTCCTAGCTATAGGGACCAGGCTTGTGGAGACCCTACTGGCCTCAGATAAATGGCCAGACCTTGGGACTATCTCACTGGCCATAGATGGGGGGGCTTTACTAGGGGTCTCCCTGCCAGTCCCAGAGGTACATACACCTCCAGAGGCCACCTTGCTGCTTGAGGACGTGCTGGGTATTACTAGGAACACCCTGCCACCCGCTCTTGGCTGGGGTGGGCTTGAGGCTGGTCTAATGGTGGCCAGGGGCTGGGCTCTGCTTGAGGGCACCTTAATGCACACTGTAGGCTGGGACAGGCTTCGGGTCAACCTGCCGCCCACTGGCAGCTGGCAAAGGATTGACTTGGCTAGGTTCGGGGCTCCCTGACTGGCCGATATAGACTGAGACTGGTTAAGAGCCAGCTTGGTGGCCAGAGATGGCTGCTGGTGCTCCACAGGGACCACAGTGCCCAGAGACAGACTCCTCCTCAGCCCTGGTCGGAAAGTCTCCTGAGAGACTCTCTCCACCAGATCCAGGGAGCTCTGGCCCGGGGAGGACCTATTCTTCTTCTGTTCCTCTGAGTCCCAGTGGACACTCAAGGCCATGTGGCTGGACACTGGGCCACGGCTCAGGACTGGGGTGAGCGGGGGGACAGTAGGGGGGCTCCAGTAGAGGTTTGGGATCTTCTGCCTGGGGACCACGGAGCCCGGAGTAAAGTTTCTAGTCAGGACATTGTCTGGGTGCTGTGGCAAACTGGACACCAACTCATTGAGAAGGGACATTTGGTGACTAGCCACATGCTCCCGGGGACGGGGAGGATTCCTTGTTAGAGCCCCCCTCAGTCGAAGGCCGCGTCCCAACATGAGGGCTGGGGGACCTGGGTACAAACTGCCACCTGCCGGGCACTTGGGTGCCTGCACCTTGCTCACCATGGTGGTCCTCATTGAGCTTGCGGTCATGTTGGTGACTACCTGCCTGGGACCATGGAAGGCCGGCTTGTGACCTGGAGGCTGGGGCCTCCTCCTCAGAGCCTCCTCAGGGGCCTGGCAGAGCTGATTTTGACCTCTGATCACTGAGCGGTGATGGGAGTGTTTGGGGGACACCCTCCTGACCCCCGAAAACTGACACCAGCAAGCGGCATCCTGACAGACGGGGAAAGACGGCTGGGAATGGACCGCCCTCCTGCCTCCCACGCTGCCCGGAGGTCTACCAAAGGCCCCGCTGCCCTTCCCTGACAGCGCCCACGAATGAGAGGCCACCCTGCTGACCACTTGTGGCTTGTGGGAGCTCGGGGTACTGTCACATGTCACGGATGGCTGGCTTGTGCTGGGGCCTATGCCGTTGACAATGAAGGACTGCCACAGGCTGGGGGGTGGCTGAGCGCGGGGCGCCTTAGGCAAGTGGGGGCCCTCCATACCCGTCGCGGGGCTGGCCCCTGGGGTCAGCCACCTGCTTCTCTTTTTGATGCTGGGGCTCAGATACGAGGCCCCCGCGGGCCCCCTGCCCCAGGGCTGTATGAGGTCCAGGCCCATGACCATGGGATAGTGGTAGATGCTGGGGACCATCCTACCGGTTAGGGACATACCCACAGGGAACAGTGTCGAGCAGGGTGACCCCTCCAACGTGGCCCCGTCCCCCATCTCCTCCAGGAGCCCGGCGTGCTGGCCCATGGTGAAGTCCTCCCAGCCTCCAACCTGGGAGACCCTGACCTTGCTGGGCTGCGGACTCCCGGGGCCCACGGCGGATCCCCACGCGGCCGATGCGTTCCCCCGGCAGTCCACCTCCACCGAGGCGGGCAGCAGAGTCATCCCGCTGCCCACAGCTTTCGAGGAGGCCTTGGGGAGGATGGCTCCAGTCCTCAAGGCTGCCTGGGACAGAGACTGGCTGAGGACAGCACCCAGCTCCCCCTGACACAGGGCTTGACCGAGGGCCGCCCGCTCCTCGTCGGTCAGGGCCTTGCTGAGCACTTCGGCCAACTTGCCCTGCATGACCTTGGTGAGCTCTGAGCGCAGTTCGCCCCGAGACAGCGCCCGGGAGAGGGTGACGCCCAGTTCACCCCAGGACAACGCCTTCACCAGGGCCATGCCCAGCATGCCCTGCGGCATCGCCTTGGTCACAGTGGTGCCCAGGACATCCTTGGACAGGGCTTGGTTCAGAGCGGCCCGCACTTCTCCCTGGGAGAGGGCTTTAGCCAGCAGGGCCCGGATGTCCTCCTGGGAGCCCAGCACAGCGGCCAGCTCCGCGCACAGGGAGGCGATCTGGGAAGCCGCCGCCTCCTGACAGGGCACCGCCTGGCTGGCCACGGGCGGCTGGGCCCGCGCCGTTCCGCTGTCACCCCAGGGCTCGATGTTGCACGTGGGCTGTCCGGTGGAGGTCATCAGAGGTACCAGCATGCCCTGGGCCTCTGAGGCCACTGGGCAGGGGCCATGCGTGGTCTTGCTCTGGACATGGCCTTGGGGCTGGAGCTGGGCAGGTCTGTCCTCGGACTTGGGTCGGGGCAGGAAGCTCATTGCCCCCAGGTGCTGGCAGGAGGGGGCAGACGCCCTGGATCCGGTCAGGAGGGGCTGGGACTGCGTCTTGCTGTTGAGGTCCGTGGACTGGCGAGCTGTGAGGAAGGACTTGGTCTGGGAGACCAGCTGGGCCTGGGACTGTGTCTTGGTCAGCCCAATGGGCAGCTGCGCTTGGGACTGGATCTTTACTGCCCCCGAGCTCAGATGCACCTGGGACTGGGCCTTGGTCAGACACGTGACGAGGTGAGCCAGCGACGGGGTCTTGGTCAGCCTGGAGGGTGGGTACACCTGGGAGGGGGTCTTGGGTGATTGCGGGGCCAGGTGTGCTTGGGGCCCAGCCTTGGTCTGCTTGGCGGGCGAGTGCAGTGGGGACGCCGTCATCAGAGGTGCGGCCCGCGGGGGCTGGGGCAGGGTTTTGGCCAGGGTTGTGGACAGATGTCCCTGGGACAGGACCTTGGTCTGCTCAGAAGTCAGATGCACCTGGGATGTGGTCTTCGTCAGGCACGTGGCCAGGTGTGGCTGGGGCATGGCTGTTGGGGGACATGTGGCCAGATGTGCTTGTTGGGACAGGGCCTTGGCCTGCTCCGTGGCTGGATGTAACTGGGTCAAGGTCTTGGTCAGGGGTGTGGTCAGCTGCTCCTGGGGCAGGGCCTTGGCCTGCCTGGGAGACGGACGCACCTGGCCCAAGGTCTTGGTCAGAGGGGAGGCCATCTGGTCCCGGGGCAGGGCCGCAGCTGCTTCCACAGGTACGGACACCTGGGACTGCACCTTGATGAGGTCTATCCTCTGCTGTGCCTGTGGCGGGGACTTGTTCCTGTCCTCAGCAACCTTCGTCCATGGCAAAGGCTGGGTCATTTCCATCGTCATGTTGGTCTTGGACACTGTTTCTTTTTTCACCTGCCTCTGGAGGCAGGTCCTGACCTTCTCAGGTTCCAAGGGACCCCTGGCCATAGGCTTGGGAGCCCCAGCTTCGAGGTGTGGCTGGGGGACACTGCGGACCTTCCCCTCAGCCAGGAACGAGTGGGATGAGTCCTTGACGCCGGCTGTCTGCCTCACGTTCACCATGACCTTGCCCTTTTGTGCGTTCAGGTGCACGGTGCAGCAGGCGCGGGGAATTCCGGCGGATCCCGCCGCCTTTTGGGGTGGCGTTCTGAGATTTCCGACCACGGGAGGGACCAGGCACAGGGTCCTGAGGACAGCTGCCACTGAGCGGATCGGGGCTGGGGTCTTAGCTATCATGGCCGCCAGGCGCGTCTGGGGCGGAGGCTTCATTATGAAGGCACCTGGGCAAACCTGGGACGGAGTCTTGGTCACAGTGGCGGCTTGGCAAGTTTGCATCTGGTTTTTGGTGGGGGCGGTCACCAGGCGTATCTGGGGTGTGGGCTTCGTCACTGCAGACACTGGGCACGTCTGTGGCGGGGGCCTGGCTGTGGTGGCCCCTGGGCGTGCCGGGCACGGGGGCCTCATCACTGAAGCCAACAGGCATACCTGGGGGGGGATCTTGGCCATGGTGGCTGCTAACCGCGACTGCAGTGGAGCGTTGGTTAGTGAAGGTGTCTGTCGCATCTGAGCTTGGGTCCTGGTCACTGTGGGCGACGGGCCTGTCTGGGGCAGGGTCTTCATGACTGTCATTATGGGTCCTGGACCTGTCTGAGGTGGCGTCTTGGTCACTGTGGAAATGGGGGACACCTGGGCCTGGGTCCTGGCTATGGAAACCAGTGGACTTCTCTTGGGTGGGGTCTTGCTCAGGGTGGACGCTGGGAAGGCCTGGGGTGGGGTCTTGTGGGTATCGGCTTCCACGTGGGCCTGGATCTGGGCCTTGAATGTTCCAGGAACTGCCTGGCCATACCTGCCCGAGGGGGGTGGCTCTGGGGCCCCTGCTCTGGTGGCTCTGGTAGTTACGTGCTTGGTCTTCACCGTGTCCCCCTCTAGGTGCCTGATGAGGCAGGAGCTCCTGACGGTCTTCGTCAGCAGGCACGGCTGGCATTTGGGATCTAGACTCACCGGACTCGGAAGTCTCATGGCGATGGTCTGGTGCGGCAGGAAGGCCACCCCGTGGGCTCCGGGGCCGTGGGGAGCCTGCACTCCGGGCCCAGCCATGCCCTGGGCCGCGGGGTGCTGCAGCAGACCCAGCTGGGGGATGCAGGTGATGAGGCTGTCGGAGGACGGGAACTGGGTCTCCTTGCTCATCATGACGGGCTGCACCTGAAGGGGCTTGTCTTCCGGGGGCTGGAAGCGCACCTGCTGGGGCGGGTGGTAAGGGATGTCTCCTTCCTCCTTGCTCACCCTCTTCACCGTGACCTTGCTGAAGCGGAGAAGGCGCCTCGTGTTGAAGCGCCGCCAGGCCTCCTGGATGGCCTTGGCCGCCAACATCTGGGAGATGAGCTTCTGCCGGAGCCGGTAGCCCCTCCAGTTGGCTTGGATGAGGGTGGCTGCCCGGGACAGCATCATGTCCATCTCGTCCACCAGGATGTTCTTGAAGGCCTGGCTCTCCACCACCGCCCGGAGGCATGGGATGCGGCGAGGCTCCATCTTGCTCTGAGCCGGCTGTTGCGGAAGCTGCTCCTTGGACTTGCGGGCCTCATACTGCTGCGCAGACGCTCTCCCCACCTTGTCCGGGAGGCAGTGGATGGGCTGGGGCGGGGGGATGCACTGCCCACTCGGTGACAACTGGTTCATGAACTGGAGCTGTGCGGCCGGCTGCATCATCTTGGTTCCTGAGCAGGTCAGATGGGCCTGTGGGGAGGACAGGTCGATGGACAGACAGGGGGATGCAGGGGTGGGTGGGTGGGTAGATGGATGGTTGAGGGGTGGAAGTGGCTACATGTGTGGATGGACAGATTAATGCATGCGTAGATGGGCAGGTGAATGGGTGGGTGGATGGATGGATGGACGGACAGATGGACAGATGGATGGGTGAACAGATGGATGGATGGACAGAAAGATGGACAGATGGGTGGATGAATAGGTGGATGGATGGACAGACAGAAAAATGAACAGATGGGTGGATGGATGGACAGATGGATGAACAGATGGATGGATGGATGGATGGACAGATGGATGATGGATGGATGAACAGAAAGATGGACAGATGAGTGGACAAATGGACAGACAGATGAACAGATGGATGGATGGATGGATGGATGGACAGATGGATGGATGGATAGACAGAAAGATGGACAGATGGGTGGGTGGATGGATGGATGGATGGGTAGATGGACAGGTGGATGGATGGGTGGATGGATAGGTAGATAGATAGATGGATAGATGGGTGGATGGATGGGTGGATGGATGGCCAGACAGATAGATGGACAGATGAATGGCAAATGGGCGGGTGGGTGGGTGGATGGTTAGATGGAGGATGAACGGAAAGACAGATGGATAGATGGATGATGGTTGGATGCTTAGATGCATGGACAGACGTGTAGATAGAAGAATGAACAGATGGATTCATGGATGGATGGACGGGTGGATGGGTGGATGGATGGATGATTAGGTAGATGGGCAGCTGAGTAGATGGGTAAAGGGATGAATGGGATGGATGAGTGCGTGGCTGGTGGGTGGCTGGACCAACTTCAGGTGGGAGGAGGAGCAGAAGGCAGACTGAGAGGATGACTGTGGCCTTCAGAAGTAACTTGGGACCTGTGAGTAACTGTGAGATCCCATCTCAAAAAAGAAAAAAAGAAAAAAAGAATCTGCCCGATTGGGAGCAGGGTACACGGCTCCGTGACCAAGCACTTGCCTACCATGCTCGAGGCCCTGGGTTCCATCCCTCACACCAAAAAATAATACTAATAATAATCCTGGTGCCTATGGGTTTGTAATTTGCATTTTCCATTTAAGACCCTGTAGTGATGATTACCTCGCACAGAGTCGGGACCCTATCAGATAGTCCTCCCACACAAGCTGCAGCAGGACATACTTGTTTAGCAGAAAAGTATGTTGTTCCTCTGGCTGGATCAGCCAAAGCCCTTGCCCAGCCATCTCCTTACCTTGGAGGGTCATAGAGTTGGAGGAGGAGCAGGAGAAGAAGGTACAATCTCAGAAGCCAGCCTGTAAGAGGCGGCTGCCTTCAGCTCTTCATCACATGCACCGTGTAGCAACACTGCTCTTGGCTGGCTCTGTCCCCAAAACCAACACAAGAAGAAGTGTTAAAAGCAAAAAACACCGAATTCCTCAAAAAAAAAAAAAAGAGTCCACAGGAAGGAACATACTAGGAAATAGCAGGAATTCAGATATGAGTATAGGACGCCGTGTGGTCATCCCTCACTGTCGCTTAGAAGAAGGAAAAGTGAAGACAACCCAAGACTGAGAAGAAATAGAGTCCAGGATGGCTCCCGCCCCCAGACTCGGGACAAAACCGAGACCCGACACTGGCTACGCGATTGCTCTGCCAGCCTAGGCCCTGTTTGACAGTATCTTGGGCCAGGCGAGGTGGCCCACGTCTGTCATCCCAGAGGCTCGGGAGGCTGAGGCAGGAGGATCATGAGTTCAAAGCCAGCCTCAGCAACAGCGAGGCACTAAGCAACGCAGTGAGACCCTGTCTCTAAATAGGGCTGGGGATGTGGCTCAGTGGTCAGGTGACACTGAGTTCAACCCCTGGTACAAAAAACAAAAACAAAAAAACAGTATCTTGAAGGCAACCCAGAAATTCAACCTTATGAATTATTAAGAGTAACAACGTAGGCAACAGAGCAAGACCCTATCTCAGCAGAAAAAAAGGGTCCACATGACAATCCAGGATCTTCATAAACAAGTCATAAAATTATTTTAAGGGCTGTTGAGGTAATAATCACTACACAGTCTTAAATGGAAAATGCAAATTACAAAATGATAGGCACCATGATTTTTTGTGTGTGTGTGTGTGAGTGTGTGTTAGGGATGGAACTCAGGGCCTCAAGCATGGTAGGCAAGTGCTCGGCCACTGAGCTGTATACCCTACTCCCAATCAGGCAGATTCTTTTTTTTTTTTATTATTTTTTGATACCAGGGATTGAACTCAGGGGCACTCGACCACTGAGCCACATCCCCAGCCCTGTTTTGTATTTTATTTAGAGACAGGGTCTCACTGAGTGGCTTAGTATCTTATCATTGCTGAGGCTGGCCTTGAACTTGCAATCTTCCTGCCTCAGCCTTCAAGATGCTGGGGATTATAGGTGTGCCACTGTGCCTGGCTCATAGGCATTTTTTTTTTTTTTTGGTGGTGCTGGGGATTGAACCCAGGGCCCTGTGCATGCACGGCAAGCACTCTACCAACTGAGCGACATCCGAGTCCATCGGCAGATTTTTGGGAGTTTCTCCTGTTTTTAGGAGCTTAGCCTACGGGAACACCGATTGGTTCCTCACAGAAAGGTTTTTAAAAAGTCTGATGAAAAGCCCTCCATCTGGGTGGGAGTGTAGGTCAGTGGCAGGGCGCTTGCCTGGCATGCGCAAGGCCCTGGGTTCCATCCCCAGCACTGCCCAAGCCTCGTGCAGCGGGGCACACCTGAAGTCCCATTGACTTGGGACACTGAAACAGGGGGATCGCTTGAGCCCAGGAGTTTGAGACCAGCCGGAGCAACCCAGCCAAAACCCATCTCAAAAATATACACATAAAATAAAATAAACCAGGGGCTGGGGCCGTGGCTCAGCGGTAGAGCGCTTGCCTTGCACGTGCGAGGCCCCTGGGTTGGATCCTCAGCACCACATAAAAATAAAGAAATAAAATAAAGGTATCGTGTCCAACTACAACTAAAAAATAAATATAAAATAAAATAAACCACCAAGATCACGACAGGACCTTTGAACCACACGTGGGCGGGGCAGTTTCTAAGCAGCCCAGGTAGGAATAACAGAACCAAACTGAGATCAGAGCTGCCCTCCAAGAAACAGCTTGAGGGCTGGGGACAGAGCTCAGCTGGTATAGTGCTCTCCTCATATGCAAAGGCCCTGGGTTCAACCCCAGCACCACAAAAATAGAAAGAAAGGAAGGAAGAAGTGTAAACCAAGGTGCTGAAAATTCAGGGATCAGTTAAGGATTGGAGAACAACTCTTCTAATTACAGCTGTACCTGTCTCCACAGGCCCCTGTGGACAGCTAGATCCACGCACACTTATGTCCCATCTATAAAACTGTGTAGGATTTGAGGGAACCTATGCAGTCTTCTCTGAATCTTCTCTAGATGACTGAGAATATCTAATACAACAGAAATGCTATATAAATAGTCGTTATACTGTATTGTTGAGAGAATAAGGACCAAAAAATTCACTGACATATTCAGTATACGTTTAAATACATTCAATCAGCAGTTGGTTCATGCTAAATTAAAAAACAGGCTTACAGCCAGGCACGGTGGCGCACGCCTGTAATCCCAGTGGCTCAGGAGGCTGAGGCAGGAGGATCTCGAGTTCAAAGCCAGCCTCAGCAAAAGCAAGGCCCTAAGTGACTCAGTGAGACCCTGTCTCTAAATAAAATACGAAATAGGGCTGGGAAGGTGGCTCATGGTCAAGGGCCCCTGAGTTCAATCCCTGGTACCAAAAAAAAAAAAAAAAAAGGCTCGTAATGAGTGAAGAGATGGAGATTCTGAAATTGAATAAAAGACAATATCTGAAAAATTTAAAATTCACTTGTAGGCGAAACGGTCACAGAGGAAAAGGGCCATAAACCAGGCCTCAGGGACCTGTGAACAATATCAAAAGGCCTGATACACGTATAATTTGAGACCCAGAATAAAAGGGGGAACATAAAAATAGCTGAATAAATAGGCTGATGCTGTAGTTCAGTAGTAGGGGTAGAGGACCTGCCAATCACGCATGAGGCTCTGGACTCAATCCCCAGTACCAAAAACAAACACGCAACAACAACAACAACAATAACAACAAAACCCCCGTCACACTGGGTGTCGTGGTGCACACTGCTTGGGAGGTTGAAGCAGGAGGATGGCGAGTTCCAAGCCAGCCTCAGCAACAGCGAGGCCCTAAGCAACTCAGTGAGACCCTGTCTCTAAATAAAATACAAAACAGGGCTGGGGATGTGGCTCAGTGGCCAAGAGCCCCTGAGTTCAATCATCAGTATCAAAAAAAAAAAAAAAGTCAAGACATGGATAATGGGGCTGGGGCTGGGGCTCAGCGGTAGAGCGCTCGCCTCGCACGTGCGAGACCCTGGGTTCGATCCTCAGAACCACATACAAAAATAAACAAGTGAAATAAAGGTGTTGTGTCTAACTACAACCAAAAAATTAAAAAAAAAAAAAAAGACATAGATAATCCGAGACACTGTCAACCACTCAGGCTTAACTGATATTTCCACACTGAGAAATGGAGGCTCAGAGAGGTAAGGTCACCGGCCTGTGGGGGGTCCCCAGAAGAACTGAGTCTTCAAGTCTAGACTGTCCTGTCAGCAGTGTTGGTTGGACAGAACACAGTCCCCAGCTCTTTGCCTAGGAAGGCGAACCCTGCCCCCTGAGGCCCTTGTGACCCACCTGGCCTCAGCACAAAGCAGCCTGGGGTAGGAAGTGGCTCTCAGACTCTGCTCTAGAACCCAAGCAGCCCCTCCACAGGTCTCACTTGCCCCTCCACAGGTCTCCCTTGCCCCTCCACAGGTCTCACCCTCCGGTGCAGGGTGATCAGAAGACCCCCCCCCCCCCCCCCCATGTTGGGAGGGGCCGGTAATGGAATCACAATAAGCTATTGTGCTTGAAGCTGCTGGGTTTAAGACCCCACTGCAAAGGGAAGGCAGGGCCCAGATGCTGGGAACTCGGGGTGTGGGGTAGAAACTGGCACAAGGAACAGGTTTGGGGCATCGCCATCTCTCTGCTCTCCTGGCTCCCCTGGAGTTGGCCCGATGGTGGCTGCATTTCGGAGAGAAACTGAAGGCCACCTGGCATCTTGCTTCTTCTCTTTTTTTTTTGGTGGGGCTGGGGACGGAACCCAGGGCCTTGTGCATGTGAGGCAAGCTCTCTACCTGCTGAGCTATGTCCCCAGCCCCTATCTTGCTTCTTTCTGTTGTGACTTTTCTCCCACTAGACTAGGGGCTGCTTAGGGTGGGGACAGCTGTTTTAAGTTTTGCCGTATTTAACAGCATCCCATAGAAGAGTGCATACAGTAGGTGCTCACGAGATGCTTTATGAATGACTCAATGAATGGGTGGATGGGCGGGTGGCTGGGTGAATGAGGGCAGCCCAAGCTGTAGAACTTGAAAACAGCTGTCCCAGAATCCCACGGGGTCCATTCTAGGGTCAGAGGTTTCCTGAACCTCGTGACCAACCAATGAGTGACCAGATGAGAGGGAGAGAGACAGGACGGCGCGGGCAAGGAACGGGGTCCCCCAGGACACAGATGCTGAGTCTGGTTCAGCAATATGGAGTAAACCCCTCTGAGCCTCCGTCCCCCCATCTGTAAGTGAACTCAGACCACCGTCCCTCGGACCCCAGGGACACAGGAGGCTCTTCAGGATGCGCCCCCCAGGCAGATGAAGCCACCGTCAAGGCTTTGGGGTTGCCAAGTGGCCAACCTACCACTCAAGAGAAGCCCAGAGCAGGCTGGGGTAGGAGGCACTGGGGCTAGCCTAGCGGAGGACAGCAGGGTCCCCTGTGTACCCCCCACAAAGCCCCTCTCTCCAGCCCCACTCACGTGCCCCCGAAGCTGAACCCACCAGCCCGAATGGCCAGCCTTGGGACCCTGGTGCCATGGCAGCTTTGTGACTCACAGCCCAGTCCCAGCCAATCCCTACCAGCCCTTGCTGGGAGAGTTCTAGAAGGCAGAACCAGGTTGGGGGGCAGGATGTGGGCCAGGGCTAAAGGTCATGGTGGTTGCTACCTATCACTTACTCCTCCTGGGGAGAAAGTCAAGGCTCTGAGCACAGAGGGGACCCCAGAAATCTCCCCTATCCATGTATCCAGAGGCAGATTCAGTCTTTTGGCCCTTGGGCATTTGCTGAGCACCTACTGTATGCTGAAAACAGCCCCTTGCTTTAGGGATATAAAAACAACTCAAATAATTTGGGGGTTTAAAACCATTAGGTTGGAGCCAGGTGCATGTCCATAATCCCAGCAACTCGGGAGCCTGAGGCAGGAGGAGCTCAAGTTTGAGATTTAGCAACAACCCTGTCTCAAAACTAAAAAAAAATAAAATAAAAAGGGCTGGGGATGTGGCTCAGTGGTAAAGTGCCCCTAGGTTAAATCCCTGGTACCAAAACAAAACTGCTAGGTAGGGGGAACCCCTAGGGGGACCCCTCTTCCCCACAGGAGCGCTTTCTCTTTTCTTCTCATTTGAATAAGTCCCATTCTTTTTGCTCACCAAAAAACAAAACAAAAAGAAAACTGTTAGGTAGAAATCAAACAGGATGGGATGGGCCAGTCAGGAACCTGAGCTGGAAAAGAGAAGGAACTTGGAAAGAACCTGGGGAGAGTTGGGCAAAGGGTGTCCCAGGTGGAGGGCACAGCCTGAGCAAAGGCCCTGAGGCTGGAAGGAGCTGGGCAATGACTAGGGGCCCTGGAGAAGGCTGGTGTGGCTGGAGGAAGAGGGGGTGAGAGATCTGCAGGAGCTGGATAGGACACACGAGATTTGGGGGGGCAGAGTGTCAAAAGAAGTACAAGAGCTTGAGTTTTATTGAGAAGGCACCAGGGAGCCAGGGGAGGGTTCAGAGCTAGGGAGGAATGAGTTCTGACCTACAGTCTAGAATGCTTGGCTGGCAGCTGGGCCTAGCTCCAAGTCTGAGGGCTCCTTTGGGTGCAGCCAAACCTGAGTCTTCTTGGGATTCCCGTAGAGCAAAAGTGGGCACCAACCCTGAGCTGCAGCCCTGGTGGGGGAAGTGAGGCCAATGCCTTGGGTCACCTCCCGGGGCTGGGCCAAGGCCCAGGGTGAGTCACAGCTGGCCAGGCCAAGGCTGACACACACCTTGGCTTCAGAACAGCAGGCAACAGCCAAAGCCACACAGCCTGGCCTCCCTTAGGAGCCATGGGGTGGGGGGGCACCAAAGCAAAGGCCGGGAGGGGTGCCCAGCCTCGCCCCCTCAGACCCTCTCCCAAGTCTTCTCCACACTGTGGCTGTAACTTGGAGCAAAATAAGGGACTTGGCAGCTGGACAGGATTTAGCATCCTTCATCTGTTTCAGCAGTGACAGGAGACCCTACGTGTGCCCAAGAAACACAGCCTTGAGTAGTCAGGACAGTGATGGCGGAACACGGGCCCCTTAGGAGCTAGTAGGGCGGGCGCTGGCCCAGCCAAGGGGTCGGAAGCTGGGAGGCAGAGTGGCTGGGGAAGACCCCAGACAGGCAGCCCGGCAGAGGCCCTGAGGGCAGAGGAAAGGACACTGATAGTTTGGGTGGAAGGTCCCTGGGGGGGGGGGACACCGACTCCTGCAGGGATTAGGGTGGTCAAGGATTTTTTTGCCCCCAAAGTTTTCAAGTTGGGGGCCAGGTCTGGGGTTTTGATAAGCACCCCACAACAAAACAAGCCTGCAGGGCTGGGGTGGAAGGCCACCGGGCAAGCAGGGACCCCGGCCTGAGCCACCACTGCAAGCAAGAGAGAGAAAAGTCCCTCACGCCAGGCAAGGCTCGAGCTTGCTGGCATCCTCTTCAGACCACCACTGGTACGCACCCAGGCCGGGGGTGCAGAGTCCCAGAAGTCCCCAAACCTCCTTGGGCCTCCCCTTCCCTAGAAGTTGGGGCTGCAAGGGTCCTCTTTACTGCCATTGTCCACTGCTCCCCAAGCACCTGGCTTGCCCACCTGGGAGATGCACTTGGAACACACCCATCTCACAGCAGAAATGTGAGGGCAGGGACAGGACTGAGGCCACCCAACTGTGTACCTAAGTCAGCACTTGGTCTCTCAAAGAGTGACACTCCATCCCCCCAAATCTCTTGTGTCGACAGGCACCCCCACTTCAGCATCAATGAGCACCCTCATCTTGAAACATCTGCCTGACCTTGGCACAAGGCAAGGTCACGTGGTTAAAAACAGCCCTGAACAGTTCCTGAAGCCTTGCAAAATGGGGGAGAGGGGGGACAGGGTCGGGACCTGGAGTCAGTAAGGGCCCTACTCTTGATGGCCAAAGGCCCTTCTTTGTACTCGATTCATCTAAAATGGGCAAAATGACCTTCCCCAGCAGGTCTGGCTGGGTACACCTGCACCAACTCCACCTGGCTCCAGTCATAAGCCCAAGGCGCAGGGTTTTAAGATCAAAGGCCAAAACTGGCAGGGGAAGTGGGCAGCCTGGGTTCAAGTCTCTGGAGGTGGAGCCCAGGGTCCAAATGACCCTGCACAGTCCTCTACACACTGTGATGTGGCCACTTGTTCAACTTCTCTGAACCTTAAGTTCCCTCAAAATGAGAATACAATGTTGGGAGGTCATGTTTAGGGGAAATATTTGCCAACTCCTGGCTTTTAAGTCCATGTGACCACACCTCTAGGTCAGTGCCGCTCCGACCACCTTCTTCCTGGTATGGAGCCCTCAGAGCTCCCTGCCCCGCCCCTTCCAACAAGGAATGATCAACGTCTACCCTGAGCACCAACCGCGAGCCCAGCACTGCTGTGCAGCTGAACTCTCATAAGCCTCACATTTTCAGGGACCAAGATCTTCAATTGTTCTACCCATTTCACAGACAGGGAAAGAGGCCCACAAGGTTATACATCTGTTTCCTCCTCCCATCTTGGACCGGAAAGATCCACCACCCAAGCTTTCCTCTCCATAAGGCAAAGGACCTGACCAAACACGGGTCAGAAAAGCTGGATGTTCCCTCCCTAACCTGACATCTGCCTGCCCCACTGCGCCTAGGTGGCGCTAGCTGCGCGCCAGATGTGCAGGCCCCTCCCAGACGCCCACTCCCCGCGCCCTCCCACTAGGGGAGGAGCCAGGAGGTGGGGGGTAGGGGAGCAGGCCAGGCTCCGCCCAGCCCCTCAGGCCCCGGCGGGGGAAGAAGGAGGCGGACAGCGGAGCTGGCGTAACGAGACTTTACTGAAAACAGAAAACCGGGCGAACGAAGGATTACAAACAGGAATGTGGACTCGTAGCAAAACAAAAACAAAAGAACAAAAAGGGCACGGGGGTGTCGGAAGGACAGAAGAGGGTAGCGAGAGCGAGGAAAATGAGTAGTATTTTTTTCTTCTTCCCATTTCTTTAAAAAACCAACACAAGGAAACACACACGCACACACAACCGTTTGTTCCCGAGTAGAAACATAAATAGGGCAGAATCGAACACTCTGTTCTTCTCTCTTCCAAAGGCAAAAAAAAAAAAAAAAAAGTAAAAGAAAAGGCAGGCTGGAGGCTGCGCCCCACAGAGCCCCCTTCCGCAGCGCTGTGTACGAAGGGGCTGCCGGGGCGCGGGTTTGTGCAACACGGGGCGGCCGCGCGGGGAACAGAGGCAGCTCGAGGGGGGGGTCATGCGCTCGCCCCCCCAAGGAGCAGGGGGTCCAGCTTGTCGAAGTCCAGGGCGCCCTCTCCGAGTTCTGGGCACCCCCCGGGACAGCGTCCTCTCCAAATCCTGGGCACCCTGGGGTAGGGGGGTCGCCGGGGCCGCACCCTCTCCAAGTCCGGGGCGCCCACGCCCCCCCCCGCGAGCCCGTCCCTCAAGGAGGGGGGCCGCGCATGCGCCCCGTGCACGGGCTCAGTACGCGGGCACCTGGTGCTGGGGCAGCAGCTGGCAGCCGCTGTTGACGTGGCTGAGGACTTTCTGCTTGAGCTGCGCCACCTGCTCGCGCAGCAGGCTCGCGGTGGACGCCAGCTCCGTGTTCTGGCTCTTGAGCGTCTTCACTTTCTCCTCCAGGCGCGAAATGCGCTCCAGCTTGCGCTTGCGGCACTTGGAGGCTGCGATGCGGTTGCGCAGCCGCTTGCGCTCCGCCTTGATGCGCTCCTGCGTGTCCATGTCGATGGGCGACAGCGGCGGGCTCTCGCCGAAGCTTGGCACGTCGGGCACCGTCTGTGGCTCGTCCTTGAGCGCGGCCAGGCGCGGCGGCCCCAGTGCGCCGGGGGGCGGCGGCGGTGGGAAGGGAACGGGCTCGGCGGCGAAGGCGACCGTCGCAGCGCCCCCGGCACCCCCGGCGCCACCCGCGTAGCTGCTCAGGTTCGCGTAGACGGGTGCCTCCGGCGCGGCAGCGGCCGGGGCCAGCTCGCCGGGGGGTGCGGCGCCCGATGCCGTGCCAGAGGGTCCTCCTGCGGCGGCCGCAGCAGCGGCGGCCGCACCCGCGCCAAGCTGGTTCTGCTTGTGCAAATCCTCCAAGGCCTTGACAAAGCCCTCGGCGAACTCCTGCTCCTCGCTGGCCGCCACCTTGGGGTAGAGGAACTGCGTGCTCGTCGGCGTGGTGGTGACCAGCCCGTTGGACTGGATGATGAGGCGCTCGAGCTCAGGAGAGGCGAGCTTGAGCAGCCCCAGGTCGGGCGACGATAGCAAGCCGTCGGGGGGCGCCGCGCTGGGGGCGCCGTCTGCGCGTAGGGGGGCCGGAGGTGGCGCCGCCGCCGGCTTGAGCGCCGCCGCCACCTGCTCGCTCAGGCTCAGCGTCAGCGCGTCCTTCTTCATCATGCTGCCGGCCGCCGCCGTCGGGGGCGCCCCGGGGAACAAGCGGCCCGGGGACGCGAAGTTGCCGCCGCTGCCACTGGCGCCGCCGCCCAGGCCGCTCAGCGCCTCATCGCCGTAGAAGGGTGTTTCCATCCTCCGCCTCCCCCGCCGCGCCGGCCCGGGGGGGAGTGGCCGCGGCCTCCCGGGGGGCCCGCGCCCCCCCGTCCGCTCGGCCCTGCGCCCGCCCCGGCCGAGGCCGCTGCGCCCGGCCCTCCGCTGGCGGCGGCTCCTGCGCCGCGCCGTTTGGGCGCCCCCTTATAGCCTCGGCCCGGCGCGATGAGCTCACCGCCCCTGCTCACCATTGGGTACGGGTGACGTCGCTCATTTGCATTAAGGGGCGGGGTCAAGGTGTCTGCACCACCCCGGCCGCCGTTGTCCCGGCGACGCGCGGTAAACGGCACAACAGCGCGCTGCCTTGTGGGTTGACGTCATGGGGGCGGGCCGCACGCTCAGGCCCGGTCACCCCGCCCCGGGAGCCCTGTGTACGACCGATGCCCCCAGCGCCGCCTCCCGCCAAGGCACGTCCCGGGTGGCGTGATGGGCCAGGCCAGCAGACACCAGCCCGCCGGGGCCCCCGCCCTCTCCGAGGCCCCGCCCCGCGTCCGCGCGTGGGGCCCCCGCCGGGCGGAGGCGGGGGTGGTACCGGCCTCCTGGGACAGGAGGGGGATGGGATCCCGGGTGGATAAATAAGTCCTTGGCGCCTCCAGCTCACTGCGCCCACGGCCTTTCCTTCTTTCTGGAGAGGTTTAGAGCGGGCTAGGGGCTCACTGCGGGTAGGGGCAGGTCCTTTTCTTCATTCCTTCCACACCGGCTGTCCCCCCCCACCCCCCGGAAAGATGGGGAAGGGAAGAGGAGGGTAGCCAGAAGTTTCTGGAAGTGCTTCCGACCTTATTTATTTATTTTTTCCACTTCGTGGAATCAATAGATAAGTTGGACTTCTTGTCTCTACAGGTGGCAAACTGAGGCTCAGCAAGGTGGGAGTGACCTGCCAGCCCAGAGGTAGTTAGGAATCATGGCAGGGCCTGGGCTGTGACCCCGTCCGGAGTGTTTCTCCTTCAGCAGAGTCCTGGAACCTGGGAGTCCACGGGCACCAGGGCTCCTGCTTCCCTCAGCCGCCCACGTTTTTAACCTTGGAGTCTGCAGGGCCTGATGTGGGTCCTTGGGCAGGTTTCCCGACTCCAGAGGCTGAGCTGATGAGGCAGGAATCCCAGCTAGTAATTATTACCTGCTTATTAGTAGATCATGGCTGTTAGGGCTTAATGGGCCACCATTAAGGCTCCCTGGGAAAGGGCTGTAGGGGAGGTGGGAAGGACGGCCCCACCTATGCTCCAGATATCCTGGAAACATCTGGATCTGACAAACTTGCCCTTCACACAGTCCCTCAGCCCCTCCAGCCCTCTCAGCCCTCTCCGTATCTCCCAGTTGCAGTGCCCAGCTCCTTCCCACCTCAGGTCCTTTACAAACTGCTGTGGCCTCTCCCTGGTCACACCCCTCCCACCCCTCCTCCTGCAAATGTGTGTCCTCAGGGAATCCCCCCCCCCTTTATTCCCATTATAGCCTTGGAATCATCCAGAATGACTGAGATGGGCCAGACATCCCCTCCAAGACCTCTCAGATAGGATTGCTGTGCTTCCCCGAACCTCCCCCAGAGGCTGTGACCCCCAGTGGAAGGAGACCCAGCCCCTGCCCCTGGCCTCCAGACATCCCTGTCCTGGGGCCTCAGTCTGAGCTATGGTAGTGGGACTAGATTGAAAGAGATGGGTGGTGTTTCTCTAAGAGTCTGGATTGAGTAGGAGGCCAAGGAGGTGTAGTCCTGACCTTGGCAGGTGGGGGGATGAACTGTGGGCCAAGCCAGCCTGGGCCAAGTGACCTTTCTCAAGGCAAGTAGGCCTTCAGAGGCCAAAGTGTTGTCTTGGTGAGCCTCGGTTCCAGCCTTAAGAAAAAGGAGTGAATAAGCTTACTTACCACATGGACTGTTTTATAGGGAGGATTTGAAAAAAAAGTAAGGATTCAATAACTGTTTTGCTTCATTATTACTTGGCCAAACTGAACTGCAGTCATTTGGGTCTGTGTTCTCTTAGCTTGGACTGCCTTTACATAGCTTCTTGGCAAACTCCTTCCTACTCATCCTTCAAAACCTGCCTCCACTGCTTCCTCTCAAGAAGCCTTTCCTAATCATGCCTCCTAGGAGTCCCCTTAGACTCCAAGGTTGGCTAAACCCGTCCTCTATCTGCAGCAAACCTTGCTCTCCCAGACAGGGAGAGGGGAGGTCGTGGCCTCAGTATAGAGAACTGCCCTGGGCAGCCAGCCTGTCTATCCCCCTTCTGTGGGTTCCTCTGCCTGAGTTGCTGTTCCCTCTGCCCAATCCCCTTCCCTGCCCTCTTCTTCCTCCCAGCTAGGGAGCCCTCCAAGATATTCCATTCTCATCCCTCCATTTGTCCCAAACTTGATCCCATAAAGTTGATTGAGGAACAGCTATCTTGTCCAGCTTTAGTCCTCCCAGACTGGGGGTCCCTCAGAGACAGGGATTTCCTGAGACAAGGTGGGAGTGTGCTTAATCCATGCAGTGAACTAGGGATAACTCACTTATTCCACATGCACTGGCTTGGACACACATTGAGACAAACCTCCATACCCTCCCCACACTCAGACTAACAGGAATATAATTGCAGCCTTTGGGAGAATAAATGGTGGCCTCATTGGTAAAGCAGAGGATGTCTTAGAGTGTGTTAGTGTGTGAGGGGCACCCTAGAAGACGATGCTGAAAGAGAAGTTGGAGCAAATAACCAAGTAATGGGGAATCAGTGTCCCAGGCAGTAGGTTCAGCAAGTGCAAAGGCCCGGGGCAAGGACCAGCATTTCGCCTTGATGGAGAGCTGGGGGGCAGCAAGACTGGATTAAATTGGCAGCCACAGAGCCAAAGTGGAAAAGAGGTGGTGAGGCCTTCACCAAACACCAAGTGGTATTTGTCCCAAAATCAGTGGGGTCCCAGATGAGGCTGGAGGAAGGGACATTAAGCAGGCTCAGCCCTGGAGTCCATATTTTTACTTTTATCTTCCCAGCAAGTTGTGAGAGATTTTAATCGGATTTCCCAGAGCAGTTGTCTGCGGAGGACTGGCGACCTGACCTGCCTGGGCTCCCCCAGCCAGGGCTGGAGAGGGACCTGGCCTTCCAGACACTGAATCTGATGTGCCCTCCCCCTTCTGTCTCGCCAGCCCAGGTTCTGACCTCTGCGCCGCCCAGTACTAAGACACTGACCTTCTGGTTTAGAGTGATCTGCCACTGGGCTGAATTTTCAGTCTTTACTCAACACCCAGAGACCTACCATCAACTTGATAAAACGGAAAATCCCCGGGAGAGGAAAGAATAGGAGTTAGAGGAGCAGAAGGGGGATGAGGCAAGGGGGCCTCCTGGGGGCGGGGCTTGCTGGGGATGGTCCCCCAGAGCTCAGGACCCTGCAGGGCCGGGACAGGGTAACTCTGCACTGAAAACAAACTGGCTAGTGGGGGCAGGGCTTGGGGGCGGAGAACAGTCCCCCAGGTGGCAGGATCCCGTGGGGTGGCTGGGGGAGGGGCCGCGGCCTGGGGCTGGGGGCGCGTCTGGCCTCGGCGCATTCCTGAGGATCAGGTTACCGCGGAGGGCTGCGGCTCCCCCCTCGCCACCGCCCCACTTCCGCCCTCCCCTGGAGCCGCAACCGCCGTCCTGTCCGTCCCTGTGCAGGTGTTTGACTAGCCCTATGGAGGGGACCCAGCTTCTGCCCTTTGGGTGGCACCGGCTCCTTCAGCCTCGGAAGACCATATTACAATAAGGCAGCGGGCGCAGCAGGCCCTTGGACATTGATTGGACCTGACACATCCCGCTTTGATGACAACAGAGTCCAGTTGTCCCTGAGACTGTGGTGTCCCCAGCCTCCTCAAAGGCTTCAAGGAGTGGCGCAGATCAGTGTTTGTGAAGGGACTGAAGGACTCCAGCCTTAGGTCTCTAGCACCTGGAGGAAAGAGCTCCTAGGAGCAGTGCCTGCGTTCCCCCAGCGTGCACTGAATGTGCACTTGCTGTATGCACCAGTGGGGTTAGGTCCTTTCACAGGTTCAGATGTTGGGGTCCAGCAGGTGTGTGTAGGTGTTGGTCAGAAGATCAGGAATCCACTGTTACTAGATCACCTTGAGGAGTCAGTTGGATTTGGGTTGGGGGCATCATGGTTGGCTCATTGGACAGTCCCTGGTGCGCCTGTGCTGGGCATGCTGGGCCCAGCTCTTCAGCCCCCAGCCCTCCTAGAGCTGAGCGGGGAGTTACAGGAAGTAATCATAGCCAAGGAGCACCCTTTAGGTCCATGTCACTCTCTACCCCCTTTTCTGTTTCTATTTCAATATATTTCAAAAGGGGATCTTCGTGTCACCGCCAGGAATGGAAAATCGTTTTCTCTTGCCATAAATAGAAGGAAACTGAAAAAAAAACAACAAATGATGAGCCCAGGCATTCTGTCCTCAGGGACACTTGGGCCGAGGCCTGGATGTCTGAGTGGCATTCAAGGAGGGAGGCCAGTCCAGGAAGGTGAGAATGCATAGCCAGAGGGGCCTGTTCAGTGGCCCCAGCACATGGGAGGTCCTCACAGTGTCTGACTAGTTGACACTGGAACTCAGGAGTTGAGGGAGCACTCTGGTGATCTACTACCGTGGGCCTGGCCTGCGTCACTGCGCAGGCTTCTATGGATGGCTCAGAGAGGTGCAGACCCCTTTCCAGCAGAGACTGAAGTGACAGGCTGCTGCCTCTGGGGACCTTGCCGGGCCTCTCTGGGGAGGATTCAGGTTAGTTTAGTAAAATGGAAGATCCCACCTCTGGTCTTGGGGCTGTCCCCACCCACATATCTGTGAGCCACTGAGTCCTTCCTAGGCAGCCTGCGGTTTGTGAATGAAGGAGGAGGTGACAGGACGGCACCGAGCAGCAGGAGTGAATGAAGCAACGGATGAGCAAGTGTATCCCTGCTGCCAAACTGGGAAACGTCTTCCAGACATTGTTCCCTTGGAGGGATGTTTGTCCCCAGCAGAGAAACTGAGGCTCTGAGCAAAGCATGCCTTCAATCTCTGGAGCGCAGAGGGATCCAGGTCCCCTCCACCCCCGCCCAGGGAAGACCAGGGATGCATCACAGCGGTGGCGTAGGAGCGGGAGAGCAGAAGGGGAAGATAGGATGGAAGGCTCTGGGACCCAGCTGGGGAGGACACTGAGGGAATCAAAACAGACAACAGGTCGCTTAAGAAGGGCCTCAAGGAAGGAGCAGATTTGCCATCCCTCAGCCCAAGCGCGTGGGGCATCTAGCGCCAGTCTTCTACCAAATCATAGGGTCATCATGGAGGGACCCCCGTCCCCGACCCAAGGCAGGTTCCCTGAACTCCCAGGCCGTCCCCACCTCCTCCCTCTCCCCGCCGCCGCCGCCGCTCCCCGGGAGGAAGTGGCGAGAATGCGGGGGAGGGCTCCTAGTCTCACTTCCCCTGGGGCAGGGCGGGGCCTGCGGGGGTCCTCTCCCCGGCTGCGAGACAGTCCCCGCCACCGCATGGGGTGGGGGCAGGGATCCGCCAGAGCTGGGGCCCGGGCTTTCTGCCCCTCTCTAGGTGACGTCCTTAAGTTCCCTGAACTTTGTTGGTTCTAATCTGAAAAATGGGAAGAAACTGACCTTGAAACAGCAAGTGGCTGAGGGGAGGACCCACCCCGGGCCCGGGAGATCCAGCCAGACGCGGTCACGCCCAGCCTCGGAGGGGTCAGGGCCCGGCGGGAGGGAGCGAAGTCACAGTAAACACGGGCTTGACCTGGGACTGGAGCCGCATTCCAGGCGAAGGGAACAGCCCGGGCTAAGGGCCTGTCTACCAGGTCCGCCCAGGACACTCCGACGTCGGGGCCCAGCCCGGACCCTCTCCGGGCAGGGAGCGGGTGGAGGGAGAAAGGACCCTGGGGGTCTCGTGTGGCAGCGGAAGAGTTAACCACTCTGGGCTGCCGGACCCCGCGGGGAGGGGGGCTGGTGGCGTCAGCGCGACGTCAGGGCTCGGCGAAGACGCGGACGTTTGGGCCTCGGGGCCGCAACCCACGCGGCGCCGGAGACCCACAGCGAGAGTCGGGGGAGTGTGTCCTCCAGCGCTGTCGTGCGCGCCACGCAGAGGGGAGCCCGAGGCACCAGGAGGGGCCCAGCTTGACTGGTACTCAAGCCCGGGCTGCAGGCCACCTGGTCCCCTCCGCCGCCTCATGTTCCCCCAGCTCCGGGGACTGGAGGAACGTGGGGGCGGGTACGTGGGTTTGGGGTTTGCTTTCCAGTGCGCAGACAAATCCCTGCAAAACCGCCCAAATAAACGTTTGCCCCCAGCTGCGTCCTGGCCAGTGGCCAGGCTGCGTGAGCCTCAGTTTCCCCAGAACAGCTGGGGGGACAAGTGACGCCAGCCGCCGGCGCTCCGCTGGGCCGCCGAGAGGGGATGGCAGAGAACCGAGTGGCAGAGGCTTAAGTGGGGGAAGCAGCCAGGCGAGACTCGAATCCAGGGTGGGTTCCAGGCTCCCGGCCTCCCCCCCCATCCCCTCCAGCGGCCTCCGCCCCGCCTCGCCCCTCCCCTCCCCCTCCCTCCCTTCCTCCCACCCTCCCTGCCTGGGCGGCTAATTAAATGCAGGGCTGGGGGGAGGGGACTGCGCGCAGTTAACCCCTTCCCGGGTTAACCCCTTTCCCGCCGGCGCCCTGGAGGGGACTCTGAGCAGGGGAGGGGACTGGCTTTGGGCCGCTGGAATTTCCCCTTCCCCCGCAGGGCGCCCTTCTGGCCCTCGGCCAAGACCTGGGAAAAATGGGCAGATGGGTGGAGGCCAAGGCCCCACCGAGCTCTGCAGGGCTGGGCTAGACCTGATGGGAGCCCCAGAGCACAGTGACAGCCGGATAGGACAGCTAGTTAGTGACCCGGGGAGATAAAGAGATAGGAAATGAAGGAGATGGAGGAGAGAGGGGGACTAGGAGGGAGGAAAATTATAGGAGCCAGAGAAAGAGAGGCCCGGAGTGCCGGGAGAAAGCAGGTGAGAGGGGACAAGGGCCGGAGAAGGCAGGGCCAGCGGGGGACAGGACTGGGAGGACTGGGGCTCAGGGGTGACCCAGCCTCTGCTTAGCATGTATGAGGCCCGAATTCAATCCCCAGACCAAGACACAAACAAAATGAGACACATGATCGTTTTTTAACCAGATCCATGTTTTGCGAAGGGACCACAGCCCTTGGCCGAGGACATGACACCACCCCTTAGCAAAAAGAGGTGACCATATAAATATTTCTCTATGGCCAAGGTAAAGGGACTTAGCCAGGGCAGCACGCCAGGGCTGGGGGGACTCGGTGACTCCAGATGATCAGTGGGAGGTGGAGGCCCCAGTGTGGCCTGGAGGCATCGGGCAGGTGCCCTGGAGGAGGAGGCCATGGAGGTGACTCCAGCCCTGGGGCTTGGCCGCCTGGCCTGATTTGATCCCTGATTGCTGGTGTCTGATGGGGTCTTGTGGCCCCAATGGAGGGTCAACCCTGCCCAGGGAGCTATCGGTCTCCCCAAGTCCTTGCCCTGTTCCTCCAGCTCTGGGTCATGTTGGAGGGGCCAGACACGGGCACATCACCACCTGGTTGCCCAATCCCGAGAGGGAGGGGATTCAGAGAGTCTTTGACGTCAGCAGAGAGGGTACCTGGAAGATACCAGAGGGAAGGGGCTGTGGAGCTGGAAGAGCTTGTGCAAAGGCCCTGGAGTAGGGATTTGGGGAGTGTTGGAGGATTATCAAGGAGGGGTCCTGAGTCAGTCGGGTGAGCAGCGATGAGAGGAGGTGGGGTCACAGGGGTACCCCAATCCTCTACAGCCGGTAGAGAGTAGTTCAAGTCCTTGCCATCCCAGGTGGAGCCCGTGGCGTCTCTCCCTGCCTCGGTTTCCCCATGAGCATCCATGCCCCAGAGGAGACGGGGGGCTCAGGTTTGGGGATAGCTGCGTTACCACCCCCCACCTCTCCATACCTACTGTGGCTCCTTACTGAGGCCCCTCTCCCCTTCGCCCCCCCAACTGTAGCCACTTCTTCATATCTAGTAAGCAGATCTTGTCCTCATCTGGGGACCCCACCCTGTCCAATCCCAGGAGATGGAGGGGCTGTGAAGGGGGTGGGAGGGCAGCATGTGGTCCCCAGGCTGCCGGGAACCGGGCCCAGAGCTCTAGGCCCGGAGCTCGCTCCCCCTGCCCCTGCCAGGAGGCGGCTGTGGTGGTGGCTGCAGTGAGGGGGTGTGCCCAGGAGCACCCTGCAGGCCGAGTTGCCATGGTGACACTGACTCAGCGGCAGAGGCAGTAGCAGCATCTGGTACCCGCCGGCCGCCCCTGCCTGGCCTGTGCGCAGCACCTGCTCTGCCCACCCCACAGCCTCCACCCAGATCTTATGAGGCTACAGCAGAGAGCTGGGCCCCTGAGGCTGGCTTTGCTGTCCCTCCACCCACCACCGCACAGGCCACTGCCCAGGCTCCTGCTGGACGGTGGGAAATGCAGCTTCTCAGGGCCATGACCTCGGCACCGAGTCTTCCTCCACCGTCCATTCATCTACCCACCTGCTCATCCATCCACCCACCCAGCCCATCCATTTCTCCATCCACATCCACTCATCTGTCCATCCCTCTGTTTACCCATTCATCCAACATCTATAGAGTGCCTACTGTATGCCCACACTGTTCTGGGTGCTGGGTGGTTGCCTGTGCTAGTGAAGTCAGAGTACCGCAGAGGGGTCTGGGGTGGGCTGCAAGACACAGCTGAAGCCTTCTTGGCCATTGGGGCCCAGATCTCAAGATGCTAAGTCCCCATCTCTTCCTTGGGCTCCCAGTCTCTCTCCCTCTCTCTCCCTGAGTCTCAGTCTCCCTGTTTCCCCACCTCAGAGTACATCTTAGACTCTTTCCCACAGCCTGCAGGCCCTATCTGTCCCTCTCCTCCCCTCTCCCCCCAACTTGACCTACTTCCAGCCACATCAGCTTCTGCCTACCTCAGGGCCTTTGCACGTCCCACTGCCTGGAAGATCTTTTGGTTCTTCACCTGGCATTTATGGTATTTCATTCTTGCTTTCCCTATTTTCTGTCTCTACTCCATCTTTAGAGTATAAAAGCCTAGGAGATGGCCTGTTTCCTTTTTGGCTTGTACCTTTATTTCCCCAAAGAAAAACTGTGCAAATGAGCATTTCATAGTGTATGACTTTAAAGCTGGGGGTGGGGATTAAGCACTTGAACTGCACCTAACCCTCAACATACACTCCCATCCAAACAGCCTGAACGTCCCTCAGCAAAAGAAGGGTAAATACACGTGATCTGGGCTGGGAGGCAGCACAGTGGCACAGCGCTTGCCTTGTGGGTGCGAGGCCCTGGGTTCCATCCCCAGCACCGCAAAAACGAAAGGCAAAACTGTGGCCTGTCCTTGTAACAGAATATAATTCGGCCACAAGGAGGAATGGGGCCGGGCAGTGGCGCACGGCTGTCTCAAAACTAAAAACTAAGACAGGGCTGGGGATGTGGCTCCGTGGCAAAATGCCCCTGGGTTCAAAGAAGGAGGAATGGAGCCCTGGCCCATGCGATAGTGTGGCTGGAACCCAAAAGTGTCGAAAAATTGGAGGCTTGGGGTGTGGCTCCGTGGTAGAGTGCTTGCTTAGTTCCCTCCCCAGCACCAAAAAAAAAAAAAAAAGTTAATTTCATGTTGAGACTCTTAACCTCAGTTTTTACAAACAGGAACATTACATTTGAGATTAAAACTAAGGAAATCTTGCCACAGTGGCACACACCTGTAAACCCAGCAACCGGAGAGGCTAAGGCAAGAGGATAGCAAGTTCAAGGCCAGCATCAGCAACTAGCCAGACCCTGTCCTCAGGTAAAAATAACATAACAATGGCTGGGGATGGAGCTGGGGGAAGAGCGCCCTTGGGCTCAGTCCCCAGTACTGGGAGAAGGGAGGTGCATTCCTGCACCTGGGATCCAGCGGCTCCGGAGGCTGAGGCAGGAGGATGGCGAACTCAAGGCCAGCCTCAGCAACTCAGTGAGACCCTCTCTCTAAATAATATAAAAAAGGGCTGGGGGTGTGGTTCAGTGGCTGAGTGCCCCTGGGTTCCATCCTTGGTACCAAAGGGGGAAAAAAAAGCGTGAAATGTGTGGGTTCAGGGACCTGGCTCTGTCACCTGCCCAGGGAGGAGTGAGAAAGGAGGCCATCTTGGGGCACCTGCCACCGGCTTCCTCTGTCACCGCCACTTGCTGCCTTTCCACCACAGCTTGGGGCACCTGCTCCTGGGTCTGCACCTGCCGTGCTCTCCAGCCAGTGGCCTCAGAGGACTGAGACCCTGGGTCCCCACTGATGGGCTGAAAGGCAGAAGGACCCTAGCCCTGGCCCCCACTTCCCCTCCTTCTGGTCTCCAGGAAGCTGAAGTGCTTGTGGTTGGCCACTCGTTGAGGCCACAGGGGCTACTGAGTGTGACCAGGAGGTTGATGATGGTGAGGACATTGGAAGTCATGGAGGGGACTGTCCACACACCCTGGGGAAGGAAAGGACCCCGATCTACATGGGGTCTCATGGTCAGTGGGTGGGCAAAGGGGTGGAGATCAGTCCAGCTGGGGACCTGCTTCAGGTCATCTTGTGAATACAAACAGAACATTTTTCTTTTTTTGTACTGGGGATCAAACCCAGGTCACTTACCCACTGACCGCATCCCCAGCCTTCTTATTATTTTTTTTGAGACAGGGTCTCACCAAATTGCTTAGGGCTTTAATAAGTGGCTGAGGCTGGCTTTGAACCCTCGATCCTCCTGCTCAGCCTCCTGAGCCCTGGGATCACAGGTGGGCACCACTGCGCCTGGTACTATTTTTCAGTGCTTAAGGAAGAACTCTTGAACAGTACAGGTCTCCCTGGACAAGGTCACTGAGGCCAGGCCTTCTCTCCCCAAAAAGACTTCTGGGGTTTCAGAAAGGCTCGGTTGACAGGGCCCTGGAAAGTGTCCGAGTAGCTCCACAGCAACATGGAGACAGGGAGGCCAGGGCTCCTTCTGTTTGCTGGGGACATTCCACGGGCCGAGGGGCGTGGCGTGAAAGGTCCTGGCCCATGTGGTTCAGAAGAGAGAATAGGGAGGGGAAGACACTCAGGGACACGGAGATTATTTTTAGGCATTGAACGCAGCCCTGAAATATTTCCACGGCCACTCCCGAGAGCAAGCTAGGGTGACTATTTCGGTGCCTGGTTCCAGTGGAGGCGGGGCAGGGGTGAGTCACTGTGTGGCCAGAGGCTGGGCCAGGCCCCGAGGGTGTTCTCAAGGCAGAATCCTGGGCCTGCAAGGAGAATGCTCACTGGTCCAGGGTCAGGCTTCCGGTCACAAAGGACAGTGATCTGGCTATTGCTTCCATCCAGGGCTGGGCCAGCAGGGAAACCACCTTGGACAAGAAGAGCCTCTCACCAACCCCACAGCATTAGAACCAAGAATGTGTGGACACACTGCAGGTGTTCTCAAGTTGCCAGAGTGTTTCCTGCATTTATTGAACACTTGCTGTATACCAGGCTGGTCCTATGGTGGTTACCAGCATCTGTCCTGTGGGGGAAGCTGTGTGTCCCCTGCTGACCAGGGAGGAAACCATGGCACGTGGGTCACACCTGCCAGGCACCCTGAGCCTCTCTGATGCTGTAACCAGGAGAGTGATTTCTTTAATTTAGTTTTTGTGGCACTGGATGGAGCCCAGGGCCTCCTACGTGCTGGGCAAGCGCTCCACTCCCGAGCTCCACCCCCAGCCCAGGGGAATGCATTTTAGGCAGGAGCAGATCTCTGACCTCACCTGCCCGTCCCAGCCACCTCTGGACTCCTCATTTTGGGCCTGACACACCTAAGTCAGGAGAGGTCACTGGGTGCTCTGAATTCAAGAGGCAACAGAGGGAGGAGCTCTGGGGCGGCTGCAGAGGGAGCGGAGTGGGCTGTGTGACGCAGGGCAGGTTGCTCACCCTGTCTGTGCCTGGGCTGAATGGCGATGCCTCCCCGGGGTGGATTCCAGAGCTGCTCAGCCCATACTTGGGGAGAGGTAAACACTGGCTGCTGTGGGCACCCGCTCCTGTCCCTGGAGCCTGTTTCTCTCTGTGAGGACCCTCGGAGGTGCCAGTTGAAGCGGCTTTGTAAACCCACAGGGACCAGCAGGGGCGAGGCGGGGGCTGAGTGGCTCCGCTCGTCACCCTCAGTCCCTGCTCGTGCCCACGCCGGGTGGACGTTTCAGACCACATCTTGCTCCATGCCCACCGGAGGGGCCACAGCAGCCCAGGGCTTCCCATGCTTGGGGCTTGGTATGACAGTGAGGCCCCCTCAGGGGCCTCTCCTCCAATCTGGGGAAGGAGGTCCCTCCCCAGCGTGCTGGACCCCATGGGCCTCTGTCCTGCACCCTGGGTTGAGCCCCTGGTCTTGCCTGCTCTGGTCTCCTGATTTCTTGCCTCCAGCTGTTCTAGAAGGTTCCTATGTCACTCAGGGCCTGCCTCTTCCCCATTTCCTTTCCCTCTTGCTTTGCTCCCATCTTTGGGGAACAGGGCCTTGTCTGGGAAGTCCTTCTCCCAGATGGTTAGCTCCCTGGCCTCCCTCAAGCCTTCCCTAACCTCAGAAACCACCCTGGCCTTCCCTGGTCACCTGTGCAGCCGCCACCCTCCTCCCGGGCCTCAGTTTCCTCTTTCCCCAGCAGTTGGCGTGCCCGCGGCTGGCCCACGGTGGAAGGGGAGGGCTTCAGGGCGGGGGCTCTGCCATGCTGCCACTGCATGGAGACAGGGCAGATGCCCCAGGTCCCCCTGGCGCCTGCCGTGGTCATCAGGCCGAGTTGGTGCTGGGTTTACCCTCCACCAGCCTCTGTCCTCAGGGAGGGATGGCAGGGCACATTCACTGCCATGCCAGGATGCGCTGGGCCCAGGTCCAGCCGCAGGGGCAGGGGCAGGGGCAGGGGAGGCGATGCGGGGGCAGGGGCTCTGGGCAGCATGGAAGCCCAGCAGAGCCCTGATGTCTGCTGTGGCCAGGTAAGGGAGTGGCAGGGGACACTTCCTACTGCTGCCCTGGGAGCCAGTCTCTGCACGTGTCCCTGAAACAGGCTGTGCCTCCTAGTGTGCGGGGGTGGGGGTGGCCCTGCCCAGCTCAGCCTCTGGCTGAGTCACGCTGTGCTGCAGCGAGGGCGTATGCGTGGGCCTCTATGCCAGAAAGCCAGCGCCAGGGAGAAGGTCCTGGGGGCGGGTGAGAACCCCGCACAGGAGGGGCCCCTCTCTGGCCAGGTGACAGGGTGCAGACCCGGGCCCCGTGGACCAGCAGGAAGACGCGGAAGGTCTAGGTCAGGAGCTGGGCTGGTGCTTTTGGTTTCTCTTCTGTGCAGAGGCCGAGGCTCATCCTCTAAAACCAACCAGGAAGAGACAGAAACCTGGGCTGTGCTGACACCAGGCCCGGGAGGGGGCAGCCCTGGAGGCCCGTCTGCACCACCTCAGGAGGGGAGGCAAGGCCGCTGGGGCAGGCCAGGGCACTGTGCTCGCGTCACAGGGGAGAGGGGAACTGGGCTGGGAGCCTGGAGCTGCCTGGCTGGAAAGGTCAGAGCGGCTCCCGTGTCTGGCTACGCAGGCGAGAAGCCGCGATTACGCAGCCTGGCACCGGGGATTAGCCCCTGAAAGACCCACTAACTGATCCCCAGAGGCCAGTAAAAGGAGCCAGAGGCTCCGAGCGCTCTGGTTCAGCCTGGTGAGGGAGGCGACCCTGGGCAGAGCCCAGTGGGGAGGGGAAAGACCTCCAGGGCTTCCTGTGAGCTTGACCCTGAGCTCCTGGACTCCATCAGGGCCTCACCCAAGAGCTGACCCCAGGGGCCTCTATGGGCTGGGAGTGGGGAGCCTCTGCCCTGCCCTAGGCCCCTGGGCCCTCAGCACAGGGGGGGACCATGCCAAGGGCTGCCTGTCTAGCAAGCAGGGGCCCCTGGGATTGTCCGCTCTAGTCTAAGCCAGGGCCACGACAACTGTCCATGTCCCTGTGGAGGAAGGTGGCTTTGTGAGGCTTGGGGCTGGCCTGCCCCAGACCTGCTGGCCCCATGACTCTACCTCCAACCCTCAAAAAGTGCTGCTCTGTCACCGCAAAAGGATTCCCACAGCACCAGGTCCCAAGAGGGCCACGGCCAGTGTCCTGGGCACCAGGCTAGAAGAATCCTAAAGGCAGAGACCTGTGAGACACAGGACCCAAAAGGTCCCAGAAGGACTGGACCCAGGGCAGCACCCCTTTGGCTTCAAGGCCCCTCAGAGCAGCTTCAACACGGAACTGGACAGAAAGCACCTGCAGGGACAGCTGACCGTGTCTGGGTGTCTGGCCCTGCGGCTCCTGCCTCTGCTTACAGAAGGAAAACTCGGGCAGACGACGCTACTGGAAGCATTTTTCCAAAGTGCTGACTCCATGTCTCAGGTGGACGCCACACACGGGGCAAGTCTTGGGATCGTGTTGAGTTCCTGCCGTGGCCGCGGCGCAGCTTGTCTCTTGGTGAACCCCAGGGTGGAGGTGCTGAGGAGCCGGGCACAGGGGGAGTCCAGGCCACAGGGGTGCCATGCCTGGCTGCTGCCCAGGGCACTCCACCTCCACAAGCTGGGGGGACGAGCCCCGGCCGCCTCTCCTAGGACGGGAGAGACAGGAGCCCCTGTCCTGTGGAGAGGCTTCCCCTTGGTGACATGGGCCACAGCCCTGGAAGGGAAGTGCCCTCACGCGGGCTGATTTCCAGAGTCCAGGGACAGTGGACACAACACACTAGGTTACCTGGTGACTCAAGGCAATGAGGGGTCGCACTGGTACTGAACTTGTTTTTGTTTTTATAACACAAAGAGAAAGGAAGCAAAGGGGAACAGGCTCTGTGGCATCCGTCCTTTGTCCCTGCTGTTTGGAAAGGCGACCTGGGGGCTACGTTCAAGACGACTGGGGGCTGCAGACAAAAACTCGCCTTTCTTGGGCTCGAGGGGCTGGAGGTGGAAGGCCGAGCCTCCAGGGCCCTTGCCGCACCTTCCCCTCCGAGGGGGCTTCTCCCAGGACCAAGAACATCAGCGACATTCCCAACCGTACAACGACAACGTTGGTTTAAAAGACAAACAAAAAACCCATGGGGGGACTTCACCTAAAGAGGATCCCGCAATACAGCGCGCATTGTCCCCGCGCCTGGCTCTTCCCTCCTCTCCGGGCCCGGGAGCTGACAGCCACACCGCTGCCCGAGGCTTGGTGGGGAGGCGCTCACTGCTTGCCCGCCTGCCTGCCCGGCTTCTTTTCAGGTTGGCCTCGGCCCGTGCCAGGGATCCCGCCTCGGCCCCGGCCACCAAACACACCTGTGGGACAGAAAGAGGGGCTGTGGCTGGATCCCAGGGCCTTGGCCTCTGGTCATGTCACGGGACCCCTGAGCCTCAGCTGCAGCTATGAAGTAGGGACAGCAATCCTGCCCCCAAGGTCCTCTACCCAGGCAGAGCACCTGCCGCGCAAGCGAGGGTGGGTGCCTGAGAATGTTCTCCTTGTGACAAGGGCTGATATTGCCCCAGGGGTGCCAGGCACTGCTTCAGGCCCCCCACGTGCCCCAGTGCAGCCAGCTATGCAGGGCACACACACTCAAGCAGCCCAGCCAGAGCTCGGAACCCCAGGAAGGCTGTCACCAACCAGTGCCATTCACTGAGCACCTGAGCCACATGCAGTGCCACTGTCGGGCCCCTCTGCAGAGCCTGCTGGGCTGGAGGCCCCGAACTGTGGTCTGGAGACAAGAATCCCCACCTCCTCTGGAACCCTCCACCTGTGAAGACAGGGTCATCCCGGCTTTGCTGAGACTCGGGAGCCAAGACTCTCGCCAGTGATGGGCCCTGGGCACTGTGGGGACAGAGGACAACGCCAGCACAAGCTGCTCGACCTTACATCTCAGCAGCAGAACCAACTCTGCTGGGCCGGGACTCCAGGGGTCCTGCTCCCCTCGCCCTCCTGCCCCTTCTCCCAGCTGCTCCTGACTATCTCATGAGCCTTGGCTCAGGGCTGGCTCCAGTGCCCTTTCCAGCTGCGGTCCCCCAGTGAGCTACTTGCACTCCCAGTGAACCCTGCTTTGCCGGGAGCCCCGCCAGGCATACAGGTGTCCTACAGTGGTGGACACAACCCAGGTGCCTCACGAGCACAAGGCTGGGAGGGGTGGGAGGGACAGGGTCCGTGGGGCCTGAGCTGCCTGTGGAACAAACTGAACTTTATGCCAGACTCACAATCTCAGGCGGGGGAAGCGGCGAGGCCAGCATCCACCCAAAAGGGTACGGCTTGGCTTCCTGCAGAGTAGTCAGGGTTCCATGCCAGGCCTGAGCCAGCAGCCAGAGGTGGGCACCACCAGACTCTCCAGAGGGGAAACTGAAGCTCAGGGAGGCGACCTGTCACGCCCAGTGCATCTGCCACGTGAAGATGGCAGGACCCACACAGCGGACAGGGCTGATTCCTAACGCCCCCAGCTGTGACCTGGGCAGCCACAGGGCTGGACCTCGAGCAGGGGCGCCCTACCACAGCTGTTCCCTGACAGGCGGTGCCAAGGACCACTGCCAGGAGAAGGCCCTGGCAGGTGGCAGGGTCAGTGGCAACACTCGCACCGTCAGCTGCTGCACAGATGAGCCCTGGCAGCCACTCTGTCCTGACGCAGCTCCCCGTGATGACACCAGTCAAGAATGTCAACACCGGGCAGGACAGACACCATGTGCTCGTCCCCACACAGTGGGGAGGCCCTGGCACTGAGGGGGGCAGGGAGCCTACCTCGCCCAGCGCCCCCCATGCCGCGGCCTTTCTGCTGCTTCTGCTGCTGCAAGCCACCGCGGCCCCGGCCCTTGGCCACCACCTCCTCCTTGACCATGTCGATGATCTCGTCGGGGATGCGCAGGTACTTGATGGTGCTGCCTCGAATGTAGCACTCGGGCATCCGCCAGAACTTGTCCCCATCCTGTGTGAGGAAGAGGTTGGGGTCACTCACCTCTGCAGGCCCAGTCCTGGTAGGGGTCTCAGACCCGCTCAGGGGGGCGGTCCCATGGGGGCTCAGCTGGCCGGCACATCATCTGTTCCCACCTCAGGGAGCTCTGGTCCCCCATGGAAGCTGCGGGAGGGGTCCAGCCTCCAGGAGGGCTCTCTCCCGACTCCCAGCTCCATACTGAGGAGGGACCCGAGGCTGCAGGAAGACAGCTTCTCCGGTCCTGGGCCTGGCTGGTGGGATGGGGTTCCCCCAGGCTGGGACGGCGCCCTCCCCAGTCTAAGCCAAGGCTCTGCCAATCTGAGCTGAAGCTTTTTATCTGCAGCCCAAAGCCCAGAGGGGTGAGGGGTTCCCCGACACCAAATGCTGCCCCAGCCCCACCTTCCACGTGGGACCCTCTCTGTAGGCCCCCACTCCTTCATTCACCCAAGACTGATCTCAGCAGGGCTGAGCTGGGCACAGAGACAAAGGGCAGTACCGCAGTGACCCTGTGCGGTTCGTGAAGAGGGTGGGTGAGGACAGCTTTCGGTGATGCCATTTTTTTTTTTTTAAAGAGAGAGAGAGAGAGAGGTGGGGGGAGGGAGAGAGAGAAGGATTTTTTTTTAAATATTTATTTTTAGTTTTCGGCGGACACAACATCTTTGTTTGTATGTGGTGCTGAGGATCGAACCCGGGCCGCACGCATGGCAGGCGAGCGCGCTACCGCTTGAGCCACATCCCCAGCCCAAGTGATGCCAGTTTTCAGAGAAGCCAACTGAGGACAGGGAGCAAAATGAGGCCTAAACCCTCGACGTCAACCCTGAGGACCCAGCAGCCAACTGCCTCCCACATCAGGACACACCCAGCAAGCACTGGCCTGCCCTTCCCTGTCCCCCTCCCCCTGCCCTGGGGCTGCTTCTATCAGATGAGTTCGGCCCCATTTCCCAGCCCCACCTGTGGACAGATGCAAACCAGGTGGCCGCCTCCCTCCCTTCACCTCCAGACAGCAGACCACAGCAGCTTCCTGCTGGCGCCTCACCCCGGAACCACAGAAGAGGTCCAGGTCCCCAGCATGGCTGCAGAGGTCTGGGGCCAGCCTTGCTGGCTGCCCGCCCCCCAGCCCTTGCCACTCCTTCCACAGGGAGCACATACCCAGGTTGCTCCCAGGGCTTCCCACGTGCTGTCCCTGCCTTTCCTCTCCAGATAGCCCTAGCCCTCAGCAGTCCCCATTGTCCCAAACCCTCGGTTTCCTGTCACCCACACTCCTTGGTGCTTAGGTCTGTCTGGTCCAGCCAGTGGAGGGACCTGGCAGGGACAGATGGGCTGCAAGGGCACCATGTCTTCCCAGGAGCACAGGAACCTCCCAAGGTCTCTGGACATTCACTCTCCTGGGGGGGTAGCGGGCTCCTGCTGACCCCCATGACCCATGTTCTCCCTTGAACCCATGTTCTCCCTTTCTTACTTTACCCCCAAAGACGTCTTTTCCCTGACAAGAGCTCACATCTTCCCTGAATGTGTATCTGCTTTCCAAAACAAATGAGTAGGTGTTTCTGGGGAAAAGAAAGAAGAGGGGGTGGGAGGCCACGCCCACCCAGACACACAGGCCTTCAGAGGAAGCTCAGGGTGCAGGCTGCCTGCGGTGCTCGGCTCCCTCGGCCTGAGTCCCGTCCTTGTGTGGATGGAGAGTTGGGGACCTGGGCACAGGGCCTGGTTAAAAGCAGGGAGCCCACAGCCTCCCACCTCCCCAGGTTTCCAGCTCCGAGGGTCTCCACATTGTGTGCCTGCCACCGAGGTGGGCGGGGCCCACTGCGGGTGCTGGGGCAGGGCTGCTCAGGGGAAGCCCAGCGGCCCTCTGAGCAGGTTGCGGAGGCCTGACGAACCCCGGGGATTATCCAGCCTGAGCTAAGGGCACAGAACCTGGAGGCGTCAATAGCACACTAGGGGCTCTCGCCCTTTGACACACGGTGATTCCAAGGCCTGAAGGTAGACAAGAGCTGCCAGCTACACACAGAATGACACAGACACACAGTGTGGCCATTCACATGGCACTGTCCATCACAACCAAGTGGACACATCAAGACCCGCTGAAGAGCATGGCATGAAAACCAGGAGGCACTACTAGCAGCCCACCACAGAACCCCCACCCAGGGCCCCCACCCAGTGCTGACACAAGAAGCCTGTCTACGACAGAGGGGCCACCCTGCGCCTGCCCATCCAGATGAGAGATGGCCCCCTTCTGTTTTTTTTTGGTATTGCGGATGGAACCCAGGGGCACTTAACCACAAAGCCACACCCCCAGCCCTTTTTATATTTTATTTAGAGACTGGGTCTCACTAAGTTGCCTATGGCCTCGCTAAGTCGCTGAGACTGGCTTTGAACTCATGATCCTCCTGCCTCAGCCTCCTGAGTCTCGGGGATGACAGGCATGCGCCACCACACCTGGCAAATGGCCCCCTTCTTACATTCTACTGTCTTCTGTCAAGGTGAGTCCTGGGTGACACTCTTGTTCTCCCCTCCACCACTTCCTCCCCCAAACTATGGGGAGGACAGAGATCAGCACAGGTTGATGGGAAGGAGCAGCTGTCCCCACCCGTCCTTCTTGTCAGTGCCATCTGGGTCATGTCAAGAGTGGTGGAGGCCTGGTTTCCCTGGGGAGCAGTCTCCCAGCCCAAACTCGCCAAGCGCTGCTCCCAGTGAGGCACTTCCTGGTTCAGGGACTGGCCAGAGGCTTGGGGCCATTCGGCCTTGGTGCTGCCCCCCGCAGTGGCTTGGACATTTCCTGACACGTGGCCCCTCAGAGTCCAGACAGCATCCACAGCTGAAGGCAGCAGAGGTGGACAGGGAGGGTCAGTCCTCCCATGGAGGTAGCTGCCCCTGCCACACAGCCATGCATGTGCCGTAAGTGCCCCCAGGCCTAAGTCCTTCTAGGCCAAGGGTGGCCCCCACAGACATAGTGGCCGACGCAGGTGGGCAGAATGACCTGGGTGGTCAGCACCCGACAGGGCAGCTTTCCTGTGCCACAGGTGTAAGGCCCAGGTGCTTCAGGGACTCGAGGCCTGGCCAGACGCTGTCCCACCACTCCTCCCCGCCCTCAGCAGTAGCTGAAGGTTCCTGTCACCCTTCCACAAGGCCCACGCAGGGCTCCCGCCCACTGGGAAGTGAGAATGCTGGGTGGCAGCGTGCACTCCGGATGCTGCGCCCACCCAGTCCCCACCCCACGACAGTGCTGCCGGCTCGAAGGTGGCCCTTGCCAAACCGCTCGATCGGTGCACGGCCTCCGCCCTCCCTGCCACCTCCCCCACCGCTTCCAGGGATGGCCGGGCCCTCACCCTGGACGTGCAGATCACCTCCCGCAGGTTGATGTTCATCCAGTTGTCACAGCTCACCAGGTGCCCATTGTACGTCTCCCCATTCTTGAGCTCCACCAACTAGAAGGGAAATGGACGATGGTCATTGGCCCCAGTCCCACTGGCAACCACCGCCAGGGCCTTGTTGGGACCCCCGCAGGGCAGGGCTGCAGCACCAGACCCCAGAGTGGTCCTTCCTGAGGACAAGCTCGGCTTGCTCTGCACACCGTGGAGATGACGTCAGACCTTCTATGAGGACAGTGACTTTTTTTTTTAATATTTATTTTTTAGTTTTCAGTGGACACAACATATTTATTTTTTATTTTTATGTGGTGCTGAGGATCGAACCCAGCGCCCCGAGCATGCCAGGCGAGCGCGATTCCGCTTGAGCCACATCTCCAGCCCCAGGGGACAGTGACTTTTATTTGATTAAAACTTACTTTTTCTTTCTAGATGGCCTTTTTTTTCGGGGGTGGGGTACAGACAATTGAACTTGGGCATTCGACCCCTGAGTCCCATCCTGAGCCCTATTTTGTATTTTATTTAGAGACAGGGTCTCACTGAGCTGCTCAGCACCTCGCTTTTACTGAGGCTGGCTTTGAACTCGCCATCCTCCTGCCTCAGCCTCCTGAGCTGCTGGGATAACAGGTGTGTGCCACACCCCCGGCTCCAGATGGCCTTTTTAAAAAAAAAGCCTTTATTTGTTCTTTTTAGATATACACGACAGTGGAATGTGTTCTGACGTATCAGGCAAACTTGAAGTCTAACCTCCCCTTCTTGTGGTTGTCCACAATGTGGAGTGACACTGGTTGTATATTCATATATTCATTAAAAAAAAATCTTTTAAGCCCAGTGCAGCAGCGAATGCCTGCAATCAAACTGCAATCCCAGCAATTTGAGAGGCTGATGCAGGAGGGTGGCACATTCAAGGCCAGCCTCAGCAACTTAATGAGACCCTGTCTTGAAATTAAAAATAAAAAAGGCTGGGGATAGAATTCAGTGGCATGCACTTGCCTACCACCCCCCCATTTGTGGTCCTGGGGTTCAAATCCAGGAGTTAGGAGCACAGGTTAGGGTCAGGAGCACAGGTCAGTGGCAGGGCACATGCTTATCAGGCCTGAGGCCCTGGGCTCAAGTCCCAGCACCACAAATAAATCAAATTAAATAAATAAAACTTCATATTGGGGGGCTAGGATTATGGCTCAGCGGTAGAGCGCTCGCCTAGCACGGTCAGGACCCGGGTTCGATCCTCAGCACCTCATAAAAATAAAGGCATTGTGTTGTGTCCATCTACACCTAAAAAATAAATATTAAAAAAAAACTTCATATTGAATAAATATTTAATAAAAATATTTTAAAACTTAAAAAATAGAGATTAAAGCCAAGATGCACTTAACCACTGGTTTTTAAAATTTTTATTTCTTTCTTGGGTACCAGGGATTGAACTCAGGGCACTCAACCACTGAGCCACATCCCCAGCCCTATTTTGTATTTTATTTAGAGACGGTCTCACTGAGTTGCTTAGCACCTTGCTTTTGCTGAGGCTGGCTTTGAACTCACAATCCTCCTGCCTCAGCCTCCAGAGCTGCTGGGATTATAGGTGTGCGTCACCACGCCTGACTATGTGGACTTTGGTGGCCTGGAAATGCTGTTCCTCACAGCAACAATAATTGCCTTTTTTGATGTGGTTTGAGGACAAAGGTAAGTAGCACATCATTCTAAATATGCTACTGCTGGGGAAAGGCTGAGACTGAGAGAAAAAAAAAAAAAAGAATCACAGTGGGGGGCACTGCTCAGTGGCTAGCAGGTACCTAACACGCACAAGATGCACAAGACCCTGGGTTCCAGCCCCAGCACCACCAAAAAAAAAAAAAAATCAACTGTGATCTCTGCCCAAGAGAAACAACATGAATAAAGATGTGTATTTGCAATGACACTATTTGCAACAGCGCAAGAGTGGACATCGTTAGAAAGCCCATTAACAGATAAATGTGTGAACACAATGTGGTCTGCCTACAATGGAATGTCATCTGGCCACAATGGAGCACTGACACTATCACAGGGTGAACCTCAAGAACACAATGTCCATGAAGGAGGCCAGACACGAAAGGCCACATGTTCTCCATCCCATGTTCATATGGAATGTCCAGAACTTGTGCACCCGGAACAGAAAGCAGATCAGTAGCTGTACTAGGCTGGGGAAGGGAAATGGAGTGACTGCTAATGGGGACAGGGTCTCTTCTGGGGGCCACGAATGTTCTTCCCAAGCTGTGCGTGTGCTAACGCCACTGCATTGTATGTTTCAAGGCAGACACCAGGGTACGTGCCGAGGCCAGGCCTGAGGGAGCTCCAGCAGCAAAGGAACACACAGTGGAGCCGGCTCCGCTGTGTGGCGTGTTGGTTACACTTGAAGAAAAAAATGTAAAAGAGAAACAGCTCACTGATGTGGACAGCGGCCACGTGTGTTATTGAAGACAGAAGTAGTTTCGGGAGCAAAGTCCATCCCCTGATTCCCTTATGTCTGCGGGGGCTGAACCCAGTGGTGCTCCACTACTGAGCTGCTAAGGATCTCGCTAAGTTGCCCAGGCTGACCTTTAACCAAATTCTCTTGCCCTGGCTGCTCAAGGGACGGGGATCACAAGCTGCCACTGCGCATGGCAGCACGTGCCACCTTCCTAAGGAGCAGAAACATCTTGGGTGTGAACATAGTTGGGAGGGAAGAGAGAACGAGCCTTGGTGTTCAGACAAGCAGGAAATCCCCCATCCAGAGGGGCCTGTCTCCACCCTCAACATGTCCCCTCTGAACAGGCCACCTTAGCCCAGCACCTACTCACCATGGGGTGGTTCTGAGCTGTCTTCAGCAGCGATAAGGGAAGCTGCAAGGCAAACAAAGTCACGTGACTTGTCTGACCAGCACCCCCAATGCCCCTTGGGAGTGCAGGAGCGAACCTGGACCACCCCAAACGACAGCGCCTCTCCTCCCTCAGCCCACCCCACCACACACACCCACCTCTTGGACCAGGAGTCTCATGCCCTCCCCTCACAGAGGCAGCTGCCACCTGGCCTTGGTGCTGACCGTTCTGGTCATTTCTTCACAACTCTTGCTACATTTACCCACACCCAGTACAGAGCAGGGCCCTGCCTTCGGGTTTACAGACAGCATCACAACACGGGTCCCTGTGTCGCCTGCATTTTCTACTCGACCACACGGTGTCCGAGATGCCTCTGCGCCTGTGACTGGCCTCTGCATCAGGGGTACCCAACCAAATGCAGATGGAAAATATTTGAAGAAAATAAAATTGTGTCTGTACTGGAGACATGGATTTTGTTGTTATTACTCCTCAAACAACACAGCGAACCAACTCTGCACACCGCATGGCAGCCGCGCGGGGTCTCCTGACTCTAGGGAGGGCTGATCGTCCACTGGGGGCGTGCACGGGTGCCATGGGGATCCTAGTCCACGAGGGACCCGAGCACCCACGTGGGTCTGGGTGTCCAGGAGAGGCCTGGAACCCGCCGCCTGGGTGTACTGAGACACCACGCTTATACCTGGGGCTGCAGCCACCACCACCCCAGCCCAGGACCATTTCCCCTGCCAGAGACAACCGGACGGGATGGAGGCGGGGATGCTTCAGTGCGGAGGCCAAGGAACTTGCTGAATGGCAGGCAGCTGGGAAGATACAGGCCCAACCTGACCCTGTCTGCCCCAGGTTGGCCTAAGCCCACGCCCCACTGGCCCACAACTGACTCTGCCAGGCCCTATTGAGGGGTCAACCCCAACCTGAAGCAGACACATCTGAGCTGGGGGTTCAAAGATATTCACCAAAGGAAGGCAGAAAAATATTCCAGAAAAAGCCTGCTTCTTTTTGCAGGCAATGGCAGACAACAAACAGATGGAATCTTTACACACACACAGATAACTCGATTTTTCCTTTTTCTATTACTACTGAATTCCTCTTTCATGACAAATATGTAATATTTTTGTTTTGAGATGGGGTCTCGCTATGTTCCCAGGCTGGGCTCAAGCAATCCTGCCTCAGCTGCACAGGCAGCTGGCACCACAGGCACATGCCCCAGTACCTGGCCTGGTAGTTTGGTGTTTTTGTTTTTCCTGGTGTTGGGGCTGAACCCAGGGCCCCAGGATCTCAAGGATTAGGCTCTACCACTGAACTCCGCCTCCAGCCCTTGGTAGTATTTTTATAACTGGGGGGAAAAAATCAGCTCTTTTCATTTTGGAAACACAAAGAATGACTCATTCCCTGGGGACTGCCTCTGGGCTTCCAGAAAGAAGGGTGACTCAGGTGGCAGTGCCTGGGTCCAGAGTCCATCCCAGTGTGGCCAGGATGAAGGTTCTGGCTCTGGGGGCCCCAGGGCTGAGAAAACACCTCACAGAAGACAGGGCTTCAGAGCCCCCCCCCCCCCCCCCCCCCGCACCCGTGACTCTGGAATCCCAGTCAGCCCAATCCCCAGAAGCCTTTGCAGGGGAGTCCTGGCCCAGCTGCAAGGTGGCTGCTCCTCCCTGGGCCTTGAAGGCCTTGGGGGAGGGAATCCTACATCCCACAGGCCCTTCCTGAGAAGAGCTGCCTGGAGGAGGTCCCAAGCCAGCAGGAAGCCAGGCCCAAGCCCACTTCCTGTGCTGGCTTCCTGGAAAGGCAAGATAAGGAGGAAGAGGCCAAGCACTGAAGGAGTGGCTGCTGGGCCCTGGTGGGCGGGCTGGGCTCCGGAGGGCTCCTGCCTTTGCCTTTGGGATGTAGCCCGGCAACACTGCCCAGGCGGTAGGTACACTCAGGAGCCTCACACTGGCCTGCTTGCGTTCTTAAGTCCACATGGGCACCTGGACCCAGGGAGAGGAGATGCATAGGCGCTTCTCCCAGATCACTGGGAAGGGGGTAGGGAACAGGCTGGCCCTTGATGCCAAGAAGAAAAATGGGCTTGGCAGTCATTCATTTTAGATGCCAGCACTCGTCACGGGAGGGACCTGCCCAGGAACGCAAAGCACGTCCCTGGGAAAGCCCAGCAGGGACAGATGCCTGCTGCCAGCAGGTGAGCAGATGTCATACTACAGTGTACACACGCTTTCCTTGTTGGGGACAATCCTCAGGACTTCACGTGTGCCAACTACCAGGAGCACAGCCCAGGAGGACCCATGGTTTCCTCAGCTGTGACTGGCAGGTCCCTATTCATAACGTATCCAAGAGTGGACATACAGATGGGGCCCTGAGGTAGACCAGGTGTCTAGCACACACCTGGCCCTTGGTTTCAACCCCAGCACCGAAGGAAAGAAAAACAAAACATCTCAGACACAGATGGGACAGGAACAGCCTGACAGCCCACCCCTAGTAAGCCAAGCCAGTCTGAGGCCACAGCCAAACTGGCCAACCTTCACCCTGCTGTTGCCTCCACCCAGGGTGCCCTTCCAGTGGCTGGCCAAGCCCTAATGGCCACCCTCTGCTGTGCAGCTGTTGGTTTCCATCACAGGCTGCCGTCAGCCTCTAATTATCTTGTTTATATATTACCTGCCTCCCCGGCTAGACTGGAACACTCAGTGGGTGTGGGCTTTGTCTAGTGCCAAGCACACATGGGGCCAGGGACCAGGGAGAAGAGACTCAGTAAGTATTTGCTGAATAAATACAGGAGGGAAGTGCACTGCCACCCAGGGAGGCACGCAGAGCAGAATGCTTGCCCCACCCCACAGGTAAGGCAAGGGTGGCTCTGATGGACAGAGGTGGCACAGGGACAGGGAGCCACGTGACTGTTAGGTCGAGGCTCTGCAAGATTGCAATGGCCTGGAGCAGTGACAGCATCTTGCCTTATTCTATGTCCTCATTCCCAAACCATGCTGCAGACAGAGATCAGAGGAAGGGGTGGATCCTGGTGAACTTAAAAGACAGAGGAAGGGGTGCAGCTCAGTGTCAGAGCACAGGCAAGAGTATGGGCGAGGCCATGGCTGCCATCCCCAGAACCACAGAAAAATTTAAAAAGCAGGAAAGTGCCAAGTGAGATGGGATTCTACCCAGGTGACAGAAATCTAAATCTTAGGCTAGAAAAGTTGTTTCAGGTAAGAGGATTCCTTTTTTTAGACTTTCTTAGAACTCCAGAGGTCTCATCCCCAGGTTGGGATGGATTGAGGACTAACCCAATGCCTCTCATTCAGGAAGCCTTTCAGGATCGCCCACCCCCAGGCTGCTCCTTCTGGCTCCAATCTGACCACAAGGGACTGGGAATGTGTGACGGTGTTTTGCCTGTCTACTCTTGGCTCTCCTCCAGGAAACTCCTAGAAAGTCGAGACTTGAGGACTCTGGATGTTCAGGAGGCGGAACGAGGCTGAATGAGAGTCTCGAGTCTGTACCTTGTGTAAGTACTTTCTAGACTCTGCTAATGTGTTGGGGATAAAAATGAAGATCTGCTGTCAAGGAGCTGAACAGAGATGGGTCTTTCCGGTGCCTATCCTACAGTGCCAACTTCACCTGCTGGATGGTATGCAGCAGGGAGAGGGGCTCTCTGTGAATTCCTGCACTGGCCAGCAGCACTTAGAAGCCTTCATTAAACCTTAGTTTGAGAAATGTGCAGCCACCCCTTGGGGATCTCTTCTGCTATTCCAGAATCCCTCACCATCTCATGGAGTGATTGGAAGTCACTTCCCTACCAACATCCTTGATTTCTCTCACTAAATGATGGATGCTGATAGGCCAAGAAACTTACAGCTCTGAATTCCTGTGTCTATTATCTGTACACCAGAGTCACCAGAACCTTCTCACCCAGAATTCTCAGGCCTTAATTTTTCTTTCTGTGAATGGGGAGGATTCCCTTTGTCCCCCTCTGGCTTAAAATGCGCCTTTACTGGGCATGCTGCACATGTCTGTAATCCCGGGTTCTGGGGAGTCCAAGGAAGAAGATCACAAGTTCGAGGCCAGTCTGGATAATTTAACAAGACCTTGAATCAAAATAAAATTGAAAAAGGGTTGGAGAAGTAGCCTAGCGGTACAGCTCTCATCTACTGAGGCCCTGGGTTCAATCCTCTGCAGCAGGGCTGGGGACAGGAACCCCTCCTTTCCCTGGAATGAAATGCTGTGTGGCCCAGGGAGAAACGATTCCCCTCCCTGTGCCTGTTTTAAGCCAGAGGCATCTAAGTGTGTGCTGCCAACATTCTGAACACTTCCCAAGCTCTCTAGCTCCCCAAACGGGCTTCACTTGATCCTTACTTCTCGACACACTAGCTTTCTGTAACCTATGGGATTAGCCTGGGCCACTTTGCTCGGTGTCCCTCCAAACTTCATTCCCCTTCACTCGCGGTGCCCTTTGGCGGGTCCTGTCACCCCACCGACAAATTAGGACGACCGCTGCCGGCTGCTGTATTGTGAATATGTGTCCGTCCAACCCCAAACTCCTGAATAGCGACGAACTGGGTACCCTGGGGAGGCCCCTGATGCCTCGAGCCTCAGTTTCCCCGCCTGCCACAGGCGGGACACAAGACTTGCACTGCACATTTATCCCAGCCCCTAGAGCCCGCCCCGAGGATCCCGGATGGTCGCGTCCCCCACCTCCAGGAGAACCCACCGTCGACCTGCCCTCACCATGTTGTCGGCGGGGACCGGGCTCGCCGGCCACTTCCGCCGCTGCCACAGCCGCTCACGCTCCTCCCGGTAGCCGCCCCGCCGCGCGCCACCAAGCTAAAAAGGAGTGGCAGAGACGCGAGCCAGTCAGCACCGGGCTTGAGGAACAGACAGCCAATCCTTGCCTAGAGGGGCGGGGCCTTCTGGGCATGGTGGGCGTGGCAGGCCGTGTTCCCGCCAGAGAACTAAGGGAAAAGGTCGTAAAGTGCCCCGGCGAGTGATGCAAAAGGGGGCAAAGTAGCGCATGCCAGCTCAGGATGCCTTGTGGGTAAGAACGCATGCGCAAATGAAACCCGCCGCTGGTCTCCTGGGCTCCTCGCTGTGGGCAAAGCCCGTTAATGCCTCCAGGGTTGCTACAGAGAGGGAGAAATTGAGACTCTGCGGTTATTGGGAGGTCCTTAATGTCACCCTTGGGGATCCTAGTGTTTCGATTCTCGTTCTTGTTATTATTAAGTAAAATAAGGGTCCTTCGAAAACAGGCCCTGGCGTACAGTGCCCGTCCAGCTACAACCCAGGTGCCTAATGGGACAGGACGGAGGGGACCGCAAGATCGCACACGCTGCTCAGAATGACGCACAATTTAAATCTTACGAGTTGTTTATTTCTGGAATTTTCCACTTCATATATTTTAAATGATTTTTAAATAGTTTCTTTTTCCATTTAGTAGATTTGAACTGCAGTTGATCGTGGGTAACTGAAACCAGGGAAAGCAAAGCCGCGGTGTGTGTGGGGGGGGGGGGGGGCCGCTGTGCCCGAAACCGGGAGCCTGCGAACAGATCTTGAGCCTGACGCAGTGCCTCTCGCCTATAATCCCATCCACTTGGGAGGGTCCCAAGCCGCCCGCCAGGCTGGGCCATGTAGTGAGACCCTGTCTCAAAATAAAAAGGGCTGGGGATGTAGCTCAGTGGGAAAGCGTCCCCAGGTTCATTCCCTAGTAACAAAACAGGCAGATGCGGGGCGGGGGAGAGGGGAGAACGCAATATTCTATTTGGGAGGCCAGAATTCTGCAAAGTGTCAACAGGGTTGACTCCTCCCTGAGGCTCTGAACGACTATCTGTCCCTTGCCTCTCCCTCCTGGCTTTTCTGGTGATTGTCAGCGATCCTTGTTCCTCAGCTTGTAGATGCGTCACTCTGATCACTGCCTCTTCACACCTCCGTCTTCTCTGTTTCTCCTCTCCTGTTCTTTTAAGGACACTCCTTTGTCTCATTAAACCCACCCTAAATCCAGAGCAATCTCATCTCTAGGTCCTTGTTTCACTGCAAAGACCCCATTTTAATTAAGATCATATTCACAAGTACCAGAACATCAGGATTTGGATATATCACTCAACCCAAGTATTAGCTATGTAGCTTTTTTTTTTTTTTAATAGTTAATTTCTTCAAGGTGAGCACAAATGTACAGGTGTCTCTTGGCATCCGCAAAATTGGTTCCAGGACCCCGTGGAGATACCAAAATCCAGGATGCTCAAATCCTTTATGTAAAATGGTGTTGTATTTACACAGAACCTACACACATCCTCCTGTAGACTCTTAATCATCTCTATTGGGCCTAACACAATGTAAATGCTATGTAAATAGCTTTTATATTGTGTTGTGGAAGGAATAATTGGGGGGAGCCTGTACATCTTAAATTTTTTTTCTCAAATTTTTGGTTATTATTTTAGTTGTAGATGAACACAATACCTTTATTTTACTTGTATGCGGTGCTGATCTAACCCAGTGCCTCACACATGGTAGGCAAGCACTCTATCACTGAGCCACAACCTCAGCCCCTCAAATATTTTTGACCTGTGTTTGGTTAATCCATGGAGGCGGAACCTGCAGATGGGATTGAAGTTGACACCCTTGGGGGTACCTAACTTCCTAGGAGAGACTCACTTGGGTGCCCATGGAAAGATCCATCCTTGGCCTAATGCTTTGATCTTCAGGCCTGTAAATGTGCACTAGGGGTCCCTGTCCTAGCCTTCTGAGCCTCAGGACTGGCTGCAGATCATTTTCTTTACACACCCAGGACCAGTAGCTTCCAGTTGAAAGAAACCTTTGTCTCTGAGGCAGATTGGAGACTTTTTTTTTTTTTGAGGGGGTACTGGGAATTCAACTCAGGCACTCGACCACTGAGCCACATCCCCAGCCCTATTTTGTATTTTATTTAGAGACAGGGTCTCACTGAGTTGTTTAAGGCCTCGCCATTGCTGAGGCTGGCTTTGAACCTGAGGTCCTCCTGCCTCAGCCTCCCAAGCTGCTGAGATTACAGAGTTGCGTCACTGCGCCCCGCCTGATACTTGACTTCTTAATGAAAGATGGCCCTGTACTAGGCCTCTGAGATCTAGGAAGACTAGAACAGGAATCCACATACCTAGTTGCCTTCCACCAGAGGGCTTGGGGCACTAAAATCTTCCCTCTTTTTAAGGGGAGAAGGAACTCTGCTAGGACACAACTTTGAAGCTCAGATGTGTTCCTCCTACGAGCAGGGTTACTTGGCTGATGGATCAAAAGAGAAAGCAGAGAGCCCCCAGAATTCCTGGACCAACAGCGGGCCTCCCTGCAGTTTGCAGAATGAAGACAACATCCAGATGGAAGGAGAAAAAAACAGGAATTCCGCCGTGCCTGAAGCCAGTCTACCTGATCTTCGCTGTTCTTTGAGTCATGAAATTTTCTTCTTTGCTTAGGCCAGTTTGAGACAAATTTTCTATCAAAACCCACAAAAAAAAAAAAATCCCAGCAATGGTAAATGGCAGGAAAAGCGAAAACACAGGGTTGGAGAATGTCAAGTCCACTCAGGGGCAGAAGGAGGACCTCGGGGGTGACCCTGGCTGGATCAAGAGTGTGGAGTCAACTTCCTTAAGCAACTGGCACCAAAGGGAATTTGGGGGGAAGATGTTGGCAGAATTCAGGCAATGACTTCGTGAAGTAAACAGAATTTCTGAAATCAGAAGACGACAAGACTGGAGGTCCAGTTTTGGAGCACCTGACCACGAAGCCTATGTCTTAAGTTGGGGTTTCCCCCACCCCCAGAAGCCAATGCTGAGGTAAAGACTCAAGGGCAGGGCTGGGGTGTAGCTCGGTGGTAGAGCGCTTGCCTAGCGCGTGTGAGGCCCTGGGTTGGATCCTACGCACACATAAAAATGGATAAATAAAATAAAGGTGTAAAAAGTGTTAAATTAATAAAGGTATTGTGTCCGTCTACAACTAAAAAACAAAATTTAAAAAAAAAGACTCAAGGGCATGTGGTTCATTTAGCAGGTGATCCCAGGCAGCCCCTTTGGAGCTGAGCAGGACAAAGGACAAAGCAGGAAGGAGCCCTACGTGAGATGTCAAGGAGCAGATGGTGTGGTGGCAATGGGGGTCAGTCCCACGGGGGACCTCAGGGACCCTGAGCCTTACGGTGGTTCCGCCCCAGGGGAAGGGGGACTAATACATTTAGTCTTCAAGTTCCTCGCATCATTGCTCAGGGCTGCTCCCGAGGCATCTGAATCCCTGACCCTGGGGGCTGGCCCTGCTCCAGTGTCCAAGAAAACCCAGGGTCCCTAACAACAGGCAGCCCCGTGTGGACACTGAGGGCTGAGGGGACGCGGCTCAGGAACGTGGGAGATGAAGTCCTCATCCCCATCTCCCTTCCTGGGAGGCCTGTGGGGAGCCGGGGCTTCCCCTAAGAGGAGGGCTGTGTGAATTCCAGGCATTGAAGGTGATGCCAACGTTCGTGATGAGCTTTGCCCAGGGCCAGCTCTGGGTGGCCCAGACACGCTGGTGAGGTCTGAGATGGGAGGACGCGGGTGGGATGCCAACTGGGTTAGAGGGATCCCGGTGCCTGGCCAAGCCTCGTTTGCCAAAGGCAAAGCCCGAGGGATGTAAACAAGAGAAACTGGGTCCATGCGATGTCCCAGCATCAATATGGCCATGGAAGTCGGAAGAAAATTGAATGCTGGGTCACCATTTTATGACTTTTTCTAGACTTTTCTAAGTCTTCCTTTCCCCCAACAGGCGAACAGCGATTCAGTCTTAAAACCCCAGCTTGGGCGACACCATGTGGCAGACCTCGGTTACTGCAGTTTTTGTGAGCTCTTTCAACATAGGTGGGCCCCTGAGAGTTCGCCCTCCCCTTAGCCATCCTGATTGGTTAAAAGAAGATTTATGAAGACCAATTAAACTCTGCCCTGGGAGCCTGGGGGTGGAGCCTAGCATGTGTGAAGTCCCCTGGGTTCCATCCCCAGGACCTAAAAACAAATTAAAACTCTGCACAAGAATAATAATACTGAAAGCTGAAAGGCATAAAATAAGATAATGAAAATTCAGTGCCATCAAGATCAATATTCTGGGTGAAACTTTCTTCAGAAAAAGAAAAAAAAAGATATATGTATGTGTGTGTGTATATATATATATATATATATATATGACACTGGAGTTACTCAGTGGAAAGAAGGGCACAGGTGAGTTCCTGGATCCAGCTATACCTGAAGTCATGAGCTGTAACCTTCCACTAAGGTGAGCCCAAGAAGTTTTTTATCCTCCTCTGGTGCTAGTGGTAGAACCTAGGATTTTATGCATGCTAGGCAAGTGCTCTACCCCTGAGCCACATCCCCTGTGCTAAGTTGGGGTTTTGTGTGTGTGTTTGTGGGGAGATACTGGGGATTGAACTCAGGGGCACTTAACCACTGAGTTACATCCCCAGCCGTATTTTTACATTTTATTTAGAGACCAGTGCCTCAACTGAGTTACTTAGCACCTCACCTTTGCTGAGGCTGGCTTTGAACTCATGATCCTCCTGCCTCAGCCTCCAGAGCTGCTGGGATTATAGGCGTGCACCACCACATGTGGCAATATTGGCCAAATTTTATTGTGTACATGTACAAATGTGTAACAAGAAATCCCACCATTATGTACAACTATAACACACCAATTTTTAAAATAAGGGGGAAAAAAACAACCTACACTAAGTTGGGTGCTGTGGTGCATACCTGTAATCCCAGCCACTTGGGAGACTGAGTCAGGAGGATTGCAAGTTTGAGGCCAGTCTCAGCAATTTAGCAAGAAGACCCTGTCTCAAAATAAAAGAATAAAAAGAACTAGGAATGTAGCTGAAAGATAAAGTATCCTACTGGGTTCACTCCCCAATACAAAAAAAAAAAAAAAAGAAAAGAAAAGAAAAGAAACAAACAAACAAAAAAGCCCCTCACCAGTGCATACCTGCCTCATGATCTCTTCCCTAACTGCCCGCCCTGCAAACTCTAGCCATCCATCTCTTATACTTTGAACTTCAGCACCTGGCCTTGACTTCCAGCATTATTTGCTTTCTGCTGCATTGCAATTGCCATTTTAAGACCTCCAGGCTCTGACTTGCAGGAGCGGAGTATGAGAGTTTATATGGGCCTCTAACAGGGGACTGTTCAGTAGTTTCCCCTCCACCGTCGTCATGGACATACAACCCAGGCCTGGCCCCTCTGGGGGCTTCGCTGGAGTGTTCTAGGATTGCAGTCTGGAGCCATGTGGTTCATGTACACAACCTGGCCATTTCCCCACTATAAAGTCATCCCTTATTTAACCCTGGATCTAGCTGTACCTGATGCTTCATAAACCCTCATCCTTTCTTTCCTTTTTCTTTTCTTGTTTTGCGGGGTGGGGTACTGGGGATTGAACCCAGGGATTTCGAGACATGGTCTCCATAAGTTGCTGAGTCTGGTCTCAAACTTGTAATACTTCTGCCTCAGCCTCCTGAGTTGCTGAGATCACATGCGCCACCGTGCCCAGCAATCCTCATCTGCTCTTGTATGCCAGTCTGGTCCTGGAATGTCCCCCAGAGCCCATGCATTCAAGATTTAGTTTCCCCAGGGCTGGGGCTGGGGCTCAGCGGTACAGCGCTTGCCTAGCACATGTGAGGCCCTGGATTGGATCCTCAGCCCCACATAACAATAAATAAATAAAATAAAGGTACTGTGTCCAACTACAACTAAAAATAAATTTATTAAACTTTTTTTTTTAAAAAAGATTTAGTTTCTAGCTTTGTGGTGGCTCCTTTAAAATGTGGGACCTAGTAGGAGGTCTTCCTGTTACTGGGGTGTGTGGGACAGGGGGTCCTTAGTTACTTGGTCTTCCTCTCTCTTTCGCATCTCAACCATGAAGTCGGGCATCCTGATCGGCCACCAACTCCCGCCATGATGTGCTGTGGCCTCAGCACAGGTCCAAGCCATGGTGATAACCAATCTGGGCCGAAACCTCTCGCCGTGAGCCAAAATATACCTTTCTCTTTATAAGTGAATTATCTCAGCTATTTGTTACAGTTAACAGAAAGCTGACTAGCTGGTGACCCAATTTATTTCTTTTTTGTATGGGGATTGAGCTTAATCACTGAGCCACATCCTCAGCCTTTTTAAAAAATAAAAAAATTATTTTAAAGACAGGGTCTTGCTGAGTTGCTTTGGGCCTCTAAGTTGCTGAGGCCAGCTTTGAACTTGAGAGCCTCCTGCTTCAGCCTCCCCCACCTGGCAATATGACTATTCTTAATGCTGCTGAACTAGAGATTAGCAAATGGTTCAGATGGTAAATTTTATGTTATAGTATTTATCAACAATTAAAAAAACTCTATTTTTTTAAGAAAAAGGAAGATGTATATACTTATTTCTGAGTAGTTAACGTGTGTACAGGATGCAAAAGACATTGGGGTACTCCATCCACTGGGGTACTCACCCACCCCACCCCATCCTGGTTCCCTCCCCGGGGACCCATGGGATTGTTAATTTCCCATGTTTCCTTTCTGAGATAGTTTATGCATTTACGAACACATTGAAAGTGCTTTCTTTCTTTTACATTTTTCATTACACACTTGGCTTTTAAAATTTTTGTTTTTTATTTATTCATTCAGAGACTCAGACTGGACTTGAACTCTTTTTTTTTTTTTTTTTTTTTAACCAGGGACTGAATGCAGTGGTGCTTTATGACTGAGCCCATCCCCAGCCTGTTTCCATCTCCCTGAGCCTGTTTTATCTGTTTTGTATTTTATTTAGAGACAGAGTCTTAAAGAGTTGCTTAGCACCTTGTTGTTGCTGAGGCTGGCTTTGAACTCACCATCCTCCTGCCTCAGCCTCTGGAGCTGCTGGGATTATAGTGTGTGTCCCTGTACCTGGCACTCAGGGTGTTTTCAAGGTTCACCCACAATGTGGCATGTGTCCATATTACACTCTCTTTTTTAGGGCTGAGTAATATTCTATAGTATAAATTATGCCACAGTTTACTTCCTCATTGCTAGGAATTTGTTTCACTCAACCTTTTAGCCATTGTAAATGGTGCTGTCGTGAACATGTGTCTTCGGTTGCTCTGGTTCTATATCTAGGAGTGGAATTACTTGGTCCTAAATTAACTCTGTATTTAACTTCCTAAGGAACGGCCAAGCTGTTCCGCAGCAGCTTCTTGCTTTATTGCACTTGACTTTTCAGTGAGGTGGGAGTTTTGTTGTTTGTTGTGATGTTGGAGATGGAACCTGGGGTCTCCTGCATGTTGGGCAAGCATCCTACCCAGGGGCCACACCCCAATGCCCCCCCCCCTGCCTTCCACCTCTACCTGCTCAGGCGGTCTGTTGCAGATTGCCCTTGAACTTTCATCCTGGAAGCTCCAGTAAGGAAGGACTTTGGGGAGGACTCTCTTCCCCTAAGGATGTGTCTGTTCACTTCTGCTGCAAATCCCAGCCCCACCCGTGTGGGACCTGGGACTTCACTACTCTGGGTTTCAGTTGGCTCACTTTGCAGAATGGGTTAAAAATAGTCCCTCCCAGCCAGGCCCATGGTGCAGGCCTGTAGTCCCAGCGGCTAGGGAGGCCGAGGCAGGAGGATTGAGAGTTCAGAGCCAGCCCCAGCAACTTAGTGAGGTCCTAAGCAACTCAGCAAGACCCTGTCTCTAAATAAAAAAGAATAAAAATAAAATAAAAAGGGCTATGGATGCGGCTCAGTAGTTAAGAGTCCCCGGGTTTAGGGGCTAGGATTGTGGCTCAGCTGTGGAGCACTCCCCGAGCACAGGCGGGACCCGGGTTCGATCCTCAGCACCACATAAAAATAAAGGCATTGTGTTGTGTCCATCTACAGCTAAAAAATAAATATTAAAAAAAAAGAGTGCCTGGGTTTAATCCCTGGTACAAAAAAAAAAAAAAAAAAAAAAGAGAGAGAGAGAAATTTTGTCAGTGCTTAGCTCTGAGCCTGTGCGTGGTCAGTTCTTGAATGTTCCTCTTTATCAGCGGTCACATGGGACAGTAGTGTGTGACTCCATTTCTCCCCATCACTCTGATGGTTTTTGCTTCCTGTCACCCTTCTGTCAGTGCAGCAGGGGAAATGGAAAACTGCTGTGGGCTCCCTCTCTGCCTGTCCCTGATTCCTAGCAAGAGACTCTGCACCAGGCATTTCTTACAGTCATTCCTGATATATGCAGGGAACAGGCTCCGGGACCCTCTGCAGATACCAAAATCTGGATGCTCAAGTCCCTCATATAAAAGAGCATTATATTTGTGCAGAACCTATGCCCACCCTCCCATAAATTTCATTTTATTAGTTTTTTGTTTGCAGTACTGGGGGGTTGAACCCAGGGGCACTATAGCGCTGAACTACACCCCAGCCCTTTTATTTATTCATTGTTTTAATTTATTTATTTATTTTGAGACCAGATCTCACTGTTACTGAGGCTGACCTTGAACTTGTGATTCTCCTGCTTCAGTCTCCTAATAGCTGGGATTGCACCAAACACATACTCTCCCATAAATTTTAAATAATTTCTTGATGATTTGTAATACTTAATGCCATATGAATGCTAGGTGAATAGTTGTACCATATTGTTTAGGGAATGAGAAGGAAAAGGGTCCGTAGGTGCCGGATACTGTTTTTTTTCCAAATAGTTTTCATAAGGGGTTAGTTGAATCTGTGGCTGTAGAAACTGTGGATAGGGAAGACTGCCTATAAATATCTGAATTACAAAACGTGACTTGGGGGCTGGGGATGTGGCTCAGTGGCAGAGAGCTTGCCTAGCACATGTGAGGCACTGGGTTCCATCGTCAGCACCACATAAAAATACATAAATAAAATAAAGGTTAAAAATCCACATAATATTTAAAAGCAACAAACTTGGGCGGTGTTTTGGTCAGCTCTCTGCTCCCATGGGCTTGGCTGTAGCTCTCACAACCGGCCCAGGCTGGCTCTCAGATTTTCTGAATTCTACCTGAAGCTGCCAAACACCAAAATAGCTTCGGAGCATGTGATCTCAAGCCCGAGCTCGCAAATAAAGCCCCGGGGCAGTCCAGAGAATTCTGCCCTGGATGTTGGAAGGGTGCAGGGGGGAGCCAGTCCTCGCCCAGAGTCCTGGTGAATGGGGGCGGAGTCAAGGCCTTTGGAATGAGAAGCCAGAGATCCAAGTCCAAGGTCCAGCCCTGTCTCCGAGGACTTGGCCAGAAACTCAAGCTGTACTTTTCTGGCTGTTTTTGGAGGAAATCTGCACGTCGGCAGGGCACTTACCCTGCGCTAGGGGATGCTGTGGGTACCAGGTCGCAGCTCTAACAGATACTTCCTGCTCTGGAAGGTCTAATCCCTTTGTCAATGGAAATGAGGAGTTAAATAGAAAGGCAGAGAGGAGAAAGCGATGACTTCTGAGCTTCACCGCTAACAAAGAGATGGAACCAGGAAATGAGAAGGACCCTCGGTGTGGGTGGGGTAATTTCAGCTTGGGTGGGAAAGAACCCTTGCAGGAGGTGACAGGGAGATAGGTGACCTTCAGAGGAGGTAACCACCAGGGACAAGGTGGGGAGGGCCCTAGGGAGGGAGAAGATCGGAAATGAGGTGTGAAGGAGGAGGAACAGTCCGGTTGCAGGTACCTGGGGGCTGTTCCAGGCAGAGGGAACAGTGTTAGGCCTTGGGAGGCAGCTGGGCTCGGAGACAGCGTGGGGGAGACTGAGGGCTCTGAGGCCACATTAGCTTCCTTAGCAACAGCCCAATGTAGTCAGTGCTTTTCCTCTTTAATTCCGCTCTTCCCCTCAACTTCCTGGCCTGAATGCAGCTTCTGTGACCCCTTCCAAGTTCGAGAAGTGGCCCAGGGCAAATGGTCTGGAGCTGTGCCTTGGTTTCCCCATGTGCAAAACGCTGTGAATAAGCGGGTGGTGAACCGTCCCCGGTTGGTTCTTCCTGCTCCCAATTTTTGGCAGTAGGCTTACAGTAGGCGCTTAATGTATACTTGCAGTACAAACGACCTGCGAGTCCGCGGCGCCAGGCTCTTAGACCGACAGCTGCCACAACCCGCGGGGCGGACTAGCCCGCTGGCAGGTAGGGACCGGCTGGTGAGCGCTGGGCGGGCGCCCTGGGGCGCAGCCAAGGGTGGAGGCGTGCAGGCTGCGCAAGCGACGTCTGGCGCCCGGGGGCGCGCACGCCGATCGGCCGGCGGGGTACAGCTGGGACCTGCGGGGACGCGCACGCTGAGCGCCCGGCCGGGGCGGGACTGGGAACTTGCGTCCCGAAAGCCCGACTGGGGCGTGGCTGGGGGAGAGGCTGGGGGTGTGGCCGGGGGCGCGCACGCCGAGCGGGCGCCCGGGGGCGGGGCCGGGGGCGGGGCCGGGGGCGGGGCTGCGCGGAGTCCCGGCGGCGGCTGGGGCGGCGACGGACTCGCCAGTCCCAACAGCAGCGGGTCCGAGGCGCAGCTGGATCCCGCCATGGAACAGCCCAGGAAGGCGGTGGTGGTGACTGGTATGCAGCGGCCGGGGCTGGTGGGCGGCTCCGGGGTGGCGGGCCGGACCGGGCAGGTGCTGCACGTCGTCCCAGGTTGGGAAGATGTCATCGCCCGAGGGAGTCCAGCTCAGTTCGGGCGACCTGGAAAGTGGAGGAGGGGGCGCCTCCGCGGTCCCCGGGACGGGGGGTCAGGACAGGCAGGACTTGCTAGGGGAGGGTCCGGGCAAGTACCCCGCGTGGAGCAGGCCCCCTCTGGAGTCCTTTCGTACCCCTGAGGACAGTGACCCTCCAGGGACCTACCTGCTGTTCTGTTTGCCCAGCCAGCGAACTGGACTGGACCCCGCCTTCCTACCCTTCCCGAGATCGGGCTTGTCCCCACCCCCTGGCCCCAGGGGACAAAGGCTGACTTACGGGCAGGAAGTGCCCCCGTGACAAATGAACCTCCCAGCCGCTGCTCCCCGGTGCTGAGTTAACGGGGGGCTGCCCCCCTCGGGCAGGGGCTGGTAGGGATTCAAGGTCCGAGGGCGCCGGGCTCCCTCCTGGCCGTCCCAGGGACTGTCTCAGCCAAAACCTTTTCAGCCTGGATTGTTTTCGGTGCGCCAAGCCCCAGCTGTCACTGATTCTCTTGAAACCAACTGTTCCTCTTCGCTGAGACTCCACCTCGGGGCCAAGTGGCCCGTCAACATCCGCCAGGCCCCTGGAGTGTGCGTGTGTGCAGGGGCATTTTGACTTGCTCTCCAGAGAGGTTGGGGGGGGGGGAGTAAATGAAACGCTCCGGGCTGGGGATACAGATCAGTTAGAGCGCTTGCCTCACAGGCACGGATCCCTGGGCTTGAGCCCCAGCACCACAAAAAAGAAAAAAAGAAAAGAAAAAGAAAACGTTCCAACAAGTGTTTTGTGAGCCTAGGAGGTTAGAGGTGGGCCTGCTGTAAGTCCCAGGAAATTGGAGGAAGCCATTCACCTTCCTAACAGGTGTGGAGAGTCCCTGCCCCCTGCAGCTGTCCTCAATCTTGTTATCTATTACTCAGGCTCTCATTATGCAGGCTGGCCCTGTGCTTGGTTCTGTCGCTGAACTGCATCCCTAGCCCCAGGGCATTTTCCTTTCCTGGGTTCTGGACATCTTCACAGTGTCCCATTTTGTGTAAAGAGAAACCGAGGCTCACAGAGGTCACCCCACTTGTAAGTGACTGAGCTGGGACTCAGAATCTGTGGAAGGAGGGAGTCAGGAGGTCCCCTCCTGAACTGCTGCTCCCACCTGCTATCCCAGGGCACTGTCTCTCTCCCATGACATTGACATCGTAAGGAACCCTTACCCAGCTGGCCCATGCTCTTAGAGATTCTTAGTTTTTAAGCAGTATGACCCCGTGGTTAGCAGAGGGAAGCTCAGGCTGTGAACCTTCCCGGATGGGAGTTGGAATCCCGGCTCTTCCATCTTCTTGCACTGTGACCTTTAGCATCTGGATTGACCCCTGTGCCTCAGTCCTTGCTCCTGTAAAGTGGGGCCAGGAAGTAGCCTTGCCTTAAAGGAAAGTTGAGAGGCTGAATGTCACTGTCATGCAGATGACTTGGGTCATTCCTTACACAGCGGTGATTCATGGAGTGCCTAAGGCCCTGTATCTCCAGAGTCAGGAGACTTGAACACTGAAGGCTGATAAAATAGTTGTAGGGTGGGTGGAGGATGGTGAAAGAAATTGAGAAAGGAAGAGACCAGCTTTTTTTCTGGGGCAAATGGAGGCTCCTGGCCTCTTGCTGGGTGTGAGAAATGAGAGTCGGGGGGACGTGAAGACAGGACTCCTGGACTTCGTTTGAAAGCACACAGGCAGAGGAGGGGGACGCTGAGCTGGGATTCAAAAGAAGTCCTGGGACAGGCTGGGAAGGACGGCTCTACGGTAACTCGTTGCTCTTACTATTTTTCAGGGTTCGGCCCTTTTGGGGAACACACTGTGAACGCCAGCTGGATTGCAGTCCAGGTAACTCAGATCCCGAGGGGAGGAGTCGGGCCTGGAGCTGGGCTCCTCCAGAAATACTTGGCCCTGAAGAAAGTCTCCTTCGAAATATTCAAGGCTGATACACACACCTCACTGAGTCCCCGCGGCCGCTTACATTCGTTGAAGGTGCCTTTTTCTGCCCAGCTCTCTTGAATTCTCTCAATTCCCCCTGCAAAGTAGTTGCAGTTATTCTTGTGGCCACTTTATGGATGTAGAAACTGAGGCCTGGGGAAGAGATCAAGGGAGTTATCTGAGGTCACACAACGAGGAAACAGGAGTGGCACAGCTTCAGAAGTCCCCCTATGCTCTGGCTGGGAGCTACATACTGGGTCCTGGGGGGTCGTGGCACGGATGTCAAGGTTACCTGTTTCCACAGCGCAGGTGCATAAGTGGGACTGGGCCCCTCTTTACCTAGGAAGCATCCATATAGGGAACCTTCATCTCTTTTTATCAAAAATCGTCTGCATTTACTCAGACAAACGGGGACTCTGGTTGGTCTCCAGATGGCCAACCTGAGGAGGCCCTGGTGTTTGGTCAGGTGTCTCCAAGGTTTGGGAGACCAGATGGGGACATGGTTGGGGGAGGTGTCTTAAACCTGTAGGAGAGGGTACAATGACCCTTACTGTCACCTTCCAGTAATTGGGAATGGAAAAAAAATCTGCCTAGTGGAGGCAGGGAGGGGGGTGTCTTCCCTGGTGTCCCGAGCAGGGTGCCAGCCTGCAGAATTGTCCTCATTTCTGTGCCATATGGGGCGTTTGGAGGCAGCTCGGGAACAATGACTAGAGAGAAAGGGAGACATGTTTCCCCCTTATATAAATCAGCCCATTAGCTGCCTGATTTAAAGTGTTCCATGCTTCTCAGCCCAGACTCCTGGATTTGGAGAGAAATCCAAATGGAACTCTCAGGGTGTTGATCCCCAGCTGCCTCCTCCCCACTATTTTATCACCCCCTACTCAAGACCTCAGAGTCTTGGCTGCTTCCCCCCTTGTTTTCCCACCCCACTCTGCAAGCAGGATGGAGGGCCGGGGTCCCAGGACCCTGCAGATGGGAGCGTGTCCGAGGCCCGTCTTGCGCACCCGCTCCCCGGAGCCCCAGACAAAAAGAAACAGCGTGTTTCTGAAGACTTGTGTGTCTGGCTTTGTACAAGTTTCAGACAGGAGCCTTCACGGGGCTGAGTGGACACAAAGCCGAGTGTCTGAATTCCTGGGCCCCAGACACTGCGATCTGCATCTAAATAGAAGAAAAATCAATTAAACAATCTTTGGAAATCCCTCTGAGCTTCGGGGCTCCTGGTGGAGGCTGGCAGCTTTTCATCCTGTGGCCCTGGGGGAAAGACCCTTTCTGCTCGGTTCCTCGTCTCTCCAGACCTGAACTTTTCATGTGCCACTTTGTTCCTGAAGTTTATGAAATAAGGAGGTTCTCCTCCATTCCCCGGATTAAAGGATGCTGGTCTTCTCAGATCTGGTTGCTTCCCTTTAAAAACATACAGACTGGAGGCACTTGTCTGTAGGATCAGTGAAGTCTTATGTATATGCACCCCTGAGTCTGGATCAAGATCTAGAACATTCTGTCGTTCTTCCATGTTTGCTCCAAGAAGCCCCTTGTATCCCTTCCCGGCTGCGCCCCACAGCCCAGGTATTAAGCCCTCTGCTGACTTGCTCGCTGCTTGGTGGGTTTTGCTGATTTAGAACTTGGCACCATTAGTGACCTGTGGCTGCTCGGGATCTGTGAGACGTGTCCCCGGGGTGGCTTGCAGCTGCCGTGGGTTCTTTTCCATTGCCCTGGATGAAGGCAGATTTGCCTGTTACAAAAGGTGACACCTTGCTTGGATGGCCAGCTCCATCCTTCAAGAAGATAAGCCTTGGGCTGTTCTTGGTGTCCACAGCAGCTGCAGGCAGGCGACAGTGGACGTGTGTCCCCCTGCACCTGAAGGTGCCAGCTGCCCTTGCTTCGTGGCCTCACTGAATTTTCAGAAGCCCAAGAGGCCCTGAGTGGAAGGAGCACCCCCCCACATACAGGCACCCTTTCTCTCTCCTGACTCTTCCTTCTTCGTGCTCTTGGGGGAGGGGGGCTGCACCCCACTGAGAGTGAACTGTTTCCACCAGCCTCTTTGGGAAGTGGGAGTTGGGGGGAAGCTCCCCGTTTAATATTTCCCCAGGATGGTGGCTGACCCCAGTGCGGGGGATGGGACCCAGGAGCGCTCAGCCTCGGAGCTACTTTTTTTTTTGAGACGGGTCCAAGTTGTCAGACTGGCCCCAAACTTGTGATCCTCCTGCCTCAGCCTCCCCAGGGGCTGAGATACACCCCTCCCTCTCCCCAGCACCTCCTGCAGGAGGGCCTGTGCCCTTCACGTGTCCCTGCTCCCGTAGACATGGGGTGATGGGCTGGGACACCGGCTGCCTGTCTCTGGGGAGGCTCAGGTGGGTGTGGAGGGCCAGGGAGCGCTAGGCTGGGGCTGTCTGTAGCATTCCTTGCCTGAGCGGGTCACAGAACGTGGTGACATCCCGGGACAATTACTGCCACAGTGAGTCTAGACAGACCTGCTAAGGATATTACCAGCGAACAAAGAGGGTCTTTGTCCTGGGGTCAAGGGAATCGGTCAGGCGCGGCGTGCGGCGGGGTCCTGTCAGGTAGACGGGGCGGGGGACAATGCGCGTCGGGGCGCCCCAGCCCAGCCCCAGCCCAAGCCCGGGCCGCTGCCCAGGATTGCGGGACTCCGAGGATTGCGGGACTCCGGGTGCGCTGCACCCCGCCTCCCCAGGAGACCTGTCCTGCCGGGTTGGAAGAGGATGCGTCCAGAGGCAAAGAATTTATCCAGATCTTCCCCGTGGAGCCACGCGAAGACCCCGGGGCTCTCCCCCTTTTGAACAATGCGCACAAGAAGATGCTGGGGACAGGGACGAGCCACTCACTCGGAGCGCCCCTCACCTGTCACTCCCCAGCCTGCCCCAGAGGGAGTGCCATCCTAAGCAGGGTTACCATATGTGACATTTTTTTACTATCCTGGGTTCTTTTTTGGTCTTGGTGCTGGGAATGGAACCCGGGACCTCTCACAGGCTAGACAAGCGCTCTACCCCCAGCCCCACCCCAGCCCTTTTTATTTTTTGAGACAGGGTCTCAGGGACTAAGTTGCTGAGGCTGGCCTTGAACTTTCCATCCTCCTGCCTCACCCTCCCAAACTGCTGGTAGGACCGGCATGCATCACCACAGGGCTTGATGGTGGTTCTCTCTCTCTCTCTCTTTTTTTTAATTTATTTTTTGTTTGTAACTGGACAAGATATCTTTATTTCATTTATTTATTTTTATGTGGTGCTGAGGATCGAACCCAGGGCCTCCCATATGCTAGGCAAGCACTCTACCACTGAGCCACAATCCCAGCCCCTTGATGGTGATTTTCTTAGTTGAGACTTTCCCTCCTACTTGGGGGTGGCCATGGGTGGGATCCAGAGACATGAGGAGCAAATATTAGGCCAGGAAGACGACTCTCTCCATGGCTCCTTTGCCAGGCTACCTCATTTTCTGCCTCAAATCATCAAAGCGAGTCAGGGGTCATGGTGTGTGTCTGTAATCCCAGCAGCTCTGGAGGCTAAGGCAGGAGGATTGCAGGTTCGAGGCCAGCCTCACTAATATAGTGAGGCAGTAAGCAACCTAGCAAGACCCTGTCTCAAAATTTAAAAAATAAAAATAAAAAGAGTTCGGGATGTGGCTCAGGGATTAAGTGATTAAGGACCCTTGGGTTCAATCACTGGCACCAAAAAAGAAAAAGAAAAATTAATGTGGGTGAGTCCCCAGGTGCTTGGGAAACATCTCCCAGTGGCGATGATATTCAGGGGGTGAAGTCATGGGGCATGTCGTGCCCACTCCTTGGAAGGAAGAGAGGTCACGAGAGGATGGGTAGGAAGGTCTGGCTTCCTGAGCTGGGCATCTGGCCTCAGCAGGTCATATGTCCTGGTGGCTCCGGGAAGATTTGTAGAGTTGGTTACCTTCAAGTCCCCTGTACCCTGTCAGTCAGTGCGGTGCCACTAAATCGAGCCACGGGCTGGCTGGGCTTGCAGGTGGCCAGGCCATGGGCAGCACGCTTGGCGAAGGGACAGGTCCCCAACTGAAGCTCTGAACTCGTAAAAGTGGTTTTTAAAGTCCTCGGCCTGGGACACGGATCCTGTTCATTCCTGTCTCCTAACAATGCTTTGCATTGCCAGAAAGTTCCACCAGGGCCACAGGAGAGCAGAAAGGATGGAGGCAGGGGAGGACAGGGTCATGGTTGACAGGATTTAGGGACAGCAAGAACAAACCTGGTAGATGATTGACCCGGGCTCTGGCTGGTGGCGCTTCAGGGAGCTGGAGGGAGAGTCTTTGTGTTGGTTCCTTTTCTTTTTCTTTTTTGCAAGTCAGGTTATAACTGTTTTTTCACTCTGATGAAAATCAGAGAAACATTTATAAACTTGTCACCATGTCACTCTTCCTAACAGGGACCTGAAGTTGTGCCTCTCATCTGGGAGCAGAGCTCCGTCCTGGCTTCCCCAAACGTTAATCTTTTATTACATTTGCTCTTTCTCTTTAAAAAGAATTTTTCTCTGAGTCACAGAAGGGTCACTGCTGACATGCCACCCCGTGCCCCTAAGCAATTCATAGTGAATGCCCTAAAAGGGTCCTGATCAGGCTCAGACTTATTTAATGTCAGTGCAGCTCTGAACTCTGCAGCCTGTTTTCGGATCTTGCCAACTGTCCTAGGAGTGCCTTCCACAGGGAGAACCTTCCAGATCACGTCTCTCCTCCCTCAGCCCCTCTGTTCTGCACACTCTCTCCCTCTTCCCTGCTGTCTCGGGTGTTGACATGTGTGGTGAGAAGCGCCCAGTCACTGTGTGAACTGTCTCTGCTGCAGGTTTGTCACTGTTTCCTCACGATTAGCCTCAGGCGCTGCATTTCTGGGTGAGAATTCCATTTCTGGGTGTCACCTTGGTGGGTCCTATCAGGAGACACCAGCTGTGACTGTGTCTTGTCACTGGTGCCTTTGATCTCATCCTCTGACTTGAGGTGGGATCTGCTGGATTTCTCCCTGAAAAGTTCCCCTGTTGTCCTCTGTGACCACAAAGTATCCCATGACACTGTGGGGCACTCCTGGAGTCTTGGGAGGCTGAGGCAGGAGGCCAGGCTGGGCAAAAAAATATATATAGATATTTAAAAATTAAAAATGACTTGTTTTCTAAGGAGTAACTTGAAAATATTTTGGGGGGCCAGAGGGCAAGAGGGAAGTGCTATAAAATAATTTTTAAATATACATTAAAAGAATGTATATATATCATGTACAGGGCAAATATTTAAAAATTAGGTGGTTTTATATATCTTTTTTTGGAGGGGTGAGGCTGTTGCTGTGGCTGAGGCTGGCTTTGAACTCGAGATCTTCCTGCCTCAGCCTCCCGGCCCCTGGGATTACAGGCATGGGCCACCGTGTCCGGTTTTGCTACTTTTCTTCAATCCAGGTTTCCGTCCTGATTTTAAAAACAGCACCTGTCGCCTGGGACTCAAGGCATGACCTTGAGCTCCTTGAGGGGAAGGGCAGGAATCAGGTGTGGAGGAGAGGGGCTGTGGGTGGGTTTACTTTCTGATCTTGGGAAGGCTGACTTGGTTCAAACGTCAAACTCAACCCCAGCTACACAGGAGGCTGAAGAGAGGATCGCAGGTTCCAGACCTAACACAGGGGGACCCTGTCTCAAGATTAAAAAAAAAGGGGGGGGGGGGTCTGGGGATGTGTCTCAGCGGTAGAGCTCCCTGGGTTCAATCCCCAGAACTGCGACAAGGAGAAGGAGCCCAAGTGCCAAGTGAGTTTCTGCAGAGACGGACAGCCCGTGCCGCTGCCCGCGGCCGTTCCTTCGTTGTCCAGAAGGTGGCGCCCTCTCACTGCTCACACCTGGAGATTCCTCCAGGTTACTACAGAGAAACTGCTCCCCCTCCCCGCCCAGGATGGGCCCCAGGGCCTTTTGCATTCCAGGCCAGCTTTCTAGCACTGAGCTGCCTCTCCAGCCCCCCACCTTTTTTTTTTTTTTTCAGTTGCAGTTAGACACAATACCTTTATTTTATTTGCTTATTTTTATGTGGTGCTGGGGATCAAGCCCAGTGCCTCACACATGCTAGGTAAGTGCTCTACCACTGAGCCCCCGCCCCGGCCCTCCAGCCCTTTTTTATTTTTTATTTGAGACAGAGTCTCCCTGTGTTTCCCAGGTTGGCCTTGAACTTGCAGACCTACTGCCTCAGCCTCCCAAGAGCTGGAAATACAGACATCCACCACCATGGTGCACATTTGATTTATTTTTAAGAGAGAGAAGAGAGATCAGTGGGTCTCTGTCTTAATGTATTTTCTGTTGCTGTAACACAATATCACAGACTGAATACATTATAAAGAAAAGAGGTTAATTTTGGTTCATGGTTCTCCTCCAAGGCTGAGAGGTCTTATCAATAAGGGTGGTCTTCTTGCTGGTAGAATTCTGAGGCCACAGCAGGGCATCACATGGCAAGAGACAGGTAACAGAGGGGGGAATCCAACCACACATAGCTCTTAGGGCAGTCCCACTTGGTAAATGACCCATTAATCCATTAGTCACATGAGTGAATTAACCCATTCAGTAGAGTAGAGCCCAAGTTGCTTTTTATTCTTTCAGGGTTGAGGATTGAACCCAGGGGTGTTCTACCACTAAGCTACCTTAAGTTTTGTTTTTGTTTTTTTTTTAATTTTGAGGCAGGTTCTCACTATGTGGCCTAGGCTAACCTTAAACCTGTGATCCTTCTGCTTCAGTCTCCTGAGTAGCTGGGATTCCAACAATATTTCTTGATAACAAATATGTACTAATCTTACAGGACAGTGATGCCGCTTCTTGGCATTTGTGCCACACACATGGGTGTGAGAAATTTGCACAAGTACATTTACTGCAGCATAGCGTGCAGTTGAGGAAAAGTGGAAGTCACTTAAGTGTTCCAACATAAGAAAATGGTTGAATCCGTAAGAGCCAGTTTCTGAGGTGGAATATCATGCAGCAGACAGTGTAGACATGCAGATGGATCTCTGAAACAGACTGCAGAGTGGAGAAAATAATTACTGAAGTTTGTAATTGATGTGAAAATAAAGTCAGCAATGCCCACAAATAAGGGGGCACAAATAAGTGTACTGTTCTGAGTAGGTTGATGAATCTTTTGTTGCCTTACTTGATCCTACCTGGAATGTGAATCAGCTTTTTGCCCAATGTATCCACGGTGTATATGCTACCCACCCATTGGTCATTTCGTAGCCATCTGAGTCACCAGATGGCCTGCCCTGGTACCATTGTGCTTGTGTGATCCTTATTAACTTAATAGTGCTCCCAAAGCATAAGAGTAGTGATTCTGAGAATTCAGATATGACATACAGAAGCTGTAAGTGCTGCCTGAAGTGGAAAGATGAGAGTTCGCTCATAAGTAAAGAAGAAATCAGATCTTGAGCTTGCTCTGATCTATGGAAAGAATGACTTTTCTGCCCTTTAAATTGTAGAGAAGGAAAAAGAAACTCGTGCCAGTTCTGGTGCAGAAGTTATGGCCACAGTGTGTGCTATATATTTAGTTAAAATAGGAAAGGAGGCCAAGAGCAGCGGCACATGCCTGTGATCCCAGCTACTTGGGAGGCTGAGGGAGGAGGATTACAAATTTGAGGCCAACCTGGGCAAATGAGTGAGATTCTGTCTCAAAATAAAAAGGGCTGGGGGTGTGGCTCAGTGGTAGAGGCTGCCTAGTATGTGCCAGGCCCTGAGTTCTATCCTTGGCACTGGAGGGGGGGATGGAAAAGGAATTAAGTGCTTAGTTAAGATGGAATTGGGTATTATCGGAGATTTTGGCATCCACAGGGGTCCTTGGAACATATCCTTGTAGATTAGGAGGGCAGGGCTTGGGGTGTGGCTCAAGTGGTAGCCTGCTCACCTGGCATGCGTGCGGCCTGGGTTCAATCCTCAGCACCACATACAAACAAAGATGTTGTGTCCGCCAAGAACTGAAAAATAAATATTGAAATTCTCTCTCTCTCTCTCTCTCTCTCTCTCTCTCTCTCTCTTAAAAAAAAAAAAAAGATAAGGGGTCTCCATACTGTGATTAATTGGATAGTTGTGCATGAGTTAGAAGGGGGGTCTTAAAGGATCACCTCTGGAGTGTGGTGATAGGGCCCAGGGTGGGGTGGGGATGAGGGGACCATACAATCTGTCAGGCTCTTAAGAAATTTGGCAACTGTCTAATTCTCAGCCTGTTTCTATTGATCATTTTTTCTCCTTATGGGAGTTTTTGGTTTTTGGGGGGAATCAGGGGTGGAACTCAGGGTCACTCGACCACTGAGCCATGTCCCCAGCCCTATTTTGCATTTTATTTAGAGACAGGGTCTCACTGAGTTGCTTAGTGCCTCGCCATTGCTGAGGCTGGCTTTGGCTGGCTTTGAACTCACGATCCTCCTGCCTCAGCCTCCAGAGCTGCTGGGATGACAGGCGTGCGCCACCGCGCCTGGTGCCTAGTGAGTTCTGATTTGCTGCCAGGCACTGTGAGCTTCTCCTTGCCACATGCTGGGTACTCTTGGATTTCCTGTGACCACCTCTGAGCTTCTGTCTGGAAGACAGCTGAGGTACTTGGAAACGACCTCACCCTTTTGGGTTTGTTAGCAGGACCAGAACAGCCTTCGTTCCTGGGCTCCTACACACACACACACACACACACACACACACACACACCCCTTCAGCAAGAGGTTCTCTCTCTGGCTGTACAGACACAACTGCAGTTGTCCCCTAGTGTCTGAGGGCTGATCCCAAGGCCCCTGGGATCCCAGAGCCCAGAGTGCTCAGGTGCCTTCTATGAAATGCTGTGACCTTTCTGTGAGTGGATGAGGTCATCTCTAGATGTCGGATACCGTGTTAGCTTTCTGTCGCTAGAGCAAATACTGAGGTCATCAGCTTCTAAAGGGAAAAGGTTTACTTTGGCTCCCAGTTCGGAGGGTTCAGTCCAGGATTGATGAGCCCCCTGCCTTTGGGCCTTGGTGACACAGGCCGTTTGGGCAGGAGCAGAGCAGGGCTTAAGCCAGCTGCTTACCTCACCATGCCCAGAGGGCCAAGGAGAGAGAGGGGGCGGCCCCACCTCCAGGACCCAGACACCTCTCACCAGGCCCCGCCTCTTAGAGGTTCTGCCAGCTCCAATGGCCTCACCCTGTTTTTTCCCTTTGGTACCAGGGATTGAACCCAGGGGCGCTTCACCACTGAGCCACCTCCCCAGCCCTTTTTTGTGTTTTATTTAGAGACAGGGTCTCACTGAGTCGCTGCGGGCCTCGCTGAGTTGCTGAGGCTGGCTTTGAACTCACAATCCTCCTGCCTCAGCCTCCCAAGCTGCTGGGATGACAAGTGTGTGCCACAGCATAGCACCAGGGTTTAATACGTGGGTCCCTGGAGGACAATCATCCAAACCATAGCGAATACCTAACCCAGCGGCGTGCTCTGTAAACAGGTGCTCCACTATATTGTCTCGGGAGGCCTGACGAGAAGAATATAAATTTATATATTTTGTCTGTTTTTTTTTTTCCCTAGATATTCCAGACAAGAGGGTTCATCTGATTGCTGTACCTTAGCCAGAGTGACTTTCATTTTTTTTTTTTTCTTGACTTGCTGGGGATGGAACCCAGGGCCTCATGCAGGCCAAGCACATGCTGTACCACTGAGCCACACCCCAGTCCCCAGGTTTTCTTAAAGGGAGCCCACTGGTGTGTTAAAACCCCGAGCTAGCTTGGATCTAGGTACTTGCCCTTCATTTCTGTTATTTTTTTCTCTCTGTGCAGTGGGCACTACTGTTAACCACATTTACAAATGAGAGCACTGAGGCACAGAGAGGGCGAGCAACTTGTCCAGCAACACCCAGCCAATCAGTGGGGGAAGGAAGGAACCAAGTTGATCATCTACTCTATAGAGGCCATGCCCCTTATTGCTACCCTCTGCCAACCTTGCCGTTACGAACTGTTTCTTCTTCCTCTTCTTAAATTGAGGTGAGATTCACATAACATAAAATTAGTCGTCATTTTGACGGTTGGGGTGAAGCTTAGGATCAGAGCATGTGTCTAGCCTAGCATGTACGTGACCCTGGGCTCAATCCCCAGTACTGCAAAAAACAAGTAGGTAGCATACAATGCATCAGCACTTGGCATATTCATCCAATAGCATAACCATCACCTTATCTTTTCCAGAACATTCCATTACCCCATCCCAAATAGCCATCACTTGCTACTCCCACCCCCAGCCCTTGGCAGCCACTGCTCTGCCTTCTGTCTATGGATGTGTCTGTTCTGCCCATTTTTATGAGTGGAACTGGACGTGCTGTTTCCTGTGCTGACTGGCTTCTTTACTCAGGATGGTCTTGGAGGTTCATCCCTCTCTATTCCTGTTCGTGGCTACATAATGTTCCACCAGGTTAACAGGCTGCATTTCATTTATCCTCCCTCTGTTGACGGGCATTTGGGTTGTTTCTACCATTTGACGATCGTGAATGGTCAGAAGCTCACTTTAAATGTGGCAAAGGATGAAATGGAGAGCGAGGTCGCAGCCAGCCCCTACTTACAGTCGAGGCAGATAAGGCTCCTGCAGGAGGTCTGGGGACATGCCCAGGGCCACACAGTCCTGTTGCCATCAGTCCAAACTTGAGCCCCGAGGTTCCTCAGCACTTGCTGTGTGAGGGAGCCTTCCCATGGGAAGGGACGGGGAGAGTGGCAAGGGGCCTGAGACTCAGGAAGGGCTTCCCCGGAGGCAGCAAGCTGGGGCGGGGCATGCAGCAGTGTCACAGGTGTGGGGAGAGGCAGGGCCCTGGCCAGGAGGGCCTTGTGGCTGCAGGGGTGCCAGAGGCAGGGGGCAGAGGGAGAGCAGGACGGGGAGATGACAGGAGCGCCCCCTGCAGGCACCAGGGCCACCGGGGGGAGTTGCAATTTAATTTGGGACAAGGCTCGAGCTGGGAAGGAATGTGATGTAATCTGCTTCTTCATCACCATCATCGCCATGTTGTGCGGTGGGTGCTGGGGTGGCCCCGGCTCCCCGCGTGCGCAGCCCGCGCTCAGTGCCTCCCCATCCTCGAGCGATTCTGGATCCCCCGGTGCAGGGCCGGGACTGCACGGGGTTGGGGTTGTTGGTGGCCATGGTGGGGTCTAGGTCTCCAGATCCCTTTGCCACAGAAAACTTGGGTGCATCTGAGAAACCTCAGACAAGGGTCTCTGTGTGGCCGGCGGCCTCGCCCCGTGTGCGGCAGTGCAGCTGGTGACTTCTGATGACAAGAAGGGTCCTACCGCAGGAGGCTGGACACCAGCTTGGACCCGCCGCTGGCGGGAGAGCTGTGCACACAGGGTGGACCCGCGTTTCCTCTTTGGGACTTGGATCTTGCTGAGGTTGGGACATGGTTGCAGTGTGTCCCCAGGTTCACGGGTTGGAGGCTTGGTCCTGGGTGTGGCCTGTGGAGGGCAGGGGCGGGGGTTTAGCAGGCACAAGGCCCTGGCTTCCACCCCAGTACCAAAAAAAAGAGAGAGAGAGTTGGTGGGACGGTAAGAGGAGGGGCCCAGTGGGGAGGGTGGACCGCCCGGCTCGCTCCCTGCACAAGGAGCCCAGGCAGTTGCAGGGACCCTGGCTGGTCCTCCAGAGAAGGCTGTTAGAGAAGGGTGAGCCGAACCAGGCCAGTGGCTCAGGCCTGTCATCCCTGCTACTTGGGAGGCCGAGGCAGGAGGATCTCAGTCCAAGTCCAGCCTGGGCAACTAGTGAGCCCTGGTCTCAAATCATATAAGGGCTGGGAATGGAGCTTGGTGGTAGAGCACCCCCGGGTTTGAGCCTGACCCCTAACTGCCGTCTGGTGTCCTGCTTTGCCGTGTAACCTCCCCCTCTCGCACCTGCTTCTACCCTGAGATCCTCACCAGAGCTCAGCCAAAGCCTGAGCCAGGACCTCAAGCTTCACAACAGTGAGCTAAATAAACCCCCTTTCTTATAAAGTAACCCAGCCTCAGGCATTTTGTTATAGTAATAGAAAATGGACTAATACAGATCTTCTCTGGGCTAATGGTCCCCTGTCATGACGCTGGGCGGCGGCAGTCCTGGATCCCAGCCAGCCCTGTATCACGGGGATCAAGCCACACTACAGTGCACAGTGTGGCTAAGCTGGTGCACAGCAGGTGAGGCAGGCCCCATGCGGCTATCAGGATGTCACCCCACTGCAAGCAGCTGTGGTGGGAGCAGGCACGGGAATCAGGGTTTGATGGTGTAGAAAGCAGTGGAGGCAGGGAGGCCCAAGGCTGCAGCTGCAGGCACCACACCTGCTCCGTCTCTCAATTCTCAAACTCTTGGGAGAGTGGGTACCAGGGATTAAACTCAAGGGCACTCAACCACTGAGCCACCTCCCCAGGCCTATTTTGTATTTTATCTAGAGACAGGATCTCACTGAGTTGCTTAGCGCCTCGCTAAGTTGCTAAGGCTGGCTTTGAACTCGTGATCCTCCTGTCTCAGCCTCTGGGATTACAGGCATGCACCACCAGGCCTGGCCTCAAACTCTTTTTTTGTTCTGAGGCAGAGTCTTGCTAAGTTACTTAGTGTCTAAGTTTCTGCGCCTAACCTTGAACTTCAGATCCTTCTGCCTCAGCCTCCCCAGGCCCTGGGATTACAGGCATACACACTGTGCCTGGTGATCCCTGTGACCTTTTCATCGCGAGCCTGAGATGACTGGAAGCTCCCTAAAGAGTGGAGTCCATCTGCAAATGTATATTTTGAGAACTTGCTCCTTACCACGCACCAAGTCTAAAAATAATTTTTATCCAGAACAACAAAGGGGGACTGGGGATGGGGGATGTAGCTCAGGGGTGGAGCATTTCCCTAGCATATGCGAAGCCCTGGGTTCCATCCCCTGAACCAAAACAGCAACAACAACAACAAAACCATATTAGTAATGGCAACTAACATTATTTGAACACTTAAAATGTGCCTGGCATTGCTTGGAACTGTGTCAATTGGCCCATTTAATTCTTAACAACTCCCCTGCAAGGGAAGGACTTTATTACTCCCATTTTATAGATTTGGAAACTGAGGCCCAGAGAGGTTAAGCATCTTGCCTAAGGTCACACAGGCGAGGTTCAAACCCAGGAGCCTGGCTCCAACCACAGTCATGCCACCTTCCTTGGAGATGTGATGAGAGAGGGGAGGAGCAGCATGGGACACGAAACATGTCTCTGCCTGTTCCACGGGAGCGGTCAGGGCAGTTGCCTGTGTCCTGAGGACAAACAAGGCTGTCCCCAGGAGCGCATTCTCCTTGCTGGTATCACGAGCCTCCCTCTGTTCTCCTCCAGGAGCTGGAGAAGCTGGGTCTTGGTGACAGCGTGGACCTGCACGTGTACGAGATTCCGGTTGAGTACAAAACGGTGCAGAGGCTCATCCCCGCCCTGTGGGAGAAGCACAGTCCCCAGGTGAGGAGGGCGGGGCTTCCCGGGGCTCCACCACACCCAGGGACGCTGTGTGGCCCGCCTCCTTCCATCTTGGCCAGTGCCAGAGCCCCCGCCTCAAAAGGGACCTGCTTTTCTGGTCTCTGCGAGGGAGGAGCGCTGTCTTTGGGACCTCACAGCCTGGTTCTGTCCCTCAGTGAGGATTTGGGTTTGGTTACAAGTGACCTTTAGGAGCTGCGGGGTCAGGTCGTGCAGCTCAGTGGCAGGGCAGGTGCCCGCGTGCACAGCCCTGGTTCACCCCCAGGACCCCCCAAAATAGAAAGCCGGGCAGGTGGCGCACCCGGAGGCTGAGGCAGGAGGATCACAAGTTCAAGGTCAGCCTCGGCAACTTACAAAACCCTATTTTAAAATAAAAAAATTAAGAGGGCTGAGGCCGTGGCTCGGGGGTTAAGACCCCAGGCTTCCATGTCCAGCACCAAAAAAACCCATAAATGACAGAGTGCCCAAGCCCCTCTCGACGTGATTTGAACAGAAAAGCGTGTGTGCTTCAGGGGAGGTTGATCCGTGTCCCGCAGCGCTGTCCGCATCCTGCTGGCCTCAGCTGCGCTCTGCTCTGCGCTGGGAAGCGCCTCTGGGGGTACAGATGGCGGTAGCTGGGTGACCTCGCATTTTAGCCCCTGGACAGGAAGAGAACCGTCCCCCCAGTATTTCCCCAAGGTCCACGGTTGATCCTGATTGGCTAGCTGGGGTCACGTGCTGGCCCTTGAGCCAATCACTGTGCTGGAGGAGGAGAGGCCTACTCTGATTTGCCAAGCCTGGGTCACGTGTCCACTCCCGCAGCTGAGGGTGACCTCGGCTCTCTCCAGACCACCTGGGGCGGGAAAGAAGTCCAGGGGGCAGCAGTCCTGGCCTCCCATCACGGGTTGTGCGGCCCAGCCAGGATGGTGGGCGGAGCCTAGCTGGCTGGTGCTGGTGGGAAGTGGGGTCCTAGGCCTCCTGTCGTCCCTCGTGCCTCCTTTAGGGGCTCCAGAGCGGGCCAGAGGGTCTTCCTTTTTAATTTGATTATTTATTTATTTATCTATTCATTTATTTTTATTGCCAGTGCTGGCATGGAACCCAGGCATCCCCAAAATCTAGGCCATTGCTGTACCACTGAGCCACGCTTTCAGCCCTTTTTTTATTTTTTGAGTCAGGGGAAGTTGTGGAGGCTGGCCTTGAACTTGGCAATCCTCCTGCCTCAGCCTCCGAGTCTCTGGGATTGCAGATGAGCGCCACTGTACCTGGCAGGCATCTCCCTTTCCAAGGAGGCCTCTTCACTGGTCTCAGGTGGAATTTTCTTTGTCTTGGAGAGGGGGGTCCTGGAAGCTTGTGGACCAGGGGTTCCATAGATGCTTTCCCCTCCTGTTACATTTAGGTAATCTTCTTCATCCAGTTTAACAAATAAAAGCAAGTTACAGTCACATGTTCCTGTGTTGCTTAATGTGGGGATATATTTTGAGAGATGGGTCAGGTGATTTTGTCACTGTGTAAACATCCTGGAGTGCACTTCTGTATCCCAGGTGGCATGGGTGGCCTTCCCACGGCCTTTTTTGATTTTTTATTTTTTTGTGGTGCTGGGACTGGACCCTGGACCTCCTGTGTGCTAGGCAAGTGCCGAGTCCCTGAGCCACACCCCCAGCCTTTAGGGGAAAAGTTACTGATGAGATATTTTACAGTCTTTTGTGCCGGTTTTCCGTACTTGGACTACATTTTCCACAAAGGACACAGTTCAATCTTGAGTCATACATTCATACATATCCCGTGCCCAGAAGGCACTTGTGGCCATGGGTAGCTACCAGAAGAAACAGCAGGTTCTTCAGCCTAAACTTTATTTTATGAATTATTCATTTTATTTTATTTTATTCTTTTCAGCCTACATTTTAGTTTTTGTGGCACCGAGGATAGACCCTGCTGCACCTCTGAGCTATATCCCTGGTCCTGTTTTAGTTGATTAGAGACAGAGTCTTGTTAAGTTGTTAAGGCTGGCCTCAAACTTGCGATCCTCTAGCCTCAGCCTCCTGAGTCTCTGGGGCTACATCTGGCATTATTAGCCTCGTGGCTGGGGAATTTTGGGTCATTTGTGGAGCTGTTCTGTTCCTACTGGGCATACTTGTTTCTGGGCTTTTTCTTGCTTTCATTTTCTTTGGGGTTTGGGGGGTTTTGGGGAAGATGGCACCCAGATTTGAATCTCACTTTTCTAAACAACCCAAATTTAAGTGTAAAATAAAGTTAGTTATAAAGAGAAAGTGACCATCTTCCTTACATCTTGGATACCTTTCAGACTAGATGCCTGGAAGCTATGCCTTGCCTTTTGCACTTGGCAACAGGTCTTGAGGATTATTCTATTTAAAACTGCCTTGGGCATTTTAACAGCTGCATAATGTTTCATTGTTTATTTATCCTCCACTCAGGAATGGCTAATTAGGTTGTTTGCAATGTTTGTAAGGGCTCACAAAGCAGCCATAAGTACCCTTGAGTGTTCATTCCCTTGCATGTTTTGCTTGGTAACCTTTTCTGTGAGAGTGACTGCAGGGTCTATTCCAGCAGCAAGAAGTCAGGAGCCATGTACCCCAGGCAGAGCGGGGGTGGGGGGGTTTGCTGTTCTCTTTGGCCCGGGGTTACCCCCAGTCCCGCGGCCAGGCTATGTTAAGCCCTACCCATTTATCTGCAGCTGGTGGTGCATGTGGGGGTATCGGGCATGGCGACCACAGTCACACTGGAGAAATGTGGACACAACAAGGGCTACAAGGGACTGGACAACTGCCGCTTCTGTCCTGGCTCTCAGTGCTGCGTGGAGGACGGGCCTGAGAGCATCGACTCCATCATTGACATGGATGCTGTGTGCAAGAGGGTCACCACGCTGGGTCTGGATGTGACAGTGACCATCTCACAGGATGCCGGCAGGTAGGGCGCTGTGGGCCCTGTGGTGGGTGTGAGGGGGTCTCCCTGGCTGGCTGAGGCTGGTACTGGCAAGCCCAGTCTGTCGGCTTTGGCCTTTTTGGATGGGGCACTCAACACACACGAAGCACAGAACTAGTTGCCACTGTCGGCCTCTGTGTTGGAGGGTCGATGCTGCACATGTCTGTGCACGGGTGCATGTGTGCTGACCGGTGCTTTTCCTGGTCATCATTCCCCCAGCAGCACAGGATAACGACGACCCCATAGTAACTCCCTTGTATCAGATATTCTAAGTCTTCTAAAGAGGACTTGAAGACCCCGGGAGGACGTGTGAAGGTTTTGTGCAAATACTACCCACTCTGTGGAGGGTCTTGAGAATCCCTGGGCGGTGTTATCCATGGGGCTTGGACCAGGTCCCCGTAACCTGGTCTAGGACTTCATCTGGCTTTGCTTTGTTTTCACGTGGGTAGGGCACATCACAAGCATCTCCCTGGGAATCCCCTTCCCCAGTTTCCATTTGGAGGCAGCCAACATGCATCTCGGCGGGTTCTCCGTCACCCCCACCCCCACCCCGCTCTGCTGCTTTCCTTGTGGACGACTTCATAGTATTCCACTGGGCGGGAGAACCAAAGTCCCTCAAGCCCCCTCCGTTAGCAGACGTGGAGATTGCCGTCAGTTTTTCTGCTTTTTTACGTAACCGTGAAGGTCCTTGTTTTTGCTCTCCTGAACCCTCGTGCAGATGTTTCCCAAGAGGAGATTCTCGAACCTGGAAATGCCAGGTTGAAAAGTCCACACGGTTATAATTTCACTAGCCTGTCCACTCGCCTTCCCTGGGGGACAGGCAGCTGTGGTTCCCACCAGCACCGTCCCACCCTGCCCACTTCTCCACGTGGACCCCAGCACTTGGAGTAGCCGGGTTTTCCGTGCTTGCCCGTTGGAGAGGGGGCAGTGGTCTCCCATTTGGCAGATCGCTGTGTGCCCAGGGCGTCTTCCCGCAGGTCGGATGCTCGGCCACCTGCGTGTTGACGGGCTGACCTGGTTTGTCCTTCCTCCCGTGTCCTGTGGGTCAGGTACCTGTGTGACTTCACCTACTACACCTCCCTGTACCAGAGCCACGGCCGGTCGGCCTTTGTCCACGTGCCCCCGCTGGGCAAGCCCTACAACGCCGACCAGCTGGGCAGGGCGCTGCGGGCCATCATCGAGGAGATGCTGGACCTCCTGGAGCAGTCAGAAGAGAAAGTCAACTACTGCCACAAACACTGAGAGCCGCAGGCCTCCCAAGACTCCTCCCGTTGGGCCCCAAGAGGGACGTCCTCCCTCAGGAGCCTGGCCAGGAAGACAAGCCGTCGTCCTGGGTCACCCAGCTCCTCTCTCTCTGCAGAAGCTCCGGTGGACTTGAAGCAGAGGCTGGGACTTCTCCCGTTCCCCTGTGCACTGGGGGACACAGCCACCACAGCCAGGAGGTCAACCGGTGGGCCCAGACGTCCAGAGAATCTTGGTCAGGTGGCCCGTGCTCTGTGACCTCCGGCCGGGCCGCCTGCTCATCTGCCTTCCACGTCTGTGGGTGGAGGAGAGCGAGCCCCTGGCTCCTGGCTGGTTTGTCTCAAATTTAAGTCTCATGAAGAGTCTCAGCCGAAAACTGTCCCCAAAGCTTGGGTGGCCCCAGATGAGACTGCCCTGGGATGTGGCTGGTTTTCTTTTCTCTTTTTGAGGACAGTCGTGTGAGCTGGGAGCCGAGAGCGATTGCTAACCCTTGGCTCAGCCGAGGACAGATGGGCCTTTTCTTTTTCCCAGGGTGTGGCCTCTTTGGCCTCTGGCCTCCAAAACTGGACTTAACTCTTGTCTTTGTGTTGGGACAACAGTGGCCAGGCCACAGTGCAGCCACAGGGGCCTGGTCCCTTGACACCAGAGCCGTGTGCCCGTGGGACAGCTGCTCTGAGCCGCTGGGGATCCTTTGACACCTAAAGTAGCCACCGCCTCGCTGGGCATCTGGGCTTGGGGCCTGGAGCTGGCGTCCTGGAGTGTCCCCGCGTGTCCCTGCAGGGGCTGGCGGGCCCCGGTGGGCTTCATGTGAGTGGTCTCTGGGATGTCCCCAGGACTCAGGAGTTGCTCTACCTCGCTCCCTGCCCACTCTGAACTTGGTGGCCTCCCTCAGCAGGTGGCTACGCTCAGCCCGACCCTGAGGCCTGTCAGGAGAGAGCGTCCTCCTGTAGCAGTGCCACCAAGGGAGGAGGACGGCGTCTGGGGAACCATCGGCTTTTCTCTGGGGACGAGGTTTCCCTGTTGCTCTGGGAGGGCGCGCGCTGGACCCTGTCCCTGGATGAGTCCTGCTTGTGTCCCGCCGGGTGTTCTCCAGCCCCAGGTGGCTGGGTGGGCCTTCTGACTTCCTTCCCCTTCCCTCCCGTTCCCAGGTCGGTGGGGCCTCGCGGACCTGCCGCATGGTCGTGTGGCCATCTGGGACCTGGCGGTGGTCCTCTGGGACCTGGCGTGGTCTTGGCCACAGTGTCCTGAGCCCTGGCTCTCCCTGGGAGGCCAGCAGCATGGTTGTGTGACCCGGCTCTGCTCTGGGCAGCGGGCTGGACTGTGGCTGGCAGGTTAAGGTGATTGGGACCCTGCCACCTCCATGCCAGCCCTTGCTCTGTTGGGCACTGTCCCCCAAGACCCCAGCCTGAGCACGGGGTCTCTGGAGAGCCACGTGCTCGGCCGGCTTCTGTGGCAGAAGAACATGGGGCTCTCGGGACGTGGGGCCCCGGGATCCCCCGGGATCTCATTCAGACCGACCCCAGGCTCCGTCCGTGGGGCCATCTCTGTCCCCCAGAGGCCCCAGCGTGACGGGGCGGGAGGGGCCGTCCTGGGCTCTCTGGGCACCTGCCCAGAGGTTTCCATGTCTGGTCCCCGTCCCTCCCTGTGTTCCTGGTCCTGTGTGGCTCCGCCCCTCAGAGGTGTGACGTCCCGCACGTCGCTCTCCTGCCTTCCTCAGGAGCTGCCCCTGCCATGCACAGCGCAGGGCGGCTCTCACGTCATCAGATGCCATTAAACCCGTCACTCACGTCCTGCCAGCTTTTATTTCCTCAGGGGTTGACGTTTTGTGACGTTTCTGTTGGGTGGAACTCATCGCTCGCTCCATGGTCTGTCTGTCTGTCTGTCTGTCTGTGTTGGTGGGTCTTGGCCTAAAAATGTCCCTGTGTGAGAAGGGAGGACCGAGTCTCCCTGTCCCCCCTCATCTTCAGACCCAGGGAGCTGGCAGACGGTCGGTGTGAGGTGGGGAAGGCGACGACGGTGTTCATGGTGGAGAGTCAGGCTGGGGACGTGGCGGGCAGCTGGGGGAGGAGGGAGGTGACGCTGGGCAGGTCTGTGGGAAGCAGCCGGGGAGCCCCTGGGGTGCTGAGGAGGGGACGTGAGCAGGCATGGACCTGATGATGGCTCCTTTTTCACAGATGCCACAGCCTGTGACCTCTGTGTCTCCTGCAGCCCTGGGGGCCTGGGGCAGAGGTGGGTGGCGTGTGCAGGGCTGTAGCCCGAGAAGGAAGTGAGACTGGGGGGTGGGAGGGGAGAAGGGCAAGGGGAAGTCTGACTGGTGGACTGAGCTTGGGGTCACCTGGTGACACCTGGCGACCTGCCGGGTCAAGGACTGGAGCACACAAGGTCCCCGAGGCCACTCATGCAGGGCTGGCCAGGGGAAGGAGGGCTGAGTCATGAATTCCCAGTCAGTGCCAGATTTTTAAAGAAAATGTCATGTTGTGCCAGGCACGGGGAGGCACGTGCTTGTGATTCCAGTAACTCAGGAAGCTGAGGCAGGAGGATCACAAGTTCAAGGCTGGCCTCAGCAGCTTAGTGAGGCCCTTAGCAACTTGGCAAGACCCTGTCTCAAAAAGGGCTGGGGATGTGGCTCAGTGGTTAAGGCCACCGGGTTCAATCTCCAGGACCAAAAAAAAGAAAAGAAAGGGAAAATGTCACATTGCAATAGTTTCAGCGAAGGGAAATCCCCTGCTCTATTCTTTGCTGGCGTGGAAACGTCTAGAACAGCCAGGGTCTGCTCCGAGGCAGGGGGGCTGTTTGTCCTAGGAGCAGGGCCACCTGGTGTGTGGCTCTGGCGCCTGCGCCCCACCCTGGGGGCCAGGGCTGGAGGGGCTGCAGGAGATCCAGCCCCACACCCCCTCTCCTGGCAGCCTGTCTAGACTGTTGACCTTTGACCTCCCCGCCCCCTCACAGCGTCTGCACCCAGAAGTCGGGACAAAGCTCCTTTCTTCTCTGTGGCCTCAGCCTCTGCCCCAGACTTCGGGGCAGCCTCCGGAGGCGGCCTTGGGCACCAATGGCCTCACAGACAGACTCGGGCGCCACCAGTGGCCAGGGACAGTGAAAGGGCTTTGTCTCCTTCTCCAGGTGCAAATCCTCACTGCCGCCTGCGGGGGCTTGGGGGGGGGAGCGTGTTTGCCGTGGGGAAGTTGGGGACCCCCCAAGACCCTCGGCACGAGGCTCCTGGGGGCAGGCCTGGTCGATGTCCCTGTCTGCAGGGCTCAGGCCTGGGGGGTGCTGAATGCCCTCGCCCAGACGTCCCCATCCCGGTGGCCTGTGTCTGGGCTGGTTGTCACACACTGTCTGGGCCATCTGAGGACCTTGGAGGCGCAGCCCAGCCCCCTCCTGTCCTCTCCCCCTCCCCCCCTCCCCTGACCTTTCTCCTGTTGCCCAGCGACACACAGAAGTGCCTGCCCTGCTCCCGTGCTCGCGGGGCACAGAGAAGGGGACAGGTCCTGGTGCTGGCAGTGGCCATGGCCCCCTCCACCTGGACCCAGGTTGGCCCGCGCCAGGGTTTTGTCTTGAAGTCCCCCGGCTCTCGGTTCCTCACGGCCTGTGGCGTCCCCGTCCTGTCCTGGCCCCTGGGGAGAGGCCACACCTGGGCCTTAGGAAGGGGCCCCCTTTCTGCCTGGCTTGTTCTGGGGCCCACCCAAATCTCAGGTTTTCATTTTGTTCTCAATTTCTAGGAAATAGTTGTTCTGGCTGAAAGTGACTGTTTTCTGTCCCCCGGGGAGGGCCCCGCCCCTCCGTCCTCAGTGTGGCTTCTCCCCCACCTGAGTGCCTGCCAGTGCCTTGTCTGAGACCCCGTTCCGTGTCCGGGGTCCCCTGGAGCAGAGAAGGGTCTGCTGGGCTCTGGGAGACTCCAAACTTGACACCCCAGAAGCAAATAAAATAGTTGAAATGTGTCATTTTCTGTGTGTCCTTGTGTGAGGCTGGCAGCCGTGGGGGTCGTCTGCAGCCTGGGGTGTCAGTGGGCAGAGGGGACGCCTCTCACTAGGTTTTCCATCCTGGGTGGGTGACGTGGTACTCGGCTCGTGGCAGCTGTTAAGAGGGTGTTGAATGAATGAGAAGAGGGATTTTGTGGTGTTTTTGCTACTGAGGACTGAACCCAGGGGTGCTTTGTCACCAAGCCACGTCCCCAGCCCCTCTTATTTTTTATCTTGAGACAGGATCTTGCTAAGTTGCTGAGGCTGGCCTCAAACTTGAGATCCTCCCGCCTCAGCCTCCTGAGTAGCTGCCGCTACTGTACCCCAGAAGAGAGGACTTCTTATTGCCTGTTCTCTGTCCTCAAATCCAGGTGACAGGCTGGGGTTGTGGCTCAGTGGTAGAGCACTTGCCTCAAATGTGCAAGACCCTGGGTTTGATCCTCAGCACCACATAAAAATAAATGAATAAAGGTATTGTGTCCTTGGGGTCAGGGGTGTGTCTCAGCGGTAAAGCACTCACCTAGCATGCGTGAGGCCCCGGGTTTGATGCCCAGTATGGCAAAAACAAAAACCAGTGGCCTTTGTTATAATGCATAGAGTGGTTGAGGAACTGTGTCATGGTCACACAGCAAGGGGGAGCAGGTGCTAGAATTAGAACCATGATCTGTGTCAACCTGTACATGTACAACCCCCAACAGTGGGTGGCATGGCCACCTTGTACAGACAAGGAAACTCGGGCCCCACCAGTGGAAGCCCCCTGTCTTCTTGCCACAGCTGTGGAGAAGAGGGGTCTGGGGCATGAGCCAGGCCAGACTCTCCAGAGCTGAGCAGTTTGCAGAACACAACAGGATCTTTCCTCGCTCATGTCTGACCTTGGCCGGGATGAAGACCCGCCCACCTCAGCTCCATGGCTGTCTCAAGAATCACCGTGTGGTGGGGCTTTAGTAGTCAGGAAAGCATTTGGGGGAACATGAGGCCCATGGGAGAGGGAAGCCTTGGAGCCACTGAGAACCCAGAGTCTTTTTTGTTTGCTTATTTTTTGAGATGGGGTTATGTTGCCCAGACCGGCCTTGAACTCCTGGGCTCAAGTGAGCCTCCTGCCTCAGCCTCCCAAGTAGTTGGGACTGTAGGTGGTGCCACCACTGCGCTGGCCTGGGCCACACCTTGGAAAGCTCTCTCCACCGTCCAGGAGCATCATGCTGAGAACCAAACCTTTAACACAGGGCTCTTTGGGGACCCTTAAGACCCAAACCACAGGGGCTCAGCGACAGCACGTGTGTACGCGTGAAGCCCCGGATCCATCCCCAGCACCACAAAAACGGAAGAAAGAAACTATAGCAAAAAAGCAGGATGACTTGCAGGAGCGCTCACCCAGGGACCGGTCACAAGGACAGCGTCCTTTACAGATGCCAGTGTCCTGTACGAAAGGGCAGAACCCGGGGCGCACGCATGCCAGGCGAGCGCGCTACAGCTTGAGCCACATCCCCAGCCCCCGAAAGGGCAGCTTTTCCAAGCTACTCTTGTTTTGCAGTTTCTCAGACAGGCCTAGGGGTGGCCCAGGCCAGTGCAGTGGTGGCACCACCCATAGGAGGGTCACTTGAGCCCAGGAGTTCAAGGCCAGTCTGGGCCACTTAGCAAGACCCCATCTCAAACACTGAGGTGTGTCTGGGTGGCACACGAGGTGCTCTAGGGGTAAGAGAGACTCCCCAACATCCTTGAAAATTCACTGAACTGAATTGAAAGATTGATCAGAAAAAGACGGGGGGGGGGGGCCGGGGGAGGCACACAAATTTATTAAGATATGATATGACTCGGAGGCTGAGGCAGGAAGATCCAAGTTCAAGGCCAAGTTCAGCCCTTAGCGAGGCCCTGAGCAACTTAGTGAGACCCTGTCTCACCATCAAAAAACTTGAAAAGGGCTGGGAAGTGGCTCAGCGGTGAGGCCTGGTTTGATCCCTAGTACTGCCCAGAAATAAATAAATGAAATGAAGAGAGAGAAAAACAAGGTGTTAACAAGCCCACGAGCACAGAGCACTGTAAACTGTGGCCCTCAAAGAAGAGCCAGAGGTTTGACGATTAGACATCTTCTGCACAGAGGAGGGGTCATGGGCTGCTAGTGGTGGACCTGGAATGTTCCCAAAGACCCAATTGTTCAAAGATCTGTCTCCAGCTCGGTGTCCTTGGGAGATGTGCCGGGGAGAGGTCTTAGGTCACTGGGGGTGCCCTTGCAGGGGACTATGGGACCCTAGGCCTTCCTCTCTCTAGCATCCTGGCCATGAGGCGTGCAGCTTTGCCCTGCCACAGGCCCAAAGCAACATCCAGCTGACCATGGACTGAAACCTTCAAAACTCTGAACCAAAATAAACCTTTCCTCTTTAAAAATTGAGTCCCTCAGGCATTTTGTTACAGTTACAAAAAGTTGACTAACATTGTGGGCAATTTCAGAGGGGTAAGAAGTGATTTTTATGGGAATTGAACAGGTCCAAAGAACACATTCCAGTTTGTAAATGATTCTCTTTGGAAACTGAAGAGAAGACAGGCTGTGACAATGCCTGTCTGGGTGTGGTGACATGTCCCAGCCTTCTGTCCTGCCATCGGAGCTTCATCTTTCCTGGTTAATGGATTTTAGGGAAAAGGTTCAAAACAATGGCATTTCTTTTGGAAGACCTTCCTCGGCTGGAAACGGCTCTGTTTTTCGATCAGAAATGTCCTCCAAAGCCCTTGAGTTAAAAAGGCTTTATCGCCAGCCTGAGGCACCACTGGGAGGTGGTGGAGCCTTTAGGGGTGGGGCCTCAGGGGAGGAAGTGAGGTCATGGGGTGTGCCCTCCAGGGACCTGGCCCCTCCTCTTCCTCTCCTGCTTCCCAGCTGCCAGGAAGTGAACTGGCCTCCTCCACCATGTGCTTCTGCCACCATGGACCTTCTGCCACAGGCCCAAAGCAAGGGGACCAAGCAGTTATGGACTGAACCCTCTGAAACCATGAGCCCAAATTAAGCTTCTGTCTTACTGTGTGGATTATCTCAGGTCTTTTGTCATAGCCACACAAAATGGACTAACACAGGAACTTCAGAGAGAGCCCCTCCTGGCCCCGGGGGAGGAACAAGATTTGTTTTTCTATGATGGATACTGACATTAGGTGCTTGGTAAAGAGATTTGTTCCGTTCACAATTTCAGGAGCTGAAAGTCCAAGATCAGGAGGCCCCATCTGTTGGGCTCTGGTGGAGGCTTCTGGCCCCGTCACAACATGGCGGACACACTATGGTGGAAATCCGCGTGAGAGGGAGGGGTCGGTGGGGAGACGCTCTCTCTTCTTACAACAAACCCCTCTTGGGGGGAACTAACCAGGACCCCAAAAGAACTGCATTAATCTCTTCCAAGGGTCCCCCTCCACGCCACCACACTGAGGACCAAACTTGCAGCATATACCCCTTGGGGACACACTCACCCCATGTGGCAGTTAGAGGGACGTGACCCTGGACGGGCGTTCCAGCGCAGCCTGACAAAGCTTTGGGGTATCATCTTCTCCCTCCTATTCCTTTCCTCCCTCTCTCCCTCCCTCCCTTTGTTACCGCTGTTGGCCGGTGAGGAGTCCTTGCTTCCCCGATGTTGAAGAATAACACCAGAGAGCACGCCGAGGCAAGGTCAGAGTAGAAATTAGAAGTTTATTAAAGGACAGCAGAAAAGACTTCTCCCGGAGGAAGAAGGGGACCCAAGAGGTGGAATCCATGGAAGTGCGGTTGTCTCCCCTTTTTATAGGTTTGGTGATGGAATGCAAGGGGGAAGGGTTAGGACACAGGTGGGCCAAACGGGCAGGAAGGACTTACTTATCACTTTTTGGGATGGGCTTATCACTTCTCTGGGATGGGCTATCTCCAAATCTGTTGGGGGCTGTTTCCTGGGTTCCATTAACATTTCTTTGGGGTGGACTTTGGCCTAGGGCCTTTCTGGGACTTCATTAACATTCCATGAGTTGTCCTGCATTTCCCGGAATCATTCTCAGCATGGCCTCCATTTTAGATTTCACTCGATATTAGACCCAATTTACCTAACTACACTGACTACCTAATTTTAAATCTGGCTTCACCTTCCTTTCCCCAGGGCCCTGGGCATGTAGGGAACCCCGCCACCCCTGAGCTGCACCCCAGACCTTGATAACCTTTTTTGCGAAAGAATTAAAGCAGAAGGGACTTCGTTGTGGTGCCTCTTTGGCCTCCTGTTCAGACAACTTGGCCACTGATCCTGAATTCTGGGAAGATCATGTAAACAGCTTAATTCCAGCTCAGGAATATGGCGCTTTAGCGTGAGTGACTCCATTTTGGTTTTAAGCCTGGGCAGCCCAGGGCCTCGCACAGGAGCTGCGTCCAAAACAGTGGCCTCCTGGGGTGGGCAGGGGGAGGCTGGGTGTTGTCCTAAGGGCCTTGAGAAGCCCAAGAGGGACCTGGCCTCCCGTTGCATCCCTGAGCCTCGCTCTCCCCATACCTCAGGGGCCTTCACCAGGTGCCGGGCACAGAGCCATTGCTTCATCGACACAGTTGTCTCCTCTTCCAGAAAGCCCTCCTGGATGCCAGGCACCTCTTCTGCCTCCCAGGGCTGCCTGTGCGCCCTCCATCACAGCACTCTGGGTGGCAGCCAGCCGGTTCTATGGAGGGTGGATCTGCCTGGGCCTGTGTCTCCTGAGCCTGGCCCTGCTCTGGGACTGGTAAGTCACAGGAGGGAGAGGGGGTGCTGTGAGGAGCTGGGAATGTGGGTCCCTAGGACCCTGTTCCTGCTTCAGGAGGCTCTCACCCTGGGGCTGCTCTAGTCACACCCACTGTGTGTTGGTCCTACTCTGGGGACCCAGCAAGGATGCAGCAGGGTGCAGGGTCCCAGCTATGGGCGGGGCGGGGGGCGGGGGAGGATGGGGGTTCAAGGGCAGCTGAAGGGTCCTGGGGGGCACATGCCAGGGAGGGGCTGGGCGAGGCCGGGGCCTCACCTTAGGCAGAGGCAGGGGTCTCAGCTCTGGGTTCTCTTACACCCTGTTTGGCCCCCCTTGGTCCCCAGGGGAAAGCCCGACTCCTCTGCTGGGATTTGAACGCGTCCCCTCCTTTCTGGGGACACTAGGCTCTCAGTGCTCCGTCCCCCTGTCCAGGAGGCCTCTCCCAGCCCCTCCGTCAAACCTGGAGAGCTCCCGGGACCCCTCAGAACCCAGAGTTTGGGGGCGATGCTGAGGTCGTCCTGGGAACTCACTGAATGCCACAGGCCCAGAGGGAGCCGAGGGGCAAAGTCGGGCCCTGGACCCTGGGGAGCCCTCCCCCTCCCCCCTCCCCCTTCAGGTGCTTTCCTTCCCGTCAGGGACTGGAGCCGGGACCTGCCCAGACATGTCCATGTCCCGGAAATGGGAGGGTCACCCTGCCACCCCCAGTGTGCAGTGCCCATGGGGGACAGAGACAGGAGAGGGAGAGGCGGGGAGCAGAGAGCAAGAGACACGAAACTCCCTGGGCATCTTGTTTAGACTAAAAACACCGAGGGACAGAGAGAGCAGGGTGCAGGCCGAAAGGAACAAGGGTGCTCTCACAGGACATAAGAAAATGTTCCGGTGGCAGAGCGCTCAGCCAGCACGGAGGCCCTGGGCCCGTCCTCAGCACCACGCAAAATAATAAATAAAAATAATAGCTAGGACGTGAAAAAACATTTTCCAATAAAATAGTTTGTTTTGGAGCAAATGTGAGCGACCGTGGTCTGGGAAATGGATTCAGGGTAGGCTGAATGGTGTGGCCCACTGTTGAAGAGGGTCCGTGGATCTCCTAGTCACAGGTACATTTACCAAGTCTGGTGGCCGGGGTGTGGGGGGCTCGGGGGGCGACGGGCAGAGATCCTTCTGGGCCTCTGAGGTTCGCGGCTGGTGGAGGCCAGAGCGCTGCCTCCCTTAGAGACTTTTTCACGGAAGTTGACTTACTGGTCAGGAGAAGGGGAGGCCAGACGCAGAAGTCCAGGGAAGCAGCTGGTAAAGGAGGTAAAGGGCTGTTAAAGGACTAATGTCGCCCCGCGAACTTGCACTTGGCCTACAACCTTCCTCCTCTCCGCCGTCTCCACGTTCCCGCTGGCCAAGGGCAGGCCATCTGCAGGACCTTGTCGCGGATGCAGTTTCTCTAGGAACTTGTCACAGGGATAACCGGCTCTGTGCCAGTGACCCAGCCTGGGCTGTGCCCTGAGGGCCTCAGTTTTTCCTTGTGACATGAAGCTGATCCCTGCACCCACCTGGTAGGGCTTTGGATCCAAGCTCGGTCAGGGCCTGGCATCCAGCTGGTGCTCCATAAATGCACACAGTGAATCGCATTAGGACAGAGGCGAAAGGGTACCAAGCAGGATGTGGGGTGCGGGGAGCGCAGGAGGGAGATGGAGGTGGCCCAGCTGCTGGGTTCCGGCGGGAGGCACGTGGGGCCTCGAGCTGGATCCCGAGGTGACCCACTTCCTGTTGGGCTCCGGCTGCCCTGCGCCCCACCCCCAGGCAGGAACCCACACAGCCGGTCCCAGGGCTGACTGACCACTTCTCCCCCACGGCCCAGACCTGCTGAGTCATGCTCAGCTGTCGCCATCTGTCCCCCCTCACTGGACACCCTAAGGGGACCTGGCAGAGACCCAGAAGGGAAGGGAGGTCACACCTGGGGGAAGCCAACCCTTCACTCCCTTAACAGCCTGGTGAGTTGCCACCGCCCTTGACCGCCCTTGACCGCGACAAGGTGAAAACCTGGAGGCTCCGAGACGCGACCACAACTTCGAATGTTTGGATGTCAATAAAGAAACCAAAAAGATAACCACGGAGCCGCACGCCTGTCATCCCCGCAGCTCGGGAGGCTGAGGCCGGAGGATGGCGAGTTCGGAGCCGGCCTCAGCAGCTCAGGGAGGGCGGGCTGTGCCCAGCAGTCAAGCTCCTGGATTCAGTTCCCGGAGCCAAAATAAGTCAATGAATTAGGGACTGAGAGAAGGGACTTCCGTGCAGCGGACCCTGGAGTTTCCTGGACATCTGAAGGCCCCAGGGATGTCACACCAGGCCCACTGGGGGGTGGGGGGACAGCCAAACGGGGACTTCAACGACAGGAAGGACCAGGGTTATCGGTGGTCAGCACGCATCTAGGGTGTGCTAGGCCCGGGCTCCATCCCAGCGCCACGAAATAGATGAATAAAAAACAGCACAACAGAAACAGATCCTCCACGGCTTCAGCCTCCTCCACGGAGGCCAAAAGCTCAGTCAGGGTGGGGGCCATGCTGGGTCCCTCTGCGGGCGCCGAGGGAGAGTCTGTCCCAGGCCACCGCTCTCCTGGCTTCTGGTGGCTGCTGGCCATCCTTGGCCTCCCTCGGCCTGTGGCTGCATCACCCAGGTCCTATGTGTCTGTCTGTCTGTCCTCAGATGCGCCCTGGCTTACCGTGGCCCCACTCCATGTGCCGGGCGTTTGGACTTCTTTTCCTCTCTCTCTCTCTCTCTCTCTCTCTCTCTCTCTCTCTTGTAGCGCTGGGCCTGGGCCTGGGGTCCTGCTCCTGCTGGGCAAGCAGCCCGCGCTGAGCCACGCCTCTGGGCCTCGCTTCCTTGTGTGGTCCCTGTGGGTGGAGGGAAGCTGAGCGTGCGCTGCACCTCTCTGTTCGTGTTTTGTGAACGGGCTGCTCCTCAGAAACACACGTGGATGGGTCCTTCTGTAAGTTTACCTTCCCTGACTTCCTTTAGTTCTTTTCTTACGTTTTCCTTGAGTTCTTTGAGCATATTTAAGACAATTGTAGCCAGGCACCATGGTGCACACCTGTCATCCGGAGGCTGAGGCAGGAGGATCTAAATTGGAGGCCAGCCTCAGCAACTTCTCAAGACTCTATCTCAAAATAAAAAATGAAGGGACTGGGGATGCAGCTCAGCTTGCCTAGCATGCAGGAGGCCCTGGGTTCCATCCGCAGCACCACTGAATAAATAAATAGACAAATGTCACTCTTGCCATCAACCCAGCACTTTTGGGGGGCTCATGTACATGCTCATGACTTTCAATCTAACTTCAGGAAATCCAGATAAATCTGTCTAGGGGAGGAAGCCACCTTTGACAAAGAAAATATTCTGGGATGTGCATGACTTGGCCCAGGTCCCAGCTGAGAAGCCAGCCACCTGATGTCAATATCCTCTTGGTCCCCGGGGTCGGCTTTCCAGGCCCTTGGCCAATCCAGTGCCTAGAGCTGCCTGAGAAGCTCCCGCCTCAGGGCCTTTGCACCTGCTGTGCCCCTCCACCTGCTCCCTTCCCTCTTCTCCCTCCATGCTTCTCCCTTTCTTTCTTTGGCCTGGAAGCCTTGTTCACGGGGATTTAAGGAAGACTTGTGGCTTGATCCACTGAATGAACGAACGTGTCTCTTCAGAGCACCTGTGAGCAAGCAGAAGGAGCCCTTGGTCCTGAGGTATGACCTGGGACAGCTCAGAATGTCGACGAAGCTGGCACAGAAAGGCCCAGCTCCTGCTCCCATCACACAGCCCGGGCGCCACAGAGTGGGGCCCTGAACCTGGGTCTCCCGTCTCCAGCCCCGTCCTGGGGCTCCCTCTGCCCGTACCCCACAGGCCTGGGGGTGGGGTGAGCTGGGGCTGCCTGCGGGGTTCCCACCCAGCCCCGCTGCCTCCCAGCCTGGGACCTTGGTCCTAGTGTCTCATCCGTGGAGTGGACGTCAAGGTCACTGAGAAGGCCCTGGTGTGGGGGGGCAGGGGCAGATGGCAGGAGGAACTGTCAGCCTGGAGGAGCTGGGGGAGAGGGGACAGGAGGGGGCGGGAGGGCCCTGGGGCTGGGGCTTGAGAGGAGCAAGTGGCGGCAGGGCCCTTCTGTCCCCGCCACCGGCCTGAGCCTGACTGGCTCCAGACGTGGCTGAGGCTAAGACACCACGGCCCAGGACAGGTGATGAGGGCTCCTGGTGTTGGATGGCGGCTCGCGGAGGGCCTGCGAGCTCAGAGCTGTCCCTCTCCAGGGGGAGGCCACTGGCTTGGGAGTCCTTAGTAATGGTCCCCAGATCGGCCCGGCAACGCAGGCTGAGCCAGGGTGCCACCCAGAGCCAGCGGTGGGGACTCCTCAGGACCCAGGCACACGCCGACCCCCAGGGAGGTCATAGCGAGCGACAGGACAGCCGTCCACCCTGTCCCCCTGGGACTCGCTGGACTTTGGAAACAGTCTGGCTCGTCCCGTTCAGCGGGAGGCTCGTGGTTTCCCTGGCAACGATGTGACATGGGGACCCGTGACCGAGAGCCTGTGCGGGCCGGGGGCCCACCAGGCAGAGGAGCCACCTGACCCGGCCCCGCAGTTGACCTCCACCTCCTGCACCCCCCGGGGACAGTGGCCGCTGTTCCCGAGGAAGTCAGGGTCCCCAGGACTGAGGTCACCCCTGGCTGGCTGCCTGCGCCCCGTGCAGCTGGGCCACGGGAATGGCCACGAATGAGGTCATCGTTTACAGAATTTGGGGAGTCGGCCCAGCCACCGCTCTGGAGCTTGGTGAAGCGGAAACCTGACAGGTGGCCCTTCTCCAGGGGACTCAGGGCTTTTATGCCCCTTGGGGAAATTCCATGAATGAAGTGAGCTATTTACTAACCCCACTCTTAAAGTGACAGACGCCCATTCCCGACCTGGCAGCTCCACTCTGGGCATGTGCCGTGGAATATTACATAACAAGGGAAAAGGATGAACCCAAACAGAGAGACCCCAAAACGCCATCGCTCATGAACATGGGCTGAGTGAAGGGCCCCAGACGGGAGAGGAGATTGCAGCTGCTTCTGTTCAGGTCACGGTGGGAAATGGGCAAAGGCATCCATGTTATCTAGAGGTCGGGAGGGTGATGTTAGGGAGGTGTTCCCTGGGGCCAGGAAGAATGTTCTGGAACTTCATCCCCGAGAAGTCTCATGGAGACACCATTTATAAAAATGTCATTGAACTAAACACCTCAGATTGATCCTTTTGGTTTTATGTAACTCATCTTTTTTTGAAGGGGGGATTTCTGGGGATGGAACTCAGGGGCCCTCGACCACTGAGCCACATCCCAGCCCTATTTTGCATTTTATTTAAAGACAGGGTCTCACTGAGTTGCTTAGCGCCTCACTGTTGCTGAGGCTGGCTTTGAACTCAGGATCCTCCTGCCTCAGCCTCCCGAGATGCTGGGATGACAGGCTTGAGCCTCTGCGCCCCGCTTATGTAACTCATGTTGATGAAACTTTTAAAGCAGGTGGAGGTGCGGACACTCTCCAGGTGTGGGCTGGGGCGGAGCCCGGGGAAGAGCATGTGCTTAGCCTGTGGAGACCCCGGGGTCCCTGCCCAGCAGCCTCCAAAAACACCTTAAGCATCATCATCACAAGACTCAGCAATTCTACCTCTGGACACAAACCCAAAGGAACCGAACGCAGGGGCATGAATCTTGGTGCTCACGCACTTGCAGCGGCCCAGAGCCACAAAGTGCATGCAAGAGCCTAATGTCCGCCCAGGGTGAGTGCGCCATCCAGGCGTGGTGCCCGGGCCGCAGCGCCCACACCTGCCACAACTCGAGCCCCAAACCACGACGCTCAGCGCAAAGGCCAGAGGCAAAGGCCACCAGTGGGCCACCTCCTTGACATGAACGGTCCAGAACCCGCGGCCACAGGGACAGAAAATAGGCCAGCAGCTCCAGGGGCTGGTGATGGAATGTTCTGGAAGATTTAAGGCAATGCTTATACTACACGATGAATGTGCTAAAGGCCACTGCATCGGACATTTTAAAAATACTTTTTAGTTGTTGATGGACCTTTATTTGATTTATTCATATGTGGTGCTGAGAGTCAGACCCAGTGCCTCACGCGTGCCGGGCAAGCGCTCCACCACTGAGCCCCAGCCCCAGCCAGCCTCAGACGTTTTATGTATTTATTTATTATTTGTTTATCACTCTGCGGTTCTGGGAACTGAACCCGGCCGGGGCCTGGCACATGCCAGGCAAATGCTCTACCACTGAGCCACCCCTCTGTCCTTGTGAAAATTTTATTTGACCACTCGGGAGGCTGAGGTAGGAGGGTCACAAGTTTGAGGCCAGCCTGGCTACTTAGCAAGACCCTGTCTCAAACTAAAACAATAGAAAGGGCTGGGGACTTGGCTCTGTGGTAGACGGGTCCCTGGGTTTAATCCCCAGCACATGAAAAATCTGGCCTCAAACTCTGCGATCCTCCTGCCTCAGCCTCCTGAGGTCCTCACCACACCCAGTGAGTGGTAAACTTTAAAGTGGTGGATGTTGAGTTGATTTTTCATGGTGCTTCATAATTGGGAGGCAGAGAGAAATAGCCTTCTAGGGCAGCCCTGGGGTGACAGGAAGCTGCCTCGAGAACCCCAACCCAGCCCTCTCCCTTCTGTGCTCTGGGGACCCAGGCAGTCTGACGGACTCCATGACCCCTGGCCTGTCCTGGGCTTGGGCCCCTTACCCCCAGGAGCCTTTGTTTGAAAAACAAGATTCACCTGACCCACTCTCCACTCGGCCACAGACTGGATAGAATGGACGGGTGTGAGCAGGTGCATTTACTGAGCACCTACTATGTACTCAGAGCATCACATGGGGGACATCTAGAACCCTGCCATGGTCCAGGGGTAACCCCACAGGACAGGCTGGTGCCCGCCTTGGGTGCCAGGCAGGAGCCCACTCGGCAAGAGGTGTGTGCTGGGGAGGGGAGGCCTGCAGGCCCTGGGAGTCCTGGGGACTCAGGGAGCCCCGGAGCTGCTTGGCAGCTCACACCTGTCACCCCCAGACACACTCCTCGTCATGGCCTGGCACGGCGGCCCACACACAGCTGGAAGAGGCCTTGGGCAGTGTGGGGGGCCAGGAGCCCTGAGCATGGAAAGAAGGTGGGGGAGGTGCTCCTTGGCACCCCTGGCCTCCACATCTGATGGCTGGACCTGACTGACACCAGCCCTCCCCGCTGTGACATCCCAGCTCCTCAATTCCCTGCCACCTCCATTCTGGGCCCGGCCAAGAGATTGGAGCACAGAGAAGATGCATTCCTGCCCTCAAGGGGCCCCAGTACGGGGGAGCAGGAGCCAGGGACGGAGTCCCAGGTGGGAGGTCAGCCCTGGCAGAGGATGAGCACTGCTCAGCTGGCGAAGGTAGGGTGGGGGCTGCTCCCTGCAGGAGGGGGTTGGATCAGGGTTTTGAAGAAGGAGTAGGAGTTCTCCCGCGCGGCTGAGTAGCTGTAGTAACACCCAGTTATTGAGCACTTATTATGCACCTGGTGTCCTCTGCGTTTCCTTTGATCCTCTCCGCAGTCTCCATCCCTGTGTTGTCCTCTCCTGCATCTCTCTGTGGAACAAGAGGGTGTCTGGACGCGGCCCAGCTGGGAGTCCCATGACCACGGCCATCCCATCTCCGCTATTGAACTTGAAAAGCTGCCGACTTGGGCAGTGTCTCCTTTGCCCCAATGCCACCCCAGAACAGGCCTGGGTCTCGGTGACCCTCCTGACCTGCTCAAGGCCACACGCATCAGGATTACTCATCTCTCCTGACAGGCCACGTGTGGGGGAGTGACCTCGTAGCTTGCCAGCTTTCAGCCTCATCCCTGTGGCACCCTTCATTGAGCGCCTACTATATGTACCACGTGGGTGGGAGGCAAGGCCAGAGGCTCCTCCTCCCAACCAAGCAGTCAGGATGGAACTGAGAGGCACGTTTCCTGAGCACCTATTATATGCCCAGAGTGTCTCACGGGGGACCTCTCCCCCGCCACAGCACAGTGGTGACTCCATGGGACAGAGGCTGTTGCTGACCTTCGACCTCCAGGGTGGGGCTGGAGGCTTGTCTGGGCACACGCAGCGAGAGGTGGGCAGTGGGTACACGCGGGCACAGGCCCAGCCTTTCTGTGCCTGGGAAGCTGGAAGCAGCCACAGGGGTGGTGTCTGGGGCCAGGAGTCCTGAGCAGGGGGCAGGGCGCTCCTGGGCATCCCCGCCCTCCATGTCCGGTGACTGGGCCTGACTGACAGCAGCCCCGGACCCCCACACCTTAGGACTCCAGTTTCCTGCTGCCTCTGTTTTGGGACCAACCAGGAGACTGCAGCACTGGAGAGAAGATGCACTCCTGTCCCCAAAGGTGACAGCGCTAGGGACAGTGGAGGAGGGGAGCAGGCGGATCAGCACCACTGAGTGGCCAAGGGCAGGTCAGAGGCAGGTCCCTGGAGGAGGGGTTTCTGGAACAGGGTTTTGAAGAGGGAGTAGGAGTTCTCCAGAGGAGGCTGAGTCACGGGAATAGCAGTTTATTGTGCACTGACTAGGTCCCTAGCTGTCCTTGACACCTCGTCTGGCCACCTCCTCAGAGAAAGGCCGTTTTCCTGGTGGGGACAGTGAAGCCTGAACTTGCCCTTCCCAGCTTTGACCTTGCCCCTCGGCTTCCTTTGTTTTTCACCCTCTTCAGTCTTTGATCCCAAGGAGAGGGGCGCGCGGGGGTCCCCCTGGGGGAAGGCCACCTCTTGGCTCCTGCCTGCAATTTCCCACAGTCGCTGTCTTTGCACAAAATCATGTTCCAACAACCCCCCGGCTGGGATCCTGTCCCTGCTCCGGGAGGAGCCCGGGCTTGTCCCGGAGACTCTGTCCCCCAGCACCTCCCGGAGGCCCGGGGACTCCCCGCCCAGCGGAGGCCACCGCAGTGTCCGCACAGGGGCAGGCGGGGCGGCAGGCGGGGCGGACAAAGTCCGGGACTATAAAGGCCGCTGTTCAACGTCGCTGTCAAGTCTTGGAGCGCAGCGAGCAGCCGGCCATGCCCCGGCCCGGAGCCCGAGCCTCAGCGACGGCCCCGACAGCGCGGCCCCGCCGGCCCCGGCGGGGACCCGCGCCTCCGCCCCGACCGCAGATGCTGCTGCTGCTGCTGCTGCTCCTGGTGATCTCGTGGCCGCCGTCGGGCGACGCGGTGTCCCTGGCCGAGCAGCGCCGACCCGGCCTCCCGGGGCCATCGGACACCCACCCCGAGGCCGAGCCCGATCCCTGGTCCCGGGAGTTGAGGATGCGCTACGAGGACCTGCGGGCCAGGCTCCGGGGACAGCAGAGCTCGCGCGACGCCGCGCCCGGCCCCGCCCCCGCCGTGCGAATCCTCAGCCCAGAACGTGAGTGGCCCTGGCGACCCCGGGGCTCCCCCGTGTCTGACTGTCCACGGGCCCAGGCCCCGCCTCGAGGCGCCAGTTTTCCCGCCTCTGAAATGGGTGGGTGGGAACTCTCTGTCCCCTCCGGAGTCCGACGGGGAAGGTGGCCGCCACCTGTTTGCAACGGGCCGGGGCCAGGCTCGCCCCGGGTGGGACCTCAGTCAGGGGCCGCAGATGTGCAAACCAGGCTCAGAGATGCCAGGGGTCCCCCGAATGCGCACAGGGCCTGGGTAGCTCGGGGACCCGGTGGGGAGGCTGGTCCTGCCCCTGCCCAGAGGTCCAGGAGGAGGGATGAGGGAGCAGCGAGGCGGCCAGCGACGAGCAGAACCTGCAGGAGCCGGATCGGAATCTGACGCAATCCCTCATCAAGATGTTGGAGTCGCGGGGCAGGCGCCCCAACAGGGGAGGGAGGTTCTCCCTCTGCGCACCCTCCACAGAGGCTCCAGGGGGCGCCGCTGGGACCCAGGAGGGGTGGAAGCAGGGGTCTGGCAGAGAAGGGCACTTCCCCACACGCCCCCAATCCTTGCCCTGCTGTGTGACTCCTGGTAAATCTCTAGCCCTCGCTGAGCCTAGAGCTGGGTTGCAGGCTTTCAGACGGGTCTCCGCAGACCCTCCACACTTGCACCACCCTGGGGGACTGTGTTTTCCGGACCAAGTCATCTGGAATGTGGGGGGCTTGGTGCTCCTCACTCCTTGGTTTGTAGAATCAGGTCAGACCTCCTGTGAGGTATTTTTGAGCTTAGCTCAGTGGTCTGTGCCTGTAGTCCTAGCTCCTTGGGAGGCTGAGGCAGGAGGATCACTTGAGCCCAGGAGGTCAAGGCTAGCCTGGGCGACACAGTAACACCCAACCCCAATAAATAAATAAATAAATGATTTTTTTTCTTCTTCAATGAGAAGGAAGCAGGCCAAGATTCGAATCTCAGATTCACCGATTATTGGATATACATTCATTCCTTCAAATGTTTACTGTGTACACTGTGTGCCCGGCACGGTGGCAACCAAGCCAAGAGGGACTGAGATTCTAGGGAAGATGAAGTACTTGCCACGAAATAAAACAAGATGGTTGTTATTTAGGTGGCCTAAAGGGATGGGGCACAGCCACGCTGAGATTCCCGGGAAGAAGCTGTGCAAAGGCCCTGTGGTGGGGTGCTGCTTGGTGTGTTGGCAGGATGGTAACCCCTTTTCCTCGCGCACAGTAGGGTGACCAACTCTCTGATCTCTTTTTTTCCCAGTGCGACTCGGCTCCGACGGCCACCTGCACCTGCGCCTCTCCCGGGCCTCGCTGACAGAGGGTCTCCCGGAGGCCTACCGCGTGCACCGGGCCCTGCTCCGGCTGTCCCCGACACAGACGAAGTCGTGGGACGTGACGCGGCCGCTGAAGCGTCAGCTCAGCCTCAGAGGATCCCGGGCACCCACGCTACATTTGCGACTGTCGCCGCCTGCGGACCTGCCACTGGCACTGTCGCCCTCCGCCGGGCCTCAGCTGGAACTGCATTTGCGGGCACGAGCCGCCAGGGGGCCCCGCAGCGCGCGTGCACGAGGCTCAGACGGCTGCCCGCTCGGGCCCGGGCGTTGCTGTCGCCTGCAGACAGTCCGAGCGACGCTGGAGGACTTGGGCTGGACTGATTGGGTGCTGTCGCCGCGTGAGCTGCAGGTGAGCGTGTGCGTCGGCGAGTGCCCCAGCCACTACCAAGCGGCCAACACGCATGCGCAGATCAAAGCGCGTCTGCACGGCCTGAGGCCGGACGCGGTGCCCGCCCCGTGCTGTGTGCCCTCCAGCTACGACCTCGTAGTCCTCATGCACAAGACCGACCGCGGCGTCTCGCTCAGGACCTACGACGACCTCCAGGCCAAAGCCTGCCACTGCGCATGAGCAGCCCCGGCCTCACTTAGTCCAGCGCCTGCGCAATGGAAGTGGCCCCAGTGGTCCCGCCTGTGGAGGGGGCCCGCAGGTCTTGACCGTCAACTCACTCCCGCTGCCTCCCTCCCGCCCTCCCGCTGTATTTATGACTGTATTTATTATTAACTTATTGGGGTCTCTGCCTGGGAGACGCCTGGTGGAAGGTGTATTTATTTAAAACTCTGGATATGTAATAAAAATGGAGCTGTCTGAACTGATTCTTGTCCAGGATGGGGCTGGGTGACTTCGGAAAGATTCCCAACTCCTCGCCTCAGTTTCCCCAGGGGAGCTGGGGGGGGGGGTGGAAGGGTTTGGAGCGTGGGTGGCAGGATGTCCTTCAAACACCAGCCTCCAGAGGCGTTCATGGCCAGGGAGGTCTCCCTGACTGCTCTGGAGATTCTCTGACTCTATATTTTCTTCTGTTTCTGGGACCCTTTGAGGTCTCGGTCTGCCTCTGTCTTTCCTCATCTCTCAGTACTATTCTCTGGGGGACAGAGGTGGCTCTCTGTCTCTGTCCCAGCGTGGAGTCACCTTTCCAAGCACAGGCAGCCCAGAGCCAGGCCCATCTGCTGTGGAGTTCATCATTTTATACCACCGCCCCTCCCTGAAGAGACCCACCAACCCTCCTGTTTGTGGCATTTCCTTCCATGTTAATGATACCTCCGCTCTTTCATATAAAAAGAGCAGGGAGAAATAAATAAGTGGGGAAGAACACTTTCATGCACATCACATCTCCCAGGTTACATAATTTTCCCACTGAAGAAGGTTCCATAAGCATCTTCTTGGCCTTGCTGAGGTATGCTGAAGGCAGCACCCCACCTACCAGCCTGTCCCCCTCTGGGCCTTGGAGGGGAATGCTGAAGGGGGCTCTGGAGGGATAGAGGATCTCCAGCAATGAGCTGTATCCCTGGGAATGCCCCCACTGCCATGGAAGCCAACCTGAATGACAGTAGGTGTCCCTGCATGTATTCAGCAAGTGCCAACTTTGTGCCAGGTTCTGGCTGGGCATGAGGATGCAGCAGTAACCACACAGACAATTGATGATCTGATGGAGTGGGGGAGATGCAGGAGTCTGGAGGGAATCCTGGGGGGCTGGGTGCATGTCAGTGGTGAAGCTCCCCAGGCCTGGACAAGGCCCTGGGTGCCATCCCAGCACCACACCAAAAATCCTAAGAAAGTGGGCACTGTAAAGGAAATGTGTGGAGATTCAACCCTGGTAGTTCACTAGTGAGGGAAGGAAAGTGGGTTAAGAGGGTCAGGCAAGGTGGGGCTTCCTGGCACATACCTACAATCTCAGCTCCCAGGAGGCTGAGGCAGGAGGATCACGTTTCAGGCCAGCCTCAGCAACTTGGTGAGGCCCTGTCTCATTAAAACATTTAAAAAAATGAAATGACTGGGAGCTGGGCACATGCCTTGTAATCCCAGTGACCCAGGAGGCTGGGGCAGGAGCATCACAAGTTCAAAGTCAGCCTCAGCAACTTAGTGAAGCTCCAAGAAACTCAGCAAGACCCTGTCTCAAAAGAAGAAAGAAAAGGGGCTGGGGACGTGGCTCAGTGGTAAAGTGTGCCTGGGTCCGTCCCCAGTACCCAAGGCACTGGGATGACAGGAGAAAGAAAGAGAAAGAGAGAGAGAGAGAGAGAGAGAGAGAGAGAGAGAGAGAGAGAGAGAGAAAAGAAAGGAAGGAAGGAAGGAAGGAAGGAAGGAAAGAAAGGAAGGAAGGAAGGAAGGAAGGAAGGAAGCTTCTGGAGCCAGTGTTCACTCCTGTGGGGTTATTGTAGGGACAGATGAGGCAGGGCACCGAGGACAGCAGGAAACATTTGTATTTGGCTGCAGCCAGGCTCAGAGGGCACAGCTTTTGCTGTAATCAATCAATCCCCTGAACCCCAAGTTCAGGGAGTTTCAGAGTTTTAGACCCAGCATGTAAGGGGAGGAGCTCAGAAGTTCACAGTCTGCAGAAGTTCACAGAAAAGCAGCTTTTTCTGTCGCTGTTCTGGACAAGTTAACACTTCAAGGACCACACCTGAGAAGGGAGAGCTTCTTGTCCCCTCTCTCTCCTCCCCCTGACAGCTGTTACCAGGGAGCCTAGTTGGTACCTTATGTAGACCTCTCTGTGAAGCCCAGCTCAGGGCCAGAGGCCTTGTTTGCACATTTCTACAAAGTACTATACTGGATACAAGTTTGTGAAAACTAGTAAGGGGGTGTCCAGCACCTGGAGTGCTGGTATCTTCCCGGCCAGTGGCCAAGTAAAACAGGAAGTTTCTCTACCTTGAACTCTTTTGCAGAGACTTTTTTGCTGACAGTCCCAAAATCAGCCATGGTGAAGATTTCTGGAGAAGCCCAGTGAAGACTTTTCTGGGGAGAAAGGGGGGGGGGGGGTGCCACTTCAGGGTCAGGGCCCAGCCTGGACACCTGGGAAGGGGGCGAGGGCAGGGCACAGGGCAGGGCTGGGGGTGGGGGAGCCTGGGTATCTCAGATGGAGCCTGGTCTGGGGAGCATGGGAAATGCCCCCAGGAGGAATCCCCGGGCCCTGAGCCAGCAGCGTATGTGTCCCAAAGCATTTATTGAGCACCTCGGCGACGTCGAGAGGGGGATGACATGGTGTTGTCAAAGGATGGCCCTTCTCCAGGATGGACCTTCTCTGCCCCCATTGGTCACATGGGGAGACTGAGGCCAGAGGACGAGCTGGCGGTGCCCGGGGCCCCAGCAGGGCCTGGAGGACCAAGGCTCCGCCACCGGCTCAGCGCCTGGGGGTCGCGCGCTCCTCCCCGGCCCGCGTGGCGCGCCGCAGGGACAGCAGGTTGCAGTAGACGGGATGGGAGTCGCCGTGGCCGCCCTCGAAGTTTACATAGAAGTCGCCTTCCTCTGCAGCCTGAGCCCTGGGGACAGACACACGGCGGTGAGCTGGGGGAGGAGGGGGGAGGCACATCTGCCCGACTGAGGTCGCGTTGGCTGAGTGGCACTAAAGGGCGCAGAGGGGGACCGCAGGCCGAGGGCGCGCGGGCGTCTTCCTCTGGGAGGGAGGAGCCGCTGACTCAGGGACCCGCGGGTTCAGCCTCCGAACCTCGCACCCGCGGTGGGGGTTTTGGGGGGAGGTGGTTGTTTTATTTCTTCCTTCCCTAAAGTCGAGGTAGCTCCCCTTTTTCACATAAAAATTGTAAATTTCAGTTTCCTCTTGAAAAAATCGGAAGCCCTGCAGGGCGGCTGGAGCCTGCCTCGGCTCCTATAAATGGGATGTTTGTCTTGCCGAGGTCCCCTGAAGCAACAGGGGACTGAGGCTCCCACCTAAAAATAAATTTCTGACCAGGCACAGTGGCCCAGGCTGTCATCCCAATGGCTTGGGAGGCTGAGGCAGGAGGATCGTGAGTTCAAGGCCGGCCTCAGCAACTTAGCAAGACCCTGTCTCAAAATTAGGGGGAAAAAAAAGGAGGGGGGGTGGCTTGGGATGTGGCTCAGTGGTTAAGTGGCTCTGGGTTCAATCCCCGGTACATATTAAAAAAAACAAAAATTCTGAGTCTGAGTTTTGGCATCCATGGAAGGAGTCAAGGAGTGGATAAGCTGCCTAGAATGTCCAGTTATGGTGAGACCCCCGGGGAGAACTCTGTCCAGAAGATCCTAACACCTCCTCTTGATAAAAGGCTACCTTGAGCCAGGGACAGCAGCACACACCTCTCATTCCAGCTACTTGGGAGGCTGAGATAGGAGGATCATAAGTTCAAGGCCAGCCTGGGCAACTTAGCAAGACCTTGTCTCAAAATAAAATAAAGAAGACTCGGGATGTGGCTCAGTGGCAGAGTATTTGCCTAGCATATGTGAGGCCCCGGGTTCCATTGCCAACACTGCCAAAAACCCCCCAAACATACATACATACATATATATATATATATATATATATATATATATATATATATACACACACACACACACACACATATGGCTTGAGGAACTGGGAGATTCCAGGCAGCCCGGCAGGAAGGGAACTCAGGGCTGTTGATGAGAAAGGAGAAAATATGCAAAGCAGTTGCAAATATGGTTCAAAAGCAGAAGTGGTCTTGGGAAGGGACTCGAAGGCATGGACTTCCCACGGCACCCTGTGGGGGACACTCGCCTGGCCCTCATGTCCTTTCAGGACCAACCTGGCCTCCGATAACACCCTGGGTGGAGGCGAAGGTCACTTTCACCCTGTTTTCTGGTTGCAGAAATGGAGGTCCTGGGAGGCCCAGGAATGACGGGCCCAGGTCACATAGTGAGTCGGAAGAGGCACAAGATCAACTGTGACTCCCAGCTCTGTCCATCCTCTGCAGCCACTTATGTGGGCCAAGCAACTCTTACTAAAGTGTGAATGGCTAGCTGGGATGGCCGGCGTGCACCACCACGCTGAGCTGAGTCTCACGTCTTGCCCTCTCAGGAACTGTTGACCATGGAGCCTCTGTTCTTTCCCACCTCGGGGCCTCAACCCTTGAAATTCCCTCCTGGCTCTGTCTCTCTCTCTCTTTTCTCTCTCTCTCTTTCCCTCTCCCTTTTTCTTATTGTTGTACTTGGGATTGAACCCAGAGGTGCTTAACCACTGAGACACATCCCCAGTCCTTTTCAAATTTTTTATTTCGAGACGGAGTCTACTAAGTTGCTGAGGCTGCCTTGAGCTTGTGATCCTCCTGCCTCAGCCTCCTGAGCCCCTGGGATTATAGGTGTGCGCCACCACTCTCTTCTCCAATCCAGGAAAGTTGAGTTCGTCTATTGAAGCCCAGTAAAATCTTCTAGAGGCTGGGGCTTTGTGGAGGAGAGGAACCCAGATGACCCGTTTAGCATCTTATGTGTGTCAAAGGAGATGGGAGGGCTGTCCCCATTTTATGGGGACGGAAATGGAGTTTCAGAGAAAGTCTGTGTCACACAGGACCAGAATCCAAGCTGCTCACCACTACCACAGAGCCCCCACTGTCCCTCAGACTCATCCCCTCTCCCCATCCTCTGAAGCCAGAAACTGGGTTTGCAGGTCATAGAAAGGGCGCTGATCCCACACACAAGACTTATGTAATTCTTACCCTAACTCCTTCTGATCTTACAGTTCAGAAGACTGAGGCCCAGAGAAGGAAAGCTACTTGCCTGAGGTCACCCAGGCTGCAGAAGATCTAGGATTTTTTTTTTTTTTTTGTACCAGGGATTGAACTCAGGGGCACGTGACCACTGAGCCACATCCCAGCCCTATTTTGTATTTTATTTAGAGACAGGGTCTCACTGAGTGGCTTAGAGCCTCACTTTTGCTGAGGCTGGCTTTGAACTCGAGATCCTCCTGCCTCAGCCTCCTGAGCCTCTGGGATGACAGGCACTTGTTCACCATGCCTGGCTGGTTTTTGTTTTTTGGGACAGGGTCTTGCTATGTTGCCCAGGTTGGCCTCAAACTCCTGGGCTACAGGGATCCTCCGGCCTCAGTCCCCAGAGTAGCTGGGACTACAGGTGCGTGTCCCCATGCCCATCTGGCAGAGCTGGGATTTGCATCCCGGCTCTGTGGGTCAGGAATGTCACCATGAGCCCCTGCAGGCGAGGCTGGGGGTCACTCACCCATGTCCAGCCCATTGGTGCTTGTCCCCTTGCTGGTCCAGGAATATGTTCTCATAGTCAGGCACAGAGATGCGGTGCAGGGTGGCCCCTGGGGGCTTGGTGCCGAGGCTGCGGCTGCTGTACCGTGGCTGTGAGCCCGAGCTGGGTCTGGAGCCATCCTGAGCACCCCAGGCTTTGCCCGGGCCCAGGCTCTTGGCCCCTCGGCTCCCCCGGAGTCTCCAGACCAGCAGTGGACCAGCGACAGCAAGTCCAAGAAATAGGACCCCACCGGCCGCAATGGCCCCAATAGTCACTGGGGACAGGCCAGGGGCACAGTTGGGTTCCAGGAAGGCTGAGAGGTTCTGCCAGGCCCCAGTGGCCCTGAGCAGGCACTGCGGAGCTTGCTGTCCAGAGCAGTTGCTCTGCCAGACCTGGTGCCAGGGCAGCATGGCACAGCTGCAGTCTGCCCTCAGCTCAAGGCCACAGCGCAGGGCCAGCACCCTGTCCACCCTGCTCAGCTGGTTGCCTGTCACATCCAGGAGCTGCAGCTTGTCAAGGTGAGCAAAGAAGAGCGGCGGGAGCTCCCGCAGGTCATTGGCGGACAAGTCCAGGATCTGCAGGCTGCTGGCGCGGAGAGACTGGTTCGAGGGCAGGCTCGGGAGAGACTGGTTCGAGGACCCGCTCCGGAGCAGGCCACTGAAATTCAGGCAGGTGCCCTCAAACTCCCTAGTCCAGTCCACGGGCATTGGCCCTGAGAACAGGCTGCACGACCATCCCTGATTTCCTGGGTTCTGCAGCAGCAGCAGCAGCAGCAGCAGCAGCGACCGCATCGGCAGCACCCACGCCAGGGCGCCCCCCATTCAGGCAACCTGGGTGGAGAATGGCCCGATTCAAAGGCCTGTGGTTGCCCTCACCCTCCCGCCTCTGTTGCTATCTCAAACCAGCTGCGGCCTCTGTTGAAATAGTAGAATGCAGCCCCTGGTCTGTCGCCCTCTTGGTTGGCTAGGGACTCCAGGGCTCAGTCTTCCCCTCTGCAGAATGGGTACGCGACCGCAGTCCCTCGCGGGCTGGGAAGGCAGAGAGGAGACCCTGCCCTGTCAGCCCCTCCACCCCCGACCTTCGGGCCCTCGCCGGGTTTCCTCTTTGGGCCCCCTCATTGGCCAAGACGGGACCCTATGCAAATGAGCGGTTGCTCTGGGAACGGCTAGCCCCTCCCCCGGCCCAGCTCAGGGTCTCTCCCAGAACTCGGATCCTGGGATGGGGCTGCGGAAAGGGTCCCCGCTCGGCTCGCAGCCCTTGCCCAGGTCCGAAGCCAAGCGCCTTGGTCTGACCTTTCGGGTCGGGTCCCCGCGCCTTTGCCTCGGCCGTGCAGGAAGCCTCCGGTGCCCGCGAGAGGCTCTCGCCAGCGCCGAGCGACTGGAGGGGGTGGTGGCAGGTGCTCCTCAGGCCTCGCACCAGCGGCTCTGGGGAAGAGGAACTGGTGGCCGGGTGGAGCGCAGAGGGGAAGACTGAACATGACAGTATGACCCGCCCTCGGCAGGGCCGCGGGCTCTCAGGAGGGGAGGAGGGGAGGCCCAGGGTCCCACTTCCCTCTTGCTGGAACCCAGTGACCTCACGTCCCCCATCTGGACCTCAACTGCCTGCCACCTCGTCAACAGACTCCCCGATCTCAGTTCAGGTGACTCCCCCTGTGCTTCATCGAGTCACTCAACAAACACGACTCATGCCGGCCTGCGCGAGGGGCCTCAGCCAGGACCCCGGCCTCCAGGGCACCCGCCTTGGGAGAGAACAGAGCTGGACACACACACCTGCTCCCTGGAGTCAGTGCAGGGCCACAAGGAGGGACAGGATCCTGGAAGGCTTCCTGGAGGAGGAGGGGTCAGGATCGGGGCTTCAACACATGGGTAGGAGTTTGCCCAGGATTCCTAGAATCCAGTTGGCTCTCCAAGCTCCAAGCCGCCGGTGTAGACACAAAGCTCCAGCTTATGTTCAAGGGTGCCTCTGGGTTGGAGGGGCTGAGAGGAGGGCTCCTGTGGGAGGGGACATGGTTCTGAGGCTTGGACAATGACTTAAAGTGACTAACAGAAAGGAGCACATTGCAGATTTGAGGCACAAAGACCCCTGGGCAGGAGGAGCTGGTGGTGTGGGAAGGGGCAGGCAGTCTAGGCTAAATGGTGGGGCTTTATTCCCAGGGCCAGCGTTCAATCCGAGGGACAGTGACCAGACTGCAATTGAAGATAGAGTGGGCAGGGGTGACCTGGGAAAGGGTCTCAGCTGCACTGGGGCCCTGGTGTCAGACAGGCCAGGTTCAAATTCATTCCAGCTGCGACTCACTGAGTGACGCCAGCCACTCTGAGCCTCAGCCTCCACATCTGTAAAATGGGGTAATTACTAATAGGTTTCTCCTGGACTTTGAGAGGATGAGAGTCTACTTCAATCTCAAAGGAATGGTCACAGATTTTGGGCCGAGACCTTGCAGAAGTCTTGGAAATTGTTCCTCAATGCATCTAAATATGCTTGCTCTAGCTGGGTGCAATGGTGCACCCCTGTATTCCCACACCAGGAGGCTAAGGCAGGATGATATCAACTTTGAGGCCATCCCCAGTAACCCAGTAAGACCATGGCTCAAAATAAAATCAAAAGGGCTGGGGATGTGGCTCCACAGTAGAGCACCCAGGGTTCAGACCTAGGGGGGGAAAACGAGCTTGCTCTTCATAAGAAAATTGAAAATCATAAATCCCAGCTCTGAGATATGGTTCACCTATCAGATGGGCAAAGACCCAAAAGCACGATGACAGTCTGTGCTGGCTGGACAGTGGGGACGCAGGCGACCCAGAACGGTGCTGGGGAATGTCCCCTTGGGCCCCTCGGCATTGTGAACTGTCCCCTCTTATCGAAGAAGGGGGTTCTCTCTGGTATTTGCAGGTTTGTGCACATCAACCCAGCCAGCATCCCCAACGCGGGACACCACGGTCACCAAGAGGCACGGAGAGGTCGTGGCTCCAACCTGGCTGAGCCCGGGAAGGGGCAGTGGGAGTGGGGGTGGGGGGTGCTGAGTGACAGAAGCCACACAGTCCTCAGTCTGCAAAGCAGATGCATGGATGCCAGGGGCCAGGGAGGAGAGCGGGAGTGGCCACTAGTGGGGACAGTTTCCTCTTGGATTGAAAATGAGACAGGATCGTGGCGGAGCAGAACATGGACTAAATGGCCCTGAAGCGTTGGTTTGTTTGGGCGCGAGGTTGGAACCCAGGTCCCTCCCTGCACACGCGAAGTACACTCTACCACCCGCCCCGCCCCCAGCCCCAGTGATTCACTTTGAAGTAACTTAAAATGGCCAGGCGAGGGCGCCCCTGAGCCTGTCATCCCAGTGGCTCAGGAGGCCGAGGCAGGAGGATCGCGAGTTCAAAGCCAGCCTCAGCAAGAGCCAGGCGCTAAGCAACTGTCTCTAAATAAAATCTAAAAAGGGCTGGGGATGGGGCACCCCTGGGTTCAATCCCTGGTATCAAAAAATAAAAACAAATAAATAAATTCACCCTACTTAAAAAGAAAAAGGAACAAGGGTTGGGGTTATGGCTCAGTGGTGAGCGCTCGCCTGGCATGTGCGAGACCCTGGGTTCAATCCTCAGCACCACATAAAAATAAATGAACAAAATAAAATAAATGCACTGTGTACAACTAAAAAATAAATATAAAAAAAAAGATGAAATAGAAAGCAGAAAAGATGAGAGGCGTGAGATCATTCATCCCAGCTTTGTTTATTATATGGAAACGATCACTCAGAGTTCCTCTCTCCCGGGGGTGATGAGAAGAACGGATCTCTGGGGGCCCTAAGGAAAGACTCACTAGTTTTCTTCAAGTCTATTCTTTTTTTCTTGGGACACCCGCAGCCACGTGGTGCTGAGGATGGGACCCAGGGCCTCCCATGTGCCCGGCGAGTGCTCACCCCTATATTTAGAGACAGGGCCTCGCTGAGTTGCTGAGGCTACCTTTGAACTTGAGATTCTCCTGTCTCAGCCTCTAAAGCCGCTGGGATTACAGGTGTGCGCCACCGTGTCCAGCCTCCACAAGTCCTTAATAAGCTCCTACTGTGTACTGGGCATGGGGTCTGAGAGCTGGGGACAGAGGCGTGAACAACACAGATATACCTCTGCCCTGGGGGGGCTCTTGTCACAGCTGGTGGGGACAGGGAAGCTGTGGGATCCAGAATCCATCAGGAAGCAGGAAAGTAGAGCAAGCCAAGCGGTGGGAACGACAGAAAGAAACATAGACGCAGGAGGAAGAGAGGATGGTAGCAACTTTTTTTTTTTTTTTTTTTTAAGAGATGGGCGTCTCTCAATATTGGCCAGGCTGGTTTTGAACTTCTGGGCTCAAGTGATCCTCCTGCCTCAGCCTCCCAAGTAACTGGGATGACAGGTACATAACACTGCTAATAGCAACTTTTTAATGGTGTGATCGAGGAAGCTCTTATGGAGAAAACAGCTTCTGAGTAAGGAGGTGTGAAAGTGGGAGGACTTCCATGAAAAAGGTCAGCCTGTGCAAAGGTCCTGTGACGGGAACAGACCTGAGTAGGCATCAGATGTCTTCAGGGGTTTAGTTCAGGCTGCTGTAACAAAAATACTATAAACTGGGTGGCTTATGAAGAACAGATATTGCCAGGAGCAGTGGCACACATCTGGAATTTCCAACAACTCATGAGGCTGAGGTAGGAGGATCCAAAGTTCAAGGCTGGCCTCAGCAAATTGGTGAGGCTCCATCTCAAAATAAAAAATAAAAAGGACTGCACCCACCTCCTGTTACCATCCCAAAGGGGACTAGATGTCAACATATCAATCTTGGAAGGGGACACAAAATTTCGGTCCCTAGAACCAAGATAAAAATGCTAAATGGAAAAAAAAAAAGTCCATCAAAAAAATTTCTATATTTCATTTGAATAAAGAAACTGGGTGAAACAAGGAACACAAGGAACAGACACCCATGGTCACCTCTGAGTGGCAGCCAAGGGGACAGAGACCCTCCCTGGGGACCGTTTTACAGTTTCCACCCTAGCGTGTGAGCGCAGTGTCTCATGGAGGCCCTTGATGCCAACCCAGAAGCCAGGCGGCTGTGTGAAGGAGAAGCCCTGGGAGGGGGCCGGGTGCCCGGGAATGTCTCGGGCAGCCTTGGGGGGTGGGGTGTCTAGCTCAGGGCCTCTCAGAAAAGGAGGAAATGAGGAAATACGGAAATGAGGGGACATCAGATGCACTGCCACAGAGGGTGGGGGATGGGCAGCTGGGGCCTGGGACGCTAGGTTTTCAGGGGGGGCCTGGGGGTTCTGGAGCCTCCGGGGTCTGGGAATCTGGGGGCCTTGGGGTCTCAGGCCTGAAGGACCTGGAGTCTGGAAGACTTGGGGTCTGGGCCCTCTTGGGGTAGCCCCAGCCCCGCCTCTGGGAAGGGGACAGCTGTGGGCTTTGCCAGGCCCCACCCTGAAGGAGGGAGCTAGGAGGGGGCCAAGGGCGCACCTCTGGGTCCCCTCCCCTCCCCACCTGCCACACCTGGGCCCCAGGCAGGGCCACCTGTCAGCACAGAGACCTCCAAGACTCCCAGAAATGGCTCTAGATAGAGACACCAGGATCTTCCCAGACACCTCCAGGGACACCCAGAAAATCTTCAAGATCCCAGAGCCCCCCAGAGGCCCCCAGAGAACCTAGGGATACACAGACAACCCCAGCAGCCCAGAGAGACCAAGGGAGAGACTTTCCTGGGGCCTCCCAGCTCCAGGGCCATCAGTTTGTGATCCCCTCAGTTCAGCGTCATTCAACACCTGGGCTCCCTACCCACCCTGTGCAGGTGCTGCTAGGACCCCCCCACACACACCAAGGTCTTGGCCAGGGCTCTGCCCCCAGGGACCCCAGTCCTGATCAGGTCTGCCCTCCCCCTCCTCCCACCCCTGGCCTCTCTCACTCACCTGGATCAGCCCCTCCTCCCTCCCTGAGACCTCTCAGTCAGGTCCCCCTTCCTGGCTTCCTGCCTTGTCCCATCCTCCCTGGGACATCCTCAGGGCTGGGGACTTGGAACACCCTCCCCCAGGTCCAGCTGCTCTGGGAATCCACTCACCCAGAGAGGGTGGAGGGCAGGGGCCAGGCAGGCAGCAGAGGTCCCCAGGTGCTTGAGGAGCTGGAGGTCGGAATCAGAGGCAGGGGTGACCATCAGAGGCCAGACCAGGGCTGGAACTTAGCCAAGGATGGCTGAGGCCCCTTCAGCTCGTTCCCAGTGATGGGACCCAAGACCAGGGCCTGAAGGTCTCTGTGCCTTGACATCCCCTTCTGTAAAATGACAATAGCCAGCGCGGTGGCACATGCCGATAACCCCAACAGCTTGGGAGGCTGAGCCAGGAGGATCACAAGTTCAGCAACTTATTATTTATTATTTAGAGGCCCTGTCTCTAAACACAGAATAGAGCTGGGGAGGTGGCTCAGTGGTCGAGTGCCCCTGAATTCAGTCCCCAGTCCCCCAAATAAATAAATAAATCGAAGACAATAATAGCGCCGCAGTGTAAGGAGGCTGTGGGGACAGCAATGGGGCTGGAACCACAGTCACCTTTGTGGCCCTGGAAACACTGAGTGATTGACACACGGAGTGTCCAGTGGGGGAAGGGGTGGGTAAACGGTGGCCCAACCTTCCACGGAAATTGCCTTTGGGGGCAAGGCTGGGGTGGCCGGGGCACCGTTTCCCTCTGTCTGCTGGGAGGGCGGCAGGCGCTCGGCCGGCGGGGACGTGAGGCTTTAGAAGCCACTAAGTGCCTTGGGGAGGGCAAGGGGCGAACTGGTTGGCCAAGCAAGCGCGTCGCACATGCTAAGTTGCATTTCTTGGCTGAGGGCTGATCTGGTCGCAGGTGGCCACAGGGCTCTCGGGGGAGCAGTCGTCAACCTCAGCCGGAAGGAGAGTCGGTCACACGCGCCCGGAGCCCGAGCGCCCTAAGGTGCGCATGCTCCGCGCGGCCCCGGAGCCTGCTGGTTGGCGCCCCCTGGGGGCTCCTTCCCTCCCTCCCTCTTTTAATATTCTTTTCGGTTGTTGGTGGGGTTTTATTTTTTATTTATTTTTTATTTTTTGATCGTGCTGGGGATGGAACCCAGGGCCTTGTGCATGCGAGGCAAGCACTTTACCAGCTGAGCTATGTCCCCAGCCCTCATTTTTCATTTTTATTTTTTAGCTGTAGATGAACACACAGTAACTTTATTTATTTTTATGTGCTGAGGGTCCAGCCCGGGGCCTCACTCGTGCTAGGCGGAGCCACAACCCCAGCCCCTTCCTTCCTGTCTCTTTACCTGCCTCAAAGAGCATCCTGAGTCCCCTTCCAAAACATCAGGCCCTTGGATTCCAGCCTTAGGGTCTGCTTCTCAGGGACACTAAATTAAGACGCTGTACCTCGGGGCTGGGGGTGGTGCTCGGTGGCAGAGCGCTTGCCTAGCATGACTGAGGCCCCGGGGTCCCCCCCCTCCAACAGATGGAGCGATATGAAGGAAAACAGTCACGGGTCGCTTAATGACTCGGACGTGTTCTAAGAAATGCGTCATTAGGCCATGGGTCTCACAAACTGAATGGTCACTTGGTGATATAATCTTAGGGGACCAACATCATATACGGGTCTGTCCTTGACCCACATGTCTTTAAATGACATTCTCAAAGGTACTATTTAAACTGGCCCCGTGGGGCACACCTGTAACCCCAGCGGCTAGGGAGGCTGAGGCAGGAGGATGGAGAGTTCAAAGCCAGCCCCAGCAATTTAGGGAGGCACTAAGCACCTCAGGGAGACCCTGTCTCTGCAATGCAAAACAGGGCTGGGGATGTGGCTCTGTGGTTAGGTGCCCTGGGTTCAATCCCCGGTACCAAAAGAAAAAAGCCCTCTACAGAGTTGACATTTTAAATAACTAGTAGAAGCAGCCAGGTGTTGGTGTCTTAATTAGTATTAAGCCATGTAATCCTCACAGTGGCCTCTCAAACTAGGTGGTGACGTTAGCTCCTTTGTACATATGAGGAAACTCAGGCACAGCATCTTCAAGTCAAGAGTCTACAGCAACTGAAGATCTGCCCAGATCTGCACGGTTGACCCCTAGGCCACACAGCACGCAGAGACAAGAGTGATCTGTCCTCAGGCACTTGGGAAGGTTCCAGAGCAATGCCACTGGCCCCAGGAAAGCTTCATGTTGCTCTGGACACGTGTATTGGCCTTGATTTCACAGTGGTGATTGTCTGGTAGTAAAAAGAGAGATGGGACTTGGGTTAGGGCTTGGCATCCAAGGACGACAGTTCCAGGACCCTTCCAGGACACCAAACTCCTTGGATGCTCAAGTCCCTGTGTAAAGTGGAGTAGTATTTGCATAGAACCTACACAATCCTCCCACAGACCTTCAATCATCTCCAGACTAAAATCCCAGCAACTTGGGAGGTTGAGGCAGGAGGATCCCAAAATTGAGGCCAGCCTCAGCAAATTCATGAGGCCCCGTCTCCAGGTAAAAAATTAAAAAGGCTGGGGATGGAGCTCAGTGGTAAAGCAACCCTGGGTTCAATCCCAGGGTCTCTAGCTGGCTTACAATGATGTGATGAAAATACACTGTGTCCATTTTTGATACAACCAAAATGCTATTCAAATACTTGTTATAGTATATTGTTTAGGAAATGATGACAAGAACAGTCTCTGTATATGTTGGGTAGTTTTTTTGTTCACTTTACCGCTGAGCCACATCCACAGTCCTTTAATTATTATTATTATTTTTTTTTTTTTTGAGACAGGGTCTCACTAAGTTGCTTAGGGTCGAGGTTGCTGAGGCTGGCCTCAAACTTGTGATCCTCCCACCTCATCTTCCTGAGTTGCTGGGATTACAGGTGTCCGCCATCACGTGGGGTTCTGTGGGGTACCACCCTAGGGATACTTTCAATCTACAGTGGGCTAATCCATGGAATGTCCGAATATGGAGGGGTGTCTGAGTGCACCTTCATTTGCTAGGTTTGATTTAAAACAAAAAGGGTGGGGTGTACATGGGAATTGAACTCAGGGGCACTCAGGGGCACTCGACCCCTGAGCCACATCCCCAGCCCTATTTTGTATTTTATTTAGAGACAGGGTCTCACTGAGTTGCTTAGCGTCTCGCTTTTGCTGAGGCTGGCTTTGAACTTGGGATCCTCCTGCCTCAGCCTCCTGAGCTGCTGGGATGACAGGCGTGCGCCACTGTGTCAGGCCGATTTTCAAAACTTTGGTCAGAATTTGTTCATTCCACGTATATTTACTGAGTACCTTCTGGCCAAACTCCTACCCTTGGGGAGCTGACATTCTAGTAGGAGAGATACTATAAATCATAAAGTAACAAATCATAAAAGAAGTTAGGAAATAATTGTGTGATGGATAAAAAGTTAAGCATCAGGGGGAATCTGTGAGTAGGGTGGGATGTTTTGCAGGTTTTTATTTTTTGGTAGATTTTGGGGGTACATGAGTGTGGGGGGTGCTGGGGAAAGAACGGGGGGTTTTTTGAAGTTTTGAAGTTAGTCAAGGAAGCCCTCTCCAGATTTAAAATGACAACGACCAAACAGAACAAAAAGGAAAAAGAATAGATGTTTTTAGGTGATTCCATAACTGGAGATCTTTTTCTGAATTTTTCTCCTGTGTCATGAAACAATTCAGCACATAAATGTGTAAACACGTATTTGGAAGCCAACCTGGGAACATGGGCAAGATCAGGGGAAGCCGACTAGATTCCCCACCAGAACGTGGGGGTTCCGGGTGGTTCCCAGGGGCACGGGGTGTTCCAACTAAGTTCAGGTTTTGAGTTTTTGTGCCATCGTGTGGTCATATTTGGAACTGCAGTCCCTGACATCGGCAGGGGGAAAAACGTCTCCTGGTTCCCTGCGTCCTATCAGGCCACACAGGAATTGAGCAGAGGGGACATCGGTGGTGTTTCATTAATCTTTCCATATTAAATATTTACTGAGTGCCTACTGTATGCCATGACGTGTCCTAGGCATGAGGACACAGCATGGAACAAAGCAAATTCCCCACCTTCATGAAATAACAGGTCACTGGGGACAGAGGAAGTAGACGTGCAAAAATTAACAAATAAGATTTCAAGGATGATTCATCAGGGTGATGTAATCCAGAGGGAGGCTGGAGGGCCTTTCTGAAGATGTGTCATTGGAGCAGAGGCCTGAAGGACAAAAGGTCCGCATGAGGGGAAGGGTATCCTGAGCAGGAAAGGCAGCCAGTGCAAAGGCCCTGGGGTGTGAATGAGTATATTCAACATGATGGTGGGAAAGTGTTCAGTGCACAGCAGGCAGCTACTCCCCAGTGTTATTACTACCCAGAAGACCCTCAAAGGGAAAGAAGAAAAAAGACTTCTCCCTATACCACTGGGAATAGGAACTTAGGGAGCTATGGAAGCTCCTTCCTTCATCAGTAGGAAGAGGGGCTGAAGTTCTGGAAAAAATAGGTGAAGGAGGGGCGTTGCCAGTTCACCCCACGTTTGGGACTGTGTATCTGCTCCCTGCTGTGTGTCCTCAGATCAGTTGCTCTGCTACTCGGAGTCCACTTTCTCCTTTGCAGAACAGGGATACCTCGGTGCCTGCTGGGAAGATTCAGGGAAGGTACTGAAGCCCTTGGGAGCCTGCTCCTAGTTGAGGAATCAAGGGCTACAGGGGAGATGACCCAGGACTGGCCACGGGGAGAGACAGGGAGGGAAAGAGCCCTGTTGGAGATTCACCCACTAACTGGCAGGCAGTGCTGTGTACTGAGCCTCCCTGGTACCACTGGGGGATGGTGTGGACACTCGTGTCAGAGTGATCCTGCTTAGTGACGGTGGGGCTGGGCTGTTTATCCACCCGGCGTCATTCTGGCTTCCCAGAAAGCAGACAGGGCCCCGGGTGTCTGGAAGGTTGTCCCAGAAGGCCCTCGTGGGAGTTGGTGAAGAAACTTGCAGGGGACAAGGAGCCGGAGGTGATGGGTGAGGGTGGCTTGGCCCTGCCGCTTTAGGGAGACCAGAGACACCTGGGAAGGGCATTCCTTCCCCCAGGGAGATCTCCAGGTGAGGAGGCGAGCACCGGAAGTCGGGGTCCAGGCACTCCGTGAGGCCCTGCCCCATTCCCTGTCATGGGGTCGCCTGGTGTTCCACAGGATGCCTCCAGGGACCCAGACAGAACGCTGGAGGTGCCCTCTGGGTGACCCCAGCAAAGGTGACTTTGAGACTCCTTGGTGCCCTTCTGAGCCTCAGTTACCCCATGTTAACACGGGAGAAGAACTGCGGCCTCCCTCCCGGGCGGCTGGAGGGGTTACAGGATTCTGAGAGCCGCCCCGCCCAGGGCCTGGTTGACTCCCAAGCTCTCCAGGGCGGAACTCAAGCAGGGCCCGGTTGGGGGTTTGCCTTGTGGGCAGCAGGAGCCACAGAAGGTGCTGTGGGGGGAGCAGCACCCGCCGGGCTGGCCTTCCTGGGGGAGGGCGGCCACAGGTCCCGGCCGAATCCTGCTGTGTTCTTTCTCTTGCCTGGACTCCCTTGAAGCCCTATGGGTTGGGGCACATCCGATGGCTCAGAGAGGTCACTGGGGTTCACCTGGCACCTGAGCACCGCCACACAGTGGGGCCGGCCACAGCCAGGGCTCAAACACGGGTGCAATCCCCACTTCAGAACCCGGGACTGCGCAAGTTGAGGGACTGCCCCAGCGTCGCCCCTGTCGGCCCCGCCCCCCCAGCCCCAACCCACCGGTTTCCACCAGCTGCTGCGGCTGCTCTCTTCCCGGTGTTGTTTGGGTTTTAATTTTTGTGTTGCATTTAGAAAATTACCCGTAATTACAGCTTCGGAGAGGAAACGGCCTCGGAGCGCAGCCCCGGCTCCCCAGCTGTGGCCCGCCGCCCACGCACAGCTGGGGAGGGGCTGCAGGGGCCCCAGGCGCAGCTCCCCCCCCCCCCCAAGACCCCGCTTGAATGGCAAGGATGTGGGAGGCCGCTGCCTCCTCCTATGGAGAGGAATAAATCCATCAGGAAAACCAAGGCCGCCTTCTCCCCAGGACTGTGGCAGCCCGGCCTCTCGAAGAATATTCATGGGTCCCCACCTCGGTCCTGGTGGGTGTGGGGGTCCCGGAGCGAGGGGCGGCACCGGCTGTCAAAAGATTACATGATGCATGATTTTTGTAACAGTGACAAGTCCAACCAAGGCCAGTGTGGAAACAGTGATGCGGGGGAGGTGGCCCGGGAAGGCCTGGAGGAGGAAGGGGAGGGGGAAGGGCTGCGCAGGAGGAAGAACGGGGAGGAGTCGTTGTCCTCCCGTTCGTGACGAGGAGGAACTGTTGGTTGAAGGAGGAGCCAGAGGAGGCCAGGACAGGCAGGGATCGGAGGAAACTCTCCAGGTGGAAGAAAGATAAGACTGTGGAAGATGTATGGAAGGGTGGCGGGGTGGAGGGGAGAGGAGGTGCCCCCTCTGCGCAGACTCCCTGCTCCGTAAGCAGAGTTGCCTTCGGACTCCCCCAGGCACCACCCTGGAGGACTAGACAGTGGCGACTCACCACCTACCCCTCCAAACCGACTCAGCTGCAGTCCCCGAGCAGCCACACGGGGGCGACATGGAGCCCACATAGAGGTGGCAAGGCTGGGATGCAGTCTTGACCCTGAGCAATCTTGGACTCTAAGTCAATTACCAGATCTGCCCTGACCAGGACGCTTGCCCAGCTGGGCACCTTTCCCGGTGCAACTTTCCTGTCATATCATTTTAACTCTGTAGAAGTGGGGAGATCCCTTTCCTCATGCATAGGGTCTTGGCCACTATTCTTGTAACCAAAGACAGGTTCACAAGAGAAAAGCATATTGAATGTGTTGAAAATGTATTGAAATAAAAGTTTTCCGTGAGCTGGGAGACTTTGGAAATGAAGACCAAAGGCCCAGCAAAACTATTTGTATTCCTGCCTCCCCTGTAGAAACGTGATTGGACAAAATGGCAAGCTACAGAGGGGTGAACCCCAGCAAGACCTCTGTTCACATTCTTCTCGGTCTCTGTATGGGCAGGACGCTTCTAGAAAGAGGGTCTTCTAGTTAGAGGGAGAAGAGTGATCTAAGCCCCTCCCCTGCATGCTGGAGTTGAAACCAGAGCCTGAAGCAGCCAGGCAGGCACTGTACCACCCAGCCACACCTCTAGCTCGATCTTTTGGCTTAATGGCTTTGCTTTAGAGGAGCAGGGTTCTAGTTCTATCACGTGCTTTGGGAAAGAGGAATTCTGCTTTCTATGACACTTGTCCAGAGAGAAAGAGGGAGATTGGGCAAAAGGTCTGAGACTTTGCTTCTGAGGCCTTCCAATCTCCTTTAGTGCAAAGAACTCAGCATTCCAGATATGCTTTGGGGCATCTCTTCTGAGCTCCAACACCAGTTCCCCACATGGCCATTCCTAGCAGATCCACACTTTCTTATGGCTACCTATTGTTCTTGGAATAACTCTCAACTCCTCCCAGAAAGTGGTGGTCTTGTTCCGCTGCCGTCCCTGCCAGCACCTCCCTCCCTCAGCTCCAGGTTCACCTGTCTCCTCCCTCTGCCTCCAATACTTTGTGTGCCAGCCTCAGGATCTTTGCACCTGCTTCAAAGGCAATCTGAAACTTCTTCCAGATCTTTGAGATCCACGCCTCCGCTTTACCCTTCCCCCATTCTCCTCGCTTGCATGGGCGGGGACCCCTTTCTGTGCAGTCTCCTTTGGCGTAGAGCGCGCGGCTGTTTCCCCTTCGTTGCTGGAGCCCAGGGCGCGTTCACCTTGCACTTTGCCGCAGGCGCCCAGGCTGTGTTTGGGAGATCCTTCCCCGGTTGCTATGGGAACCGCGCTAGTTGCCCCCGCCCGCAAGTAACTCCCCCAGCGCAGCTCTCGGAACCGCGGGCGCCTCCGCCTCCTTCCCTCCGCCTCCGCCCTCCTCTGGGAGCCCTGCCGACCTCGCTGTCGCCTGTCCTCCCTCCCTCTCTCTGCCCAGCACGTGGCACTGCCTGAAATTATCCGACTGACTCGCCAGCTTTTGACTATCCGCCTCCCCCATCAGATTCTTCGCCCCTTGAGTGGTAGCAACGTGTCCCGGCTGGGTCCCCAGAGTCTGGCACACTGTGGACGTTCAAAAAATGGTTGTAGGGTAGACGAAGACTCACGTCGAGCCAAGAAACTGTGGCTCACAGAGGGCTAGAGACCCGTCCAGGGGGTACAGGATCCTGGAGAGTCAGGGAGCCACGGGTGATAAATGGGGGTAAGAGGACCGTCTGCCTGGCCCCAGACGTCACCAACGTGCTGTGATGGGTTAGCCACACCATCTCCGTGCCTCGTTGGGAGTAGTGGAAGGAGCGCTAATTATGATGGGGTGTCCTTGACACCTAAGCCCCCCATGGCCCTCCGTCTGCCTCGAGCTCCGCGGAGTGCTGCTGGCGGCTCCTCTGCTGACCGTCGGCCGGAGAGGCCCGCGGGAGAGGAAGCTGGGGGAGGGGGCGGCGGGCTGGACAGGAAATGGGAAGGACTGGCGTCCCTCCCCCCCAAGCCTGGGCCCCACGGGGAGGAGGCGGGGCTGGGGCCGGCCCTGCCCTTCCCTTCCTCTAGGTCTGTCTGGAACCCCGGCGGCTCCCGACTTCCCGCCTGCCAGACGGCCTCGGGTGGGGGTGGGGGTGGGGGTGGGGTATCGTCCAGTGCTAGGAGGTCGGCCTCTATGGAGGGTCAGATGGTGGTGGGTGACATCCAGGCGCGTTCTCTCTCGCGCGCGCACACACACGACACAGGAAACGTGAGCGCACAGCTCACACAATGCAGGTCCCAGGGAGCTGGCGATCCACCCACGCGCGGAGACACACATCCGCACATTCGCACACACTTGTGCACACAACCTGAGACTGGGCGATTTCGCCCCCCCCAAAACTGCCTCGGACACAAACGCAACCGAGTCAGGGACAGCTGCGTGGATAGCTACCATTCACCCCTAGGCACCACGATACGCAGGTGAACTCACAGGAAACTCGGTTTACACACACCGTGGGCGTGCACAGGGAAAAAAGCATTCACGTGTCAGATATTCACGTGTCAAACATTCAGACGCTGAAACCCCAACTTTCCACGTACCCCTGCTACCCACACACACCCACCCGACCCTTTGGCTCACAGACCACCACTCATAACCGGGACCCCCAACCTGGGGGCATGCCCTGCCTCCCCACCTCCTACGCACATGCCCTGGGTCCAGGAGGGGGAATGGTGCACCCACTGTCTGTACCCCTCACTCCAGCAAGAGAGCAATTACAGGTGGAGTGCCCCCATTTACAGCTGGCAACACTGAGGCTGAGAAGCAGAGCCAGCGAACGGTCCCCCAGCACCTCTGTTGACACCGGTGGTGCTGTGAGGCGGTGCAGGGTGGCTCACAGCGTGTGCGCTAGGAACCTCAAAAATTTATGTCTGTATGGAGCTAGGTCGCGTGTGGCTCAGTACGACCCCAGGGCTGCGATGTCATGCCTTGGGGTGATTGTGAGTAGCTGCCCGGGCCCTTTCCACGGCTGTCGGAAGCTGCAATTTAGCTTTGCGTGTCTCTGTGTGCCTGTGTACACGGTGACCTGTGTCTAGTTGTTCTGTTTCGGCCACTATTTAAGCTGTGCATACAGCAGAGTTTCGCTGGGAGAGCTGTGTGGGGTGGCCCCCACCCTTGCTGGGGGAGAGTCTCTGCTGGGGGGGATACACGCAGTATGCCTGAAGCTTTATGGTCTGTCAGTTGTTGCAGCAGCTGTGCACTTTTGTCGTGTAGGGTGCTGTGTCTCAGAGTGTCGCTGCGACTGTGTGGCTGTGATCCTGGGTGTACAACAATTTGGGTGGCTAGTCCTAGCTGGTGTGTATGTGTTTGTGTGTGTGTGTGTTAGCCGCGCCCCCACCCCCCGCAGCGAGCACTGCGCGTGCGCGCCCGTCCCGCGGTCCCGGCAGCGGGACCCACCCGCGCGCCTGTCATTGCCCCTTTAAGAGCGGAGCCCGCGGGCGGCGGGCGGGGGCGCGCGCGGCAGGAGGAGGGGGCGCGCGCTTCCCGGAACAGCCCGCGCTGAGGGAAGAGAGGAAAAAAATAAAACCCGCGGCTGGAGCCGAAGCTGGAGTCACCGCTGCCGCCGCCGCGGCCGTCTGGAGCTCCCCCGCGCGGACGATGCCCGCGGTGCCCGCCCGGGGCTCGGGGCGGTGAGGCCCGGGGCGCGGGGTAGCTATGGCGACGGCGAGCGCGGCCCCCGGTGCCGCCTGACAGGTGTGGGCCCCGGCGGCGGCAGCGGCGCGGAGCAGCATGTACGCCAAGGGGGGCAAGGGCTCGGCCGTGCCCTCCGACAGCCAGGCCCGCGAGAAGTGAGTCCGCGGGCCGGGGGCCGGGGGCGGGGCTCGGCGTCCGCGCCGCTCCCGCGGGCTCCGACGCGGACCAGCCCCGCACCGGGCACGTGGGCGCCGGCTGCTACGCGTGCGGGGCCCGGGCGCGCTCGAGGGGTCGCGAGAGACCCGAGGGGCGCGAGATTTGAGGGGGCGCGCGAGACCCGAGGGGCGCGAGATTTGCGCGGGCGCGCAACTTGCGTGGCTGCTCGAGACCCGAGGGGCTTGTGAGATAAGCGGGAGCGCGCGAGACTCGAAGGTCCTGAGGGGCTTCTCAGGGGCGCGGGAGATCCGAAGGGGGCGAGATTTGAGAGGCGTGCGAGACTCGAAGGGATGCCAGAGACCTGCGCGGGTGGAGGGGTCGCGAGATTTGCGGGGGGGGCCCGCGAGACCCAAGGGCGCGAGATTTGAAGGGGCGCGCGAGATCCGAGCAGGACTTGAGGGTCGCGAGACCTCTCCGTGGGGCGAGGCTGGAGTACGCCAGGTTGCGCCCTCTGGGGACCAGGGTTTCCAGGTTGCGCCCTCTGGGTACCGGGGTTTCGTAGCTTCTCGAAGTCCCTCTCGGAAGTTTCCCGGGTGGGTGAGGCTGATCTCTCGGAACCCTGGCGCCTTGGGAAAAGCTGGAAAGGAGAGGGGAGTCCTTGAGGGGTGCACAACCACCTGTCCAGCTCTGCTGGGGCAGCTGCGCTGGGCGGGGGCCCAGATGCGCCCCTAGGGGTGGCCACACGGTTCAAGGTTCGGAAGCCTCCCGGAGCCACGGGGCTGAGCCCCTCCCCCAATGCCGCAGAATGCGTTCCCAGGGGCCACCCCTTGGTCTGGGCGGGTTTCTGAGCGATGGCTACCAGGTGCTCTCAGGCTGATAGAATCCTTGGGTGGGGAAGCAGCTGAGTGCCCCTGCAGCTAGGTTGCTGAGCTCGAGATCTGGCACTGCCCCATTCCTGTTCTGTGGCTCTGAGCTAGGGAGTGCCCCCAGCCAGGCTGACTTTCCTTGCCTGAGCAGTGCATTCTTTTTTAAGGGTTTGGGGAGCATTTGAAAGGTACTTGGAGCCATGACAGCAAGGACACTCAGTCCTCTGCAGCACTGTGAAAGTGTCAAAAGTGAAGGGCCTGCCACAGTGTCGGCAGATTCACAGGATCCTAGAGGTTGGACATCTAGGGTAGCCTCCATGTGGAGTAGCCCACCTAAGCAGGAGAGGATGCTGGGTCATCAGGCAGGGGTCCCTTGGAAGTCTCTTAGTGAGGATTGAAGAGAAGCCTGGATAGTGAAGAGAAGCCCTGAATGCTGGCTGACTCTGTCCCCCTCTTCTGCCTTTTCCTGGACTGATGTAGGAATCCCAACTCCCCTCCACAAAGAGAAGGACACACACTCTGCCTAGTCTCTGGGTCACATTGGAGAAGTGGTTCTTTGGTCCCAGAAGATGCTAGGCAGTGACCTCTCCCTTCAGGCCTGTCTTGCTCATCTGTGCAGTTAGGAAGCTGAGCTCCATTTGCAAGAAGCCTTAAACCCAAAGACTTTTTTGAAACTGGCACCTGGCTGTTGCTGCTGGGTCTGAAGGTGACCACCCACCAGTGGGGATTTTTCACGTGTATATCAGATCTGCACTAGAATAGGTCTTGGGGTGTGTTGGTCGGCAAGGCAAACTTGACCCTGAAGAAGGCCACATCTGTAAGTCAGGTATTCAGTTACCATGGGACAGACACAGGGCTTGAAGAAGTTAGGGATAGTGAAGGTAGGAGAGGGAGGAGGCAGCAGATGGCAAAGCACATGCCAAGGCCCTGAGCTGGGAATAGGCAGTGGAGCCCAGGGAGGCTTGTGTTTGCAGAAGTGCACTCAGGCCCCCTGTGCAGTGGGGCTGTGGAGGGTCAGGAAAGAGGCCGGCAGCCTGGGGAAGGCAAGCACAGTTCTCTGGAAGACAGCCTTGAGCAAGGTGGAGGAGCTAAGAGAAGGGAGGGAGCAGTAGGCCTGAGGTGGGCGCGGTGGGTTTGGGGTGGGTTCTTGACCCTGTCAGACATCCGGGGGAATGATGGTTCTTTGAACCTGCCTCTGTTCTGGGTTGGGGCTGGTAGAGGGATTTATCCCCAATTTTTACCCTCTCCCTGCAGTTGCCTTACCCCCTGGCTTGTCCCACAGAGGTGCTCAGAGGATGCCAGCATCAGGATTGAGAATGCTTACAAGTGGCTCAGCACCTGGTGGGGAGGCTGAGGTCCCATCTTGGGCCAGAGCCATCCTGTGCTCACCCATTTTGCCCGTGCTCTGCTGCTGAAGAGAGTGTGCAGATCAAATGGTCACATTCCTCAGCTCATGGATGGGGACGGGCCTGGGGTCCTGGAGAGCAAGTGGCCTACCAACAGCCTAGCTTCTTGGCTGCAGGAAAGCTCTCAGAAGTGGGGGGGGGGCGCCTCACTAGAGAGGGGGACTGGTAGGATACCGCCTCAGTTCCCTCATCTAGAATGTGGAGGGCCTGCCATTTGTAAGTTTTTTTATTTATTTTTTGGTACCAGGAATTGAACCCAGGGGTGCTCAATCTCTGAGCCCCATCCCCAGCCCTTTTTATATTATATTTAGAGACAGAGTCTTACTAAGTCGCTTAGCACCTTGCCGTGCTGTGGTTGGCTTTGAATTCTCCATCCTCCTGCCTCAGTTTCCCAAACCACTGGGATTATAGGTGTGCACCGCTGCACTGGCACCTTTTGGAATTCTTGGGACTGGGTGAAAGGACTGGGTGAAGGCAGAGCACCCACACCAGCAGCCCTCACTCTAAGGAAATACCAGCTGTGGCCGAGCCACTTCCTGTCTCTGGGTCTTGATTTCCTCTTCCGTGAAGTGGGGTGAAGAGGGCTCCGCTGCCTCAGTCCCAGCACTGACTCAGTCCCTGACTCCCCAGCACTGGGTTCCCCTGCTCAGAGCCTCCCGCCTCCTGAAAAGTCCTTTCCTTCCTTCTCTCTCTGGTCCCCATACTGAGTCCAGTTGGGCTCCCCGTGGGGCCTCTGGGTCCTAAAAATGGACTGAGCGCCTGCTGGGTACCTCCTAGATGGTGGGGTCCCTACCTTGGCTCACAGCAGTGACCACAGAGTTCAAGGTTGCCGTGGTTAACTCTTACCCCTCAGACGTATCCTTGAGCCCTTTAGAGCTGCCAGGTAGGTTTAGAAGAGTCCCTTAAATGACAGCCAGGGTTGGTGTCCCTGGGTATCTTGTTTTCCTGTGAGTTTGGTTTTGAAATGGGCTTGTGGACCTGGTAGTTAGATCACTGGGTCAGAGCAAAAGAGGGTCTTTAGAAAGGAGCCTGAGACGAAGCCCTCCAGCTGGGGAAGAAAAGCCAGGGGTGGGATTGGTGACAAGGTGCTGCTGAAGGTCAGGCCCCTTGGGCTGGCAGAGGGGAGGGAGGACTGCAGTTGGAGGGTTGGAGGGTCACTTTGGGAGCTGCAGTGGGATTTGGTGATGGATTGAAGGAAGACACAAGTCTTTGTAGTAGAAGGCATTTCTCAGCCCCTAGCAGAGCGTACGTCCAAGGGGATGCTGGGTAGGGGCCCCCATTATGGTAACTCTTGATAATTAAAAAAATTCTCTATAATTGTGGTAGTTCTGGGTAATTACGGTGGTGGTTGGTGGCCCATTTCAGTCCACAAGGCGATAATGCTGCACCATGTCTCCATGCCTGGCCAGCCCTGTGCCTGTGGCTCAGGGTCACTCCTCCCTCAGGGGATGAGGAGCTGCGCCTGGGGCTTCCCCGCTCCTGGGCCTCCAGTGCTCCTCCTGTCTATCCGCCCTCGGTGGCCACCCCTGGGGTGGGGCAGGGCTCTCAGGTCTTGGAGCCAGTCCTGGGAGTAGCTGCGGATTTGGATCCCGCACCAGGACCCTTGAGACCTGAGCCAGTGAGTCCCCTGCCCCTCAAAACCACATTCTAGAAGGTCTGCAGCAGTGAGCAGAGAGCTGGGTCAGATGGCGAGACACAGGATGAAGGGGAAATGGAGCAGAATCGGGGTCAGGTGTCCCAGGGAAGCCTCTGATGGTGACCCTGGAGTCTGGTGGAAGTGCCCCCGGGAGATGGCAGCCTGCATGAAGGCCCTGGGGAAGGAAGCAGCCAGTTTATGTAGTGGGGGGGCTCTAGAGGGTCTGAACGGAAGTGGCCGGGGAACACAGAGGTGCCAGGGAAGAGCAACCCCTGCTGGGGTTCTGCCACAATCCTGGTAAGAGACCTGGGCTGGGGGTGTGGGCAGGACACAGGGGGCTTCCCTCAGGTTTGGTTGCTTGCAGCAGGGGTCTTGTCATGTGACCCAGACTGGCCCTGAACCCCTGTCTTGAGCCATCCTGCTGCAGCCTTCTGATCAGCTGGGACTACAGGCCACCACGTCTGCTTTGGTTTTGTCTTTAATGTAGTAAATGCAGTGTGTTGGGGTACGGCCGAGGGGAGCCCAGTGGACACCTGGTCCAGGCCAGGGCTCATTTGAATTTGGGGGCACTGAGTTCTGGCGACCAGCGTGGGAGTGGAAGGAGTCGCGGTGGGCAGCTGGCAGAGGCAGACACAATGACGGGGACGGGGCAGGTGGTGGGGAGGAGCGCGGGGCTGCCGGCCGGGCCTCCAGCTGCCAGGTGGAGAGTGGAAGCCTGAGTGGAGTGGGGACCGGGCTGGAGGTGGGTCCTAGCTGTTTGGGAGCGTCACCAGATGTCTTCAGATCAGGAAGGGAGGCCACCAGGGAGAGGGGAGGATGTGGCCTGGGGTGGAGCAGGCAGGGCGTGGAGGCGCTGGAGGATGCAGCGGTGGGCAGGGGGCTCTGGGGACTCTGGGCTGTGGGACAGTGTGTGGAAAGGGGATGGAGAAGGACATCGTAGGAATGCTCAGTGGACCTACTGATGACAGGGTCACTTCCTTAGGAATATCTTGAGACCCCAGGAAAGCGTGTGCTCCTGGGGTGTGTGTGGTGGAATGCGGCCCCTTCCTGCACCTCCGGGAAGCCTCCCTGGGTCCCCCCAGCCCTTGTCCTTCTGTCCATCTCGGTGTCTCACTACCCGCAGCCTTTGTGCCCGCTGCTCTGATGCCCAGAGCCAGGCCTGTGGGCCCCGAGCCTCGTGGGGCGAGGAGGGTGGGGTGGCGTGAGCTCCCCAGTCTGGTGGGCTCTCCACAGACCTCCCCCATTGGCCATTGCGGGCATCCTTCACTGACGGGAGTGGGTCTGACAGATGCTGGCTGCTTATGAAGCTCAGGAAGCCTCTAGAAGTAAGTTGGTTGATAACCCTCGAGGCCAAGATGCCAAGGTGACCAGTCGGAGCAAGGGTGGACATAGAAATGGGGTGTCAAGTCAGAATCTGGGCCCGGAGGTGCTTTTGAGTGGGGTAATGATGTGACAGTGACTGCGGCCTGTCTGGGGGACCACACACTGGGACATGTCCCCTCTGCCCCATCCCTGCACCTTAGGTGGCCATCACCACCCACTAGGGGAGATGTGAGCTGCAGAGACCCGCCTTGCCCTGTGCCAGCTACACCCCGACCTGAGACCGAGTGTCCTTTGCTGGCCCCCGCCCCTTTTTGCCTCCCTGCCGCCTGCCTTCCCTGCTCCCCTGGGAGTCTGGGGCTGGAGGCCTCTCCTCATGTTTGCTGGTTATTGGGGGAATGGACAGATGGATGGAGAAAGGACAGGTGTCCAGGGCAGGTCAGAACTAGAGAGGGGAGCCCCCACATTCATTTCCTAGTAGTTGGGCCTTGGCAGAAGCGCTGGAGCTGGGGTGGGACTGAGTAGCTGGGGTACGTGGGGGGAGCGCAGGGACATGAGGTGGAGCTCAGAGTGAGGCCAGGAGGGCCGCGAGACTGCAGAGCATGAGTCAAGGGGAGGTTATTTTAGGATGGGGCTGTCGGCCAGGGGAGGGCGGCCGCCGAGTGGGGAGCAGACAGCTGAGGCTGCTGGGAGGCCTGCGGCCAGCCGCCTCCTGTCCCTGCCCACCCTGATGGCGTGGGGAGGCCATGAGGGCCGGGACTGGGAGTGGGAGGACCCTGAGGTACCCAGGGAGTCAGGAGGGGCTGGAGCCCAGGGATTAGGTGACACTGGGAGCGGGGGTGGGGGCCCCGTCCCTACTAAACCTACTGTGGAAGGTGGCCTGGGAAGCCAGTGAGTGACCTGGCTTCCTTTTGTGACCTACAGAGGGCAGTGCTGGGGCCATCTGTCTGGGCGAATAGTGGCTGAACCCTTGTTTTCAGGGTGAGCAGTGACGGAGGAAGAGTCCAGGTCTCCCTGCTGGGGACCCATGCAGGATACTGGGTGTTAGGGTAGCACCATAGTGAATATGCGCACCTCTGGCTCTGGCTCTGCGGGAGGGTCAGGACTGTCTTGTTTGGGAGTCAGCAGAAAAGTTGCAGCTACCTCCTGCTGGTGAGCCCGAGGGAGGGGAGGGGACCCAGGGACACCAGGGAGTGGGAGCCTTCCTGGCAGGCACAGCTGGGATGGGGTAGGTAATGGCCCTGGGCACGTGACACAGCTGCCCACCCAGAGTCGCTCCCTGGTGCCCCATCAGGAGAAGCATCGGGAAGCCTGTTTCTGGGTGGAGGTACCCCCAGGGCCGAGGTCACCTGGGTGTCAGTGTTGGTAGGATGGGGCAGGGCTTGGTCCATGAGGGTGTGCTGAACTGAGCGAAACTGGGCCTCGAGTTGAGGGTGGGCGATGCCCGGGGATCCTGCAGGTTGGGTGTCGATGGACCCTAGGAATTGGCTGAGCTGAGCAAGAGGGTTGAGGACGCCATCTTCTGGGAGGGATGGAGGGATGGGAGCACAGCAGGGGGGTGGGCTTGGGGAGGTACTGGCCATAGGCCCTGCCCACCTCGCCCGCCCTCCCCACAGGCTTGCTCTGTACGTGTATGAGTACCTGCTGCACGTTGGTGCCCAGAAGTCAGCCCAGACCTTTCTGTCAGAGGTGAGCTACACGCCAGCCTGGCCTTTCCCTCTGCCACACCCGGGGTCCTCTGCCCTGTTTCCACTGGGGCATCAGTTGGGATGGCTCCTTCGGTGGCCCAGGGAACCGAGGGCAAGGATGGGGTCAGGAACGTGAGCTGGCATCCATCCCGGCCTGTGGCCCTGGATCCATGTGTCCACCTCAGTGGCTCTGGTTGGCCGGCTCGCCCCCTTGCTCTGATCTGGTGGCCCCCCAGCCCCAAATGCCCGGGCTCCGTGGGCTGGGTGGCGGGAGGTTGGCATGGGCCGCAGCCTCTCAGCCGCCTCCCCTCTTCCCTGCAGATCCGATGGGAGAAGAACATCACGCTCGGGGAGCCCCCAGGGTTCCTGCATTCCTGGTGGTGGTGCGTGTGGTGCTGCTGGGGGCAGAGAGGGGACAGGGACCAACGGGATGTGGCGCAGTCATCGTCCCCTCTGCTGCCCACAGTGTGTTCTGGGATCTGTACTGTGCAGCGCCAGACCGCAGAGAGGCGTGCGAGCACCCGGGCGAGGCCAAGGCCTTCCAGGACTACGTGAGTACTGTCCCGGGTGGGCGTGGGCACGCCTGGGCTCTGTGGGCCTGGGGGGACCTGGAACCTTGTCCCTGTGCACCCCCTTCCACTGCAGCCAGCTCCTGAGGGTCCTATAGCCCCCCCAGGGTGTGCCGCACTTCCTGCCTCCCTGCTCAGCTGGGTGGGGTGGGCACCAGCCTGTCCCTGCCACCCCAGACTCTGGGAGCCCACATGCTAGTAGGGGAGGCAGTGGGGCCCTGTCCCCACAAGCTCTAGAGGTCATCATCAGGGCACTTCCTGGCCCCTAGGGCATGGGCTCCACCTATCGTGGTGTTTCTGGTTGGGTTGTGGGGCTCCGATGCCTGTCTGCAGAGGAGGCTGAGGCGTATCTTATCATTATGGGGCTGTGGATCTGAGGATGTGCCCTCACTGGCTGGCGGCTGGGGACAGTGCAGCTGACCTCCCATCCACGCTGGGGGACTTCGCTGCAGGGTGGAGCTCAGTGCTTAGCTCCTCAGGTCCCTGAAGCAACCTGAGGCACACTCTGCGTGGAAGCAGGGCCATACTGATGGCCTCCCAGCATCACTGTCACCTACCGAGACTCTTAGTGCCCCTGTGCCGTACCCCTAACCCTGCCGGAGGAGTGGGTGGAGGGTGCCTGTCCTCCGCAGTGGCACTTCAGCCCCCCCTGCTCCCGCTGGGGTCTAGCAGCCTCCCCAGGCGCCTTCTGATCCGCCACTCGGCAGAAGGCACAGGCCGGTTTCCATGGCAGCACCAGCATTGGGAGCAGCTTGGGCCAGGAGAGGGGGGCGGGGGCTCCCCAGGCCTGGGTGAGGGTCTCTGTGGCCAGGAACTGGGTGCGTGACTGCCAGACTGCCACCCTCCGCTGTGACGGGGCGTCCTATGTGAGCTCCCAAGGGGGCCCCATCCTCCCCGCCCGGCCCGAGTGAGGATTCTGTGTGCCCCTCCCTGCTCCAGGGCTCCCCAGCCGACCTTGGCGTCTCCAGGAAACGCTAGCGAGCCCAGCCCGTCGTCATGACAACACGGGCAGGGCTCTGGCGCCTCTTTGCCTCTTTGGGATGATTGACGTGGGGGGTCTGGCTCGCTGGGGCTACCAGCTAGGGAGGCAGCCCAAGATTAACCCCTCAGGGCCTAGGAGTTGGGGGCACAGGTGCCACCCACCCCCTCACCTTGCGGTCTGTGGTCTGGGCCCAGCCAGAGTCCACCTCCCCTCCCTTCCTGGCTGGGCCTCCCAACCCGGATTGCCCAGGTGTCCCCTGGGGTGAGAGAGGGGCCTGGCTTCCCGGGGCTGGACTGACCCCAGGGGAGGTGCCCCCTGGCCAGCCCGAGTGTGCTGAGCGTGCAGAGCCCTGAGTCCCAGAGGCAAGCTGGCAATTTGGAACTGGAAACCCGAGACGAGTTGGGGGCTGAGGCCGTGACCCTCCTCAGATCACGTTGCTTTCCAGTGATTTGTCGGGGGCTCTGGGAGGCTCTCTATCCACATGCGCTTGGAGAGGCACCCACTTCCCCCTCCACTTGCCAGGCCTTGGCTGAGCCCTTGAGGCTGCCCTTTTGAGAAGGGGCAGGAAGGGAGTCCAGCTGTGGCCCACAGAGTGAGGGTGAACCAGAGACCCCTCTCCTAGCCGGCCAGTCAGGGCCAGCAGACAAAGCACTTTCCTTTCTGCACCCAAGGGGCCGCAAGGCCACAGGGCCAGAGCACCCTGTGTGCCAACTTGTGCCTGCCCCAGGGACTGGGCACCCCTTTCTCTGGGGGTTTTGACCTGGTGGAGGAGGGGGATGTGGACAGATAAGGGCCAAGCAGCCAAGAGGGGAGACCTGCTTGCTCAGGGACTCAGGTGCTGGCCTCCCAAGCCCTCCTTCCTTGTCCCCTTCTCCACATCTGGTCCTGGGGCTGCGGAGACAGACTGGTCTGGAACTTGGAGCTGATTAGGAACTGGCCTGTCAGCCTGTCCTCTGCCAGCTTAGGGCCTGCCCAGAAACCTCACCTTCACAGACACAGGAGCCCTCATCTCTAGCACCCCCTCCTCCCCCCTCCCCACCTAAGGAGCGTCCAGATGCCTGGGGACCCCACCCTAGTCCTGCTCTTCCTCCTCCATCCTGGGGGAAGAGATTGTCGGGGGGCGGGGGGTCTGCACAGCAGTTGCAAGGAGCCTCCAGGACCCAGTTGGACTTTGTGTGTGCTTGGGGTGTTGGGGATGGGCTTAGGGGCCCGAGTTGCCCTGCCAGTCAGGAGGCTAGGGCCAGTTGGGTGGACTTGGAGAGCAGGGCCAGCCCGGGGCCACCCTGTCCATACGCCTTTGCTACTGAATGAGCCCCTCACTGGGGTCTGGGGCAGCGGAATCCTCAAGTGGAACCTCACTGGAGGCTGGGACCACTTTGCAGCGACGCTTAGCTGGGGTGGGGCTGGGGCAGCTGCTCTTCCCTCACTTGGACCCCCCCAGACTCCCCGCTGACAGTGTCAACTAGACTGGGTTCAAGTCCAAACTTGATCACTTACAGCTGCCTGTCCCATGGCCACCTGCATATAGGAGGGGAAGACACCCCGTGCAGGAAATGTCCTGACCTGGCCCTCACTGTGTCTCCCATCCCCTCAGAGTGCTGCAGCGGCCCCCAGCCCGGTGATGGGGAGCATGGCTCCCAGTGATGCGATGGCCGCAGGCCCCATGGCGCCCGGATTCTTCCAGGTATGGCCAGGCCTGGGACTCCTTTTCCCCCAACCCTGGGTGGGCATGTATCTGAGGCGGGGGTAGGGGTACCTGTTCTGGACTTGGCAGAGCCAGCAAGGGAGGGACCTAGGTGCGATGGTGGGAAGGGGAATGTCTGCACAAAGGAGCACAAGGTGGTTGGGATGCAGTGGCCACCAGTGGGCCTGGTGTCCACCAGTGACACAAGTCCCACCTATGACCCTTCCAGCAGGGCTCCCTGCTATAGGCTGGCCCACCCCCCTGCCTCCATGGAGTCCCCTCCCACAACCCACCTGGTTCTGTCCTCTTAGGGCCCCTTTGGCTCCCAGCCGCCCCCCCACAACCCCAACGCCCCTATGATGGGGCCTCACAGCCAGGTAAGGACCTGTGGCCCTGCCCAGCCACGCACATGCGCGCACACACCTCCCCTCCCCCAGCGCGCTGTCTAGTCCAACGACCACGTTTTTTTTGTTAGCTAGAGGAGGGGCCTGTCCAGACTGGGGGTCTGGGCATAGGAGGGACTGGGGAGCTTTGGGGGAGGAGGGTGGAGGTGGCGCTGATCCCCCACCCACCTCTTCCAGCCCTTCATGTCACCGCGGTTCCCAGGGGGCCCCCGGCCCACCCTGAGGATGCCGAGTCAGGTGAGAGAGGGATGAGGGGAGGGGGCAGCAGTGGGCCAGGGCGGGGGCACCCCACTCAGTGCAGCTATGCCCCTTCGCAGCCTCCTGTGGGCCTCGCAGGCTCCCAGCCCCTCCTCCCTGGCACCATGGACCCCTCCCCGCGCACTCCCGGTGAGTAGGGAAGCTCTCAGGACCTGACTCCCAGCGTCCCCACCTGGCTGCCTCACAGTGCAGACCCCACATTCGCGTCCACACTGGGGAATGGCCCAGATCTGAGCCCCCTTCTTTCTGCTCCCACCCCAGGGCACCCCAGTATGGGCGGCCCGATGCAGCGGGTGACGCCTCCCCGGGGCGTGGCCAGCGTTGGGCCCCAGGTAAGGGCCCGTGGAGATGGAGGTGGGGTGAACCTGAGGGGCTGTCCCTTGGAGGTGGTGCCCTTCACAGCTCCTTTGCCTTCACAGGGTTACGGAGGTAGCATGAGGCCCCCGCCCAACTCCCTTGCTGGCCCAGGTCTGCCTGCCATGAACATGTAAGGCCCTGAGTGTGTCCCCAAGCATGTGTCCACCCGAGTAAAGGGGCAGTATCTGCAACGGCAGGACAGCCTAGATGGTGCTTACTCCATTGCACTGTTTAGGTGGGAAACCGAGGCCCAAGCAGCAGCCAGACCCTAGTTAGTGGTTGGAATTTGAGCCCGGGGAATTGGCCCAGGTGACTACCTCTCAGGCGACCTATGCTGTCCTCTCTGGAGGCAGAGAAGAGCAGGGTGGGATGGGTGACTGCTGTACCATCCTGGCCTAGCCCCAGGGTCTATCACCATCTCTTCCAGGGGCCCAGGAGTGCGAGGCCCTTGGGCCAGCCCCAGTGGCAACTCGGTGAGTCAGGGGCAGGGTGGGGTGCACTGGGTGGTGGAGCCCGCAGGGCAGAGGCGAGGAGCCTGCCCATGCCAGCTACTCACAGCTGCTCCTGTCCCCAGATTCCCTACTCCTCCTCATCCCCCGGCAGCTACACGGTGAGTCCGGGTGAAGTTGGGCAATATGCAGGCTGGGGCCCGGGCTGGCAGCCAGGGGCCTTTCTCACGGCCCTCTCCCTCCATGTGCAGGGACCCCCAGGAGGAGGTGGACCCCCTGGAACACCCATTATGCCCAGCCCTGGAGGTATGGCCTGGGCGGTGACGCGGGCGGGTGCATGGGGGGAAAGCCCATTCACACCCCACCAATCGTGGCCCTGCTGTCCCTCCAGACTCCACAAACTCCAGCGAGAACATGTACACCATCATGAACCCCATCGGGCCGGGCGCCGGCAGAGCTAACGTGAGTGGGGGTGCAGGGCTAGGACCCTAGGTAGGGGGTGACCCCGTGGGGGGAAGTGATGAGTCGGTCAGGCCCATGCTGCTCTGTCCTCACAGTTCCCTCTAGGCCCTGGCCCGGAGGGCCCCATGGCCGCCATGAGCGCGATGGAACCGCACCACGTGAACGGATCCCTGGGTGAGTGGCACGGCCCCGCCCCAGCCGAGCCGCTCGGTGGGCCTCGAGCGCCCCCTGGCGGCGGCAGCCCTCCCACCCGCGGGAGCTGTTGAGGCTTCTGGGCCGTGTCCCGGGCCGGGCGCATCCCGCCTTTAAACCACTGTTGCCCCAATCCGGAGACCCTGCACATGCCCTTTCTGGGGACCCAACGGCGTGGGTCGTCCGGGGCTGGGGGAGGCTCGGGGAGGGCGGCGGGCCGCAAGCTCCGGGCGCGGGCGGGGAGGCGGCAGCTCCGGAGTCCAGCAGGCTGGCGCAGGCGCGTCTGAACCGCGTGTCGGTCTGTCGTTCTCAGGCTCGGGCGACATGGACGGGTTGCCGAAGGTGAGGGCTGCGCTCCTGCAGGGGGCGAACCGGGCGGAGGTCTGGGTGGGGGCGGGCGGGGATTCGGCGCTGACGGTGGCCGCCCCTAGAGCTCCCCCGGTGCCGTGGCCGGCCTGAGCAACGCCCCGGGCACCCCGCGGGACGACGGCGAGATGGCGGCCGCCGGGACCTTCCTGCACCCGTTCCCGAGCGAAAGCGTAAGCGACTGCGTCGACTCTCCCCCCGCGGCGGCGTCGGGCCGGAGGGGCCTGGCGGGCAGGCCCCGGCGGGGCGGCCGGGGGGCCAGAGCAAGACCGTGACCGCGGCGGGCCAGGTGGGGGGGGCGGCCGCGGCATCCTTTCCTCCACTCCCCGCCCACTCCCGCCCCTGCCCTCCCCCCAAGAGCCCCAGGACAGCCTCCCCCTGCATCCCGCCCTGCCCTGCTCCGCCCCTCCCCTCCCCGGGTCGGCCCTGCTCTTCCCAGTCTCCCTTTCTCCTGGGGGGGAGGTGGGGGAGGGTCCCAGCCGAGGCGAGAACTGAGCCCGCCCCTGCGCGCCGCCTCCTCTCTCTGCAGTACTCCCCAGGGATGACCATGAGCGTGTGATGGGGCTGCGGCCCCAGCCCTCTGCCCACCTCGGCTTCTGCTCAGTGCCCCTACCCGGGGCGAGGGTCTGAGGTCACACCTCTGGCACCTGGATACCTGGCCAACCAGGCTTGGACAGCTGGGAGGCCCCACAGGACTTTCTCATTTTATAAAAACGCAAGGACCTCAGAGACGTTGTTTCCCACGTGGGCCCTTCCCGCGGCTCGCGATTCGTCAGAGGGAGGCTCCTTGGTGGCCCCCTCTCCCCAGGACAGCAAGGGTGGACCCTTCCAATAAATGTAACTGGTTTTGGTTTTTGGTAGCCGGGTCTGGATTCTCACTTGGGCCTGGACCTGCAGCCACATCTTCCACCCTGCTGTTCTGCCACCCCCAGGGCTGGGAGGTTCCTGGGAATTGGGACAATAACTGTGAAGAGTGGGTAGGAGTTTGACCAGCTGAAAAGAGGGTGGGGTAGAAGCTAGGTGTCTAGCTGATGCTGGACAGGTTTGGGGGTGACCGTAGCAGCGGGTGACCATTGGACACACCACACAGGTGGAGGTTTGTCTGATAGGGGCATTGACTTTATTGTCTTTACAGGACCTCGAAAGGATGGCCCCAGAGGGGTGAGAGGAGGGGCTGGGGGTCTGCAACTGCAGCTTCAAGCTGTGGGCATCTGGGGTGCCTCTGCCTGTGGGTGCCCATTGGCATCGCCGGTGTAGCCGTTGGGGGCAATGGGCGCTGGTCCTTTCTTGCAAGGCAGAGGGCAGGCGGTGGCCACAGAACCAACTCGCTTGACGCCCAGGCCTGGGCGCTCCATCTTGTGCTCCAGGAGCATGTGGTTTTGTGGGGGGAGCCCCACACAGGCCCTGGGGGACAGGGCTGGGATCAGCAGGGCCAAACCTCCAGGCTGGTGACCTCTGCAGCCTCCAGCCCCCTAGCCCTGTGCACAGCCCCATGAGTGGATGGATATGTGGGCCATGGGTGGGAGCTTTGGAACCCAGCGCACCTGAGGATGTTCTCTATGCAGCTGCGCTGGCGGAAAAGCGCATTGACCACCGGGCTGCCTGGGGGCACAAGTGGAGCCTTGAAGAGGAAACTGAGGAGCGATAGCACAGGGTGGAAGCCCTGTGGCTCTGGGTCTGTGTTGGTGGTGAAGCTCACGCGCTGGCACAGCTCAGTGAGCAGTGCCAGGTCCAGCATGATGGGCGCTGCCAGCAGCGAATCCTGTGGGGTGGGCCGGTCAGGAGGCTGTGGGGTGGGTGGGGCTTCCCATTCAGATCCGCCCGCCGTCTCTCCCACTGTACCTCACAAGTATTGTGCAGCACCAGTGTATTGGTTCCACCAAGCATCAGCTCTGATGTATACTCGTCCAGCGCACGCTTGCTGTCACCCACATAGGGCACATACTTGATGACCACCTAGGGTGCAATACCAGGTCGCAAGGGCCCCTGCCACCTCCAGCCAGAAGCCCCCCACCTGGCTCTTGTGGACCCCTACGCACGCAGTGGTCAGGCGCCTCTCCTGGAGCGTACAGCACTGGGTTACTCTGCACCATGTCGTCTACCACGCTGCTCTTGGACACCTCCTTTGAGCGGAACTGCTGGGGCGCCGAGAGGTTCTGCCCATCGTTGTTGCCCAGGTGGTTGTAACTCACGATGGACATGGTCTGGTCAAAAGAGGTGGCACAGAAGCCCTAGGCCCTGCAGGGAACTAGGTAGGTCCTTCGGGTCCAGGTTCCTTTCCTGCATTTTTCACCTCCCCAGATAGACTTACCTTGAGGCCAGAGCCAATGAGGAAGTCCACGAGCACAGACTTGACCTTGGTCTGGCCTGATTTGAAGTCATCTCCACCCACAAACACTCGATGCTGCGCTGCCAGCTCAAGCGCACCGGGCACCAGTGTGTTCTGCGGGGATCCATTGAGGAAGGCGCAGCCCTCCAGGATGCTGGCCACCGCAAAGAGCGTGGATGGTGACACCTCTCCGCCAAGCTGCGGGTGTGGGTGGGCAGTCAGTAAGAGGTGGGTCCAAGGAACTGGCCCTCACCCTACTGCACCCTGGCATGTGCCCACCTGGATGGTGTGCAGCAGGTTCTCGGCTGTGTCATTGAGACCAGGAACCACTTCGCAGAAGCGCTCTGTGTTCGCTGTCCACAGCACGATGACCTTATCCAGCCCGGCGCTGGATCGGAAGTCACGGATGTCCCTGCGGATCTGCTCCAACTGCAGGGAGGGTGAAGGAAGGCTAGCGGGGAGGTTGTACAAACCCCACGGTTTGCAGAAGCATGGGCCACTCAGTTCTCCAAAGTACTAAGTGGGGCCTGGGTGCCCAGGATAGGAGCATGAGGCAAAAGGGAGTGAACTGGTGGCAGGGAACAAGGGATGCGGGATGAGGCAACACCTGCTGTGCGCGTGTGCCCGGGATGAGGTTGTCAGCACGCGCATTTTGGTTGGCCGCGATGAACTCGGGGATGTAGACCGAGGGCCGTGGACGCATGGCCTCCATATGCGGCCACAGTTGCTCCTGAAGGCCCCAATCCAGTACCTTCGCGCGCCGCATAGCCTCAGCCAGGTTCAGCGACGAGATATCCCAGCCTGCGGGGGACCCTCATGCTTGGCCCAGCCCTGATCCCCAGCTGCTCCAGACCCCACCTCCCATCCCGCCCAGGGCTCCGCCCACCATCAAACACCAGGTCGTTGGGCGACACCATGGGCAGCAGCGCACTGAAGGGCACGAACACCTCCTGGCCCTCAGCATCCAGACCCAGGTTCACGGTACCGGCCTGAGTCAGCGAGCCGTAGTAGTTGGCTTCCTGGGTGGTGGGGGGAACGAGACACAGCGGGGTAAGGCGCAGGCGTGGCGAGAGGAGGGCCCGCGGCCTGCCCGGGGCTCCGCCCTGCCCTCCTGCGCTTTCAGCTCCGGGCTCCAGGCCGGGGCGGAAGCATCTCCTCCCCAGCGGGTTCCCCGAGCCCGCCGTGCCTAAGGCTCCGCCCTCACAAGGCTCCTGCGGCTCTCCGCCCACCTTCTGGAACGCCCAAGGAGGTCCGCGGCAGCCAGGCCCCGCCCCCAGCAGGCCCCCTCCCCGCCCGCAGGAACTCCGACCCAGCCCCCCTCCGCGGCCGGGCCTCCGCGGCCCCCCACCTGGCGACCAGCGCGCGTGGGCCAGGACAGGCGCAGTCGGTTGGCCAGCACGGCGGCGGTAAGCGTGGAGCCGTTGTTCCCGCCCCAGCCGACGAGCATGACCCCAAGCCGGGGCACCTGCCGGGCAGTCCGGAAGGTGAAGCGCGTGGACGTGGGGCGCACCTGGGGGCAGGCGTCGTCGTAAGACTGGGGCCCCAGCCTCTTCTCCCCTCAAGGCAGGGAGAGGGTTGGAGATGTTGGACAATCCCCCGCCATCATCTCCCTAGTGTCCCCAACCCAAGGCTCCTGGGCCCCTCGCCCACCTTGAGGACACCGCCCTCACGGCTGACGCGCGTCGTCCGGTACTCGTACTGAGCCTCGATGGCCTCGGGGCTGTAGACCACGTCCGGGCTCTCGACCACGAACTGGGGGGCTGCCTCCATCGCGGCGACCTGGGGCCCGGGTTAGCAGAGGGTCAGCGGGGACCCCAGGTGACCGGCCCAAGCCGGCCTGGGTCCTCAAGAAGCCCCCAATCCGTCCAAGACCTCGCTCACCTTCGAGGAGTCAGCTCCGACCGCGGCGGCGGACAGCGCGGGCTCCGGAGCGGCCTCGGGAGAAAAGCGCCGCGGCCCCGCCCCCCGCCCCGCCCCCGCCTTGTTGGGGAGGGGCGCGACGGCGGGGGCAGGGGTTCTAGGCCGAACTGTCGAGGCCCGGTCAGGCCGGAAGCGGCCGGGTCACCACTGAGCGGCATTGGTTCTCTTCTCTAGGGGTCCTCTGGACACGCGGCCGCTTATTCCCATTTTACAAAAGAGGACGATGGGGCTACAATTGAGCCCCAGACCCCGGCCACAAGCTGGAGGATGGGGCTGCGCAGGAAGGCTGCGGCTGTGGAGGGAGGGGCCCGGGTCTGTGATACTGCAGGGGAAACAGACCTGGAAGCCAGGCCGGCCTCCTCTGTGAGCGGTGGCCGCCACTCAGTACTCCGAATCTCTGGGCCCCATGAACCTGGAGCGGGTGGACCAAATTTCCTCTGCCTCAGCGGGGTTTCACATGCATGAGGAGTAGCGGGCTGGAGACACGGCTGGTCACTAGGGAGGAGAGAGGACCGCCAGTGTGGGGAGGAGCCGGGACAGCACACCAGAGGCCCCCCTCATGCACAGTGATAAGGGAGCGTGGGAACCCAGCGGGCAAGCGGGGGCGGCTCCCCCAAGGAACTTTCCAAAACAAGCCAGCCGGAAAGTTTCCACCACTGGAGCTGGCCCAAAAGGTGGAGAGTTTGGGAATGTTTGCAGGAAAGGCAGCCGGGGGCCTGGTCTTGGGGACTGGGGGCTCCAAGAGTCTGGCTCTTGGAAAGGGCCCCACTCTGAAGTAGGAAGGGGACCAGGACTGGGGCACCTCCAGTTGGAAGGAACTCACAGAGGAGGCTCTACAGAGCAGGGTTTCCAGAGGAAGTGGCTGGTGGAAGGGGTTTTGAGGTATGAAGAGGAGTTCACCTGGAGAAGACTATAAGCAGGTACCTGAGTCACCTAAAAGCCTTGGGGAAGGGGCTCCCACTCTGATGACAAGGTGGCAATGGAAGGCAGGCACCAGTCTGGAGACCATGCTGACCCCAGGGGCTGCTAGGAGAACATCTGGTATCTCCCTGGCTTCTGGGAGATTCGAGTTCAATCACACATCATGTCATAAGTTAGATTAACCAATCACATCTATGCAATCACACCACTGGAGCTCAGAACCCAGCTCCCCCAAAATGCCACTTTGACATGCAACCGGAATGCTTGTCCCCACGGCACCTGTCTCCCCCACCCATAGCACCAAGAATGCCTCGGAGCTGCGTTGCTGACCTGCCTGGTCTGGTAGCAGATAAGATCCCAGTTCCAGGAGTTCTGCCCCATCCCTGGGAGGGAGGACTCCCCACAGAAGGAGGCGAGAAGAATCTGGACGGACAGGCCTCGCTGGGCGTCCAGTCCCACCTGTTTCCATGACAACAGCCACTTTTGTCCAATACCTTTCTCCACGGCTGTCTGTGCTTCATGGAGCCCAAGCCCAGGACGTGTCCCCCTGGATTCTGTTTCTGAAGGCTCCTGGTCACCTGAGACCTCGATCTAGCGAGTTTGTTCTTTTCTCTTTACTCCGGGGATGGGAGCCGGGCCTCCTGCGTGCCAGGCAGTTGCTCTGCCATTGAGCTCCGCTCCAGCACCTTGTGGTCCTCCGTCACAGGAGTCAGGGTGGTGGCCTTTACCGGGGTGAGGAAAGGCACTGCAGGCCCTACAAGACTTCCGCACAGTCCCCTAAGGAGGGTTTGGGTGCCTTTGTGGTGGCGCTGGGTGGTGGCATGGATGGAGAGAGCAAGGGAGGTCCAAGGCCCCATCATGCCCTTCGCATGTCCCCTGTGTGGCTGTCAGCCAGTCCCCGAGTTCTGTGAGCTGTCATCCAACCCAAGGCGGGGGTCCTGGGAGTCCCCTGAACAGCCTGTGGCTGGGCAGAGCTGTCCTGTCGGCAGCAGGAATGTCCAAGGGTCTGAAGTGGGGGCAGCCTGTGCGCTGAGCCTCTTCACCTGGGGTCGGACATCAGGGGATGAGGGCATGCTTGCAGCTTGAGGCCATACATGGCACCATGGGGACATATGCAGCAATGAGGAAGGCCCCCAGGCCTGGCATTCCCAGGGCGGGCTGGGTGGGGGCAGGAGGCAGCCCCATTAGTTCACAGGTCAGTGGGAAGCAACATGGCCTTGGCCCTGGGCCGCCTCCTTCCTGGCAGTTGGTGCTGGGAGGTGAAGGTAGGGGCTGTGGGGTGGCAAGGCTGAGGGAGGGGACTGGTGGGCCCGTGGACCAGGGTCACTGTGGTGACAGAGGTAGGAAGGAAGGAGCGTTGTCCAGCCGGAGGAGGAGTGTGGCGGTAGCCCCAGCCCTTTTCTGCCTTGGTGTCCAGGTCACCAGGAAGGAGACACCCTCCTGAGCTCCCAGGGGTCCAGGCCTCAGGAAGGACAGCGGGGGACAGACTAGCTTCAGTGGCCTATGGTCCAGGCAGAGCGGCAAGGCCAGAGGTAGCAGGTGCTGGCCCTGAGGTGTGGAGACGGGTGTTGTCCCCGGAAGAACGGGGTCCAGAGCATCTTAGAAGCAGGGGACATTCTGCCTCGCTGCCGGCCGGCCTCCCCCTGCGCCCCGCGGATTCCTGGCTGCCTCAGAACTCGGGCCAAGAGGCTGCAGCGGCCCCAGGCCCCTGCCCTCCGCGCGCCTTTGTTTTTCCTTTTTAAAATAAACACCCCAGCCCCCACCTTGTCCTTGGAGGCCCAGCGCCTGCGTCCTCCAGCTCCTCGCCTGGAACACAGGCCCAGATGGCCACCCCGCTGAACCTCAGCACTCCCACTGCCACCAGGGGGACAAGCCAGCCCCATGTGCCAGCCTGGGAGTCACACACAACGAACCCCACCATGGCCACTGCTTCCTTCTTTACAGCTGGTTTCGGTGTCTTTGAGGGGATATCTATCGCCTGCTGCCGGGGGTGGCTTTGGACTCCTGGGCTGCGCAGCCTCCCCCTCAGCTGGGGCCCAGCCACAGGCGACCTGCTGCTGTTTTCCCCAGAAATGGGGTGAGTCACAGCTTGTTCCCCTAAATATCCTGGTCTCACTCCTGTGTGTCACTCAGCAGCCCTGTGCAGACTGGGCAGGAGACATACTGTGCTCAGCGCCAGCTCTGCCGCCCTTTCTGTTCCCACTCATGGAGAGGGGTCTGGCCCTGTGGCGCCCGCAGAGGCCGCTTGCCTTGGTCCCTTGTTCCCGGCCAGTAGCCTCAGGAGGGCGCGCGGGCTGCCCGCTGGACGCCCCTCATCACCACGGAGGCTCCTGGCCAAGTCACCTCCTGGCCCCAGCCCGGCCCCAGCCCACCCCCAGCCCAGGACCAGGGACTCCCTGGGGCCACCGCAGGACCCGGCTGTGACACACACACAAGCCAGCCAGGGGCGGCTGGTTCAGTTCAGTGAAATTTATTGTAGGTTGAAAAACTCAGCATTCCCGTGTTGAGTGTACAAAAAGGACACCAGGTGCTTAAGAAAATACGAGGGGACTGAAGATGCGACGCCTTTCAACTGTAACATTTTGGCAAAAGTGAAAAGTTCTTGTAAACACCAACTCCATGGCTCAAAATAGTTTTTCTCCACAGTACAACATTAAAAGGAAAAAACGTCAATAAGTTAGACCATCTTTAATCAGCTAGAACTTTCGTCCATCAACCCCGAGGCACAACAGCTTCCTCCGAGGAGGAGGATGCAGACGCCCAGGAGAGGCGAACTCTGCGGGGCCTGGGATGGGGCGGTGGAAGGCGGCCGGCCCTCCTTCAGCAAGTCCTTCCACCCCCGAGGGAGGGGGCAGAGCCCGCCTGGGCCGCCATCCCCACCCCAGATGCCAAACAAAATAACAGCTATTGAAACATAAAGGATCAGTTTCCTCAGAGATGTGGGGACCCCAGGGGTCCCAAAGGAAAGACACTGGGGCGGGTGGGACATACGCAGGCGCCTCCACACAGGCGCCAGCTCTTTGGAAGCCACTGGGAGACACCCCCACGGTTTAGAAAAATAGACGCATCTGTGTTTACCCGCCCGCCCTCCCGCCTCACTGCTGTGGACGGCAGCGCCCCCCCACCGTGACTGACCCTGGTCACAGCAGCCCCCACCACATTCCCGAGTCATGGCTTCGCTTGGCCCTGAATGTGAACACTCGCCTCGCCCCCCACACCTTGTAGGGGTCACATACACGCGCGCGCGCACACACACACACACACACACAGTCCCCCAATGCTTTGGGGGACACTAAGAGACTAGGCACAGCAACAAAGCAGCAATTGGGTTATCTGTGGAGCTTGTGCCCCAGAGAGGACAGATAGGGCGTGTCCTCGGGTTCCCAGCCCCTCCCTGAGTGCAAGCCCCAGCGGTGGCCCTGCTGGCACAACCCCAGGACGCACAGGTGGATGGAGCCAGGGCCAGGGCACGGTCAGCAGAAACCGCACGGCCTTGACGGCTCGGAACCGAGAGCAGCTGCGAGGGGGAAACCGAGGACCTTGGGACATCGTGCTGCCGCTGCCGAGGACTTCAGCTTGTAGCACAACACACCCGCGGCCCTGAAACAGCAGGACTGGCAGGGGCCCGGAGCGCAGCCTCCTCAGCTCTGAGCAGCTTTCCAGGGGCACTGGTAGAGTCCCCCTGACCGAAGCCTTGAAGGTGGCTTTGGAGCAGAGACCTTGCCCAGCCCCGGGGCCCTGGCCCACCAGCTCGGATTCTCCTGGGAAGTCCCCAGCGCTGTGCCTTTCGATGGCGTCTTAATACTGCGGGAAAGGACACAGGGTAACATCTAGACCCTGGATGTCCAAGGAGAGGGAGGCACAGGTTTAGAAAAAAAGATTTTGCTTTCTCTTTTGTACAAAAATAGACTTGAGTCTCTAGCAGTAGCTAAAAGTGGCTGACATTGTATAAAACTAGAAAAGGCAGGCAGGCTGGCCTCCGGTCTTCGGTTGTGGCGAGAGGGGAAGTGGGACCCCAAGGTGGGCTTCCGTGGGCCTGGCCTGCAGGGAGGCAGGGCGGGCCTCGGCCACCCCACTGGGCGAGCATGGCGAGGCCTCCCTGACAGCCGTGGTGCTGGCTCAGATGCGTACATCTCCCGTGTTTATTGTTTTAAATAAATCCTCTCTCCCACGCGCACCCCCCAGCCCCTGGCACCCAGAGGGCCCGTGAGGTGGAGGGTGCCGGCTAGGGCCAGGCCTGCAGCTGCCGCTGGTCATACTCGGCGATGAGCCTCTTGATGTGCGCCAGCTTGCTGTGCAGGTACTCGCAGCGGTGCTTCTCCTGGCTGTAGTTGGTGTTGGTCTGCGAGAGAGCGAGCCACGCGGGAGTCAGCCGCCCGCACCGGGGCTTGAGGCTGCCCAGGCATGCGGCCCCTGCTCGCCTGTGCCCAGCATGTGAGGGTCCTCCTAGGACTGGGACCCTGCAGGCTGAGATGCCGGCTCGTCCACCAGCAGAGCAGGGTCCCCTCAGCCAAGCCCATGTGGTGGCTCCCTTCCTACAGACAGGGCCCCTGAGGCCCCCCACCCCCGCACCCGACCTTGGGCACCAGCTCCGCTCAGGACAGGCTCGGCCCCTCTGGTGGAAGAGGCACCCTGCGGATCAGAGACCTGAGTCCACCCTCCTGCTCCAGACTCGTCTGGAACCTGGTGCGGCTGACCCCAACTGCCCAACACATGACTATTCACCTTTTTGATTTTTCGATATTCCTGCAGAATCTGCCCGCGAGTGGTCTAGAGGGACAACAGAACACAACATGAGTCACGTCTGCATCTGAAGGAGGCCAGGCTGAGCCGCCCTCTCGGTCGGTGCTCTGCACAGCTTCAGAAAGAGCAGCGGCCATGTGGCGGATGTGCCCTGTGGGAGCTGGGGCAACCTCCGGGGCAGAGCGACTGCCTTCCCCCAAGCCCAGCGGGGTCTGTCCACAGTTCCAGGGGCAAAGGGGTTGCTGTGGAGTGGCCACGTGGGCTGCAGGAAGCGTGTAGGTCCGAAGCCCTCAGAGAGCCCCATCATCCCTCCAGTCCTCTGGAGATCAGACTGACCTCCGGCAGGGGACACAAACCTTGACCCTTACCAGGGCCAGCCCTGCAGTCGGGCAACCAGCTCTGAAAGGTGGCAAGTGGGGACAATCGGTGACTGGGTGCGGGGCCTGATTGGAGGTTGTCAGTCAGCCAAACTTGTCAGGTCCTGACCCTTCTCACAGCCCGCCTGAGCACTTCCTCGTGAGGTCCGCCCCAGGGTCCCGCATCCCCAGCAGCCCCCGTGTCGCAGCAAGAATCCTGTCAGGTTGGTTTGGCCGGAATCCACCCCAGGTTCCCTCTCGGCCATTTTCCATCCTCTGAGGCCGGTTCTTTGCTCTCACCCCCACCTGCCTGGGCTATGTGGAGGCTGAGCCCTGCTCCCCGCAAGCCTATGGTGGCTTCCAGGTGGCCCTGTCCCTTTTCCTTATCCTGCTTTAACAAGTGGCACTGAGTAGCTACTTCTTCCTGTAGCACTGCTAGGGCTGGCGCCCAGGGCCCTCATGCCAGCTAGCGCTCTGCCACCGAGCCACACCCAGCCAGCAACTTCCTTCCTCAACGAGATGCTTTTGCAGCGGAGGAGGCGCCACGTTCCTGAGCCCCGGGGCCGGGATTCTGGGTCAGGGAGCTACAGGAGCCGCCACCCCCCTCAGTGCCCTCTGCCCTCTGCGATCACAGGCTCTAGGTAGGGCCAGGCACCTGTAGTCCTGCTCATGATGTGGGGTCCTGAGTCCCGGGTCCTGGGTTTGAGAAGAGGACCTGCGCGCCTCAGCTCATCTTGCTCTTTTGCCTGCACAGGGGGCCGGTGGGCCTGGCTATCTGTGAGGACACCTGTGACGGGCTGGTTACTATCTGGCGCTGGCCGTGCGTGACACCAGGGAGGGCAATGCCTGTGTGTCCCCCGCCCCAGGGCACAGGCTCAGCAGGGACTCCTGGGAGGGCTGAGGGAGGCAGCGGCCCTACCTCGTACTCCTCGGAGCCCTGCGAGAGCTGCCGCAGCTGGGCATCCAGCTGTGTGAAGCGCCGCGTGATCTGCTCGATGCGGGCGTGCAGGTCGCGGTACTCGCTGTACTCAGCGTTGAAGTCGTTCTTGTAGCTCTGGCGCTGCTCGGAGGAGGAGATGGCCGCGTATTTTCTAAGGAGAGGAAAGAAAGGGGCCATCAGGGCTCAGGGGGCTCCTGAGGAGAGCCACCAATGGCCATCCCAGGACACCCCAGCCACAGCTGTGTCCTGGGATTCACAGAACAAACATGGAGCCAGGGGAGCCTCTGCCAAGCTGAGGAGCTGGGGACACTGGCCCCAGAGAAGCGGAGCCCCTCCCGAGGTACTCACAGCAGATAGTCTGGTGTCTCTGATGTGGACGAGGGCACGCTGGCGCTGCCGCAGGTCCCGTTCAGACCTGCAAGAGGAAGGCACAGCTGCCGGGTATCCGTGCTGCCCGGGGCGGGGCCGGGACAGGCCCATACCGCAGAGGCAGGGCAGAGCGGGTGCTGTGCCGAGGCCACCAGGAGGGTTTGAGGGGAGGGCAGGGCAGGCCAGAGCCCCACAGAGCATGTGCGCCCAGATGCTGCCTCAGGGACACCTACAGTGAGCAGCTGACAGGTCAGGGTGGCTGCGTCACTGTCCCTTTCTGGAGCTGGACAGCACCAGGCCTCTGCTGCTTCTACTGACAGTAGGTTAAAGGTCACTGAGCTGAAACAAATGGTCCCTGCCTGGCCTGGGTCCTGGGGTGTCCTGGTTTTTGGCCACAGACGCAGCCCCGCATCCTGCTCCTCCGACCAGGTGCCGGGCTGCAGCTTGTGCTGGAGAAGCAGGGGCCACCTGCTTGGAGGTCCTGGGGTGGAGCTCAGGGACATGGGATCGACAACATGCGGCCCTTTAGGCAGAACGGACCTAGTGAAGGCCACGCAGTCCACACTCATACCTGCCGCCAGTGTGCTGCCCTGGCAAGATCACATGACACCCCAAAGCTGCTGGAGACCAGGGAGGGGAGGGAGAAGTGCCCTCGCCCCCACCCACACGCTGTGACCAGAATGAGGCTCATTTCCCCGGGGCCCTTTCTCTCCAGAACACGCTCTCCCTTCCCAGTACAGAAATGAGTGTGTCCCTTTGTGGTGTGGAGCGGGAAGGATGAAGTACCGCTCTGCCTGGCAGAGGACCTCCCACTTCTTGGCCCTTTCCGTGGACCTTCGGGGACCCACGCCCTACTCCTGTAAGGCAATGCCGGTGAGAGGAGAGCAGCCTGGGCGTCTGCCAGGACAAGCAAGTTCCCCGAGCCGCGGTCCCAGACGCAGCTGAGGCGCCCACGGCCTGAAGGTGGCCCAGAGCTCGCTCCCTCTGCTCCCCTCAGGCGGGGCTGCAGGGCTGCAGGGCAGCTCTTGGGACAGGCCTGACCTCGGTGTGCATTCACTCCCCTCTGAAAGTCCCCTCCAGGACGGCCACAAGTGGACAGAACAGTCTCCCCAGGGCTCTAAGCTGATATCCCCACCCTGAGCCACGCACGGCCATCCACGCATGCCCATCCTCAGCCCACAGGGCACGAGTTGGACAGCTGTGCCAACATGTGAGGGGTGTGGCCAGCAAGGCATCTCTGCCATGTGTAGCCCATGCTCCTGCCATGCCACGGGCAGCGTGAGCAGGGCCTCCCTGGGCATTCTGGAACACGTGACTGCCATATGCCAAGCCCAGCTGGCACCAGCTCATCTAACCCTCAAGATTCTCAAATGGGATGACAAGTAGGCAAACCAAGGCTCAGGGCCAGCCTGACCCAGGGCAGGAGGGACCTTGAAGTCTGGCCCTTGCCAAACCCTGTGGCCCCTGTGCCAAGCCCAGGCCCTGGTCATGGCCTGCTGAGCTGCTCTTGCCAGGGGGCTTCTTTGGGAACATGACCCATTCGTTTCTCTCCCATCTCTCCACCGGCTTGTCCTCTGCTCCTGGGTGGGGGCCCTGGGACCTACCCCGCACCCGGACCAACCTGGGCCCTGGAGACAGTGGGCTCTGCGCTGGCATGGCTGCTGGTGCCATGCTGCACTTCCCTTTTAACTGTCTGGCGCTGGGGATGGAAGGAGGGCCTCGGCCTAGCAGCGCTCCAGCCCCCGCTGGCCCCACCCCCTCCCTGCTACTCGCACGGGGTCTCCCAGGGCCTGGGAGGAGCTGCCCAAGGGCTGACCTGCACCTGGCAGGACCCTGCAGGGCTCCTATTCCTCTGTTCCTGGCAGAGGCCGGGGAGGTGTGGCCTTCCTGGGTGCAGTGGGACAACTCATCAAAGCCACAGTCCCAGGAACCCCCGCCTGGGATCATGCCCAGAGAAACAATGCTGAAGTAGCAACAGGTGGCACAGCCCCGGCTGCCCTGGCCAGCCAGTGTTGGGGAGCAAGGCAGCCACTTCGGATGCCACTGCCCCAGGAGGCCCCACCCCGTGTGGCTGCTCAGTGTCCGAATGAGGCTGGCGTGGTGCACTGTGCTAGTCCATGCTGTTTTCTACAAATCAGCAGGAACCAGGGGTCACTGAGCTGGACAGGCCACTGCCTGCTCGGCTCAAGTCCCCAGGGCTGTGATCTTGGGCACTAGGTATAGAAGACCTCACTGCCAGCCCTGCCTTTCTGGAGAGCACTGTGCTGGCCCACATCACCCCTCAGTAGCCCAACACTGATTCCCCATCACAAAGTTTCCTCTGTTGGGCCGGGTGTGGCCCAGTGCCTGAGCCCCTGCCCAGCATGCAAGGCCCAGAGGGTCCCCTGCTCAGCACAGGGCCTGGCATGTTTCACCCCCTGGTCCTGTCGCTAGGAACCCGTTTCTGGGTCCCCTAGGGCTTCCCACCCCTGCCAGGAGACCCTGCAATGCCTTCTAAATCCTTCCTGCATGTGCCCAAACCCAGCTCCTCCACAAGCCACACAAGCTGACCACAGCCCAGGTGCTGTCCTCTCCACCCTGGATCTGCTTGGGTAGAGCTGGCTTCCCTGTCCCTCCACTTCCTTCCCTGGGCCCCAGCAGCCCCCAGCACCCCTGCTGTCTCTCAGCAGCCAGAGTCTCCTGCAGCGTGTTCCTCTCCACACTGATCCCCTTCTGTGAGCCCTGCTCCCTGCTGGTCCGTGGCCTGCACACGGGCAGTGAAAGCAGCACCAGGTCTCAGCCCTGAGGGCTCCCCAAACCCCCACACCAAAGGGGCAGACGGAGGAACAGCCGCTAGGACACAGCGGCCCCAGGCTGCACGTGCGGGGAGCCTGACAGGGCCTCGCGGGCAGCATGGCCAGCCTCCCTCAGACTCTAGCAGCCTGGACCTTCATGACACCCTTCGAGTGAGGGCGAGCGGGGGCACCCACCTGGGGCATCGGGGGGAGCTCTGTGGGTGGCAGGAGCGTGATCTGGCGGCTGGGTCCGGTGCCTGTCCTCGGCCGCCCTCTCCTTGTCTTTGTGCTTCTTGGACTTCTTCTTGGGCTGGCTGCGGGCAGGGCTGTCGTGGGGCCTGTCGGGCTGGGTGCAGTCCGTCAGCAGGGGGAGACCAAGGTGAGTGGCAGGGCTGGGGGCAGCAGCCTCCCCGCGCTTACTGTCCTGGCCACTGTGGCCCAGGTCATTGCTAACATCGGTCAGGGGGTCATGGGCCCGCGGGGGCTCCAGTCGCGGAGGCAGATGGGCACTGGAGCTGAGGGTGTCCGTGCTAGTCGGCGGCCCTGGGGTGGGCAGGAGGGCCTCGCGGCCATTGGGCACACTCAGTTTCCCGTTGAGGGCAGGCTGGGCTCTCTGGGCGAAGTGCGATATCCTGGGTTTCTTGTTGGCCAGGGGGTCAATGAAATCAGGTGGCTGTGGCCGTTTCTGCCAAGAAAGGGCGATGATTTTACAGGGAGCACGGGAGCCACCAGGCGGCACCAGGCCCAGGGAGACCCAGTGCCTGTAAGGTACCCTCTGGCCACACGGGGGCGCCCAGATCCTGGGTCAGGACTTGGTAGCCAAAGCTTGCCAGCCGGGTGGCCAAGCCTCCAGGCACAGGAGCCTCACGGAGGCAGGCGGACAGGGTGCCAGAAGGGGTCCTCTGGCTCACAGGGGAGACCCACCCCCCACCTGCGCTTCACACCCAGTCAGTCAGCTGCTACCTGAGGGGGCGAGGCTGAGCTGCCATGCTCGCCCGGGGGGCTGGTGGCCACGGGGTCTCCAGGCAGGCTGGTGTTCTGTGGCTGGCACAGCTTGCTGTAAGGAGAAGTGGGGGGAGGGCGGGTCAGAGGACTCGGCAGCGGTGCCGGATGGAGTGACCCCCTGGCCAGGAAGCCCAAGTAGAGGTGCCCCCCAAAACCACTCCAAAAAATGAGAGCTGGGCCGGGTGCAGTGGGGAGTGGGGGAGCCGGGGGGGGGAGCCCAGGGAAGTGGAGAAGCCCTGGGAGTGGGGGAGCCCTGGGAGTGGGGGAGCCCAGGGATTAGGGGAGCCCGGGGCGGCAGGGAGCAGCCTTAGGGCCTCTGGACCAGCTGGCACAGGAGGACACCCCTTGGTGCCACTGAGGTCTGAGCGTGGCCCCCGAGGCTTCTGTGTGGCGATTGGTCCCCACTGTAAGAGGACGACAGAAACTGAATCTGCCTGCGGCTCCTCAGGTGGCCTCTGGGGAGTGACTAGGGTTAGTTAAGGGCATCAGGATGGAGCCCCCACAACTGAGTCCTGAGTAGATGGGGAGACCAGAAAACAGACACAAACGCACACACCCTTTTTCTCAATATGGGACGGTTTGCACTGCTGCAGGACCTGCCAGCAAAAAGCTGTCACTAGATGCAGCCCCCAACTCCGCACTCCAGAATCATGAGCCAAATTAACCTCCTCTCTAGACAGTTGCCCAGCCTGAGGGATTTTGTTTCAGTGTCCTGCACCCAGAGGAGGTTAGTTCACTGCCTCTTCATTTACATGGAGATGAGGAGCACATAAAAATGACCTGACACTTAGGGTACAAGCTGAGTCTTGCTGGGGACTCCAGCGTTCACAGCAGCATCATTCATCACGGGCAAAAGGTGAAAACCACCCAACTGCCCATCAACAGATGCCTGGATCAGCACAGCGTGGTCCAGTCACCTGGTGGAACAGCACCAACACAGGCTACAGCACGGACGAACCTCAAAAGCACGATGCTGAGTGACAAGAGCCTATACAAAAGGCCACACAGCATGTGCTTCCACTGACATGAAATATTGTGAACAGGCGAATCCACAGGGACAGGACACACATGAGTGGCTGCCAGGGGCTGGGAGAGGTGTGGGAGTGACTGCTGATGGGGATGGGGTTTTTTTGGGGGGGTGATGAGACGGCTCTGGAATAGCAGTGATGGCTGCACAGGTTCGAATGTTCTCTGATCGTTCACATTAGATGGGTGACTTGTGTTACATAAATTGCATCTCAATAAAGTTGTTATTCCTTTGTAATATCCTCGGGGAGAAAAGACAAGAAATAACCTCACTTTCATGAAAAAAGAACATCATGCTGCCAAAAAGCAACAGGAAAAGACTCTTAGAAACTAGAAGTAATGGCAGGACAACAACAGGCTAAGAGAAGCTGAAGAAATCTCCCAAAAGTATGAGAGAAAGAAAAACAGGGAAGACACAGGACCACCCAGCACCACGGCCCCCTAGTGGCAGAATTAGAGAAAGCAGGAGGGAAGGGCAGTGGCGTCTTTTCTGGACCACACATGGGATGGAGGGAACAGGCGCCACCCAGAGCTCCTGCCTGCATGCCTGTGACCGCATGGGTGGATGAGAAAGGGCTGGGTCGGGATGCCTTTGACCAAAGGCCAGGTCTTCAACATGGAGGGAGAGCGCTTTTGGCTCTGAAAGTCTAGTCTTGGCCATCGGCTGACACTAAGTAGGACTATTGCTGGGGTGTGAAGAGGGGCAGATGGGTGGCCTCCTGAGCCCTTTCCTGAGTCAGAAATCCCAGAAACTGTGTTCCCTCCACCCCAGGGAGGAGCAGGGGGCAGCTGCGGGGCCAGGGATGGGGCTCTGGGTGAGAGAGGAGCACCTGGACTGGGGTGAGGCCCCCAGCACTGGGTGGTTCTGGTGGAATCGGTTCCTGAGGGCATGTGCAGGTCTCCGGACCTCCCAAAAGGGACAAGAGGCCCGGGGAGTGGACAACCAAAAATGGCTCGAGCTGCTGGACTCAGAAGAGGGTGCAGACAACCGACAGTGCAGCCGAGGCATGGCACAGGGCTCTGCTGCGGGCCACCTGTAGTGAGCTGGTCCCCACACCCTGCCTGTTTTGTGACCTGCACAGGCCCAGCCTTCCCTGTAACAAAGGAAACACTCCGAGCTCCTGTCTTCACTTCTGGTCTAAGTGAGGCCTTGACATCGAACACTGCCTCTGTGGGGCGTCTCTGCACAGCCACAGGCTGGGACACTGACGCTCGCTCTTCCCATACACCAGTGGCCACCGATCCACAGCCAGCCCCCATCGAGGGCTGACCGCCCATGGGCTCCCGCAGGCCAGCGGCTCACCAAGGAAACAACCTCAGATGGAGGTGAGCAGGGTGGCTGGGGCAGGCATGCTGTGACACCCTGCCTGACGCCCAGATGCTGCTTTCCACTGACCCACACAGGCCTGGGGCTCGCTCCCCGCAGCTCCCCTGCCTGGGTTGGGACAAACCAGCAGGCACGGAACCCCTGGGGTGCAAGCACCGCCGGAGGGGGCCCCAAAGGAGGGGCAGGCTGGGTGCAGCCTTGCACTTCCAAGCACACGGGTCAATGTCATTGATGGTAACAATGTTCGGTCCTTTGCCTAAGTGTGTGGCGGGTGGAAACAGCTGGAGGAAGGAGGATACAGTGCTGCCCGGGGACAAGGTTGGTTGGAGTAGCAGGGGACCTCCCAGGTGTGGACGGTGGCAGGAGGGCTTCTGCCAAGACTATGTCCTCTGCCAGCCTCTTCTGAGCACCCAGGACCCACCACAGGATACTTGGGCTCCAGGTGGCCAGCTCACCCGAGGACCACGACCAGCTCCAGGAAGGGACACTGCAGGGGCGAGGAGGGGAAGCGCTGCCGCTGCTCTCTGGGGTTCACGTGGAGTGATCCCCAACCCCCTCGGCTTTCTAGACACAATGACTGCTTCAAACAGCCACATTTAAAAACACCTAAAAACGCCAAACTCACAGACAGCTCAGGTCTAATTAGCACACAGGCCTGCAGAAGCCCTGCAGGGGACAGCTGCCCGCCTCCTCAGCCCCGGCTCCCCAGGGCCCACTGCTCCTGACCCTAGGGCCCAATTAGTCAGAAAGGGGATGTGTTTAATTAACGCTGCTTAATCACATCTGCAGGGAGCACGCTTTGCCTCATTTCTCTCAGCTTGGGGTTCTTGAGAGGTTCAGCAGTGGCCTCAGGGGACGCTGGCTGCTGAAGGAGCCGGGAGGGAAATGGGGGAACAGTCACAGGTGATCTGATCCGGGCACACTGAGGCCTTTTGTTTGAGGACTCCTTGGCTGGGGCGACGTGACTTACACCCCCACCCAGGGTGCTACCTCCCCCACCAACCAGCAGGAGGCTGTGGGACTGCGGGCAGCAGGGAGGATAGTCGGGAAGGTGCCCAGGAGATTCTGTCCTGAGCCACTGGCCTTCGGGACCATGAGAAGTCGTCCCAGATCTCTGGGAGGTGCCGGGGAGGGGTCGGGAGGAAGCATTACCGGACAAGCATTCGTTTCAGCAGCTGCTGGTCCCCCTCTGAGTAGCCAGGCCAGTCCTTCTGCACGTCCTTGTACATGCAGTCCCTCAGCGTGCATGTGCCGTCCTTGGCATTCACATTGGCCACCTGCAACACAGAGCCAGCCGTCACCGTGCAGGGAGCCTGGGAGGCAGGCCCTACGGAACACATGCATCGGGGTGTGCAGAGACAGAGGGAGGCAGACAGAGCGGAGAGAGAACATGGCGGCCCCCTCTGCCTGTGCCACCCGCTACTCCCAGCTCCCCTAGACCTTTAGGCACATAAGGGACAAGGGGGGTGAGGGCGTGAGGTCCAGATTTACTAATCTCACAGATGCTGGGGGCCAGGCTGGCTCCAAAAAGGAAGCACCACCATCTACACTCGTGAGCTTCCGGGACCCAATGCCAGCCCGTCCCCTTCCCTTTCAGATTGTGGCTCCCGGAGCAGAGCCAGCCTAAGCTCAGGTGCCCACCCCAGGCCAGGGCTAAGCCACCCTGCCAGCAGCCTTCTGCCTTCAGCTGTTCTCCTGGGCTATGGCCGCATCCCGCAAGGGCTCAAGTCCCAGCGTTTCCGCAGGCAAGGCCGCTGCACTCCAGGGACAGCAGCTCGGGTGGCCGCGTTCTCAAGAGATGCGGGGTCAGGGGTATGGGCGCGCAGGCGGTCTCCTGGGACTACCTCCCTAGGTTGAGGGCTGAGGGAAGCACTTGACCACAGGTCCCCAGTACCTGTGTTCTGAGTCGTCCACACAGCAGGGCCTCAGAGGCCCCTCCTCCCCTCCCTGCCTTCATGCGGCACCTTCAGGACACCCCTGAAGCCCAGCCTTTCACAGATGTCGCCCTCAGTTCCACATAAGGAGTAGGGACTGGGTGGGTGGCAGCCAGGCCAACATCCTCCTGAGGCCGCACTCTGAGGTCCCCACCGGCCTCGGGCTGCACCAGAGACAATGAACGTGGCAAATATGGAAATGCACCCTCAGATCCAGCTGCCATGTCACCGCACAGCACGATGTGTGCTCCCTGCTACGGGAGGCCCCACCTGTGTTCCCAGCTGCAGGGGGACTGGGCAAGCTGGTGGGTGACACCCTCGACATCCTGCTGCGACCCACTGAGACAAGAGGCCCGGCCACACCTCCATGGCAGCACTCCTGGGCAGAACACCCCCCACCTCAGGCCTGGCTCAGGGCTGGAAGCCAGCTCAGGAGTGCTCGGCTTCCCAGGGGCCTGGGGGGCCTGGGGAGCCAGGGTGGGGCCTCGGGAATGTGTGGGGAGTGCTGGTGAGAGGGGTGGCAGCAAGGGGGTTTGTCTGCGGTGCTGGGGGTGGCACCCAGGGCCTCCCTCCCGTAGGCTAGGCGAGCGCTCCTCGGCTGAGCTCCACCCGAGTCCTTTTTTAAAGTTTCATTTTGGGCAGCCTCAGCAGCAGCTCCGCCTTCCGGTAGGGCCTCAGGGCCAGGAGGTTGCTCAGGCTGGCCTCAAACTTTCCATCCTCCTGCATCATCCCCCGAGTCCCTGGGACGACAGTGAGCACAGCACTACTGGCTCAGTGTGCTGCTAACAGCAGGATCCACCTGCCACCACCACCTTCGCTGGCTCCCCTCCTTCTCTTCGAGAGAGACGGAGCTGGCACTCCTGTCAGGTGAGGACCTGTTGGGTGAGGACCAGGGGTCCCAGGTACAAAGCCCCTTGCCTAGGCTCACAGCTGTTGAGTGGCAGGGAGCTGTCCACAGGCCACCTGCCTGCTGAGCCCGAGTTCTATGCTGCGAGGCCCCAGGCTTCAGATCTACTGTCCCCGCAACAGCAGACGTGGCTGCTTGGTCCTGGCCTTGCAGCTGCCCGTCAGCCAACACACAGGAGGCACGTCCCCCAGGTTAAGTGTGTTCTAAGCCAGGAGGCCCAGGAGGGCCCTTCTCAGACGGCCCCATGAGACACCTACTGCAGAAGCCACTGTGGTGCATGGCCTCAGGGTGGGTGGGCTGTGCGGCCCCTCCCCAGTGCCCACCTGCTGGAGCAGGCCATCCAGGGAGTCCTTGTCTGCCTGCGCCAGGCCGTCCTTCTGTAGCCTCAGCAGCAGCTCGGCCTTCCGGTAGGGCCTCAGGGCCAGGAGGTGCAGCACTCGGTCACGGAAAGGCCTCTGGGACACCCCGCTGGCCCCGCTTACACCACTCTTCCTGATAGCACTTGCCAGGTTGATGGGGGTGGCACGCTTCCGGGAAGGCACTGCATCTGTCGCCCCTGGGGCTGGCTTCCGGAAGTGAACCTTTTTGCCTGCAACGACAGCCGGGGGAATTAGGGAAAGAGGGAGGGGGCGGCCCGTGGTGCACCCTGTGCTGGCACTGGGACTGGGAAGACAGCGGTCTGAAGCCCACACCAAGCCAAAGCTGAGCACTGGGCGGCCAAGAGTGCCACCTGCTAACCAGCCAGCCAGCCTGTCACCTCAGGGTCCCCAGCCTCAGAGTGGGAGGTGCAGGACACAGAGGTGCTCAAGTCCTCAACTAATTATATCAGTGTGACCTGAGTCCTAGAAACTGGAGACTTGGCCACCCTGGGGGTTGAGGGCATCTATGAACCCTTTAGGTATACTAAAATGGGGGTCCCTGAACTAAAGACAGGTACCCCTGGAGTCTGGATCTCACAGTCCTATACCAGCCCCACAGCTGTACCCCCCCCTTTTTTTTAATAAACAGGAATAGGTGTCAGGGCCACTTCAGACAGCTGCTGCACAGACCCCAGAGGGCATGCAGGTCCCCAGCCATGGGTCCCAGTAAGTGCTTCTCTGGCAAGCGTGGCTGTGCTTGGGGTCTTGGGGACACTGAGTTTGCCCTCAGTCCCAGAGGGAACAGAGACAGAACAGGGTCTAGCATACCACAACTCTGTGTGACCTCCATTCAGAAGTCATTCACCCTGTCCTCAACACTGCCCTGGCCTCCTGCAGAAGGCACCCAGCCAGGCAAGCTCAGCAGCAAATCTTGAGGACTTTGGCCACAAAGCTCTTCATGAGGACATCCTTTTCTTTGGTACTAGGGATTGAACCCAGGGGTGCTCTACCACTAAGCCATATCCCCAGCACTTTTTAGTTTTGTTTTGAGACAGGGTTTAACTAAGTTGCCCGGGTTGGCCTCAAACTCTCGATCTTGCTGCCTCAGCCTCCTGAGTTGCCAGGGTTACAGGTGTGCTCCACCATGCCTGGCAAGAGGACTTCCTTTTTATCTTGTCACTCAAACTATGATTTGTGACAAGAAAACAGAATTATTTTAGAATCCCTAGGGCCAGCCGCTCACACCTCTGGGGTTTGTTCAATGAGGTCCAGAGAGCAGGGCTGGCCCCTGTCTTCACAGGCTGAGAGGAAGTCATGGGCCAGGCAGGGGTCAGGGAGGCCTGACACTAAAACACTCGGGGCCAGAGCCAGGACATGCATGTTTAGTCTTCACGAAGACTGTTTCCGTGAGGATGTCAACTGCTTCAGAACCATCACTGTGCCTGGTGTGGCATGATGAGAAAGTTTTTAACCAACATTTTAGCCAAAAGACCCGTGAATTTATTAATGTGTGTGGACATTCAAGTTTCTACCTTGAAGCAAGAGTAGGTGGGTAAAGCACCCCACTGCTCTTTCCCAGGAGACACTGCCAGGTGGCTCATAGCCCAGTACCTGCTGCAGGGGGCGGGCAGGGATTTCTGGCCGTGGAGCACACCCACTCTCCCAGTAATGGCCAGGACCAGCCCCTGCAGTGACCGCTGAGGATGCATCCAGAGAGAGGTCTTTGGGGAGGAGGATGAATGTGAAATCTTCCCATGTTTTCTTTTTATTTACATTTTCTTTTAGTGATCAATATACCTTTATTTTATTTACACATTTTTATGTGGTGTGAGGATGGAACCCAGTGCCTCCCATGTGCTAGGCAAGCGCTCCACCACTGAGCCACAACCCAGCCCCCCACCCCGTGTTTTCTTATAAAAGAATGAACCAAAAGACCTTGGAGGTTCTCTTGCTTTCAGCTGCTCACCTCCCCGGCCCAGAGCCTGGAGCAACCAGTGCCCCAATCCTAAACTCCTCGACCCCGGGGGGAGGGGCAGGGCAGGGCAGGGGCGGGCGAGGGGCTCTCTAAAGACACTGCCTTACTCCCCTCTGGATGCTTATTGGTTTTTCCACTTTTTTTTTTTAATATTTATTTTTTTAGTTACAGGTGGACACAGTATCTTCATTTTATTTTCATGTGGGGCTGAGGCTTGAACCCAGTGCCTCAGCATGCGAGGCCAGCGCTCTCCCTCTGAGCCACAATCCCAGCCTTGGTTTCTCCACTTTTTCTGCAGAGCCCATTCGTTTCCCTGAGGTGGAGGTCCCCAAGGTCCCCAAGCTAAACCTACAAGGAAAGCCCACCAATTCAGATCAGAGCTCCTAGAGATCCTGGGCCCCTGTGTGTACTTTGGGGTTCACAAGGCAGCAGCTGCTACAACTCGGGTGCCACCGCCAAGGTGGCTAGAACTTGCCTTCTGACCTGGTTGCTGGTGTGGGCATCTAGTCCTGCTCAGGGACTGACCCCTGTGCCGACCCACCCACCACTTCTGGATAGAAACAGCCAGCGCCTGGCCTGGACCAGCCTGCTGCTGCCCCAGGCCCGGGCCTCGCCCCACTGCTCACCCAGGTAGCGGCCTCCGGGCTTGATGACGATGGCCCCACGGCTCCGAGTCTCCTCCTCCGCCTGCGCCATGCTCTCACGGGCCTTCTGATAGGAGTCGTCAGTGGCGCACACTGTGACCTTGTCCTGGATGCTGCCCAGGCAGTCCAGGTGGACGTCCCCATGGCTGAAAGACACAGGGCCAGGGAGACGTGGTCATGCCCTGCCTCACACCCACCTGGACGTGGGGCTCAGTCCCCTCCGACTCGGGCAACACTGCTCAACAGAACATGTCCCAACCTGGCCAGAGGCCACAGCCAAGGCCTAGCACCCGGTCTGGGGGTCCCCAGGGCAGGGGCGCCTCACCTGGAGACGTACTGCTGGATGCAGTCGAAGCTGCCCTGGGGGCTGTCCCGGCCGATGTTGGAGAGGTAGAAGGAGAATGTCCGCGCCTCCTCGGGGCAGTCAGGCTGAGGGATGGAGATGTGCTGCGCACAGAGGGCGGGTCACTGGGAGGCCCGCTACAAGGAGGGGCCCGCAGCTCCACCAGGCCCAGCTGCCCCCCGCAAGTTGCCGCCACTCAACCCTCACCACAGGAACTCCAGCAGCTTCCTCTAAAACACACCTCTGCCATTCCTGGCAGTGACAGGACAGAGGCTGTCCCCACCTTCTGCCCTCAACAATGGTCAGGGAGGGGCCTTGGGCTCCTGTGTGGGTGTCCCTGTCTCGAGTTTTAGTAGCAGTGGCACCGTGAACACTGAGTGCTCAGCACCTACCCAGAGGCAGCGTCTCCACCCTGCTCATCTGGCTCTGGGGAGGTGGCTTGCCCGGGAAGTGACCCAGTTTGCACACCCAGCAAATGGAGCGACCTGGCCTGGGCCCCAGGAAGGTGAAATGCGGTAGGACTGGCACCAGCAGACCCTCAGAATCTGCCCACTTGGCTCCCAGACTCCAAGTGCACTCACTGTCCTGTGGCTGCAGATAAAGAGGAGTGGGCCCTGAGAAGCTTAAAGATGGGCAGCACTGGACCCCCATATCTAGGTAACATGTGACATGGTTCACATGTGCCACAGTCCACGTAAGCCTGGCTGCAGACCATGAGTCCAGCCCAGCATGAAGCCACAACAGCCGAGCAGCCGTCCTAGTTCCAGCACAGACACTGGCTCCCCGCAGGACAGCATCACCACGCCCCTGCCTCCAGCCCACCCAGGCCCGGGGAAGGCCCGGGGCTGCTGAGGAGGGAGGGAGGAGAGAGGAAGGTCTCGCAGAGCCCTGGCCACCAGGGGTGACTCTTCCGAAACTCACCCCTGGGTTTGAGCACAAGTTCCTCACAGCTAATCAGACACACAGATGGGGACATGAATGGTCAGTGAGGAGGGGGCAGCTGGGGTGGGGAGCAGGCCTCATCTCCAAGCAGCCACATGTGCCCAGGGGTAGCTTAATCTGTCTGCACTCCAGCCTCGGGAGCCACAAGAACACAGCTCCTGAGTCACCAGGCCACACAGAGAGACGCCCACCCTGCCACCTGCTGCATGGCCTCTGCTGGGATGTGGCTCTCAGAGTGGTGTGCAGGGACACAGGGAGCCACAGAAGCACCGAGCCCGGGATCATCCTGAAACACTACAAGCCCCACGCAGCCCAAGCCAAGGCCCTGCCCTGAACCAGAACAGCTGCCCCGCCATCCGGGTCCGCAGACCCTCCTGCCCCTCGCACAGGCTGAACCTGCTCCAGAGGAAGGATCATCCCATTTGCCCTGCCCCGCCCAGCCCCAGGGCCTACCAAACACCCCTCTATGCACCTCCACCCCACGTACCCCTGCAGGGAAGGAGCCTATGTCCCTGTTGTGCTCACCACAGGCTGCACCTAGGCATGCACCCTAAGACCTCAGGGTGCTGTGCCGGGTTGGCCTCCACCACTTGTGTTTGTCTGAACACTAACATGTTTTTATTAGGTTCAGAGAGGGATGGGGTGGCTTGCACTTGGCGAGAATCAACCCAACTGCCTGTGACTCACCTCAGGACGCACGCGTGCTCTCACACACACACACACACATTCACACACTCTTTCTCTTCCCCTCCTTAGCCTTGGCCAGAGCCGTGAGGGTGACCCTGCCCATCCAGCCTGTCCTGTCTGGACACCGCTGTGGCACCTCCTCACCCAGGTAGGCACTGCTTCCTGCCGACACATCCCTTTCAGTGGCAGAGTGACTGGGAACGCCCCACTCACTGTAGCAACAGAGCAAACGTGACCTGGCGGGCCAGCGCATGGCAGGCGAGGGAACCTAGGACTGCGACATCTGGGGACTCCAAAGGGACCTGATCCAGCTGAGCCAGGGATGGGCGGGCCCCCTCGGCCCATCAGTCCGCACGTGGTCCAGACTCTAGCTGACACTGAGGCTCCCCTGATTCAAGTCCCAAGCTGCCTGTGGCTCTTGCCCCGAATGAGCGGCAGCTGGGGGCCCTATATGCAGCCCTGTTCAGGGCAAATTTGGACCCCACCTGATTCCAGTGAAGAAACTGGATTGGCAGGGAGCTGGGGCCAGACCAGGGCTGGTCACACAGAGAAGGTGAGCCTGGCACTTGAGGCCCCGCCCACCCACACTGCCACATCAGCAAGCAGGGCAGTGTGGGCCTGGTCAGCACCCCGAGGACCCTACCGGAGCCTTCCCAGGGTCTGGTGTGAGGGAAACATGGGGTGACAGAGGGTGACATGAAAGTGCATCCCTTTAGGTAAGAGGCTTAGGGCATGGAAATGACAGTGGGAGACTGATGCTGGGAGACCTTCATGCTCTGGTGACAACAGGAAGGCACAAGAGGGCGCCTGTGGCCAGTGTTTCAGGCAGGAGTTGGTTGTTGGTGAAGGTTTTGCCAACCAGGGCGCTCCAGTCCCAGCCCGGGGTTCAGAGGCACTGCCACACTCTGCTACCCGAGGAATGGGCTGAGCACTGCTGGCTAGTGGCCGCCAGCCGCGGGTGGAGCAGGAACCTTAGCTGGGAGACAGCAGGGCAGGGACGCAGGCACAGCCTGTGTCAGCCGAGCAATCGCCCCTGCTCTTGACCAGAGCCCACAGCGCGGCCACCACTCGGCGGCTTTGTGACTGCTGGATGAGGTCTCAGCTGCCCTTTTCAGGCTACTGTCAAGTCCCAGTGACCAATGTGCTTAGGGTCTCCCAGGGGCCGTCAGGGGAGGACTGCAGGGCTGCCATGTCTGATGCCAGCCCCGACTCCAGGTTATTTGGGGTTCGGGGCATCCAAGGTCTCCAGTCTCCAGCCTTTGCTGCTGGTCTGACCCATGGCCACCAGGGGGCTCTGGTCCCACCTCAGACCAGGTCTCAGCTAGAATCCTTCCAGCATGTCCCTCTGCAACCTATGCCCCAGGTGAGCTCTGCAAGGTCTCTGCTGCAGGGTGTGTGTGGGGGGGGGCGGTGTGAGAGGTAAATTAAGTCCTGGTGTCAGGGAGGACAGTGAAGGAGTGGGGAAAATCCCTCAATATTCTGCTCAGTTAAAACCAAACTGGCCAGACACGGTAGCACACGCCTGTAATCCCAGCAACTCGGGAGGCTGAGGCAGGAGGATTGCAAGTTCAAAGTCAGCCTCAGCAGGTTAGAGAGGCACTGGCAACTCAGCGAAACCTTGTTTCTAAATAAAATGTAAAAAAGGGCTGGGGCTGGGACTCAGTGGCAGAGTGCTTGCCTGTCATGTGTGGGGCACTGGGTTCGATCCTCAGCACCACATACCAAAAAAAAAAAAAAAAAAAAAAGCAAATAAAGTCATGCTGTCCACCTACAACTACAAAAATAAAGAAAGAAAGAATAAAAACAGAGGGCTGGGGGTTTAGCTCAGTGGCAGAGCGCTTGCCTAGCACTGAGTTTGGTCCTCAGTCTTGAAAAGGAATAAAAAAAAAGGGGAGAGAATAAAAACAGGTGGCAGCGTGGGTCCAGGTGTGTCCATGTAACACATGCAGGGACCTAGACTCTGACCAAGCAGGTTCTCTCCAGCCAGAGGGCTGCTCAGGTAGCGTTTGTGTTCTTCATTGTGTTCAGTTCCCAGTGAACTCGCAGAGGAGAAGCACATTATGCTTTCTGAAGAGAGTGACTCGAGTGGCTGGCCATGATGTCCAGGAGCAAGCAGCCTCTGCCACCCAGTGAAGGGTCTTGCTTCCTCCTCACACCCAGGTGTTTTCTAAGTTACAGGTTGTGTCCACCTGAGGTTTCCAGGCTGCTTGGTCTCTGCATAAGGATGCTCCTAATTCTGAGACCCCCTTATTATTATTACTTTTTGGTACCAGAGATTGAACCCAGGGGTCCTTTACACTGAGCCACATCTCCAGTCCTTTTTATCTTTTATTTTAAGGCAGGGTCTTGCTAAGTTGCTTACAGACTTGCTTACTTGCTGAGGCTGGTCTTGAATTTGTAATCCTCCTGCCTCAGCCTCCCGAGTGGCCAGTATTACAGGCATGCGCCAGTATACCTGGCTATCCCCTGATTTTCCTTCCTTCCTTCCTTCCTTCCTTCCTTCCTTCCTTCCTTCCTTCCTCCCTCTCTCCCTCTCCCTCTCCCCTTCTTTCTTTCTTTTAGTTGTAGTTGGACACAATATCTTTATTTATTTATTTTTATGCAGTGCTGAGGATCAAACCCAGGACCTCCCACATGCTAGGCAAGTGCTCTACCACTGAGGCACAACCCCAGCCCCTATCCCCTGATTTTTTTTAGGGCATTTCTAAGTTGAGGGACCTGAGCCCCCTCAACAAAGCATCAAGCATGCCTGTGGCTAAACCCTTGGACACAACACTAATATTACTCCTGTAGAATCCACTCTTAGGCACACGGACATGGTCAGAGACCTCAGACAAGTGCTGTAGACCTTCTAGAGACCTTTGTCCAGACCCCACTGCTGCACACAGTCCTAGCATCTGGAACAGCCCTGCTGTTTGAAAACAACTACTACTTTTCTTTCTTGTTTCATCAACTGGGATTTTGCTGATAAGTTCTGGAGGTGGGGCCAGCCAGGTGGGGTTTCATTTCCCCTTGGAGTTAAAAGCTTACCAGTGCTCCCCAGACAGCCACAGCCATGGTGTCACGAGAGGGCAGAAAGCCCAAGGGCACATGAGCAAAAAGCAAGTGCAGCAAAGTATGTGACTCCAGAGGCCACATGTGCCACAGGTGGCCCTGCTCTCAGGGAATCTGGCTCCACAGAATCTGTTGGCTCTGCTTGTCAGCTTCCTGGGGGCCTGTCTCTCATGGCACTTACTATAGTGGTGAGGTGGGCCACTGTGTGCTCAGACTAGGAGGAGATGCACACCAGTGGCTGAGCTTGTCCTGGGCCACAGGGAGGACACTGTTCTACTGACATCAAGTTCAACCTGCAAACACCCTTTCTGGTGGACAGCCTCTCCCACATTGTGTGGACTGGGAGAACGAGGGATGGAGGGAAGAATGTCCTACTGCTCAGGAGGTCAGGATGGCTCTGAACACCAGGGGGCACTGTGGAGCCAAGTAAGCACAAGTCAAGGCCAGCTGCGCCTTGACACTGACCTCTGACCCCCGGGGAAGGTAAGGGGGAGGTGGCCAAAAGGTAGTCACAGATTCAGGAATCCCACCATCCACTGCACTCCAGTTTAGGTGGATGACAGAGGTATCTATAAATGTAGCTATTCTCTACAACCAATTGGGTGGAAGTAGGTAAAGATGACCCACAGGTCTGAGTGGCCCTGCCCAACAGCTGAAGGCCTTAAGGGGGAACTGAGGATTTCCGGAGGAGAGAGACACTTCCAGGGCAGCCTGGGGCCTCTGACCTGCCTTAGGGGCTGCAGCCTTTCAGGAGCTGCAGAGACTTCCTTACTATGGATCCTTTCACACCTGGTCACACAGGCACTTGAAGATACACACTGCAGCACCCAGGGGCTCTGGAAAGTCCGCTGACCATCTCGTCCACCCTCCTGCTGTGAGAAGCCCCAGGTGGGAGGAAGAGTGGGTACAACATGGCAACTTCAAACACACACACGCACACATGCAATCCCAATGGCTCGGGAAGCTGAAGCAGGAGAATCCCAAGTTCAAAGCCAGCCTCAGCAACTCAGCAAGGCACTAAGCAACTCAGGGAGACCCTGTCTCTAAATAAAATACAAAATGGGGCTGGGGATGTGGCTCAGTGGCAATGGCTTCAGGAAGGGGGCCTTCTGAGGAGAGCTGCCCTCTGCCCAGCAACAAGCTGCCATGGGCACTGGGAGCCTGGCTGAGGTGGCCATGGGCCTAGGGCCACCCAGAGGACCTCAACTGGACACAAGCCAGGCTGACAGGCCCAGGGCCCCAACCTGGCACAGCAGTGGACCGGGCCAAAACGCTGCCTGCCCTGAGCCTGCTCCGTGCCCTGAAGCAAGCGCAGGCTGAAGGCGGCGGAGCTCCCTTGAGCGCAAATAGATTAAGGCAAAAAGACTTACCCCTTGGCTTCCTTGAAATCGGATTGATGGTCTCAGTGAAAGAGAATCCTGCAAAAAAAGAGGGGTGGGTGTCAATAAAGACCTTTAGAAATGTGGGCTCAAGTTTCCATTATGAAGGAGCAGGACCCCAAGGACAGTGATTTTAGGAAAGGTGAAAGAAAACACGCTCAAGTGTGGAAATTGCAGGGCAGGCCACCAGAAGCGGGGTTTGGAATGGTCAGCAGGAGCTCTCGCAGTGGACACGGCCAGGGCCAAGGGGGGGGAACCAGGAGCTTCACAGGCAGGCAACAGAGAGAGGCTGGCAGCAGGCCCAGGACTCCAGACTCAAGAATGTGTTCCATGTCCTCAGAGGCCATTGTTGGCCTGTGGCTCCCATGGGGAGAGAGAAGGGAAGCAGGGCTCAGGTGTCCGTGGCCCCACAGTCCTACCGGGAAACAGAGAGGACAGGATGCAGCGACCCAGATCACACAAACTCCCTGAGCCCCTGCATGTGTGGAGACGGCCCTTCTCCATTCTCACAGTCCCCGTTAGTCCCCAGGAAGCCCTAAACTGGCTGAGTCCCGCCTAAATACGCCCTTCAAGTGGAACCCGGAGCGCAGCAGCCAGGATCCCTCATCTGTCCAGCGCCCCAGCACAGTTTCTGAGCAGTCTATCACCTGCTTGGGACATCAGAATTTCTAAAGAAAAAAAACTATACTAAAAACCTAGAAGCATTAGCTCCCCAGAGATCAGACATCTGGTGGCACTGCGGAGAGAACGTGGGCCCTGAGCAGGCACCCTCCGAGTCCCAGAGCCATCCGTGGAGGGTTAGGACTGGTCACCTTGACCCCCAGCCCCCAATGCCCCCCTGCACCTGCCCATCCCCTCAAGGTCCAGAACCGTCTTCCTGCACAAGACACCCACCCAGGCCCACTGGTGTCCCCTGCTCTCCTCTCCTTGGCACTCTGGCCTCCCCACTCAGACCCTGGTTCCAGCTCCACTGGTCAGAGGTCTTCCCAGCAAGCAAAGCTCCACTGTGTCTGCAGGGGCTTCCTGCCGATCCCGCCCTCTGCAGAGCAGACCAGGGGCTAGTGGAGAGAGAACCCACCTGTGCTCCAGGGGACAGAAGCAGACAACACCACCCCCCAGGTCAGTTCTGAGTCTGCCCTTTGGAACTCAGGCGCCTCCCAGGTCCGCAGCTGGAGGCCATGGCCGAGGCTCCCCCTTTGCATAGGGAGGCATGCTAACAGCCTGGGGTACAGGGGTGCAGAGAACAAGAACCAGAGCCCAGGCCCAGCACTGGGCATGAAAGGAGGTACCACAAGCAGGGACAGGGCGGAATGTGAGGGGACTGGCTTCACTAGCTCTACGATGGCCTTGAGCTAAGAGGGTCACTTGGCCAGCTGAGACCCTATGGCCATGCATGGCGCCCAGAGAGAGGCTCCAAGGGCCCCCTCCTGTGCGGGTCCTGCGATCCAGACACTACAGGCACAAACATCACCGTGCTGCAGATGCAGGGCAGCTCAGAAAGGGCTGACCCTGGCCCACAATCCACAGCCTGACCACCACCCGGGTGGCAAGGCACTTGGGGATATGCAGCACCTAGCAGGGACCACAGCCGGACTGGGCCCTCAGGAGTGCAGCACTCAGTGACCATGGCTTGGAATTCAGTTGTGGACGGGCCTGAGGAAGAAGACCTACAGGGGTCCACAGATGCGTGGGAAGACGTGGGGTGCCCTGACTCCTCAGGGAATGCAAACCCTAACCGCAGGGAGGTCCCTGGATGCACCCAGCCAGCCAGCTAAGACCAAAGAGGTGGATAACACCGAATGCTGGTGGGGACAAGTGAATCCAGAAGTATCCAGAACCCTTGCCAGCTGCTAGTGCCAACAAACAAAGTGCAGCTGGGATGGAGACAGGTCTGGCAGGTGTTTTTCTCCCCCCTGGCACCGGGCATGGAACCCAGTGCCTGGAGCATGCTAGGAAAGCGCTCTACCCCTGAGCCCCACACCCAGGCCCTGGAAAGGCTGGGGAAGGTTACATCCGCAGCATTCCCGCTCCTGGGAAGACCCAAGAGAAGTGAATGCTCTTCTTAATGAAAACTTACACCTGAACATCCCCAGTAGTCTCCTACAGTATCCAAAAAGGGACAACAACCCAAATGTCTGTCAACTCACGGAGAGACCCACACGGCAGAATATTCCCAGCAATACAAAAAACAGACTGCCACGGACACGCACAGAAGAACCTCAGCACGAGCCAGGTGGCGGAGATCCCCAAATTCCCAGAACAGGCAGAACTGGAGACACCAAGCAGGTCAACACGTTTCCAGGGCCAAGGAGCGGAGCAGGAGGGGGTCACACTGGGGCTCGCGGGTGGCCGGACACTGACAATGCGAGTGCTTCATGGGACGCACGCTATATACCTCTGTGACGCCGCTGGCTGCCCTCTTGACTTACACCGGGTCTTTGCCAACCTGGGGGCTTTGGAGTGACATTCTCTGGACACACGTAGGCCATTCATGTTGGGACTGAACCAGAGTGCCACACACGCCCAGCTCACACTCCGACACTCAGCTACGTCCACGGGCTCCATTCACCATTTTTTTTTTTAATATTTATTTTGTAGTTACAGGTGGACACAATATTTTACACTTATGTGGTGCTGAGGATGGAACCCAGTGCCTCGCACGCGCTAGGCGAGCACTCCACCACTGAGCCACGGCCCTGCCTCGTTCACCATTTTTAACACACAAGTGAGATGAAGCGGGTGAAAGGAAACCAGCGAAGACATAAGATCCACACAGAACAAAGGAGCCCCCACAGCAGAGTGACCCTGCCTGTCGTCACTTCCAAAGACCTCTGTGACACTGAAGCATCAGCCCTCACGGGCCAGGGAGTGTGAGACTGAGACCAGAATCAGGGAAGGGCTCCTGGTGAGAAGCCAGGGGGTACACCCTGGAGTGGGGTCTGGGGATGCTGAGGTGGCACAGAGCAGGTGGGGCACGGCCCCCAAGCCTCCACAGGCCCACGTTACTCCAGCACCATCATCTACTGCTCACTCCATGCCAAGACCTCTGTGGGATGACCATGTGACAGAGACAGGGCCACAATGTGGCACAGGAGCCAGGAAGGTGCACCATCCTAGGACTGTGCTGGGGGTCTGGTGGTGGGGCCACCGATGACAGCACCCTCAAATGGCTCGGCTCTCCCACCATCCCCGCCATCAGTGAAGCACTCACCGCCTTCTGTAGATGATGCCAACCAGGTTGTCTGGATGACTCTTCCTCCAAAGTCGTTCACTCCCCAAGGGTATTCCCAGGAAGAGGACTCAGCAGTCAAGAGCCCAGCCTTTCTCTGCAACACTGGGACAGCCAACCTCAAGTGCCTGTCCCCACGTGACCTGGCTGTCAACACAGATCTGGGCTCCTGGCCATGTGAGCTTGTGTAGTGTCTCCTCCCTCCAGCAAACGAGGCCCTTCTTGTCAACAACAGAGCATTTCACTAGGACCGTCTCTTACACACACACACACACACACACACGGGGACAACACTCTGCATACCACCTGTCCAGCCATTCACAAAAATGGGCATCCAAACCAATATCCGACTAAGTCACAGTCCCTGTGCAGGCTGGCAGACAAGGCACCTGCTTCCCAAGACACAGAATAAAGGGAGGAGCACTGCTCGCTGTTCCCAAATGTGCCTGATGATGACAGTTGTATTATAATGGCACTTAGCCCATGTGTCCAACAGGTGACAACCAGTCAGATTAACCAGTGTCAGGGAACATGTGTGACAAAGGGCAAGCCCTGTCTCTTGGCACCAGAGCTGCCCCTCCAGGCAGGTGGTCTGATTAACACAGCTGTAGCTGCTGGGCTGGCCATGGCTGTCAGCCTATCAGCTACTCCATGACAGTGCAGGTAGCCTTGACCCCTTCTGCAAAGTTCTCCACCCAGGTACCTTCAAGCAAGCTGCCCACCTGCCCCTGCATATCCCTTGGGTTCCCAGAGGAAACAGGCCCCACCAGCACCGCAGGGGAAGGGTGTCCCTCAGAGGGCTGAGGAAGCCTCTGACTCGGAGTGTCCCGAGTACCCGCACGTGTCCACCTGTCTCAAACTCCCAGCTCAAGAGTTCTAGCATCCTTTAAAAAAAATGCCACAAAATAAAAATTGTGACAGATTTAAAAAAACAAATTTTCTGAAGAGTTCCCGAGTGCACTAGAACTGTGTTTCCAACATCCAGCAAAGCGGCCAGCAGGCACCGACGGTCTGCGGTGTCTGCGGGGGAGGGGCTTGGAATGGCATCTATTTTTCCATCAAAGTAGGGTGGCTGTTTTCTTAAAAGTCCTCAGGTGACACTGAGCAGCTGCTATCCAACAAATACACTTAATTTAAATGACTCCCAGCACACCCCTGTCACCTAAGAACCTACTGATGGAGCCCCAGCCAGCAAGTCAGCTGTGGAGCGAGGGGCAGGCTGAAGAGAACTCAGCATCTGATGGCCCCCCTTTTTATTTTTTTCGCGGGGCTGGGGATGGAGCCCGAGCTCTCCCGTGTGCCAGGCCGACCCTCCGTGACTGAGCCCCACCCCCAGCCTGTGAGCTCTCCTGGAACCCTGCCTCCTGGGCTTGTCTCAGTCAGGCTGCTTGTGGGTGTGGCGGTCTCAGCACCTGCTGGTGAAGCAGCCCCCGCCTCCGTTCTTCCCCTCTCCCCTGCGGCGGGTGGAACCATCCAGGACTCTTTCTGCTGCGTCAGCAAGCTGAGGGCAGACACAATGTGGGTCCCACTAGGAAGTCGAGGGGTATCTGCTGGGCACACGATGCACAAAGCCCCAGCAAAGGCCTGGGTGCCAACCCTGAGGACCTGGGGGCAAGCAGCCAGGGCAGCACCCAGCCCTGCCCCATGCCAGCACCCAGCCCTGCTCCATGACAGTTAGCGTCCGGAAAGGTGCCCAGCAAGGAGCAGGTGCAGAGCAAGGCCTGCCCGAGCCAGTGCTTGGGTCTGCCCCTGAAGCAGTGGTACTGCACACTTGCAGCACAGGAAGACCTGCGTGGTGACTGTTCCCAAAGGCTCCTAAGAAGCAGGGGCAACCCAGCCTTGCAGCCACAGGCCCACGCCCTCCCGACTCCTGTGGGCAGTGTGCAGAGAGCTGAGACCCAGCTGCCCCGGGGAGCAGCAGGCAGCCCTGCGTCCACCAGCACTGCAGCCCCCGCGTCTGGGAAAGGGGGAGCGGGAGGGGGTTTCTGGGAACACATCTGTAGTGACATGCCAAGAGCAGTCTGTCAGCAGAGTATCGCTGAATGCCACCACAAAACTTGGGGAGCTCAAAGAGGATCACGCAACTGGTCTAAACACAGCAAGTCTGAATTCCGGCGCCCTGGGACACAGCAGAGTCTACCCCACTCAGCACTGGTGTCCAGCACGGTGCCGGGCACACAGTGGACTCAGGTCATGTTTGCTGATGGACGGACCGAAGGACAAATGGCTGCCTCGCAGAATCCCCCTGGCCCCATACAAGCAAGCACCCATGTAGGCCAGGACCTGGGACCCAGCAGGTCTTCATGGCAACATTAGAGAGCGGGACGGACAATCCAGCCATGGCTCCCCACAGCGGGCACAGGAGCCTAGAGAGGGGAACAAGTGAAGGGATCCCCAATAGCCCAGAGCACTCCTGAGGAGCCTCCAGCCCACACGTGCGGGGAGCCCAGGGTTGGGGAGGCAGAGGAGACTGAGGAGGTCAAAGGGGCTGGGACACGCGGGCAGAGACCCCAGAGAGGTGGAGCAGGGACTGGGACCTGCACAAGGCCTGAGTGGCTGTGACTGAGAGGACACTTCAAGAGGCAGGGCTGGGAGGCTTGGAGACACCGAGGGCACTCAGTGGGACAGCTAAACTAGCCCTTGGGTAAAGACCTCTCTCAGCTCCCCTTATTAAAAGGAGCTGGAAAACAATTCCAAGGGACCGACTGACCCACTCCTGATCAAACTGCCGGCAGCAGCAGGAACACAGCCAGCACACTTCAGCAAGGGCAGGAAGTCCAGCACCCCAAAACAGAATCCTCCAGACACACTCCAAGCTGCAAAAGCATGACCCCGGGGTCGGGGAAAAAGTCAGTCAGTAGAGGCAAGCCCGGAGGACAGAGAAGGCAGAATTAAGAGATGAGGCTGGGGTGGTGGCTCAGCGGTAAAGCGCTGGCCTCGCACATGCAAGACCCTGGGTTCGATCCTCAGCACCACATAAAAAAAAATAAATAAGTGAAATAAAGGTGTTGTGACCAACTACAACTAAAAAATAAATACTAAAAAAAAAAGAATTAAGAGATGAGCTTCAGATTCGCTATTATAAATTTTAAAAGCTTGAATTGGGTACATAGTTCGGGGTAGAGGGCTTGCCTCACATGCTCAACACTGTGGGTTCAATCCCAGTACCAGATAAACAGACAAGTAAAGAAAAATCAATAACGAAGGCTCCAGGAAGCCAGGTGTGGTGGCACACATCTGACATCCCAGTTGAGGTAGGAGGGTCACAGGTTTGATCTCAGCCTGGGAAACAGAGTAACGCTGACCCACTCTGATCCAACTCCTGACGCTACATGCTGCTCCAAAGAAGGAGGGTGGGGTCCAGGGCTTACATTAACCAAACCTGAACTGATAAGAAGAGAAACAGGAGGAACCAGGAGAGAGACACCGCAACAGAGAAACACATCTGAAATGAGAAGTTCACCAGGAGGAATGAACAGTAGACACTGCAGAAGAAAAGCTTAGTGAATGGAGACAAAACCACAGAAACTACCAGAATGAGTCACACAGTGAATGGACATCCTAAAGGAAAATAAGCCTAGCCTCAGTGACGAGGGGGACGCTGGCCATGAGGTCCACCATACACAGAACTGGGGCTGTGGTGTGGCTCAGAGCTGGCGCGTCTGCCTAGCATGAGGGGCTCTGGTTCGCTCCCCAGCATGCAAACCAAACCAAACCAAAAAGTCACAACGGACTCATATCAGAGCCCAAAGGATGGACAAAGCATCTCAAAAAGTAATGACTCCAAATCCACAAATGTGATGAACACTACGAATTCACAGATCGCAGCCTCATCAGCCCCACCATGAAAACCAAGAACTGGGGGGGGGGGCGCAGCAGCAGGTCAGCGCAGCCCCAACCGATACTCCATGCACTCCCCATACCTCGGTCACAGGCCCAACAACCACCAAGGACATCTCTAGAGCACAGGGTAAAACACAGCCAACCTTGAATTTCACAGACACACGGATTGCACCCGGGGGCACGCTGGGCAGAGGGCGTGTGGGACCCAGACAAGGCGGGCTCATTACTTTTCTGTAAATACCCTTTGAGGCACTCAAAACAACAGTCAAGTTCAGGTTCTAAAGGTGGCACTATGGATAGTGACAAGAACACAAGGACTAGGAGGGGAAATGGGCTGGACTGCGGGAGGCAGCCCAAGGCACTGTGCCCTAAGAATAAATGGTGGGCAGCGACAGTGTGGGCACTCCAGGGCTGCCCGCTGCACCCAGAGGGCATCAGCAGATGGGCATCTACAAGCAGGTAGCCAGAGCCCAGACCGCAGGTCACGCCAGGCAGAATCAGGCGTTACCCTGGACCCACCTGGGCATGGCTGGCTGCTCCCTCCAGGACCCCACAACTCACAGAGTCAGGGCCCACCAATGTCATTCTCATCTAAACAACAGGACAAAGGGCCCAAACTAGCCTGTGGCACTGGTAACAATAGGCACTGTTTCTTGGTCACTGCAGTAGCTTTGGGGCTGGATGTGAGAAGTCACTGGGTAACTGAAGGAAAGGACACCCCTCCCCGCTGTCTGCACACCTGGATACCCCACCCACCCAGACTCCACAGGCCCTCTGAGGGATCATGTCACCCCCATTGCAGGGTCAGAGGTGACATCCTCCCCCAAACCCTCTCTAGTTCATGAGTCCAATCAGGCCCCTGTGGGTTAAAGGTCTGTGTCGCACTAGCTTGGCACAGGGATAAGCCAGGAGTCCCCACAGACAGACACAACTCCCTGGTACTCTGCTTTGGGCCAAGGGCCCCAGCCATGAGTCTCGAGGCCTGGCAGAGTCACAATAGCTGGACCACCAGGGCCAGGAGCGTTGTCCAGGACAGGTGGGGAGGTGGGGGCCAGGCTACGTGTAGGCTGAGAAGCCTCTCATAGAGGTCATGTCTCAAAGCAGCACAGCAGAGACATGGACATCTTGTCACTCGGCCTGGATGCCTGCTGGAACTGTGGCGCACACTCAGGAACCACCTCAGGCAGTGTCCCTCCATGAAGAGACACACTTCAAGAGAGGCATATCTGCGGAAGGAAAGGGGGAGGGGGTGGGGGCAGTGTCAGGTGGCATGAGGCGGGGGAGGAAACCTTGAACACTCACTGCTGGTTTGAGAACAGGACAGAAGGAACCTCTCCATGACCCAGAATCCCCTGATCCTCTCCCCAAAGAGAAGAGCACTTCCTAGGGTGAAGCAACAGGAAGTGGTTCATGAAATCCACCTCCAGGCCTAGCGACCAGTTTACAGAAGTGCAGCCGAAAAGCATCAAGTTACATCAGCAATCCTCAGCCCCAGGGACACTGGCTGTGTCCGCAGACATTTGTGGTCACCACAGGGTGGGGGTGCTGCTGGCATCTGGTGGGTGGAGGCCAGCTACTCTGATCCATGTTCCACAAGGCACAGGATGCCCCTACCCGGGAGAACACTCTGGCTCCAACTGTCAGAAGTGCCAGGCTGAGAAGCCCTGGGGCTGACCCTGCCACAGGGAAGTGATCGTCACAGCAGAGCCCGTGTCACAGCAGAGCTCGGGAAATTCCACAGACAAGAGACCTGGTTCCATAAGAATAGATGAGAAGAAAAAGGATTGAACCTTCCAAATGACCACAGGCTCCAGAGCATGTGGACACTGATTACCCAGCTACGGTGGCAACGTCAGGGACATGGTCAGGTGAAGGTACACGGGGCAGGGCTCCAGTGATAGTACAGTGGCTGTGGACTGGGCCAAATGTGAAAATGTGCCAAGATTAGGTTAAAGCAAGTCCTTATCTCTGGACATTAAATCTTGTCATTAGAAAGGTCAAGGGTAAACAGAAAAGATATCTGGGATAGTTTTTAAAATGCTCCAACAAAACAAAATATTCGGAGTAGGACAAAGGGAAGAGGAGAGACGTGAATGGGAGGGGCCTGATTTTGACAGAGCCCTGGGACACCTGCCACCAGCCTGGGGGACTAGGAGACCCTAGCTGTACCCCACAGGCTGCCTGAGGGCACACAATGCCTACATCCCCTCCCTGGGGTCCAGAAGCACTCCCTTGGCTTGGATGCTAACTCTGCCTGGACATCACAGTCCCCTGCTGTCTACATGGGTGCATGCGCAGGCGCATGCGCGCACACACACACTCACACACACACACACCCCATGACGGGAAACAGGGAAGGAAGGGCATCTGGATCTTCTCTAAGAGTGTGTTGCTGGTTCTACAGAGCAAATGTCAGTTCACACGCACTGATTTGACAGAGCTGGGTCACGCTTCGCAGAGGCATGCGGGGCTGAAGAGAGGTGGTTAATCCTGGGAAGAAGCCCGGCCAGCGGCCTCCTGGCAACAGCCCCCCACCTTCCAGTAAAGCGAAGATGATTGAGAAACATCTTTCAGGAAACCTCCCTGGCTTCCTGGCAGGATTAGAGTGGGACACAAGGGCTGTTTAGACTGTGAGCCACGAGCCGGGGGAAGGTGGGCCCCAGTAGGTCTGGCTGAACCCACATGTTCCACCCCGAGAAGCCCAGAGATCATGGTCACCACCAGGTCAAAGCATAGAAGGGAAGGGACCCTTGGCAGCTCCTCCTTTCTGCTGGAAGGATGACACCAGCTGTGACCGGATGAGGAAGTCCCAACAAAGGGACTCCAAGCTGCCATGAGCCAGGTGAGCCACACAGGAGCCAGCAGAGTGGGTACTTCTACCTAAATTCATGGAGAAGCTCAGAAGCTTATGGAAAAAAAAGTCTTTGAGAAACCCTGAGAGGGCTGGGGATCTAGCTCAGTGGGTAGGGTGCTCACCTCGAATGCACAAGGCCCTGGGGTCCATCCCCAGCACACAAAAGAAAAAAAGGAAATCTTGATAATTAGAAAAGACCACACAGACCATTAGGGGCCCTAACACCCTCTTATGAGTTTTGCTTGCTTTTGGGGGGTCAGCAAATAAATACTGCCAGAGCATCATGGGCCAGCTCCTTTCTGCTGGACTTCCCATGAGCAGACTTGGAACCCAACCCTCCATTCACACCCAGTCACCAGCAATCTCAGATCCATTTTCTGTCCCTGTGATTCTGTCTCTTCCGAATACTCATGTAAATGGAACCCACCATGATTATCCTATGGCTACTGGACCAAATGACCACAAACAGGGTGGCTTTAAACAAAAGTTCATTTTCTCTTAGATCTGAAGTCAGTATTGCTAGGCTGAAACTGTGGTGTCAGCAGGTGTCCTCCTTTGGGGGCTCTCAGGGACAATGTTCCCTGGCTTCGTGATCCCAGGTGTTCCTTGGATTGTAGCTGCGTCACCCTAACCTCTACCTCTCCGATCCTGTGGCTACTGCCTCTTCAGTCTGGACCAAGTCTCCCTCTCTTTTATAAGGACACTATGACAGACAGGCGTGGTGGCGCACACCTGAATTCCCAGCAACTAAGAGGTTAAAGCAAGAGGACTGCAAGTTCAAGGCCAGCCTTGGCAACTAGCAAGACCCCGTCTCAAAGTGAAAAATAAAAGGGGCTGGGGATGTGGCTCCAAGGTAAAGTGCCCCTGGGTACAATCCCTAGTACCAGTATCTAAATAAATAGATAACACTAAGATGACATATAGGGCCCACCAGCATAATTCTGGACAATCTCCCCTTCTCAAAACCTTTAATTTAATTCCATCTGCAATGTCTCTTTTTCCATATTAGGTCACAGTCACAGATTCCAGGGATCTACTGAGATCATTGTTCCGTCCACCACTCATACTTAGCATAATGCCTTTGGGATTCATCCATGTGGCTCTCTGGGAAGCTCATTCCTTTTTATTGCTGAGCATTTTCCCACTGAGTAAATATGCCACCTTCTGTTCACTCATTCACCCTGAAGAACAACAGTTGTTTCCAGTTTGAGAGATTAATGAAGAAAAGGCTGTAACACTCACAGGCAGGGTTTCGTTTCATTTGGTGACTGCCCAGGACCTCCACTTGCTCACGGGAAGGGTTTAACTTTATGAAAACCATTCCCAAGGACTGGGGATGTGGCTCAAGCGGTAGCACGTTCGCCTGGCATGCGCAGGGCGCTGGGTTCGATCCTCAGCACCACATAAAAATAAAATAAAGATGTTGTGTCCACCGAAAACTAAAAATTAAAAAATTCTCTCTCTCTTAAAAAAAAAAAAAATACTCCCAAGTGGAACTATGTTGCTGTTTCTCGAAGCCATGAGGTCCTCCTTCGGCCAGGGCCTCTTTCCAGCACCATAACTTTGCCTTTCCCCTCATCATTATCACTATTATTTTGCAGCACTAAGGGTTGAATCCAAGGGCGCTCTGTCACTGAGCTGCATCCCCAGCCTTTATAGTTTTGCAGGGTCTCACTAAGTTGCTAAGGTTGGCCTTGAACTTGAGATCCTCCTGCCCTGGTCTCCAAGTAGCTGCGACTGCAGGAGTGAACCACAGTGCCCAGGCTCTCTCATTACTATTTCGCCTTTCACATCTGCCTCAGCTCAAATAAAGATATGAAGGAGTTGCCCAACATCACAAGCTGCCTACCCAAAGTCAGGAGGGGCAGGGTCCTCGCTCCGCTCCTGAGCCCTGGCCACTCACAGTGAGATCAGATGAAAGTAGACAGAAAGGAGAAAGAAAGGACAAGAATATAAGAATTTAACTAGGCACAAGGGCACACACCTGTAACCCCAGAAGCCTGAGAGTCTGAGGCAGGAAGACTGTGAGTTGAAAGTCAGCCTCAGCGACTTAGTGAGGCGCTAAGTAACTCAGTGAGACCCTGTCTCCAAATTAAATACAAAAAATGGCTGGGGATGTGGCTCAGTGGTTGAGCACCCCTGGGTTTAATGCCCACTACTAAAAAACTAAAATAGGGTTTTAATTCAGAAGTTCCTCATACTTTTTACAGGTCGGTCACTCCCTGAGCCAATCCCTCTCCCAGGCCAACTGTTACACCCCAAATTCCTGTGAAATCTGTAAATCTACCTGTGCACTGCTAATTAAACTGCCAATCTGAAGCAAAGAGAAATATAACATCTTGAAGAACTTATAATTCAGGGGACTTTCCAGTGCTATCTACTGGTCAGATAATGAAGACCTCATCAGTGTAAGAATCCTGAGAGGATCCAGCCCACCAGAAACCATCATGTCTTAAGATCGCCAGGCTAATACCATTCCTACACACCCACCCTTACCAGCTTTCCTTTAAAAGAGCCAGGGCCCAGTGACACACACCTGTAATCCCAGCAGCTCAGGAGGCTAAGACAGGAGTTCAAAGCCAGCCTCAGCAAAAGCAAGGCCCTAAGCAACTCAGTGAGACCCTGTCTCTAAATAAAATACAAAATAGGGCTGGGGATGGGGCTCAGTGGCTCAGTGCCCCTGAGTTCAATCTCTGGTACCAAATAAATAAATAAATCAGCCAGGAACCCCCTCAAATGTGACCCTCACTCTCAAGACTGTCCCCATCCTCCCTTGAATGAGGATCTACCTTCATAAATAAGCCTCTATCGGTGCCCTGCCTGGCACACGCTGGAATTCTTTTCTGCCAGATGTGCCAAGCACCCTGCTGGTCTGAGTCAAGCTCTCCCAGCTCCAGGAACTGCTGGAACCCTTCTTTGAAGACATCTTTTCACCCATGGAGCGTCGAGGAAGCCACTCTCAGCAGCCACCTTCTGAGCCATGTGCCCGCAGAGGAGCACAAGTGCTGGGTGGCTTTTGTTTTCTTTTTGATCTTTCACAAAAGCTCACCGACAGCTGGACTGAGCTCAGTGTTGGCACCAAGGAACTTCAACGAGGCCTCTGAGCAGCACTCCTCGAGCTCCCCGAGCCTGCCTCGGCCACAGCCTGGGCGCCTGACCAGTGCTCCCCTCTCCCCACGCTGAGTGACCACAATCCTCAATGCCTGACAGAGGGAGGTGAGGACCTGGCCCATGGCCCAGGCCACCTGGGTCCTCTGGGCTGGCACAGACCTCTCTGGGGGCTCCCACTCTGTCTGAGGTGAGAGGAAATCTGCTCTGGTCCCACATTGTCACCTCCCCTCCTCAGACCCCAAGCAGGGCCTCCACAGGGTGTGTCTGAGAATCAACTCTGTCCTGTCCTTCCAGCTCAAGAGATCCTTCTTCACCAGCTCATCTCCCCAGCGCAGAACCACTCGGAAGTGTGCTGATGTGGCCTGTAGACAGCTGTCCCCAGTAGGCCCCCTCAGGTCAGGCACTTGACCTGTCTGTATTTCAGGCCACTTCCCTTGGGCAGCCTTGCCTTAGGGCTCAGTCCGTTTCTGGCTGGACCCTCAGAACCTCCCCTCTCTGTCTCAGCCTCAATACCTAACTGCCTGCCTGGCCAGCTCCCGGCCCTACCTGGGGCACAGTTCCAGCAGCCTCCCTTCCCCCCTCCCTGCACATGAACCCCCACCTCAGGAACCCATCTCCATACAGGGAGCCCACAAGTCCAGGACCAGTCCACCCACCCAAGCCCGGGGTGGTCCCATGTTAGGCCTCTGGGGGAGACAGAGGGCATCCCCTGCCCACATCTGCACCCCCTCATGGTCACTGGGAAAACCACCAGGTAGGAAACACCTTGAAGGCCCTTGGCTTTTGTTTCCCCCACAGCCTGGCCATCCCTCCACTGACCTCAAGGGCAGCAAGAGACCTCTTAGCACAAACACCCTCAGGCTGCCTCCCCAAGATGCAGCCCCTGGGCTGGGGACCTGTGCTGGCAGGGTCTGGAGGAGAGACTCAGTGGGAAGGCCCCAGGAATAGGCTGGGTGCTAGCTCATGACCCTGGCCTGTTGATACAAACCTGGAGGGACGCTCTGGTTCCAGGTTTGGGGAGTGCAGCCAAGGAGTATCAGCAGGCGTGGTGAACAGAGCGCACAAGGGCCTCCTGAACCAGCAGACCCCAGGAGAGGGCAGCAGAGCTGGGGAACATGCCCAGGACCCGGGGTGAATGGTCCATCAGTCTCGGTCATTGGCCACCTCACCAAGGCCACCCCTGAGGCCCTCAGAGACCTAGGGTTCTGAGAAGGATGCCACCTCTTAAGCAGAATCTGCGCCCTGTCTTGGTGCCTCCTTGTCGGGCTGGTACCTGGAGGCCCTGAGGCTTGGCCCCAGCCCTGCTCTTGTGATTCATCTTATCTGCCCCTCTGCAGAGCTCATTCTGCATCTTTTTAACTTTCTTTTTTTAAGAAACAGAACCTGATGTGGTCAAGGCGGGACTGTACTGGCCCTGCGGGGAAACCCCTGGACCAGACCGACATGTCCTACATCCTCCACCTCCAGAATGACTCTGGGACAAGGACTCACAGGGCTGCCCAGCACTCAGGCTGCATCACCAGCAGAGCTGAGCCTCCCCTTGGAAGAGCAGCTTCGGGTCCCAGTGGAATCGAGCACTTGATTTCGGAGAGGCCCAGGTGTTTTATCTTGAGAACAACAGGCTCTTCTGTTTACCCAGATAAACAGAGTGTAGTCTGTACTCTCAGACTGTACTCAGCAGGACCCAGTGAGCAGGCCCCACCCTGCCCCATCCAGCTGTAATCCCAGCCACCAGCTTCTAACACCAGGAGACCTCTCTGCCTGCTATCCCTGCCCCATGCCAAGCACAATCCACCAGGGTGGGCAGCACAGGCTCTTGCCTTTACCCGCCACCTGCCAGCACCCCTGAGAATGGGCTCCAGAGGGTCTGCCCAGGCCGCCTCTCCTCTTGGGTCCTGTCTCACAACGATCAGCTTGTGCTCAAGTTAGGTTGTATACAAGCACACACCAAGACCTGCCAACTTATTTCTTTCCAGAAAGATGACCACACAGCATAACAAGAATCGTCACCAAACTGGACTCCTGCCCCAGAATGCAGAACCCAGAGGGCACCCTTGTGAAGCCCTTAGGGCCCATGGAGAAGACCACATAGCAGGAAGCACATGACACTCTCAAACCCCACAGGAGGTGGCTCATGCTGGTAATCCCAATGGCTCAGGAGGATCTCTAGTTCAAAGCCAGCCTTTGCAACTTAGTGAGGCACTTAGCAACTTAGTGAGACCCTGTCTCTAAAGAAAATACAAAAAAGCCTGGGGATGTGGCTCAGTGGTTAAGCGCCTCTGGGTTCAATTCCCCATACAAACAAAAAACAACCACCTATAAGAGTTTCTATGCCAGTGGGCCACATGTTGCCAGGGCCCATCCACAGCAGGTCCCAAAAACTGAAGAGTGTATCTGAGGGGCTGGGGATGTGGCTCAAGCAGTAGTGCTCTTGCCTGGCATGCGTGTGGCCCGGGTTCGATCCTCAGCACCACATACAAACAAAGATGTTGTGTCTGCTGAAAACTAAAAAAATAAATAAAGATTTAAAAAAAAAAAGAGTGTATCTGAGAGGCCGGGGAACTCAGAAGCCAGGGCTCTGGGTGGTACTGCATCCTCCCAGCTTCTCTCAGGGAAGAAGCAGGTCACGATCTGCCAGGTGCCTGGTGCCCACACACCCTCAAAAGCCTGATTATATGTCTTATATATAATAACAATTTATATTACATATAAGTTTTCTATGGACAGGGCTGAGCACTTTGAGAACCACCATCAAGCAGATGAGGGCACCTAGGTTCAGAAAGGCCAGAGCCTTGTTCAAGGTTGCCCACTCAGTAATGGCAGTGCGTGAGCTCAAACCCAGGACTCTTTCAAAGTGAGGGGTGGCAGGCTGCTCCTTCATGGTGTGTCTTTTCTTCTGACTGTCCTTCCACATTGACAGACTCCCTGCTTCAAACACCTGTCAGCTCTCCATAACTGGCTAATCGGTGTTCTGGGCTGAAGCTGCAGGGGGCAGGTGTCCCCATATCTACACATCTGTTTTCATCACCCACCCATAGGAGAAGGCTTGCCTGATGGCAGGAGGCAGCCAGATGTTTGGAATTTGTTTTTTTCTGGTACCAGGGATTTTACCCAGGGGCACTTAACCACTGAGCCACATCCCCAGCCCTTCTTGTTTTTTATTTTGAAACAGGGTTTCTAGTTGCTTAACGTCTCGATAAATTGCTGAGGCTGGCTTTGAACTTGTGATCTTCCTGCCTCAGCCTCCTGAGCTGTTGGGATTACAGGCGTACCCCACTATGCCTGGCCATAATAATCTGCCTTTTTACAGAATGTACTGTCACCTGCCTTCAAACAAAAGTGACTGATTCAAACAAAAGTGACGGGCTCAAGGTGACAAGATAAGCCTCAGGAGCTAGGATTGTGGCCCAGTAGCACAGCATTTGCCTTGCACATGTGAGGCACTGGGTTCGATCCTCAGCAACACACATACATACATACATACATACATAGAAAGAAAGAAATAAGATAGACCTTAAGAAAAGAAAAAAAAGATAAGCCTCAGGTGCTTGCCCCTAGACGCTGACATGCGCAGACGCCAGAAGGCAGCGGGTGCTCTGGGAGCCCTGCACAACAGAAGTATCCGGGAACAGTTCTCAGCCCTGTCACACCAGACAACCCCTCCACTACGGAGAGGGAAAAGGAAAGCAGTGCAGGCCTGAACAGACCTCGAGCTGGCGACACCCCACCACCCCAGCTGCCCCTGCCCCCGTCCCTGTCCACCCATGGCTTCCTTCTCTGTGACTTCCTCCAGCTCAGATCTTGCAGGCCCCAGGTGCTCAGCCCCTGCCATCCAGGCCACAAACCTCTTCCCAGCCAGCTCCAGCAGCTTCTCTGGCCTCCTCAAAGGGGGGGTCTTGCCCAAGCACCTGTCATATCACACAGAAGGCCTTGACTGTGGCCAATGGCACCAGCAGGTTTGGTTCTGTAGCCCCTGGAGGGGCCCACCCTGGCCCCCTACATGGTATTCGGCAAAGCACTGTGACCTCCTGGGCCACCATCCAAAGCATTCCTCCCTGGCTCCCCAACCAACTCGTCGGCTGGGTCAGAGGCTTCTGACTGCCAGGGCGGGCTCACTCACTAGATGCCTGGAGGAGGCATTGGGGGACCAGTGTGCAGAGCTGTCTCTGCCCTCCTGAAGGTGAGACTCAGGAGGAAGGAGTCCACCCCACCACTGCTCACCCCTGGGGCCAATGACAGGCACAAGGACACCTGAGTCTGCACCTGGTGAGCGGAGGCCGTCGCGGGCCTTGACACACTGAGCACGCTCGGACGGTCCTGAGGGCCTCTAACCCTGCACACAGGGCTGGTGGGACGGTAAGACATGGCAGCTGCATCTGAGAGCAGGGCCTCGGCCTGGCTTTCTCCCTGGACACAATCTGGAAATAATCTCGAAAGCACAGAACAGTACAGGAATGGGCCACCCCCTCAGCCCCACGCAGGCTGCTGGGAAGTTTTCCCCACCCCCCCCCCCATGCTCCTGTACACACGAGCTGTCCCGAGCCACTGGCGAGCAGGCTGCATGCCGCGCCCCACGACACCACCATTCAGCGTGTTCCAGCGCCAACACGGCAGCCACCAGCCCCTCTCTATTATCCACACATTACTTCAGGCCACTGCTCACCTCCACGCTGTCACCTGACTTGGCAGCATCCTCGTGTCATTTTCCCCGACGCAGAGCCGGCCTCATTAGCTGCCTACAACCTGCAAGCTTTGCTATTTTCGGACGTTCGGGGCTCTGACGTTTCTGGAAGGCAGACTCTTCCATCTTTCTTTCCTAGAGTTGGCTGTGCTTCAGGTCTGCCAGTGTCACCCTGACCAATCGTGCTGCGTGGTCCCAGCTGAGGGCCACAGGGTGACTCCAGCTGGAGGCTCTCAGGGTCCATCCACTCCTCACTGAATGGCTACTCTGATGGTCCAGACAGGGCTTCCCCCTGCAGCCGCTCTTCTCCCTGCACAGCTCCCAGCAGACCCTGCTCCACACCCACAGCCCTGGGCTTGGCACCACTGTCCTCAGCTCACCATCGGCCCTTGGTAGACATCCTTCTCCCATTCTCCAGCAGTGTGATGGTTAATCTCCTATGGCAACTTGGCTAAGCTATGGTGCCCAGCTGTTGGGTGAAAAACATCAGTCCAGATGTTGCCATTAAGTTATTTTTACATGAGTTTAACATTCAAATCAGTAGACTTTGAGTAAAACATGATTCCCTCAGGCTGTGGGTGGGCCTCGTCCAATCAGTTGAAGACCCAGAGAAGAATACACCAAGATGCCAGGAGGAAGGAGTTCTGCCTCCAACCTGCCCTCACACCCAGGCTATAATGTCAAGCCGCCCTGAGTCTCCAGCCTGCTGGCCTGCCCTGAAAATCACAGACTACCCCACCACCCCACTTGGGCCAATTCCCTAAAATGAACTTCTCTCTGTATCTTTCTCGGTGCATACATGTATACGCACATGTGCTGGTTCTGTGTCTCTAATACTCACAGAGACAGACGTGACCACTGCCCTTCACAGTGGTCTGAAGTGCATCACCGTCCTTAACATCTTCAATGTGCAGACTGACCCAAACTGGTCCTGGGCACCCACTCTTGACTCATTCCCACTCAGGCTCTGGCACCCTGAGTGGCCACAGTGTTCGGAAGAGGCCCGGTTTCAAGGCCTAGCAGCCTCCCGTTCATCTAACAGCAGTGACTAGCAAGCCCTCTGCACACAGCGCCCCAGGCCCCCAGCTGGGGAAGTCGGTTCTGCTAGGACACAGCTTGCCAGCTCAGCTCTGAAGTCCTCGAATTTGAGTGAGAAGAAAATCTGCCTCCACTCTCCACGAACCACGGCTTATTTGCATTTTCTTCCTTTACAGAGGCAGGAGGCAAGTAGAGGACAGTACAGGCCTGTGACTCTAATACACTTTTTTTTCCCTTTTTTGTTCCCAGGAGTGCTTAACCCCTGAGCCACATCCCCACCCCATTTTACTTTGACACAGAGTCTTGCTAAGTTGCTGAGGCTGGCTTTGAACTCTTAATCCTCCTGCCTCAGCCTCCCAAGCTGCTGGGTTTAAGGCGTGCGACACCCCGGCTCTGATACACTTTTGTGGTGGGGGCGGGTGCCGGGGACCTAATACACTTTATTTTTTAATAGCACTATTGATCACCTTTTTAAAATAATTTTTAAATATTTATTTAGTTGTAGATAAACACACAGTGTCTTTATTTATTTTTCTGTAGTGCTGAGGATTGAACCCAGTGCGTCACACATGCTAGGCAAGCGCTCTGCCACTGACCTACAGCCCCAGTCCTTGAATACGCTTTTAATCATGGTTGTGTTGATACCTTAAAATGACGTTCAGCTCACCACTAATTATGACAGTTAGATAGGCCACTGGACCTTATTACTAATGCATTAATGGAGTGAATTCATTACTGGGTCACATCACTTGTTGCCCCCCCCCCAACTTCCCAGTACTGAACCCAGGGGCACTCTGCCACTGAGCTGCACCCCCAGCCCTTTTTATCCCGAGACAGGGTCTCACTAAGCTGCCCAAACTGGCTGAACCCCCCAAGTAGCTGGGGCTGCCTGGCTTCTCCTGTTCTTCTCTGCGCTCTGACAACTCCCCGGCACACCGCTCCGCCCGCCCCCACCACATCTGCAGGAGGTGCCCCCAGGCCCTTCAACGACTGAGGGAGGAGGAGGGAGGCACTGAGGCCCAGGAGGGCAGCTTGGCGAAGGGAGCTGAGCCCCAGCCCACCTCCAGGCCCAGCTGCCTTCTCCCGCCTACCTCCAATGAAGGGGCCCCCTTGCTGCGCTGTGTTCCTGTCGCTCTGATCCAGTGTGGCTCCTAAAGCTGGCAGTGGCGAGCGGAGGTAAGCCAGGCTCCTTGCCCTCCTGCATGGAGACCCAACCACAGGGAACCAGGAGGGAAGGCAGGGTCCGCGCTCATGGAAACAAACCACTTCTGTAAGACCAGAGGCTTGTCTGAGACAGAAGAAAGCCGGGTACATCCTACAGGGCAGCTCGGGGACCCAGGTGATGAGAAGAGCCACTGTCACTAGAGCTGCCCACGGGCCGTGCTGGGAAGCTCTGCCAGCACCTTCCAGAAGAGACGCTCTCTGTGCCACAATTCTGAGGAGCTCACCCTGGGCTCTTGGCAGCATAATGGTCCCTCTGTCCCCTCCGAAGCCAAGGCTGCTTCTGGACTGCTGGCCAGAGAGGAGAGGGCCAGACTCCCCAAATACAGGCCAAGCTGCTTCATCTTGAGCAGCAAACAGACCGCTATGAGAGCGAGACGTCCGCTGACGAGGGCAGGGAGCTGGATGAGCTTCCACCCAACCCCTGGAGAGCAGGTGGGCGGGCCCAGGGCAGCCCCCCACAACCAGGGAGGGAAGGCGCGGCTCGGGCCACCTCCATGCCCAGGGCCACAGCAGGCTAAACAGGAAGGTGGCTTGCAGACCCACCAGCCACCCATCCCTGACCACTTCCCCCTGCCCCACCGCCAGGCAAGCGCCAGGCCACGGAGCCACACCCCAGCCCCAAGCCCACTCCTCACAGTTCTTTCTGCTCTTTTGTCTCAGGTGGCAGTGGCCCCACAGGAGACAGTCCCACAGACTGCTGGAAGGTGAGGTGACCAGCCCTACAAGAGTGAAGTGAGGGGGCTGGGGATGTGGCTCAAGCGGTAGTGCGCTCGCCTGGCATGCGTGCAGCCCGGGTTCGATCCTCAGCACCACATACAAACAAAGATGTTGTGCCCGCCGAGAACTAAAAAATAAATATTAAAATTCTCTCTCTCAAAAAAAAAAACAAGAGTGAAGTGAGTTCCCGGCTCTCGTCCCAAGTGGGAGGTCAGAAACAAATATCAGCACCAGAAATTCATCCAGGAGACACAGGCCCAAGGACCAGAGCGCCCAGAGCCAGCACAGGCCTCCCCTCCTCCCCCCCCACCGCCTGCTACCTCACAGAAAGGGCCGCTCTGCCCGGCCCCACCCCTTGCAATCATCACAGCACCCAAGCCCTGGCCTTCTGGGCACATTCTAGATGACTGCTATTGGACACAGGCCTCTGCCTTCAGAGCCTGGGAGCCCCCTCACTTCCCCAGGTCCCTACCCAGAGCCTCTAGGTAGGTACTATCTCAGAACCTGGAGCCCAGGACTTGAAAATCAGAAAAGACAGCAACAGAAGTGCTATCAAAGGTCAGCACCCAGTGTGACGAGAGCCAGAGGTGTCCAGGGGAGGGCTAGGCCCGCCCCACAGGTACATCAACCAGTGCCCTGGCTGCTGGGGTGCAAAGAGGAGTTGGTGGCAGCTGCAGGACACCTCGGGTGGGGACAGTGGGCCCCCTGTTCCAGGCTCACTCCAATCTGCGTCAGACAGGGCGCAGTGCCCACCTGACTACCCTGGGTCGTGGCATGAGCCCCACAGCCTGTTTCCCCTCCCTTCAAGACCAGGGGAACCCAGGCCTGCGGGCTCCCAGCTGCCACCAGGGTTGGGAGGAGAGCTACCAGGCTATGGGACAAGACTGGCAGACTGCATGGAGGCAGTGCCACCCACTGAGAGAAGAGGGCTCAGCAGGCAGAGCCAGCCCCTCCCCCGACCTGTAGCCACTTCAAGGGAATCTGCACTGGAGCAAGGAGCGGGAAAGTGGCCCCTGTTGGTCAGACTGTGAGGAAGACTCAGCCGCGGAGAGAAGCAGCCAGGGCGGGCCCTGCAGGGAGGTCGGCTCGGGGCCTTGTCGGGGATCTTCTGACCTGATGTAGGGTAGCGAGACTCAGGCAGGCAGCTGAGGACAGGGGCCTGTCCTCCACGAGCTGCTACCTGCTGTTTTGGCAGATGTCTGAATGTCACAAAGGACAATGTGGGAAGTTTGGATGGGAGGAGATGGGGGGGGGGGTGTGAAGACCCCAGAGAGTTCAGCTTCTTCCCAGTGTGACAGCAATGAACCTGCCATCTAAAGCCACTATGCTGCCCAACTGACTCTTCACGTGACACTCCACTTGGTCCCCACAACCTCCAGAGCAAGGTGAACTACTTGCTCCTTACAGAAGGGGAAACTGAGGCGCAAACAGGGCCATGCAAACAGGCCCCGTGACAGCACTTCCAAGGCAAACGCCAGAGCCACTCTGGAAGTCAGCAGCCACGGGAGAATGTGCTGGTGCTGGTGGGGCTTCACGGGAGCCTTCAAGGTGGGACGGGCCACTGCCTCGGCAGAAAACTTCCCCACATATAGGAGGAGACCAGGCACTGCCTCCCCTTGGCACTGGGCAAGACAGGCGACCCCTCAGAGAGGGGCAAGCAGGAAAGTAAGACAGGAGGAGACAGGCCACATGCCAAGCCCAGAGCATTTCCTCTATTTCCTGTGGGTGACAGCTCATCTTTCAGGGCTTGCAAATAAATGAAACCAGGTCAAGTGCAGGAAACAACGCTTTTAACATTTCTTGGAAGGTACAGTTTGGAAAGAGGTAGAGGGAGGCCATCAGACTGGCAGGGTCTGGCTATATTGCCAAAGCAAATCTGAAAATTTGCAATCCTCCTGACTTGGCCTCCCAAGTCACTGGGATTACAGGGGTGTGCCACCATGCCCAGCAGGAGCTTCTTACAAGTCTAAATAACAGCTGCGTGTCATTGCAACAACTCGGGAGGCTGAGGCAAGAGGATCACTAGTTCCAAGCCAGCCTCAGCAACTCAGTGGGCTCCTGTCTTAAAACAAAGTAAAAAGGGCTGGAGAAGGAGCTCAGTGGTAAAGCACCTGCCTGGAGTGAGTGAGGCCCTGGTTTAATTCCCAGTAACACACTCATGCACAATCTCAGTAACATGCTCTTACCAGGTGATCCAGTATCACGCTCCTTTGTGTTTACCCAGCAGAGTGATACTTGTGTCCACACAAACCTGCACTCAGAGAGTGACAGCAGCTTTATTAATAATTATCCAAACATGGAAGAAACCAAGAAGTCTTCGAGTAAATAAACAGATAAACTGTGTTATGTAATAATGGAATATTATTTAGCAGCAAAAAGGCATGAGTGCTCTGGTGTAGCTCAGTGGCAGAGCTCTCACCTAGACATGCGAGGCCCTGCTCCCATTCCCAGCCCCGCAAAAAAATAAATAAAAGAAAGAAGGAAAGAGAGAAATGAAGAGAGAAAGAAAAAGAGAAAGAAAGAAGTGATGAAGAAATGAGCCACGTGCAGTGGTGTACACCCATAATCCCAGCAACCCGGGAGGCTGAGGCAGGAGGATTGCAAGTTCAAAGCCAGCCTCACCAACTTATGGAGGCTCTAAGCAACTCAGTGAGAACCCATCTCTAATAAAATACAAAAAAGATCCGGGGCTATGGTTCAGTGGTTAAGTACCCTTGGGTTCAATCCCTGGTACTAAACAAACAAACAAGTGATCAAGCCATGAAAAGACATGGAAGAACCTTAAGTGTATACTGTTAAGTTAAAGACGCTTGTCTGAAGAGGCCGCCTACTATATAATTTCAACTCTATGAAACCAGACATGAAGTATGGACTCCAGGTGGCAATGACACGTCAACGTAGGATTAGCTGTCACAACAAACGTACCACCCAGGTGGGGGACTTTGATCATGGGGAGACGGTGTAAGTGGGACACCTGCAGTCTTCAGGGTGGTTTGGTCGGGTCTGGTGCCAGGATGGAACCTAGGGTAGCACAGGCCAGGCAGCACTCACCACTCAAACCTTCTGTGAAATCAAAACTGCTCTAAAAATATTAATTCTTCCAAAAGAAAATACTGATAATGTCTCCTACCTTCCTACTCAACAGCATCAGCCAGAGCCAACCAAGATCATTAAAGATCATTTATTTCAGGCTAAAAGTTAGATTTCAGGAATGGTTCGTGATACAGCAGTCAAACCCGGCTCAGCTCCAGACTGACAGCTTCAGCGGATGGCCAGAGGCCTATTTATTTAGGAAAGGAAAACAAAACTGGCTTCTGGTGCTGGGAAGCTGCCCTTCTCCGCAGTCTGGCTGCAAGGACAAAATCCAGTTCCCTTCTGCAATCCTATGGGGGGAAGCAGGACTGACCAGAGCAGAAGATCTAGTCAGGCCCTGCCCAGCAGCCTCCCAGCACTCATTGCCAACCCAGGCTTGTTTAGTACCAGGGATTGAACCCAGGGGCACTTAACCACTGAGCTCCACCCCCAGCCCTTTTTTGTATTTTATTAGAGATGGGTTCTCGCTGAGTTGCTTAGGGCCTTCATAAGTTGGTGAGGCTGGCTTTGAACTTCCAATCCTCCTGCCTCCCAGGGGTCAGGAGCCAGGGGCCTGGGTTAGGAAGAATGAAACTTGACTCACAGACGTGTGCAGCAATGACAAATTGGAAGGCACTAAAATCCACGTGATCCAGGGCTGGCTCCCTCCTCCATGACACCTGAGCCACCCAAAACCAAGGCCAGGGGTGCAGGGAAGGGACCTGACCTCAGCCTTAAAGCTAAAGTAGTACCTGAAATATCACCTGGGATGTCCTTCCTTGCAGGAGATCCCAGCAGTATAAAAGCCCAACTTCCACCCATCAGCCCAGCAGGGTCAGGGCACTAGAGGACTCAAGATCAGAAAACGGCACACTGAGGCCACTGACAGCTGCTGGAAACTGAAAGCAAAAGTCTGTCTCAGAGCCCAAAAGCTAAGATTAGAAGATTCGGTTCCCATTCAGGATCTGACATTTAAGCTGTGTGGCCTCAGTAATACACCTTACCTCTCTGGGCCTTGCCATAGGGAGCTAGCAACCTAACCTATTAGGCTGCTGAAACAATGTATGTGATAGTACTAAATGGACCCTGCCACACAACAACCTTCACCTCTTCCAGCTCCCACCTCTACTTTTCTGAACACTCCGATAAAGGACTACAACATTCTTTTATTAAAAACACAAAGCAAAGCTGGGAATGGAGCCACCATTTGACCCAGCTATTCCCCTTCTTGGTCTATTCCCTAAAGACCTAAAAAGAGCATGCTACAGGGACACTGCTACATCGATGTTCATAGCAGCACAATTCACAATAGCAAGACTGTGGAACCAACCTAGATGCCCTTCAATAGACGAATGGATAAAAAAAATGTGGCATTTATACACAATGGAGTATTACTCTGCATTAAAAAATGACAAAATCATAGAATTTGCAGGGAAATGGATGGCATTAGAGCAGATTATGCTAAGTGAAGCTAGCCAATCCCTAAAAAACAAATGCCAAATGTCTTGTTTGATATAAGGAGAGTAACTAAGATCAGAGTAGGGACGAAGAGCAGGAGAAGAAGATTAACATTTAACAGGGATGAGAGGTGGGAGGGAAAGGGAGAGAGAAGGGAAATTGCATGGTAATGGAAGGAGACCCTCAGGGTTATACAGTGGAGGGGGTAGAGAGAGAGGAGGGGAGGGGAGGGGAGAGGTGGGGAGGGGGGAGGGGGGAGGATGGGAAAGGCAGCGGAGCACAACAGACACTAGTATGGCAATATGTAAATCAATGGATGTGTAACTGATGTGATTCTGCAATCTGTGTATGGGGTGAAGGTGGGAGTTCATAACCCACTTGAATCAAAGTGTGGAATATGATATGTCAAGAAATTTGTAATGTTTTGAACAACCAACAATAAAAAATTAAAAAATAAATAAATAAAATAAAAACACAAAGCAGGGGCTGGGGCTGGGGCTAGGCTGGGGCTGGGGCTGAGTGGTGGAGCGCTCGCCTAGCAGGCATGAGGCACCACGTAAATGTAAAATAAAGATAGTGTGTCCCCTAAAACTAAAAAATAAATATTAAACACACATACACACAAAGCAAAGCCCTGACATGAACAAAGGGGCAAAGCTGCAGGGGCCTGCAGACTCCCTGGGTCAGGGAGACAGTCCCTCAACTCACTGTTGGCCTTGGTGACAGATTTGACACTGTATCTGTCAGCTTTCTCATCCACAAAATGGGAACAATCGGTCCTGTCTTTCAGGGGCTAAAGTGGGGACGAAGACCATGCAACCTCAAGGCATCCACTCTCGGCCAGAGTATCAGACAGGCCATGGGGGATAAGGTCTGGGAAAAAGGACACAAGAGGCTCTTGGCGACCTTTCTCAAAACATCAAATAATATTCAGCAAGGTGATGGCAGGCCTGTTGTTTAAGTAAAATGTGAGACTGGTGGCCCATTCGTTCCACCTTTGCCACATGTGACAGGTATTGCACGTGACAGTATAGCCACGAAGACTCCTGTGCATGTCCTAGTTTACAACTGAACCCCACTGGGTGCACCAAGAGCTCATCATGAGGACACCTCTCGTGGTTCCATTGAATGTCGCTGCACTGACTCCCAGGTCATGGCGTTTGAGATCCTGGGCGCACTGGCGCAGCTTGCATCCTAGCTACTCCAGGGACTCAGGCAGGAGGATCGCTAATATGAGGCCAGCCTAAGCCACTTAGGCCCTTGACTAAAAATAAAAAGAAAGGGGCTGGGGATGCAGCTCAGTGGTAGAGCACCCCTGGGTTCAATCCCTGATGCCAAACCAAAAAGAGGAAGGATCTTGCAAGCTGAGCAGGGAGGACTCAGGCAGCTTCTGCCTAGAGAACAGATTCTGACGATGGAGAAAGGGGAATTAAGGGTCTTTCTTCGAGAAAGCAGCAGTGCGCCAGGGCCAACAGAGTAGTCTCATCCTTGCAGAGGACGTCACAGCACAGATGCCCTGGAACTTCTTGGTAAGTTCTTGCTCTGTGCTTGGATGGCAACAGATGATGGCCTTGGGCTCTAACACAACCTATATGCAAAATGATTTGGGGAGCTGTCAGGGGCTGGGTGAACTCTACTATTTTGCCAGTACAAAACCAGCTTTAGCTGGGCGTGGTGATGTACTCTTGTAATCCCAGTAGCTCGGGAGGCTGAGGCAGGAAGATGGCAAGTTCAAGGCCAGCCTCAGCAATTTAGTGAGGCCCTCAGCAACTTAGAGAGACCCTGTCTCTAAATAAAAAATACAAGCTGGGTGCAGTGGTGTAAGCCTGTAATCCCAGCAGCTTGGGAGGCTGAAGGAAGAGGATCGTGAGTTCAAAGTCAGCCTCAGCAACTTAGTGAGGCCCTAAGCAACTCAGTGAGTCCCTGTCTCCAAATGAAATATAAAAAGAGGGATTGGAGTTGTGGCTCAGTGGTAGAACACTTGCATAGCACGTGTGAGGCACTGGGTTGGATTTTCAGCACCACTTAAAAATAAATAAACAAAATAAAGGAATTATGTCCATCTACAACTAAAAAATATTCTGGAAAAAATATCCATATATATAAAGGACTAGAGATGTGTCTCAGTGGTTAAGCACCTGAGTTCAACCCACAATACCAAAAACAAAACAAAACAAAAAAAAACACTTTTTAAACATAACTTCAGCTTTCTCATTAATATGTTACCCAGAACTGAAGGAAACTCAAGACCTTCAAAAGTAGCCTAATGACAGTTTGAGTGCTTTGAAAACACCAGCCAGTGTGGTGCACAGATCTTGCTCAGCAAAGGGGACAAGTAGCCAGCTGGTTGCCAGCTTCACACATGTGACTCCACTTGTCAGCAGAGGTCCCACAAGGAGGTGTGGCAACTTCCAGCTGCCAAACTCAGGCCACAACTCTCCACAGGGCAGGGGAATGTTGGCCCATCACAAACAAGGAAGGGCACACATGGTCCTCACCTCCACGGCACTGTCCTCACCTCCACGCCACCATCCTCACTGGCAGAGCAGGCGGAAGGCAAGCAAACTCTTGAGAGCAAGGCCTAGGTCAACCTGCCCCGGGGGGGAGCCCCACTGCTGGCCAAACCAGCCAACAGGAACAGCAAGGGATGCAGCACCCGCTGCAGAAAGTAACATGGACCGTGACAACACACGAGAAGCCACAAGTAAGACGCAAATCAGAGCAAGGCGGTATCCCACCCAGCACTGCGACAAAGCTAAGAAGAATCAGAGACTGTGGTGTACAAGAAGTGGGAAGGTCCTGGGGTGTGCCTGAAGAGGTGGCTTCGAAGGTCTAGACAGTCTGTGGTCAGAGCAAGGTGGACCCTCCAACCTGCCTCCCACTCCAGGGGAGTCCTTCTGGCCCAGCCCAGGTCTTGGAGCACAGGACACTGGGAGGAGGGAGCAGGACCTGGTCCATGGCATAGTCGGCTCAGAGCCAGGCTGATAAGGCCAAGGGCCGCATCCTCCCTTAGGCCGGTGTGGCAGGGCAGGTACAGCATCCTGGGCCAGGGGCCAGTTATTGAGGGGAGCAGGCGCAGATGAAGGACCCATCAGAGCCAGATGGACCAGGGCTCAGCAAAATGTGCACCAGGAGACTAGGAGTCGAATCCCAGGCACTTCCCTGATCCATCTGGCATTCCTGGCTAGGGCCCAAGAGGTGGCACCATATAAATGGGAAAAAGAAGGAGAACGTTGGAGACCCCTGATGCAGGCAAAGGAATCCCCACGCAAATTCTGGACTCCTGCTGCTGGCCTGCTTTCAGCAGCCTCCTGCAGCCCTCTCTCCTCAGGGAGCCGGCCATGCCCTCCAGAAACAGTCTCTTTCAAAGGAAGGCCCTCAGCAGACTCAGCAGGGACAGAAAGGAGCTCCAAGCTGCTTAGCTGGGTCACGAGGTGGCCCTGTGAGGGTGGCACGGGAGAGACAAATCAGAAATCAGGTATCACTAGGCTGCACCATTAGCAACCGAAGTGCTTTCTAGGCTCCAGCAAACCTGGTCGGATGGCTCAGTGGCTGCTCCCAACAGGGCCTCTAGAATTCTGCAAGCATCCCAGAGATTGCGAGACCATGTCCCCCAAAACACTGAGCATCCTGGGAAGTGGTTTGTCACAGGCTGAGGAGGCCCCATTTGAGGCCACTCAGTGTCCTGCCACCACCGCTTGATAGATGTGTTAAGGAGGCACGTGCCTGGTCCAGCAGCCAGGAATGGTCAGGGCTCCCAAGACAGCAGGGTCCCAGGGGACAGACCAGGCCACTCTGGAATGACCAGCCACAGAAACAGCTGTGTGGATGCAGAAAGACTCCCAAGGAGTAGGCCAGCAGTGAGGCAGAGAAGGACGGGGACACCTCAGGTGAGGGGCCAGGCTGAGGTGTGCAGTGGTGCAGGAAGGACCAACAGAAGCAAGGAACGAGCTGGCCTTAATCACTTCTGCCTAGCAGGGACCCCAGCCCCAACACCAGGGGACATCCTAAAACCAGCCAAATTAGGAGCAAACATTTGAAACTGAAAGGTCAAATGTCCCAGACCAAGGTGTCCCAGTACCTCAAACACGGGGCTTTTCCAAATTCCATCCCTGAGGGAAAACAACTGAGGAGATCAAGAGAAAGGAGTGGAGCAGAAACAAGGGAGAAGTGCCCAATGCCACTGTCAACTCACAGATGCCAGGACAGAGAAGCAGAACATGGTGTTAGCATGGGTTAGTGCTCTGTGGAGAAGGTTGAGGACCTTCCTCCTCCTGCCACTGAGCCAACTTCAGGAAAAGTGTTGGGCCATCCACGCAGAATCCCAGAAGCCCTTCCCGGAGCAGCCCTGAGCCACCTGGCCAGGTTTGCTGAGCCCAGAAAGAGCTTCATTGCTAAGGGTGCAGGCCAGTGATCCAGCAGACGGCCCGAAGCTGCCACCTGCAGCACACCCTCCAGGGCGGGCACAGGGGGCCAGGTGCATCCCAGAACCCCACAATGCCAGGGACCTATGGAGGGGGATCCCTGAGGACCACCCAGCTCTAAGGCAGAGTCACACTATAAGGTTCCCTGGCCCTGCCGAGCAGCCCACCATCACCTGCTTTATAAGGTGGCACTTTTTTATGGTTTTATTTGATTAAAAAAAAAAGGGGGGGGGCTGGGGATGTGGCTCAAGCGGTAGCCGCTTGCCTGGCATGTGTGTGTCCCGGGTTCGATCCTCAGCACCACATACAAACAAAGATGTTGTGTTCGCGGAAAACTAAAAAATAAATATTAAAAAAAAGGAACCTAGTTGAAAAAGAAAAGTGTTCTGGGCTAGGGACACACTCAGTGGCAGAGTGCTTGCCTAGCATGTGTGGGGCCATGATTCATCCCCAACAGAGGGAAAGGAGAAAGCAGAGCAGAGCAGAGAAGAAGCTACAAGGCTGCAGAGGGCCACGCTGGCACCCAGTTCAGGAAAGCCACCATGAACACTCAGGGTCTGGAGAGGGCATGGCCACCTCAGGCCCTGAGCAGCTGCTGCGCAAGGCAGCGCCGGAGGTGCCTCTGTGGGGCTCTGTGAGGGAGTGCCACCACCGTGGGGTGAAGCCACTTAACCCACATGAGAAGAGGTAGCGGAGTTCTGCCAGCTTTATTTTTGGAAAAGGCATCTGGCAGAGCAGGAGAACCGCGGAGGGAGCGACCCCGACACGTGCGAGTGCGAAGAGCCTGGGGGAGGCGGCGCGGCCAGGGCTCCAGGCAGGAGCTGGCAGCTACTGGGAATCTCAGGCAGGACGCAGCCCCGGAGGCAACGGGAGGACAGGGAACCACACAGGACCCTCCCCCTCCACACAGCCCACCGCAGGATTAGACAAATGTCTAACAGCCTTCACTGAGCAGGCAGGTGCGCAGAGCCAAGGCCACTGATCCCGAGTGACCCAATCCCAGGTGACCCAAGTGACAAGGAGACATCTGAACCAGGATGGGAAGGGACTGGAGAGGGAGGCCTAAGAAAGGGAGGAGGTGCCCTCTGGCCGGCTTCCCCACTCACTCTGAACTGTTGCTGTGGCGTGTCTCTGGCCACTGGCACCCGTGGGCAGGGACAGGCCTCCTGGGCACTGGCTTTCCCCAACAACCGCCAGGGCCAGGAACTCCAATCTTTCTTCAGACCCTGGCAAATGTCCCTTCTACCAGGGAGTCTTCCTGTCATGCAGGCTGCTCTAGAGCCTGTGGGACTGTCACTCTCCACCTAGGACCCCCACTGCCCAGCAAGGCACCAGGACCAGGTTAGCAGGTGTCCTACGTGGGGGCTGGGCCAGCATTCTGGCCAAAATGGAGAGCATGTGCTCTGGCCAGATGCCAGGTCTGACCTGACCCTGCAAGTCACCATCCTGCAGACTCACTTCCCTCCCACCCACTGCTCCGATCCCAAGTTTAGAGAGGCCTCGTCTCTCGTGGACAGTCTGGGCAGGCTCTGGGCAGTCACAGTGGCAACGGTTGACCCAGTGATCACACCCTCACAGACACACTTCACTCAACCTCGATGGCCTGCTTGGCTACTTGTGCCCAAGGGACAACCGAAGAGACAGGGCAGGCGCCAGGAGGGGTGAGGCTGAGGAGGAGGAGAGGAGCCTTCCAGGTGGCGCAGGGGAGCTGCAGAGCCACCCACCCAGGAATGACTTGGCTGATGTGCTGCAGCCACTCCTATTCTGGTTTTTGCCACGCAATTTTGTAACTCAAGTTCACCAAAATCTGAACGCACATCCTGAGCGAAACAGTCCCCTGGCTGCGTTTCCCCCAAGCCGTCTGCCAACTTGGCCTTCCTCCTGGGCTCTGAGCTCACACTGCGCTGCCCATCTGATCTCTGTCACGTTCGCCTCTGCCTGGAGAGGGTGGGGAGGGAGCCAGAGTCTGGTCTTTAAAGTGGTAACACCTGTCTGTCATTGGTCATCTTTCAGGCCTGAGGAGAGGCTGACACTGCCCACAGGACAAATCATGGGGTCAACAAGTCACCACAAAACACAGCCTGTGAAGCCTCCAGGCTGCAGCCTCGCTACAGCCCCGTGGAGACCACCCCCTTAGGCTGTTGTGAGGAATGCCTGCTCTGTGTCACCCTCCATAGGGACCTGTCTCAGACAAGTCCAGGTGACAGGCCCGGAGGTCCACATAAGTCCTGCAGCTCTGAGTATCCAGCAGTTGGCTAGCCTGGGGTCTGTGACTCCCACCTGCAAGAGACCCCTCGGTGCCCAGTTCCAACAGTGGAGCTCCTTTGGAGCAACTTGTGCCTCAACTCTTCCGGGACACCAGAGCTGTGAAGGGACAGGTCAAGCAACTGGACGTCTGCACCCCCAGGCTCACAGCTGAACCCCAGTGGGCAACCTCTTGATGCTCAGGGGCCAGAGGGCAGAAAATGTTGGGACATCTGGGAACTGAAGCCACCACCAGCCCTTCCTGCCACTCCACCGTGTGCCTTCCTCTCCACCTGCCTTCACTGACCCGGCAGCACCTGTGACCCTACCAGCAAGGCTGTGTCAGAGGAGTGAGGAAGTTTCTGCTAGGCCTTCCTAACCAAAGCCATTTTAAAGATGCAGGGGCCAGTCCCACCCTTCCTGGGCCAGGCTGTGCCTGTGGCTTCATGGGCAGCAGAAAGGCAGGTGTGCCCGGAGGAGCCAGGAACACAGGAGCACGTGGGGCCACACCCCCACCTGCCTGCCATTCTAGGCCGAGCTTTTATTTCTCACTGTTCAACTGTCCTCAATAAAGCAGGCTCCTCGCCACTAACAGGTACAAGAAAGCAGGGATGTGGGCAGAAGCAGCCCAGCCGAGCTGTCTGTGCCCGGACACGGTGGAGCAGGAAAGGGGAGCCTCATGTGCCAGATGCCCTGTAAGCCACTTTGGAGTGCAGCTCCCTAAACCCACAAACATGCCACGGAGGAGGAGAAAGGAGGCCTTGCAGCCAAAGGGGTAGGACTCAAGACCTGACCACACCACCAGGCCACAGGCACTGGCCCACAATGACTCCACACTGCAGGAGGGGGAACTGAGGACCAGAGGGTGGCACCACTACACAGGTGGTCACTGCCACCCTGTGCCCAGCCTCCATGTGTTTTAACATCAGCAAGGAGAATGAGGCAGCCTGTCCCTTTTCCCAGCCCTTAGCTGTCATCAGGACACCAGCTCTACCACTTGGAAGCTTTCTGCCTGGCCTCCCTCTGAGCCCTGGGTGCCCATGTGGCCACAGGATGATGGGCAGCCTCTGCCAGCATGTGCCCAGGCTGCTGCCCCCAATTCCCAGACCGTCTGCAGTAAATCCGCCTGGTCTGCAGACTGGCTCAGGACCAGTCCCGGTGTGGTCAACGTGGTACTGGCACTGCTGGCACTGCCCTAGGCCTGAGCCCTGTTTTCCACATCCTCTGGTGACCTGCCTGTGACACCCTCAGGTTCTCCCACTCACTGGATCCCTCCACCCCAATGCAAACACCTGGGCATGAGGCCCTGCTGAGGAACAGCTGTGCCCACAGCGCATGGTTACCTGCTCCTGAACACCTCAACCCAGAACTGCACCAACAGTCTGCGGCCAGCTCTCAGGCCACTCCTGTCACTCCAAAGTGGCCAGACTTCAATTAACCCACATGTGAGAGAGCAGGAAGAGGAAAGGCAAAAGGCAGGGGCACTCTGAGGCTCCCAGGACAAGCTGCCATCAGTGGTGGGACTCTGGGCCTAGACCCTGCCGGTCACCCCACCCAGGGGAAGGAAGACACTCCACGCTTTTGCCTTTGTGGGGCTGCATGGACCCACTTCTGCTCCAGGGCTGGTGAACTTTACCTTGCACATGTGAGCTCTGGCAGGCGCTGCTCAGCGGGGAATCCGCGGCCTCCTAAGCTCAGAGATGCTATGACAGGAGGGTAGCGCAGAGAGAGCCGGGGCCACACCTCATCAATCCTCTCAGGACAGACACCTCAGCAGAATCCTCCTTGACACAGCTTACTTCCGGTTTATGAAAAGCTGACCCCAGGATGGAGCCATTCATAGATCACAGGGTGGGCTGTGTGGCCCTACATGAAGGACCTCACCAGTGAGACCCCGTGCACAGGAAAGGGATCCAACATGCCTCATTCTGGCCCCAGAGAAGACTAGGGATGAGCTGGACACAGGCCGCCAGCACTGGTTGTCCCCTCCCACTCGCCAGATGCACTGCGAGCTGAGCACATTTCCCTGGAACAAGCAGACATCGGTGAGCGTCCAACTCCAAAAATAGTGCCACCAGGAAAGGAAGGAACACACTCTTCTAGCTGAGACCTGCCCCTGCCCTCAGACATCTCCCTGCAAGGCCCCTGCCTGGCCTGTGCAGCTCAGCTGCCACACCCTTTCTGAAAGGAGAGACGACATCAGAAGAGAAGAGCAAAACCAGGCCGCTCCTGCTGACAGAACGCAGAAACCACACGCTGCCCCTCGCCAGGGTGACCAACCCAGGAAGCCCTTCTCAGGGACTTTCAGGCCTCTGGTATCTTACATGGAATCTGATCTACAGAGAGCACTTGCCCCAAGCTGAGAAAGCTCTGGAAGGCTCCCCAAGACCACCCTAAGTCCAGGGTGAGGTATCCATGGCGGACGGACACCAGCCCCACAGAGACACCGCCCCCCCTGTTCTGACCACAGAGCAGAGGCCGAAGGAACAAGAGACTGTGGTCAGGGCCCAAAAAGAAGCAGTTACGGGCCCCACGACCCACTCCAAGGCAAAGACGTGGAACCTACATCCCCAGGAGTGGAGGGGACCAGGACGCCAAGGCTTCCTCTAAGCTGCAGCTGATCCCAACTCCACAAGGGTCATGCACATTGGCCCTTCCCATCCAGGCTGTGCATGACTGGGCTTTGTTTTCAGTTCCAAAGGTCACAAACAAAAAAGGCCAGTCCCGCTGGAAGCTATGCCAGGCTCTTTGCTGAAGCTGAGAAAAGCTCCTGGAAAGCCATGGGAGTGGCACTCAGGGTGGGAAGCATTTTGAGTCTTCAGGAGATCTAGGTGGGGGTTGGCAGCCAGGAGGGTTGTGGGTCCCAGAGCAGACACCCTTGGACTCCAGGACTAACCTCATCTTTTATTTTGTTTTTTGCAGGATACAGACTGAAACAGTGGTACTCTACCACTGAGCTACATTGCTAGCCTTTTTTCTTTTGAGAAGGGTCTCGCTAAATTGCTGAGGTGGGCCTTGAACTTGTATTTCTCCTCTCAGCCTTCAAAGTAGCTGGGATTACAGGAGTGCGCCACCACACCTAGCCTTTCTTCATCTTTGCCAACCACAGGACCATGGCTAGTCATTACCTAGACTTCCTGCTGATAAAATGAAGGGGCCAGAACAAAGGGACCCAAAGTTTCAGTTTCCCAGGGGTGTGGTCTCAGCACAGGGGCTAACACTCCAGACCAACAGCCAATTGTCTGAGCAAGTTCTGCTTCGGGCTTTATGGGGCTGTTCCAACTGAGCAGCTGTGTCCCAATAAAACTTTATTTACAAAGACAGATGGTGGGCTTGACTGGGCCCTTGCCCTAGGCACTACAGCTGACACTGGAAAAGCTGAAGTAACAGTCCGCATTGTCAGTGCCTGAAGCCAGCCCTGCTCGGCCTGCTGGGCAAGCTATGTCTGAACTCCTTCCTCAGAAATGACAGAAGCCCCTTCAACTCTACCACTAAGCCACGGGAATATGCAAGTGGGAGACGCAGTCCTGGTCCTGGGAACGAAATTTTGGAGAGGACAAGAGCAGGAGGCACCTCTTGGGCTCCTTACCCTCAGTGGCTCTGTCTGGAGACACACCTGCCACTCAGGCTGCCCTGATGCTACAGTTATCATCGTCTCACTCTGGGACCCTGAAATCACTCCCTCTGGATGAGGGGAGGGGAGCCCCCACAACAGGTCCACAGCAGAAAGCTGGATCTCTCCTAAAGGTTTAAAAAAAAAAAAGCGGGGGAACCTCCCCATCCACACTGGCCAGTAAAGGAGACCATCCTGAGCCCTCTGGGTCCCAGAAGACAACACCCCCACCAGGAAGGGCAGTGTGAATGGGTGGCTGCCCCCACCTGTCAGCCAAGAGGCCCCCCTCAGATCTGCCTAGCCTGGACTGAGGCGCTGACCCCATGTTTCCAAGGGGAGTGCAGGTCACATGGTGGCTGACATATACACACACGTGTGCACAAGCACTCACCTCCTCTGATTAGAGGCCCCGCTCCTCCCAGCAGTCAGTAGGTGGCTTCTGCCCACAGGATCCCAGGAAACCTCACTGCTTCTGCTCTCTCCCACCCACCTTCACCACCACAGGGTCAGGCCAAGGGCAGGAGCAGGGGCAAAGGCCAGCCTGCCCAGTACCCCCCAGTGGGCAGCACCTGACCTTTGAGGTGTCCAGATTGCTTCCTGCCAGGAAGAAAGCCCATCTTCCACAAGTGTTATCCTTTTTTTCTTTTTAAATATACTTTTTAGTTGTAGGTGGACACAATATCTTTATTTTATTTTTTATGTGGTGCAGAGGATCAAACCCAGTGCCTCACACGTGCTAGGCAAGTGCTCTACCACTCAGCCACAAGCCCAGCCCCGACAAGTGTTCTCTTTTTCCCCTACAGTGCTGGGATGGAACCCAGGACCTGTACACGCCAGGCAAGTGCTCCACCACTGAGCCACACCCTGGTCATCTTAACAGTTATCTTTTTCCATCTTTTTTTCAGAGGTGGGGAGCAGTTACTGGGGATTGAGCCCAGGGGCATTTTATCACTGGGCTACATTCTAGCTCTTATTTATTTATTCATTTATTTTGAGACAGGGTCTCACCAAGTTTCTCAGAACCTCACTAGGTTACTGAGACTGGTCTCAAACTTTGATCCTTCTGCCTCAGACTCCCAAATTGCTAGGATTCCAGGCGTGGGCTACCATGCCCAGCACAACAGTTATCTTTGTGTGAGTGTGGTACTGGGGATGTAATACTGGGGACTGACCTTGACCACTGAGCTACATCACCAACCCTTTCCATTTTTTATTTTGAGATAGGGTCTCACTAAGTTGGTGAGGCTGACCTCAAACTTGAAATCCTTCTGCCTCAGCCTCCTAAGTAGCTGGGATTTATAGGCATGTGCCACTGTGCCCAGCACAAGAGTTATCTTTCAATTTCACTTGGGACACAAAGAACTAAACTCATAAAAGCAGATTTTGCTCCCAAAAGAGCTGTGGCCTTAGGACCTGCAAGGTGGGCCCTGCCCCTTCCTGAAATCTTTAGGACCTTTGGCTGGTTGGGTGTCCCACCCTGCCAGACTCAAGAGATAGCAGGGGGCTGTGAATAACTGGGGTGCCCAACCAAGGGCCAAGGCTAAGTTACCCTTCTCCCCTCCCCACAGGTTCTCCAGGACACCCAAGGTACATCTTAACCTTCTCTATTCAAACACACTTGCATCCTGGTACTGGGCTCCACATGCTGTCCTTACAGAAGTAGGACACTGTCACTGTCTTCTCCACTTCTCTTCGCATCCACTCCAGAGTCAATAAAGGGCCCTCCATGCCCCTGCTTCTCAGTTGGTTCCAGGTGACTTTCCTTAACACTCTCCTTCAGACGTGACCTGAAGTCAGCCAAGCTCACCTCCAGCATGGACACCAACATCCCATCCGATGGTAGCTGTGGTCAGGGTCTTTGTCACCTGCAACCAGACTGTCAGTAGGAGTTGAAGCCAGTCTCACTCACCCCAGCATGTGACTCCCAGCATCCTTCAAGGGAAATGCCTCCTTATGATGACTCTTTTCGTAAGTATTTAGAAGAGTCACAGGGCCAGCAAGAGCAGTGACTTGGGGAAGAACACACTCAAGGAAGGGACCACCCAGCTGAGCCCTGATCACTCCATGTGAAGAGAGCAGGATTAACCCAGGGCTTTCATCACCAGCAGCACCTTAGTTTCTCAAAAGCTCCAAGGCAGGCTAAGCTGCTCCAGGCAGCCTGCGACAGAAATGCCTAAAGCCCACTGGGAAGCAGTGACAAGAGAGCTGTCACTAAGGCCCTCCCCTGGTCTTCCCTGAACCTGATGAGTACATTACTCACCCACCTGCAAGGCTGACTCAGGGTGACCTAGGCAAACCCTCCATCCAGCCGAAGACCTTGGTGACGCTGTCCAGTGCACCCACAGTCCAGTAACTGCCTCTGGGCTAGTCAACACCAGTGCAATCGGGAAACGTGGTGTCCAACTGCTCCTCAGCAAAAGATGCAATCCAAGACCCAGACTGGCCACATCTGTTCAAACCCACCTTCAAACTGCACATATGAGGACACCTGGAGGAACTCAGGACGTCCACACTCTGGAACAAAGGCAGCAGCTCAGAAAGACCGGCTCACCACAACCTCACTACACACAGCTTCCACCTCAACAGCAACGACACATCCGTCACGGACACATTAGGGCTCTCTGATCCTCGGCAACCACTCCAGAGCTGCCATCGGCACGTCTTTCAGCCCTGCAGGAACCCTGCATCTCTCACTGAAAACCCCAGATCAAACATCCCAACAAAGCCGACTAGGTCAAGACCTTCTACCACATAGCCAGCATAAGCCAACATCAGAAATGTCCACCTCCTCCAACCAGACACAGGCGACTTCCCAATTGTTTCCCACATTTGAACCCTTACCCAGTCCCCAGGTACCATCCCAGCTAAGGCCCTCAGAGCCTCTATCCACAGCCTCCTCCAGCCTCCCTGCCTCCCACCTGGCCCTTCCTGACCACACAGCCATCCCCACCAGAGCCAGAACACATCCTGGAAGCAAATGCACAGCAATCACAGCCTCCCAACTCCACCCAGCGATGAGCGGTCATGCCAGGCCTCTGCCTGCGCCAGCCTCCCCAGGGGAGCCCCGGCCACAATTCAGTGCGTCTGTGCACCTCCACCTCAGGAAATAGAGCAGCCTGTCCCAGCATCCAGAATGACCAGGACATAAAAATGATCTACGAATAGTGACCTCTTAGGATCCAAACCGTGTGGAAGACATAGCCATTGAAAAGTAAAATTTAGGGAGCTGGGGCTATAGCTCAGTGTAGAGTGCCTGCCTTGCATGTGTGAGGCCCTGGGTTCGATTCTCAGCACCACATAAAAATAAATAAATAAATATAAAGATATTGTGTCCATCTACAACTTAAAAATATATTTAAAAAAAAAGTAAAATTGGACCCAGGTGCAGTGGTGCATGCTTATAAATCCAGCAACTCAGGAAGCTGAGGCAGGAGGATCACAAGTTTGAGCCAGTCTTAGAAACTTAGTGAGGCCCTAACCAACTTAGCGAGACCCTGTATTAAAATAAAAAATAAAAAGGGCTGCAGATGTAGCTCCGTGGTAGAGTGCCCCTGGGTTCAATCTCCAGTATCAAAAATAAATAAAAAATAAAGTTTAGGGTGCTGGGGCTATAGCTCAATGGTAGAGCACTTGCCAAACGCATGAAGCCCTGGATTCAGTTTCCAGCACCATAAAAGACAAAAAACAAAGTTTGAGCAGGGCACAGTAGCACACACCTGTGGTCCCAGATACTTGGGAAGCTGAGGTAGAAAGATCGTCTGAGCCCAGGAGGTACAGCCAGCCTGGGAGACGGACCCCGTCTCGAAACAGGAAAAAAAAAAAAAAAAAGCGGAGCAGGAGGAAGAACCTAGCGGTAGAGAACTTGTCTGGCATTTGTGACCCTGGATTCCATATCCAGCACCCCACACACACGCACATGCAAAGTTTATAAGGACAAAAAATAGTTCTCTAGTTGGGGAAGAGACAAAAAGAGACAAAATCACATGAGCGTATCATGATGACAACTCAGTACAAGACAGAAGAGAAAGGAAATGAGATGCCATCGCACTTGCCTGGGGCAACAGGACTAGTACTTTAGGTTTGCTGCAAGCCTCTAGGCTGAGCTACACTACTCATCCAGCTTAAAAAAAAAAAAAGCTTTCACACACGTGGCTTTTATATTTTTTGTGGTTGTTGTTGGACACAGGGTCTCACTAAGTTGCCAAGGCTGCCCTTAAATTTGTGATCCTCCTGCCTCAGCCTCCAGGGTCGCTGAGATTACAGGTGTGCGCCATCCCACCCAGCATGTGTGGCTTTTAAACAGCAGTTCAGTGATTCCACAAACTTCACCTGGACTTGAGAACCTGTCCCTCCCTAGGGACTGGGAGTCATAGTCCCTCAAACCTGCGTGACTCAGCCAGGAGCTGCGTCTCCACTTGGCCAGGGAGGTATCCAGCCCTGGAGGATATAATTAGCATTGGGTCCTGGTGTGCATGGCCACTTCATGTGGAGACAAGTCTCTCTATGACACTTTCATGCAGTGGAACAGTCTCCCTTGGGATGGCTTACTTGGACACCAGTTTTCTTTTTTCTCTTTTGTTTCTCTTAATTAAAAAGTGACAACATATCTGCCTGTCATCACTGTCTGTCATTCAAGCACCTACAGATCAGAGGTCATTTGGGGTCACTGTTCTAAGTGTCCCTTCAGGCTATGTGGCTGACTGCAGAGATGAGATCACACAAAGCCCAGCTGCACAATTCACAGACCAAGGAGAAAACAGGACAAGGTAAGTCATAAAGACAGAGTCCTGGGCGTGAGGCCCTAAAAACAAAAGAGGCCAAATCCTACAGACACAGAATTAATCATCAGTCTGACCCCTGCTGGGCCACATCAAGCAGGGCTGCTGTCCCTGAAGCCCAGATTCTGAAAGCCAGGGGTCTCCTGGGTTTCTGGTCCGAGCTACACAGAGTGGAGAAGCAGTCTTGTTTTTCAAGTTGGCTGGTTCCTCCCTCAAGGTCTCCTGGCGATGTCACAATCCTGGTATGATGTCAAAACTGCTTAAAGGGTGATGAACTCTGGCCTCCTGATGAGTCAACAGAGGGTGGGTTTCCGTGAGCAGCCTACTGTTTACACACAATCACCGTGGTCACAGCCAGGCAGCCGGAAGCTTGGTCAAGGGTCACAGTGGCCAGGGTGGTGTTCAGCCTCCCTGTCTCTCCCGCACCCCCAGCCCCTCTCCTGCACAGCCAGCCAACTACAGCCTCAGGCTGGCTCCATCCTACAGCAGCACCTTGGGGGAGGAGCCCACCCCACCCAGAATCAGCTGGCGCCCACCTGGAAACACACAAGCAAATCGAACCCAATGACCCAGCAAGCGGGAGACACAAGGCTGCCATGCTCCTGATGCCCTGTGCCAGCCCACTCCACCCAGCCCATCCAGCCTGGCCAAAGCCTCACGCCGTGAAACCTCCTGTGAGGTGACTCAACCTTCTAAGCCATGCCTGCCTGTTTTCTCACCTGGGAAACAGGAACTGCTCACGTCATGGACCTGACAGGGACAAAATGAACTACTCGGGCAGCACAGCCAGTGCTGGCATGGGAGTGGGACATACACTACAGATGCAGGCGATCATCTATCATCTTTTGGTTTTCTCCAAGGACAGGGCTCAGAACAGTCAAACTACAAAAATTTTGCACAGCCACTCATGTCATCAATGTTTGTGGCCTCTGTGCGGGGGGTGGGGGTGGGGTTGTCAAAATGCTGGTGTTTCACTAGTACTTGGTCCCACAGTATGACTCCCTTCAGAGCTATGTGCCCTACAGCTCAAAACCCACCCCAACCCCAAACAAGACTGTGGCTAGGGCACCGAAGAGGAAGCTGAGACACGAGGACAGTGGAGTGCCCTCAAACAGGTGAGGCTGCCTCAGAGTCTGACATGCCCCTAACATAAAGCAGGAACCATAAGCTAGTGTTCCCCCCAGAGCTTGGAGATGATGGCCCTAGGATTCCTAAGGAAGTCCTCATCTGAACAGCAGGATAAAGCACTTCCCTGCTCAGGAGCACGTGGGCACCCACCCAGGAAGGGAGAGACAAGCCTGGCCTCCCGGACCTCCCCACCATGCAAAGGGAATGCAGACTAAATGAAGACTCCTCCTGCCACCAGTGTCCAGGTTGACGTCCAAGCAGTTCACCTACTTACTAGCACGCAGCATAGCACTGGGGCCTCCCAGGACAGCTGTGGGATACTGGCTGCAGGCCCATGGAACCTGGTGCTCCTTCACACCTGGACAGCACCTTGCAGCCACCCTACACCTTTACCAGGCCCTGACTCCAAGAGACTGTGCAGGTTGGACTCTCCAGCCACTGACCTCAACTCTGTGTCATCTCCTATGCCCACCTGGGGTCCCTCACCAGCATTTTGCCCTATTTTATTTCCTTTCTAGCACTGTCCACTGATGAATCTTTCTTGCTGATTCCGGGGTGGCTGTTTATTATCTATCTTTTTTTTTTTTTTAAAGAGAGAGTGAGAGACAGAGAGAGAGAGAATTTTTTAACATTTATTTATTTATTTTTTAAATTAGTTTTCTTTTGAGTGAGAGAGAGAGAGAGAGAGAGAATTTTTTAATATTTATTTTTCAGTTTTCAGCAGACACAACATCTTTCTTTGTATGTGGTGCTGAGGATCGAACCCGGGCCGCACGCATGCCAGGCGAGCGCGCTACCGCTTGAGCCACATCCCCAGCCCCAATATCTATCTCTTTTTTTATTATTTTTATTTTTTTTAAAGTTGTAGAAGGATAGAATGTCTTTATTTTGTTTGCTTTTATGTGGTGCTGAGGACCAAATCCAGTGCCTCACATGTGCTAGGCAAGCGCTCCACCACTGAGCTACAGCCCCAGCCCCTATTATCTACCTCTTGATAATTCTAGAATATTGCTGCTGACACAAGGCACCCATCTTAGTCCCTGCGGGCGTCTAGCCCCTGAGCAGTGGCCCTGTGCTGACCAGACACTCCATCAAATTGGGTGAGAAGAGTGAGCCCAGGCTCATCTCCCACCAGCTCTGCTTGAATCTCCACGAGGGCCCAGAGCAGGAGACAGCGCTGGGCAGGAGTGCCAAGAGCTGAGAGCTCAAGAGGGCTCAGGGTATGCTGGGGCCTGAGAGAAGGATCTGAAGCTTGGAACGGGGTTAAATACTGGCACCCTCACGGTTCTGAGGAGAAGGATCTGGAGCTGGGATGGGTCAGGAATTCACTTGCCCAAAGCCTTGTGAGGCAGGCAAGGCCAAGATTCAAACCCAGACAGCTTCGATCTCCAGCCTCAAGGACCCTGCCTGGGCCCTCAGTTATTCCCAAATATGCTCCTCTCCACCAAGGAGGTCACCTGGCCACAGAGACCACTCAATTCCCCTAGTGACAAAATACAACCCGGCAGATGGAGGCAGATGCCCCTGGGTGGGTCACTTCCTCAGGGTCACCAGGGGACACTTCTCTGAGTAGGCAGTGACATTATTCTGGAAGGATGAGTTGTATACCACTTCCTCTATCTGCTCGCCTGGAAATAACCCAGCAAAGTCACAAAAGAAATACAGAGAAATGGTAACCTCAGAACTACTCGGGATTTTATAATCAAAGAGAAACTTTAACAAGTCCAAAATGGGATGGGAGGACCAGCCGTTACACATATTGCTAAATCTCTACCGGCCTGGCCACCAGGCCTACACAAGAGCAGCTCAGACTTCAGACCCTTCTGGGGAAAGAAACCACCGTAGATCCTTACACAAGGCTGCTCAAAGGGCTACGATGAACAATTCATGGAAAGACACAGGGAAAGTTCCACAGCAAGTTCCTGTCTAGACCCTGCCACACCTGAATATGTAAAAGTCTTTTTGCAATTAAAAAGTTTAAGTAGGGGGCTGGGGTTGTGGCTTAGTGGTAGAGTGCTTGCCTAGCATGCATGAGGCACTCGGTTCGATCCTCAGCACCACATAAAAATTTAAAAAAATAAAGATATTGTGTCCACCTAAAACTAAAAAAATATTTTTAAAAAAATTTAAGCAGGGGTAAGGGGCGCAGCTCAGTGGTACGGGGCTTGCCTAGCACGCACAAGCATGCACTCCCAGAACAACAACAAAAAAAAACCCTACCCACAAGTTGCTATTGGCAAACCATATAGCCACAGCACCAGAGAACAGTAAATCCTGGCTGCTAGTTGACAGAGATGGGCACACAAGGTTTTGTGAACAACAAATATCAAGTTCTTTAAGTTGCCTTCCCCATGCCCACCATCCAAAACCAGCTAAATGAAGGCTCTTCCTGCCACCAGTGCCACAAAAAGCACAGGAGCTCCTCTGGTCTTAGCTCAGTCCAGTCCACTGCCCAAAGCGTAATATTAAATACGAAAGCTTCCATGCCAGTCATCTTTCAAGAAAAACACAAGTCTGGATCTCCCCAAAATTTAACCCAGCCAATCAAGTTGCCCTAGACGGCTTAGAGAGTTCTCTGAGGGAACCCTTCCTGGCTGGTCAACACACTACTATAAACAGCCTGGATGGAACAAGCTCAACAGTCTGCAGTTAACTTCACCTTCACATACAAGGAAGACCCAGCTTAGTTAGGAGATGTAACCTATACCCGAAATTAAAAATAGCAGCATGATGGCATGAGGCAGACGCACAGGCAAGCCTTCCTGACAGGGGACTGGAACGAGTGAGGGCAGCTTTGGACAGAAGGTGGGGCTCTTGGTCCCAGGATCCCAGAAGTCCGAAGCAACCAGGTACCAAGTCCATCTTATTTACATGACTCATGTGCTCTCCCCCAGCTGTTTCTGGGAAAACCTGCCTTCCTGCAGGACAAGTCAGAATTGCCCAGGGGAGCCAGGCAAGGTGGTGGTGCACGCCTATAATCCCAGCTACTCAGGAAGCTGAGGCAGAAGGATTGTAAGTTCGAGGCCAGCCGGAGCAACTTAAGGACAGCCTGTCTCAAAATTTTTTAAATAATAAAAAAGAGCTCAGGATAATAGCTCAGTAATAGAGCGCCCCTAGGTTAAATCCCCAGTACCTTGGGGTGGGGGGGGGACTGCACAGATGAAAAGGTTCCAGGCTGCAATTTCACCAGGAAAAATGGCCCAAGATGGTCACTGGGCAGCCACTGCCACCTCCTGAAACCATCATTAAATTCTCCTCCTCACCTGCAGGGGCGCCTTAGCCTCGTCTTGGGGAATCTTTTTGACAAGGGTAGAAGGAGCTCTTCCAAAAAGAAGAAATCCCCGTTCTATGAAGGGGAAAACTGAAACACAACGACAGGAAGGAAACTGCTGAAAGAAGCAAAGGAGCTGTGGGCTCCAGGACAGGAGAAGGAACACAAAACAGGGTAAGAAATTCCCAGCTTAGCTAATGGTGCTGAACAAGTCTGGGGCAGGAAGAAAGCCACATTCCTTCCTAGTTACTCTCTCCTCACCCGCCCGCGGCCCCCCCATGCTCAGTATACATAAACACACACACAGGGCCTCCCTGAATCTGAGACAGACATCCCCCCACAACCCCAGCCGCCTTATGATTATGAAGTCCTCACTTTCCAGGAAAAGAGGTAAAGTGCTCCTTCCTTTCTCTCAGATCCTAATCACTGGGGGATCTGCAACTCTGATCTGGGCACAAGACAGAGGGTGCCCATGACACAAACTGAAATGGGAAGAGGCAGACTTCTGATCACGACTCCAGATGTGCCCCAAAGTTAGACCTGAGAGAAGGTACACCCAGCAGTCTCCCCACCCCCCAGCCAGGTGGCAGAACTGAAAGACTCCAAACTTCCCCAGATGGGCCCAAATTGACCAGAGAAGTTTGAGAGTTAACCACCAGGTATGATGGCCAGAGCCTCCTTCCAGGTCCACCAGGGGCTCCAAGACTGAGAAAAACACCGCGGGAGGGCCAACCCCACACAACTACCTTCAGGAAAACATCACTGCCTCCCTAAACATTTTCACCCTCCGATGGTATCCAGAGACAGGGTCATCGGAAAGCGCCAAACACAGGCCCCAGGTACAGACACAGCCTTCCACCTAGATGGAACAGGCCCCCACAGGTGGCCAGTCAGCAGCGCCCCCTGACCCACCCTGCCTGGGACATGGAAAAGCTGCTTCCCAGGAAGACACACCAGTCACCCCCACCCAACTGCCCCTCCAGGTGTCCAGACAGAGAAGCCCAAGTCCCCACCACCACACCAGGCCAGAGGAGCACCGTCCTCTCCCTTTCCCCACCAGGTGGGCAGACCAGTTCCTGCCCAGGTGCCGGGCGGGCCAGGAAAGGCCCCGGACGCCTCCAGGTGCCAACACTGACGCCCCTCCCGGCCAAGTTCCGGCCCCTTGGCCGCCACGGACTGTCCGCCGGTACCGCCTAGTAGCACCTACGAAGACCGCGGTTCCCGGCGCTCCGGGCTGATGCCGGCCGAGGACACCGCTGGCCCAGGGACCTACCAGCAGCACGCTGGACCCTGCGCTCCCCGCCAGGGCGCCGCGGTGAGGGGCGCGCGAGGCCGGCCCGCGCCCCGACGTCCCCGACGGCGCACCGGACCCCACGCCGCTCACCTGGCTGGCGCGGTAGCTCTCGAAGGCCTTCAGGGCACTGTCGGTGAGCTTCACGTGGAACACAGACACCTTGCTGCCGTCGCTCACCCGCCCGCACGACAGCCCGTAGCTCCGAGCCTCCTTCAGCGCCGCCATCTTGCGACCATCGCTCCCCCGCCCCCCCCTTCCCGGCTCCAGCGCCGGCGCGACGGCCACGTCCCGCCCCGCCGCCCTCTGACGTGCTACATTATTCATGAGATGCGGCTGGCCACGCCCCACAGGGGCCCAAGAAGCCAACAATCGCTCTCGCACAGTTCGCTGACGTGCTGCATTATTCATAAGACATAAAAAGCAACGCCCTCTACGGGCACAACAAGGTTCATAGTCTCCGCCCCAATGTTCTGCATATTCATAATATGCTGAAGGTCCCACCTCTCCAGACCCTAGAGGAGGCCACTTCCGTGCATGAACTCCGCCTTGACACGCGCACCCCTCCAGGCCCCGCCTCCATATGTATTATTCACGAACCTGACTCCTCCGGGCGCGTCAAAACCCCGCCCCCAGCCTCTGACGTGATGCATTATTTATGAGATCTCTTCGGTCTTCCGTCTTTGGCTTCTGTTAGGAGCCGCAGCGAGGGCGTGGAGGGGGCGGGGACAGCGCAAAACACGTGGGAGGCGGGGGACAGATGCTGGCCAGGTTAGTGGGCGTGGCTATGAAAACAAGTCGCGCGATGGACGCTGGGTTCTGCTGATGCGGCTTCGCTTAAGGTGGGCTGCTGGGATTCCAGGACCTGAAGCTACTAGAGGGTTGGAAGAAGAGGGATCCTCTAAACTTTGTTTATGAAAAGAGTAGACTGTAAAATGATAAAATACACCATCTCCCTGAGCAATGGTGGCGTATAGCTCTATTTCTGAGCAGAAAAAAAAAAAGTATACGAAATAGAACTTGGTAGGAAAGTCTTTAAGTTTTTTTTTTTTTTTTTGCTTATGATTGTTTCCTAGGGCTGGGAACATGCCAGGCAAATGCTGTACTATGGTCCTAACCTCCAGACCTAGGCTGTTTTATATTAAAAAGTAGTCATCTATTTAATGTGTACAATTCCACTATACAAAATCAATATATAAAAACCAATAAAATGCCTGTACACCAATAATGACTTCGCTGAAAAGAAATTAGGAAAAATTCCATTCACAAGAACCTAAAAAAAGAAACCCTAGGAATAAACCTAAACAAGAAAGTAAAAGACCCTCTACAATGAAAATTATAGCACTGAAGAAATTGAGGAAGACACTAGGAAAAAAAAAATGGAAACACTTCCTGTGTTTATGGATGGGCAGAATTACATTGTTAAAATGGCCATATTATCTAAAGCAATCTACAGATTCAATGCAATCCCCACCAGCATACCAATGGTATTCCTTACAGAACTTTTAGAAAAAAATAGTCCTGAAATTCATTTGGAAGAATAAAAAAACCCAGAATGGCCAAAGCAATCCCTCCCAACCCCACCCTCCACCCAGGGTTTGGACGCAACACCTCACACATGCTAGCCACTCACCTTATTATTGAAGTACACATCCCCAAATTGGCCTGCCAAAACAATTACAAGCCATAAAAACAATGCTGGAATTGTCCCAATACCTGACTTCAAATTATATTACAGATCTCTAGTAATAAAAATTGCATGGTACTGGCATAAAAACAGACAATAACATAGAAAGAATAGAAGACACAAAGATAAACCCACCCAGAGTCATCTGGTTGTTGACAAAGCACCAACAACATACATTGGAGAGAAGACAGTCTTTTTAAAAATGTTGCAGGGAAAGCTGACTATCCATATGTAGAAGAATGAGGCTAGATTCTTATTTCCCACCCTGCACAACAGTCAACTCAAACAAATCAAAGACCTAGAAATTAGATCAGAAACTTTGAAACTGGTACAAGAAAACATTGGGTCAACATCCAAACAGGGAAGTGCCGGCAACACCTTCCTCAATAGGACTCCTGAACTCAGGAAATAATGCCAAGAATTAATAAATGGGATAACATCAAATTAAAAAACTGCACAAGCAAAGGAAACATTTAAAAGCAAAAAGAGTCCACAGAATGGAAGAAAATTTTTGCTAGCTACTCTTCTGCTGGAAAATTGATATTCAGAATATATAGGGAGCACAAAAAACCTAACACCCCCAAAATAATAATAACCCAATCAATAAATGGGGTAATGAACTAAATAGACACTCCTCAAAAGGAGTACAAATGGAGGATTGGGGTTGTGGCTCAGTGGTAGAGCTCTTGCCTAACATGTGTGAGGCCCTGGGTTCGATCCTCAGCACCACATATAAATAAAGTTAAAAATCCATTGGCAACTAAAATATCTTAAAACAAATAAATAAATAAAATAATAAATGTATTGTGTCCATCTACAACTAAAAAAAAATTAAAAAGAGGAGTACAAATGGGGGTGCTGGGGTCATGGCTCAGTAGTAGAGCACTTGCCTGGCATGTATGAGACACTGAGTTCAATCCTCAGCACCACATACAAATAAATAAAATAAATAAAGATATTGTGTCCATCTACAACTAAAAATTTTAAAAAGTAAAAATACCCAGAAAATACATTTTAAAAAAAATGTTCAGCATTGTTAGCAATTAGGGAAATGCAAATCAAAACTACACTGAAGGCTGGGGATATAGCTCAGTTGGTAGAGAGCTTGCCTCGCTCGCATGCACAAGGCCCTGGGTTCAATCCCAGCACCACATAAAGCTGGGGGAGGTGGCGCACATCTGTAATCCCAGTGGCTTGGAAGGCTGAGTCAGGTGAATTGTGAGTTCAAAGCCAGCCTCAGCAACTACAAGGCACTAAACAACTCAGTAAGACCCTGTCTCTAAATAAACCACAAAATAGGGCTGGGGATGTGGCTCAGTGGTCGAGTGTCCCTGAGTTCAATCCTTGGTAAAAAATAAATAAATAAATAATTTGAAAAATTACTTCTCTAAATAAACATTCATTTAATAAATTAAAAATATTTATTAAAAAAAAAAACTACGGGGCTGGGGCTCAGCAGTAGCGCACTTGCCTGGCATGTGTGAGGCACTGGGTTCGATTCTCAGCACCACATAAAAATAAACAAAAATCTATCAATAACTAAAAAATTGTTTAAAAAAATACAAAGAACAATCCAGGCATGGTGGCACATGCCTGTAATCCCAGAGACCTGGGAGAGACAGAGGCAGGAGGATCTCAAGTTCAAGCCAGCCTCAACAATGTAGCAAGACCCTCTCAGCAACTTAAGGAGACCCTGTCTCAACATTTAAAAATAAAATAAAAAGTGATGGAGACGTGGCTCAGTGGTAAAGCGCCCCTGGGTTCAATCCTCAGTACAGCAAAATAAATAAATAAATAAATAAAAAGAATACAAATAATGATAAATGTTGCTGAAGGCGTGGGTAAAACTTTTACACTGACAGTGAGATTATAAATCAATCACCACAACCACAGTGAAAATCAGTAAGAAGTTTCTTTGGAAGACTAGAAGTGGAACCACCATGTGACCTAGCTATACCATCCCTCGGTATCTATCCTAAACAATTAAAGTCATTATACCAGAGCAATACATGCACACCCCTGTTTACATACAGTAATAATGTCTGTTTCACTCTACCATCTGTCCTATGCCCACATCCATCACTTCTCTCTATTAATCTAAGGTAACGCTATTCTTCCCTAGTGCCCCAGGCCTGTGAATCAGCATCCGCATATTAGAGAAGACAAATGGCCTTTGGTTTTGTGGGATTGGCTTATTTCGCTTAACATAATATTCTCCAACTCCAACCATTTACTGGCAAATGCCATAATTTCACTCTTCTTTAAAGCTGAGTGATACTCAATTTTTTTTTTTTTTGTGGTGCTGGGGATTGAACCCAGGGCCTTGTGCATGCAAGGCAAGCACTCTACCAACTGAGCTATATCCCCATCTACAACTAAAAATTTTCTTTATCCATTCATCTATTGAGGGACATCTAGGGTTTGTTCCATAGCCTAGCTATTGTGAATTGAGCTGCTATAAACATCAATGTGGCTGTGTCACGGTAGTATGCTGATTTTAAATCCTTTGGCTATAAACCAAGGAATGGGATTGCTGGGTCAAATGGTGGTTCCATTCCTAGTCTTCTGAGGAATCTCCATCTGCTTTCCGTAGTGGTTTTACCCATTTGCCATCCCAACAGCAATGTCTGAGTGTGCCTTTTTCCCCACATCCTCACCAACATTTATTGTTGCCTGTATTCTTGGTGATTGCCATTCTGAAAGGAATGAGATGAAATCTTAGAGTAGTTTTGATTTGCATTTCTCTAATTGTTAGATATGTTGAACACTTTTTTCATATATTTGTTGATCAATTGTATTTCTTATTCTATGAAGTGTCTGTTCAGTTCCTTAGCCCATTTATTGATTGGGTTGTTTGTTTTGTGGGTGTTAAGTTTTTTGAGTTATTTATATATCCTGGAGATTAATGCTTTATTGGAGGTGCATGTGGTAAAGATTTTCTCCCAGTCTGTTGTCTCTCACCTCACATTATTGTTTCCTTTGCTGAGAAGAAGCTTTTTAATTTGAATCCATCCCGTTTATTGATTCTTGAATTTACTTCTTGTGCTTTAGGAGTCTTGTTAAGGAAGTCAGATCCTAGGCTGACGTGGTGAAGATTTGGGCCTATTTTTTCTTCTATTAGGGCTCAGGGTCTCTGTTCTAAGTCTTTGGTCCACTTTGAGTTGATTTCTGTGCAGGGTGAGAGATAGAGGTTTAATTTCATTTTGCTACATATGGACTTCCAGTTTTGCTAAGCATCATTTTTTGACTAGGCTATCTTTTCTCCAGTGAATGTTTGGCTTCATTCCTTTTTAACAACTGAATACTATTCCATTTTAGGAACCTACCCTTTTTGTTTGTCCATTCATCCTTTGAGGAACATTTGGGCAGCTTTTTCTCTTTCTATTTCACTATTATGAATGTTGCCTCTTGACCATTCAAGTACACAGGGCTTTTTTTTTTTTTTTTTTAGTTTTATTTCTGTTTTTTAGCTTAGTTTTGTTTTGCAGGGCTGGGGATGGAACCCAGGGTCTCATGCCCACTAGGCAAGAGCTCTTTTACTGAGCTGTACCCCGAGGCCAGACGTACCTGTTTTTGTGTAGATGGGTGTTTCTCCTTCTTTTAGTAATAAGCCTTGGAATGGGATTGCTGGGTCATATGACAATTCTACTTTAGACCTTTTGAGGAGGTGCTTGTTTTCCACAGGATCTACCCCGTTTTGACCCTCTTTCGTTTCATGTTTATAGGCAGCAGGAACTGGAGACCAGCCCTGGCCTGTCCAGGGCACAGAGCGACCACCTCCTGGACTCGCAGCCTCCCAACCTGTGGACACCTCCTGGGGGCTTTTCCATTTTACTGGTCACAGAGGGTGGTTCCAGAATGCAATTTTTGGTTTTGTTTTGTATGGAGTTTTTTTGTTTCATTTAAAAAAATATTTTATTTAGTTGTAGTTGGACACGATACCTTTATTTTATTCATTTATTTTTACGTGGTGATGAGGCTCAAACTCAGGGCCTCGCATGTGCTGGGCAAGCGCTCTACTGCTGAGCCACACCCCAGCCCCCTTCTGTTTTTTAAAGGATGAAGATTTTGAGGTGCTCTTCCAGAGGATCTCCTTAGTTCTGTGCCTCCTCCTCCCGCCCCACAGCAAACCAGCGCCTTCGCTCATTACCCCTGGGTGTCACCACTCTCCTGTGAGGCCGTGTGACACTCCTAGTACCCTTTTCAGGTATTTGTCATTAATATCCTCGCTTACAAATGGAGAAACCAAGGCTCGGAGGAGCGAGGCATAGACAAGCTGGGACTTGAACTTGGAATCTTTCTGATCCAGAGCCCTCTTAAATACTCTCCAGCCTGCCTCCAAAGCCAGGGTCCCTTGTTATGTAGGCAGCCTTCCACATCCCCAGGTTCCACATCCTAAAATTCAACCAACCATGGATCGAAAATATTTGGGAAAATAACCATTGCATCTAAACTGAACACATGCAGAATGTTTTCTTATCATGAGTCCTTGAACAATCCAGCACAATGACTGTCCACACAGCGCTTACTTACATTGTATTAGGTATTGTAAGGAATATAGAGACTTTTTTTTTTTTGTGGTGGTGGTGCTGGGGATTGAACCCAGGGCCTTGTGCATGCTGGGCAATCACTCTGCCACCTGAGCTATATCCCCAGCCCTAGAGATGATTTTTAATGTATACTAGAGGAGTCAAGTACGGTGGTGCACACCTGTAATCCCAAATACTCAGGAGGCTGAGGCAGGAGGATCGAAGGTTCAAGGCCAGCCTTGGCAGCCCAGTGGTAAACCACACCTGGGTGTTCAATCCCCAGTACCAAAAAATAAAAATAAAAAATCATCCCTCCCCAGCAGAGTGTCTGGCATGGAGTAAAGATGCTCAATAAGGGAGTGAGGTTATGGCTCAGTGGATGAGCACCTGCCTGGCATGTGTGAGGCATTGGGTTCAATCATCAGCATCACATATAAATAAATTAAATAAAGGCCCATTAACAACTAAACAATATGAAAAATATATACGTGTGTGTTTGTGTGTATGTGAGTGTGTGTATTGAAACCAAGTGCCATACACCTATCATCCCAGAAACTTGGGAGGCTGAGATAGGAGGATTGCAAGTTCAAAGCCAGCCTCAGCAACAGCGAGGCCCTAAGCACCTCAGTAAGACCCTGTCTGTACATAAAATACAAAATAGGGCTGGGTTGTGGCTCAGGGGTCAAGTGCCCCTGAGTTCAATTCCCAGTAACAAAAAAAAAAAAAAAAAGTGCCGAGGCTGTAGCTCAGTGGTGGAGTGCTTGCTTAGCACATATGAGGTACTGGATTTCATCCTCAGCATCACATAAAAATAAGTAAATAAAATAAAGGTATTTTAAAAAAAGAATTTTGAGTGAATAAATGACCTCATGCAATGCTCACGATCCAGCTATAAGGCAATTCCACGGATGAGGAGACTGAGGCTTAGCGAAGCTGCAGGGGCTCTCAGAGCTGAGGAGACCAGCCTGTGCGAGCGCAGGGCTCTTTCTCTGCCACCTTTCCCCTGGGACCAGCCTGGGGCGATGCTGACCTAACAATCCCCTGTCTGGGCCCAGCTGTTTATCTGCAGAGCTGGCGCAGGTCAATATTGGAGCTGGTGGGGCTACCTGGCTCTGGAGGGTCACAGAAGGGCAGGGACAGGGCAGCGGGGACACAGGAGTTCTGTAACAAAGGTTGGGAGGGTGGAGCCAGCCAGGCCGCTAAGTGGAGGAGAATGTAGGAGGAACCCCTAGGCGCAGCTGGCCAGCTGGCTCCCTGAACCTCTGTGAATTCACCTGGGAAAAGACAACAGCAGTCACAGTCTGGAGCCAGGTGTGGTGGTACACACCTGTAGTTCCGGTTACTCAGGAGGTGGCACTCAGGAGGGTCCCTTAAGCCCACACGTTCAAGATCAGCCTGGGCACCAGTCTCTGTGGCACAAGCCTGTAATCCCAGCGGCTCAGAGGCTGAGGTAGGGGAATCGCAAGTTCAAAGCCAGCCTCACCAATTTAGCGAGGCCCTAAGCAGCAATTCAGTGAGAGTTTTCTCTAAATTAAATACAAAAAAGGGCTGGAGATGTGTTTCAGTGGTTCTGTGCCCCTCAGTTCAATCCCCAGTACCAAAAGAAAAAAGAAAAATTAGCCTGGGCAACATAGTGAGACCCTATCTCAATAATAGTAACATCACCCCCAACATTAAGTATTTAAAATGCAGAAGGCTTCAGGATCAGGGCGTGGCACCTATAAACGCCTGGCACCTATGACCTCCTTGGGGTAGACCTGGCTGGTGACTTGGATCCACAGACCAAACGGGAAAACAGACTTGAAGAGCTGAGTTAGGGATGCGTAGCCATGGGCTGCCCCAGTCCAGTCGGGTGCACTCTGCACTTTACAGTTGATTCCCAGTGACTCCCAGAGGGACCCTAAGGGACCGAAGGTGCCAGAGCTGCTCAGTGGTAGAGCAAGTGCTTAGCATGCTCAAGGCCTTGGGTTGGATCCCCCCGGGGGGGGATGAAGGAAAATAAGGGACAGTGTAGGAGACAGAACAGAGCGCAGGGTGGGCTGAGGGGACAAGAAGACCCAAGGGGCAGAGCCGAGCCCAGAAGAGATGCCATGTAGTCAGCTGTTATTTCATTTACTTACTTATTTTTGGTAACAGGGATTGCACTCAGGGGTGCTTGAGGCTGGTTTGAACTTGGGATCTTCCTGCCTCAGCCTCACAGATCACTGGGATTACAGGCATGTGACGCTGTGCCAGCTTGTATTTTTTTTTTTAAGAGAGAGAGAGAATTTTAATATTTATTTTTTAGTTTTCAGCAGACACAACATCTTTCTTTGTATGTGGTGCTGAGGATCGAACCCGGGCCACACACATGCCAGGCGAGCGCGCTACCGCTTGAGTCACATCCCCAGCCCCAGCTTGTATTTTTTCAATGCAGTATTGTGGATTGAGCCCAGGGGCCACAGGCCTAATCCAGACCCACTCCACCAACCCCCTTTCTTTTCTTTCTTTTTTTTGAGACAGGTTCTGGCTAAGTTGCTGAGGCTGTGCTTGAACTTGTAATCCTCCTGCCTCAGCCTCCAGAGTTGCTAGGATTATAGAAGCGTGCCACTGTACCCAGCTGGTCAACTGATTTGGGAGGGTACTGGGGACAAACTAACCAGGTTAGCCGTTGAGCCTCACTCCAGTTTGTTTGTTTTGTCTTTTATTTAGAGACAGGGTCTGGCTGAGCTGCTTAGGTCCTCATCAAGTTGCTGAGGCTGGCTTTGAACCTGTGATCCTCCTGCCTCAGCCTCTAGAGCTGCTGGGATTAGAGGAGAGTGCCACCATGCCCAAATGGTCAGTCACAGTCACAAGCTAGGAGAAACAAAGTCTTCCCCACAGACTTTTCAAGAACAACTGGAGAGGGGCTTGGATTGTAGCTCAGTTAACGAGTATTTGCCTCACATGTGTGAGGCACTGGGTTCAATCCTCAGGACTACAGAAAAAATAGATAAAATGAAGTTATTGTGTCCATCTACACACACACACACACACACACACACACACACACCACAAATGGACAGCCCTATAGACATCAACCTCAACCCTAAACTCACACCACAAATATTACTCAGGGATGGGGACGGGGCTCAGCGGCAGAGCGCCAGCCTAGCATGCAGAGCCCTGGATTCCGGCGCCAGCACTGCAAACAAAAACTGAAACATAACGTGAACTCAAAGTAAATCATAGGCCAATCTAAGCCACAAGGGGTTGTGATGTCTTGAATGTCCCCCACAGTGCAATGTTGGGAAGAATCCCCAAGTTCCTACATTGATGCATGGGGCCCTTTGGGGAGTAATTAGGATTAGATGGGGTCATGATGGGGCCCCTGCCTTGGCTTTGTTAGAAAGAGACCAGAGTTGGCATGTCTGCTGCCTCATCATGCAATGTCCAGCGCCAGTTACCAGACAAGGGGCCCTTGCCAGATGCCAGCAGCATGCTTTTGGACTCCCCAGCCTCCAGAACTGAGAGCTAAACCTCCCTGCTTTATAAAGGTTCTTGTCTCAGGTATGCAGTTTTAGCAACAGCAAATGGACTGAGACTGATATTTAGAAAACAAATCTAAGGGCTGGGGTGTGGCTAGAGATAGAACACTTGCCTAGCATGTGCAAGGCCCGCAGTTACACACACACACACACACACACACTCACACACACCCCAAAGGAAAAAAAACAAATGTGGAAAATCTTGCAAACTTGGGCTCAGCAAACACTGCCTGCACAGGAAGCACAAGAAAAACCAAACTGAAAAACTGAACTTCATTGTAATTTTAAACATCTGCTTTTTGGGAGATATAATTTAAAAGTGAGCCACGAGTGATGAAAGAAGTCACAATCCCTTCTGTGACAAAGGACTTGTCCCCAGAATATACAAAAGTGGTCAAAGAACAGGGAGCCGAGTACTGAGGCTTCTCCAGCACACGGTCAGCACTTGGGAATGACAGCAGTGACGGTCACATACGACCAGCTGGAAGGTCACCCAACCATCTAGGATCAGCTGCCCAGCCAGTGCCTGAGAGCTGGGCATTGGCCAGGTCAGTGAGAATGAGAAAGGCAGGGCGTTCCGATTGAGGGAACTGCAGCCACGCCTCCAGGGAAGGCCCCTTCCAGGGGACAGAGACACCAAAGGGGACTGACACTAGAAAGGAGGCACAGGCTCAAGCCACCTGTGGCTTTCTACCCCCGATAGCCATTCCGATGGCAGAAACGGCCTGGAAATAAGGCACAGATTCAGATCCTGTGGGGACAGGTGTACATGATACCTGTGGAGGTCTACTTTTGGGGACTTCCTCATTCCTGGAGGCAGGATGGAGCAGCAGGAAGAGCCAATGAGCTGTGATGCCCGATGCTGGCTCTTCCCATGCAGGCTATCATGATGGGCAACTCACAGGAGGCATTTCCAGTCCCAGGTGGTGGGGAGAGTCCAGTGGGATTGGAGGTAGCTCCTGCCCAGGGCCCTGCACAGTCCGGCATTGCTGGCTAGTCACCCTCACCAATCTCCCAACACGCTGGCCTGATCCTGCCCCAGGGCCTTTGCACCCATTGTGCTGCCACATGGTCAGGGTTGTTGGCTAGCTGCACAAGCACACCCCTGTGGCCACTGAGGTCTCAGTGCACAGCACTACCTGGGAGAGGCCTTCCTGGATCCCCAGCCACACCCCTGGACCCCCACTCAGGTGTTCACACCCTTCTCCTGGGTCCCATCTTTTTTTTCCGTACTGGGAATGAAATCCAGGGCAAGTACTCTCACACCCCAGCTGCTCATCCAGCTCCTCGGAGGCCAGGAACCTGGTGCCTGTGACACATCACTGAAGCAAGGGGTGATCCTCCAGGCTCGCGTCAGGGCCTGCTGGGGTCCCTGACCCTCAATGAGAACAAAGGTTCATGAGGCCGGGTGACAGGTAGAGCTGGGCAGGCGGTTCCCCTGCTACGTCGCCCCACTTCTCCAGGCTGTTCTTCCCTCTGTAAAGCAGGTCTTTGGCCCTAAGGGGAGGCCCCAACTCTAGCCTGCCCCGCTAGCCCACAGTGCTGCGTGACCCTGGAGGAACCCCAGCCCAAGTGGCAATGAAAGAGGCTCTGGAGGCCGCAGCGCGGGTGGAGGCTTTATTTCACTGTGGGGGAGCCTGGACAGAGGGCGGCAGGCAGGGCAGGAAGGGCTGGCGGTCAGGTGGGAACTGGGCGGGGTGGGCTGCCCCAGGCCTACTGAGGAGGGGAAACCGAGGCCGGCCACGGGGGACCGAACCCCACGGACAGGGGTGGGGAAGCGGAGCTGGGTCTGCAGGGACAAGGCCCTCCCTCTGGGCTGCCCCTCACTGCCTCCTGTGGGGTCTCAGTCCCTCTTGCTCTCTGGGCTTTGCGACCCCCGATCCTTGCTTCCCCGACCCAGAGGAGGGGGCCAGGCCACAGAGGACAGAGGACAGGGAGCCAGGGAGTGAGGAGTGCAGGGTGGGTCCACGGTGTGCAGAGGGGTGGCAGCCACCTGGGCCATCAGTTCCTGGCAGCGATGACCACAGAGAGCGCCACGCCCCCCAGAGCCACGGCAGTCGCCCCAAACAGCCACTTCCACGGGATGGACTGTGAATAAAGGGGAGAAGGTGACCAAGATGGCAGAGGGCAGCCACGACTGGCTTCCTGGGCCTCTGCTCCCACCGTGCTTCAAACAGGCCTCCTGGCAAATCCCTGCTGGCCAAGCCTTTCCTCACTCACAGAAACCCAAACTCTAAGCTCCCTCCCCAGGTCACCACCTTGTTCCCAAAGAGCCCCACCCCCACCCAGGTCCCTCAGCGCCAATCCAGGGACTCAGCGCTGGTCTGCGTAGGGCTGGGCCTCTGCGTCCCCAGCTTCCCCGGCACAGCCGGTGACAGAGGACTCCGGCAGGTGCGGGATGAGAAGCGTCCCACTCTCTACCTGCGGGCCCTGGACCTCAGGGTCCTGTGCCCACGGCACTGCTCACCCAGGCGCCCTTGCCGGGACACTTGGCCGGCAGCCGACTGGGGTTGCCCAACATCTTCCGGTAGAGGGCCGTCTCCGTGCTGCGCTGCGCCGCGTGCTTCTTCACCAGCTTGGACAGCTCCGCGTGGATCGTCTGTGGGAGGGGGCCGTGGGCAGGGCGGGCACAGGCCGCGGCGGCCACCCCGTCAAGTTGGCTGCTCTGCCGGCTGCTGTGGGCCAGGACCACTGGGACCTGGGGCTTCGGTCTGCCCACTCTGTGCTTCACCAAAGAGGGGACTGCTGTCCCCGTTGCCCAAAGGAATGGGGTAGACGGTGCAGAGCACAAGACAGCCAGGGAGGGGAAGGTCCCAGAGGGAAGGCCAAGGACACAGGCCCTGGCCAGGAAGGTGGTGCCCTCAGCCCCGGGAGGGCTGGCAGCGTGAGTCCAGCCTGTCCATGTGGGGTCACGGGGACTTAGCAAGCTGGCCAGGGGCCTTTAGCTGCCCGTCCCCTGCCCACTGGGAACACCAGAGAGCCACACGAAGAAAAACTTACGGCAGACTGCAGGCAAGACTTCCCAGATAGCCCCACAAAGCAAGTCCTTGGGACACCCCTGTCCTACTCACCTTGTTGGACGGTTCCAGCTTCAGGGCTGCCCTCAGGATGGGGATGGCCTCACTGTACTCGCCTTGCTGAGCCAGCACCTGTGGGGAAAGGGCGCCATCCTGGGGACCACGGCAGGCTTGCTCTCCTTCAAGAGGCCCAGCCCTGTGCTCCTGGCCCCCTGACCAGTCCCCACCGTCTCCAGCAGGAGCCCAGGTTCCAGGCCCCTCTGTATGCGCCCATGCCCTTGGCTTCCGAGTGCTACAGCTGGCACAGCACTGTCCCCTCTCCCTGTGTGTCTGGCTTAGCCTGAGCTGGACGCCTGGGTGCCCCCTTCCTTGCCTCCTTCCCTTATGGCCTCGAGGAACTTCCCATGAGGGAAGTTCAGGCCACAGTGAATGACTTGAGGCCAGGCATGTGACCCAAGGAGGTCAGTGAGATCCAGCCTGAAAGGGGCAGTACCACTGGGAAGCCGGTGGCTAAGGAAAAGAATAAAATTCTGGAGCTTTGGGGAGCTTTTTGGAGCTGGGGTGAAGGTGAGGGGTGAGGGTTAAGGAGCCTGAGGGAAGTCCACGGCACAAAGGCACAGCATCCCCACGTCACTGGGAATGCCTGGATCTCACCGTGCCTGAAGCTAGCTACCCTGGACAGGAGAGTTTCATGAACCAACAATCTCTCCTTTTTGCTTGAACCTGTTCAAGTGGGTTTCTTTCACTTTCAAACAGTAGATGCTACTGCCACCCCAAATTAGAAACCAGCTGACAACAGCCAGACATGGTGGCACATGCCTATAATCCCAGCGACTCAGAAGGCTGAGGTAAGAAAATTGCAAGTTCGAGGCCAGCGTCAGCAACTTAGTGAGGCCCTAAGCAATTCAGCAAGTGCCCTGGATCCACTGCCTGGAGTGCAGATAGACAGCAAGACACCTCCATGTGCTATCTATCAGAAGGTGACATAGCAAAAATGAAGAGATGACAGGGCAGGGGAGGAGGCAGGTGGGGAGGGCCTCCTGAAGTGGTGACATCAGAGCAAAATCCTGAATAGGAGCTGGCGGTGCAGCTCAGGGTAGAGTGCTTGCCCGGCACATGTGAGGCCCTGGGTTCTGCCCCCAGCACCACGCACAGCAAAAAGGAAAAGCAAAACCTGAACCAGATCTAAGAGACCCAGGCAGGTCCTGGGGTACAGCGACCTGAGGCACAGGGCACAGCCTGACCAAGGTCCTGGGGCAGGAGGTGAGAGAGCAGAGGAACTGGAGGAAGGGGACAACCAGATGACTCAGGGCCCCAAGGGCCCAGACCAGGACTCGGCTTGTGCTCTGAAGGAGAAGGAGACAGAGTCACAGAGGATGAAACACAAGGGAGAGCGGCCCTGGGACAGAAGCAAGGGGCCGGAGAAGCGGGGATTTAGGTCTAGCCTCAGCCAACCAGTCAGCGGGACCCAGGCTACACCCCTGTACCTCTGTAGGCCTGTTTCCCACCTGCACCCCAGAAAGCTCAGCTGGCTGACGCCTGTCTTTCCCGGTCACGGGGCTGGGGACTCGGCTGGGCGGCCCACCTTGCCCTTGCGGAAGAGCGCCTTGATGTTGTCGGGCTGGTGCTCGAGCACCAGGCTGCAGGAGCGCAGGGCGGCGCGGTAGTGGTCCAGCTTCAGCTGCGAGGCGGCCAGGTTGTTCAGACACTTCACCTTCAACTGCAGGAGCTGCTCCTCCTCCTCAAAAGTCATGTCCACTGTGGAGGACAGTGGTCACTGCACCACCAGCCCCCAGGACGGCGCCTGTGAGGCGCGCCGGCTGCCATCCACCAGGGTCGGGGAGCTCGGTCCTCCCGTCTCTACGAGGCCAGGCCACACCTTCCCCAGGCTCCAGCGTCTGATTCTTGGCACCTCACGGAGGGAGTGTTGGAGGGGCACAGGGACTGATGCCACCTGCCATGGCCCATCGTTCACCCGCCTTCCGCGACATTCCCACTGGCCTCGGGTACATCAAGGCTGGAGGGGCCCCGTCTGGAGGGTTTAGTGTTCCGAGCCCAGGACCCTGGGGCTGGGGGCTTCTAAGCTGAGCTGGAGGAACACCTCTGTGGGGTGGTGGTGGGGATCTGACCCAGAGCCAGTCGGTCACCTTTGGCGCTGGACGTGATGGCCTTAATGGCAAGGTCGTAGGAGTTGGCGGCCAGCACGAAGTCCGCTCGCTGGTAGTGGGCGTTGCCACACTCCCGCTTCCGGTTGGCCAGGGCCACCCTCTCCTGCCCTGTCAGCATCTCCAGGTCAGGCCCATCCACGGCCGTCTTCAGGGTGACCTCCAGGCACAGGGCCGCGTGCGGGGGGATGTAGGGGCTCCTGCTGGGGAGGTGGGGCAGGCGGGCGCACTCAGACCCGGCGGCACTGGCCCTCGCCCAGGCTCGCTGGGTTGACTCTGGGGCAGGAGGGAAGGGCCTCAAGTTCCAGCTGTGCCCATCGCCACCCCTCCTCGGTGAAACAGGGAAGTCACCTTGCCACCCCTGAGCTGCGTGACTTGGCTAGCAGGTGTTCTTCCCTAAGTCTCAGTCGCCTCTTCTATAAAGTGAGCAGGCAGACAGGGAGGGCCAGGGGACACCCCACCAGCGTCCCCCACTTGGCTGGGACCATGTGGTGGCGCTCACCTGCCCTGGGGGCCGTAGCAGTACTTGGAGTCAGCAGTAACCATGGCCGTCTCACCCACGTCCATGAGGGGGACACTAAGGTCCAGGGCCTGGGGTGGACAGGGCCAGAGGGACTCAGGTACGGCCCAACCTGGCAAGGTGCCCATCCTGCCCCCACCCACCTCCTCCCTCTCCAACCTGGATGACGTCGCAGTCGCCCAAGGTGAACACCAGCTCTGGCTCCTCCTGTACCCGTGTGCCATTCTCCAGCGACATCTGCAGCTGCACGGTGACCACTTGCCCCTTAGCAGGTCGGCTTGAGCCAGGTGGGCCCGGAACCAGTGTCTTCTTTCTCAACAGCCCATTCCCTGCCAGGAAGCAGGGACACGAACCTGTCATTGGGTGGCCCTATGTCCCCAAGCTCCCGCCAAGCTCTGCTGGCTGCAGAGGGTGCAAGCTAAACACATGATGACCACCCTGCCACTGCCAGGCCAGCTGACCCAAGGAGGCTGGACAGTGGGCATGGCAGATCTGTTTTCTGCTGCTGGGGATGGAACCCTGGGCCTTGCTGGGCAAGTGCACTGCCACTGAGGCACTTCCCCAGCTCCAACAGGACAGATTTAGGGGTGAAGATGCTGGTGCTAGGAACTGGCTCAGTGACCAACAGCTGTTCCAGACAGAGAGGTCCAGAAGAGACACTGGAGTAGACCCCTCCTCCGGCTTCAAATCCCAGCCCTGGGATGTCTGGGCCTCAGTTTACCCAGCCATGAAATGGATCAGTCACAGGGCCTCCCAGGGGCACCCAGCAAGCCCTTGCTTGGTTTGTAACCACTGCTGTGCTGCGAGTACGTCTCTACGGAAGTACGACGTGCACCGAGTTTAAATATTAAACAGAGTCAAAGGGCTTGTGAGCAAAAGTAGCTCCTGATGCCGCCGGGATTTCAGAGGAGACCACTGTCCACACTCGCAGCCACTCCAGCTGCTGTCTCTCCCATGCCCCAGGCCATCCCAGGAACCACCAAACAGCCAACGCCAATGCCAGCTGAGCAGGAACAAGGCTCAGCACCCCTGCAAAGGCACTCAGGAGCCTGCCACCCACGGCAGCTGCTGGGATGACTGCTTCCAGCACCCACGTTAGACGGCAGACAACAGAGTAGAGAGAGGGCAGGTGACCTGAGCTGGGCCTTCCTCAGAGCTCCCCCAGGTTTCCTCCAAACAGAGCCCCAGGGCAGCGAGGGCAAAGACTGCTGTGCAAGAGGGCAGCCATGGTCTGTGGCCAGGCGCTCAGTTCCCACGCTGGCCTACACCCTGCCACTTTCTGATGCTCTAGAATACTTTGCAAGTCTGAGTGGATTCTAATCTAAAGATTAGAGACACTGATGAAGCCACCCTTATTCTGAAATATTCTAGAAAATTCTAAATGTCTGTGCTACACCCCTACTTGTACACACCTAGCATTCAGTCTGAGACCCAGTGATCTGACAGACCCCTGGGTCATAAGGTTTGTGGGCTCTGATGACGGACAGGCTGGAAGTCACAGTCACGGCCAGGCCCTGCCTCCTCCCCTAGGGTGGACTCCGGGCAAACCACATCCCCTCAAGGGCTGATTCTCTGTCTGGAAAATGAAAACCCCAAATCTTTTTTTTTTTTTTTTTCCGGTTTTCTGAGATGCTGGGAGTGAAACCCAGGGCTTCCCACATGCTAGGCAAGTGCTCTCCCAAGGTGCTACACAGTCCCTGCCTGGAGGCCCCAACTCTGACCTCAGAAAGAGGCTGCACAAATACAGTGTCACATTAGTGCTCCAAGGGGGAGCTCGCAGCTCTCACACTTAACACCCTTGGGAAACAACTTGCCCAACTCTACTACACCTAGGGAGGCTGGGTGACCTTGGGCAAGTGTCTTGGCCTCATGGAGCCCATTCTCCATTAACGGGGATGGAATCGGAAAGGGCTGCTGGAAGGATCCAGTGACATGCCAGCCAGGACTCAGGAACACCAGCCAGAACACCAGGACCTGGTGTTGGGGAGGGAGTAAATTCTTTCCCCCTGTACTGGGGATTGAACCCAGAGTGCTTTACCACTCACCCACACCCGTAGCCCACTGGTATTATCAACAGTGGTGATGATGGATCATTTATCATAAGAGCAATAATCATTTAGTATGTCGGATATCAGGATTAGTGGCAACTTATTTTCTACAGAATATTAACATTTGTCTTGTTTTCAGAATTCTGAAATAGCACAAGGAAGAGGAGGAAATGTGAGTGTCTTTCTTTGCAGGACTTCTTTGAACATTTAGAATGATAATGAGGCCCCCTCCCCCAGGCCCCAAGCTCAGGAGGGGCTGGGCAGGAGCTCAGTGGTAGAGCACTTGCACATTCAAGGCCTTGGGTTCCATCCCCAGAACTGCAGCAAAAAATAAAAATAAAAAAATCCTCCCCCAAATATAACAATAATTGCTAATGGTACTTTACAGATATAAAGCATTTAAGAACAGTAAGGAAGTCAGACAGGGTGGGACACTCCAAAGCCAGCCTTAGGCAACAGCCTTAGGCTCTTTTATTTTGTTTTGTCTCAAAACAAAATAAAAGGGCTATGGGTGCAATTCAGTGGTACAGAGCTTGCCTAGCAGGTGTGAGGCCCTGGGTTCAATCCCCGGCACCAGGGGGAGAAAAAGAATAGTAATGAGTACTGTAAACCAGCCAGAGGGATGAACAGGACATTCTTCAGATCTATTTGACCTCAGGGTGCATTTTTCAGGGATTGGCACGTGTCAGACAATTGCCCAGAAAAGATGCAGTAGGGGTTAGGAGTCGCTGGCAATCAGCACACTAGCTGTGTGGCTCTGGGCAGGTGACTCAGCCTCTCTGGGCCGCTGCTAACAGTTCTGGGAAAAAGAGACACAGCACATGGGGTGTGTGTGTGTGTGTGTGTGTGTGAGAGAGAGAGAGAGAGAGAGAGAGACAGACAGACAGAGAATGAATGGAGTTCATGAACATGAAGCATCTCAAGCAGTTGTCACTGGCTGACAATCACCATAGTTACCAGGTTACTTTCAACCCTCACAGCAGAGATGAGAAACAAGGCTCAGGGGATGAGAAGGCCTGGTCCAAGGTCACTCTGCACCCTGAGCTGTCTGGGCTGTGGCTCAACCCAAACCACCCCTGCTCCTTACCCAGGATGTCCAGCCACTCTTCTGGAGCCGGGGCTGGGGCAGGCTCTGGCTCCATGGCGGCCAGGAACTCTCGGGCCAGGGCCCCAGGCTGCTCAGCCTCCTCCAGAGTGGACTGTCCCATGTCCTCCAGAGGTGGCAGCTCACTCAGGTCATCATCATCCTCTTCCTCCTCTTCCTCCTCACCCTCTGCATCCTCAACCCCATCCAGCACCTCGAAGTCTTCAAGTGGTGGGACAGAAGGCGGTGGGGCAGTGGGCTCTGAGGGCTCCGCACAGGATGCCATACTGCTGGGGGGACGGGAACTGGCCCTGAGAAGGGTTACAGATGGGAGTAAGAATCCCACCTAGCCTCTCAAATTATCCGCACCACCCATTCCCTGCAAGCTGATCGCCTGCTGTGTGACTCAGGGATTGTGGCCCTCAGTTTCCTCATCTATATAGTGGGTATAACAACAAACCCAGGCTTGTTGAAAAAAATTAACAACCCACACATCAAGCCCTGAGCATCAGTGTTAATTATTATTAGAACGAATTATTATTTAATCTTTATAAACACCTCAGGAAGTAGGGAACTCCACCCCCAACTGCAGAAAAGGAAATTGAGGCCCAGTGGGGCATAGCCATTTGCCCGAAGTCCCAGAGCAAGCCAAGTGCAGGGGCAGAATTGAAACATGGGGTTCCAATCCCTGGGGCTTTATCTGATTAAATGCCAATAAAGAGTCACTGGGTTTTTTTCATTTGTTTGTTTTTTTGGTTGGGAACAGCCCCTGAGGCCTTGGGGAAGCCATTTTTATAGCCTCTGAGCCACTTGTGAAGTTGAATCATTACCAGGGCTTTCTACTCCCAATTGTCCCATCTCCCAAAGAGATCCCCCTCCCCACCAGCACTAGCCCAAATCACCTAGAACCCCCATGCTCCCACACCCTGAAGCTAATGACCCCAGCCTCAATCTCCCCCTACCCGCCCTCCCGCCAAGGGAGACCTTTCTCTAGCCATCCAGCCTCCTACCCAACCTCTCAAAGCAGCCTTCAGAGTAGGAGAGACACCCCCCCACCCCCAAGGCATTCCACAGCTTTTTCCTTGCCCCAGGCCTGTCTCCCTTGCCCAAGGCCTATAGGAGCCCCCACCCCTGGCTGTCCTATCACCAATCCGAGCTAGGCCCCCTCCCCCAGGCCCCAAGCTCAGGAGACCAGCCATCACTCACCCACAGCATCCCCTCCTCTATAATCCTCACCTGCCAGGCTCCTTCCGGGATCGGAGCCCCATTCTGAGACCCTCCCAGCGCCCACCCCCACAATCCCCTGCGCCCACACAAATGGGCCTCCCCCACCACCACCCCCAGTCAGGGCCAGCCCCCCCACAGCCGCGCTGTCGCCCCGTAAACACCCGGGTGTCCCCAGACGTCTCGCTCCCAATCCCATAACGCCCTACGCTCTCCGGACGCCCCCTACCTGGGTCTGGCCCTCCGTCAACCACCCACCCCAGCCCCCAACGCCCCAGGCCGGTCTGACGCCACTAATCTGGGGCCCCGACCCCGCACCCCTTGGGCGCCCCCAGCCCAGCACGTCCGCGTCTACAGCCGCCAGACCGGCTCTCCTCCGCGCCCCGCGGCCCCTACCCCCTGCCGCCAGCGCCTGGCTGCGCCCCCTAGGACACTGCCGACCCCCGCGCCCCCAGCTCGCCTCCCCCACGGCCCCTTCGCCCCGCCCATCGGCTACGGCCCCCGCCGCGCCGGCCTCCGGACCAGCCCAGGCCAGGGCAGCGCCCAGGGCCGGCGCAACCCCGCCAGCGCCCCGGGACACGTGCCTCCGGCTCCGGGACCCCCACCTGGGGTCCTGCGCCCCCCTCCCCGCCCCCAGCCGCGGCCGCCGCGCCTCGGGAACCAGGTTCGGGCGCCCGGCCCCGCCTCCGCCGCGACCATTGGCCGCCACCGCCGCGACTGCCGCGTCCACTGGTTCTCACACACGTCCGTCCCGGGCGCAGGCTCCGCCTCCTTCCTGCTTTGCTCCGCGGGACGTTCTTAAAGGGACAGAAGCTTCTGGGCCATTTGGGGCGGGGGCGAGTGGGCCAAGGGTTAGAATCTTAACGCCCGTGATTACCGCGCAGCCCAGTGCTGTGCCTGGCTCCCATCAGAATTTCACGCTGCGCATCTGTAAAATGGGGATAAACACCCTTCTCCATGCACTCTCACCTTGGCGGCTGTTGGGAAAACAGTACTAAATGTTTCCTGAAGTAGAGGGCTTGGGGGTCCGGGCACCTATGAGACTGCTGGATGACCACCCCGAAGCCCTAGTTACAGAAGTAGACCTAAGGCCCGAAAGGGGAAGCACGTGCCCAAGGGCACGCAGAACACCCCCCACCTATCACGTTCTGCTTCCCGAAGGTTTCCTGGTGCATACAGGAGGCGCTCAATAACAGCCAGGTGGGCGACAGAGTGGGCAAGACCACTACAAGTTCTTCCTCCATGCACCTCTGCCAGAGGGTGATAAGGTGCCCAGGGAGAAGGTTTCTGTGGATCTTATTTTGAAACAGGGCACTATACCTTACCAGCTCTTGTTTAATTTGCTCCCAGCAGGTAATCCTGCTAGAATGGTGTCCTCCTTTGGCTTTGCTCTCCACCCCACCCACCCACCTCACTTTCCCATATCCCGACAGGAATTTTCACCAGTTTTGTGCCCAGCACCTCCTTGAACAATGCCTGACTACCCATGGGACCTCAATAAATGAATAAATAAATGGATGGGGTCAGAGGCTGGGTTTTGGAGGTAGCCCTCACTGGAGGCAGTAACTGATTTTTGAAGATCAGAGCTCTGAGGTTGCCGCCTGCAGGAAGTCCTCCCTGACCTCCTCAAGGCAAAGCCTGGTAAACCCCCCCCCCGCCCCCTCCCCAGCTGTCCTCCAGGCTTTATGAAGCTCTACTTCATAACTGGCTTACTTGTGTGAGTGTCATTTGATTCACCTCTGCCATGCCCAAAACACTGGAGGACACCACCGCCAGCAGCCAGGGAAGCTCTGTTGTTTCTCATTGTTGTAGTCCTGACACCTGCTCAGTGTTTGGCAGAAAAGCCAGAGTGGGGCCAGTGGTTGCTCAGAAATCACAGCACAAGGCAGCCAGGATATGAGAAGTCCCCAGTAAGGGGTCAGGCTTAGTTCTGAGGAACTTGGATTATTTACCATCATATATAAACTTCAGTGTTGTTGTTTTTGATTAAAAAAAATTTTTTTTTTTTAGTTGTCAATGAACCTTCATTTTATTTATTTATATGCAGTGCTGAGAATTGAATCCAGGGCCTCACACATGCTAGGCAAGTGCTCTACCACTGAGCTGTGAGCCACAACCCCAACCCCTAATCCTTTCTTTCTTTTTTCTTTCTTTCTTTTTCTTTTTTTTCTTGGTGCTGGGGATTGAACACGGGGCCTTGTGCATGTGAGGCAAGCACTCTACCAACTGAACTACACCCTAGCCCCCCAATCCTTTTTTTCAGTTTTTTTTTTAAATATTTTTTAGTTACAGGTGGACTATATATATATATATATATATATATATATATATATATATATATATATATATATATTAATATGGTGCTGAGGATCGAGCCCAGTGCCTCATGCATGCTAGGCGAACACTCTCTCTCTGAGCCATAACCTCAGCCCCCCTGATCCTTTCTTATGAGATGAATATTCTGATATTTGGAAGTCACAGGACTAACTGCATACAGAGTTGCAATGGTCATGTCCTCCCAATGAACTTTCATTTCCATGACATTCCCCTCTTTATCTCTGTTTCTGGCCTTAGAGTGGACTTTGACTAATAGGATTGCACTCATTCTCCTTTGATCATGTATTCAATGTTCCATGCTCTTCACCATGTTGCCTTCCATTTTTCTGTATTCTTATACATATGTCTCTTGGAAGCAATATAGACTTGAGTTTCGATTTTTTATTTATTTATTTATTTTGCTACGGGGGATTGAATCTAGAGGCACTTTAACTTTACCACTGAGATACATCCTCAGTCCTTCTTATTTTATTATTATTTTTTAAATTTTGAGACAGGGTTTCTCTGTGTTGACCAGAATGGTCTCAAACTTGTCTTCTGCCTCAGCCTCCCAAATAGCTGGAATTATAAGTGTGCACCACCATGTCCAGCTGAATTTTGCTTTTTGATCTATTCTTCCCATCTTTGTCTTTTAGCTGGGTTATTTGGCCTATTTATATTTAATATAATTATTAACATTTTGGGACATAAATATGCCTTGTTATGTTTTTATTTCTGTCCCACCTGCTGTATGTTCCTTTTTTCTTCCATTTTTACCTTCCTTAAGATTGGATGGGTATATTTGGTAAGACCCTTGTCATTCTTTTTTTTTTTAAATTTTTTTAATTTTTTGAGACAAGGTCCCACTATATTGCTCAGGCTTGTCTTGAACCTGTGGGCTCAAGTGATCTACCCACCTCAGCCACTTGAACAACCAAGCCTGTGCCACATCACCTTATACATGAGGAAATGTTCATCTTACAGATAAGGAAACTGAAGCCCAGAGAGGTTGACTACTTTGTTCAAGGTCACAGTGGTGAAAGGCAAGATGGAGCAGGTCCCTTCCCCCACTGGGTTTCTCTTCCAGCAGGGGATCTGGATATTGCATAAACAATGATGCAGATAAGCATTTAATTGCAGCTGTGATCACTTCTATGTAGGAAATGAAACTGAAAAAAATTGCAAAGAAAAATTTCTAATCCTGAAATGCAGGCCTCCTCTGGCCCCAAAGTCCATGTCACTGGACCGGCTGAGCGTCCCTATCACTTCCTATTTTTTCCTTTGAACACAACATTTTCTTGTCTCTAGTCCACTGTGTAAAAAACATTTTGGGCTAATCAACTCCCCTTTGGTCTTGATGTGCAGCCCCCCACTTCTTCCACTTCAGCACCCAGCAGCACCCAAGGGACCCACTGAAAAGCTTGGTTTCTTCAGTCTGGGCCTTGTCTCCTGCAAGGGACAAGGTGCATCAGGATTCTGCTTTTTCCAGCACCCCCCACCCAGGCTTCCCTCTCTCAGCACTGGCTGCTGCCCAGCTCACTGACATCCCGGAGTCTTCTGAGGATCACGTCCACAATGTGCACTTTCCCATCAATTTGCCCTTTCTCCTGTGATTCTCTGTCCTAAATGATTATCTGCACCCAGCAAACTCCTAACCTTCCCTCAAAACCCCAGTGCAGATGTACTGCTTCCTGGCAACCTTCTCCGCCTCCAGAATGAGCCCTCTCACCCTACCTCTCAGATTCCTCCAGGTTGGACATCCTTCCCACCTTCCAATCACCAGTGCCCAGAGACTGGGAGAGTCTGTTCCTAAATTCACCTCTATTCCTACTCCAAGGCCAGGGACAGGGTACTCTGGATCCCCAGAATCTGAGCAACACCCAGAATGGAGGGGAACAAATTGAAGCCAGGGGTGCCTTACCACTAAGCTCTCCAGCTCCCCCACTTTTTGAGACAGGGTCTCACTACTTTGCGGAGGCTGGCCTCAAACTTCTGATCCTTGTGCCTCAGTCTCCCAGTCGCTGGGATTTCAGGCCCATACCACTGTACCTGAATAGAGTAAAAAAATGTTTAATTGTCAAACATAAGAATCCCCGTTGGCATTGTTCATTTTTCTTCTTCCTCCTCTTCATCTTTTGGTACAGGGCATTATACCCAGGGGCCCTCTACTACTGAGTTACACCCAGTCTTTTTTATTTTGTGGCAGGGTCTCCCTGAGTCTCCCAGGCTGATCTGGACCTTGTGATCCTCCTGTTTCAGCCTCCTGAGTCACCGGGATTAGAGGCCTGTGCCACCATGACTGGCCAATCATTGACTTTTCAATGAATGAATGTGGCAAAACGTGGGAACATTACCTGCAGTTTACTGAGGGCTCATCTCGTGGCTTAACCTTGTTGTAAGGATTTCACTGCATGATTTATAAGGTAAAGCCACTTGCTAAAGGCCATGCAGCTAGGATGTGATAGACCTGGAATTAGAATGCAGATAAGTTTAATTCCAGGACTTTTAAACAGTCTTTCGTGTGCCTGAGAACATTTTTTTTTTTTTCAGTACTGTTCAGTACTGGGAATTCAACTGAGGAGCACTATGCCACTGAGCTACATCTCCAGGCCTTCTAATATTTTTTAGTCCTTGATGGACCTTTTATTCACTTATATATGGTGGTGCTATGAATCGAATTCAGTGCCTCATGCATGCTAGGCAAGCACTCCACCACTGAGCCACAACCCCAGCCCAGGCCTTTTTATTTTCGAGACAAGCTCTCACTAAATTGCCCAAGGTATCCTTGAACTTGGGATCCTCCTGCCTCAGTCTTCCAAAAACCTGGGGTTACAGGTGTGCACCACCATGTCCAGCTGCAGTAGTTTTTATTCTACACAGTTGGCCCTCCACATCTGGTGGTTCTGTATCCTCGGATTCAAGCAACCTTGGAATAAAAATATTCTTTCTTTGCAGAGGGCAGGGGTACTTCTGGGGATCCAGCCCAGTTGCACTCTACCACTGAGCTACATTCCCAGTCCTATTTATTTATTAATTTATTTTTGAGACAAGGTCTTGCTAAATTGTCCAGGCTGACCTTGAATTTAGGATACTCCTACCACAGCCTTCTGAGTCACTGAGATTACAGGCATGATCAGGAGGCTGAAACAGGAGGATCTACAAGGTCTGGACCAGCCTGGGAGACTTAGGGAGACCCTGCCACTGTGCCCAGCTGGAACAAAAATATTCTAGAAGAAACTGCATCTGTACTAAACATGTGCAGACTCTTTTGTTATTAGTCCCTAAATCACAACAACTATATGTACACAGCACTTACAGTGTATTAGGATTCTAAATCACCTAGATATTATATAAACTCTGCAGGAGGATGTGCAAGGTTCTATGCAAAACTCTCCCATTTTCTATAAAGGACTTGAGGATCCTAGAATTTTGGTATTCATGGTTCTAAAACCAATCCCTCACAGATACTGAGGGATGACTGTACACATTCAGATACAAAAGTAAATATGTGTGTATTGGTTAGTAGATATTCAAGTACATTTTCTAGCTCTGCCTGCTAGTAGGGTCTAGAGGTATTGACAATACAATACAATTGCAATGAGCACACCAAGCACCTAGATCTTTGTTTCTAAATACCCCCTTCAGGCAAAGAAACCAAGCTCCTTGGAGAAAGGGTTGATTCTAGGGTTGTTTTCACTGCATGGAATATTTTGTGGTACCCATAGTAAAGAAGCACTCATAAACGATACAGACTTGGGCTGGGGATGTGGCTCACGCGGTAGCGTGCTTGCCAGGCATGCGTGCGGCCCGGGTTCGATCCTCAGCACCACATACAAAGATGTTGTGTCTGCCAAAAACTAAAAAATAAAAAAAATATTAAAATTCTGTCTCTCTAAAAAAAAAAAGTAAAGGTATTGTGCCCATCTACAACTTAAAAAGTCTGTATCTATCTATTTATTTATTTATTTTTGTACTAGGGATTGAACCCAGGGGGGCTTAACCACTGAGCCACATCCCCAGCCATTTTTTAAAAAATATATATTTTATTTAGAGACAGGGTCTCCTTAAGTTGCTGAGTCTGGCTTTGAACTCATGATCCTCCTATCTCTGCCTCCTGAGCTGCTGGGATTACAGGAATGTGTCACAACCCCCAGCTGATGGGGATGTATTAAAAGAACACAGGAAAGAACTTAAAGGGGCAGCAAAATAAACAATACTTGATTGATGGTAATCCACAAAATAAAGTACCCGTGAGTTCAGTCATATTAATACTTGAATAAATACATAATCAGAGAAAAATAGACAGCTTCGCTTACGGAATTCCAATTCGTAATCAAGTTAATAAATAGAAAACCACTATGAGGCAAACACCACTACAAGTAAATGTTGCCAGCAAGAACCACAGATGGATGTTAAAATTAGTAGATAGGAAAAAAAAAAAAGACAAAAAGCCTTCCAAAACAACAAAAATAAAACCCACAGGGCATTTTGCATGGTCTCTATTTTCCTTTCCTTTCCTTTCCCCCCCCCCTCCCCTCCCTCTCCTCCCTCTCCTCCTGGCATGGTCTCTTAAGATACTAATTGCAAAGGAGAAATCAGCAACTTTACAGAAGAGAAAGTGGCAGACACTGTCTCAAGCAAATAATCAAGTTCAATATCACCAGCAATGAAACACATCCACATCCTGCGCCTCCAAAATACAGTCTGTCCAATCACGAGGAAATATCGGACAAACACAGAGATGGACGTTCTGGAAACCAGTACTCTTCAGAAATAATACGGTGAGGAAAGACAAGGAAAGACTGAGAACTGTCACACATTAAGGGAGACTAAGAAGACGTGACTGGATTCAACGCAGAATCCTGGATGGAACTCCGGACCAGTCACCAAAAGCGGAGCAGAGATTTATGAACCCGGATGAGGCCGATTTCCAGCCTTGGGAAGCAGAACACCTGGGTCTGATTCGGCTACAGCTCACTTAAGACCTTGGGGGTACTTTCTACAGTTCTTGGGCCTCAGCCTTGCCATCTATATAATGGGACGTCTCTCAGGTTTCCCCTTTTGGGGCTGCTTTCGATCTCAGACTTTGAACAACTGAGCAGGCGCGACAGGAACTGTTTGATTGGCTATTTACTGTGACGCACCAGCGAACAGAAATTACGTATCAGCCCCACCACTTCCTGCCGCGCCTCCACGCACGCATGTCGGTCCCAGAATACGGCGCCGCCACGCGCGCTCGCACGCACGGTGCGTGGTGACGTCGAGGCGGCGAGGGCGCCATCCCGGAAGCGCGAGCAAGGCTGCCAGATGTGCAGGTGCCGCCGCCACCGACGCCGGGGCTGAGTCTGGGGTGGGGGCTGGGGACACCGGGGCCGCGGGGGAGCCGGGCCGGGTCGGGCGCAGCATCCAGGCTGCCGTGGGGTGGGGCGCGCCGCTGGCCACATCTGGGCACTCCTGCTGCGCACAGGCCTCAGTTTCCCCAGCTGCGCAGTGGATGCGCGGGGCAGTGCCACGGGCCGGAGCTGGATTCGGAACCCGGGCGCGGGATTTAGGGCCTGCGCCCACATTGTGCGGTGTCATCTGGAGCCGCTCGTTGCTCTGCTCCTACCTCCACTGTCCCCAGTTTGCCGGGGGCGGGGAGTGAGTGCAGAGTGGAGCCCCGCCCCACTTGGGGTAATTTTGTGAGCTTGGGAGGCGAGTTAAAAGTTTGGGTTGGAACCGCGGCGTGTCTCTGCTGAGCTTGTGACCTTGGGCCACTGAGTCCGCCCCTGTGAGCGTAAGCTTCTCTCCGAGAGGATAGTATCTGCCTCATAGTGGTGATTTAGAAAAATTCATTGAAGTGTTTTATCATATGAAGAATCAAATATAAGTGATCGTTCCTGTGGAAGCTCCTGGGAGGCTCTTGTTAAACTGATGATTCCCGGGACTTCACATTCCAGCTGGAGGAAATAGCCTGCTCAGAGATTTGTTTTTTCCCCCTTGCTTTTTGTTTTGTTTTGTTTAAAGAAATGGGATCTCCTTGTTGCCCAGGCTGGCCCCGGAACTCCTGCGCTCAAGCAGTCCTCCAGTCTCGGCCTCTGGAGTAGCAGCCACTACAGGTGTACGCATTGGCGACCTGCTGGAGCTCTCTTTTTATCACACTGAGAGATCTTGAGTCTATTCTCATTTTCTGAGACTCAGGTGGAACAACACAGCCTCCTTCTGTTCGTGGCGGCTCCATCATCCCATAATGTATTTGGAGCAGAGCAGATCCCTTGCTGGATCCATCCTGCTTTGTAGTAGCGGTCGGGGAAGGCTTCCTGAGGCAGCTGTGGGTGAGGGGGAGGTTGCCGCAAACCCCTCACTCTCACTTCTGGGAGCCAGAAAGACAGGGGGGATAAAAACGCTGCATTTCTTTCTTTGTGGTACTGGGGATTGAACCACCGGGGCCGTTCTACCCTTGAACTACATCCCCAGCGCTCTTTATTTTGAGAGTGGTTTAAGTTACCCAGGCTGGCCTGGAACTTGCTATCCTTCTGCCTCAGCCTCCCAAGTATGTGGGATCGCAGGCATGTGCTGTGGCGCCCAGTTAGAGCCCCGCTTTGAAGCAGAACCATCTCTCTGGAGGTCTAAATCCTGTGCTCGACAGGGGCTAGATGTGGTTCTCTCCCCTACGAGTGCTCTTTTAAATCTGTTCTTTATATATGATCATGTTTCTGGAAATGTGGCAGCTGTGGTGACCTTGCCTGACACATAATAAAAGCCCAGTGAACAGTTGGGAGGAAGCTTACACCTGATGTGGCAGCTTATTATTATTATTTTAAAAATTTATTTATTTTGCAGTATTGAGGAATGGAGCCCAGGTCCTTGGACATATTAGGCAAGCATCCTACCACTGAGCTGTATCTCCAGCCCCAGCAGCTTATTTCTAGAAGAAAAGCAGGGGCTACAAACTGCTAGCCAGAATCAAAGCACAAATAAATATTCTTGGCCTCCATGATGGTTTTTTTTTTTTTTTTTTTAAGTATTTGTTGGTAACATTTGGAATTGAGGAAATTTCACAGAGGAAAAAAGAAGACCCTATTAACATTTTTTCCCATAAAAATATCTGAAGTCAGGCCAAAATCAGCTGCTGCTTTAAGAGGCAGCCCCAGAACCACATAAAAACAAAGTAATTTCTTTTTCTTTTTTCTTTCTTTGTTTTTTTTTTTTTTTTAAGAGGCAGCCTTTTTGTAGCAGGTAGATACTGACCTCCTGTTCAGATTCCCACCTTTGTGGAACCTGCAGACTGTGCATTTGAGTTAGGACTCAGGTTCACTGGCTGTGTGACCATGGCCCAGTTCCTTAGTCTCTCTGAGCCTCAGTTTTCTCATCTGTAAATAAAGATGATAATAGTTCCAAGTATTTGAGCTTGGTGCCTTAGGATATAGTAACTGCTCAGTAAAATGGAAGGTAGCCAGAAATGGTGGCTTAGCCTGTGATCCCAGTGACTCTGGAGGCTGAGACGGGAGGATCACAAGTTTGAGGTCAACCTGGGCAATTTAGTGAGATCCTGTTTCAAAATAAAAAGCTGAGCTGTAGCTCAGTGGTAGAGGATTTCCCTACCATGTATAAGGACCTGTTTTCAGTCTCCAGCACCACAAATAAATAATGAAATGGGAAGGTAGATTAAATGGATTCAAACATTTTGCTGATCCTGTGTAAATTTTTTCCCCCTTTTTTGAGATTCTGGGGATAGAGCCTAGAGCCTTCTGTGTGCTAGGCAAGCACTCTATCATTGAGCCAAATCCACAGCTCCTATGTGTGACAATTAACCAATCAGAAGTAAGCCTTCTGTTGTTCTTTATTATTATTATTATTATTTTTTATTTATTGGTACTGAGGATTGAACCCAGGGGCACTACAACTGAGCTACATCCATAGAACATAGAACTCCCAGACTGAGGGTGGTCAGAAGCAGATACTGGCCCTTCTGGCCCCATGGAGTCAGGGACAGAGGAACTTTTTTTTTTTTTTCCCAGTGGACACAACATCTTTATTTTTATGTGGTGCTGAGGATCGAACCCAGCGCCCCACGCATGCCAGGCGAGCGGGCTACCACATCCCCAGCCCAGGAACATATTTTTTGAGAAAGGGTTTCACCAAGTTCCCAAAACTTGTCTTGCCTCAGCCTCCACAGTAATGGCTGTTACAGGCATGCACCACCACGCCTGGCTGTGTTGGTCTTCAAATGTGTGGTCCAAAAAGCCAAGCTATCTCAAGGTTCTAGATTTTTCCCAAGTCTCTCAGAAGGGTCAGTTCCGTGTCCCCCTCCTACGTGGCCTGGAAAGCCCCCTCCCTCTGGGTAGGGAAGGTCCGCGCATGTCAGGCGATCTGGGAGCTGCAGAGCCATCTGGGTTGCTGTGGCCACTGCCGGGCTGTGAATGCCTGAAATTCTTGGCTTTCATTTGCTCATAAAAGTCTAGTGTCAGAGCTGAGTTTCCAAAATTCTGTTTGCCTGTCCAAAACAAAGCTCTGACAATCCCTTGCCAGGTTCTGGGCCTGGGTGACACAGACAGCTCTCTCTTGGAGCTAACATTGGTATAGAGGGAGCCGTAGGCAAATGGGTCAGCTGGGAACTCGGGTAATTTCAGGAAGGGTAATTCCACTGAAGCAGTGAAATATAAGAGTGACCCCAGCTGGGTGTGGTAGCACAACTAATGCCAGTGACCTGGGAGGCTGAGGCAGGAGGATTGCAAAATTGAGGACGGGCTGGGCAACTTAGTAAGGACTGTTTCAAAATCAAAACAGGGATGTAGCTCAGTGGCAGAGCACTTGCCTGGCATGTGCAAGGCGCTGGGTTCCATCTCTAATACGGCAAGAAAAGAAAGAAAAGAGTGACCCAAGTGGGGTTGTCAGCAAAGACCTCGGAAAAGAGACACTGGAGGTGGTGATGTGACGAGGCAGCCATGGTGTTCTGCCAGTGGGGACAGGAAGGAGTCTGGCAGATCCAAAAGGGGCTGGGCCTTGGACAAATGAACAGCAGGTGCCCTGAAAGTTGGGGAGTGGGGGATTCCAAGGTGCTTGTGTGCTATTCACAAATAGGACCCCTTTTGATTCCTAACACTCCAAGTTCTGGGATAATAACCCTGAGGCTCAGTTGGCATGGCTGAGTCACAACGCTCATCCCGACTCGGGGGCAATGGTTGAGTCAGAACCCAACCCATGAGGTTCCCAGTCCCACCTTAGGGCCCACGCCCCTGGTGCCTGGCATAGACCGCAGATTGTGGTTTCCTACCTGTGCCAGGCCGTGGAGGAGGAGGAAGAGATGGACCCCCCGGACTCGGCCTCGAGGGTCTTCTGCAGCAGAATCCTGAGCATGGTGAACACGGATGACGTCAATGCCATCATCCTGGCCCAGAAGAACATGTGAGTGTTGGCCACAGGGCCCCAGGTGGGGAAGGAATCCACTCCTGGCCAGTCCCCACTCCAGGCCCACACTGGTGATAAAATGAAGGAAATGAGCAAATCTGCCTGCTGGCTCCAGAGTCTGTCCCTCTGTGGCCTGGAGGCGAGGCCTTGGCACAGGAAGCAGGACGTTCAGAAGGTCTTGCAGCTGTGACTGGCTTGGCAGGGGTTGGAGAACTGGAGGGATTTTTTTTTCCTTTTAGTAACTGGGGATTGAACCCAGGGACACTCTACCACTGAGCTACATCCCCAACCCTTTTATTTTTATTTTTTTTAAGATAGGGTTTAATTAAATTGGTTAGAGCCTTGCTAAGTTGCTGAGGCTGGCCTTGAACTTGCGATCCTCCTACCTAGGCATGGTATTTCAGGCATGTACCACTGAACTGGCTGTGGCTTCTTTTGCTCCTTAACCCAAAGGCTTTCCCACACTGCATTGATGACCCAGCACAGACCTCATTTCCTGCCATTTCTCACTCTGTACCTGGGCTCCTGGGTGAAGAATCTCAGCAATACCCATCTCAACTTCTAGTTCTTGAGGGCAAATTCACACCTGACCTTTGGGAACTCCTGGACTGAGGGTGGTCAGAAGCAGATATGGAGTCAGGGCCAGAGGAACAACTTGGGGCTGCGGGAGTCTAAGGGGAGTGGGGAGTCTGCTTAAGGGAGAGATGAGAAAGTCTTAGCTTTCCGTCACTGTGACAAAATACCTGAGATGAACAACTCAGAGGAGGAAGGTTTATTTTTGATCACATGTTTTAGTGCATGGGTCCCTGGCCTATGGCAGCACAGTATATCATTGTGGAAAAGCACAGGAGAGTAGGCCTGTTGACTTCATTGTGGCCAAGTAGCAGGAAGGTGCCAGGGTCCTGAAAGCCCTTTGAGGGCATTCCCCCGGTGACCTGACTTCCTTCATGAGGCTCTGCCTTCTAAACATTCCATCACTTCCAGCAGCACCACAGTCTGGTGATCAGGCCTTTAGCACATGCCCTTTCAGGGACATTTAGGATCCAAACCCTAACAGAAGGGTACACTTCAGTAGGCTTTTAAAGGTTGAACAGCAGTTTTAACTGGGCAGGCCAAAGAAACAGCACATGCCCTGGTCGTGAAGCAAGTAAGGCCTTGGCGTGGTCAGGCAGCAAGGGCCCTGGAGGCGGGGCATAGAGCTTGTGCCCTTTCTCTGCATCAGGCTGGACCGTTTTGAGAAGACCAATGAGATGCTGCTGAATTTCAACAACCTGTCCAGCGCCCGCCTGCAGCAGATGAGCGAGCGCTTCCTGCACCACACAAGGACGCTGGTGGAAATGAAGCGGGACCTGGACAGCATCTTCCGCAGGATCAGGTGTGTGCTTGACCCCTCTGTGGAATGGTCCTTTCGAACCCAGGAACTGGGAGGTTCTGCTGTTTTAATTGTTGTTGCTGTTTGGTGCTGGAGACTGAACCTGGGTGCTCTCCTACTGCGCTCTACACCCAGCCCTTTTTGAGACAGGGCTTCACTAAGTTGCTGAGGTTGGCCTCAGCCTCCTGAGTCACTGGGATTACAGGCATGAGCCACTGGGCCCAGCCCCAGCTCTTTTTGTTTTGTTTGGGTTCCAAGGATTGAACCCAGAGGCGCTCAACCACTGAGCCACATCCCAGCCCTTTTTTATTTAGAGACAGGGTCTCACTGAGTTGCTTAGTGCCTTGCTTTTTTTGAGGTTGATCTTTGAACTCACAATCCTTCTGCCTCAGGTTCCTGAGCCGCTGGGATTACTGGTGTGCACCGCCAGCCCCAGCCCTTTTTAATCTTGTTTTGACACTGTGTCTTGTAAACTGCCCTGGCTGGCCTCTAATTTGCCACCCTCTGGCTCCAGTTTCCCAGGTAGATGGGATTACAGGCGGGTGTCTTCCTGCTAGTGCTAGTTCATTTCAAGAGGCTTTGTTGTACTCTTTTTTTTTTAAAGGAATTTTTTTTTTTTTAAAGAGACAGAGAGAGAGAGTGAATTTTAATATTTATTTTTTAGTTTTTGGCGGACACAACATCTTTGTTTGTATGTGGTGCTGAGGATCAAACCCAGGGTCTCACACATGCCAGGCAAGTGCTGTACCACTGAGCTGTAACTCCAGCCCCACATTTCTTTTAATTTTCTTTTCTTTTTTTCTTTTTAGTTGTTGATGGACTTTATTGTCTTTATTTTTATGTGGTGCTGAAGATCGAACCCAGTGCCTCATGCATGCTAGGCGAGCACACTACCACTGAGCCACAAACCCAGCCCCTCTACATGTTTTTTAAATATTTATTTTTTTTTTTATGTTGTGCTGAGGATCGAACCCAGGGCCTGGCACATGCTAGGCAAACACTCTATTGCTGAGCCACAACCCCGGCCCTGGAAAAACATTTTTTTTTAATATTTATTTTTTAGTTATAGGTAGACACAGTATCTTAATTCTTTATTTTTATGTGGTGCTGAGGATTGAACCCAGTGTCTCATGCATGATAGGCCAGTGCTCTACCTCTGAGCTCCAGCCCCAGCCCCTGGAAAACACATTTTATTGAGCAGACTCTAGGTCAAAATCATGAGGTAGGCTGGTTAAGTCCCCCTCCTTTTTTTCTGAGTCGGGGTCTCACTATGTTGCCCAGGCTGACCTTGAACTCCTGGACACAAGTGATCCTCCTGCTTTGGCTTCCTGAGTAGCTGGGACTATCAGTGCCTAAGATGGCGCCTGACTCCTTATAATTTATAACAGCACATGTTTTCTGAGGCTTCATATCAGGTTTACTGCCCAGATGGTTTGGGGTGGGGGGAGCAGGGATCTTGAGGGTTGATAACCACAGCTACGTGTCCCCGTCACCCAAGAAGGAGAAGAGGGGTTGCCACCTGGCCTGGAACCATCAACAGTAGTGGTACTTATAAGGCCACAAAGATAACCACCTGCTTTGAGAACCTCCTTTCCATTCTCTGCAAACACAGCTGGAGTACTTTAGGAAAAAGAAGAACCAGCTAGGGGCTGGGGATATAGCTCAGTTGGTAGAGGGCTTGCCTCACGTGCACTAAGGCCCTGGGTTCAATCCCCAACCCCCAAACAAACCAACCCACCCACCAAACCAGCAGTTAAAAAAAGAAGAAAATTCTCTAAGCTTCATTTTGTCTAAAGGTAGAGGAGGCTAACATAAGGGGGCACTGCAGGGAGAGGGCCCCTCTGCCTGGGCTCAGGGACTACACCCCAGGGTGCACGTCTGCCCAGGTGTTCCCAGGCTTGTTGGGCTGAGTGTGGGGCAGAGAGAGGGAGGCTTGGTGAATGGTGAGGGCCAGGTTCCTGCTGCCCACCCAGCAGGGGCTCCCTAGCCAGTGCCAGGCCCAGCCCATCTGATCAGCAGGTTCAGCCCCTGTGCCTTCCCTTCCCTGCAGGACCCTGAAGGGGAAACTGGCCAGGCAGCACCCGGAGGCCTTCAGCCGTAAGTGTTACCCAGGCTAGTGAGCCCGAGCATGCCAGCTTCCTCCACTCAGAGCTGGCTTCCCGAAGGTCGCCTTGGGCTGACATGCAGCCCAGGCCCTGGTGGGTGGAGGGTCCAGAGAGATGGGGGTGGGGGGCAAGGGCAGGGTGCTGGTGGGATGCAGTCTCCTTGTCCTGGGGTGTACCCATGTAGTACCATGAGCCAAACTCCGCCCACAACCACCTGTGACGGGGGACTATGAATATCCCGATTTCAGAGGGGGAAACTGTCGCCCAGAGAAGCACGATTGTGGGAGGAAGTGCAGCTGAAAAGGGAGGGGGAAGGAATCAAGTTCACATCTGTCTAGTGACAGCCCTAGTGGCTCTGGGCCACCATTCTGTGTCGCCAGCACCTCAGAGGGTTCCCTGTTGCTGAGCCTTGGTTTACTCCATCTGCTTAATGGGCCAATAGCTAGCTCTTCATCCCAAAGCTGCCGACTACCATGGGCATAAATTCCGAGTTTACAGAGCAGGCGGACAGGAGGGGTGCCTGGGCCAGGTGACGTAGTGGGGGTGAGGAAGGACAGAGCCAGCTCACCCAGCCTAACCTAGGAGGCTGAGGCAGCATCCCAACATCGCTTCGTGTGGAAGGGATTCCTCTTACCTGCTGGGCCTTGGTTTCTTCCTCTTCCTCAGTAAAATGGGCTAAGTCATGTACCCACGGGGCAGGGAACCTGTCAGGTCACACACACAAAGTCCCCCATCTGAGTGTTTGAGAAGGCAGCAGAGCAACTCCTGGGCCTCCTTCCCCAGACATCCCAGAGGCCTCCCTCCTGGAGGATGAAGACGAGGACCCCATCCCGCCCAGTGTCACCACCACCATTGCCACCTCGGAGCAGAGCACAGGCTCATGCGACACCAGCCCTGATACTGTCTCGCCCTCCCTCAGCCCTGGCTTCGAAGACCTGTCCCACATGCGGCCTGGCTCTCCCACTATCAACGGCCACAGCCAGACGGATGACGAGGGGAGGCCAGGAGAGTAGTCCTGCTCCAGGCACCCAGAGGTCTTGGGCACCAGTAGCCATCCCCAGGTGTCTGAGGTGGCAGTGGGTAACCCCGCCTCACCATCTTCACCTTTGCCACCCTGTTCTGTCATCCAGGGCTCCCTCCTGGGGCTGTGGAATTCCTGGGGTCTCCAATTTCCTGCTCCTTCTCCTGGGAACATAACCTCATGCCAGGGCACAGCCATCCCAGCTGGAGTGGTGAGGCTGGGCACAGGGATGTTTTCAGAGCCAGGCCTCAGGTGTGCTCTGAACAACTGTTAAGAGGTGACCAGAGCCAGATGCCCCCTATCCCCTGGCTAGGACCTCCTGGAGGTGGACAAGATCGTCACATCATCCTCTCACCCTGCACCCATTAATTCTGGTTTCCCTGCCCCTTCCTCAGACTGAAGTACTGAGTACTTTCTCCAGTTAGTGTCTCCAGGATGTTTCTGACACAGAGAAGGAAGTTAGAGATGGAGGCTGGATGGCCACTCAGCCCTGGGCCTGTGAGGCCTGTGTTTGAACAGAGGTGTGGACCTCAGAGGCCCTATAGGCATCTCCTGGGTTTCCTGGAGCAAGCCACGCCACCTTGGAAAACAGAGTTTAGTGGAATATTTTTGTACCCGATGTTTACAGATGCTGTTGGGAAGTTATCAATAAAAAGACTCTGTTGCTAAAAAGGGAAGAGCACATCTCCCTGGCTTCTTTCCATCCTTGGGTCTAGCAGCTGAGAAAGTGGACACGTGCTGGATGGAGGACATGGAGTCCTTTTGTCAGGGCCTGCAGACAAGCACACACCACTGACCTGGAAAGAGATGGGACTGACCACCAGGCTGCGTGGCTGTGCCTGCAATTCCAGCAACTTGGAAGGCTGAGGCAAGAGGATCGCAGGTTCCAGGCCAGCCTCAGCAACTTAGTAGGATTTGTCTTAAAAAGGGGGGGGGGGAGCTGTAGCTGGCGGCAGAGCTCTCCCCGGTTAAATCCCTAGTACCATACACACACACACACACACACACACACAAGAAAGATGGGGCTGTTCTTCGTGGAAGACCCTGTGGTGGCAGTCCTAACAACCCAGGTTCGCACTTCCCAGGTCCTCACACCTTCTGTTGGCACTGCTACCAACACTTCCCTTTCCCCCTTGAATGACACCTTTAGGTTGCAGTGTGTGTGCGTGAGGGTGGGGTGCTCAGGCAGCCATACGGGACCCCATTTCCCGTTAGACTCTCCCAAAGTCGCCTCACCTTCGGAGCTCTTAGAATTTATGTTAAAGGAATCTGCTGGGTGCGGTAGAGGCTGAGGCAGGAGGATGGCTTGAGCCCACGAGTTTGAGATCAATCTGGGCAGCAAACAACAACACATTGTCCCCAAGAAGAGGCACTTTCCCAGGCATGAAAGCTTCTCTGCCTCTGCGTGACACGCAGTAGACACTAGAAATGTTCCCAGGAATAACGAAGCACGTTGACAAACTCACACGTAACTTCTCAGTCCTCCCTTTTCCCTGGTCCGGTGCCATCCACAAGTTTCGGTCCCAGTCCAGAACACGCAGGGTCCCACCGGACACTTTTCGCCAGACCCTACTACCTTTTCCTGGAGAAGGCACTAGTCTCACCGGCTTTCCCTGCTCCCATAGACTCTGCCCTCAAGTCCGTCGGTGCACAGCGGCCAAAGCTTTCCAGCAACAGGTTCCGGGTGTAGAGTGTCCACGGTGGCTTCCATGGGTCTCCTGTGACTTCTACATTTTCCATTTCAACCCCTGCACCCTGCACCCTCTCTGCGTGACGCCTTTGCTTTAGCAGAAAAGTCTCTCCTCTGCTCTATTCAACAAGCATTCCCGAAGCATCAGCCAAGTGCCAGGTAACGTCGGGGACCCATAGACCATGCGCTAAAACACCTGGAGGGGCGCGACCATCGTCACGTGACTCGACGGGCGCCGCCCACACTCGGAAGAGGGTGAGCGACGCTGGCCCACGTGCGCCGCGGCTTCGTTCGCCAGTACTCGACATGGTGCCGGGGCGGGGCCTGGGGCGGCACCCGATGCAAGACGCGGATTGTGACGCAGACGCGCGGCGTGCTCGGTGCGCAGGCGCTCTCGGCGGCGAATCGGCGGTTTCCGGTTCCGCCGCCCTCTTTTTCTTCAACGAGGCTCCAGAGCGGGTCGGTGGCCGAGGTCGTGCTGGTTGGCGCGGGGCGGCTTGCGGGCGGTGGGCGAGGTCTCGGGAGGCGAAGAGGGAGACCCCGAGCTCGCTCGGGCGGGGCAGCCTCGGGGGTGGCGAACGGGCGCGTGAGCCCAGGCACCCAGCTGGGACGGGGCTCCCCGAGGCGGACGCGGCTCCGGGGAGGAGCCCTAGCGATCCCTCGAGGCGGGAATGGAGCCTCCTGGACGGCCGCGGGTGGATAGGGAAGGGGCAGTAGGCGGTGGTGCTGCCGTGTTGTGCGCCGGGCCTTTGGAAAGGATTGGATTTCTCAGGTTGGGTGCTCGTACCTCACTCTACGTCAATAGACGTTAATTTTCTAGACTGTTTTCTAAATCTCCTTTTAAAGTGAAGGATTATCTAAACATATCTGGCACGTGTTTGGCAGATAATAAGTGGTAGCTTTTGTTGTGTTTTTGGTGCTACTGGGGATGGAACCCAGGGCCTCGCACTTGTTAGGCAAGCCATGTGCTGCTGAACTCCATCCGCAGTCCTCCTCATTATTGCTTATGGGTTGGAGCAAAGGCAGTAAGTGGGATCTGGGGAATTTAGGTCTGAGAAGGAAGCCAAGAGTGTTGGACATCTCATCTTTATGTTAAGAAAAAGAAGAAGTGGTGTGTGGCATGTTGGAGAGATGGCTACTGGGATGGCATTCCCGTGTAGGTAGTAAGGGAAACCTGTAGGACAGTCCAGGAACTTGTCGAAACAGGGGTTGATGGCACCATCCTCAGGGAAGATATGCCTGGCAAAGAGAATGCCTCGGGGTACTTGTCATGCATATCAGCAAACACTGAAGGGGATACCTCCTCTGCCCAACTTGAAGGACACTCCTGGCAGGCTTGTGGTTATAGCTTAGTGATAGAGCACTTTCCCAGCATGTGCAAAGCCTGGATAACATCCCCAGTACCTGGGGTTGTGGGGGAGGGCATGGCATCCAGGAGTAGGGCAGAGGAATTGGTCCCTTGGTACAGGACAGGTTTAGGCTAAAAACCAGAGTGTGTGAGAAGACAAGCCCAGAAAGGCCAGGGTAGATGGAAGACAAGTGCAAGGCACAGGCCTGAAATTGTGGTCAGTGCAGGTACAGGAGGGCTGTCAGGCCTGCTTTGCTCACCACTCCATCCTGCCTTCCAGCAGACGCAGAGATGCAGATCTTTGTGAAGACCCTGACGGGCAAGACCATCACCCTCGAGGTCGAGCCCAGTGACACCATTGAGAATGTCAAAGCCAAAATTCAAGACAAGGAGGGTGAGTTGGGCTGGGTCAGTGGGGGCTCTGTCCTGTGAGCTAGGTGCTGGATTTGGACAGACCCCAAGTAAAGTGTTGGATAATTTAAGTAATTGAGCTTCCTTCTTTTTCCAGGTATCCCACCTGATCAGCAGCGTCTGATATTTGCAGGCAAACAGCTGGAGGATGGCCGCACTCTCTCAGATTACAACATCCAGAAAGGTACTAGGGTGGGGCTGCTAGAAAACAGGCTCCATGAGCCCTCAGTCCCTGGACAGAGCATTAGTGGACTCGGTGGCACTACAGAGGGAGGCAGTTCTTAAGACGAGGGGTCAGTACAGTGCCAGGTACTCCAGAGGCTGAGGCAGAAGTGTTGATGCTCTAAGTTAGCCTGGGCAAGTAAAAGCCCTATCTCAAAATTATTATGTTAGAAAAGGGTGGAGGGTTAGGGTTGTAGCTCAGTGGTAGAGTGCTCCTGGATTTCATCACTAAAAATGAAAAAGGGGGGGAAAAAAGAAAAATTGAGCACCGGAACTGGGATTGTGTGGTAGATAGCATACAGGAGTGCAGGAGGCCCTGGATTCTGTCCCCAGCACCCCCACCCCCAAAAAAAGTAATTAAGGAAATTTTTATTACTATTATAAAGAAAATTAGTGTCTTGGGCTGGGATTGTGGCTCAGTGGTAGAGCACTTGTCTAGCATGTGTGAGGCCCTGGGTTCCATCCTCAGCACCACATAAAAAATAACTAAACATAGGTATTGTGTCCAACTTCTTCTAAAAAAATAAATATTAAAAAAAAAAGAAGGGGCTGGGGTTGTGGCTCAGAGGTAGAGCGTTCGCCTGGCATGCACGAGGCCCTGGGTTCCATCCTCAACACCACATAAAAATATTAAAAAAAGAAGAAGAAATTTAATGCCTCTTCACTGTGGTAGTTATAATGTTTAAACATCAGAGTTGCCGGATGATTCTCCATGGAGTGTCTGTGGGCAGGTCGGGCCAGCCCTTTGTGTCCATCTGCACATAGACCACTTGGGATCCTGCTTGGAGTTCTCATTACATAGATATATGAGAAGCACCAGTCTACCGGGTGACAGAAAGCCTTGCTTAGTGACTGAGGTGCTAGGACTGGGCTGATGTCCTCTGTCTCCTGCAGAGTCCACCCTGCACTTGGTACTTCGCCTCCGAGGTGGCATCATTGAGCCTTCTCTGCGCCAGCTTGCCCAGAAGTACAACTGTGACAAGATGATCTGTCGCAAGTATGTGTGCTCAGATGCTTGGGTGGGGTGGCAGGAATAAGGGGTAGGGTGGGCCCTCATTAGCCGCTCCTATCCCTTACACAGGTGTTATGCCCGCCTGCACCCCCGTGCTGTGAACTGCCGCAAGAAGAAGTGTGGCCACACCAACAACCTTCGCCCCAAGAAGAAGGTCAAATAAAGCTCCTCCACTGGCTCCTTTCCCCAAGGAGTGGCCTCCTGCCCAAGCCCCATGTATGGCCTTGGGACCTCAATAAAATTTCCCTTACATTGACTGGAGCAGTAACTGGTGTCCATGTGACTGTTTTGTCCAGGGAGGTGGCTGAAGAGTGGCCCATCTCCTTTGACTCTCTGTTGCCTTTGGATCCTCTTATCCTTCTGGAGACTAAAAGAATTGGTGGTTCCTGTCCCGCACATACAGCAGGTTTTGTCAAAAGCACAAGCAGGTTTCAATTAGGGCTCTGCCAAACGAGTGCTTTGTCATCTAATATGGAAATTAGGACCTGGTGGGGACCAAGGTCTGCTGTGTTATTGCCTGGGATCTAGTTGACATTTGGAGGTGTCCAGGTGTGGATGAGTAGACAGGTAGGTAGACCATTTACTGACAGTAAATGCTTCTTAGTTTTGAGTGAAAATTATTAGCACATGTGAGACCAGTCATTCCTCAAGGTTGGTTTTGCTCGGGGTGGACAGGGCCTCATGTGCACTAGACAAGTGCTTTGCCACTGAGCTGCACCCACACAGCCTACCTAAATTTTGATTGGGACTCAATGTAGGTTATGTCAGACATGCCAATGACTCCCTCTCCTGCAATGCCATCTAAGGGCTACAGTATTAGTCACCCCATTCTTCAGCTAGTCCAGTTGCCACCTTGTTGACTGCCCCTCCCTGGTCTAGGTCATCACCATCTGCAATGGCCCATCCTCCAGAGTCCCAGACCTATTATTTTGAGCCAGAGTCCTCACTAAGTCGCTGAGGCTAACCTCAAATTTGTGATACTCCTGTCTGCCTCTAGAGTTAGTGGGATCCCAGGTGTGGGTTGCCACACTTGGCCCATTTCTCCTTGGAAAGTTCCAAAACCACCTCAGCACCTAAAATGCTTTGCTATCCCTGTTCTTGCCTGAGGCTCCCACCTCAGGGCCTTTGCATAGGATCCCTAATTCAGCTCACTTTTTGGACGCTTACACAGTACCTGCCAGTAAATCATCTCAGTGGGCCCGGATGTTATTGGACAAGAAAGGTGTATGCAAAAACCTGAGCTAATATCCTTACAGTATTTAGAGTACCGGATTCCAGTAAGGACAAACCAGGTGGGCGCCAGGCAGGAACTAATGAAGGATGGGATCTGCTGTCTGCGGCCTGGCCCGTCGCAGAATCGGAGTCCCTTGACCTCCGGACCTGCAGGGGGCGCCAGGCACAGTGGAGCGGCCTGTCTTGGCGTGGCCCCGACTGCGCCGTCATGATCACTACTGGGGCCGCAGCGGAGAACGCCGTTCCCGCGGTGCTTGACGTTGCGGATGCCACCGGAGATGGGGCACTCGCGGAGCCGGTGTGGCCCTGGGTGAGTCGCGGCTCGAGCGAGGACGGGCGTGGGGCGGGCGGTGCAGGTCCAGGGCGCCGGCTTCATGCCCCAAACTTGCCCCCCACGCCCCGCAGAAAGATGCCCCGATCCGGACGCTGGTGCAGCGAATCCACCAGCTGCAGGATGAGCGCGCGCAGGGCTTCCGCAAACTGGAGGAGTGAGTGCGGGCGTGGGGCCGCGCCGGGCGCGGTTCAGTCCCGGGCCCAGTTCGGGTATGGGTATGTCAGTGGCGGGAGTGTCCGGAGGCAGAGCTGGGTCCCCACGAGGCTGCCCTATTAGAAGTGGGACGGAGTCTGAAGAGGAATCAGTTCGTAACTAACTCTTAAGGACCCGGAGAGCGGTCCCCTCTTCCCTTGCTAGAGTCAGAAGCGTCTTTACAGTCGGTCGTCCAGTCTCTGGGGTGCGGGTACGCCCCCTGCGGGTTGGTGCGGGTGCCTGGCCAGGGAGCGCATCCTCACCTCAGCATCCTCACCTGCTTCAGAGGCCACCGCCAGTACCTGCGGAGCGGCCCGCACTACGACTTCCCTGGCTACCGGAAAACAGTGCACGAAGTGACCCAGGCCTTCGCTGCCGCCTCGCGGGAGGTGCTGGCGGTGGAGGCAGAGCTGGCTGGACCTCGCGCGCAGCCACTGCTCGCGGGCCACGTGCGCAGCCTGCAACAGCTGGAGCAGACGCGCCTGGCCACGGTGAGACCACGACCTCTTACCTACGCTGTGTCTGTCACTGGCCTGATGTGCTCATTACCGCCCCTTAGGGAAGGGCCTCAGTCCCTGTCCCACACTCATTTCTGGGAGTCCCAGGCCCCACCCTTCCTGCCACACCTCAAAACTCCCTAAGTCTTCACCGAGAGATTCTGATTCTCCGTTGCCTCTTACCCAACCCCAGTTTTATTCCAGGTTTTGTTCTTAGTTCAGGACGTGCTCACTTTACTCCAGCCCCGCCTAAACGCAGTTCCTAGAAGTGTGGACACTGCCTCACGACTGCTTCCGCTCTGGCTTTTTCATTGCCTGAGGTCCCACCCTCAACTACTTCCCTGGAGAGCTGGGATTCCCAGGCCACACCCATCCCAGTGTTCCTATCTCTACCTACTAATTTTCAGGCCCCGCCTACACTTCTCCTGCAGCCAATCCTGGCCGAGAGGGCTACATCCATGTGTAGCCACGCCCATATTGCACAAGAAATTTCTCCTCCGGCACCCCAGTATTTTCGACCTACTCCCACCCATGGATCATAACCCCCACCCTGCTTTTGGGACTATGATGCCCCGCCCGCCACACCCCTACCACCAATCTGGTTGAACTTCAAGGTTGTTCTCAAGCCACACCCACACATGACCACGTCCATTTCAATTGCGGACTCCAGAGAAACGCCGGACTCTTCACACACAAAGCTCCGCCCCTCATGGCCCTACCCTGAGCTTTTTTGGGGGAGGGGGTACCAGGATTGAACCCAGAGGTGCTTACCACTGAGCCCCAGCCCCCCCCCCCCCCTTTTTTTTAAATTTAGAGACAGGGTTTCCCTGAGTTGTTTAGGGCCTCGCTAATTTGCCGAGGCAGTCTTTGAACTCGTGATCCTCCTGCCTCAGCCTCCAAGGTGCTGGAATTACAGGCGTGTGCCACCGCACCCGGCTGCTGTGTCTTTAATACCTAATCTTTATTTTTAAGTAGCAGGGGAGGACAGAGTGGTTTCTGCTTTCTGTGACACCCTCCCCACTGCCCATTCTCCCTCCAGGTGGCTCTGCTGCAGCTGATGGGGACACCAGAACTGACTGGGCAGGAGGACACTGAACGGATGCAGCAGCTGAAGATGAAGTGAGCTTTGCTGCCCACTGGGCTGGCCATGCCAGTTTTGCTGGCACCCTCAGGCCCCGCCCTAGCCTGCTGTTTCCTCAGGCTGGCCCAGTCACATCTGGCCAGTTGAGCAGCCCCTCTGGACCCGTATACAACCTTTGGTATTTATACCAGTGTCCTAACCTGGTGGCCCCAGATGTACACATTCCACGGAATACATACCCCTGTGACTTCACATCAGAGGCACCCTGAGCATTGCCAAGACACAGCCGCCTGTCTCAGCACACGCCGACCTGCTCTAGAGCTTGGACTAGGCCCCCATGTCCACCGGCACATGCCTGCACGCTCCTTTTATCTTTTTTTGGTGGGGGATGGGGTGGCACTAGGGAACAACCCTAGGGAGCCTTACCACTGCTCTACACCCACTGTCCTGTCTATTTTTTTTTTTTTTTTAATGTTTTGAGATAGGCTCTCCTAAATTGCCAAGGCTGGACTTGAACTTTTGATCTTCCCGCCTTAGCTTCCCTACTTGCTGGGAATAAGGACATGTGCCACTGTGCCCTGCACGTCTGCACATTGTCCCCGACCTCCAAACACATCCTCTCATGCACACATGCTAGACATTTGCCAAGCTGTCACTCTGTAACCTCTTGACGGCACGTACGCCTCTCTCCCAAGACGGCCCACTCTGACCCAAGGAGCCATCCCTCTTCAGGCCCCCTTCCAGGCTAGTGCTGCCTGGAAGTTTGGCGGCGGGCAGGAGGGCCCAGGGCTTGCCACAGCCCCCTCCGAGCTAGTTGCGCGGTGCCGGCTAATCCGCCCCATCTGGGTCTTATTTATAGTTTCCATCCGTTCTTGTAGGGTAATTAAAACCATGGAGGCCATCAGTGAGGTTCTCCAGGACCTCAGGTTTGATGCGGAATCTGCCGAGTGACGGTGGCTCTCCAGAGATGTTCAGAGGAGATGGGAAAGGAGACCAATGGCGTCCAACCCAACCCTGACCACCTGGCTGAGGTCATGCCCCTCTGGAGCTGCGGACCCTGCTCCAGTTCAGTGTACCTCACAATAAAGAGTCCTTCCTCTGCCATCTCTGTGTCCTGCAGTACTGGGGTCCCTGTCTGGGGAAGGGGTTCCCCAGGCCAGAGAGGGCTGGGGGAAAACTCTCACCCTGCCCCAGAACTGGTGTTTTGTTTTTTGAGATGTGGTCTTGCTGGTCTTGAGCTGGTCAGTTTAAGCAATCCTCCTGCCTCAGCCTTCTGAGTAACTGGGACTCTAGTCCCCACACCCCACTTGAAACTGGTGTTTTGAATCACACCCTTGAGGAGTTCAGAACCAGAGATTGTGGATCCTAGAGAAAGTGTCTGAAATTCTGGGAGGTGGGGCTTCTAGTAGAGGAGGCTTCTAGTGACCATAGGGTCATTAGGATGCCTCACAGATCTCCCCAAAACCCACAGCCCCCACTCCCAGGCTTCAAACTCACCTTCACAATCAGAGCACCTAAATAGCTCATTTATTTTAAAATATTCTTTTGGAGGGTTACTGGGGGGCAAAGTAATGACTTCTCTTTACTCCCAGCCCTGTAGGGGTTCTGGGTAGCTCAACCAGCTCATGTCCCAACATAACACCGGAGGTGCACCCAAGGGTGGCCTGACGTGGGGGCCAGAGCTGTCGGAGCTCAGAGCACCTGCCCCAGCTCCTGCTGATGGTGCTCAGGTGCCCTAAGGTGAGAGTACAAAGGTGGCCCCAGTTTGAGTTCAGCCTCTGAGTCTCCACTTAGCCAGGAAGGTAGCCCCATCCCTAGAGTTTATCTGGCAGGACCTGCAGGCAAAAGGGAAGCCAGGTTAGACAGGCAGCTTGGGCAGGGTCAGCCTTCAGGTCCTGTCCCCTCCCACTAGCTGTGTGTCCTTGGGCAGGATATTGCACCTCTCTGTTCCTGTTTCCCCATCAGAGAAGTGAAACTGATCATCCTCTGGGCTATCCTGCCAGTAAAACCCTTGGCAGGGCCCGGCATGAAGTAGAAGCTCATTCGTGTTAACTAGGGTGAGTATGTTCATTCCTGAGGATGAGATCCACCTGCAACATTACCCGCCAGGCACACAGTAAATGCTAAGTAAATGCAGATGAGTAAGAGGAGGAGGAAGGATTCCATTTGGGCCACTCAGGTTGAGTGTGCTGGGCAAGGCTCACAGTCACCCCAAATACTCCCACCCACCAGGGCCCACCTTACCTCTCGCCGCGCCCCGTCTGCCCGAGGGCAGGATCCCCTCGTCCTGTGCTTGGAAAGAAGACAGCAGTGTCGTGGGGGGTGCTGCAGACCTGGCCCCCAGCCCGCTCCCTCTCCTTCCGCCTTCCTCTCTGGCCGGTCCTCGCAGCTCCCAGCCTCCACCCTCCGCCCTCCTCCCGCCCACCCTCCGTGTCCGCTGGTCCCTCCTTCCTACCTGGTTGCGGGTCTTGTGCGACTTCTGCATCCAGGCTCGCCACTGGTCGTAGAGGCGGAAGCTAAGGTTCGAGCAGTACGCGTGCTTCTTGAGCCAACCCAGGAACTGCTTGAGCTCGCGCCGCACCGGCCCCGAGCTCGGCTCGCCACCCCGCGGCTCGCACGCGCCGCCGCCGGGGCCCGGGCGCTCTAATGGGAACGAAGCATCAGGGCCGTGGCGCGGCCGGCAGGGGGCGTGCGCGGACCGGAGAGGGAGGGCCCGGCGCGCGGGACCGCGTGCCCCTCGAAACCCTCGGCTCCCCGGACCGCGTCCTCCCCGCCGCCCTGCACAGCAGCCCAGCTGCGCCCCTGGCCCAGCTGCACCCCTGGGGAGGCAGGGGGCAAGGAAGGGAGTCCTCCTCCACGTCTCCTCCAGGGACCCCATTCCTGTGGCCAGAGCCAGGTGTAAAGGGCCGGAGTGGGGGAGGAGAGGGGGCCCAGGAGATGCCGAGCAGGCGGCGGGGGAAAAAAGGGCGAGAAGCCGAGGAGACAGGGGGGTGGAGAGGCAGAAAGAGTGCGAGACGGGGACAGAGGCGGAGATCCAGGGAGGGCGACATTTGGACTCCGATGGAAGAAAGCACAGGATGGGGACAGACTCTAGGGACACTGCCCAGGAAAGAATTCTCAAGGCACAGCAAAAATTAAAAGAGGGAAAAAAGGAGAGAAGGAGAAAAAGAAAAGACACAGGGCAACAGCGACAAAAAGATGGAGGGAGGCAGAATGCAAGAGGATCCCAAGGGGACAGTCCCCAGGATGAGCCTGGGAGCATGAGCTAGTGCGGCAGGGAGTGGGCCAGAAGGCCAGGTGGGAGGCGCTCCTGTGGGTCCAGCCGCCGGCCGCAGCCAGCCCCAAGCAGGCCGGCGGATAAGGACATCGGCCTCACGTCATAAATAAAGCCGGGGACCCGCTGACAGGCCCTGGCACGGCCCCGGCCCAGGCCGCCCCTGCTGGCCTCCCCCGGCCTCCCCAGCCTCCCAGGCGGACTCAGCCGCCTGCTGGCTCCCGTGCAAGAATCGCAGGTGCTGGGCACGAGCAGGGGCCAAGGCTCAGCCCCTCCCAGCTGTGCTTGCTCCCTCCCATCCCAGAACCTGGAGGGGCCCCGGGCTGGGGGCTGGGGAACTAGCTGGAGCGTGGTTCTGCCCCTCCCTGAGTCGGGACGCTCTATGTGTCTGGACCTCAGTTTCCCCACCATCCCACCAATGTGGGCCTGGAACTGAGTCTAGATCCCTATGTTCTCTTTTGGGGACTCAGTGCCCTCACCTGAATAAAGGGGGCCTCCCTCGGGGTGAAATCAGGAGGGAGTGTGGGGGATGGGAGCTTCCTTACCTACTGGCAACAAATACTAAAGTGGCAACTACCACCATGTGGGCACTTGTCATGAATTATGTCACCTAAATTTTGCAACAGCTTGAGGCAGGTGTGGCTCTCAACCCCATTTTGCAGATAGGAATGCTGAGGCCAGACATTCCAAGTAACTGATTTTTATCCATTTCGAAAGGAGAGAATACAGGCTCAGAGAAACTCCCAATGACACTGGATGTCAGACCCTAATCTCTCCAACACCCTCCTCAATTATTGATTAGAAGGGGACACCGAGGTCATTGGCCTCACAAGCAGGGATCTCAAACTCACTTGCTCTCAGGGCTGAAGATGGGGCAAATGCTGAGGGGCCGTGAAGGGGTGACCACTGCTGTGGGGGCCACTCAGCAATACGGGCTGTCGGGTTGCATTTTCTACAGAATTTCTTTTTTTAGGCAATCTAGGGTATTTGCGTAAAAACTTCCTGTTGGGTCAAACTTCCAGGTGGGTCAAAGTCCCCCGCCCCCAAATGCCAGACCAAATAGGTTCAGGGGCCACCTTGGGTCCTGAGGGCCGACAGTTGGAGACCTCTGCTATCTTGGAGAAAATGAGGAAACAGAGACCCAGATGCGGGCTGGTTGGGAGCAGCCCAAGGAGCACCCGGCCCTGGGAGGGTGCTCACCGCTGCGGGGAGTGGAGGCGGCTGTGGGGTGGCTCCATTCACTCCATATCCCCGCCTTCTTGGAGCCATAGATGCCAAAGGGGTTGCAGCGCACTTGCACGAAGTACACGGTGCCTGGCTTCAGCCCCGCCAGGCGGCACGAGGTCTGATTGCTCACATCATCTACCACCTGGACAGTGAGGGTCAGGTCAGAGGGAGGGCCTGGGGCCCAGGGGCAGGGCTGGGGAAGGGACGGGCACCTTCCAGTCCACGCTGTCCTCCACGCGGTAGCGGATCTGGTACTTGGCTTGGAAGAGAAAATCCTTGAGAGCTGGCGGTGAGACCCAGCGCACACTCAGCTGGTCCTCCAGGCCCCCAACTCGGCTCACATGCACGTCGGGTGGGGGGTCCGTGGTCACTGCGGGAAGGAGCAGGGTCTGGTCTTCTTGGTTGGTCCCATGAGAGCCTGGGCATGTCTGGGGGTCCAATCCCCCAGGAGTGTAGTCCAGGACACGTGGCTTAGGTGGCACCTGCCTCAGGCCCCCCTCTTTCTCCCACTGCCAGGATGGATGGATTACATGATATAATATGCCAGAAACACTCAGCACCTAGGAAGGCTCAATTAATGTCAACTGTTATCACTTTTTTTTTTTTTTTGGCACTGGGAATTGAACCCAGAAATACTTAGCCACTGAGCCCCATCCCCAGGCCTTTTTGTTTTTATTTTGAGACAGGGTCTCACTAAGATGCTTAGGGCCTTGCTAAATTGCTGAGGCTGGCCTCAAACTTGCAATCCTCCCACCTCAGCCTCCCAAGTAACTGGGATGACAGGCATGCACCACAAAGCCCAGTTTGTTATCATCATTAGTATCTGATGGGGGGGAAAAACATAATCCTGTCCTCAAAGGGCTAGATAACAGCAGACTCTTTGGGGCTGGAGGTGTAGCTCGGTGCTAGAGTTTGCCTAGCAGGTGTGGAAGCCCCAGGTTCCATTCCCAGCACACCCCAGGGGAAAAAATTAGACACTGCCTGGCTAATGATATTATCATTTTCAGATCCAGGGGGCTGGTGCCCAGACAGACCCCTGGGACCCTCCTCCACCCACCTCCAGTTCCTTCCCATTTCAAGCTTGCTGGGTGCACAGGGAAAACTGAGGTAGAACTTGCTCACTGGAGTTTAGGGTGTGAGGAAGGGGACATAGGCTTGGGGGTGGGGCCACCAGCCAGGGGGTGCCCAGGACTACTTCTGCGGGCCCCGTGGGCAGTAGGCCAGGCTGGTGTCTCCCACTGAGGCCTGGGTGAGGGACAGAAAGGGTTAAAGCCCAGGCCTGCTTGGGGCTGAGAAACACCCTAATTAGATTAGGCCCAATTTTGCTGCAGATCATCCACTTCCTGCCTCCCACCCGCGCCCCCCAGCTCCAGGCCTTGGCTTCCTGGGGCGCCTCCAGACCTGGGCGCCCCCTCCCCTCTCCCCGGGGGGCCCTCTCCTGCACACCTGGGCTGCCGAAGGTGGGGGCGACCAAGCCAGGTGTTCTCTGCAGAGCAGGGACATCCTGGCTGAATGAGCAGACTTTGAAATAAGAAGTGGATGCCCCGCTGCGCCCCCAGCCAGCAGGGAGAGATCTAGAATTGGAACCACAGCTGTGGGGGGGGTTCAGGCGGGACCTCAGGAGTGGGGACAGAGGCCACAGCTGTGGCATGCCTGGGGGCTCACCCACGTCCAGGATGTCCAGCGTGAGCACATCAGAGCGCGCTGAGCCCAGGCGATTGGTGGCCTCCACCCAGATCTCATAGGGTGTAAAGAGAGCCAGGTCCTTGGGGATGTGGCAGGAGTGAGGGCCCACTGTGTGGTACTCCTCACACGTGTTGTCCTGCCCGTACCACCTGCAGGGGCAGGAGGGGAGCCAGGACACATGAGGGCCCCTTCTGGTCCCCAGACCTCACCAGGGGAGCCCCAGGGTATAGATAGGGACATAGGGGCTCAGAGAAGGCAAGCATTATTCCAGAGTCACACAGCTAGTCGGGCACAGGCCCCCGGTGGGCCATCACCAACCTCAGCTTGTACTTGAGGGAGTAGTTGGTGTGAAGGAAAGTTTCCCCGTGGGCCCCTGGAGTCCAGCGGCACGTGAGGTCCTTCATGTTCTTGGACCAGCAGCTGATGTTGAAGGGCTTCTCTGGGGGCACTGGGGAAAAGGAAGGGTGCAGAAGGCTGAGGGTCTGAGCTAGCTGTGCAGGTGGCAGGGTCCTGATGGCTTGCTGGGCCCCTACCCTGAAGTGGAAAAAGGACAAGGAAGGCAATCTCAGCCCTGCTGCCAGAGACGTGAATGACCACGCGCATGGGCCCTCCCTCCCTCCCTCCTCTCTCATTCTAGAGATGGAACCCAGGACCTTGCATTCGCCTTGCATATTCTCTACCACTGCTGCACCCCCAGCCCCATGGGACCTGGAGAATGAGGGGTGGGGCTCCAAGTTCTCCTCCCACCTGAGACATGCGCTTCTGAACCCACCCACTTCCCAGCCCAAGCCAGAGGACCCAGGATTCGTGCTCCCCTTCTCCAGAGGGTGATGGTGCTCCTAGATCTGCCCCTGGGTGTCCTGGGGACCCACTTACAGCCAACATAGAGGCAGGAGCCAGCTAGGATGCTGCCGTCGTGGGCGTGGCACACAAGGTTGTCCCCAGACTGCTGTCTGGACCCGTTGAGGTTGGCCAGAACAAGGGCCAGGGTGGAGGCATTAAGCACCCGGGAGAGCTCAGGGGGCAGGCGACGCCCGTTGAGGGTCCAGTAGAGACCCTCGACCGTGGTCCCAGGAGGGTCCCCGTGCAGCGAGCACGTGGCTTGCAGGGAGGAGCCGATGAGGAGCGTGGGGTCCTGAGGGCTGATCACTGCGGTGTCTGGGATCAAAGAGGAGTGTTTGTCAGCCGTGGGGAAAAGCCAACACGAATCCTCCACCAGGCCAGGACTTCCAGGGCCCGTGGGAGTCCTGAGACGTTGTTCACCCCCATACCCACACTCACACATTTTACAGATAAGGAAACTGAGGAGTGATTAGGTCAAGTGCCCAGTCCAAGGTTGGTGGGAAAGCCAAGATTAACCCCCATCTGTCTGACTCCACAACTCAGGTCCTTGCAAGTCACATCATCACTGACTTGCTCAAGACTCTCTGAGCAGTGAAAAAAAGTCAGAGCTGGGCACAGTGGCGCATGCCTGTAATGCCAGCAATTCTGGAGGCTGAGGCAGGAGGATCGAAAGTTTGAGGCCAGTCTCAGCAAATCAGTGAGGCCCTAAGTAACTTAGTGACATGCTTATTCAAAATAAAAAATAAAATGGGTTAGGGATGTGATTTAATGGTAAAGCGCCTCTGAGTTCAATCCTCAGTACCAAAAAAGCAAGTCAGACATAAAAGCCCCACAGATCCAAGTGATTCTTGCTTTGCACATAGTCTGATAAACTTTCTTTTTCCTATTTTCTTCTTCTCCTTCTGCTCTTCTTCTTTCCCTCCCTCCCTCCCTCTCTCTCTTTTGCAACTAGAAACAAAATTTGTGAGTTCTTTCTTTGACCTCCCAGAGCCTCACACATAGTAGGTATTTCTGTGGAGGGAAGGCACTTTTAAAAAGAGAGCCCTGTTCCTACTAGATGAACCATTAAGGGCACCATTTATTGAGCACTGTTGACTTTTAAATACTGGGTGGGTCTGTAATCCCAGCTGACTTGGGAGACCAAGGCAGGAGGATCACAAGTTTGAGGCCAGCCTCAGCAACTTAGCAAAACCCTATCTCAAAATATAAAATAAAAAGGAGGGGCTGGGGCTGTAGCTCAGTGGTAGAGCCCTTGCCTGGCACGTGTGAGGCACTGGGTTGGATCCTCAGCACCACATAAAAATAAATAAATAAAATATAGGTATTGTGTCCATCTGCAACTAAAACAAATAAATACATAAAACAAAAAGGACTAGGAGGCGGTAGCTCAGTAGCAAAGTGTCCTCCACTTCTACATAACACATGCGTGCAGGCATGCACACCGGGCCAGGACTTTCCCTGCATTTTCTCATCAAATCCTGCTCATCTTAAGCAGAGGCTCTGAAAGTTCTTTTGCCCTAGTTCATCAACTGATGGAGGGATATACTAGTTAAACCCAGACTTGTCGGTCTCCAAAGTCCTGCTCTGCAGTCACTGGAGATGAAGGTGGCAGTGGCAAGCTCTAGGCCCCGACTCCCATCCAAAGGGACTTTACACTGTTGCTCTTTCCCTCGCCTCAGTTTCCCTAATCTGCAAAGGAGAAGGGAGAAAGGTCTGGGTCATTGTGAAGGTCAGGTGGGAAGGGAGGCCCTCAGCTGGGTTGTGAGAGTTGGGGGCTGGGCAGGGGTGCCTCTTTTCCTATCACACTAGGGCAGCTAGCAGTTTCCCTTTCTGGTGATCAGAACCTAAAAGGAACCTATTAGCCAATGGGAAACCAAGGCTCAGAGAAGGGAGAGGGGATGGGCAGGCCAAGCCCCTGACGCCTCTCTGAGTCTCAGTTTCTCCTTGTGGAAGTTCGTCCTGGTATCAACCCCAGGGTGTTGTTTGAGAGAGCGAGAATACTGTCTGAGGGGACATCCCTGTGCCAGGCTGAGTGGGGCTTGAATGCTCCTAGCTCCTGAGAACCTCTGACTTGGTGGCTTTACTTCTCTGAGCCTCTGAGAAAGGGCTTCTTAGCAACTATGAGGGCCCGGGCGTCCAACTCACTGATTCATCCGTCATCCATTTACAGAGAACCTCCAGTGGTCTAGGAGCTGGAGACACCCTGGGGACTAAGATACAAAATTCCTGCCCTTGTGGGCCTTACATTCAAGAAAGCAGCAGGGGGGGAAGAAAGAACAGGAGGATGAGGAGGAAGAGGAAAAGGAGGAGGACCAAGAAATATCTAAGAGAAAGAAAAAGGGACAAGTTAAGCAGGGCCCACAGGGAGTCAAGTCAGTGAGGGCAGTTTGGATAGGCCAGGAGTCCGGTCTGGGGAGGAGACATTTGAGCTGAGACCAGAATAAAGAAAGGGAGGTAGATGTGAAACCCTCTAGGAGACAGTGCCCTACAGGTGAGTGCAAAGGCCCTGGGGCAGGGGTGTGGGAAATGAGGTTTGGCAGGTGAGCAGGGATACCGACCTGAGGGAAGGAAGGAAGTTATTCCAGGATTGGAAGCAGGGAGCGGTGCTGATCCATTTATATTTTAAAAGGACTCCCCAGGGGGCTGTGAGGAGGGCTTGAAGGGGCACAGGGGCAGTCCAGCTTCTCAGAGATGGCCGCCAAGGACAGGGTGATCCAGGCCCCTAGGGAGGCCCCTTGAATGCCAGTATCTGCCGGCCCTCTCCCTCACCCTCACCGCCCCAGATGGGCGAGGTGGGACGAACACGGTTCTCTGGCCTGGCCCTGACAATTTTCCGGGGCAAACTTGGCTCGAGGGCCCGGTCTTGCTGGAGCCTGGGATCGCAGTTGCGTTTGGGGCTTGGCCCAGGGCTCGCCGGAGGTCTCGGCGTCCGTGCGAAGGAGCCGGCAGAGCAGGCCAGAGCCGGGGAGGCGGGGGCGGCCAGGGGGCGGGGGGCCAGGGGGCCGCCCCGGAGGTCCCAGGCAGCCAGCCGCCCGCTAATTCGGAATTCCTTCGGCATGAACTCGGGCGTGCCAGCGTCTCTGCCCCGGCCCACCCACCGCTTCCTGCCTGGGCCCCCCCAGCAGGGTGGGAGGCGCGGCCGGGCCTGCCCGGACCCCAGGCCCACTCTTAGCCCTCCCCGGTGGGTCCGCCCTCCTGCTCCCCCACCCGCAGTCCTGGTCTGGCCAGAAAGGGGCTCTCTGGGGGGTCTTGGCTGGGGGGCACTGCCCCTCTGCCACACCCGCCTGGCCTGGCCTGGCGTGGCCCCTTTGCCAGCAGCTGCAGCTGCCCTCCCAGGGCTGAGGGAGGGATGGAGGGGGGAACAAGGCTAGGCTGGCCGGACGGACGCGCCAGCTCCCCACCCCCTCCACCCCTGCAGGAAAGGTCAGGGGATGCTTCCCCTCCCAGCCCCTGAGTACCTGCGCACCTGGCTTCCCGCTCCCGGTTCGCAGTCTTCTCCTCCATATAATGGGGAGGAAAGCATTCTACCTGCTGGTGCACACTCACGGTGTCAAGAGGACCTGGCGCCCTTAGCACGGCAGGACCACAGGGTTACAGCCCCTTCCAGCTCCGGGGTCCAGGCGGGATTGGCACTCTCTCCAGGCCTCAGCAAACAATGGGCCAAGGCGATGTGGGACTGGGACGTGCACACTCCAGGCCAGGCAGAGGAGCCGCTGGGATCAGCCCACTGAGCCTGGCAGAGGGGCTTGGCCTGGTTTGGGGGACCTCCTAGAGGAACCCCCTAAAGCAGATACCTAGCTTGGGCGTTTGGACAGCCCCCCTCCCCTACTTTCCTGCCGAGCTGGGGCCTTTACAAGTTTTTTCTCTTCCCCCTTCCCAATCTGGAGCCACTGCCGTTATTAAAAAGGAACACCATGTGTTTTAAAAGGGAAAAGTGTGAGATTCTCTGAAAGCCTAGCGGGAGGGTGGCCTCTGTCCCAGGGTCCCCACGGGGGTCCCCATCTCCAGTCCCGCTGGTACCTGCAGACACTTTATGACCCACCCGCCTGCTGATCAGGTGCTAAGACACACCGTAAGTAGAAACATATTGCCGAGGTGTGAGAATCTTTTATTTAATTTCTTCCCCCTTAAAGGAAAAAACACACACACAACACTCCCACCCCCCACCTTCGCCTGTTGCTCTAGGGGCTGGGAAACAAAGCTTGAAGCTATTGGTGGCACTCACAGGCTCTATCCTTGGCCTGGCAGAGTCATTAAGACCCCAAGAGGGCCCTGGGTAGCCCCCCACCTGCTCAGGTGCCTTGAGCAGGCTAAGCTTTCAGCGAGTGTCCCCAGGGGGTGCCCGGACCCTACCCTTTTTGGAGGAACACCACGGGAAAGAGTATGGGAGACTGGGAGCAGTATGTGTCCAGTCCTTGGCCTGTACCCCTGGATGGGGCTCATGGATGATTGTGAACGTCTGGGGAAGACTTTCCGAGTGTGCCCCTGTTGCCTCCCCTGTGGAATGAATGTATGACCACGAATGTGTGTGTGTCAGGGATGGAATGTGTGTGCGCGCCACGATGGTGTGCGAATGTGCATCTGGGATGCAGTGTGCGCGCGTCTGAGGGCGAGGGTGACGGGACACAAGCCAGTGTGAGTCTTTGTGTGTCTCTGGGTGTGTCCCAGAGCGGGTCTGGATGTGGAGTCGGTATCCTGGCGGGGGTGTGCATTGGGTGAGGGGGGCCGGAGAATGCCTGAGGCCAGGAGCTCTCTATAGAAAGAGGGTTTCTCGGATTGCGGGTTCCCAGTGGACCCCCCCGAAAATATGGGCCGGCGGTGCCCGGACTCACTGGCTCCCGCTCCCTCTAGCTCTCACCCACACGCTCACAAAGATTTCTCTCGCTGGAGGCTCTCAGCCCAGAGCAGCCCGAGTGAGAAGAGTTCTGAGAGCCGCCGGTGACAGAGACTTCGAGGACTCCAGTGTGCGGGGTCCCGTAGGGGGAGGGCGGCGGCGCCGGCCCGCAGAGAGGCACGTCCCTGGGGACCCCGGGCCGCGCGCCAGGCGGTCAGAGCGGGCCCCCTCCCGCCCCTCCCTCCCCGCGGGGCTCATCCCTCCGCCCGAAGGGGCCCACTCCCGGCCCCCACCCAGTGCGCCAACCGCGTGCGCCCCCGCCGGGGAGCGGTGCCCCGCGATCCAGTGGCTCCGCGACCGCGGACGCAAACGCGTGCGCTCGCTGCGTTCCAGTGTGCAGAGGGTCCAGGGCCGCGGTTCCTCGGCCCCTGGGGGCCTGGCTAAACGCCCTTGGCCTAGCGGCCCAGGTAAGAAGGCCTCGGGACCAGAGGCCGGACCCTCGGGCCGGAGGACTGCGGAGCGGTGCGTCCCGCAGGTGAGGGCGCCCCGAGGGCGGCGCCGGGGGCGCCTTCCTTTGTTCCCGGGGCCGTCCAGGTGGCGCCCGCGCCCCCTCCCCCCGCGGCTGCCCCCTGGGCGCCCGCTCTCGGCTCCGGCGCGAGGTGGGGAGCAGGACGCCGGTACTCACGGGCTCCTGATCCAGCTCGCGGCGCCCCGAGGACGCAGAGCAGCAGCAGGGGCAGCAGCGGCGGCGGCCGCCGCGCGGATTGGGCGGCGGGGCCCGGGCGGCCGGCGGGCATGGGGCCGGCGCTGCCTGGGGAGAGCGGCGGGCGGTGGCTGCGGCGGCGGCGGCGCGGGGCGCGAGGAGTGGACCGGGCGCGGGAGGGCGCGGGTCGGGCAGCCCGCACGTCGCTGGGCGCGGACGCCGAGGCCGGAGCAAGTCTGAGCAGCCGAATTGACAAGGCGCTAATGCGCCGCTGGCCCCGCCCGGCCCCGCCCCCGGCCCGGCCCGGCCCCGGGGGGGCTACGGGCCCCGCACCGGCCTCCCCGCCACCCGCCCGCCCGCCCGCGGGCACCGCGCGTCCCGCCCGTCCGGCCTCCGCCCCGCAGCGAACCGTGTGCGCCGGGTCCCGCCGCCCAGAGCCCCCCACCCATTCCTTACCCGCCAGGGACCTCCCTCTCCAACCCCGCCAGCGCCAGGCTCCCCACCCCCAGTCTGGGACCCAGCGCCCGGAATTCCGTTTCCATACCTCTGTCCACTTTCCCGCACCCTGCCTGTGGCCCAGTGCCCTTTCAGTGTCCCCTGCGGCCCCCAACCATGCCCCGTTCTTCGCTAACCCCCTTCCCCAGTCCTCCCTCTGGGCCCCCACCCCAGTTCTGGCCCCGCCCCCCCACCGAGCGGTCCCTGAGCCCCGCCTACCCCAACTTCCAGCCCCTCTTCCTCCCTAGGGGCTTGAAAGTCGTCCCCAGCCCCACGCCTTCGGCGCGCGGGTCCCACCGGTCTGGGCCCTCCCACTTCATCCCGCCTCTCTTCGTTCCTCGGTGCGCAGCCTCCTCGGCCGGCCCTGGGCTTGGGCTGGAGGAAAGGAGCAAAAGCAGGAAGGCAGAGTCCCCGGCCCTCGCGCTGGCTGAGCTGTCCCACTTGCGCGGAATGGTTTTGGGGTTGCTCGAGAGGCGTTCCGGAGCCTCAGGAGGGGGCTACTACTTGGGCAGACGGGGAAACGTGGGCCCCCGTGGGAGCGGGAACCGGGTCCCGCACTCGGGATAGGAGGGATTCCCATGAACAGAGCGTAAGGAGGACTTCTCCTGGGACACATTCACATCCCCCCCCACGGAAAAATCCACTCAGCGGCCCGCGGGTGGGGTGCGCCACGCGGTGAGTAATCGCTCCGGCGGCCTCCGCCCGCCAACTCCAGGTATCGCCGGCTGCCTGGAGCGACGCATAGTTTATCTTCCTTTTTTGCGCTAAGATCCTTCTCCGTGTTATTATTTTTGGCCGCTGCTCGGGTTTCGGGACCCCTCCCGGCTCCGGCGTCTTATCCCCCTCCTCTTCATCCCCATCCGATCCGGGCGCCCACGAAAAAAGGTTACCGGCCTCCAAGGCCACCGCGAAGGGGGCGCCTGAAAAGAGAGTTACGGGGTGGTCCCAGCCCTAAGGGTGGGTCACAGCCCCGCCCCCAGCTGCAGCCAGGAGAGGGAGAGGGCTGTAACTCTCCCTTCCAGGGGTTTCTTGAAGAGGTATGGACCCTCCCTCCATGTCCCCAACAGGACGGGCCGCGGACTGAGGAGGACTCAGGCTTCCCCACCTTGTCTGCTCATGACTGCCCCTCACCCTCTCCTTGGATCCCCAGCTCAGACTTCAGAATGTCAGAAAAGATTAATGGAGGAGGACTTGGGATGCAGGGCATCCCCCTCATCTGGACTCTCGATGGGGCTTTTGGGGGAGGAGGTGGGGGGGGAGTAACCAAGAATGAATACTGTTGTTTCCTGCAACAAACCAGGCCTCTTTTGCCTCAGTTTCTTCTTCTGAAGTGGACAACTGGGGCCAACCTACAGATTGCCAGAGGAAAATGCAATGGAGCAGAAGTCCCCAAAACCTAAGCCCTTAGGTTTTAGGTAGCCAAGGCATATTCCCTGGAGCAGAGGTGGCCCCCAGGTCTATTTATCTCCTCTGAAAAATGGGGCTATAGTGCTGCTGCCAGACCCAGAGAGTTAAGTGGAAGGGGCAATTCTTGACTGTGTTTCCAAGATACCCACCACCCCTCCCCCATTGCCTCTGCCTTGCACATGTTCCCAGTGGGGGTAGTGATGTCTGACCCCTTCCTGGGAGGACTTGGGACTTCTGGAGCAGCATCTTTATTTTTTCCCCATCTCTGCTCCTCCCCCAGTCATGGGGGGAATCAGCTAGCTCTCCCTTCCACCCAGGTGCTCAGGCCAGAGACCTGGAAGCGTGCGTGACAACTCTCTCCTTCGCTCTTCCCACACGTCCAATCCATCAGCAAATCCTCTTGGCTCTGATTCCAAAACACATCCCATTCTGAGATTCTGATCCCTTCTCCCTACCTCATCCTCGTCCAGGTCCCCTTTGGGATGGGCCCAGCCTCCTCTGGGGCTTCTCCCCCTAATCCTCCTTCATTTGTCTGAATACAGAATTTTTAAAAGAAGCAAAACTAACTTCTCCGCCCCGCCACCCTCTCCCCTTTCTCCCCCCACTCCTTCGCTTGCACCAGCCGCTGCAGCCCCCTTCCCCCAAACATGCCAGGCTCTTTAGTATTGAAGGATCTTTGCACATGGGCTCTTGCTTGCACCAAGATGCTGTTCCCCAAATCTTCCCCTATATTAGCACCTTCTCTTGTGTGAGGTCCCAAGTTCTCAGAGAGCACCCCCTCCATCCTTCCCTGGTACTCTCCATCCCTGTCACTTTTATTGTCTATATATCACAGTTCTTTAAACAACTGATTTCCTTTCCCACTTATTTTCTTAAGACCCTGAGTACCCTGAGTGTTCTAAGGACCCCATGCTGAGCCCAGAGAGGGCCAATAAAGAGCTCAATAAATATTTGCAATATGAAGGATCAAGGAGAGTTTCAACTAGCAAGAAAACTCTTTTCCAGCAAGCCATGCTGCCTCAGGTCCCAGAATGGCCCCTGACTTGCTGTGTGATCCAAACTAGTAGACGTCCTTCTCTGGTCCTTACCCATAGAAAGGTATGAACCATTTCCCTAGTCTGTCCATCTCCATCCTGGAATGTAATCTTTGGGTGAACTTTACCCCATACCTTTGACTTATAACCCCAAGACGCACCCTTCCCTGTCCTGGGTACCCCAGCAACTTAACCCCTTCTTCCACCTTTTTTTTTTTTTTTGGTCAGGAAAAGGAACCAGGGATGAAGAAACTTCTGGCAAATATTGACCCAAGTCCTTGAAGGTGGCTGGGAATGTACTGAGGGGAAGATGAAGGGAGGGTCCCTCCATGGGGTGGGGGAAGGGCTCTTCCTAGGTCCTCCAACCAAAAGTCACTTCTGGGTCAGGATGGGGGTGTTTCAAGTCCCAGCACCTGGTGATGCCAGGGCACTGAGGAGGCATCAGGGTAGGGCAGTTGCAAAAGGCACTTTCAGGGTCCTGTGGGACCCCTAAGCAGGTAGGAGTGCAGATAGCAGAGAGTTGCCTCTCCCAATCTGCTACCACCCATCCCCATGGCTGCTTTGAAGTGGAGGCTGGTTGTCCTGGGATAAGGGTCTGGTTGTGGGTTTCAGGCCTGTGTGTGCCCTGGGCTGTGTAATTTCCACCCTGGAGGCTGAGCTTGGGGAGTCCCTATTCCTGGGTCTCAGAGTTAGGTGCTCTGAACTTCAGGCTCTGGAGGGGAGGCTTGGGGAATACCAGAGCTGAGCGGGGTCCTGGGCTGGGCTGGTGTGCCTCAGGGCAGGGGAGGCCTACGTGCCCTGCCCCTCTGCACCCTGAAGAAACTCCAAAGACTGGAGGGGCACCGCTGGCCGGAGAGCGGCTGCACCCCTCTTTCCCCTCCAGCCGTCAGCAAACCGCGGCGCCACGGTGCCTTGCCTCCTCCCCAGCTTGGACCCGGCTTGGGGGTGGGGGTCAACAGGGTCGTGGTGAGGGCGGAAAGGGACAAAGGGCGCTTGTCCGCCGTCCGCCCTGACCTCGGCTGCCGCTTCCCGGAGGCCTGGCGGGCCGCTGATTCACGCCGGGGCCGGCCGCAGTGCCCCCCGCCCGCCGCCCCCGCCGGGCCGCCCCGGGGGGTAGGAAGTGAGGGGGGGGGCGAGGGGCGGCGCCGAGTCAACTTTCCCTCTTAAGCCCCGAAGGAATGTCGGCGGATTTCCTGAAACCCGACCCCGGCCGCCCGCCGGCCCGCCCGCCCCTCACCTGGACCGGCTCCCTCGGGAACTGCAGGAGGGGCGCGGGGGCTCACCTGGGGGGCCGGGGTCAAGTCCTCTTCCTCTCCCCTCCAGCGGCCTCCTGGCGCGGAAAGGCGGAGGAGTGGGCGGCCAACTCTCTTCCTTTGCCCGCGGGCAACCTGGGCCAAAGGTCGAATCCCTCCAGCCTCAGTTTCCCCTTATGCAAAAGGGTGCGAGGGGTCCCTCCTTCCTTTTGCGCTTTAAACAACGCTTCTTATGTCTAAAGTCCCCCCATCACACACCCTACGAGGTTTCGTAGGGCTCTGCCGGGCTCTGTTCTCTGACTTGTCACCTGAGCCACCCACTGGGTTCCAATTTCCTAATTTGGAAATAGGACAAAGCCACTACTACCTATCTTAGAGGGCTGTTGCGAGAAGTGTTTTGTTTGAAATGAATGAAGGACAGGGATTGTGAAAGGGTTAAACGCTCGGGACTCTGAACTGGCATGTGTGGACTTGAATCCTGGCTCTGCCCAAGAGTCTGGGAGTCTAAGTCTCCCACCTGTGAAATGGGGGACAATACTGGTCATAGTACACTGGGAAGCTTCTGGAGGCGTGGGCCTGGCGCAACGGTGGGTTAGCTGCCGGGTTCCCGGGCTCGATTCTCCAGCAAACGCAGGGCAGGAGGCCTTCACCGCTGGGTCCGGGCGGCCTAGCCTGGGAGGGGCGGGGCGGGGCGGGGGAGGGGCCGCGCCGGGATCCAGATGTTCGGGGTCCGCCAGGCACAGCCGCGCCTGATTAAGCCACTTGGGGGCCGGCTGGGGCCGCGGAGATGAAAGCGAGACGGCCGGCCGGGGAAGGGGGCGCGCCAGCCCGCCCCCCAGTCTCCTCCTTCCCAGCCGGAACCTGCGGCGCCCTCTGACCCGCCGACCCTGCAAGGCAGCCGCCCCGTCTGCGGGGGCGGAGCGTCGATAGGGACTTGCGGGCCTCGGCTCAGCGCGACCTCTGCAAGCACCTGCGTCAGGCACGCCAGCGAGACCTGGGACAACTTCTCAGAGGACCAAGGTTTAGAGGCAGCGCCCCCTTTTCATGCCTAAAGGAGAGGAAGCTGAGTGGACCGCCTAACCCGATATTCTTCTCTTGGAGATCCAATCTGTCACTATGGGGTGTGGCAGCTATGAAAGCCAGAACTGTCCCTGATTGCCCCCCCCCCAAGTTTTCCCACGAGAATTAGACATTGCAATAGTTCTGTGTACATCTCTGTGTTCCTTCCCACTGAGTCCTAGGGCGAGTGGCTCCCAATCTAGGGGACAGGGACCGGTTTCCCCAAGTTTGAATCCAGACTGGGCCATCCGAGGCGAAGCTAGTGGTGGGAGGGGCTAGTGGAGAGGCAAAAAGGGCTTCCTGGAGGAGGCGCGCCGCCCACAAGGCACCACCCTCTGAACTGGCGTAGAACATGCCAAAGGAGAAGATGCCAGCTTTCGCCGACCAGGTCCTGCGGCTCTCACCTTTCGATTCCCCTCTCTGGCTCGGCTTCAGCCCTGCGATCCTCCTACCTTCCCTTCTTTCAATGAGCTCTTCCCTGCCCCAGGGTCCTGGCTCTTCCCTCTGCCTGAATTGCCCTTCTACGTCCCGCCGGCTCAAATGTCGCCTTCTAGGCGAGGCTCTCCTTGACATCCCTGGAGAATTGACCCCCGGCTCATCACATCACCCTATTTGTTGTCTTTTGTCCCCTAGGGCTGGCAGAGATGCCCCCACTCGTGGGACCCTCAAGGTGGCACAGACGTTGGTGGCCGAGATCCACCTGCCCCACCCCGCCCGCCCCCGACGGTGCCGCAGCGCCGCTCTCCGCACGGGTTCTCCGCATCCTCCACCCCCCCTTCCCAGGCTGCCTCGCTCGGGTGACGTCAGCGTCCCGGTCCCCGCCGCCGCTGCATCCTCGGCTCCCGCCCCGGAGCCCGAGTCTCCCGCGCCCCCAGCGCATCCCCTTGCCATGGCTGCGGTGGCGCTGATGCCGGCGCTGCTGGTGCTACTCCTGCTGGCATCGCCGCCCGCCGCCTCCGCGCCGCCCGCTCGCGACCCCTTCGCCCCACAGCTCGGGGACACACAGAACTGCCAGCAGCGGTGTCGCGAGCGCGACCCCGGCCCACGGCCCTTGCAGGTGAATCGCTTGCGGCGCCAACTGGGGGGACCCTGAATCTCTCCGATGGGGGAGGGGCTGGGGAAGCGGTTCTCTGGGACCAGAGCGAGAGGGGAGGAGTCGAGAATGGAGGGGTCCCAACGGTGGGGGAGAGGCTGAGGGTCCCTCCGACGGGGATAGGGGTATTTCTACGCGAGGAGGGGGCTACGGGAGTCCCTCTAGTAGGGGCTTTGGCGATGCAGATCCCTCGGATGAGGGCCGTGTATGCCTGTGTATGTGTGCGGGGGGGTCCTTCCTAGCGGGGGTAGGGAGTGGTAGGGAGGATGGGACGGAGGCCACCTCCCGGGATCCCATCGCACTATGCTGCGCAAGGGCTGTTGACAGGCCAGTCCTTGCTTTCGTCAGGCCTGATGGTCCTCCCCACCCGACTCCTACATCCTTACCCCTACCTCCCCCTCTGACTTACCAGCCCCCACTCATCATCGACCCCCAAACCTGATGCAAAGGGTGACAAATTTCCGTCTCTGAGTGCCCTTCCTGAGACTCCTCAATCCTCCTCCTCCCTGGGATCCCGAGAGGGGCCCACTCAGCTCCCCCAGATCTTCCATTGTGCTTCTCTAGCCAACCCCCCCCCCCCCCGTCTCCCGCTTCCTTTCCTCAGAGCTAAGAGACTGTTCCCCCAAATCCTTAGCCTTCTCGAACCTCACCTCAAACTCCCTAGATTGGGGGAGGGGCCAAACCTTCTTCTCCCCCAACCCCCATGCCTGCATCTCCTACCCCCCCTTACCCCCCCCCCGCTGGCCTGAACCGGTGTCACCCCTCCCCCAGGCGGGGCTTCCGAGCCCCTCAGAGTCCCCGTATGACAAGGCGGTGCTGATCAGCGCTTGTGAGCGTGGCTGCCGTCTCTTCTCCATCTGCCGATTCGTGGCCAAGAGCTCCAAGCCCAACGCCACCCAGACTGAATGCGAAGCAGGTGAGGGTCGGCGGGGCTGGCCAGCTGGGCCAGGGTGGGGAGAGGTGGCCTGGGAATGGCCGCTCGGGTCACGCCTCCCACCCCTGCAGCCTGTGTGGAAGCCTACGTGAAGGAGACGGAGCAGCGGGCCTGCCGCGAGGGCTGCTGGAGCCAGTCCCCTGAGCCGGAGCAGGATCTTCAGCTGGAGCAGAAGGTGGGCTCCCTCCCAGTCTGGCTCCTGGGCGCACCCGGTCATCTGAACCTACATCCGGGTTCCATTCTAGGCCTACTAGGTGACCTCAACTGAGCCCTGTCATGTCTCCAACCTCAGTTGTAAACTCTGTGACACGGAACTTATCGCCCCTCCTCCTCTGCTCCCCCCCCCCACCTTCCTAGGAGTAAGTGGCTGTAAGTGGCAGACAATAGTCACCGTTCATCAAATATTTATATAGCTCCAGGCCTACTGTAGCCTGTCCCAAATTCCTCAAGCCACTCAGAAGCAGCAGACTGTCACCCTCATTTGATGGCCCAAGGAGCAACTGCCCAGGTCACACAGTTAGGACTGTGCAAAAGTCAAGATTGATGCCACCACGGCTTGTGGCTGCCACCAGGCTACCAAAGTTACCTGGTGCTGGTCGAAGCAGTTTTCCTGTGACAAAAAGGTAGCCATTGTCATTTAGAGGGGCTTAGAGCTGAGGTTCAGGGAGGCCTGCGCTCCCAAGCACACGCACAACTGGGGACGGTAAAAACTCTCCTAGGTGCGGCTCGGGAGGCTGAGGCAGAAGGATCATGAGTTCAAAGCCAGCCTCAGCAAAAGTGAGGCACCTAAGCAACTCAGTGAGACCCTGTCTCTAAATAAAATACAAAATAGGACTGGGGATGTTGAGTGCCCCTGAGTTCAATCCAGTACCCCTTCCCTCCCAAAAAAAAACCTGTCCTAGTCTTTCAATAAGGCGATGCATCACCCCATCCGGGGAAACTGAGGCTCGAGAAGACATGTGACACAGCCAGAGACTCGCAGACTAGAACTCCCCAGAAAGTCTCCCCCTTCACCCACATTGCTCTCCCCCTCCAGATTTCTACTGTTCAGAAAAGAAAACTGCAATGTCCCCTACCCATTCAGGACTCCTTGACACTATCCACATTTGAATAATTATGGAATGGGGGCGTGGCTCAGTGGCAGAGCACTTGCCTAGCAGGGAGAGGCCCCTGGGGTCCATCCCCAGCACCAAAACAGTAGTAGTAATAATACTAATGATGATAATAACAGGGATGAGATTTTTAGTAATAGTGGCTACTCTTCCTTAGGAGCTTGTGCTATGCCAGGTGCTTGGCAGACATCCTAATGGAACTCTTGTGGCCATCCCATGAGGGAAGAGAATCATCCCCATTTTAAGGGTCAGAGAGGGCGATCCAGTCCCCCTGGGGCACACTGCAAGCCAAATGCTGAGCAAAGTCTACATTTATTAGATGGAGTCTTTGTTGCCCCAAACCACTCAGCCACATCTGAATACAGAGAATTCCTCTAGCCCTCTTCCCAAGGGCTAATGCCCTTCTTTGTTGACATTTCCATGTTTGGGTCTCCCTTCACCAGAGAAAGGTCCTGGAAACTCCTAGTGGGGCCTTATCCCTCCTGGACTTATTTTCCACCCTCTGCAATGACCTTGTCAACTCGGCCCAGGGTTTCGTCTCCTCCACTTGGACATACTACCTGCAGACTGACAATGGGAAGGTGGTGGTGTTCCAGGTGAGAGCTCTAGAAGCGGCCACGAGTGCTAGGTGGGTGGTCAGGGTGAAAGGTGGGATGTACTGACTCTTGGCTCATGCAAAGTCGAAGGTGAGAAAAGCTTCAGGCACAGTTGGATCCAGGAGCTCAGTGTTTTACTCCACCCTTGACTCAGCTTTCCTCTGTAGTGGCTTCATTTCCAGGCATGCCTTTCCCTCCTGACCACAGGGAGGGTGCTGGAGGCTCTAGACTACAACCCCTCTAGGGTTTTTACTGAGCTGGGATTTATTATGATTGGTCCTGGCGGGGTCATTTGACCATACCAGCCAGTTTGTTATTCTGTTGGCTTGTCCTGAGTCACCTTGCTATTTCATGAACTGAAGGATGGTGCTTAGGCAGGTGGAGGGGTCCAAGAAAGCAGGGAGTAGCATCAACCCCCTGCCCGTGGGGTGGGATCCTCCCTACCTTCCCCCTAATGGAACTAGGTATCAGCCTGGCAGGAGACATTGTAGCCAAGTGGGACCCAGCGAGGTGCCTGCAGGGCTCACGGTGCCCTTGAAGCAACCTCTCTGTGCTGTCTTATTCTCGACCCAGACCCAGCCTGTAGTCGAGAGCCTTGGGTTCCAGGGGGGCCATCTGCAGCGAGTGGAGGTGACCTGGAGGGGATCTCACCCTGAGGCTTTGGAGGTGCACGTGGGTAAGTGGGTAAGGCTCAACTGCACCAGTGCTTTGTCCCCCACTGTCACAGGATTCCAATTGGCAAGAGAGCCTTATAGGATCGGGATTCCCATCCTCAGTTCCTGGGTTTCACAGTCCCTCTCCCAGGGTCTCAGGGTCCATCTCCATGGTTCCTTGTATCTCCAGGGTTCCTTCATCCATCCCTCAGGGTTCCATGGTCCATTTCCCAGGGTCCATCATCAGCCTTCCTTGGTCCATCTCCCAGGGTTCCATGGTCTACCCCCCAGGGTCCCATGGTTCTTCTCCCAGGGTCCATCTCCAGGGTTCCTTGGTCCACTTCCAAGGATTCCTTGATTCATCTCCAGGCCTCCTTGGTCCATCCTTCCGGTTCTATGGCCCATCTCCAGGGTTCTGATCTCCATTCCAGAACTCCATGTCCTACTGCCCCAGGCACTGGCCTCCCTTCTTCACTCATGATCTCTTGGTGGAGGCCTGGGGGTCCCTGAGAAATGACCTCTCTCTCAGACCCGGTGGGCCCCCTGGACAAGGTGAGAAAGGCCAAGATACGCGTCAAGACCAGCAGCAAGGTCAAGGTGGAGTCTGAAGAGCCGCAGGACAACGATTTCCTCAGTTGCATGTCCCGGTGGGTGGCAGGACCCTGGGGGTGGGCTGGAGGTGGGAGCGGAGGAGAGGTTCTCCCTGAGCCCTGCAGCCACCTCTGAGCGGTGCCTGTGGGGTGGGACAGGCGCTCGGGGCTGCCTCGCTGGATCCTGGCCTGCTGCCTCTTCCTGTCTGTGCTGGTGATGCTGTGGCTGAGTTGCTCCACCCTGGTGACCGCACCAGGCCAGCACCTCAAGTTCCAGGTGGGCGGGGCCAGGGGCAGGAGGGTGGCAGAGGGACTGTTCCCTGGTTCTAGATTGGGCCATCCTCTCCTGGCGGCGAGGCCCTGGCTAGCTGGGGCACTCAGGAGCCCTTCTTGCCTTAGCCCCTGACCCTGGAGCAGCACAAGGGCTTCATGGTGGAGCCAGACTGGCCCCTCTACCCTCCGCCATCACACACCTGTGAGGACAGCCCCCCGCCCTACAAGCTGAAGCTGGACCTGACCAAGCTGTAGGCCTCGGTTGGCCCGAGCATTGCCACGTTCAGAGGCCCTTCTGGCCTCGCTTGCCCTGCGCCTGGGAGTCCAAGGTCAGCGTGGGACCGTCCTTGGGCTTCCCTCCCCCAGTCCCATCCCTCTCTCCACCAGGTCCTGGGGCACGATGCCTGGCGGGGTGGGGTGGCCTGGCCCTGTTCCTCCATCCTGCTTCTTTGGGGTCTGCTCTTCTTGTCCTTCATCGTGTGGCTTTCTGAGTATTTGAACCCGTTTTGTGTCACCTTTCTTCTTTCTCTCTCCCCTCTCTGGGGGGCTGAGGGCTAAGGGGAGCCACTTCCTATCAGGGCTTCTCCCTTCTTCCCCTCCCTAGAGACCCAGCCCCCCAGGAGAGGGAGGGAGGACGTGGAGAGGGCTGACTGGGGCTGGAGAGGAATAAACCATGTATATAAAGGACCTTGGACTGAGCCTGCTTCTGTCTGTCTGTGTGCTCTGGGAGAAGTGGCCTGAGCGTGGCCGTGTCCCCTGCCCGCTGTGCCCTTTCTGACACAAGAAAAGTCCCTGGAAGTTTTCACGGGCAAGAGGGCCACAAACCAGCTGCCTTCTCCTGCTGCCTGGTGCAGATTGCGCTCCCAGTGAAGGCATGGCCCTGAGAAAGTGGCTCCAGTCACCTGCCTGGTCTGGGTAGACCAGCGCCCCTTCCTAGGCCCCAGGGTCCCTGTGAGACATCTTGAAGAGGCTGCCTGGTGATGTGACCATCTGGCTTCCATGCCCCTTTCTTGGAGGGACAGAGTTCCTGTCCACTGGGGAGAGTCTCAGGGCACTGTCTATGCCCTTCCCTGAGGACACCCAATGTGGCCTTTTCCCTCTGCACGTTGCACCCGGGAGGACTCATGAAGGGTAGGGGTGTCTTCACCTTGGTATGGGCACATCCTGCTTAAAACCCAAAGATACAGGGCTGGGCTGGGCTGGGGCTCAGTGGTACAGCACTTGCCCAGCATGCGTGAGGCCCTGGGTTCGATCCTCAGCACCACATAAAGATAAAATAATAAAATAAAGATGTTGTGTCCATCTACAACTAAAATAGAGAGAACCAAAATACAATCAACCAAAAAAAAAAAATCTGCATATTTCCCCAGATCCTTCCAGATGACCCCTGTAGCTTCAGTGGACTGGCGTTGGTCTCTGTTGAGATTCCTGGCTGGTGCTGGCCCTAGCCCCTAACAAGGTGTGGGATAAAGGACCCAGTCCTGGCTCACAGGCAGTGGTGGGGGAGGTTTCCAGGGCCCCAGGTTGACTGATGGACCGTGGGGGATGGTGGGAGAGCAATGGCAGCCAGAAAGCAAGTCAGAAGGAGCCCAGGACTGGGTGTCAGCTCCCCTTCCCTTCATCCGGCCCTGTGTCCTAGAAGGTAGATTCACTTGGGTCCTCTGCCTTCCCTTGCTGGTGGGGGATGAGGAGAGAACAGGTGGTGTCCCTCCTGGCATCCCCAGATCCCAGACTACAGCTCTGGCTGGGAGTAGTGGTGCAGATCTGTAATCCCAGCTCCTCAGGAGGCTGAGGCAGGAGGATCACAAGTTGGAGGCCAGCTTGGGCAACTTAGTAAGACTATCTCAAAACTAAATTAAATTAATAAATTAAAGAAAATCACAGCTTGGCTGGGCAGCCCACTTTCTAGTCTGTGTCTGGGGGTCTTCAGCCTGGGCATGGGGACAGCTCCTGTTCCCGCTCACCCTGCATGCCACACATTCCCAGTAGTTACCCAGGCTGTGGCCTTTATCATAACTCTTCTGAATCATCTTTCTGTCTGTTCTGAGCGTTGCTTGCTGTGGGGCCCTGGCTGGTACGTGAATATCAATTCAACATGGGCCCCGGTTGTCATTTGGGGCCCCATATGAGATTTTAGCAGTCCAAGGAAAGTCACCCAGGAAATGACACCTGGGCACAGTTGAGAAGGAAGCCGGCCCAGTACCACTTGGTAGAACTTTCTTTGATGATGGAAATGTTAGGAACCCATCACCTACAACTGCCTGGGTATGTGATTGGTAGAAGTGAGATTTTTCTCTGTGTGTGGTACTGTGTATTAAGCCCAGGTGTGCTCTACCACTGAGCCACATCCCCAGCCTTTTCTATTTCTAATTGAGACAGGATCTCACTAGGTTGCCTCACTAAGCTGCTGAGGCTGGTCTTGAACTTGCCATCCACCTGCCTCAGCCTCCCAAGATGCTGGGATCACGGGCATGCACCACTGTGCCAATTTCAATTTGTTCTTTGTTTTGGGGAGCGGGGTACTGGGATTGAACTCAGGGACACTCGACCACTGAGTCACATCCCCAGCCCTCTTTTGTATTTATTTTGAATTTTATTTATTTATATACAGGGTCAAGGTCTCACTGAGTTGCTTAGCACCTTGCTTTTGCTGAGGCTGGCTTTGCGCTCATGATCCTCCTGCCTCAGCCTCCCAAGCCACTGGGATTCCACTGCTTGGCTCAATTTGTTCTTTTTTTAAAAAAAATATGTATTTTTTTAGTTGTAGATGGACAAATACCTTTATTTTGTTTACTTATTTTTATGTGGTGCTGAGGATCCAACTCAGGGTCCTGCTCGTGCTAGGCAAGCGCCCTACCACTGAGCCACAACCTCAGCCCCTCAATTTGTTCTTAATTGGTGTGTGGACAACCAACCATGAGTTACTGATAGATGTTGCTGTTGTAATACTGTCTTAACAGTTTATAGCTTTCTTCTTCTTCTTCTCCTTCTCCTTCTTCTTCAATTCTGATAATTGAATCCAGGAGTGTTCTACCCCTGAGTCACAACCCCAGCCCTTTTTAAATTGATTTTGAGACAGGATCTTACCAAGTTGCCCAGGCTAACCTCAAACTTGGGATCCTCCTGCCTTAGCCTTTTAAGTTGCTGACATGACAGGTGTACACCACTGTGCCTGGTGCCTCTTTTTTTTTTTTTTAAAGAGAGAGAGAGAATTTTAATATTTATTTTTTTAAAATTTTTTTAGCGGACACAACATCTTTATTTGTATGTGGTGCTGAGGATCAAACCCGGGCCGCATGTATGCCAGGCGAGCACGCTACTGCTTGAGCCACATCCCCAGCCCCGTATTTTTTTAAATTGTGGTAAAATACACAGTCATTCCTCTAGCTCTATATATTCTAAATCCATGGATTCAACCAACTGTGGATCAAAAATCTTTGTAAAAAAATTGTCTCTGCTGGGGTTATAGCTCAGTGGTAGAGTGCTTGCCTAGCATGTGTCCATCTATAACTAAAAATTGATTTTACAAATTTGCATTTGTGGGGCTGGGGTGGTGGCTCAGTGGTAGCGCGCTCGCCTAGCATGCATGAGGCCCTGGGTTCGATCCTCGGCACCACATAAAAACAAAACTAATGAATCCACCTAAAACTAAAGATACATGAATAAATAAATATTTTGAAAAATTTGCATTTGGGGGCTGGATTTGTGGCTCACTAGTCGAGCACTTGCCTTGCGTGTGTGAGGTACTGGGTTCAATTCTTGGTACCGCTTATAAATAAACGAAGGTCCATCAAAACTGAAAAAAAAGTTTTTGTTTTTGCTTTTTTTTTTTTAAATTGGCACCCGTATTGAACATATATAGACTTTCCACTTATCCTTATTCCCTAAACAATATAGTCTAACATCTATGTACACAGCATTCACATTCTATTAGTATTCTAAGGCACCTAGAGATGATCTAAAGTCTACTGGAGAAGCCAGGTGCAGTGGCGCAGGCCTGTAAGTGCAGCGACTCAGGAGACTGAGGCAGGAGGATTGCAAGTCTGAGGCCAGCCTCAGCAACTTAGTGAGACCCTGTCTAAATAGATAGATAGATAGATAGACAGACAGACAGACAGATAGATAGATAGAAAAGGGCTGGGAGTATAGCTCAGTGGTAGCATCCTCCTGGGTTCCATTCCTAGTATCACACAAAAATAAAATAAAGTGTGCAGGAAGATGTGGAGAGGCTCTATGCAAACACTGTACGGTTTTCTATCAGGGATTGGAGCATCTGTGAATTTCGGTATCCATGGGGGGTCTGGGGACCAGTGCCTGACTGATATTTTGGGATGATTATATAACATGACAATTTGCCATTTGGGTGATTTATTTATTCGTTGTGCAGCGCTGGGGATGGAATCCAGGGCCTCACATGTGCTAGGCAGGAGCTGACTTCAAACCAGACTGAAAAACCGAGACTTAGGAGTTTTAAATATACAGCTCAGTGGCCTGAAGTTCGTCCCCAGGGGCTGGAGGCAGTTCAGTGGGGGGTGCTCAGCACCGAAAAATAACAGAAAAACAGAAGCAGCACCTCCACAATGTCGGGCAGCTGTCCCGGCCATCGGCTTCGGTGGCTTCGGGGGTGGGGGGTGGTCAGCTCAGCTCTGAGGGGCCCTGCATGTCCCGTCCTGCCTTCCACCTCCCACCCTCGTGGTCCTGGACGCCTGAGCAGCATCTTGATGCCCTTTGGTCCTCCCCCCCTCTCCCTCCATCACCAAGGACTGTCCCAGCACCCGGCCTCCAAAGCATCCCTCCAGCCCACGCGCGTCTTGTTGTTCCCATGGCAACCGCGCAGGCCCAAGCTGTCATCCCTTTCTGCCCAACAGTTGCACCTGCCTCCTCTCCAGGCCCCCTGCCCGCCTCCAGCGGGCTGCCGGGTCCACCTGCTCCAAGCCAGGACCCACCGGAGGGGTCACACTACAGGTCCCCGAACCCAGGGGCACTGAACCACTGAGCTGCAATTTGATAAGGCCCATGTCCCTCCTCTGTGACCGTCCCCCCCCCCATGCATGACTCCCTGTTGCCTCAAAGGCCACCTGATTTCTTTTGTTTCTGGTACCAGGGATTGAACCCAGGGGTGCTTAACCACGGAGCCACACCCCCAGCCCTATCTTATATTTTATTTAGAGACAGGGCCTCGTTTTTGCGGAGGCTGGCTTTGAACTTGGGATCCTCCTGCTTCAGCCTCCCAAGCTGCTAGGATTACGGGTGTGCGCCCCCGCCCCCGGCTCAGACACCACCTAATTTCTTAGCTGCTAAAGGGCTTTCAGTCCTTGATGATGGGGTGACTATGTCTCCTGTTGCATCCCTCCCATCAGTTAGTCTTGAAGGCAAAAATGGGCTCATTGTCCCCGTTCCTGATGGCACGGTCCAGCCATTGGGCCTTTGCCATCGCTTCCCTTCTGCTTGGGTTTAATGCTGTCATGAACTTGGGACGTCCTCGCCACATTGTTGCCCTCTTCCTCCTTCCTAACAGATGTCTGGTTTGGTCTGATTGTTGGCCTGTGTGTCTCAGGGGATGTCAAACAGCATGACCTAAGTCTCCTCAGGTGTGGGATTCATAGGGAGAAAAGATATGTCCTGTAGATTAGTGTTGCTGAATTGGGAATATGTAAACCTGGAGCAACTGAGGGCCACTTGTCACTGCAATGACAATGCCTGTCAGAGGAATGAAGAGAAACAATGACCTCAGGTCATGAGTGGAAGTCCTAGATCAAGCTGTGCCTGAAGCCCACATTTTTCCTCAATTTTTGGCTAATGTCAGTTTGTGTTAGCCTTCTTGAAACTGAAACATTTAATCCCTTTCTCTCTTGTCTCTCCTGTTCCTCGAGACTGAGCTCTCCTTCCAAGAGTATTTTGTATATATGTATGTATTTACTGACACTGGGATTCAACCTAGGGGTGTTTTGCCACTAAGCCACATTCCCAGTCCTTTTTCTTTTATATTTTGAGACAGGGTCTTGTTAAGTTGCCCAGGTTGGTTTCAAACTTGTGGTCCTCCTGCCTCAGCCTCCTGAGTTGCTGGAACTACAGGTGAACACCACCACAACTGGACTACAGATATTTAAAAATTCATTTTGTATTCTGTGTCCGGACCATCGATTCTTTTATTTATTTTTGTATTTGGTGGCACTGAGGATTAAACTCAGCCTTGCACGAGCTGGATAAGTGCTCTACCACTAAGCTGCATTTGCAGCCGGAGGGGATTAGTTCTCCAATCTCCAGTGACCAGGTGGGAGCTTGACCCCGACAGATGCTTCATGAGTGGAGAATGAGTAACTCCAGGCAGGGTTCAAACCATGAGTTCTGTCTCCTGCAGTGTTGGAACCTCCCAACAGAAAGTGAGCATTGGCTGCCTGGAAGAGGTGGCGGGGAGGGGGGTTCTGAGGGATGGGTAGAATTTGGGAGGAAGAGAGGGTGTCCCAGTGGATCTAAAAAGGAGGGTGGGTGGCTAAATGCAGTGGGGCACACCTGTCATCCCAGCAGCTCAGGAGGCTGAGCAGGAGGATCGTGAGCTCAAAGCCGGCCTCAGCAACTTATCGAGGCCCTAAGCAACTCAGTGAGACCCTGTCTCTAAATAAGATATAAAAAAGGGCTGGGGATGTGGCTCAGTGGTTGAGTGCCCCTGAGTTCAATCTCAGGAACCAAAAACAAACAAACAAACAAACAAACAAAAACCCCAGAGGGTGTGTACATGTGCTCTGCCCAGCTGCCCGGGGACCAGGGTGGAGGGGTCCTGGGTACGCCTGTGCTGTCCTGGAGCAGTGTGTTGGAGGTTGTGTGTGACCCCCCCCTTCTCCCTCCTCCCTCCATTTGCACTTCCCTGGCCACACCCCAGGCCCCCCAGGGCCCTGCAGGGACTCTGCCTGGAACGCATCCTCCTTAGGAGCCTAGTTGGGCTCCTTGATGAACTTTGCCGGTCTCAGGTTGCCTTGGGGCCGGTCCCTCCCTCCTGGCCTCCTCTCCCTCTGGTGGCTCCATTACTCCCCTGCTTCTCCCTGGTCCAGCCCACGTGCCCTGCAGAGCTGGGTCTGCTGTGGTCCCAGCACCCACAGATGCAGACCACAGGGACCTCTGGGATGCTGGCGAAGGGCCCTACTGGTTCAGGGAGACCCCGGGCTGCTTTGCCCAGGCTCCCGTCCAGGGCCCGTGCTGGGGTCCCAGGGGAGAGAGTGCCCCTTAAATGTGTGGCCAAGGACCCGCCTGAAGCAGTCTCTGAGCCTCAGTTTACTATCTGCTCCCAGGGCTCTGCCCCTCCCTCCACTTTCCTCCCACGTCACACACTAGACCTGGTGGTGACGGGTGGGTGGCTGGTGTCATGACAACTGGAAGGAGCACCCATGCGTCCGGGTAGCACAGGGTTGCCAAGGCAACAGACCATTCTGTTCCTTGGCAACAGGGACAGAGATCTGGCTGGGGGTGGTGATCTGCTGGGGGAGGGCGGGAGCGGGAATGTCCCTGGCCTCCAGCAGGCACTTAAGTGACACTCCAAACACTTGGAGGAAGGATGGGGACTTGTGTCTGTCTCTTCCGAGGATTTGGGGAGTTCAGGCCAAGGCCCACCTGAGGCCGCCCAGGTACTTCCTGGCGTCCTTCCCCTCCTCCTGTCCCCACAAGTCCCTGTGCCTGAAGCCCATTCCCTCTGCCATCCTCTGGCTTTGGCTTGAATGTCCTTGTGTGACCTCCCTGCTCAGTCCAGCCCCCTCCCCCAGTCACAATGCCCCAACTCAAGCTTTTATCATGTTGACAATTTAGTGGCTGCTTGTTTGCTTGTGTGATGATTGGTTTAATAAATGGTCCCTCTGCCAGATGCGACAAGCGTCTCGGCCACAGCTGGGTCCCACACACCGAGGAAGCCGCTCTCCATACATCTCTGTCGACACTCCGCCGCCTTCCTCTGCCTTGTCCCGCTTCCCCTGAGCCAATCCGACAAGGTCTCTGGCCTCTGTCCCTTCTGGGGTTGGAGTAGGGCCGCCCACATGATGTCTACCTGGAATGCTTGGGAGCATTGTGGACTTCTCCACCATGTTCTGGAATGTTCTGGAACATTCTAAAACATCTTCTGCTCTTACTGAAGAGGGGATGTCACCTCCTTAAAGAGCCTCTCCTTGACCTCCTGGATGAACCAGTCCCTCCTCCCTGGGTCTCAGCCACCTGCCTTCATGGCAGTTATCACCCCCAGGAAGAGCCTTGGTCGTTGTTTGATGGGCACGTCTCAGATTCTTCTTTCCTTGTTAGGATACGCACTCTAGAATATTCTGCAGCATGCGGGCAGGGTTCTTGTCTGGTGGGATTATAATCAAATCCCAGTTGTTCAGTACCCCATTCCCTGGTGCTCTGTCCTGCCTGCTCCCCACTGGTCACCCCCTAGAGGTCACCCCAGCCCTGATCTTTATCATGTTCAGTCCATTGAAATAAATCACCTTAGCTGGGCACAGTGGCATATGCCTGTAACCCTAGCTAGTGGGGAGGCTGAGGCAGGAGGATCACAAATCCCAGGCCAGCAGGGCCACATAGTGAGACCCTATCCCAAAATAAAATAAAAAAGAGCTGGGGATGTGCAGGGGTAGAACACTTGCCTAGCATGTGTGAGGCCCGGGATATGATCTCCAACATGGCAAAAAATAAAGAATGATAAATAATAAGTAAATAAATAAAATAAATCAGTTTTCACAAGATGCAATGTATATCTAATAATGCCACCATCTCAATTGTCAATCCTCCACTCTGTTAATCTGTTTCAGGTAGCCCCTGTCTCAAGCTCTATGACCATATGACGTTTATGAACGTCACATCAAGAGGATCACACAGCATGTCTTCATATGTCTACCTGCTTCACTCACTGTTGGAGAGATCCACTCATGGGAGATATGAGCAGTGATGTCTTCATTTTCCTTGCTGCATAGTATTCCACAATGTGACTATTAAATCACCTTTTGATGGTCCTTTGATCTGTTTCCAGTTTGGGGCAGTTAGTATTCATATCTTCTGGTGAAAATATGTCATCTTTTCTTTGAATAAATATATGTAATGGGTTGAGAGGTGCCTCACCCCGTCCCCAAATTTTATGTCTATATGGTACCCCATAGAATATGGCCTTACTTGGAAACAGGATATTTGCTGGCATAATTAAGGTAAAGATCCAGATGAGCTGAACGTGGAGGAGGGTGGACCCTTGACTAATGCCTGTCTTGAGAAGAGATAGAAATGTAAGAAACAAGGAGATAGCCGTGTGACCATGGGGACAGGAATTGGAGTGTGATGGCCACAGCTAAGGAACTCCAAGGATTGCTTCTGTCACCACAAGTCAGGAGACAGGCGTGGGACGGATTCCCCTTCAGGTCCGCATGGGGATAAGGACCAACCTGGTGGACACCTAGATTTTGGACTCCGGCCTCCAATACTGTGGGAGAACACATTTCTGGTTTTTTTATTGCCACCCAGTTTGTGGTCATTTGTTACAGTAGACACAGTTCCTCATCCGATGCCCAAGAATAGGACGACAGGGCCCCAGAGTGGGTGGATACCTCCCTACAAGGGTGACTTGGAGGACTGGCCCAGGAGCCCCCTGGGGATACTCAGGTCCCCTCTGTAAAATGGCCGGGTAGTTGCATGTGACCTACCAGGGCACGTTCTTCCCTGGAGCTGTTTCATTTCTATCTGTTGAGGTGCGGGTGGGGGAGCCAGGCCTGGTGCCTGCTTGGCAAGTGCTCTCTCGCTGAGCTCCTCCCCCAGTCCTCTCCGGAGACTTTAAATCATCTCTGAATGACTTATGACACCTAACACAATGTCAGTGCTGTGTAAATAGCTGTTATACTCTATTGTTTAGGGAGTAATGACAAGACTAAACGTCTGTACATGTTGGGTGCAGACGCGACTTATTTTTTGAATATTTTCCATCTGCACTTGTTGGAATCCATGGCTGCAGAACCCTTGGAGGCAGAGGACTGGTGGTGTTGCCAAACACCAAATGGCATTCCCCCGAGTGGTCGCACCAAAGGACACTCCCATTGGCTGAGTGTGAGGCCGGCCTTGGAGTCAGGACCAGTTCCTCTGTAAAACAGAGAAAGAAGGGGCTGGGACTGTCACTAGGTGGTAGAGTGAAGTTACCACGCATGAAGGCCTGGGTTCCATCCCCAGCACCCCTAAAACGTGGGGACAGTAAGAACTCCGCCCCCACTCCCGGGTGTGGTTGAGAATACACCAGATGCACGATTCTGGGCATTGAAAACACTCCCTGTATTAGACCATTTTGTGTTCTTAAAATGACATGCCTGAGACGGGTTGGCTTTATAAAGAAGTTTGTTTTATTATTTATTTATTTTTTTAAATATTTATTTTTTAGTTATAGGTGGACACAATGTCTTTATTTTATATTTATGTGGTACTGAGGATCGAACCCAGTGCCTCACGCATGCTAGGTGAGCGCTCTACCTCTGAGCCACAATCCCAGCCCCCTTATTTTTTATTTTTTAAAAAAACATTTTTATTAGTTGTTGATGGACCTTTAGTTTATTTACTTATTTATATGCGGTGCTGAGAATCGAACCCAGTGCCTCACACATGTTAGGCAAGTGCTCTACCACTGAGCCACAAACCCAGCCCTGAAAGGGGGTTTATTTCACCCTCAGGGTTTGGTTTGGTTTGCTTTGGTGCTTGGGATGGAATCCACGACTTTGCCCAGGTGCTTGATTGCTGAGCTGCACCCCAAGCCTCAGTCACAGTTTCTGAGGCTGAAAGTCCAAAGAGCATGGAGCAGGCTCTGGTGAGGGCCCCTCCTTTAAAAAGGCTGCATCACCTCATGGTGGATGGCAATGGAAGGGGAGGGTGTGGAAGTAAGGAATTCCATCTCTGCACAGGAAGTCAGAGAGAGACTGGGGGACCACAATCCCTGCCCAGGACAACATGGTCCCAATGATCTAATGGCCTCTCCCTGGGCCCAAGTCTGTGTCTGTCTGTCTGTCTGTCTCTCTCTCTCTCTTTGGTGGTGCTGGGATTGAACCCAGGGGTGCTCTACTACTGAACTACATCCCCAGCCCTTTTATTTTTTTTTATTTTGAGACAAGGTCTCACTAAACTGCCGAGGCTGGCCTAAATCTAGCAATCCTCCTGCCTCAGCCTTCTGAGTTGCTGGGGTTACAGGAGTGTACCACAGACCAGCTGCAAAAACCCTTTTCTAATAAAGACTATATTTCATGGTTCCAGGGGGGAATAACTTTTGGGGGAAGCCATGGAACCCAGTACCTGTTGTGAGCATGTGAGCATCTAGAATGTATCAGCCATCGCATTTATATATATTATTCTTATGTGGTGCTGAGGATTGAACTCAGGGCCTTGCACATGCGAGGTGAGCACTCTACTGCTGAGCCACAACCCCAGCCCTCAGCCATTGCATTATTAATACTAACAAAGAAAGGCTGGAGATGTGGCTCAATGGTAGAGCACTTGCCTAGCATGCATGAGTCGAGTCCCCGGGTTTGACACCCAGCACCACAAAACAAAAGGGAATCTGAGATGGCTCCCTTCCACCAAAGTCCACTGGGAATCAATCTCTCTGGTTTGTTTTGCCACTAAGTGAAGATATTCAGGTTGTACTATGCTTTGGGGATGGTTTAAGTGTGTCCCTCCCTCAAGAATTTATATATTGGGTTGGGGTTGTGGGCTCAGTGGTAGAGGACTTGTCTAGCACATCACGGCCCTGGGTTTGATCCTCAGCATCACATAAAAATAAATAAATAAAATAAAGGTATTGTGTCCAACTATATCTAAGAAAAATAAATATTAAAAAAAGAATTAATATATTAAGCTGGACATGGTGATGCATGTGCATGATCACAGCAACTCAGGAGGCTGAGACAGGAGGATTACAAGTTGGAGGCCAGCCTCAGCAACTTAGAGAGGTCCTAAGCAACTTAACTGGACCCTGTCTCAAAATTTAAAGATAAATAGGGGCTGGGGTTGTGGCTCAGTGGTAGAGTGCTCACCTAGCATGGGTGAGGCCCTGGGTTCCATCCTCAGTACCACATAAAAATAAATAAATAAAAATAGAGGCATTGTGTCCACCTACAACTAAAAAAAAATTTTTTTTTTAAATTTAAAAATAAATAAAAAGGGCTGGGGATATAGCTTAGTGGTTAAAACGCCCCTGGGTTCAATTCCCAGTATAGTAGTAGTAGTAGTAGTAGTAGTGGTTATTATTGAGAGCTTGGGCCCAGGCACTGAAAGGTGGTGAGATCCTTAAGAGGTGGAGCCCAGTGGGAGTTTGGAAGACGGCTCCTCCCTCTTACTCTGGTTTCCTGTTTGGCCATTTGACCACCCCCCTGCATATACTCCCACCATTACTCAGAGCCAGCCTGATGCCTGAATGATGCCCTTGAACCTCCAGAACTGTGAGTGAATAGACCTCTTTTCTTTGTAGTTAGCCTGCCTCAGGTATTTCATTATAGTAACAAAAACCGGACTGATACAGGTTGGCTCAACTTTATAGAGCAGTCCTGGCCATTCCTGGATGTGGACCTGTCCCTCCCCTTGGCACCCTAACTAAGGCAGGGGTCCCCAAGAACTGACTCTGACTCAGCTTCCCTGAGAGTCCAGAGCTTATAGCTTGTGCTGTATGACTAGGAGTCCCTCGCCCTCTCTGTGCTTGATCCCAGCCCTTGAGTGGCTCTGGAAGACAGAAGTACAGAACTACATTCTTTGATATACATGGTAGACATCAAGAATTTATATATTGGGCTGGAGTTGTGGGCTCTGGGTGTTTTAGTAGAAAGGGTGACTAATTCTTAGTATGTGTGTGTGTGTATGTGTGTGTGTGTTGGTGTTTTATTTTGATTTTTGTTGTTTTTTGAGACAGGGTCTCATTAGATGGCCCCTGCTGGCCTTGAATTTGTAGTTGTCTGGGCTCAGCCTCCTGAGCAGCTGGGATTACAGGTATGTGCCACAACCTGGCTCCTGGTGCTGGGGATTGAACCCAGGGCCCCACATGTGTTAGGCACGCACTCTAGTACTGAGCTGCTCCCCCAGGCTGGGGGGACACGTTCTTGCAAAGGGAAGAATTGAGTTCACTGGTTCCCACTTCCCATGCATGGAAACTGAGACCACCCAGCGAATCCAAGAGCTATTGCCCAAGAGCCTCAGTGATTCATCCGAGCCCCACGTGCTCACCTAACGTGCTTGGTGCTGTCCAGCAGCGAAGCAGCCAGGAAGAAAACAGCATCCATTCCTTGGGGAGCTGACATTTCAGTGGGGGTGGACGATAAGCAAAAAGAAAGAAAAAAAAAAAAGGAAAATGTCTGACAATTCCTCAAAAATTTGAACATAGAACCACCCGATGAGCCAGAAATTCCGCTCCTAGGTATCCGCCCAAGAGAACTGAAAACAGGGAGTCAACAAATCCTCATACTCAAAAGTTCACAGCAGCTGAAAAGTGGAAACAACCCAAATGCTCATCAACAGATGAATGAATGAACAAAATATGGCCCAATCACACGGTGGAACATTACTCAGCCATCAAAAGGAGCAAAGTACTGACGCAGGCTGCCACATGGATGAACCTCGAAAACATGATGCTGAGTGAAAGAAGCCAGGCCAGAGGCCGCAGGGTGTGGAAGCACATGGACAGGGAATGTTCAGCACAGGCAACCACAGAAGGCAGAAAGTGGATTAGGAGTTTCCAAGAGCTAGGAGGAGAGCAGGGCGTGATTTTATGAGAACTAGATTTCCTTTCGAGGGTGTTGAAATGATCTGCCTCACATTAGGGGAGGTGGTTTCATGGCATTCTGAATGTACTAAACCCTTATGGGCCAGCGGCCCAGGAGGCTGAGGTAGGAGGATCATGAGTTCAAAGCCAGCCTCAGCAACTTAGCAAGGCCCTAAGCAATTCAGCAAGACCCTATCTCTAAATAAAATATTTAAAAAAGGGCTGGTGATGTGGTTCAGTGGTTGAGCACCCCTGGGTTCAATCCCCAGTACCATAAAAAACAAAAAACACACAAACAAAAAAACACACAAAACAAACCCTGTGGGACCCCAGCAAGCACAGGTCCCTGGCTTCAATCCCTAGTTCTGGGAAAGTGAGAAATAAACGAATAAAACATAAAAGAAGGCCTGAGGTTGTGGCTCTGTGGTAGAGCGCTTGCCTAGCATGCGTGAGGCCCTGGGTTCGATCCTCAGGGCTGCATATTAGTAAGTAAAATAAAGCCCATTTAAAACATTTCCTTAGTTGTCAATGGACAGCTAAGAAAATATTTAAAAAATAAAATAAAAATTATTTTAAAAACACAGAATCATACAGTTTTAATGAATTTTATCATGGGGATTTCATCTCAATTAAAAAAAAAAGTAAAATATAGACTAGGGAAGAAAATTCAGACTAGGCTGGGGACAGAGAATGGGCCTAGGGGCTGGAAAACAGTCACACTGACAGGGACAGCAGGTGAGGACTCGTCCTGAGCCCTGCCCCCCAGGCACAGCGGGGGGGAGTGACCTGCCTGAGGCCTCAGAGCCCAAAACCACTGAGCGCAGAATGCGGGCGATAGCTGGAGTTTTTGTTCGATGTTGACCTGTGTATTTTATAGAGAAGCAAAAAGGGCCATTGGGTGTTTCATGGCTTGTTCCGAAACCGTTTGGTGGTGACAGCCTAACGGGTGGTCACTGGCCCCCGCATGAGGCTGTGGGAAACCGGGCCTCCCCTGAGGCTTCATTCCCTCCTCTAACACCCGGGGGTGTGAGGAGGCCGCCAAGCTTCGACCTGGGCCGCTGAGCCCCACAGCTGGTCGGAAGCAGGGGAGCAGGTGAGATCCCTGCCTCTGGGGCAGCTGTGCCAGCTGCAGGCCAGATGGTGGCCGGGCCTGTGGAATTGCCTGCTGTGTCCCTGCTTCAGCCTTTGCTAGGCTCTAGGTCATCGTTATTGGGTGCAGCGTGTGCAGTAACCCATGTGGGCCGTCACGGCACCCCCTGGACCCTGCTTCATCCAGAGAAGGCAACCTCTACAGTTTGGGCCAAGAACCCTGCAGAGAGTCCTGGCTTTGCTCTGCCTCACCCCCAAATCTCACCTGTCCTATTAGCTACACCTGCAAAGTGCATTCCAGCCAACACTACCCGGTCACCACCCTGGGACCAACACCATCAATTTTAGCCTGAATTGTTTGCCTCCTAATAAATGTCCCCAAATGTCAAAGGAGTTTGTTAAAGTCAGTGTTAATTAAGTCCCCTCTACTGAGATGGCCCCTCTCATTTCACACATAAGGATGTCTCCACAGGGACACCTAAGACCCTCAGTGACACAGAGAATGCCTTCCACCCAGTCTCCCACCTCTTCCCTCTCCCTTGTTTTTGCTTGATAGGTAACTCTCCAGGCATGCTGATGCCTCAGGACCTTTGCACTTGCTGTCTCATGGCACATGGTCTTCGAGCACCCAGGGTGTCCAAAGGGCTGCAGGTCTACAGCACGCTCCGAGTGTGCACGCAGCCAGGAGTCCAGCAAACCTCTTCTTACTTATCAGTGACTGTGGCTGTGTTCCTGACATGTGGGTCAAATCTGGATGTTATGAAGTGTGCGTGCATATGGACAGCATTGACTTCAACTCTAGTGTGGCGGGGGTGTGAGCTGGAGTTCTCTGCTGAGTGGGGTTTGCTGCCTGCATGTAGTTCATCTGGAACAAAGGCTGCATGGTGGACCAACCTTGGGCGGACGAGGGCGTGTCTGCAGAGCTTGCCGGAACGTGAGCGGCTCATGCATGCATGCGTTCAGCATTATTCAGTGATGACTGTGCTGGAGAGGTCAGCAGCACCCAGTTTCTTTCAACTCCCACAGTGTAATCTCCTGGGCATTTTACACAGTGTTTGAGCACATCTGTGTACCTGGACCTCTGCAAGAGATGGATCAGTACTTGGACCCGGTCCTCCTTGCAGGAGCCCACTCAAGCAAGCCCCTTACGCCCTCCTCCAGAGTCTCCAGCCCTGTACACCCTCTTCTCCTAGTGCTGACTCAGGGAGAGCTTTGAGCCCCATCTGGACTCCTGGTCCCCATCCGAGCGAGGTTGCATAAAGAAGCTCTGACTCAGAGAGCAAAAGTGAATCTGCTCAAGGCTGGAGAAAGGATCCTGGGAGCTTGGACCCTTCCAAGGCAGTGATTCTAGGCTTTCAAAGAGTTTAGGGATGGAAGGTGTCCTTGAGAGCTCTGGATGCTTTCTAGGAGGGTGTATGGGGGGGGGTTAAGTGTTGGATTTGGCTCCACAGGGTGCACAGCAGGGAGGGATGAAAGAAGGGAGAGGAGGAGAGGAAGGAAAACAGGAACAAAGACAAAAAAAGGAAAGACACATATGACACTGAGCCCTGGCTGAAGACTGAGGTATCTGGGGTCTGGAGCTTTCCCAGGGCGCTGGGCCTGATGGAATGAACTCAGATGGTGTGAGTTTGAAGAACCTATAGGCAGGGATTTGGGGGAGTAGGAAGGGGATTTGAGTAGAGGATGGGGAGATAATCTGATTGGGGAGACTGAGGTATAAAAAACCACAATTAAAGAATGAAGAAAGTATGGTGGATCTGAGGCAGGAGACTGGCATCTGAGGGTGGAAGTTCTGGGTCTTTTAGAGAATAGTTGGGATCCAATAGTGTTGAAAGTCTGAGACCTGGCAGGGCATGAGTTTCCAAGTTTCTGAGGGAGGCCCGCGGAAGGGGTAAGGCTGGGAGTGGGGTGTGCGTGGTGGGGAGAGGGTGAGGTTGTCAGAGTTTAGGGACCAGTTTCTGCACGCCTTAGCGCATCCTCTCCCGCGCCCCTACCCTTGCCTCCTCCCGGCTCTCAGCTCCTCGGTGTCTCACCACACCCAGCCCCACCCCAGACACGCCCCACCCTCGTCCCAGGCTCCGCCCACTCACACCTCGCCCTCCCGGAGCTCCGCAGACCTGGCCTTCCCTTCTTCAGGACGGACCCCCCCTCACCCTCTCCAGGAGTCACTGTGCCTTGGCCCGCCCCTCCGCACTCGGTCCAGCCCCCCTTGGCCACGCCCCTCCTCCGCGACTCGGACCCTCCCTGGTCCGGCCCCACTTGGGACCAGACCACGCCCTTCTCTGGTCCGACCGGCCCCAGCTCTGCCTTTGGCCTTCTGATAATCCGCTCCGACCCTCTTCAGACCTGGTCCCTCCCTTCATCTTGGGCCCCTCCACTCATCATACCTGGCCCCGCCCCTCTCCCTGCCCCTACCCTAACCCTTCTCCGGGTCCTGACACAGGCCCCGCCTTCAAATAGGCCCCGCCCCTCCCAGCCCGCACGCGCCCCCCTCCCCCCCTCCTCAGTCTTGGCTCTGCCTCAATCCCTCACCTTTCACTTTGGCCTGGTTTTGACCCCGCCCCCCGAATAGGAGGCCCCTCCCATAATGCCCCGCCCCCTCAGCATGCTGAGCTCCGATCCGTCCATCAGACCACGCCCCCTCGTTTGGCCCCGCCCCGATATCTCGTCTAGGCCCCGCCCCTCCTCAGGCCCGGCCCCTCTTCGCTCCCGGCTTCTCGGTCTACCCGGTCGGCGCGCGCGGCTCCCGTCACTCGAACGCGCGCGGCGGGAAGATGGCGGAGTCCGGTGGCAGCGGCGGTGGGGCTGGCGGCGGTGGCGGCTTCGGCGCAGGCCCGGGCCCCGAGCGCCCGAACAGGTGAGTTCCGGCCTGCAGGGTGGTCGCGCCTCTGTCCCGGAGCCCCGGGGATCTGTAGGAGTCCTGGGTCCTGGGGACGGTTTATGAGGTCGTCGGGTACTGTGTGGACCGAGGGCCTCTGATGGGGCAGCTGGAGGCAGGCTGGGCAGTCCAGGATCTGCACTGGGCCCTAGGCTCCTGGGGATGGCCCCGACCGTAACGGGGTTGTGGGGGAACTGGGGATGCCACCGAGTCTAGGAAGCAGAGATGGGTCCGAGTGGGGGCCACAGGCAATCTGGAGGGTGTTGAGGAGATCTTGGGGATCTGAGGAGGAGGTTGAGGCTCAGAGCTTCCTGGGGTGCTGAAAGACCCAAGGTAGCTAAAGGGGGTCCTGGGAAGGATGAGGCTCTGGGAGGCTGTGAATGGAGGATTCTGGTGAACCTGAGGGCCTAACCCAGGACTAAGGGGCCTGGAAAACCTGGAGAGGAGAGTCACTGGGAATCTGGGGTCCCAGTAGGTCCTGATAGCTAGGAAGGAGTCTGTGGGGACATAGTGGTTCAAGGGATCCTGAGGGATGCAGGTGGGTGTTGGGGAGCAGAAGATTGTTAAAGAGCCCGGAGGGTCTGCAGAAAACAGGGTTCTTCCTTGGAGCTCCTTCCCCCCATCTCTGGGTTTCAAATCCCTCCTCCTCTCGGGCTAAAGGACTTGATGCAGGGTCTTACCCCTAGACGAGGGGGCCAATTTCACCCCTTTGATCAGAAGGAGGCTCCTTTCTCCATGGCTTGAGATGGGTTACTTGAACCCCAGAATTTGCACAAAAATTATAGGTGTTTATATTCTTCTTTGTGTTGTTCCACATCTCTGAGGGGAATACCTGCCTTAGGGAGCACCACTTCCCTCTTATCCTATTGGGCAAGGCCAGCATGGCTCAAGACACGTCCACCCCAGCCCCCTAGGACAGCCCACCACCCTTGGCTGGCCGAGGAGGAAATTCAGGCTCTTCATTGCCAGGAAGCTTGAAGGAGCCAAAATTTTCAGTCAGTGTGATGAATGATGAAGTTGGTCCCAACTTGGGTGCTATAAAGTTGGTCCTCCTTGCAGGGCTCTGGGCTGGTGCTAGCAGGAATGGCCTGATGGCCTGGGGGCATTACTCAGCTTTGGAGACTGGCATGGAATGGTCCATCTAGGGCACAGAGGAGGCAGAGGCTCTGACTGTTCCTAAGGGTGCTGAGTGGCACCTTAAGGCTTAAGTGTGTGGACACAGCAAGAAGGCAAGGGACTGAATCTGATCTGCCAGTGCCTGGAAGTCAGGGACATCTGTGACTAGAGGAGTAACCAGACTTCCAATGTGGGAAAGGGGCTGGGGCAAAACTGGACACCTGCAGAAGGGATCAAGGAGACATTAGAGGATTTGGGGAGATATTCAGAGAGTAGAGCACTTTGGGCTTGGTGATCAGGCATGAGGTGGCAACTAAGGGACAGACTGAAGGGGTTTGTGCACCACAAACCTCAGGTTTCTGTCTTGGGCCCTGAGATGAGATTACCTGGGACAGGGCTTTTTAATTCTAATTCATTTATTTATTTTTGTGTGTGTGTGTGTGATACTGGGATTTAAACTCTGAGCTACATCTACAGCCCTTTTTATTTTGGGGATAGGATCTTGTTAAATTGTCAAGGCTGACCTCAAAATTGTAATCCTCTTGTTTCAGCCTCCCTGGTAGCTGGGATTACAGGTGTGTGCTACTGTGCCCCACTCCGGCTGTTTTTTTTTTTTTAATTTTTAATATTTATTTTTAGTTTTCGGCGGACACAACATCTTTGTTTGTACGTGGTGCTGAGGATCGAACCCGGGCCGCACGCATGCCAGGCGAGCGCGCTACCGCTTGAGCCACATCCCCAGCCCCCCGGCTGTTTTTAAACAGCTTTATTGAGGTATAATTAATTGCAGACCATACAACTCACTTATTTAAAAAATATTTTTTTTTAGTTGTTGATGGACATAGTCCCTTTATTTATTTATATGTGGTGCTGAGAATCGAACCCAGTGCCTCACATGTGCAAGGCAAGTGCTCTACCACTGAGCCACAACCCCAGACCCCAGTTACACATTTTAACGAACAGTTCATTGAATTTTAATATTTGTTGAACTGTATATCTGTCACCACGATCCAGTTATTTATTATTATTGTTTTTTGTGGTGTTGGGGATGGAACCCAGGGCCTCATGCAGGCTAGGCAAGCATTCTACCACTTAGCCACATCCCCAGCCCAACTCCATGTTTTAGAATAGTTCCATCACCCCAAAGAGTTCCCCAAAGCTGTTTGCAGTGCACCCTGCTCCCACCCCCAGCCCCAGGGACATCCTGACTTGCTTTTGCCCTCTATAGTTTTACCTTTTCTAGAAATTTCATATGAATGCAATATTTGTCCCCTCCCCTTTCCCCTGCCACCTTTTGTGGCATCAGGGATCTAACTCAGCACCTCACACATCCTAGGCAAGTGATCTACCACTGAGTGACACCCTCAGCCCCGGGATTGTACATGTGGCCGTTGTGGAGCAGCCTTCTTTCCTTAACATGTTTTTGAAATTCATCAGTGTTGTTGTATCAGAAGTTTATTCTTTATCGCTGCTGAACGAATTGTCCCTCCATGCAGTGGTGTATGGGTGGACAGTGTTTATCTATTTTTGGATCGATGGACTGTTGTGTTGTTTCCACTTTGAACAATTGTAAATAAAGTTGCTGTGAATGTCTGGGTATGTGTCTTTGTGTGGACGCAACACATTCATCCTCTCAGGTGGATACCTGAGTGGAATGACTAGGTCATATGGTACATGTATGTTTAACTTTTTAAGAAACAGCCAAGATTTTTTTTTTTTTTTTCCAGAATGGCTGCACCCTTTTGCATCCCTTCCAGCAATGCACCAGAGTTCCAGTTGCTTCTCATTCTCACCAGCACTTGATATGGCCTGTTCTTACTATTAGCCATCCGTTTTTTATCCCCGATCCCAGGGCCTTGTGCATGCTAGGCAAGCACTCTACCAGCGAGTTACATCCCAGCTCTTCTTAAAATTTTATTTTGATACAGAGTCTCATTAAGTTGCTGAGGCTGGTCTCAAATTTGTGATCCTCCTGCTTCAGCTTCCCAAGTATCTGGGATTACAGGCATGCGCCACAGCGCTCAGCTTGAGTTTTTAATCTATTCTGGATACCAGTCCTTCATTGGATAGATGATTTGCAAATAATTTTTTCCAAGTCTCTGTCTTTTTGTTTTCTTAAATATATCTTTCATAGAGCAAAAGATTATCATTTTGATGAGATTCCATTTGGCAATATTTTTCTTTTATGAATCATACTTTTGGTGTTATATTTAAGAAATCTTTGCCTAAATGGAGGCACTTTCTTAAAAGATGTCTCCACTACCTCTGAAATGCCCATCTGTTCCCTTTCCACTATCCTAGTGAAAATCACTTTTTTTCTGGAGCAGATGATAGATATGTCTTATCCCTTGGGTTCTCATGCGGGCAGAGAGGCAAAACCCTAAGGTGGCACACAGATGGCACCCACAGAAGGAGGATCGGGTTTAATTTTTATTTTTTTATTTTTTAACTTTGAGGCAGGGTCTCGCTAAATTGCTAAGGCTGGCCTTGAATTTGGGATCCTCCTGTCTTAGCCTCCCAAGTCATTGGAATTACAGGTGTGCACCACTGCAACTGGCAGCAGGATTGGGTTTTGAGGGAAATTTGTACAAGATCTTCTTCCAAAGATCCAAATGAGATGTTAAGGCCTCTGTAGTATTGAGTTCCTAAATGTATTCCCAAGGGACCAGCCTGATCTGATACATGACCGCCCCTCCTTGCCTCAACTGGCCCATGCCTCCTTGTCCCCCTTCATCCTTAGACACCCCTAAGTTTTGGGCCCTCAGACTCACCTGTCTGATCACCTGAGCCTCAAGTAGCCACAGAGCATTTTTTTTCTGGTCACCTTGTGGGGTAAAATTTACATAACCTAAAATGGACCCATTTCAAATGAACAATTCAGAGGCATCTAGTACATTCACAGAATTGTGCAACCTTGACCTCTATCTCGTTCCAAAATGTCCTCATCATTCTAAAATGAAATCCATACCTATTACCAGCCACTCCCCATCCCCTTCCCTCAGCCCTGCAACCACTAGTTTGCTTTCTGTGTCTGTGAATTCACCTGTTCTGGGTACTCCATATCAGTGGAATCTCACAACATGTGATCTCTTGTCTCTGGCTTCTCAGCGTCATGTTCTTGTCCTAGCAGGTGTTGGTGCTTCATTTTCATGGCTAAGAATATTCTGTGGTGTGGCTGAACCACATTTGGTTTATCCATTCACCACCTGATGAATGTCTTAACTGGTTTCCTGTTGCTGAAGAATACCTGAATGACAGGCATGGTGGTGCATGCCGGTAATCCCTCCCAGCGACTCAGGAGGCTGAGACAGGAGGATTGAAAGTTTGAGACCAGCCTCAGCAACTTAGTAAGGATCTAAGCAACTTAGCAGGACTCTGTCTCAAAGTAAAAAGTAGGCAGGCCTGGGGATGTAGCTAGTTGTTAAGCACCCCTGGGTTCAATCCCTGCTACCAAAACAAACAAACAAACAGTGACTCAGAAGGCAACTTAGTGAGACCCTATTTCAAAAAGTAAAAAGGAGTCTGGGGTTGTGGCTCAGTGGTAGAGCGCTTGCCTTGCAAGTGTGAGGCACTGGGTTGGATCCTCAGCACCCCGTAAAAAGAAATAAATAAAAATAAAGATATTGTTTTCATCTATAACTAAAAAAATTTAAAAAAAAAAGTAAAAAGGGCTGGGGATGCACAATACCCAGCATCTCTCTCTCTCTCTCTCTCACTCACATACACACACGTAAAGAAAAAAAGGATACCGACACTATGAATAAGGAGAAGAGTCTGTTGAGCTCACAGTGGTGGAAGTCGAGGAGCATGGTGCTGGCATCGTCTCCACTTCCTGTGAGGGCTGCATGTGGCTTCAACTCACGGTGGGGCAAGTGGACGTGTGTGGAAGAGGAGGGGACAAAGGGAGCCAGATGCTCTAAAGCAAAGCTCTTGGAGAACTAATCCAGTTTGGAGAAAGACATTAATCTTTCCTGCAGTCCCTGCTCCCAATGCTGCTGCACTGCTAACCAAGTTTCAACATTATTTTGGTGGGGACAAACCACATCCAGCCACGGGCAGTGGGCATTCTGTCGGGTTCCACCTCTTGGCTATTATGAATCATGCTGTCGTGACATGTGTCTGTTACATTTTTGTGTGAACACCTGTGCCCAGTTCTTCACTGTATATATCTAGGAGCAAAATGCTGGGTCATGGTGCTGGGGTGGTGGCTCAGCGGTAGAGCACTTGCCTTGCGTGTGTGAGGCACTGGGTTTGATTCTTAGCCCCACATGTAAATAAATGAACAAAATAAAGGCCCATCAACGTCCAAAAAAAAAAAAAAATTGCTGGGTCAGGGGGCTGGGGCTGTAGCTCAGGGGTAAAGTGCTTGCCACGCATGTGTGAGGCTCTGGGTTCAATCCTCAGCACCACATGAAAAAAAATAAAGATACTATGTGTTCATCTACAGTGAAATAAATATTAAAAAAAGAATTGCTGGGTTAGTGGGCATGGTGGGGACACCTGTCATCCCAGCAACTCCAGAGGCTGAGTCAGGAGGATCGAAAGTTTGAGACCAGCCTGGACAACTCAGCAAGACCCCAACTTGGAATAAAAAGGTCTGGGGCTGTAGCTTAGAGGTCGAGAGCTCTTGGGTTTGACCCTTAGTAGCACTGAAACAAACAAACAAACAGAATTGCTGGACCCTGTGGACGACTTAGGTCCTTGATCTCACCAGTCACCACCTGACATTATTCAGTGAGGCCCTTGGTGTAAGGGCCTGGTGGGGGGAGCGTGTGTCACGCTGTCTTGGGTGTTTGGAAAGTAGGTGGCACAGAGATACTGAATGTCCAGGAAATAAGACTGGCAGGGAGGAGGGCTGGCCGTGGGGGCGTGGAAACAGTTCCCGTTCTCCCTGGTTTGCAGCCTGACAGGTAGACGCCTCCTCTATGGGGTCAGGTCTTTGTGGGGAGGGCTTGGGGGGGCAGGGGAGGCTGGCCTTGTCAGTGACAATGACTTTCTAGTCTGCCAGGCAGAGTGCCTGCATTAGCCTTTTTGTCCCCTGGAAGGTTTGTCATTTGGCCAGAGATGGGGGCGGCTGCTGCCTTCCCCTGGCCCTTCCCGTGGTACCACAACTCAAGACATGGCTCAGGAGGGACTGCGCTCCCCCACCCCACCGCCCCCAGCCTTACATAACTTGTTTGTTCCAACTTCTCTCTTCTGCAACAGAGGGGGGAAAAGAAAGAGCAAAGCATATTCTCCTTCCTTCCCATCTCGAGGGATCAACAAAACCTCGTTGCCTAGTAGAGACGGTCGTTAATGACTGAGCTGAACCTCGGGGATGGACGGAGTGTGGCTGCGGCTGGGCTGCGGGGCTGGTGGAGGGGCGGCCGGCCTGGCCCCGGCTCACGGGAACAAAAGGCACTTGTTCTGCAGCGGCCTCCTCCAGGCCTGGCCTCCTCCAGGCGCAGGCTGTGGGCCCTCAGCAGGATCTAGGCTCCTTGGAGGGAGAAGAGTTTGTCCACTTGGGGTGCCGCAGGTGGGGAGGAGGAGCCCTCCAGGAGTTGAGTTCCCCCGGCTGATCTCCGTCACTGGGAGCTACCAGCCTGCAGAGACCTTCAGGAACGTTCTGCCTCGCCACGCAGGCTCAGTGGCTGGGCCTTTGGCATCCTGCTCCTCAGCCTGTGCTCCCTAAAGGTGCCAGGTGGAGCCCAGTGTTGCTGGCTCATGATGCTTCTGGGGCTGAGGAGGGGGCATGGCAGTGAGGGATGCTCTGACTGCAGGTGTTTTTCCCTGGGAAATCACGGTCGTGGGCCTGTCACGGTTCAGCCTGGTTCAGTGGCCTTTGTCAACAGCCTTCTCTGATGGTCCCTTGGATTATCTCCCAGTAAGCCCCGACACCTCCGAGGAGCCCAGCCTCTCAAGCCCTGTCAAGAAGATGGGTGGGGCCATTTGGCCTTCCAAGGAGGTCTCATTCCATTGGCCTTATCCTCCTTTCCAAGGGAGGAAAAGGCAGAATCGGGTTGAGGTTGTGGCTCAGAGGTAGAGCGCTTGCCTAGCATGGGTGAGGCTCTGGGTTCGATTCTCAACACCGCATATTAATTATTAAATAAATAAAGGTCCATCAACAACTAAAAAAAAAAAATGAAAAAAAAAAGATAGAAAGAAAGAAAAGGCAGAATCTTGACCCTTCCGAGCCAGGACTCAGCTCCCCCTGGGAAAGTCAGGGAGATCTGGCAGCATCAGGTGCCACATCCGGTGACAGCTGTCTGTGGGTTGGTTCCTCCCTCCAGCCCATAGCTGCATCAAATTCCTCATCTGGGAGGTGGGGTCCAGCCCCCTGGGTATCACTGGGGGAGTTCTGTGTTTGTGCTGCATTGGTGACATTGCTCTGCAGTGGTGACACTGCCAGCGTCCTGCCCATTGTCCCTGCATGGGAAGCATGGGGTCCTGGCAGGCTTGTCAGCTGACTCGGTGTGTCAGGTGGAGCAAAGGGAAAGCTGGCCTGAGCTGCTGGGAGGGTGGAGGTGCCCTTCCTAGGTGGCTGTGAGGTGCAGGCACAAGGCCAGCAGGGGAGCAGCACATGGAGAGTCTGAGCCATCTTGGTGACACAGAGAGGGAGCAGAGGGAGCTGGCGCCCAGGAGCAGAGCTCTCCCAGTGCGTTTCGAGGGGGCCTGGGGGGTGCAGCTGAGGCTGGGAGAGCTGGGGGCACTCAGCTGAGCCAGGCCTGTAGGGGTCACTTGGCCGGCCCCAGGGAGCGAGGCCACCCTTTCCTCACCTACTTGCCAGCAGGGTCCCCAGAGCTGCTGACAGGAGATGGCTCTGCAACTGCACGCTTTGCCCTGAGCTGCGCACGCGACTGTCTCACAGCTGGACTGCTTTCACCCGGTAGCTGCGACCCCCCAGGGACAATCTTCTTGTCGTCGGCCATACTTATGGGGAAGAAAGGTTTTTATTAGTCTCCACCATAATCACGCCATTGCCAGGGAGCTGGGAGGCACGTCATCCACCTTCCCCAGGTGGCTGTTTTATTGCCCCGGATCTCCCCCAGACACTTTAAAAGGGAGGTGTTTCCCTCACTCTCGCTCATTGTTTTTTGTTGGTTTCAGGGTTTTAAGTTGTGACCTGTCCCTTGGCTTTTCTATTCCTTTCCCTCCCTCTCCCTCCCTCCCTCCCTCTCTTTTTCTTCCCGGTGCTGGGGTTGGAATCCAGGGTCTCTTGGCTGCCAGGTAAGTGCCTCACCACTAGCCTCACCCCCAGCCCCGCCTCTTGAGTTTTTTGGTTTTGTTTTGGTTCCACGGATTGAACCCAGGGTTGCTTAACTGCTGAGCCACAGCCCAGTCCTTTTTAAATTTTTTATTTAGAGACAGGGTCTCACTGAGTTGCTTAGAGCCTCCCTAAGTTGCTGAGGCTGGCTTTGAACTCCTGATCCTCCTGCCTCAGCCTCCGGAGCTGCTGGGATTGCAGGCGTGTGCCACCACTCCTGGCCAGGCTCTTGATTTTCAGGCTGCTTTAGACCTGGCATTGCGGCCCTGTAAGAGGTGGGAGAGGGGGAGACACAAACAGAAACAGTTATGTGACTTGGGGGCTTTGGGTCTGGAAGGAAGGGTGGGATTTGCTGAGGGTGTTAGGTGAGGTCAGGGGACACGTACCTCTGCACTCCGGCTTCCTGCTCTTGTGGATGGGATTAGACAGCCATTTTTGCCCTCTGGTGGGTGTCACAGGTCTCCTGTGTGCCTGCCATTGTGCTTGGTGCTGGTTGTGTGGGTCCACAGGACAGATGGGCCTTGCCTCACCAAGCACCACATGCCATAGGAGTTAAGTGAGGCAGTTTCCCAAATGATCCCAAGGCTGAGTTAGAGGTTCCCACCTCCTCTGGAAGGTTCCAGAGTCTTCACAAATGAGGTTGAGCACAGGGAGAGGTCATGCATACGACTGATGAAGGTGGGGAATGAGTGCAGGGTTTTGGGGAGGGTCACTTTGGTCAGATTCCTGTTTTGGAAAGATTGCTCTGGTGACAGACAAGGGAGTCTGGGCGATGAGAGGCCAGCACAGGCTTTGGGGCCATTAGAGGTTGAACTTGTGCAACCAGCAGTGGCTGCTGGGAGGCTCTTAGGTTTCTGCTATGCACTGAGGGCGGGTGCTGGGTGACCCATCAGGTGAGTGGGAAGGGAGGCCCCACCTTGGCCTTGAGTTGCTGCTGCTTGTGAGCATCCAGCGGCTCAGAGAGGTGAGGACCTGGCCTGGAGGGCCTGCAGCCCTGCCTCTGTTCCAGAGCAGTCCTTGTGCCTCTTCCTGTTCCAGGCCTGAACCAGGTCAGGGTCCCACCCTCCTTGAGGGCTTCAGGTCCTCCAGCCAGCAGGTCCCAGGCCGAGGCTGTCCCTGCTCCTGAGAGAAGGCTGCAGCCACCTCCAGGCAGAGCCCTATTTTGTACATCTTGTTGATTTCACCTCGGGTCACAGCCTGGGTCCAGCCCCTCTTCCGGCTCTCCCATTCCAGCCAGCAGGACCTTCCTAAGATATCACACCACATCACCGACACCTGCCAGGGGCTCCCTGTCTCTCAGAACAGCATCCACTTCTCCATGGACCCGCCCGGCCCCCTGAGCATTCGCAACCCCGCCAGCCCTGCTGGTCTCCAAAGCACGCTCAGCTGGAATGTCCTGTCCCTGCAATTTGCACGCCTCAAGTGTTGCCTTGGGGCCCGGCCATTCTGTCCACCCTGGCACCACTTCCCACCCCTGCATCCCGTGTTCTGCTCTGTCCTCTGTGAGGACCTGTGTCCCCCTTGGATGTGCGCTCCTTGAGGGCAGGACTGTATCCGTTCACAGTGTCCGGTGGGGTGGACGCTCTGAGCGTGGATCTGGCCAGGGCTCCGCAGAGTCTGTAATGGATTTTCCAGGGAAGCTACCCTGGCCGGAGGCTTCTGGAACAGCCGTCCATGCCTCTGCCCATTGAGAGTCACCCTCCTCCTTCTCCCTTTATTGACGGGGCAGGGTCTGGGAAAAGCAGCAGAAATTCTCAGCCCCATGTCAATAAACCCACCCCATTGTAGAGAAGCCAGCGCACCGCGCCATTTTGCACGGGCTTCGTTTGGTTCAGGAGCAGAACCTCTCAGCGCTGTGTGTGAAAGCTAAAGGCGGCCAACGCAGCCGCCCTCCCCGTCCAGCTGCCTGAAGTGGGAAGTGGGGGCTGAGCCCGCTGGGTCCTCACTGGCGGCCGACCCACCCTCCTCCTCTGGTAGCCGCTCCGCAGCTGTGCGGACGAGCTCTCTTAACACTTGTTAACCCCGCGCCTCCCGGCCCTTCCTGCTCCCCGCCCTCCCCGCGCTCTCCAGAGAGGCCCCGGCTCCGACGGCCGAGCCAGCATCTCGCTAGCGTTTCTGCTGCGGAGCGAGTCTTGGTGCGCATCCAGCGCTTGCCGACCCTCGCCTGCCGAGCAGCCCTGCGCCGAGCGCTCTGCACCTCCGCGGCGCACACTCGCAAATATTGTGATCCAGGAGGAAGTAACCGGCCCCCTGGGGGACTCGCAGACCTTTCCTGCGAGGGCAAGGGCTTCCGGAATTGAACACGCTCTGCCTGCGGGGCTGGACCTTCGGGCTTTTTAAAGGCCTTGAGGGGGGGGTCACCCGAGGATCGAGGCTGAAGATGTTTTCTGACGCCACCACCGTGAAATTCCACAGGGGTCAAAGACGGGATCGGGCGGGAGCAGTCTGGGCTGGATATCCGGAGAGTTCTGTTCTCCACGGGATGTTAGAATTCGAGGCAATCTGCCGAGGCCGGAGCAGAGGCATGTGATCACCCGGAATCTACTGTTACCTTACTGCAGCTCAGAATGGGGGGTTTTCCTGTGGTGGGGCACAAGGGGTGGCGAGGTGGCTGTGAGGCAACAGGCACGCAGGGGAACCCACTGAGCCCCCCAGGCAGCCTTTCCGTCCACATCAGCTAGTCGCCCTTCATGTGGACCGTCTCCAGGCCGGATTTCAAGTTGTACCATGTGTTCTAGCTGGAAGACTCTGCCCAGTCCCTAGAGGGCCGTCCTGCTCTCCCTGTCTGCTCTTCTTTCCAGGTTTGTGGGCCTTTGTCGCGTGAGGCAGGGCAATCCGGGGGTGCACAAACGTTTATGCTCCACGTGAGTCACTTGTACAAATGATGGGCAGTGTTTTCCTAGCCGAGGCTGATGGCATCGGGCCCCTCTGCTCCTCTGACCTCAGTCATGCCTGTAGCATGTTAGCATTTAGAGTCGTTGAACTTTTGCGTTGGTCGGGAGTGCGGGCAGCTCGCTGACCTTTCTTGGGGAGTCACGGAGAGCAGAGTGGAGCCATCTGTCTTGTCACAGACAGGCGGGACTCAGGCTAGGGACAGCTGCTGCCCACTTGCCTCAGACTCACCCTCGGTGCGGCTTCCTCACCCCCTGGCCCTGTAAGAAGCTCGTGCGCAGAGTCTGGAGAGGCGGCAGCTGGAGAGGCGTTAAGTCCATGGCAGTTTTTCCAGAAGCTTGTCTGGAATGCCGTGGACGGGTCTAAACTTCTGCCATTGAAGGCTCTACTTGGTTACAAGAGCCAGAAAATGGACTCACTGTCTTCAGTTAGAAACTCAAAGGTCAGCCTGGCGTGGTGGCGCACGCCTGTCACCCAGTGGCTCAGAAGCTGACGCAGGAGGATTGCAAGTTCGAAGTCAGCCTCAGCAACTTAGTGAGATCCTGTCTCAAAAAAATAAAAAGACCTGGGGATGTGTCCCAGTGGTTAAGTGCTGCTGGGTTCACTCCTGAGCACCAGACAGGGAGAGTTCCAGTTTTAGATCCCCTGGGGTTCAAGGCTGGAAGGCCTCCCCCAGAATCTGTCACTCCCCATCTTTCAGCTCTTGCCTTCCCTTTCCTGGCCACTGCCTACCTGGTGGAAAGGCCATCTCACTTTGCAGCCTAGCAACCCGATGAACCCCAGGGGTGACAAATCTCCATCTGGAAGCTGCAGCTAGAAGTCTAGGGAGGCTCTGATGGTGTCAGGTGGACCCCCCAACCCCGGGCATCCTGGGACCCATCCCCATGGCCAGGGGTCTGGGAGGCTGTGGTTGACCAGGCAGGGTCACATGCCTCCTTTTTCAGCCCAGGTATGGGGTCTGACTGATCCCTGCTGATGCCTGGGGGCAGAGAGTAGGAGGGTGCCTGGGGAAAACCATTTAGGCACCCCTAAAATGGGTAACAGACTCCTTCTGACACTGAAGTTTGTGTCGTCATCAGAAGGCTGAGCCCCAGGGGATGCCTGCCTGTGGCCCAGCTCCACTGGGGATGGGCACATGCCTTTTGGCAGCCCCGTCCCTTCTGGGGCCTCAGTGCCTGTGCTGCCAGGGGAGCAGCAGGCTGGGCTGCCTCATGCAGCTTTGTGCCCAGGTCGCTGGAGTTCGGCAGTGGCAGGGTCTCTGTGGAGCAGAGCAGTCATGCACCTACCTGCCTCCTCTGTGGAGCCAAGGGGTGTGCTCATTCAGGTGGCCCCGTCCCCCAGCCCAGCACAGCTGGGATGCAGTGGGGGGATGGGATCAGCCTCACATCAGTGGGACAAGACAGACGAGATGCCTCAGCCTGAGGCCTGCCCACTAGTTTGCCCCTGGCAGGGGACCCAGCTGGACTGTGGGGGTGAAGGTTGTGGGGGGACCCTGGCTGGGCTGTGATGACAAGGGAGGCCATGGCAGAGACTCTGTACTTTCAGAGAAGGCTCAGAGGTGGTGGGGGAGGTCCTAAGCATGGAGGAGCTGGTAGACTTGGGAGTGGTGTAGGGAGGAGGGCCTGGCCACTGGACACAGAACAGCAGGAGCAAGGGTGGGAAGGTCAGATGACCTGGAGAGAGCCTGCTGAGTGCTTCCTGGTTGTTCTCAGGAAGAGGACAACAGACCCAGCTCTAGGACTTGGGGCAGGAGGATTCATGGAGGGGGGTGAGCTGTTAGCATAGGTAGGAGTTGGCCCCAGCCTGGGGTTACCACCTAGGAGCCGTCTCCCTGCCACTCCACCCATCTGTCCACCCACTTACCATCCACCCACCAATCTGCTTGTCCATCCATCTATGTGTCCACCAGTCTGTCCATCCGTTCATCCATCTATGCATATGTCAGCCCATCCCCCATTAACCATCTTCCTACACACCCAGTTATCTACCTCTGTTCATCCATCTGCCAACTTACCCCCCCATCTATTCATTCCTTCTTCTACCCACCTGCCCACCCACCCACCTGTTCACCTATCTTCCCCCTCCCCCCTACACGCTCATCTAGGTGACAGGCATGGCTGCGCTGCCGTCACATGCTGGGCATGGTGGTGAGTACCAGGACATGGCAGGACACAGAAGCCTCCCTGCCTGATCCTTGGAGGCTCCCATGTCATCCACGGGGACAGGTTGGGAACAGATGGATGATGAGCCAAGTGGAGCAATGAGCTGGTCAAGAAATCCAGAAGGTGGGTCAGCCAACAAATAGTGGCCTGGGTCTCTTGCACTGTGACCTGCAGATTGGGGCTTCTTTCCTGTGGGGTGGCTAGAGGTTTAGGGGTAGTCCACACCCTGCGTTGGGCCAGCACTGAAGAGCCACCATCCTATTCTCCCCGCTGCTGAGCTTCGTGTCCATCCTCCCAACGGATGGTCTCAGCTCTCCGAGCCTCGGATTCTCCATCTGCATCTCAGTGACAACCTTGGGGCCCAGCCATCTGGGCTGTAGAGAGGTGGGTCAGTTCCTGTGTGCCGGGGCTGGGCCTGTGTCCTGCCCATTGTTCACTGTGTGGTGCTAGGAAAATGCCCAAACCTCTCTGTGCCTCAGCTTCCCCACCTATAAAATGGGTGTGAAGAAGTGCCTCTTTTCAAGGCTACTGGCTGCGAGGTGAATGGGGAGCCAGGTCTGCACTGCCCTGCATGGAGTGGATACTCACTCAGTTGGTGGGGGCTTTTCTGATATGGACAGCCCAACATTGTGGCTGGCCATGAGCCAGGGTGAGAGGGTACAGTGGATGCATAGAGCTTGCTACTGGCCGGGGGGCAGGGCCCGAGCACCCTTTCCCTTCTGGGCCTCTTTCCGGATTTAGAATCTGCTGCCCTTGAGAAGTGGTCACAGTCGGGCAAGTCAGGGTTGGGGGGGCGGGCGCTGCCCACAGGTCCTCCCATCCATTAGCAGCAGCGAGAGACTCACACATCCTGGACTCCTCGGGCCATTGATTAGATGCTGGGGTGGGGGCAGGAGGTCATGGGCCAGCCTACGGGTCCCCAGGCTCATGGTGACCCACGAGGACTGGGTGCCCACCCTCCTCCTTTTTCTTCCTCCGGAGCCCTCTGCCCACTCCTGGGACCACAGCTTGCACACTGCTGCTCCTCTGACCTCCCCCGTCCCTATTCTGTTTTCTAGAAGTACCAGTGAGGCTTGAGGAAGGGGAGACCTTGGGGCTCACCCCGGCCTTAGGGTAGGGCTGGTGACAGACAGGGTGGGACAGGGTGGATGGGCCTGGCCTTCTGTACACCTGGGATGTCTCGCCTGACTGTTCCTTAGGGGCACTGGGGATGGTGCTTTCAAGGTGAACATGGGTTCTAGGGCCTACTCTCCCCCATGCCCAGTGTGCTGTGGGCCCCCTGCCCTCCACAGCGTCACGTGGGGCTGTGTGGATGTGCCAGCCCTGGGTGTGGGCAGGTTGCTTGATTACCTCCTGCTGGGCACTTCCAGATGCCTCCTCCCCTCTCATCCTGTCTCCGACCTTTGGGTAGAGTCAAGCTGGAGCCACGGACATGCGCAGGGATTGGCTTTGGGTGGCGATTCCCGGGAAGGTGAAGCTGACTCTCCCATGGGCCAGGGGACATCTGCGTAGCCAGGCCAGTCTGTGCTCCCAGGGCCAGTCACAGTGGGCCTCTCTGCCTCCAGCCTTGGGCTCTTGGGAGAAGGGAGGCTGGCTGGGGGCTAGGAGGGGAGGTTTGCTTGGCTTGCCCAGCCCACCTGCCTCCTGGTACCCACCCGGGTCCATCAGGCGGTGCAGACCAGCCTTGGCACGAGGGTCCTGCTCTACCTTGTTGGTGGCCGTGTAGGAGCATCAGCGACCCCGCCAGGAGGAAGAGATAAACAGCTCTGACGCCCCAGGCTTCCATGCAGCTGCAGGCGCCTGGCGGGTCCCTGGCTAGAATGTTTATTTTTGCGGAGCTGGGGATGGAACCCAGGGTCTCATGCCTGCTGGGCAAGTGCCCTACCACTGAGCTACCCCCAGCTCTCTGGCCACGGTTTTCTGCTCACTGTGTCTTTTTCTGTTTCTCTGTCCCCATCCCTCACATCTCTGTCAGCGGTCTGGGGTCCTGGCCTGTAGGGACATGCAGCTGTAGGGACCTTTTCTAGCTCCTGGGCTCCGTGTTTGTGCATCCAGAAGCCCTGCTCTTTCCCCAGCTCCCCCGGGAGCTCAGCGAACCAGAGGACTGGAGCGTCTTGGAAGGAGCTGCCCGATGAGGAGGGATAACTCGGACAGGGGCCCGCAGCTGCCTGGGGGAGGCGGGTGGGGGAGCACCGAGCGGTCCCAGGAGGAGGCTCGCTGACGTGAGCGTGGGGGCTGTGGCCGGCCTGAGCCTTGGCGGGCCAGTGTGAGGTGCCAGAACACAGTGACTTTCTGCTGTGGCTGGGAGCTCAGAACCCAGAGCTGTGAAATATTGTGGTAACCATGGCAACAGTGACTGCAGGCAGTCCCTGTGTGGGACGTGTTGGACCCCGTCTTTCTGCACCTTCACCCTCAGAGGCTGGTGAGCCTCAGAGAAGCCGGCAGGTTGTGTGGGGCAGGGTGGAGCCACTGGCCAGGCGCCTGCTGGGCCTCGGCTTCCCCATCTTGAAGGATGTATTCGCTGAACAGACGTCCTGGACCAGTAGGGGAGTCACCAGGTCCTGCGTGAAGTGTGACCCCTGCACCACCAGTGGGGGGCTTGGCGAAGGGTGTAGGTGGGTGGCAGGGGCCGGGAGAGAGGCTTCCAGCGTGGCTGCAGAGTATGTGTGTGTGCACTTGCACACTCAGGCAAAGAATTTAAGCTCCTCCTGTCCTCCATCTGTGGCTCCTGCCTCTCCGCTCTCTGTCCCCCTCTCCACGGGTCTCTGTCCTTCTCTGTGGATGTCTCTCTGGGCCCCTGTTCCTCTCTTGAGGTGTCTTTCCCTCTGGGTGTGCGTCTCCCCTTCTCTCCTTTTTGCTGTCTCTGGGGCTCGGGCTTCCTCTGTTCCTTCCTGGGTCTTGCACTAGGCTCTCCGAGGATGCTCTTGGAGGTGCTCCAGTCGCCTGCCTGGGGATGGCTGGGCAGTGGCTGGGGTGGGCAGAGTCCCCTCAGCCACACCGACATCCCCCTGCCCCGCTGCCCCCTGAAGCGCAGCGTCCCCCCATGCACCGTGGACCCCGGGGTGGGGCGTCGTGCTGGGCTGGGGCGCGAGCCAACCAGCTGCGCCGCGCCGCTGTGCTCCTCGGAGCCACATGGACAATAAAACCAGAATTGGCTTTGGAAGTGGAAGCGCTCTCGGCTCAAGGGGAAGCGAGGGGCTCCACGCGTCAGTGGCCTGCGAAGGGCAAAGCCGGCCTGAGCCTCCTGCTCTGTGTGGGGGTGGGAAGGGATTTTACAAAACCCCAAAGAAATGTTTCCATGAAATTCTTTCTTGTTCTTGCCTCTTTTGTTTGTTTTTGGAGATTCCAATGAAAAGAAGCCGGTCACAGGGACCAGGCCAGCAGCAGGGTGGGGACTGGAGGGGGCCGCCCACCTGGCAGGTGCTCAGCCCCTCTCCTGAGGCTCGCACAAGCAGCCCCCGCCTCTGCCAGCTCCCAATCTCCCCACCAGGCTCCAGTGTCCAGGGCGCCCAGCCTTAGCTGGTATGGCCCTGAGCTTTCATGACTTCCGGCCAGGCTGCCTGGCCTCCTTGGCGCCCCAAGAGCAGACCCCAAGATGAGGATTCAAGGGCTCCATGAAGGAAGGACTCCAGAGGGAAGAAACCTAGGCAGGAGACGTCGACACCTAGGAAGTTTCTGGAACCTGAGACCGGTGGTCCACCCGGGGCATTGACCCTGCCCAGCACACAGCAGGCCTCTGTGCCAGGGAGATTCTGAAGGCTGCATGGTGGTGCCTCCAGGGCAGGCCTGGTGCTCCTGTGTCCATCACAGGCCTGAGCCTTCATGGGGGTGCCCAGTGACGGTGCTAGGGGACATAGTGGTAGGGATTTGTCAGAATGGCCTTAGTCCAGGCCAGGCCTGAGGCGGGGGTGTGTGGCCACTCAGGAGCCAGATCCAGGCTGAGGGTGCAACTGGGGCGGGTGGTGAGTAGCCTCCAGAGACGTCCTGACCGGGGCTGCTGACGCATTGCCTCCGATGACTCACGTGTGGGTGACCGTGACTTGAGTGGCCGTCTGGAGACTAGGCCCAGTTCAGGGCTGCTGCCGCCTTCCTGGGGGCCTGTGGCCCCGACATGCTGGCCGCCCCCTGTCTGGGGCTGGCCTGAGTAATGGGTCCTTCCCCTCCTCCTGGTGCCGGCTAGAGAGGACCTTAGTCATCAGCCCTGGGCACCAGCCCTCCCTCCGCCTCCTGGCCACCTCTGCCGGGACCTTGCCTTGCCCCTCTGTCTTGGCATGGGGGCTCCAGCCTCCCTGAGCCCACCAGAGGCAGCACAGCTTGGTGTATGGAAGGAGAATGGGGACTTCAGGGACATTTGTCTTATCTGTAGGACAGGAAGAAGAAAGAAAACATCCATGTGAGACACCCACTGCCAGGGACATGGAGAAGGACAGGAGGGGACGAAGCTGCTTTCTCCCCTCTTTGGTGCACCTTGTACCCCACACCTGGTAGCAGCAGTGAGATGAGCTGGCCCCATTTTCTGGACCAGGATTGTCATCAGAGCTGATGTGGCTCAGGCTGCTGGCTGCAGAGACCCTGGCCTGGCCCCTGATGCCCCCTCTGGAAGGTCCTGCTGGCCACCTGTGCTGTCCCTGCCTTCTGGGTCCCAAGCAGCCCTTTTACTTGTTGGGGAACCCAGATATCCTTTGCCCAGGGGAGTTCCTGGCCAGCTCTCTGGTTCCCCATTTTTCAATAAAGCCAACAGCAGGGGAGGCATCTGTGCCCTGTCGCCCCGGGCAGCGTCTCGGTCCTATAGTGTGTTCCCACACAAACAGCTTTGAGCACAAGCTCAGCTGCTGTGTCATCTGCACCTCCCTCCTCTCGAGGCTGCAGGTGGCGTCCCCGGTTACACATCAGGAGCAGCCTCCTTGCCCAGCCGGGGGCCGCCCTTCACCAGAAGTACTGCTGCGAGCATTTAGCTTGTTTCTGGTCTCCTGCCCCCAGATGTGATGCAGTCTGTCTTGCCCTCCGTGTCGTCAGGTTCTGCATCCTTAGATTCAAACAGCTGCAGATCGACGACCATTAAAAAAACAAAAATGTGCAGGTATTTTTTCTTGTCGTTATTTCCTACAAAATACCTGGTAACAACCGTTGACGTAGTGCTTCCACTGAATTAGCTGTGCTCCAGAGAGGACTTAGGGCCTACAGGAGGATGAGTGTAAGTTCTAGGCAAATACGACGTCATTGTGTGAAAGGGACTTGAGCATACTAAGATTTTGGCATCCATAAGAGTCCTGGAACCAATTTCTCACAGGAATCCAGGGATAAGTCTCGGAAGTTGAGTTGCTGGGTCAAGGACACAAGTCTAGAGTGTTGCTATGCCTGCCAAATCGCCTTCCTGAGTTTTTTTTTTTTTTTAGTTGTCAATGGATTATTTATTTATTTTTATGTGGTGCTGAGGATCGAACCCAGAGCCTCATACATGCGAGGCAAGTGCTCTACCCCTGAGCCATGACTCCTGCCCTCCCTGGGTGTGAACTGCCTCCTGTTCTACCAGAGTAGATTGAGCATTTGCTGCCTGATAACCCAGTGTCTCTGAGGCCTGGTGAGGTGTGAGCGAGGCTTGCTCTTAGATCTTTTTTTTTTTTAAATATTTATTTCTTTTAGTTGTACACTATGCCTTTATTTTTATTTATTTAATTTTTTTTTTAAAGAGAGAGGTGAGAGAGACAGAGAGAGAGAGACAGAGATAATTTTTAATATTTATTTTTTAGCTTTTGGAGGATACAACATCTTTGTTTGTATGTGGTGCTGAGGATCGAACCCGGGCCGCACGCATGCCAGGCGAGCACACTACCGCTTGAGCCACATCTCCAGCCCTATTTATTTAATTTTATGTGGTGCTGAGAATCGAACCCAGGGCCTTGCACGTACCAGGCGAGCACTCTACCGCTGAGCCACAACACTAGCCCCACTCTTAGATCTTTTCTTTTTTTTTATTTGCACGGGCATTGAACCCATGGGTGCTCTATCACTGAGCCACATCCTCAGTCCTTTTTTTTTTTTTTGAGACAGAGTCCTGCTAAGTCCTTAGGGCCTTGCTAAATTGCTGAGGCTGGCCTCAAACTTGCAATCCTCTTGCCTTAATCTGAATCGCTGGGATTACAGGCATGTGCCATCATGCCTGGCTCTCCTAGGTCTCTTCTAACCAGCTCTTATTCCTTTTCTGCAAGCTTTTAGCTCATATTTTTGTGCATCTTTCATTGAGATTTCTGGCTTTGTGTTGATTTCTTGGTGCTCTTTATATATGGAGGAGTGTAGTAACTATGTGCCTAAGGATTGAGTGGCCCCATGATGAAAGTGCCCCTGGAATGAGATCTTTCTTCTGATGAAAATGTACATGTGCACACCTGACCCAAGGGGCAGGTGAAATCCTCCCACACCACCCCAATATCTTGAACTTGTAAGGAAAAATCTGCCGACCGAAAGCAAAATGGCAAAGGCTGCAGGGCCTGTGCACAGCACCTCTGAGCCTCCCCCCACTCTCCAGCTCAAAGGGAAGCTGGGGAAGTTGGTGTCTGTGGGAAGGGGCCAGGGGGTTGCCCAGAAACCCTGGGACATCTGCACAACTGAGAAAACAGACCCAGAGAATCAAGGAGTATGCCTGAGCACACCGCTTGCCGGAATCCTGCTTGCACCCCTTACCCCCTCTGGGTGCCCTCCCCTCCCCAGCCGCCGCGCCCCCATGGATCTTTCTTCCATGCATCTCTCAGAGGCTGGCCCCGCACTGATCTGGGCTGCAGGAAGGACGGCTGCTCATGGCCTTTACCCAGGGGGCATCCCGGCCTCCTGGTGTATTGCACACATTCAGTGGGATTGTGGGAAGGGCACTTGGAATCCTGGTCTCCCACCTGGTCACCTCACTGGGTCTTTGCCTGGCTTTTCCTCCTCTGTCTCGGGCCATCTCCTAATCAGCTCCCCCTCACAGCAGCTCCTGAGCACTTGGTTGTTTACCTCATGTCTGTCCCTTCCCCTCCTGGAGCCTGTAGCGCCATTGGTGGCTGGATCCCATTACAGGGTGCTGGCTGAATGAATGGCAGTGAACTCATGGCTGAGGTGAGGACCCTGGGGTGGAGAGCCCTGAGGTGTGGCCCCCTGGTTTATTGGCCCAGTGTCCTCTGACCCTGGCCTGGGTGTCCTAGGGAGGCGCTGAGACATAGATCTGCCCCCAGGAGGCCCAGAGTACAGTGGGAGGGGTGGCCAGGCCTCCAGAGCCCTGGGACTCCAAGGCTACGGAGCAGCCAGGACAGGCTCCCTGGAGCAGGGTCACAGGCAGGTTCATCTCAGCCTTTGGCCCCCAGATACTCCGCACAGGGTCAGCCTTCAGGTTTGGTGACTTTCTAGTGGCTGCTGATAATGAAGGCAGTGTGCCTGTACCCCCAGCCCCACTCTACACAGCAGGGTCTGTGTAGCAGGGATGTCACCATTGCCGGGCCCCCCAGATGCATTAATCCTCTCTTTGTTTTAAGCCAGTTCTGGCAATTCATTCACAAGGTCAAGTTTGATAACAATTCTCCGGTTCTGGGAGGGAGGCTCTGAATGGTCACACCAGCTGTTCATGGTGCTATGGTGGCATTTGGACCTGGCCATTCGTCTGGAACTCCCACCCTGACCCCTGGCCTCCGTGCTGCACAGAGAAGGTGCAGTGCTGGTTGCTGGGCAGAGTCCAGGTAGGGGGTCCCTGGGGTGGGCTGTGGTGGCCAGAGCCATGGGCAGGACAGGTGCAGGGCGGGCAGGTGGAGCAGCTGACCCAGGGATGTGCACACTTTGGCCCGGGAGGGGCTTTGGGCAGACGGATTTGGAGCTGCAGTCCAGCCCAGGAGGAGGCTGGGCCGTCCACCTTAAGCGCCATCACCTAGCTGTTGTGGGAAGAGACGCTGAGACACCCCTTCCATCCTCCACATCTCTGCTCCTGGCCCCGCTCCCTCAGACACTCAGGGCCTGATGGCACAACCCTGGCTGCAGCTGTGACATAAAGCTGACTCTGGATGCTTTGACTGCTTCCGGTCCCCCTGCTCCAGGCCTTGGGAAGCTTCAAGGACTGACACAGGCTCACAGCAGCAGTCACGTCCACCAGACAGGGGAGCTGGATGCGAGGGAGGAGAGGAAGGGCGGGCTGAGGGGAGGACCCTTCTCCTAGCAGAGGACAGGCCATGGGGACAAGCTGGAGTCCTGGTGTCCACCTGGGCCCTTTTTCTCCCTCTCCCCAGCACCCCAGTGTTGCTCACCAGCCCAGCTGACCGCAGCACTGGGCTCCGAGTTCTTGTGTATTCCCGCCTCCACCCCGCGCAGGCTGCATCCCCAGCACCATGTCCCCTGGCCTGGGTCCCCTGTCTCCTGGGACCCTGAGCACCTGCAGGCAAGGCTGAACACTGGCTTCTTGCTCTGCCCCGCATGCCCCTCCCCTGGCCATGGTCAGCCCTGGGCCCTGCAGCCCCTCCCCCGGCCACGGTCAGCCCTGGGCCCTGCAGCCCCTCTGTCCACCTTTTCCTGGGGTCTCTGAAGGGCAGCTGAGGCGGGCAGCCCACGAGGGGTCAGGGAGCTCTGAGCCCAGTGACCACTGTGAGCGAGTGCCAGCTGTGCCTGCCTCTGTTGCCAGGTCCTGGACCCTCGGGCTTGTTTGGGGACTGCGGACAGTGGGCCGGGGAGCCTTCCCGCTCCTCCCGCTTTCCTGGAAGGACCAGTGCCCGCGTTCCTGGCTCTCTGTGGGCAGCGCAGTCCAGGGAGAGGGCGGGCAAGTCCCAAAGGGCCTGGAGCCTGGGGGAGACCCGAGTGCAGGGAGGGGGAGTGGGGTGTGCTGGGGGTCCAGGGGGTCCTGGGAGTGGTTCTTTTGTGTGTGTGTGTGTGTATGTGTGTGTGTGCTGGGGATCGAGCCCTGGGGCACTTTACCACTGAGTAACACCCCAGCCGTTTTTATTTTTTATTTTGAGACGGGGTCTCACAAAGTTGCTGAGGCTAATCTTGAACTTGAGATCCTCCTGCCTCAGTCTTCCGAGTGTCTGGGATTACAGGCATGTGCCAGGCCCCGAGCCCCACCTGGGAGGTGTTCTTGACAGCAGTGTCCCCCTCCTGTGGTGTTCTGAGGATGAAATGCTGTGTTCAGAAGCTCTTCGTTCATGACCCGCTGAGTAAAAGCTTCCCAAAATGCAGGCTGGGGGTGGAGCTCAGTGGTCGAGAGCTGGCCTGGCCCTGGCGTGTGCGAGGCTCTGGGCTCCATCCCTGGCCCTGGAAGATAATTCCTCAAATGGAACAGCAAAGGGGTCAGCGGGAGGCTGGAGAGGAGAGGGTGGGGACGGGTGAGGTGATGGCCGGCCTGTGGCTGGCCTGGTGTGCTCTGAGGGCTGGGGCTGGGGCAGGGTTTTCGCAGGACCCGAGAAGATCCCATGCCCTTTTCTCTTTGATTGAGGTGCAATTCACATAACACAAAAATGATGATTTTTTTCCCATGCCTGTGATGGAACCCAGGGCTCCACACGTGCTGGGCGAGTGCTCTGCCACTGAGCCCCACCCAGCCCCAGACTGGGGTAGCGTGGACACCTCACTGGCATTGGGCCTCCATCTCATTCCAGAATATCTCATCACCAGGTGGAGACACCTCTAAGCCCTGAGCATTGGTGTCTCCTTTCCACCCCTTCGGCTCCCAGTCTGCTTTCCGTCTCTGTGCTCGGCGCTTCCTGGTGGTGGAATCATGGCTTCACAATCTGTGGCCTTCTGTGTCTGGCGCCTTTGACTTGGCGTCGTGTTTTCAAGGTCCTTTTGTGTGTACCAGGACTTCAAGGCCCGTGAGCCACGTCACCCCCCTCTCTGTTCTCCCCCCAGCATGGCTGATAAGAACGGGGCCCTCAAGTGCACCTTCTCGGCACCCGGCCACAGCACCAGCCTCCTGCAGGGCCTGGCCACCCTCCGTGCCCAGGGCCAGCTCCTGGACGTGGTCTTGACCATCAACAGAGAGGTCTTTCATGCGCACAAGGTGGTCCTGGCTGCCTGCAGCGATTACTTTAGGTGAGTGCGGGCCCCGGGAACTTGGAGGGGGGACAGGTTGACAGCAGCCACCTTCTAAGAAGGGGCCCATCTTAGCACCAGCCAGAAATGGCTGTGAGGGAGAATGGCTGGTGTTGGCTTGGAGAGAAGCCCCCTGCCTACTAACCCTGCCCGCTTCTCCTTGACTCTCATTCTTCTGGGGCATAGCATGCTTGGGAGTCTGGGGCACCTGCTTCAAGGTTCAGCCAGGCTTGTTTTCTTGTTTCTATCCTGGGATTGAACCCAGAGGTGCTTAACCACTGAGCCACGTCCCCAGTCCTATTTTTAAAATATTTTATTTAGAGATGGGTCTCTCTGACTTGCTTAGGGCCTCACTGAGTTGCCGAGGCTGGCTTAGAACTCACCCTCCTCCTGCCTCAGCCTCCCAAGCTGCTAGGATTACAGGCGTGCGCCACTGTGCCCCACTAGGCCAGGCTTTCATTCCAAGTCTTCATTGGACAATTGCCCTATGCCAGGTGCTGATCTAGGCCTCGCGGATCTAGCAGGTACGAAATGGGCCCAGGTCCCTGCCTCCATGACACTCCCACTCACACCTAAAGCAGAAGAGCTGGGGGACTGGAGGGGCACCAGCAGCCCTCATGTCTTGCTGACCCCATGTGTTGGGCCCCGTCTGAGGCTGGGTGAGGCTCTTCTGTGCCCTGTGTGGTGGGTGCTTCCTCCGTGCAGTAGCCAAAACCTTGGTGGGCATGTGGCTCTGTCCTTCCCTATGCCGTGGCTGGGCCAGAAGAGAGAGCCCCTTGGAGCTACATGGGCAGGGAGATTCCTCTTCCCTATTGGGGGCTGTCATGGGGCTAGAGATGGTCTCCCCATTCCCTTGGGGAGAAGCGGGTGAGCCTCCTAGCTGCCAGACTGAGCTGGGCGGCCCTGGGAGCCACTCCTGGGCTCACTTCAGCCCAGGTGTGTCTGGGGCCACACATCCCCGCGCCCCGCCGCCCGCCCAGTGGCTCAGCAAGGCCATTGTGGGGAGCCACAGCCGCCAAGCCAACTGGGGCGCCGTTTCTATTTTTACTCTGGATTTGGGGACGGGTGGGCCAGCCCAGCCAGCAATGCCCTTTAAAGGCGCCCCCGCGCTGGCACTGCAGCCGCAAGACCTTAAAAGGCAAAACTCCTTCCCGTCGCCTGCGACAGCCTCAGTCTTCCTCATGATGCCCCAGGGCTGGCGGGGACTCCAGGGGACAGGCCTGGGAGCTGGCGCTCACTGCTCCTAAGAAGCCTTGGGTGCTGGGCAGCTTGCTGGGCAGTGGTTAGCTGGTGGCACCTCACAGCTGTCCTCTTGCCGTGGTCCCAAGCCTGGCCCACACAGGTGTCACTAGGGCACAAACATCTAAGGGGCAGAGAAGAGCAGAGTTCCCCTCTCCTCAGGGCCCATCGGGGACAGTGCCCTGGTGTGGAATGCCAGCCTGCCCCGAGGGACCTGCCCACATACTGAGCAAGCCCTGGGTGGGCACTGGGGTGGGGGAGGCTTTGAGCCCCAGGCTTCCCCAGTGTCCTCCTGCCTGGGCCTGTGTCCCTTTACCAGCTGTCATGTTGGCTCCAGCCTCTCAGAGCAGAGCAGTGGGGACACAGAGCTGGGGTCCCTAGCTTGGAGTCTCACATTGGGCTGGGGACTCTGGACTCTGCTTGGAGCAGGGAGGTGCTTCCGTGTTCCTGGGCTCTCTCTGGAGACAGCAGCAGCCCCCTGCATGGCCTCCAGTAGTTGTCCCATTCCAGGGGACCCTTGTTGGTGGTTGCCCGGGCCCAGGCTGGGGAGCTGGAGCTGCTCGCGGAGGCAGTGAGCAGCCAGGGACTGGGCTTTGCAGACCGTGGCAGGACACCTGTGCCTCGCTTGTGTCCTGAGCTTAGGTGGCTTTTCCCTTGGAGCCTTTGCTCCTCTGAGTCAGCTGGGCTCCAGCAAGTGGCTTGTTGGGTGAGGCTGACCTGGGCCGGCTGCTCCTGCAGCTCTGAGCGAGGGCTGCCATCTAAACTAAGGGCTCAGGCAGTGCCCCCTGCAGGGGCCGCTGGGAGTCACTGTTTCTGGAAGGAGGCACCACTGGGGTGGACTCAAACTCTTTTTTTTTTTTTTTTTTTGGTACCAGGGATTGAGTTCAGGGGCACTGGACCACTCAGCCACATCCCCAGCCCTGTTTTGTATTTTATTTAGAGATGGGGTCTCGCTGAGTTGCTTAGGGTCTCATGTTTGCTGAGGCTGGCTTTGAACTTGCCATCCTCCTGCCTCAGCCTCCCAAGCTGCTGGGATTACAGGCGTGTGCCACGGTGCCCGGCTCAAACCCTTTCTTTCCTTCCTTGTTCTTCCTGAGAGTCCAGCCCCACGGTCTTCCTGCTGGCTGCGCCCTGCGTTCCTGTCCCTCTGCCAGACTGTTGCTGGTGGAGAGGACTCCCCTCGGTCACCCCCAGCCCATACTGTGTTTCCATCCCTCAGGGCTATGTTCACGGGAGGCATGAGGGAGGCCAGCCAGGATGTCATTGAGCTGAAAGGCGTGTCTGCCCGCGGCCTGCGGCACATCATCGACTTCGCCTACAGCGCCGAGGTGACCCTGGACCTGGACTGCGTGCAGGACGTGCTGGGCGCCGCGGTGTTCCTGCAGATGCTGCCGGTGGTGGAGCTGTGCGAGGAGTTCCTCAAGGCCGCCATGAGCGTGGAGACCTGCCTCAACATCGGCCAGATGGCCACCACCTTCAGCCTGGCCTCGCTCAGGGAGTCGGTGGACGCCTTCACCTTCCGCCACTTCCTGCAGATCGCCGAGGAGGAAGACTTCCTGCGCCTGCCCCTGGAGCGCCTGGTCTTCTTCCTGCAGAGCAACAGGCTGCAGAGCTGCTCCGAGATCGACCTGTTCCGAGCCGCCGTCCGCTGGCTGCAGCATGACCCGGCCCGGCGGCCGCGCACCAGCCACGTGCTGTGCCACATCCGCTTCCCGCTCATGCAGTCGTCGGAGCTGGTGGACAGCGTGCAGACGCTGGACATCATGGTGGAGGACGTGCTCTGCCGCCAGTACCTGCTGGAGGCCTTCAACTACCAGGTGCTGCCCTTCCGGCAGCACGAGATGCAGTCTCCACGCACCGCCGTGCGCTCCGACGTCCCCTCCCTGGTCACCTTCGGTGGCACCCCCTACACTGACAGTGACCGGTCCGTCAGCAGCAAGGTGTACCAGCTGCCCGAGCCAGGCGCCCGGCACTTCCGCGAGCTCACGGAGATGGAGGTGGGCTGCAGCCACACGTGCGTGGCCGTGCTGGACAACTTCGTGTACGTGGCCGGGGGCCAGCACCTGCAGTACCGCAGCGGCGAGGGCGCGGTGGACGCCTGCTACCGCTACGACCCGCACCTGAACCGCTGGCTGCGCCTGCAGGCCATGCAGGAGAGCCGCATCCAGTTCCAGCTCAACGTGCTGTGCGGCATGGTGTACGCCACCGGCGGCCGCAACCGCGCCGGCAGCCTGGCCTCGGTGGAGAGGTACTGCCCCCGGCGCAACGAGTGGGGCTACGCCTGCTCGCTCAAGCGCCGCACCTGGGGCCACGCCGGGGCCTCTTCCGGGGGCCGCCTCTACATCTCAGGGGGCTACGGCATCTCGGTGGAGGACAAGAAGGCGCTGCACTGCTACGATCCCGTGGCCGACCAGTGGGAGTTCAAGGCGCCCATGAGCGAGCCCCGGGTGCTCCACGCCATGGTGGGCGCTGGTGGCCGCATCTATGCCCTTGGTGGCCGCATGGACCACGTGGATCGCTGCTTCGATGTGCTGGCTGTGGAGTACTACGTGCCCGAGACGGACCAGTGGACCAGCGTGACCCCCATGCGGGCTGGCCAGTCGGAGGCCGGCTGCTGCCTGCTGGAGAGGAAGATCTATATCGTGGGGGGCTACAACTGGCGCCTCAACAACGTGACGGGCATCGTGCAGGTGTACAACACGGAGACGGACCAGTGGGAGCGGGACCTGCACTTCCCAGAGTCCTTTGCGGGCATCGCCTGCGCCCCTGTCCTGCTGCCGCGTGCCGGGGGCAGGAGGTAGTTCCTTGGACTCCTGGGATCCTGGCCCAGCTGCATGTGGTCTCCCAGCCCGCCCGGCAGGCACCCCCGGCGCTGGCCTCCAGGGGCCTGCTGAGCTGAGGAGCTGGGCACCCTCCTGAGGCAGATCCTGGCTCTGAGTACAGCCCAGGGGTCCAGCCCCAAAGGCCACCACATCATGGCAACAAGCTCATGCCCCAGGTGGTTCCCTCACCCAGCCTGCAAGTCCTGCTACGGGGGACAGCTGGGCTCCTCGTGCTGTCATTGTGTGGCTCTGCTTCCCTTCCCTCCCGTCCCCACCCAGCTCTGCCTGCCTGTGGTTCAGAGCCCATGAACACTGAATGCCAGGCCCCTGGGATGCACCTCCCCGCCCTCCTGAGTCGCCCAAAGCCTCCCTAACATGGGGGCTCTCAGGGCAGGAGAGGCAGCTCCAGAGCCCCTGGGTTGGGCTGATGGATGGGGAGGGCCTCTCTGTTTCCCTAGATGTGCTTGCCCAACCCTTTCAGCCTGAGCTGCCTCGAGGCCTCTGCCTGCGTCCCCCTGCCTGTCCTGGGCCCCTGCACCTTAAGGGCCCCTGCTCCTCTGCTTGCAGGAGAAACCACAGCTGACTCCCGGAGGCAGCCCTGAGGGCGCTGGGCCCTCCATTTGGCGCTGAGCATCACCCAGGGCCTGAATGAGGGTGGCCGGCCAAGATGCCCCATCTGCCGCCTTGGCTCTGGGTGGCCAGGCTGTCCCTTCCCACGGTGGAGGGGACACCAGCCCAGGCTCCAGAGTGCTTCTGCATCCCGCAGGGCTGTGGACAATTTTGATTCCCCTCCCTCAGCCCAGCCCAGCCCTGGTTTTAGGTCAACACACCACCAAGCCTGAGGCCACCCTTGGGCGGGCAGGCGCTGGGGCTGCTCCTTCAAGGGCTTTGTGGCCACATTTGTTTTGGTGTCTAACCCTCTAAACGTCTTCTTTTTGTTTTACTGTTCTTCTTTTTTTTTTTTTTTTAGAAGCCAGCACTGCTGTCTTCTAAGTGAGGTTCATACTCTAGGGGCAACTTAAAGTGTCTCTTCTGCTGCTAACAGAGGATGGATGTCGTGTTTTGTGACCCGCTCACGGTGTAAAGGATTAACCTCATACCTCAGCCGCCGTCCTTCCCTAATGTCTCCCTTTATTTAATAAAAATGTTATGGTGAAAAGATGGAGCGGCCCCGAGCTGAGCCCGTGCAGCTTGGGCCTGATTGGTCACAGATTCTGCTGCGTGTGTCCTCCGTGTGTTTGGGGCTCCTCTCCCCTGCCCCAGCCTTTTCCCTCATTGCCAGGAGCTGGGGGCGGGGGGGGGGGGGCTGGGTCTTGGTTCAGGAGGACAGGGACAGTGGGAAGTTCTCTTAGGACATCCACCTGGGCCCAGGGTGGGGCAGCCTTGGAGGGAAGCTCCAAGGAGAGTCTTTCCAGTTTCCTGGCCCCTGCCACCAGGCAGCCCCAGCCCCCTCCCCGCAGGTCCCTTCTTCCCATCTGCGTAGTCTCAGGGACCAAGGCAGATCAGGCGGCCTGGGAGCCTCTCTCCCCAGGGGACGTGCTAGGGGAGACACAGGCAGGTCCTACAGGAAGCGTGACGTCATCGTTCCTCCATATGGGCCTGAGAGCGCCTCCAAGAGCCCCACACCCCAGGCCTTGCCAGGCACCCAGCTACACAGAGCAGGCCACTGGGGGCTGCCTGCTGGTGGCAAATGCCTGACATCCTGGACAGACTTCCAAGAAGGGATGGCACTGGGATCATTCTGCAAACGCAGGTCTGTGTAAGTGGCCTCACCCGATGTCCCAGCACCCCTGTGCAGCTGCCCTGGGCCCCAGGGTGAGGCTGGAGGCGGAGCAGTGCTGAGACAGGAACTTGGTTGGGAACCTGGAAGGAGCCCACGCTGCCAGGGGCATCAAAACCAAAGCCGCTGTCCCTGGGGACTCCTCAGAACATTCCCGCCCCACCCCCGACCCGAGCTCCCCAAAGAGAGCGCTTCGCCATTGGAGGCACAGCCCCTTCAGGGGGTAGAGAGAAGCCTTTGCCAGCTGCAAGTCCCCCAGATCAGCTCACACCTCAGAACATCTTGTCCCCAATGAGCTGGCAGGGGTGCCGGCCGCGGGAGGGGGCGCTGCCGTATCTAACCCGGTCGATTGTGCAGAACCGTCTGAGCCGGTTCATGGAATGTTCTCCCGGGCCCTCTGCCCCTCCCTCGGCCCCCATCCTACCCCCGGAAGAAAGGAAAATTATTTTTTGCATTGTAAACTTTAAACACGAAAAAGCTGTTTTTAATTTAGCAGAAACTGGCTCGAATCTTCACTTTGTGAACGTTTGTGTCCTTGGGAGAGAGGCGGAACACGCCTGCGCACACCCGCGCTCGCACACCCTCACCGGCACACCTGCCTGCGTGCACTGTGCCCCGCACACTCGTGTGCTCCTGCTGTGCACTCGGGTGTGCCTGCTCTGGCTCACGCCCTCTGTGACACCTCGCATCCTCGCTCACATGTGCTGAGACGCGAGCCACAGGCACGAGTTCACTCGAGTTCGCGCCCCCGGACCCCCCCCCTGCCTGGTGTCCCAAAGGGACCTGGAGCCCTGCACCTCCCTGGCCCTGGGCTTCCAGACGTGCTGCTTCCTGGCTGCGGCCTGGACGTGGACTCCGAGCCTCCCTCCACACCTGGTTTAGGCTGTGGGAAAACATTCTCCTGAGACGGAGGAGGCAGGCCCGCCAGAGGGAGGCCAAGTGTGACTTCTGGGACCTCGCAACAAATGAGGGCCAAGGGGGCCTCTGGGGAGCCCTGTGAGGTGGGAATCCATCCTGGACCTGGCCAGCTTGGAAACCCGCCCCTGGCTCTGTCTCCAAGAAACAGACTCCAGCTCCTTGTTTCTCACGGGCCCTGGAGATTGGCTCTGCACAGTGGAGCCTCCGGACCCTGCCTCGCAGCAGCTCCGCACCCAGCAAGGCTCAGGCACAGAGAGGGCGTGGCCCAGTGAGCGGGGCACAGGGGAGAGGCCTGGGGTGAGAAGGCGGGAGCAAAAGCCTCCTTCACCCCAGCCTTTGTGGGCACCACTTGTGTTTGGGCCTCCCAGGTCAAGAAGAACTGGCGGGGGGCTGTATAAGGCCCCCAGCTTAGTTCTTGTCTGCCTGTCATTCTCATGGCCTATCCTGCTGGTGGCCAACCCAGCAGCCTTAACTCCCCAACAAAACCCTGATATGGTGCCAGTAGCAATGTGCCCAGCCTCAGGGGTTGATTTAAGATTCAGCTGAGCCATTCTTGGCAATGCTTTTTACCGGGGTTGTTTTCAATCCGGGCATGTTTCCCAGCTCTGGCCAGAAAGTTTTAAGGGGTTGGATGTTTCTGGACAAGGGAGAGACCTTGTTGCCCCCTCCCTTTCCTTACTGCTTCATATGTGGATGCAATGCCAGGAACTTCTGCAGCCATCTTGTGGCCATGAGGAGCAAGTTAGAGATGCTTTCTGGGGCTGGGGTTCTGGCTCAGTGGTAGAGTGCTTGCCTCCCATGTGTGAGGCACTGGGTTCAATTCTCAGGACCACATATAAATAAGTGACTAAAATAAAGGTCCATTAACAACTAAAATAAAAGAAAGAGAGAGATGCTTTCTCCCAGATCCCCGAATCACACACAGGGTCACCAGTGCTATCATGGCTCTTCTGACCTCTAGATTCCTTGTTATGAGAAATAATATCTGTGCTATTTAAGACACTCACAGTCAGATATTCTAATACTTACAATAAAACAGTTTCAAACTTATAAAATGTGGGCTGGGGGTGTGGCTCAAGCGGTAGCGCGCTCGCTTGACAAGCGCGAGGCGCTGGGTTCGATCCTCAGCACCACATACAAATAAAATAAAGATGTTGTGTCCACCGAAAACTAAAAAATAAATAAATATTAAAAAAAAACTTATAAAATGTGACAGAGGCTAGAGTTTCTCATGGTAAATGAGTCAAGGTTTTTATTTGTAAGCAACAGAAGCTGATGGGGGCCAATTTAAGCAGTGGAAGTACATGTTAGAAAACTGACAGGGCTGGGGGTGGAGCTCAGTGGGAAAGCACTTGCCCAGATCACGTGAGACCCTGGGTTCAACCCCCAGCACTGTCAGAAACCAAAAGAGAAAAGTGTAGCTCACAGAAGCCGAAGGATGGTGATTTCAGCTGAGGGTAAAATAATGTCAGGGGCCAGGGCGGTGATGATGCTCCTGCCACCACTGCCGAATCCAGATGCCTCCATTGGCACTGCCATCTGTCCTTGGCATTCAGCCATCATGGCCCCTGGAACCACTACAGAACTGGATGGCCCTGCTCTGACACTGCTTTTTGGTACCACTTCTCCCTGAATGGAAATGTCCTGCTAGCCCAGCGCTCATCTTAGGCCAACATCCCAGGCACTTGGGGAGTAGAGACAGTAAGTATGTGAGTGTATCTGTCAGCTACTGCTGCGTAGTGAACAAGCCCATCTCAACAGCACACAATGAGTGTTTGTTTTTCACTTCTGAAGTGAGCCTTAGGGTGCTCCTGCTGGGCTAGCCTTGGCTGGGCAGCTCTGCTTCCACATGCAAGGCCATGGGTGGGCAGAGGCTCTTCCTTCCCTGTCTCACATTCTCCGGGGACCAGCAGCTAGCCACAGCACGGTCTCCTCCTCCTCCTGAGGACAAGTGGGATCCCCTGAGGCCTTCTAATTCTAGACTTGGGACTTAGATGCAATTGCACCTTCCCGTGTCTTTAGCCACGTAAGTCACATGGCTGAGCTGAGAAGGAGGAGTGGGGAACTGCCAAGTCCCATGGCCAAGGACACGGTCTCAGGAATGAGTGGGGGAATCGGGGCCCACAGTTCCATTAATCACCATTGCCCTGGGGGCGTCCGTTAGAGAGGGCTGACTCCCCAAGTTTGAACAGGAACCCAGAAGTGGACAACCAGAAAGGGAAGCCGGCCCTCCTCTGCCGCACCTTGGCCTCTGGAGGCAGGGAGGGGGAGCCTCTCAATTTTTGTCCGGTGGGCGTGGTTGTGGCTGTCCTGGGCATCGGGAGGATCTGGATGGCGGGCCAGCTGAGGCTCAGCTGGGTTCAGGCGGAGGCTTTGTGGGTGCTGTTGGTAGCCCATCCTGGCTGCCCCTTCACGGGAGCCTTTGGGGCCCCTCGGAGGTGACCCCCGAGTCCCGCCCACTCAGCTCCAGCCCTTGCTGCCCTTTGTGGTGACCCCACCTTGTTTCACCTCCTACTCCACCTTGAGCCAGGGCTGGAGGGCAAGGGCCTGGTTCTCACCCCACACGTGTTCTGCCATGAGGTCTGCACATTTTTTTGGTCAGTTTTATTTATTATTATTTCAGTTTTAGGTGGACGCAATATCTTTATTTTATTTTTATGTGGTGCTGAGCGTTGAACCCAGTGCCTCACGCATGGTAGGCGAGCGCTCTACCACTGAGCCACAACCCCAACCCGGTTTTTTCTTTCTTTTTCTTTTTGTGTGGGGATTGAACCCAGGGGCACTCGACCACATTCCCACTCTTTCGTATTTTATTTAGAGACAGGGGCTCACTGAGTTGCTTAACGCCTTGCTTTTGCTGAAGCCTCAGGCTTTGAACTTGCCATCCTCCTGCCTCAGCCTCCCCAGCGCTGGGATTACAGGTGTGCACCACCGCGCCCGGAACAGGTTTTTCCTTTTTCTTTTTCTTTTTGTCTTTGCTGAGCTGGGGTTGGAACCAGGGCCCCACACGAGCTAGGCAAACGCTCTACCACTGAGTCACATCTCCGGCCCCGTGTCTGAATTTTTTGGCTTCTATTGGGACTTTACCTCTTGCTCCATAATCAGACCTGATTCCTTTCTTGCTTCACCTCTTTCTTTTTGTTTTTGGCGGCACTGGGGATGGAGCCCAGGGCCTTGAACGTGCTAGGCAGGCGCACACAGCCCCGGGTTACCCTCTTAAAACTCTCTGACAGTAGCCTGCTTTGGAAGTCAGAAGCGGGCCCTGGATGGTTTTCCTTTTTGCCTCCCAGTTCCAACGGCCCTAATTCACCTCGACACAGTGTGGTACCCCAAATAGACTAAGATCCCATATAAGGAAGAGCAAGAAAGCAAAGCGTAAACCAACATCTTCAAGAAGCATTTTGCTTCCCTGGCAGTTAGTGCCCATGATGAAGCGGGCGCGGGGCTAAGTGCTTTTGTGCATTATCTGTTTAATCTTCCCCAGAGTCTGGTATGAGGAGTGCCATTATCCACATTTAACTGGGGAGGATAGTGAGGCTCAGAGAGGTGATGACACTTTCCCATTGTCACACATCTGGACAATCAACAAAGCTCGGACTGCAAGCTCTCAGGAGTTTAGGGTTTTATTTAACTGTGTTGAGAGGCTTGCTGTGGCCCAGATGCAGAGGGGAAAGGTGTTCCAAGGGGGCAGCCTGTGCAAAGGCCCTGAGGCAAAACATAGCAAGGCTGGAGTATAGGGTGTGAGAAAGGGAAGGGCAGAGGCCATGTTGGGGGAGTTGATGGGGAAGGAATGGAGCCAGGTAGAGTTAGGAAGCAGAGGAGAGAGAACTAGATTTGGGAGGCAGTGGGAAGTGGTTTATGAAATGTGCTTCATAACTCAAGCGAAGCTCTTCAGCAACTGATTAGCTGAAGAGTGACCCAGGGCAGGTCGGCCCTAGAGGGAGGGACTCCGATCTCTTTGGGGATCAGATGGGTTTTCTAAAACACAGAACACTGGAGGTGGTTTTTTGTTTTTTGTTTTTTTTTTTTAATTTACTTTTTATTTGTAGTTGGACACAACACCTTTATTTTACTTATTTATTTTTATGTGGTGCTGAGGATCGAACTCAGGGCTTTGCCTGTGCTAGGCAAGCACACTACCACTGAGCCACAACCCCAGCCCTGGAAGTGGGTTTTGATGGATGAATAGGAGATTCCCAGGGACAAAATCATTCAGCAGACACTCTGTGCCCCACTTTGTGCCTAGTACAGTGTCAGCTCTGGGTTCCTAGGGAAACAAGAGTGAACACAGGTAAGTCTAAAATGAGGCCCAAAGTTCTCAGACTCTCAGGGAATAGGAACCGAGCCTTAAAAATAAGGAATCGTGAGCTGGGCGCGGTGGCACAGGCCTGTAATCCCAGCAGTTCAGGAGGCTGAGGCAAGTTCAAGGCCAGCCTCAGCAATTTACTGAGGCCCTAAGCAACTCAGCGAGACCCTCTCTCTAAATAAAAATATAAAAAGGGCTGGGGATTTAGCTCAGTGTCTCACATACCCAAGGCCATGGGTTCAATCCCAGCACCAGAAAAATCAATCAATCAATCTAGAAAAAAAAAAAAGGAATGGCGTGTGTCGGTGCCCTCGGATCCGGGTGTGAGATCACCCTCTGATCTCAGCTCAGTGAGTGGGAAAGCAGACAGGGCCCCAGAAACAGCTGCCTTTGAACAGCTGGGTCACAGGTCCAGACTCTGGGGTCATTTCCAACAGTCCTTTAAGGAGGGCATCTCAGAAGAAAAGTGAGCAGGCGCCCGCCATGGAAGGATCTGGGGGGACAGCAGTCCAGGCAGAGGGAGCAGCACAGGGGAAGAGGACAGGGTGGCTGGGGGGGGGGTCAAGGGAGCACAGGCCTTTGGGGGCTCAGGACTGGAACTGGTTTACAAGACACGGGCGGCTCTAAGGAGCATCACAGGCTGGCTGGGCAGCAGTGACTTCTTTTGATGAAGGTGGGAGTGAAGACCTCAGGATGGGTCCTCCGGGGTAGCCCTCCCCCTGCCCCGGGGTCAAGGGAGCAGGAAGGAGGGCTTGGGTCACTGTCTGGCCATTGTGCAATAAGCAGCCGGGAGCTTCCTCTGACTCATCTCCAGGGTTTGGGAAGGATCAAATTACATGCCCAGCTTGGGGTGAATGGGGGTGAGCAGGGTGAGCTTTGGCCTGGGTCCTGAATGTGGGGGCGTGGCCCCTTGTTGAGATCCAGCAACCTCTGCTGCCTCCCAAATCTTTCCTCCTCCATCTTTCTGGGTCCAGAAACTGGCTTCCTGCTGATGCATGTGAGTGACTAGGGTAACCGATATTTAATACGCACTTATGAGCCAAACAGGTGACATGCATTAACTTCATTTAAACCTTACAAAACCTGGGATGAGGAAGGAAGCTGAGCTCTACTGTCAGGACAGATTCCAGCCCTGGTTTCCATGCTGAACTTGCTCTGGGAAGCTGCTGTCCCTGTCCCTGCCCCATTTCTATTTCATCTCTGACCTCAAGTGACGATAACAAGAACTAGATGCCACATTTATAGCATGCTGCCTTGCACCTGACGCATAGAAGCTGCAGTCACATCTGTGCCAGGGATAGAAAAATGGACTTTAAATCACTTTAAGCAAAAAAGGGAATACATTTTTGGCTCATATAACTGAAAAGGCAAGGATGTCTAGCTTCAGGCACAGCTGGATCCAGGAGCTCAGAAAATGTCTGTTGCTACCTTTTGGTTCTGTTATCCTCTCTGCATGGGCCCACCCTCTTCATATAGTGACCTCTGGCACTGAAGACCTATACTAGTCTTGGGGGAGGGTTATCTTCATTTTCCATGGTTCAAACAAAAATTCCAGAATTACATTGCACTGTCTGGCCTGAGCCAACCATTATGGCCAGAGCAAGGGGCTGTGCTGATTGGCCAAAACTTCCATCTTAGGGAGACATGTCTTAGGAAGGAAGAGCAGTGAGGACAGCCCCATGCACACCTCAGATGCTGAAAGTCTGACTGGGTTTCCCAGAAGGATCACTGTTGATGTCATAAAGGGTGGGGAAGGGTGGTTTGGCAAAAAGAGGTGAAGTCTATGAAATGCTCGAAATCATATGAACATGAAAGAAAAACAGGGCAGCGGCAAAGGCCTGAGCCATTCCAAATGCAAATCTATGTATATAAATGTATTTAATATGGACATTTTATCAACCCATTGTAAAGAGCAAATAAAAGCACTCTTGGAAAGTGTTGGCGTCTCCCCATAATCAGCATTCCCTCGGTCATCTCTCTCTAGTACAAATGTGCTTGTTGTCCAAAGCCTCCCCAAATCCTTCTGGTGGCTCCTCCTGGCTTCCTCTCTGAAGTCCCTGATCCTCCTGAACATGATTTTCAATATGGTGGCTGAGGTCCCTTTGATCCAGGAGGGATAGTTAGATGGCAGAGCAACTCCTGCTTCTCTAGGTCACTCCTGCTTCCATTGGTGAGACTCTGTCCCCAACTTCTACTGCCAGGTCTAGGTGGAATTTCTGGATCCTTCTGTTAACCCTCCATGGCAAAGCAGAAATCCTTGAACAGGACCAAAGTGAGAAATACACAGAGGAGGCTGAAGTTTCATAATTTCAGTTTTTTGGGCTCATGTGTCCAGAATGGCTTGTTCAATGGGTGGAGGAAGGAAAAGAAAGGTGTTAAGGATGACCTCCAGGTTTATGAACTGGGGCTGATGGTGAGCTCAAGTCTCAGTTCAAATGTGCCCTGCTTCCCTGGCCCTGGTGGCTGTAGGAGCCTCTCCCTAGTGTGGCTCTCAAGCTGGCCTGTCACTGGTCTTATTTTTCCACACATTTATTTCCAGATGTTCTTGCTCGTGTCTTTGTGGGTTATTTTTGCTTCTCTCCCCAACCGTGCACCAAAGGGCAGGGCTCACGTGTCCATGCTCAAACCCTAGTTTGCCTGGCACATAGTAGGTACTTCATAAAGAGTGAATGTCGTTGTCAGGTGGGGGTGACATCCACCTATAGTCCCAGCAACTCATGAGGCAGAGACAGGAGAATGCCAAATTCCAGGACAGTCAAGAGCTAGACCCTCTCCCAGAATAAAAAAGAAAAAGGGTGGGGATGGCGTTCAGAGGTGGAGTGCTTGTTTAGCATGCTTGAGCCTCTGGGTTCAAACCCCAGCACTCCAAAACCAGGGAAAAAAAGGAAATGAATGTAGTTGGAAAAAAAGGAAATGAATGTAGCTCTGAACTGGTCTCAGAGCTCTGGGTCCGAGTCCAGGCTTTGCCTCCGGGAGCCACCTGTCCCCGAGACGTGCCTGGTCCCACCCTTGTGAAACGGGAGTGCGTGGGTCAGGCTGGCTCGCTCTGGGGGTCTCCAGCACTATGGCCCATTTCTGGATCTTGCCCAACGGCCAGGCGGCCGCTGTCCAGCTAGTCAGGCAGCGGATCAGAGCGCCTGCGCCGAAATTCCCACTCTTTCCCTCTTCCCTCCCCGTGGGTCTGAAGCGCGCCGCCGAGGCGCGCGCATGCGCTATTGCCCCCGCGCCGCGCGTCTCTTTTCTGCGCCTGCGCCGCGCTCACGACCGCCTGCGCGCCTGCGCAGTGCTCACCGCCCGTGGGCCCGGCCGGCGCTTGCGCTGTGGCACGAGCGAGTGGGGGGGCGAGGAGGTGGAGGAGGAGGAGGAGGAGGAGGCGGCGGCGAGAAGATGGCGACTTCGAACAATCCGCGGAAATTCAGCGAGAAGATCGCCTTGCACAATCAGAAGCAGGCGGAGGAGACAGCGGCCTTCGAGGAGGTCATGAAGGACCTGAGCCTGACGCGCGCCGCGCGGGTAAGGGGGTGCCCGCGCCGACCCTTCGGGGCCGGGGGAGGAGAAAGGAGGGGGCGCGTGTCTGGCGCGTGCACGGGGCGGGGGGGGCGCGCGGCGGGGGCGGGGCGCGCGTGGCGGAGGCGGGGCTTGGCACGGCCCGAGGGGGACAGGTGTCCCCGTGCCCCGGGCGTCGTGGGCGGGACGGGTACCCCCACATCCTAGAAACCTGAGGTGTGCAGGTGTCAACACATCATTGCTACTTTAGGAGGATAGGTGACACTACATCATTGTTACCTGGAGGGGACAGGGGCTCTACATCGTTACTACCCGGAGGGAACAGGTACCACTACATCGTTGTTACCTGAGGGGGACGGATGCCGCCTATCATTACTACCTGGAGGGGACAGATGTCCCCGTGTCACTGCTACCTGAGGGGACAGGATGACGCTGAGGTGTAGGGGCTGAGTGCTGCTTGTCGGCATCATTTTTACCTGGGCGTTGGAGTACAGGTGCTCTCACAGCATTGCTACCTGAGGGGGAGAGGTGCCTCTACATCACGTTCACCTGTGCCCTTCTTGGGTGTTGGGGAGGGACAGACGTCCCCACTTGTGGACCTGGAGTGGGACAGGTATCTCTCATTCCTGAACAGGTGAGGGAAAGGTCGGATGCTCTCCCTCACGGGGTCCTGATGGGACCTAAGAAGGCAAATTGTGCTGAGTCCTGGAACTTTTGGGGACCAGGTGATGTTCTCCCAGGGGGACAGGGGCCCTTTCAGGATGAGGGTGGGAGGATAGGTCTGCCTCAGGTGGCTGGGTGCATGTGGCCTGCAGGAGCAGGCCAGGTTCTGCCTGGCTCACTTGGGAAGCTGCCACGGGCTTGGAGCAGGGTGTGTTGGCGGTGGGGTCTGAAGCGGCTCTTCTCGTAGGCCCGTGATCATGGCCTCAGTTTCCTCCCAAGTGTGTCTAGCAAGACCTTCCTCAGGGGTCAAGGAGGAGAGCATGCTGTGCACAGGTGGCTGCAAATGTCTGCTGTGGTCCTTCAGTGGTGAGACCTCATCCTGCACTGTGGGATCTAAGAGGAGGTGGGTGTGGGAGTTGCAGGCACCCACACCCCTGGTTTCTGGATTCAGCCACTGATCTGACTGGTGCAGGTGGACTTACCTCCATCTCTGATTCCTCAGGTGGAACTTTGGGGTTGTGTTATTTTATAATTAGATGCTTGTTTCTCTCCAAGAAGGTGGCCTTGCAGGCTAGGATGTGTGTCTTCATTTCTGTGTACACATTCAGTGCAGATTGGTGCTGTGTCGGGCAGACATTGCAAGAGCCTGCTCAGGGAGCGGGCCCCGAATGTTTCTCCTCTAGGATGTGAAGAAAGAGGTGGTTGGCAAACGAATGAATGAGTGGAAGAAGAAAGAAAGTGTGCCACTTGAGTGGCATCCACAGTCAATTAACTGAAGCAGGAGTGTATGCGGCTTATCTCTAGCACATGGTGTCAAATGTTTGTAGTGTGACAGGAAGCAAGGGGTCATACTAGGTTTGTGGTGTCATCATGGTTGGAAGTTTGGTTTCTGCATGGGGCTGGAAATGGACTATTGTTGAAAAAATTTCTTTAACAGAACAGCTCCAGCTGGGCGCCTGGAATCCCAGTGGTTTGGGAGGCTGAGGCAGAAGGATTGAAAGTTCAAAGCCAGCCTCGGCAACTTAGCAAAACCCTGTCTCAAAATAAAAAATAAGAAGTGCTAGGGATGTAGTTCAGTGGTAAAGCACCCCTGGGTTCAGTGCACTTAACTACGAAAAGAAAAAAAAAAGGATAAGAAATATCAGCTTCATTGAGATATAATTCACATATCATACAATTTACTTGCTTAAAATGAAAAAGTTCTGTGATTTTTAGTTAATTCATAGAGTTGTGTGACTGGGACCACTAATTCCAGATTATTTTCATTGCCCCCAAAGAAAAAACTGTCCCCATTAGCAGTCACAGCCCATTCTCCCCCTCCCCCCGCCTTTGGCAGCACTAATCTGCTTTCTGTCTGTGGATTTGCCCGATCTGGACATTTTGTATCAATGGAATCCTGCACTGTGTGGCTTTGTGTGTCTGGCTTTCACCAGGCATGCCTGACATTTTCTGGGTCCATCTATGTTGTGTATCAGTGCTTTATTCTTTTTTATGGCTGAGTAATATTCCTATGATGGACACATCATATTTGTTTATCCATTCATTGGTTAGTGAATTTAGAAAAAATTTTTAGAATATGCATTTGATGGTTCTGTCCACACTGGTGTCCATTTTCCATCTCCCGCCGCGCACTCTGTTGCATTCTTCACACTGGGGGGGCTGGATCCAGGCTGAGGTGCATTTACACCGAACTTTTGGAGACAAAGCAATGTTTTCTACTGGTGGGGGTGGCAGAATCAGGGGACACTTGGCAATATCTGGAGATGTTTTGATCATCCTGACTAAGGGAGGCTGTTGGCACTGGGGATGGAGGCCAGGGATGCTCTTGAGAACCCTCAATGGACAGCACACCCCACCCAGAGAGCAGTCTGGCTCCAGGTTTCCAAGGTGGAGAAGTCTCCCACTGGAGAGTGACCCAGAGGTGCTCAGGGTTCGAGCCTTGTACCCTGCTGGGTAGAATTCAGTGCTGAGCGTGCAGCCGTGGGCTGTGCCGCCTGGGCAGGTGGGACCAGGACAAGCAGGCACTCTGCCTGACTGGCCATGGTGTGTCTGTGTGGCCTGTAGGTGAGTGGGCTCACCCGACGCAGGTCCCCGCCTGAGCTCCCTCCTGCAGCAGACACCAGGGCTTCCCTCACACCTGTGGATGGACTCGAGTGGCCGGGTCAGCGCCTGCTCCTCTCGGGAGTTTCTAAGGACGGCCAGCCTCCTCCTGTGTGTGCTCCTGGCTCCCCGTGGCGATGGTGGGCTCGCCTGAGGGGCTTGCAGGCGGAGGAGGCTGATCTGCAGGGGTTTACCTGGATGAGTACGTCCCTGTCGGGGGACCCCAGGGTGTTGGGTGGAGGGACTGGTGTGGTGTGCAGGCCTGAGCAGGGGAGCTGCTACCTTCCTTCCTGTGGGAGAGCTGTGGCGCTCTGCTGTGTGGCTTAGGGCAGGTTTCACAACCTTTCTGAGCCTCGAATCCAGACCTGTAAAGTTGGGGCAGCTCGTTCATTTCACTTAGTGACAATTTTTATTGCCTAGCGTGTCCCAGGGACTGTGTTGAGTGTGTGGTAACCCAGTGGTGTACAAGGTCCACCACGGCTGTGCTTTTGGGGAGCTGATGTGGATTTGGGGGGGAGAAGAAGGAATCAAGTGAAGGAGGCTGTCACTGCGAGGGAGCGGTGTGCTGGGAGGGGATGGCTGGGGGCGCAGAGGGCGACGTAGGCTGCCCACTCAGAGGTATGGAGGCCTTGGGGAGAAGCCTAGAGCTGGCGTGGGTGGAGAGGGGAGGAGAGGTGGGTGCAAGGCCTGGATTTCACCCTGGGGACAGAGCCCGTGAGGCTCAGCCGCGGCCCGTCTGTTGCTTATTCCTGTCACAGTTGGCCCTTCGTGTCCCTGGTCTCAGTGTCCTCAGATTCCACCAACAGGGGATTGAAAATATTTGGAAAATGAAAATTGCATCTGAACCAAACGCGTACAGACCTTTTCCCTGTCCTTGTTCCCCACACAATACAGTACGGTGACTTTTCCCAGCAATTACGTCGTGTCGGTGTCAGAAGTCATCGAGAGATGAGGGAGATTCTGCAGAAAGAAGTGCCTTGGCTCTATGCAAAGGCGACGCCGGTTCCTACCAGGGACTTGAGGATCTGTGGGTTTTGGTTTTCTTTGGGAGCGTCCTGGATCCAGGCCCCTGGGGTGCCAAGGGACTATTGTCCTTCTCCACAGCGTCCAGGCCCACCTTGCAGTGGTGTGATCATATTCACAGTTGCACGCCCAGCATCGACTTCTGTGCCCCTAAAGGAAACCCCACCCCCACTAGCAGTCACTCCCCACTCCCCTTCCCCAACCCCTGGCACCACTAATCGGCTTTTTTTCTCTGGATTTGCCTCTTTGGGACATTTCATATCAATGAAATCATATGCCATGTGGCCTTTGTGTCTGGCTTCTGTCACTCAGCACCATGCTTTTGAAGTAGCAAAGATTGCTGCTTCATTCCTTTTTTTTTTTTTTAATTTATGGCTGTCAGGTGCAGTGGCACACGCCTGTAATCCCAGCTACTTGGGAGGCTGAGGCAGGAGGATTGCAAATTTGAGGCCAGCCTTGGCAACTTAGCAAGGCCCTTAGCTAGTTAACGAGATCGTACCTTAAAATAAAAGATTAGAAGGGCTGGGGTGTAGCTCAGTAGTAGAGCACCCCTGGGTTCAATCCTTCGCTCTGCCAAAAAAATTTTTTGTGGCAAAGTATATTTAACATACAATTAGCTGCTTTAACCTTTTTGAGGTGTACTATTAAGTGACATTAAGTACAGTCGCAGTGTTGCACAACTATCCCTTCCATCCGTCACTTCATTCCTTGGTGTAGCTGAGCCATATACTTTTTATGTGGATCTGTCACATTCACGTATCCCGCTGGACCCTTTTGGCTGTTGGGGATCTGGCAGCTGTGGGCATCTGCGTCCTTGGCCTTGTGCTGGGGAGTGGAGGTGCGGGGTCCCGTGGTAGCACTGTGTACCCCCAAGAATGCTCTGGCTTAGAAGATGGCCACAGCCATGAGGGGGGTGGTGTGGGCTGAGTGGCTGCTTCAGGCAGCCAGTAGGGGGGTGGTGGCTCCCATAGGGGGTGACCAAGAGCAAGGGATTTTGGTGGCATTTGGGCTGGGGGGTCAGATGGGAAGGGTTAGGGATAGAGCTGGGGTGTCACCACCTGGTTATTTATATATTTATTTTATATTTTCTAGTTGTAGACGGACACGCTACCTTATTTTACTTATATGTGGTGCTGAGGATGGAACCCAGCGCCTCACACGTGCGAGGCTCTGCCACTGAGCCACCGCCCCGGCCCTTCACTGGTTACTGAGTGTCTCAGGCCACAGCACCTGGGCCAAAGTTCCCCGGTAAAGCAGCCCAGGGTGACCTGGTCACGACCGAGCGACTGCAGTCTCCTGGTCCTGCTCTGAGATGTGGTGGCCCTGCACGGGTGGGTCTAGGCAGCGTGCAGCAGGGGCTTGAACCAGTGGCGTGTGGAGGCGGCCCCCCATCGTGGCCCCCAGTCACGCTTGGCACGGGTGGCCTCCATGCTGGCTGCTTCCACTCCCCGGTGCCATCTGTGGCCTCGGCTTGGTGTGCATGTAGGACTCCCTGAGCCACTCTGATGAGAGGACAGGATGAGGCGCCCTCGCCGCTCTGCCTGTCCCCCCAAAGCCCCCCAGGTTGTCAGCTGTCCGCCATGGCGGGTGGCCGGTGGGTCCAAGGAAAACACCTCCCACCCCCCACCTGTGAGGGGGACCTTCGTCGGAAAAGAAGGGTCGCAGATGTAATCAGAGTCAGGAGCCCGAGGAGAGATCATCCAGGATCTAGGGTGGCCTGCAAGCCAGTGTCTGGTGTCCTTAAGAAAAGAGGACGTGCCACAGCCACAGGGGAGAAGGCCTCGTGAAAACAGCCCGAGATTGCTGTGAGGTGGCCACAAGCCAAGGAGCACCAGAGGCCAAAGAGGCCAGGACGATACTGCCCTGGGGCCTTCAAGGGCAGGTGGCCATGCCGACACCTCCTCACAGACCTCTGGCCTCCAGAACTGGGGGAGAGTCAATTTGGGTCCTTTCACACCTCCCAGTTTGTGGTCATTTGCGACAGTGGCCACAGGAGGCTCCCTGGGGTCTGAGGCAGAGAGCCTGCGGAAGCCGCGCCTGGTGGGGACCTCCCCGAGGCGGGCTGGCAGCTGCTGAGGTGCCTGGCCTTTTCCGCCTGGCTCCGTGGGGGAGCGGCCCTTCCTTCACCCACTGTGGGAAACGGGGGGCCTTCGCCCCACACTGAGCTCAGGGTAACAGTGAGACAGAGGGACAGCCGGTGGATACCAGGGCCACAGGTAGGGGTCGCCTCTGCTTGGGGGCTGACCACAGGGCCTGGGCCCGGGGCAGGGGTGCTGGGTGAGGGTGTTGGCTTGTGTGCCGAGTTGGGTGGGGGACACGCGAGCAGAGGTTTCTCGGAGGAGAAGTCTGCCCTGTGCCCTGAAGGAGCCCTGTGCCTTGTTCCGCACCCTGTGGCTGCACTTACTCCTGGAAGTAACGCCTCAGCAAGGAGCTTGCTTTCCCTCCATCTTGCTGATGGGGAGCTGAGGCCCGCGGAGCATCCTTCTGGGAGGAGGCCGAGCTGGGGTGCACCCCGGGCAGCATGCAGCGGCGGTCTGGAGCAAGGATTAAAACCAGCGGGCAGCTGGCACAGCGGAGGGCGCCGGGGGTCCCTGCTGCGTGGGAGGCTGCGGCGGGAGGATCACCTGCGCCCAGGAGTTGTAGAGCAGCCTGGGCAACCTGGTGCGACCCCGTCTCAAAGCAGCCAAACCCGCCAAGCACACACACAAAACAAACTGGAGCTTCCGGTTGTGGGGGAGTGCTGTTGTTGTTGTGTGACTCGATTTCCGGAGCCAAGTCCTGTTTCTCTGGGGACCTGGGCCTGGGAGTCAGCATCTCCTGCCCCTCACCGCCATGGCCTCGAGGTGGTGGCTGGGGCGCAGCTCTGCTTCCCGGGGCCACGCCCGCTGGGCCTGGAGCGCGCTCTGGGTGCCGGTTCTCAGGGGATGCAGAGGAGCCTCCTGGTTCATCTGATGGCTCGCCACGGGAAGGAGGCTCCCGTGGGGGACCCCAATCCGGCTCTAGGCCTTTCCATTCACGTACCCCGCACGTGATTCCTGGGTGCCCCCACCAGCCCGAGAACGTGTCTTGGCGCTCCTCCATGGGCAGCCTTGGAGGCAGACTGGGCGCCATGGTATCTTTGTGTGTGTGTGTGTGTGTGTGTGTGTGTGTGTGAGAGATGAAATTCGCAATAAATTAACCATTTTGGTATACGACACGGTGGCTTTAGTGCATTCACAAGGTTGTGCATTCACCGCCCAGTCACTCCCCCGTCCCCCTCCCCCGGGTCCCAGCAGCCACTGATGTGCCGCGTGCTCTGTGGAGTCGCCTGTTCTTGGCATTTCGTACAGTGGACTCACACACCGTGTGGCCTTTCCAGTGGCTCCTGCCGCTCAGCGTCCTGTTTTCGAGGTTCACTGGTGTTTTCCAGGCATGGCTCACCCGCTTTGGCTCCCTTTGTTCTTGGTGGACTTTGGGTCCTTTCCTCCTTGGGCTGTGGCGAGCATCTCGTGAGGATTTGCTCCTTTTCACTTCTCTCGGGCAGATTCCTGGGAGGGGGTAGCTGTGTGTTGTGACCTAACCAAGTGGCCAGTGCTCAGAGGACGTAGTCAGGCCCGCCTTCGCTGGGGATCGGAGGAGAGTTTCCGAACCTGCAGCATGTGTAGGATAGGGTGGCCAGGTGGGGGAGGGGGGTGTCCCCACTGAGGGACCAGCATGGTAGTTTGGCTGAGTCTCACAATTAGACCTGTCTCCGTGCCGTTCCGGGTCCACCAGCAAGTACTCCCTGAAGGCAGTTTTCTCCAGGACCTCACTTCCCGTGGGCTGGCATGTTGGTGGCCCGACGTCTAACACAGAATGCCAGCTGGGACCCACCAGATTGCTATCCTACCCCACAGATCCAGGCCTTGGCTAGCTACACCTAATAAAGTTTTATTAGAACACGGGCCACGCCCGTTCGTTGACACGTGTCTCTGGCTCCTTCTGTGGGACAATGACAAGTCGAGGTATGGTCTGCCCAGGTGTTTGCTGGCCCCTGGGCTAGTGTGTCTTCAAGACCCGCTGACCTGGAGAGTGAGGAGGATTGGCTGGAGATGGCGGGGGCTTGGAGGGAGGGCGTGGCAGGTGGCACTCCTCCTGGTTTGGGGGCCTGTGAACTATCTGGAGGGACAGGGACAGGCTCCCCAAGACTCTGTTTCTGCTGTCTGGAGTGGGGGCTGGGGTCCTAGGTGGAGGTCTGAAGAGCCTGTCACACGGGTCCTGCTTGGGGGCCTGGGCCTCTGGGTCACCTAGGTGGAAGGAGGGTGCTCACCTTGGGCTGGGGTGAGCTAGCTGGCCAGTCCTGGGGGTGACAGCTTCCAGTTGTCTTACAGCCAGGAAATGTCTTCCCTCCTCACTGTCCCCAGGTTTAGCCCCTCAGAGCACAGTGCCAAGTAACACCTGCTTTGGCCAGTCACATCTCTGTTCTGTCCCTTGGGTTCCTGTCACACCGTGGGCCCTTTGGCCCTACTGTTGGGGGCTGAGGGGTTCTTTAGTCTCTGCTGGGTCAGCTGTGCTCTGTGTCACCAGCTTTCTGGTTTCAGTCGGGATTCCGTAAGCCGCATCAGGAATGCCACGTGGACACTGGGGGCAGCTGGCAGGAGGGGTCGGCCTGAACGCTTGCCAAGGGAGCATCGGCCCGCAGCTGGGCTGGGCGCCGGTGCACACCTGTGATCCCAGCAGGCCAGGCGGGAGGACCACGAGGTCACGGCAGCTGGGCAATGTAGCTAGACCCCGTCTCAGAGTAAGTGGTGAAAATGGCTGGGGATGCAGCTCGGTGGTAGGTCACCCCGGGCTCAGTCCCCAGTCCAGAAAAAGAAAAAAGAAACGACATCACTCCATGGAAAGCAGCATGCTCTTGAGGACTGATTCTGCCTTTGGGGACGTTTGGCAGCACTGGGACGTTTTTGGTTGTCATGATGGGGTGTGTGGGGGTGCTCCTGGCATTGAGTGGGTAGAGACCAAAGATGCTGCTCGAGCCCTACAGCCTCAGGACGGCCCCCACCACCGAGAGCGACCTGGCTCTGAGTGGCAGCAGGGCACGGCCAGAAGCCCGGTGAGCGGTCCCTGCCTGAGTGAGTGTGGGAGAGGGCTGGGCAGAGGCCACAGTCACCTGAGGGCCACCCTGAAGCCTGCAACATGTAGCGACACAGGCAGACCCGGCCTCTCTGTTGCTTCACAGAAGGGAGGCCACGGCATGGAGGCCAGCAGCATTAGGGGTGAGCTAGGATTGACCCGGTTGGACCAAGCCAGCGGCCAGTGTGCGTCCTCTCGCGTTACACAGCCAGGGCTTGCCAGCTGGGCAGGGTGGGGCAGGGCACTCTGGCTGCCGGAACCGCGCAGGGAGGAAATGGCTCTTAGAAACTGCCCAGGACCAGCAGCTGGAAGGAAGCTGGGCAGGTGGTGAGGGCCCTGAGCGTGTGGGCTGCGGGGAGCCACGCGAGGCTTCAGTGGGATGGCCACAGTCATCAGGGCCATACAAGGAGTGGCAGGAGCTGGGTTTGCTAGAGTCCACGTAGTGTGGACCCAGCGGACAGTTGTGGGAACCCACGAAAAAGAGCCCATTGCATAGAGGGGACACTGAGGCCTGGGAGTTCGCGAGGCTTGCAATGTGAGGAGTAGGGATTGGGACCTGTGTCTGGCCTCAGGGCACAGGTTTTTCTGAAGCTGACCTCGGGTCATGCTGAGCCTGGTGCATATCTGCCCGTTGGCACAGGCCGCCCTGGGCTTTTCCTGAACCGCACGTTCTTTGAGTATGTTCTTACGCATGTGCATGGGAGGCTCTGCAGGGTCCCTCTCTGGGAATGGCCCCACCTCTGTGTCCCTGATCCCCTGCAGTAGGAGGAGGGGTGCCTCGGCTGGGAGGGGGACTGGGGGCATTCAGGAGGCCAGGGCGGCGGGTTCCTGGGAGAATGGGGACCCCAGGCCTCATGGTACAGGATGGAGCAGGCTCCCTGCCTGGCTGGGGCACTCTCTGATCTCCTCCCTTTTCCTCTCCTCATACACCATATCCAGCGTGCCCAGGGCAGAAGGGGGTGTTCTTCCCTGGCCGCGTCCGACTGCGGTGCTTTGGCCGCATGGGGGTCCAGGTGCCCAAAGGAAGCTACCACGTGCCTCCAGGGCCGAGGATGCGGAGAGTCAATATTTATTATTTGCCAAAAGGAAATGAAGCGTGGCCAGGGTGTCGTCCTCAGCTTCTCAGATGGGCATGGAGGATTCTGCAGCGTGGGCACTGTGGAGGGCCATCCCGTAGGTGCCCAGCCTCAGCCGGCTCCCCACTTTCTTCCAGGATGTCCCATCTGGGCTGTGCTTTGTCCTTGGGAAATGGGGGTCCCAGTGTCTCTGTGCAGCTCTCTGCATCTGAGTGTGGCCTGGTGTGTGGATGCGCACTCTGTTCACTGCCGCTAAGGCTCTGGGGTACACGCCCAGCAAACACACGCAGGCACTGAGTGGGCACTGGGTGGGCATGCAGCAGGTTCTTGGCAAGTATACAACAGACATTTGCCTGGCACACAGCAGGTAGTCAGCAGGCACTTAGCAGGTGCACAGCATATACTTAGTGGGTGCGTAGTGTATACTCAGCAGGCGCTTGGCAGGCACGCAGTGGGTACTCAGTAGGTACTCAGCAGGTGCACAGCATGTACTCGGTGGGTCGCACAGAGGGTACTCAGCAGGCAGCAGCAGCAGCCGGGCACTGTGACCTGCCGGAGATCCTTCCAGAGCCTCCGAGGTGGTGGTCTCTAGGAGGCGGGGTTTCCCGCTGCTGCTCAGGCATCCCCCTTAGTTCCTCACACATGGCCTGGAGTTGTGGGCTCAATGCGGGATTGATTGTGTACCAGCCACTAAGGTGTCCTGAGCCAGGAGAGTAGCACGGCCATCTCTGGAACTGTTTCAACGAGCCAGCCCTGAGTCTGTACCAACTCATACAGTGTGTTCCAGTTCCAGGACAGGCCATCAGACCCCTGTGACTAAGGGTGGGATGGGCCTGGGGCAGTGTGGTGGCACCCGCCCAACCCGCTGGGTTCCCTAGGGAAAATGCGAGCAGCACTAGGGTCTCTGAGTGATGTTGCCCTTGGCAGCTGGGATTGAATTGGGAGTCCATTCCTTTGGTCAGTCAGTCTGTGTTAATTGAGCACCTACTAAGTGTTAGGCCCTGGAGATGCCTTGCAGGTCAAATCAGATGGAGACCTTGTTTTTTCTAGGGAATGCTCAGAAAACACCAGCAGCCAGCTGGCCTTGTCCCCTGAGGTTACGGCTCTGAAAGTAAAGGGGGTGATGTTTGAGCTGAGCCTGGGGAACAAGGGTGGCCGAGATGATGAGAAGCAGGAGGCCTCCCACAGGGAGAAGCTGTCCTGTCTGGGCTCAGTGGATGTTGCCTTGTGGCTTGGGATCTGGTTCCGGGGTGGTGCAGTGCTTGGGGAGGGTTTTGAGGACGGTGTCGTGACATTGATGCTTAGTATAAGATTCCTATGGCTGCCACATGGGGACAAACCTGGGAGGAATGCAGGTGGGTGCAGGAAAGCTGGGAGTGGGCTAGGGCTGGTATCCCCTGCAGGTGGTGGGCGCTGGGGCTGGGTGACTTGGGTGGGGGTGGCTGGGCCAAGTCTGATTGGCTCTGTGACGTACTGTAAGTTTCCTGAATCATTCCGCAGGTTTTTCACTCAAGTCTTGAGTTCGTTTCCCTAGGATCACAGACAAGGGGAGGCTTATGCTAACTGGCCATGACTTTGTTCCCCGGTGGCCCCATGTGGAGCAACATCACTTCCGCAGCAGAGACACTGGGTCCTAATTCCGTATAGGATGTCCTCCCTGCTCTGCGCCTGCCCTTCCTGGGAGGTGGAGCTTGCGGCACGGGTGGGTGGGGCGTTGACCCCAAAGGGACTGCATCTCTGTGACCAGCACTGGGAGATGGCCCCGGGTACACCGCCACCCCCCAGCCCGGGGATGGGCATTCTTGTTTGCGGGCCTTCTGCTACGTGTATGTGAACACCCATTCCCCAAGACCCCCGCCCGCTTCAGGGGCTCCCTGCCTGGTGAGGCTTCCTTGAGGACTTTTGCAGGTTGCTCGCCCTTCCTGTGGGTGTGTTCGGCTGCCACACCTTGGTTTCGGTGGTGCTGGGAACGGAACCCAGGGCCTCGTGTCCGCTGAGCTGCACCTCCAGCCCACACCTTGATTAAAAAAAAAATTATGTTTCCAAACATCAATTAAAATTGAAACCAGAGAAACCAAAGCGCTTCCCGTTTCTTCTGTGCATCTGGCACTGCTCACCTGGGTGCAGAGGGAGGGAGGGTGCGTGCCAGCTGGTCATTCGCCCAGAAATTTCTGGGAGGAAGTGTCAGCACAGCCAGGCTGGGCACTTGGGGCTGCCTCTGCGGGGCTGGCGGCCCTCATGATGGGGACACGCAGAGGTGGAGCGTGTCCCCATCATGAGCACACTGAGCTGCTGCCCAGCTCCGCAGTGGCCGCTGAGCCCCCAGTGTCTGCTGGAAGGCCTCTCTTCACTTGCGGTCAAGATCAGTGTTCAAGTGACCAGAGGGAGAAGTTCCCAGGGCCCTTAACTGCTGGGTCCTTTTGCATCTGTGAGCATCCCGCTGCCATCCCGCTGTGGGGATCCTTGTGTCCTCCCAGGCTGGTGGGCTTGGTGGTTATATTAAGACAGGAGTAGCTCATTAAATCACAGAATGAATACACCCCCGCTGGGTGCTCTGTGCCCCTTCAGCTCAGTCTTGGCCCACAGGCAGCCGCGTCCAGAGCTGAGTTCTGCAGGGAGAGGTGAATTTCCCAGAAGGCTCAGTAGACACAGAGAGGACAGGGTTGGGGTGCTAGAGGCCACTTGTGCCCCAAGAATCCCATCCTAGGGCCCCCAGCACCTGGCTGAGTGGCTTGTTTCTGCTGCTTAAACCCCACATTTGCCACCTCCTGCCAAATGAGCCCTCCCCTCTGGGCTTCAGTTTCCCATCTGCACAAGGAGGAGACTAATAAGGCCCCTGGAGAGATGGCCCGGGCACACACGGTACTCCCTGGGCAGAGCGCTTGGCCCTGGGCCTGCCCACCTGGCATGCAGCAGGTGGCTGCAGGGACGCCCTCCTGCCTGAGGCTGGCCTTTGGGTGCCACTTGTGCAGCCATGAGGGTGGGATTGTGCCCTGTTCACCTTTGCACCTGGCATCTTGGTTTATGAATTATCTCTGTTCAGTTTCTTTCTTTCTTTCTTTTTCTTTTTTGTAGTTGTGGATGGACAGATGCCTTTATTTTATGTGTTTATCTTTATATGGTGCTGAGGATCAAACCCCGTGCCCCGTGTGTTAGGAAGCGCTCTGCCCAGAGCCACAGCCCCGGCCTGTTCAGTTTCATTTGGTGGTGGTGTGGCTATTCATTTCTTTTACCTTTTTATTTTTATTTTTTTGGGGAGTACAGGGGCACTTGACCACTGAGCCACATCCCAGCCCTATTTTGTCTTTTATTTAGAGTCGCTTAGCACCTTGCTGTTGCTGAGGCTGCCTTGAACCCTTGATCTTCCGGCTTCAGCCTCCCGAGCCACTGGGGTTACCGGCGTGGGCCCCTCGCCCTGCGTTGACTTTTTCTTTTGAGATGTTTTTTTTTTTTTTTTTTTAAGAGAGAGTGAGAGAGGAGAGAGAGAGAGAGAGAGAGAGAGAGAGAGAGAGAGAGAGAATTTTAATATTTATTTTTTAGTTATCGGCGGATACAACATCTTTGTTTTGTATGTGGTGCCGAGGATCGAACCCGGGCCGCACGCATGCCAGGTGAGCGCGCTACCACTTGAGCCACATCCCCAGTCCTTGAGATGGTTTTTGACTTGGGGAAAAATTGCAGACACCATCCAGAGTCCCTGCTGCCCCTCCCCCCGGCTTCCCTCACCAAGGTTCGTGTGCTGATCTGGGTGCAGTGGTCACCTGGGATTGCAAGTGGTCCAAGTTCCGCCCCAGGCTGCGCTGGACTCTCCCACGTTTCCCTGCTGCCCTTCCGCTGCTCCAGGATTCCAGGTGGCATTAGTGGAAGTGTCTCCGTGGACTCTTCTGACCTGTGACGGTTCCTGATTTCTCTCTCACCCCTGGCCTTCACCCCTTGTGTTGCCCAAGCGTTTTGTACAGTGATTTTGCTGATGTTTCCTGGCAGTAGGACTGAGGTGGTGTGTTTTTTGGTAGGAATTCCAGAGAAATTAATTTTCTTTTTTAATGCTGAAGATGGAGCCCAGGGCCTTGAGAATGTGAGGCGAGTGCTCTACCACCAAGCTGTGCCCCCAGACCCCCTTTTCTATTCTGATGAAATTCACATAACATGGACTGGTCAGCGCATCGAGCGCTTTTATGTGGTGTAACCGTTGCCATCATCCTTCTCCAGGACTTCCAACCTTTCCACCTGAAACCCTGTCCCCTCCACACACATAAGCCCCCACTCCCACCTCCCAGCCCTGGCTGCCACTATCCCGGCTTCCATCTCTGTGAATGTGACCACTCTGGGACCCTCCTGCATGTTGCCATCTGTGACTGACTTGCTTGACTGAGGGTTCATCCTCGTTGTAGCCTGGGTCAGGATTTCCTTCCTCTTTCAGACTGGATGCTGCCTGGCACATGACACACGCCTTTAATCCCAGGCTCTGGGGAGGCTGAGCTAGGAGGATTGCAGGTTCAAAGCCAGCCTCAGCAAAAGCGAGGCCCTAAGCAACTCAGTGAGACCCTGTCTCTAAATAAAATGCAAAATAGGGCTGGGGATGTGGCTCAGTGGTCGAGGGCCCTTGAGTTCAATCCCTGGTACCGGGGGAAAAAAAGAGACTGGGTGTTATTCTGCTATGTGTGTGGGTCACGTTTTGAGTATCTGTTCATCCATTGATGGACCAACGCTTGAGCTGTTTCCAGCGGTGGGCTCTTGTGAGTAATGCTGCTGCCAACATTGCTGTGTAAATGTCCATTTGAGTCCCTGCTTTGAAGGATTTTGCATGTATACACAGAAGTGGGGTGGCTATAGTGTGTGTTAATTCTGTATTTGACTTTTTTTTTTTTTTGAGTAATTATACTCTTCTATACAGGGGCTGCGGGGGCTGGGGACGTGGCTTCGTGGTAGAGGGCTTGCTTGGCATGCGCAAGGCCCTGGGTTCAGTCCCTAGCACCACTACAAAACCCCCAAACCAAGAAGTAATTATACAGGGGCTGCGGTCTTCCTTTTTTACATTTCTGCCAACAGTGTCTTCACATCCTCCACACTGTTACTTTGTTGTTTTTTTTAATAATAGCCATCCAGGGGGTGTGAGGTGGTATCTGGTTGTGGTTTTCCTTGGCATTTCGTGGCTGGTGAAAGATGCCGAACATCTTTTCGTGTGTTTTTGGCCATCAATTCATCTTCTTTGGCAAGATGTCTGGAAGTCCTCTGCAAACCAGTTTTTGGGTTGGGTTGTCCTTTTATATATTCTGAATGCTAACTCCTTATCAACTGTATGATTTGCAGAGATTTTCTCTTTTTCCATGGGAATGGGGCCTTTTCATTCTGTTGATTGCGTCTCTAACGCACAAATGTTTTTAATTTTGACAAAGTTCAATTTATGTATGTCTTTGTTGCCTGTGCTTTTGGTGTCAGATCCAAGAAATCAGTGCCAAATCCACGGTTATGAAGTTTTTCCTTTATTTACTTTTAAAAGTTTTTATAGTTTGAGTTATATGTAGTTTTAGATTTATAGTTTCATAGTTCTAGTTACAGTTATGGAGTTATGGTTTTAACGTTTTTTGGCTTTACAGTTTTAACTTTCAGCCTTTGATCTGTTGGGAGTTAATTTTCGTCTATGGTGTTAGGGAAGGTCTAGCTTCATTCTCTTGCATATGGAAATCCAGTTTTTCCAGAGCCGTTTGTTGAAAAGATTGTCCTTTCCCCATTGAATTGTTTTGGCACCGTTGTCAAAAAATGATTTGACCATATGGGCTTATTTTTGTGCTCTCTCTCTATCCCATTTTGTCTATATGTCTGTCTTTGTGCCAGTACCACACTGTTTTGATTATCGTAGTTTCGTAGTAAGTTTAGGAGTTGGGAAGTGTGAGTCCCCCTTCTTTGTTTTTTTTTTTTTTTTCAAGATTGCCCGAGCTATTTGAGGTCCCTTGAGATTACATGTGAATTTTACGGTGTATCTTTTTAAATTTCTATTCAAATGTTGTTTGGGTTTAGATAGGGAATGTATTGAGTCTGGAGATAGCTTTGGGTTGTGCTGTCTGAACTCTGTGTGTGTGTGTGTGTGTGTGTGTGTGTTTGCAGTACCAGGAGTTGAACCCAGGGCCTTGCACATGTTTGGCAAGTGCTCTACCACTGACTTCCATCCCAGCCCTTTCTTCTAAATTTTTATTTTGAGACAGGGTCTCCCTAAGTTGCCAAGGCTGGCCTAGAGCTTGTGATCCTCACGTCTCGGCCTCCAGAGTAGGTGTGCTGTGCACCCTGTTAGTGTGTGATCGGCCATTAGGGCCATCGCCTGCCCTGCTGGCTGTCCACAGCAGGCTGCTTAGCGGAGGAGGGCTCTGCAGTAGGACAGGAGGAAGGACTCTCGGTCACTGGTGCAGGGGGGAGGGGAAGGGTCTTTGGGTGGTGGAGGAACAGCATGTACAGAGGCCCAGAGGCCTAGAAGGGCCAGGTGGGAAGGGAGGGGAGAGGAGCCAGATCCGGAAGGGCCCTGGGAGCCAAGTGGGGAGCTTGGCCGTGGTCCTGAAGCGGCCGTGGGGTGGGGGAGGGGAGACCCAGGCTCAGCCTTGGATGGAGGAGCACCTGGGGAGGGATGGTGGTGTGGGTAAGCAGACTGGGTGAGGGGGACGCAGGGCTTAGGCAGCTGAAACGGGGCCACCCCCGGGTTTCTGGCTGTGACACCAGCATCAGGGAGATCACTGTGCCTTCTGCCAGGGCCTTGAGCGGGGGTGTGGAAGGAGGAATCAGGGACATGATGAACCTGGTGAGGGGCTGCTGGGCTAGAGGAGGATCCTGTGAGCATCACAGGGAACGTTCTGGAAGCAGGTCTGGGAGGCTCTGGGGAGGTGGCTGACAGAAGAGGTGACACTTGAGAAGCCCTGAGGCCTGAGTCCTTGGAGAGCTGAGTTTGAGGGGTGGGAAGAGCTTGGCCAGGAGCCATGGGGCTGGGAGGGAGGGTGACTGGACGTGAGCTGGCCCGAGGGCCTTGGCATCGTCCCATGGGGCGCGTGGACCAAGGTTGGGTTCCTGTGGCAGCTGCCCTTCTGCCATTGTTCAGGTCTCTGCAGGACCTTGCTAGTGCCCGCCCTCGTCCCCAGCACAGCGGCACACAGAGCAGATGCAGGCCGCACTGTGACTTTCCTCCCTCATCGTCCTACCCTGCAGATGTCCCTCGGCCTCTGGTTGTCCCCCTCCTTCTGTTCCAGGGTCCTCATGTCATGGGAGGCTCGTCCTGCAGCTTGGTGCTGGGAGCTGGGCTGTGGCTCCAGCTGACGCCCCCCGCCTGCTGCCTCCCCTGAGGCCTTGGGTGCACCTCACCCCCCAGTGGGCAGACCTTCCAGGGCTTCTGTCGGTTCGCATGGTACTGGGAGGGGCAGGATCCTTGTGCCGTTTCTAGGGCAGCAGGGCCGGGCAGGGGGTGGGAAGAGCCTGGGGAGCCCAGGGTGCTCCTGGGCCAGCCTTGACCTTGGAGCAGACAGGTGCACGAGGTGGTGGCAGAGCAGCTGTAGAGGCTTGTGTTGGTGGATGTACTAGAGGAGGTGACTGGGGGGACAGGGCCTGGGGATTGGCCCCTCTGCCTGCCCCCTCGGTCAGTGTTTGGCCATCATCCTTAGGTGGAGCAACATGATCTGGGGACAGTTCTGACGTCTTTCAGAACTTTCTGGGATGTGGCCTCAAGTTCCTGTCTGGGGCTGGATAGTGAGGAGGGGGCGGTCAGGAGGGAGCGAGGGCAGGGAGCGTCTGTGGCTGGGTTATGCGGGCCAGAGAGGGAGTCTGGGGCTGTTCAGCAGCTGTATGTGCAAGAGGCCATGTGCAGGAGTGGAGGTGACCTCTCTTGGACCCTCTGGGAAGCCAAAAGTGTGCTGGGGCTTAACCCAGAAGAGAGGGTGGGTCTCTAGGTTCCATCTCTCTTGGGTATAGTCCTTGTGCCTGGAAGCCCACTCATCTGTCTAAATGCAGCCAGGGTCAAGGTCCCAGCCCTGCAGCTATGACGCAGGGGTTCTGAGGGCAGAGGCCTGGGTCACCGGCCACGTCCCAGCTGCTCCTGCATTGCCCGGTGCAGGGTGAGGCTCTGTGGGGCTCCGGCCCCCCCAGGTTCTCGCCTCCCTCCCTCCACTTGGCTCCCTCGTGGGCAGCTTGCCCTTGATCCTGTTCTCTGCTGGCCTGCTTGCCGTTGAGCCCCAGGGTCTTTGCACTCGCTGGACCTCTCCCGGACTGTTCTTCCTAGCCCTAATGACACCTCTTGGCCACCCACTCCCTGCTTTTCCCCTACATGGCCTCCTCCCTCTGCTCAGGTGGCCCTGTGTGCCAGGGCGCTCCAGCTGGACCTGCCGGCCTCCCTGCTCCGGGCTCCCTGTGCTTCCTCACCCTCCTCAGCCTCTGTCCTGCTGGCTGGGGACAGTGCCTGGTCCCAGGGAGAAGTCTTGCCCAATGGGTGGAAGCGCAGGACCCAGTGGGGTTGCTGGGGGTAAAGGTGGGCCTGGGTGAACGCTGGTGTGGGCCGTGTCCTTACGTGGGGGCTCTGGGTCACGGTGAAGTGTGGGCGACACCCCAGGAATTCCTTTAAAACTTTTTTTTTGTGGTGCTGGGCAAGTGCTCCACACCAAGCCACACCGCAGCCCTACTCCCTGACGTTTTTTTAAATCAGTATTTACCATTTTAACCATTTTTAATAACTTTCATTTTATTTGTTTGTTTGTTTATCTATTTTTACGTGGTGCTTGGGGTGGACCCCAGGCCTCACCAGTGCCAGGTGAGCGCTACACTCCTGAGCCCCAGCCCCAGCCCCTCCCTGACTCTTTTCTTTAAAATATTCTTTTAGTTGTGGGTGGACACAATGCCTTCATTTTCTTTCTTTCTTTTTGTGTGGGGCTGAGGCTCAAACCCAGCACCTCACGCGTGCCAGGCAGGCGCTCTAGCACTGAGCCCCAGCCCCGGCCCCTCCCTGACTCTGGAGGAAGCCTGTGCCCGGGCCTGGCTGCTGATCTGTCTTCATGCTCGGTCCACCCCGCAGTGTCCCCTCCCCAGGGCTTCACAGGCCTCAGGAGTTGGGGCATCCACTCAGGCCAGGGCCACTCACGGTTAATTACAGACGGGCCACAGTGGATGTCTTTGGTGTTTTGGCTCCGGGGGACGCCTGCGTTCCAGGCCTCGTTTGGCCTGCGTGCAGCATCCTAACTGCACCTTCCTGTCCCAGATGGCCTGCTTCTCAGGGAGAGCCGGGGGGCTGCTCGTGGAGGGGGAGCTTCCTCCAGGCCTCGAACCGGGCCAAGCAGCTGCTGAGCTGGAGCAGGGAGTAGAGGGAACAAACTGGGCTTGGTGGCCCTGGGGCTGTAGTCCACTGGGTGACCTCCAGTAGTGACAACCCCTCATAGTCCAGGGCCAGCTGGATTCAGGCTTGAGGGGACCAAAGCTTCCATTCCCACGGGAGGCAGTGGGGGGAGCAGGCTGATGAATCCCAGCCAGGAATCCAGGCACTGGTGTGTCGGCACGTCTAGCATTTAAGGAGAAGCCAGCAATTCTGATGTTTAAGTTAATTTTAAAATAAAAAACTTTAAAGTTGGCCACCAGTTTGCATTTTTCTGGACACGCTCCTCAGACTTCAGGAAGACCGCAGTTGCAGCTGGCCCCGCTCCTGCCTGCCAGGCTGCAGGCTCTGGTGAGCACCTCTGAGCTGCAGAGGCGCGGTGCCTTCCCCAGGGTTCTGCCTGTGCCCAGCCACCCTCGGAGGGGACCTGTGGGGGCTGATGTCCAGGGTCACCAGTTGTTTCTCTTCCACATGCACATGGGGCCCTGGTGGCTTCCCAGTTTGGCAGCATGCACGAGGGCTGATGTGGGCCCCTCTGGTCACCCCCACACTGCCAGAACCCCGAGGATCCTTTTGGTTTCTCTTTTATGTTTTTTTTTCCCAAGGTAAAATACACAAAATAACGTCACCATTTTGGAGTCTATGGTTCGGCAGCTCAGTGTGGTGCTGTGCAGCTGTTGCCTCTCTCTGGATCCAGAACACTTGCATCTCCCCAAAAGGAGATCATCCCCATCGGCAGCCACTCCCTGCCCCTAAGTCGAGTCCCTGGCAGCCACTGATCTGCTCCCTATCTCTGGATTTGCTGCCCTGGGTATTTTGTTTCTCTTATTTGTTTTTTTGATACCAGGGGTTGAACTCAGAGACACTTTACCCCTGAGCCACATACCTACACCTTATTTTTTATTTTTGAGACAAGGTCTCATCAAGTTGCTTAGGGCCTTGCTGAGGTGCTGAGGCTGGCCTTGAACTTGGATCCTCCTGTCTCAGCCTCCTGAATTGCACGCATTGCTGTGCCCAGCTCTGGGTGTTCTGGACATTTTGCATAAATGGGCTCTTCACTATGTGGCCTTTTGTGGCTTGGCTGCTCTTGCTCAGGATCATGTTTTTGAGGTTCGTCCGCATTGTAGATCAGGATTTCATTCTTTCTGCGTGTGTGGTGCTGGGCTTGGAACCCAGGGCCTTCTGCATGCTCTAGGCAGCACTTTGCCACTGAGCTTCACCCTCAGTCTTTTTTATTTTACTTTGAGATGGGGTCTCATTAAGTTGCCCAGGCTGACCTTGAACTTGTGGTCCTCCTGCCTCAGTCGATCCAGTTGCTGGGATTAGAAATGTGTGTCACCTTGCCTGACTGAGTTTCCTTTCTTTTTTAATGTATTATCTCTCTCTCTCTTTTTTAACCTTTATTTTGTTTGTTTGTTTTTATGTGGTGCTGAGGATCGAACCCAGTGCCTCACGTGCGAGGCATGTGCTCTACCACTGAGCCACCACTTAGCTCCGAATTTCCTTTCTTTTTATGGCTGATACTCCACCGTGTGGATGGGCCGTTGTGTCTATCTGCTTACCTGTGGGTGGGCATTTGAGTGGTTTCCACGGTTTGGCGGGTGTGTGCAGAGCTGCCTGAATGTGTGTGTACGAGGATTTGTGTGAATGGTTTTCAGTTTTCTTGGGTCTGTACCAAGGAGTGGAATAACTTTTTGTTTTGTCTCTGTTTTCTTTCCTCAGATGAGGTCTTACCTCGTTGCCCAGGCTGGTTTTTTTTTTTTTTTTTTTTTTTGTACCAGAGATTGAACCCAGGGGCACTCGGCCACTGAGCCACATTCCCAATCCCTTTTTTAAAATTTCATACTTTGAGACAGGGTCTCGAGTTGTTTAAGGCCTCGCTAAGTTGCTAAAGCTAGTTTTGAACTTTTGACCCTCCTGCCTCAGCCTCCTGAGCCACTGGGATTAAAAATGTGTGCCGTCATGCCCAGCTGCCTGGGCTGATCTTGAACTCATTTGCTCAGGTAATCTTCCTGCCTCAGCCTCCTGGCTAGCTGGGGCTCCTGAACTCCGAACGTCTGGATCTGGGCCCCTACTCTGCATTCTACCACTGAGTGACAGCCTTGGACCTTTTTATTTTTTATTTTGAGACAGGGTCTTGCTAAGTTGCTGAGGTTGGCCTTGAACTTGCGACCCTCCTGCGTCAGCCTTCTGAGTGTGCCACTGTGCCCACCTCCCTTGGTGCCTTTCAAGAGCAGCTCCTGCTCCTGCAGGGAGTCGGCAGTGCCCACCCTGGGCTCTGGGGAGGGTGTCCATGCCTGGTCAGGGACAGTACCAGGGCTGCCACACAAATGACCACAAACCTGTGGTCTTAAAAAGCAGCAGTGTGTGCTCGCTGTTCTGGAGGCAGAAAGTCCGAACTCAGTTGGGCTGATTTTTCCAGAGGCTGCAGAGGCGGGGGTGTCCTTCCTGCCTCTTGAGCTTCTGGTGGCTCCGGAGTTTCTTGGCTTGTGGCTGCCTCCCTCTGACTCTGTCTCCATGTGGCCTTCTTATGTCTGTTCTTATCATACGAGGTCACCTGCCACTGGGTGAGGGCCACGGTACTGCAGTGCACGGCTTCCTCTTAACCCGATTATGCCAGGTCTCATTGCAGATGCTGCGGGCCAGATGCTGCTGATCGCGGCGCACGGGGGTTTGTAGCCACAGTGTGAGTGTGTGCATTCGGGCACATGGGTGTGTGCACACCAGCCGTGTCAGTCTAGCTCCAGGAGGGTGGGGGTGCAGGATTCAGAGAGTGTCCAGTGAGTGGTGACAGGTGCAAGGTGGGGGCTGAGGGGCGGGTGGGGCTTGGGAGTGAGGCGTTGAGGGGCAGGGAAGCCAGGCTCTCCCCTGGGGTCCCCTGTGTGGCATCAGGGCACGAGGAGCCCAGGACTGGATGTGTCTTCTTGTGGCCTTCGTCTCAGCTGCACCGACAGTCCCTGGGCAGTAGCTCTTGGGTCAGGGGCCACCTGGGAGCTCAGCTGGAGTCTCTGCAGTGGACCTGGACTGGATCAGGGTGGCCACCCGTGCTGCGTTCCCTCCAAGCTGAGTTTCCCAAACAGCGTCCCCATTGGAGGGTGGTGACGCCCTGCGTTCTCCCTTCTGTCTGCTCGGCTCCACGAGGAGGTGAAAGTTCCCAGCTGGGCCAAGTGCGGGCAGGGGCAGAGCAGAGCTGCTGGTTGCTGTAGGGGGGCCCTCAGAGGAGGGGGCTTTGCACCTGGTCCCCAGGTCAAAGCTGCAGCTGTCCCCAGAACTAGGGGAGTGGGTGTGGGAGCAGATGGCACAGGCAGAGAGTGTGTGGGCTGAGGGACTTGGGGGGCTGGGAGGAAGACCTGGCAGCGGTCCTGAGGGACAGAAGGGCAGGGCCCTGCCAGCCCGGGGACAGGGTTGGGTTTGGATCCATTGTATTTAATGGGACACGTAAAAGTCACCTTTTTTGGAGGGGATGTTGGGGATTACACCCAGGGGCACTTTACCACTGAGCTACATCCCCAGTCCTTTTTTTTTTTTTTTTAATTTATTTTTTAGTTGTAGTTGGACACAATACCTTTATTTTATTCATTTATTTATTTTTTTTATGTGGTGCTGAGGATCCAACCCCGGACCTCGCACGGGCCAGACGAGCACTCTTACCACTGAGCCACAACCCCAGTGCCCCCAGTCCTTTTTTTATTTTTAATTTTGAGACAGGGTGTCATTAAATTGCCGAGGCTGGCCTTGAACTTGTGATTCTACTTCAGCCGGAGTCTCTTTCCTTCAGCCTGAGGAATTACAGGTGGGCGCCTCTGCATCTGGCAACGTTCACCGTTTTAAAGTGAACAGTTCTGTGGCATTTGGCACCATTTCAGTGTTGTGCAGCCACCAGCTCCGTCTAGTTCCAGAACATGTTCATCCGCCAAAAGGAGACCCTCTACCTCCCAGCAGCCTCGCCCCTCCCCCCAGCCCTTCGAAACCACTGATCTGCTGCTTCCTGTCTGTGGATTTGCCTGTTCCGGACGTTTCATATCAACAGAATCCTGCAATGTGTGTCCCTCTGTATCTGGTATCTGTCACTGGTTGTCATGTTTTTGAGGTTCATGCATAGCAGCAGGTGTAAGTGCTTCATTCCTTTTCGTGGGTGAATAATGTTCTACTGTATGGCTTCATCATCGTGCATATACTCAATTTATTTATTTATTTTTGGAGCTGGGGTTGAGCTCATGGGTGCTTTGCCACTGAGCCACACCCCCAGCCTCATTTTGTATTTTATTTAGAGACAGGGTCTCACTGAGTTGTTTAGTGCCTCGCCGTTGCTGAGGCTGGCTTTGACCTTGCAATCCTCCTTCTTCAGCCTCCTGAGCTTCTGGGATTACAGGTGTGTGCCACTGCACCCAACCCCAGCCCTTTTTATTTAGAGTTGGGGCCTTGCTAATTTTCTGAGTCTGGCCTCAGACTTGAGATCCTCCTGTCTTGGCCTCCTGAGTCGCTGGGATTATAGGCATGCACTCCCTGCTTGGCGGGACATGTCATTATGTAGGTACTCATTCATTGGTGGGTTTCCCCTTTTTTTGGCTCTATCAGTTGTGTTCTTCTGAGCACGTGTGTGCAAGGGTTTGCATGGGTGTGTTTTTATTTCACTGGGGCCTAGACCTGGGAGTGGCATTCCTGGGTCATATGGAAACTTGGCATTTAACTTGTCAAATTGACAAGCAGGGAGTTTTGTTTTAAATAGAATAGAGACCTGCTGTGTGTTTTAACACGGAGAGCGGCACCATCTGAATTGAAGAAAGGGAAGAAAGGAAGGGCATGTGTGTCGGCTACATGCAGGGGGTTTTCTGTCTAGGGGACACCTGGACAAGGTGAATGATGACCCGGACTGGGACCAGGGGAGGGGCTGCTAATGGGCCCTGAAGGTCAGGCTGTAGGACGTGATCTTGAGAGTGCAGGGAGTGCAGAGGGGACACCAGCCCCTGCCCCTGCTTTCTTTTGCCCTGGTGGGTGCCTGGGGCTGGTGACGCCTGCTCCATGGTGAGGCGGTTCCTGACCATTCCCTGCACTGCGAGTGTCCCTTGGACTGCCTGAGCGTGCTACAAATGCTGCCGTGGTCTGAGGACAGGGAGGCAGGTGACGTCCAACCCCACTGGGTCCTGGAGGCCTGGCTGGGAGTCTGGGGAGCTCTGTTAACAGGGCTCTGGGAATGTAGAGTTGCCCAAAGGGTAGTGGCGGGCTGTGGCAGGCCCAGGACCCAGCCTCCTGGATCACAGAATGACTTTAGTGTTCTTATGTAACCCCGACACTGAGCTATGTCTAAAAAATGGAGCATTAAAGCTATTTTGGGCCCGTGGTAATGAGGGCATCTCACTTTTGTCTTATCTTCCCGTGGTCCCCGCCATCCTGTGGGGAGGCGGCGTGGAACGGGCTGCTCCTCGAGAGAGGCCTTATCAGCCAGACCCCAGCGAGGCCATGTGTCGGGGGGTGATGCCGCTTTAAGACATCATTTGCTGGACACGGGCTGGGGGCATCTTCTGGAAGATCAGCCGCAGTGCTTAGGATCCCGGAGGCAGTGACCCTGCGGGAGCAAGGCTGGGCCTCCTCCTTCACTGCATCTGGGATGTAACTTCCCGAGTTGGGTCAGGCACCTGTCAAAAACCAGGCCTGACAGTTTCAAGACGGGCACGGGGCTGCTTAGGGGAGGCCCCGCTCGCTCGGCGGTGTGGGCGGGGTGGGCTCCCTGCCCGGACCGAGGGGCCGCTCGTGGGGAGGCAGGCCCTGTTTCAAGTGGCCGGCGTCTCCCGCTGGTGGTTTGCGTTATTCAGTTGGTGATGAGATTTAAAATTAAACTGCAAAGGATCTGTTCCCCCAGCTACAAATAGAGACGTGTGCTCGCACATTCCAGAAACCGCGCACACCAGGGGTGTGTTTGGAGGCATCGTGGAGGAGCAGGGAGTGCTGGAACCCCTCCCTCGTCCCCATCCTCCCCCCCCCCTCTCTCTCTCACACACACACACACACACACACACACATACTTTTCATGTGTAGGGCCTCAGTCTCTCTATTTTCTGTGACTGCTGTGACAAGTGACCACAAATGCGGTGGCTTAGAACAACAGAAATATTCCCTCCCAGTTCAGGAGGCCAGAAGTCCAAGATCAGGGTGTCCTCAGGCTCCAGGGCAGGATCCTTCCTGGCCTCTGGCGGCTTTGGGGGTTCAGGTCTGGGGCTTGCGGCCACACACCCCAGCTGCTGCCTCCTGCGTCTCATGGGCTTCTCTCCTCTGTCTGTCTCTTCTTGTCTTCAGAGGACACCAGTATTTGGGTTTAGGGTCCACCCTCATCCAGAATGACCTTGTCGTAACTAACGACATCTGCAGAGACGCTCTCTCCAAATAAGGTCCCTTCACAGGGACTGGGGTTAGGGTGTGACACAAGCCACCACAGACTCTCTACCATGTCCTCACTAGCTCTTTTTCTTTTGTGACGGGGTGGGGGTGTTCTGGGGCACCTGACCACTGAGCCACATCCCTAGCCCTTTTCTTTAGAAACAGGGTCTCATTGAGTTGCTTAGCGCCTCGCTGTTGCTAAGGCTGGCTTTGAACTCATGATCCTCCTGCCTCAGCCTCCTGAGCAGCTGGGATGACAGGCGTGGCCACTGCCCCCGCCTCACTAGCTCTTAAACAGGTCCTTGGCTTTCCTGAAGCAGGCAGTATGTACCCCATTTCACATCGGGCACCTCGGAATGCCCAGGTCACGGGGAGGCTGGGTCCCCATGCTGTCCTGTACCCCAGCAGAGCAGAGCATGGGGGGTGTGCTGTTGGGCTTGATCCGTGGGTTTTGGGGACGTGCACTGCCAGTCCTTCACACCTGTGACCCACTCACTGGCATCCCAACCTCCCGCCATCCTGCTAGTGGGGACTCTCAGCGGTGTCGGGTATAGGAAACTGAGGCCAAGTGATTTGGCACTTGTTCTGGGCCCCATGGCCAGTGAGAGTTAGACCTGGGGCACACTGCAGGCGTGGGCTCGTGGGGGCCCCATCTGGCCTACCACAATGCTGGTGTGGTATGTTGGGTAGTGACCCCAGCACTCCCACCCACGTCCTATCTTCTGGCACCTGTGACTGGGGCCTTTTTGGAAAAATGGTTGTTGGGGTGTGATTTGTGATTAAGATCTTGGTGACGTGGTCCTAAATTTTGAGTTGGCCCTGAACCCAGTGACTGGTGTCATGAAAAGAGAAGACCAGACAGAGACAGACGCCCAGGGATAGGTCATGTGATGATGGAGGCAGAGATTGGAGTGGCATGGCCAGAGCCAAGGTCCAGCAGGGACTGCTGAGCATCACCAATGTTGTGACTGAGGTGAAATATACAGACTATGAAATCAACCAGTTTGTTTATTTATTTTAATTTTTTTAAGCTGCAGATGAACACAATATCTTATTCATTTATTTTTCACATGGTGCTGAGGCCTCCTGTGTGTGAGGAGTGCCTCCTGTGTGTGAGGAGTGCTCTGCCACTGAGCCCCAGCCCCAGCCCCAGCCCCTGAAATTAACCATGTTAAAGGGAACATTCTGTGATTTTCAGAACATTCGGAGCATTGTGCCTCGATTGCTTTTGTCCAGTTCTAGAATGTCTCTGTGTCCCCCCAAAAGGAGATGTGTCCATCACATCACTCCCCCCCCTCCCCCAGCCCTGGGGGCCCCTGACCTGTTTTCCGTCTCTCTGGCTTTGCCTGTTCTGGACATTTCATGTGAGTGGCATTATGTGCCATTTGGCCTGTTGTGTCTGGCTTCTGTCACCCAGTGCTGTGTTGCTGGGGCTCGCCTGTGTTGGAGCTGGCCAGGGTCATTCCTTTTTATGCCTGACTAATAGTCCAGTGTGTGGATGGACCACATCTTAAGATCCATTTTTCTGTTAGGTCATCACTTTTCCTCTGCTGTAGCGCTGGGGCTTGCATCCGGGCCTCTTGCACAGCAGGCAGGTGCCTTGCCGTGGGGCTACCTTTTGGCGCCTCTTCTCCCCACTGTCCACCTCAGTTCCCAGCTTTGTTTACATCCCTCTTCACTCTCCCTCCTGTCCCTCTTTGTCCCACATCCCTGCCCTTGGTGACACTTTGGTAGTACAGGCAGTGAGGAGGAGGGTGGGTGTCCCCATTACCCCAAGTGCAGAGAGGGGTCCAGATGCAGGGCCTGAGCCCCGAGTCGATGCGTCAGCCCCGCTGTGAGCTCCACGTGCAGCTTAGAGTGCTGGAGGTTCATGGCGGAGGCCAGTTCAGAGTGGGGGGCTGGGGTCCCGGACAGGGTTCCCAGCAGTGGCCTCATCCCTCACTGGCCTGCATCATAGAGGACAGAGGACCTCAGGATTGTGGAAGGTGAGGCACTTGCTTGGTGTTTCCTGCCTAATCGCCATTTGGAGTCAAGAGCAGGAAGCTCGTAGCCATGTGCCCCGGGGGGTCAGCGGGGCCTCCGGGGAGTCAGGCCCAGGTGGAACAGGGCGGTCCCCTTTCTGAGTGCCTGGTCTACAGCAGCTTCATCAAAAGTGACACACACTGGTGAGGCTCTGGGGTGGGGTGGTTTATTCAGGGCTCCCAAAAGGGACGACCGGCAATGGTGTCCCTTCCTGTGTTAGTCAGCTGTCACCGAGACGCAGTGCCGAGATAATCTCCTTAAAGGGAGAGGTGTATTTTGGTTTCAGAGGTTTTAGTCCGTGGTCACCTGGCCCTGTTGCCTTGGGCCTGTGACAAGGCTGTACGTTGTGGCACGGAGCATGTGGCGAGGCGGCTGTCGCCTCATGACAGCCAGGAAGCAAAGAGACAGAAAGGGGCCAGGCGTCTCCAGGACGCCCAGTGCCTCACTTCCTCCCCTAGGCCTCCCCTCCTGAAGGGTCCCTCGCCTCCCCAAAGCCCCACGGCTGGGGACCAGGCCTGCTGCACAGGTACCCTTGGGGGACTTTCCAGATCTATGGCACCATCTCACCCAGGGAGAAGCGTGGCTTGAGTGACGCTGTGACACCCTTACCTGAGCATAAAACCTCCACAACAGAACTGCAGTCTTCACGTGGATGGCCGCAGATTGAGAGAGTGACTCGGGGCCTCCTTGGGGAGCGTCAGTGAGGATTTGCGGTGACCGCAGGGTGGGCGTCAGCCTCAACAGCATCCCCGGGGTTCCTGATTCAATCGCAGAGAGGGAGAGGGGACAGCTGTTCCATCCGCAGGCAGATGCGAGAGTGTGTGGTGCCTTCTCCACTTGCTGGGACTGTCTCCAACTTGAGAGAGGTGACAGGTCTTGAGAGAGGTGACAGGCGGTGTCGGTGTCGTTTTTGTCCAGGGAGGGGCTTCTGTGATGAGCCGGGTGTGGGTCCAGCAACTGTGCTGCTGGGGGCTCAGGAGCCTCCTGCGCCTCAGCCCCGCCCACCCACCTGGGTCCTTGGTTTCCCTAGGCCAGGGGAGATGGTCCCACCTGCCTTAGGTTGGGAAGCCATGCAGATAAATGTCCCTGGCTCCTGTAACAAGCGGCCACAAACCAGGCGGCTAGAACCACAGGAATGAGCTCTCGCAAAGTCCTGGAGGTTCCAAGTCCAAACTTCAGGCATCGGCAGGGCGCCTGGGCCTCCCCAGCTCCAGGGGAGGGTCCCTCCTGCCTCCTGTGGCTTTTGGGGGTCGCAGACATTCCTTGTCTTGGAGCCATATCCCTTCAGTCCCTGCCTTCCCCTCCTGATCTGTCCCCCCTTTTCTGTCTCTTATGAGGGCGTCAGCCATGGGATTTGGGGTCCTTCGTAGGTACTCCAGGATGAGTTTTTCATCCTTGGATCGTTTGCTTATTTCCATCTCAAAGACCCTTTTCCCAGATAAGGTCGTGCACTCTTGGGTTCCAGGACGTGGCTGTGTCTTTTGGGGACATAGGTGAGCCCGAATCTGGGCTTTGATTGAGGGTTCGGCCGGTGCCTGTGTGTTGCGGACTCAGACATAGATGCGGTCCCTGCGTCACGCTCTTCTCAGTTCCCGAAGGTCTCTGGCCCTGTGAGCACCTGGGCCCCGTTGGGGATCATCTCCCCTGTATCCCCCTGGGGACATCTGTGGGAGCTGGTGTGCTCCCTTTGTCCCTGCAGACCTCTCCATGCTCCCCCTGGGAGCCAGTGTCCTCTCTCCCCTGCCCACTAGACTCTCGTTGATGTTTAATCCTGTTCTCCGGTTCCGCTCCTGCCCTGTGCCATACCGATTTGGGGAATCTCTGACCTCTGTGGGGCCTCTGTACTTTGTGCCCCGTCACTTCTCCAGCTCTCACCTGAACCTGGTCACCCACCAGCAGCTTGGCTCACCTTTGGCTTCCCTGCTGTGGCCTCTGGGGAGCCCCTTGCCATCCTCACCAAACATCTACCATCAGGCCATCTCTTTGGTGTCTGGAGGTTTAGGCCTGCTTCTGTACTGGACAGGAGGAACCTGGGGTCATTGGTCCCCTCCCAGAGCCCAGGAGGCCTTGGTCACCTTCCTCAGAGGACAGAGTGGCCTGACTGTCCCCCAGCCCCAAGGGTGGGGCCCTCAGTCCACACTGAAGAAGTCATAAGTTCCAGTCTGAGCTGTCCATGCCTGAGGGGCCTCCAGTCTGAGCTGTCCATGCCTGAGGGTGCTGGTGAATGCAGCTCGGTTTCTGGTACCTGCTGGCCGGCCTGCGCCCTCCTCTGGAAGCCCCGCTGCCCTCTTGGCTGCGCTTTGTGCTCTCCCCTCCTCATCCTAGCCTGTGTGCGCCTCTCCTGGTCGGGTCACGGGGCTCTTCCTTTGTTCTGGAGAATCCCTTCCTTGTTGACCGTGGCCTTTCTGAACTGCTAGCTGCCATCCCTGCCACTTCCACCCTCCTGCTCTGCCCAGTCCTCTCGGGGACGTCCCTGGGTTGTCCCTGGGTTGGGGGCAGTGTGGCCCTACCCTGGGCCCCTCTGTGCCCACGTGGATTTCCCGTGGATTTCTGGAACATGTGGCATGTCTCAGCTCTGGAGCTGGCCACGGCACCCAGACACGCTCTCCCCTGATTCTTGTGCCCTAGTCCTCAGTCTTGTCCGACTTGAGGCTGTGCCCTGGAACGGGATCTGGCTGCTTGTTCTCCTGACGCAAGAACATCTTTGCGCATAAATCTGCGTTTTGGATGATCTCCCTCAGGATGGCTTCCCAGAAGTGGGATTACCGGGTCGGAGGTCGGGAACGTGGCTCAGGCTCTCCACAGATGCTGCCAAATGGCGCTGCCGATGCTACCGGCCACCTGCCTCGGAGTCCTGATCATTTCCGCCCCTGCTGATGTGTGCTGGCCTTGTTTCACCCCTGGGTCCCCTGGGTGGCAGTGGAGGACACTAGGTCTGGGGAGGAGAAGATGTTGCCCCGGGGGCCCTTGGGGCTGGAGCCTGGAGCAGTAGTGGGTTGAAAAGTGACTCCCCCCCAAAAGAAAACCAGTGAACAGTCCCTCACAGCCATTCATGACCATGACTATGAGTGTGACCTCATTTGGAAATAGGATCTTTGCAGATCTGATCAAGTAAGTATATGGTTCTGGGTGGTTTCTGAATCCAGTGACTGGTGTCCTTATAAGAAGAGAAGGTCGCTGGGGATGTGGCTCAAGCGGTAGCGCGCTCGCCTGGCATGCGTGCGGCCCGGGTTCGATCCTCAGCACCACATACAAACAAAGATGTTGTGTCCGCCGAAAACTAAAAAATAAATATTAAAAAAAAAAAAAAAAGATAAGGTTGTGGCTCAGAGGTGGAGTGCTCGTCGGGCCACGTGTGGGGCACTGGGACCACGTAGGAATAAACACACAAAAGTAAAAGTGTTGTGTTCATCTACGACTTTTATATATATGTATATATAAAGAAGGTACAATTAAGAAAAGAGAGACAGGAAGGGAGGGGCACATGTGAGGAGGCAGAGATTAGGGTGATGTGTCTGCAAGCTCTGGGCATTGCGGGAGCCACCAAAGAGGCCTAGGGCAGATTCTGCCTCCCAGCCTCAGGGAGCCCCCCTGCCCACACCTTGACTTTGAACTTATGCCCCCAGAACTGTGAGGGAATGTATTTCTGCTGTTTCAGCCACTTGGTTTGTGGTTGTTCGTTATAGCAGACAACAAATATGCCCACCAGGAACTTCCTCCTGCTCCTTCCTTTGGAAGCCGTCTTGGTTCTGGAAGCCTCTTTGGTCCCCAGCCCCACGGCCTCCCGTAGGTGTCAGCCTGGCCCTGCTGGAGCCCCGGGCAGCTCCCCCAAGTCACAGGTGAAACCAGATGCCCGGCTCCTGCCTGGCCCTCAGTGGTTCCTGCAGAAGCCCAGCTCATCTGCGTGGTGGGATCTCTGCTTCCTCTACAGACTGGGGGAGGGCGGGCCTCGGTGCGGTCGCCTGCGCCCTGAGGGTGGCCGCCCTCCTTCCTCTTCTCAGCTGACCCCATGCTGAGGACGTCCGTATATGACCAGGGCCTTGAGTGTAAGAGGTAAAAAGCCACCTCAACACTCCCAGGCTGGCCATGGCCTCCCCTGGGTGGCAGCAGCTCCTCAGCCCCTTCTGCAAGGTTACTTGCCCTTTGCCTTGGCTCCGTGTAGACCATGATGCTCACTTCCAGGACCGTTGTGGCTCCCCTGGGCCTGCTGGGACACATCCCGGGCAGGAATGGCCTCTTGGCCTGCTGCGCGGAGCCCCCTACACCTGCACGGTCAGCAGGTGGGAAGCCATGCTCGCCCGGCCCCCAGCCTTGAGGTGGAGGAAGAGCCGCCAGGTTCAGTGCCCGGGAGACCCCAGATCCTCGCCATCCACCCCGTTTAGCCCTGGGGTCTGGGGATGTAGTTGGAAGGGCTTCTGAGGGGGTCCTGTGACCCTTCCCCACTGGACAGGGTAGAGTCACTGACATCTGCCACCCTCCCTCCTGTGTCCTGGGCTCCAGCCCTGCCTCCCCACCCCTCTGTAGTGACAACCCTGATGGATGACCTGGACTGGTCCCTGCTGCCCTCACTCCCTGGGACTGTCCCCAACTGCTGGGCCTCCACTTCTGCCCCTGCTGTTGCTTCTGCCTGATCCCCTGCCTATCTTATTCTTCACTCTGGAGGGTCCCCATCTTTGGCCCTCCCACCCAGCTTGGCTCTGTGTGTCCTGCCTCTCCTGGGCCCCAGAGGACCCTGCTCTGCAGCCCAGGCCTCCTCCCTTGAGACCCCTGCCCTGGGCTCCTCCCTGCCTCGTCACAGGCCCTTCTGTTACTTGCCAAAACTCCTGGGGACCAGCTCAGAGACCCTGTAGCCCAGGTGGCCTCCTGACCCTGGAGAGCTGGCTGCCTTTCCTGCTGTGCCCCAGCCGTGGCTGAGCCCGTTTCACAGATGAGGCAGGACGGGGGTCGGGGCCAGGTTCATAGCTGCCACAGCAAAGTCCAAGGACTAAATGGCTTCAACCAATAGAAGCCTCGTCCTTCTGGGGGCCAGAGGCCCAGGATGGCGGTGCGGCAGGGCTGCTTGCTTCGGAGGCCGCGAGGGAGTCCGCCCCAGCCCGCCTCTGAGCTCCCAGCAGCCCTCGGCAGTTCCTTGGCTTGTGGCCGCGTGAGTCCAGGCTCTGTCCTCACATGGCCTTCTTGTCTCTGTGTCTGTGTCCTCCCCTCTTCTTAGGAGGACGCCAGTCATTGGATTTAGGGACCTCCCTAAATCCAGGGTGATCTCATTTTCAAATTCTTAACTAATTACATCTGCAAAAAACTTAATTTCAAATAAGGTCACATTGCGAGGCTTCCGTGGGCAGGAATTTAGTGGGGTGAGGGGTCCGGGGCGGGTTCTGTTTTGTGCACAATATATCCTGGGCTGCCCACCTTCAGTCCCCATGCTGAGCTGGGCTTGGTGGCACATGCCTGTCATCTCATCTCCCTCAGAGTCTGAGGCAGGAGGACCCTGTCTCAAAAAAAAAAAAAAAATGGAAAGAGGCGGGCGTGTGGCTCAGTGGTAGTGCTTGCCCAGCCCTGCTCCGACCCTAGCACAATCAGAAGCAAATAGATCCTGGTGTCCAGGTCGCCTGGACTGCCTTGCAGCCCGAAACTCCTTCAAGCGGATGGTGGCTCCTCTAGCAGCTCCCACCCGAGACCCCTGGGAGCAGGCCTCTTGCCTTATATTCACGAGACGGAATCCAGAAATTCACCCACAGTCCGACTGTCAGTGTCAGCTGTCCGGCAGCCCTGGAGGACAGGCATCAGCTGGTCACGCCTACATCCTAGACTCTCTCCAGGGCTGGGTACAGCACGGTGTAGCTCAGAGACCCCTCCCTGTGCCCTCACACCCCTGTGTCCTGTGAACTCCTTCAGAGAGTCTGGGATCTGTGGGTCTTGACAGGGCTTGGCTGGTTGTGGCCACTCCCTGAATACTTGGGGTGTAGGGCCACTTAGGGCTCCCCAGTTCTAGATATGGCTGTCCATGGACATTTGCTAGGGGCAGCACGGGTCCCTGGCTGTCAGGGCATGTCAGCCTCCTGGACAGACACAGGCAGGCAATGTTCCCCTGACAGGGTGCTATTGTTTGAATTTTGTGCTCCTCCAAACTCATATGAGGAAGCCCTAACCTCTAATGTGACCGTATTTGGAGATGGGGCTTTTACGAGGTCATTAAGGCTAATGAGGCCTAAGAACAAGGCCCTAGTTTATAGGATTGGTTTTGAAGAGGAAGAGAGAAATTACGTCTGCACCCCATGTACCCAGACAGGGCCCTGGAAAAACCCAGGGGGCAGATCCCTGCCAGCCAGGAAAGCACCCTCGCCAGGAGTGGAACCAGCTGGCACCTGGTCTCAGAATTCCAGCTTCCAGGGGGTCATTTTGGAAGCAAGCCACGCGGTCAGAGAGCTCACCTCCTGAAGAGGTGGTATTTGGCCTGAAACCCAAATGGTGAGCAGGGGCCACCATAGAAGCTTCCAGACAAGGGTGTGGTAAGTGCAAGGGCCCAGTGGCAGAATGCAGGAAGGCCTGGGGGCTGCAGTGGGAGGTTTGGGATGGCCTCCAGGGCTGTGAAGTGCAGCCCTCAAGCTCAGGGACGCTCCTGGTGACAGGAGATGTGCTCACAGGCCCTGGAGAGAGCCTGGCTTGTAACCAAGGCCCCTCCTGGCACCCTGCTCCTCAGTGCCTCAGTTTCCCTGCTCACAAAACGTGGGTGCAGTCGTGTTCCCGCCCTTGCAGGGCTGCCGGGAGGCCCCATTCAAAGAGGGCGCTTGGCCAGCTGGCAGGCCAGGGTCTCCTGTCGGGGGAGGGAGCCCCTGTGAACCAGCTGTGCTGCTCGCCGTCCCTAGGGACGTCCCTCCATCCCCGCCAGAGCATCCGTGTTCCACAGCCGCCACCAGCAGAGAAACAGAACGTGCTCACGGCGACCCTGATTCAGTTGGGTCTGGAAATTTGGCAGCGGCAGTGGAGCCTGATTAAAGGCATTCCAGGCCCCGGTGTTTGTGTATTTGGTTCTGTATTTACACTTGGGGAGCGAGAGAGGAGGCAGCCCCGGAGCGTCCCGAGGGCCGGGCCTCAGTGACTCAGCCTGGAACCCACGCGCCTCTCAGGCTCTCATTCACTCCCGCTCCCGCCTTCCTCCCCGCTGGTCCGCGTTTCCCGAGATGCCCCGCACAGCCAGCTGAGGGCCCTCCGTCAGCCTGGGGGCCAGGGGGCCAGGCAACAGCAAAGCTCCACAGACACTGCCTCCAGACGTGCCCCACACGTGAGTGTGAGAGTTAAGCTCCGAAGCTGCTAGAAGGAAACCCAGGGGCAGCTCTTCCTGACCTTGGACAGCAGTGGACACTGAGACATAACAAAAGCGCAGCAGCAAGGTACATTGGACACCATCCCAGTGAAAACTGTTGTGCTTCAAAATCCATCCTCAGGCATCTGAAAAGACAGCCTGTAGGATGGGAGAAAAATATTTGTAGTTTGTGTATTTGATGGGGGATGAATTTCCAGAGTGTCTAATAAACTTCTTACAAACCAACAAGGAAAAGACGGTGCAGTTTAAAAATGGGCAAAGAACTTTGAATAGACTTTTTCCCAAAGGTGACTTGTAGAGAGCCGACAGGCAATGCAGATGCCCAGCGTCACCAACCACCGGGGAAATCCAAGTTCAGAAGCACCATGAAAGCCGGCGCTACGGCACATGCCTATAATCCCAGGGCTCGGGAGGCTGAGGCAGGAGGATCACAAGTTCCAAGCCAGCCTCCGCAAATGTGAGGTGCTAAGCAACTGAGCGAGACCCTATCTCTAAATGAAACATAAAAAGGGCTGGGGATGTGGCTCAGTGTTTAAGCACCTCTGGGTTTAGTTACTGGTACACCACCCCCTTCCCGCCCACCCAAAAAATAGCACAGCGAGACACCATCTCACACCCCCAACTACTGTTATCCCAAACCAGTGACGGGGGAGCAGCTCTGGTGGAGCACAAGGCCTGGGCCCATCCCAGGGCTGCACACACACGGAACAGGCGTTGGGGAGGAGGCAGAGGCCTGGAAGCCTCCTCCGTGGCTGGCGGGAGCCTAGTGTGGCGGGCTGCTGAGGAGCGCGGCCTGCAGGTCCGCCACAGTTAGTGCAGGACCTGCAGCCTCCCCAGGCAGAGCCGTGAGGTTGGGAAGTGGGTGCAGACACAGCTCGTGTTCCCTGCAGATTGTTCCCAGCAGCCAAAAGGTTCAGTTTCTGGAGTCACAGCCCAAGTGTCCGTCAGCTGGTGAATAAATAAGCGGAAGCGAGGCGCACACATGCGTGGGGTACCCTGGGCTGTAGGAGGAGTGAGGCCCCCGTCCTGGACGCAGCACAGGCAAACCTCAAAGATACGTCATGTGAAAGAAGCCAGACACCGTTGCCACACATGGCAGGATTCCTTGATGTGTGATGTCCAGGAAGGGGGATCGCGGAGATAGAAGGCAGATCAGTGGCCGCCCGCGCTGGGGGAGGGGACAGGGAAAGACCGCTGGCGGGGCCGGGCCATTCTTAGGGAATGGAAACATCTGGAGCCAAAGTGATGGCTGCACAGCACACTCGGGGCCACTGAGTCGGGATACCGACGTGTGGTTTTCCACCTTTTTAAAAAAACGCACATCTTTTAATCTAAAATAAAAAGGGGCTGGGGCCGCTCGCCTAGCACGTGTGGGGCACTGGGTTGGATCCTGTGCCGCGTCCGGCCAAGGGAGCCGAGTCCGGCGAGGGACGGCGAGGTTAAAAGACACACAGGACACCAAGGTTCTTCATCCAGGAGTCAATAATAATCTTTATTGCTAACACACCTTTTTTTATACCCCAAGCAGCAGAAGTGGAAAACTACCCAAAAGCAGGAGGGAGGGGGGAGAAATTTAGTTTCAACATCTATTATTGTCAGGTACCGAAACCTCCCTTAACAATAAGTCCATCAGACCAGAAAAGGTCAAGGCATTCCCGTGGGATACATATGTCTCAGACGGACAAGCAGGAACAGAAAAACCGCAAGTTCGCCATGGCCTTGTGAGCTGGCCACACTGGCATGCAGAACAAACTAGTGGAGGTAGGGCTCCAGGGGCCAGGGTGGACCTGTTGCCAACAAGTCCCCCTCTTTTGTTTTTTGCATGCCAGTGGGAATCAAGTAGCCCCTGTCTTAGGTCGTTCACAGCCCTTGCGATGCTTACCCGTCTCTGGGAAGGCCCCGATTCCCTGGCTTAGGTCGCACAGCAAGCGTGAAAGTTGCCCGTCACTGGGTACTACAAGATCAGCTCAAGGTGTTATGACCTATCAAGACATTATTGCGGTAAACGCTTAACCGTCTCCACCCACGGGACCCATGACCGTCACCGCCGAATGGCAGATGTGATTGGACCGAGAGATTAGACAGCAAAGATCCTAGTACAGGAAGGCAAGAGGGAGAGGTATGCATAGAGAAAAGATATGGCAGGAGTTCTTCTTTTAAGGAGGACACTCATCTTCGGATAGGTCTGAAGTATATCTCAGAGAGGCGATCATCCATCTTCAAGCGTTGATAGTGAACCTGTATTGGCTTAGAGGCTAAGATATTAATTTGATCCTTAATGAATTGTACTATCTTATTTACAATGTAGGGTCCTATTGCCACTACTAGAAGGAGGCCTAACAATGGCCCCAATAAGGGAAGAAGATAAGGCAAAAATCCATTAAGTCCAGTCCAGAGAGGGTTCTCAAATAATTCCCTCCTCCTTTTTTCTAGGTCTTCTTGGAGTTGTTTAATTTTTGTGCGAACTATGCCAGACTTGTTAGCATAAAAACAGCACCTCTCCCCAAGGGCTAAACAAATTGCCCCTTGATTGGCAGTAAGCAAGTCTAAACCCCTCCTGTTCTGAAGAACTACTTCTGCTAGAGAGTCTATCTGGTCTTGTAAGTCTTTAATGGTTCCCGACAGGGTTTGCACATCATCTAGGATGATGTAGGATTGGAACTGTTAAGTAAAGAAAAGGTAGTTTCTAGGATATCTAATGTATTGGCATCTAAATCAGGAAACTGGGATTTGGGCAATATCAAGGGGTGGTATGTAGGCTTAGGGATCTCCGGCTTTAAAAGCTTAATCACCTGAAGGTGTTTGATAGCATCAGTGGGTCCCCCTCCGTCAGAGACTCCGATAGGGGCCTGCATGGGCCAACAGGAAGGTTTACCCACGACGCCCTCACATCCCGCCTCCGTTAACCGAGTCGTGATGCCTTCCCCTCCCCGGTCACCAAGAAAAGGAATATAATTATAAGTGGTCCCCCATTCTCCACGGGTGTTAGTTAGGATGGCCTCAAAATACTGTTTTCCTTGATTATTAACACAAATTGAGGCCGATGTATAACAGGAGATGTGCATTGCTGGGGTATAACGACAAGTGGCGGAACAGCTTCCAAGAGTCTCAGTCGGATTAGGGACAACAAGTCCGGGCTTATTAACACATACCCATTTTGGTTGTTTAAATCCTCCGATGTTTTCATTGAGTTCAGCCGCCATGTAGGCTACTTTAGTCCCACAATCAATGCTCTGGATATAACCAGAGGGGGCCGAGTGCTGGGGCCCTCCCTTACACTCACAAGGGGCTCCAAAAAGATATTCATGAATATTTCCAGGTGGGGGGTCAAGCCCTCCTTCAGCAAACCTGTCCAGAAGGAGTGCCACAAGAGGGGTCCAGCTCATGAGGTGTGTCTCGGCACTCACTTGAAGGGGTGAGAACAACAACGGCAGGATCAGCCATCTTGGGAACTTCATTTTGTCTTGAATTTTCATTCACCGGTCTGGTGCAGCGCTCCGGGATCCAAATGGGCTTCTCAGTTCCTGGGGGAAAAACACATACAGCTCCCCTCACTCTAGCTAAGAGTGGAGCCGGGGGTTGCCACTTTTCAGTGGATAAATCTTTCCACCTTATTTGAGCATCTTGTACAGTGGGAGGGGAAAAGTGGCGTTGTGCAGCCGTGCGCCCTCCAGTGTCAGTGAGTAAAAAATTTAAAGTAAATAAGGTTATGCTTAGAAGTGCTTGTGGTCCCTGACAATTCCGGTATATCTCCCCCTCTTTTGTTTTTTGTAAATAAGTTTTTAAATGTTGATGGGCTCGTTCCACGATAGCTTGTCCCTGTGGATTATAAGGGATTCCAGTCTTATGATTAATTTCCCATTGGGTGCAAAACCGTTGAACCGCCTGACTTACATATGCGGGACCATTATCGGTTTTGAGGCATCGTGGGGTGCCCATGGAGGAAAAGGCTTTTAGAAGATGACTGATTACGCCCTTAGCCTTCTCTCCAGTATGTAAGGTGGCAAAAATGAAGCCAGAATATGTGTCAGTGGAAACATGTATAAAGGAGAGCTTACCAAAGCTAGGGAAGTGTGTAACATCAGTTTGCCAGACATCATTAGGTTGTAGTCCTCTTGGATTAACCCCAAGGGAAGGAGAATGAATAAATGGTGCACAGGTTGGACATAATGAGACAATCTGTAAAGCTTGGTCTCGTGAACATCCTGTGTGGAAGCGTAAAGACTGTGCATTTAAATGAAATTTGTTATGGAATTGTAAGGCCTTATCATATTTGGTCGTCACACAGGAAAGGCCAACAGCATGAGTAGTAGCGTCTGCTTTTGCGTTGCCCTCTGACAAAGGTCCAGGGAGCCCTGAATGGCTTCGGATGTGGCCAATGTATAGAGGATCTCCTCTAGCCCAAATGAGAAGCTGAACTACCTGTAGTTGTTCTGTGATGGTGGATTGCTTTCCAATATATGATGCTGTTTCTATGACTAGAGCCAGATTGGCTACATACAAGCTGTCAGTATACACATTAAGAGGAATAGAACTATAGACTTTGAGAGCTATGATTAAAGCTTCAACTTCTGCCTTTTGGGCCGACTGACCTGACACAGGTTGTCGGAGAATTTGAGATCCATCAAAAACGACGGCAAATCCCAGACCCCTTTTGTATAACAAAAATAGGGGTATTCCAAGGGGAGGTAGAGGGCACCACGTGTCCTAACTTAAGCTGGTCTTGAACTAATAGGGAAGCGGCCTGTAATTTGTCCTTAGTTAGGGGCCACTGTTCTACCCACACAGGGTCATCTGATAACCAAGTAATGGACAGTGGAGGCGGCCGCACTTCAGTGGCCCCTAGGATAAATTTTCCAGTCCTCTCCGGTCTCTTCCCCGCCGGGTAACCTGTTCTGCTGGATCCACGGGTGATATTTTGCCCTCATGTCTCTTTTTTAGTCCCCTTCCAGGGATCCATCCCATGTCTAGCATTGTATCATTAACAAAGTCATTATTTCCTTTCAAAGTCTGGGTAGTGAGAATAGCCCCCATTTGATGAAGCAAGTCCCTCCCCCAAAGATTCGTGGGGAGTCCAGTCACCACATAGGGCTGGAAATGGCCACTATGTCCTTCGCCATCTCTCCATTTTAAAAAGGAGGCACTTCTTTTTGGTCGGGTCTGTCCTATCCCCTGTAATATGGCTGAGGGACTCTGGAGGGGCCAGGCAGGTGGCCATTGTTTTTCAGAAATGACAGAGACATCCGCCCCCGTATCTAGTATTCTCTTGAAAGCCTTGTCCTGTATCTCAATGGTCAGGTTGGGACGCGAATCCAAATGAGCTACCCAAAAGGCCTGGGGAGTTCCAGTGAAGCCAAAGCTGCCGTCGCCCTGGGACCCCGGAGGGTGTGCCCAGGAATGGAAGCTAAGGGCAGCAGCAGCAATTGAGCTATACGCTCCCCGGGGGGAAGAATAACAATTCCTTGGGTAGCTTCTACTACTATTTTTATTTCTCCCTGATAATCAGCATCAACAACCCCCGTAAGAATCTTCAAGCCCCACTGAGTTGCGCTACCTCGTCCCAACACTAGTCCCACCGTCCTCTCTGGCAGGGGTCCAAAAACCCCAGTAGGCAGCGTCTGAGGTCCCATTTGGGGAGTTAATACCGCTTGGGAGGTGGAACTGAGGTCCAGTCCTGCGCTTCCTGGTGTTCCCCTGGGGAGTTCCCAGATAGAAAGGGGTTGGTCAGTGGGAGGCGGCGGAGACGCCCACTCCCTGGGGCACTGTTTTGTCTCTGCATTGCCCCGTACACTTTGGCTTCCGGGGCCCGGGGCGGGCCCCTGCTCCCGTTTCCCGACGGTATTGGGTTACCCTGGATGTCAAATTTTGACCTGCACTCACTGTTCCAATGATTTCCTTTATGACATCTAGGACAAATTTTAGGCATCCCTCTGCCAGCACCCTCGCTCCTTTCCGGGCAGTTTCTCTTTATATGTCCCTCTTTCCCACACTTAAAACACCCCTTAGAGCGGGTTCCCCTGTTATCAGCTTTTTGCATTCCAGTCTTAAGGGCAGCAGCCAAAACCTGACCAGTAATATGAGGCCCATCTATATCTTTGTATGCTCGAATCATGTCATCTATACTTTTGGCCCGGGAGGACTTAATAGCATTTTGGCAGTAAGTGTTAGCGTTTTCATATGCCAGTTGTTTAATAAGTGGCATAGCCTGTTTCAGATTAGGGAATATTTTTTCAGCAGCCTGCATTAGGCGGGCTATAAAGTTTGAATAAGGTTCAGAGGGTCCTTGAGAGATCTTGGAAATTTTTGCTTCAGTCTTAGAAACGGGCAGGGTTTTCCAGGCATGGACTGCAGCTGAGGCTATTTGAGCATAAACACCTGGGTCGTAATTAATTTGTTGGCCTATGGTGGCATACTGCCCAGTTCCTGTCAACATTTCAGCATTTCGCCGTTGATGGCCCGCATTCAGGTTAATCTGAGCCAGCTCGCGGCACCTTTTATGATATTCACTTTTTCACAATAAGAAATCCCCTCCAGATAACACAGCCCTGCAAAGTTGCTGCCAATCATTAGGTATCAGTTGACTGGCTGAGAAAGACTCGAAGAGGGTCAATGTGAAAGGGGCATGAGGTCCATAATTAATGACCGCCTCCTTAAGCTGTTTTATGTCCTTGAAGGCTAGGGGGACATGGGCTCTGGCCGGCTGTCCATCAGCATCGGCGTTTTCAATCATTGGAAAAACCTGAGCCGCTCTAGAACCCCAGTGGACCCCCGCCCGTCTAGTAGGGGCGTCCTCATTCCAATCAGGATTATAGGGAGGAGGTGCGGCAACTGAGGGGGCCCTAGGCACCCTCACATTTGCCCTTTTAAGGCGATGTTCTAGTTTTTCTATCTCCCTTTCTAATCCCTCCTCTTCCTCAGAGAGAGAACTGAGGTCCTCAGGATCCTTTTCGGGCTTAGAAATCTGGAGGCGTTTCCTACCCTCCGAGCCTGAGTCCTCAAGGGGACCCTCATCCTTTAAGGATTCTGCCATTTGCTCTTCCTGCACCTGATTAAGGGCCTGTTCACATTCAGCAAGCTGATCCTTGATCTTTACTTTATCTGTTAATAAAGCATCCTTTACCAACCTCCCTAAGGAAAAGGTGGCAACTGGGACACTGTCCGAGCCCCGGTCCCTCAATAATTTCTGAAGGTCATGCCTCACCAGGTCCCAGTCACTATTATTAAGAAATCCTCCTGTCAGAAACCAAGGACAAGCCTGGGCAATAATTTCAACGAATTTGGTTGCAGTCTTAGTTTTTATTCCTGTTCCTTGTGTATTTAACAGCTCTTTCAGTTCGTTGGCCAGACGAACCTTCGCTGTTGAGTTACCCATGGTACGTACCCTGTCTCTTTAAAATATCTTTAAACCAATCCTCCCCCTTCTTTCTTAGAAGGTGAGCCCCGTCCGCTTACCCCTGCTTTCCGGATCTCGGTGGGAGCCTCCAATTGCCGCGTCCGGCCAAGGGAGCCGAGTCCGGCGAGGGACGGCGAGGTTAAAAGACACACAGGACACCAAGGTTCTTCATCCAGGAGTCAATAATAATCTTTATTGCTAACACACCTTTTTTTATACCCCAAGCAGCAGAAGTGGAAAACTACCCAAAAGCAGGAGGGAGGGGGGAGAAATTTAGTTTCAACATCTATTATTGTCAGGTACCGAAACCTCCCTTAACAATAAGTCCATCAGACCAGAAAAGGTCAAGGCATTCCCGTGGGATACATATGTCTCAGACGGACAAGCAGGAACAGAAAAACCGCAAGTTCGCCATGGCCTTGTGAGCTGGCCACACTGGCATGCAGAACAAACTAGTGGAGGTAGGGCTCCAGGGGCCAGGGTGGACCTGTTGCCAACATCCTGAGCGCCACATAAAATAAAGATCTTGTGTCCTCCTACAACTAAAAAGTACTTTGAGCAAAACAATAAAAAGGAAGCAAGCGTCCGGCGCGGCTGGAGTGGTTCTGGGCTCAGTCCTGGCCCGGGGCTCTGCAGGGCCCGTCCCGCCCAGGTCTCCTTGTGGGCAGCGTCCGCCCTCAGGGCCTCGCACTGATTGCTCTGCACCAGGGCTGTGCCCCTTCGTCCGTCCAGCCTGCCATCTTCACAGCTGCCCTCCTAGTGACCCAGGGTCCCCAGCACCAAGGTGAAGGATCCACTAAGGGACATGCAGATGTCCCCAGGGCATCACATCTTCACCCCTGCCTGGAACAGGGCCTGTCAGAAATCTGAGGAACGTGCATTTGGTGCGTTTTGCTCTGGGGCAGTTCCTTTTGCCCTTGGAGGAGCCCAGAAAAGGCTCAGGAGTCAGACGTTCAGGGTTCTAGTCTCCGTAAGTTGGCGAGCACGAGCCTCCCCCCAGCTTTGATGTCACTCAGGAGAAGCTGCAGGGAGCTCATCAAAGGCCGGTGCCCAGGGCTGGGTGGAGGGCTTGGGCTCATGTCCAGCCCCCTCCCCCTGGAACCAGCCCTCCCTGAGGCTGGGGGCGCCGTTTCCCACCAGGCCAGCCCCCTGGGTGTGCAGAGTTGCTCTGTCCAGCCCCCAGAGCGCTGGAGCCTGCGCGTGGTGCTGTGATCTGGGACGAGGCCCATGCCTACTCCTGCGGGCCTTGTTTTAAATCCGAGGTCTCGGCTGCAGGGAGCAGATGGCGCCTCCCCCAGGAGTGCGGGGGTGGGGGGGTGGGGACGGTGTCAGGGCTTCAGGCGGTTTATTTGCTGTGGGCCTGGGCACCATGAGCAGGCCCTGGAGCTGTCGGGCTGAGGTCCCTGGCCTGGCTGATGATGCAGAGTGTCACTGAGAGCTTCCATCCTCTCAGCCACTCTCTGACCTTGGCTGCCACTGTGGTCCTCAGACCCGGTGCCACCAGCCAGCCCCAGGGCCTTTGCACTTAACATTTGTCCTTCCCTGTTCTTTGCCATGTCCTCGAGGCCTTCATGGCTCTTGCTTTCAGCCCAGCCTGAACCTCCACGTTTGCCTTCTGCCCCCGCCGCTTCTTGCCCGTGTGCGTGCTGAAGTCCACCAGCCCCGGGGCTCCGCAGGTAGCGCTCTGTCTTTCTGGCCTGCTGCCAGTGCCCTCCACACAGAGCAGGGCCCAGTGTTGGCCAGATGCTTTCCTTGGGGACGCTGTCATGTCAGCCATTGCAGACTGGCCGCTGGGCCAGTGTGAACTGTCAGAAGGACGCGCCTGTCTGCGGAGGGGGAAGTCTCCTGCCACCACGACTCTCAGGACGCTTGGAGGACCCCGTGGAGCCCTGTCCCTCCGTTCCTTGAGCAGCCCTGCATTCAGAGCCCCTCTGCCCAGGCTGCCTTCCTGGGACTCCACCTCAGGTTTGCAGGGCCCGGGTGGCGAATGACCCAGGACACCGAGTGTCACCAGCTGGAGCTGGCACAAACAGCACGCCCTCCCCTCCCTCAGCGGCAGTACCTGCCACTTCTACACTTGGACAGCCCCCCTTTGTCCTCGAGCCTCAGTTTTCGTATCTTGCCCGGGGGGAGGGGCAGCAGCTTGTGTGGGAACAGGCGGGGCGCGGGCCCTGCCTGGGAATCCAGGAGCCGTCTGTGAATGGTTCCTCACATCTCACTGTCCCCCACATGTGCTGGACTCCACCACTGTCCGGCTCTGCTCTGGGCCTCAGGGAAAGTGTGACCGGAGACAGACCCACAGAGCTTGGTCAGGGGCTCAGCTGGAGAAGGCAGCTTTCCAGGGCTGGGTGGTGTCCTGTTCCCAGGGAGATGCTTCCTGGCGGGGGCAGTGCCCGTGCAAAGGCCCTGCAGCAGCCGTGACTGGTGTGGGCGGCGGAAGGGCCCCAAGGAAGCCCGTGTGCTGGGGTACAGTGTTGGGGAGAGTGGAGGGCCAGACCATGCAGGCCGTCCCGGTGGGAGGGCCAAACTGAGACCTGCTCAGCCCACACAGCTCCTCCGTCCCCAACTCCTGTCTGCGCCGCTGCCCCTGAGCAGGGCGGAGCTGGCCAGTCTGCTCCCTTTAATCTCATTAGAAGGCCAGGCTGTTGCCCTAGTGACTGCCGACAGGCCTAACCAAGGCCACGCCGTCTGCAGTAAGGTGGGGATGGTGGCAGGGGAATTGTCACCTGGTGCCGCACAGGACTCCTCAGGAGACTGGGGACTGCCCCAGGATCTTGTCCCCTCTGGAGAAGTCGCCATAGCCGAATCACTACAGGCCTTCCCAGGGTCACCTGGCCACTGCTCTCCAGCCTTGGGACCCTGCTTCTCCCAACCTGTGGGGGATGGGGGATGGGCCTGCAGGAGCGTGGACACTGGGTGCAGCAGAGCCCATCAGCACAAGGGGCCTCCTCAGGCTTCATGGGATGGGGATTGAGGATTTTGTGCAGAAGGTCGTGGGACATAAGCAGAGGCTACACGGGAGGTGTGGGGGGTCCCTGCCTAGAAATGAGGGGCTGGGGCTGAGGGCAGGGCCAGAGGCTGCTCTTTACCTCGAGGGAGCTGGTGTCCTTGATAACTGAACCGCTGCTCTGACCAGGAGCACCGGGTCCACCTCTGGGCACAGTCCTCTGTTGTCTCCCACTGATCCCTGGTCCCAGGAGGGCTCTGGCCCCAGCCGTGCAGGGCCATGCAGGGTTCCGCTCAGGTGTGGAGTCCATGTCGTCTTGGCCACTTTCTAGCTGGGCAGCCCTGGAGCTTGCCATCCTCAGAAGGCCTGTGCGTTTGATGGTGTCACCCCAAAAGATATGCCAGCATCCTCGCTCCTAGAACCTGGGGTTGTGTCCTTAGTTGGAAATAAGGTCTCTGCAGATGTAACTAAAGGTCTCCAGATAAGCTCATTCTAGATTGGGGTGGCCCCTAAATCCAGTGACAGGAACTATCCTCCCTCAGTGTCCAAGGGGAATTGGCTCAGAACCAGGAAATGGATGGAAATCCATTTCAAGGACCTTCTGTAACATCTAGTGTGTGTAGATCTTGCGCATGCCCTCCCATGGACTTACCCCCGCCGCCCGCCGTTGCGGACCGTCTCCTTCACCGTGACTAGTGCTCAGCAGCTGCGTGGCCGTGCTGGATCTGCGCATCTTCAGTGTTAGTGAATTTTTTCTCCATGTAATTCTGATCTGCAGTTGGTTGGGTTCACGGATGTGGGACCTGCGGATATGGAGGGCCGACGCCATGACTATGACAGAAGGTAGCGGAGGGCAGGTCCAGAGAAGCCCGTGTCATAGGGGATTGGAGGGTCGTGGCCACAAGCCAGGGAGGGCCTCCCCCTCAGGTGGAAGCAGCACTGCGGATGCCGTGACTGGGCCTGCAGCCTCCTGGACCGTGAGAGAACACGTCCCTGTGGTTTGGGCCACCCAACCTGTGGTCCTTTGGCAGCCCCAGGATACTAACATGGCTGTCACGATGCTTAGCTGCATGGAGACCTGGGCATGGCTCTGCACCCCAGGGGAGAGCCTGAGGAACACCCAGTGGGCCCACCCCAGAGGCCCAGGGATGGGGTGGCACGAGATGACCAGAGTGTGTGCTCCTTCCAGTCCCTCACAGCCCCACTGACGCTGGGACCAACCTGAGACACCTCTGGGGCCTGGGAGGTCCCTTCAGAGCCAGGGCAGTGGCGGGGACATCTGTCCTCAACTGTCATCCCCTCTGACCCCAAAGGCCAGGCGCTGCTGAGTGGTTGGTCACAATCGAGGGTTTGAGGTTCATGGCCTGGGGATGGTGTTCTGGAAAAGTCCAGGGCTGCTGCTAGCAGGCAGCAAGCGAGGGACCTGTAGCACTTCCCTCAGGTCTGCCGCAGCCGCACAGCTCTGGTGCCAGACGCAGCAGCGACCATCCGACCAAGTCCCAAGTGCTGGCCATCTGGTGGGCTCGGGAGGCTAAAGGACGGACATTCATGAGGCGGGGCAGTTCAGACGTGGTCATTGAGGTGACACAAGCCAGGAGATTGTGGAGCCATGACGAGAGCACAGGTAGCCCAGCCGGTGGTGCTGTACCGAGGTCGTGGCTGTCATTTGACTCCCACGCTTCAGGAGTGAGAGGCGAGCTCTGAGGGACGCTGGGCGAGGGGTGCTCGGAGCTCTCAAGAGCATCTCTGCCATTTTCTGTAAATCTACAACTTTCCCGATAAAAACAGTGTCAGGACAGTCACAGAGCCAGGGCCTGCTGTGGCGGCGACGGGGGCTGCTCCTTGTGTGGGACAGGGAGGCCCCTCCAGGATGCGGGTGGAGGTGGGCTGGCACAGGAGAGGCCCTGCGGGAGCCGGGCTGGGCAGAGTACAAGGTGGGGGGCCAGGGCATCGGGGGCCCATTCCCATGACGGGGGAGTCTGGACTCTGACCCTGGTCTGTCTGACCCTTAGGCCACAGTGAGGGGCACCCTGGGAGCTGTGGCCTGGGCTTGACGTCCTCTCCAGGCTTCAGCTCCTCATCTATGGCCCTTTGTCGGCTCTCATGAGTCTGGGGTGGAGGGACGTTGTCTGGAATCTTCTGTGCCCTCCTAGGAGGTCCCTCCAGGGCCAGGCGTCTGGTCTGACCTTGGGTTACATCAAGGTCAAGACTGACTGTCACTGGAGTTGGGTAGGAGGGAGTGGCCGAGCCACTGACAGAGCCTTCCAGCCTCCTACCTTGGTCTTATATGGCTTGCAGGTGGGCCTGTCCCCAGCCGGTGACCATGAGCTCAGAGGGCAAGAGCAGTGGCGTCTGTCCATCCCTGCGTGTGTCCGTCCATTCACCCGTGTGCCCCGTGTGCGTGTGTCCACCAGCAGTGTTGCTGCAGTTCTGTGCGGTCTCTGGCTTCAGGAGCACAGCATGGTGGGGGACAGGATGATGACGCCGGGAGAGGGACATAACAAGGGATGTGGCGTGACCGCAGGAAGAGGTTGAGCTAACTCCAGTGCCTCAGTGCCCAGCAGCTCACTGAGCTGAGGCGTGAGGTCCACTGGGTAGAGAAGGGTCCTGCTCCCAGGGGTTTCCAGCCAGGCCTGGGGGGCTGTCAGTGCCTACAGATTCAGGGAGTCCCCACGTCTACTCTCAAGTTGGGCAGCGCCAGGAGGACTGCGCTCATCTGGAACTGTCACAGGGTGGATTATCACAGCAGAGGGACGTGAGTTCAGGTCAGAAAGGGAATTGGAGACTAAGCAGTGACTTCCAGTTTCCCCTCCAGTGGAGTCACGTGGACAGTGTTGGAACCTCCCAGCTGTGTGTGACAACAGGCATAGTGTACTGCCAACCGGGGATGTTCCCTGGCCTTGGGGGCTGAGGTTTTTACTGGGGGTTTGTCCTGTCCACGTGGATAATCACCAGGGTGGCTGACATCAGTGTCTAGTTCCTCCAGAAGCTGAGCTGATACTGGGTGGCCCAGGGCCTCCGCCCTAAACCACAGTGTGGACATGGACATCTAGGGTGGCCTGAGGCCCTGGGGATACAGTAACTCTTTTTTTCGTGGTACTAGGCATGGAACCCCGGACTCACAGGCTAGGCAGGTGCTTTGCTCCTGAGCTGCACCCCCAGCCCTTTCTATTTATTTTGAGACAGGGTCTTGCTAAGTTGCCCACACTTGCCTGGAACTTGGGATCCTCCTGCTCAGCCTCTCAAGTAGGCATGTAGCACTCAGTGACAACCGTCCTCCATGACATTCAGTCCGGACCTGCTGGGTTGGGGCATCACAGGAAAGAGGTTTGGACAGAGGTGGGACCTGGGGGCTGGGAGCATCCTGTCAGTGTCCGATCCTATGAGACGATCAGCAGGTTGGCCTCGGGCTCTTGCTGACGCCGGGTCTCCTGTGTGGACAGCACGAGCGCCTCCATTCGTGCCCGACCTCTGCGCACAGATGCGCCCTGTGACTGAGTCTAGGGAAGGGGAAGCCGAGACCTGGAGGGGTGGAGGGCTTAGGCCTCAGAGGCCACAAGGTCCACAAAAAGTGGACAGAGCACGGGCTCCTGCCCTACAGCTCTGACACAGGAGGATGTGGATGAGGTCGTGGGAGGTCGGAAGGGACCTGTGCCCAAGCAGAGCCGGGGGACAGGAGCTGCAGGGGCCCCACCCACCCTGCCTGGCCTCCCCCTCTGGCCTGCAGCTGGCCTGTTTGTCTCGCAAGTCTGCCAGGAGGGACGCAGTGGGGTGTTCTTGGTGGGCGTGGCTGACGGGCAGCCACTGTGGGCCGGGGCCTCCCAGCCTGACCCCGGGCCAGGCTGTGCAGGTGCGGAGAGCCACCCAGGAGCACACGAGGTTAATCTCGCGCTCAGCCCCACTGCAGCTCACAGGAAGCAGCTGTTTACCTGGGCGAGGTGCTCTGCTGGGCGCTCAGCCAGTTCCCGAGCTTCGCTTCCCCCTCCGGTGTCCGAGGCCCCCCAGGAAGCTGGGGCTGGCGTGGGAGAGCAAGCAGCCAGGCGGCCAGCTCCCGAGCCTGCCAGGAGCTGTTTGTGAGGGAACGCGAGCCGGCCTTGTTGTGTACACAGAGTGGACCTAGCAACCGCCCCTGCCGGGCCGCAGCCGACACTGCTCCCACCTTGCACCATGGCAGCCGCCTTCCCGGTGGCCGGGTAGGGATTGTGGGCCATCGTCCCTGAAGGTCATCTTGCCACCTGGGCCAGGGACCTCTGCCTTTGCTCCCTGCAGATTAGAATCAGCCTGGTGGGGAGGCGGGACCACCTCTCCGCCCTGTTCTGGGGCAGCAGGGTCAGTCAGGCAGCTGCAGGCCTTGCGCCAAGTGCTGGTCGCTGTGGAGTGAGCAGCAGGGACACCGCCCCATGAAGGTGCCTGCTTCAGCGAGGCCCGCGGGATACCCAGAAGGAGCCTGGGGACATGGGCAAGACTCCCAAGAACTCGGGCTGGGTCTAAGGGACTCGCTCAGCCACCCTGGTCTTGAGTAGGCTGCCACAGGGATCCGAAGGGCTACTCCTTGAAAGGCGTCATTGTCCTTTGGAGACAGCACTCTCTGATTCAGGCCATTGGAAAAATGGTTTCCCAGGTCCAGGGTTCCATCCGCAGCCAGGACAAGAAGTGGCTCCCGTGGGTGCAGGGCTCCTCTTGGGCTGGTGTCTGTGGTCTTCTCGCTCCTTTGCTTGCCTGCTGGGGCAGCCAGAGAGGCAGCTGCTCCCCAGCTTCACGATCATGGGCTTCCTTGGGGGTGCTTCCTGCCTCAGGAGGACCATTCCAGTGCCTCCAGATTCTCTGTCAGTTTTGGTCATGAGACAGTTGACCTCGTTGAGGACCCTGCAGTCTCCCTGGTGGATGTGCACCTCATCGCCTAGGTCCTGTGGGCACCTTGGGGGCTGGGGCTCTGTGAGGTGCACTCGGAGGTACCCCCTCCCTCACGACAGCGGGCAACTCGTCTTTTGCAGCTTCAGCTTCAGAAGTCCCAGTTCCTGCAACTGGGCCCGAGCCGTGGCCAGTACTACGGAGGCTCCCTGCCCAACGTGAACCAGATCGGGAGTGGCACCATGGACCTGTCCTTCCAGGTGAGCCCCCTGCAGCACTGCCTCCCCTGGGGGAGCCCCTATAGCCTCCCACCTGAAGTTGGTCCAGCTCTGACCCTTCCCTCACCACAGAGCATGTGCTGTGGACTCTGAGGGCAGTTGAGGTCACCCGACAATCGCCTGAGCCCTCCCTTCCCCTTCCTACTCTTTTTCTGTACTGGGGACATTAGGAAGCAGCGCTTCAGCCCTGGTTCACTTGCCTGTCCGCCAGCCTGTCCCCTGTGAGCAGACCCCAAAGCGAGCCCCCGTCTGGCCGCCTGTGAGCATTCCAGCAGCCCCTACACCTGTCCGCCTGCTGTGCGGCAGCGGGAAGTGCTCAGGGCCTCTGGGGCTTGGCTCGGTCCCGCCTCACTAATCCACAAGCCCAGCATTTCTCAGAAGGAGGCCCGGCCGCCTGACCCCACTTGTCTGCAAACGTTTCTTGGCAGAGACCCACACAGCGGCTCCCGCAGGCTGCAGGCCGCTGCACACGGCCTTATCGAATACAACGGGAGATAAGGTCCCAGGATCCTCTGCCTGGCCTCTGGTCTGCAGGTGGAAGCAGGAGCCGGTGGTGGGGTCAGGCTGTGATTCAGGGCCACCTTCAGGGCAGTGTCTGGGCTCTGCATGGACAGGTCCCCCCAGTGATCACACTGCCGTCCAGTGCTGGGGAGAGTTGTGGAAATAGCCCTGTCCCTGAGTGCTGGCAGGCCTGGTGGAACTGAGGGCCGTCTCCCGGGAGCTCAGTGTCTCTCACACCGTGGCAGGGATGGGTGCCACCGCAGGCTGGCTTGGGGTCTGCCGGGATCGGTTCCTCAGGGCGCCTCATCTAGCAGATGCTCAGGGCTCTCCTCTCTGGTTCCCTGCGTCCTCCCGGTTGAGTCCCTTGCTGAGTCGGGTCTCCCCGCCCCACCCCCCAGCTCTCCCTTCCTCTGTTTCTGCATCTCTTCTTCCTTCCAGAAGGACGTCTCTCTGGGCATCTCCTCTGCTCAGCCCCACATGGGGCCCAGACCAAGCCCTCTCAGGCATGGGGTGTGGGGTCCTCCTGGGCATCTGTTGCGGGAGGCTCATGGCCTGGGGCCCACGCGTCCTGCCTGCTGGGCATCTCAGAGTCTCGGTTCTTTGCATTTTCAGCCCAGCGGATTTCTGGGGGAGGCCCTGGCAGCGGCTCCTGTCTCTCTGGTAATTGAGCCCCCAGGCTGAGGCTGTGGCATCCCCAGCGCCAGCCTGCAAGACCCTGACATGTGTGAGGTTGCTGGTGTCCCCCAGTCCCCCATGTGGCTGCCCCTGTGGCTCCCAGGGAGACATCCTGTCCACCAAATGGAAATGGATCTGCTCCCCACTCCTGTCTCGGGAAATATGTATGGTTGCATCAAGAGCCCCCACGCCCCACACTTGGGGTCTGCCTGGGGCAGATGCCACGTCTGCATATCCCAGTCTGGGGTCCCCCTGAGCAGAATCCGAGCATGTGCCCCCAGCGCTGCATGGTCCATCCCTCCAAACACATGCACGTCCGCGTGTGCACGTGTCTCGTGGGGCCAGCAGGCAGGGCTTGGTGAGCTGGGGCGTGGCTGGCCCAGCTCCGTTCCCCTCTGGCTCGGCTTCAGCCGCCTTGGTTTCCCCTTCGGGTTTCAGACTTTCTGAAAGATAAGTGGCCCTGCCCTCTAGGCCCCACAGCGAGCCTCTTGGGGACAGAAGTGTAGCAATACCCAAGCCAGCAGGGTCTCCACTGGGTGAAAGGCAGATTTGGGAGTCCCCATTGAGTCCCCTGGACAGGCAGCCCTGAGCCCTGGTAGGTGGGAAAGGACAGCAGTTCCGGACACTGACTTTGTCCTGGAAGGGGCGGTTCGTTGAACCGCAGGGTTGCCTTTTGCTCAACTGCCCAGAGAAGACAGCAGGGCCAGGGACCAGATGGCTAGGTAGGGGGACCCACCGTGTCCAGAACTGGCAGAGGCAGCTGACCTAGCTCTGGTCAGATGGTAAGAGGGCAGCGCAGGGCCAGGGTAGGCAGAGTGCAGGCTCCCAGCGCCCCCTGGCGCACAGAGCCTGGCAGGGGCAAGGCCTGGCTGGGGACCTCGTGCAAACCCCAGGTGCTGGAAGGAAGCCCCATCCGGTGAAGTTGTGGGCCAGGGCTCTGGGTGGCGCCTGGCTAAGGTGGTGAGGAGGGTGTGTGAGGCCCAGTTTCCGTGAGGAGCAGCCTTGGGCTTAACTAGGAAGCCGCCTGGGAGCAGCGCTTGGCCAGGTGGGCCAGCAGCAGTTCTCTGCAGAAGCCCCCGGCCCTCCCTTGGCAGCCCCTCCAGGGATGACGCAGCAGGGCATAGAAGGCCGTCGGGCCCTGAGGGAGAGGGCGGAGGCCTGTGTGCACCTGGTAAGGCCGGGGCGGAGGTTGCTCAGGCCGCCGCACCCCTGGCACCCTGGCCAGCACTGGGCCCCGAGCTTGTGCCGCTCTGCCTGGCCCGTGCATGCCAGCTGCACTGCACGCCTGTCCCCGGCGCCAGACACCCTGCCAGCTCTCGCACCCCCATCCCCAGTGCTCGGAGGGCTGGGGAGCTGGGGCCTCAGAGACACCCGTCTCAGCCTTCAGAATGGTATCCAAGGGTGTCTCTGGAGTGGGTGGCCCTGAGATTAGATCCTGGGGCAGAGCAGGGGAGATACCAGGTCACAGTTGATAATCACTGTTTGGGTTTCTCTGTTTCAATTTCCCCCCACCCCCTCCTTGTTCCCAGACACCCTTCCAGTCCTCAGGCCTGGACACCAGCCGGACTACCCGACATCATGGGCTAGTGGACCGAGTGTATCGGGAACGTGGCCGGCTTGGCTCCCCGCACCGCCGGCCCCTGTCAGTGGACAAACATGGACGGCAGATATCCTTTTTCCCAGAGAACATGTAGGCAGGGATGGGGTCCCCCGGTCAGCAGCTACACGACCCCGAGTTGGCCTGCAGTTGCTGATGGGGGGCCTGCTGCTGGCTCTGGAGATGGACTCAGCCACCCAGGGGGCTTCCTAGAGCAGGCAGTGCCACAAGCCAAGGAGCCTTTGTTCTGACCCCTTGGAGCTAGGGTGGCCCAGGGAGCGCCTCCCAAGGCAGGAGCTGAGGCAGGAGACACTGGCCCACAGAGGGTCCTAGCAAGGCAGTGGGGCCCAGAGGGCCATGAGTGGGAGCCCGTGTCTCAGGACTGTAGGCTGATGGGGCCCTCGTGGGCAGTGCATGGGGTGCCCAGCCCAGGCAGCTGAGGGAAGGGTCTGAGGGTGGCTCCATTTCTACAAGACGAATGTAAAATTTGCATCTGTTCCTCGGCCAAGCAGAGATCTGCCAGATTCCCCCCGCCCCAGCTCAGCCACTCCTTGGTGCTCCGCCAGCCGGGCCCCCAGCACCAGAATCTGAGCAGCCTCAGGTGGTTCCTGGGATCCCCAGCTCTGCAGAGCAGACGCCTGTTCTCTGCTGCTCATTTCCGCGGGCTGGGGAAGCACAACCAGCTGAGTCCCAGACCGGACCCTCAGGCCCCGGGAGCGGCCCCATCAGCCCAGAATAAAGAGGCGAGACCAGGGTCAGCTGAACCAGACTCCCCGCTGTGCCTGCGGCTGGTTTCACGGTGCAGGCCCCTCTTGGACGGGGTGCAGGCCGCACGTGCACTTGCAAGAGGACAGCGTTGAGTGGTAGGTGGAGTGGGGCCGCACCCCCGGGGAGCCCCTATGGCCTGGGCTGCTCACAGCCAGGCAGGAAAGGCCGGCAGGAAGCGCCTGTGAGGCAGCAGTGGACACCCCGCCCCGCCGGCCCCCAGCTGTGTGCGGGCCTGGCCGCCACTCCTGCAGCTCCAGCAGCAGGGCCGCTGGGCTGCAGGGGTCTTCCTGCTCAGTGGCCACGAGCACTTCGGTGCAGGCAGGCCCAAGCCCACAGTGCGTCCCCTTAACTCACACTCACGCCGACAGCTGTCCATACGGCTCCGTGTATCTGTCACCACCCGCGGACACCAGCTGGAGGAGGTCAGTGGGCAGAGCTGGCTCCCAGCCCCCACCCACTCGGTGGGAACAAAACTAAACTTTCACCATAGTAGTGCATAGAAAAGCCGTGAGGGCGGAGTTACTCAAAATGAGAAAACGAAGACACATCCCCGAGTTTCTAGAAATCACTGTCACTCTATAATGCCAGCGCTCTGCCTAGGAGATCTTCAACCCATCCTCACTTTTGTCTGTTTCTTTATTTTCTTTACCCCAAATTGCCACTTGCTGTTTCATTTGATGCTTGATGAGCAGTTTTTCATGTTACCGAACAAATTATTGAAGATGCACTTGTTACAGGCTGAGTGCAGCGGCGCATACGTGTCATCCCAGCGGCTCTGGAGGCTGAGGCAGGAGGATCAAAGTTCAAAACCAGCCTCAGCAAAAGCGAGGCACTAAGCAACTCAGAGGGACCCTGTCTCTAAATAAAATCCAAAATAGGGCTCGGGGTGTGGTCCAGTGCCCCTGAGTTTGATCCCCGCTACCCTGCCCCCTTAAAAAAGTTTTCTAGGCTTGTGCTAGAAGACTAGGAAAATGCATAAAGGTGTATAGAAGAGAAAAAGTCACATCTTTAGAACTCTGCATAGCATTCATGGTGCATTAGGTGCTATAAGTCATCTACAGATGTGCTTAGAGTCTACACAGATGCCATTTCATAGAAGGGACTTGAGCATTCATGGATATTGGTGTCTGAGGAGGATCCTGGGACCAACTTTCCAAGGAACAGATATGGAAAGACAACTGGATACACATGCACACCACACGCACAACTATATGTGCACACGCGCACACATAATTTCATGACATGATACAGTCACGTAGTTAAGTATCCACCAAGCACACATTAGCTGATACACAACAGACAACTGTGTGGCTTCGGCTGTTTTCCCATTTTAGACATAGACATTGAGCACAGAGAAGCCAGAACACTGACTCAGGGACACACAGCTGGTTGGGGGCAGGGCTAGGATCCAGGGTTCAAGACTCCTTTAACCTGCGCCATTGTATCCTTTTCTCCTTGGACCACGTTTCCTCTAGTCACTCTTAGAGGCTGGGATATCTCCACTGGGCGCACATTGGCCCTTAGTCTCCTCCTTGGATTGACAGCTCTGCAGTTGGACCCCCATTTTCCTGTCTAGGAGTTGTTCTGGGGACCCTCCCTCGAGGCACTTCTAGCTGGGAACAGATTGGCTGACCCTGGTCTTTTTTTTTTTTTTTTTTTTTTTTTTGTTTCCAGGGATTGAACCCACAGAGCCACATCCCCAGCCCTTTTTTTCTTTTATTTAGAGACAGGGACTCACTGGCTAATACTCTGAGGCTGGCTTTGAACTTGCAATCCTCCTGCCTCAGCCTCCTGAGCTGCTGGGATTACAGGCGTGGGCCATCATGTCTGGCTCACCCTGGCCTTTCTTGTCAGTTTCCCCACGGGAGTTCCCAGGACGGAGTCTCTACCAGGTTCCTTCCAGGGTCCAACCGGTTGGAGCAGGACTGCCCCTCCCCAGTCGGTTTCCCACCAAGGGGGCACCCAGGGGTCTCTCTGAACCTCCCTTTCTATCCATCACAGCATGTTTGAGACTGAGCATCTAGAGGAGATACTCACCCACTTGTGTTTGTCACCAGGAGGGGAGCTAGTGACAGGCTGCACACTCAAACCCCTTAAGGCCAGGTCCCTGTGGGACCATCAGGCTCCCTCTGGGAATTTCAACAGGAAGGGCCATCCTATCCCTGAAGCCAGAACTCCCTACTGAAGGGGCAGGCAGGGGCGGTTGGGAACAGAGGGACAGCTTTGCTGTTGATCTGGATTTCGGTGGGCTTTGTGGACAAAAACTGCCTGAGTCCAGTGGTCCTGTTCAAAATGATGTCCTTCTGCTCAGGTGCAGCAGTTTGAAAAATGACTACATCTGCCACCCTGTCCCATGGGGTATGTCCTGGGCAGGGCACATAGTGCCAGGGCTGTAGCGTGGCTGTGGTCATGACTCCTCTTCATTCTGGGGGGGTCTCACTGTCTCTCCCCTCTCCCCCAGGACCAATTCAGACTCCGCCCTTCACCAGAGCACAATGACGCCCACCCAGTCAGAATCCTTTACGGGTGGATCTCAGGATGCACACCAGAAAAGAGGTATGAGAGGGGACTCGGTGTCTTTGCTGGGATCAGGCAAGCCCAGCAGGTGGCCCTTGTGCTCTGGAGGTTGGCAGTCCATGGGTGGACAGGCTTTCAAAGAAGGACCCAGGCTGTGCCAAGGACAAGGAGAGGGGCTCAGGGAAACTTCAGAGTGGGGCTGCTTGGATTGGGTTTTAAAGGATGCATGGGAGTTTTCTAGGCAGAGAAAGCCTTGCAAATACATGAGAGTCCAGGATTCATGGATTCAGGGTAGGGCCGTGAAGACTGGGTGCTGTTCAAATAATTCTTTCAAATGCAGGGGCAGTGAGCCTGTAAAAGGGGCATTTACCAGCTCAGGACTGCAGTCTAGGGTCGGACCTCTAGCTTCAGGCACTGCTTGATCTAGGATTTCACACTGGACTACTTTCCAGCTGTGCTGCTAAGAACTGTCCCCTGCAGCTCCTGAGCTCATCCTGGCTATAGCGGGTGAGAAAGGGCCCGTCTCTCCCCAGCTCTCGCTAGGTGCCTCCTCTCCAGGCCGCTGTGCCCAGGTCCTCAGCTCTGCCCTGGAGCCAGGCATGGAGGCAGCATCCTGGGAACCTTCAAGGCGAGTAGATGTCTTAGAGACTGGGGAGCTGCCAGGCGCAGTGGCACACGTCTGTAATCCATTAATTTGGAAAGCTCAGACAAGAAGATCCAAGTTCAAAGCCAGCCTCAGCAACTTAGCGAGGCCCTGAGCAACTTAGTAAGACCCTGTCTCAAAATAAAAAAACAAAAAAGGACTGGGGGTGTGGCTCAGCAGCTAAGTGACCCTGGGCTCAACCCCAGAACCAAAACAGTGAAAGCAGAGCTGGGTAGTGTCATCTAGAGAGGGGTTGTCGATGCTGTGAGGCCATGTCCGGGAAGCCCCACGTGCATGTCATCTGGCCTGAGACCCCGAAGCCATAGAGTGACCTGGAGTGAAATGCCCAGGTGCCTCTTTTTTTGTGATAGTGTTTCACCGGGTGGGTGTATAAATATGCCAGGAGACCCTGCCGATAGGATTGTCACTGGAACCTGGGCCCTGGGAGTCCCGACAGCCAGGCAACAGGTGCAGGAGGTAGAAGGGCAGGTTCTGGGGTGCCAGCCTGGGTCACCTCCCCCCGGCCTGCAGGCACCGCCTGGGGCCTTCTTTCTGTGGCCAGCAACGAGACTCTCCTCAGATTGCTGCCTGTCCTGGTGGGTCCCCGCAAGCACAGGGCTTTTAGAGGGTAGGCAGGCACAAGGATGTCACTGTCCCTGAGGACGCTCTGTGACCATGGGAGGAAGGCAAGACCCAGACCCTTGCTGCTCAGAATCCAGCTGGTCTTGGAGTCACAATCAGAGGCATCACTCATCCCTGTGCTCCCAAGAGGGGCCCAGGCAGTGCCAGGGTTGGAGTTCCTCTGCGTCTCGCCACACCTGCCAGCCCACGTGTCACAGAGTGTGTGACAGATCTGGCTGGTTCCTCGTGGCGCGCTCAGAGGCGAATGAAAAAATAGCACCTCTAGCAGGTACAGAGGCGGGGCAGCGGGCACTCTTGCCTCGACTGAAAGTCTAAGGAACAGGCTTCAGCCGTGGCTGATCTGAGTGATGCCGTCCTGTTCCTCCGTTCTGTCCCTCCATCCTTCTGGACCCTCTGTCTTAGAACAGTCGTCACAGCTGACTCACAAGGCTGCTGTCGTTGTGCCTGCTGACATCAGGCCTAGTGGCTGACCCCCTGTGCTCGGTGCTGGTGACCCAAGAGGAGCCCAGCCAGCACCGAGAGGGGGGGCAGCCGCCCACACAGACTACGCTGTCTGCTGCCCATGGAGGTGCCACGGAGGCCGGGTCAGTGCCAGGAGGCGGACTCGACACGGCCGCGGGCTCCAGGGCTTTGGTTTTTATTTCTTTGTAAGATACAGATTCTCGGGCTTATCTGATCTTTTAAAAAATGAGACCCTTTTTTGTAACTTTAGTAGAAGCCCCAGAAATGACCATGAGGAAAGTTCCAGCTTCACCCCGGCCCTGGCCGTCAGGGAGGTTGTCCTCTTTCTGAGTGTCCCCCTCCCCTGTCCCAGTCTTACTATTAACAGTCCCAGGAATGGAGGAGACCACGACCGAAGCAGATAAAAACCTTCCCAAGCAAGCGTGGGACACCAAGAAGGTAAGAGCCCGGGGCTCCGGAGGCCTGTTCCTTGCTCCTTCAGGCCAGGCCGGGACGAGATAACAGAGTGACGCATGGAGGTGGGTCGCCCTCCCAGACCTGCCCCCGCACAGATTTGCCTGTGCTTGGGTTCCGGGGGCCCTTAAGCCTGCTTAACGCTAACAGCAGGACTGTCACACGGCAGAAGCCACCCGTTAAAACCCGTGGCTGGTCAGGTTTCAGCAGAAAGTAGAGCAGCACAGATGGCCCATGCCAGCCCGGCCACGGCCACCTGGGTGTGGGGCAGGAGGACGGTGAGTGTGAGACCCCCCTGGGCAACTGAAGGGAGACCCTGTCTCCAAAAGGAGAAAAACCGCTTCTCCCTCCAAGAAAGAAATGGAGCAGCCGCCCTAGGAGGCTTTTCAGGGGTGTTGACACAGGAACTCCCCCCTTGGGAATGCAGTTGTAGCGAGGGGGTGCATTTAGAAGCGCTTATGCAGAGCTTTCGGAATAAGCGGGAACCACCCGAGTGTTAGCAGGGGTTTGTTATGAGATGACCCCCAGTCGCTCTGAGTTGGGATTTTAAAAGGAATTCTGAGGAAATAAGAGACACTCGTGGTAATGCAGTTACCTCGCAAGGTCAGGATGGGGGTGCTTGAGAGGGGGGTGCTCAGGGTGCAGCAGTCGCCCTCAGCACCACACAAATCAGGAAGAGAAAAAGCAAAAAAAATCTAACCCGAATGAAACCGCACAACCACTAAATGTCTGGTAAAGCCGAAAAGTAGGTCCTGGTCCGTTGGCGCAGCTGGATGTCACCTTTCCATTACAGAGAGCAAAACAGGCTATTGCCTCGGAGGGGCCCTAGGGATGGCGGAGAATGAGGAGTGGCTCTTCAGTACTTCAGAAACCCGTTAATGTCTCCCGTAAAGTTCGTGGAAGGCTTTTCAAAGTATCCCTAAGAAAGCTGGTGCCCGCGGGTGGTGCAGACGCTGGTCCTGGAGGGACTGTCCACTCCAGCATGTGGAGCCCCTGGCCCCGTAGAAACCCGTCCCTGGGCATTTGCTGCGGAGGCCTGGCGCCTGCTGGCTCCCTGCCACCACTGTACCCGAGGTGCGGCTGCCAGGCAGAGCCTCCCTCCACCAGCGGGCGCGTCTTCCCCCCCTGGTGGTTCCTGAAAGCTCGCCAGCAGTGTCGTCCCAGGCGCTGGCGGCAGACTAGAAATTAGAAAACGTGACTCGCTTGGAGGCTCCTCTCAGGAGACGGGACTGTCTCTGTCACGCCCATGAGGTCAGAAGCACAAGTCCTGGGGGCCCTGCCTGTAGCCACAGTCCCCGGGCCCCACAGGATCCTGTCTCCCTGGCCTTCGTGTCCCCCACTCACAGAGGAGCAGACCAAGTCCTGCTGCCCAAACGCTTCCCTGGCACCTCTCCCTGGGGCCAGCCCACAGGGGAGCTGGGGAGGGGCGCCCAGGGCTGTCCTGCCCAGCCAGGGAGGCCCCTGCAGCACAGCAGGCCTGGCACTGGGGTCGCAGTTTACTTTTCCGTTGCTGAAAGTCCAAAGCCCGGGCAGCAGGGCTGGGCTGTGGCCCTGAATTCAGAGGCCAGTGTGGGCCGTGCCATATGAAGTGCCCGAGCCAAGGTGGGATTTCTTCTCCCCGCCGTGGTCCGCGTATTCTGGAAGTGTTCCTAACCAAGCACTGAAACTGGCGTTGCCCCAGAGGCTTCCCAAGCCCTGGTCCATGGACACATGAATGCCCATATGGCAAAGAAGTGCTTTGGGACCAGATGGGGGCCACACCTCTGAGTGTCGCAGGAGGGCAGGTCCTCATGGAAGGAGAGGCCCCCTCGTGGGAGCCTCTGGACCGAGTTGAGGCGTCTGGCCCAGCCCACCTCATTCTTCCTGACCTGGTGCCCTCCACTGCTTTGGTGGCTTCTCATGGACTCGCCCCATGGCCACCAAGCAAAAAGCACCCCTGCTCTAGGCGCCCCAGCTGTCTCCGTCCAGGGACAGTGTAGAGGTGGGGGAAGCTTGGTGAGCACTCAGCCCCGGGCACCCAGGCCCCAGCAGCCCCTCTGCACAGCTGACAGCGTACTGCCATGGAAAGCCCTGGGGACATGAGGAGCTGGCACACAGGTTCTGCCCAGATGCCTGCTCTGACAAGGCACCACGTCACCCTCTGTCTGTGGCCCCCACCAACCGAGCAGCCAGAGTGGAACTGTGCCCTCTCCCTGCCAAGGGCAGGAGCTGGGGTGGGGCCTGTGGGAAGAGCCTCCCCACATGACTCTTGACTCTAGGCTCAGCTTCCTCTGGGCTCTGCCCCTCTACCTGGTGGGGCCACTTGTGTCCTCTGTGGGACACTCAGAGGCCACTATGGGCCGTGCCATATGAAGTGCCTGAGCCAAGGTGGGATTTCTCCCTCCCCGCGTGGTCCGCGTATTCTGGAAGTGTCCCTAGCCGATAAGCTTGGTGCTCGTGGAACAGCTCTTGGCACAGTGGGAAGGTCGCACAGTGTACATGAAGAGGCCCCGGGGCGCTGGCTCAGCCTCTGCTGTCTTCTCTTTCAGACGGGGTCCAGGCCCAAGTCCTGTGAGGTCCCCGGAATCAAGTAAGTCCCTGCAGGGCCTTCCCACAAGCCCTCAGCCATGGGGGCTGCGTGGGCTCCCCCAGGCTCCCACCCGCCAGGAGCCTGCACGTCCTGGTGAGGGACACCACGGTGGCCACCCAGCAAGTCCTGTCTTGGGCCGGTTCCAGCCCCTTGCTGCCCGAGTCAGAGCCTCCTCAGACATACCCTGTCCCTGGAGAGAACAGCCCTCCCTGGGCAACAGAAAAGTGTTGTCCCCACCCTCCCCTTCCCCTCCCTGGGGGCAGGCTGCTTCCTGAAGTCACTGGTGATGCCCCGACAGCCATCTTATGAGCCTGGCAGCACCTGACTGAGGAACGTCATTTTACACCTGCTCGTATTCTCCTGATAGCCCCCTCCTGCCCCTGCCACAGTTTCTGGGGGCGACCCGGCCGGTCGGCTGGCGGCTGTCCCCAGACCTCACCTCTGCCCCTGTCTGGCCTTCCCCCAGCATCTTCCCATCCGCCGACCAGGAAAACACTACAGCCCTGATCCCCGCCACCCACAACACGGGGGGCTCCCTACCCGACCTGACCAACATCCACTTCCCCTCCCCCCTCCCGACCCCTCTGGACCCCGAGGAGCCCACCTTCCCTGCGCTGAGCAGCTCCAGCAGCACTGGCAACCTCGCCGCCAACCTGACTCACCTGGGCATCGGTGGCGCCGGCCAGGGTAAGGGCCCGCAGCATGGCCCCAAGCTCGAGGTGCCCGGGCTTTGCTCCTTGGTAGAGGACTGTCTCCTGAAGGTGGCATGTCCATTCAGATGGTGGCTAAACAGTCGTGTCCACAGTGCCAGGCACCTGGAGGGTGGAGATGAGGGGTGACAGACCTGCCGCAGGGGCTCAGCATTGCCAGGCTGACCCACAGGGAAGGCCCCCCCCTCCGCCTAGGCCCAGCCTGGGCAAAGAAGGGTGGGGTGTGAGGGGTGCATGCTGCCTCCAGGGGTCCAGTTGCAACTTTGAGAGTACCAAGTGGCTTCAGAGAGGCTGGGGAGCCTAGGAGCAGAGCTCCGGAAGTGGGTCATGCTGTCCCCCATCCCTCCTTGCCCCACCCCCTCACTGGGGACAGAAATGGGCCCGACCTGCTCCTCATCACGTCAGACAGCTTGCTTTGTGACATTTTATTCTGGCCCCTCCCTGTTCTTTACACCTGTTCCTCCCCTGGCCTGGTCCAGGGCTCGTCCCACGGGCTCTGGGCCTGTCCCAGGAGCTCCCAGCTTTGCTCTGTTCCTGTTCTTTCTGGGGATTGTCCACTGGTGGCTCCCTGAGGACTGTGGAGGTATCCCCTCTAACTCCTGTGTTCTCTCTCTCTCTCTCTCACACACACACACGCACACACACACGCACACACGCACAACACCCTTCCTTTATTAATCTAGACCCGGCAACTCTTCCATGGGGACCTGACCCAGCTTGACCCTTCCTCCTGCTCACTTGCCTCGGCCCTGCCCAGCCTCTTCTCTGACCTAGAACATGACCAGCCCATAACCTGCCTCTGTTGGGCCTCACCTCCCTCCCCATACAACCTTTGGAGCCCGGGTCACCCTCCACCCTCCTTCTCGTCTCCCTGCTTGCCCCACAGCTGGATGAACTCACTCAGGGCCTTTGCACATACTACCCTGATCCTGTGCTGCTCCCGCCTTACCCACCTCGTCCTACCTGTCCCCTGACTGTCCCCTGACCTCTCATGCTGTGCTGCGTTTCTGTATTTGTTCTTAGCGTTGCCACATGTTCTTCAGCTGTCCCTTGCACTGGGCCTCAACCTCCCGGGTCCCTGCCATGACACCTATACCCTTTGTTTGCTGTTTAGGGTGTGCATTTGCATCTGGGGCAGGCATCTGACTTCCAGAGAAGAGATGCCCCAGGTAGTAGGACAGGCAGAAGGGCTTCTGGGGGGCCCATAGCGGGTGTGGATGACACAGGCCCTGTTAGACCCAGAGCCATAGAACAAGCCAACACTCTCCCCACCCGTGAGCCCATCCTGCCTCCGCTACAGGTTCAGCGGCAGCTCCACGCAGGCTTTTCCATGAGAGCATCACACGCTAAAATGCATACTTGGCAGAGTCCCCCTGGCTGCCCTGGGAGAAGGGGCTCTCAGGAGGGTGTTCAGGGTCTGGAGAGAGTGGGAATCTCGTTGGGTGCTTTGCAGATAGATGTCAGGGTAACACTAACCAGCCTGGGAGCCAGGTCACCCGAGGTGGGGCAGCGAGCAGGAAGCCCTAACTTGCTCCTGTTGCAGGTGCCAGCAGGGCAGGGGGCGGGCAAGATGATGCCAGGTGTGTGTGTGTGTGCGCGTGTGTGCACGCACGCGTGCTGCTGGGCATCAAACCAAGGTCTCTCCTGTGCTAGGCAGGCTTCCTGCTACTGAGCTCCCTCCATCCCCCAGAGACCTGGCCAGACAGGTGGCGCCTGCCCGCACATGGCCTGTGCAAAGTAAAATCCAAAGGTCAGCTCTGGGGCTGCCAGTGCCCCCGCCCCGCCAGTGCAGAAGCCACCAGCTTCCACACCCGTTCTCCCCACGCCAGAGCTCCCCCTCCGCTGCCTGCGGGTCCTTGGCAGGCCCCCAGAGCCTGCACCTCCATCCCGCGCCCAGTCTAAGCAAGCACAGGAAAGAGCCCACGTGGAGGTGTGAGGCGGCCAGGGTGTGGGCCCTGAGCACCGGCCCAGGAACACCAGCGCCATTGTTTGTGGAGCTGCCGCTGCAGCAGCTCCCGAGCAGGGACTCTGCTTTCTGGGTGCTTTTTAAATAAAGCTGAGCTGCTGGCCACCGGCGCACATGCGTGTTTACCCGCTCCGGGCCCCACCACCAGCCCCACGGGGAAGAAGAGGCGCGGGGGGCAGCCCCGGCGTCTCACATTTGCAAAAGCTTTGTCCTGGCTGCTTGCCAGGTCTTGGGAGGGGGGCAGGCCCTGGGGGCCCTTCCTGGCACAGCTCCGAGGCCAGCCATGCCTGCCAGCAGGGCTTGCGTGCCACAGGGCGGGCTCCTGCCACCTGGCCCACCCGGCCCGCCCTCCTGGCAGCTCTCCCTGCCCGCCCGCCCCAGAGTTCCCCTCCAGCTGGCCGTGTTCCTGCTCCAGAGGTGAGCCAGGTTGCTGAAAGGCATACAATAGCAAGATGCTGTGTGTGCCCTGCTGGCCCGACTGGCCCCTCTGGGGTGGTGGCCGCCCTGTGTGAGGCTGGGCACTTGCCTGGCAGCCCACAGGGAGTTAGACTCGTATTCAGGACAGATGTTGGAGGTGGGCAGCCGAAGGGCAAACCAGCTGGTGGTGTGTTTTGTGTGGTACATGATTGTGTGCATGCGTGTGTGCGTGCGTGTGACTTCAAATCCACATTTAAAAATCAGGCAGCTGGTGTGGAAGCGTTGGTTTCCAGCTTCTCTTGGAGAGAGAAGGCAGGTGACAGCAGGTCAGTGTTCTGCGCTGATGATGAGCCACGGGCCCCACGTCCACCTCCTGCAAGCGCTTAGCACAGGCTGTGCCCCTTACTGAGCCCTGACATCTGCTCCTGACCTGAGCACCAAATGTTCCTTGGCCCCACCAAACATACAAGATAATTGGTGCCCAGACCCAACAGGGCGGCCTGCGGTCCTGACTCCTAGTTTCCTCTGAACAGGTGCCTCCCAGACTTCTCCTGCTTGGTCTTTCATTGATGTCCCCTTGACATCATTGGTCCTGATGCCCAGGGTCTGTGCAGACACCAGCCCTGCCCCCCTCCCATGTGAGCTGAGCAGAGCCAGCAGGGGGTCCACGGGAAAGTCCAGGCATGACCCAGCTTGCCCCAGCGAGCAGCTGCCCTGGGCATGGGGAAGACTGCCTGTTGTCTCCTGGCATGTGCTGGGTGTGTTCCCACAGACCCGTAAACCCGCCGCCCCGTCTGCCAGAACACAGTTTCTTTGGTGCCCTGGGCGGATGGGCCCCGGATCTCCCGGGGTGAGTCAGGCAGTTTCAGCCGGCCTTGGCTGCAGGCCAGACTCTCCCAAGCCCGCTTGTGACCTCACTGGGGCTTCACGGTGAACCTGAGTGCAGCTGTTACCATCTTCATCTCACTGACAGGGAAACTGAGTGTCAGGGTGGGTGTGGGTCAGGCTGGGCCCCAGGGTTCCTCTCATGAGGCCTGCTGTGTGCTTGGCATGGTGCCCAGGAGAGCCCAGCAGCCCAAACCGCTGCCACCTTGTCCTCGATCTTACCTGCTCTTTCACCACAGTGGTATCCAGGGGATCACATTGCTCAGGGTGAGGGCCTCGGAGGCCAGGGTGAAAGAAGGGGCAAGGTGCAGGCTCCTGACAGGAGCCCCTGCAGGGACGGGGAGAACGTGAAGGAATCAGGTCTGAGTTGGGCAGCCTGGGGGGGGGCACTCTGGTGCAGGAGGATGGCGTGGATTGGGGTACTGTGGAGCCATGAGGGGCTGCTCAGGGAGCAGACATGCTCATTGGAGGAGGAGCGCTGAGCCTGTGGAGGAAGCCGCAGCACAGACTTGCCTAAAGCTATCTCTGACCTGAGCCCACTTCAGCACAAAAAGGGGGTTTATTGTCTGAAGCCAGGAAATACCACTCTGGCTGGAGAGAGGCTCAGTCCTTGCCTGTCCCCTTCAGCCCTCCAGCTGGTGGATCTTTTCCTTGTGTGGAATGTGCCCCCCCACCAGACAGCCCTTCCTGGAGTTTCCATCCAAAATCCCAAGGCAGGCTCTCATTGGATCAACCTGGTCACATGCCTGTCTGGGGACCAATCGTGCTCCAGGAGTGGGGAAGTGCTGATTGGGTTTGTGCGTCACACCCCTGCTGGAGGAGTGGTGGGGTCAACTAGGAGGGCAAGAGGAAGACGGCCGCACCGGGTGGAGGGACTCCCCAGCTCTGGCCACTGGGAAGTGCCCACTGGCTTCTGTCTGAGCACCTGGGCTGTCCCTATGCAGCGTGACTGTGGGGGTGTGAGTGGCTTTGGCCTCCCTCACACCGTCCTCCCCGCCTCCCTTCTTCCTTTCCAGGGATGAGCACGCCGGGCTCCTCTCCACAGCACCGACCTGCTGGTGTCAGCCCGCTGTCCCTGAGCACAGAAGCAAGGAGGCAGCAGGCCCAGCAGGTGTCGCCCACCTTGTCCCCACTGTCACCCATCACTCAGGTGCGAGGGTGAGGTGGGTGGGGAAGGTGAGGGCTCAACTCTGCCCCTCCAAGAGGCCCCTGCCCCTTCAGGGGACGGTGGAATCCAAAAGATTCCCTGTTGATTTTCAACCACAGGGAAAATGTACGAGTCAGCGGTCCTAGAGTCCCCTGTGCCTGACCTGGGCAGAGGCCATGAAGGGGGCTCCTGCGGGTCCTATGAGCATCCTCCACTAAGCTGCTTCCCTTCTTCATGGTCTGGTTGACTTTTCCGTAATGGAATGGTCAGCAAGCTTGGATTTACTGTTTCAGTTTGCCACAGGGCTCTATCTACTCTCTTCTGCTTCTCATATTGGTGTCCCTGTGTCCATCTCGGGTTTTCAACTCACTGTTGTAAATTTTCATGATATTCTTATGGTCCTTTTTCTTCCTGTAAAATCAGTAGGGACTTTCCATTTTCATTTCTGATTTTAGTATTTTCAGTCACTTCTCTTTGACATGATAAATCCTACCTTGTAGAGTGAGGGAAGAATTATTTCCTTTTTTTTTTGGGGGGGGGGGGAGAGTTTAAGAAGCATTTCAATTCCTGCTCAGAATCTTTGGTAAAATTCAGTGCATTTTGCCACTGAAACCACTTGGCTCTTGGTCTGTCTTTAGTGGGAGTTTTTTAATGACTGGTTCAATCTCCTTACGTATCATAAGACGTCTCCTGTTTCTTGTCGATTTGTTTTTGGTAGTTTGTGGATTCCTAGGAGTCTGTCTGTTTCAACATCTTTTGCTTTGCTTTGTTTCTGTTTTGCTCGTCCCAGGGACAGACCCCAGGCCCCGAGCACTCTGGGCAAGCCCTCTTCCACTGAGTACCACCTGTCCCTATTTTTTAAATACCTGGTTTTAACATGGCCACAATGGCACCGTCCACCTACAACAGAATGCACAGTAATCCCCCCCTCCCGCTGCCAGGCCTGGGCCGGGTGACCACCGCATGCCTCCGTCTCCTTATCAGTGTGTCTTTCTGGGTCAGAATCCACACAGCCCTGGCCAGCTCCTGCAGCTGTGTGTCTTTGTGGACTGTCTGGATCCTGGGCCTCCTGCCCCTTTCCTTTTTGAAACTGTTTTTTAAAAAAATTTTTTGAGGGGTGGGGGGTACCAGGAACTGAACTCGGGGCACTTGACCACTGAGCCACATCCCCAGCCTTATTTTATATTTTGTTTAAAGACAGGGTCTCACCGGGTTGCTTAGTATCTTGCTTTTGCTGAGGTTGGCTTTGAACTCGCGATCCTCCTGCCTCAGTCTTCCAGACCGATAGAGTTACAGGTGTGCCATTGCACCCAGCTGCTTTTTTTAATTTTTAAATTTTAAAGTACCTTTATGTATTTATTTATTTATTTTTACATGGTGCTGAGGATCAAACCCAGGGCCTCTACCGCTGAGCGCTCTACCACTGAGCCCCAGCCCCAGCCCCTTTCTTGAACCCCACTGCTTATTGGGGGCGGGGCATACTAAGTGCCCATGTGCTATAGCTCTTGGGCAGCCATCCTCTCTCAGGGGATTGGGATGGGGACCTGGCCCTCCCCACCCTGGGCCTTCCCCCAGGGGCCCCACGGCTGTGAGCTTCTACACAGAATTTCCAAATACCACCACTACCCTCTGCTTCTTTTCCTCTTGCCAATTCTTTTTTTCAGTTGTAGTTGACACAATACCTTTATTTTATTTATTTATTTTTATGTGGGGCTGAGGGTCGAACCCAGGGCCTCGCACGTGCTAGGCGAGTGCTCTACCACTGAGCCACAACCCCAGCCCCTTGCCAATTCTGACAAGGACCTGAGCCAGCCTTGGCCCGTGACTGTATCAGTGTCTCCATAGCCCCCACCTTCCCAGGCTCCCCAGCGTGGACACGCTGGACGGGCCCTGGGTGGGCTCTGCCCTCCCGAGGCTCTGAGTCTCTCATTGTTGGGAGCCCCTAGTCCAGGGGCGGAGCCCACGGGGTTTGTCTACCTGTGGTAGTATTGACAAGTTTGTGGGGCCTTGGGGACCAGGTCCCTGTGGCTCCACCTGATGACCTCTCCTCCCCAGGCCGTGGCCATGGACGCCCTGTCTCTGGAGCAGCAGCTGCCCTACGCCTTCTTCACCCAGGCTGGCTCCCAACAGCCGCCCCCGCCGCAGCCCCAGCCCCCACCACCTCCACCGCCGGCGTCCCAACAGCAGCCGCCCCCGCCGCCGCCTCAGGTGCCCGTTGGCCTGCCCCCGGGAGGCCCTCTGATGCCAAGCGCCAGCCTGACGCGGGGGCCACAGCTGCCCCCGCTCGCGGTCACGGTACCGTCCTCTCTCCCCCAGTCCCCCCCAGAGAACCCGGGCCAGCCATCGATGGGGATTGACATCACCTCGGTAAGCCCGGGACGGTCCTGCAGGGCCTGGCTGGGGGGCTCGTGGAGGAGGAGTCTGGGGGCTGCAGGAGACCCCATTGGGCCGGGCAGGACGGTGGGGCCCCCCGACAGTGTGTGTGAGGGTCAGGATAGAAGCAGACCCTGCCCTGGGCCAGGCCAGGCCAGGCCCCCCACGACGAGGGCAACTGCTGGGACTCCTTAAGCCGAGGTTGTCACCCCGAGTACTGGAGGGGAAACTGAGGCCTGAGCAGGGTCATTGGCCCCAGACTCCTCCAGGGGCCCCCTCGGGTTTGACTGCTGAGCACTCCTGTTTGCCCCCGCTCCTGCCGGAAGCCGGCCTCCTGGGCGGTGCCAGGGCGCTTCCTATGGCCTGGGAAACAGCATTCTGGAAGCCCGCTCAGGCTGAGGCCAGGGCCTCGTGAGGTGGTTCAGGCAGCACAGCCCCTGGGGCAGGAAGCCACAGCCCAGAGCAAGGGAGTCTAACGAGTGCTAGGACTGGCTGGGTTAACCCCTGGACTACTACACCTTCCTGATAATGGGGGTCGCAGCTCCACTAAGGACCGTGTTTGGCACACATTTGACCCTCCCACTCAAGCCTTGGCTCCGGCTGCAGGCTGAAGGCCTTAGAACCTCGTGCTCTGTAAAGAATAGGCAGACCTGCCCTGCGTGGGGACCCCCATGGTCCAGGCTCTTCCTCTGGTGAAATCACAGCAGGTGCCGTGCCCTTGCTCAGGAGCTGGGCCGTCACTGGAAGCGCTGTGTCCCCATCAGGTGCAGAGACAGCCTCTCCAGGGCTCTTGGGTCAGGACTTACTTGGACCACCCAGCACCCCCAGGATCTGCTGGTTTCCACTGGGCACAGACCCGAGTGACCTCTGAGTCTCTGTGCAGACTCAGTGAGTGGGGATCATTTCTTTATGGTCGTTTCCTCTTTGCTGGCTCCTCTGTCACCCATATCCTGTCCCACCTGGACTCCACCCCCTACCCCAGACTGCTTAAAAAGGGCCACTGAGAAAATGGAGGTGAAGCAGTATTGGGGCCCTGGATCAATTGAACTGGACCTCCTTGAATCACAGGCTCAGAGAAGTTTGGCAGTTTGCCTGGAGGCACACAGCATGGCCAGGTTGGATCAGGACCAGAGTGGGGCCTAAATCTAGGTCCTAGCCTGGCCTGCGCTGCCTTCACTGGGTCTGGCTCAAGGAAGTGGTCAGATCCCTCAGAGGTCTCTCAGATGGCATAACCCAGGCAGGCTTGTCCCTGGGGAGGCCTGCAGTGGTGAGCACACAGTGCTGAGAGCCTGTGGCGCGTCCAGAGACAGCCTTCCTGTCAGCCCCAGTAAACAGGGTGGGCCAGGCTTGCCCCTGCTGAAGGCTGTTGGGAGCAGAGGTCATGCTCTGCCTGCCCTGCTGGGCTTCTCCCGCCCTGTGTGTGAGGGGCGCATGCTCAGAGGGGCATGTGCCCATGGGGTGTGGGCACTGGTGGTCCTGCGTGTATATAGAGGGGTGTACTTGTGTGTGTTTGGCTACGAGTACATGGGTGGGGGTGTGTGTGGGCTTGTGTGAGTGCAGACTTGTATCTGAGTGCACAAATGGGTGTGTGCACGCGCCTGGATATGCGTGTGTACACACATTTGTGTAGATGTGCATGTGGGTGTGCACACGTGGCTGTTGCATGTGGGTGTGGGTGTGTGCACATGGCGCTCTCAGCTCTGAGTCCAGGTTGACTCTCCAGCCCCCTCCTGTGGCCCTGGGAAGGCGGGGAGGGAGACCCGTGCTGGGCTCTCGCAGCCTGCTCTTCACTGGAGACCTCAGGCTCAGACACAGCTCCGGGTGCCCGGGGTGCCCTGGCTACCTGTGTTGGTTGGCACCCACCGTCAAGGCATGCGTGGTGGGAGCCTACTGGGAGCTCATGGGACCAGCCGCTCCCAGGAAACCAAGACAGGCCCCCGTGCTCGGGGAGCTAGGCCGCGGTCTGACCTGTCTGTCGTCGCAGGCGCCGGCTCTGCAGCAGTACCGCACTAGCGCGGGCTCCCCGGCCAACCAGTCTCCCACCTCGCCTGTCTCCAATCAAGGCTTCTCCCCCGGGAGCTCCCCACAAGTAAGGGACGCCGCCGCCTCCCCTCGCCTGGCCCCGCACTGCAGCCTGCTTCGTGTCCCTGTGTGCCATCGTCTGCTTCACTGCTCACCCATCCCATCTTGTCCCTTCCATGGACCAGGGCTGTGCACGCACCGGGCTGCACCAGGCGGGCCCTGGGGACAGACCACCACCTGGGCCATGGTGGAGGAAGACATGCAGCCTCTGCCATCACTTGGTGCCTTCATGGTCTCTGCCAAGCCTGCTAGGGATAATGGGGTTCCTCATCCAAGCCTGTCACATGAGCAGTGGCTGTGGTGGTCACTCCACCAAGGGACTCAGTGACGACTCTCTCAGTGTCCCTAGGCCCTCAAGACTCGTAGCAGTGTGTGGCCGAGAGCAGGAGCCCAGGCTTGGCCACCCTGCAGCCTCGAGCTTCAAGGCTCCTGAAGGGGGCAGTGGATTCCCTTTCAGGGCACAGTTAACTTGACCTTCAGTGGTGGCAGCCCCGACTTCTCAGCTCGTCTCTCCCCTCCACCCTGCAGGAAGGCATGTCCCTTGGCTGCTAGGCCCCCAAGCCTAGGTCAGTCCACTGAGCCCCTCTTTCCCCATCCGTGGATGAACAGACTGAGGCTGAGTCCAAGCTCCAGGTGACAGGGCAAGATGTGACTTCATCAGACGCGGGTTTTCCTGCCAGCCGGGTGCAGGTCTAGGTGTCTTAGGACCCCTTGGTCCTGCTCAGCCTCTCTGCCCGCCCAGGCTCCCTGCGCCAGTGGCTGTTTGTGTGGCTCTGGTGTGAGGTGTGGTCTTGGCTTCAGTGGGTCCCATGTTTCATTCAGAACTTCCATCAGGGGACCCCACTTCCTGGGCAGAGACCACCTCATCCCCAAAATGTCCTAGAAGCCACTGCAGGGCCCAAGGTCATGAAGATGTTCCCTTGACCCTGGCAGAGGGATGATGGGCTCCGCTTCCTGGCGAGGCGGGGAGACTGCTTCCTTCTAGGGGGACCCTACAGGAATGAAGACAGACTCCCTTGTCCCCAGGGACATGCTGAGAGGTGGCCTTTCTGCTCTGTCACCAGCATTGAGACCACATGAGTGGGTCATCCTCCCCCTCAGCCAGGGCCCTGCTGGGACTCCTGCCCGCAGCCCCGGCTGCACAGCAGTGGCAGGGTGGTGGTGACCTCGAGTTACACCTGGTCAGCCTGGTGACCGCACAGCCCATTCCACCCACGCTGTCCTGAACTCTGGTAACACATCTGGTCTCGTCACGCGGCGCTGCTGTGGGGAGGGCCTAGAGATGCCATTCAGCTGGGGCCCCCATGTGCTGGGCGGGGCCGGAGAGCTTCTCCCTGGAGGGAGTCCGCTGAGGGTCACTTCATTCTTTGCCACCAACCAAAGCGCTGTGGTCTGGCTGGGTGAGAGCGTGCCGCTGGCTCGGCCGCCTGCTCGGCCGCCTGCTCGTCTGCTGTGTACTGGTGTGGGCAGCGGGGGCTCGAGGCGAAGTGGCCTGGGGCTCCCCCAGAAGCAGAAGGTGCTGGGCAGAGACCACACCTGGTTTTCTGGCTGCGGCTGGGTCTCCACAGATGCGCTCATCAGACCCCTGGGCCTGGGCCACCCTGCCCGGCCTACACCTGCCACCTCTGTCCTCAGTTGGCCATTGCATCTGTCCCAGTCAGGCCCGGCCCCAGGCTGCTCCCGAGCTGACGTCCTGGCCACCCTCAGGGCAGCCTCATAAGAGACACCTTGGCCATCAGTGCCCCTGTGGGTCAGGGCCAGGGCCACAGGGACAGGATCGGGCATCATCTCAGAAGCCCAGTCCCTCCCAGCACCTGCCCCAGCCTCGCCAGCTGGGTGAAGCCCGCACTCTCTGCTTCCTTCTCACTGGGCGGCATCAGCCACGGCCCTGCAGCCCCTTGGCAAAGCCTGAAGTGGGTGGTTGTGTCTGGGCCGCGCTGGGGAAGGCGCCCGGCCGTGGGTGCGCCAGGGGCCTCTACCTCGGGCTCACCCCGGCTCAAAGCTGTGGACTCTGGGCTTCGGGGATTTGCCACTTTGTTCTCTTCCTCAGTCCCCCTCTTTAACTCCTCGCTGGCCTTCGATGGCTCATCCGTCACTGTGACTCCAGTCAGAGTGGGCATCTGTCCCTTCTGCTCTTGGTCCACTGACCCCAGGGGGCTAAGGGTTTGCTGTCAACCCAGATTGAAGTGTTGAGTTGTCCTAGCACCTGGGGTCTTCCCAAGGGCCAGGGGGCCAGGGCATTTGGTCTGTGGAGATGGTCTCTGAGACGTGGTGTGCTGGGCACCCTGTCCTGCACAGGTAGAAGCAGGCTGGAGTTCCCAGCCTTGGGGTGCTGCTGGGCCTCTGGTGGCTTCAAGGTCACTCCGGGGCTCTTTTCTCGGCCTTATTCATCAGGGGCTTGGGATGTGACTTGGCCACTTGCACAGCCCAGCTAGGCTCTGTCCCCTGTCTCTTTGGTGTGGCTCCAAGCGCACCTTTACAGCATTCCCACCACCCATGAGTCCCCTAGTCCCCTCCTCCTCTCCCAGGGACAGCCCGTGCCCCTTCCTCTGAGCACGTCTGGCTGAGACGGGACGCAGCAGGTGGCCTCCCCGTGCGGGCCTCAGGCCTCTCTCTGCTCCCGTCTGTGCTCGCTTGGCCAGTGGCCAGCTCTGTGCATCGTCCTGTCCAAGTATGTGTGGCCTGTCTCCTGTCTTCCTGGGGGCCCATCGGGTTCCCCAGTGCACGTTCTGTCGTGAATGTAACGTCCAGGCATCTTCTGTCTTGGCCCCTCTCCCAGGTCACCTCTGAGGCTTCCAGGCCTCTCATCTGGCAGCCCCACCTTCTCTCTGGCGGAAATGGGGTCTCCACACCCGACTCAAGGGGAGTTAGGGGCGGTGCCTTGGAGGGTATCAGGGTGCAGACACCCCAGGTGGAAGGAAGCAGTCATCCAGGACTGGGGCGCACCCACGGACCCCAAGATAAAAGTCATCAGCCTTCTGCGTCCCAGGGAGCTCCGGGGGCCTTTCTCCCTGTCCAGCCAGGGCCTGGGAGCGCCAGTCCTGATGGGCCCTGGTCCACCCCTGCCCGGTCTTGGGGGCCGTGACCACAGCAGGCCTCTCTTCTGTCTGCAGCACTCGTCCGCCTTGGGCAGCGTGTTTGGGGACTCATACTATGAGCAGCAGATGGCAGCCAGGCAGGCCAATGCTCTGTCCCGCCAGGTGAGGGGGCGCCCAGGCCACCGGCCGGTGCCCACAGCACATGCTCGCCAGGACCCAGACCTTGGGGGCAGGGCCGCACGCACTCAGGGGACCCTGCCCACCCCTTGGCTTCGCTCCTCAGTCCCTGTCCTGTCTTTGAGCTGTGGAGGCCAAGGCCCCAGCAGAGGTGGCTTGGCCTGGTCTCCCGGACCTCTGTCTGGCTGGCAGAATGGATTCCGAAGGTAGAGGGGGAGGAAGGGCAGGCCTCGACCAGGCGGGGACAGGGCAGCGGCTGTCAGAGCAGTGCCTTGGCGTGGGCCGTGCACGTGGGTTGCCGGGAGGCTGCGCTGGCTTTGCGTGGAGGCCGGGGCAGGGACACTGGGGCAGAGGAGGTGTGGCCGGGGCCTGGAGCACTCACTTGCTCATCTGTCCATCCATCTATCCATCCATCTTGAGTGCCAGGGAGGCCCCGGGCCTGGGGGCTCACGCTCAGCAGCTTTGGATGCCAGGCCCCCTGCAGGGGCATCCTGGGGCCGCAGGTGGCAGCCGGGAGCCCTGGGTGGTCCTCACGGCCTGGCGCGCTTGCCTTGCCAGCTGGAGCAGTTCAACATGATGGAGAACGCCATCAGCTCCAGCAGCCTCTACGGCTCCGGCTCCACACTCAACTACTCGCAGGCGGCCATGATGGGCCTCACGAGCAGCCACGGGAGCCTGCAGGACACGCAGCAGCTCGGCTACTCCAGCCACAGCGGCATCCCCAACATCATCCTCACAGGTGAGGCTGCCAGCCCCGTCACAGGCCCAGTGCCCAGGAGCCTAGGTGGGGCTTCCCTGTGCCCAGGGGCAGCGTGGCCGCTGGGAGAGGCTCAGCCCCATCAGGAGACTGAGCTGGGCTGCCTCCCTGCCCTCAGCCCAGGGTTCAGCGGGACAGGGCCCCGAGGAGGCCAGATCCCTCCCGCACCTTGAACTCCACCCATTCCTGGGCAGGACAGGCCAAGGAGATACCTAGGCCCTGGGACAGGCATCCAGCACTCAGTGCAAAGCCAGTCAGGAACGCGCTGCCCAGGTACCTAGGGGACACGCAGCCCCATCCTGCACAGCACGGATGAAATCACCCAGCACAAAACCCAGGCATTCAGTGGCCACCCCCACCCCCGTCTTCACCAGGGCTGCTGGGGATGTCCCCACTGGCACCTCTAGGATACGGGAGGTCACATTCAGAGCCCCTGGTGCCTTTTGTGGGAATCCTGACCTCCCCACCCCTGGGCCAGGCAGTGGGCAGAGGTGGACGCCCAGGGACAGAGACCAGGGACTCCCAAGACAGGGCTGCTCTCTGATGGCGCGGCTGCCCAGGGAGACGGGGACTCTGAAGCCCACGTCCCAGCTCTGCAAACAGGCGCAGCACCTCCCCCAGGGCAGTAGAGGGAGGAGCCAGGTTCCTTTCTGGGCAGCAGCTGGGCCCATTGGGGACAAGTGCCCTTCGTGCCTGCACCCAGCCTGCCTCTCATGGCCCTTGGGGCTTCAGCCCCGGGGCACTGCTGACATCTAGTGTCGGGTCATTCTTTGAGGTGGGTACTTTCCTGTGCCTCCACCCACCAGATGCCAGCAGTGTCACTTCCCTCAGTTGTGACAACCAGAATGTCTCCAGACCTTGGCAGTGTTCCCTGGAGGGCAGGTCTGACATTGCTGGAGGGTGGGAGCCAGGGAGGCCAGGCTGAGCTGTACTATTTGTCTCTCCTAGTGACAGGAGAGTCCCCTCCTAGCCTCTCTAAAGAACTGACCAGCACTCTGGCCGGGGTCAGCGATGTCAGCTTCGACGCTGACAACCAGTTCCCCCTGGATGAACTCAAGATCGACCCCCTGACCCTCGACGGACTGCACATGCTCAATGACCCTGACATGGTCCTCGCTGACCCGGCCACTGAGGACACCTTCCGGATGGACCGTCTGTGAGCGGCCATGCCTGGCATAGTGCCGCCGGTCCATGGTCTCCGACGGCGTCCCTCCAAGCCTGGGGGCGGCCACACTCCGTCCCTCGCAAACGGCCGAGCTTGTGATTCTGAGCTTGCAATGCCGCCCGGCGCCCCCACCAGCCCGCCCCCGGTTGTTCACCTCCCGCTGAAGCCCGGCGGGGCCCCGAGCCGGGGCCCTCCGTCCGTCCGTCCGCCTGGCGCCAGGCGGGGTCAGAGGCTGTGAGTCCTCACTCCTGCAGACCCTCCCTGCGCTCGTTCCTCTCCTACCCCGGGGCCGGGCGCGAGCCCCCCACAGGATGCTGAGAGTGGGGTGTCAGGAGGCTTGGGGTGGGTGTCTGGGCTGAGGTGCACTTTCCGACTGTTGATGAGCTCTCACTGCCTTTCTTCATCCCGTCCCCGCGACCCGCCATCCCCAGCCCACGATCAGGTAGACAGCGGCCCCACCTGCCGAGGCAGAAGGTGCCAGAGGAGGGACAGGCAGAGTGAAATAAACACTATTTTGATGGCCGTCTTCTATTTTCTGAGCACACTCAAAAGCACCGGGCGAACGTTAGGTGTGACCCAGCATGCGGAGCGGCCGACGCCCTCTCGCCCTCCCACCCCTTCAGCCCAGCCAGGGCCTTCTGTCCCGAGATGTCCCGACAGGCTGAAGCCGACCACAGCTGCCCCGGGCAGGGATGACCTGGGGTCTTTATCTCCCTCGCCCTGTCCTGTGGTCATGTTAGAGGTACATACTGTTACTAAGGCTGGGGGGGTCGGGCGGGTAGGTGGCCAGGGAATCTCTGTCGTGATTTTTTTTTCTTCTTTGGTTTGTATTTACATTTGGTTGTAGACGAGTAGCTGAATCTTTCCAGCCAACACTTGCCTGAGAGCATGATTTTATAATCCCAGAATCCTGTGTTCCCCATTTTTAAGCTAACTGGAAACGTGGGCTGATAAACCTAGGAGCAGTGGCCGCCCGCAGGCCCAAGCCCGAACCTCGGACTTTCTTAGTTTTGCGGCCACCAAGAGGCCACCTAAGGCCCCGCCTGTCAGAAGCTCGTGATGGCTAAAGAGGCCGCTGTTGGTGCATAAAGCAGACTTTTGGGACGTAGCCCGTTTTATGGGAGGGTCTCTGTAAGAACTGACTCTGCCTGCTGCTCCCCAGTGTGTCCCCAAGCCTCACCTTGAAGACCCCATGACTGGGGCCTCTGCGCTGAGGGCATCAGGACCAGTGGGAAAGAGTGGACCTCTGAGAGCCAGGGCAGAGCTGGCCTTTCGTCTCCTGCACCCTGCCCTCTCTGGCTCCCGGTCCAGGCCTCTGATGGGCCTTGTGTCCCAGCCACCAGTTTTTGGTGCCTCAGCCAGGGCCGAGGGGACTTGGAGGCAAAGGGCAGCATGTGTTTTAGTGGCAGGTTTCCAGGTGCTTTAAGAAGTGCCTCTGGAGGCCAAGGTTGCAGTGGGGCACCCGGAGTGGCCTCAGACACTGCCACCACAGGCCCTGTGACAGGCAGTGGCACAGCTGTTTTCTGTCTCCCGCTCTGGGATGTGACACTCTGGGTTTTTCCTCTGGGTTGCACCTTGACGCCCTCGCCTGCGCCTCTGCCCACCAGGCTGGCACCTTCTGCTGGGTGCGTTTCTTTGTGGTGTCGCAGCTGCCATCTCCGCCAGGTCACAGGAGCCCTCATTCTGTCCTCCGGAGCTGCATTTGATACTAGCACTGTCCCTCCCTCTCCTTCCCAGTGACGCTGTTAGCACATGGCCAAGCAGCCAGGTGGCCACTGACCTCCTGGGTCACTGTGCACCTGCTGCTGTCCATCACCCTGGGCTTGAGGAGCACAGCATTAGACGGTGTCCAGGTCACAGCCCATTCTGCTGCTGGGATGGAGGCCGGAAGCAAAAAGTGGGGACATTTTTTTTTTAAGAAAAACTGTACACGGGAGGCTTTGGTTACATTAGACTTGTATGTAGAACTTTAAAAAATGGCCTTAATAAAATCCCACACAACCTGCCTGGGCACAGTTTTCAAATAAGGCGTTGGGGACCTCACAAAGGAGCCTCATGGGCCGCCACAACTGTCCATCGAGCCACTGGCCAATGCCACCGCCACTGCTCTTTCAGGCTCTTGGTGCAGACAGGCGAGAGAGGAGGGACAGTGCCCTCTGAGCATCCCAGGTTTTTGGCCCGTCTCCAGTGTCCCACAGCCAGGACCACAGGTGACATTGTATTAATGCAGTGGCCTTGGCTTATCGCCAAATTCTTTTTCCAGTGGGAATGAGGTGGATCAAGGTCAGGGCTTCCTGCGAAGGTGCGGGGCCTTGTTCGTTCTCAGGGCCAGCTGGGAGCCAGCAGCCAGGCGTCCCCGTGTTCTGGAAACGCTCACCCCCTCTGCACCTGGGCAGGCCACCTGGGCTCTGTAACGGGATTTTGTGGGGGTCTTTTTTTAGATGTCACTTCTCTACTAAATATTCCTGAATTGCCAAGACTTTCTAAAACAAGACAGTTTAAGGGAACCAGCCCTGTGCTCTGTGACGTGAAAATACTGTGATTTCAGACGCGCTGCACCAGGAGGGCCAGGCCAGGGGCCCCTGCAGCATGTATATAGCCCCACTGCTCGTGTCCTCGTTTGGGACAGGCTTGGATACTCGGCCCTTGCCGGGTCAGAGGCAGGGCCAGGCCAGCCGTTCCCCCAGCCCTACCCATGTACTCCCGGCTTTGGCCAGGTCCCTCTGCTTTGCAGACCCTCCCCCAGGGCAGAAGCAAGATAGGGGGCTTCTGAGAACACCACGTCCCCACCACCTCTTCTACCCCCGCCCTCTGGGTCCCAGGGGGTGCATTTGCTCCCTCACAAGGCTCAGAGGCCGGAGCCCCTGGGTCAGCTCCTTTGTGCTCCGGGCGTTTTGCTCCACAGGGCCCCACCTGGGACACTCCTCTCTGGTGCCACCTTCTTGTGGCTTTTCAGTGCTGTGGAGGAGAATTCTGACATGGTGTGATTTCTCCAGGTGGTCCAGCTCTCTGGAGGACATAGCAGGGTCCCGTACTGAGGCCCGTGTTTCATGGTGGGGCATGGAATGGTGGCCAGTGGCCTTCAGATGGGCGTGGGACGTCACAGCCAGGGCTGTGTGGCCAGCAGCTGCCTACAGCCACTCGGGGGCACAGCCCAGGGAGGGATAGGCAGGGCCAGACAGCTGGGCAGCCACCCTGTGTCAGTGCCTGTCCCTAGGGGGGCTCGGAGACCCCCAGCCCTCCTGTCTTGGTGGGTCCTCAGCTGGTCCAAACCAAACACTCTTCCAAATCCCCACCTGACCTGGCTCCCGGTTTTCTGTATTTCCAAAGAAGGCCTCGAGCGCCTGGCCAGCTGGGCGTGGTGAGGCCGGGTGGTACTGGGCCTCCACGCTCTCCAGTGGTTCCTGATGCAGCTGGTGGCCAGAAGTCACAGGGTCCTCACTGTGGGGGTGGGATGAGGGTCCCTCAGCACCAGGGGCCCCAACGCCAATGATAGGAGGTACCCTTGAGCCTGGTGCATTGTCACCCTGCTAGGTGACACTCCAGGTGAGGGGACCATGGCTCCTGGAGCCCTCCCCACATGGCCTGGAGAGCTTGGGGAAGACTCAGTCCTTTACAAACCACTGAGGATGCTTGGGGTGCGGAGGCAGCAGGGTCCCTTTAAGCCGCATTCTCCTTGGCCCCTGAGTCCCCATTCCTACAGGGGTCTTCTGGCATTTGACTTGGTGTCCCTGGGACATCCCCCCCTCAGGTCGTGCCCAGTCAGTTTGGCCTGAGCCAACCATGTCCTTGGGTTCTTTCCAAGGAGTTCTGGCCAGCCAGGGCTCAGGTACCACTCAGAGCCCTCCCTGTGGTATGAGTGTCCCTTCTACCTTTGTCACCCAGGGACAGGAGGTGGGTGACCTGCATCCCAGGCCTGGGTGCGAGGCTACTCCCAAGGGCACGGGGTCAGGAGTGAGCCCCATGGGGCCTGAGCCTCAGTTTCCCTCCTGTCACTTTCCAAACCCGAAGGTCTCAGGGCCCCCGGCTCCCTGACCAGGGTCGGGAGCAGAGGCTGGCCTTGGGATGGTGCTGGTTCCAGATGGCTCCATCCACCTTTCTCCGCGTGGCCCGTGTCAGGGGTGGGGGTTGTCTCACAGGGTTCTGGATTTGGGATCAATCCATGTTCGGCCTTGCCTAGCCCAGCTGGTCAAGCACTCCTGACCTCCTGCCCACTGGGAACATGGGGACATAGCCATGGCCTCACACCACACCCCGGAGACTGGGCTTTGGCAGCCCAGGTCCACAGGCCCTGCCTTGCCCCCACTAGGAACTGCCCCCCAGGGGCTGGGCAGCCCCATTGATATATGCAAACCTGCTGGTCCAAGCCCCGCCCCGCCCGTGCCCCTCTGTGCCCAGGCTGGCTCTGTCCCCCAGCATGTACACTCCACTGCGGATGTCCTGTGGGCCTGCGCGGGCGCTGTGGCAGGCAGGTGGGGTGGGCGCTCAGGACACACTCAGCTGCCCCTGCCCGCCCTCTGGCGCGGACGCTTTTGTCTTTGTACCTTTGCATCCTTTGTAATGAAATGGAATAAAAATCCAATGTTTTCGTCTCTGTCTCTTCCCGTGTTTTCCTACCCTGTCTCCCTCCCTCGGGGATGGCAAAGGCCCCTGACCCTCTCTCTCCATGAATGGCCACAGGCACACAGACAGACACACAGGCATGAGTGCCCCACACACCCCTGTCGGCACCTGAGGAGGGATCCTCAAACTTTCAGGGGACAGACCAGCCCCCTAGAATCCTCCAGCAGACACTCCAGTGGAGGGGTCCCAGCTTCATCATGGCTGAGTGACTGGGACACATGGCAGACCTAGGAACCTCCCCAAACCAGGACTGGATAGTCCCCAGCAGATAGGTGGGCCCCTCAGAGGCCCAGTTACACTGTCCCCTTGCAGCAAAGACCACACTTGGCACTCCCCCCGCACACGAGCTTTATTCGCCTCTCTGACCCTCTCCCTTCCCCTCTGGGCTGGGGCCTCCCTCGGCCCCCATCCCCCCATGATAAGGGCAGCCAACGTCCAACAGTAGGTTCCGGGTTCCCTGTCCAACAGTAGGTTCCGGGTTCCCTAGGCCCGCTGCAGCCGCTGGGTCTCATAGTCTTCAGGGATGGTGTCTGCAAGAGAGGGCCAGCGGGTGAGAGGCCTTGCAAGGCCTTTGGGCAGATTCCCTGCCCTCCCTCCCGGGTCCCCAGCTCACCGTTGCAGCGGTAGCGCAGGTTGGCCCAGATGATGTTCTCCTGGGAGAAGCAGAAGACCCCCAGGCGGCCGCCCCTCATGGTTGTATCCAAGACCACGTTGCTGTCAGCCACCAGCTCGGGCCCCTCGTAGAACCTCACCCTGCAGGTGGGAGAGTGAGTCAGGCCACAGCCAGCACCATTTTGCCTGTGTTGGAATGGACACGAAGGGGCCCTGCCCACAGCCAGGGCTGAGTGACGCACCCGGGCATCCTAGCATCGTGGAATGAGGGTCAAAGGGTTCTTCTAACTGGAGACCCACTGCGCGCTGCTTCTGCCTGCCTCATATTCCCATTTTACAGACAAGGGGACAAGGCCCCAGGAGCCCCTTTCCCCCTGCAGCTGAGGGACTCCCAGCTGGGCCTGAGTGTCCCTGCCTGGCCCCAATCACTGGTGGAGGTGGGGGCCCCACCTGATGTAGCCCACTTGAGGCCGGTGCTGCAGGAACCAGCGGTAGGACGTCTTGTCCTTCCAGCCCACGTTGCGGGGGTCCTTCCACAGCAGCCGCACCTGGGACTCTGTGTCCCCTGTGTGCCACAACGCGTTCCGTAACTGCTCCCCGGGGCCTGTGGAGGACTTCACAGCCTGCCATTGTCCAGAGAAAGGGGTTCAGAGACTTCAGGGGTTTGGGGAAACCTGGATCCTAGCCTGGAAGGACAGAGCTGTGGGTCATGGTAGGAGGCCCTTGTTGGGATGACAGACCCACAAGGAAGCTTTCTTGGGGGCCAAATGGGGGCTCAGAGGTGGATCATGAGGGGCAGTCATGGGGTCTCCTGAGAGGATCTGGGAGTCTTGAACAGATTGGAGGTCTGGGAGGATTTGGGGAGGATAGATGACCTGCAGGACTTGGGTGCCTGTAGGATAAACCGAAATCTACAGAATTGGGGGGATTTGCTAGAAGGTTTCAGCAATATATTTGGGTCTAAGGGAGTCTGCAGAAAATTTGGGGGACTCAGAAAAACAGGGCCCTGTGATAGGCTTTAGGGGGCAAAGGCAGGTTGGGGGGACCCTGGGGCAGTGTTTGAGGGCTTGTGGGAGGAAGCAAGATTGGGGCCTTTGGCTACCTAGGTGGAGTGAGAGCTTGGAATTCTGCAGAGTGATGCTGGGGGGGGGGGGCTGTGGGTGTGTAAAGGCTTTTGCGGGGCGTCTGCGGGAGTGTGCAGGACCTTGAGCTGGATGCCAGGCTCGGCCACAGCACGGAAGGGGTTCGCCTGCCAGTACGTTTGTTCCATCTGTTTCCACATGACCACGTAGAAACTCGAGCTGTCCTGGTAACCGAAGATGAAACCCGCGTAGTCGTCATCCGTGGCTGTGTTCACGTGGAAGGTGCCCTCGAAGTCCACGCCATTGAAGGCCGTGTATCCTGACAAAGGGAAGGGGGTTTCGGGCTTTCATAGCCCCAGTCTTGGGTGCTCACCAGAGCCCAGCCCGCCCCCTGGAATCTGCCCCTTCAGGAGTCCAGACCTAGCCCCGGAGCCCAGACCACGCCCTAAACTACCACTGACCACGCCCCTCCGGAGCCCAGAACGCTCACGGCCCCGCCCTTCCCGGCTTCAGGCCTGACTTGGCCACGGCCCCGCCCCCTGCGGCCCCGCCTCCGAGCCGGCTCCGCCCAGCTCCCCGGCCTCTTACCCACAGCCAGGCCTGGGTCGCTGTTCATCGTCTGCACGATTTCCATCCCCTGATTAGGAAGAAGGGCCTCAGGTCGGCCACCAGGGCCTCTAGGCTTCCCGTCCCCCGCTTAGGCCCTGCTGAGGGGGTCCTGCTCTCCCAAAACCACCATTATCTGGCCTTGCCCTCACCTGGTTGAGCACCACCCAGTTGGGGTCAATTTGAGCGTCGCCCTCGGGGTCCAGCACAACAGTCTGGAAGGCCCGGAAGTCCGTGAGGGTGACCTCGGCGTTCTCCGGACACACATCAATCTTGTCTACCACCTTGTCCGCGTCGAAATCACCCTGGCACGCGTCACCCACGCCGTCCCCTGAGAGGAGATAGGAACTGAGACAACCCCTCCACGTGGGTTCAGCTTCAGGCTCTGCCACAGGTGGGGGCCACACCCATTCCAGGCCACCTCACCCCCACCAATACCGGCCCGCCCCTGTCACCCCTGTCATACTGTCTGCATCCTCCTGGCGTGGGTTGGGTACCAGGCGACAGTTGTCCCTACTATCAGGGACTCCATCATTGTCATCATCGTCATCACAGGCGTCACCCTGACCATCGTGGTCTGAATCTTGCTGGGCACTGTTGGGCACTGTGGGGCAGTTGTCCCGGGAGTCTTGGTGTCCATCCCCATCCCTAAAGAGGGTAAGTTCAATAAAGGTGGGAAGCTCAGAGGATTGGCCGGGTGTCCCACACACCCACCCTAGGTGGCCTCCTTACTGGTCTTGGTCGCTGTCACAAGCATCACCTACAAAATCATGGTCCACATCCCTCTGGGGAGGAGGTAAGGATCAGGGTTCACAATCAGAAGAGAGGATCTCAGAAGCCTCCCTCTGCACTCCCTCTGCAGCCAAGCTCCTCCTGACGCCAAGGAAACCCCCAAGGCCAGGCCACTTGGACCGTGGGAGGCCCTTGTCTGGCAGGCGGGATCCTCTAAGCTGTGGTCTTGGTAACCCAGCCTGGGGCTCACCCCAGGGCACTGACCCAGCTGGGATCTGGCCTGCTCTCACCTGGTCTGGGTTGTCCTTCTGAGGGCAGTTATCACAGGCATCCCCTACACCATCACCGTCACTGTCCTTCTGGTCTGAGTTGGGCACCCTGGGACAGTTATCTGCTGAGTTTCGGATCCCTGCAGGAATCCAGGCACAAGTCCCAAGATTGGGGCGGGGTCAGATGACTTCATTAGGACAAAGACCAAGGCTGATGCTAGCCTGGAACACAGCCCCAGCTCCGTGGATGGTTCTCCCTCCCAGCTAAACTGGGTACCTTGTGAATGCCACCCCAAACCTCTATGTCCCTGTCTGTAAAAATGTCATTTTTGGCGTCTGCAGCATCTAACACAAAGTCCACCACCCACTCCTAGGAACGTTGCCCCAGTCCTGCCTCCTGCCTCAAGGCCCGGCTTGCATTTTTCTGCCCGCGGGAGCACGAGCCTTGGTCTAGGGCGACCTAGGCGAGTTCACACCATCCAGTTTCCAAGATCCATCAAGCCCCGCCCCGGAGCTGGCCGCTCATCTCCCCAGCCTGCTTGCTCACGGTCTCCATCGATGTCGTCGTCGCAGGCGTCGCCCCGACCATCCTGGTCTGTGTCCTTCTGGTCGTCATTCTTCTGGGACCTGCAGTTGTCGCACGCATCACCCCACTTATCGTTGTCCGAGTTGCGTTGGTCTGCGTTCCGCACCAGGGGGCAGTTGTCCTGGGGGAAAGGGCCAGTTAAGGAGAGTCAGGCTGGGAAAGGTAAAATCATTTCCCATTCTTGCTCATCTCTGAGGTCCTGCCTCCTCTTCAGGGAACCCTTTTCACCCCAGACCGAAAGCCCAGTCCAACCTTGGTCCCCTCATGGCCTCACCTCTTCGTTGCGGACCCCGTCACCATCGGCATCAGGGTCGCAGGCGTCTCCTATGCCATCGCGATCCACGTCCTCCTGCCCTGAGTTGGGCACCGTCACGCAGTTGTCCTGAGGGTGGTCACGGCAGGCATGAGTGGCTTGACCATGTAGCCCTGTCCAGACCCCACTCCCGCTCGGTCACGCCCCTTCACGACCCCGCCCACCTTGCGGCATTGGCGCTCGGAGCAGCGCAGTTTTTCGTCCGGGAAGCCGTCCAGGTCAGTGTCCCGGCCACAGAGGAGTCCGTTGCCAGCCCAGCCGACTGCACACTGTAGAGGGGAGTCGGTGGGTGACCTGATGTAACCGTACCCTCGACCCCTCTGCCGCCCCCTGAGTTCCTGCAACTCACCACGCAGGACCGGGAGCCGTCGCGCTCCAGGACACAATCAGCCTTTTCGTGGCAAGGGCTGGGCGATCCGTCAGGGCAGAAACGTTGCGCGCGCCGCCGGCAGCCAGATGCCTGATCGCCTACGAAGCCGGGCTGGCACGGGCCACACTGGAAGGAGCCCTGCGCCCATGCCCGGGACAGTCAGCGCGGGCCCTGACCCCTGCCCTGCTCCCCTGGGCGCAATCCTTCCGCCCTCCCCGCGCCGGCCTTACCCGGGTGTTGATGCACACCGAGTTGGGAACGCAGTTATGCTGCCCGGTCTCACACTCATTAATATCCGTGCAAACCTAGGGGAGGGCGGACGCAGAGGTCACCGTCCCACTCGCATACCCATCCCGCCATTCTCACCCGGTCCTCGCCGCTTCCACACCTGGCCTTGCCGTTCCTCCCATCCTACCCGGCAGAGCAATCGGAATCGGATCTACCGCGGAAGCCCCTTCATCCTCCCGCTAGAGCGAGGCTGGAGGACGAGTTGACTGCACAAAATGCTTCCCCACTTCCCTTCTGCTGCCAAAGCCGAGCCCCTACGCCCCTCACCTGCTTGTTGGCCTTGGCGAAGGCCAGTCCCACGCCTTCGTGGGTGGGGCCGCTGTACCCCGGGGGACAAGCCTCGCAGCGGAACCCCGGGCTGGTGTTGATGCAGCGGACGCGGGGAAAGCAGGGGTGGGCGTTGCACTGAGGGAGAAGGAGCCACAGCGGGGTCAGAAAATGTGGAGCTGGACCCTGAGAGCCACACCTCCGGGTTTCCGGGATTTGGAAAATTTAAGAACCGTCAGCCAGCCCTGGGAGCAGGGTGCCACGTGGGACGAAGGCAACCATTCCAGGAGTCACACACGACTTTGCCCTGATGGGAAAACGCGACCACGAAAGAAGGGGGCTGCTCCCTCATGGCCGAGGAGAGGAGTTTTGGGGACGGGCATCCCCAGCGGAGGGAGGGAGTGGTCGCCGGGGCCTGCGTGCCCGACGACGGTGGGGTCGTTGAAAATGGCGCTCCTCTGTCATAGAAAAGTGGCTGGGGCGGTCGACCCCAGGTGGTGAGGAGGGTTGTTGGGGAGGACCTCGCCCGGCGGTGAGAGAGTCGTCGAGGTCAGTGTCACTAGCGGTGGAGGGGGTGATCAGGGCGGGCGTCTCCCGTGATAACGAGCGTGATCTGGGTGGAGGTCCCCGGACAGTGAGGAGGTCGTTTTGGCTTGCGTCCTCAACTGTGAGAGGCTCGTCTGGGAGAGCACCTCCAGTGGAGGAGGGGGTCGTTGGGGTGGTGGGAGATTGTTGGGTGGGTGGTGGAGGGATCGTCAGGGCGGCGGGGTTCGGGAGCCCGCGCACCTCATTAACGTCGGTGCAGTGCGAACCGTTGCCGGTGAAGCCCGCGGGGCAGGGGCCACAGCGCGCGCCACTCGCGGTCTCAGTGCAGGCCACGCCAGGGAAGCAGGAGCCAGCCGCGCAGTAGGACAGCGGCCGCACGCTCAGGCCCGGCGTGCGCGCAGGCTGCATCCCTGCGGGGGAGGGGGCGGGGCTGGTCAGGGTCACGCCCTGGGGCTGAACGCAGGCCCCTGGAGGCGGGGCGAGGTCCCGCACGCTCCGGATCCCGCCTTGGGCTGCGCGCGGTGTCTTTCCTTTCGTGGACTCTGCGCTGTGCCCTTTTCTGCCTCTCCTCTCCGCTCCTCCATCTCCCTGCATCTCTCGCAGCACGCTCGGTCTCCCTGTCCCCCCTCCCTCTTGGTCTCTCTTCGTCTCTCATCCGATCTCCCTATTTCTGCCAGCACCCATCTTCCTGTATCTTTCTTTCTCTGACTTTCTCTCGTTCTCTGTCTCCCCATCTCTCCTCTCTCTCCCGCCCGCCCGCGTCTCTGCCGCCCCAGCCGCGCTCACCGCACGCGTCACACTCCATCACGGTGTTTTTCAGGAATGTGATCTCCTTGACCTGCAGGACGTGGGGTGGGAAGATCAGTGGAGCCCCCTCCCTCTCCTCCCTTGGCCTCCCCTTGCCATCCCCCGGACTCCCTGTCCACAGACCGTCCCACTCCCCTAGACGCTCTCTTCTAGGGCTCCCGACCCCTAGACTCCCTACCCTCCCGGTTTCCCTGTCCCTCCCCTAGACTGCCTCCTCCTTCCTTGGAGCCCCTACCTCCGTGACCCCTCTTTCCCTCTTCCTTTCCACACACTTCCTCGCCCAGGACTCCCTCCTCCTGTCTCCCCTCCCCCCTGCTCTCCTACCCTCGAGACCCCCTCCCACCTCCTTCCCCATTGCCGTCTCCTCGCGCGCCTCACCTGCTGCCGCAACAGCTCCCGCACGTCCTGCAGCGCCGCGTTGGTCTCCTGCAGCTCGCGCAGCATCTGCGGGGCAAGGTCTCCGCCTGTGTTTTCAGGGGGTGCTGGTGGGCTTCGGGATCTGGGGATCCCACAATCCCATCCCTTCCTTCGGGATCCACAGCCTGCTTTCTCAGCCCTGCGCGCCCCAGCGAACAGTCCCGAGCCTCAAGAAGCTGGAACTGCAAGCCTTTCAAAGGTCCTCCTGCCGATGGGGGGACATGGCACTTGAGGCCAGCGTGTCTTACCTAGAGGAATCTGGCCCTGGCCGGACACGCGGAGGGCCCACAGGGTGAGTAGGAGAACACAGGCGGTGCCAGGGGCCATGGCTGCGGCGGGATGCTGGGCGGCTGTTCACTCTCTGCCGCCCACGAGGCCCGCGGGGCCTTTTTATCCCAGCGGAGTGGCCGGCCCCGGGGACGGCCCACCGCGGCCCTGCCCAGCTCCAGCCGCAAGGTAAACAGATGGCGCTGGGCTTTGCGTTCACCCGATTTGCCCAGCAGAGCTGCCGGCGGCTGAATCAGGACACAGTGGGGCAATTGGAGGTCTGTGGAGAGGGATGACTTGGGGGGAATCAGTGAAACCAACCCCCCTCCCCCAGCCCTGCATTCCCTCTATTTATTGAGTGCCTGCTGCATACAAGCCTGGGGTAGAGCTGGGAACAAGTCTCCACCGCTGCCCTGAGGGTTTGAGAAGGTGAGGACACACCCACTTTGGATGAGACGGGCTGGTCCCCTGCTCCCTCCTCACTTGCTTCAAAATCCCGCAAATGGGGCCAGGGTAGAGCTCAGCTCAGTGAGGCCCTGGGGACCATGCTCAGCACAGAAAGAAAAGAAGAAGAAGAAAGAAAACACAGACAATAAATAAGGTCTCTCTGTGCGCTTCTTTCCTGGTACAAGGGAGGTGATGTGTGCCATCCTGAACTGTTATCATCAGTACTGGAAAACGGGGCAGGAGCAGGGGAGATGCCATCTGGGCAGCTCCTGGCCTCCCACCCTGGAGGGTTGCAAGGTGTTCGCTCTCCCTGTGGTTCTTGGCTGCTGGTGCTGGACGCCTGACTGCCCAGGACAGTGTTCAGTTTCTCAGTCTGTACCGTGGGTGGGGGTGTGTGTGCGTCAGTCCCCAGCCAGGGTGTGAACTACCCCTCAAGAGCTCCTGTTGGAGGAGATCCGAGGGGGAGTCTGGGGCTTCTGTTTGTGGAGGCTGCGCCATACCTTCCAAGTTTCTCCTAGTCGCTGTGGGAACCGTCCATAATAAAAATAAAAATGACGGCTCATGGGGAAAATCTCTCCTCGGTGTCTAGCTACACTCTTGAGCTATAAAACACCTTGACTTCCTGGAGTCCGTTAACCCTATCCACCCCAGCCTTCCAGGACTCACAGCCTGTAGTCTACAGACAGGGAAACTGAGGTCCAGGAAGGGGAAGAGGGAGGAGGTGAAGTGGGTCTTAGCCAGATCTGTTCACAAGGGAGGTTACAGAGAGTCACCGAGGGCTTCCTCGAGGTGGAGGCAAGGGGACAAAAAGGAAAGTGAGGTTGGGTGCTGTGGCGCTCTTCAGTAATCCCTGCTACTCAGGAGGCTGAGGCAGGAAGATCACAAGTTCAAGGCCAGCCTCTGCAACTTAGCAAGACCCTGTCTCAAAAAGGAAAAGGACTCCGATCAGCAGAGGGGAGACGAGAGGGCAGCTCTAGTGGGGAGAAGCTTGGGGGGCTTGAGGGTGGGGACATTTCTAGGCACATTCATTCATTCCACTAATGTGCAGGGAGCAGTCATTGTGGGTCACATCCTGTGCTAGGGGACACAGGAGGAGATGCAGCCTTGTCCCTTTTAGGGAGCCCAGGTTAGTGGGGAGATAACTACACCATCACCCAGAGGGGCCGGGCTATGATGGGAAGCACCCCGGGAGGTGAGGTGACCCAGTGGGAGAAGGGAGGGGGATGGGGAGGGGCTTCATGAGACACCCAGGCTGGGACATAGATGAAGAGGACAGTACCAGATAAAGAGAGGGTGGAAAGGTGTTCCAGGAAGAGGGAACAGCAGAGGCTATTCCTGAGACAGGCATGAGCCTTGGCTACGGGACATACTGATCTCAGGGTACTGGGATCTCGGGGCTCAGGCAGAAGCAGCAGATGAGACTCCAGGAGGTCAGTGCCAGTGGCATTTTTCTTCCGGGGGCAATAGGGAGCCACAGAGGGTGAAAGAGGAAAGGCTTGTCTGGAGGGGGGAGCTGGCTGGGAGCCGCCCGCCGAGCCCAGGCATCTCCAGTGAAGCCCATGCCCGCACCCGGCCCCCAGCCTGACTGCTCCTGCCCGGGGCCATGAGCTCACCTCCTGTTTTCCTTGGCATCCAGACACCTGGGGGCCACTCCCAGGCAGCACTGGAATTCTCAGGAAAACCACGACTCCAGCAGGACCTGTGGGCTTGTGTGTGCCTCGTGCGGCTGGGACGAGCGCACATGGAAGCCAGGTCCCTGCCACAAGCCAGGCACGGGGCTGGGGCTTGGACACACGTGGCCTGGGCCATGACCAGGCCATGCGAAGGTGCAGGGAAGGGCGTTACAAGAGGGAACCGCAGGAACAGAGTCTCGAGGATGAGCCGGTACCCAGGCAGACAGCAGAGTCCTGGAGGACAGGCCAGTGGCTCGCCCCTGGACCCCACCAGCCCACAGTCCCCTTCTAGGCAGCTGCCCCTCCTTGGCACACGTGGCACCAGCCCACGCTACAGAGAAGCCCACTGCAGGCATCTTTATGACCTTGGACCTGCTGTTTCTGCCGCCCCTTCCCCGGGGACCCTCACTCCTGGCAGCACCTCAGACCCCAGGCAGATCATCCCAGCTGAAAACATTGGGGTGGGTGACCCCTATCCCAGCCCTGACCCAACTGGGAATGTCTGTGGTTTGCTTCGTCCCTCTCACCTGGGGCTCCCGGGGGGCTGGGAGGGTGCAGAGAGGCCAAAAGGTTGGGTAACCAGGAGAGCAGCCCTATAAGTAGTTATTATTCCTTAAAATAATGTCACATTTTTACTATTAAAAACAGTAACGACTATAAGCACGGATATGTAACAACAAATCCCATTCTTAGATACACTTGCAATGCAGTAATTTAAAATTTTGAAAAAAATAGGGACCCCTGACGTCACGGTACTTGATACGGTAGTGAAGATGGACTTGGAGGCTCACAGCCTGGTTCCAAGTGTTGTCCGAATGGCCTTGCTGTGTGACTAAGATCAAGTCGCTTACCCTTTCTGTGCCTCAGTTTCCTCACCTGTAAAATGGGTGTAGTGATGTTGAGGGGATGGAATGAACTGCCTCATGGGAGTCCTTAAGCCCGTGCCCAGCTCCAGGATTACATGATATGGAACTTGGACATTGTGGCACCTCTCAGAGAGGAGAGGCCATGGCCTGAGGTCACACAGCCAGAATTCAAACAGGAGAAGACAAGAACCCCAAGCCCTTCACACACCCAGTCCCTGCGGCAGTCACAGAATCCAGACTAAAAACGCTGGCCCGACCCCCTCAGGAGCTGGGAGGTTCTGTGGCCCTGGCAGCGCCTCCCGACTGGGCCTCTGCTGGCCCAAGCCAGTCCCCTTCCCACCAGGCCAGGCCCAGTAGTTCTGGGAGCCGGGCCAGGCTGGGCCGAGGGCTGGTGCCTGTTTGATGGAGCCCCTGGGCCCCTCCTGGCCGACGCCTGCTGGGCCAGGAGACACGCGGGCGCCCGGCTGGCTCTCCTGCCCAGCACTGCGCCTGGTGAATCCAGAGGGAAAGTATGTGGGGAGGCAGCTGCGCCGGGCGGGCCGGCCACAGCCCAGGTCTGGGGAATTCATCAAGGCAGCACGGAAGGGCCACTTGGCCACCTCTGCCTCCAAGCCCACGAACCAGACTCGTCCCGCCTCGGATGGCCACACTCAAGTTAGTTCTCAGGAAGGACCGCCTGCCAGGGGCAGGGTGAGGGTCTAGAACCAGAGCAAACCCACGCCCGCTTCCTGAGGAAGCAGGCTCCGCAGCCTCCTGCCCTCCTTCTGCTTTGGCCTTGAGGCCAGTCCAGCTGAGGCTCCCCGCTGGGTGATGATAAAGGAAGAGGATAACAATAAACATAGTGGCTACAATTTTATTGAGCAAGTGCCAAGTGCCTGCAACCTTGTCATGAGGCTCTTGTGGGTTTTTCTTTTCTGTCCTCATCAAAGCCCTAGAAGTCAAGAATTCATCATCATGGGAGGCCACAGGACACAGGGGGGCAATCAGGGCACAGCAATGACGTCTGGACATTCAGGGCTTGAGCTTCACAGCCTGGTTCTGCTGTGTGACCTGAGGAAAGCTGCTTAACCAGTCTGTGCTCAGATTCTTCATTTTCTTCTTTTCTCTCTCCCTGTCTGCCATCTTCCAAAGATTTTTCTCCTCATTACTTACATGACTTCTTTTTTTAAATATACTTTTTAGTTGTAGGCAGATACAATGCCTTTATCTTATTTATTTTTATGTGGTGCTAAGGCTCGAACCCAGGGCCTCACGCATGCCAGACGATCTCTCTACCACTGAGCCCCAACCCCAGCCCCATACTTGACTTGCTAAGGTCAGCCTTCTGACTGGAGGAAGGAGGAGCTTCCCTAGGAATGGACTGGAATTCCAGGAGGTGGCTTTTGCGAGGTGCTGAGTTCTTTTTGTTTTGTTTTTGGTACCAGGAATTGAATCCAGATTCACTTAACCACTGAGCCATATCCCCAGCCCTTTTTTAATTTTTATTTTGAGACAGAATCTTACTGTTGCTGAGGCTGGCCTCAAACCTGCAATCCTCCTGCCTCAGCCTCCCGGATCTCTGGGATGACAGGCAGCGTCACCGTGCCCGGTTCCCTTCTTTGTTTTCCAGGGATAACTGTGGTAGGATAAACGAGCAACCCGCCCTCCTCTCCTTCCCTCCCATGTTGCATGAGCGTTTTGTACAGACAAGGTGAAAATCCACAACCACTGGTAGAAAATATGCAGAAAAGCCGTGCATCCCAACACAGACGGAAGCTTTTCTTCTTGTTGTTCCCTAAACAATGCACGACAGGAACTAGTCACATGGCGTTGACCTCGTGTCCAGTATCCCAGGCCACCTAGAGACCACTGAATACCACGGTATTTCACGGAAGGGACGGAGCATCTGTGGGCTTTGGCTTCAGGGGGTCCTGGAACCATCCCCGTGGATATGGAGGGGGACTGGGTGGAAGGTGCTGAGCCCTCAGTGCGGCCACCAACACCCCTGCTTCACAGGTGGCCGCACTGAGGCTCGGCCAGCCCTGCCCGTCCTGTCCTGTCTGCACGGACCCTGGATGCTGGAGAGGGAGGTCATGCCCCGCCCACCCCCAGGGAGACAGACAGCCCGGCCACAGAGCAGCTCCCCCATCCTGCAGCTCCCCGGGGAGGTGGCCTGTGGCCTGCCCAGCCCCACACCCCTCCAGCTCTCGGCCCTCTGCAGTCCCCTCCCTGCCCTTCACAGGAGGCCCTTGTTCAGGCGGGTGATGGATGGAACAGGACGTGGCGTGTTTGCCTACTGGGCAGGGACCCAGGGCAGCCCGGCTGGCAGGGAGGGATGCTGCCGGGCAGGGAGGAGCCCGGCCCCCAGCCTGTGCACCTAAGGAGCCAAGTGACTGCTTCTTGATGGCTGCATGAGATGCAATAGCCTCACCCACCGGACAGACCCTGACCCTCTGTCCCCTCTGTGGGGTGCTGGTGGCCCGGAAGGAGGTGCAGACTACAGGAAAGGCACTGCCAGCGCGGGTGAGGGGAGCCCATCAAGGCCCAGCGGCACCTGCAGGCGGGGGCCCAGGCAGAGGCACAGCCAGGGCAGAGGCCCAGGGGCAGGCGGGGCCCACCCAGCTCCTCTGCCCTCCTGGCTCCCACCTGGTCTGTGACCCTCCCTGGGCTCCGTCCATGGCCTCCTCCTTGCTCAGCAGTCCCCTCTGGCCTCTGCAGTGCCCTGAGTGGCTCCCTCAGAGCTCGACCCTGCTGCCTGGCGCTGGCACACTGCAGGGTCATGTGGCTGCCTCCTCCGCACAGCAGCCCGTCCTGGGGTGCCGGTCCTGGGGTGCCAGTCCTCAGGGTGCCAGTCCTGGGGTGCCGGTCCTCGGGGAGCCTCCTGCAGGGCACACGGTAGAATACACAAATGGTGAATGAATAGAAGGTGGGTGAAGGGTGGGTTGGTGAGTGACGGGTGGCTGGATGAGCAGGTGGATAGCGGGGAGCTTCGCTGTGTGGCAGCCCCATTCAGAGGTCACTATGGTCACGAGGTCATGGCTCAATGGTCAAGCGCTCAGTAAAAGAAAGAAGGTGAAGCACACAGTAGGTGCGGTTCAGACATTCTCTGCCTTCCTTGCCGTGTATGAGATGGACTGGCGGGACCCCTCCGTCTGCCCCAGCCTCCTCTTTCTGTCCCTCCTGCTTTTAGGTCTGTCTCACCTCAGGGCCTTTGCACAGGCTGTGCCAGCTGCCTGGAGCAGCCTTCCTCCTACTCTCCAGCTGGCTGACACCTACTTCCTCCTGCGGCTGGAGCCGGCCCAGCCAGGGCCAGGTGTGTCTTCCCCCACCCAAGAGGGATGCAGATGATGCTCCCCTCCTCCCAGGAGGATCCACACCACACCACTGGGAAGTCAAGGAGGGGGCTCTGGGGCAGACACAGGGGGCCCCTGAAAGGGGTCTGATGGCACTTGCAGTTGATGGTGTTGGGCAGCCGCTGGACACCGGCCCCGGGCACCTCCTGGCTGTGTTTGCCACTGGGCTGAGCCGTGCCCTTCTCTATAGCAGGGAGTCCAGGGGATCCGAGCCAGGAGACCCCAGGTCACGGTGGCTGGAGACTTGGGAGTGAGGACTCATGACAGGGGCTAATAGTGTCCTTGCCTCTGTAGCGTTAAGACACCCACAGAGCCACACATTGTGGCCACCAGTCCCCAGAGAGCACAGGTCCACAGGGCGGTGGAAGCTACGGGACCCAGGGGTGGAGAGAGTGGGTGACAGGGCACGAGGACACGGCACATGTGATGCCACCTGGTCAGGGGTTCAGAGTGGGCTCGGCAGGACCATCGAGGGCCACCACGCCCCGTCTGCTGTCCCAGGAGGTCTCTCTCCAGCCAGCCACCCAGCTGCCCGTGTCCTGGGGCCAGGGCCAGGCGAGGACCCAGGAGCCCAGTGCTCAGCAACAAGTGGCAAGGGAATCAATGAGTCCCTTCACCGTCCCCAGCCCGAGGGGCCAACAGCAACAAGGTGGGGAAGTGGGGCGAGGCGGGACCCGCTCCGGCAGTCAGGGTGGCTTGGGTTCCCAGACACACCCCGTGGGAAGGGGCTCCTGGGCTGCTCCTGGTGGGGACCCCTCACCCGGGGCCTGCGGCAACCAGCCCGGTTCAGAGCGCAAACCCAGGCCCAGGTGGAGACGGCCCAGGACACAGCGGGCCCAGCGGCTCGCGGCCAGCCTGCCTCTCCGGACCCAGATGTTTGCCTCCAGATGTGGCGAAGCGTAGAAGCCGGAGCGTGAGCACGGGCAGCTTCTCCTGCTCGCTGAACTCCTCATGCCCTCCTCACAGGGCTGCCATGGGGACAGGGTGGCCATACAGCTGGCACCGGGGACAGCCAGCCCCTGGTCTCCATGGGTTCCACAGCTGCGGATTCAACCAACCGTGAAAGGAAAACACGCAGAGAAAAATGTTCCCGAACTGAACATGTACAGACTTTTTTCTTATTAATCATTCCCTAAAAATACAACGTAAGAACTGTGAGCAGTCACGTGGCGTTAGTGTTCTAAGTCACCCAGGGATGGAACAGGACGTGGCGTGTTTGCCTACTGGGACCTATGACTTTCTTTCAGCTGTCCCCTTCTTCCTTTTCTTTTGATGACGATAAAATATGCATAAAATAAATCATTTCAACAGTTTTAAAGTGGATAATTCAATGGTGTTTTGAGTCTATTTCTGATGTCCTGCAGCCATCATCTTTACCTAGTTTCAGAACATTTTCACCTCTGCCCAAGAAATTCTATGCCCACTACAGTCACTCCCAACCCCTCCTCCCCGCCGCAGCGAACACTGATCTGTTTTCTCTCTATGCACTTCCCCGTTCGGGAGTTTCTATGAATGGAATCAGCCACAGTGTAGCCTTTTGTGTCTGGCTCTTTCCATCATGTCCCCAGGGTTTTTCTATGTGGTGGTCTGCGTCAGTGCTTCACTCCTTTTTAAGGCTGACTAATAGTCCATCATATGGATAGACCATGTTTGCTTATCCACTCAGGTGTTGATGGCCACTTGGGTTATTTCCACATTTTACCTGTTGTCATAATGCTACCACGAACATCTGTGTACAAAGATTTGTTTGAGCTGGAAGCAGTGATGCTCACCTGTAATCCCAGCGACTCTGGAGGCTGAGGCGGGAGGATGGCAAGTTCAAGGCCAGCCTCAGCAACTGATCGAGACCTTGATTCACAAACTAAAAAGGGCTGGGGATGTGGCTCTGTGGTTGAGTGCCCCTTAGTTCAGTCCCCTTCCTGGCCTCTCCCCCTGCCCCGCCCCGCCCCCACCCCCTGCTGCAGAGAATCTTCCCCCTGATTGGCCAGCAAAGATCTCAGGGCTGATCCTCATTGGCCCAGCTCAGATCCCACCGCCATCCCGAACCAATCTCTGTGGTCGGTGAGTGGAGGGCTTCCAATGGCCAGCCCCCCGCCTGAGCCCCCTCCGGGGTGGGGACCCGTCATTCTCGGTGCAGACTGGATGCCCGAAAGGCAGCGTGGAGGAGGCTGGGTCGCCCCAGACCCTTGCCACGATGGGTGGGCCTTCCGTACCCTGGGCTTCGGAACCCGACAGCTTTAACGGGTGACCTGCAGATGCCAAGCCTCTGCCACAGCCTCCCCCGCCCACCGCTGTGCTCAGGGTCCCTCTTGCTGCCCCTGGCTCCCAGGAAGGGCCACAGTCCCAGCCCCAGCCCGGGTCCGCCTGGAACGCGGCCTCTGGGCGCTCAGGGCTGGCCCGGGGCCTCCCCACTCTGCTGGCCTCTTGACCCCCCTGGGTACCAGGCAACCGGGAGCACCACGAGGAAACACTCACTGCTTCAAGGCCCCCACCCACAGCCGTTCTTTCCAAATGGCTGGTGGGCGGCAGAGGTGCCAGCGGCTGGCATGAGCGGCTTCCTCACTGTCACCAGTTCAGACACCGTTCAAGAGACGTTCGTTCCCCTCACCCGGGGCCCTGAGGGTTGAAATGGGCACGTGAAGAATCACAGGGAATATCGTCCTGATGCAGGTGACAGCCGTGACTCGGAGCCTGGGAGGAAGGGAGGCAGGTGACAAGCGGAAGCCCAAAGAGGGCAACACATTCGCTCAGGGCCACAGAGTACATGAGCCACAGATCTCTTCCAACCTCCACCTGCTTGTTTTGCTTTTTTCAAAAAATTATGTTTGGGGTTCTTTTTTTCTTTTGGTGTTTAAAAACAAACAAACAAACAAACAAAAAGGTTCTGTTCTGACCATTTCTTGGGAGAAATTTAGCAGCATTAAGTACTTTCACTTTGGGTCACCACGGCCAGGACTCTGTGTCTCATAAAACTGAAACTCCGCAGCCACTCAACACTCACACCTAAGCTCTGCCTGGGCCGCTTCCTGGTTCTCCCAGTGACGTGGGAGGCTGAGGCAGGAGGATTGCTTTAGCCCAGGAGTTTGGGGACCGCCTGGGCAATGGAGTGAGACCTGGAGACCCTGTCTGTAAAAATAAAAAACAAAACAAAAAAATAAAGCCCAGAACAACTACAAAACCCACTCACATTCCCGCCTCCTGCAGTCCTTGGAAGGACCCTCTTTTCTTCTGCTGCTCTGTTTTGGGTGGTGGGGGAGGGGCCTGGCCCATGTGAGGCAAGGATGCATGAGCCACCCACAGACTAAACAACCTCCTCACCCCTGGTGTCGGAGGACCTGAATGTGACTCCCCACAGTTGTCATCTACCGTGACTTTAAGCAGCCAATGAATCCCACCTGGATCAAAAGACTTGGGGACATCATAGTCTTGCAAGGGCTCCCAGCTGGGTCATGAGTGATGGGACACAAGGACGTTATAATAAGAAGAATGACCAGAGCCAGGCGCAATGACGCATACCTGTGATCCCAGGGGCTTGGGAGGCTGAGGCAGGAGGATTTCAAGTTTGAGTCCAGCCTCAGCAACTCAATGAGGCCTTAAGCAACTTTTTTGTTTTTAATATATTTATTTAGTTGTAGATAGACACAATCGCTTTATTTATTTATTTTATGTGCTACTGAGGATCAAACCCAGTGCCTCACATGTGCTAGGCAAGTGCCCCACCACTGAGCCACAACCCCAGCGCCCCCTGCAACTCAGCGAGACCCTGTCTCTAAATAAAATATAAAAAGCAACTCAGAAGGCTGAGGCAGGAGGATCACAAGTTCAAAACCAGTCTCAGCAAAAGCGAGGCACTAAGCAACTCAGTGAGACCCTGTTTCTAAATAAAATACAAAATAGCGCTGGAGATGTGGCTCAGTGGTTGAGCACCCCTGAGTTCAATCCCTGGTACAAAAAAAGAAGAATGAGCAGGCCTGGGGACGCAGCTCAATGGTGGGGCATTTGCCTGGCCTGTGTGAGGCCCTAGTTCCGCCCCAGCACTGGAGGAGGAAGGAGGAGGAAGAGTGGGGGGAGGAGAAGGGGGGCTCCTTAAGCTGGATGCTGATGAAAAAGCCCGAGGCCTGCGGTCCTGACAACCCGGTCCACCCGGTCCCACCCAGGCCTCGCGCTTGGAGCCCGGGTGAGGGCCATCTTGCTTGGAGGAAACAGGGCTCAGCACGTGAGCGATTACAGAGAAGACGCCCTGTGTTCCAGTGGGAAACCGAGGCCCCGTCCCGGCCAGAGGGACGTTGAGGCTCAGCCTTTTGCCCTCCCAACCCCTGAGCCAGTCTGGCCTGGCGGGGGTCCCGGGCCTGCTTTTCCCGCCTGGTACTAGGATTAATGTCTTGGAGGGGCAACGCCTTGGCCCTGCTGGTGATTATTTTTTTAACCTTTGCAGATTCAGCCAGAGACTCAAAACCAAAGCTGTCATGCCCCCCACACCCAGCCAGGCTGCGGCCAGCCAGGCTACATAGAGGTCTGACGGGGCCGCGGGGCCTCCCCCAAACCACATAGTCCCCCCACCAAATCACATGGTCCCAGCTGTGTCCAGCCCCACATCTGGACAGTTCGACTTGGTTCTGGCTTCCAGCTAGGATGAGAGGATCCTGGTGGGAGACAGGCCCCTCCTATTGCACAGAGGTTGGGGTCAAAGCTTGGCTTGAGCCACCTCCCCACCCTCTCCCTGGTGGCGGCCCACATGTCTGGTCACTGACCGCTGTTCTTCACCTGCAAGGCCCCTGGTTCCATCTGGAGCCCAGCCAGTCCAGCCCAGCGCGGTGGCACACGACTAATTCCAGTGGTTCGGGAGGCTGAGGCAAGAGGATCACGAGTTCAAAGCCAGCCTCAGAAACTTAGCAGAGTCCTAAGCAATTCAATGAGACCCTGTCTCTAAATAAAATATAAAAAGGGGGCTGGGGATGTAGCTCAGTGGTGGGGCACTTGCCTCACATGCATGAGGCACTGGGTTTGATCCTCAGTATCACATAAAAATAAATAAATAAATAAATAAAGATATTGTGTCCATCTACAGCTAAAAAACTATAATATATATATATATACATATATATACATATATAATATATATATAATATATATATATATATATATATATACACACACACACACACACACACACACACGGCTGGGGATGTGGCTCAGTGGTTAAGTGTCCCTGGGTTCAATCCCTGGTACTAAAAAAAAAAAAAAAAAAAGAATCAGCCAGGGAAGAGGCCAGAAAGTGTGGTCAAGTGGGGGGACCAGTGTGGGCCAAGGCTTGGAGGTGATGGAGAACAAGCCAGTGTCCCCGGAGTTGGTGTGGTGGGGTCTGGCCCACATGGGGGAGGGGAGACAGGGAGATACAGCTGGACGGGCCAGCAGGGTCTGGGATGACCAAAGCTGGATTCCATCTCAGGGCAATGGGGAGCCATGGCAGGTGTGTGAGCAGAGGGAGGACACACCAGCTCTGTCCCCTGTGGCAGGTCTCAGGAGGCTTTTTCCCAGACCTGGGCCCTCGGTGGCTTGACACGCCTGGTGGGATCATCCCAAAGCAGTTTTACACAAATTCCTGTGGAGAGCCATCCCAGAATGGCCAGGCCACCAGGCAGCCTCCCCACAGGGCTCAGGGAGGTCCGTCCCGTGTCGGGAGCCTCCCAGACCAGACAGCCGCCCACAGCTGCGGAGCCCCAGGGTCCCCTAGAATAGCTCCGTCTCCCTAAGCCTTGGCCCGGCCGCCCCTCCCAGCCTTGGTGGATGCAGAGAGTCTCTCCTTATTACCCTGGAATTTTCCTCCCGGCCTCTGCCAACGCCTTCAGGAGCACATTAGAGGAGAATGTTCCCAGTCTAAGCAGGGCTCTTTTATGGCTGTCGGGGCAGGACTCAGACCACAGAGTGGAAAGGCCGCGTCACCGGGCTCCTCCCGCACGGCGCTCCGACCGGCCCTCCCTCGGTGCCCTGCTCTGAGACTTGGGTTCTGCCAAGTTTTTCCAGCAGGGGCCCCTTCCCCTACCCGGGGAGCAATCCACCAGGAGAACAGGATCCGGCTGAAGTCATTTATTCACTTAGTGACCATCTACTTGGCTTCGCTGCGAGTGCATCTCCGTGTTGGTGCTGGGGACACCGAGGGAACCAGCAGGACCTACCTTGCCCTTGGGGAGTCTGCAGGAGGGTGGAAGGGGAAGCTAGGCCAGGGAGGGAGGGGAGCAACCTGCCCAAGGAGAGGGCCAAGCCCGGTGAGCAGCCAGAGCCAGCGGCCACCTTCTAATGGAGCTGAGGATCAGATGGCAGACGCTTTGTCCTTTCAAAGAACAATAAAGTGGCCTAGAACATGTCCACCATCCCAGGAGACCCGGTCCCCATCAGCAGTCACTCCCAACTTCCTTCTCGCGGCTCCTGGCAATCACTGATGTGCTCTCTGTCTATATGGGTTTTTCTCCTTCTGGACATTTCGTATCAAGAGTCACACGCCATGTGGCCTTTTGTGTCTAGCTCCTGCCACTCCGCGTCATGTCTCTGCGGTTCGTCCACATTGTAGCCTGGGTTGGTGTTCTGTGCCTTTTCGTGGCTGAGTGATACTCCACCGTGTGGATGGACCATGCTTTGTTTATCTATTCGTCTGCTGGTGAGTGTTTGGGTTGTTTCCTCCTGTGGTGAACAGGCTTGCTGTGGATAGTCCTGTATAAGGATTCATTTAAGTGGCACACACCTGTAATCCCAGTGGCTCTGGAGGCTGAGGCAGGAGGATCTTGGGTTCAAAGCCAGCCTCAGCAACTCAGCAAGGCCCTAGGCAACCCAGCAAGATCCTGTCTCTAAGTAAAATACAAAAAAGGGCTGGGGATGTGGCTCAGTGGTTAAGTGTCCCTGGGCTCAATCCCTAGTACAAAAAGAAAGAAAGAAAGAAAGAAAGAAAGAAAGAAAGAAAGAAAAAGAAAAAGGATTAATTTAAACTCCTGCTTTCAATTCTTTGGGTCTAGGAGTGCAATTCCTGGGTCATATGTTTAAATAAAATTGCAAATGGCCACATGTGATGGTGTGTACTTACAGTCCCAGCTATATGGGAGGCTGAGGCAGGAGGATCACTTGAGTTCACAAGTTTGTGGCCAAATTGGACAACAAGGTAAAAACCTTAACTCAAAAACAAACAAACAAACAAATAAAAAACCCAAAGTGCATAATATTCCATATAAGTAGCCTGTCACTGTTACTTCTCATAGACAAGTAGCTCCCAGGACTTTCCGAGCTGCCATAGAGCTCCTAGTGTCCTGCTTTCTAGATACTTACATGAGTTTATTGGAGCCAATTCCTGAATGCAAGAACCTCCAGTCAAATGGCTTGTACGTCTTTACTTCCAGTCCGTCTTCCCAAATTGAATGTTGGGGCGATTTTATGCTCAACTGGTCAAGTTGACATGTTAAAATGAACTATCACAGGGGCCAGTCTGGCCCAGGCTGCTCTTGAACTTGCATTCCCCTGCCTCAGCCTCCTGCATAGCTGGGATGGCAGGCAGAAGGTAAAGACCTTGAGATGCAGCCATCCTGGATTGGGGCAGGCTCTGCTCAACATGACTACTGCCCTATAAAGGGCAGGGGCTTAGCGTGCATGAGGCCCAGGGTCCACCCCTGCATTGCACACACCCACCTACAGCAAAGACGGCCAGTGACGAGCAAAGGAGTGAGGTTAGGCACAGATCCTCACATCTGATGGAAGGAACCAAGCTGCTGACACCTGGATTTTGGATTTCTGGCCTCCAGAACTGTGAGAAAATCAAGAGCTGTGGTGCTGAGACCCCCAGATTGTGGTAACTTGTTAGAGCAGCCACAGGACACTCATACCACCGCCCAGGGAACCCTTCACTCCAGTCTCCACTCATTCTTTTTATTTCTTTCTTTATATTTTTATGGTACTTACTAGAACATATACATATTTATTATTAAAAAGATATCATGCTGGCCAGGCATGGTGGGGTGTACGCCTGTCATCCTAGAGACTCAGGAGGCTGAGGAAGGAGAATTGCAAGTTCAAGATCAGCCTCAGCAACTTAATAAGACCCTGTCTCAAAATGAAAAATAAAAAGAACTATAGATGTAGCTACAGCCCTGTAGATCATCCCTAGGTTCCATACCAGTATTTCCAATCAATCAATCAATCAATCAGTCAATGGCATCATGATGTTTGTACAATCTTGGAGGACCTACTCATTATCACAGTAATGCTTTTTTCTGGTGATACTATTTCTAAGTTGTGGTTAAATGCTATCCATCCTTCTCACACACATTTTTAATGGCTATATACTATTCTACCACTTCCATTCATCATTCAGGTAGATTCCAAGTTTGTCCTGCTGTGGACTCCATTGAACATTTCTAGTAGTTTCTCTTGGGTTTACTTTAAGGCATGTATCTTAGCCCATTTTGTGTTGCTATAATAGAACACCCTGAGGCTTGGTAGTTTATACAGTGAAAAGGTTCATCTAGTACACAGTTCTGGAGGTTAGAAAGTTCAGAACTGGGTGGCAGTATCTGGGAAAGACCTCATGCTATGTGGTAGCAGGTGGCACCACATGGCGGGACGTGTGCCAGAGTAGAGCAGACATTCCTGGAAGAGGACAAAGCACAGGGGTAAATATGATTTGGAACAGCCTTAAGGGCCTGGTCCCTATCGCCAAGGCCTACCCTCTTCTCACTCACCTTCACCTTAAAGGTCCCTTCACCTCTCAATGCCGTTACATTGGTGACCAAGCTTCCCGCAAACGGATCTTTAGGGGAACGAACCACATCCAAACCGTGGAGGTGACCAATCCCCTGGAGCAGGAGGAGCCAGACTGATTTTGACATGACCACCACATGACAGTACCCCAGCCCTGTCACACACCCTGGTGCTCTGTGTGCTGTCCCTTGGGAATTAGTGCCAACCTACGGGGCAAAGTGGTGGCTCATTGAGGTTCCTGGGTGACTTTAAAGCAACTTGTTAAAAAAGCAGGTAAAGCCAAGCATGGTGGCACATGCCTGTCACCCAGCAGCTGGGGAGGCTGAGGCAGGAGGACTGAGAGTTCAAAGCCAGCCTCAGCAACTCAGCAAGGCTCTAAGCAACTCAGTGTCTCTCAATAAAATATGAAAAAGTGCTGGGGGTTGGCTCCGTAGTGAACTGCCCTCGGTTCAATCCCTGGTACAAAAAGAAAATTGTGTAAGACATAAAAAGCACGTTCAATTCATCACGTGAACTGTTTTGAAGCCAGCAGCTCGTGGTGTCTGTACACCCCCAGCACTGTGTGGTCATCACTTCTAGCTAGTTCCAGAACATTCCATCCCCCAGCAGTCACCCCCACCTCCACCCAGCCCGCAGCCACCGGAAGGGCTGCTGTCTGTGGATTCGCCTGTCCTGGACACTTCATGTCGAGGGGCTCACACACCGCGTGGCCTCTGTGTGCTTCTGTCACTCGGCGTGATGTCTTCGAGGCTCAGTGCTGTGATGTTCTGTCGTGTGGACCAGTTTCGCTGGTCCTCCATCCGTCTCTTGCTGTCTGCACCGTGGGCACTGTGATTCGGGCTGCTGTGGTCGCCATATGAGGATTTGTCCGAGTCCCTGTGTCCACATTTGGGCTCCGTGCCTGGGAGCAGAGCTGCTGGGTCACCTCTGTGTCGGGTTCAGCTGCAGGGCCGTCTCCACAGCGGCTGGGCCCCTCCCGGCCAGGGCCACCCAGGCCCCGGTTCCTGCCCCCAACCCACTCTGTTATTTTCTGTTTGGGGTGATGGCCGTCCTTGCGGGTGTGACCTGGTCCGACCTCTGGGGGTCTATTACTTATTACCTACTTACTGCTGATGACTCTGCTCTGTCCCTCCCCCTACTAGGATGCTAGCCAAGGGGCCCTGCGGCCGTTGGCACGTGAACTGGGGACGTGCTGCCCACCTCAGTGTGTGTGGAGGGCCGTGGTGCAGGGAGGGCTGCTATTTCGTTTAACTTGCGCCTTGTAAAACAGCCACAGCGAAATTCCACCCAAATACATCCGTCCCGGCCTGGTGGGGAGCCAAGCCCGGGCAGGGGTGCCCCCGGGAGCTGCTCAATAGCAGCCTTGAGCGTCTGCAGGAAGCAGGGCTTTGAGGTCGGGCCTCAACCCACCCTGACCCCCCAGAACGTCCCCAGAAAAGCAACTGTGGTTTCAGAGTCGTGGTGGGCTCCGGTGCTCCCCGCTTGAGGCTTCCCGAGACCCAAGGTCATCTTCAAAGAGGCCGTTCACAGGGAGCAGAGGCCGTTCAGCACCCCCCGCACATGCCCAGTCCTCTCTGCCCCCCTGGCACGGCTGGGTGTGCCCAGGGCCTTGGCCAGGCCCCGAGGCTCACAAGGGGCTGCTTTGAGGCAAGAACCGGAGCTGCAGAGAAGGACCCAGAACCCACAAGTGTCCACTGTTCCCGGGACCGGGCAGCAGGCAGAGCCTCCAGGGTCTACCCAGGCTGACCACGTCTCAGCAAGGGTGGCACTGGGGGCCCCTCCTCTGTGGGTGCCGGAGCCTGGCGCGGGCATTTCAAAGAGCTGGTGACGGCTGAGGGCGGCCACCGAGGCCGCGTGTCTTGTTCTCAAAGCTGTGGAATGTCCCGGGGCGGCCAGGGCTGCTGCTTACCCTCGAGGGACCTCTCTTGGTACAAGAGAAAAATCCTGTTTTCCTGGACCCGGGGAGGCTGGCATGGAATCCAGGAGGGGCCAGGAAATGTCCAGGAGCCAGGATGTGGGACAGGGCTGTGAATTCCAGACTCGGGTCGCTGGGATGTGTCCAGGTTGGATTAGGTCACTGAGAGGGATGGGCTTGGGGTGGCCTCATTCTACCTGGACTCCAGCCTGGGCTTGGAGAGAGAGAGAGAGAGAGGGAGAGAGGGGCCTGCAGTGGAGACTCAAGGCAACTCCAGCAGAGTCTGAAACGCTTTCTTAATAAGCAACTTCTAAAATGGAGACCAAGCAAAGACGTCCAGATGTTCATAAATAGCTGGTGCTCCATGATGGCAGCCAGGCACCAGTCATAGCCCTACACCCACCACAAATCCCATTCACAGGCAAGGCACAGAGAGACCAAGATGTTTGAGAGAGGTCACACAGCAAGCAGATGACTGGGCAGACACGGGAATCCAGATCTGCTCTTGTTTATAGAGGGCAGCACCCATCTGCCTTCTGTGAGTACAACAAAGCTGTGTGTCATGTTTTTCTTTTTAACTGGATTTTAGACATTTTTTATTGTGGTACAATATATATAGCATAAGATTTGCCATTTTGGCCTTTTTTTTTTTTTTTTGTATCAGAGATTGAACTCGGGGCAGTTCACCGCTGAGCCACATCCCCAGCCCTTTTTATTTTTTGAGACAGAATTTAGCTAAATAGCCAGGCAGGGTAGTGCATCCCTGTCATCCCAGCATCTCCGGAGGCTGAGGCAGGAGGATGGCGAGTTCAAAGCCAGCGTCAGCAACAGCCAGGCGCTAAGCAACTCAGTGAGACCCTGTCTCTAATAAAATACAAAATAGGGCTGGGGTGGGGCTCAGTGGTCGAGTGCCCCTGAGTTCAATCGCTGGTACTCCACCAGCCGCCCAAAAGAATCTAACTAAGTAGCTGAGTTCAGCCTTGAACTTGCAATCCTCCTGCCTCGGCCTCCTGAGTTGCTGGGACTGCAGATATGTGCCACTGTGCCCAGCCAGGCCTTTTAACTGTACAGTTTGGTGGCATTCAGTCCAGTCATCATCATCTCCTTCCAAAAAGTTTCATCACTCCAAACACAAAACTTGTGCCCATTAAGTTACAACTCTAAGTCGCCTCCAGCCGTCCCCGGCAACCCCAGATCGGCCCTCTCTCTCTGAGGACTCACCTGCTCGGGACCTCAGGCCCTGGAATCATGAAGGACATTGCTTCTCCTGACCGGCTTCTCTCAGGCCTCGCAGGGATCCAGAGATTCACCCGTGGCCACCTGGCAGCTTCCTTCCATCCTATGGCTGAGTGACGTGCCTCCGTGTCCTTCATAGGCACGTGGACACGTGGGCTGTGACGAAGTCCCTCTGGGTGCTACAACAGAACAGCACAGGCCAGGGGCTCAGAAACACCTCAGAAATTCATGGCTCCCAGTTCTGGAGCTGGGAAGCCTCAGACCAGGGCGTGGGCAGGTTTGGGTCTGGGGAGGACCCACTTTCTCACTCGCTGGTGGCAGAAGGGACGGCTGACCCAGTGTGACTCCACTCACGGGGCTTCACCCGCCTAACACCAGGACCTTCAGGGTTATGATTCCAATGTGGGAATTTAGGGGGGAACACAAACCCTCAGTCCCTCGGGTTGTTTCACCTTTTAACTCTTGTGAATAACACTTCTATGGACTCGTGCAAGCAAGTACCTCTGCGTCCCCTCTTTAAATTATTGTTGTTATTATTATTATTTTTTTTTGGTTTGAACCCAGGGTCTTTCAACCACTGACCACATCCCCTGCCCTTTTTTTAATTTTTAATTTTTGTTATGGTATAACGGTTTTATGTTATTATTCTGTGCAATTTATAAATTTAAACTTTATATATCTATACACATATACATGTATGTATATATAAACATATATATGTGGTAAAGTTCGATTTATAAATTATATAAATGATACGTATTTATGAAAAAAAATAGCTGTATTGAAACATCCCCTGGTATCCAATCATTGTGTACAATTTTGGGAGTTTATGTATCAATTAAAAATAATAATTATTTGGTACCAGGGATTGAGCCCAGGGGCGCTTCACCACTGAGCCACATCCTCAGCTTTTTTCTTTTTTCTTTTGAGACAGCGTTTCGCTAAGTTGCTGAGGCTGGCTTTGAACTTGTCATCCTCCTGCCTCAGCCTCCCGAGCTGCTGGGATTACAGGAGTGCACCACTGAGCCCAGACAACTAGATTGAACCTTGCACACAGTGGGCCTAGGATCTGGTACTGCTGGGGTTGGGGCATCCACTGGGGGTCTGGAATGTGTTCCCTGTGGACCAAGGTGGACAACTGTGCTATGAACGGGGATATTTAAAGCATTCGATCAGATACATTTGACACATCTACATCCATGAAGCCATCAGCACAATCAAGAGAAGGGACACATCCACAGCCCCCAACATTTCCTCCTGCCTCTCTCCCTTTCTCCTGCCTGCTTCCTCCTCCCTGGACAACTTTGATCGTTTCCTGTTGGTAGAGGACAGTTTTCACTTTCTGGGATAGGAAAACAACTACGACAACACCACCCCCCCCCCCGCCATTTCTGTTTTTTTTTTCCTCTGCTCTCTCCCAGAACAACCAATAAAAGATGTCTGTGACCCCAAAAGGTGTCAGGCCTTCTCCCCACCAGCAATGGACACCACCTGGGTGTCCTCTGATTCAACTCCCACACTCTCTGCCGGAGCAGCATCAGATCCCACATGTTGAGGCTCAGTCCTAAGACCGTCCCTCCCTCCTGAGGCCCATCGCCACCCCCAGGTGGTTTTCCTTTGCTTCTGACTGACGGCTGCACTAGGGTTCCCAGGACCCCGTCCCTCTCTTTCGTTAGTTTTGCTAAAGCTGCTCTCACAACTCAGGGAAACAGAGGGCACAAATAGACAGCAAAGTGAAGAAATAAACAGAGCGAGGCCTAAAAGGGTCCCAAGCACAGGAGCTTCTGTCCCTGTGGAGTCAGAGTGTGTCAACCTCCCAGCATACCACCTGTTCTTGTTCCCCTTCCAGAAGCCTCCAGCTACCCAGGCTCTCTGAATCCTGTCCTTTTGACTTTTATGGAGGCTTCATTACACAGACACAATTGAATAAATCACTGGTCATCTGGGTGATGCATGCCTGTAATCCTTGCTACTCTGGAGGCTGAGGGAGGAGGATCACAAGTTTGAGGCCAGCCTCAGCAACTTAGTGAAATACTGTCTCAAAATAAAAAAAAATAAAAAGGGCTGGGGCTGTAGTTCAATGGTACAGCACCCCTGGGTTCAGTTCCTACTACTGGGAAAAAAAAAAAAACACTAGAGGAATGAGCAGTCATATGATCATAGTTTAAAAAATGAATCACATGAAAAAGAGTGAAGCTTTGTCTGCATCCCTTTTCCACTGCTGTAACAAAATGCCTGAGGCCAGGTAATTTATGAAGAAAAGTGGTTTATTTAGCTCACAATTTTGGAGGTTGAAAGTCCAAGATCAGGCCTCATCTGTTTGGCCTCTCTGGTGAGGTTCTAATGGCAGATGACATCAGGGTCGGAACCCAATAGAGAAAGAGAATCATATGGCCAGGCAGAAAGGCAGAGACTGGGGGAGAGCCCAGACATTCTTTTTTATAACAATCCACTCTTACAAGAATGAATCCAGTTTACACAAGAACTACTTAATCCTTTCCAAAGGAAGAACCCCGTTCTGGCCTAACCTCCTCCCACCAGGCCCCACCTCCATATCACCACAATAAGGATCAAGTTTCTAATACCTGACCCCTTGGGGTTCACACTCGAATCACATCCAAACATAGCAGATCCCCAAGACTACAAATAGCATAATGCCCTTTTTTGGGTGGGGACGGGTACTGGGGATTGAACTCAGGGCAGTCAGCCACTGAGGCACATCTCCAGCCCTATTTTGTATTTTATTTAGAGACAGGGCCTCACTGAGTTGCTTAGCACCTCTCTGTTGCTGAGGCTGGCTTTGAACTCCCGATCCTCCTGCCTTAGCCTCCCAAACTGCTGGGATTACAGGTGTGGGCCACTGCACCCAGCACATAATGTCCTTTAAAAATATATATATTTTCTTTTTCTTTTAGATGTTAATGGACCTTTATTTTATTCATTTATTTACATGTGGTGCTGAGAATAGAACCCAGTGCCTCACACATGCCAGGAAAGTGCTCTACCACTGAGCCCCAACCCCAGCCCCAACATAATGTCCTTTTTTTTTTGAGAGAGAGAGAGAATTTTTTAATATTTATTTTTCGGCAGACACAACATCCTTTATTTTATTTTATGTGGTGCTGAGGATTGAACCCAGCGCCCTGCGCTTGAGCCACATCCGCAGCCCAACATAATGTCCTTTTAATAATAAATATGCACATGTACTTCTAGTAACTCACAGAAGTGTCATAAAAATAGAGCCGCCCTTGGGTTCCAGGTTCCAGGACCCTTCTCACATTCTAAAATCCACAGAGACAGGGCTGGGGTGTAGCTCAGTGGTACAGCGCTTGCCTAGCAGGTGTGAAGCCCTAGGTTCAATCCTCAGCACCCCATTCCGCCCCCCCACACACACACAAAAAAAAACCCTCATCTAAATTTATAGAAGCTTACGTCTTGTCTATAAAATTGTGCAGAGAATTTGCAGAGAACTTATGCACATCCTCCAATATACTTTTTTTTTTGTATTTCAAGTAGATTTTATTTAGTAATTTTTTTTTTTTAAGTTTTAAAATTTGTTCTAATTAGTTACACATGACAGTAGAATGCATTTTGACACATTGTACACAAATGGAGCACAACTTCTCCTTACCAGAAGGGAAGAGTCACATGGGTCATGTAATCGTATAGGTGTGGGGTGGTAAAGTCTGTCTCCTTCTACCTCCTTCCCCTCCTCACAGCCCTCCCTCCCCCACTGCCCTCTGCACGGTCCAAAGTCCCTTCATCCTTCCTTACGCCCCACCCCCCACCATGGGTCAGCTTCTGCTTATCAGAGAAAACCTGCAGCCTTTGGTTTTGGGGGTTGGCTTTCTGCACTTAGCGTGATGTTCCTCCCATATACTTTAAAGACTCTCTGGACAACATATAATAGCCAACACAAAGTAAATGCTGTACAAATCACTGCTATCCTGTATTGTTGAGGGAGGACAAAAAGCCTGTCCATGTTCAGAACAGAGGAAATGTTTTCCTGAGTATATTTATTATTATTGAGCATTTTCAATATCAACCACCGACTCCTCCGTTTGCCCAGAGGCAGGCGACCGGTGTTTCAGTCAGGACTGGGCCGTGACTGCACAATGACCTTCGGCTTCCCTGGCCTCTACCCACTAGATGCCAGTATAGAGTTGCTGGATTCAGCCAGTGTGAGTGCAGGACGCCCATCTGAATTTGATGATTTCAGATATACACTATTTTTTTAAGCAACCCTATGTCTCAAATTTTACTTGTATTTAAAAAGGCACCTGAGGGCTCGCGGGGTAGCTCAGTGGCAGTGTGCTTGTTACAGATTGGATCTCAAATGTCCTCCAAAGGTTCATGTGCCAAGGCGTGGTCACCAGTCTGTGGTGTTCTTGGGAGGTGGCAGAACATGCAAGGGGTGGAGCCTAGTGGAAGGAAGTTAGGTCCTGGGGCTGTGCCCCCAAGAGAGCACCGTGGGCCTGGCCCCTTCCTGTCACTTCAAGGTGAGAGGCTGACCTGCTCCCACTGTGATGTGCTGCTTCTCTGCATGTGGAGCCACGGAGCTCCTGGGGATTACAGGCACTGGGGTGACAGGTGTGCACCACCACGCCCGGCTCCCCTGCCGACTTTTAACCCTCTAAATTGTGTATGATACCTGAGGCAGTGTAAGTGCTCTGTAAACAGTTGTTACACTGTGTTGTTTAGGGACTTGTGCCAAGCGGGGAAAGGGTCTATGTGTTCAGTACTGACACCAATTTTTAAAAATAGTTTTGATGTTTCCTGGTTGAATGCACAGGTTTGGAACCCACAGACACAGAGCCTTCCGTGGCCCTCAGGCCTTTAACGTCACCACGGGCTTTCCTGGTTCTCCAGCCTGCAGCCGGCACACTGGGACTTCTCAGCCTTCACGGTCACGTGAGGCAGTACCGTAGAATCTCCTCCTGGCTCTAGATCTTTGGTTTGTTGATGTTTAGTGCTGGGGGACGGGACCCAGAGTCTCACCCACGCAGGACAGTGCCCTGAGCTCCACCCCAGCCCTAGAGCTAGTTCTTCACATACAGGCCGCTCTGTCTGTCTCCCTCGAGGAGCCTGATACAGTCTCCATAGGCCCAAATTAAGATGTAGATGATCTTAATTTTGCAAAAAGAAAACTGTGCCACAGGTGCCTTTGACAACATGCGACTGTCCTTCTAGCTGTCCCTTCAACCTGTAGAGTTTGGCCACATTTAGATGAAAACTCCTTCCTTGTTCTCCTGCCTCAGCCTCCCAAGTCACAGAGATTACAGGCACGCGCACCATTCTCCACCTCATTGTGAGTTTGATTTGCTTTTTCCTAATAGCTAGTGACGGTCAGCATCTTCTCATGTATGTGTGAGCCATTTGAATGACTTTTGGGGAAGAGTATATATTCAAATCCTTCATCCTTTTATGCTTTAATTATTTCTCTTTTTATTATTATTGAGCTTTAATTAAGAATTCTTTTTTTTAAATTTTGGTATGTCTTATACATGTATGTGTGTAATATATATATATATATATATATATATATATATATATATAATCTCTCTCTCTCTCTTTTTTTTTTTTTTTAATTTTAATATTTATTTTTTAGTTATCGGCGGATACAACATCTTCGTTTTGTATGTGGTGCTGAGGATCGAACCCGGGCCGCACGCATGCCAGGCGAGCACGCTACCACTTGAGCCACATCCCCAGCCCTCTCTCTCTCTCTCTCTCTCTCTCTCTCTATTTTATTTCTTTAAGTGGTGCTGAGAATTGAGCCAGGTTCCTCACACATGCTAGACATGTGCTCTACCATTGAGTTCCAGCCCCAGCCCAAGGGTTCTTTTTATATTATGGATATCAGTCCCTTTAGGAGATATGCAGTTTGCAAACCATTTCCCCCATCCTGTGAGTTTGTCTTTTCTTTTCTCCTCTTTTTTTTTTTTTTTTTTTTTGATGGTGCCCCTTGACATACAAGCTTTAAATTTTGGTCAAGTCTAATAAATCTATTTTCTCTATAACTGCTTGTGCTTGGGTTATATCTATGAAACTACTGCCTAATCCAAGGTCATGAGGATTAACCTCCATGTTTTCTTTTTAGGGTTTTATGATTTTAATTCATATATTCAGATATTTGATTCATTTTGAGCTAATTTTTGTATATGGTGTGAGGAAGGAGTCCAAATTCTTTTTTCTTTCTTTTTTTTTTTTTTAAGGTGGAGGGCCTTAAAGAACAGATTTATGTTCTCACAGTTCTAGGGACTAGAAGTCCAAGATCAAGGTGCCCACAGGTGTGGTTACATTCTGAGGCCTCTCTCCTTGGCTTAGATGGCCACCTCTCCTCCATATCCACATGTGGTCTCTTTCTCTGTGCACCTGTGGTGTCTCCAGATTCATTCTTTTGCTTATCCAGATGCCCTGGACCATTTGTCAAAGGAACAATTTTTATTTATTTATTTATTTTTAATTAATAGTATGTTAGGATTCTTCAGAGAAACAGAACCGGCACTGTGTGTGTGTGTGTGTGTGTGTGTAAAAATACAGTAAGACAGAGAGACTTATTTTATAGGATTTTCTCACATGATTGTAGAGGTTTGGCAAGTCCAAAAACTTCAGGGTAGGCTGGAAGGCTGGAAACTCAGGAAAGAGCTGCAGTTCAAGTTCAAAGGTATTCTGATAGCAGATTACTTCTTACTAGGTGAAGTTGGTGTCCTTCTACTCAGGCCCTCAATTGATTGGACAAGGTCCACCACTTTATAGAGGTAATCTGCTTAACTCAAAATATGGTGATTTAAATATTAATCTCATGTGAAAAACATCTTCACAGGGCAGGGATACAGCTGAGCAGTAGAGCAGGCACCTGGCATGCACAGGCCCTGTGTTCAGTCCCCAGCACTGCAGGAGGGAGGGATATTGCGCATGGTGGCCACGCCTGTAATCCAGGGACTTGGGAAGCTGAGGTAGGAGAATCACAAGTTCAAGGCAAATCTTGGCAACTTAGTGAGACTCTGCCTCAAAATAAAAAATAAAAAGGGCTGGTGATATAGTAAAGTGGTAAAGTGCCATCGGGTTCAGTCATCTGTTTTTTTTTTGGTACCAAAATAAGAAAAAATAAATAAAAACCCTTCACAGAAACATCTAGCATGTTTGATCAAATTCCATATCTCTGGGTACCATGGTCTAGCCAAGCTGACTAATAAAATTAACAATCCTCACTTATACATATATTCTTATACCATTCTTAAAAATTCCCCTAATAAAGCCAATAACAATGTCACACTTCCATCCAAAATGATACAGCTGTCCTGCATAGTACCAAAAATGCACCAACACTTTCCCCGAAAGCGCCCACGTGTTGCAGGTTTGGACTCCAGCCCATGGCACTACTGGGAGGTGGGGCCTAGTGGGAGGTTTTAAGTCACTGAGGATGTGCCCTTAAAGAAAATTTGGGGACCCTAGTCTTTTCTTTCTTTCATGTTCCAACTCTGAGTTGAATGAGTTCCTTCTGCCATATGCTCTCCCCCATGCTGGGCTGCCTCATCACAGGCCAACTGACCAAAACTGTGGGCCTAAAGAAGATTTTCCTTTTTAAAAAATTACTTATTTTTTAGTTATAGGTGGACACAATATCTTTATTTTATTTTTTTATGTGGTACTAAGGATTGAACCCAGTACCTCATGCATGCTAGGCAAGCACTCTACCTCTGAGCCACAACCCCAGGCCAAGACTTTTCTTTTTAAGATGGTGATTATCTTGGGCATTTTGTTATAGTAACAGAGAGCTGACTAACACAGTATTCCATAACTCAATGCTCTGCGGGGGACCATACAGTGGACAAGGGATGGTAGTACTGGCAGAAGCATTCTGTGCAGGGAAGGCAAATCCATACCTAGAATAGGCATCTATTCTAGTACAGATAAAGCACTATTGCTCCCATGACAGAAGTGATCCAACTTAATTAGCCCACCACCAGGTCACCGGCTGATCACCTTCAGGAATGAAGGTGGGTTCCTCTGCTGGCAGATTGGGCACTTGGCAGTGGCCATAGCCAGGCCAGCCTTAGTGAACGGGAGTCAATGTTGCTGAGCCCAGGCTTAACCCCCAGCCCTTCCACCATGGCCCCTCTGTTCATGTGCCCCAGGGGCAATGACAGGGGTGGCTAGGGAAGAGGCTGGCTGTCCACAGAACAAGTCAGCTTAGTCACTTGATTATTAAAATCCTCCTCTGCAGAGGTCACTTTTGGTGGGCATTCTCATGGGACACCAATATCTTCATGTTTCCCTCCTTCAGAGAGATCTATCTGCGTTTCTCATCTCCAGAAGTTCTGGTTACCAATTTTCCAGTCCTGTTCTTTCCACATCCCTGATGCTTCAGCCAAACCAATGGCTATGGTCCATGAATCAGTATTTAGTTACATATCTGGCCTTTTCTCCATCTAAACAAAGTCAGAACCAGGTGCACTGCCCGAAGGCCTTCCCACCGGGAGGATTTCCCTTCACCACTGTCCTTTAGGGAGATCCTAGCAAGGGGCTGTACTCTGCAGCTGTCCGCTTTTGGGTGGTGCCTGCAGATCATGCAGAACCATCTGCAAACTAGGCCAAGTCCTCTGTTCCTCTGTCAACTGATCATATGGAACTCCCAGCAGGCCATGCTGCTGGCTGAGAAAGAGAAGGCAGCATAGCTAGAATGGGGACCAGGAGCATTGGGTCACTTCATGTAAGTTACTTGTGTCTTCAGGTTTACTTGGGACAATCAGGTATACTCACCCCTTAGTATCCACAGGATTCCAGGACCACCCCCCCATAAGATACCAATATCTGTGAATGCTCAATTTTCTTACATAAAATTACATAGATTACATAGTATTTGCATTGAACCTATATTCATCCTCCCACAGACTTTAAATCATTTCTAAATAATTTATAATTCTCAATACAAATACAATGTAAATGCTGTGTTAATAGTTGTTATATCCAGGGCTGGGGATGTGGCTCAAGTGGTAGCGTGCTCGCCTAGCATGCGTGAGGCACTGGGTTCGATTCTCAGCACCACATAGGAATAAAATATTGTGTCCACCTAAAACTAAAAAATAAATATTAAAAAAATAGTTGTTATATCCCATTGTTTAGGGAATAATAAGGAAAAATCTACATATCCAGTACAGAAGCAATTAAAAAAAATATTTCTGGCCAGGCGTGGTGGTGCACACCTGTAATCCCAGGGGCTGGGGAGACTGAGTTAGGAGGATCGCGAGGTCAGAGCCAGCCTCAGCAATGGTGAGGCACTAAGCAACTCAGTGAGACCCCGTCTCTAAATAAAATACAAAATAGGGAGGCTGGGGTTGTGGCTCAGTGGTAGAGCACTCGCCTAGCATGTGTGAGGCACTGGGTTCAATCCTCAGCACCACATAAGAATAAATAAAATAAAGGTATTGTGTCCAACTACAACTAAAAAATAATTTAAAAAAAAATAAGGGTGGGGATGTGGCTTAGTGACTGAGTGCCCCTGAGTTAAATCTTCAGTACAACAACAAAAAAAAAATTCTGATTCATGGTGGGTTGAATCTGCAGATGCAGAACTGGCAGATACAGAGAGCCAAGCGTATGTGCCACGTTCATCCATGATAGAGCGCTGTTGTGCGTGCCCAGCTTTATGGGTTAGTGAGTCATAAAACACTCAGTTCATGATGGGCAGTTCAGGTTGCATGGTGACTTGGTGTCCCATGAGTAAGCATTCAGTCTCAATTAAAGTCTAGTAGCAGGACAGGAGCCATTTCCCTAAAGGAGAGTAGTTATCCATAGGGGACAGCAGGGCTTTGTGACAAATTCCCGTGGGCCTGCAGTGTGATTCACTTAAAGGGTCTGAAAAGTCTCCAAACAGCACCCTTTATTGCCACATGTACTTCAAGCTCTGTTGGATTTGCTAGATCTTATGGCCTGGCTGGCCCGGCTGGCAGGGCAGCTCACAGGGCAGCCCAGACCTGGGACGGGCCCTTCTCTAATTTCAGATCCCACTCAAAGAAACTAGGTTTTTTTTTTTTTTTTTTTTTTTGGTACCAGGGATTGAACTCAGGGGCACTCAGCCACTGAGCCACACCCCAGCCCTATTTTGTATTTTATTTAGAGACAGGGTCTCACTGAGTTGGTTAGCACCTCACCTCTGCTAAGGCTGGCTTTGAACTTTCGATCCTCCTGCCTCAACCTCCTGAGATGCTGGAATACAGGCGTATGCCACGGTGCCCAGCAGAAAACTAGTTGCTTTTTTGGTGACTTGGTAAATAGGTCAGAGTAACACGCCCAATTAAGGAATATATTATCTCCAAAACCCAAAGAGGTCCTCTAGGCACTGCCCCCTTATCTGGGTTGTAGGAGGGGTCAGAGGCAACACCTGTTTCTGTATCTCAGAAGGGATATCTTTTTCTTTTTTTAAAGAGAGAGTGGGAGAGAGAGAGAGAGAGAGAGAGAGAGAGAGAGAGAGAGAGAATTTTTTTTTTTAATATTTATTTTTTAGTTCTCGGCGGACACAACATCTTTGTTGTATATGGTGCTGAGGATCGAACCCGGGCAGCACGTATGCCAGGCGAGCGCGCTACCGCTTGAGCCACATCCCCAGCCCCTCAGAAGGGATATCTTGACCCCATCCTGCAGGAGCCACAGAAATTTCACTGAGGTGGGGCCCTCTGAAGTTTTGTCAAATTTATTTCCCATCCTCTGACCTGCCTTACCAACCAGTCAAGCGGAGTCTCTACTTGTCGATGATGACTCAGTCCACTCGATATAATGCACCACGTAATGGAGCAGAGAGGTACCTTGTGGGAGGGAAAGGAGAGGAGCTCCCTGTGGGCTAAAGGATGACATGGGGCTGGAGAGCTGGCGCTCCTCTGAGCTAGGACAGCGGAGGTGTATTGCTGGCTTTGTCAGATTAAAGCAAACTGCTCCTGGTGGTCCTTACTAACAGGGATGGAGGAAAAATGGCATTTGTCAGATCAATAGTGGCGAATCAGGTATCCAGGGAGATGCTACTTTGCTCAAGCAATGAAACCGCACCTGGCAGAGCCGCTGCAATGGTTAAGCTCACCCTGAACCACTGTTCTTCATCTGTCCTCTGCACAGGAGAGCTGAATGGAGACAAGATGGAAATCACCATCCCTGCACCTTTTAAGTTGGTGACGTGGCACTCCTCTTTACAGTCCCTCCGGCAATGTGGTAATGCTTTTGGTTTGCAATTTTCCTGGGTAGAGACAGTTTTGTGGCTTTGACTTGACCTTTCCTACCATAACAGCCCTCAGTCCACACTCAGGGGTTGTACATATCTGTCGTCTATCCATTCCAACTCTGCATTCTGGAACTGGGAAATAACCACAGGATGGGATTCTGGACATACTGAGCCCACTGTGAAACAGACCCGAGCTAAAATTCATTGCTCACCTGACTTCTATAAGCTCCTACTCTTACTGGGAGACCTCAGTGATGTTGGGGTCTCCTGGAATCAATGTCAGTTCAGAGCCAGTGCCCAGCAGTCCCCAAATGGTCTCATTATTTCCTTTTCCTCAATGCACAGTTAACCCTGGTAAAGAAGTCTGAGAGGAAGATTGATAGTATAAATGTTTGGCAGTGTCCCAGGCCCTTCCTCAAGGGGACCCAGCCTCCACTTTCTTCAAGGGGTTCTGGGTCTGTAAATCACCTCAGGTCTGGGAGCTTGTTGAGGGGCCGTGGGTCTTCATTCTTACAATTCAGGATAGACTCTTGTTCCCTTGACCTAGACACATTTCTGTTTCTACAGATCAAATAAGAATTTAGTGGACTTCCTATCTATTTCACTTTTAGGAACTCCACAGGTCTGAGTGAACCAGACTATTTTGATTGCTGCTTTTTCTTTCTTTTTCTTTTTGGTACTGGGGAATCCAATTTGCGTATGGTAAGCCAGTGCTCCACTCCTGAGCTACATCCCCTGCTCAATTGCTGCTTTGACTCTGCCGTCCAATATGGTGACTACAATCACCTTGCCCTTGGTGGCTGAGTGCTGCCACCTGGCCCCTGCAATGCCAGTTGGGACCCAACTACCCCCATTGCCTTTAATTTTCAGTTTCCACACTGCTGCCAGACACAGAGCAACTGCAGAGCTCTTCTTCAAGGAAACCGGCTTCCCTTGCACATTTATTTCTCACATATTGGTGAGAAGTGTGTCTTCTGGTCCTTCCCCGTGTGGCAAGGCTAGCATTTGCAATTGGCACCTGGTGGGCCACCTTTTGTCAATGTTTCATCTAACCAACTAAATAAACTGGACTGACGTTGCCTCTCTGTTTGGGCTGGCGACAAATGTGTCCTTTTCACTCCATCTGCCTGTGATTCCCCACACAGCTCCTGAGATGGGCGTGGCCTTCCAAGATGTCAATCTGCTGACAGCAGACATCAGGAAGCTAGACTCCACCCCTGAAACCTGACTCCTTGCCTCATTTGAGAGGCTTCTCCTCAATAAAAGGGTTCAGCACCTGCTCTGTGCTCTCCTCTTGCCTGCCTTGCCCACCTTGTGAGAGATGTGGCTGAGGAGTAGTCACTGAACCCAAAGAAAAGGTACTTTCCGTGTCTGTGTCTTTATTTAGTCCCCAAATTCACTTGGAGTGACCCTGACCAGTTTAGTTGTGTGTCGTGACACAACATGAAAGGTAGAATCTCTGCTTGTGGCCTGTGTCAACCCATTCTGCCTGAGCCAACTCTGTGTCCTTCCCACCATCATCCCACGCTCTTCATATCCATTCTCACACGTATTCCTGAGATGTTTATTTTTATATATTAGAAAAAATCAAGTAGTCCTTTTGGAGTGTAGCAAAGCTCCTCCTGGGTTATTCTTTGGGTTGAACCGTTAGGCACTTCCTGGGACCAATGTCTAGTGATAGGTCCAGAAGACAAGTGAGGTGGAGGAGGTGGGTTCTGAGGAACCTTGGAAGACAACTGTCTCTGAGGACGTCATTATGGTTCATTAGGCAATGTAAGGCTAACTCCTCAGGTGTGGGTGGAGAGCTTGCTATTGCTGGCAAAGAGACCCATCAGAATTTAGGGACTCTTGCCAGGTGGTGGCACAGGCTTGTAATCCCAGCAACTCTGGAGGCTGAGGCTGGAGGATTGCAAGTTCAAAGCCAGACCCAGTAACTTGGCGAGGCCCTGAGCAATTTAGTGTGACCCTGATCAAAATAAAGTATAAAGCCAGGTGCAGTGGCACACGCCTGTAATTCCCAGCATCTCAGGAGGCTGAGGCAGGAGGATGGCAAGTTCAAAGCCAGCCTCAGCAAAAGTGAGGCCCTAAGCAACTCAGTGAGACCCTGTCTCTAAATAAAATACAAAACATAGGGCTGGGGATGTGGCTCAGTTATTAAGTGCCCCTGAGTTCAATCCCTGGAACTGAGAAAAAAAGGAATGGTGGAATTTAGGGACTCAATGCATCCAGTTTCATCAGTCTTTCTATACGTCCAACTTCCAATTTTAAGGATCCCATTTCTTCCCAATTGAGGCCCTCACAGCAGACACCTAGTAAACTTTGGAGGTCAGTTTGCATCGTAATGACAGTCACTAGCAGAATGAGATTCTAGGTTTGATTTTCAGCAATCTCAGCTCTGCAGCTAAAAGAAATAAGGGTATTTTTCAACCAGAAATATCAGGTTATCTAGGTAGTGATTGAGCTGGGAATTGGAATCCCTGAGCTCATTTTTATCATTTTCTACTTTGTCCAGCAACATTAGGAGCAACCAGACAACCTCATTATCTTGTTAGTTGGACAGAAATACTTGAAAGTGTCATATACCTGGTTACCTGTAACTCTGTCCCTTATAGGAATTTGATTAGGAGTATGAATGGTGATATCTGCATGTTTCTATTGCCACATCAGGCCATAGACTATCAGTGCTTTTTTTTTTTTTTTTTTAATTACTGGAAGAACAGTCAATAGTATCTTTTTTTAATATTTATTTTTTAGTTTTAGGTGGACACAATATTTTTATTTTTTATTTTTATTTGGTACTGAGGATTGAACCCAGTGCCACATGCATGCTAGGTTCAATCTCCAGTACCAAATAAATAAGTAAATAACATGAGTATTCAGGGTCTTTTGCATTTCCATGTGAATTTTAGGATCAGGTTGACCTTTTCTGACACACATAAAAAATTCTAGTTGGAATTATGGATAAGGTTTGAAATGAATCTGTGGATCAAATTGGGAATAGTACTGCTATTTTCACAAGAATATGTTCTCCAATCCAGGAATACTAGAGGTCTTTCCATTTATTTAAGTCTTATTTAATTTGCTTAAAAATATTTTATAATTTTCAATGTACTAATCTTATATATTTTTAAACTTATTCCTATTCTTGTTGATGTTATTTTAAATGGAATCACTTTTTAATTTCATTTTAAGATTTTCATTGCAATGTACAGAAATATCACTGACTTTTGTATACTGATCTTGCATCCTACAACTTTGCTGAACTCCTTATTAGCTCTATTTTTTTTTGTCTGTGTGTACCCCTTAGGTATATATATGCATATATGATCATGTCATCTGTAAATCGAGTTGTTTCACTTCTCAACCAATGTAAATGACCTTCCTTCTGCCTTTCCTTTCCTTTCCGTTTCTTTCTTCCTTCTTTTCTCTTTTCTTTACTTTTGTCTGAATGATCTTTCTAGAACCACTAACACATTGTTGAATAGAAATGGCAAGAATGTTTGGAGAGGTCAGTGTCTTCATATTAAAGCTTTAATTGATTGAACGAGGCCCACTCACATTATAATTTGTTCTTTTTTAAAAATATATTTTTAGTTGTTGATGGACACAATACCTTTATTTTGTTTATTTCTGTGTGGTGCCAGGGATCGAACCCCAGTGCCTCACACATGCTAGGCAAGGGCTCTACCACTGAGCCACAACCCTGGCCCCTCAATTTGTTCTTGATGGTTTTCAGTCTTCAACCATTAAGTATGGCATTAGCCATGGGTTGGTTGATTTGTTTGCTTGTTTTTGCTTTTTTTGGGGGGGGGGGTTGCCGGCTCTTCTTTTTTTTTTTTTAATATTTATTTATTTTTTTAAGTTATCGGCAGATACAACATCTTTTGTTGGAATGTGGTGCTGAGGATCGAACCCGGGCCGCACGCATGCCAGACGAGCGCGCTACCACTTGAGCCACATCCCAGCTTGTTTTTCTGTTGGGGATGGAACCCAGGGCTTCACACATGCTAGGAGGATACTCTGCCATTCAGCCACACCCCAGCCCAGCTGTGGGATTTTCATACATGCCTCTTATCAGGCTGAGAAGTTCCTTTTTATTTATTCCTCATTTACTGTTTTTATCACAAAAGGATATTAAGACTTTTTCTTTTTCTAGGGCTATTGGGACAATCATTTTCGCCCTTTATTTTATTAACATGATTTGTTATATTGCTTGATTTTTATATTTTGAATCAACTTGACATTCCTGGGATAAATCCCAATTGGTCATAGTGTAATATTATTATATGATGTTGAATTTTATTTTACAGTATTTTTCTGGGAGTTTTTTCAGCTGTGTTTATCAAGACTACTAGTCTGGAGTTTTCTTTCCTTGTGATGCATTTGACTGGCTTTGGATGATACTATACTCATAGGAAGAGTTAGTAAGTGGTCTTTTCTCTTCACTATTCATTTGCTTGTTTGGAGAGTGTGTGAATTGGTGTTAATTCTTTAAATGGTGGTAGAATAAATGGGTGAAACCATTAGCCCCTGGACTTCCCTTTGTTGGAATTTTAAAATTTTTTGATTATTGACTATTAAGTTTTTATTTATTTATGTATTTTGGCAATGGGGATTGAATCCAGGGGTATTTAATCACTGAGCCACATCCCCAACCCTTTGTTTTTTAATTTTTTTAGTTGTAGTTGGACACAATGCCTTTCTTTTATTTTTTTAAAAATGTTTGGTATTGATTTTTTAGTTTTAGGTGGACACAATATCTTTATTTATTTGTATGTGGTGCTGAGGATCGAACCTAGTGCCTCATGCATGCTAGGCAAGCACTGTACCACTGAGCCACAACCCCAACCCATTTATGTGGTGCTAAGGATCTAACCCAGCGCCTCGCACGTGCTAGGTAGCGCTCTACTGCTGAGCCACAGCCACAGCCACAGCACCCTCCAACCCTTTTTTATATTTTATTTAGAGACAAGTTCCCGCTGAGTTGCTTAGAGCCTCTCTAAGTTACTGAGGCTGGCTTCGAACTCACGATCCTCCTGCCTCAGCCTCCCAAGCCATTGGGATTACAGGTGTGCACCACAGTGCTTGGCTCTTCTTTTTCAGTACAGGGGATTGAACCCAGGGGTGCTCTGTCACTAAGCTACATCCCCAGCCCTTTTTATACATCTGAGTCAGGGTCTTGCTAAGTTGCTGAGGTTGGCCTGGAACTTGTAGTCCTTCTGCCTCAGCCACCTGAATTTTTGGGAATACAGAAGTGCACCACCACATTAGGCCCTTGTCAGGTGTTTTTGTTTTGTTTTGTTTTATTTCTTCTTTAATCTGTTTTAGCAGTTTATGTGTTTCCAGAAATCTGTCAGTTTCAGGTAATCATCTACTTTCCTGCGTCCATTGCTCACACCATTTCCTTATAATCGCTCGTATTTCTGTAGAGTCAGTACCGTTGTCCTCTCTTTCATTTCTGATTTTAATTTGAAACTTCTTTTTCTTGTCAGTCTAACAAAAGGTTGGTCAATTTTCTTGACTTTTTCTAAGAAACAACTTTTAGTTTTGTTGACTTTTCTGTGTTGTTTTTCTCCTCCTCATTTCATTTCTCTCTGCTCTAATCTTTCTTATTTCCATATCTCTTCTTGCTCTGGGTTTTATTTCTTCTTCCACTTTGTTAATGAAGCTTAAATTGTTCGTGTGAGATGTTCTGTGTATGTTGTTGTTGTTGTCTTGTTTTTTAGTACTCGGAATTAAATTCGGAGGTGCTTCCCCCCTGAGCTATGTCCCCAGCCCTTTTTATTTTTTTATTCTGAGACAAGGTCTTGCTAAGTTGCCCATGCTGGCCTCAAACTTGTGGTTCTAGGATTACAGGCATGCGCCAATGAATTCAGCTTTTCTGTTTTAATGTAGACATTTATAACTACAGATTTCCCTCTAAACTCTTCTTTTGCTGCATACCATAAATTTTGGAATGGTTTGCTGTTGTTTTCAAAGCACTTTCTAATTTCCTTTGCAATTTTTTTTTCTTAAATCCTTTGGACATTTAGGAGCATATTGATGTGGATTTTCTTTTAAGTATATGTGCTGCCGAAGTGAGCACATGGATTTTCTTTTTTTAATATATTTTTTAGTTGAACACATACCTTTATTTATTTATTTTTATGTGGTGCTGAAGATCAAACCCAGGGCCTTGCATGTGCTAGGCGAGTGCTCTACCGCTGAGCCACAACCCCAGTCCAATAAATGGATTTTCTAAACCTGTTTCTGTTATTGATTTCTAATTTCATGCCTTTGTGTTCAAATTTTATGATTTCAAGCTTTTAAAATTTACTGAAGCTGGGTGTGGCGATACATGCCTGTAATCTCAGCAACTTAGAAGGCTTAGACAGAAGGATCACAAGTTTGAGGCCAGTCTGAGCAGCTTGGAAAGACCCTTTCTCAGAATAAAAATTAAAAAGGATGTGTGGGGGAGTGTGGCTCAGTGGTAGAGCATCCCTGGGTTCAATCCCCAGTACAGAGGGGGTGGGAAGGAGAAGAAAAAGAAAAAGAAAGAGAAGTGCTAAAGTTTCTTACAATTATTGTTTATGCCTCCTTTCAATTATTACTTTCTTTTTTAAATATTTCTTTTTTAGGTGTAGATGGACACAACACAATGTGTTTATTTTTATGTGGTGCTGAGGATCCAACCCGGGTCCCGCCCATGCTAGGCGAGCATTCTACTGCTGAGCCACAATCCCAGTCCCAATTATTACTTTCTGCTTCATATATCCTGGGGCTCTGTTAGGTGCAGATATGTTTATAATATCTTCCTGATAGATTGAAACTCATGTCATTATATAGTTTTTAAATCTATTTTGTCTGGTATCAGTATTTGCATAGAACATCTTTTTCTATCCATTTACTTTGTTTTCTTTTTTTTTTTTTTTTTGGTGCTGGGGATTGAACCCAGGGCCTTGTGCATGAGGAGAGCACTCTACAAACTGAGCTATATCCCCAGCCCTATCCATCTACTTTTAACCTACTTTTTGAAGCTAAAGTGAGACTCTTTTAGATAGCATACAGGTGGATTATTGTTTTAAAACTCATTCTAATGATCTCTGCATATTAAGTGGCGAGTTTAATCCATTTTCATCTAATATAATTACTGATGAGGATTTATTTATGTTGTTCTTATTTTTCTAGGAATCTAGTCTTTTTTGTTCAATTCTTCCATTACTTCCTTCGTTTTAACTATGTACATATATATATTCTAGTGTGCCTTCATAATATCATTTTGTAAATGAGAATATACATAGAAAAAAAAATGGATATCCTTAGAAGTGGAGTTGCTGGTCAAAGTGGGAGAAGTGTGTGCAATTAGAACCCTAAAAGCTAACACCAGAATGATCTTTAATTCTCCTACTACTTTTTTTCCTAAGAGGGCTTTACATTTCATTGATACCATCTGCTGGTTTGTCAGGAGTTCTGCTTAAACTGTGTTTTTCTGAGGAAGGGGATCTAAGTTCATATTCCATATTCCCACAGTTTAGGCACAGTTGAAACCCCTCAAAATGTGAAGGAAGGGCTGGGTTTGGAACTCATTGGTAGAGGACTTTCCTAGCACATATGAGGCACTGGGTTCAATCCTTAGCATCACATAAAAATAAATAAATAAAGGTATTGTGTCCATTTACAACCAATAAAATATTTTTTAAAATGTGAAGGAAAATGAAGCCTCTTTTCCTGTCATGATAAATAGGAAAACTTGAAAAATGAGGAACTGTGGTAAGATTGGGAACTTTTAACTCAGTTGTGTATGCCAGGAGTCCCGTGGGCTAGCTCCAAGTATTCAGAAAGTTCCAGAATCTTGGGAAAGAAAGGGAAGTACGTATGTTCTCCAAAGTCAGTTTACCAAAGAGGAATCTGAATTCTGGAGTTGCAAGATAAAGACCCATAAACCAGTAGCTGACCCTGGATTTAAATTATCTCTGAACCTTTAACTGAGCACCTATTTATTTTTATTTTTTTTTTTAGTTGTAGATGGACACAATACCTTCATTGTATAATTATTTTTATGTGGTGCTGAAGATTGAATTAAATTAATTCAGTGCCTCACACATGCCAGGCAAGTGCTCTACCACTGAGCCACAACCTCAGCCCAAGTGCCTATTTTGTGTAGCATTATTCTCCCTATTGGAAAGACCTGTATGAAGAAGGTAAAACCCTGGCCTTAATGAATCTTTTAAAATAAATAATAAAATAAGTAATAATTAAGGAGTGAATACTGGCTCATTTGTTCCTTATCCACCATATGGTCATTATTTCCCAATCTCAACCAAGGAAACTCTAGGTTCAAAGAGGCGAATCACGTCTTGTGTACAGGGATTTCATCCCAGGCATATGTGCCCAATCACTTTACTATATACTGCTTCTGAACAATCATTAGAGCAACAATAATAAAAAAGAGTAATAAGTCTCAGGGTCCTCAGGCATAGGGCCAACCACCATCTTGGCATTCCAGGGTCAGTGCTAAGACTGTCCCACTCCCCACTCATCTATTCAACAAATGCACACTGAGCATCTACTATGTGCCATGTAATCTCCTTTTTTTCAGGTGCAGAAACTGAGGCTGCAGTTGTGGCTCAGTGGTAGCACACTTACCTAGCATGTGTGAGGCACTGGGTTGGATTCTCAGCACTGCATATAAATAAATAAAATAAAGGTCCATCAACAACTTTAAAATATATATATATATATTATATATATTATATGTACACATAATATATATATATTATATATTATATGTACACATTATATATATATATATGTAAATTTTTTAAAAAGAAGCTTCTCCCAGACTATCATGCTAAGCCAATCCCAAAAAAACCAAAGGCCGAATCTTCTCTCTGATCTGCGGACGCCGACCCACAGTACGCGGGGAGCGGAAAGTAGAAGTTCACTGGATCCGACGAAGCGGGGCGAAGGGAAAGTGAGGATAGGAGCGGGAAAGACGGCAGAAGGGAGGGAGGTGACTGTCCTGTGCTCCGATGTGAACACACGACCAGTGTCCCTTCACATGGTGTACAACCACGAGGAGAAGGGAAGTTACACCCCTGTACGATGATAAGTCAACACACTCTACTGTCATGTGTATGTTAAAGAACAATTTTTTAAAATTTTAAAAAGAACCCTCTTCGAGGGATGGGGCGCACGGCCTCCCCCAACCTCCCCAGCTGGGTGTTCCAAGGCCACCTATGGAGGAGGGCACTCAGCGCTCAACTAACCCGATCCTGTGCTTGCTCCCAACACCACCACATCCGCACCGCCCGCCGCCGGAGCGTCACTGAGCACCGGTTGGGGCGGGGCCATGTCCTCGAGCAGCCCTGCCGCGGCGGTTGGGAGCTCCTCCCTTTTGCGCGTGCGCGTTGCGCGTCCCGTCGTCCCGCTGGGCTCCCGCGTCGGGGCGCGGTTGGCGGCGTCCGAGAGGAGCGCGCGCGCTTGCGCTGGCGTCGGGCTCGCGCACGCGCACCTGCGCCGGCGTCGAGCTCGCGCACGCGCACGGCACTGGCGGCGGCGGCGGCGGTTCCTGCCGGGGGCTCAGAGCGGCGGGCAGCTTTGAGGGGAACGGAGGCTCTGAGGAGTCGGCGGCGGCAGCGGCTTGGTGCTCGTGGCTCTCTGCCCAGCTTGCTTCAAGGCGGGCGGTTCGGTCCGAACCGGGCGCGCGGGGGCGGCGGCGGCGGTGGCAACCCGAAGCCTGCGGCCTAGGCCTCAGCGCGGCTGCGGGCTCAAGTACTCCGCGCAGCCGGCCTGAGGGCCCTACCCGGCGGCACCATGAGCGTGGAGGCGTACGGGCCCAGCTCGCAGACGCTCACCTTCCTGGACACCGAGGAGGCTGAGCTGCTCGGCGCCGACACACAGGGCTCCGAGTTCGAGTTCACCGACTTCACCCTCCCTAGCCAGACCCAGACGCCCCCCGGTGGCCCTGGCGGCCCCGGAGGAGGCGGCGCGGGAGGCCCGGGGGGCGCGGGCGCGGGCGCTGCGGCCGGACAGCTCGACGCGCAGGTGAGCGGCACATGGCGGCGCCGGAAGCCCGGGTCGGGCGTCGGCGTCCGGGACCTGCCTCAGCTCCCCCACTCCGGCCGGGCCTGACCTGACCGGTCCCAGGTCCCCAACTCTGGCCGGGCCCGGCCTGATCTGCCCGGTGTCTCTCATACCCGCCAAGCCTGGAGTAACCTGTTCCGGTCCCCCACTTCGGCTGCATTCCAGCTGACTTGCCCCGTTTCTCCACTGCAGCCAGACCAGGGCTGACCTGCCGTGGGTCCCTCACCCGCCTCTTCCGCGATCTGCTTCAGTCCCCCGATACGGCTAAGTCTGGTTCTTGCTCGGGCCAGATCTTAGGTGACCTGCCCTTAGTCCCCTTCCGGGTGTGTCTAGGATGACCTGTCCTAGGTCTGCCCCTGGCATAACCCAAGTTTCTCACGCTGGGACCGTGGCCTGCTCGAGCCAGGTCCGGGGGGTTCTGCGCGGGTCTCCTTCTGGTAGGTCCAACCGCCCTGTCCCAGTGTCTGTGGTCGCAGTGGTCTGGCTAGACCGCCCCCTGGCCCCCACCACATTTCCCGCTCCGCCATTCAGGCGCGCTAAGTTGTGCGAGTTTAAATTTCCCGGGGTTCAGGGACCCTGGAAGCGGAGGGTCTAGGCTCCCCGAACAGAGACAGAATGTGTGACTCGCGTGCAAGAACCACACACTCGCTGACTCTTGAGATTATTCAAGAGGTCGGTTACGTTTTGTTTTTCCTCCTTGCACTGCTTGTTGCTGAAACTGACCTGTTACATAACTCCACAGCCCTGCCTTGGAAAAGTTGTGTTTGAGTTTTGTTTCTCCAATAGCAGTGATAGTGGGTTTTATATAAAGGAGTGTGCCACGTCGGAAACTAATTTTTAATGATGTGAATGTTTAGCGAAGACTGCTTAGGTGTTTTAAATTGGGGTTGAGATTGTGAGACTACCAAGTGTGCACTTCCTGGGTCTTAGTACCTGGTTGGAATGCGGGGTGAGGGTGGGTAGGGTGGGGTGGTTGGTGTCTTGAGCTGGGGTCCTGGAGAATATGGTTACCACCTTCTGGATCTCAGATTGCCTTCACCCACTGCTTGTTTTTGTGCCTGGCACCTCCCTCAGGTTTATTTTCCTGAGTCCTCCACTAGGGAGGAGCTACAGGGCTCAGCTTGTCACAGGTGTCCCTGGGCACATCCTTGTGCTCCAGGGCTGGGGGAACCACCCCATCCTCAGCCACAGTAAGCTCAGACACTGTTATTGGGCGTGGGGGGAATCTGTGCTAATGACTGAATCACCCCTGTGGGTAGACCACCCACTTGGGCATTCTTTTAGTCCCCTGATAGGAGGCAAAAACATTTGACTCATTTTAACCCCAGATTCCTTAAAATAGAAAGCCTGCTGGCTTGGGGCATCAGAAGAACAGGTGTGCATGTATAGGTTTTTTTTTTTTTTTTTTTTCCTTTTTCAGTTTTGTTTACATTTGGTGAAGGGAGGTAGGGAGAGGGGAGAGTTTGCATGGAGAAGTGAGCTGAGCTGGGTAAAGCCTCACCTCCTTTTAGTTTCCCTGCTTTGTGGATCTCTGCTTCTCCAGCTATAAAAACTGGAGGTGACAGTTATATTTTTATTCCTTTTAGTTATAAGGGCAATCTGGATCCATGTGTAAATTGTCCAGACAGTTGTGTCTGTAAATTGAGTCCATGTGTCAAGAAGGCTTGGGGTAAAGATCTCATGATCTGGCAGCAAACAGTGGTGGGGCAGCTGAGGAGTGCAGAAAGGGGTGAAAGATAATCATCTTATAACTGTAGCTAGTATAAGACAACAAACCTGCAACAGCTTTGAGTTCTGCTGCTGTCTGTTGGCAGTCAGTCATGGGATGTGTCCTCTTTGATTTGAAATGATTGATTCACTTTCCTGCACCCGAACACTGAACTATATAAAATCAGACCATTAAAATGCATCATCAGAGGTAAACATTGCTGTTGAGCTCATTGGAGTTCTGAAGACGTCAAAGGGTGTGTCTTTCCTTACTTTTAATTAAACTTGATGACCCACCCACCTGTAGCCTAACTTTGGATTCATATTTGATGAAGGGGAATACTTGAAATCTGTTTGTATCACTAGAGGACCCGAATTTTGGGGCAGGAAAGTCTGAATATAATTGGAAAGTAAGAGAAAGTTGACTGTCCCCTGTGCCAGCTTGGTGGCATCAGCTGCTTAAAACATTTGGGAAGATTTTCTTATTTGTCCTCATGAAGTGACTGTGTAACCAGCCATTCACCAGGGGCCACCAGGAAGACTTGAGCTTCTATTCTGCCTTTTGATTTTTTTCCTACTGGATGAGTGTCTGTCAACTGTCAAGGGCAGACATTTTTGTGGCATAGCTATATTGGAATAGAATTCACATACGGTACAATTCACCTGTTGTACATTAACATTTCAGTGAATTTTAGCACGTTCAGAGTTGTGCATCCATCACCCAAATCAATTTTAGAACGTTTTATCACCCCAGAAAGAAATTTGTTTCTCATCCCTTAGTCGCACAATCTTTCCTCCCCTAATCCCAGGCAATCATTTATCTTTAACTTTCTGTCCCTGTAGATTTGCCTTTTTCTGGAAATTTCACAGTAATGGGATCATAAAGTGTGTGGTGTTTTAGATCTGACTTCATGTTTTTTCTTCCTGCCTGTTGTTGAGAATGGAACCCTAGCCTCCAGCATACTAAGGCAAGTGCCCTACTACTGAGTTACAGCCCCTGCCTTGTATCTGGCTTCATTCACATTATTTCATAAATCAATGCTTCATTTATTTATTCTATGTTATGATTGAATAATATTCCATTGTATGGATAGACCACATTTTGTCTATCCATTTGTCTTTTGATGACCATTGAGGCTGTCTCTATCTTTGGCTCTTATGGATGGTTCTGCTGTGATTCTCCAGGATTGCTACAAGTTTCTGTGTGGATGCATTTTTGGTGAGATCACTGGCCCTATGGTACCTCTGCATCTAACCCTTTGAGGAGTCACACTGCTTGCCAGTGTGCTGCCACTCTTTTTTTTTTTTTTTGAAATTTTTAATATTTTTTAGTTTTCAGTGGACATACATCTTTATTTTATTTTTCTGTGGTGCTGAGGATCGAACCCAGTGCCCCACGCATGCCAGGTGAGCGCTCTACTGCTTGAGCCACATCGCCAGCCCCAATGTGCTGCCACTCTTGATGTCTGTTCTGCTTGTGCCAGTTTTGCACAGTGGGTTATGGGAATATGCATCCCATTCAGGGTGGAGAGTGGCAGCAGGGGTGACTCCTGTTGAATTGGGAGCTTGTTCAACACTCATTTTGAAGGTTATCAAGGCTCCTGAGATCCAGGGATGAAGAGTGCTCACACATTCTGCCAAATGTCCAGAAGATAAAGGAACAGTTTTCCTTTGAGTATTTGACCCCTTCCTGGGCCCTTCCCCCACTTCTGAAAGGACACTGAAAGGTAATTTCAGAAGTTGTTTGCATGATAGCTAGGGTAACAAACTTTTTAGTCTGCACTTCAAGTATTTCCTCTCAACTGTTGGTGATATCAGGTTTCCTCCAAACAATGGAATTATGGTGAAAATGTAAGAGATGGAAACACCGCTCAGTAATAAAGAGGAAGGAACTACTGCTGCACATAGCAACATGATGCATCTCAGAATAATTCCTCTGAGTGGAAGAAGCATTCAGACGAGCGATTTCACTCACAAAATTCTAGAAAGTACCATCTAATCTACAGTAATAGAGAGCATATCAGTGATAGGGAGGGTGGAAAGAGGGTAGGGTAGGAACAGGGAATGATAAAGGGCACTAGGAGACTTGAGGGTGATGGCTGTGTTTATTATGTTGAATGTAGTGACAGTTGTGTGTTTATATATGTTGATGTGTGTCAGTTTCTAAAATTATATACCTTCAATATATGCCATTTATCGCATGTCAGTTTTACCTCAGAGGGACTGTTAAAAGAAAAATCCCATAGAGATAGCTGTCTGTGCCCATTTCAGTGTTCCAGTGACCGCCCCCAGGCTGAAAGTGCTGAGACTCTCTTACACTTTTTTATGAGTGGAACAGTTCTACGCTCACCTTCCTGTGACCCAGCAGAGAAATGAGGTGTCTGTCCACATAGGGTGGTTGGAATTTCACAGCAGCTTTGTTCATGGAAGAGTCCTAAGTGGAGAAAGCCCCAAATGGCCATCAACAGGTGAAGGGATAAAGTATGTACGTACATTCAATCGGGGACAAGCCTGCCTGTTGGCTTGGCTGGCTTTTCTTTAGCTCATATCTCCTGAAAATAGTAAGATTTGTGGGAAGGTATATTCCTTTCAGATAGGAACTCAGTGTTTTGGAGCAGATGCTCCAGGTAACCCTGAAGGTGCTGCTTGAGACCTGGGGACCTTGTTCCCTCATCTTTAGATTAGGCCTGTGCCAAGTGCTCCCTCTTTACTCACAGCTTCAACCATCAGCCCACATTCAAGATTTTACTTGTAAGTGCAGGAGCTGCTAATATATATATAAAAAAATACACCATCTTTTCTCCATTGCATGAGGGACACCATCTAGCAAAAGCTCCCAGCTGGCCTGTTGTCCAGTGAAACTGGCTTCCCTTTTCACCTGCTAAGCTCTTCACATGCAGTTTCTCTGTAGTTCTAGTATTGAGCACATAAAATAGGGTTTTCTTTTCCTCTTCACATGGCAGAATACTTAGGTTAAAAGTTGCTGCCTCATGTTCAAAACTGTGGTGCTGACTTCCTTTTGATGGATGGCTGTGTGGATTTGTCCCAAGGTCCGTGAATAGACCCTCTGCCTGCTGATCTTGTAGCTGATGGTCGTTTCCCATAGTTCCTGGTTTCTTAAGGGTTGTGAGTTGTAAAGTACACAGGTAACTTTGTCCCTTTTGGCTTTACAAACTCTCGGGTATAGCTGTGATTTCAGTGGGCCATGAGAGCATGGGAGACAAGGTGCTGCTTACCTGGAAAGGCTTGGCAGGTGCTTAGTCAGCACTTTTCACCCTTACTTGACTTGCCGTGTTCATTTCCAGATATTTAGGACTTTTCCAAGAGGCTGAGCCAACAGTACACTTAGGGCGAATGTATGGAACAATTCCTTTTTTCTTCTAATTAATTTCTTTACCCACATTTAGAATGATTAGGGGAGAAGTTAACACTTCATCGTTATTCACAAAAACCAAAGTTTCTTCTCAGTCCAGCCACCACAAGCAAAAAAATAAAATATATATTTTTCTCTTTGAAGTCTGACCACTTGCCATGAAATCTTGTTTTCAGGTGTATAAGTCAACGCTTTTTAAGTAAATTTATGGAGTTGTGCAGCCATCACGTCATTGCTTACCATTTGATTTCTCTTCACTCCTCCTTTCCTTCCCTCCTCTCTGTTTTGTCCTGCCTGTCTGTATAGCCACTCTTCCACAGCTCCAGTGTCTGTGCATGGTTTCATGGTCTGACTGCCTTGACAGATCTATGCTCATTGGTCAGTGGTCACACGGGAGATATGCCCACCTGGGGGGTGGGTACCTGCCTCTCAGCCGTTGCGCATCTGTTCATGTTTACCTTCATACCCTCCATCCAGCTGCCAGGCCAGCCTCTCCCTTTTGACCCTGGACTCCAGCACCCTGCAGGTTACCTTTTCCTGGCCTGCTGTTCTTGGAGCGCTAAGGGCAGTGACACCAGCTGATATAGAATAAGGTCTTGGCCAACTGCTATTTCTTTGTTAGAAAACTGCATGTGCAGGCTGGGGATATAGCTCAGTTGGTAGAGTGCTTGCCTCATGTGTACAAGGCCCTGGGTTCAATCCCCAGCACTGGGGGGAAAAAAACAAAAACAAAAAACCAAGAAAACTGCATGTGCTTCCCTGCTCAGGTGCAATCCTCAGGAGTGAGCTTTGAAACTAAGAGGGTCCTAGAACAGGAAAGTGGTTTGCTCTCAGGGCAGGTCTTCGTGTGTGGTAGTCCTACCTAGATTGGTGTGGGGCTAGCAGGGCTGCAAGGCTGGTGTGCTGGGCTGAGGGGTTCAGGTGGTATCCTGAGCCTCAAACTGCTGAGGGAGCCACAAATGTAATTGAGAGGAAGAGCCCTTAGACTTTGGGGGCCTGGGAAAGCACTGTGGCAAAGAGGTCACTGGACAGCCTCACAAACATGGAGGAGTTGGAAGGGGAGCTGAGACAGAAGAGGCTGGTCAGTCAGGACTGTGTGCACAAGTTACAAGTACACATGAGTGTGTGTGTGTGTGTGGGGGGGTTGCCGGGGTACCAAGTGTCCCTTCTAGGCGCATGTGCTCAGCATTGGGGTTTTCTCCATGAGGGGCTACAGACTAGAGCAGACCTGAGCTGTTCATGGCTTCCTCTGGGTCTGCCTGCCTCCTGCCCCTGTGTTGAGACAGGTCTCCCTTTTGGCAGGGAGATGCTTCCCTGAGAGGCCTTGAGAGAAGGGAGGGCTCCCCAGGTCAGTGAGTAGTAAGTTGTAGGGGCCATATTCAGATCAGAGGTTCAAGCCAGGGGAAGTTTGTGGTTGTTACCTTGGTGGGGTGCTCTCATTTTATTGGGATGGTCTAGCCTGGCAGAAAAGGGACATGATGTCTGGCTGTGCTCTGTGGAACCCAGAGCCAAGAGGCCAATCTGGCCAGGGAACCAGGGTGATGACTCTGGGCCAGTTCCCAGTGCTGTCTGCAGCTTTGCTCTCATATGTTCACAGCCTTGAATTTTTTTTTGCAAGTGGGGGCGGTGGTGGTAGTAACTGGGGATTGAACCCAAGGGTGTTTACCACTGAGCTATATCTGCAGCCCTTTTTATTTGTTTGTTTATTGTTATTATTTTTTATTTTGAGACAGGTTTCTCTTAAGTTGCTTAGGGCTTTGCTAAATTGCTGAGGCTGGCTTTGAACTTGCAATCTTCCTACCTCAGCCTCCTGAGTCCCTGGGATTACAGAAGTATACCATTGCTCCTGGTAACCTTGAACTCTTCTTGGGCAGAAAGCTTTCCTCTGAGAGCAGAATTTGACTTCCTTCCATATGTAGGGAGCTACTGGGTCCTAGGATCCCAGGTTGAAAACAGTTCTTTGTGTCTTTGTGTATGCGTTGGTCAAATAGTAGCTTGGGAACTGAATGTCTGAGCCGGGCTTCTGAGGATCCCTTTGTTGCCAGGCCAGCACATCAACATTCAGGTGATTTGGGTTGCCTGTTGGGCTGTGGGTGGCCCTTGCCCCAACCAGGGGAGGCAACTCTCTCAAGCATCAGCAGCTTATAGAGCATAGTAGATGGGCCACAGCAGCCCAGGGAGGTGGCTCTGGTCCTGGGTAGAGGCCAGGGCATTGAGTTATAGCTATACTGAACCTTCTGACAATTGTTGCCTCCTTTTGAGCACTGGATCTGCAGAGCCTGCTGCTTTATCCTCTATATAGAAACATTGAATTCAAATTTTCTAACAGGAGAGAGAATGCAAATCCAGCCTATCTACCTTTTTCCATATTACAGTTGGGAAGATTTTCCTCTCCCTTTTTTTAAAAAATGTTTTTTAAATTGTTGATGGATCTTTATTTATTAATTTATTTATATGTGGTGCTGAGAATCGAACTCAGTGCTACACACATGCTAGGCAGGCGCTCTACCACTGAGCTGCAACCCCAGCCCCATCCTCTCCCCTTTTTTTTTCTCCTCCCCGCCCCCCCAAGTGTTATTGTACCCTTACTTCTAAGGTCAAGCCATATGAATTGTGATACTCAACCCTTTTTGGTGGGGGGTAAATGAGAATTGAATTCAAAAGAGCACCTGACCACTGAGCCACATCCCCGGCCCTATTATTTTTATTCTCTGTAGAGACAGGGTATCACTGAGTTGCTTAGTGCCTTGCCTTTGCTAAGGCTGGCTTTGAATTTGCAATCCTCCTGCCTCAGCCTCCTGAGCCACTGGGATTTCCAGCTCCACCGCACCCAGCTGATACTCAACCCTTTTGATCTATAATGTACAAGACGTATTTCTGGAAGTAGAGTAGGGCATCTTTATAGCTACATTGCTGTTGTCAGACAAACAGCATTAGTGGTGTGTTTGTCAGTATCATTTGATGTGGGGCTTCCCTTTCTCCACTATCCACTTTTCCCCTTGGTTTCTGTGGAGGTTGGGTCTGGAGATGATCTCTGTCCCTAGGTTCCACTCCAGAGCATCCCCTCTACCTTCTTTTCATGCTAGTGAACTCGGGTCCAATCTGAGTGATTTTGTGAGGTGTCCACTTCTCTATTGGGTCCCCTCATCACACCCTAGCTCCTCCACATGGGTGAGGTGGGATTCATCTCAGAGTGGCTAGGGATTCATCCTAGTGCTAGGCAGGCAGGATTAAACTCAAGGTGATCTGGGGGATCTTAGTCTCTGTTGGCCTGGTGGAGGGTTCTTTGACTCTAGGGTAGACTCCAGAACCCTGTGTAGAGCAAGGGTCCTTGGACCTTTTAGATGCCCAGTGCTAAGAGAGAGGAGGGAGGGGCTTTTTTTTTTTTTTTCTTCAGTCAAGAGGGAACATGGAAAGAGGGACCCAGGGACCATCGCTCTGTTGGGCAGGACTATGTAAAGTCACCCTCTTTGTAGGTCAAAAATGGCCAAATCCCAGTGTATTTATGTGGTTCAAAGTGGTTGATTTGTCTCCTTTATAGTCTCCTTTAACTGGGTCTTGGATTTAAAAAATGATAAAAAGACATGATTAGAACATTGGGGTTGTCTATGTATATATGCAACTATGTATAGCAAGACCACAATGTCAGAACCACACCACGTTCCTAAGCAAGGTATGCGTATGTAGATGTAGAAAGCCCCGGTTCTTGTGAAGATAAATCTAAGAGTGGGTAGTAAGAAGGAGGGTTCATGCATGTGGAACATGGTATAGCGTGCATTCAGACAACCAGGATGTGGCTATTTTTCTGTAGGCTTGGAATTTTTCAGGGAGGAAAAAAAAAAAGCTGGGGAAAGTTCGGGGATTGTCTGCAGCCAGCCACAATGAGGAGGTTGGTGACTTCCGATATATTTTCATTTAAACCCTGAGTTAGAAGAATAGGTGATGAATCGCTTTAGTCTCAGCCTTTATGTTTTGAAGAAGACACATTCATTTAGCTAACACTGTTGGGGCCTCTGCTCAGGCTCAAGTCTCTTGTGTGTGCTCCTGCAGAGGGGAGGGAAATGTTTGATGCTACAGGAACTGGCAGGGCAAGGGTTCCCAGGTGCTGTTTTCTGTATCACTCCACAGGAAAATACAGATCCAAAGGTTACTAAAGATTTTCATATGTAAAAATTTTTGAAACCTCGGGCTAAAGGTGTAACTCAGAGGGAGGGCATTTGCCTAGCGTGTGTGAGGTCCTGGGTTCCATCGCCAGTACTGTAAACAACGAATCACTTACAGAACCTGGTCAGGGATTTTAGGAGCTCTTCTAGACTAAAGGTTAGTGGACTTTTTTTCCCCCTCCTTTCCTCCCTCCCTCTCTTTCTTTTTTCTCTCTCTCTTTTTTTTTGTACTGAGGATGGAACCTAGGGCCTCACACACACTACCCAGGTTCTCTACTACTGAGCTATATCCCCAACCCTTTTCTTTTATTTGGAAACAGGGTCTCCCTAGGTTGCCCAGGCTAACATCAAATTTGCAATCATCCTGCCTTAACTTTCCAAGGAGCTGGGATTATAGGTGTGTGCCATTGCATGTAGCTTGTGAACATTTTTTTAAAGGACTAAATAGTAAATAGTTTAGGCTTTGGAGACAAGAAGCAAAATTGGTAACTCAACCATTTGAAAATATAAATACTACACTCAAGTTTTGTGGCCAGGCAGCCACAGGCTGGTGCCCATTCTAGACTATGCTTTCAACCTTCTCCCTGTGGCATGTTTCATAATGCCTCCTTCCCTGCCCTGAGGCAAGGCCTCACTCCAGCACTGGCCAGCCATTCTTCAGAAGGCAGGCCTATGGGTGCCCAGGCACACACTGATAGACCCTTCTGACCCTGCTAAGTGGCAGGAGCATCATTACATGGAGAAGGTATGACCAGCTATCAAAATTTTGAACAAAATACAACACTGAAAAAAGCAAACAATGCAATTTAAAAAATGGGTGAAAGAACCGAGCATGATGGCGCATGCCTATGATCCCAGCAATGAGAGACCGAGGCAGGAGGATGGCAAATTCAAGGCTAGCCTGGGCAATTTGGCAAAGGCCCTGTCTCAAAAAAAAAAAAAAAAAAAAAAAAGGGATATAGCTCAATGGTAGAGCACACCTGGGTTCAACCCCCAGGACTACCAAAAAATGGGGGAAGAGGGGGGCAGGGGAGTTGGGGAAGGACTTAAATCAACATTTCTCTCTGAAATAGATAAAAATGGCCAGCAAGCACATGAACAGATGCTGAGCATCACTAACTATGAGGGAAGTGCAAGTCAGAACAATGAGATACCATCTCATGCCCATTTGGATACTTATAAGAAAAAACAGTTATTGGTGAGGATGTGAAGAAATTGGAAACCTTGTGCACTGTTGGTGAGAATATAGATTGGTGCAGATGTTGTAGAAAATAGTATAATAGTTCCTCTAAAAATTAAACCTGGAATTACTGTGTGATCCAGCCATTCACTCTAAGAGTGTGTTCAAAAGAATAATTCAAAATATGTGGAATGGAATTGCTGGATTATACAAAATATTTTTCTAATAAACATACCAAAATATGCAATTTATCCATTGATTGCCAAAAAGAATATTAAAGTGATGGCAGATAGTGAGATGGTTTTTCAGTTTCTGCACAGTACTTTACAGACAAGTAAAAATATCCACCAGATACACCTTGGCAACATTCAGAATGTCCCTAGGGGATTTCTTGTTGTCCCCCCACCCCCCACCCCATGAGAACCCCTGTTCTTATTTCTTATAAATAAATGACTGGTGAGTAGTAGTGGACAGGCTAGGTATCTATTTGGGTCCTGCATGGCCTATGCCACTACAGAATTGGGTTTGGGTTCTGCTTATGTCTCTCTCTTTTTTTAATTTTTATTTATTTTTTAGTTTTAGGTGGACACAATATGTTTATTTTACTTTTATGTGGTGCTGAGGATCCAACCCAGTGCCTCATGTCTGCTAGGCGAGCACTCTACCACTGAGCCACAACCCCAGCCCCTGGGTTTGGGTTCTGATAGATGTCACACATTCCTGAGGCGGTAACACTGGGGGAAGGGGTGTGGCTGAGGGATGGGATTTGGGGAGGTGCTGAATGAGGCTCCTCCTTCACTCAGTTGTCTTGTTCCCCTGATGGAGGCTTCCAGGGATGTGAGGTGTCTGCTCCCATCTTAGAGATCAGAAACCTGACACCTTCCCTGGAGGTTCCAGTCAGTCTTCCCTAACCCTGAATTTTGTACCATCACTGTGTTCCATTTTCACTGTGAGATTCCTGCTGTCTGACCCAGCCACCCTTGGGGTTAAGTGGCCTGGAGGGGTTGATGGCAGAGATTGTTGACCTGTGGTTTGTGGTGGTAGTTCCTGGGAGTGGCATTAGGAGCTCTTGCTGCTTTCTGCCAACTGAGTCAGTGTATTCTCTAATGTTGTGACCTCAGTGCCCATGTCCTGTGCAGTTCAAGGATTAGATATTTAAAATCAACCTCTTTGTTTTTTGCTGCTATAATGAATAAAATTAAAGTTATGTCGTGGATGAAAAGGATTCCATTAACATTCCCTTCATGCTTCACAGTCAAGGCTTCCTTGTGGGAAAGGGGAGGGGCCAGTGGTGTAGTTGTTCTGTATCTCCTGGAATGACAGCCAGCATTTCTCTTGCTCAAAGAGCCTTTGCTGTGACTCCAGACCTTCTGGTCTCACATAGTGCACCTGTTCCCAGGGTGGGCCAAAATGAGTTTGTGAAAGTTATCTTGCTTCTATGACCTTCAGTCATGGGAACCAAGTGTCAGCATCCTGGTTTGGGGTCATAGACATGGCTCTGTGGCCAGGCAGGGATCAGACTGCTTGTGCAGGGAAGTGAGTTAGGTGGATGCACCAGAGTCATTTTTTATTGGGTAGGTTTGATAAGGAAGAATAACATGTGAAAAACCCGTTCAGCACAAACTGTCTCAGCAAAGAGCAAACCAGGGCCTCCCTGGAGAGTCGCTATGACTGCTTATTTTGGGAGAGGCCATGGGCCTGGGCCAAGTCCTGGCATCTGTGGCCTCCCTTAGGTAACACTGCCATTCTGCTATAGGTTGGACCTGAGGGCATCCTGCAGAATGGGGCTGTGGACGACAGTGTGGCTAAGACCAGCCAGCTCTTGGCAGAGTTGAACTTCGAAGAAGATGAAGAAGATACCTATTACACAAAGGACCTTCCCATCCATGCCTGCAGGTGGGCACTTGGGGCTGGGACGCTCACCTCCCAGGCATGGGAGCCCTTGTGCTGTGATTGTGGCCTGCAGCACTGTTAATGTTGTCATTAGGAGTAAGGAAGTTGCTCATAAGTCCCTATTACTGGGCAGGAGGGTGGACCAGCATCCTCTGACACCCTGAATTCACCCAGCTGTTGAGGGTTACCCTTCCTTTAGTCTTAGCCCTGTATGCCTTCTAGGACCTGAGATCCCTCTGGTCCCTGCCCACTTGCTTATCAGGAGGATCTTGTCACAGTGGGTGAGCTTTGGGACTGAAGGGTAGGCAAAGTAGTAAGACTCTGTTACAAAGCGATTTTACTGCAGGAGTTTTTAAAAGATCTGCCTCCCTGAAGCTCATGATTCCAGGAAAATTGGGAGCGATAGACCTGTATGTTGACCAAATTTGGAATTCTCATCTCTGGCAGGGCCATCCTTTATATTTGGATTTATCTTGCTTTTTGTTTCTTACACATAAACATGAAGGAATTGAGACCCTAAGAGAGAAGATAATTTGGTGCAGGGCACCTGGCCAGTCAGTTCACATGTGGGCCTGGGCCAAGTTCATCCTGCCTGGCCCTGGGGCACACTGCCCATCAGTGATCTGTGCCCTCTGCTGCAGCCTTTTTGGCTGCATGCAGGTCAGCTTTCTTGGGCAGAGGGTGTATCTTGTTCCCACATAGTGGCTGACACTTTATTTTGGCTCTGTATAATTTATAAACTTTTATGAACACAGTAGTGTACTGCTCTGTGTAGTGATGCTGGAAAATCGTCTTGCAAGTTGCAGGGGAGTAAGCTGCATGGTCCTTTGTCCTTCCTGCTCTCTCCATGGTGTGAGATGGGCGATGGGTGTTTTTCCCCTCCCATTATAATAGTGGGGGAGGTGAGGATAAGGGGAGGCTTCCTAGCCTTAAGTGCATTTTAGTTTGAAATTGACTTTTAACTCTGTATATTAGCAGAACTCTGTGGAGAGCTGGGGATTTTTTGTTTCATTTTGTTTTGTTTTTCTTTATTTTGTTGTTGTTGTTTTGGGTATTGAGGATCTGTGGGTTGAAACCACTTAATCATTGAGCCACATCTCCAGCCCCTTATTTTTTTGAGACAGGGTCTTGCTAAGTTTTGAGATGGTCCTTGAACTTGCAATCCTCCTTCCTCAGCCTCCCACATCACTAGGATTCCAGGCATGTGTTACCATATCCAGCAAGAGCCAGTGTTTTGGATGTGTTGATTTTTCAGAAAACCTAGACCAGGAGTGGGGTAGAGAGCGGGGTCCTTTTAAGTGCTCCTTGCGTGAGCTTCCATCTGCTGCCAGGCTCAGAAAGGCCCTCCACCTCAGGGTCTGTGCCCAGTTCCCTGGGAGCACACTGCCCTCTGCCGGAGCCTGCAGCTCACTGCCCACAGCGTTGCACTAGTTGGGATTCCTGAAACTTTAGGACAAAAGGGAGGATCTAGAAGCAAGCACTTCTCACCTGGAAGTGGCTCTACAGCTGGTCTGGGTGCCCCCCCCCCCCCCCCCAATCCCAGAGTGGCCAAGCTCACCTGGCTCTTCCATGTGATCTCAGGTTTGTGAAGCCTGCATTTAACCTGAGTGACTTTCTTGCTAGGCTGGGTTTGAGTGTGTGCTTAATGAAAAACTTAAAAATGTTGTAAGAGGAAGGAATTTTACATCCTGCCAAATTAAAACCAGAGAACACCCTTCCAGCTTTAACTGTTGATGTTTGGACTCTTTTAGTTACTGCGGAATACACGATCCTGCTTGCGTGGTTTACTGTAATACCAGCAAGAAGTGGTTCTGTAACGGCCGTGGAAATACTTCTGGCAGGTAGATAATCAAACCGTGCATGTGTCTTTAATCAGTGGTGTGCTCAGATTTGTGTGTAAATTATGGAAATGTTGAAGCGAAGCGCAATATAAAATCACGCTAACAAACCTGGTTTTTTTCCTCCTCTGTGACTGGTTTAACTTGAAACAGATGGTAGTGTGTGAATGCCTTAATGTATTTACCCTTGATTTATTCTCTGTGGTTCTTTTTATTATGCAAGTAGGGTTGGCTTAATTTTCATTCCCAGTTTTTATTTCTCTGTTTCTGCAAGATGAGCCGCTGGCACGCCTGTTGGTCTTCCTTACTGGGAGGCTGTTCCCAGGGCGGTCACGGGCAACCAGAGGAGCTGGTTCCTGAGAAGGCTCACTCTGGCCCTGGCTCATCTGAGCAGTCCTGAGGCTAATTCGGGCCAGATCCTGAATCATCGGATTAAATTAAGTTCACTTGACCGTCAGCGCTGGGCTTCCCTTCCTGCTGTTGATCAGCAGCAGCTGTGACTGGGTCCCTTGTTTTGTGTTTGGGATAGGATGAGCATCCTCCTGGCGCTGAGTTTCAGGAGAGTCTAAGATCTTGCCCATGTTCTGGGTCTCCATGCTGGTGGGGATAGCCCAGGGCTCACTCCACTGCTGCCAAGAAATGGAGCAAAGTCTGGTGAGGCAGTGCTCCCAGTGCCAGCTAGGCAGTGGGATCTTTTTCTGAGAATCACATTTTGGAGACAGTGACCAAAGCTTGTAGGCAAGCTTATTTTTACAGAGACCTGACACTTCCCATATCAGCAACAGGGATGTGGACAGAAAGATCAGATCTCATGTTATCTCTGAGTTAGTGACTCACTGTGTGGTGTTCTGAGCATGGCAAGGAATGGTCTTCAGATTATCTAAGACATTCATGTCCCTTTTTCAGAGTATTGTGAATAATTCGAGTGTTACTCTGTTGGCATGAGTTCCTCTCATGCAGGAAAAGCAATTAAATAAAACTTTTCTTAGCTGGCAACCCCTGCTTCCAGCCAGCACAGCCAAGAACAGGGAAGCAAGCATAGGGCCTCCAAGAAAAAAAGAAGCCAACCACCATTGCGTGTTCTGTGTGAGTCCTGGCCAGAAATGATGGGGTAGTCATTTATCTTCAGAGAGCTTTGAATGCCATAGGATGAAGAAGGCCCAGGAAAGGCTACAGGACATCACTGTTTCTGGTTAATTGTCTAGTGGTGGCTGCTCCAGGGAAGATTTGGGAGCTTCTGGGATGCCAGAGTGACTGGAGTTGGTTAGATAACCTGAAGAGTTTGGTGGCACCTAGAGAGGGTAAGAAGGTTGGCATTTGAGTTAAAGCTTCTGGTGGAATGGAGAAAGTAGGGGAGCGTTCTGGAGAGAGGAAGCATAGCAAGGAAGACCTGGAGGCTGGCTGCATGCTCAGCTCTTATGACCTGCCTGCAGCAGTCAGGAGGAAGGCTCAGAGCAGTGGAAATGCTGGGAGAACCTGAATCAGAACAGTGTACAGGCGCACTGGGGGGCCTCCTGCAACTAGATGAGGCCATTGTGTGTCTGTATGTGGTGACTTAGCAGGGGCCGAGTGAAGTGCAGGCCACTGTTTAGGTGAGCTAGGAGGGCTATCCTGAGCCCCACTCAGGTTTTGGGGGTTTTGGGTGTTTTTTTGTTTTGTTTAAACTATCTGGTTTCTAATATGTTCAGTTATCATATTTCCTGATCTGCAACAAATTTAGGGGCCATTGCTCCAGGAAGTAGGAACAGGGGCTCTGAGAAGTGACTTTCAGTAGAAGACAGAAGTGAGGCTAGAGCAGTGGGGTCTCCTACAGGCCCATCCACTGTCCTAACAGTAGCCTCTACCCCAGTGATAGGCCTGATGCTGATGTGTTGGGTTTAAGAAAGCAGGAATTGGGGAGGAAAAAATGCAGGAACTACGTGAAATGTGTTAAGGAAGTTTTCTTTAAAAGTGGTTGAAGTTAGGGATGATTTTTGTGCTCAGTGGGAGCCAGATCAGGGGAGGGCTGCTCCCAGGGGACACCAGATGGATGAGGTGTGACCGCCTCTGCTAATGGACCATGAACGGTACCGGAACTTTTAACAGGGGCCTGAAAATTGGAAGTGGTGAAAAGCTAAAGTTTGGGTGTTAACTATTTATCATTTCCTGGTTTCAGCCACATTGTAAATCACCTCGTGAGGGCAAAATGCAAAGAGGTGACTCTGCATAAGGACGGGCCCCTGGGGGAGACGGTCCTGGAGTGTTACAACTGTGGCTGTCGCAATGTCTTCCTTCTCGGCTTCATTCCCGCCAAGGCCGACTCAGTTGTCGTGCTGCTGTGCAGGTGAGGGGCCACTGTGGTTGGCCCTCCGCCATAGCCAGGGCTCTGACCCAATGGTACTGTGCTTTAAAAATGTTTTTTGCTGACTGGCAGGGTATGAGAACTTTGGGGGGCTGGGGCTGGTTAGAGAATTGGGAATGTTGAGTAACTCTTTTGGGGTGTGTTCTGGTTAAATCATAAAAACAATTCTGTGAAAACAAAGTCTGTTCTGAGTTTTAAGAGTTCAGAGCTCAAGTGTGCAGGGAGATGCAATTTATTACTAACAATTTAAAGGTAATGTGATCACATAGTAAACAGGGAAATCCCTTTTTGGGTGTCAGGTCATCCCTGGAGTGGGTGGGGTTGGTCCTAAAGGTGGGCTCTTCTACACCTCCCCCCCTCGGGGATTTTGCAGGCAACCGTGTGCAAGCCAGAGCAGCCTCAAGGACATCAACTGGGACAGCTCGCAGTGGCAGCCCCTGATCCAGGACCGATGCTTCCTTTCCTGGCTGGTCAAGATCCCCTCTGAGCAGGAACAGCTTCGGGCCCGGCAGATCACGGCCCAGCAGATCAACAAGCTAGAGGAGCTCTGGAAGGTGAGTGTCTCAATGTAAAGCTAACCCTCTGACCTGCAGTGCCAGCTTCTGGCTGCACAGGAGTAGATGGAGTGTCTTCAGAAACAGCTGACCAAATGAGACCACCTGAGATTCTGGAAGGAATGGAAGCATGATCTGCAGTGGCGTGGGGGCACCTGCAAGCCAGAGGGGTTCCTATAGCACCTGTACGTTCCTGGTGGGCAACTCACGATGTTTAGGGCCATCTATCATCAGCAGCTTATCCTGACTTTCCTGACCCAGGAGACCTAGCTCTGGGAAGGGAAGTTCTGACTGTTGAAATCTGGGTTTTTTGTTTGGTTTTGTTTTGTTTTTGGTGGTGGGGGAGTACCAGGGATCAAACTCAGGGACACTCAACCACTGAACCACATCCCCAGCCAAATTTTGTATTTAATTTAGAGACAGGGTCTCATTGAGTTGCTTAGCACCTAACCTCTGCTGAGGCTGGCTTTGAACTCGTGATCCTCCTGCCTCAGCCTCCTAAGCTAATGGGATTACAGGCGTGCGCCACCACTCCTGGCTGGAAACTGTATTCTTGCTGGGAGTGGTTAAGGCCAGTGAGTCCCTGTGTATGGCTGGCTTGATGTGAAACAGAGTGCAGCACAGGCCACCATTTAGGCAAAGTTTTGGTGGGGGATAGGAGGGAAAAGTTTGGGGACCAGCTTTGGCATACTTACTTGGAGGGCCCAGACTGAGCAATAGGGAAGACTGTGGATGCCATTTAAAACCAGGGGAGCAGCTGTCTGTCTTATAAGAAGGTCAGTACAGGTAGATGTGAAGGAGAGAAGCCAGATAATGGGGTTCTTGCTCTGACTGCAGACTCATGGTAAAACACCCCCTATACCCACCTGTTTCTCCAAGGAAACCCTTCTCTTGCTCTGGCTCTTTAGGACTTTGTGATAAAGTTAGCTCTAACTGAGTTAGAAATTTTAATTTAGCACCCATTCAACCAGAAATCTTAAAAAGGATCTTTTTATTGAGGTACCCAGGGCCTTGCACAGGCTAGGCAAGTGCTTTACCTCCAAGCTATATCCCCGGCCCTTTTTAGTTTTTTTGAGAGGTTGTGCTGAATTACCAAGATTGGCCTTAAGCTGGCCATTCTTATGCCTTGGCTTCTCTAGTTTGCCCAGCAGTAGGATCCTGTTTTTTCAGGCATTGTCTAGCTTAGCACCTTTCAGTTTCAGTTTTCAGATTGTCAAAGTACTTCACTGTTCCCAGGTACCATTTTGTCTGTCAGTGCAGAGCTCCCTAAGAACACCGGGGGAAGAGCTGCAGAACCACATTGGTTCAGCTCAGAGGTAGCAGGACATATGAGATGGGCCTCTTCTGCTGTGACCACAGACCGAAGCCAATGGGCTTCACACAGGCAGGAAGAGGCCTTACTGTTCTTTGCTGCTGGGCATTCTTGGAGAAGACAGCCAGGTCCAAAACCTCTATGTTATAGATCTGTATGTCAGGCTGTGCACCTGGGGCTCTGTAGGCAGATTCACTTGGGAGCACTCTGTGGGTTAGGAGTAGCAGCTGAGGCACAGGCACGTCCTAGGCTGGCAGGGCATAGCAGCATGGAGTTCCTGTTACCAGGGCGCTCCTTGTGGGATGGAGACCACTCACTACCTAAAGAAAACATCAGTCACCTCTCTACCTAAAATGGACCCATACTGAGGTGTAGGACTTGTGCTCTGTCCCTTGGGTGCCCTCTGAACTCATGCTTATTTGCTTGTGGGTGGAAATGGGCCGAGCACTTGCTTTTCTCATCTTGTAGGAAAACCCTTCAGCCACCTTGGAGGACCTGGAGAAGCCGGGAGTGGATGAGGAGCCGCAGCATGTCCTCCTGCGGTACGAAGATGCCTACCAGTACCAGAACATCTTTGGCCCCCTGGTCAAGCTGGAGGCTGACTATGATAAGAAACTGAAAGAGTCGCAGGTGATGTGGTGTGTGCAGGGCTCGAGGTGCTCTGGTTCTCCTTTAACAAAGCATCTCTCCTAAGGTGGGGAGGGTGCTTTCCTCTCTAGGCTGCAGAGCTGGACAGAAACGCAGATCCGAGGCCACATTCGAGTGATGAGGAGTCAGTGCCCAGTCATCGGAGTAAACACCAGCCTGAGTGTTTTGTTTTAAAACCCACAAAATACCTTGCAGTCTGGTTTACAGCTTTGCTTACAGCGACGAGAGTTAGGCCTTGTGCCAGGTCACTACAAAGAACGTGACCACGAAACGGGAACCCTCCTGCATGGCAGTCGGCCTCTCTTCTCTCCCTCCTGTAGCCAGTTCTCACAGCCCACGGCCAGGAAGAAGCCTCCTCTGGAGTGAACATTGTGTTGGACCCTCCTGTTGTTTGCTGCAGAGTCTGCTGACGGGTCACCTTCTATGGGTTCTGGGGGTTCCTGATTGCTTCTCTCCCAGATGTGCCCTTGATGGAGTTTCAGGCCTGTGGGTGTCATTCTGCACCCAGGAGTCACAGTGTGCAGCCACTGGCATGGCCTTTGTGGAGGTTTACAGCCTCAGGGCAAGCCAGACACGTGGTGTCCAGGCCCATGTCTGTGTGCAGGCTAACCGGGCTTTTATTTTCCATGTGTTCAGACTCAAGATAACATCACGGTCAGGTGGGACCTGGGCCTTAACAAGAAGAGAATCGCCTACTTCACTTTGCCCAAGACTGACTCTGGTAATGAGGATTTAGTCATAATTTGGTTAAGAGGTGATTTTAAGTTTTAAAATATTTGTGACCATAAGTAGCATAAAATTCCTAGTTTCACCCTTGTAAAGTGTCCCTTGATTTGAACTCTTCATGGTGGAAGCCACGACATATGTTAAAAACACTAACTCTCTTGCTGTCTCTTTCACCACAAGACATGCGACTCATGCAGGGAGATGAGATATGTCTGCGGTACAAAGGGGACCTTGCACCCCTTTGGAAAGGGATCGGCCACGTCATCAAGGTCCCTGATAGTATCCTTTATGTACTGGGGGCTGGGCCAACCAGGCTGGGAAAAGATGGTTGTGGGGTCATGGGTTTGATGGGCACAGCTGTGCAGAGTGGTAGGTGCTGGTTGGTATAACTCTTTGTTGCCCTTAGGAAAACCATAATCTCTTAACCTTGGCTGGGTAAGGTGGATGGTTATTTCCCCTCCACTCAAATAGGGCATCCACAGTTGTGGCACCTATGCCTTGGCCAGAAGCCGGCCCCTCCCCACCTGTTCGTGTGTGTGTGTGTGTGTGTGTGTGTGTGTGTGTATGAGAGAGAGAGAACACACAGTGTGTGCACAGCCTGCACCAGCAAGTGAACATGGGCTCTCAAAGGCAAAGGCTGTAAATGAGAACTCTGATCTCTCTGATTGTGTGTTGGTTCTGCATGTTTTCAGCATTCGGTGCAGAGGAGGGCTCTCCTAAGTAACCAAGTAAGTAATATTTAAAGACCCAACAGCTGGACTGGGATTGTGGCTCAGCGGTAGAGCACTCGCCTAGCATACCCAGGGCCCTGGGTTCAATCCTCAGCACCACATAAAAATAAATGAATGGAATAAAGGTATTGTGTCCAACTATAACTAAAAAAAATTAATATTTAAAAAAGAAAAAGACCAACAACTGAGGTCTCCTAGGAAGGGGAAACTAGACTTTGGACAAGAAAGCAAACTTAACTCAGCACCCAGATTATGGCGATGAGATCGCCATTGAACTCCGTAGCAGTGTGGGAGCACCCGTGGAGGTGACTCATAATTTCCAGGTGGATTTTGTGTGGAAGTCAACCTCATTTGATAGGTACGTCCACCCTCCTGCAGGTTGCTGCTGCTGTCTGATTTGCAAACACCCACCTGCCACCTTCAGTATCTCTGTAAATTGTCTTTGTCACCGTGGCCAGGGATGTGGTTCACAGCTGCATTTGGTTGACCCTGTGCTTTCCCTGCAGGATGCAGAGTGCGCTAAAAACATTTGCTGTGGATGAGACCTCCGTGTCGGGCTACATCTACCACAAGTTGCTTGGCCATGAGGTGGAGGATGTGATCATCAAGTGCCAGCTGCCGAAGCGCTTCACAGCACAAGGGCTCCCTGACCTCAACCACTCTCAGGTTCTTGCAGGTCCATGGGGACACGCAGGGCCACCTTGCATGGCCTGTTGGGAGGGTTGCTGGGTGACTGCTGCTCCTAACTGCTGGTGCCTGTACTTGAAGGTTTATGCCGTGAAGACTGTATTGCAGAGACCGCTGAGTCTGATCCAGGGCCCTCCAGGCACAGGGAAGACGGTGACATCAGCCACTATTGTTTACCACCTGGCTCGGCAAGGCAATGGGTAGGCTCTCTGCACAGCCTGTGGGTGAGACATGGAGGGTTTGGGTGGTAGGAATGGGGAGTTTTGTGTGCTGAGAACTTTGGATGCAGTTGTGTCCTCAGGCCCAGATTATGAGGTGACCCTGTGCAGCTTGGCATTCTGCACTTGCTATGAGTTGTACTCGATCTGACCTGTACAATTATTTTTGAATAACAAGGCCCGCTGCCATCGTAAACACAGTGTTGGTCAGTGTGTCATGGGCTTTGTTGTGCCTTTGTGCTTCTGAGAACTCTGAAGGTTCCAGAGAATATATATGGACAGGAGGATGAGGATGCAGAATTTAGTCACGAGTGTTACTTCTCATGAGTTAGAACTCTGAAAGCTGGGTGGGAAGCAAGTAGCTCTTACTGCTGGGGTTGTAACTCCTTCCGTATGTGTCGTTCCAGCTTGGAGCCATAGATCCAGAGCTGGCTGCACTGCCTGTTAAAAGCAATGGTCTTGGCTCATTAACATTCACTGAATTTCCTCTGGGCAAAAACTGAGATGTTCACATCTTGTTCCAGGCCTGTACTTGTCTGTGCTCCGAGTAACATAGCTGTGGATCAACTGACGGAGAAGATCCACCAGACAGGGCTGAAAGTTGTGCGCCTCTGTGCCAAGAGTCGCGAGGCCATTGACTCCCCAGTGTCCTTCTTGGCGCTGCACAACCAAATCAGGAACATGGACAGGTGGGTGTCAGGCTAGCTCTGTGGGCCCCTCACTGGGCCCTCGCACATACTGCTGGCACATACAGATCTCCTGCGTGCCCGCTAACCTGGTGTGTGATTGCAGCATGCCAGAGCTGCAGAAGCTACAGCAGCTGAAGGATGAGACAGGGGAACTCTCTTCTGCGGATGAGAAGCGGTACCGGGCCCTGAAACGCACGGCTGAGAGAGAGCTGCTCATGGTGAGCTCCTGGCTGGGTGCTGCTGGCTGGGAACAGTCTGTGAAAGTGGGCTTCTGTTTTGTTCTTTTGGGCCAAAAGACCAATCTGTGAAGCCTATGATGGCACCTGTGGGGTGGTTATTTTATTTATTTATTTTAATTGGTACTGAAGAGCAAACCCAGGGCCCTGAATGTGCAAGGCAAGTGCTATACTGCTGAGCCACAACCCCAGCCCCTGGAACATATTCTTACAACAAATGAACCTACCAAAAGTAGTGTCAGTCCTAGTCTGGGGTTTTACCAGCTCAGCACTGCCCCTTAGAGGCTGTCATGAGACATGGAGCTGTGTCTACTTGGAAAGGTCTCCTCCAACAGAGTACAACTGTTTTGATCATTTTGCTAGTCATGGAAACCTGGATAGGAGATATAATGTGGGAAGGAGGGGCAGCTTATTTAAGTAATTGTCAGAGAGGGCTTGGAACAGAACATATTTTGTACCCATCCTGCCTGCCTCCTTTCCCAGGGCTGTAGTATTGACCATGTAGTTTTCCTGTTGCCTCTGTACCCCTTTCTCAGAATGCGGATGTCATCTGCTGCACCTGTGTGGGTGCTGGTGACCCGAGGCTTGCGAAGATGCAGTTCCGCTCCATCTTAATCGACGAGAGCACCCAAGCCACTGAGCCAGAGTGCATGGTGCCCGTGGTCCTTGGAGCCAAGCAGGTGGGGTACCTCGCCTCCACTGCAGTCTTATTTGAAACCCAAGATTTGTTTTCTAAAAACATGATGCTGGGTAGAGCACTGAAGAAGAAATAAATACATAGAGGCCCTTTGAGAGTGTTTAAGGTGTAGACCCATGGGGCTGTTGCCTGTGCCCACCGTGCTCAGAGGCCCTGTGCACCAGGACCTGAGTGTTGTAATCTTGTGCTCTGGGTGTCACAGAATGTGCTGAGCAGTTTTCCTACCAAATGTTTTTCCTTTTGAATTTGAAAGGCTGGGTGATTGTACATGGACCTGGGGCCCCTTAGACCTCTGCTAGTGGCGTTTAGACCATTTCATGGTTGAGATTTCAATTTGTGTGGCCTCTCTCACTACAGCTGATCCTCGTGGGTGACCACTGCCAGCTGGGCCCAGTGGTGATGTGCAAGAAAGCGGCCAAAGCCGGGCTGTCACAGTCACTCTTTGAGCGCCTGGTGGTGCTGGGAATCCGTCCCATCCGCCTGCAAGTCCAATACCGGATGCACCCCGCACTTAGTGCCTTCCCATCCAACATCTTTTATGAGGGCTCTCTCCAAAACGGCGTCACTGCAGGTAGTAGGCTCTGCCTGGGGCAGGGGCTTTGGGAGAGAAGTGGATACAAGGGAATGTGGTGGCTTGAGGAGAGGGAACCTGCCTTTCAGTTTCTCCCTACGGGGCTTTGCATAGCCACCTCTGTCAACAGGGTACTTTGTGTGAGGTCTTGGCAGGGCTCCTCATGTGGGCAGTGTGGTGGTCAGAGGGACTGAACAACTGCTCTGGAGTGTGGGGCTCCCCAGGGTGTGGGCTTGGGAATTCAGAGTTACTTCCTGGGAATTCAGACCAGGGCTTACGCAGCTTCATATTCAGCAGTAGGGACAAGAATTTGGGTGCTAACCTTGCTTTATGCTGGGAGGCATGTTAAGTGCTTTATGAAAATTATCAGAGCCAGAGTGCATGGTTCTCAAAGCCCAGAACCCCAAAACGGCTCCAGGCTGTGGAGTCCAGAGACCTGCAGGCTTCCTGACGTCACAATTACTCTGATACTAGCAGAGACAATATCTGCCCTTTCCACTGTCCCAACACTCACACTCATGATGATTGACTGGGATGTGACTGCCCAATTATGCCAGACCCTTGGTGTCACTGCCACACAGTGTCAGTAAAGAATGCCTTGAGTGAGTGTGCTGCCTTATATCTTCAGTGTGACAGAATGGAAGTGCTTGTGAGACCTGGTAGGTGTGGGAGGTACTGACAGGGAGGCACTTGTAGATACATGCCGATTGTTCACACTGGGGCACTGGATAGATATTTTCCTGAAAATGGTCCAAGCAAACTTGTTAGGGTTTCAAGGAAAACAACTAGCAGTGCTTGTCACCGGTGATAAAAATCTGAGGATTCAAGTGAAAGTAGAATTTTGGAAAACTTGTCATTGGGCTTGGGGTTGTGCCAGTGCCTAGTGTAGAACTTTTCTGATGAGATCTGTGGTGGTGACAAATGGAGTGCCCTTCTCTTGTCCATGAAATATGTGAATTTTGGAACTCTTCATGACTCAGGGAATAGTTATTTCCCAAATAACCAGCATGGACTGAAGACATATTTCCCAAATAACCAAAAGGTCATGCAGAGGCCAAAGACCCCATAGTGTGAGGATAGCCAGGGATGGGCATAACTGGCTTGCAGGGGAACTGGCTCTTGCAGCTTTGATGTGGTATCAGGGATGGAGAGCCATGGTTATCCAGAATGATCATAAAAACTTTCCCTGCTTTTAACTCATGTGACTCTAAGCCTGGCTTTCCTTGCATTCTTGAGCATATCACAAGAGTCTGGCGCAAAAGCAGGTCTGGGGCCCAGCTGTCTTCCATTAAGCCACAGTACAGTGACTTACAAATTCGAAAACAAGACCATTCTCACTCAACTCATTTTGAAATGTATATTTTCATAAAAAAATTTTTTGGTGACACATAATGGGTTTCTTTTAAAAGGGATTAATACATGTTTGTTTTAAAATATAGTGACCCACATAAACAAAAGCCTCTCGACTTTTTAAGAACTCTAAGGGGTCCTGTTAAAAGCAGCATTTGAGAGCCTCACAACCTGTCATGTCTGTGTTTAGCTCCACTTAGACATGAGGACACAAGCTCAGAGTTTACGCCACACTGCTCCCAAATGGATGGTATATGTCCTGGCAATTGTTGCCACTGTCACCATGACTCTTGGAATGGTGCTGTGCCATTACATGGCCAGGCTAGCAAACATGAAGCCAGGAAGACCTCACCTGTGGCCCTCTGAGGTGTCTGAGTTGAGTGCCTCTGTGCTAGCTTAGACCCTTGCCAGCCCCACTCTTGCCTCCTTGGCTATCCCCAGGACATTAGCAACTTGGGAGGACACTGTTTGTTGCTTCCTCCCTACACTTAGTTTGTACCCAGTGAGTTACTTTTATTAAACTTATTGAACTTATTAGTAAACTTATTGTGCCTATCTCATGAGTGCCCAGCTCAGTGAGGTTCATTAAGTGAACACACCTGCATAACCAGTAGCCAAACCCTGAGACAGAACCTCACCAGCTCCCAGAAGCTGCCTTCATCCCTGAGAGTGGCCACTATCCAAGGCAGGACTGGAGCCAGTCCACACCAGCTGCTGAGGGCTGTGATTACATGTGCAAGCTCCTGGCTGTGGATATGTGCGGCTAAGCGTTTGCCAGTAGTCCCTGGGCTCCTGGGCCCCCAAGTCTCACCCAGCTGGCCCCTCTCCTCACTTTGACTAGATGGAAGGGGTATACTTTATTTTCACCTCGACATAAAAGGTCTTATACAGTATGTCCTCAGTGGCCATCTGCCTTGGTCACTGTTAGTCTAGCTGTGTAGCAACACTGCTTTTCTCACACTGGTGATGGTTCCAGGGAGTTAGAACATGCAAGTTGACTGGCTGACCTTAAAAGTATAAGGAAATGCACAGGGCCAGGGACAGTCATGCCATCTTGAAGAACTCAAGGACAGTGAGAGTGCCCACTGTGAGGTATTGGAGTACTGCCGCTGTAGGCACCAGGGCAATATCAGACTCAGGAAGGGGTCCAGAGGCAGAGGTGCCTGTCCAGAGGCCCAGATCAGTGACAGTGAAGCTCAACAGTCACATAGAAGTCAATCATGGATTTATGGGTCTTGTGAGATGACAGCAAAACCTCTGGAAGGAAGCAGATATCTGTGATATCCTGGTGTAGGTGCATGTCTTGAATGGACTTCAAGAAAACACCGACAATGAGGACATGCACAGCTAGCCAGCTCTGCCTGATGGCCTTGCTCAGTCCTGATAGGAGACTGGCTCAAATACCCTGGCCAGGGCACCCCAAACCTGGGTTCTTTACCCTGGAGCAGTGTCCCCATTGCTCTCTGGGCTTATTTGAGACAGCTGTGACTTTTCTTCTCTGACATGACATGTCTCTTTTCTTTCCTTTTTATGTCAGCGGACCGTGTGAAAAAGGGGTTTGACTTTCAGTGGCCCCAGCCTGACAAGCCCATGTTCTTCTACGTGACTCAGGGCCAGGAGGAGATCGCCAGCTCAGGCACATCCTACCTGAACAGGTAAGCAGGACATACCTGCATCCATAGGCTTTGAAGCCATCTGCGGAGTGATATTGATACTTTTTCTCCTTTCCCCCATCTGTGTAGACTCTACCAATAGATTTTATTTCCATCTTCTTTCCAATGTATTTGCTTGCTTGTTTGTTTGTTGCCGTCCTGGGGATGGAACCCTCATGGGTGCTCTAACCACTGAGCTCTGTCCCCAACCCTTTTTACTCTTTTTTTTTTTTTTTTTTTAGTTATAGATGGACACAGTACCTTTATTTTATTTATTTTTATGTGGTGGATCAAGCCCAGTGCCTCACACCTGCCAGGCGAACACTCCCACTGAGCCACAACTCCAGCCCTACCTTTTTACTTCCTGATACAAGGATTTCACTAAGTTGCCCAGGCTAGCCTTGAACTTAGCATCTTCCTACTTAAGCCTCCTAAATTGCTGGGTTACAGCCGTGCATCACTGTTCACGGCCATATTTGTTTTTTATTGGGCATGTTCTAAGCCTGCGGTGTGAGTCTTTTCCACTTCTTCTGACTTCTTAGTAAAGATGAGGGAGCCCAGCTAAGGTCATGCTGGGTTTGGGGCAGGTGATACCAGCTGGGCCTTCAGTGTCACGCTCTTTCTTAGCTGTCAGAGTGGTACCCATTGCCCCCTGGGTTGCTATAGGTTCATGTTACACTGGAGGTGTAGCTGCACCCTCTCCTCACAGCCTCCACCTGGGATTGGGGCTCTCACAGGACAGCTCTGTCACTGAAAGCCTGATTTTTGCAGGACGGAAGCTGCCAACGTAGAGAAAATTACCACAAAGCTGCTGAAGGCGGGAGCCAAGCCCGACCAGATTGGCATTATCACACCCTACGAGGGCCAGCGCTCCTACCTGGTGCAGTACATGCAGTTCAGTGGCTCCCTGCACACGAAGCTCTACCAGGTACGTCACACTGAAGGATGCTCTGCCACGGGCCACACACTCAGTGGAAGTTTGTTTCAGGCCTGACCTTCTGGGTCACACAGTAAATGTTGACTTTTGTCCTTCCAAGTTTGCCCACATCAGGGGCGCCTGTCACAAGCAGAGTTCAGAACATGCCCAGAAACACGAGTCAGTCCAGCCTTTCAGGAAGGGCACCCGATAGAACATTTCCAGTGTCCTTGCTGGAGTTCTGTATGGTCAGGCACTAGGCCATGGGGAGTATGTTCCAAGGTCAGAACCATGTGTGCATGAAAGTGTATTTCTTGGGGCATTTTTCAGAGTAAACTGAGAAACTACTCCAAGATGGGAACAGTGGGAAACAATGGGTGCTGCTGTGTAGTGGACACAGAATTTGCTCCTTTATTAACATCCAGGTAGAACTCCATGTGGAAGTAACCCCAAATGCAAAATCTGGGGGATGACATTGCAAGTGGTTTCTGTTCTGTTCCTTGGGTTTTCCAGGAGCACACATATGCTTTTATTATTGGGGAACAAAATAAAAAGGACAAGGGTGTAGTTCAACAGTGGAGGGCTTTCCTGGCATGTGCACTGCTCTGAGTTCAGTCCCCAGCACCACACCAAAAAAAGAAAGAAAAGAAAAAGTAGGAAAGGCCAGGAGAGCTGGGTGTGGTGGTGCATGCCTGTAATCCCAGGGACTTGGGAGGCTGAGGCGCATGGATCCTGAAGTTTGAGGCTGGCTTTGGCGATTTAGACCTTGTCTCTTGTCTCAAAAAAAAAAAAAAAGTGGGGATGTTACTCAGCACCCCTGGGTTCAGTTCCAAGAAACCCTGCCCCCCTCCCCCCCCCAAAAAAAAAAAAAAGTCAAGAGAGTGATGTGAGAGGGGCATGGTGAGCAGTGCCTGGTCCTTAGCTTACCAGTGGCATTTGATGGTGTATCTTGACATGTTCCATGTGGTTTTGGGGGTCCCTGGGGGCAGCCTGCTGACTAATGGGACAATGCTGCCCCTTTCAGGAGGTGGAGATCGCTAGTGTGGATGCCTTCCAGGGACGTGAGAAGGACTTCATCATCCTCTCCTGCGTGCGGGCAAATGAGCACCAAGGAATTGGGTTTTTAAACGACCCCAGACGTCTTAATGTGGCTCTGACCAGAGCAAGGTATGCTCGCCCTCGCAGCACAGGCCCAGCTTAGGTTGCCTGACAGGACTTGGCTAGTGCTAGAGGTCAGAGGGCTCCGTGTCTCACCAAGAGTTTTCTTTGTTTCTGTGTCCTAGTGGTTGTCGGGGGCCTATGTTTCTCAGTCCAGCCAGAATTATATTTTGGGGCTTTAGGGCTGAGGTTCAAACCCAGCAGAGCTCGGGCTTGTTTGTGGGTGCCCTTGTTGTGCCCTGCCACTCAGGTCCTCAGCACCACATTCTTGTTGCAGGTACGGCGTCATCATCGTGGGCAACCCAAAGGCCCTGTCAAAGCAGCCACTGTGGAACCACCTGCTCAACTACTACAAGGAGCAGAAGGTGCTGGTGGAGGGGCCGCTGAACAACCTCCGGGAGAGCCTCATGCAGTTTAGCAAGCCCCGGAAGCTTGTCAATACCATCAACCCGGTAAGCATCCAGAGGCAGAGCAGGCTAGGGAGAAGGGCCAGCTTCTCACCTTGTTCACATGTCTACTTGGCCCATCTCTTGTTTTAGTGGCACCAGAACTCTGTAGAGGAACAAAGTACACAAAACCCACGAGTTGGGAGTTAGGGACCCCTGGCCTCACCTCTTCTGGGCATGTGAGCCCAGCTCTCTGGGCCATATCACCAGGCATAGAGGGTCTCAGGGCAGGGTGAGGGCAGATACTGGTCTGGGGGTTCCTTCTCCTGGCTTCTGTCCTGGGAAGGTAGCTGTGAATGGTGGCAGATGTGGCATCAGGCAGGTGTAAGCTGAGGCTGTGCCTCAGGTCAGTGAGCAGTGTGTGTCGCCCAGAGGGCCTCCTGGGGGAGAGGTGGAGCACCAGCTTGAGCTCCCACATGGAGTCTCCTGAGCCCTCTAGGGCATGCTTGGCTCTGGGATTCATGGGCTGCTAAGTCCTGGGTGGTCTCTGGGAGTCACATTTGGCCTGTAGCAGGCAAGGACATTGAGCACTGCAGTTAGGAAACTGAGCTGGGGCACCGAAGTCAGCAAACCTCAAGAGCTCAAGCACCTGCCACTTCTAAGCCACCAGATCTGTGGAGAATTCTGCATTCTGTTGACATGACAAATTCCTCATCTGTCCACCACTTTGCAGGGGGCCCGCTTCATGACAACAGCCATGTACGATGCCCGTGAGGCCATCATCCCAGGATCAGTCTATGACCGGAGCAGCCAGGGTGAGTCTCCTACAGGGACCAATCCAGCCCATGTCCCCATGCCAGGATGTTGACATTCCCAAGTCTCCGCTTTGACTCTTGCTTCTTGGGTGGTCTTCACAAGCCTCGGTCCTGTCAATGAGGGGCATTTTTTCAGTGTCCCTGGTCGGAAATTGAATAGTTGTTCCTTGTTGGCTTCTAAAAGCAAGATGTTTCTTCAGACATGGCAGCTCTGCCCTCAGCTTTGCTTCCTTAGGTTTCAGCCTTGCTGACCCTCGGCCAGCTCTGACCTTTGCCTCCTGCCCTTTGCTCACCCTTCACCAGCAGGTCGTAACCACAGCTCCCTTTGATGGCCTGTAGTTAATTGAGGTCTGCTGCCTTCCTGAGACATCTGTGCTCTGTTTTGGGGGAAGCTGGCTGGCCTCTTTGGTGTCCTTGCTTCCTAAGCAGAATCTCTGCGTATAGTAAGGTCAGGCCTGCCCCTGCTGCTTGAGAACAGTCCTAACTGCCCCAGACACTGCCTCCTTCGGCTCCTCCCCGTGCTAATTTGCACTATAAATTGAGGCTGGGGCCTTCAGACATCTGGCTTTGCCCTCATCTATGCTGTAGAGATGGGCCCTGAGGTGACTACTCACCAACCTCAGATGTCCTTGAAAGTGGCCAGCCCCTTCCCTTGCCTGATATTCTCTTAGCCATGAGGCTCAAACTATGAATTGTGTTCTTTAACAACACAAACCATTTAACTGGGGCTGGGGATATAGCTCAGTTGGTAGAGTGTTTGCCTCACATTCACAAGGCCTTGGGTTCAATCCCCAGCACCACAAAATAAACAAAGACAAAAAACCATATTGCCCTTACTGGGAAAGTCACCGAATAGCTGAGGATGTCCAGGTGTCACAGAGTTCAAAAGTTTTCACTCTGAATTAGTGCTGAGCCTTAGAGTCAGCCCCGTGCAGTTGTATCCCTTTCTCTGGAGGGCGAGACCTCCTCCCTGTGGCCTCCCCAGCCCCTGAGGTGCACCAGGGCCTTTAGCCAGAGCAAGTAGGACTCAAGAGTTTCCCCCCGACGAAGGTGTTTTCTTGCTTTTAACATAGAGTAAGAATGTGAAATTTGCTATTAAAAGGATTATTTTTTCTGACGCTAAGATGAAACCTAGGGCCTTGCACATGCTGGACAAGCACTGTTCCTCTGAGCCCAGCCATTTTTAGAGTCTCACTAGGTGACTTCCCAGGATCCCCCAGGGGGGCAGGCACAATTGGGGGTGGAGGGCTTCATTTCTCACCCTTGCAAGGCCAGGGCAGGCAAGGAAACCACAGGACAAAGGTTCTCACTCTGTCTGGGTCAGACTAGCCTGTTGGGGACATTGACTTGGGAGTGACATGTGCTGTCTGCTTTGTATTGCAGGTCGGCCCTCGAACATGTACTTTCAGACCCACGACCAGATCGGCATGATCAGCGCTGGCCCCAGCCACGTGGCTGCCATGAACATTCCTATTCCCTTCAATCTGGTTATGCCACCCATGCCGCCACCAGGCTACTTTGGACAAGCTAATGGGCCAGCGGCAGGTGAGCACCTGGCAGCCGTGTGCTGGGGAGAGCATGTTGGCATCAGGATTGAGCAGTGCCAAACCTCAGGCTGCCTTTGCTGAGTTACGCTTGTCTCTGAGGCTTAATCCTCCTTCAGGTCACCTGAACTTTGTCTTTCAGGCCGGGGTGCCCCCAAAAGCAAGACTGGTCGTGGGGGACGCCAGAAGAATCGCTTCGGGCTTCCTGGACCCAGCCAGACTAACCTCCCCAACAGCCAGGCCAGCCAGGATGTGGCCTCGCAGCCTTTCTCCCAGGGAGCCCTGACGCAGGGCTACATCTCCATGAGCCAGCCCTCCCAAATGAGCCAACCCGGTCTCTCCCAGCCCGAGCTGTCCCAGGTGAGTTTGTGATGCCTGTCCCTAGGACTGAGCACCTTCTAAGAACAATGATGGCGCCTTCGTGACATGAGGCACTTAGCATGGGGCCATAAGTCTAGAACATTTCATTCAGACACCGTTCTCCTGAAGAGTCCCAAGCAACAGGCCTGGCAGTCCCCATCTGGGTTACCTGTTGCTGTGCTGCAATAATTGGGTGGGTCATCCTGCCACTTGGCCTTGAGGACAGAAATGTGAATGCCCTTTGGCTTCCCCAACCTTGCTCACTTCCCTGATTCCCTGACCTTGTCTTTCAGGACAGTTACCTTGGTGATGAGTTTAAATCACAGATTGATGTGGCGCTATCTCAAGACTCCACATACCAGGGAGAACGGGCGTACCAGCATGGCGGGGTGACGGGGCTGTCCCAGTACTAGAAGGCAAGTCACCCTGAGCAGACCTTAGCCCTGCCCCTTCCCCTGAAAAAGGGTCTGGAGCCAGTACGGGGGTTTTCACTGGGGCTCTGGACTCTTGAGGAAATTCTGGAAATGCATGCTGGCCCCCAAGGGACCAATTTGTCCTGTGACTGCCACTGTGGGTCAGAGTGGCACTACGTGTGTCCCCCCATTGAGAATTAATTCCAGAACCCCTCAGGGAAAGGGATATGGGGCCCACAGTTGCCTGGGCCGGGAAGACAGTGGGCCCTGACCCTGATGGCAGCTTGCTGCCTGAAGAGGGCCTTCTGAGCGCCTGCCAGGCTCTGCTGAGCATCCCTATACCTGGGCTTTAGTTTCCTCATCTATAACATAGGACCAGAGTGGGGTGAGTGTGGGCTCCGGGTCCCCTTGCCCCAGCTTGTCTGTGCTGGACAAGTGGGGTGCTGCCAAAGCTCGGGGTTTGCTGGCCTTAGCGCTCGACTTTGCTCACTCCTTGTAAGTCCCTGTCCCTGGGCACCCATGTATCATCCAGGTGCCTAAGTATCTGGGCAGCAGCTCAGGATCCTGGCTTCCCATGCTGCCCCTAAGGGTCTCTCGCCCTGTCCTTCTCCCACAGGTGGCGGCGGAAGAGCTAAGCTACGTGGCTTAGTCCATCAGCATCTTATTCTGGGTAATAAAAAATAAAAATAAATGGATACCTGTTTTCCACTGCTAAAACTGAAGCACCACTGTGTGAGCAACAGGAGAGGGAGAGGAGCAACCGAGGGAGAGAGGAGCCGAGACAGAGCGAGCGCCCCCTGCTGGCACGCGGCGGCGGCGAGGAGAAGGAGAAGGGAGAGCGGGAGGTGGGCCGGCCGCGCAGGAGCCGCCTGGCCAGTCCCTGTCCAGCCCCGCTGCCGAGGAGGCCCAGCTCGCTGCGTCCACACCTGGGTCTGCGACCAGGGCGGAGGGAGGAAGACCCTCATCTCAGAGTAGCCCTTTCCTCTGTTCTTTTTTCTTTCTTTTTTCTTTTATTGAAAGGGGACTACGTTTTAGCAGGAAAAAACTTGGCGTTTCTGTGCCTGAGCAGGCTCCTTGTGGGTGGCTGCCGGCCACGCAGGGCCGTAGGAGTGTGGGTTCTGCCCACATCGGCTCCCAGACCGCCCAGGTCACGCGGCCTGTGTTTTAAGAGGGGTTTCATTTAAAGAAAATATGGTTTTGGGTTTTTCTGTTTGTTTTTTTAAAGATTCTTTCGAAGGAGTACTGAAAAATACACTGTCCTAAGTTTGTCTCTAAGATCTTAGTGGTGGACCTGGGAGATGCAAGAAGCTTCCAGAAACGAAGTTTATACAAGCCAGCGCAACTGGAGACTGGGATCAACACCTGTGCCATGGTTTCGAGGAGGATTTTTGTTTTAAGTTTTAGCTTCCAGAGGCTTCTCGCTGCAGGTGGCAGGTTGGTGCAGCAGTGGCCTCGCCTGGCCTGGAGGCCCCGCCTGCTCCACTGGACTCTTGAGAAGCACAGCTGCTCCCTGCGCGGCGGACTTGGCGTAGGGCTGTAGCTGCTCCGTGAGGAAGGTGCTCGTGGCCCCACCAGGGGACCTCAGCCAGGACTGGCCATAAGGCCAGGGGCCAGAAGGGTGGCTGTTTCTGGTCCAGCGGCTGCTTCCCCAGGGTCCTTCCCAAGGATGCAGTGGAAGGCAACAGCCAAGCAGGTCTGTCCCTGTCACTGGGGAGGCACACACAGTCCCCGTGCTGGTAAACATGCCGAGTACCCACCCTGATTTGGAGCCCCTCTACCTGCTGGCACAGCTCACTGACGTGGGGCCGTTTCTGCTTTTGCGGAAAAACGAAGTTTCTGAGAAGCTGGCTGTGTGCTAAAGGGGCTTGGAGGAGCACGTCACCTCAGTTGGTGGAGGGGCATCTGTCTGGGTTCAGGTTTTACAATGCCAGAAGTTGTTGGGAAAACTGCCCCCACCCAGCTCCTTGCCCACGTGGGTTGGGGTGGCTATCTGCCTGGTGACCACTTCACTGAAGACCATGTCCTGCCTGCCCAGGCCCTGGTGACCCCACCCAGCCTTCCCCTCCCAACGAGGTGTCCAAGGCCCTTATCCCAAAGCCTCCAGATTCTGGCTGATGTGGGACCGGCAGGAGTGCACAGGCCACCTTCTGGCAAGGACTTATTTATTCCCATTGCTGTAGGGCTTTTGGTCCCCCTTCTTTTGGTAGGCTGCATAGAGGCATAGATTCGGGTAGGTTCCCGCCATGACCCTGCGCTGCCCTGGGCAGCTGCAACCCGCCTGCCTCTGGCTGGAATGCTTTGCCTCTGCTGTGTGCCCTTTGCTTTGTCCTCCACCTTCCTAGCAGCATTTGAGTTTTACAAACTGAAGAGCATCTGTACCAAGGCGATGTAACTTGATTTTTGGTCAATTTGTTTTAAGCTCTTTTGTCACCAATAAAATGTTAAACAGTTTTTGCTTTCACATGGGGCCAAGTGAACTGCAGGGGTGTGTTGGGAGGGCACTGGTTGGACTGGGGACCTGGCTGGTTGGGAGGGCTTTGAAGAGGGCTCAGCTGTCTGCAGAGGGTTCTCCGGGAGACCACTGCCCTTGCCTCTCTGGCACAGCATCTGGGCCTGTGGCCCCCCTGGAGATTGGGGGCAGTAGAGAGGACTGGGATGGTGGCGCCACCCAGTGGCCCGGTGCGTGTAGATAGCAAAGGCCCATTCCTCCCCACTAAGGTGACAAGGACCAACAGAGCAGACCACCAGGTTTTTATTGTTGGGTCCGTGCCACAACTTCCCTGCCCGCCCCTGGTCAGCGACATCCACACTCGTCCACCACCATGTCTTCATAGTGCCGTAGAACCACGTTGTCGCTGTTGTCGAAGAAGAGCACAGAGATGGGCGACAGGCGTGCAGGCACGCAGCAGGGCAGGCCAGCGGCGCCCGGGGCGGCCGCGTGCATGAGCGCGCGCAGCACCGCATGGTTCAATGCGGGTGGCCCGCCGGGTCCCGGCAGTGCGGCGGGTAGAGTGCACTGGCCCTGACAGTAGTTGGCCAGGAAGCCACGCGGCGCGATGACCCAGCGGTGCCAGCCCACCTCTCGGAAGCTGACGTAGAGCCGCCGCGCGCGGCACACGCCCCCCAGGCCATCGCCCGACGTGGGTTCGGCCTCGCGCCGCGGCCGGGCCAGAGGGTGGCACAGGCGCGGGTCAAGAGTCACCAGCAGCAGGGAGGCCTCTGCCAGGCGCGCGCAGGTGGCTGGCGCCGGGGGGCGCAGCGCCAGCGCCAGGCGGAGGCTGCGCGGCGCCGAGGCGTTGGGAGCCCAGGCGATGCCCAGCAGCTCGGCGCGCACTGGCAGCTCTAGGGCGGGCACCTCCTGGTGGAGCAGGACCGGCCCGGGGCCTGCGCCAGCCTCCTCGCCCGCCAGCGCCACGCTCAGCTCCCAGCGGCCCGAGGGGGCTGCCGCCTCTGTCCCCACCTCCGCGAAGCGCAGCTCCAGGCGGGCGAGCGTTGGGCGCTCGGCGGGTTCCACTGCCGACAGGTCGAAGACGACGGTCCACTCAGGGCACAGCCCTAAGGCCGAGACCGGCTCTGGGATCCGGGTGGGTGCACCTGGAGAGATGAGAAAGCTTGGCTTAGGCAGCGTCCCCGCCTGGTGCCCGGCCTGCCACACAAAGGATCTCAGTTGGGGACAGGGAAGAAGGTGAGAGCTTGGGGCTGGGGGCGCACCATCTGTTGGAAGGCTTCACAAGGTGTGACGCGGCGGGGTGGGAGTGACAGAGTGGGGGCAGGGCACTAGCTACAAGGAAGAGGCCCTGCAGGGTGCAGGCAGGCTGCCCTACAGTTGGGGGACACAGGCAAAGAGAGATGAGCAAGCGCCTGAGGCCCCTGGGGAAGGGATGCTGGGACATGGCGGGGGGCACCTGCAAGAAGGCATCAAACGGTGTGAAGTGGAGTGGGGGCAGGGCTTCGGCTGCAAGCCAGGGGCTGCCCAAGGCAAGGGGGCCCTCCCTCGCGAAGCCAGAGCGGGTGTCTCAGGCGCGCAGAGGACTAGGAGGGATGGGGTGCGGAGACCCAGGCTGTAGTGGGCTGGACTGGGTGCGTGGGGGCCCTCGCGGTCACTCTGGTCTCGCTCTGCCGCGCTCAAGGCTCGCTGGAGGAAGTCTCGGCCTCCCGGACCCATGCTTCCCACGCAGGCCCCACTCACCACGATCCGGGATGTGGCGCACGATGTTTCCAGCGACCCCCAGCTCCTCCACGTGGCACGGTCGCAGGGTAGCCCCCGAGGGCGTCCGTCGCCAGCCCGCCCTGGTCTCCTGGGGGTCGCGGTGGCGGAACAGGCGCCACATGACCGGAGGAACCGGCCGGAGCGTGGGGGCTCCCCTGGGTCCATCGCGCAGCCCAAGAGCCTGGAGTAGGGCGGCAGCAGGGCCCGGGGGCGCTGGGGCGCGGGTCACGGGCGGCGAGGGCAGCAGCAGAACCAGGAGGAGGAGGTGGTGGTGGCCGAAACGGCGGCGTGGTGGCTGCATTTTGTTCCCAGGCGATGACCAGAGTGGCAGGGTCCGCCGTAGCCCTGGACCTATGGTCTGAAGGCGGGGCTGGAGTGCCTTGAGGGACCCAGGTCCTGAGGGCGTGTCCACTTGGGACAGATCCCTAAGGCGGGATCTGAGGGGGCGGGGCGGGGGTCTCAGGACTGGTGGCCGCGAGAGCCCCGGGCCCTGGAGGGGCGGAGCTGGATGGGGCCAAGGTCCCGGGAAGTGTGGTGTGGAGGGTCCTGGGGGCGGACCCGGGCCTCCAGAGACAGGGCTCGTCAGGGGGCGGACCCGTGTCTCCAGGGGCTCGGTGGGTGTCCTGGGGGCGGGGCCGGATCTGGGAGGTGGGGAAGGGGGTCCAGGGGTTCAGAAGCGCTTGTCCTTCACCAGTCCGTTCCTCAGCGGTTTCCTGGAGGCCAGAACCAGTGCAGTTAGCTTGGTAACCCCAGGCTCCTCCCACTCTCTCCTGATCTTCCGAGGACCCCACTGTCTAGCCCCGACGTCCCTTGACCAGGCCCGGCCCAGGCCCCGCCTGGCTGCTGCCGCACTACTTTTCCGTCCCTTCCCCCGCCTCGGACCCGCCTCGTCCCTGCCCACAGGGCCATAAGACCTCCTATGGGCATGACCCCGCTCCTACTCTCCCACTACTCTCCCTACTCTCCCCCTCCCAATTAAACCCTTCTCTTCCCCTATTCCCCGCCTGACACCACCGCCTCCGCCTTCATAGACCAGGCACTTGATCCTACCGCCCTCCCAGGGTGGTAAAACTGGCCACAGCCCCCTCCCCCTGTGGGCCTCGAGCCTCTGCATCCACGCCCTCCATGCACCTCAGCCCCGCCCCATACTTTCTATGTTCTGAAAACAAGCTTGGCGAAGTTTTGTTTTGCGCTGCAGAGGATGGAACACAGGACCTCACGCATGCTATGCAAGGTCGTTACCACTGAGCCACATCCCCAGCCCCAGTTTTGTTACTTTGCAAAACTTGAACCAACATGAGGTTCAAGGGAAGGACACCTAACCGGTACCTGGGAAGGACACTTAACCGGTAAACAAGAGGTATGGTTTGTAAAAACGTTTTCTCTTGCAAAAAAAAAAAAAGAGAGAGAGAGAGAGGAGAGAGAGAGAGAGAGAGAGAGAGAGAGAGAGAGAGAGAGAGAGAGAAAACGTCTTCTCTGTGCAAAATCACGCAGTTTTCCCCAAAACCCAATACTAATCGGAGATTCCTCCTGGTGCCTACTGCCACCCTCCAGAAATTCTCTTTTCCCTGTGGGAGTTCGTGGTAGGACTCTGAGGTCCTCACTCAAGAGGGAGGAATGCCCAAATTTCTGCCCTTGCCTCCTAGTGGCACCTTGTTGAATTGATTTGGCCTCTCACTGCGGGTTCTTGACCCCATGGTCAGGGTCATTGGCCATTGTTGTTTTGGTCTGTGGGCACTGCTCATGTCTTCACGCTTATTTTTTGTTTGTTTGTTTGCTTCATAGACTTGGCTTGCATGGTCAAGAGGGGACAGAGCCAACCATCTAATAGTCTTGACATCAGAAAGAGAAGAAAGGTCACAGGTCTCTGGAGCCACATTTGCAGGCCAATCTTTGTGTCTTGCACTTGGGTGTTGTCACAATACAAACACACATGTGCTTGTGGTCCCCTCTGCACTTTAGCTTTGTGGAGCACTCCATCTCAGAGAACCTTCCATGAGAAAAATAAGGGTGGTCCTGAGGGAAAAGGTGGTCTTGGTCACTTTGTTTATTTTAATATATATATATATAAGTTGTAGATGGATACAATAGCTTTATTTTATTTATTTTTATGTAGTGCTGAAGATCGAACCCAGGGCCTCACACGTGCTAGGCAAGCGCTCTATCACTTAGCCCCAGCCCCAGTCCCTGTTTTATTTATTTTTGAGACAGGGTTTCACTATGTTGCCAGGCTGATCCTAAATTTCTGGGCTCAAGCAATCGTCCGGCCTCAGCTCTCTGAGAAGCTGGAACTCTGGGTGTCTGCCATCACACCTGGCTTGGTCACATTAATTCATTCTTCCCCTTGGACTAAAACTCAGCCTCTGTATGTGTTTCAGAGCCAACTGGATGTCCCCTCCTGCAGCACACCATCCTGTCTTGCTGGTCTTTTTTTATTTGGGAGTGGGGGTGGGGGAATGAGCCCTGCTCAGACCCCCTCTGTCTTTAACTTTGCCAGTGACCCTTTAGGCCTTGAGGGTCAAATTCACCCACCTGCTGTGGTTTCTCAAGTCTCCCACAGTGAAGTGAGTTTCTCCATTCCTTGATGACACATTCTCCCATCTGAGTTCAGGGCTGATTTCAAAGTTTTTTATGTTATGTTGACATCTTTGATACATGGGGTGCTATGTTTTAGATATGAAATGTCCCCCAAAAGCTCATATGTGAGACAATGCAAGAATTTTCAGAGGTGAAATGATTAAATAATGAGAGCCTGAACCCATCAATGAATTGATACGCTGATGGATTGACTGGGCACTCACTGTAGAGTGCGGGTGGAGGCATTAGGTCACTGAAGGCTTGCCTTGGGGGTTTTTATTTTGTCTTGGGTGAATGGACCCTCTCTGCTTGCTGGCTGACATGTCCTGAGTGGCCTTCTTCAACCTTGCCTTGCGCCATGATGTCTGTCTCATCTTGGACTCAGCTCTGGAGTCGGCCAATCGTGGACTGAATCTCTGAAACTGTAAACCAAAACGAACTACTTTTCCTCCTCTATGTTGTTCTTGCAGGTCTTCTGGTCACAGTAATGCCAAAGCTGACTAAACCAGAAATTGGTCCTGAGAAGCAGGGTTGCTGTTGTGACTAACCTGACCACATGGCTCAGAAACCCCTGGAACTGGTTTGCAAAGGGAGGGATTTTGAAGAGTTAGAAGTGCAGCCTGGAGACGCCTTAGAACATTGTAATTGGAGCTTCCCGGGCAGTTGAGGCCATTTATGTTATGTTCCAGCAAAGAAGCTGTCTACATTTTAGTTGTAGTTGGACACAGTACCTTTATTTTATTTATTTATTTTTACGGGGTGCTGAGGATGGAACCCAGGGCCCTGCACGTGCTAGGGGAGCGCTCTACCACTGAGCCCCAGCCCCAACCCCGGGTCCTGAGACTTTTTGTGAGGCTGAATTTAAAGGTAAGGTATGAACTAATCTGGCAGCACAAAATTCAAGTGGTGTTATGAATATTCCTGGCACCTTTTAGTGAAGTAGTGAAGTTTACTGTGATGATCAAGAGCAGAAGGCAAAAAAAAAATATTCGGAAAACTTGCAGTTTGGCCATAAGTGAGAAAAGTGCAAATAAAACTGGGGCTGGTTGTTAAAGACATCACAGTCACCAAAGAGATGCTAAGTATGTCTCTCGGAGATAATAGGACCGATGGCTTGAGGGCACCTCAGAGATGGGCAAAACTATACCCACCTCAGGCTCAAGGGTGTAAAATTCAAGACTTCTTTGAGAAGAGACCATGGGGGCACCCTGCTCGCACGGGGGGCCTGGCAATCACAAGCCAAAATAAACTTTTCTTCCTCTAGTTTGGTCACAGCAACACAAAAGCTGACTAAAACCGGGGCAGGGGGAGTTTGAAATTGGGAACTGAAAAGAGGTAGAGACCCAATCTCACTCTTTTCTGCAGTTGCTCCTCCACGTGACCCACCACCTCTGTGACAGGCTTCCTGCCCTCTCTGGTCCTTATTAGTTGCTAAAGTTTTCACGGACTCAGGCCTACTTCTCAGCTCTGTTCTTGAACAGGGGCGTCTCCTTTTCCCTCCCTCCCTTCCTTCTTTCCCTTTCCTTTTTCCTCCTTTCTTCCTTTTTTTGAGATAGAGTCTTCCTGCATTGCCCGGGATGCTCTTGAACTCCTGGGCTCCGGGAATCCTTTGCCTCCGCCCCCTGAATAGCGAAGACTGTGCCTGGTCCTTGATTCCTATGCTTTTAGAGCAAGTTAGGTCACTCTGAGGACCGGCATCCCTGCCCCACAGCATTTTACCAAGAGTTCCTGCTGATTCTTGCTTGTTCCCCACCCCCCCGCACAAACCTCAAAGTGCCGCCCCCCCCCCCCCACACACACACACACTGGAGTCAGCTACCAGCATTTTCCTTTTGGGGAGTGGGATGCACCCAGTGTGAGGGAGGTGACCTCTCTTCCATATAAGATCGGTACCTTGCAGCTCCAGCCCACCACTGTGGTAACAAGAGAAAGAGGTGACAGTGGACAACTTGGGTGGCATGTGGGTATATTTTTTTTTTTTTCATGAAGGAGGAGGAGAGAGGGGACTCCCTGGGGCTTTGCAAGACATTTATGAATTGCCATCAATTGCGACGGGAAACTGTTCTGGAGAGGTAATCTGAGGTGGGAATGGGTTGATTTAGGATATTTTTTTTTAAGTTAGGAAGGTCAAGCAGTGGCTGGGGATGGAGGACAGGGCTTGGAGGAGCAGCGTGAGAAGAGAGGCGTGGAAGTCAGTGCAGACTAAATGCGGGCAGAAAAGGGCCCTGGGAGTGCAGGTGGGCAGCTAGGTGGCCAGAGAGGCCAAGCAAGAACTTACCAGGGAAGAGGGAGAAAGGGGGACACAAAAGGGAGAAGGGGGCTCAAGAAGTATGGTGCAGGAAGCAGGGTGGCAGCTGCCATGGACTGAGGAACAGCCCGATGAGGATGGATCTGTGGGATGAAGAGAATATTCTGGAACTTGACAATAGTGATGGCTGCCCAAACCTGAGAATGTACTAAAAACCACTGGCTTCTACACTGTAACTGGGTAAATTGTATGATACTTAATTTATGTCTCAATAAAGCCCATTTGTATTAGGGTCCTCTAGAGGAACAGAATCAACAGGAAGTATAATTATAAGAGGGGGACTTTTTAGGTTGGTTCTGCGACCAGAAGCTGGATAGTCCACAATGGCCATCTGCAGGCTGGAGAGCTGGAAGGACCAGTACTGCCCAGTCCAAGAGGCTGAAACCTGGAACAAGAGGGATCAATAGAGCTATCCTAGTCTGATCAATAGAGCTCTCCTCATCTGAAGGCTTCTGGAAACTCCCTGGAGAATCATTGACAGAGTCTCCACTTAGGAAGAAGGAAGAAGCAAGAATGGGATATCCTCAGAGGATCACAGCAGCGATCCAATTCAAGAAGAATCAAGCTTGCATTTGCTGTTGCTTCCTTGTGCTTCCAACCTTCATTCCATCCATGCCAGCATCCTATTGGTTGGTGCTGCCCACACTTAGGGGGGGTCCCCATTTCAATTGGCTATCCCACATGCCAATCATTCCTAGACACACACTCATGGACACACCCATCTTTCCCTTAATCTTTGGCATCTCTTAATGCAATCAAGTTGACAATTCAAATTAACCATTACACTATTTTTAAAAGTTGTATGTGTGCCTATAATCCCAGAGGCTCAGGAGGCTGAGATAGAAGGATCACAAGTTCAAAGCCAGCCTCAACAACTTAGTGAGGCCCTAAGCAACTCAAAGAGACCCTGGGTTCAATCTCTGGCACTAAATAAATAAATAAATAAATAATGGGGGGAAAGAGGGAGAGGTGACCCCCAGGTTTAGCATCAAAGCCACTGGGACGGTCAGACAGGAGTGATCTCTGGGATGGAGGAGGAAGAGCCCAGAGCAAGTAGGTTCAAGGAGAACGGAGGAGAACTGCAGGTCTCCTGGAATAGATGGCTGGTGGCGAAGGGCAGAGACGAGGTTTGTCTCCATGGTCACCTTGTCTCTGAGCGAATGGGAGGATGCACATCTGAAGGCTGAGACCGGCTCTGGAGAGGAGCTGCCATGGGCAGGCAGCATGCAAGTGAACAGCCCCCGGCCTCTCCAGGATGTGGAGGCCAGATCATTGTCAGAAGGGACAGTTATGACAATGATTCTTCCAAGTTGGGCCAGTGTGTAGGTCAGAAATGGTGGCAGATACAGCAGAAGCAAGAAACTGAACGTACAAAGCATGGGTACCATCTCCCAGGTCAGCAGAGCTGGAATGAGGTAATGGTCCCTTGATGGAGGGACAATCCCAGTAGCCTCAAGAGGGAGATGAGGGCTTCAGAGCAAGGTGCACCATGAAGGCATGGTGACCCCAGGTGACGGGTGGTTGTCAGTGAAGGAGAGCAGTCTACCAGCAACTCAGACCACCCAGGAAGTGACATGGGCCGAGCAATATGGAGTGAGGACGGGATCGGCACTACTTAATTGCCATAGGATTTGTCGTAACACTTGAATGATCTACTGAACAGTGATTCCTAGTCATTGCTGCCTCCGTTTTCAAACCTGGTTGACTTCCTTCATGCAGTCTGTAATCCTGGCGTCGGCAGCAGCCCAGTTCCCCTAAGCCTCAGTCAGGTCACTTTCTACCAATATCCTTAAGAACATACGGTCACTCTGGTTCTGATCTGCTTGAATGAGGAGCATGGTGCATCTGCCACCTCTCTGGAGCACTGTCACTTGTCATATAGCCTTGGTGCTCTAAGGCCACATCATTTGGAATATTCTACATCAACTTGTGGGACTGGGGTCGTGGCTCGTGGTAGAGCGCTTGAGTGAGAGGCACTGGGTTTGATTCTCATGCACACATATAAAATAAATTTTTTTAAAAAAGGTCTATTCACAGCTTTAAAAACAAGTTTTTTAAAAAAAAGAATAAAAAGAATTCCATTGCTTGTAATCCCAGCAGTTCTGGAGGCTGAGACAGCAGGCTTGAGAGTTCAAAGCACCCTCAGCAAATTAACAAGGCCTTAAGCAACTCAGTGAGACCCTGTCCTAAAATCTAAGAAAATTAAAAGGGCTGGGGATGTGGTTAAGTGGTTAAGTGTCCCTGGGTCAAATGTCCAGTTTCAAAATAATAATAATTATTACTATTATTATTATTGGGCTGGGGATGTGGCTCAAGTGGTAGCACGCTCGCCTGGCATGCGTGCGGCCCGGGTTCGATCCTCAGCACCACATACAAAGATGTTGTGTCCGCCGAAAACTAAAAAAATAAGTATTAAAAAAAATTCTTTCTCTAAAAAACAAAAATAATAATGATAATTATTATTATTCCATGTTGTGCCAGGTGAGGTGGCACACTCCTGTAATCCCAATGACTTGGGAGGCTGAGGCAGGAAGATCACAAGTTTGAGGCCAGCCTCAGCAACTTAGTGAGACCCTGTCTCAAAAAATAAAAACAGGCTGGGGGTGTGGCTCAGTGGTTGGGGCGCCCGGGTTAAATCCTCAGTAACAACAATAACAAAAATGAAAGAGGGGGAGGGAGGGAGGGAGGAAGGTCAGAAACACTTAACCCAAAAGTAAAAATAAAATTTCTCAAATTGGGGCTTTAAAATGTGTTTGTTTGGTTCTTGTTTTTGAGATAGGGTCTGGAACTTGTGGGCTCAAGGGATCCTCCTGCCTCAGACTCCCAAGTGGCTGGGACTAGATCTACTGGCAGTACTTTCTTGGTTTTGTTTTGTTTTTTCCTGTGGGTGTCCTCTCTCTTGAGTAATTGCTTTTAAATTGTGTACACAATTCTGAGTTGGTTGTCATCTGTCCACCCTTGAAGCGACTCTTCCTCCTCATCTGCTGGTTTGCCTGCTGCAGTTGTCTGAGACGGTTTTCAGGTCCCGTCTCTTTTTCCTCATAGCTGATTTCTATTCTCGCTTTGATGGGTCGCAGACATACTTTTTAAATTTATTCTGCTTATGATTTATGTCTTGTCACTTCTGGAAAGTTCTCAGCATTACATCTTCTCATATTGTTTCTCCTCTCCCTGTCTCTTATTAGAACTCCTAGATTATGATTCTTATAATCCTGGCTTTCCTGTTTTCCATCTACTTATGCTGTGTTCTGGATATTCTTCTTCAGTGTTCAATTTACTGATTGTCTCTTCAGCTATATCTAATGGAGATTTAATGATGGCAGTGAGTTGAATGGTGGCCCCACAGATATGTCCACATCCCAATCTCTAGAATCTGTATGTATGCCCTTATTTGAAAAAAGGGTCTTTGCAGATGCAACTAAGTGAAGAATTTCAGGATGACATCATCCTAGATTTAGGTTGACAACTGTCCACATAAAAGAGAAGAGACGGCTGGGCGCGGTGGCACATGCCTGAATCCCAGTGGCTCTGGAGTCTGAGGCAGGAGGATCGCCAGTTCAAAGCCAGCCCCAGCAAAAGTGGAGTGTGGTCAGGTGGCAACTCAGTGAGACCCTGTCTCTAAATAAAATACAAAATAGGACTGGGGATGTGGCTCAGTGGTCGAATGCCCCTGAGTTCAATCCCCCATACCCCCTCCACACCAAAAAAAAAAGAAAGAAAGAAAAGACAAGATCGAAAAAACAGGAGGTGGCCATATGGAGACAGAGGAAGGGACATAGCCAAAAGCCAAGGAACACCTGGAACCCTCAGAAGCCGGAAGAGGCAGGAGGGATCTTAACCACTGAGCCACATTCCCAATTCTATTTTGTTTTGTTTTGAGACAGGGTCTTGCTAAGTTGCTGAGGCTGGCCTTGAACTGGAAATTCACATTCCTGTGCCTTCTGAGTCCCTAGGATTACAGGCCTGTACCACGGAGCCCAGCTGAGTATTTTAAGCCAATCACTTGTGACATTTTGTTACAGTAGCCCTAGGAAAGTAACAACACCCAATGCCACTTTTAATGACCTCTCAAGCTTTTTTTTAAAAAAATAAGTTTTTTAGAGTAATTTTAAATTTGCAGAAATGTTGCAGAAACAGCTCCCATATACCCTTCTCCAGCTTCCAGAATGTTCCACCTTAAATTCCCATGATACAGGGTATCTACAACTAAGACAACTAAGAAGCCATCATTATTGCTACATTGTTATTAACCAAACCCAATGTATTATTTGAATTTCACCAATTTTTCAATAATATCTTTTCCTGGCCCAGTAACTCACACTGCATTTAGTTGTCACATGTCCTTAATCTCCTCATATCCTAGCTTCTCATCATCTCGACAGGGTGCCTTTATTGATTGGCTGCGATTGATTGTCTGCTGGGGATAGAACCAGGGTCTCGTGCATGCCAGGCAAGTGCTCTACTCCTGAGCAACACCCACCAGCCTCCAATGCTGTCAGCGGAGGCGCCCTAACCAGCTCTTTTACGAGCCACCCTTGGTTTTACCCTTTTTATCCCATTTTGTTTTATACCCAGCTGTGCTAACTCTAGCCTTCGTTGGAGAATCCCATTCTGTGGAGGTGCCATGGGGTCTGTCACGACAGTGTGTTCCCTGGCACTCTACTGCTGGGCACAGTTCATGGACACAGCTCGTGTTTTGCTGTTCTAATGGAGATGCTCTCCCGTGAAGCTGCAGGCTGCTGGCCATCACCCCACATTCTGGCTTGACATTCTCGGGGAAAAGAGTGGGCACTGGTGGGGCCAGGAGGTCTGGCTTCTGCTTGACTCAGGCCTTAACTTACAGGGCATCTCCACCGTGAGTTCACTGTCTACAAGAAAGCCTTTCTGGTTTGGGGATTTGTCCAAGGAGGTTCCCCCTACCCTATTCTCTTTAGTCACCCCTTCCCCTGGAAGCTACTGGAAGCCTTTGGAATCTTCTGGAAGATTCCTCAGTTACACCTGACTGAGCCCTTGACGTACATTCAATGGATAGCCAGAATGCCACATATCCCAGACGAGACCCTCAAAGCCCCCATCTGCAGGTGCACATACCCTGTCTCAAATCCCTTCTTGTAGACAGCAGTTTGAGCCAAAAGTCTTACGTCATCTTTGATTCTTTTATTTCTATTTCACCTGCATCCAAAGTAAATCTGATTGGTTCTCTCAGAGTTGCCACCTGACCACACTCCACCTCGGGGCTACAACCCGCTGCCCGTGTGCCTGGATGATGGTGACAGCCTCCCCGTGGTCACATAGCACCCCAACCTCAATTTCAGGGGTGGCCCAGCCTTGTCTGTGAGTGACCCTGTTCCCACGCACCTTCCTGCCCTCTCCACCTCCAGGTGCTAACTCCCTGGCCCTGGCACATCCCGTTGGCAGGCCCCGTGCTTGGCGGGTACAACAATATGCCCATTTACTTGAGTGGCCGGGGCTGTCTCCACACACTGCTCTCCCTCTCCCGGGTCTTGGTTACCCTTGTCACGTCCTTCGAGAAGATTCTTAAATCTCTTCATTGCTCACTCTTTTACAAAACTCCCATTCAGACCGACCTCCTCAGGTCTGAGCCCACTGCTTCCCTGAAACCATGACCCCTCGACCAAAGCAGAGGACCTGGCTGGTCAGCACCTCTGGAACCTTCCGCAGCCTCCTGTCCTTGCTCCAGCTCAAACTCTCCTCACTCCTCACATGGCAGAGGGGAGCTGCACACCTGGAATGCCTCCTGCCCCTCATGTGACCCTTCACGTGAGTGAGTCCCGGACCCTGCCCTACACTGGGCCTTGAGATGCGTCTGACTTTCACTGAGGGCTGGTGAGGCTCCTGGTCTCTCTATCCAAGGGGTTCACTAGTTCTTCCCTAGGACTCCCTCCCCGTCTGGACTGGGTCCAAGTCCCCAGCCCCAGCCTTGGCCTGCCGGACTCTGAGGCCAGGAAGTCATGGCAGGGACAAAGCCGGGTCGCTCTGCTGCCCCGGGCTTTGGTTAGGAGTGAGTTGGAGGTGGGTCTGGCCTGGTCAACAGCTGCTCCTCATGACCCGGGGCCTTGGCTTCCCGCTCTGGCCAGATGCTGGCCTGACCCTCTGCTCCCACTGCGGAGACCCTGCCCCTCTCCTCTCTGCCCCTCCCAAACCTCTCTCTGCCCCTCCTTGCTGCTCTGTCCATCACAGCGGTTAAGTCTGTAGCTACGACATCCAGGCCTTTGCTGCAGTCTGTTTTGGACGGAGGCTCGGGGAGCCGTGGGATCGCTGCAGTGGCATCGCGGCATCCGCCGCAACTCCGAGGCCTGCCCACAGAGCCCGCCTAGACGGTGCCACTAAAGGAACGACCTCGGGGCGGCCGCCCCTCCACACTCACTCAGCTTTGCTGGGCTTGGGGCTCTGGGCTTCTGCCATGTCGTACTCCCGCAGGTCCTTCAACTCGCGCATCTGGCCAGTCAACACCTTGGCAGCGAAGGCCACGATGTACTGGGGGAGGGGAAGGCACTGGTGAGACGGAAACCCCTTTCTCTGCTGTGCAGCCCTCTGACCAAGGTGCGCTGCTGCCACAGGCCCCTTGCATGTGCTGTTACTGTTGCCCAACATGCCCCTCCCCCTGCCTGCCTGAGAAGGACCTGCCACTGGACTGCCACCTGGCGATAGGGACAAGAATGGGACAGCCGGCAGAGTGGGTGAGCCGACTCACCAGGAACCAGTAGAGGTTCATGACGGTGAGCAACAGCAGGAGCGCATTGAAGAAGAAATAGAAGGGGATGTCGGGCACCGCGAGCAGGCTGGAGTGGAACGTGGCATACAGGACTTTAAGCGGGAACCAGTAGAGGCGGAACCAGAACCTGCGAGCAGAGAGTGGGTCAGGAAAGCTGCTGGGGAACAGGGGACAGTGGACCCACCCAGGCCCTGTCCAGTGCCATCCACCTGTCCCTACATAACCCCACCCTCCAGTGCTCCCCGCCCCACCCCTGCGGACTCCCATTTCACCTTTATTCCTGCGCTTTCCCCCCTCAGTCCCACCCTTCCCCCCACTCGGAACCACCCCTGTCCTGCCAGACCCCACCCACCGCACTAGTCCCCGCCCCTTCCTCAAAACCCGGCTCCTCCTCCTTGCCTGCCCTCCCTTTCCCACCCACCCCCTCACCCGCCAGGCCCCACACCCCTCAACCCTTCCTCTCTCCTGCCTAGCAGCTTCCAGGAGCCTGGCCTGGCCCCTTCTGCACAGCCCCACCCCTGCCCTGCAGTCCCCGCCCACCCCACCAGGCCCACCCCTGCCCTGCAGTCCCCGCCCACCCCACCAGGCCCACGCCTGCCCTGCAGTCCCCGCCCACCCCACCAGGCCCACCCCTGCCCTGCAGTCCCCGCCCACCCCACCAGGCCCACCCCTGCCCTGCTAGTCCCCACCCTGTACCCCACCCACTCACCAACTGAAGCAGAAACTGAGGCAGCCCAGGTCTGCCACCACTGCGTGTAGCCGATGGTAGGAGCCGCCTCGGGCCTTGAAGTAAATGTTGAGCTTGGTGAACTCCAGCTGCACATCGCTGAAGTCGTGCAGAAAGAGCACAAGGATGCCCACGTTGTGGTATCTGGGTTGACGAGACAAGGGGGGTCCAACAAGGCAATTTTCACTGGGCTCGGTGGCTTGAGGTCATTCTTGTCTCTCTCTCTCTCTCTGTACTGGGGCATTTAATTACCTGAGCTCACTGATTACTGCCACAGGCCCTTTACACATGCTATTCCCATCACCCAACATACCCTTCCCAGGTGTTCAGGACACTTTCCTCACCTGTCAGTCAACCACCCACTGAAACCTCGACACCTCCCAGCCTTAGCCCCTACTTAATTTTCCCCCATGGTTCTTACAACTTTCAAATAAACTGTTGAATCTTTCCTTTCATTAAAGGTAGGGGGAGATGGCTGCCTACATGCTCTTTCTTTCTTTCATCATCTTATTCTACACTCCAGTGATGTGCTATCTTGTAGAACTTTCCAGAACCACAGGAATGTTCTAATGTTGCACTGTCTGATAGGACAGCCACCAGGCACATTTGGCATTGAGTACTTGAAAGGTGACTAGCATGGGTTCCATCCCCAGTACCATACCTCTCACACACACAAATAATATATATATATATATATATGAAATTTACATATACATTGCACATATATATGTATGTGTGTATGTATGTGTGTGTATATGGGGGGGGACTGATTCAGTATATCCAAAGCATCTCAATATGTAATCCAAGATAACAAAAAGACGGACAGATAGGGCTGGGGCTGGGGCTCAGTGGCAGAGCGCTTGCCTTGCATGTGTGAGGGACTGGGTTCGACCCTTAGCACCACATAAAAATAAACAAATAAAATAAAGGCATGCTGTCCATCTACAACTGCAAAAAAAAAAAATTTAAAAAAGATGGACAGATATTTCTCACATTCCTTTTTGTATGTGAAGCTTTTTTCTTTCTGGTCCTGGGGACTGAACCCGGGGTGCTTAACCACCGAGCCACATCCCCAGCCCTTTTTATTTTTTGAGACAGAATCTCATTAAGCTTCTTAGGGCCTTGGTAAGTTGCTAATGCTGGCCTTGAACTTGCAAATCCTCCTGCCTTAGCCTCCCTCCCTAGACCCAGGGATCACAGGTGTGGGCCACTGTGCCCAGCTACCACAGTTGCTGGATTCTAGAATGTCAGGATGTGTCTACTGTGATCACAGACGTGCCTCCAAGAAACCCTTGCTGTGACTCAGCCAAGGGTACCATCCCGGTAGAGATCCAGGGACACTGGTTGTGTGACAAGGTGGCTCTCTGGGCCAGTTTCACCCCATCCTTCCAGAATCTCAGTCTCTCTGTGCATACTCCTGACAGTTTGCCCCCACCTCTGACCTGTCCTTCCTCCAAGGCCTTCCTACAGGTCCCCCATGGTGGCATCAGCCTCTGCACCTTGGTCTGAGCTGGCTCCCAGCTCTGCCCCCTCTTGTCCCCTCTGCCAGCCTGTCCACCCTGTACTCACCGGAAGGCATACGAGGAGACGATGAGGACCAAGGTGACCACATGGTGGATAAGCATGACCACCGAGTCCTTGCGCCAGGTGTCCATGTACAGCGTGGCGTAGATGGAGTGGCCGTAGAAACTCCCCTGCAGCAGATAGGCGGCTGCAATGTCCCGCGGCACCGCCATGCCTGGCGTCCAGTCTGGGAACAGCCAGACTTGTGGTCAGGAACCTTCACCCCTGTGGCCCCGTGACACCCCTCATGTTGGGCACGTGTCCTCTGAGTGCCAGAGTGACCATGAGTCCCTGCAGGGTACTGACTGCTGGCTCTCTCTCCTGGTTCTCTACCCATCGTTTTTTATTAATAGGTGTTATTTTGATAGAGCAGTTTAGTTTAGATTCCTAGAAATTGTGAGTGGATGGTATAGAAAGGTTTTTTGTTGTTTTTGTATCAGGCATTGAACCCAGGGGCGCTTAACCACAGAGCCACATCCCCAGAACTTTTTGTTTTAAATATTTTTAGTTGTATTTGGACACAATACTTTTATTTAATCATTTTTATGAAGTGCTGAGGATTGAACCCAGTGCCTCACATGTGCTAGGCAAGCACTCTTCCACTGAGCCACAACCCCAGCACCCCACAGCCCTTTAAAAATATTTTATTTAGAGATAGCATCTCGTTAAACTACTGAGGGTTTCACTAAGTTGCTGAGACCTGCCTCAACCTGGTGATCCTCCTGCCTCAGCCTCCCAGCCGCTGGCATTACAGCCATAGTCACCATGCCCAGCAGATGGCATAAAGTTTTTAAGACAGGGTCCACGTTGCTCGTCTTGAACTTGCAATCCTCCTGCTTTAGACTCCTGAGAAGCTGGGATCACAGATGTCACCGCTCCTGGCCCAGAGACATTTTTTATTAAACAATTCCTTGCTACTCTCTAGTGCATTCCAAGATGCTCCTGATCCTGAAATTCCTCCCCCGCAGGATTTCTGTGCCCGGCTTCCCTTCCCATCTTCTCTGGCCAGCTCACAGCCTCTTGGAGATCTGTCCACCGTCCTGGGGGACTTGCACCCTCAGGCCAAGGCAGGAGCCCCTCCCTGCCCTCCACCACCATGTCTCCTTCTCGGCTCAGCCAGTCACAGGGGCCATCAGCTACCGAGGCCAAGGACCACCACTGCTGTGCTCGCATCAGCCTGGAGCCGCCTGTGCTGTCCCTCCCTCTGGCCACGCCTCCCCTGCCCAGCCACCCTCCCACCCCTGAAAAAGAAACTTCTCGGGGCTCCATCGGGGGGGGGGGTCCTGCTTCTGGCCCCAGTGACCTGAAGCTAGACTCTTATGTTCCCTGGGAATCCAGATGCACCCACGTCCCCACGTCAGTGACAGTCCTCCACGAACGATTCCATCACGCCCCTGCTCGTTCCCCTTTCCACCTGGTCCGCAACCTGGTCCGGGCAGTGGTGCCTCCCACCCAGTGAGTCCGCTCCCTCCCTCCTCGGTGGCCATACCACAGTGACCCAGAAATTCCGCTCCTAGAGATGTGCCCAGGTCTCATACAAGCCCCTGCACAGCCGCTCCCCGCGGCGCTGTCCCCGCTGCCAAGAGGCCGAAAGGACCCAAGCGCCCCCCAGTGGAGGAGTGGAGGAACAGCAGCACCTGCGCAGGGCCGTGGACGAGCCCCGAACCCCTGATGTGGAGGGAAACAAAGGCCACCTGGCAAGATTCTATGTATAGAAATGTCCAGAACAGAGGGGTTTCAGGATGACGTGGGATAGAGGTTCTCAGCCCTTGCTTCCTCCTTCACCAAGAAGAACCAGGTAGCAGTTTATTGATTTGGAGGTGACCAGACCGTGACAAAACATGGGAACTGGCTGCAGAGAGAACAGAACCTTCTGAGACTCAGAAGCCCCCGGGCTACTGCAACCAAAAGAGGCACAAAGTGCTCAGTAGCACCATCCAGGGGAGAAAGGACCCCCCCCCTCGCAGGGGGAAATGGTGGTGTCCCACAAACTATCAGCATGGAAGCAGGTAATCCTGGCTACTGGAAAGTTCCACAGCCTTCACAGGCTTGCAGCCCAGTTAGGGAGTGACCCAGGCGGTGCCCATGAGCTTTGCTTGTGGAGGGATGCACATGGTCTCCCAGGCTGCTGCAGCAGGGTGTCCATTTGAGGAGGGAGATTTGGTCTGAGTCCGGGCTGTTCTAGCATCAGAGAGTCCTGCAGATCCTTATCTCTGGGACACCATGGACATTGCCCTGCACTGGGTAGGGGCTGCAGCCTCAGGGACCCAGAGGGCAACTGTGGCCCCAGCCCCGAAGCCCACTCGGCACCCTTCACTGCAGGGGATGGCTGGCACGGCACAGTGACGTCCAGAACACTAGGAGCTCGCCCCCTGGGGTCAGGATACAACAGCCATGCCAAGTGCCCCTGGGGTCACTGCTGCCCCCCCCTCCCGCCACAGGCCATGCCTGGGAGTGCACTGCTACAGGGGTGGGAGGAGGGCCACAGCTCCAGTGGCCACCCTACCCCTGCGTACTGGGTTCCCACTGCCACCCCACCCCTGGGCCATATCTGGGCGAGTGCTGCAGTCAGAGAAGGTGTGCCAGCCACAGTTCCAGGGGTCCTCTCCCCCTGTGCAGTGCCTGAGCACACAGCACTGTCTGGCTGGAGGTCAGTGCTTCAGGCCCCTTACCAGTGCCACCTGCCAGAGTCAGAGGGCCTTGCAAGAGCATAGCTCTGTCTCCTCAGTGCAACACCTGACAGGGGACCCCATTCCCTCTGCAGGAGTGGCCATACAGTGAGCCTCACACACCCACTGATGTCTGCATCACCCCTTCCTGAGCCTCTAGAGCGTCCCCATCCCTTTGTGGCTCCCAGAGACAGTGGGTCTCTTTGACTGTGTCTCTGTATGCACTGTGTTCAGAGTCATTAATTACAGCCAAAGCAGCTTAAGGAACCTTCAACATGGTGTAGAGGGAAGATATCCCATGTTCATGGATTGGAAGCATTAATATGGTTAAAATGTCCCTATGGAGACCCAAAACAGTCTACAGGTTCAATGCAATTCCCATCAAAATACCAATGATATTCTTCACTGAAATAGAAAAAACAATCCTAGAGTTAATACAGAAGCACAAAGGACTCTGAGCAGCCAAACAATGTGTGTGTGTGTTGGGGGGGGGGGTACTGGGATTGAATGCAGGTGCGCTCCATAACTGAGCTACATGCCAGCCCTTTTTATTGAGACAGGATGACACTAAATTGCTGAGGCTGGCCTTGAACTTGTAATCCTCTTGCTCCAGCCTCCAGAATAGCTTCGAAGTGCAAATCAAAGCTACAGTGATGGGAGGCTGAAGCAGGAGGATCACAAGTTCAAGGCCATCCTCAGTAACTTAGCCCTGTCTCAAAAACAAACAAACAAACAAATAAATAAATAGAAAGGGCTGGGGATGCAGCTCAGTGATAAGCACCCCTGGGTTCAATCTCCCGTATCAAGAACAAAATAAAACAAACAAAACCCCTACAATGAGATATGACCTAATCTCAGTTAAAATAGTTATTATAGAAAAACAAAAAGAACAAAATTAAAAATGCTCGTGAAGATGTGGCAAATAAGGAACTCTGATACACTGTTGATGGGAATGTGAATTAGCACACCCACTGTGGAGAAAAGTGGGGAGATTCCTCCAAAAACTAAAAAATAGAAGTTCCATGTGATCCTGCAACCCCGCTCAAGAATGCACCTAAAGTGAGAGTGCCCAAGAGACCCCCGCATAACCGTGTGGATCGCAGCACTATTCACAGAGGCTCGGATGTGGAATCAGCCTAGTGACCATCACCAGATGGACAGATCCACGGTGAAATATTATTCAGTCCTAAAGGAAAACAAGACCCTACCATTCGCAGCCAGTTGGATAGAACTGGAGCACATGGTGTTAAGTGAACCAAGCCAGGCACAGAAGGCAAACACTGCAGCTGGCTCTCCTGGCGGACACCAAAACGAAAATGGAAAACAAGCCGACCTAAGAGTACAAGAGCAATTACAGCAAGAGGGTGGACGGGAAAAGGGAGCGTGGATGAGGGGCCTGGGCGAGTCAGTGCGCACCCTGTGCACCTGGTGAGGTACCACACCGCACCCCACTGATGTGGATGATTTAAGCCTTTAACACAAAATAAGATAAAACATCTGAAAAGGAGAGAGATACCCAGAACAGGCAAATCCGCAGAGACAAGAAGCAGATAAGCAGGTGTCAGGGGCGGGGGAGAGGAACGGAGGGGGACTCCTGATGGGGACAGGGTTTCTTCTGGGGGTGATGGAAATGCTGTAGAACTAGATAGAGCTGGTGCTTACACAGTGCTGTGAATGTGCCTCTCAATTGTTCACTTTATTTATTTATTTAATTTTTGGCACCGGGGTGCTTCACCACTGAGCCCCATCCCCAGCCCTTTTCTTTTGTTTTGAGATGGGGACTCACTGAGTTGCTTAGGGCCTCGAAAACTTGCTGAGACCGGCCTTGAACTCGCCATCCTGCCTCAGCCTCCCGAGTTGCTGGGATGACAGGTGTGTGTCACTGTGCCCAGCTGTTTATTTATTTTGAGATGAGGTATATCCCTCTGTTGCCCAGACTGGCCTCGAACTCCTGGGCTCAAATGATCCTCCCACGTCAGTCTCTGAAAGAGCTGGGTTCTGTTCACTGCACTTGGCTTAAACCGCTGGTTAATTTTCACGAGGTGTGGTGGCGGCACCTGTAGTCCCAACTACTTGGGAGGCTGAAGCAGGAGGATCACTTGAACTAAGGAGTTCAGGGACAGCCTGGGTAACAGTGAGCCCCCTGTCTTATGAATAAACAAACAAACAAATTAAGGAACTCTGATAAGGAACCCTGATACCATCCTGGTCATCTGTGAGTTCAGGGGCATTAAGTATATTCAAATTGCTCAGGACTCTTGCAAAACTTAAACTTTGTCCCCATTAAACCCATACCCCGCTCCCCTCCCCCAGCCCTTGGCACCCACCATTCTACCTTTTGTCTATGTGACAACTAAGGGGTCTCCCAGAAGGGGAATCACACAGCATTTATCTTTTTTTGTGACTGGCTAAATGGTTTTCATGTAATGATAATTTCACATAAATTTAAAAAATGTAAAAAAAAAAAAAAAAAAAACATCTCATGGCCAGGGGCGGTGGCACAGGCCTGTAATCCCAGTGGCTCAGGAGGCTGAGGCAGGAGGGTTGTGAGTTCAAAGCCAGCCTCAGCAAAAGCAAGGCGCTAGGCACTCAGTGAGATGCTGTCTCTAAATAAAATAGAGAATAGGGCTGGGGAGGTGGCTCAGTGGTCGTGTGCCCCTGAGTTCAATCTCTGGTACTCCCCTCCCCCCCAAAAAAAATCTCATGAATCGGATCCCATTCCCCCAGCTCCGCCCCATTGAACCCACCCAGGGGCTCCCCAAAGCAAAAACGACGCTCCTGGCTAGACTCTCACCTCATGCTCTGTCCTTGGCCACCTGATGCTCTGTCCTTGGCTGCCTGGGAACGCTGCAGCCCCTCCAGGTCCCGAGCTTCTAGCCCTTCGCCCCACCTGCACACTAGCTGGGTGGCTTCGTCCCTCTTCCACCCTTAACTTTGAAGTTGACATCCAAGCCATGCCCACTGGAACCCCAGGGGGCCTCCTACTGCTCCCATGTGGGTCCTGGATCTGTCCCTCTGGGATCCTGACCCATCGGAGCCTCTTCTACACGGTGGCCACCTCTGGCCACCTCTCTGGAGAGAGCTGTGTCCGGCCAGCCCGTGGTAGGAGCTCCAGAGAGGAGGGCAGGAGCAGGCTGGGGACCGAGGACAGCCATTTGTGCTGAGGACCATCAGGGCTGGTGCACTGGCAGCCCCGGGGGAAATGCACTCACACACCTGGAGCTCCTGCCCGCCGGCCCCCAGGTTCTGTGTCCTGCCACTACTACAAAGCGTCCTCCTCCAGGCTAGGGCCACAGATCTGGGGCACAGGCAGGGGACATGTGCTTTACTGACCAGCCTGGGCCACTTCCGAGCCTGACTGTCCACTGCAGCCTTCCCTGACACCCTTAGGACATCTTGGACCACAGTCACCTCACCAGACACCTGACGCAAGAGGACCACCTGCTTGTCCTCCTCCTCCCTGGGCCCACAGCCCTTGCTCGACCTCCCAGGAACTGGACAAAACTCAAGAGAAGGCTCTGCACCCCAGTTCCCTGCCCTCTGCACCCCAGCTCCTGGTTCCTCTCCAGCCTGACTCTAGAAATCTGCCTCTGGCCACCAGGATCGCTAGCTCTGGCCCCACCTCAGCCAACCTTCCAACAAGGGGCTCCCTGGTGTCCCCCGACCAGAACCCCCAACCGGATGGGCTCACCCAGGGGCCTCACAACTACTCTCCGGCCCCTCGTCACCTGCATCTACTTGCTGACCTGGACACCCAGTGTCCTCCCACCTTGTCCCCTCCTCACTTCCTGACTCGGCATCAAGCCCCCATCCCAGACCTCGCCCAGGGACCCGCCTTCCTCACACACCCACTTCCGCTGGGCTGCTGAGCCTCTCGGCTCTACTTCCTGAGCATTTCTCCAATCGGCCACTCCTGTCCCCGGGGCCCCGTGTGTCCTGGTGAGTGCCTCCTAAACCCCGTCCTCAGTCCCCTCTGCAGCCTTGGTGACAGAGAGCCAATGCCAGCCAATGCCAGCCAATGGCAGGGTCTGTCACTTCCCGCCTCTGTTCATAGCCCTCAGGTTTGTCCCAAACCCTCACCATGGTCTCCGAGGCCTTAGGTGCCCACTGCCCCTCTCCCGCCATCCCCACTACCCTGGCCACTGCGTTCTTGCCTGTCCTGCTCTTCTCCTGGCCCTCATTCAAAGTCCCCTTCAGTGACAGGCCATCCCTATCCCTCTTGAAAACTGCCCCTGGCCCCCATCCCCAGCACCCCATTACCGTCTGCTGCCCAGACTCTCCGGGGGCACTTCCTGCCATCAGCAGATGGCATCCCTCACTTTGTCCGCGCCACAGTCAGCACTGCATGGACAACGTGCTTTCTCTACCCGCTCCTGGCTGTGTCTACACAGCAAGTGGGACACAGTAGGTGCTCAATCAATGCACATTGAAACAGCTCACTTGAAAGCATAATTGATAAGAAGCCAAAGGCAACTCCATGCCCCTGAACCCTAAGGGAGATCAGTTACACTTCAGCCAGACTGGTCCCTCCAAGGACTCAGGAGGCGGAAAACCTGCGTGGTGTGTGCTCCCAGGCCACGGCCCCCCACTGTGGCTTGGTGCCCGTGGAAGCCCCCCCAGTCTGTTCCTGTCAAATGGCAGGAAACGCTGTTGACATGTGACTCAGAAACTCAGCCCAGGTGTTCAGCACAGAGCAGAGGAGCTGGAACCCCACTGCAGGTGGACTCTTCTGTGCCACGTGGCCAATGCTAGCCCTGCCCTGCCTCCTTGGCTGGGACAGGCCACCCAGCGCCTCTGTAGCCACCTTCCTGCCCAACCTCTGTGATGCCCACATCAAATCAACCAACTGGGGGAAGCCACCTCTCATCATCTTTATATCCTTGCCAAGATAGGTCAAGACACTGGGGAGACTCTCGTTTCCACCCAGCTGCAGAGGAAACATTTTATCACCCACAAACGCCCTCTCCATCCCTTTCTTAAACCCCTCCCTTTAGAATGAAACTCCATCTCCTGTCAAGAGCTGCAGCAGCCACTCTTTTAGTTCTCAAGTAACAACCTCGTAAGTGCCCCAGAGCCTTTGCATATGCTGGTACTGACTCCTGAAATGTTCACCTTGATCCGTGCAGGGATCACCTCCTCCAGGGGGCTCCTCTGACCCCCAGCAGCACCAAGGGCCCTGTTTTTAGTGTGTTTTAAGCAGAGCCCACCCCACCCACCCCTAAAGGATCCCTACCGTAGAAGACAGAGGGTGGGTCATGAAAGAAGGGGTAGTCAGTGCCAAAGAGCAGGTAGGCACTGTAGCTCCAGCAGCCCAAGTAGAACAGAAACTTCCAGGCGCTCTCAGGCATCTTGGCAGCATCTCTGGGCTGAAGGCGGCATCGCTTGGCCAGGGGCTGTGGGTGAGAAGGTGGGTGGTAGTTGGCCCCAGGACCAGGAGCTACTCCATCAGCTGAGGAAACGGGCCCCGGAGCTCCCCAGGAAGGGCAAGGCTGGGGAGGGCCCGGCCCCCATGCCCATAACTGCCTGGAGCAACCAGAGCCCAGGTGTGTCTGCCAAGGGCTAAACTTAGCGCCCAGCTGTCCAGCCCACGAGGCCCCAGCACTGGGGAGGGAAGAGAGGGGGAGACTGCGAAAAGGCTAGAGAAGACGGGAGGGCCAGCAGGGAGACACTGGGCTTAAGTGACAGAGACCCACGGGGTCAGCCTGGGGGAACCCGGCTCGGGTCACAGGGTGAGCTTGGGGTACAATCAGGAGGAGGAGGAATTAGAAGGCATGAAGATGGATGGGGGCACCATAAAGGAGATCTGGAGGCATCTGGGGGCCACGGGAGGCTGGAAAACCCAAGGGATCCCCTGGGGAGACATGAGGGGAGAGGGAGAAGGCGAGGGGAAAAGGTGCTTGGGAGGGGGCATTTGAGGAACCAGAGAAGAACCGAAGGCCAGGGAGGACGGGACAGGTGTGGAGGACAGGGACCTGGGGAGGCGGAAAGAGCAAAAGATGGGGCTGGGGGAGAAAGGGCTTAGATGGAGGAGGTGTCAGAGGTGGACGGGGGGCTTTGGGGGACATCAGGGAGAACACAGAAGTGTGGCCATGCAAGGGGAGCCACCAGGAATTAGAAAGGTCAGGGACAAGAAGGGGAGGAGGCTCCCGCTCTTTAGGGGTGGGGTTCCAGAGCTACAGGCCAAGCCCCGCCTGCTCCCCTGGGCTGAGGGGGCCGCAGGAGCCCAGAGCAGTTGTCATGGAGACAGCCACAGCCAGCTCTGGTAACCCCTGGCAACCGGGCTCCTGCCAAGAAGATGAGCTTTGGAGAACCAGGCAGCCCCTCCGCCCATTTCTGGGGAAGGGCGAGGCTGGGATTGGGGAGAACACCCCACCCAGGCTGGGGAGGGCGCTTCAGGATTCCAAAGTGCGGATGTACATGGTCCTGCTGTGCCCTACCCAGGTCACTCAGGAAGGTTGGGAGGAAGCACCTATTTGCCCTGGTGGCCAAAAAGGGCCATATCACCCTGCCAGCTTTCACCCTCAAGAGCCTGGGAAGCTGAAAATTGGGGGAGGCGGATGGAGGCAACTGAAGAACAGGGTTAACCTGTGGAGCAGCCCTCCCCACACCTGCCTCCCCCTCCCTAGAGCAAGGTGGGGGAGGGGATCTCTCCCTCCTGTGGGTGATATGGAGACAGGGTGGGCACAGTGGCAGCAGACAACACCCTATCTTGACCTAACAAGGGCCAGCTTCTTCCCAGCCAGCAGAGAAAGGCCTCTTTGTTGGCACTGGGCTCTCTGTCCCCCCGCACCCTTTACACCACCTCCAGTCAGACTGGGGTGGGGTGACCCCCAGCCAGTCCCGGGGGAGTCGCAGCCAAGTTAGAGGCCCAGATGCCTTTCCATCAGCTCCTGCCACAAACATGACTTCCCAGGAAAGGGAGAGGGGTCAGAGTCAATGTCACCACCTGTCACTCTCTGACCTGGGAGGTGGCCTCCTCAGGTTTTCCAGAAACTCGGTGATTCAGTCATCGCCTCTTGGAGGCAGCATAGTCCATCCCCAAAGACCCAGGCCATGTCACCCCCAAGGCAGAGACCACAAACGTGGCCACGACGCCCAGGCATTTGCCACCTCTGATCGGAGGGTGGCGCTGACCCCAGACAGGCGCGAGGCAGCGATCTGGAGGCTCCGGCCTCTGGCCGGTAGCAATGGGCAGCGGGCCCCGCCGCTGCACGAACCCCGGGGAGGCTGAGCAGCGGTCCTCCAGCGCGCTCCGCAAGGCCATGCAGACGCAAGGAGCCGGCGACTTCCGTAAGCCGAGGCCTCTTGGTCCACGTCCTGGACTTCTTGGTCCCCAGCTCGGCCCTGCCTGAGAGACCGTGCAGAGGCCCGAGTCCCCCCACCATGCGGGGCCCCTTGTCCCAAACGGACCAGGAAGGATCGTGCTTTGGTTCTCCCATGTCCAGAACACCTAACCAGCACCGGGCGCCTTACATCCTGGGATCACCCCAGCCCGGCCACACCCCCGCATCCACCCCCACCTTCCCACCTGGTACTGATCGAAAGGGGCGCGCAGCGGCCCAGGGTCTCTTGTCTGGAGGCCCCAATGTCCCGGGCCCTTCTAGACCATGGACCACCACATTCCAATAACATCCCCCCTTGGCTAGCATTGACAGAAAGGGACGCGTGGCTGCCCTGAATCCCTCGTCCAGGGCCCCCTTCCCTGCAACCCAGGGTCCCCATGTCCCGGCCCCGCTTCTCACTGACCCGAAAGAGGCGCGCGGTGGCCGCGGAGCGCAGCGCGGTCCAGCCAAGCGCGCAGAGCGCCAGCAGCAGCAGCTCGGGCGGCGCCAGGTGCGCGTGCTCGGCCAGGCCGCGGCGCGCCAGTCCCCAGCCGCAGTCCGCACAGCCCCGCGCTGCCGCTAGCGCGCTGCCCCAGCTCCGTTGCACCAGCTGCGCGTAGCTCGGCATGGGCTCGGGCCCCGCCGGCCCTGCTGCGGTCCCTGCCGCCGCCATGCAGCCGGCTCTCTGGCTGTCCCCTGCTGCCTGCGCCAGCCCGCGGTGGCCGCCGGAGCCGCGCACCCCGCGTCACGCGCCGCAGTTGGGCCGGGGGCGCGCCGGCTGGAGCGCAGAGGACGGAGGGGCGGGGTCAACGCAAGCTCCGCCCCAGCAGGGGCGCGGAGAGGGGCGGCAGAGGAGTTGCGGGGCGTCCTGGAGGCCGGCCCTAGCTCGCACCGCTATTCTTGCGCGGACACCGAGGCGGGATGGCGGGCGGGTGGACCTAGATCCCCAGCAGGCTCCGTGCGACCCCTTGTCGCTACCCGTGTCCTCACCCCCTGCTTCAGTACCCACCACATAATGTCCGCGGCTTGGGGCACTGCGGGCATCAGCAGGCAGTGTCCTCGGCCGGCAACACCCTCTCTTCCGGGCCCTCCAGCCTGTCTCTCCTGCGCCAATACCGTCCCCCCTACCTTTACCGTTTCCTAGAGCCCTCCCACCTGGTGGATTTGAGGCATTCAAATCCAGCTTCAGGGACCATCCTGTGGCCTTCCCACATTCAGAAGGGTAGGGTACATGAAACTTCTCATTCCCCAAAAAGACAGAGCCCACGCGAGACATAAGGAAAACTCCCCTCGTGGAGATTCACCCTGTTTTCCCACGAGGCTCCTAGCAGGCAGAGCATCATTGGGCTGGGGACCTGTGACACTTCCTAGCTTTTGCTCCTCGGGCCAGTGGTAGGTGGTTAGGGACTCAGAGGCAGATAGTGAGGTTGGGGCTGCTAACATTAGGGGCCTCCCTGGAAGAGAGAGAGAGCTGGGTCAGTCTGAGGGTCATCTGCTGCTGCTCTAAGAGACTGGGGACCAGCAGGCCTCCCCAGCATCAGGTCAACACAGGCCTTGCGGGAGGCCAAGGGGATGGGTGTCATTGTGGGAAGACTCAGAGAAGCTGGATTAAGATCATAATTTGAGACCACCCTGGGGACCACTCTCCATCAACCACTGAACAACCCCTGGCCCAAATTCCCCAAAAACTATCAATGAGGGTACTGGTCACCTTTGTTGGAAACGCCTCACCTGACACTGCTGCCCCACCTCCTAGCTGCTACGATTTCCCTTACCTGGCCTTCAAGGGTCAGGATGCAGGGATGGGCCCCACAGGAGCCAGACTGGTTCCACAATCACCAGTCTATCCTGACCTTGACGTGCTGGTGAAGACCCCGGAGGGGGGGTCACGGGAGCCTTCTGCCTCTCCCCCCACATCCAGTCCGGCAGCACCGGTAGCCCTAGCTTCAGAGGTTCCTTATCTGGCCACTTCTCTGCACTGCACCTCCTGGTCCTTGTGCTGCCTGGGACCACCTTGGGCCTCCTGTCTGCTGTCCTGCCCTAACTCCTTACCCCACACAGAGGCCAAAGGACCTTCCAACACGAGGGCGCTTTCCTGCCAAGCTCACAGCCCTCCCGGGTTCCAATCTCAGAAAAAAACAGCTCTCCACCAACTCAGCCCACCCCCCCCATCTTCCTTCCCCCGCTTGCTGCATCCTCAGGCCATGTGGCCTCCGGCTGTTCCTGCAACACCAAGGGCTGCCTGCAACACCCTTCCTAGTAGCTGCAGGGGTCTCCCTTACCTCCTTCTGGCTTTACTCAGATGTCACCTACTCAGTGCACCTCCCTGAGTCCCACCCTCTCCTCAGTCTTCTTGTCACTACCCCATTGTTCATCTTACTCATCCCTTTTTTTTTAAAGGGGATATTTAAAAATAATTTCGGGGGGTACCAGGAATTGAACTCAGGGGCACTTGACCACCGGGCCCCATTCCCAGCCCTATTTACTATTTTATTTAGAAACAGGGTCTCACTGAGTTGCTTAGTGCCTTGCTTTTGCTGAGGCTGGCTTTGAACTCACGATCCTCCTGTCTCTGCCTCCACAACCACTGGGATTACATGTGTGAGATTCCATCTCAGAAAAAAAACAAACAAACAGAATTTATTACTTGTTTTTATGTAATGCTGAGGGTTGAACCCAGTGCCTCACCCGTGTGAGCAAGTGCTGTGCTACTGAACCACAACTCCAGCCCCATCCTACTCATGAATGTGGGTAGGGGAGGTGACAAGCCCAGCAGGTGTTATGCGTAGTGGGTGGCAGGAGGCCTGGCCTGGTCAATTCAGGGCCAGCAGAGGCCTGAAAGGTCACTAACATGGAAGCCTCTGAGGTGGGGAAGGGGGCTCAGGCCTCGCTGGGTGTGCTCCCCAGGTCTGACCTGGCCTGTGGGGCAGCCCTGGACCTTCCCCTCTTCCTCTATCCACCTCCCACTGAGCACTATCTGGTCACTATGGTGCCCATCAGTAATGGGAGAAGTGCTGCCTGCCCACCAGCCCCAGCTCAGCCTCAGGTTTCTTTTGGGTGTGTCCAGTCAGGAGGCCACCCACAGGTGGGTGCAGGCAGGGATGGAAAGTGGCTTCTGGCACCGACAGCAGAGAACAAGGGCCGCTGAGGGTCATTCATGACACCGGTGTCCCTTCTCTGCCTCAAGAGGACAGGCCTCCTCTCTCAGAAGGCATACTGGGAACAGGATCCTGATGCCACTGCCCAGGGAAGGCCTTTCTGCCACCTCCCTCCCCAGCTGGGCAGGAAGGAGCTGGGGGATGGGTGTCATCTGTTGTCATATTCTGGCAACCAAGGACTGGGTTCTTTCAGGTGGCCACCCCCAAGGCCTGGACCCAAGTGTCGTATCTCCTCCACAGGAGATAAGCTGAGGCCAAAGCCAGACACTGGCCAGTGGCCAAGGGCACATTGTCCCATCCAGCTCACCATGACAATCCGGAGAGGACTCTGGGCTCCCACACAGGTGTGTCTGGGCCATGGATGCTCATGTCCCAGAACCTGGCCTGGAAGCTGCTTATTTGGATGGGCACAGCTCATTGGCGACCTCACCTGAGTGGCTCTTCCAGCCATTCCTCTCTCCCACCCCCAGCCCTGCCACCCACCTCCCCTTTAGTGTCTGGCTCTCTACAAATTTCTGTCTGGGAGGGGCAGAATCTTGGTACCTGCCCACTATGGTGTCCCAGGGCCCAAGGGCCCCGACCACTGCCAAGTCTCAATTCAGCACAGGACAATGGTGAGGAACAGAGGCCTGGGATCCTCCCTGCTTTGCTGGGCAGAGGCCTGGGTGCTTTGGGCTTGCTCCTGCCCGCACCTCCGGACCGACAGACGATCCTGGGTTTGAATCTCAACACCCTCCATGACAACTGCATGATGGACCTGTGTCTGTTCCCCTGAATACCAACTGAGGCTGTGGCATGAGGGCCGCAGGGAGGGACTGGGCTCCACAAACTGCAGCTCAGGAGTGCGGGACCTGTGGCATGTAAGCAGTGGGGCGATGGACTCCACGCAGACACTTCCATTTGCAGAGCGGTTGACAGAGGCCCGGGACCCTACCTTCCGACCCTTGGTTCCTACCCTCTCCCACCAAAGTGACCAGAGCACTGCACTGGGTGGGGACACCCCAGAGTAAAGACATTTATTGGCAGATAAGGGATGCAGGGGCCAGACCTCCAGCCCAAGGACGGGATGAGTGGGGAGCAGGTGCCAGCTGGCGGGCAGTAGGGTCCCTGGTATTGCTGTTTCCATGTCCAGGACTTGAGTCTGGGACTGTACTCAGGCACTGGGAGCGTATTGCAGCACCAGGCGGTCAAAGTCATTCTCCTTCAACAGGAAGGAAAGAAGGGGCTGCATCAAGGTGGGAGGAGAGGGAGGGTGGAGAGGAGGAGAGGAGGAGGAGAAGGAGGAGAGGGAGGAGGGGGAGAGGGGAAGGAGGGGGAGGGGAGAGAGGAGGGGGAGGAAGGGGAGGAGGGGGAGGGAATGGCGGGGAGGGAACCTGCGAGAGCCCACGCAGGCACACATGAGGCCAGCCGGCCCAGCTAGGCTGGGAGCCTAGGACAGGCCTCTGCTCACCTTGGCCTGATACTCCCTGATGAAGGGGTGAGACCTGTGGGCATCCTTCAGCTGTGACAAGTATCGATTGGTCACCTGAGGGGGAAGTGGGGCAAGATTAGCCAAAAATGGGGATCCCAAGGCAGCTTTGACCTAAGGGTAGAGAGGGTGGGGCGGGGTCCCCCCCACCCCAGAAAGGAGTGGGCTGCTCCTGCCCCGTGTTCCTCCATCTCCCTGGGGGCTCCTCACCCCATCCTGGATTGGGCTGATGACGGAGGAGCCTCAGGCAGGGAGTAGAGAACACCCTGGAACAGTGCCTGGCACGGAGCCGCTCTGCACGGGGTTGGTTGCACCACAGGGTTCAGGGCAGCGGGCCAGAAAAGGCCCTAGGAGGACAGTGGCCAGGCCATGCCAGGAGGGATGGGACAGAGACATGAGGGAGATGGCCGTCTGAGGGGGGGTGAACTTGTTCTGGGCATACTTTGTACCAAGGCTCACCAGAGGCCTGGGGACTAGAACCTGGACCTCAAGCAGAGCCTGCTCTCAGCCTCAGCCCAGCCTCCACCCAACTGCCCGGGGCTGGGGAGTGTCCTTGTCTCCCTGAGACTGGGGTCCAGAGCATCTCGGGACTCTCTCTCCCCACACCACCTATGCCCTGCTCCTGCCTGAGGAGCCTTTCTCAGGCACCAGTGAATGATCATCGCATGGCCTCACTTTTCGCCTCAAGTGAGGTGGGCTCAATAGTCACCCTCCTGGGTCTTCTCTGTCCTGTGCCCACACTCACCCTGAAGGGGCACCAGCTGGGGTCCCAGTCCAGTCAGCCCCACTCCGGCAGCCCTGAGTCCACCCATCTAGTGGACCCTAAGGATCCACTGGCCCACCATCTTGCCCAGAGGACACACACACCACTGATCCTGGGGCCTTTTGGTGGACAGCGGGTTTCTGCCCTAACCTCAGGCTGACTTGAGCCCCTAACCACACCCTGGATCAGCTCCGCAGGGATTGGGACCCCTGCACCTGGCTGTGGGCTGGGCTGGTGAGGAGGTGAAGGGGGGCCTACCTCAGGGGGCTTGCCCAGGTGTTGTGACAGGACAATGAGGTTGACCAGTGTCTCTGGATGGCCACTGTCCTGGAAAAACAGATGTGGGGTAGGAAAGGTCAGCAACTCCAGGACACCCTGAGCTTGTCTACTCGCCCCCTATCTCAGGTGGGATAATGCCCTCCACTGCTCAGGAGTGGGCACTGACCCACACAAGTTTATTCCTAAAAGGTGGGGCCAGTTGCTAGTCCAAAGTCCCCCTCCCATCATTCTATAAGGTGGGACCTCAGGGATGACACAGTGCCAGGGGCTGGTGGCCTATGCCTTCCTGACACCCCATGCCAGCTAGGTCTTCTCCAGATTTCAGAGTTTTCTCATGTGGAGGCCAGCCTGGGACATAGTGGCCCTGATTGTCCAGAGGGGCACATTAACCACACCAATCTCAAAGTCACCAAGGCCAGGCCCCACAGCCTGTTTCCACTCTGCAAATGATGAAAACAGCCACTCACAGAACAGAATGGGGAGCAAGGCTCCTATCAGTGTTTGTCTCCATCAGCTGAAGATGCTCCCCAGTAACAAACTCACCCGACGCCCTTGCTGACTATAACAACAGAAGGCCTCCAGGAGACTCTGCAGCCACGGGGCAGGCAGCACTCCCTCCTTTCAGACAAGGGCAGGCCCAGGGACACCTCCCACCTGCCCACTCTTCTCCGGATCACTGCTGGTGGGCAGCTCCTCAATTCCAGGTCAGAATCAGATGAGGAGTCGCACCTGAAAGCTCCAAATCAGGGAGCTGAGGTGACACCGAGGACAGCATGTGTCTGCTCAGCTCAGGCCAACTACGGCCCAAGCTGCCTGGATCCTCCTATTTTCAAGAGAAGCCTGAACTGGGATTTTCATTTGCAATCCCCTGATTTAGGTCTTAGGCAGCTGATGGGCATCAGAATACTCGTGGGGCCACAAGTGAAGGTCACTGCCATGCCCAATTCAGTTCCTCCTGGAAGAGTGCCTACCTTGTCCAGTGCCTCCTGCAGTACGCCCTCGGCAGCCTCCCACCGGCCCTGGGCCATGTGGCAGGCCGCCTGTCCATTGAGCAGAAGCAGGGTGGACGAGCACTTGTCTGCTAGTTCCTGGAAGATGTAGTAGGCATCCTGTAGCTTCTCGCCACCCTGAGGGTACAATGACATCACTGCCTGTCACCCTGCTGCCCAACCTGGCCCCTGTCTACTCCCCACATAGCCCAGACTGTGGCATTTTGCAGAGACAAATGTGGCAAGGTTGGCTCATGGCCCTGCCATCCCCTCCTGGCAGAGACCCTGTGTGGCCAGGAGCCTGCTGACAAGATCTGGGGCACTGGTCACACCATGCCTCACGTGACACCTGGCTCCCTGAGCACTCAGTTTACAGAGGGGGGAATGAGGCTTCCAGGGGATTCAGTGCATGGGGAGGCAGCACCTGGGACTGTGCTGGGACCACTAGGTCAGGGCACATCAGAGGTAATATCTGCTTTATGGCCAGCAGCCTTGACCTGTCCCCTTGCTAACAATACAGTGTGACACTTGCAAGGAGGGCCTGAGACCAAGGTGAGCTGTGAAAAGAATGCACATCTAAGCTGAGCATGGCAATGGTGCTTGCAGTGCCAGCTACCTGGAGGCTGAGGCAGAAGCATCTCTGGAGCCCAGGAGTTCAAGGTCAGCCTGGGCAATACAGTGAAAGCCCATGTCAAAAGATAATAAAAAACTCAAAATAAACAAAACTATCAGAAAGCTGTGTTGGAGTTTGTACACTCAACTGGATGGACATTAGAAGTCCCTGGGCATGGAGCTTTGGTCCCCAGAGAAGCAGAGGCAGCGGGTACACTCGGAAGGCCCAGACAAAAGAGTGACTCAGAAAGGAAGCCAAGTTCCAGAAAAGGTGCTGTTGCCAGGAGGGTGGGGCAGCGGGTAGCTCCGGGCTGAGGACACCTCCATAGCTTTGGTGGGAACACTGCCTCACTAAGACCCTGTCCAGCCCGGTTCCAGGAGTCTGACCAACAAAGCTGAGTGAGCCCCACAAACCCTAAGGGGACCTGGGAAGAGGACAGTTGTGAAGCTGCCTGTGGTTCTGGACCCCCAGTCCCTCTATTCATTCTGGCTCTGTCCCCATGGCTTGGATTCAGGAGACCTGGGATGGGGTCGAGATAGGACATGAGCCAGGAGCGGATGAGTCCATAGGAGTGAGGTCCCCGTGGCAGCAGGCAGAAGCAGGGCGTCAATCTCCACCACCCCCCCCCCGAGACTCTGCAAGGTCAAGAGGCTCACCACAGCCAGGTTGACCCAGGCAGTAGCCAGCTGGGTGAGGGTGGCATCCTCATCCAGGTCCTGCATTCTCTTCAGCTCCTTCCTAGGGGCAGGGGGAGGACAGAGGGCACTGAGTGCCAAGACGCCCACCTGGTGCTCCCCCTTATTCCTGTTCACGGGTCCCCAGAGCCTGAGCACCAACAGCCCACTGTCCCTCAACAGTTCCTGCCTCACGACATGCCCAGAAGGGCAGGCTAGGCCCTGCCTGCTGCCCCTTAAGAGTGCCCGCAGGAGGAAGGGCTCAGGAGATGCACTCCCTCTCCCTGGGGGACAGAGCTCAGGAAGCGGTGACAGAGGCAGAGTGACAACAAGTTTTCTTTCCTTTTCTCTTTTAGTGCTGGGGATGAAATCCAGACCATGCACATGCCAGGCAAGTGCTCTCCCACTGAACCACGCCTGAAACCTGAAAACTTTTTTTAAAAATTTTTTTGTAGTTGTAGATGGACAGAATGCCTTTATTTTTATGTGGTGCTGAGGATCGAACCCAGTGCCTCATGCATGCAAGGCAAACGCTCTGCCATCGAGCTATAGGCCCCTGAGGACAATTCTTAAGCAAGAGCCTTGCAAAATGTAGCAAGGGGGGGGGCCCTAAACGCTCCCCACAGCCTCTGACTCTGCTGCTTCCAGGATCTGAGTGAGGAGAGGACCCAGAGGGGCTATGCAAGCGGGCACCGTGGCTCAGCCTCCTCTACTCTCTCCACAAAGCCCACCCCTACCCTGAAGGTCAGGCCCCACCACCAACCGCCCAGAGGGAAACAGACATGGGCAGTAAGTAATGCCCGTGTTTCTGGCAATGACTGCAGGGAAGTGTTGGATAAAGGATGGCAGGTTGCTTCAGTGCAACGGAAAAAACAACCAGAAACAATTGAGTAACAGAGGCTCTGGTACATGGCTGAGCTGTGGCCATGAGACCAGTCAAACAGGTAGGGGACTCACCGGGCAAGGTCCAGGCGGTCCAGCTTCAGCAGAATCTGTACTGTCATGGCCATGCTGTGGACAGGGCAGGTGGGGTCAGCAGACAGCCCCAGAAGCACTGCAGACCCCCACCAGGGGCTCACTCCATGTGGCACCACCTTCTAGAACATTCCTATTTCCTCTAAAAGATCTTGGTCCACCAGCCCCATCTTGCAAAGGGGGACACCCTGGCTCTTCCACTTCACTGCCAAGCTTGCTCAGGCCAGGATGTCCCACAAGGTCTGCAGGGAGAAGCTCCAGGCGCATGGCCCTCTTGCTGTCCCCCTGTAGATGGAGCTGCACTGTTCAGGCCCATGGGTGGAACACCTGCTCCAGGCTTCCTGACACCACCCAGCACTGTGGCCCAGGATGAGGCCCCGCAGCGGAGGGACACATGCCCACTCCTGTTTCTAAGGAGGCATCTGAACCCCACACCCCACACACCCCTTAAGCCCTCTGTTCCCCTCTGCCCAGTTTCCCTCTCAGCCCCACCCCCGCCAGCTTAGACCAGCAGTTACTCATGTGGCTGCCTGTCCCTGTGTTTTCCCACCTGACAGGAGCCAGCACCAGACCAGCAGATGACAGGTCACTCATCAGTCCCCCGTTCCATTCCTGTTTCTTCCCTTCTTTCCTTTCTATTTCCTTCTTTCACTTCCCCCAGTACTGAGGGTTGAACCAAGGTTGCTCTACCTCTGAGAGCTCTATCTCAACCCTTTTTATTCTTTACTTCAAGACAAATCTTACTGAAGAGGCCAGGCTGGCCTTGAACTTGCTGTCTTCCTGCCTTAGCCTCCCAAGTTGCCACTATCCCTAGCCCTATTTCTTTCTTTTTTCCTTTCCTTTTTGGTGCCGGGATGGAACCCAGGGCTCTGCGCATGCTTGGCAAGTGCCCTACCACTGAGCTGTACCCATACCCCCAGCCCCTTGCTGGACAGTGATGTGACGTGAGTAGACACAGCCAGCCACGACTGATCAACGGAGGGAAGCAAGGTGCTGTGAAGAGATAAGACAGCTCTGCTCATTGGGAGGGATGACCATGACCTGGATACAATGCAGGCCCAGAAAGGCCCCCTGGGGCAGAGAGTGGCCCCAGCCCAGAGCGTGCTGAAGGAAGGCTGGCTGGCCAGTCTGTGGGGCCAGAATGGCATAAGAGACCTGGATCAGGGCCCAGGACAGAGTCGAAGGCTGCATGGGGGTGGAGGGACAGAAGCCGAGAGGAGAGACAAAGGTGCTTTCTGCTCTGCCCTTGGGAACAGAAGGTTTTCAGCCTCCAGCGCTGTGTCCTTGGAGTGCCAGGTCAGCCATGCAGATGAAAATGTCTCCTGGCCCGAGAATGGGAGCTGCAGGCTGACGGGAGGCCAGGGACTGCTGTGCTGAGCCGCCCCAGTCACTTTTCCCACAACAGTAGCCAGTGGGGCCCTATGCCGCCTGGAGTTGTAGAGGGTCACTCAGTGCCCCTGTGCCATCCTGCTATGGCTTGAATGTCCCCTCTCAAGCTCATGCCAAAACTTATTTGCCACTGTGACAGTCTTGAGAGGTGGAACCCTTAAGAAGCGATTAGGTGTCAATAGCTCGGCCCTGAAGAATGGCTGATCACAGTAGTGGGTGAACTATCGCTGCTGTGTCCTAACAATAGGATGTTACCCACCATCCTCTCTCACCTTCCCCTTCCACCACATTATGTCACAGCACAAAGGCCTTTGCCAGATGCTCAAGTCATATTCTTAGACTTCCTAGCCTCTGGAACCATCAGCCAAATATGACTCCACTCTCCATAAATTCCCAGGTCTGTGGTGTTCTGTTACAGCAGCAGAAAACAGACTTGGTCCCCTTGGCTGAGCATGATGGCGCATAGCTAGAGTCCCAGCTACTTGGGAGGCTGAGGTGGTACTCTTGAACCTAGGAGTTCAAGGCCAGCCCAGGCAACACAGGAAGACACTGCCTCAAAAAAAGAAAGAAAGAGAGAGACAGAGAAACAAACCCACAAAGGAAGAAAGAAAAAGACAAAAGTCCCCTGGGGCACAGCAGCAGCTCACCATTCCAGGCTGTCCCCCTGGTGCAGGGTGCGCAGGGCTGCATCTGGGTTCTGGTCATGGAAGTACACTGAGGCAGCCATCAGCAGGAAGGTGGTATTGGTCACGTCCACACTCCTGCTCATCTCCCGGTCCAGCTCAGCCACAATAGAGTCCCTGCAAGACAAGGCTGCTCAGGGCCCAAGGCCAGGCAAGCAGTACCTTCACACCTGGCATGACCCTGAGTGCTGCCATTTAACAGGTACAGACAGGCCCAGGAAAGGTGAGCCAGGGCCCTAGAGGTGCACAGCAGCAGGTGGCAGAATGGCCCCAGCTGTCTCTAGAGCACCAAGCAGCCCCGACATGCCCCAGTGGGCACAGGCACTTGACACCTGTGCGCCAACCTTGTTATCTTCCCATAAAGCACTTCTCGACCTTCAGACAGATGGGAAACTGAGGCTGTAAGCAGTGGGACTAGTGCGGGGAGGCTGTGGAATGGGAGAGGGACAGTCCAGCTCTGCCCAGAAAGTAGCAGAAGGAACCGTCAGGCTCCCAAGCTCCCCTGGTCCTCAGTGCTAGGAGTTGTGATGTCCCCGCCACCCTGGGCTCAGGAACTGCCTGAGACCTGCTAGGCTGTGCTGAACAGGCGGGTCTGGTCTCTGGCTGGGCAGGTGGGTGCCCTCTTCCTGTGCTTTGGAAGACAGCCAGATCAGAAGACAAGACAGAAGCTCCCAATTCCCTACTGCCCCTGTGGTCTCAGGGCAGGTGCTCTTGGCAATGCCAAGGGCTGGACAATAACTGTTTTTTTTTGGTACCAAGGATTGAACTGAGGGGCACTAGACCACTGAGACAAATCTCCAGCCTATTTTGCATTTTTCAATTTAGAGGCAGGGGCTGGGGTAGTGGCTCAGTGGTAGAGTGCTCGCCTAGCACGCATGAGGCACTGGGTTCAATTCTCGGCACCACATAAAAACAAACTAATGTATCCACCTAAAGCTAAAGATACATAAATAAATAAATATTTTTTAAAAAATTTAGAGGCAGGGTCTCACTGAGTTGCTTAGTGCCTCCCTTTTGCTGAGACTGGCTTGGAACTCACAATCCTCCAGCCTCAGCCTCCTGCGTTGGTGGGTTTACAGGTGTGCACCACCATGCCTGGCCATTAACTGTCATTTTTAGCTGTGGGTTCAGAGAGTGCCTCACAGCCCTGAGACACACATATGATTTCTGCAATCTCCAACTCCCAGCCCCGCCTTTTATGATGCTGGGGATGGAACCCAGGGCGTCGTGCATACTAAGCACGTGCTTTACACTGAGTGACATCCCTAGCCCCCGCCAAAGGTCCTTTGCAGCAGTGTCCCTTGCTACCCCCTTATCATGCAAGTGAGAGAAACTGAGGCATCAGGAGGTGAGGGGGCGAGAAGGAGGGATACCCTGTTAGAGGGACACCAGAGGGATCTCTTGGAGAGATCCCAAGGCCCAGGGCCCCCAGCGTGTTTGGGCCTCACCTGCTGCTCTCACTGGCAAGGTATTCAGCAAACATGCGCACAGCCTGGAGCTCAGGGGCTGAGGAGGGCTTGATCTCATCCAGTACCACGCCATACTTCCTCTGTAGTTAAAACAATTGGTCAGTTGTGTCAGCTCTACCTGCCCACCATTAAGGATTCCTATGTCCTCAGCCCAGCTCCAAGCGTTGTCCTGGTGGTGCCTCCAGACAGGAAGCCTTTACCCTGCCCGCCTTTTGCCACTCTCTCCAGAGTGCACTACAGAAGCCAGTAAGGTGTCACCTGTCACAGGCAGTGGGCAGTTAGATATGCCCTCATCTGTTACCCATGCTGCCCACTGTTCTAGCTGGAGACTCTGAAAGGCCACTTTCCCTTCCCAGCTGTCCACCCCTATTGATGAGAAGACATATGGAAGTGGGCATGTCACCTGGGGCAAGGCAGCACCAGGGAGGGACTAGGCCTGGGCATGTGCTTCTATAAAGCAATGCATCCCACCCAGCCCACCTCAGGCAGGTCTTCCTGCTGACACCGACGGATGCTGGTGGTCACTCATGGAGTCAGAAGACCTGCCCCTCACTGCGTTCCCTTCCAGATGATTTCCATTTTATACACCCATGTGCTACTTTTTTTTCCCCTAGTACTGGCGATTGCACCCAGCGTACTCTAAGATGAGCTACACCTCCAGCCCTTTCTATTTTTCATTTTGAGACATGATCTTGCTAAATTGCCCAGGCTGGCCTTGAACTCGTAATCCTCTTGCCTTGGTCTCCTGAGTAGCTAGGATTACAGGGTGTGTCCCTGTATCCAGCTGCTATTTATTTATTTTTTCTCTTTAAGACAGGGTCTCACTATGTGGCCCAGTCTAGCCCTAAACTCCTGGGGTAAAGTGACCCTCCTGCTTCAGGCTCCTGAGTTGTTGCTGCCACCATGCCCAGCTAGGATTATTTTCTGAACATGAGAATACATGGCTATTGTATTATCAGGGTACCCTGCATTTAAAAAGCCTAGTGCCTGGTGTCAACTGTGGACTCTGGGTAATAACTCCAATTAATAATGTGCCAAATTAGTGTACCAACAAACACACCCACAGGGCTAGGAGTGTGGCTCAGTGGTTGAGCACTTGCCTAGCATGCATGAGATCTTGGGCTCAATTCCCAGCACTGTAAGAAATAAAATTAAAAAAAAAAAAAAAATGTGACCAGGCATGGTGGCCCATGCCTATAATACCCCTATTCAGGAGGCTGAGGTAGGAGCCTGCCTCTAAAGTTCAAGGCCAGCCTCAGCAACTTAGTGAGAGCCCCATCTCAAAATGGAAAAAAAAGGGGGGGGGCTGGGATAGCAATCCCTAGTACTTCCAAGGAAAAGGGAGAGAGAGAAAGAGAGAGAGAGAGAGAAGGAGAAGGAACATATAGAACTATATAACTACAATTTGCTCAGTTATTTTATAAACCTAAAACTGTAATAAAAAAATAGAACCTATTAATTATATTTTGGAGGAAAATGTCTATTAATGGCGACATAGGTGCCCTGACCTGGCTGTCCAGGGCCTCGGTTACACAGGTGTATAATGGAGGCACAATGACTGGCTGGGGGGCCCTGCAGGCTGCATCTCTGCTATGCCTACCCGTCCTACCACCTCGGGCACCTTCCTGCCCAAACCCCTGCCCTGGCACTCTGTGGGTTACTATCCTGTCCCAAAGCTCATGTCCCAGTCCTGGGCCCATACTCACCTGAGCAAGGTATGCTCTGTACAGGAAGACATCCCTTTCCACATCCCTCTCTGGATTTGTCAGCTGTAGGAACAGAGGCAGGTCAAGACAAAGAGGTCAAGGCACAGAACAGCCTGCACAGGTCACGGGACTGATGGGCCCTTGAGGTAGGAGTGGGCAGCCGCCACAGAAGGGTCCAAGGTTTGAGTCCCAGCCTTGGACCTCAGTTGCCTGTGACCTACAGTGTCATGCAGGGTGGAGAGTGCTTGATCTTGTTCCATCTCAATACCACCTTAGAAAGGAGGCTTGACTGTCACCCTTGTTGAACACAAGAGCAGTCCCTATTCTAAACACACAACAGGGAACCAAGGCAGAGACCATACTTCTGACCTCTTACTGCCTTGTTCCTGTTCTACTTTATTTGAAGACATTTCTTAAAAACAATAAACATATCTGCTACACTTAGATGACCTACCCTGTCCCCAGTGAGAAGATTTTTCTAAGAGGGCTTGGCTTGGATGCCCAGTGCAGGGATCTGCCTCCACTGGCCAGCAAGACCCTGGGGAGCACAGACCACGTGCCTCAGCTCAGCCACGGCATGCAGTCAGGAACAGGGTGTGAGGTGACTCTGGCAACATGCATTTCAGGACCATGAGGAAGCCCCATGAGCCCGGTCAGGCAGGGAGGCAGGGGATCCTTTTTCAAGAGAATAATTGTGGATGGGGCTCCTGAGTGCTGGCTGATTTCCTGGAAAGCCCTGTAGTGCCTGGAGCAGGAGGGCATAGAGCAGCTCAGCCCATGACTTGGGGACACTGGCACAGGCCACCTGGGGGCTGGGAGAAGTAAGTGCAGTGAAAGCAGATCTTGGTCCTGAAGTTACCAAGCCTACAAACAGCCTGCAAACCAGGGGGCCTGGGAACTACACTGTGAGCTGGTCTGTCAGCTGTCAGAACACAGGGACAAGGACCTGGCACCCCATCGGTGGGGGAATGCCAGGACTGCTCTGTCCTCCTGAAGCCAAGAACCCAAGAACCACAGATTCTAAGCTCCCTGGCCCTCTTCCTTCTCCCCTGCCTGAGGGAGGCATGTGGACAGCAACTGTGTCCTTGTTGCAGGACAGTGGAACCCTGACCCTGTCAGACTCGGGTCGGTGTCACCGAGAATCCTAGCAACTTCTGCTGAGGCCCTAGTGGCCAGGCTAGACAACTAACCATAATTTAGAATGTGGAGTCTACTAAATAAGTAGCTCTCAAATGACCCTCAGAAGCGGACACTACCAAGGACAACCAGCCTGGGGACAAACCAACTTCAGTAAGAAACAAGAGATAAACATCAGCTCTTAGTAGCTTCGACATGAAGACATGGTGTGACACTATGAGATGGGATAATCCAAGATCAGAGGCCATCCTTTGGCCTCAGCTTCCCCCATGTGCAAAACAGGTAGTGTGCCACCAGCCCTGCAGAACCATGAAGGCTCCCAAGAAGACCTCACAGTCATTAGCGTGGGAATAGGAAGAGATATGCAGACTCAGGACCATGAGTGATCAAGCTTCTAGAACCAAAGGATTGGGGTAGTTCTGGAACCTTCATAATCTTCCTCAACATTCATGTTTCATTGATCCCATGGAAACTGGAGGTGAAGCCTGCATCTCTCTGAGGTGGGAAAGTGAGAGCAGAAAGGAGTCAGCTTTGAATGAAGTGAGGTCAGGGCAAGATGTTTGCTGACACGCCCACCCCAGCATGAAGCCTGACGTGACCTAAATGCCCTGCAACAGAGGTATAATTAAATAAATCCCAATGAGTCCCTATTGTGGAAATATGATACATCAGGTAAAAGGAATGTGGCAGATGGACAGGCACAGACACGATCATTTGCTGCAGAGGAGCGGGAGCCAACTCTGGCCTGTTCCCTGTAAGAGATTCATTCACCTGCCCGTTACCTGGGGGATCCAAACCAATGGGTGGGGCCGGGCCAGCCAGAGCAAGGAAAGGAAAGCCAGTCATTGGAACTTGGGCAGAGCCCATGTTGCAAATGGTCAAGGAGATCCCAAGATACATGGAAACAGGATGGCCTTTCTGAACAAGTGCTTCTTGGGTACCTCTCACCTGGGGCTACCAGTGAGCCAGGGCTTATGCTTTACAGGGGCAAGTCCATGGTGCCACTCACCCCTGCACCTGAGGGAAATGGCCAGTCATACAAGCACAGTCCTAGCTACCAACCCAAGGCAGTCCAGGCTCACCACCATACCTGGCAGTCTGCCACCCAGCAGACTGTCACCTGCAAGCATCTGCTCTGTCTGAAGCTACCTCTGGGAACCTTCGGTTTGGGGTGTGAACTAGAGAGGCTCTGCTAAAAACAGACTGCAGACCTAGTGCTCTTCCTGCAAAGGCACAGGGTGAGTGATGTGGTCAGACAAACCCCCTGCCCCAAGGCCTGTCAGGTAGAAATGTTCTAGGAACTGGTGAACCTGCACTGGGGGCTTGCCTGAAACCCAAGCTGAGCAACCATGACACCCTGAGGCTGCAGTCCCCCCTTGAGGCAGGCCCTCCCAGTAAACTGGAGTGCTAACACCTGAGGCTGAGTTGTCAGGAGGCTTGCCTGAGGGGGCACAGGAGGGTCTGAGTCCAGTCCCTGTACTTGGCAGCAGCAGGACCAGGAGTGAGACAGAAGAGCAGTCTCAGGCCCATTCTCACCCACTGACTGAGACCCCCCGGGAGGGCTCAGACAGCCTGGCTCAGGAGCACCGGGGACTCTGAGGCATCCCATCAGGTCAGCCCTCTGATCATCAACCCCAACTTCTCATTAGTCAGCTGGGAGCTTAGAAACCTACAAAGTCAGGAGGTCCCTGTCCACCAAGGACAACTCTGCCCCTGGGGTGGCTCACCTTGGCCCCTCCCACATGGCTCAGAGGTGCAGCCAGGGTGGAGGGATCAGGGTGCTGTGTGGGGAGGCTCGTGATAGGGTGGGGGCTCTGCAGCCAGAAATCTCAAGGGATGGTGTCCCCTTTCACTGTCTGTGTGGCCCTGAGTCACCTGAACACAGTAGACCAGGAACTCCAAGGTTGGTTTGTGTGTACCTAGGTGGTGCCTGCCATCTTGTGGACACTTGATAAATGACTGACAGATGGGGAAATATCATGAAAGGTGATAAGTGCTACAATCAACAAGAGGGCAAAGACTTAACAGGTATTCTACCTGGGGTCACCTTAAGTGGCCTACTGGCCTACTTGAGATTGCTGGGGCCACTGTCTGGTGTCTGGGTGGCTTAAAACAATAACAATTTATTCTCTTACAGTTCTGGAGGCTAGAAGTCTAAAACCAAGTAGTCACAAGGTGGCGCTCTAGAGGAAAATCCTTTGCTCTCCCACCCCCCTCCCCCCCACCTTACTTCTGGTGGCTTGTGACAGTCCTTGGCTTGTGGCTGTGTTGCGCCAATCTCTGTCTCAGTCTTTTCTGTCTCTAATTTCCCTTTTTTCTTATAGGAGGCCACTTGGTATTGGAATTAGGTTCCATCCTAAATCCTGGAGGATCTCACCTAGGGATCGCTTCAAGTAATTACATCCTCAAGGACCCTTTTTTCAAATAAGCCACATTTATGTGTTGCAGGTAGACATATCTTTGGGGGAACATGGTTCAACTCAGGACACATCTGACAGAGTTGAGGTGGCTTGTGGACCAGAATGAAATCACATCAAATGGCTTGAAGGGGAGAATACTCCCATTCATCTGGATGGATCAGGGAGAATATCTGTTTGGTGACCACACTGCTAAGGAGAGGGCATAGGTCTTGGGTTCAGCCAGAGTGTCCACCAGTCTGGTATCTGTCTACATCTACAGTCACTGTCTACATAAAGCAGATCACACTGGTTCTCAGAAGTTTCAGGGTTCTGAGCTGGAGTTGTGGCTCGGTGATAGAGAACCTACCTAGCATGTGTGAGGCCCTGGGTTCAATTCTCAACACCACGTAAATAAATACATAAGTACATAAATAAAGGTATTGTGTCCATTTACAACAAAAATATATTAAAAAAAAATTTCAGTGTTCTGACACAAGAAAATTCAAACAGAACAGAATTCTGGCAGAAGTTGGAAGGCAAAATGTGAGCATAATGCTCACTCTCACAACAACCCTACTGAGCTAGGTGTCATCATTCCTACTTGACAGAAGGGGAAACTGAGGCTCAGAGAGCTGCAGTGCCTGGAGTTGAAATCTTGAGCCTAGGTCTGTCTGGCTCTTCTTAGTTGGTAGTACCCAGAAGGGAGGCACACACAAGTTGTGGGTGATTGGAGGAAGTCTCCCACTGTCCCTGAGTCTAAGAATAGCTTCTATTATATGGAAAAGGGACTTCGCAGATGTGATTAAGGTTAAAGACCCTAAAATGAGAAGACTATGCTAGGTTATCTGGGTGGGCCCAGTCTAGTCACACAATCCTATAACAGAAAACAGAGGAGGAACAACAGGAGGGGAAATCCAAGAGATTGAGTTAAAAGGATTCAATGCCCCATGAATGGCTGTGATGGAGGGGCCATATGAGAAGCTGAGGACTGAAGAGAGGCTTCTAGGAGCTTAGGGTGGCCCCTAGCCAACAGGCGGTCGTCTGCTTGAATTGGAAGAGGATTCTTTCCCAGAATCTCCAGGAAGGAGACAGCCCTGGCAACAACCTGATTTTAGCCTGGTCAGAGCCTAGTTGTCTTCTGACCCCCACAAACTGTGAGATTAATAAACATGTTCTATCTTCAACAGCATTTGTGGCACAGTCACTTCTGCTATCCAACTGCAGACCAAAAATATTTTTTAAAAACTGCACCTGTATGAACCATGTACAGACTTTTTTCCCTTTTCATTACTCCCTAAGTAATACAACAACTATTTCCATAGCATTTACAATGTAATTTCAATTGTAGGTCATCTAGAGATGATTGAAAGTCAGAGGAGAATATGCATAGATTCTATGGAAGCACTACACCATTTTATAAAAGGAACTTGAGCATTCTAAAATTTTGGTATCTGTGGAGGCTAGGTGTCCTGAATCCACAATCCCCTGTGGATACTGAGGGATGATTATAATTTGTCACTATGGCAAAATAAAATACAACCATGCAAATGTTGCTTCAACAAACCCTAACAGCTTCCTGAAGTCAGTGTGAAGTTTTTTGTTTGTTTTGTTTTTGAGACAGAGTCTCACGTGTTGCCCAGGCTGATCTGAAACTCCTAGGCTCAAGTAATCCTTCTGCCCCAGCCTCCCAAGTGAATGGCGCTATAGGTGTGTACCACTGTGCTTGGCCTTTTCCAGGTTTTATCCCCAATCATACAGACAATGTTCAGGGTAATTGGATACATTGCCAGAGGCAGGGAACACAGAAATCCAGTCTTCTCTACTTCAGTGTCAAACTCCTCCCAACCTTTTGCATGTACTAGTAAAGACATTTACCTCTCAGAATCCAAACCCCTACAGGGCCCTGAAGGCCCTGTCCACCCCATTCTCTGTCTATCCCCTCATTCATTCCATTTCTGCTACACTGGCTTATATCTTTTTTATTTTTTATGTTGGAGGTTGAGTTCAAGGCCTCACACATAGCAATCATGCACTGAGATACCCCCGAGAGCCCCATTTTTTTTTTTTTCTGTGCTGGGGATGAAACCCAGAGCCTCATACATGCTAGACAAGCACTCTACCACTGAACTATACAACCAGACATACTACAGTCAAAACATTAGGCTGTGATGTTATGTTCACTGCAGTTACACATTCTCCAACAGTTCACCTTCAAAGTGACAGTAACATCCACATCCCTCTTTGAAAGATCCTGCAAGAAACATTCCCTGCTGCTCATTCTCTTGTTACAATCCTTTCTGGCTGGGTTTGCCATCAAACACCCACGCTCATTGCCAACATTCTCCATAACCATTCCATCGTTCACTGTCTCTGTTGCTATTGCTAGGCTTACGTTCCAATCGAGCTGGGAATTTTGTCTTTTTTGCCTCCCTCTGAATCCAGTAGGAATACAGTGCCTGATCCATGCAAATGCTCAAAGAGGAATGAATGAAAATTGAGAGAGCTTTGGGAGAAATAACCAGGCTGGTCGGGCAGAGTAACATCGGGAAAGTCATTTCCCACTCTGAGAATTTGGTGTCGTCAAGTGTGAGATAAGCAAAACTCGCTCCTTCACGGGTAGTGAGGGTATAGCTCGACAAATCAGAAGGACTGTTAACTCCCCCTTACTCAGGTGCCTTCAAGGCGAAGAGAGCGCTCTAGGAGTGAGCAATAACACGCAAAGTTACTGCTTTGGGTTTTGTTGGCAAAACCCAAAATGATTATTTCTCGCTGCTCTCTGGCAAGGTGCATGGAGAAAAGATGCCGTGAAAACAGGAAAAGGTTTTAGAAACAAGACAGGGGACTGCTCCAGGCCACCAGGAAGCAGCCTCCACCTCTAGCGTCCCCCCGTCCCGGCACGTCCGCACCTTCACCCGCTGTGCCTCGTTGATACACTGCTGGTAGCTGCCGATATAGAAGGCGTTCTTCACGTCGAACAACTCGTCCACTTCTCCAGAGCCGCCGGAGGCCGGGCCGGGGACCGGAGGTGCCATATCGGGGTCCTCTCACCCGCCTCACTTCCGGAGAGACACGTCGGCCGGAAGCAGGGCCCCGCAATGGGGCACCATGGGAAATGTGTCAATTGAATGAGATAATATAAGGCTCTTAAACGGAAGTAAGGGGGCGGGGGACGCAAGCGCTTCTCGCCAGGCATCTCGGGAGTTGTAGTTTCGTTTGATCCTGAGAGAGTCTGGGATTCCGGGAAACCCGATTAAGATGCTATCGAGGCTGGGATTGGCCTAGTTAATAGGAGGGTGGAACCATGAAGGAAGCAGAACCAATAATGGGAAGGGATATTCTTGACGTCATATAGGCCCGCCGGAAGTGCGGATCACACAGGCCATAAGGCTGGCAACTAGGATGGCCGGCTTCGCGGAGCTTGGGTTGTCATCGTGGCTCGTGGAACAATGTCGGCAGCTAGGTTTGAAGCAGCCCACTCCCGTGCAGCTCGGTTGTATTCCCGCCATTCTGGAGGGTAAGTGGCCCGGTAGCTTCCCTCGAAGTCGTCTCCTCTCTTTTCTCCACCTTTCTCTTCTTTGCCCAGGCAGGTCGCACGAAGCGAGGTGTTAGGATGAATCTGATTCCAGAGGCATGCTGGGCAGTGTTGACGTTAAGCGTGCTCCACTGACTCGCTGTGTACGCACACAAGTGATGTCGCTTCTGAAACTTTCTTAACCTAGCACGGGAAAGGCTGATGAACAACTGATTGTAATACTATGAAAATGTGGCAGAGGTGGCACTATTTTCACTTTGCAAGTGAAACTCCCTGGTCCTGTGACTACTCTTCTCGATTTTCTGACTCAAATTTTTTTTTCTTTAGTTGTAGTTGGATACAGTACCTTCATTTTATTTATTTATTTTTATGTGGTGCTGAGGATGGCACCCAGCGCATTGCACATGCTAGGCGGGCGCTATTCCACAACCCCAGCCCTGTGACCTAACTTTTTTTTTTTTTTTTTTTTTTTTTTTTTTGAGACAGGGTCTCTCTGAGTTTCTTAGGGCCTCGCTAAGTTGCTGAGGCTGGCTTTGAACTCGTGATTCTCCTGCCTCAGCCTTCTGAGCCTCTGGGATTACAGGCGTGCGCTACCGCCAACTTAGTTTTTCCATTAAAGTGATATTCACAGGCTGCTGTTCACAGTGTCATATGTCTATAAACCCAGTCCCAATAACTGTAGAGTCCAAATCAAGAGGATTGCAAATTCAGTGCCAGCCAGGGGACCATAGACCCCCATCTCAAAAAAGGAGGGGGCTGGGATTGTAGCTCAGTGATAGAGCACTTGCCTAGCACATGTGAGGCACTGTGTTAAATCCTAAGCACCACATAAAAAATAAAGTATTGTGTCCATCTACAACTAAAAATATTTTTTAAAGATAACTTGTTTTAAAAAAGGAGAGGGGGCTGGGGATGTGGCTCAAGCGGTAGCGCGCTTGCCTGGCATGCGTGTGGCCCGGGTTCGATCCTCAGCACCACATACAAACAAGGATGTTGTGTCCGCCGAGAACTAAAAAAAAATAAATATTAATAAATATTTTAAAAAAGGAGAGGTCACAGGAAACCTAAGACGTGACAAATTGAGAGATTAAGTAAACAAATATAAATGAATCAATGGGGAATATAGGATGCAGTTCAAGGAGGGGAATTCTGGGCTTCTCAACCTCGGATACTTCAGAAAAGAGTCAGTTATGTGGTGGTCAGCAACATCTTCACCATCTTGGGCCAGTGGGATATAGGTTCCGGTTAAGCCTGCTACTTACCAGTTGTATGTCCTGGGTACGGCTCTGAGATTCAGTTTCCTCTTCTATTAGATAGCGACAATAGCAGTCTCTCTTCGCTAAGATTTGTCAGTTGCCTAGTGGAAAAGGCATAGTGGGTGCAGAGAGACTGATCATTAAGTGTTAGCCATTGTTGGGGGGACTCAGTGGTAGGACACTTGATTGGCATGCACAAGGCCCTGGGTTCAATCCCTAGCCCTGTTAAATAAATGAACAAACATACATTAGCCCTTCTGGACTATGCCAGATGTGCCCAAGGGACTAGCTGTGTTCACCTGGAGTGTGTTTATATTGCTTTGCCCTCTGTGCAGGTCGGGACTGCTTAGGTTGTGCCAAGACAGGAAGTGGCAAGACGGCAGCATTTGTCTTGCCCATCTTGCAGAAGCTGTCTGAGGATCCTTATGGCATTTTCTGCCTTGTCCTGACACCCACCAGGTGAGCCTCCCAACAAGTCCCTTGCATGTGAGTTAACCACCTGTGTTCTCTTGGACAAGTGCCTTTACTTCTCTGAGCTGCACTTTGCCCATGGGACAAAAATTATGAGTGCTACAGAATTCAACAGAACAGGTTTTATGAACCAGGAGTTTATGAAAAGTTCTCAGCATAGAGCTTGACCAGGGCAAGTACTGGCCAAATGGGAGCTGCCCGCAATCAATACAGCTAAATGAATAGAAAAGCATCCTAGGCAGAGGGCCCTGCATGCAGAAGTATGAGAGAAACAGGGAGCACAAAGGGTTCTAGGATCTGGGCGTGTTAGAACCAGCTTGAGAAAGCCTTAAATGTTAAGCAGGGGGTTAGAATTGATTCTGAGGGTGTGTAAACAGGAATGAGCAAGGAAAGAGGCCAGGAAGTGGCCTTTTCTGCTCAGGAAAAGGCCTGAGCAGAGCAAGGGCTGGCAGACATAGGCCCTGGAGACTGACTGGCCCAGAGGAGAGGAGGCTACTGGTTGGGTCTCTGACTGGGCGACTGAGTAGTGTTGGCCAACATTACTGAGAAAAGGACACAGGAGAAGGTGTAAGTTTTGCGGAGGGGGAGATGCCAAAGCCATTTTAGGTTGGACTGGCAGAGGGATCATCATGGGATGTTCTGGGATGAGCCCACAACAGGCTCTAGTACTCAGCCTCAGAGCCTTTGTGTATAAACAGTAGAGGGAGAGACAGGAAGCCAGGGGCTCAGGGAGGAATTCTGGGGACGGTGTTGGGAATGAGAGGCACAGAACTGCCTGACCCAGTCTGGCCCCTTCCTGCCCACAGGGAGCTGGCCTACCAGATTGCAGAGCAGTTCCGGGTGCTGGGGAAGCCCCTGGGTCTGAAAGACTGCATCATCGTCGGTGGCATGGGTACTGGGGCTGGTGGGTTCTGGGCATGGGAGCCCCACAGCTACAGATCTTCTGCCCAGCCTCACCTATCACCCTCCACCCCCAGACATGGTGACCCAGGCACTGGAACTCTCTCGGAAACCACATGTGGTCATTGCCACTCCAGGACGCCTGGCTGACCACCTCCGCAGCTCTAACACCTTCCACATAAAGAAAATTCGCTTCTTGGTGAGCTGCCCCAGCTGTGCTCACTGATTTTGGATCCTCTGGGCATGGGATGGAGTCAGGAGCACTGTTCCATCTATCTGGGAAACGAGGGTCACATGGATCATTTAGTAAAGTGCTAGAAATAGTGACGAGGCCACTCAGGGACCAAAAAGAGAGAAGCCAGTACTAGTGAAGATGAGGAGGGCAAGATCTGACTGAGGAGGTGCCCTCGTGCTGAGGCCTAGAGGAGAGAGCCTCAGAGCTCGTGTCCACACCTCGGGAGAGGCAGGCTGGGGAAGGACAGGAAGGACAGGCCTGGGGCCACAGCCAGCACCTGGACCCCATTTCCACCTCCTGCCCCACGGACACTGCAGGTGATGGACGAGGCAGACCGGCTGTTGGAGCAGGGCTGCACCGACTTCACGGTGGACCTGGAAACCATCCTGGCAGCCGTACCCGCCCGCAGGCAGACTCTGCTCTTCAGCGCCACGCTGACAGACACGCTCAAGGAGTTGCAAGGCCTCGCCACCAACCAGCCCTTCTTCTGGGAGGCACAGGCCCCGTGAGTCCGTGGCCACTGTTGGGCAGCCGAGGTTGGAGGCAGGCGGGCAGCAGCCCCATTGGACAGAAGGGGAAACTGGTGGCCTCTGTCCCCAGGGTGCGCACTGTGGAGCAGCTGGACCAGCGCTACCTGCTGGTGCCTGAGAAGGTCAAGGATGCATACCTGGTGCACCTGATCCAGACCTTCCAGGACGAGCATGAGGACTGGTCCATCATCATCTTCACCAACACATGCAAGTGAGTGTCGGGGCGAGGCCTGCCTCCCTGCCACAGCCCTTCCTTAGAGGTGGCCCAGAGTCACAGGCTTGGGGCACACAGCCAGGCTGGTCTCTCCCTGCCTTAGCTCAGACCGGAGGTTTTTTGGGAGAGGGGCTCAGCCCCATCTTGGATGGAAGGCTCAGGAAACCCTGCAGAGCTATCTCAGCAGCCTAGTTGTTATGGCCGAGAGTGTCACTAGGCTTCCAGACCCTCTGATGGGAAGCTGTGACAATTAACTGAGGCCTACCTAATGTGCCGGCATAGTCTCTTATGGGCACTTCACACTGGCTCCTCCTTTGAGCTATTTGGAGCATGATCAAGAGGCTGTGGGCTATTCCAGCGTGGGCTAGAAGAACAGGACTCAGGACAGTCCAGATGAACTGGCTCCCAAGAGAAAAGTTTGGATACAGAGTGACCGTCGGGCACAGCAGTACCCAGCAGCTCACGGGATGGGATCACTTTCTGTGAGGTCGGCAAGTGCTAGAGACTGAGCTCAGGCCCCCGTGGATAAGCATGGGCACCACCTCTGAGCTACACCAGCCCAGACACCAGTTGTTTCTTTCCATCCATCTTTTAGCTGTTACCCTCTATCAGCTCCCCTTGGGGAGTCTATGCCCTTCTGTGACAGTGGCTCAGTTTCTAGTTTCCCAGCCCTTGTGGTCCTTACCGAAAGAACAGGAGTCCGCTTGTTCAGAAATGAGCAGCAGTCCCAGGGCACAGTGTGTGTGTGCGTGTGTGTAGTCCAAGGTATGGACTCTGCCGTGAGCCGTACCCCTAACTCTCCAGGCCAGTTATCACTTCAGGCCCAGGGAAGGGTCAGCAGAGAGTCTGGCAGGCAGGCGGGACCTCTAGGCCCCTGTATTTTTTCTCATTTCTGAGTGACACAGGGTTACCTTGCTTGGTGTCTCTGGGTGGGTTGGGGCGGGATCACCGTCCCAGGACCCAGAGCAGGAGGAGCTGACAGTCACATCTTTCCCACCAGGACCTGCCAAATCCTGTGTATGATGCTGCGAAAGTTCAGCTTCCCCACAGTGGCTCTACACTCCATGATGAAACAGGTGCGGGACTCGGTGGCTGCACCTCCCCTCCCAGCCCCAGGACACCTCCAGCCTCCAGCCTTTGCCCATGCTCTCTGCCCAGAACCCACTTCCTGCTGCCTTCTTTCCCTGGCCTCATGTCTCTCCCATTGTTCAGTAGGGGTCACCACCCTTACTGGCTGTGAGCCCCCTGAGGGTAGGAGCTGACCTGGTTTCTACCCTGTCCCTGGTCCTCACATACAAGCCCTCCCCAACACACTCACAAATTTCTCCCCAACACTGTGCAGAAAGAACGTTTTGCTGCTCTGGCGAAGTTCAAATCCAGCATATACCGGATCCTGATTGCCACAGATGTGGCTTCTCGGTGAGTAGCACCCAGGTCCATGCTTCACCCCCTGCCCAGGGTATTTCCTCTCCAGTGGCAGCCAAGGCCCCAAGGAGGGACAGGGAGCCTAGTCTTGGTCATGAGTAACCCTGTCAGGGGTTTAAGCCTCAGTTTCCCCACTTGGGACGGTGGGTGTGACTGGCCTGTGCCTACAGGGGCCTGGACATCCCCACAGTGCAGGTGGTCATCAACCACAACACCCCTGGACTTCCCAAGATCTACATCCACCGAGTCGGACGGACAGCCCGTGCAGGTGAGCAGGTGGGCAGGGTTAGCAGACAAGGTGGGCAGCCTATGGACACCGTCCCCCTAGCCGCCCCAGATGCCGAGGAGCCAAAATCGTATGCCAGTGGGATGTAGGTGAGCTAGAGCCCACGGGTCAGAGGCAGTAGGTTAGAGCCATCTTCAAAAGCAAAGGCAGGTTCTGGGCGTGACTTGGTGGTAGAGCTCTTGCCTTGCAGACGTGAGGTCTGGATTCTAAGCCACCACCACAAAAAAAAAAAGGGCACCAGCAAAGGTACATACTGCCTTAGTCCCTGCCATTTGTGTGGCCTCACTCAAGGGCCCTTTCATGTCAGGGCTACTGTTTGGGACCCAGTAACAAGTAGATGGAGAGCCCTGGCAGGTAGGACGCTGCCCTCAAGGTCTGGTCTCTAAGGTCAGCCCTCCCGAGTGACCCTGGCTGAAGGGCCAAGGAGACACCCAGTGTCTGCCTCCCAGCCCTGTCCTGGAGGGGCACCGTGTTCATGAGATTCTCACTCCTGGAGCTGGGGTAGGATTCCTGGGGTGACCTGTGGCCTGGAGCAGGTTGCATCCACTGCTTGGGTCCCACTGTCTCATCAGATGGTGGGTAACGAGAACGGTGGTGCCTGTTTCAGGCTGTTGTGAGGGTGATGGACCTTACCAGCCACCAGTTCAGCTCTAGTCACCATCCTAGATACTGGAAGCAGAAACTGGAGTGTAGAGATCCAGGCTGAGGCTCCTCAGGGCTAATATCTGACATAACAGCCTGAGTTCCCTGGCAGCCATGTCACCTGCCCTCATGTAAGGCCAGGCTGGCAGGAGAACCACCTCTCTCCGGTGTCTGGAGGCTCCCCTAGGACAGTCCCACCCTCTACACAGGCCCAGCACAGGGCGAGCCCCCATGCTCTGAGCTGGTCCTTTCCCCACGGAGCCCTTATTCTGCACCTTGCAAGGGGAGCCCAGAGGTGTCTGGCCATCAGGACCTGCCTTTGTTGGTTCCTCGTCCTATAACCGAGGTATGTCCCCACAGGGCGGCAGGGACAGGCCATCACGCTGGTGACACAATATGACATCCACCTGGTACACGCCATTGAGGAACAAATCAGTGAGTGGGGCAGGGACTCGGGCACCTTTAGGCGGCACTGTCTGCCCCATCTACCCCTGCAGGCTGCTTCCAGAGCAGGTCACCTGTGCGTCCCCCTGTGAGCAGCCCACATGTTGCTTTTGCCATTGTCAAAAGAAGCTCCCCCACAGGACCGTTGTCTGCTGACACCATGTCTAGTGGGAGTGGACTTTAGTTTCTCAGACCGGAGTGTGGAGATGGTCCCTGAGACCAGGGACCACCCACTGTGGCAGGCCTGGGCCTGCTGAGCCCCTCGCTGTGGTTTACCATGGCCTGAGCAGAACCACTGGCTGCAGCGTCTCCAGGTGCTGTGCACACCATCCTCAAAGTTAGAGCCTTCACTTTTTTTTTTTTTTTTTTAATTTGTAGTGAGATCCCATGTTGCCCAGAGTGTAGAGATCCAGGCTGAGGCTCATCAGGGCTAATATCTGACATACAGCCTGAGCTCCCTGTGAGATCCCATGTTGCCCAGACCAGCCATGAACTACTAGATCTCAGCGATCCTATAGATGTCTACTGTCACACCCATCTTTGACTTGAAAGGACATTGTGTCCAAGAAATGAATCCAGTTGTCCCTTGGTTTCTGTGGGAGAGGTTTAGTTCCTGGACCCCCATGGATACCAGAATGCACAGATGCTCCAGTCCCGTCTAGAAAGTGGTGCAGTGTTTGCTAGACCCTCCCCACCTGGTACACGCAGTTCAGTTGTCCTAGCCTGCCCTAGGGGTCACCACCCTTACTCCCGCAGACTTCATGTTGTCACTAGGTGACCTGGAGTACTTAGTGCAACGCGGTTGCTGTGGAAGTGGTTGTTGTCCTGTATTATTTAGGGACTAAAGACAAGGAATAGTCTGGGCTGGGGGTGTAGCCCAGTGGTAGAGCGCTTGCTGAGCATGTGCACGGCCCTGGGCTTCATCACCAGCACCACAGAAAGAAGTTGTCTGTGCAGTTTTCTTTTTTCTGAATATTTTCCACCCACAACTGGTTGGATCTGCAGATGCAGAATGTGACATACAGAGGGCCACTGTATTCCAGGTCATAGTGTTGCTGACACCAGTATCTGTTGTGTCTGTACCTGACACAACCCTGGGTAGCTTGTGTGCCCCTTCTCCCAGGGAACTCACTACCTCCCTGTCCGCTGTCCCCACAGAGAAGCAGCTGGAGGAACTGTCAGTGGAGGAGGCCAAGGTGCTGCAGATCCTCACACAGGTCAACATCGTGCGGAGGGAGTGTGAGATTGTGAGTGTCGGGTGGGGCTGCCTGCACTTCAGGCCTGGCTGTCCCCTTCAAGACGGAAGCTGTGACCATCTCTCCCTCCCCCACTAGAAACTGGAGGCGGCCCACTTTGACGAAAAGAAGGAGATCAACAAGCGGAAGCAACTGATCCTGGAGGGGAAGGTGAGTGCCAGGCTGGCAGGTGGTGACGAGGGTCCCCAGGTGGGGGACATCCAGCTCAGCCACTTGCTGGTCCTCCCCATGCCAGGACCCCGACCTGGAGGCGAAGCGCAAGGCGGAGCTGGCCAAGATCAAGCAGAAGAACCGGCGCTTCAAGGAGAAGGTGGAACACACGCTCCAGCAACAGAAGGCCAGCAGGGCTGGCCACAGGGGACGTCCACCCCGGGCCCAGCCTGGGTCCCACACAGCCCCAGCACCGACCCAGGGCCCGGCCTGAGTTCACCATGGCCCTTCCTGTCCAGTCTGGGACTGCATATTGAGCTGAGGGTCTGAGGGACTCCCCTCAAGCCTTTCCAGTGCCCCTCAGTGGAAGCCATGGACACCTACATCATGCAGTCCCCACTCCTTTGTCCGGAAGCCCCAGCTGGCCCTTTCCCAGGGCCCTGGCCAGGAGTCAGGTTGCAGAGGAGGAAGGAGCACTGACTGAGGCGGAACCCTGCTCCACAAACTCCGCACTGTGGCACAGGTGCCCCTAGGCACAGCATTCCGTGGATAGGTGGCACTCAATAAATGGGTCTTTCAGCTTTTCTCAGCCTGATTTAGAAATGAGGGCAGGACAGGTGGGATGCTTCTGCCTGCCTCTCTCAAAACTTGTTGCACCTACCCCAGTTCTTCAACCCCTCCGGCAGGCCCAGCCATTCCAGACACTTGACCTTGGGTCTGTGAGGCCCCTTCTCTGGTCCTCAGTTTGCTAACTGAGCACATGGGCTTAGCAACTGCACCATTTCAAATCTAGCCAGGAGATTTTGGTGTGATCACCTTGTGCCTAGTGAGCACAGCTGTATTCTAGGATTTTCCCTGACTGCCCACATCTGGGGGTTGTGGCCAGAGTGAGGGAGATTTAACCAGGGGCCACCTAAGGCCTAAGTTGGTGCACACCTATAATCTCAGCAACTCAAGAGGCTGAGGCAGGAGGATCGCAAGCTTGAAGCTAGCCTCAGCATCTTAGTAAGACCCAGTCATAAAGTAAAAAAACTTTAAAAAGGACTGGGGATGTAGCTCAGTGGTAAAGCCCCACTGGGTTCAATCCCCTATATAGACACCAGTTGGCCAAACAATATGGCTAAGCCCAAGGGGACTCAGGCAGAGGCGCCAGGCAGAGCAGGCTCCAGGACATGTGACCTGGACATGCCTCCCACCTGCAAGAGGGCTTTGGGATCACCGCAGGGATGCAGGGCAGCCAGGATCCATCCTGGAGGAGGCAGGTAAAGGGAGGGGGCGACGGGTCTGGTGCCTACACACCACACATGCACAGTCACACTTAGAAATGTAATCTGGGCACCAGCACGTGCCCCTGGGTTCTAGAAATTCTACACGATGAAAAGCTCAAAAACGGGCCCCATGCTGTGAGTGGCTGTGGCCAGGCCGAGTCAGGCTCCCTGGTCCCTGCCAGGGCAAACAGGCCCGCCTGTGCCGCCTGAGCCCCAGCCTCACCCCACGCGGGGATCCTTTAGGTAGAACCAGCCCCTGAGACCCAGCTCTGCTCAGGGTGCAGCCTCCGCCAGGCGGGCCAGGCCTTCTCTGAGTTCGCTCAGCTCAAACAGCCTGACGTCCAGCAGCTGTGCGGCCCGGCCCACCTCGGCCCGCGCCCGCTCCCGCTCGGCCCGGGCCTCTTCCAGGCTGCGCTCCGTGGCCCGCAGTTGGTGCTCCAGCTCTGCGTTGCGTGTCTCCAGGTCCTGTGGGGACAGGGTAGCAGAGTTGGGGACCCCAACAAGTCTCAAGGGTCATCAGCCCTGACTGGGTACCCAGCATCTGAGGGCGCTGGGCTGGGACCTGTTTGTCTCACAGCCGCCTCTCGGCACGTCTGCTCTGCCCAGCACTCCCTGTCCCCAGCCATCTTGAGCATCATAGAACCAATTGTGGTTCTCCTCCACTTAAAGCCCTCCTATGACTCTCACGACACTGGAAATAAATGCACATCCCTAGGGGTGTGCTGGGGCTCTCCTTTCCTTGCTCATTCCCACTCAGCCTCTCGAGCCTTGCAGTTCTTTAAACACTCTGGCTTTCTTCACACCTCAGGGCCTTTGCACATGCCGTGTGCCCAGAAGATGATAGGGATCACTTCCCCAACTTTTCTCTCCAGGAATCTTTGGGAGGCACCAGCCCCTTTAATATCTCCATGTATTGGGCACATAGGAAGTACCCCATGAACATTTCTCGAAGACTCCAGTGAAAGCTAAGCCTGCCAGACCTGGGTTCAAATGCAGTCTCTGTGTTCTCAGGCCAGAACATTTTGAAGATTTGATGGGGTTAAGCAATGGAATTAGCAAGGACTGAGAAAGTGCTCTTTGAGTGAAGGACAGATATGAAACTACTAATTACTGTTGTTTATAAAGCACCTACTAAGTGTCAGGAATTCTGTGGGTCTAGTCTTCCTAATTCTTCATGACGTTAGGTGGATATGGTCCTGATCCACTTACAAATGACGAAATTAAGGCCCAGGGACATAGACCCCAAGACTGTCCTATCCAGGGGTTGGATACCCATTCTCCGTCACCCCACACCCTGGCACCCCCACACACCTGCACCTTCTGTTGGGTCTCCTCCCGCTCTGTGGCATCCGGGGTCTCTCGAGGACCACCAGTCTGATTCTTCAGCGTCTGGATCTCCTAGGGGAGAAGGGTTCCCAGGGTCTGTTCTGGGGGTCCTGGATCCACAGGGGAAGCTGATGGAAGGCAGGGCTCAGGGACCACACTTGGTGCTCACCTGGTCCTTTGTTTGCACCAGGGCTTCCAGCTGCTCCAGTGACTGACTGGGCACCTCCTTCTCGACGACAGGAGCTGTCTCTGCAGCTGCCTGGGCCTCCAACTCAGCCACCTACACCCACAGGAAGCTCAGCACAACACCCCAGCGTGTGCTGTCCCATTGCTCCCCAGGCCCCTGGAGAATCTGCCTCCTACTCATTCTTGGTAGGTGGTACCACCCCTCCTCCGGGTAGTTTGGACTTTAGAGCATGACAGACCCTCTGAGGCTTTCGGTCTCAAGACCCATTTTACAGAGCAAGAAATTGAGCTCCGGAATGATCTGCTGAAGTCATTCGGCCATCCTGGGAACCCCTCTGCTGTTGCCAGAGCCAGACAGTGTCTCTGGGAGGGAAGAGTGCCCTCACCCGCTGCCGCAGCCGCTCGGCCTCTGCACGCTGGGCCTCCAGCTGCTGCCTCCACTGCGCTGCAGCGGCGTTTGCCTCTCGCAGGGCGCCTGCCAGTTTATTGTTGCTGTCCTGCAGCGCAAAGAACTCGGCCTCCCACTGCACCTCGCCCACCGAGCTGTGGAGAAACCGGGGTCAGCAGGAGGGGTAGATAAGCCCCAGGCTGGGGGCGGGGCTAGGCTGGAGCGGGGCGGGGCCCAAATAGCGCTGAGCTAGGGAATTGGGCGGCGCGGGGCAGGCTTAGTTCTGTCCCTGCCCGGGTCAAAACAGACACGTGACATTAGCCCCAGGACGTCCTCTGAAAGAGAGACTTGAAGCATCCCATTGGGGCGTGGCCAGAACGGGGTAAGGAGGCGTGAATGAGGGAGGAAGGACTCCAGAATGAGAGGGGGGTGGAGCCAGCCCCAGGGAGGCGTGGTCCGGCTCGGGATCCGGCAGGATCTGGGTCAGCCTCCTCCCCCTCCCCATCTCCGATCCACAGCCGGAGCGCCTCCTCCCTGCCCCGCCCACCTCGCCCCGCCCTCTCCCTAGGCCCCGCCCCTCACCCCTCCGACAGCATCTTCTTTAGCCGCTCCCGCTCGGTGGGGCCCGGGGCGTCCGCGCTCTGGCTGCGGAACAGTTTCTCTTCGCCTGGGCCATTGGCGCTGACGAGGGGGCTGGGGGGCACCTGCGGGTGAGGATGAAAGCGGGGTGACGGTGAGTGGTGGCTTCAGTCAAGAACGGCTTAGAAAGTCATAGTTGATGTCAGGGCGGAAGTCCCTGTGGTCATGACTGGGGTCAGAGAATCTGAATTGACCTGCGGACCCCGGTAGGTCCTTCCCAGTACTGGCATCTAGGCGCATCCCTCCCGTCCTCACCCACCCTCTACGGCTCCCCATGACCCCTGGACTGGACTTCCGAGCCTCCCACCTTGCTCGGCTGGGCTTTCCCCAACCCCTGAAAACCTGATACACAATCTGCAAAGCTAAACGCTGCCCAGAATCTAATTGCTCCAAGCTGTTCCCTTGAGCACTGCTCTTCCCTGGGACAGAATTTCAACACACTGTTAAGAAAGGCGCAGGAAGCCCTCCCCAGGCGGAATTTGCATCTTGGGAGCAATCTCACTGCCTGGGCCTGCAGCCTTGAGGTCAGAGACAGCAACTTTCTCATTTCTGTAACCCCTGTACCCAGCCCCGGGTCTGGCACACGGCAGGTGCTCAATAAATTACACTGAAAATAAATGAATGGGGGTAGTGCCCACAGACAGATCGCTGTTCACGGCAGGTGCTCAATAAATTACACTGAAAATAAATGAATGGGGGTAGTGCCCACAGACAGATCGCTGTTCTGCGCACCCCCCTTAGCTATTTTAACTTCCAGTCTTCAATTAATTCTGTCATCTGAGCTGATTTTGAGCCCAAGCCAAGCTAAACCTCCTAGGATGTGCTCCATGGCCCAAGTCCTGCCTCCACGGTCCATGCCTCAGGTCTACTGTTAGGTCATCTGTGAGCATTTTCTCCTAGGTACCACACAGTGCATGGCTGATGCAGAGATGCTAGGAGGAGGGGCAGGGAATGCTCACCTGGTGGGAGGCAAGCCCCAGGGCGGGGCTGGTAAGCTCCCCTCCATCCTGAGATTTCTCCCGAGCCAACCTTGCTGCTTCCTTCACTTCCTGGAACTTCTCAGCAAACTGGGGGGTGGAAAGCAGAGGTGAACAAACTCTCCAGCCCCTCTCCAGCCTCCCACCAGGTCACTCCCACCCACTGCCAGCATTGTTACCTTGGAAGGGAACTTAGGAACTGTGCATACCCCCTTATCTCACAAACCAAAAGGGGCACGTTGGAAAATGATGTCCCCTTGAGCAGAATGGGTACCCTGGTGGGAGGGATGTTCCCGGAGGTGGCAGTAAGTACACTGAGAGACATTAAGAAAGGGATTCCCTTTTCCTCTCTGTCAGGCTTATCTCAACAAGGAGAGCCTCTGGCTGGTGCTGACCTTTCTTTAACACCTGTTAACATTCCTTTATAACAGAGAGAGGAGGTCTTGGAGCCCCTGAGAGGCATCGACAGTCAAAGAGTAATTACCTGCTTCCAGTTTTCATTAAGCCAAGCGTTTACATTTACCACCTAGCTCTGGCAATTAATACTGGTTCTCCAGTTAAGATAGAAAGTGTTTTTGTGGGGCTGGGGATGTGGCTCAAGCGGTAGCGCGCTCGCCTGGCATGCATGCGGCCCAGGTTCGATCCTCAGTACCACATACAAACAAAGATGTTGTGTCTGCCGAAAACTAAAAAATAAATATTGAAAAATTCTCTCTCTCTCACTCTCTCTTTAAAAAAAAAAAAGAAAGTGTTTTTGTTTGTTTGTTTTGTTTTAATTTTAAAATAAGTTCCCTTTGTTTAAACCTTTTTTTTTTTTTTTTAAAGCCAGGTGTGGTGGCATGCCCTGTATTCCTAGCTTCGTGGGAGGCTGAGACAAGAGTTTGAGGCCAGGAGTTTGAGGCCAGCCTGGGCAACACAGGCAGACCCCCATCTCAATCAATCAATCAATAAAAATGTTTAGGGTCTGGGTGTGGCTCAGTGGTAGAGCACCTGCTTAGCATGAGCAAGTCCTTGGGTTCAATCCCCAATACCTCCAAACAAAAACTTTTTAAAAAAATTATTTACAGTCACACCACTAGATTCGTGCAAAGGTATTCAGTGTAATTCACTGGGGGAAAATTATCTTTTCAAAAACAGACCCCTGAGCAGGGCAAGTTGGTGCATGCCTATAATCCCAGAGGCTTGGGAGGCTGAGGCAGGAGGATTGAAAGTTCAAAGCCAGCCTCAGCAATTTAGCCCTAAGCAACTTAGCAAGACCCAGTCTCTAAATAAAATATAAAAAGAGCTTGGGGTGTGTTTCAGTGCTTAAGCAATCCCGGTACCAACCAACCAACCAACAAAAAAGCAGCTCCGTGGGTTCCATCCCCTAGCACAAACAATAACAACAACAACAAAATGCCTAAAAATAACTTAATATTCATGTGGGGATAAAATGAACCTCAGGCCCTACCTTGCATCACCCACAGAAATTAACTCAAGACCTAACCTTGAAAAGAACATTATAATACTTCTAGAATAAAACAGAGAAAATCTTCAGGGTACAGGAAGTATTAATCATAAAAAGAAAAAAGAAAAAAAAAGAACAATGGATATAGAAAATATCCTGAAGAAGGGAGGTAACAGCTGAGTACTGCTGGGAAAGTGGGGAAGGACCCCTAGTCCAGGCACCAGGGCGATGACCTGAGGGCAAGGGTGTACCTAAAATTGAAGCAAGTGGCCAGCAGAACAGGGATTCAAACCAGGGAACTAGAAGGGGCTTATTGCTCGTCTTCCCCCCCAGAACTAGGGAATGAACCCAGGGTGCCCCACCACTAAGCTACATCCCCAGCCTTCTTTATTGTTTTTTTTAAGTTTTGAGACAGGCTCACACCAAGTTGCTGACGCTGGCCTCAAATTTGTGATCCTGCTGCCTCAGCCTCCCCAGTAACCAGGATTACTGGCATGTGCCACCTGCCTGTCTAATTCTATGTGCCCATTGTTTTTGTTGTTGTTGTTTCCAGGATTGAACCTAGAGGCGCTTAACCACTGAGCCACATCTCCAGCTCCTTTTTATATTTTATTTTGCGACAGGGCCTTGCTAAGTTGCTGAGGCTGGCTTTGAACTTGCAATCCCCCTGTCTCAGTCTCCTGAGCTGCTGGGATTACAGGTGTGCAACACTGTGCCTGGCTCTGTGTACCCATTCTGCCACTGAGTAGACAGAGGCCAGGTCCTGTGCACTGTCCCCTAGTGAGACCAGGTGAAGACTTAGGCCCAGGCCCGTCTCTCCCCTCTGTTCCCCCCATGCCACCTACCTGAGTCAGATGCTGTTCAGAGGCAAAGCCAAGGCCGTAGACTGTGTTGGCACGACTGTCTGCCCACTGCCCAAACTTCTGGGAGGTTTTGGTAAAGGTCATGTTGGGGGTAACAGTACTGTTGATGATGGCCTGTGGGGATTCAGAGATCAAGGTTGAAGGGCCTGATGACAATGCACATGAATTCCTGGATGAATGAGCACCATTTTGTCTTAGGGCTTCAGAGGTCACTGCTCTGAGCCATTTCAGGAGGAAGAGATGGGAGCCGAGAAAGGGCCAGGGTTCCTTGTTTCCCAGAGCACCCAGCAAGGCAGTGACCAGACCCAGGCCTATCTCCTGGGGCTCTAGTGCCTATACCCCACCCAGACCCTGCAGACCTTAGCGCCCCCAATGCTGATGATGCGGTAGACATTGCGAGTGGCATCGTAGAAATAGGAGACGGTAAGTGCATGCTTGCCCGCAGGGATCCAGTTCCTCTTGGTGGCCGGGTCAATCTGGAACACGTGTGCCCGTGTACTGAAGATTGGCTGCTCCCTAAACGGGGAGAGGGGACTCAGTGGGGGACAAGCACCTCCAAGGAGCTCAGGGCTGGGTAAGGTAGGTGGGAGCTTACCTGGCTGTGGACATTGGTCAGGCTGGGCTGGGTGGGCTCTAAGGAGCAGCCAGAGGGGTGGCAAGAGTGGCTGGCTTGGCCCCTGGGGACAGAGGGGTCCTGTGAGTGTCCTCTCAGGTCAGGCTGAGAAGGCCAACAGGTCCAATCTCAGGACACCACCAGGTGTACCATTTATAGAACTTTAATCAAAAAGGCATGACAATCAGGAGGTACCAGAGAGAAAGGACCCCATCATTCTCCATTTGGGGAAAGCCCCACAACATTCTGGGCAGGAGGCAGCTCCGGAGAAGACAGGTGGCCCCTAACATGTAATATAAACTTCTCATCATTCTGGTTACTGGGCTCCCCATTGAAGCCTCTCCACCCTCGGGCTGGGTGGCAAGGCCAAGGATAACTCTGCTCAGTACTTTCCAGCACATTCAAGATTGGGAGAAGGGGGCTCCACAGCCTCCCAGTTGGTTCCAATAGCCACCGTCCCAGGAAGCCAGCAATGCTGATGGGAGGAGACTTCCTGGTCCTCAGGCGTCCCCAAACCTACATCCCAGGGATCTGCAGGGGATCCAATAGGGGGTTGGAGAAGTAGGACTCCAGGAGGGGGAGGGGTGGCCCCCAGCCCGGCGCCTCCGAGGTCAGAGGGGGGAATGCCCCCCCATCCTGTCCTGGGCAGCTGCTATCCCGGTCACAGGGTCTGAAACCGGAGCCCCTAGGTGGGGGAGGAGCGGCAGCTAAGGCCTGGGTTGGGGGCGGGTCCTGAGACTGACAGGGGCTGAGGATTGAAGGGGTCCCCGGAACCCAGGCCCTTCCGGCCCGGCGGCTCCTGCCGTGACTCGCAGCGTTTGGGAAAAGTTACTCACCAACTAGTCATGCGCCTAGGACGCCGCGGGCCGCGGGGTTCCCCAAGGGGGATCCAACACCTCGCAGAGCCCAGGAACCCCCAATCGGGCTGGGGGCGAGACCTCATCCCAAGCGCCCCAATCCAGAGGCCTGATATTCATTCAGGATCCAGTCCCACCCGCGTCAGGAGGGCATCCCGTATGCGCCCCAACTTCATAACGCGCCGCCCAGACCCTGGAACTTCCCCGATCCACGCAACGCTGCCTTGACTCCGGTTCCAGAACTTTGGGGACATCACTTCTGCCTCCTCCAACCCAGGTCCGAAACTTTGGGGTCCTTCCTCCCTCGCCCCGCGCTACCTCCGGCAACCCCGGGTCCGGAACTTTGGAGACACTGGCACTGATCTCGACCCCAGAACTCCAGGAGACCCTGCCAACCCCCCAGTCCCTGGTCTGGAACTTCGAGAACCCCCTCTGCGCCGCTCTCCCAGCCCAGGTCCGGGACTTCGGGGACCCGTTGGCTGATTTCTTCAATGCCGGGGCCAGAAATTTTGGAACCGCTCGCTCTGTCCCCTCCCCGACTCCGACTCCGGAACTTCGGGACCCCGGTGATTCCCCCAGCCCTGGAACTTCAGAGCTCCTCGCGCCACCCCCGGGCCCCGAGCCCAGAACTTCGGGGTCCCCCGCACCCTCCGCACCCTCTCCCGGGCCCTGGGGCTTGGCGGCCCCTGCGCTCCCGGCGCAGGATGGCCGGCCGGGCTCACCCTGCTGGGTCGGCGCCCGCCAGTGTCCGGGCGCGCGTCGGGTGCGGCCCCCGTGGCGGCGCTGACTCGGCGCTGCCGGGCGCCCCGCTCACTCCCTGGTTCCCCGGCCCGCGCCCTCCGCGCCGCCCTCCGCACCGCCCGCGCCTTTGTCTGCGCCGCCGCCGCCGCCGCCCGCGCCGCCTCCGGTCCCATCGCGGCCGGTCCCGACGCGGACGCGGCCCGCCCCGCCTCCCGGGGCCCCGAGGCCGCCCCGCTGCGCCCCCTGCCGGCCCTCGGCGGCGGGCAGGAGAGGGAGGAGGGAGAGGGAGGGCCGGGGTGTGGAGGGCAAGGGGACCCCCGGGACTGAGGAAAAGCAGCAGCGAAGAGGGGAGGACCAGGGGATGGGAGGAGGAGGAGGAGCTGGGGACACAGAGACAGAGGGACGGACATCCGGGATGAGGCAGAGACCCAGACTGGAGGAGGCACAGGAAGCAGGTGGACAGAGTTGATCAGACAGAGATGTGACCTCACTCTCCTTCAGGCTTCTAAGGGTCAGTCCTGGTTTTTGCTGCCTCTGCCCTCGTGCCCGGTATCATCCCCTTCAAACAGTGATGGGGGTCAGGTCCTTCCCCCACCAGTGGAGTTGGGGAGGATGGAGGGGTGCAGTAATCATTCCCACGATCTGCATACCATAGAGCTCAATGGGTGTTGCCAGGAAACTGGAGACCTAGGCCGGGAGATGGCTGGAAGTAGGACCAAGAGAGAAACTGTTCTATCTGTCCTCCCTCCCAGCCCTGATTGCGGGTATCCGTCTCCCTCTTTCTCCCTCAAGACACCAGTAAAAAATGTCAGCGATGGTCCGTTGCGGTGGCGCACAGCTGTAATCCCAGCCGCTCAGGAAGCTGAGGCAGGAAAATCGCGAGTTCAAAGCCAGCCTCTGCAAAAGCGAGGTGCTAGGCAACTCAATGAGACCCTGTCTCTAAATAAAATGCAAAATAGGGCTGGGGGTGTGGCTCAGTGGTCGAGTGCCCCTGAGTTCCATCCCCTGTATCCTTCTCCCCAAAAAATGCCATCAAAGGATCTGGGGGTATGACTCAGTGGTAGAGCCCTTGCCTAGTAGGGGAGGTCCTGGAATCCCTCCTCAGCAAAAATAAATAAATAAATAATAAAATGTAGTTAGTTCCAGCTACTGGGGAGGCTGAGCCAGGTTGGAGGGCAGTCTGAGTAACAGAAATCCTGTCATCCAGCCCCAAAAAGAAAAGAATGGTTGAATCATTATTAAGGTTATATGTTGTTAGAGGTTCCCAGTGCTGGGGGTGTCCAGCTCCCGGATCCTGGGGACCCCCTAAGGCTGTGTTTAGCACAGGGAGCTCTCTCTTGCCACACTCGCCAGGAGACGGTCCTTCTAGAACTTAAGCAAGACCTGCCTCCTCAGTCCTGAGCCCCCCAGAGGGCCCCACTTGTGAATCCTGTTGCTGCTCTTTCTCTGGAAACTTCCCTTTGGCCCTTTGGGACCAAGGTCTGCGGTTCCCCAGAGCTCGGAGCCTCACCCTTAAATTTCCTGACTTCCTCAGAGGTTGTTGCTTTTCATCTAAGAGACCTCTGCGCTTGTCCTCTCTCCCCTCGTCTTTTATTTCCATTTCCTCCCAGCGTGAGTCACGTCCCTGAGCTGGTAGCTACCTTCCAATTACTTGTAGGTGAATTCCAGGTCATTTGTCTTTGGAGACTTACTCCCAAGCCACGATCTGAGTTCTCCTCCCTCCGGGCCTTTGCAGATCCTTCCACCCAGAATGCCCTCTCTTCGTGCATCTGTTCCTCTGTCCTTCCAGCTCCGTTCCTGCCTTCTCCAGGAAGCCTCTGAAGTCCCAGGGCTTGGAGGGATTTTGACCTGTGTCTTCCTTCCTCTCTGAGGCCACGAGGTCTGTTACCTGTTTATGATACGGGTCGGGACCAGGCTGGGTCCTTCTCTAGGGCTGCCCATCCTGGTCCCCAGCTTTGCTGAGCACAGGAGCAGCTGTCCATCTCTGTGCCTCAGTTTCCTCAGCTGCTTCTGACTCCATGAGGCATGTGCTGAAGCAAAGGATTTGGCTTTGTTCTCAGGCCTGAAGCCATGAAATGCCTGAACATTGTGGGGAACAAAGAAAATACCGTCTGTTCTGTTCAGAGAGTGACTTTTTCTTATTACCAACAAAATATTTAAAAAAAAATAAGTATCTGGGATAGGTGCTGGAAAGGCCAAGTTGTCTGGAAACTGCTCACAGTTTGCCAAGGACTGGGCTGGCTGCAGAGCTGGGGCCATGTGGCTATTCTAGGGGGGTGGTTGGGCAAGGGGCCCAGGCAGACTTTGCTCCTTATGTGGGCAGAAACAAGAATGTGAGAGAGAGTGCAGAGTTGAGTTGCTTCCCTGGACACCCCCCCTCTCAGGCCTCTGGGAGGTGTAAGGACAGGGCTGGCCTGGAGCAAACTCGACCTGAAGCTGTCTCAGCCAAGTGCAAGCCGAGGGAGTAGCTTCCTCAGTGTAGCCCTCAGTTTCCTAGCCTGGAGAACGGGCTGATGGTCGCAGGGCTGGAGGTGGAGGGGAAGGGCAGGGAATGTCCAGGCAGTATCTGTCCCCTGGGTGTAGACAGGTAGGGGGCTGCCCAGAGCTCAGACTGAGCCCTCTTCTGCCTGGGACTTGAGGCCTCTCTTCCAGGAATGGGAATGTCCTTAAAGGGCAGGCAGTGGTCACCACCTGAAGGCAGCTGACTAGATGTGACAGCTGGGGGCGCAGGAGTGGTGCCAGGGAATGACCTTCGTATTATAGGAGGGACCAAGAAAGGACCAGGACAGCTCACTCGGCACTAGTGAAGCTGCATCTGCAGTGGCAGCTACTTAGCCAGCTCTGTCTCTGCCTGGTTAAATCTGACTCAGTCGTTGGACCAAAGCTAAATTGCCTCTCCTTTCCCGAGGGTTCCTACCCAACAGAGTAGGAGAGGTCCAGTCACTCTTCCCCAAAGCTGTGTGTCCAGCCTCCTGGTGTGGGCCTCAGCCACCACCTCGGACCTGATTACTTCACTTCTTACACGTTCAGTCCCAGCACCTAGAGCAAGCCTAGCCGGCAGCAGTGTCCATAGGTGCTTTCAGAAAGTGGGTATCCCTAGGCCCCAGCCTTGGACCTCCATGGCCTCCAGAGTCACACGAGCCAGCCTTGCCTCTTACTAGCAGTGCAACTCTGAAGTCACTTTCCTCTCTGTGTGCCTCAGTTTCCCCACTTATAAATTGGGCATTATATGTGGTGCCCAATTCTGAGGTTTACAGTAAGGATCCAATGAATTCTTATGTAAAGAGAGCATGACCTTAGGTGCTTAATAAATGCTTGCTGTTATAAACATTGGTGATATATGGTTTTGATCCTGGACCAAATTATTATTATTATTATTATTATTATTATTATTATTATTATTATTATTATTATTATTTTGGTACTGGGAATTAAACTCAGGGGCACTGGACCACTGAGCCACATCCCCAGCCCTATTTTATATTTTATTTACAGACAGGGTCTCACTGAGTTGCTTAGTGCCTCGCTGAATTCCTGGCTTTGAACTTGAGATCCTCCTGCATCAGCCTTCCAAGCCACTGGGATTACAGATGTGTGCCACCACGCCCAGCCCTGAATGAAATTCTTAAGATTTTCATTTTCAGGGGTTGAAGGGTCCCAATAAGGCATGAGTTCTGTAGGACAGAAATGGGTCCAACCTGCATTACATCCTTGAAATTGATAGCTTCCATCCCCTTGTGTGCCCCTTCAACCAACCCCCAGTCCCGTAGCCATAGCTAGTTGGGCCAGCCTACAGACCAACTCCTATTCATCCCTCAAAATCCTGCTACCAATGCCCCCATCTCAGGAAGCCCTCCCTCCTCTTCCTCTAGACCCTCTCCCATCCCTTTCCCTTCTAACTCAGCCTAACCCCATGGTTGGCAGTCTCTGTGTCCACCTCTCACTCCCCCAGCCTGAGTGTCCCTTGGTATACAGGGTGGACACATGGGGGCCCTGGAGAAGGGGAATTTGGTGATTTCACATTTCTTAGGGGAGACCCTGCCTTCAATTCAGAACTTAATTCTGCCCAAGACCAAACGTAATTCATTCAATGAGCAGCTCCGGGAAGCACGGAGCCAGGGTGGGGTTAGATGGTGGGGTCTGGAACTGGGTTGTGGACTTAATGTCCCAGGACCAAGGTGGGTTGGGGGTGTGAGGAGGCGGTGGGTGCCGAAGCCCCCTAAAGCTGGATCCCAGGTTCAGTTCCCGCAGAGCTAATTACCCTAGTTTGCCACATGCACTAATTACCTCCTGGGTGCCAGGTGGCTGGGCGGGGCTGCCCCATTTTTGGGAGGTAGGTCGCCCGATTATTTTTGGATTCATTGTCCTTGAAGGCTCCAACATCCACCCGCGTGGAGGGCAGAAAGTGGGGCGGAGAAATTGCGGACACAGCAGCAGGGACGCCACGGCCTTGGGTTGTGGTGGCCTCGGTGCTCTCTGAGCAGAGGGGCTTGGGTGGAAGGAATGAGGGTCTTTGGCACCCGGCCAGTGGCCGTGGGCTCTGGACTTGCTGAGACTCGGTCAGCGCCACAGCCCATTGGCCTAAACGTTTCTTTTGAACTTAGCACCGCTGGCAAGAGCGGGGCTGGGGCTTCAGGTGGACCTGGGTTCCCGTCCCCGTTCCCACTGGCCACTTCTTTGTGTCATCATTCACAACGAGTGCTCTGGACAGAAGCATCTGCAAAGGCCCTGAGGTGGGGACAAACTGGGCCTGTTGGAAGAGCACTGGGAAGGCCGGGGTGACCAGGGCGGAATAAGGGTGGGGAGGTTGCTGAGACCCGCGGTGGGGGTCACAGGAGCTCAGCAGGCTTTGTGGTGAGGTCTGGGTTTAGTTCTGAAGGTGCTGGGGAGCCATGGGAGAGTTTGGAGCCGGGGAGGGAGGAGCACATTCGGCTTCCTACCACCAGGCCTGGGCAGGGATTCGGCTCTTAAAAGGGAACAACGACGAGGTGTCTGTACCCGGGGAGAACGGAGACCGACCCAGCTTTCTCTGAGCCCTGGTTTCCCCATCCTGAACAGTCTTTAGACGCAGGTAACCCCGGGATCCTCTGGGCCCTCGCCAGGGAGGCCCCCCGACCTGGAAGCTCCCGGGTGCTGGTGGAGCAGCCTCCCTCCAGCCTCCAGCCTCCTCGCCACTTGCCCCCCCCCACATCCCACGCTCCTTCTGTGGCCTTCAGGGAACAGCTGTGGAACAGAGAGCGGGAGGCCCCGGGGAAGGCGGCATGGAGGGGCTCCGGGGGCCGTGTTCCTGCTTGGTGACAGCCCACGCGGGGCCTCTGGGCGCCGAATGTTCTCCCAGCAGCGGGTGACTCAGACACCACAGCCTCCTCTCTCGGTGTGCCAGAGGAGGCTGCTCCTGGTCCTTGGCACTGTCCTGATTGGTGGCCAGCAGCCTGGCTGTGTCCCCTGGGATGCCAGCACAGCCCCCTCACCAGGGAAGCCTCCCCCCAGCCACACTGCTCTTTCCCCTGCCCCAACACGTTCCATGAGCCTCACGGAGGCTCAGCCTCCTTCCTGCCTATGGCCTAGACCGCCAACTCGGAGACCCCCTCCTCCAGGAAGCCTTCCTAGCTCCCTTGCCAACTCCACCAGCTCTGGCACCTCAGGAAGCAGGGGGTGGTGGGGGGCAAGGGGTCTGAGCCTGACTTTGCCTCTTCCCCGGAATGGAGTCTTCTTGGAGGCCAGGCCAAGCCAGGCTTCTCAGGGGCCACACCTTTGTCCAGTGTGGGGGTGCTCAGAGGGAAACCTGGAAGGAAGACATCACTGTGGCAGCTCAAGGCCAAGGCTGGGCCCCCGTAATCTGCCTTTTGGCCTGTGCTTTAACCTCCTCTGCTGAGTGTGGGTGTGGGTGTATGTGGTTCTAGGGATGGAATCCAGGGCCTCACTCTTCCCGAACCACACCCCCAGCTCTTTTTATTTATTTATTTTTCGACACAGGAGCTCACTAAGTTGCTGAGGCTGGCCTTGAACTTGCAATCCTCCTGCCTCAGCCTCCTGAGTTGCTGGGATGACAGGCGTGGGTCACTGTGTCTGGCTACGTAGGATAATTTCCGACAGCATCTTGTGAGGAGGAAAATCAGGTAAAACCACAGACCAATTCTAGAATGGTTGTTGAAGGCCACCCTGAGGAGGAGCTGATTTAGGGGAAAGGTCCTAAGGGAGAATGCGCTCAAGCCCCTTGGAGCAGCCTTGAGTGGGTGTGGCTGGAGCAGAGTGAGGGAGAGGGTCAGAGGTGCGTGGGCAGAGAGGTTCCCAGGCTTGGGCATGAGGAGCCTTGTGAGCCCCAGTGAGGAATGTGGGCTTTGGAGTCAGAGTACTGGGGAGCCACAGAAGGCTGTTTAGCAGGAGAGGGGCATGATCGGCTTTTCCATCATTAGATAAGATTGACCAGGCAGCCACATAATGATAGACGGAGGCTGGTGAATCTAACGCAGCTCTCACCGGCTACTGCATAGGGAGGCGAGCCCAGGACCATGCCTGAGAAACACGCAGCATTGTTATTATCACTTTCATTATTTTTCTAGGGATGGCCACAGGCTCAGAGCTCATATCCCTCCCAGGGCCTTGGGGAGGAAGCTCATCTCAATAACCCCTTCCTGTCCTGTCCTGCCTTCCTCTCCCTCACAAGGCCCTGACGGCCGGCTCCGGGTCTTATCACTGAGATCCCAGGCACCAATGGGAGGGAAACATCTGCTTCCGGAAGCAGGGAGATCCTCCACCCCCGGAGGGGGTCACAGGGGACGCAGGCTGGGGAGGGAGGACCCCTACAGGAAGGACCAGAAGGGTTACATGCAAGCTGGGCATGGTGGCCCACACCTGCAATCCTGGCCACTTAGAAGGTTGAGGCAGGAGGATCGCAAGTTCAAGACCGGCCTCAGCAACTTAGTGAGATCCTGCCTCAAAATAAAATCATATAAAAAGGGCTGCGGATGTAGCTCAGTGCGAGCACTAGCCTAGCATGTGTGAGGGCCCTGGACTCCATTCTCAGCAGCTCCAAAAAAAAAAAAAATCTTGCCCCACTTCTCAAAATCCCTTAACTCTGTTAAATAAATAAATCCCAAAGTAAATAGGAATCAAAAGGCCAGAGTTAGGGAAGGGGCGTCAGTACCCCTAGCCATCTGCTCCACCATCCCATCATATCTGTGGTTCTTCAGGTTTTGGGGTTCTTCTGAGCTGGTGCTAGGCTGAGCCCTCAGGGGTCTCTTGGGGGCACTGCTGTTCTGGGGGCAACGCCAAAGGAGGTGATGCGCAGAAGTAGGGGGAGTGGAAATCCAGGTGGTGGGTGCTAAGGAGTCAGCAGTTAGCATCCTTGGGGTGCAGGGAGGTGGGGCCTTCCTGGGGACCTGGCTGCACGTGTGAGTGAGGAACACGTGGGTAAATGCAGGCGTATCGACCCAGGAGAGCGGCCACACCTGTAGGGGCTCATTCAGATGAGATTGGGCACATTCAGGGTGGTATGGATTGGGGGCACCTTTCAGAGAGCAGCTGGGACACCATGGTGATGCTGGAGTCCATGTCACACAGTGTAACTGGTCACGGTGACTTCCAAGTCATACCTGCTGAAGACCTCCGCCCCCTGGCAGCTGTGGTACCTGCCGGTGTGGGACTCCATGGTGTAGAGCAGCACCAGACCCTGAATAAAGAGCAGGAGTCTGGAGTCTGGCAGGAGGAGGGGCCCTGGGAAAGCCCCGTGGAGGGCAGGCTGGAGATGGGCTGCCATGCACAGGCATGCTGGAGCCCCCACCATGGAGGCTGTCTATACGGGGCTCTCTGGGGGTAGCCAGCATGCTTAGAAAACATGGCAGTCCAAGCCCCACCCTTCCAATCCACCTCTTGTTTGTTCACTCACACATCCCCCATCTGTCCATCTATCCATCCATTATCCATCCCATTCATCCATCCATCCTATCCATCCATCCATCCATCCTATCCACCCATCCATCTATCTATCCATCCATCCATCCATCCATCCTATCCATCCATCCATCCTATCCATCCATTCATCCATCCATCCATCCATCCTATCCATCCATCCATCCCATCCATCCATCCATCCATCCTATCCATCCATCCATCCTATCCATCCATCCATCTATCCATCCATCCATCCATCCATCCATCCTATCCATCCATCCATCCATCCATCCCATCCACCCATCCATCCTATCCATCCATCCATCCATCCTATCCATCCATCCATCCATCCTATCCATCCATCCATCCATCCATCCATCCATCCCATCCATCCATCCATCCATCCTATCCATCCATCCATCCATCCATCCATCCCATCCACCCATCCATCCATCCTATCCATCCATCCATCCATCCATCCATCCTATCCATCCATCCATCCTATCCATCCATCCATCCCATCCATCCTATCCATCCATCCATCCTATCCATCCATCCATCCCATCCATCCATCCATCCATCCTATCCATCCATCCATCCTATCCATCCATCCATCCATCCATCCCATCCACCCATCCATCCTATCCATCCATCCATCCATCCATCCTATCCATCCATCCATCCATCCATCCATCCTATCCATCCATCCATCCATCCATCCTATCCATCCATCCATCCTATCCATCCATCCATCCCATCCATCCATCCATCCATCCTATCCATCCATCCATCCATCCATCCATCCTATCCATCCATCCATCCTATCCATCCATCCATCCCATCCATCCATCCATCCATCCTATCCATCCATCCATCCATCCATCCATCCCATCCCATCCATCCATCCATCCATCCTATCCATCCATCCATCCATCCATCCTATCCATCCATCCATCCTATCCATCCATCCATCCCATCCATCCATCCATCCATCCTATCCATCCATCCATCCTATCCATCCATCCATCCATCCCATCCACCCATCCATCCTATCCATCCATCCATCCCATCCATCCTATCCATTCATCCATCCATTCATCCATCCATCCTATCCATGCATCCATCTATCCATCCATCCATCCATCCATCCATCCTATCCATCCATCCATCCATCCATCCATCCTATCCATCCATCCATCCATCCATTAATCCATCCATCCTATCCATTAATCCATCCCATCCATCCTATCCATCCATCCATCCTTCTGTCCACCCATCCATCCTATCCATCCATCCATATATCCATCCCATCCATCCAGCCAGCCATCCATCTATCCACCCAGTCAGCCATCTCCCCACCCGCCCTTCCCTCACTCCCAACCATCACTGTGTCTTCTGTCCACCATCTACCCATCTCCTCCCCTCCCCTCCCCAGCCCCCATTCCTCCATGCTGCTCCACCATTCTCCTTCCTCTCCATCCACCCACACAAGCCCACATCATCCAAATCTGCGTGTCCACCCAGCTGCCTTTCCACTCTGTCCAGCCTCCTCCCACTCATTCTTCAAGCCCAGCTCATGGCCCCTCCTCCAGGCAGCCCTCTAGGCTCTTGCAGTTCCTTTGTGCAGCCCAGGCCTGAACCCATGGTGGTAAGAGTAAACACGGAGTCTGGCTCTGCCTCCAGACTAGGGACTCCTTGAGGACCAGGCCTGAGGTCTAGGCTGCTTGGAGGCCCAACAGAACCAGTGTGAGCTGGGTGCCAGGAAGTGGAGTAATTTCTGGTGTGGCCCATTGAGGAACTGAATATGTCTCCGGGGTTGGGGGGATGCAGTGTCTTGTAAGCCCAGCAAAAAGGTCCCAGGAAAGGAATCTGGACTTAGCCTGAGTCCACTCCAGGGGGCAGCAAGGGCAGAGAGCTGTGTGTCGCTATGTGACACTGGACAGGTCACTTGACCTCTCTGAGCCTGTTTCCCCTCCTGGAAATCAATACGTCCCATCTTAATACACATTGACCAGGAGCCCAGCCCTGCACTAGGCCCCCTGAGCTGGGCTCTGTGGGTCCCAGGCCTGGGAAGAGGCTGAGGGGAGCTGGGGCTGGAGGAACCAGAATGGAGGTGTGAAGGCAGATGGCGCTGACGGGGCATGGGGAGGGGCATGGACATACGAGCAGGGCATGCATTCTCTAATGGACGCAGCTTTACAAGTTTTCTTCTCTGACGTCATGGTGCCAAGGATGGAACCCAGCCCTGGAGCCTCACATGTTCCAGGCAAGATCTCTACCCCTGAGCCCCTGCCCCAGCTATCGCCATTCCTGGTTGCCAGAGTAATGAGTGTTCACTATGAAAACAGTTTCAGGAAACACAGGCGTGCATAATGTAAATGATCTAAACAGATCCCGGGCAGAAGCATTTCATTCCCTCAATGAATTTTTATTACTTGTTTATTTGCTCCTGGTATTCACTGGTAAATTTAAAAACATTGGCACAGAAAACTAAATTCAGATACTGTTTTTGCCCCGGGTGACAGTGATCTGTGTACACCCTGAGTGTACCATAAATATCTCCATAAATATCTATCAAGTGGATGAAATTTAAAAAATAAAACCAATGCCCTGAAATAACTGGTACTAGCAAAATGGTCTACTACCTTCTGGGTTTCTTTCTTTCTTTTTTTCCCCGCTTAGCCCAAACAGAATAATACCATGTTGATAAATTCCAGTCCATGTTTAGAGTCCTCAGCATCACGCTGGGCGTGGTGGCGCACACGGGTAATCTCTGCTACTCAGGAGGCTGAGGCAGGAGGATCACACGTTTGAGGCCAGCCTGGGAAACTTTAAACAATAAAAAGGGATGAGGATGAAGCTCATTGGTAGAACGCACCTGGGTGCAATCCCCAGAACCAAAACCAATAAGCGCGTTAGCATCAGAGTGAACTCAGGTTAGAGAAAAGCGCATGGTATAGGCTGTCCCTCATCTAAGGCAGAATATGAATGTATTTTTATCTGCTTGTGTCTTTCTCACTTTATTTTTTTTCCAGCAGGGCAGCGATGGGAACCCAGGGCTCTATGCATGCTTGGCAAGTGCTCTACCACCGAGCTGCACCCAGTCCCTCCTTGCTTATATTTAAAATGGAAGAATGAACTTCAAAATTTAAGAGAAAAAAAAAAAGAAATAGGATAAAAGGAACAGGCTTATGGAGGCTGGATGTCTTTGAGTTTATCTTATTTTTGTCAACATGACTCTGAAACCAAAACCAAATTAAAGGAGGAGAAGGAGAGAAAGAGAGAACCAGAGAAACTTGAAATGAAAATGAGCCGGCGGTTGTGATTTGGAGTTGACAGCTCAACCACACAAATAGGAATTATTTTGAATGACTTTAAAACACAGTAGGTTTTTTTCAGTGCTGAGACTGAACCCAAGGGTGCTCTCCCACTGGGCTACATCCCCAGCCCTTTTTATGTTTTGAGACAGGGTCTCACTGAGTACCCAGACTGACCTTGAACTTGTGATCCTCCTGCCTCAGCCTCCCCAGTTGCTGGAATAACAGGTGTGTGCCACTGCTCCTGGCTGAAGCACAGTATATTGAGCACACTATCCACATATTCCCTGGTAGGATACACCCCAAGGCAAAAAAAGAATTGCAGATCTTTTTTTAATTTTTAAAAAATTTGTTCTAGTTTTAATCGACAATAGAATGCATTTTGACACAGCATACATAGATGGAGTATAACTTCTCATTCGTCTGGTTGTGCATAAGAATTGCAAATCTTAAGCTGTTTTTGACAATCATAGTGTTAGCTATAATTGCTGGCATTACCAGTCTGAAATTATTCTATGTATTTTTGCATAAAGAAAATAAAATAATGTTAATGTTGTTAGGAACCCAGATTTTAGTGTTAGAGGAAAGAAGTCCAAGTATAAAGGCAATGCAGTTAAATAAAATCCTGTGATCCTAAATAAGGAAATTGGCAATACTGGTCTAACATATAATGTATCATCTCTCAGAAAGGAAAGGCACATCCTCTCTGTGTCCAGGGAGGAGGCCTGGGGCTGGAGGGAGGCTCTGGGTGGAGACTTGCCTACTGTGCATGAGGCCCTGGGTTCCAGGCTCCATCTCCAGAACTACAAAGGACCTGGAGAGCACCCCTAACTCCAGCTAAGGTCTCTAGGTGCCGTGTCCCACAAAAGGGTCGAGGGATTCTGGAGAAACAGCCAATCCCAAGACAGAGCGGGACACAGGCCAGACAAGCCGCAGGCATCTGGTGGGACCAGAAAATAAGGTCATGGTGAAGGTCTCCAGAGCAGATCCTAAGAGGCCCTCTGACCAAAGATGGGGCCGTGAACAAGGGAGGGAGAAGGCATGACCCTGAAAGCACATTGATTGGTTCTGTGTGTTGATGCTTGAAGGGAGGAAAGCATGAGAAAACGGGCCAGCTGTGCCTGGCGCTTGGAAGCTTTCAGAAGAGGAGCGAGTGGCCCCTTGCTGTTGTCCTGTAGGGTGCAGAGCCAGCCTGGCCTCAGAGGGACCCCTCCTCGCTCTGTGGCAAAACCACCTCCTGGAGCCTCACCTCCTCAGCACCTCCTCTGTCCATTCCAGGGAGGAGACCCCAGCCTCAGCTCCCTTCTCTCTGCCTCAATTTCCCCATCTAAGGCCACTGTGAGGCTCAGGGTCTGGTGGGTGCTCCTTTAATGGGAATAAAGAGGGTCCTGAGGCCCAAACTGCCTTCTTCTCTTCAATTGTTTATGAAATAATGAAAAGAAAAAAAAGTTAGTACACGTTCAGTATAGACACAGTTTTTTCCCCAGGTTTTTGAACCACGGTTGACTGAATCCACAGATATGGAGCCCACAATCCAGAGGACCAGCTGTACATATAAACAAGCAGAAGCTGAAGGGCAATTTGAACACAGAAGGAAATCAAACAGGAAACTGGGTTGGCCTGAGTGACATGGCTGGGAGGCTACTGTCTCTGGGATGGGTGGAGACACTGGGAGGGGATACTTGAGCTGAGATCCAAAAGAGCAGGCACACACAGATCTGGCGGAAGCACATCCTAGGTAGAGGGAACAGCATGTACCAAGGCCCTGAGGTGGGAAGGAACTGTGTGTATTTGAAAAAAATGGAGAGGTGGTAGGTATGCAACAGGGGAATGAGGGGGCCTCAGGGCTGCAAGAAGATAGGGTCAGAATATCTTAGAGGATGATGGGAGCCACAGGCCCATTTTGAATTTAGCTGGAATTTTAAATTCTGGAATGCTCCCTGGGGTTGCCATAGGGAGAAAGCACTATGGGAGAGTGGTATTGGGGAGGCCAAGAACGACCTGGGACAGCCTCCTGGAAAGATGGCCTGTCTGCATGGTGGTTGGGGCACGAGAAGTTGGTCAAGTGAGAAAATGTTCTGGAGGTTTAGGGAGGAATCTAGTCAGATTCCTGAATTTCCTGCTTCACAGAGCCTCTCCCTCATTTCAGAGATTTGAGTTAACTGGGCGAGTTTGAGAGCGGCTGGGGGCCTGGCCACACCCTGCGATCCTGACCCTTGGTGGCAGGCAGGGATTGCAGCATGGACCTCATGTTGGGGCAGTTCTTCTTGGAATGACTGGCGGTTGTCAAGGTGCTGGCCTTGAGCACGAGCCTGAACTTCCCCTTAGTGGAGGTGTTCTGCATGGGCAGTGTACCCATGGCTTCTGGGAAGAGGGCAGGAAAAGGAAAAAATACAACAAGGTGAGGTCAGGGTGGGCAGAAGGCAGAAGGGGACACTTCACTGTCCCTGTAGGAAGGAAGCACAGGGGAGCTGGCCCGAATCTCTCTACCCTGCTTCCTTTGGTAAATGCTTGTGACCTTAAAAAGTACTCCAGTTTGCTGATGGAGCAAAGCTTGTTTAGCTGACCCTAAGGACAGCTCACAGGAGACCTGGAGACTGTTCCTGATTGGGTCAGATGGACACGAGTTGGAATCCCTGATCTGTCTCTGGTTACCTGGGTGAGGCCCAGCAAAGATAGGCTTTTTCAGTTCTGGAACAACTGGATATCCACATGGGATAAAACCAACTTGATCCTTACCTCACACCATATACAGAAATCCAATCCTGGGGAGAAAGTCTGCTCTTACTCTGAGCCTTAATTCTCAAAGCTTTGTGGGATTCGGTCCCAGAAAACCTGCCCAATGCCTGGAAAACAGCTTCTATTGTTGTGATTTTCATTAGTCCATTTTTCATTACTATAATGAAAAACCTGAATTGGTCTAACATTATAAAGAAAAGAAATTTGTTTGGCTTCCAGCTCTAGAGATGCAACGGCATGGTTCTGGAATCAGCTTAACTCCAGTGAGGACCTCAGCAGATGGTGGAAGTGTACAAGAGGGAGGGAGGGAGAAAGAAAGAGAGAAATCACATCACCAAACAAGAACGCTAGAGAGTCATTCAGGGGTTGAGTTTGTTCTTATAACAACTCATTTTCTCATAGACTTTGGATCATCTCTAAATGACTTAATGCTATGTAAAACAGTTGGTATATAGATTAGGGAATAAGGAAAAGAAAAATGGCTATGTGTTCTGTACAAACACAATTTTTTACAAATTTTTTATTTTTTATTTTTAGGTGGACACAATATCTTTATTTTTATTTTTATGTGGTGTTGAGGATCGAACCCAGCACATGCCAGGCGAGCGAGCTACAGTTTGAGCCACATCCCCAGCCCCTCCAAATGTTTTTTAAAAATATTTTTAGTGGGGCTGGGTTTGTGGCTCAGCGGTAGAGCGCTTGCCTCCCACGTGCAAGACACTGGGTTCGATCCTCAGCACCACATAAAAATAAATAAGTGAAATAGGGGTATTGTGTCCAACTACAACTAAAAAAATAAATATTTTTTAAAAATATATTTTTAGTTGTAGATGAACACACAGCATCTTTATGTATTTTTACGTGGTGCTGAGGATCGAACTCAGTGCCTCATGCATGCGGGGCAAGCGCTTTTCCACTGAGCTATAGCCTCAGCCCCAAATATTTTCAATATGAGTTTGGTTGAATCCATGAACTTGGAACCACGGATATGGAGGGCTGGTTGTACTAGCCCAGTCCCCACCTCTGACAGGACCGGATCAGAGCTGTTCATGCTTCACGGCTCCAGGCTGAGGCTGAACTTTGTCTCCCATCCTAAACTGTCCCAGACAGGACTCTGCTGGGTGGGACTGCAAGCCTTTCCTCCTATATTAGCAGCTGCTCTGTGTGTATGTGTGAGGCATGTCATATTTTTGTAAGCAAAGAAGTATAAACATTAGGTTTTGTGGTGTGTGTGTGTGTGTGTGTGTGTGTGTAAAGACAAGCTCTCAACTCTGTTGTCCAGGGTGGTCTTGAACTGCTGGGTTCAAGTGAGCCTCCTGACTTAGCCTCTGAACAGCTGGAACTACAGGTGTGCATCACCACTCCTGGCTCAACGTCACATTTTAAAATTGTCCTGGACACAGTAAGTACATTATACTAGTCCCCAGTTATCCAAGGTTTCATTCTCCACAGTCAACAGTGGTCTGAAATTTTTAAATAGTAGATTCCAAGAAAAAAATTTATGTTTCAAATAGTCATTCTGAGTAGTGTGATAAAATCTCAAGCCATCCTACTCCATCCTGGATGGGACATAAATCATTCCTTTATTCAGTGTATCCATACAGTATATGCTATTCCCCCAGTAGTCACTTTGTTGCTGTCTTAATTATTAGGTACACTCAAAGTATTGCAGTGCTTATATTCAAGTAACCCTTATTTTACTAAATAACAGTCCCAAAGTGCAAGAGTAGCAATACTGACACTTTGGTTGTACCAAAGAGGAGCTACAAAATGCTTCATTTAAGTGAAAAGGGAATATTTATTATATTTTTGTAAGCAGAGGAAAGAAGTATAAATATTAAATTGTGATAGGTTTTTTTGTCATTTTTAAATTTTTTAAAAATTGTAGATGGATACAATACCATTATTTTGTTTTATTTATTTTTATGCAGTGCTTAGGATCAAACCCAGTGCCTCGAATGTGCTAGGCAAGTGCTGACCCCGAGTCCTGGGCTCAAGAGATCCTCCTGCCTCAGCTTTCCAAATAGCTGGGACAACAGGCATGCACCGCCATACTTGGAAGTAGGTGCATACCAAGAAAAAGAACTCTTCTTTTTTTTTTTTTTTCTCTAAAAGACTAGCAGTTCTTGTGTGGAGGGTGACAGGTCACTCCCTTTTCCTGCTTATCTTGTTGACTCTTTTTTCTCCCATAGAGTCACATTACTAAGCTAACAACAAAAATAAAATAAAACTATATTTAAGACATGTAGGCGAAGGGATGGCGGAGGGCAGTCGTTGGAGACGCCAGGGGAGATTGCGCAGGGCGCTGCTGGCCGTGGCTGTGGTTTTCATTTGTTTTCTTTTCTGCCTTTTCGATTCTCCATCAGGGAATTGCCCAATAGTTTTCTAATTAGGGGAAAATGATAATGTGAAACCCGGGCGGAGCAGTTCCCCTGGGTTCACCCACAGGTTGGGTCTCAGATCTCACCTACTCTGAGCTTCCATGGGACAGTTTCCCAGGGTCCCGGGCCATCTGTGGCGGCCCCAGGCCCTGGAGCAGGTGGAGAAGCCACCGCTCTGTCTTTCCTCCGAGGGTCCCACGCTGAGTCCTGGATCCAGCTTCCACCCTCCCAGATGCTCCAGTCTCCCTTCCCCACGGGCTGCAGTGGGGACAGAAGGAAGTGGTCCCAGAGGGGCAGGGCTGCCTGTCCGGAAGCAAGAAAGAGCCACCCCACCTGCAGCTAAAGAACCAAGTCCCAGATCCTGAACCTGCTATTTCTGTGTCTGCTGCTGGCTTGAGGCTGGTATGCATTAGGTGCTGAATTAGTGCTCCTGGAAGCACACAGTCTTACCATTGTGCCACCGGGATCCCATGAGAGGGTCTCCCTGGGTCTTCAGCGCTAAGATGGAGTGTGTGGGAGTGAACGCTGGCCTCAGGGAAGGGGCAGCTGTGACGCCTTAAGGAAGGACCTCTTGCTGTAAGATGCAGAGGGCATCTGGGAAGCCCTCAGCACGGTGCCCGGGTACTTCTCGGGCAAGATCCTCCTTTCAGGTGCAAGCCCCTGCGAGAGCCCCAGGCCTGCCATCACCACTCTCCCCACAGAGCAGCTGACGTCAAAGAAACATCCCAAGGGGAGGAGGAGGAGCCAACAGGACATCTCGTCCTCCACCCAGGAAGGCCTTTAAGCTTTCTTGCATGCCCTAGGGGAGAGGTGCCGAATCCCAGAATCACAAGTCCTAGGAGAATTGGGAGACTCCTTCAGAGGGTGCTGCAGGACTCTAAAGCCAACTCAAAACGACAGAGACGCGCTTGGGAAGTGCAGCAGCTGTGGAAGATAGAAAGTCGACCCCAGACCTGTGGATTCTGTTTATTGGGGGATGGTACCCGGGGTTGAATTCAGGGGCACTGGACCACTGAGCCCCATCCCCAGCCCTATTTTGTATTTTATTTAGAGACAGGGTCTCACTGAGTTGCTCAGGGCTTTGAGCTCACCATCCTCCTGCCTCAGCCTCCTGAGCTGCTGGGATGACAGTTGTGGGCCACTGCGCCCAGCTGGTTGATTCTGTATCCACAGATTCAACCACTGTGGGTAAAATATATTCAATGGCTGGGATGTGGCTCCAAGGTCAAGTGCTTGCCCCTAGCATGCCGGAGGCCCTGGGTTCCATCCCCAACACCACAAAAACCAAACAAGGAAAAAAAAAAAAGCAGAAATAAAACAAAAACAAAAACAAAAAAACCCTCAGAACAACTTGAACATGTCTAGACATTTTTCTCCTTCTCATTATTCCATAAACAATACAGGGTAACAACGATTCACACAGCGTTTACATTGTATCAGGTGTTATTAGTCATCTAGAGATGATTTAATTCCACTGGAGGAGCACACAGTTTCTATGCAAATACTGAGCTATTTTCTAAAGGAGACTGGAACATCTGCAGATTTGGGCACCGCAGGTGTCCTTGAACCAGTGCTCAGTGGGTCCCAAGGGGCGACAGACATTCTCAAATACGGGTTGAAATGCAAAAACTGTCATATGAGAAAACAGACACTGTCCTGCACGGCGGGGTGGAAAGGGCGCCTGCCCCGCTCTCCAGGGCTGCTGGCCTGATATCGTGTCCACATGGTTGACAGTCAGAACCGACAGCCAACGTGGAAATATCTGACTGCACAATTGCCAGCAGCAGTGGTAAGACAGGCACTGGTATTTTTGTTAAATAAATGATAAAAACGTGGTCAGTCCTTCTCAGGAAAGGCCAGGAGCCCCAACCCAGGCCATAGGTGACAAAACTAGATAAAAACACCCCCAGAGGGGAGTGAGAGCTATCTCTGGTGGATAGGAAGGACTTTCTGAAGGAGGGGGCCATTTGAGTGGGGTTTTGAAGGATGAGTAGGAATTCATCAAAAAGAAAGGTGGTGGGAGGCCAATCCAGGCAAGGGAAGAACTTAATATTTGGAAAAAAGGTAAGACAAGGCCCAGTGGGCAGAAGGCTGAATGGCTGTCCAAAGGGAAGATGGGCCACAGAATATACCAGTACCCATAGATCCCAAGGGAGACCCTAACACCTGCTGTCACTCCCCACCACTCTGGTGAGAGCAGGGAAGGCCTGCGGCCAGAATCGGGTGTTTAAAAGACACCCCTGGAGGCTGTTATGAGGGGTGTCCTGAAGGGGATGAAGGTGGAGGCTACAGGGTCAATGGTCCAGGTGACCACTTGGAGGCCAAAGAAGGCAAGAGGCCCGGTGTCTCCGCGGGGGCAGGGAAACTCCAGGTGACGGGGGAGGAATCCAGACTCATGGCTTCAAGGCGAGACCCAGAGGGGACAGCAAGGCAGCTGCCTATTCACCACTCAGCAGTTACCCAGAGGCAAGGAAAACCCCACTGTCCTGGCCCCCGCACCCCAGAGAAACGCAGAAGGAAAGAAACCCATTGCAGATCATGGCGGGTAAAGCAGGGGCTGCGACGGAAGGTGGGAGAGCTGTTTGGGGAAGCCCGGCCACACTGAGCAGGGAGTCGGAGGAGCAGGGAGGGAGGGCGGGCATTCCGGGCAGAGGGATCCACCAGAGCAAAGGCGTTAGGGTGGGGAGGAGCTTGGCACATTTGAGAAATGGAAAGACGGAGCCCGAGGGTCCCTACCAAATTGTCTGCCCAGACCAGGGAGTGGGGTCTCCACCAGGAGCAGGGAGCGGGGCAGCAGTCCCTCAGCAGCTCCCAGGTGGTCACACAGAGCAGGGGGAACATGGGCCTCAGATGCACAGGGTCAGCTCACAGACCCTGGGCAGCGCCTGGGAGAAACCAGAGTCCTGCATCTCCTGGGCTCAGGGCTCAGTGTGTGAAGTAGGAATTGACAGACGTCCCAGGCTGGCCCACTCTAGAGCCTTTCAAATCTTCCTACCTTCCTTCAGCCCTTAGTCCAGGCCTTGCCATCTCCTGCTTGGACTGAATCCCTCTGCCCTACATCTGGATGTAACACCCCATTAGAAGTCTTGCAGTAGTTTGTGAGCTTAACTATTGTCCTCTCCCCTCCTAACACCTGCTGTCACTCCCCATCACTCTGGTGCAAAGGTGAATTCTGTGGCTGGTGTTGTATCTTTTATCCCTACTGATTATCTTCCCTGCTGTCCCACAGGTACTCCTCACGTCTGCCCTGATGCTCCTCATCTGGCTCCAGGGCCTTTGCACATGCCGTGCTCTCTGCCCAGATGTAGCTGGTCAATATGCCTCTGTGTTCTCTCACTTAGGGTGGGACATATCACAAAAGGCTTCTCAGGTGACCTGAAGTAAAGGAATTTATCCTGGATACCCCAGGTGGTCCTTATCTAATTAGCTGAAGCCTTTTGGGACCAAAATAGAACTTCTTGGGGAAGAAGGAATTCTTAAGGGTACAACAAAGAAACCTTCCTTCAGTCACCAGCCTCACAAAGTGCCCTGTGGATTTTAGACTTATCAGACCCACAATTGCATAAGGCAATTGCTTAAAATTAATCTCACTAAACATATATAATATAATATCCACATATCCTATCTGTTCTGTTTCTCTGGTGAACCCTGATTATACAAGCACCCAGGGGCCTGGAGGGAGATGGGAGCCAGGGAGGTCTTTGATTTTCAGAAGGAGAATTCCTGACATAAAATGAGGGCTTCCAGCTGCCAGGCCTCAGCCACTTACCTTGACCTTTGACAGTTGGTTAGAGGCCAGGTTCCCAGCCCTGGATGTATCCCAGGACACCTGTCGGCCAAGGACATGAGGCTTAGAGGACTCTGGTTTCACAGCCCTGGGCAAAGGCAGGCCAGAGGTGCTGACCAAGCCGGCTACCTGGACCAAAATAAACCCAGGGCAGGGAGTTGCAAGATCCACTACCACCAAAGCCCTGTGGCCTGATCCGGGTCACACATCTGGGTGTGGCCTGAAAGGCCTGAGAGGTGGCCACATTGCATTTGAAAAGCAACAATTTCAGTTTGGACAGGGTGCCGTGGCCTGTGATCTCAGCAACTCAGGAGGCTGAGGCAGGAGGACTGCCAGCAAGTTCAAGATCCAGGCCAGAGGGGTGATTACAGCAGCTCTCAGGAAAACAGCACTCCCTACTCATAGAACCCTCCTGTCCTTAAAGGGAATCTGGTCATCTCTGGGCTGCGCTGGTCCTCTTCCCACAGGAGCGAGTGGAGACTGAGTTCAAAGCTGTAGGATTTGATGTTTAGTCTACACAAGCCAGGTGACTTGGGCTACAGTTTAGAGGGTCCAAAATAACCATTAATCATTTACTGTCACTCCTTGGTATAACGAGAGAGAGAGACAGAGAGAGAGAGAGAGAGAACCTACGTCTATGGTCTATGCCGACACTTGTGCACTTAAGTTCTTAGCGACTTTATCACAACAGCCAAAGGTGGAAATAATGCAGACGCCCATCAGTGGAAGAAGGGGCAAGGGATTATCCATCACTTGGCCAAAAGAAATGAAGCACCATAGGCTATGATGCGGGTGATCCTGGAAACCTTGACGCCAGGTGAAAGTCAGACACCAAAGGCCAAGTAACGTGATTCCATTGCTATGAAATGCTCAGATCAGGGAGATCCACAGGACAAGAAAGTGGATCAGTGGCTGCCAGGGGCTGGGAGAGGGGAGTGGGGAGTGACCTCGAAGGGGGCAGGGTCTCTTTCCAGGGGATGAAAATGTCTAAAACTGACTGCAGGGCTGGCTTCACACGGCTGTGACTGCATGGGGTAAAAACCCCTAGGGCTGGGGTGCAGCCCAGTGGCAGAGGCCGAGGCCCTGAGTTTCATCCAGGGCACTGACCCTTGTTTTTTTTCCCTCCGGTAGTGGGGACAGAACACAGGGCCTCACACGTTAGGCAAGTGCCCTACCACTGAGCTGCATCTCTAGTCCTTGAAGTCGACTTTAAAAGGGTGGCTTGAATACCATGCAAATTATATTTTAATGTAATTTGCATACTATTTTATACTTTCTAAAATTTCTTGTATATTAAAAAAAACACATATTTACTAGTGTCCATTGTGGCCCTGATATGGGTGCTAGAACAGAGCCCAGGGTGGGAGAAAGAGTCATAAACAGATGACCACGGTGCCAGGGAATCCTCTCTTATGCACAGAGAAGGGAAGAGCATGGCATGGTGTGGATATGTGAAGGGTGGAAGGCACTGCATGGGTGTTGGCTGTTTTCTTCTGAGGGTGGTGGGAATACCAGGGATTGACTTCCATGGCACTCGACCACTGAGCCACCTCCCCAGCCCTATTTTGTATTTTATTTAGAGACAGGGTCTCACTGAGTTGCTTAGCACCTTGCTTTTGCTGAGGCTGTCTTTGAACTCAAAATCCTCCTGCCTCAGCCTCCTAAACCGCTAGGATTATAGGTGTGCACCACCCCGGGCCCAGTGGGTGTTGGGTTTTGAAGGATGAATAGAAGTTTGCTGAGTTGAAGGTGGGGGAGGGGGCTGACCATGAGCTTAACTTTATATGATCTGATCAACAGAATAAAATAAATCTGATTTCGAAACTTGAAATGAAAACTAAAATAAGTGCAGGGACTGTGGCTGGGGCTCAGTGGTGAGTACTTGCCTAGCACGTGTGAGGCACTGGGTTCCATCCTCAGCACCACATAAAATAAATAAATAAATAAATAAACCAAAGCTATTGTGTCTGTCTACAACTAACTAAAAAACATGTGTAAAAAAGTGAACAAAACAAGTGCATCCTCATTTGGGTGAATGAAGAAGTGTTCATCTTCAACCCCAGCCCTGAGACCCTTCCCCAGGACCCCACTTCTCAAAACTAGGGTGAATTATTCCTAGCTTTCCTTCCCTCCGTGTGGCCAGCCCCATGGCTCTGGCTGGTGGCCACAGACGGTGAAGAGGAGAGACATTCTCATCCGAAAATAAACTGTGGCCCTGAATGGGTAAACAAAAACTGGGGCAGAGGAGGGGCCGGGCCGGGTGGAGGGCAAGGGAGAATGGTGGCTCTTCTGGGAAGATGAATGGGGCCTCAAAGGCTGGCCTCTGGGGCTGGAGCCCAAGCCACGTGCTCGGCTTCCCCTGTGTCCCCGGCTGCTCCCAGGAGCCAGGTACCCTGTGCCCCTATTCTGCTGAGTACTCACTGCTGGGTGCAATACGTCCCAACACGGGCCCAATGTCACTCAAAAAGTCTTTTCCTTGCTCTCTTCATCTGATCACGCTTTCTGTAAACCCTGCACCTGTTCACCGAGTACAAGAGGCTCCTGATGACCCATTTTACAGATGAAGAAATTAAGGTTTTCACAGAGCAAGGACTGAGACTTAGGGGTGGCAAGTTCCCGGGGTCATCTCCAGGGCTGATTGATGGTGATTTTTGCAGTGGTAGGTGCCTGAAGGGACAAAAGTGGCCCGTCTAAAACAGATCAGTATAGCTCAGGGATGAAAACCAGGCTTCGGCTCTTGGCCCCGCCCACCCACACTCTGCCAATCAATGTATTGTGACCCTTTGGCCTATGTGATTGGTTCAGAGATGGACATGTGCCCCAGACCCTGGAACAACCCGATGATTATGTAATTGTGGGGCAGACACCAAACAGCTGCCTAGTGCATGGGGTCTGTTTCTCTGTGTCTTTTGGCTAAGGTGGCTTTACCCCATCTGCTGTAGTTTTCTTTCTTTCTTCTTCTTCTTCTTTTTTTTAATATATATATTTTAGTTGTATTTGGACACAATACCTTTATTTTATTGATTTATATGTGGTGCTGAGGATAGAACCCAGGGCTCCCCCACGTATTAGGCAAGCCCTCTACTGCTGAGCCAAAACCCCAGCCCCAACAGAACTCTTTTTATGTTAAAGTAGATAAAGGTCAGTTCGAGGTTGCTGGCTGTCATCTCACCTGTCTGGGAACAAAGGACAACAGAGCCAAGAAATGGACACAAGTGGTAGACTGAAGTGGTAGAGCTCTTGCCTAACACCTGTGAGGCTCTGGGTTTGATCTCCAGCACTGAAAAAGATAAGATAGATAGATAGATAGATAGATAAAATGATTGCTTCCTTATGATATTGCCTGCTCCTGGATCCAGCTGAGCCTGAAGTCATAATATTTAATTCTTAAACAATTAATTCCCTTTCTGGCTCTATGCAGCCTAGAATTCTCATGGATACAGCCATTATTAGTGATGTGGTAGGTGTTGTTAACCTACCTCTCTGGGTCTCAGTTTCCTCACCTATAAAATATGTAGTTGTTGTCTAAGAGGAAGAGAGCACAGGTACCAAGTGCCCCATGCCATCCCTGCTGTTACAAAATGTCCCATGTGGCATAAGAACCCCTTCTTTTCTGGGTGCCTGTACTGGGTCCTGTTTGCTTGCATACGGGACTATTTTCTGAGGGACAGAGTTGAGCCCAGCCACTCCTGCCCATTTCAACAATCTACAAAGAGTGCTAAAGGCCAGGCGGAAGGAGGGAGTGGACCTCTCAGGACTGAAGCAGAGGAAAGAGTCAGAGGCCTCAGGGCGGACACTGGGAGAGGTGAGCCATTTCTGGGAAGGGCTGGCTGGATCCAGATTCTTTGGAAGTGACCTAACTCAAGCTTGGGGCCAGGTGGAGCCTGAACAGTGTGTGAGACTGCATTTCAGACAATGGCCCAAGGGCTGCTGTGACACAGCTTCAGTGAGAAGGGAGAATAGATACGTGGACTTAATCGTTGTGGGGAAGACGCCAAACAGCTGCCTAGTGCATGGGGTCTGTTTCTCTGTGTCTTTTGGCTAAGGTGGCTTTACCCCATCCCTCTCACCCATTGGTCAGTGCTGCCTGGGGAATGGCAATTCCAGGAAATTCTGGCCCTCAGTGGGCATTCAAGCAAAGGGCCCCCTAGCTGCCCTGACAATCAACACAGGTGCCTGGTGTTAAAAAGGGAAGTGGGGGGCCATGGATGGAGCATCTGGGAGCCTGCTTCTGTTCCCGTCCTTCCTGGCTGCTCTGTTAAAGGTACAAATCAGGAGGTTGGTTGTGTCATTCAATGGTGGAGTGCTCACCTACCATGTATGAGGCCCTCAGTTCCATCCTAGCACTGAGAGGAGGAGGAGGAGGAGGAGGAGGAGGAGGAGGAGGAGGAGGAGGAGGAGGAGATGATGATGGTGGCTGCCAGGGGCTGGGGATGATGGTGGGAGGAATGGGGAGTGGCTGCTAATGAATGTGAGGTTTTCTTTAGGGGTGATGAAAATGTTCTGAACTATAAAAAGGTTATGGTTGTACACTATTGTGTACTAAATGCCACTGAATTGCACCCTGCAAAATGGACATTTTTATGTTAGATAAGTTTTACCACACAAAAAAGAAGTGTCCATAGAACTATAAGCCTCTAGTATGCTCTGAAGCTTCCCATGGCCCTCCATTGCCTCAAAGGACAAGATGCACACTCCACCTGATGCCCAGGAGCCCCTGGCGGCCACACTACTGGAATTCCCCATCCTTGTAGCCCGTCTCCTCTCCCACATTATTCCTCCCGCCCTGGCCTCTGGAAGCAGCTGCTCCTCTGCCAACCAAGATCATTCTTGCCTCAGGGCCTTTACACATGCCATTTCTGCTACTTGGCATGTCTGATTCACCTTCAAGTTTCCAGTGAAAATATCAGTCTGGTCCCTAGTGTTGCCCTTCCTTTCCTTTCCTTTCCCCTCTTTTCAGAACCAGGGAGGGAACCCAGGGCCAGCCTCACACATGCTAAGCAAGTGCTCTAACATGGAGCCACACCCCCAACCTTTTTTTTTCCCCCCTTGAGACAGGATCTTGCTAAATTACCCAGGCTGGACTCAAATTTTCAATCCTCCTGACTCAGTTTCTTGAGTAACTGGAATGATGTGCACCACCACGCCAGCCTCAGTGTTGCCTTTACTTTGTCCTTCAGGTGTTTTCTTCCAGTACTGACCGCAGTTTATAATTTAACTGTGGTTTTAGTCTTCCAGGAATAAGCTGTGTGGTGAAGGAATGAATGAGTGAGTGAAGAGACCAGAGGATAAACTGCCAGTGAAATGCCAGAGGGAATTTCAGCAGACTTTGGACAATGCCCTGGGCGGAAGCAATGCTTACTCATCCATTTGACACAGGAAGAGACTGTCTTGGCTCAGATCTGATGCTTATTCTCCTAAGATCACAGCTGCCTCTGAAAACAAAGAGCAACAATTGCTGCCAGCACGTGCTTCGTCATTTTTACTTCCTTTTTAAACATTCTTCAATGGATTTTCCTTTATAGGCTTGCATTCTGGTTCCGCTGAGGCACACGGCTGGGGAGGAGGGTGGACCAGGAAAAGTCCCCTCCTGGACACCACCCATTTCCCCATAATGTGGACAGTTTGGAGCAGACCCATCTTCTTTGTGCTCAAACACAGCCAAACATTCCTTATACAAAGGGTTTGCCCATATTTAATACATTTTTCCCCCCAAACCACCCCATGTTTTGCAACTGGATTTTCTTTTTTTGCAAAACTGGGGATGGAACCCAAGTCTTCATGCGTGCTTGCCAAACACTCTATAGTTGAGCTGCACCCACTCCCAGCCCATAACCTCACTGTAAATTGAAGGCCAACTGTGTTCACTGTCTGCCTGCATTGCTTTGCTATGAATCCCTTGTGTGTCTGCATCTCATCTGATCCCCAGGAAGGAGGAGCATCCTTACTCTATCATGAACACATGAAGGGGTGAAGTGAACCTTGCACGGTGGCGCATATGTGTGTATGAGGAGCTTCAAAACCGGATGAGGTGCAGTGAGTGGTACCTGCCTGTCACCTCAGCAATTTGAGAGGCTGAAGCAGGAGGATAGCAAGTTCAGGGCCATTCTCTAACAGTGAGACCCTCTTAAAACATAAAGGGCAGGTGGGGATGTAGCTTAATGGCAGAGAGACTCTGGGTTCAATCCCCGGTACCAGAACTAACAAACACCAGATGAGGGGGCCAGGAATGTGGCTGAGTGGCACAGCCCTTTTGTCCAGCATGCATGAGGCTCTGGGTTCCATCCAAGCTCTGCAAAAACCAAATGAGACTTCCTGAGATGGTGCTAGGTCTCAGTTTCTGCTTTGGGAAATGGGCTGGCTTTCACTGGATGGGAAAGTTGTTTTTTTTAGTTGTAGGTGGACAAAATACCTTTATTTTATTTTTATGTGGTGCTGAGGATCGAACACAGAGCCTCACGCATGCTAGGTAAGTGCTCTACCACTGAGCCACAACCCCAGTCCTGGATGGGGAAGGTTTTGAGTCGAGAAAAGCCACCCCTCATCAGAAAATTGGTTACAGTTGGTTGGCCTGGAGTCCACGTTTTGTGATCTTTAATTTTCAAAATGAATCCAAGGCTGAGGTTTTCATCCTGGTTTGCATAGAACTCAATCAACTTTTTGTTGTACTAAAGTCATGTCAGCAAAGATTTCAAACCATGCAGAAATGTATGAGATAAATTAAAAATTCCATCCTGCAACCCAGTCCGCTTTGTAATACGTAATTGTGGAATTTTCCAGAATTTGTTATTCGGTGTTTGTGTATTTGACTGACTTAACTTTCATCCCTCTTTCCCTCTCCCTCCTTCCCTCCCTCCTTCACCTGTCTTACTTTGTTGCCCAGGCTGAGCTCAAACTCCTGAGCTCAAGTGATCTTCCTGCCCTAGTCTCCCAATGTACTTCTGTTTCTATATAGCATAATAAATTATATTAAAACAGCAGTGTAAACACTATAGAAAAGTGACTTTTTTTGAAAAGTGATTTTTTAATTGCAATACTATAAATGAAATTATAGGAGGACACTGATTATGACTGATTACTGAACTAGGTACCAACAAACCAAATCAAAATGGAGTCCTCATGCCAATGTTCCACTTCACCATAAATGGAAGTGTTTATCTGACCTTCCAAAAAATCAGGAGAGATAATAGCCAAATTCCCACACAGGCAGTTTTAGCTGTCGATAAAGAAGATTCCTTTGGTTTAACCCTTGGAAGGAAAAATAACCTGAATTAACTCCATATCAATCAAAACAATCTGCTTTCTTTTCTTTTTTTTTGTGGTATTTGGGCTTCACACATGCTAGGCAGGCAGTAACATCTCAGCCTTTTTTTGTTGAGACAACTGTCTCATTAAGTTGCTCAGGCTGGCCTTGAAAGTGCAATCCTCCTGCCTCAGTCTCCCACGTCACTGGGATTACAGGAGTGCACCACCTCGCCTATCTGAAGTGATTTAATTTTTGCTGAGGGTATTTCACTTCATGGCTGTGGCTTTGATGGTGTTACTATCCCCTGAGACTAGTGAGCTGTGTTCTTTGATTTGACAAAGCTGGTTAGAGGCAGAAGGACTTTGAATTTGGTAATCAACAGTGACCTTGGGCTGCATCAAACTGGCCATGAGGTGGGACAAAATAACATTTAGGGAGCTCTGGGGCAGAGAATCTTTCTCTCAAGGACTTCCCCCCCACCCCAGTGCTGGGTATTGAGCCCAGGGCTTGAGCATGCTAGGTAAATGCTGTGCCAGAGTTACATCCCTTCACTTCCCCATACGTACATACGTACTGAAGATTGAACCCGGGGTGCTTTACCACTGAGCTACAGCCCTGGTCCTTTCTATTATTTTGAGACAGAGTCTTGCTAAATTACTCAGGCTGGCTTTGAGCATGTGATCCTCCTGTTTCTGCCTTCCAGGTTGCTGGGATTACAGGTGTGTGCCGCCATGCTCAGCCCCTTCCTATTTTTGAATGAGATACTAGTCAATCCAGAGTCACAAATAATGTAAGATCATTTAATTCCATTTGTTGAAATGTTGTCTTTTGACAGTACCCTGTGGATTTCTCCTTCTAGGCCCACCTACGTCATCCTTTATCAGCTAATGTCATAGATGAAGGAAATCAAATCCAGTGGGGGCGGGGAGTGACTTACCAGAGTTCACTTATTGTGCCTCATCTGGGACTTGGCCTGAGTTTGCCTGTCCAAAACTGGGACCCATTAGGATGGGACTTTAGACACTGTGGAATATATTGTTCACTGTCTTTCATCAAACATGAATGTAGTGCTGGGGGGATCTGAAGAGAAGATTCAAGCCCCAGAAGAGAAGCCTTTAGCCTGCATATGGCAGTGGGATGTTGACAGCTCCAGCTCAGGGTGGCCAAGAATAGGACTGGAGAAACCAGAAGGGCAGTTGGGCCTTTCTGGAGGGTCATGGAAGAAGGGCCTTGAAGATTGGACGAAGGTCCACAGGCAGAGAGGGGGCAAGGGGCAGGGTGGGGTGCAGCTCCTTCAGTGGTGACCTGGAAGCACAAGGGCTCCTCCACACTTGACATTCAGGAGTAGGAAGTGGTTCTTCTCAAAGAGTTGCTCCCTGCTGTGACAAGGTGCCAGCCCACACCTGGATGGGAGACTGAGGCAGGTTCTGTCTTCTAAAGACGGTTTTGAAGGATCAAGGGGCCCCCAACTGTGTAGCCTGGGACCCAGCTCTTCCTCTTCCCGGGCCTGTTTCCCCATCTATACTATGGGGTTGTGCAGCTGGCAGAATGGTAGTTGGGCAACACTGTGGTTCCAGCCTCAGTAGGGACTCATCATCCTCAGATACTCACATGAGCCCTTAAACCCCCTACAAGCACGGGGGGGGGGGGAGGCAACTTACCCCTCCTTCCCTGGACCGTCTATCTCTGATTCTCTATTGAATGGGGTGGTCTGAGTTGAAGGCAAGATAGGGTAGAGGTGCCTGGAAAGGGCCTGCTCATTCACCACACTCATCGAACTGTGGGTTTTGCTTGTCCTCAATGATACCGGGCTGGTGTCCTGCACCAGCTCCCTATGGCCCTGTTGTCTGTCTCTAACCTGCTGGCAGGGACCTAAATGCATACTACCTGCCTCCTACCCTCAGCCTGGCCCCTTGCCATCACACTGAAGTCAGGTAGGGGTCCCTGCAAGTCCTAGGCTCACTCTCCTGCTGTGTCTACTGCCCTTGTTCCTTATCTAAAGGGTCAAGGGATGTTGGGGAGGAATCACAGAGATCAGGAGGCACAGGAACAGTGGGTAGCTTTGATCATGCCCTAGAAGTCACTCCTCAATAGAAGGAAGGCCCAAATGTACCTCTTGCAACTGAAACCCCAAGCCAGGATTAGGTGAGGCTGATGAGTCATGAGCTGTCACTCCTTGACACCCTCAACAGAAGGCTTGTGCTCTCTGCAATTAACTCCCCACACAGACCAGGATCCCCCTTCCCAGAGCTTGGCCACTAGCTCTATGGCATCTCTCTGCTTCCCTGGTGATGCAAGGACCCCCTCACTGGGGCAAGCCTGAGACACGAGGGAAGAGTCCTGGGGCCAGCAGAGAGCAGGTCCTGGGCAGCAGCATACCTTCAGTAGCATGTCCGCGTTACCATCTTCTGATAGGTCTGATTAAAAACACATCAATTGAGATCACAGGAAACTGGGTTTCCTCTACATTTATTGCAACTGCTAAATGATTGACAACATTCACAACTTCTTAGGTTCTTAAAAAACAAAACTTTCATTTGGTAACATCACAAACATCTTCTAGATTTTACCAAGAACCAAAATCACTAACATTGTCTATGGGATTTCCAGTGATGGAAACAAGTCAGAGACAGTAAGCACCCAAAGTGGCAGGTTAGCACTTTCCGGATGCCTGTCGTCCTCGTGGAAGAGACCCTGGAACTAGAATGACAGAAAAAACAGTGACTTTGACAAGGTCACACACTTGCACATCCCGCTTGCACATAATGCTCCCTCCCTGTAGAATGGCCTTGACCTGAGAGCAATGGTAGCCTGGGTGGAGGAAGAGGAGAGAGGAAGGAATAGAGGTCCAGTGGCATTAGCCCTGGCCCAGCACCAGGACACACAGCCACATTCCCCAAGTTCCCTGGGACATATTCACAGCCTTGATATGAAACTATAGGAAAAGCATCCTCCCAGCATTTATGGGACTTTTTAGGTTCAAGAAATGGTTGTTACTTTGACATTAGTCAAAGGCTCACTGAAATAATCTCAGGTCAAACTGAGATGTGTCTAGGAGTGGCAGGAAGCTCGGGACCAGAGCTCACATACCAGCAATTCCTCTGTATTTTGCTTTTTAATAAATTAAAATTAACAGGTTAGGACAAAGTGTGCACAACAGTCAAAGCTAAGCTGGAAAGAAAGAGCTAGATATCCATGCTGGGGGTGGGGGAATGTGCCCTACTAAGGGACAATGAGCACTTCTCAAGAGGCCTCTATGGACTAGTGCCTGCTTTGAATTCCATCTGTTCACCTGACCCATGGTCAACATGGAAGTTGCTGGAAAGGTGAGGATAGAAAAGAGAAGATGAACCTCCATACCTGGGGTCCCCCAAATCTGTCCTCCCACCGCCCCCCCCCACCCCTGCAGGCTGGCTTATTTGAGAGTTGGACTGAGGCTCATCCTCAGTGCTGGCACCTCCTCAGCCATAAAGATCTGCCAGTTGCCAAAGCAACAGAAGTGACCAGAAGCAAGCAGGCCCCAGGGACCGCACCTGCCATGAAGAGAAGCAGCATGGAGTGGGGACAGTAGGGCCAGACAGAACCCAGAGGTAGGAGCACAGCCTGGGAGGGCTGTGGCTTTCAGAAAGCAAGGATTCCTCACAGTCCTGAATCTCGGCTCTGTGGCTGACACCCTAATTGTTGCTGGGTAACCCAACCGCTGGGTGTCAGCAGGATTCCAAATTTTCCAGATTTTAGCACACATTTAAAAGTTCAAAACTGCTGCTTTATGAAGAAGGGTTGAGATGCCCCCAGTCTGAGCATTCCACATGGAGTTACAAGTAGGAGAGTGTTGAGGAATCTGGAAAGTTCTGCACAATTACCTTCTTGAAATAGCAAACAGCTGCAGAGCCAATCTTCTGAGAGCAGTCTTTCTGTTCTTTACAAAAGTTCTAAGACAACAATTCTTTACATTGCTGCACACGTAACAGATGAAGTCTTGGAGAATTTATAGCCTCTTGGCCCTTTGTGGGGAAGACTCCATATGCACTTAAAAAAAATCCAGTGGCTTAGGTGCAGTGGTGCACACCTGTAATCTCAGCTACTTGGGAGGCTGAGGCAGGAAGATCACAAATTCAAGGCCAGCCTGGGCAACTCAGTGAGACCCTGTCTCAATATAAAAAATTATAAGGTTGGGAGATGTAGCTTGATGGTAGTACACTTGCCTAGCATGTGCAAAGCCCTGGTTTCCATTCTCAGCATGGGGGGAAAATCAAATCCAAAAATACCAAGTATATCCTGTTTCCTTTGTGGATTCTAGTCACACATACATTTGGGAGAAATTTCATATCTGTTTAATGATTACTCCCCACTGAATATAGCTATATTAGACTGTTGCTAAAAACTGGTGAAGTCTCAGGATTTTTAAAGAGATAAAATGCCATTAATATGTTCAATAAAGCAAGTATCTGAACTGTTCAGAGATCTCCATTCAGCTTTAGTATCAGAGTGTAGACCTGGAGATTACCAATCTGTATCCCTAGATAAAATTCTGGGGGGCAGGAAAGCACAATCTGCACTTGTGTCTGCATGGCCTTTGGTGCTCCAGGACAGCAATGACCCCTGTGCCAGCAATTTAACCATGGAGCTGGGTCCACTGCACTTAACAGGCCAAAGTACTTTTGGGCAGTGCCATCTTTTGGAGAGGAACCAAGACAGACTTGGAGAGGACTTGATGCGGAAAGCATTTGGAAGAGAGAGGAAAGGCAAAAAGTGTATTGAGAATGGTCATTCTGTTTTTCTTTAAAAGAAAGGCAGGCTGGCGTTGGAAACCTCCACCCCAGAGACTGCAGATGTTGGTTTTCACGTACACACCACACCGTACTTGGGCTCCAGGCAGATCCAGGGCAGGATGATGGTTTAAGAGTAATTGCGGCTTCAAGGTTTATCTTTCTCATCAGTGGTTCTGATCTAGTCAGGAAGAGAACGATTTTGTTCAAAACTGAGAGTTGGGAAGTCATGGGTGAAGGGTAACTAAAGAAAGAGTATGAGATTTAAAGGCCCAAGGCCCTTTGGAAGAGAAAGGATTTGAAGACCCTCAAAAAAAGGATGTGGCCAACTGCTGCTCCCTGTGGTTTTGGCTTCCACGTTCGTCCTTATACTTCCGGATAGCAAGGCCACTCCTGACTAGGGAACAGTCCGTGTCCTGGCTGCATTATGTGGCAGGTGGCTGTCATCTGTGAGAGAAAAGTAGAGCAAGAGAGAGGCCAGAGGCAGCCTGGTCCCATGTGAACTGGCAAGGAACAGCCTGCATGCATGTCCTCAGAGCCCAGCACAGAAGCTACTGCCAGGGTGGTCAGGCCATGAGGCACAGTCCATGAGACAGGCTGGCCACACCTTAGCTAGTGTGAAGCTCGTTGCTCCAGCAAACCTGGAAGGGAAGAAGTGGGACACATCCACATCCAAAGACCCTTTTATTATCTTCACAGAATTTTATGATTGTCCGCTTTTGAGGAAGTGGGGAACATCAGCCTTTCTGGGGGAAATGTTACACACTAGGATGTGAGCGTGGGCAGAAGTCCTCATGCACTGGCTCTCACACATACCTATTTGTTGGCCCGTTTGTGTCTGTACATCTGCATCATTCTCTGACGGAACACGTCAAATGTGTCTTCTTTATGCTCCTGCCCTTCGGCACCCAAGCCCTCCCCTTCTGAGGCAGTTCCCCTAAGAAGTAAAATGGAAGATTAGTTGTGCACCTGAGCCCAGAGCTTGGGATGCAGAGCCTGGAATATGGGCTGGAGTGGTAGTGGGACACAGAAATGCAGGACACATACAAAGACATCAAAAGAAAAGGAAAATCAAAATAACAAAGAATGGAAAACCAGGAGCACTCACTCATTCTCAAGAGTACTAGCCACCTCAAGGTGCCCGGAAACCCTGGTCCCAGTAAATCACCTTACCCCACAGAAGCTATCTCAGCAGTAAATGAGATGCCCTCTGGACGTTATGAGGAGGGTCTCATAAACTCTGGGTCTACGTTTTCCCATCCTGGTGGACCTGTTTCCCTTGGAAGGGAGTGTGATTCTAAGGCATATGTACCCCAAAACACCACTCAGCTTTTATGACCATAATAAACGGGGCTGAAATGACTAGGGCCAAGAAGCAGCTGAATGGTCTACACAGATACAGGAAGGAGCCATGTGAAGGTATGTATATAAATAGTTAATTCTCATTTGAAGGCTCCTTTTGTTTCAAAACAAAACAAAAAACAAAGTAATCAAAACCAAAACCAAACAAACCCCCAAACCAAAAACCCAGCTGCCAACTTTAAGCCATTTTCAACATGAGAGGAACCAAGACTCAGGCTGCAGGCCAAAGGCTTTAGGGCTTGACCTTGTCCACCTGTGGGGGCTGCAAGTCTGTGCCACGTACATGCTGACGGGCTCCCGGATGCCCTTCCCGCAGGAGCCCAGACCATGGCCCTCCTTCCAGCCCATCTTTTGCAGCATCTGAAAGCCCAGATTCTTGTCAGTCAGCTTCTGCTGGGCGAAGTCCAAGTCTTTGGGTTTCTGAGGAAAAAGAAAGAGCTGGGCATGTGGACTGCAGGAAAGTGCCTGGAGCCAGAGTCCATTCTGAGCTGCACCTGACACTCCCAGTGTCCTCCCTATTCCCTTGTCACTTCCCAGGATGATCAAACCCCAGTCATCTCCTGGCTTCCTGTAACATACACAACAGGTGGGACTTCTAAAGGGTAGGGGCCTAAGGGGACATGCCCTTGTGAGACAGAACTGGCATCTGGCTCTGGGGCCTGGCCACTGCTAAGACTGAGGAAAACCACAGAAACAGATGTCAGGTCCTGGGGTTAAGGGATCAGAAAGCACACTCCAGAGCAAGGGGCACCAAGGGATAGGCCTTGACACAGGAGGGGGCCAGAGAGGCAGTGGGGAAATCAGCTCTTCTGCCCTTTCCACCTGCCACCCTTGGCTTCATTTACTTGCTACCCCACCTTCCCTGTCTTTGTCTTTCCCAGGGCTGTTTCTACTTGGGTGCCAAGGTCCACGTCTAGCATTAAACAGAACTTGCCAAGAGCTGGCACTGTGAAGAACAGGGCCTAAGAAGTGCATTATGGATGGTGGGGAGGTTGAGTACCCTCAGGCCACAGGGTAGAGACCTGGGGAGGTTAAAAGCCCCCAGACCAGCCCCTCCCTCTGGAGGAGGAGCCAGTGAGGCTGAAGAAGGAATTTCCAATCACTCTTATTAAAGTAACCTAGATGGGTAGCTTAGGACATTACCCTGTGTGTGCTATTCCCCTTTCTCCCTCTTTAAAGATATTCACTGAATTAACTGGAGAGACTGCTCTGGAGAGGGAGAGAAGGAAGGAGGGAAGAGAAGGAAAGATAGAAGAAAGGAGGAGGTAGCAAGCTACATTAAGTAGTATCCTCAATGATCTTGAGGAAGACAGAGGCAACTGATACTGGGGATAGCAGAGAAGATCTGATTTTGGAACAGGTATGGGAGCAACTAGGAGAGGGCTGGATGATCCTGGGTGACAGGTTGAGTCCTGTGATCTTAGGGCCTAGCGGGTGGTCAGCCCTCAATAGTTTATCCACCTATAACACAGGCCTCAGGAGGCTCGATTCAAAGACCAAGTCACCACTAGTCATGTGCATGGAGGTGCCCAGGAATATCAGCTTCCCCAATATTGGGACTATGGGGTTCTGGAGAGGCCCTCTGGCCATCCCTGGGGTAAAGCTAAGAGCATGAGCCAAAGCAGAAAAGGCTGGACCAGGGGTCCCAACATCCTACCAAAGGAAGGCAGGCACAGGACCTCAGGTCAGGGAAAGAGGGAGAGGAGAGCCAGGCAAGGAGCACGGTGTGTAGTGCTCTCACCCTAGAGGGGACAAAACAACCTGGAGAGGAGCTGAGTTCACAGACACCAAGGTATATCCCTAAGATATCAAGCAGCAGGGTTGGCATATGTGTGTGAGCTCAAGTGATGCTACGCAGGCTGCATTTCCACACTGCAAGGAAGTCTCTGCAGGGTGTCAAGGAGGGGAGGCAGGAAAGATGAGCTGGGACATGAAGAGGGTGGCAAACAGTATGGCAAAGACACCAGGTGGGAGCTGCCAGCACGGGGAGGTCCCTCACCACCAGGATGTGACCTGTAGAATGGAGGAGGTAGAATACAGCTGCTGGGATGAGAAATGGGGGTCTATCCAGCCCTGCCTATACCCTTTTAGGAAAAGCTGCTGGAGGGTGGAGGGTTTGGTGGGAGGAACAGGGTGGGCTTAGTCTGGATGTATCTTTGTGAACATTTAATTTGTGTTTAACAATCATATTGGTCAGTTTTCTGCAGAGCTGGAAGAAAGCTGCGCCCTGGGGCTGGACTAAGGTGCTACAGAGAAGAGATGCAGGGGTGGTTATTGGCCACCTGCCATCACCAGTGGGAGACCCAGGAGAGAGCAGTGATTGCAGGACACCCAGTAGGCAGAGGGTCTGTTTAAACTTTTCGGTACCTCCTACCTGCAGGGCAGGTGTAGCCATCCCATTTTACAGATGTAAGCCTGAGGCTCAGGAGTTACATGCTAAGGTTACCAAAGAATAGGTGGTGAGACTGAGCTTGAATCCAGCTATGCCTGCGTCCAAGGCCTGGCTGTGCCTACACTGGGTTGGTACCCTTAACCCAGGTAACACAAACAGGCATCAGGTACCCCCTCAGCTCTGCTTAAAGTGCTGCCTCCCTGATGGCTAAAAACCTGCAAAGTCGCTCCACATGCGTCCCAGGTGACCTGCCTAACCCACACACAATGCAATGTGTCTCCTCTCCATCTGGAGAACATATCCCTTTCCCATGCTCTGCCCCAGAGCATCAGCAAATGGAAGCTTTATTCTCCTTACTGCCCAGGCCAATTTCCCTGGGGTTACCTAGACGCCTGGGTTTTGCTCTTCGATATTTAGACACCAGAGAGTCCTGCCAGCTCCACTGTCACCTTTTCATCACTCCCTCACCTCATACCTGGTCCCACTGTCCTAAGTCTGAGCCTCCTCCTGGGGCCTCTGCTCTGCCTGGATCCCATGCCATAGGCTGCTCTCCACAAAGTTGCATGTCTCTACCCAAAACCCTGCTCAAGTCCCAAGGGCCTCCCTCAGAGAAGGGCCACAGTGTGGGAGTGTGGGGTTCTGGAGAGGCCCTCTAGGCTATCCCTGGGGTAATGCTAAGAGCATGAGCCAAAGCAGAAAAGGATGGACCGGGGGTCCCAACATCCTACCAAAAGGAGGCAGGCACAGGACCTCAGGTCCAGCCATAGGGTCACATCTGTTTGTGACCCTATGTGACCTGGGTCCCCCCACCCTGTCACTCCACTCCTGCTACATTGCTGGCCTGGGACTGTTCTGGGTCTCTGTCCAGACTGTGCATTCTTAAGATCTCTGAAGGCTCCTCCTCACCTCCTCCAGGTCTGGGCCAGTGACACCTGCCAGGGAGACTTTCCCTGGCTTCTCTGATTCAGTGACACACCCCCAATCCCTCTTTATTCCCCATCTCCTCCTACCTGCTTCTCTACGTACAGCACCACCTCAACTGAGTCACACCCATGTCTGTCACTGCTGACCTCCCTGCTGCAGCCTAGCCTCTGATAGCTAGAAGGAACCTGTCGCATGGAAGCTGTTTTTGAGCACACACCCACTTTTTTTTTTTCCTCCAGAAGATACACACACACTCTTCATCACAGCCACATTCTATGAAGCTTTAACTTCTCAATGGCCATTATCTTACTCATCTCTCAAGTCTTACTGCACCCATCAGGTCTCATTTGTCAAACTAAGAACCAGCCTCCTATACTTTGGGTGGTTTAAAAAGTCCCCTGAGAAGTCTCTGATGTATTTTGTCTAGTAACATCTCAGTGTGAAATACGGCTATTGGTTACTTTTTTTCTCTTCGCTACTTGGGATTGAACCCAGGGGAGCATTACCACTGAGCTACTTCCCCTGCCTTTTTTTTTTTTTGGCGGGGGACCAGGGTCTTGCTAAGATGCAGAGGCTGTCCTTAAACTTGGGATCCTCTTGCCTTAGTCTCCTCAATCATCAGGATTATAGACATGTGCCCATGTGCCTACCTCACTTCTTTTTTGAGATGGGGTCTCACTATATTGCTCAGGTTGGTATCAAACTCTTGGATTCAAGGAATCCTCCTTTCTTAGCTTCCTGAGTAGCTGGGACTATCAGTTTATCACTGTACTTGGTTTTGCCTGAGTGAGGACTTGTTAATGGTTAAGCTCACCTTCTTTTTGGACATGGGACGACCTCGAGGCCTATCATAGGCAATTCGAACTGGTTCATGGACTGAAAGACAAAAGAAAGATATATGTACATACATACATACATACATACATACACTTTCCTCAATTTCCTTATAAGGAGACAATTTGTTATGGAGTTTTGGCTCCCAGCTTCTCTGATAATAGAAGGTGCCCTGATAGTGGCTGCTGCATCCTGGCTCCTTTCAACAATGGCCATGACCCATATAGCAAGGGTAGAGGCTGGATGTGTCCAGAGTCAGCAACTTGGCCCATAGCAAAAGGTTCAACTAAGAGGTGTATCACTTTGAAAAAGTCTACTCAAACATAAAAACTCCCACATTTCTAACAAATGACTTGCTATGTAGATTATCTTCCATGACCACAGGACATTTTTTTTATTTTTGTTTGGCAGTGCTGGGGATGGTACTTGCATGGTAGGCAAGTACTCTACCACTGAGCCCCACCCCTAAATATCACAGGAATGCTTTCCTTCAGCAAATGAACTATTTGCAAAACTGCCCTCTCAATTTCTCTGCAACTATTCCACTGGTAAGGATTTAAAGTCCATCTGAAACTTTCTAATAAAAATCATGCTTTTCATATGGACTATTAATCACACTATTTTTTTTTAATATTTATTTTTTAGTTTTTTTGGTGGACACAACATCTTTGTTTGTATGGGGTGCTGAGGATCGAACCCTGGCCACACGCATGCCAGGCGAGCGTGCTACCGCTTGAGCCATATCCCCAGCCCCACACTATTACTATTTTTGATAACGGAAGATCAGCAAGCCAGTTTTATTTCATTGACCTCCCAAAGAACAGACAGCATCCAAAAGAAAAACAAAGAATGCCACCTTCCCCCAGGTGAGACATATTTGACAAGCATTCTGATGCTGGGTCGCCATCTACAGAAGTTCTACAGGATGGAAGGGTTATGGTGGAACAATTAGCAGTCCACTGCAATGTCAAACAAATACCAGGACTGCTCCCAAAGGGCACTGCTGCCTGTGAATGTGATGGTCTCACACAGAGGTAGCTGTGATAGCTAGCTGTGAACAGTATCCTCTGCCCTCCCGCGTCACTGTCACTTCAGGGAGCAGATATCACTACCCCGGAACTTCTGGGAACCAGAAGGCAGGCTACTCCCCAAGGGAGTCCACAAGGCTGGAGGACCCAGGCCCAAAGTCAGGGCTCCTCCCAATGGACTCTGGGCATTAACAGAGATAGCTAGCAGTTCATGGAGTGCTGGAAGCCATAGCCTAATGAAGAAACAATAACTTCAGACCAACTTGGAAACAGGTTTTGCATTGGCATTATGGAACGGTGTTCAAAATAGATGAAATTATTTTAGATTAAAATCACAAGACAAGGGCTGGGGTTAAAGTTAAGTAGCAGGGCGTGCTCTCAGCATTCATGAGGCCCTGGGCTTGATTCCCAGCATTGGAAAAAAACAAAACATAAAAAAAACACAAAATCAGAGAACTCCATGCAATATTGGACACTTTGGGGCTCTCACACAGGCCTCTGAGGGTGGATATTTGGGAGGTGGTGTCCTACTGAGGTCACCATAAAGGTGGTAAGTATGGGTCAATTATGCAGCTGAGCTATGGCTGAGGGCCAGTAGATTCTTCAGAAATGGTCAGGCAATATCTCCAATACCTTTCACGGTCTCTAAAGCAAGAACTGTGCTGTCATAGGGAGGCACTCACCTTGTGGCTCCTGTATGAGACACACCCTCTTGGGAGCTGGAATCATGCCAACTTTCAGTGATTTGCTGCTGATCCTCTTCCGCGGAAAGCAGGTGCCGGAGGTGGCCTGTGACAAGCCAGGAGTTCCGGCTGGGTCATCCTCAGCACCTTCGCCAGGGAGGCCATCAGCAGGGGGGCTTCCCTCAGAGCCCTCAGACTTGTCAGCTCTTACTCCCGGCCTGGAGGCTCTGTGAGCAAGGGCCTCCTCTCCCCCTTCATCCTCCTCATCCTCTTCCTCCTCTTCTTCTTCCTCCTCGGGCATCACCTCTGGGCTCTCCAGCTCAGCCTCCTGCTGAGGGTGCTCATCCTCTAACTCTCCTTCCCTTTCCGCATGGTCTAAGGGGCTCTCCTGAGAGTCTGCACTCTCGCCACCCATGCTGGCCTGAAGGCTGAGGGGTGATGATGTAAAACAAATAGATGGGCACAGTTCAAACACTTTCTTCCGGTAGAATTTGAAAGCAGAACTATTTTGGTCATGTAGGAACCTGGGACACAGATGAAATACACTATTAACCAGAGGATACCTTTAAACATTTTTATTTGCTAAAACATTCTGGGATGAATACAATGAAGCTGGGGGTGAGAAAACAGAATGAACTACCAGGCCTCTTCTGTCACAGCTGTGGTTTGATGGTGCAGCTTCTCAATGAGATAAAGTGATAAGAACTAGTAACTTAGCAAAGGAACCAAAAACCTAAGAGGCCTAACTGCTTTTCAGGGGAAGGAGGTGAAGGAACAAGGAATTTGTAGACAACTAAGGAGGATGATAGAACCAGCTTTGATGCTGCAGCCAGGAGATCTGACACGGACAACACCTCATCCTTTCTGGTTACTTCACTGGCCTCTCTCGGCCTCCACATATGCATTCTGATCTCTGGTTCTTCTCACACTCTTGAGCTATGAGACGTGGAAATGTGCCAAGAAACACTACACCGCTACTGCAGAGACCCAAGCTCTAAACAGCTGTGAGGCAGGCCTCAGAGAGGGCTTATCATTGCAAAGCTCCTCCACTGAGTCCTGCAGCACAGCAGATGGACATGGCCATGAGGCTTCTCAGTCTAGTGGTCACCTCTGACCTTAATCATAGTTGTGGGGCTGTGGCTGATATGAAAATGTAACACCCCAAAGGAACAAAGTCCACCTGGATCAAAGGAAAGACAACCCTTTTTTCTGGATAGGATAACTCAACTCTAAAAAGATGCCAGTTCTCCCCCAATTAATGTATAAACATCCCAATAAAAACAATTTTCCCTGGATTAGGACAAGAGGATTTTAATATTCATTAAAAATAAATAAATACATTAGACTATCTGGGAAAATACAATACCAACAAGGGTACCTCATCAAATACTATAAGATGTCATAACTGCCTTTGTGAGGGTGAAAGAGCCAAGTAGTCCATATGGCAGACCAACAGAATATACTAGAAAGCCCTGAAACATGGGATCTGATGAATATGGCCTCTAAAATTACTGTAATAGAGGTAGTGTTTTCAGTGAATGGTGTGGAACAACCAGACAGCTTTCTAGAAAAAAATTTAGGCCTAGGTATAGAGGCACATGCCTATATCCCCAGTGACTGAGGAGGCTGAGGCAGGAGGATAACAAATTTGAAGCCAGCTTGGGCAACTTAGTGAGACACTGTCTCAAAACAAAACGGGCTATAGATGTAGTTCAGTGGTAGTAAACACATGCCTAGCCTGTGCAAAGCCCTAGGTTCAATCCTTGGGTGGTAATGAGATTGGGGGTACATACCACAGGTCAGGGTTATCGGTGCTGTTTTCTATGCTGAATTGCTCAATCTCTGGTCCCACCTGAGCAACAAATCTGGCCAGTTTCTCTGCAGTCTCCATGGTCTTCATGTCAACTACAAAACATAAGGGACCTGTCATGGCTTCTGAGCTGCTGCTACTTCCTACATAAACATTGTGGAGCAGTGAAAACTGACTGTAAAAATGGCCCTATGTCTCTCCCTGTACTCTGCCCTTTGCCAAGTGACTCTGCAACTCTGTTGAACAGGAGATCCCCTCCCCGCCCATTTTAGAAATGGTTGACAAGATATGGCAGAAGTGTCACCTGCCAATTACAATCTAGGCCTTGGAGGCCTCAAGCATCCACTGTCTCTCCTGGAGCCCTGCCCTGTCAATCAGGTGAGCATACCTGGGTCTGGCTGCTGTGGGTATGTGGCCCAGACACCCCTGTTACTTCAGTCCCCAGCCCCAGACAACCCTAATACTGACCACAGTCACATATGCAAGCCCAGCTTACCAGATACTAAGGAATAATAGAAGCCTCATGTGTACAGCCACAGTATAGTTTTATTGTGACAAAGCGATAGGCAGAGAATATAAGAGATTAGAGTATTACCACCTGCAATTAAGCCTCATTATACAGAGAGACAGTAAGGCTTAATGGGGACTAAGAGAAACAGAAGGGGTTGTTACTCAACTCAGAAGCCAGGGATGTCAACTAGCCCTCAGCACAGTACTACAGAGGTCTTGGTGAAGAAGAGGCAGAATGAGAGACAAAGGCAGTCCAGAATATCAAGGGAGTCAAGGATATACAGATGGCCCCTGCTGGTTCTGCTTCTAAGGATTTAACCAAATGCAGATTAAAAACACTCAAGTTGGACATGGGTGCACATGTCTGTAATCCAAGATGCTTGGAAGTTTGAGGCAGAAGGATTGCAAGTTCAAGACCAGCCCTGGCAACTTAACAAGACCCTGTCTCAATATAAAAAAAATAAAAAAGGGCTGGGGTTGTGGTTCAGTGGGAGAGCGCTCGCCTAGTATGTGCGAGGCCCTGGGTTTAATCTTCAATCCGCATGGAAAAATAAAGGTCCATCAATACCTAAAAAAATATATTAAAAATAAATAAATAAATAAATAAAAAGAGCCAGGTATGGTGACGCATGCCTATCATCCCCAATGGCTTGGGAGGCTGAAGCAGGATCAAGTTCAAAGCCAACCTTGGCAACTTAGCAAGACCTTAGCTAAGCACTTAGACCCTGATTCAAAATACAAAAAGGGCTAGGGATGTGGCTCCGTGGCTAAGTGCCTCTGGGCTCAATCCCTGGCAATAATTAATTAACTAAATAAATGTACTATGGGAGTTAAAAAAAAAAAAAAATCAACCAAAATACTCAGAAAAAAATTGCTTTTGTAGTGAAGAAATTACTGATTTTTCTTTTTCATGTTCCATAAATAATGTAACAACTATTTATGTAGCATTTATGTTGTATTAAGTACTACAAGTAATCCAGGGATGATTTAAAGTCTGTGAGAGGATGTGCACAGATTCTATGCAAATACTACTGTTTTATAAAAGAGACTTGAACAATAGTGGATTTTGGTTTCTTTAGGAGGCCGGGGAACCAATTCCCCGAGAGGAACTGAGGGACGACAGTAGTAAGAAATGGAATCACAGAGGGCTGTGGTAGAGTTGGTAGAGTGCTTGCCTCACATGCACAAGGTCCTGGGTTCAATGCTCAGCACTACACACTTACATACACACACACACAAAAAAAAAAAAAAAAAAAAAGAAAAGAAGAGAAAGAAACAGAGGAAGAAATGGAATCACAAGCTGGGTATGGTGGCACACGCCTGTAATCCCAGCGGCTCAGGAGGCTGAGGCAGGAGGATCAAAGGTTCAAAGCCAGCCTTAGCAATTCAGCCACAGCAACTCAGTGAGTCTCTAAATAGGGCTGGGGATGTGGCTCAGTGGTCGAGTGCCCCTGAGTTCAATCTCTGGTACCAAAAAAAAAAAGAAAGAGACGGAATCACAGGTACAGAGGACCCAGTATCAGGACCCTGCTGGGGAGCACCAAAGTTCCACCCTCAGGAGAGGAAGAGAAGATGATGACAGACTCACTCTGGGCCCTCTAGAGAAGCAGAGAAGAAAGTGCCTCCATGTGTGCCTGTCCTGTCCAGATCCCTGTAGCCATTGCTTCCCACACTGTCCAGGCCACTGAGTAATCTACATTGCCCCTAGTTCTAGGAAGACCCCTGAAGATGAGAGTAGGGACTGGGGTCTACAGAAGGGGATCAGGAGTGAATGAATACCCACCGTCAGCAGATGGGCTGGGAGAGGAGGTGTGAGGGGTTTCAGAGACATCCATTTCTACTGGTCTAGGGGATGGGCCTGAGGCTTCTGGGCTGGGGTCCTGAGGAGAGTGTCTGGCTGGGTCTGGTGGGCAGTCCTTGGCAGCACTGTTTCCATCTGGTAGGGATGACTTTGCCTGTGAGGAGCCTGCAGCCTGCCGACCATGATGTTTTAGCCTGGTGCCTGACGACAGGAGGGTCTGGGTCCCAGTGGTTGCTCTCCTTGCCTTCCAGCCCCGGAGTCCCTGAGCACGAAGGATCCGCCGACGCTGCCAGGGAAGCAGTCTTTTTTTGAGGTTCCGTACTGCCTGGGCATACAGCATGGCCCGCACTGCACACTCGGCAGATGTTGGCTTCCGGTCGGTTCCTTGCAAGGTCTGGCTCATCCGCTGGGTCTCTGCTAACTTCAGCTTATAATACTTATATTCCAGACTATTTTCATCAGACAAAAACCTATGCAACAAGACAGGCATAGCAAGACATTTGTGAAAACACCACACATTTCTGCAAAGCCTTTCTAAGTGGCAGCCTCCCTGCTGTCCTCTGCTTTCTGAGGACCTCGTTGTGGCTTCACTGAGGACCCAGAAAAGGGCCTGGGGCCCCTCCCCTGCCCAGAGTGATCACTGAACAGTCAGGAGTCTTGACGAGCACTGGTTGAGTTTTTCTTAATTTCTGTCATCTGAAGACTCTCACAGCTTATAGGGCTTTGCAATACAAACCAGTCACCCTGGAGCCACAGAAACTGTGGGGCTGACACCACACTATACTACCAACACTGTGGCAGCAGTGGTCTAGCCAGGCAGAGTGCTTGGTGAGCTTTCAACTATACCAGTAAGGCAGGTATGACAAGACCTATGAGAGAACTAACAAGGAAGCATGTGCCCCAGCTACGAAATCATATGGCAGGGTCATAATGCTGAGAACAGTATGGAAATCAGAAGGCTGGGGCCAGGGGTGTGGCTCAGGGGTAGAGTTCTGACCTAGCATGTGTTAGGCCCTGAGTTCCATCTACAGTACTGGAAAAAAAAAGTGGGGATGGGAGGAGGGGGAGAGAGAGAAGGCCTAGCTACATGTGTACTGACAGAAAGATACCTGTAATATGTCAATGAGAATGGCAAGCTAAAGAATAGCTATGTCATCTGAAACTGCTGTGTACACATACCCATGCCCGTGTAAATTTGCTTTTGTCATATAGTTTGAAAGAATATAAAGCAAATTTAATAATGAGCTCTGGAGGACAGAAGAGGGTATTGAGAGGGATTTTCACATTTGATATACTTTGTCCTTCAATATGCACAGGGGATTGGCTCCTGAACCTCTACAGACACCTCTGGATGTCCAAGCCCCTTTAAAATGACAGAATTAGCATAGAACCTACACACAATCCTCCTGTAGATTTTAAATCATATCTAGATGACCTAGACTATCTATCTAATGCAAAGTAAATTCTGTGCAAATGGTTATTATAACTGTATTATGTATGGAAGAATAACAAGAAAACAAAATCTGCATATGTTCTAGACAGACACCATGTGTTTTTTTTTCTGAATATAGCTGATCAGCAGTTACTTGCATTTGTGAATGTGGAACCCTCAGGTATCATGTATAATTTTTTTCTTTCATTTGCAGTAGTGGGGATTGAACCCAGGGTCTTGTGCATGCTAGGCAAGCACTCTTTATCAGTGAGCTACATTCCTATCCCTTCTTGTTTTTATTTTGAGACAGGGTCTCACTAAATTGCCCAGGCAGGTCTCAAACTTTCAATCCTCCTGCCTCAGCCTCCTGAGTAGCTAGATTATAGATGTGAGCCAGCATGCTGCCTGGCTATATGTATGTATTTTTTAAAGCATTATATACTGTTTTTTATTCATTAGCATCTTACCTCTGTTAATCCTTCCTCTTTAGTGTCTCAGTTTGTTTAATCATTTTCCTTCTAGCTCCATTGGCTGAATGCTTTTTATGTCTACTCCTTATTTCTAATAAACACACCTAAAGTCAATTTCTGCTAAGCACTGTGGCTACATTTAGTATGCTTCCTCTGTTGCTTCCTGCTAAACTGTCTCTCATTTCAGTTCTGAATACTTCCTCACTCAAAAGTTACTTCAAAGCTGGATGTGGTGTGTACAACTATAATCCAAGCTACTCAGGAGGCTAAGGCAGGAGGATTGCAAGTTCGAGGCCAGCCTCAGCAACCTAGTATGATCCTATTAAAAAAAAAAAAAAAAAAAAAAAAGGTGGGCTGGGAGTATAGCTCAGTTAGTAGAGCTATACCATGCACAAGGACCTGGATTCAATCCTCAGTACCAAAAAAAAAAAAAAAAAAAAAAAATTAAATAAGGAAAGAAGGAAGGAAGGAAAAGGGTTGAGTATGTCATTCAGTAAAGTGCTCTTAGATTCAATCCACAGTATAAAAAAAAAAGTTACTTAGATGCCTATTTCAGTTGTTGCTGGTCTCAAAGTTTCTACTTTGTCCCAATGTGGCCTGTGTGAGTTCTCTTTCTTAGGATGCTTCTAGATACTTGCGTGCGAGTTACACCCCAATTAATCCATCAAGTTGAAAATATCATAAGATGAAAATGCATTTAATACCCTCCCCCACCTACTGAACATCATAGCTTCTACTAGTGTAAAGTTGGGCTAAATCATCTAACACAAAGCCTATTTTAGGGCTGGAGATATAGCTCAGTTGGTAGAGTGCCTGCCTCGAATGCACAAGGCCCTAGGTTCAATCCCTGGCACCACACACACACACACACACACAAAAAAAAGTCAAGCAGGCCACAGTGGTGCATATCTGTAAGCCCCAGCCACTTAGGAATCTAAGGCAGGAGTATTGCAGATTCAAGGGCAGCTTGGGAAACTTAGCCAGACCCTGTCTCAAAATAAAAAGGGCTATGGATGTGGCTCAGTGGTACAGTACTTGCCTAACATGCAAGGCCTTGGGGTTCCAGCCCTAGTACCACAAAAGGAAAAAAAATATTAAAAAAAAAAAGAGAGGGAAGTTTGCTACTTGATATTCCAAATGAAAAAGCAAAGCTGCACTGAGTATCTGCACTTTATTGCACCAGATTGAGACCTCATAGGAATGCAGTGGCCAGATCTGTCCACAAGGATCCACCAAGAAAAAACATGCAAAACATGCTTGCCCCTTCCCCATTAGAAAGATGTGTCAAATCTCTGCTGGCCCTCAGAGACAGAGATAATGATAGCCTGTTTCCTGGAATCTGACCCTTTCATACCCTAACCAATAAAAAGAACCAATCATAGCCAGTAACCTTCATCCTTGGTTTCAACCAATGGTGGATCAAAAATACTCAAGCAAAGAAAAAGCAATCGTGTCCTTACTATACATGAACAAACTTTTTCTTGTCAATACCTAAACAACAGAATATGACAACTATGTGCACAGCATTTATACTGCATTAGACATTAAAAGTCATTTAAAAATGATTTAAAGTATATGGGAAGATGTGTACAGATACCACGCAAATACACCATTGTATACGAGGGACTCAATCTTCCCAGATTTTGGTATGCATGTGGGATCTTGGAACCAGTCCCTTGTGGATATTGAAGGATGACTGTAATTGATTTGAGACCTAACAACAAGGGAATTCTCTGATCAGAGGCTAAGAATTACTCAAACAAGCTGGTTGTGGTGATACATGCCTATAATCCCAGCTAGTTGGGAGGCTGAGGCAGGAGTATCACAAGTTTGACACCAACCTGGGGCACTTAGCAAGACTCTATCTCAAAATAACAAAAAAAAAAAAAAAAAAAGAAAAAGAAAAAAATGAAAAGAAAGAAATTCCTCAAAAAGAATTCTGCAAACAAATGCTGAGAGGAGAGCAAGCAAAATCCCATTTGTAATAAGTCAAGAAAGAGCAACAGAAATACAGGATGGGCATGACCTCATGTATTGAGTGAGATAAGCATATAATTTAAAAGTTAAAAATCCCCAAATAACCTAATTGTCCCAGTATCATGAATTGATTTTTTTTTTTGGTTACTGTTTTTAAATTTAAGAATTATAGGCATAGTGGCACATGTCTATAATCCCAGTGACTCAAAAAGTTGAGGCAGGAGGATCATAAATTCAAGGCTAGCCTCAATTTCGTGAGATCCTGTCTCAAAATAAAAATTAAAAGGACCAAGAATGTAGCTCAGTGGTAAAGCACCCCAGGTTCAATCCTTCTGCCTCAGACTCCTGAGTAGCTAGAACATAAGCACATGCCACTGTACCCAGAAAATATTTTTTAATTAAATAAACACTTAGGCCCCTGTATACTTTGTATTATTCTATGCATATTACCAATAAACACTAGCTGGTTGAATACTTATAAACTATTTTTTGAGGCAGATCTGCTACAATCCTTAATTCAGGGTAGGGTGTAAAATCAGAAATAAATATTGAACTAGGGATCTAATAGTTAAGGAAAACCAACATAAGGAGAGGCACCAATCTCAACAAACAGAGCTAACATTGGTGAAGAAAGTTACTATGAGAAAGAGGAGCCGGGCAGGATGGCGCATTCCTGTAATCCCCACGGCTCAGGAGGCTAAGGCAGGAGGATTGTGAGTTCACAGTCAGCCTCAACAACTTAGAGAGGCCCTAAGCAACTTAGTGAGACCCTGTATCTAAATAAAATATTTAAAAAGGGTTGGGGATGTTGCTCAGTGGTTAAGCATGCCTATACATATTTTTAGACTAAACCAGGAGATTTAGTCTAAAAATATGTATATGTAATGAATAGTTCTAAGGAGGGTAAAGGTATATATTATATCCATGAAACAGGAACTGGCCATTAAAAGAACCTCTTAGGGGTGCTGAAAGTGAAATCTATGACCTTAGAAATAGCTAGGTATGGTGGTTCATGACTCTAATCCTAGCTACTCAGGAATTGAGGTAGGAGGAACACAGGTTCAAGGCCAGCCTGTGCAACTTGTTGAGACCCTATTCAAAAAGAAAGAGCTGGTGATGTAACTCGGTGGTAGAGCACCCCTGGGTTAAATCATAGTCCTGTCAAATAAAGAAAAAAATAAAAAGAAAGAAAAAAAGGAAGAAGAAAATTAAAAAAAAAAAAGAAAAAGGAAGAAGGTCTGTCTTAGTGGTTGGTTGATAGACTAGATTCTGATGAAGGACAAATTCAATTCCTAGAAATGTTATGACCCTTAAACTCCTTTAGGCAGAATTATCTGGAGATTATACATGGAAGGAAAGTGGTATAAAAAATGAAAAATTGTTAAGCTTATGTTTCTGGTGTGTGTGCATGAATTCTTCCAAGTGGTACTTGTATTAGTTTATCAGAAAAATAATTGAACATATAATGAAAAGCAAAATGTTATTGTCATGACCTATTCCCATGTTTGCTCCATACCTTGAAGGCAGTGATTTTCAGTTTCTCAAATTACTTCTAAAAGGTGCCTCTGTATATTTTTTTCTCTTTTTTGTGGTGCTGGAGATCAGACCCAGGGACTCATCTGACCTGATCACTGAGCAAAACCCCCTATCTTTTTTTTTTTTGCAGGCTAGTGGGTGGGGTGGGGAGTGGGCTGGGATTGAACACAAGGACACTCTATCATTCTTTTTATTTTGAGACAGGGTCTCACTAAATTGGCCTTTAAATATACAATGGTGCAAAAGTGATAAGCATTCAGAAGAAATCAGATTTCAAATTTTGAATTTGGATCTTTTCCCAGGCTAGTGATATGTTGTGCAATACTCATAATGCTGGGCACAGCAGTAAGCCAGTTCCCAGTCAGCCACAGGATAATGAAGGGAACAGTTGACACTCTATAGTGTCCTATGTTACTAGGCTGTAATGTTTGGGAGGTTAGGTGTTTGGAGTGTGCACCACTGCACCCAATCATCTGTGATATTTTCAACTTCCAACATGTTTATTGGGTGTTTACTGAGATGTAACCCATGGTTACATCAATGGATGTCAGTCAGCACAGAGGTGGGCTCCTTCTACATTCTATTCTTTGGTACTTCCTCTAATGAGCAAGTATTATATTTATCATATAATCCATTCATAATGTTAAAAAACTGTTCTAAGCCTAAGGAGCAGCAGTAAGGCAAAAGGAGAGGATAGTGTCATAAATAGAAATAAATTGCAAAATGCTATGACATTATTTATCCCATTATGTGCTCTTGACACACACATATCTCACTGTACCCTTAAAACAGGAACTCTAGGTTTCATTCATAGACAAGAAAAGGCCCCATGGCTGGTCTCAGCAGAGCTGTGGCTTGCTAAACCCATGTGAATCTGACCCAGCCCCGTGTTCTTTCCATTGAACAACAATGCTGTTCAAAACAGACATCTCAGCTGCTTCTTTCAACACCAGCAGAACACAATGTGGGAGGGGTCTGTAGGGTCAACGTTTAAAGACTTACCAGTAAGCAGGGTCTTCCTTGAGAACAGATCTCTCTTTGGGAGAGAGGGTGCCTTCCACAATGCGTGTGACAAGCTGGTCAATGGTGTCCACCACCTTGTGATCTGCTCGCTGGGGAACTGCTGGAACATAGAGAATGGCTTTTCTGAGAAACACACTAGACCATGTGTGTCCTGGAAAGACCAGGACAGTGAGTCACAGGGCTTCGTCTGAAACCTAAGCAGGCACCAGAAACTGAAATCCTCATACATAAGACATCAGCTTTGTAAAGATAAAATTGGTATTTTATTCTAGAAACCAATGTACAAGAAGTCCTCCCCAAATGATACAACAGCATAACTACTAGAAGTGAAATGTCACAGACTTAACAACTGTATGGAGCAATTTATGCACACAGTCTAGAATAGGAAAGGATATATAGCAATTCCCTACTATTGTTTATGTATCACTTAACTTGAATGTCCATAATATTAAAGTAGAGCTGTAAAGACATAAAATATTCTTAAAAGTACAGGCACAGGGGCTGGGGTTGTGGCTCAGCAGAATGCTTGCCTAGCACATGATAGATTAAAATAAGGTATTATGTCCAACTACAAGTAAAAAAAAAAAGTGCAGGCAATGTGAACCAAGTACAAGACCAGCCTGGGCAACTTAGGAAGATCCTGTATCAAAATAAATTTTAAAAAGTGATGGGAGAATAGCTCAGTGGTAGACTGTTTGCCTAGCATGTATAAGACCCTGGGTTCAATCCCCAGTACTGTGAGAGTGGAGGGAAGCATATATGTGTTTTGTAAGAGGAAAAAAGTAAGTTCACAAAGAAAAATTCCCTAATTAAAAAAAAAAAAAAAAAGTCAGGTAACTCAATGGTAGAGCATTTGCCTAGCTTGCACAAGGCTCCAGGTTCCATCTCCAGCACCAAAACAACAACAAAACCCCAAAAAACAAGTCAATGGCCCCAAGTTAGTTCACAAAAACTATTTGTTAGGCTGGGTGTGGTGGCGCATACCTGTAATCCCAACTACTAAAGAGGCTGAGGTGGGAGGACCACAAGTTTAGGTCAGCCTTGGCAACTTAGTAAGACCCTCTCAAAATTAAAAACAAGGGGATGGGGATGTAAAGCAGCCATCCTTAGGCTAAAATCCTGTGTGTGTGTGAGCATGCCAAATGAAAAGTAAATCATTTTTTAAAGTGTAAGCTTCTTCCAATATGACTCTGTAAATTTACAGTGCTATCAGCAATGCAGAATAGCTTGCTTCTTCAAATAATGATTGTTTAGCTTCCTGATATTTGTAGTTTTAATAGCACAGAATGGTCTATTTGTTCAGTCATTTAATTAAAGTTACCCTTGAACTGGAGTGGTTTCCCAGTTTGTTCTGTAAATGACTGCACAATGCTGTCTTTGCGTTGGAGCTTTGAATTTGGTTGTGGCACTGGGGATCAAACCCAGACCCGTCTACATGCTAGGTAAGTGTTCCACCACAGAGTGGTACTCCCAGCCTCTTTGGGCTTATATATATATATATATTTTTTTTTTTTTTTTTTTTTTTTTTTTGAAATGGGAACTTGCTATTTCCTAAGTGGCCCTGAACTCCAGGGCCCAAGTGAGTCTACATATTTTTTTATTTGCTCTTTTTAGATATATTGCTGGGCTTAGTTTAAACATTACTGTGTGCTCCTCGCACAGGATAAATCCTTCGACTGTCATGTTATTGCAAAATACTTCCCTTATGAAACTGCATTTTCTTCTTTGTTGGCTCTCGTTTTAAAACTGCTTATTTTACAAAAGAATATGAAGTACAAACCAAAAGCTTTTATAGGCAAATTAAATTTGTGGATTGCTGCAAATTTGGTCATTTCTAGCTAGGCTGACCATAAAATGGCCAGAACAGGGCCACAGCTTTGGCCCAGCAACCCTACCACTGAGAACATATACTTTGAAGGAAGGATTAAAATAAAAATAATTAATAATCAACACATTCAATGAAAGATGTCATCTCAGCATTTCCAACAAGAACAGGTGCAACGTTGGGCAGTGACACTGTCTGATGCTATTCAGCAATTCCTGTGATATGGGCCCTCTCATTGGCTATCCAGATGTGCATGCAGAGAGCCAAGGCTGGTGGATGCCAATTACATGTGACCCCACCACTGTTTGGCTTCAGAAACCTCTAGTAAAAGGCTCCATGAGTTTGACATCAAGCCAAAGGTGCAATAATTTTCATCAGGTCAGCATGATGTAGCAAACGCTGCAGAGACAATCGTATAAAAGAGCAGATGGTAACATTTACCTCCAGCATGTGTGCAGCTGCAAAATTACCACAAGTGGGTGGTGAGCCACTTTTAGTTAGGTTATAGGTGACCCTTCCTTTCTGCTATATTCTTTAGTAACCCTATTACACTGACTTTCCATTCAGCATTTTAGGGTTGAGAGAGGGTAATGCTTCAGTCCTGAACCCACTACCTCAGGTTCCCTCTCTAGGAGTAGCTGTGACTACCCACACATGGTAGGACTTATCCATTGCCTCATGCAATCAGGGCTTCATGAGGGTGGTATGGAACTGGAAAAAAAATCAGGTACAAATGAAAGTCCCCACTGGGCTGAGGACAATGAAAACTGAAAACCATGTCAGGGTCAAAGTGCTTTCTCACTGGTCACAGTAGCCAAGAGAACATGGATACATGCTTATGACCTCTGAGCAGTGACAGCATCCATTCTGGGAGTAAGAAGAGGGAAGATGGAAAGCAAATAGTCATTTCTATTCCTATTTCTTGGTCACTACATTAACTACTGGTTATCAAGTGTAATTAAGAAAACTTTAAGTACCTTTGGCAAATTTAGAAAAGGGGGCTGGGGATACAGTTCAGTTGGTAGAGTGCTTGCTTCACATGCACAAGGCCCTGGGTTCAACTGCCAACACCACACACACACACACACAAATCTAGAAAAGGAAGTTGGGTGGAGGAAAGGTGCTGCCACCAACTGAAATACCCTAACTGGTCCTTGTGCATCCTTCAACACAACTCAATCACAGCCTCCCTGATTCCCCAGGCTGGGCTGGGGCCTCTACTGTGACCCTTTCAACCTAGCACAGGAGTGACTGTATTTTGAGATCTCCTTACCTCTGAAGCCAGGGACTCCTTAGAGATGGCATCTAGTGGTTTTTTGTTTGTAATACCTGGGGGAAGGTGGGCATGTTGAACAGGGGATCTTAATTTTGATCTCTGATGAAAAAGTATAGGTAAAATTTATGTAAATATACATGTCCTTTTGTCCTGGCAAGGGCCACAGCTTTCCATGAGAATGTCAAAGAGATCTATGATCCCAAAATTTTTAAGGGCTTATGTGGTAGAAGATTCTTAACACACATTCACAGAATGGCAGACATGTGTATTGGCCAGTGTGATTTTCTACTAAAATCCTGACTGGTTTTAGTTAACTAAAGAACTGCTGTGTAAAAATCTCAAAGAGAATAGGAGACATTATCAAAAATCAGGAAAATAAGCCACAACACATAGAAACTTCCACTGCTTTCCTCACCATCATTCAGACCACTTGGAGCCCTGGCCTGAATTTCTGGTTTCATAGGAGCAATCATTTTCTCCTCCTCTCGTGCTGGCTCTGCTTCAGTCTTCTTGACCTGTAAGGGACACCCACTGGTGATCAGCCATGCTTTCAGATGGTCTATATACTCTCTCCCAAACAAAGTGGAGTCCTCGAAGTTTGGAAAGGAAGCAGGAGAGGGAGCTATATCTTGGAGGCCAACAGCTTCTAAGATTTTCTCTTGCCGGAAAGAAGAAGCCAATGAGAATGTCTGTCCCAAAAGGGCTAAAGATTTCCGGCAGAGAGAATTGGTGGTCTCTAGGGCAATAGCCAAGTCCAGAGGGTTAGTTAGGGTCTTCATCTTGACACTGAGCTCATAGGCATTGCAGGCCATGAGCAAGGGTGTAACACTCTTCAGAAGTCGGTCTTGAAGCCTCATTATGTATTTGTCAAAGGGCTTTATGATTTCAAAAAAGCAATTTTTGGTCTTCACAGCACCTTTGTCTAAAAGCATGTTTAAAAATTCATTATCAACTCTGGGTGTTTTCAAAGCAGAGTGCTTTAAAAATTTGATAGTAAAAAAGCAAAAATCTCTGTGCTCTGGTTTTAAGGAGCATTTGAATGAGGCAAGCATTTTAGCACAGGTTTCAGTTTCAAGTTCAAAGAGAGTCTGGAAAAGTTGGGAAAATTTAACATCATCTTTTATAGTATGGAATCCTGCCCATTTAATTATTTCTATCCCAAATCTTGAAAACACATCAGACTTATCTATAACGTCAAAGCTCATCTTTCTTCTAGGGAACCGAATGTTCTTTAGATCAAGCCCCAAAGGGATCTTCTGAGTGGGGAACTGGATGTCTTCTGTCCTTAGGTTTGTCCCCAGGGTCACATCAGGACTTGGGGTGGCTTTCTGGATTTGGTTAGTGCCCTGAGTTTTGGAAGTAATACGATTTATAACGGGTACTTTTTTTGTGGTCACACCTCTCAGTGTGACAAGTTTCCCAACACCACCCTTTGCTGTAAGCAGGCCCTGAGTGTCCCCCTTTCCTAGAAGGGTGCCTTCCTGATCAATGATGTTTAGAGCTCGGCTTCTGGCCTGAACTTGACCAGTGCTTCTGGAAACAGAGTCAGCCTCCCCTGGATGGTCCACATCATAATCTTGACTCTCTTTTTCCAAACACTCTTTCTCGATCAGCCTGGAGGTTGAGGCCAAGTCCCCCAACACAGCAGAAGGACCAAAACTATACTCTTGTGACCAGGAGGATTCTTGGGAAACTGGGCGGCCAAAGTCTTGCTCCCAAGAGCCACGGAGTGCAAATTTCCAGTCTTGAGAATGGAAATGCCCCAATTTCCGGTGGCCAAAGACCTGGTCCCGGGTATCAGCATGGGCAAATTCTAGATCCCGACCGCATTCTTTCCGAAAGTAGTTGTCATCACCAATGGAAGGGTTGCTTGATCTGAAGGAGGGTCCTGGAAACACATCACTTCTCAGGCCTTCTCTCCCAGCATCTCGAGAGTGAGCTACAGATCCACTGAGGGAGTATCTGCTGTCACTGTGAACATCATCATACATATCCGCTCTGGATCTTGGGACTGTCCTTAAGAGATCTGAAATAAACAATCCAAAAAAAAAGAAACAAACAAAAAAGCACTTTAGACCAGAGACTACAAACAGAAGCCCATGGACCACCAGCCAAGAAGTGTTTATACCTGAGTATTTTTTTGCAAATTTAGACGTGTTGTCAAAGTTTAAAATATAGCTCAGTGGTAAAGCAGTTGCCTAGCATATGTGAGGCAGTGGTAAAGCACTTGCCTAGCACATGTGAAGCACTGGGTTCTATCCTCAGCACCACATAAAAATAAATAAAGGTATATATACTTTAAAAAAAAATCAACTTTAAACAAACAAACAAAATGTAGCTTAGTGGTACAGCATTTGCCTAGTATGCACAAGAGCCTGGGATTAATGCCCAGTACTTCCCCACTACTCCCACACAAAAGTCTGGGTTGATAGTAGTTTGTCCTCTATACTTGCAGGTTCTGCACCTGTGGATTTAGCTAATCTCAGATTGAAAATATCCAGAAAAACGGCATTTGTACTAAATATGTACAGACTTTTTCCTTGACACCTTCCCTATACAATACAGTGTAGCAACTATTTCCACAGCATTTACATTGTATTAGGCATCATAAATCATCAAGAGATGATTTAAAATTCCCAGCCCTTACTTTTTTGGGGGAGGGGAAAAAGTGGTCCTGAGGATTGAATACAGGGGTACTTTACTACTGAGCTACATCCCTAGCCCTTTCATTTTTTGAGATAGGGTCTTATTAAGTCATTGAGACTAGCCTTGAACCTGTGATCCTGTCTTGGCTTCCTGAGTTGCTGGGATTACAGATGTGTGCCACCAACCTAGCCGGTATCTGCTTCTTTTAAGGACAGGATCTTATGGGCACAGTGGCATATGTCTGTTAATCCTAGTAATTTGGAAGGCTGAGGCAAGAGGATTGAGTTTTAGGCCAGTCTTGGTGACTTAGCAAGACTGTCTCAAAATAAAAAAAAGGGGCTAGGGATATGTCTCAGCGGTAGAGTACCTGTCTAGCACATATAGGCTCTGGGTTCAATCCCCAGCCCTGCAAATAAATAAATAAATAAAATAAAATAAAATAAAAAACTGAAAGAGGTTGGTAATGTAGCTCAGTGGTCAAGTATCCTTGGGTTCAATCCCATTATGGCAAAAAAAAAGAAAAAAAGAAAAGAAAAAATAGACAGAGTCTTGCTATATTGCCTAGGCTAGCCTTGAACTCCTGGGCTCAAGTAAACCTCCTGCCTCAACCTGAGTAGCTGGGATTACAGGCACACACCACTATGCCCATCTTACCCTGGACTTTTCTTTTTTTTGGGGGTGGGGTGGGGGTGGGTACTAGGGATTGAATCCAGAGGTACTTTACCACTGACCTACATCCCCAGTCCTTTTTTTTTTTTCTTTTTCTTTTTTTTTTTTTTTAAGGCAGGGTCTCACTAAGTTTGTTAGGGCCTCAGTAAATTGCTGAGGCTAGCCTCAAACTTGTGATCCTCCTGCCTCAGCCTACCAAGCTGCTAGGATTACAAGCATGCACCATCACACCAGGCAAACCTGGACTTCTTTAATGCAACCAAACACTTCTGTGTTTCTACTTTTAACTCATAGCAGCCAGATTTTACAGAGGCTCCCAACTCTAGCTGCCTCCTAGGGGAAAATATAAGCCCACAGTGCCACCATGAGGTAGAAGCCTTAGCTGACACAATGCTCATCACAGTTGACCAGGCCCAAGACAAGCACCTGATCCAAGGCTGGTTGAAATCAAAGGTCTGCCTGGCTAATCCTCTCTATGGAGCTGAAAAACCAGAGACTGAGGCAAGGAGAGAGGAAGGAAGAAAAGAAGCCACATCAAGATGGAAAGTGAACAGCATAGAAAAGTGGAAACATATATTTACAGTTGCTTATTCACACATAAAAGAACTCTGAGAAGCTAGAAACAGAAATGAATTATGGACAATGGGTATATGGGATTGGTGGGCCTCAGGCACACTTTCTTTTAAACAGTACTAGGACTGAACCCAGGGGTGCCAGTCCTTTTTATTTTGAGACAAGGTCTCAGTAAGTTGCCCAGGCTGACCCTGAACCTGCCTCAGTGTTGTAAGTAGTTGGGATTATAGTGTGTGTGTCACTGCATCCGGCTTTAGGCCTTTTCATGGATTATCTTTCTGATATTTGAATTTTTCAACCAATCTACAATCTAGTTAAATATATATAATAATAATGAAAAGGGGAAGAGAGAGAGAGAGAGAAGGAGGGAGGGAGAAACAGGTATGAGTACACCAAGAGGTAATGATGGGCTGAGAAGCCACAAAAAGTCTATATCCAAGTTCAATAAGCACTTATTGAGCACCTATTATGTGTAGGCACTGCACTAAGCACCAAAGTTACTGTAGAGAAAGGAGGCTTCTACCACACTTACCAGTTGAGGGAGCCAGACAACAAACAAAAATATAGAAGGTAAAAGTAAATGTCAAGAATGAAACTCAAGGAAGCAAGAATGCAAAGAGGAAATATCATTTTTAGACAGGCTGGTCCAAGAGGGCAGCTTTGACAGCAATGTATATAGAAGCAGAAGCCTGTATGAGGGGCTAGATAATACAGTAAGAGGAGGAAGCCTTCCAGATAGAGGGGACAGGATAAAGCCCTGCAATGGAATGTGGGGGGGGGGGGCAATGCAGGCAAAAGGGAACAGAGGAAACCAGAAGCAAAGTGATAGAAAGGTGGCTCCCAAACTGTGCTGCACATTGAAGTCTGCAGGGGCCCTTCATCCCTAAACATCTTTATTTAATTAATGAGAATACAGTCTGACCTGAGCATCAGGATTTTGAAAAGGCTCCCAAACTATTCTAAAGTGCAACAAAATTATGGACCCACTATGATAGGATACAATGGGGGAAGGGATTATCCAGAAGTCAGGCCCTAGATAGGGCTCAATTTTTATTCTGGGTGAAACCAAAAGCCACCAAAGGGTTCTGAGCAGAGGAATAACCTCACTGGCTGCTATTCACGGAATACATTATAGTGGACAAAAGGGAACATGAATGTTCCAGAAAAGAATCTACTATAATAATCCAGGCATTGATTATGGTATTGATAGCACAATTAGGGAAGGAGAATTAGAGGGAGAGTGGTGGCTGGATGCTACACATTTTCCATGTCCTGGTTTATAAGAAATGGGAAGAGTTCAGAGTAAAGCAGAGACATAGAACTAAGACTGACCAGCTATGCGTGGTGTATGCCTATAATCCCAGCAACCCAAGAGGCTGAGGCAGGAGGATCCAAAGTTTGAGACCAGCACTAGCAACTTAGTGAGACCCTGGAAAAGGGCTGGGACATAGCTCAGTGGTAGAGTGCCTCTGGGCTCAATCCCCAGTACTGTCAAAAAAAAAAAAAAAAAAAAAAGAGAGAGAGAGAGAGAAAGGCTGACCAATGAATTATGAACTTTGTTCTAAAACCATCATCTTGCTGTGTTTCTAGTCCCCATCCTCCATAGTTTTTTTTTTTTTTTTTTTGAGGGGGTGGTGAAATACTGGAGATGGAACTTAGTTCCCTGCACATGCTAGGCAAGTATTCTGTCACTCAGCTAAAACCAGCCTTCTCCAATCTTTCTTGTGGTAACTAAGATGTACTGGTGCTTGAGTCTATAGATAAAGAACCAAGATTTAATTCTCCAGATATAAACACATAAAGTATTGAGTACTATAATATCTCACTAAAATAACTGAAGGATGTATAAAACACCATAAATAGTTACTTCTGAGGGATAAGGAAGTAGCTAGGAGGATTTTCATCCCTCTTTTTATTAAACTGTTCCAATCTTTTATAACTGCAAAGGTTTTGTGTACATCTCACATAACTTTGTGTTTTGGCAGTACTGGGATGAAACCAAGATCATACACATATTAAGAACACACTCTAGGGGCTGCGGTTATAGCTCAGAGGTAGAGAGCTTGCCTCATACTTGTGAGGTACTGGGTTTGATCCTCAGCACCACATAAAAAATAAATAACACAAATAAAGATATTGTGTCCATCTTTAAATAATAAAAAAAAAAAGAACACACTCTACCATTGAGCCACATCCTCAACCGTGTCCCTGCAAATTTTTATTTAAAATATTTTTTTAGTTGTAGACGGACACAGTGCCTTTATTTATTTGTTTTTACATGGTGCTGAAGATTAAAGCCAATGCCTCACATGTGCTAAGCAAGTGCTCTACCACTGAGCTGGTACTCCAGCAAACATCCCTGTAAATTCTGAAATCTCAGAACCTAGAGATAACCTCTGAGCTTCAATTCTCCAAGTCCAAAGCACATTTGTTATTCCTATCCCAAAGGCTTAGACTTAAACAATAGGAGCGGCCTTTTCTTCACCCTAAGGATATAACTGTGAGCAGCCCAGGGGAAACAGGCCCAGGGCATGTACTTCTTGGAGTAGGGATGGTAACAAAATCAACCTCAAGGCCTGCTTAGGCTTCCTAGGGGAAGGCACCTGTGAGCCGAGTCTTGAGAGAATCAACCAGGCAGACCTGAGATAAAGGAATTCAAAGGAAATGTTTTCAAGCAGAACCAACACCTAGCAGCTAGAGACCCCCTCTGCAGATGATAAGTGGCTATTCCTGCACTTGAAGAAGATATAATACTGCAATTGGGGAGCCCCAAGAGCCTAAGCAGGACAGTGGCCTAAGGAGGTTGGCACTAATAGATCTGAGGGGCAACTATTTTAAGGGCTGATATGAAGGAAATGAAGTGAGAAGCAGACAGACCCTGCAGGACATTGCAATAATGTAAGCAAGAACTGGTAAGAGCTTAAACCTGAGCAGGAATGGCAGGGGATGCTACTAGATTGATTCAAGAATCCTTGCTGGGCGTGGCAATACAAGCCTGTAATATCAGCAGCTCCAGAGGATGAGGCCCTAAGCAACTTAGTAAGGCCCAGCCTCAAAATGAAAAATAAAAAGGGCTAAGAATGTGGCTCAGTGGTTATGCACCCCAGTACCCACCTCCCCCAAATCCTTCTTTAGGAGTTGGAGACATAGATCAATGAAAGCATTTGCTTAACATGAGTAAGGCCCTGGATACCATTCACAGCACCAAAATTATGTTCTTCAAAACACAGTATCTAAAAAGAAGCTCCAGTTAATGCCAACACCACCTTCTGCATAATGATTTGGCTGCCCAGTGGGCAATGTGAAAATATTATTTTCTCTTAAATAAGGAGAGCAAGGACCAGAGCAATTCTGTACTTGTCTAAGACACTGAAATCCTGCCCCAGACTCTAGATACTACACTCCCTCTCAAAAAAAAAAAAAAAAAAAAAAAAATTTACCTTGAGCTTTAAACTGAAGAGTTTCTCCTATAGTCTCAGCAGTGGGGTCCACATGATATCGTTTAGCTTTTTCTTGTAATACAGCATCAAAAGTCTCTTGTGCAATTCGCCTTGCTGCCATATTTCCTTGCCCTATAGTGAAAGAAAAAGACATATTAAGAATAACAACTCTCTCACAGAGCCTGCTCTATTTTACCCAATCCTTAGTCACCAGGCAGTGCTGGGCACAGTGGTCCATGCCTGTAATCCCAGTGATTTGAGAGGTTGAGATAGGAGGATCACAAGTTCAAGGCCAAACTCAGCAACTTAAGGGATACTCAGTTTCAAAACAAAAAAATCAAAAGGAAAAAAAGAATCACATAGTAATCCATAATCCTGCCATGGTACTTCAAAAGGCAGGTTGGAGTCTTTTAAGGGGATCTCTCTCCAGGTGAGGCTCACATGTGTGTCAGGAAAAGGAGCAAGAAGAGCCTTGTCTGAGCCCATTTCCTTGGAATGGGTTACAAGAGGCACACAGAGCAATCCTATTTCTTGGGGTTGCTAGAGGATAGCACAACTCAACACACAAAAGAGTATAACGTGGTCAGAAGAACAGGAACACAATCCTCACAAATATAGGAAAGATGTGACCACTATTTTCCCATTTCACCAAGAGGCATCCAGAGCTTACTCTACCTGAGAGAAGAGCCTCTGGAGAAGTGCGTGGAAGAATCTCTACCAAATGACAATGAGCTAGTGACAGAGGTTGCTGTGTACTAGGTACCAGCACGATCTCTTTTGCTTCTTGCAATAGCCTACCGACGAGGTGGGTCCTTTTATGAATGACATTACATAGAAGAGGAAAAGGCAGACCTAGGCTAAGTGACCCACCCAAGGTCAGACAGCCCAGACTTGAACCTGCTGTTTAGAGCATTAGTGGAAACAAAGCCCTTTAGAAGGAGCAGGAAAAAAATTAAGCAACATTTAGGAGTTCAACGTCCTTAATCATCAAGATGTCCTGGCCTAGAGACACCTCCAACTTCAAGACGCACACCTGCCTTACAGTCGTTTTTTCACAACCATCACCCCATTTTCCCATCCTTTGACTCCCTTCCCGGTGTCCCTTGTTCTCTGAATAGCGAATGGCCAGGTCTCCGGGTCAGGTGGCCTGGGTTTAAAACAAGTGTCCTAACCTTTCTACGCCTTGGTTTCCCATCTATGGAATGAGCAGCTAATATTGGGGTTGCTATGGGGACTGAACCAGTTTAAAAGAGGTAAAGGGCCGAACGCAGCACCGGTGGCCCTTATGGCCCGCGAGCCGGTGCTGTTCCGGGCTCGGGTGGAATGAATGAACAAGTGACCCAGTGAACCCCTTCCAGCACGGCCCGCCTCCGCCCAGCCTCCGAGGACGACGAAAAGGGGGAGTCGGTTCCCGGAGGCCACCGACCGCCCCTAAGGACCCGGCCGCGGACGAAGCCCGAGGGCCAAGCCCTCGGCGCCATCATGTAGTCCGGGGCCACCCGGACCAAGTCCGAGGCCCCCCACCCCGGGGCCCACCCACCGACAACGCCGGGGCCCGGGCCTCACCCCGAGCCCACTGCGCGCGGAGCCGCCCCCGCCGCCGCCTCAGGCTCCTCACCCGCCGCCGCGCGAGGCGGGGACATGCAAATGAGCCAACGGTCTCCGCAGCGCCGCGCCGCGCAGGCGCAGGGTGCTGTCGAGTCCTTGAGCGCAGGCGCAGGCCGCCGCTGGCAAGCCTTTCTGCGCAGGCGCGCTGCTCGCTTTTTTTAGAGCCTGGTGGGGGTGGCGACTACGTTGAGCGTTCCGGACAAGTCGACAGACGCTGTGCCGTCACGCACCAGGTGGTCCTTTTTACTTTACCTGCAATCATGGCCATCCTTAGTTACTCCGGGAGCTATCTGCCAAGCTAAAGACGGCCTAGGTGAGGCGGCGCCACTGCGCCTGCGCTCGTACGGCGGCCGGAACGGGCCAGAGTTGGTTCCTTCAGTGACAGCTGCGAGCCCCACCCTTGCCCCACGTGGCTTCGAAGACCGGGTGAGCAGCGGCCAAGAACCCTGTTGCGCGCGGACTAGGGAGTGGATGCTGTGGGGTCGGGCTGGTGACTGCGGCAAAGCCCTCAGAACTTGATTTTGGGGAAGGAAGGAATCTTACTGAAGCCGCTAGGGGACCGAATCTGCCTTCCTTTCTTTGCATTTTTTTTTTTTTTAATTCTTTCAACACCTACGTACTGAGTGCCAGCAACGTGTCTGGCTCCGTCTTAGGCAATAGGGCAAGGAGACTAGAAGGTATAAACAAATAAATAAATGAATTTTGTCGCTCTAGAGTAGGTAATGCTATGCAAATAATAAAAGAGAATAATGGGATAGGAGAGGGGGGCTGTTTTAACCGGAGTGGTTTTGAAGTGTGTCCCTAGGGTAGCTGGAAGGATGAAAATCAGGCAGGGAAATGCAGTTTGGAAAAGTATACATAGAGAAACTTCTCGTAAGGAGACTGGGGTTTTTGTTGTTGTTGTTGTTGTTTCTAAGTGGCATGGGAAGCCATTGCAGGGTTTTGAGCAAATGAATGAGGTAATATTTGTGTGCTTTGAAGGTCCTCTCTGGATTCTGTGTGGAGAGTAGAGGGGGAGGGTGTGGCAGGAAGGAGATAGACCACTCATGAGGGTTCCATCCCCATCGCTTGCGTGCACATGTATTTTATCAATGTTAGATTTCTCATGTTAAATTCATATGTGCTGTAATTGCATAAGAGGTCTTTACTGCGGAGGTCATACTGGTCTTTAGAAGGAAAGAGGTCCTGATGTTTGGAACATATTCAGATAGTAGCTGTGTGCACATGCACACACACACTCACAGGTTAACGATTGATGAAGCTAGGTGAAGGATATAAGGTGTTCCTTGCAACTTTACTGTAGGTTTAAAAAGAGATCTATTTTAAATGGAAACTTGATACCAGTTTGAGAATGGAAACAGTATTATTATAATAAACAAGGCAGATAAATTAAAACAATTAAAATGAAGAAAGTTATTAAACTCTGTTAAGATTCTGGAACTGAGACCTGTCCTCCCTTAATTACTTAATTACAAAGGGTATGGCAGGAGTTAATGACCCAGTTGTGCCTGTGAAGACATCATTGTCTTTGTGGAAGCCAGGTGTGCCTGCTACCAAGCATTGCAAAGGGAATTGCTAGTGTGGGCCTCAGGCACTCTAGGAAAATTCTCTACTACTGAGCTATCTCTCTGCTCCTCCCTATTTTTATTAAAATGAATTGACACTGAATAGAATTACACATACAGTTCCTCAGCCACACTACTAACTGCTCCATAGCACCACCCACTCCCAAACCTGTGGTTGGTGGCTACCTTACTGGACCACACAAATATAGAATATTCCATCATTACACAAAGTTCCATTGGACAGATAGTTACATTGAAGTTTGGGACCAATGATTTCACAGGTGAATTTTGCTCTTTGCCAGGAAACAGATATTGTTTTTTCTTTTGAGGAAGTGAGATCAAGCCATAGACTCACTTCCTGTCCAGCCCTTGTCAGGGTCCATCCTCACTGGTTTTGTACCTGATGGTTTTGCCAGCCTGTAGGGAGCATTCTCTAGATTTGTCCTGGCTTGGCTGATCAGCTGGGATCGGAAGCAGAACTTTTCCTCATCCTTCCTTTTTAACCTGGGACCCCCTTGTATAAGACAGGCAGAATAAACACTAGATCCTTTTATTTGTGTATTTTTGTGGGGATCTGACCCGGGGCCTTGTGCATGCCTGTACTGTACCATTGAGCAACACTACCAACCCTGGATTTTTTTTTTTTTTTTAAGAGTTTGCTTGTCTCATCTTTAGCTAATAGGTGCCTCTTAGGATTTGCTTCCTTCCTTGCTTTCTGATCTTACCAGATGCCCTAGCTCCTAAGATCTATGTCCTGCCAAAACATGGAATTAGCCATTCTTCCAGGGGCCTTGGATTCTATTCTATGGGAAATGGTATTTAGAGACCATAGTTGGTGTTAAGGATGCTCAATGCTACTATGATATCATTTCCTTTAGGCATTTTCTGTTCTTATCATTAGAACATTAGAGGTTTGTTTGCTTAAAAGAAAATATATCAAGAGTTCATATTGAAAATTTCAGTTCAGGGGCTGGGATGTGGCTCAAGCCGTATCGCGCTCGCCTGGCATGCGTGGGGCCCGGGTTCGATCCTCAGCACCACATACAAACAAAGATGTTGTGTCCGCTGAAAACTAATAAATAAGTATTAAAAAAAAAAAAAAGAAAATTTCAGTTCAAGCACAGTAGTGCACACCTGTCATCCCAGGTACTCAAGAAGCTAAAGGCAGGAGTATTGCAAGTTCCAGGCCCACCTGAGCAACAGAACCAAACTCTATTTCAAACTAAAATTTAGAAGAGTGCTGGATATATAGCTCAGTGGTAGAGGGCTTGCCTCACATGTGCCATTCCTGGGTTTAATATCCAGTACCACATACAAAACAAGGGGAAGAGATCTGAGATCCTCCCCCAACTTTATAGAGGTTCAGTATAGAGATATACATTGTGTTATATATAAGTATATTGTGTATATTTGTTGTACATCGTCATAATTACATATGTATACATTGTGAAATATTCATCACAGTCATGCTAATTAACATAAAGATCTTTTGTGGGGGCTGGGGTTGTGGCTCAGTGGTAGAGTGCTTGCCTAGCATATGTGAGGCATTGGGTTCGAGCCTCAGCACCACATACAAAATAAATAAAAAATAAAGGTATTGTGTCCATCTACAATAGAAAAAAAAATTTAAATAAAAAGAAGTTTTAAAAAAAGATCTTTTGTGTATGATGGGGTCAGAACTCTTAAGATCTGCCCTGTGTGAAGCACTGGGTTCCATCTGTAGTACTGCCAGAGGAAAAACAAAAGCAAAAAACAACATAAAACCCTCGACTCCTAGCAAATTTCAAGTATGCAATATACAGTATTGTTAATTAGATGGAGTTATGAGGTTTTACTTATTTCAGCCTATGATCTTACAATCTTTTTTCCTTTGTTTGCAGTACTGGGAATGGAACCCAGAGTCTAGTATGCTAGGCAAGAACTCTACCACCAAGCTTCAACTACAGTTCTTTTTATTTTATTTTGAAACAGGATCTCACTAAGTTGCCCAGGCTGGCTAGATCCTCTGCTTTAGCAGGATCCTGAGAGTTGGGGTGCCAGGTATACCTGCTACCATATCTGGCTCATTGAGATTTTTTGTTTTTTTGCAGTGCTGGGCCTAGAACCCAGTCCTTGCATATTCTTGGCAAGAAGTCTACCACTAAGCCTCATCCCCAGCCCAGATTAGTTGGCATAATTTCATTCTTGGTTTTTAGGGATTGCTTTTATTTTTATTTTGGTTTATTTCACTTTCTAGTCATATAAAGGATTTATATGGCTTCCAAATTCATCCCATTCCAGAAGATACACTCAGAGTGAATAATCCAGCTTCTGTTCCTTTCCCTTCCCTACCAGGTAACTATTTTTATTAGTTTCTTCTTTAGCCCTCCTTTTTATTAGATATTATTATTCATTGTTATTTTTAAATTTTATATAACAGGTTGAGCATCCCTAATCTGCATTCTGAAATTCTCCAAATTTTTAAACTTTCAGCTCTGTCATGGCCACATTGGAAAATTCCACACCTCATCTCATATAATGGGTTGCAGTCAAAACGGACACACTAAAAATATTGTATAAAATTACCTGCAGGCTGTGACTATGTGTGTAAGGTATATATGATGTATAAAGAATTTTCTGTTTGGATTTGGGTCTCATCCCCAAGATATCTCATAATTTATATGCAAATATTCTAAAATCCCCCAAAGTATGTACTACTTAGGTCCCAAGAATTTCAGATAAGGGATAGTCAACCTGTAATATAATGGTATCTTATTGTATAATTATATATAAGATTATGTGTGTAAATATAATAAAGTATGATTATTACGTATTTAGTATTAGAATGACATTTTATACATATATGTGTATCTGTGTCTGTGTGTGTGTGTATGTTCATATATATATTTATTTTTTGAATGGCATTAAGGCTTTAACTCAGGGGCTCTCTACTTCTGAGCTATATCCACAGCCTTTTTAAAAATTTTATTATAAGATAGGGCTTCACTAGTTTCTGAGGCTGGCCTTGAAGTTGCAATCCTCCTGCCTCAGCCTCCTTAGTAGCTAGGATGACATATGTGGGCCACTGTGCCCTGCTCTCTTTTGCGTTTTTCAAAGCTCTTTGGAAATTGCGATGTTCCCTTTACCCATGATCTAGTGATAAGAATTTTTCCAGGGTTGATCCCAAGGCTAGGTGCTCCCCCAAAGTGGTGTTTTGCCTGCTCTCTCTTGACAAGCTTTCCTCTTGACTTTGCTCAGCAGACAGAGATGACCTCCAAGCGCATCACCCAGGAGACCTTTGATGCAGCTGTGCAGGAGAACATCGAGGAGTTTGAGATGGGGCCAGAGGAAGCAGTGAAGGAGGCCATGGAGCAGTTTGAATCACAAGGTTAGGGCATTATGGCTTGGTCCACGGCTCTTAGACACAAGAGTGTTGGGATCCCGCCTGGACTGCCATAACCCCATCATGCCTGGCAGAGAAACTGGTGCCCCAGTTAGGCCAGGCCCTCTGGTCCTGCCTTGATCATGTCTACCCTCTCTTTTCTTCCATCTCACTGAGTCATTTATGAGGCTGGATCCTCTTTGTGGATCTCATTTTCACTGTCACTTCCCTGAAATGGCTTTCCCTAACCTGCCCTGGTAAGCAGGGCTACCTGCCCCACTGCACCCCCACTTGGGCTCAGAGTGGAAGAAGGTGATGGCAGTCATCAGCTGTGGAAATAGTGTGCCCAAACCAAGCCTTAGAGGAGAGTAGTTATTAAGGGACCATTTGTAATGGTGTAGGCAGGGTTTAGAGCCCATGACAGCCAGGGCAGGACCCTTGATGGTCACAGCAGGGAGTAGGGGCTCTGGGCAGGAGTCTTCTGATAAGCACCAGGTCTTTGGGTAGAGGCAGGGCAGATTGCTAGAAATGAACACCACTGACCATTCCCTTCCTCCTGCCCCCAGTCTTGACTCTAGCTCCCACTGGACAGGCTCATTGAAGAGCCAGATGGCACTGAGCATGGCTCTGGGCTCAATCCCCACTATCCCCAGCCAAAAGCCAGTGGGCAAGGGATCTAGGCTCCAGTCTCAAAGGTCAGCCTCTTGGGCACAGAGTAAAGTATAGACAATGGACAGGGGCTGGCAGGGTGACTGGAAGTGTCTGACCCAGTGAATGCTTCCTGTAGGGGCAGCACAAGGCCAGGGAGAATGGGATCTCTGAGAGAAATGGCTGAGGGATCCCCTGTCCTCTCCCAGGCAGGAAGTGCCATCTCACTGCAAAGAGATGGCAGTGGTGATATGGCCCCACTTGGCCATGGCCTGGCTACCACTCTGCTCCCTTTGGCTGACCTGGGGAGGAGTCAAGCAGAAAGGAGCACTGGGAAGACCTCTGAAAGACCTCCTGAAGGTGTATCTCAGCAGAAGGGACATGGGGTGTGACTTCCACTGGTAGGCCAGAGGATGACAGTTGTCACTTCTTTTTTTCAATGTTCCTATCTTCCTCTTTACAGGGGTTGATCTGAGCAACATTGTAAAGAGTGTGCCTAAAGTCTCTGCAGATGGACCCCAGGAGCCCACACATGATATCTTACAGGTAGGAGCATGGAGCCCATGTGAGAGGTCCCTTTTCACTTTGGAATAATCTTGGTGGATAGCTCTTCCCTTTCCACATGGCAGAAGGCAGGCTCTGAAGGTCAGTGACCTGCCTGGTGTGCATTGGCCAGGTTGAGTTTGCAGCCACATCTCTCCCTGAGTCCCAGTCTGAGTGCAGCACAGCTTTTGGGGGGCTGCTGAGCTCCACATGGAGCCCATGATCTGAGGTCAGAATCCACAGCATGCTCTTGGTTGTCCCTGGTTCAAGGAGCCTGGGGTTGAGGGTGGCATAGGACAGCATTTCTGGCCTCCCAGAGAGAGAGAAAATTGCAAGAGGAGGATGTAAGGCAGTCTTTATTGAACACCAACCATTTATTAGCACTTTACAGCCAGTCTATTAAACATTTAAACTCACTTGTTGAAGCTGGGCATGGTGGCATAGGCCTGTAAACCCAGTGACTCAGGAGGCTGAGGCAGGAGGATTGCAAATTCAAGGCTAGTCTAGGCAACATGGTGAGACCAAGTATCCAAAAAAAAAAAAGAGCAAGTTGGAGGAGACACCTTGGGTGCAAACCCAACTCTGCATAAGGGCAATATGTCCTTACATAAGGATCCTTCTGGCTCCAACCTTGCAGAGGTCTTGTGAAAATGGCCTCCTTGTTGTCCCCACCACCATCCCCCTTTGCTAGTAAGGTTGAATTTTATTTGTTTTTTATTTTATTTTTGTGGTGCTGGGGATTCAACCCAGGGCCTTGTGCATGCGAGGCTAGCAGTCTACCAACTGAGGTATATCCACTGCCCCTTATTTTTATTTTTTTGCAATGCTGGGAATGGCACCCAAAACCTTACAGTAGGCAAAAGCTCTACCACTGAGCTACACCATCAGCTCCCAACTTTTTTTTTTTGTACTGGGGGTTGAACTCTGGTGCCTTACCACCAAGCTACATCCCCAGCCCTTTTTAATTTTTTTGTTCTGAGATAAGATCTCACTAAGTCACTGAGGGTCTCATTGAGTTGCTGAGGCTAGCCTCAAACTTGAGATCCTCCTGCCTCTGCCTCCCAGTTGCTGTGATTACAGGCACGTACCACCACACCCAGGTTCCCAGACTCGTTTTTTTTTTTTTAATATTTATTTTCGGTTTTAGGTGGGCACAATATCTTTTTTTTACATTAATGTGATGCTGAGGATTGAACCCAGGGCCTTGCACGTTCTAGGCGAGCACTCTACCACTGAACCACAACCCCAGCCCCCAGACTCATTTTTTTAAGTATTCTCTTGTGTGATAACATATCCTCAATTTAGGTTCACAGTTAGGGAGGGCTGGCTCATAGGTATCTTTGACCTTTATGAGTGTTAAGATGAAATCAAAGCCCTTTGAGCTGATGGTTTCTGTCCAGTTGCCCTTGCCTGAGCTGGTGCCAATGATCTCATCAGCTCTAAGCACACAGATTCCTCTTGAGCTCATGCTGAGGCATGTCCTGAGATTGTATTGCTGAATGGCAGCGAGACTGGTCTGCCCTGTTCAAATTGTTTTCTTTCATCATGTTTCCCACATGACTTAGAGCTATATTTGGGTAAATCAACCGTGTATATTTGGCAAGTACTCTGTAAATATTTGGGGAGTGAATGAGAGGTACAGCAAAGAGACATCTTGATGGGCAGATCTGATGAAGGTGACTTTCTTCTTTTTCCCTCTAAGGGTGGACCGATGGCAGTTGTGTCAGTTTTGTTTGGCTGGCCTCACTTCTGGGTTCACTTACAGCTTCTCCAAGTCAACCAGGGGTGGGATGTTTAATATGTCCACACACAGGTGTGCAGTTCCTTAGCAGGGACCCTGAGACAGCTGAGGCCTTCCTTCTCACTAAAAAGTATAAGTATGGCCAGGAGTGGTGGCCCCGTGCTTGTAATCCCCCATGCAGAAGAATGAGGAGGGAAGATTGCAAATTTTGACCCTACATTATTTCCATCTTCCACCCAGATCCTGGAGGAGGGGACCCTGCAGGGATGCAGACACTGTCACCATGGCCCTGGGTTCCCATCTCTGGGCTGAGCTGACACTAGTTTCTTCTTTATCTCCCAGGCCCTGGGTGACCTGCAGAAATCTGTGGCCTCCTCTAGCCCCGAAGAGGTGTCGACCCACCTTACCCGATTCTGTGACCAGTGCAAACAGCACAAAGCCTGCCGCTTCCTGGCGGCCCAGAAAGGAGCCTACCCCATTATCCTGGCTGCCTGGAAGCTGGCTGCTGCAGGAGACCAGAACCTTCTGCTCCAGGCCCTCAACGCCCTGTCAATGCTGACTGATGGTCAGCCTGACCTTCTAGATGCCCAAGGCCTACAGCTGCTGGTGGACACACTGGCCCAGAGTGCTAATGAAGCCAACCTGACCTGCTCTGGGATCCGCTGCGTGCGACATGCCTCTCTAAAGCATGAGCAGAATCGGCAGGGCCTGGTGAAGGCTGGTGTGCTACCCCTGCTGACCAGTGCCATTGCCCAGCATGGCCAGCATGCTGATGTGGTGAGGGAGGCATGCTGGGCCCTCCGCATCATGACCTTTGATGATGACATTCGTGTGCCCTACAGCAACGCCCACAACCATGCCAAGATGATCGTGCAGGAAAACAGAGGCTTGAAGGTGCTCATTGAGGCTGCCAAAGGTAGGAGCCCCAGCTGATGTGATCAGTGACAGTACAGCAGCAGGCAGGCTGTGGCCAGGGTGAGTTGTGCTCAGCATGAGCAAGAGCCTGGATTCAGTCCCTACACCAAACTAACAAAAAGAAACAAAGAAAGAAAGAGAAAGAATCAGGGTTTCAGACTGCTTCAGGCATGGCTAGGTCCAGGCTTCTCTATTGGCCTAGTCCCACTCACATGGCTACTCTAGTAATAGAAGTGGATCTATGCTTCCTGGTGGCTCCTGGAGAGTTCCAGGCAAGTATTCATTGGCCAGGAGTGGGTCCGTTGCCCATCCCTGGAAATGTTTAGGGAGGTGGCCCACTGTGCCCAGCCACATGGAAGAAGATGAGGAAGAGGAATTCCCTAAAGAGCAGGAGTCGGGGAGTCTTGCCGGCCTTCCCGAGTCAGTCCAAGATGAAAGTTGACATTTTCTTGTTCATATTTGGCTGTAGATTATTGTGCAGGGTGACCAGGGAGCTGGCCATAGGAAGCCATACCCTGACTTTTGGACCCTAAAGCCTCTGTCCTTCACCATGTCCACCACACCTACCAGCAAAGGCCTGACAGAGGTCCAGCACACAGGAGGTGCTGGAAGAATGAGTTCTCCTCTCCTGCCTGCCCTGTGGCTCTGGCTCTGCAGCCAGGCCTGTCTGCCAGGGAGCCAGGCCTGCCTCAGGCCCCTGCACACCTCCAGAGAAGCTGAGAATGGGTCCTGACTACAAGTTGAGCTGCTTTTCTGGGTAGGTTTCATCTTTCCTGTCTGTCTATGGGAGCTTGAATTAGGCTGGCACCGGAGAGGAGGACATGTAGCATATGTGTATATGAAGCCTTTCTATTTTTGGTGCTGGGGATGGAACCAGGGCCTCACACATGCTGAGCACATGCTCTGCCACTGAGCTGCACCCCCAATCTCTGAAGTTACTTTGTGTAAAAAATGGGCTCATGTATTGTGAGCTGCAATTCTTAGGACAGGGTAGAGACTTCCAGGCAGCCCCAGGGCCATGTTTTTCTCCTCAGATAATCTGGTTTCCCTCTTAAAGCCTTCTCCTGATTGGATGAGGCCCATCCACATGGTCTAGAGTCATCTCAGTTCCTTCCTTAACAGCAATTGGTTGTGGCTGGTGACCACATCCACAGAATACCTGCACATCAGCCTTGGAGGGATCTCTGGGACCCAGACCCAGTAGACACATGCACTGGCCATCCCAGAGCTCTGTATCAATTATTATTATTCTTTTGTGTGTGGTACTGGGAATTGAACCCAGGGGTGCGTAACCACCGAGCCACATCCCCAACCTGTTTTTTATTTTTATTTTAAGACAGGGTCTTGCTAAGTTGCTTAGAGCCTTGCTAAGTTGCTAAGGCTGGCTTTGAACATAAGATCCTCTTGCCTCAACCTCCCGAGTCACTGGAGTGACAGGTGTATACTACCACGCCCAGCTCCTCTGTATCAGTTATAAATATTTGCCAGACGGGAAAGACAGTAGAATGAATTGGACATAACTGTTCTATGTTCACATATGAATACACGACCAGTGTAACTCCACATCATGTACAACCACAAGAATGGGAAGTTACACTCCATCTATGCATGATATGTCAAAATACATTCTACTGTCATGTGTCACTAAGTAGAATGAATTTTTTTAAAATAAGAAAATAAATAAATATTTGCTGAGCTTGCTGGCACCTGCCTGTTATCCTAGCAGGATTGCTAGTTTGAGGCCAGTTAAGCAACTTTGGGAAACCCTCTCTCAAATAAAAAAGAAGGGCTAGGGAATGTAGCTCGGTGATAGAGTGCCCTGGTTTAGTCCCCAGTGCTGCAGAAAGAAAAATGAGAAACATTTGCACTGTGGGCGCCAGGGCAGGCATCTGCTCCCCACGTTGAACCTCAAACTTCGTCTGGGACACTGGTGTTTTGCCCGTCAACTCAGTCTGTGTGTCCCTCTGTGGTTTTCTGTTGCACTTATTCTGTCATTCCCACCCCAGGATCATAAAAATAGTCTCGGATGTTTTATTTTGGTGCTATTATGGTTTTCTTTTTTTAGTTGAGACCATCAGTTGGTCTGGAATTTATTTAGAGCGCAGGGGTGGAAGGGTGGAGGAGGGACGCTCTCCCCTCTTCTCCATCAGCGACCAGCAGGGGGCAGCGCCAGCCTGAGATGCCCCTTCTGTCTACTCCTGGGGCCTTTCTGGTGCAGGCAGCTATCCTCTGAGGCAGAGGGACTGGGTTCCACTAGTGGATCAAGGGCCTCACCTAGCCGAGGTCCCTTTCCCTCTTCCTAGGGTCTCTCCCAACGCCAACAGTGCATTTTTTGTCTCCCTCCAGGCTTTTCCGACAACCCCAGTGTCCTGAGTGAGTTCTGCAGCACCCTGTCTCGCCTGGCTGTCCGCAATGAGTTCTGTCAGGAAATAGTTGACCTTGGGGGCCTTGGCATCCTGGTGACCCTTCTAGCCAACTGTAATAACCACCAGGTAGGGACCTAGAACCTTGAGGATGTATGGCCCCTGGCTTGGGTTTGATTTATTGTTTCCTGCAACGAAGGCTCCTGCCCCTCTGGGTCCCAGCCAGCAGGATAGGCCACCGTCAGAATAAGTTGGTACTATCTGCCAACCCGGGAACTATGGTACAGTTTTCTTTTTACTGACCCAAGTACAGGAACTAAAGTTGCAGAGCAAAACAAACCTGCGCCCCTGCCTTTTTTTATTGGCGGTACTGGGAATGGAACCCAGGGCCTCTCACATACTAGGCAAACGCTCTACCACTGAGCCACAACCCCAGCCTGTGTTTATTTTTTATTTTAAGACAGGGTCTCACTAAGTTGCCCAGGCTGGCATCGGGCTTGTGATCCTCCTGCCTTAGCCTCCCAAGTTACTGAGATTACCTCGCTGTCCTTTTGCACCATTTTATGTTCTGGAAGGAATGGGAGGAAGAGGATGGGGGAATCTGCTCACCAGGGCAGGGCCGGGTCATAGCATGTGGTGCTTGCCTCTGTTACCTACTGTGGGACAGGAAGGGAGTCCTCTACCATCGCTCCATCATTTAGCAGCTGCTTATCAGCCTCTCTCCCTGTGCTTGGCCCAGGTTGCAGCCAGCATGCATCTGTCCAAGGCAGGCTGACAGAAAAGCCCCGGGGGCACCTGGCTGTGACAGCCAGACTTGTTCTGTGTAGTAGCAAAGAGCTCAGTTAGAATTGGCCCCAGCAAAGGAGGGAAGGCATTTTACTTGACAGTCCCAGGATGGAGCCTCGGTTTTCTTTTCCTCTCAACTCTGTCCCAGAAGTTGGCAGTCCCAGTTATTTATTTATTTTTTTAAAATAGTGCTGAGGATGGAACCCAGGGCCCAAGTCACATGTTCACTATCCCTAGAAGGGAGGGGTGATCAAGTAAGCCAGATGTCCTACCTGGACACAAGTAGCCTAAGCCCAGGTATCTGCCTCTAGAAGCCTCCCTTCCCTTCTCTGTGCCATTAAGGCTACCCACATTCCCCAGGACAGCTACACCCGTCATTGAAACAGACCAACAGCCCCAGGCCCTTCCTCAAGACCCCTCCCACAATCTAGCAACCCAGAGGCTCAGGAGGAGGACCTGGCTGGGTGCATCCAGGCCTTGCCTTCTGTGCAGGACCTTGTCAAGCAAGTGCTGAGCGCCCTGCGGGCCATCGCGGGCAACGATGATGTGAAGGATGCCATTGTCCGCGCCGGTGGGACAGAGTCCATCGTGGCCGCCATGACCCAGCACCTGGCCAACCCCCAGGTATCCACCTCAGGGGCACGTGGGGTGGGGCTGGCGGCTGGAGGCCCGCTGTTTCCATGTCCACCTGGAGCTCTGCTCTTCCTCACTTCTCAGCAGGGCCATGGCCAGGGGAGGTGAGCAAGGGGCCAGGACTCTGTCTCAGATACTGGCCTGAGTGTCCTGGGGTGAGCACCCGGGCTACCTGAGATCCAGCCAGGCCAGTGCCCTCAGTGGTGGTGGTGACCATGAGGGCTGGTGGGAAGGAGGGCGTCCATCTGCCTTGTCTCCGCCGCCTCTCACCCATGACTGATCCCCACAGGTATGTGAGCAGAGCTGTGCTGCCCTGTGTGTCCTGGCCCTGCGAAAGCCAGAGAACAGCCAGGTCATCATGGAGGCGGGCGGGGCCCTGGCCGCATTGCAGGCCATGAAGGCACACCCACAGGAGGCTGGCGTGCAGGTGACAGGGGTGGATTGGGTGGGGGGCTGGGGGGGTTGAGGAAGGAAGGTGGGAGCATGTGAGGGGCAAGCAGGAGGCTGACTTGCAGTGGTATGGGGGCAGAGGCAGGAGATCTGTGTGTAGGTGGACTGGTGTTGGGGGGACAGGAAGCTGGTGGGCAGGCAGTGGTGTGGGGCAGGAGGCCAACATACAGGTGAGAGCAGGCCCTCCCTGCCCATGTCTCCATCACAGCCTGAACCCACAAGGCCTCTTCCTTTTCATCTTTTTTTTTTTTTTTTTTTTGACTGAGGATTGAACTCAGGGGCACTCACCCACTAAGACACATCCCCAGCCCTTTTGGATGTGTCTTACTAAGTTGCTGAGGCTGGCATTGAACTAACGATCCTCCTGTCTCAGCCTCCTAAGCCACTGGGATTACAGGTGCGTGCCACGCACTCAACCCTTCCTTTCCATCTTCTAACCAATGCTGAACTCTTCTGGGGCATCTTCTCTCCTAACCATGTTTGTTCATTTGTTCTTTTTTTTGTACTGTGGGTGGAACCCTGAGCCTTAATCATGCTACAAAAATGCTCTGCCACTGATTTACATCCTCAGCCTTTTTTATTTCTTGAGACAGAGACTTGCTAAGTTGCCTAGGCTGGCCTCAAACTTAGGTTCCTTCTGCCTCAGCCTCCTGAGTAGCTGGGATTACAGCCATGTGCCATCAAGTCTAGCTTCCCTTTGCTCTTTACATTTACTCTTCTACTTTCTTGAAAATCTCTTTAGGGGGACCTGGGGAGGAGGAGAAGGGGGTAGCACAAAGGGGACTCTGCCTGGGATTTGGGGAGGCTACCAGCCCCTCCTTGGACTTCCAATCTTATTGCTGGCTGTGGGACCCACCGTCTATACCTCATCATCGTTTTCACTCCTTCCTGAACTAGACGCCTCCCTGTGGTCCTGGGCCCCTCCCCACTTCTCCTCTTCCCAGCACAGGAGCCTTAAACACACCAGGCTGGGTGGGGTGCCATGGTGCATACCTGTAACCCCAGCAACTTGGGAGGCTGCGACAGGAGGACTATAAGTTCAAGGCCAGAGTCGGCAATTTAGAGAGGCCCTAAGCAACTTAGTGAGACCCTGTCTCAAAAAAGGGCTGAGGATGTGGTTCAGTGGTAAATGCTCTTGGGTTCAATCCCCAATACCAAAAAATAAAAAATAAAAACCATACCAGGCTGGATGCCACGGGGACTTTGTTCTCACTGATCCCCACTCTGGGGCTCCATCCTCTGGGTTGGCCCGTCACCTTGTCTACTCCTTCTCACTCTGACTGGCAGACCCTCCTGCTCCCTGCTTCCCATCTGCTCTTCTGTTAGTGACAGGAGCCCCACCACACTGGGATGCTTTAGGGCAGTCCCTCACACCTATGCACAGAAAATGCAGGCTACAGATGCCCACCAAATGAGTAACAATATACAGTTGGCCCTGTTTCTCTGGTTTTTATATTCAGGGATTTAACTGGGGATTGAAAAAGTATTTTTTTAAAATAATCACATCGACTGGGTACAGTGGTACATACCTATAATCTCAGTGACTTGTGGAGGCTGAGGCAAGAGGACCACAAGTTTGAGGCCAGCCTCAGCGACTTCATGAGACCCCTTTTCAAAATAGCTAGAGAGCTAGATAGTGCTGGGTATAGCTCAGTGGTAAAGCACCCTGGGTTCAATCCCTAGTACCCCTCAAAAAACAGAATAACTCTTTACACAGCATATATAATAGGTATCCATCTTTCCCAGAAACTCATAGTGTCTCTCCTCCAGAAACAGGCCTGCATGCTGATCCGCAACCTGGTATCCCGAAGCCAAGCCTTCTCCAAGCCCATCCTGGACTTGGGGGCTGAGGCACTCATTTCACAGGCCCGAGCGGCCCACCGAGATTGTGAGGATGTGGCCAAGGCCGCCCTGCGGGACCTGGGCTGCCGAGTTGAGCTGCAAGAATTGTGGACAGGCCAGAAGGGTAACCTGGCACCATGAACCCAGGCTCAGTCTAGGCTGTGACCTTGGGTGAGTCGAATGACATAGAAATGAGGGGAGATCTGTGTCCCACCACTCTGCCCCCCATATTCTATTCCCCTATAGCAAACACTGTCCTCTCTCGGGTGCCAGGTAAAGGCTGCAGGGCTGAGGAAGCATGGACCAGGCAGAAAGCAGCTCCTGGGATCTTGTGTCCCCAGGCCAGCTAGCAGCCACAGTCCTGCCCCTCCCCCATGCCCTTGCCTATCAGAAGTTCCTTCTCAGCATTTCTTGGGGGCAAAGGGCACATTCTACTGCCCACTGTCCTATCTGAAGTTAGCGCTGTGAACCGGTCTCAGACAGTTCTGGGACTGTTCTCACACCTGCTCTGATAAGTTCCTTCAGAACTCTTCCTCTTTCTTCTCACCTGTCAAGTGGGTCCTGGACACCTCCCTCTGCTGGCTAGGGGCGGGGATCAAGGCTCATCTGTCTTGAGGATCTGGCCAGCTGTGGTGCCTGATAATAAAAGACCATTGGAGGGGTTTCTTTTGTAACTCAGCTGAATGTGGGGACTGCAGCACTGATCTCAACAACTTGGAGAGGGAAGGACCTTTGGAGAGGCCGTGAGGTTTTGGGAGCAGCTTGGAATATATGATATATTGTCACATGTTGTCCTGAATCAGGAAGGTTCCTGAGTCCTTGATCAAGTTCACTTTTATGAGCATGTACTGTTTCTGGGGGGTTACAGAGATTGCCTTCCTACCCTAAACTCAGCTCTGTGGCCTTGAGCAAGTGACATGACTTCTCTAAGCTTCAGAGTTTCTTTTAGTGGGGAGGGGTACTGGGGATTGAACCCAGGGGCAGTTTATCACTGAGCCACATTCCCAGCCCTTTTTATTTTTCCTTTTGAGACAGGGTCTTGCTAAGTTGCTTAGGTTCTCACTAAGTTGCTGAGGCTGGCTTTGAACTTGTGATCCTCTTGTCTCAGCCTCCCAAGTCGCTGAGATTCAGGTGTGTGCCACTGCACCTGGCTGAGCTTCAGTTTTGATCCTCTTAAAATGAGGAGTGGCATGGTGGTACACACCTATAATCCTAGCACCTATAGAGGCCAGGGCTGGAAGATCACAGATTTGATGCCAACCTGGACTACTTAGACCATGTCTCCAAATTTATAAAAGACTGGGGGTGGGGCTGGGGTTGTGGCTCAGTGGTTGAGCACTTGCCTGGCACATGTGAGGCACTGGGTTTCATCCTCAGCACCACATAAACAAAGTTAAAAAAAAAAAAAAAAAGATTGGGGATGTAGCTCATTGCTAGAGCACTTGTATAGTATTTATAAAAGAAATCCTGGGTTCTAACCCTAGCACTGACAAAAAGAAAAAAAAAATGGGAATTGGAGGTGATAGATCCCTTCTGAGGGGTGTTGGAATCCCCGATGCCAATCCATTAATGAGGACACAGTTTTGAGAAGAAGGAAAAAGGGTTATTGCTTTGCCAACAAAGGAGAAACACAGGGGACTCCTGTCCCAAAGGCTGTGATTCTGCCCATCAGCAGGAACAGAGGGGTTTTTATAGAGGTGATTCAGAGAAAATGAGATTAGGGAGGAGAGATAGAAGATCAGGGAGGAGAAGTTTAGGGAAAAGAAGGTTGGGAAAAAGAAAAAAAAACATTAGTGTCAAAGCCACAAGGGACATAGTCAAAGCATCAAGGGAACCCCTGTTACAGATTTAGGGTGGGCATGTTTGGGGTTGCTCCCAGGCATTGCCAGCTTTACCCCTGTCACTCCAGGAGGACTGGCAGTGTCATGGTCTTTGGGGTGGGGTGTCTCTGGCAGCCTGTTTCTCCTCTCTGACCCTTGGTTTTCCATCTGTAGGATGGACATTATTGTTGCCTCCAGTGCTCATCCTTCATCCCAGGTGTTTTGGGATCCCCCAAAATATTGTAGACCCTAATTTTCCTGCTCCGAAGCCAGCTTAGAGGTCACACTGAGGTCACCCCAGTAGTTCAATGGAGGTCAGAACAACCTGGGGCTCTCCAGTGGGTGCCACCCCACCTCCTGCCCAGGCCTCTCCCCTCCCCCCCCCTCTGCCCCCCACCTCTCATGGCCCTCCAGCTCTCCCAGCCCACCTGCAGCCTTGCCACACCCCTACCCTGCCTGGGCAGGCCTGAATTCCCTCAGTCTGTGACCAGAAGAACCTTGGTTTTCATGGAAACCATTCAATGCAAATACCTGGAGTAGGGTGGGAGGGGGAAGTCACCCTGGTTCCATCTCCTTGTAGTGTCAAAATCCCCACCCCCAGCATGGAAGGGCCCCAGTCAGCCCACAGGGGCAGACCTGAGCCTCAGACTGGGTCACTCTGCCCTGCCCCCCTCCCTCAGGGGACTCACCAGGATCTGTGTGAAGGATCTTGTGCCTGCCCTAGGCTACCCTGGCTTGGCTTTTGGAACAGACGTGTGCGACCTTGGACAGTCCTTGGCACTGTTCATCTGTCATGCCCCAGTCTTTCTCCGAGTCTGCCTATGGCTCCCAGGTGCCCCCCAGATAAAACCAAGTAGTCTTTTGTGGCCCACAGGGCAGCCTGACCCAGGCCTGGCCCACTGCCCGCCCTGCCTTCCCACAGCTCCTCACCCTGCGCCACACTCTGCGCCAGCCGCACTGGCCGCCTCAGCCCACGGCCTCTGCAGCTCTCCCTTGACTGGCTCCACCTGCCACCAGGTTTCAGTTCCTATGTTGCCTTTTCAGGGAGACCCCTGTCACATCACCCCATGTGTTCCACCTCTGGCCTCTGACCCTGTCCAAGGTCACCTCCTGTGTAAACCCTTCCCCTTGTCTCGCATGGCCCCCTGTTGCTTGCTCCCCGCTGCGCTCCAGCTTCCTATACATATTTTTGAACTGCACCTGAATAAACTAGAGAAGAACACTGTGTGGTTGGAGGGAAGGCCCTGCCAGCGGCTCCAACGTCCTCCACTGGCTCCTGGCCAGCTTCTTTGGGAGGAGCTGGCTTCACCTTATCAGTCTGTTTCACCTGGGGCCTTAGGAAATGGGAGTCTTCAGCAGTGTGGCTCAGAGCACGTTTGGATAGACACGTTGGGTGAGGTGGCACAAGGGGCTGAAAACCCCATATTCTCCTGGAGTCAGCAGGCCAGTGTCCCCATCCCTGCTCAGCAGCCTTAGACATGTCACCTCCACGAGTCTCAGCTCCCTATGTGAACACAGGCTGGATCTGTCACTGCATGGTCACAGCCTCCAGTAAGACCTGGTTCAGAGGACCCACCCAGCACACGGCCCTTGCTGTCCTTGTTGACAACATAGAGACGTGGGCTGAGGGGGACCTTGCTGCAGGGGTGAGCATATTTGACCACCTCTACTTCTGTGCACTGTGGACAAGTGGCCTGACTTCTCTGAGCCTTGGGAGACTTGAGTGGGACCACCTTGACCTGGGACTGGCCTCACAGCCATCAGTACTATGTTCAGGATGCTTCCCTCCAGGCAGGGAAGGGCCCAGGGTCCTGGGACAGAACATCATTGCCTTCCCGGCCTTTGAGAGGCTTGGAGTGTGAATCCCATTTTCCATATAAGAAGTAGTCTCACCCCCATTCAAAGGGCCATACAAGATTGAGACCCCAGCTTGGCCCTCCTCCGTGCCCCTCCTTTATCAACCTTGCTAAGCTGAACTTGGGCAAATGACTTTCTGGCCTCAGGTGATCCTGATCCTGGGCCTGGCCCTGATCCACAACTGTCATGTAAGATGATTCCTGGGATCCCTGAAGGTAGAGGAAACTGGGAAGCAGGTAGGCAATGTCTTGTCCAGGGCCATGCAAGCAGAAGATCTGGGATCCTGGGCATCCTAGCTGGACTCCGCTGAGGTGCCTGTGGTGAGGGTGTCATTTGCTGGAGCCAAGGGGCATTGCCTGCCATGGTTGGAGGGTGGCAGGGAGGTTGGCTGTTGCCAGCCTGCCGACAAGGGAACAGAAGCCAGAGCCCAGCTAGTGCCTCTGGCACCATCAGCAGAGGCAGCATGGTGCTGGCTTGCTGCCTGACCCTTGCCTCCGTTGGCACTGTCCCCAAGGGTGCCATGGGACCTTCCAGGAGCTTTGTTACCTCCCTCGCAAGGTCTGGCAGGCTGGGTGCTGAGAGCTGGGGTTCTTCCAACATAGATATCTTCGTTGGTTGGCAACCTACCCCTGTAGCTGGTCCATGTCCATAAAGCACTAGAAAATGACAATGTATCTATCACTAGCATTCAGCCAGCACTTATTGAGCACAAAACCATTGTAAATGTTTTGCTTCCCTTTCATTAATGTTGCACTGGGAAACAGAGGCAGGGAGCTTGAGTCTCTTACTGAAATTCTTGTGACCCGTAAGTAGAAAAGAGCAGAAGTGGGTACATAGCTCAGCAGTAGAGCACTTGCCTTACTTGGAAGGCCCTGGGTTCAGTCCCCAGCATGGCAAAAAGATCAGGGATTTGAACCCAGCCCTTGGTTCTTTCACCAAGGAACACTGGCCATGAGAGACTCAGTTTAGTTATCTGCAAAGTGGGTGCCGTCACCTACACCTGGAAGAGAAGGTTGGGAAATGGTGTTGGGGAAGACCCTATCCTAACGCAACTGGGACCTGACACCAGGAGGTGTTTAATAAACCTCAGCTTCCTTGTCTTCCCCAGAGGACAGAATGAGGAACAGGGCCTGGAGACTTCAGGAAAGCAAACCACAGGTGGGAGAAGAAGCCCAGGTGGGAAAATCATGGGAACTGTCAGGAGTTACATGGTAGCCTTAGGCCAGTGACATTCACAGTGTGAACTTCTGAAACATCCTTCCAGTTTGAAACTTTGTGGATCAAGCATTGAGCAAGGGGTTTACATAGCTCTGAAATGTGAACCCTTATTAAGCTCAACCTTGCTTCCTCCCAAGATTCTCTTGTTCTGAACTTGATCTCCACCAAGCCCAGTCTGCACTTGGAGGAAATAAGAGCCAATGTGGTAACCTCTCTGCCCTGAAGATTAAAGGAGTACACTTGGTGATTCAAAGAACAGAGAGGGCTTGGGGGAGGTGTTGCTAGCTAACAGTTGAGAGGACAGGGTAGCAGGTGTCTCCCTAAATTGCTGGCAAGTGCAAAAAAATGCCATGAACCCACTTCACAGACAGAGTGAGGCTCACAGGCCAGACGTGACCTGTTGAGGATCAAAGGCTTTCACCAGAAGATAAAAGCAAAAGCTGGCTTATAAATTCCCCAAGGAAAGCAATTTCAAAGAGGAAAGATCAGGTGTAGAAATCAATTTTTTTTTTTCCTCCAGTGCTGCCATGGTTGGAGGGTGGCAGGGAGGTTGGCTGTTGCCAGCCTGCTGACAAGGGAACAGAAGACCTGGAGTCTTAGGTATACTAAGCAACCTACAGGGTCAGCACATTTTCCTATTTTTCAAATGAGAAAATCTGAGGCTCACAAGTGTTTGCCCAAGGTTATCCAGTGGACCAGTGACTGGAAGAGGATTCTAACCTAGGTAATTCAGGTCCCCAGTGGCAGTTCTCTGGTATTGTCTAACTCCGTGAAAATCTGCTTTTTGGAAACTCGTGTCTAGATCGGATAACTAAAGTGCTGTGCAGTCTTGGACAAGGAGCTTGACCTGTGTTTTGGTTTCTGTCAGTGGTCGCTTCGACATCTTGGGGTTGTGGTTAAGACTGAGTTAATTCACATCTGTCACATCCTTCCAGTTTGAAACGTTAGGCTTAGCGGGAGGAGGCCCAACAGGGATGTCAATGGATCCCACGGAGGAGAAAGCTTGAACTCAAAAGTCAGGCACTTTCAGGGCTGGGGTTGTGACTCACTGGTAGAGTTATTGCCTAGCATGTATGAGGCCCTGGGTTCGATTTTCAGCACCGCATATAAATAAAAATAAAGGTCCATTGGTTATATATATATATATATATATATATATATATATATATTTTTTTTTTTTTTTTTTTAAAGGCACTTTCAGGAATCACACAGAGCTTTTCAGTAGGACTCTCCTTTTTTCCACGTCTGCACACCACCCCGAGCTGCAAAGGGCGGCTCTGGGTGACCTCCAGCGAGTTTCTGCCCTCTGTGTCATTTGCAGGGGAGGAAAGGGCTGAAGGATTATCCAAGAATCCTTCAGCTTTTAAGGTCCAAGTTCACGGTCAGAGTAGGAGGCCCCACTTTTGCGCTGGGTAGCCAGAGGGCAGACTCTTCGCCGGAGCCTCAGGAGACAGTGCGGGGCGTCCAAGGCCACCTCCCGCAGCAGCACCGCGGGTCAAACTGCACCTTACACTACCCCCCACACACACCCGCGAATCCTTTGGCGCACCGCCCATGGCTGCTACGATTAGCCGCGGGGCCTGCCCGTCTTCGTCTTAGCAGCCAATCACTGTTGCTCTTCAGGCTACTCCCTCCGTCCCTCTCACCTCTGCCCCGCCAGTCGCGCCCGCTTACTTGGAGCCCCGCCCTCGGTGCTCAGTGATTGGTAGTTAGGACTGCTGGTTTTCTGCCAAGACTCCAATCCTCGCCTGCTCAGGGCCCTGCCTCCCAGGACCTCGCACCCCGCAGGAACACTCCCGGGAACCAGAGCCTCTCCCAGTAGCCCTGCCTCTATTCTTCAGCGATTGGCTTCACGGGCTGTCCGTCCGCTTCATGCCCGCCAATTCCTACCGTCTCCAGCGCTGATTAGTCACAGAGCAGCCAATCGAAACCCAGCGTGTACCCCTCCCGTGGCGCGCACTGGGGGTGCGCGAGGCGGGGCTGTGGCGGCTGGAGGTGGCGGCTGTGGCGGCGGCGACGCGTCCGAGCAGGTGAGCTGGACGCGGGGGGCGCGGGGCGGCGCAGGCGTCAGGGGGCCCGCGCTTGCCAGACCGAACTGAGGCACTGCACGGGTCCTGTCATGGACCCTAGGGCGGAGGCGGGGGAGGCGGAGCGTGACAGCAGCGTCCCGGGGACAGAGGTTAAAGACCCCCCCCCCCCGACCCCGATCCCACATCTGGTGCCGTCAGGGAGTCTCCAGAGCCAGATCTGAGCCCCCTCACTCACAGCCCACGCACACCTGACCTCGTCCCTTCTCTTGACACCCCCCCCCCCCACAAAACACCTGAGACTGGCCTCCTTGGCATGCTCCTCTCCTCTTGACTCGTGCCCACCTCCTTGATCTCCATCCCCTGTCTTGCACAGTTGAGTCTGACATCCCGCTTCACAATCTGACACCGGGCCCCCACTCATGGACACCCTGAGACTGTCCCTGTATATGACAACCTCACACCTGATGTTGTGACCCTCCCAACCCCACAGGAGTTTCCACAACTGCGGCCGCAACCTCCACACCAACAGCTGAGCCTTCCACCCCTCTCTTACGTCTCCCACTCCGTCACCCGGGCCTGTTCCTCTCCTTTCACAGACTCCTCATATTCAGGTCTGTGTACCTCTCTCCCCGACACACCTTCAGTAACCTGAGTGGGTGCCCTGTGTATCACCCCACCTGCCCTTATGCTTCTAGCAGCCCCATCTCTCCCTCCCTCTTATCCCACCCCACCACTTATGCTTTTTCCCAAGTGCACCTGTGTGTGTGTCCCTCTGTGTTTATCCTCCCTGGATCCCCCAGGTCCTCCAACATTCACCCAGGCCTTGGGTCTCAAGATTACTGTACCCTTCCCAAACAAAAGCCCACCCAATTTTTATTTTTCAGTTTATAACAGTGCTGACAGAAACAAGGTAATTCCAGGCCTTAGAATAATCCCATCAGCCAGACAAAACCAGAATCATCCCCATTTTGGCAGAGACAAACCTAAAGCCACTAGAATGCTGGAGACAGAGCCCATCTCTTCCTGAGCATTGCCCACCTTCTTCATCGATTACTTCCCCCATTTTTGCCCATCTGTTGTGTTGATCTCCAGGGGTGTGGGGCCTCCTACTCTGACCAGGAGGGAAGTACCACCCCACCCCCATGCTCCTCTCAGGAATCATGACTTTGAATCCGGAAAGGCTTAGCTGAAAGGGGCAGCCTATCCATGGCAGTCCCGGCTTGTATCTCCAAGCCCTGGGGCTCGGGTGCCGAGGCATATAGGAGTGGGATAGCTCATCCTTTGGGGAGCTGTTGGCGAGGGCAACAGCTGATCTGTGCAAGCTCTTGAAGCCACTAAACTGAGAGTAAGGAAATACTTTCCAGAGTCAGGCGAGCTAATGGTGCAGCCGTTTAAAGCTAAACTGCAAAACTGGAGTCTGTGTGGTGCTGGGAATAATGATTCTTCTGGAACTTTTCAAGTTCCCTTGAGTCTCATTTGCATATGTGCAGCATAGAAGGAGGTCGGTGGCTTTGTTGTTGAAAAGCAGCAACATGCCATTTCCTGTAGGGCTTGCATAGTGCTTCTTACTCCTGCCTGTCTCCCTGCAACCAGGATGCCAGAATGTTCCTCAGGGCCACGTCACCTTCAGCTTCTTCTGGGGAAACTGAGGCCATTGGGATTTTCCATCCAATTGCTAAAGGGATCATGTAATCATATATTGGGGGCCTGCAGCAGCTGGGGATGCAGCTCAGTGGCAGAGCCCTTGCTAGCTTGGGTTTGATCCCCAGGACTACAAAAAAATTAATTTAATAAAAAATAAAACATATGGGTTTGGGCGTTTATGTTTGTAAATATGTATGTGCATATAGGTGTGTACTGTACATACATACTTGTACTTGTGTGTATATGTATACATTTATATATATGTATTTTATATATATATATATATATATATATATATATAAATTAAACTTTGACAATGTAATTGATGTATATAGTTTTTAGAAAACCAGTACAAAGGTGCATATAATTAAAAACCAAGCAGGTCTCTATCTGCACCCAGACCCTCTGGATGCACCTGTGCTGTTAATAATTTCTAATATTTCTTTCTAGAAGTAGTCTGTGACTGGGGAGCCAGGCCCTTATTGATGGCTGTTTAAGCTGTCACCCATCTTTTGCTGTTACAAATTGAGCTGCAGTGAATAGATAGATTCCTGTATCAGCAAATCTGGTGTGAATGTGGGCGGGCTTCAGCTGTGCTCAGGCACTTCAAAACCTCTGTCTGCATGGCATTTAGGTCCAACTACTTGTACTTCTTAGGAGTGGCTTGGTTAAAGGGCATGTCTCTCTAAATGATCAGTCTTTCTTCTCTGAGCTGTTCAGCGGGAAGGCCTGTTTCCTCCTCCCAGTCCAACTCAGATATCATCAAGTGTTCTGATCTGTCCTATCCGATTGGTGCAAAACAGGAGGTGCTTTTGATCTTCCCCTTTCTTAGATGCTCTGGCCCCTGGGGTCGGGTTAAACATTAGACTACTGTTTTTCTTCCACAATAAGAGTAAAGTTCAGGAAATATTTGAGTTCTTCCTCTGCAAGCTTGGAGGAAACCCTGCGTTTGAGGTTCCTTACAAGATTCCTTACAAGGCATTACTGATAGTCCCTGAGGCTGGGAGTGGAGGGGGGGTTGCTGAGAAATTTGGGCATAAGGTACCTTAAGCAGAACAGTTTGCTATTTGGGAGGATGAGGCAGGAGGATCACAAGTTTGAGGCCAGCTTTGGCAACTCAGTGAGACCCATTCAATAAAGAACTGGGGATGGACATTATTATCCAAAGTACATGTATGCAGACACAAATGGTGTGAATATACTTTGTATACATCCAGAGATTGTGCTCTATTTGTGTAATATGAACTGTAATGCATTCTGCTGTCATATATAACAAATTAGAATAAAAAATTAAAAATATTATTTTTTTAAAAAAAGAACTGGGGGGGCTGGGGATGTGGCTCAAGCGGTAGCGCGCTTGCCTGGCATGCGTGCGGCCCGGGTTCGATCCTCAGCACCACATACAAAGATGTTGTGTCTGCCGAAAACTGAAAAATAAATATTAAAAAAAAAAAAAAGAACTGGGGATGTAGCTCAGTGGTATCTGCTCATCTCACATATGCAAGGAACTGTGTTCAATCCCTAGTACTGAGAGCATGGGGGTGGGGGCGAGAAACTTTTAGCTGTTGTTAATTTTAAAAAAATTATTTTTAGTTGCAGATGGACACAATACCTTTATTTTATTTATTTATTTTTATATGGTGCTGAGGATCGAACCCAGGGCCTCACAGTGCTAGGCAAGAGCTCTGCCACTGAGCCACAACCCCAGCCCTTGTTGCTAATTTTTTAAAATTTAGTTTTATTTTTGTGGTACTGGGATGGAACCCAGGGCCTTGCACATGTTAGACAAGCACTCTACCACTAAGCTGTACTCCCAGTCCTGCTTTCTTCTTTTTTCCCACTTGGGTCTAGAAAAAAAAAAAAAGGGGATCATAAAACGAGTCAGGTATTTGGGGAGCTGTTTTGAGATTCTATTCAGAGTCTGAGATTTCTTACCATCTGTGCCAGTTTGAAGGAGTCGTCATACTGAGGTCAGGCCCATTCCTGAGTATCAATCAGTTTTTGGCAGTTAGACACTAGGAGAGGATTGAGTGGATCAGAACTGTTTGCTTTTTTTGAGTTTTGCAAGTCAGCTCTTGAAAACATGCATTGCATTTAGGGGTAGGGGTGTAGCTCAGTGGTAGGGTGCTTGCCCAGCCTATGTGAGGCATAGGGTGACAGAGTGCTACAAAAACAAAACAAAAAAACTCTGCATTTTTAATTTTATGTGTGAAATACTTTATAAAACGTATATCATGTACCTGTGAAAAGAAAAAAGGTATAAGAATAATGAAACTAACACCCAGCTCAAGAAGTAGAGCATTGTCCACCAGTGACCCCTCCTTGGTCACTGGGCTATTTTTAAAATATGTTTGTCATCGTTTGCTTTCCTCACTGAGCACCTTTTGCTGGGACTGTCTTGACCATCTTGTGCTGAGTGCTCAGATCCCAGGGGCCAAACAGAGTTCTCTGGAAGTGGGTAGAGAGAGAAAGAGAGAGGGAGAGAAAAGGAGAGAGAGAGAGACAAGGAAGAGGAGAAGGGGGAAGACCATATTCACATAACTTCATTATAGTAATTGTTATAGTTATCCTATTTTATAATTAGTTGTTATTGTTAATCTCTTACTGTGCCTAATTTATAAATTAAACTTTATTATAGACGTATATGTATAGGAAACCACAGTACATATAGGATTTGGTTCTATCTGTGGTTTCAGACATCCACTGGGAGTCTTGGTAGGTATCTAAGAGTGTCCTACATTCAATGACTACTGTCATTGTAAGAAGAGGAAGCGGAGACCGTATGGTAGTGGCGCATGCCACAGTGACTCAGGAGGCTGAGGCAAGAGAATTGAAAGTTTGAGGCTAGCCTCAGCAACTTAGTGAGACCCTGTTTCAAATAAAATAAAGACCTGGGGATGCACCTCAGTGATAGTATGCTTGCCTAACATCCATAAAGCCCTGGCTTCAACCCTTAGGATCTCAATAGATAGATAGATAGATAAATAGATAGATAGATAGATAGGAGGAGACACAGAGATGCACAAGAGGGAGAAGGCCATGGGACAGAGACTGGAGAGATCAGTCAAAAACCTAGGAACTGCCAAGAATTGCTGTTAGCTGCAAGAAACCAGAAGAGGCGTGGAACAGATTTTTCTTCACAGCCACAAGAGACCAGCCCTGCCTCACCTTGATTGTGAACTTCTCCACAACTGACAGACTACATTTCTGCTGAGTTGGTTGGTTTGTTTGGTTGCTTGCTTGCTCTGTACTGGAACCCCAGCCTTTTTTTTTGTTGGGGGTGAGTGTTGTTTGTTTTTTGTTTTTGGCACCAGGAATTGAACCCAGGGGCACCTTACCACTGGGCCAGACCTTTTTATTTTTTATTTTATTTATTTATTTTGGTGGGTACCAGGGTCGAACTCAGGGGCACTCGATCACTGAGCAACATCCCCAACCCTATTTTGTATTTTATTTCGAGACAGGGTCTCACTGAGTTGCTTAGTGCCTCACTGGGTTGCTGAGGCTGGCTTTGAACTCCTGATCCTCCTGCCTCAGCCTTCCAAGTCACTGTTAGTTTTTATTTTGAGACAGCATCTCACTAAGTTGCTTAGGCCCTTGCTAAGTTGCTGAGGGTCTCAATAAATTGCTGAGGCTGGTCTTGAACTTGTGATCTCCTGCCTCAGCTTTCTGAGTTGCTAGGATTACAGGTGTGAGCCTCGGCACCAGGCTGATGGGTCTACTTTTTAAATGTCCAGGAGTCAGGCAGATCACAACTCCCATGAATCCTGCAAAGTAAAGGGGTCGCTTTAAGGGCAGCCTTTACTTGCTCAAAAATTTGTCTCAAATTAGCAGTGAGGATTCAGGCATCATCCCAAATTGTTATTTTCCATCCTCATAAGTATAAGGTATCTTCCTATGTACTTTAAATCATCTCTGGATGACTAAGAATATCTAGTACAAATTAAATGTTGTGTGTGTAATTGTTATTCTGTATTGTTAAGGGAATAAGGACAAGAAAAATCAAAATCTGCATAGACGCAATGTTTCCAGATGTGGAACCTGCAGATGTGGAGAGCTGATGGTTTTTGTTGGTGCAGCAAGCCTTATCCCTATCCTATCTAAAAGGCATATTCCTGTTCCCCGCTGTCTGGCAGTTCTGCCGTAGTTAGTCTAGGCCGGGGCTCAAGAGTCCTGTACAGACATCTTGGAGGATTCTGGTGTATGTGGTTCTGGAAACACCTGCCGCTGGAGCAGCTCATGGCTGTAGAAACAAAGGAGATCGTGCACCTCCCCTGCTGAGTACAAGCCTCTTCTCTGCAGCATTGTCCCCTCACAGGGCCTCAGAGAGGAGAAGAGCATAGATTGGGGTACCCAACTTCTGGCATGATCTGTGTGCATGGCCCTTTGCCAACAAGGCCTTAGATGATATAGCTGAAAAATAATGGGGAGCCAGGCACATGGCTTATGTCTGTAATTCCAGCAACTTGGGAGACTGAGGTAAGAGGATCACAAGTTCGAGACCAGCCTCAGCAACTTAGAGAGGCCCTAAGCAATTTAGTAAGACCCTAGAAAAGGAAAAGAGCTGGGGATGTAGCTCATTGGTAAAGTGCCCTGAGTTAAATATCCCTAATACCAAAAAAAAAAAAAAAAGAGCCGGGCACAGTGGCACACGTGCCTATAATCCCAGCGGGGCTCAGGATGCTGAGGCAGGAGGATTGCAAGTTCAAAACCAGCCTCAGCAAAATCGAGGTGCTAAGCAACTCAGTGAGACCCTGTCTCTAAATAAAACACAAAATAGGTCTGAGGATGTGGCTCGGTGGTCGAGTGCCTCAGAGTTCAATCCCCAGTACCACACACACACACACACAAAAAAAAGAAGAAGAATGTGGGGAAACCTCAGGCTGGGAAGGGGGTGTTGTGCTTTTGAATGCGGCTTTGAAGAACAGTCAGGTCTTGGTGGCCAGGCTACAAAGTGGACAGGTGCATGTTTGAGAGCTACCAGCAGCTTCAGTTGCCCAGAGCACATTGATCACAGCCGAAGGACACCGAACCTCAGATGGCAGGGTCAGAGGTTACAGTGAACAGCAGTGACAATTTTGAAATATTTGGTGAGCAGTAGGTTTTTGTTGTTTTCTTTTTTGTTTTGTTTTTATGGCTCTGGGGCTTGAACCGATGACCTCACACATGCTCCGCACGTGCTCTACCACTGGACTGCACCCCCAGCCCTTTTTATTTTATTTTGAGGTGGGGTCTCATGAAGTTACCCAGACTGGCCTCAAACTTGGCGATCCTCCTGCCTCAGCCTCCTGAGTAGCTGGGATGCCAGGTGTGTGCCACTGTGGCCAGCTAAGAGGAACATTCTTGCACCATGTAAGGACAACTGAGGGCAGGAGGACATGACTACAAAGGCTGGAGGTTGGTGTCATGAATCTTTCTAGGCTCGACATGACTCAGGCCCTTGACTTCCCGGGACCCCAGCCTAATGGGGAGACAAATCAAAGTCTATCACAGTGCAGCAGAGAACCACTGAGTGCTCCATGCTGGGCTGAGCGGCTAACTTTGGGGGAGGTAAGAAGGGAACACTTAAGGCAGGCTTTGAAGGACACAGCGGAAGTGCAGCACCGGGGAGTCCAGCCAGAGCCGACTTCAGCGCATCCAGGGAGTTGACTCCCTCATCTGGCTAATAATTGTTGAAGGCCAACCAGATGAAGAGCGCCCTGAAGAACAGAGGGCTTTTGGGATGAAGACCAGGTACTGAAGTGCACCTTCTGAGCAGAGGGTCTGAGTACCATCGGGTGCCCTGTTTTGTTTCAGATAAACATCCAAGGGCATCTGGTGACAGGTATGGGTGGCGGTCTGCAAGAACAGAGGACAGTGATTGACTGCAGAATCATCTGGCTCTTTCAGGACTTGGACATCTGTGCGATTAGCCCATAGAGATGGCAGCCAGGGTTTCAGTAACTGAGGTGGGTCTGAAAGGCACATCCAGCATGGAGAAGCAGGCTGTCTGCGAGGCAGCCAATCACCTGGGTTATCGGGGAACAACCATTATGTAAGATGCACCAGGATCACTTAGGTGAAGTTAATGACTATTAACTGAAAAGAAAACAGCTTTTATTGACCCCAGATAGGATGTTAATTGGCTTCTGTTTACACAGATTATAGGTGCTTGTTAACTCCATTCACAAGTAACTGCATCCTCCGGGTTGTGCAAACATTTCCTGTGTCCCAGAGGGTGGGGCCTGCAGCTGTGCAGTTGCCCCCACCATCATTGGTCTGGGAGCTCCCCAGGGAGTAGGATACACGTGTGTGGGGTGTGTGCGTGTTAGGATGGCCAAGCACGTGCAGCCGCTGCAGTTTGGGGCTTGTAGAAAAACACCCGATCCTGAATAAGAAGCAGCTCTGTCCTGCTTCATCTGACACCGTGAACTTGCTTCCGATCAGTGTTACTAGAATTTGGGAAGTTTTCATGCCACAGCTGATCCAGAGATCCCAAATATTCTAGACATTTCCTTCTAGGGTCACCCGAACAGAAAATAGCATGAGAAAAGATCAAAGTTTGTTATTCGGGGTCTTTCTCTGAATGTCACTCTTGTGATCTGCCAAGGGGCCCCTTTGCACCTGGTCCCTAGTTCTCATCTAACTTCCCAGGAAGACCTGACACCTGAATTCTAGTCCAGAAAACTCCGGTGCTGTAGACAGATACCTAGTGAAGTTTTTGTTACTTGTTTGTTTTTTGGTACTGGGGATTGAACCCAGGGGTGCTTACCCACTGAGCCACATCCCCAGCCCTTTTTTTGTATTTTATTTAGAGACAGGGTCTCACCGAGTTGCTTAGGGCCTCGCTAGGTTGCTGAGGCTGGCTTGGAACTTGTGATCTTTCTGCATCAGCCTCCTGAGCCAACTGGGGTCACGGACATATACCACCACGCCTGGCCCCAGTGAGGTCTTGAAGCTGGGCCTCCTGGGACAAAGGACATTGTCATATGTGGTTGGAGGTACAGTACAGGATGTGTACAGGAGAATAAGGGAAGTAGGCACCCTGGCGCAGCATGTGAGTTAGGACTCTGGGAGGTGCAAGTGACAGAAGCTCATTCAGGTTCCGTGATAGAAGAGTCCAGGTGTTTCTGGTACCCGCCAAGATTCTTCCAGCACCACTGGGTTGTGAATGCCCCAGTCTGTTGGTGCTCACCTTCCCCTTCTGGCCTTGCTCTGCATTGAGCTCTGTGTGGACCCTACCTCAGAACCCTCTCCGCTGCCCCTGCCCTGGAGAGAGAGGGCCTCTCTGGCTTGGTGGTCTCCTCAAAACTCCAGATCTATCTTTGGATCCAGCACCTTGAAGCCAGAAAAGTGTGAGTTCTGACTAGCCAGTGAGGGTCATCTGAGCCACCCTCAAATCAAGGGTCAGCTCCATCATCTTCCTGGTGACAGTGGAAAGAGTGGAGTAGAGAGAACCTGGGATGGTGTCCTCCACCAATATGAGCAAGTCAGTCACCTGAAGCCCATTCATCCCAGTCCCCTGGGAATGACCATTGTTAAGGCCTGGCCCACCCCCAGGCTCAGGGTCAGCTGTCCTGGGAGGGACTGGGCAGGGATTTTTGTTGTTGTTGTTGTTTGTTTGTTTGTTTTGTTTTTGCATTATTGGTACTAGGAGTGCTCTACCTCTGAGCTTCATCCCCAGTACTTATTATTCTTTTATTTTGGGAGGGGGGGTGTATCAGGGATTGAACCAGGGGCACTCAACCACTGAGTCACATCCCCAGCCCTATTTTGTATTTTATTTCGAGACAGGGTCTCACCGAGTTGCTTCGCACCTCGCCATTGCTGAGGCTGGCTTTGAACTCACTATCCTCCTATCTCAGCCTCCTGAGCAGCTTGGATTATAAGAATGCACCACCGCATTCAGCAATAGTTGTTATTTTTTATTTGAGGCAGGGTCTCACTAAATTGCCAATGCTGGCCTTGAACTTAGATTCTCCTGCCTCAGCCTCTTGAATAGATGGGATTATAGGCATGTATCACTGTACCTGGCCGGGCAGTGTTTTTTGTCTCTTTGTTTCCAGTGTTTAAATGTCTTTTCTTGAAGTATAACTTACACACTGTAAAGTGAAATAAATCTTTATTTTTCCAATGTTGGAGAGAGAACCCAGGGCCTCGAACATACAAGACAAGCACAGCACCACCGAGTCACAGCCCCGTGTTTGAGGTGTTGTTTTTTTCTTTTCCCAGAACGGAGTTTTGAACCCAGGCTTTGCACATGCTAGGCCAGAACAGTAGCACTCAGGCTGTGTGTATCATGCTACTGTGAACGCTCATGTACAAGTTTTGTGTGTCCCTCTTAGCTTTCTACCTAGGAATGGAATTGAACTTGTTGAAGACCCTCCAGACTGAGTTCCAAGCATCTTTCCTATTTGACCTCCCCAGTGGCCAAGGGCTCCAGTGTGTCCACATCCCTACCCCAGCAAATGTTAGGTAACACTCTGCTGCATGGGGTCTGGAGAAGGCGTGGTCTGTGTACAGGTTTATTGGTCCTCAGGTGGCCACTGCAGGTCCAACTCACAGGAAGCTGTGGCTCCTGGGAACTGGGGCACCTGCCTGAGGGCACCCACCTGTTGAAGGACAGAGTCAATCTTGGCTGCTCCCATGGCAGGTGATTGAGGGGTAGGAGTCACTGCGCTTCAAGGCTCAGAGTTTGGGGATGAGAAGGGCCTCACCCACCGAGTGACTCGCAGTGACTACAGTGGGGAAGAGAGCAGGAGGAGGGACAGCAGGTCCAGCCCACAGTATATTCCATTCTTCCTTCTTCCTTCCCTCTCTGTGACCATGCGCAAAACTCAGGGGCCTCCTGGGGAAACAAGGCCACTCAGACTGGTCATTTGGGCACACTTGTAGGTGGCCAGGCTGTGCCTTTCTACCTGCGTGGACCTGCAAGGAACCAGAGGGATGACCAACCTGGCAGCAGGTGCTGAAGGAGTGTGTGGGGTAACAAAGTGAGAGGAAGCAATGCCCCCACAATAGGACGTATGGCAGACAGTTTCCAATGTGAATTGACTGGCTCTGTTTTTCATTAAAATTTAAGCGCATCAGGCTGGGTGTAGTGGTGCACACCTGTAAACCTAGCTACATAGGAGGCTGAGGCAGGAGGATTCCAAGTTGGGGCCAGCATCAGCAACTTAGCAAGTCAAAATAAAATAAAAAGTGCTGGGGGTGCAGCTCAGTGGTAGAGCCCTCGCCTAGCATGCATAAGGTCTTAGGTTCAATCCCCAGCACTGGGAAAAAAAGAAAGAAAGAAAAAGTCCATGCAAATTGATGTTTTTGGCCTTGTGCTTGCGAGGTAAGCACTTTACCACTGAGCTAGACACCCAGCACCCAGATGCAGTTTTTACTTACTTTATCAAATCTAACCATGTGTCATTGTCCACTGGACCTAATATACTGTTGCTGGGGTATCAGAGCCTCAAAGATGCTGGGGAACATTCCACAGGCCTCATGTCCAAAAAAGTGAGGCGCAGGTGATATGGCCAGGCTCCAGCCAGGTCCAGCTCTTCCCAACCTGAGGTCCTGTCAGCGTTTCAGCTTATGCCCACCCAGCCTGTGTCTGGCGACATGGCGCCTGGGAGCCCCAGGGCTGTTTTTCCTCGTCTGCAGAGCGTCTCTCCCTGGCACGTGGTCTGGTCTCCTCCTGTGCCTCAGTATCCTAGGTTGAGGCCAGGGCATTGCGTCAGGCAAGGCCCAGAACATCGTCCTTTCCCAGGTGTGGTTTCCATTGGCTTCTTCTAGCTTCTCGGGAGCCGTAGCCTGGGGCTGCCTCCTTCCAAGTTCTTCCCAGGCTGCAGCTCCTCAGGAGCTGGCTTCCTCTGCCACCCTCCTTCTAGCGGGCAGCCTTTGGTGTCAGCAGGGACTAGTTGACCAGAGTCTCCACCTTCATGGTCCAGACCCTGACTTCTGTCCCTGTCCCTTGATGCTGCTGTTGCCAAATGTTCAGCTCACCTCTTTCAGGCTTATGTGCTGGGACAGAGCCTCCCCTGGTGCCAGACTCGGCACCCAGGGCTCCCAGACCCTCCATCTCAGCCCGGAGGCTGTGCCATGCTTTCTGCTTAGAGATGCTTTTCTGAACGTGTCCGTGTCTACCTAACTTTGCGAGTTGCCATCCAAGTACAGCCAGACTTCCATCTCCCCTGAACTGGCTCTTCCTCTAAGTTAAATGCAGCCTTGATTAAGGGGCGCACAGTTCTCTGGGAGAGCGACTCAGGAGGAATGGCCTGTTGAGCCTGGCTTTGGTGGCTGTGAGCTGCTGGCAGGGGCAGGGCTCAGAGAAGGACGCAGCCATGGCTTTGGAGCCTGGCACTGGGACCTGAGTTCCCTCTGCCCTTGGACTTGGCCAAACTTCTCTGTGTCTCATCTGCAAAGCAGGGAGACAGGACTTCACCATGAGAGAGAAACGAGCAGCCAGGGCACCCCGATCTTCAGCTGTGGTCATGATCACCATTGTCCTCAGTCCAGCTTGGCCAGCATGAACTGGACACTCCGACCTCCGGCAAGCCCCTCAGCTGCCTCATTTTCCCCACCTGTAAAACGGTAATGAGGGAAGGCCAGCAAGATGTAACGGACTGCGGGAGACAGGCAATATGACTTTTTTTGTGTATGCTGGGGATTGAACCCAAGGGTGTACTGACAATGAGCGACACCCCTTTTTTCTTTCTTAGTTATTTTTTCTTTTCTTTTCTTTTCTTTTTTTTTTTTTTTTTTTTTGGATATTGGGTCTCCCTAGGTTGCCTAGGCTAGTCTCAAGTTTGCAGTCCCTCTGACTCCCTCTCTGTGTCACTACTGTACTGGCAATATGACTCCTAAATGCAGTGTGGGGTCCTGGACCAGGTCCTGGGGCAGCAAAGGAGATTAGGGGAATAACTGGCAAAGCCCAGAGATTGGAGCTCTGTTGACAATCATGATGGGATAAAAATAACACCATTGTCCCTGGGTATCTGCAGAGATTGGTTCCAGGACCCTCCTTAGTTAAGGCCCAGGAGAGATGAGAGTGCAGGGACACAGGGACTTAAAAAAACAATAGATGCTATTGTGCCCTGTGTCACCTCTGTGTCTTTGGGGCTGAGTTGTGGCTTAGTGGTAGAGCGCTCACGTGGCGCATGTGAGGCGCTAGGTTCGATCCTCAGCACCACATAAAAATAAATAAACAAAATAAAGGTATTATGTCCATCTACAACTAAAAAAAAACATGTTTAAAAAAGAAGCATGTCTTTACCCTGGTCTCACCCCACATGCAGAGGCTGAGAGAGGCCCTAGAGAGGGCTTTTGCCCCAGGCCTGGCAGCTGTGTGGCTCTGGAAATCCAGTCAAGGAGAGGAGCTGGCCACAGGGAGTGAGCACCCTACCAAGGAAGGTAATGGTCTCAGAAACCAAGCAGCGCTCAGCCCCTGTTAAGAAGCTGCCCACGTGGCTGGCATCCACCCCTAACCCTCTGCGCTTGGCCTGGCCATAGACACGCAGGCTCAGAGTCACCACCCAGTGGCCCTTGGACTGCACTCTGGAGAAACCGACTGGACCAACAGGAGTCAGGTCAGCAGGCCAGTCCTTGGGTGGCCAGAGATATCTGAAATGTGTATCCCCCAAACTCTCGGCATGGCCTGAAACTGCCAGTTTTCTCCAAGTGGTTTTTTTTTTTTCCCTTAACTTATTATTTGGAAATAATTCTAGCATCAAAGGAAAGCTCTAAGTTGGCCAGGGTGGTGTGCTTCTGCATTCCCAAGTATTCAGGAGATGGAGGGGGTGGAGGTGGGCCAGGAGTTCAAGACCAACCTGGGCATTATAAATTGAACCCCGGACACTTTACCATTAGGCCATACCCCTGCATTACTGTCATGTAGTTATACATGACAGTAGTGGACCTTTGAATTTTAAAACAAATTCTCACTAGGTTGCCCAGGCTGGTCTCAAACTTGTGATCCTTCTGTCTCAGCCTCTGACTCTCTGGGATTATAGGCATGGGCCACAATGCCTGGCTGAGACCCCATCTCTTAAAAAAAAAAAAAAAAAAGAAGAAGAAGAAAAAGAAACCTGGCATGGTGGTGCACACTTGTAATCCCAGCAGCTCAGGAGGCTGAGGCAGGAGGATCGCACATTCAAAGCCAGCCTTAGTAATGGTGAGGTGCTGAGTGAGACCCTGTCTCTAAATAAAATACAAAATAGGGCTGGGGATGTGGCTCAGTGGTTGAGTGTCCCTGAGTTCAATCCCCAGTACACCACACCCCTGCAAAATAAATAAATGAATAAGAGCAGGGCATGGTAATGCACGCCAGTAATCCTAGCAACTTGGGAGGCTGAGGCAGGAGGATGGCTGGTTCCAAGCTACTCTGTGTAATTTAATGAGATCCTGTCTCAAATTTTTAAAAATTGAACTGGGGATGTATCCAGGGGTAAAGTCCCCAGCATGCAATCAAACAAACAAAGACAGTAAGAAAAGCTGCAAAAAGAATTGAGAGTCCCTGTGTGCCCTTGACCCAGCTGCTTGTAGGGGTAACATCTCACATCACCACGATTTTATGATTGGAGCCAGAAAACCAGCACTGATGTGATACTAAGGACAGCCCTCCTGACCTCACCTGGATCTGCCCCGTTTCCCCCGTGTTGGCCCTGGTCCGGCATGCCACCTGTCTCCACAGTCTCCCCCAACCTGGGACCACTGCTCAGTTCTTCCTTGACCACAGCTGTGACTGTGCGGGAGGAGCGGCTCAGTTGCTCAGAAGCACATCCCACCTTGGGCTTGCTGACTGTTTCTTCATGGTTACAGTAAGATGCTACTTGGGCAGGAATCCCAGAGAAGTGAAGCTGTGTCCTCATGGTGTTGGAGTCCATGCCATCTGTCTGTCTACCCCTGGTGCTGTTGACCTTGATTATATGGTCAAGGTGGGGTCTGCTAGTTTCTCTGTTTCAGATAAAATTTTTTTCCCGCTACTAGGGATGGGACCCAGGGTGCTTAACCACTGTGCTACATCCCCAGTCCTTTTTATATTTTTATTTTGAGACAGGGCCTCAATAAGTTACCCAGGCTGGCCTTAGATTTGCAATCCTCCTTCCTGCCTCAGCCTCCTGAGTCACTGGAATTACTGGCATGTTCTATCCCATCTGGCTAAAATGAAATATATTTTTATTGGATGTATTTATGGAATTCAACTTTTTTTTTTTTTTTTGGTCCCAGTGGTTGAATCCAGGGCTTGCGTAAACTAAGCACATGTTCTGCCACTGGGCTATACCCCCAGTTCCCAATTTTTTTTTTTTTTTTTTGTACTGGGGATTGAACTCAGAGGCGCTTAACAACTGAGCCACACCCCAACCCTTTTTTGTATTTTATTTAGAGACAGGTCTCACTGAGATGCTTCAAGCCTCGCTAAATTATTAAGGCAGGCTTTGAACTTTCGATCCTCCTGCCTCAGCCTCTGGAGCCTCTGGGATTACAGGCGTGTGCCACTGCGGCCAGCCCAATGTGTTTTTGTTTTCAGTATTGGGGACAAACCTAGGGCCTTCCACATGTTAGGCAAGCACTGAGTGATGTGCCCCCCCACACCCACTTTTTTATTTGTTTGTTTCTTTTGTTTTAATTTGGAGACAGGGCTAAGTTGCCCAAGCTGGTCCTTGAACTTGGGAACCTTCTGCTTCAGCCTCCCCAGTGACTGGAATTATGGGAGTGTGCCACTGAATCCTGTTTAACATGATGTTTATTTATATAGTGAAGTGATTACTGCCAGTCAAGAAAATTAACATATCCTTCATCCCATAGAGTTACTTTTTGCATGTGTCCCTTAAGAGTATCTAAAATGTATTCTCTCAGCAAATCAGCAATATACATTAGGATATTTAGTTATATTAACTGTAGTCCTAATGCTGTACATTAGAAACTAGACTTATTCATTCTACATACAGCGACTTTGTGCCTTTTGTTCTGTCTTCCGCTTTCCTCCTGACTGTCCACAGTGGTAACCACCAGTTCGTTCTCTTTCTATGTATTTGATTTTTCTTTTTTTAAGATTTCACATATAAGTGTGATCATGTGGCATTTATCTTTCGGTGCCTGCCTTATTGCATTTGGTATATGTCCTCTAGGTTCATTTGTGTTTGCATACCGTGATTTCTCTGTCCATTCACCCACGATCCACACCAGGTCATTTCTGTGATGACTGGTGGTGCCGTGGTGAGCAGGTAGCACAGCTATGTTGATGCGATAGTGATTTCATCTGCATTGGAAATTGTGTTAGTCAACTTTCTAATTACCTGATATCAAATAATACTGATAACAGATACTAGTCAACTTATAAGAGCTGAGATAAGGCTCAGTACCATGGGGCCGATAAATTGCTCTCAGGCCTCTGGCGGGAGTGCAGGACAGAGCAAAGGAGATGAGCTCATGGCCACGGTGCAAAGAAGAGGAAGGAGCTTCCTCCCAGAACAGCTTTAAAGGGCATGCCCCCCAGTATCCTGCAGGCCTACCACTAGGCCCCATCTTTAAAGGTTCTGCCATCTCCCAATAGCTCCATGATGGAGTCCAAGCCTTTAACATACGGGCCTTTAGAGAACACTGAAGGTTTTTTTTTTTTTTTTTTGGTACTAGGGATTGAACTCAGGGGCACTTAACCACAGAGAAAGCAGCCCGCCTCACAGCAGCCGCAAACAGCGAGAGGAGGGACCATGGTCCCCGTATGCCCTTCAAGGGGATGGCCCTAATGACCTCACTCCTTTCCATCTGGCCCCATCTTCCCATTAGTGCCAGCGGCTGGGAAGAGGCCTTCAACACATGGCCTTTGAGGAACATTCCAGAGCCCCCCATTAGCCTCAGCTCTCTGTCACCTGAAGTGCCAACAGCCAGCTCAGCATTGTCAAGTAGTTCTGCACTGGTTCGCATGGTGACTTGGTCTGTGTCACCACACTGAGGCCCTGTCTCAGCTGTCTGCCTGAGTTCCCATGGCAGGCCCTTGACCTTGACTGGTGGCTTCTCTGGCTCACAGAGGAGCAGGCCCAGCTGGCGGAGGGTCTGGGCTGCAGGGCCTGCCCGGGCACCGCCTGGGAACTGTATTTATCACACAGATGGACACTTCTGAGAGCTTGGAGCAGGAGTCTGTGGAAGGGACGGGAGGGAGGTGCACTTGGCTGGGACCCAGGTCATGGACACACATTCACTTCCAGGAAACAGCAATTGGCTGAACCCACTCGGGAGGGCAGCTCCACAGATGCCGCCATGTGGGCAGACGTGACCACATCACCAGCCCAGGCCTCCTGACCCATTACCTCGAGTCCAGGTGCCACCCTAGCTATACACTCAGATCTGAAGACCACTGGGGTTCACAGAGTTGGGGGTGGAACTGGGTGATAGCCAAAGGCCACTGATGTCCACTGGAGGTGGGGTGGGCCAGGTCTGTCCTGGAATCCTCTGGACTGGATACTGGGATCCTAACCACAGGCGATTATTTGAAATGGCTTCCATGGGGAGGTCAGTGTCAATTTCCAGGGAGAACTCTTGAAATATTAGGGCCTAGTATTGTAAACTTGGCAACAAAGAATACGCAACCAGATGCCATAGCAAAAAAGAATAATTTTCTAAATACGTTTCATTGGATGAAGACTCTCAGATCCAAGTGGACCTGAGTTCCAGCTGCTTGGTCTGGTGTCGGCACTGGTGCTGAGTGGCTCTGGGCATGTGGATCCCCTGGCCTCCACACCCTCGACATGATGGCAAAGATCCACAGCCAGTAGTCTCTATCTCCAGCTGTGTGACCTCAGCCAGCTGCCTAACCTCTCTGAGTCTGCCTGCTCTGCTGGTACCAGGTTCAAAAATCAGACTCTGTGGTGATCACATGTGAGAATTGACAGCAAAAGACCTTGTCAATGATTAAGCGAGATCAGCCCAGGGGATGGCAACACCAGAATTCAGGTGAAGGCATCTTCTCTCCAACAGGAAAGCAGATACCAGGTTAGGAAAAGGCCATTGGGACTGACCACGGCATGTTTCTGGCCTCAGTGACTGGTGGCTGAGTCGCAGGCTCCAGCTGGCCCTCGGTAGGGGAGGTCACCCACCCACCACTTTTCACCTTATCCCACTCACTCCTTCTCCCCTAGGACCGAGTCCCCACCGTCCCAAGCAGGCCTGGGATGGGTAATGGTGTGAAGGAAGGCTCGGTGCGCCTGCGTGAGGATGCCGAAGCCGTCCTGCCCTCGACGGTCTCTTCAAAGGCAAGTGACCCAGACTCCTTGAGGGGTATTCTCCCCAGTCCCCTCTGGTCTGCAGAGGATGGGTCCCACCCCTCTGCTCTCGTTGGGCCCCCTCCTCCTCCCTCCGCAGGGGCTCCTGCCCCCATGCCCCGTTGCAGACCACCCTGTAGATGTGCCCGGATTCATCTTTGCTCACAGACAGCAAGGGCCACGCAGCATCTGGTACCTTTCTCTGTTCCTGCTGCTCCAGGACACTACAAGGTCATGGGATGGAAGACACTGACTGCTTTCTATTTCCCTGAAAGCCCTAATTGGTGACACGGACACCTCTGGCAGGAAGCCAGAGCCTCTCCCCAGTGGACTGGGAGACCTAGGAGTCGGGGCAGCCTTGGGACCCTTGTTCACCCTCAGCTTTATGGACATTAAAGAATGGGAGGGGGAAATCGCAGACCTGTAATCCCACCAGCTCAGGAGGCTGAGGCAGGAGAATCACAAGTTCAAGGCCTGCCACAGCAACTCAGCAAAACTCTGAAAAAAAAGAAAAAAGAAAGAAAGGAGAGAAAATGGCTGCAGATTTGGTTCAGCGAAAAAGCACCCCGGGTTCAATCCCATACCATTAAGAAGAATGGGGTGGGGTGTGACTCAGTGGTTAAGCACCCCTGGGTTCAATTCCCGGTACCAAAAAAAAAAAAGAAGAATGAGGGAAGACAGGCCTGGGAGGGATTTGCTCCAAGTTCTGAAGTTCATCTTTGATGCCTGCACTTTGATTGAAGATGTCACCTCTCAAAGAAACTGGATCAGCCCTGTGCTTGTTTGGCACGGCAGTCGGGGCATCCATTGATCAGGCGTTCTCCTGGCTGAACCTGAAATACAGGCTGACCCACCCCCGTGGTCTTCATTCCCAGGGCCTGACCAGGCACCTGCACCAGCAGCTCTCAAAGTCCACGGGGTCAAAGGCTGAGCTGGCGTCACCTGCAGTCGTGACCTTTCCCTGAATTCCAGATGTCACCTTGGAGTGCCAGGCAGATAGGAAGATTCATTCACCAGCATCACCTGTGAAGTCACCATCATGGGGCTGAGGCACAGGGCAGGTTTGTCCCTCAGCGGTTAGTGGACTGCCCAACAGAATGTGAAGAACAGTAGACACAGCTATCTCTCATGCTGGTGAGGGGTCTGCAGGACGGATCCTGCCGTGTGGCAACATACTGAGACTCCAAATCCAAAAACAAAGGATGTAATCCCAGCAGCTCCGAAGGCTGAGGCAGGAGGATCCCAAGTTCAAAGCCAGCCTCAGCAAAAGCGAGGTGCTAAGCAACTCAGTGAGAACTTGTCTCTAAATAAAATACAAACTAGTGCTGGGGATGTGGCTCAGTGGCTGAGTGCCCCTGAGTTCAATCCCCAGTACCCGCACCCCAGAAAAAAGGAAACTCAAAAAAAGAAATTGAGCATCATCTCATATTTATGGTCAATCTGGACCCCATGTGTGGGTTGCCTACCATCTAGATGTCAGCTCCATTGCCTCATTTATCATTTGCAGGGACTCTCCACATGAGGGATGTTAAACATCAAGCTTTTAGCGCCTGTACAGAGCTCTCCCAGGAATAAGTTGGAAACTTTGGTCAAAGGCGGGCGGCTTCCACTGAGCATGAGAAGTGACCTCGCTGCATCCCCAAACATAGCTAGCAGTCACCTTAAGAGTTTCAGTTTATAGGTGCCATGTTCCTTATATAGAGTTGGTGTGGAGCTGGGCGTGGTGTGCACATCCATCATCCCAAGTACTCAGGAGGCTGAGGCAGGAGGATTGTTCAGGGCCAGCCATAGCAACTCAGCAAGACCCTGCCTCAAAATAAAATGAAATGAGCTGGGGATGTCACTTGGTGATAGAGCAATTGCTTGCTTAGCATCTGTGAGCTCTGGGTTCAATTCCCAGTACCACACACACAGAGACCTGCTGTGGGCCTGAAAATAAGGATCCTCGATAGGTGGCCCAGAGAGCAGCTCGCCTCCAACATGGACAGTCGTTATCACCCCAGGAGGCTTTCACTATGTCCTACGTAGCCTGGACCCACCACCCTGGCCCAGCCTCGCCATCCCAGGGCGGCGTAGGGCCTCCACACTCAGGCTGCTACGCATCCGAAGACCAGGACAGGGTGGAAGGAAGGAGCTTCCCTGGGGCAAGGTCCCCTGCCAAGCTGACCCTACACCTGCTTGCCCTCTGCTGACCTTGATTGCTGACCTTGATCGTGTGTTCTGTCACAGAGAGACCACAGGCAAGTGCTCAGCTCCCTGCTGTCCGGCGCCCTGGCTGGTGCTCTCGCCAAGACGGCAGTAGCTCCCCTGGACCGAACCAAAATCATCTTCCAAGGTAATGCTCGTCCACCTGTCCATGTGAGATGGAGCTGCCAGGCGACCGTCTGCCCTTCTTCCTTCACTGCCCCTCAGACTACTTCAAATGGTTTTGAAAAAAAAAAATGCTTCTTTAAAATCCACTTAGAAATCATGCTTGTTTCTTGGGGCCGCATCACAAAGGACCACTTCCGGTGGCTTCAAATAATAGACACTGATTCTCTCACGGTCCTGGAGGCCAGAAGTCTGAAATCATGGTATTGACAGGCTCCCTCTAGAAGCTCCGAGGAAGAGCCCTCTCGCCTCTTCCAGCCTCTGGGGTCCCTTGGCTTGTGGCCATGGCCCTCCAGTCTCTGCCTTGTCTTCACAAGACCTCTCTGTGTCACTATATCTGCTTTCTCTTCTATGAGGACATCAGTCATTGGATTCAGGGCCACCCTTATCAGTACAACCTCACCTTACCTCCGTCACATTTATAACGACCGTGTTTCCCAACAAGGTCATCTTGACAGGGACTGGCCGTTGGAAGTGGAAATAACTTCTGGGATGACACAGTTCAACCCAGAATGGAAACCATCCCCCTCCCTCATTGGAGCTAAACAGTCACAGGGTCCTCTGGAGATAAGGCCTGTCTCTCCCATGAATGGTTAATAGTTCCTGCCCAGGGCCAGGCAGCAGGCAGGACAGTGAGAGGTGGCTGCAGACTTGAGCCAGGCCTTCCCCACCACCTGCTCCCCTAGCCTCACTGTGCCTCAGTCTCCTCGTCTGAAAATGAGGGCCTTGACGCCAGCCTCCTGGGCTGGCTGGCATAAGGACAGAGAGAGTGACAAGAGGGAGGGGGAGGCCCTGTCTGCTGCCCTGCTGCTTCCTGGGCACAGGGACATCCTATTGCCCTTCAGGGAGCTGGGATGACGTTGAGACCAGCAGGCTACACACACCTTGCACAGTGGGGAGGTGCAGTGAGTAGGAGGCGAGGGAAGAGAAGCTGCCAGGCCACAGAGGCTCCTGGTGACCCTTGAGGCCTGTATTTCTGGATCTTTCCCAGAAGTCCTCATGGCCTGCCATAGCTCCAGGATCCCCACAACCCCGGTGGCCAAGGGCACCATTGAGTTGGAAGCCAGCCAGGCAACCATGGGGCCAGGAGAGAGGTGGGTCAGGGGCACTCATATTGCGGCTGTGGTGGGGGGGATGCACGGAGAAGATGGCAAATGCCACCCAGGACCCCTGACCTTGTTCTGAGAGCCAGGGCTGCTGGGCTGAGGCCCACATGACAGCTGAAGCCTTCCCCACAGGGGTCCAGGGTGGCCGTGCTGAGTGATTCCTGGGGTCATCCTCACAGCCCCTTCCTGAGACCCTCACTGTGCAGGGGCATTGGGTGCTGGCTCTACTTCCCTGCCTGGGGACAAGCCTTGAAGGAGAAAGAGGGGGGACCCTGCTAGGGGATTCCCCAGGGGAAGTGCATTCTCAGGGGCTGATCTCCCTGTCCATGCTCCAACCAGACCCTGGTATTGAGGGGAAAGGTCCCAGAGCCTGGGGGTTCTGCCCTTTGCATCTCATAGTCTCTTTTGTGCTTTTTTCCCCCCCAGTGTCTTCAAAAAGATTTTCTGCCAAGGTGAGTTGCTGGGTCACAGATGGCTCTGGGGTGGGCATCAGAGCCCCTTGAGCTGGCAGGAAGTGGTGGAGGGAGGTGGTCTGGGACAGCTGCTTCTCAAGGTGCTTTTCTCCGCTTTGATTCCCTTCCCTATTCTTCCCCAGGCCAGTTTCTGATCTGCCCAGGTCAGGCCTCTCCCTGAAACCTCAGGGGATGAGCCAGGGCCACCTATCCTCTCACCCTGGGACTTAATGAGAGGCCTATTCTTGGGGTGTTGGGGTCAGGGATTGATAGTTCCAACCCTTCCTCTCTTCGTGTGTGATTTAATGGCAAAAGCACATTTACCTTCTAGATAAAGGACGTATTTTAACAGCCAGACAGACTACCAGACCAACACCAGCAAAAATACACTGTGTGCCGGGTGCCATGGCTCACACCTGTAATCCCAGCTAATCAGGAGGCTGAGGCAGGAGGATGGCAAGTTCCGGCCCAGCCTCCACAATTTAGTGAGACCTTGATTGAAAATCAAAAAAGGGCTGGGGATTTAGCACCATGGTAGGAGTTCTGTCTAACATGCAGAGGCCTTAGGTTCCATCCTCAAACCTGGGGGCAAAAAAGAAGAAGTTAATTAAGTTTCCACGGGGATGGGGAACCCGCGTCCCAGCCTCTGCACTTTAGGGACTTTCCACCTGCCAAGCAGGTGCATAAGGAGGGCACGAGGAGGCTGGGGGATGTTGACCTCTCCCTTGTTTCCTAGGAGGCCTTCCGGCTCCTCTACTTCACCTACCTCAACGAGGGCTTTCTCAGCCTGTGGCGCGGGAACTCGGCCACCATGGTCCGCGTGGTGCCCTACGCTGCCATCCAGTTCAGCGCGCACGAGGAGTACAAGCGCATCCTGGGCCACTACTACGGCTTCTGCGGAGAGTGAGGCCCTGCCCCGCCCCTGCCAGGCCCTTGGGTGGCGCCCTGGGGGAGTCTGCCCATTCCCTCCCACTCAGAACCCAGAGGTGGCGCCATCATGTCCCCCTAGAGCCTTAGGAAAGATGCATATTCATTTATTCATATAAGGGAAAGAGGAAGCAGCAGAGAGGGTCTCAGAATCACAACGCCTCAAAGACCCCGTAAACTCAGCCACCCCAAAACCCGCCTGGGCCTTGTGTTCCTCCCCTCCTCCCCTTCTCCCCTTTCCCCCCACACCCCTGTCCCCTCTCCCCTCCACCCCCAGGCCTCTGTGCATTGACAGTCCCCTCGCTGGGGTGGTACCTCCCTGTCCCCAGGGCCCTGCCCCCTTGGCCTCGCCTCCTTGCTGGCGCTCTGGCTGGAACCACCGCCGCTTCCCTCACCTACCCCCTGGACCTGGTCCGAGCAAGGATGGCCGTGACTCCCAAGGAAATGTGAGTCCTGCAACCGGTAACCCCCTCGCCAGCCTCGGGGTAGGGCTACCTATGTCCAATGGGGCTGCCAGGTCAGAATTCCTCCTTCAGGCCCCTGGACTGTGGGTCTGGGCCTCTGTGTTCAGCTAAACAGGACACTGCATTGACAATCGTCACCCTCACCAGGCGTGGGGGTGCAAACCTGGAACTCCAGCGACTCAAAAGGCTGAGGCAGTCGGATTGCACAACGGAGACCAGCTGGTCAATGTGGCCGGACCCTGTCTCAAAATAAAAAATTGTCAAGGGGGGCAGGGCTGGAATTGTGGCTCAATAGTCGCTCTTGGGATCAATCCCCAGTACTTAAAAAGTAATCATCATCATCATCATCATCATCATCACCATCCTGAACCCAGCTGGTAGAACAGGGCAGGACTGTAGTTCCAGAAAGGCAGCCTGGGTGTAATTTTCTGTTTGGGTCAAACCAAGAGTCTTCCTTTTGAGTTGGGCACAAATACATGACAAATGTATAAGAACAAAAGAAGGGCAGGCTGGGCCATGCATGGTCCATGCCTATAATCCCAGCAACTCAGAAGACTGAGGCAGGAGGTGGAAGGTTCAAGGCCTCGGCAACTTAGTGACACCCTTCTCAAAATAAAAAATATAAAGGGCCAGGGATGTGGCTCAGTGGTAAAGCACCTCTGGGTTCGATCTCCAGTACAAAGAGAGAGAGAGAGAGAGAGAGAAAGCATGGTCATCTTGACCCAGACTCAAGACAGCTGTGGGAAGGGCCAGAGATTAGTATGTGGAGTCCAGCGGCTCCCGCCACGTCCCTGAGGTCACTTCCTCGCTGCGCTGCCCTCGCAGGTACAGCAACATCTTTCACGTCTTCATCCGAATCTCGCGAGAAGAGGGGCTGAAGACCCTATACCACGGATTCACACCTACAGTGCTGGGGGTCATCCCCTATGCCGGGCTGAGTTTCTTCACCTATGAGACTCTCAAGAGCCTACACAGAGGTAAGGAGAGCTGGAGCCAGTCAGGGGCCATTCAGGAAGCGATCCCTAGGGACAGCACCTTAGTCAGGGCCAGAGGATTGAGAAGCCAAGGCCCTCCGGATGGGGCAGTCTGGGGGTCCAGAGTCAAAATCAGGAGGAGACACACTATATCCATCCACCATTGAGGAATGGGGACTGGAAACCTTTTAACGCCTCATAATAATAATAACCAGCAGCTTTGCAAAGGCTATTGTGTCACCCAGAGTGCTGGTGGCCACTTCTCAGGCCCAAAGTAAAACCAAGATGGAGGAGAAGTGTCCTTTCTTGTTTTGGTAATTACAAGAAAATCTAAAATACAGAAAAGTATAGAGATTAAAATAACAGCACTCACACCAGCCGCCCAGGGTGAGCCATGTTCACATTTTTGCCTTACGTGCTCCCAGGTGATTTTTGTTAGAGAAATAAAACATTTCAGGTAAAGTGGAAATGGGTGTCTCCCACCTCTGCTCTTCTTCCTCCCTAGCCTCCCATTAAGAGTGTGTCCTGCAGCTGGACACATCTGTAATCCCACTGGCTCGGGAGGCTGAGGCAGGAAGATAACAAGTTCAATGCCAGCCTCAGCAACTTAGCACCTCATTAAGCAACTCAGTGAGACCCTGTCTCAAAATAAAATATAAAAAGGGCTGGGGCTCGGGCTGGGGTTGTGGCTCAGCGGTATAACACTCACCTGGCATGTACAAGGCTCTGGGTTCAATCCTCAGCACCACATAAAAATAAATAAATAAAATAAAGGTATATTAAGGGGGGGTCTTGGGGATGTGTCTCAGGGGTTAAGCACCCCTGGGCTCAATCCCTAGTACCCAAAAAAAAAAAAAAAAAGTATGGCCTGCATCCCTGAAGCTTTGGAAAAGACATTGCTTTAGAAATACAGTGGTCCCTTGGTATCTGTGGGAGGTTGACAGCAGGATCCCCCATGGACACCAAAATCCTAGGATGCTAAACTCCTTTATATAAGATGGTTTAGTTTTTACATCGAACCTACACATCCTCCTATGGCATTTAAATCATTTCTAGGTGACTTACAATACCTAATACAGCATAAATGTCATGTATAATTATTACACTGTATGGTTTAGGGAATCCTAAATAAGGATTTAGGGAATAAGGAAGAAGTCTGTACATGTTCAATACAGACACAATTTTTTTTTCAAATGTTTTCAATCTAAGGTTAGTTGAACTTATGGTTTTACTTTCCACAGTTTTAATTACCCATTGCCAATGCTGGTCTGGAAATATAGAAACTTGTTATTGTTGTTGGTACTGGGGATTAAACTCAGAGGCGCTTAACCACTGAGCCACATCTCCAACCCTTTTTATTTTATTTTTAAATTTTTGAGACAGGGTCTCACTAAGTTGCTTAGGGCCTCGATAAGTTGCTGAGGCAGGCCTCAAACTTGGGATCCTCCTGCCTCAGCCTCCCCAGTGGCTAGGATTACAGGCTTCTGCCACCACATCCAGCAGGACTACAGATATTTTAAAAACCCAATAATTTGGTTGCTGTTCCTTCTTCCCCTCCATCTTGTTTAGACCAGGAGACACTGCTAGGTATAGTCACAGTCCCTTCCATTCTGTGCCACCTGGGATTCTGCATTGCAGACAGAGCTGGATGGCCTAGAAGGACTCATCTGGTGACATTTTCTTTCTTTGCTAGACACTGAACAGGGGCTCCTTTTGAGCATTAGGACTTCCTTATATGATTATTTGTGCTTTTCTTTTAAGAAACTATCTTTTCTTTTTTCTTTAAAGAGAGAGAATTTTTTAATATTTATTTTTTAGTTTTCCGTGGACACAACATCTTTATTTTTATGTGGTGCTGAGGATGGAACCCAGCGCCCCGCGCATGCCAGGCGAGCGCGCTACCGCTTGAGCCACATCCCCAGCCCCAATCTTTTCAATTTTTTACATCTTTTCTCAGTTTTGATTTCCAAAGGAGTAGGGGCTGGGGTTGTGGCTCAGTGGCAGAGCACTTGCCCAGCATGTGCAAGGCCCTGGGTTCCACCCCCAGCACCTCAAAAAAAAAAAAGAAAGAAAGAAAAGAAAAGAAAAAGGAGGGGCCAGGAAGTGAGAAAGTGGGGCATAGAGGTGCTCAGATGTGCGCAGATGCGAGCTGCCCCCTGCGCGTCGCAGCGCCCTCACGTCCCACGTCGCCTCCCACCCCTTGCCCCGCAGAGTACAGCGGCCGCCCGCAGCCCTACCCCTTCGAGCGCATGGTGTTCGGGGCCTGTGCGGGCCTCATCGGCCAGTCGGCCTCGTACCCGCTGGACGTGGTGCGGCGGCGCATGCAGACTGCAGGCGTCACCGGCCACCCGCACGCCTCTATCCTGAGCACGCTGCGCACCATCGTGCGGGAGGAGGGCGCCGTGCGCGGCCTCTACAAGGGCCTGAGCATGAACTGGCTCAAGGGCCCCATCGCCGTGGGCATCAGCTTCACCACCTTCGACCTCATGCAGATCCTGCTGCGGCACCTGCAGAGTTAGGGGACTCTGGGGCAGCTGCTCTTCAGATGGTGGACCAGTGACCCCTTGGGTGTTCTGAGCCCACAGAAGAAGGGTGTAGTTGGTTCTACCCCAGGAGCCACGATGTGGCGCTTTGTGGAACAGACAGTGGGCCTGGGAGACCTGGGCTTGGCGCCCACAGGTCCAAGAGCAAAGCGGGCAGGCCCTTCGAAGTGCAATGTTGGGACGGTGGATCGGGGCTCCCACGCTGTCCCCTCCCCTCTTCCCTGGGGCTGGCGCTGCCTCTAAAGGTGTTGCCCAAATGCCCAAAGTGGAGAGTGGCTGGCTCCGCCTCCTGGCGCTGTGTGTCATCACATGCTGCTTATTCAGTGACACCTGTCCACACTAGCTCAGAGCCTGTCCCGTGTCGCTCTAGCTCTGTGTTCTGTGCCTGGCCTCCATACTGAGCAGGATGGGTCCCTGTCCGGGATGGGACAAGCCTGGTGCTCAGCCGTGGTTACAAATGCAGCCCCTCGCCTGCCCCACCACACCCCACCCGTCCACCTTCATTGTTTCCCAAGTGACAATTCCTCTGTCTCCACAGCCTTGTCCCCAGAGCATCATGTCCTTCTTAGACTCCAAGGTCAATGTGGGGCCCCCAGCAGATCTTTCTTATTATTGCTGCCTACTTACTGTGTAACCATCGCAAGAGGGTCCCCACACTACAGGATTTGGCACAGACTATGACACAAAGCCACCTCAGGTTTGGGTCTAACCCCCAACCTGGCAGTATCTGCTGACAATAGCACCCCATCCACCCCCTCTAGGCCTGAAAGCTCCTGCCACACCAGCCACCCCAATGGAGGCCGGGTCTCAGGCCCGGACCATCTGCCCCGTTGTGACATTGGTGATCCCTGGCTCCCTACTTGAGCAGGAACTTGGTTAGAAATCGCAGCAGTTAAGGCCCATGATTCCCATAAAGAGCATGGAGGTGTCTGGTGGCCTCGATGCTGCTGGAGTGGGAGCACCCCGGGGAGCCCTGTGCCAGCTGGTCTTATGGAACAGCACCCTGGGGCCCTCCAAGTATCACAGGGACCCAGAAACCCCCCTTTCCTAATAACGTATGGGGTTTTTTGATTTTTTTTTTTTTTTTTTTTTTTTTGTTGTTGTTGTTTTGTTTGGTTTGGTTTTGGTTTTGGTTTCTGATCTGTTCAGTCCTGAGTGTATTCACACCAAATCCCTGTCTGCGGTGATCAGGGTCTGATCAGGGTGACGGTGAAGTGGGTTCTCACGGCTGGCTCAGCAGCCGCCCCTGCACAGGATCTGAGCGGGCGCATTTGTCCCTCGTGTGTTTGCAATCGTGTCTTCCGTCCCTTCCCTCCCTCCTGTCCTCTTGGTTATTTTTCCTGTTCCTGTGAGTGTGAGGACCCCGTCTCTGACCTTCCCTGCACGTGTCTACCAGCCGTCCCCCATCACATCTCCAATCTCATCCTCAGAGGCCCAGGTAGTCTGTGGTGGCCTTGAGGGGCTGTCCTCTTAAGTGACGTCTCACCCACTTTCCCAACCTTGTCCAGCCCCAGACTTGGCAGGCAGGGCCCAGCACCTCTCCCAGGGAGTTGGGGAGTGGGCAAGGTCCTGGGCCAAGGAGAGTGCAGGGGCTGGGGGCCCATCCCAAGCATGTGACACCAAATGGATAATTGGGCAGTGCCCTCCTTTGGGCCACAGGCTGGACAGGAGATACCAGGAGCAGGAGAGTCCCCAGGCTCTGCTGGCCCCAGCGTGCCCCGCCCTGGTGGCTCCTGTCTCAGTGGGCCTGGGCAGGGCTGCCCCTGACCCTGTACACAGCCAGCTGGGTAATGGAGCCTCTGAGGTCAGCCCCTCCCTGCTGCTCGCTGGTCCTGGTCTGGAGTTATATTTTGATGCCATGAAGACACTTTGTTTATATATAATGTTTATATATTTTAAAGATTTGTGCCAAGAGAGTATATTTAATAAAAACATACGTGACTTCTTCTCCTGCTCCTGTTTCTTCTTCTTCTTTGGCTCTGGTTTCTCCCTCTCTGCAGTGAACCCCAAAGGGGCTGAAGCTATTTTTTGACAAGTGTTTCTTTTTTGTTGTTGTCTTTTGGGTTTTTTTTTTTTTTTTTTTGCAGGTAGTTTTTTGGTTTGGTTTTACGTGAAACACAGGGCCTTTGGCATCCTAGGCAAGGGCTCCATCGCTGAGCCACAGCCCCCACTCCCTTGACAAGTTGTTAAATGAAGTTTTGAATAAGAGTCCTGAATAAGTTTTGTTACTTAATGGTGGTTGTTTGAATTGCCAATATATACTATGACTTTCCAGAAAACACCGACGATACACGAGGGTTTGCACTAAAAAGCAGGTTGGCCTCCACAAGGTCAGCGTCTCCTCCCGGTTCCGTCCATACACACTGTCCCTCCTAGGAGGCACGTGGCCACCCAGCATGTCAGGATGGCCTCACAGTCTCATGGGCATGAATACAATTCTCTGTCCCCCGAGATCTGTGACCCAGGGTCAGCAGAGGCCTCAGGTCTGAGGACGGCAGTATGCAGGCGCAGACAGACAAGGCCACCAGGAGGTCTCACTGCCAATCGCTGCTCGCTTCACCTGCTGTTCATCAGCCACAGCGACTCCCAGGGCACGTGCATCTGAAGCCAGAGGCCAGATCTCTGCATGCCCAGGAGAAGAGGGGCGGCAGGGGGAGCACACAGGACAGGGGTGAGAGCAGTCCCAGCAGGCCTGTGCCCTGCAGGTCTCATTAGCTGTCAGGCACTGTCCCCCTAGAGAAGGGCTGTGTCAGGCAGCTCTCTGTCACTAAAACAAATACATGAGATAAATCAACTAATACACAGAGAAGGTTTATTTTGGCTCATGATTACAGATTTCAGTCCATGAGCAGTTGGCCAGGTTGACCTGGGCCTGTGGCAACACCACTCACCTTAGGGCCTGGAGGCAAGAGAAGAGGTGATCCCACAATCCCTTTCAAGGACACACCCCACTGACCACCCACTAGCTCCACCTACCAATACTGCCCAACTGGAGACCAGACCTTGAACACTGAGCAGGTTAATTAATTAACAGAACTAAATACAGTAAAAGGACAGTTCACATTCCCGGATGTAGGTTCAAACCTTAACTCAGACTCCACCAGAATCCCAAGGTGTTGCTACCCTGTGCTGCCTACGACCCCAAGCAGTTCAGAAGCCACAGCCCACCTCCCCATGGACCATCCTGCTATGGTCTGGATAGACATGTCCCAGAGGCCTGTGTGTTAAAAGCTTGGTCCCAGCCCATGATACTAATTGGGAGGTGGTGGACCCATTAGGAGGCGGGGCCTACTGGGGCATTATTCAGTCGTTGCAGATGGAGACATGGCATGAAGTGGGAACTGGGACCCCAGCCTCTTCCTCTTCCTCTCTTTGCTTCCTGGTTTCCAGGAAGGGAGACGCTTGTTCCACCATAAGCTCCCTACCATGGTGTGCTGCCTCACCACAGCCCCAAAGGCAACAGAACCAAGGGACTGTGGCTGGAAACCTCTAAACTGTGAGCCAAAATAAACCTTTCTGTTTTTATTTTTTCTTTTGTGGCACTGGAGATGGAACCAAGGGTTTGCTTATGCTAAGCAAGCATTTTACCATTGAGCTACACTCCATCTAAACCTTTTCTCTTTTAAGTTGATTTAAGTTGATTGCCTCAAGTGTTTTGATATAGTAATAGGATTACTAACATACCTCCTACCCAAATTTTTGCACACTTATTATCCTTCCCCTCTTATCTGAGCCAATGTAGGATCAATGTAAATAACCTAAGCTCTCCTTCCCCAAATGTTCATTATAAAAACAGTCTTAGCTGTAGGGAGTACAGATATTTTTCAGTTGCTACCTAGTTTGGCTGCTGGAAATCTGGGGAACTTGTCCCAGGACCTGGTCCTTTGCTCTAACATCTTCCACAGCTCAATAAAACCTTTTACTTTGGAGATCCCTCCGTCTCCAGAGTTTAGGTTTAACAAGGGCAGCTTGGGAGGCTGAGGCAGGAGGATCATGAGTTCAAGGCCAGCCTCAGCAATTTATCGAGGCCCTAAGCAACTCAGTGAGACTCTGTCTCTAAAGAAAATACAAAAAAGAGCTGGGGAGGTGGCTCAGTGGTCAAACACCCCTGGGTTCAACCCCTGGTACAAAAACACAAAACACTACCTGGTTGGTTGGTTGGTTTCACCCAGTTTAATTAGAGCTCTTTCCTTGTAAGAACGGTTGACCTTGTTACTAGTTGTTCTTGTTACTAGCAGTGTAGATTCCAGTTTATTTACTCACTTCCTAAAGCTGGGTGTTTGGCAACGCTAACTTTTTGTCATCAAAGTACCACTGTTGGCTCCTGCTAGGGGAGTGCTTAGCAAGAGCCAGGCCCTGGGCTGTCCACCCAGCCCTGCAAAGGGAGGAGGAAACAGGAGGGAGGGAGGAAAGACAACGCACTCTTAGTCCTGATTCCTATAGGTGAGTAGGTGAAATTCTCCCTGGGACAAGTCCCTCACAGACCTGCCTTCCATGGGGTCAGCTCTCTAGAGTGGTGGGATTCACGCGGGCGCCCACGGGAAGTGATCAGGGCTTGTGTGACCCCCTGGCTTACACATCGTGTCATCTGCAGGTTGGGGGATGTGTTAGTTTTAGTTTGCCTCTTTGGTGATCTGCAGCCAGGAGGCACATCTGCCCCTTGCGGTTGCTCCCTCCCTGTCCCGGTCATTCTGTGCACGCAGCCCAGACACCAGCTCTGGGAGGGGAGGAAGATGCACTCAAGTTCCACAGGGATCCTGCCCCTCCTCCTCTTCCCCTCCCCCACACCCAGCTTTCCCTTATCCAAAATGCTCAAGAGCAGAAGTGTTTCAGATCTCAGAATCTTTGGGATTTGGGGACATTTGCATAGATCTGCACTGGGTGAGCCTCCCTATTCACAAAATCTAAAGTGCTCCAAAATTCGAAACTTTTCCAGTGTTATGTCATCAGATTTTGGAGGACAGCAGTGTTCCCTGCTCCTCTCAGGTCCTGTTCTGGGAACAACAGCATGTCAGCACCTCTCAAGGATCCCTAGGGATGATGTCACTTTCCTCAGGGCATGATGCCCCCTTTTGGTGGCAAATCAGCAGGACAAGCTGGGGAGTGGCTTCTCCCTTCAGGTGGCAGTCCTGATGCAGGTAATGGAGCCCGGAGGCTGTGAACAGGCAGGTGGCCCCAGCGCAGGAATGCTCCACAGGGTCTGAGGTGGGTGTGCTTGGCACGTTGGCAGAGCCATGAGGGACCCACTAAGAGCCGATCACTAAGCCCTGGGGGCCACCAGCCGATCACTAGGTCACTCTGGAGAAGGAAATGGTGGACTTTTTTTTATTCCTAATTCACTTTTTACATATACAGAGAGGCTTCAGAATCCACGTGTTATAATACACAAGTGTGCACACCCCAGGTCCCTCCCTCAAAGTCACAGTATGGCCCCATGTCCTTTCCCCTGGGTCAGCATGGCCTTACAATGTCCCTGCTTGCCTATGGGTGACCTTTATATGAAAGTAGTCACCCGTGTAGCTGTGGAAGGCAGTGGCAGCACCAGGGACCTCCTCCCTCCAGTCCCTTCCCCCTCCTCGCTCTCCTGAGCATTCCTCCTCTTCTGAGACTTCTCTCCATGTCCTTGGGTCCCTCTCCTCTTTCCCTTCCCTGCCACCTTCCTCACAGCTGTGACTCCCTCCAGCTCTCTCCTTGTGGAGCTGGGATGGAACCCAAGGCCTGGCACTAGCTGTACCAGCCCCAGGGCCCTTCCCTGCCCTTCTTCAGCTGGCCTGGGAGGCCTCTGGAAACTGCCTCCTGCGTGACTCCACCCAGATGGGCACCATGTGGCCTCACAGGAAGCCATCACCCTGCACACCCAGCTCCCCAACCATGTGTCCTGTTTGTACAAAGTGGCCCACTCCTTTATTTATTCATAAGAGCAACCCACCACTCGAACCCTGCACATGTGTGCGCACGCGCGCGCGCACACACACACACACACACACCCCACTTGGGGACAATGGGTTCCAACTCTCCTGCCCCAGGACCCTGGGGAGCCAGTTTTCGAGGGTTCTCAGCGGGCTACAGCCCAGGCACTGCAGAGATTGTGGGGAGTCCCAGTTGCACCTGGCAGCTGGGGACACTGAGGCACACACGGAGGGTCAGGCCATGTCCGGTTGGCCCCGGACCCAACTTCAGAGGTCCAGGGAAGTCCGCGGGCGGCTAGGAGCCCGCCAGCTGCTGGTGAAAGTAGAGGCCGAAGAGACTGGCGAGCAGCTGGCAGGCGGCCGTCCACCAGATCAGGTAGGTCAGAAGGCCGCGGAGGAAGAGCGGGGTGAGCAGGCCGCCCACGGCCCCCGCGATCCGGGCCGCCGTCTGCTGGGCCTCGTCCTCCCCAGGGCTCACAGGGACAGTGCTGGCTGGGGTCTGGGCAAGCGACAGTGTGGGGACTGGGCCCAGGCCCCAGGAATAGCCACCTGTGAGAGAAGGGTGCAGAGGGTGGAGGAAGTTATGGGTGGAGAAAGAGGCGGGGTCTGTCTGGGCCCCGCCCCCACCAATCAGCAGTCCCGCCCCTGCCCAGGCCCCGCCCCTGCCCCACCCAGGGCCTCTCACCCAGGGTCTTGAGCAGCAGGGTGCAGTTGAGGGTGAGGATGAGCGGAGTCAGGTACTGCAAGCTCACCACGGTCACATAGCAGTAGACCCTGACCACCTGGAGGACAGGTAAAACTGGTGACTGCAATAGGAGGGGCCTTTCCTGTTCAGGGTGACGCCACCCCCAAGGGACCCAGAACCTCAGGTTCCCTCCCTGCCGGGGCTTCCCTACCCGCCGCTGGATCTCACGGGCCTCAATACGGCCAGCCTCTCTCCGCAGCTGCTCCACGCGGGCCTTGGCCAGGCACAGGTAGGCCTGCAGGTGGGGCCGGGTGACAGCCAGTCTCAGCAGGCACAGCACCACCAGCACCCAGAGACGCATGGAGTCAAAGGCCGAGTCTGACAGCCTGCGGAGGGCGTGGTGAAGGTGGAGGGGGGCCTAATGAGGCAACTCCCCATACCCCAGATCTTCCCCCTGCCCCTCCCTGGGCCTCAGAGCGGCTCCTCCAGCTGCCCTCTCTCTCTCAGTCCCCCCCAACGCACAGGGAGAAGGGCTTTTCCCCAATGGGCGCCTGGTGCAGGAAGTCCCGAGCAATAGGCTTTGTCCAGAGCCACAGGATGAAGAGGGGAGACAGGAAGCTGGTGTGCAGAAGGAACCTGGGGGGCAGGTACAAAGGGTGGAGGGAAGTGAGGCCGGGGCATTCCTTCATCCCCCGAACCTCTTCCCCAGGTCCCCTAGTCCCTCCCACCCACCAGGTGCCTCACATAACTGCAACACGGGCCGATCCTCAGACATGGTCAGGGCATCGCGGTGGGTCTGGGCCAGCCGCAGGCCGGGGAAGGTGAGGAAGGCACCCAGCACGGAGCCCACCACAGCCAGCGCCACGCGGATGGTCAGCTTGGCTACAGGGAACCTGGGGAGAACAGCAGATCAGAGGGGCTCCACTGCAAGTCAAAACCCAGCCTTTGGGTTCCCAGCTTGCCCCTGCCCCCCCCCCCTTCCAGGACTCACGCCCAGTCCCAGCCCTGCTTCTCCAGAAGTGGCTCCAGGTTCTGGGTCATGCTGGCCAGGCCTGAGGAAGAAAAGAGGATGGAACACAGGGCATTCCAGAGTCTATGAGCCCACTCTGCTTTCCCCCCTGATTTTCTTTTGCTCCCCAAGTAGGAGTGCACCGTGGAGGCCAGGCCTTGGGGAAGGCATGAGAATAACTTTCTTTTCCTGTAGTGCTGGGAATCAAACCCTGGACCAACGCTAGGCAAGCATTGTGTCACTGAGCTATATCTCTAGCCCTGCAAAGACAGCTTTATGTCCCAGTTCTACAGGGCTTCTTTCAAGAAATAAAAGAATACACCAGATAGATACCCATGATTGAGTTGGGGTCAGGAGGTGGGGCTGTTAAGACCAGGCTTCCTGGATCATAGCAGGAATCTGAAGGAGGATGAAAAGCTCCCACAGAAGAAAACCAAAACCTCCTAGACCAAAAATTTTTCAGTTCAGGCCCCAAGATTTTCTACAGATTGGGCAAATATATAAATGTTCTGCTTCACCACAGGCCCAAAAGCAATAGGCCAACCAACCATGAACTAAAAACTCCAAAACCATGAGCCAAAATAAATCTTTCCTCCTTTTAAGTTGATTCTCTCGGGTAATCTGTCATAGAGATACAAAGCTAACTAACACAGTACTCAACTGAGAAATCAGGAGAAAAAAAGAAAAAAGAAGACGTACACCATGACTGCTCTAAACTACAGAGATCCTAGCTATACAAAATGACAAGAATCAGAAAGAACAAAAGAAAACAAACAGGATCCACAATTCAGTACAATACAATTCTTCCCCCTACCCCCACCCCAGTATTAGAGATTGAAACCAGGGGTGCTTTACCACTGAGCCACATTCCCAGGCCTTTCAATGTTTATTTTGAGACAGGGTCTCGCTATGTTGCCTAGGCTGGCCTCGAACTTGAGATTCTCCTGCCTCAGCCTCCTGAGTGGCTGAGATTAGAGGTATACACCACCATGTCTGGTTTCTCTGTATTTGTGAAGTTTTTCAAAATAAAATCTATGAGGAAAAAATATTTTAAAAGAGAAAGAAGCACTATAGAGGATATAGACACAACATAAATTGGAAATTTAATCAACTCCAAGATATTATTCTTTTCCACGTTTTAACTTCTATGAAATTGATATACAATTTCATGACAACTGATGGCATGCAACAGTTTATTATTTATTTATTTATTTATTTTTTAATATATATATTTTTTTTTTAGTTCTCGGCGGACACAACATCTTTGTTTTGCATGTGGTACTGAGGATTGAACCCGGGCCACACGCATGCCAGGCAAGCACGCTACCGCTTGAGCCACATCCCCAGCCCAGCATGCAACAGTTTAAGTAACTCCTTCTGATCTTTTATAAGTATCTCATTCTTATTATTTGGATCTGGAAGTTTCCTCAAAGGCCTATATGTTAAAGGCGTGGGCCCAGCCTGTGGTGCTATTGGGAGATGGTGGAACCTTTAGATGATGGGCCTACTGGGCGGGGGCTGGGGCTCAGTGGTAGAACACTTGCCTAGCACATGTGAAGCACTGGGTTCGAACCCCAGCACCACATAAAAAAAACTAAATAAACAAAATAAAAGTATTGTGTCCATCTACAACTAAAAATATTTTTTTAAAAAAGAAGGTGGGCCTACTATAAAGAAGTTAGCTCTTTGGAGGCATGACCTCAAAGGGGATATTGGGACCTGACCTGATATTGGGACTCTGACTTTGCTTCTGGGCCATCACAAGGTGAGCAGCTTTCTCCCACCACGTGCTTCTGCCATGATGTCTCGCTCATCACAGGCCCAAAGCAACAACAGCCAAATGACTATTGGACTGAAACCATGAATCAGAATAAAATAAGCTTCTCTCCTTAAGTTGATTATCTCAGGTATTTTGTCCCAGCAACAGCTATCTACACTACTCTTGAAACAGTGCTGTGTCATATTTGATACGATGAAGTATGTGCAACACATGTTACCAAGGATCAGTATCTGGAATAAATAAGGAAACCCTACAAATCAACAAGAGAGTAAAAAGAACACACACAGCCTAATAAAATTGCGTTTTTCAGGGATTCTTGGATAAGACATAAGAGGCATGGCAACAAAAGAAAATATAGACAGATTTCACTTCACGAAAATGGAAAAGTTTTGTGCACCCAAAGACACCATCAAAGAGTAAAAACACTCCTTCAAGTCAAATAAAGGACCAACACCTAGTAAATAAAACTGGGCAAGGGCTGGGGGTATGGCTCAGTGGTAAACTGCTTGCCTAGCAAGCACCAGGCCCTGGGTTCCATCCCCAGCATTGCCAAAACAAAAACAACAACAACAACAACATAATAATAATAATAATAATAATAATAATAATAATAACCTAAGCATAAGAAACTGACCAGACCTTTTCAGGATATCTGGATATCAGATATTTCAGATCTTTTCAAAAACAGGCATGGGTGGCTTATCAGCAGAGAGTACATTCTGAGAAATGCATTATTAGATGGTTTTATCCTGGGGTTTGCATGAGGAGTGTGCTTACTAAACTGAGAAGGCTTCCATGTTACTACCAGGTGATATAATCTTATGGGACCAATATTATATATGTGGTCTGTTGATCAAAAGGTTGTAGGTAGCTCGTTACTGTATCTCTTTAACATATAACAAACTGTTCAACCTCATGTGTATTTTCATTCATCAGATCTCCCAAGATGAATAAGCTCATGGAATCGGGAATCAGCGTGGCAAGGATGTGGGGTACCAGGCATGTTCCTACATCTTATCCAGAAAGGCAATGTGCATTCGCAACATTATCAAAACCCCAAATGCACTTCTCTGTGTGTGTATGGTGCCGATAAGGAACCCAGGGCCTCACACATGGTAGGCAAGTGCTTTAGAGTCCTGATTAAACAATCACAGAACATCAACAAAATGAAATTCTTTGTAGCTGATAGTCGTGGCTCAGTGGTATCGCGCTAGAATAGTATGCATGAGGCACTGAGTCCAATTCCCAGCACCACATACAAATAAATAAAATAAAGGTCCATTAACAACTAAAAAAAAATATATACATATATTTTAAAAAATGACATTGCAGGCCAGGCAGTGACACAAACCTCTAATCCCAGTTACACCAGCGGCTGAGGCAGGAGGATCAAAAGTTTCAGGTCAAAGCGACCTTTGTCCCAAAATAAATAAAAAGAGCTAGGGATGTAACTCAGTGGTGGAATGCTTGCCTAACCTGTGCAAGGTCCTAGGTTCCATCTCCAGTATTGCAAAAAAAAAAAAAAAAAAACCCAACAAACAAACAAACGAAAAAACCCTACACTGCATGTAGCATCAAAGAACAATCTACAGCCAAGCCCAGTGGCACATGCCTGTAATCCCAGCAGCTTGAGAGGCTGAGGCAGGAGGATTTTAAGTTCAAAGCCAGTCTCAGCAACTTAGTGAGACGCTGTCTCAAAAAGATAAAATATAAACAAAGGGCTGGGAGCTGGGCCTGTAATCCCAGTGGCTTGTGTGGCTGAGCCAGGAGGATCAAGAGTTCAAAGCCAGCCTCAGCAAATGTGAGGTGCTAAGCAAGACCCTTTCTCTAAATAAAAGACAAAGTAGGGCTGGGGATATGGCTAAGTGCTTGAGTGCCCCTGAGTTCAATCCCTGGTACCCCCACACACGCAAAAAAAAAAAAAAAAAAAAGTAAGTACTCATGTGAAGGGCTAGAGTCAGGTGCTTCCATCAGAGACAGTGAGAGGGGACAGCCTCTGGTCCCCAAAGTTTACTGGGGTACTCAGGAGCAAGCCTGTGAGGCTCATGAACCTCTGCAGTCGCTGGTGGAGACTTCTCCAGCCCTAGAAGTCCTTGAAGTGCTGGACGGGCAAGCCAGCTAAATACACGGCTGGGCAGCTTCCGTTGAGTGACAGAGGCAGTCGCTCCCACTGACTATACCTACCTGGCTCCAGGCCCAGCTCAAGGGTCTCCTCCCGGACCACCTGCACCAACATAGACAGGATCAGGAAGAGGAAGGCGAAGGTGAAGCAGACAGAGCGCTCGCCACCACCCTCGGCACTGAAGTACAACCGGGTGACAGTCAGGAACACCTTGCTGGGGGGTGGAGCTAAGGCGGCTTTGAACAGGGCTGGCACCCCTGCCCCACCACTGCAGCCAGGGTTCCCCAACTCCAGAGCACAAATAACTCTCCACAAATCCTCCTTAAGAGTGGCAGGGAGCTTGCCACCTGGGTCACAGACCAGCCAGGAGCATTTACTATGGAGTTACCTGTAGCTAATTAGAAATGATCAGCACATGGTTGGGGGTGCGGCTCAGTAGTAGAGCACTTGCCGAGCATGCAGGAAGCCCTGGTTCCATCCCCAGCACCACACACACAAAGGCTGTGCGGTTCCCCCTCCAGGTGACCCTGCCTCCTTTACCCATCCTTACTAGCGGGGGCATCCATATCCCTTGGAAAAGCTCAGAGTTATGAGGGATGCCTGTCCTCATAGCAACCCAGGGGGATATTCGGAACCAGTTTGGGTTCCAAGACTAGTTTCTGTCTCCACAGCCCCCTCCACTGAGTGATATTCCCTCTGTACTTTCTCAGATTTGGGTCTCCATGTTTGCTCTCTATGAAGCTTCATACAAACTTTGCAGAATGGAGCTGGCCTGGTGACTTGCTTTAACACAGAGTATGGTAGAAAGTTCTGGAATGAGAATGTACCAACTTCAAGCAAAGTGTCCCCCCTGGTTTCCTGATATCTGCGGTACCACTTTGGGTACAGGTAAAGCCTATGGAGCGAGATGGGAATTACCACAGCACAAGGTGGCTGCTCTATGTCACTGAATTTGGGGGATGTTTATGGCACAGCAGGTAATCATGGACATACTAATTTTCGGGAACAGAGAAGCTCAGGTCCTGCTCCCACATGCCCCCTTCCTGCCCCACCCTGGGAACTGGGAGGAAGGATACATGGAGAAGGCCACAGTGAGCAGGCACCAGAACACAGCGATGTTGGTCTCCTTGGCTGGGCCCAGCAGGTAATAGTAGGCCTCCGTGAAGAGGTACACTCCGCCCGAGTACACCGCAAAGTCCACGAACCACTGGTACTCCAGGAAGAAGCGCAGGACTGTGGGGAGACTAGGCTCAGCCCAGCCAGGTAGTCCCCCTCCCAACACCCCTTTGGGGGGGTGACCCATGAGGCCAGAGGTTTGGGGACCAGGACTGGGCTCTTACCTAAGGCATCCACAGCGGTGAGCGGGCAGGTCTCCAGCTGGAATGGGGCATCTCGGGGCACCAATAATGGCTTATCCTCACTAAGGCCATTGGTCCACCTGGGGACAGGGAGACAAAGAAGGGAGCAAAGGGCAGGAGAGAGTGGCATCCCACACGGCCCCTGAAAGGCTCTACCATGCCACCCTCAGAACTCAGAAGAAGCCTCCAACTTGGGTCCTCTCTGCACATCAGGGTGGGGGACCCTCCTACCCACAGGGTTGGCCAAGAGCAAAAATGTTAATAAATATTCAACGTTGACCATGACCCTGTCCCCAGGCTGTGGTCCATTGATTTACCTGTGTCCATAGTGGTACCTGGAAGTGTGGGAGGAGGTCCTGTGTCCCCACAGCCAGAAGCTATGGGCAGGAGCCACTGCCCAGGGCTGGGGCACCATGGGGATGGGTTCACTCACCGCTCCTTTCTGCCTCTGGGCTTCTGCTTCCCAGCCAGGGCCCGAAGCTCTTCTTCTGATGGGTGCTTGTATCGGAACAGACTGAGAGCAGAGAGGCAGTCAGGAAAGCTCCAGCAAGGGGAGACTGGGGCAGAGAGTCCCAAAACCAGAGAGCAGAGTTGTAGGGCTGGGTGGGCGTGGTCTAGGGAAAGGCTCTTCCCAGAAGAGGGTGAGGGACAGACTGAGGTGCCATAACAGATCCAGGCCCAGTGAACCTGGTGGTCCTGGACACCCTGAATCCACAGGTTAACTCCAGGGAGATAATTTAGCTTCCACCAGATTCTCAGAAAGGATTAGAGACTCTAATCTCAGGGAAAAAGAAGGCTGTATTATAGGAAGGTAGAAGGAGAGGAGACGTGGGGTGTGGCAATGGCTTCTCAGTGTACCCATCTGTCAGAATGGATACAGCAGCACTGTTCCTTGTACTTCAGATGTACTTCAATAAAGCTGTTACCTTTCACCTCAAAAAACACAGTGGAATATAAAGTCTGGGCTTGGGGACCCAGAGGGGGCACGACCCTATGGGCTCCTTCTACATCTGGGTGCCGGGTGGGGCTCACCTGCCATTGCAGAGCAGCCAGCGTGCGAAGGAGCAGTGTGGTGCCAGTCTGTGCATGAGAGTGGCTGTGAGCAGGGTCACCACCAGCTGCACTCCGAGGACTGCCTGGGGGGAGGGGACATGATGGATAGTGCTTGCCAGAAGGTCACAAGCTCCCTCCCAGGGAATGCAGGCTATTTATAGGAAAGCCAGGCAAGAGGCCTGGCTCAGGTGGCATCTTGGGGAAAGGACTGGGATGCGCCCAGATTCAACCTTGGGAAGCTTCTGCTGAGTGCAGACAGCCCCACCCCCACAGTGCCCTGGCTGCACTGGTGGGAAGGTGGATTGGCTCAGGGTTTGCCTTCGGCCCCTGCTATGAATTTCAGGTATTAATCTCTCTGAGTCCATTTGCTCCTGTGGAAATGGAGTACTTCCAATTTTGCTTCATATATTATTCCTCACGACCTTAAGGGGCTCCTCTTCCACCACCTTCTGGGCTCCCAGCTAGGCACCAACGGTGTCTCTATGTCTCTTCACCTTAAACCACCCCTGACGGACCGAGCGCCCTTGCTTCCTCTCCCTCCCTTTGTAATCAACCTCCTTGGAAAGCCTTCTACACTTCTGGTTACTGCTTAAGTTATGTGTTTAAGTGGCAGAAATATGCATGTCCATATATATTTTTATAACATACTGCCAGGTGCGCCCATAATCCCAGCAACTCCAGAGGCTGAGGTGGGAGGACAGCAAATTCCAGGCCAGCCTCAGCAACTTGGTGAGACCCTGTCTCCAAATAAAATAAAAAATAAAAAGGGCTGGGGATGTAGCTCAATGGTAGAGTACCTCTGGGTTCATTGGGGTGGGGGGTGGAGTGGAACCTAAGGCCTCAGACACTGGGCCTCATACATGCTGCTAGGCAGGCTGTACCACTGAGTTACCACCACCTTTGAATTTTTAAAATATTTTATTTTAAAAATTTTTTTATTATTTTTTGAAATTAGGAATTTTCTTACTATGTTCTAAATGACAACCTTTTAAGCATAATCCAAACATGTTTTCCTGTACCTATCACTCTGAAGCTGAGTTTTCCTCCTTGAATACAGTAAATACTAATTTGCTATCAGTAATTATGTAATTATATAAAATTATGTGCTCTGGAGAGCTGACTACTAGCATTCTGGTATAACCAACATCTAAAATAAAATAAAGATGCCTTAATATTAAAACTAATTGATGGGCTGGGGATGTGGCTCAAGTGGTAGCGCCCTCGCCTGGCATGCGTGCAGCCCGGGTTCGATCCTCAGCATCACATACAAACAAAGATGTTGTGCCTGCCGAAAACTAAAAAATAAATATTAAAATTATTTTTAAAAAAACTAATTGATTATTAAAAATAATCATTTGATCAGATAAAAATAAGCTAAATTTAGTTTTCGTTCTCTACCCACCATGATCTCAGAAAAGGAAGCTGAATTTAATAGGGAAAACTCTAGTGTGGGGAATACCAGGTCTAGCAATCATTCAGAAAGACTGCTGAGAAATCCATCATAATAACCAACTTAGTCTAGCATGTGTGATGTCCTGAGTTTGATCTCCTGCACTGCAAAAAAATTAATTAGTTAAAATAAATAAATAACCAACTTGGGTCTAGGGGTGTAGTTCAGTGTTAGAGCCTGAGCTGAGTAAAACCCTGATTTCAATCCTTGCACCAAGTTTTAAAAATAAATAAAATTTAAAATAAAACAATTGAATAGTCATATTCTCCATCACATAGTCATATTCTCCATCACAGGTAAACTTGTTTAAAAAATATTTTTTAGTGTCAATGGATCTTTATTTTATTTATTTATATGCAGTGCTGAGAATTGAACCCAGTGCTTCACACATGCTAGGCAAGTGCTCTACCACTGAAACACAACCCCAGCCCGAAACCTTTTTTACATTTTCCTAGTCTACAAATCCTTATTGCTCACACTCCCACCTATTCCAGTGACCATAAGTGCAGGTCCACCGCATGCTCTCAACCCGGTGGGCCAGACCTCTCCAGCCCCTCAGCCCTTCCTAGAACCCCTTCCCCGCTCCTTCCAGCTCCCCCCCCCCCCCCCGCCCCAAGTACCTCCCACCGAATGCTGTCTAAACATTAGGGCTTTGGGGAGACCCCAGCCATCTTTTCTTCTTTGCCTCACTCCCCTGTGACCCCAAACTAGGGTTTTTTTTTAATATTTTTTTATTTGTAGTTGGACACAATACCTTTATTTTATTTACTTATTTTTAATGTGGTGCTAAGGATCGAACCCAGGGCCTCACCTGTCCTAGGCAAGCGCTCTACCACTGAGCCACAACCCCAGCCCCCAAACTAGGGTTTTAACCATAGCCCTTGCCCAGCAAGACCCCCATTCAGGGGCACCTCCAGACCAAACCTTTCTGCTGAGCTCAAAGATCAGTGTCTCCTCCAGATCCTCTCCTGGAGAGCCTGTCACCTTACCATCACTCCTGCGGACCCTGCTTTCAGCAGTGCCAGTCTTACAATCAACTCCCCAACTCCGCTATGCAGCATGCAAGGCAGGGTGGACCCATCTGGAAACCAACCCGCCTCATCCACAGCGCCTCCCTGCACCTAACCACTTGATCTCACAGGCCCTCCCTGACCCCAGGGTTCTTCATAGCTGACCCACTACCCTCCTACAGGGGACCCTGGTTCACGTTGCATCCTAATGCACCTGGGGCAGAAAGAAGGGGAGAAGACGGCAAGGAGGCACGCATCTCTTCACTAAGTTCGGAGGTCTGGCCAGGGATGTTTCTCACAGCCCCACCCTGCAGCAGTCCCTGTCTCTGGGGGTCAATAGGGTCAACACGGTTAATGCTCTGCGGAAGTCTCCAAGGACCTTCTGGAGCCTTCCTAGTCCATGTCCCTCCCCTACTCAAAGCCCTTCCCTCGAATATGAGACTAACAAACTAAAAGCGACCTCCCTCCATTCCAGTCCCTTAACTTCACCTCCTCCAGCGTCCAGCACCCCGGCAAGGAACCACGCCCCACTTCCCACACCCGCCTCCATCAATGCTCCTTCAGGCTCACCAGAGTGCCCCTCTTCAGGGATACCCCAAACAGGGCCAGGGCGCCCTCCAGGCCCCTCCAGTCCCATTTCCCTTCTGTGCTAGGGACGCAGGGGTCTCGCCCTCCTCCTGGCACCAACCTGGACTACAGATGCTGGGCCAAGTTTAAAGCATACACTCAATGGGATGGACCCAGAGCCGCCCGAAGCTAAGGATTCCAACTGTGTTGTCTTGGATTTTGAGACCCTAGCCAGCCTTGAGGCCACTCAGACCCACCTCTCGGGGGCTCCCCAAGCCCTTGACATAGCCACTGGGGTCCCCGAGGGAGCCCGTCTGCGCAGATCATACTCCCTCGCAGACTCCGGTCCCCAGAGTGGATTCCAGTGGGACCCCAGACCACCTTCGCGGGACTCTGAACATGCTCGGGTCCCCAGGCCCCTCTTGGGGACCACTCCCCCTGGGCAGGACCCAAGCCCCTAAAGCGTCCCCCAGAGGCTTGCCAGAACACTCAGAGGGCTCAGGGATTCGGGGGCGCTCAGTACCGCCCCAGCTGACTCCCAGGGCCGGCAGTGAGACCCGCGCCCTCAGAGAAGATAGCGGCCCTTGGAGTCTCAATCTCCACAAAGGATCCTGTCCCCTCGGTGTGTTCCTGGATCTCTTTAGCGGGACTTGGTACCTCTGGGCCCACCACGCCAAGGGACACTCACCATGTTGCCTTGGGGAGCACAGCTGGGGAACCCACAAGCTTGAGGTTCTGGGCACGCCGCAGAAACTCGACCAATCAGAGCCCGACTGTGGTCTAACGAGCAGCTCATGCAACCAATCAGCAGTCCCAGAACCGGCAAATCCTGAAGGAACGAGAGGTCGCTCGCGTTGCAGGCTGGAAGTCGTAGTTCAATACACTGATTGAGGTGAGATCACTGTCCTAGTCCGGACTGTTGGAGACCACACCAGTATGAACGACCTCAGTCTCTTCACCTGCACCTGTGTCGCAGGTCTGCAGTAAAAACATTCACTTATCCCTGCACTGTTGGGACAGTGAGGGACAATTCTAAAGGTGAACTCCCTTGATCAAGAATATTCAGTAGTTCCCACTAACCAGACTTTTAAGTATTTAGATTAAACTCAGATTCCTGAATCTAATGTAAAACTGCCAAAGTTAAATTTGCCGCCCAAACTATTGTATGCCCTATAGTACAACTGGCCACTGACCATGCTATCTTATGCCAGACTTTTGTAAATATCCCCTGTATTGTAGTGCCTCCAAGAGTCCTTTCACCTAGCAAATGCCTTATTCATTTCTTTCATTCAGGTCTCTAGTTGTGCTCCACAAAACATACATCTCAAAAGGGCTGACAAGTAACAGGGAAATTTTTGGCTCATATAATAGGAAATGCAAGAGCTAAGTAAGATTCATAATGGCTGGATTAAGGACCAAATGTCAGCCTCAGGAATCTAATGGTCTCTTTCATGGCTCAGAAGGAAGGGCTTCTAGTTCTTCTATTCTGGAGACCAGAATGTCCAAGATTCAAGGGCTGCATCTGGTGAGGGCCTCTTGCTGAAGCATCCATGATGGAAGGTAGAAGGGCAAGAGAGGGCAAAGGTGAGAACAAGACCAAGAAATTGAACTCAAAGCCTCAAGCCCTTTTATCTATTTCCATATTTTTTTTCATTTTGAGACAGGTTCTAGATTGGCCACAAACTTGCAATCCTCCTACCTCAGCCTCCCAAGTAGTTAGGATTACAGGTGTGTCCATTGTTCCCAGTTCTCAAGCCCTTTTATAATCAGCATTAATACATTCATGAGAGTGAAGTGCTTGTCACCTAAACATCTCCCGTGAGGCCCCACCTTGCAATACTGCATTGGGAATTAAGTTTCCAACACATGCCAAGTGCAGTGGTGCATGCCTATAATCCCAGCAACTCAAGCTGAAGCAGGAGGATCACAAGTTCAAGGCCAGCCTCAACAATTTAGCAAGGCCCTAAGCAACCTAGAAAGACCTTGTCTCAAAAATAAAATATAAAGTGGCTGGGGAAGTAGCTCAGTGATAAAGTGTCCCTGGTACAAAACAAAACAACCCAACATGTGCTTTTTTTTTTCTTACAGGGGACACATTCAAATTACAGATCTGGGTATGCAAGTAGGATGCAAGGAAGCTGGGATTTGGGGATAATATCAGAGAAGAGGAAGAGGGTGCCAGGCAAGGGGGACAAAGAAAGGAGAAGTGGGCATTTGCGGTAGGTTTGGAGGTGAGAGCATTGATTCATACACTGCCTCCAGCATCATGGGTGGTAGGACAAGTCCCTCCATTTCATTGATGCAGATACTGAGGTTCTGAAAAGTTCAAATCTATACCTCACAGCCTGACCTCTCCCCTGAGCATTGGCTCATGAGACCAGGTGTCCCTTGGCACTCCTGTGTGGTGTCCCCAGGAACCTCACAGGCCCCCCAGACCCCACAAACTTCAACATCTTCCCTTGGGCTCACCCCTTCACTGCTTCCCCATTGCAAAAGTGGCAGCTCCATCTCCACCTGTCCAGCCACAAATTCCGGAGATGGAGTCAACTCTTCCCTCACCCCACACCTGAATGGGGCTGATGGCTCCACCTTCCAAGTGTAACCTCAGTCTCACTTGGCCTCGGCCCCTTCACAGCCTCCATCTCATTCATCTTTCACTTACTCCAGTCACTTCTTCCCTGGTCTCTAGCCTCCATTCCCCACCTACGTCCCACACAGCTGTTTTCTCCAGAGCTGCTTGAGAGCACATGTTAATACCTAAGCCAGACCACATCCCTCCTCTGCCTAACCCTCCAGGGTTGCCATCTTAGAGCAAAAGCCAACATCTTCTCTTATATGCTGGATATTCTATATATTCCAGCCTTCGTTTTTTCTTGTCTAGTCTACACTGGAATTTCCACATACTCTGATCTTCGTTGTCTATTCAGCATCTCTTTTCTACATTTCCAGCATTTCTCATTCTCTATTCTACATCAGATGTGCTATGCTTTCAGTTCGACATTGGAAGATACATGAAATCTAGTCTTCCCTGTTTGTTCAGCATCTCTGTCCTGTGTTGGAAGTTTCATGTATACCATCAACCCTTCCCCCCACATTTGTGGTTTTGCTTCTTTGGTTTCAGTTACCCAAGGTCAACTGGGATCTGAAAATATTAAATGAAAAATTCCAGAAATAAATAATTCATAAGCTTTAAATTGCACTTGGTTCTGGGTGAAATAATGAAAGCTAGAGCTGTCCCACTCCATCCCAACCTGGACCATTTTCTCCTTGATCATTCTGTCTGCTGTTCTTTTGTTTACATTTGTTTCTTTGGGTCCTGAGGATTGAACTCAGGGCCTCATGAAGGCTAAGCCCATACTTTACCACTGAGAGATACCCTAAGCCCTCTTTGATGAACTAATTTTCTCTACCCTGTAAATGCTAAATAGATGAAAACTTTAGTTGGACTCTAAGCATAATACTACAATAATCCTCACCCCCCCATCTGCAGTTTTTCTTTTTGAAGTTTTGATTATCTGCAGTGCACTGAAGTCTGAGAATATAAATAGAAAATTACAAAATTAAAAGATTCTGAAGTTTTAAACTGTTTCATTATGCTTCTCCCCACCCCAATGTGAGTCTTCTCTTTGTCCAGTGTATCCATGCTGTATACGCTACCCACCCATTAGTCACTTAGTGGCCATCTGTTATCTGATCTACTGTTGGGTTCCACAGTGCTTGTGTTCAAGTAATCTTTTTATAGTAACCTAGCCCCATGTTACAATTTCCATGTTATTCATCTTACATCATCTCATGACATAGGCATTATATCATCTCACATCATCACAAGAAGGATTCATGTAGCATAATGTATTTTGAGTGAGAAAAGACCATGTTTACATAACTTATAATAGCACACTGCTAAAATTGTTCTATTTTATTATTATTGTTCTGCACCTCTTACTGTGCCTAATTTATAAATTAAACTTGATCATAGGTATATATGTACTATCTAGGGTTTGGTATTATCCAAGTTTTTAGGCACTGAGGGTCTTGGAATGCACCCCTCTTGAATAAGTGGAAATGCCTGTACTCTGTCCACTAATTTTTTTCAGCATCTCTATTCTACAATGGATGTGCCTGTTGGTTATTCTACACTGGACATTCCTTGACTTCTATCCTTTGTTGGGCAAATTCACATTCTCTATTCTATACTGGGTAACCCATCCCATAGTCCCTGTTAAGGTCAGTTTTCCATTACTGTAACAACAGACCAGAGACCATCAATTTATGAGGGTTTTCTTTGTCTCGTGGTTTTAGAGATGTCAGTCTATGTCTGCTTGGCCCTGTTGCTTTGGCCAGATGGTGGCCCAGTACATCATGGCACAAGCATGTGGTGAAGGAGGACTACTCACAGAAAGATAAGAGGCCTGGTGAAATTGGAGTTTGAGATGAAACTAGATTCTCCACTTCTGTTGGCAGGTGGGGTCTGAGTAAATTACAGGCCTCTGCAGCCAAGAAAGTCTGTTTTAGTGTTATCAACTAATCAAAGCAGGGAATGTCTGTCATTGCCATTTCCAAGGGTCACAGATGGCAAAGCCGGAGAGTGGCAGGTTGTAGCTCTTACTGGCAGGCTATGCCCTCCAGTATTGTCACAGACCCCAACAGCTCACTGCCTATTTCTTTCTGGTTTCTTGTCCCACAAATTCAAAGAGGAAATCCGCAGACAAGGATGAGTGAGTGGAAAAGTAGGATTTGTTCAAGTGTGAAGAAGAAAAAGAGGGCTGGGGTTGTGGCTCAGTGGTAGCGCGCTCATCTGGCATGTGTGAGGCACTGGGTTGGATTCTCAGCACCACATAAAAATAAATAAATAAAATAAAGTTATTGTGTCCATCTTCAACTAAAAAAAAATTTGTAGAAAGAAAAAGAACTGTAGTGGGTGAGCAGGAAACCAATAGAGGTGGCTGCTTGAATGGGCCAGTCGAGGGGTTTATAAAGCTCTTGGGTCAACACTGTTGGTCCAAATGCACATTAATCAGGTTTTGGAAAAGTATGAACCCTATTAGTCCAAATTTATGCTAATCAAGCTGGGCACAGTGACACATGCCTATAATCCCAGAGGCTTGGGAGACTAAGGCAGGAGGATCATGAGTTCAAAGCCAGCCTCAGCAACTTAGTGAGGCCCTAAGCAACTCAGGGAGACCCTGTCTCTAAATAAAATACAAAATAGGGCTGGGGTGTGGCTCAGTGGTCAAGTGCCCCTGATTTCAATCCCCAGTGCCATTCCTCAAAAAAAATAAATAAAAAAATAAAGAAAGAAAGAAACAGATTCAAATTTATGCTAATCAGGTTTTGGAAATTGTCCTTGATAAGTTAGCCTTGTGATCTCCATTCGGGTCTGTCCCCACTTCCATTTTCTCACTGCTCAACAGGCCAAGCCAGGCCACCACCAGGTAACTAGTGACTGTGCCCTGCTCTCAGCTCCCCAGGCCCTTCCTGGCATGGCTGGCTCTGTATTGCCAAGGCCTGTTCTTGCCAACCATGTTCCAGCTGCTCTACCGTCAGTCTCCACCTCTTGGTGAGGATTAAGGGCTTGGCATCATGGCTGACTATATTCCCTTCAGGGGCATGGCTCCTAGTGAATTAATTTTCTCCCCCCTAGCACCTCCCCTCCTAAATGTCCCACTGCTACTCAATAGTGCCACAGGCTGAGGACCAAGCCTTCAACACGTGGGCCTCTGGGGGCACTCTGGTTCCTCCTTGGACACTGTATTCCTACGCTACACATCTTGCGTCCTCTACCCCTCATTAAGGTCGGCCTTCTCGCCCAGACTGACAATCCCATCATCTCTATTTGTGGGGATCTTGCCAGTGCATCTCTCAGATTTCTCAGTGTGACAACTTCCACTACTGCATTTGTGCCTGGGCCACTTTCCCACAAGACTTGGCACCTCTCTCACGATAATGTTGGACCTGGGTAATGTCACGGGGGTTCTTGAGAACGGCTCCTTGGTGGGATGCTGCCCACAATCCCCCTCTGTCCTCTCCTTCACAAGGGGACATCCGCAGACCCAGCAGGCGCAGAGCAGGAGTCTAGGCTTGGAAGTATTTCTGGAACCTGGTTCTCTGCCCACTGTCCTCTCCTGGCCTAGGGCTCCTCGGGTTGCACACACGTAATTACACACACATACAACATGTGTCACTGTCCTCCCTGTGTCCCCAGGCATGGAATCTGAAAATGTAGCATGGCCCCCAAAAGGACTTATTTATTCATGCCAAGCAGGTAATGTACCTCTGTTGTAACAGGGTTTGAGGGAGACACCTCTCACATGATGCAGGAAATAAATTTTAACTTATTACTTTGGATAGGAGGGTGCTGAATTCAAAGCACACCCTCTGGCGCCACCTCCTGGCAGATGGGAAAAGTGCATCCTCCCCTGGATGGGGACACAGAACCACCACCACCCAACCTGTGGACCCCATCTTTAGAAATCAGCACATTTTGATGAGCCTCTGTGGGATGCCTGTAATCCCAGTGAGAAAGGAAGATTGCAGGTGCAGACCAGCCTGGGTAAATTGCCAAGACCCTGTCCCAAAATAAAATAAAAAACAGGGCTGAGGATGTAGTTCAGAGGTAGAGCACAGCTGGGTTAAATCCCTAGTCCCACAGGGAGGGAGGGAAAAGGAACCCACTTTGAGGTAGGGTCTTGCTGTGTTGCCCAGGTTGGTCTCCAGCTCCTGGGCTCAAGCAAACCTCTAGCCTCAAACTCCCAAGCAGCTGGGCCTATGGGTGCAACTACCATGCCCGGCTAAGCCCATAACTTTTTTGGGGGGTGAGGGGTCCCAGGGATTGAACTCAGGGGCACTCAACCACTGAGTCACATCCCCAATCCTATTTTGTATTTTATTTAGAGACAGGGTCTCACTGAGTTGCTTAAAGCCTTACTAAGTTGTTGAGGCTGGCTTTGAACTTGTGATCCTTCTGCCTCAGCCTCCTGAGCCGTTGGAATTACAGGTGTGCGCCACCACATCCAGCTAAACCCACACCTTAACCTCACATTGGGCACTTAGCCAGTAGACACTGACTCCAGAGACTGGCCCAGTTTCTTGCTCAGCTTATTGTCTACAGTGGGAGTAAGATCCAGAGACTAGGAAGAAGCCTCTTCCACTGTACCTCAGTTTCCCCCAGTGCACCTGCTGCATTGGCCTCTCTTCTCATCATTTTCTGGTCCTGTGTCAGGTTCTCTGAGAGGCTCTGTCTATGACATGGTAAGGGCCATTGGTGGGCAGTTCTCCCCATGTGGATGACCAGGGCCCTTGTTGGGGAAGGGGGATCTCCCAGAACGGTAGGTAACCCAGGAGGACTGTTTGCACCCATGCAGTGACAAGATGAACTTGGTGATAGGGCTGCTGGGGAACAGGGTGCTGTGTGCTCTGCCAGACCTCTGGAATCCACTGGTCAGTGGAACAGGGACAGTCAGCCCTCCTCTGGGGGTGGGGAGACAGAAAAGACCAGGTGGGGAGGCTTTAGGACCTGAATCTGAAGTGGGGGACACTACAAGGCCTGAGGCAGCCTCATACTCTCCATCTGCAAGCCCCTCCACCCAGGCCACACTTCCTGTTGCCCATGGAACTCTCTTCCCTTCACCCCTACCCCCAAGTCCTGGGGCATTCCTCTCCAAACACACCCAGAGAGTGCAGATGGACACCGTCTCCACCTTCTGCTGCTCCTACCCGTGGCCGTCCGCATTCATCTTCTCCCGGATCCCTGGGGGAGAGGGGCTTTCACTCAGTTTGACTATGCCATGTCCCTTCCCTGGAAATGAGCCTCAAAGCCCCTTGATGGAGCAGCAGACAGCTGGGACTGGGATGATCCCACAGGACCAGACCTCGCGGGGGTCTAGCAGGTGGACAGCCCTCTACACACATCCCCTTAACGTACCTGCCCTCACCTCACAGAAAAGGCCTTGCCAGGTTATTTTGCCTGTTTCCTCACCCCCAATGAGCCAGGCTCAAAATCTTGGCTGGGGACCCAGGAAGTCCAGTGCTGACTTCTAGGGCGCTTTGACTAAGTTTGAGGCCTATTATGCAAATTCTTTCCCTCTGTCTCTCCCATGCAGGTCTCTGTGTGCAGGTGGTGGAATCAAGGCCCTGGGATCCACGGGTGCTGCTGAAAGGGTCAAGCTGTCGGGCTCATCCTGGGTGAGCTGCCTAATCAGCTTTGGATCTTGGCAGAGTGATAGGAAGGGGTTGGATCTTATCAGCAACCAAGCCAACATTGTTTTCCATCTTGCTATCCAAATCTGTGATGGCCACTCCACAACGCTTTTTTCCCTTGGGATGGAAGGCTTCCTGGAGGAGGGGACATGGAGCTGGGCCTTGAAGAGTGAGATGAGTTGTAATTAGAGTTGGAGTTGGGGTTGGTGAGAGAGAAGTGGTCCAAGAGGAAGGACCAACATGGTCCTCATGTTGGAACTGAAAGTATCATTTAAACAAAGTTTTGTTTTGTTGTTGTCATTTGTTTGCTTTGGTATGGCAGATTGAACCGGGGGCACTTAACCACTGAGCCACATCCCAGCCCTTCTTTTGTATTTTATTTAGAGCCTTGCTAAATTGCTGAGGCTGGCTTTGAACTTGCGATCCTCCTACTCCAGCCTCCCAAGCTGCTGACATTACAACCGTGTGCCACTGCACTGTCTCATTTAAGTTTAAGGAGGCAGCAGGACACTCTCAGTGCACCAGTAGGCACATACTCATGATTCTCAATGTCTTCTTGCTGTCGATTATTGTGACCCTGTCTGGAGCTTCTCTCTGAGCCCATGACCCAACATCCCAGAAGCAGCCCTTGACCTATGACTGTGGAGAAGCTGAGGGTAAAGAGCTCAGCCTGGGAATCTGGGCACCTGATGGTGGCGACCCCTGCAGGGCTCCCTTGTGTTCTTGTCCCCAGCTCTGCCCCCACTTTTCCTTGAGGGTACACCATTCTCCCTCTCCTGCAGGAGACACCCCAACCCACGATAAGGCAAGAATGGGACCCCTGGGGAGGGGGTAGGAAAGGCCCCGGTCGCTGGGGAGGGGTGGGATTCTGAGTGGAAACAGAACAGTCTCCTCTACGGACACCACGTGAGTTTTATTGGTGGGTCACAAACAGGAAGGGGCCAGGAGGAGATCCTCGGCATGAATCTGAATCCAGGCGTCCCTCTCCACGCCCCGACGACGGAGGCCGCCAGTGATTGTTGGATTTTATCTGCGGAGGCCGGAAGGGAGACTTGGTCTCCACGTGCCCTCGTCCTGCGGGGCGAGGGAACTGGGCCTTGCCACCCTCCGGTCCATTACCGGGGCCAGCTGTCCGCGGAAGACAGCCGTCGCAGGGAAGGCCCGGGCCGCAGGGGCTCTGCCAGGGGCCGAGCGAGGAGCAGAGGGTAGGGGAAGGTCTTGGGAAAGTCGCCCGGGCCCCCGGGGGCCGGCGAGAGGCGCTCGGACTTGATGCTGACTGCGGGGACTGGAGGAGAGGCGCCGCGGGTGGGAGGACCCTCCTCGCCCAGGCTGCGGCCCCCGCTGCAGGAAGGGAGAGAGAAAAGGGAAGCCTGGAATTCATCGAGGAAGGAAGGGGAGCCAGGGAGGTGGCATGGCTTGGGCCAAGGATGGGCAGGAGGACCCTGGGAAAGAAGGGGGTGGCCATCCCTCTTGGGACCTCCGAAACAGCCGCCCACCGGCCGTGAACTGGACGCAGTGCAAGGGATAGCCACCAGGGGTCAGCAGTGTCTAGAGGCTTTGGAGGACCTGGAAGGGCCCCACCAGGAAACCCAAATCTGGAGGAGAGATCGGGGTACTTACTTGGACTGGGCGGGGGCGGCTGGGGGCCCATCCCCTCTTGAGGACTGCCAAGGAGTCAGGGTCGGGGGCTGCAGCAAGCCAGGGGGCGGCGGGGGGTCTCCCAAGCTATATTCTGGTGGGCAGGAGGGGTAGCCTGAGAGAGGAGACCTCTCTGAGCTCGTTGCCCAAGCCAGGCTGACCCCACAGGCCAGTTTTCTGTTTGGGTGGGTTGCCCCTGGGGGAACCCACAGCCGGTAGGTGTGTGGACATTTCCCAGACAAGGAGTGGGGGGATGTACCTGGGGGGCCTGCAGGGAGAAAAGGGAAGCTGCTCAGAGGGGGTCCTGGGGCCGAGGTGGTGCTGGGGCTCTGTAGACTACCATAGAGGCTTCTCTGTGGGGAGAGAAGGTGAAGGGGACACTGAGGCCCACACACAGGCCACCCTGCCCGCCCTCATCAACCCCCTGCCTTCCTTCCCTCACTCACCGAGGTGCTAAGACCCCCTCGGGACCCAGCCAGGCCACCAGGCAGGTCTGGCCTCCGCCCATCTGCTGCCAGGTACAGTGGAGGTGGTGTCTTGCTAGTGAGGTGGCTTGGTGAGAAGAGAGGGTGTGCCAGACCTGGGAAGGAGGACCCCCCAGAGAGAGGGTGGGTGGGCCATGCCATCAGCTAAGTCTGAGGCTTAGAGGTGACACACTCAGCCAGAGCCAAGATCCAGCCCCCCAACCTCCTGGAACTCCCCCCTCCGGGCCTAAGTCCCATGCTCACCTGGGGGCCCAGCTTTGGGGGCTGCTGGTCGGAAGGGAGACGGGCGGCTCTGGGCAGGTAGGGCTTCCCCAAGCCCAGTGGGATCACAGCCTGGTGGGGGCAGGGCCCCATACACCATGTCCGGGCCGGGCATAGTCGGTGCTGCTGGCTGTGGGCCGAGATGTGGGATGGGTGGAAGGAGGGCGTGGATGTGGGTGCCAAGGCCACTCCACCTTCAGGAAGCCTCCCCTTCTGGCTCCCTCCTCAATCCCCCCACCTGCCCTCCCCTGGCCTAAACCCACAGGGGAGGAGCCTGCATCTGGCTTAGTTTCTCTTCAACCACTAGGTGCAGAGCTGAGGCCCCTCACTCAGCCTTGAGTTGGCACAGAGAGGGTATGTAATGAATCAAAGAAATGAAGAAGGAAGGAACTGTTGGCCTTTTGAACTCTTGCTCATCCTTCAAAGCCCCAGCTACAGTGCTCCTTCTTTGAGGAGGTCTCCCCTTCCCAGGCAGAGACCTGGCTCCAAACTTTAGGTTCCCTGGCCCGAGGTCCCTTTCTCTATCTCAGCCTCAACGGCTTGAGCCTGGGTGGGGAAGGGCCCATGTCCAGTGGGGCAGGGGGCTACTTACATAGAGCCGGGGCCGGGGCAAGGCTGGGTCACCTCCATCACCTGCCAGCCGCCGCAGCTTTTCTCCTGGTCCCTCAGGCCCCTCTTCTGTCTCCAGCTCTGGCCCATCAAGGCCCACACCCCTCCGCTTCAATGTCTATGGGGACAGGAGACAATGGGATGGGCCTTTACCTCCTACCCAAGGAAGAAAAAATAGTTCTATGGAGAGAGGACAGGCCTTCCCCACTCAGCTCTGAGGGTAGAAAGAACGCCCATATGGCCCACTCCAGCCCAACCCCATTGATTAAAACCCCAGGGAGTCACCATTTAGTAACTTCCTACCGCAGTCTGGCTGGGCAAAATAACCGGGAGGTGACAAGCAACTTGAAGGTTGAAGCGGGAACTTAGCGGGCACCCAAGGTAGCGGGAGCCGCTTTATTGCGGAGCAGCAGAGGTATATATACCTAACTGATTACACACAGCTTGACTCAATTAGCATCATCTAGATACAGCAGTCAGCCAATAAGGAATCCTCACCATCTTAATGGCTCGGTGGCGTTGCCTTACCAACCACTCCTCCTGGCAAACTGCCAGGCGCCATCTTGACTTGATTTGCGGTCCCCAACAAGTTCCAACTGTGTTTGTTTCAGGAAGGACCCAGAGAGGTCAAGGACCCACCTAGATCACACAGCAGAGCCGAGATCACCCAGGCTTGCTGGTGCTTCCTGATTTAGTCCTGAACTCCCCATGGCTACTTCCATTCTGTTTCCACGTGCAGTGGGGTTTAGTACATGTGAGGAATTGAACTCTGAGGACACTATGGGCTTAACTGGGCTGGTCTCCCCCGGGGCCAAAGAACTACACACTCTTGGTCCTGCTTCTTTTTTGCCAGCTTTGCCCCTTCCTGGAACACTGGGGACTCCCAGGTGCAGGGCAGCCTGCTGCTCCCTCCAGCCCTGGGGCTTTAGCTCCCCTTGCCCACCCTGGCTGGTAGGTGTGGGGTCAGAGCCAACTCCTGGAAAAGCTGCTGTGGTCTCTTTCTCCTGAGCACACAGCAGCTCAGATCAAAACTGCAGATCAAACTATGCAAAGCAAGTTTGCTTCTCAGTGCCCGCCCTCTCTCTCTCTCTCTCTCTCTCTCTCTCTCTCTCTCTCTCTCTCTCTCTCATTGTGTGTGGTGCTGAGGTTTGAACCCAGGACCTCATGCATGCTAGACAAGCACTCTACCACTGAGCTACATTCCCAGCCCTTTTTATTTTATTCATTTATTTTTCGGTACCGGGGATGAACTCAGGGGCACTTGACCACTGAGCCGCACCCCCAGCCCCATTTTGCATTTTATTTAGAGACGGGGTTTCACTGAGTTGCTTAGGGCCTCGCCATCGCTGAGGCTGGCTTTGAACTCGCAATCCTCCTGTCTCAGCCTCCCGAGCCCCTGGGATTACAGGCGTGCACCAGGTTGCTGAGACTGGCCTTAATCTCATGATCCTCCCACCTCAGCCTCCAAGTAGCTGGAATCACAGGCGTGCGCCACCATGCCCAGAGCGCTCTTTCTTTCTGCTGTCCAGGCAGCTATCCCTAGGAGGCGTCCTTCATTACCCCGTAGCTGGTTTTATCAGCCACAAGGCCAGATTGCAATCTTGTCTTTTGTGCAAACCCAGAGTCCCTGGGCAGAGTGTGCTGGGTTTGTTGGGGCCAGGGTAGAGGGCCCCGAGGTACCTCGAGGATGTCGGTGTTGGTGCGGCTCTCGTGGGGCTCGCTGTACTCTGTGTACTTCAGCAGCACGCGGTCCATGTCGGTGCTGGCGTACTGGAAGAGGCGGTTGGCGCTGTTGAAGATGATGAGGGCGATCTCGCAGTCACAGAGCACGCTCAGCTCATAGGCCTTCTTCATCAGCCCAAACTTGCGCTTGGTGAAAGTCACCTGGACCCAGGACCCACCGGAGCAGGGGAGAGTGGGAAAGGATCAGGATGTGGAGCAGTGCGGAGGGAGGGCAGGGACCTGATGGGTCCTTGACGATGCTTGGAGAGTCCATGCTTTTCCGTGGGTTTTCCCCACCCGCCGCCCCTGGGATTGAAGCCAGGGCTGTCTATTACTGAGCCACATCTCCAGCCCTTTCTATTTCATTTTGAGACAGAGTCTTGCTAAGTTTTTTTCCAAGCTGACATTGAACTTGCCATCCTCCTGCCTCAGCCTCCCAAGTGGCTGGGCGTGCAGGTGTGCGCCCCAGGCCTGGCACCGGGTGCTCCTTCTGGTTGAGCTGCTCCCTCTGATTTCTCAGTCAGCAAACTCCTACTGGTGCTTCGCAATTCAACCCAAATAGCCCCTCCTCTTTGGTAAGCTTTCCTTGGCCTCCCAAAAAGAGCCCACACTTTTTCTCCCAGCTGCCCTCTGAGTTGGTGTGTCTGTGCCCAGCTCCATCCCCTGTATGACCGGGCTCCAGGGAGAACAAACAAAGACACGGTCATAAAAGTGAGCAAATACTCCATCTCAAACTCCTGAGGGTGACTCAAGGCTCCTGAGGCCTCCTCACCCCCTTGCAGTTCTCCCAAATTGCCAGGCCTTTTCCAGATTGTGTGCCCCTTTCCAGGAACACCTTTCCCTCAGCCACGACTCCAAGCCAGTAAACTTACCTGCCGATTCCTCTGGTCCAAAATGCGCGAGATCTGAATTTTTTTCCTCCCCATGGCCCCAGGCTGAGCAGAGTGAACTTGATCTGGGGGAAAAGGGGGAGAGGACAGAGTGGGTGGATGGAAAATGGGGAGGGGAAGCCCAGCCTCCCTCCTGTCCTCTGCCTGACCCTGCCAGGTGCTAAGGGAAAGATGAGGAGGAAAATTAAGGCAGGCTGCATCCCCTCTGCCTGGGAGCAGCCCCAGAATGTAGCAGATGCTCAATAAACACATTCAAACCCATGAGGAGAAGACCGACCAAGGGTGGAAAAGCAAGTACAGAGGTTCCAATACTGAGGTTAAAAATGACACACTGATGAACCTGACCTCCCTGGGCCTCAGTCTCCCCAGCCATGCATTGTGCAGTGATGTGCGTTGCTGGGTGTTGCTGAGAGATAATATGAGTTAAGCCATGTGAGGTGGTAAGATGTGCCTGGCACAGAGCAGGTGCTGCATACAAGCTGTTATTATGAATAATAGCAATAGCCAAAAGGTCCTGCCAGCCAGGCTGGAGGGACATCCAATGCCAGCACCCAGCAGCACTTAGCAAACGACCATAGAATCTAGACTCAAGCTGCTGAAACTGAGAAAGCAGAACTATAGGACCTCGTGCACACCCAGAGGGGCTTGGGCCACACAGTGGACAGCCTCATATTCAATCTCACAATGGCAGGCCCACATGCAAGAGCCAGAGCTGTATTTACAAGAAAACATATTCATTTATATATTATTTGTTTACTTTTTTTTTGAGGTGCTGGGTATGGAACCCAGGGCTTTGCTCATGCTAGGCAAGTGCTCTACCACTGAGCTACATTCCCAGCCTTTTTTATTTTATTGATTTATTTTTTTGGTACCAAAGATTGAACTCAGGGGCACTTGACCACTGAGCCACATCCCAGCCCTATTTTATATTTTGTTTAGAGACGGGGTTTCACTGAGTTGCTTAGTACCTCGCCATTGCTGAGGCACTCGCCTTTGATTCATTCTTTTTTTAAAAAAAATTTTTAGACGTTGGTGGGCCTTTATTTTGTTCATTTATTTATATGTGGTGCTGATAATGGAACCCAGTGCCTCACACAGGCTAAGCAAGCACTGTCCCACTGAGCCACAACCACAGCTCCATGATTAGTTCTTTTTAAAGGAAAATGTGTGTGTGCTCTCTGTGTGTGTGTGTGTGTGCTGGGGAGTAACCTAGCACCTCATGTATGAAAATTTTCTGAGAATAACAGAGCTGGTGGCACATACCTGTAACCCCAGTGACTTGGGAGGCTGAGACAGGAGAATCACAAGTTCAAGGCCAGCCTTAGCAACTTAGCCAGGCCCTCAGCAACTTAGTGAGACCCTGTCTTAAAATATTATAAAACGGCTAGAGCTCAGTGGAAAAAATAAAAAAGAATAACAGAGCCAGGTGCAGTGGCACATGCCTCTCATTCAGGCTACTTGGGAGGCTCACAAGTTTGAGGCCAGCCTCAGCACCTTGGCAAGACCCTGTCTCAAAAATAAAAATTGAAAAGGATTGGGGATGTAACTCAGTGAAAAAGCACCCCTGCTTCTGGCCTGGAGTCTTCAGACTGTGACCTTGGCCTGGGGTCTGTCTACTTAGAAATGTAGCAGAAGCCTGGATCTCCCTCACGGAGCTCTTGGCCTGAAAGGCACAGGTGCTGGGCCACAAGGACACAGTGTGAGGGGGTCTGCCTGCCCCAGCGACCCTCATGTAGAACTTGGTAGAACAAAGGAATCACGTTGCCCACACATAATTAGTCACGCGCTCTGCTGGACAGACAACCGCCCTAAGCCCCCAAGTTCCCAAGGGGACAGCCCCTTCTGCTAACGATGTGACCCTGCTCTACTTCCCAGCCTCTCCCATGTTACAGGTGTCTGTGACAGGAGGCTTTAGGCAAGTGGTCTCCCCAGGGTCACGCAGGCCTGCACATAGCTCTCAGCCAGCCTCAGACACTTGGTGGGGCCCTCAGTATGGGAGGCCTCTCCCTAGGTCTCAGACTATTCTGTGAATGGAGCCAGTATCAGTCCCCTGGGGTGGGCATAAGATGCTGAGTGCCCACCACTAGGCCTGGTGAGGAGCTCTTAAGAAATTCAGATCCCAACCAGACACAGTGATGCACACCTGTAATTCCAGCGACTTGGGAGGCTAAAGCAGGAGGAGGGCCAGCCTCAGCAACATGACCCAAAATTTAAAATGATTAAAAGGGCTGGGGATGTAGCTCCATGGTAGAGCACCCCCGAGTTCAATCCCTAGTGTTTCCTCCACCTCCCCCACAAAATTCAGATCCTAAGCTGGGGATGTAGCTCAGTGGAAGAGTGTTTACCCAGCATGCATAAGGTCCTGGTTCCATCGCTAGTTCCCCTTCCTCAGCAAAATCAGACTCTGGCCCAGTGCAGACCTGACTCCAAATCCTTCTCAGTTTATCATTAAGACACAGACACCATGGCTAGGGTGAAGTTCAGTGACAAAGGAGCCCCCAAAGCCAGGAAGTCTTAGGTAGTTGGAAGGCTGAAGCAGGAGGATCACTGGAGCCCAGTTCAAGACCAGCAACACAGTGAGATAGTGAGACCCCATCTCGAAAGAAAGAAAGAGAGAGAGAGAGAGAGAGAGAGAGAAAGGGAGGGTGGGAGGGAAAGAAGGAAAGAAGGAAAGAAAGAAGGAAGGAAAGAATTTTTCAGATCCTTTGGGAATGGCCACAGTCTGGCCTGGGTATCCAGCGGCCATAAGGGTAAGACACTTCAGCTGGATGTGTGGCCCCCTGAGTGACCCCAGGAACACAGCATCCTCTGCCCTCTGAGCCAGGTCTCTGGGCCATTACCTCTGTGTAGAGCTGGGGCTGGCAGCTGGGCCCCCCCAGCTCCAGCTTTACTTGCTAAATTTAACCACCAAGGCTAATTTTAATCCCCGGCCGGAATCAGGCGCGTTCCCACGGCTGGGATGTGTTGCCCCAACCCTAGAAGGTCCCTGGAGGCTGAAGGGGGGCACTGGCCCAGAGGTTCCAGTGCCAAGATGACTCCGGAAATGCCCCCTACACCCGGGGTCCCATGAGAGCAGGGGCCAGACTGGGGCTTGGACCTGAGCCACTTAAGCCTGAAAGACCGGATTCCAAATCCTTCTCAGTTTGTCATTAAGACACAGACACCATGGTTAGGGTGAAGTTCAGTGACAAAGGAGCCCTCAAAGCCAGAAAGTTGGGGAGTCTCTGTGAACAGAGACCCTAGAGCAAAGACAGGAAGTGAGATCCAGGCAGCAAGGACAGCAGGTGCAGGGTCTAAAGAGGAATGAGACACAGCCCGAGGCTGGAGGGAGGCACAGGGGACCTCCAGGGCTGGGCCACTATGGGTCTCCTAGATGAGGACCGTGGGTTCTGGTCTAGGAGCCATTGAGAACTACGAGAGAGACTTTGTACAGAGACAGGATAGGCCTTGCTTTTTTATTTATTTATTTATTTGTTGGTACTGGGATTGAACTCAGGGGCACTTTATCACTGAGCTTAATCCCCAGGCCTTTTTAAATTTTTTTTTTTTTTTTAATTTTTGAGATAGGATCTTGCTAAGTTGCTGAAGCTGGTCTGGAACTTGAAATCCCCCTGCTTTAAGCTCCCGGGTCATTGGGACTCCAGGCACATATCACTGAGCTCAGATATTTTCTTCTAGTTTTTGAAAGAAGGTCTCATTATGTTGTTCAGCCTGCCTTCAAACTCTTGGGCTCAAGGTGATCCTCCTGCCTCAGTCTCCTAAGAAACTGGGACTACAGGCACATGCCACCGTACCTGGCTTGATTTATCATTTTAAGACTCAGCTCGTGGCTGTCATGGGGATCAGAACTGCTGGGGGCAGGGAGGGAGATGATTTGAGGGTGGAGGGGAGGACAGAGGTGCACCTGTCTGGGGGTGGGACTCCTTCAATGCTTTGTGCCTTAAGTCATTGTACTCCAGGGTCTGCTGGGTTTTCTGCCTTCTCCAGAGCCAGGCCTGACAGGTGTACTGGGCTCATGCATGAGTTTAATTCTCCTGGCACCCATTGATCCTGGTACTCCCCCCCCCCAATCACCCAAGAGCCAACTCACTTTGGTCCCTGAGGGATCTACACAAAACAGCTCCAATCATGCTCACAGCTCCATAAGTCCACACTGTCCTCATGAGCAAGTTCAGCATTCAGCCTGATATTCAAGGCCCCTGCCCAAATCAGCTCCTGCCCATCCCACTCTCCCTTCAATAAGTATCTCTGCTTAAAAGGCTCTTTTGTCTCTTCTTCACCTTTGCAACTCCTATTCACACTTCAAAACCCAGCCCCCCCAAAACCCATTTCTCCGGGAAGACTTCTTTGCCATTCTGGACTTCCACAGTGCACATCCTTCCCCTCCAGTTCTGACCCCATTGTGCTGGGGTATGCCTATCCAGGTTTATCTCTCCCAGAGCAGCAACCCCTCTGGATCAGGCCCATGAGTGATCAAGAAGATTTCGTGAGGGGCTGGGGATGTGGCTCAGTGGTAGAGCACTTAGCATGTGTGAGGCACTGGGTTTGATCCTCAGCATCACATAAAAATAAAGAAATTAAATAAAGGTTTGAAAAAAAAGAATGCTTTAAAAGAAAAAATAAAAAGATTTGGTGGTTGGAGCAGGTCAAGAGAAACATGACTGTTCACCCCCTACACATACCCAGTTTCCCTCAACAACTTCCTCTTAGAGTCCCCCAGCTGATACCCTGCCCAGAAATACACGCGAATGCAAATCCAGTCACTCAGCATGGACCTGTCTAGGGCCCAGGTGTGAAGGGCCAGCAGAGGAACGCGGAGGCGGAGGGCCTAGGGTGTGCATATATATTTGTACTCACATGCAAATCCCCACCCTGAGCCGCAGACAGACCCTGGTGGCCCATTCTCCAGATGTTGGTGTGATCGGAACTTCTGGGGGGAGGTGGTGGCACATGCTGAGTGTGCCGGGCACGAGGGGGGAAGCTGAGGTTGGGGAGGCCTCTTCTGCACATGCACACCCTCCCCCTCTCGTCCAGCCAGAAGGCGGAGAGCTGGGGGCTTCTGCCTGGCACAGGGGCAGGGAGTGAAGCCATTGACCTGGGGATCAAGTAGGGAAGAAAGGACAGAATACAGGGGCATCTCAGGGGAGGAAGCAGGTAACTGTGCCTGAGGCAGAGGCTAGACAGGGGCCTGAGCAGGTGAACAGGGAAGCCACCCCTTTCTTTGAACCCCCATACTTGGCACTGAGTATCACTCTGTGCTAACCACGAGCTAGGCTGACCCTTTCTTTTTTTTTTATTGTTTTTAGTTGTAGTTTAGTTGAACACAACTAATACTTCTATTTTACTTATTTATTTTTATGTGGTGCCTCACATGTGCAAGGCGAGCGCTCTACCACTGAGCCCCAGCCCTGGCCCTAGGCCGACCCTTTTTTAAAAGAAGTAGAACAACAATCATGGAAGATACAAAAAGTGACTTGAGACCCCTCATTTAAAAAAAGCATCAGCTGTGTGCAAAGCCCTGAGTTTAATCCCCAGTGCCGCCAAAAAAAAAAAAAAAAAAATCAGCCAGGTATAGTGGCACATGCCTGCAGTCTCAACTATTCCTGAGGCTGAAGAGGAAGGATGGATTGAGCCCAGGAGTTTGAGGACAGCCTGGATAATATGGAGAATCAATCTCTCTCTCTCTCTCTCTCTCTCTCTCTCTCTCTCTCTGTCTCTCTCTCTCTCTCTGTCTCGCTCTCTCGCTCTCTTGCTCTCTCTCACTCTCTCGCTCTCTCTCGCTCTCTTTGGTACCAGGGATTAAACTCAGGGGCACTCGACCACTGAGCCACATCCCCAGCCCTATTTTGTATTTTATTTACAGAATTTACAGACAGGGTCTCACTGAGTTGCTTAGTGCCTCACTGGGTTACTGAGGCTGGCTTTGAACTCATGATCCTCCTGCCTCAGCCTCCCAAGCTTCTGGGATTACAGGCGTGAGCCACCTCGCCCGCTGAGAAACTCCATCTTTAAAAAAAAAAAAAAAAAGCACCAGGCTCGGATGGTTTTACAATTCTTTTCATTGAACCTCAATGCACAGATGAGCCCAGTGTTATTTAAACTAATTAAGACTTTTGAAATAGATGGGAGCTGTTCAAGTAGTTTTACGAAACTAAGAAATTACTTTATGTTTAAACCTGAGTAAGTCTAAAAACAAAAGTATTGACCATGATAGGGGTTACATTTGCCAGGGGCAGCAGAAGTCACCACCTGAACTGAGACACAAGCATGAGAAAGGGACAACCAAGAATGGGGTAAACAATCATGGGATCTGGGGAAAGATCCCGCAAAATAAAGTCCCGCAAAATAAACTGCAAAGAAAAAGACCTGGAGGTGATAATGAGTAAATCAAAGAAGGTGATGTGAGAGATAGGAAGAATGGAGGGAGGTGGTAGTGACAAGATTTGCAGTGGTCACAACACATAGGGCCAGTGGGCCACCGGGAGGAGAGGGGGCTTTACTCTGAGGGCAATGGAAAGCCATAGAGTTTGGGAGAAGGGGAATTTTGTGTTTTTCTTTTTTTTTTTTTTTTAGTTGTGGGGTGGAACCCAGGACCTCATACTAAACACATGCTCTCCCACAGAGCTATGCCTCAATGCTTTGTATGGTTTTAAAAAGTTCCTTCAAGGGGGAAAAGAAGTTCCTCTGGCTCTCGTTCACTGGGAGTAGAAAGAGGTAAAACTACTTGGAAACCTGTCAGGCGTATATTTAATCTGAACAGATGCCTCTGTGATGACCCTCTCCTCAGTATTCACCCAAGAGAAATGGGTCCATATTGTACCAGAGGACATAGGACAAGAATCAGCAATTTTATGCATCACAGCCCCAAACTGGAAATGACCCACATGCCCTCAACAGGAGAATCAGTAAATATTTTCTGGTAGAGTCTACAATGGACCGTGACATTGTAGATAGAAAAAGCGCACGCTCTAGCTTCATGAAACTACATGGTGAATCCGAACCGACTCTGCTGACAATACGGAGGGGATGTGTGCTGAGATGCCATTTACACCAAGTTCCTAAATAGTCCAAATTCATCTCTGGTGATGATATCAGCACAGTGGCTACTTAGGGCAGAGGCCCAAAGTGGAAATCCTGGGGGCTAGGAATGTGCTGCTTCCTGATCTGGGGTCTTAGTATGAAGTGTCCGGTCTTGCAAATATTTTGAGCTTTACTTCAGTGAATATGTACATTTTGCTTAGTGTGATTTATCTTAACCAAAAATTATTATTATTATTATTTTTTTTAGAGTTGGGGACGTAGTTCAGTTGTACAGCACCTGCCTACCATGCTTGAAGCCCAGGTAAAACACACACACACACACACATACACACACATACACACATACACACACATTTAAAGCCCACTGCTCCTGCTCATGGCTACCATAGGGACCAGTGTCTGTCCAGGCAGGAGTGAGGTGACAGGGAGAGGCTGGGCAGAAGTCCTGGTGGGAAACACGCAGTCTGGACAGAAGTAGGGTCCGTAAGAGGGCAATGATGGACTAATGGTTTGTTGAGCAAAGGAAAAGAGCTGGAAGCACATGCCCGTGGTGGGAGAGAAGAGTCAGGGTCCAGGTCCCACCCCTGGGTGGGGGTGGGAGATGAAGGAGGACCTCAGGAACACCTGAATATCATAAATTCTCTGTGGTAGTGACTGTGGTTACTAAATCAATCCACAAACACCCTGAGCTTCTTCAGGTCATAGACTGTCACCTTTCTAGGTTGATCAGGCATCTGTCCCAGGTGATGGAGACTGAAGGGCACTGGAAGGAATCCCACCCTGCCACTGACCCTTCACCTTCGGCCTCTCCTCGCAGGAGGGCTCGGGATTCTCACCTGTAAATGAGCCTGCGAATCCTTCTCCCATCAGCTGGGAGGAGGTGGGGCGGAGGGACGGGTCTCTTGACCTTGTCTCCTTCCTTCCCAGAAGCCAGTTTTGGAACTTGGGACGCTGAGTCAGCGTGCTGTCTCGCAAGGCCACGGTGACAGCCTTCGCTGCATCAATCCCCCACTTCCTCCCCCATAAAATGGGTCACAGGATCGTGACCTCAGAGGCTTTGCAGCGAGGGTTTGAGAGCACAGATCAGGAACGAGTTCCCCTTCTCGGCTCCCAGTGGGCATTTAATGGGGGGACGAATGGCAGAGTCAGTCTGCCAGACCCTTGAGCCCGCGAGGAGACCGCAGATCGGCGGGGGACCCAGGCCGGGAAAGGAGAAGTGAGAGGCAGGTGGGTGGCGGAGGGAGGCGCGGGCCCGCGGGACGCTGCGGAGCGGGGAGGGGGCGCTGCTCCGGCCGCCGCGACGAATCAGGCCGGAGGCCCCGCCTCACGCAACCCCAGCAGCGGTTTCATCACCTGCTCCCCAAGTACCTCATTACGGGTGACAGGAAGAGCCCCTTGGAAAGCCAGGACCCCCCCTCCCCTCTCTTGGGGGCCAGAGCAGCTCCGACCCCAGCTGCTGGCGGCGACCCTCCCTCCCCAGCCAGAGCCTTGGACCCGCCTTCTCCCCTGGGAACCTGGGGACATGATGCCCAGGTGCGTTGGGGAGCACCGGGGTGACCCGGGGGCCTGGATCAGCCCACTGGGTCCTTCTGGCCCCCCGCAGGTGCCCTTGGGGAGAGTGTGGGCTCAACCAGCGCTTCCCCTGCAGCCTCAGTTTCCTCCCCCAGAAGATGGGGAGAGTCTGGGCTATCTTGAGGTCTCTGGGTGTGACTTTTTCCAGGAGGCTTTGGGTTACTCTTCCTCAGCCCTCCAGGGTCCAGAGAAGAGTGAAGCCCTCAAGCAGTTCTAGGCGGTGGGGTTGAGGGAAGAGATTAAGATTATCCCTCAGTCTGGACAGAATGGGGGGAGATTCCCTGACAAAATGAGACCCCAAACACGCAGAGCCCCTCAGAATATATAGAGGCTCTAAACGATGGATCCACCAAACACTTTTATTCCCAAACACATAAGGATCTCTGCCTACAGAAGACCTCAAGCCAGGGGTGGTTACTCTCACCTTTAATCCTAGCCACTCAAGAGAGACTTGGGAGGCTAGGGCAGGAGGATCGCAAATCTGATTGTAAGTTGCCAGCCTGGGAAACTTAACAAGATTCTGTCTCAGAATAAAAATTAAAGGCCAGGCTCAGTGGTGCACTGGGCTTCGGAGGCTGAGGCAGGAGGATGGCAAGTTCAAAACCAGCCTCAGCAAAAGTGAGGTGCTAAGCAACTCAGTGAGACCCTGTCTGTAGACCCCGTCCCTAGGACCCCCCCCAAAAAAAAAAACCCAGAATTTAAAAGGGCTGGGGTGTAGCTCAGTGGTAGAATGGCTCTGGGTTAAATCCCCATTACCAAAAAAAAAAAAAAAAAAAAAATCCTCAAAACACAGCTCACACTACACACAGATCACCCCCCCAAACAACCCACATAGTTATCCAAACATAAATCCCCCAAACATAATCAGATCCCTTTGTACATGCAGACCCCGGACATACATAGGCCCCCCAACAAGTCAATCCCCCAAATACAACAGACCCCCAGACATAAAGAGCTCCCTAAATGCATGTAGACACCTGACTCATACAGATCCCCCAACAACATGCAGATGCCAAGATATATTCAGACTCTCCCAAACACAGACCCCTAAAATCCATGCTGGTCCCCTAGGACATGGACACAGGTGGGCTTTCCCACCTCTTCTTTAAGCAGGGGGCTGAGGTCTGAGGGTAGGGGTTCTGAACCCCAAAATCCAAGAACGTTCAAGCTAGAGAAGGCCATGGGACCCTGGAGCACAGATGTACTCATAGGAAAACTGAGACCCAGTTGGGGACACCCAAGACCCCTTCCCTGGACCACTCCTGCTGGAGGGGCAGGAACCCGCAGTAAGCAGGACTTACACTGTGCCCCAGGAGCCCAGTGTGGCCATCCACTGAGAAGTCACAGCTGGGGCTGTGGGGCCAGTCAGTACAGCTTTCAAACTCTTTTTTTCCCCCTTCTGTGTAGAGGATTTATTTATTTAGTTATCTATCTATCTATCTATCTGTCTGCGGTGGTGGGAATGGAACCCAGGATCGTGTGCAGGCTAGGCAAGCACTCTACCACTGAGCTATGGCTCTAGCCCTGTGCTGGGGACCAAACCCAGGATCTCTTGCATGCAGAACACAACCCTAGCCCAAGGTTCCAATCCTGATTTTACCATATGCTCATTTTTTTTTTTATTCTTTTGGAGCCTTGGTTTCCCCATGTGTACACTAGGCCCCTGCACACTTCCCAAGCACCCATCCACCTCTCCCCCAACCTCAGCTGACCTTCTGCCCCTTTTGGGGCACATGACACACTGGCCCCAAACAGATCTGCCACATTCCCATCACTTTCCCTTTGCCCAGGTCTCTTAACACCATTTTCAGCCCTATCCAGGCACAGCCAACATGACCTGCAGAAATCCCTCCTCCTAAAAGCACCCTCTTCCCCAGGTGGGATTCACCTAAACCTGCAGCACTTCACCCTACAGGACTTCCCGTCCCCACCCCCTGTGGTGCTGGGGATGGAATCCAGGGCCTTGAATATGCTAGGCAAGCATATGCAATATGCCCAGCCCTTTTTGTTTTATTTTGAGACAGGGTCTGGCTCAGTTGCCCAGGCTGGCATCAAACTTGTGATCCTCCTGCCTCATCCTTCCGAGTAGCTGGAATTATACGTCTGATTGTATTCCTTGGTGCTTTCTTTGACCAGCATCTTGCCACAATAGCATGTCCTACTCTGTGAGGGCGGGATGGAGCCTCCCCAATCCCTGGCCCACTGTAGATCCCCCATCACTCTTCTTGGAATGAATGAGCAACAACTGTTTAACAAACAGAAGAAACACTGGTAACTTGTTCAGCTTTTATGGTGCTGGGGATGGAACCCAGGTCCTTGCCCTAGCTAGGCAAGAGCTCTACCACTGAGCTGCACCCCTAGCCCTCAGTTTCCTTCCTTCCTTCCTTCCTAACTACCTACCTACCTTCCTTAAGGGGCACTTAACCACTGAGCCACATCCCCAGCCCTTTTTATATTTTATTTAGAGACAGGGTCTCGCTGAGTTGCTCAGGGCCTTGATAAACTTCTGAGGCTGGTTCTGAACTCGTGACCCTCCTGCCTCAGCCTCCCAAGCCGCTCAGTTTTCTTTTAAACACTTCATGGCCCACAAAACAAACTGAAGGCCCCATATGGCCTGTGGGCCACAAGTTTGAGACCCCTGCTCTGAAAAGTTTTCACAGTACAACAGCCAACTAGATAGGCCAAGCAACTGACCCTCTGGAGGTCCCACTACTCAGCTTGAGTGGAAACCACATCCGGAAGTCACCCAACACAAACCTGGCCTGCCACAGGCATGCTCACCTGCCAAGAAGGCCTGTCCTTCATCAAGGTCACTGAAAACTGAGGATCCTCCCATCCCATCTTACCTTCCTGAGGATCCAGGAGAGACACCACGCTTAGCCTGACCCTGCTGTCCCACAGCCAAGCCACCAAAGGCCCCAGCAATGTCCCCTGAGCCTCAGTGGCGGCTGCAGGGACAGCCCAAGATTTCCCTCTCTTTGTTCCAGAGAAAGATCTCCCTGTGGGGCCCCAGAAATTCATCCCCAGAGGCCCAGGCCTCCCTGCTTGGGAAATTAGCACATCTGTCAGTGCTGGGCTGGGCGGAAGGGGTCCTGCCCACAGCCTGGCAGCCCTAAGATGCAGCCAGCTGGAACCCTGGGATGTGACTTTGGGGCATCCCCAGTCCCTTACTGTCTACCCCCAGAAATGTCAGGGACACAGGAACAGGGGGTAGACAGAGCTGGGCTCCCCATCAACTGGTACAGTAGGGGAGGCAATGACAGATATGTAACCGTGCCTGGGGGACGGCTGGCCCAGGAGAAATTCAAAAGGCAGGGTCTGTGGCAAGTGGCAGGGAAGGGAGCTGCTTTGGACAGAGGGTCCAGAAGGGCCTTTCTGAGAAGTGGCCTTACCATGTAGGGATGTGGGGACAACCTGCCTGGCTGATAGAATTATCACACTGCAAAGGCCCTAAGGTGGGAATGTGCTGGGCAGGTTTCAGGAGCAGGCAAGGTTGGTTTGTCCGGGGTGAGGTGAAGCTGAGACAGCTGGAGACAGAGGCTGGGGGGAAGGGGGGGCAGGGTGATGGAGAGCGCTGCAGAACAACAGGGAGTTTTCTTTTTTTTGGGGGGGGGTGTACCAGGAATTGAACCTAGGGGCACTTAACCATGGAGCCACATCTCCAGCCCTTTTTTATAATTTATTTAGAGACAGGGTTTTGCTGAGTTGCTTAAGTTGCTGAGGCTGGGTTTGAACTTGTGATCCTCCTGCCTCAGCCTCCCAAGTCACTGGGATGACAGGCATGCCCCACCTCACCTGGCAGCAATAGGGAGTTATGGAAGGTGTGTGAGCAGGTGAGGGCTGTGGTCTGATTCAAGATTTTTCCGAAGACCTCATGGCTGTCATGGGGAGGAGGTCAGGATAGCATCCAGCAGATGGTGGGCCAGGCAGGCTGCAGACCACAGAAGTGGATGCGGTGTGCCTGTGTCAACAGCAGTGGGGACTCCTGATTTCACCCCACTGCAATTGCTCCCTTCTCAGGCCTCTACCTTGACTTTGGGAACTTGGACCTGGAGGAGAACAGCTCCTAGCAAAGGATGGAGTGAGGATAGGCCAGGATGGTGCTCTTAGGCACCTCTGCTTGGTCACAGATCAGATGGCACCTCCTATGATTGAGCACCTACTCTAGGCGCAGGCCCATACTCCACCTCATTTACACACGGGAGCTGCCTGACCCACAAATGGCCCAGTGAAGCGAAGCCAGTGCCCCTTCTTTATACCAGAAAAGGTGAGCTTTTTTTTCTGGAGCCCACATGGTAAGAGCCCCCAGGTCCGCAATCAAGCCTGGGCCCAAGGGCCAAACTGACACACCCCAACTCATAGCCCCTGCCCAGTCTTGGAAGCAGAACTGAATGTTCAACCCAGAATCACCATGGGGGTGCCTAGACACTCATTCTTACACCTCAGGGGTATCAGGACATTTGCACAGGTCTTACAGACATAGACACAGGGAGGTCGTTTTGTGGGGCAGAGAAATGGGAATCTCTGTGAGGATTCACAGGCTAGGGTAGAGTGAGCTCCCAAACCCCCTAAAGGGATCTATCTATCTCCAGGTATATAAATGCTTCAAATCTTCCAGAAGACTGATTCCCCCCAACTTGTCTATATTCATTGCCTCCAATTATTTTAATTCCTTTTCTTCTCTTAATTTTCATTTTCCAGATGTCCACTGGTTGGTTATGATTTAAGCAAATAAATCACTAGTTGAAGATGGGAAGCCAAATTCAGGGTCCCTCGCCTTTGGTTTTGTTCTTTCAGAGGGCTAAGGAGTAGACTGAGCCCAATCCTTTCTCCAAAAGGCGTGGGTATATCTACCTGTTTGAGTCCCCCACCTCAAAAACAAAAACAAACAAACAAACAAACAACAACAAAAAAAAAACCCAGCTTCCAGCTCTTGAAGGTGAAATTTCTAAAGCCACCCCAAATTCTGTTCTATGGAGGCCAAATTTGGCTTCACACTTCATATAAGTAGCAAGTGACAGGCCTGGGTCAGGAGAACAAGGCTGCCATTTCAGGAAGCCCTCTGACCTCTGGATTCAAACCTCAAACACTGGTCCTTCAAAGTTTAAGTACTTTTTGAACCCAAGTTCCTTCACTCCATGAGTCTTGTCCCCATATGCTCAGGGTCCACAGGTCCTGACTGTCCTCAGAGAGGATTCTCTGTGAGGCCAGGCATGAGGCCTCAGTTATGTCTGCCTTCTCCAGTCTGGCTGGGCCTGGGGTGGCCAGGGACCTGGGTTGCCAACATCTGCAGCCCTGAACCCTGAAAGAGGCAGTGAGGGGAGACCATGACTGTGAAGTAATGCTGCCACCAGCTTGTCATGTGCTGACAACCTCAGAAGGCTGTGACTCTTCTTCCTGTACCATTGTCTTGAAGCACAGGGAAGAAGATGGCCCACAGGCAGCTGTGGTCCCACGTTCTAGGGCTCTGTGCCCATGTTCTCACTGTGACACAGGAGAGCACATCAGTGTACAGTTGTGCAAAGGGGTCTTGCTGATGCCAAATGTGCACACCCAGAGAGGGGCACAGTGCATCTCAGATATAGAGTCGTAGACACATAACAGGGACTCAGGCTGTCACAGTTTGCCCTCAATTCAAATCTCCCCAACTCACATCAAAACCTGACACATGCCCCTTGGACACACAAACTCTCAGAAACACAACCTCTCAGGCACACAACTCAGAAACAACCTTCAGACCCGTGCTCAGGGATTCATACCCTCTCTGAGTGCACTCCTTGAACATACACACACATACGCAAACCTTCGGAGGCACAGCAGCGCACCCGACCTCCAAACCCAGCCCAGAGCACAGAAGCCATTCAAAGGACTGCGCGCGAGTCTTGACCCGATCAGACGCGACCCGACACCCACCTGCTCGGTCCCAGGAATCGGCTCCCAGACCCGCTGCTGCCACACACAGATCCAGGCGCCGGCGGCCACAGGTGCCTTCCCAGTGGGCGGCCCCGCCCCTGGGAGACGATTGGGCGGGGAAAAATCATTTGCATAGAGGGCGTCACCGTGGTGCTGCGGTGGGCGGACATTTGGGCGTGGCCCCGCCCCGAGAGTTCTAAGGCGGGGAATCGGAAGGCTCTAAGTTCGCTGGCAAATTAAGAGGGGAAAGAGAGGACTGGAAGTGTAGCTCAGTGACAGACTACTGCTTAGCCTGCGTATGGCCCTGGGTTCCACCCCAGCAACACACACACACACACACACACACACACATACACACACACACACACACACGGCGCAGGGGTCTAGCGAGACCTGCCAGGCCTCCCTGGCCCTTGCTGGGTGCCTCTGACCTTACTGTAGACCCCTGATCCTAACTTAACCTTGATTTGGACCCTTTCCCTAACTCAGACAAGCTTGGACTCGTTCCATCAGGGATGAAATATAACTTGGATCCCGGATCCTGTTGGCCCCAGGGACCCAGCTGACTCCCTCTCATACAGATGCAGGAACTGCATCAAGGGGCTGTGGAGTCACCTATGTGGCCTAACCCAGTTGTGCCTCCTGCCTCCAGACTTGTGAGTCTGGGTGCCTCCACAGGACGGTGACAGACCCTCTGCTGCTGATCCCATGATCCCACGTCTCCTTTCTTCCCACAGTCCCAAGAATATCCTATTTCTTCCATCATCCATGTTCCTGTCCTTCCCACTCCCCTCTGCCTGCTGTTTCCACTTCAAAAGTCAGCTCTGGTGGGCCTTGTAAAACTGGACCCTAGCCCAGACCTTTCAATCTTCCCCTGGGGGCCCAGGACCACAGGGCCAGACCTAGAGAATGGAGGGGGGTTGGTGAGTGAATTGAAGTGGAAAGAATTACTGAGTCCAGGGTCAGGGATGAAGATAATTCTAGACAGGAGAATTCTGGGGAAGTCCCCAATCTGAGGAAGACAGAGTGCCTACTTCCCCGTCCCTGTGGGGTCAACTTTTCCAATAGGAAGAGTTGGGACACTGGGACAGATGAGAGTTAGGGGCAAGGGCTGTGCCAGAGGGGTCAAGGATGGCTTTCCAGAAGATGGGGTATTTATAGTGGGCTTTCAGGTATGAGTAGGAGCATGCCACTGGGCAAAGGAGTTTTCAAGAGAAAACAGCACTTGCAAAGGTGCAGAGGAAGAGCACAGAACATTCTTTGACAGGGTCAAGGGTCAGGGTGAGAGGAGAGAGATGAAGCAGTAGGAACAGGTTGGGGTAGAACCCAGGCAGGGGCTTGGAAATGAAGAGGAGGGGATCCACTTGGGGGTAGATACCAGGGGAGAGCAGATTTCAATGGCTGCCTAGTGTCCACCTTCTCAGGAGACAATGAGATGTTGCTGAACACCTGGACTCAGGGGGAAGCATATGGAATATGTCCGGGTGTGGGGAACACTGAGGCAGGGAACAGAGGGACTTGGGTGGCTCGTGCCTCTCCTCACACCTCAGTTTACCTGTCTGTGACATTGGAAGTTTGGACCTCTAGTCTGGTCACAAACTTCTCTTTGGACATAAAAACTAGGATTCATGCTGTACCATAAGTGGGTCCCTTGCTTCCACCCAGTACACAATACTACACCCTCAGGTGTCCCAAATATACACCAGGGCTCAGGTCCGGCTGGGGGCTTCAGCCTCAGCTTCAAGGTACAGAACAAGGCTTGGGGAGCATGGAGGTGGCTGGGGAGCCCCAGGCCCCCCAAGGAATGCTCTGTTTACCCGTGGCTGCCCGCCTGCCTCTGATGCAACAGGCAGGCTCTGGTTACGTGAGGGTGGCAGCTGGAGCAGCTCTGGGAGCAGCCGGGGCGTGGTAGAAAGGGCTGGTGGTGGAGCTGAGGCCAGCTGGTTGGAGCTGCTCCCCTGCGCCGTGCCCCTGCCCCTGCCCCTGCCCCCTGCCCCTGCCCAGTACTAGGACTCTCTTCCCTGTCCCTGCCCCCTCCTCCCCCACCTTGCCCCCTTCCACTATTCGGGCTCCCACGCCCCCTTCCTATTCTGGTCAGTTTTTTATCCCATCATTCACGATATTTCTCCCACAATGGTCCCTCCTTACTGCCTTTGCCCTTATTCCTGCCCAGTCCCTCCTCTCATCACTACTCTGTCCACAAGCAAGGCACTGAGTCTCCACTTCAGCCTTCTTAGATGACGGACACCCTGAGTTGTCTGAGTATGAAGTTGGAGGAGAAGGGAGAGAAGGGCCAGCGGGGAGGTCCAGGGAGGGAATCCTGGGAGATGAGGGGGGCCTCCTGGGTGAAGGAAGAGGCTGGGGGAAATGGAGAGCCATGCCCCGCTTTCCCAGATCCTCTTCCAGAATGTCAGCACAGGAAGACTTTGAAGGACTTTCCATGACAAGGACATTGTGGGAAGGCGCTGGGGTTAGAGAACCCTGCCTCCCTGTTCCAGCTTTGCTGTGTACCTGCTGTGTGACTTCAGATCAGTCACTTCACCCCTATGAGCTTTTTTGCTCATGTAAAAAGTGTAGACCATAGCCGCCCCTCCTCCTGGAGGAGCCACACATTTCAAGGTCCACCTACAAAGTCCCCTCCTCCAAAAGCCATCCGTGTGCTTCCTCAGTCTGGGGTTCTCCACCCCCACACTCTCACCTAGCCCAGCACTGACAGCGGGTGGGGCTGCACGTTCAACTCTGTCTCCCTCAGTGTGCGGGCTCCTCAGGGCCAGGCCCAGTGCATGGCAGCCCTGAAGGTAGGTCTTCACGGGTCTCCTGAAATACTACAGAGCCCCAGAGAAGGTCTGAGGGGTGGGGGTGAGGATGGGAAGCAAACTTGGGGCCATGTTGGGGGAGACAACAGGGCTAGGAAGGGGCTTCCCAGGGGTCTATGGCAGAGCAGGTCTGATGTAAAAACCAGGACTTGGACCAGGTGCTAAGGCCAAAAAGACAGCTGAAGAGAAGTCTGATTCTCTTCCTGACCACAGCAGCTAGGGACAGGTGCTGCCTTCTTTGGGTCTCCTTTCAGCCCATCTACATATCTGAAGGAGCTTGGCAGGGCGCCATACTTCACTTCCTGGAATCCCTTCTAGGTCTTTTCTAACCTGGTGACCGCTAGGTTTCTGCTTGAATGCCCCATGGCACGGGGGCTCCTTCCCTCTCTTCCAGCTGCCCATCCATTTCTGAGCCATCTGGGGGCAAGCAGGGCCTGGGACAAGAGGCTGTTCTTGTTCTTGATGGTGCAGGACTAGAAGAGGCCCTGCTGGGTAATCCAGTTCCTTGGAAACTCAGTTTACTCTCTTGAGAAACAGGAGCCAGAGTATAGAAGATGAAAAAGGGGGAATGGTCACAGTGTCCCCAAGACCAGCCAGGGCTGCAGATAATGTGTTTGGAGGCCAAGCTCCTGGCCTAGGTTTTGTCTTTTGCGCCCCCTGGCGGCGGACGGGGGTGCCCCCAGAGGAGAGGCCGAAGTGTGAATGAGATGCATATTAAGCAGGACTCCCATGGGCTCTGAGAACCCCCTTGAAAGGAGCAAACTCTTAGCTGCTGGCTGAAGTTGGGGGCTGTAAGTGACATGGCGCCCTGGGAGAGTCTAGAACACTCCATGACTGCTCCCCCAGTCTGGGATATGTGCAATTATCTTAGCTGTCTCCTGTCCCATGGATTGTGATCTTGCTGTCCGTGTTGGCCTGCCTAGCTCTGGAGAATCCCCGGGCTCATGGAGTAGGGATAATGTTTGCTGGATAAATGGGTACATGGAGGACAGATGAAAAGACAGTTGGATGACGTTGAGATACCTTCAGGCCAAGCAAATGACTCTAACTGTAGAGACCCCACAGCAAGCAGGGCCCCAAATCTGGTGGACCTGAGACTCCCCTCTCCCCCATAGAGTCATTTACAATGGGGAGGCAAGATGGCAGCACAGAAGCCTCCCGGTACACACTAGGAGGGCAGAGGGAGGGCTGAGCCCTGCTTCCTGGCGGTGGGAGACTCATTTCTCCACACTTCCTGTATTCCAGATCCCCTTCACAAGGCCCAGTGTCCCAATAGGAGCCATTCTCTCCTTAGGAGCCTCTGGGCCTCATCACCCCTCCCCCCCTCACTGCCAAGCTGGGGAGTGTGCTTGAGATGCAGCCTGGCTACCCCAACAATTTATTCTGATCTTCCTGATACATTTTATTGCAACAAATAATTTAAGGGCTAACATTTGCACACAATTGGCCTTGGAGGTGTACATACTGAGAACATGTGACACTGAAATTCACAGGACTCAGCGCTGGCTCTTCTGGACTTAGCTGCAGGAATACATCAAAGTAATTTTGGCAAAAGGGTAATTGAAGGGTTCATGAAACTGAAGAATTGAAATGTGTTAACTTCAGGTACAGCTGGATCCAGGGCCCCATGAAATATTCTTAAGTGTCCCTCCCTCCATCTACCTATCCCGATAGAAGAAGCACAGGTCCTTCCCAAGCTTCCAGTAAAATTCCAAGAAGCCCTCCAATTAGGTCACATTTATTTCCTGCTTTCCATTCTCCTCTTCTTCCCTCTCTCAGCCTATAGAACATGCTCAGTACAGCTTTCCTTGTCCAGATGGAGAAAGGGAGAACTAGAGAGGGCCAGCACCAGGCCCCGTATCACCCAGCATGTCAGAGGCAGGGCTAAGACCAAACTAGGAGGCTTAAGAGCCCAGGTCTGCTCTCAAACTGCATGACCTGACACAAATCACACCATCTCTTGGAGCCTCTCATTTCTCATCTGTATTTGGGGGTGCTACCTGCCTAAAGGGGTTGTCCGAGAATGAAAAGAGATAACCCATGAGGAACATACCACACACGGTGGGTACACAATCAGAATTATCACGGGGGCAATTATTGATCCAAGAGCAGGTAAGAGCATAGGAAGAAAAGGCATGTCTTGGGATGATTTTAGCTGGGCTTAGAGGTTTCGGCAGGAACAGGTCTGTGTTGGCCCCACTGGCTTTGTCTTTAATCCCTCTGGGTTGCACAAGGTGGTACCCAGGGGCCCAGCTCTGGTCAGGTTAGGCAGTGAGGAAGGAGTCTGAGAGGTATAGAGTTGTCCCATGAGGAGCCTGGGCTGAGGACCATGTGGAGGGGTCAGAGGGTCTGGGTGTGAATCTTGGTGCTTCTGGGCATGGGCCTCCACCCTGGGCTGGCTCGCTTCTCTGAGCCTCGGTTTTCTCTTCTGTAAAATGAGATGATATTGAGGGTCATGGGACAGGAGAAGCAGGGGATGATTGATCTGTGAAGGTCTTTGAAGATCCTGGCAGGAGCAGCTTTGGGGAAAAGTGGAGGTGGAAGGCTCTGAGAGAAGGGAGCCAGTGGAGAAGAAAAAAGAGGTCTGAAGGGACAAAGGTGAGACCAGAAGATTGTACACAGTGGGATTTCAGTAGCAAAGGAAACAGGAGATGATACAGGAAAGGGAAGGGCAACAGGACAGTGTCCTTTATCAAGGGAGAGGGAGGAACCCGTGGGTGGGGATGTGATGGGGTGATGGGAGTGGACGGTTGGAGGTGGGAGGTAGAGGATGGGTGTGGCCTAGAGCTGGCACAAAATGCTGTGGGGGGCACTGGGGCAGCTGCTAACCCCTCAGGCAGCCTTTCCTGCTCAGGCCTTCCCAGATGGCCCCTAGGCAACCCCCAATCCATGATTCCTCATATTTCCCTGGCCAACAGCCAAGCCTATGAGCAAGCACTTAGTAAGGACTCACTGGCTGACTGAAGTGCCCAATAAGTGCAGAGTGTGGTGCCCAGGGAGTGCTCTCTGGACACAGGTGACCTCCATGGCCTCTTGGCTCTGGTTGCTGCAGCTGAGGGTGTGGGGCCTGTCTCAACTTGCTTTCCCTCAGCCTTTAAGAAGCCCTCATGGCACAGAGGATGATCCCAGCACCTGGCCAACAGGTCCTCTGGATGCCTTGAATCTGCCATGTCTGCCCTCCGTGGGCACAGAACACATTGGTCTTCCTCAGGGATACTCTCCAGGCAAGGTCGCTTCATCTTCCAGGATCCACCATCACCTGGGCAGCCCTCCCTACAAGACCCTGGGCTTGCTCACATCACTGAGCAGTGGGATACCACAACTGTGAAGCACAGGGGGGTGGGGTGAGTGCTGCCTGCCTAGCACTTGGTCACCAGGAGCCCAGATGGCCTGCTGGAGAGGCCACAGGGAGCCTGGACCCCACAGCCAACACTCCAGTCAACACCTAACTGTAGCAGTTGAACTCCAATGAGTGTCCCCAGGAAATGGCCAGTAGAACTGCTCAGCCAAGTAACAGAATTGCATGTTTCTGTAACTATGTTTCTACTACCAGTTTTATAGGGTGTTCAGTTTGGGAATTGTTTGTCATGTACAATAGCTAAGTGCTACAACACTCACCTGTTGTAGCCTGTGCCCTTGTAGTCACCTAATAGGTAACCTTTATAGAAGGAAAAAATAAAGACCAGGGAGGGAGGGAACAGCAGGCGGGTGGTGCAGGGAGGATTCAGAGCTGTGGATATAAGCCCAGCAGGGGTCAGCCTGAGAATGTGTACATGAAGCAATCACAGGGCCTGGCAGGAGAGAGGAAATGTGGGATCCCTTCTGAGCTTTAGAGTGGGGGAACCTCTGAGATCGGGACAAGGCCTGGATAAGAGGCAGGAAGATGGCAGAGAGAGGAAGATGAACTAAGAAGGTCCCTGAATAGCAGAGGCCCTGCAGACACTCTGGGTCTGCAAATGTCTCCTCCCCACTCCCTGAAGCCACCCAACAAGCCCAGTGAGAAGGCCCAGGGGGTTAGACAAGCAGGTCCCTGCTCAGATGCCAAGTGGGCAGGTTAGTTTAGAGCAGAAAAGCTCAAAGCCACCCTTGGCACTGACCTGGGTTGGGGGAGGACAGGGGCCTTCAGGATTCTTCCAGAATCAGGCTGAGGAGGGCGGGGGCAGTTCCTCGGGGCTGGAATAAAACATGTGAGGCCCAAGTCAGAGGCCATGAGGCTACTTAGCTGGGCTGGGGTTTGAGTTTACATCACACTCTGGTCCCTCAAGACTCCTGGCCTAGGCCCTCAGGGCATACATGGGACCATTGCCCACTTCAGACGCAAAGGCTGGACTCACCCATGGGGGACTGAGTGCGACACACTCAGCACTTGCAGAGAGAGGTGTGAACGGCACCTTACCATGTCTTTCAGAAGCACAAGCACTTTCGTAAAGCAGCACAAGTGGGGTACCGGAAAGCATTTTGAAATCCGGCAGCTGGTTTTGGCTTTTGAGTGAACTCTAGTTCCAATTGCCAACACCAACCCAGCCTCATCTTTGCTGAAGAGCCAGCTCTGTCCCTCTCCTCCACCCTTGAAGGGAGGAAGAGGGCACACCCACGACATACGTGCACAAGGCTTTTTGTTCTCAACAATTCTCATGTCTTAGTTATGAGAAACAGCAGATTTTTTTTTTCTTTCTAAATGTCTGGTATGTGTGGGGGCGTAAGTATATCAATCTCCAACCTGCAGAAGCCAAATGCATCCTAAGGTCGAAGTCCAGCTTATGGCCCAGGCACATGTGTTCAAATGTGTGTTTATTAAGTTATAATGAACATCAAAAACAAAAAGAACTACTTTCAGCTCCCAAAACTCCCCCCAGTATTCAAGGACTGTGGTTTTCATTTTAGACTGTCTGGGCCTCGGCTCAAAGGCTCCCTATGCTAGACCATAGCCTGGGTAGGAGGAGGACCCTGCCCACCTCTCTACCTTGCTCACTTACTCCAGCCCCCTGCCTCTTTGATGTTTCCCTAGCATGCCCAGTTCCAAGGTCTTCGCACTCCCCACTCCCCACACCACCATCCCCCAGCCACCTCTGCTTGTGTTACCCAGTCCCCCTCCTCCTGAGCCCCACGTCCCTTTGCTTCCTTCAAAGCACTGAGGAATGCTCTCATCCATTATGTGTATACTTGGTTGCTGTGAGTCCACCTGTCTTGATCACCACTGTGTTCCTAGTACCCAGCTCTGAACTGGGCACATAGCAAAGCTCAAGATGTAGGTGCTACAGATGCCAAAGAACAAGCAGAAGTCCCAGACAAGGTGAGATAAGGAAAGGGAGTTTTGTAAAGAGCAAGAAGTGGCAGTTCCTGGCTGAGCTGGCAGATGGTTCTTATAGAGATGAGGCTGAGGGTGGCAACTGGGTAGGTGGTTCCAGGAGCTACCTGTGGCCCTGGGCAGTGGCATTCATGTGGTCTCGGATGCTGATGGCCTGTTTGAGCAGACCTTCGACACTACGGAAGTAGACACTGCTGTCAACCAGGTTCTTGACGGCACTGAAATGGGAAGACAAGCCTGATCAGCTCTGCATGCATGCCAGTGTCCCACATGCCCCAACACTGGAGAAGGCCACTGCCATGTGCTCGGAGGAGGCCCTGGGTGGATCCAGAGCTCAGTGGGTACCTTGGTGATTCCCTGGACCTCCCTCAGGATTCAGATGTTGGATTTCTGTGCTACACACGAATACCACTGTGACAGAGCACATAATGGCAAGACACAACTTTCATTTTACCTGTAAAACTAAAGTTTTAAAGGTGGTGTAAACATGTAAAGTTAGCCTCAAAAATATCCCAGTAGGGCTGAGGGCTACAGCTCAATGGTAGATAGAGTTCATGCCTAGAATGCCTCAGGCACCAGGTTCCATCCCTAGCACCATAGAAAACAATGACAAAAGACATCACTTTCTTTTTAAGAAACATGCTCCTGCCTTTGAAGGACACTTATCAGCTCAGCAGGGAGAAGATATAAAGGTGAGTTTAGACTGAATCACAAATAAGCCATCATCAATTAGGGATGCTGACTACAAAGCTTCACTAAGTTCTGGCATTGGTGTCACAACTGATAAATGAACACCCTTCCCAAGGCCACCAGAGAAAAACATTTACAAAGTTGTTCAGTGTCTTGCTGTGCCAAAAAGTTGCTTGAGTGGCATCATCTGCAGAAAAAAACAAAAGTGTCATTTTATTTTTATTTCTGTGGTGTTGGGGATGGAACCCAGGGCCTTGTGCATGTGAGGCAAGCACTCTACCACTGAGCTACACTCCCAGTCCCAAAGAGTCATTTTAAATTTCTCCTATTAAAAAACAAAACAAAACAAAAAAGAGGGCCGGGGATCACTTTGACCTGTGAAAGAGAGGGGCTCAGTGTGCACAGGTCTGGCTGGAATCCTTTCATGCACAAGGCCCTGGGGTCGATCCCTAGCACCACTACTGAGATAAAAAAGATCATTCCCATTTATTTATTTATTTATTTATTTTTAGAAAGAGAGAGAGAGAGAGAGAATTTTAATATTTATTTTTTAGTTTTTGGCAGACACAACATCTTTGTTTGTATGTGGAGCTGAGGTTCCAACCTGGGCCGCACGCATGCCAGGCAAGCGCGCTACCGCTTGAGCCACATCCCCAGCCCACTCCCATTTATTATCGGTCAAGAACATGCGTGAAAATGGCAAATGAAATTGGGGTGCTGGTTGTTACCCCTGATTATGCTTATGCTAAATAGGCTGGCTTGTGGGCCAAAGTTGTAAGATGGTGGTAAAAGGTGAATCTTAACTGGCTCATCTTTTCTTGTTTTGTTTTGTAGCTGTTGTGCTTTAGATGTGAAGTGTCCCCCAAAAGCTCATGTATGAAACAATGCAAGAAAGTTTAGAAGAGAAATGATCAGGTTATGAGAACCTTAACCAAATCAGTGCAGTGATACACTTGAAAGGATTAACTGGGCAGGATTAACTATAAGCATGAAGGGTGTGGCTGCAGGCAGTGGGTCACTGGGGCATGCCTTTTGGGATTTATATTTCATCCCTGGTGAGGAGAGTTCTCTCTCCCCTTTCTGGTTGCCATGTACTGGGCTGCTTTCCTCCTCCCACCTTCCTGCCATGATATTCTGCCTGACCTAGAGCCCAGAGCAATGGAGTCAGCCTTCTATGGCTTGATACCATGAGCTCCAAATAAACTGTTCCTACACTACATTGTTCTTGTCAGGACTTTCAGTCACAGCGGTTAAGAAGCTGACTAAAACAGTGATGCTGAGAATGAAATCCAGGCCCTCTCATATGCTAGTCAAGTGCTCTACCATGAAACTATAATTCCAACCCTTAATTTACTCTTTTTTTTTTTTTTTTTTTTTAATGCTGCTAGGGATTGAACCCAGAAGTGTTCTACCACTAAGCTACAGCCCCAGCCCTGCTTGTTAAATTGTCAAGGTTGGACTCAAACTCCTGAACCACTGGAAAGGTACGTGCCACTGTGCCTAGCTTAATTCACTCATCTTAATGTCATCAAATGAAGTCAGCTTTTCTTGTGTTTGATTGTCCATCTTGATAAACATCTTGCTAATACAAGTTCACCACTGAACCTTTTTCCTGAATTTCTAGACCATTTTTAACATCTTTCAATTTTATACCAACCATTTAATACTGCTGAATTGTTTGAAACAAAAGATATGGGACATGCTAGGGGTGTAGCTCAGTGGGTAGGGCACGTGCCTAGCATGTAGGAGGCCCTGGGTTCCATCACCAGCACCAAAAAAAAAAGAAAAAAAAAAAAATCAGGAGCTGAGGATGTGGCTCAGCGATAAAGTACCTGTTCATTAGCATTCTCAAGCCCTGGGTTCCACTCCTGGCAACAAAAATAAAACAAAAATAATAACTTGACTCAGGAATTTTAATTTCTTGCCTTCCTAGCAAAATTTGGTTTGTCCATGCAGTGAATCTGTGGAATTTTCCATTTACTACAAATGTAACCTGGAGATTTAGAGAAAGCTAAAGAGCCCTATTTGTGTTTTTGGCCCACCCCCAGTTGTCATTCACTCTCTGGCCTGGCTGGGAATGGAAAATGCTGGGGGCCTTTCCCAGGATCCTTTTATCACTCTGACCTGTGAAAGACAGGGGCTCAGTGTGCACATGTGTGGCTGGAATCCACCAAATAGCCAGGTGAGTCAAGATGCAGCAACCACATCTCCATTAGGGTGAATTGGGCAGGGCAGAGCTCATGGGGTAGCAGGCTGGGAATGCCCCTGAATGCCCAGAGGCCAGAGTAGTGCAGGCTGACCAGGTAACGGGGACTGTGGCTCACCTGCAGGCGTACTCTACAGTGTAAATGGCTCCCTGGCTCTGCTCTTCCCACCGCTGCATGTCCGCCTGAGGGAGTTGAGGGGAACTGTTAGTAGGGGAGGTTACCTCCCAGAGGGCTCCTCCAAGTTGTTTCTCTACTTTCCTTTAGTGGTGTAGGGAGTAGAGCCCAGGCCCTCAAGCATGCTAGGCCAGCACTCTACCACTGAGCCACACCCCCAGTGACCAGAGACTTTTCATCCTGAAACTCCCTTTTCTCCACAGATGTTCTGGAACAACTGGACACCACACCTCAGGACCTTTGCAATGGCTGTTTCCTCCACCTGGCACACCCTTCCCTGGGGTCTTCAGTTATTATTCAGGTTATAACTAATGCAGACTGTGACGTCTCCTTGAAAACCTGCCCCAGATCTATCCACCAATGGTTTGACCTGACTCAGCTATCATATACCTCCTTGCTGGTGCCCCAACTTAATTCCTGCCCTGACAGCCCCTGTTCCACACAGCAGGCACCAGAAAGAGGCCCATTACAGAGAGAGGCTGGTGGGGCTTACCTTGTGCTGGGCCAGCTCAGGCAAAGAGCGGCGCACATGCTCCTGCAGCCGGTACAGGGCCACAGATGGCTCGTTGGCCAGGACATAGACGCTCTCAGTGAACTTGTCCGTGACTGGGTCCAGGGTCAACAGTCAGTAGGGAGGGGGAAGGGACAAGAAGACAAAACATTAGGCTTCTGTTTGCTCAACTGTGAGCCCAGTTAGAACAGAGAGGAGCACCTAGCATTACCCCAGAAGCTGTGTCACCTGAAGCCACAGGGATGGGCAGGAGACAGTCAGAGCAGACTGTCATACTATGAATTTGGTCTTTTCCCTTCCAAACAACCTTGTAGTTGATCTGCCCACTCAGATCCCCTCAAACTCCCCTTAACCCAATGACAAGCCTGATAATGTCGCAGGACCCAAAGGGTCTGGAAGCCTCCATCCCTGGATGGCCCTTAGTCATGACTGACCAATGCAGCATATGCAAGCCTGTGCCTGTCCCTCAGTGAGTGCTGGGACAACTTGGAGGCATATATATCCTTATAAGCCCCCCTGAAGGACCAGGCAGAGATCTCCCTCTGTGGATTTTACCTGAGGTCACCCTTAACCCCATCCTGTTTCCCCTTCTCCCTTGCACATTCCTCCTGGTAATTAATGGCACACACATCTTCTCCCAGGTCTGCTTCAACATAAGGCATTCCTAGACAGCCAGTAATTTCCACCCTTCCTATCCCATCATGAATCTGCTAGTTTTATCACAAAACAAAGCCCATGTCTCACCTGTCTCTTTTTCTATGCAGTACAGGGGAGAACCCAGGGCCTGGTGCATTCTAGGCAAGTGCTCTAATCACACCATGGACCCCAGTGAGTGACCAGGCATGACAGTTCCCTGCCCAGATGCTAGACCCACTTCCTCAGTGGTCTCCCCTACTTCTACTCCTGCCAAGTTCAATCTCCATGTAGCAGATAAAGTGAACACCAAAGGCACATATCACATGCCTTTCCTTGCTTAAAACACTCCCCATGGCTCCTACTAGTCAGAGAATAAAATCTGTTTCTCTTATCATGGCTCATAAGGCCCCACATGTTCTGCTTCTGGGTGATGTTAACCTCCCTGCCTTGTACCTTCAGCAGTGTTCAAAAGTTTTTCTAAGATAGTGGAAACATTCTGTAATTAATACTGTCCAAAATGGTAGCCACTAGCTAATGTGGCTACTGACCACCTGAAATGTGGCAAGTGTGGCAGAGGAACTCAATTTTCAATTTTACCTAATTCTAATCACTTCAAATTTAAATACTCACATGAGACCAACAGTTACTATATCACAGCCCAGCTCTGAACAAGTTGCCACCACCGGGCCTTTGCACCTATTTTCTACTTTGAGACATCCTTTCCCTATTAGCTCCTATTTATCCCTCAAAGTCTCAGCTCAAATGTCATACCCTGGGCAAGTTTCTCCCTAACACCAACTTTCTTTTTTTTAAAATATTTTATTTTTTTAGGTGTAGATGGACACAACACAATGCCTTTATTTTTATGCGGTGCTGAGGATCCAACCCGGGTCCCGCCCATGCTAGGTGAGCACTCTACTGCTGAGCCACAATCCCAGCCCCCTAACATCAACTTTCAATCACCTGTACCCTCTCCTTCATTCAGGACCTCACCCCGTTGTTCATTTCTCTTATACCTATTGTGATTTATTACTTTACATGTTCACAAGAAAAAACAAAGCTTGAATTCATGAAGCAGTCTGTTTCCTCATCCGTAAAAATTAAATAATAGTACCCATCATGGTTTGCTACAGAGGTAGATCCAATGCTGTTGCCCACTGTGACTGTCATGGTGAGAACTTAAATGTCTGAGTCAAGGGAAGCCACACAGGAATCTGATCTATGTGGGTTGGTCTAGCTCACCATTGTGTCCTGAATGGAGGGGGAAGAGGGGCAAAAGGAATTTAAAGGGTGACTGGCCTGGTCCTTCCATAACAATGTCCCTTCTGTGGTTCTAAACTCTTATGAGCATGTGCAAGGACATAATGGTAGCAGGGGGGACAAAAGGAGGTTGCTTATACAATCCCAAGTGGGCAATGCATACTTTTTCTTCAACTTGGCCCCAGGGAAAAAGAGGGTAACTTTTTCCCTTTTGTCCTCCTGGATTGAAAATTAGCATAGTAGTAATTCATAATGTATTTTTAATGAGAAAAGAGAATTATGGGGCTGGGGATGTGGCTCAAGCGGTAGCGCACTCGCCTGGCATGCGTGCGGCCCGGGTTCGATCCTCAGCACCACATACAAAAAATAAAGATGTTGTGTCTGCCGATAACTAAAAAATAAATAAAAAAAAGAGAATTAAATGTACTTGTGTCTTCTAAATAATTAGAAGTACCTTGTGAAATAATGTTTATAATTTAAAAAGCTTGTGAGGGCTGAGGGTGTAGCTCGGCGGTAGAGTGCTTGCCTAATATTTGAAGCCTCGAATTCGATACCTAGCACCAAACATTTTTTAAATATGTTTTTCAAAAATAAATGTAAGCCGGGCGCAGTGGCACACGCCTGTGATCCCAGCAGCTTGGGAGGCTGAGACAGGAAGATCGCGAGGTCAGAATCAGCCTGGATAAGGAGGAGATGCTAAGCAACTCAGTGAGACCCTGTCTCTAAATAAAATACAAAATAGGGCTGGGGGTGTGGCTCAGTGGTTGAGTGCCCCTGAGTTCAATCCCTGGTACCCCCTGCCAATAAAAAATAAGATAAAAATAAAAGTAGCTCGTGGCACTCCAACTATACGATTTAAGGACACTAACCACACAGCGATCACCACGCCCCTAACATTCTTCCAATTTATTACCAATATCCGGTTATTGACACGCCACAATAATCCTAGGAGGAAATATACCCCTCCCATTCTACAGATACCAAAACGAAGCACAGAGATTTTAAAGGTTTCAAAACTAGTCAGTGGGCGAGCTGGCATTCCATGGCAGTTCAGTCACTGCCCACCCCACCACACACTCCCTCCGTGCCTCTGCCATGTAGGCCCTTTCTCAATTCGAGTTTCCAAGAGTTTCTGTACCCCTCCATCCTGTCCGGGGCCCTGCCCCACCTTTCTTCCCCTTGAGCTGCATCTCTGGTTCCTCCATAGCGACGGCAGCTAGCAGAAACAGAGAACAGGAACAGGAAGTCCAGAGGCTGGGACTTCTGCTTAAACTTTCCCTGCGGAAACCGGACGCGGCAGGCCTCCAGTTCCGGCTTGCCCTGCCTGTTCCTCCTCCTCCAGGGACAGGAAAGGGGCTTAAAGTGAGAGATTAAGGGGAAAGAGGTGCCCTGAGGGCGGTTGAGGGGGAAGAGATACCCCTGAGACACCAGGTGGAGAGGCAAGAACTCTCAATTCCCAAACCCCCTTTGCCCACAGCAGTCGAGGTGTAAGAAAAACACCTCGCATCGCCCACTTAGGACGTAAAAATGCCCTCCTTTCCCCCGCCTACTGCCACTAAGTCCCTCCCTGCACAAGTTCATAAGTTCCTAGCAATACAGAAAGGACGGTGTTATGAAAGGAGACAACAGAACTAAGTCGTCCCTTTAAATTTCAGACGCCCCGCCCTCTTCTCCCCACCCCTCCGCCTTGAGAAAGCTCCGCCTGTCGATTCGTACTGGAGCCGATTGGTTTCTTGTGGAAAAGTCTGTGGGCGGAGCTGGGAATAAAGAAACACAAGCGCAATGAATTTTTCAGAGATCTCTGAGGCCCCGCCCTCCGCGCCCGGCCAAACTGCTGTGCAGAGAACGCGCAGGCGCAACTGCGCCGGTTAGGCACCGGCGGAAGCCACGCCCCTCCCCCAAGTCTTAAAGGGCTAGAAGCGTCTCCTGCTGCTCCGGCTCTTTCGCACTTTTGGGGGGCGGGGGTGCGCAGGCGCAGTGGGGGAGTATTGAGGTGGGGGTAGCAGTCGCGTATCAAGTTGCGCACTGTCCGGACAGAGAAAGCCCGAGCGTTGAGGGTCCAGACTCCAACCTGCTCCCCGCTACATCCATTGAAGAAGAAAAGTTTATGAATTGGGTCCCCAAGTTTTGGGGGACCCGTGCTTGCTGCGCTGGGGGACAGAGGAGGTGAGTGGGAGGTGAGTGGACCTTCCGGATCGGTTTGAGAGGCGCCGGTGGGACTGGAAACAATCGCATCTTTTGTTGAGCCCTAACTCATTTCGGGGGACCCCCACCAAACAACCAGAGGGAATGTTTATTGAGCTCTAGCAGCATCAGGCGTTCTACTGTGCTATTTATGGGCATGATTTCTTTTAGGCCTCATTCCTTCCTTTTATTGAGGAGGAAACTGAGGCTCAGCAAGGTTAAATCACATGCCCTAGTTTTCAGCCAGTGAGGGGGGGCGTGTGGATTAGAACCCTGACAGCTGATTTCAGAGCCCAGGCATTAAAGCATGGATGTTGCAGGTGTCTTGATGGTGGGGAAGAGTGGACTTATAAAGTAGCTGGACTCTGATTTTAAAATCCCAACACTGGCCATGATTCTGAATCTCAGTTTAGCCACCCTATAAGTGACTACTTAATTAAAGTTGCTGCTAATTACCTATTCCCTTCTAGCGGTTCCACCAGCTTTCCCTATGGATCCCACCCAGCCTGCAGAGGACCTCATTCTGACCCAGCAGTCTCCCACCCCAGAACTTGGGGACCCTGAAGACCATGGTGTTGAAACCCCGGATGGCTCAGACACTGTAGTCCTTAGCCTCTTCCCCTGCACCCCAGAGCCTGAAGCAGATGCCAGTGTCTGTTCACTACAGGGTAAGATAGCACCTCTGGAATTGGCTCCCTGGGATTTGATGATGGTGGGATGTTGAGCCCCAGATGAAACTTCTGTCTTTGTGACCCACTACTTAGGACATCTTCTCTCTTCCCTCCACCCCCCAAGAGTGGTTTATTTGTTTTTTACAACTTTGTTTTCTGGGGTTTTGTTTTTGTTTTGGTACTGGGAATTAAATCCAGGGGTGCTCCTCCACTGAGCTACATGCCCAGTCCTTTTTATTATTTATTTTGAGACAGGGTCTTACTAAGTTGCCCAGGCTGGCTTCAGACTTTGCTCTTCCTGCCTCAGCCTCCCAAGTAGCCAGATTGCAGGTGTGTGCCCAGCTCTTACATTTTGTTAATGTGGTAAAATATACATAACCTGAAATTTACTGTTAGAATCAAAATTGCAATACAATTCAGTGACATTTAGCACATTCACAATGTTGTGCAACCATCATCTCTATCTAGTTCCAGAATATTTTCATCACCCCAATAGGAAACCCTGTTCTCATGACCAGTCACTCCTTATTTCCCCTCCCTCAGCCCCTGACAATCAATTATTTGCTTTCTATCTCTATGGATTTGCCTGTTCTGATTGTCTTTATTAATGAAATTGTACACTAGATGGCCTTTTGTGTGTGGTTTCTTTCATTCATCATGTACTCATTTGTTGTAACATGTTATAACATGGATCACAGGATCAGGCCTTGATTCCTGTTCATGGCTGAATACTACTCCATTACTATTCTCTGACTTCAAGCCTCCTGAGTTGCTGGTATTGCGGGTGTGCACCACTGCACCTGTGGGGCCACCTTTTGTTTATCCATCATCCATTGGTTGACACCTGGGTTGTTCCCCTTTTGACTACTATGAATCTTTCTGTTACAAACGTTGGTGTACCAGTGCTTGTTTGAACACCTGTTTTCAGCTCTTTGGCATGGATATGTAAGCATGGAATTTGAGGTCAAATGGTGACCCTGTTTAACTTATTGAGAAACTGAGGGTTACTTTTTGAGTGAAGTCCTTGAAAGAATTTAATTTTTCTCATCCCAGGATGTTTGTGTGGGAATGCTTTCCCCAACATTCGCCTAATGCTAGTTTCTTGGACTTGCCAGGATGTGACTTGGCATCAACCTGGAGCCACCACCCTCAACCATTTTGCCTGAAATGGACCCACCTCCTGCCTCCTCCTTTCTAGCTCCTTTTATTGACTTTTTATTTCTTCTGATAACTTATTTCAACTTGCAGCTTTATTCTGCTCCATTTATTCTACTTCTCTATGTCTGATGCTCTTGCCTGTGGGCTCATTGAATGCAGGGACTTTGTTTTGTGAGCTGAGAACATCACCAGGCCTGGAGAACAAAAATGAACCTGGGTGCCCAAGGGGGTGGATTGAGGAACCCGTAGAGTCTCAGGCACAAATTTTGGTAGATATGAGCCTCGAGGATCTGTCTGGAAGCCCCAGTGACATGTACCAAGGGGAACCTGAGACCCTTCCTCTCTCCCAACAGGCAGCTCCCTGAAGCACTCTACTACCCTCACCAACCGGCAGCGAGGGAATGAGGTCTCGGCCCTGCCAGCCACCCTAGACTGTGAGTAGGGCCCTAGGATGGTGGGAGGAGCTGAGAGGAGCCATTTTGAATGGGTAAGCTGAGGTGCTGAGAGGCCATGGATTAAGAGAGGACTCTGCCTCTTTCTGGCCCCCAGCCCTGTCCATCCACCAGCTTGCTGCCCAGGGGGAGCTGAGCCAACTGAAGGAACACCTGAGGAAAGGTGCGTGTCCACACACATGTGCTGGCCTGTTTGGTGCGTGCACGTGGGCTCTGCATGCCCACTCACAGTGATGATGGCCGTGAGTGCCCGCACGTGTGCCTGTGTCCACACGTGCATGTGAGTATGTCATGTGCGTGCATCCACATGTGTTTAACTCCCTGCCACGTCCGACCCCAGGCCCTGTCTTATCCCTACTCTGGTGACATTGGGGAGAGAGGGCAGGGGTGCAATCCGGTGATACCCCTCCCACCTGCCAGGTGACAACCTCATCAACAAGCCGGATGAGCGTGGCTTCACTCCCCTCATCTGGGCTTCTGCCTTTGGAGAGATCGAGACCGTCCGCTTCTTGCTCGAGTGGGTGCGTCTCAGCCTAGTTGGGGGCTTCCTGGGGACCTGAGGGCTGGCAGAAGTTTCAGCTTCTTCTTCTGGTTTCCTGTCCATGAGATGGGGCTGCTCTGTTGGGGGACCCTAGGATCCCAGGGAATGTCCCCATGTCTCCCATCACTACCCACTCTGCTCCCCCGCAGGGTGCCGACCCCCACATCCTTGCCAAGGAGCGGGAGAGTGCCCTGTCACTGGCCAGCATGGGTGGATACACGGACATTGTGGGGCTGTTGCTCGAGCGTGACGTGGACATCAACATCTATGACTGGGTGAGGTGCCACCCACCCAGGCCCCTCAGGGCTGCTTGACCTCCATTTCTGCCCTCTAATATTTATGGAGCACCTGGAAGGTTCTGGGTCTGCTCTGGGTGCTAGGAACACAAAAACAGACTCACTCTCACACTTTGTGTAGCTCCCAGTCTGGGGAAGACAGACACATAAACAGGTAATGGAGAGATAATGAATAGTACTGTGAAGGCCGGCACACAGGCAGCCCCAGGAACCCAAAGGTGGCCAAGGTGGGTCAGGGAGGGCTTCATGGAGGAAGGGACATCTAAGTTGAGAAACAGAAGAGGAGAAAGATGGGTGAGGTGATGAGCAGGAAGAGATACCATATTCAATTGGAAGCCAGAGATTTTGAGGCATGGTGAGGAGTGGGAAAAGATAGAGCATTAGTTTCTCTGTGCCTTCATCCCCCGACAGAATGGAGGGACTCCACTGCTGTACGCTGTGCGTGGGAACCACGTGAAGTGTGTTGAGGCCTTGCTGGGTAAGTAAAAGTAGAGACCAGCCCAGGAGGCCCCAGGTCCCCATCTGGCCCTGTGAGAACCCTGAGCTCTTGCATGGCTTGTCACGACCTGCTTTACTTGGAGGTGGATTTGGAGCAGGAGGTGGTAGGAGAGCATGGGGGTCTGGGTCTGACTGAGTCGAGCCCCAGCTCTCTAAGCCTCAGGGACTCCAGAGCCATAGTCTTTGGAGGCTTGAAGAGGCCAGGCCCTTGTCCAAGGTCATGCAGGCAATGGGCAAACGCATGGCTGTACCATGAGGCATCTCCACTGGCCCTTTTGAGTCCCCAAGTCCCATTCTGGGCTTCTAGCCCCAGGCCCAGCCCTACCCCAATGTCTGCTCTGCTTTGTAGCCCGGGGTGCTGATCTCACCACTGAGGCAGACTCTGGCTACACCCCTATGGACCTCGCCGTGGCTCTGGGATACCGGAAAGGTAGGCCTGAGACATGGGGTAGTGGTGAGGACTCATAGGTGGGTGACCACAAACGGATACATAGGACATCTCCCTCACTTGTTAGATGCCAGCAGCAAGTGCGTTCATGTTAGCAGACATGGAGCACCACTGTGTACCTGGCCCGAGCACATCCTGGCTCTCGGTGCTGTCACGTGAGAGGATAGACACACCAGTGCATATCAGTGACCAGAGCCATGAGGGGGAGCATAGGCACCGAGAAGCCCAAAGGAGGCCCCAACCCAGCCTTGATGGGTATCTATCTTAATGTCTTAGTCCATTTTCTGTTGCTATAACAGAATATCTAAGACTGGGTAATATATAATATAAAGAAAAAGAGACATTCTGGCTCATGGTTCTGGAGGTTGGAAAACCCAAGATTGGGTGCCCACATCTGGTGAGGGCCTCGTATTGCTGCACCTCAGTGGAAAGTAGAAGGGCAGTGTGTGTGTGTGTGTGTGTGTGTGTAAGAAGCAAAACATGAAGGACAGTCTTGCTTTAAAATTTAAAACAACCTGTTCTCACAGTAAACAACCCAGTCCCATGACAGTGAGAAAGGCATTGATCCATTCATGAAGGTTCTGCCCCCACAACCCAAATACCTCCTAATAGGCCCCACCTCCCAACACCACTGCATTGGGACCAAGCCTCAAGGTGTATTTACTACAGACAGCAGATCCCAAGTTTCAGCTTGTGCACACAGGCCACACACCAAACAGCAAGGTGGTCAGGGTGGGCTTCGGGGACTTTAGAAGGACTTCACTGCGTCCAAGTAAGAGAAGGATATAGAAGCTTACCAGGGCCAGAACACCAAGAGGGAATTGGGCCGGGCCACAGTGCATGGGGCTATGGAGCCCGGTCCTGTCCATGGCAGGAGGTAGGTATGAGCAGGGGCCATAAGCAAACCCAAGTTTGACATGGGAACATCCTGACCACCCATCCTCTTGGTTGGTGGAGGATGGGCTCAGGAAATATCCTACCTCCCTTTGGAGAGTTTTATTCTATGTGAGACGGAAATCATCCCTCACAGACCCTATATTATTTTCATGAAAATCACAACTCACCCATTTTGTTTGGTAAGAAGTCTTTTATAACTCCAAAAGGCTCAAGAAATGCATTACAAGGCCAGCCTGGGCAACTTAGTGAGACCCTGTCTCAAAAATAAGAAGGGATGGGGCTGTAGCTCAGAGTGCCCCTGGGTCTGATTCCTGGTACCACAAGGGGGCAGGGAACGCATTTCTAAGGCCTGGAGTGAGGCTCCGTGGTAGAGCACTTGCCTGTCCCGTGAGGCCCTGAGTTTCATCCCCAGCATTGAAGAAAGAAATAGAAGGGAGGAAGGAAGAAAGGAAGGGAATTTTTACAAACTCAGGGGAAGTTGATGTTTCTGGGAGGAGGCCTTGACCCTGCCACTCTTGCTCTGGGAGGGGCACGGACCCTGTTGTCTGTATAGGGGGTCTTCCATCCAGGCCCCAGGGCTGTAAAGCCCTGGCTCATCCTCAGGGCAACGGTGCAGGTTGGGATGGTGCCTGTTGGCTCTACAGCTTCCTTTCCAGCGGCTACCTTTTCCCTACCCATCTCCAGTGCAACAGGTAATCGAGAACCACATCCTCAAACTGTTCCACAGCAACCTGGGGCCCACTGACCCGGAGTGAAGGCTGCCTGTTGGGGACGCAGACACTCAGGGAACCAAATGGTCGACCCAGAGCTGGGAGAACCCAGAACTGGCTTCAAAGGCAGCTCCTGGACAGGAAGTGGGAGGGGACCCTTCCCAAGAGGAACCAATAAACCTTCTGTGCAGAAATTAAAGGACTTTGCTGTGATTCCCCGAGGGCTTCCTTGAGAGGTGTCCTCCCCATCCCCAGAGGTCTCAGACCTTCTTCTCCCCCAGCACTCTCAAGTGGTAGATGACCACGCGGCCAAAAAAGTCAGTGGTGTCTTCAAATGTCACCTTCAAGCGGTCCACCTCAGCAGCCGGCACAGAGAATGTTTAAGCACAAGCAGTCAAGAGAAATGGTGGCACTTTGTTTCCCACCCTCCATCCCTACCTTTCCCAAACCCAGCTCAGACCCTAGCAAGGTGTGAACCCCTCTGAGCATCACACAGAGCAGACCCATTTTCCAGATTATGCAGTGGAGACCCGGAGGTCACTTTTCAAAATATGGCAAGTTTCCACTCAGGTCTAGGTGGGCTCAAAGCTTTTAGAGACACAGATCCTCCCACCCCAGAGGCCAGGGCAGGATATCTGAAGGGAATTGTTGTCCTCGGGGTAGAAGTCCACAATGTTGTGGAGGGCCTCACTCCCCTGTGACCCTGCAGCAAAGAAAGGTGCATACAGTGAGTACAGGATATCCCCCCTGGACTCCCCACCTCCCAGGACCTTCTAGTACCTTCCAGGCGGCCCCGGCGACTGGAGAAGCCCCCCTGGAACTGGATCTGCAGCTGGGAGACACAGATGCGCTGGGGAAATTCCAGTGTCACCCACTGGCAGGGGCCCTAAAAACAGATGGGAAAACTGAGGCCCACGATCACTCCTCGATGGGAGCCTGGCTATGCCTGACTCACAAGTGGGGAGACGGGAAAGTCAGCACATAGTCCTTCCCTGCCCACCTCGGGTTCCCCCAAGTTCTCAAGGCACTCTGGACCTCTGCACCTCACCTGGTCCGAGTTCCAGCACGTCTCTTCGTCTTGGTCAAAAAGATACTTCTTTCCAAACTGCCGGCTGTTGCGATTCAGCACGGAACTCACCCTCGGAGGCACCAGGTCGATGAACAGTTAAGCCCAGTTCTAGGCGCCACCGCCCCCCGCCCACGGAGCCCGAGCCCGCCCCCTCCATGCCACAGGTCCTTCCGCCACCCTAGTGCCCACTACCCCTAGACTCGCCATCATGGCTCTCGGGCTCTCACCTGCTCACTGTCTCCGGACAAACCAAAGAGTGGGTCATCTTGGTTCTCCAGGGCCTCGCGAAACCCAAGGCTGGACTCTGCTGGACTCGGGTCCAAATCCCGGCGCCACCTCAGCCACAGGCGGCGTCACCTAGGCTACACCCCTAGTTTGCAGGTCCTCGAGTAACTAGGGACCAAGAACAGCCACTCTCTCTCACGCCCAAGTCCTAAATGTCGCCTCGATCACCCCCTTGCTGGAAAAATTGGAGGCTCGGGGAAGATGCCGGTGGCCGGGGAACCGGCCTTTCACAGCGGATCCAAGGAAAGGAAACAGGTTCCCTCGGGGTTTGGGGGGCGCACCTCCCCGTCTGAGCCTCACTTTCCCGGTCAGTAGTAGCTTCAGGAGGAACCAGAGACCCGGACCAGGAACCGCGTGGGCATAGCGCATGCGCAGTGTGACTTGGGCTCCGCCCAGCCACTGCTCCTGGGGCGGGGCGGGGCTGGACGCTGGCCCCTTCGTGACCGCCTTTTAAAGGGCTCTCGCCCTGTGGTTGAGGTTCTCCTTGGATTTGGAGGAATGCAAGTTGTGTGTCACCTGGCACCATTTCTTGGTGAAAATGCCGGCTGTAAAGTATTGGTTTTTCAAATCCCACAAACTTCCTATAATCATGTCTTCCTACTGGGGGAGTCTGCTAACCTCCAATGCAGGCTGGGAACCCCTGCACCTCACTGACTCAGAGAGGCCAATGGAAGAATTGAGGAAGAGACTATGATGTTGGGAGCATCAGTCGTTCCCATCAACCCCATGTGTCCTGAGATGCAAGAGACCTGGCCTCCAAATCTGTCTTTCCGGCAAATGCTTCTGAGGAAGGCTTCTTGAAGAAATGGTCATGTAAGGCGGGTTTTGAAGGATAAATAGGAGTTTGCTAGGTCAGATTACACAAAGCCTCAGATACGAGGCCAAAAATTTAGTTCACTGATTCACTGGTTAACTCCTGTCACCATATACTGCCATTCCTGTGCCCACCCCTGTCCTGAGTACCTTCCAGGCGGCCCCGGCGACTGGAGAAGCCCCCCTGGAACTGGATCTGCAGCTGGAGATGATGAGAGGCCTCAGCTTTAGCCTCATCCCTAAAGAGCCCCACCTGGGCACAACACAGATACTCCCAGACCTATGGGGTCAGGGCTGAGCCACAGGAAGGGACAGAGGTGGGGAAGCAGGGAGTCCACCTAAAAGAAGCTTCCTGGGAGGGGGGATCTGGGATGGAGAGGGTGATTCAGGCAGGGGGAAAGCACAAGGAAAGGCCTCGTTGGATTAAGACCATGGATTTGAATAAAATATGTGGAGCCATATCCTGCTGGGCCTGGAGCAGTGTTTGGGAAAGGGCACGACTCCATCCAGTCTACACAAATGGAGGCTTCCAAGACAGGGCAGCCACTGGCAGGGGACTCTTGTCCCTAGCTTTAGCTGAATGGTCTGGGATCCAGCCCCTTTCTTCAAGGGAGTGGGGGATGGTCCCCTGGCATCCTACTAGCGTCTCCCAAGCACATCTCAGGAGCCGGGGCTGGCAGGGAAACTGGGTCACCAGCGGAAGGGCTGTCCCATCAGTCCCTGACCGCCAGGACTTCCTGCATTCTGTTGTGGTCTGGTGCCAGACCCAGCTTTGCTGTTCTCAGGGCTGAGGTTGGAGATGGCAGGAAACATCCCCACTCTCGTCAGAAATTAGGAAGATCTTGGACCCTGGAGAGCCCAGATCTACTTAAAATCTTGGCTGGACTATTCACCAGCTGTGTGACCTTAGACAAACATCTCTACCTCTCTGAGCCTCAGTTCCCTCATCTGTGAAGGGGGAAAATTCTGTTCATAGGCCTGTTGGAGGATACAGTAGAATCCTTGGGTTGACATATAACAACAGTGGATGACACTTGGTGAGACCCCACTGTGTTTTTTGTCTCCACCCATTGGCTCATTAAACCGCAATTGGTTGATCTGTGTCACTCTCATTTTATAGCAGGGGACACAGCAACTTGACCAAGATTCCCCTGTGAGGATATGCATAGCCCCAGGGCCCTCCATATCACTCCTGGGCTTGGCGTAGAGCCACCTTGGCCACTGGGATGAGGCCAGCTCCTTACTCTCTTCCCGCCTCCTCACCCCACTGGCGCCTAAGCATGAAAGAGCCTCCTGTTCCTCTAGGGAATTAGCAGCTCTGAGTTTCCAGCAAGACAGCCAAAAGTGGTCCATTCATTCGCCTTAGTGAGGCCGACTAAGAGCTCCCTCCCCACTCCTCCCACCCCAGGGGATGAGGCCGGGAGAGTGCTAGGGGAGCCGGTCCTGCTCCTCTGGCTCTCTAAGGGAAACTGAGTCACCTAAAAGCAAAGTTATTTGGCCAAGATCATCCAGGGAGACAATCCCCAGTCTGACTCTGGAGTTCCCTCTAGTGGACTGAGTTCTGCATTTTTCAGGGGAGGAATTGAAGCTCCGAGAGAGTCCAGGATTTGCTGAAGCCACCCAGCAAATTTGGGTCGGCAGGGCTCTATCTGTGTCACTGCTTCTGAGGAGGCACTGAGGACCCACTAGGAAACAGGTCCCACTCTCCATGAGTCTGTCATCCTGGAGCAGGGCAGGAAAGGCCCTCGGATGGTTCCAAACCTTGGTTCCCCCTGGGAAAGGGACTTAAATGACAGTGGGAGAAGGGGTGGCTGGATGTGAAGGAACCTAGGTGGGCATGTGTGGGAACACTGGGTCTGCGTGTGAGACAGCACCTGAGGACTCTGGATCATGGTGTTGGTGACCTTGGTGCAAAGTGAACATGGTCATGGGCTAGCTGCCTGTGGGTGGGCCTGTGGCTGTAAACATGGCCCCATATGAGCAGTGTGGTCCAGGTGCAAAGGGACTCTCGGTCCCCGGCTCACATCTGTGACCTGTGTGTGTACAAGGGTGGTTGTGTGTGGCTGTTGCCAAGTGAAATTGTATGTGAACTGATTTGCTGTTGGTGTGACTGTGTGTCAGTGGAGGTTGGTGACATTGTCTGTGACTTGTCCCTGTGTCACCTTGGGGATGTTCTGAAGCACTTTGCGGGATACTGTTCACTCCTGAGACCAGCTCTCCAGGAGGGTCCAGCCTCCTTCCCAGACTCTGCTTTAGCCCACCCCATCCCCTCCACCACCTCATCTCATTGGCAGCGGCCCCTGGCCCAGAGCCCCCACTGGGGGGGGGGCGGGGGGGCAGAGAAGGCACTCAGGGATGGGGGTGGAGGGCACTTGGCCAATCCCAGAACAGGCCTATAAATAGCTTTTTGAGCCCAGCAGGTTCCCAGGCAAGGTTGCTTCATTCAAGACCCCAGCAACAGGCCGCCCCTGGCCCCAGGCCAGCCTCCCTCGGCTCAGCCCTGGCACCCTGGCACCAGCGGGGGTGGGGGTGGGAGGGGGAGTACAGGAGCAGGGGGGGGTCAGCTTAGTACTGTGGCCATCAATCTGGGCTCCCACCTGGTCCCTACCCACGCTGTCCAACCTCAGGCACATGATTTTGTCTCCCTGAGCCTCAGTTTCCCCAGCAGCCTCTAAAATGAACAGCAACAAGACATCAGCCCCTGTGCGGGCATTTCCTTCCCATTTCTGTCTCCTAGGAACCCAGAAGATTGGAACTGTCAATCATTCCCAATTTAGGTGGGGAAACCGAGGCACAGAACGAAGCGATGGCTTGCCCAGGATCTCACTCTTACCAGCCGCAGGGAGGGGGCTTGAACCTGGACTTGGGCAGGTCGAGCTCACTTAGTTCCCATACAGGACACATGGCTCTCAGCCCCACAGCGCCAGCCACAGCCTCCTCCCTCTCACTGGCCTCCCCAACCAGGCAGCACATGCCATTTGGGTGCTGGTGACACTGCTGTCACCCACAGACATTCACATCAGCTATGATCCCTAACCTCCATCTCTCCTCTGTGACATAGCCGCTCCTTGGTGTGTCGCCTTGGCCTTCCGGGCTGCCCCTTGCTCACCTGGGCTCTCCCCTCATCTCTCAAAAGTTCCATTCCCCTCTTTGATAATCTGGAGGAAATGATTTTGCCCCTTTTTCTGTTTGAGACTCACTCTGAGAAATGCTCAAAGACACACACACCGATGTAGGTAGGACAGGGGACCGAGGACCAGGAGGCTCTGCCAGCACAGCCTATCACAGCTGAAACTCAAGGACCACGGGAAGGAAGGCAGGGCAGGTGCCTCCTCCCCATCTGCTTTTTATTGTGGTAAAATTTACATAACATTTACCTTTTTTGTTTGTTTGTTTGTTTTGGGTGCTGAGGATTGAACCCACAGTATCACTCTACCATTGAGCTACACTCCCCAGGTCAAATTTATCATTTTAAACTACAATTCAACTGGACATGGTGGCTACACAAGAAGCTGAGACAGGAGGTCTGAAAGTTAGAGGCCAGCCTCAGCAACTAAGCAAGACCCTGTCTCTGAAAAAAATAAAAAGGTTAAAAAAAAAAAAGGGCTGTGGCTAAGTGGTAGAGAGCTTGCCTAGCATGTGTGCGGCACTAGGTTCAATTCACAGCAGCACATATAAATAAGTAAAATAAAGGTCCATCGACAACCAGGAAAAAAATATTAAAAAAAAAAAGGTCTGGGAATGTAGCTTAATGGTAGAGCATCCCTAGGTTCAATCCCCAGTACCACACAATAAAAAAAATAAATAAATAGTGTATGACTCAGTGGGATTAAATACATTTTACATTATTGTGCAACCAAGGTTCATCCACATTGTGACATGGTTCAGAGATTCATTCTTTTTTATGACTGAGTAATATTCCATTGTTTAGATCTAAGCTTTATTTTCATTTTTTGACAGTGCTGGGGATAGAATCTAGGGCCTCCCATGTGCTAAGCAAATGCTCCACCACTGAGCTACACCCAGTCTTGGATCTAAGTTTTTAAAGATTAGAGTCTTCTGTCAAGGGCACCCATTTGCCCCTTCCCTAAGCATAAATATTTCTGTGCTAGCAACATTCATAGTATTCGCTGTATAGATGCTGACCGGTTAAAGGTAAATGAAGAATGAACGGTACAGTTTGGCTAGAGCAACTCTGAGGTGTGATACATCCGGGCTCTGACATGCCAGGTCTCTATCAGCTGCACGACCAACTAGTCTCCCCCTCCTCTCTGAGCCTTGCTTCCTCTCTATAAATGTGCAAAACAGTAATTATAGCCAAAACTGCTTCTAGCATGAGCCGCTGCGAGTTAGGCTGACCAAGATTCAAATTCCAACTCTGTTCTTCCTCTCTGTGTGACCTTGGGAAGCAACTTTACTTCCCTGGGGCTCAGTTTCCCCACCTGTAAAATGGGGCACGTCCCATCACGGGGTTTGGCTGGGGTCACATGAGGGGGGTCCTGAGGCAAAAAGAATGGGGGGAAGTCAGGTGCAGCCTTCCCCCAGGTGGGGTGAGTGTTAGAAAAATGCATGGGGGATTTTAAGCAGAGGGAGCCCCCACAGTCGTGCAGCTGGAGGCCGCGGGCTGGCGGTGGCGCATGCGCAGAGCAGCCCCGCGGCCCCTTTATAAGCGCTGAGGCGGCGCTGGGGCGAGCGGAGCGCAGGGCGCAGGGGCTGGACCGAGCGCTGGGCGAGCTGAGCTGGAGAGTCCTTTGTGCCGGGCGGCCGCCCCGGGATGCGTCCGAGCTAGGAGCCAGGTGTGGGGGTGTTCGTCGTGGGGAGCGGGCCGCGTTCGTGGAAAGACCTCAGGATTGGTGACAGAGCCGGGTTTTGGGGAGGGGGCCTGGGATCAGGGAGAAGCCCCCAGATTGAGGAGGGGGGCGGATGGGGGAGGGGACCCCTGGGGTGGAGAGGAAGCGCTAATTAGAAGGGGACCCAGGGGTGTCCAGGGGCTCTGCATGGGGGGAAGGTTGCCGGGGAATGCGGAGACAATCCCGCGGTGGGGAGGGGTCCGGGGCTGGGGGTGGGTCTCAGGATGAGGCAGGAGGCGCTGGGAACCAGGGCTAGGGGTGGGGCACCCCGAGTTTGGAGAGAAGAGACGCCCAGTGACTGAATGGGGGACTCCGGAATAGGCACCCCTGCGTCTGAGCTGACACCCCAGGATTTTAAGTGGGGATTCCCAATTTCCAGATGAATGGAGGATTCCGGGTTGGACTGCAGTAGTGTGGGTCCCCCACCCCCCCAGATCAGCCTGAGTCCGTTGGAAAGGGGTCTTGCCCTGAGAGTGAATGGACACAGGGAAAGGGAGCCAGTCGTGTCCCTGTCATTTTGGGTTAGGTTCTGTCACATCCTGACTCAGAGAGGAGGTTCTGGGGTGCCCCATCCCAAGGTGGCCCCTGTTGTCCCACGGATCTGGAGTTGGGGTGTTGTCCTTTCTCCCAGGGAGGGTAGTTCTCTGAGTGTCCCAAATGAATGCTGGGTGGAGGGCAAGAGCTCCCAGTTCTGGATCCCCGGGACTACGACGAGGGCACTAACCCCAAGACAGGGACTGTCCCCAGCACTTCAGCATCTGTCCGCATCCTCACAGAGGGACAGACCCTTGTCTCACCCCCTTTGGTTTATATCAATGCCTGTGGAAACCCTGCTTTGGTTTGGGGGACATAAGCGCTGGCAAGTAGGGGGCTGGGACCCCAGGCCAGCCTGACTGGGAGTGACCCCCATCCTTCCGCTTTGTTCCTTTCAGCGGCATCAGTGGGAAACAGCCGGGCTGAGGAGAGGCTTGGCACTGGGCCCAAGCCAGGGACACGGAGATGGGGCAGGGAGAGAGGGGTGGATGCACTGTGGGACCCCCAAACCCAGGAGCCTCAGTGGCCCCTGGACATTCCCAAATGGAAGGTCCCCCACCGCAGGAGGTGGTGGCTTTGTGTGTGTGTCTGCTCTAGGCAGTGAGGAGGGGGTGTGCCCCAGGGGTCTAGGGTCCCCAAGAATCTGATAGGACTGTGGTGGGTGTCTTTGTCAGGAAACTTGTGCCAGGGGGCCACATCACCAGGTGGCCAACTGATGTATGCCCACAGTCACCAAGGCCACATTAATCCACCCTGGTCTGTGCCAGGGTCTGGTATGGCAGCGTGCGTGATGGGGACCGTGTCTGATGGTGTTCGATTCATTGAGGGGTCTCCGTGGGGGGGGCTGAGACCGAGGGCTGAGTCTTTGTGTGGAAGACGTGCCGCCCGCCTTGTGAGTACCCATATTGCCTCTCTTTGTTAATATCACTGTGAATCTGTGCATGTGTGTCTCCCAGGGTCTGTGTCTGGGATGTGTGACTGCATGTGTGTGGCAGGGGTCCTCTCCATGTGATTGGCAGTGTGGACCCTGAGAATGGGGGGTGTGGGATGTGATCTGTGTGCAGAGTTGGGGAGCTGACCCTGGGAGAGGGTAGGCAGAGGTTGAGGTCCCCTGGGGGCAGCCCTGGATGCCTGGCTATCTTTCTCCTGCAAGGAGTTCCTCATTCAAACCCCTGTGTGTAAATACACCCCAGTTCTTAGGCCAGCAACACACGCGTGTGTGCATTGCCCCTGCTGAGGGGCACTCGGATCGGATCCACACGCCAGAAATGACACTGGGTCCTCTCCATCCACCTAGTGCATGAGCCTGCTAGAGCTCCCACGCAGGATGTCCACACCCCACAGGGTGAATCTGCATGTGCACCCTTGCCTGGCACCCTAGATGCACACCCGGTCACCCACAGAAACGCCTGCTTAACAAACTCACCCTCACTCGGTGCTCACCAAGACAGGAGGTGGGAGTGAGAGAGGGGAGACACACACTCTCATACTGATCCAGACCACCCCTCCCCCAGCGCCCTGCAGGCCCCTACTTGCATATGCATGAGGCTCATGCATCATTCATGAGGGGACGGGCCCCAGACAGCTGTGTAAATGCTCACCTCTGGTGGCCCTGGGGAGGAGGTATTTTAAGAGAAGGGTGTGGGTGTGAGGGTGTAAGTGGAAGGCAGTGGGAGGGTGAGGAGGGCAATGTGCACCTGAAACTGTCACCATGTTGGATCACCTCAGGATATTTTTAGTGTGTACATGAGGCATTGTGTACAAGGAACTGTCTTTAAATTTAACATGTCCAGGACTTTACAATCTTAGCTCATTTCCTTCTCAAGATAGCCTGATGAGGTGTGTGCTGGATGATCCTTATTTTAAAGATGGAGAAACTGAGGCACAGAGAGATGGAGCAACTTGTCCAAGATCACACAGCACAGTGTGTAAGGAATAAAGACAGGGTTTGAAGTGAGGTCATTTGGATGTAATCTGAGCTCTGAACCATATGATGTGCATCTGCACGTGTGTGTGTTTGTGTGTGTGAGAGAAAGAGGGTATTTTCTGGCTTTGTCCCCACCCCACCCCCAGCCCTGCTGAGGCAGGCACAACCATTGGGATACCCCATGCTTGCTTAGGGGTTCCAAGCGGGAGAAATGAGGGCAGCTTGGGATGGAGGCAGAGGTTGCTGAGGTTTAGAGATTGGTAGTTGTGGTCACTGGCTCAGGGCCTTGGCCTTGACATGTGCTATGCTGTGCATTCTGAAGCAAACTGCTAGCCCTCTCTGGGCCCCGAGGCACCATGTGAGTAGGCTGGAGGCAGGGACCCACGTGGTGGGCAGTGCTGCTGCATTATCACCTCAAGAGTTCAGCACCACGGACAGGTCCCTCACCAGCTCTCAGCAGGGGCCTCTGGGAACTGGGAAGGAGAGCTGAGAAGAACAGCTGGTCCCCCCATGGCCTCTCATTCTAGACTCTACCCACAACTCGGTCTTCAGGGCTATTCTTTTATAGGGGTGTGGTTTGCATGTGACATTCTAATTTTCCATCTGCTCCCACCTTCTCCAGCCCCACTGAAGGGTGGGGTTCCAGAGGGGTGGGAGGCTTTGGGGAGGAGCCACCTCCCTGGGAGAATGTACCATCTGAAAGGACCCAGCTGTGTCCAGCACCTGGAATGGACTATGATGACAGTAGATTTTGAGTAATGGCTGAGGCCTCTGGACCACGGCCCCTACAGAGAGCTGGGCCCACACTGCAATTTCTCTGCAAGCCGCAGAAGCTTCTTCACCAGACTGTGTGAAGTCAGGGGGAGGCTGGGGTGGGCAGGGGTGAGGCCCCTTCCTCCAGCTGGGACTTGGCAGCTCCTCAAATATCCCAGAAACCAAGAATAGACTCTTGGTGACAACCAAATCCTGGAATTGAAGCTGAGAATCGTGTCAGTCAGCAAACCCAGATTAAAGGCTGGCTTGGAGGCTCGCCTGCTGCCTGGACGGGGGACCTGGGAGGACCAGGACTGGCTGCTGCCCTCTAGGAGCTCCCAGTCTGATAGCGGAGGTTGACTTTAAAAATAGGACTTCAGTCTTGCCCGTGTTATGCTCAATAATATTAGCAACAGCTAAAATGTACTCCTTCGTGCCAGGCAGATTCTAAGCATTTTATATATATTGACTCACTATTCCTTCCAACCATCTGATGTTATCCCCATCTGACCCACAAAAAGAGAGAAAGTACAGAAAAGTTAAGCTACTTGCCCAAGGTCACACAGCAAGGAACAGACAGACGGTCAACCCCTTGGTCTGATTCACTCCACCACCCATGTTTCTGGCCATGAGGCTTTGGTGTTAGGATTCTGAAGCCAGGTGGCCCTGGGTTTGAATCCTGGCTCAGCTCTTGTTTGCTCACTCTGTGACCTTGAGTGACACACTGGCCTCTCTGGGCTCTAGTTCCTGATCTGTAGAGTAGGGGGGATTTGCTCCTTCCATGTGGCATGTCTGGGAGGACAGTGCTGTGACTCATCCCTCCCTTCCTCTGCATTTCCTTCTAGGTTCAGGATGGGGGCCACATCTGTCTGGGTCTCAGGCCTCCTGATGCTGCAGATGCTGCTGTTTGTGACCGGGAATCAGGGTGAGTTGACTTGTGGGGAGAGAATCTTTTCACTTTGCAGCCACAGCCAGGGATCTGGGGGATTGATGAGATGGGGCTGTTACATTCCAGAGCCTTCTCCTGCTGGCCCTCTGGCTTGATCTAAAGAATAAAACAAGAATAGATGAAAAAAGGTCTTTGAACAGTCAAAAGAGAACAAGTTACCTGAGAGGTTATTTTTAGTCATTACCAGCAGAAGCTGGAGGTTCCCGCCTCTCACCGTTTTTGCTGAAATGAACTGAAAAGGGAAAGAACAGCATTGCGAATCGTGCAGAGATTGATTGGTGATGTCTGCCATAAGAGGGCAATGGAGATAAAGGTGTGTGCGCTTCTCTTGGCATCTCCCCAAAGGTGACCAAGAGCCCAGGCTTTAGAAATCCATCAGTGATCTGCTTAGTGGCCTTAGGCAAATATATGATCTTTGAGTTTTAATTTCCTCAACTCCCCAAAAAGAAGATCAGACATCACACTCTCTGAAGATGATTGTGAAAATGAAGCTGGGCGTGGCGGCGCACGCCTGTAATCCCAGCAGCTCAGGAGGCTGAGGCAGGAGGATCGTGAGTTCAAAGCCAGCCTCAGCGACTCAGGGAGACCCTATCTCTAAATGAAAGACAAAAAAGGGCTGAGGATGTGGCTCCATGGTTAAGTGTTCCTTGGTTTAATCGCAGTACAAAAAAAAATAGAAAAAAGAAAATCAATAAGCTAATTCCTATAAAGTGCCTGTTATAAAGGCACTCCACAAACGACCTTTTCCTTCTAATGACTTCCTCTTGCTTAACATTTTTTTTATATACTTTTATTTATTTGTTCATTTATTTATTTTTTATGTAGTGCCCAGGAATCAAACCCAGTGCCTCGTGCATGCTAGGCTAGCGCTCTACCACTGAGCCACAACCCCGGCCCCTTGCTTAACTTTTGAGAAAAACAAGTCTCAGAGAAGGAAAGTGACTTTCCCAGGGCCACATAATCAGTGATACTGGAAGTCAAATCCCCATCCCAGGGCTGGGGCTGGGGCTCGGTGGTAGAGCACTTGCCTAGCACATGTGAGGCACTGGGTTCGATCCTCAGCACCACATAAAATAAATTAAAAAATAAAATAAAGGGATTATGTGCAAAAAGCTAAAAAAAAAAAAATCCCCATCCCTATAAGAAGAGGCCTCTAGAATTCATTTGTTTGCCAGGGCCTGGCACCTGGCCTGCGAGTGCCCTGCCCCTGAGCTGCATACCGGGCCCTGGAGTCTACATTTCATTGGAGACAGAACCGCAAGGGGATTGAACCCTCCCTCTCCCCTTCTGCCCACTAAACCTCACGGAGCGGAATGGGCCCCCATGTGCGCTGTGACACTGTGTGGCCACCCTAGGCTCTCTGGCCTCCCCCTTCCCACCTGTAAAGGAGGGGAGTGGCGGTGCCCTGCTGGTCCTTGCCCCTGAGGCATGCCCTCTCTCTGCCTTCTCCATCCCAGGCACACAGGAGGCCACCGCTGCTGCCATTGAGAAGGGGCTCCACATGCAGAAGGTGGGGTCTGGGTCGGTGCGGGCTGTGCTGGCAGAGCTGGTGGCCCTGCCCTGTCTCTTTACCCTGCAGCCACGGCCGGGTGCAGCCCGAGACATCCCTCGGATCAAGTGGACCAAGGTGCGGACGGCATCGGGCCAGCGACAGGACTTGCCCATCTTGGTGGCCAAGGACAATGTGGTGCGGGTGGCCAAGGGATGGCAGGGCCGAGTGTCACTGCCCTCCTATCCCCGGCGCCGAGCCAATGCCACGCTGCTCCTGGGGCCACTGAGGGCCAGCGACTCCGGGCTCTACCGTTGCCAGGTGGTGAGGGGCATCGAGGATGAGCAGGACCTGGTGCCCCTGGAGGTGACGGGTCAGTTGGGGGCAGGGGAGGGACTGAGGTTGGGAGGGGGCAGAGCCTGAAGCCTGCCACTGAGAGTCACCTTAGAAATCACTCCTTGTATAGGGAGGGCTTCCCTTTCAACTGTGATAACATCAAGAAGAAGGTCTCCAAAGTCCTACCTTATCTTTTTTTTGGCGGGGGGGGGGGGCAGGGGGTTAACAGGGATTGAACTGAGCCACATCCCCAGCCCTATTTCGTATTTTGTTTATTTATTTTATTCTAAATTTTTAAATTCTAATTTGTTATATATAACAGCAGAATGCATTATAATTCATATTACACATATACAGCACAATTTTCACATCTCTAGTTGTATACAAAGTATATTCACACCACTCGTGTCTTCATACATGTACTGAGGGTAATGATGTCCGTCTCATTCCACCCAGTATTTTATTTATTTAGAGACACGGTCTCATTCAGTTACTTAGTGCCTCACTTTTTGATGAGGCTGACTTTGAACTCGTGATCCCCCTGCCTCAGCCTCCCAAGCTGCTGGGACTACAGGCCTGCGCCACTGTACCCAGCCCTGTCTTGTCTTTAGGGAGCAGCCACACTCTCAGTCACGAGTGGGTTATACTATCTGGGCAAGGATGTCCTCATCCTACTTTTTTTTTTTTTTTTTTTTGGTACAAGGGATTGAACCCAGGGACATTTTATCACTGAGCCACATCATTTTTATTTTGAGCTAGGGCCTCACTAAGTTGTCTAGGGACTCACTAAATTGCTTGGGCTGGCCTTGAACTTGCAATCTTTGTATTTGCAGTCCTTCTGCCTCAGCCTCCCCGGAATTACAGGCAAGTGCCACCATGCCCGGCCTAATCCGGCTTTTGTTTTAAGTCCCTTTAGTCTCTTTTATTGTTATCCAATTTTACATAAGACAAAGGATATTGGTTTTCTATTTTAAAATCAAATACAGGGGCTGGGGATATAGCTCCGTTGGTAGAGTGCTTGCCTCCCATGCACAAGGCCCTGGGTTCAATCCCAGTATTACAAATAATAATAATAATAATATACAAATTTTTAAAAAATAAATCTGTTTAAATTTTTTTAAAAATCAGATTATTTAAAAATAAATTTGTTTAAATTTTTTAAAAATCAGATTATTCTTAAAAAGTAAGTCAATAAAAAAATATATATATTAAGAAAATAACTGTTCACAAATACCTGTTTAAACAATTCCTTTATTAAATTCTTTCTGCTGAAATATCCAGTGTAGTTTCTGTTTTCCTAACTGACTAAGGAGGGGAAAAGATGAATGATTAAGGCAAAGTCTAGAACAGGGTCTGGTGTATCATAGTACATGCTCAAGAAATGTTTTAAGTGTGACTTAATGAATGGATTATTAAACAAGGAACCACCTGTTGAGGCAGGTGCTGTGGTGCACACCTATAATCCCAGCTGCTCAAGAAGCTGAGGCAGGAGGATTGAAAGTTTGTGGCCAGCCTCAGCCACTTAGTAAGATGCCTGTCTCAAAATTAAAAAATATAAAGGGGCTGAGGAAGTAGGTTGGAGGTAGAGCACCCTTGGGTTCAATCCCCAATGCCAGAGTTGGGGGATATAGAAAGAAAAAAAAAAAAACAATTTGTTGACTCCTACCAAGAAATCTATTTCCCTTATCTTACATTGAGCTTGGACAAGTAAGTCCCTGAATCCCCTGTCCTGGGGCTTAGTCTGCCCCCCAAACTGAAATCAGGACACAGTGTCTTGCCATATATTTTTTCCTTGCTTTATTCTTAGTTTTGAATCACACATAGTAATTGAACATATTTATACATTGTATTTTGATCAAATCAGGGTAACTCTCCCATCCATCACCTTGAGCATTTATCATTTCTCGTGGTGAGAACATTCAAAATCCTCTCTGCTACTTTGAATATACAATGCATTATTGCTCGCTGAAGCCACCCTACTGTGTAATGACTGAATATGTTATGGGGTCTACCAATCACTCCTTTCACAGACTCACTTCTCAAAACTGATAAACCTTGGGGGGGAGCCCACTAATAGTGGAGAAGGAAGTGAATTGTACCTCTGGGTTTGTTGGGTTTCATTCATTTAGCCAAACTTTTATTGAGCACCTACTTGCCAATCTATGCTGATGTCACAGCTCCCTCTAGGAGGTCTCAGTCTGCTAAGATGGGGCAAAATGTTCAATGTCTTCATCTTGCTCAGCCATTTCTTTCATCTCTAAATCAGAATTTGAGTTCCGCAGATCCTGTTATTGGTGCTTCACTTCCTGATTTACTTGTCACCTCCTCCAGGAAATCTTCCATGACCCATTCCCAAGCAGGGCAAGAAGAATCACACTTGGCCTGTACTTCTCCTATTAGCATATGTACAAAATCTCTCTTCACCCTCCTCAGTGCCTCCTGCCATCTCCAGGGCCTAACCCCAGGCATGAAGAATGCTATCTTTGGAGTCAGATCTTCCTGGTTTGAATTTTGGTTCTGCCTCATACTTGCCATGAAGCCAAGGGCATGGAAATTTTTCTGAGCCTTAGTTTCTTCTTCTGGAATAATCCTAGGATTGTTGTTGAGAGTTCAGTGAGGTGTTGTTTACAAAAGCTTTTCACCAAGAAGACAGTTGACAAGTTTGAGCCCTTTCTGGTCATTGTTATCCGTTTCCTAATCTGTAAAATGGAGTCAGCAGTCTGACTCTCCACCATCACCCTAGCTCTGTGCCTGGCACTGAGTAAGTGGCTGTGATACCAGGCACTGGAGGGGCTGCAGGTCTGTTCATTTCAGCTGGGGGTGGGGAGCGGGTGTCATTCTGCAAAAGGGAGGTGTGTTCTTGGAGATTCTGGCATAAGTCTCCCCCAGCCCATCCTGGATGTTCCCCGCAGGTGTTGTGTTCCACTACCGGGCAGCCCGGGATCGTTATGCGCTGACCTTCGCTGCAGCCCAGGAGGCCTGCCGTCTCAGCTCAGCCACCATTGCAGCCCCTCGGCACCTGCAGGCTGCCTTCGAAGATGGCTTTGACAACTGTGACGCTGGCTGGCTCTCTGACCGCACTGTTCGGTGAGGGGGTACAGGGTGGGGAGATGGAGAGCTAGCCCCTGGAGAAAGAGGCTCTTGGGGCGCTCCGGGAACACACATCTGAGAAGGGATGCCTACTCTTGGTGTTGTCAGGTATCCCATCACCCAGTCCCGTCCCGGTTGCTATGGGGACCGTAGCAGCCTTCCAGGAGTTAGGAGTTACGGGAGGCGAGACCCACAGGAACTCTACGATGTGTACTGCTTCGCCCGTGAGCTGGGAGGTAAGCCTGGGAGTGGGAGGGCCCTACCCGCACCTCTTCCTGAATCTGTTTCTCTCCCAAATCCCCATCTCTCCCTAAGTCCGGATGTAGCTCTCAAAACCTGCACCAAGACCTGGACTATTCTAGAACTTTCCATCCCTCCTTGAGCCCCTCTCCCTCCCAGCCACACTCTCTCTTTCTCTCTCTCTCTGATCCTCTGAATGCTTGTCCCCTTCCCTTTCTCTGAAACCCCCTCACTGAGCTCCTCCCTCTCCTTGAAGCCCATTTTGCTCAAGGACCCAGATTACATCATTTGTAAAAAGAAGCTAAAGCTTTCTCTGGTTAGTACCAAACTAACCAGGAAAAGAGCTAATGACGACCGTGCTCTGGCGAGCTGGAAGCACAGCCGCGGTTGTGCCCCCTTCGCTTAACCACCACCCAAACAGGGCCAGGACGGGATACCTGGATGGGGACCTCCTTCCCGGACTTAGGGAAGGTCCCCCTGACCTCAGTCCGCCCCCTCCCACAGGCGAGGTCTTCTACGTGGGCCCCGCCCGCCGCCTGACGCTGGCCGGTGCGCGCGCCCAGTGCCGCCGCCAGGGCGCAGCGCTGGCTTCGGTGGGACAGCTGCACCTGGCCTGGCACGAGGGTCTGGACCAGTGCGACCCAGGCTGGCTGGCCGACGGCAGCGTGCGCTACCCGATCCAGACGCCGCGACGGCGCTGCGGGGGACCCACCCCCGGCGTGCGCACCGTCTACCGCTTCGCCAATCGCACCGGCTTCCCGGCGCCGGCTGCGCGCTTTGACGCCTACTGTTTCCGAGGTGCGTGCGAGGCTCCGCCCACGGGACACGCCCCAGTGTGTCCCCAGTGGCCAGGCACCGGAGGGTGTGTACTTGGTGAAGGCCACACCCCTAGCAGCTTCACTTGGTTGCGGAGGCCGCGTGCTGGGGATAAGCCACGCCCAGGCCGACGGCCACGCCCCCGAGACAAGTTTCTCCTTAGGAACTTGGCTGTCGTGGAAGGACATGTCCCTTAAGAGAACCTACCTCTAGGAGAGGAGTCACATTTTCCCCAGAGGGTTATATATATTTTCTTAAGTCCGGAGGTGCAATACCCCTATAAAACACGCTTCTGGGTGGAGCACATCCCACCTGGAGCCACACTCATGGGTACAACCCTTGGCGTTAGGGGTGATGCCTTGATTAGCCGGCTGCTCGCCCTGGGTAGTGTCACAGCAGGGGCGGATGACACCTGCCTTTGTTGTGAGGCCACAGCCTCAGAAGGTGCAAACTTCAACCCCCAGAGACCAAGTCCTTTGTGTAAGCTATCACCAGTCCTAGATGGAAAAATAGTACCCTTGTTGGGAGGGGCACACCCACTGGACACCTCCCATCCCCAAAGAAAGATTCTTAGTTGAATCCCTTCCCAGGCTTATAAGATCTCAGAAAGCTGGACATTGCCTGTGCTTCTCCCACGAACCAAACTGTCTACTGAATCCTCCTTGTGACCAGGTGACCCTGATCTTGACAGTGGGCTGGGTCTGGCCCAGCCTGAATGGTGGAGGTGATAACTTTATGCCTCCCTCTATCACGCTGGAGAAGCTCAGAAACCACCCAGAGCTGCATAGATGGTCTGTGTCAAAGCATGTGGGAATGTGGGTAGAATTCAAGCAGAACTTCCCTGGCAGCTCCTGGGCCTAACATATGTATTCTGTTTTCTCCCATAGCTCATCATCCCACTCCACAACATGGAGACCCAGAGACCCCCTCATCTGGGGATGAGGGGGAGATTCTGTCAGCAGAGGGGCCTCCAGCCGGAGAGCTGGAGCCCAAACTGGGGGAGGAAGAGGTGGGGGTCCCTTCTGACTTTCAAGAGCCTCTGGTCTCCAGTGGGGAAGAAGAAGAGCCCCTATTCTTGGCAGAGAATCAGAAGTCTCAAGAGACCCCCAGCTCAACCCCGGGTGACTCTGCACTGGCCTCATGGCCCACCGAGGCAGTGTGGCCAAGCACTGTGGCTCCCAGCCCCAGCAGAATGGGGGCAGCCACTGCAGAGGCTTTCCACACGGAGGTGGCCTCGACAGTCCCCACACCCAAGAGGAGAGGGCGTTTCAAAGGGTTGAATGGACGCCACTTCCAGCAGCAGGAACCAGAGCGAGGGCTGGAGGGGGAGCTCAAGGACGGTGCCCAGCCCTTCACCCCAGCTGGGAATCATGTGGAGCCTCCCTTGGTCACAGAGGCCTCGGGAAATGGCCAGAGCCAGACTCCTTGGGCCATTCTGACCAACGAGGTGGACATGCCTGGAGCAGGTGAGTCTGGGGTGGGGTGGGAGCTGGACTTGGTTGGGTACCTGAAGGCCGGGAGGGTGGACCTATCCTCAGGACAGGGGAGGATGGCCTGAGTCCCAGCTGGCTCCCCTGACCTCACCCAGCTCCAGGAGCCCCTGTTAGACCAGGGTCAGGGATGTGCTCCTCAGCTGATGAGTCATAATTATAGTCACTCTTGCTCTTTTGCAGGTTCCTTTGGTGGCAGGAGCCCCCCAGAGCCCTGGTTGTGGCCCCCAACTGTGATCCAACCCAGCATCCCAGGCCCCAGCGGGACCCCTGACCTGAAGCTAGAGGGAGCCAAGGCCCCCAGCATGAAGCCAGCCACCTCCAACCTGTCATGGTCTCCCTCGGAGTCCACTGTCCCAACCTCCAGCCCCTCAGAAGGCTCCCCCGCTGCCCATTGGGAGGCATTCCCCACAGCCACCTCCCCAGACCTCCCTGTCATGGCCATGCTGCGTGCCCCCAACCTGTGGCTCGTGTCACACTCTACTCCTGTGTCCTCTGAAGCCACTGAGGTCAAGGGCCATGGTGAGGCCATGACCACTACCCCACCCTCTGCAGCCTCAGGGACCAAAGTGTATTCCCTGCCCCCCTCTTTGAGCCCAACAGGTCAGGGTGGAGAGGCCACAGCCATGACACTCAGCAGCCACGGAGAAGGAAGTCCCATTGCCCCCTCGACGGCAGCTATGGTCACACAAGCTGGAGCCAGCCCTGACTCCCCTGGGACAGACTTTGGAGACATTGAAGCGATCAGCCCCACTGAGCTCAGCCAAGCTGAGTACCCCGGGTCCAGCCCATGGGCATCTATGGACAGGAATGTGACGGTGGATTTCGTCACCGAGATTGCCGGTGAGCCCACAGATGTCAGAGGTATCTCAGGATCTGAAGCTGGGGTCTTCATCAACACTGCAGAAAGCCCCACGTCCAGCTTGCACACCTCTGGTCATGAGGTGCTGGGCTCCTGGCCCTCTCCGCCGGACACCAGCTCCCCATCTGCACCTGCAGCGGGCCGTGGCATCTTCTCGGTGTCTGAAGTCATCCCTGGTTTGGAGCCTTGGGCAGCTGCAAGTGGAAGAGCCCCTGGAGGTCCCAGAGATTCCACAGTCTCGCTGGCCCCCAGTGGTGGAATTTGGGAGTCTGGATCCCACGTGGTTGAAGGAGCTGAAAGCCCCACCTTGAGCCCTTCGGTGGCCGTAGATACCAGCACAGCAACGTCCCTTACATCTCCAGACCAGGGAGCCAAGATTGGGGTCCTGGATATGTCCACACTGCCCTCCTCAAGTTCCCAGCCCTACCCAGAGCCAGAGGACCAGATGGTGGGCCAGGGAATGGTGGGACCTTCAGCTCCTCCGCCTCAGGGCAGTCCCCCCAGAGAGCCAGCCCTTCCCCCATGGACAACCACTGTGGCCGGCCTGGAAGAAGCTGCTTCTGTTGCCTCGGGGGAACCTGCCGCTCCCTGGGACTCCCTGAGCACCCTGCTGCCCATCTCCCTGGGCACAGAGGAGGCTGATCTGCAGATCCTGGACGGGAGCCCAGGTGTGGAGGGTTTCTGGGAGGAAGCAGCAAGTGGAGAAGAGCCGGCCCTGCCAGGGACCCCTGCAAATGGGAGTGCTGAGGGGGGTGAGTTTCAAGTCCGAGGATCCTTCTAGGCCAGGGTGGTCAGCACTTGGTAACTAAGGACTGGAGGAGCCCAGAGTAAGGAGGGTGGGTTGTCCCTGGGGGTCTGGGAGGATGTCCCTGGGAGTCTGGGAGGATGTCCCTGGGGGTCTGGGAGCAGAGGATGATGTCAGACAGGAGCTCAGCAGGTGGAGAACCAAAGGTAGGAATGACGAAGCTCGGGGGAGATGTGACGTGGGGCATGAGTTTAGTTTACAATCCCTGCCGTGTTTACTTTGAGCTGGACAAAGCCGAGGACGCTGGTCCTCAAGGATTCCCCAAGTCTGGGGAAGACAGAGCTGGGCACAGGTGCCTCCCAGGTGGGGCCAGAGGGATGGGGCATGGCAGGGAGGGCATCCTGAACAAATAGGAATTGGAGCTGGAATGGAGTAATGTGGATCGTGGGGGACTTGAGTCACAGGACAGGTGTGGTGGCATCACCCCATTCAACACATGTGGCTTGTCACTACCTGGCCAATTAGTGGCCACACCTCAGCTGGAGCCCACGGCCACCTAAGTCTCAGCTTCTCTGCCCAGCAGAACCCAGAGCAAGCCATTGACCTCTTCTCCCTGAAGCCACATTAGCCCCCGGCTGAGCCTGCAAATTCTGGCCCCTTTTGAAAAATACTAAATACTGTCACATTAAGCTTCATTTGTATTTTTTCAATTAAGCTTTTTTTTTTTTTTTGGCCAAATGAGCTTTAAAAAAAAACCCAGGAGCTAATTAAAAAGCAATTTTTTTCTGAGTTGCAAGACATTGTTATTAACACAATTGTTTTTTAACTTCCTTCCCCTTTTTTTGAAGGCAGTGTCTTGATGGAAATAGCAGATGCCCACACTGTCACCTCTGGGCTGTGTCGGGGGTCAAATCCTCTCTCCTTAGATTTGCAGGAGACAGGCAGACTCAGGACATAAAGCTGATGCCTAACATTATCTTTCTGGGTTCTAAACACCTAACTGGAATTATCTTGGTTAATCCTTACAACCTCCTTATGGACAAGTTCTAGTGTGATTCTCACTTTACAGATGAGGAGGCTGAGGCACAAGGAGGTCAAGAGATTTGTGTAGTTATGCAGTGAGGGAGTGATTAGGCTGGAGTTTGAATCCGGTCCATCTGAAAACAGAGTCTCTGTCTCAACCCCTAGGCTGTAAGATGCAATACCAAGTTCACTGGGATTAAAAAAAAAAATCCATGAAGTCCTGGGGAGGCCATGAGCTTACCCAGCGAGGAAGCTGAAAAGGATAGGCTAGGAGGTCTTTCTTTGAAGGTGGAAAAAGTCTCAATGCCAAGGGAGCTAGAGAGCTAGTCCTTAGAGAGGTAGAAAGTGACCACATGGAGGTGCTAAGGAAATCGTGTTTGGAGCTGATTTTGGACCTGGGGCTTGGGCTGCCTTGAACTTTGCTGGAATTTTGGCCCCAGACTAAAGCCAGCTGTAGTCAGGTGGAGGGAGGTGGGCAGTGCCAGGGGAGACCCAGGCGCCTTCCCACCCTCAGCTTGCAGCAGAGATGCTAATGAGGCCAAAAATAAATGCAGCATCAGTGATCGACTGAGTCACCGCCAGTCCGTGGGCAGGTGTCGGCAGCACAGGGCACCTGGCGGGGCTCACGCGTTCTGCCACCCGGAAGCTCCACGCGTGTGCTCACACGTGCTGGGGCCACTCTAGGGCCATCATGCAACCCCAGGCTCCATCCTCCTTCCCTTTCCCTGGTCTTTGAGACCCATACCACCACCCCAGGAATAGGTCTCAGACATTGCAAGATGACCACCTGCTGCCTTCCTCCAGTTAGCTTCCAATTATTGTGTGCCTGCTGTGTTCTGAGCCCTAAGCGGAGACCAAATCCTCTGTCCCTTGAAAGCTGACATTCTAGAGCAACACTGTAGACCTTTCCCAAGGGTGGAAATGTTCTCTCTGTGTGCTGATTGGCATGTGGCTAATATAACTGAGGAATTGCATTTTTTACTTTCATTTCATTTTAATTAATTTAAGCATGAATGGCTCTATACGGCTGCCATATGGAGCAGCACTGCTCTAGGGAGAAAGATGCACAAGAAACAATCATCATAATAAAAGTGTACATTATATTAGAGACTAAAAAGTGATAAGGATAAAATAGAGGGCTGGGGATGTGGCTCAGCGGGAGAGCGCTCGCCTAGCATGTGTGAGGCCCTGGGCTCCATCCCCAGCACTTCAAATACACAAATAAGTACACTATTTTTTAAAAAAAAAAATTTTTAATATTTATTTTTTAGTTTTCGGCGGACACAACATCTTTGTTGGTATGTGGTGCTGAGGATCGAACCCAGGCCGCACGCATGCCAGACGAGCGCGCTACCGCTTGAGCCACATCCCCAGCCCCTAAGTACACTATTAAAAAAAGAGGAATAGTCGGTCACTGCCACACAAACCTGTAATCCCAGCAGCTCAGGAGGCTGAGGCAGGAGGATTTGAAAGACAGCCTCAGTGAAAGCTAGGTGCTAAGCAATTGAGTTATATAAAATATATATATATTTTAAAAAATATATATATATATATTTTAAACAGGGTAAGCCAACAGAAGGTAGGAGAGAATGCCTTCTTCTTCTTCTTTGGTCCTGGGGATATAACCCAGAACTTCACACATGGTAGACAAGCACTCTACCTCTGAGCTACATCTCTATCCATTTTTAAATTTATTTTGAGACAAGGTCTCTCTAAGCTGCTAAGGCTGATCTTGAACTTGCCATCCTCGGGCCTCTGCCTCCTGAGTAGCTGGAGTTGCATGCGTGGGCCACTGCCCTCAGTTTCCTTCATTATTTCTGGTGCTATTCATACCCCATCTGGAACTTTATGTCCACTGTGGCCCATTTTGAGAAGCACAGCTATGAGCAGGGCATGTCCAAAAGAGGGGGACGAGTCCAGGAGGGCACTTAAACCCATGTTTTGGGAGACTTCCAAAGATAATCTTATGGAAGTGGTTCCATGTGAGGAAATTTGCCACAGGCGGAGCAGCCCACAGATACTTTTGGGGGGCAGTTCCTGAAAAGAGTAAGCTCTTCATCCCGGGGAGGGGGTGTACAAGGCCAAGTTGGTGACTACCTGCTGGGGAGGTTACTGGGGGTACTCCAAGTTTGATGAGGAGGGCTTTAGGGACCTGAGGTCTGGAATTCCAGGAATTCTGTGACCTAGTGGCCCAGTCCCTCCTCACACTGCCCATCCATCCTTCACCTCCCTCAGATCCATGTGAAAACAACCCTTGCCTGCATGGGGGGACGTGTAACGCCAACGGCACCATGTATGGCTGTAGCTGTGACCAGGGATTCGCCGGGGAGAACTGTGAGATTGGTGAGTGCTCAGGAGCAGCAGCTGAACCTGGATTTGTTTGACTCAGAGGCTGGGGGTCTACACTCACAAAAAGAGATCACTAAAACAAACAAACAAAAAAAAAAACTTTAAAAAGCCCCTTTCCATTTCCTACTCTCTGAATCCAGTTCATACAGCTGGGTCCTCATCCTGGGAGTGTGGTTCTGGCATAGATTCCTCTAAGCAAAGGGCCCTTGGGGATCTTACCCTGTCCAGGGTGGGCAGGCATATAGGCACCACTACCGGAAACGTTAGATGTTACTCCCAAGTCCAACAAAGGAAATACTACAAATTATGATCATTTTTAAAACAATAAATGTAAATGATATAATTTCTTGAGCTCTGTAACTCACCTCCTTAACTTCTACATACTACTAAGTATAAAATCATAACAATAAATATCAATGGTATAATTTCTTGAACTGCTTCATTAGCTGTTCATTTAGAACTCCCCTAAGAAGGTGCCATTATTTTTATTGCTCTGAAAAAAAGAGAAACAATCTCAGAGAGAGGAAGTGACTTTCCCAGTGCCCTGTATGCCTCAAACATTGTCTCTGCAGAGATTGGTAGAAGAGGAGGTCAAGTGAATATTTCTACTGCAATGGCTTTGTGATTCTGCAAGTCCTTGCAAATGTCTGAACTCTAGTTCCAGCTGAATTTCAGCTGGGTTTGAATGCAAGAGTATAACCTTTACTCTTCTGGGGTTAGAGGGAATGTTCTGCACATCTTGGCCTGATTCAGCTGACACAGTGGCATCTTCTCTCATAAATGCCAATTTATGTTAATTATGTGAGTCTCCACCCCCTAGGTTGCAGAGTCATTCAGCCTTCTCTGGAGACTCAGGCCTAGGATGGACAGCACAATTATGAATCCATCTTGTGCCTGGTTTGCTATGGGGGCTCTGAGCCCAGGATATGCTGACTGTGACTGGTCCCCTCCCTCTCCCTGCCAGACATTGATGACTGTATCTGCAGCCCCTGTGAGAATGGAGGCACCTGTATCGATGAGGTCAATGGCTTTGTCTGCCTTTGCCTCCCCAGCTATGGGGGCAGCCTCTGCGAGAAAGGTGAGTTTCCACCAGGAAATATTCCCAGCAGTGGGGTTTGATGCTTGGTTACAGGCTTCCCCCACATGCTTCAGGTCTCTGCCTCTGCTTCCATGGCTGAGTCCCACAGGTTGTTAATTGGTTTCCTGAGATGAAATTTGCATAATTTAGAATCAGACTTTTTAATTGTTTTTTAAAAATAAATGACAGTGGAATGCATTACAATTCATGTTAGAATCAGACATTTTTTAAAACATTTATTTTTTAGAAGTAGTTGGACACAATACCTTTATTTTATTTATTTTTATGTGGTGCTGAGGATCAAACCCAGGGCCTCACATGTACTAGATGAGTGCTCTACTGCTGAGCCACAATCCCCGCCCAGATTCATACATTTTAAAGTGTCTAATTCAGTGGGATTGAGTACATTGACAGTGCTGTGCAATCATTATCTCTGTCTAGTTCCAGAATCTTTCAATACCTCCAAAGGAAACCCTGTCCCTATTAGCAGTCATTCCTCATTTCCTATCCCCCACACCTGGCGGCCACTAATCTACTTTCTGTCTCTGTGATTTGCCTGTTCTGGACATTTCATACAATACATGTCTTTTTGTGTTTGGCTTCTTTAACTTACCATAATGTTTTCAAGATTTACCCACATTGTAACATAAGTCAGTTATTCATTCCTTTTTTTTTATCTGAATTTTAAGGTTTTATTTCATGTTTTTATTGACTTATTTTAACTATACCTAATGGTGGGATTCATTGTTACATGCCCACATTGTAACAATCTAATTTGGCCAATATAATTCCTTTTTGCCTTCCCTACTCTTTATTTCTATTTTTTAAAAATATTTTTCACTATATATGGACACAATACCTTTATTTTATGTTTATTTTTTATGTGGTGCTGAGGATCGAACCCAGTGCCTCACACATGCTAGGCAAGCTCTACCACTGAGCCACAACCCCAGCCCCTCTCCATTCCTTTTTAAGACTGAATAATACTCCATTTATGGACATACCACAATTTGTTTGTATGTTCCTTATTTGATGGATACTTTGGTTGCTGCCTCCTTATGGCGAATGTGAATAATGATGCTGTGAACATGTGCAAGTTTTTGCTTGGATACCTATTTTCCATTCTTGGTTTTTCCCTTTCTTTGGGTATATGATCAGAAATGAAATTCCTGGGTCCTGTGGTAACTCTATATTTAACATTTGGATCTGCTAACTGTTTTCCACAGCAGCTGTGCTATTTTACATTTCTACCAGCAATGTATAAGGGATCCAGTTTCTCCACAGCCTTGGCAACATTTTCTTTTTCCTTTTCTTTTGTTATGTCAGCCTAATGGGTATGAAGTGGTATGTCATTGTGATTTTGATTTGCATTTCATAATGACTAATGATGCTGAGCATCTTTTCATGTGCTTGTGGGCCATTTGTTTATCTTTTTTGGAGAAATTCTGCTCAAGCCCTTCACCAGAAGGGAAATTTTAGGCCTTCCCAAGACCATTTCTGAGTCCACATGTTCACAGGGGGAGTGACCCTGACAATTAGAAAAAGAGATGTCAGCCTTGACCCGAGAAGGGGTGGGGGTGCAATGGTTTCTCAGTTGAATGTCTTCCAAAGAACCTTTTTGTGTATATGGAGCTGGCGATGGAACCCAGGGCCTCTCGCATGCTAGGCAAGCGCTCTACCACTGAGTCACACCTGAGCCAAAAGAAAAATGACTATGAAAGTGGGGAGGTGAAAGGGTAAGGAGGGGCCTGTCCTTAAGGGTGAGGGATGATCTAGCCCCACAGGGACCTTAGGTTGGGCCCTATCTTAGTGTGAGGGGGCTGTGCTCATAGCTGGTAGACCTTGGACCCCCTCACACTCCTATCCCACCTCCTAGATACAGAAGGCTGTGACCGTGGATGGCACAAGTTCCAGGGCCACTGCTACCGTTATTTTGCCCATCGGCGGGCATGGGAGGATGCAGAGAGGGACTGCCGCCGGCGGGCTGGCCACTTGACCAGCGTCCACTCAGCTGAGGAGCACAATTTCATTAACAGTAAGGACAGTGGGAAAGGGATCCCCCACCATCATGATGAGCAGGGGTGGCACCTGTCCCTTTGCCAGGGCATCCTCCCAGGGTCCCAAAAATATCACTTCTCCAAAGCTGTGATCATCAGTGCAAACCCGGAACACTCTTAATACACACGCCTGCTGATTCATTTGTGGATTCATAACTCACTTTTGTCATTCGCCAAGTATTAATGGAGCATGCGCTATGTGCCGGGCACCCGTTCAGGCACTGCAGCCCAGCGGTGAGAGAGACACTATTCTGTCTTCAGGGAAGGATGCTCTTGGGGGTGGGGTATAGATAAACAAGTAAATATCTAATTAGATAAAATTATATTATTTCATACTTACATTATTTTAGCACTCCATGTTTTACTTTAATATATTCTACACTATTTATTATACTATAATTTAATGGGTCCTACAGATAAATATAACAGAGCCAAGTAATAAAGGACCGCGAGGGTGCATCTGTGATGAAATGAGGACCCATTTCTGCAGAGACCGAGAGAAGAGAGTTTTGCATTAATTAAGCTTGGCACTTATTGATTTATTCATTATCCCTTCTGCCATTTGTTCATCCATCCGTTTCTTCACGTTGTTTCTTCACATTTCCGCGCCTTTGGTCCGGGGTTGATTCTTACATTGCTCATTCTCTGGTCCGCCCCTCTCTCTTCCTCCCCGGCCTCCCTGTGCGCCAAGCTGCTCATCCACCGCGGCCCCGCCTTGCTCTTTCTCGCCTCCGGGGTCCAGCGCAGCCTCCTGGGTGGCTCCTATTCCTCACTCTCTCCGGGCAAAGACGGGACAGTGCTGTGTTTATTCCGCCGTCGTCCTGCTTGTTTATGCCACAAACCGTGACAAAGCTGGAACCCAAGCCGGGCGCGGTGGCGCACGCCTGTAATCCCAGAGGCTCGGGAGGCTGAGGCAGGAGGATGGAAAGTTCAAAGCCAGCCTCAGCAAAAGCGAGGCGCTAAGCAACTCAATGAGTCCCTGCTTCTAAATAAAATATAAAAAAAAGGGCTGGGGATGTGACTCAGTGGTCGAGTGCCCTGAGCTCAAGCCCCTGTACTAAAAATAAATAAATAAATAATAAATCTGGAAGCTAATCGGAGCCCTTTGAGTGCCCCCTCCCCACCCCAAGGTACAGGGGCAGCCAAGGGCGGCTGCTAAGAGTGGGGTGAGGACGTCGCCTGTGGCCCACAGCCAGGCCGGAGAGGGGGTCCTGACCCTCCCGCTCCCCGATCTGGGGGAGGGGCTCTGGACTCTATAAGCACCCTATAAGCCCCGCGCGCACGCGCTCCCACTTCTCTCCCCTTCTTCCCCACGCAAGTCCAGCTCACCTCCGGGAACCAGCGCCTCCAGGCGGGGTCCTTCCCTCCCTCACAGGTCCCTCCGCCTTCAGCCCAAGAGGAGGCTGAAGGCGGAACCTTGGGTCCCCCTGGGTCCCCTGGGTCCCCCTGGGTCCTGTACTCGCGCCCCCGTCATCCCCACCTCCATCCCCTTTTCCCTGCGTGTCCAGCCCCCTCCAGGCCGGGAAGGGCATAAGTCCTTTTCCGCGGCCCAGCCTGGGAGTGCGGGGACTCCCAGCCCTCACGACACCCACCCCCACGCAGGCTTTGGGCATGAAAACACGTGGATCGGCCTGAACGACCGGATCGTGGAACGGGATTTCCAGTGGACGGACAACACGGGGCTGGTGAGTGGCGGTCCCTGTCCTCGGGTGGCTGAGCAGCGTGGGCGGTGCCCTCCGTTTACCCTCTTGGGCAAAGTAACTGCTAGTGTTCGTCCAAGGTCCCCAGGGACTCTATGAAGCTGGCATTGGCGAAGCGGCTTCAGTGAAGCCCCCGTCTTCACCCAAGTCTTCCCCAGCCAGGAAATGGCCCGCCCCGAAAGTTGCTGAAACTGCAAACCCGGGTCTCACTTCCCTTGGTCTCTCAGCCTGGTCTGTTAGCGGTTGTCACTCAAATTGTACCTTTTTTTCCACATCTCTCTCCCTTGGAAAATTTGAAAAATCTCTAACCTGGATCCCTGCAGCGGTCTCCCTAGCCATTTGCTACCTGCCCCTCCCCGCAGTCTGGAAAACAAACTTTTTTTGTTTTGGATTTTTGTTTTAAGACGGGTCTCATTATACTGCCCAGACTGGTCTGGAATTCCTGGGCTCAGGTGATCCCCTCGGCCTCCTGAGTAGCTGGGACCCAGGCGAATCAAGCATATCTGGCTGCAGCCTTTAAAAAAAATTGAGGTGAAATTTATAAACCAAAGAACTAGGGGGCTGGGGTTGTAGCTCAGTGGTAGAGCACTTGCCTAGCATGTGTAAGGCACTGGGTTCAATTCTCAGCACTGCATATGAATAAATAAAGGCCATCAACAACTAAAAATTTTTTAAAAAAACTAATCATGTTAAAGTGGCATTTTAGTAACATTCATAATATCATAACCACCACCTCCATCCAGTTCCAGAACATATTCATCACCCTAGAAGGAAACGCTGGCACACAGGAACCTTTAAAGAATCACACTTCAGGGACAGGGGAGTGGCTCAGTGGTAGATTACTTGCCTAGCCAGCATAAGGTCCTGGGTTCCATCCCCAGCAATGCAAAAATAAAAACAATTGAAAGACAGATGTTCAAACACACTGGTACCTGAATGTTCACTGTGTCCCTACAGCAGCCAACAAATGAGAACAGCCCAAATGCCTATCAACCAATGAATGGATAAATAAAATGGGGTCCATCCATATAATGGAATCGTATTCAACTATAAAGAAGAATAAACTCCTGATACATACTATAACATGAATGAACCTTAAAAACATCAGAGAAGCTGGGCACAGTGGTGCTCACCTGTAATCCCAGTGACTTGGGAGCCTGGGGCAGGAGAATTTTAAGTTCAAGGCCAGTCTCAGCAACTTCACAAGACCCTCAGCAACTTAGGGAGGCCCTGTCTCAAAAAGGGCTGGGGGTGTAACTCAGTGGTAAAGTGCCCCTGGGTTCAATATATATATATATATATATATTATATACACACACACACACACATATATATATATATATATATAATATATATATATTATATACACACACACACACACACACACATATATATATATATATATATATATATATAATAAGTAAGTGAAATAAACCACATATTGCATGATTCCCTTTATGTGACATCCAGAGGAGGTAAAGTTATAGAGACAAAAAGTAGGTTCATGTTTGCCAGCAGCTAGGGGCAAGGGAAATGGGAGCAATAGAAATGTTTTTCCTTAACTGGTGCAGAATTTTGCTTTGTTGTGATTAAAAAGGTCTGGTAGGGCTGGGGATGTGGCTCAAGCGGTAGCACGCTCGCCTGGCATGCGTGCGGCCAGGGTTCGATCCTCAGCACCACATACAAACAAAGATGTTGTGTCCACTGAAAACTAAAAAAATTAAAAAAAATAAAAAAAAAGGTCTGGTAATAGATGGTGGTGATAGTTACACAAAATTGTGAATGTAATTAATGCCAATGAACTTAAAAAGTAAGAGTGTTTAGAATGGTAAGTTTTATATATAGATTGTGGTTTTCTTAAAAAGTCCACCTCCTCCCTACTACCATTCTCTGGCCAGAGCCTAACTCCAGCATGCAGCCCCCCCACCCCCTGCCTCCATTCTGTTCCTGCCTCTGAGCCTTTGCAGTTGTTGTTCCCTTTGTTTGGGACACCATTCCCCATTTGGATTCTTTGCATCTTTGAGTCTTCACTTTTCCTGTTGGGCCTCCTCGAAATCCCTCCTGGACTTCCAGGCTGAGGTCACCTTTTGTTCAGCTACTTAGCTAACAGTGACTCATGGAGAAAGCAGGGGAAGGAGGCCGGAAGATCAGAGAGGGAGACACTGCAGGCTCTCAGCAGAGGGATGTGGCTCAGGTCACAGTGACAGCCACCCTCTCAATAGGCAGGGGAAGGCCCATTGTAGAGATGAGACCATTGAGTCCCTGCAAGTCTGAGGAGTCTGGCCAAGGGAATCTTGCAGGAGCCTGAGCTGGGACACAGGACACTGAACGATTCCCTGCTCCCTCTTCCTGAAGCAATATGAGAACTGGCGTGAGAATCAACCGGACAACTTCTTCGCGGGTGGCGAGGACTGTGTGGTGATGGTGGCGCATGAGAGCGGTCGCTGGAATGACGTTCCCTGCAACTATAACCTCCCTTATGTCTGCAAGAAAGGCACAGGTACCTGGCACCTCGCCCCCTCTTCCTTCCACCCACGTGCTCATTGGTTTATTGTTTTATTCAAGTTAGTGAATGTCAGCCCCCCGCCCTTCTCAGGAGCCAGCAGTGAGAGGAGTCCTGTTTCCTCCCATCTTCACCGATTCTGCCCATTTTCAAATGTTTTGTTCTTTATTCACCAAAGTGGTAAAACATAGTATCTCATTGTTGTCTCAGTTTGCATGTCTTGTTGGGGGGCACTGGGGATGGAACCCAGGGCATCCTGCTTGCTCAGCACATGTTCTACACTGAGCTAGGACCCTAGCCCCTTGCGCATCTTTAAGGATGAGAATTACCCACTGTTCGCATGTTGACAAGTTATTTCTGTGTTTTTTTTTTTCCTGTCATATGCCAATTCATCTCCTTTGCTTCATTTTCTGTTGCTTGTTGGTTTCCTTGATTTTTTTTCCACTTTTTTTCTTTTCTCTTCAATGCTGGGGATTGAATCCAGGATCTCATGCATACTACACAAGCACTCTACCACTGAGCTGTATCCATACCCCAGTTTTATTGATTTTTAAGAACATTAAAAATTTTTTAATTGTACACAATGTTTAAACTAACAAAAAAAAGTCCTTTTAGTTGGACACAATGCCTTTATTTTATTTATTTTTATGTGGTGCTGAGGATCGTACCCAGTGCTAGATGAGCACTCTACCACTGAGTCACGACCCCAGTCCCAATTTTTAAGAACTCTTTACACATGTAGGAAATCATTTGCACACATTTTTCTCTTTTCTTTTCTTTATATTTTTGTTTCTTCTTGCTTTCATTTCTTTGCCAGTTTTCATGTCCTTTCTCCTCTTTCATTTGCTCAGATAATTATTCTTTTTTTTTTTTCCTCCAGTACTGGGTGTTAAACCCAGGAACTCATGTGTGCTAGGCCAACTGAGCAGTACAGCACCAAATAAATCTTTTTTTTTTTTTTTTGTATAAGGGATTGAACCCAGGGGCACTTCACTGCTGAGCTACATCCCCCAGTCCTTTAAAAAAAAAAAAATATATATATATATATATATATTTAGTTGTTCAAGACCTTTTTATTTTATTTATTTATACGCGGTACTGAGAATCAAACCCAGTGCCTCACACATGCCAGGCAAGTGTGCTACCGCTGAGCCACAGCCCCAGTTCCCCCTCTTTTTAAAAATATTTTATTTCACTTGTAGTTGGACACAATACCTTTATTTTATTTTTATGTGGTGCTGAGGATCGAATCCAGCACCCCACATGTGTTAAGAGAACACTCTACCGCTGAGCCACCACCCCAGCCCCTGCTTTTTAAAAAATCTTTATTTTATTTACTTATTTATTTTTATGTGGTGCTGAGGCTGGAACCCAGTGCCTTGCACGTGCTAGGCGAGCACTCTGCCACTGAGCCACAATACACACCCCCCACCACCCCTTGTTTATTTTTTATTTTGAGACAGAGTCTCACTAAGTTGCTTAGGGCCTCACTGAGTTGCTGAGACTGGCTTTAAACTTGCAATCCTCCTTCCTCAGGCTTCCAAGCTGCTAGGATCACAGGCATGTGCCCCCAGCCTGGTTTCAGATAATTATTCTGTCTCCATCTCTTTCATTACTGTCATGCTCTGTCCTTGGCATCAGAATGGGAGCAGGGTTCATCATGAAGGTTTCTGCCCCTAAGGAGCTCCTGGTGGGGTGGAAGACAGAGACAGGTATGGCACCTTCTAGCCCTGTGAGATCACAGCTGCTGACCCACTGAGGGGAATATTAATCCCAACAACACATAAAACTAGGTTAGCCCCAGTCTTGGCCACTTCCCTAACTGGAGGTTCCTCTGTCCCCAGTGCTGTGCGGTCCCCCTCCAGCAGTGGAGAATGCCTCACTTGTGGGTGCCCGCAAGGCCAAGTACAATGTCCATGCCATTGTACGCTATCAGTGTGATGAAGGATTTGCCCAGCACCATGTGGCTACCATCCGGTGTCGGAGCAATGGCAAGTGGGACCGGCCCCAAATTGTCTGCACCAAACGTAAGTGGCTGCCTCCAGAGACCCCCTCCCCACATGGATTTACAACTGTTTGTGTTGGAATAAAACATCCCATTATTACCCACACTGATCTGGTGTAATGTCTGCCTGGTAATACAGCCTTGCGGATAAGTGGGAATTTACCAGCCCACCTAACGTGTCCTCCATCTGGGAGACCCACTGCCTCCAGCCACCCTGCTGTCATCAGCTTTTGCTCTTTTCCATTCCTGTTTCACTCTCTTGCAGCCAGACGGTCACATCGGATGCGGAGGCACCATCACCACCACCAGCATCACCACCAGCATCACCACCACAAATCACGCAAGGAGCGCAGAAAACACAAGAAACACCCAGCGGAGGACTGGGAAAAGGATGAAGGGAATTTCTGCTGAAGAATCAGGCAAAAGAAAGCACAGCCCCCTTTCCCACACCTGCTCTGGAGCTTCACCTGGGGAGACAGAGCCCAGAGAGAAACAAGAGGGTCTGGAAGTCCCTGAGCCCCAAGCCACACCCCCTACATATTATCCTTTGTAAAAAGCTCCTCTCTCCTCTTTCGTACATACACAAGGTCCTCTTGGCAGGTGTAGCCATGTGTCTGAAGAGTCCATTTTTGTCAGACTGAAATCTGGGAGCATCTCCCAGCTGAGGGAAGTGTAATCGGCAAAGATCATTCTTTGCCTTGGTTCAGTCTTTTGTTCATTGGGCTGATTGCCAGTTGTTGAAATAAGGCTTTGATGAGAGTGCAAGAATGTATGTTTGGATTCGAGCTCAAGGATTGCTTTTCACACCAGAGATTCAGGCTTAGTAAATGGTTGGTTGTCCTAAATCCAGGGTGAAGCCTTTGCTTAAGGTCACCAGCTTTAGGAGTAGAAGGCTAAACAGAAGCACACTGTTTGAACTTGATGACTGTTCTTCCTTCACCTTGGACTTCAGCCCAAGTTCGGTCTTTGGTGTTGGTGTGTAAACATAGTGTGGAATTCCCATGTATTGAATTTTAAGAGTATTTTTAGAAAAACCACCCTCCATGCCCTCAGAGTTTTGGGGGAGGATATTCACAGCAATATGTAGAGCCGGAGGGAAAGTGTATTGCTTACCCTCCCAGGTCTAGTCCAGGGCTGAGATTTGGTGGTTTTGCATGTGTGATGAATCTCTCACACACAAATGAGAGGATGTTTAGGGCTAGATAAGCCCGGATTTCTTCCACCTCCATCTCTCAGGGAGACAAAGAACCTCCTTCCTGGACCAGGAAGGTGCCAAGTTTTCTAACCCAGTGCCCACAAATACCCTTCCCTCAAGCAGACATTGGTAGTATCCCTGCCCTGGATCCCAACCCTCCCAACCTCTTCCCCATATCCAGCCATTGCCTGGTGGAATAGAAATGCTTAAAACTTGAAGTATTGACACCTACCTACAGTCATATTGTAGAGAGATGCACGGTGTTAAGACCGAAACACACATACACACACAAACACACACATTCTCACATTTTTCTCTCATAGTTTAAAAATTTTTTTTTAATGGGAAAGAACTCACCTAGCCTTCTGGCCTCAAATCCATAACCTCTTGAAGGCCTCACCAAGCCAGATGCAAGACCCAGCTCCCTGATCTCTGGCAGGAAAGATTGCAACTTTTTCTCCATGTCCATTGTCCACTTTCAGTTCCTTCAGTCTGGGTAAAAATCTGCAGATTAGTGTATTGGAAAAGGGCCTTGTGCAAGAAAGAAATATAAGCAAATGCATCGTCTACGTAGGGGCTCAGTAGAAATAAAATGTGTTAACTGAGCCTATATCCCTCCTGGGAAGTAATAAGCAGAGTTGACAGCTATGGAAGAGCAACCATGCTAAGGACTTACACACTATCTTGACTCTTCTCAACAGCTCAGTGACTTAGAAACCATTATTTTCTCATTTTATGTGACAAAACTGAGGTTCTTAAATACAAGGGAAAGGCACACAATTGAAGTCATGGCCAAGACCAAAAGAATGGTTTAGCCTGCTTCTGTCTGACTTCAAATACTGCTTTCTACTTTGGGGAAAGACAGTGAAAACATTCTCTTGTCTCTCTGTCTCTGAACTGGGGATTGAACTCAGGGGCACTTAACCACTGAGCCAGCCCTTTTTTTAATATTTTATTTAGAGACAGGGTCTCGCTGAGTTGCTTAGGGCCTCGTTAAGTTGCTGAGGCTGGTTTGAACTCATGATCCTCCTGCCTCAGCCTCCCGAGCCACTGGGATTACAGGTGTGCATCACCACACCTGGCTGTCTCTCTGTTATACACACACACACATACACACACACACTCAGATTTAAGAAATGGTTGAGAAGTATAATTTGGACCTTACCCTTGACCACAGTCTAACCTTCTCTGCTACAGACATTAGTCACTGTTCCCTCTTAACGTTATTGTTGAGAAAGCTCTAGTTTGTCCTCTTACTTTAATAACACTTCTTGTTTTAAAAAAGATAATAATAATAATAACAACACATCTTCAGCCACCCACATCGCAACAGAATTATCCTATGTTTGGGGAGACTGGGGATGCAACTTCTTGGGGGTCTCATTGGTGCTCCCTACCCTTGGGCCTCTTTGCCCTCTGCACCCCCAGCTCCATGGTGGAAGGGGGCTCTGGTCTTTTCTAAAGCGGGAGGTTTGTCTTTTGCTCTTTCCCTTTGGGATGTGCGTGTGTGTTTGCGTGTGCCACATGCGTGGCATACGTGTGAATGTGTGTGCGTGTGACTAGCTTTGGTTCTGCTGGTTTTGCTGTGAGCTACAGTGTTCTGTGGGTCTGTGATATCTGACACTGTGGACATTAATGTACTTCTTGGACATTTTAATAAAAGTTTTTTAACAGTTCAGCCTGCCTTTCATCTCCTGACACTTTAATTGATTCATTCACTCAGCATTTGTTTGCTGAGCAGCTATTATGAGCCATGTACTGTGCTAGGTACTGGGGAGATAGTGCTAAATAGGAGAGATATGATCCCTGGGTGGGTATCGGGGAATGCTTCCTAGAGGAAATAGACGGAATCTAAAGGAAGAGTAGCATTAATTAGACCAGGAGGGGAGAAAAGGAAGAGAATTTCATCAGCGGGAAGAATAAAGACAAAAGTCCCTTTTAAAAAATGTTCATAGGGGCTAGGGATATGGCTCAAGTGGTAGAGCACTTTCCTAGCATGCATAAGGCACTGGGTTCGATCCTCAGCACCACATAAAAAAAAATAAAATAAAGGTATTGGGTCCACCTATAATTAAAAAGTAAATATGTTTTTTTTTAAATGTTCATAGATAGAAACCATTAGGGAAGGGAAAGGAGACACGGAGATGTGGAGAGGGAAGGGCCATAGAAGGCAGTGGTGGGATGGATAGGATATATGCATGTATGGAAACGTCACAGTGAGACTCAATGTAAACAATTAATAGGAGTTAATATTTATAATATAAGGCACAAGAGGGTTCATAACTCATCTGAAAAACAGCAATGAGCTTATAGTGGCTGAAGCAGAGTTAAAGAGGCAGAGAGTGAAGAGAGAGAGGTCAGAGGGTCAGAGGCAAAGGGTCAGCCATTCAGGGCCATGTGAAGGAATTTGGGCTTTAATTATAAAAGCAATAATGGTGTCGGATGTGATGGTGCACGTCTGTGATCCCAGCAACCCAGGAGGCTGAGGCAGGAGGCTCACCAGTTCAAAGCCAGCCTCAGCAACGGTGAGGTGCTAAGTGACTCAGTGAGTCCCTCTTTCAAAGTAAAATATAAAAAGGGCTGGAGAGGGGTTGGGGTTATAGCTCAGTGGTAGAGTGCATGCCTCGCATATGAGAGGCACTGGGTTCGATCCTCAGCACCACATAAAAATAAATAAATAAAATAAAAATAAAGTATTGTATCTATCTTAGAAAAAAAAATAGGGCTGGAGAGGCCTGGGGCTATCGTTCAGTGGTAGCATATGTGAGGTCCCTGGTTGGATCCTCAGCACCATATAAAAATAAGTAAATAGAATAAAGATATTGTGGAAAAATATTAAAATGGGGAGGGCTGGAGATGTGGCTGTGTGACTAAGTGCCCCTGGTTTCAACTCCTGGTACCAAAAAATTATTAAAAGTAATTTAAAAAATAAAAGCAATAGTGTCAAGAAAAAAAAATTAAATATCCACCATAAGCAAGGTCAGAAGACAAACGAAAAACCTGGAAAACAATTTTTCAAATCAGAGGTAAAGGTCTTACTGCCTTCTTTATAGAGCACCTAAAGATCAATAAGCAAAGACTAATAATCCAATAGTCAAACAGGCAAAATATATAAGCAAATAGTTCACAGAACAGGAAATACCAGCTCTTCAGCTACAACATATGCTCCACAAAATAATGCACATTTTTCAAAACATAAAAGAAAGGGCATATAAATAAAAAGGAATAAACAAGTCTAACCAGAGGGCCTTGCATAGATCAGTGACAACAGTGTGCCCAAGGTCAAAATCAGTTGTGGTAGTGGGATGTTTAGTTTGCCCATGAAAAATCTCAAGTGACAACATTTGAGAGATCATCTTCACCTCACAGATTGGCCAAGGTCAAAAGTGAAAATAGAGCCAGGCACAGTGATGTATGTGTGCCTGAAATTCAAGCTACTCAGGAGGCCAAGGCAGGAGGATCACTTAAGCCCCAGAATTCCAGGCTCACTTGAGCAACATAACCAGATCATGTCTCCAAGAAAAAAAAAAAAAAGTGACAACACCCAATGCTGGCAAGGATGTGTGAAACAGGTGAGTGTCCATTAATGGCAGAGCATCAACTAATCCTATCTCTTAAGAAATAGAGACCAATATAAAAACACAACTTTGATCTCTTGAGCAAACAACTCCTGAGATGATCTTCCAGCCTTTGTGTGAGATGATGTGAATGCTTATTACTAACAACAACAACAAAAGAAGTGGTGGTACACATCTGTAATACTAGCTGCTCAGGAGTCTGAGGCAGGAAGATTGCAAGTTTGAGGCCAGCCTGGGCAACTCAGTGAGACTTGGTCTCAAAATAAAATAAGAGCAGGTGGTGTAGCTGAGTGGTAGAGCACTTGCCTGGTATGCACAAGGCCGTGGGTTCCATCCCCAGCATCATCAAAAAAAAAAAAAAAGAGAGAGAGAGAGAGAGAGAGAGAATGGAGGAGGTCTTTATATGTTGACAAGAAACTTACTAAAAAATTTGTAGGGCGGGAGTTGTGGCTCAGTGGTAGAGCACTTGCCTAGCACATGTGAGATACTGGGTTCGATCCTCAGCACCACTTAATAAATAAATAAAGTTATAAAAAATGTTTAAAAATAAAATATTTTAAAAACAAATTATATATTGGGCCAAGCACCGTGAGGCATGCCTATAATCCCAGCAATTTAGAAGGCTGAGGCAAAAGGATCACAAGTTCAAGGTTAGCCTCAGCAACTTAGCAAGGCCTTAAGCAACTCAGCACGACACTGTCTTGAAATAAAAACCAAAGGACTGGGGATGTAGCTCTATGGTAAAGTGTCCCTGGTTGTGTGTGTGTGTGTGTGTGTATGTGTATGTGAGTGAGAGAGAGAGAGAGAGAGAGAGAGAGAGAGAGAGAGAGAGCACATTAATGGTCATAGCAGCATTATTCACAATAGCCCAAAGTGGGAACATTTCAAATATCCATCAACAAATGAATAAATAGCATGTGCTACCTACAGGGGACCAGGATTGACTCAATGGTAAAAGTGCTTGCCTAGCATGTGTGAGGCCCTGGGTTTGAGCTTCAACACACACACACACACACACACACACACACACACATGGAATATATAAACTGTTGGCTTTCTGTTACGGTTTCAAAATACCTGAAATAATCAATTTATGGGAAAAAAATTATTTTGACTGGTGCCTTCAGCTGATGGTCTCCTGGCCCTTGTGTTTGGGCTTGTGGAGGCACAGTAAGTACATCATGGCAAGGTGGAAGAGGTTACTCACCTCCCAGTGGTTTGGAAACAGAGAGACAGGAGGGGCCAGAGCCTGTCTCCTGCCAGGGCACGACCCCCAAAGGCCCAACTTCCTTCCACTAGGTCCCTACCTCTGTGGGGAGCCACTCCAAATGCACGCACCTTTAAGTCCTGATGCACCAAAGGGACCTGAAAGGTCACTGTAGTCTGGCGCTATAGTGCCATGATTGGTGACTCCGTCTTTTCTCTCCCTCAGGTTAGCCTTTTCCCAAGACTAACAAGGTGAGGCCCTAGGAGAAGGTGACACCCAGAGGGGTTGAGCTACACTCATCTGTCACTTTGTAATCCTACCCCTTTGCCCTTTTTGGAATACAGTGCTCCATGGAACCTCCCCGGTGTGTTCCCTACGTAAGAATAAAGAATTCCGGTGGCTCTCTCTCTCTTTTCACAGACTCCTAAGGTCGGTGGAAGACCAGTCACAAGACCCAAAGAAAAAGGTATTTCTCTGTCTCTGTGTGGTTATTTCATGCAGCCCAATTCACCTGGAGTGACCCAGAGTGTTTAGTCGTGAGATGTGACGTACCTCCTCAATGTTCCAGCACCTCCCCACAAGGTCACAGGCTGGGGACCAGGCACACGGGCCTGTATCCAACCACAGCACATACCAGGAAACATTACTCATAAGGAGAAATGAAGTGTTGATCTGTGCTAGCATGTGGACCAACCTTGAAAATATTATGCAGAATGAAAGGAGCCAGAAACAAAAGACCATATGTTGCATGATTCCATTAATAGGAGATATCCAGAACAGGCAGACCATGGAGACAGAGAGCAGATGAGCAGTTGCCAAGGCGGTGGAGGAATGAGGAGAAACTGCTTAATGGGTGAGGAGGTTTCTTTGAAAATATCTTGGATCTAGGTAGAAATAGATGGCTGCACAATACATAAACATCCTAACTGCCTGTCAATCAATCACTTCAATTTTTTTTTCCAGTTTTTTTGGGGATGGAACCCAGAGCCTTGAACAGGCTAGGCAAGCAATCGGTCACTGAGCCACGTTGCCAATCCCTGAATTGTTCACTTTAAAATGTTATTTATTTATTTTTTTAAAAATCTTGAGACAGAGTCTCCCTCTGTTGCTGAGGCTGACCTTGAACGCATAATCCTCCTGCTTTAGTCCTCCACCCTCAGAGCTGAGATTATAGGCATGCATTACCACTCCTGGATTAAAATGATTAACTTTATATTATGTTCTTATGTCATTTTACTATATCAACATGATTTTGTGGTTTTGTATTGATGTTTTTATGTCGTTATATTAATGTAATTTTATGTTGCTATGTTTTTCTGTTAAAATGGTGAGTTTTATGTATATTTTGCCACAATAGAAGAAAGTATGTGTTGCACACTATCACAAGTAAAAATGGGGAAAAGAAATGATACAGTCAGCTCTCAATACTCAAAGATTCAACTAACTGTAGACTGAAAATATTTGGAGCAGCTGCATATGGTGGTGCACACCTATAATCCCAGTGGCTCTAGAGGCTGAGACAGGAGGATTGCCAAGTTCAAAGCCAGCCTCAGCAATTTAGCGAGGCCCTAAGAAACTTAGCAACACCCTGTCTCCAAATACAATATAAAAATTGGTGGGGGTGCTGGGTTTGTAGTTTAGTGGTCCAGTGCTTGCCTACCACATGTGAGGCACTGGATTCAATCCTCAGCACCATAAAAATACATACATACATTCATACATAAAAATAAATAAGTAAAATAAAGTTTTAAAATGGGCTGGGGATGTGGCTCCATGGTTAAGTGCCCCTGGGTTCAGTTCCCAGTATCAAAAAGGGGAAAAAAAGAAAATATTTGTGGCAAAAATTGTGTCATAGACGCACTCCTGTAATCTCAGAGGCTCGGGAGGCAGAGGCAGGAGAATCTCAAGTTCAAAGCCAGTCTCAGCAATGGTGAGATACTACACAACTCAGGAAGACACCATCTCTAAATAAAATACAAAATAGGTCTGGGATGTGGCCCAGTAGGATGTGGACCCTGAGTTCAATCCCCCATACCCCCCAAAATTGTATCATACTAAGTATATATAGACTTTTTAAAAAATATTTATTATTTTTTAGTTATAGGTGGACACAATATCTTTATTTTATTCTTTATTTGGTGATAAGGCTCAAACCCAGTGCCTCATTGCATGCTAGTGCTCTACCTCTGAGCCCCAACTTTATTTTTGTCATGGTTCCCTAAAAACTCAGTATAACTATTTTCATGTCATTTACATTGTATTCAGTATTATAAGTCATGTAGAGCTGTTTTTAAATTATATGAGAGACTATGTAGGTTCTATGCAAATTATGCTATTTCGTATGAAGAACTTGAGCGTCTTCAGATTTTGGGATCCATAGGGAGTCCTGGAACCAATCCCCTGAGAATACCAAGGGTTGGATGTGTATGCATGGTTGTTTGATTGCTGGAATGAGCACAAACATTTGGGTAGTACATGCAAGAAACTTCAGATGTCTCTAGGATATGAACTGGGAAGTAGAGAACAGGAGAGAGATATTTCTGAATATCTGGTTTCAGGAAGGTTTCTATTCAGGATGCCATTTCTTAGAGGAGTCTTGAGACCTGCACCTTAACATCATAGAAACCCCTGCAGAAGGAAGGTTCCCTGTGCCCATTCAGTCCATCAAAATCCCTGGGACTGGGGTTGGGGTTGTGGCTCAGCAGTAGAGTGCTCACCTAGCATGTGCGGGGCACTGGGTTTGATCCTCAGCACCACATAACAATAAAATAAAGGTATTGTGTCCAACTACAATTAAAACAAAATATTAAAAAAAAAATCCTCCCGGGGGGCTGGAGTTGTAGCTCAGCGGTAGAGCGCTTGCCTCATATGTGTGAGGCACTGGGTTCGATTCCTAGCACCACATATAAATAAGCAAATAAAATAAAAAGTTCATCAACAACTAAAAAAATATTTTAAAAAAATTCCCCAGGACTAAGTTTTGGCTTGCACAGGTCCATGCCCCCACTCCTAGACCAATCAGGGTTGCCCAAATGATGAGTCATAGCATTCATTGGCCAAGCCCAAAGAAAATGAAGTCAGCCACTTGCAACTTTCTTGGAATGAGAAGGAAATTTACATACTCAAGGGAAAACAGGAAGCTCCAATACCTGAATGGGAGAAGGGACACCAATAGCAATGAGGCATAAAAGCAGACCAAACCCCATGCACTCATCTTTGGAAACGTGCCCCTTACCATTACCCAACTGCGGGAAGCTAAGGCCCAGCTGGAACCCCTAGCCACCTAATCAAGTTGCTGGACCCTTACTTAAGATGAGTGGTTGGGGTGGGGCTGGGGCACAGTGCTAGAGTGCTTGCCTAGCAGGTGTGAGGCACTGGGTTTGATCCTCAGCACCCCTTAAACAAATAAAATAAAGATACTGTGTCCATCTACAACTAAAACTATATATGTGTGTGTGTGTGTGTGTGTGTATGAATTTTTTTTTAAGATGAGGGGTCTGCGTCTCTGGAAGGTCTGAAGGATGTGTTAGATGGACCACCCCAATTTTACAACCAAATCAGAATTTTTACACTTTTGTTTTACTTCTGGCTTTGCCTTTGCCCTAGAAATTTTCCAGGCTTCTCTGAGCCCTTCCCTGCCCGCTACTCCCATGCCTGGGAAACTTTGCAACTTTATTGCCTTCCTGGGACGGGAACTTAAATCAGTTTCAACATTTAATGCCCTGGGTATTATCAAAGACCATCAGGGCAGTTAAGAAGCAGCAGCCCTGTGTGGGGTGGCTCGAGGAAGAGGAAGAGCATGTGGACAGGGAAGGGAAGGGAAGGGAAGGGAGAGATATCTTCTGCCACATGGATCAAACCCAGTGCCTGAACCCAGTGCCAGAGCTGAAAACCAAGCTCCTCCAGCCTGGAAACATTTTGATGATCACAGAGCATTTCTGAAGCAATTACTCACCAGCTGCTTCATTTTCTCATTCATCAAAAGAAACTGATTTATTGAACCCCTGCTGTATGCTTTGCACTGGAGGGATTTTAGAACAACCCTGGTATAGAGAAGGAAACAGGCTCCGAGGGGTTTTGTCACTTGGTCACACAGTGAACAAGAAGATGATGTGGGATTCGACCACAAGTCCACCTGGCTCCAAAACTCAGAGATGGGTTTCCTAGAGATGGAAGTGACAGTAAGAAGCCCTCCAGGTGGGATGCCAGGGCATTCCAGGCAGGCTCAGAGCTGGAGTATCCCACAATGGGGTGGCCTTGTCCATGGATCATCTCCAGGATCTGGCTCTCAGCACTGGGGAGTCTGGCTGATCTCTTAGCACAAATCACCCCTTAGAACCTGGTGGATTTTGAGGTTTAAGAAATATTCCACCCTCCTGGATCTCTAAGGAGGGAAATATGGGCAGGGGTCAGGAAGGAGTGCAAACTGGGTGAGAATGGGGATGGAGTCTCAGAACAAAAGGGTAGCTCACTGCTTGCACAGCTCAAAGGGCCAGGGCATTCCACAGCCTCAGTTTCCTCCTCTGTACAGCGGAAATCAAAAGCCCAGTGTTGCAAGGGTGTCTCATGCACAGCTGCTGCCTGGCATATAGTTAGCGTGGGATCGGAGGGTGAACAGCAATTCCAGAAGTTCAGCCCTCTCTGGGCCTGGGCCTATCTGGTGAAGGGGCAATCATGGGGCCCCTGTTGGAACATGGGAGGAGCCTCAATAGGAGGAACCCAGGGCATCCCATCCAAGGTGAGAAGTTCCTGAGAGGTGGGAGGTCAGTTGTCATAGAGACCACATTGACAGTCTCTATGGTGTCAGCTTGGTGGGGCAGGACCCTGTTGTAGAGGGAAAGCCTAGGGGGACAGGTGTTCTGTTACCTCAGACACCAGAGTTTGGTCTCCATGACAACAGCTGTGAGGTCCAAGCTGCCTTGGAGAGGAACTCAGAGGGCCATAAGGAGCAGGGTGCAGCCTGGGAAAGGGGCAGCCTGTTTCTATGGTGAGAGCTAGAGAACCAAATTTGCGACAGCCCAGGGACAATTGGGGGAGAGTGGTCTCCATGGTGGTTGGTCAGGGTGAGTACAGTCTGAAGTAGAATTGTAGGTCTCTGGGGTGCAGGCCAGTGAGATGAGAAATGTGTTGTATCCATGGTTACAGCTGGAGGAGGGAGGCACCATCTCCACAGGTGTAAGTGACTGAGGTGTGACTTTAGATGACAGGTATAAGTTGGACTGATGGATCTGCTTGGTGACAGTGGGAACCTAGACAGTTGGTTTCCATAAAAAATGACAAGAATCTTTGGTGACAGCCCATTAGGGGTCTGGGGTGGGTTGTGAGATGGGTTTGGTCTCCCTCCAGAGAAATATCTGAGGGATGGGGCATGGCCACCACTCAGGGTATATTGACAGTCATAGTGATGACAGATGAGAATGTTCTCCCATGACACTGGAGAGGTGGGACTGTCCTCCACAGTAACCTAGGAACATGGCCTGTTTACCCTAGAAACTTTAGGGGGTTCTCAGGGGATAAGGAGAGAATGGAAATATCCAATCTCAGAGTCACAGTGGGGGAGAGGAAATGCCTGAGCCCATAGTGCCCATGTGTCCACTGGAGCATGGTCACCTGGGGAACCCTGAGGTTTCTGTTTTCTCTCCGGGTGAGGGAGAGGGGATCTGGTATACAGATGACCTCAAAGGACCAGTTTTCAGTCTCCAGGGAAATGCTGAGAATGTGTGGCCAGTCTTCAGATAATCCCGGGGGTCCAGCCTCCAGGCAACCAAGGGGGCCATCCGTTTGTTTCCAGGAGGCCAAAGAGGGATGGCCAGTCTCCAGGAAACCGTGGGTTCTGTTGGCCTCCCAGTTTCCTCAGGGAGTGTGGCACTTCTCCTGAAGTAAGTTGGGGAAAGGGAAAATCCACTGTCCAGGAAAGGAGCGTTTGGCTAATCTCCGGAGGACTGGCCAGTCTCAAGGGACCCGAGGGGTGTGGTTAGTTTCGAAGAGACCACAGGGAATGTGGCCAGTCTCCAGGAGACCTCAAGGGGTGTGGTTAATGTCCAAGGACCGCAAGAGGCTTGGTCAGACTGCAGGGAACTGCAGGGGTGTGTCCACTGTCCAGGGAACCTCAAGGGGGTGTGGTCCATCTCCAGGGACCTCAAGGGGGAAAACCCATCTTCAGGGACTTCAGGGGCGTCTCCAGTGTCCGGGGGACATCAGGGCACTCGGCCATTCGCCAAGTTCCCCCAATCGTCCCCTCTCCTGGGTCTTAGACGCGCAGCGGGGTCCAGGCAGCTGGGTCGCGTGCGCCTCCAGCCCAGCCACCGCCGCCGGCCCAGCCCCAGCCCCAGCCCCCGGGAGCGGGATCCGGTGCGCCCGGTGCGCGGTAGCAGTAAACGCCAAAGAGGCGTCGGGAGGCATCTGGGAAGCCTAGGCTGCGCACGCCAGGCCGGAGACCTCCGCAGCGCGCACGCGGGTTCACGATGGGGTAGCGCGCGCTTCCGTCGGCCAGCCAGCCCGCGGTGCAGCGGTCCAGCAATTGCAGCTTCCAAGCGGCGAACAGCTGGCCCACCTTGGCCACTGATGCACCGCGCGCCGCACATGCACGCGCTGCTCCGGCGAAAGGCACAGGCCGCAGCGGCTTCAGGAAAAACACGCGTCCTGTGGGGGTGACATAGGAGATGGAATGTTAGGACCGTTCCAGGGTCTTCGCCTGGGGTTCAGGATCCCACCCTCCTGCAGCTGAGGACTCCAGGGACATTCCCTGTATCCAGGGACCCCAGCCTCCGCCTGCGCAATGTTGGTGCCAGGTAGCCTTTGACTGTCGCGGGACAGGGGTACTCTAGTTGCCACAGCGGAGGGCTGGATAGTGACGAGATTGCTTGGGGCAGAGCCTACGCACCCGGGAGGTTGGACGTGAAGCAGAAGGCGTCATATCGTTCTTCAGCATTATGCCGATAACCGTAGTTGCGCACGCCGCCGCCGTTGGCTCCGCCACCCGCCCCGGCGTTCCCGGCCCCGTTCAGGCCGCCGCAGGGTTCCCGAGGCTGGCTCACCGGGTACTGCACGGAGCCGTCGCGCAACCAGCCTGCGTTGCACCAGTCCAGGCCATCGCGCCAGGCCGCGTGCAGCTGCTCGGCAGACGCCAGGATACCGTCCTGCTCCGCACACGCGCGCTGAGCCTCCGCGAAGGTCAGCTTGTAGCGGCCTCCACGGGGGTGATAGGGGAAGACCACGCCTAGGGGAGGGCACAGGGATTCAGCCAGGGTCCCCTAGCACGCCCCATCCACCTGACATCTCCGATGCCCTATGACCTATTTTACCTGAACCTTCAAGTTCCTTCCTCTCTAGCCTCAGATCGGATCCCACCACACCTTTCCCCAGCTCACATCCATTATGGCTACTTTAACCTTAAATTCTGGATTTATTTGACCCTCCCCCGAACATACTTAATTGTGTCTGTCCCTCTCCCACCGTGGAGACTGTTTCTCATGATTTTTTATACCCTTTTCCACCTGTCAAACTCATAGTCTTCGGTCAAAAGCCAACTCCCAAACCCTCCTCTATTGGGTCTTATGTGTCTCTGACATCCCACAGGCACTGAGTCCTTCCCACTGGTCTAGTCCCAAGCCCACAGATCTAGGAATGTCTGTATGCACTGCAGGATTCCCTAAGACTGGGAGCACCTGGAAGGTTGACCCAGGGTGAAAAACCCCATTTGATTCACCAGCATTGTCCAAGATAGTATCCGTTAATTTTCCTTCCCCCTTCAGTTCTTATGAACCGGTTCCTCATTGGACTCACAATCAATGCAGCTCAAAAGCGCTTTGTGTTTGCACCGGTCTTGGGTGAGTTGAATACTTTAAGCAAACCCAGACGGCAGCCAGGGGCCAGGGAGAAGACCTGGAGCCTGACAAGAGATTGAATCTGGACTCTCCTGCTCATAAGCATGTGCCCTGGGCAAGGCTTTATCTAACCTCGCTGAGCCGATGGCCCATCTGCTGGTAATAGCTGTCACCCTTGGGGTTTGGGGAAAATTAAATGAGAGACTCCAGAGAGCTCTTCAACTAAGTGGCTGGCACATAGAATGCCTAATAAAGAAGAGCTGCTGCTACTGTTGGGATTTGTTATTGTTAGAAAGTTCTGCAAGTGCGGGGTCCCTGAAATCTCTCCTAGAATCTTCTAGGATTCTAGTGGTCTGAATCAGGCAAACAGGTGTGTGTGTGGGGAATTCTTCAGATACAAACTCTATCTCTCAGCTCCATGGTCAGCCAATCAGAGGGGCCCATCTCTTAGACACAGAGATTGGCTCACAGATAGGCACATGATTCAAGGTGGTCCAATGAGAAACAACTCTGAGACTCTAGCTGAGTCTTCCAGGAAATCTCTTGTTAAGCAGTGAGGGTAGAAGCCTGGCATTAGGATTGGGGTTCCTTTGGGTTTCATAACAGAAAAACTACCCAGCAAAGCCCATTCAGGAAGCAGAGACAAGAGATGAATTTCTGACTTAGTACCAATACTTGGATCTCACTGTACCTGAACCTTAACTATCCCAGGATTCTCAGTGTCCTTCCTATTAACACTTTTTAACTGAATTATTCTTTCTGGGGGACTCTTGTGTCAGGTAGCATCCCTGGCTTCTCCCCACTAGCTGTCAATATCACTCCCATTCCAAATATAGCAACCTAAAATGTCTCAAATCGCCCTCATCAGAACCATTGCTCTAACCCAACAAAATCTCTAAATTTCTTCAAGTCAACTTGATTTGAATTCCGTCCCTTGCAATCTCCCATTCTCTCCTCCCTTGGTAGTAAGCTCCATCCTGTCCATGTGCTGGTCACCTTCCAGGTCCAGCTTGACCATGCCAGCGTCATCTTCCAGCTCATTGGTGACCTCGCACTCGTAGCGCCCATAGTCCTGCAGGGTGACATTTCGGAGGACCAGGGAGGCATCCCCCGGCCCGTCGTTCTGCAGCTCTGCCCGCCCGCGGTAGCTGCCGAATGCCCGGTGCTGGGGACCCAGTGCCACGAAGACGTCGGCGAAGGCCAAAGGATCCACCACCTTTGTCCACTTGAGGCGGACGCCATCGTGGCCGTGAGCAGCTGCCTCGTAGTGATAGCGGCAGGGCAAGACGATGGTGCCACCCCGGTGGCTTACCACTTGCCCAGGTGCCGTCTGCACCACCACTGAGCCCGACTCACCCTCTGTAGGGCAACCAAGCAAGGTTCAGAGAGGAGGGGTCTAGGAGCGGGGCGGGGAGTGTAGGAAGAAGATTTGGGTGAGCATCAGGGGATCAGAAAGGTAAAGGGGCTCAGGGAGGGGCCAGGGGCTCAGGTGGGGGGATGGGGGTACCGTGGCTGTCAGCAACGCGCTACCCTGCGGCCGCGTCTGCGCAGCCGGGTGATCACTCTTGGCCATAGCTCCTCAGGGGCAAGACCCGCTTCCGCGGCCCGGACTCACCCAGCACGTGCACGACCTTCTTTCGGCCGCGCTGCGCCTCCACCGAGGCGGTTAGCAGCAGTATTCCCCAAACTGCGGCCGGGAGCACGCCCCGCCCAAGGGCCGCCGGAGCGCACACCTGGGGACACAAGGTGCTCAAGCCAGCTTCGAGCAGCCTTTGCCTTTTAGAGGACTGTCTGCCATCCCCGCGAGGACTTCTCAAATGCCCAGGCCCCTACTCCGGCCAGGGTCCCAGAGGACTCCCCCAAGGGGAGTGTTGGGAGGCCCCTCCCCTGCACCCTGGCTCCTGAACTAAGCCCAAGCCCCTGGACTCATCCTCCCTTAGACCTGCCCCAGCACCCCGCCTGACCCCCTACCCCAACTCAGGTGGCTCAGAGCCCCGCCTCCTCCTCTCTGGGGCCGGGCTCTGGAGTGGGGAGGGGAGGAGCTGGAGCCGCGGTAGCAAGGTTATCCGTGCGCCAGGAGACTGCAGCAAACCGGGCCGGGACGGGAGCGCGGGGGGTGGGGTGGCTGGAGACACAGGGAACGACACGGGGCTGGGGGCTGGGGAGAACAGGGACAGAAAGAACCGAGAGAGAGACGGAGACAGACATGTTGGAGGGAGAAGAGACCACGAGAGGCGCAGAGACAGAGATGAGGAACGAGAGACATGGGTGGGGGAGAGACAGAAAAAGAGACAGGGAGAACATCACCACCCACCCCGGAAAAAGGGGAAAGAAAGGTAGAAGGAGGCACAGAGGGGAGCAGAAAAAGGGACAGATACAAGAGGGTGAAAGAGAACAGAGAGACTGGGAAGAGAAATACTGAAGGGACAGAATCGGACACAGAAGCCCAGAAACCGGGGGGATCAGGGACACACTACCAGCCTGGGACCTGCTCCGGTGGCCGCACTCACCATCCTGCCCGCGCGGCCCCAGCCGAGCGGCCCCTGCGCGTCCGGACTGCGCGCTCCCCGCACACCAGGGAAGGACTGGGCAGGTCCCGCAGGGCGGCGCAATCCCGGAGTCTGCCTGCAAGGGGAGGAGGGAGGCCGGCGGGGGGGGGGTTGTTAAAGGCGACGCAGCTACGCGGCTTGGTGGAAAGGTGGGCCTGGGCACTGGCTGAGGAAGGACTGCTCTTCGTAATGAGTGCGTAGCCACGTCCCTGCCCTGTCCCTCAAACTCTTGAGCTTCTTTCTGTTTAATCATCTTTAAAATGGAATGGGACCGGAAGTCCGGGATCTTCCATCCAGGACACCTGCCTTGGCAAGAGTTGGTGAGTGACTCGGTTAAGGAGCTTGACCTACAGACTTCAGTTTGCCCATCTGCCCTTTAGGTGACCATCCTGGAGTGGTGAAGGCCCCATAATAATCATACTCTAGCATAGGGACCTCGAGCGACAGGTTCAAGTCCAACTCTGCGCTCCTCACTGTGGGACCATGGAGGAGACCTTGGCCTCTCTGAGCTGTTTCCATCTCTGGGAAATGGCAATTTGGTTCTTTAAAGATCCAATAGTTCTACACACACACACACACACACACACACACTAGGTACCTAGTAGTACACGTAGGGGCAAGGAGCAAGGGATTCTGATCAAGTCCCTGATTCCCTTGAGTTTAAGTCAAAGGCCTAAGCCTGGCCCTTGACCCAATTTAAAAAATGACAAACCAAGAAATGGTAAGTCCTCCCTGCAACTTCTTGGCTGCCTCTCTGATCTGTTTCCCCTAAAATGAGCCCAAGCCTACTGTATAGAAGAAATTATAGATTCTGTGGTCTCACCTGGTGGGATTTAGTCCCCAGCTCAGTTGTGCCCAAGACATATGACCTAGGACAAGGACCTTCACTTCCTACAGCCTCTGTTTTCCCATCTGGAATATGGGTGAAATCCAGCATGTAATACTTGATATGGTATACAGTTGGCTTAGTAATGGTGCCACATTATAACTCATATTGTTATTTATTGGCAGAGCAGTGAATTTTTCCCCTGATCGTGACATCAGGAAGGTCTCTTATCCATTGTGAGCCTCAGTTTTCCCCATCTGGAAGTTGGAGCTGTGCACACCAACCAGAGGCAGACTTCTGTTATCCTGCTGCCTCAGGTTTTGGACAGCCACATGGCAGTGAGGATTGAGTTCCCTGTGGGATCCAAGAAAAGGGTTCCTTGCCCTGGCACCCTGAAACACTCAGACAATGATGTTTTAGACACCAAAAGGCTTTTTATTAAAAGGACTCATCGGGCGGGGTGATGGGTAAATTCTGGGACAGCAGAAGGCTCCTCTGGGAGAACAGTGATTGATGGTTGAGTGAGGCTCTCTTTGTAAGAACACCTGGCTATTAGTCTCCCATCCCACCCCCTGGCCTGAAACCACCATAGCTAGTACTGAAGATCCCCAGAGGTGTGTCTCCTGCTGGTAAAAACCGGTAACCCACCCTTCCCAGGGCAGGGCTGGCTGTGCATGTAAACAGAGTCTCAGGGAGCCCCGCAGCCCTCTCATTGCTGCTTCTTGTGGGCCAGGGCATCTGGGGGTGGTGGGTCCAAGAAGAAGGCTGGCCAGCGCAGGCAGCGGTAGGCCAGCAGATGAGGGCCCAGAGCATACAGTAGATTGCACAGGAAGACGCAGGCCCAGGCATCCTCTGGCACACGGTAGGTGAAGGGTGTGCGCAGGTGCATGGAAGCGCCCATGTGTGAGAACTGTGCCTGGTGACCAGACAGGAAGGATGGATGTCAGGGACCAGAAGGGGACAGAAGTCCCAGCATGCTCGGGTCGTACAGAAGATAGTCAGGCAGAGCCCAGAGGGTCCCTGTCCTCATGTTGTTGACAGCCGATCCAGTCCAGCTCCTCCTCCTAGTCTTCCCTACCCTTGACAGCTGCTTTTGACCCAAATCTTGTCAATTCTACCCCCGTGGAAATCTTCTTGGGTCTTCCTGCCCTGGCCTGGGGCCAGGTATTTCTTTTCAGAAATAGGGCCCCATTCTGATTAGGCCCTCCATTGCTCAAACACCTCCCATGGCTCCCAGTCATCCTCAGCACCAGTTCCCAAAGCCAGAGTTCAGTCTTCAGCATCTATCTGCCAGTTTCTCTTCCTTCTGCCTTTACCTACATGATGGCCCTACTAAATTATTGTCCTCCTCTGTACCTGTCCTTATGTTGCTCCCATTCCTGAAATGCACTTCCCTTCCTGGAAACCCGTTCTCTTTCATCAAAGCCTAGCTCCTGTGCTTTCCTTCCAATCCCTCTCAGTCCCTGTCCTTCCTCCTCTCTAGCTCTGACCCCAGGGGGCTGGGAGTATCTGTGTTTTGGCTCTTTCTCCCCCAGACTAGTGAATTCCTAGGTACTGGGCCTGGGACCTCTTGGTGCCCATAATCATGTTGCCCAGGTTGAGCACAGAAGCAGCTGATGGGTAAGCAGAAACCGCCTTCCCTGCATGCCTGTCCACCCGCCCCCACCCATCACCCACCTCCCCCTCACCTGGCCAATGGCTCCAGCAAACACCAAGGCCCAGTCAGGCAGCCAGGAGCAACCGGGGAAGGTGAGGGCATAGGTGGCCAGGCCGTAGAAGGGCAGAACGTAGAACATATACATCAGCATCTGGGAGCAACAGGGGCACAGCCTATGAGATGAGCTTGGTCTCCTGAGACCCCAGACACGGGGCATCTGAAGAGAGGTCTGGACAGCCTCAGATCCTACCCAGGATGGGGCTCCCTGTACCCCCAACTCCTGTGCAAAGTGATCCTCTTTCCCTTGGGGGTCATTGCCCCCACCACCTATATATACCAAGCTTACTCCTCTATCTCCAAAAGAGGCATGTGATCCTGGCCAATCATAACACTCCAGTCAAATGGTTATAATGATTCATAAGGGGTGGGCATATTCCAGCCTGCCTGAGACATGCACTTAAGTTTTGGGGTAATAATGGATCATATTCCTCTGGGGTGGCTGACTAGGGTGGATGGAAGCCTAGAGCTGCCTGTGCCACCCCACAGAGAGCCATGCCAGGGAAGCAAAGCCTGGAGACAGTTATCCTTGAGTTCCTGGATCCAGCCATACCTGAAAACCATATCTGTTACTTTTTTGGTAAGACAACACATCCCATATGTGTTTCTGTCAATTTAACTTGTGCTTCTGGCTCTGCCTTCCAAGAGATTCAGGCAGGATAATGGCCCTCTCCTCCCACCTGCCCTCTCACCTGCACCTTTGGATAGGCCACGGGATCCCGCAGGTATGGCTCATACTGGTAGATGTAAACAAAGCAGGCATCCGTGGGGCAGTCAAGCACCACCTAGGGCAGACAGAGGAACCATCCACCGAACTCAAGCGTCCCTCAAGCGGGAAGCCTCCCACACCAACAGTGCTCAAGCAGGTCCATATCCCTAGCTCTGGCTCTCTCCCAGAGGAAAGAGGAGTGAACACTCAGGTCAGACTTGAAGAAGAACTTCCTTAGATAATTGGACAGAATAGCAACAGTTTTTCTGCACCAGTAAAGGAACACATATGAGAGAGGTGAACCAGGAAGGGAGGCCAGAGGCAGGAAATGGGGAGGCTGGCCAGGGCAAACTCACCAGGCCCCGGAAAAGGGTGAAAAATGCAGCAAGGAAGAGGTATATGACGAGGGCCAGGTCAGCAGGGCGCTGCAGAAGGCCCTTTCTTTGCTCTTCCTGCACCTGCCCCAGGGGAGAGAATTGGAGACAGCATGAAAGAAGGTGATCCTTTCAAGGAGACAAAGTCTTTGATTAAAAGGAAATCACATGTGGGGACCTTCAGGCAGGCTGGGACAAGGCCTGCCTGGGATCAAGGCACTCACCATGTTGGGCGTACAGAAGGTTGGTGCCCGAGACTGGCTGAAGACCCTCCTGCCAGCCCAGCACGGCACCAGCAGGTAGAGGATGGCAAGGAAGAAGGCGGGTCTAAGCTCTGAGCTGTATTTGCCTGCCACGGCGGAGGAGAGAGGAAGCCAGTCAGCAAGGGTCTCCCAGACCTGGCTGGGCCCATTAGTTGAGCCATGCCAGAGCATGGATGGACTTCTCTGTGTGTGTGGGGGGGTGTGTAACTGGACTAAACTCGGGGCACTGGGCCACTGAGCCGCATACCAGCCCTATTTTGTATTTGATTTAGAGACAGGGTCTCACTAAGTTGCTCAGTGCCTTGCTTTTGCTGAGGCTGGCTTTGAACTCATGATCCTCCTGTCTCAGCCTCCTGAGCCTCTGGGATTACAGGCATGCGCCACTGAACCCGGCTCTGGATGGACTTCTTGGTTCACAAATGCTAATCTCACTCAAACTCCAACACCCTCCATGATTCCTTACATCCATCAGATGATGTCCCCTTTCCTCAGCCTGGCCTGCCTCCGTTTACCCTCTGAATACAGATCCTACATTCCGACCATCCTTTTCTTCCCATGAATACACCTTGGGTGTTGTCCTTGCTGGGTCTTTGTCAGGCCATACCAACATCTGGACTATCATCTGTGCTCTTCATCTCTGCTCTACATCCCAAGATCTACTTACAAAGCTTCCACTCTGTCACTCTGTCAACCTAAAAATTCCCTTTCTGTGTCAAAGCATTCTGGCCAAACCCCCGGAGACTGGAGGTCAGGGACCAGTAGCCTGGGGAGGAAGCAGAATTAATTTGGGCTCCAAGAGGAATCTGTAGGCTGCTGGTTGAGGCTCTTCTACGGACAGGCATAAGGAAGGAAGGGGCCTCTGTGAACTGGGAAGTGGTGGAGGATCCAACACAGGGGTGTCCAGGTGAAGGGCACTAACCCAGCCAAATTTTGTAATTCCCCAAAACTGAGTCCATACCAAGAATGTTTCCTGGGAGGAACACCAGGATGCTCATGGCGAAGGAACCCAGCCAGTAGAGTCCAAGATTCCGGTATCTCTTTCTGGGAAGGAGTGGGAGTGAGTAGTGGGTACCTGGTCTCAGGTTTCAGAGCCTCAGTCAGGGTCCAGAGACCATTCTGGGCTTCCCAACTCCAGGTCTCTCTGTTTTGCCCAGAATAGAAGGAACAACAGGGAGTTGAACAGGGGACTGAACTGTCAGCCACTCTATCAAAGGGGCAAGGTGGATACAAGGCAAGAATCACCACCACCACTCACACCTGATGACATTCTCTGGAACCCTCTCTTCCCCATCCCTGGCTGAAGCGCTAGAGAGGCTTCTGATTCCCACTCCCGAGGAACTTCTGGTTCCACCCTGACTTGGGACCCCACCTGAGCACACAGTTTCTCTCTCAGGGCCCAGGAACCACCCGGCCTGCCCCCTGCACCTTTTATGGATGGCACCTGCCATGGCCAGGTAGAGGAGGTAGTGAACCGTGCCATCCCAGTAGCAGATGAAGATTCCATGCGATGTGCGCAGGTATGGCTCACCCTGTGAGGGCAGGTGAGAGGCTCAAACAAGAGGTGGGGCATGGGACATCCCTGGCCACCCTCCACGTACCTCCTTGGTATAGAACTCCATGAAGCCCACCACGTAGCCATCTTCCTGGAGAGCGATGATGAGGTCCACCACGGAGGTGAAGGCAAAGATTGCAAAGACTGCGGGGAGAGTGAGTGGGCGGGGCCAGTGTGGGTGGGGATTTATAACGGGCGTGGTCAATGCCACGTGTGGGCGGTGCTAGGGCCAATAGGTCCGGGTTTGGGCTTGGGCAGGTTTAGGTCAGGCATAAAATAGGGGCTTGAAGTAGCAGGTCAGGAATGAGGTTCCAGTCAAGGGCCCACAGGTGCCGGACCACAAGCCTGCCTCATTCTGCATGTCAGACAGAGACACAGCCCCACCTTTGGGGTCCCCAATTTTATGGGAGCTGCAGCATCCCTGCCCTCAGGAGATCTAGGAGTAATGGGGAGGCACAGAATTTCAGGGGCTCCCAATCTGATGGGGGAGACACAATCCCTTCTCTCAGGAGTTCCAAGTCTGAAGGAGGAAGCTTTTTGAGGTTCGCCAATCTAATGAAGGTTTCCCAGTGTCTTTGAGGTCATCAGTCTAATGGGAGCCCATCGAAGGCCTCCAGTGTGATGGAAGAGGTCCTTCAATGGCCCCAAGTCTGAGGATGGAGGCCCTGGTCCAGAGAGTCCTCTCCTTCACAATCACCCAGGGACTCACCAGCATAGAGCGGATCATAGGAGATCTCGCCGCCAGACAAGACGTAGATGGCCACAAAGAGCAGACCCAGGATCAAGGTGCTCATCAATGCCACCCACAGGGGGCTGAGGAGAGGGAAACCGAGTCAGGGAAGCCAGGCTCAATGCTGAGGCCTCACCCCACCCTCCCCAGTGGGGGAAAAGGTAGACTCCAGGAAGCACCGGGTGATGAGACTGAAGCACCTGCATCAGCAGACTCTTGCTCGGGCTGTTCCCTCCTTATAGAAACTGCTTCCTGAAGAATCTTCTCTCTCTTTCTCTCCCCCTCCCTCCCTGATGCTGGCCTCAAACTTGGGACCTTCTTGCCTCAGTCTCCCGAGTAACTGGGATTACAGGCCTGTACCACCAAGTCTGGCCTGATGTCTCTTTTCTGCTTGGCAAACTCCTTCTCATTCTTCATGGTCAGTCTAAATTGCTCCTTCTCCAGGAAGTCCTCCCTGACTCCCAAGAAAGGATCACTGTCCAACTTGAACTAGGAACAGAGGGGATATCCACCAACCCCTTTTGTCTGTACAATTTATTCCATCATTTGTGGATGTGTGTTCAATCAATTCAGTTTGTTCAGTCAGTCATTCAACAACGCCAAGCCTCTCTGTGGCCAGGCTCAACTCCTACTCGGGAGGGTTCTAGTGTTCAGCTCTGTAGACCTCTACGCCAAAGACTCCAACCCCTCCCAGTTGAAGTCCAAATGCCTCCATTCATTCCACTCTATCCCTGCCCAGATCTGCCCAAGGCAAGTGATAAGGCAGTGATAAGGTTATGAAGATAACGGAAGGCAGGTCTCTGGGCAAACCAAGGTCCAGAGATGGTGAGAGATCTGTCCAGGGTCACACAGCAAAACTCTGAACATCAATTCCCCAAATCATCCAAGTCTCTATCTTCTTTGAACCCCTCTATCTCCTAGGATCTCCTGACCCTATCTATCAACAATGACAACTATAGTAATTGGATGAGACCACAACAGGGTCTTTGCACACAACTTGCAATCTCTACCCACAACAATGGGGTGAGATCTAAGATTTTGCCATCACAGAGATGAAAAAACTGAGGTTCTAAAGGCGAGTTGTTTCACCCAGGGTCCCAGGAGATAGAGACAGATTACTTGTACCCAGGGAGTCAGACCCATCCTAAAGATTCTATCTATCCCACGGTTTGTGATGAACTGGGTTTGGGAGTGTGAAAGGCTTGCTGGACCCTCAGAGACAGAGTCTCTGCATGTCAGTCTAAGGTCAGGATGCGCAGGACATGAACAAAAAGAAAGTCTTTGGCCTGCACTGAGGCATGGAGCAGGTGTGTGTGGCAGCAAGAGCTGGGTCATCAGGCCTTATCTGGGGCAATACTTTGACCCTTGGCGACTTTAGAACCTGTGCTAGGTGCATCGCTGGAAATACCCCCAGAAACCTTTCAAAACCCTGCCGTGTGTGGGGTTCGGATCTTTGGCATCCCTTCTCCTCAGACCCCAAACATCCCAGAGAGTGCCCACTACAGCCTCCAGCAAGGAGAGAAGGGAACTTCCGGTTGGAGGGGGTAATTCTGGCCCAGCCCCCATCCCTCCCGGTTCCGAGCTGCACCGGGGCGCGGGGCTGGGGGAACCAAGCCCGCGGCCCGCGCATCCTCCCCCCAGCCCCCTCCGGTCCTCCTCGCCCGCTTCCGCCCGGTGTTCCCCGGGAGGCACTCCCCGCACGCACTGCGAGAGCGCTGAGACGTGGTTGAGCACGTAGGACACCGGGAGGGCGCCGAGCGACACAGCCGCAATCTTGCCGGCCAGCGGCGGGATGTCCATGGCGGCGGCGCCGGGACCCGGGTCGGTCCTGGCGTATCCTCCAGGGCGCTCGGCTCCTCAGTGGCAGCGCGTCTAGGCCGGGGGTTGCCAGGGACCCGCCCCGCACAAAGGTCGCCCCCCGCGGCGTCCGGGGCAGGCAGCGCTTTCCCGGGGAGCCTCCGAGGCCCCGCCCCCTGCCGCTACCCCGCCCCTTCGCCAGTCGGTCTCTGAACCCCCCACCCCGGTCCGACCCTGGGCGGTCCCGGCTGTCCAGCCTTAGTTTCTCTTTTATCAAAGGCTGGAACACAGCACTTCGAGACATTTCTGCTCTGAGTTCAGGGACAGAGTCCTAGAGATCCCGGGGCGGCCACTTCGTTCTAAGGGAATTCATTCTCCAGGCGTCTATCAGTAGTTCGGGTTGAGCTGGGGTGAGGTGCACTTCTGCCATCTTTGTCCCAACACTGGCGTCCCAATCTCGACCTGGAAGGGGGTCCTTTTGTTGTTGTTTTGTTACTTTTGCGATACTGGGAATAGGACCAGGGCCTCAAGCATACTTAACAAAGGCTCTACCAGTGAGCTCCATTCCCAGTCCTAAGGGGTCCTTTTTAATGCCCAATATACCTCAGACCATCCCCACCCCCATTCCAGGATCAAGTGGGCATCGCCTGTGTTGCATTGAGGAATCCCCTCAACCAGTGCACTTGGATTTGAGTGTTCAGTGGCCACAAATTTAAACGTGTCCAGTTATGAAGTTTTGATTGGGGCTGTCTGAATGCAGGCAAACATAGGCTGGGTCCTTCCAGTAGGGGAAAGAGATGGGAGGCAAAGGATTTAAGAAGCAGATGCTGAAATCAGAAGGTCCAGGTGGGGCCAGTTCGGGGAAGTGTTCCTAGCAGGGAGAGTGAGGGTTCCAGCGTGGAGCTGATCATCTGGAAGGAAGCCAGAGAGGCTGAGGGAGGAAAGTGGGAAAGGTGGAGTGTGGGTTTCAGAGGCAGCTGTGAGGGAGGAAGCAGGGAGCTAACTGGCTGTGGGAAGGTTCTGAACAGCTATAGGGGGCTGGGCAGGGCCAGGGGGATATGAAGTAGGGAGAACCGGAACATGGAGGGCCATAGTTTGAGGTCAGGAAAATTAGGCAGTCTTCTGTTTCTGTAACTCCCTCCAACTGGTCTGAGGTTCTTGCCCATGTGGAGTACTTGTGGCTATTGGAAATAGCTTGGAGAGATGTGTCTGCCTGAGTCTTGCCTCCAAGGAGCCCACAGCTCCTCCCCTGGACAGCCAGGCCCCTTCTCCATGCTGCCCACTGGCCTTGTGCCAACCAGAGCCAAGGTGTCTAAGCAAGGCTACCAGTCTGATTCAGCGTCCCTCCCCAGGTGCCCATTGTGCATGGGGTGAAGTTCAGCTTTCCCAGGGCTACTTTCCCAATTCTAGCAGTGCAGACAATCCACAGGCCTGTCTGCTGTCTGCCAGATGGACCCTAAGTTCTCACCTCCCTCTCCAGGCTGAGGATCTAACCCAGAGCCTTGGGCACACTGAGCAAGTGCTCTGCCATTGAGCCTAAGCCCATGTTCTTACCTCTTAAGGCAGGTGATAGTAACTCCTACTCAAGGCTGCCCTTCACCCTACCCTACTTCTCCCCTTGCAGAGCCAGGAGTGTCTGTGCCCAGTTGTCTCAGAGACTGACTTTGCACCCTATGTACCTGCACACGCGAACAGCATTTGGAGGCCTCTCTCCTTTCTTGCTTGAGGGTAAAGTCCATGCCCTCACTTGGCAAACCTCCAGGTTACTGAACTCATTGGAGAGGTGACTTGGGTGACAGGGTGTGTGGAACTAAGCCCCAAGGTCCTGTCGTCTGAATTTTTGGCTGCCGAGAGGTGCACCTGTGCTTAGGGCTCTGCCCAGCTGCCTTCTGGGCAGCCCCCATAAACAAACACCTGGGTTACGCCCACCAGTGTCACACCCAACTCAAAGATGGGAAACAGGATGGCGTTTCACACCAGCCTCAGCTCTGCTATTGCCTCTGAGACTTTGCCAGTCCCTCGGCCTACTGAAGTACACTCCACAGCAGCCCCTGGCTCCTCCTGGTATCCATTTTTCCCTTTTTGTGGTGCCAGGGATGGAATCCAGCATCTTACATATGCTAGGCAAAGGCTGTCATTCAGCCACACCCCCAGCCCTTATTAGCTTTTGCAGCCCTCAATAAGCAGCTATAACTGACACCACCTTGCCCCAATAGACCAGCTGCCTGGGGGCAGCTCTCCATCTGGTTCTCAATTAGTGCTCAGTATTTGCTGAATGACTGGCCACAGCTGACCCAGGAGCCCAACTCCAGCTTGAGTTCATGGAGCCTGAGAAGAGGAATTCCTCTACCCTACAGGTGTTGGGTCACCACCAGGTAGCTGGATGTGTGGGGGAAGATGGGAGAGATCCCCAGGCTATGGCCTACCACATGTGGTCTGCAGACTTGTAGAACTGGTAAGAATGCAGATTCCTGGGTCCCCCATGCAACCTGGGACTGAGCAGCTGCAGCCAAAGATCCCTAAGTGGTTTCTGCATGACATGAGATACCAGCTCTGGCAGACACAGCTGGGGATGTCTTGGCACACACTTTGGCCTGGGCTACCCTCCTGCCTTAAAACTTCCTGCTCCAAAGCCCCATCCTGTGACTGATGCAATAGCATGTGTCCAACCACCAGCTGTCTCCAAATGAACTAGGGTCAGGGACTTGTATATCCATCACACTAGTGGAACCAGTAGTTGGAACAGCCAGGATTGCAGCTTATCACCAGTAGTGGTTTGCTGTGTGTGCTGGGCCCTGCCAGCACCTCCTGCCAGGAAGCGAAGGCTAGACAGGTCCTGCCTAAAGACCCTGTCCTCCTCTAACTTCCTAAAACAGTGCTAGGCTGAAAGGTCCCAAACACACACCCTTGGGCCTAGGCATGGCCAGGTGTCAACCAAGTGCCCCTCCCTGCATTCTTCTGCAGAAGAGCAGCCTTCTCTGTCTCCTTACAGTGAGAGCTAAGGGTCCTCCCCTCAGTTGCAACCCAAGCTTAGGGGGAACAGATCACAGGGACAGATAAGGGATTAGGTGGTGCTCTGAGATTCCTCAGATACTGGGGGGCTTTTGAGAAATTGTCTTGCCAGATTACAAGTTTGAGGCCAGCTTCAACAACTTAGTGAGACCCTTGACAACTTAAACCATGTCTCAATACAAAATACAAGGAAAAAAAAAAAAAAGTCTAGAGAGGTAACTTAGTGGTAAAGTGTCTCTGGGTTCAATCGGAGAACAAGTTCTGCCTCCATCTGCCTGACCTAGCCCACTGCTAAGCGACAGGAAAGGGTTCCACAATGGCAGGGACCAGGCTGCTATGGCGGGTGAGCACTGGGACTTTAATAAATGGCACAACACTCGTAACAGCGATAGGGATGGGCAGAAATGCAGGCCAGCACATCCCACAGCCCAGGGACTGTTGTTCAGAAAGTAGACTTGTGTTTCTCCAGAATATTCAGTAGTAAGGCCTTCTGGGGTTGTTCTGTGGGAAGCCAAAAAGATAAAAGGGGGAGGGGTTAATGCAAAGGACACAGAGCAGTTCCTCTATCCAGGGGCAGTTGAATTCAAATCCTCCAGCGGGAAGGGCAAGCTCTAAGTAGAGGAGGGGGTTCCAATGCAGGTTGAGAGCTAGAGGTTTCTGGCCTAGCTTGCAAAGGAATTGGAGGGACCTTTCTATTGCCATCCGGCCACCCCCCTGGAGTCTACCGTGAGAAATCAGGATGGCTCAGAAAGAAGCAAGTGATAGGGGAACAAGGGTGCACACACCAGAGGATTGGGCCGGAAGCGGTAGGCCAACATCATCCTCTTGCGAAAGGCCTCATATTCATCGTCCTCCTTGGAGAGCTCAGCTGGCCGGTCAATGCCAAAACCGGCACCATCTACCGTGGTAGTGCCCCTGCAGAGAGGTAATGGGCTAGTGTGAGCAGTACTTGGGCTGGTGCCAGTGGAAAGAGGGACAGAGAGGCCTGGCTTGCCTGGGCTCAACAACTGCACTTTCAGGCACTCAGTGGGCTGCTGGGCTAAGGACATCTGTGCAGGGACAAGCCTACACTAGCCGAAAAGGGAGGCATAAAGGTGGTCCAGCCCCCAGAGTCCTGCAAGGAAAGGAGTACCCACAGTGTAGGTTATCACAGCTCTAGGGATAACAGGGAAGCTACTCAAGGACAGTACTGAGAGGCCAGCCTTAAGAGTGGTGCAACAGTGCAGGGGACGCCTAAAGCAAGGGGTCACATCAGAAGGTTTCCCACTTTCTGGGACTGGTTTCTAGCTTGCAGAGAATATAAACAAGACCAGCAGTCCCAGGAGGGCTAGACCCATCTGTACCTTCACAAAGGGACCTGGGGGAGGAAGAAGTCCCCAGAGTTGGGAGAGGGACAGACCTCCAAACCTCCCTGCATCACTAGCTTGTGCGTGGCAAGCTATGTGCAGTGGGGTGGGAGCAGGCAGTGGGGCTCCGGAGGGTGCATCCCACTACTCACTTGTTCACTGGGTTCTTGATGCCCTGTCCCTCTGTGCCCAGTCCCTCGCCCTCCTTCCAGCCCATCTTCATCAGCATCTGGTAACCGATGTTCTCCACAGTCAGCTTGAACTCCTTGTACTCTGAGTAGTCAGGCTCTCGACCCTCCTGCAGGGTGAGGTAGTGGGAGTCACAAACGAGGGCCATAGCCACACCTGGGCCTCAGTGGCACACAGATATGCCCCCTGCCTTTGGGCTCACTGATGCTGGAACCACCCACTCATCTGCCTCCTCCCACTGGGTCAGACTTGAAGAGTCTTCAAGAAAAGATCAAACTCTTCTTTTCTGGGTCCCCAGGGACTCAGGGTGCTGAGCTCCTTGGCAGTGAAGTCAAAAGGGGCAAGGTGACAAGGTGTATGGATTTCATCTATCACAAGAGAGATTAATGCTTCACTGGCAAAGAAAACCTTATGTTCTGAGGGCAATTTATTTTTGTTATTTTTTTGAGACATGGTCTCACTATGTTGCCCAGGCTAGCCTTGAACTCCTGGGCCCAAGCAGTCCTCCTGCCTCAGCCTCCCAAGCAGCTGGGACTACAGGCATGACAACCATTCTTGGCTTGAAAATAATTCATAATAGCATGCTAAGAAATGTGGCCAAGCTGGATGCCAGCCACCCAGAGGAGGCAAGGCAAGAGTACTGCATGTTCGAGGCCAGCCTTGAAGACTTAACAAAACCCTGTCTCAATTTTTTTTAAATATTTATTTTTTAGTTATAGGTGGACAAAATATCTTTGTTTTTTCTTTAATGTGGTGCTGAGGATTGAACCCAGTGCCTCTCACATGATAGGCGAGCACTCTACCGCTGAGCCACAACCTCAGCCCTATCTCAAAATTTAAAAAAAAATTTTTTTAAAGGGCTGGGAATGTGGTTCAGTGGTATAGCACCCCTGGGTTCAATCCCCAGCACCTCCAAAAAAAAAAAAAAAAAAAAAGTGGTCAATGATGAGGTTATGGGAGACCAGTTTTCTAAAAAGACTTTATGAAGACAACATGGGATGTACCACATGGCCATTTCATTTCATGAGCCCAATAGCAGCAGGGAGAATGTTAAGCTCTGTTCTGTGGAGGCCAGGTCAGGTCCATGGGGGTTTCTGCTGGAGAAATGCTTTGCCTGTAAACTGCACTTAATTGGCTCCACTGGAGGCACAATTTCCTCTGCAGCCAGGGAAATGTTTCTGAAGCGGCAGCTGAGCAGCTATTTGCTAATTCCCCACACAGACACCGTCTGTCACAAACAGATGCCTCCCTCTGCAAGAGGGCCTGGCTTCTGCTGTGAGCATGGGGGCCCAAGGCTACCTCAGGCTCTAATAGGTGAGGTGGCTTTCAGAGGAGCTGGGCCACAGCAGGGGCTGGTGCGAGGGTCCTCCGGCTTACCTTCAGGGCCTTGAATGTCTCCATGAACTTTTCCAGCTCATCAGGGGGCAGGAAGTCTCCAATGAAGTGCTTGCCCCGGCCCATCTTTGTCAGCTGCTCTGCCCACTCTGCCCAGAGAAGCAGTTAAAGTGAGAGGAGGGAGGAGGAAGGGGAGTGGGCCAGCTGATGCTTAGACCACAGGTATAAGAGTTGGTGTGGCCTCCAGGGAATGACATGCTGGCCTGAGGCACCAACTAGACATCCTTCCCCATAGGCAACCGTGCCAAGCTTTCCAATCAAATGCTAGTGAACACTCATCCTGGCTCACCTGGATCCCCACTTTTCACCATGAGGAAAACAAGGCACTGAAAGGTTGAGTTTCTCACCCAAGGCATCACAGCCAGGAGAAACAGACTTGAGACTGAATCTGGGCAGTGGGTGGGAATACCTGAGCCTACAGTGCCTTGAGGGCAAGGCCCCACCAGTCATGCTCCCCCAAATTTCATCCCTCCTTCTCCCCACCGACCCCGCGCCTCGGCACACCCCGTGTCTTGTCCATTTCCATGCGCCGAAGCTGGTGCTCCCAAGTGCCCAGCTCGCTGTCCACCTCCTCGTCACTGTCATAGCCGTGCTGGTGTTGCTGAAGTGCCTTCTCCCATAGCAGCTGCATGTCCTGCATTGCCCTCTTGTGTTGCATGATCATGTCGTACATCTGTTGCATCTATGGGTGTGGAATATGACCATGATCAGGATGCCAGCTTCCCCCCAAAACCAGCCCCTTGGTAGACAAGTCCTGCCTTAGGACGTGCCCTGGATTCTGACCTTCAGTGTAGCAAGGAGGACCCCTCAGCCCTGAATAAGGGCAACTATGGCTCCTGATCCCTGAGAGAGGCACTTGAGGTGCACAACCCAGAGACTGCCAGGCAGGAGCCTGAGCTCCTGGGAAAGCAGTGCAGGGGCTACAACTGGCTGTGGGGCCCCCTACTGGGCCAGGCCCCTCACCACAGAAACACTGTGGCACCCTACTGGGACTATTCTACAATAGGCCCTCAATGGAACTATGGAAGGAAATGAAGACTATTTCAGTAGGGAGCAGTGCTCTAGCTGCAAGGCACAGGCCACAAGAGCTGCCCAAAGGCTGAATGGCAGTGTAAGAGGTCCTGGGGTCTAAGTCCAGCTGCAGGCTCGTGAAGACCCTCAGGGGTGGCATGTGCTGACAGGGGTACTTGTCTTCCTGGAAGCCTCCTTGCTGACTGAGTGCCCTGATGCACACAGGCTCAGTGAGAACACAACACATTCATGACTGCTGCACCATGGGGCAAGAAAGGATGCTCCATAGCACCTACTGAGTTCCCTGTCTCCAGTGCTCTTACCTCCTGCTGCTCCTTCAGCTGTTTCTTCTGGGCATCTGAGAGTTCTGTGACACCCACCAGACCTACAGGCTTCCCCTTCTCATAGCCGAGTCCTTTGAGGTCCTGAACTGGAAATTAAAGAAGCAGGACAGTGTTGGTAACAGCCACACAGGCCCCAGGTCCTACTTCTTAATTTGTCAGGTCTAAGAATTAAAAATACCCAAGACACCTGGTGCAGGGTCTGCAGTGCAGTAGGGTCCTCATGTCCCATTTGTTAGCATGTGTTATGCGAGGACCTCGGTGGCCATGCACATGTGCACTGGAACTTCATTTCCTCAGACCTCTCTAGAAAGGTTCTATATGCAAACAGCAGTAATCAGAGGATTGGGTCCTCACTCAGTGTCACACAGCTAATGGGTTAAAGGCAAAGATTTTGTAAAGCTAGAGGCAAGAGAGCTAAGACGTGCAGCTCTACATGTGCATGTGTGTATGTGGGTGTGGGACACACGCCAGCTCTCAGAACACAGCCCTGTTGCTGACAGATATCCGGTGCAGATGCACACGGATTGAGTCTGGTATAAGTCTCAGTTGTACGGCTCCATTCGCTCCTTTGGGGGCGGCAGCCAACCATCCTCAAAGCTACTGACATTTAATTTGGCATCAGCTTGGGAACTTGGCTGGAGTCAGAAACACTGATCCATGTGAAGATGCTGTGATGGCCCCATCTGGGGTGGAAACAAGCACCCCTCAGGCAGTGGCTTCCTGGGGGATGTGCCAAGCAGGGGTGTATGTGCTCTGGGAAGGTGAAAAGAGCCATGTCCTCCCTCCTCACTAGGGTTAGGGCTTTGCCCTTAAGAATCAAGATGTAGCCGGGTGTGGTGGCTCACACCTGAAATCCCAGCAGCTCAGGAGGCTGAGGCAGTAGGATCACAAGTTCAAAGCCAGCCTCAGAAACTAAGCAAGACCCTGGTTGGGGTTGTGGCTCAGAGGTAGAGCACTCGTCTAGTATGTGTGAGGCCCTGGGTTCCATACTTAGCAGCACATAAAGTAAAATAAAGACATTGTGTCCACCTATAACTAAAAAATTTTAAAAATTAAAAAAAGAAACTTAGTAAGGCCCTAAGCAACTTAGTAAGATCCTCCCTCAAAATAATAATAATAAAAAAAAACATAAATAAAGCTGATGATGTGGCTCAATGGTGAAGCACCCTGCATTCAATCCCAGGTATTAAAAAAAAATCACCATATGGACTAAGGTACAGCATGATGGTAGAACACTCGCTTAACATTCATGAGACCCTGGGTTCCAACCCCAGCAACACCCTAAAAAGAGGATTGCCCACAGTTGCTCCTTAGCCCCTATTAATCTTTAATTCCTCCTCAAAGATTTGTAGGGGAGCCCTTTAGGGAAGGCACAAGGACTGAGGCCTGAGTGGGTCATATGCCTGGAGCAAGCCCATGGTCCTTCTCCCTCAATGGGTCTCCTCTGGCGAGGGCTGCCCAAACCCCTTCTGAGGACAATATGGACCAATGGATCATAAACTTGGGCCTGAGTCTCTGGAGCCAGTGCCTGTCCTTTAGATCATTCAGTAAGTAGCTTTTCTCCTTGACCTGGAATCTCTGAGGCCCCTGGGACAAGGAAGGCATCAATTAAGAAACTGGCCCTTAGAGGTGGGTGAAGAGGCCAAGAGGCTAAGCCATATGAGCTGGAGGAGTTGCCCTCTGTTTGGGGCTCCTGTCCTCATCATTCAAATGAAGTGATGGCACCAAGCAATAGGATGCATGTGACTCCCCTACGCACCTGAGTGTCAAGCTGCTGTCAAGTCAGGGGGAGGTGGGGAGCCAGACAGGCAGCATGAGATGGCTGTTGCGGTTTAGATCTTAAATGTCCCCCAAAAGCTTATGTGTCAAAGGCTTGGTTCTAATGCAATAGTGTTCAGAGGTGGGGCCTTTGAGACATGACTGGCTCATGAGGGCTCTGACCTCATCATTGGATTCATCTACACATGGATTCATAACTTAAGGTTACTGAGAGGTAGTGGAAACTTCAGGAAGTAGGACTGAGTTGGCTTTGAATGGCACAGTGGAACCCTGCCCCCACACTTGGCTTCCTGGCCAAGATGAGGTGAGCCGTTTTCTTTACCACATGCTCCCACCACCATCATGTCCTCTGCAGTACTAAAGGCCCCAAGGTGATGGCCAACCAAGAACTGAAACCTCTAAAACTATGAGCCAAAATAAATCTTTCCTTTTTTATTATATACATGTGTCTATTGTGGTGCTGAGGATCAAACCCACTGCCTTACACATGTTAGGCAAGTGCCCTACCACTGAGCTACAACCCCAACCTCCTTTCCTCCTTTAATTTTCCTGCTTTAATTTTTTGTCACAACTGACAGAGGATTAACATAATATATTGAAAAAGGTCTGATACAGAAAAAAGTATAATGAGTATAAGCACACAGACACCTAACAACAAAGCCCCCAAAATATACAAAACAAAAATTAACAGCATTCAAGGGCAAAGTAGACAATTCTATAATAGTCACAGAATTCAATATACCACTTTTAACAATAGATAGAACACCTAGATAAAAAATCTTTAGGGATACAGAACACACTATAAACCAACTAGACTTAACAGACGTACATTGAACACATAAACTTACAATGGCAGAATACCTAGTTTCCTCAAGTGCATATGGAATATCCTTCAGGATAGATCATATCTTAGGCTATAAAACAAGTTTAAATAAACTTGAAACCTGGGCATGGTGGCACATGCCTGTAATCCCAGCAGTTCAGGAGGCTGAGGCAGGAGGATAGTGAGTTCAAAGCCAGCCTCAGCTTAAAAAAAAAAAAAAAAAAAAGCAAGGCACTAAGCAACTCAGTGAGACCCTGTCTCTTATGAAAATACAAAATAAGTTTGGGGATGTGACTCAGTGGTTAAGTGTCCCTGAGTTCAAACCCTGGTACTGCCCTCCCCACCAAAAAAAAAGAAAAAAAAAGAAAAAGAAAACTTGAAAATAATACCAAGTATCTTTTCTAGTCACAATGAAATCAAACAAACAAACAAAAAAAAAACTTGCAAATATTTGGAAATTAACACACTCTAACAAACAACAGGTCAAAGGGGAAAAAAGCACAAATTAGAAAATACTTGAGATAAATTAAAACAAAAGCAATAATATACCAAAATTTGTAGTATGCAACGAAAGCAGTGCCAAAAGGAAAATTTATAGTTCTAACTGTATACAATTAAAAAGAAAGAGCTAGCTGGGCCTGGTGGTGCATGTCTGTAATCCCAGCAGCTTGGGAGGTGGAAGCAGGAGGATCGAAAGTTCAAGGCCAGTCACAGCAACTTAGGAAGACCCTAAGCAACGAACTGAGAACCTGTCTCAAAATAAAAGTGAATAAATAAATAAAAAGGGCTGAGTGATGTAGCTCAGTGGTAAAGCTCCTCTGAGTTAAATCCCCAGTACCAAACAACCAACAAGTCCAGAACCAGAAGTCTTCACCGGTGAAGTCTAACAAACATCCACCCATTCTTCTTGAACTCTTCCAACAAAAACAGAGAGGAAGGAACATTTCTAGGTCATTCTATGAGGCTAGTTTTTGTTTTAGTAGTTGTTGATGGAAGCTTTATTTATTTATTTATTCATTCATTCATTCATATGTGGTGCTGAGGATCAAACCCAGTGTCTCACGCACGCTAGACAAGCACTCTATCACTGAGCCACAACCCCAGCCCCTATGAGGCTAGTTTTACCCTGATATCAAAGGCATTACAAGTTAGAAAAAACTACAGACCAATATTCCTTATGAATATAGATGGAATCGTTCAACACAAGGCAGAACGTAACATTTAGTCCAATAATAAAAGTAATGTTTCACAAAAAAAAAAAAGAATGACTCAACATATGAAAATTAATATAATATGCCACATTGATAAAATGAAGAGGGAAAAAAATCCACGATTATTTTGATATTTTATAAAAAAGCATGTGACAAAATCTAACACCCCTTCAAGACCAAGACAAAAACATCCAATACACTTAAACAGAAGGGAACCTCCTCACCAGGTACATTGGTGCATGCCTGTAATCCCAGGTACTTGGGAGGCTGAGGCAGGAAGATGGCAAGTTCCAGGCCAGCCTCAGCAACTTAGTGAGACCCTGCCTGAAAATAAAAAATAAAAAGAGCTGGGGATGTAGCTCAGTAGTGCAGCGTTTCTGGGTTCAACCCCCAGTACTGAGGAGAAAAAACAAAAGGAATTTCCTTAACTTCAAGACAGTAAAGACCATTTATTAAGCACTGTTTGGGAGAGTAGCTCAATGGAAGAAAAATTGCTGAGCATGTGCAAGGCCCTGGGTTTGATACCAAAGCACCACAAAAAACAAAGAAATAAAAGAAAATTTCAAAAAATCACAGCTAACATCATATTCAGTGGTAAAAAACTGAATATACTTTTGTCCTAAGATCAGAAATAACACACAGATGTCTGTTTTTATTACTTCTATTCAACATGGTACTGGAAATCCTATCCAGAGCAACTGGGCAAGAAAAAGAAAGAAGAACCAGGCCCAATTGTACATGCCTATAGTTCTAGCAGCTCAGGAGGCTGAGGCAGGAGGATTTCTCCAAAATCAGCCTCAGCAACTTAGCATGGCTCTAAGGAACTTAATGAGACCCTGTCTCAAAATAAAGAAGGCTGGGGATGTTTCTCAGTGTTAAAGCACTCCTACATTCAATCCGAAGCACCAAAAAAAAAAAAAAAAAGAATGAAAGAAAAAGAAAAGAGGTATTCAAATTAGAAAGAAGAAAAACTTTCTATTTGCTGATAATATGATCTTGTTATATAAAAAACTCTGAAGAGTACACACACACACACACACACACACACCCCTTTGATCTAATAAATTTAGCAAAGGTGCAGGACACAAAATAAACATACACAAATCAATTATGGGCTGAGGATGTAGCTCAGTAGTAGAGAGCTTGCCTAGCACACACAAAGACCCTGGGTTCAACTGTCAGCACCCCTCAAAAAATAAAAAAACTGTATTTCTATACATTAGCAACAAACAATCTGAAAACTGAAAAAACAACATTGTTATTTACAATAACAGCAAAATAATAAATCAATTAGGAAGAAATTTAACTAAGGAGCCACAGGACTTATACAACGAAAACTGTGAGACATTGTTGAAAGAAATTAATGATAGAAATAGATGGAAAGACATCTCACGTTCACAGATCAGAAGACTTAAGTATTGTTAAGGTATCAGTATTACCCAAAGTGTATTCCCTATAAAATCCCAATAGTATTTGCAGAAATAAAAAAGTCCATCTGAAAATTGATATGGAAACTCAGAAGATGCCAAATTGCCAAAATAGTTTTGAAAAAAAAAAAAAAAGATTTATACTCCCAATTGTAAAACTTACTACAAAGATATAGAAATCAAAACAGTATGGTACAGTATGGACAGACATATAAATCAGCTCAGAAATAAACCCTCACATCTATGGTGAATTGATTTTTTTATAAGGGTGTCAAGACCATTCAATAGGGAGAGAATAATCTCTTCAACAAAAACTTCTGGGAAAATTGGATATCCACATGCAAAGGAATGAAGCTGGACCCTAAACCACTTATAAAAATTAACTCAAACTGGATCAAAGACCTAAACTTAAGAGCTAAAACTGCAAAACTCATAGGCAACAACAAAAAAATTGGTAAAATGGACTTCATTAAAATTTAAAACTTTCAGCCAGGCGCAGTGGCACATGCCTGTAATCCCAGCAGCTCAGGAGGCTGAGGCAGGATGATTCCAAGTTTGAAGGAGGTCCTAAGTTTAGTAGGATCCTGTCTCAAAATAAAAAAAATAAAAAGGGCTGAGGATATGGCTCAGTGTAAACATCCTTGGGTTCATTCCCCTGTTCCAAAATAAACAAACATACATACATTTATGGCACCAAAAGATAGTAAAGTTAAAAGACAACCCACAGAAAGAAATTATTTGCAAACCATGTATCTGATAAAAAGTTAATGTCCAGGCTATATAAAGAATATACTCCTACAATTCAACCACAACAAGAAGATAAACAACCCAATTTAAAAATAGGCAAAGGAGGGCTGGGGATGTGGCTCAAGCGGTAGCGCTCTTGCCTGGCATGCGTGCGGCCCGGGTTCAATCCTCAGCACCACATACAAACAAAGATGTTGTGTCTGCCGAAAACTAAAAAATAAATATTAAAATTCTCTCTCTCTCTCTTAAAAAAAAAAAAATAGGCAAAGGACTACAGCAGACATTTGTCCAAAGAAGCTATATAAATGATCAATATGCACACGAAAAGATGTTCCATATTATTGGTCATTAAGAAGATTTAAATCAAAGCCACATACCTACTAGGACAGCTATATAATAAGGTGAGGGGGTCTGAGGGTAAAGCTCAGTAGTAAAGCGCTTGCCTAGCATGTGGGAGAAGGCTCTGGGTACAATCTCCAACCCTGGGTTCAATACTGTGTGATTCAAACCACAGGAGAAAAATAATTATATTTGCACTAAATATGCACAGACTTAAGCCCTCTTATTTGTTTTTTCATTAATTTGTTTTGTGGTACTGGAGATGAACCCTGGAGTAATCCATCACTGAGCTACACCTCCACTCCTCCTTATTTTTTGAGATTTTCTTATCTGAGGGAGGGTTGTGGAATCAATCCCCATGGATACTGAGAGAGAATGATATACATACAATGGATTTTTAGTCCCAGAAAGGAATGAAATTGTGGTACATGCTACAACATGAATAAAACTTAAAGACATGCTCCACGAAAGAACCCAGACCCTTCTGACAAAGGACAGCAGGGAAAGGGGAGTCAGCCCACCTGACAGAGGTGAGGGAGAGGCATCCACATCCCTCTGCACCAGCTCAGCAGGCGGCAACTCAACCTTGTCCTCTTCAGGTCCCCACCGGCTCTTCCGCTTCCTCTTCACAGTGGTTGTGGAAGCTGGCTTACCAGGGACAGCTGGAGCAGGGGTAGCAGTGGTGGGTGCAGGGGTAGATGAAGCAGGACAGGTAGTGGCTGGAGGCAAGGACCCAGACAGGACCTCAGGAGGGGACTTGCGCTTCAGGCTGGGGTCAGGTGCTGTGAGGGTGCCTGTGGAGCCTGCCTTGGCTTTCCGGAACTCCTCTAGCTTTTGCCGGTAGTATTTGTACCCTTGGCTGTTAGGTTCATATAGAAAGCTGTAAGGAGAGTTGGAGGGACACCATAAGCTAAGCCAGATCCTCCCCACTCCTGGTTCAGACAGGAGCAGCTCAGGCTGTGTGTGCCCAGGGAAGCCAGGGTCACATCGACGTTACAGTCTCCACCCATTTCTCCTGCCTTGCTAGGCCTCACTGTGAGAAACACTGTGACTTGCCCAGAGGCTCTTATGGTACCCTCCCTTCAAGTCAGGAGTCATACCAAACCTCCCCCTGCCTTTCCCAGGGGCCCATCACATTATCAATTCCCTGCTTCAGAGCAAAATGAACAGGTGTCCTCAGTCTCCCCAACTCCTGTGAAGTCATTTCTTCATACCACAGAATCCTAACTTGTCGGGAGACCTTAAACACCAGAAATCATAGCGGGTGTCTTGAAACTAAGGCTTTCTCCAATGCATCCCTGGAGATACCAAAAGGAGATGAAGTAGACAGACACATGGAACATCAGGATGAACCAGGGAGCTAGACTCTAACCCTGCCTTAAAAGCACACAGCCTCAGGGCAGAAGCTCAACTGTCAGGAAGCCACAGGTCCCCATGGTCCCAACCCAGTCTGAGGAGCAGAGGAAGTAGCACTGGGTTTGGAGTGAGGACTGAGGCAGTAAGAGGTCTTAGTCATTTTACCATTTGCCAGCTTCTCTCAGCCTGGGCACATCTGAAACCAATGGTTCTGCCTCTGGCTGGGGTTCACATCAGAGAGAAGAGTTTGAGCCCAGCTCCATGTGGCAAAAGGCTGGGAAAGACCTGAATAAAGGGTTAGACCTGCACTCAGGAACCTGGACAGTCATAACACAATGCTGTGTTACAACAGCAAGGCACAGTCGTATCTGCCAAGGACTATTCCAAGACCTTCATGGATACCAAAATCCAGATGCACAAGTTCTTTATATAAAATGGTGTAGTCCTGCATAGGACTGACATACATCCTCCTATTGACTTTAAGTCATCTCTAGATGATTTATAATACTTAATACAATGTAAATGTATGTAACTATTAAACTGTATTGTTCAGGGAATAATGACAAAAGTCCATAAATGCTCAGTTTTTCTTTTTCTTTTTGGTACTGGGGATTGAACTCAGGGGTGCTCAACCATTGAGCCACATCCCCAACCCTATTTTGTATTTTATTTAGAGACAAGGTCTTGCTAAGTTGCTTAGCACCTCCCTTTTGCTGAGGCTGGGTCTGAACTTGTGATCTTCCTGCCTCTGCCTCCCGAGCTGCTGGGATTATAGATGTATGCCACTGCACCTGGCCTAAATACTTATTTATTTATTTTTGGTGGTGGTGGGGTATTAGGGATTGAACTCAGGGGTACTCAACCACTGAGTCACATCCCCAGCCCTATATTGTATTTTAATTAGAGTCAGGGTCTTGTTGAGTTGCTTAGTACCTCGCCACTGTGGAGGCTGGCTTTGAACCCATGATCCTCCTGTCTCAGTCTCCAGAGCCGCTGGGATTACAGGTGTTTGCTACTGCACCTGGCTAAATGCTCAGCATCGACACAACTTTTTAAAGAATATTTTCAATTTGTGGTTGGTTGAATCCTGGGATGTGGAACCTGAGAATACGGAAGGCCAACTGTACAGGGTCAAGGGTACTGTAATTCCTTTTGCATAAAAGACAGCAGTCAGGTGTGGTGGTGGCATGCTTATAATCCCAGCTACCTGAGAGGCTGAGGCAGGAAGATTAAAAGCTCAAGGCCCGCCTCTGCAATTTAGTGAGACTCTATCTCAAAATAAAAAGGGCTTCGGTAGGATGCCCCTGGGATCAATCCTAGTACCTTAAAAAAAAAAAAAAAAAAAAAGAAAAGAAAAAGAAAGCAGCAAGACATCCCAAAGATGACTTCTATGTGTACCTCAGGAGAGGGGTAGAGGGACCCCTAGCCCTGCCAACACCTGGTACTTTGGGAGGGTGGGATTGGGGGACAGGGAGATGGCAGTGTCTCTGTATTTCTGGGTCATGGTACAAGCATGACTCAGTGAAAGACATTCATAAAAACTGAAAGAGACCAAAGTAAAAAACTGTGCAAGCATCTGCTGTGTCCCAGCTGTTTGGGAGGTTGAGGCAGAAGGATCACTTGAGACCAGGATTTCCAGGCCAGCCTGCGAAACACAGCAACACTCTATATCTCTTAAAACAAAACAAAACACACACACACACACACACACACAAATGTTCAAGAAGCAAGAGAAGCAGCCGGACAGATTTGAAAGATGCACTCAACAGCAAGCAGAGTTTAGACAAATTTAAAGCTACCTGGTAGCTCTGGGAATAGTCAAGCTGGGGAGATCTGCTTGCTGAGGCTGGTGGGCAAGACGGAAAGAGGTTCCTAGGCTCCCTGGCTTTAGCTGCTTGTTTAGGCTGAGTCTCCTCCAAGCTACAGTGAGGTTGCATCGGAGAGTCCCTGATGGTCTGCCTGTCTGCCAGGTGGGTAAGGGTCAACAGTGGCTCCCCAAGGGGTGGGAAGAGAAGGAAGATGGAATCCCCTCCTAGCACAGGGCTAGGTGGGCACACAGGAGACATTATAATTCAAGACTTCTCTCTGGCTGGGTGTAGTGGCACTTGAGTATAATCCCAGCTACTCAGGAGGCTGAGGCAGAAGGATCACAAGTCTGAAGCCAGTCTGGGCAAATTAGCTAGACTCTATCTCAATATAAAAATTTTTAAAAAGGCTAGGAATGTAGCTCAGAGGCAGAATACTTCTGACTTCAATCCCCAGTACCAAAAAACGACTCCCCTGAGGAGAACCATCATCAACCATCAACACTTTAGGGTTTCTCCTTTCAGTCACTTTTATGTATTCCGTTTGTTTCTTTTTTTAATATTTACTTTTTAGTTTTAGGTGGATACAATCTCTTTATTTTTATTTATTTATTTTTTTATGTGGTGCTAAGGGTCAAACCCAGTGCCTCATATGTGCTAAGTGAGCATTTTTTTTTTTTTTAATATGGTGCTGAGGATTGAACCCAGGGCCTCGCACATGCTAAATGAGCGCTCTACCACTGAGCCGCAGTCCCAGCCTACTAGGCAAGCATTCTACCATTAGAGCTGCATCCTCAGCCCTTGTTTTTTTTTTTTTTTTTTTTTTGGTGGTACTGGGGAGTGAACCCACGAGTGTTCTACCTGTGAGCCAAATACCCAGTCCTTTAAAAAAAAAATTTTTTTTTTTTTTTTAATTTTGAGGCAGGGTCTTGCCTCCTTCCTGTTCCAGTCTCTTGGTAGCTGGGACTATAAGCATGACCCACTGTGTCTGGCTTAAGAAATTCTTTTAAAAACCAGAATATAGTCAGACACAGAGGCATATGCTTATAATCCCAGGGAAGCTGAGGCAAGAGGATCACAATTGCAAAGCCAGTTTGGGCAAGACCTTAGCCAAGACCCTGTCTTGAAATAACATTAAAAAAGGGCTCAGTAATAGAGCACTTGGAAGAAAGAAGAAAAAAAAAATCACATAAACCTTTCTCATTTGCTGTGGTTAGTCCCCACCAAAACTCACGTTGAGGCTTGTTCTCTAGAGCCGAAGTGTTGGGACGTGGCGCCAAAGTGGTTGGGTTGTGGGGGCCTCACGCATGGATGAATGTAGGACTGGATTAGTTCCTGAGAGAAAGTTGTTATAAAGCAAGTCCACCCTTCCCTTCTGCTTTGTACAATGATATGACACAGCAGAAGGCCCTAATTGGATATGGTTGTCCAATCTTGGACTTCCCAGCCTCTAGAACCGTGAGCACAAACCTCTTCCCTCTATAAATTGCCCAATTCAAGTTTTCTATTATAGTGACAGAAAACAAACTGAGATAACCTCATAATAGCCAAGGTGTGCCCCACTGACTCGCCTCCTTGCCTCAGTTTCCCCACCCATAAGAACCCAAAATGCCAGTTGCTATATCACACGGGTGTTAGATCTAGGAGCTTTCCAATAGTCCTGTATTCCACTACAGGCTACCTGTAGAAGCATTTGGCCCCCTGATGTTGAACATTCAATTTAACATGATTTTTGGGGTCATATCTCAGAAGTAAGATGACTCAACAAAGGAATCAGCATTTCTAGCTCCTTGACAACTGAGCACAGCTGTTACAACCTGTTTTCCAAAACCCACCACCAAAGTATAATGGGGTGCATCCAGCCCACATGAGGAATCAGGAGCAACATAAAGAGAAGAACATAGGGTGGTTGTTGGGCTTGGAGTGAGGGGAGGTGTTGATAACCACATGTATCCGTTAGGTATTTTTGGGCTTTGTAGTTGCCTCACACCTGATCCCAAACAGATTAAACAGTCCATTTAGTATGAACCTGCATGGCCTGTTGTATCCTGGATATCCAATCATTTCCCAGTTCTCTGGCTCTGGTCCTGGGGATAAGCATGGCTACTTCCTCACCAGCCATCTCAGGCACCTACTCCTGGCCCAGCTTCCACCAAACTATACTCACAGCTGGTCCGCCACAAAGACCTTCCAAGTTCCAGGCATGGTGGTGCAACTCAGAAGGCCAGCCAGGGCAACTTAGCAAGACTTTGTCTCATAGGGCTAAGAATAAAAAGGATCAGAATGTATATAGCTCAGTGGTAGAGCATTTGCCTAGTATGTATGAATGCTGGATTCAATCCCTAATACCAGAAAGATGGGGGGGGGGAGAAGACTCTCCAGGTAGTCAAAGGGCCACTGGGCCAGAGCCATTTGAACCAACAACATTGCTCAGTTCTGACATTAAAAAAAAAAGCTGGGCCAGAGGCTGGGTCCCCCTAACTGGGCAGTGCCGCCTGGGCCCTGGATCTTGGATAGAATTCCAATACTTTACTCATTTTTCCTGCAATAAGTAACTACATTCTCATTTAGTTTTAGGTTTTTTGTTGTTTTTGTCTTTTGAGGATGTTGAGGATCAAATTCAGGGTCTTGTATATGATAGGCAAGTGTTCTGAGTATGCCCCAAATTCCTATAGTCTCATTTAAATAAGCTTATTAGGTAAACGGGGGGAAAAAAAAACTATTAATATTGGATTGGATGGCAAAGAGTCATGATCAACAAATCATGGCTATCAGTACAAATCTGGGATTCAGGATATCTGGAAGGGGAGGTCTTCTATCCCCAGGCAGGCCCCTTTACTGAATTCCAGATCAAAACCTCCATGGCCCCCAGAGTAGCTCCCAGGTACCCAGGTGATAGACTCAAGAACAGCCAGTCATCTAAGACTTGGCCATGCCTGTTCCCAGTCCCCAAGTTTGAATAGCCCCACCACCTCCCAATAGTTCCCAGCCCCCAAGTTTGAACAGCCCTACACTTCCCAATAGCTGCCCATTGCCTGGCCATGTCTGTCTACCATCTCGGCCAGTGACTCAGGGAGCTACAATTAATCCCATTAATCCTTGGCTCAGATCCTCAGGGAACACCTGAGCCCTCTAGGACAGGCCCTGCCCAGTTCTGCAGCCTGTCTGCAACCTGGCCACATCAGAACAGTAACCAAAGTCTCTGCTACTTCACTCCTGCATAGCAGTTCCTCTGGATTCCCTTTGTTCTGTATCTAGCTCTTGCCAGTTTACATAAAGTGAAAATATCATGCCTAGGTTATGCGGCCCAATGTCCTGCCCTCTTCCTGAGTACCTGATGACATCTAGAACTGCTGAACCAACCAGCCCAGACTGCTGTTGCTACTAGACTTTCTGTTATATACATACCATCACTCTTCTCATTGACTAAGTCAGGACCTGTTTCAATACCATCCTCTCAGGTGCATCACCTTTGTGCAAAGCATCCAAGCATGATCCTGACAGTCTGCCCTACAGTAATGACAGTCCCACCCACCCCCAACCCCATCCACCAGCTTTCCCGAGCTCAGAGCAGGTATTTAGCCTGCCCAATGGATGAATGAACAAGTAAACGCAGACCCAGCCCTTAGGGCTGGAGTATGACCTTGTGGATGGGGTCAGCCCAAAGGCCAGGCTACTTGTCATATGTCTCTCTATGGGACCTGGCAGGGGTTTCCCACTCCTTACATCCTGAGGCTCCTGGTCATAGGAAAGACACAAGGAACACACACAATATAACCAGTTCTGTGAATTTCTATTTAGAGCCCAGCCTTCCCCAAGTCAGGAGCTGCCATCTATAACAAAGAGAGCTTTCTCCATAAGGTACTTAGAAAACAGAGGCCTCAAAGGCCTCTGTGCATCTGCCTCAGAGACTATTTCAGGGACCAATTTGTGCTTGGAAAATGCCCATGAGGGGAAACTCCCAGACCAGTGTTCCAGTCTTGCCAGTCTCTTGCTGTGGGACCCTAGCAGGTCATAGACTATGCATGCTGAGCCTGTGTCCTCATTTGTAGTGGGTGGTGGAAAAGGCAAGAGTTACCCCTCCTTACCTGAATGCCTGGTTCTCGCGGTTGTTCTGGAGAGCAATGGTTTCTACCTCAGGACCCCCGTCTGCTATGAACCTGGCCAACTTTTCTGCAAGGTTCTTGGCCTCTTCATCCTCTGGGGGTGAAACTTTAAGCAGGCTGTCAGTACTGAGCTCAACTCACCACACCCAACAGCCTAATTCCTGCTAAGAACCCCACAGGCAACAAGTGGGATTTAGTTTAGGAATGATACAAAGAGAAACAGGCAAATGGGAATCAGATTACTGCACTGGAACCAAACACCAGAGTTAATTTACAATGTACCTCAAGCTCCCCATCCCTCCCCTACCTCCCTTTCCCACCCTATAGGTCAAGTGGGCCTTGGACATGAATTAGGAATGAGGGGTCAGGATGTGAGGGTAACAAAGGTGATAGGAGCCCCTGCCCTAGTGTTTCTGCCAGTTTTTTTCCCCAGGTCACATGGTAGAGTGGAGGGCTCACCCTCCTCTCCTGGGGAGAGGGTCAGGGCTAAGGGGTGCAGATGACAATGAATGAAATTCTGTGGATCATGTTCAGCCGAAATGTCAATCCCCATCATCCCACCACTTGGTTGGGATTTTATGCCTTATAGCTGGAGACCAGTTGGCCTTTCCCCATCTACTCAAGAATCTAAGAATCTCACCATCTCTGTCCCCCCTCCCACCTCCCTCAGTATCCGTCACTATATTAATCTTTTTTTTAAGACCTTTTTTTTTAGTTGTAGATGGGCCCAATACCTTTATTTTTATTTATTTACGTGGTGCTGAGGATAGAACTCTATGCATGCGAGACAAGTGTTCTACCACTGAGGGACAACCCTAGCCTCACTAATAGCAATCTTGATTTGTCCTCAGTGCCCAACACAAAGCTGGAGCTCATTAACACTTATTAAAATAGCAAGCAAGTGCTCCCTCTGCTCTGCTCACGTGCACACAGCTGAGCTCTTAGACATGACCTTGACCCTCTTGGAGCACCCACGCAACCCAAGTGCCAGGCTTGGCACTCAGACTTCACCTAGACCTCACAGCACTAGTGGGGAGGGTGGTGTCAGTCCCTCCAGAGTGACTTCTGCTGCCTGGGAGAGCACAGGCCTTGGCTATCAGGGTCATGTGATGCTACTGCAAACCATGGTGGTCCCCAGGAGCCCCAATTCCATCTTGTGGAACTCCCTGCCAGAACCTCCTAATCCCTCCATCCACTTACCTTTCTGAGAGGTTGTCTGTGACTTTTGTGCTTCCTTTCTTATCTCAGCCACTTTCTTTCTGTAGTAAAGGAATTCCCTGCTATTCTTATCATGTAAAAATCTAGAGAGAAAAAGATTTGCAAAAGAGAGAAAAATGAGCTTTGATGATGAGTGAACCTGTGCAGCTTCTCCCATACAAAAGCAGGCTGGTGAGCAAAGGCCTCAATAGGACAAAAAGTCAGTCTTGGCACCACTTAGGCATCTCTGCAGCCTCTGGTGAGAATTAGAAAGTGCTTGGCATGGCAACTGGCTCATGTGAGCAGGCACTAGGCCTTGGCCACCAGGGCAAGTTTACAAATACATATGTGTGAGACACAGCACAGTACACACGTTAAACAGCCATGGCCTCCCCTTCCCCAGTGATACTCACGCAAATGCTGGGTTGTCCTTGTAGTCTTCCATAGCTACTTTTTCTAACTCAGGGCCTCCTTCTGCCACAAAGCGGGCCAATTTCTCTATCACTTTCCGAGTCTCGGCTCCCTCTGGGGGTGAAACTTTAAGGAGGCTGTCAGTACTGGGGTTCAACTCACACACCCCACAGTCAATAGGCACACTCTCTCTACAGACCACAACGACAGAGGGGGTGGGGGAAGAAGAGCGTGAGATGTGGGAGGTTGTCGGGCATCCCGGGTCCATGCACAAAGCACTACGGCGAGGGGGCAGTTGGTCTCAACAGTCTTTGCAAGACATACTGGGTGGGAGCGAAGTGTGAGGGCCTCCCATGGGCCAAGTCCGTCCCCAGGCTGAAAGGGAGCCGTTGGGAAACATATCCGGCCCCCACCCTGGTTTTGTCAGAGGGGATTGGTAGAGGGGAAACGCTTAATTCTTTTCTTTATTTACCAGTTTTCAGTATAATACATCAGGTCCCTTTTATCCTTCAAAGATACAAATTCTCTTTTAAAAATATCATTATGAACTCTGATTTAAACACATAGTTGGGTTTCAATCCATTGCAATTAATGTCATCACAGAAGGTCTGTGGCCGGTGGAGCCTCTTCAAGCTGGCTCCTGAGAGCTTTGGACATGACCCCAGGAGTCTCCGAGGGCCTCCTTGCCATCTGCCGGGACAGGGCGCTCCAGGATCATCTCATACACTTCCTGCCCAGACCTAGAGCCAGTCATCTCTCCGAGAAGTTCTGGTTTCCGTTAGTGAGAAACTGTGCTTCCAGACCACCATCTGGGCGCTAGGGACGCCCACTGCAGCGGGCTTAATCATTATCTTGGGGCCTTTTCAGTGAACAGAGCTATAAAAATATATTTTTATATATGAATTAGCCTCCCCATTTGAGCCATACAGAACCTGCTTTTGCACTTCTTGCTGGTCTGTTGCTGAGTCTGTCAGACACTACATGCATCATGTCCCTTCTATGAGACTTACAACAGAAATTTCTTGCTGTCAGCCAGTACTCAGCAACTGAGCTAGGGGCTGCACCACTGGCTAACCTTATTCCCCTAGTTGCTTGGGCTGTCAGGAAACATGAAGTGAAGGGTAGGGACATCTATGGTCTGAATAGGGTCCTGTGAGGTTACAGGGGCATTCTGTGCCTGACTTTTACCCTATCCTTACCGTCCTCCCATGTGCTCAGCAAGAACCCACCCCACACCTGTTTACTGTTTATAGAAGCAGGTATGTTCCTGAGATCATGCCAACAGGTGTCCAAAACAGGATTTAAGGGCTGTGAGATGCCCCATGCCCCTTGGAAAGCATCAGTTACCAACAGGTCACCACTTCACCACTAGAGCTGCCAGATCACCTAAGAAAATGCACCCTCCCCAGCTGACATTCTGACTGATGGGTCAGGGGGCAAGGCTGGTTACTGATCTACTCAAGACACTCAGGCCTGAAGCCAGCAACCTTGTTCAGAGCAAGGGGCCTGGAGGTTGTTATGGCACAACTATACAGTCACTTTAGTCTGTGCTCACTTTCAGGGTGATATGACCTTGATACCCAGCCCTTTGTGGCTCAGATGTCACAGGGCCTCATTCTGAATGTGGATGGAGTTGGACTCACTGGGAGTGCTGCCATGGCCATCCTCTCCTACACCTTGTGGCCTGGACTAGCTCAGCTGAGAACAAGGACCATCCTTTCTCCGAGGCAGGAGGCAGCACCCTTCAAACTATGCACTCATGCCTTGGGCCCAAATTGGTGGGGACAGATAACTCACAATAAGCAGCAGCCCTTCTGGGCTTCAAGGGCTCAGGGAAGTGTTTGCCCAAGCTAGGAAGACTTGGAAGTTCCATCCCTTGTACAAGATGTGAAGGGACACAAGGACACCCATCTCCAGTGAACCCTGCTATGATAGGCCGTGAAGGTTCCCACTGTGCCTGGGTAGAAGCCCATCCTCTGGTGCCCAGGAAACTCCAGAGGCTGCTCCTAAGAATACTCCCCATACCCTTCTTTGCTCTGCTCATCCCAAAGGGTCCCACTCTGGCTTGCAGCTCAGTCCAGAAGCCTGACAGCCACTAATCAAAGCCCCAAGCACCCCATTTCTCTAGCTGTGCTTACCCCATAGACCACAAATCCACTGGGGGAACTGTGGATGGGTCAGAGGAAGGAGGGGGCAGCTCCCACAACTTACCTTTGATCTCCAGCCACTGCTCGTAGTCCTCCTCCTCCTCCTCATCAGGAGACTGGAAGACACTTGGCCGGTGTGCCACAGGGAGCTGCTTAGCATGTGAGTAGTTCTTCACCTGGCCAAGTGGGCTGCCTAGTCCCAGGCCTGAACGCTTGCTGAGCAGGAGGGGCCTCTTCCCGGCGCTGGGGGTGGGTGTGCTGGGAGGAGCGCTGGTCGTGCTGGGGGGCGGGTCTTAGAATGGAAGGAAGGAGATACAAGCTGGAGGTCTGCGATGCATATCTCCCCATTTCCCATCTAACCAGAGTGCTGTGGGCCCCCAGGGGCTGGTCCTCAGCTTTCAGTACTGGGGAGGTTGGGTTTGGAGGTACACAGAGAGGCCACCATGTTTTTACAGATAAGGACAGAGGCCCAGGGACAAATGACTCGTAGGGATTCCTCAACCAGAAGAGGACAAGCCTGTGGCTCTGGAGATGGCAGTCTGGCTGGAAATCCCTTGATCAAGCTACACTTAAAGCCAGGGGATTTAAGCCCCCAAGGCCAGAGGAGAGGCTGAATGCCTGCAGCTGGCCTAATTAGGTACTCTTGGCCTAAGACCCTACAGGTAAAGGACTCAACAACCTATCTTTCCTCTCTGTGGACCAATTTTGCCTTGGATTGACTTATTCTCAGTCATCCCCTAGGATACCTGACAAAAGTCAGCAGTTTCACCAGCAAAGACTAGAGTAACAATGAGCTCTGGGCAGTAAACTGCATAACCATAGATTCAAGTGAGCTCCTCATGGGAGGTGACTCTCACACCTGGCATGCCCCACTGCATCCTGTGAGCCAAGTGGCTGCCCAACCTATGGACAGAGGTTCCATTCCTCTCAAATGGGTTACCACCTAATAGGGAGACATTGGAAATGCACTGGGGCACAGCCCAGAAGGCCTACAGATGGCTTCTCTAACCGAACCCCCAGTTACGCTAAGACACACATGTGTAGCAAGGCTTATAGCAAGGTGGGGGGTGGGGCATCTTATGGATTCACTCAAGAGTCCCAACTTCAATGGAGAAAAAGCATTGTGAAGGGCAGACCCCTGCCCTGATGGCAGAAGACTAGGGCCCCACTAGGGCTAGCACAGGCTGGCTCCATAAATTGGGCCTTACCTTTCTTTCCTTTTCTTATAGTACTGGTGATGAAACCAGGGCCTCTTGCATGCTAGGCAAGTGCTCTACCACTGAGCCACACCCCCAGCCCTTTTTATTTTATCTTGAGACAGGTTCTCAATAAGTTTCCCAGGTTGGCCATGAATTTGTGACCCTTCTGCCTCAGCCTCCTTAGTCATGGGATTACAGGTGTGTACCACTATACCTGCTTGAGCCCTTCTAAGCCTCAGTTTCTCCAGTGTAAAGCTGAAAGGTGACCAGCTACATGCTGCTTACAACAGTCAAGAGAGATTTGTATGTACTGTCTAGATCTAAAAATAATCATGTTATTTTATCTAAAAATAAAGATGTGCAGTGGTGCACATCTGTAATCCCAGAGACTTGGGAGGCTGAAGCAGGAGGATTGCAAATTAAAGGCCATTCTTAGCAACTTAGTGAGACCCTGTCTCAAAATAAAAAAAAAAAAAAAAAGGGGGGGGGGGCCGCTGGGGATGTATGTCACTGGTAAAGGACCCTGGGTTCAATCCCTAGTACCAAAAAAAGGGAAAGAATCATGTTGCATTAAAAAGAAAGGCACAGCCGGCATGTTGGCATGTGCCCATAACTCCAGCTATTCAGGAGGCTGAGGTGGGAGGATCCCAAGTTCAAGCAAGTTCAAGGCCAGTCAGGTGAGAGACCCTGTCTCAAAACAAAACAATGTGTTATTGTTTGGGTAAATGGTCAAAGCTCTAAAATAACATCACGTACTGGAGTGACAGGATGATAACAGGAACTGTCAGAACAAACAAGAATTTGTTGGTAGTGGGCTCCTGTAACAGGTAGGGATGAGAAAAGTTTAACTTCCTATAGTGTTTTTCATTATTAAATAAAAAGATTGAAATATAAATAATAATGTTAAAGCTATGAGTTTTAGGTGGAGAGAAAACAATACTATCAAAGGTCTATCAAAGAGAAAACTGCTACAGGCTCTTACAATGGTTAAGTAAAAGATTGGGCATAATCTAAATTTCCTGGTATAGAGGTGATGTTCAATAAACACCAGTGCCCCTGTGATAATCATTAGGGGAACCCTCCAGGCTGCCTGTCCATTCCTGCATTTCAGCTGCAACAGGACCCAAGATATGCACAACTCAGGTGTCTCAGACAGCCTGGTGGAGGTGCACACTCTGTCTGTAAAAGGCCCACTCACCACTGGTGGGCTTGGGCTTATACAGCTTGGGAATGTCTCTCCCATATCCTGCCCTCTCGCCCAGTGGGAATCATCCTCACCTGCCCCCTCAGGGTTCCAGAGCCCTGGGACATGCTTGATCATGACCCTAATCCTACTGGATGGAAACCTGGCTAGTCTGCCCCTGCTTTTATGGGGTAGGCACCATAAGGACAAGTTTGTGCTTGTCATTTAGCATATGGTATAGGATGGGAAGAATAAGGGCACTCATGAGTTCATGAAAGGGACACGCCTAAGGTTAGACCTTTTACTTCTGATGTGCCAGGGGATCCCAGCAGGAGGCTGGAGAGAAGCATAAAGGAAGGGGTTGGCTGCACTTACCCGTGCTAGTCTGTGCCTTCTGCAATTTCAGAAACTGCTGCAAGAAGCTGCCATCGTTTGCGAACTTGTTGGAAATGCAGGAAGAGTTGTGTGCATTTGCAATTCTAAAACCAAGACAGAGAACAAAGAGGGTGAGCCAAAGAGGAAGGATCAGGGTGCCGAGGGACTGCTGAGTACAGAGCAGGTTTCAGTATAATAAGCTGGGAACAAGCTTGTTCTAGTGAAAGTAACATTGCCTATCATCAGGTTATCTCTGCGCTAGTGTCAATACCCTAGGTCCAAATGGGCGCCATCAAGATGGTTCCTGTTTTCCTACACAGTACCTATCCCACTTGTTGTTAGTTACCTGGGCTCTTATTGACTCACAGGTCTGCCTCCTTGGCCAGGCTTTATAGAGTTCTCCCAGCTACGGCCTGTGTGTGTTTACCCATGCAAGCTCCAGCAAATGTTTCTGTGGGTATCACATGTTCATAGGAAAACACCAAAACAATCTCTTTGTAGAATTACAGGGATATTTTGTATTTTTATTATTTTTACTCCTTCCCTGCCTCTTTCTTTTTTTTTTTTTTTTTTTGCAGAGTATGGTGATGCACACCTATAGTCCTAGCTACTCAGGAGGCTGAGGCATCAGAATCACTTGAGCCCAGGAGTTTAAGGCAATCCTACCTCAAAAAAATAAGTAAATAAATAATACCATCAGGGGCAGGGGTACAACTCCGAGGCAGAGCATGTATTTAACATGCAGGAAGCCCTGGGTTCCATCCCCAGCACTGCAAAAACAAAAAATTGTTAGAAAACATCAAAATGCAACTACCACTTTCCTCTGGGTAGCAGCACTATGAGTGATTTTGGGGCCAGAAATGATGGCATATGCCTACAGTCCCAGCTATTTGGGGGGGCTGAGCTGGAAAGATCACTTGAGCTCATAAGTTTGTTACCAGTATGGACAACACAGTGATACTCCCATATCAAAAACAAATAAATAAATAAAGGAGGAAGAGGAGAAGGGAGGACTCTGGCTTTTCCTTATTTCCCTCTTTTTTTTTTTTGGTAGTGGGGATTGAACCTAGGATTGATTTATCACTGAGCTACATCCCCAGTCCTTTTTCTTCTTTTTGACACAGGGTCTCTTTAAGTTACTATGACCTCACTCAATTGTTGGGGCTGGCCTTGAATTTGCCATCCTCCTGCCTCAGCCTCCTGAATTGCTGGAATTACAGATATATGCCGCCACACCTGACTATTTCCCACCACATATGAGTTATCTTTAAAGTTTAAAAAAACAAAAACAAAAAGACGAAGAAAGGCAGTAAACATTCTTTTGTGTGAAAGAGATTTTGCTAACAAGTCAGTTTCAACATTAAATAAGAGGAGCCTTTTAGAGACCCATCAGCTCCTGACTTCTCCTCCCCCACACTATGTGCACCTCCCTCTGGATAGACAGGAAGGACTGAACATAATGAAAAACAGCTAAGCACAATGTCAAATGCCTGTGACTGGCTGAGGCAGGAGGATTTCAAGTTTGAGGCCAGACTGAGTAACTTAGTGACACCCTGTCTCAAAATGAAATTTAAAAGGGGAGGGGAGGGGTTGTGGCTCAGTGGAAACATGCTTGCCTAGCATGTGTGAGGCACTGGGTTCGATTCTCAGTACCACATACAAATAATAAAATTAAAAGTCCATCAACAATTAAAAAAAAAAAAGATGAGGGAGGGAGCTGGGCGTGGTGGCACATACCTGTAATCCCAGGGGCTCAGGAGGCTGAGGCAGGAGGATCATGAGTTCAAATCCAGCCTCAGCAACTTATTGAGGCCCTAAGCAACTAAGTGAGCCCCCGTCTCTAAATAAAATACAAAATAGGCCTGGGGATGTGGCTCTGTGGTCAAACACCCCTAAGTTAAAAAAAAAAAAAAAAAAAAAAAGGGGTGGGATGGGGTACTCTCTGAGTTTCAAAGAGCAATCAAATGACTCCCACTTGAAAATTACTGGTAATGAACAAATAGCAGGGGATACAGCTGTCCCTTGGTATCTGGGCATGACTGGCTCCAGGATCCCCATAGATACCAAAATCCATGGACACTCAATCTCTTATATAAAATGGCTTAGTGCTTACACAGAATCTATGCACACCCTCCCTAATACTTTAAACCTTCTCTAGATGACTTATAACAGCTAATACCATTAAGATGCTACATAAATACTGTCATAATCTATTGTTCAAGGAATATGACAAGAAATGTCTGTGTGTTTCAGTACTCACGCAGTTTTTCCCATGCATTTTTTTTGTTTTTATTTTTCTAGGGATGGAACCCAGGTCTTGTGTATGCTAGGCAAGCACTCTACCACTGAGTTACATCCCCAGCTTGTGAATACATTTAATACCACTGAACTGAGGGATCAAAAATGATGATAATAATTTTTATTTTTTTGATGTTGGGATTGAACCCAGGGCTTTACCCTCCCCAGCCCTACTGTAGCAAATTTTATGCACATGTATTTTACCATAATAAAAAAAAAAATTTAAGTGGAAGGAAAGCAGAATGTAAAACTGATAACTTCATGAAACAAAGCAAAGACACAAGAAGGAAACATATCCAAATGGCTATCTTGGGGTAACTTGAAGATTTTTTTTTTAATACCTTTATTTTATTTATTTATTTTTATGTGGTGCTGAGGATCAAACCCAGGATTGAACCCAGAACTTTGCATGTGCCAGGCGAGCGCTCTACCACTAAGCCACAATCCCAGCCCCAAAGATTTTTATTTCTTCAGTTATAAATTCTAAACTTTGGGGCTGGGGCTGTAGCTCAGTGGTAGAGTGCCTGCCTAGCATGCATGAGGCACTGGGTTTGATCCTCAGCACCACATAAAAATAAGCAAATAAAATAAAGGCATTCTGTCCACCTATAACTACAAAAAAAATTTTTAAATAAATAAGTAAATAAATTCTAAACTTTGGTGTACTACACTTTTACAAAAAGAAAACAACTTATTTCAAAAGCTTCCTGTGCTATGTACCTACTCACCTGGATGTCCTCATCAGCTGCCCAATCCTAGAAAATTTCTGGGAGGCAACCCTATATGTTGTTCCTATCTTGGTACAAGTCATCCCTTAATTCAGGGGCAAGGGCCCACAAGTAGTTACTCAACATGTTCATGTTCCTCAGTGTCTTGGAGCTATGCCAGGCCAGCCCTGTCCTCAACCAGAAAGTCACAGATTCCTAGAAAAGGTGGGAGCTGGGCGGTTAACATACCCCACAATTCAGAGCCCAGAGGAAGGTGCTTGCCTCTCTTGATTATTCACCTTTGGCCTGAAATTCTTGGATCTCATTATTTTGATCACACTCCCATCCCTTACTCAAAACCCTTTGGTGCAGGCTAAAGTGTGTCTCAGGGGTAGAGTGCTTGCCCAGCATGTGCAAAGCCATGGTATCTGTGCATGACTGGTATAAAATGAAAACAAAATCTTCTGGGTGCCATTAGTGTTTTTCAGGACAGGTAGATAGAAACTCTGCCTAAGCAACCTGTCCTGCCCTGTGACAGCCCTTTAGTGCAAACAATTTGGACTGCCCTAGCATTCAGGGGCTCTTTCCCTTTCTTGCCCTCTACCAGGCAGGCCCTTTTCTGCTTCCTCAATAGACCAGCTACACCTAGGCCTTCAAAATGCAAAGCCTTTCTGTGTCCCTATGGTGGCTGCTATGTCTGGGAACACAGTGTCCATGTGTTATCCTTCAGCAGCTCTGGAGTGGGACTGGCACCCTCTTAGCTAGCAGACTGGGAGCCCCACAAGGGCTGTGCTACAACCCTGGCTCCTGCCCAGCAGCTTGTTGGCAGTATATAACTGCTAATGCACAAGTTAGCAGGCTGTCCTCCAGGCTCCTACACAATCATCATTTCTATTCTGCCATAGTGAGCCTTCCAAGAGCATCTGTGTCATTCCTTGGATTGTGTCAAGCCATGGCCAGGACAGGCACACACTGACTGCTCTCACAAGTAAACCCCTCTGCTGATGAGCCTCTAAGAACTCCAGGTCCCAGGCACTTACTCGCCAGGATGTGGGGGTTGAGGGCTGGACACCTGATTCTGCTTGGCTTTCTGCTCCATTTTGGCTTCGATCTCCCGTTTCTTCTGAGCAATGAGCTCTTCCTGGTGAAGAATGTTCATGTTCATCTTTCCAGACTTGGGAGGAGCAACCCCAAACCATCGGTTAGCCTTTCCTGGGAAGGAAAAAGCAGATCAAAAATCACCTTTGGCTGTGAAAAACATCAGATCCCCAATGGCTGTGAAAGGTCAGAAAGCAACTTAGGTTTACAAAGACTAATACACTCATTCATTCATTCACCCAGTGAATATTTTCAGAGAAAATGTTACATAGCTGTTACCGTAAAGGGTGCTAAACAAGAGACAGGGCCTCTGCAGATGTGGGACTCACCTCTCACTATAAGGGACAATAGACTCATAACAAAAGAAAGTAACTGCAAATTATAACAAGAGCTCTGATGGAAATTAATAAAAGAATGCGTGAGAAACAGAAGAGTACCTATGCAAATGGTGCAGTTCAAAAATAACCATTAGAAGAGAGAGCATTTAAACTGAAATTAGAGTATAAGAAGTCAGCAATATGAAAAGCCAAATGGAGAGGTATATGGACAGAGGATGGAGCGGATGCAAAAAGCCTAAGGTAGAAAGAAGCTTGGTGCATTCCAGGATCAGCAGGGTCTAATGTGACCAGAGCAAACTGCTCTGGGGATGGGCAGAAGTGGGACACGGTAAGAGATTCTGCATTGTACTTTAAGAAGTGACAAAGCAGTAATATGAAAGATCCAAAATTAAAAGATCCAATGGGGTTTTTGTTGTTGTTGTTGTTAAAGACAAGGTCTCTTATTTATTTAGCAGTATTAGACATTGAACCTAAGCCTCCCACATGATAGGCAAGATACTCTACCTCTGAATTAAATGCCTGTTAGGGTTTCACTAAGTTGCCTAGGCTGGCCTTGAACTAGAGATCGTCATGTCTCAGCCACCCAAGTAACTTGGATTACAGGAATGTGTCACCATAACCAGTTCCAATGGATATTTTCATTTTTAAAACCATCCTGGTGGCTGGGTGGTCACTCTAAGAGAATATAGGCAGAAGGGGAACAAAGAAGCTCACTAGCTTCAAGCAAGGATGATGCTCTTGGGACTAGTGTGATAGCTGTGGAGACAGAGAAGCCACCCCAAAGATACACTAGTGGGACTTGGATTAAAATCCAAATTTTTGAAGTTGGTTTTCTGTCCCTGACAGAGATGGCTCCCCTGCCCACATCCATGTCATTCTTGACGTTCTTCAAAAAAATAAGCCTGGTTACCCCAGGGCCTTTTCACTGGCTGTGTCACATCTGTGGAGGAAAGGTCTGCCCTCCAGGTCTTTCCATAGCTAGCATCTTCTCATCACAAATGTCTTCTGCCTTCCCTGACCACTCAACATCAACAGGCTCCAAATCCCACCTCACTTCACCACAATTAATTCTTTGTATATGTTTGCTACTTGGTGCTACTGATCCCAGGGCTTCAGGAAGGAAGAGCCCTGTTTTGGTCCCCTATGCGCCCTCAGTGCCTAGCCCAGTGCCTGGCACACTGTAAGCACATAGCGTTTGCTTGAATGGATGACTGCATCATCTCATCCTAGGGAAGTAGTAAGAGCAAGACTTGGAGGAAAGTGGGATTCAAAAACACATGGGAAAGTGTATAATGGGAGCCCCAAAGCGGTTCGAAAAAGCAGTTTTTCCAGAAAAAGGGACACGAGCCAGACGGCAGCTGCTACGAAAAGAGAGGTTCAGGACAGCCCAAGGTTGCCGCTGTTTCAGCTTTGAGGGCGGTAATTTCAAAAAACTGGAGAAGAGTTGACCCCGGTGAAAGCCTTTATGGAAAACCGGGCGTCCTCAGCAAACCAGACGGGGCGGACAGCAACCTGGGTCTGGGGTCTCAGGAGACTAAAGAGATGCAGAAGGCTCCACTGTGGGCTGCCCAGAAACTGAGGCAAGGGGTCCACAGGTAAGAACAGGACCGACGAGAGGGTGAAGCAGCGACACGCAGCCCAGAGGACCCAAGCAGGCGCCTGAGGGGAGGCGGGGGCTGTTACCTGCAACATCCCGGTTGTCCATCTTGAGACTCATCCAATCCCACAATGCTCGGGCGCCACCGGGGGGGGCTGTTATATTGCGCATGGCCTGATGGGAGTTGTAGTCCAAGCCGGCCAGGCAGGCCCTATCATTTCAAGGACGCTTACGGTCTTTCCCGCAGGAACTCAAGCTTTAGCCTAAAGGAGACGTCGAAGACTCAATTCCGATGACCCGGGGGCTTTTCCCCGCCCTCACGTTTCCTTGAGCCGCGGCCACCTTAAATATAAACTACATGTTCCAGGATGCCTTGTAAGGAAGCTCTCGCGAGATCCTCAAGAAGCTCCCAGCCCCGCCCCGTACGCCTGCTTCCGCCTCCCTGTGGAGGAGGCTTGTTGTTGTAGAGGCCAAAATGGCGGCTCAGGCGGCAGCGGCAGCACAAGCGGCGGCGGCCCAGGCAGCACAGGCTGAAGCGGCCGAGTCTTGGTATCTGGCGCTTCTGGGCTTCGCTGAGCACTTCCGCACTTCCAGTCCACCCAAGATCCGCCTATGCGTGCACTGCCTACAGGCCGTGTTTCCCTTCAAGCCGCCGCAGCGTATCGAGGCCCGCACGCATCTGCAGCTAGGCTCTGTGCTCTATCACCATACCAAGAACAGCGAGCAGGCGCGCAGTCACCTGGAGAAGGCGGTGAGCGCGGGCCGGGCCGCGAGGGAGTAGGCGCGGGCTCTTTGCGGTTCGCTGGCTGACTAGCCGCGATTCTGGCAGGCAGAGACCGCTTGTGGGGGACCTGGGGCCGCCACCTCCGCTAGAGTAGCAGGGCCCTTACCCGACTCCGAAAGCCGCCAGCCTCTCGGGAACCCGAGGCTCTCACCTTCACCTTATTTTTCGTTTCTTCTGACAGACGGGGCTTCAGGAACCGCCTGCTCCTACTCAGGGTACTCGGAAAGTTGCTTCCTTAGGAGCAACAGGGTCCTAAGATCGTCAGGTTTTCAGGAGAATACCACTAGTTGGTGGCAGTGGGACATCCTAGATTAATCTCTGGGTTGTTCAACTTCCAACTCCTCAGGGCTCAGCCCCGGAAGCATCGATCCAGAATGATCCCATCTGAAATGACTTGGGGTCAGGAAGAGTGGAGGGTGACAGTTCAGGCATTCCCTGGGAAGTCAAAGACTGGTCTCAAGAAACCTGGGAGGGCATTCACCACTTCCTCCCGGACCTGGAAGTCTGGTACTCAGAGTGTTTGGAGGGTCTTGGGTCCCAATTGGTAGTTCCAGGTGTCATTCGGGAAGGTCAGTCCTGGAGCCTGGCTTGGGCTTTTGAGATACTGTGGGGAGACGAAATAGGGAATCTGGATTCCAGGACCAGTTGCTCAGCGAGGGGTTGTGGGTGGATCGCAGGGCACCTGCTTTCCCTTTACCCATTAAACCCATCCTCTGAGGAAGCCACCCACCCTCAAGTTTACTTGTGTGACATTCTGGTGCTTCAAAGAATGGGGGAAATTTATGGCTGTGAACTTGTTTCTGCTCATAGCAACACTGTGCTCCCGTCAGAACCCTGTGTCCCTTTTGCTGTTTATCCAGTTCCATTCTGATTAAAAGAGAACCTCCTTGAAAATAATTAACTTAGATTTTCCCCCCAAGTGCTGGGGTTTCAGACCAGTGGTGCTTAACCACTGAGCTACATCCCTAGCCCTTTTTATTTTAAGATAGGGTCTCACTAAGTTTGCCAAGGCCCACCTTGAATTTGTGATCCTCCTGCCTCAGCTTCCCAAGTCACTGGGATTTCTGGCATGGACCACCACATTGGCTCAACTCAGGTTTTTAAATGTATTGATCTGAGGTAGATTTGAGCTGTCTCTTAGCTAATAACAAGTTGTGTTCAGGAGATCAGATCTTTGTTTTGCACACTGTGAAAAGTTAGGAGACAACATTAGTCCTCCCTTGATCAATTTCCTTGTTTCAGAGTGAGGTGGTCTGGGCCCATAAAAGTGAAGTGATTTGCTGAAGGCCACACAAGTTACTAACAAAAGTGAGCTCACACTCAGGCATAATAATCACCACGTTTCATGCCAAGACAATATATCGTTATTATTTTAGTGAAGTTTATTTGTTTTCAGTCCGCAGATATTTGTTAAGCTCTCTCCAGGTGCCAAGCTCCATTTCAGGTACTAGGGATCAGTGATGACTAAAACAATACCTACCTATAGAAGCTTATGTTTTAGAGAGGGAGACAAATGATATTTGTAGTAAAAAAAGTTAGGCAGTTATGGAAGAACCATGAAATATGGACAGGAAAAGGGATGAAGTTGATGTGGAGCTGCTATTTTTGGTAATAGTAGTGAGGGAGTCTGTATTTGTAGGAGTGACATTTGAGCAGGCCTGAGTGGGTGGGGTAGTGAGGCCAGAGATCTACTTAAGGCATCAGGTTTGGCAAGGAGTGCCTGGCCTGTCAGAGACCAGCAGTGGTTTCAGGGCCTTGAGATCCAGTGAAGCACCAGGCTTCTGGGCCGGACTGCCCAGCATCTCCAGTGCATGCGCTGGTTCTGAAACTCCCTTCTCTCAGTTGAGAACAGATCCCACCATTTCCCTCCTTTGTCTCCTGGGACTGTACATCCTTTTTCTAGCACTACTTAATAGTCACTGTGTGTATTGTCATATTTCGCCCACTCAGCCATGTCTAGCAGATGCAATCATGTCTAAAATTGCTCTCTTTTAGCCACTTGGTTTCTGGGCCTGTAATTTCAATCCTTATCCTTGTGAAGTGCCTTTGCTCATTTAACAGAACCCTGAATCTTGTGGGGTCTTCCACAGAGTCGCATACTCCTCTCCTTAGGTCACACCAAATTTAAGCGTAGAGATCCCAATCAGTTGCATCCCCAGTTGCAAATTTGTCTGGATTTGACTTAAAGTAGTGTTTCCCATGCTGTTTGCCTTCTACAGTTGTTTATGTGTTTATTTTTATTTTTTATTTTTTTTTGCTAGGGATTGAAACTAGAAGCCCTCTACCCCTGAATTACTTTTTAGCCCTTTTTATTTTTGATTTTGATACAGTGTCTCACAGAGTTCCCCAGGCTAGCTTTGTGATCCTCCTGCTCCAGCCTCCCAAGTCACTGGGATTATAGTTGTGTCCCACTATATATGGCTATGATCTTTTGTGTTACAAAGCAAGCATGCCTTTGGGATAGGGGGTTACTGGAGATTGAACCAGGAGCTTAACCACTGAGCCACAACCCCAGTCCTCCCCAGTTCTTTTTATTTTTTACTTTGAGACAGGGTCTCACTAAGTTGCTGAGGCTGGCTTTGAATTTGTGATCCTCCTGTCTCAGCCTTCTGAGCCACTGGATTATAGATGTGCACCACCAGGCCCTGCTACTTTTTTGGGGGGTGGGGACAGTACTGGTGATTGAAATAGGCCTTTTGCATTCTAGACAAGCACTCTACCTCTGTGCTACAACCTCAGTCCTTTTTATTTTGTTTTGAAACAGAATCTCATTGAATTGCGCAGGCTGGCCTTAAATTTGTGATTGATCCTCCTGCCTCAGTTTTCCAAGTAGCTGAAATTACAGGCGTGTGCTGCTATATCTGGCACAATAAGATATTTTGAAAGAAACATCATGTTTAGAAAACTTTTAATACAATATGTTGTCATAATTGTTAGTTATAGATTTGTCTATGTAGGAAAAAGCATAGTGTCTGCCAGATGCATTGACACATGCCTATAATCCCAGTGGCTTGGGAAGCTGAGGCAGGGGGATTGTGAATTCCAGTCATCTCAGCAATTTAGCAAGACCCTGTCTCAAATTTTTAAAAAAATTTTTAAAGGGCTAGGGATGTGGCTCATGGTTAAGCTCCCTGAGTTTAATTCCTAGTACAAAGAAGAAGAAGAAAAGAAAAAGATAAAGCATAAGTGTCTATAGGATTCAGTGCTGCCCTAGATTTCAGGTACCCACTGGAAGTCTTGGAATACGTCCCCTGCAGACTATGGTTAGATTCTATTCTCTTTGATTGGCGCATATTAATTTCTGTTCCATCAACTGTTTGTGAACTATTTAAAAGACATATGTAATAGAGTTAACCATCTGCGTCATCAAGTCTACCAACTTTGAAAGAATCATCAGTTAAATGTCCCCATCGGAGTCTGGAGGATTTGTCTCCCTTTCCTCCACAGCTTTTTTGAGACCACAACCATTGGTCTTAGTCATCTTGCCTCTGCAGGCCCTCAGATCTGCTCATCAAATAAGGACACTTGACCTGAAAGCCTCTCTTTTTGTGTGTACACATGTGCACAGTACTGAGGATTGAACCCAGGAGCACTCTTACCACCAAGCTACATTCCTAGCCCTTTTAATTTCTTATTTTGAGGCAGGATCTCACTGAGTTGCCCATGCTGGCCGATGCTCCTGCTTCATCCTCCTGAGTTGCTGGGATTACAGGCATCTGCCACTGTGCCCAGCTTAGCTTCCCTTCTTTGATTATGGTTTTGGCAGCGATGTGGATGTGTGGTCAAAATTCTTGGCTGCTTTGAGACCGCCTGGTTAAATAGTTTGTGATTATAAAAGGTATTCCTTTCCACAGAAATCTTTTGGCTAGATTTCCAAAGCTGTTTATGCAGATTCTGTCAAGTTACGTTCCTTCAGACATATTTCGTTTTCTCCACATTAGTTTTTTTCTTGCTGCACTCCTATTTCTGTGTGAATTTTCAGTTCTCTTTCAGGGCCTGTGACTTCTGTTTTATTTTCACACTAGTCTTTCATGCAGACAAATCTATTTCAGTCATTTGCACATTTGCTGTAAAACCAAGAAAATATGCAGGTATACCAATTTCCCCCTTTTCTTTCATTTTTACTTATTTATTTACTTATTTATTTGTGCTAGAGAGTAAACTCAGAGCCTTATGCATGCTAAGCATGTACTCTACCGTTGAACTACACCCTGAGTCCCAACTTTCCATATATCTATATCTATCTATCTATATCTATCTATCTATCTATATCTATATATATATATATATATATATGTTTTAGTTATAGTTGAACACAATACGTTTATTTTATTTATTTATATATGGTGCTGAGGATTGAACCCAGGGCCTCACACGTGCTAGGTGAGCACTCTACTGCTGAGCCACAACTCCAGCCCTGAGTCCCAACTTTCTTAGTCTTTTTTATTCCCCCTTCCATACCAGGGGATTGATCCTAGGGGCATTTAACCACGGAGCCACATCCCCAGCTCTTTTTATTTTTTATTTTGAGACAGGATCTCACTGAGTTGCTTAAGGCCCTGCTAAGTTGCTGAGGCTGGTCTCGAACTTAAAGTCTTCCTGCCTCAGACTCCCCAAGTTTCTAGGATTATAAATATGTGCCACTGCACCTGGCTTACATAGTTTGTTTTTTGTTTTTGTTTTTTAAATCCCTGGGCACGTAAGGTACATCATCATTTGTAGATTTTCTTTTTTCTTTTTTTTTTTTTTTTTTTAATGAGAGAATGAGAGAGGGGGAGTGGGGGAGAGAGAATTTTAATATTTATTTTTTTAGTTATCGGCGGACACAACATCTTTGTTTGTATGTGGTGCTGAGGATCGAACCCGGGCCGCACGCATGCCAGGCGAGCGCACTACCACTTGAGCCACATCCCCAGCCCTGTAGATTTTCTTGATTTGAAAGGCACTGAGGAATAAATGCTGCTTCTCAGAAATGGTTATTTTCTGGAATCAGACAGCCATTCTTTGAACTGACTGCCAATATCCATGTTGATACCATCCATGTTTGCTTCTTTGTGCATTTAGGATGGAACTGTGGTTTTGTTTGGTTTGTTGGTTGGGTTTTTATGTTTGTTTTTTAATTTTTGGAGGCAAGGTATCACTGTATTGCTCTAATTTATAACTCCTGACTTGAAACCATGTTCCTGCCTCAGTCTCCCAAGTAGCTGGAATTGCGGGCACATGCCAAGGAGTTCAGCTCAGTCTGTTTTCTTTTTTTTTTTTTGGTACCAGGGAATGGCAAAGATTGTGCTTTGCCACTGAACTATATCACCAGTTTTTTATGTTTTCTTTTGAGATAGGGTCTTGTTTAGTTATTTGGGAGCTCACTAAATTGCTGAGGCTGGCCTTGAACTTGCAATCCTCCTTCCTCAGCCTCCCAAATCACTGAGATTATAGGTATGTGCCACTATGCTTGGCTGTCAGTCTGCTTTTTAATGGTGGTTTTGCTCATCTGGCATACAAAGCAACTACAGATTGTACCAGTCAGATGCTTACTAATTCTATATTTAGGTTTAGCCTGAAAGTCTATGTTTATTTTCCTAGCAAGTGATTAAATGCTTTCCTTTCTCATCTTAAAGCCCAGTGAGGCTTGGTATTAAGCCTCTCACATTTAGTCCAGCTGGAGCAACACTTTCATCCTTCAGGATCATGATCATGTCCTACTAAATTGCATACCACATTGACAAGAAATAAAAACTCAAGCGAAGGCTGCATTTGCAGAGCTGACATGAAGCATTTTTTTGGAGTTAGGGATCTGTACTTCTTTCTCCTGTTTTCCTTTCCATTTTTTTTTCACTCACACTTTTTTTTCCCATGCTGGGGGTAGAACCAGGGCCTTGGGCATGCTAGGCAAGCATTCTACCACTAAGCCATATACCTGGCCCCTTCACTCTCACTCTCTAAGTTACCTCTGATTTTGGGAGGTAAAATGTGCATCACTTCACAGCTCTACTAACTCACTTCAATTCTTCAAAATCCTGCCTTTGAGGGGCTAGGGATGTGGCTCAAGCGGTAGTGCGCTCGCCTGGTGTGCCTGCGGCCCGGGTTCGATCCTCAGCACCACATACAAACAAAGATGTTGTGTCCGCCGAAAACTAAAATAAATAAATAAATAAATATTTTTTAAAAAAAATCCTGCCTTTGAATTCCTGCAGTGTTTTTGGTGCTTTCTATATGACAGGCCCTGCACAGATATATTTCAGGGTACTGTTTCACTTGATCTTCAATAAACCCACAGGGTGAGAACCACTTCCAACTTGCTGATCAGTGAGCACACTCAGGCAGTGACTGAAGGATGCACCAGGCCATGGGTACACTGCAGAAACAGGCGAGGAAGGCTTCTTAATGCTGTGCTACTATGCCAAGGGAGTTGCAATCAATCAATAACTATTTCTATACATTTTGGTGGTTTAGAAGAGCTGACCCTTTTTGTTTTTGTTTGTTTGTTTCAAGGAATAAAAAAGACATGAAATGCTTTCAGTCCTGAACAAGTCTTAGAAGAACCAACCAGAAATGTGGTGATCTGGGCCCTTCTGCACCTGGTGGCCCTGATCCTTACTCACTTTCCCTGAGAGCCCCAAGGTGGCTCCTGGAACTTCTGGTAGAGCATTGACATCTCTGTTCTGTATCCTGTAGGCCACCTAACGCCAAGGGAGCTCTTACTTTGACTGCTTTTCTATCATAAGGAAGGAGATGTAAAGACTATTTTTTAATATTACAAAGTTTAAAAAAAAATCACAAAGTAACAATCTTGGGTACAGTATCATATATTATTCTGTACACAAGTCATCATATATTACTATGCATATATATATATATATGTATATATAAAATATATGGGGGGGTTGTGGTTGGACACAATGTCTTTATTTTATTTTATTTTTATGTGGTGCTGAGAATCAAACCCAGCTCCACGCACATGAGCCACAACCCCAGTCCATTACTTTATATATGGTGGATATATAGTTCTTATTTATGAGTGAGTCAGCCAGTTTTACGAACCTGTAATAAAGTTCCTGAGATAATCAACTTATAAGAAGGAAAGGTTTATTTTGGTTCACAGTTCTAAAGAGGTTTCAGTCCATGTTTGTTTAACTGTGTTGCCTTTGGGCCAGTGATGAGATCATAGCAGGAACATGTGGCAGAGGAGGCTGCTCACCTCATGGTGGCTGGGAAGCAAAGAAATAGAAAGGGGCAGGAACCCTAAATCCCCTCCAAGGGCATGCCCTGCCAATGACCTAACTTCCTCCCACTAGGCCCCACTTCCGAAAGATTCCAGCACCTCCCAGTAGCACCACAGGCTGGGGAGCCAAGTCTTTGGGGGTTATTCTGGGCCCAAACTAAAGTGGTGAGTTTATATTTAAATCCTAACAAAAATACAGAAAGTCATTTGGTGTGGTGTCAGGCTGATGGTGCTGAGGAAGTGATTGCCCCACCCTGAAACCAGAACTACTCTCCAGATATGTGTTGTCATGCAGGTCAATTCAAAGTGTCATAGTGACATGGCCAGGCATGGTGGTGACACTTGCAATCCCAGCAACTTGGAAGGCTGAGGCAGGGAGAATCACAAGTTTGAAGCTAGTCTTGGGCAACTTAGCAAGACCCTGTCTCAAAATAAAATCAAAAGGGCTGGGGATATTGCTCAGTGGAGAACATTCATGGGTTCAATCTCCAGGACTACAAAAAAAAAAAAGAAACAACAGTGAAATTTGGAGAAAGATGATGTTTGTACTGTTTTAAGAGTTAAGGCTTGGGCTGGGGCTGTAGCTCAGTGGCAGAGTGCTTACCTAGCATGTATAAGGCACTGGGTTCAATCCTTAGCACCACATAAAAAAATTAATAAAGGCACGCTGTTCATCTATAATATAAGAAATTTTAAAAAAGAAAGCCTCTAGGGCTGGGGTTGTGGCTCAGTGATACAGTGCTTGCCTAGCACCTGCGAGGCACCAGGTTTAGAACTAAGCACCACATAAAATAAATGAATAAATAAAAGATCTTGTATTCATCTACAATCAAAATATTAAAATAAAATAAGGCTCCAGTGAGGCACAGTGGTGCACGCCTGTAATCCCAGCAGCTGGGGAGGCTGAGGCAGGAGGATCGTGAATTCAAAGCCAGCCTCAGCAACTTAGCAAGGCACTTAGCAATTCAGTGAGACCCTGTCTCTAAGTAAAATACAAAAAGGGCTGGGGATGTTGCTTAGTGGTTAGGTGCCCTGGGTTCAATCCCCAGTACCCCTCCCCCCGCCAAAAAAAATAAATTAATTAAGGCTCTGTATCTGAAAGCCATAAGCCTCAGTTCTTTGGCTGTTTGCACATATGGAAGCCTTTATATTCCAGCAATGCTAGATAAACTCTATTCATTATCTGAATAGATAAAGCATTGCTTATGCAGCAAATGTTTCCCAAGTATCTACTGCATGTCAGCCTATTGCAGGCACTGGGAACACAGCATTGACTGAGGCAGCACATCATGATGCTTTCTTTATCTGATGTCCTCCATTTGTATGTAAAGTCGCCTAACACATAATGACATTTTGGTTAATCCCCAAACTGCACATACGACAGTGATCCCATAAGATAATATTTCCTCGTAGTGTTGTAGCTGTCCTAACAGTCTGGTGTGCTTAGATGCAGCAAGAAATCACTTAACAATGCATTTCACAGAGTGCATCCCCATTATCAAGTAACACATGGGAGACTTCTGTATACATATGAAAGAATGGTGAAAAGTCAGTGGGCCTGGAAAATTAATGTTCAAGAGCCCTGGGGTCTGTGCAGGCTAGCTCAATGGTAGAGTGTTTTCCTGGTATGTACAAGGCCCTGAATTCTATTTCTAGCAATGCAGGAACAAAACAAAAAAGAGCTCTAGGATCTAAGATTTCTCAAAAGACTTGGAGCATTGCTAACTCACTTAGTAAATCCCTACCTTGAACCTAGTCCTCTGTCCTCCAGCCAGTGCTCCCAACAACAAATGGCTTTCAGAAGAGAAAGTTCATGTCTTGAACCTTTGAGCAAGATACTTCCCAGCTCACCAATCTCCCAGTCTCTCCTTCTCTGGAAGCCTGGAAGACATGTGATCTTCTCCCCGTCCCCCACCTTTCTCTCTCTTTAATGCTAGGGATTGAACCCAGAGGTGCTTTAACACCGATCCACATTCCTAGCCCTTTTTTATTTTTATTTTGAGTCAGGAACTCATTAAATTACTTAGGGTCTTGCTTAGTTGCTGAGGCTGGCCTCAAACTTGTCATCCTCCTGCCTCAGCCTCCTGAGCTTCTGGGGTTAAAAGTGTAGACCACAGTACCTGGTGAAAATATGATTCCCAGAAAATGGAAGGAGCTGACAGAGGGAAGCTGATCATTAGCAGGCACATCTGATTCATGAAGAAAAGATGTCAGTCAGGTCAAGAACAAATTAGGTCCATCCCAACTATCTGCTGAATAGATGTTAACCACTCAAAAGCCCCCAAAGGAGAAAGAATTTTAAAATGGTTGCTGTAAGACATTAATGAGCCCACACAGGCATAAGCTACAGCACTGGCCAAGACTTCATAGAAATAGAACAGTGGGGTCCTCCCCAGGCAGTGGATAATTGGATGCATCCCTTGCAAGTTGCCTCCCACAGACATGCCTGTGCAGGCTTTCCTCAGCACCAGACTCAGAGTGCACTGAGGGTGGTAGCAAGAGCATCCTGGGCTTGGAAGGCTTCTCTGCCCCAAATCGGATTGGGGGCAGGGGGAGTTCACATCTTTTCTCATTGCCTGGCTTACTTCTGTTGAGGTGTAGTAGCAGAGAAATGGAGTCGGCTTTATTTATCACAGTTCCAAGGCATGGATAGGACTAGGAGGTCAGCTATGGGTACTGAATTTACTCAGCCCACTCCATCTTGGCCATCCAGGACTCTCTGAAAGGCTTCCTGTTCTCTCTGGAGGTCTTGCCTGCCCTGTGATCTATATTGGGGTTGGATGGCATCTTGGCACAACTCTAGCCCAGCACCTCCGCCATAGTGTTTCCTTTTCTCTGACTGGCTGTTCCTTCTAATTGGTGGCCTTCCAGAGAGCTTCTCTTGCTGGACTGGGCTTCAAGGTGAAGTAGCTTTTATAGAAAGCACCCTGACTTCAGTGGTCACCAGTTCCTCCATATTACAAGTGCTGTCTCCACACATTGTCTCCTGCTGAGGAGCCTCACCTCTGGGGCTACACTCTTGGCTTCAGGTGCTGGCTCTGCCCCTCTGGAGACCCTCTTGTTCATGCTTCAAGGGGTCTTGGGCAGGAACAGGAGGAAGTAGATGCTCTGGCTGCCTTCTTGCCACAGGTAGTATCTAGTATCAGTATCAGTAACCCTGGCAATAGGAGTCCCTCCCTCTCTCCCTCTCACTGTCTCACAGCTCCCCCCCCTGGCTTATCTGTGTCTTGTGAGCAGCTGGTCTTAGCTCAAGACTTTCTCACTTATGTGACTTTAGTCATCCCTCAGCTGACCCCTGGGCTGCACTGGCTCCTCTTTCTGCGTTTCTTTTTTCTTTTCTTTTTTTTTTTTTTTTAATATTTTTAGTTGTAGATGGACACAATACCTTTATTTTATTTATTTATATTTTAGTTGAACTTGGACATAATACTTTCAATTTTTTTTTTTTTATTATTTACATGGTGCTGAGGATTGAACCCAGTGCCTGCACGTGCTAGACGAGTGTTCCACCATTGAGCCGCAACCTCAGCCCTTATTTATTTATTTTTATGTGGTGCTAAGGATCAAACCCAGTGCCTCACAAGTGCTAGGCAAGTGCTCTATCACTGAATCACAACCCCAGCCCTCTCTGTACATTTCTTTGGTGCATCTGGGAAAGTCTTAAAACTCTGATCTAGTTGGGTACTTTAATTTTTCACCTTTAACTAAGGCTGCACAGCCAGGGTTAAAAGCACAGAAGACTCATTGGCCTTCCAAGTCACACTTATCTAGAAGGACTGACACCCGAGTCCCATTCTCCAGTTGTACCTGATTCCTTGTGTAATGCTTTGCTGAACATCTTCTTCTCTGCTGAATGTCAGCCCTATTACTGTATGGCATGTGAGAGCCAGATTAACTATGGGCTCCTTGCCTGACTGAAATTGACCTTGCCAACAGTAGAAAGGATCTGACTCCAAAGTGCAAACCCCTCTTCTCATGTCAAAAGAGGATATTCTCTCTTCCCTAGGCACCCACCAAGTGCCCTATGGCTTCATTTCCATTGTTGCTTTGAAGGGAAATTAAGCCTACTCTCTCAGGCTGAGTAGGCTACTTTCCTATTTAACTGGACTCCTGTATTGGGGCTGGAGAACAACCTATAAAAATCCCAAAGTAGCCAAGTGTGGTGCAGTCCTGTAATTCCAGAGGCTCTGGAGGCTGAGGCAGGAGGATCACAAGTTCAGGCCAGCCTCAGCAACTTAGTGAGAACCTGTCTCTAGATAAAATATAATACAAAAAATGCTGGAGATGTGGCACAATGGTTGAGCTCCCCCAGGGTTCTAATCTCCAGTACCAAAAAAAAATTCCCCAAGTAAGCCAATAACTGAGCTGATATTTGCCTGAGAATTCATCTTTTTTTCTTTCTCTTTCAGTGGTTGATATCACAGCAAGTATCCTTTTCTTGTTGGGACCTATGTTGTTATTGTTATTGTTATTGTTATTTGTTTCTAAATTGCTGGGGATTGAACCCAGGGCCTGCTGCCAATTAGGCAAGTGCTGTGCCACTGAGCTACATCCCAGGCCTGTACCTTTCCCTTGAAGGAATGTTCTATTTAAATAAAAGAAATTTGTTAGATTGGAATCTGGAGAATCCTAGCTCTATCCTTGGCTGCCCCTCAAGGCTAGAAGCCTCTTCCTGGATGCCATGTTCCTCTTCATGCCTCCGTTACCCTGGCATCTGGCTCCACACCCACCTGCAACAAGCTCAGGGGGCACTGGAGAATATGAGAACTTGGAACACCAGGCACATGTCTGCAGTGTTAGAACCCTGATTTATGGACCTTTGAAATTGACCTTTTTGCAGTATCTACTTCCTTAACTGGACATCACTAGATCCCACAGTTTGAAGATGTTAAATTTGAAGCAGCAAGTCTGTTGTCTGAATTGTACTGTCAAGAGGTAAGAACATACTAAGTTTTGTGAAAACCAAAGAATTTCTCCCTTTTGGTGTGACAGAGTAATATCTTGGGGTTCACAGAATCTGAAATCCTTTCTGGCTTTTATTTATTTATTTTTTAATATTTATTTTTTAGTTGTTATTGGACACAATACCTTTATTATATTTATTTATTTTTATGTGGTGCTGAAGATCGAACCCAGGGCCTTACAAGTAGAGCAAGCGCTCTACTGAGCCACAACCCTTTTCTCTCCTTTCTGGCTTTTAATACTTCTAATCACCATTATCCTTCAGCATTTATAAGGGGTTAATTCAGGATCCCCCTCCAATATGATAGTAGACAGAACCTACACACATCCTCCTATGGACTTCTTTTATTACTTTATTCTTTGTGGTGCTGGGAGTCAAACCCAGGGCCTGATGCATGCTAATGAGCACACACTCTACCATTGAGCTTCCTACACCCAGTAGCCCCTCTCCCATATACTTTAAATCGCCTCTGTATTACTTACAACACTTAATGCAATGTAAATGCTATACAAAAATTTGTCATGCTGTGTTGTTTAGGGAATAAGGACAAGAAAAATAGTCTGTATGTGTTCACTACATACCCAGATTATTTTTCCCTGAATATTTTTGGTCCATAGCTATCTGAATCCATAGCTGCAGAACCCATGGACACACATTGCCAACTGTGTTTTCTACCTCCTACACACTAGTACCAGGGTTTCTGTGAGTAATCATTTGCTAACAAGGGCCAGCCGATTCCTTTTCTACTGAGAAAGCAGCCTTGTTCCTAGCCTAATAGGTCCATAGTTTGTTTTGTTTTGTTTTTTCTCCCTAGCAGTGATGCCAAGAATCGAACCCAGGGCCTTGTATATATTAGGCAAACCTATACTACTGAGCCACATTCTCCAGCCCTAGTTTGACTTATTTATCAGTTGCAGTTGCAGTTGAATATTGCCTTCCCCACTTTGAAAAGATTATGCAGTGGCCTAGGCAGCGGGGATAGTGTGTTCCATGTCCCTGGCGTATCTTTCTGGTCTTAGAACATGAAAACTGGGCACTGGCATCTTATTTGATGGAGCAAGATTTTGAACTGAAACTGCTTTCAGTTTAATTGAATAAAAAGTTTTTTTTTAAGGGCTGGGGCTATGGCTCAGTGTGCTTCCTTGGCACACGTGAGGCACTGAGTTCAATTCTCAGCACCACATAAAAATAAAATAAAGGTATTATGTCCTGTTTCCTACATCGAAATATATATACACACACACACACACACACACATATTTTTTTAAAATAAAAGAAGTTATTTTAAGAGTAGTGCAAAAACTTCCCAACCAGTGAGTTCAGTAAAATCTTTTTTTTTTTTCTTTTAATAAAGTAACTGGGCAACCCAAAAAAAATCCTTTGGTAAGGACAAACAGGACCGGCCTTCTGGCACAGCAGCTGCTACATAAGGAATCCAGCTTGATTGCCAGCTTGTTTTTTTTTTCCTCCTTGAACTTGACTTTTTCCTTTCAGAATTCTGTTGATGCAGCAAAGCCACTGCTGAGGAAAGCGATTCAGATCTCACAGCAGACCCCATACTGGCACTGCCGCCTGCTCTTCCAGCTTGCTGTGAGTACCAGAGGTCAGGACCTTGGGGGACGGTGTATCCCAAGTACAAATAACAGCAGAGACCAGGATGCATAGGTTCCCCTCAGGCTGCTACCCCATGTGGGTGGGTATATAAGGACATTTCTGTAACCTGCTAACAGGTGCCCTCCAGCCTCGGTCCTTAACAGCATCCCTAGCTTGCGCCTTGCTATTAGCAGTGCCCCAGGCTCTATGAAGTGCCATAGCACCTGGGGTAATCAGTGGAAGTGCCCGTCTCCCAGGGGCCTTGTGTTAGTTGGGCATCTTCAGTTTCTCCTCCCTCCTTGCTATTCCCCTATGTCCATTGCAGTTGGGGAATGTTTCCTGCCAGAGGCCCTCTGAGTTCTTTAAAAGCTACACAGAGAGCTGGGAATGGTGGCACAGTGCCTCAGTGTCAACTATTTGGAAAGCTGAGGCAGGAGAATTGTCTGAGCCAAGGAGTTTGAGACCCACCCTGGGTAACATAGTGAGACCCATGTCTCAAAAAGAAACAAAAATATGCAGAGGCTGCCTATTAGACAATGCGTGCTGAGTCAATCCTTATTTCCCAGTGCCCCACTCATGGGGACTGACGGGGCATAGCCTTGTCCTGGGTTCTACCCTATTCCCCCCACAATCTACCTTCAACTCCTCAGATGTAGGTGGTGCCCAAATCCCTGTGTGCCAAGATACTTAGATGGGTGGGCTTTCTGAGCTGGGCCTTTCTAACTCTGTTGGAGGGGCAGGTGGGCCAGCACCTCCCCTTCACTAGGTACCCTCAGGCAGATCCTTGGCCAGCATTTCCTGACTTGAGATGGCCTGGAGGGCAGGATGGCCCACCTTCCGTGACAGCTCTATCACCCACTTGGGCACACAGCATGTTGGCCCTGGGCCAAAACTGCCTATCCAGAGGAACTCCTCATTACAGAAAGGTCTGGCTGAGAGGGTCCCCCCAACATACACTGTCTCCTTTAATCTTCCCACACACAATTGTGCCTATTGACAAAAAGAGAAGTAAGCTATGCTTTGAGTCACTCACCCAAGATCACAGAGTTATATGCATGGTGAGGAGGAACCTGTGCTCTAAAGTGTAAACCTGCAGGTAACTTTTAGCCTTTTGAGGCTTTTGGATTTTCAGCAGTTAAGGCTAGATGCTTGCCCTTGAAGGAGTTCCTCATCAGCCCCAGAGCACACCACAGATGCCCTCCTCAGGAGACCCACGAAGCACCCAGACTTTCTTACCTTGGACACTCACAGGACCTTGGGGGGGTCTGTGCTCATGAGAATGAACTACTGGTTCTATACCCCATTAAGTTTAAATGCTGTGTACTATAGGTAGGGTAGAGGCCTGTACTCAGAACAATTAACATTGACTTGATAAAGCAAAACAGTAAGGCCAGGCTCTGTAGAACACAGGTTTGGCAGCAGCTATCATTGTTCTTTCTCTTCTTTTTAGCAACTGCACACACTTGAGAAGGACTTGGTGTCAGCATGTGACCTCCTGGGTGTAGGGGCCGAATACGCCAGGGTGGTGGGATCCGAGTACACACGGTAGGCACCCATTCCACCCCTCCCATCTGGCTTAGCCATTTTATTCCTGAGCACAAATAGGATTTTAGTGTGGGGGAAAAAAAAAAAAGCCCATCCTTTTGCATAATAAGAGATAAGCAAGTTAACGGTACAATGAGATGCCTTTTATCCTGTGGTTTATAAAGTTAAAAAAACTGGATAGGGCTGAGAGACAGCTGAAACTGACTACAGAGTTGGCACTTATACATTTCCAGCATATTTTGAAATAACAAGTGCTCACACAATATGCTTAACTATTGCTCTTTATTGCAAAGATGCACCCTCAGTGGCACGGGGCATGCACAGCACAGACTATAGATGACTTCACCTGCTCAGGCCACTGAGAAATCTGTGGTTCAAGAACAGGAGGCAGGGCTGGGGTTGTGGCTCAGCGGTAGAGCGCTCGCCTTGCACGTGCAAGACCCTGGGTTCAATCCTCAGCTCCACATAAAAAAATAAACAAGTGAAATAAAGGTGTTGGGTCCAACTACAACTAAAAAATAAAAATATTAACAAAAAAAAAAAAGAACAGGAAGCAGATTAAGCCACTGTTTATGTCAAGGAAGGGACATCAAGATCATGTTATGTGCAAAATTGCATGGACTGTTGTTCAAGAGTTAGGGGCCAGACACCATCATCATTCCCTTTGTACCCTCGGTGAGGGCTTCCTCTTTCCCCAATATAGAAGAATCCTCTTTAGTAGTGGCTCCATACAGCAGTGCTCTTATTGTGTGCAAACATGTTGGGATTCTGGAAAATGCCCACACTGGAGACCTTCTTGACCCATGTGCAAGTATTCTGAGGCTAGGCTGTAGACTTTCTAGACCCTCCAGGTACCAGGAAGCTCCCTGCAGGCTGTTCTTATCACTGGGACACTGTCGAAGTATTCAGAACCATCACTTGGCTGCCCTGTCCTGGGTTGATGGTGGTTACACTGGTTGACTTAAGGACACCATATTCTAGACCCTCCCTGTCCCCTACATGTGGTGACATGCCAGGCTGTTGGGCTCTGGGTTTTTTCAGCAAATCTCAAAGCCACCCTCTGAGGAACAGCTGATCACAGAAAACATTCACTTGTGAGCATTGCCCAGACAAGCCTTCTTGGGCACACAGTTTAGTTTCACATGGTTTGTGCTGAGTGGCCTGGTGGACACCCACCAAGGTTCAGTGCTTACAGGTCCCCTGGCTCAAAGCCTTGTGTCAGCAACATAGGGCCTCCTAGCCTCTGCATTTTCTGTGTGAAAACATGGGGACCTATATGAACTCTTTTCTGTAATTTAAAAAAAGCTTAACCCTAGAGTGTGCAGGAGGTGAGAGAACAATGAAACAGGACAGTGTTTAGGCAAGGGAAATACACTCCCTGGTACATGTCCCCACTCTGTTCCTTGACCTCCTGTCACAGTTTCCTCACATTTAAAATGAGAGAATAATGCCTACTTCATAGGGTCTTGGCCATAGTATATAAGGACCCTGAGAAAACTGGGAAGACAAATGTTTAGTATTAAAACAAAACAGGGCTTATGGGCATGGCAATTACAGCTGCTTTTTTGTGTTTTTTGGGGGGGGGGTTTGCAGTTCTGGGAATGGAACCCAGGGCCTCATGCATGCTTAGTCAAGTGGCCTACCACTGCGCCACACCCCCAGCCCTAAATCCAGGATCCTCTCATCCCTAATGCCAATGCAAAGAGGCACCTTTGGAGCTGAGGTGGGGAAGAACACCCTGGCTGTCTGCTAAACTTTCTTTACAGTGCTTATCTTATCACTTGTGGCTAGGAACAGCTGTAAATGCTCTTTTATTTTTTATTTACTTTTTTTTAAAAAAGAGAGAATTTTTTAATATTCATTTTTTAGTTTTCGGCGGACACAACATCTTTGTTTGTATGTGGTGCTGAGGATCGAACCTGGGCCACACGCATGCCAGGCGAGCGCGCTACCGCTTGAGCCACATCTCCAGCCCCTGTAAATGCTCTTTTAGAAAGAACTGGACACAGTGGTGCACACCCATGATTTCAGCTACTTGAGAGGCTGAAGAATCACAAGTTTGAGCAACTTATTGAGACTCCTGTTTTAAAATAAAAAGGAGGGGCTGGGGATGTGGCTCAAGCGGTAGCGTGCTTGCCTGGCATGCATGCGGCCCGGGTTCGATACTTAGCACCACATACAAACAAAGATGTTGTGTCCACCAATAACTAAAAAATAAATATTAAAAAAAAAATTCTCTCTCTCTCTCTCTCTCTCTCTCTCTCTCTCTTTAAAAAAAATAAAATAAATTAAAAAATAAAATAAAAAGGATTGGGGATGTTGCTCAGTGGCAGTATGCTTGCCTAGCATGCATGAGGCCCTGAGTTTGATCCCTAGTACAGTAAAAGAAAGAAAGGGAGAAAAAGTAGAAGGATAGAGAGGCAATAGAAACCTTCTAAGGATAGAGATGAGGTTGCTGGTATGCCTGAGCCTTCCTGAGTTGTCCTCTTAACCCTGAGAGGAACCTAATGGGGGGCTTGCCTGTGAGACAAGACAGTGGGGCATTGAAGAGTCCCAACTTGCTCTCACCCTGTGTGTTCCCTCCTTCCAGGCCCACTGTTTGCTCTGTCACAACATTGAGATAGATGATAATGAGTGTGCCATCTTCCACCCTGCCTGGAACGTGGTCTTCTGGACTTTGTCAAAGCTGTGCAAAAATGTTAATGAAGATAGAATTGGACAAAATGCAGCTGTCTTGTAAATAAGACAAACCTCACTGGAGACTGTTTATTGTCATCCACTTAACTCCCCCAAATCAGCCCATTAGGTCCATTGAGCATTTGGGCAGCTAGTTAGTTATTCTAGGAAGATCCTGGCCCCTCAAAGATCTGACTTATCTCTGTTTTCCAGGGCGCTGTTCCTGCTCAGCAAGGGGATGGTAAGTTGAGGCTGGGCAGGAGAATCCAGTGTAGCCCATGTTGTGGAAGTGAGGCCTGACCCCCCACACACAGGGTCTGCATACATCCCACCCACTCTCCATGATTTGGCCCCTCAGCTGCCCAGACTCTTAGAAATGGCAAGCAACCTCAGGGTGAGGGCTGTGTGCTCTTATGGGGTTCAGAGTTGAAACTCTGGTTCCAGGTTGTGGAATTTATGCTGAGGAAGGAGCCTGACGAGGGTTTCTTTCAGCCTGGCTTTGCTCCCTGGGGTGGTGGTAATGTCCCATAGTAGGTGGTTGGGGAGCTCTGCATCCATGAGGGCTCCTATAAACACTGAAATACAGTGCTTGTACCTTTCTTTCCCCAGCTGCTGCTGATGGAGCGCAAGTTGCAGGAAGTACACCCACTGCTGACCCTGTGTGGACAGATCGTGGAGAACTGGCAGGGGAACCCCATCCAGAAGGAATCACTGCGAGTATTCTTCCTGGTGCTCCAGGTGACCCACTACCTGGATGCTGGGCAGGTGTGTGGTGCCTCTCACAGGAGGCCTCTTCTGGAGGGTGACATGGATGAGTGCAAGCAGCAAATGGAATGTGGGCCTTGGACTGTGGTAGCGTTGTCATCACCCTGATACTCAGAAGGTCTATTATTCTGCCATGTGCGCACACGCACACAAAACCCCATCCTGCTCTGGCACACCTGCTGGCGCCATCATCTTTCTGGTGTGTCTCTACAAGCAGAGAGTGCTCTGTAAACAGGGTCTATCCCAGTGGCCCTGCCCTCACTCAGGAGTAATGATGAATGAACTCACACACATTCACTCAGTACATAAACAGTTAGAGCCCTTTAAGGGCCAATTGGGAGATCTATGAGAGTACACCCTAGCAACTGCTCTAGAATAGTTGCTCACAGTGTTTGTCCATCCCTTTCCCCAGCAGATGATGGCTTTGTGAGGTTTAGGGACTAATGCCAGCCATAACCAAGACTCAACTCAGTAATACTGGTGTGGTTGAGGAGAGGCTTTGTTTGAGCACCTGTACCTGTGCTTGTGTGACCATCTCAAGCCTTTTTGGGGGTGTGTACTACCTATGTACTTCAGTTCCACCCCCTGCCTCCATGGACCTACCATAGGCGGGGCCTCTCTAAGGAGGCCTCAGGTGGAGACTGACAGTAGTGAGAATCCTAGAAAGTACCAAGTGGTCCCCTCATTAGTTAGAGGCTTCCTCAGTTCCCTCTATCAGTGTCTACCTTTGCCCATTGGACTGAGCTCCTTGCTCAGCAAATTACAGCCACCATTTTCAGTGGGTACTGAGGGCCATCCAGATACCCAGTGTGACCTCAGGACAGGGTACCTAGTGCAGACAAGCCATTTAGTAAGAGCTGCAGTGCTGGAGGGACTCCTGGACACTGGAGGCTACTTCCCATGCCCAAGAGCTACCTACCAAATATGCGTCCCTACCCCATACTCAACCCAGCTAATCCCTGGGAAAGGGGGACTTCCTGCAGGAGGTAGATAGGGCAGAAGGGGACAGTGGACACTCCTAATAGAAGAAGCCAAGGGTGGCAAGGTGGGAATGGGCAGACTCTTAAGCATGGGTGCCACCTGCATGCTCCCACAGGTAAAGAGTGTGAAGCCATGCCTGAAGCAGCTGCAGCAGTGCATCCAGACCATCTCCACACTGCATGATGATGAGATCCTGCCCAGCAACCCCGCTGACCTCTTCCACTGGCTACCCAAGGAGCACATGTGTGTGCTTGTTTACCTGGTGAGTTCAAACTGGTCCTAGGTTGGGGACAAGGAGAGGACCCCATTGACCTCTGCTTGCTGGTCTTCTTGCTAGGTGACAGTGATGCACTCCATGCAGGCGGGCTACCTGGAGAAGGCACAGAAGTACACAGACAAGGCCCTCATGCAGCTGGAGAAGCTCAAGAGTAAGTTGGACTCACAGCGCCCCCTGGTGGGAGGCTCAACATGGTGCCACCGATGCTGGATCTGACTGATCACAGCAGCAGTCTCTAGTTGGCAGATAGGGTCTTTCACTCCCCGTGGCAGATGCCTGCAGCCAACATGAGAGCAGAGCAGAACAGGCTTAAGATCAAGGGGAAGCCCCTGACTGGCCAGGGCCTCATTCCATCTCTGTCCTGTCCATCCCAACTATACAGAGTGGCCATGTGAGTTAGCAGGGCCCCACTCAATACTTGCCAGTACAGTGTTGCTCAGTCAAGAAAAATAGGGGTGTACCAGGGCAGTGGTGCACACTTGTAATCCCAGCAGATCGGGAGGCTGAGATAGAAGGATCTTGAGTTCCAAGCCAGCCTCAGCAATGGCGAGGCACTTAGCAACTCAGTGAGACTCTCTCTCTAAATAAACTACAAAATAGGACTGGGGATGAGGCTCAGTGGTTGAGTGCCCTGAGTTCAATCCCTGGCACCAAAAAAAAAAAAAGAAAGAAAAGAAAAAGAAAGGTAATGGTGCCACTTGTTATCAATTTTGTGACATGGACACACTCAGGGTAAAGCTGCAATCACAACTTGGCTCTCACTGACCTGTGGCAGGGTCTTTGGAGGTTGTGGGTTGTGGATTACAGATGTTGAGCTATTTAGTCCATCCTTTGGGAACAGGATATTAGTGTAGCATCAACCCAGAGCCCCCAGTATGTGTGGCTAGCCCACAATCCCCATGAATCTGCTCATTTGCTTCCTATGTCCTCCTGAGTACCACTGGGAGAAAAGTCTTCAGAACTAAGAAACAACAAAACCCAAAGGGACTATGATTCTCTTTCCCTGTGTCTGTGCTGGGAAAAGATTTCACCATTTGGTTCTAACAGAAGGATAGCTGCGCAATGCTGCCAGGAGCTTCATAGGGTCCTTGCCACTTCTGAGACCCTGTTACACAGCCTAAAGATTCAAGTCAACAGGACGGGGGTTGTATCTCAGTGGTGGGGAGCTCACCTAGCGCATGTTGGGGGACACTGGGTTCGATCCTCAGCACCACTTAAAAAATAATAATAATAAATGGATTAAAGGTATTGAGTCCATCTATAATTAAAAAATAAAATAAAAAGATTCAAGGCAACTTCGATACTAGAACATCCTTGTCCAAAATGCCCTTGAGCACCTATTGACGGGTGATAATATATTAAAGATAAATCATTCTAGGCCTTTTTTTTTTTTTAATATTTATTTTTTAGTTTTCGGTGAACACAACATCTTTATTTTTTGTATGTGGTGCTGGGAATCGAACCCAGCACCCCATGCATGCCAGGTGAGCGCGTTACCACTTGAGCCACATCCCCAGCCCTAGGCCTTTTTTTTTTAACAAGACAGAATCTTGCTGTATTGCCCAGACTGGCCTTAAGTTTCCAGCTTATGTATTCATCTTGTCTTCGCTTCTTGAGTAGCTAGGGCTACATGCACATGCCACCATGCTCCATCAAAAGTCACTTCCTACCCCAAACCCCAAGGCCTGGTGCATGCTAAGCACATACCTTGCCACTATGTACACGCCCAGCCAAAATTCATTTATTCATTCACTCATTTATTTATTTTGATGCCAGGGATTAAAACCAGAGGTGCTTAACACTGAGCCACATCTCCAGCCCTTTTTTTTTTTTTTTTTTTGGTGTAGATGGACACAATATTTTTTCATTTATTTATTTATTTAAAGAGAGAGAATTTTTTAATATTTATTTTTTTAGTTTTGGCGGACACAACATCTTTGTTTATATGTGGTGCTGAGGATCGAACCCGGGCCACACGCATGCCAGGCGAGCACGCTACTGCTTGAGCCACATCCCCAGCCCATCATTTATTTATTTTTATGCAGTGCTAAGTATTGAACCCAGTGCCTCACATGTGCAAGGCAGGCACTCTACCACTGAGCTACAGCCCCCGCTTTTAATTTTTTATTTTGAGATAAAGTCCTGCTGAGTTATGTAGGCTCTCCCTAAGTTGCTGAGACTGGCCTTGAAATTGCAGTCCTCTTGGAGTTTTTTGTTTATTTGTTTGGTACTAGAGATTAAACCCAACATGCTTAACCAGTGAGCCACATTTCTCAGACCTTTTCGTATTTTTATTTGGAAACAGGGTCTCACTAGTTGCATAGAGCCTTGCTAAGTTCAAAACTTTGAACTCATGACCCTCCTGCCTCAGCCTCCCAAGCTGCTGGGATTATGGGCATGTGCCTGGCAAGATTTCTTACTTTTAATACCCTCTCACTATCAACTCCTAGCTTGGACTACATTTCCTCTTCTGAACAAGGAGATGAGCTCCCTTACTTGGGCAAAGTAAGGATATCAGAGCAGCGTGGTAGGAGGCAGGACTGGAGTCAGTGCCTCCCTTGGGACGCTTTCAGCTTCTCGTGTCTGCTCACTCCTAACTCTTCCCCTGCCCCCAGTGCTCGACTGCAGCCCCATCCTGTCCTCTTTCCAAGTGATCCTGCTGGAGCATATCATCATGTGCCGACTCGTCACAGGCCACAAGGCTACTGCACTACAGGAGGTAGGGCTGGGGGGGGACTACATGTGTGCACCCACACACACACACACACACATGCACTTATGGGTTGAAAAGGCCAAGGAGCAGGTGTTAGAGTTTGAGACCTGTAAATTTTCTCAATGTGTATTAGCAGGACATCCCATTGTGTCATCTCACTGTCACTCAGCAGTTTGTACTCTTGTACACACACTTGTCTGGAGAACTAATATGAAAACCCTCTCCCTATAACTTGCATACCCAGAAAATGTTGTTCATGATGTACAGGATTTTAGGGCTCCCCATAATGATGCTCATACTCCCATCCTGCTCCAGGGTTCATAATCTGCAATGCCCACCTTCCTAAGAAGGCTCTGGGGTAAAGGTACATTACAGGCAAGACATATGTTTTAACAGACAAAGAAGGTGGGTCACAGATAAGGGTCGCCATCCACAGGGAGTCAGAACCACATTTTGCCCTTATGGTGGGTACATCCTCTGGGACTCTGTTCCATTCTGGAAGCCAAGATGTAATCTTTCCTGTTATCTTTAGGGTTATTTTCCAGTGCTGCTCAGAAGCAGGTCCCAGGTTATGGGCCTGTAACCCTAATATGCTCCCTCCTACAGATCTCCCAGGTCTGCCAACTGTGCCAGCAATCTCCCCGACTCTTCTCCAACCATGCAGCACAGCTACACACACTGCTGGTAAGTACCCTCCAGGATATTAAACAATGCCCCAGCACCATCCTGATAGGATCTTGAACATTTCCAATAAAGTGCCCCATGACACCACCTCAGGCAATATCTGGAATGTTCCTAGTGAGCTTTGTTCTGTTGAGCATCTCCCTGAGTTTAGAGTTGCCTGAGGTCTGTCATGACAATAGCAAGTGCTTTACCTTTTTGCTTCTTCGTCAGGGTAGAGCCCTAATGCAGCTGGTTCATTTGAGTCACTTGTCACGGTTGCTGGGTGCAGCCATGGGAGCCCCCTGGGGACCACCCCATCACATCACCTTCTTCTTCCAGGGTTTGTACTGCGTCTCTGTCAACTGCATGGACAATGCGGAAGCACAGTTCACCACTGCCCTGCGGGTAAGGGGCCACCTCTTCCCTCCTCAGTGTGGGCAACATTTCTGTATAAGAAGTTGGGAGTAGTCTGTTTCAGTCAACTTTTTCGCTGCTGCAACTGAAAGACCCAACCTTCACAACTGTAGAGGAGGAAAGGTTTATTTGGGGGCTCACAGTTTCAGAGATCTGAGTCCATGGACAGCTGACTCCGTTCCTTGGATCTCAAGGTGAGGCAGGACATCATGGTGGAAGAGTGTGGCAGAGAGAAGCAGCTTACATGGTGATCAGGAAACAGAGAAGCTCCACTCTCCAGATACAAATATATACCCCCAAAGCCATGCCCCCAAGTCCCACTTCCTCTGGCCACACCCTACCACTTCAGTTACCATTCAGTTAATCCCTTTCAGAGGATTAATTCACCTATTGGGTTAAGGCTCTCATAACCCAATCATTTCTTCTCCTTTTCTTTTTTTAATATTTATTTCTTAATTTTACACAATACCTTTATTTTGTTTATTTATTTTTATGTGGTGCTGAGGATTGAACCCAGCTCCCATCGCACGTGCTAGGCGAGCGCTCTTCCACTGAGCCACAACCCCAGCCCTTCTGAACCTTCTTGAATTGTCTTGCATGTTTCAGAAAACTCTGGACCTCCTCAGTCTGCCAGAATCTTGTAGGCAGGATATGTGCTACTGGGTTCCCTCTTGCCTAGAGGCACTTGCCCAGCCCCACTGGGAGGCAGGGTCTGGGCACTGTTTGGGCTGTTTAGATTGGTTCCCAAGAAGAGCTAGGGACCACCCCTAGCCATCAGTACCATCTCTGGTCTCTGACACAACTTCACTCATCTTCCAGCCTTTTGGGGCCAGTAGCTCCCCCAGTGGAGAGCAGTCTCCCCAAGACCAGCTTGTGCCTGTCAGCATGCACTGACTACAACCCAGAGGTCACTAGCCATTGTGTAGATGGAGAGGCCACCTGAGTCTCAGTCCCGAGAGACAAACAGAAGATGTACCAAAATGCAACATGTACTGAGAAAGGGATCAGGGTGGTTTCTCTCTCTCTCTCTCTTCTTTTTTCTTTTTTTTTTTTTTTTTTTTTTTTTGTAAATGTCCCATAAAGTTAGTAAGGGATTTATAATGAAAAGAGTTAATGACTGTGCTATTCTTGGATATAGGAGGTCAGTGTCTGAAGTTGCGGGGGTGGGGGATGAAGTTTCCAAAATAGCCATGGAGCTTTCCAAAAGCTATGGAACTTTTGGGTGGCTGTGACCCCAAGTGGACCCTAGTATGACATAACAGCATATGACCTGGCTCCTTAATGTTCCTGTCTCCTATTCCAGCTCACCAACCACCAGGAGCTGTGGGCCTTCATAGTGACCAACCTGGCGAGTGTGTATATACGGGAAGGAAATAGACACCAAGAGGTAGTAGGTGACATGCTTCATGTTTGGTATCCTTTCTCTCAGTTCTCTTATTTGGGGTCTTATTTCTCTTATTTGGTTTCAGTAAACCCCAGGGTATTTACCTTTTGGCACGGGGATAGCTCCCATCCTGAGAGGCACACAGGCTGGACTAGTGGCTGTGGTTGGGGGAGGTCAGGTTTGGGACAAAAGCATTCCCAGAGATATGTAACACTTCTCACTGTTGAAAATGAACTATGCTTTATTAAATTCCATAGAAAAAATCCAATGTCTCATAGCCTAAGCTGTCTGCTTTAGAATTTCAGGCAGGCCTTAGGGCCCTGTCCTAAACAGTTGTATCTAGGGCAGTCATGTGTGCTTTGCCTATAGGGTGTCTCCATGCCCCAGCCTCAGCTGATCGAATCCCGAAGAGTCTGGTCATTCATTAGCTATTGAGTTGGGTGGAGGTGCCCAGGGCTATCCTCATAGGCCTAGTGCCCTCACATGGTCTTCCCAGACATTATTTACATGAGTTAGATTCCTCCCACCATCCCCCCCTTAACCCTACAATACAACCCACGCCTCTTATCCTTAAATCTTATATAGTCATTCCTAGGGTCCTCCTTCAAAGTGTCCCAGATTCTCTTCACTCCCACAGCCTTCGTTCTAGTTAAGGCTTGTCTGCAAAAAGAGCTGACCTCCCAGATTCTGGGTGGTTTATCAGGCTACAGGGAGCAGAAAGCCCAGCCCCAGCCACAGTAGCAGTCAGGAAGCAGCTAATAGGGTTGTCTGAGGGCCGGACGAGGGGTTGGAATATGACATAGAAGCCCCTGCTTGCCTGTTTTCTGCCCTACCTGGCTTCTAACGAATGTTTTCTGTCCATAGCTGTACAGTTTATTAGAGAGGATAAATCCAGACCACAGCTTTCCTGTCAGGTGAGCAGTTGCAGATGCCCCTTCCCAGGTTGTTTTAGGCCCTCTGCTCTTTGGGTAATGTGAGTTCTCTGGGACCCTAGACTGTCTCATTCATTCTGGCACCTCTATGCACCCCATCCTTCTAGATCGTCTGTATTGGAGGGCTCTTGGAGATCCCACACAAACATACTCCCTTTGAATAATCAGTTCTTTCACAAAAACCACCTGTAGGTGACACTGTGTTCTCCCCACAGCTCACATTGCCTCCGAGCAGCAGCTTTCTATGTGCGTGGGCTCTTCTCCTTCTTCCAGGGTCGCTACAATGAGGCCAAGTGAGTACAGAGCAGAAGTTGGTGGATGGACTGTATCCTCAGTTTATTCCTCTCCATCTCACAGCCTTGACCCAGGCCCCCACCAGACCCAGTGCTCTCTTTAGGCTGCCACTGCCTCTTCTCTAAAAGATGTCCCTACAGGGTGTCAATATCCATGTTCCCCTTGTGTAGACGATTTCTGCGAGAAACTCTGAAGATGTCCAACGCAGAGGACCTGAACCGACTCACAGCCTGCTCCCTTGTGCTCCTGGGCCACATCTTCTATGTGCTGGGGAACCACAGGGTGAGTTCCTGGCCTGGACCCAGGTTGGGGCTTGGACAGAATGGGGAAGCACCATCATATAGCACAATGTTCCCAATCCTATGACCTGGATGAGCACATTTTGTTAGACTGCATTGTACTGGCACCACTCCTAAAGCTATGAGGAGCTGAGTACTAGACCTGTGAGGCTGCCCTGAGCTGTCACAGGTAGTAGCAGTTTCCCTCTCCTATTTGTTGATGCCTCAGGGATGGACAGGCCTATTGCCAAAGAGATGCCTTCTCTCAACCAGACTTCTGTGGATTCTGTCTACCCAGCACACACTGTCCCTTGGGGCACAGTGAATACCTGGGGTGTACCTGCCACAAGCCAGCAGTCTTTGACAAGATTCCTGTATCTGAATGTTGCCTATTGTCACCCATGTGACCTCTTAGGACTTTTAATTTTTATTAAAGATATTTTCCCATTCTATAAAGTATGCTTGCCGGGTATGGTAGCACATGCCTGTAATCCCAACAATGCAGGAGGCCAAGGCAGGAAGATCACAAGTTCAAGGACAGTCTCAGCAACTTAGTGAGGCCTTAAGTAACTTAGGGACACCCTGTCTCAGAAAATAAAAAGAGCTGGGGAAATAGTGCCACGAGCACCCCCTTGGTTCATTCCCTGGTACCAAAAAAGAAGGAAAAGAAAATATGTTCATTGTAAAAAGCTGAGAGAACTAGGAGTGTAGGTCAGTGGTAGGGCATTTGCCTCTCATGTGTGAATCCCTGGGTTCAATCTCCCATAACACACCAAAAAAAATAATTAATGAATGAAAATCCTGAGAGGCAGAGGGGATAAAATTTGTCATCCACATCCAGCCATTTCCACTGCCTACCTCCTTGCCCCTCACAAGTTGGTTTGTTGGGGTTTCTGTTTATTTGTTTATTTTTGGTACCAGGAATGCTTAACCACTGAGCCACATCCCTAACCCTTTTTTTATATTGAGACCTTGTCTCTCTAAGTTGCTTAGGGTCTTGCTAAATTGCTAAGGCAGGATTTGAACTTGTGATCCTACTGCCTCAGCCTCCCAGGTTGCTGGGATTACAGGCGTGCGCCACCACAACCATCCCCTTTTTTTGTTTGTTAGGCTTTTTTGCAATTTTTTTTTTTTTATATTTATTTTTTAGTTTTTGGCGGACACAACATCTTTGTTTGTATGTGGTGCTGAGGATCGAACCTGGGCCGCACGCATGCCAGGCAGCGCGCTACCGCTTGAGCCACATCCCCAGCCCCTGCAATTTTTTTTTTTTTTTTAATCTCACCTGTCTTCATACCTATCAGAAGCTTTTTTTTTAAATGCTTTTTTAGATGTTGATGGATCTTTATTTTATTCATTTATTTATATATGGTGCTGAGAATCGAACTCAGTGCCTCACACATGCTAGGCAAGTGCTCTGCCACTGAGCCACAACACCAGCCTTTTTTTTTTTTTTTTTTTGATGGTTCTGAGGATGGAACCTAGGGCTCCACATCCACTAAATAAGCACTGTATCACTGAGCTATGCCTCCAGCCCTTTTTATATTTTATTTTGAGACAAGGTTTTGCTAAAGTTGTCCAGGTGGGCCTTCAACTTGTGATTCTCCTCCCTCAGCCTGAATTGCTGGGATTAGATGCATCTCCATACCCAGCTCACAGTGGGTATTCTTAAGGAGTTTGGTGCATCCCCCTCCGTAAAGCCATGAGGGAAGCCTTTGCCGAGGCCAGTGGGCCCTGCAACTTAGGTCTTAATGGTCCCATGGCCTCAACACTAGGGATGTTGCCACCCTGAAGGAGAACAAGCTATGGATTTGTTCTTGTGAGTGTAGCTGCACTCCTAGAACGTTCTCTCCACCTACCCCATAGCCTCTGAGTATAGTGAGGGTCGCATGTCCCCATTGAGCAGCGTAAGTGACCTTGGTGTGTCTTGAAGTGTTCAACTGAGGCCCTGCTGAGTGTTGCCATCCCACCTCAGGTCTCAGGATGGTGGCTGTGATTATCCCAACATAGCAGATGGAGAGATTCCGTTCACATAGCCCCAAACTACAGACTCAGGATTAGAACCCAGAGAGCATTGTTTCAGAAGCCACTTGAACTGGGCAGTATGGAGAAAGCAGCTCTTTAGCTGCAATTCTGACTGTGTCAAGTGACATAGAGTATCTGACAATTTATTGGGGAACCCACACACTGACCCCTATATGCCTGGGCCCATGTGGGGTAATGTAGAGCCTCCAGGGTCCTCAGACCTAGGTCCTGGCCTGGAATTCACAGTCAGACACAGCAAAGCCAGCTCTATGAGGTCAGGACTGTGGGTACCCAGGGAGGCATCAGCCTTAAGGACCTGAGTAGAAGTGCAGGATAAGAATGGTCAGGCGGGGCAGGGGGGGGGGTTGTGGCTCAGTGGTAGAGCGCTCTTCTAGCATGTGCAAGGCTCTGGGTTTGATCCTCAGCACCACATACAAACAAAGATGTTGTGTCCGCCGAAAACTAAAATATAAATATTAAAATTCTCTTTCTCAGGGCCGGGGATATGGCTCAAGCGGTAGCGTGCTCGCCTGGCATGCGTGCGGCCCGGGTTCGATCCTCAGCACCACATACAAACAAAGATGTTGTGTCCGCCAAAAACTAAAAAATAAATAAATACAAAAAGATAAAAAGGTATAAACACTGCATCTTTAAAAAAATAAAAAATAAAAAAAAATAAAATTCTCTTTCTCTCTCTCTCTCTAAAAAAAAAAACAAAACTGGTTTCTAGTTGGGTTCATTTACACATGCCTATAATCCCAGCAGCTCGGAAAGCTGAGGCAGGAGGATCCCAACTTCAAAGCCAGTCTCAGCAATTTAGCAAGAGCCTGTCTCAAAAAATATAAAAAGGGTGGTGATATACCTCAACAGTTAATACAGCATTTAATCCTTAATACCAAAATAAAAGAGTTTAATCCTTAGTACCAAAAAAAAAAGACTAATTTTTTTTTTTTTTTTTAGAGAGAGGAAATTTTTTTTTAAATATTTATTTTTTAGTTTTCAGCGGACACAACATCTTTGTTTGTATGTGATGCTGAGGATCAAACCCAGGCCGCACGCATGTCAGGCAAGCACGCTACCACTTGAGCCACATCCCCAGCCCCAAAAAAGACTGATTTCTATAAGGCCACCCCAAGCCAGCATCAGGAGCCTTGCCCAGGAGAGCTGAGGGAGGCCTGTTCTTTCTGTCAGCGGTCAGAGGACCCAAGTGTCCACAGACAACCCAGCCTGGCTATCATCCACTCACCAGTACCTCAGGCCTAGAGGAAAGCAGTTTTTTGCCATAATTGTTGAGTTTGCAAGAGAGTTTAGCTAAATTTTTCTTTTTAATTGTAGATGGACATAGTACCTTTATTTTATTTATTTATTTTTATGTGGTGCTGAGGATGGAACCCAGTGCTTCACACATGCTAGGCAAGCGCTATTACCACTGAGCTATAACCCCAGCCCCTTAGCTAAATTTTTAAAACCTTTCGGGCTTACCTGGAATTCATGTTCAAGGTGTACTCTGTGACAGTGTGGAGTTGATAGGCTTTTTTATCTTAAGATAGAATATCCCTACATAAGCTGGGTATGGTGGCACATGCCTGTAATCCCAGCAACTGGGCAGGAGGATCATAAGTTTGAAACCAGCCTCAGCAGTTTAGCAAGGCCCTAGTAATTTAGTGAAACCCTGTCTCAAAGTTTTTTTAAAAAAAGGGGGGAGTGGGGCTGGAGATGTGGTTTAGTGGTTAAGTGCCTCTGGGTTTAATCCCTGGTCTTCCAAAAAAAGAATATCCCAGCCCAAGTATCATCATATGAAAGCTGGGTCTTGGGGATTGAGATTTTTGTGGGTTTGTTTTTTTTTTTTTCCTATCTTTTTTTTTATTTGTTGTTTTTAGATGTACATGACATTAGAGTATATTTTGACGTATTATACATACATGGAAAATAATTTTCTATTCTTGTGGTTTTACATGATGTGGAGTTTCACTGGTTGTGTATTCATATATGACCATAGAGCAGTTATGTCTGATTCATTCTACTGCCTTTCCTATTCCCGTCTCCTCTGCCTTCCCTTCATTCCCCTTTGTCTAATCCACTGATATTCTTCCCTCCTCTCCTTATTGTGTGTTAGCATCTGCATATGGGATTGGGTTTGATGCTTTGTATGTCTTGGTATATGACACATATTCAATGGGCTGTTGGTAGCTGTTGCACAGGGAGTTCTCCCAGCCTCATCCTGAGACCATCAGCACTCAATCCTTAGCCAGACACCATGTAGGCTATGTAGTACAAGCCCATCCAGTAGTTCTAGGCCCTCATCATGGGGACAGGGACATGGCCCCTGATGGACTTCACAGGGCTCTTCCAGACTCATCATGGAGATATTGGGGCTCCTAAGTAGGCTCAACACTAGGTTATTACATAAAGAATTTTGAGTCAGAAGTCTCACACATCCTGGCACCCACAGAGCCCCACATATCTGCAGCAGCCTCTCTAAAACCCAGACTCCCGTGTCAAAGACAAACTTCCTGCTTGCCAACCGTCAGTGCTACTGGTGCAGCCCCTTGGGCAGGCTGCTGGCTGCCCTTCTAGGTTCAGGGATGCCTGAATGAGTCTCCCTTTCAAATCAGTTCTTACTGTGGGTTCAGAGCTGACTGGCCTCAGTATCTTTCTCCATTGGAAAGAAAGGCACACAGAGTGGCCTACTGTTGACTGTGCATGTATGAGGAAATGCATACACAGCCAGGAACAAAGGCAGTGTTATTTCTAAAATAGACAAGGAGTACTTCAGAGAAGGTCATTTTAGCTGGGCTCAGAGGTTAGAATAGGAGTTTGCCAGGCAGCAGCAAGAGCACAAACAGAGCAGGGTTTGGTAGGTGGGGCCCAGCTGTACCTGCCACCAGCCCCTCAGTCCCCCCTCAGCTGCTCTTCATTGACAGGAGAGTAATAACATGGTGGTGCCCGCCATGCAGCTGGCCAGCAAGATCCCGGACATGTCGGTGCAGCTGTGGTCATCGGCCCTGCTGAGAGGTGAGTACAGAAGCCACTCCTCCTCAACTCTGGCCTGGCCCTCCCTAGAGATAAGCACAGCTGATGAAGCCCTACTCATCTGCTCAGACCATGCCCCCAGATCTAGTATGAGTAGGGCACGCTTCTCCAGGGGACCCTGTTTGAGGGCAGTGTACCTGGGACAGTTTAAGGCATCAGCTAAATGCAGGGTCTTGTTTGGTCATCCTCCTCCTATGAGGATGGAACATGATCTCTGGTTGACTGATCAGGGATATGACCCGAGGCCCTCTTGGCCTTGGTTCTTTCCCTCTGAATGCAAACATTTGTCATCCCTGTCAGGTGGACCAGTCCTGGGTGCAGGGCAGGTGCTCAGCAGGTATCAGTCAGTGTGACTGCAGCACCTTACTTATATAGAGAGGAAACAGATTTTGAGACTCACCAAGGGTCCTGGGGGGAGGCTCAGGGCAGGTATTGGGTCACGTTTGAGCTTGCTGGGCCACAGATTGGGCATTGGGTGTCCTCTAGCAGGCTTTCACGTGCCCAAGGGCTGGCAAATAACTGGCCATCCAGCCTTTACCACCTGTCCAGCCCTGTCTACCCCATGAGTGAGGGTGGCACATGGGCTTTGATATCCCTGAATAGTTTTAGGATCTCAGATGACATGTGTCCCACCCTCAGACCTGAACAAAGCCTGCGGGAATGCCATGGATGCCCACGAAGCTGCCCAGATGCATCAGAACTTCTCACAGCAGCTGCTCCAAGACCACATTGAGGCCTGCAGCCTCCCTGAGCACAACCTCATCACGGTGCGGACACAAGGGAGGGCTAAAGGTGGAGGGCCCCTCGGGCAGGCTCACCCACCTGGGGGAGGAAAGGGCGTGTGTGGCTGTTTTTCCTTTCACTGTCATAAGCTCTAACTCAGTCAGGAGACGCCTCTGATGAGGGAGACTGCCATGGGCACCCACTCCCCAGGGAGTGATGCAGGGAGCCCACAGACTCGGGTGTGGAGGACAGGGGTCCTGGCTAGGTGATCAGCTCTAGGGAACTGCATTCCAGGCTCTCCCTAGGAAGATTCTGTGGCACCTCACCCACCTGTGTCCTCTCCTTCCTACAGTGGACAGATGGCCCACCCCCCGTGCAGTTCCAAGCTCAGAATGGACCCAACACCAGCCTGGCCAGCCTCCTGTGAGGCCCCTGGAGGGGACTTCCCAGCTCCTTGGGCCTCTGTGGGGCCCTGTGTCCCCAACTTCCACCCAGATGGCAGTTGAGCTCTCCTGGAGGCATGCTCACTTGGGTTTCCCAGGTTTCTTCCCCAACTGTCTCTAAGAGCTTCCTAGTCCTGGGGAGTGTGTGGGCCAGTTCCTGCCCTCCTAAAAGGGACAGCTGGCCAGCCCTGCCTTGTGCCAGGAGCCCCTGGTGCTAAGGCTCACAGGTGGGATGTTGGAACTGACTTTCTAGAGCCATCCTTAAAAGTGGACTTCAACTACCAGGCCTGCTTCCACATCTGAGTCACACACCTGCGGAGAGTGTCTGGTTGGGGAATGGGGCACAGACCCCAGCCAGCTCCTGATCCCATGTGCCAGGATGGGCAGTACCTCGGGGTCATCGCCTTGATGCTGGGCAGGGGCTGAAGTGTGTCATCTTCTCTCAAAGCACCTTCCAGAGCCCAGAGGCAAGACACCAGTTTCTGGCCCTATTTCAGAGGGAAGAAGCAATGGCCCACATATGGGACAAAGCACAAATCGCAGTGCTTCTCCCAGCTTGCCTTTCTCTCCGGCATCTATTGCTCTGACAGCCGGGGCCTATAGTCAGGGGCCTTCAGGGACCTGAGAACTCAGCTTCCAATCATCTGCACCTTGACTGGAGTCACCCCCACACCTTGTGGCGTGTGCTCGTGTGTGTGTGTGTGTGTGTGTGTGTGTGTGTACGTGTGAGAGAGATTCTCAAAGCTGAGACCCCTGCATTTCCCCTGTTGTGTTGCTGTGGAGAAGCAGTAAGCAGGGGAGAGGGGTGCTTGCCCAGATTTGAGACCACCTCTTGAGCCCAATTCAGGTGTGGGGCAGAAGCTTCCCCTCACACGGGTCAGAGAGGTCTTCTTCCTGGCAGCTCTGTGGCCTTTTCTGCAGAGGAATTTGTGGACAGCGGCTCAGCCTCGTAACCCCACCCTCATCCCCACTGGGCCCTGGGGGATGGCACTGAAGCCTCTTCCTGAGCCAAACCCAGACAGCAGTGCTTGGGTTTATGCTCTTTTCTTTGATAATCAGGAAGGTGCCCCAGTGTTTGGTGGCACTGGGAATGGTGGTAGCAGGCACAAAGATAACTGCCCCCCTCCGGCTTTCAGCACCTGGGAGCATCTTCCTGCCATGGGATGGTGGGCTTCCAGGTCTTATCACCCTTGCTTCATGAAGACAGCTTACAGCATTGGTATCTGGCTGAAGGGACATTAGATTATTCAGGGCTCCGAGGCCTTGGCATGCCTTGGCTACAGGCAGGTCATCAATAGCCCCCTCACTTGCTGGGCCACCACCCACAGCCAGGCTGCTCTCTAGGTCAGAGGCAAAGCTGATCAGAGCAACAGGGCTGGTGGGGGGTGTCCTGAGAGGACCTTCCATCCCTGAGTTACCAGAAGGAGCCTTGTGCCTCCCAGTGATGCCAGTAGAAGAAGGTATGGCACTGGCCAACAAGATGTCCCTGTCTTGTCTTCCTCCCAAGCTGTGGCCTCTATTAAGCTCTACCATGATGGATCCCCCTATAGGTGACCCTCAGGTCCTCCCCTGAGATGGAAATGGAACTCTCCCATCTCCATGACCTACTCCTGCTGCCTTGGACCCCACACTGTCCCCCTCTTCAGACCTGCATTCACTGTAATCAATGTTGTACATCATGTTTGTCTCTGCCTATTTATTTAAGTCTGTTTTGCTTCTAGGGCATTTTGTATGTAGAGCAGTTGAAATGAGAACCTCAAAATTTAACATCTGGCCTGATGTTAAAACGCTTTTAGTGACTATCCTGTTACGTATGTATATGTAAAGTTAAGGATAAGGTCTTAAGTTTACAATTAAAAACTTCTGTACTCGATATTTGATGTTCACTCAAGCGCTATGGAAGCCAAATTGTGTGTGTGTGTGTGTGTGCGCGCGCGCGCGCGCGCGCTTTTGGGTGTGTGAGCATGCACACATGCAGCACAAGTATGTGCAAATTTAAAACCTCATCTTCACAGCAGCACCTTTCTGTCACATACAGCTTTTGATAAGTACCTTCCTATGAGTCAAAAGTCAGTTTCTATTTTAGTCATAAAAATGGAAGGCAGCTGGGCACGGTGACACATGCCTGTAATCCCAGGGACTCAAAGGGGCTGAGGTGGGAGGATTGCAAGTTTGAGGCCAGCCTCAGCAGTTAACAAGACCTGTCTCAAAAAAAATGGCTGGGGATATAGCATAGTGGTAGAGCATGCTTGGGTTCAACCTGCAATAACCCTCAAGGAGATATGGCCTTCAGTGTCCTATGGCTGAGTATTCAGAAAGAAATGGAAACTCCAGATGGGGCAAAGGGGCTAGCAGAAAGATTCTGTTAGCAGGTAGCCTGCTGAAAGCTGGTTAGATCATGTCACCGCCCACCCTGCAGGTTGGTGGGCAGGAAGGGAAACCCATGTGTTCCCTCACAGATAGATACACAGCTGTCACCTGCTGGTAAGGTGAGGGTCTTCTTGGGACCTGCACTCGACCCTGCTTATTGAGAACACAGGCAGGGAAGTCAGAAATGCTGTCCAGTGTGATGGGTAAATTTGTTGGTTACGTCGTCTCTTTTGCTAAGGTTTTGTAATAACTATGTTGGGCATAATGTCTTAATGGGTTTGTAATCTTAAGGTTTTAGCAGCCCATAACTTCAGCTGGTGCTTTTAATCAGGAATTTAAAAATTGTAAATACAAAACATTGTTTAAAAGAAATAACCACAGAACATAGCTTCCTGTAGATTTCTTTTCCTGTGTATTCAAAGTAAAATAATTTACAGGCTGTCACTTGTCTTGTCTTTGTTCTATCAGCCCCTCCTGGTGCCATCCCAGAGATGGGCTGTTGCCCTTACTCCATGGCCAACTGGGCCCCTATGTGTTAGGGATTGCAGGGTCTTAAGCTAAAGGTGCAGGAATGCAGAATCAAACCCCAAAAAATTCTTTTTTTTCTTTTTTTTATTAATATTTTTTACGCCTTTATTTTATTTGTTTATTTTTATGTGGTGCTGAGGATCGAACCCAGGGCCTCACACGTGCTAGGCGAGTGCTCTACCACTAAGCCACAACCCCTCTCCTCAAACCCAATTCTTGATGGGAGCTTGGGTCTTTGTCCCCCTTTATTGATGATGTTCCTCTGGTCCAGATCCACCTAGAAGGGAGGGAACACCTGCTAAACTAGCATACAAGGCCCATTTCCCTCCCTCTTACTTTTGTCTTGCTGTTCCCTGCTGTGCATAGACAGACTTTCTCATACTCTGCTGTCCATTCTTAGACATGTGCCTGTGGTGGTTTTTTCTGTCTATGGAGGTGAAATTCACATAATGTGAACTTAACCAGTTTTGTTACAGTCCTTTATTTGTTTTGCAGTACTGAGGATATAACCCAGGTGCACTTCACCCCTCAGTTACATTCCTAGCCCTTTTTATTTTTTTATTACAAGTCAGGGTCTTGCTAAATTGCAGAAGATCTTGTTAAATTGCCCAGGTTGGCCATGAACCTGTGATCCTCCTGCCTCAGCCTCCTGAGTTGCTCAGATTACAGGCATGTGCCACTACAATTGTTTTTTGTTTGTTTGGGGTTTTGTGTTTTGGGGACCCTGGGGATTGAACCTAAGGGTGCTTAATCACTGAGCGACATCCATAGCGCTTTTTATTTTTAATTTCGAGGTAGGGCCTCACTAATTTGTTAAGGCTGAACTTAAACCTAATATTGTAATGCCTAAGCCTCCTGACCACTAGGATCACAGGTGTGTGCCACCATGCCCAGCTACATTCATCTTTTGATGGATGCTTGAGTTGTTCCCCACTTGTGGTGACTGTGAATAGTGCTGCTACAAACGTGCCCATACCTGGTTTTATTCGAATGTGTGGGGGGGTTAAATTTTTAGTACCAGAGATTGAACCCAGGGGCACTTAATCACTGAGCCACATCCCCAACCCTTTTTATTATTATTTTATTTGGAGGCAGGGTTTCACTAAGTTGCTGAGGCTGGCTTTGAACTTGCAATCCTCCTGCCTCAGCCTCCCCAGTTTGCCCATTTCTTTCATTTGTGGGGGGCTTGTTTGTGTGTGTGTGTGTGTGTGTTTTGTTTTGTTTTGTTTTTGTTTTGCTTTATGAATGCTAGGCAGACACGATTGGCCACACCCCAGCCAACCCATGTTTTTAACGTGCACAAACGGAGTCAAGCGCACGCTTTCACACCCATACAGTCATATGCAATGTAGTGGCTCAGCCTCTGATCTCAGCTACATAGGAGGCAGAGGCAGGAAGATCTCAAGTTCAGCTTCAGCAACTTAGTGAAACCATGTCTTGAAATTAAAAAAATAAAAATAAAAAGGATTGGGGATGTAGCTCAGTGGAAAAGTGCTTCTGGGTTCAATCCCCAGTGCTGCAGGAAAAAAAAAAAAAGCCAGGGAGCTGGAGATGTAGCTCCGTGGCAGACAGCTTGTTTAGCACATATGAAGCCCTGGGTTCTATCCCCAGCACCACACACACAAATATCTGTTGCTCTCATCAATGTGTCATGTGCTGAGGGGAGTGTCCACCATGCTTTACTTGTTATGCCCATGATGGACATATAGGGTGCCTCTAAGCCACAGGCTTAAAGAATGTGCTAAGGTGCTGGGTTCAGTGGCCCATGTCTGTAATCCCAGCCACTCAGGAGGCTGAGACAGGAGGATCACAAGTTCAAAGTCAGCTTCAGCAAAAGGGAGGTGCTAAGCAACTCAATGAGACCCTGTCTTTAAATAAAATACAAAATATGGCTGGAGATGTGACTCAGTGGTCAAGTGCCTCTGAGTTCAATCCCTGGTACCCCCCCCTCCAAAAAAAAAATGTGCCAAGGTGAACTAAACAGGGCTTACTCCCCAGGGGGACTCATCTGAGGATTTCTTCAGAACAAGATGGTGGGACAAAACTGCTGACCACTAAATATGCCACTGGGTTCACCAACATCCTGCCTGGGAGGGTTCACTGCATGGCACCCCCACCAGAGGTGCCTGGGCTCCTCCTGCCTCTTAGGACCAACTCAGCATCAAACAGCGATTTTTCACCCAAGGTGGACTCTGCTCATCCCTTGTTGCAGCTTGAATGCTCCAGACAGACAGACAAGGCTTTGTCCATGAGCACCTCATCCCTCACAAGCCCTGCGCAGGAAACCAGAGTACAGTGTGGCAAACTGAAAGGACACAAAACATTCAGTCCATAGTGCATCAGCATTCGAGACACACAGACAACCTCTCAGAACCTGTTGCCAGTCAGTGGTGATGACCAAAACATTCTGAGTCTGAAGCAATGGCTGAGGTGGAAAAGACTGGGTGGGAAGAGATGTATGTGGAGACCAACATGCTGGGAAGGTCCCAAGGACGGGAGAGGGGTCCATCAAAGGCAGTATACGCAAGAGAATAGCAAGCAAGAAGGTGTCAGCCAGGAAGGAGACCCACATAGGCAAGAGACAGGTACTACAGCCCAGGTGGGCAGAGCCTTCGGGGCTTGAGCAGATGCTGTAGGATTTCTTCCCAGCACCTGGGTTGAAGAGGTAGGACCTCATCTGAGGAACCAGAGGATCCCCAATAAAAGAAGCACGGCCATCATCATGATTGAGTTTTTGAGAACCTCTGAGAGAAAGAGCAGTTGGTCAGGATAAACAAGGAGAATGAAGAGAAGCTATGGTTCTGTAGGACACATTTTAGAAAGTGAGCAAGAGGAATGCTATTAAGGTTTGGATATGAGGCATCCTCCAAAAGCTCATGAAAATATGTAATGTTTAGAGGGGAAATGATTAAATTATGAGAGTTGTAACCTAATTAGAGGATTAGATTTATTTCAATTTATTCATTTGATGGATTAAATTGAAGGGATTAGTGTAGTAGAGAAATTAGGTCTCTGGGGTCATGCCCTTAGGGTTACATCTTGTCCCCCTGGCTCTTCCTCTATCTATCTATCTATCTATCTATCTATCTATCTATCTCTATCTCTGTTTTCTGGTCACCATGAGCTGAGCTGCTGTTTTCCGCCTCACCCATCCTCCATGATGTTCTGCCTTACCTTGGGCCCAGAGCAATGAAATCAGCTGACCGTAAACCGAGACCTCTGAAACCATGAGCCAAAATAAATTTTGTCTCCTTGGGCATTTTAGTCACAGAGATGAAAAAGCTCACTAATGTAAATGTCCAAGAGGTAGCCACAGTAGTGGGCCTCATACTGGCCAGGGTCAACTGGCCTGTAAAGCAATTAATTGTTAGTCAAATTTGATACTTGCATATCCCAGTCCTCACACATTCTGTCACTCTATGCATTCCTGGCTGTCTTCATGTCCTATCACTGAGTCCAAGCCCCCATGTCCCCGCTGGAGTCATCCAACCTCCTCCCTGGTTTTGGCTGCCCCTGTCAGGCACCTCAGGTTCCTGAGCATTCCTCACTCAGCCCCACCCGACTTCTGATGACTGTGATAAAGCTCACCCCAGCCATGGCACCTGACATCATTCCAAAACCACCTGGCTCAGGACTGATGAATGGTGGGCAGGTTCACTGGGCAGCCCGGGTTGCTGAGTGCATGTTGCAACTCTAGAAGGATCCGGCAGAGGGTGTGGTGGACACCCATGATGTCTTCAGTGCTCTGCATCACTACACCAGGTGCCCCTCAGAAATGCTAACAAGACCCTGCCATTGTGCACCAAGAACTGAATAAAATGCTGAGTGGAGTAGCACTCTATGGTACATGCCTGTAATCCTAGCGACTTGGGAGGTGCAGGCAGGAAGATTATAATTTCAAAGCCAGTCTGGGCAGTTCACTGAGCCCCTATCTCAAACAAACAAACAAAAAAAAAAAACTGAAGATGTAGCTCAGTGGTAGAGGATTTGCCTAGCATGCATGAGGCCCTGGGTTTCATCCCCAGCACTGCAAAAAATCAAAATGTTGAGCAGAACCACCAATTCACAGCCTTTGTCAAGGTTGGTGGGGGAAAAATCTTCCCAATATGTACAGGCTCCTCTCCCTTGGCCTCACTGAATGCTTTGGGTTTACATTTCCCTACAAAGAACTCCACATAGGATCTGCTCAGAGCTGGATGCAGGAGGTCACAGTGCTACTGGGATCAGAGAACAGCGAGGGTGCCCACCCCACTTGGGAATGAGAAATGGAGATAGGGTGGACGGGCCAGAGAGCAGGTACCTGATGTTTGCTGAGGTCACGCAATCTCTCCACCCCACCAGTGCAGGGTCTCCAGAGAAGGGGAGTCTAGGATTGTTTACAAGTTGTTTTTGTTTTGCTTACTGAATGGAATCCAGGGCCTCCAAGGCTAGGCAATTAATCACCGAGCTATACCCCCAGTGCTTGCTCACAATTTTTAAAATTTATTTCATTCCAAATTTGGGCTCACACAGTGAGATTTCAGGGCAATTGGTTGGGAAAGGAAAAGAAAAGATGAATTTCCATGTAAATTTGATTTTCTTTGTACTTTGATAGTTTTGATACTTTTTTCAAGGATAGCAAAAGGGACTTTTACAGAGACGCTTTTATGAAAAATACAATACTTCCAATGTGTTAGCGCTGCTACAAAATGTGTCGTTTTTCAATCACAAGATTCTCACACTAAATGAGGAGTTTGTGTTCCGGGCGTGGTGGTGCATGCTTGCAATCTCAGTGATTCAGGAGGCTGAGGCAGAAGGATCGAAAATCACCTCAGCAATTTAGTGAGGTCCTAAGCAGTTTAGTAAGACTCTGTTAAAAAAAAAAAAAAAAAAAAAAGGACTGGGGGTAGAGCTCATTGGGAAAGTGCACTTGAATTCAATCATCAGTACCAAAAAATAAAAATTAATAAATGAGGACTTTGTGGAAGACAGGTTAGCAGTACCCATGGTCCCCATCTCCATCATGTGTGCTAAAAAGCTCCCTGAAGCCAGCTACAGTGTTTAACTGTAGCTGTTTCCTGGTCACCATGAGCTGAGCTGCTTTGTAATCCCAGCTACTGGGAAGACTGAAGAAGGAGGACTTGCAAGTTGGAGGACAGCCTGGTCAACCTAATGAGACTTAGCCTCAAAATAAAATGTGAAAAGAACTGGGGATAAAACTCAGAGGTAGAACACTTGCCTAACAAGAGCAAGGTCCTGGGTTCCATTTCCAGAACTAATAATAATAATAATACTCCATGAAACACAGCTGTCTAGACATGGTCCACTTTATCAACATGTGTTTATTTTTTTAATTTTTTTTTTGTAGTTACAGATGGACAGAATGCCTTTATTTTATTTGTTTATTTTATATGGTGCTGAGGATCAAATCCAGTGCCTCACACATGCTAGGCAAGCGCTCTACCACTGAGCCCCAGCCCGAGCCCCAGCCCCAACCCCGTGTTTATTTTGAGTGTCTTCTGGCCACTTAAGTTTAGGCAGAGAGGAGTTCAGACTCCACCTGCAGTTAGGCACATTCTGTCCCCAGAGAGTCTGGGGGGCCCTGATGATGTCCTTCCTGCTCCTACAGGGTTCTGAGCGTGAACACTTCCCTAAAGGGTTAAACACAAACTGCTCAGAAGTCCTGTCCTGAACCGGAAATGCGTCTCCCACTGTCTTCATCTGCATCTGCTTCCACTTTCGGTCAGCAGCCCAGGGACCTGCTCCAACCTTGGCCACCAGGGGGCACGGTGGGCCCAAGAGCTGCAAGGGCAGCCCAAGCAGTGTCTTCACCAGGTAAGGGGATAGGAGTCCCCAGACTGATTAGGAAGGGTGGATTGAATGCTGCCAGACCCATCTGGCCAGGCTCTGTCCTCATGTAAAGGGATGTGGGTGACATTCCCCTCCCAGCCTTTAGGTTCCCCTCCTGCAATATGCAGGGTCAGAGAAGACAAGGCCCAAGGTTCTCCAGGTATCAGTGTGACTTCATTCCCTCAGTTACTCCCTAGATACTTATTGAGCACTTGTTGTACACTGGGAACACAGCAGGAACACATGGGACAAAGTCCCCAGGAGAGTGGACATTTGACCCTCAACAATGGGCCTCAAATGGGAGTGTTGTCTCATCTGTGAGAAGGGACTAGCACATAGTGGACTGGAACAACCAGAAGGTGGGTGGGAAACGTTATGACAGGACAAACGGGGGACCCCCCTACACAAGCCAGTCCGAGTTCGACAACATCCCATTAAGACTCAGACGTCTGAGGAATCTGTGTCTACTACTGCCTCAGCCAAGTGTCCAGAGTGGTCCTCTCCTGTCAGGCTACTCCAGAGGGGACACCAGGTGGGCACTGAGGCTGCCAGACCTTACTATGGTATTTACGGAGGGCAGAGGCTTCCATCAGTCCACTAATACCTTGTACACAGCTAACATCTAGAGTCGTCCATGAGCACGCCTGTAGGTAGGAAGATGGACAGATCCCCTTGACAAGGAAGGGATTGAATGTCCCCTCAGGCTAAAGCCACTGTCTTTGTTCTCCTACCATTTCCAGAACAGAACCCAGGGGTGGGGGTGGTACATTGGGGCTGGGACACATGGTAGGCATGTGGGACAGAGGGTGACAGTGCTAAGGTCAGTTCTTGACTTCTTTATATAATGTATAATCCAAAACCAGGTGCTAGGGAGCCAAGGCACCCAGGACACTGGACAGGGCTGTGGCCTGACTTATTCTTCACCAGGAACATAGGTCTCTAGTCTGAGTGCTCCTATGGCCATGTCTACTAGCCACCATACTAATTCCTAAGCAGCCCCCTCATACCAGGAAGAGAAATTTCATCTCCCCAGGAAGTTCTTTGTGCGTCTAGAACATTCTTCTCTAAAGCATTCCTGGCACTGACAGAAGGAAATCCCCATTGGGCCTTACTCAGGTCCCTCATTCATAAAATTGATTTCTCTCTTGCCATGTAGTTCTCCTTGGACCCAAAGCCCAGGTGACAAGGGGAAACTTTTTTTTTTTTTTTTTGGTACTACAGATTGAACTCAGGGGCACTCAACCACTGAGCCACACCCCCAGCCCTATTTTGTATTTTATTTAGAGACAGGGTCTCACTGAGTTGCTTAGGGCCCCACCTTTGCTGAAACTGGCTTTGAACTTGTGATCCTCCTGTCTCAGCTTCCTGAGCCTCTGGGATTACAGGCATGTGCCACCACACCCAGCTGATATTTTCTTTTAAAGAATTATCCATCAAGTCTTGGGTGTGTCCCAGATAGCCATTTGTCACACCTGGGTTTGCCTAGGCTGTGGGAACACCCACATGCATTGTCTGCAGAGTTTAGGGACAGAATGGGTTTTGCATCCCAAGAGATACCACAACATCTATGTGACCCTGTGACAGGATTCATGGCCCACAGTAGGGTCACATCATTTCTTCTTCTTTTTTTTTTTTTTAATAAGTGTCTTTTATTTATTTTTTTAGAGAGAGAGAGAATTATTTATTTATTTTAGTTTTCAGTGGACACAACATCTTTGTTTGTATGTGGTGCTGAGGATCGAACTCCGGGCCTCAGGCATGCCAGGCGAGCACACTACCACTTGAGCCACATCCCCAGCCCCAGTCACATCACTTCTTGCTAGAATATTCTGACCTCTATGGCTTATCTTAGTTCTTCACAGCCAGTGAGGACCATGAGTGTGAACACGCTCCCATTCCTTCCCTCAAAAAGGGACACCTGATCTTAACTCCTACTTCTGGCCATTCGAGGAACCAAGCATCTGGCTCCATGTCCTCATGCAACATGATAAGCATCTGTGATGGATGGAAAAGGAATTTAGATCTCACAAGAGTTGTAGGCACCTATCATCAGTTCAAGATAACACTTTTTACTTTTTCAGTCCTGGGGATGGAAACCAGGCTTCTACCAAGCACTGTATCATAAAGCCACACCCCCAGATCTAAAGAAGACTCTTTTATTCCCCCCCCAGAGGTATTGAGGAACCAATTCAAAGTGTGTATGCTAGTGCCCTACCACCGAGGTGCATCCCCAGCCTTCTAGAATTTTTATTTATTTTTGAACCCAGGGCATTTTATTACTGAGCTACATCCCAGTCCTTTTCATATTTTATTTTGAGACAGGGTCTCACCAAGATGCTCAGAGATTTGCCAAGTTGGCAAGGCTGGCCTTGAACTTGCAAGCCTCCTGCTTCAGCTTACTGAGTTGTTGGGATTATGGGTATGCACCTCCATGTCCAGCCCCAAAGAATTTTATTTTATTTTTTGGTGGTGCTGGGGATTGAACCCAGGGCTTTGTGCATGAGAGGCAAGCACTCTACCAACTGAGCTGTATCCTCAGCCCCTCCACAGAGAACTTCTGAAGCATGTTCATCCATTTCTCTCAAGCCATGAAAGACTCTGAGCTTCACATTTGACCAGTTCCTTAAAAGGCACCAAACCATGCATTCTTTCCTTCTTCTTCTTTTTTTAAATATTTATTTTTTAGTTGTAGGTGGACACAATATCTTTATTTTAACGTGGTGCTGAGGATGGAACCCAGTGCCTCACGCGTGCTAGGCATGCACTCTACCGCTGAGCCACAACCCCAGCCCCTCCTCCTCCTCCTCCTCCTCCTCCTCCTCCTCCTCCTCCTCCTCCTCCTCCTCCTCCTCCTTCTTCTCCTCCTCCTTCTCCTTCTCCTTCTCCTTCTCCTTCTCCCTCTCCCTCTCCCTCTCCCTCTCCCTCTCCCTCTCCTTCTTCTTAAATATATTTTTAGTTGTAGTTGGACACAATACCTTTATTTTATTTTACTTTTTTATGTGGTGCTAAGGATTGAACCCAGCGCCTAGCACGTACTAGGCACTAGGCGAGTGCTCTATCACTGAGCCCCCGCCCCAGCCCCAAACCATGCATTATTAAGAGGATTATTCAAACCCAGACCTACTTCAGAACATGGAAGATACTGTGACACTCTGGAATGTATTTATACTAAAAGTATTCATGATTCATTTGACATTCAAATCTAACTGGGCTCTTTGCCTGGTGATGGACCCCTGTAATCCCAGGGACTGAGGAAACTGAGGCAGGAGGATCACAAGTTAGAAGCCAGCTTCAGCAACTTCGTAAGTCCCTGTTTCAAAATGTAAAGAAAAAAAAAAGGCTGGGGTTGTGGCTCAGAGGTAGAGCACTTGCCTAGCATGTGTGAGGCACTGGGTTCGATTTTCAGCACCACATATAAATAAGTAAAATAAAGGTCCTTTAACAACTTAAAAAATATTTAAAAAAATAAACTGGGTATGGTGGTACACACCTGTAATCCCAACAACTTGAGAGCTAAAGCAGGAGGGTCCCAAGTTCAAGGCCAGCCTCAGTAATTTAGCAACAACCTAAGTTAAGTGAGACCTGTCTCAAAATAATAAATGAAAAGGTCTGATGATATTGCTCAGGGTTAAGTGCCACCATGTTCAATCTCCATTCCCCCCACCTAAAATTAATTCATTAAAAAATAAAACATAAATAAGTGGTATAGAGCTGCTGGGTTCAATCCCCAATACCAACAAACAAAACAAAAACCCAAATGTAATTGTGCATCTCATTTTTTCATTTGCTAAACCTACACACTCTAGATATTTAATGAAATCTTTTTTTTTTTTAATAGTACTGGGGATGGAACCCAGAGGCTACCTTTGAGCTACATTCCTAGCCCTTTTTATTTTATTTTACATTTTTATTTTGAGACAAAGCCTTGCCAAATTGCCTAGGCTGACGTGGAATCTGCAATCCTCCCTCAGCCTGGGAGTTGCTGGGATTACAGGCATATGCTACTACGTGTAGCTATTTTTGGTTTTTAGTTTGTTTTTTTTGAGACTCATATGTTCACTGAGTTGCCCACTTAGTTGCCTGGGCTCAAGTGATCTATTGCCTCAGTCTTTCTAATAGCTGGGTCAATGACATCTTTGGATAAAGGAATGGAGGAATGAAATAAGAGAGCTGGAAAATTACTGAGACCAAACAAAAAATTTAGGCTGGGAATGTGGCTTAGCTTAGCAAGTGCAAGGCCCTGGATTCTATTCCCAGCATGATACACACACACACACACACACACACACACCAAACAAGGAATTTTATTGATGGGAATCACAGCTCACAGTGCTTTCTTCTTACTTAAACACTCCCAGACCTGTATGGGCCTCTCTCTAGCTCAAGTTGATCCTGCCTGAGGACTGTGGCACAGGCTGATCCCTTCCCACTGGAAGGCTAATTGCCAAGCTGATTCCTCTTTAAAATTCAAATCTTTCCTCAAATATACCTGTTCCTGAGCTCCAGCCCCCTGCCCCAGTCAGACACCTCCCTAGTCATTGTGTCCTATACTATATTAGTCTGTTTTTGCATTACTATAACAAAATACCTGAAGTTGGGGAACTTTATAAGAAAAATAAATTTATTGTGGCCTACCTCCTGGAGATCCAAGGTTGAAATCTTATATTTGTTGATGGCTTTCTCTCTTTTCTTTCCCCCCATCCCTCTCCCCACCTCCAACTTTCTTTCAAATCAAACCCAGGGGCTCACATATATATTAGGCAAAAACTCTACCACTGAGTTACACCCCTAGCCCATACTTAAACTTTTACTTTTCTATAGAGTTTTGCTAAATTGCCCAGAATGGCCTTGAATTTGCAATCCTTCTGCCCCAGCCTCCCACCTTGCCTGGCTATTGATGGCCCTGCTGGCAAAGTCCTGAGGTGGCCCAGGGCATCACATGTAGAAAGACAGGAGTATGTGAGTATGTGTATGTCCTAGTTTCTATGCCTTTATTTTCTTTTTTTAAATGGTGCTGGAAATTAAACCCAGGGCCTCACACCTAACAATCTTCAATCATGAGAGTTCACCCCTGATGGCCTTATGTTATTCTTATCACATCTCAAAGTTCTCATCTCCAAACAGTCATAGTCTGATTAAGTTTCCATTCTCTTCATATCTTACAGTGGGGGCTAAGTTTCAACACATGAACCCTTGGGGGACATTTTAGTCACATCCAAATGATAGCACATACTCATTATTTTATCTTCCCTTCCCCTCTCCCTACCTCCCCCATCTTTTCTGTCTCATTGTTTGATTTGTTTGGTAGTACGGATTGAACCCAGAGGCACTTTACTACTGAGCTACATCCCCATTTCATTTTGAGACAGGGTCTTATTAAATTGCTGTGGTTGACCTTGAACTTGAGATCCTCCTGCCTCAGCCTCCTGAGTTGCTGGGATGACAGAAATGCATCACAGTGTGCAGCACTTTTTTTTTTTTTTTGTGGTGCTGGGGATTGAACCCATGCTGACTGGATGGTTTTGTGCATGCAAGGCAAGCACTCTACCAACTGAGCTGTATCCCCAGCCCCACACAGCCCATTTTTAATTTTTTTAAATTTTATTTTGAGACAGGGTCTTGGTAAGTTGTCTAGGTTGGCCTTGAGCTTATGATAAAATAGTACCTCCCTAAAAGGGACATGAAGAGATGTAAAGTGTTGGTGGCTGCCTGGGGCTTATGAGGACTGAAGACCTGAGGGTCTGGGTAAGAGAAAGACATCTTTTCCTTTGTCCTTTTGCCCTCTGTTCTATCCCACAGTGCCTGGCCTAGTTAGAGCTTGTTAAATATTTGTGGAATAACTTATCCCACTAATACACCAATGAATGAGTGAACTCTTGAAAAGTTACTCATCCAAAAGAAGAAAATAAGGGTTGGGGTGTGTCTCAGTGGTAGCAGGCCCTGGGTTTGATTCCTGGCACTGCACCAAAACCAAAACAAAATAAGAACCATCAATTACTCTCTTTCCTTACAGACCACCTGGCTGGCTACCCTGCCACCAGCCCAGTGCTAACCAGCCCCTCTAGGAGGGTATAGGAGTCGGGTAATCCATGCTGACTGGATGGGTTTTTGTAAGTTTGAAGGAAAGTCTCTCCCAGTTTTCTTGCCTGTGTTTTTAGGAACAATCCCTGAGAAAATTCTCATAAAGAAGACCAGAGCCCTGGTTAGCAGAGGGTGTGTCAGAGGCCATGCAGCAGGAAGGACAGCCTGGACCTGTCTTGTCCAAAGCCAAAGGCAGAGAGTCATGATGGCTGCTTCTCAGAGCCTGGCCTGGAAGTCTCAACATGGAAGCTGGGAAGTCTGGCACTGATGAGGAAATGTCCCTCACTGAGGCACACATGTGACTCACAGGACACGGCGTATGAATATCCAGAGCTCCATGGAGACTTCCAAATTCTACTCAAGAGACAGGTGCACAAATCCTGGATCCCTTCACTGCCTGTTGACATTTTTTAGCAACCTCAAAAGGGCTGCAAGTCTCTGTAGCCTTCAGGAAAGCATGTTGTCTAAGAGACCAACTTGGCTTTCCACTGTTAGCTTGCTCAAGCCACACCCTCTCTGGGCTCTGTACTGTGAGGTGTCGAAGATAGAGTGACTGATTCATTTCTTTTTTTCTTCTGTAGTGCTAGTATGGATCCCAGGGCTTCATACACGCTAGACAAGTGCCCTACTTCTGAGACACACTCCCAGCCCCAAGGGACCCTCATTCCTCAGACCTCATCCCAGGATCAAGTGAGCAGCTGTGCCTGTGCCACTGGATTTCAGTTTTTGTTGTTGTTGTTGTTGTTTTCTTTTTGCACTGCTGGGATGGAAACCAGGGTCTCTCTCATGTTAAACATATGTTCTACCACTAAGTCACAAACCTAGCCCAAATTTCTGATTTTTTTCTTTTCTTCCTTCCTTCCTTCCTTCCTCCCTCCCTCCCTTCCCCCTCCCTCCCTTCCTTCCTTCCTTCTTTTCTTTTTGGTACTGGGGATTGAACTCAGGGCTACTCAACCACTGAGCCTCATCCGCAGACCTATTTTATATTTTAATGAGAGCCAGGGCCTCACTGAGTTGCTTAGCACCTCGCCATTGCTGAGACTGGCTTTGAACTTGTGATTCTCCTGTCTCAGCCCTGCCCACTCCCCCCCAGCCGCTGGGATTACAGGCATGGGCCACCATGCCTGCCTCAAATTTCTGATTTCTTAACTTCCTCTTGGTTCTGACATTCTCTGTCATAGGACTTCCTCTATGAATGGGGGTCCTAGAGGAAATAAGCAGGTATTCAGAAAATGTAAAGATTCTAAGCACTTATTGTTTAAATATTATTTACAGTGTATATATTAAGTGTTTATGTATATTTACTATGTGTTTATTGAAGAATGTAATTCTGGTGGGGATGGTGACACACACCTTTAACCCCAGGGACTCCAAAGGCTAAGGCAGGAGGATGGGCAACTTACTCCAGAGTAAGTTGTTGAAGGACAGCCTGGGCAATTTAGCACGATCTTGTCTAAAAAAAAAAAAAAAAAAAAATTAGTCAGGCACATGCCTGTAATCCCAGCAGCTCAGGAGTCTAAGACAGGAGGATTGCAAGTTCAAAGCCAGCCTCAGCAAAAGTGAGATGCTAAGCAACTCAGTGAAACCCTATCTCTAAAGAAAATACAAAATAGAGCTGGGGATGTGGCTCAGTGGTTGAGTGCCCCTGAGTTCAATCCATGGTATCAAAAATAAATAAAAATAAATAAATAAATAAATAAATAATTGTCTCTGTGGTGCAATGGAGAGTGCATTGGACTTCCTGATGAGGCCATTCAAAAAATTATAATAATAAAATAACAAGGGTGGGAATGTAGCTTGGTGGTGAAATGCCCCTGGGTTCAATCCCTAGTACTTAAAAAAGAAAGGAAGAAGGAAGGAAGAACTAAGCCTAACCACTTTGTGTGCTGCATTAATATAAAGCACACACACAAAAGAATATTATAAACAAAAAATATTAGTCACCAACATATTCTCAGCCCCCCACAGGAAGTGGAAAACTCAATCAGACCTGGAGATTTTTTCTTTCTTTCTTTTTTTGTTTCCTGGTACTAGGGATTGAATCCAGGGCCTCACTGATGCCAGGCAAGTGCTCTACAACTGAGCTACATCCCCAGCTACATCTAGATCTAATTTGACACAGCCAGGACTAGGGGAAGGTGTAAGCAAGTGCAAAGATCTCTGGATTTCAGAACCAGGTTCTGGTTTTATTCTGAGACCCTGGCCAAAAATCAAAAGCCCTGAGCCTCAAGGGTCTCCTCTTTAGAATGGGATTACATCCCTCTACCTCATGCAACAGCTGACAGAAGTAAACCGAGAAAGGGAGGCAGAAGCTGGCCTAGCCAAAGGAACATGGGGAGCTATTTTCAAAACACAAAACATGAACCATGACCTACTAAAGGTGGGTTCCAATCAAGAACTATGTAATGTTTTGAACAAACAACAATAAAAAATTTTAAAAAATAAATAAATAAATAAATTATTTTATAATCACACACAAAAAAATAATAAAGGTGGGTTCCTTGGGACTTTTTCTATTTTTCTTTCTTTTTTTTTTTTTAATTTTAGTTGTTGATGGACCTTTATATTATTTATTTATATGCAATGTTGAGAATCAAACCCAGGGCTTCACATACACCAGGCAAGCACTCTACCACTGAGCCACAACCCTAGCCTTCCTTGGGGTTTTAATGTGTGTGCTTAGAAAATAAAGAAAACAGGGGCTGGGGATGTGGCTCAAGCGGTAGCGCGCTCACCTGGCATGCGTGCGGCCCAGGTTCGATCCTCAGCACCACATACAAACAAAGATGTTGTGTCCGCCGATAACTAAAAAATAAATATTAAAAAAAAAAAGAAAACAGAGAAATATAGAGTGTGTGCTTAGTATGTATAAGGCCCTGGGTTTAATATCCAGGACCAAAAAAAAAAAAAAAGAAATGAAAATGTAAACAGATCAGATGGCCAAGGGAGCTTGCATAGGGATGGGTTGGAGCATAACTCAGTGGTAGAGCATGGGCTTAGAAAACACAGGGCCCTAGTTAGATTCCCAACACCAGGGGGAAAAATACTTTTTTGTTGTTGTTGTTGTTTTCTAATTTTTAATTTTTTCCTTTGGCACTGGGGATTGATCCTAGGGGTGCTTTACCACTGAGCTACATCCCCAGGCTTTTCAATTTTTATTTTGAGACAGAGTCTCACAAAGTTGCTGAGGCTGGCTTCCAACCTGCAATCCTCTTGCCTCAATCTCCCCAGCCACTAGGATTACAGGCCTGCACTACTGAGCCTGGCTCTAACACTGGTGGCACTGGTTTACTTCCTCCTTTCTGCACATAGAGGGGAAAGATGAATTCCCCCCACCCCTGCCCCCAGGTACCAGGGATTAAATACAGGGGCGCTTAACCCCTGAGCCACATCCCCAGCCCTTTGTTGTTGTTTTTTTGTTGTTGTTGTTTGTTTGTTTTTTGGTAGTGGTGCTGGGGATTGAACCTAGGGCCTTTTACATGTGAGGCAAGCACTCTACCAACTGAGCTATATCCCCACCCCAGCCTGTTGTTTTTTTAACTTTAAATTTTGAGACAGGGTCTCACTTAGTTGCTTAGGACCTTGGTAAATTGCTAAGGCTGGCTTTAAATTTGTGATCCTCCTGCCTCAGCCTCTCTAGCTGCTGGGATTATAGGCATGTGCCACTGTACTTGATAATGCTTTTAATTAGTGATTAAGGCTTATCACTAATCCCACTTAATTATGTCAATCAGAACCAGGTAAGATTTGCTTCTAGGTTTTCAACCTACAGATCCAAAAATCTTGACTGAAAGATCTCCTGAACTCCATCTGGACTCAATTCCAGATTTTCTAGCCAACCAACATCAATAAAATTACACTCAGTTCTCCACCCCTGGGTAATGTAGGTGCCACCTGACTTTCCCTGGGGAAGCAGCAGGATTACTTCGGTCAATACATTGGTTTGGTTATGTCTGTTTCTCTGGGGAGAATAGAAGGTGACTTCTCACTATTCTATCCCAGTTCCAACAGACCTACCAAAAAATAAAGATTTTCATACATTAGGAACTTACATATGTGAACCTCAAAATGTTTGGCAAATTCAAATGGATTATGCTGTCCAAGAATCTTAGGAAGCATGATAGAGGGGCACTTTGCTGTGTCTGTGGACTGTTCCTGTTGATGAGGGACACTGGAGAACTTTAAATTCTTTCTTAGTACCCTTCCCATTGGTCTTAAGCAGTTGTCATTCTTCATTGCCAATGGGTACTACTTCCTTGGTCCAAGGATGTCTTGAAGGAGATCAATAAGAAGTCTTGCAAGCTGGCACCCACCGGGCCTTCATTTTTTTTTTTTTTTTTTAACCACTGAGGCGCCACCTCCCTTACTGCCTGTGGAGTGGCCTGGCTCAGTTCCCATTTCCCTATTTGGATGTGAATGTCACTTAGCCAGTTTGCCCACATGATTTCCCAGACCCAGGAAGGGACACGCCTTGGTGCAAAGATGCAATCGCTGCTACCACCATGGAAAGGAAAGCACGTCCTTGGTATAGTCTTGTGCCTCTCCCCCCCCTCCCCCGCCCCCACCCCCCCACCCCTTAGGTCAGAAGCAGTGGCTATGTCATCCATTTTTAAAAAATATTCTTTTTTGTTGTTGATAGAACTTTATTTTTATTTATATGTGGTGTTGAGACTCGAACCCAGTGCCTCACGCATGCTAGGCAAGCACTCCACCACTAAGCTACAACCCCAGCTCTGTTATCCATTTTTCTGTGGCATTTCATTCTCTCTGACAAAATTCCTTTAGCTTTGGGTTGATGATTTTCCAGCCAAATGGGTTTTTTGTGTGTGTTTGAGCTGGAAATTGAACTTAGGGCCTCACAGGTGTTAAGCATGCACTTTACCACTAAGTAACACACTAGCCAAGATTGCTTGTGCTTACAATTTCAGGCTATATGGATATCCCTACATCTAACTACTATCTCTACTTTGGGGAATGTCTTTTTCCAGAAAACCAAAGAAACTCTGTGCATTCTTAAGATAAAAAGGTGAGATTTAATAACAGGTCCTGACATTTCCAGGGGTCAGTGAGCAAACTGCATGGGGTGTATCCCTGAAATAACCTCACTGTATTTGCAAGCTCCCACTGACAAAGTTATTGTGGATGGACTTGACCCTACCAGGGTCCCCACTTGCCCTTTGTTCTGAAGTCTGGGGACTCCATTAAATATTAAAACTGTACCCAGAATCTCCATTCAAAGAAACACTTTCTAAAATTGTTCTGAGAGAAAGAAGCAGCTCAGGGAACTTTTAACTTTTTTCTTTATTTTTTTGTTTCTTATTCTGGGCAGTGCCAGGAATGAAACCCAGGATCATGAGCATGCTAGGCAAGCGTTGTACCATTGAGCTACATCCCCATCTCAAGGCTCAGGGCATTTTAGGTTCTTGTCGTTCTTCTTCTTCTTCTTTTTTTTTTTTAATATTTATTTTTTAGTTGTAGTTGAACACAATACCTTTATTTTATTATTTTTATGTGGTATGCACATGCTAGGCAAGCGCTCTATTGCTGAGCCACAACCCCAGCCCTTGTTCTTTTTTCTTTTTGGAGGGGAGATTGAACCTAAGGCTTGGTGTATGTTGGACAAACTTCACTTAGCTACAGCCTCAGCCCTTGTAAAATTTTATTTTGAGACAGGGTCTCCCAGGCTAAGTTGTCCTTGAACTTGGGATCCTTTTGCTTCTCCTCCTGAGTAGTAGCTGGGATTACAGGCATGCAGCACCATGTTTAACTGAAAAAAAAAAAATATATATATATATATATATATATGAAGTAGTTGGACACAATAACTTTATTTTATTTATTTTATAAAAAATAAATTTCCCTTCAGGAAACTGAAGGGACCATCAAGAGGGGTCAGATTCAGGAAGGGCCACATATTTGTTGGGAAAGAGTGGAGGACTGCACAAGGAGAGCCTTGCACGTGCTAGGCGAGCGCTCTACCACTGAGCCACAACCCCAGCCCCTGAATTTTAGATTCTTAATATGGCTTTACTCTGCATAAAGATTAAAGGACACAGGACCAGCCTTCCCCACACCTTTTCTGTACATGGGCTAAGTTTGAGATTTAGACAATGCAAGCTTAGGATTCATCCATAAAATAGCAGTAAGATAGGAATCAGTCACGACTGTCCTCTGTGTCTCTAGGTTTCTCATGTATAAAATGATGGGGCTGGACAACAGGCTGCTCTTTGATCCCAGTTTGGTTCAACAACTATAAAGAAGTTAAGTGCAAAGCACTGAGGGATTACTTAAATGAACAAGGCTGGTTTCCTATACTAGGAAGGCTTCCTATTAGTGCCTGGAATAAAATGAAAAGTTTCTGAGCCCTACTGTGTAGCATGCACAGTGCAAATCACTTTCAGCTCACAATCCTCAGCAACCTTTTGAGACTAGTGTTCTCTTATATGATGAGGAAAATAACTGGCCTTTCAGGGAGTGGCAGGCATGGGTTCGACCCCAGCTCTGCCAGCCACCAAAGTCCAAGTGTTTATCGTCCACTCTGCCTACCTCAGATACTTGCAGAATGTGGTAAGTGCTACAAGTAGAGGTGCCAACAAGGTGCTCTGAGAACATGTTGTCTTCATGTTTACAATGGCTTCTTTCCCTAGCCAGGACTCTTGTCAGCCTTGGCAGTTGGGACTGAGCTCACTCAGGGTGTCAGTCCCCACAGGACTCCCTGCCAACCACCCATCATTGTGACTCTCTGAATGTATTCTTTACTTTTCTTCCAGGAATGTCAGCCCACTTGTAACAATAACAATCACCCTTTCAACATGGTCACACTGTTTCATCGTTTACAAAGCAATTTCACATCCATTATCTCATTTAATCACTTCCTCCTCTACATTCCTACAGCATTTTCTTTGCATATCTTTAGTATAACATTCTGTCTTCTGTAACAGGCCCATTTCCCTTTATTGGATTCATCTTAGCTCACAAGTCCCATCATATAATTCAAGTATCTCTGCACCTTGCACACTTCTATGAACAAAGCAGGGGTGATAAAAATTCACCATACTGCATCCTCACAGTGTTGGGGTCTGTCTCAGTGCTGCTTCCTTCATTACTTTGATTCAATGCACATTTGAATCATTTGGTTGCCTAAAGAGGGCAAAGGTGAGGGACTCTGTGGCTCAGTGGTAGAGTGTTTGCCTAGCATGTGTGAGGCACTGGGTTCAATTCTCAGCACCACATATAAATAAAGAAAATAATAAAGGTCCATTGACAACTAAAAAATATTTTTAAAAATAGGGCAAAGATGAGTCCTTTGGGGGAAAGTGAGGTAAGAATTGTAAAACTGGAGGAAGATGGGTGAAGGCTTCTGACCCTTCATAGACCACAGTATATGCTACAGCACAAATGCTATTTGCAGTTTGGGGTGACAGATTAATTTTACATGGGGGTGGGTAGGAAGCAGGAATGCTTGCAAGGGCCCTTCCCAGCAGAAGGAAACTGAAGGGACCAACATGGGTCAGATTCAGGAAGGGCCACATATTTGTCTCTTGGGAAAGAGTTGGAGGACTGCACAAGGAGAAAAAAAAAGAAAGCAAGCAAAAAAGAAAAAAAGAAAAAAAAAAGAAAAAGAAAAAAAAAAAGCCTGATAAGTGACTCAGGCCTGTAATCCCAGTTACTGGGAAAGCTCAGACAGGAGGATCACAAGTTCAAGGCTAGCCTGTGCAACTTTGAGACCAGGGGAAGAGTGCTTGCCTAGCATGCCTGAGGCCCTGGGTACCATCCCCCTTAAAAAACAACCCTCTCAAACAAAACAAAACCAAACCGGGGGAAGGGCTATTTGGGCAGCTTTTCCAAAAAGGAGGAATAACTCCCCATAATATTCCAGGGGAGAGGAATCAGACGGTGGCAGTTCTCAGGAAAAAGAGCTCCCTTCCCACAACACTCAAAAAAAGTGCAAGGAGTACAACTCCCTGGCATTTCTTTAATAAAGACTGGGAGGGGGCACCAATTTCCTACAGTCCTTTTCTGGGGAAAGGCAAGGGTGCTTGAAGCTTAAATAAAAACACTTTATATCTTCAGAGATGATGGCTGGAGTGGGCCCACAGCATCACCCACTTTTCTTCAGTGGTGGGACAGAGCAGTGGCCTCCAACAGTGCTCAAAGAGGCAGAGGTGGCTCCCCAGACGTCGTCGGGAAAGGCAGTGGGCCTCAAATTCCTTTAATTAAGAGGGCTGGAATCCTGAGCCCCCAGGTTTCAGAAACGAGAGTCGGGAGTCCTAAATCTACAAAGTCATCCTTAGCCTGGAAACTCTCTACAGAAAAGCGAGCAGAGCAAGAATCCCCACAACTCTTTTAGAAAAGGGCCAGGGGAGAGATTTCTGATGATTCTCCTCGGAACGTGGGCCAGGGAAAGAATCCCGCGATTCTCCTCAGAACGAGGCCAAAGGCAAGAATCTCCAACATTCTCCTCAGAACAAGGTCGAAGCCACAACTCCAGAGAGAAAAGAGCGCAGGGGCAAAGAAGCCCCGCAGGGACAAGGCCCAGCCACGACTCGCCCAGAGACTCCTCAGAGGCGCCTCCCGCGGCCCCGCCCGCTGCCCGGCGCAACTGCCCCACGCCCGCCCGGCCCTGGCCGCCTCCGGTGCATTGTGGGTGGGGCGCCCCTGCTGAGCACTGCGGGGAACCCCCTGCCCAGCCAGTTGCCGGCCGCCGGGCGGCCCAGGCAAACCACCCTCCGGGGTCCAAGCGAGCCGGCCACGAATTGACGCGTCCCCCAGGCCCCACCCCTCATGGCATTCCCGCCCCGAAGTTGAAGTCCTGCCTTCGAAGGACCCTGAGTGGCCTGGTAGCCCGCTCCACTCTCCCATTGGCAGTTTTTCTGTCAGTCATTATGTCCCACCCACTAGGGCCCGCCCCAGCCACCGGCGCGATCCCGAGGGCCAGCCGGCCCACGCGCTCATTGGTCACAGCGTGCTGTCCGTCGTGAGACTGGCCACACCCTCCGTGGGGTGCGGATCCTAGGAGCTCCGGCCAGACCTCATTGGCCTGCGGCGCCGCCACTCGGCTAGACGCGCCTCAACCCGGAAGTGTGAGAGGCGAAATCTGCCTAGCAACCGGGGAAGCCGGGCTGTGAAGCGGGCAATTTCAGTGTGAGACCGAGCGGCGAGACCGAGCGGCGGCTCCGAGCGTGGCGCGGCAGCTCCTCCCGCCCGGGGTCAGCGCCCCGGCGCGCGCACGCGCACCCCGCTGCCCAAACGCGCCCCGCGCCGCCCGCGCAGTCGGTCGGTCGGTCGTCGGTCGTCCTGTCGTTGCCGTCGCCGCCGTAGGCGCCACCTGAGGGAGCCGCAGCCGTGGGACGTGACTGGACCCGACCCGACCGCGCTGCCCGTGGCCGTCCCGGGCTCCAGCCGCCCTCGACAGGGACGTCGAGCAACTTCGGTGAGTGCGGGGCTGGCGCCGCTGGTGGGGGTCCGTGGCTTCCGGTGCCCCGCGTTCCTCTGGGGCTTCCGCTTCTCCCCGGCACCACGTTCGCCGAGTGGACCCGGTTCTCTGAGGGTCCTCCGCCTTTCTGAGGTGTGTCCCATTCTCCTGGGGACTCCTGCGTCTCTAGGGAACCCCTACCTTTCTTTAGGACCCATGCCTCTGAGGGAAACAGCACCTTTTCTAAAGTCCCGTCCACTTTTCTGAGGGTCCACCTTTCCTCAGGACCCCGGTCTGTTTGAGGACCCCCTTCTCCATGCCTCTGAGGGGAGCCCCATCTGAGGGACACTCCACCTTTTTGAGGGACTGCTTGGTTCTCTGAAGGGCCTCCACCCCCTTTTCTGAGGGTCTCTGGCCTCTCTGAGACCCTCTCCCCACTTCTTTAAGGAGACCCTTGCTATTATGGGAAGACATTGTCTGAGGGGCCTCAGAAAGTAAAGGGGTCCCTAGGTATCCCCTGCTTCCATGATGGGGGCCTCCTTCTCTAAGGAGACGTTCCTTCTCTCTGAGGGGACCCTCCTTCTTTGGGGATGTCCACCTCTCTAAGGACATCACCCTGCCTCTATAGGGAACCCCCCACATTCTCTGAGGGGGTCCCTGCTTCTCTGAGCTATTGTTCCACTTTTTTGATGAGTCCCCTTCGTCCCCTACCTTTCTGAGATACTTTCCCTGCTTTTCTGGCCCCACTTCTTTGAGCAACTTTCTCCTCCCAAGTTTCCTCAGCTAATCTGGACTGTTCCTGCTTTCTGCAGAGTCCTTTCTGGAGGTGTTCCCCAGAAAGGAGTTATCACCAATTTGATGAAACCCTTATGTTTTTTGATGAGTTCCTTCACTTCCTGGTGTGTGCGGGGTACTATGAGATGTCCATACTTCTGACTGGATCCTTATTTCTCTGAGGTATACCCCCAACTTTCAAAGTATTTCTCTTTCTTTTGAGCCGTCTACTAATCTGTGCATGCTGCAATTTTCTGAGGGATTCTAAAGATTCTTCCCCCCATATGAGATGTCCCACTCCTATGGGTCCTGCCCATCTCTGAAATATGCCTCCACTTTTCCAAGATACTCTATTCTTTTTTTTTTTAATTCACTTTTTAGTTGTAGGTGGACACAGTATATTTATTTTATTTTTATGTGGTACTGAGGATGGAACCCAGTGCCTCATATGCGCTAGGTGAGTGCTCTACCACTGAGCCACAACCCCAGCCCCTCCAAGATACTTTATTCTTGCGGGGAGACACTGTGGATCATTTCATTTCTCTGAGAGGTTCCCTTGCATTTGAAGGGTTCCATTCTCACTTGCCTAAAGGTATCCCCCCCCTTTCTTGAGCCTTATTTCCTGATTCTCTAAGGAGAAACTCTCCCTTCATTTATCCTTGGAGTCCCCAACTTCGAGGTTCCCCTGTTTCTATTTGTGGCACCATTTCTTTATTGTGGAGGGAGAGACCAGAAATGTCCCTCCACCTCCTTTTCATTCTTTCTTCTAGGCAGGGGGTTTTCTCTGGACTTTTATCTCACCTTTCATTGGCCTGGAGGATTTTGTGACTGGAGGGGAAGTTGGAAGACTTAGAGGCAAAAAATAAAAAACACCCCTTTGTTTTCTCTTGTCCTTCTTAAGACTTGCAGGACTTGGGAGTTGGGGATTGTTGCTAGATGACCACCTTGGTTACTTCATTTTCCAGCCCTGGGGCTACCACAGGCCAGTGTAAGGCCAGTCTGGAGACCAAAGGGACAGAGTGGAGACATTGTCTCTCCATTATCACATTGTCAAGCTGTGGAACCAACCTACTTCCTGTCCTGTCCCTCAGTACTCCCTTTGCATAGTGTAACTCACCTTCCCCCGCCCTCCCGCCCCCTACAAAAAAAGGAGAAGAAAATTCTCCTTTGGGTCTTTCTGCTGCATTTTCTCTCCCTGAGCCTTCTGATTCACCCCTTGATCAATAAAAGATCTGTTGTGCCCCTGGTTTGAAAGGCAGGGCAAGAGGCAGGAAGTGGGTCACATTAGATCCAGAAAGAGTGAAAGAGAGGCAGGGGACAGAATTTGACTACATTGCCCTAAGTTTTAGGTAACTTCAGCCTGGCCCAAAGGAAGTTTTTACGTGGCTATTGCAAATGTCTATGTATTTTTTTAATGGCCCACCCTGGATTCCAGGTTCACTCCAGTAGCTAATTTTATCTGCTTCGCCAAATGCAGAGTTCTCAGGAGCCCAAGTAGATGAATGCTGGCATTGAGAGATTGTCCAAAGGACAGGAATGAACTCAGTTTGAAACCTGAGTAACTTGTAACTACTTCGTGTCCACATACAAGTCTCAAACTAAAAACATGGGGAGAGCTTGACTGAAGTGGAGTTCTGAAATATAGGCTGAACTCCAGTTTGGTTTAGCATGTCAACAGGTTCTTCCTTCTGACTTTGCTAGAACTGCAGTTCACTTTACAGTTTAACTTAAGGCGGTCTCTCTCCTGTTCTTTTCCATCTGGGTCTTACTTAATTTGAGTCCTTTGTGAAGACTCCTACCGAGGCTATAATTTGAGTTCTAAATCTGTCGGTGGACCATGTGGACACAAGTTTCAACTCGAGCTATTTTCTTCTGTGGAGAGGCGGTTGGAGAGTTTCCTGGGCCCTTTGCTCCTGGGATAGTCAAGTCCAGGCAGGATGCTGCTACAGACCTTTTACTCTTCTACTGCCTCTTCCTGGTCAGCTGTAGGCACAGCCCTGAGGTGAAGAGGAAAGATGGCGGGGACCTTGGGGCTTAGACTGTCCTGAGATGAGTGCAGAGATGTGAAATGAAAACCATAGGAGGGGCTGGGTTTGTGGCTCAGTGGTAGAGTGCTTGTCTAGCATGTTTGAGGCACTGGGTTTGATTCTCAGCAGCGCATATAAATAAATAAAACAAAGGTCCATTGACAACTGAAAACAAAAACAAAACAAACAGGACTGTGGGATAGAGTGATAAAAAGGGAACCTGGTGTCTTTGAAGTCAGAAGGACTGCCTTAGTCTGTTTTTTTTTTTTTTTGTTACTGTAATGAAATACCTGAGGTAGGCTACATTGTAAAGAAAAGAGGTTTATTTTGGCTCATTTTGGAGGTGCAAAGGCTCATATCCTGTGATAGTTTTCTTCTGGTAGAGTCCCAAGATGGTACAGAGCATCATGTGTCAAGAAACGGGATCATTCCATGCATATGTGTTTGTGGCTTCTCTCTCTCTCTCTCTCTCTCTCTCTTTTAAGTCCCCAGGAGTTAATCATGGGGACTCCACTCTAACTCTAATCATTTTTCAAAGGTCCTACTTCTAAACATCATAGTTGGATTAAATTCCCATCCTCTTAGTACATCACAATGGGGCTTAAATTTAAACATGGCAAGCCTTGGGGGGATGCTCAAACCATATCCAAACCATAGCAAGGTAGTCCTTCTTTCTTGAGACTTCCCTCCTCATTATCTGAGGGAGAAAGTCTTCCCTCATTTATCCTTGGAGTCCCCAACTTTAGGGTTCTCCTGTTTCTGTTTGTAGCACCCACTTCTCTCTCCCTATTGTGAAGGGAAAGATTAGGTTCTGGTTGTGCCCTTCCTGGTTGTGTGGCTTTGGACAAGTTATGGCACAAAATTAACACGTTTGTAAATATTTGAGGGAAAACATGCTATGAGTTGTGTGAGGGCACCTATTGCTGTGAGATGCTTCTTAGATGAATGAGTGAATCCGAAATAATGAACTGGAAGCACCTAGCACAACCCCCCATATATGATTGACATGCAATAAGCATTGGTTATGTTGCACATGATATTAGGGTCCTGGTCTGGACTCCCAGACCAGGAAGTGATTGACATTCTGCCAAAGCTAAATGTCCCTGAAGAGAAAAAAGCTTGATTAATCTGTTGGAAAACCCACTGTCCCATGAGTCTCTTTGTAAAAGTTTTTCTGTGTTCATCTCACTAGATGTGAGATAAATTTTGCTATGTGGGCTATTTGTATTTGCCTTGTCTTTGGCATCTCCCTCTGTCAAATGGGTGTAATTTGAGAGTTAAGGGCAAGTAGGGAGAAGTATTACTCTAATTAGACCATAGGCAAAATAGAAGATTATAAGAACTGAAGAATTGTGGGAAGAAAAAAATAGGTGAACATAAACTTAAAGAATCTTATCCATATTTTGAGACTGCTTGATTGAGAGATATGCAGGAGTTACCTGGTGAGTGATCTGTTCTTACACTTTGAAAGATGAACTGTTCTTTCATGGTAACAGATCAGATTTGGGAACAAAAGACTGGGAAAGCGGTGTACAAAGGCATTTGACGCCACACAATAATAGTACTTGGAGAGGGCCAGTGTATGGCTTAGTGCCCTCAAGAAGATCAGAATTCATTCCCTCACTCCTGGAACTAGGGTCTATTAGAGCTGTAGTGATAATAACAGCTCTTTTGGGTTTGGGGAGTGAAGGCAATACTGGGGTTGGAGGGGAATGGCAGTGGATTGGGAACAAGGTGATCAGTACACTCTATCTATCTATCTATCTGTCTATTTATTTATTTATTTATTAATTTTTTTTTTTTTAAATATTTATTTTTTAGTTTTCGGCGGACACAACATCTTTGTTTGTATGTGGTGCTGAGGATCGAACCCGGGCCGCACGCATGCCAGGCAAGCGCGCCACCGCTCGAGCCACATCCCCAGCCCCTGTGTCTATTTATTTTTAAGAGGGCTTTTGCTTAGCAATTAGTGAAAGCCCTAGAATCATGACAGGTGAATTGGGCCTAGCCTTCTTCACTTCTTAGTATGGGGACAGATGGAACTCTGACTCTGCCCCTGATGGATAAAACCTGGGGGGAAATAACGGGTGAAAATCTGAACTAGGCCCCTAGTGGGCTGCTCCTAAGTTTGAAAAAAAAATGGTTTTGTTCCTGGAATTATTAACCCCCTCCCAACATACAAAATGACTTTGTTATTGAAGCAAAGGAAAATTTACTAAACTTAAATATGTGTGAATTCTTTTTTTTTCCTTTTTGAACTGGGGATCAAACCCCAGGGCCTTGACTTCAATTCTTTTAAGGATACATATTCCACTATATGAGAAAGAAGCAAAGTTTATTATTTTAAAAATTTAAAAAATAAGGTAAACAACTTTAAAGTGATCTCTCTCCTCTTTGAAATAATGCTGTCTCTTGTGTACCACAGACTTCACTCTGGTAGATGGTGGCGCCACCACTGTGTCTCTATCTAACAGGAAGTTAAAAATTTTTTTTTTCTTTTTAATTGAAGGAACCTTACAGCAATAAAAGACCTTGGATAGTTAGAAATAATATTGATCTAGGTACATTTATTTAATGTAATGTATTATGGTTATCCATTGGTGGGCAGGTTTAAAAGGCATGTGGGTCCAAACACTGGTCAGCTTCTAACTCTGGCTGATAAACTGTTGATTTATATAACTGAAATAGCTAGGAAGTCAGGGTTTCCTTCCTGTTGGAGACAGCACTGGGGGCATTCAATCCCTATGGGATCTTGATGATAAGAAATAAGCTGACCTCTTTTGGAAATGGGATAAAACTACTGTATGGAATGGTTTCACCCAAATGAATGGATGGTGTTATTTTTAATTTCTAGTATCAAGTTTTGCTTTATCATCTCTGACACCTTTGTTTATAATGGTATGGTTGTTTGAATAGAGTTTTTTCTTCTAAACTGGCTTATAAGGGACATATGAGCACTCAAATAAGAGTTTTACTTATGACAGCTTCTGTCATAAGTAAAGCTCTTATTTGAGTGCTCATATGTCCCTTATAAATATAAATAAATAAATAAATATTTATTTTATAATAAATAATAAATATTCATTTTTATTAAATAAATAAATAAATAAATTTGTAATTAACTTATTTATTTAGTGCTGGGGATTGAACCCAGGGCCTTATACGTGTTAGGTAGATGCTCTACCACTGAGTTACATCCCCAGCCCAGCCCTTTTTCTTTCTTCCTGTTAGGGTCAAACCCAGGTCCTTGAAAATGAGTGTTTAAAAATGTAACTTAAATTGGATTAAACATTTGAAAGTGTTAAATCTTCTGGTTGATGTGACTTCCTATGTCAGTAAAAATTCAGCAACAAATGTTTGCATGTCTGAGATGCGTGTGCAGGTGCTGGGGTCTAGTAGTGAGCAGAATTGTTGCAGTGGGCCCTCCGGGACCTTGCATCCCATTTGAAGACAAGAAAATAAACGAATGAACTAATATTGTGGGGTCTCTTTGGGAATCTCCCTAAATACTGCAGCTGGTGTCATTGAGAGCCTGGGGTGGAGTTTCTTGGAGCTTTAGAAGCAAAACCTCCTTACCTCTTTTAATTTCCTCTCTAAACTTATTTCCTCCCTCTAAAAGGAGGCAGAAATTATGGCATTTTTCCCAGTTGATTGTTGGCTGTTGGCAGTAGTTGATCCATGATGACTGTGGCCGTAAACTTGGAGAATTGAGAGTCTGGGATGGTCACCATGGGGAATATTTTCAGCTTTTCTTTTCTTTTTTTTAAGAGCGAGAGAGAGAATTTTAATATTTATTTATTTATTTTTTAGTTTTCGGCGGACACAACATCATTATTTGTATGTGGTGCTGAGGATCGAACCCGGGCCGCACGCATGCCAGGCGAGCGCGCTACCGCTTGAGCCACATCCCCAGCCCCAGCTTTGCTTTTCTTGACGTTGGTAGTGAGTGGTGTGTGTTTTTGGAGTCCTGTGGCATTTCTTCATGGCAATGCATGAATAGCTCTAAAACCCCTTTTTGCTTTGCTTGAAATTGTGTGTGTATGTGTGTGTGTTTGGTATCAGGGACTGAACCTAGAGGTACTTAATCACTGAGCCACATCCTCAGCCCATTTTTATTTTTCATTTTGAGACGGGGTCTCACTAAGTTGCTGAGGTTGTCCTCAAACTTGTGATCATTCTGCCTCAGTCTCTGAGTCACTGGGATTACAGGTATGTGCCACTGCACCTGGCTGAAATATTTTTTGTTTTGAGACAGGGTCTGGGTCTCATAGTGTTGTCCAGGCTGGTCTTGAACTCCTGGGCTCAAGTGATCCTCTTACCTTAGCCTCCTCAGTAGCTGGGCCACCACATTTGGCTTGCTTGAAATCTTTTTTTTTTTTTTTTGGGCACTGGGGATTAAACCCAGTTTGCTAAGTTATATCCCCAGCCCTTTTTGAGTCTCACTAAGTTGCTTGAGGCCTTGCTAAATTGCTGAGGTTGACCTTCAATTTACCATCTTCCTGCTTCAGCCTCCTGAGCTGCTGGGATTATAGGCAAGAGCCATCATGCTTGGCTGCTTGAAATCATAAAAAAAGAAAAAAAAAATTCAGAGAGGGAGGCGCTTGGCTGTTGTTGATCACATAGGAAAAGTGAGATTTCCAATAGATGATTGTTTTGTCATGTATTGGTAGATTCTTTGTGCATGGGGTTTATTTTGTCCTAATGTTCCCTCTTCCACTGGGACTGGGAAGATGCCATGTATTTATATATTAATTTGCAATTTGGGGGATTGAACCTAGCGGTGATCTACCATTGAGTTACACGCTCAGTCCTTGGGACAGGGTCTTCCTAAGTTGCAGAGACTGGCCTTGAACTTTTGTTCCATCCTCCTGCCTCAGTAACTGTGCTTCCTGAGTAACTGTTATCATAGGCATCCACCACTGTGCAGTGCCTGGCTGAGAAGGTGCTATTTTGACTTTCCCATATTAGGGCGAAGTTAGAAATCTTAGATTTGATGTGTTGTCCCACCCCCACCCACCAGACTTGGAATTGAACTCAGGGCCTCAACATGTTAGGCAAGTGCTCTGCCACTGAATTATACCTTCAGCCCTTTCTTAAGATTTGATATTAATCCACATAGGCCAATTATTTAACAGGTGATTTTCTTAGGTAGATGGATCTGTGAGGGGTGGAGTCAGAGAGTAGGGCTAGATTCTCATTTAGGGCACAGAGGGGAAAGGGAGGAGAGTGTTATAATGAGAGTTCTGGTAGTCTGTTCTGCCTGCCTCCACTCTCAAGTAATGACTCTGGAGTTGGAGAGACAGGCTTAGGCCGGAAGTGGATGTGGACAAATAATGCAACTGTGCATGTGACCAGGCTCCCACCTCTGGGCTCCTGCTGCCCTTGGGAAGTAGATGCTTGCTCCGTCTTCACTTCCTGTTCTTTCTCTCTCTTGGCTTAGTACTTGGGCCCCAGTTTGAACATAGAAAATATGTTCAAGTACTCCTTTTTTTTCTTGTAAGTGGCTTACCTTTAGAGCTGGAAGCCACCTGTGGATTTTCACTGGGCAGTTCTTGCGGCTCGGCTAATATACACACAGTACAGAAGCCTATTTGGCAAGATGGCCAACGGGATAGTTTCCTGTCACATTTTCATAATGTTGCTCTCAGGAGCTTATCTTCTCCCAGGGCTGTCCTGGAGGTGTATATAGAACTTAGAGAAACAGAGAGCAGATAGGTGTTTCAGCAAGAGTGTACTCTTGAAGAATGGTTTGTAGTTATTTATGTCTGTTTGTGTGCAAAGGTACTGTGGAAGTCACTATGTGCAGTAGAAACTTTAGAGCCAGAAAACTTTGGGTTTGAGTCAGGATTCCATAACTTCCTGGCCTGTGACCTCAGGAAAATGGCCTAAGTACAAGTGGCCTAATTTTTTTTATCCTTAGGTTCTTGATCTGTGGTATGGGCATGGTAAACAAACAAGTGGCCAGATTATTGTAGGTGTCTGGTAAATGTATTGTTACAGAATTATATCAAGGCTGACTGTCCCTCTTGAGGTTGGCATTCAGGTTTGGACAGGTATCTTCAGCAGTTAATACTGCTTAAGAGCAAGCTCATCCATGTTGGGACTCAGGCTGGACATGTCTGAGAGCTGTTGTTGTGGAGGTTCCTGGGTTGACTTATTTTTCCTAGTGAAATCCCTCTGTTCATTGCAGCAATATCACCTTAGGATACTTGCTATATGGACTTGCAATGCCTTCTGAAGCATGATGGGGTAAATGAGGGAAAAACTGAATAGCTAAACTCCATGTGGCTGCATATCTATTAGCAAAAGCCTACCTTCTAAAGATATGGAAATGCTAATTTAACTTGCTAGGGGTTAGGCATTTGGCTGGAGATAGGAGCTCATAGGCTACCAAGAAAAGACAGGTGCAAGAACCAGTAAGTGCAGCAGAATGCTACAGTTGAATGGAGGAAGGAGGAGGGATAGGGAGAAACTACTTGTTAGGTGGCTAGGCATTCTGGTGCAAGGAATTGTGTGGGTGGCAAGGAACTGCAAGTAAAAACAGCCAGGTAAGTTCTCTCAATTTTATGAGGTATCCTCATCTTAAAATCAGAGTTAGAACAGAGCACTTCAGCAAGAAAAGCTGAAGTTACTCAAAAGTAGAAAGTCTTATAAAATGTGCCATAATAGGGCTGGGGTAGAGCACTTGCCTAGCATGTGTGAGCCATTGGGTTTGATTCTCAGCACTGCCTATAAGTAAGTGAATAAAATAAAGGTTTATCAGCATCCAAAAAATATTTTAAAAAATGTGCCATAATTGAATCCAAGCTGGGCACCATGGTGCACACCTATAATCTCAGCAATTAGGAAATCTGAGGCAGGGGATTGCAAGTTTGTGGCCAGCCTCAGCAATTTAGAGACCTTGTCTCAAAATAAAAAATAAACAGGCCAGATGTGGTAGCCTGTAATCCCAGTGGCTTGGGAGGCTGAGACAGGAGGATCACAAATTCAAAGCCAGCCTCAGCAATGGTGAGGCATTAAGTGATTCAGTGAGACCCTATCTCTAAATAAAGTATGTTTTAGCTGGGCACATTTTTTTTTTTTTTTTTTTTAAGAGAGAGAGAGGGAGAGAGAGAATTCTAATATTTATTTATTTATTTATTTTAGTTTTCGGCAGACACAACATCTTTGTTTGTATGTGGTACTGAGGATCGAATCCGGGCCGCATGCATGCCAGGTGAGCGAGCTGGGCACATTTTTCATTACAGTGGCTGTAATCCCAGTGACTCAGGAGGCCAAGGCAGGAGGATTGCAAGTTTGAGGCCAGCCCCAGCAATTTAGCGAGGCAGGCCCTAAGTAAATTATGAGACCCTGTCTCAAAATTAAAAAAAAAAAAAAATCCCCCTATACTGGGGATTAAACTCTGGTATGCTTAATCACTGAGCCACTACAGCCCCTCCTTTTTAAAAAAATTGCTTAGGGCTGCTTCACCAAGTTGTTGAGGCTGGCTTCAAACTTGCAAACCTTCTGCCTCAGCCTCCCCAATCTCTGGATTTTCAGATGTGTGCCACTGGGTTGACCTTCAGCTGGTCTAAAATCTTAACACATAAGAATAATTTTTAAACTTTCATGATGTTTTCAAGCTTTAGGATTTATTTTTAACCTCTCAAAGTATCCCTATGGAAGTTTGACTTTTGACCTAAATTTGAAATGAAAAATTTTCCCGAACCAAGAGGTAGTGAAATATAGGCCTGATTAGGCCTTCAAGAGGGTGTGGTTCTTTGTTATCACTCTGTGAAGGAAAAAATAAATCTAGAAAGACCCTCCACCTCTATGGGGGAGGGGGGCTACCTATCCTATTAGAAAAATACTTTGGAGGAATGTTTTTCCTCTTTAGAAAACAGTAAGTTGGACAGTTTGCCAGTTTAACAACTGGGGTGTGAACTGGATGCCGTTTTCCTTTTTGTCTAAACTAAGGATGTTTACTGGCAGACCCAGGGATGATGTGACTAACACTCTTTCTTTGCAGAGCAGGTTTGAATAGGCTGATATCTATACTCAAGACTGGCAGCCTTTTTAAAATTTTAATAGTACTTTCTGCTTTTTCTTCTTTTAATTTCTTAATTCATAGGACACATAGTTTACTTACTAACTTTTCAAAGACTTAGCATTGATCTAGATTAGGTGGGAACATATGTAGACACAAAAGAGATATTCCTTGCCAACTAGTGAGACAGCAGATGAAGACAGTGGGAGATGCACTTCTGGCTCACAAGAGTTCTGAGCTGGCTCGGGTTGTGGCTCAGTGGTAAAGCTGCTTGCTTGCCCAGCATGTGTGAGGCACTGGGTTCGATTCTCAGCACCACATATAAATAAATGAATAAAGCCCATCATCAAAAAAATATACAAAAAAAAAAAAAAAGACTTCTGAACAATTTGTGCTTAACCCTTTAGGGAAGTGTTTGTGCTCAGAACCCTATAGGAGCAGGAGGGACATCATCAGGGCTACCCAAAGACTCCTGTGGAAGGAACTGCCTAACTTAAAAATAAATAAATAAAGGTATAAAAATTTTTCAAAGAAATCTTCCTTTCTCCTTCCTTTCTTTATTTCCTTCTTTCTGTCTTTCTTTTCCTTTCATTTTGTTTTTTAATTAGAGGTTGAATCCAGGAATGCTTAACCAGTGAGCAACATCCCCAGCCCTTTTCTTTAAAAAATTGAGAGAGGGACTCACTTAAGTTGCTTAGGATCTCACTAAGTTTCTGAGGCTAGCTTTAAACTTGCTTTAGCCTCCTGAGTGCTGGGATTACAGGTGTGCACCACTGCCCAGCTCAAAGAAATTTTCTCATAAAAAAGTATAATACCATAAACATTCATTCACTAGGTGATGCTACTCCTTTTCAGGCCATTTGACACTGCATCCAGGCTTTGGCCAATTTCTGCTATAAAAGGAGACATAAACATGGAATTAGGCTCCAGTTTTTTTCTTCAGTTTCTCAACTGTGTAGGAAAGGGCTGAGATGGTGTTTAGAAGTTTATCTAATAGTATATTTGGAAGATAGACAATTTTACAGTGGTTAGGGTGTAAGGAGGCCTGACTACTGTTAGCAAGGATTTGGTCTATGAAAGATATGAAGCTTAAAATGAGTTTGAAAGAAGAATTTAAATAACAAGTGTTTGTGTGTGAGTATGTGTGATTCAAATTGTAAGGTCCTTATGTATGCTAGGCAAGTGCTGGGGTCACAGCCCAGCCCACAAGTATTTTTAAAGTACTTTATTTATTTATTTGAGGTGCTGAGAATTGAACTTACCTCAGACATTTCTAGGCAAGGACTCTACCACTGAGCTACAACCCCAGCTGTACAACTTACTCCCCCCTCATATACCTTTATTTATTTATTTGTTTATTTATTTATTTATTTATCTATCTATTTATTTATTTTTTTAATGTGGTTCTGAAGATGGAACCCAGTGTCTCATGCGTGCTAGGCAAGTGCTTTACTACGGAGCTACAAATGCAGCCTGAACAACTTACTCTTAAGGCCAGGGGAAAGCTGAGAAAAACATGATTCTAGCCCAAGTCATTTCTTAGTTTCTTCAGGTTTAGAATGTGCAGGTGATTGCATCATATTTCATAATCACTAGCTGAACTGTTTGCTATTTAGTCTATACTAGGCATCCAGGCAGCAAGGATTTTAGTCCAAGCAGCTAAGCCTAATCAAGGACCCACAAACAGGCCTGGATTCACTGCCATTTGTCACTTTATCCATCTATACACCTGGTTTTCTTATCACATAAATAAACCCTGTAGCCACTTCACCTTTGCCCACTATCCCCCATTCCCTGACTTCCTCACCTGGAGAAGCTGCCACTGACCTTTGGAGCAGCCCACTTGTCACCAGTGCATAACTCAGACCACAGGGATGTGTCATTAATATGTTACAGCTGATACCTCCCTCTTTAATACAGGGTAGTTTGTCACTCTCGTGACTCACAGAAGGCTTGCCAGCTCAGGCTCTGGAATCCTTACATTCATCTCAAGTCTCAGGTCTCTATCCTGACCACCCTCTACTCCGTTTTAGTTAATTAAGTTGGCATTAATCAAGACTCATGTAAGGAGCCATGAAGTAATATTTTGCTTGTATTGCTTTAATATACACCATCTGATTAATCATCACAGCATGAAGCAGTTCTTAAAATATACAACCACTGTATTAGAGTGAAAATTCTAAATATTTGCTCTAATCTATCCTTGCACATGGCATTTGGGAAGTATCTGAATTCCTATAGCAAGTTTGAGAATAAGAATGTTTTTGTTTGGTGTTTGAATTTGAACATTTGCATTTCTTTGTAGCAAAGCAAGTTGCTGACAAAAAAACAAAACAAAACAAAAACCAACAACTGGGTCACAGAAACCTTTAGAAGTAATCAATTTATATTTTGTATCATTTTTAGGTTGAGGAATGCTTCTCTTTTGGTCCAGGGGAGGTTGTACCAGATGTTTATTTTATTTTATTTTTTAATATCTTTATTTTACATTTATATGGGGCTGAGGATCGTACCCTGTGCCTCATACATGCTAGGCGAGCATTCTATCACTAAACCACAACCCCAGCCCTGTACCAGATGTTGTATTAAGCATTTAGAAGATTTTGGGGAGGAATCAATGAAAAAAGTTGCCAGGTGTGTGAAACTAGATACAATTAAAAGGGGGCTTTTGGGAACTTCCTGTTTAGGAGGGGTCATATAGCAGAAAAACAATTTTGTAAAACTTAGGTTCTAAGTGAAACGTTTTTCTAGATAAGGGGAGACACCCAATCGTGGGAATTACATTCTTGTTCAAATGAACTACAATACGAAATATTAGAGTATGTTGCAAGTGGTAAAAATATATTTAGGGAACTTTAAAATTGTATATATGTATGGCGTATTATAAAAAAATTAAATCACTACTCTTCAGGAGTCTAGGCATCTCATCATAAATTGCTTAAATTGGAAAAAGAACACGGAAAGAGTCTGTTCTGGTGATTCTTTGCCTTGAAAGAGCCTTGTGATACTAGGTTTCTCGAACTTTATACTTTCCCTACTGAAATTGTATTTTCTCTTTATATAGTTTAACATCTCCAAAGCCCAATTCTTTTTCAGGTTAGACTGTGTTTCCCCTGTGTCGCTGGAGAGGGAAGGATGCAGATTTGTCTTCTTTGGGGGAGGGAGGGTGTTCATCTTCTCTTAGAGGCACTGGGGTCGGGGCAGCTGATTGGGAGGCAATTCGAAGAGAGCAGTCATCCCCAAGTGTCTTCAGGTGGGTGGATTCTTTCTTAATAGAATTCCGTTCACCGTGCTGAAAAAGTTATTGTTCACCTGATCCACACCCCCCATCCGAAAGAAACCGTGGTCGAAGTTCCCCAGAGGGGAATTTCCGTGTGACGACCCCACGAGGACGGTATTCTAACCCCCGTTTCAGAGGTTGCAGAGTTGTTAGAGGTTGCCCAGCTCAGCTGGAGCTAGGTCAGAAGTGAGCGCGTCGTGAGTCAGCCTTGGGCGCGGCCCTCCCGGCTACTCCATGGGGCGACAACCCCTCCGCCTGTGGAGGGCGCTGGGACTCAACCAGTACCGAACCCGCCCGAGCCCGCGTGGGAAATCAAATAGTCTACCAAGCGCCGCAAGGGAGCGCGATGGGGAGGGGCGGCGCTTCCGGGGCGGGACCAGCCTGCCTCGCTCCGCCCTCCTAGCCGCCAAGGCCCGCCTTCTACGCCGTAGAGCCCCTCCCATCGGCCCCTCCCCGCCCATCCAGGCCCCGCCCATCGCCCGCCGGGCCCCGCCCAGCCGGGCGCGGGCGGGCGGCGTCGCCTTTAAGAGCTCCCCGGTGTTTTGGGGGCCGCGGGCCGGGCGCGCTGACCTGGTGCGCATGTCCCGGGCGGTGACGCCGGCGCCGGGCTCCATGTGTGCGGCCGAGGGGCGCATTATCTGGCCGGCGGCGCGGGCGGGCGGGCGGACCGGCGGAGCGAGCGCCGCGGGCCCGGGCGGCCCCACTGGCGTAGCGAACACGCACGGCCCGGCGCCCCCGGCCCCTCCGCCGCCCGGCCCCGCGGGCGACCCCGGACCCGAAGCCCCGCGAACCCGCGCGTTGCCCTAGGGCCCGGCGGATCCGCGGCCCGGTAAGTTCCTGACCAAACTTGGCTGGGGGCGGGGGCTAGAGATGGGGTGCGGGTACGCGTTGGAGACTTGAGCGGCGTAGGCGGCGCGGACCAGTCAGGGTCCTAGGGTCTTGGGGTCAGTGGGGGACCCCCAGGTGAGCGTGGAAAAGTGAGAGCAAGCTAGTTCTACTCCTTGTATTCCGGGAGCGTCTTTCTTGTGTTGCCCCAGAAAGTTCCCGGCTCCGACGCTGCCCGGGCACGTGGGGGCCTGGCGGGGCGGGGGTCCCGGAAAGTCGCAGCGTCTCCCGGCTTCCTCCTGCGCTTCCTCCGGGGCCAGGGAGGGGCCGGGCCGCGAGGCGCCGCTTCGGAGCAGTCGGGACGAGTGGGGGGGCGGCGGGCGGGTGGCACGTGGGCGCTCGGGGCGGGGGTCCCTCGCAGGGGGCGGGGGTCCCAGGCGGGCAGGCTGCGGCGCTGAACCCCGCGGCGGTGGCGGCGGCGACGGATCCCGTGTCAGAATAAGAGTCCCCGCGCGCCCACGCCTGCAGGGCCGGCCCTCCCCCCCCCCTTCCCCTGCTCGCGCCCTTCCTGCTTGACCCCCGGGAGCCGCGGGACCCTTCCCCCTCCCTGGGCTTCATCTTTTTTCAAGGCCCTACACTTTAAATTTGCCTCACCATTTAGGAGATGGCTCTGTTGATTTCTTTCTTTCCCACCTGGAATGGGTTGGCATCAGTGACTAGACAGCAGCAGCTGGCCTTTTAAAGGGATTATTGCCAAGAATCGGAATTGATCACTTCAACAAGGAAAGGCTTATAGGCAGGGCCGCAGCGACAGTCGGACACTTGGTTGTGCACACACAGACTAAGAAAGGAATGGGGATCCCTCCCTTAGGAACTGAATGACAACCCTTGAATGCATGTTTCTGCCCTGCCTTGGGAATTTTGCAGAGTGCTTAATTTTGAATAACTTGACCCAGAATCTTTAGGTCTGTAGTTCATCCTTAAGAGCTTTGGATTCTTTGGAACAAAGTCCGGGTGAGTCACCTGAGCCTTGAATTTTTCTTTTCCATACCCATTTACTTCTTTCATTTTTCTTGGAGTACACAGCGCTCCTTACATCTCTGGTTCTGTGTGCCCATTCACACAGTGACACCTCCTGGTTACAGTAGCACAGAGAAACCAAGGGACAGACAGTCCTCTGTGCTGTTGTCTCAGCCTTGGACTTATCCTGTTCTGTTGATGTACTTTTTCTTTGGTAGTAGTTACAAGTTTTCTTTTGAGCTAGATTACATGAAGAATGCTTGCTGGCAGCAGTTTGTTAATATGTGCTAGTATCAGTAGCTTGTTGGACCTGACTGCAAGCTTTGGAGGAGGGCTCATTCTCTGATTGTCCCCCAGATTTGAGTGCCTACTGTCTGCTAAGTCTACCACAGACATATTTGGTACCTATAATGATCCTGTGTTTGGTGGTATAATCTCCACTTTATAGGTGAGAAAATTGGGACTCTTAAGAGGCCCAAGGCTGCTGAGTAGGGGGGCAGAGCAGCGTTTGAACTTTGGCTTGGAGCTCTAGAGCCCATGAATGTTGCTGTGTTCAAGCCCACTGCATGAGCATTTCCCAGGAGCTCTTGAAATTAGATGAGGCAGTTTTCTTATCTAGGCTCTTGTGCATCTCTGCATGGAAGTGGGAGATGATCTGGTGGTGTGGGGACACCATTGTAGTCCTGCTTTGTCCTTGGAAAATAGAAATGTCTGTTCTGCTGCCTTTAAGGAGTGGAGCCATGGAGTTACTTCTTTGCATTTCACTTCGTAGGTTTTGGAGTTAGAGAAAGTTGGTTATTCTCTAGAGGAAGCAGTTTAGAGTGTGGGAATTTTGAGAATCATTTTCTAGACTCTTCTCCCTTCACTTACTAACTCCCCGCTTCATCTTTTATTCCTTATTTGTTCTCTAAAGTTCTTTAAAATTTTTTTTTTTTTTTTTTTAGTTATGGTTGGACACATACCTTTATTTCATTTTATGTGCTGCTGAGGATCAAACCCAGCACCCCACCTTTACTAGATGAGCTCTCTATCGCTGAGCCACAACCTCAGCCCCTAAAGTTCTGAAGCTGATATTTACAAGGATTCCTTTTCATCTTGGAAGTAGGATAAGAAAATGGGAAGATTTGTGTATTATTGATAGGCGTACATTGTTATTTTCACTTAGATTACATCATTTTTTCTAGTGTCTGGTCATCTCTAATAATGCAGTATCATTTGGCAGATCCTGCAATCTTATATTTTGAAAATGAGGGGGAAAATGCTACACGGAAAGGAAAAAAATCTTGGAAGGACTTGTACAAAAAGTGGATTAGGATTAGCAGGAGTTCTCCCTGACTTAAAATTTTTGGGGGGTATTTCTATTTTTTTTGTGTGTATATGTGTGTTTAATAAACATTTTTGAGTAACGAAACACATTTTAAAGACTTAAATTCTTAACTTTTTGGTAGCTTCTCTGACTTGTTTTGCGTCACTTATTTTATGAATTTTTGGCATTCCAATAAGTGATTTGTGGATTTATTCAATGCATATTGGCATACATACTGTGCCTCCGGCACTGTGCAAAGAATCCCTGCTTGGTGGAGTTCACAGTGAGACTAGTGGGTGAAGAATAGTAATTCATCTTATAAACACGGGGAAACTAACAGGGGCCAAAGAGAGGAGGACACTGTGACTTTCTCATAGGAGTGTCACAGGATGAGGGGAGGTTAAGTAGGTAAAGAGAAAGAGAGAAGAGTTTCTGGCAGGAGAGTGCTTGACCTGAAGGAAGATCGTTGAGTTGGAGCAGAGAGAGACATAAGAATAGATGGGCAGGCTGGAGGTCAGGTGGGCAGACTGCTGGGTCTCCCTGGGATGAGATAGCGTCTAGGATTTCCCCTGAGAGTAGTGGGACCTCATGGAAGGGGATAGGACAAGGAAGGGGCGGGTCGGGTTAAGCTTAAAGCCAGGACTTCTTTGGGTCTTTGCAGAGGATTGAAGGATGCCTCTAAAGGATATATAGGTGGGGAAACCGTGAAAACCATTTTGAAAACCATTTTGAAGCGTTGATTTTTTAAAATTACTTGTTCTCTTGGGAAAAAAATTAAGATCAACTTACAGAGTCTTGGATATGGATATGTCAATTCCCAGCAGGCAAAATGTAGTGGTCCTTACCAGTGAATTCAGTTAAATTAATAATAATAATAATGATAATAATAATGATAATGTTGTTAATGTTAAGTGAATTCAGTTAATCAGCATACATTAACATCTGAAAGCATGGGCACCTCATTATGCTTGCCTGGAGAAGTCAGTACCTGCTTGGACTCCTGGTGTTCCTGTGCCATCAAGTGGAATAGGCAGGGCTATTTTTTCTACACCTTTCTCTCTCCTGATAATTGAGTTAATTTATGCACATTGTAGAAAACTGGGAAGATTGTGTACTAGGCTAGTAGGTGAATTCTTCAGGAGAAAGCTGTTCTGGAGTAATTGAGCATCATAGGAGATTTCCTCCTACCCATCTTGTCTTGGGGTTGGGAAGTGCTACAGAACCAGAAGAACAAGTTGTCAGTGTCATAGTTTGAGGCTTACAGAACTATGTTGCCTATTAAGTGTGGTCATTAGAATGGATGCTCATGAGTTATCTGAATTGTTTCAGAAGGTAACTGAGTCTGGCCTCAGATTGCCATTCTTTTCATGTAATGTAACTTATTTTATGTGCTAACTGTGCAAAGCTACCTCTCTGAATTGAATTAGAAAGGCAATGTGTTAAGATTGGCATAAAAAGTAAGGGGTCTTGAATTAATTAATTACAATGAGACTGGTGTTCTCAAAAACCAAAATCCTGACTGAGGACAGATCCTACCTGCTTGTAGATTCCCACAGAGATCTAGGACTTTTTAGTAGAGAGAATGTCTTTGGCCCATCCCCCACCCTGTGCTTTCCAGGCTGTATTTGTGACCTCTTTTTGACTGATGAAAATGTAGGTTAGTCTTTTAGAAGACAAAGGAACTTATTGGAATAGAGTACCTGCAGGTAGCCTCAGGAATTGACTGGGAATTCTCAGAAACCCTCCAGGGTTTGGGGTAAAGGGCTTCAGTCTCAAGGTCCCCAGATTGGCACAGCCAGGACTACTTGTAGTTTCTCCATGTACTATACTCATGTTCTCTCTCTTCACCTTCCCAAAGGTATCCTGTGTTTCATGGATGACTTGTTTCCTGTTCTGATTCCTGGTTCTCTTAGGTTCTTTAATATAAAAGGGCTGAAGATATGATATCTATGTGTGAAGAGTAGAGAACCACATCTGAGACAGGATAGTTAGGATGTGCTGGCTAGAGATGGGAAGAGCCCAAGTGGGGGCTCCCAGTAGGTTAAGGTAGGAGTTACAGGCGAGAGATTTGAGGTTGTAAGACCTTGAGGCTACTTGTCTTCAAAGAGAGACAGGTGGAGCTGTGAGCTGGGGGAGGGGAGGGGAGGGGAGGGTCTGGCTTTGTGGGATTACAGAGAAAGTCTGCTTGTTTGAGGGATTTGTTGAAGAATCCTTTCGTCCTTCTTGCAGTTCTCTCTGGACCTGGTATTGCCTGGCTTGCCTTACTGGTCAGACCTTTCTGTTTGAATTTGAAACTTAACTCAGCCTAAATCAGGTGGTGCCTTTGAGTACACTTAAAGAATACTGCTACATTATAGTGTGGCGGCTCCTCCTGTGCCAGGGAGCAGCCTCCCTGGCACAGTCCAGTGCTGCCTACTGTTTGCCAGGTGAGGCTGTGGTCCTATTAGTGAACAGCAGGTTCCTGCAGGAGTCTTGCTTGACTCTGGTTTAGCCTCCCCCTTCCTGGGTGTGAACTTCTCAGACTACTTTCTAGCAACTCACCTCTGCCCTTTGATTTCTATTTCTGTAGGGTGGGTGGTGTTTACTATCTACTTTTGGAGGCTGTGTTGGGAGTGAGATAGCAAACGCAAATGGTCTACCCCTGTGCCTAATGTGTTTCAAAGGTGGGAGTTAATGGTGTCTTCCATTATGGCCAGAATGGATGAGCCATAGCCCAAAAAGCATTAACAACTACTGCACTTCTTGTGCGTGAAGCATCTCCATATTCATAGAACTGTCTGCTGTGTGTCCTTTGGAGCCTTACCTCAACTTTGTGCCATAGCCTGTACCTACATTCCAGATGTAAGATGGCAAAGTCCCCTTCAAGGAAACACTTGCAAGTGTCATTTTACCATTATTCTGCAGTTGAGACTTGGCTTCACCTTTTCTGATTTCAAACTGTGTATGTTTTCCTCTAGTCTCAGGGTTCCCCTAGTGACATCAAATGGCTGGGTTGGTTGTGTCCCGCCAAGGAAAGGAGGTAGCCTCTTTCCTGGCTCTGTGCCTACCAAACCCAGTATCCTGACTTCCAGGGACAGTCTTTCTGTCTGTTAAATGGGAAGTTGTTTGCCAGGAAGATCTGTCATGGGATCCTGTCTTTAGGAGCCAAGAGGGGCCCCTGCCCCTCTGATTTTATCACTGCAGAGACTCTGGCCAGGGTTTGAAGTAGGTTGTTGGTTGTGCATTTGTGACAAATGGGAAAGCCAAGGTCCATCTTGTCCTTCTTCAGAACTTCCCTTTTAGACTTAACAGCTCCCTAGCCAGCTTGGGAGTCCGACAGATCTGACTTTGCCACTGAATGCTTTCATATCTCTCTTCAACTTTAGTTGGCTCACCTGGCTCACTAGGCCTCAGCTTTTGCATGAGTTGATGGAACAGTATCTTTGCCTTCATAGGATAGCTATGAGGACAAGTGGAAAATGTTTGCAAGTTGTTGGAGTGTCCCAACCTTTGCTTCTCGATTCATCGTGAAGCCAAAGTTCCTTCTCCCCGCTAATGACAACTACACAGCTGTCCCCTAGTTTTCCATCTCAGTTATCATGCATGCACAGTGAAACATTGAAGAGCTAGGTTTTCTTTTCTTTCTTTCCTTTTTTTTTTTTTTTCTTTCGGTACAGGGGATTAAACCCAGGTGCACTCTTATCGGTTAACTGCATTTCCCAGCTCTTTTTTTTTTTTTTTTCAAATTTTGATTTTGAGACAGGGCCTTGCTAAGTTGCCCAGCCTGGCTTCAAATTTGTGATCATCCTGTCTCAGCTTCTTGAGTAACTGAAATTATAGGCACAGAACAAATGTGCCTGGCTAGGTTTTCTTTAAAACAACATCCCACTGTAAGCTAGCAATTTGGGGGTCTTTGGAGCTCACTGTAAGGGATTCTCACCTAAAATATCATCAGATTGTCTGCAAGGAAACAAAAAAACCTTGTGACCCTAAACTTGTGCATCTACTCTCATTTCCTCCAGTCACAACTGGTTTGTGCCTTTGAGTCAGGGGCTGTTAAATTATATTGAACACATTCTTAACCTTAGAGGTGGTTGATTACCATGACCTTGGAGGTGAGCAGATTTCAGGCCAGTGTTTTCTGTCACTTGAGTTTCTAGTTGTAGAGTTTTATAGTAGCGACAACAGACTTAGTTTTTTCTTTCTTTTTTGTACCAGGGGGTGAACCTAGGGACACTTAACCATGGAGCCACATCTCTACCGTTATCTATCTGTCTATCTATCTATCTATTTATTTTTAGTTGTAGTTAGACACAATATTTTATTTTTATGTGGTGCTGAGGATCAAACCCAGGACCTCACGTGTGCTAGCCGAGTGCTGAGCCACTATCCCAGCCCCCCCTTATTTATTTTTTATTTTGGGACAGGGTCTTGCTAATATGCTTAGGGTCTTGCCGAGTTGCTTAGGGTCTCGCTAAGTTGAAGAGGCTGGCTTTGAACTTGCCATCCTCCTGCCTCAACCTCCCCAGCCACTGGGATTACAGGTGTGCGCCACCATGCCTGGCTAGACTTTTAGTTTTCTTATGTGTTTTGTACAGGCTCACCCTGCCGGCAAGTTCTGGAAACTTTGGTGTAGCCACTCTCCATTTGTATCTGTAGAGGAAATAACATTTTTCAGTGGTGAAGCCTGATGATTTGAGAAAAAAGAGCGGCGGACTGAATTCTTGTTTTGAAAGCATTGATTGGATTGGGGCTGGGGATGTGGCTCAAGCGGTAGCGCGCTCGCCTGGCATGCGTGCGGCCCGGGTTCGATCCTCAGCACAACATACAAACAAAGATGTTGTTTCCGCCGATAACTAAAAAAATAAATATTAAAAAAAAAAAGAAAGAAAGAAAGAAAGAAAGAAAGCATTGATTGGATCACTTGGCCTGTGATGTTTTCAGGACTTGATGGAATACCTGTACTTCATTTTCTGTTTAATACCATATCCCTGGGCTTGTTAAGGGTTAATGCCAACCCCCTTCAATGGTAATTTTTTTTCAGAGGATGCCAGGACTTCCACTTTGGGATTTGATTACATTCACTTGAACCTTTTTGGTGAACTAATCATCCCAGTAGTTTGTATGTTGGTCATCTCTGTCTCCTGCCTCCCTTCCTCAAACCTGTAGTGAAGTTCTTTTTTTTTTTTAAATAGTTTTAGTTGTAGATGGATGCAATACCTACCTACCTTCCTTCCTTTCTTGTGGTGAGGATTGAACCCAGTGCCTCACATGTGCTAGGTGAGCTCTACCACTGAGCTACAACCCCAGCCCTGTAGTGAAGTTCTGTTGAGTCTTTTTGTCTCATTTACAACAGTACAGTGTTATTTCCTGATGCTAAATTCTGTGGAAAAGATTGAGAGTCTTAGATGTTAGTCATAGAAGGATCCAGGTCTGGTGGGTTTTTTTTGTACTGGGGATTGAACCCAGGGACGCCTTAGTTACATTTCTAGCCCTTATTCACTTTTGGTCTCACTAAGTTGCTTAGGGCCATGCTGAATTGTTGAGGTTGGCTTAAAATTCCTCTCCTGCCTCAGCCTTATAAATTGCTGGGATTATAGGAATGCACTAGAGTGCCTGGCCCAGGTTTGCTTTTGAAGTTGTCTTGGTATTAATGTACTGAGTATGGATTGTAGTGTCTTTGTAGCCTTACTGTCAATTTGTATTTGTCAAGCCATAGCATTAGAAATGTAACTATATATGGTAGTTGGGCAGCAGACAAATCTAGGATTCACCTGGGACTTGCTTCTTCTGTTCTGCTGAATTCAACACCTGGCACATGGACTTCAGTCTGAGCCACATAACTCCTTTGTGTTACTGCGTGTGACTTGGAGCCCAAGTGGAAGAGTGGCCTGCCCAATATTGACTTGAAGGAACAAGAACATAACTCTGTTTCTGGAGCTTTCCTAGTCTTTTTGATCTCCATGTTCTTATTGATTTCTTCATGACTTTGTTAATTTTGTTTTGTTTTAGTTTCCTTACTTAATTTACGGAGGTCCATTGGCCACTTTCCTTCCTTGGGGCCTTCTCTTTTTTTGAGCCCTGAGGTTATCATGGGTGTCTAAGGTGAGGATGGGACAGGATGCGGAGAGGAAGAACTGACTGAGGGCTGTCTTTGAAAAATAAAAGTGTGGGGCTGGGCTCTAGCTTAGTGATAGAGCACTTGCTTAGCATGTGAGAGGCCCCCAGCACCACAAAAAACAGAACCAAAAAGACCAGCAGGGTTTTCTGTCCTGGAATAGAGTAGGTGATCGTTTTAAATTTTAAAAGCGTAAAACTGCTTTTCTCTCTCTATTACTTAAAAAGCAATTGCACTTGTAGACGTCCTTCAGGTGATATGTGGGTGACCATTTCAAGATCCAATAGCATTTCATTGAAGTTGGCAGGGAGCAGACCACATATCAGATCCCACACTGGGCTTCCCTGGTCAGCTGTGCAAGTCCAGGGCAAGAATGAGGCCTTTACATTTTGCTAAGGATGCTGGCTGCTAAAAACATTAAGGGGAGTTATTTTTCATATACCATTTATTTATTCATTCATTCATTCATTCATTCTTTTGTTTATTTTATAAGTTGTTGTTAGACATTTATTTATATGTGGTGCTGAGAATCGAACCCAGTGCCTCGAACCTTGCTTGCCAGGCAAGTGTACTACTGCTGAGCCCCAGCCCCTTGCGTACCCTTTATATGTGGAAGAGTCTCTTCTGACTGCTGGTGTGGTTTTAACAGTATCACAGGACAGCTGGTTAAGGGGATTAAATAGATTTTATTCAGAGAAGGTGTGGTGGAAAGTCAAGCTTTCTTGGCTCAGAATTGGAAGGGTGGCCTTTCGTGCTGCTAGCACTGTTGAGCACAGGCTTGCTCTCATGCCCTTGGAGAGTATGGAAGGGGTTCCTTTTTCCAGAAATAAGATCAGGTGGCCATGCCACAAAGGGCAGCAAAAGTGGATGGGTGGCTATTTGGGGAAGGAGCTCAGTATTGAGTGAGCAGCTCAGAGACATACTTACACCCACCTTCTGTGAAGTTTAAGGTAATGGGAGCTCATCCACTCTGTTGCTTTGGTTTATTGCAGAAGGGAAAAGGAAACAAAAATTGCTTAGAAAAATTAGTGTGACTTCCATCTGTTCAGCTCCTGAGTCTGTGAACCACTTACTATTAACTTTTTTTTGGTATTGATGATTGAATCCAGGGGTGCTTTACCACTGAGCTACATTCCTAGTCCTTTTTATTTTTTGAGACAGTGTCTTGCTAAGTTGTTGAGGCTGACCTGTACTTGGGATCCTCCTGCCTCAGCCTCCTGAGTCTCTGGGATTAGAGGCATATGCTACTGCACCTGGCTCATTGTTGGTTATGTTTAATTTTTTTTTTCAGTGCTGTGGATATAATTCAGAGCCTTATTTGTGCTATGCAAGCCTTCTACCACTGTGTTTACATACCCATATGGTTTAAGTTATTTCAAAAAGTGAATTTACTGATGTTTAAGAGCCTGTGCTATAAAGCTTAAATGAAGTGAGGATTTCCTTCCCATAGGAATAAATATAACTTAATAAAACTAGCTCAAGAAGGGGGCGGGGAAATAGCCTATGCTATACCAGTAGGTGCCCCAAAGAGTGAAATGCAGCCCAAATGTTGCATCACCACACTATGAAATGACCAAAGTAGGAGATATGTTATTAGAAGTGGGATTCTTTAAGCAGAACTTTTTAGCTGGTGGGCTAGGATGGGTGATAGAAATGTAGAGATGTCTTTGTGGCCAGGCAGCCTCAGTCCTCAGCTCTTCAGGCTGTAACTAACATTGTTTTACTCCAGTGTGTGCTATACAAATTGGATTTTTAAATTATTATTATTATCATTTTTTTTTTGGTATTTGGTGTTGTACCGAGGGCCTTGCACATCCTCCAGGACAAGTGCTTTACACTGATCTGCCCTTCCAACCTTTTGTTTATGTCTCACTAAGTTGCTCAAGTTGACCTTAAATTTGCCATCCTCCTGCCTCAGCCTCCTGATTAGCTGGGATTACTAGCTACTGGTAGTTGTGCACTACCATGCCTGGCTCAAAAAGGATTTTTGTTAGATGCCACCCCATGCCATGAAAAAGGTGGGACATTTGCTCCAATTCTCCCACCCCAATCCCTACCCCCATCCCCCACCCCTTCTCCCATTCACTATTGTGAGGAGATGTGGTTGGTCTCAGGTCATTTATTGTAGAGATGTCCAAGGACACTTTACCCTCCTGGACCCCAGGATTTTTGAAAAATTTTACTGGGAAATAAAGTTGGAAACCATAAGTTTTTCTAATTATTGTCAATGATCTAAAATAGGAGTCTGTTTATACTTTATTCTAAAAAGCAAGGAGAACCCACAAGGGTTTCTGAGCAGGAGTGTTGACTCACATTAGGTAGGGAGGCCAGTTGGGGAGAGAAAAGGCCATTGACAAAAGGCGGATATGAATTGATATAGCTTTGGATTTGCCTGACAGGAAATAAAAGGCAGGGACAGGTGCCAGAGACACTGCAGGAAGATTGGGTGAGGATTAAGTGGATACCAGGGCCTGAAGACAATTCATCTGTTCATTGGACAACTGTTGGAAGTTCCTTCCCTGCTCAGTCTTTTGAGCCTCTGGAGGTGATGACTGAGATGGCCCATTCTTGGCCCTTGGAGGTTTTATAGTTCTGGTGGGGAGGGTTGGAGATGGGGCAGGGTACCATGAAGCGGGTGACTGGAGCACCCTGAGAAAGAGGAAGGGCAACAGTGAAGTAACAATGACAGGATGGAAGTTAGAGGTCCCAGAACTTAACCTAGCCTGAGAAAGAGCTTTCTAGCATTTTAGGAGTCCAGGAAAGTCTCATTATGATCCCAGAGCCCTGGGATCTGATTGCAAACCTGCATTTTCTGGATTCTGAGCATTTTCCAGCTTGAAGTTTTAGACACTTTTCCAAGAAGACCCAGGGTGATTAAGATACATCTCTGAAATATCCACATGAATTATTCTAACAGCTGCTGCTTGCTGGTTTTAGGAAGCTTAGTTGTTTCATGCATTGCTCAAGTGTTTTCACATGCTGGCTCTTCTGGCAGAGTTGGGTATTCCATTGAGAGTGGGGAGGGGTTGTGGCCACAGGAAAGGTAGAAGTCTTGGAGATTTGGACATTTGTATAAAAAGATTTAGCATCTGGCTGATGATCACCAAGTCCTTGTTGGGGTCCTGATTGGGGAGCTTAGGGATGGGAGTAAGAAATCAGATGGTTTAGGTGGGAATGTCATCACCTACTGTGAGAGGCCGTCCTAGTTGGGTCTGGGTTGTCCCCCAGATCTTGTGTCCTTTGTTATCTTCAAAATCCCCTTGCTATGTCAGTGGCTAGAAGACCTGTCTTCTGCCCTGTGGTCCTTCTACCCTGCTCATTGTCTCTTGTGGATGGATGCTTAGTGCTGTCCTGGTGGTAGGGCGAAGAAGGGCCCTGGTTTGTTCCTGTTATGTCCTGAGTTGTGGTTGGTATGTGTACAGTCTCTTTGGAAATGAAGATAAAAATTGGTCCTGGTTAATGACCCAGGCTGGGAAGTGCTTGTCAAATCCTTTAAGCCCCTTTTCTTGGCTTATAGATTGGCAGCAGGGACTCAGAAGTGTTTTGTCAACTGTTTTAGTCAGCTTTTTCACCGCTATGACTAAAAGATCTGACCAGAACAATTTTAGGATAGAAAAGTTTATTCGAGGGCTCACGGTTTCAGAAGTCTTAGTCCATAGAAGGCCGGCTGCGTTTTTCAGGGCTCAGGTGAGACTGAACATCAGCGGGAGAGTATGGCAGAGGGAAGCAGCTCACATCATGGTGATCAAGAAGCAGAGAGTGAGAGAGACTCCACTCTCTAGATTATATATCCCATAGCCATACCCCCAATTAACCAGTTCCTCTAGCCACACCCCATCTGCTTCCAGTTTCCACTCAGTTAATTCCATCAGGGATTAATTCACCGATTGGGTTAAGACTCTCAAAACCCAATCATTTCTCCTCTGAACCTTTTGCATTGTCTCACATGTGAGCTTTTGGGAGATACCTCACATTCAAACCATAACATCAACAGAGGGCAGATAGTTGGTTGTACACACGGGGGGCACACTGAATCCCAGACTTCAGACAGGGCACTACCAATGATACCCCCACTCGACAGATAGGAAAAACAAAGCTCAGAGAAGTCAAGGGAATTGTCCAGTGTCATTTTTCAAAAGGTGAGGACCAGTCATTGAATCTGCTGTAGAGTCCACAGTATGTGTGGGTGTGCATAATGGGGCTCACTTCTCTGGGAATTTCATGAAGTTCTTTGAAGGGGTAAGTAAGCATGTACTTAGGAGTCTTGCGCCTGTGCTGATCCTTACGTCTTTGCTCAAGGAATTTTTTTACAGAGCCTTGGGAATGATTAGCCCTAGGATGGTCTTATAGTCAGATTGTTCATGATATGGCAGTTGTTCAGATTTCAGTTTGGGCTTGAAGATAGCTGACCTGGATTTGGATACCCATTTGACTTTTTTTTTTTTTTTGTGTGTGTGTGTGTGTGTCTGAGGATGCAACCGATGGCTTTGCAGAGGGCTTTGTATGCAAAGCCCTTGCTCTATACTGAAGGAGAGTAAATAGGGGAGCTTGGGTGTATCACTGAGGTACACATTAGCTCCCGGACTTGACTTCTTAACTGTGTGACACTGGACAATTCCCTTGACTTCTCTGAGCTTTGTTTTTCCTATTTGTTGATTGGGGATATCATTGGTAGTGTCCTGTCTGAAGTGTGGGTATCAGTGGCAGTACTTCATACGGAGTGTGGGTAATAAAGGCAGTACTGTTATAAACTGAGTAACGGCCGTACCTTGTGTGATGTGTGAGTGGTAACAGTAGTACTTAGTTCTGTGGTTGTGAGGATTAAATGAAATCAGGCATGTGAAGAGCTGGCACCTTGCCTGGCACCAAATAAAGAATTCAATAATTAGTAGCCACTGTTAAACTCTCCCCCTCTTAGTAACAAAATCTCTTGTCAACATTAAAGATGATTTTCTTGATGTCCCCAAAGTTTTCGTTAAGTGAGCTTTTCTGTAACATTTTGAGAATGTGTATGCCTAGTGGTAATTTTCTCAGTGAAGGATCAGGGGAACGCCTGATCAGAGCTGAAGAACACTCATGAGGAGGCCTGGATCTCTTGGAGCCCTGGCAGTACTAAGGGTCTGGGAGACAGAGAACCTGGGTCTCAGGCTAGGTGTTGGTGCTGGTGTGATCGATAGAGCCTAGGTATGTGTGATGTAGCTGGAGGCAGAGGATGGGATGGGATGGGGGGGGCGGGGGAGGACAGGGCAGCCTGGGGCAGTGAAGTGGGCTTTGTTGGAGAAGGAATTGATGGGGAATTCTTTGCAAGGCTGGCCAGTAAAGACAATTTGCAGAAGTGAGTGAAGAGTGACCACTGGTAGCAGACAATGTAGACATGTCCTCTACCCCTGTTGCCTTGCCCCCTTCTCTCCTCTTGTACCCTGTGTGGTCCCCTTGTCTTCCCTTGTGGTCTTTGCAGGGGATGCCTTACTTGTGGTTGAGTTATCCAGGCAGGACTATGCTTCAGAGACACTGGGGAGAGATGGACTTTGTGGGTGTTTGGGAACCCGATCACATAACAGTGCTTCTTTTTATTATTATTATTTAATTTTTTTGTTGTTGTTGATGGACCTTTATTTTATTCATTTATTTATATGCTGTGCTGAGAATCGAGCCCAGTGCCTCACACATGCTAGGCATGTGCTCTACCACTGAGCCACAACCCTGGCCCAACAGTGCTTCTTTGGGATGCACTAAATTGTCAAAAAATGAAAAGAAGTATGGAGGGCAGAGTTTGCTTGTGTACATGTGCACCCACGTGCGTGTACTTGAGTATGTTCACGTGTGTATACGTGTATTGGCTCCATGTGTAGGTAAATATGCATATGCATTGAGGCCTTGTATATGCGTTGATGTTTGCCCACGTGCATTGGACTCATGTTTGCATATAAACGACAACCCTGTGTGTTTGTCCATGTGTGCAGGTGTTCTATCCTCATCCTCTGGAGTGGAGTCTGACATGTACAGTCATTTTGTTGTGTGCAAAAGGAAGAAAGATGTGCTAGTCCTCCTTGGATGTGGGTTTTGTGTGGCAGTCTTACTTTTTGTGGGCCCTTGGCTTTCTCTGGGGGTAACTCTTAGATGTAGGTAAATTCCATGGAGGGCACAACCCAAGGCTTCATAACTTTCAGATTTTTTTTCAGAATGTCTTATTTTAAGGCTGATATTCAAGTGAAATTTGCATTGCATCTTATAACTCATCAGTTTTAGTACTAAAACCTTGCAAGGAAAGGCCCAAATGTATTTCCAGACTTCAGTTCTCCTCACCAACTATTCTGGAGTGAGCATTTTGGTATTTCTGTTTGGCTGTTCTGGTCCAGGTATCTGACCCGGCAGTATAGTTTCTTCCCTTTGCTCCTTAGATGCTGGCTGTTTGGCTATGGCAAGCAGAATTCCTCCCAGCTGGCAGAGCTCTGTCCACATGGCAATTTCTCTGCCCAAGCCTTGGTATCCTTCTGTAATGCTGGGGACTCAATGGATTGTGAGGATTCAGTGATAGGGTATGTCTGTATATAGGGCTGTGGGAAACTGACAACAGAGAAGTTGGGTATCCAACTGTCATCTCCTCCTTGCCCCATCTAAGACCTCAAGGAGGCTTTGCTTCCTTCAACTTCAGTTTACCCTGTAAAGCTTGGGGTTGGCAGTGATGAGGAGAATTGAGTTCTGTGCAAGACCCTCTTTGAGGAGCCTCTGCTGTTTCTGGCATTCTGCTATCAAACTTTTATTGTCTGTTGTTAGGACGGCATGGAGTTGATTCACACATCCTTTAAAAAAAATTTTTTTTTTGGAGTGGTACTAGGGATTGAACTTAGGGGGGCTCTCTGCCACTGAGCTGCATCCCCAGCCCTTTTTATTTTGAGACAGGGCCCTGCTAAGTTGCCCGGGCTGACCTTGAATTATGGGTGTATACCACCATGCCTGGCTCAGTTCTTGATTGATGTATACTGCCAGCCATGATTTACTGATAGATGTTGCCGTTGTTAGTTTCTTATGATTTAGCTTCCTTCCTTCCTTCCTTCCTTCCTTCCTTCCTTCCTTCCTTCCTCCCTCCCTCCCTCCCTCCCTCCCTCCCTCAAGGGCACTCTACCACTGAGCCACAGCTCTGGTCCTTTTATTTTTTATTTTGAAACAAGGTCTCACCAAATTGCTGAGGCTGGCCTTGAACTTGCAGTCTTCCCGCCTCACCTCCTGAGTTGCTGGGGTTACAGGCATGGCCATCACACTTTTTTCGTGTATGTATGTCTGGGGCCGCGGGAAGGGAGAGAGAACCTGAGGGCTCAACACTGATCTACCAACCCCAGCACTTTGCTTTGTAGCATTTTAAAGTTTGTTGTGCAATTTTTGTGATGGCTGTGGTGTGTTGTCAGAATTTGTAGCAGTGATGAAACATCTAGATTCAGTTCATTGGTCTGGACCTGGAGCAAGTACATAGGACTCTTGGGCTTTTCCTGGGCTGAGGTCCCCCCTGAGCTAGCCACATGGTCTTAGTCTGTGCCATGGCATGGTTTGGTTTGTGGATGGTTCCAGTCAAATCTGAGAATTTACTGGATCATGTTGACTGACTTGGCACCTGATGGTCAGAGAATTTGAATTCTGCCTCTTAGCAAAGGAAGTGTTTGGTCAGACTATTGTAGATTGTTTTGTAATTGAAAAGTGCTTCCCACCTTCTTAAAGGTAAAACATTGTGTCAAACTGGGTTTCTAGAATTCTGTGTAATAGAAGGCAGGATTGTTGTAGACAGGATAGGTGTAGAGGATGGGGACAGTGAGCCCCATTAAAGGTACTCTCTTGTCTTTAACTGGATGTGGAGGTGTCTGAAACATTTGTGAGTGGATGACATTGACCTGACTGCTTGCCTGGGCGGTTCCACATTTGAATCAAAGTGGACCCTTGTGTATTCTATATATTGCCAGCTTAAATAGACCTCACTCACTTGTTCTCTGTCCTCCATTTGCCAGCTCAGAGGATTCTTGAGGATATAGGTGGCAGAGGCCACCCGAGGATATAGGTCTGTCCAGCTGCAGCTCATCAGAGAGCAGGCATCCAGTCCCAGCCTCCCAGGAAGTATTGGAGTGTCACATGGGCATTTTTCTTCATAGAGGTGGGGGATTAAGGAGGAAAACTGGCTTCTCTAGGCTATGGATCTGCCTGTATGTTTCTTTGGTTGAATTTCTACAATCCTAGCTGTTAAATATACAAAGTGGTCAGTCCTGGATGGGGGGGATATAGTTCAGTGATAATGCTCTTGCTTAGCATACATGAGGCCCTGGGTTTGATCCCCAGCATTCATGCACACAAAAAAGGTACATTACAAAGTGATCAGTTTCATTTTGGACAGTACAGGAATAAGTGCTATGAACTTCCCTTGTGGTTTTTGTTTAAATTTCAGGTTTATGACATTCTTTTCCTATAGGCCCAGGTCTCCATTTGTGTGTGGTGGGAGCAGAAGACAGTACTTCCACCACAAAAGTGGTAGAATAGAATACACAAGGGTCCACCTTGATTCAAATGTGGAACCTCCCAGGCAAGCAGTCAGGTCAACAGATTTTGTCAGCAGCCAGCCTTGTCCCAGGAATGTGCCTCCCATTTTTTAAAATATTTTTTTTTGTTGTCAGTGGATCTTTACTTTATTTATTTATATGTGGTGCTGAGAATTGAATCCAGTGCCTCACCCATGCTAGACAATCCTCTACCACTGAGTCACTATCCCAGTCCCTGTAACACTATTTTCTAAGGGCGCTCTTGAAGAGCAACAAGCTTTTCCTTTTCCCTTCCACAGGAAAGTATTCTCGAGAGAAAGATACTTGTTTTAGTTAACTTGTGAGGGAGAACCTTCAGTAGGTTACCTTATCAAACTGAAGTTGGTGCCTTACTCTCCATGACCACCTGTTTGAAGAAGGCTATTGAGGCAGCTGCTTGGGTGGGGAAGTAAACGCTGGGTTTGGCCTTAAGTGTAGTGCTGCTCTTGGAGAGACTCAGGGTAATTCACTGGTCTCTGACCAGCTGGTAAATATGCAGATCAGGGTTGGTGCCTGTGTTGTCAAAAAGTGGCCACCCCTCTCCACAGTGGGGAGAATATACTGAACTGGGAACATGGCTCATGATCTCAGGATATTCTGATGACCAGGCTCAGGATCTCTCTGAGGCAGCTGATGCTTGCTGTCGTTGGTGAAGAAAGGATTCTCTCTTTTCTGTCCAGTAGCCCATGTGAGAGGTAAGATATTGCTTTTATAAAAACCCAAGAAAACTTGCCACAAGAATTGAGTGGCTGGAGGTTTTCTTTCTTGGCACAAAATGAGCAAAATGGCAGCCGACTATAAGGCTAATATAGGTGGGTAAGATTCTGAAAGTTGTAATGGCTACCTGGGTGGCACATTCCTGGGGACAAGGCTGGCTGCTGACAAAATCTGTTGACCTGACTGCTTGCCTGGGTGGTTCCACATTTGAATCAAGGTGGACCCTTGTGTATTCTATTCTACCACTTTTGTGGTGGAAGTACTATCTTCTGCATTTGGCTCTTTTTGTGATCATCCCTTGAAATTTTTCTTTTTTGGTCCTTGCACTTCATCTAATCTTCTCCCTAGTCTTACCCTCCCCCTTGTTAGAGTCATCCCAGGACTTTGTGTTTTGTAGGTACATGTTATGCCAATATACGTATGTCAATACATGTTTTTTTTTTTTTTTCATTTTTGTAGTTATAGATGGACCGCACTCATGCCTTTATTTTATTTAATTTTTTTATATGGTATTAAGGATCAAACCCAGTGTCTCACATGTTGCTAGGCAAGCACTCTGCCACTGAGCTACAGCCCTAGCCCTACACTTGTGTTTTCAAGCAAGACTGCTAGCTTGCGAAGGCAAGCTAGATGGAAACCCCAGATGGTCATATTCACCCCTCTCCTTCTTAATGTAATCATATGTGCTTACCAAGTGCTAATTGGGGTGCTTTGAGCATTTCCAGTTTGAAAAGATAGGCAAAAAAGCACCTGCCATTTTGTGCAAGTTGGGTACCTCTTGGCTAGGAGTTGGGATCACTTACTTAGGGTTTTGTTTTCCATGTAGCATCTGTGTACTCGGCCACATGAGTCCAACCATGCCTATATGATAGACTGGCTTTGTACTTAGAACTTAAGGGAGGGAATGTAGTCAGTGTTTTCCTTTCCAGTGATGTAGACTGGTGGGGGCTCTATTCGGACTGGTTGTCTAGTCTCCCTTTTCCGGAGCTGGATATGACAGAAACTCAGGACACCCCTAGTGGGGCTATGTAAGGGTCCTTGAGTTTAGCTTATGTACTAGGGAGTGGATTTGGGGCAGGCAGTGATGTTGCTGGTTTCCACTTAGAGGAAAAGTTTGTGCCTGCCAGGAGTGATGGTGCACACCTGTATACCCGGTGACTCTGAGGCAGAAGGATCACAAGTTCAAGGCCAGCTTCAGCAACTTAGTGAGATGCCAGTTTCATAATAAAACAAAACTGGGTGGGGGATGTGGCTCAGTAGTAGATCACCTGGGATTCAATCTCTAGTACCACAAACAAACAAACATGTCCAAGTCAGATTGGTCATCTCCACCATTTCCCCTCACTGGCATTCCCTTGGCTCATTCATGTCTATGAGATGAAGCTGGAACAGGTGTTTTGTCTCCAGGAAGGTAGAGTGCTTTGGCAGCTAAGTGCTGGGGTCAGACATGTGAAGTTTAAGGTGTTTGAATCCTGCTTTTAACTTGCCATTCAGTGTTTCTAGTGCCTCTTGTTCCAATTTATTATTTGTACTTTTGGGAATTGAACTGAGGGCACTGTACCACTTAGCTACATCCCCAGTTCTTTTAATTTTTTTAATTTGGAGACAGGGTCTGTGTTGCTTAGGGCTTCAGACTCCTGAGTTTTCTGGGATTACAGACATGCACCACACCGAGTACAGTTTATTTGGGAAGTGAAAAGGGGGGCCTGCTTTGTATTGAAGCATGTGAGGACCATAGCTGGGCAGAGGGGTAGGATTTAGAGCCATGCTTGGGCATTGCAGGATAACTGTCCCAGGGACTTTGTTCTGTACATGTGTTGGCCCCAAAGGGTTAAAGTGATACATGTGGCTCTTTCTTGAAGACTTTCAAAGTGAAATAATTCTGATTTAAATGGGCACATATTGTGTGATCACATCTATATGGAGTTCCTAGAGCCATATTCATAGAGACAGAAAGTAGACTGGTGGGTGCCAGAGGCTGACGTAGGAGGGAACAGGGAGTATTTCATAGGTATAGAGTTTCAGTTTTACAAGATGACAAAGTTCTGGAGATGGATGGAGGTGATAGTTGTATAGCAGTGTAAATGTTTTCTTTTCTTTTTTTCTTGAGAGAGAATTTTAGTATTTATTTTTTAGTTTTCGGTGGGCACAACATGTTTGTATGTGGTGCTGAGGATCGAACCCAGGCTGCACGCATGCCAGGCAAGCGCGCTGCCGCTTGAGCCACATCCCCAGCCCATAAATGTTTTTTAATGGTGCTGAAATTTACACTTAAAAATGATTAAGATGTAAATTTTATGTGTATTTTACCACAATAAACTTTAAAAAATTTGGAAATAATCTGCGTCTTTATAAGAACATATATTCTATCCTTCAAGTGTTAGCTTAGGAAGAAGGGATAAAATTGCTCACATTGATAGTTTATCTTGTGCCAGGCATAGGGAATTAAAGAAGATGCATGAGTTCTAGAAGGCTCATTGTAACATCATCTTGGGAGCAGAGCCTTGGAGCACAAAGATTCCATGGGATTTATTCCGGTCTCTGGAGGAGCAGGGCCTGGGTATACTTCCTCTGGCTTGGTGGGTGACCCTAAGACCTCTAAAATCTTCAGTGGATTGAGGGAGAGCAGCATCAAGGAGCATTTGAGGTGTATGTTCTGGTGTACTGCTTGGCGATCACAGGTATTTCACGTTTTCCTTTAGCTATTTGTCAGTGAGTTCTCTTAATATGACACATGTTGGTATTTATATTGAAGGGGAGTCAAGGAAGATAGAGGGAAAGTTTTTCCTCATATATTCTCACAACACAAAATACTTTTGTGGTCTAAGATGTGTGGGTGATAACCCCCGCCCCCCGCCACGATGACCGCCAAGCAGGTAGCCATTTAGGAACAGACACCAGCTGGTTTTCCTCTAATTCAGTTCCATGTTGACACTCTCCACCTGGAGGCAGTATCAGATTCCACATATTCTCAGTTCCCCAGTGTTGCTCCCCATGCCCATCGCCAGCCCCAGGTGGTTTTCTCTGTTCTTTGACTGTAAATTGGGGTTCATGGGCCCTGCCTCTGGTTTGGTTAATTTGCTCACAGAACTCTAACATTTTACTTGTATTTATTGGTTTATGATAAAGGGTATTATGAAGGACGTGGATAAAGAAGCACATGCTGTGAGTCATGCTACGAAGGGCAGGGAGCTTCCATGGGCTCCCTGGGTGTGCCACTCTACAGGAACCTCCACTTGTTTTCCTATCCAAAAGTTCTCTGAATCCTGTCCTTCGAGTTTTTTTTTTTTTTTTTTTTTTTTTTTGAGGCCTCGTTAAATAGGCATGACTGATGATGTTCTTGGCCAACTGTGATCATCTCAACCTTTCGGCCCTCTCTAGAGGGTAGGGATGAAGGTCCCAACCTCTAATTCTGGTGACTAGCCATTCCCCATATCCTCCTTAAGGAATGACCTATTTGCTGCTGGCTATCAGTCAGCTCATTAGCATACAGCAAGAAACTATGATTTTGGAGATCCTAAGGATGCCAGCAAATGAGGTATAAGAATAAATGTGTATTTGTGGCTCAAGCGGTAGCGCACTCGCCTGGCATGCGTGAGGCCCGGGTTCAATCCTCAGCACCATGTACAAACAAAGATGTTGTGTCCGCCGAAAACTAAAAAATAAATATTGAAATTCTCTCTCTCTCTCTTAAAAAAAAAAAAAAAAAAAAGAATAAATGTGTATTTCACAATATCATTAGGAAACACCAGTTTCTAGATTTCTCATTACTAACAGAGAAGATATTTTCTCACACTGTGCATCCTCAACACTAAATAAACATTATATAGAGTCTCAGAGACATTAGTTTCTGTACATTTTAAGTATAGGGGGTTTTTATGCCTCCCCCCATTTTGGTACCAGGAATTGAAACCAGCAGCACTTAACCACTGAGCCACATCCCCAGCTCTTTTTATTTTTTGTTTTGAGGTAGGGTTTCTCTAAGTTGCATAGGACCTCACTAAGTTGCTGAGGCTGGCCTCAAACTTGTGATCCTCCTGCCTCAACCTCCCAAATTGCTGGATTTACAGGCGTGCCACCAAGCCCAGCCAGCTTTTATGCGCTTTTGCCCAGGCAGCTGCTGGCAAGGGAGGGTGGAAACTCTAGAAGAAGCATCCAGGTAGAAGCTGATGTATTTTGAGGAAGAACATTTAATTCTAGTAGGAAAAGTACTAGTAACTTCTTTTGTAGATCCTGCCCGGTGTCAGGGCTCTTGGTCTTCAGAACGGCCTTGAGTCATGAGGGGATGTCTTAAGGTGTCTGGACAAGCAAACTAGTTCTCACTAAAGGAGTTGGAATTCATTAACTGTCAGGAGAGCTGGGGGCTGGGCAGAAGATGTTTAACCTTTGGGTTGGTTTGGTGGCATGATAGGAAGGAGGCCTGGAATGCTGAGAAGGGAAGAGCATGGTGGTGTGATGGTGGAGGCAGAGCCTTTTAGAGGGGAGAGGGCAAAATTCTGATCCCTGTGAAGATTGGTTTTAGGGTAGGATACTAACTTCAGGAGTCAGAAGCAGGGGAAAGGGGGCGGGGAGTGGAAAGCATGACCCCACTAGCACTGGGGCAGCTCTCAATTATCATTGGTGATGAGGGAGGAGGTCCTGGGAGACTTGGGACCTCTGGAACCTTTAGAAGTGCCAGTGTGAGATGTGTAAGCAGGAGCTGTGCTGCTCAGGGAAGCCATGTACTCAGGCACTTGACCTGGGGCTGTGGCCTTGCCTATCTCTAGTTTCTGCTTCCTGGTTATTAACGTCCTTCTAATTAAGGGAAATTTATATCATTATGTTTTTTTTCTCAAGTCTGTAGTGGAAACATCATGGTTGGGTATTGACAACACAGAGGGTGCCATTTTACCCTTTGCTCCTCCTCCATGCCTATCTGGGTGCTGGATGAGGAGATGTTCAAGAGCCCTTGCTCTGTTGGGACCTGTAGCCTTTGGGGGACAAACCTGGTGGGATACTTGATGTCAAATAGCAAGTTTCAGCTAACTGTAAGTTTCCATATTTGAAGTAATGGGACAGTAGTGCATGGTGATGGATAGGTCTGGAGGGGAGGGACTAGCTTGGGAGGGCTTGCCTGAATAATGTTGGTACTTGAATCTGAAGGATGGATGGGAGAGAAGGGAGGGAGGGAGGGCTTTGTGGGCATTGGTAACAGCTTGTGCAAAGCCCAACAGTGGAGGCAGGCAGAGTGGGTCTGAGGACTTGACAGGAGGTGAGGTGATTGGAGCCATGAACTTGATGTGTGCACAACTAGGTATGTGTATACAAGTGTATCTGGGGCTAAGACAGGCAGGGCTTTGAAGGCCACTGTGAGGTGCTGTGAGCATTGGGGTTTTAAGGGAATTAAGAAGGGGTGTGTTGGCTCTGTGAGGAGTAGACAATCCAACTGTTATCAAGGCTTTGGTTACCTATAGCTGAGGGAGAATAGGCCAACCAGGGGCCTCAAGGCACATATTGACTGTGGTCCCAATGGGCATCTGGGAGTAGAGACTGGCAGTCTGTGGCCCCCCAGTGCCAGCTCTGGTTGTCAAGGATGGGCTTGCGTGGCTGTCTGTCAGCTCCTTGGCTCTCTTGAGATTGGTTCTTCGCATTTGTAGTCTGTGGAGTCAATTCTCCGCTGCTCTGTGGGACACAGGGTTAATGAGGCTCTGTGCCTTGGAGAGAACAGATACTGTTTATGTCCTCTGGGACCAACCCAGAGCCTGAGCACTGAGATGTGCTTCTGCCCTTTTTTTGGGGGGGGAGGGGATACTGGAGATTGAACTGAGAGGTGCTCTACCACTGATCTACATGTCTAGTCCTTGTAAAAATTTTCATTTTGAGACAGATCCTTGCAAGTTTCTGAAGATGGTCTCAAACTTGTGATCCTCCTGCCTCAGCCTCCCAAGTTGCTGGGATTATAGGCCTGTGCCATCATGCCTGGCTTGTCCTGACTAATCTTGTCAGTGATGTTCTGTGACCAGGGTCACTTTTGTCTCCTTACTGAGCAGTCCTTTTTAAATTATTTTTTAGTTGTAGTTGTAAACAATACCTTTATTTCACTTATTTATTTTTATGTGGTGCTGAGGATCGAACCCAGGTTCTCATACTTGCGAGGCGAGTGCTCTACCGCTGAGCCACAACCCCAGCCCCCTTTTTAAAATTTTTAATCCACTTATTTATTTATTTTAGTTGTTGATAGTTCTTTATTTATATGTGGTGCTGAGAATCAAACCCAGTGCCTCATACATGCCAAGCAAATGCACTACTGCTGAGCCACAGCCCCCATTTTTTTAAATTTTATTAATTGTAGATTGATAAAGTACCTTCATTTATTTTATTTTTTATATGGCGCTAAGGATCACACCCAGTGCCTCACACATGCTAGGCCCTCAGAAGCCCTTTAACAGATGTTCAGCCCAGCTTGTCAGGGGTGAGGTTTTCTCCCGATCATTCAAGATGGAGATACTGTTTTTGATTTTCAGGCCTTAGTGTCTCTGTCACCAATTCTTGACTCTGTCATTGTGCAGCAATAGCAGCTGTAGATTAGAGTGTACTGGGCATGTCTCTGTCCCAGGAAAACTTAATTTATCTAAATAGGTGGCAACCAATAGTGTGCTGGTCCCCATGTTAGAAAACTGAATCTGGGCTGGGGGTGTGGCACAGTGGTAGGGCATGTGTTTAACTTGAAGAAGGTCCTGGGTTCCATCCCCAGCAGCAGAAGACTTATTAAAAAAAAAAAAATCTTGTGGTCCAAGCTAATCCTTCTCCAACTGGCTGGCAGGCGGGCACTTACTGGAGCAGCATGACCTCTGAGCTTCCTTGAGATGCTCTACTGTTTCCTTGCTTCAGTTTCTCACTTTCTGGTAGAACCAGGTAGTTCTTCTCCTTGAGAATTTGGCAGTACAATTGATAGGACCATGAGCAGAGAGGTTTCACGCTCAGGTGACTGTTGTTTGTGCAGAACAAGTGAATTTTGTGGTCTGGAAGAGGAGCAGGGGAAGGTAAACATTATGGTTGGGTTTCATCTTGGACTTCGTTGGGCCTAATGTCATGTACCCAGGATTGGATGGAAGTCAGGGTGGTAAATATTTGGGTATAGGCCTGGTTGAAAAATTTTAGAGATAGTAAAAGCATTGGTGAGTTCAGGTACTGGGAAGAGAAAGGAGGTATGCTGCAGCTTCTGTATAGCCTGGCCTGGTGCAAGGACAATGGGCTCTCTAGGTGTACCTCATAGAGCCCACGCTTCCCCACCAAGTGCCTATGGCCCCAGACAAACCATCCTGCAGTGGCCATGGGCATATCTCTGTTACTGGAGCTCCCCAGGGAATAGCTCAAGTCTGGCCAGTGCCTCCTAAAAGGGAAGCTGTCCTTTGCTTGCTTGGACTGGAGGGGATAAAATGGCAACAAAGAACTTCTGTTACCCAAAGCACAGTGACTTGATTTCATGTAAATCACCATGGCTACCTTCTCATCAAGTGTGATCTTCCCTTAGATTGAGAAGTTGTGTTGGAGTGGGTTGTGGGTTAGGGATGTGAGAGTGCTTGAGTGTACATGTGTCAGTAAGTGACGTACCCAGGTGCAGGGTCAAAGCCAAACCATAATGATTTATCAGGGGAGCAGAAGAGTCTCTTAAGAGTTGGTAATTGTGTACTTAAGGGTTACTTGATACTGTTTTAAATGTATGGGTTGGAAATAAAAACAGTAAAAGCTCTCTGAACTCAGCCAGTGTGAGGTAGATGGCAAAACAGTGCAAATGATAGATCAGTGAAAAGCGATTATAGTTCATTTTCAAGAAACGCATCTCATTCTAAGAATGCTAAGTGATCTTAGTCTTGGTGCTTTTGTGAATTTTGCACTAATATGGAAGGGGCTGCTGTCATGTGCTTCTCAGATTGGGTCCTTCTGTTTTAGTTTTACACCTTCCCCTGTGATTTATTTAAATATTTATTGAGCACAGTTGTGTGTCACAGTTCTGGGTGCTTGAAATAAAATCAGGCATCAGACAACCCTGCTCTTTGTGGCATTTACACTATTGTGTGAGAAAGTCCACAGACACAGTAGCTGTGTTGTATAGAGTGTGGAAAGAGAAGGATCAGCGTAGGAGTATAGTTAGCAGGTTGGCCCTCCACAAGACACTGGAGCAAAGACAGCAACTGAGGGGACACGAGTGTCAGCCACCTGAAGGTAGGATGGTTGAACCAGAGAGCTACTTAGTGCAGACTTGCAACTAACTCCAGGACAGATACATATACAATCTCTTCTGAAAAAATGGAAGCGCTGGATATATACTGTATAGTTATATTTTTAAAGGTCCTTTACTATTTGGAATGCAGATTAAGGAATAATTTTTTTTTTTTTTTTTTTTTAAGATGTGGTTACTTTGTTGTCCAGACTGACCTTGAGCTCCTGGGTTCAAGTATTCCTACTGTTTTCCAGCCCCCCCCCCCCCCGTAGTTGGGACTACAGGTGTACACCACAGCACCCTTGGAAGAGTTGATTTTAAAATGACAGTTGCTGGGATTTTGTTTAAAACATAAAAACAAAAAGCCCAGTGGAAAGGTGCCTGGTGTGGGAGATATGGGGCATGGTCAGGAGGCTAGTAGGGCTGGAAGAAGTCAAGGATGGGGTGGGTTGATAGGTACCCAGTGGGCCTTCGGGGTCAGGAGGGGACAGAGTTTCATGGTGAATGAACTTTTATTTTGGGGGGTGGGGGTTGTACTGGGAATTGAACTGGAGGGCACTCCACCACTGAACCACATCTCCAGCCCTATTTTGTATTTTATTTTATTTTTAATATTTATTTTTTAGTTTTTAGGTGGACACAATATCTTTATTTTTTTTAATGTGGTGTTGAGGATCGAACCCAAGGCCCCGCGCATGCCAGGCGAGCGTGCTACGGCTTGAGTCACATCTTTTGTATTTTATATTTAGAGACAGGGTCTCACTGAGTTGTTTAGCACCTTACTTTTGCTGAAGCTGGCCTTGAACTTATGATCCTCTTGCCTCAGCTTCTCAAGCTGCTGGGATTACAGGTGTGCGCCATCGGGCCCAGCTGTACTGAATGAACTTTTTTTTTTTTTTTTAAAGAGAGAGAATTTTAATATTTATTTTTTAGTATTTGGCGGACACAGCATCTTTGTATGTGGTGCTGAGGATCGAACCCGGGCCGCACGTATGCCAGGCGAGTGCGCTACTGCTTGAGCTACCATCCCCAGCCCTCCTGAATGAACTTTGAGCTAAGGACTTGAATAAGCTAGTCGAGTTTGGAAGTGCTTGTGCTCGGAAGTGCTTGTGCTCGCAGGGAGGGGATACATGATCATTGGTAGTGTGGGAAGTGGTTGGAATTCCAGATGTATTTGATGGGAGTACCAACAGGATTGCCTATGGGATGAATATTGGGGGAATTTCAAGAGGGCAATTCTAGATTTCAGTCTGGTTAACTGGAAGAATGGATTTGTCACAAACTGGGGAAAGCTGTAGTGAAGTTTGAAAGACTGAGTGAGGTACCTTAAAACTTGCATATTACACTATATCCCCTGGTGTACTGTTATGTTGTGATTTTTGTGTGTTTTGTGGTTGCACAGAGCCCGGTACTTGGATCTTTGTTGAAAATGAGTTATTCCCACATGAGTGGATCTGTTGTTTGTTGATCTTGTTTCTGTGTACATATCACACTGTCTTAGTTATTGAAGCTTTATGGTAGGTCTTGAAATCAGGTAGGGTATATCAAATTTGTCCATTTTTCAATGTTCTCATTATTCTAGGTCCTTTACATTCTTATATACTTGCTTTTTGTACATGCTTGGGATTGAACCCAAGGCCTTGCACATGCTAAAGCACATGCTTTACCACTAAGCTACACCCTCAGCCTTTACATAAAATTTAGAATTTCAATGAAATTCCTATCATTTCTACAAAAAAGTCTGCTGAATTTTTTTTATTGGGATTATGTTGAATTTATAGATAAATTTGGGAGAGAAATCAATATATTCTAGCATTTCTCTCCATTTAAGTTTTCATTATAATTTCTTTATCCTTATGTATTTCACATTTATGCTAATGTAAATTAATTTTTTTAAGACCTTGAGTTCTGGTTGTTACTAGTATGTAGAAACAAAGTTGACATTGTTATACATATGAGGGCATTGTATGTCATGACATGGACTTACAATGGGACAAAATCCATCATAAGTTGGAAATATTATAAAAATAAAAAATGCAGCCAGGTGTGTTGGTGCATGCCTGTAATCCCAGTGACTCAGGAGGATGAGGCAGGAGGATCACAATTTCAAGGCAGTCTCATCAACTTAGTGAGACCCTGTCTCAAAATAAAAAGGTAGGGGATGGATGTGGCTCAGTGGTAAGTGCCCCTGGTTTCAATCCACAGTGACATAAAAATAAAATAAAAAATGCATTGAATCTATTTAACCTACTGAACAAACATCCTACCTTGATAATATGCCACACTGTAGTATCAGTTGTTTCCTCTGTTTGTTAAAGGACCCATAGGGAGTTGCAGTGTGTGCTGCTACCTACCATTTTGAGACAGGCTTAAACTGCACATCACCACCCCAGGAAAGGTCTAAATTCAAGATTAGAATTATGTTTTTCTACTGCATTGGTAGTGTTTCTATAAAGTTGGGGGAAAAAGTTGCTTCTTGTAAAGTTGGGGAAAAAAGTCAAAGCATTCTAAGATGGTGGGAATAGTATGTTTTAACCTTAGTAGTCCTGTAATGAAGCAGGTGCTTGGCAAGTATGGGTTCTGGCTTTGGAGATTTTCCACTTCTGCAGTAAAGAGGCTTCATTTTAAGTGTAGAAGAAACCTTTGGGTTTCCCAGACTGAATGGAGCCAAAAAGAATGGCAGAAAGTACCTCTCTTGTGAAGCTAGCCTCCTGGTGTCTATGGTCAACCCTGGACCTCTTTTAGGAGGGTGCCTTGTGTTCTTTTGTTCCTCTTTCCACAGAGTTCACTGGCATTTGCTCTCATCCTTATTTTGCAGGTTTTTCTGTAGGAGTGTTTCTTGCTGCCCATGAGCTGTGAATTCCTGTGAACCCAGTTTAAAAATAAAGGTTTCGTATCAGAGAAAGCTCCTGGTAGTCATATGGGTGCAAAGAATGACAACAGAGGTGATGTTGACACTATCTGTCAAGCTACAAGGAACAGGACTAACTGTTGGGAGTCTGGGATTTGGCCAGTTCACTAGGTTCAGCCTCTGGCCCACAGCCCTGGATGTCTGACTCCACAAACCAGGAGTGGATGCCCTGGGGCTATCCTGTCTCTGTGACCTTGAGAGAATTCCTGAACATTTTTCTTCTGATGCTGGGGATGGAATCCACAACCTTGCACAAGCTAGGCAAATGCTCTGCCACTGAACCAGACATCTACCCTTTTAAATGTTCCTGAGCCTTAGTTTTCCTGTCTGTACAATAGGCAGCCCCTTCCTCCCTGGGCAGTTGTAAACCCTGTAGATATAACCCCTGAGGTTAGAGGTAAAGCTGCTTCTATCTGGGGAGGTGAAGTCTGTCCCTACCCAATCACATTGTTCTCCCATCTTTCTTGAGGACAAACCCAACACTGCCTGGAATGGTGAGTGACTTTCTTGGGCCAGTGCCTAAGAGGCTACTTTTGGATAGGATTCTTGAGTGAGCTCTTAGCTCTACTACCTGTGTGCTCTGTGATCCTGGTAAATCCATATACATCAGATCCATTATCTATAAAATGGGCATGATCCTGTAACCTACCCCTAATGTTGTCTTGGGGATTTAGATCTATATGGTGTTCAAGCATAGTATCAGGAACACACTGTTAAGCATCCATTAAATGCTGGGTTAACAGCAATTATTATTTCTGTTATTAATGTCACTACTGTTGTAACAAAAATTCAAACCATTTATCTGAGCATTCAGTATGTGAAAGGTAGAAATAATTTAATTTCACATGACTCTTTACCACCTTCACATCTCCGTTTATAGTGGTGAAAACAATGCCTGGAATGATTGGTGTTTATTGGCTGTCCTCATATTGGTTCATACCTTGGAATAGATAGAAGTTTATTTCTTCAGCTTGCCCCTGTTATGGAAGGCTTTTCCAGTGGTTGGAGATACTTTTTTTTTTTATGGTGCTGGGGATGGAACCCAGGGCCTTGTGCATGTTAGATAGGTAAGTGCTCTATCATTGAGCTGCACATTTTGTCCTGGAGACATTTTAAATTGCCAGTATATTCCAGAATCCTTCCTTGGGAACTCAGCATTTCTTTTTTTGTCCTTTGGTTTAGGTTGGTCAGCACATTGATGCAAGTTGTCTTTTGACATAGCTGTGGCCATGGCCAACTGGTAGGACCAGTGCTTCTCGTCCTATACCCTGAGGCCAGGTGAGTGCTTGGGGTCTGGTATGTGTGGAATGAAAAGCTCTGACTTGTTCAATGGGCCTCAGTGAGCTCCTTGGGCACTTTTAAGTAAGCACTGCCTCAGAAACTGACAGCCACCTTCTAGAGAAGACAGGAAGGCATGTTGCTGTGGGATTGCACTCTTTGCTGTCTCCATCTTACCCTTGAGTTTGTGGGTAAAGATAACATTCCCATTGGTCACTGTTTTTGAAGCCTGGTCCTAAATAGGATGGTCCCGCTCTCTGTGAGGATCAGAGGTAGAGGATAATTCCAGCCAGATGGCCTTTGCCCTCTGGCCATTCCTGCAGTTTCCCAATGCTGCTCTAAACGTTTAAGAATTTTTCCTTAATCACTGTGCAGTGTGGAGCCTTGCACTGGTGCTTGGATCTGTTCCCCTCACCCTACTCTGTGCCTTGTGGGAAAGCTGATCTGGCCTTCCCTTCAAGGACTCTTAAAGTGGAGTCCAAATCCAGCAGGTCATATCCTGACACCTGCATGGGGTTTTCTCTGTTACCATCAGGACTTGGCAGTAACATTTTGGCTCAGGGTCACCTACCTGAAAAATAATATAGAACTGAGCTGGGGATGTGGCTCAAGCGGTAATGCGCTCGCCTGGCATGCGCGGGGTGCTGGGTTCGATCCTCAGCACCACATAAAAATAAAATAAAGATGTTGTATCCACCGAAAACTGAAAAATAAATATTAAAAAATTCTCTCTCTCTCCTTTCTATCTTTAAAAAAAAAAAAAAAGAATATAGAACCGAGATGTTTTAGAATATTGTGGGCAACTTGATCACCTCCTGGGTCAGCTGCTTCCTTTTACAGATTGCAGTGCACCCAGTCCAGAGTTGGCAGGTAACTTGCCCAGGGGCTTATCCCCACTCTGGTGGTGTCTTATTGGCTGCTCAATGTTGAGAGCTGGTTTCTCTGACTTGCCTGCTGTGCTGAGTGTGGTATATGACAAGTGTTGAGGTCAGTTTTGTGAGGTTTCAGCTCTTATCTGCCTATGGCAAGAAGATATGGTCAAGCGATCTGGTATTAGGAAATCAATTCTAAGATGCTCTTCTGACAAAACCAAATTCTCCTGGTGTTGTTTTTTTTTTAAACAATGCTTGGGGTTGAACTCAGGGTGTCATGCATGCTATATCACTTAAAGTATATCATTCACTCATTTAAAGTATATAATCTCAGTGCTTTTTATATGAGTCTGTGTATACACTGAGGAGTAGTTCAACTGTCACCACACTAGTCATCTCCCGCCAAAGAAACTCCATACCTATCAGAGGTCATGCCCCATACCTCCTTCCCTAGTTCTTGGTAACCACTAATCTGCTTTCTATCTCTATAAGTTTGCCTGTTCTGGACATTTCATATTAATGAAATCATGCATAATATGGCCTTTTATATCTGTTTCCACATCTGTTTACAGGTTCATCCACATTGTAGCATCTATTAACACTTCATTTTTATGTCTTGTTTCCCATTCATTCATGGATGAACATTTGGGTTGTTGCTACTGTTTGGCTGTTGTGAATAGTACTGCATTTACCAATCATGCACATTTTTGTTTGAATGCCTGTATTCCATTCTTGTTGGTCTACTCCTAAGAGTGGAATTGCTAGGTCATATGTTAGCTCCATGTTAAATTTTTTCTGCAACTGCCAGATTGTTGTCCATGGCAGATACACAGTTTCAGGTCTCCCCAACCCTGCTTAGGGATTCTTTGGAGACAAGGACAGATTTGAAGTCTATGCTGGTTACTTGGAGATAGTTGAGGATCCTGCTGTGCTGTCACTACTGTTTGGGTGTGTTAGACATTAATATTATATAGAATGAAGAGAAGGACCAGAGATTCAGAGTCTTGAAACCATGTACCTCTCAGAGTGTTTGTGTTATAAAGTTTATCTCCTTTGTTCAGGGAAAAGCACCTGCAGCTTGCTCCTTTTTAAACATCCCAAGGTATTGTCTGAGGGCAGTGGGGCTCACTTAAAGTTCTCCAAGCACGGGCACCCCTGCCTGATCTTGGCCCTTTATTAACTCATAAGCACATGTTCTGAGCCTCAAGTACTGGTTGAATGCATAGTGGCAACCTCCCTCTTCATTTTAGAGCTGGGAAGACACAACACAGAACATTATAAGTAATCAGTTTGGGAGCTCAGAAAGAAACTTCTAGAGGCCATCTCAGGTTTTCCTTTAGGCCCATCCTCTTCCCTGCCAAGTGCACGGAGGAACTTAATAAGAAAGGACAGAGTTTGTGAATAGTCATGGCTTATGATGCTTAGTGTTAAAACAGGCAAAAGCCACCATTGGGTAGTATTTTTTTTTTTTTAAAGATTTGTAAATTTGTGCATTTTTTGTTGTGGTATTTAAGGCAGCTTAGCATACAAATTGATTTTAGGTTTTCTCCATAGAATATAAGTTTGGGCATGTCTCTCTAGCCTATATCCACTTTTAGTTGAAGCTGTGGTCTGTGGTCAGCCAGGCCCTTATTTATTCCTGCCTTGCAGGTCACAGAAGGGGAAAGGATAATTGTGGTATGTCCAGCAGCTCCCTTCCATTCCTGAAGCATACAGATAGTCCACACACAATACCCTACACATGTTCATGTTTATTTCATTGCACACAGACTGTCTTTTCAGGGTTGTGGATGTGATGTTTGCCCCTGAATTTCACTTGTTAGGAGCTTTGTTCATTTGGTTAGGGACACACTGCTCATGTGCTAAAAGGTGGACCTTGTGTTGGGTGTTAGGTTCAAGTATAGGTGTGACTTGAAAAGCAGATGCTTCAACAGAAAAAATAATGCAAATGACCCTTGACCAAAGTATGAACAGTACTCAGTCGTTCAGATAATAAGAACAATGTGTGCGGGAAAGTCACCTGGGAAAACATCCAAAGGTGACCACACTGTCCTAGTGGAGGGAGTCAGGCACTGCTGCAGTTGCTTTGGGGATTCCCAACTCCTCAGAGGGGATATGTAGTATCTAGCAAAACCACATACCGGGGGCTGCGGATATAGCTCAGTTTGTAGAGTGCTTGCTTTGCATGCACAAGGCCATGGTTTCAATCCCCAGCACCACAAAAACAAAACAAAAACAAACAACAAGAACCCAAACCACACATGTGTTTACCCCTTGCTCCAGCAATTCCACTTCTAGAAATGTTTCCCCAAGATACACTGTCTAAAATAAGAAGTAATTGTGACAGGTTTATTTATTAACTACACTTGCAACTAGCAGAACAGGATGGCAGAGATGTACTTTCCTTCAGGCTGGGTAACTGATGGAGTAAATCCATCAGTGGGTGTAATTGAGACCCTGAGTGAAGGGAGGTAGAGGGACATCTTTATATGTTGTGGTGACAGGATTTCTAGGTGAAATGACAAGTGGGGAAAAAAAGTAAGGTGAAGGAAGAAGTGATGCAGTGTGCTACTACTTAACCTAATAAAAAGTTGGGGGTGTACTGTCATTTGTGTATTTGCATATATATATATATATATATATATATATATATATATATATATATATACCCCCGCCAAAGGAAGTATAAACTAGAAATGAATCACATGATCACTTCCAGGAGGAGCAGTGGAGAGATCACTAGGATTCTGAGAGACTTTTATATGTCTTTGTGGCCCTATGTGTGTATATTTTGTTTAATTATAAAACTAAAGCTCATCAAGTGGTAGTGGCAGCAGTGGTGGCAGCAACAGACAATCCCTAAAAATCATGGACAAAATTAAATAATTGAATCTAGGTATATATTAACTATGACTCAAGCTATTAACTGATTTCTCAGAGAGGATTTATTTCACACAACATTAAATGTTTTAGTGAAGTATATCTTAAAGACAAATAGGTATTATTATTTTTGTGTGTAGGGATAGAACCCCACCTCACACATGCTAGGCAAGGGCGCTCTATTACTGAGTTCTACCCCCAGCCCCAAACAGAAATTTTTTAAAACTCTTTTTCAGAATTATGGTTTTAGTTTCAGGGTCACAATACAAACATTATTTCTGTTGTATGTTATAGGAGAAAACTTTTTTTTTTTTTTCCCTTTGGTGTACTGGAGGATCAAATCTAGGGCCCTGTGAACTAGAGCAAGTGTTCTATGAAGCTATAACCCCTGCTGCCACCTGTTCCCCGACTTGGTAATTCTGTTTTGAGACAGGGTCTTGCCAAACTGCCCTGACTCAACCTCCTAGTATCTGGGATTTCATATTTGTATCCCAAAACCTAGCAGTAATGCTCACACATAAGAATAAAAAAATTCAACATAAAAGAAAACATAAATACAAAATAACAGTATTTAGGTAAAACAGAATTAGATTGAATTCTAACCCATGCACAGTGGTGCATGCCTAAAATCCTTTAACTTGAGAGCTGAGGAAGGAGGAATCTGGGAAATTTAATGAGATCCTTTCTCAGAAAAAGGGCTGGGATGTAGCTCAGTAGTAGAGTAGCCCTGGGTTCCATCCCAGGTATACATAAATCAATTAATCAATCATGGGTGAGGGCTAGGAATGTGACTCAGTGGTGGACCAGCACTTGGTCTAGCCTTTTCAAGGCCCTGAATTTGATCCCTAGCTGAAATGGGGGGAAAAAGAAGTCCACAGGTAAGCTTGAGTTTAGTAGTCCTACTATTTGTGAGACTGAGGCAGGAGGATTATTGTATCCCATCCCAAGCAACATGGTGAGGCCCTGTTTCTAATGAATTAATTAACTAATTAATTAATTTTATAAATAAAAATTTAAAGAGCCACAGGCTCATGTTGGTGCTCAAAGGAAGAAACTCATCAGTCCTCTTTAGAAGTTGTTAGAAAACCAGCTTGTTTAGAAAATTGTTAGAAGGAAGCATTTATCCTGCCTCCTTTCTATGAACTGAACTATGGAAGACCAAGATATAGTAGATGAGGGCAAAGTTGAGCAACACTGTCCCATAAAACTTTCTGGAATATGGAGGATGTTCTGTATACATGTGGTCCATTTGTAATACCTGGATTAGTGTGATTGAGAAAATAAGGTCTTAATTTTACTTTAAATAACCACATGTAACTAATGAACAGCATTACTATTGACATATTCTTGTTAAATTATCTGAAACAGTGGAACTATAAATTTCTAATTTTAGGAGCTGGGTTTGTGCCTCAGTGGTAGAGTGCCTACCTAGCATGCAAGAGGCACTGGGTTCGATCCTCAGAACCATATAAATGTAAAATAAAGATATTGTGTTCACCTAAAACTTAAGAATAAATATTTTTTTACAAATTTCTAATTTTGAAGACACCTGTTAAAATGCGATGTGAAGGGAGACGACAAACTTTAGTGACCACTAAATTCCACAGAGGGCATCATGTACTTCTAGAGAGATGTGTGTTGGTTGTACCTTACCAGACTACAGGAAATCAGGAGTGTGGCAAAGTTACACCACCCACAAAACCCAACTGTGGGAAACAGGACAAATGACCTAATTTCTTGAACATGATTGCAAGCAAGTGGTGGCCCTAGGGGGTGTGATGTGTGTGTGCCTCCAGTGTGGAATATGCTATAAAGATTTCAATCAAGGGGGGTTGGGGCTTTGGCTCAGTAGTAGAGCACTTGCGTAGCATGCATGAAGCACTGGGTTCAATCCTCAGCACCACATAAAAATAAATAAATAAAATAAAGGTATTGTGTCCATCTACGACTTAAAAAAAAAAAAAAAGATTTCAACCAAGTGTGACTCCAACAAAGATTAAGGGATGGCTCTTAAATTGTTGAAGGTATCATTGTGATCACATTTGCCATGTAGACACCAACACTAAACCCTTAAAATGTATATTGTGAAGGATTTGCTTCAAGAAAGCTAATGGAGGAGTAGGAGAAAAGAGCAGAATATATAGAACCCACAAGATTTGTCCCCTGATGGCCATGGGACCTGAGTGGTGGACATGGCTGGCAATTTTTCTCACTACTTCTATGGATATGTTTGAAATCTTCTGTAATAAAAGGTTTAAAAGTTGAGTTTAACCCTAGCTTCTTGACACATAGATCATCCAGAGCAGGGAAACTGGCAGTGTACAAAAGTTGGAGTGTAAACTTGTCAGAATTTTAACCTTTAATAGAGATGCTAGTGAGAGGCTGTGGCCTGATGCCTGTTGGCCCACCAGACAGCTTCTCTTTACAGCTTGCTTTCTTTATATAATAACTGCACATGAAGTTACCCTTCATGGTTTCCTGGAAAGTTTTAGCCATGAAGTGGGTGCTATTCCTGCAGGTGAGGAAACTGAGAAGTGAACTGGGCTCTATTTTTTGTTTTTTTGTTTTGATACTGAGACTAAACCCAGGGTGCTTTATCACTGAGCTACATACATCCCCAGCTCTTTTAAAAGTTATTTTGAGATAGGACCTTGCTAAGTTGCTCAGGCTGGTCTTGAACTTGGCCTCAGCTTCCCAAGTAGCTGGATTTACAACTGTGGTAAGTTGGGCAGTTTTTGATCTGACTAGCTGTGATGCTGATGGCAGCTTCTAGAAGGTGAGCTTCCTTCCCTGCTGGGTACCTAGAACATGTCTTATCACCTCTTGTGCTTCTTCACTTAATATTTTGACTCCATTATGTAAGTTGTTGTTGTTATTATTTTTATTAAACACCAGTGTCAAGGACTGGTGGTGTGACTAAGTGGTAGAGTAATTGTCTAGCATGTGTGAGGCCCTAGGTTCCATCCTTAGTTCTCCCTCAAACAACAGTATTTTCTCCCTATTGGTATCCTGCATCCACAGCAGTTGTATCCAATCAGGAGTGGATAAAGTAAGTGGTCAACTGGTATTATCAATTAATACCAGTTGACCACCTACTCTATACCAGTTTCCCTGCTCTGGATGATCTGTCAAGAAACTGGAGTCAAACTTGGGTTAAACTGAGGGAAGGCTTAGATCAAACCCACCTTTAAACCTTTTATTACAGAAAATTTTAAACATGCATACTTTGTTTCATGAAACAGAGCTTAGCAGTAGTGATTTGGGGATTCAACTGACAATGTGGGAGGGTCCTCAGCCCCAAGAATCTTAGATTTTGTGCTGTGTCAACTGTCACCCCCACTGTCCTGTTCTTCCACAGAATCCTGAGGCATGGACCACTCTCAGGTGGAAGTACTGTTTTTGGAATCCCCAGGGGTGTGCCTGGGGTCCAGTCTATCCTGGTCCTTGGTAGAAAGGGAAGCCAATGTTTGGACAAGTGAATTAGCAAAACACCTTGTGAGTTGAGGCCTGTGGCATATCCTCAGCAGTATGTTAATATAAAGCCATAGAATATTTTATTATGTTATTTTTAATCATTGTGTAACCAGTGACAAGGCCTGACTTAAAAGGTGTTCACCTGGTAGGCTGGGGATGTGGCTCAGTGATAGAGTGCATCCTAGCATGCACAAGGCACCACATAAATGTAAAATAAAGATATTGTGTCCAGGGGCTGGGGGTGTGGCTCAATCGGTAGCACGCTCACCTGGCATGCGTGTGGCCCGGATTCGATCCTCAGCACCACATACAAACAAAGATGTTGTGTTCGCCGAAAACTAAAAAATAAATATTAAAAAATTCTCTCTCTCTCTCTCTCTCTTTTTTTTTTAAATATATTGTGTCCACCTAAAACTTAAGAATAAATATTTTTTAAAAAAAAACAAAAACCAAGGTGTTCAGCTGGTAGTGGTCCATGTGACCCCAGCAGTCTGAGGCCTTTTCCTCTTCCCACGTTGGTTCTTATTAGTGAATTGTCCCATGTGGTCACACTCCTTTGTCTTTGCTGTGAGAAGGTTCTTAATCCCATCTGTCTGGTGGGCTTGCTGTGGCCTCATAGATCCCTGTGAAAATGCATAGTTCATGACATGATTGGAGGCTCTGTGACTGTTTGGGATCTTGTGCCAAACAAGTGTCTTTCCCTGAGGATCGGAGTCTGTGCTGTCATAGAATAAGACAGCTTTTCCCTGTTAGTTCTTTTCTCATCTGTTAAAAAAAAAAAAAAAAAAAAACACCCAGGTAATATTCACATAATAAAAATTCACCATTTTTTAGCCAGGTGCAATGACACAAGTCTATAATCCCAGTTACTTAGGGGAGTTAAGGCAGGAGGATGAAAAATTCAAGGCCAAGCCGGTCACTGTGGTGCATGCCTGTAATCCCAGAGGCCCGGGAGGCTGAGGCAGAAGGATTGTAAGTTCAAAGCCAGCTTCAGCAACTAAACAAAGCCCTAACTCAGCGAGACCCTGTCTCTAAATAAAATATAAAAAAGGGCTGGAGATGTGACCCAGTGGTTAAGCGCCTCTTGCTTCAATCTGTGGTGCTAAAAAAAGTGCCAACCTGGGTATCTTAGTGACATCTGTCTTAAAATAGAAAAAGGACTAGGGATGCAGATCAACCACCCCTTGAGTTCAGTCCCTAGTCCTGGAAAAACAACAAAAACAGAAATAAACGTCCCTGCCAAAACTCCATTTTGAAGTGTGCAATTAAATGCATTTAATACATTCACAATATTGTGTAACTATCACTTCTAATTCCAGAACATTTTCATCATCCTACAGTGAAACCCTGTACCTATTAACAGTCACTTCCCACTCTTCTCTCCTCAAGCCCCTGGCTTACCACTAATCTTTTTGTTTAAATGGATTTGCCTCTTTTCGTTATTTCATGTAAATGGGATCATGTGAGCCCTTTATCTGGCTTCTTTCACTTTTCAAGGTTCATCTACATTGTATGAAAACGTCATTCCTTTTTATGGCTGAGTAATATTCCATTGAATATAGACATACCACATTTTGTGTATCCACTCTTCCATTGTTGGACATTTAGGTTGTTTCTACTTTTTGGCTATTGTGAATAATGTTGCTTTTAATATTCATGTACAAGTTTTGTTTGAATGCTTGTATTCAGTTATTTCGGGTATATACTTAGGGATAGAATTGCTGAATCATGTGGTAATTATGTGTTTAACTCTTTGTGGAACTGTCAGTTTGTATTCCATGTCACTGGACCTTTTTACATTACTTCTAGCAATCTGTGAAGATCTAGTTTCTCTAGACCCTCACTAGTTATTTTTCACTTTTTTGATTATAGCCATCTAATGGTATGCTGTGATATGTCATCATGATTTCATTTGCATTTCCCAAGAGACTAATGGTACTTACTATCTTTTCATGGGCTTCCTGGGCATTTGTATATCTTTAGAGAAATGTCTCTAAATCATTTGCCCATTTTCATTCATTTATTTTTGTACCTGGGATTGAACCCAGGGGTGCTTAACTGCTGAGCTACTTCCCCTGCAGGCCCTTTTTTATTTATTTAGTTTGTTTGTTTATATTTTATTAGAGACAGGGTCTCCCTGAGTTTCTTGGGGCCTCACTAAGTTGCTGAGGCTGGCTTTGAATTCATGATCCTCCTGCCTCAGCCTCCCGAGTCACTGGTATTACAGGCGTTTGCCACCATACCTGGTCCCTTTGCCTGTTGTTTTTTTAAGTGAGTTGCTTGTCTTTTTGTTGTTATAAAATTTGGGGATGTGGTTGGTACTAGGGATGGAACTCAGGGCCTCACACATAATAGTCAAGTTCTCTACCACTGAACTACATCCCCAGCCTCTAAGAATTCTTTATGTATTTTGGACACTAAATCCTTGTCGTGTACATGATTCACTGATGGTTTTTCCACCCCCCCTAACTCCACTATATCAGTATTGTTTTTTAATGCACAAAACGTTTTTTTTTTAAATTTTATTTATTTATTTATTTACTTTTTATTTTTTTTTAATATTTATTTTTTAGTTTTCAGCAGACACAACATCTTTGTTTGTATGTGGTTGAGGATCGAACCCGGGCCACACGCATGCCAGGCGAGCGCGCTACCGCTTGAGCCACATCCCCAGCCGCAAAAATGTTTTAATGCAGTCCAAATTATCTTTTTTTATTTTAATATTATGCTTTTGTTATGATATCTAAGAATGCATTGCCAAATTGTGCCAAATCATGAAATTTTACCCTTTTATGTTTCCTTCACAGAATTCCATAGACTTAGGTCTTTGATCCATTGTGAGTTAATTTTCATATATGGTGTGAGACAAGGGATTTTTTGTTTTTGTGATACTAAGGGTTGAACCCAGGGGTGATCTACCACTGTGCTACATCTCTGTCCTATTTTTGAGACAGGGTCTTACTAAATTACCCAGGCTGGCATTAAGTTTATAGTTCTCCTCCTCAGTATCCCAAGTAGGTGGGATTACAGCATGTGGCACCACACCTGCTTTTTGTTATTTTTTTTGGTGAGGTCTCCCTATGCTGTCCAGGATAATCTCCAACTCCTGGGCTCTAATTATAACTCCTGATTGCTGCCTAGGTGGGCCATTCCACCCTGCTGAGTTTTTTGATCATTATCTTTTCTTTTAAACTGAAAACATTTTGACTGATTTAACAAGGGAAGGGGAATGGGATAACAGCTGGGAGTTCTGAAAGTATCTATTCCAATCTGTTAAAAAATGTGTATCCATGTTTCTTTTGTGCCAAGCATTGTGTTTTTCATGACCCTGGTGGCACTGAATAAGAACAAGAAGTTGTGCTTGTTCCCTGTTTTTTTTTTTGGGGGGGGGTACCAGGGATTGAACTCAGGGGCCCTGAACCACATCCCCAGCCCTTTTTTATGTTTTATTTTTATTATTCAGTATCTTTTTAGGTATAGTTGGACACAATACCTTTAATTTATTTATTTTTATGTGGAGCTGAGGATTGAACCCAAGGCCTTGCACATGCTAGGCAAGCGCTCTACTGCTCATCTACCATCCCAGCCCCTTTATGTTTTATTTTTATATTTTATTTACAGATAGGATCTCACTGAGTAGCTCAGGGTCTTGTTAAGTTGCTCATGCTGACCTCGTGCTTCAGCTTCCCAAACTGCTAGGATTACAGTCAAGTACCACTATGCCCCTCATGTCCCCTGTTCTTAATGGGAGTGGAAGGATACAAACAGAGATGAGTAAGTAGAATGTCAAGTGGCATGTGTAAAGTATTAGCTGAAATGTGAAGAAAGAACTATTCCTGCAGAGATCAGAGGTGCAAAGGCCCTGAGGTGGGAGTGAGCTTATCAGCTGAGAAAATAATAATTTGGGTGGAGTGTCTGGAGATGGTCAGAGAGGCTGCATGGCCTTATGACCAGAACAAGTACTTTGCTTCTATTTTATTAGGTAGCATGCTTTTACTAAAGGAATATTAATTTGAAACCCTCCCTTTGTGCAGAACTCATGCTCAGCTCAGCACTTGCCCAGAGGTTGCTGCAGTATAGGTGTCTACAGAACCTCTCACCCCGACTACAGGTGGACGATTTCTTTTTACAGGAAAGAAGATATCAGTAGGATTTCTGTTCCAGCTGTTCACATTGTGGGGGAAGTGCTACAAGAACTGTTTGTGGTAGGCCCTGTGCAGACACTTTCTTTTTAGGAAGAAGTAACCTTCTCTACTGGTTCTGATCCTCCCCTGGAGCTTAGATACTAAAGAATACGGATACTTGCAGGAAGGAACTTGATAAAGGGACTGTGTGCCTGGCCTCCAGCCGCCCATGGAGTTACACTATTGTTGGGTGCCCTGATGAAAATGACAAGAGATGAATATGCGGGTCCCTCATTTTCCATTGTTTCCCTCCTGGGAGTAGAGAAAGTTTTTTTTTTTGCCCTTCCAGGAATTTTCTGTGCAAAACCTCCCTGTCATTTTCATCTTTGGGGCTTTATGGAGCTAGGGTCTTGACTGCAGCTAAGCTGGGCCCTGAGGGAGTACAACCCTTGAAGGGTTAAGGCCTCCCATTTTGTGATGTGAACATCACAGATGGCATGGAAATGGCAGGCCTAACTCTTCATACGCTGAGGAGATCCCAGCCCAGTAGGCAGATGAAAGAGGATGTAGTTCTGGTCTCCTCCCACAGGAAGGGGAAACTCAGCCAGTTAGTCCTTACTGTGGCACCTCAAACGGGGCTCTGGTTACTGTTCATCTGTGTTGGTTTAATATTGCCTAGGTTCCCCTTCATAGGTGGCACCTGTGTTTCTGTGTTGTGTGCTTGTCAGCAGCATCTGTTTCTCTCCCTGGGGCTACAGGGTTGAGCTTGAGCTCAGGCGCCTATGTGGGGCTGCTTCCAGCAGTGCTTCAGTTAGGAAGTATTGGGTTCAGAACACTTCCAAGGTATTACACATGGAAGCCAAGTCTTGAGCCCTGGGAACTGTCAGTACTTTTAAAGACAATTACTTGCTACTTGCCTTTCTCTTCATAAACTTGTAATCATTGTAGGTGCACTTTTTCCTGTTGTCTTGTGTGACTTAAAGATGGAGACAGACTTTCATCTCATTACTGGGAAAGGATGCTTAGAGGCCAGGACACAGCTGATGTGAAGAGAGAAAGAGCTGATTGGGTTCTGTGTGAGAACTTCAGTGACCAGCATGCTGTTGATGTTGTGGCAGTTTCAAATTTTCGGGCGATCCAGCTGTGTCTAAGGGGAGATTAAAGCACAGTCCTATACCATCTTGCCTTGGAAGGAATGATTCTCTAGTTTTATCCTCTAGTTGTTTCCAGGTTGAGGCCTGGGAATCTGGTTCTCCTGGGCCTCTTTTTACATACCCTGTGGCTGGGTGCACTTTTAGCGGGCTGGCACTTATACTATGGCAAGAAGCTTGTATTTTCTAGAGATGAGTTGTCCTAAAAACTGCTTTGTTCTGGCTGTGGCTATGGCTCAGTGGTAGAGCGCTTGCCTAGCACATATGAGGCACTGGATTCCATCTTCAGCACCACATAAAAATAAATAAAGGTATTGTGTCCATCTACAACTAAAAAAAAACAAACGAAAACCTGCTTTGTTCTGACACAGGGCTGGGATGAGATGCTACCAAGTGCTGTCTTCCACTGTAGAAGGTTTAGATGTGGTTTGCAGATAGGAATTTGAAGACCATCAAAATTTAACTTATCCCCACCACCAGCCTTTTTTTTTTTTTGGTTGGTTGGTGCTGGGGATTGAACCCAGGACCTTGTGTATAAGCAGGAGCTCTACCACTGAGCTCCCATACCTAATCCTAAAGTTCTATTTTTTAAATGTTGGCTGTTACTTAGCTTGAGTATATCAGTTTGTAATAATTTGCTCTCCATGTTAATTTTGTTAAATATATCCAAAAATGCATTTTTGGAGGCATGACATATAAATCTTCTACTTTAAGAAAATGTTGTTGTCAACTTATTTATTTGTAAAAATAAACACCGGATATACCATTTCTTTCTTTCTTTCTTTCTTTCTTTCTTTCTTTCTTTCTTTCTTTCTTTCTTTCTCTTTCTTTCTTTCTTTCTTTCTTTCTTTCTTTCTTTCTTTCTTTCTTTCTTTCTTTCTTTCTTTCTTTCATTTCTTTCTTTCATTTCTTTTCATTCTATTTTGTTGTGGTGCTGGGGATTGAATCCAGGGCTTTGTACATGCTGGGCCAGTGATCCATCATTGAGCTTCAACCCAGTCCCTTTTTGTTATTGTTTTGGTTTTGAGCAGCGTCTTGCTGCATTGCCCAGGCTGGTCTTGAACTCCTGGGCTCAAGCAATCTTCCTGCCTTAGCCTCTGGAATATCTGGGACTATAGGCATGTGTAACTGTGCCCAGCACTCCTTTCATTCTTGATAACCCATGTCTCTGGGTTGTTCACCAAGGACTGAAGATGATGGATAGAATGTTTTGTCTGATTTTGCTTCAGATTCCTCCCACTGTTTGGTGACAGGAATGAGCTTATATTGGATAGATCATTAGCATTTCAGATGGAGAACCAGTGGTGGACCCATTATTTAGCAGTGGGGATGCACCTAGGTTGTCATAGTGCCTCTGGTAGGAGTCAGCAATTGAGATGCTCCTGGACCTAGCTTCTCTCTCAACACCTACATTTAACACACTTGTTAAATGTTTTTGATCCTGCAAAAGTTGGATAGAAAACTCTTGCCAGGACTGTTGTATCCCTGTTGGAAATAAGAAATAAGACCAGGTACAAGGGCCAGAATAACCAATTTGTGAAGTACACAAAGGAGCCCACTTATTTCAAGTGCTCTTGTCTGTAATTGGTGTTTTTTTGAAACAGAAGTTCTTTTGACTTGTCAAAGGGTAAACCTTAGGCTGTGGCTGTGGTTGTGGCTGTGGCTCAGCGGTAGCACACCCCCAGCATCAGTGCTTAAATTTCCAGCATCAGTGCTTAAATTTGTGTATTTGGTGGCATGAAGGGAGACTCTTCATTTATTTATTTATTTTTGTGGTACTGAAGATGGAATCCAGGGCCTTGTATATGTTAGCCCAAGCACTCTACCACTGTGCTACACCTCCAGCCTGAGACACTTCATTTAAATTGTATGTATTCATGTCTTTTTGTAATGTGTTCTGGACTGGGAATGTAGCTCAGTGGTAAAATGCTTGCATGGTATGAACAGGCCCTAGGTTCAATCCCCAGTAATGCCCCCCCCCCCCCAAAAAAAAAAAGGTTTGCATGTTCTGTGCTACTGTTCAGATCTCAGCATTCCTTTCCTCTGTCTTTCAGGACTTTATTAAAGGTTTTAGCTCTTCTCACTCTCACAGGTGGAAAGACAGTCAGGATTCTTCCCTCCCTATTCCTGGACTCTTTCAGGGCTATAAACGATTCAGGAGGCCCATTTTCATTGTGAGCCTCTCATACTGAAATGTTACATGCAAGTCACCTCTCTGTTGCTTCTAAGCTACCTTGTTGCATTTAAAATACAGTTGTTAAAAGTCTGAATCTCCTTTTATTTGCCTTCATCTACCTTTTAGGAGACAGGTTTTAATTCTCTTGTATATATCTGTCATGTCACCTTTTCTGCTACTTACTTCCCCCTTTTTCCATCTTTTCATTTCTGCCTTTAGGGTCCAGCTCAAATGAGTAATTTCTAGATTCTTCTTTTTCTTTGGATCAGTATGGTGTACTCCTTTTCCAGTGTAGTCCTGTAACCAGGTAACTCTCATCTCATAACTCTGTTCCCTCAAAGGTCAGGACCCTAAGGTCTTCCTCCTCCTGCCCTCCACAGAAGAAGTGTCACTAGTCCCTCCAAGTTACCATCTGGAGCAGGATGAGTACTTGTTGGAATTGTCTGGGTTAAGGAGCCTTGCAGCAGTCCATGTCAGACCAAGTGAGCTGTGAACTAGGAGGAAGTATGTCCTAGGCAGTTAGTAACTGACCAGCTCCTCATGCTGCAAAAGTTTCCTTTTGAGTTCATGCATTGTCCATAGAAGCACACAGTAGCTATTTCTTTGACTTGTCTGGATATTAAAATTACTGTGTTTTTTTCAGCATGAAGTGCTAGTAGTGAGGTGAAGTCTTATTGCTAGTGATTCGAAAATGTCTTGTTGCTCCAACTGATGAGAAACCACCAGGCTGAGGAAGAATGGGTTGAGGTGGAGGGAGGTAGGCAGGAATGCAGCAGGAAAGAGATTCTGCAGGGCTCTGGGCTCCTTTGTGTACTTCACAAATTGGTTATTCTGGCCCTTGTACCTGGTCCTATTTCTTATTTCCAACCTTTGTAGTCTACCTTATTCTTGGGACACTTAGGGCAGTAGCTGTGCAGACACTAATAAATTACAAGAACTCCGTTTCTTTTGCTTAGAGTTAAACATAGGAGAAAGAGATCTTTTCTGAGCTATTTGGGTAAGACTTCAGAAATGGGAGGAGGGGGTAAAAATGTGTGTGTGTGTGTGTGTGAGAGAGAGAGAGAGAGAGAGAGAGAGAGAGAGAGAGAGAGAGAGAGAGAATATATGAATTTGTGTGAGTATAGGTGCACAGCCTATATGTGTGTTTGGAGCAGGGTTTCTTCATTTGTAACTAGCCCAGAGTGCTACAGTTTGAGGGGTGGGAAGGTGTTTCTGTTGCCTTCCTGTGTCCATTGTCTCTTGAGAAGGTCTTTTTTAAAGATTCAGATGCTCTTAAGTCACAGATACTGAGTATTCCTTGTCCCTTTCCCTCTTCTGCTGCCTGTGGCTTCCTGGGAACCCACAGCATAGTTGTGGCCAAAGGCCCCCTGCTCAGGCCCTGAGAACCTTGCTCTGTTTGTGGAAGGCTAACAGTGGCACTGCCTACCTTATGAAAAGCCTTTGAAAGAGCAACTAAGCCCCTTCCACAAGACCGGAAGATTTGTTTCTCCCATTTCTCTTTGTATAAAGTGGTCATCTATGTGGTGGCTCTGTTGGCCTTTCTCTACCTCAAGCGAAAGAGAGAACCCGTATCCAGTCCCGAAGTCCAGGCAACCCTAGTGTGAGGTGGACAGGATACTACCAGACTGAGAGTGAAGTGATGACCAGGCCCAGTATTCATGAGAATGTTGGCAGAATTGAAGGACCAAGGTGCTGACCAGATGGAGCCTGCACTTTGCTAGGTCCCAGCAGTTCCCCTGTTGTCCTCAGGCTAGGGCTGAGACTGAGTTGTGGAGCTGTAGCTTCAAGTGAAATGTACTAAGTACTGACCTTTGACTGCCCAGTGACTTAGTTCTGGGATCTCTGTCCATTCCTCAGGACAGAACACAGGGTGTAGGATCCCTGCCTGCCTAGAATCTGCCTGGAATGGGAAGGTCATAGGCAGCACAGAGCAGCATCCAGAAGGGTAATATGGACTCTGCCCGCTGGATGCCCCTCCACCCCATCTGGTAAAACATCCTTGAGGTTCATGAAGGCCAGTCCTCATTACCTGGTAAACCCATTCCCTGTAGCTCCATCACATCACAGGGTATCCATAGGGACCCCCAGTCCTCCAGATACTCAACCTTCACGTGTTTGGGTTACTTTCCACCCCATCCTCCACAAGACTTCTCCTTTGCTACTCACCCTATCCCCACTAGGCCTGCAACCCTCCAGTCCCTCTCAGCTTCCATGCTTTCCTTAGGGCTTTGACCTTGACACTTAGCACCCACTCGAGGAAGGAAGGGTTAAAGTTTTGTCTGCCACAGTAATTGAGTTTTGTAGCACATAATTTCCTTCTATGAGGGGCCTGTTTATCTTTTTAAAAAAATTTTTTTAATATCGTAGTTGGACACAATAACTTTTATTTTATTTATTTTTATGTGATACTGAGAAACCCAGGCCTTGGGAAGCGAGTGCGCTACCACTGAGCCATGACCCCAGACACCACACCCCCCTCCCCCGCCTGTTTATCTTGAGAGTTCCAAGCATGTAAGGCTTTTTTTTTTTTTTAACTTTATTTTTTTATGTGGTGCTGAGGATCGAACCCAGTGCCTCACACATGCTAGGCAAGCACTCTACCACTGCGCCACAACTCAGCCCCACGTGTAAGGCTTTTAAGATAGTATAAAACTGACCCCACAGCAAGTGCTCTTGTCTGTAATTGGTATTTTTTTGAAACAGAAGTTCTTTTGACTTGTCAAAGGGTAAACCTTGGGCTGTGGCTGTGGCTGTGGCTGTGGCTCAGCGGTAGCACACTTGCCTGGCATATGTGAGGCACTGGGTTCGGTTCTCAGCACCGCATATAAATAAATAAAAGTCTATTAACAACTAAAAAAAATATATATGAAAAAATAGAGAGTTAACCTTCAGGGCTCAAGTTGAATTTACTCATTTGAATCCTGTCAGTTCTGTTATCAGACTTGTTTAGGAAACACAGGCTTCTTCCAACATACATTAGGGAAGAGTTGGAGCATGGCACAAATACTGTGCTTGCATATGTGTGGTTTTCTCTAGGAGAAACACAGGCTGAGATTGGGAAACTGTGGTCTGCGGAATGATAGTGCATTTGGTATATTTTTATTGGGACATAGCTGCAGCCATTCAAGTATGCATTATCTGAACCACGAGGCCTCACATGAAGAGATCAAATTGTCCCCAGAAGTCAAAGTTATTGAGTGGTCTCCCTTTAGAAAAAGTTTGGTTCTCTTGTCCTAGGGGACTCTAGAAAATGGTTCCCATCTAAACAGGACACCAGTGGTACACAAAATCAAAGTGCCCACACTTCAGATGTATACCAAGTTCCTTTCAGGTCTTGCATGTTATAGCCCCTCCTGTCCCCTACTGTGGTTGGACTGGCTCCTTACAGTGTAGTTCATGGTAAGGTTACACTAACCTGCATCCCACTGTGTCACAATAAGCACATGCTCTTTCCAAGGTGAGAGGCCAGACTTCATGTGACATTGTGTGTTTCTCAGCCATCAAACACACTGCCTGTGTACCTACACTTAGCAGATGTCTAACTTTTTTGTGTGTTTTGGATGAAGTTTTGGATGAAATATGGTGCTTAGCCACATTATTCCCATAAGCCCTGCATTTAAAAAAATATTTTTTTTTGGTAGTTGTGGATGGACAGAATGCCTTTATTTTATTTGTAGATAGATGGTGCTAAGGATTGAATCCAGTGCCTCACATATGTTAGGCAAGTGCTCTGCCACTGAGCTACAGCCCCAGCCCAAGCTCTGCATTTTAAAGGCCTGGTCTCACGTTCTGCAGTGATTTAAGGAACACTGTATAAGTGTTGTGATACAGCAGAACTTATTGTACTTCGAAAGCAAACACCAAAAGGTGTGGACTCACTCTTGACACTCAATATATTGTCATGAACATTCTCATTTCGGGTTTTGTGGGGTGGGAGTACAAGGTCAGCCTGAGCTGCTACTCATGAGGTGTTTCCAAGTCCTCTGGAAACTTCAGGTCTGACTTGGGGAGTGTTTTGAAGGGCATTGCCTAGAAGAGTATGACTTTCAGCCCCCAGCATTGCTTTGGCCACTCACTGTGTTGACGTCCACATGACCAGGTTGTGCCTCAGTTTCCCCACATGTACAATGAGAGTTGATAGTAGTATTTATCTTATAGTACGTGGGTATGAGTATCATCTGTGGGGTAATTGCTCAATTGGTGTTAGGAGTTTTGCCCTTTTTAAGGTAAAAGTTATTTTTTAGGAAGAATAATACACATTTTCTGTTTAACAATAAAGGAGCAATAAACTTGGAATGGGATCTAAGGATCCCATTGTTGAAAAGGGGGTTCTGAGGGGTTCAGTCTAGTCACCTCAGAGAGCTAGCTCCCCTCTGAAACTTGAATCTGCTCATGAATTAAGTGTTTGCCATTTTCCTGGTGTGTGGCTGGCACTCTTCCAGGATTGTTGACAAGTTGTCTCTGTTCTCATACCTAGTGGGTATAGCAGTGTCATCCCAAATACTTTGACATGGGGTAAGGGAGCTTGTACTTTCTGTTTGTGGCCTGGTCTTCCAGCATAAGTATTCATTTTGTCCAGCATGGCTGCCATGGAGGCATCCAACGATGGGTGTTCCATTATTCTCCTATACTGGCATGTGCAGGTGTCACTTGAACCCTACCAAGTGTCTTATCATTTCAGGAGAAAACAGGAAGTTAAATGTGGTTAACCAAAGACTTTTTGAGCCATACAGTGGAAGGTGTTGCCTTGGGCAACTTGTCCACAGAGTGTTAAGGTAGAAAGAGAAGGGATGGGCCTGGACTTCAGATCTAGGTCAGCTAGACTTCGATTTTCTTTCTTTGTTGAGGGGTACACAAGCCTGCTTTCGCTCATGGAGGCTCTTAGCGAGTAGTAAGTCTTTTTTTCTTTTTGTGAAAACCTTTAGCACAGGACTCACCAGGGCCTCCTTCCTGGGCATGAGACCTCCCTGCTTAGTGGCTTGGCCCATGCCGTTTCCCTGTGGGGAACGTCTCTCCTGTTCTGTCCTGGCCTCATCTGAAGGCAGTCTTCAGTCCACATCACATGCTTTCCAGAGTCAGAGTGGTGGATTTTTTCAGGAAGGTACTTGACTTGTTGGCTTTGTTACAGGGCACCCCAGGAACCACAGATTTTTGCAAGGCTAATTTACAGAAATGTAGACTTAACTCAATAGTGCATACTGAGCCCATACTTGTGCTGCTCACTGAAAATGAAGGCAAATGATGAATGGGAAAAAGAAACTTTGGTTGATGAAGAGTTTAGCATCAAGCCAGGAGAGATGAAACTGCTGAGTGATATGGGCATTGTTGCTGTGGGTCCCCATCAGTGCCTTGATAAGGGATACTGTCCTGGTAATTATTGTGGTGATCACTCAGGGAGGCTAGTGCCCAGGTAGATGTGCTTTGGAGATGAGCCAAGGGGTTGGATTTACTGTTTTAGAGCTTGAGTCTCTGTTAAGTGGTACACATGGTGGATTTTTAAAGCTGTGTAGATATTTCAGATAAACAGTGGGAAAGGGACAGTGGCCTCTCTTGGACTGCTAAAGTTGATATGTTCACCTTGTGTCCTTCCTAGGTCTTAACCACTGAAGGAGCTGGCCTCCGTCCCCAACCCTGTCTCTGCTCCTAGCTCTCTCCTCCCTGCAGTCTGGATGCCACTTACCCCATCCTTTGGCTTACACTTGAACTTTGAGCAGGTTGGTGGTGTTATTTTATCTAGATTGCTTCTTTATTTTCTTCCTTCCTACCTTGGTTCTGGGGATGAAATCCAAGGTCTCCCCTATACTAGGCAAGTGCTCTACCACTAAGCTACACCTCCAATCCCTGGTTTTCCTTTTTATTCTTCGATTTTTTTTTTTTTTTTTAATGTACAAGACTAATGCATAGTCACCATTAAAGAATTTAGACAGTACAGTAATGTTAACTACAGAAAGTGAAAGTTCCTTAATAATCCATCCTTTAGAGATAGTCATCTGCTGATTTTTAGTTCAGTTCCTTTCAGTTTTGATTTGAGTAATATTTATTTCAGTTTTCTTCCCCTATAGATGATTCATTTCATATTTTGTACTGAGGATTGAACTCAGGGATGCTTTCCAGCTGAACTACATCCCCCAGTCCTTTGTTCTTTCATTTTGAGACAAAAGTCTAAGTTGCCTAGGCTGGCTTCAAACTTGAGATCCTCCTGCATCAGCCTCCCAAGTTGCTGGTGTACATTACCAGGCCAATCAATGATAACCATTTCTGAAACGCTGTGTGCTACTGTACTTTTCCTGCAACTTGGTCCTTCTCTTTCAAACTGTATTCAGCATCATTGCATGTCAATGAGTAAGGATGAGAAAACTGAGGCTCAACTTCCTGTAGCCAGCCACTGGGTGCAAGACGGAGCTGAGGCTCACTCTCTGTTCAGTGCTATTTTTGGTTATGGAAGTTGACTGCTTGGAACATCTTTTTATCTCCTGAGTTAAATTGTATTCCTTGTACTTGTCCTTAATGAGATTTGATGTTGTTTAAAAGTTGAAAGCTGGCATTTTTGGTTTCAGTTCCTTCTGAAATGAATCCCAGCCATTCTTTTACTCGGATGTGTCAGGAAGTGACTCAGGCCAATCTAGGCAGATTGAGGTGTCTGTTCTACTCAGGAAGATATGTGAAACACAGAATCAGAACATGGCTTAGCTGTTCTCTCCATCCCCAAGTACTTCTGGGACACATTGAGACACCTGAGTTTGACTTAAAGATAGGAAGCCACCAGAAGGGATGCAACTTCCTCAGGCTATGCTACAGTGGGGAGAGTAGATGGGAATTCTGGACCCAGGCAGGAGATGAAGGTGTAGAGAGAGAGAGAGAGAGAGCGCACAGTCCCCACCCTTGGTACTGTCAGGATGCAGAGACTTGTTTGCACTGTGCATCTTCATGGAGTTAGGGGCACTCTGGAGGTGAGTACCCATGTGCAAACCTCTGTGTCACTGTCATTCCTATATGTTCTGATGCTGTTGAAGTTTAGGTTGGTCCAATGCTAGTGAGGCTAGCTATGGGCCAATGACATGCCTGCACCCTATCATTGACCCTGCTGATTTGAAGACTCTCTTCCCTCCTGGCAGGAAAATGTGTCCCTAGCTTCCCTGAGAACAGTGGCTGCCCCCAGGTGCAGTACCCCCATGCTCCTCATATCTAAATAAACTCTTGACCTTCCTTCCCCATCTCAGAAAAGTAATTCCATCTTGGTTGCTCAGGGAAAATAAAACCAAACAAAGCAGCTCTCCTCCCCTCTCATCCAACTTTTGATATATCTTCAGAGTACACCCACCATTCATTCAGTCTGTGTCCCCAATGCTGTCGCTTTCCAGATCTGAGTCACAAAGTGCTGGCAACTCCCCTCACCCTCTGCTCTCCTTGGCCCTCCTTCCTTGTCTGTTCTCCAGCCGCATGACCCTCTAGAAAAAGTTGGAACCTTCCTGTCTTCCTAGATTCCTGAGTTTACCCCACTTTCGTGGGGTCACTTTGAGCTCAGCACCTTCCTGTACCTTCTCCAACTTTGCCTCTGTACTGGTGGGAACAAGTGGGCACTAGCATGCTGTTCCTCCTGTGGGCACTCCACTTGGGGCATGTCTCCTTTCAAAACTGAATTCTGATGCTGTCCTTTCTCTCTGGGCTTCCTGCTGCTTTACATGCTCTGACCACCCCAGGTCCACCCCTTATGTCCCCACAGCACTGTCACCTGACACTCTTGGTTGCTTCACTAACTATTCCCCTCCAACCCCAGAAAAATATACTTTTCAGAACATCAGTCCTGTCACTTCTACCACATTCCTTAACCCACCTTATTACTAAGTCTTATTTTCATGTTTGGAATATGGATTTTTTTTATACTTGTACAGGTTGAGCATCCCTCACCAGAAATGTTTCTAAACTTTTTTTTTCTTTCTTTCTTTTTTTTTTTCCCCCCAAGTGCTGACATGAAGCTGAAAAAGTTTTGGGTTTTTGGAGCATTTCAAATTTCACATTTTCTAATTAGGGATGCTGAACTGGTGAGGTCTATGCCAACATTCCAAAATCTGGGGTGGGGGTGGGGGTGGAAACAACTCAGATCTGAAACTCTTGCTCATAAGCATTTTGGATAAGTGATACTCAACCTGTAGAATGATAGTACAATATAGACACCATGTTATAGTGTAGACAATATCGTTAATAAGACCTCAAGGGTAGGGCTCAGATTTGTTTCTATTAACTTTGTTTTTTAAGTTATCAAGAGACATTTACTAGCCAGATGCAGTGGTGCATGCCTGTAATTCCAGTGCCCAGGAGGCTAAGGCAGGAGGATCAAAAGTTCAAAGCCATGGGCTGGGGATGTGGCTCAAGTGGTAGCGTGCTCGCATGGCATGCGTGCGGCCCGGGTTCTATCCTCAGCACCACATACAAAGATGTTGTGTCCGCCGAAAACTAAAAAGTAAATAAATATTAAAATTCTCTCTCTCTCTCTCTCTCTCTCTCTCTCTCTCTCTCTCTCTCTTGTTTTAGAACATGTTTTCTGACCGAGATTCTCAGACCAGTTGGATAGTGGCATTTTACTAAAATAAAGCAGAATAGAATAGAGATTATTGAAACTTACACTCTTGTAAAGCCCCATTATCAGTAAAGTGTTAAAGCCTCAGTGGCCCTATTGCCCTGGGTTGGCCAAGGCCCTCATGGCTTGGCCTATATAGGGCCCCCATAGGGCTACTGGAGCCTGCCTGCCTAGACTCCAGCTGAGGGAGACCTGTGCTGTGCCCCCACCTACCTGTTAGCCTGGGGGCATTAGAGGACAATGCATCAGGTTTTTCTTGACACTGCAAGTGTTGCTTGCTTTGGAGGCCTGGAGTTGGGGTATTTGGAGTGAGATGTGGGTGCTGATAAGTGGCCCTGGCAGCCTTAGGGCCCTTACTATTAATGTGGGCCTACTGCTATTGGGATTTCTGGTTTTACAGGCAGCAGCCATCAAAACTGGTTTCTTTCTGACAATTTTGTAGTTGTCACTGTGTCTGTGCTTGCAGTGCAGTGGCCAGAAACCCTGGTTTGCTCGGGATATTGGTTCTGCCTGCCTTGAGGAAGAAGGAGCCTTGCCTTGCAAGCACATACCCTTCCCCAGGATCACACTCACTGATGACCAGAGATTGGCCAGTAGCAGGGGTCCACTTCAAGGACAGGACTGTGAAGGAGGCTCAGGTCTGAGTGGGGAGGTCAGAGCTCACTGAGACCTCTGCAGGATGGGCCCCGCACCCACCCAGTGACCTGTCTCTGGAAGGCCCAGGACGTGAAGGCAACCATCAACTCTGGACCTGGGTTTGGCTTCCCCCAGACACTGCACACTAAGCACACGCTGGCATTGGGACCTCTGTTGGAGACACTGACCCCGGAACTCTTTGTGGGGTGGGTCTGCTCTTCCCTGCCCCTCATGCTAACAGTGAAGCTATGTGGCGAGGTGGAGTAATTGGGAGGATTTCAAGCAGGGTCTTAGGCTCTAATTTTTGTTTGTTTTTAGTATGTATATATTTTAGTTGTAGAAGGAACCCAGTACCTTTATTTTATTTATTTATTTCTATGCAGTGCTGAGAGTTGAACCCAATGCCTCATATGTGCTAGGCAAGCGCTCTTCCACTGAGCCACAACCCCAGCCCAGGTCTTGGGTTTTGATGAGCTTCATGGAACAGAGCTTACAAGTCCAGAGGAGCCCTGTCTAGTGGGAGCAGAGGCAGTGTGGGAAAGCCTGGGGTTGGGGGTGTTTATAAATCTCAGGGAAAGGTCAGTGTCATACGTCCATATCTCTGGTCTGGCCCACCCCCAATCTCTATAGGCACTGGGCCAGACCAGGAGCTTTACCCACTTTTTTCCTTTTGGTGCTGCTGGGAATCAAACCCAGGACCTCATACATGCTAGGCTTAGAATTTTACCACTGAGCCACATCCTCATATCCTCACATCCCCAGCTGCACCTTCACCTTTAAGTGGCAGAATTTTCCAACCTCAGTGGGGCCTTCCCCCTCAACCCTTTGGTACTGGGATTGAACCTAGGGATCTTCTGCCACTGAGCTGTAACCCGCCTGCCTCAGCTTCCTGGGTTACTGGCGTGCACTACTGTGTCTGGCTCAGTGAAGCCCTTCTTTTTTGAAGTTCTGGTTTCAACTTTCACTAGATAGTCTCCTCTCTGGTCTTTGCCTTGGAGTGCATGTACCTGCCATCCAAGATAGTTGTCAGAAACTCTTTTCTTGTCTAATCTGAGACAAGAACATCTGAGAAGCTCTTGTTTTGGGTGATGCCTAAAGGAGAGATGTCCCATCCCTCTCACAGTGGGGAAGGGTGATTGACATTCAGAGGGCAGACTTGTTTGGGGTCTCATGGGAAGACAGGACAGACAGATTGTCAGTGAGCAGGTTTGACAGCATTTGTAGTCAAGGCGTGTTGGTGGAAAGGCAGAAGCCATATAACTTTAGAAGGAAGGAAGAATTGGAGGGGCAGCTGGCCTGGATTAGACAAACAGGGCACTGAGCAGGCAAACTGAAGGCAGCTGGGGGCCAAACATTTGGTGTGGGGTGTGTGGTAGGTGTAGTTTGGAACTGCAGGAGGTGCTGAGAGGGTGAGTGAAGCCGAATCTGAATGCCTAAAGTCATCCAGGTTTGGGACCCAACTCTAAATCCTAGTCTAGGTCATGTTAGAGCTAAATCATGCCATGTGGTTGGTGCTGAGAGAGAAGTTGTTAGGTCCCACCCTCTTCCATCAGTATGGGGTCGGGAGCACAGAGCTTTCTGAGACCTATGAGGAGCAGCTCAGTCTGCCCTGGCTGAGAGACCTATTTAATTTGACCCTTTTGGATGGGCTGGCTGTGCTTAGCCAGGCTAGCAAGTGCAAACAGTCTACTTTCTCTGGCTCCAGGAGCATGAAGCAGCTGTCACATTTTCCTTTCAGTGTAAGCCCACAAAAGGGCACATTTGGGCAGGTTCCTGCACTATTGCTCACTTGTGAAGTCAGTGCCTTAAAAGAGGTGGCAAGTGAATCAGTTCAGGAGTAGGTTCTGTATATGATTATGGAACCCCTTCTTGCCATTCAGCCCCCAGCCTGCCAGAAGGTGGTTTCTAGAACTGGATCTGCCCAGCACTACCTGAGATAAGCCTCCCCAGGGTGTTCACCAATAAGGAAACTGAGGCGCTGGGAAGGTGGGTACCCTCCTTCAAGAGCACAGAAAGAATCATAGGGCTTCAGCACAAAGCATGCCAAAGGTGTGAGCCAGGGTTTTCTGTGGGGCTCACACACAATGGGTTCTAACTATCCCATGGAAAACTATGACATGGGAAATTGTATGAGAGCTCAGCAACTTATTTCTTTCTTGTCCCCTATTGAACTCTGGAGTTCAACTTTCCCAAGTCTTGTTTCCCTTGACCTGTTGGGACATGAAGGCTGGCCTGGGCTTAAAGTGGCCCCTTTAAAAAAGTGCCTGTGTTCTGGATCCTGCTGTGGAATGCCTGCTGCCTCCCTGCAGACAGGCATGCTGCGCTGTCCTCCATCCTGTCTCTGTGAGGGTTAACAGCACTTCAGCTTGTTGTCTGGAACCGGTTCAGACTGGTTTTCTGGAAAGTGCTTTGTCTCTCAGACTGAATCCTGGGAAGGGTCATGTGGAGCCCAGTGATGTCACGGGATCAAAAACTGATTCAGCTATTTTTTCCTTCTTTTCTTTCTTCTTTAAATCAAGATATGTGTGTGCTGCAGGTACAGGGTGGTGGCACATTGATGGGCCAGGCCTCATTTTCCTCAAAGTGTACCATTCTGGCAACTAGAGGGTTAAAAGTCACCCTCACTCCCTGCCTCCTGGAGGTAAGCAGGGAGTGAGGAGACCTCCATTCACTGAAGTGGAGCATCAGGGGTCAACCCATTCACTTTAGTGAAGGGTTGGGCTGGCCCTACCCTGCTTCTAGGACAGTGTGATTATGCCCTTCCTGATTTCCACATGTCTCTAGTCCAGTGCAGATGCTCACAATCCCTTAGATCTTATTTCCCATCTAGAAAAATTTTCCTCTATTTTCTCTTGATTTGTCAGTGCACAGAATTCCTCCTATCTGATAAGCAGCCCCCAGCCATTGTTTTTGTTCAGCTACCCACAGGTTTCTAGCCCCTGAGAGACTGAGATAGAGCTTGGCCCCCCCGGCCATAAAGAAATATCCTGGAGATGCTTTTGCAGACCTGCATTTGTTGTATGTTGTACCTACTTCTGCCATCACCATACAGCAAGGAATACAGTCAAAGACAATACCCTGAAAAATTGTTTAAAGGTAGTAACTTCCTTGTGCCTAGTTAAAATGCTGTGTCTTCTCCTCCCCTCAAAGTTCAGAATGACTGAGGAAGCATGCCGAACACGAAGTCAGAAACGAGCCCTTGAACCGGACCCTATAGAGGATGATGTGGAGAGCAAGAAAATGAAAATGGAGAGAGGATCGTCAGCTTCAGACTTAAACTCTGATGGAGATACAAGGGTGACACCTGAGCCAGGAGCAGGTCCAGTCCAAGGATTGCTGAGGACAGCAGAGGCCACCACAATGGGCAGAGGTGATGGACTGGTGAGCGACGGGCCAGTGGATATGCGAACCTCACACAGGTGAGTGGGAGGACCTGGAGGGAGATGTGCTGGAGCCAAAGAGAGATTCAATGTAGATGCAGAGGTGAGCCACACTCTAGGACCCAAGCAGGCTTGGAGGAAACACCTTTACTGATTTGTCATACACATATCTGTAGGTTCCACTCTGACATCACTTCACTGGCAGCTGTGCCATCCTGGCCAAGGAACCTCCCTCCTGGGGTCTTGGATCCTGGGGAATAGGGTATGAGAGGAGGAGGTGGAGGAGGGTGTTATCCCTGTCAGATACCTTACTGTCAGCATATTTTTTTTTAAACATGTACATGTATCACATCAATCAACTCAGTGCTTTTGGTTTATAGGAAAACTTGATTTTGTCATGTGGTTTTTATCTCCCTGCTCTTCAGATCTGTGGGTCAGGAGGCTAGGGATTCTACACTCTGCCTTAATCACTTGGTATTGGAATTGGGAGCCCAGCCTGGGGTTCTACTCATCAGAGGAAGGGGCCTCTCAGTTGCTTGTCTTGGTGGCGCCTGAGTTCAGCTTGTTGTTTTTGTTCCTTCTATGTTATCACTAATTATGTCGGGTGACTTTACCTGATGCTTAGCTCTTGTGAGGACTCAGAGTCTAAAAGCAATCAGACTCCTCATTTCTTCATTTAAAAAAATTCCCTTTTTTCCCTGTAGGGAGAGATTCAGACCTAGCATCTGCTCTTGTATCACCCCTCCCCTCAGAGCTCCCTAGAATGTTCACACTCAGATGCCCACTTCAGGCCCTAGCCCTTTGACAGTCTCCTCTATAACCCCTGGTTCATCTTCCCTTACTGCTAACCAAAGTCCTTCCCCTGTGCGGGGCCTGTCTTTCCACATCTCTTTGCCCAGGGACAACCATTGCAGAGTAGGGGAAACTGCTACCTTCCTCGCCCTCCCCATCTGTGTTGACTGACATAGGGTTACCAGACTGTAGTCTTTGTGCTAAATTCATTTTGGAGTCCAGAGTGTTGGGATCCTAAGAACTCTGTAGATCGTCTAGCCTCGTGTCTCTTGGCTTTTAGAATCCATATCTATGTGAGATAAGTGGGAAAATCCAACACCCTTCCTGTTGGGAAAGCATCTTTGACTGCAGGGACATGTATTGTATTCTTGCCATCCAGAAAAAGCTTTTCTGACTGCTTTCTGCCACCCTGCTTCTAAACCCAGGACTTCATTTTCAGTTCTGAGAATAAAAAGATGAATGTATAAATGGTGCAAGACTCCTTACCCTCCCTTTAACATAGTCTGTTTTCAGATCGATGAGCAGCCAGGGGTGGGTTTGGAGTCAGGGCATGAGAAACCTGGATATGGGAAACTGCCTGGTTCCTCTTACTCCAGTCTGCATTTTCTCCCATAATCACCATGCTTCTCTGCAGAGTAGGTCCATGAAATGTGAGGGAGAGGTTAACTGTCAAAAGAACTCATAGTTGAGAATCAAACCCAGATCTTTCTTTTGTCAAAGCCGAGGGCTACACTGGACCTCCGAGTTTCTTGGTTCCTTTTCCCAATGGGCCATTAATTTCCAAACTAAGGTCACTTAGACAATATATCATTGTTAACTGAATTTAGTCTGGATGTTTTTCTTATATATAAAGTATATGAGGACAGAGATTAGCCCAGGAAGTGAGCAAGGGTCCTCCTAGAGCACTAAGAGACATTTCAGGTCTGTTGTGTAGCAGTGTGAGAACAGGGAAATGGCCCAGCTCTGGAGACTAGCAGGCAGAGCTGGGGTCAAGCCATGCTCCCTGACTATTCCTCAATGGCTGACCTTAGCCTGAGTTCCTTTGCTGGTAAAATGGGCTTTGCAGGTTGATGGGGTGACCAAGGACTGTGATATTCATCAGCTTTGGCACTTAGAGTGTAAGGCAGAAAGCCCACCGAGGCAGTGTTGATGACAATTTCCCTTCAATCTGTAGCTTTACTCAGAATGAGATGTCTCAGGTCGTCTAATGTACCCTTCACCCCAAGTTCTCACATTGAACATCTTGTCTGGTTCTTTGGGCAGTCCATTTGTGAGGTTTTGACAGAATCAAGGAGAACAAGGGTTGGGGCTGGGATTGTGGCTCAGTGGTAGAGTGCTCGCCTAGCATGCACGAGGCTCTGGGTTCGATATTGTGTATACCTAAAACAAACAAACAAATAAGTAAATATTTTTAAAAAGAGAGAAAGAAAAAAGGAGAACAAAGGATCATGTCTAGCCCAGGACCATTCTAAAACTGTAATCCGTTCTGGAGTAAGTGGCTCAAGTCAGTCTTTGAATCCCTGTTGGATGTGTCTGGCTGGGAATACCCTTTGAGAGTCCTCCCTTCAGCACATTGTGGCTGTGCCTTGGTTTTTCAGGTAGCATTTAATTTCACATAGGGCACAGCTTTATCTAACCACAGTGTGGGTTGGGTGACACTCTTTGACTACAGATCCAGCATGTCAATTTTAAATTGTCCTGCCAAGATGATTTAATTTTCATCTTTTAAAATTGAAATATAGCAAGCATAGTGAAAGGTAAACCACACAAATTAAGAAACAGAACATTGCTGGCACTCCTGAAGCGCCCCCCTTGTGCCCACTTCCAAGGGTAATCACTTTCTTATCTCCTCCCCTTCCTCTCTGCACCATCATTCTCACCTTCACTCTTGGACTAGGGATTGAACCCAGGGCATTCTAGCACTGAGCTACTCAGCTATATCCCAAGGTGGGGAGTGCCCCCCCCACACTCCCGCGCCTTTTGAGGCAGGGGTCTCACTGAGTTCCCCAGTTTGGCCTTGAACTTGGAATCCTTCGACCCCAGCCTCCCAAGTCACTTTGATTGTAAGCATATGCCATCATGTCCAGCTGGTAATCACTTTCTTGTGATTACTCCCAACAACGTAGATTAGTTTTTTTCTGCTTTTGTAGGATTTGTATAGTATATGCCCTTGCTTTCTTTCAGCATTGTCTTTGTGAGATTTACTTGTGTTGTTGTATGTAGCAGTGATTCATTTTTAGTGCTTTGTAGCACAGTTGGTCTTTTGTGGGTTCTGTATCCACAGAGTCAACCAACCTCAGATCAAATATTTGGGCAGGGATTAGGGGTGTAGCTTAGTGGTATAGTGCTTTCCTATCATGCACAAGGCCTTGAGTTCAGTGCTCAACATATAGGCTTCTTTTCTTGTGGTTATTTTCTAAACAATGCAGTGTAACTATTTTACATTTACATAGTATTTAAACTGTGTTAAGTATTAAAATGTTCTAGAGATGATTTAAAGTGTGTGTGTGTGTGTGTGTGTGTGTATGCATAGGTTCTATGCAGATACTAATATATCATTTATATAAGAGACTTCATGGGCTGGGGTTGTGGCTCAGTGGTAGAGCATGTGTGAGGCACTGGGTTTGATTCTCAGCACTGCATAGAAATAAATGAATAAAATAAAGGTCCATCAACAACTAAATATATATATATATATATATTTTAAGAGATTTGAACAACTTCAGATTTTGTTATCCATAGGGAGTTCTGGAACCAGTCCCCTCTACCAATACCAAGGGTTGCCTGTTTCTTTTCTAGAATTTCTTTTTGGCTCTTTTTCAAAATTATGCCTTAAAAAAAAAAAGCTGTCTTACTACCATCTTTTGACCCAATTTGGGTATTTTAAAGGTTAGAGATGGAATGGTTTCTAGGAGAGGGAATTTCCCTTTTCTTTAAGAAATTAGCTAGTGAATTGAAGTTGCTAAAGAGGTGTAGATATGTATACACAAATATATGAATTCACACATAAATATATGTATATATATATATGCATGTTTGTATGTATAGTGGGATGATTTGGAGCATGCAGAGGCAGATAAAATGATGGGATCAATGGCTGTGTTGTTTTCCCTGACTCCTGTCTAACTTGGTTGTTTGCTCTTCTTTTTGTAGTACTAGGGATTGTTGAACCCAGGGTTTTGTGTGTGCTGGGCAAGTACTCTACTACCAAACCAGACATATACCCAGCCTTTTTTTGGTGGGGGTGGGGACTACTGGGATTGAACCCAGGGGCACTCTACAACTGAGCTACAACCAGCCATTTTTAGTTTTTATTTTGAGACAGGGTCTTACTACATTACCTCAGCTAACCTCAAACTTGTGATCCTCCTGCCTCAGCGCCCACAGAGCTGGGATTACAGTAGGTGTGTACCACCACACCTGGCTAACTTGGTAGTTTTTTTCAACTTAAGCTCCTAACATTATGTTTTGTATTTAAAATTAATTGGAGGACAACTTCCAGTTTTGAGCAAGGAGATCATCAAATCTGAAGTGACAAAACCAAAACAAAATCACTTCAGCACTCTGGAAATTAGCCAGAGGCACATAACAATCTGAAAGTGTTTATATTTAAAAAACAAAACAAACAAACAAACAAAAAACTGCTAAATTCTGGGTGAGAACAGTGAGATTCTATGGCAATTGCCAGGGACTGTATTCCCATACTCTCTCCTTGCTGCTTGATGAGGAAGTTTTGCTCAGCCCATGCAGGTTGAGGACCAGTAGCTGTTCTATAGGTGTGAAAATGGGAAATTGTTCAGTTTGGAGTGGAAACAGCATCCCTGCCTCCGTGCCCTTGGCCTTGTTGGTCAAAGTGACAGTCTTGGAGATGGGTAAATGATGAGGTCAATGAGTCTGTTAGCCAGGTTTGGTTATGTTTAGGGTAAGACCAAAAAAAACTATTTGAAAAGTAATGGCTGAAAACATATTTGAGGAGGAATTTATTGAGGAGGAAGCTCAACAAATCCTGAGTGGCAAAAATAGATTTATACTAGAACACATCATTGTGGAACTGTTAGAAGTCAAAAAAGAAAAGAAAATCCTGAAAATAACAGGGAAAAAACCCAGTTATCACATACAGGGGAACATTGCTGTGATTAATAGCTGACTTCTAACTAGTGGCAGTGGAAACTAAAAGGGAGTTGAATGACATTCAAAGTATTTAAAAGAAAATTGTCAACCTAGAATTTTTTTTTTTTTGGTACTGGGAATTGAATCCAGGGGCACTTTCCACAGAGCTGCATCCCAGTCCCTTTTTGTTTTAATTTTTTCTTTTGAGACATGGTCTCACTAAATTGCTGAGGCTGATCTTGAACTTGAAATCCTCCTGTCTCAGCCTCCAGTTACTGGGATTTATAGGCGTGAGCCCCCATGCCTGACTTGCAACCCAGACTTTGGGGGCGTGGCAAGGGAAGGGTGCTGGGAATTTAACCCAGGGGCACTCAAACCCCGAGTCACATCCCCAATCCTTTTTACTTTTATTTTGAGACAGGCCTCACTAAATTGCTAAGGCTGGTTTCAAACTTGCAATTCTTCGATCTCAGCCTCCTGACTTTCTGGGATTACAAGCATGCGCCACCACACCCAGACTTTTATATCCAGCAAAACTGTCAGAAATAGGTGACTAAAACATTGTCAAATAAACAAAGATTGAGGAGAAACTGTTGCTGGCACATTTGCCAGTTCTTTAGGCTGAAGAGAAATGACATGTTGACAACTTGTCTACAGGAAGAAAACTTGTCTACAGGAAGAAAAAGAGCACTGGAAATAGTAAATGTGTGGGTTAATGGAAAAGCCTTACGATTTGAACACTTTAAAAACTGACCAAAGGGCCTATACAGTTACCTGTAGCGTTTGTGTGTGTGTGTGTGTATAATAATAGTACAATAAAAGGGGAATGAAATTGAGCAGTATTACAGCAAAATTTCTATATTTCACTAGAATCAAGCTAATATTAATCTTAAATAGATTGTGACTAATTAAAATGCTGTTGCAGTCACTGAAGCAACTGTTAAGAAATAACTCTAAAATATAATTGAAAAATAACAGAAAAATTAAGGTGATAAACTAAAAATAATTTTTAAAGTTTTATGGTTTTTAAAAAATATTATATATATCTTAGTTGTTGATAGACCTTTATTTTATTTATTTATATGTGGTGCTGAGAATTGAACCCAGTGACTCACACATGCAAGGCAAGTATCTACCACTGAGCCCCAACCCTAGCCTTATATTTTTATAGATACATCATTATTATATGTAGTAGTGGAATTCGTGGTTACATTTTTGTATATGTACAGTGTGTGTGTGTGTGTGTGTATGTGTGTGTGTATACACACATACATATACACACAATATAATTTGGTCAGTTTCATTGCCTAGTACCTCTCCTTTCCCTTCTCTCTTCCCTCCTTCTGAGTCCCTTTCCACTCTTCTCTTGGTCTCTTTTCTGTTTTCATCAGATCCTCCAACCCCCGCCACATTTTTCTTTTTTTCTCTCTAGCTTCCACATATGAGACAACATATAACTTTTGATTTTATGAGTTTATTTTACTTAATACTTGAGTTCCATCCTTTTTTTCTGCAAAATTACATAATTTCATTATTATTTATGTCTGATTCCATTGAGATAATATATCACATTTTATTTATCCACTCGTCTGTTGACAGACTCCTAGGCTGATTCAGCAATTTGGCTATTGTTAATTGTGCTGCCAAGAAGATGGGTATTATATATTACTATAGTATGCTGACTTTAATTTTTTAGAAAAAATGTTAAGGAATGATATAATTGGGTCATATGGTGGTTCCAGTCCTAGTATTTTTGAGGAACCTCCATACTGACTGCCATGATGGTTATATTTAGCAGCTCACCAACAGTTACATTAAAAATATTTTACACAAAAGAAGGAGTTTACTGAGAAAAGGGGGAGGGGGGAGACAGAAAACAAAAAAACAACTAGCAAAATGACAAGTGTAAACACAGCCATATCAACAATTTCAGTAAATATTAATGGTTTAAATATCCCAATTGAAAGATGGGGATTGTCATACTGGATAGAAAAGCAAGATCCTGCTTAATTATAAGCAATACCCCTTAGTTTACATCCTTGTAAAAGGATGGGAAGAGATATACCACAGATAACTATTAGAGTACTGGAGTTGTCCTATGAGAAAATAGAATTCAAGATAAAAACTATTACTGTCCACAGAGATACATTTTGTAATAATTCATTAGGAAGACAAAACAATCATAAATGTATTTGTACCACAATAGAGCCCCAAAATACCTCAGGCATAACTGATAGGATTAGTAGTAGAAATAGGCAATTCGTCAGTTATAGTTAGAGATTTCACTATCAATGATTTATAGAGCAACTAAACAAAGTCAGTAGTTTTATGGAGGATTCAAAGAGCATTGCCAACCCATTTGGCCTGACTGACATCTGTAGAATGCAGGATACGTCTTCTAAAGTACACACAGAACTTCTTCCAGGATATACCATACTTAGGCCATGAAACTGTCTCAAGGATAGGTATAATAGGAGAAGACAAATAATAACAAGTGTTGACAAGGATGTATAGAAACTGAAACTCATATATTGCTAGCAGGAATATAAAATAAAACGAGTAGGCATTTTCTGACCAAGCTAGACACAAAACTCTAAAACTTACTGTGTGGTTAGCAGTCTACCCAAGAGAAATTAACACACACCCACACATCAGAACCCACACCCATTGATGTCCATAGCAGCATGCTTTATAATGGTCCCAAAGGGGAAACAACCCGAATTTCAATGGGTAAAATAAAAGTGATACATTCATATAATAGGTTACTATTCAGTATTAAAAAGGAGGAACTAAGCTGTGTGCACATCTATAATCCCAGCTACTTGGAAGACTGAGGCAGGAGGATTTGATAAGTTTGGAGCCAGGTTGGACAGTGTAGCAAGATCCTGCTCAAAGTTTTAAAAATAAAAGGTCTGGGATGCTCAGTGGTATAGCCCCTGGATTCAATCCTCAGTACTGAAGAAAAAAAAAAAAGGATTTAAGACAGACCCACAGTGATTTACTACATAATCCTTAATTTCACTTATAGGGTGTGTCCAAAAAAGAAGGGTCAGAGCTGGCCATGAGCTCAGTGGAGAGTACAGAGGCCCTGGGTTCCACCCCCAACATCCCCCCCCACCCAATACACACAGATAAATGCAAGCATGCTCATGTGTGTCACATAGGAGCAAATTTATTGGAGATAAGTGATGGAAAATGATTAGTGGTTGCCCAGGGAAAGTGTAGGGATTGCAGAGCAACACAAAAAGGGAACTTTTTGAATGGTGGACATTGTCTGAAATTGGATTGTGGTGATGGCTGTATAACTGTATACTCTTACTAAAAATAATGAACAGGATTTGGTGTGGCACAGTCATGTATTTGTGTGGACATCTTTTACACTCACATTAATATCTGACTCCCATTCCAAAAGCAAAAACAAATCTGAAAGCGAAGTTATATTACAACTACCTGCTGTCTAGAATGTGGGATTGTGTGGAAAACCTCTTTTCATTCTGTGCAGAAATTGGGACAGCTAGGAAAAGTATGCATCACTTAACTTCCAAAATGACGCCAAGGGCCGTAGGTAGAATTCTTGTTGAGTAAATGATCTTTTATACTAGCTGCTCCGGAAGGAATGATAAAGGTAGTAATAGAATGGTCTGTTTCTGCAAGGAGGTTATATTAGTCAGCTCTTCACTTCTACAATAAAAATACCTGAAGTTTAATCAGCTTAAAAGGAGTATAAAGATTTATTTTGAGCACTGTTTAAGCTTGTGGAAAGGTAGCACATTTTCATGGGAGTGTGTGGTGGAGGAAGCTGTTCACCTTGTGGAAACTAGAAAGCGAAGAGAGAAAAAGACTGGAGTCCCAGAGTCTTCTTCAGAGGGTATGCCCCCAGTGACCTAAACCTTCCCACCAGGCCTCACCTCTTAAAGGCTCCACCACTTTCCATTAATACCATGGCCTGAGCACCAAACCTGTATCATGTGGGTCTTTGGAGGACACTTACCAGCAACAGAGGTACTGGTGCAGCTCCAGACCATAAGTTCTGATATATGCATGCCCTCAAGTAATCCAGATCCCAGTAAAGGTAGAGAACCTTATCACCCAGAATGTTCCCTGAGGAGAGCCCTTCATATACTTCCTGCCTCCGTTTCTCAGTGTACTTCCTCATGCTAGACTATTCTTGCCTCTTCAAAGACTTCCTAGAAAAGAACTAGCACAGTATGTGCTCCTTAGGATCTGACTTCCCTCACTGCTAGTGTTCTGGGATTGCTTTACCCCTGGTGTGTGTATGGTGTGCTGCTGAGCAACATGCATGGTGCATCCTTTCCCCTCTTAATAGCCACCTGCATGGTCTCTGGCTTGTGGCTGGTTTGAGTCCTGCTGCTGTGCGTGACCTTTCAGATATTGCCATGTGGATGATCAGCTTTTCTCTTTTTTAAAAACTTTTTTTTTTCAATTAAAAAAAAATATAGCTGTAGATGGACAGTGTGCCTTTGTTTTATTTGTTCATTTTTATATGGTGCTAATGATCAAACCCAGTGCCTCACATGTGCCAGGCAAGTGCTCTGCCATTGAGCTACAGCTTTTCTCTTAATACACACCAATCTGACAAGTAGATTGCAGGGTCAAAGGGTTGCTGTGTATTTAGTAAACTGCCAGATTTTTACCACAAAATGTCTGAACTGTTTTATACTCATGGGTGTGATGACCTGGGTGCTTTATCCTCTTTAGATGTTGTCAGTATTTACAATTTTAGCCACTGGTCCCCAGAGAAGTGAGGGTCCAGGCTCTGACCAATAAGTATGATCATGTCCTTAATTCTGTCTCCCTTTCTTCTCTCATGGATGCACAAGGCCAGATCTGTGGTGGGAAGAGATGAATGACTGCCCAATGTGTTTGTCACAAAGCTGAAACTCATCTGGTCGTGGCTGTACTGGCTGCCAGTGTGTGGGGGTAGGTGGGAGTCCTCACCAGTAACATGCAGACCTGAATCTCTGTTCCCTGCTCTCACGACCGTGTCCCACCACAGCTGTGCATGGCCCGCCAGCCAGCTGTCTGCTGGAATGCGTGCTTGAGCAAGATGGATGAATGTGGCCCAGCTGTCAGGATGATGGTTTGGGACAGGGCTGGGTTCTCACATAGTAAGGGAACATGTGGTATATGGCCCCTCGATATAGCTCTCCTATAGCCTTCCTTGACCCCTGTCATTGTGCAAGAGCTTTAGATGTCCTACAATAAGAAACCTACTTCCCCTACATGTTGCAGTCTGGAGGTTGGGAATCCTCTGATGTTCTGAGCTTCTCTGGGCCCCACACCCAGCAGCCCTCTCCCCTGCCACTGTTCCAGCCCCTCCCCAGCACCTGTTGGAGGCTAGCTGCTGCCTTTCACTTTTAATTTTGTCTGCTGCTCTGCAACTTCCCAGTAGAGGCTGGGTGGCCCCCAGGGAGAGGCTCCTTCAGCTCCACCTAGAAATCCACAGCCTGCCTGAGTTTCTTAGCTGTTCAGCTCTTGGGAACTGAGAGGTACGTTCCCTTGGAAATCGGTTCTGGGTTCTGTGCTCCCTTCCTGCCATTGGTTGTTGCCACCCCTCCAGGGCTTTGTTGCTTCTGTCTTTGCCTTGCCCCTTCCCTGTGGGCCCCTTATCCCATTTCTGTCTTTCTATCCATTTCCCTTATCCCACACCTTTGATGGAGATTTGAAATCACCGAAATCTAAGAAATACACGGGTACTTTAAAAATCATTAGATTATTTTGAAGCATGAGGATGACAGACTCATGGTGCCCTATTTCTTAAGTCCCCAAAGTGACCCAGCTCACATGATAGAGGTGGATAGCATATCCACCTCCGTCCACATACCAAACCTCAGACTCTTCCTTAGCATTACCCTACCTTAAAATGACTGACTTCTATCTCTGCTGTTGTGCTTCTTGACATCTCCCTTCCAGCACACATTCCTGCTGGTGCTTTGTTGCATGCCCACAGGCTCCTTTTCCTGTAACTAATGCTTCAGACACTATGGCGGGTAATTTAAATCTAATTTGTGGTGACCCAGGAGGAAGGCCAGCTTCTACCATGCTAGTTAAGACTAGGTTCACATAGGTTGCTTTTAGTTTATAGCCAGTTGTTTGTTCGTTTGTTTTTGGTACCAGGGATTGAACTCAGGGGTATTCAACCCCTGAGCCACATCGCCAGCCCTATTTTATATTTTATTTAGAGACAGGGTGTCACTGAGTTGCTTATTGCCTCTCTGTTGCTGAGGCTGGCTTTGAACTCTCAATCCTCCTGCCTCAGCCTCCCAAGCCACTACAATCATAGGCATGCACCACCATGCCCGGTAGTTTTATAGCCACTTTGTATCCTGAGTGCTCCCTAGGCCCAAGGGAGCCCTTCATATCTCCCTCATTGCACCCTGATCTGGTGAAGAGGAAGAATGAAGGGAGTAAGAAGTACCAGAATGCAGGAGCCTGTGTGTATGGAACAGATAGAAACAGAGTGGATACTTGGGACTTTACTAGGGCATGTGTGACCCAGGGTGGTGGTGGTGATGGGGAGAGCAGGAATCATACTTGAAAGTATTTCCCCACTTTTCTGAAAGAGCTCTGGGAAGAAAAGAAAAGCCTACCTGATGGGGCTGGAGCTGTGGCTCAGTGGTAGAGCACTGGTCTTGCCTGTGTGAGACCCTGGGTTCGATCTTCAGCACCACATAAATAAATAAAAACATATTGGTCCACCTACAACTAAAAAATTATTACTGATTGGAAAGAGTTCTTGTTTTTCTTCTCAAGGTAAGCACACAAATTATAACAATATTAGTCTGAGGGGACAGCTGGTAGAAAAAGAACATGGGTGTCTGCCAATTTTGATACAATGTGTACTGATTGACTTGTGGCCTGAGCTGGTTCACCCCTCCCCTCTGAGTCCCACTTGTATACATCTCATTGTAGAGTGAGATTTGTCGTAATGCTGATGAGAAGAACCTTGGAAACTCAAGAGTATCTGAAAATAAAAGAACAGAGGACAGGCCCCAAGGGAGGAAGGCACACAACCAGGCCCAACCATCTGCCTTTGGAGACTCCGAGTTCCCTGTGGCCATGGCTCTGCAGGTGCCATGGTGACATGGAAGGGCCCTGTGCTCCCTCGGGAGTAGGAGACAGGGAGGTAGTGTCTGATGGGTTGAGAGACGGGAGATATACCACACATTGCTCTGTGCCCCTTCCTCATGTTCCAAGTCATAGGGCTGCTTGTTTTTGGAAATAAATCTTAAAAATAGCTGTGATGTATAACCAAATTGAAAAGCTTCAGGTATTAGTGGAACTGAAACCTTGTTGACATGGCAGAATTCCTCAAGGCAGGGACTCTGACAACTTTCAAAAACAACTTGAACACAAGGGAGCTTGCTTTCTTTCTTTCTTTCTTTCTTTCTTCCTTTCTTTCTTTCTTTCTTTCTTCCTTCCTTTCTTCCTTTCTTTCTTTCTTTCTTTCTTTCTTTCTAAGAGAGAGAGAGAAAATCTTTTATTTTTTAGTTTTCGGTGGACACAACATCTTTATTTGTATGTGGTGCTGAGAATCGAACCCAGCGCCCCGCACATGCCAGGTGAGCGCGCTACCGCTTGAGCCACATCCCCAGCCCACAAGGGAGCTTTCTAGAGAGAACTGTCAGCTCAGGGGCTCATCTTTACCTCCCTTCAGGAGGACCTGGAGTGTCTCGTTGATAACATGGAATTGAATGGTCCAGGTAATATACTCAAGGGAGCACATAGCCTAGAAATCAGGTTGCACAGGGGACAGGGTCAGAAGGTACACAGTGCTAAAAGCAGATGCCAGAAAGGTAGGCTGGGTTGGATTGTTGGAAGCTGGGAAGGGCTAGTCATGGAGCTGTGACTTGGTGTTGGGTTTAGTTGTCCCCCTCTGAAGACAGGAGAGTTGATGTTCTGGACCTGTGTCGAGCCCAGTAGGCTAGGATACTTTAATGAGAGAGTAAAGACAGACATGCTGGACAATATAGGACATTCCAAGGCCAGGGTAGTGGTGATCTGGGAGCAGTGGGATATGAGATACAGGGTAGTATCCCAATGTTTGAAGCAGGTAGTATCCCAATGTTGACCAGCCACCTTCCTATTCTTGACCTCCCAATCTGCAGGCACACAGTGTCCAGGTCACCCTGGGCTGTGCCAGGTTTTTTCTGAATAGGTTTCTTTTTTTAATACTCTGTAGGGGCTGTATAGTAGGTATAAGGGTCCGACAACATTACAGTTACTAATTTTTTAAATTTGAAAAAATTTTGTAGGTAACGGGAATTAACCCAAGGGCACATAACCACTGAGTTACATCCCCAGCCTTCTTTTATATTTTATTTAGAGACAGGGCCTTGCTAAGTAGCCAGGAGTGGCTTTGAACTTGAGATCCTCTTGCCTCAGCCTCCTAAGCTGCTGGGATTACAGATGGGTGCCACTGTGCCCAGCAGGGTTGCTAATTTTGGTGGCATCTGATTGAATAGATTTTGCAAGGAAACTGTCATATCTGTGGGGTGAGCCCTATTGAACTTTTAGTAAGTCTTGCTTTTCAAAGCACAACTTTGGCAGCAGGGAAAAAAAAATTACATGGGCCATGATACATCAGGAGAACTAGACCATGGAGCCAGATGAGGCTGAGTGGGTTCCCATGACAGTAATCTCTTTGCCTGAAGCACTGTGGCCCCTTTTCCATCTCTGGGCTCCAAACAGCCTTTAGATTTGTGGGATATATCTATGACATTTACCTTGTTAGAAATTTTGAAGATTCTTATTCAACTATAAATGACAATAATAAGCCTATGAATACTAGTGTGAATAAAAATTTTTTGATGCTCCTCTACTTACGATGGGTTAAATACCAGTAAACTCATCGTAATTTGAAAATATCACAAGTTGAAAATGCACAGAATCTTCCTGACCTCCTGAGCACCTTAACACCATGCTGTAGTGTCGCTGCTGCTTCTCACAATTGCCTGGCTGGCTTGGAGCTACGATCACTGCCTCTGCCCAGCATCAGACAAGAGCATCATATTGTGTATTTTAGCCCAGGAAAAGATCCAAATTCAATATTCCAAGTACAATTTCTACTGAATGCATATTGATTCCTCACTATCATAAATTTGAAAAATCATCAGTAAAACCATCATAAATTGGTGACTGCATTTTGCAAATCTCTTGAATACTTGGCTTAATAAGAAGACCACTATTAGATCCTCCTCTCTGCTTTTGCATTTAGTGATATGCTCTTAGAGTTGAAGCATGTGGTGGGGGAAGTACAAATAGCTCATAGAGAAGCAGTCAGAACAGAGGAGCTTTCCAGTTATCATTTTGGATAATTGTGCATTTCCCCCCCACTTTGTGAAACCAAAACAAAAGTGGCTGTTCTCTACCAGTTAGTTGCATCTTAGACTCTGAGACTTCATTAGTGAGCTTTCTATACTTGCTTATATTAAAATCCATTGGACTCTTTTGCATTTTGAACAGAAAAATATTTTTAAAAATAAAATTTTAAGAACTGCAGGCACATGCCACCATGCCAGGCTAATGTGGTTAATTTTATGTTGTGTGAATTTCATTTTAATCAAAAGAAACTAACTAGTAGGAGAATTAACTGAAATGAAGACTTCAAAAAATTTTATTTAAAAATTATTTGAAAAAATCAGTTCCTTGTTAGAATCTAAATCAATAAAAATCAAAGTCTCATAAGCAAAAAAAAAAAATAAAATAAATTTTAAAAAATAAAATAAAATTTTAATTTTAGAATAGTTTGATTCACAGAAAAGTTGCAAAGATCATTCTTGTCCACCTCACCCTAGTTTCCCCACTATTAACAGATTTCTGTAAAACGTTTGTCAGAAGTAGTGAATTAATATGCATAGACTGTTAATAACTAAGTTCACATTTTATTCTGGTTTCCTTAGCTTTTCCCTAATACCCTTTTTCTGTCCCAGGATCCCTGACATTTAGTCCTTATATCTCCTGAGTTTCCTCTGGCCTGAGACGGCTTGTCAAACTTTTCTTTATTTATGATGATCTTGACAGTGTTGAGGAGTGTTGGTCAGGTTTTCTGTCTGTGTCCCTCCATTAGGACGATGTTTTTCTCACCGTTTGACTTAGATAGGGAGAAAGACCACAGGGGTAAAGTGCCCTTCTCATCACATCATAGCTAAGGTGCATACTTAATTTACAATATGACTTAGTTTATGGAGTTACACAAATGATTCAGAAACCCATTTCATCGTTGTATCACAATCAGATCTCTACATATCACCACTGTTCTGTTGGGAAGGCGTTAACTCATGGTGAGTAGTAAATATTAGTTTTCCAAAATTTTAAATTTTGCCTATTAGAAGCTTGGACTTGATCACTCGCTGACCTCTAGGATTTTTTTGTGAAGTGACAGGCTTTGTCTTGATCATTTGGGGGGAAATATTTGCCCAACCCCCAAGTCTGAATTTCCTTGGTGTATCTGTCAGTCTTTCCTTAAAGTAGCACAAATGCTGACACATGGTTTTTTCGTGGTACTGTCCTAATTCAGCATGCAAAAGGAGTGCTTCATCTTATCACCCTTTGTTCCAGAACACTGAAAAGTTGTATACTCAGAGTTTGAAATTTAATCACATTTCATGATAACCAATTCATGGCATCCTATCTGCAAATGAAGAAACTAAGCCCTTTTTTGTGGTTTGATGACTGGGCCACAGCCCTTCAAAGCTGCAGAGGTGCATTTAGCTCTTTAGTGGTCCTCACAGGCATCATCTGTTGGGGATGGGCACAGTTGACCTGGGGCCAGGAGGACACGTTGGAATTTGCCAGATGCTAGTAAGTGAGGATTCAGCAACTGTAAACCCTGAAGTCTGAAAGGATGTGAGCACTTTCCATGTGCTGCTAAAGTTTGTGGTCATTGCAAGCTGGAAAGTAAAGCTTGTTTCTTGTTTGTGGTTTTCGTTTGTATACAGGTAAATTCGTTCTTGCTTTTTGTTGATGAGCGAGCTGGTCTCTGTCCCAAGAGATGTGATTCTGTTCATTTGCTATAGGAGTCCATCCTTTGCTCTGCTTGGGGAGTTTCACCATGTGCCTCATTAGAGGAATTCTGTGGCCTGCACATGTGCAGGCACCAGAGACAGGAGGGATGCTGGTGATATTGCAGTTGCTGTCTCATCCTCCTGTTTGTCCTTCATGCTCCTTGAGCTCAGGCCCTCTGGGAACCTAGATTCCTGAGTGCCATGACCCTATCCTCTTGTTTCTGTTTCTGAGAGTCCCCTGATCCTTTCTGGGGGCAAGTGGACTCTGGGGCCCTGGGAAAGAACCAGGCATTTCATTATGGTAAGCACTGTTATAGCTATGGCTGAACAAGTTCCTGGTCAGGTTGGAGGCCCACATCCCTGTTCGATATTACCTCCAGGACATAGCACGCAAATGTTGCCAGCTACTAAGATTCTTCAAATATAAATAAAGATTAGCTTTTAACCGATTCCAAAAATGGTACTCGGTAACCTGAAAAAATGGCTGTCAGAGCCAAACATTCACATGGGACCCCCTCCTGTCCAATCCTGCATCTCCTTTTTTTTTTTTTTTTTTTTTTTAAGAGAGAAAGAGAATTTTTTAATATTTATTTTTTAATTTTCGGCGGACACAACATCTTTATTTGTATGTGGTGCTGAGGGTCGAACCCAACACCGCGCGGATGCCAGGCTAGCAAGTTACCACTTGAGCCACATCCCCAGCCCCTGCATCTCCATTTTTGAGGGCCCATCACAGTGAAGGGTGTATATGGCAGCCCAATCTCTAGTGTGATCCCAAGATACTTTTAAGTCCCAGCCCTGTGACCTTGAACAATCCCTGAGCCCTCAGAGCCACTTCCTTACCTGTTCACTGGGGGTGATTGTGGAGCTGTTGAAGATTACAGAAAAAAAGGGTACATTTTGGTGGTTGGCCATCACAAAGGGTTAGCAGATGTTGTAGATGATTTTCTCATACATGACAGGATCAGCTAGGCACAGTGGCATATGACTGTAATCCTAGCAGCTCAGGAGGCTGAGGCAGGAGGTTCACAAGTTCAAATCCAGCCTCAGCAACTTAGTGAGGGCCCAAGCTACTTAGTGAGACCCTGTCTCAAAAGTAAAAATTAAAAGGGCTGGGAATGGGGCTCAGTGGTTAAGTGCACCTGGGTTTAATTCCTGGTACTGCCCCTCTACCATAATCAAAACAAATAAAAAAAAATACAGGATCACCTCTGTGATTGTGATCTTTTCTATCAAATGCTTCTTCCTGAATTTCTAAGCCGAACATGCTTAGAAATTTAGCCCTCCCTATTACACCATTTACTGGCAGGGTTATGCTGCACTGGCCTCCTGGGGCAGATGGTAGGCCATTGGCCTAGTGCATATGCCACCATGGAGCCTTCCTCTTGTCTCTATAGCCCTTAGCCACAGTGTATGTCCCTAAAGTAGTTCCTGTTACAGTGAGCTTCTCTGGGCCTCCCTAGTATGGCCATTTGACTCCTGGGGGTCTGTTGCATTCCTGGAAGATGACCTTCCAGCACAAGCTGGGGTATACCTCCTGGCCTTGCTGATACTGAGAGCAGGCGCTTTATGGTATGGTACCCCTTAGGCCCAACTGGGGGGCCTGGGCCCATTTGCTGCTGCAGGGCTGCAGTTAGGGGTAGGAAGGGAACAGTGCTCACTCCCTCTCTCCTGAGATGTTCAGCCATAGCTATAGCAGTGCTTACCATAATGGAATCCCAGAGTGATAGTTGGACCTGAAGTCTCCAGGAAAAATGATGGCTGGGTTTCAAAAATCTCATCCCAGCTGTTCACCTCTATGGCCTCTGTGGCAAAGAAGCAAAATGTATTCTGACTCCCAGACCCCTACAGAGCAGATGCTGGGTTTTTCTCTTGATATCCCAGCCAAGAGGATCTCAGGTTACGGGGCTTGGAGCTATGGTAATGGATGCTAAGATGGAAGGCAAAGGAATTGCAGAGGGGCCTGTGGCTGGCGAGAAGCAGGTGGACTCTGGGGCCCTGGGAAAGAACCAGGCATCATGTCCACTGCCTGTGTCCTCTCCCAGTCAAGATATTCTTTGGCTTTGGGTTGCAGCCTGTGTGCATAGGTAGCAGAACTCCCCTTTTAATCACATTGAGTGGCTCTGAAAGAAGGCCACCCTTTAGGAAAGGAGAATGGGCTCTTGTGGGGTTCCAGTGAACTGTCCCATGCCCAAGTGACTGTGAAATAATTCACAATTATGTGTTGACACACCCAGTGCTCGGGGTCCTGTCAAATGAGATTTGCCCAGTGGTAGGACTGACCTGGAGAACCAGTGGTGACTCTTCCCTTCCCCCCGCCACCCCTTTCTCATAGGACTCTTCTGGAAGTGCTTCTTGGGTGGTAGTGGGTACAGTGAATGCAGCATATGGAATTTCTTTTTGGTTTTGACTCTTATCTTTTTTTTTTTTTAAGAGAGAAGTTTTTAATATTTAGTTTTTAGTTTTCGGTGAACACAACATCTTTATTTTTATGTGGTGCTGAGGATCGAACCCAGCGCCCCATGCATGCCAGGCGAGCGCATTACCACTTGAGCCACATTGCCAGCCCCCCTCATATCTTGCTCTAGGCAGTGCCTGACACCAAGGTGCCTTCTGTCTTCCCCTTCTCTTTCATGGGACGCATTTTTTTCATTGCATAGCTCTGGTCTTCTGCTCACCCTTCCCAGAGCTGTTCTGTGTCACCCCAGGTCTTGATCTGTTGGTCCCTTTGTGGGGATAACTTTAAAGTTCAGTGAGGTGGTGACTTGCTCAAACCTCTTTTCTTGTATGCCCTCTCCCTGTTTCTTAAGGTAGTGTCTAGAATGGTTGGTCTCTGTTGGGACAATCTGAAGGAGGAAGCAGAGTCGTGGGGATGTGGATCAGCTCGCCAGGGGTGGGCTGGGCTGGTAGCCCTATTAGCTTAGTGGTTTAAAGGAACAATGTTGGCATACTACTATCTGTTCTGCTGGTTGGCTGATTCCACCCACCTGGGTACTGCTTGTTGGGCTGACTGGCCTGGTCCATCTTTGTGCCTATTTCCATCTCTTTCCTTCAGCTGGCTTTGGGTGTACTATACCATATCCGTCTGGGGCAGTCGGACTTCCCCCAGAGCAGATATTATGAAAGCCTACGCAGAAGCTATAGGCTTCTGTGACCTTGCCTTGAAAATTTTCAGTATAGCAGCTTATGTACTCTAGTTCAGAGATCAAGCCACAAGGCCAGCCTAGGTCAGTGAGGGGGACTGTAGGAGGCTTGTAAGTAAACCAACATGCTGCCCTCAGCCAGCACCTCCTGTCCTCCTCCATGGACCTCTATGGAAATGGGCAGGTAGGCTTTGTCAAGGTTGATCTGAATATTAGGACTTTTTATTAATGTCCTTCTAAGTGCCTAGACTCATAGGATAGAGGTTGGGCTTCAGAATCTGTTGCTTTAAAAGACATAATGACACAGAATTCAAAAATCCTGTAAAATGGATTTGGACTTCCTTTAGCAACTCAGCATCTATGTGCATGTGGAAAGTAGCCTCCTACATGTGTGAGATTATCAGTCCTATATGGGTTGCTGTATCCTTCCTGAACTCATAGGCCTCATCCTGGAACCCTTCTCCAGGGCCCTTGCTTGCCAGCACTGCCAGTCCTAGCTACCGCAGCACACACAGCAGGCCCAATCCCTGCCCTCAAGGCTGTCTGCTCTGGGCCAGGCTCATTCTCCTTGAAAAGCTCTCTGGGCACCCACTTGCAAAGATTTAGTAGGTTCTGTAGTCTCTGCCCAGGAAGGTCTGCAAAGAAGTCTGTTTGCTACCCTTATCTCCCTAGCCTTGGGAATTGGGGACCCTAGGAAGCTCTCAGTTCTGATCCAGAAGATCACTCTGAGACTAGAGACTTCTCCTTGAGGGGCACTGTGGTTGGACTCTACTCCTTGAAATCTCTTGAGGCTTTTCAGGAGTCTGGTATTGCCACTGAGTTTTCAGGGCTGCCTACAGGCCTATCTGGCGCCCCTGAGACATGATCCTGCTGGCTCTAAGACATGGACCTGCTGGCTCTACAGAGGCAGTACAGGACCTGATGTTAGGATGCTCCATTCCTGCCTCGTGAGAACCCTGGAATGACTACAAGCAGATAGCTCCTTCTAGGTGGGAATGGGCATGGCCACAGGAGATTTCTCTATCCTCTGCACTGGTAAAAGGGCTCCTGGGTAAGCATTTGCCCTCAGAGTGAACAGCCCTATTACTATTGCCTCTTTTGCGGGGGTACTGGTGATTTAATCCAGGGGAGCTATATTGCTGAGCTATGTTCCCAGCCCTTATTTTTTATTTTGAGAAGGGTGTCACTGAGTTGAACAGTGTGGGACATAGGTTCTGGATTTGGTGGATAGGAACTTGGGGTACATGGGTGCTAGGATGAATCAGTGTGGCCCTGAGAGATGGTGTGAGCAGTTCTGCTTGTGTGGTGGAACGATTAGAGGAATCCAAGGCAAGCATTTACAGAAGTGTACAACCTGAGCCAGCCGTGGTGATGTGTGCCTGTAGTTCTCACTACTCTGGAGACAGGAGGATCACTTGAGGTCATCCTGGGCAACATAGTGAGATTCTGTCACCACCACCCCCTCCAAAAAAAAAAAAAATGCAGACTTTGATCAACCAGGCCCCAGATCACAAGGTTCTATGTTTCCATAAGCTCTGGAGAAGCCATACTTACCTGCTTCATAAACCAAGGCTGTTTGACTTACTGTTGTTGGAGTAAGATGTGTCTAGAGTAGATCTTACTGTGTTTATATGTCTTTGACCATTATTTCTTAGTTTTTTTGTCTTGCCCAAACCATGACCACTACCTTGGCTTGACAGCCCTACTAGAGTTTTCTTCCCACCACCTAGGGCAGCTCCTGAATCTTAGCCAGACTTTCAAAAGCAAATCCAAGCAAGTGAGTGAATATGAATGAGTGGTGAATGAGTGAATAAATGAATATGTGAGGGATGAAGTATGCTTTCCCTGGACATCTTGTAGTTAGTTCTGTTCAGAGGAGACCCATGAAGTCCAAGCTCCCAGTAGCGGCTCTCTCTGTTTCCTGCACAAAACTCCTTCCCTGGCATAGGCCAAGGAGATGCTAAATATTAACCACATGCTGGCTTCTGGTTGGTGATCAGACAAGAGCAATAGATAGCCTTGTGCAGGTGGGGTAGGATTGTGATTGGAATGTGAAGTTTATAATCCCAGCCTCCCCTCCAGGAAACTCTGCTAAAGTTCCTGGTAGGTAACAAAATTGCTGGCTTGTGGTAAGACATTTATACCTATAACAGCCTGGCCTGTTTGCAAAGATTTTTGTAGGTCATGTAAAATCTCTTTTGATCACTGTATTTTACATAAACATTCTCAAGATGGGCAGGCAGGATGGGCTTATTGGATTTGCCCTGAAATATCTTCCAAATAAAGTTGATGCCTGAGAGAACTGCCATGGATAAAAGCAGTATAGTGGACCACATGGGCATCAGCCCTCCTCTCAGCACATTGGGCTAGATTTCCTCAGCTTTTATTCTCCTGACCTTAAGTGGTTTTTATAATTAAAAACAACATAAATAAACAAATAAATAAATAAACCCCCAAAAACTCTGAAATAATGCCTGCAATTATTTTGAACCACCACTTTTTTTTTTTTTTTTTTTTTAAATTAAGAACTCTCCCGAAAGGTACTCAGCATCTTGAAGCCCTTTCTTTAAAAATTTGAGCTTAGGAAAGTTTTTCATTTTGGAAAGTAGAGGGGCAAGTGGCCCACTCTGCTTGCAGATGATAACATGGTGCTCAGGACACATTCAGAGATCCCTGGGGGATGGTGTGACAGGAAATGCCTGCAGCCCTAGGGTGAGCCTGGCGCCTCCATTTTCTGACAGCACCTGAACCCTTACCTCCCGTCTCAAAATGAAGGCTGTGTGTCACAAACCGGTTGGAACCGCCCGTTGCCATGGTTTTCACGTTGGAAGGCACTGTTAAAGGGTCATGTGACCAAGGAGGGAAATGCCTTTGTCACATGACTTTTTGGTGGCCCGATTAGCATACAGGAAGTTCACTCCCTGCTGGCTGCTGGGATGCAGAGTGATCATTGATGGGTGGTGACATCATCTCTTGGATGAGTTATTGATTAGTCTCAAGCCAAGATGGGGACTGGGAGCACTAAGGTCAGGGTGGTCCTCTCAGGAAGCTTCAGCTGCTTAGTGGCCTCTGTCCCTAGCCCTGCCCTCTTTCCTCATGCAAATTCAAGTTTTAATAGAGATATCATCTTTGAAAGAAGCGCATACCCCTCTCTCTATAAGATAATGAAAAGTGATAAACCCCTAGAGATCAGCTGTTTTCAGCCTGTGTGTTTCCAGGAAGTGTGTCTGTCTTCTGTAACTATACAAGATGCCACCTAGACTGCTCCTCAGTTCACCTGGGAGCCCATCTGAACAGAGACCAGAAGTTGTAGCTCTCTGCTGGTCCATTCACCTTGGATGCGTTCACCTGTGTGCACATCCAGAGAGCATGGAATTGGAGCCATCAAGTCACCTTGAAAGTTGATCATGGATGGTGTCAGTGAGAAGAGATAGCACAGATCTGGAGGTGGTTTGGGTGAGACTTTAATAAATATCCTGGATCATTTATAAACTACCCATTTCTAGACATCTGAATGTCTAGATGAGAACCCCATGCTCAGAGCCTGTATACTGAATCGGCCAACTTATAGTCCACTCCTCTTATTTCTGTGGCAGTCCAGTCAGCAACCATGCAAGTTGTCAGATCAGGGATAGGACTAGTGTTCAGGTGCAGCTGTCACAGAGCTCTGACTTGTGAAGCAAGGAGAGCCAGAAAAGAGCAATGAAGGCAGCTCCAAAGTAGACATTTGGTGAATCTAGGGAATTGGTGGTAAAGCCTGATCCTTTGGTACTCTGTGCATGTCCTTCCTGAAGATGCAGCTTCCTCAGGAATGGTGGGAAGTGTTCTTTGTGCTCTTAAAGTAGCGTGAAGCTCTGCATCCTAGTGACTGTCTCCTTACCCCGCTGAGGTCTAGTGGAAAAAGCAGGGACAACTTTGAGCTGTGACTTCCAGTTAACTTTATCCAAGTTTATTCCCTGGGTCACAGTGCCACCTAGTGTACATGTTTGTGTTTTCAGCAGCTTTTCTTGACTACAAAACCAAGAATTTGATTCCTTCAACCCAAATACTAAGCATCTACAGGGGAAAATTGGCAGTGTGTCAGTCATTAGCAAATGTAGCTGCTTGATTTGGGAGCAAAGTGTTGTTTCTGGGAGTGGCTCCCCTCTCCCCCATGTGCCATATCAGTGACACCAAAGCATATACTCAGCCCTATGGCTTTAATAGCATCAAATGTGAATGAACATCCTAAATAATCCTTCACAGAAAAGGGAAAATCCCAGACACTGATATGGTCCCACATGGGTTAAACGGTATATTGTGCAATGGGGTTCTTAGTTCTGAGCCTGGCTCAAAGTTAGCATAGAATGGATACTCACTGTTGTTGGTTTCTGATATGTAACAGCATTTGTTCACAGTCATATACTTAGATATTTGTGACTGTATCCTGACAAAATAAGAAAGCTATGGGGGCTTCCATGTCACCCCCTGACACTGCCCAGCTTGTAGGGAGATGCCATGAGTCATCAATGAGAAGAGGGGGAACAGAACCAAGGTCAAGTTCACAAGTAAAAGTAAGCTCCCAAAATGGACCATTGCAAGGAGGAAAGCACTTTCATTAGAAAGCAAAGGGGTTGTTGACAAAAGTGATCATAGCATTTTATAATGCAGTTTGAACTGGGACTTGTGGGGTGGTCAGGGTTGAGTTCATAGGGTGACAGGATATCACAGGCAGGGTGGCCCTGTCATCTGCAGGACAGTCTATACAGTATTAGAGCATGGGGGAGGTCATAAATAAACTAGTTTGTGAATACATCAGGTGGGGTGGAGAGTATCTGGATCTTTGGGAGGTATTCTTGTTGGTCTCATAACCTGTGGCCATTGCTGCCACTTGCCATATATGCCCTAGAAAGGACTGTCTGCCAGGCAGCCTCAGGATGCCTTTTGAAGTGGAAAGAGCTTCTGTTTTCTAGAGGCAGATGGACTGTTAGGTATGAGGTCATTAGTATGTCTGAAAGAGAAGTTGAGCAGAGAAGAAAAAATGGTTCATGAAGAGCTGAGCTTCCTCCCCATCAGGTAGTTTTCAGTTAGACAGGTGGCAGCCTCTGGGTTTCGAGGCATAGGCATCCCATCACGCCTAGTACTCAGGAGCCTAACCGAGACTGAGCTGGGGCCCTCGGACCTGAAGCCAAATGTTTTATCCAAAACCAGGCCACCTGGTAAAGGAAAGAGCCACAGCATTTTCCAAAATGTCCATGTTAGACTTGGGAGCACATACACCCTCAGCCCAGGGGACTTGGAGGCAGGGGTTAAGGGGCCTAGCTATGAATTGGCAGATTTGGGTGCCCTGTGATACATGGAGAGAGGATGGCCTGGGTGCCTTGGCACCAGATGGACCTTAGGGTACACTGAAGGAAAGAGCTGACCATGTGGCAGAGACAGGAGCAGGGAGGTCTGGCCAAATTGACATGCTTTTCACTTTCTTACTTTCTTGCTGTGTGTGTGTGTCTTGTTTGCTGCTCTGTTAATCACCCTTTGTCTCTGCTTCCAGTGACATGAAGTCTGAAAGGAGACCACCCTCCCCCGATGTGATTGTGCTCTCTGACAATGAGCAACCTTCAAGCCCAAGGGTGAATGGACTGACCAAGATGGCCTTGAAGGAGACCAGCACTGAGGCTCTCCTGGTGAGTTTGGTGGTGGGAGGGCCTCCTCTGTTCACACTACCACTGCAGCCCCAGCTACACTCATCCCTGCTGAGGACCCTCTCTTAACCCTCATTCTCATATCCTTTCAGAAAAGTAGTCCTGAAGAACGAGAAAGAATGATCAAGCAGCTAAAAGAAGAGCTAAGATTAGAAGAAGCAAAGCTTGTATTGTTGAAAAAGTTGCGGCAGAGTCAAATACAAAAAGAAGCCACCACCCAGAAGGTATGTGCTTCTGGGACTCTGGGAGCTGTTTTCAGAACCAGGGGCCATCAGCCACTATCTTACCTTGACAACCCCTCCTCAGAGTGCTGTAGACTGAAAAGGCTGGTCAGAGAGTTAGGTTTCCTCCCAGAAATGTAGGGCCGGTCCAAACAGACATTTGCAAACTCAAGTGTGCATTTTGAATTTAGCTAGAAAGATGTCCAAGTAAGAAGATATCAAAATAATTTCATCTGATTATGTAAAACTCACTTCTCTTAGACTGAACATGTCTAGGAAATGATTGTCTGTGTGCTGCTAGAAGCACAGTTCTGAGTCTAGAGGTCTATCCTGAGCTCATTTCCAAAAAAGCCTGCTACTTCTGTCACTTTTGTGAAGTTTAACATGTAGAGCAAGTTGAACTTATTTTGTTGGATTTTTCTAATGCCCTGTTCTAGGAAGGTTCCTAGTTGCAGATACACTTGCCTTGTGCACTTTAATTTCTGTTTCGGTAAACCAGTAAATCAATGCACCTAGGACAATGAGAGCTGACAGCTGGTTGAGAAAAGACAGGAGACACACCTGCTGGTCTGACTTGGAAGTTTGTCATACCCCCTTCCACTTTTAGCAAGTGGGTGGGCACACTGTACTATGAACTTTTTTTCCTTTATCAATTGCTAAAGACTCAGTCAAGCAAATCAAGTCTGTTGCTCTCCCTTCTCTAGGGGAATATGTAGTTTTAGACAACATTCAGATGGTCCGCTGGTGTGGCTTAGTGGTTGCGTGTGTGCCTAGCATATGTGAAGCCCTGGGTTCCATCCCCAGCACCCACCCCATCACTCCAAAAAATGGGATTAATCAAGTAAAATCAAGTAAAAAGTGTTCATGCCCAGCATTTTCTCACTAAGGTTGGGGTTAAACTGTCTAGGCCCAGGGCTCTTTATCTCAGCTGCTACGTCCATCCCGTGTAGCCCAGAGCCGGTGCCTGGACCCCATGTGGGAGTAGTCAGGAAACAACCGGGAAGTATGCTGAGAGGTTACTGCAGAATCTCTTCTTGGCTCATATAGAATGGGCCAACTCTTGGTACAGACAGGGCCACTTTCAGGTTGAAAGCCTGGTGTGCTTGGAGAAGAGGAAGGAAATCAATCCTCTCCTCTCAGTCTTAACAGCATGTTGGTGACTCTGTAGTGAGAGAAAGGGGCTGATGTTATCCCTGTTTCCTACCTCTAATCTCCTCTCTTTCTCTTGCAGCCCACTGGCTCCACTGGGAGCACTGTGACTACCCCTCCCCCACTCGTGCGAGGCACCCAGAACCTTCCTGTTGGCAAGACATCACTTCAGGTCAGTGTCCCCCTTGTGTCTTGACTATGCCCTTCGTGCAGTACTGCTGTCCTAGTCTGGAACAGGCCCATCAGGCTCCTGAGAAGCTCTGATCCCGGGTCCTACAGAAGCACAGGCTGCCTGTTCCTTCTGAAAAGGCTGGAGTGAGACCTTCAGCCAATAGCTCAGGGCAAAAGGGGGGGAAAAAAGCATACATATGTTCCCCGAACCAGGCTACTATTGATGTCACAGACAAAACCACAGTCAACAGTGGGAGGGCCCCCAAGTGACCATCTTAAGCAAGACTGGAACAAGAACCAAGTTCTCCCAAGGGTGGCCTGCAACCCTGCACAGCCTGAACTAACTCCAGACACAGGGCTAAAAGGGCTTTTTCTGCCCTCTCTCAAACAGGTGGTGCTCACCCCATCTAATGTGCTCTCTGTTGGGGGCACATGTGAGGCCAGTTTCTTGTGGCAGTGTGTTACTACATTGTTCTAACTCATTCCTGTGTGAGCCCAGGTTTCCATGGCTCTTGTGGGAGTATGCATTTAACATAAATATGTGTTTTAGCTCATTTTTCGTGTTTTCATTGTTCTGCATTAAAAAAAAATTACATTCTTTTACAAAAGCAATAAATCCGTTTTCTAAAAGATAAAAGGCCACATAAATGTGGACATTGGTGTCATTGACAGACCTCTTCAACTCGAATGCCTGGCAGTGTCATCCCGCCACCCCTGGTCCGTGGCGGTCAGCAAGTGTCTTCTAAGCTGGGACCGCAGGCAAGCTCACAGGTCGTCATGCCCCCACTCGTCAGGGGGGCCCAGGTGAGCAGGGCCACAAAGTTTGGGAGCTTGGCAGCCCCAGCAACTGACCACCACCTCCAGAGGAAGACTCTTTCTGGTCTTAAGGCTGGGGCTGTGGTGCCCACTTCTTCCTTGTGCCTCCCTCTATTGTTGTCTTAGTTTTTGTCCTCCCTAACCCAACAGCAAATCCACAACATCCGACAACATTCCACCACGGGGCCACCGCCTCTCCTTCTGGCCCCCCGGGCCTCCGTGCCCAGTGTACAAATTCAGGGACAGAGAATCATCCAGCAGGGACTCATCCGTGTCGCCAACGTCCCCAACACCAGTCTGCTTGTCAACCTCCCACAGGTGAGGGTCTGTTCCAAGGCTGGAAGGGGTGTGTGTATTCTCCCAAGGGCCCCCAGTTGGTCCTAGGGTACCAATATGTCTCCCAGGGTTGTGGAATATGGCCTGTGTGCCCTCTCTGAGAAGGGTGGTATGTTAAACATTCCCATAAGGTTCCAGCCCGAGTTTCTCAGGCCATAGGGGTATGAAGCTTATGGGCAGATTTGCCATCTAGCAAAGGTGGATTGCTGCTGAGAAGGCAAGGATGGGACCAGTGAAAATCAGGCTAAAATGAGTGGGGTCTGCTGTCCTGATTCATGTTCTGGTAACACATGGGAGACACTAGGATTTGAGGGTTAAGTGAGATGGGAGATGGATCTAGAGACAGCCTGGGGGGCACCAGAGCCCTCAAGGGCCCTCTGCCCAAGGCGCAATCGAGCTGACTTGTGTCCTCAGGCACGGGTATGAGGAGAGCATGTCTGCAGATGTTCTCAAAGCACCAATGCTTCTATTCTTAGCCACTCGTCCTTTCACCTCTGTACAGAGCCTCTGAGATGGGGAGGATATGTCCCCACCCACTGGGTAGCAGGATGGGAAGGGAAGGACCCGGAGGCGGGCAGGCTAGAAGCAAGAGCCTTGCCTGACGTACAAAATTACTGGGTCTATAGGGGCTTTTGCTGACAAGCATGTTCATCCTTTCTTCCTTCTTTGAGGTTCCTTTTTGCCGGCCTTCCTTAGACAAGAGCAAGGCTGCAGTTTGGGGCAGTGGACCTGCCTTTGTTAAGGTTGAGTTCAAGCGCAGAGATGATAACCAGTCCTATTTCTACTCAGGGGTCTCCTGGGCACAGCAAAAGACTTACCTAGGCAAGCCATTTAACCTACCCATAACCTTTTATCCTGTCTCTGCTGTCCTCAGTGCACTGTGAGGTTGGGCAGAGGCAGCCCCATTGTTGGAGTCTGCTGCCAGCTGGACTGGAGGAGGGGGTCTGGCTAAGGGCACTGGTATAATTAACTCTGGGTTTTGGGGTGAGCAATTGTGGGGCAGGTGGAGACCACGAAGGGGTAACCACTGTGATCCAGATGAGGACAATAACCTAGTACAGGAGCAGTGAGGATGGGGGAAAGGGGGGAGGGTGAAGGGACAGGGTGGGCCCTGGAGCTGCTTTCCCTTATAACACCAATAAGGATTCAGAACTGACTAGAGCATTAGCACCCCAGATAAGTACCAGCATATGTTCATGGGATAAGCAGCCCCTATCATACCTCCTCTGAGACCTGTCTTGGTTGTGGTCTCGTGGGTGTCCTTATTAGGCAAAGTATCAGTTTTAATTGTGTGCAGTGTATTGGATGTCCACTAAGCCTTCACGAGCATGTTTAGACTGTCACTTGCCTCCTAGGGCTGTTCATTTCAGGCACCTTAACCTATGGTTCATTGACTTCCATGAACCTGCTAAGACAGCTTTACTGAGGTTTTTTGATTTGGGATGTGGGTGCTGGCGGTGGAATTAAGAGCCTTGGACATGCTAGGCAAGTGCTCTGCCTCTAAGGCACACCCCCCAGTCCTCAGATTTACTTTTTTTAAGGGCTCATCAGTCAAGTGCAACTGATGGGATGTTGGTACTGCAGGGGGTCTGGGGAAGCCTGCCTCTAGTTGGGCACACTGACCTGGTTGTTGTCTTCCCAAAGCCCACCCCAGCATCACTGAAGGGGACAACAGCTGCCTCCGCTCAGGCCAACTCCACCCCTACCAGTGTGGCTTCTGTGGTTACTTCTGGTGAGTCTCCAGCCAGCCGGCAGGCGGCCGCCAAGCTTGCACTACGCAAACAACTAGAGAAGACACTGCTGGAGATCCCCCCACCCAAACCCCCTGCCCCAGAGATGAATTTCCTGCCCAGTGCTGCCAACAATGAGTTCATCTACCTTGTTGGCCTGGAGGAGGTGGTGCAGAACCTACTGGAGACACAAGGTAAGCAGCCATGGCTGGTTTCAGCTTGCTGCTGAAGGCACTGGAGCCTCTACCATGTGACACCATTTATTGTCAGCTCTGCTATGGAAGAGAACACTGTTCTCCTGTTGGGACCTCTGAGAACTGGGTCTTGGGAGGCCCTGGTCCAGGGAACCACCATCAGTGGCCCTGGGACAGATGGGGCAGGGGTGAAGGGTAGGCATCTGTGGGAGGCTGGCAGGCTTAAGCAGGACCCTTGGGCAAGCATGGGCTTGAGTTCTTTCGGTCCCTAAGCAGGAGGAGGGACACGACTGCCTGGACCAGGCTCGCTTCATTACCCTTTTTGGGGACAGTGTGAAAAGGATGCCTGCAGGGTTGTTATCAGAAACGGCCTTGGAGACTTCTGGAAGGAGGTGGGTCACAAAGTTGGCCTTCTGGGAACCTGTTTCTTCAGACAGACTGAAGTTTATGTCCTGAGATGGAGTTGGTGGTGAGGTCAAAGGGCAGTGAGCCTCAGTTCTTTCCCCAAGTGATCACATCATATGCTTTGAGTAGAGGAGGAGGCATAACTGGGTCAGGGCCCAGAAGTCTCAGATGCTTTACCACTGGTTTCTCAGCTCAGGCCAGTACTGGCCCCACTCAGCAGACTTGAGGCAATAGTAGTATAGGGAATATACAGAGGAGAAGCACCTTTTCCCTGCCAACCACTTGGGGTGCAGAGATAAAAAAAGGATGTGTGGGCAACAGAACTGTGGTCCTCCAATGCCCACCACTTTATTGGGGCATGAGGAGGGTGCATTCTCACTCCCCCAGGCTCCTGAAGAATAATTGTGCCCAGGGTCTCTGAGCCCACTGACAACCCCAGAATAGTGCAGTCATCTGGGAATTTGCTTCATAGGAGACTGGACCAGGCCCCCTGGGGCTAGGCAACATCCTTTTTAAGATGGTCTTGTTTGTTACCAGAGAGACTGAGGGGATGCACTGTCAGGGAATTGAGGGCTCTGGCACAATCTGGCTTGTGTTTGGGGCCCTTTGCAACAAAGAAGTGTTGGCAAAAACACTGCTGCTGAGGGGGCACGGAGAAGGCCTTGTGCTCTATAACAAAAAAGCTGCTAGGGTACCAGGGTGGGCCGTAGGCCCCTTAGGACTATGGTACCTGCCTACTCTGCAACTGCCTATGCAAGTGGCTCTTCTGTCATGAGGGGCCAGTCTCCCTCTATCATTGCCCAAAATAGGACCTAACTCTTGGGTTCTTCCTGAAAGCATCCCATGACACCTCTCAGAGCCCCCAGGCCTGGCAGCTCAGTACAGCTTTGCCTGGTGTCTCACCTGGTACTGGTCACACTGTCCGCAGCTGTCTGGGAAACAAGTGTCACATTCTCCTCTGGGATTGGATGTGTGCAAGATGTGCTGTTATTGTCAGTCCCTGTGAAATGCAGTCATGGGCTAGAACAGGGGCCCTGAGGCAGACCCTGGGCACAGGCAGCTTGGACAAGTGACATCCCATCTGCTCTGTTAGACAAGGGACCTCCCCAGAGATGGGCCCCACAATATGTCTCAGTGCTCAGGGCTATGGAAGGCCAGGCCAAGCAGGAAAGGGAAGCCTGAGGGTTTCTTAGCATCAGTCCCCAGCTGTCCCCTGGTCTTGTGCTGTGGTCTGTAGTGACCAAGTAATATTTAAGCCCCAAGAGCTGAACACCATGAAGGTAGGAACAAAAAACAAATGAGAATACTTACCCTGCACCTGAGCAGATGCCAGTGACTCTCCTTATGCCCAGCCAAAGAGACATTGTTCCTATCTCCAGATGAAAGGGACCAAGGACCCAGAACATCTGCCACCTGCTGCTCTCTTTGAGTACTTTATTCTCATGGCCAAACAGTGCAGCCCAGGCTCTAAGGCCTATCTTGGGGTTCAAGTCCTGGCTCTGCCACTAATCTACATTGTGATCTGGAGATCACTTGGGTCCTCTCTTGGCCTCAGCTTCCTTCCTGGGATACGTCCCCTCCCCTTTAATGCACAGCCTGTAATACCCACAAGGCACTGTCGTTCTGTTAACATGTCTGTTAAGTTGGAATGCCCACCATGTCAAGTTGAAACCTCGCATGGTTATCAACTCCTCTTCTGAGATCTCCTGTTTGCATTGTGGGTTGAACAGGAGGATAGGGAAACCAGACCAGCATTGCTGATGTCTTTGAAGTGTTGATACCAAGGATATTCAACCCACAGTTTTCCACAACTTTTGGCCACTTTGTGCCTGCACAAAGTTGGTGTGCAATGAACAGACTATATATATTCCCTGAAGCTTGGGTGTCCTATCCTGTTGGGAAGCATGGCCCTGTCTGCTGCTCTTGTTCTGCTTGGGGTCCCATGTCCAGTCCTGGCAGAAGGTGGTAGGGCCCCCAAATTCTAGCAGCCTGTCCCTTTGATACAAGTTGCCCACCTGTCTCCTTGCAGCAGGCAGGATGTCGGCTGCTGCAGCTGCCGCCGTGCTATCCCGGGAGCCCTACATGTGTGCACAGTGCAAGACAGACTTCACATGCCGGTGGCGGGAGGAGAAGGGCGGGGCCATCATGTGCGAGAACTGCATGACATCCAACCAGAAGAAGGCACTCAAGGTGGAGCATACTAGCCGCCTGAAGGCTGCCTTTGTGAAGGCACTGCAACAGGAGCAAGAGATTGAACAGCGCCTCCTGCAGCAGGGCACAGCCCCCACAACCACCACCAAGGCTGAGCCCACTGCTGCCCCCCACTTGGCCCTGAAGCAGGTGAGAACCGGCTGCCCCAGGAGGGGACTGCTCCCTTAGCAGCGAGCTGTCCCTAGAAGGCAGGATGTTCTGATGTTCTGTCCCACTCAGCGCTCATCCGCCTGATTGTTAACTGCGCGTCTAAATTGCACTTAATGGTGGTGTTTGGCGGCGAAAACACTAATTTGCAGTTTCTTTAGATTTTGTATCTTTGACTTGCAGTGTGCTGGCTGACAAGTACTTCTTGTCTGAAAAGACTATTCTGAAAGCCACATTGAGATACCAAAGGGGCGTTTAGCAGAAATATTCTTGCTAAATTAAGGAGAGAAGCAAGTTTGAAATTAAGTTTTTTGTTTTTATTGTTTTTATTGTTTTAATGCTTCTCCTTCCCATCCTCTGTAGACCTGAAGCTGCCTTTTGGCAATTTTGGTTTCCTCGGAAGTCATCTGTAAATCACTAAACAGGTTTTCTGAAGAACCTCATATGGCATCTAAAGCTGGCAGGCGATCATGCTGCCATCAGGGGATGGGCCTGTCCTGTGGGGCACACCTTCAGTCACCCTAGGTCACCCTGGGCCAGCTAGTGGAGCAGACCTTGCTGATCTCAGTTTCAACCCCTATTTGTGTAGGTCATAAAACCCCGGCGTAAGTTGGCGTTCCGCTCAGGAGAGGCCCGAGACTGGAGTAACGGGGCTGTGCTACAGGTCAGAACCACTGCACCGGGAGCCTCATGCCCCCAACCGCAGATGCGACCACGTCAGTCACCGACTGTCAGGCTGCCTGCGTCTGTCTTTCTGTTTTTCTCTCTCTCTCCCTGTTTTTCCTTCCCCCTGGTGTAACTTACCTGGTCTCCTGATTTTGGACTTTAGGGACCCTGTGTGGGTGGGCAGAGGTCAGCCAGAACAAGGAGAGGCTGCGTTGAGCATCTTGCCTGTGGCTGCCCCTTCCCTTCATGATCCATTGTCCCCTCTCTCCTTTGCAGGCCTCTAGCCAGCTGTCCCGAGGCTCAGCCACAACGCCCCGTGGTGTACTGCACACATTCAGCCAGTCGCCCAAACTGCAGAACACAGCCTCCGCCACAGCCCTGGTCAGCAGGACTGGCAGACATTCCGAGAGAGCTGCAGGTGCTGCCAAGGGCAGTGCCACCTCCAACTGGAAGAAAACGCCCCTGAGCACAGGTGGGTGGCCTCTGCAGCTCCATGCTCAGACCTTGCTGCTGTCTGGTCTACCCCTCCTTATTTATTCTTTTTGACACAGGATCTTGCCATTTCCTTGGTCTGAAAATCATAAGCTCAAATGATTCTCATACCTTAGCCACTCCATCATCATCATCATCATTATTTATTTATTTTTGGTGCTAGGGATTGAGCCCAGTGGTGCTTAACCACTGAGCCACATCCCCAGTCCTTTTTTTTTTTTATTTTAAGATAGGTTATCACTAAGTTACTTAGATTCTTGCAGAATTTCTGAGGCTGGCTTCGAATGTCCTCCTGCCTCAGCCTTTCGAGCTGCTGGGATTACAGGCATGTGCCCCTGTCCCCAGCCTTCCTCAGAAGTGGCACAAAAGGCCCCATGCTGCAGACCTGCTTCCTAAGAAGAGCCACCTCTGAATTTGGCTTTATCTCTTCCAGACCGAGTAGTGTGTCCTGAATAAGTGACAGCCCCAAGTAGATTCTGATCACTCTGGCAGTTTGTACTCGCTGTAACCACACTCAAATGTGAGCAGACCTTGTTTGCAGGTGCTTGCCCACCCATCCACCCCCACCCCAAGCCTCTGTGCAGACTCCTCAGCGCAGACCTATCTTACCCACTCATGGCTACCTACCTTTTTCATGCCACAGTTAACATCTGTTTGTGCTGTCACTGCATTGTTCATCATATACTCACTATGTTTCTCACTCACCCAGAGCATGCCCTTTGTCCACTGCTCTGGGGGACCCTTTCTTCCCATCCTGTTTTGGACACATGAAGTGGTACAAAGTACAAAAGAACAGGGAGGAGGGAGGGCTGGGGTAAAATAAGGTGGCAGCAGAAGCCTCCTGGAGGAACAGCTGGGGGAGAGGAAGACCCTGACACAGGCACTCAGTTGACTGTGGCTCTACTGTCCCTGGTGTCATTTCCTAGCCTACTTCCCTATTTGTAACATATTCTCACTTATGTGCTAACATAAGGATTCAATATTTTGTGTGTCTGCCAAGCACAGGAAAATGAAAAGTAGGCAGGAAGGCAAGTGAAGGGGATGGGCAAGTGCTCTCAATGTAGTTGCCAAGCGTCCTCAGTTGTTCCCTGCAGCCTGTGTCTCCTTAGGAAGAAGAGGCACCATTACAAGATGTCAGAACTTGAGAAATCAGGCTGTTTCTGCAACAGAAGTTGAGAACCTCCTGTTCAAGTAGCGACCCGGGGGTTATGGATGTGCCCCTGCCAGAGCATCAGTAGAGATAGTTCAGGAAAGGGAGGCCATTTATCTGGTCACAGGAACATGGGTGGCTTGGACATCACAGCACATTTGTAAATATAGACCATCCAGACATGTTTTTGCCTGGCATGTTTAACAAACAGATAAGAACTGTGGGGCTAGTCAGAAATTACTTTTGTGGAAAATTTGAAAGCGATAAAGTAAGAAGGAAAGTTGGACAGTGGCACAGGCCTATTGTCCCAGCCATTTGGAGGCTGAGACAGGAGAATTATTTGTGCCTAGGAGTTTGAGACCAGCCTCACCAACATAAAAAGACCCTATAGAAATCCATCAGGAAACTGTGAGAGGGTAGAGTACTTGCCTAACATGCGCAGGCACTGGGTTCATCCCTGGCACCCACCACAGAGAAAGGAAAAGAAATTGGTATGTGTGTTCAAGGGTAAAATTTGAAAGGAAATTTGAAGGCACAAGTAGTCCCTGCATCAGTTGGTAGGATTAGAGATCAAGTATAATGGTTTTCCAACGGCTTTGCTGGTGTTCCCAAATGCCTCAGGTTTCTGGGCTGTGGTTTGAGGGAAGCTCTTGTCAGGACCCAGGTGCCAGGTTTCTGGAATGCAGGCCTTAACTCTGCATGGGGTGTGTGTGTGTGGGGGGGTGTCCTTTGCCCTTGTTCCATAAAATGTATTAGCCTCCACTAAAAATATTCTAAGGATAAGTAGCAGAGTGTTGCTCGGAGTTCTGGTGAGTCCAGAAACTGGCATGTGCTGGATGGGAATCATGACTTTATTTTCCAGTTATAAGAGTGTTATTTGTAGAAATGGGAAAATATAGTAAGACAAGGCCATGGCAGTGGCAATAATTTCTACACCAGGAGAGTAAATACCACAGGGGATTTTCCATCTCTCTTCTGCCCTCTTGGGTCACATGCGTAGTGTTCTCTTGTGTTTGCCAGCCAGAACCCCTCTAATGTGTAAATGAGTTTACTGTAAGTCTCATTAAAAATTTGTGTAGTGGCACACACCTGTAATTCCAATGACTCGGGAGGCTGAGGCAAGAGAATCAAATTCAAAGCCAGACTCAGCAATGTATTGAGACCTTTCTCAAAATCAAAAGGGCTGGGGATGTGTCTCAGTGGTTAAGCACCTATGGGTTCAATCCTTGGTACCAAAAAACAAATCTTAGCTGAAGCCAGGTCAGTTATGCATGCCTATAATCTCAGTTATTTAGGAGGCCGAGGCAGGAGGATGGCAAGTTCCAAGACAGTCTGAGCAACTTAGTAAGACCCTTTCTCAAAAAGGGATAGAGGTGTGGTTCAATGGTAGAGTGCCCCTGGGTTCATTTCCCAAAACTAGGGAGAAGATTATTCTTAACCCAGCAGTGGAGCATGCAGTAATTCCAGTTCTTGGGGGCTAAGGTGGGACAATCACTTGAGCCCAGGGAGTTTGAGGCCAGCCTAGGTAAACATACTAAGACCTTATCCCCCAAAAAATTGAAGGTCAGGTTGTTTTTAATGGCCAAATAGTTTTTCATCAGACTTCATGCATTGCATTGGAGGTCGAGTCCCTTGATGGCAAGTTTCACTGTTCTACCTAGCACTGTGGTAAGCACCTTGGTCCATGTAGCACCTGATAACTGACTAATCATCATCTAACTCTACAGAGCCAAGGAATGTTTTCAGGGTGATCTAATTGTTTTCTTGCATTCTCTTTACCACAAGGCCTGGGATTTGGGATGATGACAGTGCTGTAGGGCTGGTAGGTTTGTGATCTTGTTTGTGTGATGGTCAAGGTCTAGGCTACAGCCTGTGCTCTCCTCCACTGTGGGTAGGATTCTCCCAGGAGCCTCTGCTGACTGGGGGCCATCTCGACCTGTCACTGTGTTCTGTTGCAGGCGGGACCCTGACATTTGTCAGTCCAAGCTTGGCAGTTCATAAGACGTCCTCTGCTGTGGACCGCCAGCGAGAATACCTCCTCGACATGATCCCACCACGCTCCATCCCCCAGTCAGCCACGTGGAAATAGTGTGAGCCAGGCCCAGTGGAGGACAGGCTCCCTCCTCCCTCCCACCTGGCCCTTGGTCTAAAAGGACACACCACACTGCCCTCTGTGAGCAAGTGATGGCCATGCTGCTACTGAAGCAAGACCTCAGTCCTTGGTTGCAGAGCCTCATCGCAGCTGGGGAGAGGGGTGCTGCTTCATGGTGGGCAAGGATCATAACTGAGGGACCTTTCCGTGGGCTTTCTTCCTTTCTCTCTTTGCCTTTAGTTTGCCCGACACCAGCAGAAAAGTGGACCTCGGGGGGGCTGGCTGTGCTCCTGGCCCCCTCCCTCCGCCCCCGGCAGGCACACACAGGCGGTTCATCTTGGACACTGTGACACACTCAGGCGAGGCTGGCACCCAGGGCTTCTGAAGTCGAGCGAGGCATTTCATTTTCTTTTTTGCTTTTCCCCATCTTAGGCTCCCAGTCTTCGACTGCCTCCCCCATGGCAACCTATAGGTTGAAGTTGGTATTTTTCCCCCCCAATCACCTCATGATGATGGAGTTTAAAGTAAACCGTGCAGGTTCAGGGGTCTCTGTCGTGCACAGTGTAGTCCCACAGGCCCATACGCTGGAAGGTGGTTCGCTGATGGTCCCGCAGCCCCCAGCAGAGATGGCTGGCCCAACCCAGATGACTGATGGACACAGGGACAGCCAACATGGCTCTTGCTTCAGCTGAAAGCCTCCATTGCTGCTCGTTCGGAGACCCCCAGACTTCCCACACGTAGCAGAAGAACAAACTGCAGCCAGACCCAGCCAGAGACCCAGGGATTCCCGAAGTGGGTGCGCTGCCCTCAAATCAGGGAGGAGAGACTCAACTGGCAGCCACACCCAGGAGCCTGAGCAGGAAGTTGCGGGGGAGGGCTGCTGTGGGGTTTTTTTGTTGTTATTGTTGTTGTGGTTTATTTTATTAAATTTTTTCCTTTTCTTTTCCTATCTTTTTGATGGACACAATCTCAAGCCACCCTGGCATGTGCACCTGTCAGTGAGCACGCACAGGTGTGTCCAGGCTGGGAGGCACCGTCCAGGTGTATGGCGAGCTGCTTTCCCCCAGACTTAAGGATTTCCACTTGGGTTTAGTTAGAGCCTTTCCTTCAAGCTGGGGGTCGCTGTCAGGGTCTGCTTTCAGACTTTTCTCTCTCTATTCCCCTTTAGAATCTACAGAAATGTTTTTTTTAAAGGATCAGGTCTGCTTTTAGTTTTATTTTCTTTTTATTTCTTGCCCTTCTCACTCCTTAAAAATTGGTTCTGTGAGGAAAGGTGGAAGCCGTTCTGCGTCTACCACACACTGGGCCAACCCTGGGCCCATGTGAGGGTATCCCCTGTACATGCACATCTGTGTGTGTGCCTACAAGAAAACTGGGCACCGCCATTCCCCAGTTCCTCTCCAGCCCATTTTCCTACTGATGCATTTAGGGACTTCAATTTAAAATCTTTATCTGTAGGACCGCCTTCTCCAAACACAACTGCTACAACATTCTAATAAAGGCTCATTTAACCCCCATGCTCACGTGTGAATATCATCAGTCTTTAGAAAACATTTTTTGACACATAGTAGAGGAACTTAGTTTTTGGAAATTGTTCCAATTTTTTGTGCTAAACTCTGAATTTCTCACCAACTTTTTTGTTTGTTCTGAGTGCATAATTTCGCTGGGCTACAGTAGGAGAAGGGGGAGGGAAGGGTGGCTTTCATTCCAGTATCCAGGATTCAGGGGAAAGGAGGGAAATTGACTTTTTTTTTTGGAGGGGGGAGGGTGTGTTTTTACACCAAAAAAAAAAAAAAAAAAGTATGCAAGCATTTCTATTCCTCGCATTTTTCTGTGTGCCTGACAAATAAATACCTGTCTTATACTACCCTGAGCTGTTAGCCCTCTCTGTTCAGTGACATGGGCCAAATCTTCCAACTCCCCAAGCAGGAGCGCCTGGGAGGCCTCTTCCTGTTGAACAAACCTCAGTTCTATGCAGTAAGCTCAGGATCAAGCAACCAAGCCGAGTCCTCCCTGTGCTGGGTGGGTGGTCCTTCAAGGGTTTAGGCACCCAGCTTGGGTTGACCAGGTCTGAAGAGAGGGCCCAGTCCCACCCAACCATACCATATCTTGAGCTATCCAAGCCTTGCTGGACTTTTCCTCTGGGACTTCGGGCTATTAACTAGGACAGTCTGTAGTTCAGTACAGACCATGACTCCAGGGTGCCATAGGCAGAGGACAGGGTGGTAGGGACCCTGGCTCCTCCAGCACCCTTCCCTCCATCCCGTGACCCAGGAGCATTCCCAGGGATGACATACTGTGACATGAACATAACTTTTTTTTTAAAGGGGACAGTGTGAGATGCCTTAATCTTTCATTTTGACTGTCTTGAAAGTTCACCTTTTTTTTTTTTTTCTTTGAGTTCCCTCTTTGTGATATAACTTGTGTGATAAAGCCCCAAGTGGGTGATTCTGTGCCGAAATTTGTTAACACCTAAAGGCATGACTGAATACCTCTCTGGGTGTGGGGTTGAGCCATACCAGGAAAGGATATTTATTAGCATTAAGGGTATTTACCAGCGGCAAAGCGCACCTCAAAACCAGCCACCATTCCCTAAAGTGCTGGCAAGTCCTGGTCTTCCCTGAGAGCCCTTGCAGGGATCTAGCTCTTGAGAGCCATGAGCCTATGGGAACCCACAGGCCCAAAGATTGATTATAACAATCTCCAGTTATCTCTAACACAAACCTCCAAGGCAACTGGAAACCTGTGGTCAACTAGGGTGGGGACATCACCTGATTTGAAGTTGGGGCAGTTTATGTTCACACATTCCATCTGGAGCCACCCACAGCTCTAGCCATCTTGACTGTATCATAGGGACTCCAGTCTGAAATGAACTACACCTCTGGTGAACATGGGTGTCCCCTGAGGGTGGGACAGTAGCACTGAGCAGCTTTGGTTCCTAACTACCTCTCCAGGACCTCTGTGAAGCTCACCCTAGGCAGAGGGAATGAGGTAATCAGCTGCTTCCTTGTGTCTTGTTTCCACATTCACTCTCCTATTGGCTGGAGAAACACAAATTTTTCTATATAAATATTCTTATAACAGGGATATCGGAAATGAAAAGGATGGTCCATGCCACTCTGCCGTAGAGTTTTTCTTTGATGCTGAGTTATATGCTGCACATGACGTTAGCCTAAAGAATTTCAACAGCTTTTATCAAAAGGACAGCAAACATTTTTATAATCCTTAACAAAGAAAGTGTAATAGATGGTTACACTAGTGCAGGGTATGAGGGAATTTTGGGGGCGGTGGGGAGGTTGTCACTTGTATTTATTGTGACTATAAATCTTTGATAATAAAACATGTAAAAAAAAAAATGTTTGCCACCAAACCAATAGAAGTTCCAAAACAAAGAGACTGGAATTGGTGGTCATACTTTGTATCATGAGGAACTTTTAGACTCTGAAGGACAATAAAGAAATGGATAATGTGTCAACTGTACTCTTCTTTTGTCCCCTCTACCTTGATTTCCCTGTGTTTTGTTCCAGCTTCAGGGCAGCTTTTTAATGGGGGAAGAATGCAACTAAGGCATCTTACCTGATGGTGTCCCTCCCTACCTACCCTTGGTCCTAGGCGCTATCTGCACCAAGACCTGGGGTTCTGGACCTAACTTAACCCCACAAGACCAGAGGAATGGGGTCAAGATCCCAGTGGGTTTTGCCCATCAGCCTCCAAACTCCAGTCAGTGCAGGATTTTTTTCTGGAGCAATTTTCAGGCTTGGTACCTTGAGAAGTGGTCTTTGCTGCAGAACTTGATATTACAGATGCACATTCTAAGCACAGTTTGAGCTGTGGGCTGTGTCTCCAAAAGTGAATGATATCTGATGAAAATTTGTTTTCAGATGCTAAGTTTCACATTTTATTTTTGGTGCCGGGGACTAAACCCAGGATCATGTGCATCTAAGCATAACAGAGCTACACTACAGCCCCTCACATTTGTTTTCATTTTAAAAAAACTTTTTTCAGTAACAGGTTGAACACCAAGGCCTCAATGCCATGCAAGCACTCTACTACCACTAAACTACATTCCCTGCCCCTTTTACTTCATTGTGAAACAGGGTCCTGCTAAATTGCTGAGACTGGTCTCAGCCCCCTGCGTCACTGGGATCACAGGCACAGTGGCTGGCACATTTTTATTTTTAAAGTGAAACTTGGGATCACTTTGCATTCCAAATGCATAAAATATGAACTTGTTTTGCTGTTTGGGCGGCATCCTTCCCTCTACCCTGGGAGCTGACTACCTCCCAATAGCCTCCCAATAGTGTGCTGAGTCACTTCAGCAACGCACAAGAGCTGGTAGAGGGCAGAGTAGATATTAAACCCAAGCCTGTTCTCCACCTGTAAGATCCCAACCAGTGCCCCATAACCCAACACTGACCTCAAGAAACATACTTATGGGGCACTTTGGGGCCCTATCTCCACCCTCAAGATCCCTGTGCTTCTCTGGATCACATACAGGCACCTCAGTGGACCAGGGGCAGATCCAGTCCTGGACGGTGGTCTCAGCAAGTTTCTCAAGCTGAGAAATGGGACAATAACCCTGGTCCCTGAAACTTTTTGCCCCCTGAACTGGGCCCTGGGCCTGTGTGGCCATGGAGCAGGGCCTCAAAGTTTCCTACAGATTCATCAGTGGACCGATGTTACCTCCCAGAGGAGGTAACATCAAGTTAACTCAAATAAGGGAGGGAAAGTGACGCCAGGAGTGAGAAGAGCCTGGGCAATGGTTTGGTGGTGGGATGAAGCACAGGTCAAGAACAAAGAGGACAGAGTGGTTGCACTTTAAAGACACAGGTGAGGAGGATGTGGATGCACTCTAAGTGCAGTGGAGGCCCTGGGAACACTGGAGGCTCCATCCTCCAGTGTAAAGCAGAAGGTCTGAGTTTTCTGCCTCAGCTGTGACAACCCAGTCAGAACTTGAAGGTCAAGCACACCCTCTCTTCTAGCCTCAGTTTCCTCATGGGCAAAATGAGGGGGATGGGGCCACAGTCCATTTGAAGGGGGTAAGGGGAGAGCTGTGCTCAAACTCCAAGATAACAGAAAGCATGGAAGGTGAGTGAGCAGTGGCTGGCATGGCAACACCCACAGCTGAGAAACTCCCTCTAGGACCATTGAGGTTCAGATGAAATCAAGCAGGTTAGGGTTGAGGGACATATTTGTCATACACCACAAATGTCAGCAAAATGTCACCAAACCTAGTAACCTCAAGGCAGCCAAAACTCCCAACCTCCCCCAGGCCCTGTGGGGTCCCCCTGGGACTTGTAGCTCTCCACCTCCTCTCCCCACTCCCTTGCTCTTCCAGCCACAGGAACTTCCTGGCTTACTCAAACCTCTGCCCTTTTCCAATGACTCCTTCAAGACTCAACTCAAATGTGATGGCACATACCAGTAAACCCAGCCACTCTGGAGGCTGAGGCAGGAGAAATCTCCAGTTCAAAAGCCAGCCTCAGCCACTTACAGAAGCCCTAAGCAGCAACTCAGCAAGATCTTGTCTCTAAATAAAATACAAAAAAGGGCTGGGGATGTGGCTCAGTGTCTGTGTTCAATCCCTGGTTACTTGCCCCTCGCCCTGCCCCACGCCTGAAAAAAGTGATGGCTTTAATTGTGGATGCGTCCTTCCTCTTCCTGGCGTTTAACACAATTTACAATTATTATTTGGTACCAGGGATTGAACCCAGGTGTGCTTAACCACTGAGCCACATCCCCAACCCTTTTAATTTTTTTATTTTGAGGCGGGGTCTTGCTAAGTTCCTGAGGGTCTCGGTAAGTTGCTGAGGCAAGCTTTGAATTTCGCAATCCTCCTGCCTCAGTCTCCCAAATTTATGGGATTACAGGCATGCTCCACCATGTCTGGCTTACATTATTTCCAAGCAATTCTTTTATTTTACTTAATTTTCACTTGCTTTCTCATGAGGGCAGGGATTGGTTGAAGCCTCTTCACTGAGTTCCAGGGCCTTGGTACACAGCAGGTGCCTAAGAAATGCATGAGGACTGAGCAGGATTCACTCTAATTCTATCCCCAAACTCTTCCCAAAGGCAAGGTACCTTCACCAAAGAGGGCTTCCCCACTACAAAAAGATCTAGCTTCCAATCACAGCCTGTCTGTGGGCAAATAACATCTGGGTGGGCCTGTTTCCTTATCGGTTAATGCACAGTTTATACCCAGCATCCCATACACAGCATCGTCAGAAATCCTGAGATAACAAGAGACCCTCTGAATTTGCTCCATTTGGAGAATCCCATATATTGACTGGGGTTTGAATCCTCCCAACTATTTATTTATTTGGTACTGGGGATTGAACCCAGGGGTGCTTAACCACTGAGTCACATCTCCAGACCTATTTATTTACTTCATTTATTTATTTCTGAGACTGGCTCTCGCTAAATTGCTTAGGGCCTCGCTAAATTGCTGAGGCTGGCCTCGAACTTGCCATCCTCCTGCCTCAGTCTCCCTAGTCGCTCGGAACACCACCACGCCTGGCCTCCCAACTCTCTTCTGAGACTGGAAGACAGAACCTCAATATGCCTTCCTCTATAATGGGCAGACCGCGCCAGCCTTCCTCCCCGGACGGCTCCCTCCTCCCTGCTCTGTAAAAGGGGCCACTGCTAAAGCCACTTTGCGAGGAAGAGCGAGTTTATTGCAGGTTCTAACCGAAAATCTGGCATCCGCGGCTGGCTGGGGAGGGACGCCCTCCACGCAAGTCGGCTCGCCGGCAGCTCCTCCTCTAAGCCACCATCTGCCGCGTAACCAACGCTCATTCCGCGCAGGCGCAAAGCTTCGTCTCCTCTCGTCTGGCCCCTCCCGGGGCCTTTTCGCAGGGACTTGAGGATGCATATGCGCCCTCCAGCTCTCGGGATTGTGGAGGAGGAACTAGATTCCAAACCCGGGCAATTGCGGCCCACGCCGCGCAGGGGAAGGGAAAGGGTAGAGCACGTGTGCAATCGCAAGCGGCGGCTTCGCGGGTTTCCGGAAGCGTGCCAGTGCAGGGTTCACCGGGAACCCCGGGAACCCCGGCTCCTAGCCGGAGTCCCCAGCGCGCAGCCAGCTGTTGCGCGCTACCTGGCCCGCTGAGGGCCTGGCTGATGGGCTGAATTGTAGCAACTCGGCAATCAGGGACTTGCAGCGCTCGGAGAGCTCTAGGCCCTCGGGATAGAGCACGCCGCGCTTCTGGCGCCGGGGCAGGCCCGCGATGTCTGAGTCGTCGAAGGGCATGCACCCGGTGACCATGACGTAGAGCACGACGCCCAAGCTCCACACGTCATATTTCTTGGGGTCGTAGGGAATGCCCAGGAGTACCTCAGGTGACGCATAGGCTGCCGAGCCGCAGTAGGTGGTGCTAAGGTCTGGATAGCCATGAGCCTGACGACCGAAGCCGAAATCGGTGAGCTTGACGCGGCGCTCGTCAGGGCTCAGCAGCACATTTTCGCACTTGAGGTCGCGATGCACCAGATGGTGGTCGTGCAAGTAACGTACAGCGCCCGCGATCTGCGCGAAGAGCTCGCGCGCCTGTGATCCAGGGATGCGCCCGTTGCGCTGCACCGCCTGCAGCAGGTCGGTGGCGGCCGCCTCCATCACGATGTACAGCTTCCCGTTGCACACCTCGATGAATTCGAAGACGTGTACGATATGCGGGTGCCGTACACCCCGCAGGATGGACAGCTCTCTAGGCAGGAACTTGTTGACGAAGTCCGGGGGCGCTCGCCGCCGGTCCACCACCTTGATGGCCACCGTACCCTTGTACTTCTTGGAAGTGGCCACCTTAACCTTAGAGTAGCTGCCCTCGCCTATTGTGCGACCCAGCTTATAGCCAAGTTCGCTCAGGAGTTTGTCACCCGACATGGTGGCGCCCGGGGCGCGCGGGGAGCAGGAGGCGGCTGCTGTCGGGGGGCGGCCGGACTCCGATCTCGGGCCTAACCCATGGCGCTTGGCACCTGCACACCCGCACCCCCATGTGCCCACTCCCGAGCTCCCGCCGCCACGGTGCCTTTTATTTCCCAGGTAACAATTTCTGCCTTGTGAAGTTACTGCGGGCGTCACTCTACCTCGGGGTGGGGGCCGCCCGGACCCCGCCCCGCGAGCTCCCTAAGCCCCTCTGCTTTGTGACTCAATCGTCCAGAATGGTCAGTTCCTGGTCAGAGGCTACTAGCAAGGGGTACCGACCACCACTGGGAAGCGGAATTTGTTCCTGGGATTAGAGCGTTTCTTCGTGAGTCCCCCCATCTTCGTTTACCCAACTCGAGACCATGTTCTCTCAGGGCAGCCCCAATGAGATGGGACCTGGAAAGGAGGACTTAACTCGGGGACCTGGTTCCCTGGGGAGTTCGGGGTTTCTGACCCTTTTGTGCATCGCCCAGGGGGAAAGGTGAGCGTGAGGGATTTTAGTGCAAAGTTCAGGGCGCCCTGGCGACCTCCAGGTGCGAACAAGGGCTGACTCACGCCTGAGAAAGAGAAAATCAGGACTGCTGGACCGCAGCCCGGCCACACACTCAGACTCGGGCCCTGCTGCCTGAACTCTCCGGAGCGGTGGAAGAACCATCCCAACATCTTTAGTTCCTTAGCGCCGCAGACTTTTGCTGGAGCTTCCGCCACTCTCAGCATGGCGGCGGGCGGATGCGTCACTTCCGCCTCAGGCCGGAAGCCTGGGGTTCTGCTAGCATGGCGGCATCGAAGGTGAAGCAGGACATGCCCCCGCCAGGGGGCTACGGCCCTATTGACTACAAGCGAAACCTACCGCGCCGTGGACTGTCGGGTCAGTGTAGCTCCATGCCAAGGTTCTCAGGGTCTGAGCCCTCTGGGTTGTGGAGGCGGGATTCGGGGACGTGAGCAGGCCTCAGTTTATCCGAAGGTGTGACGGGGTGACGGGAGGCCGCGGGGTCTCAGTGGCTTCAGTAGTAATAATAATAACTGCTGAATAGTTATTATTATTACTACTGTAGTAGTTATTGTTATTACTATAATAGCGGGCCTGGCTTCCTTCTAACAGCCCAGGAAGTCAGTCCCCTAAGTTATACCCATTTTACAGTGGGTTAAACAGATTGGTATAGCCTGTCCCCAGCCCCCTCAGCCACCCTTGGGTTTCACAGGCGGGGAAACTGGTCCCATGGAGGCTACGATTTCCCCAGGGTCAACAAGAGCAAGGCTGGAGAATAAACCCCGAAACCAGAGGGAATTTATAAGATGTTCTAGGTGGTGTTTCAAACTCGCTGGTAAACCCCAACTATAAAATGCCCTGGGAATTCGTCTTCTTAAATTTTCAACTGTTATAAGTAACATTTTAAATTTTGTTATGGAGTTCAACGGAGAAAAATATAACAGACCGTAAAAGGCTCAGATTTAAAAGAAATATAAAAATTTAAACATAATTAAGGGATGAGTGCATTTACTGTAACTCATTGAACTTCACTTTTAAAACCTGTGCATGTGGTGGGCGCGCACCTATAATCCCATTGAATCTCAGACTCAGGAGGCTGAAGCAGGAGGGTAGCAAGTGTCTTAGCAATTTAGCAAAATACAGATGAAAAAGGCGGCAGGGTGTAGCTCAGTAGAACTTTCAATTCATGTGCATGATTTAAAAAAAAAAAAAAAAAAGATTCATACAGTAGAAAAGTCAGTCTCAAGGTATATAGCTCAATAGCGGAGCACTTACCTAGCATACCGCAGGCCTTGAGTTCTATCCCCAGAATCAGGGAAACAAGTAACATTTTAGGCATTTCAGGACCAGAGGATCTCAGCTGCCAAAACAATCATTTACAAATGTAACTGTGTTTTTAGCTCCTGGGCCTTGGAAAAACAAGTTATAGGCTAGATTTGGAGAATATAATGATCTGAATCTTTTTTCTTTTGTTGTTTTTTTTTTTTTTCCTATGTATGGAATCCAGAGCCTTGGGCTACTTATTCATTTTTTATGTGGTGCTGAGAATTGAACCCAATGCCTCACACATGCTAGGCAAACACTCTACCACCGGGCCATATCCCCAGCACCCTCTCATTTCTTCTTGAGGTATAACTTAACATCCAGGCTAGTGCACCCGCCTTGGGTGTGCAGCACATGTATTTATATGCGTTCACCTATATGACTTGCACTCAGACCAGGACACAGAAAGATCCCAGCCCTGGGGTGCCCTTGGGTTCCCTGAGTCAGCATCTCATTTTTTATTTTTAAGTCAAATATGACTTACCTGGCTTCTTCCAGTTCATGACACAGCAGTGCCTCCCATTGTGTCTTAATCACACACCCTTTATGTATAAACCCACTCTAGTCTTTCCTGGCTGCATGGGGATGAGGAAAATACCTATTCTGGTGGCTCAGTCTTCATTTTTGTACCTTTTTCAGTATCTGGTTGTTGAGTGACTGAAGGCATGGCTCTGGTCCTGTCCCAAGGTGCTCAGAGTACAGCTGAGAAAACATGCCAGAATTTCTAGTTGTGGCAAAGCCTGAAATAACCAGGGTCTGCTTTATCCCAGTTAGGCCAGGGCAACCTCTCAGAAAAGGAGCCTGATGGGCAGGGGAACAGCAAGTGCAAAAGTCCTCAACCCAACCCCAGTCCCTACCCTCTGTCTTCTAGTCTTGCCTCTTGTGAGCCATGGTCCATATCAGCTCTCCCCTCCATCTGTTCTCCCCCAGCTCTCCAGTCCTGTACAAGGTTTTGTGGCATAGCACTCGCTCCCCTCTCTGCCTATCCCACTCACTGTCAGCATTCCAGAACATGTCAGGCTGGTTCAGGCCACCTTTAATCTAGCCCCTCCTCCACTCATCTCTCACACCAGCTCTTCACTCCCTCTGAGGCTAGTAGACTGCTCTTTATATCTTGGATCTTTTATTGACATTCACATACTGTACCCTACAATTCACTCATTTAAAGTGTGTCTAGCTGGGGGTTTAGCTTAGTTGTATAGTGTTTTTATCTTGTTGTTGTTTTTTTTTTTTCCCCTGTATTGGGATTGAACCCAGGGGTACTCTACCACTGAGCTACATCCCCAGCCATTTTTTATTTTGAGACAGGGTCTGGTCCTGAGCCAGGCCTCAAACTTGTGACCCTTCTGCCTTAGCCTCCTGACTAGGATTACAGGTGTTGTTTCTACCTTTTAGCTATCATGAAAAATGCTGCTGGAACATTCATGCCCAAGTATTTGTGTGGACATAGGTTTTCATTTCTCCTGGATAAATTTCATCCAAGAGCAGAATTTCTAGATCATGGTAACTCTGCCTTTAACATTTTGAGAAACTACCAAACTTTTCCACTAACCATGCTATTTTACCCACCCCACCTCCCACACCCCTGCAATGTATGGGACTTCCAACTGATCCATACTTCCTTAGCACAAATTAATTATTTTGTAGAACTGGGGCTATGCTAGCCAAGCTCTCTACCACTGAGCACATCCCCAGCCTATCCTGCCCTTTTTTTTTATAGCCATCTAAGTGTATGTGAAGTATCATTGTGGTTTTGATACGCATATCCCTGGTGACCTCCTGCTGTTGAGTATCTTGTGTTTTTTGGCCATTTGTATATCTTCCTTAGACAAATGTCTATTTAAATTTTTTTATACATTTTTAAATTGGATTAATTTTTATTATTGAATTGTAAGAGCCTTTATATTTTGGATTCCATTTCCTTATCAGATATATGATTTTCAAATATTTTTTCATTCTGTGAGTTGTCTTTTCAGCTAATTGATGGTGTCATTTGAAGCATAAAAGTTTCTGATATCAGCAAAGTTCAATTATCTCTTCTTTTAATACTTGTGCTTCAGGCATATCTAATAGACTAATGGCTAGTCCAAGGTTACAGAGACTTACTCCTATGTTTTCTTCTAAGAGCATTCATTTTAGCTCTTACATTTAGGCCTTTGATCCATTTTGAGTTAATTTTTGTGTACGGGATAAGGACAGAGCACATCATTCTCTTGCACGTAGCTGGCCATTCAGTTGTCCCATTTGTTGAAAAGCCTTCTTTTTCCAATGAATTGTCTTGGCACCCTGTCTAAAATCAATTGACCATAAATATGAGGGTTTATTTCTGGATTCTCAGTTCTCCCCCATTGATGAACATGTCTATCCTCATGCCAGTGCCACACTGTCCTGTACACACAGCTGCTTAATGAGTTTTGAAATGGTGAAGTGCAAGTCCTGCAACTTTGTTCCTCTTTTCCAAAATCATTTTGGCTGTTCTGGTCCCTTGCATTTCCATGTGAATTGCACCATGTGCTTGTTGATTTCTGTGAGAAGGGAAAAAAGCTGGTATTCTAATAGGAATGCATTCAGTCTATATCTCAATTTGGGGAGTGTTGCCATCTGTTCAGTGCTAAGTGTTCCAGTCTGTGAACTAACTTACTCAAATTTAACAATGGCCTGCATACCATTCTGTGCATATTCCACTTAGGCCTCCCTTACCAGAAGGGCAATTTTCAAGCACAGACTTACCCTGAGAGCCTGAGCCCCACCAGACTAAAATGAGTTTTGGCCTGAGAGCCTGTATGAACCACATACTGCATCATCCTAAAAGCCCTCTTGTTCTTTGGAATTTATCTTAAAGGTGGGTCCACACTTGGGTGCCCAGGTAGAAGGACCAAGGATCACTATGGGGGCTTGTTTGCTACTCAAAAAAAGGTTGGGAGTGATCCAGGTTTGTCCCCTGGGGCTGAATCAGGAGGAGAGTGCTAGGTTCTCTATAAATGCTGAAAACAATGAGACTGCTATACTGAAAACTCTCATCTAGTGGGTAGATGGCTAAGTGCCCAAGGTAGGTGGCCAGCCAGAGCTGGTCCTGAGCACTCAGGATCTGCCCCAAGGACTAAAGCCAGGGACTCTTGCTTTCCTACTCCCATATCATCTCCAGGCACATGGAAGTATCTTATTGTAAGCATGTGTTTCTTTCTCTTTTTTTTTTTTTTTTTTACTATGGGTAAAAAATTGAGCATTTCTCATTTACCTTGAGATCTAGCAGAGATACCAGGCAACTAACCCCATGCCAGAGCTGACAGATGGATACACTGATTGTCCCCCACATGCACCATGGGGTCCTGACTCCCAGAGTTCTGCTCTGCCACCCCAGGAGGCCCAGAGATGGCCTCACCTACTATCTGCTCTCATTTGCTGAATGTTAACTTGAGTTCTACTGGTCTGAACCTGTCACTTTGTCCCAGCATCCACCAGGCCTATTTGGAGAAGAGACTGAAGTTGAAAAGATTAGGGGGAAGCAGGGAGGGGACCACACCCCAGGTGACTCAGGCCGCCTTGAAGACCCCAGCTGGCCTTCAGCCTGTCAGTCAGGATTAGAGGAGGGGCTCCTGCTGGTCCTCAGTAAATATTCATGGTGGCCTCTGTCTCTCCCCTGGGTGCTAGGCAAGGGGCCAAACCCTGCTGAGCCCAGAGGTAGCAATACCACCCCTGAAGCCGAGGGGCTAGCTGGGGTGACTCTGCAGGGCACTGCCTACTTCCGGTGGCTGCATGCTACCCTCTATGGGCAGCATACAGGGGTGGTGACCCAGGTGGCCAGGAGATACCACAGAGCTGGGACCCAGCCATGGACACTCAAAGCCTTCCTTCCTGTTGGGGACCAGCCTGCTGACTGGAAACCACATAACTTTCTAGAAGAAAGAAAGAACCAGGGCCACTAAACCACAAACATCTAGACCATTGGGTTCTCCAGTAGCCCCTGCCTGTTCTGTACCTTCCAGAAACCCTGGCATTGGGTCAGAGGTGTTGTAGCCCAGGCAGTCCCACTTGTGAGAGAAAAGCTTCCTGGTGTCACCTCACTTGACTGTAGAGCATGTGGACACAATAAAAGTTACCTGGAGTTCAAGGAGAGAGGGATGGGGCCTCATGCCAAGTAGTGAACTATATGGAATGGGGCCAGTAGACATTCACAAATAAAGAAGAGTCTGAAGAAATACATGCTAGACTGAGGTTGCCACCAAGTCCTGGGGATTTCTGGGGTAGACTTCTGCCTCCCCTCTTGTTTGTCTTTGTAGAGTATTTGTACAGCAAGTAGATGTTCCCTCACAAGAGGAAACAACAGGGCAGTGACCTGTTACACCAATGGGGTGCCTCCTTGTCTCCACAGGCTACAGCATGTTTGCCGTGGGTATTGGGACTTTACTCATTGGGTACTGGAGCATGATGAAATGGAATCGCGAGCGCAGGTAGGTCCCATGGTTCAGGAAGAGTGGGGGTGTCTTCTGAAAAGATCCCCCCTCACTGGTTGACAGGGATGCAATAGTGTCTGGAGTGCAGTCTACTTCCAAGCTGGTGAGGCTAGAGTTGTATGTCAGACTTGGCCACGTAGACCAGGCCTAAAAGTATAGGTTCTGACCTTCACTTCCATTTCTAGACCTGATGCTCAAGAAATGTCTGGTAAGCAAGGCGCTCATGACCACATGTTTAGCAGCCTACCCTTCAGCCTTTGAGGCCACGAACCCTACAGGTCCAGGTTAGTAGAAGACCTTGAGTGGTCGAGGGGCAGGCCTCTGACAGCCTCACAGCAGGTTTTTGTCAGTGATAATCAGGCAAGGATGATGATCAGGGCTTAGAAACCAGAAGCTGTGACCCCCCTGGGGCCAGAGAAACTAAGGCCAGGCATCCCTGGGTCACAGGAGAGGAGATGGCCAGAGACCTCCCTGAGTCACATCACTGGGCACTCCGCTCATCAACCTCCTTAAAGCATACACTGGACTAGCTTTCCATGGGGACCTTGGAAACTGCCAGAGAGCAAGGAGAAAAAAAGAGGGATGCACAGGCTCCGCCTACCTTGGCCTCACACCCTGTGGTTATTTTGAGATGAAGGGGACTTTGGTTTTCTAAAGCCCAGAGCCCCGTGATGAATCTGTCCCCACTCCTTCACTGTGATCATCAGGCAGGGCTATTTTTAGGATTTAAAAAAAAGTTTTTAATTGAAAAGAAAGTATTAAGCCAACAGTCTTGTGGACAGATGCCTCTGCCAACTTCCCGCCTTCACCCACTCATTTGCCCTCATCTCCGGCTCTGGCCTCCTCCCACCACCACCCTCCAGGCTGCCACTATTACCTCCCTCTTCCTTTCTCCCTCCCCCATATAGCACCCTGGGTATTTGAGGGCCATTTTGTCTGTACACACTCCAACCTTGCTTCGTCCTAATGTCAATTTCTGGGTTTCATAGGCGCCTGCAGATTGAGGACCTGGAAGCCCGGATTGCACTGATGCCTCTGTTTCAGGCAGAAAGGGATCGCAGGTAGGTCTACTGGCCAGGGTTGGGAGGTTATAGGCCTGAGTGTCCCGGCCTACAAGGCTTTACCTGCATCCAGGACAATGGCCGTGGTGCATGCATGAACTGTCAGCCGCACTCTGGAGCACACAGGGCTGGCATCACCCTTAAAGAGGGCCAAAACATGACCTAGTGGAGAGTCCAGAGGGGAGAATGGGAAGACTTCCTGGAGGAAGGCACGTAGAGGCAGGGGCAGGAGACAGGGTAGGAATTTGCCAGGGGAAGTAAAGGAAGGAAGAAGAGCAATGGGGAGAGGGCTGGAGCAGTAGGAGGGAGGCGGGCACCTCTGGCAGAGGAGCGAGTGCAGTCCTGCTCAGTCCCTACCACCTGTGCCATCCCTGCAGGATCTTGCAGATGCTTCGGGAGAACCTGGAGGAGGAAGCCATCATCATGAAAGATGTGCCTGACTGGAAGGTGGGTCCTGGCCTCCAGGGCCACAGGGCTGGAGGGTCATTCACACAGCCTTCTACAGAAAGCCCAGGACTGAGTGGGGTGATGGTGGCCTGGTCCAGGATTGGGGAAATGGCAGCTCCTGGCCCCAGCACAGGGGCCACTAGTCCTTGGGGGGTGCTAACTAGTGCTGTGCCTCCACCAATAGCCCCCTGTCCCCACAGGTGGGTGAATCTGTGTTCCACACACAGCGCTGGGTGAGCCCCACAATAGGCGAGCTGTACGGACTGCGCACCACGGAGGAACTACTCAACGCCAACTACGGATTCATGTTATACACGTAGCTGGACAATCTCCCCTCTCCGCCAGGAAAAAAATAAACGCTCTGGAGTCCTGCCTGTCTGTGCCCTGGGCACTGCGGGGGGGTGTGGGGGGAGGATGTAGTGGGGAAGGGGGGCGGGTGGCACCACCGGATCACGTGGCATGGGGAATTCTGCAGATGTGACCCTTGATAACCTCTAAACATACCCAGGGATGTCCCCAGATCCACCTGTCTTCTGCTAAGCTTTCCTGCACCCGCTGAAACCCTGTCAGCAGCCCCTGCCCTTCTTGTCTGTGAGCCCCGAGTCAGGTTTGAGTCGTCCTCCCGTCTTCGCGGGGGGGTGGGCTCACCAGTGGGTGGGGAGTGCCCTTGTCCAGCCCAGGATCCCACAGCCTCTCCAGACTTAGTTTACTTGCCACTATCCCAGCCTGAACTTCCTCTGGCTCAGCTCAGAGGCTCCCCTTCTGACACAGAAGGGTTAAGTCATGCCTGCTCTGACCAATAGTCACGCGCAGCGCCTTCGCGGTGCCTCCTGATTGGCGGGTGTGTTGGAGGGGCGAGGGAGGGGGTGGACTCTCCCGCCAGGGATGTGCTTAAATGACAGTGGCGACCAAGAGACCGAGCTGCGCACACCCGCACACCTTGGCCATGAGCAGTGCGGTGGGTCCAGACCCGGCGGAGACGCCTGAGGAGCGGAGTTTCCTCAGGTCAGCCAGGGAGAGGGAATGGCGATGGGCATGGCCGGGGCGAGAATGGGTGGAACTGAGGCAAAAGTATGGTCCAAACAGGTCAGTGACATCAGAGAAAGGGATAAGGCTACAATGGGGAGTCCCTGGTACTGAAGGCAGGAGTGAGGCCGGGATGGGGGCGGTGGAGATAGACGCAGAAACAACAGGGATGAAGGACTGGACGCAGGGATATGGCTGGGTTGCAGCCGGAGGACCAGAGGCCCATCCCGCATCTGACTGGAAAGACAGCCTGCCTGTGCTTCTGACGCCTCCGAAGCTGTGTTGCCAGGGAAACTGCATCCGAGGCAGGCCTTCCCCTCATGAATTATTCATCAGCACCTCTAGTCACTCTGCCAACCCCAGCCTAACCAGGGCTTTCCTTCTCTGACCCTCTGTCAGGGACCATGGAGTCCCAGGATCCGATTCCCCAGCTTGGAAGAACCGACTTGAGCTCACAGGTTCTTGCACATCTTGGTGATCCACCCACCGGGCTTTCTTGTCCAGAGGAGGAAACCAAGGCTTGGGGAGGGAATTTGCTCCCTGAGCCAAGGCCAGTGCAGATTTTGAGAATTTGAATGCATAGGCCATTTGCCCTGGGGCTGGTCAAGATCTGTGTCCTCTGAACCTTGTGATGTAGGACTCCAGGTGGAGTATTACACCTTGCTGTGAACCAGATTCAGCAGCCCTTAGCCCACTGTCCACCCTGTGCCTCTGCTCAGGGCAGATATTGTCCAGAGACAGACTGATATCCAGATTCAGAAGTGAGTTGGAGGAGCTAGAGCTGTGGCTTCACCTGCTGTGGGGGTCTCAAACTGAGAAGAGATGGGGCTCCTTGGAGTGGGTGGACATGGGAGAATAGAGGCAATAGGTTGGAGGCGTAACACAGTGCTTGTAGGCACCATGAGAAATTTGAATATTCTCTGAGCACTGGAGATCCATAGACAGGTTTTATGATGGAGGTGATGTGATCTGGTGTTCAAGCATTCAAAGTCCCTGCAGCTGGTGCTGAAGAAGAGTTCAAGGGGGCATGAGACTGCTGTATGCAGAAGGCCAGGTAAGTATTAATAGCAGAGGTGTGAGGGTGGAGAGAAGCAGATGAATCCCAGAGAGCTAGGGTACCAGTAGGGGTACCTTGGCCTAAGGGCTTCTTGCTCTTCCTGGAAGCATTTTGGGAATGTCAGGCCCAGTTCCCTTTGGATTCAGTTCATTTCAGCCCTTCTGGGTCTGGCAAGGAAATCGAAGGTTGCAGCCCCTGTCTGGGGACTGAGGCTGAGGAAGCAAAAGAGTTCCTCACACTGAGCCCTTCTGAATACCTCATTAGCAGATGACTGGCCCGGATTCCTCCCTCCCACTGAGCTCTAATCTCATGCTTACCTTGCAGAACTGCTACTGTCCCCCATCCCAAGATTCCTACCCCATTAACACTCTAGTCCAGGTAGGAAGAAAAGTCCCAGGTGACTGCCAGAAATCCAAACTTTGGGACAGAAGGAAAGGAGAAATGGGTGTTCCCTCCATCCTCTACTTCCTTCCCTGATCTATTGGGGCAGCAGCTGGAGTTGTCACAAGATGAAGATGGGGGAGCCAGGCACAGTGGCACACACCTGTAATCCCTCCTCAGCTTGGGAGGCTGAAGCAGAAGGATCATGAGTTTAAAGCCAGCCTCAGCAACTTAGGGAGGCTCTAAGCAATTCAGTGAGACCCTGTCTCAAAATAAAATACAAAAAAGGGCTGGAGATGTAGCTCAGTGGTCAAGTGCCCCTGGGTTCAATTCCTGGTATAAAAAAAAAAAAAAAAAGATGGGAGAATGAGCCATGTTCCCAACCTGCCAGAGTCCTCAACCTGGACTTGAACACACCATCTCGGATGTGCTTACCTAGGAGCTGGACCACCTGCTCATCTGGTACCTTTTCCCTGCCGATCCTTAACTTTTAAAAATTTTTTTCTTTAGTTGTCAATGGATATTTATATGTGGTGCTGAGAACTGAACCCAGTGCCTCACACATGCTAGGCAAGCACTCTTAACACTGAGCCACAACCCCAGCCCGGGCCCTTAACTTCTCTCTGTATCAGCCCAGATACAAGACTTCCCTTACCTGAGTCTTCATCTCCTCATCTTCACAGACCCTCTGAAGTGTCTTCCTGACCACATTTCTCAGGCATTGAGTCCCTGCCTGCCTTTCCCCTCCCTCCCTTTCTTTGTTCTCACTCTGCTTCTGCTCTCAAGCATGCTAGACTTGTTCCCACCACAAAGCCTTGGCCCTTGGCCCTTGCTGTTCTTGCTACCTGGATTACCTCCCACCATACTCCACACCTCCTCCAGGGAGCCCCTTCCCACCGCCATCCTTTCTGCCCTTCCACATTCTGCCGACCATGGTGAATGGGGGGGTATTGCTGATCCCCAGCAGGAAGGGAAGGGGGCTTACTTGGGGGATGCTGGCATCAAGTTTTAGTCCCTGCTCTGTGGACTAACCCCTGATCCTGGAGTGAGGAACATCTTCTATGTCAGCTCTCCCTCTCCCCAGCCACCAAGCCTGTGCTCCTTGGAAACCCCTAAGCAAGGGCTGGGTTGGTCTCTGCACTTAGAAGAACTCAACATTTTATTTATTTAGGTACTGGGGATTGAACTCAGGGGCACTTGACCATGAGCCCCATTCCCAGCCCCATTTTGTATTTTATTTATATACAGGGTCTCACTGAATTGCTTAGTATCTTGCTTTTGCTGAGGCTGGCTTTGAACTCGAAATCCTCCTGCTTCAGCCTCCCAAGCCCCTGGGATTATAAGTGTGAGTCACCACACACAGCTAGGTCAACAGATGCCCCCTCCCTCAGCCCTTTTTATTTCTACATAGAGCCATGCTAAATTGCTGAGACTGGCCTTGAACTTTTGATCCTCCTGCCTCAGCCTCCTGAGTCACTGTAATTACAGGCATGTGTCACAATGCTCAGCTTCAACACCTACCATTCCTAATAATTTTTCAAACAAGGACACCCTGTTTTCATTTTGCACAGGACCCCATAAATTATAAAGTCCCTCTGCCTTCAAGTTTGCCAAGAGTGGAGATGGACCCCAGCAGTCACTCAGCAAAGTGGGTGACAGAGCTTCACTCCAAGCCAGGTGGTCCCATCTCTTTGGCCACATATACTTAAATTTTATCATTGTCCCTGAAGAGGGTCACCAAAGCGTCTTATAAAATCACTTGTCCCTTGGGCTAGGACTGTGGTTCAACAGTAGCCTACTTGCTTTGCATGTGTGAGGCACTGGGTTCTATTCTCAGCACCACGTATAAATAAAAGATCTATCAACAACTAAGGGAAAAAATATTAAAAAAATAAAAATAAAACCACATGTCCCACATTCACCTCCTGGAGTGAGCCATCAAATTCCTCAGCAGCCTTCAAAACCCACCTTCCTCAGGTGTCCCCAGTCCACTCCACCCACTCCAACATCTTGGAGCTTGCTCAGTGATTCTCACTGCCTGAAGTCAATCCATCTCCCCCATCAAAGTCCTTCGCTCTCCATCACTGAGTTCCTCCTGCCATAGTTGGGGGCCTCTGGCTGGGTTTGGCGGCAACAGAACCACCATTGGCTGCCATGCACCCCTTCGACCACCAGAGGGTGCGCTCCTCAAAATTGTCTCCAACCTCCTAATGGTTGCTATTCACCCGGGGCAACTGAGGATGAGGGAGGATCTGCAATTCAGAGCTGCAGAAGCTACTGGAGGATAGGGGACATACCCCTTAACATTTGTGGAACATTTCTGGCTCCATCTGAGTTTCTATGGGTCTATTGTGTTTCTTTGTGTCTCTGAGCTTCTCTCCCCATTTTCTGACCCCCAGCACGGCGGAGGCAGCTGCCCTGGAGCGGGAGCTGCTGGAGGATTATCGCTTTGGGCGGCAGCAGCTAGTGGAGTTGTGCGGGCATGCTAGTGCCGTGGCTGTGACCAAGGTACTTGACCCCCGACTGCCTGACCTCTTGACTGACCCCAACCTGATCCAGCAGAGCTAAGGTCTAGCACATTAACCCTGTGACCAGGATGGTCCAGACTTAAAGAATCCTCTCTTTGCTTGAGGCTACTCCATCCCAACATTGAGACGGGGAAACAGCCCTGTTCCAGGCCAGAAAAGACCTGAGACTTAGGGTGTCCCCAGTCCACTCCACCCACTCCAACAACATCTTGGAGCTTGCTCAGTGATTCTCACTGCCTTAAGTCAATCCATCTCCACCGTCAAAGTCCTTCACTCTCCATCACTGTCTGAGTTCCTCCTGCCATAGTTGGGGGCCTCAGGCTGGGTTTGGCGGCAGAGACGGTCAGGGCAGAGGCAAGGGTTCCCAGAGACGTGGAGGCTATTTCTTGGATGGTGCGGGGCTCTTGAGGTGCAGACCCTAGGAACTACTGCATATCTTAGCTGCCTGCTTCTGTGAACGTGGGAAATGCCACCCTCCTACAACTTGAGCACCCCAAACAACCCCGTGCTGATGATAGGGAAACTGAGGCCCAGAGGCAGGCCAGTGCCTGCCCAAGGGTTGGAAGAAGAGCTGGAATTCATTACAAGATGACAGGAGAGAGAAAGCAATAAAGGTACTGGGTGCTTGCTGTGCGGCCCACCAAGCTGGGCCTCAGCTTCTTCCAAAAAGGAGTAATGAATCCTCCTGACAAATCAGTCCATAAATGCAAATGCCTTGGGGAAGGGCTCCACAACAAAGCCAGGGTCTGGCAGTTTCCCTCCCTCCTTCTACTCCTCCCAACTCTACCCCTCCCCCCTCCCCTTTTTCCTTCCTGTTTTTCTTCTTCATCTTTTTCTTACCACTGGATACTTTTCTTTTTTTTTTTCTTTTTCTTTTTGAGAGAGAGAGAGAGAGAGAGAGAATAGTTTTTGGCAGACACAACATCTTTGTTTGTATGTGGTGCTGAGGATCGAACCTGGGCCGCACATGCTACCGCTTGAGCCACACCCCCAGCCCCTGGATACTTTTCTTAAAAACTCAGTATCTTTATGTTGATGGAACTTTTGTTGTTTTACTTACATGTTTTTCCAAATGAAATATCCTGGGTGAAGTATCCAAGGGAGAAGGAAATCAATGAGGATGAAAGCCATGAAAGGACACCCCGTGCAATAAACGCCTTGTGCTTGGTGACCAGACTGTCCCGGTTTTTGCACTGGAAGTCCTTCATTCTTCCAAAGTCCCTTAGTCCTAGCCAGAAGGATGTCCTCACCCTCCAGACTTGGGCTCAGCCCAGAATGGTGGAAGTCATAGCACTTTCATGATGGGTCGAGATCACACTGAGACCTCGGGGAAGAGAATAATCTCCCCTGTGCAGTCGGAGCTTAGACTGCATAGGCCCCTGGAGCCTGGCCCAGATACTCCATGTGCCTTTCAGGCCAGTGCCATTGTTTGTTGTCTTTCTTTGTGTCTTTTGTTTTTTCCAGTGCTGGGGTGGAACCCAGGGACTTTCACATGCTAGGCAAGTGCTCTACTACTAAACTACATCCCCAGACCTTTTTATTTTATTTTGAGACAGGGTCTCACTAAGTTGCTGAGGCTGGCCTTGAACTTGCCATCCTCCTGCCTCGGTCAGTAGCTGGGGTTACAAATATGCAGCACCACCTGGCTGTTGATTGCATTTGATAGAGGCAAAACTGAGGCTGGGAGAGAAGGGGCCGGGCCACAGAGAATCAGAGCAAGGCTGGGAATCAGACACCAGGGCCCTTAGCAACTGTTAAAAAGAAAGAGATGCTGGGCTGGGGCTGTCGCTCAGTGGTGGAGCACTTGCCTTGCATGCATGAGGCACTGGATTCGATCCTCAGCCTCACATAAAAATAAATAAATAAGGAAATTGTGTTCATCTGTAACTAAAAAAAAAATAAATAAGGAAGAAGAAAGAGATGCACACACCGACAGATAGACACGGGGGCACCTGAGGGAAAGAGTCCGACAAGGACACAGGATCTGAGAGATACAGAGAGACAAACACAGAAAGGGGAAGACAGGCACAGAGGGGAGATACACAGAAAGTGAAAGACAGCGGGCTGGGGATGTGGCTCAAGTGGTAGTGTGTCTGCCTGGCATGCGTGAGGCACTGGGTTCGATTCTCAACACCACATAAAAATAAAATAAAATATTGTGTTCACCTAAAACTAAAAAATAAATATTAAAAAAAAAGAAAGTGAAAGACAGAAAGACTCAAAGGAAAGAGATGAGTAGAGACAGAGACAGTCTGAGAGACACAGAGAAAGATGGAGAGAGTTATCAAGGCAGGCAGGGGTTGAGAAGTCCCCCTCCTTCTCCCCTTCTCCCCCACTCTGGGGCCTCCAGGAGGAGCTTAGCCCTGGAAACATGGGCGGGGGGAAGGGCAGCCACTGCGGTGGAAAAAGGTGGAGGAATGTCTGTGACTGGGGCAAGGAAAAAACAAACCGCACTGCCTTTGGGCGCTGGGGCGCAGGCCTTGGGCGGAGCTGGAGGCCCGCTTCCCAGCAGAACACCTCTTTCTGTTGAATCCTGTTGCCTTCAGGCCCCAGCCCTGACCCTCCCCTACTCCCAGCATCAGTTTCCCCACTTGTACAAAGAGGAATCACGAGTGTCTTGCTTCGCTGTGTCCCCTGCCAGGTGTTCCCTTTGCCTGCTCTCTCCAGGAAGCAGAGGACAGTGTTGGTGGTGTGTGGCCCGGAGCAGAACGGGGCAGTGGGGCTGGTCTGTGCCCGGCACCTGCGGGTGTTTGTGAGTAGCAAGGAACCCCTTGGCCTCCCAAGGTCACCCCACCTTCACCCTGCAGAAATTGCTTCCTTCTCTTGAAAAGAGTCCCCAAGGAACTTGGTCGCAGGACAAGTTTCAGAATATGCCATACTTGCCCGAGGTGAGGTCTGATGTGGATACCTGAGAGGACCCCCAGTGTTGACCCCTTGTCCCCCCTCCAGGAGTACGAACCTACCATCTTCTACCCCACACGCTCACTGGACCTGCTGCACCAGGACCTCACCACACAGTGCGAGAAGATGGATATCCCCTTCCTCTCCTACTTGCCTACGGAGGTCAGCACTGGGTGACCAGTGTGGGCAGAGGTGGAGGATGGGGCCCCAGGGCCACCCCTGACCTCACCTCTCTTCCCAGGTGCAGCTCATTAATGACGCCTATGGGCTGGTAGTGGACGCTGTGCTGGGTCCTGGTGTGGAGCCAAGCGAGGTCGGGGGCCCCTGCACCCGTGCACTGGCCACACTAAAGCTGCTGTCCATCCCCCTCGTGAGCCTGGACATTCCCTCAGGCATGCTGAGCAAAGTGGGCACAGTGGGACCCGGGGGGCTTGGGTGGAGGCCCCTGTACTCTGGCTCCTGGTGGCCCCAGCTTGCATGCCCAATCTGAGCCTCAGTTTCCCCAGAGTGGATGCTGTGTGGTCTCTGGCTGAGGCCAAGGGTCACACCCATCCCAATGATGGAGAGGATGAAGTGTGCCACCCCAGGTGACCTTGGATCCCCTCCTCCCCCCGTGCCCAGCCCCGTGTGCCCGCTGCCCACCCCTGGCCCAGTTGCCTGGGTAGACGTGAGCTCACCCAGCAAAGCCACGCCTGCCCTGGCCGCCACCCCATGCCTGTTGGAACCATTAGGCGACAGGCAGACGGAATAAACAGCCGCTGGCCGCAGGACCCTCCATGGGGGTGGCTGGACTCTGGGGGATGTCCTCTGGCTTTCAGGATTCCAGAGCCATCCCAGCCCGGTGCACAGAGGAGGGGGGGCTGAGGGAGGAAGGGGGCCATCTGGGCTGCAGGCTCCTGTTTGAACAGGTAGCCTAGGACAGAGAGATTGGCTCTGATAGGTCAAAGTGATGTTAGGGGCCTTTAGTCTGCCAGTGGAGGCTAGGGTCAGAGAAGGAAGCATTATAGTCAGAGGGAGGAACCAGGGACTTCTAGTTAGTGGCCCCGGATTCAGGTCAGAGGCAAGAGAGAAGGCAAGGCCTCTAGACTGAAGGTGGATGCTCATTCAAGAGATGACAAGATGGTGGCTGGGTTGGGCATGTCGCTCAGTAATAGAGCGCTTGCCTCACAGAGCAAAGCCCTGCATTCAATCCCCAGCACAGAAGAAAAAAAGACAGAGGCTGTAGCCTTGCCAAGTCAAATAACAGGATCTGGTGTGAGGGCAAAGGCAGAGATCTTAGATCAGGGGAGGAGTGTTCAAGTCGGAGTGGGAAGGATGAAGGTTCAAGTCTGGTGGGGAGATGGGTGTGCTCTGCTGGAGACAAGAAACTGAGCAAGGAGAAAGGTCTGATGGGGGAGGCTTGCCTGAGGGTGGAGACCCGCGCTGGTGTCTGGCTGGAGGTCTGGGTGGGAAGAGGCTGTAGTCCAGAGGCTCAGGATTGTGGGGAGGCAGATATGCAGATAGGTACCAACCAGGTCCCAAGGCAGAGGCACAGGGATAATTGGGGAAGGACGGCAGGTGGAAATGATGCAGTCTGAAGGTAGAGGGTGGGTGGAGGAGGGTGGAGGAATAGCAGAATGGCAGCAGGACCAAAAAAGTGTGGGGGCAAAGGCTCTGGTCCGAGGCGGGCAGGAAACACCTGAAGGAGAGAGACTGGTCTGAGGGTGGAGGCTCGGTTCTATGGGTGGGCAGGTTGACCAAGAGCCACGTGTCAGAGAGAGAAGCTGGGTCTGCAGAGGAAGCAGGTGTGGGGGGAGCGAGACTGCGGCCTGAGGGCAGAGGCTCGGTGGCGGGGGAGGGGAGACAAGGACAGGATTCTAGTCTGAGGGCGGACGACCCTTCCAGCTCCGGATCCTCCCTGCTCGCCCCCTCCTCCCTTAGGCTGGGACGCGGAGACCGGCGGCGACGCTGAAGACGGGCTGCGGCCAGATGTGCTGGTGTCGCTCGCAGCGCCCAAGCGCTGCGCCGGCCGCTTCTCAGGGCGCCACCACTTCGTGGCCGGCCGGTTCGTGCCCGACGACGTGCGCCGCAAGTTCGCCCTGCGCCTGCCGGGTTACACAGGCACCGACTGCGTCGCGGCCCTCTGACCGGCCACCGCGCCCGCGCCTCCTGGGCCTGCACCAATAAACAGATCTCCCACCACCACCTCGCTCCGCCTCCTCTGTGCGCCGGGTCGCCACAAGGGTAGGGGGTGGGGCAGATCGAGGAGGGTCTTCCCACCTGTCCCGTGGGGAGGCCCAACGGCGGGAGATCTGGAGGGGAGCTGTAGTGTGGAACTTCCCGCCGCCTTCCCCAAAAAGCTCCAACCCGAAAAATGGAGGGTGGGTTCAGGGTTAGGACTCCCAGACGCTCAGGGTAGCCTGAAACGGATAGGATCGAAGTTAGACGTGGTGGAGGACTTCCAGCCGCCTAAAACACGTAGGTCCGGGGAGCTTCAGGTTCGATTCCAAGTGGTATTTGGCGCAGGCAGCTTGGGACCCAACTTGGAGGATAAAGGGTGGAAAGGAGGTCCAGCCAGCGACGAGGAAACTAACACACGCCGGCCTGAGGGAGAAGGCAAAGGGGTGGGAAGACGCAGAAGTGGTTACTTGAGCCGCAGTCACACAGGGCCGGGGGCGTGGCCTGGCCTGCAAGGGGCGGGGCTTGCGTTGTGTCCCGCCCCTATGTTGAATCCCAGCGGCCGCCAGACCCGCCTGAGTCGGATCGGAGCTCACCGCGGAGCCCCGACCCTCCCTCGGAGGCTCGGACCTAGAGATGGCGTCACTGCTACCACTGCTCTGTCTCTGTGTCGCCGTAGCGCACCTGGCGGGTGCCCGAGGTGAGACGCCCCCAGCCCTAGGCTCCCGGAGACTTGACAGCCAGGTTTGCGTGCAGCTACATTAGGAAAAAGAACAAGGCACCTACGTGCCTCCCCAGGGCTTAAGCCCCCTTTGCCAGCCTTGGAGTGGGGGCGATGGGGAAACGGAGCTCTGGACCATCGGGGTGGTGGGGGGGAGAGGATCTCTTATTCCCTGCCCTCCTGGAAGGAAGGCACAGTGGACTTGCCAGGAGTGTGGATGTGAACCTTAGGTTTCTTTGGTTTCCAGAGACCAGAGACGGTGGGGTGCCTGACCCACCCAGCCCCAGTTTTTGGACCCTGAATCACCAGGTCTCCTTTCCTAGACCAAAGGGTCAGAAACATTTCCTCCCTTGCACACACCCGCACCACCCAAAGAAACAATCCCCATCTCTGGAATGTCCTGCCATGGGGGCTGGTGATGGGCCCATTTCTCAGAGGAGATTGAGGCTCCAAGGAGGAAGGGACTTGTCTTAGGTTGTCACCCTGACTAGGTTATGTTCTTAAGATCAGAGAAGACAAGGTGGATTCCAAGGACAGATTGGGCCCCAAGTAAAAGGATGGAAAGGGTAGACCGAGGGAGGAACTTTCAATTGACCTGATGAAAGTGCATACATACAAGAGAATAGAGTCACAGTCGAATGAACTTGACTAAACTTGTGGCTGCTTAGCACACACAAGGGGTGATCTGAGCATGGGGGAGCAGAGTGGGACAGACTCCCCAGCTCATATGGAGTTGAAGCTGGACCAGAGAAAGGGACAGCGCTGCAGGAGTCTGGGGCTGGTGATGGAGAGGTTCTTGCAGGAGGGTGTGCTGTAGTCCACAGGGCTAGGGTTGGCTTCTGGCCTATCAGAGCCTCAGTTTTCTACCGTGTAAAATGAGAATGATCACCGCCTCCCTCTTGCACAAGGGGAGGGGGTCACAGTGGTCCCCATCATGGTCCTTCCTTTCCCCAACTCTTCCAGATGCCACCCCCGGGGAGGAGCCCACAGGAATTGCATGGGGTCTGCAAGGAAGGTCGCTGCACCCTGGCCAGCCCTCACCAGCCCTGGAGGACTGGGAAGGTGAGTCAGCTTGGTTTGGAGTCCCCTCTCTGCTGCGGACTTACATGAACTCGGGCTAGTGGGGTCATGAAAGGAGGGGACGCAAACTAAGTGAAAGCTCCAGAACCATCCTGGTGCCTAGACATAGCAGGTCCTGGAAGTGATGTCCCAAGGGACCTAAATTACCGTCTAAGTAAGAGGCTGGTCAAACAGCAGCAAGATCTCAGCGTGCCCAGATGAGCCAGCTCAAGCACTGGGGCTGGGCAAGTGGAGGTCAATCGTTCTTTACAAGGTCCTGAATCTGGTCGCGGTCGTGGGCGGGCTGGAGAATGGGTGAAGGGAGCCCAGCAGCAGGTCAGGCCCTTGTACGACTGACGGGGGCCGACAGGCTGCGACCCGGATCTCAGAGCGTGCGGTGCTCGCAGAGGCAAGCGAGTGGACGTCCTGGTTCAACGTGGACCATCCTGGAGGAGACGGCGACTTCGAGAGCTTGGCGGCCATTCGCTTCTACTACGGACCTGCCCGTGTGTGCCAGAGGCCGCTGGCGCTGGAGGCGCGCACCACCGACTGGGCCCTGCCGTCCGCGGTCGGCGAGCGCGTGCACTTGAATCCCACGCGCGGCTTCTGGTGCCTCAACCGCGAGCAGCCGCGCGGTCGCCGCTGTTCCAACTACCACGTGCGCTTCCGCTGCCCGCTCGGTGAGGGCGGGGTCCAGGGTGGGGCGGGGCCTGGAGTAGGTGGAGCTGGCAACCGTAGGTGGGTGGGACCAGAATGTGCTGAGGAAGGGGCTGTGTGGACCGGGCTAGACAGCAAGGAAGGTCGCCGCACCCTGGCCAGGAGCACCCCTACGGCCAGGAGGGGACTAGTGAGGGGAGGGGCTTAGGAGCAGTTGTTCCCAGGTAGGAAACACCGCAGATCATCCCCCTGTCCTTACCATGAGAAACACATTTCCTTCCCTCATTTGCTTATTTGTAATTGTCGTGCTCTGTAGGTGTCTTGAGCCCCAAAGGTATTCAGGAACAGGAAATAGCGGGGCTAACCTCAGAGACTTTATCCGAAAGGGATAAATGCCCTCAAAGGGCGTGCCAGACCAGCACTGATGGGGACCGTAGGCAGGAGTGCCCACCCTAGAATGCATATAGTGTGGGTGGGTGTGAAGTGGTGGTGGCCTTTGGCCCCCACATTGTCACCAGGCGAGGCGAGGCGCGGTTCCTGGGAAGGGCAGCTGTCTGACCTTCCTCTTTGCTCTCCACAGAGGTCGCCTGGGGCGCGTGGGGTCCGTGGAGTCCCTGCTCTAGGAGCTGTGGGCCGGGCCGTCGCTTGCGCCACCGCAGCTGCGCAGGCCCGGCTGAGGATGCGTGTCCAGGGCGTTCCCTGGAGGCGCAAAAATGTGTGCGGCCTTCGTGCCCAGGTAGGAAGGCGGGTATGGAGTAGTGGTCTTTTCGTGGGGGTCCGGTTAGGGTCGGGGTCAGGAAAAGAGGTTGGGACGGGGCCTGTTGAGGGACGTGCTTGGTGGGGAACTAGTTGAAGGACTAGAGAGAAGGGTTTAGGAGGAGGAAGCCGGGATGCAGCAACCATGCACCGAGGACCCCAACACAGGCTAGGTGGAAACTTCTCCTTCCAGGGCCCAAGGAGCACTGGTGACTGCCACAGGGCTTGTGTCAAGCAGACACAGGCAGAGCTAAGGGGTCACTTTCCCTGTGTGTATGGCCCAATGTACAGATATCCCCACGGGCAGACCAATGTTGCTTCTTGTACTTGGGGTGCTCCTGAGTGGCATATACAGCCTCCACCCGCCCCCCACGCCCACGCCCACGCAGACACGCGCTCACACCCTGGCAGACATGGTGCCTAGGCCCTCCCAGGGCCAGACACTGGGCCAGCCAGGAGGCGACTGGAAATTCCGCTTGGTCCTGGGCTCCACAAACACCGTCTGGACTGCTCTGGAGGAGCCTGCCGCAGGGTGGGGGCACACAGTGGCCAATGGTGGGGTCCCCACCCCACCCTGCCTGGCTCTGCCCTTTCAGAGCCTCTGCCCTGAAGTTTCCAGTGGAATTTTCCATTTTATGGAGAAGCCGTAGGTTTGGAAGGGGAGAGATGTTGTCTCCCCAAGACAGCCCCTGCTTAGATATGTTTTCTCCTGCTGGAAGGGGCCTCTCCGTCCTTGAGAGTCAACTTTTCTGTCCCCTCCTCCAGGACATCTTTCCAATCTCTCTAGATCCCAATTCCCTTTCCCTGACCTAGCCCTGTGGGCTCAGTTCCATCTCCCCCTCACACAAGGGGCTAATTTAAGCCAAGCCATGGTGACCTCTGATGGGCATAATGTGGGGCAGGGGAATCTCCAGGTGTGGCTATAGAGTAAGTGGAAAGCCCCACGACCACAGGAGGGAGTGTGGAAGCCTCTGCCCCTGCTGTCTCCTTGTGTCCCCCCAGGTTGCAGCCCTGACTTCTGCAGGTGCCCTGACCACATCCTTCTGGGCTTGGTGGTTACACCATCTGGGCGACCACTGTCAGGAGCCAGGGTGTCCCTGAGAGCCCGACCTGGCACTATAGCCACCAGCGATACCCAAGGAACCTTCCGGGTGCCTGGATTCTGTGCCAGTAACCAGGCCAATGTCAGTGCCCAGATGGATGGCTTCTCTGTAGGTGTGGCTCGGGCCCAGGCCAATGGCACCAACCTCGCTGTGGTCACCATTGTCCTTGATAAGTTACGTAAGTACCTTCACAACAGAGAGCATAAGGGGACTGAGGGACTGGGAAAGTTATTCTAGGTCACACTGAGCACTTGAAGTCCGGGGGAAAGAATTAAGATGTGACACAGTTGTTGGGGAAGGTATAGGCAGGTCAATCTCTGGGAGAAGGGAATGTATGGGGGCTTTGTTTTTGGGAAGGGTCCCTGGGAGAAGCTGTGGTGGGTCAGGGTCCTGATCTTTGCCACATTTGCCCCCAGGAAAGCCCTACCTGGTGAAGCACCCTGAGTCCAGAGTGCGAGAGGCTGGCCAGAATGTAACCTTTTGCTGCAAAGCCTCAGGAACCCCTATGCCCAAGAAATACTTGTGGTGAGTCTCTGGCCCAAGCTCAGGTAGCTCTAGTCCTGCTCTGGGGTTGGATGGGATTTCCCATGATTATGTGGTACCTCAAAGACATTCTAGAAGTGGATGCTGGCCTCGGTTTCCCATCTGGAGAGTTGAGGAAGCTTTGCCCAGGAAGCAAATAGATGGCAGAGAGGCTACCATGGAAATTAAGCAAACCCGTCTCCCCAGCAAGGAGGCTGACCCCGGGGCAACCCCTCTGCGGCTCCCTGACCTGCTTCCTGGGGACAGTTTCACCTCACCCCAAGTGTCCCCATGGTGTTGTCCACCTACCACCCAGGTTTCACAATGGGACCCTGCTGGACAGGCGAGAACATGGGTATGGGGCCCACTTGGAGCTTCGAGGGCTGCGCCCAGACCAGGCTGGTATCTACCATTGCAAGGCGTGGAATGAGGCCGGAGCTGTGCGCTCTGGTGCTGCCCAGCTCATCGTGCTTGGTGAGCATCCTGGACCTAGGTGGGAGCAAGCCCAGCCAGTGAACCAAGCCCCTACTCTAGCTAAGCCTCAACCCCAATTGAAACCCCAAATCCAAATGATCTCTGACTTTATTGAGTCCTACCCTGGCCCCCAACTAAACACCAACCTTGGGTTAATCCTGGTCTCAGGCTGACCCTCAAATCGCAGTCCTCACCTTAGGCTTGTGTCCCACTCCTGGGTTGAGCCCTTCACTCCAAATGTAGCCTCCAGCTGTGGCCTCCACAAACCTTAGCCCCTTGCCTTGACCTGGCCGATTTCGGGTTCCCCAGCTCCAGGCCAGCCAGCCTGCGACCCCCGACCCCAAGAACACCTCATCAAGCTCCCAGATGACTGTAGCCAGCCAGGCAGCGGCCCTGCGTACCTGGATGTAGGCCTCTGTCCGGACACCCGCTGCCCCAGCTCTGCAGGCTCAAGTCCCCGGTGTGGGGACCCTGGCTCCCGCTGCTGCTCGGTGCGCCGCCTAGAGAGCAGAGAGATACACTGCTCCAGCTACGTCCTCCCAGTGAAGGTGGTGGCCGAGTGTGGCTGCCAGAAGTGTCTGCCTCCTCGGGGACTGGTCCGGGGCCGGGTGGTAACCGCAGACTCCGGAAAGCCCCTGCGCTTCGCCAGGATCCTGCTGGGCCAGGAACCCATTGGCTTCACCTCCTACCAGGGCGACTTCACAATCGAAGTGCCGCCCTCCACCGAACGGCTGGTGGTGACTTTCGTGGACCCCAGTGGTGAGTTCATGGATACTGTCCGGGTCTTGCCTTTTGACCCTCGAGGTGCTGGCGTGTATCACGAGGTCAAGGCCATGCGGAAGAAAGCTCCAGTCATCTTAGATGCCAGCCAGAGCAACACGATCCCGCTCGGGGATATGGAAGAGGCGCCCTTGGGGGAGCTGGTCCTGCCGCCGGGATCCTTCCGCCACGCAGATGGCAAACCGTACACTGGGACGGTGGAGGCCCGGGTAACGTTCGTGGACCCCAGAGATCTCACTTCGGCGGCTGCAGCCCCCAGTGATCTGCGCTTCGTGGACAGTGATGGTGAGCTGGCCCCGCTGCGCACCTACGGCATGTTCTCCGTGGACCTCCGCGCGCCGGGCTCCACGGAGCAGCTGCACACTGGGCCTGTGGCGGTGCGTGTGGCCGCAGACCAGATCCACATGGCCGGCCACACGGAGGCCCTCAAGCTGTGGTCCCTGAACCCCGAGAACGGCTTGTGGGAGGAGGAGAGCGGCTTCAAACGCGAGGGCTCCTCGGCCGCCCGGGTCCGCAGGGAGGAGCGCGTCTTCCTGGTGGGCAACACTGAGATCCGCGAGCGGCGCCTGTTCAACCTGGACGTGCCCGAGCGCCGCCGCTGCTTCGTGAAGGTGCGCGCCTACGTCAACGACAAGTTCACCCCCAGCGAGCAGGTGGAGGGCGTGGTGGTCACGCTGGTGAACCTGGAGCCCGCCCCGGGCTTCTCCGCCAACCCCCGCGCGTGGGGTCGCTTCGACAGCGTGGTCACCGGCCCCAATGGCGCCTGTCTCCCCGCCTTCTGCGACGCCGACAGCCCCGACGCTTACACGGCCTTTATCACGGCCACCCTGGGGGGCGAGGAGCTGGAGCCGGCGCCTTCCCGGCCTCGCCCGCGCGCGGCGGCAGTGGGCGTCACGCAGCCCTACCTGGACAGGCTGGGTTACCGCCGGACCGACCACGACGACCCGGCGCTCAAACGCAGCGGCTTCCACATCAACCTCGCAAAACCCAGACCCGGCGTCCCCTCCGAGGCCAACGGCCCCGTGTACCCGTGGCGCAGCCTGCGGGAGTGCCAGGAGGCTCCGGTGAACGCCAGTCACTTTCGTTTCTCGCGAGTGGAGGCCGACAAGTACGAGTACAATGTGGTCCCCTTCCGGGAAGGCACGCCAGCCTCCTGGACCGGCGATCTCCTGTCCTGGTGGCCTAATCCACAGGAATTCCGGGCCTGCTTCCTCAAGGTGAAGATCCAAGGCCCGCAGGAGTACATGGTCCGCGCCCACAACGCAGGGGGGAGCCACCCGCACACCCAGGGCCAGCTCTATGGGCTGCGAGATGCCCGCAGTGTCCGAGACCCTGAGCGACCCGGCATCTCTGCAGCCTGCGTGGAGTTCAAGTGCAGTGGGATGCTGTTTGACCAGCGTCAGGTGGACAGGACGCTGGTCACTGTCACGCCCCAGGGCAGCTGCCGCCGGGTGGAGGTTAATGGGCTTCTCCAGGATTACCTGGCTCGGCACCCCCCACCCGTGCCCTCCGAGGACCAGGCTGCCTTTTCCATGCTAGCCCCCCTGGACCCTCTTGGTCACAACTATGGCATCTACACCGTCACTGACCAGAGCCCCAGGCTGGCTAAGGAGATCGCCATTGGCCGCTGCTTCGATGGCTCCTCTGATGGCTTTTCCAGGGAGATGAAGGCTGATGCCGGCACAGCGATCACCTTCCAGTGCAGGGAACCACCAGCCCGGCCCAACCTTTTCCAGAGGCTGCTGGAGTCCCCAGCGGCAGCGCTTGGTGACATCCGCAGGGAGATGGGTCAGGCAGCCAGGCCACAGAGCAGGGCTACCAGTTCCTTCAGCACCCAAAGGGGCCAGTGACCTTGTCCCACGACCTCACTTCCTTGCCTTGCTTTGGACTCCTTGTTCTGGGACTTCTCACCCCACTTCTTCCCCAGAGGCCCCCTTTCCAGGTTTTTGGGGTCTCATTCCCTTCCCCACCAGAATTTAGAGTTAAGAAAAAAACTAGACGTGTCCAACAGTGGAAGTGTCAGGCAGGTGGGCAGTTTTCGCGGTGTGACCTGAGGTGAAGCTTGCTCTGACAGGGGTTGGAGCCAGTCTCCCGAGAGCCAGTCACCAGACTGAGGCCTGCGGAAACTGTTCCCTGCTCAAAAGCGGTTTCTGACTTTCACATGTGTGTTGACCTTGATTTCAGATAGTCTGCCCTTTGGCGAGAAGCCCTCTCTGCCTGTTGCTGAGCTTTATAAGGTCCCCCACCCCAAGCTTTGTTCTGGGATTATTTATTGAAATAAAGCCCAGGGGGCTTGTTGTGGATGTCAGTGGGGGATCCAGGCTGGACCCAGTAAAAGTGAGGAAGGGGCTTCTTGTGGCCCCTTTCCAGGGGAAGCTCTGGGGATGGGGGCAGATTAACAATTCTCATGTTTGGTGCTTGGAAATCCCTTTGGTGGGGTTGGGGCAGGTGCTCAATTAAAAATGCTTTATTTCCAACTCATGATGTCAAGCTCTGGGGACTGAAGGACAGAGGTTGGGGCTACCAGTTCAGACAGGACATGTCAGAGGCACACATGGCCACATGTGGCAGGGGCATACCTGGAACAGGCACGTGTGCCCCAGCAGATGTGTCTGTGACACGTGTGTGCGGAGTCACTCTGGAGCCGTCAGAGCCTTTGAGGCTCTGACCGCTGAGCACGGTAGCAGCTGCCGCCCTGGCCTGGCCTCCTCAGCCAGCTGTGCCTGGCCCGAGCCCTGGAGCTGCAGTGGGTAGGGAGGGGCCTTGGCGGGGGAGCGCCTAGGACAGGCGGCAGCAAAAGAGGCCGCCCTGGACTTCCTTAGCTGGGGTCACAGCAGCCCCACCCAGCTGAGGTCAGGCCATGCCATGGCCACATGGTGACTGAGGTGCCCAAGGCCAGGGTCCCGGACTCTCTGACCTGGGCAGGACCTTCAATCTGGAGTTGCAGAATCATGACTGCTCACATTCCGTGTGTGTGACCAGGCAATCCCATGGTGACCCGAGGAGCAGGCACTGTTCTGATCACATCCCCAATTTTATGGAGAAGCTGAGGCCCTCAGGTGCTGGCATGAGTCCCAGCAGGAGTGGTGGCTCTCTGGATGACCCAGCAGGCTCAACCCCTCTACATGTACCCCAGGGGCTCCTCCGGCCTGGAGATGTCAATGTGTCATGGCTGGAGGAGCCTGCAGGGAGGTCTGGGAGGGGGCTTGGGCCTGGCTAACCATCCCCAGGGTCCTGGCAGGGAGGGGAGCCTAGAGCCTGCTAGAGCCTCTGAACACCTGGTCACCCACTTCCGTGATCTGCTTATGCAGCTGCAGCCATGTCATCTCTGTGCCAACCTTGGGGTCCCTGAGAGATCTCAGCCTTGAGGGGAAAGGGAGAGAGGGGCTCACACATGCAGTCCCTGACACACCCCTGGGGGCCGCTCCCTTGGCTCCTCTCCACCTGACCACACCCCAGATGCCCCCGCTTCCCACCCCAGGCCAGGCTCTCGGCTCAGCCCCTGGTAAGTCCCAAGCTCTTCAGCCCTCACTAGTTCGCTTAGGCCACTTCTCCGAGGAACACCTTCCTGTGTCCCAAGGGTGGATCTGGGGCCTGGAGGGACTAGGAGATGCTAACAGGCCCAAGTGTACCAGCTGCAGTCTGGGACGCCCCTGGAGCCTGGTTTGGGAGGCAGGCCCCAGGACTCCAACTGTGGCCAGAGTGGACTGTGATGGAAAGTTGCTTGGGAGTGCATGGAAGCCAGAGGCAAGGGACATGTGTGTTTATCCAGAATTTACTACATCCGCACCCCCAGCTGACCGGGATGTTTCAAGGGGCAGGTCCCTGCCCAAGGCAATCCAGACTCCCGGCTTGCCCGGGGCCCTGCTCAGAGCGGCCTGGCGGGGTCATGGGGAGTGGGGAGCATGGGGGGGTTGTCCTGGCGGCCGGCAGGCAAAGCCCGCTGCAGACTCCAGGCCTGGGGTGATGAGGTGTCCTGCTTCGTGGCCAAATACCTTTCATTGAGGAAGTGTTGGGGCCTTGGCTGCTGCCAAGCCCAGGGCAGCTGGCCCGGTGGGGCGAATGGCCAGCCTGGCCCAGCACCCTTTCTTAGGGTGGGGTAGGGTCGGTGGGCATCCTCCTGAAGCCCCCTCTCCACCTGACTGGGCCAAGGAGTGGCAGGGGGCCAGGGGAAGCAGGCCAGGGAGGGCATCTGAGGACCAGCGATGCTTGGTCCAGGGTGGGCTGCAGCCCCGTCTCCTCCTCACCCTGGAGATGATTCTTTGAGATGGGATCGTTTGTCCCCAGCTTCCGGAGGAGGACACTGAGGCTCTGAGAGGAGAAAGCCGTTGCCCTGAGCTCACAGGCCCGTGCCTTGAGTCCCCCCGTTCTAGTTTCCACGAGGAGTCCCACCCTGCCCTCTTAGGACAGGGGCCATTTGCCTTCTGGAAAATCCATTGCCCACCTCCCCTCTGCCAAACTGGGGCTGCCAGAGCACATCCGCACAGCCTGGGGGCTGGAGGGCGAGAGACCCCAGAGACCCTGGCTCCAGCCATCTTGGGGTCAGCTCAGGGCATGAGGAGGCCCTTAGTCCCGCCCACGGCATTTTAGACTTTTATAATTTTAGAACCAGGGGTTCTTAAAATTCCTAACACCACGGTGGAGAGAAGAATCTTGGAACAGTAAAATGCTTAAAACAAGAGTCTAAAACCACAGAATCCAAGAGGAAGAAAATTAAAAAATGAACACACATTAAGCTCTGAATGGATGCAGCCACTCCACCCCGCCATGATGGAACTTAATTTAAGGCCATTTAATGGATATTGTCTTGAGGCCCCAAAATATGCTTTTAGGGGGAATGATTTCTCCTCCCCATTTCATGGCTGAAACACTTTGCCCAGAGTCACACAGCACATGGAAACATTATAGGCTAAAGGTAAGAGCAATGCTTCCTAAAGGAGGAGACACAAGCATGGGTTTTGAAGGATGTATAGGAGTTTGCCGGGTGGGGAAGGAAGGAAAGACCTTCTGGATGGCTGGAAACGTGTATACCAAGGCCAAATGAAGGAAGCCCTTAGGCAGGCAGCAGCAGACACTGAGGGGAGGTGAACAGAGCCCAAACGATGATTTGGGAACCTGCAATGGGCAATGGGGAGCCATGGAAGGTGCTGGAACAGAAGGGGGTCACACAATTTCTCATGACAGACTCCCCTGGAACTGGATTCAGCTTATTGGGAAGTGTTTCATGGAACTGGAATCTCTTCCCTCCCACATGGTGGCTCTTGCAGAATCCAAATCCTGCAGCCCAGTGCCCCCTCCCCACAGCTGCCTCCTGTCCTGGCTGAACGTCCCTGGCTCCTCCATCAGGGCCTCGTGGACTGGCGTGGCCACCCACCACTTCCCCCGTCTGTCTCTCTCATCAGCCGTCAGAGTTGGGTAGGACCCAGTCTCAGACCCCAAAGGCGGGAGCCAGCCTGGCGGGGTGACCTGGCTTCTGTCAGGTGGGGGGTGCTGGAGCGTTAATGGTGGAAAGGAAGGCAGGAGGCCAGCCCAGCGAGCCGTCCAGGGAACGCTGGCGCCTGGCTGCCTGACCCCTTCAGGGCAGGAATGGAGGCCAGACCCCAGGTTCTGGGCAGGTGGGAAGGAGACCCAGGGCTCAGAGGAGCAGGAGACCCCAGATGCAAGGGGACACACACAGCACTCCTCAGGGCCACCACCACGGGGAAGCAGCACTGTGTGTCACACACAGCCAGGCGTGACTGTCACCAGTCCTGAGGCCACACTGTCTTCACCATGCTTGGTCCCTGTTCCCTGCAATCAGGTATTCCCTTTTACAACCTGGTTGCCTTCCTGTCACTCAACAGGTGACACTGTCACCCTCGGTCACACGGGCAGTTACGCCTGCAAAGTGCACGAGGCGGGACCTGCCAGACTCAAAGGATGCCACCCCTCACAGTGGCGGGAGCAGTCAGATGCACCCCGATGTGGGAAGCCACGGGTTGGGGCGCCTTTGACTCCCAGATGGCTCCAACACCCACGACCCCCACAGTTCAGTCCCGCTGAGCGCCCCGGCCACAGCTCGGTGCATGAGGCACGTCCCACCCCTCGGAGCCCTGGAGAGGAGTGTGGGGGCGGGGGACTGGGGGCCTCCGGGTCCAGGCAGCATTGCCAGGGAAGTCCTGATCCCTTCCTCCTGCTGACTCAGTCTGCCAAACCTCAGGTATGTCCTCGAAGTCTGTCTGGCGGGTCCAGTGAGGGCGGGGAGGGGGCTCCCACTCAGACTCAGGCTTCCCCTGGGCGCGGCCTCCCCCTCATCCCAGATGGGGCTGAGTTTCAAGGTGGAGCTCAAGGCAGGGGGCCAACCTGGTGGCGGGCTGAGGCCACCCCTCACGTCCCTGTTCTTCCCAGCAGAAGGTTGGTGGAGAAATGAACCCCCAGTGGAGCCAAGGTGCCCCAGAGTGACGAACGAAGGGGCCCGCTTAGCTCACTCTCCCTGCCCATAAAGACGTCACTGTCTGGTGGCAGCTGGCCTGGCTGCCTGTCCTGGGGCCCCGCACGGGGACCTGAACACAAATGGACACAGTGCTCCCATGGGCTGTCCGTGCAGACCTGGGGTACAGATGTGACAAATGACGGACAAACCCAGCCCCAGGACGGGCCTTCACCGAACCCCGGTCAGAAGGGCAAAGCAGGACTAGGCCCAGATATGCCAGCCCGAAAGGTCAAGTCTGGGTCAGTGAGAGGGCCGGGGGCTGGAGGAGGGCCCAGGGAAGGTTTTCTGGAAGAGGGGACATTTTCATATGGGCATTGCAAAGTGAGTGAGTCTGTGAAGCCTGATGTCCAACAGTCCAGATGTCCAAAAGTCTTGATTGCTTTTTTTTTGCGGGGGAGGTGGGTACTGGAAATTGAACTCAGGGACACTCGACCCCTGAGCCACATCCCCAGCCCTATTTTGTATTTTATTTAGAGACAGGGTCTCACTGAGTTGCTTGATGCCTCGCTTTTTGCTGAGGCTGGCTTTGAACTCATGATCCTCCTGCCTCAGCCTCCCAGGTCACTGGGATTACAGGCATGTGTCACTGTCTGGTTTGAACACTGGTTTTGTGAATTTTCTTTTTGTCTGTGAGGATTGTGAGCAGAGAAGGGAAACAGACAAATCTCAATTCCTGACTTCCTCTTTTTATTTCTATTTTTTGTACTACTGGGGATTGAACCCAAGGCTTTATCCATATTAGGCAAACACTGAGCTGCACTTCCAATACCCCCAACCCTTTTTATTTTGAGACAGGGTCCTGCTAAGTTGCTGAGGCTGGCCTTGAACTTGCAATCCTCCTGCCTCAGCCTCTCGAGTAGCTGAGATTAGGTCTCACTAATGAGACCTGGCCTCCCTCCTCCCTCCGGGGGCTCAGCCTCTGTCTCCAGGGAGTTTTCAGTCAGATGGGAGGGCCAGAGCCAGACTCAGCAAGGAGGACATCAGAGACAGCGGGTTCGTGAAGCACCTGCCACAGATTGGATCCTGTCGCCGGTCCTTTAAGGCGAGAGCTGTTCTTAGTCCTGTTTTACAGCTGAGGAGACTGACACTGAGGGAGGGAAGTGTTTTGCCCAGGGTCACACAGGGAGGCAGAGCTGTTCGCACATAACCTCAGACTCTGACCTACAGCTGTGGCTACCAACCTGGTCCTAAGCTGACTCTAAAGTTTGAAGACCAGAACAGTAAAGCTCAAATAAGTCAGCTCTGGCAAGGGCCATGGCTCTGCACCTGGGACCCTGGCTAGTGTGTCAGACCCCCCTCATGGGACACACAAGGCCCCCTGGGCCTCTTCAGCAAGATCACCCCACCCCTTGTTCTTTGGCTGCTAAGGGTCTTGGAGGGGGGTGGGCTGCTAGGGAGAGGGACGTGTGTGCGGCCTGCTGGCTCTCTGGGATGCCTGGGCCCCTGCCTGCCGTCTGGCCCAGCTGAACACAAACACTTGGAAATGGCCGACCCAACGGAATCTAGGTTGTGGTCAGGCCGTGGCTGAAGAAGCCACTGGAAAAACACGCAGCCCACGGGGCCAGGCCCGGCTTACGTTTCACAGGCAGGAGTGGCCTGCCTGGCGCCCAGAGCCGAGGAATGTCTGCTCTCTGGCCCTTTGGAACCTGCTCTCTGACCTGGGAATCTGGCCTCTGGGCAGTGCCACCCTCAGTCCCCTCTCATCAGACTGTGACTTGCCTCCTGGGGTGTCCTTGAGAATCAGGTCTCTTGGCTGGGCCTCCTGGACTGGCTGTTGTGAGAGACCCCTTCTCTGCTTGCACACCCCTGCTGAGGGGAGCTCACCCCTTTACAGCTGCCATGCCAAGCCATCAGAAGCCTGTAGTTGAGCTGATTCCACGGGAGGCTCTGACTCCCTCGGCTTCACAGAGGGGAGGTCAATGCACCCTGAGAAATCCCTCTCTTCCTAGGGTCTAGCCACCTCCAGGTCCTGAAGATGTCTTCTCAGCTCCTTGGGCTCAGTATGTTCCAGAAGCATCTCATCCCAAAACGCACTCCTTGCCTGGTAGCCATGTTTTGGCATTATCCATGTATCCCATACATCTATTGAGCACCAACTGGACGCTGAGGGATTTTATTGCACTACTCACTGGCCTCTCCAGTGAGGCGGGTCCTGCTCCTGCCTCATTTTACATATAGGTAAACTGAGGCTATGAGTGTTGAATTTGTCTCCAGAGACTGCACGGGCAAATTCTGGAAATAGGAGCAAATTCTCTTCTGATGCCTGGACAAGGGCCCTGGGGAAATCTCGTTTTTTTCCATGCTGGGCGCGCCTCCTAGTGGCAAAATAGAGAACTGCATCTGGGGCCACACAGGCGGCAGTGGCTTTAAGAACTGGCTTAGGTTACTGCTCTCCAGTTCATACATCCTCCATGGCTTCCATGTCCCTTGGTCAGGAGCAGGGGTCCTGGGTGAACACAGAGAACCTCCGAGTGGAAAACCCGGCCTCTTGAGTAAGAGCCAGGTCCTATCCTCAATAAAGTTTGTTAGCTGAGGACTAAACCAACTCGGCCACTCCAGGCCTTGCTGAGTGCCTGAGACTGGTATGCAGTAGGTGTTCAGTAACTGCAATTGGTCCCCCCCCGCCCCCGCCAGGAACAGGTAAAAGAAGGGTTTGAGTTGGGGTGTCCTGCGTGGCAGAGGGTCCCCTCCCTCAGCTTCTGCCACTCCCAGGAGGCTTTGCCCTGGTTCTGGGTGAAGACAGCTAAGACTCCCCAAGGCATCCAAATCAGAATTGCAATTTCCTTACAACGATTTGGGGGCCTCCAAACTTTCTCCAGGATCCTGTGCGTTGGGACATGAAACATGACCTGGAATCTTAGGGGAACAGAAATGTTTACTTGTTATGGGGTTGGGAGGGGCTGCTGGGGACGTAGCTCAGTGGCAGAGCACTTGGCCAGCATGTGCCAGGCCCCGACTTCCATTCCCAAAGCTACAAAAATAAAAATAAAGGAAACTATTTTCTAGGGCTAGGGTGTGGGGCCTCAGCAGGTGCTGACGAAGGCAAACTTGGACTTTCCACTTTGAAACTTGATGTGGGAGATACTGAAAATATATGTGGGGGGACCTTGAAACTATCACTGCATGCCTGACCTGGGTCTGGATATAACCTCTGTGAGCTGGACTTGGAGCCCTCTAAATTTTTCCACTCGACACATTCACAAAATGTAAAAAAAATCTCATGCATGGTCTAGGGGATCTGGAAATTTCTGGTAGAGTTTGGGTATGGAGAGTTTCCAAATTTTCGTGTGTGTGTGTGTGTGTGTGTGTGTGAGAGAGAGAGAGAGAGAGAGAGAGAGAGAGAGAGAGAGAGACAGAGAGAGAGAAAGAGGGTGCTCAAAACTCCTATTTCGAGGATCACACACTTAGCAGGGCACAGTGGCTCACACCTGTAATCCCAGCAGTTCTGGGAGGTTGAGGCAGGAGGATTGTGAGTTCAAAGCCAGCCTAGGCAACTTAGCAAGGCCCTAAGCAACTCAGGGAGACCCTATCTCTAAATAATACAAAAAATGGGCTGAGGTGTAGCTCAGTGGTTAAGTGCCGCTGGGTTCAATCTCTGGTCCTAACCACCTCCCCACCCCAGCCCCTGCCTCGTCCCCCCAAAAGGCTCACACACTTAATGGTCCTGAGAGGTGCATTCTGGTGGCCATTTTTCAAGGTTGGAAACTCCCATACCCCCCAACCTCAGCTTCTAACCCTTCCCTCTGACCAAGGTGACACGATGGCGTTCCTGGAGGTGGAGAAGGCTCAGCTCAGTAGTGAAGGCTTCAGGGTATGGAGGGGTGAGGCTGGGATCCTGAGCCTGACCCAAATCCCAATAGGGTGTGTCCAGACTGAAGGGATAAGGGATGAGCCGGAAGGGAGCAGCCAGAGTCAAGGTCTGGATGGGGGTCCAGGTAGAGAGAGGCCACATGCCTTCCTTGATGCTGTGGGAAATTTCTACCAACCACCCATGAGGGGTGACTGAAGTGACAGACACCCCTCCCCCAAGCCATTCCTCTCCTGCTCCTGGAACCTCCCCAGGATCTGCTTCCATCCAGAAAAATCCCACTGGCCAGGCAGGTGTAAGACTGACCCAGAGAGGAGCAGCCTTGTCCCCAAGGACACACTCACTGCTCCCCCACCACTTCCCAGTGACTGGAGGAAGGGGTAATTCTGGGCCCAGGTGTGGGTGGCGACAGACCTAGAGGACAGCAGCAAGGGCCAGGCCTGCAGCTGCCGGAAGTGGTGCGCTGGCCCCTTGGCTGAAGCCTCTGGAGGCAGAGGCCTGTGAGGGAAGGGGCAGTGGGGGGAGAAGAGAGCCGGGCAGGGGTGGTAGAGTCCAGACTCTGTAGGAGAAGCAGAGGACGCAGAAGAGGGGCCTTGGGGAGGGGTAGAGCGGTTAGCCTGGCAAAGAGCTGGGGGAAGGCCACAGGCAGAGGGAACGGCCAGGGCAAAGGCCCTGCACAGGAATGTGTCGTGGGAAGGGCAGTGAGGGGGCCGGGGAAGAGCGAAATGACTTCAAGGAGGAGTGGGAAAGTGGGGGATTGTGGTGTTGGATTTGGAAGGGAAGCCAGGGCCCGAAATAAACATGCTTGGATCCTATTCATGTTGTAGGATCGCCCCCTGGTGGCCCGATAGAGAAGGGTCTGGGAGATGGGCCTGTCCACCTTTGGGTTCCACCCTGGGGCCCTCATTATCTGGCAGATGAGTGGCCTCCCTCTTTCATTCTGGCTGTCCTTATGGGCCAAATAACCCCAGGCCCTCTGAGAGCATGCCCTACGTGGACACGGCCCTCAGTGCTTTACTGTGCCCGTGTGATTCCCATCAAGCCTTTTGGGGGTGGGAGCTACTGCTGTTCCCATTTCACAGAGGAGGAAACTGAGGGCCAGATGGCAGACCTTGATCCTGGAGCCCCCAGTCCTTGTTTGGGGCTCTGCCAGGTCCAGGCAGCTGGACCAGGCCGGGGTGTCTGTCAGGAGCTGGAGGAGCCATAAAGAGCAGGTGGGCAGGATAGGGGCTGGGGAATCCAGAACATCTGGAGGACGGTCTGCACCTGTGCCTCAGTTTCTCCAGTTCTTCAGTGGAGGGAGGGGAGGAGCCAGTGCCAACTCCCTCCTACCTTCCCTTGTTCAATTTGGTGCCCTCTGGTGACCGTTGTGTGAATCACTGCCATCCTCAGCTAGTGGAAATTCCTGACTGAACTCAAGCACCTAAAAATGGGGTGGGGGGCTGGGGATGTGGCTCAAGCGGTAGCGCGCTCGCCTGGCATGCGTGCGGCCCGGGTTCGATCCTCAGCACCACATACAAACAAAGATGTTGTGTCCGCAGAGAACTAAAGAATAAATATTAAAAAAAAAAATAAAAAAAAATAAAAATGGGGTGGGCTGTGTGTTTTGAGGTCATTTTCTAATTTCTTGCTATTCCAAAATGAGGAAACTTCATTTTGTGGTGGGTGTGACTGGTGCCTCAGTGTGGTCCACCCTAGGGCAGGGGCAGTTACACCAACCAGATCACGTTCAGGTATTTAGAGCTGGAAAAACTCTAATGGAAAGCCCAGCCCCTTTGACCTCCAAAGGGTCACAGACCTTGGCCAGTTAGCGTGACAGGCATTTGGAAAGAACCTTCCTCTGGGTGGAGTGAGGTTAGGATGTGTGGATGAAGAACACGCCTGGCCAGGGCTTCAGCATGTTCTGGGAGCTGGTGGAAATGCAGGTGCCCCTGCAGACTCCTCAGAGTAGCTCCCCTGGTACTCCCGTGATGGCCTGTGACTGGCTCTTAGAACCCTGCCTGCATCACCGTGGTTTTTACCTCAATTAATTGAGAATTGAGATGTGATTTCTTGGAATCTGATTGGGAGAGAGGCACAGTCTCCACCCACCTCACAGAGGCTGCCCAGGAGGACCCAGATGCCCAGTCACTGCCACCCATCAAACTGCCTCACAGGAGCAAGATAAATCTAAGAGCCACATATGCAAATTTAAATCTAATGAAGTGGATCATGCAAATCATATGCAAATGACACCTAGTAGCAAATATCACAGGAGGGGCGCTGGGCCTCAGGAAGTCAGATGCATATACTAGTAATGATGATGGAGGCTGTTTCTGTCCTGAACCAGGCCCTGGGACCCCACAGTTGTACAGGGAGGAGGGAGCTTCACTTTCTCGTGACCCGAGCCTAAAAGAGGCAGGTCTTCAGGAGCTGAGGTTATAGCTCAGTGGTAGAGTGCTTACCTACCTAGCATGTGTGAGGCACCACATAAAAATAGTTAGGTCTTCAGATCTGTGTTCTCAGCAGGGCTTTCCAGGTGTGTGGAGGGGTCCCCTGGTGGCCAATGGTGGGATGCAACAAATGGACCTCTTATTTATTTTTTGTAGATGTAGATTGACAGAATGCCTTTATTTTGTTTATCTTTATGTGGTGCTGAGGATCGAACCCAGTGCCTCACACATGCTAGGCAAGTACTTCCACTGAGCTACAGTTCTAGCACCAAGTAGACCTCTTATTTTTTTGGTACCAGGGATTGAACCCAGGGATGCTTAACTACTGAGACACATTCCCAGCCCTTTTTATTTATTTTATTTTTTATTTTGAGACAGGGTTTCGCTAAATTGCTGAGGCTGGCTTTGAACCTGTGATCCTCCTGCCTCAGGCTCCAGAGCTGCAGGGATTACAGGTGTGCCCCACTGCTGCCAGTTCCAGCAGGACCTCTCAAGCCACCCCCACCTTCACCTCCTGCAGTGCCCTTTTCAGGTGGGCTTCCTCTCAGGGGAAACCACTGGTCATGCACCTCTAAGCCCCAGATCTAGGGGGGAGAGATCAGAATTCCAGAGGCTTATGCCAGGCGTGGAGGCGCAAGCCTGTAATGCCAGCAGCTTGGGAGGCTGAGGCAGGAGGATAAAGAGTTCAAAGCCAACCTCAGCAAAAGTAAGGTGCTAAGCAACTCAGTGAGACCCTGTCTCTAAATAAAATACAGAATAGGGCTGGGATGTGGCTCAGTGGCTGAGTGCCTCTGAGTTCAAACCCTAGTACCCACCCCCCAAAAAAATTAAAATAATTTCCAGGCTCCCATATTCCTACCTACATCAGACTCTTACAAATTTTTTTGGGGGGTGCTGAGGATGAAACCCTGGCCTTGTGCACACTAGGTCCACTTCTTAGAGGTTTTAGAATGCATGCAGTCCCAAGGGTTAGACTATTGCCCCTGCTAGCCCCCAGCCCTTGGTTCCCTCTCTAGAGGCCAGGGCTGTGATCAGTGTCTTCTTCCAGAAAATGAAGGTAAAATCTCCCTGCTTTTTACACTAACCCACCAGGAAAGCTGGCCCAGCCTTTAGCTACTGTTTGCATTCCACCCACTGACTTGATGAATATTTGTTTCCAATTTTTTGCAACTACAATATATGGCAATAGGTGCCTCGTAACTGCATTCATACACATATACCTTAAGAAAAGTTCCTGCAAAGGGACTGGGGTGTAAAGAATATGTGCATTTTTAATATGAAAAGATTCTGGGCAGCTGTACTCATGGACAGTCCTCTCAGCACTGCCTTCAGGGTGTGCTTCTCTCTCTTAACATGGGCTTGGGGTGCAGGTCAGCCTCCAAGCCCCAGTGTCCTCCCCTGGGGCATGGAGACTTCTTTAGTGTCCACTTGGCTAGCAGGATGAGTTGGGGGATGTCCCAGGGGACTCCTCTGAGTTCCTGTCATTTTTGCAGTTTGCTTGCTGCCATCTGGCTAGTCTTAGGCATATTTGAGCAGCGTGATGCAACACAGAATGTTAGTGACATGTGACTTTATGTACAGAGCTAGACCTGGGAGGATTTCCTTGAATTAAAACACTCCAAGAAGGCCAGCTTGAATCTCGGAACCACCATGGGCATTCACGCCATGGCCGCAGGAGGGAGCCAGTGAGTGGGAGGCAAAGCAGCAGGCCCAGCGCCAGCCTAGTCCTTCTTGGTGTGTCTCCAGGGCCTAGAGTCCTGGCCCCGTGCATCCCACCTTTCCCTCCCTGGGGACCTGCCTGCATCTTTCCTCCACTCGCTGCATCAGTTTCCTCCCGTAGTCCACATCCCTGGCAACCTCTTGGCTGTGAGTCTCCTCTGGAGTGGACTACTGGAGTCTCCAAGTCTCTCCACCTAATGTCCGCCTGCTCTGCAGGGTCTGCGGTCACTTTTTGATCCTGATGGAGCTTCTTTTCTACTTCTGAAATCTGTCTTTTCACTTTAGCCCACATTCTGGCCTGTCCTGGCTTCCAAATTCCCCTCTGCAGAGCAGATCTCTTCCCTGAATGTGACTCATGTCCACTTGTGTGGCAACACCCACGTTGAACTGACCTTCCTTTGTCTGTCTATCCTGCCCAAGACCCAAGCCACTCTCACTCATCGGAGTCCTGTGGCTCCACCTTCAGGCACATCCGGCTCAGTGACGTCTCCCCAGCCAGCCTGCTGCCCTTGACCACTTTCCTCTCCCATCTCCTGCAATCTTTCCTCCTTGCATCACGGGAGCCATGATGCCAAGCTGAGGGGGCACCCACTGAGGCCACAGCTCCCAAAGCGCCCACTGTGTGGGCTCTGGCTTCTGTGCACCTTCTTCATTGGGACACTGCTCAACCATAAAAAGGAATGAAGCACTGACACCTTCTGCCTGACAACTTGAAGCTGGAAGATGCCAGACACAAAAGGCCACACGGTGCTGTTCCAGGAATGAGAAATGTCCTCAACAGGGAGATCCACGGGGACAGAGAGCAGATGTGTGCCTAAACTGAATCAGGAGGACAAACACAATTTAAACAGTCCAGTTTCAAGCAAGGAAATAGAAGATACCACCAAAAGCCTGCCAACCAAGAAAAGCCCAGGACCAGACAGACTCTTAGCCAAGTTCTATGAGACCCGCAGAGAAGAACTAATATCAATACTCCTCAAATTACTCCATGAAATAGAAAAGGAGGGAACCTTCCAAACTCATTCTATGAAGCTAGTATCACCCTGATACATCAAGGAAAGAAAACTTCAGATCAATATCCTTGATGAACATAGACACAAGAATTCTCAAGAAAATTCTGGCAAATCACATACAAAAACATATTAAAAAGATAGTGCACCATGATCAAGTAGGGTTCACCCCAGGGATGCAAGGTTGGTTTAACATACAGAAATCAATAAAAGTAATTCTTCACACCAATAGACTTGAAGGCAAGAATAATATAATTATCTCAATAGATGCAGAGAAAACATTTGACAAAATATAGTACCTCTTTATCTTCAAAACACTAGAAAAACTAAGGATAGTAGGAACATACCTCAACATTGTAAAAGCTATATACGCTAAGCCCAAGGCCAACATCATTCTAAAAGGAGAAAAATTGAAAGCATTCCCTCTAAAAACTGGAACCAGGCAAGGATGTCCCTTTTACCACTTCTATCCAACATAGTTCTTGAAACTCTAGCTAGAGCAATCAGAGAAAATAAAGCATGTCAATTTATCATTATTTGCCAATGACATGGTTCTATATTTAGAAGATCCAAAAATATTCCACAAGAAAAGTCTAGAAATAGTAAGTGAATTCAGCAAAGTAGCAGGATATAAAATCAATAACCATAAATCAAATTAATAAAATCAAATACATAAGCAATGAATCCACTGCAAGAGAAATTAGGAAAACCATCCCATTCACAATAGCCTCAAAAAAAAAAATACTTGGGAATAAATCTAACAAAAGAGGTGAAAGACCTCTACAATGAAAACTACAGAATACTAAAGAAAGAAATTAACGATCTTAGAAGATGGAAAGATCTCTCATGTTCTTGGTTAGGCAGAACTAATATAGCCAAAATAGCCATTCTACCAAAACTGCTTACAGATTTAATGCAATTCCTATTAAACTCCCAATGAAATTCTTCATAGAACTAGAAAAAGCGATCATGAAATTCATTTGGAAAAATAAAAGACCCAGAATAGCTAAAGTAATCCTCAGCAAGAAGAGTGAAGCAGGAGGTATTACAATACCACAGATCTTCATCTATAGTACAGAGCAATAGTAACAAAAACAGCATGGAATTGGTACCAAAATAGACATGTAGACCAATGGTACAAAATAGAAGACACAGAGACAAACCCACAAAAATATGGTTATCTCATACTAGATAAAGGTGCCAAAAACTTACATTGGAGAAAAGATAGCCTATTCAACAAATGGTGCTGGGGAAACTGGAAATCCATATGTAGCAAAATGAAATTAAACCTCTCTCACGCTGCACAAAAATCAAATCAAGTGGATCAAAGACTTAGACACTAGAACAGAGACCTTACACCTAACAGAAGAAAAAGTAGGCCCAATCATCATGTTGGCTTAGGACTTGACTTCCTTAACAAGACTCCTAAGGTGCAAGAAGTAAAATCAAAATCAATAAATGGGATAGATTCAAACTAAAAAGCTGCTTCTCAGCAAAGGAAATAACCAATAACATAATGAGAGAGGCTATAGAATGGGAAAAAATCTTTACCATACATACCTCAGATACAGCACTAATATCCAAGATATATAAAAAACTCAAAAAACTTAACACCAGAAAAAGCCCAAATAACCCAATCAATAAATGGGCTAAGGAACTGAACAGACACTTCACAGAAGAAGAAACACAATCAATCAACAAACATGAAAAAATGTTTATCATCTCTAGCAATTAGAGAAATGCAAATCAAAACTACTCTAAGATTTCATCTCACTCCAGTCAGAATGACAATTATCAAGAATACAAGCAATAATAAGTGTTGGTGAGGATGTGGGGAAAAGGTACACTCATACATTGCTGGTGGGACTGCAAATTGGTGCAACCACTTTGGAAAGCAGTATGGAGATACCTCAGAAAATTTGGAATGGAACCACTATTTGACCCCACTATCCCACTCCTTGGTTTATACCCAAAGGACTTAAAATGAGCATACTACAGTGATACAGCCACATCAATATTTATAGCAGCTCAATTCACAATAGCTAAACCATGGGACCAACCTAGATGCCCTTCAACAGATGAATGGATAAAGAAAATGTGGTACATGTACACAATGGAACATCATTCAGCCTTAAAGATGAATGAAATAATGGCATTTGCAGATAAATGGATGGAACTAGAGAATATCATGGTAAGTGAAATAAGCCAATCCCCCCAAACCAAAAGGTGAATGTTTTCTCTGATAAGCGGATGAAGATCCATAGTGGGGTGGGAGGGGTAGGTAGGGAAGAATGAAGGAGCTTCAGTTTGTGTAAAGGGGTGTGGGGGGAAGGGTGGGGCTGTGGGAATGGGAAGAATGATAGAATGAGACAGACATTATTACCCTATATACGTGTATGATTATGCTATGGAGTGACCCTGCACCATGTACAGCCAGAGGAATAAGTTTTGCCCCATTTGTGTACAATATGTCAAAATGCATTCTTCTGTCATGTATATCTAATTAGAATTAAAAAAAAAAAACCTGAAAAAAATGACCAACTTTATGGGCCGGGGTTGTGGCTCAGTGGTAGAGCGCTTGTCGAGATGCATGAGGCACTGGGTTCGATCCCGGCATCACATAAAAATAAACAAAATGAAGTTATCGTGTCCATCTACAACTAAAATAATATTTAAAAAAATGGCAAACTATATGTATTTTATTACAATAAAAATAGAAAGGAAAAGAAGTTTCCCCCTGAGGCTGGCCCTCAACCCACCCCTCGACTTTTCCTGTGTTGATGATCTTTCTCTCTGGAACCTGACTCACTAGAGCAGGGGGTCTGAATCCTGGGCTGCAGGCACCCCATGGCAGGCAGACAGGATACCATGACAACAGGGACTCAGGGCATGGAGATCCTCTGCTGCTCATGAAGAACCCAGCAAGCTGCTTCGAGGAGGAAACCACTACAGCCACCACAAACAGACCCAGCTGTGACCGGGGTGGGGCAGCAGAGGGACCATTGTCTTTCCATCTCTAATCCCCAGATGTCCTGTGAGTTGTGCTCTGGCCTGACCTGTCCCCAGCCTGTGGAGAAGCCTGGGCTGTCCCATCCTAGTGGTTTGGCGCTCAGGAATAGATGAGGAGTGACCTCTAGGATGTGTCTTGTAGAGAAAGGCAATGTATGTGGCAGGACATCTTGTGTCCAAGTGGGGATGCATCTACCTGGGCACACCTGGACATCCCAGCCTTTTTTTTTTTTTTTTTAATTTGAGACAGGATCCTGCTAAATTCTCCAGTCTGGCCTCAAAATTTTCTATCCTACTGCTTTAGCTTCCCAAGTAATCCCCGAATGCCCTCAATATTGCCCATGTTTGAAACCCATTTCTTGACTTTTATTTATTTTTTTTGGTACTAGGGATTGAACCCAGGGCACTTAACCACTGGGCCACATCCCCAGCCCTTTTTTATATTTTATTTAGAGACAGGATCTCACTCAGATGCTTAGAGCCTTCCTAAATTGCTGAGGCTGGCTTGGAATTCACACTCCCCCTGCCTCAGCCTCCTGAGCCACTGGGATTACAGGTGTGCACCAGCCCTTTTTATTTTTTTATTTTGAGACAGAGCCTCATTAGGTTGTCCAAGCTGGCCTCAACTTGTGATCCTCCTGCCTCAGTCTTCCAAGTAGTTGGGATTATAGGCATGCACCACCATGCCTGGCTAATTTTTTGTCTTTTAGAAACAACAAATAGAAGGTGTGGAGAAGGACAGTGTGGGGGTACAGCTGGGCAAGAGCAACCCGAGACCTGGAGGTGGTGCCCAGCCAAGTCTGGGCAGTCCTGGCAGGGGGCAGTCTGAGGGCAGCCAGGGTTCCTGGGGGCTGGGCAGGACTCCGCTGAGGACCAGAGGCAGGGCAAGCCCCTCTCATCTGTAGCAGTCACTGCTTTCATAGTGGCAGGGGCTGAACCTCCAGTTATGACCACTGTCTTTCATCCTCCCTGTCTCTCTCACAGGCCATCGGGATGTCCAAAGCAGCTCAGCCACACACCAGCACCTTGGTGTTGATGCCTGTAGGACTTTTACGCTCAGGGAACAGAGTTAGAATAGAGGGACCTTGAGGGACACTGAGGCAAAAACCTGGGGTATGCTGGCTAATACCTTGGGGTAAGCTGAGGCAGAGGCCCACAGGAGTTCTCCTGGGATGTGTGGACAGATAGAACACTCTGGATAGGGGCTCAGTTACTGGTTGTGGTGGCAGCAGACAAAGTGGAGTTAGGGCCACCATGATACTGTGACACTATCTGATACATGGTTACAGTATTTGCTCCAGGCCTAGCAGCATATTTTGATCCTCATAGCCTGGCTCCACCCCATTGTTGCTCTTCAGTGGTAGGTGAGGAAGCCAAGGCCTGGTTCGGGGTGGAGCTGGGAAAGAGCCAGGCTGAGGAGATAGAGAGGGACTTTCAGGAATTTGATGCCAAGGGTGAAGTCTTGGGCCAGCAGGACTTCATGGCACATGGAAGCAGCTCAGGAAGCTCATCTTCTTCTTCTTCTTTTTTTTTTTTAAATATTTTTTAGTTGTAGTTGGACACAATACCTTTATTTTTTTTATTTAATTTTATGTGGTGCCGAGGATCGAACCCAGTGCCCTACACGTGCTAGGCGAGCGCTCCACTACTGAGCCACAACCCCGGCCTGGTTTATCCTTTTTAATGACATTTCAGTTGAAAACAAAAGCAACAACAGAAAGAAACAAAAACAAACAAACAAAACCACCAAACCAACTCTCAGCAGAATTCAGAGCTCAGGACAGATTTAAGTCAGACTGAACACAAGCACACCCAGGGGGAGGGGGGGAGGGCTGGCACACAAAGAGCAGAGGTGGCCACGGAGTCCCCTCACAAGACCCTGGTAGCTATGACATGGCACCCATGCTGTCAAGTATCACCTGAAACAAATCGGATACTAAAAACATTAAAATTAAAATAAGTCGAAAATTTTAATGAGAAAATTTGAGATAAGTCCTAGAAGAGACAATTCACAGTCTTAACATAACATTACTATTTTTTAAAAAAGTCAAACTGAGGTGGGAAAATGAGCAGCGTTCAGCCCATTTCAAGTCCCAGCAGACGAGTGAGTCGGTCATTGGCTGCATGGCCCAGGAGCAGGGAGCACTGTCACCTGGGGCCCCAAGCTTCTGAGGTAATCAACTGCATGTGCAGAAGAATATGAGTGCTGGTCACCCACGGGGGTTCACCTGGTACCCTTCTGCATATCCCCAAAACTTAATTAGAGGCATCTGAGTTGATGCTGCTGGGGTCTCCAGTGGGTGAGACAATCGACTGTGGGGGGATGGCCCCCTGCCAGCTGCTCCTGGCCTGAAAACACAAAGACTGAGCATCAGAGGGGGCTGCCATAAAGCTGGTGACCACCCAGTCCCCACGTCCCCAGGAAGGTTTAGAATGTGCTGGCAATAACCTCAAAAATCCAGGAGGTGGGGAAAGGAATGGAGGGGTCAGCCCTGGGTCATGGCCAGCTCATCACCTGAGCTGTGCTACAGATGATCTCCCCAGCGGGAGAGCTGGCCTCTGCGGGCTGCCTCTAGGGCCTATGGTAAAGGAATACATGGCATCAAGGTGATGCTGCGATCCCTATGCTCTGAGGGAGAGGGGGACAAAGTCAGGCCTGGAGCTGAGCATGGTCCCTGAAATGTTATGGCAAGATTCAGTGAGGGGAACTCAGAAACCTGGTCAGACACACTGGCCTGGATGGGCAGCCAGGTGAGTAGGGCGCATGGCTGATGGGCAGGGGCTGTCCCCTTATCACAAGGGGTTGGAGGCATCATCTGTGGTGCAAGGACAGCATTGAGCCCACCCAACTGTACATTTGCCTGTCAGCCCCGCCCTCATTCAAATGGATGCACCACACACTGGGGGGCTGCTCTGCCCTTTAGTCTGAGAGCAGCCAGAGGGGAGCACTTGCCTCAGAGGGACACTCTACCTTCAGAAAGACATATAGCACCCGGCATTTCCTCAGGGTGATGAATGGAGGCCTATGTGCCCACACGGGGGGATGACGGGGCAGGGTGTAGAAGGTGCCTGAGACAGGTCCTTACCTCTGTGTGCTGTGAGGGGCGTGGGCAGGGGGCTGTGGCCATGCTAACTAGGATGCGGGCAGGCAGAGGTGGAGGTGATGGTAGGGTATGGCTCCACACCAGGACCAACATTCCCTGCTTACATGGGGGCTGAGAGGACCTGGCCTCCTGGATCGAAGGCTGGGACCCCTTAAACATATTCATACTCTGTCCAAGACACAGGACTGAGCCTCAAGAGTATAAAGAGCAAGACAAGGCCCTGTCTCATGTGCCTCCGGCTGAGCGTTGCCATGGCAATAGAAAGCAGCTGTCCCTGCAGGGCCACAGTGGGGTATGTGCCATTTGGTGCCAGGGCAGACTCCATGCTGGTAGGCATCCTGTCTGAGTCCCCAGGAACTGGGAGTGGTGAAAATCAGAGAAACTGTGTAGGCAACTTTTTTTGGGTGATGTTGGGGATGAACTCAGGGCCTTGCGCATGCAAGACAAGTGCTCCACCCATGAGCTGTATCCCAGCCTTGCAGTACACTTCTGTGAAGAAAACTCACGGCACGCCTACAATCCCAGCAACTTGGGAAGCCAAGATGGGAGGAATGCAAATTCAAGGGCAGCCTGGGCAAATCAGTGGGACTCTGTCTCAAAATAAAGAAGGTCTGGCTCAGTGGTGTAGTGCTTGCTTAGTATGTGTGAGGCACTGGGTTCAATTCTCAGCACCACATTAAGTAAAATAAAGGTCCATTGGCAACTAAAAAATATTAAAAACAACCAAAACTAGCACTGCTTTAGAAATAAAAAGGGTTGGGGATGAAACTCAGTGGTAACCGTGCCCCTGGGTTCCATCCTTAGTACCGAAAAAAAGGAAAAACTCATGGGCTTTGTAAGGCCCCGGATATGCCTCCTTGGTGGGCTCGTCCTCCTGTGTCTATGTGGCATCTTCTGGAAAACCTGCACACAGTGGGCCAATCAGCCCCACTTGAACCCTCTTCTAGGTCAGGGGTCAGGACCCTGTGGCCATTAGGGCAGACTGGGGAGGCCCCAGGACCTGAGAAAGGGGCAGGTAACACCTCAAGAAAATTTTGGAGGGTACTGTGGCCACTCAAGGTCCTTGGCTTATTTTCTTCCCAATCACCAAATGGATCTTCAGTGTGGCCACACTGGGCACTAACACCTCATCAGGGCAAGAGGAAAGTGGTGCTGGTGAGAGGCCCTCTGTCCTGGCTAGGCCTCCAGGTAGACACTGGTGGGCCTGAGCCTAGGAGGGAGCATGTTCTCAAGGGGAAGAGCCCATCTTTCTTCCAGGCCTCCTCTGACGCCGCCTGCCACCTTTCCCCACACTCCTCCAGGAGGGAGGCTCCTTCCCCTCCACACCAAAATCCTTACAGCGGGTCCTCATGCCCATTGACTGGTTTTGGTGGCTGCTGTGAATTAACATCCTGCAATGGGCAGAGGTGGGAGCCCTTGGGAGCCCAAAGGAACAGTGTGTACAACATGGACCCTGAGGAGCCGGGCCCTGCGGCAGCTCAGCCCACCTGCGATCCTCACAACGGAGACCATGTGGTTGGGGCACTGCTGTAGATGAGTGGAAGCGGGAGGTGGCTGGAAAGTCGGCCCCATTCTGAGGACCCACAGCTACCAGGGCTCCCTGGGACTGTGCCCCAACCTACCTGGGACTGTAGGCAGTTGCCCCCAGGAGGGGGCTGGAGAAAGGCCAGGGTCCGCAGGGTGAGGAATGTATCCCCAGCACTGGTCAGTGGGAAGGGACCAGAGGAACCTGGAAGAAGTGGTAGGGGTTTAGGCTGAGGATCAGAGCAGGGCCTGGGTCAGCTGAAGTCACAGTGAGGCCTCAGATGGCATTTGCCCAGCCCCACAGTCAGAAGAGACCGGGAAGGCAGTCCCCACATGGCATTGGTCTCCCTGTCTCTGTGTGGTGAGGACACTGGTCAATGAGGCAGGTGGGGCTCCTTGCCACACAGCTCTTGTCCTTTCTTACTGGTATCAGTGTCTGTGTCCCACAGCACTGGCACAGGCTATGGTTATCTGTTAGTTGGGATCTTGGCCAATGAAAACAGAAATTTCATAATTCAAAGAGAGAAAGAGGTAATTCGTGACCAGCTGGGTAGGGGGCTCCCCAGATGCTGCTCAGGGGCGCTGGGCCCAGCCAACACTCACCGGGGCTAGGCATTGACAGGCAGCTGGCTTGGCTCTCCAGGGCCCTGGCCTTGGTGGCATCCATAGCTGATTTACCCGTGTAAATGGTAGCCTCTTCTTGAAATTTCCCCATGTTCTTTTTATATTGGATTCTTTTGTTGCCAAACCAGTTAGAGACCTGTGGATACACATTGAAGCTGCCAAAAAGCCGCTCAGAGTGAGACATGATGTGAATGGACTGTGTGGGTGCTGTCTCTGAGGTGCCTGTTACCCACTACAGGTGAGTGACCGTGGTGGGATTATGGATGACCTTTACTCCTGTAAGAATGTTTTATTTAATGACTCAGTATTACCTTCTCATTATTAACTATAAAACCTCTATGCAGCCAGGGATGGTGGTGCACACCTGTAATCCCAGCAACCCAGGAGGCTGAGAGTCTAAAGTTCAAGGTTCAGCCTCAGCAACTTAGCAAGGCCCTAAAGCAACTTAATGAGATCCTGTCTCTAAATAAAAAAATAAAAAGGACTGGGGATGTGGCTCAATAGTTAAGTACCCCTAGATTCAAACCCTGGTACCAAAGTAAGTAGATCAATAAAACTAAAAAAAAATAAAAAATAAAAAATCACCAAATTATTAAAAACAAATAAAACAAACCTGTATGCATGTGCTCCCTGCTTCTAAAACATTACCACTTCTTTGCCTCCCCTGGGAGCAGGGGTAGTCTTCTCTTGATCCAGGCTTGAGTGAGCACTTGGCTTCCACCTATCTACTGGGAATGTTCCAGAACTTCTTTGTGGAACAAGGCTTGCAGAGAATGGCAGTAAACACTTTCTCATGTTGTCCCCATTTTAACTTTTTTTGGGTACCAGAGACTGAACCCAGGGGTGCTTAACCATTGAGCTATATCCCCAGCCCTTATTATTTTTGAGACAGAGTCTGACTAAGTTGCCTAGGGCCTTGCTAAATTCTGAGGCTGACTTTTTTTTTTTTTACACTATTTATTTATTTATTATTTTTTAATGTGGTGCTGAGGATTGAACCCAGTACCTCACAAGTGCGAGGCAAGCACTCTACCACTGAGCTATACCAGCCCCCTGAGGCTGGCTTTAAACTCATGATACTCCTGCCTCAGCTTTTTGAGCCACTGAGATTACAGGCATGTGCCACTGTGCCCAGCTGTAACTTATTATTATTATTATTTTTTATTTATTTTTTGAGATGTGGTCTTACTATGTGGCTCAGGTTGGCCTTGAACTCCTGGGCCCTTACCTGAACCACACCCAGTTCCAAATTGGTATTTTAGAGAGATAAAGAGCAAATTTTCAGTGTGGGTGAATTAGGGAGATTGAACCTCTTGCTAGGTAGGGACAGAGGGCACAGTGACTGGGGGAAAGCAGGTCCCTGGCCAGGGTCTGTCTTCTGCATAGGGCATACCCCATGTGGGCACTCTGTTGTAGGTACAGGTGTAGCACCAACTCTAGAGGTCCTCTCTACCTGCTGTACCTCAGAAGCCATGGACCATCCCTGCCTAGAATCCAGCCCCCTCTGGTCGAGCCAGCTCTGCTATCCAGGCTACCACCTAGAACCCCCTCCTTCAGCTCAGCTCTTTTCCCCTTTTCCCCTAACCCTAAGCCCTTCCTCCCTCAGACCTCCCTAGCCTGAGTTGGAGCTGATTCTGTCCTGAAGACATCCATGGGCCTCAGCCATGACATCACCTGCCTTAAAGGTGCTCTCTCTCCCTCCCTTTTACTTCTCCTGACTCTGCCCAAATTCAAAACCCTCCTTCAACTAATTGTCAGCCATTTGGGGATGCACTGATACTTGGTGGGTGCACCAAAGTGGAAAGAGGCTCCTAGAACAGACTTCTGCCACTGGCAGGGGGGTCTCAAGGTCCAGGCTGCAGGCAGGAGAGTCCCTGGCATGTCAGGCTAATGCTTTCCACACTTCTGCTTATTTAGACCTGAGACTAATTTTTAGACTAATTATTAGAGCGGCTGGAGTGGCTCTGAGGTCACCTGATACTTCTTAGACTACTGCTCCTGGTGGCTGGCCAAGCAGCAGCCAGACATCAAGCTTCTTTTGGGGCCTTGAAGACCCAGTGGGACAGCCTTCTACTTCAGCTCTGGGCTTGTTTCTGAGGATGCCACAGCAGCACCCAGGTTACCAGTCAGATGTGGCTGGGACCCCTGTGATGTTTTGCTACCTAAATGACCTTGAGGGGCTCCTGAGTGCTCTGTCACAGAGATGCAGATAGACTTAGCCTGAATTGGGGTCTGAGTGTGGTGGCTAAGGGCTAAAAACTTAGCCCCTCTAACTGCAAAGCAGGGAGAGGGGGTCCCAATGTCAGAGGACTGTGGGGACATTCAGTGAGCCAAGTGCCAGCTGCCTGTCATCACTGCTGCCATAGTGGCAGTGGGATGGTGCCTGCATGAGGAGGAATGCCATGGAAGGTCACACTCTGCACACTCAGGCTGCCAGTGAGTGCGGCCTGGTCACATTCACTGCTCGTAGGCTGCTGGACTAACTGTTCCCACTCTAAAGTCTTTCTTGGCCTCCTCTGTCCTCAATTCCACAGAGGAGACAGTTGGCCAAATGCCAGGGCACAGGGTCAGGGGCCTTATACTCCACAGCATCACCTTAAAGACCTCATATTCTACTTGTATTGCATCAGGGACCACTTGTATTTTTTTTTTTTTTTTGTGGTGCTGGGATGGAATTGGGGGCCTCACACAAGCTAGGCAAGCACTCAACTACCAAGCTATACCCCCAGCCCAAAGAACATTCAGTCCCACCCCTCGGGAACCTCACATTCTACCAGCTATCAATTAAGATGGCTCATACCCCACTGGCATTCCTCAGGGGTCCCTATGCCTTGCAAGGTGCATCTGCATCCCTGTCTCACACATGAGGGGGAAGAGCACCTGCCCAAGTCCTACATTCAGTAGTGTACAGCTGGGATCTAAGCCCATCTAGAGTGACCTTGAGTCTGGTCCCTCAACTCCTGATCCACACATTTGATTGACTTCCCTTTGTATCCTTCCAATGGGACTAAACTTTCCACAACTTCCAGGTGCGGTAGGCCATGCAGGGGAGGACATCACCTGGGACACTGTGATGCCACCCTTCCTGGCTAGGTCTTCTTTGGCTTCTTCACTGGGGTAAGGGTTGCTCAAGTGGGAATAAAAATATTCATTCAGCACTTCTGTTGCCTGCTTGCTGAAATTCCGCCGCTTATGCCTGTAAAGACAGACAGTCTCAGTCTGCATTGATAACAGCCCCTATTCCTAACTATGCTTCTAGCAATTTACAAACAGCAATCAATACTTTGGGTCTTCTTCCAAAGAGATGATATGAGGCCTGTACCCGCAGTCTGCAGCCAGAACCTCCAGAATGGTCTTATATTCAAACCAGGGGCTTGGGGTGTGGCTCAGTGGTAGAGCACTTGCTCTGCCTCTGCAGGGCCCTGGATTCTATCTCCAGCACCACATACATGTACACACACACACACAGGAAAAAAGAAAAAGAAAAAGAAAAATCCAAACATGCACTGATTCCACTCATCTTCTTGAGGATGAACCCACAGGGTCTTGGGCAGCTGGAATCCCTGACCTGGCATCAAGGAACCTTGAGCGTAGGGTCATCAAAGCCTCACAGGTGCTCTGCTTCAGTTGCATCTGGATGGCGCTGAATTTGCCATGTATGATGCCAACCATGTGCTCGATCTCCTTGGGGGACACAGGCCTTATCCTGCTCTGTTCCCGGAGAAGGTTGGTGACATGTGCAGTGAATTCACGGCAGGCCTGGGATGAGGACACAGACATGCCAGCCTATGACTGAGCAGCAGGATGGTGTGGGGTGGCAGGTTCCACACCTGACCAGCCACCTGCCAACCTCCATGGTCATATACAGGCTGGTTTCTGAGAAGTAAATGAAAAGGGCTTTAAGTAAAATCAGCCACCACTGTAGTGACCAACTGCATGTTCTCCCTGTTCTGTGCCACAAAAGAAAGGAGGTTAATGTCCCATGTTTTGCTTTGACAAATGCGCATTCACATGATAGAAACTCTTCCATGCAGAAAGATCACCTGTTCATATTTCTCTAGCTCAGAGTAGTAAATCTGTCGGATCTGGGACAGCTTGGCCCTGTAGTCAGAGTGCTCAATGTTATTGTCATTTGGACAGCCACCTGGTGTTGCTGTGCTGGCCACCGCTGCTGATCCTCCTCTTCCTCTCTTCTCCGGTCTGGACACACCCTCAGCCAGCAGCATGTTATCCAGCCTCATGAGCTGAGCATCGGGGGGATCCTCTTCCTGAATGCCATGGATGCTTACCACTAGATAAGAGAGACAGAGCAGATCAGAATATGTTCCCTGCAGAGAAAACAAACCAAAGTAGGCAGCACTGGTGCCATGGCAAAACATGTCCATTTGGGGAAAAGAAACACTTTGTTTTATTATCAAATTTGATAACAGACTCCTAGTAACCCTTGGTGACAGTGGTCCAAATGCCATCTTCAGTAATAGAGCATGGGCTGGGGAGAGGCAGATCAGCTCAGTGCAGCCTGCGTGGGCGGAACTCCACTGAGAGCACAGGGTCAGGGCTGAGCAGGGTAGGTGGGGAAGGTGCCTGGTACTGAGGAGGTCTGAACTCCTGAGCCAAGTCTCCAAAGTACTGGGCAGGAGAATGCATTTTGGATGTTGACATGAATATAAAGGCAAGTGGCAGTCTGGCATTGGCGGTGTGGCTGGATTCAGACATAGAACTGTGTTGGTGGGGGCCTGCTGTGTGCCTCTGTGCAGACTGCTTTTAGAAAGCTGGAGAAGAAATGCTTGATCAAGAAGGTCCCAGCAATAGGGTAGTAGAATGAATCAGACATTATTACCCTACATACACATATAATTAAGTGACCGGTGGGATTCTGCATCACGTATAACCAGACGAATGAGAAATTATACTCCATTATATATGATGTATCAAAGTGTATTCTACTGTCATGTATAACTAATTTTAAAAATTAATAAAAAAAGAAGGTCCCAGTAGTGGCTGTGGTTGTACCTCAGGGATAGACCACTTGCCTAGCATATGTGAAGCACTGGGTTCCATACTCAGCACCACATAAAAATAAATAAATAAATAAATAAATAAAATAAAGGTATAATAAATACAATAACAACAACAACAAGAAGGTCCTGGCACCCACCTGAAATCCCAGTTACCTGGGAGGCTGAGGCAGAAGGATTGCAAGTTTGAGGCCAACCTCAGCAACTCAGAAAGATTCTATTTAAAAAAAAAGGTGGGGGGCTGTGGGTATGGCTCACTGGTAGAGCACCCCTGAAGTTTAATCCCCAGAACTGTTTTTTAAAAAAAGAAGATGATCCCAACAAAGATGGAATAACCTACAGGAAGATTTTTTAAAATATGTTTTTAGTTATAGATGGACATAATATCTTTATTTTTATGTGGTGCCGAGGCTCAAACCCAGTGCCCCCACACGTGCGAGGCTGGCGCTCTACCACTGAGCCCCAACCCCAGCCCCCTACAGGAAGATTTTAAGCAGGGAAACAAGACAACTGGCCCTGTAATCTGGAAAAGCCAGCTCACTCTGCTGAGAGTGGACCTGTACTAGTGAAGGGCTGAACTACAGGGGAAGCTGTTGAAAACTGGCAGCCAACTGGGTGGATGCAAGGGGTCAGAGACTGAAGAACAGCAGGTCGTGTAGGAAGGGCTGGGTCAATATGGGGCTTCAGCTGGTCCTGTGACTGAGCCAAGCACAGATGTCCCAGTGGCTGGGAGGCAGCTCTTCCCTAACTTGGGGGTTTAACAGGGCAGTCTGGGCTGGGGGTGTGTTCTTGAGGTGAACAGCATGTAGATTTGTTTGGAAATCTATACACACACATCTGTCTCCCTAGCTATCTGACCTGGACTAGCTGGAAAACTGACATTTAAGGGATAGGAAAAAAGGAGACAGAAAGAAAATTATCAGATAGGTTGAGAAAAATACAGAAAAAGTCAGAAGGTGAAAAAGCAAGTTTAATCAGCCAGGCACAGTGGCACCCACTTGTAATCCCAGTAGCTTGGGAGGCTGAAGTAGGAGGATTGCAAGTTAGCAAGGTCCTAAGCAACTCAGTGAGACTCTGTCTCTAAATTTAAAAAAAAAAAAAGTAAAAAGGGCTGCGGATATGGCTCAAAATAAAAACGAGAACAAAGCCAAAAAGTGGACTTAGTCATTAGGAGAGTACCACTAACTTCTGCAAAAGCAATTGCTGAGGTAGGTGGGGATAGCATCTGTCTAGAAAGTTCCAGAGAAATGTGAAAGCAATGCAGTGGGGGGAGGGAGACACCACGGCAGGTGCTACAGAGTGAGGGTCAGGCCTGAGGAGGGTGGTCTTGCGGCCATCTGGGTCTTATTTGCCTTTTTGTTTTCAAAGAGACGGGATCTGGCTACATTGCTCAGGCTGGCCCCCAACTGCTGGGCTCAAGAGATCCTCTTGTCTCTACCGCACAGGTAGCAGGGATACAGGCAGTGCCACCATGCCTGGCTCTTTGCTTCTTGATGACAGAGAAATGTCTGTGGCTACAGAGAAAGAGGTGGAAGAGTAGGGCACAGCTGTTTCCTGAAGGAATGGGAGACCCCTACCTTCCCATGGGGGAAGGAGATGGTAATATCAAGTGAGTTTTGCTTTTCCAAAAAAAACAAATATGTTTTCTTGGAAATGGGCTTTCTTACTACTATCAACTGCTGACTGACAAGTAATCAAACAACAATTCAGTTTAATCATATTTTATAGCTATTTAGTAACTTTCAAGTATCTTTCTTATTTCCCAAAGACCTGAAGAATATTTCTGTTAAAAACTCACTAGTTAAAACTGAAGGAGCACAAGGGATATAGAATAAGAATTTTCCTTAGAGATATTCACTTCAACACTTAGTGCTAAGTACACATACAACAGATTATAAAATGAAAAAATTAGCATATCTAAGGTCAGATCACAATTTTTTTTTTTAATGGGTACCAGGGATTGAACTCAAGGGCATTTAACCACTGAGCCACATCCCTGGCCCTTTTTAATTTTATTTTGAGACAGGGTCTCACTAGGTTGCTTACAGCCTTGCTAAGTGGCTAAGGCTGGCTTTGAACCTGAAACCCTCCTGCCTCAGCCTCTGGAGCTGCTGGGATTACAGGCATGTGCCACCATACCTGTGATAGTCAAGCCAAAGTGACTCCATTTTGTAACTCCATTTTGTAAAACAACCATGCCAAGTAGAAGAGTCATGACTGGGGCAATATGTTCTTTCCCTTTTGCTATAGAAACCTTTAAGAGGGCTGGGGATGTGGCTCAAGCGGTAGCACACTCGCCTGGCATGCTTGCGGCCCGGGTTCGATCCTCAGCACCACATACAAACAAAGATGTTGTGTCCGCCGAAAACTAAAAAATAAATATTAAAATTCTCTCTCTTAAAAAAAAAAAAAGAAACCTTTAAGAACACGGAACTACCTAATGGGGCATTGTTTCTGTATCTAGGGTAATGGGGCTCTGTTTCTGGAACTGGGGTGACTAGGCTAATTGTGATTGGCTAAGTGTCTCGCCACCTGACTGCACTCTCCTGCTGTAACTTAGCTTGCTTGCATTGGCTAGACCCCCAAACGTCCCTTTTGTGGTTTTCAGGCTTATAAGGAGTGCCCTTGCAATTGTGCAGGGCTGATCAGAGGAACAGCTTTATGTTCTGGTCAGTCACCACCGGTGTGCTTCAATAAAGGCTTGATTCAATTATATGTGCGTGGTCTGGAAGTCAATTTATGAAACCCCAGGACGATGCTTTAACTATAACATACCCTGCAGAAAACTAAAACTTAATATAGAATAGCAACCTATCCTTTCCCAAATTATGCTTTACTCAAGGTTTCAATAAGCAATATTAAGAAAAGTTAGAAGACTGCAAGAAGCATCTATACACTCGGTTAAATTTTCAAAGCAGAATGGATGGTGGAACATAGCAACAGAGATGGTGCAGATTTACCTAACAAGCACTCAGCAGGGAACATCCATGGTGCAAATTAGCCAGATTGTCTGTTCAACAATTACACAAATTAGAAGTGGCCAAAACAGCTAATGCATGGGATCATGGAATTGGTTAAGTAAATTATGGTAGATCCACAGGAAAATTCATAAGATAATCTTATGAATCAACCAACAACCATATTTTCAAAGACTTTTTAATAACATTAAAGTGCATGAGGTTCTTCTTGTTGCTGTGACAAACTACCACAAAGTTGGTAGATTAAAACGATGTAATGGCAGGGCTGGAGTCGTAGCTCAGCAATAAAGTGCTCACTTAGCAAGTGTGAGGCCCTGTGTGCGAACCTCAGCACCACATAAAAATAAATAAAAAAAAATAATAAAGGTACTGTGTCCAACTACAACTAAAAAAATATTGAAAAACAAAACAAAACAAAACAATGTAACTGCATTATCTCCTAGTTCTGTGGGTCGGAAGTCTGATACGGGTCTCACTGGGCTGAAGTCAGAGTGCCAGCAGGGCTGCCTGACTTTGAGGCTCTGGGGAGAGTCTGTTTCCTTGCTTTTTTTGGCTTTTCAAGCCCTCCCTGGTCTTCTTCCTTTCCTTCTGGCTATCTTCTTTCATCTCAAAGCCACATCAGAAGCACGAGTCCTTCTCATGTAACAGCCCATTATCTGGCCCTTCTCCTGCCTTCCTCTTCCACTTTTCTGTGCCGTTGTGAAATGTCTGGGCCTACTAGGGCAATCTAGAATAGTCTTCCCATCTGAAGGTCAAACAAATGAGAAGCCACTTTCCTATTTTCCATTACAGGTTCGACTGAATTAAGGAAAGGAGTTGTCAATCATGGAAAATGTGGCTTAATGAAAGTGTGTGTCCCTGTGTGTGATAAGGGGCTGCTGCTGGGCACATGGATTCTTACTTATCTGTTTAGATATTTATCTATTTATTTATTTATCCAACAGCAAATATCTAAGGATTCATCACAATCAGGTACCACACTAGATGTTGAGGACTTAAAAAAATATAGACTTTCTGCTAGGCTTGGTGGCACATGCCTGTAATCCCAGTGGTTCGGGAGCTGAGGCAGGAGGATCACCAGTTCAAAGCCAGCCTTAGCAACTTAGAGAGGCCTTAAGCAACTCAGTGACTTAGTGAGATTCTTTATTTTGGGGGGGGCCAGGTACTGGGGATTGAATTCAAGGGTACTCCACCACTGAGCCCCATCCCCAGTCCTCTTTTGTATTTTACTTAGAGACAGGGTCTCACTGAGTTGCTTAGCGCCTCATTGTTGCTGAGGCTGACTTTGAACTTGTGATCCTCCTGCCTTAGCCTCCCAAGATGATGGGATTACAGGCATGTGCCCAGCTGAGACTCTGTCTTAAAATAAAAAATAAAAAGGGCTGAGAAGAATAAAAAAAGAAAAGAAAGGGCTGGGGATGTGACTTAGTGGTAAATTACCCCTAGGTTAAATCCTCAGTACCCCCAAAAATTACACACACACACACACACACACACACTTCTCCTTTCTGGAGGATAATTTTGAAATGCTGATTGATACTGAATACGTGCATAACTTGTTCTTCAAATTTCTGTTCTGAGAACTTATCATACAAGGACACCTATAAACAAAGACATATTTCTAGGACACATACTTCCACAGCATTTTAGTTGTGAAAGACCAGAACTGCCCAGATATGAATGAATTCAGGCACTGACAACACAACTGTCACGCTGGGGCCCTGTGTAGTTAACTGTGTGCATCTCCTAAGTGTGACATAGAAGAGGCAATCATATGCTACATGCCTTATTTCCTTAGAGTTATATATTTTTGCAGCATAAATGCATTAGTCAGAGCAAAACTTAATATCCCAAGCACATGCACTTGGACTTCACTCGACCTGTATGGACAGTGTCATCTGCCCTTTGTCACTGCTCCTCCAGCCCGCAGCTCCCTCCCTCAGCGCTGTTCGTCCTCCCAGTGCACCAATGCTGGCCTAATTGTGTTCATTAGACATTTGCTGCCATCGATTATAGCAAGCTCATTACCTGTGGCTCGTTCAAGAGCAATTCAGATGTGCCTCTCAGCTCCCCCAGGGCTCCTGACTGGCAGGCTAGAGAAGCCGCAGGGAGGCTCAGCTCTATAGGTGGCATTTGTTATGGCAGCCCAGGAAACTAACACAAGAACATAACCTAAGTTGTTTTTAATTTTTTTCTCCTAGTGAAACAAAGATACTGGGAAAAGTAGAAGGCTCAGAATGTTAGCTCAACTTCCATCAGCTCTAGCTTCCCTTGTCCTCAAAGAACCAAAGGTAATAAGACAATTAATTCTTCAAGGGATTCTGTTTTTTTGTTTTGTTTTTTGTCATTCTGAAGATTGAACCCAGCGGTGTGCTACCACTGAACTATATCTCCAGTCCCTTTTAATTTTGAGATTAATAAATTGCCCAGGATGGCCTCTAATTTGTGATCCTTTTTTTTTTTAAAGAGAGAGTGAGAGACAGAGAGAGAGACAGATAGTGAGAGAGAATTTTTTTTTAATATTTATTTTTTAGTTTTCGGCGGGCACAACATCTTTGTTTGTATGTGGTGCTGAGGATCGAACCCGGGCCGCACGCATGCCAGGCGAGCACGCTACCGCTTGAGCCACATCCCCAGCCCCTAATTTGTGATCCTGATGCCTCAGCCTCCCAAGTCCCTGGGATTACAGATGTGCCACTACACCCAACTGAAAAGATATTTCTTTAGCAAACACCCATCAGTTTCTGAAATCATGGCTGCCACACACTAGACCCTCATCAAATCAAAGTATTATCATATATACAAAGTTATATCAAATTAATCCTTAATTAAAATACAACACAACTCAAGGTGCTGGAATTAGAACAAAGTATGCAAATTATTTTCATCTTAATATTCTTGCATGTTTGGTAATTAAAGGTCTGCAATTCTGTAATAAACTACATGATCACTTCTTAGTCTTTTGGCTAAAATCAAGTATAAACTACCACATGAACTGCTGACAGAGTAAAAATGATGTGCAGTTTTTTAGGCTTGTTTTCCTGGGCTCTTTTCCTTGCTTGTGTCAGCTTCAAGGGAAAAGGAAAAGACATCAAGGTGCAGTAATAGAAAACACAGCCGGGTCAAATAACTGGAAAAATGAGTCCATCCTCTCCATGGGGGATTTGCAAACTTTTAAGAGCCACAGAAAAGAAAAGCAGCACTGCTGAGCACAGTGGCACACATCTTTAATCCCCGCGACTCGGGAGGCTGAGGCAGAATGAGGATCACAAGTTCAAGGCCAGTCTGAGCAATTTAGTGAGACCCTGTGTCAAAATTAAAAACGAAATGGGCTGGGGATGTAGTTCAGTGGTACAGCACTCCACGGTTCATCCCCAGTACCACCAAAAAAGAAAGAAAGAAAACTAATGGGAGCCATGAGAAAAAGTCTAGAAGCTTCAAAACTGGGCTATAGTCACTGCAAGGTGTGGCCTTTATTTAGCTGAGTCTTTTGGGGGTGGAGAGAGTGAGAGGCCAATCTCCAGTCTGTGAATTAAAGGTCGTCAGGTCAGCTGATACCCTCACAACTCCTAAGGAAACTGTCCAAGGACCTGATGTGAATGATGTTCTAGATTGGACTGCTGAGTATTTTCTGATAAATTCACTGGTATCCACTGTGTGCCAAGCACATGATAGATCAGGGACATGGTGTGTGCTGCCAGAAAATGTTACTTTACAAGAACAAAGTAGTTCCAGCTGGGTGCAGTGGTGCACGCCTGTAATCCCAGTGATTGGGAGGGCTGAGATAGAGAATCACAAGTTTGAGGGATGCCTTGGCAACTTAGTAAGACACTGTCTCAAAAAAAAAAAAAAAAAAAAAAGAGGGGGTTGGGGATGTAGCACTGGTAAAATCCTAGGTTTAAATCCCAGCTCCAAAACATGGTAGGAAACATACAGAATATACCACCCAACAAAGGAGTTCCCAGTACAATTAGTGTGTACTATGGCCTTAAGGCAAAAACAAATCCTAGAGAGGGCCTCTATTAACACCACTAGTCCTTAAGCTGATAACACCTTTACTGAGATATACTTGCTACACAGCCTCCCACTTAAAGCAAATAAAAGCCTTTTACCTTATTTGCAAGACTGCTGCCACCACCATCTGACACATCCACCTTCCTGGATGGGGTGGTGTAACTGCTGCCTGGAGGGACCACTGCTCCAGTCTACAAATCCCCTGAGCTACTTGGCAGGTTATATCAGAGTCTTGAATTATGAGTCATTAGACTGGGGGCCAGGAAAGGACATCTGGAAAATAACTCCCCAGCTCCAGGGAATCCACTCTTAGAAAAGTCCTAAAGAAAATGGATACAGCCAATAAGAAGGGGATCTGAGTATCAGAAGTCACATGCTGGCCCAAAGCGTAACTACTGGGACAGGAAGAAGGTCCTATGAGCACCGCGAGGTCTCCATCAGGAGGCTGAACCTACAGATCACAAGCTTGCAGCTGCAACAGATCTGATTAGCTGATGAGGAAGGGAAGCGAGATAGTTGCTTGTGCCTGCCAACCACTAACAAGGCCAGCACCAGCAGTCAGGAAGTAACAGGGTGTTCCTTGTTATGAACTATTTACACTTCTCTGCAAGGAGCTTACTCGGCTCCCACAGCATAGCAAGGGTTCATAGCAAGACACGATGAACACAGAACTGACCCAACTGAAACCTGGATGTATGCTTGGGATCAGTACAGGGGGCAGTCACAGCACAGGAAGACAAAGCAGTCTCCAGAGTAGTTGATAGCTCTTAAAGGGGCCTCTGGTATTCAGCCCCACACAAAGTGGCACCTAAGTTCATATGGAGGGAAAGCCTGATCTGCATCAACATGTGAGAATGTTCTGTTCTCATGTCAAACACCACTGTTTGAATCCAGACCATGCCTCAGTCCTCAGAAGGAACAACAATGTGACTGTCAACCTCAAGTCCAACACTTCTGAATTCTGCAAGGCACCTAGCCTCAAGGTTTCGGCAGAGACTGTGGCCAGCATCTGGTCCTCTTAACTATATTTGAAGTTTTCTCACAAGGAGAACTTTTTGGTGTCTTCTGGACACCTAGAAGGAGGATTTGGGAGACAGGGCTCATGCAGGTACAGGACCACTGTCTGCAGGCCATCATGCAGAATGCTGAAGCACTAGCAGCCAGTGCTGTCAGTGGCTTGAAGGCAAACTTGCTTAAAACCAAATTATTGCTAGTGAGAGGCTTGTGTGTGTGTCCCTAAGAAAGCTGAACTTTTGTGTTTCCATTTGCTGGAAGCTATAACATTTGTTCCTAGGTCACCAGACATTCATACACATGAGACAGGCATCTGAGTCGGGGTAGAGAAGTTCCAAGCATCACAGCCTAGCAGACTAGGGGGTGTCTGTGGAGGACAAGTTGGTGCTGGGTATCATTCCAAAAGGGGTCACAAGGAAGCTGTCAGCAGCTGTGGCCTGGGGGTGGGCATGGGGTCAGAGAGAGGGATATGTGAGTAGAGGTGTACCTAGGGGTGAGGGTGGGAGGGAGACCAATTAAGCAAATACACTGAGGATAAGAGAACTGGGGTTCTCTTTGCTGGAGAAAGGAGTTACAGACTGGGAAAGAGGAAAAACAGAATGAACACTGCAGTGGTGAACCAGAATTAAAGATATTAGAACAAATACAGTTTCAATGTATACAGATATATAAAAATAGATGTGTGTACATATACATATCACCCACAATACTCCTCAGCTCTGTGTCCTGTGTCTGGAAGTAGCGACACCCTGAGAACAATAAGCACATACAGGACCAAGATCTACTCTAAATGTAGCCAGGGCTCCTTGGAGAAGTAGCTGATGCCAGTTGGGTCAGAGAAAACAGAAAATAGGAGCCTGGCAAATGTAATGGCCACCAGTAAGGAAGTGCTCAAAGGATGATGCAGATGGGTCAGAAGGACAAGAAGCCAGCTTGAAGGGGCTCCCACTAGTCAAATGTGGGACAATTGAGCATCAAAGTAAATGATGATGATACCTGACTCTGAAAAAACAGGTCTCTGAATCCATCCTGATACAAAATAAATGATTAAACAAAAAAGTTAATGAGGAATGGAGTCTTTACATCGTCTCAGAGCTTCCGATAGAATACCTATTACAAAGAAAAAGGGAAAACTTTAAAAAGAAGTCTGGCCAGGTATGGTGGCACACACCTATAATCCCAGCTACTTGGGAGGCTGAGGCAGAAGGACTGCAAGTTCAAGGTCAGCCTCAGCAACTTAGTACGACCCTGTCTCAAATTAATAAAAAGGACTGGGGATGTAGCCCAGTGGTAGAGCACTTGCCTAGCATATGCAAAGCCCTGGATTCAATTACCAGTAAAGTATGTGCGTGCGCGTGCGCACACACACACACACACACACACACAGAAATGAAAAGCAAATAAAAAGGAATTCTTCCAGTTTCCAGTTTAGATCTTGTGGTCTCTAGGGAAACAGTTAGGATGGAGGAAGGCAGATGTCTACATCTGGAATTGTGAGCAGGACATGAAGTAAATAATGGATAATTGTTTTGCTGCATCAACATTCCTGACTGACGGCTTTGAGCTGGAGCTAAGGACAGAATGGTGCAAAGCCTCTTACTTTTCTTGTGCTTTGGACAAGAGAGGAAGAAAATATTTTTTTCCTAGACTTGCCAATAGTACCCTTAAGCAATTAGTTTCAATTCTCAATTCCTTATCAGCTAATTTTGGATAGAATACAGTGGAAATATTTGGCATTCAATGGGTTACAGAAATAGCATTAGTGAATTCATTTAGAGAGCTCTTTCATTTATTCAGGCGACAACTGTACACCTTACTTTAGCCCAACTGTCATTTTGGGATTACATCAACTCTACATTGCAAAGCAGACAATATTAGCAGCGTATGATATTTCTCCACTATGTTAAAATTTTCATCTTCAGGTGACTGAAAGTACAAGATGCTGAACTTCATGTTCCTGTCCATCCCTATAAGGCTATGGAGGCTGCTATGATTTGGAAAGTGTCCCCCAAATGCTTTGTCCCCTGTGGTGCTACTGGGAGAGACGGGAGTTAGTTGGTAATCTTCTGGTCTTATGGAGGTGGGAGGGTGACCCTGAAAGGGATATTGAAATCTTGTCCCATCCTTTCTCTCTGCTTGCCAACTGCTATGAGGTGAGTGATTTCCTCTGACATATTCTCCCACCATGATGTGCTGCTTTGCCACAGGTCCAAAAGCAACAGGGCCAACTAAACATGAAATGAAACCTCTGAAGCTGTGAGACAAAATAATCCTTTCTTTTTCTTTTTTTTTTTTTTGGTATCAGGGATTAAACTCAGGGGCACTTGACCACTGAGCTACATCCCCAGCCCTATTTTGTATTTTTTTAGAGACAGGGTCTCACAGAGTTGCTTAGCACCTTGCTGTTGCTGAGGCTGGCTCTGAACCCTCGATCCTCCTACCTCAGCCTCCCGAGCCACTGGGATTACAGTCATGTGCCACTGTGCCTGGCTCCTTTCCTCTTCATAAGCTGTTTATCTCAGGTATTTTGTCACAGTGATGGAAAGCTGACTAACACAGAGGCTCAACTTCCCTCAGTGCTGGTTACTGAACTTCATGGATTACTCTTGTATACTGGACATCTATCTAAATGTCACAATATTAATCTAATCAAAACTAGATTAAGAATTGACTGGTTTAATTAACTTTTGAAATATTGGCTTTTTCTCCTTGAAAGGAATATTTATTCAAGAATGAGAGAAATTAGTCAAGAGTGCAACTCTGAGACAGGTGCAGTGGTGTATACCTGCAATCCCAGCAACTTGGGAGGCTGAGGTAGGAGGATTGTAAATTCAAGGCCAGCTTTAGCAATTTAGTGAGGACCTAAGCAACTCTGCAAGACCCTGTCTCAAAAATTTAAAAAAGTTAAAAGGGCTGGGGATGTAGCTCTCTGGTAAATTACCCCTGGGTTCAATTCTCAGTACCACACGCACACAAAAAAAGGGTGCGACTCTGATCACAGACTGAATGAGTGGAAATTCTAGACCCTCCCCTTTTACTAATTATGTGCTTTTGGGCAAGTACCATTCTTATTTCAAGTCTCCCTATCTGTATAATTTATGTAACTTCTAGAGTTATTAAACAAATTAGTATGCATATAGTGCTTAAAACACAGTAAAAAATAGCTATAATGGTAAATTGCATGTAATGTACACTTTACCCCACCACGAATACTTGAAATGTGGGGTTAAAAGAATATAATGTCCTTGTAGCATTTAAGGAAAACTTAAATGTAGGTTTAAAACTGAATTTCTTCATAGGTTACCTTACACAATTCTCAACAGTTCTCAGCAACTATGAGCAAACTATAATCACTGTTCCCAAATCAAAAAGGAAGAGCAAGGACAGAGAAAGGTTCAGTCACATGTGAGGATCATGCAGCTAAAGGCAAAGTCAAAATTCAGGCCCTATCATTGCTCTTAGCCACTGTACCTGTTAAGTACATGTCAACTTGCATTAAAATTGTGTTCAGAGAAAAAAAAATACTTTTTTGTATAATGTACACATTTCTATCAGCCCCAGGATATCTGAAATGCCATGCTTTAAGGTAACATACAAAATTCAAATAACTGACCTCAAGAGATGAACTCATTCTAAGAAATCAAGTGACAACCTTTCTGCAGTGAACTTTGGCTTCATTAACATATTCATCTTATTCTGTGATCTCTCTTATAAACTAACTTCAAATTAGAATTAAACTTGACCAAGTGATCAAGGTCAAGACCATCAGTGACAGGAAATATTGACAGCACGTACTCCCAAGGCACTGAAGAAGCATGGGATTCCTGCCAAAGAATATATAACCTCAGTCTAATCATGAGAAAACCACTTTGATGGGCATTCTACAAAATAGCTGAGCAGCTCTCATCCAATGTGTCAAAGTCATGGAGGGAAAAACTAAGGAACTGTCACAGATCAGAGGAGACATGGCTAAATGCAATATGGGATGCTGGGCAGGATCCTGGGCCCAAAGAGGTAAGTATTAGGTGGGTGTGATAGTCTGTGCCTATAATCCCAGTGACTCAAGAGGCTGAGTCAGGAGGATCACAAGTTTGAGGCTGATCTCAGCAATTTAGCAAGGTCCTAAGCAACTTAGCAAGACCCTGTCTCAAAAATAAATAGGGGTAGGGATGCAGCTTGTGGTAAAGTACTCCTGAGTTCAATCCCCTGTACCACAAAAAAAAAAAAAAAAAAAGAGTAACTATGAATGAAGTCTGTTTTTAGTTAAAGAGTATTTACTGTACCAAGGGTTAGTTCCTGGTTTCATTAATTATACTATGATTTCTAAAGGAAAGACATTAAAGGAAGCTAGGAAAAGAGTACACAATACCTCTTTGTATTATTTTTTCAACTTTTCTGTAAGTCTGTAAAAACTTCAAAACAAAAAATTTTTAAAAATTTTTTAATTAATATATTTATTTTATTTATTTATTTTTATGTGGTGCTGAGGATTGAATCCAGTGCCTTATGTGTATGAGGCAAGCGCTCTACCACTGAGCTACAAACCCAGCCCCTGATATATATTTTTAAAATAAAACAATCTGCAGTGGTAAAAGTCTTCCATGGGGATTATCTTGGAAGCTTAAAAAAGTAAAAAAAAAAAAATGTTATTATTCTACTTTTCTAATTCTGCCATCTTCCTTTTTTCTACACAAATGAAGGTCATAGTACCTCTTAGTTCCTAGAACACTGCTGCTTGTTACTTATTTGCAACAGTATTTCTCTAGTTAAAAACTGCAAAATAAATCCATGATGTACCAGAGACCAGCTACCCATAAGGCAGAAACAAACATACCCACCATCTGCTGCCAGAGATGTGATGAGTAAAACTGCCTACCACACACATAAGCCAGAACCTGAGGCTCATGCTTGTTGTGGTCCTGGATTCACACAGAAGTGTCTTTGAAATGGCCTACCTGTCTTTTCCTTGATCTCACAGAGCACACTGAAGAGGGCAGGCTTCATCCGATGGCAATTCAGAGCATGCTTTCTGAAAGATAGGTAACAGAGGTAAATGTGAGAATAAGAGAGTAGTCAGGTTGTCCATGAGAGCAAAGATTCTCCATACTGAGAAATCAAACCCATCCTGCCAGTTCTGACCACTAAAAACTCCTCTTGTGAAGATACTTGGCAAAAGCACTTCATATGAATTTGTTTTGTGCAATATTAAAATAAAGCAATGTATAGTTGGCTCTCTAGATCTGTGGTTTCTGCATCTGTAGATTAAACTAACTGAAGGTAGAAAATAGTTGAAAAAATATTTTCATTTGTAGCGAACATGTACAGACTTTGGCTTCAAAAATATAGTCATTTGGGCTGGGGATGTGGCTCAAGCAGTAGCGTGCTCGCCTGGCATGCGTGCGGCCCAGGTTTGATCCTCACCACCACATACAAACAAAGATGTTGTGTCTGCCTAAAACTAAAATAAATAAATAAATATTTAAAAAAATATATAGTCATTTTGTGACCTCTCGTAAACTGTCAGTATTCCCTAAATAATACATTTATTTACATAGTATTTATAATATATTAGGTATCATAAGTTATCAAGAGATGATTTAAAGTCTACAGGAGGATGTGTGTAGATTATATGCAGATACCACATATCATTTTACATAAAGTAATTGAACATCTGAAGGACAACTGTACAAATAGTCAAACATTCCCCTTTATAGGTAGATATTTAAACAATGCAAGTCTAAATATTCAACTCATTAAAAACTATGAAATTTCAAGGTCCAATGATTTGAAAAATGTATTTACACTATAAGCAGAAACATTAGCCATCCTACCCCAGTGTCATGACATTAGCTGAGCAGGTGTTTACTAAGTACCTACTATGTGCCACACCATTCCAATGTCACACAGACACAGGCAATTGAGTTTCTACTCATGTGACATTTATGATGGATGGGCTAAGGGCAAATACACAAACAAGAAATCCATCAGCTGTGGCAGGTACCTTGTGGTGACTTTAATTTGGGTCATGACAGAGTGATGGTTAGGTGGCTTATTGGAGTTTGTGTGTCTTTGAGGTGACATCAAATCTGAGATTGGAATGATATTAAGTCAACAAAGAAAAAAAGGCTGAAGAAAGATATAATTTAATGAGAAATTATAAGACAAAAAAGTGCAAAGGCCCTGTGAGAACTCCTGGCTATTTGAGGCCAGGGTAATGGGTGAGGGAGCGAGTTGTGAGGAAAGTTAAAGAGACAAGTAGGAGCTAACTCTTGTAAGTTGTGAGGACAAACCTAACTTTTGCTTGCCTGTGACAGAAACTCGTTGGCAGGATAATGGCCCCCAAAGATGTCCACATGCTAATCTTCCAGAACTCTGAATACGTTGCCTTCATGGAACAAATAACTCTGTAGATACGATTAAGGTTAAAAACCTTGGGAAGGGGAGAATGACCTGGATTACCCAGTGGGCCCAATGTATCAGATGAGCCCTTAAAGATGGAAAATCTTTCCTGGTTGTGGTTGGAGGAAGAGCTGTGATGATGTAAAGATCAGAGAGATGCTATGTTCCTGGCCCGGAACATGGAGAAAAGGACTCTGAGCCAAGGAATGCAGACAACGTCAATATGCTGAGAGCAATAAGGAAACAGATTCTCCCCAGTTTCCAGAAAGAAAATAGCCCTATGTTGATACTTTGATTTCAGCCCACTGAGTCCATATTGGACTTTTCATCCACAGAATATTTTAAGGTTCATCTAAGCATCTAAGTTGTAGCATGTATCAGTATTTCATTCCTTTTTATTCCATTATATTGGATGGAACACAGTTTGCCCATTCATCTCTCTCTCTCTCTCTCTCTCTCTCTCTCTCTTTTAGTACCTGGAATTGAACTCAGGGTCACTCAACCACTGAGCCACATCCCCAGCCTTATTTTGTATTTTATTTAGAGACAAGATCTCACTGAATTGCTGAGGCTGGCTTTGAACTCGCGATCCTCCAGTCACAGCCTCCAGAACCACTGGGATTATAAGTGTGCACCACAGCGCCTGGCCCATTCATCCATTTTTTAAAAATATTTTTTTAGTTGTAGATGAACACAATATCTTTATTTTTTATTTATTTATATGGTGCTGAGGATCAAACCCAGGACCCTATGCATGCAAGGCAAGTGCTCTACCACCGAGCTACAACCCCAGCACCCCCCATTCATCTCTTGATGGACATATGAGTTGTTCCCACTTTCCGTTTATTATGAGTAATGCTGCTATGAACCTACAGGTAAAAGGTTTTGTATACATACACAACTAGAAAGTCAAATCGTAGTAACTTCATGAGGAAATACCAAAACACTTTGCACAGTATTTATACCATTTTACATTCTCACTAACGGTGTATGAGGGTTCCAATTTATCAGTATCATCAATAATACTTGTTATTGTCTACTTTTTTATTATAGCCATCTAGTGGGTGTGAGGTAGTATCTCATTTTTATTATTATTTTTTTTAACATTTATTATGCCATGAATTCATAGGGAAAAGTTTCCAGCAGTTCAGGCTCCTTTCCATTTGTTCTCACAAAATGTGCTTCTCTGGGTGGGGCAGGCTGGCGCTTCAGCTAAACCCAGGTTCCTTTCTCTTTGGCTTCCTTCTTTTTCTGATCATTTTCCTTCACACGTTTCAGGAAGCTGTCTCGGCTCTTAGAGTGCTTAATATGCTCAATACACACATTAATTCTCTTGGCAAGAATCTTGCCCTTAACTTGCTTATTCACAACAATGCCAACAGCATGCTGGGTAACATTGTAGACTCTCCCAGTTTTGCCATAACATTTGTGGGGCATTCCTTTTTGAACAGTACCCATTCCCTTGATGTCTACAATATCACCCTTCTTGTAGATTCCCATATATGTGGCCAAAGGAACAACTCCATGTTTTCTAAAAGGCCTGTAGAACATATATTGGGTTCCTCTCCTCTTTCCCTTTGTGTTTGTCATTTTGGCGAATTACTGAAAGATGGCGGTTCTGGCCGAAAAGCTCTCATTATGTTTTTGATTTGCATTTCCCTGTCGACTAATGATGTTGAGCATCTTTTCAAGTGCTTATCAGCCATCTGTATATCTTCTTTGGAGAAATGTCTTTTCAATTCCTTATCCCCTCTCCCCAGTGTTTTTGAACCCAGGATCTCCTGCAAGCTAGCCAAATTCTGTATCATTAAACTACACCCCCAGCCCAATGTTTGAGTACATTTTTGTATGGTGTGAGGTAGGGCTCCAACTTCATTCTTTTCTTTCTTTCTTTCTTTCTTTTTGTGTGTGATGCTGGAGATGGAACCCAGGGCCTTGTGCATACCAGGTAAACGTTCTATCCCTGAGCTACATCCCCAGCCCCCCAAATTCATTCTTTTGCACAAGAATATCCAGTTGTCCCAGCACCAACTATTGAAGAGATTATTCTTTCCCCATTGAAGGTCTTGACACACTGGTCAAAAATCAATTTGCCACAGATGTTTGGGTTCATTTCTGTATTTTTAATTCTATTCTATTGATCAGTTTGCCTATTCTCAATTGAAATGCATTTTTACATATTTACTTACTTTTAATTTTAGTTTATTTACTTTTGAGACAGGGTCTTATTATATTGATCAGGCTAGCTTCAAATTCTTGTGCTCCAGTGATTCTCCCATCTCAGCCTCCTGGGTAGCTGGGTCTTTAGGTGTGGGCCACCAAGTCTGGCTAAAATGCATCTTAAAAAGATCACTGTGGTCACTCTTTGGAGATTAGAGTAAAGGAAGGCAAGAGTGGGACCAAAAATAATAGTCAGACGAGGCTATTATAGCCTGAGTAGGACAGAAATGCTGCTAGCTTAGATTTATGGTAGTACACATTAAAAAAAAATAGACCTTTTATTTTGGAAGTGGAGTCAAGAGGAATTTCCCATAAACTGGTATCAGGTTTTAGGGAAAAAGGAGATTTGGGGATAAAGACCAGTTTTAGGTCTGAGCAAGTGGATGGTGGGCCTATTAACCGTGATAGTGGAGACACTGTAGTGGTTCAGATTCAGGAGGAAGGTTTGGAAAGTAGAACTGTGTTTTGATCAGGTTAGGTCACATTTGAGATTCCTTGAGTTACTCAAGAGGAGGACTCAGATAGGTAGCTGGGTACATGGATGTGGACTCTACACTGGAAATATACAATATACAGTGAGGAGTTGCTAGCATAGCGATGGTACTTAAAACTCCAAGACTTACAGGAATCGCCACAGGAGAATGTGGATGGGGGGGATCGGGACCCAGCCCAGGAACAGGAACTTGACTTGTAAATATCAAGTAAAACAAACATCCACAAAGGAGACTGGGACCAAACTGGGGAACCAAGAAAAAGGATTTCAGGAGAGAGGAATAATCTTTGAGAAATGAGAGGCCAAGGGTGACTCATGGAGGGAGAAGGTTAGAGAGGAAATGGAGAGGAAGTAAAAGCAGCAACCACAAACTCTGTGACGTCTTATCATTGAAGGAGAGCAAAGAAGTACAGCAGGTGCTAAAAGAAATGGTGTATAAATAATGTTTTTTATATTCTATTTTTCATATGTGACAGCCTGAGAACGAGACTGCTCCTCCCGGTTAGCTACTCCCCAGAGATAATAACTGTGGTGAACACGCCTTGCCTTTCACATGCAAGCCAACCAATCCAAAGCTCACATCCCCAACCACCTCCTTTAACTCACACAGCAAGCCAATATTTCCCCTGTCCTGAATCACCCCAGGGCCAGGTCCTGGATGACTAGGGCCACCCCGATACCCAGAGCTTGCTGAAATTATTCACACTATCCAATTCCAAGCTTGCTCAAACTGGCCTACCCTGACTCGCCCATTTCTTCCTGTGGAAATCACTACAAAGTCTCTGAGCCATTCTTTCCCCTTGTTCCTTTTGCCTCCTGATTGAGCCAGAAGCTTCTCCACATGGCCTTGTGTGGCACGGTGTGCCCCTTCTTCTTGAACACTATAAGAAATTAACTCTTCTTTCAAAGGCAGCTGTCTCCATTTCTCTCACCTTGCCATGCCTGGTTAAAACAAATCCCAGGAACAAATCAAGACAAGGTGAGTCAAGGGAAGGCTGTAGCTTCCTTGTGTTTTTAACTGGTTCATTCATTTGGTTTTTTATAGTGCTGGGGATGATCCAGGCCCTCACAAATCTAGACAAGCACTCTACTACTGAGCTACGTCCTTAGACTTTTTAATTTTATTTTGAGATAGGTTGTCATTAAGTTGCCCAAGTTGGCCTTGAGCTTGTGATCCTCTGCCTCAGCCTCTTTGGTAGTTGGGATTATAGAAGTATGCCAACACACCTGGCTTTTTTTGTGTGTGTGTGCATTTTTAAAGGTAGGTGACATTAACACATGTTTATATGCCAAACAGCCAGTCTAGAGGGAGAACATGATAATGAAAAAGAGGCAGTGAGGGTAACTGAAATTGCAATGGTGTGTACATGTAGCAGAACTTCTGTGAACAAGTTTGATGAATACTATGCCATTACTTTAATATTTACTATTATGATAAGTTTAAATTCTGTACCTCTGTCATCCAAGCACTCAATATTAAAAGATACTGCAGCCAGGCACAGTGACACATGCCTGTAATCCCAGCAGTTTGGGAGGCAGAGGCAGGAAGATCACAAGATCACAAGTTTAAAGCTAGCCTCAGTAAATTAGCAAGGCCCTGAGCAAATTAGCAAGACCCTATCTCAAAAATAAAAAGTAAAAGAAGCTAGCGATGTGGCTCAGTATTTGAGAACCTCTGAATTCAATCCCTGGTACAAAAAAAAAAAAAAAAAAAGAGAGAGAGAGAGAGAAAGAGAGAGAGATACTGCAGGCCAGGCACATGCAGGCCAGGCACAGTGGTGCATGACTACAATCCCAGCTACTCAGGAATCTGAGGCAGGAGAATCAGACAGGGAAATTTAGTGAGACCCTATATCAAAATAAAAAATAAAAAAGGGGGCGGGGATGTAGTTCAATGGAAAAAGTGCCCATGGGTTCAATACCCAGGACTATCACTGAAAAAAAGATACTGAATGTGTAGCTCAGTGGTAGAACACTTGCCTAGCAAGTGGCAGGCCCTGAGTCAATCCCCAACTCTGTTCAACAACAATGACAAAAAAAAAAAAAAAAACTACTGCCCACGGCTGAATGGATAATACAACTGAAAATCAATAATTTCATAATGGAAATCAGATGTGATTAACATCATGAAGAAGGTCAAACACTACCATAGTACCCTATGCTGCTATGAGTCTTCTGATTTTTCAAGGGCCTTCCAAATTTACCATGCACCCTGTGGGATGCTTTTCAAAAGGCTAGAGGTGGGGTACAGAATGAAGATCCATGTCTCTGAACTCCAAATATGAGAATGTGGGGAATGAGATTTGACCTTCTGTAAATCTAAACGTAAGTGTTAGTTTTTCTGATGCAGTATTCAGCAGTCGACCACCGAGGATACTGAGCCTAAAATGATAGGCTCAAGCCACAGAAGCAGTATTGCCATTAATTAAAATGGACTCCAGTTGGAGTTTCTTCTTCCCACCTATAAATTTCATTCTAACAAGAAGAGGAAAGAGAGTGAAGTTGGCTATTCTGCTTCCCTAAAGCAGACTCTAGGACTATTTTTCATCAATTTTCTACTTATAAAACATCTTACTTTAAATACAGTATAAAGAAAATTTTAATGCATGCAAAATAATTTCACAGTGTTTCTACAATTTATGATGAAAAGAAAAATGCCTAAATTTTGAACTTGTTCTTGGCCTAGAGTCGACTGAGGAGCTGACTGCAATGCTTAAACAAAGTGTTACTGACCAGTGAGTCCAGAAGGTTATCAAGGGGATGAAATCACCTACTTGGTGGACATACCCTAAGGTAACCACCAATGAGTCAGACCGTTATATAATGCTATTTCCTTAAGTTCAGGCAGAACCTGTGATTCACAATGTAGCAAAGGTGATGGTATAGTCTCTCCTGTGGTTATGTGACATTACCTATGACTTCAAACCTTAGCTGACTGAAAAGTCACCTGCTAGCCTTGAAGCCATGTGCCACGTAGTGAGGGCTGGTGGTAGGGAAACTCTGATGGCCTCTAGAAGCTAATAGCAGCCCACAGCTGACAGCCAGGAATTATACAAGGACTCCAGTCCTCCAACTGGAAGGAACTGAATTCTGTCAACAACCACATGAGATTGGAAAAGGACCCTGAAATCTGAACAGGAATACAGCCTGCCTTCTGAGACGCCGGGAAGAGGACCCAGCTAAGCTGTGCCCAGATTCCTCACCTAAGGAAATGTTGAGATCATAAGTGTGTGTTATTTTAAGCCCCTAGTTTACGGTAATTTGTTACATAGCAATAGACAGCTATTACCACTTAAGTGATTATAAATCAATGAATGGAGACTAGGAGAAAAAGAGTGCTGATAGTGGCCCTGCTAACAAATATATAAACATACTCTATTAAATCCATGCATCAGGATTAAATCAATAGTAACAATAAGGGCCGGGGGTGGGGCTCAACGGTAGCACTTGCCTAGCACAGGCATCACCCTGAGTTCAATCCCCAGCATCACACACACACACACACACACACACACACACACACACAAAATTTCAATCAATGACCAATAAAAAATGTGGAGAAAATTGTTTCTTTTAAAAAAATTCAATCAATGAGAAATAATAAATCATTTAAATAAATAGATTTTTGAGGATGCTTCTAAATTAACAAAACAACCAAATTAAAAGGAAAAAAACCCCAAGACTTCTGTGAAAATCCTTTTATAATCAATCCTAAAATTTTGCAGCTGAAATATTGAGAATCACACAGAATAATGCCAGAAAATGAAAGTAATGAACTGTATTTCTGCTAGTCTAATTTAATGGATATTAATGAGACAAACAATATTGAGCAACTACTATATTCTGGTCACTGTTCAGGAACAAGAAACCCAGAAATGAATAGAACATAATCCACATTCTGTAGTCTACTAACAATATGTTATAGCTTCTAATTTAGGCTATAATTTCTGAGCAGTTCCAAGCAATTATGAAGCAACTTGTTTTACTTAGCAAGGTATAATTTTAGTTTAATTTTTTTAAACTTTTTTTTTAGTTTTAGATGGACACAATACCTTTATTTAGTTTTTTTTTTTTTTGTGTGTGTGTGTGGTGCTGGAGATTGAACCCAATGCCTCACATGTGCTAGGCAAGCGCTCAATGCTCTACCATTAAGCCACAACCCCAGCCCACAGGTATAATTTTAAATTACATAGGCATATGAGATATATTCAGGGATCTTGTCTCTGTAGAACAGTATATTTCTTGAAAAAAATTTCCCTGACATCAATGATCTAACACCTGAACCAAAGATAGAATCAAACCTCTATAATTACGCTCATTTCTAGAAAGGTTATTTTTATTATAAAGAACCTAATAACATTATGCATCTCTTTTACAAAACAAAAATTAGAAGACATGTTCTCTACCCTTAAGAAATAAAACCTTGCTGGGAGAAGTGGTGCACATTTGTAATCCCAAAAGTTTGGGAGGCTGAGGCAGGAGGATCACAGTTTCAAAGCCAGCCTGAGCAACTTAGCAATGTCCTAAGAAACTTAGTGAGATCCTGTTCAAAATTTTGAAAAATAGGGCTAGGGTTGTAGCTTAGTGGTAGAGCCCTTGCCTAGCATATATGAGGCACTGGGTTTGATCCTCAGCACCACATAAAAATAAATAAATAAAATAAAGGTATTATGTTCATTTACAACTAAAAAAAATGTTTACAAATTTTAAAAATAAGTTTTAAAAGGGCTGGGGATGCTGGGGATATAGCTCAGTTGGTAGAGTGCTTGCCTGCATACACAGGCCCTGGGTTCAATCCCCAGCATCAAAACAAAAACAAACAAACAAAAAGGGCTAGGGATGTGGTTTATTGATTAAGTGACCCTGGGTTCAATCCCTGATACAAAAGAAAAAAAAATAGAGAAATGAAGAAATAAAACCTTGATAGAAGGGCTGGGGATATAACTCAGTTGGTAGAGTGCTTTCCTTGCATGCACAAGGCCCTGGGTTCGATTCCCAGCACCAAAAATAAATAAATAAATAAATAAATAAAAATAATAACAACAAAAAACCTTGATATAAAGCCTAGATAGTCACAGAGGGCCCTAAACTTCAGGAAGGAATATAGCTCAGGAGGCAGATGCCCAGTTCTTTTTTTTTTTTTAAAAATGTACAAAGAGCTGCTTTAATTCAAGAAAAATTCAAGAAAACAATGAAAATCACAGGTGGATGGGGCCAAGAGGAGAGCCAGTACCCTGAGAAGGAGTGCGACCCAGCTGTGTTCTAACTCCACGCAGACTTAGGACTCCAGCCTCCTCTGTTTAGGGGATTGTGTGGACAGAAGGCCAGTGCCCTGCACAGGCCCCCTGCAGCACAGAAGCAACTGTTCCCAGAGACCTGGGATGGGTGCTGCTCTTCACTTGACACCCTTCACTTTCCACATACCTGGACTTCTAGAGCATATTTCTTCTACACCTGGTTAGTTTTATGGGGATGGACCAGGGACTTATGCATGCTCTGCAAGCACTCTGCCATGAGCTGCTACCCCAGTGCTCCTCTGTAACTTTTTTAAAAAGAAATATGATGCCAGGCACAGTGGCCCACACCTATAATCCCAGTGGCTTGGAGGCTGAGATAGAAGGTCACAAATTCAAAGCCAGCCTCAGCAATGAGATGCCCTGTTCTTGATAATAGTGAAATTGGGAAGGATCAATGTGTAATAAATGCCATAAATCAACTGCAGTGGTCACTTTAAAAACAAACCCACAAAGAAAGAAAGAAAGACAGCAAACAAAGACTGAGAACATGTAGGGATTCTCAAATTCAACCATTGGCGTTATTTTAGTAATTTAAGCAAAATGAAGCTTTGGACCAGGAGCTAGATTTGGAACCAAGAAAGAAGAAAAATTGTTTAACATGACACAAGAAAAAATCTGCAGGACTGGAAAAAAAAAAAAAAACCAGCATCTTTCAGACAGAACAAACATAAGTCTGTAAAAATCTCACTACAATGTCATTTCCTAATTTGTCCATTGACGGGTCCAACTAACACAACTATATTTCTTATCAAAACTACAACCTTAAGTGTTTCTGCACCATGTTTTAGCCAGAAAATCAAGAAGTTGTGCTCCATTTGTGTACACTATGTCAAAATGCATTCTACTCTCAGGTATGACCAATTAGAACAAATAAAAACAAACAAACAAACCACAACTTCTTGTCTACTGAACAGAAATATGAAATGGCATTTCATGGCCTGCCTCAAAAACACCCTCTCCAACCCCTTAGTAGAGTGTTTGAGGCTCTACCCCAGTTCTCTCTGACTCTCCTTCCTCTGGGCTTAGGGAAATCCTCTTTTTGCAAGGTCCAGGACCAGAATGGGTTGCCCTATCACAATTTCCTTATGTAAAATGGCACAGTATTTGCATATACCTTTATGTATCCTCCCATATATTCTAAATCATCTCAAGATTATTTATAACACCTAATACAGTATAAATGTCATATGTTCAGATGCAACTTTTTCAATATATTTTTCAACATATTTTCAATCTGAGGTTGGTTAGATCTGTGGATGCAGAATCCTTGGGTACAGAGAGCTTGAATACCGTGAGGAAGAGATTCCAGCCAGCTGTGTTTTTTTCACATTGGAGTAAGTGACTCATCTAAGGACTAAAGATTGTTGTTGGGACTTGGGTGACCCTCAGAAACTGTAGAGTTTGTCTACAAGCTAGGTTCAATGAAGTGAGGAATCTGAATCTTTTGAAATGTCAAAATAAAAGCTCCAGGGGTCTTTCTACTTCAGAAAGAAGCCAGGAATGAGCAAACAGCTAAGTAACAACTATATTATCAAGTAAAGCATGAATAATACTCTCCTCCCCCATTTAATTTCTTAGCCTTAAAAAAACAAACAAGCTGGGGACAGTGTGCATGCCTGTAATTCCAGCTACTTAAGGGGCTGAGGCTAGAGGATCACAAGTTCAAGGACAGCCTAAGGAACTTTATGAGATCCTGTCTAGGGGGAAAAAAAGGTCTAGAAGATATTTCAAGGTGTTCCTGGCTTCAATCCCTCATGCTGCAAACAAACAAACAAACAATAACAACAAAAAACTGCCTTCTAAAACAGCAAAGAAGAGACTACATTTCCTTCTAAAGACTCTCTAGGCAGACTAGAATCTCAAGAGATTACTGCAAGGAAAATACAGCAGCCTTGGGGCTGTGCTGGGTCCACAGATGCCTGAGAAAGCCTAAGGAAGATCACACCTGGGCAGAGCTCTCCCCTCATGCAGCTCCCCTCCCAGACTGGAAGGAGCATAAGCAGCTCCCAGGAAACCAGTGTTGCTTTTGTGGTAACAGTTCCTAGGGGTGAAGAGCATATATCTCCCCAGCTCCTTCTAATCCTTCCAGAATCTCTTCAGTGCCATGACACTTTACTGCTAGGTGCATAATAACCCTGGGAATAAAAGGGAAAAAGTACAACAAAGCCTAAGCTTTGTTAGGTCATCACAGTAAGGTACTCTCTTCTGGCTTAGCCTGTGAATTACCTCTAAACTGTGCACTCCTGTTATGACAAGTCTATCATATACCTTATTTCTGAATTTACTCCAAGAGGAGTTAGTGCAACTCCGGCTCTTTAGTCTTCTGAGGCTTGTACCCGCTACTTTTCTGCAAAGAACATCTTAGCCATCTTGGTTTTTCTAGCAACCTGGCAGTGCTCCAAAAAGTAGAATGAACATAGTTGGAGGGTGGGAGTACTCCTAACTTTGCAGATAGAGGCTACAAAACTGCAGAGTCAACATTCCACAAGAGGAAAAGAAAAGAAAGTTTGAAAAACAAATGCATGGCTGGGCATGGTGGCACGTTACCTGTAATCCCAGCAATTCAGGAGGCTGAGGCAAGAAGATTGCGAGTTCAAAACCCACCTCCGCAACTCAGCAAGACCCTGTCTCAAAATAAAATATTAAAAAAAGAGACACTGGGTTCAATCCCTGGTACTAAAACAACAACAAAACCCAAAAGCATGTTGCATCTTTTTCTTTGCCTCATTCTTCCTGAAGCTGTTGGATTTTTTGTTTTTGTATTACTATTATTATTATTTTTTTTTACAGTGCTGGGAATGGAACCCATGGCCTTGCATATCCCTCTACTACTGTGCTACACCTTCCAGCCCTTTGGGCTGCTGTTTACCTGGCTTTATAATCCATCTTTATGAATGACTTTGGTGGCTGTACAGTCCGCCCTACAGATCCTAGTTCCATCCCTAAGGAACAACCTTCACCCCAAAACAGGCCCCTTAGAATACAGCCTCATCTTCCAAAATGACTTCAGTCCTTTCTTATTTTCTAATAATTCCAGCAAGCCCCAAACATAGTGAACTATCTTGTGAAGCTGACTTCACCAATTCTGTCTGACAAGTGGTGGATGGAGGTAAATGGGCAGGTGGTCTTAAAACTTGCTTTGATTTTTCCCATTGCAACTGGAATAAAATCCAAAGTCCTTACTGAGACTTGTAGGCTCTAGCTGTAATCAGGTTCCAGCCTTTTTCCAAACTCAACTCTTTCCCTGGCTCTCCTTGACCAGGAACTTTCTCTCCCTGGATCCAGGACCTCTGAAGGTTCCATCCCTTCTCCAGGCCTGCCTTCTCCATCTGGCATCCCACAATATGCCTTCCTTTCCTTACAGCTTTACCGAATACATACTTTTTTATACTTACTTTCTCTCCCCCAAACCATGAACTTGAAAGCAAAGATTATGTCAGCATCTGGTTTAGTGACCTGCACTTAGTAAATGTCCAATAAATATTTGCCAAATTCATTAAAAAAAAAAAAAAGGCGGGGTCCTCCATCTCCACCCATCTCCCTCACAAATCCTTCTCCCTAAAGCTCTGAATGGTTCCCACACAAATTCACCCCAGTTTAACTTCAGTCTTCTACACAGACATTCTGAACCCCTTTCTCCACCATTATCTGCCCTCCAAATTTGCCATCCTGTTAAATCCCACCAACCGATCCATTTAGACGTTCGTTCGCCCTTCAGCAATCGCGAGTGTACCCATCTCTCAGCCCTTCCCTCCCTCCAGTAACCCCTAAACTCTCTTTCACTATACACATCCCTCTCGCTCCAGGACCCAGCTCCTTAAACCCTTCACCCTCTGCTTAGTCCCATAAGGCCCGTCCAACCCATTCCATTTTATTCCCCTACACCCCTCGTCCTTGGAAACCTTCAGGCCTTCTCAAGCCCCCATATTTGTCTGCACTTCCTCCGCACCCAGATGTTCGTCCCAGTCCCCTTCTCGCCCTAGCTGCCCCAGTCCTCCTCCTCGGCCCGCCCCCTTCAGTGGCCCCCGACAAGCCCGCAAGGAGCACCTGGCCTGCGCCTCGTCCAGGCTCTGGTCAGTGATGGCCATGATCTGCTGCAGGACGTCGCTCGTGTCAGGGCCTGGCGGAGGCCCGGGAGGCGGGTGGCGCGGGGCAGGTGGTGGCTGCGCGGGGCTAGGCGAGCGCAGCGGGGCGTCCATGGGCGGCGCGGCCAGGCGGGAGCTGAGGCGGAGCCGCCGGGCCTGGAGCGCTCGCGCGGGCGGCGCAGCCAACCGCCGCTGCCTATGGACTCCGCCCCCTTTGCTGGCAGCCAACCACATGCCGCTGCGCACCTTGAAGACACGCCTCCACGTCGCCGTCAACCAACCAGGCTCCGTGCACCGCCCCCGGGACACGCCCCGAACTGACCCACGCCAACCGCTCAAGACGAGCTTGGGTGTGGCGGAGGCACTTCTCACTCTCACCCTTTTCCAATCTGAGTTAGTGCAACTCCGGCTCCTTTAGGCTTCTGAGGCTTGCACCCCCTACTTCTCCGCAGTACATGCATTCTTCTCAGAGTCCCCGCTTCTCCACCGAGGGCCCTCAGGGCCCCCACTTATCAAGGATCCCGTTCCTCCAGACTACCCCGCAAAGCCTCAGAACTCTTCTCCTGAGACCCCACTCCTCAGAGACCCCCCACATCTTCTTAAAGCTCCCACTTCCTTAAAGTCCCCAGTTCCTTTTCAGGCCCCCACACTCTTCCTCCAAGTCACTTCCTTCTTAGAACCCCCCACACCTTTAAGAGCCTCAACGACACACCCCAAATCCATGACCCCTGCTGGGTTCCCTTTTTTCTCCCCTCAGTCTCAGTCCCATCAGGTGAGTCACTAGGGTTTCTGGCCCTTCCACTGGAGCCTTTTATGTCCCTTTCACCTGGCAGAGGGACCCAGGTGTGTGTGTGTGTGGTCAGCCAGGTCAGAAGTGAGTGCTTTTCTCCACTACAGAATTAATTTATTCATTTTCCAACATACAGCTTATGAGTGACCTTGCCTGTTTTTTTTCTTCAGAAGAATTGTTTTTATTATTTATTTTGGTGTATCTATTTATGGGATACATTGATCATATATTTATAAACTAAAAAGTTATTTCCCAAGTATTGGAAAATAAAGAGAAGCCTCCCTATCACCAACTGTTCAATGATTATCCTTGTCATTTAGAATCATGCTAACTCCCTAGCCATATCCTTTCCACATAACCTTACCTGTTTATTCATTCTTTGTCTACAGCATTCTGGGCCTGGAAAGTGCTAGCACATGGTTACTGGATGATGATATGCTGAGTGCCTACCTCACGGCTGCACTCCAAATTGAAGAGAATCATTACAGGTCTTTGTTTCTAGCCTTTAGAAAAGGATTCTCAAGTGAGGAAAAAGGAACAGTGTGGATGTGAACACCTTCTCTAAATTCATTCCCAGTTTGATCTGAGGACAGACTTCAAATGCAGGCTCAGTAGAGTCCTCAGCCTTGATGGGAAACCTCAGGACCAGGGGCCATCTTCTTCCCATTGTTGCTGGAGAGGAAATTCAAACATCATGTGATGTGACTGGATTGCAAGACACTCCACAGGGGATGGAAATGAGTCATATTGGCTTGGTGTAAGAACAACAAGGAAAGCGTGCGACTAAGGAAACCCAACGCTTGGCCCCAATAACAGGAGGTAATAGAACACATGGAGGCCACATAGTGGTGCCCCATACAAAAGGTCACTCTCTGATGCAAAACTACACAGGAAGCCTGATAAGTAGTGGCCTTCAGAGAACATTGGGGCAGGGGCATTGAAAGCTTCAGGGACTAACAGAAATAAAACCTGATGCCACCTGGCAGAGAAGAGAAACCAAGAAGGAAAAGCTGATGGCACAAAGTCCTAAAGGAAAACTTGGAAGATCCTGACTAAAAAGTAGCCAGAGCATGAAAGAGCCGATTTTGGAGGTCATCAGGTGTGCTCAGCCTGTAGGAATTGGTTGGCTGTCTCAGTACCCAAAGTAATGTGTCTGTCCATTAGACCTGGAGCTTCATGGAGGCAGGGTCTGCATCTTATATCTGGATGAGTGCCTGGGTAGTCACCTCTGGAGACTGAGGCCCTAAGAGCTGTGATATCTACTTGAACCCTTGAGAAGAACCAAGTATCTTGGTTTATTCTTGGTTCTTCACAGAAAAGGGGATAAGTTCTCCCAGTGGGAAACCTAGATCCATTTAATGTAGAAGGACCTAGATGTTTTTGGCTCACCTGAAATAGATGCTTTAATGGTTTAAGACTTTGGCTCCTCACCAGGCATGGTGGCACATGCCTATAATCCCAGCTGAGGCAGGAGGAGCACGTGTTCCAAGCCAGCCAGGACAACTTAGGAAGACCTGCCTCAAAAAAAAAAATGGTGGGGGATGTGGCTCAGTTGCAGTATACTTGCCTCCCATGCACCAGGCCCTGGGTTCCATCCCTAGTACTCAGACAAGAAGAAAAGAATTTGGCCTCTGATGAGAGCTGGATTCAAAGTCCTGCTGTTATTCGGCATGTGAATCTGAAGTAGGAATATAACCCTGTCTCCTCACTGGTGAGGTAGGAACAATCCAGTTCTAGGCTCATTGTGCCTGGCAGGGTGCCTTTCTGGACACTGAGATGGGGCTCAACATGGGCACGGTACATCCGAGGACTTGGGTCTGTGAGTGAGAGGGGGAGTGTCTAGCTGAGTTTTGACTAATTCCAGGCTTTGTGGGAATCTGAAGCCCTTTCTCCAGGATCCCTCTAGTCTCTTGATGCAGTTCTCTGCCTTATCCAAACTGTGTAACCATGGGCCAGATCTCAACCTCTCTGAACTACTGTCCTCACATGAAAATAAGTGTAACTCATGAACTACAAGATGCAGGTGATGGTTAAACAATGCACCTAAAGTGCTTGTAAATGTGCCAGACACAGCAAAGGAGCTTGAAAAATGGCAACTCTCCAATTCTGCATCCTGCTGAGTGGAACTCACTAGGTTAAATGTAGGTGGTGAGACAGGTGAGGAGAAGGAGACAGCTGTACATGTGATCTTCAACAATCTGGACTCATAAAAAGGATAGGTGGCAGCAAGAGGACTCACATAGACCACAGACCACCCCAGGCTCCAGAAGACGAACACAGGGAGGGGGACAGATAGAAAAAACAATAGCACACTAGGAAACAGAAGCAAGACTGGAACAAGAGAGGCAGAATAACAGCTAGCCAGAAACCGAAGAGGAAAGAGAACAGGGCTGAGGAGATGCCATGTTGCCTAATAGGCTTGAGACTTGATACACAATTTCGGGACACAGGAACAGACCGATTGAGTTGGTGACAAAAATGCTTTGGAGACCTTAGAGTGGAATGGTTTACTCCCTGATTCATGTCCTCCCTGTAGATCCTGGATCCCCTCAATACTAATGGAGATAGGCCAGCCTCTGCAAAGGTCCACAAGCCTTTCCCAGTTTATGCTCAGCACCCCTCAGGCTGTGCTGCTAAAAATTAGCCTCAGAAAGATATTGTGTCCACAGTCCATCCCTGTTATCCTGTCACACTGGGCAGCATGACCTTGGAGGGCGTTCATCTCTTCTACTTTTCCCACTCACAGCACCATATAGGAGAAACCAGTCCATAGGGTTTACCAGGAATGTGCATAAAAGTACAAAAATGTTCTGTTAAAAAATGCTAAAACCTGAGATGATTGAAGAGCCAGATTCCCAGACACCATCTGAGTCCTCCCAGGTGCTTGGAGATGTCCCCAATTCCCAGTACCCTGGAGCATGCAGAGTTGTGTGCCTGGGGAGTGCTGCTGTGCTATGCCAGACCATGGGTCTGTCTTTTAAGTCTGTCCTGCTGGTTGGGACAAGCCAGGTGTATCCATGAGTTGTCAAAGAGCTGCATCCTGTCCAAGGTAGCTAAAGAGTGGAGTCCATCAGAGAGTGACCATTCTCAGGAAGCATGATGCGGGTGCTGGCACCTGTCCGGGCAGATGATGTATAGTGGGCAGACTTGTGGGAGGACCGGCGAAGGCACATACAGCAGAGGAGGCGACGGAAGGTGCGGCGCATCTCAGCATCTCGGCATGAGTATACTGCGGCATTGACCAGTGAATTGGACTCAGCCAAGAGCAGGAAATACTTCTCCACAGCCAGGACATTGCAGGACTTGCAGTCCAGACCATCCAGGAGCAGCACCACCTGGCCGGGTGTCCAGCAGACCACAAATGCCCCTGCAGGATGGAAGCCAAAGTGAGCAAAGCAAGGTGTCAGGAGGCCTGACACTCAGGGCTAGGTCAGTCCCCAGAGCTCAGGCCATAACTGTGCAGTATGTGCTCCAAGAGCTGCCTGTCTTGCTGGCTTGGCAGTGCGGCAGACAAAAATGCTAAGAGGGGATACCTTTCTCTGATTTGTCTGCCTGAAGGGATGCCTTTCCAAGGTAGTCAGGCCCCTGGAGGCTTCTGTATGGAGATTTGTTCAATGAGAGAAAGAAGGTTACTGTGGCTGGATGGGTAGGGTGGGGGATAACTGGAAAGAGTTGATCTTTGTTCAGGGGTGGTAGAGTATATCATCACCCAGTTCCTTCTATATACAATTGTCCTGCTAAGAACTCTTAGGGGCTTCACATGGAACTCAGAACAAAATCTGGCCCTGTTTGGGATCTTCAAGGCCTTCCTGATCTTCCCTTTCCTTGCAGGCTAACCACATGGACTCTGGTCTGGTCTTGCCCTCGGGTTTGTACTTTCTGTTTTCTCTCTTGGAACTCGAAGAACATCCCCCACCCAAACTATGCCCTACCATCAATTCAATCAGGTCACCTATTCAAGTCATTGTTTTGCAGGAAACAATGGTTAGGTTAGGTCCCAGTGGCCCAGGGCAGGTTGAGTGTCTCACTCACCAAGGATGATGACAACAGTCTTGACCAGGCTGAGTGTGGTCTCTCGGTAACGGGGGTGGCAGCTGACATGCTCCGCCATGCGCTGCACTCGCCTACGCACGTAGAAGAAAATGCGGGTGTAGACAGCTACCATGAGCAGGAAGACAAGCAGGCTGGATAGGGCCCACACAGCTAGGTAGGAGCGGCTGAGCAGGGGAGCCATGCGTGAACAGCGGTCCAGGGCACACAGGCAGTGCCAGGAGTGGGCAGGCAGCAGCCCTAGGCCCAGTGCGGCAACCCACACAACCACAATGAGCATGACAACCCGGCCACGCGGCAGGCGGCTGTGCAGCTGCACAGCCATCACACTGCGGTGCCGCTCCACGGCAATGGCCAACAGTGTGGCCACTGATGCTGTCAGGCTTGTGTCCAGCAGGCCTTGTCGCAGGAACCAGCCCTTGAGCGAGAGCCGGGCCGTGCGTGGGCCCGTGTGGAACATGAGGAAGAGGTAAGCCACACCAGCAAACAGGTCTGCTGCAGCCAGGTTGCCAAGCAGGTAGTAAATGGGCTGGTGGAAGCGGCGGTTGGAGGCAATGGCTGCAATAACCAGCAAGTTAGTCAGTAGCACCAGCACACTGACAGTCAGCCCCAGTGCCACCACCACCACATCCTTGGGCCGCCAATAAGAGCTGAGCTCTTTGCCACTGTTGTTGTAGAAAAAGCCGATGGTCTCATTGTAGTAGCACTGGCCCATGGTGACCATCTGGGGGCACAGAAAGAGAGGTATCAGTGCAAGTGGCCCTTATAGGAAGGACACAAGAGCAGGTGGCAGCTAGTCACCAACAGGACAGCAAGGGCTGCAATCTTTGATGCCTCTGAGCAAATCGCCTGTGGTGGGGATTAAAGTGGCCTAGAAAAAGCAAGCACCGTAGGGTGGGAGTGGGGGAGTGAGTTATATCTACTAATAAAACCTACTAATACAGACTTATTAAAAAAGCAACGGCTTGTTTTGTTTTTTAACCTTAAGAACCAAACAAAACTCAACTACATTCAATTCCGTTCCAAGAGCCACCAATCTATGACCTAGTAGAGGAGTAGGGGTTGAGGGGGAGGGGAAGTTAGGGCAGGACAAAAGAGGCGTGAGCTGACCAGGGAAGGTCAATTTGGCGCCGGGGTCAATGCACCGAGCACAGACCAAGGGTGAGGTCACTTGCTGAGACCCTGCGGGTGGTGCCGAGATATGGAGGAGACTGACTGGGCATATCAGAACAGGTAGGGAGGCCGCTCCAGAAGTTGGGCGGCAGGATTCGCGCGCGAGAGCTCCCAAAGCAGGCGGGGCATCGGCCCTTCCGGGTGAGATGAAGGACCCTGGCGGTCTCCGGGACAAAGAGGGCGGTCAAAGAAGCCGCAGTGCGCGGGGCCTCCAGGTGCCCCCAGGCTGAAGCAGAGAAGGGGGCGTGCCTCGCCCTTCCCCGAACCTGCACCCGCCCAGAGCCCGCCGTTGCTCTTACCTGGACCTACCTCCCTTCAAGCTGCAGACGGGGCGGGCTCCTGGGGGATCGCAGCGGGCCTGAAGTCCATGGCCCCGCAACCGCGGCGGGAGCGGAGGAGCTTTCGGGTGTGCAGGAGCCCGCGAGCAAGAAGGCGCGAGAGGAGGGGTTCAGCCGCCCCGCCCCCGCCTCCACCCAGGCCGTGGTGCCCCGCCCCTGCCACCTGGGGGAGCCCTACCGCGCCCCCGCCACCTGGGGAAGCTCCGCCTCAGCGACCGCGTCGGAAGTGGGGTCGCCCGGAACTGCAGTCCCGCCGTTTCCTCCTCGCTTTGCAGCCCAGTGGTCGCCCCTCTTTAGTTCCGGCTCGGGACTCCCACCCCAGTCCCTGCACACCTCACGCGCCCGCAGTTTCGAGTCTTCAGGGATGACTCACTTGGCTGCCGGATAATTCCTTCCGTGACCCTACACTGCTCGGGCGCAGCTGAGGGTGGCCTCTAGCTCCGATTCACTGCTCCAGACCCCCAACCCACTCAGTCCCACCCCGCCCTATCCCTGGTGCCCAATCGTCCTCCGAGTTACAAGCCACGCCCTGATCCGACTTGGCTCCCACCGCGGGGACCCCAGCCCAGCTTCTGCTTCCCTCAGTTCACAACTACCGCAGCGGCCTCCCTTGCCCCAGAAACCTTTCTGTCCCACTCAAATTTCTTGCAATGTCTTCTCTGCGCCCCCTGCACTGCCCAGTCCTGTGGCTTCCTCCCCCGCTTCTGCGCGGCGGCCCGGGGCTCCCACACTCCGGAGCACACAGCCGCATTGTCCCGGTTATCTGCGCTTTGGTTATATTTGTTTGATTATGCAGGACCAGATCCGGGACAAAGGAGCTCTGGGAGGGCCAGGCGGTGTGACTCAGCTGGGTGTCCAGGTCCAACCCTTAATTGCCTGTAGGTTTTGAAGGGTGTTTGAGCATGAAGAAAAGGGGGCTTTGGTTTCCCTGATAGGTAAAAATGGGGCCCAGGGGTGCTGCTCTTGCTGGCCTCTTCCCTGTCACTATCCCTGGGCAAAGACAGACATAAAGAATATATAGGGCGGTTTATTTAGAGGCCATCTGATCCCAGGCTGCAGGCACCACCAGGATGTGGGGTCTGGGTTGCCCATCTCCTCCAAGAATGGAATACTTGGAATCTGAGGAGCCAGGTGGGAAAGGAGGAGTGATCACAACCAAAGTAATAAAACACACCCCTATCCCTGAGGTCAAAGTCTAAGGCAGACCCCAAGGATCTCATGACCTTGTATTGACCCTGAGTATTGACCCTGAGTGACCTATGAACTTGAGAGGCCCTGATGCTTGAAACCACCTGTGTCTGGTGGGAAATTCCTGGGACATTGCCCCCAAAGTGTTTTAGGCCTCCCTAGGCCGTGTAGTCTTTCCTTATAGGTGGGGAGAAGTAAGGAAATATGGGTCCATCTTCTTTGTCCTGGGCTCCTTAGGATGGTCAGAGATGGTCCTCGGTTTCCTCAGGCTGGAGGTCTGGGCAGCAGGTCCTAGGCACAGCCTCACTGTCCAGCTTAGAGAGTAAGCGGGCAGTCTCCTGGGTGATCTCAAAATGCTTAGGCAGTGGGGTGCGTCGCAGGGGGCTGTTGTCAGGGGAGGCAGCAGAAGGGCCTGGCCCCCGCCCCCTCAGACTCCCTCTGTGCATTGAGATAGAGGCCTCCTCACACAGCTTGGAAGCCACCATGGCCAAACTGGACAGTTGATGAGTAACAGGCCGCACACCTCCCCGCGGATACTTCACTGGCTGGCGGCTGAAATGGCCGCGGGACTGTGTTCCTAGGAGTGAGTCCTCAGGGCCTTGGCTGGACACTGTTGGGTGGGGTGGTCAATGCTTAGTATCCCCAAGTCCTCTGGATCCCCCCACCTCCCCATCTCTCAGCTAAGCCATCCCTCAGGAAGGGGCATCCCCAGAACTCCTAAGCTACTCTCCTATACTCACCTTCCCCTTCCCCATTTTTGGTATCTTCAGCCACTTCCTCTCTTTGGTCACTCTGCAGAGCTGGAATCTGCAGGGAGAAACCCAAGAATGTGACCCCAATGATAAAATTTCAGTTAAGATTCTTGTAGAGCCAGTGGTTTATTCCTGGCCATGCAAAATCTCCTGTGCAATTTGGGGGCAGACTATGTTCTTAAAAGTCTTCTGCTTGCCCCTCCTGCACAGAGTTCTGTGAAGGGGCAGTAACTTCCTTTTTCATCAGAGGGCCAGCCTAGGGAGAGGCCTAGCCAGCTCCAATTCAGACTGGGTGGTGCCTCTGAGCTACTGTCTCCATGCTAGGCTATTCTCTGCACTTTTACCCACCTTACCTCAGCTTTCTAGTTTCTCTGTATATCCTCACTGTTCTTTTGCCAAATAGTAATGATGACTTGAACTCTATGTGTTGAATACTGAGCACCTCACAAGCTATTCCATTTCTCATACCCACAATTCACAGCCTTTTCCTAGCTCTGCAGAAGGGGTCCTTAAGATGGTGGGTGTAGCAGGATCAGTGAAACAGGGGAGCCTCCTGGTAGCAGTCCTGAGCACAGGCTATGGGCACAGACTGTTGGAGTGGCTGTTGCTGCCATTTTCCTGATTCATAGCTGAGCTCTGCATTCTGGTGGGTGAGCCCCACTAGATTCTGACTGCCATGACTCCCCATCAGGGTCACTTAATTACTTAAATCCTTAGCTGTATCATCTTAGCAGTAAGTAGTTTTCACTAACAGTAATCTGCTTCTCAGAGCTGTGGCAAAGGCAACAGGAAGCTTATATAGTGCCCATGAATAGTAGGTATGGATTCAGTGGTAGTCCATGCTCCATGCATAGTAAGAGTGGCCCATACCCCATACATAGTAGGTGCATAATTAGTGGCAGGGGGCAGAGCCATTGGGGTCAATCCTTCTTTGGACTCACTTCCTACCACTTTCCCATTGCTCATTCATTACAAGGTAGGATTGTGCTCTGACCATACCAGGCAAACTCTACTTCACGGCCTCTGACTAGCTGTTCTCTTTGTCTGGGATATCCTTTCCCAGATTTACACCAGGCTCATTCCACCCTCATATCCTTTCAATTTTTGCTGAAATCTATCTGTTCCATAAAATCTGCCCATGTATTCTTATCTACTGCTATAAACTGCCCTCCATGCTGGCACAATGGCACATGCCTATAATCCCAGTGACTTGGGAGGCTGAGGCAGGAAGATCACAAATTCAGGGTCAGCTTAGGCAATTTGAAAAGACCCTGTCTCAAAAAACAGAGAGAACTGGGGATGTAGCTCAGTGGTAAAGTGCTCTTGGGTTCAATCCCCAGTACCCAAAACCAAACAAAACCCCTCAAACTGTTCTCCACTTATCAACCTGGTGTCTGTGGTGTCCCATTACTTGCTCTGTCCTTTCTTTCCTCCATAGTACTTGTCTCTGTCACCTTGTAACATCCTATATAACTGATTTTATATCATATTTGTTTATTGTTGGTCTTTTCCCACCCCACTAAAATGCAGATACCAAGAGGATGAGGTCTTAATTATTTAGCTTACTGATGTTTCTTAGAACAATGTTTGGCACAAAGTAAATGTTTGATAAATATTCTGTTGAATGAATAATCGCCCATGCTGTACCTTTACAGGGTGTCCCCTGTTGTTACAATCACAGGTCGAGGTTAGCAATCACACGTCAAGGGAAAGGGATCCATTATTACCCACCCTTTCATTCCTCACTATTCCTTCCAGAATGAGCACAGATTAAATAAGGAAGGGAGGAGAGAATGGAAGAAATTTTAAAGGTAAAAGAAGATAGAAAATGAGAGAATTAAACAGAGATAAGGCTCTCCCCGCATGTGTGGGTCCAATAGGCTCCTACCTTGGAGGATGTGGACTCAGAATGCTCCTCCTGGGCACTATGAGACTTAGAGTCTGGGTCAGGGTCCGAGGCTAGGGCTGGGGACTGTGACTCTGAGTCAAGGAATGGGACTGGAGGTTGGGGGCTGGTTGTAAGGGGCCCAGGGGCTGGGCTGGGGTCTTGGGGCAGTGGCTCTGTGGCCAGAGGGAGCTCGTCCATCCCGAAGATCTGCTCGTAGTGCACAATGAGGAACTCAACAAGCTGAGCCTGGTGTCCAGAGTCTAGCAGGCAGGTGACAGGGCTGGTACCAGCTGCCCACGGACCATCTGGTGGCCGCAGAAGCGTTGGCCCAAATACAATTCCCAAGTTGTTGGCAGACATCTTGTTTTCTTCAAACCGTGCAGCCACCCTGGCGATGGTATGAGGAGAAGGATCAGGGTATGAGGTGCAAGGTATCAGTTGAGGGTAAGGGTAAGACCTATAGGCCAGCCTATTGGTGACTTGCCCATGTCTCAGGTAATTGATCCTGGTCATTGAGACCAGCAGCCACATGTCCAGAGATGGGAGTCAGGTATCAGTACCCAAAGTTGTGAGTCATGTATTAAGGTTCAGACCTCAGAAAACATGTCAAAGATCAGAGGTCAGTATCAGGGGTTAGCAATCACATGTCGAGGGAAAGGGATCACAATTCAAGGCTCAGGGACCAATGCACACCTGAATAGATGGGCCACCAGGTGCCGAAGAGTGTTGTAGTTAGAGTCAGGCAGTTGTACCAAGAGAGTCTTCAGCGAGCAGATAACTTCAGGACTGGGGCTGGGGGTCCCAGGGTTGTCCCCAGAGTCTGCATGCAGGGTCTTAGCCAGAGAGATGAAGGCATCGTAGAAGTGGAAGGGGACCACAGGGTCGGTGAGCTGGAGGGAAAAGGGGCAGGGGTTCATGAGTATAGGTAGTCTGCCTAGGGTCCTCAGCCCCTGCCCATCCCCACCCTCCCAAGTTCCCTGAGTACCCACCTCCTGGAGAAACCGCTTAAGGACACTTGAGATGTCATGAGGTGAGTTTCCTGACAGTTCCACCAATGCTCGGCCATTCTCAAAGGCTTGGCACAGTCGCTCCACGCGAACCCGGGATCCGCTGACCCGGTAAATGCCCTATAGGGCATAAAAGACACCTGGCTTATGATCCAACCATCAATAGGGTAAAGTCATTTCTGGGGACAGTCTAGGGCCAAGGCAGCACCTGAACACTCAGGGCACGGTGTTCTATCTCAGCTGTGCATTTGGTGATCACAAAGGGAACCTCCTCTGGGAAGTCCCTGGGAAGCTGTAGAAAGTCGACCCCAAAGAGAGGTGTCCGGACTGGGAGCCGCTGGTGTCCGCAGAGGATCAGCAGGGTCTCCAGACATCGCTTATGACAGGTCAGGAAACACTGGGGAGAAAGTCACAGAGTGAGTGAGGTCATTGGGGGTGAGTGGGAAAAAAAGACAGTTGTAGGGATCCTCAGGGAATGGAGGGTATGTAGGAGATCATCAGATCAGGGTGGGTCCTGAGGGCAGGAAGGTTTTAGGGATCTTAGGTCATTAGGGGTCAACAGAGGTCATTGGATCATCAGTCCAGGACATACCTCTTCACACTCAGTCCCACTGACCATGAAGGCTTCACACTCTCGACATTTGGCTGGACCCCGCAGCCGCCGTAGCCTGTGGGTCTGAGCCGCAGTGGACAGCGTCCACTTCCTGAAAGGGCTGCCGAGCCCATTCTCCAGCCCATCTCCCACGTCTACAGGGAGACAGGGTCAGATTTGCCTGGTCCACTTCCCACCCTGCCCCACCCCATCTGCTTCAGTCTTACCAGGGTCTCGCTCCTCAAAGTCATCTGAAGATTCAGTGCCTGTGGATGAGACCTTCACCAGCCTCCGTGTACCAGGGCCTGGGGACAGATGGTTATAGAAGTTGGGAGTCACAGGGGTTATGGGAGATTCCAGGTTAAGGACACACAGTCTTGGTTTTCAGAACTTCCAGAACCTCCCACAGATGTTCTTGAGGAAAGGGCTCACAGGTCAGCAAGGAGTCAGAGAGGTCAAGGGTTAAGCATTAGAGAATGGGTCAGACATCTGTGGGGTATTTATAAGTCTGATGATCAAGAGAATAGTTTGAGGAAATAGGCCAGGGCTGTGGGATAGGTCAGAGGTCAAGGACGGGTTAGAGATTGGGTCTGAGGTTGGCCAGGGGCTGGAGTATGGCCATAGGTGGGGAGTGGGTCAGGATCAGGTCCTATTCCTCACCTGGGCTGGAAGTGGGAGAGTCCAAGGACCGAGACTCACTGCCGCCACCCACACTGTCCACATCACTGCCAGGAGTAGGACCTGGAGTCCCTAGGTGCAGACAGGTCAGTAAGGATGGCCCCTAGCCTGGCACCACTCTTTTTTTTTTTTTTTTTTTGAATTTTTTAATATTTATTTTTTAGTTTTCGGCGGACACAACATCTTTGTATGTATGTGGTGCTGAGGATCGAACCCGGGCCGCACGCATGCCAGGCGAGTGCGCTACGGCTTGAGCCACATCCCCAGCCCATGGCACCACTCTTACCTGACTCTCACTACACTCACCCTGCCAGCCTATGCCAGTGTCCTCCCAAGGGCCTTGCTCTGCGGAACTCTCGTCCAGCCTGGGAGGTGGGGGCCCAGAGAACTTCTTTCTTGAATCCAGAGGGGAGCTGAGACAAGAAGAGAGGAGTTTTAGGACTCCATCCCCAAGAAACTGGCCTGGTGTGACAGTACCCAGGCATCACTTCTAGGTTTGCAAGTCCTAATGCCCATGAGCCTCCTGCTTCCTTGAATGCAGTGGCCCCAAAGTCCTGGACCTTCCCTTACAGGGTCAATTCCTCCCTCCCACCTACAGCAAACAAAACCAAAAACAAAACCCAGAGACGTGAGTACTAAACTCCACTGAAGCTTCTAGTTCTCTGATCTTCAGTACTCTGTCCTTTAGTACTAAGAGCCCCCAGGATCACTCCCAACCCAGAACCAAGCCTCACCTGTTCACCATGGGTACAAACTCCTGGAAGGTGAAGGCCGGAGGTGGGGGCGGTGGATCCTCAGGCCGCAGTGCCCGCACAAACTCCTGGTAGCGCTGGCCAGGTTCGAAGGGCGCGCAACACTCAGCCAAGGCTGCGAATGCGCGAGGACCGCGTTCAGCCTGTGCTCTGCGCAGCCCAAAGAGGCCTAGGGTCACCTGTGGGGCGGAAACAGAGTAAAGAAGGGCGGGGCCTGGGTACCCTGGGGGAGGAGCCAGAGCCCCATTGGTAAGGGTTTGGGGGCGGGGCAGTAACAAGGCCGCAGTTTAGGGACTAGGGCTGTCATCTAGGCCAGGGACTTGGTTGAAGTAAAGGCTTCTTCAAGGTCTGGGGCCCAACCGCCTGGCAGGGAGATGGAGTCCTGGGGTCCCAGGAGTAACTCAGGGGCTGGGTGGAGGGGCACTCAGCTGGGGCACAAAGGGATAAGCGAGAGTGGCGAAGGGAAAGAGCTGCCAAGGGAAAGAGCCTCACCCTCCTCAGCACTTCATCCCCCTGCAACACCAACTTGCGCACGTGGGACACAATCCGATGCTTGGTGTTTTCCAGGTCCTGCTGGCGTGCGTTGGCTTCGCGGACGCAGGCCTGATAAAACACCTCAGCCTCCAGTGCCTGGGGAAACCGAGGCCGTGGGTGGCGACAAGAGAAACGTGTGGATGAGAGTGGAGAGTGGGGATCCTCAATGAAAGGGGGACACAGGACCGACTCCCCACCTTGGCCTGGGCCTCTTCTCGGGACCTCCGCCGCCGCTCCTGCTGCTTGCTGGTTCCAGGGGAGGCTTGAGGGGCATGGTCCTCAGGGGACCCCTGGGAGCGCGCCCAAAGTTCCTCACTGCGCTGCGTATACTGGAGCTGGGCCCGCCGCAATATCTGCACTGCCTCGTTCTGGAGGGTCATAGAGGGTGGGGTTTGGAGGGAAGTTAGTGACTGGCCTCTTATTCCTCCACTTGCCATCCCCCACCACTTGGCATCTCACCATCCGCTTCTGCTCCTTTATCCATTGCTCCTTGAACTCCTTCCGCCATTTCTCAATTTCAGTCCGTTTGGCAGCCAGTGGCTAGCAAGGGTGAGGGATAGTAATGCAGCCTCAGGACCACCCCAGAGGTGCCACTCACCAGTATTCTCCATTCCTTACACCTGCATGCCTTTTCTTCTGAACCTTTTCCTTTTTTTTAATTTTAATTTTTCTTTTTTTTGCAGTGCAGGGGATGGACCCAGGGCCTCCTGCATTGGCTCCTCCACTGAGCCACACCCCAAACACTGGATCCTTTTCTGAGTCTGTATGTGAGAGTCTTTTCACCCAGGCCTGCTCTCCCCTATCGGTGTGATCATGAGCAGAACTTCAGTGATCATCCCATCCTTTCTGCCTGGACCCAAACACACCAAGGTCATCTTCTGAGAATACTCAGCATTCATATGTCCTTCTTTATAAACATAAGCAGTTTTGCAACTGCACAGGAAGCCTGGTTTGAATCTCTGCTGGGTAACCTTGAGCAAGTTCCTGAGCATCCCTGGGCCTCAGCTTCCTCATCAGCATAATGGCAATGATGATGGTAGCAGTGACTTCCTCCCAAATTGTTGGGAATGGAGGGAATCTCACACAAAGGACATCAGAGTGCCCACCCCCTTACCTGGTAGTAATCTCTTTTCTGCTGGGCTACTGTCTCCAAGGCCAGGGTTCCCAGGTTGAGATCATGCTCCAGAAACAGAGTGTAGATATACTGCAGTGGCATGTGGCTCTGGGAGTAGGGTTAGGGGATGCTGAGGATCAGAGGACAGAGATGGGAAACCGGAAGGTTTGGGCTCTGGGGAAGTCTGCTCATGGTTACCTGCTGGTGGATGGACACCTTGCCAGCCTCAGCAATCTTCATGATGCTTTTAGCAAATTCCTGCTCTGTGGGGGAGTGGAGGGAGACATCAGAGTCCAGATGTCAGGGTCTAACTCCCTGAGGGCTGGGGTTGGGTAGAAGGGGCCCTCACCATAGCTGGCTCTCTTTTCAGTCCAGGCCAGCAGCTCCTTGGCATAGCGGCTCCACGTCTTGGCGTAATCCAGGGCTGCATCCACGCCCCCTTTGGTCCTTATGAGCCTCAAATCCAACTCCACCCCTGGGGCAGATGGGTGGAACCCTTAACTCTGAACACTGCCCTTCATTAGAAGTTTTCCCTGAGCCCTGGGACTAGTCCAGTAGCCCATGTCCTATACCCTCATGGCTCCAACTTCCCCATTTGGATCAGTGTTCTGATGGCAACTTTACAGATTCTCTACCCAGACTGGGGACTCCCTGAGGGCTGGGGCTTGGATCTGTTGTGTGCACTGCTGTGTTCCCTGAACCTGAACAATGCCTGACATGGAACAGAGTCAGTGCTGACTTATTGAAGAAAGAACTCCTTTCTGCCCCCATTATCCTGGCCTCAATGTCCCCTACCTGTGAGGGGCGCAAGACCCTCTGGGGAGGGGCCACTCCAACGGCTGGCTTCACTGGTCTGGTGGGGGGGGAGACAGCATTCAGGAGCAAGTAGGGCAGAGATTCTGGCTCAGGCCCCTCTTCCTTGTCCCCCATGTCCCACTTACCACAGTGGCTGTGGTGACCTTGTCAGGATCCAGGTCTTCTGAGATTACAGGGTCTCCAGACAACATCTCGAAGGTTCTGGGGGGGGAAGGGGGTCAGAGGCCACCTCTGTCCAGTCTGTCCTGCATGTATGTGTGGGGAGGTGCTGGGGACCCTAGGGCAGTTTGGGGGACAGTCCTGTGGCATCTCTTGTGTCTGGAAGGTCTAAGGATTTGGCAGAAGCCAGGTGAGGATTTTTCTTATTTTTATAGGGTTTGAAAGGCCCTATATAACTTTGGGGTTCATAGAGTACTATTATAGCAATCTCAGTTGTTTTAAAGGTTCACAAGAAGGATGTGTGGTGGGCTTAAGGCCACTTTGGGAATATATCTAAAACATCTGGGATCCTATCTTAGACTTTTGATATTATTAGATAAGTGGGTCCAGATGATGCAGATTCCAAATGGGGCTTAGGGGCACCTGCATGGTTGGAAGTTTTGGGGATCCTGGCAGGATTTGGGTGATCCAGGTTCAGACTCACACATTTCCCAGTGAGATCTCGAGATTATCCAGGCTGCGGAAGATGTCACTGTACCTCTTCCTGCTCTCAGGAGCTGGGGGGATCCCTGGGGGAGGGGAGTGTAATATATGGGCCAACCACTGCCTCCCTCCACCCACAACACCACAAGCCACAATCAGCACCCCAACCAATCTCATTTAGAGGGGTCGAGAGAGAGTGCAGGGGTGTGGGGAGAGTGGGATGCAGGGAGAGTGGGCTTAGGTGGGGCCAACTCAGGGCAGGCAGATGGACCCAAATACAACCACAGACAGCTGCTCAGAGGAGCAGAGACACCCACACAGGCGGGAACCCAGAAGCAAAACAACAAAACATTCCCCAGATGCAGCTACGTTATCCGGGAGGACAGAGATGGCTTGACAATGGAACCACATGGACCCCAGGCCAGACAGATGGAAATACACGTGGGACACACAGGCACAGAGCCTGCGGCATAAACACATGGACAGACTGAAACCACGAGGGACTTCAAGACTGAGTGACTCTCCACATACAAGAGACACAAAGACATCCGGAAACACAAGTCGGACCTTTTCCACATTTCTGCTGCCGCCCCCGCCCCCTCTTCTAGGGGCCTCAGATCAACACTGTCCGCTCCCTGGGGCTACGGAGGAGCCCTGTGGGGATCTTACTGCGTTGCCCTCTCCAACAGCGGTCGTGACACCCTGCCCCCATCACAAAAATCAGAAGCAGAAGCGGCCACTTCCCTTTCCTGGGCCCCCTCCCCCGCAGCGTCCTGGGTGAAGGCTCATTAGTGGATGTAGGCTAGTCAAGGGCTGGTGTTCCGAGCCCCTCCAGGTTGGGATCCCCACCATGAAGGATCCCTGCGATTTTTCAAATCAGGAACTCTTTTCCCGGCTCTCGAGACCAAGAGGGACAGACGGAGTTACTCAATCTAGAAACTGAGAGGGACATCATGGAAATCTACCCCATGCTCAGATTCAAGACCCCCTACCTGGCTCTGATGTATCCATAGTTAAGCCCAGGGATCGTTCAGCGGAGACCGGGCCAGCGACAGGGCTGCACGCCGGCGGGGGACCAGCCCCGATTTCCTGCCGCTGCCGGCGCCGCCCGGGTCCTGCCTCGCCCCGCCTCTCCGAAACCACGCCCACCAAAAAGACCACGCCCACGCGGCGGCCACACCCCCGAGGCCCCGAAGCCGGGGCTGCGGCCACTGCTCAAGCAACCTTAAGATCCCGTCTGGTCGGAGTCTCTCCGTTGACCATCCTGGGTTGCAACGCCCCAGATTAGGGCATCTAGGACTTCGTACAAGACTGGTCATTTTCTTAGATTTCTGTGCCAACCGAACGCCCACGAAGCCCCAACCCCAAGACCGTCGTTCTGGGGTGTCTGTCCCAGAAACTTCCACACCCTATGACCCAGTAACCTCCAAGCCCAGAGGTATCTCGGAAGCCACGCCCGCCGGATTCGGGCAATGGCGACTCCTGGTGGAGGCCTGACGTTCTGCATGATTTCGAAGTAGAATGTGCTGGGGTTCAGTCTCTGTGACCCCCGCTCCCCCGACCCACTCATGATCTTCAAAGTTGGATTAGGCTCTTGAGGCCCCCACAGTGTTGTCAGAGAGTGCCCCTCTCAGAGACGCGGGCACAGAGAGCCCCTGCTCTGGGATACCCAAGAATCATCCATCTCAGGGATTCGGCGATTTAGCAGCTCTAGTCAGGTAGCATCAGGTTCCCTCAAGCCCTGTCCAGAGAGTGCACTTCACTGCTGGTCTTGGCCCCCTCCCTCAGCCTCCAAGGGCTCCTGTTCCCAGGGTTTTCCTCATGCCACACTGCCTGATGAAGCTAGCCACGTGTGGGCGGGAGGTGATTGACTATAAGCAGCTTTGTCAGTTATGAAGACGAGTACACATCCAGCACTGTGGAATTTTTGGCTGGAAATAAAAAAACTTTAAAGTATGTGTGAAATTTTGCTTCCTAAAGTTGTTTGCTTTTGCAGAGGCAAATCTAAGTGGCTGTGATTCTAGGCTTATGCTACTTACTCCACAATTTATTTTTTATTTCTGTGGTACTGGGGAAGGGAACCTAGGGCCTCACACATGCTAGGCAAGTGCTGTACCATTACATCCCTAGCTCACTACTCTGTAATTATTGAGTTTCAGTATGTCCCTTGAAAGGAAGGACACTATCAGTACTAGGGCTGAGCCACGGTTCTGGGTCACATCCTGGCTGTGAGACCCTGGCAATTGCCACCCTAATCTGTGATGTGAGGTTGGCACCACGGGATAGGACCCCAAGAAACATGACCCAAGTCCCCAGTATCTATAGTGGTGTGGATCATATTTTACACATCTAAGATACCACCAAGAGGAAGGCAAACTGTTGTATCAAGTATTTATGGAAGAGGGAAAAAGACAGCCAATCCTAACCTCTCCCAGTACCTGAGATTCACCTGGCTTGTGACCTGCAATAACCCCTGTGTGGCACAGACAACATGGAGGCAAGGCTTCTTAAAATCTTGGATGCTGCTTTATTTAACAAAGGGGCTATTTCCACAAGCCAGGCCAGCAGAGGGCTGTGGGGGCCCCAGTTCAGTCTTCCAAGGGCAAGGCCAGGAAGCCTCACCATGGGGGTAGGGGTGGGGGACACTGTTTCCTCCTGGGGCCCTGGCAGGGCTCCCGCCTGGTGGCAGCCAGGGTAGACGGTGGGTACCAGCACCGCCATCTCAGGAAGGCACTTTCAGCTTTGGGGTCCCCAGGAAGAACTGCAGGACACGGTCGGCCAGGAGCGCCAGGCAGAAGTCCAGAAGCAGGACCTGGGCGATGACGAGCTTGAACTGTTAAGAGCAGAGAGGGCTGATGAGTTGGGGACCTGTGGACAAGTCCTTGTAGGTGGGCCCAGGCTGAGCCCCAGATGTACCTCTGCAGGGCCACTCACCTCCACAGGGATGTCCACGAGGCCAAACTGGCTGTTGAAGTCAGGTGAGGAGCCGAGGAGCAGGCCAACAATGGCCAGGAGTGACACAGCCAGGCTCCACACCAGGGGCTTATTCTCGGGCAGGCTCTCCATGAAGGGTGGGCCCTGTGGGGACAGAGGGACAGATGGCTGCATGTGGTAGGGGCCAAGAGGACATGTAGCAGGGTGTGCTGGGCAAGAGGCCAAATCTCACCTTATAGTTGATGGCGAAGGTGGCCATCTGCATGGCCATGGCCATGATGTACACAGTGCTGTTAACTAGGGTTGGTTCAAACTCCTTGTACAGGTCCACAAACTGCTCCCGCCTGTAGAGATGCCGGGGGGGGGGGGGGGGGTGGGAAGAACCCCTCCCTTGCTCATGAACCCACTATGGCTCCTTGGTACCCCATCCAAGATGACCCCCAGGCTCTTATAAACATCTGCACACATATCCACCTGCCATTCCCAACCACAGACATTACTTCCTCTGGGGACAATACTTACTTCCCAGGGCTGCGGGCCTGGGCCTCACTGTACAGGTAGACAAGGCTCAGGAAGTGCACAAAGAACTGGAGCATAACCGTGAGGATTGTATATAGGTTGAAGATATTGGGCAGGGGTCGCTCTCGAGACAGGGTCTTCAGGGGCTGCAGCAGAAGGGTTGGGGGTGGAGTCAAGGCCTGGCTTGTCCTAGGACCACTCTACCCTTTCCCTCCTGGGAGGCCTTGTGCAGATAGTGGTCACAAAATGCTAGGGTAAGGCTGGCACTGCTGCCCTAGTCTGGATCCTGTCTATACACTCCCCACAGCAGCCTTGGGAGTCTTAAAGTCAAAAGCACATTGTTCCAATTCACCCATTTCCGCTGTAACAGAACCCACTCAAAGCCCTTTCTGAGGCCCATGAAGTATCCATGGATTAGCCCTACCAACCTCCCAACCTCTGGCCACTGGGGTGTCAGCCTGTGCATGCCAGGGACTTTATGCTCAGTTCCTGATTGCCAGCAGCTCCCTCTTTATGAGTGGGCCTGAAGATCAGCATGGCATAGGACTCTATAAGGAGGTCCCATGTAGCCTGTGACCCACTTAGTTGTTTTTTTTCTTTTGGTACTGGGGATTGAACCCATGGGAGCTTAACCACTGAGCTACATCCCCAGCCCTTTTTTGTGTTTTATTTAGAGACAGGGCCTCACTAAATTGCAGGGGATGGCTTTGAATTCACGAACCTTCTGCCTCAGCCTCCCGAGCCGTTGGGATTACAGACGTGCGACAACACGCCTGGCTTTCACTTAGTTTTTTTCAGGGCCCTGCATATCCTCTGAGTGCTTTTGGTAATTGTTTCCCCATCTGACCTCTCCTTGCCTATGGATTCTGGCTGAATCAAGACCCCAGCCTGTAAATTGTGGGGACCCCAGGGTATGCCACTCAGAGGTATCCTGGAATCTTGGCCTGCACCTGCCCTGCTGGTACATCGTATACTATCCCAGACACAGCTTCTGGGCCCTGGATCCCCAATTATAACACAGAAATAAGAGTTCTCATTTTAGGGGCTGCTGTGAGGGTGTCAGGGCTTTTAACAGTTGGCCCTAGCTGGCCCTTGTGTCCTGGCCTTCCAGCACCTCCAGGGCCTACCTTGGAACGAGAGATGAAGAGGAAGCAGCCAGCCAGTAGCAGCCCCTGCAATGTGGCCTGGAAGTCGCTGAACTTGACACCTTCAAGGTACAAGACACTCTGGCTATAGGCCAGGATGAGGGCATTGAGTGCCAGGATCTTGAACATCTGCAGTGTGGTTACCAATGTGCAACGGCCCTGCTTGATCACGTGGCAGACTGTGGGGTGAGAAAAAGCAGGTGTGGGTGGGGTGCAGTGAAGGGATGGGCATGGGCTTAATGGTGGGTGCTGGGACTCACTGCACTGGATGGATGAGAGCTTAGAGGTGAACGGTGCTGCAATGCTGGCATCCCCCAATTTCACAATAGGTGTGCTTTCATCCTCGAGGTCCCGCAGCACCTGGCTTAGGCGGTCCTGTGGGTTGGATGGCAGAGGATCAGCTCTGGCCAAAGTGGGTACCAGCATCTCCCTCCATTGACTCACCCTTTGGGAAGTTGGTGGTTCCTCAGAAGGTAGAAGCCCCGACCTCTGCTTGGCCGTCCTGGAGGTGGCCCTAATACCACTGTTGTTCAGAACTGGGCTGTCCCGGGGCCGCCGTCGCCGCTCAACGACTCTCTCAGGGGCATTGGCAAGGAGTGCTACACCTGGTAAGGCAACAGGAGCAGGGGGTAAGTGAGGTCCTCAGAAACGGACTCCAGTGTATTTGTTCATAGCAGAACTGGACATGCCAGCCTCAGAACCTTTCACCTGACCCCCCTAAGGAGACCTCAGAAGATGTCCATTTTGCTTTCAATAAACTACAAAGAAAGAAAAACAAAATCCACAACAAAAAAAGAAAACAAAAGCCACAATAAAAAAAGAAAACAAAAGCCACAACAAATACAACGAAAAATCACACTACAGAAAGAGTTACAACTACACTTTTTCCAAAAAAACTTATTGCCCAAAGAGGATAACAGGAGGAAGACAATCCTTCATACAATTCTTTAATAGGTAAAACAATGGAACAATGGAAAACCTCAGAAACTACTTTAGGTTGACCTATTTTGTATTTTATTTAGAGACAAGAGTCTTATTGAGTTGCTTAGCGCCTCGCTATTTCTGAGGCTGGCTTTGAACTCACGATCCTCCTGTCTTAGCTTTTTGAGCCACTAGGATTACAGGCGTGTGCCACTATGCTCGGCTTAAAGTTTAACTTAACGCTGGTGTCCCTTTGACAGAGATCTCAGTCTATGAAGCACCAGCAATCATTTCAGCCCCTGGTTTTCTGAGTTGCCTTCCCCATTTGCCCCATCTCTCCCAAACTCTGTTCCTGTCTCTTGCACCACTTTGATGTCTGAATCATGGTGGCCCCCCCAATCCCTTGCACTGCTTCCTCACAGGAAGTGGTGCCTTCGTGACTACCCATGTGCAATCAAGGCCAAGTTTTCTTGCACAGTGATATGTGCCCAACACCAGAACCCTGAAGGGACAAACAGCTGCCAGCTACTATTAGGGCTCACCCACATCGGCGTGCTTCAGGGCGCCCACGTCGTTAGTGCCATCCCCACACATGAGGGTCACGTAGCCCAGCTCCTTCAGACTGGTGATGACAAATTCCTGCATGACAGAGGCATGCTGAGTGAGGGCTGTGTGCCCACTCACAGGGTCCCCAGCAACCCTGTCTCCCTAGTACCCTGCACGCACCTTCTGTTTGGGGGCCACACGGGCAAACACCTGTACGTGGGGGATGATATGGAGTAGCTGCTGGGGGTCGGTGGCCTGAAGGTGGGCCAGGCCATCACCTGTGAGGCACAGTGCATGCTCCAGGGCCAATGTCTTTGGGGAGCCCGGGGACAGGGGTAGTACGATGCTGCCATCAATGGAACGCCACTCGCACATTTGGCCTGTGGGGCATCCAAGGTCAGGGAAGAGTGCTCAGCTACTTAGACTCTCCTCTCTAGAATCCCCCATCTTCCAACACCACCCCACTTCACCCCACCCCTGCCGACCTGAGCCCTAGACACTTGGACCAATACCATAGCTCACCAAATACTTGCTCCTGCTCCTGCTCCAGGCACTCCACAGAGAATATTCACTGAACCCTTAGGTATAGCTGAGGGAACTAAGAACCTGAGCCTGAGCTATTTGCTTAAGATTACATGATGGGGCCAGATGCAAATCCAGACAGCCTGATCTCAGAAGTGAAACCACCCTTCACCTTGTGCAAAGCACCCTTGACACTGATCCCTCACCTAATGAACTCCCATCTTCACTGCCTGCCTGAAACCTGATTTTCCTAGGACAGCCTCCCTTCCTGCTCTGAGAATGCTCTCATGTTGTGTGCTTTCTTTCTCTTTTTTCAGAACTTGGCCTTGGCTTGGATGCAGGAGTTGAGGATGAAGAGGCCAGGGCAGCCCACCCCACAATGAACCACTCACCCTGGAAATGTCTCAAGTGGGAGGGAAACCAAGCTCCTCCTGGGTTTTGTTATAGCTGTTTATACCAGCTTTGTTGTCAACAATAGTTCTGACTGTTCCCTCTGGGCCACCTGTCCACAATCCTGGGGTTCCGGGATTGAGCTTTCTAAGGGGCAGCTGGCTAGTTGCAGGAGCCAGCCTGGTTGGACCCTACCCAGCAACTAACTGGCCCTGTAAACATTTGCCACCCATAGCCCTGTGATGCCACTGCTCCATGTAACTCCTCTCATGATCCTGTTGCACCTACCCAGGTCCTACACTAAGCACACCCCATGCCCAGTGACATCAAGTGAACTTGGCCAAGTAGGTTTACTTCCAAACCTCTGTTTCCTTGGGTACAAAACAGGGCACCAATAGCTGCCTTAGTAGTTGGCCTTCCCCTCTGAGGTGTGGGCAAGATAAACTGTACTGTGCAGTGTGGGACAGGTTAGGACTGACATGGTAACATGCACCAAGCCATCTACCTGGGGATTGGTCATACTGAGCACTTGGCAGATGATGGTATCATTGGGTGCTGGGGAGCCCAGCAGATCCCGAACTTGGGAAAAGAGCACTTGTACAGGGGCAGCCTGCTGGGCCCAAGATAGCTATGAGGAGGTGGCCAGTGAGCCAGTGTGGCTAGAGCAGCAGCCAGTGACACTGGGAACATGCAGAAAACCCAAGCTAGTGTGACCACCAGTGCCTCATTACTGTAAATTAACAATGCAGATCCTGGAACCAGTGACTGCCTGTAAGCTGCTCAATGACCTGGGGCTGTGATCAACAATATCACCATGGCAATGGGTGACTGAGGATACTGCTATCACTGAGGCAGGCTGCTGGGACAGGAGCTGTTCCTGGCCTAGGGTCTCCCCTGTGTCCCTTCCCTGTGCCAGAGCCTCACCTTTGTCTGAGGGAGGCTGCAGGATGAGCGTGTGGGCCTTTTCAATGAAGTGCAACTCCTGGGCCACGTGGCAGGCAGTGAGTGGGTTGTCGCCTGTGATCATGACCACCTTGGGGAGACAAGGGTGAAGGTTTTGCAAGGTAGGCCTGGCAGGGCAGAACCCAAGCCTGGAGAACTGGCCATCACATCTCTAAGATGAGATATGGAGGAGGTCAGTCCTCTAAGGTTGACCCCAAATGGGGCTTGGGGCCACAATCCACCCGACCCCATTTGGGTGCTGCACAAATGATGTGTATGTGAGTCTGAGTCCTGAGAATATCCATAAATTATTTTCAATCCCAATTCTCCATAACTTTTGTTTACAATACAAATTAAGCATCAGCCTCTGTATAGACTCTCTTGGCTTGGTAGTTTCCTATGGGAGGAACATTCTGGCAATGGGAAGGATGGACTGTGACCTTTGAGAGCTTGGTAGGAACCATCAGCCTATCATGGAATTGCTACCCCTGGGACTGACTACCTATCTCCCACAACCTAAAAAAAATTCTCAAGTTTCAAAACAGAAAAAAAACAAACCACCAGAGACAGACAAAAACATCTAGGAAAAGGGTAGGGTGCAGCTCAGTGATAGAATACTTGCTGAGCATATGCAAGGCCCTGGGTTTTGCCCCAACACTGTAAAAAATATAACAAAACCATCAGGACAGACAGGAGCCACCACCCTCATTTCCCTCACCACCAGCTTTAGCTTTAAGCTTCTTTTTCTCTAGGACAGGGCTGGGGTGAGGGAGTGGGGAAAACAGCCCTGCTTCCCAAGGATACTGGGAGATGTGTGGAGGTGACATGAGAAGAGCCAAGAGTGTCCTAGAGTGTCCTCTGGTTGGGACAGAGCGAGCACTGCAGGTATGACTGCACCTGGCTAAAATCTCACTACTGAGACTATAAGGCTGACATTGTTCTCTGCTGCCACCTCCCTGGCCCATGCCATACCCGATGGGATGCATTCTGAATCTCTCGAATAACAGCCTTGGAGTCAGCCTTGAGTGGGCAGGAGACCACGATGAAACCGACAAACTTGAGGCTGCATTCCAGGGCTTCACGCTTGACCTCCCGGGCCTGTGGACAGATGTGAGGAACCTTTACCATTGGTTCCTCTGCCAGTCCCCACTTAGCACTTCCCGTAGAGTGGAGATAACAGTCCCTTTCTCAGGAACTAGAGCTTCATGTAACAGTGCTGGGTGTGGGGGATGGAAGGAAAGATCCTGTCCTTAAAGGACAGTTAGGCTAGGGTCAGGGGAGGTATAAGGAAGATGCTAGGCATTCTTGACGGATGGAGTCTGGCAGTAGTTGGTGTCTAGGTTTTTGGATCATGCCTCTACCTTCTGGTTGTGGACATGGGCATATCATGGAACCCTTAAGGCTTAGCTTCAGAGTCAATAAGGTTGGGACTCTTTCCTGTAGCCAATTACCCTTATCTCCCCTGTACCTTCAGGGAACTCCCAAGATACCAAGAGAAAGAGATGATAAAAGAGAATCACAGAAAACAGAGTACTGAGTGCCACCACAGAGATGGGGAAATGGGGTGGACAGGGTTCGAGATGGCATCTGGGGGCATGGGGAAGGCTTCAGAGATCATGGCTCTTGAAAAAGGCAAGGGCCTGTGCCACTGGGGAGCAGAGGGCTCCAGATTCAGGAGCAAGACAGTGACCACAAGGAAGAACACGTGCTGGCTATGAGCCTAGACTTGACCTGGGGCCCTGCACACAATGCTACAACCTGACATTAAGTTCTAGAAGGATGCTGAGGATGTATGTAAGCAGCCTGAATAAGGGCCAAGGGACAGCAGGCAAAGGGGAAGCTGTTGGCATTGGACGGGGGAGAAGAATTTGTGGATGAAGAGATGTGGGCTAAAAGCTGAGGATGCTGCTAAGACCTTTCAGCGACCAGGAAGTATGGAAGGGAAGGAATGCGACTGGGAGATGGGAATCTGCAACACCTGCCACTCCCTAAGGAGGGTACACAGGACATGCCAGAGTGGGGACAGGAGATGAAGCCCAGATGTGCTCCAGGCGACACAGTCCCATGGTTGAGATCTGAGATATAAGGTAGAAGCTGGAGGAAGGGAGGTGACAGGAGGATGGCAGATGAAAAGCCTAGATCCTTACCTGCTGGTGGGTAAGGTGCCCTAGCTCCTTGTACCCCAGTGCGAGGACGCGGGCTCCTTCTCGTGAGATCTCAGTGTGGATGTGGTGGTAGTCAGGCGGGCACTGGGAAAACTGCAGGGAATGCAGGGGGATGTCACTGTCTGTCCCTTGCCCTCCCCACCTCTCTCCAGGACCAGGGCAGGCTCACCATGGAGTGCAGGGTTTCAGGGGCCCCCTTCACAGCCGCGATGTAGCAGAGGTCAGTGGAGCCGAGCTTCTCATAGGAGGCGAGCACGGACATTCGTTTTAGGGCACTGGCAAAATGAAAGCGCTGGTGAATTTTCAGCCCCTGAGTTTTAATACTTCGGGGGAATACTTTCTCATCTGGAAACAAATAAGTACGAGTCCTGAGGGGCTTTGCTCCAAAGAGGCAGCCAAGCCCCCACCTCTCCGCCCAGCCTCCCCACCTCCTTCCCTCCCGGGGGTCAGAGCTGGGAGACCTGAGCTTGGAGAATGCTAGCACTGTGGCTTCTGCCAGAACAGCGTGGATTCCAATCCAGGAGGACACCCAAGGATGTGGACTGTCCCGGGACTGAGGTGAGCCTGTGCCCACTGGTCTAGGCTAACACTACAGTTGTGGGCCCACCTGCCCAAAGAGAGGTAACCCGTGACAGCCTGAAACTCTAGCCCCTCACCTTTGGTCAGTGTCCAGTCCACGGCTGTGAGCATGGCCTTCTCAAGGGGGTCACCCACAAGGGTGCCATCATCAAGCTGCATAAGGGAGTGGCATGAGGCCAGGGCACGGTGTGTTTCTACAGGGATGCTGGACACTGGGGTCACCTCCTTCCCATCTCTGCAAGGACGGGGAGTAGCTGGTTATAGGATAGAGGCAAACCAGTTGGAGCTGTACCTCTACCAGGGGAAGGACCCCAGGAATTCCAGAAAGGGACAGCGGGATGCACCCTAACAAAGCACTTGTTCTGTGGCCTTGGATAGGAGTCTGGGTCCTCATGAGACTGTACCAGCCTCACAGAAGGCCCGAGAGATCGTGTATTGTGCATGAAGTCACATGGCTGGTGTGGAGTGGAGGTTGGGCTGGCTGCTCTGGGCCTGAACTGAGCTCTCATGCTGATACGCTTATTCTAATAGAGGACAACAGGGGGAACCTCAGGAAGCAGACCTTTGAGACAGGGCTTCTGGCAGGTCTTCACTTCAAGGGTCTGGGCTAAACTGTTTATCTCTTGATTTCCCAGAAGCCCCTTTGCTGGGCACCCTTAAGGCCCACAGTCTCTGACACTCACCTTAGCCCAGCCACACCACGCACCACTAAGCTGTCACTGGTCAAGGTTCCTGTCTTGTCAAAGCAGCACACCTCGACCTTGCCCGCAAAGGGGATCCGGAAGGGCTCCGTGCAGTACATGTCTGAGGAGTGGGAGTCAAAAGTCAGGGATCCCATCAAGATCCAGTGTAGTCAGTACCCCAGAACCACCTTTCACACTCACAGAGCTTGGCCAGGGCAATGAGGGAGGTGTTGACAGCTAGGGACAGCTCAATGGGCAGCTCAGGGGGTACAACCGAGGTGAGGATCAGGGTGCACTCCAGAAACAGCTTGTAGCGGTTCCGGCTGGGGTCCTTAGTGCCTGCAGAGACAGGGCCTGCCAGTCTGAAAGCCAAGAGGGCAGGGTCTCAAAGAGGGGTAGGGCCATGTTGCTTACCTTCAATCCACACATAGGCAGCCGCTGCAATGGCAAAGACCAGGAGGAAAAGGATAAAAATGAAGGTCTCCAGGTTGTTTGCGGTCACCCTCTTGACCCCAAAGAGAATTGTGCGCAGCAGCTTGCCCTAGAGGGATAGAAGGACAGAAACCTTTTCTGGTGGGAGACCTGCAAGAGAATGGTGGTCTTCCCTGCCTGAGAGCATCAAGGCCAGATTTTCTATATTCTGGGGTTGAAAAGGGCCAATATTTCAGCCATCCAGTACCAACCCTGGGGCCCGTCCTCCCTAGCCCTGGTCAAAGCCTCGCACCTGGGAAGTGTTGAATCCGGTACGCAGGACATAAGCCACACACCCATTGTCAACCGCTGGGGAGACAAACAGAGCCATCGTCATTCAAGTACCTCATGATCAAGCAGATGTGGGGAGGAGGGGTTGGGAGACAGGGTACCCTTAGACACCCCTGAGGCACCTACGCTTCAGGCCTGTGGTGGCCTTCTGTGGGGGTATGTGTTGTACCACCTTGGTGCCCCCAAAGATGACATGGAGCCGGGAGTCAGCTTGGAGGTCCAGCACCCGGTCTGGGTTAAGGTCTTCAATTGGCTCCTAGGCGGGGAAGAAAGATGAAAGGTCTTGATGGTCATCCCCCACCTTAGACTCCTTGGTGAGAGTCTCTGGAGAGCTACACCCTGAGGCTGGGATGAGCCAGTCTGATCCCCATGGGTTTTTGTGCCTGACCTAGCAAATTCCACCCAGCCCTCAGGTTTCTGCCTTCACCAGAGACAACAGGCCTTTCCCTGTCTTCTCTCTGCATACATGTGCAGCACTGATACCCCATGACCCCACACCTGGCCTCCTGGTTTCTCTTCGCCTGCCTCAGTCTAACATCCCAAGGTGTCTGGATATACGCCTGATGTCTGCAGTTTCTCACTTCCACTCCCCAATACTACCCAACACCCCTCCCCCCGTCCATGGCATTAACTTGAGTCCACTTTGCCTCCTCCATCTGTGCCTGGAAAGGACCCCAGCTCAACCACTCTCTTGGCCCACACACCAAAGTGGACTGAGGACCCCCCATCCCCCAAGCACCTTCATTTGTGGCACCGACTCCCCTGTGAGCATGGCCTCGTCCACGATGCAGCGGCCCCGCAGCAGCAGCACATCACAGGGCACTAGGTTTTCCTGGGGGGAGCGGCCTGTGGGGGAAGGGTGAGAGAACTGGCCAGTGGCCCTGAGGAAGGGGCTTCCACCTAGATATCACAGAAAGAGGTCTCACCGATGGAGACAATGTCCCCGGGAACAATCTCATCACTGGCAATGGGCCTCCACTTGCGGTTTCGGTAGACCTATATGGGGGTGTGTTTGTCAGTACAAAAGACACACCTGTGCTATGATTACCCCAAGAATGGGCAAGGATGCCCCCACCCCAGACATCCCTGCTAGTTGTACCTGTATCATGTGGGGCTTATTGCCCATCTTCCGGATCTCTGACATGTTCCGCATCTGTTGCTGCACCAATGAGGCCTCAAAAGCCACCAGCATGGACAGTGTGAAGACACTGTAGTACCAGTACTCATCCAGACACCAGAGCCCCACGCAGAACACCTGTGGGACACTGGACTGTCCAACCCTGCTCACCTGTCCTGCCCCCTGGAACCCTGTGCACCTGAGGGATACAAGTTCCACCCACAGGCTCTGACCCATGAGGACAGGGAGGTTTGGGGATTTGGAGGTGGCAGACAGACTTGTACTGGCTGTGAAAAACCCAAGGGAGAGGACAGGAATAAGGACCAGACCTGCTCCTTTACCTGAAAGACAAAGAAGGGGGCTGTGGCTCTCTCCTTGAAAAGCTCAGAGAAGTCAGGCACCACCATCTCAGCCCTGCAAAAGACCATATCCCACATCCAGTTACTGATGCAAAGCCACTGAGGTGCAAAGACCCTATCCTTGACACCTCCACCCGGGGACACTGTAGGCCTCCAGGAGAAACGAGGAGCCAGGTATGGTAAGCTTCCAGATAGGAAGCTCCACTAAGCCATGATTCCTCCTTGGCTCTGTTGTGCCCAGTGCTGACACACTGATCACATAGTCCTCTGCTCTGCAGAACCCAGGCTTCAGAATCTGCAACAGGCTCTTCTGGCATCACCCACCTAGAGGGCCTGGGGCAAGATCAGAACCCTGCCACCTGGTCAGGTGAAACAACAGATAGAAGAGTGACCAAACAAGGGGAGCCCTTGCAGAGGGTACTGATAGCTGGGCACTGGCAGTGGTTTTCCATTTTGGGTTCTCTTGGGGGTCTAAATACAGAGCCTCAGTCCTACCCCCAGTGGAACTAGGATTACCTATCTTCCCGAATAAAATCCCTGGAATTCAGAGAGCTTGGCTCAAGGGCGTCTTCTGTGGCACTGTATGGTAGCCCAGTCTAAGGCCCAACAAATGAGGGAATGAAGGGACATGACCAGATATAATGGGATGTGAGATGATGAAACCAAAGAATGATCCCACTGTTGTAAAAACAACCCATAACAACAGGGCTCCCATCCTGTATCCTGTTAGGGGCCTCTACTCAAGGGAAAATGTCATGAAATAAAATATCTATGCCACTTCATTTATGTGGCCCACCTCAGGCTAGGGGAGATGGTAAATGCTTCTTCGAAATCTTCACCTTACATAAACAGTCATGGTAAACACCTTTATAATTTCCTGAAAATCACTGCGCCAGTAAAGAATCCCTTGAGATATCTTGTGTGTTTCTAGGTAGAGGACCATTGCCACAATGGCCAGGATGGGAGCTTGACAGGGTCTGAAGTCCAGCTTCATGCTGTCCCTTCCTGGATGCATGCCAGCACATGTGGTTTTGGTAAAGATTGAAGGAGAAAGTGCATATGGAGCATCTGTCATTCTACTCAGTACAAAAGAATAGCTATTATGACCATCAATGTCATTCTTTTTTTACTAGGGATGAAATTCAGGGTCTTCCACACATGGGTTCTACCAGTGAGCTCCACCTCTGGCCCTACTAAAATCCTTTTCTGTGTGTGTGTGTGGCAGGGTGCTGGGTATCCAACCCAGGGTCTTGCTTTTGCTAGGCAAATGCTGTACCACTGGGCTATATCCCCAGGTTTTCCTCAGGCTGGCTTGAACTCATAATCCTCCCACTTCAGCCTCTTGAGTAGCTGGGATTACAGGTGTGTACCATAACATACCTGGCTAGGGACAAAAGTTTAAAGAACAAATTTAAAAGAGGAAATTGCAAGAACAAAATAAAAACTGCTGCTGAGGAAGGCCATGGACCACGCTCCCTTGAGAAGTAGCATGTTTAAGAGTCTCACACCATGGGGCAAGGGTCTTCATTCTAGGCCCTCTGGCAATTTGTGTCAGCAGACAAGTTTGAGGGAGATAGAGTACAGCATGTTTCTCAAAGGTGCTATGTTCACCTGATATGTTTGGCTAAAAGGCAGATATCTGTCTCACATCTTGGACACCCTAAGCAGGGAGCAGAGCAGGGTAGAAATGCCAAAGGGGCCAGCAACAGGGACTCACTTGTTGCTCCCAAATTTCTTCTCAGCTGCTCGGATCTCTGCATCTTCCTGGAACCCTCTGTTGCTCTGATAATATGAGAAGGTGTTTCCCACAGGAAAGGCCACAGGGAGGAATTGCTTTTTCTCAAGAGCATCATAGGAATACTTGATCTTTTGGAATTCAAAGGACAGCACCTCAAGCCCATCTTCACCCTGCAGTAGAAGGTATGTTTGTAACAGAGGACTCTGACCTGAGGGATATCAGTATCCAGGAATCCCTCCCAAGCCCTTGATCTGGGTGGCCCAGTAGGTAGTCCCTACCTCATCACGATGCAGGGCCACGAGCTCCGTGGAGCCATTGTTGGGGGTCGGTACCACCTTTACGAAGGTCGCTTTGCTAGGGTTGTATTCCTGCCAGAGGCAAAGCATTGCCACTGAGCCCTTTTCAACCCATGGGTCCACAGCTCCCATGGGTGGGGGCATGTGGGCACAGCAGCTGCATGGTCATGTTCCAAACATATCACTGGGCTCTGACACTGGCCTGGCCATTTTCCAGCCTGTCATTGTATAAGGGGCACCACCTCACTGTGCCCCTGACCCCATATCATGAAACTGGAGTCATGGATAGCACCCAACACCCAGGGCTGTGAATCAACTCACATGTTCCTACCATGTATGAAGCCCTAGGTTTGATCTCAACACAAAGAAAAGAAAAAAAAGAGGAAGAATGATAGCTGGCACTTAGTACAAGCTCCCTCACAGCCCACCCCTTACCACTCTGTCTCTCCCCAATTCCCTATTCTTGTTGTGTAGTCTAACACACAAGGTTTATCCATGTCTGAACAAAGGGCCTTGGTATATGCCCTTTTCTCTACCTGGAACACATCATACAATTGGCTCCCCTGATGCCTTCAGACCTTTACTTATATGTCACCCTCTCAGAAGCCCTTCCTGGCTGCCCCACCTAAAGTTCCCTGGCAATGGCCCCATGCTTATCTCAATGTTGTCTCTTTTTCTTGTGGTGTTGGAGATCAAACTCAGGGACTTGCACATGCTAGGCAAGTGCTGTACCATTGAGCTACACCCCCATCCTTTTTTGGTTATTTTATTTTGAGATAGGGTTGCCTAGGCTGGCCTCAAATCTGTAATAGAGCAGCTGGGATTTCAGGCAGTGCCTCAATGTTATCTCTTTTTAGCATCAACTGCTGAGAACGAGTTATTTCTCCCACCAAAGCCACAAAGGCAGTTGACTTTGCCTGTTCTGTTCCTGCTGTTTACCTAAGACACAGGAAGTACTCCCTCAATCCTGTGTGCTGTATTCTTTCCATGGCTGCTGTTAGACCCTCCTTTTCTGCTAGATCCTGTGATGACTGGGGGGGGAGAAGAAGGGGATAGGAGCATGGTCATGACTCTAACAAACTGCCATGAAGGGAGTAGACTAGACACAGAAGCAGGCATAAAACAGCAGTAAATATAGAACTACGAACTCTGGTAATGCCATGAGAGAAAAGTACAAAATATATGGTGCTGATTCCATGGTAGGCACTTTGCAGATTTCATTTCAGCTCTTCATAATTGCACTTGGAGGTAGGTGTTACTGTTCTCTCTTTACAGGAGGGAGAAACTGAAACTCAGACAGTAGAACCACCCATCTGAGTTGTGATCAGTCTCTCCTAACTCCAAGGCTGTTTAGCTCCTCCCTGGAAAGGAAGTTCACAGCTACACTGTTTTAGCTGCAGACCAAAGGGCAGCTAAAAGCCAGTGAGGGTGGATGGAGAATGTCACAATCCTCAAATCCCCTTCCTTTAATTGTCTATTGCTGGGGTCTTTCATTGTACCAACAGAAGTCACCAAGACCAGAAGTTTCTCCCCTGGGATGTTTTACTGGAGGGGAGAATGGATTCACACTGTCAGGAGAAAGAGGATCCAATGCATATTAAGAGCCAAAGAAAGTGGCTCTATCTCATCCTGCAACTCCTGTTGCTGTCCCCTTTTCCTCTTCTTGAGGTCAACACACACCTGGGATTAGAAGGGAGTCTCACTGGAGGCAGACCTCAGTGTCCAGGGCTCCAAACTTGCTGGTATGTAATGAGGCAGGCACAGCAGGTGGTGGTGTAGTCACTGGATGTCAACTGCCAATCTAGGGCAGTTTGTGGTCACCACCTTCTGTAGCAGCACTCATTCATTTAGAACTCTGGACTGAGGGTCACATGCACTGCCTTGCAACTGTATACTGAGTAGTCCTCACCATCACCACCCTTAAAGATAGTCATTATGAGACTTCAAGCTATTAAGCTGCTTACTCACAAATAGCTCACTTTAAACATTGCAACTCACTGCATTTCATGCTTTTTTGATCTAGCATAGCTAGGAGGCTGAACATTTGCACAGCGTTACTTGGTTATAGGACCAGGCATCACAGATGGAGGGAACCCACCCCACAGATCTAGCCTCACACTTTGAAAATCAAAATAGGAGACATTCCAGAAGGCAGGCAGGACTGTTTCTGGAGAAACAACAGAGTATTTGACAGTGTGGGAGCTAGCACTAACACGTCCTATCAAACAGCAACATATGCTGAGCCCTGCACAAGTCTTACAGGTATGACATTATTGAATTTAAATTAATGTACCCAGAGAAAACGAAATAAATCCACACCTGGATCGCACAGCAAGTCAGCAACGGGGTCAAGATTAAGCCTGAGCCAAAGGGTAGAGGGCGCCAATGGGGACTCAGTCCTAGCAGATGGGGAGGATCCGGACGTGCTGGGGACCTACAAGATTGCTGCAGCTGGGATCCGTGGCAAGGCCCAACTGAGCCAGGGGTCGGGCTTGTGCGCGCGCACTTACCGGGGTGCAGGTGAGCGCGCAGTGCGCGTGCACGGACCAATGCCCCGAGAGGACGGTGAGCGCGTGCGCGAGGCAGATGGTGGCTAGCACAAGCAGCGCGGCCTCGGGGATCTGAGCCCAGCTACTGCCCCAGCCCCAGCAACCGGCGGCCGCAGCGCCCAACCACGCTGGGTAGAGCAGACCCGCGAACGGCAGCACGGTGAGGCGCCGCAGCAGAGCGAGCCGCCGGTATGGCCACACAGCGGCAACCAGCTCGTCGCCGCTTGCTATGAGCGCTGGCCCGGCAGCAAGGAGCGCGTGCGGTTGCAGCCCAGGCTTGGGCTGCCCGTCGGGCCGGGCCCCACAAGACCCGGCCCCGCAGGGCACCGTGTTGCCCACCGCCGCCATCTTTCCCAGCGCCGCGCTCGTTTCCGGGCAGAGGCACCGCCTCACTTCCGATATGTTACTTCCGGTGAACCCCGATCACCGCCATGGTGGACCTGGCAGTAGGAAGCACCAGGGCAACCAGGAAGGCTGGGTCCGGAAGTGGTTACTCAGGGAGCCGCCATAACAGCCTATGGTCGGTAGGAGAGAAAAGGCGTCGCCATGACAGGGCCTCAAAGCCCTAAATCGGCCTTCCCCCGCTGCCACGCCGGATTATGACCGGAAAGGACAAAGCAGGGAGGGTAGGCTGAGCGCCACCATGACAACCTGAACAGGAAGAGGCGAGCCTTCCTCGGAGACTTCACCAGCTCCGGCCATGAGGGGCGGAGCCTGGAGAGTGAGAAGAAGAGGCCAGTCTAGGAAGAGGGGAGTTGAGGGACTGGTCCGTTACGGGGCGTGGCCTGTCATGAGGGCGGGGCTTGTGAGGGACGGGATGGGATGCCTCTCCTCCGGGACTGGCAGGACTACAGAGCCGACCTAGAACACAACTATACCTGATCAGAGCTGTAACAGACATACACTCTAAAGTCATGGTTTAAAATTAGAAAGTGAAAATCGGCGATTATGTGAAATTATATATTATTATGTATTACTCAACTGTTGTGTTGCACAAATGCTATTATTGAACACAACTACAATAGGACTACTAAACACTGCCAATTAATAGTAATTAATAGGATGAAACAATTAGTATGTGTGAGAAAATAATAATAGTATTTTAAATGTATCTGTGTCATGGCAATTTCTCTTAACTCCTTTTAAGATTTTTTTTATTGCATGTTTCAATTTCGTAGGCTCTATTGTTGGGTTTTGGTTTTGCTTCTGTTTTTTGTGGTTCTTATTAACCTGGGCGTAGGTGTGCTAGGCAAGCACTCTACTAACTGAGTTACATCCCCAGCTCCTATTGTTGGGTATTCCTTTTTTTTTTTTTTTTAAGTTGTTGATGAACCTTTATTTTATTCATTTATATTTATATGTGATGCTTAGAATTGTAAGTCATTGCCTCACACATGCTAGGCAAGCCCTCCACCACTGAGCCACAACTCCAGCCCCTGTTGTGTATTCTTAAGATACATACATTTAAAACTTTGTAAGTCCATATCAGTGGTGCATACTGATTATCCTAGGGACTAGGGAGGCAGGAGAATTGAAAGTTCAAGGCCATCCTGGGCAACTTATTAGCAAGACCTTGTCTTAAATAAATAAATAAATAAATAACCAACTCCTTAACACCACATAAATCTCTCTCTTTTCCCATCCCAAATACATACATATAGGGTCATGTCTTAAGTTAAATATATGTCAAAAATTCTTTTTTTTGTGTGTGTGGTGATACTAGGGATTCAACATGGCCTTGTGCAAACTGCACAAGCTACATTCATAGCCCATTCCAAAAGAAAGATTTATTTTTATTTTTATTTTTTTTTTAATTTTTAGACAGGGTCTTACCAAAATTGCCCAGTATGGCTTCAAATTTGCAAACCTCTTGTCTCATCCTCCCAAGTAACTGGGATTGTAGACCTATGCCACTGCTCAAAAATGTATCTAAGTTGATGTGGTATGTGTCTTTAATCCTAGCTATTCAGGAGGCTGAGGCAGGAGGACGTAAATTCAAGGCCAGCCTTGAAAATTTAGTAAGACCCTGTCTAAAAATAAAATTTAAAAGGAGTGTGGGTGTGGCTAGTGGTAGAGTGCTTGCCTAGCTTGTTTGAGGTCCTGGGTTGGATCCCCAGTTCTGCAGGGTAAAAAGTGCATTTAATACACCTAACTTACTTGATATACCTTAGCAACACAATACATTGTAGAGAATCAATTGTTTCCCTTGTGATCACATAGCTAACTGGGATCTGCAAACTGCTGCCCTTCTCTGCATCATGAGGGAGTATCATACGGCACATAACTAACCTGAGGGAAAAAAATAAAAATTAAAAATTTGATGTATAATTTCTACTGAAACTTAATTTTCAAACTGTTATAAAGTTGAACTTTTGTAAGTCAGGATCCATCCATAATTCATGTTGCTTAGATGTATCATTATTTGCTCCAACCTGAAGTGTGACTTTCCATTTAGAGAGCATGTGTAATCCGGCATGTTTTCACAAATAATGTCTGGGTTTTGGACTAGAAATGTAGCTCAGCGGTAGAGTGCTTGCCTAGCATGCGTGAGATTAACAGAGAAGGAATAGGAAACTGTAACCTTAAATCTGAGAAGCTCTATAAACATCCTCACGATTATTCCCAAGGCTTAATCTTAGAGTATTATGAGTCCAATTAGTTCATTCATACATACATTGCTAGGCTAGTTTACACAATCTATTTTTTAGACTAAATAAAAGCAATGGAAAAATCTTGGAGACTTATGAGTACATTCCAGATTCTTTATCTATTAACTAGATGATGTCAACCTAGAGTTCCTGAAAGAACCAGACCACTGTAACCTGCCCTGTGCTCCATGATTAAGACAGTTGAGTTCACCATGTTGTCACTACCCTCACATATTTCTCATGTTCACTATTTATAAAGTTTCTTTTCAAAGAAAAACAGGAGATCCCCAAAGCACATGTCATTTTGAAGGACCTATATTCCTCCCTTTGAGGCATAAAAAATCCCACTCCATTGTTTTTCTAAATAAATCTTTCGATGTTTCTCTTCTGACCTGTCCTGAAATTTCTTTCTGTGGCAAGAGTCAACCAGCCAGGACTGAGTGGAGGTCTCCTTCTCCCTTCTGGGGGACCTCCTTAATCCTTATCCAGTGACATGATCACCCAGCAGTGTGGGAACTGAGTGCCCTCTTCACCCAATCTAGTATCTCCATCGAGAAAAGTTCTTTTGTTCCCTCTACTGTGATGGGGCAGCACAGAGTTCTGGTCAGGATGTGTGGACTGGGGGATGCTGAGGATGGCAGCAGGTCTGACTCCCTTTTGGCTATGATGGTGGCTCTGGGTAGGTAACCTGTGATCAAACAGGAAGAGTGGCCAGGCACTGAGTGGTATTGCACCAAGGGCTCCAAGATTGGGAATAGCCAGAAGATCCTGGGATGCAATTGTCAGGTGTAGGCACCTGTGAGGTCTCTTAGGTAACACTCATGTTTTCAGAAGATAATGGCTGCACCAATTCAAATGCAGCCTTCTCTGCTCTCCACAATCAAAGAGGGCTGCCAAGCTAGGCCTGAGAATACTGGGTGCTATATGTGTTTGTTTCTCTAACACCACCAGCCATTCTCCCTCCTATTGCACTTCAGAACATGGCACCATCCAAACATCTGCTGCCCTCTGCCCCACCCAAACACTGTCCCTGTCACCATCCCCTGTCTAATACCTCTTAAGTAGGAAGTGGCAACCCAGCCCTGCAAATCCTGGGCTCTAATCAACTCTCAGGATGCACAAGATGCAGGTGTGACCACCTCTCAGTGACACTGAAGGTGTGGGCATCACCCAATGCCTTTACACATTCATTCTGGGAGGCCCTGGCAACACACACACACACCCTCCATAATGGGAGTGGCAGCAGGCCCCACCTCTGTTAGTAGTTCGAATCTCTGTAGGTGCCTGATCTCTTCCTGCTCTCCCTTTGACCTCTGTGAGCCCAGGCAGATTTGTGTCTCCAAAGTGGTACAAGGAAGAACTTCCCTGAGGCAGCTCAACCAATCAGGCTCCACAAGGGACCAGAGTCAGGCCTGTGGTGTTCTACAGGGTCACCAGCAATAGCTCAAGTCAGTCACTTGCAGTGCAGTGCACCTGCACAGGCTGGTCAGTTTCTTCAGGCCTCACAGGAAAGCTGGTTGATTGTCACTTCCCTGTGCAACCTATCTCTAAGCAGTCACTGTTCATCAGCAGGTATGTATGCCGGCTAGACAAATAAATTTGTTTTTTTGTTTGTTTGTCCAACTTTTTAAAAAAAATTAGTTGCAAATAGATTTTTTACTTTATTTGTTTATTTATATGTGGTGCTGATGATCAAACCCAGGGCCTCCCACGTGTCAGGCAAGTACTTTACCACTCTACACCATTCCATTGGTGTATATATCCAACTTTATCCAACTTTTGATGTTTATTTATGTATCTATCTAACTCTATTTTTTTTAATTGGTACCAGAGATTAAACCCAGGGGCCTTAACCATTGAGTAATATCCCTTGCCTTTTAAAAGGGATATATATATTTAGAGACTGGGTCTAGTTGAGTTGCTTAGGGCCTCACTAAATTGCTGAGGCTGGCTTTGAACTTGTGATCCTCCTGCTTCACCCTCCTGAGCTGTTAGGATTAGGCATGTGCCACTGCACTTGGCTCTATCCAACTTTTGATGAATATTTCAGCTAATTTCAGATTTTGTCTATTAAGAATAAAACTCATGAAAATACACATTCAAGTATTTGTAAGAGCATATGATATCGTGTATCTAGGAAATTTTAGAAATTTAGCATATGATATCATGTCTGTAGGAAATTTTATTCTTCTTAGAGGCAAAATGATTTGGTGTTGTGTAGGTATATGTTTAACTTCTTCAAAAACTGCCAAACTCTTTACCAAAGTGCTGGTTCCATTTTATATCATTGGCAGGTGTGAGAGTTGTTCCACATCCTCATCAACATTTGATATAGTCAGGCTTTATAACTTAAGACTTCCAAGTAGGAAGTTTAAATTCTTAATGGTGGTGTACATATGCATTTGCCTAATGAATAATGTTGTCCAGTGACATTTCACGGTCTTATATCACACTGATACATATCCTGTAGTTAAGTGTTTATTGCATTTGTTTTTAGATTATTAGTTCTTGAGATTCTTTATATATTCTGGATATAATACTTTATTTGATTATCATTTGTAAACATTTTCTCCCAACCTATGGCAACACTTTAAAATTCTTTAGCAGTATCTTAAAAAACACAGAGAGGGCTGGGAATATAGATAGCTCAGTTGGTAGAGTGGTTGCCTCATATGCACAAGGCCCTGGATTCAATCCCTAGCACACATACACAAAACAAAACAACAACAACAAAAAAACAGAGGTTCTTGATTTTTAATTTTTTTTCTTGATTTTTTTTAAAATTTGGTTTATTGAGGTGAATCTTTTTTTTTCTTTTTTTCTTTTTTTTGGGTGGTGCTGGGGATTGGATCCAGGGCCTTGTACATGAGACTAGCAACTGGTATATGCCCACCCTTCTTGACTTATTTTTGAGACAGAGCCTCCTGGTGTTGTCCAGACTGGCCTTGAACTCCTGCTGCTTCATCCTCTTGAGACTTTAGGCATGTGCTGCTGTGCCCAGCAAAAGTTCTTACTTTTGATGAAGCTTAATTTGAAAACTTTTAAACTGGTTCTGTGTTTTTGACATACCCAGTGTGTGTGTGTATATGTGTGTGTGTGTGTGTGTGTGTTACTGAGGGCCCTGTGCAAAACACCCCTAAGCCTTATATGTACAAATATTTTACCTAATGTAGAGTTGAATTGTTTTTTAAATTATTTTTTAGTTTAGTTGGACACAATACCTTTATTTAATTTATTTATTATTTTTATGTGGTTCTGAGGATCGAACCCAGGGCCTCACATGTGTGAAGTAAGTGCTCTGCCACTAAGCCACAACCCCAGCCCAAGTTGAATAGTTTTATCCATATTTTCTTTGTCAGTATAAAAATTTAGGTTATACATTTAGATCTATGATTCATATTGAGTTAATATTTGTACATGTGGTGAGGCATAGATCCATGTTCTTTATTTTTGTATATGCATATTCTATTGCTGAGTATTGTTGAAAGAGAATTTTCTACTGCATTGTCCACTTCAATAAAAACAATACCTGACCACATGTGTGGGCATATTTCTGGGCCCTTTTTTCTATTCCATTGGTGTATATAACTATTGTTATGACAAATGCACACTGTCTTGATTATAGGTTTTTTTTTTTTAATTTTTTTTTTTATATTTATTTTTTAGCTTTTGGCTGACACAACATCTTTGTTTGTATGTGGTGCTGAGGATCGAACCCGGGCCGCACGCATGCCAGGCGAGTGCGCTACCGCTTGAGCCACATCCCCAGCCCTTGATTATAGGTTTTTTAAATTAAGCTTTATAGATTCTTAAATTAAGCACTGTTATATTCACCAAAGCTTCATTTTCTTATTTTGTTCAGAATTGCTTGTTTATTCCAGGTACTTTGCATTTCCATGTTAAGTTTATAAACCCATAATGTATTGTTATTATTCTTGTTTTACAGTGTTAACGATTTTTTATTTTATTTTATTTTATTTGGTTCTGGAGTTAAAGCCAGGCTCTCCTGCATGCTAAGCATATGCTTTGCCACTGAGCTACATCCCTAGCTCCTGCGATCCAAGTGTGGATTTATTTCGTTTTCGCTGGGTACATTAATTTAAATTCAATAATGTCATACATGTAAGACTTGTGCAGGGCTCAGCAAATGTTGCTGTTTGATAGGACGTGTTAGTGCTAGCTCCCACACTGTCAAATACTCTGTTGTTTCTTTTAAATCTTTTAAAAAGATTTTAGTAAGAATCTTTGGTATTACCAAGACTACTTGAATTGTCATTTCTGGTGCTCTTCTTTCTTCTTTGTATGTCTAGCCTTTTTTCTCTTCAGGGATTCCTTTGACATTTCTTATAGAGTTAGAATGCTGGTTGCAAATTCTTTCATTAAGTCTAAACAAAGCACTTATTTCCCTTCATTGAATAGCTATTCTTGGTTGGGTATAGGATTTTAAGTTGGTATAATTACTCTTTTGGTTCTTGTTCCACTGTCTTATGATTTCATTATTTCTATTAAGTATGTTCTCAACTGTATCTTTGCTTCTCTATAGTGAATATGTCTTTTTTCTCTATTTATTTTAATGAATTTTTCTTTCTCCCTGGCTTGAAGCATGATGACATGCCTTGCTATAAATTTTTTTTTTATATAAATCTTCTGTTTGTAGTTTAATGGTCTTTTTGGATCTTTGGGGGTTTTTTAATTTTTTTTTTTTTTTTTTTTTTTTAGTTTTCGGCGGACACAACATCTTTGTTTGTATGTGGTGCTGAGGATCAAACCCGGGCCGCACGCATGCCAGGCCAGCACGCTACCGCTTGAGCCACATCCCCAGCCCCTGGATCTTTGGTTTTATACTTTATACCTAATTTGAAAAATTTGGAGCCATTATTTATCCAAATTTTTTTTTGTCCTTCCCTGCTTTCAAGGAGTCCAATTATAAGCATATTATGGCATTTGTGGTTGTACCAATACCAGTTCACTGATGTTCTGTTCATTTTCTCCATCCCTTTTCTCTGCATTTTGTTATTACATTTTCTGTGGCTAAATCTTGAACTTTACTCATCTTTTCATCTTTCCTATTTTAATTCCTTCCTGTGGAAAACAAATGAGCTGACCCTGCAGTGGAGGCAAAAGCCAAGCCTGGGAAACATTCCTTGCCAAAAGGTGAGGATGTGAACAGCCTTGATACTGGGCTCTGACATCAATAGTTATCAGATGTTCCAGTACAATGGGTTTTCTGGGTACAGCAGGATAGTCGCAGGATGTTCCTGATACTGTAACAGCAGGATAGCCACCAAATGTTCTAACTCTGCAACATTTTAGTGCACAAAGAAGCCTCTTGATAACTCAGAAGCCTTAAACAATTTACAAAGCTTCTGTAGTTTAACTTTTTGATAATGAGACCCTGTATAATAAACATGAGCTAATTCTGGGTCATTGTTCCTCTGTCGGAGGACAGTGTCCCTCCTGGCTCCAGCTTTGCTTTAAAATGTCTCTGTGTTTTTCTTTGTTTCTATGCTTCTTTAAAAAACATTATTTTATTTGTGGATGGACACAATAACTTTATTTTATTTGTTTATATGTATTTTTTATGTGGTGATGAGGATCAAACCCACAGGCACTGGGCAGGCACTCTACCACTGAGCTGTACCCCAGCCCCATGTCTCTGTGTTTTTCTTATCTCCTGTCACACCTACTTGAGATCCGTTGTTGATGCTGAGCAGGTTGTGGCACCTTCTAGTGTATTTTTTCTGGTGATTTATAAATAGTTTTCATATGTTAGAGTCTGTAAACAAGTCAAAATAACACCTGGCATTTTGCCAGGGGAATGTTAGAGTTCCTAAACAAGTCTGGATGGTGCCTGGCAAAATGCCAGAGGGAGTGGTTTGAGAAGTAACAAAAGTGAGCCATTAAGTGTGGAGATTCCTGATTGGTTGACTGCTGTATCTAGTTTATGCTAATTAGATAAGCTGTGTGGAATGTATAAATACTGCTCCTGTCCTGCAATAAACGGCTTCCACTCCTGCTGTATCAACGTACAGTACACAAGTTGTTCGTCACCCCTCGGTTATTTTGCCCAGCCAGCCGGGCTGCGGCATTCATATCTATTAGTTTGATTTGGTTTTTGTTTTGAGTTTTAAGCATTTTGTGGTAAAATATTCATCCATAAATTTTTCATTTTAACATTTTATGTGTCTAACTTGGTTTCATTAAGTATATTCATAAGGTCACATAACAATTTTTGCTACCCCTAAAACTCTCATCATTTCAAACAAATTCTGTACCCATTGATGGCATCTGCTTTGTTTTTCATGACAATGAGTTTTATCAAATGATTTTTCTGTATCCAGTAGAGCTGATCATGTGCATACATTTATTTATTTATTTATTTAAAAATATTCTTTAGATGTTGATGGATGTTTATTTTATTTATTTATTTATATGTGGTACTGCGAATCAAACCCAGTGCCTTACACATGCTAGGCAAGCACACTACCACTGAGCCACAACCCAACTCCTAAATACAGCATTTAAATTTATAATCCCTCTAACATGCTGCTTGTTCCATTCATTAGTATTTTGTTAAGGATTTATGCATCAGTATTGTAAAGGAAAACTGTGGCTTCTTTTCTTTGTAGTACCATTGTTTGACTTTCGATTCAGGGTGCACTTGGTCTCACAGAACGAATTGGAAAGCATTCTCTCTTCTTCAGTTGTTCAGAAGTTGAGAAGCATTGTTGCTAACTTTTCTTTAAGTATTTGGCAAATTTTACCAGTGAAGTCATCTTGTCCTGGCCTTTCATCACTGGAGGTTTTTGATTACAGATTCAATCTCCTCACAAGTTATAGTTCTAATCAGATTTTCTGTTTCTTCATGATTCAGTGTTAGTAGATTATGCATTTCTAGAAATTTGTTTACCTCTTCTGGGTTATCTAACTTTTTCTGGTGTAGTGTTTTCTTTGAATCCATTCTCTTTCTGCAAGGTTCATAGTAATGAGACAGAAAGCACCAAAGGGAAAAGTGCAAATGCAGTTCTGGGCCTTGGTGTATGGCCTGACAGCAGACCTCAGAAGACTTGTGCCACCCTCAACCAGTGTCAGCTTTGTATCATTGGGGTCAGGGTGCTACATATGTGTTCTCTTTAACATTTACAGTAACATCTTTAGCACAGGATAAAATGCTTGAGTTGAGTATACCCAAAGTTAATTGACATGATCACCCCTAAAAATAAACAATAAAAGGAGCTCCTTAGACATTAAAAAGACAACTTGGGCCAGGTGCTGTGGCACATGCCTGTAATCACAGAGGCTTAGGAGGCTGAGGCAGGATGCTCTTGGGTTCAAAGCCAGCCTCAGCAACTTAGTAAGGCCCTAAGCAACTCGGTGAGACTCTGTCTCTAAATAAAATACAAAAAGGGCTGGGGATATGGCTCAGTTGTTAAGTGCCCCTGGGCTCAATCTGATGTCTTCTTCTCAGAGCACTGTCTCTCTTTCTAAATGAAATCTCCAGTAAAATCCATGCCTGTATATTTGCTCACCTGACTTGATTTGTGTCTATTTTCATCTATTTAAAATGTTACAGGGCACAAGTTCTACTGTGAAATTGAAATAGCCCAAAGGCCTTCTTTCACCAGGGTTCTTGCAATCATGCCAGAAAGATTTAAGACATATGGCTCAGAATAACAGCATGAGTTTATTAGAAGTGATAGGAAAAGGGTACACTCTCAAGGGAGAGAGTGGGTCCTCTAAGAGAGGAGAGGATGCTGCGCCCCTTCTGCTTCCAGTTTTACTGGGAGTCCCAGGGAGGTTTCCAAAGTCCCACCCAAGTCTACCTCTGACATTTTATTTTTTTATGTGATGCTGAGGATCAAACCCAGTGCCTCACACATGCTGGCAAGCACTGAGCTACAACCCCAGCCCCCACGCACAGCATAAGAGCTGCTTTAACTGCCTCAAAGTAATGGTGTGGCATTCACAGAGGAAATTGAGTCCCTCTGTTTTTAACCTCAATTTCCTGCCCCCTTAATCAGTTTTCTATCCTTTGAATCAGTTTTCTACCCTCAGCAAGCTTTCTTTGTGAGGGTCTTGATGCTTTACTTGCCAGAATGATTGGGGGGTTGTAATAGTTTTGATGATAAGGGAGGGTCCAGGCTACCTGGTGGGGTGTGACATGATCTTGAACCAATATTTTTTCTTAAGGGGATGTTATTATGGTTGGGGAAAGTTTTGACACACCAGACCCGGGTCTTCCAGGTGCTTTTCTGTCAGATAAGTGTCCCTGTGATTTTCAGTGGCTCTTCAATGTCTTTTCTCTGCTCATCCATTCATGACTGAGTAGTTACCTAACAAAAAAATCCCAATGTCCTCTGGTGTCAGTAATATCTCTGCTTTCATTTCTAAATTTAGCAATTTGCTCTGTGTTTTTAAGTCAATATAGCTAAAGGTTTATCAATTATGTTTATATTTTCAGAATTTATATATATATATATTGTTCCCCTTTTGTTTATTTTATTTATTTATTTATTTATTTTAGGAGAGAGAGAGAGAGAGAGAGAGAGAGTTTTTTAATATTTATCTTTTAGTTTTCGGCGGACACATCTTTGTTTGTATGTGGTGCTGAGGATCGAACCCGGGCCGCATGCATGCCAGGCGAGCGCGCTACCACTTGATCCACAACCCCAACCCCTGTTTCATCTTTTTTTTTAACTGAAAATGTTTACCGACAGATAAGTTGTAAACGATTCTTGGCATACTTCATCCCAAATTTCTGATCCCTGGAGGACACCCAATCATCCTTCCTGTCCTAGTCTGGTCCATTGTGGTCTGGTAAACGTATTGCTCCATTGCATGATGAGCCTGTGACTTCGGAACAACAAGAAGTACAAGACAATAACCGGGCATGGTCTGGGAAGCTGCGAACAAGTTCTGCTCAAATGCAATTATGACCCAGATTGGGCCAGGACCGTCCCTGGGGAGGCAGCCGGGAACTGGCAAGGGCTATGACGTCCTGATCCTGTCAATTCCACTCAACCACAAGATCGCTTCTCCTGTCACTCAGTGGGGTGGGCACTGGGTCACTAGCCAATCAGGCTCTCAGGGGCGGGGCCATGCTTGCTCTCTGAACCGTGAGGTTGTGGTTTCTGCCGCCGCTAGGCTGGGAACCCGGCCTCAGCTTTTGTTGGCGGCGACACCTCGGATGACCGCAGGAGCCTTAGGGAGGACGTTAGGGACCCCAGAAGCTGGGAAATGGTGAGTGGGAATCCCGTGTTCTGAGACCAGGGAAGACAGGCTGGTTGGAACCGGCGGAAACCGCTTGTGGCAGGGCCGGCCTCCCCGCATCAGCTCCGGAGTTTGCGGCCGCCGCCGGCGCCGCTTGGCCCTCGGTCCCCCCTGGCCCTGGGTGGCTGGAGGATCCCCCTCCCCCCGCCCTCTCCGGTCCCACCGCGGCCGCTTGGGCCCGCCCGGGGTCCCGGAGCCCCGGAGCGCAGTCGGGCAGCAATGTGCCCGCAGCCCGCGTCTCCCTGGACTGTGCGGTGAGGACCGGGGAGGCTCTGTCTTTTGAAAAACCGAAATTCAGGTGAAGTCCAGGTTAACAGTTTCTCATCCACAGATCCTGCTTTTAGATCCTGAAAATTGCTTGCCAAACTCAAGGTCGTTTTGCTTCTGGATGTTGTCTCCTAGAAGTTCTAAACTTTGCATTTTACATTTAGATTTGCGATCCACTTTGCGTTTAAGTGTGTGTCTCCTGTATTTCTTTGTATATGGATGTCCGGGTGGTCCAGTATTATTTGTTGAAAGGACCATATTTTCATCATTGAATTTCCTTTGCTCTTTTGTCAAAGATCAATTGACCAATTTTTGTGGGTTTATTTTTGGGTTTTCTGTTTGGTCGAACTATGTTTATTCTTTCCTCTTGATTATTGTAGTTTTATATTAAGTTTTAAAGTTAGGTCAATCCTGTGTACTTTTTATTCTTCAATATTGTTTTGGCCATTCTGTTTTTTCTTTTGTTTTGTTTGCCTTTCCATCCAACCTTTAGATTTTTTTTTTTTTTTTTTGGTTATTGGTAACCTAACTTGTCAGTGTTTTTATTGGGATTGTGTTGAATTCATAGTTAAAATGGAGAACTGACATTTTAATAATATTGAGGTGTCCTATCTATGATCATGGAATATCTCTCCATTTATTTGGTTATTCCATATTTGTACTAGAAATTTATAGTTTTTGTCATATAGGTCTTTGTTAGACTTATATAAAAATATTCCTCTTTTTATTGTTGGTGCTATGTAAGGGGTGCTGTGTAGTGGTGCTGTATTTTTAATTTCAAATTCAGTTATTCATTGCTGTTATGCAGGAAAATGATAGCCTTTTGTATATTAATCTCATATTCTATAACTTTGCTATATCATCTTATTAGGTTCTTGAGTTTTTTGTTGATTTTGGAATTTTCTACATAGACAGTTGTGTCATCTATGGACAGTTTTTTTCCTTCTCAATTTTAATGGTTCACCTTCCCTCTCTTTTCTTGCTGTGTGATTCTTTGCAATTACTGGTATGATCATATGAATTTTGTTATTTAGTTTGTTTATGTGATGGGTCATTAATTGATTTTTTAATTTTTACTTTTTGAATGGTGGGAATTGAACCTAGGGCCTTCTACCACTGAGTTATGTTCCCAAACCATTTTATTATTATTATTATTATTATTATTATTTTGAAGATATGGTCTAAGTTGTGGAGGCTGGCTTTGAACTTGTGATCCTCCTGCTTCAGCCTGGGAGTCCCTGAGATTACATTTTAAGATTCAATCTGTTAACATTTGTTGAGGATTTTTACATCTATCTTCTGTAGTTTTCCTTTTTTGTAATGTCTCTGTCTTGGGTTGTTGTAGGGTAATGTTAGCCTTATTGCATTAATTAGGAAGTGTTTATTCTGCTTTTATTTTGTGGAAGGGATTCTGGAGAACAGGTATCAATTTTTCCCTAAATGTTTGGAAGAATTTACCAGTGAGATCATCTGGGCCTAGTTCTTCCTTTTTTGGAGTATTACTAGTCATTGATTCAATTTATTAATACAGATTCATATTGTTATTTCTCCTCATGTGCCTTTTGATAGGTTGTTCCTTTCAAAGAATTTGCCCCTTTCATCTAAGTTACCAAATTTGTGGTCATGAAATTTCATAATATTCCTTTATGATCTTCTTTAATATCCATGGAATCAGTAGTGATGTTCCCTCTTTCATTTTTTTTGCCTTTTTTTTTTTTTTTGGCTTGGCTGTAGGTTTAATGATTTTATTAATATTTTTGAAGAACCAACTTTTGGTATTGTTGCTGAGGCTGGCCTCAAACCTGCAATCTTCCTGCCTCTTCTAAATTGCTGGAATTACAGGTGTGTGCTACCAGTCCCAGCTGAACAATACACTTTTGAACAATGAATGGATCACACCAAGAAATAGAGGAGATTTCTACTTTGAAATTGACCTAATCTAGTGGATTAAATGGATTGAAATGCATCCCAGTGGATTGAAATGGATCCAATCTAGTGGAGAGACTTTTTATTCTTTCATTTTCAATATTTCTGTTTGATTCTTCTTCAGAATTTCTCTCTTTATTGAAATACTCTTTCATATCCCATATTTTCCTACCGTTATTCATTCTTTGAGCTTCTTTTAATTAATTGATTATTTTAACTATTAAGTTTTTGAATTCTTTGGGATTTTATCCACTTGGACATCTATGGATTCACTTATTAGGGAGTTATATGCCTTTAGAGGCATCCTATTTCCTGGTTTTCTCATGTTTCCTGTATTTCAGTATTGATGTATTGAAATTTATATCCAATTGGAACCCCATAAAATCCAGACCAAAGAAAGAATTTTAAAGGCTATAAGAGAGACATACCAGTTCACAATTACAGGAAAATGAATGAGGATAACATCAGATTTCTCAACAGAAACATGGAAGTCCAGGAGGGCTTGAAACAATGTATTCATGCCCTAACAAAACAATGGTCAGTCCATTCAATCTGCTTGAATGATGACTCCCCTACTGTTTTATGGAAGTCTCTTTAGTAAACCGCTTTCTCTTTACTATGTGTCTGGAGCCAGGGATCTATTTCTGTCAAAGGACCCGCTGAACATGTTCACTATCCTTTGATCAATTCCTGGCCCTACATTGCAACTGTCATTACTTGAAAGCTAAGTGTATACTAATATACCATAAATACTTATTAAGAACATTTTCTATAACTCTATAGTACAGAATTAGAAACTGGAGTAATAACCTGTAATAGGCTAAAAAAATTAAAAAATTAAAATCAATATACATGTAGGGTATGAAAACAAAAGAGAAAGAAGAAGAGGTATAAAAGGGAAAAGTAAAGGAAAAAAATTGGGGAAGGAAAAGAGGCAGAAGAAGAAAAAGCAAGTAGCAGAAAAAAGGTTGAGTGAGAGTATAGAAGAAAAAGAAGAGAAAGCTGAAATGAATAAATTCTTTACTTCGAAGAAAAAAGAAAGAACATATAAGTCAAAGAAACAGTAAACCAAAAAAACGAAAACAAACACAAACAAAATAAATAGGAAAAATGGGAGGGAAGTAAGAGAGACCGAAGGAAAAGTGATGAGAGAGAAAAGGAAGGGGGGAAATAAGAGGAATAGAGTATAGGAAGAAGGATGAGTACCCAGCAGCTAAAAGTCCATGTGATGAATACCCAGCAGCTTTGGCAAGTGTGTGTGCACACCTATATCCCTGGGACTAACAACTCACTTTGCTGTTTCCTTCCCCAGGGATATTAGGGTGACTCTGAAAGTTTCACATGATGAATCCCAGTGACTGCAACAGGTGTAGACACCTGTACCCCTGTGAATATCCTACTACTCTTGCCCTATCCTGTGAAACCCAGATGGCTCTGAAAGTCCCATGACAAATTCCACTGCGTGAGATCTGGACAGATTAAATTGTCCCAAAGTGCAACTGGTGTGTATAGTCCTGTGTAAAACCCAAACTGCCAGTTTCAGAAGTCCCATCATCAGCCTTTCACAGATTAGAGCTCCCAGTGGGTTCATGCCATAGTCCCATTCCTGATCCTCAGATGATTTTTGGATTGGGCACACATTAACCAAATTAGGGGGAGGGAGAAATTAGCATGAGGTTGTTGGGTCTTGGGGATTCAAAAAATAAGAGAAAAAAAGAGAGGACAAAACAAACAAACAAACAACAACAACAACAAAAAAACCAACCAAACAAACAAAACCATGCAGGGATTTCTCATCTCTCATGCAACCTAGACAGTGATGTCGCTTTTAAGAGTATCCTCTTCTCAGCTCTCAATGAGTCCAGAAGAAAATATCTGGGAATGCAGGTATGCTATTCAGCCACATCATTATTGTTCGGCTGTATTTAAATCTTTGTTCTCCTCAAACTGCATACATGCCTGATAGTAGAGTTGGCCTTTTCTTGTTTTAAAAATATTTTTAGTTATGTATGGACACAATACCTTTATTTTGCTTATTTATTTTTTTTGTGGTGCTGAGGATTGAACCTGGTGCCTCATATGTGTGAGCTACAGCCCCAGACCTAGAGGTGGCCTTTCTTGAAATCTTTAAGATTCTTCTTTTTTCCAGCTCTCTGGAGAGGAGTTTCCCTTCCCTCATGGAGCAGCCATGTGCTCAGCACTGATGGAAGTCTATTTCTCTTTCTTCTTTTTTAAACTCTTTCATAATTCTAAACAACCAGTGTTCCTGTTCCTCAACCGATCACTGACTCTTGAGTTGGAATTCAGAACTTGCCCTCTGCTCCCCTTTCTCATTGTGCAGCTGCACAACTGTTGATTCAGTTCAATTGTAGGGAGTAGCCAGTATGTGCTGACTACAAAACTTTCCATTCTTCAAAACATAAATATATAAATATGCATGGAAAATCTCCCACTCTTCACTATATATATTATATATCAAATATGTATGAAATATCCTATCTATTCCACTCAAGAAATATTTGTCTTTGATTTCTGAATGTGTTCTAGGCTGATCACATTGTCCATGGAATAACTGGAAATGCAATGTATTTTTTTTCAAGTAGAGACCATGTTTTAAAATGGTTGTGATTTCTCACTCTGCTCTAAAGTGCCACTCTATGCCAGCTCATGGAAAACTCCTTTCCTTTTGGCTATTTGTTTTCTACTAATACTAGGCTGCTTTGAATATTAGATTTGAAAGTCCTTAATGTATGTGAGGCAAGCCATACATTAAGACTTTGGTCATTGTTAGACTTGTTTTTCCTTTTAGGTTATTAAAAGCAGTTTTTGTTGACTACTGAAGAGTATGTTTTAAAGATTTATGAGATTTTTATGAGGTATGTTTTGGAAGAGGTGATGTCAAATTGGTTATATTGAGTTTTTTCTAAGAACATGTGTCATCTTAACACTGATATAATTCTGGTTTGACAATGCTCAATATAAATTTAAAAATTGTTCTGTTAGGATCGTTACATAATGATAATTTTTCATAGTACTTTATTAAATTTAGCTGGAGTTAAGTGCTTGCAAGTTCCCAAATGATCTCTCTTGGTGTAAATACATAGGAAGAATTCAATTTCCCAAAGGACAAGTTGTTAAAACATGCATGAAATAGTGTCTACCAGGTAATAAGCTCAATAGACTCAGTGCACAGTGGGGTCTAATCCTCTAGGTACCACAGTGAGCATGGAACAAATTAATAGACATTCAGAAGGAAAACAGGAGTTCAGAAAGGACTATAGTATTTACATAAATCATGTAGGCACAGTTAAGCACTCTTATAATTTATGTTGGTGAACTACTTCAAGTTCCAAGTTCCCTGATACTAGCAAAATTTGAACTATGTGAGCAGACTTGGGACTGCTAATGTTAACTCTTTGTTATGACAGAAACCAGTTCTACAAAGACAAGTTAGGGTGATCTAGCAGCACTTCTCACTCCCTGAGCCCACTAATAAGAGGATGTTCCAACTGTGCTGTTCCCTCTCTGAGTAGCTCAATTCTAGAATTAGAACTTCTGTGTGGAAGGGAGTGTCATCCAAGGACAAGAATTCTCATGACCAAGTCATGGAGTATATTTGGAAACCATAGAATCATGTGAACCTTTTATGAATTGAGTGTAGATCCTGTGTTGTCAGTTGGACTCATTCTCTTGTACATGTATGTGGAATGTTTTAGGATTCAGTGGCTTTTCAGGATGTAGCTGTGGACTTTACCCAAGAGGAATGGGCTTTGCTAGATCCTTCCCAGAAGAATCTCTACAGGGATGTAATGCTGGAAACCTTCAGGAACCTGGCTTCTGTTGGTAAGAATGACATCATCCCTTTACTTAGTCAGTTAGAGGACAAGTGTTTCTTGGTCATGCATGCTGTTCTGTGATTTGGAATGTGAAAAGGGAAAAATTTGGTGAGTTGATCATAGGCATAGGCATAGGAATCATTATAGTGTACACTCAACCAAGAAAGTAATAATAATTTTCATATAATTTTTTTGTTGGTACTTGGGATTGAACCCAGGGAGGACACTCTACTTACCATTAAGCTACTCATCCATCACCCAGCATTTTTTTTTTTTTTTGGACAGTGTCTCACTGTTGCCCAGGCCAGCCTTAAACTTGCAATCCTCCTGCTTTAGCCTTTTTACTGGTTGGGATTATGGGTGTGTAGCACATTCCTGGACAATTTTTAAATAATTTCTAATAAGTCATAATTCTTGTGTCCCCATTTTAGGAAACAAATGGAAAAATCAGAACATTGAAGATCGGTACAAAAATTATGGGAGAAATTTGAGGTAATTTGCATGCACAAGAGAAATCAAAGTCCCTTGAGAGAATCCTAGTATGTCAGGGAATTTTAAGAACAAACAAACTAAATAGATAAGTATAACTTTAAATTTATTTATCATTAAAAGTTTTCACCAGAAATATTTACTTAAATGTAACAAATATGTTCGCAAAACAGTTCACTTGTAAACAATACTAAGCACCTGCATGTATGAATGTCACTGTTTTGAAAATAGCTAAGTGGGATTCATGTTTCAATGTAATCCATTTACTTTTAAGTCATTCAGCCATGGAAAAAATCCTACACTTTCCCTGATTTGGGGGGTCATGGAACTCCAACACTTACTAATTAAATAGATAGGTAATAATAGTCAAACCCTTGCTAATGCACTTGTCATTTTTTACAGAAGTTATGTGGTAGAGAGACTCTGTGAAAGTGAAGAAGGTGGTCAGGCTTTAAATATTAATCAGAGCAAGAAAATTCCTGCTGGAGTAAAACCATGTAAATGCAGTGTGTGTGGAAAAGTTTTCCTGTGTCATTCATCCCTTAAGGGGCACCTGAAATCTCACTCCAGATACAAGGCACTTGAGTGTGAGGAATATGGAGAGAAGCCACATAAATGTGAACAGTGTGGGAAAACCTTCATTTCTCTCAGAAGTGTTGGAAGACATATGGTGACCCATAGGATAAAAGGCTCTTATACTTGTGAGTTGTGTTTGAAAGTCTTTGATTCCCCCAGTTCATTTCAAATACATCAACAAACTCACACTGGAGCCAGACCCTCTGATGACAAGCAGTGTGGGAAGACCTTTCTTTGTTCTAGTTCATTTCAAATCCCTGGCAGAATTCACAGTGTAGAAAAATCTTACGAATGCAAACAATGTGATAAAGCTCTGAGTTGTTCCAGTTCCCTTCATAGACATGGAAGATCTCATAATGAAGAAAATCCCTATAAATGTAAACAATGTGGTAAAGTTCTTAGTTCTTTCAATTCCCTTGGAATACATGAAAGAACTCACACTGAAGCAAAAACCTACAAATGTAAACAATGTGGTAAAGTACTCAGTTCTTCCAATTCCCTTAGAGTACATGAAAGAACTCATGCTGAAGACAAGTCCTTTGAGCGTAAACAATGTGGTAAAGCTCTCAGAAGTCACAGTTACCTTCAAGAACATGAAAGAACTCATATTGAAGGAAAACTCAATGAACATGAACAGTGTGGTAAAGTACTGAGTTGTCCCAGTTCCCTTCAACTTCATGAAAATGTTCATAGTGTAGAAAAACCCTGTGTATGTAAACAATGTGGTAAAGCCTTCCGATATCAAAGTTCCCTTCTACGGCATGAAAGAGCTCACACTGGAGAGAAACCCTATGAATGTAAACAGTGTGGTAAGGCCTTCACTCGCAACAGTAACCTTCGAGAACATGAAAGAACTCACAATGAATCAAAACCATACCAATGTAAGCATTGTGGTAAAGCTCTCAGTTCCTCCACCTCCCTTCGATCTCATGCAAGAACTCATAACAGAGAACAGTCCTATCAGTGTAAACAATGTGGTAAAGCGTTCAGGTTTCCCAGTTCCCTTAAAGTGCATGAAAGAATTCATAGTGGATACAAACCCTATGAATGCAAACAATGTGGTAAAGCCTTCAGACATCATAGCTACCTTCAAGAACATGAAAGAATTCATACTGAAGAAAAACCCTATGAGTGTAAACAGTGTGGTAAAGTGCTCAGTTGTTCTAGTTCCCTTCAATATCATGAAAGAACTCACACTGGAGAAAAACCCTATGAATGTAGGCACTGTGGTAAAACTCTTCGTTGCTCTAGTGCTCTTCGATATCACGAAAGAATACATACTGGAGAAAACCCCTACGAATGCAAACAGTGTGGTAAAGCTTTCACTATTTCCAATTCCCTTCGATATCATGAAAGAATTCATACTGGAGAAAACCCCTACGAATGCAAACAGTGTGGTAAAGCATTCAGATTTCCCAGTTCCCTTAAAATGCATGAAAGAACTCATACTGTATGTAAACCCTATAAATGTAAACAATGTGGTAAAGCCTTCCGATGTCACAACTACCTTCAAGAACATGAAAGAATTCATACTGAAGGAAAACCCTATGAATGTAAACAGTGTGGTAAAGTTCTCAGTTGTTCTAGTTCCCTTCAATATCATGAAAGAGCTCATACTGGAGAAAAATCCTATGAATGTAAACAATGTGGGAAAGCTTTCAGTAGTTCCAGTTCCCTTCGATATCATGAAAGAAATCACCCTGGAGAAAGACGCTATGAATGTAAACAATGTGGTAAAGCTCTCAGTAGTTCCAATTCCCTTCGTTGCCATGAAAGAATTCATACTGGAGAAACACCCTGTGAATGTAAACTGTGTGGCAAAGCCTTCAGATTTCACAGTTCCCTTCAAAGTCATGCAAAAACCCATACTCGAGAAAAAATGTAAATGTGGTTAAAGCTGTCAGACTTTAATTCCCTTCAAATGCATGAACAACTCAATGGAGGAAAATACCATAGCTATAAAAAACTGGTGAAGACTTCAGTTTTTCCAGTTATTTTTGAAAACTGGAGGAAAGCCCTATGAATGTAAGAAATGTGTTAAGTTGTCATTTGTTTTGGGTCCATTTGAAGACATGAAAAAACTTATTTTAGAGAAAATTCCTATAAATGTGTGGAACGTAAGAATATCTTCATTTCTCTGACATCCATTCAAGGACACATGATAATGCATGCTGGAAATAGACCTTATACATATAAGCATGCATTCTATATTGAAACCCCAGTAGTTGGCACATAAACTTTTTTTGGTTTTGTTGGGTACTGGGGATTAAATCCATGGGTGCTTAACTACTGAGCAACATCCCTAGTCCTTTTTTGTTTTTTATTTTGAGACAGGGTCTCACTAAGTTGCTTAGGGTCTTGCTTAGTTGCTAATGCTGGGTTTGAACTTGCTATCCTCCTGCCTCAGTCTCTCAAGTCACTGGGATTATAGACATGCACCACTGTGCCCAGTGACAAATAAAATTTTGTTTTAATATTTATTTTCAATGTCATGAAAAGAAAGAAATCCTATAAGTGCAAGTAATATTGAAATTTTGGTGCAAATTATTATGTAATATTCCAAATTTCACAATAAGAATGAAATGTCACAGAAGTTATGATTATATTATGTTTATTAGTGGTTCATACTGAGAGAAGGTCTCTGGACTCTTGAGTTTCCATTTCTTTTCTTTTTTAATATTTATTTTTTAGTTATAGTCAAATTTTTTCATAAATATATAATGCAGATTTGCTTCTTTTCATTATAGAATTGCTTGTGAGCAGGTAATATACCTTGAACATACTTCTCTATTAATGAAAACATTTGGTTATTGGGGTCCATGTTTTATTTTATTTATTTATCTTTATGTGGTGATGAGGATTGAACCCAGGGCCTCGTACGTGCCAGGCGAGTACTCTACCACTGAGCCACAATCCCAGCCCTTGAGTTTCCATTTCTTTAGCCCAGAAACATTGAGGTGAATATTCTTGATATACTCATGTCAATTAACAATGGGATACATTCTGAGAAATGCCTTGTCAGGCAATTTCATCATTATGTAAAGAACCTTACATGTACATTCTAGTAAATAGGCTATACCACACACTTAGGCTGTGTGGTATAGCCTATTTACTTTTAGGATTTAAACCTATATAGTATGTTATACTGAATACCATAGACAATGTTTAACATGATGGTAAGGGTATAAATACCTAAACACAGAAATGATACAGTAGGAACATTATATATAAAATTTAAAAATATCAAGGCGCTATGGTGCACGCCTGTAATTCCAGTGGCTCAGGAAGCTTAGGCAGGAGGATCACGAGTTCAAAGCCAGCCTCAGCAAAAAACAAGGCGCTGAGCAACTCAATGAAACTCTGTTTCTAAAAAAAATACAAAAAATAGGGATGGAGATGTGGCTCAGTGGCTGAGTGCCCCTGGGTTCAATACCCGGTACCCAAAATAAATAAAATAAATGGTACACCTGTGAAGGGCACTTACCACAGATACAACTTGCAGGACTTGATGTTGCTATTGGTGAATCAGTGAGAGATCTGTGATTGAATGTGAAGTTTTAGGACATAATTGGGCACTACTACAGACTTTATAAACTCTATAAACTTAGATTATACTAAATTCGTAAAAATATTTTCTTTCCACAAGGATAACCTAAGCTTGCTGTAACTTTTACTTTGTAAACTTTGATTTTTTAAAAAATCTTTTTAAATCTTGTGATAACACTTATCTTGGCACTTTGTACAGCTGTGTAAAAATATTTTCTTTACATATTCTATAAACTTCTATATTACTATTTTATTTATTTATTTATTTATTTATTTATTTATTAGTTTTTAAACTTTGTTAAAAGCTAAGGTACAAACACACACCTCACCCTAGGCCTACACAGGGTCAGGATCACCAATATCACTCTCTTCCATTTCAACATCTGTCTGGTGGAAATTCTCCAGGGGCAATAACACAGAGTTTTCCTTTTCTATGATGATGCTTTTTTCCTGGAATCCCTCCTGAAGGACCTGACTGAGACTATTCTTCAGGAGGTGTCAAGATTTTTCATAAATATTGGGGGTTTGCTTCTTTTCTTTTCATTATAGAATTGCTTGTGAGCAGGTAATATATACCTTGAACATTCTTCTCTATTAATGAAAACATGATTATTGGGGTCCGTGTTTTCAAACTTTTAAAGAAAAGCTTATCGAGGACTGCAGCTCTCTTCTAAACCCTTCACTGATTTTTTTTCCTCCTTCTGAGTTTTTTTCCGCCCTCTTGCCCTTTTGTTAGGTATGCATTTACTCTGTGATAGGCATTTTTAAGCTCTGTTATGTTGGTATAGAATCAACATAGGATATGTGGCCCATTGTTAACTGACATGTTAGGCAATGCATGACTATATTGTTAAGCAGTATTATCTAAGTTCAATAGTTATTGGGGTTTTTTTTAAAGTTTGTTAATAAAATTTTTTTCTATCATTTTTTGTGTTGAGTCTGAAGGTGAGTTGGAATGTACTTCTAATAAGGTATGTTTAATTTTTATATAAATGTATGATTTTTCTGTGATAGACCATTGAAAAATGAGTCTTAGCAAATTGTTGGGATTTTCTTACTGTTCTTAATGTGGCAAGTTTTGGAACATCTTCATGCATTACATATCTCTACCTTTTTTATGGTAAAAGCTACTTCTTTTGGGTGCTCATAAAGTCTATTCCATTTTCTTTGCTAATAAAGAGTTGGTATCAAGTATGTAAAGTTTGTCATAGAGTCTCTTCATGTGAATTATTTTATTGTTCCTCCCCCTCCTTTTTTTTTGGTACTGGGGATTGAACTAGGGGCACTCAACCACTGAGCCACATCCCCAGCCCTATTTTGTACTTAGAGACAGGGTCTCACTGAGTTGCTTAACACCTTGCTTTTGCTGAGGCTGGCTTTTAATTCGTGATCCTCCTGTCTCTGCCTCCTGAATCACTGGGATTACAGGCGTGTACCACCATACCTGGCCGCATGGGACTCTCACCTCAACAATATTGAGGGCACTCTTTGAAGCTGAGTTGCTGTTCTCCAGTATATGTTTCTGGTTTCCTGGATGTAACATCTTATCAATACAGATGATCTACACTACTGGTGATTAGATGGTGACAATATCTGTGAAATCCACAACTTTACATGAGTAGAAATGGAAAGTATATCTTCTGGAGTGTGTGTGTGTGTGTGTGTGTGTGCGCACGCGCGCGCTCCCCAGCACCATAGAAAGGTGTGTGTGTGGTGGGGTTGCATGTAAGGGAAGTTCTCTACCACTGAGATATTCCCAGTGTGTAATCAGGAAATAAAAAAGCAGTCATGTGGCATGCTCAGGTCCAGAAACCTATTAGTAGATGGGTCACCAGAACCCTTCATACCTCCACTGCCACTGTTGTTAATGCCTTTGCCTCTGTATGAACAAATATCCTGATCTTCCAAAATTGAGGTATGGGACCACATTCCTTTTGGTCTTTGGTCAGTTCTCCCTGCTTTATCACTTGTACTTTTAATAACTGTAGAATGTTTTAGAAGTGCAACAGTATGATTTCAAAAGACACTGGCCAGAATAAGACCAGTAAGTCCCCTGTGGAAACTGGACATCCTTCAACACTCTTGCCAGTTGAGTCATATTATTCTGACATATAAAACCCAGTGTGGGTGGCTTTCTGGAATCACTTTCATAGGGCACATGCAGTCAAGATCCATTTTCTCATGGCAACTTTTCTGAATCTTGGGGAGACGAGTTAGCATTGACTCTTAAGACTTCTGTTTTTCCCTCTTGCCCATCTTATATAAGTAATAAATCTACTTCATGAAGCTTTGTATATTCTGTCTCACCAAACTTATTAGACAAGTTGGTAATCAGTGCCCAGTGAACCTGCTTTATAATGAGGAAAAATACCTCCAGCAACCCTGAACAATAGCAAAGGGGTTAATACAGTCAGACATAAATCTAAGGTCCTTAATCCCTATAACAGAATTGCTGTGTGGGAGACCTGTAATATTGATGTGAGGCTTTGAAGGAAGAATTGTATAAATACATGTAGAATACACAAGCATCCTCTAACCTCAAAGCAACCCTAACCACAGTTACCCCCCTCCCAAATAACTCTGGAACAAAGGTTTGAAATGTGAGCCAATTTCAATTAAAGTTTTAGTAAAATAACATATAAGACAGAAGGTTAAGTGGGTATGAATTGAATTTTATACCATTTTTATAAAGGCTGTAAACTGACTTCTACATCTGTTGAAATGCATTGATTGGGGAACTTCCATGTTCTTAAGCTATTAGGAGTTCTAATAAAACATGAACTTCATTCTGGGGATGTACCTCAGTGTAGAGCACTTATACAGCAGGCACAAGTCCCTGAGTTTGCTCCCCAGCACCATAGAAAGAGCTGAAGATATCACAAGATTTCAATGTATTTCTATCAAATATTATGGTTTGGATCTGGAATATCCCCCAAAGTTTCATGTTTTGAAGGTTAGGTCCCCAATGCAGTGATATTCAGAAGTGGGGTTATGAGAGGTTGATTCAATTATTTGAATCACGGGGACTCCAACCTCATCAGTGTTTTAATAAATTAACAGATTTCCATTGTTTAATGGAATTGGGAGGCTGTGAGAACTGTAGGAGGTAGGGTCTAGTCAAAGGGAGGGGTCCTTGGGGCATGCCCTTGGGAACTCTATGTTGTCTCTGGACCCTTTATCTTGATGTCTCTCTTCTTCCTGGCTGCTATGAGGTGAAAAGCCCTCTGCCATGTTCTTCTGTTGTGAAATGTCTGCCTTGCCATTGTCCTAAAAGCAACAGAGCCAGCTGACCATCTGAAACTTCTAAAACTTTGAGCCAAAGTAAACTTCTTCATTTAAGCTGATATTCTCAGGTATTTTGTCCAGGCAAAGAAAGTATGGCTAACAGAAAACTAGCACCAGGAAGTGCTGTCATTCCTGTGATTATACCATACTATGTTGTTCAGAAACTATTGAAACTAGTTTGCAGGCGGAGTTGGTGATAATGATTAGAAAGGCTAGTGATGATGGTTAGAGAAATCCTAGAATGCTGTAAGTGGAGCTAAATGCATGATGATGGTGTGAACTTAGAAGAGCAAAATTTTGGTAAGAATGTAGACAGTAATGACTGGGCTCATGAGGTTTCAGATGGGAATAAGGACTCTATTGGAAATTGGACTAGAGGCTATGTATGTTACATTATGGCAAAGCACATATTTATATTTTGTTCATGCCAAGACTTTATGTGAGACTTAGTTTAAAGGAGATGTGTTAACTAATATGGCAGAGGACATTTGAAGACAACATAGCATTTAGCTAGTGGTATGTATATTGCTGACTGCTTTTACCCAGGTTCACTGGGAGCATTGACAGCAAAAAGCAGAGAACAGAAAGATTTGAAAATCCTGCAGCATGACCAGAAAAGGTGCCCATATAAAGTAGGGGCCCTAGAAGGTGTGGTTTCTGAAGAGATTAGTACCATTAAAATGAGGCCAAGTACTTTGCACCAGGACAATCGGAAAAATGCCTTGAGGACATCTCAGGCTTTGTCCAGACCCCCTCAATCCCAAGTTTAATGTCATAAAAGTGTAAATTCTTTTGAAAGACTTTGCTTTGAGTAAGATTAAGCTGCTCACAAGACCACCTTGGTAGTTGATTTCCTGAGATGGGCTTACACATGTTCAGCAGTCTAATCATTCAGGCTGCTGCAGCCATGGTACAAATGTGCTTATCTACTTCTCCCACTAGAAGGAGACTTTGGCATCATCCAGATCATGCTGGTTTTTCAGACATACCAAATACTGGAGTTATAAGGTCATAGGGGCCTCTACTGGAATTTCAAAGGAAGGCCTGCGAGACCAGGCAATTTGTCACAGGGTCAGAATCCCTGCAGTCATTCCATAAACGGGCAATACTTGATGTAAGAGTGAGGCTGAAGCTGCAATGGAGACCCCAAGAAGTTAGAGATGCCAGGAATGTAAAATGTCTGCTGAGGAAAGCTACAGGAAGTGAGCAGAACCAGCCCAGAAGTGGCCATTAAGGCTGCAGCTAGAAGGGCCATAGGATAGTGATGCCTAAACCCTTTAGGGCCTACATTCTACCACCTTGTACCCCAGTTGCTGGACATGGAGTTATAGGAATATTTGCCCTTCAGGATGTTTATTGTGTTTTGGCCTAATTCTTCCTTTCTGTGCCCTGTTCCTGCTTTTTTGGAACAGGAATATTTAATTTTTGTTATTGTATGTTAGACATATGTAACAGTTTGCCTTCAGTCTCAGAGGAGATGTTGGATTTTTGAGAAATACTGGAAATGTTAAGGCTATGGGGAATCTTGGAGGTCAAATGAGAGTATTTTTCATTATGAGATGGAAATGAGCCTTTGGGGAATCAGGGTTGGAGTGTTATCATTTGGTACTGGGGATTGTACCCGAGGGTGCTTTACCACAGAGCCACATTCCCAGCCCTTCTTATATTTTCTATTTTGAGACAGAATCTTGCTAAGTTGATCAACAACTTAGGGGCACGAAGAGAGCGGAGCCCAGTGGTGCATGCCTGTTATCTCAGCTACATGGGAGACTGAGGCAAGTCTTAGCAAGTTCTAGACCAGTTTTGGCAACTTAGTGAGTCCTTGTCTCAAATACCATGTTTAAAGACCTAGTCAGAGCAATTAGGCAAGAAAAAGAAATAAAAGACATCCAATTGGCAAGGAAGCAATAAAATTATTATCTCTTCATAGATGAGCAAGAGGGCTTAGAATTTGTAAAGAAGGTCAGGAAATGGCAGAATATAAATTTGATGCCAAATTCTGTTGAATTTCTACATTAGAAATGAATGATTTCAAAATGAAATTAACAATTTTATTTACAACACAATAAAAAAGATATTGCCACAGCTGAGCGCAGTGACACACACCTGTAAGCCCAGAAACTTGGAAGACTGAGGAGGATCACAAGGTTGGGGGTATACCTCAGTGGTAGAGTGATCTGGGTTGAATTCCCAGTACCTCCCCCACAAAAAAAAAAAAGGTTGCCAAAAAAGAAAGATTCACCCGAAATGGAAAGATATCCCATGTCTCCAGCCCTCATTTCCCACACAAAAATACTAATCAACCAACTGCGCAAATGAGAATATCTTTATGAGAGTTCTGTAACCCAGAGGAAAGCTTATAGTTCTTCTGAGGAGAAAAAAAAATCTCATGAAGAAAACCACAGAAGGTAAGAGGAACAGTTTCACTTTATGTAGTTCACTCCTCTTCCAAGCCAATTTAGCAAGTATATTACTGGGACAGATCCCCCTACCCTGTGATCTCCCACGGAGGACAGAGAGAGCAACCAAAGATGTCCAGCTTACCCAGCTTCTTGGGATACTCCTTGACAGGCTCACTTTTTCCCCCTCAACTTACTGGGAGAGTTGACACAAGTGGACTGAGCACAACTAGGAAGGAAGAATTGGGGCAGGGCTTTTGAGACTGGTATATGTAACTCAAAGCTCCTTGGTTCTGGGTGGCCTCATAGGCATTATGTGACTGGAACATATGAGGATACTACTCTGAAGCTCTCCCAAGCAAATTGCCCAAGTATCAAGTGTTCCAGGACATGTGCTGGATGTTTAACCCCACCTCTCAGCCCTACTAACTATAAAGCCTAGTCAGGAGCCTCATCCCACCCTAGAGTTCTACTCCACTATGGATCTCAGCCAGTGGCCTTGTCTGTTACTAATGAAGAAAATGCTACCCAGAAAAAATTTCCTTTAAAAACTACAAAGAGGGCAGTGATGCATGCCTGTAATCCCAGTGGCTCAGGAGGCTGAGGCAGCAGGATCACAAATACAAAGTCAACCTCAGCAACTTAGCAAGGCCCTAAGCAATTTTGTGAGACCCTGTCTCTAAATAAAATACAAAAAGGGATGGGAGTGTGACTCAGTGGTTGATGCCCCTGAGTTCAATCCTTGGTACCAAAAAAAAAAAAAAAATTACAAAGAGAGCAGAGTCCAGTGGTGCATGCCTGTTATCTCAGCTACATGGGAGATTGAGGCAAGTCTTAGCAAGTTCAAGACCAGTTTTGGCAACTTACTGACTCCTTGTCTCAAGATAAAAAAATAGAAAGGGCTAGGAATGTAGCTCAGTGGTAGAGCACTTGAGTTTAATTCCCAGTACAGAGAGAGAGAGAGAGAGAGAGAGAGAGAGAGAGAGAGAGAGAGAGCAACAAACAGTGCCTCTAATGATCTTCCACTCGGCCCCCTCACGTAAAGGTCCCACCACTTGTGTGTGTGTGTGTGTGTGAAAGAGACAATTGGCATTAAACCCAGGGGTGCTCTACCACTGAGCTACATCCCTCGTCCCTTTGTTTTTAAATTTTGAGACAGAGTCTCACTAAATTGCGTAGGCTGACCTTGAACTTGCTATCCTCCTGCCTAGCTTCCAAGTCACTGGGATTATAGATATTCCCAACCACACCTGCCTGGTCCCACTACTTACTAACATCAATACACTAGGGACCAAGATAATAATAATACATTATTAACCTTTGGAAGGATAATTACAACCCAACCATAGCAGATATCAGCTTAAAATGGACTTTAAAAAGTTTAAGATGTTTTATGCAACCAAGCACTTATGCCTGTAATCCCAGTGACTCAGGGAGGCAGAGACAGGAGGATCATAAGTTCAAGGCCAGGCTCAGCAGCTTGGTAAGGCCCTAAGCAACTTAGTGAGACCCTGTCTCAAAAAACAAAAAGGACTGGGTATGTGGCTCAGAGGTAAAGTGTCCCTGAATTAAATCCCCAGTACCAAAAAAAAAAAAAAAAGAAAAGAAAAGAAAAAGAAAAAGAAAAAGGAGAAGATATTTTATGATAACTACTAAGCAAGAACTTTTAGTAAATACACAAAAATTAAAGCACACTAGACAGACATTATTACTGTGTATGTGTCTGTGTGTGTGAATGACTGCATGACCAATATGATTCAGCAACATGTACACTCAGAAAAATGAGAAATTATATCCCATCTATGTATGATATATCAAAGAGCATAAATGCATTCTATGACTAATTAAAACAAATTTAAAAATTGATTTAAAAGCACAATAGTACAGATAACTATTAAATCACAGTGGAAGAGAGGAAGAAAGGCATAAACAATCTATAAAACTATCAGAAATAATACCTGAGTGGTGCTAATAAGTCTTGCCTACCAACAATTTAAGTGTAAATGGACTAAATTCTTCAATCAAAAGACATGGAGTATCTGAGTAGTTTAAAACAAAACAGAACCAGGATTGAACTATAAGCTTCTTATAAGAGAATCACATCTTTAAATATACACAGTAATAGAGGGATAGAATAAAGAAATTACCTAAAAATAGGATTCAATAGAGAGCAGGAATAAGTATAATTATAGGAGATAAAATAGACTTTAGGTCAAACACTAGAAAAAAAGAAAATATCATTATATATTAACAATTTCCTCTACAGTATCACTAACCCTAGTTATTTGCTGGTTTGTTTATTTGGTTGGTTGGTTTTGTTTTTGTTTTTTGGGGTAGTTCACTTCCAAATGTATATGAGGTCATTTATACATTTAGTTATACTTTACTTTAGTTCTATGAACATATTTTAAATGTCTACACTGATGTCTTTTCCTGTCAAATCTGACTTCTGTTGTTTTCACAGTTTCTATTGCCAGCTTTTTTTTTCTTGTTGATACATGGGTATCACCCTTTCTTTGCATTTAACATAATTCTTGTTGCAAATTGGACTATTTAGATAATACATTGGACCCTCTCAGAGTATTTCTTTTTCTTTTTTTTTATACTAGAGATTGAACCCAGGGTGCTTAATCACTGAGCCACACTTAGCCTTTTTTAAAATATCTTTATTTTATTTACTTTTTTAAAAATGTGGTGCTGAGGATCGAACTAGCGCCTCACACATGCTAGGCAAGCGCTCTACCACTGATCCACAATCCCAGCCCCACATCAGCCCTTTTTATTTTTTATTTTGAAACAGGGTCTCACTAAGTTGCTGAGTCTGGCATTGAACTTGGGAAAGTTCCAAGAAAGCCTCAGTGTCCTGGGATTACAGGTGTGTCCCAACGCCACTGTGCCCAGCCTTATTTGCCTTTTTAGTTTAGTGACTGATGGTTATTTTGGTGAAGTCCATTTCTGCCTCACAGTTGTCCCTGGTATAACTGGAGTGTGGATGAGACAGTTTTTGGTAAGTCAGCCAGGACGTCAGCGAAACCTTTCACAGTTATCAAGCTTTTCAAGGAGAGGTTAGTGGCTCCACTATGATTCCGCCCACAGTCATCCTGAGATGACATGGTAATGATGGGAATCTCTTCCTCTCTTGGATAGCACTCAGGTGTTAAACTACATTAATTGGTGACTAATGATTTTGTTTTCAACAAAATCTATGGAAAATTTGCCCTATAAACCTACCCAAATGTATTGTGGTTTGTTTGTTTTAGAGATAGGGTCTTACTAAGAAGCCCAGACTGGCCTTGAAGAGTCCTCCTGCCTCAACCTGTCCTAGCTGGCATTACAAGTGTGTGCCACCATGTCTGGAAGTGACTTCTTTATAGAACACTGTCTATGGTTAGTGTTCGATATTGTTTCAGACCCTTAATGAGCTTCTCTTAACATTATTATTTCCTTGTTCTGTCCTACATACAAGCTAGCCTACAGTCTCAGCTGAATCTTCTTTAAATCCATGAATCCCCTGTAATTTGTCCTTTACCTCTATTTCCACCATCTGGAGTGTGGAGTGCCCTGTGTCTTGAATTTCTCACATTCTGTTGCAATGGCACTTAATTTCTTTGACAAGCCACTAGGATCTGTCTGTTTTATGAGGCATAATGACTCTAACAGGGTTCTGAAACTTGAATAGGGACAATAGCAAGTTGCTTCCTAAGTAATTATCTCTTTCTAGGAACTAACTGCTCAGAATCTGATGTCCTCTTGGCATATCTCTCCTGGCATGTATCTACTTTTGCCTTTTGAGCTGGGGAAAGATAGTTCACTTTCCCAGTATTTTGAGCACACCATGCTCAAAGTACAACCTCCATTCTATCAGTGGATACTGGGTGCAATGTGTCCCCAGTTTTCAAACACATATACATAGGATATAACTCAGCAATGGATAGCTGGAGGTAGGTTGAGAATGTTCACATTCCGCTCTTTTTTCAAAAAAGCCCTCTGATTGGGTGCTTAGGGGATAGATAGAGGACCTTGTGTCTTGGCTGCATGGTGTTCATGGCAGGGTTCACCTCACTAAGCTGAGATGCAGGAAGCAGAAAGCATCCAGGATTCTAATATCACATACTGTGATGTTCCTCACAGAATATTCATAGAGTGTTTTAAAATAGATGTCCCTCTGACGGGTGGCACATGCCTGTAATCCTAGCAGCTTGGGAGGCTGAGGCATGAGGATCACAAGTTCAAAGCCAGACTCAGCAAAAGTGAGGTGCTAAGCAACTCAGTGAGACCCTGTCTCTAAATAAAATACAAAATAGGGCTGAGGATGTGGCTCAATGGTTGAGTGTCCCTGAGTTCAATTCCTGGTACAAAAAAAAAAAAAAAGATGTCCTTCATTTGGTATTTAACTTTAGGGTGTGTATTATCCCCAAAGTAAAGGGGGATAGTAAACCACTATGTCCCTGAATTTCCCCTTTCTGTTCCCCCAAAACCTAGCCAAGTTAAGGGAACAATGAGAGCAAGCCTGAGCTGGAAAGTCCAAATACATATTATCTTGGAGGACAATGGCTCTTTTTTTTTTTCTACACACTGGGAACTAGGGCAAGTGAGTGTTATCTGTAGAAAGCTAATTTATTGTATGTTCACCAGGACAATTGCTACTTGGGATGCTGGTCATGCAAACTAACTAAGCAAGATAATGCTGATGATATTGCTGCTTCTGCAGCCTATAAAACTCCTCTCTGAGTGAAGATGGGTGCAGAACTGAGGACACTGTAGAAAGGATATATGTCACTCCTCCAAAGTGCCATGAGGGATGGAGGTGCTATCAACCTGTAGCCACTGAACTCTTCTAGGAACAGTCTCTGATCTCTTGTAAACTTCCTCCAAAACAATATGTCTCCCATGCTGTCTCCAGGTGCTTTATTTGGCCTTTCTATAGTCCCCCACTTCCCTGGCACAACTGGAGTGTGGATGAGACAGTTTTTGGTAAGTCAGCCAGGACGTCAATGAAACCCCTTTGAGCACAAATAAGAAGGAGAAATATATTGGGGGAACTCCTGGGATGGCCTTCTACCTCTATGTGGGGAACGGTTGTGGCTATTATGGTTAACTGGGAGGCCACCACATGAGTATGTCGATGTCCCCAAACACCCCAAAGATTGAGGGAGTAATGTTGCTCATGGGCTAGCAATATGTGTATGGAAAAGAAAAGAGCCATGTAAGATAACAATAGCGGTGGGGTGGCCCCTCCTCATGACAGTGCAGGCAGCAAGGGAGGCAGAGCTGCAGCCCAGGCCTGGGTGAGCAACTGCAGGAGAAGTTAAAGCTGGAACTTGGAGCACATTTAACTCAAGCAGCGACTGAGAACAATTCCTTGCTCATGTGGGAAGTGCCGATACAAACTTGAAAACTCTAGCCTGCTGCTTTGCTAAACTAAAAGGTAAACGTTTATTAAGAGCTAGAGTAAGTCTGGTGGTTACACAAAAAGACTAGGACCCCATAAGTGGGACCCCTGTTAACCCAACATCTTAGAAGAGAATAAGAACTGGGATGAGGCAATTAAGGTGCCAGTGTGTTATGTGATCACCATAGACCAAACACATTTATGTCTTTCCACAATATCAGAATTTATTGAAAATAACAATAAACTGATAGGCTACACCACTTTTATCAGTGACAGTTAACTGAATACTGTGGGTCACTTGGTGGTCATAAGCTGGGCTACTGCATCTTCTTTATTCTAATTTTAATGTCTAATATTTAAATACTCAAGTCACACAACACACTTTTATATATTAGAAATGCTAAGAAAGGGTTAAGGAGGCCACAGGGGTTCAGGAGGCTGAACTGAAAGAAAAGGCAGAGAGCAGATAGGAATACAAAGAGTCGCTGTAGGTGGCCAGATATGATTATGAATCAGCCAAAAAATTTGTTCAGGCACAGAGTTGTCAAAGTGCAGGAACTTATTCTAGGCCAAGGTCCAGAGGGATGAAAGTTTCACTGTGTCAGCTTGAGATGGCAACTTGGAGTGGGACTTGTGTGATTGTCACAGCAGGAAAAACTGCACTCTGCTAAAGCTAAGAATAGAGATTCAGAGGTTTATTGCTGTGTGGCACTTTTCCTGGATGAGGTTAATGACAAAAGACCAGATGACCGGGTCGGGGAGTTACTGTGTCCAGTCTCAAGGTGCCCCTCTTTTTATGGATCTCAAATGAGGGGGTTGCATCATTTGGTGGTCTGGTATGTTCGATAAACCCATAGGCCTGGTTTTTCTGATGAGTTTAATACACCCATACATTCATGTACTTCTGATTAATTTGATATGTTCACAAGTGGTCATTCTTATTAGCATGATTATCAGCTTATGCCTCATGGTTGTACTAGACAGATGGTGTTTGTTTACTTGTACAAGTAAGGTGTGAAGTCATTTCACCTCAACACTCTTCACCAAGAATATTGTCACAGCCCAACATACTTCATAAGATGGTGGTAACAGCTCTGGCCTGGTGGACAAAACTTGACACAGTATCAATGTGTCATTATATTGATAATGTGATATTAACTTCTAAATCTTTTTCCCACCAATAGAAGGCAACTTAAACAGTGGTGGTGCATTTCCAAAAGAGAGGCTGGGCCTTTGACTCCTTCCTATGACAGGGGCCTGAACTGTCTGCCAAGTCCTCGGGGTTTATCTGGCTGGACACTACTGTTATAAACTCCAAGTCTTCCCCATTCTCACGTGAACCTTCTTGGGCCTGTTGAGATGCTGGCACGTCTACTTTCTATACTTAAATGTTAAAACCATCGTGGAGGCTGGGGATGTGGCTCAAGCGGTAGCGCGCTCGCCTGGCATGCGTGCTGCCCGGGTTTGATCCTCAGCACCACATACAAACAAAGATGTTGTGTCCGCCGAAAACTAAAAAATAAACATTAAAAAATTCTCTCTCTCTCTCTCTCCCTCTCTCTCTCTCTCTTTAAAAAAAATAAAAAATAAAAAAATAAAACCATCGTGGGACTGGAAACTGAAATACCTCAAGGCCTCTTCTTAAGCAAAAATAATTGTAGAACAATTACAGGATTTGGGCATAGTAGTCCAGAAACAGCCCTATGAATTGGATGTTTTTTACTGTCCTGATGGGGTTCAAGTGTGTCCTGTGATAACAACAGGACAATAAATGAGTTTCCTTAGAAACCTGGTCACAACTATGAAAGGGGACAAAAAATAAAGACATTTAAAAACAAGTGCCACGTGACTGTGTGTTATATGGCTACACAGAGACAAGCTCCTCCATCAGGCAATCAGAAAACATGTGACCTAAATAAAGTTAAGTATCTAAAAGATGTGCCAGCTAAGACAGTGACTGATTGGCTGTGTAAAAACACAGGACACACACACACACACACACACAATGGCTAAGGACTATTACAGAGGAGCAAGATTAAATGGATTGCATGGAATGCAATAAACTGACTCTGTCCTCCATGGTCTCCTATGACACATACAACTGGCCACCTTGGTACAATAAAAGTGGATGTTAATCTAGAACAACACCCATCACTCATGGATGCAACTAAACAACTGCCCTATGGACTTAAATATAAATCTACCTTCTTTTAAGGACACCAAATATCATGCCTTCTACGTAGTGTGGAAACAAATGACTGTGGCTAAGCCTCTGCTGGGTTACACCATGTTTGACAGCTTGGGGTGACTAAGTGCAACGCAAAGAAATTTTTTTTTTTAATATTTTTTTTGAGAATTTTTTTAATATTTATTTTTTAGTTTTAGGCGGACACAACGTCTTTGTTTGTATGTGGTGCTGAGGATCGAACCCGGGCCGCACGCATGCCAGGCAAGCGCGCTACCGCTTGAGCCACATCCTCAGCCCCCAAAGAAATTTTTTTAAGTTTCTTTCTGTATAAAAATAAACAACGGCAGTAACACCTCTCTACCCTCTGTATGTATGAGTTTGAGCCCTGTCCATCAGTGTAATTTAGCCATTGTATTCACAGACACCAGACACTTAGGATGACAAAGTTGAACAGCATGAATGGCAGCATATCCCTCCCCTCCGTGGTGGTTATGGACATGTGGCACCCATGGCTGGCCATGCCTGCCTCATAACTGGATTTGCTGATGAACTTGAGGAAGACTTTGACATCAGCCTGCATACTTTCATTTTTGTCTACTAATTGCTACCAAGTAAAATCTAAGCAGAGGGTAACTCAAGTTTCCAGGTAGCTTTACCCACTTGCTGTACTTTCTTCGAGAACAAACATTGTCATTGAGTTTCAGAGTGAAGCTTTAGCTAAGTATTCTGCTGATGCCTTTAATAATAGAGCCAGAACTTCACTTACTAAAGAAACTACCCAAATATAAAAGGTGGTACTTCAAAGTAAAATGGTGCTACATATACCAACTGTAACAAAAATGTAACTGAGCCCTCATTAGAATAGAATGTAGTATATGTATCCCTGACAATTATTATGTGTCTAGCTCTATGTTAAGTTGCAGACTCATAATACAGCTATAAGTAAACTTGGTATCAATCCCATTTCTATGTGGTTACAATCTCTTCCTGCTATCTAGAGTTATGTTGCATTGTCTACTTGTTCTTATAATAGGGCTTATCATGGCCCATTGCTCTTTTTATTGCTGTTGTGGGATTTGATTACAATGTACATCCTGATGTGCCACCCAAGGCACATGAAAAAAGGTGGGCACCATAAAATTGTAAAGACATTTAAAGACATGGGGGGTAGAGTGTATCATCACTAATGCAAATGGGGACAGTGAAACTGTCTCTAAATTCCTCTTTTTCTGTTCCCCCAAATCCTAATCAAGTTAAGAGACAATGAAAGCAAGCCGGGGCCCAATAGTCCAGATGCTTATTATCTTGGAGGACACTGGCTTTCTCTTATACACTCTAGAAACTAGGGGAAGTTATTGTTATCTATAAAAACTACTGGCTTACATGTGCATCAGGGCAGTTGCTCCTTGGGATGCTATTCATACCTAAGTAAGCTAATTCTTTTTATTATTATTTTTTAATTTTTTTAGTTGTTGATGGACCTTTATTTTATTCATTTATTTATATGTGGTGCTGAGAATCAAAGTGTCTCACATATGCCAGGCAAGCACTCTACCACTGAGCCACAACCCCAGACCTAAATAAGCTAATTCTGATGCTGTCATTGCTTCTATAGTCTAAGACATAAAACCCCTCTCTAAGTGGGGACAGACACAAAACAGGATTCATGTCACTTGTCCAGCTGGCTGCCACTGGGTAAAATGCCATAAGAGAGAGAGGAGGTATTGCTTGGCAAAACACCGTGAGAGACAGAGGTGTTCTCTGTTAGAGTTATGTTGCATTGTCTACTTGTTCTTATAACAGGGCTTATCACTGCCCATTGCTCTTTGTATTGCTGTTGTGGGATTTGATTACAATGTACATCCTGATATGCCACCCAAGATGGGCACCATAAAATTGTAAAGACATTTAAATACATGGGGGGTAGAGTGTATCATCACTTTAGTGTGTCACCACTAAACTCCTGGAACAGTTTCTGAGCTCTTGTGAGCTTTCCTCATTAAACCATATGGCCCATGCTCTCTCGTGGCCCTTTCTTTGGCCTGTCTTTAGCCTACCCTGCTGCCCTGGCACAGCTGAGCTGTGGACAGGACAGGGTGATCTTCAGAGGCTTTACATAGTTGTTTTGAAATATTCATTGTCAGCTTCAGTTTCCTTTGTACTACTTTCCAGTTTGCTGGCTCTCTGATCGCTATATTCATGGGTCACTGTATCTATAACATTGGTTAGGACTACACCATTTCCTTTCACATACACCCCATTTGAGATTAGCTTTGCTTTGCAAAATTGCCCCTTATAAAGTTATTTGTGTGTGTGTGTGTGTATGTGTGTGTTTCCCCCTTTGCCCAGCATTGTAACTTCTAAAAGAAAAACCCTACTTCAGTGACCTAGATGCCACCCACTAGAGTCAACTATTCCAGGAAAGTGGGAAAAAACATTGGTCCCCAGACCACCTAATCAGTAATCTTTAGTTTTTCAGAATCCAGAACACCTGATAGTCTCAAATAACATCAAAATGTGGGCCATGAATTTACTAATCCTGTTGTATAATTAAAAGAAGAATGTTTAACTTGTATGAAAATAGAGTACTCATCTAAAGGATTACAGGACTGGCCCAGGAGTCAAATGTCATTTGTAATCATGGGAATGTTCCAAATAGAAAAACAAAATCCCCTGAAGATGTTCAACTGAGCAGAAGCCTTTCTATCCATTGCCTCACTCCCCTTCCTCATGAAAGCACCTGTGCATGCCTCAATTCTTTGAAATGATCATTAGGACAAGAGTCTGGCCATTTTCCTGATAAACTAGCTTATCGTAATGAAACCTGTCTTCCTTCACAGTAACTCTTTGTGTCCCAAATATTTGCGTTCATGCATCAAGACAAGGGCAGCAACAGCTATAATGACACTTGTCATTTAATTTACAAACAAAATTGAAAAAAAATATTAATTTCTTATGGTTTGTAAAACATTGTACAGCTTGGCAAGGTGATGCATGCCTATAATCCTAGCAGCTCGGAAGGCTGAGTCAGCCTCAGCAATTGGTGAGGCCCTAAGCAACTCAGTGAGACCCTGTCTCTAAATAAAATAAAAAAAAAGGGGGGGGGGTGCTGGGGATGTGGCTCAGTTGTTAAGTGCCCCTGGGTTCAATCACTGGTACAAAAAAAAGATGGGGGATAAGCCATGTTCCCAGCCTGCTGGATTTCTCACACTGAACTTGAACATGCCATCTCAGATATGCTTTCCTGGGAGCTGGATCACCTGCCCCTAGTGTCCTCTTCATCTGTTTTTTTTTGTTGTTGTTGTTTTTTTTTCTCTGTCTGGCCTTAACTTCTTCCTACATCAGCCCAGATACAAGACTTCCCTTACCTGAGCCACCTCTATCCCTGAGTTCAACCCTGGGTTTAAAAAAAAAAAAAAAGAATTAACACATTTTTAAAAAATCATAAATTATTAAAATAGCATTAATGTGAAATTTCTTGAATTTATCATTAATAGTATACAAGAAATATTGATTGAAAAACTCAGCCTGAGGTTTAAGAGTCTGCCTGAAGACTAGCAATTTCATTACTTTCTTATAAATATTTTCAGCATTTATGTGAAAAGAAGCAATTTAAGCTATATACTTATCTTTCTTCCCTCTGCTATAAGAGGGAAGATAAGATCTTTCTGTGTTGCCCAGGAGATCTATAATGTCTTATTCTCTTCCTATTAAGAGAATTGTGCCAACAATTCTTTGTCACTTGTGCTGGAATCATTTTGTGGTTGCAATCATTTGAGATAACTTTCATATTTTTCATTTTCTTTTGTGTTTTTTATCCTTTATCACTCTCTTTTTTAAAGAATATTTTTAGTTATAGATGGACACAATACTTTCAATTAACTAATTTTTATGTGATACTGAGAATCAAACCCAGCACCTCACATGGGCTAGGCAAGCTCTCTGCCACTGAGCCAGAACCCCAGCCCCTCTCACTCTCTTCTGTGTTTAGTAAATTCCTGAGTATTACTTCTAGTTTGCCAATTCTCTGATTGCTATGTTCAGTTCGGGTCTTGGGGGTTTTACAATGCATTTAATGTATATATTTTAGCTCCATCAGTATGTCTTTGGTTTTCATGATTTATAATTTCAATACATCATATCTATCTATTCTTGATTTGCAGAAGTTTGTTTTTATTTCACTATTGTTTGTTGTAATATTACTATTCAGAGATGCTACAGATTCTTTGCTTTTTTTGAAGAGTTTAAATATACTTCATGTAAATTCATCTTGACAATATCCTATTTATTGGATTTGTTTCATGCTAAGTGAATTCACCAACCAACTTATCATTGTTTTTGGTGGTACTGGGAATTGAACCTACCATTGAATTATTTCCCAGCCCTTTTAATTGTTTTTAAATTTTGAGGCAGGATATTTCTATGTTGTCACGGTTGGCACATAGCCCATGTTCTCATGAATGCATAATAATGGAGGAACCCAATGTTGTGGGTATAGAAATGGATCCTCACTATAAAGTCAGGCAATGACGGCAACCAAAAGGAAGCAAATTTAAAAAGGCCACTGAACAAGGCTTTATTGAGATTCCACTCCCAGGCAGAACTCTTATCAGACCCACAGATCGGACTGCAAGAGGGTCTGAGGAGAAACCGAATGGGGGTTCAACCGAACTGGAATTTTATGGGGCTTAGGGCAGGAAGGGAAGGGCTTGGGACAGTAAAAGGGGTTTTTAGAATCCTTTGTCCAGCTGGAGTTGGTCGGGGGAACTGGCTGAGATCCAGAATTGGCCAGGAGACCCCACTGATTGACAGGCAGTACCATTAGTGCCTGATTGATGTTTCTTTCCCGAGTGGGCTGCTTGGTGCTTTGTTCCTAAGTCATCTTCATCGACCTGATACTCACAGTATATTAAACCATGGGATTAGCATGGCTAAAAAATTGAGCACTGGGAAAGGAGGTTAAATTTTATAACTCAGAATGCAACTTGATTTCTTCATTGATCTTGAGTTACGGGTTTGGACTTTCTGAGCTCAGTGTAATTAAGGTTCCCTAGATAATGGAGAACATATGTGCCTATGAGTGTTTCAGCACATGTGATTGGTATGCAAACACATGTGGGCCACACAGAGAAAGTTCTGTGACTGTCTAGAACCCCAGGTAAATGAAGCTGGACTTGCCTATCTTGAACTTTGGAGGGCAGAATGCCCAAATGTTTTTGGCTGAGCAGGGGCCCTGTGACATTGAATCCTCTGATGCAATCCATTTGCATCATCCAAAGTGGCATTCATACAAGTGGCCTATTGACACAGGCTTGGGACAAAGTCTGCTCTAAAGGAGATGGTTCCTGGGGCCTTGCTATCAGTGGACTTAAGGAAATCCTAGTTCCTAGGGGTAAAAATTAAATGCAGGAAATCTACTTTCCAATATGTGATTTTCACCTGGGCCTTAGATCCAAAGCCTCAGGGCAGAAAATGTTGCAGATTCTTCCCGGGGAGTGGAAGAGGCTTGACTGAAAGAAGTCAGGGACATTAGAGTGTCCACCCTGACAACAATAACACACACACATATACACACAATATATATGTTTACCTGGATGACACTGCAAGTTTCATCTTAACTCAGACTTAGGGATTTATAGACACTTCTGAGATGTTCCCTTTGATTATTACTTTGCTTCTCCTGCAGTTTTCTTTGAGTCTACTTCATCTCACAATTGAAGGAAAAAAAATGTGCATACAAGAATGTGGTGATTGGTGTTATTTTTTCCCCTTTATTCATTTTTTAAACTCATTAGTAAGCCTTCTACAAAGCCTGACAAGGGTTCATTCACTGTAAATGGGTATGCTCTTTTATCACTTATTCATTTTCTGCTTACTTATCACGATAGATAATGCCTGGGTTCTGGGAATGAACACATCAGTGCTCACCGTATCCCTATCCTGTTTCCTAACCTTCACCTGCACAGAGCTTTCCCCAATTTATTTTATTTCTTCCTGATTTCCTGTCCTCTTTGAAAGTGGGAAGATAGTTATCTCTTTGTCTTCTTTGTACCTTCCCCTTTTTAGGGCTGGAAGCTGAGGGTGACATCATTCTTCACCTTATTCCATTATCTCTGTCCCTCCTCCTGACTGGGCTAGCCCTACGTGGGATCAAGTGATGTCTCTTAGAAATAAAATCCAAGCCATTGGTTAGAGTTCAGTAGTAAGAGGCTGCAGGAAAGTGTCCCTTCTGCACAGTCCAGGGTCTATACATAGCATTCCTAATAATTCTATAGAACAGTCACTGCCATTTAAACCCCCACTTCCTTAGATGGACTTCATCCTATAGATATTTAGTTAACTCTTTCAAATAATCTGTGTATAATTATTTCATGCCTAGGATGCTCCATGCTTGAAGAAAGCTGCAAGCCAGGCCAGGAAACAGATCAGTAATTTGTGAGGATTTTATTCCCTTCAATTTGACCCTGCTTCTCTCAGACACAGGCACACTCTCTGTTTTCAGATATTGCCACTGCCAATTCTGTAGCCACAGGTCTAGTTAATGAATGGATGAGGTAAAGTGTCAGAAGATACTTGCAGGTGTCTCCTGCTCTTGCTCCTGGGCAGTTTCACCAAAGGCAGTGTTTGCTTATGTCTTTTCCCAATACTGGAGCCACAAGTGTTCCCTGTGATAGCTGCCCACCTTGGGAGCAGGGGTGGCCTGGTTATGACCTATCTCATATACCTTTCCATGTCCAGATGTTTGCTTGTCTTTTTTTATTCTTAGACTCTTTCCCCAGGTTTCTGTGTTTATTCATTTCCATAATTTTCCAAAACTCTTGTTGTAGTGAAAGTGTTTATGTGCACACTTCAATTCTGATGGCTATGCTGATTGTTGTTTCTTGACTGGTGTTGGGTCTGCAGGATTTGGGGTGGTTGAGTCTGATTATGCTCTGATCAGGGCATAACCATTGGTACAGGGACCTCTGGAATGGGGTTTTGCATTGGGGAAGAGGCATTAGACTGGATTCTGAGTACTGCATGGGGGTAGTGAGAGTTGATATCCAAAGAGCAGTTTTAGGGTCAGTGGATGGATCATTACTAACAGACAATGCAGGGATGAGGAGGGATTCTGGTTAAGTCAGCCTACCAGGATTCTACCCAGAGGCAACCCAGTGTGATTGGACATCATCTGGGGACAGAGAAGGATGAGGAACTGACCAGATAGCATGTGATCAAGTTTCAAGATATCTCAGCAGGATTCAGAGTGAAATTAGATAATGTAGAGACCAACACAGAGTCCAAAAGATATTGAGGGAGAGCTCCTGGGAGGAGGAGCAAATCTTTGTCAGGGCAGAAGGCAAGGTCACCACTGGTATCCCAGTTGCCCTAGGCACCATGGATGCTAGAGGGAGACTGTATTCCCTGTCCACAGAAGGAGTGGAGAGGCAACCTGCCCTTCCTCTATGCCCTCCACACTCACTAGCTCAGGGGACTATTCTGCTTCATCAGTTGGCTTTTTGCAGCCAGGCACTGGAAGCTCTGTGTTTGAAAATAAACTTGTAATTCCAGGAGGTTTTTGATCTCTGGACTGACTTATCCACTAGGAACAAAACTTTCAAGGTTCAGGAAAATGTTTTAGTTTCTCCTAAAATCAGAAAAAAAGAACTTTAGGGAAAAAAAACACATTCATATATCAAATTTATATATTAATCTTTACATCAACATTATATTGAAAAATGTAATTTCAACATTTTTTAAATGGAGGATGTGGACTATGTTATGTAATTAATGCCTGGCCCACAAAAATTATAATGAGGTCTTAATAATATACTATTTTCTCTATTCATCTATGATATTCATCAGAATCACAGAAACTTAATATTAAGTTATTGATGGTTATTTCCATACTGAGTACTAATATAATTTATCTCTATCCTGATGTCCACGCACATACTCCCACCCAAACTCTCTACATGTGAGTCTCAGTTCAAATATATTTTTTTTCAGAGATCCCTTTCTTAAACTATTATTTCAGGAGGTTTTTCTTCTCCTCCTCCTCTTCGTTGGAAACCATCAGCCCACTCCTCTAATATCTCCCTACACCTTTACTTGTTTATTCATTTATTCACAGAAAGTTGAAACACACAATAACCAGTTCTCAACAGCCATTGCCTCCCCAATGCCAACAGTCAGATTAAACAATATTTTGTAGATTAAACATTAAGTCCATTGTACCTTCCTGGGGGAAATTGTCCTCCACTACTCACAGGTACCAAAGCAGATGTCAAAGTTGTGTGACCAACTCATCCCTGACTTGGTGGTCACCACACTCATGATCTCAGAGCTTCATTTTATACCTAGAAGCATTTCACTGAAAAATGTGTAGAATGAGAGAGAAGTTGTGAGCAATCCTTGGCATGCCTCATTCCCCAGTGCCTGATCCCTGGAGGACCAGGGACTTGTGCCCAAGCTGTGGACTTCTTAAGTATGAAGTTCACAACCACCTGAGTGTTACAACCCACAGGACAGACTCTGTTTAGCTTGGCTTCTAACCAAGATAAATGAAATCAAGTTGTGGTAGCATTAACATTTCCTCTAATTTTGTATATCATTCAGACAAATTAAATAAAAAGTCAAGTGAGTCCCTTAATCCTGTCAAAGTTGTAAAAACCATTAATAGCAGCTACCATGTCTGCTCAGGGGTCTGTCTCACTTCTTTGTAGAATATCCCTCAGCAAGCTTTCTTTGTGAGGGTCTTGATGTTTTGGTTGCCTGGGTGACTGAGGTTGTGATAGTTTTGGTGATAAGGGAGGATCCAGGCCACCTGGTTTGTGTGACAGGGTCTTGAAACAATAGTTTTTTTGTTTTTTAAGGGGATATAATTATGGCTGGAGGAAGTTTTGACATACCAGACCCCCATCTTCCAGGTGCCTATCTGTCAGTTTGTCCTCCCCAGAACCACCACCCATTCATGGCTGACTAGCTACTTATCAGTAATCACTCTACTGGATACTCAGTGTAAATTTGACTGCACCCCCCTGTAAGCCTGTGTCCAAGGGGGAAGAACGGGAATTGCCCACCGAGTATAGGACAGCAGTGTGCGCCCTGGAAAGCCCGGAGCAAGTTTCGCTTAAATCAGTTATGTCCCTCTCCTGGCTAGGTCACAGTTGGGGAGGCAACTGGGGCTGGGAAGGGCTGGGGTTGCTCTGGGTCATTTCAGCTCCACTCACTCTCCTACGGGATCGCTTTTCCCGTCAGTCAGGCCTCAGGGGGTGGGCACTGGGTCACTAGCCAATCAGGCTCTCGGGGGCGGGGCGGTCTTGCTGTCCAAGCAGGCGCGCTCAGGGAGGAGGGGTGGTGCCGCGGCCGGCGAGTCTGAGCTTCTCTTCCCCCGCCAGGCTCCAAACCCAGTCTCAGTTTTTGTTGGCTCTGAACTCCACTGACCGCAGGAGCTGTAGGGAGGACGCCAGAGACTCCTCCCAAGTCGGAAAATGGTGAGTACGGGAGCCAGGTGTCCCCATATCCGGGAGGACGGGCTTGTCGCAATCACCAAGAACCGGCTGTGGCAGGACCGGCCTCTCCGGCGTCAGCTCCACACTCTGCGGCCGAGTCCGCAGCCGGCGCCGCTGGGCCCTCGGTCCCCTCCTGCCCAGGGTGGGGCTGGGCTGTCCGTCAGGACTCCCACGTCCTCTCTGTTCCCAGCGTGGCGACTTGGGCCCGGCCCCTGGCCCTGTCGCGCAGCGCTGTGCCCACAGCTCGCGTCTCCCGGGACCACGCAGTGAGGACCGGGGAGGCGCTTTTTGCAGATCAGAATGTTTTAATTTCATTGAAGTCTAGGTTATCCGTTTTCTTATTCTCACATCATGCTTTGGGTGTCACATCTGAAACCTCATTGCCAAACTCAAAGTCTTCTAGTTTCTGTTTACCTTCGAGAAGTTCTAAACTTTGCATTTTACATTTCGGTTTGTGGCCCAGTTTTAGTTTTGTGAAAGTTGTCAAGTCAATTTCTTCACCTATCATGTCCAGGTGGTTCGGTAACGTTTATTGAAAAGATCATACTTTAGTCATTTAGTTTCTTTTGCTCCTTTGTCAAAGAACAATGGATTATAGTTTTGTGGGCTTATTTCTGTTATTATTATTATTTTTTTCCCTTCTAGTTTTCTGTCCTGTTCTGAGATCAATGTTTATTTGTTATCCACCTACCTCAGTCTCCCAGGCCGCTGGAATTATGGGTGTCACTCCCTGCTAGAAGAGTTTGTTGTTGTTGTTGTTGTTGTTACTGATAAGGTAACTTGTTAGGATTTTTATTTGGATTATGTTGACTTTGCAATTAAAATGGAGAACATCTTAAAATATTGAGGCTTCCTACTCGTGATCAACTCCACAAATTTAGTTTTTTTTTTAATTTTTTCACTACAAATTTGTCGGTTTTGTTGTATTTGTGACAATCATGTATAAGTATTTCTCTCTGTTTTTATCTTTGATGCTATGCAAATAATGTTGTATTTTTAATTCCAAATCCAGTTGTTCATAGTTGATATACAGGAAAATTAGGGACTTTTCTGTATTGATCTTGTGTTCTACAACTTTGCTATATTAGCTTATTAGTTTCTTTTTTAATATTTACTTTTTAGTTGTGGTTAGAAACAATATCTTTATTTTATTTATTTTTATGTGGTGCTGAGGATCGAACCCAGGGCCTCGCATGTGCTAGGCAAGCACTCTATCTGAGCCACAATCCCAGCCCAGCTTATTAGTTTCTTGAAGATTTTACTGATTCTTGGGATTTTGTACAACCAAAGTCCAGTCCTGTCTTCTGTGGACATTTATGTTTATTTATTCTCAATCTCAATGGCTTTTCCTTCTGCTTTTTTGAAATAAGGGTTCCTTTTTTTTTCTCTATCTCTATTTCTATCTCTAGCTCTTTTTCTGTATTGGGGATTAAAACAGGGGTACTCTCCCACTGAGCCCATCTCTAAGCCTTTTTTGAGACAGGGTCTGGATACATTGCTGAGGTTGGCCTCAACTTGCACTTGAGATCTTCTGCCTCAGCCTCCAAAGGGCTGGGTGCTGTGTGGTTTTTCTGCAAGTATTGATATGATCATATGATTTTTCTTATTTCACTTGTTAATATAATAGTTACGGATTTTTGAGTTTTTTCTTTTGGGGTGCTAGGGATTGAATGTAGGTCCTTACACATGGTAGGCATGTGCTGTACCACAATTTTTTGATTGTTGAACTCAATCATCCCTACAAACCTGTAATAATCCCCATCTGTTTGTAATATATAATTTAACAAATATATTTTAAAATTAACTTGCTAACATATATTGAGAATTTTAACAACTGTCTTTCTGTAGTTTTCCTTTTTTGTAGTGTCTTATTTCTTTTTGTTAATAGGGTAATGTTGGCCTCATTCCATGAATTAGGAAGTGTTTGCTTTTATTTTCTGGAAGGAATTTTGGAGAATGGGAGTCATTTCTTCCTTAAATATTTGGAAGAATTCACCAGTGAGATCATTTGGGTCTTGGCCCTGCCTTTTTATTTATTTATATATATATATATACACACACACACACACACACATACACTCACATACATATATACACACACACACATATATATATATGTATATGTGTGTGTGTGTATATATATATATATATTTTTTTTTAAGTTGTAGTTGGGGGTTACTGGGATTGAATTCAGAGGCACTTGACCACTGAGCCACATCCCCAGCCCTATTTTGTATTTTATTTAGAGACAGGATCTCACTGAGTTGCTTAGTGCCTCCTTTTTGCTGAGGCTGGCTTTGAACTCATGATCCTCCTGCTTCAGCCTCCTAAGCTGCTGGAATTACTGGCATACACCACTGCTCCTGGCTTTAATTTTTGTACTTCTTTTGTCAAATTGAAACCTATACATTTATTCTTTGGGTGTTAATTTAAACTCATTTTTTAAGGGTATTTTTAGGTATTCCATTGTATGTGTGTTGAAGTACAATAGAATTTGTGTATTTTGTTCTTTTTATCTTGGTGAACAAATATTCATCTTGGTTACTTCCAAGTTTTCAAAATTAGTGCATGATGCTGCTCTCCACAGCTTGGTGCCAGTCTTTGTGTGGGCCTATATTTTCAACTCATTTGAGTGCTAATTTACATGGGGATTCATCTTTGGGAGTTGGTTTGGGGTTGAGCCACATGGGATGGGGTTGAGAATCATTCCCTCTATGAAAATCAAGTGTCAATGAGTATGTGTGTGTGTGTGTGTGTAATGATTTTAATGATCACATTACAGGAAATAGCGGTGGAGTGTGACACTGGACATTTTCATTTATCCACTTTTTTGTTTGCTAAGGTGATCACCAGTTGGTTTACCTAATTGTCTATTTATCCTTCTAATAAATGTCAGAGTCATCTACTTGACATTTTATTTGGCTATTTCCTCATTACAACAATGGGATTTTTTCTATAACTTGTTTTTCATCTTCTGTCAAATATGTTTTGGTTATTTACCATTTTTAAGCATGTGCTCATCATATTTACTCTGCATGTGAATCCTTTTATATTGCATGTATTGCAGATTTCTCCATTCTGTTTTTGTCTTTTTTTAAAATATTTTTTGTTGTTGTTGCTAACGGACCTTTATTTTCATCTATTTATATGTGGTGCTGAGAATCAAACCCAGTGCCTCACACTTGCTAGGCAAGTGCTCTACCACTGAGCCACAACCCCCACCCTGTTTTTGTCTTTTAACTGTCTTGATTTTAGAATATTTTAATTTTTTATTTTCTTTTTTTCTTAGCACTGGAGATTGAACCCAAGGCCTCACACATGCTAGAGAAGTGATCTACCACTGAGCTACATCCCCAGCCTCAGTTCCTTTCTCTATGGCTTATTCTTCATGTTATTTGAAAATTATCCTACCTATTACATCCAAGAAACTAGTGACTGCTAAAGGTGTTCTATATTTATTTTTTATATTTGAATCTACAATGGATTGATTAGTATCCACAATATAGGAGGGAATGGAATGCATATTTCAAGTAGAGACCAGTTTGTCTTGCTCCATGTTTTAAAGTGCTTGTGCTCTCTCCCAGAGCTCCAGAGTGCCTGCTGTATTATTACTATTATTATCATTGGTGGGTACAAGGCATTGACCTGAGGGCCTTGTGCATGCTAGGCAAGTGCTCTACCACTAAACTATACCCCCAGACCCATCTACTCTATTATTAATCAACATTCTATACAAATGCCAGCTCTTGGTAGATGCCTTTCCTTTTGTCTATTTGTTTTCTGCTAATACTAGGCTGCTCTGAATATTAGGTTTGTGAGGCAAGCCATCACTCTCCTTCAGAAAACTTTGATCATTGTTAGACATTTGTTATTCCTTTTAGTTTATAAAAACAAACTACTGAAGAGTCTGCTTTGGAGAGTTATGGGATTTTTGTGAGATATGGTTTGGAAGAGGTGATATCAATGATGATATTGAGTTCTTTCCAAGAACATGTATCATCCACCCACCGATTTGATTCTGCTTTGACATGGCTCAATAGAAATTCAAAAGTTGTTCTGTTAGGTTCATTAAATATTGATCACTTATTATACTTAGTACTTTATTAAATTTGGCCTGGAGTAAAGTGTTTATACGTCCCCAAAGGATATCTCTTGCTGTAATCACATAGGATGAACTCAGTTCCCCAATGGACAAGTTGTGACAACATGCATGAAATAGTGTCTACCAGGTAATTAGCTCGTTAGACACTCAGTGTGCATAGTGTTTTTGGGATCTAATTCTCTAGGCACCACTGTGAGCATGGAACAAATTAATAGACATTCAGAAGAGAAACAAGAGTTCATAAACTGCTATGGTATTTACATAGATCATTTAGGCACAATGAAACATTCTTATTATTTATGTTAGCAAATCACTCCCAAGTTTCAAGTTCACTGGTACTAGCAAAGTTTGAACTATGTGAGTAGACTTAAGACTACCTTTTTTTTTTTTTTTCATCAGGGATTGAATCCAGGGGTGCTTAACCAAGGAGCCACATCTCCACCCCTTTTTATTTTTCATTTTGAGACAAGGTCTTGATAGGTTACTTAGGGTCTTGCTAAGTTGCTGAGGCTGGTTTTGATCTTGTGAGCCTCCTGCCTCAGTCTCTCAAGTCACTGGGATTACAGGTATGTGCCACCATGCCATGCTAATGTTAACTCTTCATATCAGGTGGTAGGGCTTTGTTATGATAGATACTAAAGTCCATCTCTACAAAGAGAAATGAAAGTGACCCAACAGCACATCGTACTTTCTGAGTCCTCTAATGAGAAGGGCTCCTACTTGCTATTTCCTTTCTGAATAGCTCAATTCTAGTACTAGAACTGCTGTGTGGGAGGGAGTATCATCCAAGGCAAGAATTCTCATGACCAAGTCATGATGGAAATGTTTGGAAACCATAGAATCATGTGACCCTCTTATGAATTGAGTGTAGGTTCTGGTCAGTCGGACTCATTCTCCTGTACATGTATGTGGAATGTTTTAGGACTCAGTGGCTTTTCAGGATGTGGCTGTGGACTTCACCCAGGCAGAGTGGGCTTTGTTGGATCCTTCCCAGAAGAATCTCTACAGAGATGTGATGCGGGAAACTTTCAGAAACCTGGCTTCTATAGGTAAGACCAACATCATTCCTTTACCTAGTCAGTTATAGCACAAATGTTTCTTGGTCGTGCATGTGGTTCTGTGATTGGAATGTAAAAATGGAAGAATTTGGTGAATGAGTCAGAAAAGGGAAGAATTTAGTGAAGAATCAGGCATTGTTACAGTGTACATTGAAACTAGAAATGAATAATTTTTCTAAAATTTCTTCATTTTCTTCTTCTTCTTCTTTTTTTTTTTTTTTTTGGTGGTGGTGGTGGTACTAGTAATTAAACCCAGGGATACTCTACTATTGAGCTACATCCCTAGTCCTTTTTTATTTTTTTAAACTTTGAGCCAGCATTTCACTACATTGCCTAGAATGGCCTTGAACTTGCCATGCTCCTTCCTGAGCCTAAGTAGTAGCTGTAATTACAGATGTGTACCACTGCACCTGACAGTTAACAATTCTTCTACAACTTTTAATAATTCACGATAATTTTTCTTTGTCCACATTTTAGGAAACAAGTGGAAAAACCAGAACATTGAAGACCAGTTTAAAATTCCAGGGAGAAATTTAAGGTAATTTGCAGGTATAAGAGGGAAAAAAAGTCCTTTTAAGAAATCCTAGCATGTCATAGAATTTTAAAAACAATTAAAACAAATACAATTTTTTTTTTCTGGTACTGGGGATTGAACTCAGGGGCATTCAACCAGTAAGCCACATCCCCAACCCTATTTTGTATTTTATTTATAGACAGGGTCTCACTGAGTTGCTTAGTGCCTCGCAGTTGCTGAGGCTGGCTTTGAACTTGCAATTTTCCTGTTTCAGCCTCCCAAGCTGCTGGGATTACACCTGCCTGGCAAAAACAAATACATTTTTAAGTTTATTTATCATTAGAAAATTTTCAGTGAAGCTACTGTGTACTTAAATGTAACAAAGATGTTCAGTGCTTACAAAATAGTTCATTTGTAAACTAAGTACTAAGAAACTGAATGTTGCTGTTTTGATAATAGCCAAGTGGGATTCATGTTGCAGAGTATTTGGTCCATGTACTTTTAAGTCTTTTTGCCACCGGAGGGAAAAAAATGTACCCTGTCCTTGATGTGAGGAGCAATGGAACTCCAACACTTACTAATAAATACATTTTAATAATTGAACCCTTGCTAATGCATTTGTCATTTTTTTATAGAAGTTATGTAGTAGAGAGACCCTGTGAAAGTGAAGAAGGTGGTCAGTGTGGTGAAACCTTCATCCAGGCTCTAAATCTTAATCAGAGCAAGAAAATTCCTGCTGGAGTAAAACCATGTAAATGCAGTGTGTGTGGAAAAGTTTTCCTATGTCTTTCATCTCTCAAGAGGCATCTGAAATCTCACTCCAGATACAAGGCACTTGAGTGTAAGGAATATGGAGAGAAGCCACATAAATGTGAACAGTGTGGGAAAACCTTCATTTCTCTCAGAAGTGTTGGAAGACATATGGTGACCCACAGGATAAAAGGCCCTTATACTTGTGAGTTATGTTTAAAAGTCTTTGATTCCCCCAGTTCATTTCAAATACATCAACAAACTCACACTGGAGCCAAACCCTCTGACAGCAAGCAGTGTGGGAAGACCTTTCTTTGTTCTAGTTCATTTCAACTACCTGGCAGAATTCACACTGTAAAAAAATCTTATGAATGCAAACAGTGTGGCAAAACCCTCAGTTCTTCCTGTTCCCTTCGAAGGCATGAAAGAAGTCATAATGGAGAAAAACCCTATGAGTGTAAACAGTGTGGTAAGGCCTTCACACGTCATGGTTACTTTCGAGAACATGAAAGAATTCATACTGAAGCAAAAACCTATGAATGCAAACAGTGTGGTAAAGCTCTCAGTTCTTCCAATTCCCTTCGAATCCATGAGAGAACTCACACTGGAGAAAAACCCTATGAGTGTAAACAATGCGGGGAAGCTTTCAGATGGCACAGTGACCTTCGAAAACACGTGCGATTTCATATTGAAGAAAATCCCTTTGAATGTAAAAAATGTGGCAAAGCACTAAGTTCTCCCAATTCCCTTCGAATACATGAAAGAACTCACACAGGAGAAAAGCCCTATGAGTGTAAACAGTGTGGAAAAGTCTTCCGATTTCAGACTTCCCTTATAAGGCACGAAAGAGCGCATGCTGGAGACAAATCCTATGAGTGTATACAGTGTGGCAAAACTCTCAGTTGTTCAAATTCCCTTCAAGTTCATGAAAGAATTCATAATAAAGCACGACCCTATCAGTGTAAGCAGTGCGGCGAAGCCTTCAGATTTCATGTGGCTCTTAAAATGCATGAAAGAACCCACGCTGGATATAAACCTTACGACTGTCAACAATGTGGTAAAGCCTTCAGATGCCGCGGCTATCTTCGAAAACACGAAAGGATTCACACTGAAGTCAATCCCTATGAATGTAAACAGTGCGGCAAGGTGCTCAGCTGTCCCAGTTCCCTGCGATATCATGAGAGGGCTCACACAGGAGAAAAACCCTCTGTGTGTAAACAATGTGGTAAGAGGCTCAGTTGTTCCAGTGCCCTCCAAAAACACAAAAGAATTCACACTGACAGAAAAACCCTGTGAATGTCAACAGCATAGAAAACCCTTCAGATTTTCCGTTCGTCTTCAGATGTGTGAAAGAATTCATGGAGGGGAATACTGGGATGATAAAAACTTGTGGTGAAGGCATCAGTTTTTCCAGATCTTTTTGAATACATGGCAAGACTCACACTGGAGAATAGCCTTATGAATGTATGAAATTTGTTAAAGCCATCATTTGTTCTAGTTCCATTTGAAGATAACAACAAAAAAAAAAAATGCATTCAGCAGAAAATCTCTATAAAGGGCTGGTGGCTGTACCTTCAAAGGCCCATAATGCACACTGAAGATAGATGTTATACATATCAGACTCCAGTAGTTTGGAAAATAAAGGAAAGCTTTTGATTTTTATGATTGCTTTAAAAGTCAATAGGAAAACTCCCATTTGAAAGAAATCTCATAAATGTAGGTGATATTGAAATCTTAATGCAAATTAATTATTACATAATGTTCAGTTTCTCTACATGAACAAAATTTACATAAATTATGAATATAATATGTTTATCAGTGGCTCATAGTTAAAAGTTCTCTGGTTTGCATATTTCCATTTCTTTGTAAGGATACATAAAGGTGAGGATTCTATAGGTGTAGTTGTGTCAGTTAACAAAGGGATAAATTCAGAGAAATGCCTCGTTAGGCAATCTAATTGCTGTGTGAAGATAATAAAGTGTACTTAGACAAATCTTAGATGGTATAGTGAACTACCAACAGACTTAGGCTAAATGCTGTTGCCTGTTTCTTTTGGGCTCCAAACTTGTACATTATTGTATTTAGTACTGTAGGCAACAGTAACACAATGATAAGTATTTGTGTATCTAAACACACTGAAAAATAGAAAAGCTACAGTAAGGATATAGTATAAAAGATCAGGGTAGGGTGGCCCGTGATTGTAATCCCAGCTGCTTGTGAAGCTGAGGCAGGAGGATCACAGTTCAAGGTCAACCTGGGTAGTTTCTTGAGATCCTGTATCAAAGTGAAAAATGAAAAGGTCTAGGGGAGTAGCTCAATGGGTCGAGGGTCCCTGGCTTTGATCTCCAGTACTGCAAAAATAAAATAAAAGATATACCTGTGCAAGATACTTCCTGCGTACAGAACTTGCTGGAGTACTGGTGGGAGTCTGCTGGGCGAGTTTGAGTGAGCGATCAGTGACTGAATGTGAAGGCCTAGGATGTTGCTGGACACTGCTGTTGACTTTATAAACACCTGCACTTATGTTATACTAAATTTATAAAAATAATTTTATCAGCAAGAATAAATTAACCTTAGGTTAGTGTAACTTTGTCACTTAATAAACAATTTTTTCATCTTTTTCACTGTTCTGTAATAAACACATAGCTTAAAACACAAGATGTCTGTATAAAACTTTTGTTTATATCTATTATATAAGCATTTATCCATTTTAATGTTTATTGTTTACTTTTTAATGTATTTTGTTAAAGACTAAGAAACAAACGCATTAGTCTAGGCTCACACAGCTCCAGAATCACCAGTGTCAGTGTCTCCACCTCCTCATCTGGCCCAGTGGACATTCTTTAAGAGCAGCAACATTTGGAACTGTCATTTCCTATCATGACAGTGCTTTCTGCTGGAACTCTTTTTGCTGTTGTTGGTACTGGGGATTGAACCCAGGGGTGCTCTATCACTGAGCTATATCCCCAGCTCCCCACTCCCCTCTTTTTTTTTTTTTTTAATTTTTTGTAGTGGTAGATGGACACAATGCCTTTATTTTATTTGTTTATTTTTATGTGGTGCTAAGGATCGAACCCAGTGCCTCACACATGCTAGGCAAGCACTCTGCCACTGAGCTACAGCACCAGCCCACGCCCCCCAGCCCTTTTTATTTTTTACTTTGAGATAGAATTCTCTAAGTTGCCCAGGCTGACCTCTAACTTGTGATCCTCCTGCCTCAGCCTCTCAGGTTGCAGGGGTTACAGGCATGTGCCATCATCCCCACTGAAATCTTCTGAAGGACGTGCATGTCTGAGGCTCCTCTTGGGAAATGTGACTCTTTTCATAAATGTGTACATGATGCTTTTCTTGGTTTCCTTTTTATCATAGACTTGCTTGTAAGCAGATAATATACCATGAATATTCCTCTCTGTTGATGAAAACTTTTTGTTATGGGGTCCATGTTTTTAGGCTTAAAGGATCTTAAAGTCTACAGAAGTTTCTACTAAACTGCTTACCATGAATTTTCTTGGGTGTTTTCTTATTTTCCTTCAGTTGTTTTGTTTCTTGTCTGTTCATCTATGCATTGATTATATGATAGGCATTTTGTGGGGGTGGGTACTGGGTATTGAAATTAAGCGTACTTTGCTAGTGAGCTACATCCCCAATCCTTTTTATTTTTTATTTTGAGGCAGGGTGTTGCTAAGTTGCTGAGGATCCTGCTAAATAGCCCAGGCTGGCCTTGTACATGCAATCCTCCTGCCTCAGCCTCCCGGGTTGCTGGGATTACAGGCATGTGCTACTGCGCCTAGCTGTGATAGGCATTTTTTAAAAAATATGTTTTTAGTTGTAGTTGGACACAATGCCTTTATTTTATTTATTTCTATGTGGTACTAAGGATCAAACCCAGGGCTTCTACATGTGCTAGGCGAGTGCTGTACTGCTGAGCCACAGCCCCAGCTCCTGTGATGGGCATTTTTAAGACCCATTATAATGTTATAGGCTCACCATTGTATATGAGATCCGTTGTTGACTGAAATGTGTGATATAAGACTGTACTCTTCTAAGTAATTATGCTTGAGTTTAATGCGTAGTATCTTAAGTCAGTTAACAAAACTTTTCTCTATCAACTTTAAAGTGTGTTGGATCCATGTTTTAGTTGAAATGTATTTCTAATATATAAGTAGGCTCAATATTTATATAATTGTCTTAAGTGGTCTGTGATTGATGGATGGGCCACTGAAAAATAAGTCTCTGTTATTTGGGGGGATTTTCCTACTGTTGTGTGGCAGCTTCTGTATTGTCACACATTATATGTCTTTTACTTTTTCTATGGGAAAAGCTACCTTTTTGAAGGGGCATGGAATTTATTTCATTTGTTTTTTGCTAATAAAGATTAGGTATTGGGCTGGGTTTATGGCTCCACAATAGAGCGCTCACCTCGCACGTGCGCAACACTGGGTTTATCCTCACCACCACCTAAAAATAAATAAATAAAATAAAGAAATTGTGTCCAACTACAATTTAAAAAAATAAAAAAGATTAGGTATCATAGTCTGAGGATATACCTCAGTGGTAGAGTGCTTACCCAGCATGCCCAAGGACCTGAGTTCAATCCCTAGTACTGCAATAAAAAGAAAACCGTAGATGCCGTAGCCAGGTGTGGTGGCACATGCCTATAATCCAAGCTACTTGAAGGCTGAAGCAGGAGGATTGCAAGTTTGAGGCCAGCTTTGGCAATTTGGTGAGATCCAGTTTTAAAAAATAAGGGTTGGGTGTGTAGCTTAGTGGAAAAGCACCCCCAGGTTCAATCCCCAGTATCTTGGGGGAAAACAGATAAAAGAGAGTTGATAACTATTTTTAAGTATGTCAAGTTTATCACATACTCTTAGGTGAATTATTTTAACTGTTGCCTTTTACTTTTTAAAATACTTTTAGTTGTAGATGGACACAATACCTTTATTTAATTTACTTTTTAAAATGTGGTGCTGAGGATTTAACCCAGTCCCTCACATGTGCTAGGCAAGTGCTCTACCACTGAACTACACCCCAGCCTTGTTGCCTTTTATTTTTTATCATTATTTCTGGCTGTTACTTGTATAATTCACCTTGGATTAAGGAGAAAGACCTGTGGAAGAATTACATGTTTGTCTAATCTGAGGGAGAAAGCTTTCAATCTCACCATCAAGAATAACGTTAGCTGTAGGGTTTTTGTTTGTTGTTTTTATAACAGTACTAAGATATTCTACCACTGAGCTACACTAATTTTGGGGACAAGATCTTGCTAATTTGCTGAGTCTGACCTTGAACTTGTGATCTTCCTGCCTCAGCCTCCTGAGAAGCGGGGATTATAGGTGGTGCCATCATGCTCTAAGAGTGGGTTTTTTAATCAATGCTGTAAAGCACATTTAGAAAGTTCCCTTCAGTTCATTTTTTTAAAAATTGGGATTGAACCCAGGGTCGCTTTATCATTGAGCTACATCCCCAGGCCTATTCAGATAGAGGCTCACCAAGTTGCAGAGACTGGCCATGAACTGGCAATCTTCCTGCTTTAGCCTCCTGGTGGAGGTGGGGGGGGGGGCTGGAATTGCAGATGTGACGATGGTGTGTTTTATTATGAAAGGGTGTTGATATTTTTTTGTATGTTTTTTCTGTATCTCTTGAGATGAACTTGTGGTTTTTGACATTTATTCTAATAAGTTGAATTATATTCATTGACGTTCATATATGAAAACAGCACTGCTTTTGTAAGTTAAATTTCTCTTAGGGAGTATAAGTCTTTATATATTGGTAGATTTGCTTTTCTAGTATCTTATTGAGGCTTTTTGCATCTATATTGAAAGAGTTTTGTGTACATTAACAGCATATAGCATTATCTAGTACCTGAAGTATGTACATGTGTGTATAAGCATGTATATAATATGTAGTATGTAGTATAGTTTTGTATATAAATAGCATATATATGACTAGATTGTATAGCATGTAATTAAAATGCAATTAGTATAGAATATAGTATACTGTAGCATTATAGGATTAGTCATCAGTCTATAATCATGCATTTCTGTTCGCTGTTGGATGACAAAATTTTTCCAACAAACCTTTCACATTCTCTCCTGAGAACCAAGAAGTATCTCAACTTGATACCCAAAGCCTTCTCCCATCCCACCTGCTCTGTGCTCTGAAGTGTAGTCCCTGGGCAGGACTACATGCCTTCCAGTACCTTCCACATCCTCACTGTGAGGGTCACTAACTGATAAGCTCCTGACAACCTTATCTGTGCAGCAGTGGTGAAACAGAGCTCCGGCACTTGCTCATCTGAAGGATGTGCCAAGGGAATTAAGACAGACATGTTATCTGATGAAGCACAGCCTAGTCTACATGTTTATCACCTGAGTTTTGTTTCTATAAATTGTAATCATTTCTATTAATCTAGCTCTTCTCCCCAGTTTGATCAAAATGTACAAAATTTCTTTTTTTCTTTTTTTCTTTTCCATTGTTCATTTCTCATGTGGGTAGACAGCCAAATCTGGCCACCCAGGTTCAGGCTGGCTCCCTGACTGGGTTGCAGGTAATGATGGATGTCATGAGTTCAAATCTCAGCAGCCCTAAGCTGCTAATTTCTCCCTCACCAATGGAGTGAGTGTGAGGCTACGTAAACAAATGGCAAGAAATACAGGATGGACCAACTGTGACCAAGGACATTACTCAATTTTAGCTAACAACTCTGGGCTACCTGACTCCATAATACAGTCAATGTCACCTGAGTGACAACCACCAACGGCTTGTTGGCTTTCACTTTGGTCTACACAGGGCTTTGTGTTCTGTGTCAAGTGTGGCCACTTTGTCCCATGTTGAAACACTCATCTGGACACAAATGGCTAATTGACTGACTGCTGCAATGTGACTTGATAGGTTCATCGTAGTTGGTAAGGAGTTTTTGAGGCACTCACCTATCAAGGCAGCAAAAGCATCACCTTAACTTGATTGGTACTTCAGTCCTGATTGCCAAGAATCTGGTGACTGCTCAGTGGTCATTGCATCTACTCTGGTTGTCACTTCTGGATGCTTGGCATGGCCATGTAAAATTGTTTATTATTGTATATCCTTGCAGTATGCTCATGGATGATTGTGAAGTCGCAAAAAAGAGACCTTTTGTTTGTACTGGGGATTGAACCCAGGGGCACTTAACCACTGAGTCACATCCCCAGCCCTTTAATTTTTTTTTTTTTAATTTAGAGATAGGATCTCACTAAATTGCTGAGGGCCTTGCTAAGTTGTTGAGAGTGGCTTTGAACCTGCAATCTTCCTGCTGATGGGATTACAAGCATGCACCACGGTGCCCAGACCACAGAATTAAATATTTTACCCAGTTGCCTAGAAAGAGTCATTGTACAGGCAAGAGTAGCAGGAATGACTTTCTGGTGCTGCTGATTCCCTTGCTGTAATGTGCACTCCCGGATCCCCAAGGGTATTGGAAATAAAGGAAAGGGGGTTAACCCCTCCTAATTTTAAGTGGGCACAATATCTTTATTTATCTTTATGTGGTGCTGAGGATTGAACCCAGTGCCTTTCGCATGCCAGGCCAGCGCGCTACCACTTGAGCCACATCCCCAGCCCAGGAACTAGTTTTTAAATAGAAGATATGTGACTCTTTTCCCAGTGCAAAACCCCTAGCCAGTATATGGGCTTTCCTTAGCACTGTTGATCACCAGCATGCCCAAGTACAAATCTTAGGATCACAAGGCTTGAAGGCCTTCGACAAAAATGACCTTATTGTTTGTGGACTCTCACCCAAGGAAGGCTGAGTGGCACTTCCTGGAAGCTGAAGTTCTTGCCCTTTATCTATAGGGAACTCAAATAAGAACTCAAACCTGGGACTGGGGATATAACTTAGTGGTAGAGTACTTGTCTCATGCATAAGGCCCTGAGTTTAATCCTTAGCAGTGCAAAAAAAAAAACCCTCTATAATTTTGGAGTTTCTGTATAAAAAAACAAATATACTTTTAACCATGCAAAAACATCTTGCCTAAATTATCCATATTATGAAACTCATTGTGCTAAGATATCCCTTAATCTTCATGGATTCCATTCCCTGATCTAGTGAGTAATGGATTAAAATTGAGTATTTACCATTTCCAAATATTCTTGACAAAACGGCAGTCCCTTCACCCCCACCAGTTAAAATAAGGTTACAATGGCTAAATGTGAATTTTTTTTTTTTGGAATATATAAGTTTTGGGAAGGTTATTGAGTATTGATTCCATTTCATTAATAGACATAGATCTGCTCAGATAACCTACTCTTTTGTCAGTTTTAGTAGACTATATCTTTGAAGTAATTGGTTCACTTGATTTGTGGTCATGGAGTCCTTCCTAATATTCTTTTATTATTCTTTCAGGGTCTATGAGAGGAGGTATGATGTCCTCTCTTTTATTTATTTATTTTTTTCCAGAGAATTTTAAGAATATTCTACATGCCCTAGAAGGGTATTTCTTGTCCCTGGCCCATTCCACACTCTCGCTCTCCTCCTGGCTGCCATGAGCTTGACAGTTCTCCATCTCGCCCTTCTACAATGGTGTCGTGCCTCACCTGAGGCCCAGAGCAATGGAACCAGCCAACCGTGGACTGAGACCTCTGAAATGGAGGCTAAATAAGTCTTTCCTCCTTTAACTTGTTATTGTCAGGTGCTTGGGTTACGGGGATGAAAAACTAACACAATGTTTAAACCATTAGGTCACATCACTACAGTCTGCCCAACTGATTCATCTCCTTTTTCAGGTGAATTTCCATGAGAAGTATAGACGGTCTGCATGATCCAAGCCATGTGTGAGTCTCCTTGGCTCTTACAGACAAATACAAATCACCAATAGAAGTTTATTGACCATTGTTTCAAGAATTTCAATGTCCTTTATCCTAATTTACTGTTTCCCTCTTGCATTCACAACCACTCAGCTGGTTTCCATGATGAGAAACAGTGTGTTGGGTTTGCTTTTTGTTTGCCTTAAAAATTCTTTTTATTGGGATAAAATTTACATTTCACAAAATTCAACATATAACCATTTTAAAGTACAAAATGCAAACTTTTTTTGTTTTATTCACAATGACACATAGCCAACACCACTATCAAATTCCAGATCACTTTCATCAATCCCTCAAAAAAATCTCACAGCCATCAAAGAATCACTTATCACAAGTCAATAAAGACTTGTCTATTGTGGGGAATTCACACAACAGCATCATACTGATGTGGCTTTTTATAGTCCATCTTTGCTCAGTGAGCATGGCATTTCATGAGCTTATCAATGTTGTAGCACATATCATTCAGTCCTTTCCATGACTGCATATTGCATTGTGTGACTCTCTCACAGTTTGTCTATCTAGTCATACATTGATGTACATCTGGATTTTTCCTACTTTCTTTTTTTTTTTTATACTTGGATTGAACCTAGGGGCACTTAACCACTGAGCCACATCCCCATCTTTTTTTGTATTTTATTTAGAGACAGGATCTCACTGAGTTGTTTAGGACCTCACTAAATTTTGAGGCTGACTTTGAACTTGCAATCCTCCTGCTTCAGCCCCCCAAGCAGCTGGGATTACAGGCATGCACTACCATGCCCGGATTTTTCCACTTTGGGAGTTTTGCTATTATGCATAATGTTTCTTTTAACCTTCATATACAGGTTTTTGTGTGGAAATGTTCTCATTTCTTTTGGTTACGTAGTTAGTAGTGGTATTGCTGGGCCATGTGGTAAACCTTCTATGGAACTGACAAACTGTTTTTCAAAGGAGCTGCCTCATTTTGTAATAACACCAGCAGTTTAAAGTGGTTCTGATTTCTCTGCATATCCATACTTATTATTGTCTTTTGACAATTAGATGTAGTGATTATACTATGATTTTCCCTAATGAATAAGTTTTATAGGCATCTTTTCATATAGTCATTGGCCACTTTTATCATTAAAATTGCCATAACATAATATATTGTTGTAAATAATAATTGAAATATTACTCAATAGAATATCTTTATGTAAATTTTATAAAGTTACAAAATTATTTACTTAGTGCGATTGACTCATTTCATTTTAACATGTTAGAGACTATACATTGATTATCTTATTAGCATGTCTTGTATTTCTGAAATTAACTCTCTTTAAACTAATTTTGTATGTTTACACATTGTTTTATTTTATTTTTTACACATTGTTTTTTATCCCAATTAATAACATATTGGATTAGTTTCAAAGTTTTAGTATAAATATATGTAATAGCCAAACAAAATCTTCCAGTAGCTTCTTTTTCCTTTTTTTTTTTTTTTACTGCTTTATAATATAGATTTGAAAATGTTGAAAAAGTCAGGTGCAATGGCACCTGCCTATAATCCCAGAGACTTGGAAGGCTGAGGCAGGAGGATTGCAAGTTCAAAACCAGCCTCAGCAACTTAGCAAGTCCCTAGGTAACTTAGTGACAACCTGTCACAAAATAAAAAGATCTGGGGATGTAGCTCAATGGCTAAGTGCCCCTGGGTTCAATCCCTGGTACCAAATAATAATAATATTTTTTTAAAAAAAGGTTTATTTATTTCTGCTATCAAAGAACAGAATTATGACAGTGTAATTTAACAATCCTAATTGGCTTCATTTTTAATTTTAAAATCAGGTAACACTTCATTCCATAAAACAGAATCAGTTTTACTATGAGCCAAGCACTCATCAAAAATAATTTGATGAGTTAACATCAGATTATTTATTTTGCTTACACAAAATAAGGACAAGGGAACTTCACTATTTCGCCTGTTGAGAATGGCTGTTCTCCCTCCAATCCAGATTTCTCTTGGAGGACCAGATGTGTCAGCTTGGTTTGATTGACTCCATGTTGTTTTTTTTCCCCCCTGGAATATTGTCTCTGTTAAAAAACTGGCTTCACAAAGAAGGTGGCAGCAGGAAAATTTCAGAATCCAAAGCTTAAAAATAAGTCTTGGGCAGTGTGGGGTTATTTTCTGTCTCTGAGAGGGATCATCCAGTGTCTGAGGCCTGAGGATAGAGGCAAAGTCCCCAGCTGCCCATCCAGAAACTGTCACTCTCAGTAGCGTCTAGTGTCCTGACCTTTGCTCGCCCAGGATGACAGTGGGTAAGGAGCAGCAGGTCACAGGGGCCCCCTGACCCTCTGGGCAGACCACGGGGCTGAGGGTCAACGGCCAGGGGAGAATCATGTCAACGACTCTGCCTGTGGTCCCTGAGGTCCTGGGGCAGAGATATAGGAGGCAGCTAGTGTCATAAGACGTCCCCATCCCCAGCCAGGCTGGGCACCTGGCTAAGCGAGGAGAAAGATGGTGGCCTGGCCCCTGCACCTGGTCTCACTTCCTCCCCGGCACCGTCTGGAAGGGGAGGAAGTGACACCCAGGGGAAGGCAGGGAAGTGAGGCCACAATCACATTCAAGTTCAGGGTGCAAGAGCTTAGTCTGCCCCGCAACAGGCCCCATATTCAGCTCCCCTTCATGGGCAAGTCCCTTCTGAGAGTCATGCCCTGCCCTTTATAGGCACAAGGACCCAGAAGTTCCAGGGACACGCCCATGTTTAGGCCTTCAGATCCGGAAGTGCCTCAAGCATCCATATTTAGGCCCCCAGATCCGAATCCAGAAGTTTCAAAGGCGCACATCCATGTTTAGGCCATAGCATCCAGAAGTGCCTCAGGTGCACATCCATATTTAGGCTCTAGGATCCAGAAGTTCCTCAGGTGTCCATGTTTAGGCCCACTGATCCAGAGGTTCCTCAAGTGCATGTCCATGTTTAAGCCCCCAGGTCCGGAAGTTCCTCAGCATCCATGTTTAGGCTCTAGGAAGTGCCTCGGGCATCCATGTTTAGGCCCCAGGATCTGGAATGCCTCAGGCATCAATGTTTAGGCCCCAGGATCCGGAAGTTCCTCAGGTGCACATCCATCTTTGGGCCCTTGGATCGGAAAGTTCCTCAGTCCTCCATGTTTAGGCCTTAGCATCTGGAAATTCCTCAGGTGCAAGTCCATGTTTAGGCCCCCGGATACGGATCCAGAAGTTTCAAAGGTGCATGTCCATATTTAGGTGCCTGGATCCGGAAGTTCCTCGAGCGCACATCCATGTTTAGGCCATAGCATCCAGAAGTGCCTCAGGTGCACGTCCATGTTTAGGCTCTAGGATCTGGAAGTTCCTCAGGTGTCCATGTTTAGGCGCCTGGACCCAGAAGTTCCTCAGGCGTCCATATTTAGGCCCACGGATCCGGAGGTTCCTCAGGTGCACGTCCATGTTTAAGCCCCGGGGTCCGAAAGTTCCTCAGCATCCATGGTTAGACTCTAGGATCTGGAAGTGCCTCAGGCATCCATGTTTAGGCTCCAGGATCTGGAATGCCTCAGGCATCCATGTTTAGACCCCCCGGATCCTGAAATTCCTCAGGTGCACGTCCATCTTTGGGCCCTCGGATCCAGAAGTTCCTCAGTCTTCCATGTTTAGGCCGTAGCATCCATAATAATAATAATATTGAAAAAGTTTTATATCAAATAATAAGAGCCAGATACAGTGACACAAACCTGTAATCCCAGCTACTCCAGAAGCTGAGGCAGAAAGATTATAAATTCAAGGCCAGCCTGGGCAACATACAAGACCCTGTCTCAGAAACAGTTAATTCATGATTAATTTAGTAAGCAGAACTTTTTCTTGATTTTCTTTTTTAGTTGTGGATGAACACAATACCTTTTTATTTATTTATTTATTTTTATGCAGTGCTGAGGATTGAACCCAGTGCCTCACATGTGCTAGGCAAGTGCTCTGCCACTGAGCTACTGCCTCAGCCCCAATAAATAGAACTTTTGACTAATACTTATGAAAACACTATTTAAAATTTATGATTTTCTATTTTCTAATTTATCTTAATTCATCTATTTTATACAAGTCACTGTTGATTTTTTTTTTTTTTTTGTGGTGCTGGGGATTGAATCCAGGGCCTTCTGCATGTGAGGCAATCACTCCACCAACTGGGCTATATTCCCAACCCCTATACAAGTCACTTTTACCTCTCAGTTTACCCAGTTTATTACTATAAGTTTTTTTTTAAGTGTCAAGATTAATGCGAGTTTATTTTTTATTTTATTTTTTAAAAAAATATTTATTTATTTATTTTAGTTTTTGGCGGACACAACATCTTTGTTTTTTTTTGTATGTGGTGTTGAGGATCGAACCCGGGCCGCACGCATGCCAGGCAAGCGCGCTACCACTTGAGCCACATCCCCAGCCCTACTATAAGTTTTTTATATTGGTCCCTATACGTCTAAATTATTATATCACTAGCTTTAAATACTGTTTATTCTTTATATTTTGGAAGTCCCATATTTTGGCAATATTTTATTATACATTTTATTCTTTCTAATTTTCTTTCATGTAACACTTGTTCTAACCTATACTTTACTATTACATATTATTTGCATTTAGCTTTTTATTTTTTATTATTAAAATGTTTTAATTATAGATAGACACATACCTATTTATTTATTTGTTTATTTATTGTACTGGGGATTGAACTCAGGGGCACCTGACCACTGAGCTACATCCCCAGTTCTTTTTTTGTATTTTATTTGAGACAGGGTCTCACTGAGTTGCTGTTTTAGTCAGCTCTTTTGCTGCTGTGACTAACAGGACCTGACCAGCGCAATGATAGAGGAGGAAAAGCTTATTTGGGGGCTCACGGTTTCAGAGGTCTCAATGCACAGACAGCAGGCTTCATTCATCATGGCAGAACATCATGGCAGAAGAGCTTAGCGGAGGGAGGCAGCTCACCATGATCAGAAAGCAGAGACAGCAACTCCACTTACCAGACACTAATATATACCCCAAAGCCATGCCCCCAATGCCCCGCCTTCTCCAGCCACAGCCCACCTGCCTTCAGCTACCACTTAATCTCACCAGGTGATTGATTCCACTGATTAGGTTAAGGCTCTCATAACCCAATTGTTTCTTCTCTGAACCTTCTTGCATTGTCTCACACATGAACTTTTGGGGGAAAACTCGAATCCAAACCATAACAGTTGCTTAGGGTCTTGCTAAGGTGCTGAGGCTGGCCTTGAAATGACGATCCTCCTGCCTCTACCTCCTGAGTACTAGGATTACAGGTGTGTCACCATGCTGAGCTCTTCCAATTTGAGGAGCAACTATGGTACAAAATTTTGAAATGGAGTATTTTTCATTTCTTTACCTTAAAAATTATAATTATTTAATAAAATACTGTTCAGCTTTTTAGAGATTTTAATATTCTAAATTCTTTAACGAACTATTTAAAAAATGGAAATGGGTAGAAAAGTTATTCTCTAAAATGATTTTAAATTTTTTTCCATATGTGCTGAGAAACGTGATGTAACACCCATATTCAGTAGATAGCTATTAGGTCAGGCTTGTTTATTGTTCAAATATCTGATTCCTCCATGTTTCTCATGTGCTTTTTCTCACAAATCACAAAAGGTCTTGAAGTTATTCATCATGATAAAAAAAATGTTTTATGATTTTATCAAATATTTCTTCATTGGCTGTTTCAGAGCAACCATTATTCCCCTCAACAAATGGAAACATGAAGTTTATGCCCAGATATCTTGTCTCACCCTTCCCTGGACAGTGATTGATTCCACTGAACATTCATTTCCCAAGGTTCAGAATATGAGGTCCACCCAAGTACTTCTTTTTTTTTTTTGTAGTTGTAGATGGACAGCATACCTTTATTTTATTTGTTTATTTTTATGTGGTGCTGAAGATCAAACCCGGTGCCTCACACATGAAGTGCTCTGCCACTGAGCTACAGCCCCAGACTCCAGATTTTGAACACATTAATTGAGATTATTGCTTAAGAATATTCTGTATTATTTCAAAGACTGACTCAAAAAAACCTGTAGGTTTTCTTTATAACTCTCGTGTTTATGAGCTGCAAATTGAATTCAAAGCTTCTTTATGTGATTCTTGCGGATACTTTGTCCCATACAGGTCATTGTCTATTTTAATATTTTTTAAATGTACCTCTCTCTCACCTACTCCCCAAATGTCACATATTTTAAATGGCTAAATTTCTTAGATTTAAGGTAAAACGGTAAAACCTGGTCTTTTTTGGTACAGAGGATTGAACCTAAGGCCTCTTAATCACAGAGCCACATCCCAGCCCTTTTTTATATTTTGTTTTGAGACAGGGTCTCAGTGAGCTACTTAGGGCCTCATTAAATTGCTGAGGCTGGCTTTTAACTCATGATCCTCCTGCCTCAGTCTCCTGAGCAGCTGAGATTTCAGGCATAAGCCACCATGCCCAGCTACCTGGTCTTTGATATCCCCCAATATCTGATACATGATTTCCCCTCCAGCTCCAACCCAGGATTCTCCTGCAGAGCCTTCATGTTTCTTCCTGCTTTCTTTTTAGTTGTAAATGAACACAATACCTTTATTTATTTATTTCTATGTGGTGCTAAGGATTAAACCTAGTGCTTCAACCGTGCTAGGCGAGCGTTCTACCACTAAGCCACAACTGCAGCCCCTCTGCCTGATTTCTTTTTTTTTTAATTAATTTGTTTATTTTAATTAGGTATATATGACAGCAGATCATTTTGATTCATTGTACACAATGGCAGCACAACTTTTCATTTCTCTGTACATGATGTAGAGTCGCACCACATGTACAGTCATACATGTACCTAGGGTAATGATGTCCATCTCATTCCATCATCTTTCCTTCCCCCATTCCTCCTCTCCATCTCTCCCTCCCCTTTGACCCATCAAAGTGCCTCCATTTTTTCCCATGTCCCCCCCATTATGGATCAGCATTCACTTATAAGAGAGAACATTCAGCCTTTGTTTTTTGGGGATTGGCTTACTTCACTTAGCATGATATTCTCCAACTCCATCCATTTACCTACAAATGCCATAATTTTATTCTCTTTCAATGCTGAGTAATATTCCATTGTGTATATATAACAGTTTTTTCATCCATTCATCTATTGAAGGGCATCTAGGTTTCCTGACTGATCAAACTCTGGCTCTTCTATTTCATTTAAGTTCACTTATATTTTTGTATCCAGTTAATTTCAGAATAATTTTAGGTGATCAATTTAAAGTTATATACTTGGATAATATTTCTATTTTTACAAAGAGCTTAGAAAACCCATTTTTCTCACAAATTCTTAGACTTTAAACTTCTCTCTTGCAATTTAATAAGAGATTATAAAAGCATTTTGCAAAATCTTTAGTCTGTACTTTACATTCTTAGTTCATGATAAATCCAATGAAAGGAGAGACTTGGTCTATCATTTACATTCTCTCTAGTGTGAACATCTTTGGGTGCTTAAAGCACTATATAAAAGAATGAAGAAATAGCTTCACATTACAGGAAAATGCCAAGACAAAAAGCATATCAAAAATATAGCTCTGGAGGTGGGGCGGCTGGGGTTGTGGCTTAGTGGTAGAGTGCTCACCTAGCATGCATGAGGCACTGGGTTTGATCCTCAGCACCACATAAAAATAAATAAATAAAATAAAGGTCTATCAACAATTAAAAAAAAAAGGTATAGCTCTGGGGTCTGGAGTTATAGTTCAGTGAGGGAGCACTTGCCTAGTATACTTGAGACACCGGATTCCATCCTCAGCACCACAAAATAAAAAATAAATAAAATAAAGGTATTGTGTCTGTCTACAACTAAAAATTAAAAAAAATTAAGTAATGCTCTGTGATCATCTTAGCCTGCTCTATTCCTTCCACAACAGAATGAGTGGAACCCAGATATTTTGAGGTCATTGCTCATGAGAATAAAGGGGCTGACTGTAGGGAAACAAGCAGGGATTAGTGCAGAGATGTTTGCTAGCCATTCATTGGCATCATAAAAAGACAAAAAGATTAAAAACAGGGATGAGAGGGTGTAAAATGATACAAAGGTGCTCACTAGGACAAGGATCCTTTGGGTGACTGTGGTCTCAGGGGAGGATCTGAGGGAGTGTTTGGTACTGTGAATGTGTTTGACCCGCTGCTTGTGCCTATATAAGATGAAAACCATGGAGCTGCTGGCCCAGATCATGAATCCCACACACAAAACATCATAGGCTAACAATAGTGCTGTCACTAGGGATCCTGTTATTTGGTTACTGACTATTGCAGAACAGAATCCCAATTCCTTTTTCTTTGTTTTGTTTTTATTGTTTGAGTTTCCAGTCACAAAGACAGGGATAAAACTATTCACCAACATGTTCAGGATCCAGCACAGGATGTTGGAGAACCCAATGTATTTGGGAATTTGTTGTTGAAGCTTTGCCCACTTGGAGGTCATAGGGCTGATCATGATGGCCTGGAAGACGCTTAAGAGGCAGGTGCTGCCAATGCACACACCCCTGCCCACTCTGTGAACATAGAACACAAGTTTGCATCCAATATCACTGAAGAAATGTTTCAATCCAAAAGCAGCCATTGTCTGTGGGACTCCTTTAGACAGCAGGACTAAGGAGTTGGCCACGGTCAGGTGCTTGAGAATCAAGTCTGTGGGCCTTACTCGGCACCTGGTAAAATAAAGGACACTATAGTGGGAAAGAAAGAAGATATTTCCCATAAATCCCACTGTGGTCTGGAATAAGAAGATTATTCCTATTGCCAAATCCTTGGAAGCCATCTGACATTAACAATGATGGATATTCTTATTCAGGGCAAGATGATCCTGCCTGGAAACATGAGATCTGTTTTATTATGGGAACTCAAATCCACCACCGTATACTCCTTGTTTCCAACGCATACATTCCTTATTAATGCACATTTTTATTTCTCCAAGAGATTTTCTATAGGAAGAAAAACATTCTCACAGTAAGAGAATTACATTAATGTTTTTTTCATATAATATTTAGAGCAATTCTTTGAAGAATTTACAGATGAGGTCATCTCAGGCACAGGAAAGCTGACTGCCTTGTAAAATCACCTCCTTATAAGAGACATAACCACTATGGATCTCAACCTCAGACATAGTTATCTTTTTACAATACTTCATACATTTTCTTTTTTTTTTTTTGGTATATCATGTCAGTTTCTTTAACAGAATGATTATACTGGAACACATTATGATTTTAGCAAGTTTTCATTTAAATATAACCAGAGGGCCAATTAGAATATAGATTGCGGGCTGGGGATGTGGCTCAAGCGGTAGCGCGCTCGCCTGGCATGCGTGCGGCCCGGGTTTGATCCTCAGCACCACATACAAAAACAAAGATGTTGTGTCAGCCAAGAACTAAAAAGTAAATATTAGTAAATATTAAAAAATTCTCTCTCTCTCTCTCTCTCTCTCTCTCTCTCTCTCTCTGAAAAAAAAAAGAATATAGATTGCCTGATTTGGGATTGATGTTCAAAGAATATTCATGAAAGACCAAATGAAATCTAATGAATGCCCCAATTAATTTTATGTTGGAATTAAAAGAGGAGACTCTTCTCCATCTTAATTAAGATGTCCAGGCATAGTGATGCACACCTGTAATCCCAGCTACTTTTTGAAGCAAGAAGATTACAAGTTTGAGGTCAGCCTGGGCAATTTAGTGAGATCCTGTGACAAAATTAAAAAAAAATAAAAAGGGGGCTGGGGTTGTGGCTCAGTGGTAGAGTGCTTGCTTAGCATGCACAAGGCACTGGGTTTGATCCTTAGCACCACATAAATGTAAAATAAAGATATTATGTCCACCTAAAACTTAAGAATAAATATTTTTTAAAAAATAAAATTAAAAAAGAAAAAATGTTGAGGATATATCCCAGTGGTATAGCATTTTCCTAGCATGTGGGAGGCCAGAAAAAAAATTTTTTTTGGTCAGGAGTATAAATATGTTAAGTAAGCAGTGGAACATGAAACTTTAGGGAGAGTGGGAGACAAAATATTGAAAAGGAAAAGCTAAATTACTATTAATTGGGGGGGGATTATTTGTGAATGCAGAAATGTTAAATGAAATTATTTCAATGTCAGAATTCTTACTTTAAAACATGAGCTTACTATGCAAAAGGAGAAGTGAAGGTAGGCTAATAAATTTCGCTAATAAATTTCAAAGTTCTCAGCTGAGTATTGAGCCTAGCAACTCATTAGAATTTTTTTTTTTTCAAAGAGAAATTATCAGGGCTGGGGATATAGCTCAGTTGATAGAGTACTTGCCTTGCATGCACAAAGCCCTGGGTTCAATCTCCAGGACCAAAAAAAAAAAAAGAAAGAAAGAAATTATCAAAAACTAATGTAATTCTGAAAGCTGTAGAAATCTATGACTTTTCCCTCCTTTTCTTTATTCCTTCCTTTTTTTTTTTTGTAGTATGAAAATCTAAGATCATAAAGTTGCCTTTTCTGGATGCTCCTTCCCTGACTTCTAGAAGTAAAGCAGTCCCAAGTAGCAAGGTATTTCCTTTCAACACAAAATCACTGTCTTGTGCCAGAGTGGATTCAAACAATCCTGAATTTGGGGAGGGGGTTGTAGCTCGGTGGTAGAGTGCTTGCCTAGCACATGTGAGGCACTGGGTTCAATCCTCAGCACCACATTAAAAACAATGAATAAAATAAAGGCATGGTGTACACCTACAAAAAGAAATCCTGAATTTATCATTTTTAAACAGAATAATGTAATTCAGTCAGCTACATCTCATACATTACTACTGGCACAGGGGTATTGTAGAAATATCTATTAATCCTTCTGATCTTGTCCTTAATTTTTTTTCAGGAATAATTAAAGAGCTAGCAGATTAATTTCTTAAGTATACTAGAGCATTTTGAACAATAAGTCTTCACACATTGAAAATCAACAACAAACTGGATGACATTAAGTTAAATTAATAGTGGTTAAGGGGCAGCTTATGGTCTTGGACCTTTATTCCTCTTCCACAAGTTCAGCCCATAACTTAGTAATTATTTCCCTCTTCTAACATGATTATGGAAATCATTAGTTTTCAGCCTAGAAGATGACTTACTTTGTGTCCTGATAAGCTTTTTTCTCTTGCAGACTCTGACTTGCAGACCCAAATATAAAATGCCCGCTTCTTCCAGCTGTCAGGCTGGTGGGCACAGAGTGATGATCATCAGCATCGCCACCAAGCGCAGAGGGAGGCAGCCAGGTCTGGGACATGGGTTATTATACTGTGACCTCTCCTATCCACAGGACTGCAGTTATCATTTCAGTTGTCATGATAATGACAGCTCACGCTTGGGGAACTGAAGATGTTTTTGGAACACTTGGTCCCAGGCACCAATTACCAAAAACAATTACAGCTTTCTCCTGAGCATCTACAGAGAGGTGAGGGTGTTTAGAGGAGGCTCTTCTTTTCTACAATCCCTGGAGGCACACAGAGGCTCATGTAGATGGAGAAGGGAAAGCTGAGATCTGAAACAGTAGGAATTTCGAAGCTCAAAGTTCTGCCTGGATTCTCAAATTCCCTTAGATGTTCTTTAGCTGAAAATCAGGGTGTTTTTTTTTTAATTAATTTATTTTTTTTTAGTTGTCGATGAACACAATACCTTTATTTTATTTATTTATTTATTTATTTATTTATTTTTAATATTTATTTATTTTAGTTCTCGGCGGACACAACATCTTTGTTTGTATGTGGTGCTGAGGATCGAACCCGGGCTGCAAGCATGCCAGGCGAGCGTGCTACCGCTTGAGCCACATCCCCAGCCCTTTATTTATTTTTATGTGGTGCTGAGGATCAAACCCAGTGCCTCACACATGCTAGGCAACTGCTCTACTACTGATCTGCAGCTCCAGTCCCTGAAAATCCGTTTTTACCATTAGCCCAAAAGTCTCTGAATTAAAGTATGATTTAGTTATGAATAGAGAATTTGAGTCACACAAAGTGCTTGAGAAGGATGTGCCAACAGGGGTCAAGGAAAAAAAATTTTTTTGAAGTACTAAATTGATACAAGAAAACAAAGACAAATTTATTCAGTAGACAAATTTATTCAATTTAATGCAATGAACATGCAATGTAGATTTTATATATATATATATATATATACACACACACACATACATGCATATATAGTATATAATATATGTCTCTGTGTGTATGTGTTATGTGTGTATATTCTTGGAATATGTATCTTATCAAACTTCATCCCACAGATGTAGAGATTCTAAATTCAACAATATCCATAAAGGAATGGAACACATATAAAAGAATCCTTACACACACACACACACACACGTGTGTGTGCACACACATACACACACACAAAGCACAAAATTCAGAATCCAGAAGAAAATTCTACTAATAAATTAATTAATAAACTCATGCTACTTAAAATATTGAAGAATTGTAGTCAATCATCTCAATACCTTTTTTTAAAAAAACATTTATTTGTTAGTTGTGGGTGAACACAATAGCTTTATTTTATTTTTACGTGGTGCCAAGGACCAAACCAGTGCCTCATGCTTGCTAGACAAGCGCTTTACCTCTGAGCCACAACCCCAGCCCCTCAATATCTTTTAGGAAGGGTGATATGAGAACTTTGCCTTGATTAAGCCATACAGAATATTATAGAGAAATAGGATATGTGAATTAAAAAGTAAAAAATTTAAACATTAGAAAACATTGTGTCAAAACTCTAAAATATTGTGTTATAATCAAGTATGCTTTGTACCAAGAATGCAAGTGAAATCCACTCAATAAATCATTTGACACAAGTTAACCATATAACTGATTTAGGATGTCATGCATTCATGTTCATAGATGTAACACAGATATTGCCAGAATTGGTTCCCCCAATTTAAGTGTCATCAGTGAATGAATGGACAAAGATATGTGCTATCAGCAGGTCAATAGCATCTCTGAGGTTGCGCCACAGGGATTGTTTAGGGACCAGAACTGGATGCACCAACAGCTCTGTGGACCAGATTAAAGAAACTACATATACAACCAGGCATTCATGTACAGTAAGAGCTGGAAAATCCTGCACAAAAAAAAGACTGATAAAGGGAATCATGCTCTGCCTGACTTTATCGTGTAGTTCAAGCTAAACAAGTGCATTATCATGGATCTGGCCCCCAGATAGCAATGATTTGGAATAGAATAGGAAATTCAGAAACTGATACCAGTGAGAAACAAAGATTGCATTCCATCCAGATGATAGTGTTTTATCCTATGATTGCTTTTTTAAAAAAGAAGGATGATTATAAATATCTAACCATAGTTTGTTGTTTAATCCTTGATAGCACATCTATCCCAGAGAGACCTGGTTGTTCACAGAGTGACCTTCACATGCAGTTGTCCAAGGTTTAAGAGACTTATAATCTATCTAAGATACTGGAGAGACAACTTTATTAAAGGGGTCCACCATCCACTCAATCATGACTTCTACTGGGAAACCTCATGTTCCCTCAGTTTCCCACCAATTCCTTTCTTGCCTCTCTTCTGTGTTTGTATATATTATTCCAAAGCTGAAAGTGGTACTTCTTCATAGGTTGCTTGGTGCTAGGCACTTAGAAGTGTTAAATAAAAACTTGTGGGTGAATCTCTTTTATATAAGAATTATCTTTACTCATTTTTCTAGCTCTAGCACCATGAAGTGACAAGATTTGCCCAATACATGTGTATGTTTCTTAATCTCTCCTTTAAGAATCAAAGTATAAGTCAGGCGTGGAGGTGCACACCTGTAATCCCAGTGGCTCAGGAGGCTGAGGCAGGAGGGTGGCAAGTTCGAAGCCAGCCTCAGCAACTTAGCTAGGCAGTAAGCAACTTAGTGAGACGCTGTCTGTAAATAAAATACAAAATAGGGCTGGGGATGTGGCTCAGTGGACTAGTGCCCCTGAATTCAATCCCCGGTACCCCCCCCACAAAAAAATAGTCAAAGTATAGCTACTTGGACAAATCAGCATTAAAATTAAAAAATGATTGGGAGGGATGAGTAAAGAGGCTCTTTTGGTCTAATGAGTTAAATTTAAACATACAAGAGCTGTTCATCATGAAGACATGACTGTTTGCTATTTATTTTCTCATAATATTTGACATAAGTCAAGGGGAGGAGCAAGAAAGCCACTTTGCTAGCCACCATCTTCCAGTTTAGACCTGAATCAGGCTCCTCCTCCAGTGTAACACTGGGCAGGATGAAGCTGTGTGACGAAGGGGAAGGGCCGGCAAGTATCAGACGAAGGTTCCACATACTCAATGTTTCTAGTATTCTGAAGTACTTCAATTTTCTTTGACATTTTGAGGTGGAATTTGTACTTCTTATAGATATTTTAATTACACTGGCTAAATGAAAAGGGAAACAATAGAAGGAGAGGAAGTATTTGCTAATACTTTTTTTGCTGAAAAATAAAACTTATTATTTCCTTGCATATGTTCACACATCTGCCAAAGGCTAGGATCCAGAATATAAACAGAACTCTCAAAAAGAAGAAAATCAACCATACAACTATGAAGTGAACAAATCGTTTGCCAAAATAATATGAAGATGTCTTTTAAAATTTTTTTTAGTTGTAGATGGAAACAATACCTTTATTTTATTTATTTTTTTTATGTGGTGCAGAGGATAGAACCCAGTGCCTCACACATGCCAGACTAGTACGCTTCCACTGAGCCACAGCCCCCGCCCCTGAAGATGTCTTTAAGCACATGAAATAATGTTCAACATCAGTGACCATTACAGAAATATATACTAAAGCAACAAGGAGATATCAATAATAAAATAAAATGCCAGAGAGAATGTGGAAAAACTGGACCACTCATTCATTATTGATGGGAATGAGACTGTCTGGAGAATAGTTTTATAATTTCTAATAAAACAAAATTTGTGTATGTAAATGTTGTAGTGAAACCCATTAATTTACATAATTAGAATGTGTTAGTAATTAGAATATTAGAAAAACTAAAACTTGGAACTACACTTTGACACAGCAATTGCACTCCTACATACTTTCTAGAGTAATAAATATATTTTTCATATAAAATTTTTATATCTATGTAATTTTTTTAGTTGTTGATGAACCTTTATTTTATTCATTTATTTATATGTGGTGCTGAGAATGGAATCCTGTACCTCACACATGCTAGGCAAGTGCTCCACCACTGAGCCACAACTCCAGCCTCATAAAAAATCTTTCAATGAACATTCACAGAAGCTTTATAAAGAAGATTTTTTTATACTTTCTTATGGCAAAAATTAAGAATATATTTTTAGAACAGACAATATTAAATATATTTTTCAGGAACAAAAATTGATTCTTGGGCATACAGAAAAATTTAAGAGGAAATAGGTACAAAGAACTGGAGTGAGTAGTTATGCATGTGATTTTTAAGAGCATTTTCAAATCATTTTTAGGTAACTCATTAATTTTGTATAGAATTCCTACTTACTTTAAAAATTTCTCTTTATTTCATAACCTTCTCAAACCCTTTTTTTTTTTTTTGAGAGAGAGAGAATTTTAACATTTATTTTTCAGTTCTCGGTGGACACAACATCTTTGTTTGTACGTGGTGCTGAGGATTGAACCCGGGCCGCACGCATGCCAGGCAAGCGCGCTATGGCTTCAGCCACATCCCCAGCCCCCTCAAACCCTTAATATTTCATCATTGATGTCAAAGCTAATTTAGATATAATAACACATGGCCCCTATTACTGTAGTTAAGTATGGAATGTTTGTGTAACTAATTTAGATATTTCTATTGATAATGATGACTTCAGCTGCTACCTTCTTAAAACCAAGTGTTTTACAGCATTATATAAAGAGTGATTTTATTACAGGTTCTGGGAATACACAGCATGTCCAGAGGCCACACACACACACGCACACACACACACACACACACACAGAGCTCAGCAAGACTGTGTGGACCCAGGGTGTCTGCATTTATTGGGAATCCCACATGGGGAATTCGAGGATCCAGGGAGGACAGTGACTATGAAGTTTAAAGGACAGAGGTGTGAAAACCCTTTCCCAAAGTGAGGTGTTATCTGGCACCTAGGTTGGGTGAGTGGCTTTGGGATGAGAAGTATCTGTTCTCAGAGAATAGAAACAAATTTGTTTCCTCATCTTATGGCCAAATGTACCTTGTATGATACCCACCACAGGCCTGAACACACCTACCATTGATACCTGATCAAAGTCCTTTTCCCTCATTTTTGTTTGCCCTGCCTCTACCAGAACCTTGTTAGGCTGGATTCGCAAGTATCTGAATACCCTAGATAGCTCATCAAGTCTCTCTTCATAATTTCCCATCCACCGATCACCTCACAGTGCACATTGACTAAATCCCCAACTCTCTGTTTTCATAGTTGATTCAGCCTCTGGGATGTTTTGCAAGGGTCATGACCTCTACTTACAATAGTCTGGACTAAAAGCTTCCTTGCCAGTTTGTAACAAGTTCCAGACTAAATTGTTTCCTTTAATAGTTCTACATTACAAAGCATGATTTAAAAACCTGTTTTCGGTTTCCAGTATGACTAAAGGAACATGAAAGCTTTCATCTGCCTATACCTTGTAAGAACGTCTTCATAAACAGGATGGGTAGGAGTGGAAGATCATAATGACTTTTACAAAAGCACTATGTTCCAAAATTTGTAGGTCAAAATTGAGTCTCTATAACGGGTTGGGGTTGTTGCTCAAGTGGTAGAGCGCTCGCCCAGCACACATGAGGCACTGGGTTCTATCCTCAGCACCACATAAAAATAAAATAAAGATATTGTGTCCGGCTAAAACTAAAAAGTAAATGTTTTTAAAAAGTTGAATATCTGTAAATCAAGGAGTCAGAATGCTTACATACTATCATTTTGATACAAGGGATCCCTTTGAAATCCTTTATGATTATTTTTGTGAAAACAGTCCACACAAAATAAAACTGATGATTGTAAGAACGAAATATGATAAAATTTATCATTAACTAAAAATAGTTTTTAAGAAAAAAATGTTTTTGAAAATTCTGATTTTTATAACTTGACCCAGAAAAGTTGACTTGGTAAAACCATGGTCCTTTTTTTTTTTTTTTTTTTTTTGAAAGAGAGAGAGAGAGAGAGAGAGAGAGAGAATTTTAATATTTATTTTTTCGTTTTCGGCGGACACAACATCTTTGTTTGTATGTGGTGCTGAGGATCGAACCCGGGCCGCACGCACGCCAGGCAAGCGCGCTACCGCTTGAGCCACATCCCCAGCCCCCTTTTTGTTTTTAATATTTATTTTTTAGTTTTCGGTGGACACAACATCTTTGTTTGTATGTGATGCTGAGGATTGAACCCGGGCCGCACGCATGCCATGCGAGCATGCTACCGCTTGAGCCACATCCTCAGTCCAAACCATGGTCCTTTAGGAAAATTTATAATAGCAAAATCTGAAGTTGGTAAATTATGATGTACATTAAAAAAACAAAATCATTTTCATAAAAAAAAAAAACAGTAATCCTGATAAAAGTAATTTTGTTGGGCTGGGGAGGTAGCTCAGTTAGTAGAGTGCTTGCCTCACATGAACAAGGCCCTGAGTTCAATCCCCAGTACCACACACACACAAAAAAAAATTTTTTTGTTGAGTTAAATTTTAGAACAAAATAACTAGAATTACTATTACTAGAAATATAATTACTGTACTGTATTTTAAAAATGAATAAAGGAATTTAAATGGCATATCAAAGTTCTCTCTGGCAAATATTTTGTAAATATTGCTACTATTTTGGCCTTAATTTAAGCTTTTTTTTGGGGGGAGGGCGGTACACTGGAGATTGAACCCAGGAATACTTAACTATTGAGCTGCATCCCAAGCCCTTATTATTTTTTAATTTGTGACAGGGTTTCACTAAGTTGCTTAGGACCTTACTAAGTTGAGGCTGGCCTTGAACTTGGGATCCTCCTGTCTCAGCCTCCCAAGTTGCTGGAATTATGTGTGTACATAACAGTGCCTGTCTGGCCTCATACATTTTTTTAAATTATTATTTTAGTTGTAGATGGACACAATACCTTTATTTTACCTATTTAATTTTATGTGGTGCTGAAGATGGAACCCAGGGCCCCACACATTCTAGGCAAGCACTCCACCTCTGAGCCACAACCACAGCCCTGGCTTCAATACATTTTAAGGCACAGAATGAAATCATCTTATGTGGTCTAAATATAAGAGGAATGGCCAATTTGACTTTTGTTATTTAAATGTACTGAAAGTATTCATATTTAAATTAATCCTATGATTAAGGTTTTTGTTTTTCATCAGTTTTTTTTTCCATCAGTTAGGTTATGCTGAAGAACCATCCTCACAATATTTGATGGATTAGTACTGTTTTTTGTCTTCAGGATTTTTTTTGTTGAGTTGGTGTTCAGATATGACAAACAGCAGTTCTGCATGAGGTCATTCAGAACCCAGAGTTCTTCAACCATGTGCTTCCCAGTCCTTAAGGACTTCCTCACCATCTGTGTCCAGGAAAAAGGAGAAGAGGAGGGGGAGGGGGAGAAGGGGGAGGAGGACTAAATGGGCTGTATCTGGAAGTGGCATACAGCAGATGTGTTCTAACATTGGCAGAAACTGGTCAAATGACCACACCCGGAAAAGGAGTTACAAATGACCAGTGGGTACATAATAAATGCTTAAAATCAGTAATCATCAAGGAAAGACAGATCAAAACCATGGTGAGATATCACCTCATTCCAGTAAGAATGACTATGATCACAAAGAGTAAAGATAGTAAGTGCTTTTGAGGATGTGGAAGAATTTTGAATATTTTTGTCAAAAAAGAAAAGATAAATGTGCTGACTGTGGTGGCACATGCCTATAATCTCGGCTATTCAAGAGGCTGAAGCAGGAGGATGACAAGTTCAAAACCCTGTCTCAAAGTCAAATAAAAAAGGTGTAGGGATGTAGTTCCGTGGCAGAGCCCTTGCGAAGCAAGTGAGGCCCTGGATTCAACCCCCAGTACCAAAAAAGAAAGAAAGAAAGGATAAATGTTTGAGGCGATAGATATGTTGAACCTGATTTAAGTATTATACAGATACCAAATTGTGCATGTTGGATCCAGGTCAAAATGGTGGCGTTGGTTGTGTCTGGGTCCTGGCTTTCTAGCTGATAGGTCGGTCTTGCCCACAGGTGGGGTGGCCTATGTAGAGCAGTGCCCACCGCCAGCAGGACTCAGCTAGCACGTGGAAGTCCCTCACCTACCTTGTGGAGCTCAGGGGAGGGGGTGGGACATGGTGAATGCTTTTTTCAAGCCGCACTATGGAGAGCACCAAAGACCATCGCCTATCTCTATCTCAGCATCAGAACCAAGACCTTTCCCTGGGGAGATGATAACCAAACTGTATTCCATATCACTCATGTGAATCCATGTCCAACTAGCTCTGAAGATGAATAGCGCATCTGGACCATTACCTAGGCACTGGGGACCACAGCACTGGTTTGGACCATTATTCTTCAAAGTAGGGGATTTTTTTTTTTTTTTTGAGAGAGAGAGAGAGAGAGGATTTTTTAATATTTATTTTTTAGTTTTCGGTGGACACAACACACAACATCTTTATGTTATTTTTATGTGGTGCTGCCACACCAGGTGAGCTCACACCAGGTGAGCGCGCTACAGCTTGAGCCACATCCCCAGCCCAGTATAGGGAATCTTAATCTCACCTTATGCCGCAGTCTGGCTGGGCAGAATCAGGAGCCACTTGTCAAAAGAAACCAACTTTATTTTTAGAACCACACACGCCAAACAAAACAGCCTCTCAGGAAAAACCCTCAGAGCCTCAACTGCCACCACCGGCTTTCCACAAGCCTCTCTCTCCCTCACAAGCTTCTCTCCACCTCCCCCAATCCTCCTCTTCAGGCCGATTGGCTGGGTCACGTGGGCGGAGCCAAAAAAGTCCCCCAATGAGCAGCTCCGTGGTCTGAAAGGGCAGGGAAACAGCCCAATGAGCATCACCGCAGAGGAGCCAATCAGCTAGATGTTGCTGGGGCTGCTGTGAGCCAATCATCAGCCAGCAGCTGGAAGTTTGCTGGCAGCTGGAAGTTTGCTGGGGCCCCTTTGGCTGTGGCTCTCAACATGGGCCCCAGCAAACTTCCAGCTGCCAGCAACCTTACTTGTATCAAATGATGACCATTATACTGATCTTCCATCCCTTTGTGGCAAGAGATGGCTTAAATAAATAACTTAGAAGGGAAAAAAAAAAAAGAATTATACCTGTGTTGTAACATCACATGGTGCCCATTAATATGGACTCTTTAATGTATCAGTTAAATAAATTTAAGTTTAAGAAATAAAAATAAATATGTGTTATGGATTAAATCTTTATCAAAATTATAAAATAAATAAATACAACCATATGCTATATCACCTCTTATGTTTCTTTTTTAATTGAGCATCACATATTCACTGTTGATCCATGTAGAAGCCTGTATCATGCTGTGTTCTTTTTTTGACTTGATGACATTCCATTGTATAAAAATACACATATTGTTTATCTGTTCCTCCACCGATGACCATTTCCACTTTTTTTTTTTTTGCTATTACAAATGATGCTTCTATGAACACTTATACACAAGTTACTATATAAACATATGCTTTTTTCAATTTATTTATTTATTTATTTATTTGTATGTGGTGCTGAGGATTGAACCCAGTGCCCATACATGCAAGGCAAGCACTGTACCACTGAGCTACAGCCCCAGCCCCTAAATATTTGCTTTTATTTCTATTGTGTGTACACAATAAAATAAATTTTAAAAAATTAAAAAATTAAATGAGACAACTCATTTTATTTTTTAATAAAAAATAAAATGGAATTGATGGACCTATGATAACTCTAAGTTAAACTTTTGAGGAACTGCCAAATGTTTTCCAAAGTGGCTGTAATGTTTTATAATTCACTAGCACTGCATGGACATTCTAATTTCTTCACATATTCACCAATATTGGGTATTATCTGTCTTCTTTTTTGGGGGGCGGTTAATTTGTTCTAATTAGTTATACACGGCAGTAGAATGCATTTTGACACATCATCCATAAATGGAGTATAACTTCTCATTTGTCTGGTTTTGAAGCCAGATTTAAAGTTAGGTAGTGTAGTTAGATAAATCGGGTCTAATATCGAGTGAAATCTAAAATGGAGACCATGCGGAGAATGACTCCTGGAAAACACAGGACAACTCATGGAAGTCCCGAAAAGGCCCTAGGCCAAAGTCCACCTCAAAGAAATGTTAATGAACAGCCCCCAGCAAAAAGGTGCTGACTCAGAAGTCCTTCCTGACCAGATTTCTTCTTTGGCCCACCTGTGTCCCACCCCTCTGTCCTTCCCACCTACATTCCATCACTGAAAGAACTATAAAAAGGGGAGACAACATCCCTTCCACGGATTCCACCTCTTGGGTCCCCTTCTTCCTCCGGGAGAAGTCTTTTCTGCTGTCCTTTAATAAACTTCTAATTTCTACTCTGACCTTGCCTCGGCGTGCTTCTTTGGTGTTATTCTTCAACACTGGGGAAGCAAGGACTCGTCACCGGTCAACAGCGGTAACAGTTTAACATGATGTAGACTTAGGCAAGTCATGTAATCATATATGCATATATGGTAATAATGTCCAATTCATTCTACTACCGTTCCTGCCCCCATGCTCTGTCTTAAGTACAGTCATCTGAGTGGGTATGAGGTGGAAGTGAAATCTCATGATGGGTTGGATTTGCATTTTCCTAATGAATAAGGTTACTGGGCACTTTTTAACATTCTTACTGATCATTTTTGTCATTTATCCCTCTATCTTGATGTTTCATCATTATTACTACTTGAATTTTTTTTCTGTTAGATTTTTCTAAGTTAATTTACTTATAAATATATATTGGGGAATAAAATGATTTACTCAGTAAATTCAGTTGTCTCATTTTATTTTTTAACTTTTTTAATTTATTTTTTAGTTTTCGGAGGACACAACATCTTTATTTTATTTTTATGTGGTGCTGAGGATCGAACCCAGCGCCCCGCGCATGCCAGGCAAGCACATTACCGCTTGAGCCACATCCCCAGCCCATTATTTTTAATTTTTAAAAAATATTTTTATTAGTTGTTGATGGACCTTCATTTATTTTTATTTATTTATTTATTTACATGAGGTGCTGAGAGTCGAACCCAATGCCTCACACGTACTAGGCAAACACTATACCACCGAGCCACAACCCCAGCCCCATGAGTTGATTTTCTTATTGGCATGTCCTATATTTCTGAGATTAAACACTTCTCAATCATTTTGTCTACATATATATGCTATTTTCATATCCAAATACATAATTTATATTGACCTAGTTTTAAAGTTTGGATATAATGTTTATAATAGCTACACACGATTATTTTAAAGTTTTTCATGGCAATGAAAAAATAATTTATTTGGCTTTCCTGGCAGTAATTATTCCTGCTTAAAAAACAAACAAACAAACAAAAAAAAAAAACCAGAATCATGAGGGGCTGGGGTTGTGGTTCAGTAGTAGAGCACTTGCCTAGTGCAAGGCACTGGGTCCCATTCTCAGCACCTCATAAAAATAAATAAGTGAAATAAAGGTATTGTGTCTATCTGTAACAACAAGAACAACAACAAAAAATGGAATTATGAGCCTCATCCTTTTACATCTTGTCCATTGCTTCTTTATAAATAATGAAAGCCTCCACTACAGACTCATTTCCCAAAGCTCAAGATATGGGGCCTACCTTCTTTCTCCTGAACAGGCCAATTGGGATCATTGCTTAATACAGAATAGCCTACTTTTTAAAATTTTTTTTGTAGTTGTAGATGGAGAAAATGCCTTTATTTTATTTGTTTATTTTTACATGGTGCTAAGGATGGAACCCAGTGCCTCATACACACTAGGCAAGTGCTCTGCCACTGAGCTACAGCCCCAGCCCAAGAATAGCCTACTTTTAAAGGGTTCCAGAAACCGGTTGGTTCCTTTGTAACATTCATATTTATCAACTGTGAATTGAATTTTAACTAAAACCTCTTGATATGATTCTTATGTTCACTTTGTTCCATTGAGGTCATTTTGTCTATTATATCTGAAAAAATTTGAAATACACTACGTTCCTTCAACACAGGAAAAAAACAACAACATACATTTTAAAGTACATTGAAAAGACATGGTCTTTGAGATCCTGCAGCATTTCATGCATGATTTCCCTTTCATCTCCATCAAAGGACATTTGCTATTGAGTTATTCATTGTCCTTCTCACTTTCTGGACTGAGTTTATCACTCAGGCCTTTCTGTCATTCAATTCTTGGGTTTGTTTTTTTTTTATTTTAATTTTTTTCTTAGTTGTAGTTGGACAAAATACCTTTATTTTTTATTTATTCATTTTTATGTGGTGCTGAAGATCGAACCCAGCACCTTGCATGTGCTAGGCCAGGGCTCTACCGCTGAGCCACAACCCCAGCCCCTCATTCAATTCTTTTTATGTGTGTTCCCAGTTGATTCTAGAACATTTTTAATTAGTTGGTTGTAATGTTAAATTCTCATAAAAGCTTTGCATTATCCCCAAATTATCAAAGGCCCCATTTTATAAATTAAATGTTGTCTTCTGAATTTCTCCACTGCAACTTTTTTTTTTTGGTACCTGGGATTGAACTCAGAGGCATTTTACCACTAAAGCCCCATCCCTAGCCCTATTTTGTATTTTATTTAGAGATAGGGTCTTACTGAGCTGCTTAGCATCTTGTCTTTGCTGAGGCTGGCTTTGAACTCGTGATCCTTCTGCCTCAGCCTCCCAAGCCACTGAGATTATAGGCATGAGCCACTGCACCCAGCTCCACTGCAACATTTAATATCATGAAAATTTTGAAAGCACTTTGCAAAATATTTAGTTCCTACCACGTGATGAATCCTAAGAAGCAGACTCACTTTGTTGCTCATACATTCTTTCTTAGGTGACTACTCAATAATGTGGGTTTAACCACCTGCGATGAAAGAATGAACGCCTGCATATTATGAAAACCAAGACGCACCACGTAAAATGTACCTCTATGTGAACAGAGTATGGAGTGGTGCACTCCTTCTGAGGCAGGCAGAACTGACCCTGAGGATCCTGCGGTCACGGATCATGAGAACAAAGGGGCTGACTGTTGGAAAACAAGCTGTGATCAGTGCCGAGGTGCTCACCAGCCACCAACTAGGACGATGAAAAAGAACCATATACAATATCAGGATGTGGGAGCTAGTGTAAAATGATACAAAAGTGATCACTAGGACTAAGATGTTCTGGGTGACTTTGGACTCTGGGGAGGATCTGGGGGACAGGTTGGTGCTGTGAATGTGTTGGACCCTCTGCTGATGCCTATACAGGATGAAAACCATGGAGCCACTTGCCCAGATCATGAGTCCCACACAAGATACATCATAGGATAATAATATATTGTGTAATATATGTGTGATTCTGTGGTCAACTACCCCATAACAGTATCCCAAATCCATTTTTCTTGTGTTGTTTTTGTTGATCCACTTATGAGTCACACGCATAGGAATGATGATACTTACTAGCAGGTTCAGGATCCAGCACAGGACATTGGAGGGGCCTAAGAATTTATGAGTTTGAAGTTTCAGTTCTGCCCACCAGGAGTTTGTGGGACTGATCGTGATGGCCTGGAAGATACTCAAGAGACAGGTGTTGCCAATGCACACACCCCTGCCCACTCTGTGAACATAAAAAACAAGTTTGCATCCAATATCATTGAGGAAATGTTTCAACCCAAAAGCAGCCATTGTCTGTGGAACTCCCTTAGAGAGCAGGACCAAGGAGTTGGCTACAGTCAGGTGCCTAAGAATCAAATCTGTGGGCCTTACTGTGTATCTGGTGAGTTCTAAATAAGTATAATGGTATAGAAGAAAGAAATTCCCCAGGATTCCCACTATGGTCTGGAATAAAAAGATCATTCCTATTGCAAAATTACTGGAGGCCATATGTCATTTTTCAGTGACTGATATTCCCATTTTCTGTGAAAGGGTTCTGCGTGGGCACATCAAGTCTGTTTTATTAGAGCAACTGTTATCTAATATTTCCTGCTTAGTGTTGTCTTCAGTCCATATTTCTTATCAAAAGCCATTTTCTCTAGAGTCTTTCCTATAGAAAGAAAAATACATATGTGTAGTATGTATCTCCACTAAAAAATATACTATATTAGTATTTTACAAATAACTTAAACAATAATTTTATGAAATAAGTGTCTATTATTCACACTCTATAAGTGTGGAGATTTTAGATACAGGTAAGATGAATGACATTTCTTAAGCCACCACCCTGTAAGAGGGAGAGTCAGGAATTGACAATGTGCTTAACCAGGGTGTTATCTAAACCTTGAATGTGGCTATGTTTTCTAATACTTTATACATTTTAAATGTTTGCACTTACCTGTTTTTAGATAATTTTTTTTACTTTTTAAAAAAATTGTGAATGTGACTATTATCATTTAAATCTAATTGCTTATATTATAGAAAAATATCCATTATGATTTAGAGCTCCCAGTACGACATAGAGGCTGCAGTTTTAGAATAATTCTGAATGAATAATTGTAATGAGGGAATGGAATTTACAGAATGTATAAATGATTCCATGATGGAATTAAGAGAGGAGACTTTATTCTGTCTTCATCAAGAAGGAACACACAATGAAATGACTGTGTTCTAAGCAAGGGGACATGAAACACTGAGTAGGAGATGTTATATTACAGAGGATAAAATAAATGACCATTAATTATACAGAGCATTGGGCGGGGGTTGTGGCTCAGTGGTAGAGCGCTCGCCTAGCATGCTTGAGGCACTGAGTTCGCTCCTCAGCACCACATAAATGTAAAATAAAAATCCACTTAAAATTAAAATATAAATATTTTTTAAAAATTATACAGCGCATTAGTACTTGTGAATGTAAAAATAGCAGATAAAATTATTTTCATGTCAGAACTATTAAGTATATTAAAATGTGAAACCACTATGGAAAAGAAAATCAGGGGTTCTGAAAATTATTCACTAAATGCATTTAGATAGTACTAATACAAGCATTGAGCCTGGGAATGGCATTAGAATGTCTTTTTTATTTTTGGTACCAGGGATTGAACCCAGGGGAACTTAACCACTGAGCCCCATCCTCAGTCCTTTTTATTTCTTATTTTGAGACAGAATCTCATTAAGTTGCTTAGGATCTCACTAAGTTGCTACTTCTGACCTCAAACTTATGATCCTTCTGCCTCAGCCTCCTGAGTTCCTTGGATTACAGGCATGCGCCACTGCACCTGTCCATTAGAACATTTTTTGAAACTAGAGAAAATAATCACAAAATAATTCAATTCATAAAACTGCTGTAGTCTGATGTCTTTTTCTTCTAATATAAAAACTTAAGTTCAGGGCTGGGGTTGTGGCTCAGTGGCAGTGTTTGCCTCACATGTATGAGGCACTGAATTTTATTCTCAGCACCACATATAAATAAAAAAAAATAAAGATCCATCAACAACTAAAAAAACTTAAAAAAAAAAACCTTAAGTTCATCAAGTAACCCTTCCTTGATGCTCCTTCCTTGGCATCAAGAAAAATAAGCTGGGCCTGGTGGTGCATATCTATAATCCCAGCTACTAGGGAAGCTGAGGCAGGCTGATCGCAGGTTCAAGGCCAGCCTCAGCAACTTAGTGAGGACCTAAGCAAATTAACAAGACCCTATCTCAAAAGATAAAAAGGGCTGAAGATGTGGCTTAAAGGTTAAGCATCCCTTGGGTCAATCCCCAGTGCTAAAAAATAAAAATAAATTAAAAAAAGAAAAATAGTCTGAGCGTAATGAATAGATACCAAATATGTTGTCACCACACAGTTACTGTTTCCATTAAGAATATAATATGCCCAGAAGTGGTGAAAATCCCATATTTACAATTTCTGAATAGAAGATAATTCAATCAGCTACTTCTAATACATTAGTACAGAAATGTACACAAATACCTCTCCTGTTTCTGGAAATGTTGTCCTTTACTTTTATAGAAAACATAAACTATCCAGCAATTTGATAGCCAAATTATACAAATTTAAATAAATTATGTGGATTCATACACCAAAAGCCAGTAACCACAAAGAGAGGATTGTGTTAAATTAAGAACTGTCAGGAACCAGCGTATGTTCTCGAAGTTCCCTTCTTTCTCCACCGTTTTAGCCCACGACTCAGTAATTATTTCCTCCTTTCTTCCTGGGCTTGGAATTGGTTCAATTTCTAGACCCTTTTCCAGAGAGAAATGCTTACTGTGTCTCGAAACATACTTCCTTCTCTTGCAGATTCTGTTACAGATCAAAATAAAAACTCACCTGCTGTCTTCCTGCTGCCAGGCTCGTGGCTCAGGGTGATGGTCAGGACAGACTGTGTGCAGGGAGCAGCCAGCTCTGAGATATAAAGTTTGTGATCCTTTGAATTCATCGCTCTGCAGGAGTGCAATTATCATTTTACCTGAAGCATCAATGACACTTCACCCATGGGAGGTTTAAGATATTTTGAAAACACTTTGTCCTACATAATAATTACTAAAAGCAATCCCAACTTTCTAATGAGCATCTCCAGAGAGATGAGAATGTTTGGTGGAGGCTCTCTTTTTTTTTTTTTTTCTGTCTGGTGATCCCTGGAGGCAGACAAGGGCTCCCGTGGAGGAAGCAAAAAATGCTGAGGTCAGTCTGAAGCAAAAGGGATTGACAGCAAAGCCCATGTGACTTACTGGATTCTCTGTTTTCCTGAGATGTTCTTCTGGTGAAAATCTAAGTTTTGGTAAATACAAATCATAAGAGCGTATCCTCAAATAAAATATTTTATGATTAAACATGTCAAATAGGTTGATATAATTTCCTATCTGCAAACATCATTATCAAGAGCGAATATCAGAAGCATTTCAATAAAAGTAGGTAAGGCTAAGATGGGACCATTCATTCACCACTGTAAGAGATGCCCAAGTCCTGACAAGAAGAGGAAAGAGGAGGAAATGGGAAAAAAAACACAACAACCCAAAAACTTGAGTTAAAGAACTTGAACTGCAGTTATCCACAAAGGACATGAGTGCAAGCAAGAAAACAAGAAGAATCTATTTCAACTTTAAGATTAAGAATGGCCAGAGGTGGGGTCATGGCTCAGTGGTAGAGTGCTTACCCAGCACAGGTGAGGCACTGGGTTCAATCCCCAGGACCACATTAAAAAAAAAAAAAAACTACACAAACAAAATAAAAGTATTAATAAAAAAAGAATTACCTGGCACAGTGGTGCATGTCTGTAATCCCAGCAGCTCAGGAGGCTGAGACAGGAGGATTCCAAGTTCGAAGCCAACCTCAGCAACTTAGCCAGGCCCTAAGCAACTCAGTGAGACCCTGTCTCTAAATAAAATACAAAATAGGACTGGGGTGTGACTCAGTGTTGGGGTACCCCTAAGTTCAATCCCTGGTACAAAAAAAAAGTTAGATATGAACTTATTACTTTATATATTACCTTAAACTTTAGATTTTATCAAATGCAAGATAAAGACAAAATAAAAAGAAGGAATGCCTTAAATAACTTTTTCCTTTTCTATTTTTATTCTTCATTGCGTTATGCTTTTACATAATTGTGGGGTTTATTTTGACATATTCATGAATGCATATAAGAGAATTTGCTCCATTTCAATCCCCAGAACTGCCCCTTTTCCCACTCCTCCTCCTTCCCCCATCCCCTACCACTACTCTACTGGACTTCCTTCTACTAATTAATCTTTTAATTGATGCATTATTGTTATGTGCACATAACATAAATTTGGTCAATTGCATCCACAGATCCTCCTCTTCCCCTTTCTGTCATTTCCCTCCCAACAATTCCATTCCTTCACTCCACTGTTCTTTTCATATGATTCCCCTTTTTAAAAAATTCCTAGTTTCTGCATATGAAAGAAAACATTCAACCCTTGGTTTTCTGAATCTGGCTTGTTTCACTTAGCACCTGTTTGTTTCACTTCCAACCATTTACCAGCAGATGAGGTGATTTCATTCTTCTTCATGGATAGGTAAAACTCCTTATTCTATATATATTACATTTTCTTTTTCTATTCATCTCTTGAGGGACACTTAGACTGGTTCTATAATTTGGATATTGTGAATTATGCTGCCCTAAACATTGGAATGTATGTATCACTGTAGTACTCTGATTTTAATTCTTTTGGATAAATACCATGGAGTGGGATAGCTGGGTCATATGGTGGTTCCATTCCTAGTCTTTTGAGGAATTACCATACTGCTTTCCAAAGTGGTTGTACTAATTTACAGTCCCACCAACAATGCATAAGTATAGCTTTTTCCCCACATCCTCACCAGCATTTATTGTTACTTGTATTTTTTATGATTATCATTCTAACTGGAGTGAGAGGAAATATAAGTATAGTTTTTCATTTGCATTTCCCTGATTGCTAAGGATGTTTACATTTTTTCATGTGTTTGTTGGCCATTTGCATTTCTTCTTTTCAGAAAAGTCTGTTTAGTTAATTAGCTTATTTATTTGTGTGCTGTTCTTTTTTTTTTTTTTTGGTGTTAAGTTTTTTTAGTTCTTTATATGTTCTGAATATTAATTTCTTGTTGAAAGAAAAACTGACTGGTGTATGCCTGTAATCCCAGCAGCTTGGAAGGCTGAGGCAGGAGGATTGTGAGTTCAAATCCAGCCTCAACCATTTAGCAAGGCCCTAAGTAATTTAGCAAGACCGCATCTCTAAATAAAAAATAAAAAGGGCTAGGGGTGTAGCTTAGTGGTTAAGCACCCCTGGGTTCAATCTCTGGTACCAAAAAAAAAAGAAAGAAAGAATATCTAGCAAAGGTTTTCTCCCATTCTATAGACTTTCTCTTCACACTTCCTAATTGTTTCTTTTGCTGTGCAGAAGTTTTTAATTTAAAGTCATTCCATTCATTGATTCTTGTTTTTATTCTTTGACCTTTAGGATTCTTACTAAGGAAGTCAGTGTCTGCACCAATATGCTGACATATGTTTTGTTCTAGTAGTTGCAGTATTTCTAGTCTAATTCTTAGGACTTTGATCCACTTGAGTTGATTTTTGTGCAGGGTGAGAGATAGGGATCTAGCTTTAATATACATTCAGTTTTCCCAAAATCATTTGTTAAAAAGACTGTCTTTTCTCCAATGTACGCTTTGACACCTTTGTCAAGGATTGGATGACTGTATCTATGTGGATTTATCTTTGTCTTTTATTCTATTTCATTGGTCTTCAAGTCTGTTTTGATACCAATATCATGCTGTTTGTTCCTATAGCTCTGTTGTATAATTCAAAGTCAATTATTGTGATGCCTCCAGCATCACTTTTCTTGCTGGGTATTGCTTCACTATTCTAGTTATTTTATTCTTCCATAAGAGTTTTAGGACTATTTTTCCTAGTTCTGTGATGAATGTCATTGGTATTTTGATGGGGATTGCATTGATTGTAAGAACATTGGAGGTCTTTCCATCTTTGAATGTCATTTTCATTTTTTTCCTTTGGTGTTGTATAGTTTTCATTGAAGAGGTCTTTCACCTCCTTGGTTAGAATTATTCTCAGTTTTTTTTGGGGGGCAGCTATCATGGTCAGAATCATTTTCCTGATTTTTTATCAGCAGACTCATAGTTGTAGTATAGGAAAGTTGTTAATTTTTGTATGTTGATCTTATATCCTGCAACTTTGATGAATTTGTTTATCAGCTCTAGAAGTCTTCTGGTGGAATGTTGTTGATGTTGTTTTTGTTTTTGTCTTTTACATGGAGAATCATATCACCAGCAAACAGAGATAATCAAATTATCTATTTGTATCCCTTTAATTTCCTTCTTTTGCCTGAATTTTTTGCTCTCAAAAACTATATTGAGGGCTGGGGATGAAGCTCAAGTGGTAGCATGCTCACCTAGCATGCGTGAGACACTGGGTTCTATTCTCAGCACCACATAAAACCAAAATAAAGATATTGTGTCCATCTAGAACTAAAACATAAAAAAAATAACTATATTGAATAGGAGTGGTGAGAATGGAAATCCTTGTCTTGTTTCTTATTTTAGAGGAAACACTTTTGTTTTTTCCCTGTTCAATATGATGTTGGCTTTGGGTTTGTCATATTGTGCCTTTATAATGTTGAGATGAGTTCCTTCTATCCCTGGTTTCTTTAGAGTTTTTAACATAAATGGGTTCTAGATTTGTCAAGATCCTTTTCTGCATCTATAAAACCATCTTTTAATTTTTTTCCTTAATTCTATTTGTGTGGTGAATTACATTTTTTGATTTTTTGATTTGTGTATATTGAACCTACTTTCCATTCCTGGAATGAAACTCACTGGATCATGGTGTATAATCTTTTATATGTGTTTTGAATTCAGATTGCTGATATTATTAAGGATTTTTGTGTCTATATTCTTCAGAGATATTGGTCTAGAGTTTTCTATCCTTGATGCATCTTTGTCTGGTTTTGCTTTCAGGCTGCTACTTGTTTCATAGGATGAATTTGGGAGTGTTTCCTCCCTTTCTCGTTCATGGAATAATTTGAGGAAGATTGGCATTAGTTCTTTAAAGCTCTGGTAAAACTTGGCTAAGAATCCATCTGGTCCTGACTTTTCTTTCTTGGAAAGCTTTTAATTGTTGCTTCAATGTCATTGCTTGATATTGGTATGTTTAAGTTTTCTATATTCTCTAGGTTCAATTTGGGTAGGTCAGCTGTGTCTAAAAAGTTGTCAGTATCTTCTAGATTTTCCAGTTTATTGCAGTATACATTTTTTAAATAGTTACCAATGATTCTCTGGATTTCATAAATGTCTGTGGTGATATCTCCTTTTTCATTTCTAGTATTGTTGATTTTTCTCTTTTGGCTAGTTTGGTTAAAGTTTTATCCATCTTTATTATCTTTTGAAAGAACCAACTCTTTGTTGCATTGGTCCTTTGTATTGTTGGTTTTTTATTTTCAGTTTCATTAATTTTTGGTTCTTATCTTAATTATTTCCTATCTTCTACTGTTTTGGAAATAGTTTGTTCTTGCTTTACTAGGACCTTGAGGTATAACATTAGATTATTTATTTGGGACCTTTTTTTTTAAATGTAGGCACTCAATGCTATAAACTTTCCTCAGAACTTCCTTCATTCTATCCCAGAGACTTCAATATGTTGTATTTTGGTTTTTTTCTAATTTTTTTTTTATTCTAGGGGTTGGGGATATGGCTCAGTTGTAGAGTGCTTGCCTAGCATGCACAAGGCCGTATGTTCAGTCCCCAGCACTGCCAAATTTTTTTTATTCCTCCCTATTTTTTCCATGACCATTTCTCATTCAAAAACACATTATTCAATCCCCATGTGTTAAGATGCTGGGTTTTTAAAAATATTTTTAGTTGTAGATGGACACAATACCTTTATTTTATTTTTATGTGGTGCTGAGGATCAAACCCAGTGCCTTCCACAAGCACTTGCCTTCCGCAAGCACTTCATCACTGAGCTATAACCCCACCCCCCTGTTTTTTGGTTTTTGTTTTTTTATATTTTTGGTGTGGATGGACACAATATCTTTATTTTATTTCTGTGTGGTGCTGAGAATCAAACCCAGTGCCTTGCATGGGCTAGGCAAGCACTCTACCACTGAGCTATGACCCCAGCCTCCCCTATTTTTTAATCTTATTATTGATTTCTAACTTAATTCCATTATGGTCTGATAGGATGCAAAAAAAATTTTTTTCTATTTTTTTTGTACTTGCTAAGATTTTCTTTGTGTCCTAAAATATGGTTTATTTTAGAGAAGGTTCCATATGCTGTTGAGAAGAAAGTGAATTCAGTTGTTGATGCATGAAATATTCTATTGATGTCTATTAAGTCAATTTGGTTAATAGTATTTTTCAGTTCTGAAGAATCTTTACTTCATCTTTGTTTGAGCAACCTATCTATTGGTGGGAGAGCTGTGTTGAAATCACCCAATATTATTGTATTGGGATCTATTTGAGTCTTTATATAGAATAGGTTTTGTTTTATGTGCATAGATGCACCAAAATTTGGGGCACATTTACAATCATTCATTCTTACTGCTGGATGATTCTTTTAACCAGTATGAAGTGACCTTATTTGTCTCATATGATTAATTTTGTCTTGAAGTCTACTTTGTAGGATATGAAGAATAGCTACCCCTGCTTGGTTTCAGTCTTCATTTGCATGGTATATCTTTTTTCATTTTTGACCTTTAGTCTGTGGATGTCTTGCCTATAAGGCAAATCTTTCATAAACAGTATATGGTTGCGTCTTGTTCGTTTGTTTGTACCAGGGATTGAACTTGGACACTCAACCACTGAGCCACATCCCCAGCCCTATTTTGTATTTTATTTAGAGACAGGGTCTCCTGAGTCTCTTAGCACCTCATTTTTACTGAGATTGGCTTTGAACTCCCAATCCTCCTGCCTCATTCTCCTGAACCACAGGGATTAGGAATGCACCACTGTGCCTGGCCAACCTTAAACTTTTTGATCCTGGTATTAAAAACTAAATTCCTCTTTTTCCCTTCAAGAGGTAGTTTGAATTCAACATTTTTTGAAGTCCACATTAACACACATTCTTTGGACAACTGTTTCACTTTTTTTAATATTTTATTTTTTAGTTGTAGTTGGACACAATACCTTTATTTCACTTATTTATTTTTTTATGTGGTGCTGAGGATCTCACATGTGCCTGGTGAGTGCTTTACTGCTGAGCCACACTCCCAGCCCTGGTTCACTTTTTTTGCTGTTTGTTTCCATTTATTTTTAAATATAAATATAATTATCCTAAATCACTTTTGTTATTTGTGTCTACTAATTTATATATATATTTTTCTAAATCCATAGTTCTCAAACTTTACCATGGATTAGAATTATCTGGGGAGGAACTGGAATTTACTCAGATTTTCAAATTTAGTAGGTGCGAGTGGCACTAGAGGATTAGCCCCTCCATATGGTATTGGGAAGAAGGTCCCTCTGCCTAGTCTTGCTTCTTCCTTTCTCTTTCATCTCCCAAGTGTGGACATGCATGACAGTCTGCAGACTATCCCTTTTCTTTCTTCTTCTTATAATATAATAGCAATTTCATGTGTTTGATTTGAAAATTCATTTTGTTTTCAACCCCCCAAAATAACATTTATATTAAATGAAAGAAATGAAAAGTGACACTTCCATTCTTAAAAATAGGGAGGATTGCATATTTTAAATAACTTTATCCTGAGACATGATAAAATATTATATAACTATCACTTCAATCCCATCCCTGAATTTGAACAGTTTGTCCTAGAAGAAATCTCTAAGGACAAAAGAAGTGAGTTATAAACACTTAACAAATTTTAGGTGAACAAAGGACAGAGGCCAGTAGCAGTCTGAAAATGAAAATATTTGCTTTAGTTTCTCAACAACTTAAAGGAAATGAATTAGAGATTCTCCATTTAATTTAGAGTCATGGAAAGGAAAATAAAGCCACTCGGTGTGGTGTCACCTCACATGACTGGAAGCAGAGCCAGTGCAGTTCTTTGCGGAAAAAGATCCTTAAAGTGAGACCTCAGGTTATCCTCACGTTAAAATCATATAAGGGGCTGGGGTTGTGGCTCAGTTGGTAGAGCACTTGCCTTGCATGTGTGAGGCACTGGATTCAACTCTCAGCACCACATATAAGTAAATAAATAAATAAAGGTCAATCAACAACTAAAGAAAATTTTTTTAAAAAAGGTTTAAAAAATAAAATCATATAAGAGGGGCTGGAGCTGTGGCTCAGTGGTAGAGTGGTTACCTAGCATATGTGAGGCACTCAGTTCAATCCTCAGGACCAATAAAAATAAATAAAATAAAAGTATTATGTCCATCTACAATTAAAAAAAAAAATCATACAAGAAGGAGCTCACTGCCACCATTCACTCAACACAAAGGACATCTGCCAGCAATGATTGCAGTCAGCAAACTAAAGCAAACAACATTAAAAAACAAAAGCAATGGATTTAGACTCTTAATCCCTCAGCTGTCAAATATACCAACCTCAGAATATAAAATAACTACTTATAAACTGTAAAAATAAAAGATCAAACTACATAGATTAAACTGAAAAACTCTCAAGAATGATAAAGAACCATGTAGATCATTTTAGAGATTTAAACCTTCGTGGATAGAATAGGTCAAGTGAGAACACACAGCTCAATGTCTACTCTAAAGGAAACAATCTATCATAGAAAAACAAGAACCTATAAAACATATAAAAGAAGTTTGGTAAGTTAAATATGAAGGAATTAAAAAAAAAGACTTAAGAAATGCAGAAAAATACACTCTGAAACAAAAACACATAAATCATGAGAAGACAGCTGGGAGTTGAAGAGCCCCTGAATTGCTTAGGAGATGAGAAAGTAGATACAGTATTGACGGTGTTATTTAGTTGTATTTTGCAGGATAAAATAGAATCGGGGGACTAGTAGAAGGGATATAGTGAAATAACAAAAACAAGTGCAAATCAACAAATGAAGAAACAACATAGAAAATGAGGCCATTGCTCACAAAGGTCCAATTTAGATAGCATGTCTATAAGTAGCTTATGAGAAGAATGCTTTTATGAATAGACTATATAAATAAGAAGTATTAATAATAGCATTTCTCAATGCCTTGTAAAGAAGATGAATAATATGGGATGGAAATGATTCTCCATGTAATATTCTTTCACTTTGTGTCTGGAACAACAAAGGAAGACAATTTGGCTCAATTAGTCCAGTGAGCGTCAGGGAGCTGTGAATAAGAGAGAAATCCTGAACCTGTACTGGTGACAGTTTGCATGTTTCACCAGATAAGGAGCAGCGTGGGAAGTGTCCAGATCATGAATATGCCAACATCCCCCAAACTGCTGCCTCCAAAAGACCATGATGTTTCTGGCTTATGAAGAGCCCTTGGGGAAGGTGCTAGCTGGCAGAGTCCTGAATTTCTCTATTCTCACAGCTATTGTTTTGGGGCTTGTTTGTGAAGCCCTAAGACACTCCAGAAGCCTTGAATGCTACTTTGGCTTTGGGGGACATCTTCTGAAACAAAACTGCTGAGAACTCTACTCAGTGTGAAACTGGTCTGTAATGGGTGATTGAAGACTACTTTTTCTTTAGGACTGGCAACTTAGAACGCCAGCTGCAGGAGCTTGCAAGGAATAAGCCATGGTGTGTCATTATGCAAGAGAACCAAGTCTTGGAAATTTCAGAGTCATTGGAGTTGAGTGCACATGGGACACACTGCTGCTCCCCTCCTTTAGTACAGATAGCTGTGACCTCATACCACATCCCTACCACCCCCATACTCTATGTGGTCTACAACACCCCTGCCTGAACTTCCAGGGGCTCCCCACTCTTGTGAGACCTACAGAAAAAGTGGGTCATTCAGACTCTGACACAGCACTCACTGTGTCAAAATTCACTAATCAAAGCCAAAGAAGCCATAGGGAAACTACACTAAGACAGTCACTTTCAACTAAAATCAGCACTACACAACACACTGAGTTCCCAGGGTACAGCATCTCCCTAAAGGAGGGCCTCACATAAAAGTAGAACCGATGCATAAATTTCAACATAGAAATACAAGAAATATGAAAAAACAAAGCAATATGACTCCTCCAAAAGTTAGTAACTTTCCAGTAATTGGTTCCAGATATATCAAAGTGGGTGAAATTCAGGACAAAGAATTATATTAAAAACAAAGAATGAGTTTAAAGAGAATGCAAATAAACAGCTGAATGTATTAAGGAAGACAATGTAGAATATGAAAGAGCAATTTAATAAAGAGATTGAAATTATGGAAAAGAATCAAAAAGAAATCTTGGAAACAGAAGGCTCAATAAAGCAAATTTAAAAAGAAAAAAAAAAACAATGGAAAGCCTTACCACAAGATTAGATCTATCAGAAAAAAAGGATAACATGGCTTAAAGACAAGGCTGATGAATTATCACACTCAGACAGTAATAAAGAAAAAAATGAACAGAACATACAAGATCTATGGGACACAGTTAAATGGCCAAACCTATAAATAGTTGAAAATAGAAAACGTATTCAGTGAGATAGTAGAAAGTTTCCCAAATCTTGGGAAAGATAAGAAAACCATAGGGTTTGGGGTTGTGGCTCCGTGGTAGAGCACTTGCCTACCATATGTGAGACACTATTCTCAGCACCACATATAATTAAATGAATAAAATAAAGGTCCATCAACATCTAAAAAATATTTTAAAAGAAAAGAAAACCATGTACAGGAGGCATTTAGAACTCCAAATAGAGATGACCAGAAAAGACACATTATAGTTAAACTGCAAAAGCATAGAACAAAGAAAGAGTGTTAAAACCTTCAAGAGAAGCACCAAGTCACATGTAACAGAAACTCATTAGTGTAACAGTAGATTTCTCAGCAGAAACTCTGAACATCAGGAAAGCATGGAATGGTGTGTTTCAAATCCTGAAAGAAAATAATTGCCAATCTAGATTACTATATCCAGAAAAGTTATTCTTCAAATCCAAAGAGATTTTCTAAGATAAGCACAAACTAAAAGAATTCATGAGTACTAAACTAGCATTACAGAAGATAAATAAAGGAATTTTATATTTAGAAAAGGAAGAAAGATAAACAGCATCATGAAAGCAGGAAAAAGAATAAATCTCATTGGAAGAATAGATAAGCAAATGAGAATTAGGAAAGAATCAAATATTATTAATTCAGTAAACTATCAAACTTCTAATGAGTGAAGGAGAAAGAATAAACATAGATGGTTTAAAACAACCAGACAAGAACAAAAGGACAGAAACTAGTACATACCTTTCAATAATAACCCTGAGTATAAATGGTTTTAATATTCCAATTAAAAGATGAAGACTGACTGATTAAAAATCAAGGCCCAACAGTTTGCTGCTAGCAAGAAACTCACCTTACAGGCAAATATATATGTAGACAGAAAGTGAAAGGATGAAAATGATATTCCAAGAAAATGGAATCAGAAAGCAAGCAAGAGTAGCCATACTCATATCAGTCAAACCATACTTCAACTCAGTTATTAGACACAAAGGTCATGACATATTGATAGAAGAACAATACATCAAGAGGATGTAATAATTGTGAATATATATGCACCAGATGTTGGAACACCCAATTTAATATGACAAACACTGGACTTTAAAGAAGAGAGAAACACCCCAACATAATAATAGTAGGTGACGTCAATACCCCATTCCCACCAATAGGTAGATCATCCAGACAAAATAAATTAAAAAAAAAAAACAAAAAAAACACATCAGAGCTAAATAACACTATATTGGGCTTGGGTTGTAGCTCAGTGGTAGAGTGCTTGCCTCTCATGTGTAAGGTTGTGGGTTCAATCCTCAGCACCATATAAAAATAAATAAAGATTAAAAAAATATTTTAAAAAATAAATAAAAATAACATTATAGACCAAAAGACTTAACAAACACCTATAAAATATTCCATCAAGTAGCTTCAGAATATACTTTTTTATCAGCTCATGGATTTTTTTCTAAATTATATCATATTTAGGCCATAAACCAAGTCTGAAAAAACATGCACACACACAAAAAGAATAAATTTCTTGCATCCTATCATATCATAATGGGATGAAATTAGAAATCAAATGCAAGAGAAAAAAAAGAAACTAAAAAAAAAAAGAAAATTAAAGAAAAGAAACAATATGAACACATGGACATTAAATAATGCACTTTTGAACAAACAGTTGATCGTTGAATAAACCTGGGGAAAATTTTTTAAATTCTTAGGATCAAATGAAAATAGAACCACAACATACCAGAATCTGTGGGATACATCAAAAGCAAAACAAATAAGGAAATTTTTACCTCTGAATATTTACATTTAAAGAAAGAGAGGAAGAGATCTCAAATAAACAAGCTAATGATGCAAACCAGTCCCAAAATTGGTAGAAAGAAAGAAATATTAAAGATCAAAATGAAATAGAGACTAAAAGAACAATGTAACGGATCAACAAAACAAGAAAAACAAACCCTTAGCCAAACTCATGAAAAGAGAGAGAAAAAATAAATAAATAAAATTAAAAATGAAAAGGGAGTGTTATAAGAGATACTACTGAATCCCAGGTGATCATTATGGAATATTTCTTGAAAAATTATGTTCTGAAAAACTTGAAAATCTACACAAAGAGGGAAAATTTCTAGGTACATATGACCTACAAAAATTGGCCCAAGAATATAAAAACCCAAACAGATCAATAACAAACAATGAGATTGACAGCAATAAAATGTGTCTCAAAGGAAAGCTCGGGACTCCACAGATTCACTGCTGAATTTCACCAGATTTTTTAAATAACTGGTACCAGTACTTTTCAAACTATTTCATGAAATAGAAAAGGACGGGACACTTCCAAATTCATTCTAAAAATCCAATACTACCTGCTCTCAAAACCTGTTAAGAACACAACAAAAGAAGAAAACTGTATACCAACATCCTTGATAAACATACTTTATTTCACCTTCATAATCGGGATCAATTACCCCAGGACTTATCATAAGTCCTTTTAGAGTATAAGAGCTGCGTCCCAATAATAAGCCTACTGTTCCTTTGGGAAGAGGTCCTTTCACCCCTGTGGGAATGATTTGAGCTCCCATCTCTGGAGTTAGTACTGCTCTGGCGGAGGCGCAGATGTCCAACCCTGCGCTCCCTCTGGTTTGTCTGATGAGGGATCTGATGGACAATGTGTCCTGGGCACTACCGTGATGGGGTTGCTGGGTTCCTCCAGTGCTACGTATATTTGTGGTTTTGGGCCCCGGAGCATTGGGCCCCCCTGTCCATTTTTTGGCAATGGAGCCCGATGCCTTTCTCCACGATATCGTGGATAAACACCTGGTCCTTGTTCGTTTTTTGATAATGGAGTACCCTCTATGGTGGTTTGAGAACAGCATTCATTAGCCCAATGTCTCCCTCTACGGCATCGTGGGCAAATACCTGGTATTCTACTCCTTTGATACCTAGTTTTGTTAAACCCTCCTCCAATGGGGCAATTCCTTTTAAAATGTCCTGTTTGTTCACAATTGTAGCATGTTCTTGGCCTGGCATCTAAAGCCTGTTTTACTGCAGCTGCCACAATTTGCCCATGCAAGAATTCTCAAATACTTGAAAATCAAATTTAACTACACATCAAAAAGATCATACATCATGACCAAGTTGGTTTCATTCCACAGGTGAAATATTCTCACAGAACTAGAAGAAAACAATCCTAAAATTCATATGGAAGCACTAAAGACCCCAATAGACAAAGCAATCCTTAACATAAAGGGCAATGCTTAGGTACATTAATACCGGTTTCTAAATGTCCTATAGGGCAACGGTAACAAACAGTATGGTATTGGACATATGGACCAAAGGAATAGAATAGTAGACCCAGAAATAAACCCATGCACCGATAGCCAACTGATTCTTGATAAAGGTGCCAAAAACAAACACTGGAGGAGAGATAGCCTTTTCAACAAATGGTATGGGAAAATCTATATATAGAAAACTGAAACTAGATGCCTCTCACCTGTACTGTACTCAACTCAAACTAGGTGAAATGTCTTATTATAAGACCTGAAACTTTGAAAGTAGTAGAGGAAAATATAGCAGAATATATTAGCACAAGAAAATATTTCCTGAATAGGATTCCAATAGCTCAGGAATAAAGACAAGAACTGATAAGGTGAATTTCATCAAACTAAAAAGTTTGTTCACAGCAAGGAAAATCATCATTAGGGTAAAGAGACAATCTACCAAATGGGAGAAGATCTTTGCCAGCCGTTCATCTGACAGATTAATACCCTAAAAATATTAATAACAAAATAACAAATAATCCAATCAAGAAATGGGGTTCCAGACTGGAGTTGTGGCTCGGTGGTAGAGCGCTCACCTAGCGCGTGTGAGGCCCTGGGTTTGATCCTCATGTGCCACATAAAAATAAATAAATAAAGGTATTGTGACCAACTACAACTAAAAAATAAATATTAAAAAAAAAAGAGTGGCTCAGTAGTAGAGCGCTTGCCTAGCACGTGTGAAGCCCTGGGTTCGATCCTCATGTACCACATAAAAATAAATAAAATAAAGATTTTTTTTTAAAAAAGAGAGCTTGAAATTAAAAAAAAGAAAAAAGAAAAAGAAATGGGATTCCAGTCTAAATGGACACTTCTCAAAAGAAGAAATACAAATGACTAATAAATAAATGAAAAAATGTTCAACATATTTAGTCATTAGAAAAATACAGATCAAAACTACAGTGATATTCCTAGGCCAATCAGGACGACCATTTTTAAAAAGCACAAAAACCAAAAATAAATACTGTAAGGATATGGATTAAAATGAACCCTTATACACTGTCGGGGGAGGGGGGAGTAAATTTGTAAAGCCACTGTGGGAAACAGGATAAATATTACTCAAAAAGCTAAAAATGGAACTACCATTTGATCCAGCTATCCCATTCCTGGGTATATATTTATATATGAAGGAACTGAAGTCAGCAAACAAAAGAGATCCCTCCAAACCCATGTTTATTGCAGCAATATTCACTATTTCCAAAATTTGGGATCAGCTTAGGTGCCCATTAACAGATGAATAGGTAAAGAAATATACAGACACAATGGAGTATTATTTAGCCATAAAGAAGAATAAAATCATGTCATTTGTAGAAAGATGGATGTTACAGAAGGTCATCATGTTAAGCAAAATAAGCCAGACACAGGAAAATATGTATTTCATGTTTTCTCTCATATGTGAAAACTTTAAAAAAAAATGATTGATTACCTGGAAGTAGAAGAGAGATTCATAGGGAAGGGAAAATGGCTGGGGTGAGAGAGAGAAAGAGAAGGACAAGGGTGGGTACTAGGAAGGTTGGATGGAAAGAAAGCACAATATATGCATCTGTGGAAATGTCACAGAGAAACCCATGAACCTTATAATTGAGTGAATTACAATTTTAAAAAGCAGACACAAAATAGGCAGCAAGGAAAATGTTGACATTAAATGTTAACTTTATAAGATTTGAACATGGGGGGAAAAAAGAGGAGCCAGATGTGGCATCACATGCCTGCAGTCCCAGTGGCCCAGGAGGTTGAGGCAGGAGGATCACAGACTTGAGACCAGCCTCAGCCACTTAGCAAGACCCTGTCTCAAAACAAAAACTACAAAAAAGGAGGGCTTGGTGGCACAAACCTATAATCCCAGTGGCCTGGGAGGCTGAGGCAAGAGGATCTTGAGTTCAAGGCCAGCCTCAGCAATGTAGTGAATCCCTGAGCAACTCAGTGAGACCCTGCCTCAAAATAAAATATAGAAAAAGGGCTGAGGATGTGGCTTAGTGGTACCCCTGGGTTCAATCCCCAGAATGAGACAGAAAGGAAGAAAGAAAGAAGTTGAAAGAATGAATCTTAATTCTTAATAATATGGGAAAAGAGCCTTTTAAAACAGTCAAAAATTTTGGTTAGGGCTGGAATTGTGGCTCAGTGGTAGAGCACTTGCCTAGCAAGTGTGAGGCACTGAGTTCGATCCTCAGCACCACATATAAATAAATAAATAAAAGGTCCATTGACAGCTAAAAAATATTTTAAAAAATTTTTTGGTTAATACCTCCAAACATTTTTCTACTTTCTAATTTGTCTTAATTCAAATTTGGTATCCTGTATTTTGTAGAAATAATTTTTCCCAACTTTCTCATTTATTAACATAAACTTCTTCCTACTGTTCGCTAGATATATAAACAATTTCATATGAATAGTATTAAATATTGTTTATCCTTCATATTGTTTAAATGTATCTTTTCACATTTTCTTAATATTTCATCAGTTCTACTTCATCACTAGGTTTTTAATTTTTTTTCATTTTATTCCATTAAATACTTATTATAACTTACATTATATTTATTATTATATGTTACTTGCATTTAGCCTAGTTTTTGATTTTTTAGAATATATTCCCAGGTTTGAAATCTAGCACTTTGGTTGTCAGGGCATCTTCTCCTACTCTAGTGGAGTAGAAATTTGCAGTCATGCCAGATGTGGTGGGGTATGCCTGTAATCCCAGTGACTCAGGAGGCTGAGGCAGGAGGATATCGAATTCAGAGCCAGATTCAGCAAAAGCGGGGAGCTAAGCAACTCAGTAAGACCCTGTCTCTAAATAAAAGACAAAGTAGGGCTGGGGATGTTGCTCAATGGTTGAATGTCCTGGTAAACCACCCCCGCCCCCCAAAAAAGGAAAAAGAAATTTGCAGTTACTGTATTTCCCCGTCACAACACTAAATCGAAGCTGTACAAAAGTTTAGTATGGAGCATTTTCATTCTTCAATGCTACAAAGTTAGAATTATTTATAAAAATATTGCTCATCTTTAGCCAGGCACAGTGGTGCATGCCTATAATCCCAGTGACCTGGGAGAGTGAGGCAGGAGGATCAAGAGTTCAATGTCAGCCTCAGCAAAAGGAGGGAGCTAAGCAGTTCAGTGAGACCCTGTCTCTAAATAAAATACAAAATAGGGCTGGGGATGTGGCTCAGTGATTGAGTGCCCCTGGGTTCAATCCCCAGTGTGTGTGTGTGTGTGTGTGTGTGTGTTCTTTCTAATTATTTTTGAAGTATATTAAAATTCCTTAATAAAATGTTCAAAAGTATTATGTAATGGGCAGCAAAGTTAATCTATGATTAAAACTAGTTTTTGGTGTTCCGTATGTGCTGAAAAAATAAGATATAATACCTAGATTTAATATATGTCTGTTATTTCAAACTTATTTATTGTATTGTTCAACTTCTTGAATCTTCAAAATTCTTCATGAGCTTCATCTCACAACAATCACAAAAAAGTCTGTTGAAATTTTTCACTATGATCAAGGAATTTACTTCATGATTCTGTAAAATATTCTTTGGAAACTTCAAAGCAGCCATTACTTCCAATCCCAAAATACGGAATCAAAGCTTCATCCCCTCATGCCTTGTTCTCAGCCCTTCCATGCAGTGAATGGTTCCACTACAGATTTGTTTCCCAAGTTCAGAAAATATGGTCCACTCAGATGCTTCTTTTTAAATAGTAACTGAGATAATTACTTAACATAGAAAATTCCATCTTTGAATGCTTCTGAAAACCCAGTGATCCAACTTACTGCTCTTGTATTTATAAGTTACAAATTGAATTATAATTAAAACCAATTAATATGCTTAAGTGCTCTCTTGACCCCACCCAGGTCATTCTGTCAATCACTACTGGGAAATATTTGAAATACACCACTCTTCCATATTCTAAAATATCATATGTTTCAAATGACAAACTCTCTTCTTAGCATTTCAGATAAAATAGCAAAACCTGGTCTTTGATATCCTGCAGTGTCTCCTCAGTTCCATCCTAGGCACTAGTCGTTTTTCCCATTTTCTTAATTGATACTCTGTTTGACTTTTACATTTCATGAATCTCTTCACTAATCTCTTCACTAATTGGTTTAAAGTTCAATACTCATAAGCTTTGCATTGTCTCCAAATTAACCTCACATGTTGACCACAAAATTTCTCGGTTGGAATATGGGAAAACAGAGAAATTATGAAAACATTTTGCAAGACATCTAGTCTGGAAATGTGCTCCTACATTATGACACCTCTTGTGACAGCAGATTCAGTTTGCTGTTTACATTCTGTCCATCATCTGGCTGGCCCTTCTTGTGCTTAGACCTCTGAAGGAAAGAAGAATTGAATGGTGCCATTGAAAAAGAGAAGATAAACCGGGCATGGTGGCACACACCTGTAAGTCCAGCAGCTCAGAAGGCTGAGGCAGGAGGATCTTGAGTTCAAAACCAGGCTCAGCAAATTAGTGAGGCTCTACACAACTTAGCAAGACCCTGTCTCTAATAAAATATAAAAAAAGGGCTTGGGGTGTGGCTCAGTGGTTAAGCACCCTGGGTTCAATCCCTGGTACAAACGAAAAAGTAAAAAAAGAAAGATAAAAAACTTGTAAAATCTAGAGCTACTTGGATCATTTAGAGGATAGCATACTCCCTCTGCAGCAGGCAAAGATGAGCCTGGATATCCTGGGGTCACGGCTCCTGAGAACAAAGGGGCTGACTGTAGGAAAGCAAGCAGTGATCAAGGCAGAGCTGTTCACCAGCCACCAACCTGGATCATTTAAACGAGCCAAAAATAGTGAGAAAATGCAAGAGAGAGTGTAAAATGATACAAAGGTGCCCACTAGGACAAGGATGCTTTGAGTGATTCTAGTCTCAGGGGAGGATCTTGGGGAGAGGGTGGCGCTATGGAGGTGTCGGACCTGCCACTTGTGCTTGTACAGGATGAGAACTATGAAGCTACTGGTCCAGACCATCAGTCCCAGACACAAAACATCATAGGAGGACAATAGTGCTATAAGTAGCACACCCGTGACTCTGTTATCAATTACTGCAGAACAGTATCCATAATCTATTTTATTTGTGGTGTTTTTGCTGTTCCACTTGCCAGCATACATAGGAACACTGATGTTCAACAGCATGTTTAGCATCCAGCACAGGATGTTGGAGGGCCCCATGTATCTGGAAGCTTGCGGTTTCATCTCCACCCACCTGAAGTTCCTGGGGCTGATCGTGATGGCCTGGAAGAAACTCAAGAGGCAGGTGATGCCGGTGCCCACACCCCTGCCAACTCTGTGAACATAGAAAACAAGTTTGCATCCAGTATCACTGAGGAAATGTGTTGCCCCCAAAGCAGACATGGTCTGTGGAACTCCTTTACAGAATATGACCAAGAAGTTAGCCAAGGTCAAGTGCTTGAGAATCAAATCCTTGGGCCTTACAGGACATCTGGTGAGATAAAGGAAATTATGGAAGAGAAGAAAGAAATTCCTCAGGAATCCAATTATGGTCTGCTGCTGGCAGCTGGAAGTTTGCTGGGGCCCCTTTGGTTGTTGTTCCCTTTTTATTTCATTCTGTCTCGGTTTTGTTTGGCGTCATCTTGTTGGGTTGTATTATAGTAGAAATATGGGATCAGAAATTAGTAAAAAACAAACTGAAAGAGTGTTAAGTAAATTGTTAGAGGAAGGAGGCATCTCAGTAAAATCAAGAACAATCAGGGCATACGTTGATACAATACAGAAATGTAGCCCATGGCTTTTTAAGGAGGAGTTGTTAAATATATCACAATGGAACCATCATGGTGAAGATTTAAAAAGAATAGAAAAGAAAAGCCCAGGGACTCTGCCAGTTGGCACATTGCCATTGTGGACATTCGTATCTTGTTTGCTTAGTCCAAAGCCTTCAGTTCAGACAATGGTAGAGGAAGAAGAAGACATAATGATTCAAGTAAAAGAGAAGGTCTCTCAAGTTAGTCAGACAGAGGAAAAGATTCAAGTAAAAGAGAAGGCCTCTCAAGCTAGTCAGACAGAGAAAGAAAGTGTAAAACAGAAAAAGCCATCAGGGGGAAAGTTACAACAGGAGACTGCTACTAACACCTTTCTATCACCAGAGGGTGTAAGTGTCCAACCAACAGCACCACCTCTACAGGAGACTGCTACTAACACCTTTCTATCACCAGAGGGCGTAAGTGTCCAACTAACAGCGCCACCTCCATATGCTGGGAGGCCCCCAACCCCCGCAGTTGATAGTTGGGATCCTGAGACAAGGTCTCAAATATTAACATGCCCTGTATTTGAGGCAGGAGGGCAGCGATTTTACCAAGTTTTAAATTTCAAAACAGTGAAGCAGCTAAAAGAGGCTGTAACAACCTATGGTCCTCAAGCACCCTTCACTGTAAGCTTGGTCGAATCCATTAACAACTTGAACATGACGCCAGCAGATTGGGCTAATATGTGTAAAGCTGTGCTAAATGGAGGACAATACCTGTTATGGAAGGTTGCCAATGAGGAATTTTGCAAGGAGACGGCTAGGCGAAATGCAGCAGCTGGTTATCCTCAGAGAAATCTAGATATGTTGTTAGGAAAGGGACCTTATGAGGATCAGCAGCAACAAATTGCATATGATCCTGGCGTATACGCACAAATTGCTGCAGATGCAATTAAGGCATGGAAGACTTTACAAGGACATGGAGGTTTACAAGGTCAATTATCTAAGGTAATACAAGGAGCTAATGAACCTTATGCTGAATTTGTAGATAGGCTTATTCAAACAGCTACCAGAGTTTTTGGGAATACAGAACAAGCAATGCCATTACTAAAACACCTGGCTTATGAGCAAGCGAATCGTTGGTGCAGAGATATCATTAGACCATGGAAACATGAAGATTTAAACACATATATTAAATTATGTAGAGACATTAATGAACAAGAGCAAGTCGTTGCTGGTGAAGTCAAAGATAAAACCAATCTACAGCTTCTACAATAGCCATCACTGAACTGCTTGCAGAACTTGCCTGGACACATTGTGAGCTCACCTGTATGCATTGTGAACTATCTGTTGGTGCAGCGACTTGTGGTAGTGTTGGGGTATTTTTGCTGATGATGTCACCGGTGGTACAATTTTTCAAAGGAGCCCTCAATTGGCTTAATGTCATGGCATTTTGCATCCTCCTCTACTAGTGATGGTCTAAAATTTGGGGGCCAACAGAGGTGAGGCAAAGAACCTCACCCCCCCACTGGTGCAAAGGCCTATCCACAAGTATGGCTGTATGCTGGACCGGTAGTCAGTGACGGGTATGATCCAATTGCAGTGGTACCAACCTAAGACAGGAGGCTGACGCCTAGAGGTCAGTTCATCCGATGACGGGTAAGGACCATATGTTGAATTGGACTGCCTAACAGGCACGGTCCCTAAGCCACATGCTTGTTGTTTAAACAGAGAGGGGGAGATGTTGAGAGCCACAGCCAAAGGGGCCCCAGCAAACTTCCAGCTGCCAGCAAACTTCCAGCTGCTGGCTGATGATTGGCTCACAGCGGCCCCAGCAACATCTAGCTGATTGGCTCCTCGGCCCCAGCAACATCTAGCTGATTGGCTCCTCTGCGGTGATGCTCATTGGACTGTTTCCCTGCCCTTTCAGACCACGGAGCTGCTCATTGGGGGACTTTTTTGGCTCCGCCCACGTGACCCAGCCAATCGGCCTCAAGAGCAGGAGGATTGTGGGAGGTGGAGAGAAGCTGGTGTGGGAGAGAGAGGCTTGTGGAAAGCCGGTGGTGGCAGTTGAGGCTCTGAGGGTTTTTCCTGAGAGACTATTTTGTTTGTCGTGTGTGGTTCTAAAAATAAAGTTAGTTTCTTTTGACAAGTGGCTCCTGATTGTGCCCAGCCAGACTGCGGCAGTCTGCGATAAGAAGACCATTCCTATCACCAAATCACCGGAGGCCATGGCAGTTTCCAAGAATTGATGGTTCCATTCGCTGAGGGGATCCTGCATGGAAAACATGAGATGTGTTTTATTTGGGCAACCCAGATCCACTACTGTTCCCTACCTTTGTTTCCAATCAATAATTTCTTATCATATTCTTTTCTCTAAGTGATTTGCTATTAGAAGGAAAACATAAAGAATACTATTATATCATTTTATGCAACAAGTATAGTACTCTTTTAATACTTTACATATAACTTTTACAACAATTTTATGAAGTAAACACGTCATCATTCTCAGTTAATAAGTGAGAAGATCTTAGGCACAGAAGAGTTGAATAATGTTTCCAAAGTCCCCACCTTATAGAGTCAGTCAGGAGTTGACAATTTACTTAACCCAGTGTATCTCAACCCCAGACATAGTTATTTATGTTCTCCTAAAACTCTACATACATTCTATGATTTTGTGTATCTTGTCAATATTTTAAATAATGGTTGTACTTTTTTTTTACTAATGTGTTTAACAATTTTCCACTTAAATCTTTTTTTGATTTGTTTTGGTAGCTGGGGATTGACCCCAGGGCCTTTTGCATGCAAGACAAGCGCTCTACCAGCTGAGCTATGTCCACAGCTATCCACTTAAATCTAAAAGCTTCATTTATAGGCAAACACCACCTTAAATGATTCAAAAGAGGACACGGAGTCTGTGTACTTAGTAAAACCCTAAAGAAATACTTATATCAGATGAAATAAAACCCTAAAGAAATACTTATATCAGATGAAATGGAATTGATTGAATGTGCCACTCATTCTGTGTTGGAATTAAAGGAAGAGAATCTTTTCCATCTTAACCATGTATGCTAAGCAATGATACATGGAACATGAATAGGGTGATAAATGCTTGTAGAAGGGAGACTAAATTACCATTAATTTTAGAGAAAGTTAATATTTGTTTATGAATGGAAAATATCGGATAAAATGAATTCAATTTCACAATTATTAAACATTCTAAAACACAACTGTATTGTGCAAAAGGGATATTGGTAGGGGAAATTATTTCCTGAATCAATTTAAATAACACTAAGATGAATATTGAGTCTGTGAATGGCATCAGAACATTTTTTGAAACCATAGAAAATATCATAAAATAATGAAATTTTGAAAATTGCCTAAGTCCATAGTTTTTTTCTCAGAAAAGAAAAAACTAAATCATCAAGTTAACTTTCCTTAAATGCTTCTTCCCTTACTTCAATAATGAACAAAGTCTAAACGTAATCTGCAGATGTTAGCTATTTTCTGTCACTGCATAATTACTGTTTCTATGAAGTGTAAAATAATAATGAGGTGAAAAGCCCTTGTTTACTATTTCTAAACCAAAGTACACCAATCAGCTACATCTTACACATTATCATAGGCATGGAGGTACTGGAGAAAAACTTGGACCAACTGAAAATGTTCTTGACTCCTGTAAAGCAGATAGAAGAGCTAGCAGATGACATTCTGAATAACATGAGAAAATCTTAAAAGCCCACATTCTATGGCTTCATCAATCAAAATCCAACGATGAAGAATGAGTTGAATAAAATTAAAAGCACTTAGGAAATTTTTTGATTTTGGTCCACCATTCCTTCTCCACAGGTTCAGCCCAGGATAAGTAATTACTCTCCCTTACTTCCATAACTTTGGTACCATTCAGTTTATAGTGCAGAAGAGTCCTCTTTTCAAACAACAGCTCTTACTGTATCTTCTGATGCCTTTGCTTTCCTTGTAGACCATGCTTCCCAGAACAAAATACAAAATACTCACCTGACTCCTTCCTGCTGCCAGGCTGGTGAGCTCCAGGCATTGATCAGGACAGCCAGAGAGTGTGTGGAGGGAGACAGGCAGGTGTGGGATATGGGTTTGTGATCCTCTGACCTCATCTCCCCACAGGACTGCAATTATCATTCCACCTGTACCAACACTGATAGCAGACACTGGGAACTCAAGTTAATTCTGAAAAACTTCATCCCAGTTACCAATTACTAAAAACAATTATAACTTTCTAGAGAGCCTCTCCAGAGATCTGAGAATGGCCCTTCTAATCAAACATCCCCCCGGGGCACATAGAAACTCTCTTGGAGAGAGCAGGAAATGCTGAGGTCCGAGACTGGAGGGACCCAGCACCTGTGTCTTAGTGGATTTTGTGCTTTTCCCAAGATGCTCTTCTGCTGAAACTCAATCTGTGTTGATCTGCATGTTCCTGAAACAAGACAATTATCTAATTATGAACAGAGAAATGGTGAAAGAATTACAGGTCTATTTCACTTATCTTGGGAAAGCTTTGGTATAAGGAACTGAACCCAGGGGCACTATACCACTGAGCCCCATCCCCAGTTCTTTTTTTTTTTTAAGTATTTTTTTAGTTGTAGATGGACACAATATCTTTATTTGTTTATTTTTATGTGGTGCTGGGGATCGAACCCGGGGTCTCACGCATGCAAGGCAAACGCTCTACCACTGAGCTACAGCCCCAGCCCCCCCAGTTCTTTTAATTTTTTTTTTTATTCTGAGACAGGATCTCTCTACATTGTTGAGGGTCTCACTAAGTTGCTGAGGCTGGTCTTGAACTTGTGATACTCCTGTCTCAGCCTCCTTAGTTGATGGAATTACAGGCTTGGATTGCCACACCTGGTTTATATAATTTTTTTTTTCTGGACAGCATGGCTTTATTTAATTTATTTTTGTATGTGGCGCTAAGAATCGAACCCAGTGCCTCATGAGCGCTAGGCAAGCACTCTGCTGCTGAGCCCCAGCCCCAGCCCTAAATTTTAATTTCATAACAACTTTTATTTTGATTTATACAGCCATTAAGACAAAAGAAGAAAACTTTTAGAAACATTGTGATTTTGTTGACAGATTTTTCTGGTTTCCTATAGAACATTGTAGTGGCTACTGTCTGTCCAGTATCCTTAAGTTTCATTTTATTACTGTTCTGAAATTCCTCTCCCACTTTTCTATGGGTTTCATACATCTCTATTTTCAAGCCTGGCTTCTACTTTTTTTTTTTAATCTTTATTTTATTTATTTATTTACTTATTTTTATGTGGTGCTGAGGCTCCGACCCAGCTCCTTGCACGTGCTAGGCAAGTGCTCTACCGCTGAGCCACAACCCTAGCCCTGGCTTCTACTTCTTAATAGAAATAAGGAAAATGGAAAATGTAAGGCTGGGGTGGTGGCTCAGTGGTAGAGCGCTCACCTGGCACGTGTGAGGCCCTGGGTTCCATTCTCAGCACGGCATAAAAATAAATAAATAAAGGTTCATTCACAAATAAACATATAAAAGTTATATGAAATATGCTATGAAAAAAGAAAATGGAAAATGCTTACACTTCATTTATTCAAGCTAGATTATATGTAGGCCCAAATATAAAACCAGAAAACTAGGAACCATTTTCCCAAAGCTGTTGTCTTTGGGAACTCGCCATCCAACCACCAGCCCTCTTTGAGGGGCTCTGATCCCCACCAGAACAGAGGGCTCCTCCAATTATGTTGCTCATTCCCATCAGCACTGAAATTCCTGTGCTACTTGTCACCATCAATCAAGCGGGGTCCCCGCACTTGCCCTCAAGCTTGGGTCAAAGAAGAGGCTCCCTCACTGCTGCCCTTGGGAACATTTCCTACTTCAGATGATGTCATTCTAATTTATCAACAGTAGTGTGGGCCTGAGGAGATATGTGTATGCAGGAATCAGTTTCCTTAAGTACAGCAGCACAAAGATTTGTTGATAAGCCCTGGGATGGAATTTCCAGTAAAGAAAGACAAAATTTCTGCATTGGAGGTTATAATGCTTCATGTCTTCATCTCCCAGGAGTACACAATGGCAAGATTATTCTACAAGAGTGTGATTTTTATCTACAGCTTTTATTATACTTTTGCAATACTAAACTATATCACCTCTTGTTAATTGAAGGTTTTGTTTTGTTTTTGGTTGGGGGGTACCAGGGATTGAACCCAGGGACACTCAACCCCTGAGTCACATCCCCAGCCCTATTTTGTATTTTATTTAGAGACAGGGTCTCACTGAGTTGATAGCGCCTCCCTGTTGCTGAGGCTATCTTTGAAATTACGATCCTCTTGCCTCAGCCTCCTGAGCTCTGGGATTACAGGAGTGTGCCACTGCACCTGGCTTATTTGGAGGTTTTTAAAAATGGGATCCAAATGCATGGGGCATCCCATGCTGATTTGGAATGGTGAGAGTTTATGCACCCCAAAGGGGGTAGACTTATATTCATAAGTACTACAGGTAAGGTAAAAATAATTGCGAGGTTTTTAGAAATTTTTCTGATTCCAATTGAACCATGACAGAGATTTGACGAGTGGGACTTTCTAGAGAAGTGATTCTGGAGCATGATCAGCAAGGTGGTTTCCTCTGTCCTCTATAGTCTAATTTTAAAAGGCCTTGAATCTTAACAATGTCCAGGCAATAGGTAGCATTATTTCATCTTATACATCTTTACATATAGTTCATTTTTAGTCTTTGCAGTTCCAAATGAATACCAACAATCTATATAGACACAAGACTCTATATGGTGGCTCATTAATGTTCTCATTTGGAATATTTATTTTATATTTTCTTTCTTTATTCTCCCACCCCCTTTCTTTTATCCAGTACTGGGATTTGAGCACAGAGCCTCACTAGGCAAGCACTCTACCATTGAGCTATACCTGCAACCCTCTTATGGGTTTTGAAGGGGACTGTTGGGACTTTTTAAAATCTGGTATCAATCTGTTTTCTAGTTTCTAAGCTATTTACAATAATGAAAGAGGCAAGGAAGATTTCATCTGTGGGCTTCCATCTGGGCAGTTTTCTTTGTAACTAATATCCTCTTGAGTAAAAGCCAAATGATTAATCAGAGCGTAGACACAGTTCCCCATTCCAAGGTGGTTTTTTCAGCCAGTTAGGGGAACTCTAGAATTAGGACATTCACAAACAGAATTAAAAGTTGCTTGAGTAAAATCAACATCCATAGGGAGGCCAAATTTTTATTTACAGTGTCTTGAAAATAGCTGTAATAATCCCAAAATGGATTCATTAAGATTCCTGTGTACAAACTTGAATTTTATTGTGGTCTAAGCCCTTAGGAAATGCTTCAAGGATAGGTTTGTGGAGATGTTTGGCCCATCTTTGTGCTAGTTCCCAGAACTGGCTGTCTGTTTCTCAGGGTGAATCCAGTCAGGCTAAGCCTCCAGGGTCGAATCTGCCCTTTCACAGATAAAGGTGAGAATCAACTGGTGTCTGTCAGAAAAACTCAGCAGGAGGCCTGGATTGTCACATTGCCTTGTCAGCAACCTGACAACTGGTTTTGCTGCCGCCTAGAACCAGGCTTCCATCAGAATTTCCCCCAATAAATTGCATTCTATGCAATCTTCCATCTATCGGCCTCTCCTTAGTCTCACCCATCATAAACTAGAACTGGGTTGTTCTAGAATGTAAGAGAATGTCCTTATTTTAAAGGGATGCATGATGAAATACTTAGGAATGAGGTATCATGAGCTGCAAACTTACATTTACAGAATTTAATCGCATACACATGAAATGCATATGTCAAAAAGTAAAGGAGGGCTGGGGTTGTGGCTCAATGGTAGAGCGCTTGCCTAGCAAGTATGAGGCACTGGGTTCGATCCTCAGCACCACATAAAAAAATAAAATAAAATAAAATAAAGATATTGTATCCATCTACAACTAAAAAATACTTTTAAAAAAGAAAAGGAATATGTTTAATATTAAAATATTAACAACTGCAAAATCTAGGTGCAGGGCATGTGGATATTCACTGAACCATACTTTGACCTATATCACATGTATGATAATTTCATAAGACTAAGTTGGGACAGAAACCAACTTTAATATTGTCCGGATAAAAACAAAGAAAAGAGGCTCACAACCAGAAGCCAAAGAAGAGGCACAATATATCTAGAGGAGCAATGAAAATAATCATAGCTGACATCTCTTCAGAAGTTATGCAAGGCAGAAGACAAGCCAAGGACATCTTAACCTGCTAAAAATTAAGAACACCAACCAAAAATTCAATACACAAGCAAAATTTCTTTTACAAATGAAGGATAAAAAGAGGTCATTCCCAGTAAACCTGAACTACAAGAAATGTTAAATGAGGCTGGGGTTGTGGTTCAGTGGCAGCGCGCTTGCCTAGCATGTGGAAGGCACTGGGTTCAATTCTTAGCACCACATATGAATAAATAAATTAAATAAAGGTCCATCGACAACTAAAAAAAATATTTAAAAAAAAGAAATGTTAAATGAAATACTCCAAACTTAAAAAAAAAAAATTATACTAGGGCTGGGGATATGGCTCAGTGGTAGAATACTTGCCTAACATGCACAAGGCTCTGAGTTCAATCTCCAGCACCACAAAAATTAAAAAATAAATTATACTAGACAAAACTTAGATTTCCACAAAGAAATAAGAAGTGCTGCAGCTGGTGATGTAGCTCGGTGCCTATATGTGTAAGGCTCTGGGTTTGATTCCCCAGAACTGCCAAGAAAAGAAAAAATAAAGTTTACCTTCATTTATGCCATTTCCAGTGTGTTTTTTCAGTGCTGGGAATTGAATCCAGTACCTCACGCATGCTAGGCAAAGTCTGTGCCCCTTCTTTATAATTTTATTTGCTCCAAAAGATAAGTAACTATCTGAAGAAAAATAGTAGCAATTAATTATGTCATTATAGAGCATATAAAGATAAATATATGAAAAACTAGTAAATATGAGAAACAAGCCTGGTGTGGTGGCCCACGCCAGTAATCCCAAAGACTCAGGAGGCTGAGACAGGAGGATCACAAGTTCAAGACCAGCCTGGGCAACTTAGACCCTGTTTCAAAATTAAATATAAACCTGGCACAGTGGTGCAGGCCTGTAATCCCAGGGGCTCAGGAAGCTGAAGCAAGAGGATGGAAGTTCAAAGCCAGCCTCAGCGATTTAGTAAGGCCCTAAGCAATTTAGCAAGAATTTGTCTCAAATTTTTTAAAAAATAAGGCTGGGGATGTGGCTCAGTGGTTAAGCACCTTTAGGTTCAATTCCTCGTATAAAAAAAGAAGGATGGGGGAGAAGAAGAAAGATAAAAAGGGACAGGCCTGTTACAGCAGGGGAGAGGGTTTGGGCTCTGAATTGGTCACTTGCATATGAAAGCTGGGCTGGAGGGAGAGCTTTAGGCTATCTCCAGGAGTCTGCAACTGGCAGGAGACAGTCCCTCTCCAGTCTACAAGGCTCCAGCTGTCAAAACATCAGATACAGAAACTAGAAAATGTGGTTTATACTGGATCATTTACACCCTCCGTCCAGGGTCACGTTGAGTTGGCTTGGAAGCAGAGCCTGAGATGGACATTCACAGATGAGATTCAGAGAGGAGGCGGAATGTTCTGAGTCTGAATCTGGTAACTCAGAGGCGTAGGTTCCACTGAGGGGTGTTCTCAGGAAGGGGAGCAAGGGAAGCACAATGCGGCAGAAGAGGAGCTAAGCCAGGATGTCCACACTGACCCCACAGAAAGCCCTGGAACAGGAATTGCACCATTTCCTTAATCCTGACTTTAGGCAAGGGGCCAGGCATTTTTTTTTTAAATATTTATTTTTTAGTTCTAGGTGGACACAATATCTTTATTTTGTTTTTATGTGGTGCTCAGAATCGAATCCAGTGCCTCACGCATGCTAGGCAAGCGCGCTACCACTTGAGCCACATCCCCAGCCCCAGGGGCCAGGCTTTTAAACCCTCTTCAGTCACTGTCCCCAGGCTGTGGGCAGAGGGAGCACAACCTCCCAGACATCCCCTGGGGAGGCTTGAAGAAAGATGTGAAGAGGCAGCTGTGAGAAATAGCAGTGGGGTGGGTGCCCCAGCCCAGGGGACCTGGGTGGGGCGATAACAGCATCTGCTACAACACCCTCACCTTCGCCCAGTGCGCCACTCAGGAGCCAATCCCACTGGCGCTTCAGAGATAATGTGTTCAAAGCTGATCTTGTCACCTTCCCCCCACACTCATCTCACCCACACACCCCAGAAATCTGCCACCCACAACAATGCTCTCAGGAAGCGCTACCACCTCCAGCCCACCAGGGAATCAACCTGCCTCTCTCTTTTGTGGGACAGTTCACTCCAGTCAGCTCCACAGGGTTAGCTCTGGGCCAACTCTACCTCTCCCCTCTTTCCTCCTCTTTTTTGGCTACTTCCCTGAGAAGACACATTCTGGCTTCTCTCCCATCCCAGTCTCCCTTATCACATGCACTGAGCAGGCTAAGAGGGACTCAGAATCTCACCCTGCTCCCTGCTGCTGTTTAGGACCAGGGCCTGGGGTCTCACTCCAGTCCCACCCTGCCCCGCCATCTTGCATGCCCGCCTTGAGCACTAAGCACCCCAACCGTGCATCACTGTGTCTCTGCTCAAGTTGCCTTCTCTCTCTGGAACACTCTCCCTTCCCCCTTGCCAGGCTGAGAATCCCTCCTTCACATTCCCAGAAAACTATGTGCCCATGAAACCCACCATCCAGATCTTCCCTGTCAAGGTGAATGGACATGCTATGCCTGATTGTCCAGTGCCATTTGTGAAAGGGACTAATATGTGTCCTCTCACCAGTCAAAGAATCAGATGGCAGATTTTAGAGGGCACTGACAAGGCCTGTGGACCTCCCTGCAGGGGACCAGTTACAGCTTCATGATCAAAGGTGAGCTGGCAAAGATGTAAGTATCCATTCCTTTCTGGAATCAGGGGTCAATTGTACATGTTGCTGGCCTGGTATGTGGTCAGGGCCCATGCAGAATGCCAAAGTGCAAGACAGGAATGGGAACCTAGGTTGCCATGGTAACAAGAGGGAACATCTCTGGGAAGAAATTAGAAATGGATGCCATTAGCTCAGGCCCATATTATCCTGTAAGTGATCCCTGTCCCAGTCAGGGAAAGGGTGTGTCAGCATTTACAGACTCCTCTAATGTACCTGATATAAAGACTCTCTCCCATCATAGCCCAATTCAAGTCACCAAAAGTATTTTGGGGGTTTGTTTTATTTTGTTTTGGCACTGAGGATTGAATCTAGAGTCACTTTATCACTGAGCCACATCCCCAGGACTTTTATTTTTTATTTTGAGACAGGATCTCACTAAGTTGCTGAAGCTGGCTTTGAACTTGACATCCTCTTGTCTCAGCCTCCCGTGTAGCTAGGATTACAGGTGTGCACCACTGCACCTGTAGAGCTTAACACTCAGCTCAAAACAACAACAAAAAAAAAAAAATCCAGGAAATTTAATAATTGACTCTGACACAACACAACATCCTGGGTTCTGCCTGAAATCCACCACACCAGCTCACTAAGAGAGGTGAGCATGACAGGTAACAAAGTAAAAGCCCTGTGAGACTCTGCCGCCTGCTCCTCTCAGGCAGGGGTATCTGCGTTTTACTGGGTTTGGGCTTGAAGCAGGCCTAAGGCAAGATGCAGGCAGGAGTCATTCATTTGGGAGGCTACTGCAAAAAGCCCCAGCACTGGGTTGGGGTTGTGGCTCAGCGGTAGAGCACTTGTCTAGCACGTCCGAGGCCCTGGGTTTGATCCTCAGCACCAAATAAAAATAAATAAAATAAAGACATTGTATACAACTACAACTAAAAAATAAATATTAAAAAAAAAAAGCCCCAGCATTTCAGAGAAATGAAATAGGACAAGGAATCAGAAGAGGATGTGTCCCCTGTTGGTGGTCAGGGCATAACCTAGCTGAGGGCTCCAGGAAATGAGCTGCTCCCTGGATCAGGACCTCTCTAGTACTCTCTGTTGGCAAAGAGCCATAGATGCTTCCAGTCAGTCCCAGAATGGCCAGTGAGTAGGACAGGGGCAGTTTGAAATGCCTGTGCAACAGAGCTGGGACCTGGCCATCCCTTAGCATGTGTCTTCTAGCCCGAGCTCCTCATTCCACTGAGCGGGATTCACATTTGTTTTTTGTTTGTTTGTTTTTTTGTTTGGATACCAGGAATTGAACTCAGGGGCACTCAACCCCTGAGCCAAATCCCCAGCCCTATTTTTTTAATATATATATTTATTTTTTAGAAGTAGTTGGACACAATACCCTTATTTTGTTTATTTATTTTTATGTGGTGCTGAGGATTGAACCCAGGGCCTCGTACGTGCCAGACAAATGATCTACCGCTGAGCCACAATCCCAACCCTCCCAAGCCCTATTTTGTACTCACTGAGTACTTAGTGCCTTGCCATTGCTGAAGCTGGCTTTGAACTCGTGATCCTCCTTGTCTCAGCCCTGGGATTACAGACGTGCTCCACCACATCCAGCAGGATTCACGATTTTTTTTTTTTGGTACTGGAGATTGAACTCAGGGGCACTGGACTACTGAGCCACATCCCAGCCCTATTTTGTATTTTAATATTTAGAGACAGAGTCTCATTGAGTTGCTTAGTGCTGCGCTTTTACTGAGACTGGCTTTGAACTCCTGATCCTCCTACCTCAGTCTTTGGAGCGGCTAGGATTACAGGTATGTACCACTGCGCCTGGCCAGGATTCACATTTTTTTTTATTTTTTAATATTTATTTATTTAGTTGTAGTTGGACACAATGCCTTTATTTTATTTATTTATTTTTATGTGGTGCCTAGGATCAAACTCAGGGCCTCACACGTGGTAGATGAGAGTTCTATCACTGAGCCACAACTTCAGGATTCACATTTTAAATGATACAAATTTTTGGTACCGTTTGGTCCCTAACCAACAGTCCATACCTCAAATCTGCTTCCCAGCTGAAGAAACTGTGAGGCTTCCCCAAGCCAGAGGAAAAGCCAGGAAAGGTGAACTTTACAGAGATAAGATTTTCAAGAGGAACTTTATGGGAATTATACCAGCAGGACAATAGAACCTGATCATCCGGCCACCCAGGAGACCAGACTGTGTTGATGTGTTATCAAAGGGCCTGGGTGGGCTGGGGAGATAGCTCAGTTGGTTGAGTGATTGCCTTGCATGTCCATGCCAAGGCCATGGGTTCAATTCCCAGCACCACATATTAAAAAACAAACAACAAAAAAACCCACAAAGGCCTGGCCCCTCCCTTAAGTATCACCTCTGTGAGCAGAAGCAGGTCCACAGCATTTCCACCACGACTAGACTTAGGAGACCTCCCCAGGTGCCTTCTGGGTTTCAACAGAAGAGGGCGGCAGCTGTGCAAAGGGCCTGGGGAGGGCCCTGAGGATGAAGATGCTGTCCTGGACCTCTTGACCCTGCCACCACAACCCATGCCTCTTGCATGAAACAGCCACCCACTCACCTCTGCATCTCATTCACACACACACGTGCCCACACACATGTGCATGCACACACAGGCCTCCAGAGTTAAGGACTCCCTTGTAGTGAAGGGGAGGAAGCAAGACAAGTGAGACAGAAGTTGCTTTCACACAGTTTATTTTTCAGAGTCCAGAGGCAGGGCGGGACAAACTCTAGGACCGTGACCTGGGCACAAGACTCTGAAAGAAATCCTTGATTTTCCTGCCAATGTTCTCAAGTTTTTCACCAATCTTCTCTCCACCTTTTTGGAGGAGCCCACCTAGCCGGGCAATTTTCTTGAAATGCTGGGGCTGTACAACAGGAAGAAACAAGTTCCTTAAAGGGCTGCACTCAAGGGCGCAAGACCCCTGTCCACTTAGACCTCCCTCAGGGGATTTGGAGCACCAGTTCACCCTCTTCTGACTGTGACCTTTGGAGCACATAGCTGAATCCCTACTCTTAATAAAAAGATGAAAAAAAAAATTGAGGCTCAGAAATGGCAAGGGGCTCCCCAGGGTCCTCAGAGCCCACTACCCTAAGTCAGGGCTCTCAGCCTTCAGCAGGAGTCAGAATCTCCAGAAGAGCTTATTACAATACACATTGCTGGACCTCACCCCAGAGTCTCATTCAGTAGTTCTGTATGGAGCCCAAGAATGTGCATCTTTAACAAGATCCCAGGTAAGGACCAATCTTTAAGAACCACTGCTCTAAGGAATTGCAGGGTTGGCCCTGGATATGGGATCAGGCTAAGGGAGGACCCCTGGGTAGAAGGAGGTTTTTCCTGCTCTGGGTAAGGCAGTGGCTGACTGGTGAACAGATTATCCATGTGCCATTCTCATCAGCCCCTGCATCCCAGAATAGCCCACTCACCCCGTCACAGTTGATGTCAAAAGAGTCCCTGGCCAGGTCCAGGGTGACTGTTCCCACACATCGCTTCACCAGCTAGAAAGGGAATGCTCAAAGTCAAACTGGAAACCCTTTACCATAACTCCCAGCCCTGCCTTGGTGGCTGGAAATGTTCCTCAAGGACCCTTTATCCACTCCTCAGGAGGTACCTACCCACCAGCACCCCCAGCCCCAACCTCACCCCATCCTCTTTGAAGTCACACTGCTCCAAGGTCTGCTGGGTCGTCTTGGGACATACTGTCTCCTTCACTGTGAAGCTCACAGGCTTTGGGGTATCTGGGTCCTCATCCTGGTCAAGGAAAGAAGTGGGGAGTCCAGGCTCGAGCCCAGTTTTTCTTTCTCTGATCAGTCTTCCTGACCCCCATCAAGAGAACAGCCTTTCATCAACATCTATTATGTGCCAGGCACTGAGAACAGAGAGGAGGAAGATAAGCCCCTTTCTGACCTCCTTAAGCAGCCCTAATGAGGGGTATCTCCCCTCTGGGGGAGAGGGAAACCAAAGGCTTCCTGGAGGATGAGACCATCAGGACCTCAAGCCTGGCCAGAGCCCTTCTTTATACAGAGAGACAGAAGAATCAATAACCTCACCCTTGTCCCTGGAGGTCCCAGAAGTCCCTGCAGCCTGTGTGGGGTAGGGATGGAGTACATCTGCCACAGCAGAATGCTAAGGTTGAAAAACATCACGCTAGGAGAGGACATAGCTCCAGGAAGTTTCCCTGGAAAAGGGAGGATCACACCAACAGGAGGAAGTGCTTTCCTGGCAGGAGACAGAGCAGAAGCCCAGTGTGGCCAATCCTAGCCAGAGCAGAGTCAGCCCTCCCTGCCAGCTCACCCCCTGGGACTGGGAATCCAGGCTCAGGAGGCGGTAGAGGTTGGCATCTGAGGACTGCTGGTTGAAGCCATCCACAGCACGGAGCACAGCCTCCTGGTAGCTGAGGGTCTGGGCTATGGCTAGAGGCATCATCAGGCCCAGCAGCAACAGCAACAGTGATTGCCACTCCAGAAAAGAGCCGCCTTCTCTCTGTGTCTGCATGGTCTCCAAGACTGCTTCCTCCAACCCACAGGAGCCTCCTTTATGCTCAGCCTGAGCCTGATGCAAAGACCCAACCACAAGCCCTCCTGACCCAGCCCCATCTTGGGCTGGCCGCCAGGACCTGGGCTGCAGCTCAGCCCCACTGTCTGCTGTCATCTCATGGGGGCTGGGCAGCGCGCCAGATCGGCCTGATGTGCAAGACAAAGAAATAATTTCCCCATCTCCCTGAAATGGCCTCAAGAGATTTCATGGCCTGGGTTGCTCAAGAGTGTTGAGTCCCTGAAAAGAGGAAGAAAGCCAGTTCCTGCCCTGCACACTGTCTGAGTGGACACTCAATTAACATTTTTTTTTTGGTACCAGGGATTGAACCCAGGGGCACTTGACCACTGAGCCACATCCCCAGCCCTTTTTTATATTTTATTTAAAGATAGGATCTCTCTGAGTTGCTTAGGGCCTCACTAAATTACTGAGGCTGGCTTTGAACTCATGATCCTCCTGCCTCAGCCTCCTGAGCCTCTGGGATTATAGGGGTGTGCCACTGCACCTGGCTTCAATTAACTTTTGATGAATAACAGTATCTGTGCCCCTACGCTAGATATACTCTCCCACCCAAGGGAGAAGTTTTCCCCACACTCAGTTCAAGGCTGGACCACCCTGTTCCCTGTACCTGGCCTTCAGTCAACTCAGGGACTTGGCTCCATGTCTCCCTCTCCTGGATCCTTCTCTGTTGCCTCTTTTCAGTCTAAAAATGTCCTGGGACCCCTCGCACCCAGCAGATGTGGCCTTTGGCCCTAGGTCCTCCTCACCTGAGCCTAAGGCAAAGCCGTCTATACTGGATAGACCAGCTTTTTCACTCACACTCAAGCCCCAACAGGCAGGCCAGCCCTCCCTGAGTCCAGTGACCACTCTCAAGTCTTGTCTTACTGTTTATAAGTGCAGGTGACAGCTTCTCTGCCTGAAACTGCCCTGGCCCATCTCCCCAGCTGCCATTCTCCTGCTTTCCCTACTGTCTTTGCCTCTTCCAAGGGCTGTCCTCTTAATATCAGGGGCTTGGGCTGCTTCTCTTCCAAGTTCTCAAGTCTTCCTGTATACATCCCCTCCCAGGACACCAGTTACAGTGAACCAGACACCACCTGGTCTGTATCTCTGAGTTCAAAATTCCCATGAATCCCCTGGTTGTCCCCACTGGGCTCCCTCACCTGATCTGTTGAATACTCACTAAATAAGCCCTAAGCTGAAAATCTGAGGAACAGCCCACCTGATCCTTCCTCTCCTGGGGACACACCCTTCAGACCTCCCCTACCACCTACCTTCTCTTCCATGAATTGCCACCCAAACCTCCAGACTCCACCTTCCCTGAGTTCCAGGGTCTCCCCAGACTGCAGTGTACCCTCTACACCATTGTCCAGGGGCTCTTCCTAACCACTGCTTTGGGCATTTCAAGCCACTGATTTTAGAAGCCTACACACCCCGGGTCTAGTATCAAGACCTGTAGCCCTGTTTCTCCCCATGGCCCTCACCACAGCCCTGCACACCCCAAGTGCCAGGCTGCTGCACACATCCCAACCACTTTGGCTCACTAAGCCTCCTGCCCTTTCTCCCAATTGCACCGTGTCCTTCTGTTTGGTATATCCTTCCACCAGCAAAGCTTTCCCTGGCCTCCAACCAGACATAGCAACCTCTTTCTCTTTGCTCCTGCAGCCTCCAAAAAGTCTCCCCTGACTTGACCTCAAATGATTCCTTGTCCAGTAGCTGAGACTATAAGCTGAGGTGGCTGGGTTGGGCGGGGGGGAGAACACAGCTGTGAGAGGGAATTAATCAAATTATGGTTCCATTTCCTCTGTGGACTGGCCATGTGGCCATGAGGCCTGGGGTAACTTTTGACCTTTGATGATATGGGTTCCTTAGGGGCTTGGACAGGACACATTGAAAGGACACACTGATGATACACTGGCCTGGGAGGAGGAAGGAGAAGTGGGCTTCTGTGCAACCTGGTTTCACAGTCCAGTGTTACCCTGGTGGCCTATTGGTCAAGCACAACTTGCACAGCAAGCCCTTTATAACAGCTGGGGAAAGGATCATCCAGAAAAGGGACATCAGGCCCCTTCGGACTCTGCTGGTTCCTTTACTTCGTCACCAGCTTCAGAGTCCCCAAGAAGCCAAACTGGGACAGAAGTGGGTGTGAATGTTAGTCCTTAGACTAGAATGAGACCTACCTCCTCCTGCATTCCTCTAGATGGGATCCAGCACTGTCAGAGTCCCTCCTAGCCAGCCATAGGGGACATTCTACCTCAGCCATTTTTAGGCTGTCCTTTCTCCTAGAATCTTTCAAAGCCCAAATGACTGACACCAGTCCCATGATACAAGTTAGAAGTCTGGGGATGGAAATGGCGTTCAATGGTAGAGCACTTGTCTAGTATGTATGAGGCTCTGAATTCAAATTCCAGCACTACAAAAAAAAAAAAGAAACCCAGAAGTTTGGCCTTGAGGGCACACATCTCCCCTAAGGGCCACAACATGGGGCCCAGGCTTATCAGATTCAAGAGAGAGTCTCCTCCAGGGCTGGGTATATTTGGTTGGAGTCCATCATGCCATCATGTAAGATAGGGAGGCTGACCAGAGCCTTAGAAAGGAGAGAGGTTCATACCAGCTTTTCTTTTCATATGTCTCACACTCTAACAAGGTAATCAGGAGGTTCTAAGAGAGATCAGAATCAAGGGGGAAAAAGTGAAACTTTTCACATCAAGTTTTGAGAGCTGGACAAATATCCGTATGTCCCAACATCAACCCTTCCCAAAGGCTCATCCCATCCTGCAGACCAAAGAGGCACCAGCTCCTATACATTACAATCAGAAAAATAAGCCTCTAAGGCCACTGAAGGCTCTGGAAGATCTTCCATGAATTAGCAGATGCTGGAACCCCTTCCCAGTCCAGAATCTCTCTCTCAGTGGGCGACAAGAAAAAGAAAAGAGGGCTGAGGTTGTGACTCAGTGCCAGAGCGTTTTCCTAGCACATGTGAGGCACTGGGTTTGATCCTCAGCACCACATAAAAATAGGTAAACAAAATAAAGGCATTGTGTCCATTTACAACTAAAAAAGAAAAGAAACAAAAAGGAGCTGGATTGGAGATATAACTCAGTGGTAGAGCACTTGCCTCGCATGCAATTCCTGGTACCAAAAAAATATAGAAATCTGCCCCTTGCACCAGGCTGCCTTTGTTCAGGCCTCAACCCTGCTGTTAATAGCTGTATGGTTTGCATAACTGCTCTGCACCTTAGTCTCTTTCCTTGTAAAAATGGGGATAGCATTTACAGGGAGGATCTGTTTATAGAATTATTTTCTGGGCCAAATGCAGCATCGGTGTGTGGTTGGTATATATGAGTTGCTGCTTTAGTTGTTGTTATTGTGAACCCTTAGGTTAATACTTCAGAAGTAAATATGGACCCCAGGAGGGAGTGAAATTGGTGACTTATGCCATGAGCTGATGACACTCAGGGAAGTTGCAATCCTCCAAATGAAGGTTTTACACAAGGTGAGCTCCAAAAGGCTTTTGAATTTTTATAGGATCAAACAAGAAAAAAAGAAAAGAGACTTTGATGATGGAATTTTAAAGGCCAGCATAAGTACCATATTTTATTACAGAATCTCAAGTGTTATTGCTAGTTGGAGCCAAGAGATAGTAATGGCTCACAAGTCCAACCACCACAGGAACTCCCTATGCCACACTACAGAAGCAAACATGTAGGTCACATGCCTGTGTGACCCCTCCAGCAAGAGGAGGGAAGCAATTAGATGTAAGACATTCCAACTTGCTCAGTTGCTCACAGATACTATTTAACCTCCCTCACTCTGCCATAGAATGAGGCCACTGAGGTCCCCCTGAGGATCTGTGTAGACTGCAGTGACAAAGAGTGTGCACACAATACCTGACACATAGCATGTGTGCTTAAAGTGCCTGAGCAGTCAGCCCTCCCTCTCTCACAGACCCCAATGGAAATTCCAACTCTGCAAAGCAGCTAAGCGAGGATGACACAGGGGATGGCCATGCACAGATAGCTCAACCTTTACTTCTAGAAAGTTACCTCCCCTCCCTGAGTCTGTTTTCTTGAGCAAAATTGGAAACAATAACCCCAACCCTGCTGAACAGCAATGCACTGGGGTCAGATGTATGTTCAGAGACAGAAGTTCCCTTCCTGTTCCTGGGCCACGGGCAGAGTGCACTTACACTCTGTGGCCAGCAGAGGGTGACAGCCACAGGCTCTGCCCAGTCTGCACTACACCCCCTTTCAGGCTTTATTTCTTCTCACTGGCAGGATTGCTTTGCCAGAAGACCTGAGGTAGGGGGGTGGTCCCAAGCACCATCAGTTCACCAGCTGCTTGACTTGGAGCAAGTTGCTTTGTTTTCCTGTGAATGTCCTTGTCTGTAGGATGGGAATGACGTGATCTGCAATGCCTGTGTGGGGACAAATGTGACCATGGGTGAGAAATTCCATGTTCACTATAAAGTCCTAGACTCCAGGGCATTTTTGTGAGTGAGGTCAGGGTCAGATCTCTTTGTTCTGCACTGCCTTAGCCCAACTGACCCAAACAGACACATACATTTGCAGAAAAACTTGAAAATTATGCCCCAATGTTGCCAACAACTCCCCCCACTGACCCAAGCCCTGGACACATTTTCAGAGTCAACTTCTCTAGGAAGTTTGCCCAACATCACCTCCAAATAGCATCCTCAGCAATTCATCCGCAACCCCACCCCAACATCAGACTGGAGACAGCTCACCAACCCCACTTTCAGTCTATGTTTATCTGTCACACAAGTCCCCAGGATGGGGCCACCTGTCTCCTCAGGCAAGAGTCACAGAGGCCTGTGCTGTCCCTCAGATTGGCACTCTCCAAGTTATCCCTTCTGTTAAGGCTTTCAGTGAGGGGCTATTCCTCCTCCCCAGGCCAAAAGTTTCCCTAATGTGACAAACTTGTCTGTCCCTCAGACAGGAGCTCGCAAGGACAAGACTGTGTACTCCCTTCAGCCCACAGACTTCCTAGGTGTCCAGGGACCCTTTCCTCTTTGGCACCCTCTCAGGACCTGGCACTGGGCTCTGCCCTCAGAAAGATTCAGATAGACGAGGGCAGCTGCTGGCAGATCCAGAGCCAGGTTCAGGAAGGATTTGTCAAAGGGAAAGCTTTAGAGTATAAGTAGCATTGGGTAATTTCTGGAGAAAAAAAATGCCTTTGTTTCTTGGAGTGATTCACAAGGTGGTCCTGGGACACAGTGTCCAGGGAGGTGAGAGCTCTGTCCAACCATGAGGGGGAACCTGGGTATTTCCTAAATTCTCTCTCTGGCTCACAGGACCCCTCTGTCTTCCACTAGTGGGGATTGGGGGAGCTATCAAACCACAGCTTGTTTTATCCTAGGAAAAACCAAGTCAGTCATTCCCTGTCCTATCCAGGAATATCCACCAGGGCCAGGGCACTTCACATAGTCTAAGTTCCCAACCCCAAATTTGCCACCAATGAGGAAGACAAGACATCAAACTTCTTGACAGTGACGTTTCCCTAAGTCTGTTCCCATTCCCAACCCTGAGCAGCTCCAACTTCTGTGCCTCTAGGTGGCCAGGGACTGTGCCAGGCTGTCTGCTGCTCACCTTCTGCTAGTGACCTCTAGACCCACACCACTGGGCTCTCCACCTCCTCCCCAACCCCAGCCCTAACAAACTCTTCTCACCATTCCCAGCTCATCAGACCTTGCTCACTTCTGCTTTAATGCAGTCAATTGCCTGCAATGGCCAATATTATAGCCAGTAGCACATGTGGTTATTCAAATTAATTAAACTTAAAATTTAAAAATTAGGTGTGAAGGCTGAGGATGCAGCTAGCAGTGGAGCATTTGGTAGCCTGCACAAGGCTCTGAGTTCAATCCCCAGTACAAAAAAAAAAGTGAAGCTTAAAATGGAGAGAGAAGACCCTCGTGACAACCCTGGGTGTGGGAGACCAACCTTACACATGACTGGGTCACACTCCCCAGCTGGGTGCTGAGGCACTCAGTCACAGAAATGTGGTCAATGTCTTGTGCACAGGTGTATCTTGCTACAGCCCCATGGGTGAAGCTATGCTCACCTGTTCCTTTGTAATATAATCCCTTGCCCTGTTTAGGATAGAATCTTCCATGGAAACTTGTGTGTGTCGGGCTGGGGATGTGGCTCAAGCGGTAGCGTGCTCGCCTGGCATGCGTGTGGCCTGGGTTTGATCCTCAGCACCACATACAAACAAAGATGTTGTGTCCGCCGAGAACTAAAAAATAAATATTAAAAAAAAAAAAAGAAAAAAGAAACTTGTGTGTGTCTCCTTCTCTTACTGTGCCCTTGGGTGTGGCCTACCCAGGTGTCAGTCAACCTGCTGACAGTGGACATCATGAAGATAGACTCAGCCCCCTGAAACCTGACCCCTTGCCTCATTTGAATAGCTTCTCCTCAATAAAAGGGGTCAGCGTGTATGTGTGTGTGTGTGTGTGTGCTCTCTCTCTCTCTCTGTCTTTCTGCAGACCCTTAAGGTCAGAGGAGCCATCACAGCGACCCCAAAGAAAAAGGTATTTGTGTCTCTTGTGTGATTATTTCATGCAGCTCAGTTAGCCCAGTTTAACTGGAGTGACCCCTGAGCCTTTTAGTCACGAGAACAGAAACCCGGCACCTGGGTGGGAAGGACCCGTTTTTTGTCCCTGTGACATGCAGGTATCCTATGAATGTTTCAGTAGCACCTGCTTGATGCCTCCAAGGCAACCACTAATGTGTGGGAGGAGTGATGAGAGGTGGGTGTTGGCTGGAGAAGGCTCCATCACCAGCACCCATGGTCATCAGGGTGGTTGATGGTGCATGGTAGGTTCTTCCCAGGTGGGGTTGGTAACAGGAGTATCACCCTGGCTGCAGTGAAGGGGACAGAGTTTCTGGGAACCCCAAAGTCATGGCTTATAAGAACTTATCCTATACTGCCCACCACCCCATGATCATTGCTGCCCCCCAGTATAGGATCTCTTTCCCCAAGATGACCAGGGAGTGACCTTCCCCTTGGCCTGGAGGAGATACCAGGTACCTATAGCAAGAGTCATGAGGAGCAAAGTCCCCCGGAGGTCAAGCCCCTATATATATATATATATATATATATATATATATATATATATATATATATATTTTTGGTACTGGGGATTGAACCTGCAGCTTTACATATGCTAAGCAAGTAAGCAAGTGCTCTACCACTGAGCTATATTCCCAGTCCTTACTATCTTTTTTTTTTTTTTTTTTTGGTACCAGGGATTGAACTCAGGGGAACTTAACCATTGAGCCACATCCCATCCCTTTTTATTTTTTATTTTGAGACAGGGGTTTTGCTAGGTTGTTTTTCTAAGTAGCTAAAACGGGCTTCAGACCTGCCATCCTCCTGCCTCAGCCTCCCGTGCTGCTGGGATTATAGGCCTATGCCACCACACTGGCTCTTGGTCCCATTTATATTTATTTATTTATTTTTGGTACCAGGGAATGAACTCAGGGGCACTCAACCACTGAATCACATCCCCAGCCCTATTTTATATTTTATTTAGAGACAGGGTCTCACTGACTTGCTTGACATCTCGATGTCTGCTGAGGTTGGCTTTGAACTTGTCATCCTCCTGCCTCAGCCTTCCTAGCTGTTGGAATTACAGGTATGAGCCTTTGCACCTGGCTTTTTTGGTACCATTTTTGAGCTGGGGATATGCAGTGGGAATTACCTGCTGTCCAGCCTGGGCAGAGTCTCAGGGGTTTGGGTTAGGATGAGAGTCAGGTGACCTTTGGCTAAAATTCTGTTTCCTCTTCCCTACTCACCACTCCTGCAAAACACAAGGAGCTTAAAGGAAAGTCAAGAGGCTGAGTAATCATTGCAACCCTGTCAACCAGACTGGGATTGCCCAGGCATGGACTGTGGTGAAGAAGGTCAACCAGCAGAAGAGTAGCCCTCCTAAGTAGCCTTGCTAAGTTGCTGAGACTGGCCTTGAGATCCTCCTACCTCAGCCTCCGAGTGGCTGGGAATATTGGTGTGTACTACCACACCCAGGTCTTCTTTGTCTTTCTTGACTGGGTAACATTAGCTAATTTGTTCTCATTCTCTGAGCCTCAATTTGGAATTAGCTAGTGGCTGGTGGCAAAGGTCTTCCCAGGGAAGCAGGCCCTAACTTCCTTACCTGATGTGATTCAGATAGGATGATCTCTGGATCCCTTTACAAATCGTACTGTGGCAGACAGAGATTCTTATTGTCTCCTTGCTTGACAGGATCAAACATTTCCACAACCACAGTTATTGACCTCCACCTTTAAAGAGACAGTGCAAGAGGGAAAAACCTCATGCCTAGCCAGTGTCCCTTCAAGGACAATAAGGCAAGGTCCTCAAATTCCAGTTCTCCAAGCCCGTTTCAAGGCTACAAATGTCTGGCTCTTTTCTTCAGCTTCATCTGTACCTGGAGCCCAGTATTCCTTGGTTCTATGCCGCATGGGGTCCCCTGAGTAAGTTGTCATGGTCTGAACTTGTTCTGCTCCCCCTCAGCAAGTGCAGAACGGCTAGGCTACTTCAAGGCCAATGAGAAAGACTTCAGTATAGTGGCTACCTGCAAATCCCAGAAGTCTGCAGGCGTGAGTCAATGCTGCAGAAGGAGTAGAAGGCAGAAAGGCAGTACCCAGAAGTCAGAACTCAGCTGGGAGGGCTGAAAGACCGGACTGTCACTTGCTGGACAGGCTCTTTGGGGGCTTTTAGACTCTTCCCAGCCCTGAGGAATCCTCAGAAAACATGGTTCCTAACTGAGCCACTGTTCTACTTAGTGACCTGGGAAATCCAGTTCACTACCCTGAGCCTTGACCTCCACAGGGCAGAGGGCTCCCATCTTTATCAGTCCATTGTGATCACTTGAGAAGAATTTGTAATCCCAGGCCACAACCCTACAGTCCAGTTTGTTCTGGCATGAGGTCAAAGTCAAGAATTCTTGGGCTAGACAATACAGACAGCCTTCCCTGAATTAAGTGCCTAGTGAATTGTACTAAAAAAGAAGTGGAACTGTGATTACAAATTTCACACATGCACTTACCCAGGGATATACACACACACACACACACTTTTACAATCAAGAAAACTAAGATCCCCAAAGAAGTAATCTGATAGTTACTCAGTGAGTTGTTGATTTAGAAACTGGTTCTCAAACTATGGATCCCAAACCAGCATCATCATCACCTTCTGGGAACCTAGTAGAAAAGGAATTCTCAGCCAGGCCTGGTGGTGCATGCCTGTATAATTCCAGAGACTTGGGAGGGGAGGCTGAGGCAGGAGGATTGCAAGTTCAAGGCCAGCCTCTACAACTTAATGAGACCATGTCTCAAAATAAAAAAATAAAAATGACTGGGATGTGGCCGAGTGGTTAAGCACCTCAGTACCCACCTACCCACACACCCCACCCCACCCACACCCTCCCCCCAAAAAACAAATAAACAAAATTCTCAGGCCTCACCCCAGACTTACTGAATCAGAAACTCTAGGGGGGATGTTTGTTTTTTCTTTTTGGTACTGGAGATTGAACCCAGGAGTGCTTTGCTACTGAGCTACATCCCCAGTACTTTGTTTATTTCTTATTTGCCTCAAACTTGTGATCCTTCTGCCTCAACCTCTGGAGCCTCTGGGTTTACAGGCATGGGCCACCATGCCTGTTCAGAAATTTTTTTTAATGAAACTTGCAGTTGATTCTGATGCACAGAGATGTTGGAGAACAGTGCCTTAGAACAATAGAAGTATCAGAGCAAAAAGAGACACCAGCTTAGAGAGGAAACCAAGGTTTACAGAGGTTGATTAATATGCTCAGGATAATATAGTAAGACAAGCACAGGACTGAGCAATCTCCAGGCCTCCTGGCCAGCCTGGAGATCTCTATGCTGCCAGCCTCCTCCATACCCTTGACACTTTTCCCTCTCCTAAGGACGATTTAGGGGGAACTTGTCTCAAAATAAAAAATAAAAAGGACTGGGGGTGTTGCTCAGTGATTAAGTGCCCCTGGGTTCAATCCCCAGTACAAAAAAAAAAAAAGAAGAAGAAGAAGAAGAAGAAAAGAAAGAAAGAAAGAAAAAATCCAAACAATCCCAGTATAACAAAAGTCCTTTTAACAATTTGTAAGCCCTTCCCACACACTCACCCCAGTACCCATGTCAAATAACTTCCATCAACTGGGTGGGTGTGGTCTCCAACTTTTTCAAGACAATATATATGTGTGTGTGCATATATATTTTTGGTGGGGCTGGGTGTTGAACCCAGGACCTCTGGCAGGCTAGGCAAGTGTTCTACCACTAAGCTACATTCCCAGTCCTCTTTATTTTTTAAATTTTGAGACGGGCTCTCATTAATAGCTCAGGGTCTCCCTAAATTGCTGAGGCTGGCCTTGAACTTGTAATCCTTCTGCCTCAGCCTCCAAGTCTCTGGGATTAAGGTGTGTATCACCATACCTGGCTATGGTGTTTTATTTTTAAATGTATCTTACAGGGGCTGGGGATGTGGCTCAAGTGGTAGCGCTCGCATGGCATGCGTGCGGCCCGGGTTCGATCCTCAGCACCACATACAAACAAAGATGTTGTGTCCGCTGATAACTAAAAATAAAATATTAAAATTTAAAAAAAAATGTATCTTACAAGCATGTTTTTTGGTAGCAACACTTCTCAGGTATGTTAAAGAGGCTGAATGCTGAGTTGGGGAGTGAATTCTTCTAATGGATTGTCCTTTAAATATAGACAATAAACATTCATATTCATTATATAATGGAAATTTTCTTTCCTTTTTTGTCTTTTTTTCTTTTTTGGTACTGGGGATTGAACCAGGGACACTTAACCACTGAGCCACACCCCCAGTACTTTTTATTTTTTATTTTGAGACAAGTTCTCCCTAAGTCACTTGGGGTCTCACTAAGTTGCTGAGGCTGGACTTGAACCTTTGATCATCCTGCCTCAGGCTTCTGAGTTGCTGGGATTACAGGTGTGTACCACCAGGCCCAGCATGAGGTTCTTCCTTTATTATTATGAAAAAGAATATACAAGAAAGCTAGTGAAAACCCCAAATAATAGAAAAGGGTATGCAATGAAAAGTGATCTAGGCCCAGACCAACTTCTCAGAGAAAGCCACAGTCAACCTGGCCTGTGTGTGCTTCCAATAGGTCTCCACACTTTCCATTCTGAGGCCCTGGGCCATACAAACTCTGGTGGGCACAACAAAGGTGGTCCAGAGGCAGGGAGCTCACATTCAGTAGAGATATGGACAAAGACTTAATGTCTCTCTTAAACCTGGAGGGCCATGCCCTGGAGCTACGGGAGACCCGAGAAAGCAGCACTGCCTAGCAACCAGGGAGGACACAGGCAATCTAAAGGAGGAATTGTATATTGCCTGGATGAAATCACAGCATGTAGGGACACTGTGAGCCAAGGCATGATGTTCAGAAGGTCAGAGCAGGTTCTGTGGGCAGCAATGAATTGGACATAAAGAGTGCACCCTGCCGCAGGCAGGGAACAAGCTGGCTAGCCCAGAGGCCTTGAGGGTAGGCCAAGGCCAAGAGGGTGTTGAGCTTTCTTGGGCATTAAGCATCCCTAGATCCTGCCCCAGGACACAAAGCTGGCAAGGACATTGCAACCTTCTGCCCAATTCTGTGGACAGGAGTCATGTATGGAAAAGTCCGCAACTCCTAACCTGGGCCAATTCAGTCCAGCCCCTTGATTTCTACTATATCCATTAAAGCTGAATTTCAATCTCTTGATCGAATGGGCTATGGAAGAGAAAATGGGCAGAGGTTAAAGATGAAGAGGGCTGGGGTGGGGATTCTGGTATTGAAGGATGGGGTACAGTGAAATAGTGCTCATTCCAGGAAGAGAGGGGCAGCCAGAACACAAACTCGGGTGAAAGAGACCAGACTTGCTAAGACCTCCCTCTGTGACCTTAGGCAACCCCCTCTCTGGCCTAAGTTTCCTCCTCCACCAAATGGCAATAGTGGTGACCCCTTCACAGGAGTGCACTGAGCCCCCTGTGATAGCACAGGAACCCCATGTACACGCCCAGGTGCAGGTAGCTAGAGTTCAGGGGCCACATGTCTAGGGGCAGTCATGGGTATAGGTCTCCATGGCCCCAGGAAAGCTTTCAAGAAGTTGTCGAAGGACTCTGGCTTCTGTCTTTGGTGCCCAGAGCAGCCCTGAGGGCTGTTTTCAAACTCACTGAGATAAGGCTAGAGAGGGCAGGCTGCACAGACTGGGCATGGTGGCACAAGCCTATATCCCAGGTACTTGGGAGGCTGAGGCAGGAGAACAGCAAATTCAAGGTCAGCCTCAGCAATTTAACAAAACCTGTTTCAACATTTTTTAAAAATTAAAAGGGCTGGGAATATAGCTCAGTGGTGAAGTGCTCCTGAGTTCAATCACTAGTACTGCAAAAAACGGCGGTGGGGGGTTGGGTAGGGGGGAGCACCTACTCCTCTCCTCCATGGGGAATCTCTTTCTAGTATAGGGGACCTCCAAGGTGGTGGCTTCATGCTCAGCAGAGACAGTCACCAAACAGTCTTTCATTAACTTCAGGAACAGTAACGGTATTTCTCAGGGCCAATACAGGGATGTGTTTACCTGTCTCTCCAGCTGAAGCCACTAAAGAATCACAGCCAGAGTGAACCCATAAAAATACATATACACGGGGCTGGGGATGTGGCTCAAGCGGTAGTGTACTCGCCTGGCATGCGTGCAGCCCGGGTTCGATCCTCAGCACCACATACAAACAAAGATGTTGTGTCTGCCGAAAACTAAAAAATAAATATTAAAATTCTCTCTCTCTCTCTCTCTCTCTCTCTCTCTCTCACTTTAAAAAAAAATACATATACACATTTCCCACTACAAACATGTAATCACACACATGTGTACACACACTTGTCCTCACTCTCAGGACCAATCCATGCACAGACAGGAGGAAAGCTCCCACCACCCACCCACACACACATAGCATCGTCTTTCCATACCTGGTCACCAAGAACACCCATAGGCATAATTCATATTCCTAGTGTTCTTCCAAAAGTTGTATGGCAACATTAGAAACTAGTTTCATCATTATTCTAATCAAGATTTATCTCTGGAGGCTGGGCATAATGATGTAGGCCCATAATTCCAGAAGCTCACAATGTTGAGGCAGGAGGATCTCAAGTTCAAGGTTAGCCACAACAACTTAGTGAGACAAAAGAAAAATTGAAAAGGGCTGGGAATGGAGCTCAGTGGTAAAGCACCTCTGGGTTTGATCCCCAGTGTCACAAAAAAATTTAAAAAGAAAAAGATTTATCTTTGGGGCTGAGGGTATAATTCAGTGCTAAGAGTAGTTTGCATGCATGAGGCCCTAGGTTCATCCTCAGTTCTTCAGGAGATGTCCCTTGTGATCACTGGGTACAGTTGGGCTGGACTGACACCAGCAACCCTGTGCCTCAAGCAGTGGTGTCTGTTCAAATCCCATAAGGGAGTGCTCTTCTAAACTTCCCAGGCAAGACTGCCAAGAAACAGGGTAAACCAGGCATGGTGGTGCATGTCTGCAATCCCAGCAACTCAGGAGGCTGAAGCAGGAGGATCACAAGTTCAAAACCAGACTCAGCAATTTAGTGAGACCTAAGCAACTTAGCAAGACTCTATCTCAAAATAAAAAGTGCTGGGGATGTGACTCAGTTGTTAAATGCCCTTGAGTTCAATCCCTGGCATAAAAACAAAACAAAACAAACACCCCCCCCCCCAAAAAAAAAAAAAGAACAACAACAAAAAAAAAACTGGGTAATGGACTGGAGATACAGGAGCTCTGCGGTAGAGTGCTTGCCTCACATGCATGAGGCCCTAGGTTCAATCCCCAGTACTGAAAAAAAAAATTAAAAGAAACAGATAAAATTAATGCCTCCTCGTTGCTGCAAGTCGGTGCGCATGCATCATTAGGCTCTGATGTTGCCGCTCCTCAGCCTGCACTTTTTCCCTGTCTCCTCTCAGCAGGAGGGAGTGCGTGAATCCCTCAAGACATGGCTGCTTGCTCTGCGCTTCTGCTGCTACCATGGCCCCCTCACGATGGCTGGCATCCTTTCTGAGGATGTTTTGGATGTGAAAGACATTGATCCAGAGGGTAAAGAGTTTTATGGAGTATCTCTATTGCATTGTGAGAGTGAATCTTTCAAGATGGACCTCATTTTAGATATAAACATTCATATTTACCCTGTAGACTTGCTTGACAAGTTCCAATTGGTCATAGCTAATACCTTGTATGAAGATGGTACCCTAGGCCTTTCAGGGCTGACCAGTTTGAGTATGTAATGTAGGGGAACGTGTGCAGGATTGAGGGGATGAAACGTCTATGGAAGAGGCAACACACCTCTCTGCTTATGTATTCTATGGGGCTTCATTCATGAGGCTGCAGGGTGATGCCAACAACCTGCAAGGATTTGAAGTGGATTCCAGAGTTTATCTGCTGATGAAGAAACTGGCCTTCTGAAGCTCAAGGGATGCCACCTGCTGCTTGGTCACTCAGGTCGTGGACCTTGTTCAAACCTGAGTAGATGTTCCTACTGTTTACCTAATAAGGAGGAACTAGCTTTCTGCCCACTGTTGGTGCATCTGTAGCTAGTCCAAACTCAATGGGAAACTGACTTGTCCATGAAAAACCCGGTGGGAGAGTTTGAAGCGAATCAGAAGTTGTTTTGTGTATATGACTTTTTGATTAAACTTTACTTCTTCAGGAAAAAAAAAAATCGATGCTTCCTTTCCTCCCTCCCAACACCCTATCCCCACCCAGCAGGAAACCATCAGTTGGGAGGAGCACCATGTACACTCCTTTTTCCTAGTCCTGGCTTATCTGTGATTTCCCCAGTCTGATTAAAGTCCTCTTGTGTCCTGGACAAACACTGTCAGCTTCCAGCCTTAAAGGTCCCTTGATGAGGGGCTGGGGTTGTAGCTCGGTGGTAGAGCGCTTGCCTCGCACATGTGAGCCACTGGATTTGATCCTCAGCAACACATAAAAATAAATAAAATAAATAAAGATATTGTGTCCATCTTTAAAAAAAATTAAAAAGGTACCTTGCTGGCCCAGGCTGGCTCTTCACCTTTCAGATACCCTGACCCTGTGATGAGACCCTGAGTAAGAAGAGGGAGGTGCCCAGCTGCCTGACTCATCACGAGGGGCAGGGGAGGGAGGAGAGAGTAGAGACCACAGGCCTGGGAAGGAGGCTCTAGGATGAGCCCTTGGAAGAGGTCACTCTCTGATGAGGTCTCCACTTACCAGGTTCTCCTGCAAGCCACAGGCCTCCAGAGATCACAACAGTTCCTCTTTGGGACTTACTGTCTCTAGGAGGATAAGTTTAGGTCTGGTACAAATTCAGGTCCCTGTCCTGGTATAAGAGTTAGGAGAAAGGCCTCACCTCAGATATTGTTCCTGGCCTCCCCTCCAACATGTGAGGACAGATGGAGAACCTTGGATCCATGGGCCTGCTTGGGTCTCCCCCAGGCAATGTCAGCCCCTACCAAGATATTAGGAAGCAAGAGCCTTAGAATCTGCAAATTGGACAAGTGCTAGACATTCCTGAGCATCTCAGATTCCCGCCTGGTGTCCTTGGCACAACCAGGAGCTAGCAGGACAGAGGCTCCAAGATACCCACCCCTCCTGTGGTTTTCTCCTCACTTGGACTGGCTCCATCTTCTTGCCTCATACCCCTTCCCACTCTGGTTCTGCTCACTACCCCCACGCAGTCTAACTCACCCACCCAATCATAGACTTTACTCATAAAGGATCTCACTGAAGCTGAAAAGGTCCAGGAAAAGAATTCCATCACAGCTGAGGCCAGGTTGCTCTGAGCATCCCAGCAAGGCAGCCCCAGAGTCAGAGGGCCAAACAGCCTGCTGGCTGCCATGTCTCTAGACCTGCACCCAAGAGCTGCCTGCAGCATGTGTAAAGAGCTTCCATGGTCCAATTCACAGGCCTGGGCTACCATGGTCCAATATCCCTCTTGGTCTTAATTCACCAAAAGGAAATGCCTATTACTGTTTGGAGATGGGGCAGGACCCTGGAAGCCTCAGGCCCCAGAAACTGAACTACTTCTAGGAACTGGTCTGAGTAAAGAAGGTAAATCTTCAAATAGCTGTCTATTCTCTAGGGGCCTAGAGGTCAAGAAAGCACATGCACTGACCTCAGTTTATCAACTCCAGGTTAATCTGAATCACCATTACACCTAGTACCTCCTGATGGAACCTAGCCCAGTACTCTGCTCAGAGCAGCCACTCAGTCCTAACTCAGAGCATCTATCTGCTCCTAGCCCAGATAACCAAGCCAGAAAGAGGCTCAGATATAATCAGAAAAGCTCATAAATCCAGGCATGGTGGAATAAATTCAGTCACTATAATCCCAGCAACTCGGCAGATTAAGGCAGGAGGATCTCAAGTTTGAGATCAGCAAAACTCTGTCTTGGAATAAAAGAAATAAATAAATCGGGCCCAAGATGTAGAGCTGGCTGTGCCTGATGGTGCTTCTGAAGCGAAGTTGGGTTGGGTAGAGAGTAGGGGCCGGTAATCGGGGGTGGTGGGAGAAGGAGGAGGCAGAGAATCACTTATAAGTGGCGCCCAAGCAGGACCCGAAGCTGAAATTCCAGGAGGGTGAGCCAGTGCTGTGCTTTCATGGGCCTCTCCTTTATGAAGCAAAGTGTATTAAGGTTGCCATAAAGGACAAACAAGTGAAATACTTTATACATTACAGTGGTTGGAATAAAAATTGGGATGAATGGGTTCCAGAGAGCAGAGTGCTCAAGTATGTGGACACCAATCTGCAGAAACAGCGAGAACTCCAAAAAGCCAATCAGGAGCAGTATGCAGAGGGGAAGATGAGAGGGGCTGCTCCAGGAAAGAAGATATCTGGTCTGCAACAGAAAAATGTTGAAGTGAAAACCAAAAAGAACAAACAGAAAACACCTGGAAATGGAGATGGTGGCAGTACCAGTGAGACATCTCAGCCTACTCGAAAGAAAAGGGCCCAGGTAGCTCCTACTGTTGAAAATGAAGATACATTTATGAACAGAGTTGAAGTTAAAGTAAAGATTCCTGAAGAGCTAAAACCATGGCTTGTTGATGACTGGGACTTAATTACCAGACAAAAACAGCTCTTTTATCTTCCTGGGAAGAAGAATGTCGATTCTATTCTTGAGGATTATGCAAATTACAAGAAATCTCCAGGAAACACAGATAATAAGGAGTATGCTGTTAATGGAGTTGTGGCAGGAATAAAAGAATACTTCAATGTAATGCTGGGCACTCAACTGCTCTACAAATTTGAGATGCTGAAATCCTTGTAGATCATTCTGATGCACCCATGTCCCAGGTGTATGGAGCGCCACATCTACTGAGATTATTTGTACGAATTGGAGCGATGTTGGCCTATACACCTCTGGATGAGAAGAGCCCTGCTTTATTATTGAATTATTTTCATGATTTCCTCAAGTACCTGGCAAAGAATTCTGCAACTTTGTTTAGTGCCAGGGATTATGAAGTCACCCCTCCTGAATACCATCAGAAAGCAGTGTGAGGAGGTGGACTTCATTCACCTGTTCTGGATCTCGGTAAACACATTTTTGTTCTTAGTCCTTCTCTTGTACAAATGATGTACTTTGAAGATGTTAGTGTATAACAAAATTGATGTTTGTTTTCTGTTTGAATTTAAACAGAGAAAATAAAAGTTGTTACTGCTCCTTTTTTCCTTTCAAAAAAAAAAAAAGAATAAAGAAATAAAGAAAGGGTGGGTATATAGTTCAGTGGTAGCACCCTGGGTTCAATCCTTGGTGGGGAGAACAAAACAGAGAAGCTCATCAAATTTATTTACTGAAATAACTATAAAGCAACCAGTCAGATGGATTTACTGGAAGATAGTAAATCAAAGCTTCACTGAGGTCTCTGCCCAGACTGACCCTTGAGAGTAACTGCTGAGAGGACCCATAAGAGGACACTGTCTTCCTGGTGAAAGCTGGGCTCCAGACTTAAAGTGGCCAAGGTTGCCCTAGAGGGGCCTCAGGCCAAGAAGGTGGTCACACTAGCCCCTACTCAGATCTAAACCCAATGTAGTTCTCCTCAAATGTCTGAGATCCCCCAGGTTGCCCTGCAACATCCCCTCTGCCCCCTGGTGGAGGTTCTAAGCGCACAGAAGAAAGGGAGATCAGGCTGCACTCAGACCACCACCAAACTAGACTGAGGCTGGAAACAAGACTGTCTGTCCCCTTTCCTCCTCTATAAAGTGAACATGGGCTATGTTGGAATAAGTGGGTACTTCTCAGTGTTCTATGGAATAATGGTCAGACAAGACCCTGTGAAGCAGCTCGGCACAGTGGTGCACGTCTGTACTCCCAGTGACTTGAGAGGCTGAGACAGGAGGATCGTGAGTCCAAAGCAAGTCTCAGCAAAATCGAGGTGCTAAGAAACTCAGTGAGACTCTGTCTCTAAATCAATTACAAAATAGGGCTGGGATGTGGCTCAGGGGCTGAGTGCCCAAGAGTTCAATCTCTGGTATCAAAAAAAAAAAAAAACCTGTGAAGCTGAGTGTGGTGGTGCACAACTGTAACTCAGGAGGCTGAAACAAAAGGATCTCAAGTTCAAGGCCAGACTCAGCAAGATAGTGAGATCCTCAGCAATTTAGCCAGAACCTAGTACAAAAAAAAAAAATTTAAAAAAAAAGATTGTCTGTGAAAAGGGTTTTTCACTCAAGGAAGTATAGGAAACCTCCATGCTGTTCCTTGGAGCCTCACAATTCACAACTTGTTTGTTTCAGGTACTAGGGATTGAACCCAGGGGTGTTCTGCCACTGGGCTATATCCCTAGCCGTTTTTATTTTTCATTTTGAGACAGTGTCTTGCTAAATTGCTCAGGCTGATCTTGAATTTGTGATCCCATGCCTCAACCTCTCAAAGTAAATAGGATTACAAGCTAGTGCCACCACCAGCACCCCACCCCACACCCACACAATATACAATTTTTAAAAGACTCTAAGTAGTGATACAGAAAAGGAAACTTTCACTCTAATTAATCTTGATTTCCTCAAATCCACTTTCTAGACCCATACAAACATCCCAGAAGGCCTGGGGCGTGCCTTGGAGTCTGAACCTTGGATTGGAATGGGCCCAGCCCCAGTTCCATCTGGGGCAGACATTGCCCCCAGTTCCCTTTGGGGCAGACATTGCTTAGGGTTACAAAGGAATTTGGGGAGTGAGGGGGTGGAAACCAGGGTCCCAACCCTCACCCTGCCATCCTCCTAGACCATACCCGCACAGCACTTGCCAAATGTAGGCATTTGCCAACCAGCTGTGGGCAGATGGAGCAAGAGGCTTTACCTCAGCCAGAACAAGAGGGAGCCTCAGGAACAATGTCACACACCAGAGGCCCATGGATTGAGAAAGGCAGGGACAGGGCGATGACACTACAGGCCCTAACACAGTGTTTCTTCCTCTGAGCACATCTGTGGGCTGGAGGGGGTGGGGCAGGATACCCAAGTATAAGCTGTAAGGAGGGCTCAGCTGCTACCCTGCACCTCTGACTTCCAGGGGGAGGACCCCAAGAAATTACAAGAAAACTAAGCCCTTTGAGATGAAGTCCTCCCCCTATTCCAGAACCTCCCTAATGCCCAGTGTCCTCCATTCACTGCCCATGGCCTCTGACCTGGGTCAGACTTCATTACCTCTACTTGTTGGGGAATCACTTCCCAAAGTTTCCAGTGCTGGACACCCACTTGCAATAGGTTACAGGAATGTGATGTCACACCCTTCATATTGTTAATTGTATATGGTAGACTGGGGGACCGTGAGGGTCAGCAACCTCTCACATTTCTCTAACATACTTTATTTGAAACTTCTTCCTTTTTTTTTTAAATACCTTTATTTCACTTATTTATTTTTATGTGGCGCTGAGGATCGAACCCAGGGTCTCTAACGTGGTATGCAAGCGCTCTATCACTGAGCCACAACCCCAAGCCTTTATTTGAAACTTCTGAAAAGCATTTATATCACATGCTTTGTTCTGTCCTGTGAAGGCCTCTGAAGGGCTGACCAGCAACCATTCCTCCATTTCCAGCTGAGACTAACAGTTGTCAAGAGGCTGCCATAGAAGATAAATGGCCAGCAAAAACCAACAACATAGGTGTGGGGCTCCTGACCCTGAACATTTTGAACCCTGCAAAATTTTCTGGAAACAGATCCCCAGAAATTGGAGTGCATTTTTTTCTCATACAGTGCTTAGCTTTCAGCCTTTGTCCTAATGACAGCTGCCTTTTCTGTCAACGCAGAATATTTTTTTCCAAATATTCTCCCGAGAAAACAGTGCCCTCTGGTGGTCTGCTTGGGTCCTCTGGGGGAAGAGCAGGACAAAATGTCCTCAACCTCCTCAGAAGGGAAAAACCTGCCTCACCATCCCAACACCATGTCAGTCCATCTTCCATGGGGAAGAGGGAGAAGGAATGATGGCTGCTCAGAGGCCCTTTCTTTTTTTATGTAGCAGATATTTTATTAGTTTGTACTAATACATTTTCATATTACAAAGGCAATTGAGTGGAATTTTTTTTTTCATGTTTTGGTATGAGGATGGAATCCAGGGACCCTTAACCACTAAGCCACATCTCCAGCTCTTTTTATTTTTTTATTTTGAGACAGAATCTTTTTTTTTAAATTTTTATTAGTTTTTGATGGATCCTTATTCATTTATTTGTTTATATGTGGTGTTGAGAATCGAACCCAGTACCTCACACATGCTAGGCAAGCACTCTACCACTAAGCCACAACCCCAGCCTGAGCCACAACTTGCCAAGTTGCTTAGGGCCTTGCAAAATTGCTGAACCTGGCTTTGAATTTCAGATGCTCCTGCCTCAGCTTCCCAAGCCACTGGGATTACAGGCATTTGCCACTGCCCCTGGCTCAGAGGCCCTTTCTAAATCCACTGCCTTCAGGATAACATTCAAACGCTTGGTCTTCATTCACTCCACAAACATTTCTCCAAGTCTCCATGAGCCAAGCTCTAGCCTGCTCTGGGAACAAGAGGCCATGATGCTCCAGGGGGCTCCCAGATTATCCATGAGGCCTGAGGCTGTTCTCTTCCCCCATGCCTGGTTCCTACCATTGCCAGACCAAAGAATTCCTTCCCTGTGATCCCTCAAACCCCCATGACCACCACCACCAGCAGCAACCAGACAGAGGAAGGAAAATCTGGAGAGTGGTAGCCTGAAAGCCATATCAGGTAAATGTCTCTAGGAGTGGTCAAGTGTATCTAGTTATCTACTGCTGGGTAGATAACAACAAGGACTGCAAATTGGCCACAGTGAAGTCCCTAGAGAACTTGACAAAAGGGCTAGAGTTGTGGCTCAGTGGAGGAGTGCTTGCCTCGCGCATGCAGGGCCCTGGATTCAATCCTCAGCACCACGTAAAAATAAATAAACAAAATAAAGATATTGTATCCATCTACAACTAAAAAAGATATTAAAAAAGAAGAAGAAGGGGCTGGGGATGTGGCTCAAGCGGTAGCATGCTCGCCTGGCATGCGTGCGGCCCGGGTTCGATCCTCAGCACCACATACAAACAAAGATGTTGTGTTCGCCGAAAACTAAAAAATAAATATTAAAATTCTCTCTCTCTCTCTCTCTCTCTCTCTCTCTCTCTCTCTCTCTCTCCCTCTCTCTTTAAAAAAAAAAGAAAAAAAGAAGAAGAAGAACTTGACAAAAGGTGTTTCCTATGAAATAGGGAAGGTGATGTCTGACTGGAGTTGGTTCAAAATAAAATGGAGCCGGATGTGATGTACTCCCAGAAGCTCAGGAGCTGAGGCAGGAGGATTATGAGTTCAAAGCCAGCCTCAGTAATGGCTAAGCAACTCAGTGAGACCCTGTTTCTAAATAAAATTACAAAATATGGCTGGGGATGTGGCTTGGTGGTTCAGTGCCCCTGAGTTCAATCCCTGGTTTAAAAAAAAAAAAAAAGATAAAATGGGATAAGAGAAATTAGAGTCAATATTGTGGGTATAGAGTCTAGGTCTCTTCCAGCATGCATGTACTCTATCAATGAACTACATCCCTAGCCCTAGAGAAAACATTTTTTGAGGATTTTTTTTTTTTTTTTTGGTATCAGGATTGAACTCACGGCCACTTGACCACTGGGCCACAAACCCAGCCCCATTTTGTATTTTATTTAAAGACAGAGTCTCACTGAGTTACTTAGCACCTTGATTTTGCTGAGGCTGGCTTTGGACTCATGATACTCCTGCCTCACACTCCTGAGCCACTGGGATTAGAGGTGTGAGCCACCACACTCGACTTTTTGAGGATTTTTACTGTGAAGGGGAAGAGTATAACTGGAGGGAAAAATGCCATCAAGAGAAGGTTTTGTTGTGGTATTTTGCTATTCTGGGAATGGAACCCAAGTGCCTAGGGCATGCTCAACTCCTTTTCTACCACTAAACTATAACCCCAGACCTGATTTTTTGTTGTTGTCATTGTTTTTTGTTTTGTTGTTGTTGTTGTTTTGTGTGTGGGGGGTGGGTTATTTGTTTTTTTTTTTGTTGTTTTTTTTAATTTTGTTTTGTTGTTGTTGTTTTATTTTATTTGCTTTTGTACAGAGCTGAAGATTGGACCTATGGCCTGACACATTCCAGGAAATCACTTTACCATTGCATTTAACCTCTAGACATGTTTATTTTTTATTTTTTATTCTTTTGAGACTGGGAAGACAGGGTGTTACTAAATTGCCCAGACTAGCCTCAAACTTGCAATCCTCCTGCCTCAGTCTCCTAGGTTGCTAGGATTATAGGTGGATGCTATCAGCTAAGTTACTTTGTTTCTTGATCTGGGTGTTGATTGCATGAGTGTGCTTACCTTGTGGAAATTCATTGAGCTGCACATTCATGATTTGTTCCCTGTCCTATATGAATAGTATGTTTCAATAATCAAAGTTTGTTATAATTAAAAAAAAAAAAAAAAAACAGGCTGGGTATGGTGGCACATATATGTCATTTCAGCAATTTGGGAGGTAGAGACAGAAGATCTCAAGTTCAAGGTTAGCCTGGGCAAACTTAATAAGACCCTGTCTCAAAATAAAAAATGAAAAGGGCTGGGAATGTACCACAGTGGTAGAGCACTACCACTGTTAAGTCCCCAGTATCACCAAAAAAAAGAAAGAAAGAAAGAACGAAAAAAAGAACTGTTTCCAAAATTTACCCTTGTTGCTCCTTGCAATCACCCTCCCCCAGTGTAACCAGAACCTTAATTTGTATCACCAAGAATTACAAAACAGAACTTGACTTTTGGAGGGAGGTTTTGGGGATTGAGTTCAGGGCCTTGTGCATGTAAAGCAAGTGTCTACCATGTACACCCCCAGCCCTTTCTATATTAAGGAAGGGTCTAATTAAATTGTCCAGGTTGGCCTCAAACTTGTGACCCTCCTGCCTTAGCCTCCCGAATAGCTGGGATGACTGACACAGGCAGTCCTCAGTGCTGGTGCTCTTAGATTGAGGTGCCTAAAGTTGTCTTTGCATACACTCAGTCTTCATGCTAATTAACCCCAAAACTATACTGAGTGCCAAGCCCAGACAATCCACAGGCACAAAACTAAGCTCTTCAGGCAGGCGTGGTTACACATACCTATAATCCCAGTGATTTAGGAGGCTAAGGCAGAAGAATCACAAGTTTGAGACTAGCCTTAACAATTTAGTGAGGCACTAAACAACTTTTCAAGACCCTGCCTCGAATTAAAATTTAGAAGGGAAGAGCTGTAGTTCAGTGGTAAAGTGCCCCTGAGTTCAAATCCCAGTCCCGGAAAAAAAGAAAGAAACATTACTCTCTATTCAGGTGCTTGAGTCACTGCCTAGAAATTTTCCAAATTCCTCTCTTCCCCCCACCCAGGCCAATCTTAACTCTCACTTATCAAAAGACTCTTTCAAGGTTCTCAAGGTCAGTTCCTTTCTCTGTGGCTGAGGTCTCCACCTTGATTCAGAATTTCCCAGATCAGGAGGACAGCCAGCTCCTAGTTCCTCAATCCTCCCAACCCTGCAGTAAATCTTATTCTCTTATCAACCACTCTCCACACCCTTGGTCCACAATACAAGGCCAAACCCTTCAGCAAGATCTAAGGTCTTCAAGAACTGTGCCACACACTTGGGTCTCTCACAACCACTCCCAGGGGCCCATTCTAGAGCAAATCAGTGGTAGTTCTCACTAACTGCAGAATTCTTTCTCACATGCTGCATCTGGGGCACCTTATAGAGCACTTATCTCTCCCTACCACCTAGGGTCCCTTTTCCAGGGACTCACAACTTCCAATTTCAGCAGCTTTAATCAATTCCCTTTGGGCCAGGCACATGCCTATAATCCCCACTACCCAGAAAGCTGAGGTAAGAGAATCACAAATTCTAGGCCAGCCTGGGAAACTTGGGGGAGACCCTGCCCCAAAAAAGCATTTTTAAAGAGCTGGGGATGTAGCTCAGTGGTAGAGTGCTTGCCTAGCCAGAGTTCACTCCCAACCACTGCAAAAAGTAATAATAATACTAATAAATAAGAAGAAGAAGAAGAAAAATAGGGCTGGGGTTGTAGGTCAGTCATGGAGAGCTTGCCTCTGACGTGTGAGGCACTGGGTTCAATCCTCCACACCATATGAAAATAAATAAACAATAAAAATATTTTTAAAAGAATAATAAAAATAAATCTCCTTTGGGAAGTGTCTCCTCCAAACTCCTCCACACTCTCTTCCCCTCCTAAAGATCTCTTTTGTCTCTGCACAAATGACAGCCATTATCATGGTGATGATTCCTTTATCATAAGGATCCTGAGGCTTAGCTGAGAAGAGCTCCCTAAGGGTAGGAATTGTGACATTTATATTTCAAGCACTGATTTTGTCTCAGTAGATACTGAATAAATATTTATTGAATGAATGAATGCAATAAGGTGGGTATTGAGTAAAGTATTAAATTGCATAAAAGAGTAAGAGCAGAATGACAGAGATACGACAGGGAAAAATATTGAAACTTGGAAGGGGTACATGTCATGTGAACTGTGACAGCAGAGAGGGCTAAATGGTTAGTGGTTTCTAGAGGGATTTCTCCTGGCAGGTACTGGACAGTTTGTGAGCAAAAAAAAGGGATGAAGACAGAGAGGAAGATACCTTACTGTGAAGAACCTGGTGTTGGGGCCAAAAAGGTTTTGAGCTTCAGACTGTCAATCATTGCTTTAATTTTTTTTTAAAGTCATTGCTTTTCAAATTAGGTGGTAAGTCATCATATGTTTGTTTTAGTGGATCATAACCAGAGATTGATTGGTTGGTTTTTAAAGTGATATATAATAAAGTACAAAAGAGGGTATTATTTGTTTGCTTGATTGTTTTTCTTTTGTTTTGTTTTAGTACAAGGAATTAAAGCGAGGGGTGCTTAACCACTAAGCCACATCCCCAGCCCTTTTAATATTTTTATTTTGAGACAGGGTCTCACTAGGTTGCTGAGGCTGGCTTTGAACTTGGCAATCCTCCTGCCTCAGCCTCTCAAATCGCTAGGATTCCTGGCATGCACCACCAAGCACGGCTTATATATTGTTGTATGAGTAAATAATGTGTTTAAAATGCTTTATTATTATTATTATTAGCTACACACAACATTACAATGATCTTGGCAATTCATACATTTGAATCATTGGGGTATAATTTCTCATTTTTCTGATTGTACAGATTGCAGAATCACATTGGTCATAGAGTCACCTATGTGTGGTTTTGTGTGTCCTGTGTCATTCCAAAACATGTGGAAGCCCTGCTTTAAGTCATGGGGGCACTTAAAGGGTTCTTGAGCAGAGAGTACTAGGAAATCAGATTTGCATTTGGAAAGATCACCTGGGAGTTAGGACTTGAAAGTTCAGTTGGCAACCAGCAACAGGAGGGAAAATGAGTAAATGAAAGTGCTATGTCTGTCCAAAGGGACTCGGAAGAGTAGAATGAATTGAAATGAGTATTTCAATTTGAGAAAGTGGAGTTGAGTTGCCAGTGGGCCATTCTAGGTGGACTCAGGAGAGGGGCTGGAGTTCAGGAGGGAGAGTCCAGTAGGAGACACGAATTCAGGATTTCTATGAGATAAGGGAGGAGGCCACAAGGAGTACTTAGAGTGGGTGAAATTGTTCAGAAGTTCCAATATAAAATGGTGAGGGCTTCTGCTAGAAGAGTTTGCCGCTGCAGGGCAGACATAACCAGGAAGCAGGATTTAGTCTATACGCAGAATGGTAACTACAAAACTCATTCCCTTGTATAATTCAACATAAGTACAAATTATTTATTAGAATTTTCTTATGTCTGGCCTTAAAAGATAGATAGTTCGGTTTTTTTGTCGACAGACCTGGCTGTGTTTAGAATAATACAGACAGCAAGGTACAGTGGCATACCTCTGTAATCCTAGTGGCTCCGGAGGCTGAGCCAGGAGGATCACAAGTTCAATACCAGCCTCCTCAGCAATTTATCAAAGCCCTAAGCAACTTAGTGAGACCCTGACTCAAAATAAAAAATAAAAAGGGCTGGGGATGTAGCTTAGTGATTAAGCGCCCCTGGGCTCAATCTTTGCTACAAAAAAATAATAGTAATCCAGAGAAAGCTTTGTGAGTATACAGATTCCAAGCAGGACCCCACACCAGGCCTATGGAGAGAAGTCTATTATGTCTGACCTTCCTTCTTAGTATTAAACTAAACCCTGTAGTCTCCAGGGAGGCTTGTACTGCATCCCATAATTCAGTCCTGCTACCAGCAGAGCTGAATGAAAGCACATGCAAAATGTTGAATCAAAAAGGAATGTTTCTTTCTCTTCAGAAAATAAGACTTATAATTTTTTTTTTTTAAATTTCAATATTTATTTTTCAGTTTTCGGCAGACACAACATCTTTGTATGTGGTGCTAAGGATCCAACCCGGGCCGCACGCATGCCAGGCAAGCGCGCTACCGCTTGAGCCACATCCCCAGCCCAAGACTTATAAATTGATGGAGGAAAATACTGAGGTTTTGGGGTTTTATTTGTAGCAAAGAGAATTCTTCATTATTTTATTTTATTTTATTTTATTTGGTGCCCTTGTATCTAAGACCTCACACATGCCAAGCACATGCAGTACCACTGAGCAACACTCCCCACCCTGGCAATCCCTTCTTTAAACAGAATACAACATACAGGGCACTATAATACATAGTACAGATTAAAAAGTCGCGCTTCTGTGGTTGCCAAGGAAGAGCCAGGGGCCCTACTAAGGCCCCTCCCTGTTTGAGACATACCACCCACAGGTAGAAAACAGAGGCCTACTCTTCTCCCTCTGCATTACCCCTTCCCCAGTTCAAGTCACCATTCCATCTCAGAATATGACTGCCACAATTGCCTTCAATCCCTTTCCCCCTCTCTACAATTGCTGCTTTCTAATCCATTCTCCACTCTGCCCCCACTAATTGCTGCTTTCTAATCCATTCTCCACTCTGCCCAAAAAGGTTATCAGTTTTAAATGCCTATGTAAACCTTTCAATTTTTTTTCACACCCCTATTAGAATAAAGTCGAAATTCCAAGATGTGGTCTAGCAGCCTGGGCTCTTGCCTGCCTCCCTAATTTCCTGTCGCAACCTGTTGACTACCAGATATAGAACTCCCTCCATCCTCAGGGCCTTTGTTTAAGACCTTGTCTCTCAGTCCAAATTCCTCAAGGATTTCCTGACCTCCTGGGCCAGACCAGATCATATTCCTTTTTCTTTCTTTCTTTTATTTTTAGTCCTGGGAATGGAACCCATGTCCTTGTGCATGCTAGGCAAGTACTCTACCACTGAGCTGCATGTGAAGCCTCAGATGCCCTTCTTTTATTATTATTATTATTTTTTAATACCTTTGTTTTATTTATTTATTTTTATATGGTGCTGAGGATCGAACCCAGGGCCTCACATATGCTAGGCAAGTGCTCTACCACTGAGCCACAACCCCAGCCCCTCAGATGCCCTTCTTAACTTTCTGGTTTTTGTTTTGCTTTAGAGCTGGGGATCTAACCCAGAGCCTCATGCAGGCTAGACAAGAGCTCTACTGCTACCTCAGATACTTTTTTTTTTTTTTTTTGCACTGGGAATTGAATCCAGGGGCACTAAACCATGGGACCACATCCCCAGTCTCTTCTTATTTTCTATATTGAGACAGCATCTCACTAAATTGCTTAGGGCCTCGCTAAATTGCTGAGGCTGGCTTTGAACTTGCAATCCTGCTGCCTGTGCCTCCCTAGCTACTGGAATTACAGACATGCTCCACTATGCCTGGCTTTCAAATACCCTTCTTAAACACCCTCAAAGCACTCATATTTTTTTCTTCACAGAATGTATTAATTTAGCCTATATGTACTGAGGGGTCTCCTGAACCGGGCACTGGGTGGTAGGAAAAAAGAAAGTCAAGGTCCCTACTCTTTGAGTTTGTAATAATTTGAGGGAGTTGGCCTAGTTAATTAATCACAGAAACAGATACAAGCAAGTGTTTAACTTCTTTGTTGGAAATGTTATGGTATGTTAATGTACTTCTCATTCGGGAATGTCCTGTGTGTGTATGTGTATGTGTGTGCTTTATAATAGGGATTTAATCCAGGGGTGTTTTACCACTAAGTCACATCCCCAGCCCCTCACTCAGCCTCCTGAGTACCTGGGATTACAGGCTTGTGCCACCACACCCATTTTTTTTTCCATATTTTTATTGGTGCATTATAATTATACATAGTATGTGGGACTCAGTGTTACATATTCTTCGTACATGCACACAATATAATTTGGTCAACATCGTTCTGCTTATCTATATTTTCTAAAACTGTACTTATATTATTTGTAGAATATAAATCTTTTATTTTTTTTTAAATTTTACTTGTCATTTATTTTATTATTATTATTTTAAATATTTTTTTTAGTTGCAGATGGACACAATATCTTTATTTTAATGTGGTGCCAGAGATCGAACCCAGTGCCTCACACATGCTAGGCAAGCCCTCTACCACTGAGCCATAATCCCAACCCCTTTTTTGTGTGTGGTGCTAGGGATTGAAAACAGAGGCAAGCACTTTACCAACGGAGCTATCTCCCCAGCCCCGAATATAAACCTTTTAAAGCAAAGTTTTAAAAATGCTGCTTTCTTCTTCTTCTTCTCCTTCTTCTTCTTCTTTAATGTGGTGCTGGTGATCAAACCCAGGGCCTTACGCATGGCAGGCAAGCGCTCTACCCCTGAGCTACATCTGCACCCCCCTTAAAAAATTTTTTTTAAGCAGAGATAATGATCATAATCTCCAGCAGGCTCTTAAAGCCACCTAAAATTCCTATGTGCTCCTTTTCTTTTAAGTGTTTATTTTTTAGTTGTAGTTGGACACAATACCTTTATTTTAGTCATTTTTATGTGGTGCTAAGGATTGAACCCAGGGCCTCACACATGCTAGGGGAGTGTTCTAACTCTGAGCCACTGCCCCAGCCCTCCTATGTGTTCTTTTTTTTTTTTTTAGAAAGAGTGATAAGCTAAGTATGTTTGCTTTAAAAATGCTGTCCAAAGCTAAGTCCTTTTATAGCCTGTATTGCACCTAGGTTTCTCTTTTACCATTCTAGAAGCAAACACTACTGCAGGGGCTATGAACAAGAATATGGCCACCTGGAAACTGGAAAGGGTAATTATTTTGAGTTTTAAGGGTTAAATGAATTGGTACAGTAACTCAGTTGGATCAGTGGCTGTTACCTGTTCACTAGTACTGTTCCCTAACAGCTCCCAGCGGGTCAGAGTTAGAAAAAAGGAAAAACTCAAGAGGATCCGGGAGATCGAATGCTGCTGGGGGAGGGCGTGGGCCATTTCATGGGCTCAGGTCCGCATTGCCTGAGCGCCGGCGGAGCTGTCAGCGCACAGAGGGGCACTGGAGGCAAGGGTCTGGTGCTGAGGTTACCCAGTTCCCTCCTCCTTATAAAGTTGGAGCATAGAGGTCTGGAGAAGAAAAGAGGAATCCAAAGCGCTGCTCACGCAGCGGAGGCCTCCAGACTGTGAGGACCGCTTGCCCCGCCCCAGCTTCCCACACCTGGGGACTGCAGGACCGGGCGGGGGGCGGGGGGTGGGGGTGGTTCGCGGGTAGGCTGCCCCTTGAGAGCACAGGAACTACGCTTCCCGGCGTGCACCAGGGCAGGAGGGCCTCTCCGGCGCCGCCAGAATCTCGCAGGTCCTGCTGGGAGTTTCATTGACCTTCGCGCCCCATCCAACTTCGACTCCACCCACCTGCTCAGCCCCACCCCCTCTGAGAGCGGGTGGCCGGGCGGAGTCCCGCGAGGCGCTATCTTCTTCTCCTCATTGGTTTAGCTTGGCTGCCACTCAGGAGTGAGGAAAATAAGATACTTACTGATTGGTGGATTCTGTTTGGCGCCAACTAGGAAAGGGGCGGAGCATCGGTGGTCCCAGTGGCCAGCTATTACCGCGAAAGCCACTTCGGCTGCGAAAGCCCTGGAGGGAGCTACTGATTCGTGTAGTTCTCTACGACCCAGGACTGGGCAAAGAGGGTGAGAGAAGAGCGAAGAGAGTGTGGGCCCGGGCCGTTGCCTCGCGGCTCTTGCCCGCTCCCCCTTCTCGACTCGAAGAGTTTGTTTGGATTTAATCTTCAGGTTGCCGGCGCCCACCCGCCCGCCGGCCTCGCGGGGTGTGAGGGAAGCACCCGTGCTTGTGGCTGGCGCCTGCCGGGTCCAGACGTCTGCCTGTCCGCGCCACTTGCCCGCGGCAGCCGCATCCCTGAACCGCGGGGTCGTGTTTGTGTTTGACCCGCGGGCGCCGACGCGGGGCGCGCGGCCGAGGCCGGTGCCGGCAGGGCGGGCGGGCAGGCGAGGCGGAGGGAGTCGTAGCGGGAGCACTAGGAGACCGGGGGCCGCCATGGAGCTGGGCCCCGAGCCCCCGCACCGCCGTCGCCTGCTCTTCGCCTGCAGTCCCCCGCCCGCGCCGCAGCCGGTCTCGAAAGCGCTGTTCGGCGCTCCGGCGGCGGATGGCCTGTCTCCTGTCACCAATCTGACGGTCACCATGGACCAGCTGCAGGGACTGGGAAGGTGAGCCGGGCCGGCGAGCGGCGCCCCTGAGAGGCCGGGCGGGGAGGGTGGGACCTGCGGACCCGGCGCTCAGCTCGGGGCCCGGCTGGGGCCGCCATGCGCACCTCCCCGGCAGAATGTTGGCGGAGAGGCGGGCCGGACTGCCAGGGATGCCCCCTGCCCAGCAGCCCGCCGGGGGCCTGGCTTCCCACCTCATCCCTTTGAATTGCTCCGAGCCCTCCATTTCCTGTTCCAGGAAGCTCTTTGGGATCTTCCCCCACGAGGAGAATCGGGCCTCCGGCCTCACTTCCACCCTTTCCTGAACCGCTGCGCAGGGTCTTGGTTTACTGCGAGCTTTGTTCCTTCTCAACAAAAAGACGTGGCATTTTCTTTCCCCACATTTGTGCGGGATCGTGGCACTCCCTTGGCTCCTACACGTTCCTGCTGTTCATCCCCTCTGCTTTTCTAAGGCCCGGCTTTTTAACTAAACTTTCCATACTAGAAAGTTCTGTGAACTTAACAGCGAGGGAAAAAAAATGCATCCCACAATGTTTTCGGGCAAAGCTGCTTTTCTCACATCTTGGTCGTCTCATTTTGTAATTACTTAGGTCTTATAGTTTCCCCAACCTGTGAAAAGCAAGGACTCCTGCCCTGTTCGTCCCTACTTTTAGCACAGTACCTCGACTATAAACTCATTTGGAAAAATATCCCAATGTTCATTTACCATAGTCAGTACATCCTACAATGTGTCCCAGAGCCAAGCGCGTCCACTCTTTTCTTTTCTCAAGTGCTACCTGGGTATTCTGGGTGGCAAAGAGGGGATTGAGTCCTGGCTTAGAAGTGATGATGGTTGGAGGCAGCCTGGCTGCTTCATGTCCCATTTCCTTTATGTGACCTTTTAATTATGTCTTATGCATTACTCATTTGGAAGTATTTCTTTTGATTTCAGTGAGTATGAGCAGCCACTGGAGGTGAGAAATAACAGCAGTCTACAGAGAATGGGTTCTTCTGAATCAACTGATTCAGGTATGCTTTTGATTTCCAAACATGTAGGATTTGTCTGCTGTGTGGTGAGCAATGTTGGGAATTTCCTGAAATATATCCTTTCACCCCAGAACTTTTGTGAGAAGTTAAGTGAATACAGAGAGAAGTCTTGGCATTGGGTGACAAACACTTCAGAACCATAAAGAAGCCTTAAAGAGGCAGTTTGTTAAGAGAAACTAGTGTCTGGTATCTTCAAGGGAGTGATGTATGTTCACTCCTGAAGGATGAGTAGAGTAAAATTCACTATACCGACTATAAGTGGCGTTCAGAAAACCTTTTAAAATAAAGGGTCAGGATGACTGTTCTCAAGAATGTAAATAATAAATGCTGGTAAGGATGCGAAGAAAAGGGAACAATTAATATGGGATTATTAATTAGTATGACCATTATGGAAATCAGTGTGGAGTTTCTTCAAAGTACTAGGAATGGAATGGAACTACCATATGACTCAGCTATATCATTCCTTGGTATATCTTAAAGAATTATAGCAGCACAATTTAAAGTGACCTATAGAACCAGCCTAGGAAGCCATCAGTAGATGAATGGATAAAGAAAATGTATATATACACATTGGGGTTTTTCCCTTCAAAGGCATAGACAGGTTTATTTAGAAAAGTAGATACATATTCAAGAAGAATACGGGCATTCTCAGTAGAGACTCATTTGGAGTAATACAAGAAATACACAAAGAGAAGGTGAGCTATTTCCAAAGAGAGACAGCCACACAGAGTTTATTCAGCCACAAAGAACCATAAATGATGTCATTTATAGAAAATGGAGGATTGTGTTAAGAGAAATAAGAGCCAGACTCAGAAAGTCAAGGGTTGTATATTTTCTCATGTGGGAGCTAGAGAAAAAAGGAAAGGGGGGCATTTCAGGAAAATAGGGAGATCAGTAGATTAAGGGAACAGGGAGAGGAAGTGGAAAGGAAATTACTGAGGAATGAAATTGACCAAATTGTTTTATGCATAATTGAATATGTCACAATGAATCCCATTGTTATGTGTAATTATAATGTACCAATAAAAAATTGAAGACAAAAACAAGGGTCAAATAGTTAAGTATAATGGAATCATTCCAGAAATCCTGCCTTGAGGAAATGTGCCAGTGCATATTGTTCTACTTCATAAATACATGTTTCTGCAGGATTATACCTATAAGAGTTATAATGTTAATATTATACTGATAAGAGTATTTGGGGTGTGGATTTTTCCAGTTAGGGAACCACAAGAGGAAATCTATTAAAATGTAAACTGTACAGGCTTCTTAAGAACTGGAGATAGGCAGGGTGCAGTGGTGCACACCTGTAATCCCAGCAACCTGGGAGACTGAGACAGGAGGATCACAAATTTGAGACCAACCTGTGCAACTTAGTGAGACCATTTATAGTACTGAGAATCAAGCCCCATGCCTCACACATGTAGGTAAGTGCTCTACCACTGAGTCCCAACCCAGGATAGGATTCTTATTTGTGGCCTTGAGGCAAGCAAGAATATCAGGAGCAATAATACATGTGCTGACATATAAATAATGCTAAGCAGTGTGTGTTCCCCACTTGCCTTTGATATGGAGACCTTAGTATCATTTTGTTAAAGGCAACAAATACTTGGCCTTAGATGTTATGAAAAATGATTGTATTTTTCATACCCAAAATAGGCATATGAGTTGACCACACAAAAATGCTTGAATAATAATTAATCCAGAAAAGTTTTATCCTTTCCTTGGTTGGAACTCACAAAAGATTGTGTGGGTCACCTTCATCTGAATAACCAAAATCACAGTTCCCTATCCTAGGGATTGAATCCAGAAGTATACCCTCTTTGTACTTTAAGACAGGGTCTCACAAAGTTGCCCAGGCTTGTCTTGAATTAGCCATCATCCTGCCTCAGCCTCCTGAGTAGTGAGATTATAGGCCTGTGCCACCTTGACCATCTCTCTCCTTGGGGGTCTTATTCCTCTCAGGAGTATTCACAAGTAGGAGAAGAGGGTTAGTGAATATACTAAATGTTGTATATTTATTTTAACAACAAAATAGTGTTTTGTGCATTGTTTCCTGAAAAAAAAATTTTTTTATTTCTCACAGGTTTCTGTCTAGATTCTCCTGGGCCATTAGACAGTAAAGAAAAGTATGTATTCAGTGTTCAATGTTCTTTTTCCTTTCTTTCTTTTTTTTAAACCAGGGATTGGATCTAGGGGTGCTTAGCTACTGAGCCACATCTCTGGCACATTTTATTTTTTATTTTGAGACAAGGTCTTACTGAGTTGAGAATGGCTTTGCAGAGTTGTTGAGGCTGGCCTCAAATTTGCAGTCCTCCTGTTTCAGCCTCCCAAGCACCACCACACCTGGCCTAGGGGGTTAAAATTAATGAAGTTTTTTATACTCTAGACAAGAGCCCTAGGGTTAGCTGTTCCTAGTGAGACACCTGGATCTTAGAAATAATCTGGTATCTTGAAAATGAGGAATTTGTGTCAGCAGTTTTCTGAACTTGCCCTCCATTATTTTAGCTGTAATTTAGGTGTTCTGTTTGGGTCTCACTTGCTCTTCCCTCTGGCATTAAAGCCTTAAGACAATGAATATTTTAAGAGAAGTCCAAGTTTTTATTTTTTACCTACAAGGCTACAAGTATTTTGGGAAGCTCTAAGATTCTAAGGAGCAAGAAAGCTTCAGGACTTTTCTTATCTTTTGCTTAAAATGGGAGTCTGTTTGGTCAACCCCCTCTGCAAAGTATAGGCTAAAATCAGTGTCAACCCCCTCCTCAAAGTAAAGGCTAAAATCTGCTATTATGAATACCACTTTCCTTGCTTAATTCTCATCTTTAACTTCTGATTTCATTTCAGCCTTGAAAATCCCATGAGGAGAATAAATTCCCTACCTGTAAGTTCCATTATTTCAGACTAAAACCTGTTACCTATCCCCTAGCTTCCAGCTTGACTTTGATAGGAGACTTCAATTTAGGAAGTGAATACTGCTTTTCTGTAATCTCATAAGAACTCAAGACATTGCCTAGAGCAATTTCAGCAATGGCAGCCTCTTGAGAACTTTGTCTTCTGGTTTTATAAAACCAGGAAGGGTTCTTTTTATGGAAAATTTTGTGGTGGGGGGGCACATTACTGGGTATTGAACTCAAGGGCACTCAATCACTGAGCCACATTCCCAGCCTTATTTTGTATTTAGAGACAGGGTCTCACTGAGTTGCTTAGTTCTTTGCTTTTTGCTGAGGCTGGCTATGAACTTCCTGTCTTAGCCTCCCCAGCCAGTGGGATTATAGGCATGTATGTGCCACCACACTAAGAACTGAATTTTTGGGCTGGGGTTGTGACTCAGTGGTAGAGCGCTCAGCTGGCATGTGTGAAACACTGGGTTCGATCTTTAGCACCATATAAAAATAAAGTAAAATGTACTGTGTCTATCTACAACTAAAGAAAAAGATTTTTTTTAAAAAATGAATTTTCCATTGAATATTTCTTTACATACTCTATTCCTCTTTTTTTTTTTTTTTAAACTTCAATAGCTGAAGTTCTTGGGATGTAGCCCAGCTCTGAAAAGAAGCCATTCCGATTCTCTTGAGCATGACATCTTTCAGCTCATCGACCAGGATGAAAACAAGGAAAATGTGAGTGTGGCATCAATGTACTAACTCAGGATAGAGGTGAAACCTGCAAGTGTCAGCAACTTGCAAGAGAAATGACTGGGGCTATTTTCTGCAAATAAACCTGTTCAAAATCATGTGTAGTCTTTGGAATCAGAGAAATGTGGGCTTGAATCTTGTTTCTTCCTAACTGTGACCTTGGCAACCTCTCTTAAGACTTCTTTGTGTTTTTTTATATAAAATAATAGTAGCAATACCTTTTTGTTCCATTGAAGGGATTAAATAAAATTATGTATGTGGAGAATTTAAAATAGTAGTTGGCAAGCTGTAGATGTTGCTCAGATGATAGCTCTCGAGTAATTAGACCCACAAATAGTTTATCTGGAACAGTCTTCCCAGGCCTTCCTTTCTTTGCCCTGACCCTGGGGTGAGTTGTAAGCTCATAACTATTTAGAAGATGAGGGTCAACAAGTTCTAGAGAATCCTAGTAACTGAAATAGTGGCTTGGAAAGTGAACTTGTTGTTCATCCAAAAGCCCAGCTGTACCCTGGCCTGGTTTTCTTTGTCAGCCTTCTCTCACTGTATTTCCATATTTGATTGATCCTGCAGATTTATTATAAAAACAACTGCCTCCATGAAATCTCATAATTCTGTTTATCCACTTAGAATATATCATGAAGGAGAATATGAAAATGGGTTCCTGCCTTGAGTGCTTGGAGCAGTGCCTTGCTTCTTCTGTGTAGTGCTTTTTACCAGGCTCAAACTACTGACACCTGGTTCACCAAACCTGGCTTCTCATAGAATTTGCCTACCTAGAGTTTGTTCTAAAAGGAACGACAGTATAGGTGGCAGTTAAAGAGATTCCTTAAGTTGTCCTGCCTGGCTTCAGTATCTTGGTCATACCATTTAAACTTTAAGGCCTAGTTTTCTTATCTGTAAAAGGGGAGAGAATCATGTATTTGGTTAAATGAGTTAATGTACAGACAGTATTTAGCTCTGTGTCATCAATGATGATAACTGAGATATTACTATTACCTCTTTTAGCACTTAATAATAAGTTCTTTTCTTTATTGGGTGGGGGTATGCTGGAGATCGAACCCAGAGGCATCTAACCATTGAGGTATATCCCCATGCTTTTTTTTTTTGAGATAGAGTCTTGCTAAGTTGTTTAAGGCCTGGCTAAATTGCCTAGGCTGGCCACAAATTTGCAATCCTCCTGCCTCAGCCTCCCAAATTACTGGGATTACAGGCAGGTACTACAGCATCCAGCTGGAATGCAGTACTAATTTTAAGAGGGAAAAAAATTGTCTCAGTGGTAGGAAGAGGTAGAAAATATAAATCCTAGGTGAAAAGTTTGACTTCTGCTCACAGGCAATTATACTATAATGCCATTGCTTTAGATTTTAGAAAGTTTTTGCTTTAGCTTATCATTTGTAGTATTTTTTTATTCTTTGCAGATACTATATTAGGAAATAAGGTAGGACATAAAAAAGATGCTGCTGAATTTTTTATTTGCTTTGTGGTGCTGGGAATTGAACCCAGGGTTTCATACATGCTAGGCAAGTGTTTTATCACTGAGTTCACTTCCAGCCCAAGATGCTACTTTAGAAGTTAGCTGTTGACAGCCCTGAACTCTTAAACAGATTCAGTGTTGTTTTGGAGTCAGTTACAAAAGTGATCAGTACCCACTCCCTTGCCTGGCTTCCCAAGTTATAGCTGAGCCCTAGAGCTGTATATTGTAGACAGTAGAAGATGTCTCCACTATACTGTCTTGCAGGAAGCCTTTGAGTTTAAGAAGCCAATAAGACCTGCATCTCGTGGCTGCCTGCACTCTCATGGACTTGAGGAGGGTAAAGATCTCTTCGCACAGAGGCAGAACTCTGCCCCAGCTCGGATGGTATGTGCTCTGGCTTTCTCAGGGGAATTCCTGAGGGGAAGAGAGAATTTAAAAAGTACTCTTGCCGGGCATGGTGATGCACACCTGTAATTCCAGAGACGTGGGAGGCTGAGGCAGGAGGATCTCTAGTTCAAAACCAGCCTCAGCAACTAAGCAACTGAGCTTTCAGATTAAAAGGGGCTGGGAATGTGGCTTAGTGATGAAACACCCTTGGGTTCAATCCCCAGTATTTAAAAGGAAAAAAAGCACCCTTGACTTTGTCTTTATTAACCAGATTGTCAAACATTTTTAATATTTTTGCTGTAGCTAGAGAACAGACTGGCAGAAGTAAGAGTGGGAGATGGTTTGTTAGTGGGCTTGTGCAAGAAATATTTGTCCTTGCCAATTCTGGGAAACTGATCAGGTAGCATCCCAGATGCTTACTGTATGTATGGTAGGATTGGATTATATGTTACTTAAAACTTGCTCTTTTATAAGACTTCCTAATACTTCCTAAGTACTAAGATATTTTCCAAAGAATGATTTTGTTTGGAGTAAGTATTGGCTGCTTCGAGTTGAGATATTAAGAACTATTATGCTGGGGCTGGGGATGTGGCTCAAGCGGTAGCGCGCTCCCCTGGCATGGGTGCGGCCCAGGTTCGATCCTCAGCACCACATACAAACAAAGATGTTGTGTCTGCCAAAAACTAAAATGTAAATTAAAAAAATATTAAAAACAAAACAAAAAAACTATTATGCTGCCAAGCATGGTCATCCCTGCTACTCAGGAACCTGAGGCAGGAAGATCACAAATTCAAGGCCAGCCTGGGCAATTTTGTGAGCTCCTGTTCTGAAAAAAAAAAAAAAAAAGGAGTTCAGTTAACCCATCATCTACAGATTGCTTAGCAGTTTGTGGGGCCACTTATTTCAGGGCTTTTTATTTTCCAGGTAGAGACTTTATTACTTCTAAAGTTTCCTACTGTTGGCTCAAGTGCAATAATAGTACATGCATGTAGTCCCAACTATTTGGGAGACAGGCTGGAAGATGAGAAATTCAAAACCATTCTGGGCAACTTAACAAGATCAATATAAAGGGCTGAGGATTAAGTGATTAAGTGTTCTTGGGATCAATCTCCAGTTTTACACACACCAAAAAAAAATGTTTCCTATTGTTGACCTGAATTGGGTCAGCTGACAGAATCTACACTGAAGAGGCCCAATTTAAATGAAGTGACCATATTAGGTTTCTGGGTTTTTCTGGGAACTTGTTTTCTGGTGTGGTTTGTGGCCTGAAGTTCTGGTTTGGGGCCAGTATTGACTCTGTCTAGCATTTGCACAAAGTAGTCTTTAGGGTTTTTTTGTTTTTTAGGTGGACACAATATCTTTATTTTACATTCATGTGGTGTTGAGGGTCAAACCCAATGTCTCATGCATGCTAGGTGAGCACTCTATCACTGAGCCACAATCCCAGCCCCCAAAGAACTCTTTTATGTTTTTGTTTTGAATCTTCATAAGCTTGAAAAGTAGTTGGGATTACCTCATTTGGCAGGTTAGGATGTACTATTAGGTTGGATGATTAGCCAAAGGACACAAATAGCTCATCAACCACTGTTTGACAAAAATCTCACATTCCCAAGCACACAATAACGCTGAGATATGGGTGTCAGAAACTAAATATCTTAGCCAGGCATGATGGCACACACCTGTAATCCTAACAGCTCAGGAGGCTCAGGCAAAAGGAAAGTGAGTTCAAAGCCAGACTCAGCAACTTTTAGTGAGGCTCTGAGCACTTAGTGAGGCCGTCTCAAAACAAAACAAAAAAATAAAAAGGACTGGTGGTGTGGCTCAGTAGTAAGTGCCCCAGAGTTCAATCCCTGATAACAACAAAAAGGCTAAATATCTTTAGTGTGTGCTAGGGACCAAACTACCAGGATTCCCTGTGGTCACTTGGACGTCCCTAATTATTAGTGCTGAGGATGCAAACTGAAAGAAAGCAAGTGCTAGTTTAATTGGTTTGGTTGTGTCAGGGGTATTCCTTTTTAGTCACCTTCATCTGTTTTCCTTATAATAGCTTCTTGGTATGGAAAGAACACAGTTTTGTCAAGAGATTTGGCTATTTTTTCTACATTATCTTTGTACCTAGGGATCCCAGAACCTGCCTCACAGTAGTGTGAGCTTTCAGAAGGTACCATTCCATGATAAATTTGCCTACCCCTGAGGTCTGCTGGCTGAAAAACTGCCAGTTTGCCCAGGGTAAGCTCGTGTATACTTAGGTAGGACCACAGATAGCCCAGAGCTTAATTTATACTGGGAGTGGACAATGTACTGTCAGAACCAGAGTAGGCTAGCTGTAGGCAGGATGGACCACTCAGAAAATTGGAGGGCCATTAAAGAACTAACACATTCATGCTCCAAGGGGATTTGGTTCTTTTTTTTTAATATTATTTTTTTTTTAAGAGAGAGAGAGAATTTTAATATTTATTTATTTATTTTTAAGTTTTCGGCGGACACAACATCTTTGTTTGTATGTGGTGCTGAGGATCGAACCCAGGCCGCACACATGCCAGGCGAGCACGCTACCGCTTGAGCCACATCCCCAGCCCGGGATTTGGTTCTTGAGGGTATTAGAACTTAACATTGGAGCCAGACACAGTGGCACACTCCTGTAATCCTAGCAGCTTGGGAGATTAAAGGAAGAGGATCTCAAGTTCAAAGCCAGCCTCAGCAATTTAGTGAGACCCTATCTCAAAATAATAAATAAAAAGGACTGAGGATGTGATTCTGCGGTTAAATACTCCTGGGTTCAATCCCTGGTACCCACAAAAAAACTTAGCATTGGGATTGCCTTGTTAGAAAAAAACATATCTTATAAACTTTTCTCTGGCACGTAGATTTATGATTTGTGTTTTTTTTTTTTTTTAAAGTATTGTTTATTGTTTGCTTTATTTTTTCTCTACACTGGAAACTCAGCCCAGGGTCTTACACATGCTAGGCAAGCCGTTTACCACTGAGATACATCCTCAGCTCTCTTATTTTGAGACAGGGTCTTGCTAAGTTGCCAAGGCTGACATCAAACTGGCAATCTTGCTTCAACCAAACAGCAAGCTCTTGTTTATTTCATAACCCATAAATTTTGTCTTTTAGCTTTCCTCAAATGAAAAAGAGACCAGTGAGCCAGGGAATTTTGTTCCTCTTTTTATGCCTTCATCACCTGTGAAAGCTACTTTGTCTGATGAAGATGATGGCTTCATGGACCTTCTCGATGGAGACAATCTGAAGGTACCAATTGCGTGTGTTTGTGTGTGAGAAAGAGAGAGAGATTGAATTCCTACCTATTCTAACCACCCCCGAGGAGACATCCATATGGTCTTCCTTCCCCTGAAGGAGTTAAATAATCTATGTGTGAGAAACATGAATTAAGGACAATGTAGGACTAGCTGCCAAGTGGTGGCATAAAGCTGAAAGGACCTCCTCAAGTGTCCTCATCAGAGATACTTTTAGTTTGTTTGGATATCTAATTAATTGATCCTCAGTGTCAAAAAAAAAAAGTTTCTACTCAAGTCAATTTGGTTTTTGTTTGTTGGTTTGTTTTGCAGGACTGGGGAATGAACCCAAGGACTTGCACATGCTGGGCAAGCACTCTTGCCACTGAGCCACTTAGCCCAGGCCTTTTTATTTTAAGACAGGATCCCCCCAAGTTGCCCAGGGTGGCCTTGAACTGGAGGTAATGCCTCAGCCTCCTATTTAAACTAAGGTTAATCTTTATTGGATCTATTTAAGATCACTTTTCCTGGGGTGGGGTTATGGCTTAGTGGCAGAGTGCTCACCCACATGTATGAGGCACTGGGTTTAATCCTCAGCAACATATAAAAACAAACAAATAAATAAATAAAATAAAGGTACTGTGTCCATCTACAATTAAAATTTTTATAAATAAAATCACTTTTCCAGGCTGGGGATGTGGCTCAAGTGGTAGCGTGTTCGCCTGGCATGCGTGCGGACCGGGTTCGATCCTCAGTACCACATACAAAGATGTTGTGTCTGCCGAAAACTAAAAAATTCTCTCTCTAAAAAATAAAATAAAATCACTTTTCCTCTTTTCTTAGAATGATGAGGAGACCCCATCATGCATGTCAAGCCTCTGGACAGCTCCCCTTGTCATGAGAAGAACTACAAATATTGTAAGTTTTTCTGATGTGTCTGGAGGGAATATTGAGTATTTAGGCCACTTTAGCTATCTCAAGTCTTTAATATAAGGTACTAGGTTTTCTTAGATCATTTAACTGACAGTGACCTGAACTATACTGTAAAACATGTAAAGACATGTAATTCCAAAAAGAACTGTAGCAGATTTGCTTTTGGGGGGTGGGGTGGGGGTGGGAATTGAACCCAGGGGTACTTTACCACTAATCTATATTACCAGTCCTTGGGCTGGGGATGTGGCTCAAGTGGTAGCGCGCTCGCCTGGCGTGCGTGCGGCCCGGGTTCGATCCTCAGCACCACATACAAACAAAGATGTTGTGTCCGCCTAAAACTAAAATAAATAAATAAATAAATATTTATTACCAGTCCTTTTTTATTTTGAGACAGTGTCACTAGTTGCCGAGTCTGGCCTCAAATTTGTGACTTTAGCTTTCTGACTTGCTGGGATTACAGGCCTGTGCCACCACACCTAACTGAACTATAGCTTTAAGGCCATTTATGGATTATACTATGGTATGCATAGTATAGTAATCTATGCATACCATGCGTCAGCTGAATACATATTCTTTTAATACCAGGTCCATGTGCTAGGCCCTACAAGTTTCTGGGGCCAGATGATCCGACAATGTCTGTTTCCTTATTTTGGGTTGGTTTTGTTTTGTTCTGGTGATTTAATTCAAAGGTGCTTTCCACTGGGCTACATCTTTTTATTTTGAGACAGGGTCTCACCAAGTTGCTTAAGGCCTTGTTAAGTTTCTGAGGTTGGCCTTGAACTTGAGATCCCCCTGCCTCAGCCACCTGAGTCACTGGGATTATAAATGTGTGCCACTGGGTTGGTTTGGTTTGGTTTGTAATAGAATCTTGCTGTATTGCTCACACCGGGCTCAAACTCATAATCCTCCAGTTCCTGCCTCTTAGGTAGCTGGTATTACAGGTGTGCATCACCATGCAAGGCCAGGATTAATTTTCTACCATCGCAGGAAGCTGTTGATTTAAGGGCCATTCAAGATAACAGATTTTAACGAAAGATGGATGTGTCTCTTTTTCTCTAAGGGCAATCGATGCAAGCCATTTGACTCCCCTTCCCCGTGTAGCTCCAGCACTCGCACTCGGTCAATGTTGAAGAGAACAGAACGATCTCAAGAAGAATCTCCACGTGGTAATACAAAACGGAGGAAGAGCATGACTGGAACCAATTCTGAAGTGGTAGCTAGTCCAGAGAAGACCCAGGAGGTTAGTTGTACAGGTTCTTTTTTTTTTTTTTTCCCTAGGAGAGTGATACAGTATTTCTTAATTCTAAAATTTTTATTTGGCAGCTCTTGGAACTTGTAATTCTCTTGCTTCAGCCTCCCAAGTAGCTGGGATTAGACGCATGCACCAACACACCTGACAGACTATATGTTTTTGGTTTTGCTTTCATTTATATCAAGTGTGTCTATATTATTTTTAATTATCTGTAGAGGTGTTTTTTTTTTGGTAGATGGACAGAATACTTTTATTTTTATGTGGTGCTGCTGAGGATCAAACCCAGTGCCTCACACTTGCTAGGCAAGCACTCTATCACTGAGCTATGGCCTCAGCCCCAGAGGCTTCCCCTGCACCGCAACCCCACACAAACTCTTTGATCAAGCTCAGGGTCTTGTGCATGCGAGATAAATGCTCTACCACTGAGCTATACCCTGGGCCCTATAGCCCTTTTTAGTTTTCGTTTTGAGACAGGGTCTCACTAAATTGTTCAAGTTGCCTCAATTGTGAGATTCTCCTGCTCAGCCTCCCAAGTACCAGCAATTACAGGAATGTGTCACTGAAGCATTTTTAAGATAACTGTATGACTGCTTCCTCCCTCCATCTTTCATACTAGGGATTGAACCCAGGGGTGCTCAACTGCTGAGGCACATCCTCAGCCCCTTTTTATATTTAATTTAGAGACTGGGCCTTGCTAAATTGCTGAGGCAATTGAACTTGTGGTCAACCTTCCAAGCTGCTGGAATTACAGGTGTATATTACTGAGCCTGGCTCAAGATGACTGCTTTAAAATCCTTGTCAAATTATTATTCCAGCCATTTGGGAGGCTCTAGGCAAGAGGATCACAAGTTTGAGGACAGTCTCAGCAATTTAACAAGGCCCTGTTTCAAAATAAGGGGTAGGGATGACGCTCAGTGGTAAAGCATCCCTGGGTTCAATCCCTAGTACCAAAACCAAAACAAATAAAATCAATCCTTGTTAGATAATTCCAACATATGCTTCTAGTGTTGGCATCTATTGTTTTTGTAAGTCAGGATTCAATTATCGTCTACATATTTTGAGTTTTATGTTATGAGGCTGTGGTCTCTATAAAGCTGGTTTAGCAGGCTCCCTCTGATATCCAGTGAAGGTGGGGAAAGAAATACAAGTTCCTGGGGCTAGGGCTGTAGCTCATTGGTAGAGTGCCTGCCTCGCACGTGTGAGGCACTGGGTTCAATCCTCAGCACCACATAAAGTTAAATAAACATATTGTGTCCAACTACAACTAAAAAAAATATTTAAAAAAAGAAAAACAAATACAAGTTCCCAAATTCTATTGATAGTGCTAATAAAGGAAGCCTTCAAATGGTATAGAAATGGGGTATTTTATAACAGCTGGGCAACAGTAAAAGTTTTTAATTTAAGTCTTCTCTTTGTCATGCTCCAGGTGAATGTTCCAGTCAGAACCCTGGCTTCATTCTCTACCTTTGATTTGTTACAGATTCTACACCAGTCTTTATCCTTGGCACCTTCCCCAAAAGGGACCATTGAAAACATTTTGGACAATGACCCAAGGGACCTTATAGGAGATTTTTCCAAGGTAATTACAAGCTGAGCTGCTGTGGCTGAGGGATAAAGGGGTGGAGGATACCTAGGATTTTACCCAGCCTTTCTGCCTCTCCAAGGTGGTTCCTAGGGTGCCTTCAAGGAGACATTAAAATATATAAGCAAGGGAAATTAACTTGGTTTCTCATAATCAGGTACATGTTGGTCTCTTGAGTGCTGATCAGTGGGTTCAAATAGGGAGTCACCTTGACTCCAACTCAAAGATCAGACTCTTTGGGAACTGGGTATCTCATTAAAAAATAGCATCAGGAGCAGAAATAAATTTATAGCCTCACTACAAGTATAAGTATGCATGTTATAAGGTTATCTCAGAAAGTAGTGTTAGTAGGTGTGTGGTAGCACAAGCCTGTAATCCCATCTGCACCAGAGGCTGAGGCAGGAGATTGCAAGTTCCAGACCTGGGCAATTTAGCAAGATCCCCATCTCAAAAGAGTGGGGAATGTAGGTCAGTGGTATAGCACCTCAGGTCCATCAGGAGGAGGGGGGACAGTTATGGGTTGAGACTGAATTGCTTCTTTTCTCAAAGAAGCATGGCCTTTGAGGGTAAAGACCTGAAGCATTGTGAGGGAGGGTTCTCTGCCTTTAAGCTGTAACAAAATGCAAGGGTGGCATAGGGAATATGTTGGCAGCAACTTGTTTAACCATATTTGACTTGAGGATTGCCCGATCAATCTCTTATTCGTTAAGTTAGCTAATCTAATATTTATTGAAGTGCTTAATGTGTTAGGTATAGATTCCTAGTTTCTTCCCTAAAAGAACTTAGCATATGTTTGGAGACCTAACACATGTACCACATGATTGAAGTAAATGTCAGTGAGGTGAAAGCAGTAGGCTATATAAATAATAAAAAAGGGATTTGTCTTAGCTAGGTTATTGGGAGATATGGCCCTGGGCTGTTGGTATTTTGCCCAGATGGGTTTTGAGGGAACAGGAAGGAGTCTGAAGGGAAGAATAAGCAAAGACAGGTGTATCCTCACTTGTAGAGCCTTCAACTTGGAGTTAATTATCTTGTGGCTGTGCATGACCAAGAGAGTAGATGAGTTCTTACGGCCAGCTGAACTGAATAATCTGATGTACTTGTCTTCCTTTTGAGATAGGGCCGAGTCACATTTTTTCTGTTCCCTTGCACCATGCAAGGCCTCACAGGTGCTCAGCAGTTCAGTGAGGCAGTAGTCCTTTCCTTGTGTTTCTGTGCTGTTCACTCTGGTTAAAATGAGGGTTCCTGACAAGCAGGAGGAAATGGAAGTTACTTAAGGCTTCTTGTTCACATCTGGCCTACCAGTTGGGTGCCCTTAGATAAACTGCTCAGATAAGGTCTGAACTTTGGAACAATGCACTGGATTGGTTTGTGTGAAAATTAAATGCAAGACATTTAATTTTCTGAGTTATAGCTCAGTGGTAAAAGCACTTGCCTTGCATGTGTGAGGCCCTGGGTTCAATTCTCAGCATCGCATATAAATAAATGAGTAAAATAAAGGTCCATCAACATCTAAAATAAAAAAATATTTTTTAAAAAAAGATGTTAATGAGGGCTTGGATTGTGACTCACTTAGCATAAAGATTGTGTCCAACTACAACTAAAAATAAATTTAAAAAAAAAGATGTTAATGAAATGCCTGGAAGAATAATTACATATTTAGCCTATACTTATTGTTCAATTAAAGCTGCCTTCTACCAGGACGCAATATAAATGTAATATTTAAAGGCTTTCAGATTTGATAAATATCTTTTTTCTTTTTCCTTTTTCTTTTTTAAGGGTTATCTTTTTCATACAGTGTCTGGGAAGCATCAAGATTTAAAATACATTTCTCCGGAAATTGTAAGTTATCTTTTTCGAACCTGCCACATGTGGGATATTTAGATCTTCTTATTCCTGACAGCAAAGTTGATTTCCTAATCTTTCTCTCCACAGATGGCCTCTGTTCTAAATGGCAAGTTTGCCAGCGTCATTAAGGAGTTTGTTATCATTGACTGCCGATACCCATATGAATATGAGGGAGGCCACATCAAGGTATGAATTCTTGAATTCTGCTATCTCGAGAGAGCATAGAAGGAGCCATAGGCGAAATCTGTGATTTTAATTAATTTTTGGTGCCAGGGATTGAATCCAGGGATGTTTAACTGAGCCACCACATCCCCAGCCTTTTATACATACATACACCACTGAGTTGCTTAGCACCTTGCTTTTGCTGAGGCTGGCTTTGAACTCATGATCTTCCTGTCTTAGCCTCCTGAGCTACTGGGATTATAGGCGTGCACCACTGTGCCTGGCTTGTTTTTTTATTTTGAGACAGAGTCTTGCTGAATTGCTTAGGGTCTCGCTAAATTGATGAGGCTGGCTTTGCACTTGAATCCTCTTGCCTCAGCCTACAAAGAAAGTGTATGTGAAAGGCACTTGACTCCTGATATACCAAATGAATGTACTATTCCACTCTCTACCACTTAAGCTGCAGATGCTCTCTCTATTTTGTCCCTGATACCCTCACTCTTAAGGCAGTTTTCAGGTAGTACACCTTGATGTATAGGCCATTCAGGGGGACCTTACAGGGTTCTATGATGAACACTCTTGGGCTTCTGACTAGGAGAACCAACTTGCCCTGTATCTGAACCAGGCCTCCTGAGTTTTTAGTTCATTCAAGCTGCCTGGTAGGGGGACATGTGGGGACACATTTCCAGGAAGAATGGAACTAAAATAGTGATAAGGTGATATTAGTGTTTGCCACTATATTATGGCTTTTGAAAGTCTCCAAATTTATATATACTTATAAGTCATATAACAGAATTTGAGTGACCCATTTCCAGTCTACATGTATCTTACTATTCTATAGGCCTATGAAGCTCCATTAAGATATAAGGACCAGGTGGTTTACTATACTGTTGTGTCAAGAGACTTGTAAAACCACAAACTGGTCTCAAGAACTATTACTTCAAGATGACACATGCAGATGCTAATGGCATCTGGTGCCTTTATAGGGTGCAGTGAACTTGCACATGGAAGAAGAAGTTGAAGACTACTTACTCAAGAAGCCCATTGTACCTACAGATGGCAAACGTGTCATCGTTGTATTCCATTGTGAATTTTCTTCTGAGAGAGGCCCACGCATGTGAGTACTGCACAGAATGAGGCTCCAGGACAGAAGCCCCGTGTTGGTTTTGTGGGACATGGTGTGTGGCTTGCACTTGAACCATTTTGATTATATATAACCTTTGTTTTTCTAAATTCTTTATTATTTAGCAGCCGATTGACATTTTTTTTTCCTTTTGTGAACAGCCTCCTTGGGTATAATTTATAGGCTTGACCTAATTTCAGTTGCAGAGGATTTTCAGACTGTTTCAGTCCATCACTGTTAATGATGCTAGTGTTGTCCAGGGAGTATTTCCCATGAATCCAACCTCTTTTCCTGAGTGGCTTATTGTTGGTCCTCTATACTGGCTCTTCCAATTTTCCTCACTATCTCTTTAGTACCAAGGATTGAACCCAGAGGTGCTTAACTTTGAGGCACATCCCCAGCCCTTTTTATTTTTTGAGACAAGGTCTCTCTAAGTTGCTGATGCTTGATCCTGCCTCAACCTCCCATATTTCTGGTATTTCAGGTGTACTCCAACACACACCCAGCTCTCCTACTCTCTTTAGTTCTATCTGTGGGGCTGCTGGTCTCATGACATCCTTCAAGTGATTGTTGTTTATGCAAATAACATGAAAGTGTGATGTTCTTGCTGTACAACTTAGTAGAATATGATTGGGCTGGGGTTGTGGCTCAGCAGTAGACGCTCGCCTTGCTTGTGCGAGGCCCCGGGTTCAATCCTCAGCACCACATAAACATAAATAAATAAAGGTATTATGTCCAATTACAACTAAAAAATAAATATTTATTTATTTTATTTTTTCAATATCTTTATTTTACTTTTATGTTGTGCTGAGGATCAAACCCAGTGCTTGACACATATTAGGCGAGCACTTTACCTTTGAGCCACAATCCCAGTTCCCAAAAATAAATATTTTTTTTAAAAATTCAATATAATGCTTTAAAACATTTGATGATAGGAGTGCATAAAAAAGGATTGGAAGCCTGGAATGTGGCAGGCATCTGAGGCAATAAAAACCCAGCAACAGGGATGTGGTGACTCGTGCCTATAATTCCAGTGACTCAGGAGGCTGAAGAAGCAGAAGGATCACAAGTTTGAGGCTGGCCTCAGCAATTTAGTGAGACCCTGTTTCAAAATAAAAAACACCAATATAACATAGTAAAGATACAACAGTGAGCAAAATCAGCAAGGACCCTGCTGCAGTGGAGGTCACAGTGGTGAGAGAAATAAGTTGATCATGTTAAGTCCTAAGAAAACAAGGACATATGGTTAGAGAGAGGTAGAGCAGAGGGTTCAGCTTCAACAATAGCCCAGGATAAACTTCTGATAGGGCCACATTCTCATGCCACTTTGGGTTGTTGGTTTTTTTCCTCCCTTTGGTGCTAGAGATCAAACCCAGGACTTCACACATGCTAGGCAAATGCTCTACCACTGATAAATACCTCTAGCTGGGCACCCTGTTTATTTTGAATCTTTTCAAAGCTCAAAGGTTGTAGTTGCATAGACTTCACCTGATTTCATCAGTTGCTAATATTTACCAAATTTGAGTGCATATATTCCTAATATGCACAATAGGAACTTGACACACATGGCCATTTCCCCAGGTCTTTCAGGCATCTGTCTCCTAAGGATAAGGACTTTGTTTTGGTTTTTTTGTTTTGTCAGTCCCCACCCCCCAAAGGAAAAAAAATACTAGGGATTGAATACAGGGAACTCTGCCACTGAGCTACATCCCCAATCCTTTTTCTGTTTTGTTTTTGTTTATTTGGTTTTTGTTTTTGCAGTACTAGAGATTGAACCTAGGGCTTCACACATGCTGGGCTAGTGCTCTACCACTGAGCCACATCCCAAGCTCTTTTAATTTTTTTTTTTCCTTTTTTATTTTGAGAAAATAAGTTGCCCAGGCTAGTCTTAGACTTGTAATACTCTTGCCTTTGCCTCCTGAGTTGCCAGGATTACAGGATTACTAGGCTCAGTAGGACCTTGTACCTTCTTGACAAGCACTAATCCACATCGCTATCCCTTTGCCCTTCATTAATACAAAATCAGCCAGGCATAGTTGTGCACATCTGTAATCCCAGTTTAAAAGGGCTGGGAATGTAACTCAGCGGTAAAGCTCCCCTGGTTAATTCCCAGTACCAAATAATAATAATAATACAAAATGACAAAAAGGTGATATTTGAGCAAGACTTAAGTTCATTTCCAAGTAGACAAAAGGGAGACAATCTAACAAATATATAAATTGTGCATTATGTTAGAAGGTGCTTCAGAGAAAATTAAGGCCAGATGGCGGGGGCTGGGGATGTGGCTCAAGCGGTAGCGCGCTTGCCTGGCATGCGTGCAGCCCGGGTTTGATCCTCAGCACCACATACAAAGAAAGATGTTGTGTCTGCCGAAAACTAAAAAATAAATATTAAAAAATTCTCTCTCTCTCTCTCTCCTTTAAAAAAAGAAAAAGGCCAGATGGGACCTCCCAGGCAGATTGGAAGAACAGCAGGGGGGCCAGAGTGGGGAGGGAGCTAACATAAGGGTAAAAGCAGGATGCTATAAGGACTGCAGCTTCCTGCGGGTGGTGGGGGGCAGTAAAGAACTACCAGCCAGATGAGGTTAGTAGGAGAAAAGCATTCAGTGTTCACTCAAAGCACTGGATGCAAGAAGATGCCCCGTGGCTGGTGTAGGCCTAACCTATTCAAAAGGCATGGGTACAGAGAATTCCACTAAGACAATAGATGAATGAAGGAGACTGGTCAAGGAGCATGTTGCGCAAGCTGGCTCAGAAGCCAGTGCCACACATAGTGTCCATGGAGATGCTGGGCAGGGTCAGATACTAGGAATGTTTGGAGAAAAGAGGCTTGGGGAAGAGACGATCTACCAGTACTAACTGTACGTGCTCACGTGGTCAGGAACTTATAGTTTGGTACTGGTTAACTAGATAACATTTTATCTTAGGAATAAATGAATAAGGCTGGGAAGATAAGTATAACTGCTTTTTATTGCATTGTCTTCTGTTTTTCTATATTAGTAGGGATAACCTTGCATTGATCCTTTTTTTCCTTTTACTAGGTGCCGGTATGTGAGAGAGAGAGATCGGCTTGGTAATGAATACCCCAAACTCCACTACCCTGAGCTCTATGTCCTGAAGGGGGGATACAAGGAGTTCTTCCTGAAATGCCAGGTAAGATGGGCTTTCTGGAGGGCCTGTTTCCCACCCCCATTTTGGACCAGTGGGTCTGTCTGGTGGTCATCACTGTGTCTTGCCAGGGGCCTGGGAATAAGTTGGGTATCTGCCCTGCACAGAGGGCTCCTGTAGAACGCACTACCAGCATCTCCGTTGCTATTCCAAGCTCATAGCTCTGGGCAGGGATGGAGCCAGATATGAGTGTGGGGCAAGTGTTCCCTAACTTCATCCTCTCCTGTTCCCTCCTGTCCCCTTAGTCTTACTGTGAGCCCCCCAGCTACCGACCCATGCACCATGAGGATTTTAAAGAAGACTTAAAGAAGTTCCGCACCAAGAGCCGGACCTGGGCAGGAGAAAAGAGTAAACGGGAGATGTATAGTCGTCTGAAGAAGCTCTGAAAGTTTTGGCACCAGAAAGCAGCAGCCTGGGCCTCCCTCCCCTTTTCATCTATTTGCTGCAAAGAAACTTGAGCAAAGGGGCCAGCTGTGTGACATTTGGAGAGAAAGCCTGGGACATCGTGCCTGAAACCTACCTCCCACACTCCCAGGTTGGAGCCCAGAAGAGGCTGCACCTCTTCTATCCCTATAAGATGTTCTCTTTCCTCATCAGGACTGTCTGCCAAGGCTGTGCCATAGTGCAGTCCTATCTCCTCTTCAAGTTGTTTTCCCTACAAATGGATGAAGCAACTGGGGCCTTATTGAGTTCTGGGCTTCTCTGATGAGGGGATGGGTGGAGGAGGGGAAAGAAGAAGTAACACAAACAGAAATGCTGCTGGCCAAATACCAAAGACAGCCTGGGAAGGAAAGATCTTTATGGGATAACCCGTATCTTAATTTATTCAGCTTCATCAATTTTTTTTTTTTAACTCCTGGAGACTTTTATTTTACTATTTCATTAAGTCGAAATACTGCCATTCTAGGTAGGGTTTTATCATCCCAGGGACTACCTCAGCTTTTAATTTAAAAAAAAAAAAAAAAGGAAGGGAAGGGTAAGAAAAGGTAAACCTATTGAGTTGTGGGACAACAGAGCTAGGAGCTCATCACCCCCAGGAGGCACTGCATACTGGGGCCGCTGCTATTAAGTCAAGGACTGAGATACTGGTGGGAGTGGGCACTGGACTCAGGCTTGGCTACAAGATATAAGCTAAACCTCCCAGACCTGCCTCTGAGCATTATAATCTATATGCGGGGGAGGTGTTTTCCTGCTCTTCCTCACCCCAGTTCCCTGTGATGTTGACTGGTGTAGGAGTCAGTCCGGAAAGCACTTCAGGCAGCTTCCATTGGGCCACCCCCAGGCCTGTGTTGGAATGTCTTAGTGTAGGTATCCAGGGTAAAGGGTGGGGATGGGTGGGCTCCAAAGGATGGGGAAGGGACATATCCATTAAGTGTCCTATTATTACTCTGATACTCTCTGGTAACTTTTAATTTAAAAAAAAAAAGTCATTTTATGAACCAAGGAGTATCAAATCAGTGTTGGATGGGCCACCCCAGGGAGGGGGCAAGAGCCCCTGGGTGTTAGGAGGAAGGAGTGGTTCCTGGCATACAGATAACTGTATAAAATGGTTCTCAGGAGGGAGCTTGGTGGATTTTGAAGGTAAAACTTTCTGGGTTTATCATGTTTTAATTCAAGGGACAGGGAATGATGAATCATCACCAGTTAGTCCTTATCTAGCCCCATGGAAGTGTTGGTCTTCTCAAGAGAATACCTCCCATCCAAGGAGCCTTGGGGCTGCCTTAATTCTACACAGGCCTGTTTGGTGCCTGCTAATCCCTACCCTCCAGCACCAGCCTCCTTACCATCATTCCATTGGGGTATAGCCAGGATTCTCTTACAAAAAGAGTCAGTCTCCCCTCTTACCTCTGCTTCCTATTCTGGGGGTGGGGAGGGAATCAGTGATATTGGAGATGACTAGTTGCTGTTTTGGGTTTGAGTTGCATTTGGATATAAAACAATCTTGTTGGAAAATATGTGGGGAGGAGGGGAATGGGGGAAGGCCTCTTCCCTTACATGTCAAGATACATCCCAGTTGGTCTCTGATCTTGTTTGTAGGTGTTCTGTTGGTTGAATGCCTTAAGGGGGGATGGCTTTCAGATTGTACCAGCTTACCTAGTATTGTTAACCAACTGGTGCAGGCTCTAAAAATAAAGTGATCTTGAACCCTTACTCTCTGCCTTGTTATTGATGGATTTAAAAGGGATCGTTTCCCCATGTATTTCTGGGACTACACTTTAATACCAGTGTGTGGAGCAGCTACATTTCCTGAAAACAAAGGCTCTGATAACAGCCCAACTTCAGAATTGACTGGAACAGTCTCTACTTAGTATCCTGAGACCAAAAACAAATGTTCATGTTGTCAAGGTGAAATGGGTATATTAATTTGCAAGTGGTGAAATTCCAGCAACTGGGGAAGCTGTAGTAAGAGGATCTCAAATTTGAGGCCAGGGCTGGGGCTGGGGCTCAGAGGTAGAGCGCTCACCTACCATTGGTGAGGCACCCGGTTTGATCCTCAGCACAGCACCACATAAAAATAAAATATTGTGACCACCTATAATTAAAAAATATATATTAAAAAAAATTTAGAGGCCAGCTTTGGCAATTTAGCAAGACCCTATCACTAAATAAGACATTAAAAGGGCTGGGGATGTGGCATGGTGGTTAAGCACCACTGTGTTAAATCCCAGTACAAATATTTAATATATATATATATAAACTTGGTAGAGGACTGGAATAGTGGTACACACCTGCAATCCTAGCTACTCAGAAAGCAGAGGCTGGAGGGCCACAAGTTTAAGCATACTGTAGCCTTTTTTTTTTTGGTACTAAGAAATGAACCCAGGTGCTGGGGATGTGGCTCAAGCGGTAGCGCGCTCGCCTGGCATGCGTGTGGCCCGGGTTTGATCCTCAGCACCACATACAAAAACAAAGATGTTGTGTCCGCCGAAAACTAAAAAATAAATATTAAAAAAAATTATCTCTCTGTCTCTAAAAAAAAAAAAAAGAAAAGAAATGAACCCAGGGGTGCTTTGTCACTGAGCCACAACCCCAGACATATGTTTTTGAGACAAAATCTCACTAAGTTTTTCAGGCTAGCCTCCAAATTTGTAATATTGGTGATGCACGCCTGTAATCCCAGTGGTTTAGGAGTCTGAGGCAGGAGGATTATGAGTTCAAAGCCAGTCTCAGTAAAAGCGAGGTGCTAAGCAATTTGGTGAGACCCTGTCTAAATAAAATACAAAATAGGGCTGGAGACGTGGCTCAGTGGTCAAGTGCCCCTGAGTTCAATCCCTAGTACCCCCACACCAAAAAATTGTAATCCTGCCTCTTGAGCCTTTGGGATTACATGTGTGTGCCACCTGGCCTGCTCTAGACAAAGAGACCCTACTTCCCTACTTTGAAAAAAGGACTGGGGGGTGTAGCTCCATGATAGAGTGCTGACTTAGAATGTGTTGAGGCCCTGGGTTCACTCCCCAATATGAAAAAAAAACCCAAAACCTTCCCTTAAGACTGGGTGTGTAGCTCAACAGTAGAACACTCCTATGCAAAGTGCCCTGCCACTGAGCTACACCCAAGCCAGATATCTCTGCATATTTTAAAGCATATAAAAAGTATTAGTGTCAGGTATGGTGTGTGCCTATAAACCCAGCTTCTCAGGAAGACAGGAGTCCTGTGCAACACCCCATCTCAAAAACAACGAAAGAAAAAGGTCAGCGGGTAGCTGAATGCAGTGGCACATGCCTGTAATCCCAGCAATTCAGAGGCTGGGATTACAAGGATTAGTGGAAACCCTGTCTCAAAATAAGGGCTGGGGATGTAACTCAGGGGTAAAGCACTCAATCTTCAGTACCAAAAAAAAAAAAAAAAAGGACATAGGCTGGAAATATAGTTCAGTGGCAAAGAATGTGATTATCATTCTTGAGGCCTGAATATTGATTACAATGGTAGTCAGTAACACATCTGTGCTAGGCACCCCCTTTGGAGATCCTGGGGATTGAACCCAGGGGAGCTTTACTACCAAGCTGTATCCCCAGACCTTCCTTATTTTTATTTTGAGGCAGAGTCTCACTAAATTGCTAGGGCCTTGCTCTCAAACTTGCAATCCTCCTGCCTCAACCTCTAATTTCTTTGAGACAGGGTCTTGCTAAATTGCTGATCTTGAACTTGCTATCCTGCCTTAGCCTCTGTTAGAGTCTGTAAACAAGTCAAGATGACGCCTGGCATTTTGCAGAGGGAGTGGTTTGTGAAGTAAAGCCAGGGAGCCATTAAGTGTGGAGATTCCTTATTGGTTGACTGCTGTATCTAGTTTATGTTAATTAAGATAAGCTGTGTGTAATGTATATATACCCCTCCGGTCCTACAATAATAGGCTCCCACTCCTGCTGTATCAATCTACACAAGTTGTTTGTCACCCATCCCCCCAACCCCCCCCACCCCGGTTATTTTGCTGCAGCCGGACTTCGGCAAGTCACCAGAATTGCAGGTGTGTGCCACCACACTCAGCAAACCCTTTTTGTTTCTTGAGACTAGATCTCACTAAATTCCCCAGACTGACCTAGAACTTGTGATCCTCCTGTCTCTGTTTCCTGAATAGCTGAAATCACAGGCATGCACTACCATACCCAGTCCATACACTTCTTTTCTTTCTTTCTTTCTTCCTTCCTTCCTTCCTTCCTTCCTTCCTTCCTTCCTTCCTTCCTTCCTTCCTTCCTTCCTTTCTTTCTTTCTTTCTTTCTTTCTTTCTTTCTTTCTTTCTCTCTCTTTCTCTTTCTCTCTTTCTTTTAGTACTAGGGATTGAACCCAGGGGCACTTTACCATTGAGCCACATCCCCAACTCTTTTTTATATTTTATTTTGAGACAGGGTCTCACTGAGTTGCTTAGGGCCTCACTAAATCGCTGAGGCTGTTTTTTGAACCCATGATCTTCCTGCCTCAGCCTCCTGAGCCACTGGGATCACCACACCTGGCCCATACATACACTTCTAAATACATTAAACTTATATGTACATTTCTGCATGTCTGTGTGTATGTGTGCATGTGTGTTGCTTAGGGATGGAAGCCAGGACTTCAATGCAAGTTAGTTAAAATCTACTTAGCTACACTCACACACACTTCTCCCAATATCTTTTTTTTTTTTTTTTGAAACAATGTGTGGCTAAATCACCTTGAACTTGCGATCTTCCTTCCTCAGCCTCTAGAGTAGCTAGGATTACAATTATGTGCCTCTATATTCAGCAACTTTGTCTTTTTTTTTTTTTAATCATGGAGAACTTCAAACATAAAAGTAAAATAATGACCCATTTTCTACCCATTACTCAATTTCAGTCATTACTCATTGCCAATCTTGATTCTCTTCCTTACTTCACTCTGACTTTGCTTTTTATCTTTTCTTTGAACAGGTAATACTTACCTTGATTGTTGAAATAGCCAGCTGATTTCCTGTTGGACCCATCCTTGCCACAACGAACTTGCTAAAATGGCTAATTAGGTCAACCCATTTCTACTTGAAAATTGAATGGTTCCTTGTCTATAAAATGAAACCTGAATTCTTTAGCCCATGCTAAAATAAAATATATAATCTTAGTCTTATCCTTTGCTTATTTTGTACTCCAATAATAGGGCAGATTTCTTTCTCAAATGCTTCCTACCCTCTGAACTTTGCTTGTTATAGCTAGAAGCCTGCCATGCAGAAAACTTACATCTACTATAGAAAAACTTACATATGGACATGCACAAAGTTAAGAGTTGATGAACTCAGAAACTTGGTCAAGATTAACTTATTTTAAAATTTCAGGACAACTATTACATGCAAGATATGATCCTCTAGATAAAAATTAAAAGCATGTAAGGATGTATAAAAAATAATTCAATATATTCAGATTTCACACATCAGCCTGAGAACAAACAACATAACTGAAACCACTGTGACTTGATTATAAACACTTCAGCCTCTCCCACCCCAATACGGAATCATTACCTTTCCCAGGACTATGATTGAAACTAAGCAAGAAAATAACAATTGTTTTCTGTGTTTTAAAACTTTACATAAATATATCCATTTTGTGCACATTCATCTGCAGCTCATTTTTTTTAAATTTTTTTTTTAGTTGTAGATGGACACATTACCTTTATTTTGTTTACTTTTTATGTGTTGCTGAGAATCAAACCCAGAGCCTCACACATACTAGGCAAGTGCTCTACCACTGAGCCACAACCCCAGCCCTCAGTTTGATTTTTATTCCTCTTCATCACACATTTAAAGGGTACCTGGTTCCAGGCAGGGCAAAGCCTGAGTTTAGTAACTCAGGGCCACACCTGTCCAACAAAAGAGCCTAGAGTAAGTTCCTTCCCTTTCTCATGGATAAAAGCATTTGAACTACATATTACCCTTTCGCTGCCTGTGTCTCAACCATTCTGTGGGTCTGGTATTCAGATGACCTTTGCATTATCCCAAAATCCACTTGGAAGAAGGGTCTTTTTTTTTTTTTTAAGAGAGAGTGAGAAAGAGAGGGAGAGAGAGAATTTCAATATTTATTTTTTAGTTTTTGGCGGACACAACATCTTTGTATGTGGTGCTGAGGATCGAACTCGGGCCACACGCATGCCAGGCGAGTGCGCTACCACTTGAGCCACATCCCCAGCCCTGGAAGAAGGGTCTTAGTGAAGAAAAATCTGTTTCATTCACTCATTCAATATTTGAATTGCAATGAACACAGAATAAGACAGGTGTTCCTGAAAGGAGCTTCTGCTCTAGTGGGAGAAATAATCAAAGATTACAAGTCAGGGCTGGTGGTGCGGCTCTTGTAGGTCATTTGCCTAGTTTTCTGGAAGTCCTGGATTTGATACCCAATGCCACATACACACAAAAGATTAGGAGTACTTAGGAGCATCAATTTCATGAAACAGAAACTAGAAAAGAGAAGGGTTCAGCGGGGAGCAGTGGCACACACACCCATATCCCAATGACTCAGGAGGCTGAGGCAAGAGATCCCAAGTTCAAAGCCAGCCTTAGCAATTTAGTGAGGCCCTAAGCAACTTAGTGAGACCCTGTCTCAAAATAAAAGATAAAAAGTACTGGGGATGTGACTCAGTGGTTGAGCACCCTTGTATTCCTCAGAAATAAAAAAAAGGGTGGGGGGAAGGCTGTGGATGTGGCTCAGTGGCCAAGTACCCCTGGGTTCAATCCCTAGTGCCACAAAAAGAGAGTCCAGAGAACATGGAGTTCCAGAGCAAAGGAAAGAAATATATCCCAGAGGAGATGATGTTCAAACCTGATCTTGACTAGAAGTATCATGAGACAGGATTTCCAAGAAGAAGGAACACACCATGCAAATGTGAAATACCATACATTCATTCAGAGAAAGAGGCTGAAGGAGATGGAGAAACAGAACTGGGGCCCAGACACATCAGTGTTGTCCAACTGGAAGACTCAGAGATAAGGCAAAGCTCCCTTGCCTGTGGCCGAAAATGCACCACTGCCAACCTTGAAAAACAAAAGCTGCCCACATTAGGTCTGGAGGAATGGCTGGGAAGGGAGACAAAAAGCAGCAGGGCAAGTTGGGTGGCCTGGGGCAGTTCTCAGCCTCTATGTGATTGTGATCTGGTGGCAGATTAGGAGTGGAGATTACCTTGATGATTCCCAGACCCTGTGACCTTGGTCACCCAGAAATCCAGGCTTGAATTCCTGGAAATCATGCAAAGTCCTGTACAGTACCACGCTCCAGCACAGGGAGGCGACCCTAACAGTGATGAGCGGAGCAGACAACTCTTTAAGTCCAGGCCAGTCAGCCTGCCTGGCACCCCCCCACACACACCCCACAGGCCTCCTTTGTCCTTTCAGATTTTGTTCAGTGCCAGCTGCGTACAGGGCTTTAGGCAGAGATCAAGTCATAGCCATGGTGACCCACCAGATGGCGATGGTGACCAAGTTTGGCTCCTCTTTCCAGACGTTCTGAGCATCTGCCCTCCAGCAACTCTTCCCAGAACCAGTAACTGGGAAGAGCTTGGGTTCTGCAGGAGCCACCCCACCCATATTCTCACTACCCCTCCCCTGGTCTGGCTTTGGAAGCATTTTTGTTTGTTTTGCAGTGCTGGGAATCAACTCAAGGCCTGCAGCTAGGGAAGCACCCTACCACTGAGCTACACCCCCCAGCCCTTCAGGGTTTGTATTGAATGACAGTGCAGGGTCCACCTTAACCTTTTCAATGCCTAACACTTTCCCCAGGAGGATGGCCTTGATCACTGGCAGACTCTAATCAAAAATTAAGAGCACCAGGCTGGTGGCACAAAGCTGTAATCTCAGCAATGGCGATGCATTAAGCAACTCAGTGAGACCCTGTCTCTAAATCAAATACCAAATAGGGCTGGGGATGTGGCTCAGTGGTCCAGTGACCCTGAATTCAATCCCCAGTACAAAAAAAAAAAAAGAATTAAGAGGGCCTATATTGGAATTCTGGCTGTCTACAAGCAGCTGTGTGACCCTAGGCAGAACATTTAACTTCTCTGGACCTCAGAAGTCTTTCTAAAGGATGGACTTGAGCAACACATCTCTCCATCCTAGAAATTTTCTCCTGCTCCTGCACACAATTCCTGTTGGGCCTTTTCACCTTTGCTGACACCTCTGGCAAATGCCCTTCTTTTTTTCAAGTAACTCATTCATTCTTATAAAATAAATGGCATAACTATTGAAATTTAACACTCAACTGATGGGTTAAACTACAGCTTAGACCCAGATATGTCTCCCATACATTGGGGAAATATATTAGAAAATAATTTAGAATACAACACTAAAACATACTTATCATATTTACCAACAGAGTGTGAAAGAAGCAGAAAGAGAACATAATAAGAAGATCTAACATCAAATTTGAGCCCCAGAAAGAAGGGATAGAGAGAATGGAGGAAAAGTACTTTTTATTTATACTAGGGATTGAACCCAGGGGCATTCAACCACTGAGCCACATCCTCAACCTGGTTTTTATTTTTTTAACTTTGAGTCAGGGTCTCTCTAAGTTGCTTAGGTCCTTGCTTGCCGCAGTCCGGCTGCAGCAAAATAGCGGGGCGGGGTGTGACGAGCAACTTGTGTACATTGATACAGCAGGAGTGGGAGCCTTTTATTGTAGGACCGGAGGGGTATATATACATTACACACAGCTTATCTTAATTAACATAAACTAGATACAGCAGTCAACCAATAAGGAATCTCCACACTTAATGGCTCGCTGGTGTTACTTCACAAACCACTCCCTCTGGCAAAACCAGGCGCTGTCTTGACTTGTTTACAGACCCTAACATTTCCCCCTTTTATTTAATTTAAATAACGACCATAGTGGTTTTTACACAAACACCATAAATAATCTGCTACAAGCAGAAGGGGAGGATACAAAATGCCACAATATCAAGCCAATTGATGGCTCCATGCAAGAAGCCCTTGGAAAAATTATACCAGCAATGACACCTTTAGCAAAGATACCGAGTTACAATTTGTTGTAGATTACAGTTTGTTGTCTCAGTCCAGGTAAAGAAGTGTCTCAATAGATTAACTCACAGTCCAGGTAAATCACAGTCCAGGTAAGTTCACAGTCCAGGTAAGTTCTGCAAGCAGCTAGCTTAAATCACAGTTCAGGTAAGTTCTGCAGGCAGCTAGCTTGATCTGAAGTCTCGTCCGGTTTTCAGCCGAAGTTTTGTCCGGTTTTCAGCAACACTGGAAATCCTTCCACCCTCGTCCTCACTGGCACTGGGATGAAGGCAGGAACTCCGGCAATGATGCTAAAGAATATCCTGTAGTATTCCAGCAGGCCCTAAGAAAACAACCTTCTGAACAATTTAGTACATTATCTCAAGGTTTTTTACTTTTGAAATAAGCCTTAATAGTGCTCATTACTCATTAGCTTCCAGGTGTGGGAGAACCATGTAGTTACTGGCCTTGGAAATGATCAAACTTCAGGGATGCAGCCGTCTTCCGCCTGCAGCATCCCGGGCATCCCCAGATGGCCCTGGGGAGAGTCCGGGGAGTGTCCCGGACTCAAACTGCCACTGGGCACAGGGAGCAAGAGCCTGTGAGACTGTGCCTCTGGGTCAGGTTTGGATTTGGGCTCTCACAGTGGCGTCCCGCTCCCCGGGCGTGGGGGGGGGGGGTGAGGAAGAGCCGGCTGGCTTGGAAAGTCCTTGCTGCGCCATGACCGGCTCGTGCACGTGGCAGCAGCCACTGCGACGATTCACGCACCCTCCGGTAACGAAAAGTATTTAGTAATAGCCTTTTGCTGCAACTTTTTTCCTGATAATCCTTCCTCCTCTGAACTTTCTTCTTTCTGACTAGAGTTCCTGGGCTTCCATCAACACATGCCATAACTATTCTTGGTTCCACTGGCGTGCCTTCTTCCCTTAGTAATTTACTTCTCACCCCTTCCATATTTTCGTCACAAAGACAATACAACATTTCAAGACAAAACAAGACACAAACATACTGTATCAATCCTCTCCATTTTCTCAAAATGGCCATTTTTCCTCTTGCCCTATCTGCCTAGGGACGAGCAGATTTGCTTCCGTCCTATCTAGGGACGGGCAGCTTTTCCTCGTCAACTTACCCCAGAGTGTCCCTGGGCTCCCCATATGGACCACCATCTGCCGCAGTCCGGCTACAGCAAAATAGCCAGGGGGTGATGAGCAACTTGTGTACATTGATACAACAGGAGTGGGAGCCTTTTATTGTAGGACCGGAGGGGTATATATACATTACACACAGCTTATCTTAATTAACATAAACTAGATACAGCAGTCAACCAATAAGGAATCTCCACACTTAATGGCTCGCTGGTGTTACTTCACAAACCACTCCCTCTGGCAAAACCAGGTGCCGTCTTGACTTGTTTACAGACCCTAACACTTGCTAAGTTGCTGAGGTGATCCTCTGGATCCTGCCTCAGCCTCCTGAGCCACTGGAGAAAAACAATTTTTAAGGAAACAATAGAGGGGCTGGGGATGTGGCTCAAGTGGTAGCGTGCTTGCCTAGCATGCGTGAGGCACTGGGTTCGATTCTCAGCATCACATATAAATAAAGTAAAGATATTGTGTCCACCTAAAACTAAAAAATAAATATTTAAAAAAAAAGAAGAAGAAGAAACAATAGGGGCTGGGGATGTAGCTCAGTAAAGAGCACTTGCCTGGCATGGTGAGGCCCTGGATTCAATCCCTAGTACCACAAAATAAATAAATAATTTATAAAACAAAATTAAAAAATGACTGGGTGGAAAACTTGAATCTACAAAATCAAGAAACCCCTCCAAACTAGAGTGAATAAGAAATCCACATCTGAACATGTAATGAGGACAGGATACCAAAGATGCATGATCTCGATAAACACATACTGAACAGAAGGCCAGAACACCCACACAGAGACACCTAGCTGCTGCTCCACAGCACCAATGGAAGACTGACCCCTCATGGAAACACACAGGTCTCTCTGTCGTCTTATCCTCTGTCATCTCTTCCTGTCGTCCTTTCCTCTTCCTAAACCCAAACCCCTCAGAACAGATAGCTCCTCTTAAGTTTGGCCTGTGGCCTTCTAGACCTTTTCAATGCGTTTATAAAGAAAATATGCCAAGTACAGTGGCATATTCCTGTAATCCCAGTAACTAGGGAAGTTGAAGCAAGAGGATAGCAAGTTTGAGGTCAGCCTGGGCAAATTGCAAGACCCTGTCTCAAACTAAAGAATAAAAGTGGTTAGGGATATAGCTCAATGGTAGCCCCAGTACCACTAAATTAAAAAATAAGTAATTTTTATTTATTTTATTATATATTTATTTATATAATATAAATATATATTTATATATCTATATGGCTTCACATATATTTATATATCTATATGGCTTCAAATCTTTTCTTTTTTCACAGGGTACTAGGGATGGTACACAGGGGCACTTTTACTACTGAACTACATTCCCAGTCCTTTTTATTTTTTTACTTTGAGGCACAGTCTCACTAAGTTGCTTAGGGCCTTGCTAAATTGTGCAGGCTGGCCTCAAATTTGCCTCGGCCTCCCAAGTGAGTGGGATTACAGGCATATGCCACCATGCCCAGCTCAAATGTTTTCTTGATATGGCAATTTCACTTCTAGGAATTTATACTACATAAATACATGGTATATATGTACGAGAATATTGATTGAGGGGCTAGAGTTGTGGCTCAGAGGTAGAGTACTCTCCTAGCATGTGTGGGACAGTGGGTTCCATCCTCAGTACCAAATAAAAATAAAATAAAGATATCGTGGTTCACCTGTAACTAAAAAATAAATATTTTAAAAAATAATGTTGATTGAACCATTGTTCATGAATAAGAAAATATGTATTTTATATATGTAGAGTATATACATTATCATAAAATGATTCAACAAAAGGTTCTAGTTTCACAAATAAGTTTAGGAAACTGCAAGATAAGCAATTTTCACCTGGTTTTTCTTTCTGTGGATTTTGTGGTTGGTAATGATTTTTTTTTTCTTTTTTGGACTCTAGGAATTGAACCCAGGGACACTTTGCTATTGAACTACATCCTCAGTTTATTTAGAGACAGAATCTTGCTAAATTGCTTAGGGCCTCACTAAATTGCTGAGGCTGGCCTTAATCTTGAGTTCCACCTGCCTCAGGCACCCAAGTTGCTGGAATTACAGGTGTGCACTACCACACCTGGCCTGTGCTGAACCTTGTGTGTGGCCATTCTTACTTGATTCTCACAGGATGGAATTTACCCCATCTTATGGGGTAGGACGGGAATACCTACAATAATTGCAATGGATGAGTTGCTTCTGGTAACTCAGCTAACAAACAGCAGAGGTGAGGACCAGGTGCACTGGTGCACACTTGTAATCCCACAGATTTGGGAGGCTGAGGCAGGAGCATTGCAAATTTAGAGCCAGCATCAGCAACTTATCAAGGCATTAAGCAACTAATCGAGACCCTACCTCCAAAAAACTATAAAAAAGAGCTGGGGATGTGGCTCAGTGGTTAAGCGCCCCTGGATTCAATCCCTGGTACAACAAAACAAAACAAAAAAACAGAAGGGGTAGTAAATGTTTGGGTTTCAGGTTCCAAGATCTTTCCTTTCTCCTACTTTCAAGCCACCTTCCTAAAAAGCACACTGCTAAGATTGCTTCTTGGATGACTGATGGAATGTTGGAAAGAGATGTCTTAGGGAGCCACAGGTAGTGGAGTTAGTGTCTGGGACAAAGACTTGTGTGGTATTTTCCAGCCTTGGGCCCAAGAACTACTACTGTAACAGAAACAGGAGAATGAGGACCCAACCTGAGGTCCCTCCCTGCCCTGACCCCACCCAATTACCTCACTGTCAAGCATGGTCTCTGGCTGCAGCCAGATGAGTGGACCTGGGAGAGGTTGGATGGTAGGTGGAGTTTCCAGGAAATCAGGGTGAACAAACCACCAGACCTGAGTGTGTGACAGTACTGGAGGCAGGGAGGGAAGAGGTGTACCGAAGTGGGTCTAGATGAGAGAAAATACCTGGTGCGTTGTCTCCTTTTTGCAAGATTCTGGGTTCACCCCACAGGGGTTATTGAGCGGTAGTAGAGTGTTTTCAGGTTCCCTTATAGCAACCTTTTACCTAATTCTATCTTCTTTTTCTGTTCAAATACTTTAACAGAGGACATTTCCTTCCTCCAACACAAAGCAGTATAGAAAGTGGTCAGACTCAGACTGGCTCCCTGAGGGCTCCCTGAAGGCCATGCTCCCGGAAGGCCATACCCTTTGGTCTTCAATTCTGAATTAAGGCTTCAACTTTTTGATCCCAGAAGTCTTCTCTGGATGACTCCAACTATGAATTTCCAGGAGAGTTAATTTTCTAATTTGTGGCTGGGTTTGTGGTAGGTCTTAAACAGATAATGCAGAGAACAGGAAGAGGTGGGGGCCACTTGATCTAACTTTGATGAGGGAGAGAAACTGTCTTGCATCTGAGCAGAGGCCACATTCTGGTTACTTAGATTCCCTTGGTGTGGTGTCTTTCCTTTGATCCAACTGAGCTTTTTGTTCCAGATGGGTTAATGCCCTGATTCAGCTGCAGTCCAATCTCAGCAATCCTTAGCTTGGGAGACACCTCATCTCTCCCTGGCTACCTGCCCCACACCTACCCTGTACCTGGAGGGCAAGAAGAGCAGGACTGGTAGAAACTGAGGTACCTCACCTGGCATTTGCAGTACCCAAATAGCTGGGTGTGCAGGAGGAAGAATGACAAGCTTGGCAGCTGCAGAACTACCTGGCATGGTAGAAAAAGTGGGAAGGCAGGGCTAATACAGGGTGTGGTAGCTGGTCCAGAAGCTCTAAGGCCAGTCCAGACATCTGGCTGGCTCAGGAGGCCCAGATATGTTGACAAATATGGGATGATCCAAAGCACATTCTACTGAGTGCCTTGTGGTCACTAGATTGAGCAGATGAGAAAATCAGTTGATAGAAAATTCAGATCTGGGGCTGGGGATGTGGCTCAAGCGGTAGCGTGATCGCCTGGCATGCGTGCGGCCCAGGTTCAATCCTCAGCACCACATACAAACAAAGATGTTGTGTCTGCCAAAAACTAAAAAATAAATATTAAAAAAACTCTCTCTCTCTTAAAAAAAAAAAAAAAGAAAGAAAGAAAACTCAGATCTATTTTTAGAGAGAGAGGGAAATTTTAATATTTATTTTTTAGTTTTCGGCAGACACAACATCTTTGTATGTGGTGCTGAGGATCGAATCCGGGCCGCACGCATTCCAGGCAAGCGCGCTACCGCTTGAGCCACATCCCCAGCACAGAAAATTCAGATCTATTACCTCTAAAATGCAGATAAATAGTGGGGTAGTTGGTGAATTCAAGGACTTGATATATATGAGGTACTTAGCACAGTTTAGTCAAAGATCCAATGTATGATTATTAGGATCCCAGCACAAAGGGTAGGGCAAATTCAGTGTTTGATTCATCTGTGATTCTCCATATAACTACAAGAACAATAGACAAGCCAGGTGTGGTGGCACACACCTATAATCCCAGCAGCTGGGGAGGCTGAGGCAGGAGGATGACAAGTTCAAAGCCAGTATCATCAATTTAGCAAGGCCCTAGTGAGACCCTGTCTCAAAATAAAAATAAAAAAGGTTGGGGATGTGGCTCAGTTGTTAAACATCCTGAGTTCAATCCCCAGTAACAACAACAACAAAAAAAAAAAACCCATGGGCTGGGGCTGTAGCTCAATGGTAGAGCACTTGCCTAACACGTATGAGGCACTGGATTTGATCCTCAGTACCACATAAAAATAAATAAAATAAAGGCATCCTGTCCATCTACAAGTACAAAATTATTTTTTTAAACAAACGAATAAACAAACAAAACCCAGACAAAATCAAGATAGCAGGGCTAGGGGTGTAGTTCAGTGGTAAAGAACTTGCTACTATTTGGGAGGCTGAAGCAGGAAGATTGTGAGTTCAAGAGCAGCTTGGGCTACTTAATGAGACCCTCAAAAAATAAAAAGGAGCCAGGGGTAGTAATGCACACCTGTAATCCCAACAGCTCCAGAGCCTGAGTCAGGAGGATAATAAATTCAAAGCCAGACTTAGCAATTTAGCAAGGCCCTAAGCAACGTAGTAAGACCCTGTTTCAAAATAAAAATTACAAAGAACTGGGAATATAGCTCAGTGGTAAAGTGTCCCTAGGTTCAATCCCCAGTACCACCCTCCCCCAAAAAATAAATAAATAAAAAATGAAAAGGAAGCCAGGAATAGTGGTTCATACCTGTAATCCCAGTGACTCCAGAGGCCAAGGCAGGAGATTGCAAATTCAAGGCCAGCCTCAGAAACTAAACAAGACCTGTAGCAATTTAGCAAGATCCTTTCTTTAAAAAAAAGAGGACTGGGGAGGCAGCTAAATGTTAGAGTACCCCTGGATTTAGTCTCCATACCACACAAAAAACTAGTCCTCATGAAATCTTATGAGGTAGATACCTTTTTGCAAACTTGCAATCCTCCTGCCTTAGCCTCTGGAGTCATTGGGATTATAAGCATGTGCCGCCACACCAAAATGGTAGATACCATTATTGAGTCCATTTTGCAGGACAAACATATAACTAGCTACATCTGAGACATGCAATGACCACCCACTAAGGGCCTGGTCATACTTCAGGTCAGGCAAAGCTCATTCCTCTCTGGACTTTGCTCCCTCCACTCTCTCTAACCACCCACCACCTGGTCAGAGAGGCCTGCTTGAGGCAGGTGTGAGCACCGCCTTTTGCAGATGAGGAAATCAGGCACCGGAAGGTGGCAGCAACTGACACTCTTCTCTCTGAGTGGCTTCTGCAAGTGGCCTCCCCACACCCAACCTCATTGTGAGCCCACCTCCCACTCTGCCCCTCCACTTCTCCTCCCTCTCAAGTGCAGTCATGTAGGCCTTACTCCCTCCATGAAGTCTCCCTTAAGTGGCTCTCTGAACTGGGGAACAATCTGAGGAGCATTCACCCTAAGGGTCAATGTGGAAGTAGATGGAGACCCTTTCTTTACCGTAAGACTTTGGTGAACAAGAGAGTCAGGAGACACTTCTTGGCCAAAACCAAAAGGAAATTTCATCCAACAGCTGTTTACTGAGCTTCTACCATGCACTGGGTGTACCAGAATCTGGAGTCACACCAGAATCTGGAGAAGGAAGTGGTTCTGCTGAGGTCTCTGATTTATATGAGATTTTGGTTGGTGCTGTGGTGGCTGGAGAGGGGATCCAGGTGTTAGATATTAAGATCAGAAGAGAGGGGCTGCGGATGTGGCTCAAGAGGTAGCGTGCTCGCCTGCCATGCGTGCGGCCCGGGTTTGATCCTCAGCACCACATACCAACAAAGATGCTGTGTCCACCAAAGATTTAAAATAAATAAATAAATATTAAAAAAAAAAAAAAAGATCAGAAGAGAGTTGGGCACAGTGGTACTCAGAAAGCTACTCAGAAAGCTGAGGCAGGAGGGCTGTTTGAGCCCAAGAGTTGAAGGCCAACCTGGGCAGCATAGCGAAACTATCTCAAAAAATATAAACAAACAAATAAATAAATAAGAGCCAGGGATGTTGCTCAGTGGTTAAGAGTCCCTGGGTTCAATCTCTGGTACAAAAAATAAAAAGAAAGAAAGAAAATAGATGTGTTATCACACTTCTGTAATCCCAGGGATTCAAGACGCTGAGGCATGAAGATCTTAAACTCAAAGCCAACCTCAACAATTTAGTGAGGCCTAAGCAACTAAGCAAAACCCTGTCTCAAAATAAAACATAAAATAATGGCTGATGATGTGGCTCAATGGCTTAGCACCCCTGGGTTCAATCCCTGGTACCAAAATAAATAAATAAAATAAAATAAAAGATAAAACCCCCAAGAAGTCAGGATTTAGTGCAGTGGTACAGCATCCCTTGGTTCAATCCCCAGTATCAAAAAAGAAAAAAGAAAAAAACAGAAGAGGAAACTCCTTAAAAAGCTGCAACCTCGGCTGGGGTTGTGGCTCAGTGGTATAGCACTCACATAGCACATGGGTTCAATCCTCAGCACCACATAATAAACAAACAAACAAACAAATAAAATAAAATAAAGGTATTGTGTCCAAGTACAACTAAAAAATATCCAAAAAAAAAAAAAAAGCTGCAACTTGCTTCTTTCCACAGAAGGACATCCTCCCCTCAAAGGGGCTATCATGGCTCTGTGCTGAGGTCTCTGCTTCCATCCTGTTCCCTGCTCATATGGTTCTGGGCCTGTGGAAGGACCACAGCATCATAGCTCCGTGTCCCTGTCTGTAAAAGGTACACATTGTGTGACAAAGAGAAAATGCTTGGAAGCCTCTGGACCCAGTGTTGTCACTGCAAGCACAGCTTTATTTCTCAGAATAAATGTTAGATTCTCTTCCGAACACAAAACTTCTCAACCTCCCAAACAGTTTAGATTTTGTCCTAAGGTCACAGCAAGGTCTCAAGTTCTGTTTTGCCCTGCTGGCCTTTCCTGCCTTACTTCCTGCCTCCCTGATCATCCTCCAGTCCAGCCAGACTTCTCAGCATTCTTCAATTTACCTATTGACAGCTCTGTGTCCCCGAACATGCTGTGCCTTCTTGTAAAGCTCCTTTCCCTCCCCACTGCATAGCAAACCTCTGCCAATCCTTTTTACCCAGTTCAATCCTCTTCTTCCTCCAAAGCTTTTTCAGGCTTCCCTGGGCAGCATTGATGACCCCTTCCTTGGATCCTCAGGGTTTCTCCATACAATTAAATGCTTTATCTTACCTCTCATTTCTTTTTCTCCCTCCCCCCACCACCCCGCCCCTTGTCTCTGGCTCATCCCTTGGTCAACAGAATTCACTTTAGAGAAACTGAAGTTGATTAGGTATGGTGGCATATGCCTGTAATCCAGCAACTCAAGAAATTGAGACAGGAGTATCCTAGTTTTAAGGCCAACCTCAAAATTTTAGCAAGACCCTGCCTCAAAATTAAAAAAAAATAATAATAAAATAAAAAGGACAGGGGACATAACTCATTGGTAATCAATTCCCAGTACAAAATAAAAAAAAGAAAGAGATAGATAGACACAGACTGAAGGTGGTTGAGGAGCTGTATAATTTTTAGGATATCCAGAGTTTGGGGCCAGGCACCATGGCACACACTTGCAATCCTAGTGATTTGGGAAGCTGACCCGCAGGAGGATCACAGGATCACAAATTCAAGGCCAGCCTCAGCAATTTAGCAAGGCCCTAAGCAACTTAGGGAGATGTTGTCTCAAAATAAAAAATAAAAAGGCCTGGGGGGAGGGGGGAATGGGGGGCAGCCAGAACTCAGTGGTTAAGCACCCCTGGGTTTAATCCCTGGTGCAAAAAAAAAGGAGTTTGGGAAAGAGGAACGCACAGCTCAGAACCCACAGCTCAGTTGGGCTGTTTATTGGAATATTCCACATCAGGCTCAAAGACTACTCTCAAAGTTGGTGTCCAGATGAGAGCCACATCATTTCCCTAAGCCCTGAGGCTTCCACTGCATCTGAGTGGTTGGCTCCAGTGAAGCCCATCTACACATTTGAGCAAGGCAAGGTCAGGAGGCTGTGTCTCCATGCCTCTGTAAGGCAAGGCCATCTGACCAGGGCCAACTCAAAGGTCTTGTCTAGGAACTTAAGCAGCTTTGGCCATCAGAAGTTTTGGACCCAAGCTCTAAGCCTCTGCAGGGGCTGGAAGTATTCCTTACTCTTGTGTTTAATTATAGATATGTGTAGGTCTCCCCATACTCTGAGCTTCAGTCTGGGACATAGAAGTACATCAGAATTCTGTTTGGCCTTCCAGAACCTTTGAAAACTCCTACTCTCTCCTACTTCCTTCACATAGAAGCCAGATCTTTGCTCCCCATTCCCACTATAGTACTGGGGATTGAATCTAGGTCTAGGGACTTACATATGATAGGCAAGTACTCTGCCATCAAGCTCTATCCCCGGCCCTTTTTCATTTTTTAAAAGTTTTTATTAGTTATTGATGGACCTTTTTATTTATTTGCTTATATGTGGTGCTGAGAATCAAACCCAGTGCCTCACACATGCTAGGCAAACACTCTACCACTGAGCCACCACCCCAGGCCCCCTTTTTCATTTTGAGACAGTCTCACTAAGTTGTCCAGACTAGACTTAAACTTGTGACACTCCTGCCTCAAACTCCCAAGTAGCTGGGATTACAAGTGTGTAGCACCACATCCTGCTACTTTCTTTATAGCCTCTTTATAGCTGGAGCACCACCTATGCCCCAGGCCCTGCTCCATTGTTGGCAACTAAGAACCCAGAAGGACAATGAGCATTGTTAGGATCCTTTACCTTATCCTGGGCAGGCTCTTAGAATATGGAGATGAGTCAGAACTGCCTCTGCCTTCCAGATCCCACAAAGAATGGAGAGAGCCATGAAAATAAGTACCTCTAATATGGCACTAAAGAAGAGGCTGCAATGAGGGGAGGTGACCAGTGTTCTAGAAGCATCAATTATGGAGAATTGCAGGGAGGGGCCCCATCTTACTCATTTATTAATTACTCTGTCCTCTGGCAGTGAGGTATCCTGTAAAGTGAACTGCTGTAATGTCAGAAGACCTGAATCTGAGTCAGTCATGCTACTTTTTAGTTGGTGAATCATCACAACCTCAGTCTTTATTTTCTTATCCCTGCCTTGAAAGATGTGAGAAGGTAAAATAACAACAACAAAATATACTGCAAAAGTGGTTGAACATTGTACAAATCTTTACTTTTGGGAATGTGTTTGGTATTGAGAACACTTTTTTCCAGCACATTTCACAGATTCTGACACACTGCTGTCACTTCAGTTTCTGTTGAATGGATGAATGAACAAATAAAAATGAAGAAACCAAAGGGCGAATGAACAGTAGAAACACACAAAAAAATGCTTTATTGAAAATAAAATCTAAGCTGGGCGCAGGGGCCCACACCTGTAAACCTAGCAGTTGGGGAGGCTGAGACAGGAGAATCCTGAATTCAAAGCCAGTCTCAGTAATGGCCAAGTAAGGTGCTAAGCAATCAGTGAAACCCTGTCTCTAAATGAAAAAATACAAAATAGGGCTGGGGATGTGGCTCAGTGGTCAAGTGCCCCTGAGTTCAATACCCAGTACCAAACAAACAAACAAACAAATAAATAAATAAATAAAATCTAGCCAGGCAAGGTGGCGCATGCCTGTAATCCTAGTGGCTTGAGAAGCTGAGGCTTGTGGATTGTGTGGTCAAAGCCAGTCTCAGTAAAAGCGAGGTGCTAAGCAACTCAGTGAGACCCTGTCTCATAATTAAATACAAAATAGAGCTGGAGATATGGCTCAGTGGTTGTGTACCCCTGAGTTCAGTCCCTAGTACCCCCCCAACAACAACAACAAATAATAATAATAAAATCTGCTAGGTGTGGTGTTGTATGCATCTCAGTGGCTCAGGAGGCTGAGGCAGGAGGATGGAGAGTTCAAAGCCAGCCTCAGCAATTTAGCAAGGTCTTAAGCAAATTAGCAAGACTCTTTCTCAAAAAGAAACAAAAAGGGCTGGGATGTGGTTCAGTGGTTGAGCACCCCTGAGTTCAGTCCCTGATACTAAGTAAAATAAATAAATATCAAAGCTGAGTAATATCAGTTCTTTCCAGCTCAATTTCTAATATATCCTCTGAGAACAATATATTATGTGGGTTTTTGGAGCAAGGAGATCTAATAGGCCCTTATTCTTTCCACTCCATGCATTCACCTGTTATTGCAGAACCTCTAAGAACAGTGCACCCACTTGGAGGATTTTCTTCTAAATAGAAATAAATAAGGTGGGGTGTAGCTTAATTGTAGAGTTTGTGCTTAGCATTCACGAGGCTCTGGTTAAATCCCCAGCACCACAATAAATAAATAAAATGAACATGACAGTTGCCACTTTGGACACACTTATTATCAGATAATGAGTAAAGAATTTTACATAAACTTATGAGATGATTACTATCTTATGGATGAAGAAACTGAGGTCAGAGATGTTAATTTACCCAGGTCACACAGGTAGTAGGTGACAGGGTTGGGATTGACACACTCTGGGCCTTTATTCTTGTCCACTTGCTGTAAATCCTTTCCATACGATATGTACAAGCACATAGCTTTTTGGGGACAATATTTTGGTGTTGGGGATGGAATCCTGGGCTTCACAAGTGCTAAGCACTCTACCACTGAGCTATAACTCCAGCCACAAATTGGGCAAGGTGGCACACACCTGTAATCCCAGGGGCTCAGGAGGCTGAGGCGGGAAGATTGTGAGTTCAAAGCCAGCCTCAGCAACTTAGTGAGACCCTAAGCAACTCAGTGAGACCCTGTCTCTAAATAAAATATAAAAAGGGGTTGGGGATGTGGTTCAGTGGTTGAGTGCCCTTTGGTTCAATCCCTGGCACCAAATACTACTACTACTAATAATAATAATAAAAACAGTAATAATAACCCCAATCCCAAGCATATAGTTCTGGACTAATTCACCCAATCTCTCATTACTACATAGTGCAACTTTAACTCTGGTGCAGAGCTACTCTTTGACTTGGTGAATCTGGGTAGCAAGTTGAAAGAGACTACTCAGGGGAGACTGTTTTCCAAAAGGGTATTTATTTCCACTTCACTGATTCTAGGAACAAAGCCACTTCCTCCCTCTGTATTTCTCTGACATGAGTTAGCCCATAAAAGCCCCATAATTCTCCCATGACAGGTACATATACCACCTCCTTCTATTGGCTGGTCCAGGCAAGAGGCAGGATTGAAAGCATTACCCAGGCACAAGTGAGGAGCCTGAGGTCACTATTCCCCATCTTCCCACAGGAGCACAGACCTAGACATTTTGATCTGAGGCCAGAACCTCCTATACAAATGCCATGACCTATGATTTGAGTTCAGGAACTGCCTGGCATGGGAGAGGTTTGCCAAACTGGAGAGGAACTGGTCCTTGGAGAGAAAAGCTGGCCCCTGGCTTGGAGAAAATGGTCTTGGAGATTTAACCTTTGCTCCGATAGCTCCTTTTGGGCCCTTACAAGTGACAACGTGTGTATACAGGGTATACTTTGGTGGCCTTATCATGTGGCTTTCCATGGACCTTCATAGAAGGTCTCTAAAGTAGAACAGGAAAGGCACTGTCCCACAGAGCTGCTGCAATGTGCCTGAGATAAAAGAAGAGCTTAGGTGTTTTAGAAATGAAGTCTGCCAAACCCCATAAAGGGAACAGGGTGGTTGTGATAGAAGGCCAGCGTATGGGTCCTGGGTTTGCTCCTGACTAGCTATGGAGAGAGGTGCTCTATGGAGACAATGCTAGTTTTGGACCAGACTGTACCCCGTTCAAAGGGACATCCCAGGCCTAGTGATACTCTGATGAATGAGAAGCTCCAGGATTTTCAAAGGATCTGGGTCAATCCTGTTTTCATTCTCTCCCTACTGGCTGCTTTGAAAAGTTTAATTTAACTGAAAGGCAAAATCCTCTAATCACCAGCTCTAAATCAAACCATAACATTTGGGGTAATGAGCGGGAGTGCAATGATGATGGATGAGGTGAGGCTATGGACTGACAGGACCTGGGGAGGGGTCTGGGTTTGATATCAACTGGCTAACTGCTGGTGGGAGAAGCTAGGGCCCCACACTAGCCCTTTGGAATTGACTCTTTACCCAACACCTCTAACAGTGGAGAGAGTAGACACTATGACCAGAGAAGAGAGGTTGGTAAATCATGACTGATCCTTAAAAATAGCATTTGAAAATACATAAAAGCTTGCATATGAATGTTCATAGCAGTTTTATTCACAATGTCAAAAACTGGAAACAACTGAAATGTGTGTCACTGGTGAATGGATAAATTGTGGTATCTCCATATCATGGAGTACTAGGCAGGACTAAAAAGGAATGGATTATTATTGCATGCTACAACATGGATGGAGCTCAAAAACATGATGCTGATTGTTTTTGTTTTGCAGTGCTGAGGGTTGAACCTAGGGCATCATGCATCCTATGTTAACACTCTACCACTGAGCCACATCCTCCATTCCCATTAGGCTGACCAAAAGAAGCCAGATACCAAAAGCTCATATATGGTATGTATCTATGTATATGAAACTTATAGATATGGCAAAAGTTAGAGGCAGGAAGCAGACCAGCAGTTGCCTGGCGTGGAGTGGGCGTGGGTCTTGACCACAGGTGGGTTTAAGCAAATTTTTTTTTTTTTGGGGGGGTGATGGCAATGTTCTACAACGGGATTCTGAGATGATTGTACAACTCTGTAAACTTTCCAAAACTTCATCCTATTAAAATGGAAGAATTTTATGATATATTAATTATGTCAATAAAGCCATTAAAAATATGTGAAGTCCTGCACATTTAATAGGTCCATCAAAGAGCTTGTTTTGTTTTTCAGGGCTGAAGACTGAACTTAAGGCCTTGGGCATGTTAGGCAAACATTCTGCCACTGAGCTAAATCCACAATCCCTAGAGCTTGGTTGAAGGCCTGTACTGGGAGGAGATGGCAGGTGTGTCAGCTCTTCCACTTCTTCCCTCACAGTTAAGGGAGGGCTGTGCACACTTCCTCTAACAGTGGTTCTCGAAGTGCAGGTCAAGGACCAGCAGCAGCAGCAATAGCAGCTGCTGCCCAAGGGAGTTTGTTAGAAATGCAAATCTCAGAATCTTGCCCAGACCTGCTGAATCAGACAGGGGCTTTGGTGTAGGGACCCAGCAATTCAAGATTTTACAACCCTCCAGGGCATTGCCTTGGGCTCAAGTCTGAGCACCAAGGCCTCCTGAAAGAATGGAGAGTGGGGAAGACCAAGCTACAATAAGTACCTACTGTGTGTGACCATGACCACCTGACATGCAGTGAGTCATAGTGTCCTCACAGTAACTCCAGATGTCTATATTATTGGCCCCATTTTATAGATAAGAAAACAGTTTGAGAGGCTGAGAGATTGACTGATTAAGAAGGTGCAATGCCAGGTGACTGAGGCCTCTGTAGCTTAATGAGTCCCTGTTTAAAAAAGAGGGGGGATAGGGTTGGGATGTAGCTCAGTGGTAGAATGCCCCTGAGTTCAATTCCTAGGAAAAAAATAAAGAGAATGAGCAAAGCTGGAATCAAACACCCAAGTTTTCAAGTCAAAACATGTTTGCTCCAGTATCTCAAAGTAAGCAATATTTGTAGTACCTGGACATTCAAGGGACGGGACAGGAGAATAACAATAAATATAGTTCCCTCAGTTTCTATCTTGGAACAAAGTATGGGTATAGAGAAGTAAACAGTTAAGCACCACATTTAACAAGACCCAGTACTTTCCTCAAGGCTGAGGCAGTGGCCTTTGTTTAATGTTGTATTGTTTACTCCCAAGGGACGGGAAACTAGAACTAGCTGCTTGGACAGAAGCCCAGGAAGTCTCAGTTCAATTCCTTGGGATCCTGGAATGTGAAGGGTTGGGGACACAAAGAGTGTGGAACTCAGGGATCTTGGCCAGGGAGCATTAGGGCCCTGGAGACCCGGAAGGGCGGGTCTGTGGTTTCCAGATGCACTGATGACATAATGTCTGCCTGACCAGCAGATACCAGCTCTGCTCAGAGTGGCCCTTCCAAGCAGCAGGGCCATAGGCCCTGGCCTCATTTTGGCCTGCCACTCAGTGGGTAGGCTTCACTTTGGAGCTGCTCAGGAAACAGAGGACAAACAGAGGGACCTACCTACTTAAATCCAAGGCTGCCAGAATCTTGGACTCCCCATGTGGGGTCACTTTTTCCATCATTCAATACTGATTGCTTCTCTGCCTTGCCTGGCCTTCCCTCCCAGAGGTTCCCATGGCCTAAATTTCTCACTACAGTCATCCTTGACTGTCAGACTTGATCAACAGGGAAGTTCTTCTAGTTCATGCAGAGAGGAGAAGGGACTTACCCTGGGTAAGACAAGGCCAATACCAGAATAGAGAATGCCTGGCCATTACTAATAATAGTCCTTATCATCCATGTAATCTCATCATTTATAAAAGACTGCCTTTATTTCCCTTGACCCTCTCAGGAACCTTGTGAAATTGAAGGGTATGACTGTTGTGTTTATAAATGAGCAACTTGAGGTTTGCAGAGTTTAACTGACTTGCTCAAGATTACCCCCTTATAAGGATAGAGCCAGGGCTCCTGGCCAGATGCTCTGGCCCCAAACTACTTGCTTAGTACTTTATTCCTGATGAAATGAGGAAAATCCTAGTGTCTAGAGGCCCAGGGAGGCGTCTCAGATCCATCACAGTAAGCACAGATTCCCCAGGTGGTATCTTAAAACAAACTGGGTATTTCTCTTGTTCATTGGCTGAGTGGGGTTCTTTTCAATGACTTTCTAATCTAACTTGGGCAAGTGAGTCCCCAACTTGAGCAAGTGGCTTGGACAAGAATTGCTTGTGCATAAAACTCAACTCAAAGTGGATCAAGGACCTAAGAATTAGACCAGAAACCCTGCACCTAATAGAAGAAAAAGTAGGTCCAAATCTTCATCTTGTTGGATTAAGTCCTGACTTCCTAAATCAGACTCTTAAAGGGCAAGAGATAAAATCAAGAATCAATAAATGGGATGAATTCAGGGGCTGGGGATATAGCTCAGTTGTTAAGAGTGTTTGGCTTGCATGTACAAGGCCCTGGGTTCAATCCCCCAGCAACGCAAAAAAAAAAAGGGGGGGGGGTTAATTCAAACTAAAAATCTTCTTCTCAGCAAAGGAAACAATCAATAACATGAAGAGAGTGTCCACAGATGGGAGAACATCTGTACTACATGCACATCAGATACAGCACTAATCTCTAGGATTTATAAAGAACTCAAAGCTGGGCTGGGTGGTGCATGCCTATAATCCCCAGCAGCTCCGGAGGCTAAGGCAGAAAGATCGCAAGTTCAAAGCCAGCCTCAGCAATTTAGTGAGGTGCTAAGCAACTCAGTGAGATCCTGTCTCTAAATAAAATACAAAAATAGGATTGGGGATGTGGCTCAGTGGTTGAGGGCCCCTGAGTTTAATACCCGGTATCCCCCACCCAAAAAGAAAAAAAACCCTAGAAAATCCCAAAATATTAATAATAATAATAATAACAACAACAACACAATCAATAAATGGGCTAAGAAATTGAACAGACACTTCTCAGAAGAAGATATACATCAATCAATAAATATATGAAGGGCTGGGGATGTGGCTCAAGCGGTAGTGTGTTCGCCTGCCATGCGTGCGGCCCGGGTTCGATTCTCAGCACCACATACAAACAAAGATGTTGTGTCCGCCGAAAACTAAAAAATAAATATTAAAAATTCTCTCTCTCTTAAAAAAAAATAAATAAATATATGAAAAATTGTTCAACTTCTCTAGTAATTAGAGAAATGCAAATCAAAACTACTCTAAGATTTCATCTCACTTCAATCAGAATGGCAATTATAAAGAACACAAGCAATAATAAGTGTTGGCGAGGATGTGGGGAAAAAGGTACACTTATACATTGCTGGTGGCACTGCAAATTGGTGCAACCACTATGGAAAGCAGTATGGAGATTCTTTAGAAAACTTGAAATGGAACCACCATTTGATCCAGCTATCCTACTCCTCAGTCTAGACCCAAAGGACTTAAAATCAGCATATTATTGTATGCCACATCAATGTTCATAGCAGCTCAATTCACAATTCACAATAACTAAACTAGAGAACCAACCTAGAAGCTCTTCCACAGATGAATGGATAAAGAAGCTGTGGTACATATACTCAATGGAATATTACTCAGCGTTTGTGGGTAAACGGATGAAGTTGGAGACAATCCTGCTAAGTGAAGTAAGCCAATCCCCAAAAAACCAAAGGCTGAATATTCTCTCTGATAAGTGGATGTTGATCCATAATGGGGTAAGGGGCATGGGGAGAATGGAACAACTTTGGGCAAAAGGGAGGGAGGGAGGGAAGGGGGCACCAGGCAACAAAGATGGTGAAATGAGATGAACATCATTACCCTAAGTACATGTATGACTGCACATGTGGTGCAACTCTACATTGTGTACAACCAGGGAAATGAAAACTGTGCTCCCTTTGTATACAATAATTGAAATGCATTTTGCTGTCATGTATAACCATTTAGAACAAATAAAAAAAAAAAGAATTGCATGTGATCACAAAAGTCCTATAGACAGTCTGGAAGTAGCTCTCTGCTGCTCCTGTCCACCATGTTCTTTGTTTATGTTTCTTTGAATATTGTAGGTGACAAACCCCAGGACCCTCGATGGCCAACCCATTTCCCCCTCCAATAGAACTAAAACATGACAAGGATGAGAATGAGGATGAGGATGAGGATGATGATGATCCTGAGTCCAACGATTAAGGGCATATGGGTTCTGGTACTTTTTTTTTTTCTTCTTTTTGGTCTGGGGATTGAATACAGGGACATTTTACTATTGAGTTACATTCCCAGTCCTTTTTTTTTAAAATTTTTTAGTTGTAATTGGACACAATACCTTTATTTCACTTATTTATTTTTATGTAGTGCTGAGGATTGAACCCAGGGCCTCCTACTTGCTAGTAAGCGCTCTACCACTGAGCCACATCCCCAGCCCTATTATTTTTTTTTTATATTTTTTATTTTTTAGTTATTGGCGGACACAACATCTTTGTTTGTATGTGGTGCTGAGGATCGAACCCGGGCCACACGCATGCCAGGCGAACGCGCTACCGCTTGAGCCACATCCCCAGTCCCATTCCCAGTCTTTTTAATTTTAAAGTTTGATACAAAGTCTCACTAATTTGTCAAGGATCTCACTAAATTGCTGAGGCTGGCCTTGAACTTGTGATCCTCCTGCTTTAGTCTCCATAATTGCTGGAATTACAGGTGTATGTCCCATGCCTGACTTGGGGTCTGATATCCTCATATTGTTGCCGAAAGTTCAGTCCTTGTCCCCATGCCAATCCAATAATGAGGACATGGTTTTGAGAAAAAAGGAAAAAAAATATTTTATTTATTTATTTATTTTTGTGTTGCTGGGGATTGAACCCAGGGCCTGTGCATGTGAGACAAGCATTCCACCAAGTGAGTTATACCCCCAGCCTTTTTTTAAAAATGGATTTTATTTTATTAATTTATTTATATACGGTGCTGAGAATAAAACCCAGTGCCTCACATATGTCAGGCAAGTGCTCTACCACTGAGCTATAACCCCAGCCCAGGACAAAGAAGGTTTATCGCTTTGCTAGCAAATGAGAAATACAGGGGACTCTTGTCCCAAAGACTGTGATTCTGCCCATCAGGAGGAACAGGGGGTTTTTAAAGAGGTGATTCAGAGAAAATGTGATTATAGAGGAGAGATCAGGGAAAAGAAGATCAGGGAGGAGAAGGTTAGGGAAAAGAAGATCAGAGAAGATCAGGGAAAAGGTTAGGGGAAAAGAAGATCAGGGAGGAGAAGATCAGAAAGGAGGAGGTTTGGAAAAAGAAATAAACATGTAAGCCACAAGGGAACCCCTGTTACAATATCACCTGAAAGCATCACAGCTCATCAGTGAAGAAACCAGAAGGGGATCAAGTTACAGGTTAACTTTGGAAGATGTAACAACATACTTCTTTTTTCTGCAGTGCTGGAAATCAAACCTAAGGCCTTGTGAACATGAAGTAAGTGTTCTACTACTGAGCTACACCCCCAGCCCTTCTCTCATGATTGTTTGTTGCTTTTCTTTTCTTTTTTTTTTTTTTTTCCAGTACTGAGAACCGACGTCAGGGCCTAGGCAAACACTCTAACCACTTACATATATCCATCCCTTTTAAATTATTTTTATTTTCAGGCATGGTCTCACTAAATTGCCCAGGCTGGCCTCGAACCTGCAATCCTCCTGTTTTAGCCTCCCAACTGGCGGGGATTTCAGTTGGTATGCCACCACGCCCAGCTCTCTCAAGTTTTTAAGCAAGGATGATGACAAGTATGCTCAGTTCAAGGATAGGCAGGTACAAAATCTGGCTGCTGCATGTTGTCTTTTGGGATCTTAGACAGGTTCTCTGGGGCAGGGGCTTTGATGCATAAACCAGCTAAACATGCCCTTGGGCACTGTTTCTATCTCCTAGGTGCCCTGGAGAGCCAAACCAGGCTGCACCTCCCTCTCTGTAGGCGGGATTCTGGACTTAGGTGCTGATAGTCTGGGATTCCCCATTGGTATCAGGGCTGATCTCTGGCTGGGTTCTGGGGTGATGTGTGCCTGGAAAAATGCCTGGTGGTGGCTTTCACCCAGCTGGCTTGGGTAGGGAGGGGAGTGGCCTGTCCTGATACAGGAGTCAGATGTGTGCTTCTAGCTGTGGCCTCCAACACCCTTAGATCACCTCCTCCAAACCACTGGCCTCTTATGAAAGGAGCTCCCAGCCCAAGAAAGGGTGAAGATCAAAGGCCACATCCCTTCTCTATCTAGAGACCACACAGTTCACTCACTCCTTTTGCTCAAGAGACTGAAGCAGGGAACAAACCTTCAAGAAAGGTCAGTCATAAAGATAACCCCTCTGCCTGAGGCACTGAAAGAAGAATTCAGAATGTCAATGCTGAAGCTTGAAGAAAAATTCAAGTTATGCTCAAGGCAAGGATGTTCATGTTCATATATTATAATAATATTTCTTAGCCTTAAAAAGGTATGAAATTTTGATATGAAAACATGCTAAGTAAGTCAGGCACATTGGGATAAATATTTTATGATTCCACTCATATAAGATACCTAAAATAGGCAAATTCAGAAACAGAAAGTAGAACAGTGGGTAAACTTACCAGGTTGGTAAGAGATCCAAATGGGGAGTTATTTTTTAGTGGGTGTGGAATTTCAGTATGGGATGATTAAAAAAGTTCTGTAGATTGATGGAGGTGCTGGTTGTATAACAATGTGAATGTACTTGATGTTACTGAACCATACACTTAAAAATGATTAAAATAGGGTTTGGGGATATGGCTCAATAGTAGAGTGCTTGCCTAGCATACACAAAGCCCTGGGGTCAATACCAATGACACCAAAAATAAACAAATAAATATTAAAATACTGGGGCATGAGGGGTTGGGGATATAGCTCAGTTGGTAGAGTGCTTGGCTTGCATGCATAAGGCCCTGGGTTCAATCCCCAGAAACACACACATACAAACACAAATACTGGGGCATGAGCTGGGCGTGGGGGCACATGACTGTAATCCCAGAGATTCAGGTGGCTGAGGCAGGAGGATTCAGAGTTCAAAGTCAGCCTCAGCAACAGCAAGTTGCTAGGCAACTCAGTGAGACCCTGTCTCTAATAAAATACAAAATAGGGTTGGAGATGTGGCTCTGTGATTGAGTGCCCCTGAGTTCAATCCCTGGTATCAATCAATACATAAATAGATGAATGAATAAATAAAAATAAAAGTAAAAATAGATTTTGGGCTGTGTATGCAGCTCAGTTGGTAAAGCAGTACCCTAGCATGCACAAGGCCCTGAGGTTTGATCCTTAGTACATGACAGTGATAATGATGATGATCATAATGTGTTGTGTATATGTCTTTGGGGGGACAGTTACTAATAATGGAACTCAGGGGCACTTTGCCACTGAGCGACATCCCCAGTCCTTTTTATTGTTTTAACATGAGACAGGGTCTGGCTAAATTGCTTAGGTTGGCCTTGAATTTGTAATCCTCCTGTCTCAGCCTCCCAAGCCTTTGGGATTATAGGTATGTGTCACTGAGCCAGGCCTGCCCTTTTTATTTAGAGACAAGGTCTCTCACTAAATTGCCCAGGCTGTTCTTGAATTTCTGATTCTCTGGCCTGAGCCTCCTGAGTTGCTGAGATTAAAGGCTTGAATCACTGGGCCTGACTAGTTCTGTTTGCTTCGAATAATATATAAATGGAACAATTTAATCAGGCAGAGTTGCACACCACTCCAATTCCAGCAGCTAGGGAGGCAATAGGAGGATCACAAATTCAAAGCCAGCCTTCACAATTTAGTGAGGCCCTAAGCAATTTTAGTGAGACCATATATCAAAATAAATAAAAAAGGGCTTGGAGTGTGGCTCAGTGGTCAAGTGCCCCTGAGTTCAATTCCTAGTACAAACAAAACAAAACAAAAATCAACTCATCATTTATGAATTCTTTTGTGTCCAGCTTCCTGCACATAGCTTAATATTTGAGATTCAGCCATAAGATTGTGTGTGCCCACAGTATTTTCTTTTTTATTGCTATGTAGTGTTCTATTTATGAGCATATAGCAGTGCATTATCCATTCCTTTGTAGATTTTTCTTTTTCAGTGTTGGGAATTGAACTTGGGACCTTAAGCATGCTAGGTAAGGCAAAAACTCACTAAACTAAGTCTCCTCCCTTGCTTTTTTTTTTTTTGGGGGGGGGGAGGGGGTATGAACTCAGAGGCCCTCAACCACTGAGCCACATCCCCAATCTCATTTTTTAAAAAAATTTTTTTTAGATGTTGATGAACCTTTGTTTTATTCATTTATTTATATGAGGTGTTGATGAACCTTTGTTTTATTCATTTATTTATATGCGGTGCTGAGAAAGGAACCCAGTGCCTCAAACATGCTAGGCAAATACTCTGCCACTAAGCCACAGCCTCAGCTCCCCGCAATCCTATTTTTGTATTTTATTTAGAGACAGGATATCACTGAGTTGGTAAGTGCTTCGCCATTGCTGAGGCTGGCTTTGAACTCACAATTCTCCTGCCTCAGTCTCCTGAGCTACTGGGATAACAGGCATGCACTACAACACCCAGCCCTTGCCTGATTTTTCTTGTTTTTTGGTGGGTATTGAACCCAGGTCCTTATGCATACTAAGCACATGATCTACCCCACTAAGCTCTAGTCCTAGCCTGAATTTTTAGGTTAGTTAATTTTTGCCTGTTATAAATAATGAAACTCTGAATGCTCCTATATTAGTCTTTTTTTTGAATATATGCATCTATTTATCATAACCACATATACCCAGGAGAAGGTCATGGGGGAATGGGTATGATTAATATAATCTAGGGGCTGGGGATATAGCTCAGTTGATAGAGTGCTTGCCTTGCATGCACAAGGCTCTGGGTTCAACACACACACACACACACACACACACACACACAAAGGGAACCTCCTTATATGGCACACACCTGTAATCCCAATGGCTTGGGAGGCTGAGGCAGGAGGATCCAGAGTTCAAAGCCAGACTCAGCAATGGTGAAGCACTAAGAAACTCAGTGAGACCCTGTCTCTAAATAAAATACAAAATAGGGCTGGGGATGTGGCTTATGGCAGAGTGCCCTGAGTTCAATCCCTAGTACCAAAACAAAACAAAACAAAACAAATCATATGAGATTTTCTAGTATAGACTGTACATCTTTCCTGCTTTCTTCCAGTGGAAAGAACTCTCCTTCCTCCCTCCAGCTTCCATCACATAGTATTTTTCTCTTTTGGTATTTAGCTTCTTTGTTATATTATGGTCAAGTTATTCATATGTTCATTTGCAAAATGAACATTTCTTGAGTGGTAACTACTATGCAAAGAACACTTTGTCCACTCCTTCTGTGGAGTATACAGATGTAAGACATTCATCTTGAGGAGCCTAGGGCCATTAATGGGGACTTAAAGGACATATATAATCATAGCACATGGAAGATGTTAAATGGCCAAACTAAGTTTAACATAAAGCAGTAGTCAAGTTTAAAGATGGGAAAGATAATTTTCAATGGGGCAATCAGAAAAGGCCCTGTGGAGGAAAGCTTTTGTCTGTGCAGAAGGAGAAAGGTCAATTAAAAAATGCAAAGGTGTGAGCTGGGATGAGCTTTCTGGGACGGCACAGTGTGAATCAGGGCAGTATGAGTGTGTGACTCCTTAAATTCATGAGGCCCAGCTGGTATAGCTGGGTTACTGCCATAGCCCAGCATATGGCTGGTTGGCACACAGAAGGTACTCAGTAAAAACATACTGTTTTAAACATACTGAGTGGCTCAGTCTGGTTGGAGGGTAGAGAGCTTGGGGAGAGGCAGTATTGAGAAAGATGCTGTCATTTTTTAAAATAGATTTATGTATTTAAAATTTATTTTTGTTCTAATTAGTTATGCATGACAGTAGAATGCATTTGACACATCATATATACATGGGGTATAACTTCTTATTCTTCTGGTTGTACATGATGTAGAATCACACTGGTCATGTAGTCATTTATATATTTATGGTAATAATGTCCAATTCATTCTACTGTTTCTTATCCACACACCCTCTCCCCTTCTTTCACTCCCCTCTGCCGAATCCAAAGTAACTCTATTTTTACCTAGCCCTTCATTGTGAATTAGCATCTGCATATCAGAGAAAACATTTGGCCTTTGGTTTTATGGGACTGGCTTATTTCACTTAGCATGATATTCTCCAGCTCCATCCATTTACCAGCAAATGCCATAATTTAATTCTTCTTTAAGGCTGAGTAATATTGGATTGTGTATATATACCACATTTTCTTTATCATTCATCTATTGAAGGGCTTCTAGGTTGGTTCCATAGTTTAGCTATTGTTAGTTGAGCTGCTATAAACATTAATGTGGCTGTGTCAATGTAGTATATTGATTTTAAGTCGTTTGGGTATAAACCCAGGAGTAGGATAGCTGGGTCAAATGGTGGTTCAATTCCAAGTTTTCTGAGGAATCTCCACGCTGCTTTCCATAATGGTTGCACCAATTTACAGTCCCACCAGCAATGTCTTTCCCCCACATTCTTGCTATCATGTATTGCTGCTTGTATTTTTTTTTTTTTTACAGTTTTATGACTTTATTTAACTATCAGCAGTTAGTTCTCATCCACATTGACTGTCTGTAGATTTTTGAACGTGGTAATGGGGACATAGGTTACCAAAGTATAGAGCTTGTTTGGTGAATCTTCATCCTCGTTATGTTTTCTGGATAATTGCACAGGAATACGATATGGGACATTCCTTATTCCTTTGGCCCAGACAGCTTTGTTGAGCCTGGTATCAATGTGCACATCTGGAGTTCCCATCTCTTTCATGGCAAATTTTCGGATCTCTTTAAGGGCCCAAGGAGCACGCTTCTTGAAGCCCACTCCATGGATGCGCTTGTGAATGTTGATGGTGTATTCCTGGGTCACGACCTCGTTGATGGCAGAATGGCCCTTCTTCTTCTCGCCACCCTTCTTTGCGGGAGCCATTCTGCCAGGCCCAAGTTGGAAAGGGCTTGTATTCTTTTAAAAAAAATTTTTTTTTTCTTAGTTGTCTATATACCTTTTACTTTTATATGGTGCTGAGAATTGAATCCAGTGCCTCATACATGCTAGGCAAGTGCTCTACCACTGAGCTATAATCCTAGCCCATTGCTTGTATTCCTGATAATTGCCATTCTGACTGGAGTGAGATGAAATCTTAAGTAATTTTGATTTGCATTTCTCTGTACTAGAGATGTTGAACATTTCTTCACATATTTGTTGATCAATTATATTTCTTCTTCTGTGAAATGTCTGTTCAGTTCCTTGGCCCATTTATTGATTGTGTTGTTTTCTTGGTGTTATTTGATTTTGTTATTTGGTTTTTTGAGTTCTTTATATGTCCTGGAGATTAATGCTCTGAGGTTCATATGGTAAAGATTTTCTCCCATTTGCAGGCTCTCTCTTCACATTGTTTCCTTTGCTGAGAAGCTTTTTAGTTTGAATCCAACCTATTTATTTTTAATTTTTTTTTAGTTGTAGATGGACACAAAACCTTTATTTATTTATTTTTATGTGGTGCGGGGGATTGAACCCAGTGCCTCACACATGCTAGGAAAGTGCTCTGCCACTGAGCCACAACCCCATCCCCAACCTATTTATTCTTTTTTTTTTTTTTAAAGAGAGAGAGAATTTTAATATTTATTTTTTAGTTTTTCAGCAGACACAACATCTTTGTTTGTATGTGGTGCTGAGCATCGAACCCGGGCCACACGCATGCCAGGAGAGCGCGCTACCGCTTGAGCCACATCCCCAGCCCCCTATTTATTCTTTTAAAAAAATATTTTTAGTTTTAGGCTGACACAGTAACTTTATCTTTTTTTTTTTTTTTTAAATGTGGTGCTGAGGATTGAACCCAGTGCCTCATGCATGCTATGAGCACCCTACCACTGAGCCACAACCTCAACCCTTTATTTATTTAAATATTTAATTTTTAGTTATATTTGGATACAATACCTTTATTTTACTTATATATTTTTATGTGGTGCTGAGGATCGAACCCAGGGCCTAGCATGTGCTAGGTGAGCACTCTACTGCTGAGCTACAACCCCAGCCCCCCTATTTATTGATTCTTGATTTTACTGCTTATGCTTTAGGAGTCTTGTTACAGAAGTCAGATCTTAAGCCAACCTGGTGAAGATATGGGCCTATTTTTTTTTCTATTAGGCATACGGTCTCTGTTCTAGTGCCTAAGTCTTTGATACTTTGAGTTGGGGTTTCGTGAGAAATAGAGGTTTAATTTTTATTTTGAAATTCAATTTGAAAATTTCCAATTTTCCCAGCAACATTTATTGAATAGGGTATCTTTTCTCTACTGAATGTTTTTGGCACCTCTGTCTAGTGTGAGACTACGGTATTTATGTGTGTTTGTCTCTGCATCTTCTATTCTGTACCATTGGTCTAGTGTCTGTTTTGGTGCCAATAACACACTGTTTTTGTTACCATGGCTCTATAGTCTAGTTTAAGAACTGGTATTGTGATGCCTTCTAATTCACTCTTCTTGCTAAGGATTGCTTTGTCTATTCTGTGTGTCTCATTATTCCCATTGAATTTCATGATTGCTTTTTCTATTTCTATGAAGAACATCACTGGGATTTTAATAGGAATTGCATTCAATCTGTAAAATGTTTTTGGTAGTATGCTATTTTGACAATATTAATCCTGCCTGTCCAGGAGTATGGAAGTTCTTTCCATCTTCTAAAGTCTTCTTCAATTTCTTTATTTAGTGTTCTGTAGTCTTCATTATAGACATCTTTCACCTCTTTTGTTTGATTCCCAAGTATTTTATTTTTATTTTTTGAGAATATTGTGAATGGGGCAGTTTTCCTAATTTCTCTTTCAGCAAATTCATCATTGATGTATAGAACATGTTTGATTTACAGGTGTTTATTTTATATCATGCCACTTTACTAAATTAATTTATTAGTTCTAGAACTTTTCTGGTGGAATTTTTTGGATCTTCTAAATATAGAATTATGTCACTGGCAAATAGTGATAGTTTGAGTTCTTCTTTTCTGATTTGTATCCCTTCGATATCTTCTTCCTAATTGCTCTGGCTAGAGTTTCAAGGATGATGTTTGTATAAAAGTGGGGAAAGAGGGCATTCTTGTATTATTCCAGTTTTTAGATGGAATACTTTCAATTTTTCTCCATTTAAAATGATGCTGGCCTTGGGTTTACCATAGATAGCTTTTACAATGTTGAGATATATTCCCACAATCCCTAGTTTTTCCAGTGTTTTGAACATGAAGGGGTGCTGTATTTTGTCAAATGCTTTTTCTGCATCTATTGAGATGAATTGTTTATTGGTTTTCATATGTTGAACCAACCTTGCATCCCTAGGATGAACCCCATTTGATTGCGGTATACTATCTTTTTAATAATGTTTTTGTATATGATTTGCCAGAATTTTATTGAGAATTTTTGCATCTATGTTATGATAATGTCTTAATTACTCATTGTTGCACAGATTACTTCAAAACTCAGTGACTTAATACAATACTATCATCTCTTATAGTGTCTGCATATCAGGAATTTGGGAATGATGTGGGTGGGTGGATCTGGCTTAGAGACTCAAGGTTGCACTCACGTGTGGGCTGGGGCAGCATCATCTGAAGGTTTGACTAAGACTGTGGGATCACTTTCCAAGATGGATCACTCACATGGTTGGCAGGGTGGTGCTGGCTCTGACGGGAGACCTTACCTTCTTCCCAGGGGTACTCCTCCACAGAGCTGCTAACATGTCCTTAAGACATGGTGACTGACTTAGAGTTGGCCATCTGAGAGAAAGGAGCCAGAAGGAAGCTAGAAATCTTTTTTATGGCCACACCTCTAAAGTCATAGAGCACTGCATCTGGCCATTCTATGCATTAGAAGCCTGGCCTATATTCAAGTGAAGGGGAATTAAGCTCCACCTTTAAAAGGGAAGAAAAATAATTTTTAAATATATTTTAAATCCTACAGATAATGAGGTCAGGAAAGTTTACTCATAATCATGGGCTCTCAGAGCGCAGTGATTCCAAGAAATTCAGTCTCTAGTGTGCAGCAGTCTGGCTGGGCACAAATAACTGAGCGGCCATGAGGCACTTGTAGGTTCAAACAGGAACTACTTTATTGCCTGAACTCCACCGGCACTCCACTGGCACTCCCTGGGAACTCTCCCAGCCCTCCACCAGGCTCCGTGACAACTCAACAGGGAACTCAAAAGTAGTGGGCGCCCTAGGCAGCAGGAGCTGCCCTATTGCAGGACAGCAGGGGTCTATATACAAATGAATACACAGCCTGTTTCAATCCAGCATCATCCAGTCACAGCAATTATACACACCTTAACTTAATTATCATCATCTTAATGGCTAGCTGGTGTCACCTCTCAACCACTCCTTCTTGCAAAACGCCAGGCGCCATCCCGACCTGGTCGTGGCTCCCAACACTAGTGGAAAGCCATCTGTGTTGACCACAGAGGCAGTATAAATGAGCAACGAAGACAGGACCCAGAGGTGGCTTGAACCATGTCAGTGGATGCTTACTGTATTTCCCCGACCCTCATCCAAGTCAGTGGATGCTTATTATACTTCCCTGACCCTCCTGGGGAAAGAGGCTTATGTCCCTGTGTTAACACAGGGACATAGGCCTCTTTCCCCAGGAGGGTCAGGGAAGGCCTCCTGGGAATGGCATATGTGTTGTAATTCCCCAAACCATTTACCATGCCCCCAAGTATGGTGCTAGGTATACAGAAGGTGTGCAGACACCTTTCTGGCTACTCAGTGAATATCAGAACTGAGGTCTTGGGGGACCCTCACCCACTATAACAACACATCTGGTAGGACCCTGGATGCTGCTCAGGATTGGCATACCGTGCTTCAGGTGGGTATGAGCTTCCCCCAAGGAAGCACCTGTGTGTTTCCCTTCATCAGAGCCACTGGGAGTATCTCTCTTTCTGCTCCCCTTCTCTATGTGCTTCCTCTGCAAGCGCCTCACTATTTCTGGGCTTCTTGTTTTTGAGAGCTTGGAAGGCTCTCTTCTGCCTTATTCCCTCTCCTCCAACAATTTGCTCCCAAGTGAAGTTTCAGAATTTGCTCACTGAATGAACAATTCTGAGGAACTTCTACTCACCCTCAGGAAACAGCAAAAAACACCTCCAGGCCTTTGCCCAGAATGCCAGGTTTGCATAGTCTTCACATCCTACTAGACTTCTGGTCAGAGTTCCACTAGCACGAGGGTTTTTCAGTCTGTTCTGTCAGCTGGCTATAGTCCTCAGGCCTATGTGAGGCCTAGTTATGAGGATTATATTACTTATTTACAAAAATCAGGACTGGAAGAACACTGAATTAACTGTTCCTCTTGATACTTTCATTGTGAATTTCTTGGATCCGGCTGTGTGACCTTGGGCATGTTATATAGCCTCTCTGAGCTTTCCGTTCCTTATCTGTCAAAAGGGGAATAAATACAGGCTCATTGTGAGAATGAAAAGTGACAAGTGTATGTGTGTAACTGTTGTGTTCTTCCTGGAACTCAGGAAGGGCCTTGCTGTGCTGCCCTTGTCCTCCTTTCAGGGCTAATGTGCTGATTAGAAGCAAAGTGTTATGGCTCCTGGATAAGGAAGGGCTGTTACTGAGATCTTTTAGGGTAAGTCATTACAGGATGCCTCTGAACTTTGGGAAATGGAGAAAGGTGTGCAAGAGAGGAGCTGAGTACTATGAAGTGGCAGGTCACATTCTTGTTCCTCACAACAACCCAGGGAGATGGAGGTATTACTTTTTTCACACACTCAGCTCCTGGAGCTCAGAGACCCTGGTCTGCTCTCTCAACTGGAGCATGGAGCTGGAGCTAGATGCTGCAGTGATGCCCCTGATGGGGGAGAAAAGAGGTAAAAGAGGTGGCTAGATAGGACAGAGTGGGAGCTCCATGATCAGAAGAACTTTAAGTCAAGAGGAAAATGAACATTTGAGAGAGTGCACCTAGGAGGCTAGTTGCAAGAAGACAGGATGAAAGACGTCTTGAGGTCAGGCATGGTGGTGCACACCTGTAATCTCTGTGGCTTGAGAGGCTGAGGCAGCATGATCATGAGTTCAAAGTCAGCCTCAGCAACTTAGTGAGACTCTACTCAAAGTAAGTAAGTAAGTAAGTAAATAAATAAATAAAAAATAAAAAGCGTTGGTGATGTGGCTCAGCACGCGCACGCGCACACACACACACACAAAGGATGTCTTGAAACTGGAAGCTTAGAGAACAATCAGGCCAACACAACCATGTACAGATGAGGAACCTGGGGTCCAGATAGAGAAGCAGGGCAAAAGCAGGTCTGGAAATCAGTTTTCCCTGAGTGCTTATTTTGGAGCTGCATTTCTGGGTGGTGGCTGAGTGCCAGAGGGGTGGTCTATGGACAGCCCAGTGTTGAAAAACGAACAGGATGTCTTTGGGGATATCAGAGTCCCTAGAGAACTGGGGATAAGAACAAACTGAATTATTTTGGTAATCTGCCTCTGGAAAGCTCACATTGTGACACATTTTCCTGTCACAAAAATTACTCTAATTTTCAGCTTGCTACTAAAAACAACAGAGTCAGGTGTGGCAGTGGCTAACTGTAGTCCTAGCTATTTGCAGATCAGACCGTTTGAGCCCAGGAATTTTGAGGACAGTCTAATAAACAGCTATGATGGTGCACACCTGTAATCCCAGTGACGGCAGAGGCTGAGGCAGGAGAATTGCAAGTTTGAGGCCAGCCTCAGCAACTTAGAGAGTCCTGAAGCATCTTAGTGAGGCTCTGTCTCAAAATAAAAAAATAAAAAGGGTTAGGAGTGTGGCTCAGGTGAAGTACTCTTGGGTTCAATTCCCAGTATAAATAAACAAGGGGGGGCCTGGGGTTATGGCTCAGTGGTAGAGTGCTTTCCTAGCATGTGTGAGGCCCTGGGTTTGATTTTCAGCACTACATATAAATAAATAAAGATCCATTGACAACAAAAAAATATTAAAAAAAAAAAAAAAGAGAAGGAGGAAGGAAATTTTGACCTTCAGTCTTGCCATCCCTGCATGGCTGGTTCTCTTCCTGGCTACTTTTCTATTCCAGCTTTCAGATGAATCTTTCCAAAAGCAAGCCATCACCCTACTCACGCTCTCAGAGTCTCCCAGGTTGACTGAATCACATCCAGATACTGATTTGTTTTCAAGGTCTTCCTAGTCTGCGCAGTTTGGCTTGTCAGCCTCTTATTCTGCCTCTCTGTTCCTCCAAAGTCTCTTTGCTCATTAGCAGCTTCTCATATAGGACTGGCATTTTCATGTTGCCCTGTTTTATTCTAATGGAAACCCCTTTTCCTACTTTCCCTCTTCCTCTGCCTTCAAAAGCTTATCTTTCAGGCCCAGTTCCTAGGAATCCTCCCCTCTGTGACCCTCTCCTTGAACCCCCACTGCCATCCATCCCAGCAGAAATAATCACTTTCTCTTCCCTGCTCCCACAGCAAGTCTGTTATTTCTCTACCATACTAGTGACTGAAGTCTGAAGTGAACTATACATTGTTGTGTATGAATGTCTTTCCTTCTCCATGTCTTATTAGGAAACATTTAAAATATACGCAAAAATGAAAGAATTTTACAGTTTAACACCCATAACTCTAACACTTTATTTGTACTTTTAACACTTTATCCTACTTGTTTAAGAACTTTTTTGTACTCATGTCAATTTATTACTATACTTTGAAAAAAAATTTGTTCTCATTAGTTATATCCTACTAGTTTTACCACATCTCTAACCATCATTCCATGCCTCTATCCATCTATAATTAGATGGATAAACACCCACACATATAAACACACATTTATTTTTTGTGGTAGTGAGGGTTGAATCCAGGGGACTTCTACCACTAAACTACATTCCTAGTTCTCCTTTTTATTTCTTGACACAGGGTCTTGCTGAGTTGCCCAGGTTGGCCTTGAACTTCCAGTCCTCTGCTTCAGCTTCCCGTGTTACTGGGATTGCATACCTGCACCATCATAGCCAGCACACTGAACTATTTAGGAGTAAAAAGTCTAATGTATGTGAATGAAACTCCAACGGCTCAAAATTTTTGTATATGGAATATGCATAATTAAGGAAATGGGCAAAATGATAAAAATAGGTGAACACATAAAGGATACATGCAAGTTCTACATACTATTTTTATTCTTACAACTTTTCAGTAAGTTTGAAATTATTCCCAAATAGAAAGTTTAAAAAATGCTCCCCTGCAAAGTTCCCTGCATCTTAATTGAGTCAGTGTGGACTGTGCCCGCAGGAATTCCATGAGTATGTGCAGCTCTTTCCTAAATATAAGTTAGCTTGCCCAACTTGCCAAATATTTGCTTCTAAGCTAAGTGAAAGTGCCAGGAACTAAGGCAAGCATCTTTTAATTTTCATCTCTTCTCAGAAAATTTTCCCTAGAGCTAGATCTCAAGAGGCTTAATTGAATTGGCAAGAGTTGCTTTTCAGCTTTTAAGTACACTGTGATGAGCTCTGAACAAAATATCTGAGATCTGGGACCTGCCTTCCTTTCTTCTGGATCTGCTGCATGACATAGGCCTTCTTAAAGGTAAAGGAGCAACTGGAGTAGAGGTCATAAACTGGCAAATCAAGAGCTGCCAGTCCACATATGCATTTGGCCTGCACAGTATTATTATTTTTTAACAATGCTCGATTAGCTCCATTAGCTCTTGACACTCAACACACAGGACAGTTCATGTAAAAATGTGGCTGTCTTCTCTGACCACATTGTGTACATTTTCCTAGCAACTGACTAGAGATGGGCATGTACCCTTCTGCTCCAGAGTCTTGACCCCATCCTTTAATATGACCAATGGACTTTGCTCACTTACAAATTCTGCTTGGTCTTTGGACTGGAAGATCTCCAAGGGTCTTCCAGTTCATGCCATTTCTGACCATGTTTCATCTCTTTAGTGACCTCAGATGCTGAACAAGTGATTGGATGGAGCTAAGTGAAGTGCAGAAGCAATAACAGCCTATATGAGAGCTGTCTTTTAAGTACACTGACCTAGATAGGGTTGCATTCTGGCTTAAAATGCTGAAAGCCCATGGTGATATGAAGGGGGTGTGACAAATAAGAGTCAAAATTGGTAAGAAACTATAAGAATTTATTGGAAATGGGGCATTCAGAATGGATGATAGAACTAGAGGAAAGCCAGGGGGCTGCTGAGCATGCCAAGTGCCTGGAACTGAGGGCATCACTGTGAGTAATCTTGGAGTCACACCTGACAGAAGTTATGGTTTATGGTTAGGAAGTAAATCCTAGAATAAAAAAGGAAAGAAAAAACAACAACAAAAAAATCAAGGTGTGGTGGAAAGAGCACTGAGCAAGGATCAAAGGATGTGGCCTCTAGTTCCGGATCTATCACTTAATAATTGTGTGATCTTGGGCACATCATTCCAAAATTCCTGAAGCCATTTCCTCAGTTTAATCTGGGGCACATCACTCCACATTCCTCAACCCATTTCCTCAACTTCAAAAGTGGATAATGCTAGCCCCGCCTATCTCAGATTTAGGGAAAAGCTAACTTGGCCTTCCAGAGAGCAAAGCACTTAGCAACTGGGGAAGTAGTATCACAAGATAAGATGAAATTCGGGAATAATTTAGTTTCAGAATGCCAGGGCTTGAACGGCCCTTTGAGGACCCGCAATCCTCTCATTTTGGGGTCCCAAAGAGAGAAATGACATAGGAAGGTTAGGGGCAGAGGTGAGCACAAAGATTCATCATTTAAAAAGCAGACCCCCCTCCCCCACCCCCTCTGCTGCTTCTAGGAGTAGATAAGTGAACCTAAGTCCAAGGTCAGCCTGGGCAATTTAAGAGACCTCGTTTCAAAAGAAAAAAAAAAATCGGGCGGGGAGGGTAGGGTGTGGTTCAATGGTAGAACGCTTGCTTAGCATGCGCAAGACCCTGGGTTCAATCCTCAATACTGAAAAAAAAAATGAACTTTGTTATTCTTTTTCTGTACTGTCTCAGAAATGCTGTGTGTTCTATCTACACTTACCGCACATCTCAGTTTGGACCAGCCACGTTTCAAGGGCGGCTCGTGGCAGCGACCCCTGGTGCTGCCCCAGCTGCCTGGTCCCCTGGCTCCTCCCAGCGAGCAGCTGCGCCAGGTTACATCACAGAGCCGCAGGCGGCCTGAGAGCAGCCCGGCCCGTGGCCCCGCGCTCCCACCCTCCCCGCTCCAGACGCCCAAGCTCTGAAGGGAATCAGCCTTACAGAACAGCGGGGGCAGCGGGTCAATCCGCTGTGCGCCCGGCTTCCGCGAGCTGGAGCGCAGCGGTCCACACTCCACGAGCCTTGCCCCCAACGGCCCGCGCTCGTGGCGCGTCCGGGAGCGGTCAAAGAGCCTAGGCCAGCTGCCATTGGCTCGCGGCGGTCCTCAGCCCGCCCTAGCCCCGCGCCTATTGGCCTCGACGGCGGCGCCCGCTGGGTAGGGGCGGTGCTCTGCCCTCGCGCCGGGCCTCAAGAGGGCGGCGAGGAAGCGGCGCCTCCCTGCGCCCCGCCCCTCGGCTCGCTCTCGGGCTCCGGCTGCTCCGGCCCTTACCCGGCTCCTCACGGCTCCCTCCAGCTCCGGCGCGGCGGCGGCGGCGGGTAGGTCACACGTAGGCGGCCGATCCGAGGGCCGCTTTTCCACTGTCCCGGGGCTGCCCGAGCCTGCCCCGCGTCCACTTAGACCCCGCAGGGCTGCCTTGGGCGGGGAAGGGCGGTGGCCCGGGCTCGCCGGACGTGGGGCGACCGGGAGGGGCCGGGCGGGGCCTGCGGGCGTGACCTCGCCGTCTTCGAGGCGCGGCCCCGGGGCTGTGTGTCACGGCGGGTTCAGGTCCCGCGTGGGGTCGTGGGTGGTGAAGCTGGTGGCCGCCTCATTTTTCTCCGGGTGTGGTGAGCTCAGAGGCAAGGGGCAGCTTCAGCCTGGGGCCTGGGTGCAGCTCGGCATGTGGGGGACTCAAGGGTTGTTTCCTGAGGCATTAGGGGGTCAGTTGACGTGGGACTGAGGCGAGTCTTGGAGAGTGTTCTGTCGGGGGTTGTGGGTGGGGCTGAGAGTTGTCTAGAGAACTGGGCCCTAGCCGCGGCTCTTACTGTGTGCGTGTGGGCCCTGGCAGTTGGACTAAAGTCCTATGGCTGCGGGAATGGGAAGGGATGGCATTAAGAGAGGGTGGGGACAGGGACTAGAGAAGGAGCAGTTGGATCAGAGATTATGGTTTAGCACATGAAACAGGTTCTTCGTTGGTATGTTGGGTTAGCTCAGTTTTATTGAAATGGTCCTTTGGGTCGTTCGGAGTGGGGTTTTACCTTCAGAAACGTGTAAATTAAATGCATTTGCTGCTTTGGGTAGCTAATCACCTTAGGTTTGTGTTTTAGGACCCGTACTCAGGGTGGAGCATGTACTCCTCGGAAAGATTAGTGTTACCCAGCTTTCTATTGGAAAACCCCTTTTCTCCTTTTCCTCTGGTCCAGTTACAGTATTGCTCCCCTGGGCCTCTCAATTCTCTCTCCCTGGCTGCATAACATTGCAGTGTTTCTTGCTCTCTCTCTCTCCCGCCCATTTCCCTGCTGCTGCGCTTTTGGCAACTGCCCCTGCTCTTTCCCAGGGATGGTTGTGGCATTGCATCAGGGGATATTTGTGCTTGTAATTTGCTCACTCAGCCCTGGAGGAGGGAGAATAGTGTTTTGCAGAGACGGGAGGGGGTGCCATCAGCTTGGCTGGGTAGGCAGAGAAATGGGTGTGGTGAGGGGGAATACAACTGCTCTGGGCCTATAGAGTGACATTGCCCAGTCCTCAACGCAGAGATTCAAAGACCAGCAACAGCAGCAGCTATTTTTATAAATCAATCCTGAATCCAAGCTGAGCACATGGATTTAGAGTGAACAGTTGTCATGTTCTAACTATTGTGGGGTATTACTATTTGGTAGACAACATTAGAGTTGCTAAGAAGAGACTCCATCTGTACAACGCAGTGTAGGCATTTTATTTGCAACTATTTTAAAAATATTTTTTGTTTAGTTGTTGATAGACCTTTATTTTATTTATATGCAGTGCTGAGAATCAAACTCAGTGCCTCAGAAATGCCAGGCAAGTGCTCTCACACTGAGCCACAGGCCCAGCCCCTACTTGCAACTTTTTTTTTTTTTTTTTTAGTTTAATTTTATTTATTTTCAGTACTGGGGATTGAACCCAGAGGAGTTTTACCACTGAGCTACATCACCAGTCCTTTTTATTTTTTTTGAGACAGGGTTTCATTAAGTTACTGAGGGCCTCCATAAGTGCTAATGCTGACCTGGAACTAGGGATCTTTTGTCTCAGCCTCCCAAGTCTGCACTTATTTGCAACTTTTTAACTTTGCTTTTCTGTACTCCTTACAGTGGGAATCTCTTCAGGGGATGTCGCTTAAATTGATGGAGTTTAATTGTCTCTACTACATTTCATATGAAATGTTTAACCTCAGTTATACTCTTCCTTTAAAATTTAACTTTAAAATAATAATTAGAGCACTTACCATCTCCCATGAGCTAGTTTTATTATTTATTTTCAGGTGAAGAATGAGACAGGAATTTGAAGTTACAGATAGTAAAATGATATTTAAACCATCATCTAGGTCTTTCTGACCTCCATAAAGTAGTTTAGAAACTTCAGAATTTTGGTCCACACAGCATGATTTCAAGTGCTTGGGAGTATATTAATGCAAAGTAAACTCACTAGAGACTGATAAACCAGATGCCAGTTTATTTATGTCAGAAGTATTGGGTGTCATGTACACAGTTGAATTTAATTATCCACTGACCAAGACACCTTCATTGTTCCTGGCAGCTTAATTAGTAATAAGAAGGCAGTTGATTGTAAAATTAGAATGAGGGCACTGAATATTCTTAAGGGATTTTTTATTTTATTTTTTTTTTGGTACTAGGGTTGAACTCAGAGGCACTTGGCCACTGAGCCACATCCCCAGCTCTATTTTGTATTTTATTTAGAGACTGGGGTTGCTTAGGGCCTCACAGTTGCTGAGGCTGGCTTTTGAACCTGAGATCCTCCTGCCTCAGCCTCCCAAGCCACAGAGATTACAGGCGTGCCCCACCACGCCTAGTTTAAAGGATGTTTTAATCAAGTTCCAGAAGCCTAGAGAGTTTCCCTTTTCCCATTGTAAGAACCCATGAACTAAAGTTGGAAAGAGCTGGGGTGTGTTTAAATACATTTCCCACTCTGCTTGTTTGGTTGGTTTTGGTCATCTCATATATTTGTCAGCATCCCTGTGTTAAAATTCTTAAAAGTGGGCTGGGGTTGTGGCTTGGTGGTAGAGCATTTGCCTAGATGTGTGAGGCATTGGGTTTGATTCTCGGCACCACATATAAATAAACAAAATAAAAGTTCATTGACAACTAAAAAAATATTTTAAAAATTCTCAAATATACAAATAAAGTTGCTTATTAAAAAGTCATTTCCCATTGTTTATTGACACTGAAGGAAACACCTGGATTTTCTTTCTTTTCATTTTTTAAAACAGTATTTATTCTTAAGTTTTAGGTGGACCCAATATCTTTATTTCACATTTATGTGGTGCTGAGGATTGAACCCAGTGCCTCGTGGATGCTAGGTGAGCGCTCTACCACTGAGCCACAACCCCAGCCCTCTTTTCATTTTTTTTTCTTCTTCTTTATTTCTTCTTTAAAGATCCTGAGTTGCCCATGCTGATCTGGTTTGTAGCCAAGTGATCCTCTGTTCAGCCTCCCCAAAAATTGGGACGATAGGCACATACCATTATAGGCTTTGAATTTTCTTTTTTCTTGTCTAGATGACTTAACTTTAGTCAGAGAGTTGGTTTTTCCTGATCTCAGTGCCTTGGTCTTTTTCCTAATCTTGTTTCTAAATTTGGTAATCCATCCATGGACTATAAGTTCTTGCTATTGACACTTCAAAAATTTTTTTAATGTATTTTTTTGAATTTATTTTTATAAATTAAACTAAGGATTGAACCCAGTACCTCATGCATGCAAGGTAAACACTCTACCACTGAGCTACAGCCCCAGCCCCTACACTTCAAGTTTTTGACATTATTTTTTCTCCTCCTCCTCCTCCTCCTTTTTTTTTTTTTTTTTACATTAAACATGAATAGTTCATGTGTTTGTAGGGTTGAAACAGTTTTCCTTCGAGGAACATTTTTGACCCAATGGAAAGTATGTTGGTGGTTCATTTGATTTTTGTCAATTTGAGAGAGAAACCAAGAAAATACCAGTTCTCACTGTCTTTTTTTTTTTTTTTTTTTTCCATGTTGAACTATTGAACACAGGGCTTCATATGTGTTCAGGACACCTTTCACCATTGTACCAGTGAACTACACCCTCCAGCTTGATATGCCCTATTTTTTATTGGTATTGGGCCAAGGCACTATACCTAGTCCTTTTTAGTTTTTTGAGACAGAGTCTCCCTAAGTCCTGTCTTGGCTAAGTTGCTGAGGCTGGTCTCAAACTTGTGAGCCTCCTGCCTCAGCCTTTTGAGTTACTGAGATTATAGGCACATGGACCACCTTGCCAGGCCTGGTGTGCTCTTATTGTCACATTAAATCTGGGAATACCAGATAACTAACATGATTCATTACTGACATAACTTTGATGAGTTAAAGTGATGTTGCCTTTATTTCTCAGAAGGGAAAACAAGTCCTCAAGACATATGTACTCCAGGGGAAAAGAATTAATCTCTATCTCAAGAAAGGGGTATCCAGGAATTTGTGGGCATATTTAAAAATCATTATAGTGTTTTATAATACTTATAGGGTAGCTGGGTGTGGTGGCACATAACTGTAATCTCAGTGTCTAGGGAGGCTGAGGTAAAGAGGATTGCAAGTTCAAAGCCAGCCTCTGCAATTTACTCAGGCCCTAAGCAACTTAGTGAGACCCTGTCTCAAAATAAAAAATAAAAAGGACTGGGGATATGACTCAGTGGTTAAGCACCCCTGGGTTCAATCCCAAGTATTAAACCAAACAAACAAAACTAAACAAACAAAACACCCCCCACAACTCTTATGAGAAGATGCTTACGAGGCTATACAGAGATCTGAGTTGTCCTTCAAATTTCATCCACTCATTTTAGTATTCATCAGTGAATTTTTTTTCTTTACAATGCTAGGGATTGAACCCAGGACCTCACACAAGCCAGGCAAACACTACCACTGAGTCACATCTCCAGCCCTTATTAGTGAATCTTGCCAGCAGCAGCAATCATTGTGGTGGTCTAATGGTGATTTTCTCTGTTCCTACTTCTTTCTATTTATATTATTTGGAATTCTTCTGTAAGTAAGGTTTATGTTTCCCATCCATTTCTTTTTTTATTTTTTAGGTGTAGATGGACACAGTACAATGCCTTTATTTTTATTTTTTTAAAGAGAGAGAGAGAGAGAGAATTTTTTAATATTTATTTTTTAGTTTTCGGCGGACACAACATCTTTGTTTGTATGTGGTGCTGAGGATCGAACCCTGGCCGCACGCATGGCAGGCAAGCGCGCTACAGCTTGAGCCACATCCCCAGCCCCAAAGTGCCTTTATTTTTATGTGGTGTTGAGGATGGAACCCTGATCCCACCCGTGCTAGGCGAGCGCTCTACTGCTGAGCCACAATCCCAGCCCCCCATCCATTTCTTTATCCATCAAATCACTTATATCAACATGGACTCATTAATTTTTTTTTTTTTTTTTTTTTTGGTACCAGGGATTGAACTCTGAGGGGTACTCTACTGAGCCAGCTCTGTTTTGCTTAGTCCCTCACATTTGCTGAACTCTCCATCCTTCTGCCTCAGCCTCTCCAGCCGCTGGGATTACAGGTGTACACCACAGGAGTGTGCCTGGCCTTGTGAAATTTTTTTTTTTCTTTTCTTTTTCAAGTGCTGGGGTTTGAACTCAGGGCCTTGTGCATGTGAGGCAAGCACTTTACCAACTGAGCTATAACACCAGCCCCTGATGATTTTTTTTTTTTTTTTGTTAGCAATCCAATACTGTATTTTGGCATTGGGTTTGTGGCTCAGTGGTAAAGTGAGGCACTGGCCTCAGCACCATAAATAAAATGAAGTTATTAAAAAATACTGTATTTTTGGGGCTGGGGATGTGGCTCAAGCGGTAGCGCGTTCGCCTGGCATGCGTGGGGCGCTGGGTTCGATCCTTAGCACCACATAAAAATAAAATAAAGATGTTGTGTCCACCGAAAACTTAAAAAAAATAAAAATTAAAAAATTCTCTCTCTTTCTTTAAAAAAAAATACTGTATTTTATTGCTAGTTTATTCCAGCTTTGGCCATTTTAACATTGGTACCTGTGTTGTTGTTGTTTTTGGTAGCAGGGATTGAACCTGGGGTGCTTAACAATGGAGCCACATCCCCAGTCTTTTTAAACATTTTTTTTTTTTTTTTTTTTAATTTTGAGACAGGGTCTCACTAAGTTCAGGGCTTTGCTAGATTGCTGAGGCTGATCTTGATCATGATCCTTCTGCCTCAGGCTCTGGAGGTGTTGGAATTACAAGTGTGAGCCACCATGCCTGGTCTGTGTTCTTTATTCGCGCGCGCACACACACACACACACATACACACTCACACACACACACATATACATACACTTTTGTGTTTTAGGACTTTTTGATATTGTAAGATGCTCCTTTCTTATTTTGTATTTTCTCTGTCCCAGTGCTAAACTAAGACATTTCTCCAAGGAGCCCTGGCTTCTTTTGTTAAAAAAAAGTATTAAGATAAAGATTCGGTTTCTGAATGTGTGTTTCTTCTGGGGTATCACTGCTTCTAGGTCCTCTTGGGACAGAACTAGGAAATAATGCATGTGTATATGAACATATGCATATATATCCACATATATATGCATGCTCACATGTGTGTATATATCTGTTTTTCTATCTGTTTTCATATCTGATATCTGACTCTAATCCAGCATCAGAGAATTCCTTCTAGTATTCCCCCTTCTTGCTTATTTGTAACATCTTTTCTGACAAAGAAATTTGGGTGGCTTAACAAATAAAATTTAAAAAATGTTACATAAATTTCTGAAGCATTTAGCAGGTGTTAACTACTTTAAATTATTTTTATTTAATATTGGTATATTTATTTTTTTGTCCAGGGCCCTGAATGCTGGGAAAATGCTCTACAACCAGCTCCTTCGGGATTCTAAATTATTGTTTTTCAGTTTGAGAGGTGAAGTCATTTGCCTCTGGCCAAACAGGAAGTGAGTGTCTAGCTCAAATTGATGACCTGTACTCAATTTCAGTGCTGTGTTTCATCCCAAGCAAGGAAGTCTCTTCATATCAAGTATATTGGCTAACTAGTTAATATTTGTCCCTTTTTGATGGAATGCTTCTAGTTAAAGAAATTACTGTTTTTTAGCAGTTTTTAAAAAAACTTTTTTTGTATTGAGGACAAGAATAATTCCTTTCATGAACTTCTTTCTACTTGTACAGTCATAGAATTGGAAGAGATTTTAAGGATGATCTAGGCAAGTTTTTTGCATATAATGTAATATCTCATCTCTCCAGTCCTCCACACAGGTATTTCTCAAGATAGGGAACTAATAGCTGGTGGTTACCAACCAATTCCATGTTTGCAAATTTGTCATTTTAGGAAGACTTCCCTGAAGATGCTTTCAAATCTGCTTCCCTACAGTTTCTGTTCTGTGATTCTAATTTTGCTACCCCCAGTTATTTTTATTCTGTGAATCTCCAAATTCCACTTTCCAGCTCTTCAGTGACAGTTATTTTGCCCTACTGAAGTTTTTTCTTTTCCAGACTAAACAGTTTTTTTTTTCCTCCAGATGCTTCTCATGAAATGTGCTGATTTTTTTTTTTTTTTTTTTACTCTGTTGGGCATCATCCTTTGTACATGCTACAGTTTGTCAAAGTTTGTAAGATATGGTCTAATCTAGATATTGTGTTAGGCTTTTGAAATGAAGTGATTATAAAATTCATTATGACTGGGCGTGATGGTGTGCTTTTGTAGTTCCAGGCGGCAGGCAGAGGCAGGAGGATTACTTGAGCCCAGCTTGGAAACAGTGCGACATCATCTTTAAAAAAAAAAAAAATCAATTATGCTGGGTATGGTGGCGTATGCCTGTAATCCCAGCATCTCAGGAGGCTGTGGCAGGAGGATTGTGAGTTCAAAGCCAGCATCAGCAAAAGTGAGGCCCTAAACAATTGAGTGAGACCCTGTCTCTAAATGTAAAATAGGGCTGTGGAGGCTGGGATTGTGGCTCAGTGGTAGAGCGCTAGCCTAGCATGGGCGGGGCTCTGGTTCCATCCTCAGCACCACAAAGCACCACATAAAAATAAAGGTATTGTGTTGTGTCCATCTACACCTAAAAAATAAATATTAAAAAAAAAAAAATAGGGCTGGGGATGTGGCTCAGAGTGCCTCAGTTCAATCACCAGTACCCATTGCCAAAAAAAAATTCAATTATAATCCCTGCCCATAGGGAATTTACTACTGAGTCATTTTCCATCAGTGCTGTTTTAGAATAAATTATTTTTCTTTTAATATTTATTTTTCAAAGTTAGTTTGTATCTGTCTACTAGAAAACTTATCTCTATATCTTTTTCCTAGAAGTGCTATTAAGCCAAGTCTTTGTCCTTGGTTGGTTTTTCTGAACCATATGTTTGACTTTTTTTTGTGGGGGGGTGCTGGGAATCAAACCCACAGCCTTACATGTGCCAACCAAGGTGGTCTATCATTGAGCTACATTTCCAGTCCTCATGTATTAGACTTTTCACATTCCCATTTTCTTTGCTAATTTCTGTCCGTTGTTCCAAAGGGATTATTTTGAGTATTGTTTCCATTACCTTCCCGTGTCTATATAACTTTTTTTTTTTTTTTCTGGTTTTCACTTGGGTGATTTAAAAAAAAAATCACTGAGTATCAACATAATACCCTAGTAGTATGTAATTAGAGCCAAAATTTCATGCTTAATTTTTCTCTTTACTATTTTAGGAAGTATATCCAAGAGAGATCTTGGTTTTGATTTTCTGTAGTTTGTGTTTAAAATTATGATTAAAATGTTTTACATCTTAAAACTGAAGGTTGTAGTTCAACCTTTCTTTTCTTTCCCTTATTTATTTATTTATTTATAAAGAGAGAGAGAGGAGGGAGGGAGGGAGGGGGGAGAGAGAGAGAGAGAATTTTTTTAAATATTTATTTTTTAGTTTTCGGCAGACACAACATCTTTGTTTGTATGTGGTGCTGAGGATTGAACCTGAGCCGCACGCATGCCAGGCGAGCGTGCTACCGCTTGAGCCACATCCCCAGCCCTATTTATTTATTTTTTGTTTTCTGCTACTGGAAGTTGAACCCAGTGGTGCTTTACCACTGAGTTATATCCCAAGCACTTTTTATTTTTTTATTTTGAAACAGGGTCTTGCTAAATTGCTGAGGGTCTCAAGAAATTGCTGAGACTGACCTCAAACTTTTAATCAGGACTCCTGCCTCAGACTCCCAAATTGCTGGGATTATATGCATGCATTATCATGCCTGGCAGCATAGCTAGATCATTTTAATAGTTTTGATTGTTGACCAAAATTAGGTTATATGATTCTTTTTTTTTTTTTTTCATTATGACAAAGTATAGGTAGTTTCTGACTTATAGTGAATAACATATAAATAGTTGTAGCTTTCCCTGGTGTGGGGACACACTTCTCTGGTTCCAGTGGTTCCGGTGGATGAGGCAAAAGGACTGAAGGTTCAGGGCCAGCCTTAGCAACTTAGTGAGACCCTGTCTAAAAATAAAATAAAAAGTTTTGGTGCAGTTGTGCAGGACTGTCATCCCAATGGCTTGGGAGGCTGAGGCAGGAGGAATGTAAGTTCAAAGCCATTCCCAAGGGTTGGGGTTGTGGCTTAGTGGTAGAGCACTTGCCTGAAATGTATAAGGCATTGGGTTCCATTCTCAGTACCTCATCGAAATAAAAATAAAATAAAGATTGGTTGACAACTAAAAAATATTACAGAAAAGCCATTCTCAGCAATTTAGTGATACCCTGTCTCAAAAAATAAAAAATGGTTGGGGATGTAGCTCAGTGGTAGAGCATCACTGGGTTCAATCCTTTGGTACCAAAAATTAAAAAAATAATAATAATAATAAAAAAAATGGCTGGGTGTCTGGGTTCAATCCCCAGTACTACCAAAACAGATGAACAAACAACATCAAAGAAAATACAACAACAAAAATCCAGGAAAGAAAAAAAGAAATAATTTGGGGGAGTGAGTGTTGCTTTGGGTGGCAGGTAAATAAGTGATTTCTGAGCTTAGGAAGAATTTGGGAGTAGAGGGGTTAGGGGATCAGGCAGACTTTTAGGATTGGTTCAATTCATATCAGCTCAGATGTCAATCTTTATTTATTGCCTTTCTTTGGGAAAACCTGCTCTTGGGTCCCCTCTTGCATTGAGAGAATTTTATTCCTATTTCTATTCTTCAGTAAATTCTTATCTTTGAAAAAAACCAAAGAAAGTCTTTTGTAACTACTTTCCTAGTTTAGGTTGTTTTTTTTCTTTGATGTTTTATTTTATTAACCAAATAAATATTTATTAATATATCTTTGAGCATTTATCATTTCACATTTAAAAAGACACATTCCATAAAACTTATGTTTTAAAGCATATAATTTGGTGGGTTTTGATGTAGTCATAGTGTTCTGCAACTATTACCACTATCTAATTCCAGAACATGTTCATCATCCTCAAAAGAAACCCCATACCCTTTAGCAGTTTCTTCCTGTTCCTTCTCATTCCTCTATCCACTGGCAACCACAAATTTTCCTTACTCCATTATGGTATTTCATATAAATGGAATCATACAATAAATGGCCTTTTGTGTCTGGCTTTTTTCATGTAGCCTGTTGTTTTTAGGTTAATCCATGTTATAGCATGTGTCAACCATTTATTTCATTATTATGGCTAAATAATATTTCATTACATCGATACACTTCATTTTGTTTATCCATTCATCCATTGATGAACATTTGTGTCAATTCTCTTTTTAGCTAATATGAATAATGGTGCTATGAACATTCTTTGTATGTTTTTGTGTGGTCATAGGTTTTCATTTTTCCTGCATAAGTATACCTGGAAGTGGAATTGTTGTGTCATGTGGTTACTGTGTTTAACCTTTTGAGGAACCACCAAAGTGTTTTCCAAAATTGCCTTTCATTTTATATTCCTATTATCAGTATTTGAGGGTTCTAGTTCCCTCCATATCCTCGAAAGACTTGCTAATATCTTTTTGAGTATAGCTATCCTAATGGGTATGAAGTGGAATAGCTCATTGTAATTTTGATTTTCCTGATGACTGATGTGCTTATTTACTAATCGCACAACTACTTTGGAGAGTTTTGAGATCTTTTTCATTAAAAAAAATTGTCTTGGCATCCATATTGCAAGTCAGTTTACCCAATAGATACACAGGTTTATCTCTGAACTTTGATTTTATTCTGTTGATTTACATGTCTTTCCTTATGCAAGTACCACACTGTCTCAACTTTGTAGTATGTTTTGAAATCAAGAAGTGTGAGTTTTCTGACTTTATTCTTTTTTTTTCAAGATTGTTTTTTATTTTTTACTTTCAAACTAAGTTGTAGAGGCTGACCTTGAACTTTCCATCTTCCCACCTCAGCCTCCCAAATTCTTGAGATTACAGGGCTGCACCAACATGCAGAGCTTCTAGATTTTTTGCTATTCTGGATTCCTAGCATTTTCATATGAATTTTAGGATCTGCTTGTCAATTTCTGTGAAAAAGGAAGTTAAAATTTTTAGAAACTGTATTGAATTTGTCAATCAATTTAAAGAATATTGCTGTCTTAAACAGTTTGAAATCTTCCAGTTCATGAACATGGAATGTCTTTTGTATTTTGTTAATATTTTTCAGTGGACACAATACTTTTATTTATGTTATGTGGTCCTGAGGATCAACCTAGGGCCTCACACATGCTAGCCAAGCACTCTACCACTGAGCCAAAACCCCAGCCTTTTTTTTTTTTTTCTCTCTTTCTCTCTCTCTCTCTCTCTCTCTTTTTTTTTTTTTTTTCCATTTTTGATAGTACTGGGGATTGAACAGGGAAACTGTATAGTTGAGCTGTATTGCAGGCCACCTGCTTTTTGTTTTTTGGGGGGGTACCAGCACTCGACCACTGAGCCACATCCCCAGTCCTATTTTGTATTTTACTTAGAGACAGGCTCTCAATGAGAGCTTTTGCTGAGGCTGGCTTTGAACTTGTGATCCTCTCATCACAGCCTTTCAGGCTGCTGGGATTATAGGCTTGGCCACTGTACCTGGCTACAGCCCTTCTTTTTTAAAAATATAAAACATAAATTTTTTTGGGGGGGGGTGCTGAAGATACAGCTCAGTAGGTAGAGTGTTTGCCTCATATGCACAAGGTTCTGGGTTCAATCCCCAGCTTAGGCTGGTCTTGAACTTATACTCCTTCTGCCCCAGACTCTTGAACACCTGGCGTTGACAGGTGCAGATCACTGTGCTTAGCCATTTATTTATGTCTTTAAGTTCTTTCTCAGTGTATAAGTCTTTGCACTTCTTTGGTTAAATTTATCACTATTTTTTTGTAGGCTGGGGTTGTAGCTCAGTGGTGGAGTGCTTGCCTTGCATGTGTGGGGCACTGGATTCAATTCTCAAACTGCACATAAATACATAAAAAATAAAATTTCATTGACAACTAGATAAAAATTATTATTTTTTATTTTTATTTTTGTTGTACTGGGGAATGAACCCAGGGCCACTTTACCATGGAGCCATATCATATTCATATATATAAAATAAAAATATTATGTCCAATGAAAAATATTTAAAAAGGAAGATATTCCACCTTCATGAACTGGAAGATTTAAAACTGCCCAGTATTTTCTGGGCACGGTAGCACATGCCTGTAATCTCAGAGGCTAGGGAGTCTGAGGCAGGAGGATCCAGAGTTAAATAAAATAAAGTTAGACTCAGCAATGGCGAAGCACTAAGAAACTCAGTGAGACCCTGTCTCTAAATAAAATACAAAATAGGGCTGGGGATATGGCTCAGTGGTCAAGTGACCCTGAATTCAATCCCAGATACCCCCCGAAAACAAAACAAAACAAAATAAATAAGTAAAATACAAACTAGGGCTGAGGTTGTGGCTCAGTAGTTAAGGATCCTGAGTACCAAATCCCTGGTACCAAAAACAAATAAAAAACAAGACAGCAATATTCTTTTGTGTGTGTGTGTGTGTGTGTGTGTGTGTGTGTGTGTGTGGTACTCGGGCTTGAACCCAGTGCCTTGTACATGCAAGGCAAGCACTCTACCAACTGAGCTATACTCCCAGCCCAAGATAGCAATATTCTTTAAATATATATATATATATATATATATATATATATATATATATATACACACACACATACATATATATATATATATATATACACACACACACAAGCACATATTTATTTATTTAAGTTGTTGATGGATCTTTATTTTATTTATTTATATATAGTGCTGAGAATGAAACCCAGTATGCTAGGCAAGTGCTCTACCACTGAGCCACAACTCCAGCCCCTTACGATGTGTTTTTTTGTTTTTTTAATTCCTTGGGATTTTCATATTGACTTTAAATTATATATGTCCACTGGACTGAGACCCCTTTGAAATCAGATAGTATTTACTTTATTTTTGTTCTTCATTTCTCTTTCCCTTCTGCCAAAAGTATATTCAGTTTATGCTGGAGTAATGGTGCTATTATGGTGGGATTTAGTAAAGCATACTGCTACTAATGGCTTGGAAAAATGCAGAAAGGAAGTAAAGTATTGTAAGACTATTTTTGCCTATTGTGAAATGTTTCCTGGGCTGGGTTGTAGCTCAATTGTAGAGCTCTTGCCTATAATGCACAAGACCCTGGGTTTGATCTTTAGTGCCACAAGGGGAAAAGTTTCCTGAGGGCCCAGAGAAAGGTAATTCTTTTCTGTTTCTGCCCCTCTGTACCTCTTGCCTCTAGTTGTTCTATGTTTCTAGAACTCAGAACATAAAAGATTTAAACTTCTATGAGTTAGAGTAAGAACCTTATTTTTATTTTCTGTATTGTTTCTCTGGGGAAATGTATTCTGGGTTCATTCGCAAAATAGTTCTTTCTTGAACCTAGTATTTAAAAAAAAAAAAATATATATATATATATATATATATTTTAGTTGTAGTTGTACACAATATCTTTATTTATTAATTTATTTTTATGTGGTGCTGAGGATCGAACCCAAGGCCTCGCATATGCTAGGTGAGCACTTTGCAGCTGAGCTACAGCCCCAGCCCTTGAATCTAGTATTCACAGTAATGTGATTGGCTATATTCTGTGTTCAGATTTTTTTTAACTCAAGTTTATTCATTTTCTTTTCCCTCTCGTTCACTAAATTATAGAGAGACAAGTGTAACAAAACATTGCTGGTAAAGGGTAGTATCTAACCTGCTTTTCTTTTTGTTTTTCCATCTTCTTTTTTTATTTTTTATTTGTTTATTTATTTTTTTGATTTGGTACTGGGGATTGAACCTAGGGACATTTAGCCACTGAAACACATCCCCAGCCCTTTTGATATTTTTTTTAAAGACGGTTTTGCTGAGTTGCTTAGGGTCTCACTAAGCTGCTTAGGCTGGCTTTCAACTTGGGATCCTCTTGCCTTAGCCTTTAGAGCTGTGGGATTACCAGTATGTGCCACTGTACCTGACTTGACCTGTTCTTTTCTTACTTTTCTGTCTGCCATTCATTGCCAGGCATAAAGAATCTTTTTTTTTTTTTTTTTGTACCAGGGATTGAATCCAGGGGCACTTAACCACAGAGTTACATTCCCAGCCCTTCTTCTTCTTATTATTTTTATTTTGAAACAGGGCTTCTCTAAATTGCTTAGGGCCTTATTAAGTTGCCTAAGCTGGCTTTGAACTTGTAGTCCTCCTACTTTAGTCTCCTGGGTTGCTGGAATTACAGGTGTGCACCACTGGCACCCAGCTAAAGATAATCTTTAATGACTACATTATGTTGTATCATGTGAACAGATTTTGATTTACTTGGTTTTCCCTATTATTGCATATAGAGACTGTTTTTCATTTTTTGTTTTATTTTTATGTGTAAGAGTGTTTATATTTCACATTTTCATTATGATAGTTTTTTAATTTAATAGACTTATTGTGATGTGAGATAAAATTTAGCATTTTGAATGGTTTTTAGTATATTCACAAGTTTTCCAGCAGCACCACTAATCTGTCACTCCAGAAGAAACTGTATACCCATTAGTAGTCATTTTCTTTTTCTCTTTATCCCTTAATTCCTGGCAGCCCCTACAGTATGGATGTCCCTATTCTGCATGTGTCATTATAAATGGAATTGTGTGATACGTGACCTTTGTGTTTAACTACTTTTTAAAAGTTTTTTTTGGTACTGGGGATTCAACTCAGTGGCATTCAACCGCTGAGCCACATCCCCAGCCCTATTTTGTATTTTATTTAGACAGGGTCTCACTGAGTTGCTTAGTGCCTTGCTTTTGCTGAGGCTGGCTTTGAACTCTGGATCCTCCTGACTCAGCCTCCCAAGATGCTTGGATTACAGGCATGCATCACTGTGCATGTTAAACTGCTTTTATTTAGCATATTTTCCATGATAGGCCATCTTGTAGCATGTATTAGTACTTCATTTTTTTAAGATCACATAGTATTCGAGTGTATGGATATAATATATGTTATTTATCCATTTATCAGTTGAATTGGATATTTAGATTTTTTTCTTTTAAAGTATTATGAGTAATACTGCTATGAACATTTGTATGCAAGATTTTTGTGTTTCATTTTTCCTTATTTTTTTATTTGTAGATGTACATATTGTTTATTTTTATGTGATGTTAAGGATCAAATCCAGCTCTTCACATGTGCTAGGCAAGTGTTCTACCACTGAGCTACAATCCCAGCCCTTTGTTTCATTTTTCTTGAGTGTATATACTTGTGAGTGGAATTGCTAGGTCATAAGGTAATGTTTAATATGGAACTGCTAGACTGATTTCTAAAGTGACTGCATCATTCTGTATTCCCAGTAGTAATATATGAAGGTTCTAATTTCTCTACATCATGATAGAGTCTTAGATATATATTAATTACTGAGATAGAAGATGTGTAAGTTGAAGACTTGATACATTTTAAAAAAATATTTATTTATTTTTTTAGTTGTGGTTGTCAATACCATTATTTTTTAATTTATTTTTTTATGTGGTACTGAGTTGAACCCAGGACCTTGCATACGCTAGGTGAGCCCTCTACCTGAGCACTCTACCGCTGAGCCACAACCCCAGCCCGAAGACCTGATACATTTTTAAAAGTTTTTTTGTAGTAGTAGATGGACAGAATGCCTTTATTTTATTTCATTTAAGGATCAAACCCAGTGCCTCACACATGCAAGGCAAGTGCTCTGCCACTGAGCTGCTTCCCCAGCCTGAGACTTGATACATTTTTGCAAGATTGCTTTCTGAAAGGTTGTATGTATTAAAGCTTATATTATCATGTCCTTGTTAACACTGAGAATTATCATTAATTTTGTTTTTTTTTTTTTTCATTCAGTGTGCCTCCCTGACATGCTTGAGGCCTTGGGTTCAGTCTCCAGCGTTGTAAAGCAAAAATAAACAACTCGGTATGGTGACATAACTCTCTAATCCCATCTATTCTGGAGTTTAAGGCAATAGAATCACAAATTTGAGGCCAGCCTTGATAATTCAGTGAGATTCTTTCTTAAAATAAAAAAATAGTCCAGGGGGCCGGAGATGTGGCTCAAGCGGTAGCGTGCTCTCCTGGCATGCGTGCGGCCCGGGTTTGATCCTCAGCACCACATGCAAACTAAGATGTTATGTTCGCCGAAAACTAAAAAATAAATATTAAAAAATTCTCTCTCTCTCAAAAAAAAAAAAAAAAAATCAGGGGGCTGGGGTTGTGGCCAGTGGTAGAGCACTTGTCTAGCACGTGTGAGCCATTGGGTTCGATTCTCAGCACCACATATAAATATATGAATAAAATAAAAAGGTCCACCAATGTCTTAAAAAAAAGGTAATTCAGTATTAGAGTGCCCCTGGGTTCATTTCCTAATACCAGAAATAGAAACTAAAGTCATTAAATGTTTCATTAAAATTTCTAATAGGTTAACAAGTGGGTTTATCTTAGTGTTTTAGTCACATCTGATCTTCTTAAACAGTGACATCAGTATTGTACAGTCATATAACTAAAATTAGATGTATGTTTGGATCCCCAAGAATCAGGTTCTCTCATACAGCTGGTGGCCTAGTACTCAGCCAATTAGCAGGTTCCCTTTTAGTAGGTTGTCTTGGGCTGGGTATATTTTAAGAATGAATGTCAGCAGGCTACCCAGGCAGCTGTTCTTTAGCAAGCTAAAATGGGACAACATTTATAATTGGACAAAAGAAATGTTTAAAGGATATTTTGAACAACTTCATTTGCTCAATATAGCTGGGCTTGCTGAAATGCCTCAGGCAAACCAATCAGTTTAATTCAGGGACAACAGTGAAGGACAGTGTTGTCTTTTTTTTGTTGTTTTTTTTGGTACTGAGGATTGAGCTCAGGGGAACTTAACCACTGAGCCACATCTAATCCTTTATTATTATTTTTTTAAAAATTTTGAGACAGGGTAAGTTCTTAGGGCCTCAATAAATTGCTGAGATTGGTCTTGAACTTGGAATCCTGCTGCCCAGGCTTCTGAGTCTCTAGGATTACAGACATGTGCCATTGCACCCAGCTAAATATTCTTTAATTTTTTTTTTTTTAGTTGTAGTTGGTACAATATCTTTATTTATTTTTATGTGGTGCTGAATATTGAACCCAGTACCTCACATGTGCTAGGCAAGTGCTCTACCACTGAGCTACAGCCCCAGCCCCCTAAATATTCTTTAAAACAGTTTTTCCCAATGTTTCTCTGTTAACTTTAACGATTAGAGTTTTAAGATGAAAAATATAAGGGCTCCAAAGCCAAATGTAGTTGTATACACCTGTAATCCCAGTGACTCAGGAGACTGAGGTTGGAGGATCTCAAAGGCAAGCTTCAGCAATTTAGCAAGGCTCCAGACCACTTACTGAGACCCCATCTTGAGAAAAAAGAGAAGGTAGGGGTTTGGAGTGGGGTAGTAGCTCGATGGTGGAGTGTTCCTGGGTCTAATACTAAGAAAATCAAATAGCTTTGTGTGGTGGTACACACTTGTAATCCCAGTGGCTGCGGAGGCTGAGGCAGAAGGATTACTAGTGAAATCCAGTCTCAGCAATTTAATAAGGCCCTAAGCAACTTATTTAGTGAGACAATGTTTGAAAAGAAAATATAAAAAAGGACTGGGATGTGGCTCTGTGGTTAAAACCACACACACACACACACACACACACACACACGCCCCAGGGGTGCTTAAGAGGATGGGGAAGTATATATAAGGGCCTTTAGGAACATAATACTCTAGTATTATGTTCCTAATAATATTGTATTATTGTATTCAGTTTTACTAGACACATTTCTGAAGAAAACTGGCTGGCTGGTGGTAGCAGTAAATCAACTGATTGATTTGAAGTTTTTTTTTTAATTTTTTTATTTTTTTTAGTTATTGGCGGACATAACATCTTTGTATGTGGTGCTGAGGATCGAACCCGGGCTGCACGCATGGCAGGCGAGCGCACTACCGCTTGAGCCACATCCCCAGCCCTGATTTGAAGTTTTTATTTAAGAAATAGGAGCTGTTTCATTTAGTGAAGAAGTAGATGGGGACAACTCATTTTCTAATGTACCAAAGATCTGGCAAATGCAAGAGGAATTAGATTTACTATTTTGTTGCTTTGACAGAAGAACTATAACTATCAAGTAGAAGTTAAAAAGTGGAATGGAACTTTCTAATGATTTTCTCATATTAAAGATAAGGTAAGATAGTGAATTTAACACCATGTTAAAGCAGAGCCTGGGTGGTATTCTGGAGAATTCTAGAGATACTGAGAAGGTGGTTAGGTGGAATGATTTTTTTTTTTGGGTAGTAGAGACAACCCAGGTTTGTTGTTGCTGGGCAAGTGCTCTGAGTTGGATCTCTGGCCCTTTGAAGTTTTTTGGGGGTGGGGTGGGGGTGGGTACCAGGGATTGAACTCAGGGGCACTCAACCACTGAGCCACATCCCCAGTCCTTTTTTGTATTTTATTTAGAGATAGGGTCTCATTGAGTTGCTTAGTGCCTCACTTTTGCTGAGGCTGGCTTTGAATTCACAGTCCTGAGTTGCTAGGCTGAATTTTTTTTTTTTTAAATTACTAATTTGTATTTGAAATGATTTTGTTAAGTTGCACAGGTTGGACTCTAATTTTTCTGTCCTCCTGCTTCAGCTTCTCTAATACCTGAAATTACAGGCCTACACCCCCATGCCTGATTAGAAATGAATGTTAAGGTCTTTGTAAACAGGTGGTTTGATGATTTCTTCTAGTGTAGATCCCTTTGAGAATGTATCCAGAGCAAAGACCCTGTCCCCAGAAGTTGTATGTATATTTTTCCCCTTATCTTTGAAAAAAATGCCTTTTTTGGATATAGAATTTTATTATGTTTTCTTTTTTTATATGTTTTCTTTTTATCTTATTTTTTTAAGTTGTAGATGGACACAATACTTTTATTTTATTTATTTGTTTTTATGTGGTGCCGAGGATTGAACCCAGTGCCTCAGGCGTGCTAGGCAAGCTCTCTACCACTGAGCTACACCCCGAGCCCTGTCTTTATTTTCTTTTAACATATTTGTTTTCATTCTATTAACATTTGTCTTATGTTGATGGTATTGAGAAGTTAGCCTTGGTATTAGTTTCTGTCAGGTATTCAGTGGTTTTGCCAGTCATTGATAAACTGCATTTATTTGTGGCTCCTTATCTTATCCAGGTTATGAAAACCTAAGATGCCAGTGTATGCTGGGTTTCAGTTCTCGCCGCTGAAAGGCTCAGGGGTCACTCCCGTTGAACTGCGCTAACTGGGCTGCACAAAATAACCACACAAGAGACACAAATACCTTTTTCTTTGGGGTTGCTCCTCTGACCTTAAGGTTCCACAGGAAGAGAGAGAGCAAGAGCATGGGTTGATCCCTTTTATTGAGGAGAAGCTATTCAAATGAGCAAGGGGTCAAATTTCAGGGGGCTGAGTCTATCTTCATGATGTCCACTGTCAGCAGGTTGACTGACACCTGGGCAGGCCACACCCAAGGGCACAGTAAGAGAAGGGGACACACACAAGGCACTTCCATTCTATCCTAAACAGGGCAAGGTATTATATTACAAAGGAACAGGTGAGCATAGCTTCACCCATGGGGCTGTAGCAAGACACACCGTGCAAGAGCCACTGACCCTCGAATCCAAGAAGGATGGGGAAAGCTCTGCCACATTTCTGTGACTGAGCACGTTGATCTCCTATAAGTGTATGCTAAGGTCATTTTGTGACTATAATAAAAAAGAATTTTCTTACCCTTTTTTTTTCCACCTCAACACCAGGACAGGCTTTAGTATAGCCCTCTGAGGTAGTGAAAAATTTGGGGAATGATTTAGATCTGAGAGACACAGTGAAATGTCTTTTTTTTTTTTTTAATATTTATTATTTATTTTTTAAGTGGTGCTGAGGATTGAACCCTGTGCCTCATATGTGTGAGGCAAGGGCTCTACCACTGAGCCATAGCCCCAGCCCTGGAATGTCTTTTTGTAAGACAATTTTTGGAAGATTCTTGGCCCTGATTTTTGTCTCCCTGGCCCTATGTGGCTCTTTGCATTGAAACTCAAGATTAGAACCTCTCAGATCTGATGATCTTGTTATGCAGATTATGACTGAAGATTTAGGGTGGAATCTAGATTTTGGGTTTTAATCTTTGAGGTGATTCTGATTCTGTTAATTTCCAGATCATATTTTAAGTCACAAGGAGTTAGACCGTATTATATGTTTGATCAGTTAGTGGTATAAATGATGTTAGTGGTGGAATGAGCATTTGATGAGATTATTTTCTTATTTAGAGTTTTTTTTAAGCAGTTTTGAGTTGTTAGATAAAATCACAGGATGCCATTTTTTTGGACTAAACTACTGCACTTATGCCTCTACAGATCAGGCTAACTATCAAAATGGACTGTAGGGCGTGGTGGCGGAGATTTGTAATTCCAGTGAATTACTGTGAGGAGGCTGTGAGGTAGGAGAATGACGAATTCAAAGCCAGCTTCAGGAATTTAGTGAGGCCCTAAGCAACTTAACAAGACCCTGTTTCAAAATTAAAAAAAAATAAAAATAAGGGCTGGGGATGTAGTCAGTGGTTAAGTGTCCCTGCGTTCAATCCATGGTACCAAAAAAAAAAAATCAAAATGGAGTTTCTCACATTATAGTTGCATGTTATTAAGTTAAAACTAAGTTTTGGGGGCTGGGGCTGTGGCTCAACGCTAGTGCACTTGCCTGGCACTGGCATGCGTGAGGCACTGGGTTCAATCCCTGTCATTACATAAAAATGATAATAAAAATAACATGAAATAAAGGTATTGTGTCTATCTACAATTAAAAAATATATATTTTTAAAGAGAAAAGTTTTATCAACAACTAAAAAGAACAAAGTTGTTTTATTTGACCTCCTTGAGAAATGAAGAGTAGAGAGATAACTAAATTTCCCATACAGGCCAGTTTCAATTGACAGGATAATGAAGTTTAACCTGCTTTGTTAACCTGAAGGTATCCTGAAGTTATCTGATACTAACCAATATCTCTATTTGTCTCCCTGTCCCCTCCTAACAAGGAAAGTAACTTTGGGAAAGGACCAGTCCACTGTGTTTCTCTTTTTCCTTTTTTTTGCTTTTCTGTTTAAAATACCAAACTCCTCTGCTAGGCTCATTTGAATATTTATTCAATTTTATGGAACAAAGTTGTTTGATTTTAGTGTAAGAAAAATAAAGCCAAGTGCTTACTTTGGCAGCACATATACTAAAATTGGAATGATGCAGAGGAGAGTAACATGCCCCTGTGCAAAGATGACACACAAATTCGTGAAGTAGTCCATATTTTTATATACTTTTGGAAGTTAATAAGGAGAGTCTGAGGGGCTGGGGTTGTGACTCAGCAGTAGAGTGCTTGCCTCGCATGTGTGAAACCCTGGGTTGGATCCTTAGTACCACATAAAATACATAAGTAAAATAAAGGTATTGTGTCCAACTACAAGTAAAAAATAAATATTAAAAAAAAGGAGAGTCTGATTTAAGTTTGTTTTTTTTTTTTTAAAGCCAGTGAAGTGGTAGGGATATAGCCCAGTTGTAGAGCTCGTGCTTAGTATTCAATCCCCAGTGCTATAAAACATAAAAAATAAAATAAAACCAATTGATTGTAATTTGCTCTTTTATGAGATTTAGAGAAAAATTAAGCTTAAGGTGCAGAATTCCTATGTACTCCTCTTCTCTCCCCTATTAACATCTTGCATAAACGTGGTACATTGTTACAATTGATGAGCTGCTGTTAATGTGTTATCATTAAATAAAGTCCATAGATTACATTAGGGTTCACTCATGGTGCTATACTTTCTATGGGTTTGGAAAAATGTGTAATGATATATATACAGGTTAGTTTTACTGCCCTAAAAAATCTCTGTGATACACTTATTTATCTTTCCCATCTGTTGGCAATCACTGATCTTTTTTTTAATATTTATTTTTTTAGCTGTAGGTGGACACAATATCTTTATTTCATTTTTATTTGGTGCTGAGGATTGAACCCAGTGCCTCTCATTTGCTAGGTGAACACTCTACCACTGAGTCACAATTCCCAGCCCTTATCTTTTTTCTTTTTGGTGTTGGGAATTAAAACCAGGGACTCTTTACCACAGATCTATATTCCCAGTCCATTTTTAAAAATTTGAGACAAGAGTCTCACTGAGTTGCTTAGCACCTCACTATTGCTGAGCCTGCTTTGAACTCCTCCTGTTTCAGCATCCTAAGCCACTGGGCCCAGTCCTTTTTATTTTTATTTATTTATTTACCTTTGGTACTGGGGATTGAACCCAGAGGTGTTTTACCACTGAGCCACATTCCCAGCCCTTTTAATTTTTTTAAGATTTTGAGACGGAGTCTTGCTAAATTGCTGAGGATGGCTTTGAACTTGTGATATTCCTGCCTTAGCCACCTTAGTCACTGCGATTATAGGTGTGTATCACCACATCTGGCTTTAGTTTTCATTTTGAAACAGGATCATATTAAGTTGCCCAGGTCAGCTGTGAATTTGTAATCTTTTTATCTCAGCCTCCTGAATCACTGGGATTATAGGCATGGGCCACTTACCCAGCCCAAGCAGAATAAGACAGTGAAACAGTTGATTTTGTAAAGTTGTACAGCCACCTTGGAAAACAGTTTGGCAGTTTGCCTAGGAGTATAATTACTGGGCTAAGTGTTATTGTATATTTACTTTTTAAAGAAAGTGCCATTTATATTGATATAATATTCTAGAAGTACAGTCTACTCAAGTGGTCTCCAATGACACTGAGGTTGGGTACCTTGTGATAAAATTTCTAGCTACCCGACATGCTCTTCTCTGACTCTATACTGCAAGGGGTGTTGAGTGGCTTGTTACATCTTGAAAGGGTGGGAGTGTAGGTTTCCAGTTGGCCTTTGCTAGCATGGGTAGGGTTTGGACCACAGTATTTTCTGTGGTGTTTGGCTGGAATAGCTTGATTATGAGCTAAAATTTTCCTGTCTTTCTAGACTGACCCTTTGCTGGTCCTTTCACAGAAGAAAACTGACTTTTGTTGGGACTTTTCTTGTTTGCATTTATTGATTTTTTTGGCATTTATGTATTGGTGCTTTTTATAGTCTTAGGAATGAAAAGAAAGGTTAGGGATCAGTGGTAGAATGCTTGCTTACCATGTGTAAGGCTGTGAGTTCAGTCCTGCATATCCCCCCGCCCCAGCACCAAAAGGGTGCTTTTCAAAATGCTATTTTGATTAAAATTCTTGTTCATATTTTCCATAATATTATAAATAGGGGCTATTATACTTTTCAGAAGAAAATCTGAGATAATAATGGCTTTCTTGGAGAAAATAGGAGTTATTAGCAGTTCATTTCAATGAACCCTAGCATTAGTTTTCTGCTAGAATTTGCAAAACATAAACCAGAATGATTAAGTCTTTTCCATAGCATAATGTTTTCTAATTGCTGTGTAATATACTGCCAGATGTTCAGATTTATTTGGAAATTTAGATTTCATAATTGGGATTTTTAGTATTAGCTAGATTTATGTAGTAGGTCAAATTAAAATTTGCTATTCTGTTTTCTTGTACTGTGCATAATCTTTTTCTTAGTATGTTGTAGATAACTGTGGTATAACTCATAGAAATCGATAATTATAAAATGACTGTAAATGTGCATAGATGTAGAAGCATATAATATTTGGAGTTTTAGTTTCTGTTTCTTCAAAGATGAAAGTATATATGTTATAATTTGTTTAGGAAGGTATTTTTCAACCTCAGATGGAATTGAAATGTATTATAGACATGAAAAAGAAAGTTTTTTTTTCCTGGTATTTGGTATTTAACTTTGCCTTGTGCATGCTAGGCAAGCACTCTATGAGTGAGCTATAGGTCCAGCCCCCAGGGTGTTTTTTAGTTCCCAGCACTGCCAAAGGAAAAAGACACACACACAAAAACCCCTACAAAGCATTTGTTGGAAACTCAAATTAAACAACATTGAAAAAATCAAATAGTACAGGAATATTAAATTAAAACTGAAGTTTCTCTTTCCTACTCTTGCTCTTTCACTACTGTGATTAAGGAAACCAGAGTAGATGTAAGCAGATTTAAAGGATCATTTCGTGTGTGTGTGTGTGTGTGTGTGTGTGTGTATAAAATTCACTTCAAGGAATCACTATAATTCCCTACAAGTTTTTGTCATATACTTTTGGTTGATCCAAGGCAAGGCAAGATTATACTAGGGTGTTTTATACATTGTTCAGTTCAGTCCTGGTAATCTATGTCGACATTTTTGTTATATATGAACTTGGGATGGTGGAGGTCAGAGAAGATGAGGACCCGATTACACAGAAAATAAGAAGACAGGTTCAAATCTAGATCTTTGTGATGATAAAATGTGTGTTCTTTGTACAGTGCTGTGTAACCTTGCTTTACCAGGTAATTCATTTTAGGCTTTTACCTGGTTCTTACTAGATGTTGCCAAATGATGTTAACTTTTGCTTTGGGTAACCAGGCCCAACATCCAAAGCAAGTACATGAGATTGTAATTCAAGAAGGTGGTGGCTTGTCTGTTATCTGTACCTTTCTTATGTTGGTGTAATGGGAGATTATCAGCGTGCATTATGATCAGGTTACAGCATCAGGAGCAGCTCTACAACCTATTTTAGTTTCAAGAGTTAATATTCTGTTTTTTTTTTTTTTTGTTTGTTTTTGCCTTTTTCTTTTCCCTTTGAGATGGAGAAACCAGAGATGTGTTGTTGGAGAAGGAGCATTTTTTCAAATACTGAATATTTGTGAAACTAATGATCAGGCCTCGCTGAGAGTTTCATTTTGTTGATGAGTTCAAAAGAGACATTCTAAATGAAATTTTATTTTGAAAGTGAATGCAGTGAAAATGAGCACTGAAAAAAATAACAAAAAGGATGAACTCTAAAACAAAATCACTAACCTATTTCCAAGGAATAAGGATTATTCAATTGAGTTAGAATAAGGATCTACTTACTGCCGTGTTGTATGCCTGTAATTCCAGTGACTCCAGAGGCTGAGGCAGGAAGATCACAAGTTCAAGACTAACATGGGAAATTTAGCAAGAATCTATCAAAATAAAAAGGACTGGGGTTGGAACTCAGTGGTAAAGTGTACCTGAGTTTAATCTCTAGTACCATAAATAAATGAAAAAATGAATGAATCAATCAATCTACTTGTGTTATTGGGTCTGTTTGTCATAAGCTCAGTTTTCTTAAAGTGGAGCCTTAATCCTACCTCTCTTAGATTGACTTATTATTTATTTATTTGGTGCTGGGGATTAAATACAAAGTTGCTTTATCACTGAGCCACGTCCCCAGCAAACCCCCTACCCCTTTTAAATTGTCTCATAACTTTTTTTTGCACCTTTATTTATTTATTTTTATGTGGTTTTGAGGATCAAACCTAGGGCCTCACACATGCTAGACAAGCACTCTACTGCTGAGCCACAACCCCAGCCTCAACAACCCACTTTTTTAAAAACTTAAAAAAAAAAAGACTTTAATCTTTATTTCATTTATTTGTTTTTATGTGATGCTGAGGATCGAACCCAGTGCCAAGCAAATGCTCAAGCCAGCATCCCCAGCCATTTAATTAAAAAAACAAAAAAAATTAGAGACAGGGTCTTGCTAAATTGTTTAGGGCCTCACCAATTTGCTGAGGCTGACTTTAAACACAGAACCCCTCTGCCTCAGCCTCCTGAGCTGCTGTGGTTATAGGTGTGCACCAAAGCTCCTGGCCTTACTGTGCCAGTTCTACCTAATGATGACTTTAGGCTGAATTGTTTGGGGGAGGGAAGAGAGTCAGATTTTATTTTTAGGGAGGTAGATAACCACAATGGAGAGTTGGGTGAGAGACTGTCAGAGAGTGCTATTAAGAGAGTGGTACAGCTGGGCTTGGGAGCAGGGGGATTGGGAGTTCAAAGCCAGCCTCAGCACAAAGCAAGGTGCTAAATAACTCAATGAGGGCCTGTCTCTAAATAAAATACAAAATTGGGCTGGGGATGTGGCTCAGTGGTCAAGTGTCCCTGAGTTCAATCCCCAGTACAATAAATAAATGATAAATAAAAAAATAATAAAAGTCTAGTGCAGAGTCCAGATAAGGGAAGAGGATTTGGAACCAAGACATATGGGGGTGGGTAAAGAAAACCAAGTACTCTATAGATGATGATTGTGATATGATTAATTTTATAGATTATCATTTACTTCATACTTGCTGTGTACTAGAAATAATATGTTCTTCCATGGATTACTCATTTAGACTTTGTAACAACTTCATGATTGTAGTTCTTAACATACCTATTCTGTGCATGCAGGAACAGTCATGGAGAGATTACCTAACTTGCCTAAATTTAATTTAGCTTGACAGAGGGAGAGCCAGTCAGGCAGTCTGATTCTAGACCTGTACTCTTAACCAGTATGCTGGTTTGGGGGCTTTTTTCCCTAGCTGTTTGACAGTGAAGTAACACCTATCACTTGAAGTAGTCAAATACGCAGTAGATGGTCACCAGTCATGCACCTCAAGGGTCCACATGATACTTGGTGGTTAGATTATATTATCTGGAAGGAGCCTTTTTTTGGCGGGGGGGAGTCCTGGGGGTTGAACTCAGGAGCACTCAATTACTGAGACATATCCCTAGCCCTTTTTTGTATTTTATTTAGACATAGGGTCTCATTGAAATCTTGCCTTTGCTGAGGCTGGCTTTGAACTTGTGATCCTCTTGCCTTAGCCTCCCAAGCTGCTGGGATTACAGGCAGGAGCAGTGCTAGAAAGAGGCTTTTAAGTGCCCAGTTTCTGTGATTTGACATACAGGAAGTTCTTGCTTTTTAAAAAAAAAAATTATAATTTTTTTTAGTTGTTAATGGACCATTTATTTACTTATTTATTCTTTCTTTCTTTCTTTATTTATATGTGGTGCTGAGATTCGAACCCAGTGCCTCACACACGCTAGGCAGGCGCTCTACCACAGAGCTACAACTCCAGCTGGAGTCCTTGCTTTTTGTGGTTCTGCTATGTATTAATTGCCTAAAGTACAGGATTCACTATTAATTCTTCTCTTCACAAATCACTACATAAATAGCAAGTGTTCCTCAACATCAGTGATCAGTTATGTTACTTCTTTCAGTGTCTATGTATCTGTTATTCAGTTCATTAAGAAGCAGCAGGGCAGAGCTTGTTACCTCCTCATCTTCCAATGGTAAACCCATGTGACAATTACAAAAATGGATAGCTGAAAGAAGGAATTAGCCAACAAAGATGAAAACACAGCAAAGAATCAAAAGTAACAACACTGGAAGTAAAATTAAAATTGAACCTAAATGGAGTTACAGAAGAAACTTCACTGTGGGAATGTTAATGCATTCCACCACTTGAAATATTTGATTTGAATCAAATAGAATTTAGTGAAGGTGAGCTAATTTTCATAAAGGAAGAAAGTGGGTTGGTGAAAAATATGATCTTCCAGAGGAAGTGATGCTGGCAAGAAATTTTACATTAAAAGAACTCTAGAGGATATTTCTGTGACATTGAAAGTATAAAAGATAAAATTTTGGAAGGTGTTCCAAACTTTTAACAGGTGTGACAATTTTCTAAGATATGGAAAAAAGCCTGTTACATATCATAAATTAAACAAGGAAAAGGTGGCAAGCACTATCCAAACTATAGTAAAGTGTATTTTGACATGTTAAACATACATGGAGTATAACTTATTCTAATTAAGATCCCATTGTTGTGGCTGTACATGATGTGGAGTTTCATGGTGGTGTATTCATATATGAAGATAGGAAAGTTATGTCCGATTCATTCTACTGTCTTTTCTGTTCTCATCTCCCCTCCTTTCCCTTCATTTTCCTTTGTCTAATTCACTGAACTTCTTCCCTCCCCACCCTTATTGCGTGTTAGCATCTGCATATCAAAGAGAACATTTGACCTTTTTTTTTTGGGAGGGGGGAGATTGGCATATTTCACTTAGCATGATAGTGTCCAGATCCATCCGTTTACTGGCAAAAGTCATAATGTCTTTTTTATGGTAGAGTAATAGTTCATTGTGTATATGTACCACATTTTCTTTATCCATTTGTATGTTGAAGGGCACCTGAGTTGGTTCTATAGTTTAGCTATTGTGAATTGATCTGCTATAAACATTGATATGGGTGTGTCACTATAGTATGCTGATTTTAAGTCTAACTTTGGGTGTATATTGAAAAGTGGGATAACTGGATCAAATGGTGGTTACTCCTAAGTTTTTTAGAAAGAGTTTTAACAGTTCAATGTTTCTAATTTTTATACTAAATATTAGTTTCCCTATTCTTTTTGTTTTCCTATGTATTTAAAACAGTTTATTTTTCTTTTGTCTTTTTTTTTTTTTTCTGATTCTGGAGATTGAACTTGGGCACTTTACCACTGAAGTATATCCCTAACCCCTTTAAAAGTTTTTAATTTTTGAGCTGAGGGTAGAGGCAGAGGCCTGTAATCCCAGTGACTGAGGAGGCTGGGGCAGGAGGATTGTTAAGTTCAAGGCTAGCTTCAATAATTTAGATACACCCTGTCTCAAAATGAAAATTAAAAAAGAACTGGGAATGGGGCTCAGTGGCGAAGGGTGTCTTGTGTTCAATCTCCAGTACTTAAAAAAAATAAAAACGCAGAAAATTGAAGCAGGAGGATTATAAATTCTAGGCCATTTTGGTTTAGGCATGTAGCTCTGAGTTAAAGTGTCTCTGGGTTTAATCATCAGAATCATAAAATTAGATAAATAAATAGATAAAATTTTAAAAATTACTTTGAGATGGGTCTTGCTAAATTGTCAAGGCTAACCTTCAATTGCTGTCCTCCCACCTCAGCCTCCCAAGTTGCTGTGCCACTCTGCCCATCATAACGACAGTTTCTGAAGTTTGAACAACAAAAAAAGTTTTTTGAGATGCGATTTTGGTGTTGCCCAGGCTCATCTTGAATTCCTGGGCACATGATATTCCTGCCTCAGCCTCCTGAGTAGCTGGGATTACAAGTACACACCACTGTGCCTGGCTTCAGAAATTTTTTTTTATAGAGATTACAGAACAATTATAATTTGTCTTATGAACAAATAATTATAATTTGTCTTATTATTATGATCACTTTGCATTGTTCGATTTTTGCAGTTACTTTTATGGTCTCATACCATGGTGCAAAATGAAAAATGTGTGCTGGGCATGGTAGTGCATGCCTGTAATCCCAGCAACTATGAAGGCTGAGACAGGAGGATCTCGAATTTAAAGCCAGCCCCAGCAAAAGTGAGGTGCTAAGTAACTCAGTGAGACCCTATCTCTAAATAAAATATAAAATAGGGCTGGAGTGCAAAGCCAGCCTCAGCAAAAGTGAGGTGCTAAACAATTCAGTGAGACCTTGTCTCTAAATAGAATACAAAATAAGGGCTGGGATGTGGCTCAGTGGTTGAATGCCCCTGAGTTCAATCCCTGGTACTCAACCCCCACACCCCTCCAAAAGAAGAATGTCTACTTAATTATTGAAAGCTTAATTTTTCTCCTTTGCTTTTAGGGTCACCCTATAAGTAACTTTTTTAAAAAAAATATTTTTTAGTCATTGATGGACCTTTATTTAATTTATTTATTTGAATGTGGTACTGAGAATTGAACCCAGGGCCTCACAGGTGCCAGGGAAGCACTTTACCACTGAGCCACAACCCCGGCCCCCTGTAAGTAACTTTTTATTGCAGAGGTTTTTATATCTACAACCAAGCTTGTTTCTTTTGGCAAACTTTGCTAAAAAGATTTTATTGACTGAAAAAAATTATCTTGTAAAAATAAGAAGGGTCTGGGCATGGTGGCACACACCAGTAATCCCAGCGGTTTGGGAAGCTCAGGCAGGAGATTAAAAGTTCAAAGTCAGCCTCAGCAATTTAGTGAGGACTTACTAAGCAATTTAGCAAGACTCTAAATAAAGTTTAAATTTTTTTATACTTTTTTATGTTTTTAAAATTTTGAGACAGTGTGTTGCCAAATTTTAAATTAACTCCGATAATTATAAAATGGTTATAAAATGGTGTCTCAGCACCATTTGTTGAAGATTGTTTCCTCACTGGATTGTGTTGCCACTTTTGTGGAAAATTAACTGAGTTAATTTTTAACTGTGAAGATTTATTTTCGAACTTTCTACTTTGTTCCATTGTTTTATGTTTATGTTTATGACTACATATTACATTGTCTTGATTATTGTAGCTTTGTGTAGTATGTTTTGAGATTGGGAAGTATGTGTTTCTTAACTTTATTTTTACTTCATGATGGAATTTTATAGAGATCATTGACTCTGGATCAATTTGGGGACTATGACTATCTTATTGTTATGTCTTCTGACCCATGAAATTAGGATATCCCTTTCCATTTGTTTAGATCTTTAATTTCTTTCAGCAAAATTTGTTAAATTCTCATGCCTCATCCTCATGATTAGCTGAAATTACAGGAGTTTATTTGAAATAGGATCTTGCTGTGTTGCCCAGGCTGGTCTTGAACTCCTGACCTCTAGTCATCTTTCCACTCCTGCTTTCTGAGTGCTGCTGGGATTACACTGGGCCTGGCTTGGAACTGTTTTCTTAATTTCATTTTGGATTCTTTATTATAAGCATTTGGTGCTCTTTTATATCAATTTTGTTGAATTTAAAATCCTAAAAAGCCAAGAGTTTTATTGTTGGTTTAAAGAGTAGAGGTTTGTATTGTAGGGTGCTCTTATGAAAGCTTTATTTCAGCGATGGCTTTCAAGTACATTGGGGTCAGATGTTGAACTGTTAATGATTGTTTTGGATCTATAGTTCGCTTGTACTTTGGGGTTCCAAACTGATGACTACATATGTCACTTGTATGGTAAATGTGACTGGTTTTTCAAAAGCCTTTTCAGTTATAAAGCAGATGACTTGACAACAAAAATTCCTTTCATTCTTATCATTCTTCTGTTTTCTTGGTGCTAAGTTCTATAGTTAAAAGAATGGTTAGATTTTGCTGGTTTACCAGGTTGCTTTAGAGAAAGTCTATGAAAAGAATTGTTGAGCTAAACAGCTTTCAGATTAAAAACCAATCTATTAAATTTGCCAGCAAATGCTTTTTTTTTTTAAATTCCTTTATTTTATTTGTTTTTGTGTATGTGGTGCTGAGGATCAAACCCAGGGCCCCACATGTGCGAGGCAAGTACTCTACCACTAAACCACAACCCCAGTCCCCCAGCAAATACTTTGGTTAACCTTTAGTGTCAAAAGGAATTCAAGTTATGGCTTTTGAGATTAAATTATACAGATATGTATTGATAAGGGTAGTTTTATATATCATCTGTATCATAACCATTTGAGCTAGTGTGAAACAAATTATCATGCCCCTCCCTAGATTTGCCAAATCAGATGCTGGGAGTAGAACTTTGTAATCTATTTTAAACCATCTTCCCAGGGGATGTGCATATTAAAGTTTGAAAACTGTTTATTTTGGTATCCATAGTATGTTTGTTGGGATGCTTTTTCACTCCTTTTCATTCAAAGTGCTTTTAGTGCTACTTCCATCTGGAGGAGCATCCTTCTGTGAGGCTTGCTTTTCTCCTACAGTCTGTCAGAGGACAGTGGAGCAGCCAACATCCAAAACGACTCAAAGTCAAAGACTGATGATTTTTAGCATTCTGCACATTTTACATCCTCAAAGTAGTGATTGGGGTTTTGCAGCTACTTCTTATATTTCTTTTTCTCTTCTGGAGAGGAATGATTTCTTTAATCCTTTGTGAGAGGTATGTTCTGGAGTTCTTCAGTGTTGGAAAACTGAAAACTTTTTTCCCTTGTACTAGGAATTGAAGCCAGGGCCTCATATGCCCTAGGCAAGTGCTCTACCACTGAGCACTTTTCACATTTTTAATTTTGCTAAGTTGCCTAGGCTATCCTCAAATTTGTGTTCCTCCTGCCTCAGCCTCCTAATTAGCTGTGATTACAGATATCTGTTTTGAGCACCCTGATTATAGAAGCAGAAGGGGAACAGACTGGACAAGGATCTGGAGTTGCATACCCTTTTTTCAGCATTTGGTCATAGCCTCACATATGACAGTACCCAGGAGGTGCCTGCTTGGAGCCAAGCAGACAGCAGGCACATCTGTGTGCTTTGAGTACCCAGAATATGATGAATGATGAATAATAACTTTTTTTCCCTTTTTTAAGAATTAAGTTAATACTAGGTGAATGCTAATATTAGCAGTTTTACTTTTTCACTAGATATTGAAAGATACCTTATATTTGGGAGTCAGATCAGTAGCAGTATTGGTGAAGGAATCTAGCTGGTTACTTGGCCTAGATGTGGGCATGTGGGTGTGAATGGAGGTGATGGAGGGTTTATATATTTATATACCTTCTGGCTTTTCAGTCAGTATATTTAATGTTTTTTTAGCTTTGCCTGGAGCTTGCTATAAAAACTGTATTTCATAGTAATTTAAGAGTTGGGTTCCACTAGTTTACTAGCTGAGTATCCTTAGGCAAGTTATGTAAATTCTTAAGTGCTTTTGATGTCCTTATTTTAAATGGGGATAATGTATCCATATTCTAGAGTTGTTCAGCATAGGAAATGAATTAGTGCATGTAAAGGGATTAGACTCTGGAGTTTAAACACTTTTTTTTTTTTTTTTTAAAGAAATGTGGGTTACACTGGAAGACAAGCACTGTTTAACTTAACTCTTGATTTTTTTTATTTAATTTTTTAGATGTAGATAGACACAACACAATGCCTTCCTTCCTTCCTTCCTTCCTTTCTTCCTTTCTTTATTCATCCTTCAGATCTCCACCTTGTACTTCTCTTTTGGCACTTATGATAATTATTCGTCATTTCCTCTGCTAGAGACAAAGCTCAGTAAAGGCAGGCCTTCGTTGAGCACAAGTAGGATTTGCTATATTAGCAGTTTTCCCCTATGATTTCTTTTCCTTTTCCCTGCCAGAACAGTAAAAATAGATTTGGTTCCCTGGGTTATCACAGCTTGTAACAAAAAGCTTTTTGATAAAGCTGGCTGTTGGGTTAGTAGAATGAGATCATTTCTTTCTAAATAGTGTGTAATGTCCTAAATATTTGTTGAGACAAAAGGCTTGTTAGATAGATTAACCACACAATAAGCATGACTATGTGATTCTGTTCAGAGAAGGTAGTATGAGTTTTCTGTGTGATAGAATAATAATGATATGTGGAAAAAGGTGAAAGGTACTTTGCACAATCTGTGCACTCTGGCTGGCCATGTGTAGAAGGAGATTAGAATAATAAAAGTGCCTCAAGGCATACCTAAGTTTGGAACCTTGGTTTTTAGGCCATCACATCTTAAATGCATTGCTAATTAAAAATTATTAAGGACAGTTTGAAACTAGAGAGAAGTGTTGGGAGGCCACAGAATTGTAGGCTTTAAAGTGGTAAATTGTAGTTATGCAAATTTCACCTTAGTTAAAAAAAACAAAAATTATTTAGGACTGATTACTAAGTCCTTAATATAAGAAACTAATATTTTTAAAAATGTTGTTAGTTGTAGATGGACCCAATATCTTTATTTTTATGTGGTGCTGAGGATCGAACCCAGGGCCTCGCACATGCTAGGTTAGTTAGAAACTAACATATTTACTTTATGTTTGTATAGAATTAGTTTGGATATCTAGGAGCATTAGGCACAGCTTCAATTTTCACATGATGTATGTTGACTATAGAGGCACAAACTTACAGAAAACAAAAATACACATGAGGTGGGTATGCCATTTGAAAAGGATTGCTATTTGGTACTGTTTCCATTACATAGGTATAATTGGACTTGTCTTATTGATCTTGACAGTTAAGTTAGCATAGGAACTGATCAGAATAAACCGTTTATGATATCTTGTTCTCTGGTTGGAATATAAGACAGAGTGGAAATTCTGGTTCTAGTTGAGAATCAAGGATGATCTTGAATAAGTATCTTTGTTAATTGCTTGAGCTCTTTTCTCACTTATAAAACCATGAGGTTTGATTCAAATGCCTTTTCTAAAATTTTTGATTTGGTTGGACATGTTAGGCTCACTTTGCTAAGATTTGTTTTGTTTTTGTGAATATGAATAAGCACTTGTTAGACTTGGTTACTCAAATTGTTGTCTTATATTGGTTTCCAAGGGTACCAGTGATAGAACTTCAAGATTTGAAGCTTTATGAACATTTTATATTTTTCTGTATTTAAGAAATTTCTGCAAATAAGGCCCAGAGGGTGGTTTTTTTCTTTTTCTTTTTCTTTTTTTTTTTTTTGTACTAGGAATTGAACTAGGGTGCTTTACCACTGAGCTACATGCATCCCCAGCAACTTAGGTCTCCATACTGAGGCTGACCTGAAATTAGCTCTCTTGAGTCACTGGAATTATAGGAATATGCCACTGTGCCCTGTAAGGATATATTTTGATATATGGAAACAATAAATGGCATTGTTTCCATATATTCTACACTCAGTTTCTCCTGTCGTTAACATTCTTTGGAAGTGCAGGGTAGGGGGTATCACTGGGTATTGAACCCAGGGTGCTTAACCACTGAGTCACATCCCCAGCTTTTAAAAATTTTTTATTTTGAGACAGAGTCTTGCTAAGATGCTCAGGGCCTTGCTGATTTGCTGAGGCTGGACTTAGAACTGTCGATCCTCCTGCCTCAGCCTTCTGAGCTTCTGGGATTTACAGGTGTGTGCCGCTGCACCCAGTCTCATTAGCTTCTAATATTAGGATGGTACATTATTATTAACTAATATTCATAGTTTATTCAGATTTTAAAAAATGTTTTTCATGTTACTGGGATCGAACCCAGGGGTGGTCTACCAGTGAACTACACCCTTAACCCTTTTTATTTATTTATTTATTTTTATATTAAGACAGTCTTAATTGCTGAGGCTGGCCTGGAATTTGGGATTCTCCTGCCTCAGCCTTCTGAGTTGCTGGGATCATAGACATGTACCTGGCATGTTTCTTCAGTTTTTATTAAACAACCTTTTTCTGTTCTAGAATCTTATCTAGGATACCAAATTACATTTAGTTGTCATGTTTAGGTTTTTCTTGGCTATAACCATTTCTCAGACTTTCCTGTTTCCTCAGTTTTGAGGAGTTCTGGTCTGATGTTTTATAGAATATCCTTCAATTGGGATTTGTCTGATCTTTTTTCATGATTAGACTGGGGATATGGTTTTCAGGAAGAGGATCACAGAGGTAAAGTGGCACTCTTCATTACTTTATATCAAGGTGTATACTATCAACCTGACATCACTTTTGATACTAATCTTGATCTGATCTCTTGGCTTAGTCAGTATTAGGTTTCTATTTCTCTTCTTTCCATAATGTACTCTTTGGAAGGAGGTCACACTGCTATCACACTTTCACACAAGAATGAGGGATTATGTTCTACTTCCTAGAAGGTGGATGGAGCAAGTACATTATTTGAAATTCTTCTTAGGAGATTTATGTCTTCTCTCACCTCTCACTATTTATTCACTCATTTATTTATACCAGTATGGACTCATCTTTTTTTTTTTTTTTCCCTTTTTGTGATGCTAGGTATAGAAGTCATGGCCTCTCACTAGTCAAGCACTGAACTATATCCCCAGCCCATGCATATTTATTTTATTATTTGTGCAATGTATTTGTCCAATAAGACCTTATTTTATTCAGAGCATTCTAGCTTTAGCCATTGGAAAATCTTTCAGTTGACTCATGTTCCTTTGAATTAAAATTCATTTTTAGAACTTTTTAATTTTCTGGCATTATCAGGTTCATCTTGAATATTTCTTGTTTTAGTCCTAGAATTAATCATTTCTCCAAACTATACCTGTTCCTTTTTATCAGAGAATGGTATTTGAACCCAAGATCTGGTGCTAGGTATGTTCAGTGCATAGCAGGGTATTCCCCCAAATTTTAATTAAACCTTGTGTTCCAAGGTTTAATTAAAATTTAATTTTGAAGGAAAAAAATGTTTAGTCTCATTTCTAATTGAGCCTCCTTCTTTTTTTAATGGGTTTTAAAAAATATTTATTTACTTATTTATTAATTATGTATTGAACCCAGTGCTTCACGCATGTAAGGCAAGACCTCAGCCACTGAGCTATAACCCCAGCCCCTAATTGAGCCTTCTTTATTTTTATTTTTTTTTTTTAGCTATTTTAGGAATAAGTATGTATGTATTCTTATCTTTCCATTAAGCAGATGTGTCAGGACTAGAATTCTGACTAGAACCTTGAAAGGAGAATTAGTGATTATTGCTTCCTGGGGAAGTAAGACTTTTTGGATGTGTGGATCAAGTTCTGTTTATACTTTACAGGAATTAGCACTGGTTTCTTAGTTTATTCCACGTCCCCACCCCCATCTTTCCTATCTACTGACTTTGTGATTTAGTTAAACCAAGGCAATAAAACACAGCCAAGATTGTATTACCATTAGGAAATGTTTAAATTTGGTAGTGTAGAGGTTTTAATTTTTTGGAATTGAACCCAGGGAAACTTTATCACTAAGCTACATCCCCAGCTCCTAAATTGCTTAGGGCCTCACTTAGTTGCTGAGGCTGGCTTTGAACTCAAGATCCTTCTGCCTCTGCCTCCTGAACCACTGGGATTACAGGTATGTGTCATTGTGCCCTTCCTGAATACACAGCATTCTTTTTTTTTTTTCCCCCACCCGGGATTGAACTCGGGCATTCAACCACTGAGCCACATCCCCAGCCCTATTTTGTATTTTATATAGAGACAGGGTCTCACTGAGTTGCTTATTAGCACCTTGCTTTTGCTGAGGCTGGCTTTGAACTCAATGATCCTCCTGCCTCAGCCTCCAGAGCTGCTGGGATTATGTGTGCATGTCACCACACCTGGCTTACACAGCATTCTTATTGCTCCTGTCGTTTTTTTGGCAGATGCTCACATTCTGATGGGTGATAAATTATATTTGTTTTTTCCAGTAAAATTGATTCTGATGGGATGAAAGCTGTATTGATAGGTGGAGTTTTGAGGGGGCAGTCATGTTGGTGGGTGGAAATAATAAAGCTGACAGCAGTATTTTCTTAGTTATGGAGAACGTTTATTTTGGTACAGAGGCTTTTTTTTTTTTTTTCCTTAACTACTGAGGTACATCCCCAGCCCTTTTTATATTTTATTTTGAGATAGTCTTGCAAAGTTGCTCTGGGCCTAGCTAAATTGCTGAGGCTAACTTTGAGCTTGCCATCCTTCTGTCTCAGCCTCCCAAGCTGTTGAGATTACAGGCATGCAACACTGTGTCTGGTGAGAACATTTTTTTAATAGTTTGATTTATTTCATCGTGTTTAGTTTTAACTGGTTAGTTTCTGGCAGTTGTATTTGGAGTAATTAAATATTTGGTGTTCACTGCTTACAATTAATTGCATAATATTGTAGGATGACTGCTTTTCAGATTTCAATTTTGCTGTTAATTAGCCTTAAGTCATCCTACAATATTATGCACAGTTACTTCCTCCTTTGGCTTAACTTTTTATCAAGCTGGTGGTTTATAGAGAGTCTAAGATTCTTCTAGAAAAATCTTAAAAGACAAATTCTTCCATGTACTCTAAGAATATAAGTTAATCATCCCTTGACTTATATAGTTTGGCTATAAAGTTTTTTGGAAAAATATGTTATTTGGTCTTGGTCTTGGTCTTGGTGTTATCTTTGGAATAAAGTATCTTTATGTAACATGATTTGGTAAGAAACACACCTCTGTCTGGAAGGCCAATCTAAATTCCTGTTTTGTATAGCTTGCCAATTTTTTTTTTTTTAAGAGAAACCTTTGTATTTGAGAGGAATGTAAAGTGAGTATTCATGATATAGACTCTTGTAGGAATGTCAAAGTATTTACTAGTATTTTCAGCTTCTGAGAACCTGACAAGGCAAACAATTTAAAATCTTAATTAAATCTAAACTGTGCACGGTGGTACATGTCTATAATTCTAGTGACTAAGGAGTCCAACACAGGAGGATTGCAAGTTTGAGATCAATCCTGGGATTTTGAAAGACCCTGTCTCAAAATATAAAATAAAAAGGGCTGGGATGTATGTAGCTCATTGATAGAGCACCCCTGGTTCAATTTCTAATACTAAAAGAAGACAAAACAAAAACAGGTAAATCTAAATGGATGGAATAAATAATTTTTTTACAGTAATTTTTTTTACAGTAATTACAGTAATTACAATTTTTTTACAGTAATTACAATGATTTTTAGATAATGCTTATTTGGCCAAATGTTTTAATTCTGATCTTTTTATTCATTAAAACGATTCATTATTCATGAAATTGTGTAGTTTCTTTGTAAATAGCAATACCTATAAGTATTCAGAAGTGTATTCAGAAGTGTATATATAAAAGGTTTTTCTCTTCAAAGTTATAGCCTTTGCTTTTTTTGCTCTAGTGGCAAGTTTAGGAACCTCTTAAGTCAGCATACTATTTTCTCTTTTAAAAGGGTGTGTGTGTGTGTGTGTAATATATATATATATATATATATATATATATATATATATATATATATGCATATTTCATAAAAATTAGTACTTTAAAAAAAAAAACATGGTGCTTGGCACTTAGTATTAGGCCAAGCCATTTGAAATTGATGTTCATGTAAATAGAAAATGATCAAATGTCAACAATTTAAAAAAATTTTTTTGTTGTTGTTATAGGTGGACACAATGTCTTTATTTTACTTTATGTGGTGCTGAAGATCAAACGCAGTGCCTTGTGCATGCTAGGCGAGCACCCTACCTCTGAGCCATAACCCCAGCTCAAATGTCAACAATTTTTTATGGTTCTACCTAATAGATGCAGAAATCCTGTTGACCTAAACAGTCAGATCATATAATGATAGATTGAAAAAGAACTTTGTTTAATTCTTCTCTTTTGCAAAGTGAAGTGTCTTGGCCCAAGATATTATAAATATTTCAGCTATCGCAGAGGTTATGAAAAGAGCAGATGATCTGTCAGTGGTTATTATTTTATTTATTTATTTTTTGGTACTTGAGGGTTGAATCCAAGTTCACTTTACCACTGAGTTACATCCCTAGTCCTTTTCATTTTTTTATTTTGAGATAAGGTTTTGCTAAGTTGCTGAAGCCAACCTTGAATGATCCTCCTGCCTCAGCTTACTGACTTGCTGGTGTTACTGGCATGTGCCAGTAGTTTTTACTTCTGAATGTAATGGAAATCTATTCTGTAAAGTTCCTGAATAGGAAGGTCAGGAGATCTGGTTTCCTCCCAAGTAATGCAATTTTTGGAATGCTCTTTATCAGTTTCCTTATTTGTAAAATGAGGATGTTAGATATGTAAGATGTTTGCTTAGTTAGGATATCCTATGTACCATTTTGGTGCTTAACCCAATTAAAGGTTTATTTCTTGCCCACATCATAGTCTGAGTGTTTGACTTGTTATTTTTTTTAATAACTTTATTTTATGTATTCATTTTATTTGGTGTGAGGATCGAACCCAGGGCCTTGCATGTGCGAGGCGAGCACTCTGCTGCTGAGTGAGCCATTACCCCAGCCCCTGACTTGTTATTGAGGACTTTCACTCTTTCTATGGGTTGTTTTGGAGCCTTCCACTGGATCCTTTGTATTTAGTTTGTGACAGCAAAGAGCACTATAGTGTTGTCCAAAGCTTGGTCCTTGTCCCTGATGCCAATCCAGTAACGAGGACAACGCTTTTGAGAAAAAGAAGATTTATTGCTTTGCTAGCAAAGGAAAAACACAGGGGACTCCTGTCCCAAAGGCTGTGATTCTGCCCATCCATAGGAACAAGGTTTTTAAAGAGATGATTCAAAGAAAATGAGATTAAGACCTTTATTTATTTGTTTATATATGGTGCTGAGAATTGAACCCAGTGTCTCACACATGCCAGGCAAGTACGCTGCCATTGAGCCACAATCCCAGCCCAGAAAATGAGATTAAGGAGGAGAAATCAGGAAGGAGAAGATCAGAGAAAAGAAGATCAGGAAGGAGAAGGTCAGGTAGAAGTTTTGGAAAAAGGAAAAAAACATGTAAGTTTCAGATTCACAAGGGATATAGCCAAAGCATCAAGTGAACCCCTGTTACACTAGGAAGGAGACTCTGATAAAATGTTTTATGTGAGGCTTATTAGTTCAGCTCACATTGCATTGACTGAAACCCAGTCACATGTCTCAACTTCTTTGGAGATGAGGAAATGCTATCTTTTGAGTACTAGAAAGAAGAAACAGGATTGCTCATGTCTGCTACTGTCCTTTTAGTTTGTACTTAAAAAAAATTCTTTTATATTGGAAATTTAACCCAGGGATGCTTTACCACTGAGGTACATCCCCAACCCTTTTTATTTTGTATTTTGAGAATAGGTCTTGCTAAATTGCTGAGGCTGGACTTGAACTTGCCATCCTCTGCCTTAGCTTCCTGAGTTGCTGGAATTAGAGGTGTGTGCCACTCACTGCATCTGGCTAAATATAATGTAAAGCACATGCACTTTTTTTTTTTTTTTTGCAGTGCTGGGGATCAAACTCTGCCTTGGGCATGCTAAGCAAGTGCTTAACTGCTGAGCTACATCCTCAGCTCTTTTTTTTTTTTTTTAAATTTTTAAAATTTTTTTAGTTTAGGTTGACACAATACCTTTATTTTTTTAATGTGGTGCTGATGATCGAACCTGGGTCCTGCCTGTGCTATGCGAGTGCTCTACCACTGAGCCCAATCCCAGCCCCAACATTCTTTGATTTTTATATTCAGCACCAAAATCTTTCTCCTATTGCATGTTGCTTTTTTGCTCTTGATTGCTCAGAATTTACTTCCAAATTTCTTGGCAGCAATTAGTTTGTAAGTCAAAACTCTGGTGCTTATTATATTTAGGAGAATTTTCTTTCCCAGGTGATTGTTAGTTTTATTTGTGATTTCATTTAAGGTTTAAAATTTTATTTTATCTCAGTAGTCTTACTTTTTTTTTGGAATGATTAAAAATGCTTATATTGCAAAAGTCTCCCAGTGCTTGTATAAGAAATACAATAGAATACTAAACACAGCCAACATCAGAGCCATAAAGTTATTGTCCACCCATGTTCAGTCTATCAGCCCACTAGCAGAAGGGAGAACGGACAGACCTTATACTGTCTTTTAAAGGTCAGCACATGTAGACTTTCAAACCAAAAGAGAAGCACATTCCAGTGAGGAGGCAAAGTTCTCTTTGCCTCTGCCTACTTAAAATTAAACATGGAGAGTCAGCAAAACTCTTTCAGTTATTTAAGCTGCTGTTTTAGAATCATTACCATCCTTCCTCTTCATTCCCTCTTCTCTTTTTCTCCCCCTGTGATGTGTTATAGATACATACATACATACATACACACACACACACACACACACACAAGTATAAATATTAAATGCATTCTTTTAAAAAAATATTTTTAGTTGTAGATGGACACACTAACTTTATTTTTATTTGGTGCTGAGGCTTAAACCCAGTGCCTCACACATGCTAGGCAAGCACTCTACCACTGAGCTACAATCCCCACCCCTTAAATGGACTTTTAAAATATGTAATTAGTGTAAAATAATGGCACAATCTAGTTTGTATTATATTTGTAACAGTACTTTCTTGTGTAGGTCCCCTTTCAATAAATTGTGCCTCCCCCATTTTTAATTTGTTTTTTAAAATGTGCCATTGCCCTTCATGTCTAGAATCATACACTTACACTGTTTGTTGAAAGACTATTTTGGATAAATTGTTTCTAGATCTAGAACATTATCATTCTGGGATTTCATTTCGATTTTCTTTCTTGTATACTAAGACTTTCCCATGACATTTTTCATTTTCTTAATTCTTTTTCATAAATAGTGCATGGATTTACAGTGTGTCATTTAGTAGATGGATAAAGTATGAAAAGCTAGCTTCAAATTAATCTGAGTTTCGGGGCTGGGGATGTGGCTCAAGCGGTAGCACGCTCGCCTGGCATGCATGTGGCCTGGGTTCGATCCTCAGCATCACATACAAAAGATGTTGTGTCCGCCAAAAACTAAAAAATAAATAAATAAATAAATAAATTAAAAAAAAAAAAGATGTGCAACTTTAAAAAAAAATTAATCTGTTTCTTTGTTTTGTTTTTGGTGCTGTGAACTGAACCCAGAGCCTCCTGTGGGTTAAACAAACACATGCTCTACCAATGAGTTATACCTTCAAGGTGCTCTTTTTTTTTTAATTTTTTATAAGTTGTACATGGACACAATACCTTTATTTTGTTTATTTATTTATTTATTTTTATGTGGTGCTGAGGATTGAACCCAGTGCCTGACACATGTTAGGCGAGCACTCTACCACTGAGCCCCAGCCCCAGCCCCTCAACGTGCTCTTTTCAGTTTTAAAGCCATCACTATTTTTTTCCCTAATATCTGAGTGTTGCTACTAGAAAAAAAGAAGACAATTTTACAGCTTAGGGGTATTTTTATTTTCTAATGTCTCCATCTTGACTGTCTCTTCTGTACCTCTCATGATGATGAAGATATTCATATTTTCCATATTATCTTGTAGAAGCTTTATCATTTTACTTTCCACATTTAGGCCTGCCATTTATCTGGAATTTATTATTATTATTATTATTATTAATATGCTCAATACCCATTGAACCCAGCACCATTTATTGGAAAGGCAATTCTTTCCCCCACTGCTCTGATTGTCCCATTTGTTGAGTATCTTCTATGATTTGGATCTGGTCTGTACCTCCAAAAGGCACATGTGTTGGAAGCTTGGTTCTCAGTATGGTGATGTTCAGAGGTGGTGCAACCTTTAAGAATTGGGGCTTAGTAGGTGGTCATTACTGATCCCTCCTCATTCTGGCTCTGGCTTTCTTTTGCGCCACGTGATCTCTTTCTTGCTCACATATTCTCCCACCATGATGCCACCTGTTTTGAGGTGACCCAGCTAAGGGAGGGACCCTTACCAGAGGCTGAATTGATGGAGCTTCCTGATCTTGTACTTTTAGCTTCCCAAACTATGAACTAAATTTGTTTTCTTTATGAAATTTTCAACCTGTATTATTTTTTACAGTATTGGAAAACTTACTAATACAACAGTACTTACATATATATGGTTCTGTCTTGAAACTGTTCTCTTGCATTGTCCATTTTCTGATGATTATGCTGGGCACTACAATGTCTTTGTTATTTTATTTAAAGTTTAAACATAGGAAATTGCTAAATTACTAGGTGAGAAACTGTCATCAATTTTCAGTGTTTTGATATAGTTCCATCCATTAATGAGTTAATTTAAATTTGTTCCCCAAGATTGTCTTGGCTATTCATGGTTCCTTTTATTTCCACTTAAAATTGAGAATTAAAAAAATTTTTTAAATATTTTTTTAAGTTGTTGATAGACCTTTATTTATATGTGGTGCTGAGAATCCAACTCAGTGCCTTACACATGCCAGGCAGGTGCACTACTGCTGAGCCCCAGCCCCAGTCCAAGAGAATCAACTTTTTAATTTGATTTAAATAGAATAAAACCCATTGAGCTGTGTGCTATGGCACTCACCTGTAATTCTAGTGGCTCAGGAGGCTGAGGTAGGAGGATTTCAAGTTCAAAGCTAGCCTCAGCAACTTCTCGAGACCCAAAGCAACTCAGTGAGATTCTGTCTCTAAATGAAATTCAAAAACAGAGCTGGGGATTTATGTGGCTCAGTGGTTAATCACCCCTGGGTTCAATCCCCAGGACCAAAAACAAAATAAAACAAAACAAAACAAAATAAAATGCTATTGGGTTTTACTTAGGATTATGTTGAATCTGTAGATCAATTTGGGGATAATTAACATCTTTAAATATCGAGACTTCTAGTATATACTACATACACCTTAGATCAAGGGGCTGGGGTTGTGGTTTATTTTATTTTATTTTGTTAATTTGAAATGATATCATTTATTGAACATTTTTTAAAAAGTTGAAATTAAATTTGTCATTTATTTAAAGTTTTTTTTTTTTGGATGGTTCGGGGAATTGAACCTGGGGCACTTTACCACTGAGCTTCATCTCCAGCCCCCCCCCCCCCCATTTAAATATTTATTTTTTAGTTTTAGGTGGACACAGTATCTTTATATTTATATGATGCTGAGTGCCTCACGCATGCCAGGCAAGAGCTGTACCACTGAGCCACAACCCAGCTCCAGTTACCCATTTTTGAAAATTGTCATATGGGTTGATAACTTGAAGATGAGGAAATGACATTGTCTATACTTTGCTGCCTGTGCATAAACTGAATAACAGACACAGTAACCAATCACAGGCATACTTTAAGACAAGTAAAGATTGATCCACATGTGTTACTTATATAGTGTACTTATGTAGACCAAGTACTGGCAGCAAATTTGGTACTTTGCCAATTACAGTTAATATACTGTGGTAACTAAAATTCAAATTGTGCTGTTGGGGACTGATATTATTTAATTGAACCATGGTAACTGAAATACATACATATTAGAACCTTGCAAAACAAGGTTCTAGTTGTGATAAATAAATATTATATGTACCATAAAGTTTAAACTCTTTGCTATCTGTTTTCAGAAAGTGTCCGCTGATACTTGATCTAAGTTATTTTCTTTTTTTGCAATTCTTCTTCTTCTTTTAGTTGTTGATGACTTTTATTTTATTCATTTATTTATATGCAGTGCTCAGAAGCACACCCAGTGCCTATTCTTTTTCTTTCTTTTTTTTTTTTTTTTTAAAGAGAGAGTGAGAGAGAGAGAGAAAGGGAGAGAATTTTTTAATATTTATTTTTTAGTTATCGGCGGACACAACATCTTTGTTGGTATGTGGTGCTGAGGATCGAACCCGGGCCGCACGCATGCCAGGCGAGCACACTACCGCTTGAGCCACATCCCCAGCCCTCACACATGCTATTCAAGTGCTCTACCACCAAGCCACAACCCCAGCCCCTTGATCTAAGGTGTTTTTTTTTTTAACCAAGAATTGAACTCAGGGGCACTCAACCACTGAGCCACATTCCCAGCCCAATTTTGTATTAATAAAATACAGGATCTCACTGAGTTGCTTAGCACCTCGCTGTTGCTAAGGCTGGCTTTGAACTCAGGATCATTCTGTCTCGGCTTCCGGAGCTGCTGGGATTACAGTCGTGCGCCACTGTGCTCAGCTGATCTAAGTTTTTTAGTTCAGTTTAGCTTATAATTTCTGCCATTCTTTTTGTCTGCTTTTGTTATCAAGGGTATATTATCAACAATTTATAATCAATAGTAATAATAGCTTTGCTGTGAAGCATTATGGTTGTTCACTTCTAAGTATTTTAAAATTTCTCTTCTGGTTTAGCTCATGGGGTATTTGTAGTGTGTTAGAATTTTCTATAAAATATTTAAAAAGTTCTTTCAGGTTTTTCCAGCTGCCTTATGATAGGCTTCATGAACATGGGTTATACAATAATGATTTTTAAAATCAAAACTTGCTCTAAGACCTATACATTTATTTGAAAGGATATAATTTATTGAACATTTTTTAAAAAATTTGATATTAATGTACATTTGATTTTAAAAATTTTGCGTTAGGTTACCACAGATTTACATACAACCATAAACTGAAAAAAATACAAGAAAGTTTCCATGTGATACTAAAAAAGAAACTCTTTCATTTATTGTAAAAAAATAAACTTTTAGAAGCTAAAGCTAGCTTTACAGTCGTGCAAAATACTAAACAAAAAGTCTTTATTTTTAAGAGAAAGTAACATTTTTCTATACTTGTCCTATATTTTAATTCTGTCCAGTAGAACCAAAACCTCCTGAACCCCTTTCAGTGTCATTCAACACTTGATCTTCTTCTATATCTGGATAAAAAATCCGTTCACAAATGAGCTCTGCTATTTGATCACCTTTTTTTTTTTACTTCAAACTTCTCTTTGCCAAAATTAAATAACATAACACCAACATTATGACACCAGCTCCTATATGTATGGAATATTTTGCAGCCAAGCCAGAACGTGGAACTGTTCTTCCCTAGCACCCAGAAGGAAGAGCTATCTGAATGTCTGTTTTCACAAAGGCTTTCTCCATAGGTGGTACTATATAATCATAGCACTGTACAGGTCATAGCCCACGGCCAGTGGGGACCCCCAGGTGGGGGCCATGTTGTGCTCCAATAGTCGTACAAAGCGGAGCGGCAAGCCTCTCTCGTCCGCATGCAGGCCGCTTGCTGGGGGAGATGCCTGTTACTTTTTCAGAACAGGGCATGGCAGCACTGGAGGGCAAGAGAAGATGAAGAGACCAGAGACCGGAGAAGAGAGCACATATACATTGATTTTAAAAATAAGTGGAGGCCAGGAATATAGACCTGGCATATGTGAGGGAGGCCCTGGATTCAGTCCCTAACATCATAAACCAAAATGAATAAATAAACATTCATTCAAACCTTAAGGTTATTCAAACCTTAAGGTTTATACTTAAGGTGTATACTTAAACGATTTTTTTTTTTTTTTGAGAATTTCAATATTTATTTTTCAGTTTTCGGCAGACACAACATCTTTGTTTGTATGTGGTGCTGAGGATCGAACCCGCACGCATTCCAGGCGAGCGGGCTACCGCTTGAGCCACATCCCCAGCCCCAACTTAACCGATTTTTATCTGTATGCTATATTGGTTTCTGAGCAATATATATATTATGGTATTCCTTTATTGGGTGTGTCTTAAAATATTCCTCACCTGTTTATCCTCATATTTCTGTAAGTTTTATATAATATTCATTATTGCTAAATCTTGTTTAATTTTTGTCATTTTGTGTTTATCTTTTTATTTTCTTAGAGTCTATTTTGCTTGATATTTATATACCTCAGCCAATTTGATATGCCTTTTTGTTATATGGTTGAACTTTTTTAGTAGTGCTGGTAATATTCAGAACCCCTTTACCAGCCAGTTGCTCCCCCATCCCCAGCTGAGGTGTTAATTGTCAGGTCCACAGTAGTTAGGTGCCACCTTCTTCAGAGATGTCTGGGAGGTTCTAACCCAGATTTCACACAGCCCTCAGCCAATGACTGTCTGATAAGAGATATGAAACTGTGACCCCTGGTCATGTGATATTGACTTCATGTGTAGTTGTTTTTCAGAGCTTCTCATGGAACAAGTAGAGACTAGACTTCAGCTAAAACCATAGTTTTTCTTGCTTTACATAGGTTTCTCCTGAGAATATTCCCTCAAAAGGTCACTTTTACAGAAATCCCTCTCAGGCTCTACTTCTAACAAAGTGAGTCTAAAGTGTCTAATGTTAAGTTGTAGAAGAACTGTTATATTTAATTTCAGTGAATATTTTATTTTGAATGGATTATGCAGATTGTTGATTAATTTAGTGACTCTCAATTGTAGGTCCCCTTCAAAATCAACTTTTCTGTGATTGCTGGGGCTGGGGTTGTGGTCCGGTAGTAGAGCACTTGCCTTGAATGTGTGAGGCACTGGGTTCGATTCTCAGCACCACATATAAATAATAAAAAAAAAATCCATCAACAACTAAAGTGAATAAATAAGTAAAATTAAAAAAAAATGTAATTGCTCAGTCCTGTCCTGAACAGTTAATGATTCTGTGATAATTCTTCTGGAATATATAATATTATATAATTTTAGCATGTATACACTATGTGTGTATGTAAAATAAGAATCCATTTAATGATTTTTACTTTTAACTGTTTTCTATCTTCATTTAAGATAAAGTGTTCAAAATTATGTTAACAAAAGCACTTGCTTAGCAAAATGTCACCAGCACCATTTAAAAAAAAAAATTGAGAGTGGTGGTGCACCCCTGTAATCCCTGTGACATGGGAAGCTAAGAAGGCTGGAGGATCATAAGTTTCAGGCTAGCCTCAGCAACTTAGTGAGACCCTGCCTCAATAAAAAATAAAATGAACATGGGGTATATTTCATTGGTAAATTGCCCCTGGCTTAAATTCTTAGAACCGGCCCCCCCCCCACCAAACAAACAACAACAAAAACTTAAAAGCTTACTTTGATTTTTCTCTTTAATTTTTACCCGATGTTATTTTTACTTCTAAGCATCTGTAAGGTATTTATACATTAAAGTAAAATATTTACTATTACTGCAAAATGCCTTCTAAGTAGTCCTGTAAAGTTTATATCTTCTCTTTCTTGTTCAAAAGGGACAAACTACTCTTATCTCAGTGCTGATTCTGTGCTTAGGACCAATAGTGGAAGAGGCATGAGGGTACTTTCAGCTGGCCATACATCACTCCCAGCAAGAAAAGGCTTGTGTCATGATACAGAACAGAGCACACCTAGCAGGATGAAGGTGTATTTACTGCATGTTTATTATATTAGATCTTCTGGGAGGAACACATATTGTAAATACATAATTACAGAATTGTTAGCACAAATTCCTACCCTTTCCTGATTTTACACGCTACTTTATTTCATTTTTTACCAACATCTTATATGATAATATAGAGTGAAACCAAACTTTGCTTGATGGAGAGGTTTTTCTTAAATAAAATAGTTCTTAAAAATTAAGAGCTGATATGAATTGAGTGTGAATACTCAATCTTAGAATGACATTATATCTTATAACTCCCTGAGAGATGAGTTGATACCATAGAAAGTTAGCAGATTAATAATATAAATGTTTTAATATGTATGATATTAACTTGGTGATGGTAGCTGATTTCTTGACTAAATATTTGTTTTTGCTACATTGCGTCATGTTGTTGTGCTTTTCTAAAAACAGCTATTTTTATTACTCTGCCTAATAAACGATAAGATGGCCTAGCATGGAGAGCTGGTTTATTTGGATACTCCCTGTTGGTTTTCTTTCCATAATTGCAAACATGATTGCTTTGGCACAAACTATGTTTAGGAAGTGGAAGGAATGAAGTGAATATTCTTTATTAGTGGTGATGCTTTGTTTATTTTTTGAGTTCTGAAGAGGTTTTATAGTTTCAGAACCTCTGATTAATTTTAAATTAGATTCAGTTTTTATTAATTTTCTTTATATCATTGTAGAACTATTTATTTAGTTAGACCCTTGTGTTGTTGATTTTTATTGTTTGGCCATCTCCTGTAAAAAACAATCTAAGGGCAGGGAGGGTGTACACAGCATTTAGGCATGGTCCTTCCCCTTTGGGATCTAGCATTTTACAGAAACTATTATATACAACTAACAGGTACAGATCAGACTGTACTTTTACAATGCAAGTACAGATGATAACACTAGTTCTGAATAGCACTAGGAGATTCTAAAACGGAATCACATACAGTGATAGTCCATTTGGACCTTGAGTTTGAGACTTTGACCAATGGAGAGAGAGAAAAGAGAGATGCAGGTGTGGAGAGCAATATGAGCAAGGTGTACAGTGGTCATGTGAATGACATGTTTGCAAAATGACAGATGGTCCCATGTGACTAAAATATAGGGAGACCCTCCCTATATTTTATTGATTACGGTAGGTAATATGATTGGGTTTTTCAGATACCTGTGGCCTTGATAGCACCTACCGAGTCTGAATTTTTTTTTATTTCCACTTTTTTTTATTGGCATATTATAGTTGTGCATAATGGTGGAATTTGTTGTTATATATTTGTGCATGCACACAATATAATAATTTTGGCCAATATCAATCCTCAGCATCCCCCACAAACCCCCCTTTACCACCTGGTTCCCTCATTCTTACTAAGCTCCTTTTGATTTTCATGAGATCCCTGCCTCCCTGAATTTTTTTTTTTTTTTTTTGTACCAGAGATTGAACCCAGCCAGGGGCACTTAACCACTGAGCCACATCCTCAGCCCTTTTTATATTTTTTCTTTACAGACAAGTTCTCAACTGAGTTGCTTAGGGCCTCACTAAGTTGTAGAGGTTGGCTTTGAACTCAAGATCCTCTTGCCTCAGCTTCAGGAGCTGCTAGAATTTAAAAAAACAAATAAAATAAAATTTTGTTTTCATTAATAGGAATTGGGGGACTTTTAAATTAACTGGAGTTTTTTTTTTTTTTTTTCCTCTCGTTACCAGGAATTGAACCAGGGGCTTAACCACTGAGCCATATCCCCAGCCCTTTAGTTTTTTTTTTTTTTTGAGACAGGATCTTGCTAAGTTGCTTAGGGCCTCATTATTGCTGAGGCTGGCCTTGAACTTGGGATCCTTTGCCTCAGTCTCCCAAGATGTTGGGATTGCAGGTGTGTGTCACCATACTACGCAACTTGGGTGTTTTCTCAATGTTCAGTATTCTTCTTAACTGCCTCCATACCTTTAAGTAGGTATAATGATAGGTATGTAGGTAAGGTTGATATATTTAAAACGTATTTAGAGTATGGTGATGTCATTGTGTCAGATAAAAGCAGAAACTTCAAAACTGCAAGGTTTTCTTTATTTTTTTCATTCCACTTCTGTTTCTCTATTCTCTGGTTTCTCTAAGCCTGATCCGTAGTCCTAGCTTCATTTATAAATGACTTGTTTTCTCTGGAACTCTTTTTTTTTACCTGTTAAAGTTAGGGTAATAAGTCATAGGTCATTTGAACTGGTGTTTTTAAAAGTCTTTGGATATCTTAAATGGTGAGAAATAATTTTGGGTAGATATAGACCAAGTCAGTGCTTTACTATGTTAACTAAGGGGAGGAAAAATAAATGGAATAAATAGGAAAGTTAAAAAAAAAAGCCTTCTCTTTTTCAAAACTTTGAGGTGTTAAATATTGAGAATCTTCTTAAGATTCACTTTATTTATTTCTTAATGTAACATAGTATTATTTATTTATTTGTGGTGCTGTGGATTGAACCCAGGGCCTTGTGCATGTGAGGCAAACACTCTTCCAACTGTGCTATATTACCCAGCCCTCACATTATTTTTATTGAAATAAAATTGAAGATTCACTATTAAGGATAGTTATAACAGAAATGTAAGTGCTGTGTCATTGTCATCTCTTGTTTTGGCTCATATAACCAGACTTCAGCAAGACATGCTATCTGTATCACATGGCTAACAGTGGGAGGTATCTGGTGTAGATTATTCTTCTTGGAGGAATAGATTTAAATTTACTTGGTCAGAAATGTCACAGACTGGTGCCTGTTTATAGATCCAAAAATGTATTCAGTCAGGACCAAACACAAGCTGCCTGGATAGTTAATGTAAGTAAGAAAGCTAGGCTTTGAGCTTTGTCATACAGGTTTTCTGTATGTGCATGTGTCTGCAGTGTTTTTCTATTTAGAGGGCAGAGCTCTATAAGGCAGCAGTGGGAAAAGGGACTCTTTGTTATGGGAACTACTTGGGAGTGAAATGTAACTTTTTTAAACCTGTATCAGTGTGTTCTTTCATGTAGGAATTTATCTGGGTGATGGCCTCAGCTCTTCTAGTAATCAAGGGTCCTTTCCTGTTGCTAATCCTGTAATGAACAGAACCTTGTCAAGTCTTGAAATTTCATCAGTTCCTACTAGTACTGCTGTTATCTTTGCAACTATAGGGAGGCACCTGGGGGTAGAAAGGTAATACATTCTTCAGGGGTTTGGAGTTTATTGCTTAGGGATGTGAGATCCTGCTGAGTGTTGCTGTTTGCAGGTCTACTTCTGAGAAGTAGGAGTAATTCAGATTTGCCTTAAAGATAATATGAGCCTGTGAACTGTGTAAATTGGTAACTGATTCCTCAAGAGATCCTTGCTGAAGATTTAGTTTTACTTCTAATGAAATACCATGTTGATTGAAAGAGACAAATAAGGTTTAGATTGATATGTAATGGATCTCTGAAAGAAATTCATTAAAGATCAATCTGAGGACAGCAGTGCAGCTGAGGCAGGAGAATTACAGATTCAGTAACTTAGTGAGACCCTCAGCAACTTAGCAAGACCCTGTCTCAAAGTAAAAAATAAAAAGGACTGGGGATATATAGCTCAGTGGTAAAGCACCCCTGGATTCAACCCCCAGTAACCCTGCCCCCCAAATTTGGGTAAATAAAATTATCATTTAGTAGATTAAAGCTTGCTAATAAGCAAACTAAAAAAAGAAATCTAATGTTGAATATGAAAATATTATGATGTAGGCTATACCTTTAAACATGTTAGATTTTAAGTGGTCTCTAGGTCTGACTGGGATGTTGGGTTCCTTCCAAGCCTAAGGCATAAACACTGCATTTTAAGCATAGCATACTTACTAGTCAGTTTTTTTGGGGGTGGATGGGTGGCAGGGGAAGGGGTATACTGGGGATTGGACCCAAGGGTGCTCTATCCACTGAGCTACGTCCCCAGTTCTTTTTTGGAGAGAAAAAAAAAGAGTCTTGTTAAGTTGCTTAGGCTGGCCTAAAACTTGTGATTTTCCTGCCTCAGCCTCCACAGTAGCTGGGATTACAGGTGTGCATCACCACATCTGGCAACTACTTTGTTTAAATTAGAAATGAACACTAATCTGTCAAGATCTTAAAAATACATTTAGTTTAGTAATTAATTCTAAAGTAAACTACCTACCACTGAAGGTCCTTATAACTTCATCATATATTCTTATTTACTTTTTATGAGCACATGGCTGTTAATAGTGAGATAGTAGTCAAGACACCAGATTCTATTCTTTGCTTTATCATCATGTCATGTAGTTTTCTTCTACCTTTAGTTTACCTATTTAAAAACATTTCTCACCAGATAATTTCACTTCAGGCATGTGGTTAGAATGAAAGATCAAATGTCAAAAGTGCTATGCTTACAAACCATGTGTTCTCTTGGTGTCTGGTTAGATAATATGGGGCTTATTTTCTGGCAGAGCAGTGTCAGGCTCTTTTGATGTTAGCCAGGACTGGGTGGAGTTTCTTACGCTTCAGTCACTTTGGCTCAAGCAGGGCACTGTGCACTGGTGAATTTGTTTTCAGTCCTTTACTGCCATTTTTTTTTTTTTTTGCCTTTTAATAAAGTTGAGCACAGTTATAATTGAGAGAACTTGATTTATGGAATAAGAGTCATACCTATTCACATTGAGGGTCTATATGAGTTTTGTTTATTAATAGCTAACTGAATCAATGAAACTGAATTGTAAGTAGCTCAAAGAATAAACAACCTGAGGAATCATTTAAAATAGCACTCTCATTTTACAATTAGGGAACTTGCCCCAGAAGGTGACTCACTCAAGGCTACAATGTCAGATTCAACTAGTACTTCAGTGAAACATAGCATTTTCTGTATTCAGCTTTCAAATTCTCTTGTACTTTACCCACACGTTCATTTACTGTTACCTTTTTATTTATACAGATAGAAGAAGAATGATCAAGGAGAGATAATTTTTTTTTGAAAGTAGGTACTTCTTATTTACAAGGGTATGTTTTTTGGCCTTCCCGAATATCCAGATTTGAAAGCAATTCTGTGTTGTGTCTTTTTGTCTATAAAATATGTAACTGAACATTTAAGGCATAACTGAATATTATAACATCAAATAATTCTTTGTTAGGTGAAATTCATGCATGAATTTATTATAGGATGGAACACAGAATCATTTAAACAAATCTATAGAGCACTTAAAAAGCATATTAGACTTGTATGTCTTGTAAGATACAATAAATAGTTGGGCATGGTAGTGCATGCCAAGCCTAGCAACTTGGGAGGCTGAGACGGGAGGGTTGTAAGTTTGAGGGCAACCTCAGAAACTCAAGTGAGGCCCTTAGCATCTTAGCAAGAATCTGTCTCAAAAAGAAAAAGGTCTGGGTATGTGCTTCACTGGTAAAGAATCTTTGGCTTCAATCCCCAGTGCCAAAACAAACAGAAAATCACATAAACACAATAACTAGAAAATTAAGTAATCTTGTTAATTTATTGAAAACTGAGGTTTTCTGACTAAAATCTTATACTTTCACTTCCAACATTACTAGCCCTGCTTATTCTATAAGTAGAGTTTGTGTGCATGTGTTTTTAAGTCATACTTCTAATTATGTGTGGGACAAATAAAAATAGCTAAACCATTGAGATGCAGATGCTAGGTGGTTGCCTTGATGCTCTCAGTCAAGTGACCTTCTCACTTTCCAATTTTGTTATATTCTATCAGTTTTGCCTTCTGGCAAATTTAAACAGCCAAACCACAGTTAGTCCAGGAGCTGGTGTGGGAATATGTGCAGGTAGGGATCTAGGGGGAGAAGGTTTACTGTGGATTAAGAAGCTGCTATTTGAGAATCTACAATCTGTTAAATAATATTTAAGCTGTATTGGTGTTTTCATTCATGTATGCTAGCCAAGTGTTCTTCCATTGAGCGACATCCCCAGACCTTTTTAAAAATTTAATTTCCAGACAGAGTTCCTCTAAGTTGCTGAGCCTCAAACTTGTCCTCAAACTTGCAGTCCTTAGGGGAAGTATCGAGGAGTAATATGGACCAAATTATATTGTTATATTGTGCACATATATGAATATGCACAACCAAAATGCACCAGTAAAAAAATGTGAAAAGAGAAAAAAATAGATGATATAAAAAGTACAAAACAAACAAACTTGCAGTTCACCTGCCTCAGTCTGGCTACCTGTGTTCTAAATCAGGAAAAACATGAGTAGATTGCACTGTGAGACTTCTATAATATTTCTAGAGGGAAATTTTATCTATTGGGCCCTTATTGTATGTTATTAAGGATAGTACAAATGTTCCTTCATATTTCTTTGACCATGAAACAGTTTAATTGTATACATCCTTTATTGTTTTTAGTACGGAAAGCTCTCAAAGGCTAATGTGGTAACAGTTGTTCTCATAGAAAAGGGAAAAGCAATGATTTTTTTGTGGAATCCTTCGACATTAGAATTTGTCAGGTTTTTATCAAACTCTTTTTTTAACATTTTTTTTAGTTGTAGATGGACACAATATCTTTATTTATTTTTATGTGGTGCTGAGGATCTAACCCAGGGCCTCACACGTGCACGGCAGGTGCCCTACCACTGAGCCCCAGCTCCAGCCCCTATCAAACTCTTTAATGATCAATTTTTGTCATTTTCCTTGGCAGGATCTGGAGCTATAATAATATTTCAGATATAAAGCAGTATGGGCAAAGGACTGGACTTCCTACCCACATTCATGTGTTGTGAATGGGTTCTGGGTGTGCCGCTACTACTGTCTTAAGTTGAAATTATATTTGAACTCTTGTTTATGATTCCCTCTGAAAAGCTGCTGAAGCCTAAATTTAATAGTCATTATTCACTAGCGGAATTCATAATTTTAGTAGTGAAATTCAGTTTGATATTGCATTTGCTGCAGACTCTTGTCATGCCACAGGATTTCTAATTCCCACTCCAAATAGAGTTTACTGGCAGCAAAATTACTATTTTTTTTTTTAACTGCCAGTTTTTGCCACCAGTTCCACACTGGTAAAAGTATAATTATTGCTGGTCATGTTGAGTGTGGACTGGGATGGGATGGGAGCAGCTCTAGAGAAGAACGCCATAGTCTTGCTGAGTTTACCTAGAGCTGGAACAGAGTTCAAGAATGAAAAGCTGCTCAGGGCTGGGAATGTGGCTCAGTGATAGAACACTTTCTTAGCATGTATGAGGCCCTGGGTTCAATCCTCTGTACCAAGAGGAAACAAGATACTTAATAGGAGAAAAAAGTTGGTATGGGAATAATTCTCTTTATATGTTTTTAGAAAGACCAAAAACAATGGTTTTATTTAGTTGACATTTAAAAAATTATGTAGGGCTGGGGATGTGGCTCAAGCGGTAGCGCGCTGGCCTGGCATGCGTGCAGCCCAGGTTCGATCCTCAGCACCACATACAAACAAAGATGTTGTGTTTGCTGAAAACTAAAAAATAAATTCATTCTCTCTCTCTCTCTCTCTCTCTCTCTCTCTCTCTCTCTCTCTCTCTCTTTCTCTCCTCTCTCTTTAAAAAAATAATAAAAAATTATGTATACTTAAGGTTACAATGTGATGTTTTTGTATACTTGGTGAAATGATTACTGCAGTCGAGCAAATTAGCATATCCATCTCAACTAATTACCTTGTCTGTGTGTATGTATGTTAGAGTACCTGGAAACTATATACTAGATTCCACATATAAATGAGATTATGAAGTATTTTTGTTTCTATCTGGCTTTTTTCACTTGGTGTAATGTCTTCAAGTTTCATCCATGTTGTTGCAAATGAAAAGTTATTTTTAACGGATGCATGATATTCCATCACACACACACACACACACACACCCATGATTTCTTTACCCATTCATCCATTGTGTTAGTCATCTTTCCATTACTGTAACAAATTCTTGAGATGATTAACTTACAAAAAAAGTTATTTTGGCTCACAGTTTAAAAAGTTTCAGTCCTTGATTGGTTTGCTCTATTCCATTAGACCTGTGACAGTACATCATTGTGGGAGTCTTTGGCCAAGTAAAACTGCTTACCTCTTAGCCAGGAAGTGGGAGAGAAAGAGGGAGGGCCTGGGGTTCCATTATCCCTTTCAAAGCCAGATCCCCAGTGATCTGAAGGTTTCCCACTAGGCCCTTCCTAAGGCTTTATAACCTCCCATAATGCCTATTTGAGGACCAATGCTTTAACACATGGGCCTTCCAAGGACATTTAAGACCCAAACTATAGCTTCCATCAGCATATGCTTAGGTTGTTTCCTTATCTTGGCTAATCTGGATAATGCTGCAGTGAACATTTGAGCACAAGTATCTCTTAATTTACATTTTTGAGACCTGAATTGTCGCCGTCTGGCTGGGCACAAAATCACGAGCCACTCAAGCAGGAACAAACTTTTATTATTTTTTGAAACTGCCGCCAGTGTCCGGTACGCGCCCGGGAAGATTTTCGATCCACCCACGCGGCCTCCTCCCGGACCCGCAGAGAGCGCCCCTCCCCCGGAACTCCCTCCTACTGTACTTCCCCAACCAATGGGAACTCTCCAGGAGTCCTGTAGCCGGCCTAGGTGAACAGCAGGAGTCCAATATCCATATGAATGCAAATCTTAACATAATCATATCATCTCAATGGCTAGCTTTCGACCAAAAATGCCATGCATCATATACTTGGCTCTTAGCATCTCCCCCCTTCTGTTTAAGTAACAAGCAATCTGGCTAGGGACCGTGCCTGTTAGGTTTGTCCAATTCAACATATGGTTCTTACCCGTCATCGGAAAACTGACTTTTAGGCGTTAGCCTCCTGTCTTAGGTTGATACCACTGCAATTGGATCATACCCGTCACTGACTACCGGTCCAGCATATAGCCATACTTGTGGATAGGCCTATGTACCAGTGGGGGGTTGAGGTTCTTTGCCTCACCTCTGTTGGCCCCCAAATTTGGCCTTGGTGCCGGTGGGGGGGTGAGGTTCTTTACCTCACCTCTGTTGGCCCCCAAAATTAGACCATCACTAGTAGAAGGGAGGAGGATACAGAAATGTCATGACACCAAGTCAATTAATGGCTCCTAGGAAAAATTGCATCACTGGTGACACATCAGCAAAGATATGCTAGTACTACCATAATTCGCTGCATCAACAAATAGATCACAAAGCATACAAGTGATACATAGTCCAGGCAAGTTCTGTAAGCAGTTCAAAGTAGAGGAATCTATCAATATGTCCATATCCTCCCAAAATAAAGCATACAAGTGATACATAGTCCAGGCAAGTTTTGTCAGCAGTTTAAAGCAGAGGAATCTATTAATATGTCCATATCCTTTCAAAATAAATCGACTCATTGATTGAGCATTACTTGTTGAGTTATAAATCATTGATGTATCAGTTTACACGGTTTGTTGTGATAACTCTCGAAGAAGTTGTAGTTTGGTTTTATCTTTGTCTTCACCGGCACTGGGATGAAAATAGGAATTTTGACAATGATGTTAAAAAAAAATATGTAACATTTCAACAGGTACTAAGAAAACAATATTTAGAACAATTTACATTATCCTGAACAGAATTATTAAATATAATGAAAAGGAAAGGTGAAAGTAAACAAACAGATCTGTTAACCTTCTATTTGTTCATATATTAAAACAATTTTCAACAGCTGTTTATCCAAATTAAATTAAACTATTAAAATCACGTGAATAATAATAAAAATTTTTGGATCCATGTGCATGAGCGCTCCTCATGTGATATATGGACATACGCACATACAGACATACAACACAAAACAGAAGTGTGTACATGTAACATATAACACATAAGACAATAGTAGAGGCCTTGTAGCTTTACCTAGGTGAAATCTCCATTGCAATGTTCAAAAACTCCACAGTCAAAAAATAAAACTGATCAGAAAAAACATTAACCTAGGTCTGTATGAGCTCAAAAATAAAATAGAACTTTATGATGTGGGAAAAAGCAATAATAAAATAGATATTGAAAAAAGCATCCTGGTTAATCACTGTCGCAGATGTAAGAATAGCCAAGCTGGAGATCTGGATATCAGCTGTTATGGATTTGAGTCGAATCATCTTCCTTTTGGTCTGTAGAAATTGTTTTAGTTAGTCTCTCTGGAATCCAAATCGGCTGCTGTTCTTCCTGTGGAAAAACACAAACAGAGCCCCGACTCCAGACTATCACTGGGTCAGGACTTTTCCATTGTCCTGTTAGAATATCTTTCCAAAGTACCTTAGGCTTATGTACATTTTTTGGATACAAATGTCTTTCCGCAGCACTAAGCCCTGATGAATCCAAATTTAAAAAGTTTAGAGTAAAAAGGGTTATTTTAAGTTTATCTTTGGGGGATATATACCCCTTTCCAATTCCCTCCTTTTGTTTTAATAAGTACATTTTAATAGTTTGATGAGCTCTTTCAACTATGCCTTGTCCTTGTGGATTGTATGGAATTTCTGTTATGTGAGTAATGCCAAATGATGAGCAAAATTGTTTAAAAGAGGTGGACGCATAACCAGGACCATTATCGGTTTTTAACTGTTTTGGAACGCCCACAGTGGCAAAATTTTGTAAGCAATGAGCTATAACATCTTTAGTTTTTTCTCCGGCATGAAGGGAGCCCATCAGAAATCCGGAAGAAGTATCAACTGTAACATGTAAATATTTTAATTTTCCAAAATTAAAATTATGATTTGCTTGGTCATAAGCCAGTTGTTTTATAAATGGCATTGCCTGTTCTGTATCTCCAAATACTCTAGAAGCTGTCTGAATAAGCCTATCTACAAATTCAGCGTAAGGTTCATTAGCTTCTTGTATTACCTTAGGTAATTGTCCTTGTAAATCTCCATGCCCCTGTAAAGTTTTCCATGCCTTAATTGCATCTACAGCAATTTGTGCGTATACGCCAGGATCATATTCAATTTGTTGCCGTTGACCCTCATAAGGTCCTTTTCCTAATAACATATCTAGATTTCTTTGAGGGTAACCGGCTGCTGCATTTCGCCTAGCTGTCTCCATGCAAAATTCCTCATTGGCAACCTTCCATAACAAATATTGTCCTCCATTTAGCCAGATCGACTCATGTTAGCCCAGTCTGCTGGTGTCATGTCTAAGTTGGTAATGGATTTGACCATGCTCACAGTGAAGGGTGCTTGTGGCCCGTAGGTTGTTACAGCCTCCTTTAATTGCTTCACTGTTTTGAATTCTAAAGCACTGTGAATTCGTTGCCCTCCTGCCTGCTTAAGTACAGGGCATGCTAATCTTTGGGGTCCTGCCTCAGGATTCCGTCCATCAACTATGGGAGTTGAGGGCCGCTCAGCTGTAGATGGAGCTGTTGGTTGAATTATGCCCTCTGGTGATAGAACGGGGTTAGTAGCAGCCTCCTGTTGTAATTCCCCGCCTGATGGTTGTTTTTTCTCTAAGCTTTCTTTCTTCAAATCTTCCTCTGTCTGACTAGCTTGAGAGACCTTCTTTTTCGCTTGACCTAACATGTTTTCTACCATAGTCTGGACCTCTAACAATTTACTTAACAGTCTTTCGGTTTGTTTTTTACTAGTTTCTAATCTACTATAAAGGTAACGCAACCCAATAAGATAGCATAAAACAAAACCGAAACAGAATGAAACAAAAACCGAACAAAGAATAGTTGTATCAGTTTTCTCTTTCTCAGGGCTGAACAACTTCAAACCTTGAGCCAACCATTTTTCCCAGTTTGCCTGAGAAAATTCTAGGGATAGGCAGCTTGAAACAAAAACAAGATAAATCAAAACGAGAACACATTGTTTTTTGAAATGGTCACCCATTTTGTTGCCTTCCCTCAGGGGCGAGCAATTTTACTCACCTCCAAGCTTCAGGTGTTCCCCGTGCGGGCCGCCAGTTGTCGCAGTCTGGCTGGGCACAAAATCACGAGCCACTCAAGCAGGAACAAACTTTTATTATTTTTTGAAACTGCCACCAATGTCCGGTATGCCCCCCGGGAAGATTTTCGATCCACCCACGTGGCCTCCTCCTGGACCCTCAGAGAGCGCCCCTCCCCCGGAACTCCCTCCTACTGTACTTCCCCAACCAATGGGAACTCTCCAGGAGTCCCGTAGCTGGCCTAGGTGAACAGCAGGAGTCCAAGATCCATATGAATGCAAATCTTAACATAATCATATCATCTCAATGACTAGCTGGCGTCACCTTTCGACCAAAAATGCCATGCATCATATACTTGGCTCTTAGCACTGAAGGAGTATAGTACTACTATGACAGAGTTTATGGCTTCAAAATAAACCTCAGGTTTGAAATGCAAATTTATAAATAATTTAATTCATAATTACTTTACAAAAGCGAAGAGTGGTGTTTACCACTATTCTTTAGGAGTTGAATTGAAGTTGGTGTAACATTTCTGTATGCATGAAGCCAGTTTTTATTGATTTGAAATACTAGATTTGAAAAAAAAAATGTGATTAAGGAATTCAAGCCATAGGAAATTTACTTTTACTTTTTATTTTTTATTTTTGTAGCTGTAGATGGACATCATTCCTTTATTTTAATGTGGTGCCTCACATGTGCTAGGCAAGTGCTCTGTCACTGAGCTACTCCCCCAAGCCACAGGAAATTTAAATATCACATTTGTTTTAAGAAAAGGATTTTTTTTAAAAAAAAATCTACCGTTTTTTTTTTAAAGTATTGGTTTTTTTTTTTTTTAAGGGGAGAGAGAGAGAGAGAGAGAGAGAGAGAGAATTTTTTAATATTTATTTTTTAGTTCTCAGCGGACACAACATCTTTGTTTGTATGTGGTGCTGAGGATCGAACCCGGGCCGCTCGCATGCCAGGCGAGCGCGCTACCGCTTGAGCCACATCCCCAGCCCCTACCGTTTTAAAAAATGATGAGATGAGCATATAAAACACTAATTTTCCAGACAGTGGGAACTTGAGCCTCTCTCTTGCTCAGCCCACTCCAATCTATCTTAAGGAGTGCTACCTTTGCTTTCAATAAATCTAGACTTTGCCTGTTTAAAAAAAAGGGGATGGGTCACTCATGGTGGCGCACACCTGAAATCCCAGCAGCTCTGGAGGCTGACTCAGGAGGATCAGGAGTTCAAAGCCAGCCTTAGCAGTGGTGAGATACTTGGCAACTAAATAAAATATAAGCAAATAAAATACAAAATAGGGCTGGGGGTGTGACTGAGCGGTCAAGTGCCCCTGAATTCAATCCTGCTACCTGCTCAGTACCTGAAGATTGAACCAGGACCTCATAATACTAAGGAAGTACTCTTACACTGAGCAACAACCCCAGCCCAGTCATTTATAATTCTTTTTCTTTTTCGGTACCAGGATTGAACCCAGGGGTGCTTAATGATGAACCACATCCCCAGCCCTTTTTTATATTTATTTAGAAACAGGGTCTCACTAAGTTGCTGAGGCTGGCTTTGAACTCACAATCTTCCTGCCTTAGCCTCCAAAGTCAATGGGATTACAGGTGAGTGTCACTGTGCCTGGCCTTATTGAAACTCTTGATCAGGAATTAAAGTAACTACTCCAAGTAGGAAGCCTGATATTAAAAAGTCACATGGAAGAAGGCTCAAATTTATTAAAATTTTGAAAAGGTTTTATTTGGAAGTCTATGTAAATTAAGTATTTAATATCTTTCTAAATCTTGATATTTTATTTTTTCTTACATAGTATAAGGAATATATAATGACTATTTTCACCAAGCCCCATATACATCTGGACAAATTTCCTCCAGCATTCCCTGTGCTGGAAAAATATCTTATTTACTAGCACCTGCTTAGAAGAAACAGATCTTGTTCCCAGGCTTCATTATCCCATCTGTACTTTGTTTTGTGTAGTAGAATTCAGTAGTTGATGCTATTCAGTATTTAAACACCTATGCCTTCAACCTTATACTCCACCATGCGGCCTGCGCATTGGTTTCATTAATGAGGTTCTTGGCATAAAAGTTAGCTAGCAGAAATCGAAATAAAACACACAGACTCAGTTACCTTTTTCTATGACCAGGTCCCAGACGGCTCCCCTCTCTGGCTCCAACCTCGAACCACCCGTAGGGCAGTAAGGATTACTCAGGGCTAGCAGGAGAGAGAGAGCAAGCACGCCAGGGAGTAGCCTTTTATTGGGGAACAAGAATTTCAGGGGATAATTCCATCCAATGAAGGTTGAGGGGGGGGGCCGCACTCTAAGGTCAGGGTCAGTGATTGGGTCCCCGGGGTCAGTGGTCAGTCACACCCCCACACGGACGGGTTCTCTCATCAGGAAAGGGCCAGAACGCCTCAGACCCTTAACAGGAGCCGCCCAGTCACGTGTCAGAATGGCTCTCCACATTATACTTTGACCATTGAAACATACAGCAAAGCCTTTAGGTGTTGGATTTGGGTTTTGGGGATAGAATGACCCCTGATTTTTTAGGGTTCTAGAAATATTTGCTTTGTACACGTTTTATAATTGTGATGGCCACACATCTTGGTGGAAACAAACAAACAAAGAATAATGAGTGAAAAGTTCTGTGACTTTTATATTTCTAGCAAAGAAAGGATACTGTAAGTGGGAGGACAGGATGTGTGAGAACAAGACTGAAGAGAATGACTACATTCCTCACTGTGTCCTTCATTTGTTGTGGAGAGGTAGATGGTTGAGAAGAGCTTGAAAGGAAACCCTGACCATTTGGTGGCTTGAATCATAATACATTTTGACTTTTTAAAAATTTGGGTTAGCAGTCGGGTGTGGGTGCATACCTGTAATCCCAGAGACTCAGGTTGCTGAGGCAGGAGGATCACAAGTTCAAGGCCAGTCTTGGCAACTCAGTGAGACTTTTAAGTAAACTAGCAAGTCTGTATCTCAAATAAAAGGACTGGGGATGTAGCTTAGTGATAAATTGTCCATGGGTTCTATCCCTAGTATTATTATTATTATTTTTTTTTAGGGCAAGATACATACATTGAGATTGGTTGTAGGCAACTGAAGTAGATTACCTGATTAAGCAAAAGAAAGATTTATGGGAAGAAAATTCATTTCTCCTTGAAAGAACAAAATGAGCCTTCTTTTCAGAGTGTAGTCACAAAATTGTCCTCTTCTAATTGTTTTTTTTTTAGACTTTTAGTTTTAGCCCTAATCCTGTGGGGATGGGGACTGGTTTGTTTGTATTGGGTGAGATCAGAAGAATAAATTTATTGGTGAACACAAGCAATGATCATTACACTATGCAACTAAGGATTGCTATTTGACTTACATTTACCCACTCAATAGTATGGCTCATAGTTCACCTTATCCTTATGAGTCTCTTGGAGTTTGTAGTAAATTAGACTCTTTGAAAGCAGGGATAGTATTCTGTATTATGTTTGTACTCTGCAAGTACTTAATGTTTAGTTTATTGCAGCCCTGTTGGGCTCTTTTTACGACATGATTTTTGTATTTTCCAGGCTAGCCATCTTTAGTTGTTCCTATAATAAATTATACTTCTTAGCTTCAGATTATCTTTGAAAATTAAGAGTTTGGGATTCTATGAAAATAGTAATATATGTGGCCATCTTCCTTACCTAATTCGGGGACATGTCTGTATTTTTCATGCCAGTGCTGAAGGTTGTGGTTTGGTGGATGGGGCTATCCCATGTGACTGGTGAAGGAGAACTCACTCGGAGAAAAGGCCCATACTCAAGTCTTCAGTCAGAAAGCCTCTTTCATTCACCTGATAATAATGTAATATATTTTATGGGAATATTCTCACCTGACCATTTTTTGTATTCTTTTTAAAAAACTTTTCTGGAACATGATTTTTTTGGTATTTAATAAAACATTAATAAAAAGGAGCTGGGATTGTAGCTCCGTGGAAGAGTGCTTGCCTGGCATGTAAGGTAGTGAGTTAGATCCTCAACACCACATAAAATAAATAAATAAAATAAAGGTATTTAATTTTATTAAACGGAAAAAAAAAGGCAAAATGCTTTTGCGTTACTTTTATCATTTTTCAAATAAGGAAGCCTCTCTTTTTTTTTTTTAGATGTTGAGGGACCTTTAAAGTAAAGTATTCATTTATTTATATGTGTTGCTGAGAATCAAACCCAGTGCCTCACACATGCTAGGCAAATGCTCTACCTCTGAGCCGTAACCCCAGCCCTACCTGTAAAATTTTTGATTATGCCTCTTTTTTAAAAAAAGGCAAGGCATGAGAGTGTCTAGAAAAATCTTTCCCTTTGCTGTGCTCATCAAATGAAGTATCTCTTTCCCCTTAAACAGGCAGTTGCAACAGTACAGAATGGCTGACCTCAGTCTTGCAGATGCATTAACAGAGCCACCTCCAGAAATTGAGGAAGAGATAAAGCGGGACTTCATTGCCACACTGGAGTCAGAGGCCTTTGAGGATGTTGTGGGGGAAACTGTTGGAAAAACAGACTATATTCCTCTCCTGGATGTGGACGAGAAAACTGAGAACTCTGAGTCAAAGAAGAAACCATTCTCAGATACCAGCCAGATTGAAGGTAAGTATTTAAGTCAAACTGTATTTAAGTATTTAAGTCAATGTTCAGAAAGTACATTGGAGTTTATGATTTGGGTCATAATCTTAGAAACCCTGAGGAAACTCATTCAAGTTTTTTAGTATAGGCTAGTAACTTTCTCTTTAAATTTCTTTGTTAGAAACTGGAGAGACAGACTCATTACCTTTAATTAAGTGTGTGTTCATGAGACTATAAATTACTTTGTGTGTGTGTGTGTTGGGGGGGGGGCTTGTGCATGATAGTCAAGCACTCTACCAGTTGAGCTATTTCCTGAGCCCCTATAAATCACTTTAAATCTAAAGTTTCTTCTGTGATATTTCAACTCTTATATAATCTACTTCTTAATTTCCTTACTGTGCCTTTCCTTTGAAAATAGCCTTGTAAAGTTAGATACATAAAATTATGTACTTAAATTAGAATTTATCTTAGATGGGAATGAGACACCATTTATTGTTTTTAGAGTCACTTCAGGTCAGGATTAAAAAATGGATTAAAGCCTTTAAAAGAGATTTGCTGTTTTTATATATTTCTGAATCAGATTTGCTAAATATTTGGTTGAGGATTTTTACAGCAATATTCATGAGGGATATTGGTCTTTCATTGTCTGGTAACATCTTTGTCAGGCTTTAGAATTGAGGTCATGCTGACTCCATAAAATGAGTTGGGAAAGTATCCCCCCCTCTTTTGTTTTCCAGAATAATTTGTATGTAATGGATATTGTTTTCTTCTTTTTAATGTTTGATGGAATTCATCAATTAATCCATCTATGCCTAGTTTTGTCAACTTTTTAAAACTAGGAATTAAATTTCATTGAGATAATAGGACTAACTGGGTATAGTGGCACACAGCTATAATCTAAGCTACTTGGGAGACTGAGTCAGGAGGATCTCACCCAGTTCAAGACCAATCAGGGCAGTTTAGCAAGACCCTCTTAAAAGAAAGAAAGGAAGGAAGGAAGGAAGGGAGGGAGGGAGGAAAGAAAAGGAGGAAAGAAAGAAAAAAGGGAAGGAAGGAAAGGAAGGAAGAAAGAGAGAGGACTGGGGATGTCCCTCAGTACTTGAGTGCTTGCCTAGCATGTGCAAGCTCCTGGTTTCAGTCCCCAGTTGAAGAGTGAGAATAGGAGGATTATTTAGGTTGTCTATTTCTTGTCAAGTGAGTTTTGGTAATTTGTATCTTTGTTTCCCCTCACCTCCTTTATATCCATTGGGGATTGAACCTAGGGTATCATGCATGCTAAGCAAGTGCTTTACCATTGAGCTATATTCCTCAGCCCTAATTTGCATCTTTCTAGGAGTTCCTTGGTTCATTTTCTCTAAGTTGTCAAATTAATGGAGATAAAAATCTTTTTTAATGTTCAAGGGCCTATTGTTATGACCCTTCTTTCTTTCCTTATGGACAATTTGTATCCTTTTTCTTGGTAAGTCTAGATATAGATATATCAATTATCTTGATATTTTTAAAGATTTAGCTTTTGGGTTCTATTAATTTTTTTCTACTGTCTTTCTGTTTTCAATTCTGCTTATATCTTTATTATTTTCTTCTTTCTTTTTACTTTGAGTTGATTTGCTCATTTTACTTACTGTGGCTGCATAGACAGTTGGTTAGAGACCCTATTTTTTTTTCTTTTTTTTGGACCATGGATTGAATCCTGGGGCGCTTAACCACTGAGCCACATCTGTAGTCCATCTTTTACATTTTTATTTAGACACAGGGCCTTATTGAGTTTTTTAGGTTCTTGCTGAGTTGCTGAAGCTGGGTTTGAACTCAGGATCCTTCTGCCTCAGCATCCTGAACTGCTGGAATTTTAGGCATGTGCCATCACATGCTGTCCCATGGATTTTAATATGTTGTATTTTTTATTTCCATTCAATTAAACCTAGTTTCCCTTGTGAATTTCTCTTTGAACTGTGGTTTATTAAGGATATTGCTTAATTTGTAGCATTCCGCGAGTTTTCAGATAGCTTTCTGTAATTGATTTTTTAGTTTAGTTCTATAGCTATCAGAAGATATCATTGAAATTTTAGTTTATTTTAATTGTCAAGGTTTGTTTTGTGATCTACAGTAAATTCTATTTGGTCAATATCCTGCAAGCCTTAAAATAATATGCATTATGCTATTATTGGTTGGAATGTTAATGTTAAAGTGTTTGGTTTTCTGTATCTTTATTAAACTTCTGTTTGCTTGTTCTGATGATCTCTAAGATTGAATTCTGTGTCATTTTGTATTTTAATTCATAAGTTCTTTCAGTTTTGGTTTGTGTTTTTGAAGATCTGTTATCACACGTATACATCTACATTTAGATTGTTATGTCTTCCCGTCTTACCTTTTTTTCCTTTATGTAATATGTATACCCCCTACTTCATCCTGGGGATCCTGAACAGAGCCTCACACATGCTAAGCAAGTGCTCTGACATTGAGCTACAGCCCCAGCCCCTTGTCTTTCTTTTAGTGGTAGCTTCCTCCAGGTCTGCACCACCAGGGCTATAGCTCCAATGGAGACCCTCTAATCTTCCATGCTGCCTCAAGCCTTTTAAAAAACTCATCTAGTGAAGACAGTCATCCAATTTAGGTGTGAATCCATTGGGTAATTGTGGATCCCAGGGATTCTTCAGTTAGCTGAACTTTTTCTACCTGCTGATATTGCATCACTTTTGCACATGGTCTGACACATGAGAGCTAGTGCTCACCCTTCACATCTCCTTTAGGGGCTTGTCTTTATTTGGATTTTTACTACTTGGTGGTCCTAAGTAGCCCTCTGGTGAATTCCAAGTTATGATTCAGTGGTTGGTCTGGCTTTTTCTTGTTGGGATAGAGGTGACATTGCCTCTGTCTTCATATGGAAGATTTATTTGGGGAAGGAGGGTAACCCCAAATCATTAGGAAAAATGTTGACAGTTTATGATCTAATTGCACCATATAAATATTCACTCTAAGAAAAAAAATTTGCTTTTTTTTTTAATACTATCTCTTCTTCTCCTCATCTCTTCTTCCCCGCCCCCAGCCCATCAGTCACTGGTGGAAGAATCTTGCTTCTTATCATTTTGTGTTTTCCTTTAATTGTGTATTGCTTTCACCATCTAGGACTGAAGGACAATGAAGTAGTAACAGGAAGTTTTCTTGTACTTCATTTTCAGTGGTTTGATACACGTCAAATTAACTTTATTTACAAGGAGGAAAGTTGTTTTATGTTTGTTTTTGTGATTCTGGGGATCAAACCCAGGGCCTTGTACATGATAGACAAATGCTCTACCTCTGAGCTACACATGCCAGGCCTGGGAGGAAAGTTTTTTCAGAAATTGATTTTGCTTATAAAGATGATTAACCCCTTCCCTGCTTTTCTATTAAGTTTCATTTTAACAAGGTTTCCTTTTTTGTTTTTTTAACCCACCCCTTCATTTGCCTTTTTTTGTATGTGTGTGCACGCGCGTGCGAGCGTGCATGTACAAACCCAGGGCCTCCTGCATACTAAGGAGGCATACTCCTCTGAGCTAGCTGCAGTATGTAAATAATTTATTAAAAGTTCATTAATGTAGAAATTGGTGGCAGTGATTACTTGAGAAAGAGAACTGGCCAGCTGTGGTGTAGGGGTTAGGGAGAGTCATTTTTTTACTGTATATTCCTTTGGCTTAATTGGATTTTTTATATATGCATTTGTTAACATGTTCAAAAAGAATAATAGTAAAGTTTATAAGTGCAATGTCTTAAATTATTAAATACCATTTTTTTCCATGCCAGTGTACTAAAGTTTATTTTTATAGAAACCTGGGCTGAGAATAAGGGAAATGGAAGGTAGTTATTTGGAGACATTGAAGAAGAAAGGAGAGGAGTTTCATTATTAGATACTTGAGAAATATAGAGCAGTGAGTGGCTTCACTGTGAATGGCAATTTCCCTTCTGTGGGTCTGATTTTTATAGATTATCAGACTGTCAGTTTTGCCAAAATGATTAATTTCACTTTTGTTTTTTATCTAAAACATTCTAACTATGATGTTCTTTCTTCTGAACATTTCTTCAGAAGTGACAGAAGGACTCTAGAGTTTTTATGTTTTATTATACATCTAGCTTTTTAAGTTTGATTTTCTTTTCGGAGTAGGTTCAGTAAGATATCACTGGTGCTTTTATGATAAAATTTTGCAGCAGTCTCAGGCCAACCAGTGGAAGTTTTATTAACCACTTTCCTGCATCTAGATACAGAAGGGTCAGTTGAATGGGTTACATGTAATAGAACTCTTTGGACAATGGTGTTTTTATTTCCTTAAATTCTTATACTCCCACCCTGCTTTTAGCCTTCAACTTAAAAATGAAGGGCAAGAAAGTAGGGCTGCCTTTATGTTATTTAGCACAAAGTAGGAATGTTGCTTTTCCCTCTAAGTACAATTCCTGCACCAAACCTGAATACGCCAATTTCTCCAAGAAGCCCTATTTTTTTTTTTTTTAAGTGGGAAATGGTATTTTAGGTTCACAGTGTGAGTGTCATGGATGCTTGTTGCTACTGAGTTTGATATTGTTTTTAAGTCTTGTCTGTTTACATACTGTACACTTTCTTTTCCTTCTTTCTTTTTTGTACTACTGGGAGTTGAATCCAGGGCCTCACGCATGCTAGGCAAGCACTTTACCACTAAGCTACATCCCTAGCTCTACTTTCTTCTTTTTTATTCCCTTTACTCATAAACTATCCACATATACCTGGGAATAAAAGCAATATCAAACTGTATATCTAAAATGCCTTTCATTTAAAAATAATAATAAAATGCATTTCACCTTAGAAAACAATTCTCAATTGCTCTCTCGCTCTCTCTCTCTCTCTCTTTTTTAATAATTTTTGGTTGTAAATACATCATTTATTTATTTATTTGTTTGTTTGTTTATTTATTTATTTTCGGTGCTGAGAATTGAACCCAGGACCTCACACATGCCAGGCAAGTGCTCTACCACTGAGCCACAACTCCAGACCCTCAGTTGCTTTCTCTTAATGTATGTGTTACGTCGTTTTTTGTTTTGTTTTGCTTCAAAAATAGTATGTTCATACTGATTGCTTGCTATTGGCAGTGTTTCTTTCAAATGTGAATAACTAAGAAATAATTCTTTGTTTTTCATTTAAATGAACATTTAATGTACTGTTGACCCTCAGAACAACTAGTTTTCAAATTTGTGGATGAGTCACTTACATTTTTCTATACTCTGCTTAAATAGTTCTACTTGTGATATTAATAACATGCATTCTTCTCCACATTCCAAGAGGACTTTGAAACTAAAAGCTATTTCTGTCATCTATCTATCCATCTATTTATCTATTTATTTATGTAGTACTGGGGTTTGAACCCAGAGCTTCACTTATGCCAGTCAAGGGCTCTATCACTGATCTACACCCCCAACTCCTAAAAACTTCTTTCTTTTTTTTTTTTTTTTAATATTTTATTAGTTGTTGTTGGACCTTTATTTTTTATTTTTATATGGTGCTGAGAATCAAACTCTGTGTCTCACACATGCTAGGCAAGCGCTCCACCACTGAGCCACAACCCCAGCCCCTAAAAGCTTATTTCTGTAGAAGAGGGAATTAACATAGGATAGTGGTTCTCAAAGTGTGGTCTTTCCACCAGCAGTATCAGATCATGTGAGTGCTTGTTCAATGGGTAATTCTTGGGCCCATGCACAATCAGAAACTCTGGGCATGAGGCCTGATTTTGACAAGCTCTCACAGATAACTTGAATGCACATCTGAGATTGAAAAGCATTAATCCAAGTGAAAGGGCCTAAGTAAATCCTGGCTTTAAAGGATAATAACTAGGTATTGCACAGTTTTTTTGTCCAGCTGAGTAGACTCCTTCTAGAGAACATTACAGCCAATCAGTTTGCCACTAGAGGGCAGTGTTGGCCTAAGGCAGAAGAGAGTACTGTTGGATTCAGACTATGGAATACCAAAAGCTGATTCACCATAGTGCTTTCACATGGTACCCATGCTCTGAGCTTACTGATACTTTCCTTCTGTGCCAGGTTGATTTTCCAGCTGTGGGAATTTGAAATCTCTTGGGGAAAGAGGAATTTTAAATAAGTATAAGTTGAATATCCTTATATCTTACAGAATGTAATGTTTCAAAAATATGTGTGCTATTTTCAGTGCTGTATATATTTAGCTGAGAGTTCTCATTTCATGAAGTATGGGTTTTCTTGGGATATCAGTGAGAAAAGGCAGTATTAGAGTCTTTTGGGTTAGGGTTTACTCAGTAATGTGCAGCATTCCAGTGATTAGAGTCCAGCAAATCTTAATTGGAAGAGAAGTTTGGAAGCCTTTTTCCTAATCTAAAATTCTTTTTTCTTTCATTTTAATTTATTCTGTTAAAATTGTTTATTTCTGCATTAGCTTTCACAAGTATGCCTGGAGTAGTCTTAGATCTTGTAATATCATCTAGCCAAGCTTTTTTTTTTTTTTTTCTCCCCAAAGGTTTAGTCAGAAGTTTATTTAGGGAAGCAGAGACATTCAAGGGAGAATGTGGGTTATCTTGCGAATAAGCAGCTTTTGGGGTAAAGCGGGAATACACTTTCGAGGGAGAAAGTGGGCCATTTCCAGACAGAGAAAAATCCAACCAAGATTTTTATGTAATAAAAAAGTAAACCGATTACAGTATTCTCAAAATGTTATTTTACAGTTTATTGGTCAATTTATAGTTAGCAGTGAGAATAACAATAGTTATTAACATTTATTTAGCACTGTGAAATTTGAGAAGTTTGTCTTTTGTATTGTGCTTAGTCTCACTTTGCAGGTGAGGCACCTAAGTCTTTTTTTTTTTAAGAGAGAGAGAGAATTTTTTTTTAATATTTATTTTTTAGTTTTTGGCAGACACAACATCTTTGTTTTGTATGTGGTGCTGAGGATCGAACCTGGGCTGCCCGCATGCCAGGCGAGCGGCTACCGCTTGAGCCACATCCCCAGCCCCCGAGGCACCTAAGTCTTAGCAAGCCTTAGGCATTTGATCATTTAGTTAATGATAGAACCACAGCCTGAACCCATTAAAACTCATGTTCTTTCTGTTGAACCTTACAAATGCATACTTTCTGCTTGACTCACTATCTAATAGATACTGTTTGTGACAGCTAAAGATTCACTTATTTAATCCAACAAGCAGAATTCTTAAAAATATTAATATTACATATAGAAAATTTAAGTGAGAATTCTATTTCACTTCAATAAAGAGCACAAATTTCAGGGATTCTGCTCCTAATGCATGTGAGTTTGTAAAGACTTCACTTTCGTAAGCAACTGTTTTTATATCTTCTCTCTGTTCAAACTTTCAGCATTTGCTCTCAGATTCATAATCTCAGCTGATGACCTTTAGTATGTAGAATCAATAGACTAAATTAGAAGAGATCCACATAGTCCCATATACATAAATAGCCTTCTAATCTACCTTCATCCATGTACTTATGCTCTTCTGTTGTTCTGTAGAGAATGAACTGCCTTTACTCTCATTCCAGGGCAGTATTGTTGCAGTTGTCTTTTTCTGTCTTTTGCATCATCAGTTCAATTAACTTAACTGGGCCTTTCTTTAGCATCAAACAGATTGTAATTTGTTTTCCATCATTTAAAAAAAAAATTCTAGGGCTGGGATGTGTCTCAGTCGTAGACCATTTGCCTAGCACGCAGGAAGCCCTGGGATTGATCCCTAGCACTGAAAAAAAAACCTAGCCAGTGCTGTGGCATGTGCCTGTAATCCCAGTGACTTGGGACATGAAACAAAGCAGGAGGATCCCAATTTCAAGGCCAGCCTGGAATGAGAACCTATCTCAAAATTAAAAATAAGAAGGACTGGGGAATGTAGTTCATTGGTACAAGTGCCTCTGAGTTCAGTCCCCAGGAATGCAAAATAAATAAATAATTAAAAAGAAAAAATTGTCACTTCTCTTTTAAAGAAGTGACAGGATAAAAAGAAGTAGAGGAGATGAATGTGCGATTGAGATAGAATCCCCCCACCCCCAGCAGTGGGGAATTGAACCCAGGGGATTTGAACCACTGAGCTACAGTTCCAGTCCTTTTTATATTGAGGAAGAATCTCACTAAGTTGCCCAACCTCCCTTGAGTTCTCCTTTTGCCTCAGCTGTCCAACTTTCTGGGATTATGTAGTGTGCCACTGTGCCTGGCTTCTAATTCTTTTTCACCCATTTGCTATAGAAACCACATGCCATTCCACCAAAAGGGTTCTTACTAAGGTAAAAGACCTTTTCCTTGCTAAAGATGAATCGAGGGTTATTGCAAGAATTTTGGCCCTAGAAAATGAGAGAAAAGAATCTCCATCATTTAACATGGGCAGGCTATAGAAGGCATAAAAACATAAGAAATTCAACTTGTATATTCAGCGAAAATTACTGTTAGTCCACATGGAGAAGATGATAGATAGCTTGACGAAAGTCTGGGGTTCAGGAGAGCTCTGGGCTAGAGAGACACATCTGAAGGTCAATTTATTTAAAACTTTTGTTAAAGCTTTTTTAATCCTTTTTTGGGGGGGGGGCGGGGGTTACCAGGAATTGAACTCCAGGGCACTCAACCACTGAGCCACATCCCCAGCTTTATTTTGTATTTTATTTAGAGATAGGGTCTCATTGAGTTGCGTAGCACCTCACTTTTGCTGAGACTGGCTTTGAACTCATTATCTTCCTGCCTCAGCCTCCCGAGCTTCTGGGATTACAGGTGTGTGCCACTGTGCTAGGCATGTAATCCATTTTTATATTATTATTATGTTTTGGCTGTACTGGGGATCAAACCTAGGACCTTTTTTTAATATTTATAAACTTTCATATATAATTTTAATTCTATATTTATGTATGAGAGAGAGAGAGAGAGAGAGAGAGAGAGAGGTATTCCAATGGTAACCCTCACCCTCAGCCTAGTCCCTAACTCAGAACTAAACCTAACCCTACCCATAACCATCAGTCTTTTATATAAAGATTATAATTATTACTTGGAATACCCATATATTTTTTGCATATATATTCCTTTATGTTTATAAACATATGTATTCTAATGCTAAATAAAATCCTCATAAATTTTATATATATTCAGTTACATATTCATCAAATATATCTAAACAACAGTGTAAACATCATCTCAAAAAAATCAACTACGTACAGATCCATGTACATTTAAATATTTTCACATATGTATTTATATTGAATTCATATATTTGGATAATAAGGTTTAAAACTAAACTAATGCAAACTATTTTTCTAAACTTATTCCTATACCTACCAATATGCCTCACAGAAACCTCTATACATATAAACCATAACAATTTATATGAATGTACCTATACATTATGGAATATAGCTCATAAACATTGTTACATATAAACAATATTTTTCATGAATATTTCTGTATATTGTGAGATATATATTTATAAATTCACATACAAATCCATATATATATATATTCATATATGTTCATTTGTGCAGGCTTACTCTATCTTTAACACAAAACTTAACAGTTCCCCTTACCATAAACCTAACTAGAGAAAAAAGCACATGTAATTACGTTTTTATATATAATTTTACTTATATGTTTATATTAGTATATTTTTAAGCTGTAACTCTAACCACAAAGTTAATTTGTAACTCTGAGTTATCCCTAAACAAAAGCTTTCATGTATAAACTATAAATATCACTTTGAATCTATTATATCTTTATGTATGTATTTATATAAATCATTATATATATTTTTATGTATATATGAGACTATAATGTTAACCATAATCCTGTCACTACAAGAAACCCAAATCTTCTAAACTATACTGTTACACAAATGAAAACACTAAACATAATCCTGTATATTTATAAATTTTTCTATTTTTATATTCTTTCTAATTTTAAATTGTTTTTATATTATTCCTATTTTTATATACTCATACATAATATATATTCTTATTAACTGTATATAATTCTAACTGTATTCTAATATTAACCAAGAATTCTTAATCCCTATGACTACAGCTGAAATTCACAGTTATAACTCTAGGTGCTTAATTTAAAAGATTATGCAGGGCTGGGGTTGTGGCTCCGTGGTAGAGGGAGGAGGCCCTGCATTTGATCCTCAACACCACATAAAAATAAATTAACAAAATAAAGGTATTGTGTCTAACCAAAAAAAAAAAAAAAAGATTATGTAGGGACTGGAATTGTGGCTCAGTGGTAGAGTACTGTACTGGCATGTGTAAGGCACTGGGTTTGATTCTCAACACCACAGTGAAATAAATAAATGTACTATGTCCATCTACAACTTTAAAAAAAAAAAAGATTATACAAAGACTTAAAAGCTATTCTAATTCTACCCAATCCCTAAATCTAACCATACTTTTTGACATATACGTAAACTACATAGGCCTATATGTTCTTTACTCAAACATAAATCTGTTATGAAATGTGGTTTGCATTCATTTTGGTTTATTTTTGTTTTTTAACTTGACTTGGTTTCTCCTTTGATTGGTGTTTCCTTTAATGTGGTTTCTTCCTTTGCTGATTTTCATCGTTTTAAATTTCCTCCTCATGCAATATTTTGCTGAGAATACTATGTAGTGCAGAATTTCTTGTTGTAAATTCTTTTAACTTTTGTTTATCATGGAAGGTTTTTTTGTTTCGTCATCAAATCTGAAGCTTAATTTTGCTGGATATAAGATTATTGGTTGGCATCCATTTTCTTTCAAAGCTTGGTGTGTGTTGTTCCCTGATCTTCTGGTTTTGAGGGTATGGGTTGAAAAATCTACTGAGATCTGAATTGGTTTCCCCCTGTATGTAATCTGAAACTTTTCTCTTGTGCCTTTTAAAATTCTATCCTTATTCTGTATGCTAGGCATTTTCATTATAATAAACCTTTATGTGGATGTACACTTGATGTCCTGTAAGCCTCTTTGATTTTCCAATTCATTCTTTGTGCTTGGGAAATTTTCTGATATTTTGTTAAAGAGATTGTGCATTCCTTTGTTTTGTATCTCTGTGCCTTTTTCTATCCCGATAATTCTTAGATTTGGTCTTTTGATGTTATCCCATAATTCTTGGAGATTCTGTTCATGGTTTCTCATCATCTTCACTGTGTGGTCAACTTTATTTTCAAGATTATATATTTTGTCTTCATTACCTGAGGTTCTGTCTTCCAAGTGATCTAGTCTATTGGAGATGCTTTCTATTGACTTTTTTTTTTTTTTTTGAGAGAGAGAGAGAAGATTTTTTTTTAATTTTAATTTTTATTTATTTTTAGTCATACATGACAGCAGAATGTATTTTGACATATAATACATACATGGAATGTACATACATCAATCATATTGTCTATTCTATTCTGCTGCCCTTCCTATCCCCCCTACTCCTCCCCTCCTCTCCCATCCTTTCTCTCTATCCAATCTAATGTGACATACTTTTTCTTTCTTTTTCTCATTACAACATCATATATGTATTCTATGTAACAATGAGGTTCTCCTTCCATCTTCCGTGCAACTCCCCTTCTCCCTCTTTTTTCCTCCCACCTCTCTTCCCTACTCAGTGGTAGTCTAAGAGAGAGAATATTTTTTTAGTATTTATTTCTTAGTTTTCAGTGGACACAGCATCTTTATTCTATTTGTATGTGGTGCTGAGGATCGAACCCAGTGCCCCGCACAAGCCAGGCAAGCGTGTTACCGCTTGAGCCACATCCCCAGCCCATCTATTGACTTTTAAATTTGGTTTATTGTTTCCTTCACTTCAAGGATTTCTGTTTGGTTTATTTTCAGAATCTCTGTCTCTTTCTTGAAGTAATCTTTTGTTACTTGAATTTGCTCTCTTATCTTTGTTAGAGCAATTAATTGTTGCCTGTATTTGCTCTCTTATATCATTACTTGCTTTGCAGATCATTTTAATTCTGTACATTCTGAACTCCTTCTCTGATATTTGATCTATTGTGCTGTCAATGGATTCTATTATTGTACCATCTTGGGTTGTTTGGGGCACTTTCTTCCCTGAATTTTTCATGTTGTCCATGTGTCATCCTCTCTAGCAGTGCAGATCCAAGGTATTATAGTTTCTACCCTATAATCTTGTACTGTCCCTGCAGGTAACCAATATCGCACCTTTAAGGGGGAGATCAATATTTACAGCACCCAATGCAAACAGTATTCACCTGTAAACCATTTATCTCTTATTTAGACAATTACAGTTTCGTTGCAATAAACAGAAATGATGTCTACTATTTATATATATAGTAGATTTCCGTAGGGGCCTACAGTTTCTAACGGTGGACAAAAAGAGTGTGTGGTGGGGTATAGGATGTGGGGTTTATGATGTAGGAGGTGAGAATATAGAGGTATTAGATCATAAGAAGAGTGAAAGAGGAATCAAGAGAAATAGGCTAGCAGGGATACCTCTAGTGTAACCAAGCCTGCAGGGACCTTCGTGATGGTCTTCCAGGTCCTCGTTGTTGTCTCTAGATGGATGCAAGCATGTTCCTAGTTGTTGGTAGTGCAGTGTCAAACCTATAGTTACATTGATGTTAGGCTTCCAGGGCCTAGCCGGTGTCCTATGCTGGAAGCTGCCCCAACTAAAGATGGTGATTGCGGCAGCAGAGGTGTTCCTAAGATGGAGGTGACCGCTTTCAGAGATGGGGCTGAGAGGGCAGGCTGTGTGATGGTGTTCAGAGATGCAGTGCTACAGAGGGTTGCTGCCTTCAGGTGCTGTCTGTTGCCCCAAGGTAGAGGCTAACACGTCGGGAATGGTATGGAGGTGGCTGCAGTGTCCCAAGATGGAAGTGGGCTGGGAGATCAATGCATTGGTAGATGGGGGCCGCAGTGCCGTCGTTTTATGGTCTTCTCCTCTGTGCCTACGTGGTCCAGTCTAGGGCTTCTTGTATACTTCCTTTCTGAGAGGGGTCTAATTAAGTTACCCAGGCCAGCTTGAATGTGAGATCCCATTTCTGCCTCAGCTTCCCACATCCCTGGAAACACAAGTGGGTGCCATCATACCTGATTTATCTTTCACTTTTATCTCCCAGTTCTTCCAGTTAAATTGATATTCTTTATTTGGTCTATCTTGTTTTTTTAAGTGGTTCTTGTTGGTTGCTCCTGAGATTACAGAATGAATGGTCTTCTCACTGAGAAGGTTATGTAAAGGATTTCTATCTTGGATTAGTGGGGGTCAGCGAATTAGTATTCATTTGTTATCTTCCAAAGTAAAGTCTTGCATTTTATATTTTAGTGGTACGAATCCTAGATTTTCACTTAAAAGAAATGTGTCTGAGGATCTTGAGAATGATACATACGATACGTATTGCAGAGTTAGCAGATTGTTGAAATGTTATACATAGTCAAAGCCTTTCAGAAAAGGTGGTGCATTCCCTGAATTGATCTATATATTTAGTGCATTTGAAATAAGATCTCATCAAGATTTTTTAAAAATAAATCTGCAATTGGTCCTAAAATTTATATGGAAAAGCAAAGGGACAAAAAACAATTTGGAAAGGACCCGAGTTGGAGGACTCACATTACCTTATTTTTTTTAATTGTTGATAGACCTTCATTTTATTTATTTATACGTGGTGCTGAGAATCAAACCAGTGCCTCATACATGCCAGGGAGGTGAACTATCACTCAGCCCCAGCCCCAGCCCCACATCATATTATTTTTAGACTTACTGTACAAATCACACATAGAGGCACACACCTGTAATTCCAGGAGACCAGCCTGGACAATTTAGTGAGACCCTATCTCAAAATAAAAAAGGCTGGGATGTAGCTCTGGGATAGAGCTCTTACCTAGCTAGCATAGGTGAGGTGCTGGGTTCAATCTCTAGTACAACCCCTGCTCCCTACCCCCAAAAGACTTACTACTCAAATAGTGTAATTAAGCAGTTGTCTTGGCAAAATGTATAGACTTAAAGATCGGTGGAAAAATAAGAGACTTAGAATAGCTGAAGCAATCCTTAGCAGGAAAAGTGAAGCAGGTGACATCACTATACCAGACCTTAAACTATACTACAGAGCAATAGTAACAAAAACTGCGTGGTATTGGTACCAAAACAGGCTTTTAGACCAATGGTACAGAATAGGGGACAAAGAGACGAATCCAGAAAACTACAATTATCTTATATTAGACAAAGGTGCCAAGAACATGCATTGTAGAAAAGATAGCCTCTTCAACAAATGGTGCTGGGAAAACTGGAAATCCGTATGCAACAAAATGAAATTAAACCCCTATCTCTCACCATGCACAAAACTCAACTCAAAATGGATCAAGGACTTAGGAATACAACCAGAGACCCTGTGTCTAATAGAAGAAAAAGTAGACCCTAATCTTCATCATGTGGGATTAGGCCCCAACTTCCTTAATAAGACTCCTGTGGCACAAGAATTAAAATCAAGAATCAATAAATGGGATGGACTCAAACTAAAAAGTTTCTTCTCAGCAAAAGAACCAATCTGTGAGGTGAAAAGAGAGTCTACATCTTGGGAGCAAATGTTCCCCTCACAGATCAGATAGAACACTAATCACTAGGGTATATTAAGAACTCAAAAAACTAGACACCAGTAAAACAAATAACCCAATCAATAAATGGGCCAAGGACCTGAAGAGACACTTCTCAGAAGATTATGTACAATCAATCAACAAACACATGAAAAACTGTTCACCATCACTAGCAATTAGAGATATGCAAATCAAAACCACTCTAAGATTTCATCTCATTCCAGTCAGAATGTCAGCTATTATGAAGACAAACAACAATAAGTGTTGGTGAGGATAGGGGGGAAAAAGTACACTCATATACTGCTGGTGGGCCTGCAAATTGGTGCAGCCAATATGGAAAGCATCATGGAGATTTCTTGGAAAATTGGGAATGGAACCACCATTTGACCCGGCTATGCCTCTCCTCGGTCTATACCCAAAGGACTTAAAAACAGCATACTACAGGGACACAGCCACCTTAATGTTTATAGCAGCACAATTCACAACAGCTAAACTGTGGAACCAACCTAGATGCTCTTCAATAGCTGAATGGATAAAAAAAATGTGGCATATATACACAATGGAATATTACTCAGCAATAAAAGAGAATAAAATCAAGGCATTTGCAGGTAAATGGATGGAGTTAAAGAAGATAATGCTAAGTGAAGTTAGCCAACCCCCCAAAACCAAATGCCGAATATTTTCTTTGATATAAGGAGGCTGATTCATAGTGATAAGGAGAGGGAGCATGAGAGGAATAGACGAACTCTAGATAGGGCACAGGGCTGGGAGGGGAAGGGAGGGGGCATGGGGTAATTAATGATGGTTGAATGTGATGATTATTAGTATTCAAAGTACATGTATGAAGACATGAATTGGTGTGAATATATATACAACCAGAGATATGAAAAGTTGTGCTCTATATATGTAATAAGAATTGTAATGCATTCCACTGTTACATATTTTTTAAAAAAATCAATGGAAAAGAATAAAATAGAAAGCCCAGCTGGGCATGTTGATGCATGTCTGTAATCCTAGTGGCTCAGCATAAAAGCCAGCCTCAGCAAGGGCGAGGCACTAAGCAACTCAGTGAGACCCTGTATCTACATATAATAAATAAATAAATAAATAGCCTAGAAATAGCAGCACATATAATATGCTTAATCGTTTTTTTTTTTTTTTACAATGTTGCATTTTTACCCTTGGAATTCAGTAGAATAAGGATTGTCTTTTCAACAAATGATGCTGAACAATTAAGTACCCATATATAAAAATACAAAACTAGACCCACATCTTATACTTCATATAAACTTTAACTCTGAAGGTATCAATAGGCCTTAATGTGAAACTTAAGTATGAAAGGTATGAAACTTTTAGGAGAAAAAAATTCCTGTGACCTTGGGTTAAGCAAATTTCTAAGATACCTATCAAAAGAACAATCCATGAAAGATAATATGATGAATTAGACTTACCAAAATTTAAGATTTTTGCTCTTTGAAGAGTATAATTAAAATCAAAGTATAAGTTAAAGACTAGGAAACAATATTTTACAAAACTCAAAGGATTGATATTCAGAATATATAAAGAATTATCAAGACTCACTAATAAAAACTTAAGCAATCCAGTTAAAAAATATGACCATTCTGTTTTCTGAAGAAGATAATAGAGTGGCAGACAAACACATGAAAAGATGCTCAATATCCTTAGTTAACTTACAAAGAAGAAAAATAAGGCTTTGTTTCTAAAAGTGATGTTAGAGACTGCTATGTAGCCCTTATGTTCAGGAGCAATGAATGGTACCCTAGATTTCTGAGTGGGAACTGTTTTAAGTGGTCCTGTGTCCTCAGAGCATTTGATTTGAACCGCAGATTATAACCCTGTGGTCATGATGGTTTTACTGAATTTAATGTTTGTTTTTGATCGTTAATGGAACAAAAAGGCTTGCTTTTTAGGCCTTTTCTGTACGGTTAGTACTTAATAATTTGAATAGGGGAAGAATGAATGATTCTATTCTGTTTCCAGGTTTCTTTATACTGAAGCATTAAATTTTGGACAGTTTTATGTACTTTAATCTAATGTTAAAGACTGACAAAAATTCCACTAGTAAAATAGTAATTGGGTCTGTTTTTCATTTTTCTGTTTGTTAGTGGGTAATTATTCTTTGTAATTGTTGTAGGTACTCCATCTTCTAAACCAACAGTGTTAGCCAATGGTGACCATGGAATAGAAGGGAATGACACTACAGGTAAGTGATTCCAAGGATTCTCCAAATGTGTAAGTGAAATATTCACAGTGTACACCTTGGTAAACTTTTTTGAGGAGAATTGTTAGTGGAACATATTTTTCTGAGGGTATCATTTTTGTTGGGCATCAGAAGATCTTCCATATAAAATGTCTAACAATGGAAAGAGAAGAATGAATTTCCTTTGATATTCTTTGAATATTTGTTGGAACTGTACCACTTAAGAATTGGATTCATCTTGCTGGGTGTGGTAGTGCATGCCTGTAATCCCAGCAACTTGGGAGGCTTAGATCGGAGGATTACAAGTAAGATCAGCCTTAGCAACTTAGCAAGGCCCTAAATTACTTAGTGAGTCCCTGTCTCAAAATAAAAAATAAAAAGGACAGGGGATGTGGCTCAGTGGTTAAGTGCCTCTGTGTTCAATTCCCATTATGAAAAAAAGAAAGAAAGAAAGAATTGGATCCATCTTAAAAATACTCTTTCATCATCAGTTTATGTTATATGGAAAGCTTTTGGCCTGTACAACTAAGTCAGGTCTCTTCCCTACACTTACTTTAAAATTTCCAAAACACAGTATTAGGAACCCTGTGAGCGGTAAATTACAAGTGTTTTCTTTGTCTTTTGCCCTGTTTTTTTCTTTGTCTTTCCCTTAACTGTTGCTTTTGAAATTTACTCCTAATTTTAACTCCTAGCCTACTGCTGGGGCTTTGATATTCTTTCAGCTAGCACCAACCACATTCCTATGGGTTTTCACTTCATAACCAACATTAACCTGGAGCCCCTCAGTATAGTAAAGGAAAATTCTCAAACTCTAGCAGAAGTCTATCCCTGAGGAGATATAGAATGTAAGTCTTTTCTTAGGAGCCTACATGAGAGTTAATGTATTATATTTTTATAAATAACTATACTTAATTTGCAGTTATGATGAGGCTGATACTGTTGGCCTATGTGATTTGACTTCCAGTGCTCAAGCACATTGCTCTTACACATAGCAGTGTGTGCTCTTAACTCTGAGGTACAAAATTTGATTCACATTAATGCAGTGGAGTCAAGCACTAGCCATTTATTTTATTTGTTTTGTTTTTCTTTTGGGATGACTGCCTCAGCCTTCTTTTAGCAATAGTAGTTATTCCAGGATTTACTTGTTATTTTATGACCTTAAGAATGTATACACAGAGTATACATACATACACATTACTCAGAGTTATCGATGACTAGGTCCTATTTGTTGTGAATGTTGATTTTACCCAGTGACATTAACATTCTCACTAGCACCTCATAAATTACTGTTTATTTTACAAACTAGAAACAATCAGAAGTGCCATTTTACCTTACTGACTTTTTTTGTATTTGAACTGACTTTTTTTGTATTTTTTTTGATAATTGTAGTCATATGCAATATTGAATATTTCTGTATCTGCTTTGAAAGCAGAGTTATCTATGTGATTTTATTTTAAGAAAGTATTTATGCAAATATATAACACCCGTGATTAATGAAGAAGCTTGAATATGAACTTTTAAAAAATGAGTAAATTCAGCTTTCTTTAACCAGGAGACAGTGCCAGGGGAAGATAGGCTGGAGGGGATCAGTTTGACTAGCCAGTTGGAAAGAGTGGATGTCATTTTCACCCGAAAAGAAACAATTATCAAAACTAGGCTGGGTTTCTTCCAGCAGGATGTCAAATCTGACCAGAGGAGACTCAGTCTCTTTTACCCCACTACACTATTAAGACTGAGCAGTAGTCTCCCTACTGCTCAGTCTTAATAGTGTAGGGAGGGTAAAAAACCTAGCAGCTTGACCCTTACCATTTCAACTTTTAGTTCCCTGACTACAAAAACAAAGTAATCTGTTAAATGAACTGCCCAGTGGCATTGTGAGAGCAGTTCTTTCAGCTCTTGGCGCTCTCTCCACCCTTAAGTAGATTTGGGTTGTTTGGGTTCTGAATTTTATTTTGTGACTGTATTAAAGCAGGTATTTTACTGAAAATATGCATGTTTGACTGGGGAGGGATAAATAAGGAGGGGTGAATAGTGCATGCTTTGGGAGCATGTTGTGACTTGATACTAATTTTGCCAATCACTAATTAGAGCACCTAGCTCAGTGCCATTTTGAAAATTCCTATTTGATTTCCCTCAGAATATTATTTGTAGTTCTGAGAGCACACCAGCTCTACTAATAATATAAAGAGGTTATGAGCATCTTGCTATGTTGAACTTGCTGTTTACTAATGATCTGTGCTTTTCCATCCTTTTCCTTCCCCCTCCTACTTCTTCCTCCCTTTCTATTTTTCTCCTCCTAGAAGCCTAGAGTGTCTGTCAACACTGGGGCTGCTGCAACACCAGACCAGTGATCTTTCCTAAGCACCGTTATACTTCTAAAACCTTCAGCATATTGCAGCTTTGCTTTTCCTTCCTGGACACCATGTAGAAGAATCTGAGGGTAGTTCTCCGGGTCCTATTTCTGCTGATGCCTGAGTAAACCATCTGCTTCTTGTGCTCTGCAGGGCTTGATGGATCCTCCTTTCCCTTTGTGAGCACAATGTGTATGATGAATTTTTTTAATTTTAGTATTTTTTTATGAAGGTCATCTAAGGTTTTATTTATTGTTTTTTTTTTAAATTCATTTTATCATTTAACTCAATCTCATATTTTTCTTTCGTTTAAACATTTTTAGTTGGCCTTTCATATGGTTTTTGAATATATTCAATGTGAATCAGAATATTATAACACCAAAAGAGAACATGTGCTTTCATAAAGGGGTTGAGGTCACCAGTACTGCAGTGAATTTCCCTTTCCTGTCCCTGCTTTTTCCCTCTGTGAGCTTGCTTTTAATGAAGGGTCCTCTTTCAGGCTACCTGTTTCTCTTCACCTTCACAAAATCTTAGTAGTGATAGCTATTTTAATTTAAGGTTTTCTAGCTTAGAGTAGCTCTGATTAAACTTTGCAAAGTATTTCTCCAAACTAAATCATTCTTTGTTATTTGCAAGTTGGGCCAACTGTTTTTTTAATTATGAAATTATTATCTACTGGTCTAGCATTAGATTCTTCTGGAAATTTGACACTATTGTTGTATATTTAATTTTTTATAGTCAAGATTACTTTTAGAACATGATCATGAACTATCAAACTAGGAATAAAGAAGTTAAAGAAAATAGAACTAATTTACAGTTTTTTGGAATCCTGTATTGTTAGAAAACCAGGATGTTGATAAGGATAAAAATGGCTGCTTCTGTGACAACACCAGAATGAAAGTAAGCTGCAATCAGAATAACCATTTAAGAACTAAAACCAATTTAGCAGGTTTCTTATGGAGAGAGAGAGAGAGAGAGTGTGTGTGTGTGTGTGTGTGGTTTTTGAAAGTATTGCTGGGCCCATGCATGCTAGTCCAGTGCTGTACTACTGAATTACTCCCTCAGTCCCCAGTTTTTTATTGTGTTTTGTTTTGAGACAGTGTCTTGGTATATTGTCTAGTCTGGTCTAAATTGGACTCAAGCAATCCTCCCACCTACTGAGTAGCTGGGATTAGAGGCGTGCATCCTTGTGCCTGGTTTCTAAATAAATTATCATCTGGTTGGATTCATATGGTTAAGGATTAGTATTTCCTTGAATTCAGAAGTACTAATCCCCTCAGCCCCTGTACTGGGGATTGGACCCAGGTTTACTCTGATATTAAACTAGACCCCTATCCCTTTTTCTTTTGAGATAGTCTCATGGATTGCCAAAGCTAGCCTTGATTTTTGTAGTCGTCTTGCCGCAGCCTCTCAAGACAGGATTGTAGGCATGCGACAATGTGCCTGGCCTTGGAAGTACCTTTTGTATGCAGCATCCAAGCAGGATTGGTGGATCACACATATACACCTGGGTGTAAAATCCTTTACCATGAACAGTAACATTTACATTTATTCAGTCTGAAGATTTTCTCAGTGGCACTTTCTTATTTTCATTTCTAATTTTTGGAAACTGATAAGTAAAAAAAACTAGAACCCTTTAGGATAAATACTATGGAAACCTTGCAAGAGCAATCTTTGATGGGATTTTTAGAAATGGACTTTAAATTATGGACCATGTTTTGAAATCATAGAGTAGTTCTGGTTTGAGATCTAGAATGGTGCAGTACCCTTTTTAGTGTCCTCTTATTGATAACGTAGGTATCAATAAAAGAAATAATTTTGAGGAATATAATAGTTTTAAATCCTCTGATAGAAAACTACATTTGAGATGGAAGACTATAGAGAATATCATGAAAGGTCAAAGAAGTCCCTGCAGTGACTTCTGGAAGCATTCCATTCCATTTCTTTTTTTCCAGACAGGGTCTAATTAATTTGCCCAAGCTGGCCTTGAACTTTTGATCCTTCTGCCTCAGCCTCCCAAGTAGCTGGGAGTACAGGCATGTGCCATCATGCCTGGCAAACATTCTGTCTTCTACAGGAGAGGTGACAAGGTCTGGTATTTCTGCCAAGAATCTTTCCATAGGTTCTAGACAGTGGATAATTGAGGGAGGCATATAAGACTTTGGGCTTATCTTCTTAGTAGTTGATAAAATATGAAAACCCTTACTGTAAGAAAGCACACTATCCAAACATAATTCTTTCCCATTTTTTTAATAGGTTGTTTTTTTGAGGGGTTTGGCCAACTACTTGGAAATCATGTTTTGTTGCTTTTAACCAATCTTTGTAGCTTGTCTAAGGACTAGGTATGTAGAAAAACCTGGGTGTAGATTTCTGTTGCACACTCATACTTCATGACTGACATTGATTTATTTCACTTTTCTTTCCATTTGATCATGTTTATTTTTGTTTGAAATTTTAAAATCTTTTCTTTTATGAATTTCTGGGTTTATTGAATTTTTCTACTAAAACCTGGTTAAATTTGGTAGACTTTGTTCTGTTTCATTTGGATGTTTAATTTGGAAAGAAATAATGTAATGGTTGAAGTACAACTTCATATGAAGTAGTTAGTCCCATTTTTTTTAAATGCTGTATTGCTATGATATGCCATATTGCCAGTGGCTCATTATTTCACTGGTAAGGCAGCCAGACTGGACAGGGCTTCTTTATTGAAATGTGACTTTAAAAAAAAATGCATTCTCTCTCTCTCTCTCTCTCTCTCTCTCTCTCTCTCTCTCTCTGCCCAATGTTAAAGATACAGAACTTTGTTTTTAACTAATATTTTTTATAACTTCATTCATATACCTAAGTTTGTATTTTTTGTGACTTTAGACTTTAATAATTTGTATATTGGGTCATTTTAATGTGATCATTGTGCTAAATAAATTACACTAATAAACATCTTACATTAACACCTTATGGACTGGATTTTGGTTGGGGTCAAGATTGATTTTGGTAAATCAAGATTGTTGAGATCTGAGTTATCAGTCTAAAAAAAACTTCTAATCCCACCTGTAATAATTCCACAATTATTTAGTTTTTTTGCCACATATTCTTAATATAGATTCCCTTTTAGCCAGAATCTGTAATACGAGTTAAGGTGGTCAAACAAATATTGATATTTAATAGTATCTGGTGAGAAAGGCAGTTGACAGAATGGCAGAAAGGTCTTCCAGAAGGCAGTTTCCATGAAATATCAATTATTGTTAGATAATTTCTAATACCACATTTATGTTTAATCCAATTAAATTCACATTGACAGTCCTCCTGAAGTGTCTTCTGATTTATTAAGCAAAACTTGCTACATTCAGTAACATTTAATCTTGGAACTTTATTTTTCTGATAATCCAGAATGGTGTATCCAGGAAGAATTCCACAGAATTCCCAGTTCCCTAGCCATTGAGCCAGTGTTTCTTTACAGCAAATCAATTTACAAGTGTAGTGTGTCGACTGAATTAAGACATTGAAAAGATTCTAAAGGTAATTTGTTTAGCATAAAAACGGTTTTTTAGCTTGGTAGACATTTAATTTTAGTCCAAACATATAAAATAGCACATGATGCTCCTAAATATAGACATTAAGATATCCATCTCAGCCCCTCAAGTCCTGGAAACAAAGCTTTAGTTTTTTTGGGGGGATGGGTGGGTACTGGGGATTGAACCCAGGGGTGCTTTACCACTGAGCTGCATCCCCACCCCTTTTTTATTTTTTATTTTGAGGCAGAGTCTCACTAAGTTGCTGAGGCTGGCCTCAAACTGCCATCCTCCATCTCAGCCACCCAAGTAACTGGGATTATAGATTGTACCACCACACCCAGCTATAAAGTATTAGTTCTTTATTTTTCAGATTTGAATTGAATGTTGGAGACATATCAATAACATTCTAACACCTAATGCTTCTTAAAGTTTTTTTGGCTATTGGTTTTCTGATAAAAATTCAGAATTTCTTTTCAGAAAAATCCACATATATTGACTGAGATTTAGCTCAGTGGTAGAATGCTTGCCTATAATGTGCAAGGCCCTGGATTCCATCCCTAGTACTAAGGAAAAATAAAAAATAATCACATATACCATTAAATTGACTTCAGAAAGTTAACTTTCTAAACTTCTAGGGTTTTTAGGGCTTTTTAAAAACGAGCTCCTGGACTGAACTTAAACATTTTAACCAAAGCCTTTTATTACACTATGAGCTATTTGTGTTAAATATGACAAAGTAGCTTCTTCCCGAGCTTTAAAAATACACACACACACACACACACATACACGCGCCACAACTTTTCATACAATTTTCTTTGCTTTATAGAATGAAATTTCATACTGTGCCAAAAGGCATATGCAAATATGGAATATTTTAACTTTTTATGATTATTTATTTGCAATTTACCTTATATACAATTCCACAAGTCACATATTAATATATTCAATTTAAAGCTGGGCCGGGGATGTGGCTCAAGAGGTAGCGCGCTCGCCTAGCATGTGTGAGGCACTGGGTTCGATTCTCAGCACCACATAAAAATAAAATGGAGATATTGTGTTCACCTAAAACTAAAAAATAAATATTAAAAAAAAAAGAAAAGAAAATTTAAAGCAGGCTGGGGTTGTGGCTCAGTGGTAGAATGCTTGCCTGGTGAGTTGAGGCCATGGGCTTGATCCTCAGCACCACATATAAATAAATAAAATAAAGGTCCATTGATGCCTAAAAATAAAAAATTTAAAGCATTATAGAGCCATACATTATCACAGAGGATTTTTACTCAGAACTGTTAATATTCACATACCACTAATACAAATTAACTTTATATTTTTACATGATTCCATATTTGGACAGTTTTCTGTTTGATATATATCTTTAGTGTAAGGATAACTATCATTTTTATAACATTAGAGTTTGTGAAGCTCTTAGAATATATAACAGTATGTCCATTTTTCATTTGATGAAGTTGAAATTAGTAATAGTACTTGACATTAAACCTAGCCTGAAAATAAGCCCTCTGATTTTTCTGTCTCAATATGTCAGATCTTAGTGGATCTTCATATGTGCTAACTAAGCATTAGTAAGGCAGTTGGAAGGAATAGATCATTAAAGGCCTGTTTTAAAGCCTGTCTTACACTCTACTTTCTGGGAGAAAATCCAAGCTTTGCATGTAGATAAGTTTATTTTGGGAACCAATCCCAGAGAATGAGAGTGGGAGACTGGGGAAAGAGAAATTGTAAAAAGAGGGAAAGTCAATAGTGAAGTATTACTGAGTCATTGCTGTGGAAAAAGGGAGCATAACCTACTAGGATCTTTTGAGGAACTGTGTAGACTGTGCCCCAGAATTGTCTCCATGAGCACCTGAGTAGGGTTATGTTTATTCATCATTTGCCATTTCTTATTGGTTACCTCTCTTGTACTTTTCGATTGGTACTTGTTCAGTGTCAGACTGTAGACATCTGTGCTGACAGAGAATTTTTGAAGCAGAAAACTCTGGCCTAGTAGAAATAAAGCACTGTTGAATAACACCTATGTGCAGTTTGATGCTGCACCCCAGTTAGAGTAAACAGTAAACATAGGAGCTTGTGAGAGGGGCACAATTGGTGACCAATCAACAAAGAGACTGTTTCAAACTGAGGTTCTGTTGACATGAAAATCATCTGCTTATGCCTTGCTACAAAGGATGAAGTTGAGGATGATATCTTTGAACACTATACAGGAAAATTTGAGGGAACCCTATTATCATGGCATTAATTCTAGACTCTAATTGTTAGAAACTGTAGAACTAGCCACACAAGTTAGTTTTGAGATTTAATTGCCTAACTTTTTCTTAAGTCAGTTTCAGTAGTTGTCTTTCTAGGAATTTACCCACTTTATCTAGGTAATATAATTTGTTGGCTTGTAAGTTGTTCTTACCGTTCCCTTATAAGCCTGTTTATTTCCATAAGATCTGTATTGGTGTATACACTTTCATTTCTGGTTTTAATAATTGGAGTTGAATTTCCTTTCTTCTGCTTGCTTTGGGTCTTTCTTTCTTTCTTTTTTAATTTTTTGGTACTGGGGATTGAATTTGGAGCACTTAATCAATGAGCCATATTCCCAAACCTTTTTAAAAAGTTTTATTTTGAGACAGGGTCTTGCTAAGTTGCTGAGGTTATCCTTAAACTTGTAATACTCCTGCCTCAGCCTCCTGAGTAGCTGGGATTACAGGTGTATACTACTGTACCTAGCTTAATGTGCTTTTTTAAAAAGTGAATTTTTCCTCAAAATCCCAAAATGCTTTTTTGCTGAAAAGGAAAATTTCACACTAAAATCTATATGGAGTCACAAGGGATCCTAAATAGCCAAAACAATCTTGAAGAAGAACGAAGTTGGAAGTCTCACACTAACTGATTCAAAACTTACTACTATGCTTCAGTAATCAACAATGTAGTGATGGCATAGATGTAGACCTAAAGACCAAGGAAGAGAATAGATAGCACAGAAGTAAATCCTCACATATATAGCCAGATGATTTTGGACAAGGGCGACAAAACTGTTCAATGGGAAAAGGATAGTCTTTTCCACATAGAAAAGAATGAGGGTAGACCCTTATACCATGTACAGAAATTAACTTAAAACAGATCAAAGGACTAAAACTAAAAATTTCTTAGGAGAAAAACCTTCAGATATTTGATTTAGTAATGTTTTCTTGGATTTGGCATAGAAAGCATAAATTACAAAAGAAAAAGCAATGATGAGGGATTAATATCCAAAATATATAAAGAATTCCTATAGTTTGCTGGGTATGGTGGCATATGCCTCCTAATCCCAGAGGCTCAAGTGGGAGGATTGTAAATTCAAAGCCAACCTCAGCAATTTAGCAAGGCACTGTCTCTAAATAAAAAATAAAAGTGCCAGGGATATGGAGCAGCGATTAAATGCCCCTAATTTCAATCCCTGGGGTGGTGGTGGGAATTACAGCTCAAAAACAGCAAAAAACTTGATTAGCCAGATGTGGTGGCACACTCCTATAATCCCAGCAGTTTGGGAGGCTGAGACAGGAGTAAGTTCAAAGCCAGCCTCAGCAATGGCGAGGCATTAATCAACTCAGTGAGACCCTGTCTCTAAATAAAATCAAAATAGGGTTGGGGATGTGGCTCAGTGGCCAAGTGGCCCTGAGTTCAATCCTTGGTAACCACTCACCCCCCAAAAAAACTTGATTAAAAAATCAGTGAAGGCTTGAATAAATACTTACAAAGGAGATATAATTATAAATCAAAACCACAGTGAGATACAACTTTGTACTCATCAGGATGGCTAGTATACACAATGAAAATAGAAATTGATTAATGTTGATGAGGATATGGAAAGATTGGAAACTTTGTGCCCTGCTGATGCAGCCACAATGGAAAACAGTGTTGTGGTTTCTTAAAAAATTAAAAATAGGGGCTGGGGTTGTGGTTCAGTGGTAGAGTCCTTGCCCAGTATGTGCAAGGCATTGGGTTTGATCCCCAACACCACATAAAAAAAAACAAATAAAGGTATTGTTCCTAAACAACTGAAAATATTTTTTAAAAATAAGAATTAGAAATAGAAGTACTGTATGATCCAGCAATCTGACTTCCAGATTTATTCCCAGAGTAATTAAAAGCAGGGACTTGAACTGATATTTCACCCATGTTCATATATGTATTATTCACAGAAGCCAAAAGGTGGAAGCAACCCTCGTGTCCCATCAACACATGAATGGATAAACAAAATGTGATACATCCATTAGATGAAATGTAATTCAACCTTAAAAAGGAAGGAAATTCTGACATGCTGCAAATGGATGAATTGTGAAGACATTATGCTAAGTGAAAAACACTAATCAGAAAAAGACAAGTGATACCAGGCAATGGATTCCTTGGTTCTTCACAAAAGAAAGTTTTCAGTTGCCAAACTCAGGTAGAATAAGAATAGTTTATTTAGTGAAGTGAAAGTATACTTTAGAGAGCATGGTGTGGGCCATCCCAAGAGAAGTGTGATCCAGAGTTTTCCACGTTGTGGGTTTTTATATTTAGTAAACCTGCCTCCTCAGTATTATGTATTTGGGGTAATTACTGTAGTTTCCCACCATTGCTCCATGTCCCTGTGCTGGTTTAGTCATGTTGGAAGATTTTTTGGAAGACTTTCCATCAGTACCTATGTGAAGCTGGGGGTGTGGGGTGGGCTGCAAACTGCTATGTAAATGATATTAGAATGAACCAGGGGTTACCCAGAACACAGTGCCTCAGTGCTCTGTGTATGCTCCAAAGTTGGAAAGTCCCTTAAACTCTTTACATATGTGGTTTCTTTAGTTTTAAGAAGAAATAGGTGTCTCCGAAGGAGGAAGGCAGTTTATGGGCAGGTATTCTGGCTCCCAAGGTAGGTGATATTTCCTCACTCAAGATGGAGTGAGCCTTGTTCTCATTTACCCAACTCCCATGCTTATGTCTTATCTACTTACTTATTCTAATAACAAATGCTATGTGATTCTACTTATGTGAGGTACCTAGAAGAGTCATAGAAACAGAAACAACTAAGAACAAACATTATTTTAAAAAATGAAAAATTCCTAAAGATGGTGTTGATTGTTGCACAACAGTGTAAATTTTTAAGTATACCCTGAACTGTATACTTAAAAATGGTTAAAATGATAGGGGAAAAAAGAGAGAAGGGCTAGAGTTGTAACTCAGTGGTAGAGCACTTGCCTAGCCTGTGTGAGGCACTGGGTTTGATCCTCAGCACCGCATAAAAATAAATAAATAAAGATATTTTAAAAAGAGAGAGAAGGAGGAGGAGGGAAGGGAGAAAGAAAGAAGAAAGAAATGCCCGCTCATTTAAACAAAATGATTTTCAAATTAACCAACGTGTGTACTACAGACTTCTTCAGAATTAAAGTGATGCTTTATATGTTAGCTGCCTTATGGATTTGTTCTAGTTTGTCCAGTTAGTTGCAGAGAGAAATGCATAAATATGTAAACACTGCTTAAATGCTGAATAGTTATAAGGAACATTTTGTAAGAACAGATATAAATTCCATGAGGAGGTTGGGTGAGAACTAAGGAAATTGAAATTAAAGCTTAAAATCTGAATGTAAAATTGATATCTCAAATTTGAGATGTCCTGAACTGAACTCATGATCCCTACCTGCAACAAAACAAAAAGTAAACAAATACCTGCTCCCCATCTCATTAAATGGGAATTCTGTACTAGTTGTTCAAGCTAAAATAGCCTCTTCTCTCTTTCTCGTCTCTTATCTACATCACACATCTAGGTTATCAAAAAATAGATGTGGAACCTGACCACTTTTCAACACCTCCACCGCATTCTCTCCCTTATGGATACCACTTTCTCTAACACCGACTACTGTAATAACCTCCCAAAGTAGTCTCCTGATTTCCATTTGTTCCTTGCGATGTATTCTCAAAAACATCTAGGATGGCCCTGTATGTAGAATATGTCATTCATTTGCTCAGAATGGTTTGCCATCTCAAAGGAAAAGCCACAGTCCTTACCGAACACCAGAAGGGCCTACCATATCCTTGTCATCTCTCTTACCACATCTTCTAGTCTTCTCCTGTGTTTATCTTGTTTCACTGGTGTTCTTGCTCCTGTTACTTGAATGAGTCAAGTGGGTCCCTGTCTTGGGCTCTGAACACTAGTTCTTTTCTCTGTCTGGAATATTCTTCACTTTCATATACTCATTATTCACTACTTTATCAGTGAGTGCTTCTTTATTGTATCTAAAATTATACCTTTTCCATTCTTCTATACTATTTCTCTGCTTTAATTTTCTGCATGGCATTTGTTTTTTGTCAGTTGCTTCTAATTCATGCTGCTTAATTGTTTACAGTATTTGTTGTCTTTCTCCATTAGAAGAAGATAGATATTACAGAGATAGATACACATATTATGAGAAAGAATTTTTGTTTTGGTCACTGCTTTGGCTCAGCAGATAGTACAATGTCTGGTTCATAGTAGGTACTCAGTAACTGTTGAATGAATAATTTGTTAAATGTCTGTTTCTCCTTGTAAAGTTACATAATTTGACAAATCGATGGGAAGAGCAGGCTTAGCTCTACAATCTACTAGCTTTTGTCTCTTAAGCAAGTTATTTGCCCTCTTTGACCTCTAAGATTAGTCCTACACAAAAGAGAGCTAATAATAAAATATTTATTGGGCTATAGCTAGCTGTAGCTCAGTGCTTGCCTAGCATGAGCAAGGCCCTGGGTTTGATCTCCAGCAACACACACACACAAACACACAGAGTTGTTTGGGTTAAGTAACAAATATTTCAGTGCTTTGTAACCTAGTTGAGGTAGTTAATAAATGTAAGGTAATATTAGGGTGGCGATTAATGTCCATATTAGAAAGGCCTTACAGGCCAAACCCAGTATATACTTTTATTTTTTTCCCCATTCAGTACTGGAGATTGAACCCAGAAGACTCTGCCACTGAAACTATACTCCCCACCCTTTTATTTTTTATTATGAGGTAAGGTCTTGCTAAGTTGTGGAGCCTGGCCTCAAACTTGCAATCTTAACTGCTTTAGTTTCTCAAGTTGCTGGGTTTGCAGGTATACAACACTATACTGACTCAGTATATGCTTTTTGCTCAAATAATTTTCTTTTTGGCCATCAGCCTCTTTTCCTACTTAAGTGGTTGTATAACACTATTTTAATTGGCTGTAACTAGAGCATATCTGGTCCATTGTGAAACAAATATTCTTTTTCTAGAGAGCAAAACTGCCGGTGAAGCTTCAAAAGTGAACTCCAAGCATACAGAGGAAGAGGGTTTTTTTGTGTGTGTGTGTGGGGAAATGATGTATAAATACATATATGTATTTTTAATATATATTGTATATACTATGTATATTTTGACACTGGGGATTGAACCCAGGGCCATTTAACTACTGAGCCACATCCCCAGCTCTTTTTAATATTTTACTCAGAGACACAGTCTTGCTAAGTTGCTAAGGTTGGCTTTGAATTTGTGGTCTTCCTGCCTCAGCCTCCCAAGCCATTGGGATTACAGGTGTGTACTGTAATGCCCAGATGTTTTATTTTGTGAGAAAATTAACTTAGGACTTGGACTGCAAATATCTGGTAAGGCTGGCCCTCTCATGGACTTTAAACAATTTAAATGAGATGATAAGATGCAAAGTTGTGTAAGTTGTAAATTTAAGTATTGGCATAGACTCTCCAGAATTCTTCACTGGAGAATTCTATTTTCTGGTTAATAAGTTAGTATTTTGGTCTTGCCGCAAAATAATGAAGCCTTATGCTATTAACTGCTGCTGCTATTGTTGATCTTGAGCAAAGAAGATACAGTATGTTCTCTTGCACTTGATAACTTTTTAAACATTTAGAGATTAACGTTTTAAACATTTAGAGATTAACGTGTGCCTTCTGATTCATTTTCTTTGAATTAAAAAAAAAACTCAATTTGTCCCTTTTAAAAAATATTTTTTAGTTGTCAATGGACAACTTTTACTTATTTGCCTCACATGTGCTAGGCAAGCACTCTACCACTGAGCTACAACCCAGCCCCCTCCTTTAATATTATGTGAATTTAAACTATCTCATTTTTAATTTCCATTTAGTCAGGTTCTGATCAAAAGACAAAAACCACGTGGATGGGCTGGGGATGTGGCTCAAGCGGTAGCGCGCTCGCCTGGCATGCGTGCGGCCCGGGTTCGATCCTCAGCACCACATACAAAACAAAGATGTTGTGTCCGCCGATAACTAAAAATAAATAAATATTAAAAAAAAAAAAAAAAAAAAAAAAAAACCACGTGGTAATTCAAAAGTCAGGAAATTTAACTATTAATGATGAAAGACAAATCAGAAATAACAAATACTGGCAGCAGATGCTACATGTAGGGCTAAGATAGGTATTTAAGAACAAAGTTTGAAGTTGCTCCTAAAAGCAATCTTCATATATTGGAGGTCTTCACTGGATGCTGAAGGTATTTGCTGAATTGTTGCAGTCAAGGTAGGCAAACCGGAAGCTGTGTGTAGAGATGTTACTGAGCCATTTTGGAGTATGGCAAGAACTTGTCTGGGAAGGTATCTGCAGTAGTGCCAACTAAAACTTGTTGGGGTGAAGCACTATTGTGCGTCCCTCACACCAATAGAGCATTGTGGAAGCAAGGAAATAGCACACTGGAACCAGGGAAAGACCCCTCTTCAGTGCCTTCCACTAAGCTGAACCTCCTGCCAACTGGAGAAATGGTTATGGGTCCACCTTATTACAAACAAAGTAATGAAGACTGGATTTGGAGTTGAGAGGCAACTAATTATTGGCACAGTCTTATATTTGTGCCCACTTACCTTCCAAATACTCCTGTATACGCATTTGAGTTCTCATGTAGCAATGAAGCCACTGAAGTTGTCTATCTTATAATGAAGAATCCCTCACTCTTTCCCTAAAATGAAGAGTTGCTCAGTTCGTATATCATGGTTTCCATTGCTGGCCATATTTATCACTCCTTGAATCAAAGTTTCACGAATATTCTATTACAAAGAGATGAATTACAAAGTTAATCTTCAACAACTTAAAATAATTAGAAGGAAAAAAGAAAGTAATTAGCATTTACAAATAAAATATAACAAAGAGAAAATATTTAAAGCAATCATTGTTTCTTCACCACTTTCACTATTACCTTCAAGTGTGCTATGGTGCTGCAGCTTTTCACTTTCAGGTTTCACCAGCATGTTATACTCACTCATGTATAAACCATAAGTTTGGATTTTCTTTTTCCCTCTTTCTTAGTCAGCTGGTCATCTGGACTCTCAGGAGGCTGTCAGCATGGGTTGTTAGAGAGGAAGCAGTGCAGTAGAAGTCTATTGAAGAAGTTTGAGCAACCCACTATATGACTTACTCATATCTGTGAACCTTCTTGAATTTGGGCTATTACATACTGTTTCGCTTGGTGCTGCACGTGCCCAACTAGAGAAGGTTGTTTGGATAATATCCATTTTTTTTAGCTGAGAAGCTCAGATCACAAAGCTACATTATGTATGCCCCATAATTAGGCATTAGGTTTTCTTCAGAATTTTATGAGTCTGGGCTGTGATTCTCTTAATCTTGTATGCTAGAGGCTGCATTCGACATCCCTATTTGCAGGGACATTTCAAGTGTCATTGGGTCTACTGAACTGTAAGGCCTAAGTGACAAAGCAGTTTAGTTGCAACTTGAACTTGCTACAGAGTCATCTCTTCTTTTGGTCCCAATATAAACTGTCAGCCTTATAACTTTGTAAATGGGTTAAGATATACCTTTTTTTTTCCTTTTAAATTGTTGGTACCATATTGTAGCAACTGACTCATTTTGAAAGGAAAATTTCAGACCTTGAATCCCCGAGTACTTGACTGATATGAAGGATTCCTAAATTTGGGGGGTTTATATTCTAGTTTGTATATATCTTCCTAAAGCATCTAACTATTTGCTATTTCCTATTCATCAAACCCAATTAGCACAGTGGAATGTAGTGAACTAGTGTACTGTTTTTTGTAATGCCATTGTATTTGATATCTCCTATCATAATGATAGGAGAATTGATGTAGATCTGAGGCAAGAACCATAGGCATGTAAAAGTGCTTCTAGGGTACTAGCAAATTGGTTTTTTGGGAAAAGGCATTAGTCAAATTTGTAGCAGTATATCAAGTGCTGGAACCCATGTTGATTTGCAGCAGTAAAGACGCTACTATATCTGGGGCATCTGCTTTAATTGGAACCATTACCTGATTAAATTTATGATAGTCCATAGCCATTGTCCAAGATCCATCTCAAAACATGGGCCAAGCTGCTGGTGAGTTAAATGGGGATGTGATAGGAATCACCACTCCTGTTTTTTTGTTATTTTTTTTTTAAGTCTGATGGTAGCATTAATTGATTTAATTCTCTAGTGATGTTGTATTGCTTCTGGCACAATATCTTAGTTTAGGGAGGGGAAGTTCTATGGGCTTCCACTTTGCCCTTCTTGTTATAAAGATTTATCAATTGAGTCAGAAAGCCAATTTGAGAATTCTGCCAATCCAGGAACAAAGTTGGTCCATTGTACAAATGGGCACACTGTGAGTTGGACTTGTACTAAGCATTTTGTCTATTACCTAACTTCCTCAAGTCTTCCCTTTGACTGGTAATAGCATTTGGGTCCCTAGGAATTCTTAATCTCCCAGAGGTTTGGGTGTTTCCTTTTCTCTATTCCACATTCATTCACGTAAATGGCCTTTGGTGAAGCTTAGATAAGGAGTCCTAGATTGTATTTATGGAAACACTTGTCTTTCATCAGGTAGATCTGGGTTAACTAATTGATATGGGTTTGAAAACTAGAAAGAACTCTAGTTTCAACTCTGATTTTCAAATCAGAGTTTTCCTACCAGGGCCAGAGTCCGCCTACCTTCCTTCCTCCAATTATACAGATTGATCTGTTTGTATCATTATAGGCTGCCTGTGGAACATGGTTATCATTAACTGCTGCCAAGGGCGTTCCAAGTACTGATACAATTCTACTGTCTTTATTTCCTACCTTGTCTTTGTGATTAAGTGCTGCCAGTTTGCCTCTGCAATTCTAGGACCACATTATTCCTTTTGATTTATGGGGGTTGTTTTGTTTTGTTTTTGTGGTGCTGGAACTCAGGGCCTTGTGCATGTGAGGCAAACACTTTACCAACTGAACTATATCCCCAGTCACCATAATCCCTTTTGAAATCAGGGAACTTACTTAAGTGGTAACATCCCCCATGGTCATACTGGGGTTGTAATAGAGACCTTATAGCCTATAAAGCCTAAAATATTTACATCTGGCCTTTTATAAAGTTTATCTAAGATTCCCTATTTTACAAAAAAAAAAAAAATCCATTCCAGTATTTCTATCTAAGATTCTCTAAGATTCCCTATTTGAGCCAGAAAAGCTTTGGCATCAGTACCCCATTCAACACAGTTTATTCCCAAGTCCTAAATTTTAGTGAACCAACTGAACTGTTAAAGCTTCCTCCAGTTGCATAAGCTAATACATTTAATTTTGGAATCTCCAGTAAGTGCATTCACATTGTCAAGTTATGGCCAATGTAGTATTATATTCCACCTTCCTTGGTCCAACATCCTTAGAATCTACTTCTACCTATATTCTCCAGGTTTTGGCCAATATATCATTACTCTAGGTTAGAGAGAGAGAGCATGTGTGCACAGGTTATTTCCTTCTGGATGCTAGTGTTTCTGTCCCCCTAGGCCTTGATTAATTGTGTTACCACTACACCATGGGTTACTGGCATCCCATTTCCCACTGGCAAGGTGCTTAGCTTAGCTCGTACTTAAACTCAATAGTATGACCAAATCAATTGCCATATCCTTTGATTTAAGCCTTTCTCCTGGGAACAGCCTGTTTTTGGTACTAATTCTGTGTTTTAGTACAGTTCAGGAAACAGAAACAGAGTAATCTGAACTAGGGAAAGCTAATGTAAAAAGTTGTTAACTAGTGTGATAGATGAACTACTAAGAGCTAAAAAGAACTCTGAAGATAAGAAAACCAAAACCAGGGAAGAGCTACTACTACTTTACCCCCAAGTATGCAAGAGAGAACCTGGGGAGCAAGCCCAATCCAGATTGAAATTCAGAGCTCTTAAAAGAAACTAAAACTATAATTCACTGCAGTGTGAAGTCCCTGAGATGCCACAGACTGAGACTAACAAGAGAGAATACTGCTTGCTGGGTTTCCCACAAAACTCCCTAGGAAGGTAATAATAATGAAACTCACTGGAAATTTGCAGAGATGATAGCAGAACTTGCTGCTCACTTGTGGGATGCCAGTGAGACTCGGGCAGTGAACACTGCTTGGTGTCCCACATACCAGGCAAGCACCACAGGAACAAGAAGGGAAGAAAATAATAGTGGAAATGGAAAGAAATCCTCTTCCTGAAATATTCCTCCAGTGCTTACCCTAGGCATAAGAAAAATATTTAGGGGGTCCAGTTTCATTATTACAAATAGAACAGTGAAGAGTAGATTTGGAGCTGAAATGCAAAACATTGCTATTGATACACTGTCTGGACACTCTAAAGCTGTTAGGCTTAGAATAAAACATAATCTCTAGATAGAGTTTAGCCAGCATAAGTAGAGCTGGATACTCTCTCATTCCTGACATTCTGCTGTTTAAGTTACTTGTTTAGAAAGTTAGTTGTCTCAGGCTGTGGATTCTTATCCTTTTTATTTGCTGCATTATTCCTAGAACCCAAATGGGTAGTTAAGTGATAGTTGAAGAATAAGGGAATGCAGCCCTAGATAACATTAAAGAGTTGGTATCTTTGTTTTATTCAGTTTAGTTTAAGAAAAACTGGAATTGGATCTGGTCAGTCAATTGAAATGTAAAATTCCAATTGGTCATAGTTAAAGAATGTCTTTGTTTCATTTGCTTAAAAGAAAATTGATCAGCTGGGCACAGTGCAACATTAGTGGGATATTTAGTGGGATACCTGTCATCCCGCTAATTTGGGAGACTGAGGCGAAAGATTGTAAGCAAGGCTAGCCTCCGCAACTTAGCAAGACCCTATTTCTCTCCCTTTTACTTATTTATTTATTTTTAATTATTTTGGTACTGAGGTTTCAACCCAGGTGTGCTTAACCCACTGAGCCTTTTAAAAAAAAAATTTTTTTTTTTTTTGGAGACAGGGTTTTGCTAAATTGCTAAGGGCAGCTTTGAACTTGAACTCTTCCTGCCTCAGACTCCCAAGTCACTGGGATTTATAGGACTGTGCCACCATACCCAGCTCACAAGACCCTATTTCAAAATAAAAAATCAAGGGCTGGGGATATAGCTCAGTGATAGGAGCTTTCTTGGGTTCAATCCCTAGTACTGTACTGCAAAAGAAAAGAACTTTTTTAAGAAAAAGAAAAGATGACTTTCTAGGGTATTGATTGACTCTTCTTCTTAATATTTAGTGTGTTTTTGCATGTACCATTAACACCCTCTTCCAAAGAATGGGTTATTATGATCAGTGAATATAAAGGAATAGAACTTGTGGGCTGGGGTTGTAGCTCAGTGGTAGAGCGCTTGTATGCCTGAGGCCCTGGATGGCCCCTCAGCACCACATAAAAATAAATAAATAAAAATAAAGATATTATGTCCAACTACACACACACACATATATATATATATATATATATATATATATATATATATAATAGTACTTATAAGTACTTAATACTTATAATACTTAAAATATTATGTTTTTATTGCATTATTTTCAGAGCAAAGAGAAAAAACTGCTGCATCATTACCTGTAGTATTATCCTTTTATTAGGTAATAGTACAGCAAAGCTGCACAGGTCTGTTATATCTAGGATTCTAGCTTTACCTGCCTCTTTGTATAATAACAGGATATGAGGTAGAGTAGGAAAAAAAACTAGCCTGAGGTTGTGTTTCGTGAGAGGACAAAGTATAAAACCAATACTGAGCTGATGCCTCTTTGTGCTGCCTTGGGTGGAGGATCAGTCCACATATCTAGCTCCATGTCAGGAGGCAGAGGGATATGAAGAGGGTGGGAAACCAAGACCCTTCAAGGACCCACTTCATTTGCTGGCAGTCTTCTCTTTTTTTGTACTGGGGATTGAATCCAGAGGCACGTTATCACTAAACTACATCCCCAGTCCATTTATTTCTTATATTGAGGCATGTTCTCCCTGAGTTTCTGAGGGCCTCACTAAGTTGCCCATTCTGACTTTGAATTTGCAGTCTTTCTGCTTCAGCCTCCCAAGTCACTGAGATTACAGGTATGTTCCCCCAAGCCCAGCTGCTAACAAACTTCTTATCAGAGTGTGAAGAAAGCCTTCGGAATCTGAGAAAATCAGAAACAGGAAAAGAGTAAATTTTTGGACATTAGTTTCCTTCTTGATTATTGTATATTTAAGTGTCCCAATAATCTTTTATAATGAGAATATTAAATATGCTTAAGTAATTTGCCCTACTTTGAAAGTGATTTTTCATCATTTTAGAGCTGTAATGTCAATAACTGTACTTGCATGGAATAAATTGATAAAGTGAATAGAAGCCATTAATTATGGGCATGGACAAGAATGCAGTTTGGTATCCTTTTGTGGTTTCTAAGCAGTTGAATTTATTTTGTTTTATTTATTTTTGGTGGTACTGGGGAGTGAACCTAGGGGCACTTTTATTACTGAACTACATCCTCAGTACTTTTTAATTTTTAAAAATTTTGAACCAGGGTCTGACTGCCTTGCCCAGGCAGCCCTTGAACTTGTGATCCTCCTGCCTCAGCCTCCCTGGTCTCAAGAGATTACAGATGTGCATCACTGCACCCAGCCCACTATTGAACTTAATTGTGGCTACTAATAAACAATTTTTCTGACTTTAAACCTAGAACATATTAACTACTTTCATAATTTAAATGTTTCCATACATATAACTTGTTTAACAGAACATGAAAATAGAAATTGATTCATTTTGAGTTATGTTAATTATGAGTTATTGACATTATGGGATTATTTTATATCTAGTTATTCTGAAAAAAAAAAAAAAGAGCCTAGCCTAGCTTCTATATTCCTCTAATCAGAGTAGCTATACCTTATGTCATATATATGTAGTCCTGGTTTATTTTGTCTTCTGTCTTGACCTAATTATTAATACTGGTTCTTTTATTCTCAAGTGTCTTGACCTGCTCTGTCTGAATTTAAGCCTTTGAGTAATCTAGTTTAATATTTCTATTGTGTTATAGTGGTGGATGTTTAGAAAAAGCATATACGTTTATTACATATTTATTTTATGCATATGTACATATATGCACATTTATTTGTTTTTAAATGTTTATTCTTAAGTTTTAGGTGGGCACCATATCTTCATTTTACTTTTATGTGGTGCTGAGGATCGAACCCAGTGCCTCATGCATGCTAGTCGAGTGCTCTACCACTGAGCCACAACCCCAGCCCCGAATTTATTTATTTTGGGGGGTGCTGGGGATTGAACCCAGGAGTACTTACCTACTGAGCTTTATCCTCAGCTCTATCTATCTATCTATCTATCTATTTATCTATCTATCTATCTTTCTTTCTTTCTTTTGAGACAGGGTCTCACTAAGTTGCTTAGAGCCTTTCTAAATTGCTGAGGCAGGCTTTAAATTTGCAATCCTCCTGCCTCAGCCTCCCAACCCACTGTGATTACAGGTTGTGCCACCACACCCATCTCAATTATAATATTTTAGTATTCAGCAAAAATATGTGAATAAAGTCAATGGAATAAAAGTATTACAAAAAATAGTCTTCATTTATAGGTTGTATCTATATGAAAAACCTGGAAGAATACCAGTCTGTATTTTTATCTCCAGAAATGTTCTTCCTCCAAATTACAAGCATTTGTTCATTCAACAGCCATTTACAGGTACCTGCTAGGTGACAGGCAACATGAACATGTTTTATGTTAAAAATAGGCGAGTCAGATTAGAGGAAGAGAGACTCTAGTACATAGTTTGGTTTCTGTGGTCAATCTGATTTCATCCATCCTCACTCACATCCTTAACCTGCCCTTGCTCCTCCCCATTACCTTTCATCCTGTACCAAGGATTGAATCATTGGCCTTGCACACGCTAAGCAACTGTTCTACAACTGAGCTACATCCTCGGCCCCCTGCATATTTTTTTGAAGTAAATCCCAGGCGGCATATCATTTGATCTTTGTATCTGTTTGTGCTCTAAAAAAATTCATTTAAGAAACATAATTGTAGTACCATTAACATACACACCAATTCTATAATATCAAATACCATAATATCACTATTGAAATTACCAATACTTTCCTCAGGTATATTGTTTTGTTTTTAAAGTGATATTTAGGTGGCTGGTGACATAGCTCAGTGGTAGAACACTTGCTAAAGTCATGGGTTTGATCCCCAGCACCAAAAACAAATAAATAAACAAACTGGTTTAATTGGTCATGGTGGTACATACCTCTTGTCCCAACTGCTTACGAGGCTTGAGGCAGGAGGATCTCTTGATCTTGAAAGTTCTCAGCCAGCCTGGTGAACATAATAAGATCTTGCCTGTAAAAAATAAATAAAAAAGAAAAACTAGTTTATTCAAATTAAGAATCTAAATTTCAGCCAGGTATGGTGGTATAGGCCTGTACTCCCAGCTACTTGAGAGGCCGAAGTAAGAGGATTATGTGAGCCCAGAGAATTGGAGTCCAAACTGGGCAACACAACAAGACACCCATCTCAAAATCAAAAACAAATTAAATTTCTTTTAATCCATAAGGGATTTTTTTTTTCTTTAATACTGTTTGGATTTTGTTTGTGGTTTTTGAAAGTGTCAGAGATTTAACTGTGTTCCTAGCCACTGGCAGAGAAGTGAAGAGAGAAGGGGGTAGGGGAAAAGCAAATCCAGGAATTTGGAGGACTGAATGGTAATTGTGATATTAAAGGGAATATTGTCCTTGGAAAGGAGAATAATATGTTTTTTACATATTCTCTTGTTTAGCATTTTTTTCAGATTAAAGAAATAAAGATGGGGGGAGGGTTATACCTTTCTTTATAAATAGGAAGAAAAGAAGTAATGAAGGGGTCAGATGTAGATAAGTTTGTGGTAGAGAAAAAAGCAATTGAAGAATATCATTTTCTATAAAAGGACAGGTTATATTTTAGATGGAGGGAATATGAAGATGGAGAAGGGATGGTTGGCACCCAGTCGTCATGCTTACCAGACAGTAAAGGACCAAGACAATTTTTAGAAATAGAAATAGTGTGCCAATATGATAGTGAATCAGTCATCATGGGAGTCAATTAGGGTGGTGTTCACAGGTAAACACCTCTGCCTCATGGTGGCATCCTTCAACTACATCTACTCTGGAAAGCATCTGGCAGAAATTCTGGTTGAAGCAAAAGAGGCATGCTGTGTGGTATTTTAGAACATTTCAAAGACAAACATGCTGGGTTGTTTGACAGTGAAAAAGAAATTGATAATCCTAAGGCCTCATCTCCTTCCTGCTGGAGACTGCTTCAGTGCCTGTGTTTTTAAGTATTAGGGCTCTGAACTCATTTTTTCAACTATCTTAGTGATATAAAATCCTGTTAATTTCAAATTAGGAAAGGTTAGTGATTTTTTGTTGTTGTTTATTTTTGTTTGTGTGTCTGCAAAGTGGACAAAGATACCTTAGTATCAGTACTAAATTCTAATTATAAAAAGTAGATTTGGTTGAGGATTAGAAAGGAATTAGCTTTCTTTGTTGTTGTTATAGTACATGTATACAATACCTTTATTTTATTTATTTATTTTTATGTGGTGCTGAGGATCGAACCCAGTGCCTCACACATGCAAGGCAAGTGCTTTACCACTGAGCTACAGCCCTAAACCAGGAGTTATCTTCCTCCTGTCACTTTTTTATATTTTTAGAAAATAGAAGTATTTTTATTTTAATTTGAAATAATTTCAAATTTGCAGAAAACTTGAAAGAATATAGGAAGAACTTTTGCTTTTCTAAAATCACTAGTTGATAACACAATTGATTTATTTTTTGTTCTGTAACATAGATACAGATGTATATCAGTTTTCCTTGTCACTTTTGTCTTATCTCTGCAGTAATAATTTAAGGTATCCCTTACGTGTTCAGAGGGATTAAACAGATTAACTAAGGTCTCTCCAAAGAGCTAGTACTAGAACTTAATCTTCTGCCTCAATTTAAGTTTTCTTTCTCCTCCCCCCCTCCTCTCCCCCTCCTCCCCCCTCTTCTTCCTCCTCCTTCTTCCTCCTTCTTCTTTCTTCTCCCCCTCCTCCCCCCATGCCTGTAAATCCAGCAACTCAGGAGACTGAAGCAGATCACAAGTATAAAAGGTGCTGGGGATATAGCTTAATGGTAGAGCTCTCCTCTGGGTTCAATCCCAGTACCACCACCAGAGAGAATAGTAATAAGAGTAGTAGTGTTTTACATTTTTCTAAAACTCTTTAGTGTGTAATTTAGTAGATCACTGCTGGATTCTCATATTTGAAAATTGCTTCTGCAGTTGTGTTACAATATGTTGTTTGGATTGACTGATACATGCAGTTTAGGAGGAGAAATGTTTTGGTATTTTTTTAAAGGTAATTATGGATATTCTCTGATGTGACAATAAAACTGGACAGGTGCTAGTTTTATTACAGGTTATTTGCAATGTAGAATTTGAAACCCTATCAGTGAACTTTTTTTTGATCTATGAAAGGAGAGAATGTACTGGGGATTGAATCCAGGGACACTTTACCAGTAGGCTACATCCCCAACCCTTTTTAATTTTGAGACAGGTCCTCACTGAATTTTGCTTAGGATCTTGCTAAATTGCTGAGGCTGGCATTGCTCTTGTGATCCACTTACCTTAGCTTCCTGAGTTGCTGGGATTATAAATGTGGGCCACTGCATCAAGCCTCAGTGTACTTTTTGTAGTATGTTATTTTAAAATCCATTGGTCTGTATTGCACTTGATAACCAATGTTTTCTTATGGAATTAGTCCTGGCTTTGATTCATAGATATGTTATTTGATTAATGAGTATTTCAAACTTTTAGCCATTTGCCTTTCTGTAAATGCCTTCAATTTAATGGAAATAGGAGTTAGCCCATGTCAACTCCAAAGTTACTTTCATTCACTCATTCATTCATTCATTTGTTCATTTTTATGGTAATGATGATTGAACATGGGCAGTATACCACTGAGCTGCATCCCCAGCCCCTATTTATTCATTCATTGATTCATTCATTCATTCATGCATGCTGGGGATTGAGCCCAGGGCCTTGTGTATGCAAGGTAAGCCACTCTACCAACTGACTATATCCCCAGCCCCGCTTTTTTCGTTTTCCATTTTGAGAAAAAAAGATCTCTCTGAATTCCCAGGACTGGTCTCAAACTTTTGATCCTCCTTTCTCAGCCTCCTGAGTAGCTGGTATTACAGTCATGCGCCACCCCACCCCACTCACTTCTGCTTTCATAGGAAAACCAATGTATCTAAGGATGACTGATGGTGAAAGTAAGGGTTGTTTCCATTGTATTGTGTAAATTGCTTCTTGTTTAGAATTACATTTTTTATTCTTTCCTTGAAATAGACTCTGAGCAGAGTACAATTGTGGTATTCAAAAAAAAAACCCCATATTTATTCTGAAGGCTATCGTTATCATAAACTACTTTGCCTGCCTTTGCTAAGAATGAAATTTTAAGAATGAAATCTAGGTCATCATCGTTGAATGAAGATATGGGAATGAGCCTCTGTCAAACCTGTTCATTAATGGTACTGATAGCTGGAGGCTGGCTATTTTGAATGTGGCCCCTTAGAGAGAGCCACTAAGCTACAGCACCACTCTGGAAAGTAGAAATCTGCAGACTTACTTTGACATCTGAATACCAGACCTGCATGTTCCTTCTCCAGAAGGTCTGAGGAAAATATACTCACTTTTCTCATTAAAAACTGTGGTTCTGTTGGGTATAGCAGTACACCCATATGCCTGAAATCCCAATGATTCCAGAGAATTACAAGTTTGAGACCAGTGTCAGCAACTTAGTGATGCTCTAAGCAACTTAGCAAGATCCCATGACAAAATAAAAAAACAAAAAGAGTTGGGGATGAAGCCCACTGGTAAAGTACCCTGGGGTCAATCCCCAGTTACTGCCCCCTCCCCCGTCAAAAAAGAAAAAAGAAAAAACAGTGGGAAAGATAGCCACTGGCAGCCCAAATATATCTTTATGGTTCAAATTTCTGCAAAGGACTTTGGGCCTGCTTGTATCACAAGTACATTCTTTTGGATAAGGATGCAAAATACCATGATCCACAACACTAAGACCACCTGGAGAGAGATGGGCTGGTTCTCTTTTAGGGAATGCAGATAGACAAACCTTGGGTTCCACTCTGTTTGGCCTGTGAAGCACTAGTCATCCTCTAGCTGCCCTTTATGAAGAACTATTGTGTGTTCCAGCCAAAATGGTATGTTCCTTATTTTCCCTTTTATGCCCATGGCCTTAAAAACAGATAATTTGCTATGCTCAATGTCTTTCCTACTGTGTGTCTTCCACAGACTCTCAGCTCAATGTACATAGCCTTCTAATTGTCTTTTCAGGTTCAGCTATGTTCTGATCTACAGGAAGTATTTCTAGATCATTCCATGACCATATCATGTGACCATTCTTTAAACCCCAGTAGCAGCACTTAGTACCTGCTATTGTAGATGCTTATCCCCTATAATCCATACTAATGGTAGGATTAGCAATAATTTTACCATGTTTGTCACAATTTTCTGAGTACTTTAACATATCCCCTTTCAACCTTTATGAAGTAGGTAAAGCAGGTATTAGATATGAAAACTGAGGCTTACAGAGACTTGCATCATCAGGCATGTCTGAAACCCTCAACTACACAAATACCAGTTCTTCCATAGTGTATAAGCACAATATAATGATGGTGGTGATGGTGGTGATCTGAACTCCATGACAGCAGGGTTTTTCTTCATTTTTGCTGCTTTTTCACCAGTGCCTGATTCAAAATATTTAAATACATAAATGAATTATTGGGGCAAATGTGGTATGGGTTTACTCCTTTGGGTCCTTTCTACTCCAGTGTTCTAAAGCAGATAAGGAAAGTAGCGGGAGTATGAAATAGAAGTCGTCACTAATTTCTTCTTTGTTAGTAGCATATAAACTATGAGCAGCATAAATATTGTTCATAAAGAAGCAGCCTGCCAACCATTTAGAATAAAATTAGGTAATTATTATTGATATTTCTTATTTTTCTATTAAAAAATTTTTTTTAATTTCCCATGAACAATCCCAATTTTGTTCTTCATTAGAAAACAACAGATATGAAAAGAGACTAAGTATTAAAGGGGTCTGAGGTTGTGGCTCAGTGGTAGAGCACTTGCCTAGCACGTGTGAGGCACTGGGTTCAGTTCTCAGCACCACATAAGAATAAACAAAGTAAAGATATTGTATTTGTAAAAAAGTATTAAAAGGATGTAAATTTAAGGAAAACTTGGATGCAAAGCCCTAATCCACATTTTTAAGAATTGTTTTACATTTCTTGGGCCCGTTAACTTAGAGCTGCCTAATCACCGGTGGATTCATTCTTGTTTCTCCTAAGAATTTTACCCAGTGCCTGACTCTGTTGTTTCAGTCAGCCTTGAGATTTCTTCTTTGCATTTTCTAAAAATAAATGTGACCTATAAAAAATTGGCCCTATATGTTTGCTGAAATAGTAATTACATTAGTATTATAGAAAATTAAAGCACACAGTTAACCTGTGGAACTTAGATTGAAATGCTATTTGAAGTTTGCTCTCTTGCTGCTGAAGGAGGGACAAAAAAAGACATAACACTTGAAGAGAGAACAAAAGGAGGCAGTGGGTAAAGGGGGACTTTGATGGAATGGAGATGATGCATTTAAACCTTCTGGAGGTTCTTAGACATAAATATGCAGGACCACACTGCATGATCTTTAAGTCTCCTTAGCCATTTCAGTTGATAGACAATATATCAGAAATATATTCCTTCATTTTTCTTTTCTCCCTGATCTTAAGTTGTATCTTAAGAAAAGGCATACTTATTTTGTACTTTGGTTATTTATTAAGAATGTCTCTAAATTCATTGTAAATGTTTATCGATGGAGTATGATGATCAGTTTCCATCTTTAAAAAAGACACTTGTAAGCCAGGCATTGTGGCTCATGCCTGTAGTCCCAGTGGTTTGAGAGGCTGAGCCAGGAGGATCTCGAGTTCAAAGCCAGCCTCAGCAAAAGCAAGGTGTTAAGCAACTCAGTGAGACCCTGTCTCTAAATAAAATACAAAAAAGGGCTGGGGAGGTGGCTCAGTGGTTAAGTGACCCTGAGTTCAATCCCCAAAAACACTCCTCCTTCCCACAGAAAACAATCTTAGGCTTCCAATACTTACTTACTCAATTAATTTATTTATTTTGGCTGTGTTAGGGATTGAACCCAGGGCTGTTCACTGAGCTACATCCCCAACCCTTTAATTTTTTATTTTGAGAAAGGGGACTTGGGATCCTCCTGCCTGAACCTTCTGAGTAGCTGTGATTACAGGTGTGTGTCACCATGCCTGGCTTTCTTTCTATTTTTAAATTTAAAAATATTTTCTCAAAGCCGTTAGCCAAATGTGATTGTGTCGTATTGTACTTCCTATAGTAATTTACAGAAACTCTTCTCTAGTAATTTGCTTTGTGTCTGTATGTTAAGGGTCTCCAACTGAATTCCTCGAAGAGAAAATGGCCTACCAGGAATATCAGAACAGCCAGAACTGGCCAGAAAATACAAACTTTTGCTTCCAGCCTGAGCAAGTGGTGAATCCTATCCAGACTGGTAAGCAGGAGCTCATATGTGACTGCTAAATGTGAGCTATGATAAATACAAGAACAAAGTGGCAACCACCACTCAAGTAAAACATTATAGCCTACATATAATTTCTTTGTATTTGTATTCAACTAGAATTCAACTAGAATAATTTCCCCTAAACATCAGTTGACCCTTTATGTACTGTTTGTCTTTTCTTCAGAGATACTTAATGCCCTACAATTCTCTCCTTTTCAGAACCTGTTTTGAATAAATATCTGAAATGCATATACATTAGAAACTAAAGGATCAGCAGTGTCTTAGAAACTTTTAATTCTTCTAGAAGGAATTATTACAGTAATAATAGTGCCTGTTTTGTGCCAGGCACCGTGCTGGAGCCTTTATACATATTATCTGGGTTTCTTACCTCACTCTGTCAAATACATATTATTATCCTTGTTTGATGAAGAGCAAAATGATTAATACTAATTTCTATAAAATTCAAATAAGAAAAAATATGGAAAAGCAGATCTGTAGTTGCCCAAAACTAGAAGTGGTAGGAGACATGAATTGTAAAAGGGCTTTGCAGGAGTAACATTGCTACCTTGATTTCAGCCTGATTGAGAGCTTAGGTTATTTGCCAGACTGTTTTCCAAAGTGACTGCCACATTTTACACCAGTAATGTGTGAGGTTTGTAATTCTTCCACATTCTGACCAACACTTATTTCCCTTTATAAAAAATTATAGCTAACCTAGTGGGTATGAAATTGTATCTCCCATTATGTGGGTGGTCTTCTAACTTTCTGGGTAATATCCTTTGATGCATAACTTTTTTTATTTTTATGAAACCCAGTTTATTCATTTTTCTTTGTGTTACTTGTGTTTTTTATGTCATCAGTCTATTTTCAAAACTAGGTTTATGAAGGTTTATCACTGTGTTTTGTTCTTAAAATGTTAGTTTGTGTTGTTATGTTTAAGTCTTTGATCCCTTTTATGTAGATTTTTGTATATGATCAGAGGTAGGAGATTCATTCTTTTTCATGTGGATAGCCATTGTCCCGCTTCCATTTTTTGAAAAGACTGGTCTTTCTCCATTGAATGGTTTTTGCACCTTTGTTGAAAATCTGTTAATTGTAGGTATTTGGTTTTGTTTCGCAACGTTGAGTTCTATTTCATGATTTTTGTGTCAGTATAGTTTGCCCTGCATACCCACAGGTTCTACATCCAAGGATTCAACCAACAATTAATGATAATATTCAGAGAGAAAAAAATTACATCTATACTGAACATGTCAGACATTTTCAAGTTATCATTATTCTCTAAGCAACTCATTATAATGATTATTTACATAGCATTTACATTTAGAAGGTATTATGAGTAATGTAGAGATGATTGAAAATTTGCAAAAGGATGTGTATAGGCTATATGAAACTTCTGTGCCATTTTATATGAGGGACTTGAGCATCCACGGATTTTGGTATGGGGCCACATGTCCTGGCACCAATCCCCCTTGAAAGTTGTGAGTGTACTTTACTGCCGCTTTTTGGTAAGTTTTGCAATTGTGAGTTTCCTTTGTTCTTTTCCCATGATTGTTTGATACACTCAGCCCTTTGTAATTCCATAGAATCATATTGTCAATTTCTACAAAGAAATTGGCTGGAATTCTAAGAGAAAATGTGCTGAATCTGTGGATTAATTAGGGAGTATTGCCCTCTTGACAATATTAAGTCTTCTATTCACGAGCATTTAAAGTTTTTCCATTTGTTTATTTTTCATTTACATTACAGTATTTTGTAGTTTTGAGTGTATGAGATTGGTTAAATTTATTCTTGGTATTTCATTCTGTCCGATGCTGTGAGTGGATTTGTTTCCTTAATTTCATTTTCAGATTCTTCATTGCAAGGGTGTAGAAATATAATTGATTTTTTGTTTGTTGTTCTTATATCTTTCAATCTTGCTGAACTCATTTATCAGGTCTAATAGTTTTTCAGGAATTCCTTAGCATTTTTTAAAGGCAAAACCATGTCATTTACAGAACTAGAGTAGCCCCTGCTTACCTACAGTTTTAGCTACCTGCAGTCAACTGCAGTCTGAAAATATCAAATGGAACATTTCAAAAATAAGTAATTCACACATTTTAACATTTTTATTATACTATATTATTATGATTGTTCCATCCCATAACTTATTATTGTCAGTCTCTATTGTGCCTAATTTATAAATTATCATGGATATGTGATTGTAGGAAGAGCCACAGTATAGAGACATAGCATCCAGTCTCCAATCTGTGTGTGTTTTGTAGGTACCCTTGATCAGGTTAAGAAAATTTCCTTCTTTCCTTCCCTATTATTGTTTTTTTTTTTGGGGGGGGTGGGGGCTGAACTCAGGAACACTTGACCACTGAGCCCTATTTTATATTTTATATTTTATCTAGAGACAGGGTCTGAGTTGCCTAGCACCTCAATGTTGCTGAGGCTAGCTTTGAACTTGCAATCCTCCTGTCTCAGTCTCTCAAGCCACTGGTTCTACAGGCATGCACCACTGGGCGCGGTCCCCTTTTGTGTTTTAAATATTTTTATTTTTATTTTGAGACAGGATCTTGCTAAGTTGCTGAGGGCCTTGCTGAGTTGCTGAGGTTGGCCTCAAACTTGCAATCTTCCTGTCTTAGCTTTCCAAGTTGCTGGGATTATAGGTGTGTACCACCATACCCAACTTTATTGAGTGTTTTATCATGAGAGGGTATTGATTTTGTCAAATAGATTTTCTGCATCTGGTAAGGTGATCATGTTTTTATTTTTTATTCTGATGATACATTTTGATTTTGGATAGTAAACCATTATTGTACTTCTGAGATATATACCTCTTGGTCATGTTGTAGAATTTTTAAAAATGGGTTCCATATATAAACCCTTGAGGATTTTTGAAGCCATATTCAAAGACATAGTGTGTAGTTTTCTTGTGATGTCTTTGTCTAGTTTTGTGTAGGTAATACTGTTCTCAGAATGAGTCGGAAAGTGCTTTCTCCTCTTATATTTTTTGGAAGATATTGTGAATAATTGGTTTTAGTTGTTTGAATTTATGATAGAAGTCATTGGTAAAACCATTTTGGCCAGGCCGTCTTTGTGAGTACTTTTTAATTACTAATTCCAGCCAGGAAGAATAGGAGCCAGCAAGGGTGATTCCCAGTTCTAAGTGGGAGATAACACAGTAGAATTTAATTTCCTGAAAGTCAAGTGTGGTGCCCAGCCATCAAGATGGCTCCCAATGGTCCCTGCCTCCTGGTATTCACAACCTTATATAGCCGTCTCCACATTAAACTAGGCTTGGTGTGTGTGATTGATAGATCACAGAAGACATTGCAGTTTCCATTTTTGTCACTCCTAAATTTATTCACCATGGGGAAAGCCATTTGATAAGGAGAAGTATACATGGAAGAGGAACTGATACTTTCAGCCCATGGCCGTGTAAATAAGCCATCTTGATGGCAGGCAGATCTTGCCAGGCAACTCTTCAGATGAGCACAGCCATGGCCAGTGCCTTGACTGCAAACTTGTTGAGACTTCCTAGTCAGTAGAGACCCAGAAGAAATAGATTCTGGGGGACAGTTTCAAAGTCAATTCTGCCAGTTTTCTAATGAATCAAATGTGTGAAATTCAGAGGTCAAGGATAACTTCAAGGATAAGGTCAAAACTGTTTACCAACAAGAGAAGGATAGAATGCCATTTCATATGGTAAGATTTTGTGTTATACCAGAATGTGGGGTCCAAGAGGGTCCCAGAGAAGGGGACTTCAACTTAGGTCAACATGGTCCAAAGTTGGACATGGACAAATGGCATAGAAAAGAATTTCTCAATCCATCAGATATTGAGGCACCGAGATTTATTTAGAAAAGTAAGGAGAGTACACATTCAAGGGAGAACATGGGCCACCTCACTAATGAGAGACACTTGGGGAATCTCACATTCTTTTAAAGGAAACTGGGTAAGGGGTGGGCATAAGTGTCATCTATATGTGAGGATAACATCAATCTGGTGAGCTCAAGATGGTCATGGTGATCTGGCAAATTCAGGATTCTTAGGTTGATATCTTTTTCATTATCTGATCAAAAGGTAGTGTTGGGAAAGTACCCTATACTGTTTTGTATCTTCCTTTGTGCAATATATTCTAAAAAATACATGTATTAGTGGGCTAATTAGTGAACATGGGGCAGTTTTCACAAGTGGTTGAATTTCTAGTAATTGTGAGTGAACATTTATAGAATTCTCAGAAATCTTGGAGTGATAGGCCTGGAAAGAGAGAACTGCTTGGGGAATGAAGGTCTGAGGAACTTTAGCACAAGGTTTTCACATAAAGTTGTCTTTTCCCTGTTCTTCCTTTTGTCTCATTCCTATCTCTTTAATTTCTGTTCTGTCTTATGGAGAATAGGTTTGAGAAACATGTTGCATTTGGGATTTATTAAATTAAGAGGTGGGGTGCTGGAATATATTAAATACTTTGAATACTTTACCACTCTACCTCAGTTGTAGATTATGTGCTTTGCACACATGAGGCTCTGGGTTTCCATCCATTCTTAGCATGTGATTGCACACACATGGGCACATATACATAGAGGCCATTTTATTTTAAAGGCTGGAAATAAGGGGATAGCTCTAGAGGGCTAGTGATAAAAATTTGAGTGTCATCTGCTTATTAATGAAATTTTAGACTGTGAGATTGGATGAGAGGGAATATAGAGAAAAGGTGTGCCCTTCTCCAACCACTCAGTTCTCAAATTTAGTTTAAGTATTTTTCAAGCTTGACTTGAACAAAAATATATCCTTTTGCTAAATGATCCTGTCTCTGACCTTGCATAACAGATGTTACAGCCAGATTGCCTTTACATCCTTCCCTGTTTATTTGAAAGGCAGCCTCAAGGCTTCTTCCACCCCTGACCCCAGCTTTCTCAATTATGCCTTCTAATTATTCAAAATACACTTTGCAATGCAGTATCTGTCTCCTCTAATCCTGAAACCCTTTATAAAAAGAGGGGTGGTCTAGCTGTCTCAGAGCCAAGGAAATGAACATTTTCCCAAGACCTGGGTTTTTACATACTTGCCTCTGATGTTGACAGTGTGTTAGGGAATCATGCATTAGCTTCATCAGAGGAAATAGTTAGACATGCAGGCTCTCAAGACCTGGGTCAAATCCTTAACATGGAAACAGAATTTGAGAAGGCCTCCTTAGAAATCATAATTCATTATTTGCCTGACCAGCTTTGCTTTTTTATGTTTTTCATGTAAGAAAGCACAAAGAGTTTACTGATGTTTTTGAGTATCTTCACTCATGCCAACTCCTGAATCTAGAGTTTATTCATTCTCTCAGGACAAACTCCATTCAGAGAGCTTTTGAAATGCAGTTTTCTTCACAATGTCCACATGAGGTGAAAATTTCCCTTTTTAAACTTGTTCTGAAAACATTCTAGCTGATTTATTTAGTAACAAAATCTCTAATTTATATATTGAAAATTCCATTTTCTTTATTTTTGCCTCTTAGAATGTTAGAGTTGAGCATTAAGTGTTCTCTCAGTTTTATACATTTGTTGGCTCTGTGATTTAGATAATCAAACCTTACGGGAATAAGGGATTATATATTATTAACTTGAAACAAATGAATTAGTGAGTATTTATTGATTGCCTACATGTGTAGTCACATGTTATCTCAACTTATTTTACTACTGGACAACACACATGTAACTAATCAATATTTGTCATAAGAAATGTTTTTACCTTTCTAATTGCATTCACTGGGACTGAGTTTTGGATTACTTCTTTATTCTAGATCCCTTTAAGATGCACCATGATGACGGACTAGCAGATTTGCTCTTTCTCTCCAGTGGAACAACAAATGATTTGACATTTACAGGGCATAATAATCCTTTGGAAGACAGTTACGGTATGGCTTCTCTAGCTGGAATTATTCTGTAGGGAAGAAAAATTAATTTTCCTTCTTAGATTTATTGCTTAGGGCACATATAGCAAAAGAGAAAAAGAAAGTGAAGATTACATGTATATTTCATATACACAAGGAAGGTATTTGGGGAATGACTAATCTCAAAGAAGTGGCTTTAGAACTCAGTTATATAGCTTCTTTGATAAAAAGTCATACTTTTTTTGAGAATTAGAAAGATAAAGGAAAAGGACTTTTCAGGGTCTTTAGTGGCAAACTGTGAGGGTGCAAGTAGGTGGTAAAGGCTAGTGAGTAAAACTTGTTATGTAGATTCCTGTGGTGACATCTCCAGGCTGATAAGAGCATACAGTTGTCTTCAGTAATCAACCTTTGTACTTTAAGATGCAGAGGGTGGAGGAACACTTTTGAAAGTATTTGTCCTGCTTTTAGGCAAATAGGAGGAAAGCTAAGAATTGATTGGATTTTGTGTTGTTGCTATTTGTTTTTTTTTTTTTTTTTTTTTTAAGAGAGAGAGAGAGACAGAATTTTTTAATATTTAGTTTTCGGCGGACAAAACATCTTTGTTTGTATGTGGTGCTGAGGATCGAACCCAGGCCGCACGCATGCCAGGCGAGCGCGCTACTGCTTGAGCCACATCCCCAGCCCCTATTTGTTTTGTTTTGTTTTTCGTATCTACTTCTCAGTTGACTTGCATTCAATGTAATCTTATGCCTATTTGGGTGCATATTCTGGTCTCCTATAGTCCCTTAGCTTCAATTAATATGAGCTTTCACCCATCATCTTTCATGTTAACTAATAGGCAGAATCAGATGTAGGGCCTCTGACTGTGACCAGGCTTATTCCAGATTAAAGAGGAGAATTCACAGTCAAGCTGTTCAGAGACTATGGACATCCTCTCATAAGACCTCTAACTTAGGGCCAAATTCTGCATCCACATTTTATTCACTCATGACCCATGACCTTGAGCAAATTACTTCCTCCCTAAACTCTTTTTTTTTAATCTACAAAACAGAGCCAGCACTAGTTTTTACATTAGAGAAGTGATGACAATTAAATAAAATTGTGTGAAACACTTAGCATTGTGTCTGGTAGAGTAATCATTAAATAATCTTAGTTATCATAAATAGTAATATCCTCATCTCCTCCTGTTTGCATCTTTATGCTTTCTTTGCTCAGAGTGTCCTCTGTCTTTGAAATTGACCACCCTCTATTTCTGCTCTTGCTTCTCTTCTGAAGCCTTTTGTGATAGTCTGGGCCTCATGGTTCTTTCTGCACTCCTATATCACTTAGTTCATAATGTACAGTATGCGTTGTTTGCTATTTGTCTACTTGTCTCTGTATCTAAATTGTATTAATCTTCTCAGATGTTGTGGCATATGCCTATAATCCTGGCTACTCAGGAAGCTAAGACAGGAGGCCAAGAATTTGAGGCAAGTCTGAGCAACATAGCGAGACCCTACCTCCTGAAAATAAACAAACACAAAAACATATAATGATTTCAGCAGGGACTGATATTAAATCTGTTGAGACTGGCATAGGATAAGCATTACAATAATCCACTTATATTTGTCATTTGCCTAGTTTGTGTGTGTGTGTGTGTGTGTGTGTGTGTTTGTTTGTTTGTTTCTGAGGGTTGTCCTGGAGACCAAACCCAGGGATGCTTTACCTCTAAGCTACATCCCCAGCTCCTTTTATTTTGAGACAGTCTTGCTAAATTGTTGAGGTTGGCCTGGTGTTTGCAATCCTCCTGCCTCAATCTCCTGAGTCACTGAGATTATAGATAAGTACCACCGCATCCAGCTAGTTGTTAATAATTAACAAAATATTTTCATATAGGCAGGTGTTAAATCTCATTTTACTGATGAATTAAGGCTCACCTTTCTTTACTGTACACTATTATTTTGATTGTGGTGTTACTAGAGCTCAATCTTTGATATTTTGAATCTCTGTAATATCCTGTAAAAGTAGGCAATATATATTGATTGATGGTCTTCCTGGGATATAGTGATGCTGCCTGTTAATAATTACACAAAACCTGAAGATTGTTAGGAGTGTTTCATTTAAAACTTTTGTACTTTGTTTTTTACTGTTCCTTAGACCTATGTCTTCTTGGCAATATATACAGTTGATTTAAAATACCAAATGCCTTTTTTTCCTTCTTTGTCAACCAAATTTCAAAATGTGTTTTGTGTTTTGATATTAGGTATGCCTCCCTGCGACACATTTGCTCCTGCAACTGTTGTACCTCAGGGGTGGTCTATGGAAGCCCCAAACCCTCCATACTCGGAGTCCTTTGTTTCTCTAGAGGCCACTGCAAATCTTCCACAGATGACAGGTGAATTACTTAAAATCTGCTTTATCAGTTAGTAATTGAAATATTGATAATTGATATAAATCATTGGGCATATTTTTAGCAGCTTACAAGAGACACATAAAATTTTCAGAATTATCACAAATGTTTTTAAGCTTGTATTAAAGATATCAGAGCTGGGAGAGTTAAATTATAATTAAAATACAATCTTAAGAGGAAATCCCTTCTCTTTGGTTCTGGGAATTGAACCCAGGTTCACTTAACCACTAAGCCTAGAGTTCTGGGCTTCTTTTCTTAATAGGAAAGATAACTGACCAGCAGTTCCATAGGTTCCCTTCCTAATACTAATACATACCTGTGTTTTCAAGCCTATAGTTTTCCTTTTCTCCTCCACAATTTGTCTTCTCAGTTTCACATGTCTTATCCTTCTAAATGATGGGATTATCAAGGAGTAGGCAGCATGCACTAAATCAACAGCTTCTTTTTTTTTAATATTTATTTTTTAGTAATACACGAACAAAATATCTTTATTTTATTTTATGTGGTGTTGAGGATGAAACCCAGGGCCTCACGCATGCTAGGCAAGTGCTGTACCTCTGAGCCACAACTCCAGCCCCTCAACACCTTCTTAATTATGTTTAAGGTCTTAAGGTCACAATAGCCAAATACTCTTGTGCCCTATGAGTTTTAAGTGCAGAGGTATGAGTAGAAAATGATGGGTCCCAAATTTTTAACTTATTTCCCTTAGAGTTACCCAAGGAAGGAGAAATGGCATCAGTAGAAGAACAGCCACCAACTAAAGCATTGGAAATAATAATAGGACAGAAGACTACAGAAATGGCACCGTCTGGAGAAAAAGTGGTAGCCCTGGTCAAGGAAATGGCACCCGACACAGAAACAAAGGTGGAATTGACTAAAGATATGGAACAACCCACCAAATCAGATGTGACACTGCCCAAGGACTTGCAGTCATCCATTGAATCAGATATGTCTCTGGTCAAGGACATGGTCCTACCTATAGAAAAAGAAGTGGTCCCAGTTAAGGATGTCATATCACCCGCAAAAACAGATGTGTCTTTGACTAAAGATATGGTGCTGCCCACAGAAATAGAGGTGGCTGCAGGCAAGGATGTGACACTATTTGAAGAAACAGAGAGAGTACCACCTGTAAAAATGGATTTGTTTTCACATGAGGGCATGGCATCACCCAAAGAAACAGAGTCAATCTCAGGCAAGGGTATGGTATCATTTTCAGAAATGGAGGTGGCACTAGCTGTGGACACTATATCATCCACAGAAAAATCCTCAGCTGAGGAGATGGTCTTGTTATCAGAAAAAGAGGTGGCTGTGCCAAGGGACATGACACTGCCTTCAGAAGCAACAGTAGTCTTCACGAAGGATGCAGTAGAAACAGAAGGGCCCTCAGACAAGGACATTACTCCACCTCCAGTAACAGAAGTGACCATGGGTAAGGAAGTGGCTCTGTCCCCAGAATCAAAGGTGGGCCTTGTCAAGGATGTGGCTCCACTCCCAGAAACAGAAGTAACCCTGGTCAAGAATATGGGTACACCCTCTGAAACAAAGTTGGCCCTGGGTAAGGATGTGGCTGTGTCTCCAGAAGTAGAGGTGGCTCAGGTCAAGGATATAACTCCACTCCCAGAAAAAGAAGTAACTTTGATCAAGGATATGCTGCTGCCTCCAGAAGCAGATGTGGCCCTGGCTAAGGATGTGGCTCTGTCCCCTGGAACAGAGATGACCCTGGCCAACAGTGTGACTCCAGCCAAGGATGTTGCACCACCCTCAGGAACAGAGGTGGCATCAGTTCTAGTTAAAGACATGGAAATTGCCCAGACTCAGGAAGGAATAAGTGAAAATTCCCAGATACAGTCTCTCCAAAAAGAGGGGCAGTTAGCTGCACCTACTTTCATGATTTCACCAGGTATGAGCTTTGTTTCCTCTCAGTATTTCTGTTTACCAGGGTATAGTTTCAAGTGGACACTATATCATCCACAGAAAAATACTCTCTTACCCACATGTGATCTTTACTATTACCTTCCAGAAGACTAAGGGACAGGCATCATGCCAGTTAAAATAAATAGTCTCACTGTGCTTTGCAAATCTATTCATATTCCTACTCTCCTAGACAGCTCTTTCTTACCTTTACCCTCCTCCAACCTCCAATACCTTATCAATCTGCTGATCTTCCTATTTTCCAGATAATTGCAATGAAATAAAACAACCACAATCGTCTGTTAGCTCATCTACACAGTTTGTATCTGTATCCATAGACTCTGACTTCTCTCCTGTTTTTTTTTTAATTTCATATATATATACATATATTTAAGTTGTTCATGGACCTTTATTTATATGTAGTGCTGAGAATCGAACCCAGTGCCTCACTCATGCCAGGCAAATGCTCTACCACTGAGCCACAATTCCAGTCCCTGTTTTTTTTTTTTTTTAAATATTTATTTTTTAGTTGTAGGTGGATACAATACCTTTATTTTATTTATTTATTTTTATGTGGCGCTGAAGAGCGAACCCAGGGCCTTGCACATGAGAGGCAAGTACTGTACCACTGAGCCACAACACCAACCCCCTCTCCTATTTTTATAACTATTCCTGCTCCTAATTAAGGCCAACCTCTCCTCTCATTTTGTAATAGGTCCTATTTCTCCTTTTCAAGTCAAGTATATTGCCCCAGCCATTAGTTTGTTTTCTGCCATTTCACTGAATTATTCCCAACTTAAAAGAGTTTGTCATTTTTCCCATCTTGAAAGATAGAAACAGAAACTCTCCTGACTACTTCTTAACCTGCTCTTCATCTCTGCTGCCTATTGTAGGAGAATTCCTCAAAAATGATTGCCACCTTTAATTTCTCATGGGTGGAAAAATATCTGAAATAGTTACTCTCTTACCCACATGTGATCTGTACTATTACCTTTAGAACCAGTCACAGCCACGGGCCAAAAGGACAACTTGCCAGATTCTGTGTTAGAGAAATTAGAACAGAAGAAACCATTCAGCAGTCAGCCTTCTGAACTTTCTTCAGAGACCTCAGGTAAGTGAAGAAAACCAAATGGACTCTCAAACAGCTTACACTAGGAGTGATTGAAGTGATGTTGGTAGACATTGTCCCTGCTTTCCTGGTTGTGTTGTTATTAGCAGTATAGTTTATGAGGTCAGTTTCCTTTCTTCAATGGATTTCATTTTGTTTAGGCAGAAGGTCAACTTGTTAAATATTTAAAATCACCACTATATCAACTCAGGACACTAAATTTTGGTCTATTTCATCTGTTGACTCTCCTTAGTAGTTTTAGGTATGTTATTTGCCTATATCTGTTTGTTCAACTATTAAGTTCTTTAAAGTCTTGCTAGTTACAGTGTGTTCCATGGCTCAACAGCATTTGCACTGTGACTGAACATCTTAGAAATGTGGAATCTTGGACTCTTTCTCAGACCTATAGAATTATAATCTGAATTTTAACAGCAACCCCAAGTAATTTTCACATGTATTAAACTTTGAGGGATACTGCTCTAAGATACTGTAAAACTTTTAAGTTTGCTCAGTCAGTGATTTCTAAGATTACATGTTTTTGTTGATAAGCCAGGAACACGTGCATATGATTGTCAACTTGATGATTCTCTGTATACTTTTCTGTTGCTATGATGGGAATGTGAGCTCCTTGAGGGCAGTGCTCGGACTTAATTCATTTAGAGTCCCTAGAGTTTACACACTGTCTAGCAGCAAGTAGGAGCTAAATAAATGAATTTTAAATGTTATTTTACTGACTGAGAATGTCAGTAAAGATTTAAGTAAGTGCTAATTGTATACAGGATAGACCATCCTAAGGCACATAGATATCCATCCTCGTTCTCGCTGATCTTCCTGTTTTCCAAATAATTGAAGCACCTAGAGTTATTATTATATTGTTACCTGAATAGAAAGAGAAGTTCCCAGGCATGAACTCTAAAACAAAGACTTACATAATAATTGAAGAAAATAGTATAAGTGATGGCATCAAGTTGCTGCTGATTAATTCCTAAATTAAGTGTAATAAATACTGTGAGGTGCTATGGCTCACAATTTTTTGACAAAACCTAAAATTAACCTGAGATATTAAGGATTTAGAGGACATTGGAGGGATGAGGACAAAAACAAAAGGTGCTAGTTAAGTATTTTGAAATCATTTTATTGGGTCATACTTGACAGGAATCATTGAAGACTGCCTTTAGTGATTTTCTTTCCAGGAATTTGGATCCAAAATTGTGTTACTTCATGAAACTTTTCCAAGGGTGCTTGTCCTAACTGTTGAAATTCTTGTCAGCTTACTATCATTATGCATATTTCTTTGTCTTTTGGGAAGTACATTTAAGAACAGAACATTGAAATCTAACACATTTGTCTTTCAAAGTAGGATGTTCTGGAATGATAAGAATTTTTCTCTGGCCAAAATACTATTTAGTCTTTTTTTTAAATTTTAAACAGCATAAATCTGGACTTCTGGGTCTGTTTCCCAGAATCAGTCTAGTTCATTGGATACAGATCAGTATAATATTGGTGACAGACTCTTAGAATTATAAATTCTGTCCCAAATCATGAATAAGTATTCATTCAATTAATAAACATCACCAAAAAAGAAATAAGTACAATTTCTTGTTTAGAATTGAGATTTGTGTACCTATTAATAATTACAAGGAGAAATAAATCAGATGAGATTTATAAGTAGTGAGTGAGTTTATTACAGAGGTTAGAAAGTTTGAAATATTTTGCTGGGCGCAGTGATGCACACCTATAATTCTAGTGGCGGGGGAGGCTGAGTTAGGAGGATCTCGAGTTCAAAGCCAGCCTCAGCAAAGGTGAAGCGCTTAGCAACTCAGTGAGACTGTGTCTCTAAATAAAATATAAAATAGGGCTGGGGATGTGGCTCAGTGGTCGAGTGTCCCTGAGTTCAATCCCTGGTACCAAAAAAGAAAAAAGAAAAGTTTGAAATATTTTGTAAATGTGTTTGAAAAAAATTCTTACCTGAAATGGTCATCCCAATTAAGAATAAGAAATGTTTGGGAATAAATGGTTTTCCTAAAGAAATTAGTATATGGATTGGTGGAAACAGACTGCTTAAATGAGTCACTAAATGAACTATTGTTTTTTGTTTTTAAGAAAGAATAAGAAGCTTGTTATTTAGAATTTTAGCCAACTTCATGTATTGCAGGTGCCCCTCTCACACAAGGCACACAAGGTTGCAGATCCAGTGACTGCAGGTCAGCCCAGCTCAAGCCTACCAGGGCCCCTCCTGAGCTGCTGAAAGTCTTGACTCCACAGAAGACTCTTGATCCCAGGCTAGGCCCTTTCCCTTTGTGTGAGTCGGGTTGGGTCTCTGGTTCACCTTCCTGTGGTTATCCTGGGAACCAAAGGAAAAGTATTCATGCTGACTTCCTTGAACCCCAGAGGGATCTCGGCAGGGAGGCCTGGGATATAGAAAGCATGCCAATGGTGATGAAGAAAAAGAAGAAGAAACCAAAGCAAAAGAGATATTCTCAACCCCGGGCTGGGGGATCTTGGAATGATGACAGTGCAGAAGGGCATAACAGTTATACCCATAAATCAGGTGTCCTCCCTAGTCAGTCCACTGCTGTGAACATGGAATATGGACTTGTATCCAGAGAGAAGTTGAAAAAAGGAGATGGAGGTGACTCTAGAGCAGCCAAACTAGAAGGTGAGAACTTTATCTCAGAGAATCTCAGAGTTACTTTGTGTCCAGAAGAATCTCCAAAAACTGCAGAAAATTCTCAGTCCAAGCTGAGAGTAGAGGAACGTGGCAGAGGAAACAAATCAGTGCCACATAACCAAGATAAGAAATTGTTGCAGCTGGATGAATACAAATCACAACCTGCACCCCTCCTGAAGACCCCTGTGGATAAAGGCCAGATAGTGGGCCTTCCTAACTTGACAGGATCCCTGACAGAAATTTCTGAACATAAAGCTGAAACTCTTTTGGAGATCAGATCCAAAGAGGCTCGCTCTCCTATCTTGAACCAAGAGGTTGTGGGTGGAGTTTCAAAACCTATAGGAGCAAAAGAATTGCCTAATTTGATACCAACTTTGATAGCAAGTAATCCATTAGAAGATAGTCTCAAAGAAGAGAATGATGACAGTAAAATGTCTAAACTACAGAATGTCAACCAGAAAGTGTTTCTTAAAGGATCTGTAGAAGTTAAGGAACTAGAAAGGGAAGCATTTCCCAAGCAAAGAGAGGAAATCAACATCTTGGCTTCTGAGCAGCTGCAAGGCCAAGTGTCAGTTCAGGCTCCTGGGCTAGGGAATGAGCCGTTTAAGAGAATGACAGGTGATGGCAAAAACAGGAAGGGAAGGGGAAGTTCTGGGAAAGTGAGAATGAATTCTGGGAAGCCAAGAATTAAATCTGACCTGCTATATGTTCTGGACAGTGAGAATGATGGAAGGGCTGTTCTTGGGTTAAGTGAACCAATTCTTAAAACCGAAAGAGTGACTACTGAGGATAAGAGAGATGAGCTGGGATTAGATTCTTCAAAGCAACCAGGAACCATGATTGATTTCACTGAGGCAGTAGTGATGGGGGAGCCTAAGGAGATAATAGATCCTAGTGTGGAAAGCACTTTACAGGCATGGATTCCTTTGGAAAATAGATCAACCTTGACTCGGACTTCTGATGTTAGGTCAGAAAGAGGAGCCTTAGTAAAAAATACACGTGTCAGTAACCAGAGCAAGGAAGGAAGTTGTCCTTGGATGGGTCATGAGTCAACTCCTTGGTTTTCTGAAACGACTAAAAAGAGAAGTAATGAAGGCAGAAACAAAAAGTCTAAAATTAATTATCCCATAGAACCTACTAGAATGGATGATAAGGAGGAAATTCCTAATCCACCTTTTGTAGGGAAGGATGGAGAAGTATCTGATAGCATTCCCTATAAAAACAGGGAATTAGGACACACTTCCCCCCAAATACTTGATTCTTTATTCTTTCATGTATCAGGTACACACACAGTGGAAGCACTTGACAAAAAAGGTAAAAATGTTGAGGTTAATTCTGCTGAGCTTGAGGCCCCTAAGGGCAACAAAACAAATACAGCCAAGGATTCTGCTATTATTGAACCAGCTGCCAAGGTGACAGATATGAGCTGCCAAGACCAAATTCAGGAGACAGGATTTGCTCCCTCAATAGCATCTGAAGAGAACAAGACAGATGCAACCAAGGGACACACAGCAGTGGCTGACAAACCAAATAAAAGGAGTAGTGATGAAAAAAGCAAAAAAGTTAAAAATAGTTTTCCCAAGAAGCACATTCTGGAGAATAAGTTAGATGCAACAAAAATACATGTTCCCGTGGAAACCACAGGGGACCACAGAATTGAAGGAATGGGCTATGTGGACGAAAATAGAAATATTACATTTACCTGTCCCAGAACACTGTCAGGGCTCATGAATAAGTCAGCTCCTATAGAGGCTGTAGAATCAGCAGCCTGTGAAAAAATGCCCACTACTCCTCCTCAAGTAGTAAAGAAAAATGATTCCTTACCAGACACCTTGGCAAAAAATGGGGAAGAGAGAGCACCAGCTCAGCTTTCTAAATTATTAGTGGAAAATAACTGCAACAAAGATGGGGTCCCAGGGCCAGAAAGACCCAAGACTCCCTCTGCTGTTGTGCCATCTGCCAGCACAGAAGGAATTGCCCTGCCTTTTACAGCAGCCATAGAAACAGTGAATAGTCAGGAAGATCGCTGTCTTAAGAATCAAAGTGAGTTTGCTGTTCCCATGAAAAATGAAGCAGGGGTAGATGAAGGGCATGTGGTAGGAGAATCTGAGTTGCCACTCTGTGGTGAATCTATCTGTTCAGTAGAGCAAATCCCAGGGCCAGCAAAAGGGCACCTTCTTCCTAAAGTTCCCACAGATGACCAGGGCTTGCCAGGAGAGACCAGAGTCCTAGAAGCATATGGAGATAGGGGTGATTTCCAAACATCTTCAGTGAACACAGAGGAGGAGACTGAGAAAGGTTCTACTTCTGCTCAAATTTCTGACTTATTGGGAGACAAAGCACAAAAGATCAGTTACCACGAGGACCAAAATACTAAAGATAGAGATTCTAAGGGCCCAGATTATTTGAATAAGGAGGTTGATATGACTCCCTTGCCTCCAAAAAGCGAAAAGGATAAATTTAAAGAAATTATACTGGCTTCTGAAGTCACAAAATTACAATGTGTTTCCCCACCAACACCAGAACTCCAGTCCAGTTTCTCATGTGGCAAAGTTGAAGTTCCTCTTTCAGGGGTGGTAGATAAGTTAGAAATGGCTGCTTCCAAGGATCTTCAACTCCCAGAACTCAAAGAAAACATCAAGAAAGAGCCTCAGAAAATGACAGAAAAATCGGAACCAAAGGTACTGGGAGAAGGAAAGAAGGAAGATAAAAGCAGAATAATAGAACCAATGAAAGGCTATATGAGACCTACCAAGTCCCGAGGACTTACTCCTTTTATGCCAAAATCTACAACCCAGGAACGAGAGAGATCCAAGCACCTGAAGTCCAGTGGTATGAACCTGTCATGACAAAATGTGTGCGCTTGTGGCTTTTGAGTCTGCATCAAAAAGGCAAAAAACTTGTGCCTTCGTTCCATCCAGACTCTACTCATCCTTGTTAATCTTAGTTTGTTGGCATGAAAACCTATAACTGCTACTTACATGTTTTCTGCAGCCAAGGCATGCCCTGTGTCCAGCTTGAGGAGGCTGTGGTCTCATTTGCATGCCTGTTTACCTGGCCCTGAACCTTGAATTTTAGGGGAAGTTGAAAAGAAAGTCTTTCACCATCCACCATTTAATTTTTAAAAAATTGTGTCTCCTATGTGTAATGTTTACAGCCATTTTTTTTAAGCATTGTTTGGTTTTAGGATTAATAGGAGGAAAAAAAAATGCTTCATGTTTAGTGGAGTACACGAGATTTTTTTTCCCTCTAGTAAATATGTAGCTTGTGCTAGTGGGACTAAATATCTAAATTGCTTATAGATCAAATGAAAATGATTTGCTCTCTTCTGGGGAAATGGTAGCCTCAGACTAGTACTGGTGGGCATAGTCTTTATTTTTATTTCTAATAGTGGGAAATGATCTCTAGATACAGCCACATTCTTTGACCAGTTTGCTGCTTACAGCCATTAGCAAACAGTTAAGGGGTTAGATTTTGGGCATTGTCTATGAAACATAGTTCATAAAACTTGCCTATTTTGGATTCCTCATAATGTTTTCCCTTTTGGATCTAATTAATCAAGCAGTTAGAATGAGATTAAGATGATTTATATAAGATTTAGGAATATTAGCCTTTTTCCCCTCTTGAAAAGTATGCACTTAATATATAAACTTCCCTGAAATTAACCTTCAAAATGTGTTTCCTTGCCTTTGAGGTTTTTTTGCAGCCCACAAATGATGTTCTTTATAAATTGCTCTTTCTCAGCTTGCATGATAGAGATACTGACAAGAAATTGAAACAAAAACAAAAACTTACCAGTTGGCCTTAGTAAAGCAGTCTGTCAGGCTTTTGCAGAGACTTCATCATGGGGTTATATTCTGCATGGTATGGACCTATTCTTTTGTGTAAAGCTTGTGCTATGCATGGATTTGTATCCAGTAAGGAATACTTGCTATATAAGTAAAGAATGCTAAATGTTATTATTTGTGTACAATATACTCATTTTTTTCCTGCTTTAATTTCCTTCTACTTGCCACCCTTTTACCAAGGCAAAGTGAATACAGTAGTATGTACAGGACATCCCATCATTCTATGCATTTCTTTACTTTTGGCTTCTAGGCCACTTCTTTAGTTTTAGCAGTGATCCAAAGGGTAATGTGTAAATTTTGTGGAAATCTAGCCAGTATTTCCAAAGATATGCTTAGTATGCTAAAGAAATACTTTTTGCATGGTATTTCCAAAGAAGTGCAGAAAAGGGATTTGTTGTTCTTGGGAAGCTACAGCTGCCACAGAGCTTTTGAGGCCCTGACTTGGTGAGGTCAAGCTCAGAGTCTCTGTGTTAGGAGTGTCCTTGAAGAGTGGCTGAGAGGAGTGTAATGGATTTTAGATTAAAAAATGTATTGTTTCTTCTCTGAATTCTACTCTACCTTTTCCCTTAGGGTAAACTCTGTACTTAGTTTAAAAAAAAAAAAAAGTTTTACTGATTTTTTTTGAGTAGGTTAACACATTACATGGTACAAAGGAATTTGCAGTAAAATGTAAGTCAGCCTCCCTCCGTTAACCCCTTCTAGTTTTCCCTCTTGTGCTATGCATAGATTTGTGTCCAGTAAGGAATACTTGTTATATAAGTATTTTGCTGTATAAGGCAACCAATTTTAATTGTATTGCACACATCCTTTCAGACCATTTATACTGAAAGTACATATTTCCTGGTTTTATATATGAGACATGCTGATGTATGCCCTGCTTTTTATCTTATTTATTTTCCTTTTGAGGTAGTAAGGATTGAACCCAGGACCACTCTGCCACTGAGCTACACCCCAACCCTTTTTATTTTTTATTTTCACCTTCTTTTTGTTGTTGTTGTTGTTGTTTTGTTTTGAGGTGCTGGGGATTGAACTCAGGGCCTTGTGCATGTGAGGCAAGTACTCTACCAACTGAGCTATGTCCCTAGCCCTTTATTTTTTATTTTGAGATAGGGTCTAACTAAGTTGCTGAGGCTGGCCTTGAACTTGAGATCCTCCTGCCTCAGCCTCCTAAGTCTCTGGGATTACAGGTGTGTGCTGCCACACCTGGCTTGGTCTTGCCTTTTAAATTTAACAATTTTAAAAAAGATCCTTACAAATCAGAACAAAGAAAACAACCTCATTCGTTGTGTTTACAAAATGTCGTACTCCTGGGGCTGGGAGTGCGGCTCAATGGTAGAACACTTGCCTCACATGTGGGAAGCACTGGGTTCGGTCCTTAGCACCATATAAAAATAAAAGGTATTGTGTCCATCTACAACTAAAAAAGATTTTAAAAAAATTAAAAAGTCATATTCCTGCAAGTGCTTCTGACTGATTAAAAAGGACTCTAGGGCTGGGGCTGTAGCTCAGCGGCAAAGTACTTGCCTAGCACAAGTGAACACTGGGTTCTATCCTAAGCACCACATAAAAATAAACAAACAAACAAAAAAAGGGACTCCAGAGTTAGCTCTGGTTTGAAGAAGGTGTATTTATGATTTTGAAAGTTATTGCCAAATTGTTCAGCATAGGGCCACAGAGATGTACCAGAGTTACAGTCTATCATCAGCACAGATGAAGAATTATTCCCCTGTACTTTCTCCACTAATGCAACTTCTTGTTGTTGTACATACTGATACAACAGGCAAAAAATTATTTTTCAAGCTAGGTTTATTTCATGATTATTTAATGACTACTTTGTGTATCATCAATAATATTTATAAAATTCATCACCATTCAGAATTTATAAAAATATTTTCTATTAATTTTTAACAACACCTTTTTAAGTCTGACAGCATTCTAAAATTCGCTTATTTCTGGGTTGTTGTTTTCATTTATTTTTATTAAATGTGACGTAGGGTTACTTGGGCATCTCATTATAATTTGTGAACAGCTTGGTGCATTTCTGGACTTCTCTCACCCCCTAACCATTGATCTTTTCTCCATTCAAACTTCAGTAACAACCTGGCTTAATATATTTTAATAGTAGTAGGGCAAGCACTACTTGCCCTGTTGCCCTTTTTCAGAGTTGTCCTATTATTATTATTATTATATATAAATCTGAAAATTGGCTTGTATAATTTTGTAAAAGAAGAAAAATCTATTGTGTCAATGATGTATCTAGATTATTCTTATGGGAATCAATATTTTGTATGTTGAGTTATTTTATTCAACAGTATAATATATCTTATTGTCAGGTGTTGGTTTATCACTATTGTATGACTATCTTGTTCATAAAGATTTTGTATGGGCTGGGGATGTGGCTCAAGCGGTAGCGCACTTGCCTGGCATGTGTGCGGCCCGGGTTCTATCCTCAGCACCATAAAATAAATATTAAAATTCTCTCTCTTTCTCTCTCTCTGTCTCTCTCACTCTCTCTTAAAAAAAAAAAAAAAGATTTTGTGTATTTCTGGCAAAACTTATTCCAGCATATCCAGGAACCAGGCAAATGTGCAGGTGCAGAGCTTCAGGCGAGCCTGGGGTTCTGGGGTTCGCACTGGTGTGTTGGGGAATACAGAGTTTCTGGTAGGAATCTAAACAGGGTGTCCCATTATGCCCATCCACTTGTGGTTCATATAGGCTCTGATATTTTATCCATGACTGGTACTAGATTTGGCTTATTAAATTTTATCTTTGTTCCTTACTTTGAATTATTCGTTAACTGTCCTACCCCCACCTAGATTACCACTGATTCTCATGTTATCTTGTCCTGTGGTCAGATGTTTCTCAACATTTCTTTCAGTAAAGATATTAGTGGAATAGCAATTGCAATTATTTATTTTCTCTCTCTCTCTCTCTCTCACTCTCTCTCTCTCTCCCCCTCTCCCCATCCTCCTCTCACCCTCTATCTAATACACCTACTGTCATGGAGCGCCTTATGGCACACACACACACACACACACACACTACAGTATTGTGAAAAATTCCATTTTAGGGTGAGAAAATGGAGGCTCTCAAGATTAAGGTCATATAGATAGTAAAGTGGCAGAGCTAGAATTGGAATCCAAGTCTTGTTGACTCATTAAAGTTAATGCTATCGTATATTCTTGCCTCAGAGGAACCTTCCAGAAGTTTTTAGGCACTGCCAAAGTAAAAGATGAAGGTTGCTAATTAGTAATTATATGTATTTTTTAAACAGTATTTAAAATGGTTGCTAAACTCATTTCTAGCTGGAGAAATAGACACATGAGGACATAAATTGTGAATCAGAAATTAATTTTGGATGAGAATCTAGGTCTTTTAACTCCACACTAATGTCTTATTCTCCACACAAAATCTGTGTTTGATTTATTCATGTGTTGTTCTTCATACCCAGCATAGAGCTTTACATATAAATGATGCTTGAAGACATTCTTTGAATTATAAATGATTTTGCTGATTTTATCCTGTTTGGAGATAGGAAAATTAAATATATTGCTCAAGTCTCTTCCATCGTACTGTTTTCTCTCCTGTAACTTTTTTTTTTCCCCCATGCTACTCTCAAGTTCAGGGAAACTTGAAAGTTTCTTAACATCTTATGCATGTTATTCTAGCCAAGAAGGATTAATGAGATACTTCAGGAAGTCTGGGCTCAACTTGTCAGAAATGAACTTCTTATGGGACTGTTTTTTTGTGAAGGGAAGCAGGGAAGCACAAGTTTGAAAGGATGTTCCATGTGATTCTGGTACCCCCTTTAGTTGTTCCCTGGAAACCAAGTAGAGCTGTGAATGACAGTGCACATGGGGTGTTGTTACTGCAAATGACACAATTAGGGATTCCTATAGATAGGCTTTGCCTTTGCCATGCTAAACCCTGGTCTCTTTTTTTAATCTAGTTTCATTTCTTTTTCTTCAGTTTGCTTGAGCTCTTCAACTGTCTCCTAGCAGCTGGGAATGTCAGTTTATGGTAGGAAATTTTCTTAGTGTGAAACTTGAAGTAATTTATAAACCCAGAATCTTAACAGTTTCAAGGCCCTTGTACATAAATAAAATATGCTCAACAGATGAAAAAAATCATTTGTAATCTTAGAACCTGCTACTATTTTACAACCACAGGAGTACCTATTTGATAATGTCTTAACTGGAGTGCCATCACTTAAGTTCCTTTTCCCATTGCTTCCCCCCACTTGCCCTCTCTTTCTCTGGCCTTTTTCTTACTAGCATCTTAATGAAGTTTATTAGGATTCTAAATGTCACATAGTTAAAAATAGCTACCATTTAGTGAAACTTAACCATGTACCCATTCTAAACTCTTAACTTCAAACAATTCTAAGTAGTCAATGCTACTATTACCTTGTTTGAGAGAGAGCATATAATTTTTGTAATATTAATTCAAACTTTTGGTTACCCTGCTTTTATCTTCTGTCTGTTTTTGGAGGGTGCTGGGTATTGAACCGGAGTTTCATGTGTACTAAGTATGTGTTCTACCACTGAGCTGCTCTCTTACTTTTTTTTTTTTTTTTAAGTGCTAAGGATCAAACCATGTGCCTTTAATATAGTAGTCAAAAACTGTACCACCGATCTATACCCCTTGCCACCTAATATCCTTTTTTTTTTTTTTTTTTAAGACAGAGAGAGAGAGAGAGAGAGAATTTTCAATATTTATTTTTAGTTTTCGGCAGACACAACATCTTTGTATGTGGTACTGAGGATCGAACCTGGGCCGCACGCATGCCAGGCGAGTGCGCTACCGCTTGAGCCACATCCCCAGCCCCTTAATATCCTACTTTTAAAAGGAAATTTTTTTCCTTTGCATTCTTTCACTTCTCACTTTTTCCCTCTGACTGACAGTAGCATTAGGGGATTCGGAAAAAAAAATGATAAACAACTTGGCTTCTGAATTTCAGTATTACAAATATGTTAACTTCTTGAAAATATGAAGGGAACAGTTAAGGTAACTTTCATTATTTTTACCTGTGACACATTTACTAAAGCGGGTCATCTCATCTGTGAACAGATTGAAATTGTTAGTCTTTAAAGTGGTTGGTAATTTTTGTATGTTTAAGCAAAATTTAACTGTATAAGGCTTGCTTATTCTACAAATATGAGCATGCAACATGATTTGGACTTTTTGGTATTTAGTTAATTCTTTCATTTAATAGATAACAAGTGAGGTTTTTCCTACACTGTAAAAGTAGATAATGAAACACATTGTGTACTCTGATGATTCCAAAGAGGGCAGATAAACAGATGATATTACTCCAGTGAGAGAAGTTTGCTTTAGTAAGAGAATAGAAACACAAGCTATATGCCACAGGATTACAGAGCAGACAGGGACTGAGCCCTAGTAGGAGAGCAAGACTCTGTGGGGTGTGAATGGGTCTGAGTATGGCTAAGAGTTTGCTGAGCAAAATGGGATAAAGCATTCTAGGGGTTAGTTTGTGTAATTGCACAGTGACCTGCAGGTGCATGGAATATTTGAAGAATAGCAAACATTGTTGTCTGACCAGCACTTAAAGTTTTTTTGGGAAACAGGGACATCTGTGAAGCTTTTTGAAAGGAGATTAGAGAAAAGTACATAATCTCCTAAATGATCCTGAGTGTCCTATGTGTGCCTCCAAAGGCAAAGGATCTTAGATTTATGCTGATTGGGGGTAGGGATTGTGTTTCTGTCTAGTCTTAGTTTGATGATTTTCTCTTGTTGTAGGGGGAGGCCATGGGAAAGTCAATACTATGCTTAAATGAACACAGGCCTGGAATTTCCGAAGTTGTACTTCTTGGAGAATTTTTCGTTTATAACAATGATAACGTTTTGGGGTCATGTAAATCAAATTACTAGCTTCATTTTTTCATTCAATCTGCTTTCCAACTTTTGAAAGTTAATTGGGAAAATCATGAGTTAAACGTTGTCCTAAGAGATGTTTCTAAAATTCAGTAGAATATGATTTTGAAATGGTTTTGCATATGTGTATATATGTGTAACACAACCATCATTTGCTTCCAGGTAATAGATTTTATCTTCACAGCATTCAGTTTGGAAATTGTAATTAGTAAAGAGTACCATTCGTCACTATAATTAGTAGAATTATCAACTTTCATTGTAATGATAATTTATTAGAATTATTTCCTAGAGACAATAACCCAGAACAGTTGGTCCATTTGGAAAGCAGTGTTGCCTTAGTAACTGATAAGAAAGAATGCAGAGAAACCATTACCTCTTGGGATGAATTGAAGACAACTTTATGGGAAGGATCTGGTCAAATGACATAGAGGCAATGTAAAAGGAATCCATCCATTCTTTCGCTTAGCAGACCGTTTTTTGAGAGCCTGTTTACTCTGTGTCCAGCATTATGCTGGTCACATGCACATTTCTGTCTTATGGAATCTCCCAGTAAAGGCATATAAATAAAAGATTATCATGTATTTTCCAAGTCCTAGAAAAGAGGTAGAGTTTTATGAAAATATAAAGGACTCACTTTGGGAGAGGAAGTCTGGGAGGCTCTACAAGGACATTTAAGCCAGTTCTGAATGAGTGGGAAGGAAGATAACCTAGAGAGGCAAGGAATTGCAGTGTCATGTGAGTTTAGAATTTATGTCTTCTGGATTTAAGTACTCATCTTTTTCCATGGGCAGCCTCATCCTTTTAAGACTTCATGTAAGTTCCTATTCACCAACTCAATGTAAAATCACAGTGGCTGGGGAGATTTGAGTTCCTTGCTACAGCTCTGTCCTGTGGGTGAGTGTGATTATGTCTGTGGTTCTAAATTGGTTTATGATACTGACTTGGCCATCTCCCTTCTTGCCCCCACACTAGGGATTGAACCCATGGGTGCTTAACCACTTGGTCACGTCCCCAACCCTTTTTTTTTATTTATAACTTGAGACGGGATCTCTCTAAATTGCTGATGCTGGTCTCTTTCCATCCTCCTGCCTCAGCCTTCCAAGTCACTAGGATTATAGGCGTGTACCACCGCACCTGGCTCATTTTGTTTTTGTTTTGTGGTACTGGGAATTGAGCCTAGTGCCTCACCCATGGTCAATAAGCACTCTTTCACTGATCTATATCCCCAGGCCTTTTAAATTTTTTTAAATTTTGAGATAGGGTGTCACTAAGTTGCTCAAACTGGACTCAAATTTGCCATCCTCCTGCCTGAGCCTCCCAAGTTGCTGGGATTGCAGGCATATGCCGCTGTGCCCCCAGCTCCTTTAAAGTATTTTTCTTCACTGATCAAAAAAGAGACATTAACAAGGAGAATCTAATTAGAGATTTACCAACCCAGTGGTAGAGCATTTGCCTAGCACGTGCAGAGCCCTGGGTTCACTCTCCAGCATCAGAAAAAAGTTCTTTTTAGAATAAGGGAGAATTGGGTCCTGGGTTCTGGCTCAGTGGTAGAGAGCTTGCCTAGCTTATGTGAGGTACTGGGTTTGAGCCTCAGCACCACATAAAAAATAGACAAAAAATAAAAGTATTGTGTCCATTTATAACTAAAAATATTCAGAAAAAGGGAGAGTCATCTAGTAAATAAGATTATCTTTTTTCTCAGTGGTGTGGAAAGATTGGTAGTTGGAAACTAGGCATTTTCTATGAGGTTTTTCCATTAAATTTTTAATGTTTGATCTTGAGCAAATCACTTTTTTCCCTGTGGACCCCAGTTTGCTCCTGGGTAAAATGAGAAAATTGGGTTAGAGAAGCTCTTGCATTCTGATTTTGTCTTTTGCACATACCTAGTGTCCTTGAGTACTGTTTTTTGGGGAAGGCCTTGAAAGGCCTTCTTTAGGCAATTCCTCAGATTTTGAGATTTAGCTTTTTTTCTGTTAGTGGCTAGAATCAGGGCTTATATATGGTGTCTCTTGTAGATGGTAGTAGATTGTTTGCCTACTGTCTTTATCAGAGTCTTTTAGTTTTCTAGTCTAAGAACTTAGGCTTTATTATTTCACATTAAATTTCCTATGAAGGAAACACCTACTTCATATATAAATACAGTTGCTTAGGTTTTTTTGTTTTAAAGTTAGCATCAGCAAGTATATTGTGTTTCTGCCTTGTTAGAAGCTTTTCATAGATCTCAGTCCTTACCACCTACAAGGAGGAGTGGATTCTGAAATTATCTCCATAATTCCTTTTATTCTCCCTTTGTGCTTAGACCTTTAGGTGACTACCAAGATTATCTGCATGGTTGAGCATCTGACTGACATGGTGTCCTGAGACCTCACGTTTTGTCTGATTCTCTGGTCCAGCACTCTGTCTCTTAAGCTTTAACTGTGAGGCCTCTCTTGGTTCAGTGACCAGATGCTGACCCCATCACTATCTCCCTTTAGGTTGACCACCTTTCTGTTCCATATTGTATGACCATAGTATGAAGTATGTGCTCCTTTTTGATTGCTCAGCTTCATTCTTCTGCTTCCTGCTTCTGGGCTTTTGTCAGGTTCATAATTTGCAGTCTTCTATTTATGGGTGGGACTGTTGAGATTTGAAGGTAACGTGAACTTAATTTTAGTTATTGCCTTTAATTAGTCGTTTTTACTTATTTTTTTAGGAGTACTAGTGGGGAAAGTCTAGGTAGACTGATTGGAACTACAAAATAATTTGGGACTAAGGAACAAGCATACTTTCCTGTTTTTGTTGTTTTGTTATTGATATTGGGGATTGAATCCAGGGCCTCACACATGCTAGGCAAGTGCTAAAGGTTGGGGATGTAACCACTCAGTTACATCCCCAACCTTTTTTTTTTTTTTTTTTTTTTTAAGAGGATCTTGCTAAGTTGCCTAGGCTGGCCTTGAATTTGTGATCCTCCTGCCTTAACCTCCCACGTAGCTGGAATTGCAGGTGTGAATCGCCATACCTGTTTATCCCTTGGATTTTTTTTTTTTTTTTTTTTTTGGTAGATGGACACAATACCTTTGTTTTATTTATTTATTGTTATATGATGCTGAGTGTCTCACACATGCTAGGCAAGTGCTCTATCACTGAGCTACAACCCCAGCCCCATCCCTTGAATTCTTGGAAGAATATTTCACAATGTCCTATGATAGTACAAGATAGTGGCTTATAGGCTGGACAACTGAAATCAGCTTTTTTCAAAATAGAGTCTGATCTCTTATTATACTATAACTTCTTTTTTTTTCCTTTAGGAATTTTGTTTTATGGATTACTCAATCCTAAAAGTAAAATTTCTAAGTTCAAAATCAGGGTATCTGGTCTTGGTGGCACATGAGCCATTATATCCCAGCTTCTTAGGAGGCTGAGGCAGGAGGATTGCAAGTTTGAGACCAGCCTCGGCAATGAAGCAAAACTGTCTCAAAATAAAAAATACAAAGAGGTAGGGAGGTAGCTCAGTATAAGATCACCTCTGGGTTCAAGCCCAGTACTGTGTGGAAAAAATTTTTTTTAAATTCCAGAGAAGCAAAGGACCATGCTGCAGTAAATGGGGCAGCAGGCTCTGATGGGTGGAAAAACTCCAAGCCACAAATTGTCTGAGTCCCTCAGTTCCAGAGGTCAAACGAAGATAAACTGTCCTCAGTATATTCACTTGGTCCCTATGAGATCAGCAGGCCAAAAAGAGCAGAGCTTTTGCAGAAGGGGTGACCCAGCTCATGCAAGGAACAAAGAGGCACAGGGGGAACAGGAGTAAAAGCACAAAGGGTTTGTTTTGTAATTAGGCAAGGGTCCAATCGCAAGTGTTTTATAATTGGAATGTGTGTGCCCAAATCCCTGATCATTGATGTCTTTAAAAGAACCCTTTATTAAGCTCTGCCACAGTGCAGAGCTACCAGCAGAGTTTTCTTATGGCTTTGGGGACCCTAGGCAAGTCATTTGTCAAGTGAATTTGATAAGTTGCTATGACAGCAAACCCACTCTTCCTCTGAGAAGTGAATGCCTGCAATTTTTATATTACATTAAGCTTTTTTTTTAGGTGAAATTTTGAGCAATTTCCTGGAATCATTATTCTTCAGAGATTATAGCTGGGGATTGGCAAATGAGTCTTGCTTATTTTTAAAACATTTTTTTGAGTGGGTGAATGTGGAAGGGTAGGCATAGTATCAGATAAGTGAATGTGTGGGTACACATGTATCTATATCAGTGAAAGCCGAAATAATTACTATCTTCAGTGCCCAGATTGGCAGCATACCATATTTTAAATTGCAGGTCTAAACAGAATGCTAGTTAACAGGAAATTATATGAACAGTAGCATTTGGTTTTACAGAAAGCAGCAGGTTCCTTCCTTTCTCTTTCTCATTTCCCCTCCCTCCCTTCCTTCCTTCCTTTCTTCCTTTCTTCCTTCCTTCCTCACCTGGTAAATACATGTAGCACCCAACTGCTTTAGAAGAAAGGGGGATTGGGGAAAAGATAGATTTGGTCATGAATGCTAGGGACTTGCTGTGATGTCACTGCAAGCTCTGTGTGATCGTAGGTGGTGTTAGAGCTCCAGGAGCGAGAAGGGGGAGAGCACTGGAAGAGACGATGTCGCTCTCAGACAAGCAGCCAGCCTCTCTCACGGCTGCTTACAACCAGCTCTGTAAGGGCAAGCCTGCAGAGTGCCAAATGGACTCCCCAAAAGAAATTGGTCAAGCTGGATTTGAGTGGCAGAGGACAGAGGGCAAACTGAATGAAATCGGGCTGAATGTCAGCATGGACGGGCAGCTGAAAGACAGGCTTGTGAAGAATGCCAGCTTCCTGGAGCAGAATAAGCTCTGCTTTTTTGAGGGGAAGCTAGACAAAGAGCTCGGCATTGAAGTGCAGGACAAGGAATATCAAGCAACCTTGGGTCACCTTGAGAGCAGGTATGTGATTTCAGAAACCTGCCATCCCTTGGAGGGGAACTTAGTACATCAGAAGACAGCGGAGTTTCATTTGGGACTCATAGAGGGGCCAGACAGAAACAAAGCCACTACAGTTCAGGGTACGGCGGTAGGGAAGAATGGACTAGAGACCAAGAACCAGCAGGATCTGTATTATCCTGGGGCTGCTGGCATTCCCAGCCAATATGGTAAGGAGCAGGAGACCAGTGTTTGGAACCCCAACTTTCATCTAGTGACTCAGAGCTCTCAGGGGTCAAGGGAAACAACTCCAGGAAAGGAAGAGAATGGCTTCACCCCTGCCTGCCCGATCATCGGGGTGATGAATGATAACTCTGAGCAGCTTAAATGTGAGTCCCCACTATTGGTGGCTGTCACCCACCCAACCCCCACTATTGAGCATTTACCCACTGCTATTCCACCAATTACTATGGTGGAGTTCACCCAGGAATATTTGAGTGCAGGCTCTCACATCAGAGACCAAGATAAGGAGTTGGAGAAATTGAGTTCTGCTGAGGAGGGGACTATGCTCGACCAAGCCCCCCAGCAGAAAAAGGCAATGCGCCGGGCCCTGTCCGAATGTTCTCATCTCTCAGTTCCCCCAGCTGTCAATCTCACAGATAAGTACCCTGAATTCCCTGCCCAAAAAGAACTTCCTGCAGGCCTGCTGCACCCTACAAGTAGCCCAATGCCAAGCCCAATACCCAGGAAGCTGGGAGCTTCTGCCATAAGGCGCTCCATGACAGTAGCTGAGGAGCAGACAGCCAGCTACAAATTGAGTCCTGGGGAAGTCCCCATTCTGTCTACTGAAGAGATACCTTCTTTCATCTGTGAGGAGCCATTGGCCAAGAAGAGAGAAGAATTGACCCACTTCAGCAACAGCAGCAGCAGCATCTCTGGGAAGAAGGAATTTAGCACTGCTGGGTTATGTCTCCACAATAAACTGGAGCAGATTCCTGAAGGAAGCAGCAAGGAAAAAGGACAGGAAGATATTAGTGAAATAAGACTTGATTCATGCTCTCTAGCTTGCCAGGAAAGTGAGAAACAGCCAGAACAGACGACTCTGGCAGGGAAGAAAGAAATTGAGGTCACTGCAACCCAGAGCACTCCATCGTTGCTGTGTGAAGAGACCCCACGTGATGGTATGTTTCTAAATTTTGCTTTCATTGGGAACAAGCAGACAGCAAGGAAGGAACCAGAGTGATAGATTACCAGCAGGAGCTGTAGGCAGCTGGAGTCTGACTGCCTGGGGAAAGCTCAATTCCTTCACTGTGGAAGCTCTCTGGAAGGGAGGTGTGAATGAGAACAAAAGTGAATCTGGCTGGGTCAAGCCTCATGTCTCCTAGGTGACAGATAGTATGGATGCAAGATGTGGGCTGACTAGATTAGCCATAGATGAGGTCAGGGGTAGTGGGCATAAAACTTAGAGCCCCTTCTTTGACCTCATTTCACCCTGCCCACCCCATCCCCCATCCTCCCACTCCCTCAGCTCCTGTTGGTTTGAACCAAATGATTCCTGAGCCCTAAACCATCCAGTCGCAACTGATTGATTTTCTTGCTTAAAAAGCTGTCACTTTGTGTGGATTCACAATGGGTTTATCAGTATTAACCTCCTCTCATTAAGTTGCAGAGTCTGGATAGAATCTGTGTTTTTCGTTTTGCTTTTGAAAATGTTTTGCTTTTGTCCAAGCTGAAAAAGAGCCTTTTAGAACTGGCTGTTTAATATTCTTTTCCTGTTCTTCATGTTTGACCCAATGTTACTGCTAGTTTTCTCTGTATGTTTTGGGAGGTTTTGTGGGGAGAAGGAAAAGAAAGGGAAAACAGAAAGGAAAGTCTTGCAACCTAATAAACAGATAAGTGCAGTTTTTGTGACTGCCTTCTGTGCCTCTCTTCCTCCTCTCCCCCTGCCCAATCAATGCTAACCGGCCCCGCACCCCATCCTCTTATTGTTGGTGGTCTGAAAAAGCTTGTTTTTCTCAGAGACTAGTTTGAGCACAAAGGACCATGACTCACAGGCTTGTTAATGGGGGTTTAAAACATTCATTTTGTTTGTTAAAGAAAAATAAAAGAAAAAAAGTCTATTCCTGGGACCTGTTTTTCTATTCCTTTCAATACATTTTTATGATTTTTTTCCTCTGAAAATAAGAAACGTGTTTTTCTAGAGAAGTATTAAGCAAAACTAGACCCTTAAAGGAAGGTAGATTTGTTTCTTTAACGGAGATAGGTAGAGAAGCTTTTACTTCCTCTGTGGTTTCTTATGACTCCAAGATTATAAGAATTCAGGTCCCTTATGTGGTTCCGTGCTTCCAGCTGTGGCAGAATTGTAAGATCCTCATGGATGGGATTCTGTCATCTTTCCCCAGCTGCTCAGTTCAGTGTCATGTACTCTCTAGGTGGTAATAAGTGAAGACTTTTGTTGCAGGATAGGTTCATTCCAGTTCATTCTAGCTGAAGTTCATGCTGATAGAAAAAAATTCCAAATGTCTGACAAATCCACTGATCCATTCACCTGATAAATGTTTGCTGACTCTGCTAAACACTATGTAGATAAAATATATAAAGATTTGTTCATTCAACATGCCTACCATATGCCAGTCACCATCTAGGAACTATAAATTGTTCTTGTCATCAAGCAAGTTAAGATCTAATTGAGGAGGAGAAGTGTTAGAGAGTTGTGAATTATGGAACCTTTTTTGGAGGAGGTGGCATTTGTGCTGGGCTCCAAAAATTTGGGTGCCTGGCATTGTAGAAGGAAGCCTTCCAGGCAAAGGAACTCATATAAGTGTGAAATCCAGACAGCTCATGTGAGGTAAAGAACAATCAGTAGTTTCAACGGGACACTCTTATAAGGATTATTTGACTACAAAGAACAGAAACACAGGAACTCAAATTCATAAAAAATATCTATTGACAGGGTACACAAGAATCTGGAGGAATCCAGTTGCAGGAAGTGTATCTGGCTTGTAGCTATTGTCTGTCTGTCTCTTGGGATCTCTACTTCTCTCTGCACTTGTGCTCCAATCTTTTCCCCTCTGGAAACTGTTTTCTTCATTTCCTACCTTTTGCTTTCTTTGATGCCTTGATGCCGCCGGTCTGCCCGGGACAGGACAATATTGGGCTGCTATTGTTTGGGCTCTGTGGCCAGCTTGTACTGCTCTGTATCAGAGACCCAAGATTGCTTGATTGCAGTTTCCATGTCTTGGTTCATATTAGAGAGTGAGCAGGGAAATAACATCTATTGGCCCAGCTTGGTCTTGTGAACTTGGCATAGGTGGATTTGATTGGCTAAGACTGGTTAAAAAGACTTTTTTAACCAGTCTTAGCTAATTAAATCCACCTATACCATTGACCTGGAGGCTTCTCTACAGAAGAGAATATGGGCTGAGCAAGCAATCCAAAGCAATCTGTACAGCTGTGGGAAGAAATAATGGGAGAAAAATCTAGAAAGTTATATGGTATTCAGTCTTGCCAAGTTTCAGATGCCCCACTGAGAAGTTTAAATTTTACTACTCTGTTCTAAAAACTGTGGTAACTGCCTATGACAGCAAAATAAAGTAGCCCAAGGTCACCTTTGGGAAGATTCACCTATTCCCAGTATATGAGAGAAATGGAAGAGGTAAAAATAACTGGAATTGGAAACTGGATGTTGGTATGAGAGAAAAGAAGATATATGAGTCAGAATTATTGCTGTGATTTTGATCCTGGTTTTTCTAGCAGGCAGTAAGTAGTACAAGCTTTAGAAAGATAACAGAAGAGAACAGTCCTGTTAATGAGTTCTGTTCTAGAAATTCATTTGTGCAACTCTGGTGACAGAGTTTAGCAAGTGCTCTAACCATTGCTTGGTATGCATATCCCTGAAATAAGGTAGAATAGTCTCCATGAGGGAGGCAGAAGTTTTCTCTTTACATATAAGGACATATATTTGTACAGCTGCGTTTCTATATCATAGGCAATCAGACTTCATGAAGTATTCATGTTGTTTACTGAAAAATCCCATGCCTCCTGAAAAATATTTATGGTGATCTGGAACCAACAGCAAGTCGGACATTTAAGAAGACCTTCCTTCAGCAGACTATAGAACCACAAGCATTATCAAACTTGCACAATGGTTAGGTTTGTCTTTTTTTTTTCCTTTTTTTCTTTTTGATACCAGGGATTGAACCCCAGGGGTGCTTAACCACTGAGCCACATCTAGCCCTTTTTCTTCTTTGAGACAGAGTCTCCCTAAGTTGCTGAGGCTGACCTTGAACTTTATCCTCCTGCCTCAGCCTCCCAAATCATTGGGATTACAGGCATGCACTTCTAATGCCTGGCTTTTTTTTGGACATATGGTCTTGTTATATTGCCCAGGGTATTCTTGAACTCCCCATTCTTCTGCTTCAGCCTCCTGAGTTGCTGGGATTACAGGCATTTACTACCAAAACTTAAAGTTTTGACTAAAAATACATATGGTTCAGACATCAAAAAGTACAAAAAGCTCCACATTAAAAAACCTCCTACCAATACAAGATGGTGTCAACTCACTTTTTCCTACTCCTCCCAGTAAATATAACCAGATACTCTGGGGATAATTTAACTGAATTCCATGAAGGAATCTGAAAGGTGGAAAGAAGGCAGACTGCGTAGGGATCTCAGGACTTGATTAACAGTACTACATTGGGGATTGAACACAGAGGTGCTCTACCACTGAGATATACCCCAGCCCTTTTTATTTTTTAAGATAGAGTCTTGCTGAGTTGCCAAGGCTGCCTCAAATCAGATCCTCCTGCCTTAGCCTCAGGTGGAGATTTCTTTTTTAATCTTCTATATATCTCTGACCGGGTACTGGAAAGGCCTGAAATCTGGAATTACCAACAAACAGACCAGAATAAAATTAACGGAAGGAAGGAAGGGAGGGAGGCAGAAGGAAAAAGAAAGAAAAGCCTGCTTTCTCTTGCAAAAATACTAGGAAAGGGCCCAGCAAAGATCTGCTGGTGAACCCCATGTCCCTACCCACACCTAGCTTAGGCTTGGTTGGCTGTAGATGCTTTGTCAGGGAGCATATGAGGACCTACTAATTGTGTACTTCACAGTCAGCAGGAACTGTAGACCTGATCCACCCACATTGGCAGGAGTTACAGGGAGGCCCATCCCTTGCCCTTCACCAGGTGGACAGCACCATCAGTACCTATAAGCCTGGTATCTAGCAGCCCTCTGTCTATTGGCAGAAGGATACCTTGATAGGTTTCCTCTATCTCCTTTCCTCTAGCAGCAGAAAACTTTAGCCCTGGTAGGTACTTCCCACCCTCAGCAGCCCTGTGAGATCAAACTTCCCACCCAAGCTGCCAGAGAACAGACCAGGAGAAGTTATCTTCATTCCATGGCTACATTATCACTCAGCCCCCACTTAGTGATACTTCCTTAGTGGCCCAAGGAATTGCTTTCAGCCCTTTCAGGCAGTACCAGTAGGGATTAAGAGCCTCAGCAGAGCCAGAACACGGTCAGTCAGAACTGTATTGCAGGGACACTGAAAACAAAATTTCCACTAGAACTATAACCATAGCCTAAATATTAAATATAAACAGGATGATTACCTGCTAAAATAACAAAATTAAAAAAAAAAAAAAAAAAGCCAGGTATAGTGGCCCATGCCTATAGTTCCAGTGATTTGGGAGACTGAGGTAAGAGGATCACAAGTTTGAGGTTAGCCTCAGCAATTTAGACTCAAAAAAGGCTGAGGATGTAACTCAGTGGTAAAGCATATCAGGTTGAATCCTCAGGACTGTAAAAATAATAGCAACAAAAATAACAACTTTTATAAACTAAAGACAAAGAGAACAATTTTAAAAACAACTGGGGAGAAATGATGTGGTACCTTTAGGGGAATATCAGTTTAAATGACAGCATTTTTTTTTTTTTAAACCAGAAACTATGGAGGGCAAAGGAAGTGACACAGTGTTTTTCAAGTGCTTAAAGAATTGTCAACTGCAAATTCCATGTTTGGTAAAACTGTCTGGGATTGAAAGGGAAATAAAGCCATTCTTAGATAAAGGAACACTAAGGGTATTTGTTGCTAGTAGAGATATCCTTAGATAATGGCAAAAGGAAGCTCTCCAAAAAGAAAAAAATAGGACAACACAGAGGCTTAGAATTTTGGAAATGAAAGAACAACAATGGGATGAGTATAACTAGGGGTAAATTTAATAAACTATTTCCCTGATGAGTTTTTAAATCTATATTAGATATTTGAAGCAAAAATTATAAGATCTTCTGATGTAATACTCAGTATATGAAGAAGAAATACTAAGATTTTATTTATTTTTTTAAAATGTTTATTTTTTAGTTGTAGATGGACACAATACCTTTATTTTATTTTTGTATGGTGCTGAGGATCGAACCCAGTGCCTCATGTGTGCTAGGCCAGCACTCTCCCACTGAGCCACAACCCCAGTCCCACTAAGATTAAATAATGTTAGGTTTCAGTTGTACAAAGTAATGAAACATTGACACAGTAGACTATATGTGTATTGTATGTAATATCTAGAACAACAGAAATACAAAGTAATATATTTAAAACATTAAAAATAAAAAAATTGTTCAAGTAACCCACTGGAATGCTAGAAAAGAGAAGAAGAATGAGAAACAAAAGGAACGGTTAAATAATAAAGTGTCAGATTTAAATAAGCCCTAAAATATTAATAATTGAAGTGCAGATGGTCTGGACATTACAATGAAAAGACAGATTAAAAGAGTATGCTATCTCAAAAAATTCATGTCAAACATAAGAACATAGATAGGCTGAAAGTAAAAATTACAGATGCATGCCTGTAATCCTGCAGCTTGGGAAGGGAAGGAGGATCACAGGTTCAAACCAGCCTCCGGCAATTTGGTGAGGCTGTAAGCAATCTAGTGAGACCCTGTCTCAAAAATAAAAATGGCCAAGGATGTGGCTCAGTGGTTAAGCGCCCTAGAAAAAGCCTGGTGCAGTGGCATGTGCCTATAATCCCAGTAATTCACGAGACAGAGGTAAGAGGATTCCAAGTTCAGGGCCAGCCCTGGCAATTTAGGAAAACCCTGTCTCAAAATTAAAAGGGTTGGGGATTTTGTCTAGTGGGTTTTGCCTCCTGGGTTCAGTCCCCAGTAAATGGCCGGGCGGGGGTGGGGGGGGGTAGAAAGAGGAAGGAAGAAAAGCAAGCAGGAAGGGAGGGATCAGAAATCAGTAATATTGTAAATGAGAAAATCAGTTAAACCAAAAACTTATTCTTTTTATGATATCAGTGAAAATGACAAATCTTTGACAGAACTGACATTAAAAAGAGAGAAAGCAGAAATCACAAATATAGAAATGAAATTGGGTATCACTTCCGCTATTAAACTAATAATTAAGTTCAGCATCCCAAAAGAAATAAACCATTTATTTGAAAACCATAAATTACTCAAATGCAACCAAGATGAAATAGATAACCTGGGTAACCATTAAAGGAATCAAATTTATAGTTTAAAAGCTTCCAAAGGGTACACAGGACTTCCCTATATACATCTTTACAACTTCCTGAGAATCGGAAAAGTTTTAAGACTCCTAAGTTCCCTAGTTTCGTGTCCTGTCCTACCCCGACCCCATCCATAAACCCTTTAGGTTGCTGTTGGTTTGATTTCTAATGGCCCTTCTGAAGATCCTTTTAAAATACACATACAATCCGTGCATAACACGTCTGTAATCCTAGCAGCTCAGGAGACTGAGGCAGAAGGATCATGAATTCAAAGCCAGCCTCAGCAAAAGCAAGGCCCTAAGCAGCTCAGTGAGCCCCTGTCTCACAGTAAAATACAAAATAGGGCTGGGATATGGCTCATTGGTTGAGTGCCCTTGAATTCAGTGCCTGGTACCTCCCCAAATAAAATACACATACAAATGTATTTATAATACTAAATTTTCCCCATCCCTTTCTAAACAAATAGCTTCATGTTATACCTTCTGTTGTGCGTCTTGTTGTTGTTGTTTTTTTTCCACTTAATAGGAGCAATCTTTAACATTCATAAAAGAACATCTTCATGCTTTGTTATTTTAGATCCATAATACTTTAAGCAGTTTTTTTTTTTTTTTTTTAGAGAGAGAATATTTTAATATTTATTTTTTAGTTTTCGGCGGACACAACATCTGTATGTGGTGCTAAGGATCGAACCCAGGCCGCACACATGCCAGGCGAGGGCGCTACTGCTTGAGCCACATCCCCAACCCTTAAGCAGTTTTCTATTAATGGACTTCAAAAGGTTGTTTTAGTTCTTTGCCTTAGAAGCAATTCTCTGGTGAAACACCTACTATGCTTCCCACTTTGCAGGTGTGTGAATATATCTCTAATATAAACTTCTAGAAATTAGATTTCTGGACTAGAATTTACCTTGTAATTTTCAGAGCCACTGAGAGAAATGCCTTGCAGTAAGTCACATCAGTTCACATCCCTACCAACAACGTGTTTCCTCTTCTTGTCCCCCCAAAATTATAGAATTTTAGGATTTTTTTTTTACACTATTAGGTTAAAATGGCATTTCATTGGCTTTCAATTTTTTCTTACCACAACTAAGAGAAACTTTTCGTATTTCAAAAGATTAACTATAGTGTGTATGTGTGTTGGTATTAAGATTGAACCTGTGGGTACCTAACCACAGTGCCATGTCCTTAGCCATTTTTATTTTTTATTTTAAACAGGGTCTTGCCAGATTGCTTAGGGGCCTCACAGAATTGGTGAGGCTGGCCTTGACCTTGCAGTCCTCCTGTCTCAGCCTCTTGAGTTGCTGGGATTATAGGCATGCACCACTGCAACTGGTTTGTGTTCATATTCTTTTGATCATTTTTTTTCTCATGGCTTTTGGTCTTTGTAAAAGAGTTACTGATTAGGAGTAGTTATTTATATAAAAAGCTATTTGTCTTTGATATAAGATTTACAAATTTTATTTCTGTTAAACATTTGTCTTTTATTGTCTTTTTTTTTTTTTTTCCCCTTTAGTCATTCTAGATTTTCTGCCATTTACAGAGACCCTTCTCTCACACCAGGGTTATAAATTTCAGGTATTTTTGTGCTTTGAGGCATAGCCCTGTTGAACTCTGAAGTAACCCCTCTACTCTGCCTTAGGCACAGTAGATTTTATTTCTGGACCTGAGTTTGGTTGCATGGATCTCCTCGCCTTGTTGGAAATCTAGGTCACTGCAAGAACTAGAGCAAGAACTTATCTCTCATCTTCCATAAAGTGATTCTTTACAGGGAAAGGAAGTAAGGGGAGGATATTAGATGATCTCTTGGCTCTCACCCCATCTCTTAGCAACTTTTATTCTAAAAGATAGATTGGTGAAAGAGGTTTTTTTTTTTTTTTTCCCTTGTGTGTTCTTAGAGCAAATGGTTAGGTGACAACCTTTTGCTGGTCTCCAGGGAAGAGAAAAGAAACTTTAAGGACCATTTCTTTCCACTGATCATTTGTACAAGTCCTACTTAGATTGCTTTCTCCACAAGGACAACTTCCCTGAATCTTTGGAATCTAAAATTGTCCTCTACCGCAGCGAGAACTTAGGAATCTTGTCCACATTACAGCAGCATAGCCCTGTGAATTTTTTTCAGAATGAACTGCTAGTTAGTGGTTTGCTCTGCTAAGCCTTGAATTTTCAAAAAATGGATGTTAAAAACATTTGCTTAGAATAATTCCCATTTACTTCCACAACTTAGGAATAGCCAGGCCAGAAGAAGGAAAGGCTGCTGTGAGTGTGACCGGAAATGACATCACTACCCCACCAAACAAGGAGCTCCCACCAAGCCCAGAGAAGAAAACAAAGGTAGGTGCCAGAATGGTGATTATTTTTTATTCTTTAGGATAGTACCTTCTGCTATTATTGCTTGAATCATGAATGTAGTTTCTTTTTTCTGAGCTTATTATGAGGCCATCCTCAGTTTGGATCCAGTGCTTAGAAAATATCTTATATTCCCATTTTACCATAGTAGCCTAAGATTTAAATTTTCTGCCTTTCACTATTTTACCTTATATAGCTATAAAAATGTACTATAGAGGTTGTTGCTGCTTCCCTTAAGAATAACAAAAAGAACAATTGCAGAAGTATTCTGAAATCTGTGTTCATGAAAAGGGAATGCAGATTTTTAAGGTAGATCATAGCTTTAGACCCTTACTTGTACTTAGTGCAAAGTTCAAGGCTACACTTTGGGATGTAGTGTTGTTGCCCCATCAAGGTACAGGCAATAAAAGGCAGACCAGAGTATACCTGTACTCTCAGCTACTCAGGAGGCTGAGACAAATTAATGAGTTAGAAGCAACCAGGGCAAGATAGCAAGACCCCATCTCAGGAAAAGAAAAAAATACAGATAATAATGCCTTAAACACTTGCTGATGATTTTCTTTATAGAATTATTGTAGCCCCCAAAGATGTTTAATAATGTAAAGCTATTACTGAATTTAAATTTTCAGATGCCAAACTGCTAGACTGTAGCCCTGTCATTAAGAAATAACTCCCATAGGACTGGAGGGTGTAGTTTAGTGGGAGAATTTGTGCTTAGAATGGACAAGATGCTGGATTTCATCCCAGGACTGAAAAGAAAAGAAAAAGAGGGACTGTAGATGTAGCTCAGTGGTAGGATGTTTGCTGAGTATGTGTGAGATCCTGAGCTTGATCCCTATCACTGCAGGGGAAAAAAAAAAAAATTGGTGGCACATACCTGTAATTCCAGCAACTCAGGAGGCTGATGCAGAAGGATAGCATGTTCCAGGCCAGCTTCAGCAATTTAGCTAGACCCTGTCTCAGAATGGGAAAAAAAACTAGGGATGTAGCTCAGTGGTAAAGTGCCCCTCGGTTCAATTCCCAGTGAGTGAGAGAGAGAGAGAGAAACAAAGAGAGAATTCCCAGTTTTGTGTTCTGTGGTCCCTCTCCTATTTACTGAGCTCAGAAGAAAGGAATGCTAATTTTCAGTTGCATCAATCCTCATTGCTTATAATTTTACTTTGAATTGTGCAATTTATACTTTTTTAATTTGTTTTTATTCTTTTCTGTGTGTTTGATGTTGGTCTTTAAAAAAACCTTTTTAAATAAAATAAAAAATCATCAACCTAAAGCCTTTGGCCACCACTCAACCTGCAAAGACTTCAACATCGAAAGCCAAAACACAGCCCACTTCTCTCCCTAAGCAGCCAGCAGCTCCCACCACCTCTGGTGGGTCGAATAAAAAACCTATGAGCCTTTCTTCAGGCTTAGTACCAGCTGCCCCACCCAAACGCCCTGCTGCTGCCACTGCCAGGCCTTCCATCTTACCTGCAAAAGACGTGAAGCCAAAGGTAAGTAGTGACCCAAATACTATGCCTGTGTCCATGTCTCATAGGCTCTTGTTGCCACCGGATGATGGACTCAGACTGGTGGAATTAGGAAAAGACAAGGGGAAAAGAAGGGTACTTTGGAAAACAGTCCAGGGACCCAGTGATGCAGCCATAACACTCTGAAACCCTTTTATTCTTTTTATCTTTCCTTGCCCTGGTTGGAGGCAATATCCCATCTATGGTTGGAGGTAATCTACAATTGGTCCTCCTCCTTTGTCTCAACTAACTTCTCCTCATTCTTTACACTTATGTGCTTGTTAATTGGTTTCCCCTCCTCCACATATTAATCAGACTTTTGGTAAAATACCCCTGCCAAATTTGATTATTTTCTTTTCTCTTTAATCATCCTGCAGAAGAGAATTTTGCCTATTACTTCAGCAATATACTGGCTCTCTCAGCTGATCTCAGCATGTTCCAGCATCATGTGACAACTTAGTTTGCTTTTGGCATTAGGACACTTCTCACTTGGCTACTTCTAATATTTTCCAGTTTTCCAGGTCACCCACCCTCTTTATAACCCAGAAACCGGTCACATTTAGAGCCACAGTAGCTTTACAGAATTGTTCCAGGGAGAAAGTATGGGTGGAGGCTGTGGCTACCTTCCTTGAACTCTTGCTTTTTTGAAAAGAGCTTTTAGGTCAGCCTCATGATACTCTTTAAAAACATGGTGGCAAATAAGTTATCTTGTTAATTTAATCTTGTAAAGAAAACTGGTTAAGGGATGGGGATATTGCTTAGTGGTGAAATGCTTGCCTAGTATTTGCAAGGCTCTGGGCTTCATCCCCAGGATTGCAAGGAAGAGAGAAACAGAAAAAGGAAGGGAGGAAGAAGGAAAGGAAAAAGAAAAGTAAAGAAAGGAAGGAAAAAACAAATTTGGTAGAATTTAGGAATTGTAGTCTAGATTGAAACCCTTAAGAAATAAGAAATCCTATCATAGACTAGGAATAATAAAAGCTTAGAAAGCTTTTTCTCTGGTCCTCATTTACCCAGGGGGCAAATGTTTCTGGATCCTTAGAAACAATTTATGTAAGTATGAGATTAGAGGGAAGGTGACAGTATCCATAGTGCTACATCCTCCCTGAGGCTTCTGCGGAGCAAGAAGAGGGTATAAGGAGGAGGGAAGCTGTCAAGTGAAGTTTCACTCAATAATAATAATAATAATAATAATAATAAATGAATGTACTATTATTAGTTTTTTCATATCATAAATTTCTTTCTCTTTCTTAATTACCCACATAACACAGTATTAATATTTTAATTTTATAGTTGAGGATGCTTAACTTAACCTTCATTAAATCACCTTCCTAAAGTGTGTGCTGATAAGTAGTAAAGCCAGTGTTGGTCTAACTCCAGAACTGTCCTGGTACTCAGGGGCCTGTACAGCACTGTTTTATTATGGCTTTTATTTATTTTTTAACATAAGGATCAAGGAAAACTAAAGTATATAATTTCTACTTTGATTTAGACAGAAAGATTTATAGAAACAAACAAAGACAAAGAAAACTCTAGTCAGGAAAACAAATAGGTCTCTGATTCTGGCAGAGGAGAAAATATAAATTGAGAAACAGCAAAATAACTGCAGTTACAAAGTGCAGGCTGGTCCTAGAACTTGTTAAGGCAATGTTAAGAGATTGATGTCTAAAGGATGCTATATCCTTTTCGGCGGGGGAAGGGTCCTGGGGAGAGTTTTAGTCTGGAGGTGCTAAATCCCAATCCTTTTTTTTTTTTTTTTTTTTTTTCATTTTTTGTTGCCAGAGAGTGAACCCAGGTCCGCTTAACCACTGAGCAACATTCTCAGCCCCTTTTTATTTTGAGATAGGGTCTTCCTAAGTTGCTGAGACTGATCTTGAGTTTAAGATCTTACTGCCTCAGCCTCCCTGCTTGCTGGGATTACAGGTGTGCTCTCCTTTAGAGATCTCTATCCCAAGTAACTTGTACTAGTACATTTATGTAATCATGATTGCTTTTACTACTTCAATAGTAAAAGCAATCATGATTGAATAATAGTCATAATCTGTAAAGTTTGAAGAAGACCCCAGAGAGCATCTGGTTAGGGTCTTTAATTTTATAGCAATCAGAGGGAACTCCTCTGCAAAAAATCCTACAAAATGTACTCTACAGAGCTAGTAGCAGAACCAGTTCCTCTGATTCCATTTTTCAGGTTCTTCACACCATTGACCTGCATTGGCACACTCAGGCTGGATTTGATTGGATGCCAGCCTTTAATTTCTGTGCACCTCCCTAGCCGACTCGCCACTTAAACATTATCCTCCTTGTCTCCATGAACATCCTGCTCTCTCTCTGGCTGTTTCTCTTGTTTTAAAAACCTGGGCCCACTGTGTCTGTGGTTTGGCTTCCTCTCTTGAGTAACATGGTATATTTGCTTATCAAAATAATGTCTGTGCTGGGGCTGTAGCTCAGAGGCAAAGTGCTTGCTTAGCATGCGTGAGGCACTGGGTTTGATCCTCAGCACCACATAAAAATAAATAAAGGCATTCTGTCCATCTATAATAAAAATAAAAAATAAAAACTTAAAAAAAAAGTCTTTATCCCCTGTTCCTGTAGACAACAAGTTAAATTGATACTTTCCATTCCTCAGTAGTGATATGTTCCCAGCTTCCATGTAAGAGAAACTTGAGTGGCCCAGATGCTTTACATTCACCCTGAAGAAACTTTTCCTTCTGCTCTCAATTCCCAGCTGTGACACTAGTGCTTCTCACCCACTCTGTTGCCTGGGCCTGCCCCTTTCCATTGTCTCTGTTCAGAGATCTAGCATTCTCTATTCCCTGGTATTACATGTTCTCAAAGCTGGTCTTTAGTGATGCTCTTGTAATTTCTTTTATGTACATGTGCAAATAAAGCTCAGGAGGGACTCCATGATTTGTCTGAGAACATACAGTGAATTAGGGTCCACACTAGTGCTGCATCTCAGGCTTCTGACCTGGTTTGGTTGTAGTTTCTCCATCTGCAGCAGCCCTAACCTTCTCAGCATTCTCTGGGGGTATGTTAGCCAAAGGAGTGGCTGAATTTAGCTAAACAACACTTTTAGTTTTTGTTTTGCTTATGTGTTTATTTAATCTTGTCTAGTGAGGTACTTGTTTATAGTGGATTCTGTAGGCCGTGGCGTGATATACTTTGAGGATTGTTCATTCACACTGCCGTGAGGTAGTTTAACCTTGTTTCCTAACTTCAGATCATAGCATCCTAGGTGACCAACTTCTTACTTTGTCTGGAGGACTTTGTTCTTAGAGCTATGTATATTTTCCATTCAGTAGGTGTCATACCCATAGTGTCCTCCACCCCTATTCTCTGGTGCATGCTCACATAGAACCCTCTTGTGGTATTTCTTCTGTGATTCTTGCTGACCTGCAGCCCTTATTCCTGCTGTTCTATTTCTAGTCCGTTGCAGAGGCAAAGACTCCTGAGAAGCGGGCCTTACCATCCAAGCCCACCTCTGCCCCAGCCCTCAGACCTGGACCCAAGAGCACCCCAGCTGCTCCGAAAGCTACTGCAGCTGCCTCAGCTGCGCCAAGCAATAGAAGTCCCCCCATGCCACTGCCCAAACGGCCCACTAGTGAGTATTACCTGTGCCTCCTTCCCAGGAGAACCAGTGAGAAGGGGCCTTGTCCCCACACTAGCTACAGCTGGCACCACTGGCTGTGTGGACCTGCTTATGCCATTCCTCAGAGGGTGCACTGCTCAGTGGCAGCGTGATGGGCCTAGTTTCTTAACAGTTCTTGAGCATTGTGTGAGCTTAGCAGTTGCGTGTATTCAGAAAAATTTTGAGTGGAGGGTACTGTCATGAACTCCCAGGTAGAATTTATTGTTCCTTTCTTAGTGATTCCACAGCTCCCAGTATTTAGTTACCATCAGCTTATACGATGAGAAGAAACAAGCAATTCAGGGCTGAGAGTGTAACTCAGTGATAGAGTGCTTGCCTAGCGTTTACAAGGCCCTTTGGTTTTTAGCACCACAAAAGAACAAAAAGAAAATAAAAGAACCCAGTGCAGTGGCAAATGCCTGTAATTCCAGTAACTTGGAAGGCTGCGTCAGGAAGATAACAAGCCTAGGCCACTTAGTGAGGACCTGTCTCAAAATTTAAAAAGAAAGGCTGGAGATGGAGCTCATGGCTTGCTTAGTATGTGTGAGGCCTGTAGTTTAATCTCAAGTACAACACACAGAGGAACACAGAGAAGAGAGAAAGAAAGGAAAGGGAAATTCAATTTTATATATTGATGACCTTCTTGTAAGACCATATTGAAGACATTGTCAGGACTTCAGAGAAGAATAAGACACAGTGCCTTACCTTCTGAACTACATGGAGTTGAGGACTTTACAGGACTATCTAATTTACTATTCTATTCCAGAGACTAGCACAGTCCCTGGCTCAAAGTGGACATTTAGTAATTGTTGAAAGTGATAAACCTCAGCATCAGGTGAGCCATTCAGTAGGTCAGTTGGTTAAATGTTTTATTAATGTTTGTGCAGCCATTAAGACTGAGGGGAAACCTGCAGAAGTGAAGAAGATGACTGCAAAGTCTGCACCAGGTAACATCCCACCCCCACTCGGATCCCCACCTCTCTGTATCTTTACGATTCCCCTTTGCTCTCCCCATGAACCCTTGCTACCTCTCACTCCTACCTTGCAGCTGACTTGAATCGTTCAAAGACCACCTCCACCAGTTCTGTGAAGAAAAATACCACTCCCACTGGGGCAGCACCTCCAACAGGGGTGGCTTCCACTCGAGTCAAGTCCACTCCCACACCTCCCCGGCCTTCTACAACTCCCATGGACAAGAAGCCCACCTTAGCCAAGTCCAGCTCCTCTGCCCCCAGGCTGAATCGCCTGGCCACCAATGCCTCTATCCCTGATCTGAAGAATGTCCGCTCCAAGGTCGGCTCCACAGAAAACATCAAGCATCAGCCTGGAGGTGGCCGGGTGAGTTCAGAGAGCTTAAGGTTCTTGGCATGCTAGCCCTTGCTTCTCCACTGCCACACCCAGCCACCAAACAAGTGGGACTGTTAGGACATTGGATTCAGTGTCAGGGAATTTTAGCCTGGGCTCTGTAGTGGGCTTTACCCCAGCAGCAGGGAAGGGTGGACCCAGCTCTGAGCTTTCTTTTTGCATCTCAGTCAGAGGGGCTTCCAGTTCTTATGGTTGGGGTTTAGGTTTTTTGCTTGAAGGCAAAGGATTCTCCTGTTTTACAAAGGAAACAGAGGATCCCTCAGAGACCTTGAGGGTGAGAGACAATGATCTAAACCCAGGTTTTCCTGGTCTTACCCTGCACAATAAATGTTAGGCTAGGCAGAAGGCAGCCTGACTTGGGTGGAGTCTGTCTGAAAGAGGACTGAGGTGACCTCTTGTGGCCAGGATGAGTTATGCTACAAGCCTCTGGCTTTCCAAAACAACAGGATTATGCTGGGAGTACAGTTAAGGAAAAAGATAGCACTTCATTTCAAGAATGTTCTGGTTGTGTGGATTCCAGAACTGTGTGTTAACTGTTAGCAAGCATGGGTGCTCAATGTGTGGAAAAGTTGATATCAGAAGTCCATTTGAGACTGTTCAAGTCCCTGGAATAGTAACCTCATCTCTTATATTCTTACTGGCACTTAAACTGTACCATCATCATCCAGGGTACGATACTTAAATTCCTTCAATTCAGAGCTTAAAAATTGAGGAAGGAGGGCTGGGGTTGTGGCTCAGTGGTAGAGTGCTCGCCTAGCTCCTAGGCTGTGCTTTTCCCTATCTTTTTGCTCTTCTTAGGTTCAGAAGATCTTGAATAACTTGGTCTGTGGATTGAATTATTTTCTATTCAATTATATCTGAAGAATATGACACTTCCCGTCACCTGTGGCCTGGCAGCTCACTTAGGGTGTATCAGAACATTAGATGGAAGGACATCATGATTTGAAAAAACACACCTCATACACATTCAGGAGAAAATCACTAATTTGGTGTTCTCAGCCTTCCTTTGTGCCTTTTTTCTCCGAAAGTGGCATCTTGATCTCTTCCTCTGGCTGAGATTTTGGCCTGCAGCTTTTCCACTCAGAAATCTCTGGCTTGGTGTAGCCCAGGAAACGTGTATGTTCTTTCTAGGAACAAAGGTGGTGCTTCTACCTGGGGGCCTGGACTTGAGTTCCCTGCTGCCTTCTTTTCTTGGCATTTGGACTCTCATCCTCTTGGTTTGAAATTTGCCCTCCCTTTATCTCCATCCAGGCCAAAATAGAGAAAAAAACAGAGACAGTGGCTACAACTCGAAAGCCTGAACCTAACGCAGTCACTAAAGCATCCAGCCCCATTGCAAGTGTGCAGAAACCGCCTGCTGGGAAAGTGAGTTCTGTTTAGACTTCCCTCTGGGGAAGTAAAGATGGTTAACACTTTTCTTCCAGCATGAGTCATTTTCTCTTCTATTATACGTTTTTCCTGTCCTTGACTAGTTTCTACTTCTTTCCCATGTTCCTTCCTCTGCTTGATGACTCAGCCATCAGAAAGTTTTTTTTTATTATTCCTGAAAGCTAAGAGAGTGGGAGGCCATTAGCCCCTTGAGGACTATCAGCTCAGCTGAATAGAATGGATTTAAATGTTTTCAGTCACTTCCTTCACACTGACCTTGATCTGAAACCTATCCACTATGTGTAAAAACATACAGGACACCCAGGTTCTTTCTCATAAGACAGGGCACTGGTGATTTTCCAGTACCCAGAACTCTGCAGCCCATTCTCTAACTTGAATTAGAAGGCCTTTCTCATAAAACTGCTGAATGTGGAGATAGTTTCATTTGTCCTGATATTCCTCAGGTAACCTCTTAACTGAAATTTGCGATGCTCATCCCCAGTAAAAACCCACCTACGTCTAAGGAATAACAGCATCTCCTGGAGGGTAGAGGTTCCTTCCTCTATCTCCACACCCTGGAAGCAGGCCCCTCCGACCTACTGTGGGTGGGCCTCTCTGGCCAATGGATGCCTGGGCTTCAGCCCTTAGGGACCAAAAAACTCATACAGTGCATGTGTAGTAGAGAGGAGGTAAAGAAGGTTGTACCATGGCTTCTGGTCCCTGGCTCAGACAAGAGCTCATTCAGAAGTAGTTTTCTAACCAATTATTCATCGGTAAAGTTGTGAAGAAGGAAGACTGGGGTTGTAGCTCAGTGGCAGAGCACCTTGCCTGGCATGGGCAAAGCCCTGGGTTCGATCCCCAGCACCACAAAACAAACAAAAACGGTTGTAAAGAAAGCAAGAAATGACAAGGTATGCTGCGACAACCTATACAGGTTCGAGTTTCTCGTGGTGGGTTTCTGTATTCTGTGGGGAACTCTGCAGTCTGGGGGCTGCACCATTTGCACAAACCCTCCAGCTCTGAAGTAAAGGAAGGAAGCTGGCAAGTATTCCTTGTTTTTGTTTTTTTTGGGGGGGTACTGGAGATTGAACTTAGGGGTACTTGACCACTGAGCCACATCCCCAGCCCTATTTTGTATTTTATTTAGGGACAGGGTCTCACGGAGTTGCTTAGGGCTTTGCTAAGTTGTTGAGGCTGGCTTTGAACTGGAGATCTCCTGCCTCAGCCTCCCGAGCTGCTGGGATTACAGGTGTATGCCACCCAGCAACTATTCCTTCTCAAGAAGGCCCAAGAAGAATTCTTTGTTACAAACCTGAGAGCCAACACCTGTGTTGCTCATTTCCAGGGAACCATTTATATACAACGCAGTGGAATTGTGCATCTTTAACAGCCACCATTGAGCCTGTTCTCTTTGCACTTGAAACTCACAGGGCATAGGATTTAAGCATCTGGAAGATTCAAGAAACTGTTTTTACTCTCAAATCAAAAATAAGTCTAAACCTAAACCCCTGTTGCACTGTGTTTTCTCAAGCCCTTAGACAGATGGATTAAGTTTCTGCTGAAGCTGAAGTCTATGCTTCCCCAACGCCAATGTCCAAGTTTGTATACCCATCTTCATTCTTATATGAGTAGTGTCTTTCCTTCTGTTAGGATCAGATCTGTGCCCTGGTAGCCAGCTGCCAGTGCTTGTCAGAGCACTCTTTGCTTCCAAGGGTGAGTCTGGCTGTAGTAATTCCAGGGCTCAGATTCAAGGGGTGAGCAAGTCCAGAGGATCAGGACTCTGACAGAGTAGAACCAGTGACAGTATGCCCAGCTCATGGGGAAGGGGCATGCCAAGAATATGGATGGGTGGGTGTGGGCATAAGGGGCCTGCTGCTGTCTGGGCCTTGGGAGCCACAGCCCAGCTCTATAACAACCACGTAGTGCTTGTGCAACAACTGCTTATGTCCTCGTGTTGTTTGTTCACCTTTTCACTCTTTCTAATCCCTTTCCTGTGCTTTTCCACACTGTTTTGCCAAAGGTGGGGGCAGAGGTTTAACAGTAACTCTGTTGCTCATTGTGATCATATGTGGACTCACAGCCTGCCTTGTGTCAGATCTAACCAGCCCTCTCCCTTTGTGTTGTTTTTTTCTGTTCTCTAACACTCCAGGTCCAGATAGTCTCCAAAAAAGTGAGCTACAGCCATATTCAGTCCAAGTGTGGTTCCAAGGACAATATTAAGCATGTCCCTGGAGGTGGTAATGTAAGTATAAGCTCTGGCCAGTTGGTATCTGAGACATAGCCCACTGTGGGGAGCCCTGGGGAAGATTCAAGAAACTGTTTTTACCCTTGAATCAAAAATAAGTCTAGACTAAACCTAAGGACCCCCTGCTCTTACAGACAGGACCACAGTGGCCTGGCCTGGGGCTTTCTGCAAGAAGCAGTCCAGCCAATTGAGGGGAAACCTCAGGGCTCAGAAGTGTTTGGACTGGGTGTGTCCCAAAACATCATCCAGTGACATTCATGTGTCTCTTCTCACTCCAGTGGGTGAGAGGCTCTGGGTTTTTCCTCCACCTATGTCAGAGACCTAGTGTGAGGGGAATAGGCCTATTGACTCTATTGTATTTGTGCCTGGGATGCACAGGTCTGTGTACGTTTGTAGCTCCTGGGGAGTACCTACGCTGAGACAGGTATCCAGATCTTTACAAGGTCCATTCTTGAATCCTTGTCATTATAAAATCAGAGAATTAACATTTTCCTCCTACTCCTTCTCTGCTTTTTCATTTCTTTTATTATTCTACCTTCTCTCTTTATTTCCCTTCCTTTTAGAACTCTTCTTTCACTACCTTCTTTTCCCTTTTCACTTTCTACTCTTTCCTCCCATTTTTTTCTTTTCTAATCCCTTCCTTCTTTCGGTCAACTTTTTCTGCCTTTTCTTTTTGTCGTCCTTTCCTCTGTTCCATCAGAATACCTACCTTTTATCTTCTGCTGTCCTGTGCCAGCACTGTGATCTATGTTAGGGTCATAGGTGATTCCATGTACAAGGGAGCTTCTGATGCAGGGAGATACTGGGCAGTCTCATTTAGTATGTGAAGAAAATGCTGTGTTTTTTTCACTTCTCCCTGTGACAGTGCCTAGTTAAGCAGGATTCTGCAGGGCGGTGCCAGGGGCATGTCATGGAGCCATCCGCGGGTAGCCCTGCCCTCTCAGTTTCTCTTGTGTTCATTCGGTTCCTTCTCCTTACTGACCTGAGCTGGGTTAAGTTCTGTCCTGCTTCCCCTTTCCTTTTCCCACTCTGTGCCCTGCTCCTCTAATTATACCCATGGCCTACAAACAGCCACCAGCAGTTTTATTATGAGAAATGTGTCCCTAAAGCATTCCTTCTTGCCCCTGGCAATGCTCCCTTTCACAGGCTCCTCCTAGTCTTTTCTTCCCCAGCAACTCTTCCTGGTCTAGACTGAAGCAGTCTTTGACCAGACAGAGCCTGGCCAGCTGGTGTTGGCCACACATTAACCAACCTCGGGGTGGAGTCAGCTGTAGTGGGAGAGAATCAGCCTAGGAGCCCCACCCCCCACCCCCAGATAGGCATTGACACTAGCTTTTCCTCTTGGGTTCTTTGCCTGGGTAGAAACAGACCAAACAGTTATCCCAGTGAAATTGGTTCTCGTGTGCATGAGATGTGGACATTCATTTATACAAAATAAGAGCTCTGAGAGCAGTTATCAGTTAGTCAGCCCCATAATATATGTCCATGCTATATGTCCATGACTTCAAACAAGAGTTTTTTTGAGGGTAATTGTGCTATTTTATTTTTGTTTTGGTAGTGGTAACGGTCCTTTTTGTTTTTTAAGACAATGTCTTCCTGAGTTGCTTAGGCCCTCATTAAGTTGTGAGGCTGCCCTCAAACTTGGATCTTCCTGCCTCACTTCCTGAGTTGCTGGGATTACAGGTGTGGCTGAATGTGCTGTTGTAAAGCATTTTCATTTTAGGAGGCTTCCTTAGAGAAACTAAGGAAACTGCTTGTGAGCAGTGTCTCCAGGTGAGATGATGAAGGTGAATACACTGGTCACCAAGGACAGTAGAGTCCTTAGTTCCTCTACAGCTTTCTTTAGCCCCTCCTTAATGCCACCCTAAACAAACATGTCATTTAAAAATGGTGGACTCACCGTGTAGTCCTAACAGTATGTTCCCAATAATAAACATACCCACAAGCACGGCGCAGTGGTGCATGCCTGTAATCCTAGCAGCTTGGGAGGCTGAGGCTGAGGATCCAAGTTCAAAGCCAGCCTCAGCAACTTAGCAAGGCCCTTAGCAACTCAGTGAGACCCTGTCTCTAAATAAAATGTACAAAAAAGGGCTGGGGATATGGCTCAGTGGTTGAGCACTTCTGGGTTCAATCCTCAGTACCAAAAAAAAAAAACAACATACACACACATACATAGAGTTACTGCCACAATGAGAGACTTGGAGCAAGATTCCAGTTAGTCCTCCTCACTACAAACAAATATCCCTTGATGAGAGCCAGGGGACTTCAGGGGAATGGAGAACGTGATGTGTTCATGTATTGAATATACCAGCCTTCTTCTGTGGATGTTCCCAGTTTAAGATCTTATGGCAGCCTTGGTTCCATTTCACCCTTAGGCAGAAAATGGGTGCCCAGACCTGTTGGCAGCTGACTTCCACAGCATACTCTGGGATCTGTGTTAGGCCTGCAGATTCTCACAGAGTGGTGCATCCTGAGGAAACATACAGATAGAAAGAGGGGCAGTGGATGCCGTGGCATATGAAGAAGGTGTCCTTCAAAAGACAGACATGGCTTTGCTGGCTGTCAGGCTTCCCTAAGGAGGGCATACTTGGGCCACCCTGGGAAGGAGGCATACATCTTAGGCTAGAAAGAGTACATGCTTTGGAAGCTAGAGCACAAGGTAGAGGTGAGTAGCCAGGGAAGGAGAGGAGCTGTATCTTAGAGGTGGTGGACCTTGTTAACTAAATGGGCTAAGTTAAGCTTTTTAAAACTTTTTATGGAAAATTTTTATATTTTATTATTTTTGAATCCAGGAACACTTTACCACAGAGCCACGCCCCTATCCTTATTTTAGTTTTTATTTTGAGACAGGGTCTTGCTAAATTGCTGAGGCTAACCTCGAACTCTTAATCTTCCTGTCTCAGCCTCCTGTGTAGCTTGGACTACAGTTGTACACCACTACACTTGGAAATTTTCAAACATACAAAAATAGAAAAAAAAAATGGCAAAATGAGCTTGATATACAAGTTAGGCTTTGTTTAGTGTTTTCATGGCCAACACTGGGTGACTGGTGTTTGCCCACCCTAGTTATTTGGATGCCAATCCTAGATATATCACTCAACTAAAAATATTTTATTGTATAAGTTTAAAAGATAAGGACTCCTAGGGCTGGTTTGTGGCTCAGTGGTAGATCATTTGCCCAGTATGTACAAAGCACTGGGTTCGATTTGCAGCACTGCATATAAATAAATGAATAAAATAAAGGTTTACTAACAACTAAAAAAAATATTTAAAAAAGATAAGGACTCCTTAGGCTATATTGAGATAAATGGGGCATCATGGTATATACCATAATTCCAGAGACTCAGAAGGCTGGGGCAGGAAGATCACACTTTCAAGGCCAGCTTCAGCAATGTAGTGAGACCCTCAGCAACGTAGCCAGACCCTGTTTCAAAATAAAAATAAAAGAATGCCCCTGGGTTCAATCACCAGTACCCTCCCTAAAAAGAATGCCTCTGTCCCTCCTGTGAAGACCAAGAGTGGGGAGCTATGTGAATGTGGACTCCATGGCCCTCTCTCTGAGTTGGCCGTGTCTGCCCCTGACAAATATAAACAAGAGACTTTTTCCCAACCCAGACAAAGTATTTACTGCCGTGATTTAGCCACCAACTCCATAGCTGGGGAGTTTCACCTCCTGGGAGCACATATTTAGGGGGGAGTGCATAGAATGTGTCATAAACCCCATCCTCGTTGGAGATATGAATATATATAAATATCTGTGGAATTAACCATGGCCCAAAGAGAAAAGAAGAATTTTTTTTATCTGGGCAAAACTTCAGCTTTTGGGGAAAGATAAGTAAAGTAGAGGCTGTGTGTTTGCGCAGTGGCTGCTTCTCTGTATTTGATGTGGCATGGGTGAAGTAGTTACTCTACAGTTCACATTGGTGACCCTTCAGAGACGGTGTGTGGAGAGAGGGAGTGAGGCTAGAACCTGGGAAGGCTGTGGAGAAGGGTGGGAAGGAGAATGTGATGGCCTACAAGGGGAGGAAAAACACGAGCAGAGCTCCAGAGGCAAGGGCAAGAAGAGCTCAGGCAAGCGACCATACAGGTAGTGACTGCTAGACCCCAGGCTGTGGGTAGAAGTATAAAAATACAGCAGTCACCGTGTCTTTCCTCCTGGAACACAGTGGAGGACATGCTTCCTGACACTGAAGAAAGAAAGACAAGCCCTAAGAAAGTAGCTACCTGTCTAACAGATTGTTCAACCAAGATGGTGTGGCACCTGCTTGCAGAGCCCAGAGGGCCACTGCATGAAAGAATTGATCATATTGGAAAACCAGGCTCTTCTTCAGTCCTGGGGCTACTCTGAGAAACCCTGAACTCCTCGTCAAGGAACATTGAAAGTACTCCTTGTCTGTTAATATTGTTTCCTATATTGACTCAAAGATGTGCCATCAGTCCCAGTACTGAGATGCTTTTCCAAGGCTCCTGATGGACAGGCATGGATAAAAGTCTGATGACCATCTTAAAAGCAGAACCAAGTGTAGAGGACATCCAAACCAGTCTCCAACCCAGGGCATATCTGTTCCATGATTCATTTGGGATGAATAACTTTATAAGGCACTTCATCCTTTCAATTATTTACCAAACATGGACAGATAATCAGCTGAGTAATAGACCCTGTGTGGAGGCTTGCATGGAGCAGAAAACATATCAAGCATAGCACAGCATCTCAAAAACAAGCAACAACAGTAACAACAACAACAAAAATAAATACCTGAAAACAGTCTCAGTCTTTGACCATGTGGCCAATCTTCTGGGAATCTTGCCCAAAGGAGATATCAAGAGTCACAAACACTTTGCATTTGCAAAGATATTAACTGCTGCCATGTTTATAGAAGTGGAAAATAGGCAGTGGCCTAAATGGTCAATATTAGGAATAGGGTTCAGTTTACACAGCATGTTACAGCTTGTTCCATGGCATTTCTTTGCATTTACTATCTTTCTTGGGAAACTACTGACGACACAGAGTTGGTACTTGCAGAATCATATGGGGTTGTTTGTCAGCTGCAGGGAAGTGCATTGCAAAGAACTGGAAGGAAGTATGCCAAAATGTTACTCCGGTTCTCTGGGTGAGGAATAGATGGGTAAGATTTTGAGGTGAAACAAAAGGAACATTTCAAGAGAGTTTTAATGTTGGCTTTTGAGCCAACATTTAGGAAGTAGAGCCATTTGAAGGGTGCCCAAATGGTCTGCAGGGAAAACTGAACATGTTTCTGTGTTAGAGAGAGACAAAAAAAAAAAAAAAAACCAGTAGTCTGGTCTCTGGGATGTGATCAGAGATGAAGAGCAGGGCCCCAGGATAAATTGAAGGCTCTTTTAAGCACTTTGGGACCCTGTCCTTGAATAGACAGCCGGGGATTTACAACGGCGGGGCGGGGGGGGGGGGACCTTGGCTGTGGGAAGATGATGAGGGCAGTATGGGTTTGGCCCTAACATCATACCCTCTCTCTGAGGTAGTAATTTCTTCCTTTTCTTCTCCCTAGGTTCAGATTCAGAACAAGAAAGTGGACATCTCTAAGGTCTCTTCCAAGTGTGGGTCCAAGGCTAACATCAAACACAAGCCTGGTGAGTGGAATCTTTGTGCCCACGGACACTCTCCAAGCAGATGGTCCTGCCATGGGTCTGCTGCTGCCTCTGGCTGGGGAGGTTTCCCGCGATGAAGACTCACAGAGCCAACTAAATATTCTCATCCTGTCCCTGTCATTCACTAACTTGGTGGCGACTTTGAGCAAGGGACTTCTCTTTTCCATCAGCTTTAGTGCCTGCCTCAGAAGGGATTATCAGAACCCCTGATAGAACATTCATGTCAATTCATGGAGGCTCTAGCTGAGAAATGCCACCTGGAAGGGTTAGGTCAAGGGAGTTACCACCCTGACAAGAGAATCACAGGCACTGTTGTCTGGGCCACTGTAGTGAGTTCGCCCTGCAGTCTGTGTTCTGCATGCCAAGCACCAGGCCTGGTCAGAGCTGTACAGGCTGCAGCCTGGCACTGTGGGTGTGGATGAGGATGGCTGTCCCTCCCTGATGGAGAGTATCTCAACCCTACTCAGTAAGAATAGCCCTATTATGGGACTGGGGTTATTTATGGCTCAGTGGTAGAGTGCTCGTCTTGCATGGGTGCAGCACTGGGTTCAATCCTCAGCACCACATAAAAAAAATAAATAAAGTAAAGGTATTGGGTCCGTCCACAACTAAATACACACACATACACACACACACACATATACTTTTTTTTTTCTTTTTAAGAAAAAAAGAATAGCCCTATTATGACAAGCCTGTTCACGGGGCCTCCTCAGAGCCACCCAGGAGCAGGTTACATTTTCTCCATTTCTAGACTGGGCACATAGCTAGATTGCTGTTTCAGTTCTCCACCTGCTTAAGTGATCAATTCCTTTCTGATTCCAGGTGGGGGAGATGTCAAGATTGAAAGTCAGAAGTTGAACTTCAAGGAGAAGGCCCAGGCCAAGGTGGGATCCCTGGATAACGTGGGCCACCTGCCTGCGGGAGGTGCTGTGAAGGTAGCGAGTGGGTCACTGAGGGAACAAAGCTGGGGAGGGGGGTGACTGTGCAGCTAGGATCAGGGTCCAGGCAGGTGGGCACCTGTCACCGCCCCTCAGTCTCTTCAGGAGTCATATCTTCACCTACACTATTGCTGTTTTCCCATCATCCACCATCAGTCCTGAGCAAGGCAGGAGAGGTGAAGAGGCCCAGCCACCTCTCACCTGTCAGCTGGTGGCAGAACCTTGCCCATGGGAGCTGTGGCCTGCCTTATGGAGCCCAACCCAGCCGTTTTCACATGACACACAGTTGCCTGCTTGTCTTATGGAGGGGGATGCGGTATCTGCTCCATGTCAGGTTCTATTCTTGGCCTGGGTGCAAGAGTCTGCGTTTCCAGCTGCCAGTGACAGCAGATCTGGCGTGACCTTGGACCCTGCCTCTGGATGGTCTGCTCAGGTCACCTACCCAGGGCTCTGGGAGAGAACTCAGGTGGCAAATCTCCCTTCTTCAGCACTGGCCAGGCCTCTTCTCTCTTCCTGCCCTCTCCTTTCTCCTCCCTCCCTCCTTCCACTGTTCCATGAGACACTATGTGTGCCCTAGATGGTGTCTGTCCTTTGTTCCAAGACATGGGTGGATGGGGGACCTTGGGAGCAGTGTCCTGCAGGCTTCCAAGCAGGAGGATGCTGCCTCGATTCAGGGAAAGCTGAGCAAAGGGCAGGGGTGAGAGTGACTGCTCTGGCCATCCCTCCCTCTGTGTCTGCGAGCCTGTGCTGGTCCATGCCCAGCCCACCCTTCCTTCCTTTCCATCCAGATTCCAGGCCCACTCGGGTTCAGTGAACATTTCGGGGGAGGGTCCTTGCTGAGGATGCTGTTCCAGTCTTCTTCTGAACCAAGTCTGTCTCAGTGGGACATTAATTGAGGTTTGGCCTCTTGTTCAAGGCCACATAGCCAGCAAATGTAGACTATTATTCAAATTTGGGTCTTTCTGACCGTAATCCTTATGTTTTTTTTTTTTTTCAGTTGTATCCCTTTATTATTTCTGGCATTATTTTTCTAACATGTGGACCTGTTTTTTTCTCTGTTGTGATTAAAAACCAAATAGAAGTCTCCATTGTCACTTTTTGGGCACTCTGGGACACCAGTGTTCAAGCTCACTGGTGCCTCCCACTGTTGTTCCCTCTTTTGTACTTTATCCCCACCAAGTGTTCAGTGTCCCCCAGATTTCCTCTTTCTATGATGCTGTTCGAGTCCCCAAAGCCTCCCTGGCTCACACTTCCTTGTGTCCAAGGGCCCCAGAATGTGCCCAACACAGAAGAGGCTGTATATCGGGGGATGTGACCACATAAATGAGCAGGCAGGTCCCGATGGGCTGCTGAGCACCCTCCTGTGCATGCTATGCAGGGCTGGTCTGGGATTGTGGAGGATCAGAGGTGGCAATGCAGTATCCCCTCTTCCCAACCAAGTCCAGGCCCAAGCTCCAGGTCACCCTTTCCGGCTTGCTGCTGTTTGTCCTGATAGCCCTTTTTATTTGATGCTGGCCTTAGTGGGAAGTCTAGCCTCAGAGAGGCTTCATAAGGCCCTGTGCTCCACAGGGGGGCTCCCAGGGCATATCACCAGACCGCTGGGTTGGGTGGGGAGCGGCGGGCAACCATCCAGATTCTCCAGGTAACTGTGCCTTGAGCTTGAACCAGTGGGTGCCGGGCAGTGGGGCTGTGTGTGAGACCCTCCACCATCACCCATCTCACTCCCTCCCCGACTGACCCCACATTGTCTCCCCCACTGTTTCATTGTAGACTGAGGGCGGTGGCAGCGAGGCCCCTCCGTGTGCGGGCCCCCCTGCTGGGGAGGAGCCGGCCATCTCTGAGGCAGCACCTGGAGCTGGCGCCCCCACTTCAGCCAGTGGCCTCAGTGGCCACACCACCCTGTCGGGGGGTGGTGACCAAAGGGAGGCCCAGACCTTGGACTGCCAGATCCAGGAGACAAGTAAGTGGCTGGGCTCGGCCTGAGGGCCTGCCAGGGGCCCTGCCACTGGCTGAAAATTGAAAGTCCTTTGTTTTTTGACTAGAGTGTGGCCTAAATTTTAACACAGTAACCTTTTATTTTCCAGGCATCTAATGATGACATTCTGGTCTCGTCTTCCGTCTCCCCTGTGTTCCTCCTCTTGTCTCCCCCATTACCCTCCCCCTTCCCTCCTCCCGTGTCACTGCAGATTGAGACCTACAGGCTGACGTTCCGGGCAAACGCCAGGGCCCGCACCGACCATGGGGCCGACATTGTCTCCCGGCCCCCCCACTTCCCTGGCGGCCCCAGCTTAGGCTCCCGGGCCCTTGGCTCCCTTTCCCGGGCTCTGTACTAGACCCATGAGCACCTGGGTGCTAGGCAGCCCTCTAGGCCCCTGCCCTCCTGCGTCGCTTGCCCAGGGCAGCAGCAGTTCTGCCCACACACCTCCTTCCGCTCTCTCCCAGGGCCCAGCTCCTGGGTTCGCTCCTGTCCATCACTGCACCACTACTCCATGGAGAAGGTGGGAGGGGAATGGGGTGGGTTGGGGTCCCATGGGATCTAGGAGGGGGAACCGGATTCCAACCTCCTTTGTTTGGGTTTTCTGGACCAAACCCAAAAGAAACTGACATACCGTCCTGTCCCTTCTCCTTTGGTCAACCTGGAGGGAAGAGTAGAGGTGGATTCTGTGATGGCCGGGCACTGACTGCATCCTCTGGAGTCTGCTAAGCCACTGCCTCTCCCTTTGACCCCCACAATGGCACCTACCATGCAGGTGGTGCCTGCCCTCTTGCTGCCCTGCCCCAAGTTAGTTAGGGGTTGGTGCTGCCTGTCCCGCTGCTTACCATACCTGCCTAGCTGCTGTCACACTTTTTATTCTTTTTCCTAGTAACCTATAAATTGGTGGAGTAGTTTTGCAGGTTGAAGCCATGTGTAAATGAGAGTCCTCAGTAGGTGTTAAAGGAAACAGGGAGGGGAGATGATCCTAAGCCTCCACCCAGGAGGATATCAGGTGTTGGGGGCGCTCAGGGCCCTTGAGACACTGTGGGCAGGGAAGTGAGGTGTGGTGCTGCGGCCTGGTGAACAGGGCAGGCATACTTGGGCTAGTCAGTGTGGACTGGTTGTGTTGGTGTTTTGTGTGTATGCTGCTTTTCTTTTCTAACCAAGAGGCTGGTTTTGGCATCTGTCTTGTTCCCTGGGATCTGGTGGTCAGCTGTGGAATGCAAAGCTAATGCTGGAGAAACGGGAAAAAAGTCATGGAGGTCAAAATCCTTTAGGTCTAGGACACTCAAGCCCTCATGTCCAGGGAAGCCTGAGATGTCCAAAGCTCATATGGACAGTGGGGAATCAGGTCTGAAAATTTAAAAAGTAAAAGGCATGAGAATGAGCCATTCCACTTCCCTTCTAACCTGACTGGAGAGGAGCGGGGAGAGGCTGGAGAGCCCAGCCTGTGGAGGGGTGGCCAACCCAGCTGGGCCCACCTGTGGGATGGCTGCAGTGAGGAGAAATCCCGGGAATTGTATTGACATGATTCTTATTGCACTTGTATTTTTTGTATTAAAAGTTTGCATGGTTTCTAATAAAGGATTAAAACATAAGTTTGTAGTGAAGTGGCCTGGGCTTTTCCATGGGTTTCTCCTCTGGGGGGCATTTTCTGCTGTGCAGACTTGCCTCAGGAGGCTGGCCCAGACTTGGCCCCTCTGGCCCTGATCTTGAACTCCACAGTCTCCACCTGTGCTCCTCACATCCCCTTAGGTTCAAATCGAATTTTATCTGCACGTAGAGGGAGTGAGTTGCTGGGCCTGACGATCCTCTCCAATTCTGAGGCAGCTGTGTCTTTGGGAAAGCTTGACATCAGATCCTCAGCTTCCCGAGCACATGCCAAGAAATTGCACAGGCCTAGTGGAGAAAGTGTAGCCCAAGGCATGAAGGTGGAATTTCTTCCCCAGCTGTCTGCTGAGTGCTCTAAATGTGCCAGGGGCTGTAGGACACCAGTGTTTTCTCAGAAAGATGAAATTGGGGTGAAGGAAGTGATGCGTGCTGGGCCTGAAGGTACCTGGGACCTTGAGGATGCTGAGGTTGACAACAGCCTCTGGGTCCTTTTAATCCCTTTCATCAAGGATTGGGGAGGAGGCAGACCAACTGGAGAGCTCTCTAGGTAGGACACATGAGTAGTCAGTGTTCCTGTTTGGTCCCAGCTCCCTTGAAGAATCCTACAAGCCGGAGAACCTGAGAAGGCTGGCCTGACAAGATGGGGACCAGAGGCCCCTGTGTGATGTGTACTACTACTCTGCAACCATCTAGGGATGGGACAGTTCTGGAATACTTTCCAATTTGCTTATGGCTCAGCCATTACCCCTGTCTGTGTTGTATTGATTTTAAGAGTAAATAAAGCTGCGTGATGTCCCACCAAATAGGTCCCGTGTTGCTTGTCTTGGTTTGTACCCAATGCCCATCTCATCCCATGTCAAGGTCCTGATGTGCAATGCACTGTGTCCCCTTTGCATGGTTTCTAATAAAGGATTAAAACATACATTTGCAGTGAAGTGGCCTGGGCGTTTCCACGGATTTGCTCTGTGCTTGCAACAGGGTTGCCATACCACCCAAGGAGGTGCCTGGGAAGGAGCTGCTCAACACTCTAAACCTACAAGTACAGTGACCATCTGACAAACTCCCCATAGTGTGGGTACTCCTACGATCAGGAGTCAATAGTGGGTCTCCCCAAGCAGTTAGAGCTGATTGACAGCACTGACTGGGAGCTCATCTTGAGAGGGGTGGAAAGCACCAAGCCCTAACAGACAGTTCCCAAGACTTGAACCACAGCCAGCTTGCCCCTGTAAACATCTTTGAGCCTCACCCTTTCATACCTTTTTCTTGGTATAGGGACTGAGCCCAGGGGCACTTAACCACTGCGCCACATCCCCAGCGCCCCCCACCCCCCCTTTTTTCCCCAAATTTTGAGACAGGAGCTCACCAAGTTGTTTAGGGCACTAAGTTGCTGAGGCTGGCTTTGAAGTTGTGATCCTCCCACCTCAGCCTCCCAAGTCACTGGGATTGCAGGTAAGCGCCACTAGGCCCAGCCATACCTTCATTCATGTAGGGAACTGTTGCCCACAATGGAGAGTGCTGAGGCCCAGAGAGAGGAGCTGATAAGCAATACTCACAAGGGATAAATAGAACTTTATTTTAAATAAACATTTGCACTCTGTACATAGCCCCAGCGGAAGAGGGGCTCAGTCATCAGCTGTCTTGCGCACGTCAAAGCTGCCACAGGGTCCTCGCAGCAGTTCTGCCAGCAGCGCAAGCAGCTGCCCATGCTCCTGCTGCACAGTGGGTGGAAGTGCAGCCAGCTCACTGCGCAGGCTCCGCTCCACCATGCGGCCCAGGGCCCGTCGCAGCTCCCTCAGCAGTCGCACCGTTCGAGAATCACCCTCTAGCCGCAATAGGTCACTGTCACACAGGGAGATGGTGGCCCGGCGCCCATCATCTGGGTGAAGGGAGGAGACAGTGGGGAATTGATGTGAAGCCAGGCCTCTGAGAACATGGAGCCTGTGAAGGAGCAGGGGCCAGAAGCTGAGGTACCTACCACGGACATGGACATCCCCATCTGTCAGCAACAGCACAGCCAGTGGGTGCACCTGGGAGGAGTCCCGGACAAAGACACTGCCATTGGACTTGACAGCCATGAAGTACGTCAGCCAGCGGCTCCGTAACCGTGTGGCCTCCCTAGGGAACACAGGGCTGGGTGAGGCCACCCTTCTGGCCTTTCCCAGCTGCCCTGTCTAGTCCTGCCTGCCCCCCACCTGTTGATGGTGGACTTGTGCAGCAGGATGTTGCCAGATTTGGTCCTGTAGGTAACACTGTTGGGCTTGAACTTCCCCTGCCGGGTCACCTTGCCCTGCCTCACCTACAGGGAAGGAGGAAAGAACAGATGGGCTTGAGCTAGGAGCAAGCAGATGGGAAAAGAGGCTGAGAGCTGCTCAACTGCTTCTGAAAGAAGTACCTGGATGAGGTTGGGGTAGAGGCCGGCCATCAGCACACCCTTCACCAGCTCCTCTTCCTCACTGTACTCATTGCACTGGGCAGAGGGCAGCGTGCAGTCCGAAGGCTTCCCCACCAGGAAGGCCTCATAAATGTTCTCTGAGAACTGCTTGATGAGCCCTGGGGAGGCAAGGTGCTGAGTGAACAGAGGTTCCTGTCACAAAGTTGGGAGGGGGAGTTACCAGGTGCGGGGGCTGGGGCTGACCATGGATGAAGCGCAGGCTGGGTGCATAAAGCAGGTTTTCCTCCAGGTAATTTTCCCGGGAAGTACGGTCTTGCCAACGCAGCACCTCCTCCCAGCCAGCCACAGCCCGCACAAAGGCCAAGTGATCACTGCCGCTGTCGTGGCTCAACAGCGCCTTCACCTAAGAGGAGAGAAAGTACTGGGGTCACAACAGGGGCCAAAGGTCACCTCAGGACAGCAGGTGATAAAGGGTTGGATGGGACAGCCAGACAACTACAGGACGGGACTAGGTCTAACCTTGTCCACCTCGGCCCGATTCTGCAGGCTGCTACTGAAGGGGTCCCGGGTGAGGCAGGAAACAACCACCAGCAGTGGGTGCAGGCAACGGAAGATGGCTGCCAGTACTATGGCCTTGGCCAGCCGGGGGTCAGTGGAGATGTGGGCCAGGCGCTGTCCCAGGGTGGTCAGGTACTCCCGCTGGTCCAGCACCCCTGCAACAGTTCAGCTGTCAGTCCTACCCAAAGTCACTCACAGTCCAGCCCAGCCTTGTCTGGCCCAGCCTACACTCACCGATCTCCTGGAGCAAAATAACAGCTTCATCTACAGCCTTGATATTTGGACTGTCCACGGCCTTGGAAAGGAATTCCACTGCCTACAGAAAAAACAAGCCAGAATCCGCATAAGTCTGCATCTTTCCTGCCCCTTTCAGAGTCCAGTCCTCGCCCAGCCCTGCCTCTGCCGCACCGTCTTCTCAGGCATGTGGATCTTGGCTTGCAGCACCAGGTTTTCAAGAGGTGTGCGCAGGATTTCTGGCACTTGGAAAGGAACCATTTTCTCTAGCCGGCTCCGAGGGAACAAGTGGTAGGCAAAACCTGACTGGCAGCGGCCTGCCCGACCCCGGCGCTGGATCACATTGGCTCTTGACACCCATACAGTCTCAAGGCAGGACACCTGGGGAAAGGGACAAGTGAGAAGCCATAGGCTTTCCTCGGTGTTTTCCTGCTTCTCAAATACCCCCACTCAAGGCCCTCTCACTATAGGGACACTGAGATCCTTTGGCCTTCTCAAAACATACAGGTATAAAGTGCATCAGTCCTAAGGGCCACCTCAGAAATGAAATCCCCCCAAGGACTGGCTGGGCTCAGGAGAGAGGTGCCACCTTGGTTTTTAGGTCGTAGCGTTCCTCCTTGTGCAGGCCGCTGTCCACGACATGCACAATGTCATTGACTGTGATGGAGGTCTCAGCAATATTGGTGGCCAAGACAATCTTGCGCACCCCCACTGGAGGCTGCTGGAATATGGCCTTCTGGTCCATCATAGGGATGTTGGAGTGCACTAAAGGACGATAAGATGCATTATGGTTATGGGCACTGCTCCCACCAGAACCAGCTCCTAGAACCCATCTTTTTCTTCTTAGGGTTGAACCCAGGAGCTCTCTACCACAGAGCTACCTCCCCACCCCTTTGTAATTTTTAGAACAGGGTCTTGCTAAGTCACTGAGGGTAAACTTATGATGGTCCTCCTCAGCCTCCCAAGTTCTGAGATTATAGGTGTCCACCATACACCTGGTTTGACCCCATCTTGATGAAACCAAGGCCCAGACAAATCATAAGCCCAGTGAAAAGTAGTGAAAACTTGGTCAAAAACTTGAGCTCCCCAAGTCCCAGTTGGGTTAAGGAGAGAAGGCAAGACTCGTTTTAGGGCTCATACCCAGGCTCTCACCTGGCAGGATGAGATACTTGCTCTCGTGCATGCCCAGGGCCTCCTGGAGGCGTTGCTGCACTCCTTTGATCTCCTGCCAACCAGGCAGGAAGCACAGGATCCCACCTGTAAAGGGGCCCTGCAGGCATGAGCCGGTTGCTCTGGCAAGTGGGTGGCGGGGTGGGCATGGCTAGGCAGAGGAAGCACCCACCTGGTTCCCCCCGGGCATCGATGTGCAGAACCAGATCCGTCACAAGATCCAAATCAAGTGCGCATTCATCCTCTGACTGGGGTGAGGGAAGAGAGGCTACAGTCATAGCTCTGGGGTGTGGGGTCCGTGCATAGGACACAGCCACGATTACTTAGTGAGGCACAGCCTCTTTAACCCCTCTTAACCCTCACATCCTTGCCACTCAAACATGATTATTCCTGATTTTATCAAGGAAACTAGACTGGGGAGAGTAACTTGTGCTAAGCTACCAAGCAACGGGGACAGGGAGAAGGGAAATCCAGAGGAAAAGCCAGGAGCCCTGGGTTGGATGGGTTGGAGCATCCTCACCTCATGGTGCCGGTGTCGGTGTGGGTACTGGTGTTTGCCCAGCTTGGCAAGGATGTCCTCCAGGTAGTGCTCCTTGACGGGATACATGAAGCCAGGCACCTTGATGACAGGGCAGCCACCAAAGTAGCGGGAGAAACGCTCATTATCACCTGTAGCACTCATGAGCACCAGCCGCAGGGCCGGGTTGAGCCGCTGAAGGCCCTTGAGCAGAATCAGCAGGAAGTCTGTGTTCACATCCCGCTCATGGACCTCATCCACAATAACATGGCTCACACCCTCCAGGCTGGGGTTGCTCTGCAACTTCCGCAGCAGAATGCCCACAGTGCAGAAGAGCAGGGCCCCGCCTCGGGCTGGGGGCTTGCTTTCCAAGCGCACCTGGAAGCCCACATTCCGGCGCAAGGAAGGGCCCAGTTCATGGCTGACCCGCTGTGCCACAGACACAGCTGAGATACGGCGAGGTTGGGTGATGATCACATTGCAGCGGGCACCGCGGCCCTCGGTCACATAGCGCTCCAGCAGCAACTGGGGGATGCGCGTGGTCTTCCCACAACCTGTGTCCCCAGAGATGACCACAACCGGGTGCTGCTCAATGGCATTGAGGATGGTGTCCCGATGTGGGTCCACAGGGAGCTGGGGAGCCTCCTGCCAGATTGGCCCTCGCCGCCGCCACAGCTCTAGCAGGCTCTGACTCAGTCGTACTTCCTCTGCTTCTGACAGGGGCACGTAGGGCTTGCCTGTTATAGGGTCACTCAGGGGCCCTGAGTCCTTCCCCAAGGGCAAGATGTCATCACTCTGCAGCCGGAGCTCTGGGGAGATCCATGAACTGTCCACAGGGTACTGGGGGACAAGGAGGCAAGCAAAATGGTGAAACAGAAATACCATCTTCCTCTTTCATACACAGCCAGCCCTTCCACAGGATTCATCTGGGTCAGATGTTAGGGTCCGACCTTTGGGGCCAAGGACTCAGGCCATTACAGTCCTAAGACCCTCATGGGCCAGACTGGGCTGCTTAAGGCAAGGGGCTCCCAGACTCCAGGGAAGAAAGGGAGAGAGCACTGCCTGCTGCAGGTGGAGGCCTTCAGTCTGGAGAAGATGGAGGCATACAGATGGCAGGGGACTTGGGGCCTCTTACATGATTCAGGAAGGTCTCTATCTTGCGGAGGATGGGCTCAGGCACCTGGATGGTACACGGCCGGCGCTGGGTCTCACCCAACTCACGCAAGGAGGCCAGGTTATACATGGCATGGGTAAGCGGCTCATTGTTCCTGTCCACCAGGCCCAGGCTCTGCAGAGGGGACATATATGGCTCAGACTAGGATGCTGGTCCAGACAAGCTCAGAAGCTCCAGAAGCTCCAAGAGACATGTGCAAAGCAAACCTCTTTTCTGAGAGATTTTGGTTTTCAGCTTATATGGTAAAGAAGAGAAGAAACCGGGAACCAGGAAAACGTGGATCTCCACAAAATAACAATTTAAGTAGTCTACTAGTTAAAATCAATTCAAGAAGAGCTAAACCTAGTGGACAGAGTGGTGTACATCTATAATCCCAGCTACTCAGGAGGATGAGGCAGAAAAATCCCAACTTCAAGGTTAGCCTGGGCAACTTCATGAGCCCTATCTTAAAATTAAAAAAAAAAAAAGGGGCGGGGGTTGGGGGAGACTGGGGATGTAGCTCAATGGTAGAGCCCCCTTGGGTTCAATCCCCAGTACTGCAAAAGAAAAAAACAAAACAAAACCAAGAAAAGGTAAACCTGACATATCAGTGCAGAATGGCCCTAACCCTGTCCAGGTATGGTGCCCTTAAGGAGAAACCACTCTATAGCTGGAGCTCCCCACAGTGCCCAAGAGACAGAGACCAAACTTATCTTCTTGAACTCCCATTACATACCCAAGGCCAACTAAGCCAAGTCCTGAATGACCCCATAATACACTCGACAGGGTGTTCTCCCTGTGCTGCCTCACTAGAGCCTCCCCACCAGATTCTTCAGCTCTATCTGCAGCCCTACCCCCCGGGTCTTCACATAGACGCTGTCCCATCTGTGACCCCATCATATACAGAAATAAATGGAATTTCTTGTTAAAATGTGTATTTTAATAAAATAAGCCAATTAAAGGAAAAAAACATACCTTGTTTCCCTACATGCCTACACCACCTCACAAGAAAGAAAATGAGGCATCCTGACCCTTCTGGGATATGTGTAAAACCAGTCATTGCCCCTAGTCTCATGTTCCCATCCCATGTAGGGTCAGGGCTATGCTCACCCTTGCAAGACAGAGCCAGTGCTTCTTGAGAAAGCCTCTCCCTCTACAGGCACCATCCTCTTCCTCTGAATCGGCTCTAAGGATCTCATGGACAGGGATCCAGTCCTTGGACCAGAGGTGCCAACTCAACCACCTTGCTGCAAGATAGGGTTTCCACCCTCTTCCGGGACTGCACGGGTTCAACCCAACAGTGTCTGCAGAAGGGCCACCCAGCTTCTCATCTCAAGTGCTGCCACAGGAAACCTGCTCCTCTGCCGCATCATTACCATGACAGCTTAGGAACAGCAGGTAAAATTTCAGACTTCTCCAAGATTTGCCAGTTAGTGTTAGTCCTGTTCTCTTGAGCCAGAGGCAGAGCACACCCACCCCCCCTTCATATAGCTCACCACCTGTGTGCTTCCCTCCATCTTCTATTCTCCAGGTTCTCCTTACCTCTCACCACAGCTGGACTTAAAATGCAGTTTCCAAAGTCAACTTGATCACTCCTAGTGATCACTTTCTCTTGTTCTGCAACTAAACCTCTGCTGTCCCAGGTTCCAATAACTCATTTCTCAGTCAGGCACAATGCTAGTCCCACTACTTCAAGCAAACTTCCAACTGTAGGTCACACTGTGTCACCTTGAAACTTCCCTCATCTTTACCCCAGATGCGTATTAAATTATTCATTTGGCCACAAAACCTAGGTCATCAAGATGGTTTTGAACACTATATCTGCCTAATTTTATGCCTTTCAGAACAATAATGTCTTTTTTCTGGCTTCACCCAGGTTCTGGCCAAGTCTTGAAAGGCTGTGGTCATAAGCAAAATATTTCCGTGGGGACTTTTGGGGAAGTTGTAGAAACAATAACCACACAGCCTACAAGCAAGCAAGGCTGGACACCAGGTCCTTTTGTGCCCATGCCCAAGGCGTAGTGTAGTGGTTGTCACTTCCTAAAAAGAACAATTTGCCACATAGGGAAGCTTCAAGACATTTTGATACTTCATATCAAGGACACTCCTGGACTCACAAGGACACTCCTGGACTCACCTTAAGTTTCTTGCAGGCCAAGGCTGCTGCCTTGTTCTCAGCCTCTGCTTTACGGCGCCCTTTAGCAACAAAGGTCATAGGACAGGGCCAGAGCAGAGTGAGAGTAGACAGTTTGGTCTTGGTGCCCACAGTATGGAACTGCATGAGGTTCTAGACAGAAAGTAAGCAAGAAGGTTACAAAAAGGCAGGGATTAGAAAGAGATTTGTGGCATCCTCAAAATGCCAAGGGACCCAGAGATGGAATTAATTACAATCTCAGTAGGTACCAAACATCAGTCACACTACAAGTGCCACTGTACAACCAGAAGCAGGCCCAGTAGAGCTGGGGCATCCTAGTTCTGGGCTTGCTTCTCATGCTGCACCTCAACTTCCACAGAATAAGATGGGGTCTGGACAAAATCACTACCTGTCCTCCCAGCCCACTGTCCTCTAAGTACCTTTAGGGCGACTGAATTGAAGGTGTCAGTGTGAGCTCAAACCAGGCACATCTTAGGGGAGCAAAAAGCCCTGCACCGATATCCTGCTAAACCAAAGCCCCTGACTCTTATGCCAACCTCCACCCGTGAGGAGATCCAGATCTTCCACTCTGCAGCCCCTCACCCTGCTCCCTGTGCTCCTGTTTTATGACTTCCTTCCTGTCCCTCTGCTTCACCCTCCAGGGATTCTGTGTCTCTCCGGCTGGCCTAGGTGAACTGAGGGAATGGAACATGCACCCTCAGACCTCCTGCATCCCTGTGGCTTCCCTGACTTGGTTTTGAGGAAAGCAGACATGAGCAAGTAAGCTGCCTGAGCATACTCCCAGGAGACCCAACTCACCTTGGCCGTAGAGGAGGATGTTGCTATCTGAATCACCTTGGCCAGAAGGTTTTTGGGAAGCGGGAACTGGGTCAGAGCCCTGATAGCACTGTCGTCATCTGTCATTTCAAAGGAACCTCCCCTGGGAGTACCAAAAGTTTAGTTGAGAAAGTCTGCTCTCTTCCTGAGCCAATTTCCCCTGATGTGCTGGGACTCCAGGTGCTTGAACACTATATTGTTGTAGCAGGTAGCCAGGAGGCACGAAAAGATGAGAGCCTAGGCTTTGCTATGCCACATGGTCTTCACAGACATTTTGTATAGCCCATGGCTTCCCCAAACAGGAAAGAGTAGAGAGTAGAGGCAGGCAGAGAGGTTGCTAAGACTCTGTAGGAGTCAAGTATGAGCTGGAGAGAGGGTTCATGCTGCTGTTCTGTGGAAGCCCAACCATAGCACAAGATCACATTTACCAAAGTAGGCTGCCCCCACAAATTAGCAGATGCACCAATGAGTGACAGTATGTGCCAGGTGAAGTGTGGGACAGAAGGCTCAAGAGAACATCCACCCCTCCCCATACAAAGGAGCAGCCAGTTTCCCCTGCATCATCCACCACAACTATACCTTGAGTCCCTGAGTGGGGTATGGGAGTCCTGCTGGGTCATGGACAGGAACTCGGTAACATCAATGGTCCCCTCTTCAAGCTCTTCCTCCTCATCCTCCTCTTCCTCTCGACCCAAGGATCGAGAAAGACCCCCAGGTCCCCCTGGCCTAATGCTTTCAGGATTCAATTGCCGCCAAGAAGTGGGGGGCATGGTGGGTTCCGGGCGCCACCAGCTGTCAGCCGGAGAGCCAAAGCGATCAGCTAGCACTCGATATTTGGCCGCATCAAACAGCTCATTCCGGGGACCTAGAAGACCCCATCCCTAGGGGAAAAAGGGACACTATGAGGATCACATCTCAGTCTGCCTGGACCATGTCCAGCTGTAATATAAGTCACTTGTGTTTTGAGCTACACTTTTCACCTGTCTACCTGCTTCAGCCCCAAGTTCAGAAAAAAGAGAAAGAACACTTAAAAATGCCCAACTTTTACAGATGAAAATGATAAGTGCACCTATTAGACCAAAATATAAAACCCATAGGGTAACAGGGGAAAAGATACATTCACACAGGAATCTAGGAAGAATCAGTAAATACAGCAGCTAGGAAATAAGTATCCCATACCATCCAACTGAGATAACTTCTTCCACAAAAATCCTATGCTGGGAATACATTCTAAAGAAATAATGTGATGTGTTTTTAAAGCCATTAATATAAAAATAATCAGCAAATTTGATAAAAATAAGTTTTCTCTTTATATCAATAACATTCTATCCAATAAAGAAATCAAGAAAATAATTCCATGGGCTGGGGATGTGGCTCAAGTTGTAGCGTGCTCGCCTCACGCCTGGCATGCGTGAGGCACTGGATTCGATTCTCAGCACCACATAAAAATAAAGATATTGTGTCCGCCTTAAAAAAAAAAAAAGAAAGAAAGAAAGAAAGAAAATAATTCCATTTACAACTGCACTGAAAAAAAAAAAACAACACACACAAATAAGAATAAATCTGACCCATGGAAATGAAATACCTGTACAATGAAAACTATAAAACACTGATGAAAATAAACTGAATAAGACATATAAAATTGGGGCTGGGGATGTGGCTCAAGCGGTAGCGCGCTCGCCTGGAATGCGTGCGGCCCGGATTCGATCCTCAGCACCACATACAAACAAAGATGTTGTGTCTGCCGAAAAATAAAAATAAATAAATAAATATTTAAAATTCTCTCTCTCTCATCTTAAAAAAAAAAAAAAAAAAAGACACATAAAATTGGAAAGATATTCCATGTTCATGGATTGGAAGAACTGGTATTATTAAAATATCCAGACTCCCCAGGGCTACATACGGGTTCAATGCAATCTCATAAAAATTCCAAGGGTATTTTCAACGAAAAAGAAAAAAAAAAAAAAACAATTCTGAAATTCATATGGAATCACTAAAGCCCCAAATAGCCAAAACAATCTGAAGAAAGAATAGTGAAGACAGGGCTGGGGTGTGGCTCAGAGCTAAAGCGCTCACTAGCATGCATGAGGCACTGGGTTCAATCCTCAGCACCACATAAATATAAAATAAAGATATTAAAAAAAAAAAAAAGGATAGTAAAGTTAGCCAGGCATAGTGACACATGCTTGTAATCCCAGCAATTCAGAAACTAAGGCAAAAGTATTGCAAGTTCAAGGCCAGCATGGGCAAGTTCATGAGACCCTGTTTTACAACTATAAAGCTAGGGATAATACTCAGTGGTAGAGTACCCTTAAGTTAAATCCTCAGTACCACAACCCCGCCCCCCACCAAAAAAAAAGAGAGAAAGAAAAAGGAAGTTAAAGACACCACACTTCCTAATTACAAATTATATTAGAGTTAATCAAAACAGTATGGTAAGATGGGTGTGGTGGTGCACTCTATAATCCCAACAGCTAGGGAGGTTAAGGCAGGAGGATTGTGGGTTCAAAGCCAGCCTCAGCAACTAGCCAGGCCCTAAGCAACCTGGTGAGATCCTGTCTCTAAAAAAAAAATACAAAAAAAAAGGGTGGAGGATGTGGCTCAGTGGTTAAGCACCCCTGGGTTCAATCCTCAGAATCAAAAAAAGGCCAAAGAAACAGTATGGTAGGCCAGGTGTGGTAGCACACATCTGTAATCCCAGCAACTCAGGAGGCTGACAGGGGTATCGAAAGTTAGAGGCCATCCTGGGCAATTTCATGAGACTCTATCTCAACATTAAAAAAACCAAAGGCAGGGGATGTAGTTCAGTGGTGAAACATTCTCTGGGTTCAATCTCCAGTGTTAACAAAACAAAAACAGTAAGGTACTGGCATAAAAACAGATAAACAAAATAGAATAGACAGCCAGAAATAAACTCAAGTATGTAATAATCAACTAATTTCCAATAAGAGCACCAAGAAAACACAACAGGGAAAGGACAGTTGCTTCAATAAATGATGCAGGGGAAAACTGAGTGTCTATCTACATGCAGAGGAATGAACCCTCATCTTACATCTTATATCACATACAAAAACCAATTCAAAATGGATTAAATTAAACCGTAAGACATGAAATCAAAAAACTTGATCAAAACCAAAAAAGCAGGGCTGGGGTTGTTGCTCAGTGGCAGAACACATCCTTAGCCATATGTGAGGCACTAGGTTCGATTCTCAGTATCGCACATAAATAAATAAAGATCCATCCACAACTAAAAATATATACGTTCAAAACTAAACAAAACACTAAAAGCATAGTGGGAAAAGCTCCGTTATCTTAGCTCTTAACAGTAACTTCTAGGATATCTCACCAAAAGCTCAGACAACAGGAAAAGAAAAAGAAACAGGACTACATCAAGCCAAGAAACTTCTACATGGCAAAAGAAAACCATCCACAAAATGAAAGCTGGACCATTTTTGCGAGCCATCCATGAGTTGTGTATGTGAGCTATGTGCATTGTAGCTATGTGAAGGGACAGGTCTGGCACTGCATGCTGTATTAGGCTGTGCGATGCAAGTCCACCTCTCCTCTCGCTCTGCCTGTGATCCCACACATCACCTGAGAAGGTTGTGACTTGCCAAGATATCAATCAATCTGCTGATCAGAAGACATCATGAAGCAAGACTCCACCTTTGAAACCTTATCCCCTGCCTTATTTGGTGAAGAACATTCCACTGAAACTCCTTTGTATGTCCCCCCCCCTATAAAAATAAAGAGATTCCGGATGCACATTCTCTTTTTCCTGAGCCTTCCAGCGTGGAAACTGACCCTTAAGGTCGCAGAGCAGTCCCACCCTTGATCTGAGAAACTCAAGTCCATGTGTTGCGTGATTTCTTCTCCATTTTCTTAGTTTAATGTTGCAGCCAGCTCCTTTGAACCCAGTTCATCTCGTCAGCGTGGGTTGCTGGCGAGAGACCATGAAGTACAAGAAAATATTTGGGAACCACAAATTTGTTAAGTGAATACCCAAAACATAAGCCACTCCCATAACTCAATAGCAAAAAATACAAACAACCCAATTAAAACATGGGCAGGGCTAGGTGGAGATACAGTTTAGTGGTAGAGTACTTGCCTAATATGTGCAAAGTTGTGGGTTCAATTCCCAGAATTGGGAGGAAAAAAAGGGAGTAAAGAACCTGAACAGATATTTATTTAAAAATAAATAAATAAATAAATAACATGCTGCCAATAATAGTGTGTGAAAAGGTACTCCACATCACTATTCATCGGGTAAAAGCAAATCAAAACCACAATGAGACACCTCCTCACAGCTGTTAAGACGGCTGTGTTATCAAAAAGATACAACAAATATTGGCAAGAATGTACAGAAAAGAGAACCTTTGTATACTGCTAGTGGGAATGTAAATTAGCAGAGCCATTATGGAAAATAATACAGAGATTCCTAAAAAAATTATAAATAAAAATACCATATGGCCCAGCAATACCGCTTTTGGGTATATACACCTGAAGGAAATGAAATCAGTTCCTCATATGGATACCTGCCTTCCCATATCCTTGGCAACATTATTCAGAATAGCCAAGATATGGGAATAATTACAGTGTCTTGTCAACAGATGAAGAGATACAAAATTGTGATATATGCACAATGAATTACTCAAGTTTTAAAAAGGAGATCCACCACTTGCAACAACATGGATTAATCTGGAAGACATTATGCTAAGTGAAATTAAGTCAGACAAGGAAAGAAAAATAAGCATGATCTCACTTATATGAAGAATCTAAAAATAATCCAAAACACAAAAACAGAGAGCAAAGCAGTAGTTCCGAGGTGCAGAAGGGGAAATGGGAAGATGGGGGTCAAAGGAAACAAAGGCATAGACAGGTAAGATGAATGAGTCTAAAGATTGAATGTACAATATGAGAACTAAAATGAGTATTGCCTTATAAGAGTAGATTTTAGTTGCTCTCATATTAAAAAAAAAAGGGATAATAAGGACATGAATGATGGGTGTATTCATTTGCTTGACTGCAGCAATCATTTCACTATGTGTGTATCTGTAAGAGTAATTTAAAAAAAGAATTACAAGTCTCCTGGGGAGCAAAATCACCTGCAGTTGAGAACCACTGAGGTAGAGCTTCCCTACAAGAGACAGAAATTTATACACATTAAACATAGAGAAGATGGTTGAATCTAGAAGAGACAGACTCCCCAAATAGAGAGGATAGGAAAAAAAAAGATATTTTGGAGACTGAAAGTGATCTAGAGAGACAGGAGAAGCAGAGCTGAGAAAGGAACCTAGTGGTACCAACTCAGAACACCCAAGCAGAGCAAGGGCTGACAAAAGGCCAATGAATCTGGTAAAGCTGAAAAGTCTGGTCCAGCCACGAAGCAATTACCAAGCAACCACATCAAGCAACCACTGCCATGCTCTGGGGAATAAGGGGAAGGGATACAAAAGTAATCAGAGGCCTGGCACACCTATAATCTCAGCAGCCTGGGAGGCTGAGGCAGGAGGATCACAAGTTCAAAGCCAGCCTCAGCAACAGTGAGGCGCTAAGCAACTCAGACCCTGTCTCTAAAAAATACATACATACATACATAAAAAATAACCAGAGACCTGAAGAGGACCATGACACTAAGTGAAAAAGAGCTGTGTGGGTTGGACATAAGACAAGAAAAGAGAGTAGAACACAAGTATGTTTGAGGTTACAGAAAAGAACCTGCTGGGTGTGATAGCACAAGCCTGTAATTCCAGCTACTTAGAAGGCTGAGACAGGAGGATTACAAGTTTGAAGGCAGCTTGAACAACTTAGTGAGACTCCCTCTCAAAATAAAAGGGTTGAAGATGTAGCTCAGTGGTAGAGCACCCTGGGTTTAATCCCCAGCACCAGCCCCCTGACACACACACACACAAAAAAAAATCTGAAAAATTAAAGAAAAGGATTGGAGAGGAAGAGAAGCCATACAAGGCCAAAAGGAACAGAGAAAAGAGATGGGTGGTACAGGGGTCCAGGACAGGATCTTCCCTTTTTAGATACAGTAAGGAAGCAGGGTCAGGACCTTGCAGGAGGAACTGCTGAGGGACATGAATCCTGGCAAGAGCAGAGATGAAGACCTAGGGACCTGAGGAAGATTCGAGGTTCAACCACAGAGGGGTCAACTAGGCATGGAAATACTAGTGAGCAGCATTGACACTGGGTAACCAAAAACCTGAAAGCAACTCATGCCCAACCACTGGGAAGTGAAAGCAGCACCTATCATACTTCCCTTACAAGTAAGCAAGGACTATCTGGCTATAGGGGAAACCATGCAAAATAACAGGGGGGGAAAAAAAACCAGAAACAACAAAAATGGAAATAGATCCTTCATACTCTATTTAGGGAGTTTTCATACAAGGGTACTCTGTAGTTTTTAAAACTACAGAAAGTAGACAACCATGACGAGATAACAAAGGAAGGAGAGAAGAATGTTAAAAAATAAACAGGTTCCCATTAGGCATAGTGGCACACCCTTATAATCCCAGCTAGTTGGGAGGCTGTGGCAGGAAGATCACAAGTCTGAGGCCAACCTCAACAACTTAGTGAAGCCCTAATCAACTTAGCAAACCACGTATCAAATTTTTAAAAAAAAATGGCTGGGGATATAGTTTAGTGTTGAGCACCCCTGTGTTTAATCCCTAGTACCAACAAGTACATATATACATATATTCTCTCATTGGCTGAAACCAAGAAGTGAATGACAAGGGCTCCAGATAGGTGAAGAGCTAAACACCATGTCAACCTCTACCAACCTCTACCAGTAGTGCACAGTCAACTAACAACTTAGGAGGCTGAGGCAGGAGTATCGCCAAGTTCAAGGCCAGCCTAAGCAATTTAGCAAGACCTAGTCTCCAAATAAATAAAAAAGGCTGGCAATGGGCTAGGGTTGTGGGTTGGATTCTTAGCACCACATATAAATAATTAATAATAGGGCTGAGGTTGTGGCTCAATGGCAAAGTGCTTGCCTCGCATGTGTTAGGCACTGGGTTCGATTCTCAGCACCAAGTATCAATAAATAAAATTAAGATCCAACTAAAAATATTTAAAAATAAATTAAAAAATTAAAAGTTCATGGAAAACATAAATAAATGAATGAATGAATGGCCGGTAATATGGCTCAGTGGTTAAGCGCCTCTGGATTCAATCCCTCATACCCCCTCTTCCCCAAAAAAGATGCCAGAGAAACTACAGAACAAAGGGTAAGGAATTTCCCAGGAGGGAGGTCTGCATGACTTTCACTAAGAAGGGTCACCTTGAACAGCTGGCAGGCTGCAGCTGCAGCCTGCCGCTCAGCATCGATCTTCTTGCTGCCATAGCCTTCTACCTCCACGCTCTTGGGCCACTTTATGTGCAGGGTGACTTTCTGGGGAAAAGAAGACATAATAAGGCAACTAGTCTTTCTGGACTACAGTTTTTGCAAATCACAGGGAGAATCAACAACAAAACGGTAGCCCTCAGGTTGTGTATAATGGTGCATGCCTTCAATCCCAACTCAGGTGGCTGAGGCAGGAGGATCACAAATTTGAGGCCAGCACTGGCAATTTAGTGAGACCCTGTCTCAAAAAAATAAAATAAGGGCTGAGAATACAGCTCAGCTGCCTAGCATGCCCTAAGGCCCTGGGTTCAATCACCAGCATCACCAAAATAAATAAATAAAATAGGCGGGGAATGTACCTCTCTAGTATAGAGGGAAAAAAAGCCGTGACCCTCATAGCAGCAGTGTGTTAGACTTTGGGTTAGGAGAGCAAGACAGAACCCAGCTGCATCACTGACTCTTTAAAAGGGTGTTAACTCTTGCCCCCAATCCATTCGTTCTACCACAAGTTATTTTGCTTCTTCAAGGTGCATCTTCTGGAAAAAGGGCACACTAGATCCATCTTTACCTTTAAAATATGTTCATTCAAAATGGTCTGCCTAGGTTGGCATGAACCTCAGTGGAAAAGCACTTGCCTAGCATGTATGATGAGCCCTGGATTCAAACTCCAGGACCGCAAAAAAAACAAAAAAAAGGTCTGCATGCTTCTGTGGATCCCAAGATCTTTTAAAATTCTAGAAACAGGAATCCTCATCATCACGTCTTAATTCTCTGTAGTGCTAGTATATTGACGGGGAACCAAAATCAGGATTTGGCACAGGGGTCTGTCTTAGGCAAGACCTCCTCACTCATTTACCCAATGTTCCCTTCCCCTTAATCAAATGTGTATTTCTGGCCCTTCTCCAAACACAGCTTTGTTCTAAGATTCTCTGCTGACTGTTTTAATTCAGAAAACATACTCTACCTTTCTTCACCAAAAAAACACGAGAGAGAGAAAAGGACAGTCAAGTCCATGCCTCCCATAGCCACCAGCAGAAGTTACCTTTTTCTTCGGTCCATTCGTGTGCACGTAAACTAGCTTGTCTTTTGCATGTGAGATGCCGAGGGCTCTTCCAATCACACTGTTGAGAAGGTTTTTGGGCTGTGGGAATTCTTTTAATAGGTCCCTAGAAGCTAACAAAAATAAGAAAAGGATTACAGATGTTCTTTTTCTTTTAACAAGTCCCTGGGGACTGTTTCAAAGCAACTCTGGGCTTGATTCTGAGGATGCTGGCTCATGACCCCACACCACCCAGGAAAACCTTAGAAGAGAATGGCTTCAGGGATTACAGGAGTGGCGCCACGTTCACTTGTATGATGACCACCTCCTGAAGGCAAAAAGCCAAAGTTCCATAAACCACAGAAGGGAAGCTGCCAGCATCCTCTTCCCAACCCAAGCTCCTGATTTCATATCATACAGAAGCCTGAAATGGTCAATAACCACCCCCTCAGTATGTTATCTGAAAGAAATCCCTAAATTAAAAATAACAAGAAAGTCCCTTACACACACACACACACAAGAGATCAAAGACCCTCCTAAAGTAAGGCACACAAAAGGGATGACCCATGTAGGTCAGTAATGAGATTCTGAATACCAGGCCTCAGATCTCAACTGTACTTCAGCACTATGCAGAAGAACTCCCTAAAGCCAGCCTATATGTAAAGACTAAGACACGGCATGAGCTATTCTTTCCTGATTTCTCTGTCATCAAGGAGGATGCCTAAGAAACCACAAGAGAGACCTCAATTCTTTCACTTGTTCTTTGAATCAATCCCAGAGCATAAATGAGGGAGATATTCATCTAGAGGCAGCTTGTGCCAGACATGGGGCTTAGGCCACAAAGAGGCCTGTTGGGAGCAGCTAGATACAAAACACCGGAGTGGCCCTTCAACAGATGCAGTCAGAAACTGGCAAAGGAGATGTGAGGTCTTTTCCTTTACCACCCTGTCTCCCAGCTCTGAAAAATGGAACTTTGTAAGAGGTGTATATATCCATATGTGCATTTGCTTCATCTTTACCACCGGAGAAGTTTTTCCTTTAAAAAAAATTTTTTTTGAGGTTGTAGATGAAAGCATGCCTTTTATTTTTTTATTTTTTATTTTTGTATGCAGTGCTAAGGATCCAACCAAGTGCCTCACACATGCTAAGCAAGTGCTCTGCCACTGAGCCACAGCCACAGCCCATTTTTGCTTTTTTTAATGTTTTATTATTATTTTTACCTTTATTTCATGGGGTGCTGAGGATTGAACCCAGTGCCTCACTTATGCTTAGACAAGTGCTCAACCACTGAGCTACAACCCCAACTCCTAAGAAGTTTTTCATAGCACCCTTTCCTCAGAGAGCACCTGAAGATAGTGGGCTCTACATTTTGAAAATGCTACTCCAGGAGCTCTGATGTATCCTGGCAGTGTGGTTTTTGTTTGTGTTTCCTCCAGGCAGACTCCTGTTCAACTGGCTAGGATGGAGGGTCCTGCCTGGCCCTCGGTGCCAAGAATCAATCAGGTAATAAGCAGCATATAAGTTAACTCAATGGGGATCCATCACACAGTAAGTAGCACACTAGACCCACAGGTGTGCACTAAGACCCATTCCAGCCCTAAGTGAAGACCGTCCTTGATGGGTAGAGATCTTCTCCCCAGTTCCATTCACTGTACTATTCAGAAAACTGCAGTCCACCAGAACAGCCATTCTGTCATGTTTCAGAGTCTGAAATCCCAGGTGTATTGGGGGCTATTTTCCACAATGGCGAGAGCGTGCTTACCCTTACTGCTCTAACTCCTGGTCACCCAACCTGACAGAAACTGGACGTTAACCTGTTTTCCCCACTCCCTTGAGGTCCCGCATCGCTCACTTATCCCACACAGGTGCAGGCGCTCTGGGTCTCATTTGGGACTATGCCACGCTGAGATTTACAACAACAGGGCCGCGGCTAGATAGCGGCCGGCCGTCGCGACCACTATCAGGTAGAGCGCCCGGCCCGCCCCCGTTGCCACCCCAGAACTCAAGGGCGATGCGGCGACGCGGCCGCGCACCCCGCCGTGCCCTCACCGTTCACCATGTTTCCGCTGCCTGTCCCAGACTCGCCTGGGGCCTCCCCGGGCTCGGGCTCGGCCTCGGCGGCCTCCTTGGTGCCGTCGGGACGAGCGAGACCGGACGAGAGGCCGCGCGTGCGTTCCTGTCGCCCGACAGCGCGGGGATCCGGCGGTCGCAGGCGCGGAGAGACGCCGGCCGCCAGCGCCATGAGCCTCCTGGCGGCCGCCATCGCGCTCCCGCCGTTCCCCGCGATCCCAGAGCGCAGCCGCGAGTCAAGGGCGGAGAGAGCGCGCGCCCTCTGCGGACCGGGCGGACCGGTGCAGAGCTGGTCCAGCCGCTACCTCAGCCCTGATCTCCTGGACCAAACAGTTCCCCTGGAAACCCAAACCATAAACTGGGCTTCTAGATCTCAAGCGGGGAAAAAGGGATGGAAATTTTCTGGGAAATAACGCTAAAACTAAGCTCAACATCCGTCAAATTAACCTCTTGGTCCTACTCGTGTTTGTAGATTCCTCTCATAGGTCGCTAGGCCGAATGCCGGCTGGGTAAACTGGGTACCTTCATTTAAAAGGCTTACAAAGCAAACCTGGGGAAGATCTGGAGACAAGCCAGGGAAAGTGGTTTCTTCTTCTTCTTTTTTTTTTTTTTTTTGGGGGGGGGGGCGTACTGGAGACTTAATCCAGGAGCACTTTACAACTGAGCTACATCCCCAGCCCTTTTTAAGTGTTGATGGATTTTATTTTTATGCGGTGCTGAGGATCGAATCCAGTGCCTCATGCATGCTAGAAGAGCACTCTACCACTGAGCAACAACCCAGCCCCAATCCCCAGCCTTTTTTTTTTTTTTTTTTTGGAGACAGGATCTTACTAAATTGCATAGGGCCTCATTAAGTTGCCAACGCTGGCCTTAAAATTATGATCCTCCTGCCTCAGCCTCCCAAATCACTGGGCTTATAGGTGTGCTCCACTGCACCTGGCTCAAGGAAAACTTCTTTGACATGAGCAGACCAGGTTTAATCTCCTGGGCTGGAGTCAAATGGTAAATCATCCTACTTTGGACATGGTGCCAAAAAATAAGCTGATCCCACACAAGCATCTAAATCTGCTGTTCCGTACTTCTGTGAAAACCAGATGGGATTCCGCTTCCAAACTACTATGCCTGGATCTTAGCCAGGCTCATTTTTCTTCTGCCCGTTATGGTCTTGAGCAGAGCTTTGGATCTAAATCTGCATGTTGTAGATAGTGACAGTGTAGAGCAGAGGGCCTCAAGGTCTCACTACCACAGAAGGCCTTGGTCAACAGTTGTCAGTGCAGTTGAGGAGAATTTGTTGTTTATATGATTATATGTGTTGTTTCTACATGTGTTCTACATGTGATCCCCTGGAAAGCATGTTAAAACATTGCTGGTTTTCTGAGGGGCTCATGCCTGTAAAGCCAGCTACTCCCATAGGCTGAGTAGCAGAATTTCAAGCTTAAGACCATGGACAACTTTTGCAAGACCTTGTTTCAAATCATATTTTTTAAAAAAGAGCTGGGGAGGTGAGTCAGTGGTAGGATGTTTGCCTACCATGTGTAAAGTCCTGGATTCAATTCATGTTACTCCCCCAAAAAACTTTAATTAATTAAAATAGTGGGGCACAGCAGCACATGCCTGTATTCCCAGCTACTTAGGAGGCAAAAGGGAAGATGGCTTTGGCAGCAGAACTTGTGATGCAGAAGGATCACAAGTTCAAGGCCAGCCTTAGCAACTTAGAGAGGTCCTGTCTCAAAATAAAAAGGGCTGGGAGCGCTGGGGCTGTAGCTCAGTGGTAGAACACCTGCCTTGCACACATGAGACACTGGATTCGATCCTCGGCACAACATAAAAATAAAGATATTGTATCCATCTACAACTTTAAAAAATATTAAACAAATAAAAAGGGCTGGGGATATAGCTCAGTGGTAAAGTGTCCTTGGGTTCAGTCCTCAGTACCACCAAAATGAATAAATAAAATAAAAAGGACTGAAATTGTAGCTCAATAGTGGAGTACTTGCCTAGCCTGCACAAGGCTCTGTGTTTCATTCCCAGTACTTCAAAAAATTAGTTAATAAAAATAAAAAGAGGTGGGGGTATAGCTTAGTAATGGAGTGTTTTCCTAACATACTCAAGACACTGGGTTTAACCCCCAGCGACACAAAATAAAATAAAAAATAAAAACAAAAAAAACCATTGCTGGGTGCTACCCCCAGTATCTTATTCATTAGGTCTGGCATAAGGCCCAAGAATGTGCCTTTTTAAAAAGTTCCCAGGCAAGGCTGAAGCTGATGGTCTAAGACCACACTCTATGGGGCCTATGAAAAGAACATATAGGACATGAGTCTAAGTACTTGGGCTTAGTCTCACTAACCTCTACCACTTGCCAACTGAGAACCTTGAGCCATTTCATCAAATAGAAAAATTTTAATACAACTTGCTCTACTCGTTTTGTATAGCAATGGTTAGGATCAGATAGGAACATTTGGAGGAAAGCTTTACAGAGTGCTCTGTTCTAAAGAAATGCCTACCCTTGAAGGTCTGAAACAACCAGGGGAAGGTTCCTTGGAGACAGACCAGGACAGATGGTATGGCTTCAACTCCAATTTCCCAATTATCTGCCAGTGGGTTTTTACCAGGAAAAGGGCAAAAGGGAAGATGGCTTTGACAGCAAGTATCTGACACAGTGATTGTCACAGGGGACATCACCATCTGTATCAAATACCCCTACCCACATCATCCATTGTAGGGCAGGACATAATTCTCCAAGGGTTTTGTGTTTGGCCATGTGGCTCATTAAGTTGCCCAAAGCTAGGTTCCAACCAGCTTCAGGAACAGCTTTCAAGGGCGCTAACAGTTCAAATTTCTTCAAAAGAACCCAAAAGTCTACCAAGTCAGGTAGGGGAGACAGTAGTTGAGGACACACTTTGAAAATTGTGTTTTATCAAAGCTAAAGGAGAAAAGAGCCTAGACATAAAAACTCCACCTGGAAATCTGCCTGGGCCGTCCTCAGTGCTTTAGAAAACCCTCACCACAGCACTCCGCTCTGACAGCCACTTTACAGCTGAAATGCTATGGTTTCCTGGATTTGCTCTCAAAGGAGTAAAGAGAAGGAAGTGAAGATTGGCCATGAGTTGTTAGTTGTTCAAGCTGGTGATATATGATGGGGTTCATTCTACCATTTTCTCTACTTTAAAAACATATTTTGAACAGATGATTGAAATTTTGTGTTTAAAAAAAATGAAGTGACACCAAGTAACTGGTTGGTCCTGAAGGGAGCTCTGTCTCTTGCTCCTGCTTCATTACTTCACTTGAGTTCTAATAGCTGGCGTCACCCTGAGCAAGTATTTCTTCTCCACAAGTTCCATTCACTTTTATAAAATGAGGGAAATTCCTTAGACCAGTTCTTGAAACCCTGCTGGTTCTGTGATCTTCTCTCCGTTGGTCCAGAGCAGGGGTTGGCCACGTTATACCCTGCAGACCAAATTGAGCCCACTGCCTATTGTTACAAATAAAGTTTTATTGAAACATAACCATGCTCATTAGTTCATTATCTACTACTGCTTTCATGCTATGATAGCAAAGTTAAATAACTGCAACAGAAAGCATATGACCCACAAAGTTTAAAATATTTACTCTCTTCCCTTTACAAAAAGTTTGCCAACTCCTATTCCAGAGCCCTTGGAAGAAAGTGAGAGGGGTTTGGATGTGCCTCCCTTCCTTTCCACCAACATTAAGCCTTCCCCTCCATGTTCGTGGAGGAAATTTAGCTGTATCCTTTGCCTATGAAAAAGGAAGTTAGTTCTGAAAACAGAAAGAAAGGGCTTACTGGCTCAGATATCTCTGTCTACTTTTGGATAACGCATGACATCTGGTACTCAGATGTAAATAACTATATCTAGCATCGTGGAATTAAGGTAGGAAGGATCTGTTGAATTCATAGGTGGAATCATAGAAACCCAAACCTTGGAGGCCCCCAAAAAAGGCAATAGGAGGAAGCCCTAGATAGTCCAGGCCCTTTTGAGTATACCAAAGAACTTTTGGAGGGAAAGTGAGAGGGACCAACACCTAAAGAAACCAGGGTCTCAACCAACATGAGGCAACTTACTCAGTGTTGGTTAGATATTTGATGGATGGTCAAAATGACAAGAAATGGTCAACATAACTAGCACTGAAAAGGGTAAAAGAAGTTACCGTGGCCAAAAGAGCACCTTAACCATGCTACCAGAATACCTATCTTCAGGGCTTTCCCTTCCACGTGTGTACCCACACATGCCTTGAAGTAAACCACATTAAGAAGAGGAGGCACATATTCCCTGTATGAAGGAATGGATAGGAAAAAGCAGTTTTGTGGTCCCCAGAATCCTGACAGAAGCAGTGCAATCCCATGACACTTTTTAGTGCTCTATGTCTCAGTTCTAGGTAAGTGGGGAAAATGCACAGGGAACACTCAGAGGTGAGTTTTTTATTTATTCACCCTTGATCCTAGAAGGAAGCCTTGTTAGAACATTGGCAGTAGAAGGGGTTAGGTAGGTTAGTAAAGGAGTTGAACTCTGTTTTTCAGTTCTAAATCTGACTCTGATGGACATTGTGCTCAATACAAGAGGCCACCATTTTCTGGGCAGTTTTCCTTATCAAAACACAAAAGAGACTATTTCTGCCACACAATAGGAGGAAGTATGTATGGCAGTGCTGGGCATGGTGGTACACATCTATAGTTCCAGCTATCCAAAAAGTTAAGGGTTGGGCTGGGGATGTGGCTCAAGCGGTAGCGCACTCGCCTGGCATGCGTGCGGCCCGGGTTCGATCCTCAGCACCACATACCAACAAAGATGTTGTGTCTGCCGAAAACTAAAAAAAATAAATAAATATTTAAAAAAAAAAAAAAAAAAAAGTTAAGGGTCACTTAAGACCATGAGTATGAGGCCAGCCTGGGCACTGCTGAGATCTCATCTCAAAAATAAATAAAGAAAAAGAAAAAGAAAAGAAAGCACGGCAGAAAGGCATAATCCTCTGTTGCTTCTCACTAAGAAAGAGAAAAAGAGAAGGCCAAGGAGCATCCATGTGTATCCCTGTCCCACAGGGGCAGCTGCCCATCCCACAAGCAGGCATCCTCCTTAGCAGGAGCTCAAAGAGGCACTACCTGGCCAGTTGTTTGGTTATCCCCAACTAACCATCTTTAAGCTTAGCCATAGCACATCTGACACTCTCAGAGCCACTCACCTGCCATGTTGGAAATGTTAACGTTCAGCCTTTTCGAGTTACAGGGCATTTTAAGAAAGAAAAAAAAAAGGGCAATCAACTCTTGTTTTGGCAACTTAGCGGGTGGCATTTCTTTAAAACCTAAGTCAAGTGGTCAGAGGGGCTGGAAATACTTGTCCCATACTGCTGAGGAGGGTCAAGGCCACTGCAGTGCGAGAGCAGCTCATGATGAAACTGCTAGGAACAAGGCAGTAGCATGTGCCACAGAAATTGAGGTGCCCAATTCTCCCACATACCCCCTGAGCTCTTGACCTTCAAAGCACTTTATAGACAGAGCGTCCTGTAGACAGGCTCTCTACAGATGAGGCAAAGACTCTATGACCTAAAATAATTTCTTTCTACTTAGGCAGAGGGATGTGAACAGGCAGTCTATGGGCAGAGAAGAGGAGCTGTGAGGGACACTGGCCTTGGCAGACCTGGAAAAGATCTAAACCTGAGGGAAGAGAGGAGATGCTCATGTGCAAAACTGATTCTCTGGGTCCTATTATTAGCTCTGTCCCTGGGTATTAGCAGGAGCTGAGGTAAACTGTCACTCATCAAGGTACACTGACATTCTCCCTTAACAAAAGGAAAGCCCACCTTGTCAAAGGACTGGGAGGCAGATTTTAATGTCAGTAAAGTGCTTTGAGGTACTAGAGGAAGATGGGGAAGTGATTTCCTGGGTATCCCCAAAGCCCCCAAGATGGAAGGCCCTAGGCTGAGTCAAGGCTCTCTGTTCTGGCCCTGCTATAAATACCTGCTCTCTCTCTGAACCACCAGAGCCAGGGACTTCCTAGGAACCTAGAAGATTCTCCATGCTGGTACTGAACACCCAACTGAGAATAGGCTTTCTTCCAGGCCAAGGAGGCCCAAGGAGACTATAAGTCCAAGCCATGTAAATAAGGATCATGAAAAAATCCAGAACATTCCAAGTCTTCTCTCCCTCAGGGCTCCATCAGCTCTGCTAAGCACCCCACCCCCAAATATTTTCAGGAGGTCCACAGCCCTGGAACCAGGGCTTCCTCTGCCACCCGCCTCCCCACAGACCCTGGACCAAGCTGTTGCTGGAGGCAAGGCTCCTCCCTTACCTCGAGAGATGGTCCCTCCAGGGGCAGGGTTGACACACATGGGTGGAAGGCGGGGTGGGGGAAGTTTGCACTGACGCTGCCTGTGCTGGGCCCGATCTAGAGAAAGAGAGAGGACATCAAGGCAACATGTTCTTAGTCCTCACAGTACAGCCCCTGGAAATGGCTCACCTCAGAGCATCCACAAGGCGCTCTGGGCAGCACTAGGAACCAGTCACAGGTTCTGAGAAACAGTGACAACAATGCCACACAGAAAAAAGGCAATTATCATACATAGATACAACATACATATGTGTGTGTATACATATTTATATACATACATACATATATATATATATATATATAAATGTGTATGTATGAGTCATAAACAGATAAGGAAAACATCATATAAATACACATGATAACCTTGTAGAGATTCTTTCTTAGCTCTCAAAAAGCCTGCAAACTGTTTCTCACTCCTCAACTAGCTTCCATGAGTTTAATACACATTCTATATGCTTTGCTACAGTCTTACCTTATGAGCATAAGATAATAAAACAGTTGAAAGATGACCGCTATGGGACTGTGTAATTCCAAAGAACCACTGTCTTCCACTCATAGTAGCCATTGGCTCATTTACTATGGATTCCCCTTAGCCACCAAATTTCAAATTATTACTGCTAAGAACAGGGAAACAAAGGGGCTAATTGATCAGTGGGTCCAGCCTGAGGATTAAAACAGATCCATACTTACTAGAATTCTCCCTCTTTTTAAAAGAGAACCACTTGCCATTCCAAATATTTCCATTCATTTGGAGACTAAATGCTACTTATTAATTACCAACCAAGCACATTTTTTTTGCTCCTGGGGATTGAACCCAGGGGTGCTTAACCACTGAGCTTCATCCCCAGCCCTTTTTTGTATTTTATTTAGAAACAGGGAATTGCTGAATTGCTTAGTGCCTCACTAACTTGCTGAGGCTGGCTTTGAACTTGCAATCCTCCTGCCTCAGCCCTCCAAATCACTGGGATTTCAAGGCACACACCACCCTGCATGTCCCAAGTACATTTTTAAGAAGCTCCAAATTTTTGAGATACATGAATTACAATCAGGATATTCACTGAGCATGGGGTGTAGCACAATGGTAGAATACTTGCCTAACATGTACAGGGATCTGAATTCAATGACCAGTAGCCTTAAAAATAAAAAGATATTCACTGAGTCTTCAGTGAGTAGTGGAAATGCAGGGATAGGAAGGCCTAAGATTGTGAAAATCACCTAACTGCTGAAATTATATTACAATCACTAGACTGGAGAGAAGATGCATGAGCTCTTTACTCTCTTTGCCCCACTGGGCCCATCAGTTTACCCAACTATAATGCACCAATAAAAAATTATGGGGAAGGGGCTGGGGATGTGGCTCAAGCGGTAGCACGCTCGCCTGGCATGCGTGTGTCCTGGGTTCGATACTCAGCACCACATACAAACAAAAGATGTTGTGTCCACCAATAACTAAAAAATAAATATTAAAAAATTCTCTCTCTCCCCCCCCCTTTAAAAAAAAAATTATGGGGAAGGCTAGAGAGGCTGCGGCAGGATGATCTCAAGTTCAAAGCCAGCCTCAGCAAAAGTGAGGGGCTAAACAACTCAGTGAGACCCTGTCTCTAAATAAAAGTACAAAACAGGGCTAGGGATGTGGCTCAGTGGTTGCATTCCCCTGAGTTCAATACCCGGTACCAAAAATATAAAAATAAAAAAATAATAATATACAAAATATAATTTGGGGGGCTGGGGATGTGGCTCAAGTGGTAGCGCGCTCGCCTGGCATGCATGCGGCCCGGGTTCGATCCTCAGCACCACATACAAACAAAGAAGTTGTGTCCAACAAATACTAAAAAATAAATATTAAAATTCTCTCTCTCTCTCTCTCCCCCCCAACTCTCCTTTTAAAATATATATATATATATATATATTTATATATAAATATATATTTATATATATATATTTATATATATATATATAAATAAAATTTGGGGATGCGGAATCAAGTAGCTGAACACAGCTTTCTTCCCCTACATTCCCAGCAGCACACTCCCTCCCAACAGCCCCTCTGGCTCAGAGCTCTGCTTCCACCTGTTCTGCCACAGCAACTGCTAGATTTGTTCCAATCAGAATACACTTTGCACATTTTTAGCATCATAGTGAGCTCCCTGCCTTGGTGGTCCAAAGCATCTTCCCCAGGCACCACTGACTATTTTTGTCATATTATGGTCATAAAGTCACAGTTGCATTTGCACACAACTCCATATTTCTCAAAAGCCCTCTTAAGATATAATAGGTGTAGCCAGACACAGTGGCACATGCCTGTAATCTCAGTGGCTCAGGAAACTAGCGCAGGAGGATCACAAATTCAAAGCCAGCCTCAGCAACTTAGTGAGGCCCTAAACAACTCAATTAAGACCCTGTATCTACAAAAAAAACTTTTTTTAAAAAAAGGGCAGGGGGGCTGGGGCTGAGTGGTAGAGTTCTTGCCTAGCAAGCGTGAGGCCTTGGATTCAATTCTCAGCACCACGAAGAAAGAAAGAAAGAAAGAAAAAGAAAGGAAGGGAGGGAGGGAGGGAGGGAGGGAAAAGAAAGAGAAAGAAAGAAGGAAGGAAGGAAGGAAGGAAGGAAGGAAGGAAGGAAGGAAGGAAAGAAAGCGATAAAAGTCCATCAAGAACTAAAAAAAATTAAAAAGGCTGGGATGTGGCTCAGTGGTTAAGCACCTCTGGGTTCAATCCCTAGTTCCAAAAAAAAAAAAAGATATTAAAGTTGTGGCTTTCTGCTTCCTGATCACACTGTTCCCTCATGATGTTCTGCCTCTCACCTTGAGCCTCAAAGAATAGAGCGATCTCTCTATAGACTGAGATCTCTGAAACCATTAATATTCCTCCTATCCTAGGCCAAGATATCTGTCCTTCTTTCGGATCACTGACCACAGGAATGAAGAAATCCATACTAGAAAGATAGTACCAGCGGATCCAAGAAAGAGCTAACTCTCAAGGCTACCATTTGGATATCAATTATGACTGCTGATATGCACACCTGGAACTTAGCCTTTGTATCCCCCTGTTTAAAAGCCCTCTTCTCTTCCTGATAGAATTGCAATGACCTCTGAGACACGAGTCTGCTGCCTTCTCATTTGCTAGAAAATTAATAAAACTTCTTTTTCCTTTATCTCAAAAAAAAAAAAAAATGAAGCTATTATAGGTGTGTGATTTTCCAAAAAACATGTATGGCATCACAGCAAAAATGCCTGTAGCAGTCCAGCATGATGGTGTACGCCTGTAATCCCAGCAGCTCAGGAAGTTAAGGCAGGAGGATCTCGAGTTCAAAAGCGAGGAGCTGAGCAACTCAGTGAGACCCTGTCTCTAAATAAAATACAAAATAGGGTTGGGGATGTGGCTCAGTAGTCGAGTGCCCGAAAGTTCCATCCCCAATGCCAAAAAAAAAAAATTTTTTTACTTTAGAACTAATTCCAGTTCTCCTTTGAAGCTAAGATTGCAAATGACCAGCTCAACCTCTTCATTCCTGTTTGAAGAGGATTCGTATTCATATTCAGGATGCTAGATTGAAACAAAATAGAGTAAATGATTTGATCATTATTTATTATCTCATGAAGCATTTGTAGTAACTGGAAGAAAATTGTTAACAATCCCACAACATCATCACTGAAAACTACATACAACTGGAGTAAAAATGCACATTCTTGATATTGATTCAGTGGTTTTTAAAGTTGTGTGCTGACTGTAGAAGACTCAGCTTGTTCTTCATGTCCTGATTCTGACAGCATTGCTGCTGAGAATTCAGATACTTATATCAATATTCTAGAGGGGCTAGGGCTGGGGCTTAGCAGTAGCACACTTGTCTGGCATGTGTGAGGCACTGGGATTGATTCTCAGCATCACATATAAATAAATAAATAAAATAAAGGTCTATCAACAACTAAAAAAAAATTGTTAAAAAAAAAAAAAAAAAAGAGAGATTCTAGAAAGGGGAGCTGGGAGTGTGGTTCAGTGGTTAAGCACTTGCCTAGCATGCTAAAGGCCCTGTGTTCAATCCCCATCACTGCCAAAGAAAATAAGGTTGGAAGACCATTGAAGGTAGCAACAGGTAAATCATCAAGCACAAGAGTGTTGCAGATGTCAAGTGCTGGCAACTCTGTTGGATTACATAACAGGAAAAATGGTAACCAGCCATAAGACCCAGTGGGTTACTGTCCACAATCCATGTGGAACTGCTATAGTTATTTCCATCAGCACTGTGAAAGGTCCCATCCCAGATGGTTCCTGAGTACTAGGGAATACCTCTGAAATAGTTGTCATCGCCTTCATGCTTCACACATTTGCAGGTCCTCAATCAACAGTACCCCAAAGAGATCAACCTATTCATATTTACTAAGGGATTCACATGCTGGGCATAGACCAAAATCAGGTTCTTTTCCTACATCATCTCAAATATTTTCACTACACTGTGGAAGACAGGAGGTAGGAAATAGGATCTTGCTAATTTTGAGTAGAAAACAGAAATGAACCCCAGACAAACTTATCAAGGGCCTCAAACTTTTCACATTATATTTCCTCTCAAGATTGATGACACCTTGGGCTGGGGTTGTGGTTCATCGGTAGAACGTTTGCCTAGCATGTGCGAGGTCCTGGGTTCGATCCTCGGAACTACATAAAAAATAAATAAATAGAATAAAGGTATTGTGTCCACTACAACTAAAAACAAATATTAAAAAAAAAAAAGACTGATGACACCTGCCGGGTGTGGGCATGCACACCTGTAATGGCTAGGAGGCTGAGGCAGGAGCATCCGGAGTTCAAAGCCAGCTTAGCAAATTACTGAGGTCCTAAGCAACTTATCAAGACCCTGTCTCAAGGGCTGGTGCTCAGCGGTAGATCACTCACTTAGCACATGAGAGGCCCTGTGTTCAATCCTTAGCACCACATAAAAATAAAATAAAGATATTGTATCCATCTACAACTAAAAAATAAAATATTAAAAAAAAATACTGTCTCAAAAAAAAAAAGAAAAAGAAAAGGCTGGAGATATGGCTCAGTGGTTAGGTGCCCCTGGGTTCAATCCCTGGTACCAAAAAAAAAAAAAAAAAAAAGAGAGAGTCCTTTACAACAATAAAGGTGTCAAGGCCACACACAAACAACTGCCAAGGTTATGATACAAACTCTAAGTGTTACAAGTATTCAGAAGACAGGAGAGGACATTCAGCCTTAGAGTCAGGAAAAGATAGATTTCCCCCAAGAAAAATATTCAAGGTAGCAACTCTTTCTAACTAATTTTTTCCCTTAGATCTTCAAGCATAAAATGATTGCTGAGAAGTATATGAGACTTTTCCTGTGCAGAAGGTGAGGTCCAAAATCAGAGTTTAGTACATCCCGAAGCTACTTAATAATAATGGGGATTGTGAGTTTATGAGGGGTCAGGCCCTGTTCTAAGCTCTTTACATGTATTAACTCATCTGATCCTTGGAACAACTCTGTGAAACAGGTATTATGAGGAAGTGGGGCAGAGAGAGGCTCAGTCACCTGCCTAAAGTTCCCACAGACAATGAGGGGCAAGTTGTAATGGGAACTAGGCACCTAAATCCAGAGCTTGTACTCAGTAATGCTACACTGTCTCCCACAAAACTAAGCACTAAAGATGCCACTGCTGATGAAAACTATAAGTCAAACCAATCTCTGACATAGAAAGTCAAATCACAAACCTTGAAAAGGAATTTTGCCAAGTTCTCTCATCTAGTCTACCTCCCTATCATGCTGGAGAGTTAAAAAAATGTGAAAAAACGAGGACCACGATCTTATTGGGCTCTCCATCTCTTTATAAAACCAGTACTGTTCATTCAGAGACACTCTCATCATCAGAGAAGTTATCAGCACCCACCTTTTTCAAGTGGGTAGACAACAAAGCCCACTGGCTAGTGAGTAAACACAAAGCAATTAAATAATATTTAATTTTCAGCTCAAAAAATGTACTGTCCATCCTTATCTCAACTTTAAATTTTCCCTTCTTAGTTAGCACCCCTCCTCAACAAAAAAACAAAACCTAGGACAATAGAAACTAATTGTTTCAAGTGCTATGAAAACAGACAAAGTGACTGAAGACAAACAAGGCAGGAGGCTGCTCTGCCTTGATACATCCAGCTCTCCTTTTGGCCCCAATCAGTGAGTTACAAAGGGAATCACTTGTCCAGGGTTCCCAGGCCTCTAGGAACATACAGAGACACAATTGAGAGGATCTATTTAATCAGTAGTTACAGAAGTTCTGTTCTGGTTCTCATTTATTTGTAAAACACACTCAGGAACCTCAGAATGGGCTTCAATACAGGATATATGCCTTTTATTCTTTATTCCTTTAAAGGAAAAAAGCCATGTGCCTAAGACATAAAAGTTATTTAGGAACTGGCCCCCAAAGTTCTCACCAGTTACATCAGTTCTTGTAAGGAGATCTTGAACTCTGCCCTATGGCACTGCCATAGCTCAGTTCTACCATTGCTTAAGCAACGCCCTCACCTGCGAGAAACCACTAATTTCAAGACTTACCAGAGTTTCTATGACCACTAATATAACAATAACTTGATCTACTTCACCGGTGTTTACCAAGGCTTGCCATGTGCAAAATGCTATGACAGGTACTATGGATGATAAAAGAGCATAAGCCCTGGCTGCAGGGAGCTGCCAATCTAATGATACAAAGATTAATTTGGAATAGACTAAACACAAGACAACATGAATATGATGTTGAAGAAAGTTGGAGAAGGACTGCATTTAGTCAACAGTGTCAGTGAAGATTCATGGAGGAAATGGCGTAAAATATTAGCCTAACCAGGCGAGGTGGCACATGCCTGTAATTCCAGTGACTTGAGAGATTGAGGCAGAGGGATCACAAGTTCAAGGTCAGCCTCAGCAACTTAGCAAGGCCCTCAGCAATTTAGTACCCCTGGGTTCAATGCCCTGCATCAAAAATACATAAATAAAATTAAATTCTATCCTAGAAAAACAAGCCAGATTTCACCAAGCAGTTAAGTACGTGGGAGAGTGCATTTATGGGGACAATGGCAAATACACACAGATGCCAAGGCAAGGGGAGGCACACACAGATTATAAGACAACGGAAAGGAAGGCTAGGAAAGCACTTGGGACAGTCACCCCTGTTGGTTACAGCTGCCCATCACAGGGGCTTGGAGTCACAAGCACAGTGACATTCTTACCTTTTCTGAATGAGTCCAAGCTGAACATTTCTGGCCAGGAGGGAAAGCTGGAATCCTGAGAAGTAGGGTCAAAAGGCAACAATTAATATTCCTGGTCCAGGAGCCCACACAGACAACTTCTGCAGAAGATGAAAAATATGAAGCTCTTTACGAGTCCCACTGCTGCTCCCCAGTCTTATGGATGGGAAGGCCAGCTCCATTCTAGAGTAATGATGTGTCCTTACTTCTTTCTAACTGACAGCTTTTTTCTTTTTGCTGTCCAAAAACTCCCTGAGCCCTGTTAGAAAGAAAGGGATGCATTTCATAATGACAGATATATAGTTCCATCTCATTACAATACTTAAGAGATTTCCTTGGGACTTCCAAGAGGAAACTGAGTTCAACACAGATCCCCTGTCTCATAGGGCATCAGGAAATGGGACTGAGGATTGTCTGAAGGACAAACTGGTTTATTGAAGTTTCATAAAACCTAGCCAAGCCCCTAAGAATGAGATTTGATGGATGGTATCAAAGTGCAACTAACAGTGATTCAGAACAAAGTTTTCATAGAGGAATCTCTATGAAATACCAAATATTAAATTAAAGCATGATTACTGGCCAAAAACGTCAGTGCATTTTTCTTGTCAGTACATACAACAGATGAACAGACCTACAGATAACAGGAAAAAAAGTAACAATTCTGGCCAGATTTGGTGGCACACACCTGTAATCCCAGCTATTCTGGAGGCTGAGGCAGGAGGATCTTAAGTTCGAGGCCAGCCTGGGCAACTTCGTGAGACCCTGTCTCAAAATTAAAAATAAAAAGAGGTACGGATGTAGCTCTGTGGTAGAGAGCCCCTAGGATCAATCCCCAATACCATAAAACAAAATAAATGAACAGAAAAAAGAAAATTTAAATTAATTTGCTAGTAAATAGACTCTCTAGGTTTTGCTTTTAAAAAGTCTCTGATCTGCCACGCACAATGGCACACTCCTATAATCCCAGTAGCTGGGGAAGTTGAGGGAGGAGGATCGAAAGTTCAAAGCCAGCTTCAGCAACTTGGATAGGCACTAAGCAACTCAGTGAGACCCTGTCTCTAAATAAAATACAAAAAGGGCTGAGGATGTTGCTCAGTGGTTAAGTACCTCTGGGTTCAATCCCCAGTACAAATAAATAAATAAAGTCTTTGATCCTAGCCAGGCAGAGAGACATACCCCTGTAATCCCAGCAACTCTGGAAGCTAAAGCAAAAGGATCACAAACTCAAGGCCAGCCTCAGTAATTTAGCAAGACACTCAGCAATTTATAAAATCCCATCTCAAAATAAGAAATGGCTGGGGTGTAGCTCAGTGGTGAAGCACCCATGGGGTTCAATCCCTGGTGTACCAAAGGGGGGGGGGGACTTTAAACTTTGTATTCAGCATCTCTTAAGTAATTTAGAGATAAGTAAAATTCTATTGTCAAGATTTCTTACATAATGAAACACATCTTAACTTCAGGCAGACTTACAACAAAATGTTTCTGAGAGATTCCACAACAACTAATTAAGAATGACATTCCTTTGCCAAGACAGTCACAAATGCACCTAACACATGCCTCTTCCTTTTCAGTGTGGCTCAGCATGGATCCACCATTGCTCTGAGCTTGGCTAAATCAACTTACCTTATAAAAGCAATAATGGGCTCAGATTTTGTAGGCTTTTGAAATGGAGCTGAATTCTCTCCTTGCTACTCCTCATCCCGAGGCTGGGCCTCCTCCTGGGAAGTATGATGCTGGGTCACTAGAGTGACGGCCCCCACAGGGAAACAAAGGTGCTCCAATCATAGAAATTCATTTACTAACTCTAACAACAAGGACAAGTTTTGTTAGTGGCATGAAACACATACACCAAATACAATGGCCTCACTTCAGGACTTGCCATGACCCATTCTAGACCCACCAAATGTGAGCTGTCCTACACCAGCACCTGTAAGATACCAAGAAGGAGATGTCAAGGTAAAGAAGGGTTTGTAGGCCTGAGAAGCAGTTTCTCCAAGCCCAGAGTGAAACCTGCTTCAGTTTGCATTATAATCCCATAATGAATATAATATAAATCTAAGGTAAACAGGCTGATACACTCTCCTAGATTGGCAAAATAAAAAATCAATACTGAATACCATTTTTATGGTTTAAAAAGTACAACTACAGATTTTATCCCATTTAATCCACGCAACTACCTTGTGAGGGAGGAATTCTCTTTCTCAGATAAGGAAATTGAAACATAATTTATACAACTCATCCAAGATCTCATAGCAGCCTCAGAGTAGAATGGAAATCTGCATGTAAGTATTCTGACTCCAAAGCTTTCCATGCTGACATTACTTATTTTCAGGATATCAGGCTGCTGACTAAATGCACCACGTTCATTTCTTAAGACAACATTTTATACTAACATCTTCAAAGGTTGAAAGGGACAAGAAGGATCCAACAGCGGTGGACCACAACTATAAAAACTAAAACACTTGGAGAAAAACTATCTTTGGGAGGTAGAGGGACAACCTACATAAGGAGAAAATGCACCAAAGGATAAAATGCTCAAGAAAAGAGCACTACCATAAATCCTAAATTATCTATCCATCAGGAAAATAGTCCTCCCTCTCGGAAATGCAGAGACTCTTGAGATTAAAGTGTAAATTACAAGATGTTGTAAAGATCCACAATGATAGCAGGGTCGTACCTTCTAAGAAACTTCAAGAGAAACCATCAGATAATGTCTCATTCCACTCTGGTCCATGAGTTGCAACCAAAAACAGGGTTCAGAGCCTGCAGCTGGCCTGCAGAAGTCTACCAACTACAGTGTATGGCAAGCCCTTAAGGACTGGGGTTGTAAAGTGGGATAGCCTCTGCCTTGCAAAATCGCAATTAAGTGACCAATGTTGCTACAAGAGGAGTAGCTAGCAAGCATGCTGACGCCATACTCCTGGCTTGGGGTTTTGAGGACCCTTGTGATTCCAGTTCACTGCAAACAAAGGACCCAACATGCATTAGGTCTTCCCCTGCAAAATGGGGCAAGTCACCACCAGCAAACAAAGAACACATCACCCCTTGGCCTCCTCCAGTGACAAGGTCGGTGCAAAAGGGGGCAAACCAGGGGGGCCAGAATGCACCAGGCCCATCTCAAGAACAGCGGCGCTGGCCGCACGGGGGAGGAGGGGCAAACAAAGGTCTCAGGGCACTAGAGAGACTTCCTCCAGGCCCTGCCTTGAGGAAACTGAGCATCCCCTGAGGAGAAGGCGTCGTAGCGCCAATGAAGCTGCCTCTCCCGCGGCCTCCGCTGAGCCCCTGGTAGCGAGGCCCGCCCCGGCAGACCGGTCTGGCCCCCGCCCCCGCCCGGCTCCATGGCAACGGTAGGCCGAGGCCTGGCTGCCCCCAGCACGGCCCGGCCGGCTTCGCGGGCAGGCCCAGGATGCCCGGCCTGCTCCTCAGGCCCGCTGGCTGCTCCGCCCCACTCTCCGCCAGGCCGGCGGCCGGACCCGGGCTCCGTCTCGTGCCGACCACCCCGGGCCGCGGCAGGCTCCGCCGGGGGGCACGAAAGGGGAGAATAAAAAGCCCAATTCACCTGTTGTTACAGATGTGAAACAAGCCTCGGTGCACGGCGCATGAGCCGCGGCCCCCCTCCGCAGCCGGACTACAACTCCCACCAGCCGCGGCGCGGCCTTTCCGGGTCCTGCGGCGGAAGTCCCGCCGGCCGCCCCGGCGCCACCGCCCCGCCTCCGTGCGCGACCCCGCGCCTTGTGGGCGCGAGGTGGTCTCCGCCCGGCTCGCATGGTCGTCTTGGTTTCGTGGCGCTGGCGGTCAACCCGCGGCCGGACCTCGATTGGGCCCAAAAGGGCGCGGAACCGCGGGCGGGACTTCCGGTGCTCCGGCGGCTCAGGGTCTCCCCGGGTCTTCGTGCTGCTGCTGCTCCAGCCGCGTGAGAGACCGTTGTATACCTTGTCCCCTTCGCGCCCGCAGCGAGTGTAAAGGACCTGCCGCCTGAGCCCGCACGGTGTCCTGCTGCAGCTCTGGCCACCGCCTTCACTCGCAGCTCGATATTGCGCTCCCATTCCTCATCCCCCTGGTCTAAAGCCTTTTTAGGGAGGTGAGCGGTTTTGCCTCTCAAAGTGATGAATTGTACAAAGCTAGGGAAAGGACTAGGTGGCGCGTGCTGCTCACGGGGAACCGGTCTAAGAATCCCGCAGCCTTCTGGAGGCAGAAGACCAGTCGGATCTCGCGCCGCAAGCCCGCAGGTGAAGCGCTGGTGCGTGCTCCATGCGGCCAAGCTTCCAAAGCAGAGAGCACAGTGCAGCTCTGAGGCTGAACCAGGAGTTCACAGCTTGGAAGACAATTTTTAAAAAATTATTTTTAGGGACCTTTATTTATTTGTGGTGCTGAGAATCGAACCCAGCGCCTCACACATGCCAGGCAAGTGCGCTACCACTAAGCCACAACCCCAGCCCATGGAAGACAATATTTTTAAGATGTGGCCTTTCGATACATATTGAGAATCAGTACCATATGCCGTCATTTTGTGTCCACCCAATCAAATTACACATGCATTTCTTATCCTGGCGCGATGGCCTGCCCCTGTAATCCATGCTACTCAAGAGGCTGAGGCAGAAGAATCTGAAGTTTCAGGCCAGGTTGGGCAAAGTAGCAAGAACCGGTCGCAAAGATAAAAAAATATATATATTTATTTATTATTTTCTTTCTCCGTGGGACATAAGGCTGAGTATTTTTTTTGGCATTTTTAAAAAATTTTTTTATTATGAGTATTATTTATTCAAATAGTTATTACCCATTTTTGCCGAGCACTGTGGCACACACCTGTAATCCCAGCTGTCAGGGAGGCTGAGACAGGAGGATCACAATTTCAAAGCTCTAAGCAATTTAGTGAGACCCTCTCTCACTAAAAAATAAAAAGGGCCGGGGATGTGGCTCAGTGGTAAAGCGCTGTGGGTTTAATCCCTGGTACAAACAAAAATAAAAGTTATTACCCCTTTTCAACATGGCATGATTCTTTTTTGTGTAGGATAGAGATTTCCTTGAGCAAATATTTGAGCATGCTGTTTGTCAAGTTACTAAGCAGGTGAGGGCACACAGACCTGCCCTCAGGGAACTTACTTAGCATTTAATATAGAAAATGACAACATTGTGTGAAGGAAAAGGAAAGAAATGTTGGAAAGCAGGCATAAAGTGCTACAGTGGTTTAGGGTAAATGACAAAATGAACCCTGTGAACCCAGCGTTTCAGGAGGCTGAGGCAGGAGAATCCCAAGTTCAAAGCTAGCCTCAGAAAAAGCAAGGTGCTAAGCAACTCAGTGAGACCCTGTCTCTAAATAAAATACAAAATAGACCTGGGGATGTGGCTCAGTGGTCGAGTTCTATCCCTGGTACCAAAAAAAAAAAAAGAAGAAGAAGCTGTGAGCAAGGATATCCAGGTGGAATAAGGAATATATTTTTAGGATATACACAATAATTCAGTGTGTCCAGAAGGTTAGGTAAGTGTGAAGGCTTTAGAGAAGCTAGAACAGAAAAAACAGAGTTGGGAATGAGATCCTAATAGATTTTTACTTTGAGTGCTGGGGATCAGTCCAAGGCCTCAAGCATACACTTTACTGCTGAGCTTCACCCCCAGCTATTTTCTTTTTTTAACCAGGAATTGAACCCCTGGGGAAAGAAACACTGAGCCCAAGCCCCAGCCCTTTCTGTTTTTTATCATGATTTGGAGTCTTGCTAAATTGCTTAGGGCCTCCATAAATTGAGGCTAGCTTTGAACTTACAATCCTCCTGTCTCAGCCTCCCAAGTTGCCACAATTATGGGAATGTGCCACCAGTGTAAGGCTTTTTTAAGAGACAAGTTCTCTTTCTTTCAGCAGGAGAGGGTTGAATCAAGCCATTGAAAGCATGAGCTGGATGAGTTGGTGATCCCTGGGGATGGAGCAGCCACACTGGTGAGCAGAGGAAACTGTCAGGGAGGAGCTGGGGCCAGAGGTTGGTAGCTCCGTGCTTCTGGCTATTGAATCTGGGACACTCCTCAGCTGTATAAAGTGATCCTTCTTTTGAGCTGAGCTTCCTTAAGTTTCTACTCCCCACCCTCCATCAGGTGACCTGGAGACAGTGACCCATGGGGGCTCCGTGTTTGACCAGATGCAGAGCACCCCCCCACCCTCCACCCCTGTGGGCCGCCTGTCTTCTGGCTAGATATTTAGGGGCCTTCCAGTTTCTGTTATAAACAATGCCATGGTGAATATCTCTGGCACTCGAAGCTTTTTTCCCCCCTCTCTATTTATGCTTCAAGAGGTCTTCTCAGAGGTGGGGTGAGTGGATATAGGTCTCTTTAGGCAATAAATGCATCTCGCTTAATGACTTGTCCAAAAAAAGAGAGAGAGAGAGAGACAGAGACAAGTTCTGTGTTTCCCAGGCTGGCCTTGAACTTACCATCTTACCATCCTCCTGTTCTACCTCCCAAATAGCTGGGATTATAGATGTGTGCCACCACACCTGGATCTTCCCTTATAGTGCCCCATGCTTAACCTTATGTAATCATAATTGGCTCCCTCAAGTCCCAGTCTCCAAATGCAGTCAGTCATACTGGGGGCTAGGGTTCAATGAATAGTTTTGGAGGACACTACTCAGCCCATAACAATTTCAATTAAATGAAGATTGCTGCAACAATTAAAAATAATGAGTCTGATCTAGTGTACAGACATAGAAAAATATCTAATAAATGAAAGACAAGTTCTATGCCTGGTCTGCTTATAATCGCAATTGTGTTTTTTTAAACAAGATCATATGTTTATAAGTATGTTTATGTAAGCATAGAACATACTGAAAGAGCCAAACTTGAAATCACAGCTACTCAGGACACTGAGGTGGGAGAAGAGCAAGTTTGAGGCCAATCTGACCAATTAAGCAAGACCCTGTCTCAATTTTTAAAAAAGGGCTTGAGATGTAGCTCAGTAGCAGAGCACTTGCCTAGCATGCACAGATCCTAGGTCCAATTCCCATTACCTAAAAGAAAAACCCTGAAAGAATATGATATTAGAACTGTTGCTTGCTGCCTATAGTAGTGCACACCTGTAATTCCAGAAACTTGGCAGGCTGAGATAGGATAATAAATTCAAGGTCAATCTCAGCAATTTAGACCCTGATTATAAAAGGAACCATTAACAAATCTGTGCTAGCCATACACACATTTTTAATACATTAAACTCAGATATACTGTGTATGAGTGTGTGTGTGTGTGTGTGTGTGTGTGTGTGTGAAAACTGGGCTGGGTTTGTAGCTCAGTGGTAGAGTGCTTGCCTAGCATGTGTGAGGTACTGGGTTTGATCCTCAGCACCACATAAAATAAAAAAGGTACTATGTTCATGTATAACTAAAAATACATTTTAAAAAAAAAGAAAACTCATTTTGGTTTTGGTTTTGTGCTACTAGGTCCTTGTGCATGCTAGACAAGCACTCTACCACTGAGCCACCTCCTCAACTTGGGTTATGATCTTTTTTTTTTTTTTTTTTTTGGTACCAGGGATTGAACTCAGGGCGCTTAACCACTGAGCCACATCCCAGCCCTTTTTTGTATTTAATTTACAGATGGGGGGCTGGGGATGCGGCTCAAGCGGTACCCTGCTCGCCTGGCATTCGTGCAGCCAGGGTTCAATCCTCAGCACCACATAAAAACAAAGATGTTGTGTCTGCCGAAAACTAAAAAATAAAATATTAAAAATTTTTTTTAAAAAAATTAATTTACAGATAGGGTCTCACTGAGTTTCTGAGGCTGGCTTTGAACTTTCAATCCTCTGCCACAGTCTCCCCAGCCAAGGAGTAATAATCACAAGGCCTGGCACAGTGGCGCACTTCTGTAACCCCAGTGGCTCAGCAGGCTGAAGCAGGAGGATCATAAGTTCAAAACCAGCCTCAGCAATTTAGCAAGACCCTAAGCAACTTAGTAAGACCCTGTCTCTATATAAAATATAAAAAAGGGCTGGGGATGTGGCTTTGTGGTTGACTGCTCCTGGGTTCAATCTCCGGTACCAAAAAAAAAAAATGTTATAATCATGCTGGGTTATAGATTCAGAAACAGGCAGAGGCAGTTTGGAGTTTTATAACCTAAATATAATGTAATTGAGAAGGTAGGGAGAAGTAGCCCAAGTAATGTGAACAACTGCAGTCAGTATTGCTACTTGGAATTAGGAATTTAGGGCACAGAAATTTAAGTGGGACTCCCTAATTTAACAAAGATTGAAAAAAAAAAAAACCTGCAACCGACCCATGCATGAAAATACAGATTATATGAAGTAGTATACTTTGTGACATGGCCTTAGAGTCCAAGCTATCCTCTTAACTTGGGGCCTAGATCCCTGACTCACAAATTTCATGGTGGGAGCAGAGTATCAGGTGACTAATGTAAGATTTGTTTCTGGCTGGGGTTCATGTCAGATTGAGTAGAGGTTACCAAAAAAATCATGAGGGAAGGGCCTGGATTATAAATAGCTCAGTGGTAGAGCTCTTGACTAGAGTGCATAAGGCCCTGAGTTCTATCCTCAAACCCCTACACAAATCATTGGGGAGGGAAAATTAAATGTATAGAGAAAAATTTCCTACTCATGAGAAGCTTGCAGGCTAAATTTCCAAAACCAGAAACCCTGACCAGCTAGGTGTGGTGCCACTGCCTATTATAATCCCAGCAACTGAGGAGACTGAGGTAGGAGGATCATAATTTCTATATCCAGTACTGCAAATAGTAATAATAATAATAATAATAAGGGCTGGGGATGTGGCTCAAGCGGTAGCGTGCTTGCCTGGCATGCATGCGGCCCGGGTTCGATCCTCAGCACCACATACAAACAAAGATGTTGTGTCCACCGAAAACTAAAAAAAAAAATATATATACATATTAAAAAAATTCTCTCTCTCTCTCTCTTTTCTCTCTCTCTCTTTAAAATAATAATAATAATAATAATAATAATAATAAAAATCAAAGCTTGTGTTTAACTTCAGAAATGAATAGGCCAAGTTGTTTTATATCCCTGCATATCTGTTAACGTGTCTCATTTCTACTGGTTCTCACACCAACTGTTTTTTCTCCTCATGTGCTTGGTTTTCTTTGTATCCTAGGCAATATATTTGAGAAAATATTCTTAGAAATAACTTTAGAGGGGCTGGGGATGTGGCTCAAGCGGTAGCGCACTCGCCTGGCATGCGTGCGGCCCGGGTTCGATCCTCAGCACCACATACAAACAAAGATGTTGTGTCCGCCGAAAACTAAAAAATAAATATTAAAATTCTCTCTCTCTCTCTCTCTCTCTAAAAAAAAAAAAAAAAGAAAAAGAAATAACTTTAGAAAAATGTTATCGTTTGCCAGAGAAGAGTTTTGTTTGTACTCTACAACAGCTTGGGGCACTCTTAACCTGGAAACATCTTTTTTTTTTTATTAAATATAATCTATAGCATTTTAAAAATATATTTTTAGTTGTTTATTTTTTATTTATTTATATGTGGGGCTGAGAATTGAGCCCAATGCCTCACACATGCTAGGCAAGTACTCCACCACTGAGCCAATCCCAGCCCCTTAACCTGGGAACATCTTAATCCTAAATTCAGAGAGCTTGCATTTTCTGGGCAGCTCAGGTTTGCAACATGCAAAGGTACTATAGTATTTTTGAACTACCTATTTCTTCTTTCTCTCTATATCCTGGTATCATAACTCCCCAAATCCTTAACTTTGAAATGATAGTGTCTTTTTATGCAAATGAATTAACTGATGGCTGGATGTCTCTAAGTAACTTCAGATTTGTGACACCAGAAAGAACAAGGCAAGATTAGAGACTTGGGGTTTTTCAGCCCTACCCTCCAAACTCTGGGAAGAGGAAAAGCTAAAGGTTGATAACCAATGGCCAATGATTTGATCAATCATGTTTATGTAATGAAACCTCTGTAAAAATCCGAAAGGATAGCCTTCATAGAGCTTCCAGAGTAACCTGCAGAGGTTCTTGGAGGGTACAGAAACTCTTCATCCTTTTGTTCATAGCTTGCCCTGTCTTTTCATTTGTATCCTTTATAATATTCTTCATAATAAACCAGTAAGCATGCTTTCTTGAGTTCTGTAAACTGCTAAAGCGAATTAATCAAATTAGAGGAAGAAACTATAAGAACCCCAACTTATGGCTGGTTAGTCAGAAACACATGTAAAAGAACTTAAGGCTTTTGACTGGCATATAAAGCAGAATAATGGTAATCCTGGGGACTGAGTCTTCAACTTGTGGGATCTGATGCTATCTGCAGGCAGATAGTGATAGAATTGAATTAGGGGACACATAGCTGGTGTCCATTGCATAATTGATTGTTGGTGGGAAGAAATACACATACTGAGATCACAGAAGTAATCTGTGTTGTGAATAAACAATTTGAATTTACTTTCTCTATACCAACAGACCTACATATCATGCTTTTTGGTTTATGAACAGTCATGCATTCTGATTCAATAGTACAAAAACGACTTGAGAAATAGAATATTAGATCTTTTTATGACTTAGGAAAATGGAATTTTTTCTTTTGTTTACTTTATTTGGGGGAATTGACTTTGATTTAAAATATTTCAATTTTGGGGGCTGGGGATGTGGATCAAGCGGTAGCGCGCTCACCTGGCATGCGTGCGACCCAGGTTCGATCCTCAGCACCCATACAAAAAACAAAGATGTTGTGTCCGCCGAAATCTAAAAAATAAATATTAAAATTCTATCTCTCTCTCTCTTTAAAAAAAAAAAAGAAAACTTTGGAAAAAAAATAAAATATTTCAATTTTGACCAGGACATTTTTAAAAATATTTAATTTGTTCTAATCAGTTATACATGACAGTATAATGTTTTTTGACACATACATAAATGGAGCATAACTTCTCATTCATCTGGCTTTACATGATGTAGAATTACACAGGTCTTATAATCATATGTGCACACAGGGTAATAACCTCTGATTCTTTCTACTATCATTCCTCCCCCCATACCCTCCCTTCCCTTCACTCCCCACCTTCTAGTTCAAAATACCAATATCCTCCCCACCCCCTATTTATTGCGAATTAGCATCTGCATGTCAGAGAAAACATTCGGCCTTTGTTTTTTTGAGGATTGGCTTATTTTACTTAATGTAGTATTCCCCAGTTTCATCCATTTACCAACAAATGCTATAATTTCATGAAGGATGAGTAACATTTCATTGTGTATATATACCACAATTTCTTTGTCCATTCATCTGTTGAAGGACATCTAGGTTGGTTTCAAAGTTCAGCTGTGTCACTGTAGTATGCTGGTTTTAAGTCCTTTTGACCGGATCATTTTTTAATAAACTTTTTTTCTTTTTGCAGTAGTGGGGATTGAACTCCTGGGTGCTCTACCACTGAGTTACATTCCCAGTCCTTTGTAGTTTTTCAGACAAGTTCTCACTAAATTGCTGAGGTTGGCCTCAAACTTGGAATCCTTCTTCAGCCTCTATGTTGCTGAAATTACAAGCATATATCCCCATGCTTTGCTTGTTTTTATTTTTGAGACAGGGTGTCACCAAGTTGCCCAGGCTGACTTCAAACTTGTAATTCTCTTGCCTTAGCCAAATGTGTTCCTGTGTTACTAGGCTGTACACAGCTTGCCATGTGTATTTTTTAGTGGGGTGGGGGGAGGGTGGTTACTGGGGATTGAACTCGGGCACTCAACCCACTGAGCCACATCCCCAGCCCTATTTTGTATTTCATTTAGAGACAGGGTCTCACTGAGTTGTTTAGTGCCTCACTTTTGCTGAGGCTGGCTTTGAACTTGAGATCCTCCTGCCTTAGCCTCCCCAAGCCGCTGGGATTACAGGTGTGTGCCACTGCACCTGGCTTGCCATGTTTTTGTAAATCAAATTTTACTGGAACTCAATCTTATTTATTTTAGTGCAGGGGATTGAACCTAGTGCCTTGCAGATGCTTGGCAAGTGCTCTACCACTGAGCTACATCCTCTTTTTGTTATTCTGAGACTCTGTCTACCTAAGTGGCCCAGGCTGGCCTTGAACTTGCAGTCTGCCAGCCTCAGCCGCCTGAGTAGATGTGATTACAGACGTGTGCCACCATATCCAGCAAAACTATTTAATTTTTTATGAATTTTTTCATGTTCTTTTTTAAACAAAATGAAGTAATACAGCTTTTCAAATTATTTGAGCAAAAAAGCTGGATTCACTCCCTGGAAGAACTAACATCCTTCTCCACAGCTCCAGGTAAATTAAATAGCTTTTTGAACTTCTCCAGTGGGTTTTCCTTGCTTTACTCAGAAGTTATTAATAGAAACAATGTACCTGGGGGGACTCCATGGTCCAAAAATCTTGACTCATTAGATAGAACTAACTTTCTGGCAAGTTAGTTAACCTTTTTGTGCCTCAGTTTCCTTTTATGCAGTAATTTTGCACAGAGCATGGCATATATGTTCTTCATAAATACCAGTAACTATCATTATTTCTAGAGCATAACCTTTTAGAGGGCATGATTTCTAACTTACCTATTTTTTTTCTTATCATCTAGACAGTTTATCAGGTCATCTTTCTCTAGTCTTTTTCTTCTAATCTCCTTCACTCCACAGAGATAATACTATCTTCCTAATATATAAATCTGATCCTGTCATTTCCTGTTAAAGCTAGTGTCCCAGTGTCTAAAAGTAAAGTCAAAACTTACTACACAACCTAATCACATAGCTTGTATCCCCCATGGACTCAAGCAGCACTTCACCAAGAATTCTTTCACTTTTCAGTGCCTTTGTTTCAATTGTTCTCGCTTGTCCTCTCTGATCTCATTTTTACTCTTTTTCTTCTTCTTCTTCTTTTTTTTTTTTTTTTGGTACTAGGGATTGATATATTTTAAAGATTTATTATTATCATTTTATCATTATTACTTTGGTACCAGGGATTAAACTCAGGGGCACTCGACCACTGAACCACATCCCCAGCTCTATTTTGTATTTTGTTTAGAGACAGGGTCTCACTGAGTTGCTTGGTGCCTCGCTATTGCTGAGGCTGGCTTTGAACTCGCGATCCTCCAACTTCAGCCTCCCCAGCCGCTGGATTATGGACGTGCACTACCGTGCCCGGCATTCATTTTACTCATTTTAAAAAGGTCTGAAAAACTCCTCACACCTTCTCACAAGCAATTAGTGACTTTCTCCAGGTCATATAGTATTATGTTCACAACTCTATCGTGTCCAAACTATGTTAAGTAATATAAAACCTTTCTGCCACTAATAATGGCCTTTATGTACAGTTATCTAGCATCTATTAGGTAACAGGTCTCGGTCCCGGAGGCGAGGGCACAACTGTACACAAGAAAAATACCGGGTCGTGGTTAGTGTGATTCGTGTTCAAATCCATACAGGTGGGTTGTGTAAAGTACTTTGAAGAGCTGGTAAAGCGCGAGACCCTGGGTTTGAATCCCACCACGGCAAAAAGATGAATAAGAAAAAAGTACTTTGAAGACCTGAGGCGGAGTGCCTCTCACACGGGTAGGGGAAGATCGCGGTAGCCGACCAGTGGCGGGACCGTGAAACCAGTCAGTAAGGTCAAGGACGCCCCGCAGCCGGAAGCCAGACAAGCGTCCGGAGAGTCAAGCAACTCTCGGCGCGGGGTCTGCGGCACGAAGGCAGTCCAGATAGCTTTTCGCTTGGTCCGTCTTAAGGACATTCCTGGCAGCGGAGCTGGCTATAACGCAGAACCTCGTTGCGACAGTAGACGTACTCAGCAAGCCCCTGGAGAACTGACTCTGCAGAGACCGACACCAAGCAATTGGGCTGCCCAGCGGTACTAGGCGAGGGCAGAAAACGAAGGCGGAGCGTGCTTCCGTAGTTGCAGCGCGGGTACTACGTGTGCGCATGCGCGCGCTCGCTGCGGTTGCGACGCCAGTGCCTGGGGGCGGAGCTTCCGCACCGGAAGGGGTCGGAGCAGCAGTCGAGCGCGCGGGTGCGGACGGGAAACCGCGAGGGCCGGGGCGGGTGGCGGGGCGACGGACGGCGACGATGGCCGCGGCAGCGGGCAGCGGGCCGGGGGCGACGGCGGGCGCAGGGGGCACAGGGGGCGCTGCGGCGGCCGCGGGCCTAGCCGTCTATCGGCGGAAGGACGGGGGCCCAGCCGGCAAGTTCTGGGAGAGTCCGGAGACGGTGTCTCAGCTGGACTCAGTGCGCGTCTGGCTGGGCAAGCACTACAAGAAGGTGGGTGCGCGCGCCAGCGGGGGCCGCTGGGGCTGGGGCGGCGCGGCTCGGGCGTCCTCGGAGCCGCGCGGGACAACAAAGGCGGCGCCGCCCGCCACGCCCCCGCCGCCTCGCGCGGCCTGCTCCCGGCCTGCCGGGGGCAGGCGCTCCGAGGGCGCGAACCTTCTCTTTTGTTAGCTCCTGGAGTGTGCCGAACGGGGTTCGTTAGAGACCGAGCTAGTGTGGTTAAAGCAGCCCAAGTTTTACTTAGCGACTGGGCTTCCCAGCGTGAGGTGAGGAAGGATTTGCTAAGGGACCCTGGACGAGTAACCTCGGAAGTTAATTACGTAGGTTAGTAGCATGAACTGCATACAGTACTAAGGAGAACCTCAGGACTTAAAAAGTGACGGTTTCACTTAACTGTACTTTTGGGTGGTGTATGGTGTGAGGTAAGATCGGTTGTATGAAATATGTTCTTCAATGAAGCCTTTCCCGGAGGATCCATTTATATACCAGAACACCCCATTTCATATTGCCTTTATTAATAGTTATTTTTTAATTTTTTTCACTGATTTGTTTCTCATACTTTGGAATGTGAGTTCTGCTGAATCAACGGTTTGCAAGAGTTGTTACTTAAAGCGCTTGTTTATAACATTTTCAGATTTACCCACGATGTAAATATTACAGGAATGACTGACTGTCTTAGATGGTGTAATAAAGTAGATAGCCCAAAACTCTCCGCTTGCAGATTTGAGGAGCACCGCTTCAGTTCTCTTCTTCTCCTACCATAGAATTGGGGCAAAGGCTTTGTGAGGACTGTGTACTAGAAAGGGGTTGCCTTATAAGGTAGCCCATCAATAAAAGTGGAGATAGCAGGCATGGTGGCACATTAAATCCCAGTGATTTGGAAGACTGAGGCAGGAGGATCTCAAGTTGAAGGCCAATCTCGGCAACTTAGTGGGCAAATCTCAGAAAATGAAAAGGCCCAGCTGCTTGGGAGGCAGACACAGAAGGATGATGAGTTCAAAGCCAGCTTCAGCAATGGCAAGGCTCTAAGCAACTCAGATCCTGTCTCTAAATAAAATACAAAATAGGGCTGGGAATGTGGCTCAGTGGTTGAGTGCCCGGTGGCAATCAGAAATAAAAATAAAAATCAAAAAGCTCAGTGATAAAGTGTTCCTGGGTTTAATTCCCAGTACTGGAGGTGGGGCAGATGGGAACAATATCACATTTATTTCAAATAGTTGTGAATTGCAGCTGCTGTGAAAGTGCAGTATTAAATGCAGTAGAAATATTTAGTCAAAACTCATCCATTTTGATACCAAATAATAACAATATTAATAATTAGTAGAAATATAAGTCAAAACTAACCTGGTCTTTAAAACCTGAGGTGTCATTAGCCTAGACCTCTATACATCAGCTTCATAGCCACTTCTTACTTAAACCTATCCAAATCTCAAAAGGATTATCTGAGCCTAAATATTTATTGAATGAATGAAAAGATAAGCTGGTATACAAACTTTTTCATATAAGGTCTACAGTTCAGTGACCTGTCAGTGTTTGACAGTTGTTAGGCATGGGTAGGGATCTTGGGTTCCTTTGATATTATGCTATGGTATTTTCTTTCTTTAATTTTTTTTAAGTTGTTGATACCTTTATTTTATTTATACCTTTATTTTATTTATTTGTATGTGGTGCTGAGAATTGAACCCAGTGCTTTATGCATGCTAGGCAAGCACTCTACCACTGAGCCACAACCCCAGCCCCATGCTATAGTATTTTCTGAGAGACTATTCCTTATCTGAAGTTTGAGGAAGTGAGAGACAATAATTATATTTTTAGGTACTTAGAGAGTTTTCCCCTTTTGAAATCAAATTTGGATCTATAGATTTTTCTCATTTACATATAAGTAGACAAGAATATTAATCTCTCTTATACAAGTGGTTATTTTTGTTGTGTGGTAACAGAGCTTCTGGAATTGCCTATGGAAACTGAATGTGTATGAACCCCCGAACCCTATGGTGTTGGGCATTGAACCTAGGGGGTGCTCTACCACTAAACTATGTGTCCAGCCACCCCCTACCCTATTAAAATATTTTTTAGTTGCCAATGGATATTTTATTTTATTTATTTGTTTATATACAGTGCTGAGGATTGAACCCAGGGCCTCACACATGCCAGGCAAGTGCTCTACCACTGAGCCACAACTCCAGCCCATGTCCAGCCCTTTTAATTTTTTTTTTGTTTTGTTTTGTTTTTTTAATGAGACAGGGTATAGCTGGGAACAGTGGCATTTGTTTACCTGTAATCCCAGTCGTTCTGGAGGCTGAGGCAGGAGGATCTCAAATTTGATGCCAGCCTCAACAATTGAGCAAGGCCTTAAAGCAACTTTGTAAGACATTGTCTTAAAATTTTTAAAAAAAGTTCTGGGGATGTAGCACAAAATAAAGCACCCTAAGTTCAATCCCTAGTACCAAAAAAATAAACAACAATAATAAAAAAACTTTAAAAGGGATGGGGATGTAGCTCAGTAGTGAAGGTCCTTGGCTTTAACCCCAGTACACAGGATTTCATTAAATGGCCTAGGCTAACCTAGAACCTGTGATCATACTGCTTCTGCTTCCTGAGTTGCTGGGATTACAGACATGCTCCACTGTACCTAGTTTGTTAATTCTTTTAAATCATATTACTTTCAACCAATACTTTGGGTCTTAAATGTAGCTGTTTTTGTTTTGTTGCTGGGGAGGGCCTTTAGTAAAGAAAAAACTACTCAGAAGGCTCCTTTGAGTATGGAGGAATAGAGTGGGAAGAGGCAGATAATAGTCATTTCTCTCTCTTCCAGTGCTCAGTGTGCATTGATCTGGGCCCCAGTTTAAGAGGGTAGCTTTAACATCGATGTTCATAGCAGCACAATTCACAATAGCAAGACTGTGGAACCAACCTAGATGCCTTTCAATAGACGAATGGATAAAAAAAAATGTGGCATTTATACACAATGGAGTATTACTCTGCATTAAAAAATGACAAAATCATAGAATTTGCAGGGAAATGAATGGCATTAGAGCAGATTATGCTAAGTGAAGCTAGCCAATCCCTAAAAAACAAATGCCAAATGTCTTCTTTGATATAAGGAGAGTAACCAAGAACAGAGTAGGGACGAAGAGCATGAGAAGAAGATTAACATTAAACAGGGATGATAGGTGGGAGGGAAAGGGAGAGAGAAGGGAAATTGCATGGAAATGGAAGGAGACCCTCAGGGTTATACAAAATTACATACAAGAGGAAGTGAGGGGAAAGGGAAAAATAATACAAGGGGGAGAAATGAATGACAGTAGAGGGGGTAGAGAGAGAAGAGGGGAGGGGAGGAGAGGGGGGATAGTAGAGGATAGGAAAGGCAGCAGAATACAACAGACACTAGTATGGCAATATGTAAATCAATGGATGTGTAACTGATGTGATTCTACAATCTGTATATGGGGTAAAAATGGGAGTTCATAACCCACTTGAATCAAAGTGTGAAATATGATATATCAAGAACTATGTAATGTTTTGAACAACCAACAATAAAAATTTAAAAAAAAAATAAAATGTTCACTTAATCAGGGGAAAAAAAAAAAGAGGGTAGCTTTAGGCTTGGGTATCTTGAGATTTGTTTGGGTGGTGAAGAAATGGCTGTGAGGCTGGCGGACACATTTGACCCACAGTTTGAGGCCTAGGCTAATGTTTCCACAGTTTTAATTCCTCTGTGATCCCTGAGGCTTTCAAGTCAAAGTTAAGTTTGACTTGTATTTCTACTTTCTATATACATTGATGAGTTTGACTAAACATTTCTGTTGCATTTAGTATTGCATTTTCAGAGCAGCTGCAATTTATAGACATCTCAACAATTATATGAAATAAATGTGACATTGCTATTCCATTTTCCCCCAAAACTGGGGATTGAGCCCAGGAGCACTCTTCCACTAAGCTATACCACCAGCCACTTTTAGTTTTTGTTTTGAGGTAGGGTCTAACTAAATTACCCAGGTTGGTCTTGAATTTGCAATGAGTTCTTCTGCCTCTGCCTCCTGAGTCACTATGATTATAGGCATGTGCCACCATGCCTGCTAGCCCCATTTTTTTGATGTGTTTACTATTTATTCAGTGAACAATTGAGCATCTGCTTTATGTCAGGTACTTAAAACAACTCCCCAAAGTCAGGCATGGTGTTGAATCCCTGTAAACCCAGTGACTCAGGAGGCAGAGGCAGGAGGATCCCAAGTTTGAGGTCAGCCTGGGCATTTATAAGACCCTGTCTCAAAAATAAAATTGGAAAAAAAAGGGCTGGAGGTGTGGCTTAGTGGTTGAGGGCCTCTGAGTTTAATCCCTAGTATCTCCCTGCCCAAAACCCCACAACTCAGGCATGTGGTGTATGCCTATAATCCCACCTGTTCATGTTGATGAGGCAGGAGGATTGCAAGTTCCAGTCCAGCCTGGGGAATTTAGTGAGACCTAGTCTCAAAATTAGAAAAGAAAAATGATCTGGGGATATAGCACTGTGATAGAGTAGCTTTCATAGCATGTCTGAAGTACTGGGTTCAATCCCAGACTTCCTTAACTTTTTGCTTTTTTTTGGTTCATGGGATCCAACTTAGGGCTTTACCGGTGTTAAGCAGGAGCTTAACATTGAGTTATACCACCAGTCTTTGACTTTTGTATTATGATAAAATTTATTCATTTTGTTAAAATACTCCCCCATCCCCCGTGATGCTAGGGGATCCAACCCCCATGCTTCCTTCATGTGAGGCAAGTGCTCTGTGACTGAGATACAGCCACAGCCCCTAAAATTTATTTTTTCACTTAGATACGTAGTATCTGAAATGGATTTTTTTTTTTTTTTTAAAGGTCCAGTGATTCTTAAAGTGTGATTTCCAGGCCAGTAGTACCACCTGAGAACTTGTTACTTGTTTGAAATGCAGTTTCTTGGGCCTGACCTATTGAATTAAAAATTCTGGGCATGGAGCTGATAATAGAAGATTCTATTCCATGCTGAAATTTGAGAACCATAGTTATAGACTAACAGTTAACATCATCATCTATGTCTAATTAATGATGTGAAACTTGTTTCCACAGTTTTAGTTCCTCTTTGACATACATGCATCACTTTGTGACTATAAAGAAATAAATTTGTACAGAACACACCTTTTAAGTAATGTTGAAGGAAGTTAGGGTTTTTGTTTGTTGTTGTTGTTTTTGTTTTGGTACTGGGCATTGAATCCAGGGGTGCTTCACCACTTTTTTTTTTTATTTTTTACTTTGAGACAGGATCTTCCTAAGTTGCTGAAACTTGTAAGCGATTTTTCTATCTTAGCCTACCAAGTCACTGGCATTATAGGTGTGCTGTATCATACCCTGCTAAAAGAAGCTTTTTTTTTTTTTTTTTTAATAACTTCGTTTTATTGTTCTTTTTTTTTTAAGAGAGAGAGAGAATTTTTTAATATTTATTTATTTTTCGGCATACACATCTTTGTTTGTATGTGGTGCTGAGGATCGAACCCGGGCCACACGCATGCCAAGCGAGCGCGCTACCGCTTGAGCCACATCCCCAGCCCTAAAAGAAGCTTTTTATAATGATAAAAATGAATGGTTTAGAAAAGGGACAGGCAAAATTTTTCCATAAAAGGCCAGATAACAGGGCTGGGGTTGTGACTCAGAGGTAGAGTGCTTGCCCAGCATGTGTGAGGCCCTGGGTTTGATCCTCAGCACCCACATAAAAATAAATAAATAGGGGCCGGGGTTGTGGCTCAAGTGGTAGAGCGCTCACCTAGCATGTGTGAGGCACTGAGTTTGATCCTCAGCATCACATAAAAATAAGGATATTGTGTCCACCTAAAACTAAAAAACAAATATTAAAATAAATAAATAAATAAATAAAGGTATACCTCCAACTACAACTAAAAAATAAACATTAAAAAAAGGCCAGATAACAGCTACTTAAGGCTTTGTTCACCCCGGTGTCTCACTTGCAGCTACTTTGCTGTTTTGTGAAAACAGAAATTGATCATATGTAAATGAACATGTTGTGTTTTAGTAAAACTTAGGGAAATTGAAATTTCAGTGTATTTTTCATATGTCAAGAAATGGTGTTTAGGGGCTGGGGATGTGGCTCAAGTGGTAGCGCGCTCGCCTGGCATGCGTGCGGCCCGGGTTCGATCCTCAGCACCACATACAAAGATGTTGTGTCCACCGAAAACTAAAAAATAAATATTTAAAAAAATATAAATAAATAAAAAAAAAAGAAAAAAGAAATGGTGTTTAGCCAGGTGTGATGGCTAATGCTGTAATTCTAGCAGCTCTGGTGGCTGAGGCAGTAGGATCACAAGTTCAAAGTGGGCCTTAGTAACTTGTGTCCTAAGCAACTCAGGGAGATCTTATCTCTAAATAAAATATAAGAAAGGGTTGGATGTGGTGGCGCATGCCTGTAGTCCCAGCAGCTCAGGAGGCTGAGGCAGAAGGATCGAGAGTACAAAGCCAGCCTCAGTAAAAGCAAGGTGCTAAGCAACTGTAAGATCCTGTCTCTAAATAAAATATAAAATAGGGCTGGAGATGTTTCTCAGTGCTTGAGTGCCCCTGAGTTCAAACCCTGGTACCAAAAACAAACAAATAAATTAGTTAATTAAAATTAAAAAGGACTGGGGTTGTGGCTCAGTGTTTAAGAAATGGTATTTAAATTTTTTTCCCTCCAACCATCTAAAAATGTAAAAATCATTCTTAGCTTGTGGACAAAGAAAACAGGCAGTTGACTGAATTCTGCTGACCTAAGGTCTAAAATACTTGACATAAAATAAAGCATTTTAAGAAAATGCCAGCTTTCCAGAGATAATTGTCATACTAGCTATTTCATTTATAGTGGACAACTAACACATGTCAACAAATAAAAAATTTAAGAGTATACTAAAAAGATTGCCCTTTTATATTATTCTGTGTCTTTGACAATAGCACAAATTGAAAACTTACAACTCAATGCCCAGTAATTGTAGACTCTGCAGCTGATGGTATTTTGTAATACATCAGTTTAAAATATTTATAATAAGATGGTAAATTTCTAGCACTAAAAAGAAAAAAGTTATTTATTTATTTTTTGGTACTGGGGATTGAACCTAGGGGTGCTTAACCACTGAGCCACATCTCCAACCCTTTTTTATATTTTATTTAGAGACAGGGTCTTTCTAAGTTGCTTAGGGCCTCACTAAGTTGCTGAGGCTGGCTTTGAAGATGCTTCTGCCTCAGCCTCCTGAGCCACTGAGATTACGGGTGCCTGGTGAAAAAGTTATTTTTTAACAACAGAAATATACCACATTAACCTTGAGATGTTGGATGGTATTTGAAAAGAGGTTTACTACTAGAAAGAAGAATTAAGTTGTTCCTTACCTTTTGTGAAACCAAAGTGGAAACATAGCTCTTTTTTTTTTTTTTTTAATTTTTATTATTGGTTCAAAACATTACATAGTTCTTGACAATCTGTATACGGGGTAAAAATGGGAGTTCAAAACCCACTTGAATCAAATGTATGAAATATGATATGTCAAGAAACATAGCTCTTTTTCCTGCTCAAAATTGGAGGTTTTATCTAGGCGTGATGGTGCATATCTGTAATTCCAGTGACTTGGGAGGCTGAGGCAAGAGGATCACAAGTTCAAAGCCAGCCTCAGCAAATTAATGAGACCCTAAGTAACTTAGCAAGACTCTGACTCAAAATAGAAAACAAATGAAAAGGTATACCGTGTATTTAAAAGAAGGTATTAGCTGAAGACACAAGCCTGTCTGTCATCCTAGCTACTGGAGAGGCTGAGGTGGAAGTTTCACAGATTTGAGACCAGCCTAGAAAATTTTGCGAGACCTTGTCTCAAAATAAAAGAGTCTGGGAAGTGGCTAATGGTGGAGTGCTTGCCTAGCATGTGCAGGGCTCTAGATTCAATTTTCAGTACCACCAAAAAGCAAATGAAGGTTTTCAACTTTTTCTTCTTTTCTTGTCCCTCTCCCCCTCCCAGTATTGGGGATTGAACTCAGTCTAGCATTTAGCTATATTCTCAGCCCTTTTTATTTTATTTTATTTTTTTGGTAGTATAAGTAGTAGTTAAGTGTTGTACCACCTCTCTCTCTCTCTCTCTCTCTCTCCCCCTCCCCCTCCCCCTCCCTCCCCCTCTCTCCCCCTCTCTCTCTCTCTCTTTTTTTTGGTACCAGGGATTTAACCTAGGGGCACTTAACCACTGTGCCACATCTCCTGTTCTTTTTTTTTTTTTTTTTCCTTTTTTGTAATTTTGAGACAGGGTCTCTATAATTTGCTTAGAGCCTCGTTGAAATGCTGAGTCTGGTCTCAAAGTTTTGATCTTCCTGTCTCAACCTCCCAAGTTGCTGGGATTATAGGCATGTACCACCACACCTGATTTTTCCAGTTCGTTCGTTTGTTCTTTCTTTCTTTCTTTCTATCTATCTATCTATCTATCTGGTACCAGGGATTGGACTCTGGGGCACTCAACCATTGAGCCATATCCCCAGCCCTATTTTGTATTTTATTTAGAGACAGGATCTCACCGAGTTGCTTAGCACCTTACCATTGCTGAGGCTGGCTTGAACTATGGAGCCTCTTGCCTCAACCTCCTGAGCCACTGGGATTACAGGTGTGTGACACCACACCCAGGCCAGTTTTATTTTAAGTACACACAGATGTGTGTTTTTTAAGTCTCTCTAAAGCAGAGAGCATGTCTCACATATTAAATTTGCCACAATACCAGTGCTTTGGAGGTATTAGAGAGTGATTGACTTTATTTTTTTCATGAAATGTACCAGTTCTTTAATCTCTTTCTTTTCCTTGCAGTATGTTCATGCAGATGCTCCTACCAATAAAACTCTGTCTGGACTTGTGGTACAGCTTCTCCAGTTCCAGGAAGATGCCTTTGGGAAGCATGTCACTAATCCGGCTTTCACCAAACTCCCTGTAAGTATTTCAGCTTACTATGGTGTAATCTTTAGTTTTAATTTTTTGCAGTATGGAGTATTAAAATTGAAACCAGCGGTGCTCTACAAATGATATACATCCCTAGCACTTTTTCTTTTGAGACAGGGTCTTGCTAAGTTGACTAGACTAGTCTTGAACTTGTGATCCTCCTGCCTCAGCCTTCTGTAGCTGGTATTAGGGTTCACCACACCTATCCTGGTGGCATCTTTGGTTTCCATATCCTTGGTTGTAGCCCAGAGCTCATTTCCTTTTCTGCTGTCAGCTTGTAGAATAAAATAAGGACTCTCAATGGAATTTCAGCTGTAGTGTATTTCTACTTTTCAACTATTGGAAGGTTCTTTTTTAGGGGTGATTTAACATTTGCATTAAACACTGCAACAATCGTTAAAAAGGCTTAACTTAATAATTTACAGTTATAGTTTCCTGATGTCTCTGCTATACCATTTAGACCATTCTTTTTCCTGATTAAATTCTTATCGCTAGGGTCCTATTTTGTGTTTTTGTTTTGTTTTGTACTGGGGATTGAACTCAGGGGCACGTGACTGTTAAGCCACTTCCCCAGCCCATTTTGCATGCATATTTATTTATTTATATATTTATTTATAGAAAATATTTATTTTTTAGTTGTAGTTGGACATAATACCTTTATTTAATTTATTTACTTGTATGTGGTGCTGAGGATTGAACCCGGGGCCTCGCACGTGCTAGACGAGCACTCTACCAGCCCCTATTTTGTATTTTTATTTAGAGACAGAGTCTCACTGAGTTGCTTAGTACCTTGCAGTTACTGAGGCTAGCTTTGAACTTGCGATCCTCATTGGGATTATAGGCATGCACCACTGCACCTGCCTTGGGTTTTTTTGTTTTTTTTTTTTAATATTTAATTTTTAGTTGTAGTTGTCAATACCTGTATTTTATTTTTATGTGATGCTGAGGATTGAACCCAGGGCCTCACATGTGCTAGGTGAGCACTCTACCGCTGAGCCACAATCCCAGTCCCCTGGCTTGGGTTTTTAATTTAAGAGATGGGGTCATGCTGTGTTGCCCAGGCTGGTCTTGAACTCCTGGTTTCAAGGGGTCCTCCTGCTTCCGCTTCCTACGTAGCTGGGATTACAGGTGTATGCTACCTTGCCACGCTATTTTGTGGAATTTTTATATATTGTCAGTGGGAAACCTTCTGACTTGTGAGAATACAATTCTTTTGTTCTTAAAATTGGTTCATTTTTAAATTTTTCCTTGTACTTAACTCTTTCCTGCACACTGCCCCCTTGCATTGGGTTTTAAACCCAGGATCTCTCAGGTGCTAAACAAGTACTTTTACTATTTTTTTAACATATACATAATTTTTTTAGCTGTCTATGAACCTATATTTATGTATATGTGGTGCTGAGATTCAAACCCAGTGCCTCACACATACCAGTCAAGTGCTCAACCATTGAGCCACAGCTCAGCCCATACTCTTATGATTGAGCCCCCCGCTTTTTTGCGGGGGGTACCAGGGATTGGACTCAGGGACACTTAACCACTAAGCCACATCCCTGCCCTATATTTTATTTAGAGACAGGGTCTCACTGAGTTGCCTAGGGCCACATTTTGCTGAGGCCGGCTTTGAACTCTTGATCCTCCTGCCTCAACCTCCCGAGCTGCTAGGATTATAGGCTTGTGCCACCGCACTCAACTATTGAGCCCTTTTCTAAACTTTATTTTGAGACAGGGTCTTACAGAGTTGCCCATGCTGGCCTCAAACTTGAAATTCTCCGCCCTAGCCTCCCAGTTGTCTCAGATCATAGTCATGCACCAGCAGGCCTTGCACAACTGATACTTTGATAGTTTGAGCTGGTGAGAAGTAGTGGATTATACTTTATTTCCTTTTAAGATTTGTGAGTTTTGTTGCTTTTGTAGAGAGAAAAATCTGGCATTACTATTTATTTCCCTGTTTTTTATATTATCTTTGATATATTATATATATTGTTTTTTCTTTTTGTGGTGCTGGGGATCAAACCCAGGGCTTCACACATGCTAGAGACGCTCTCTACCTCTGAGCTACACCTCGGCTTCCCCAGTTGTTGAGATTACAGGTATGAACCACTAGCCTGGCTACTGATTAAATATCCATAGGATATTTAACTCCTGGGAAACAAACTATTTATTTCCAGACTTTAGAGACTAGAAAAAATATTTTTAGGCATAAACCATAATTAAAAATAATTCATGGCTTAGTGCCAGTGGGACCGGATGTACTTCTTTTCCTCTCAAAATAGTGCTTAAAATCTTCCTGAATGAAGCACCTTGGGAGGCTGAACCAGGAAGATTGCAAGTTTGAGGCCAGTCTCAACAATTTAGCAGGGCCCTAAGCAATTAGTGAAACCTGTCTCAAAATAAAATATAAAAGGGACTGGTTGCTGGGATTGTGACTCAGTGGTAGAGTGCTTGCCTAGTGCGTGTGAGGCACTGAGTTTGATCCTCAGCACCACATAAAAAAATAAATGAATAAAATAAAGTTATTGTGTCCATCTACAACTAAAAATATTTTTTAAAGGGGGGTGGTTTTCCTGGGTACGGTGTTGCATGCCTATAATTCCAGCCGCTGAGAGGCTGAGACAGGAGGATTGCGGGTTCAAAGCCAGCCTCAGCAAAAGCAAGACACTAAGCAACTCAGTGAGACCCTGTCTCTAAATAAAATAGAAAATAGGGCTGGGGAAGTGGCTTAGTGGTTGAGTGCCCCTTTCAATCCCTGGTATCAAGAAAAGAAAAAAAATTGTAAGCTACTACGCTGGTATATACCTATAGTTCCCATTACCTAGGCTGAATCAGGAAAATCCTTTGAGCCCAGGAATTTGGGGCCAGCCAAGGCAACATAGCAACACCTTGACTCTTTTTTTTTTTTTTTAAAGAGAGAGGTGAGAGAGAGACAGAGAATGAGAATTTTTAATATTTATTTTTTAGTTTTCGGCAGACACAACATCTTTCTTTGTATGTGGTGCTGAGGATCGAACCTGGGCCGCACGCATGCCAGGCGAGCGCGCTACCGCTTGAGCCACATTCCCAGCCCCAACACCTTGACTCTTGAAACATACACATACACAAAGCTAATTTATTAAGTTAATACAAGTTTTAGTACTATTTTTTGTAATGTAAGATTGATTATATTGATTAACGTTGTAATTTTCTTTGAATTAACAATCTTTTTTTTTAGTTGTATATGGACACAATATCTTTATTTACTTATATTTATGAGGTGCTGAAGATTGAACCCAGTGCCTCACAGGTGCTAGGCAAGCACTCTTACCACTGAGCCACAACCCCAGCCCTGAATTTAGTTTTTAATTCATAAGAGGAAACATAAAAATTATACATATTAGTAGAGTTGTGTGTGGCGTTTTCATACATAGGTACATTGTGTAATGTTTAAATTAAGCTAATTTTTTATGTTCTTTTGGTCATTGTTTACTTTTAAGGTCTTTTTGATTTTGCTGCTATATAATTTGCATTTAACTGTGTCTAGGTGTAGGTTATTTTACATACTATAAGTAACATTTCTTAGTACTGATGTGTTCCTTGAACATAATAATTTATGTCCTTGCCACAAATTTTAAGTTTTATTCTTCTTTCTGTGCTCATATGTCCAATAGCCTGAATGATATTTGTTTTTATTTGATTTTAATTTTATTTGTGTAGGAATTACATATATCTCAAATGTTTCTATTTTGTATTATCTTTGATCATTTTTATATATTACTGATTTTTATTTTTGGGGGGGCAGTATTGAGGATTGAACCCAGGGGCAGTTTACCACTGAGCTACATTCCCAGTCCTCTTATTATTTACCTATTTATTTATTTATGTATTTATTTTTGTGGTGCTGGGGATTGAACCCAGGTCCTTGTGCATGCGAGGTGAGCACTCTACCAGCTAAGCTATGTACCCAGCCCTTGTTTATTTTTTTAGTTTTAGACATGTTTTTTAGTTTGAGACATGTTTTCACTAAGTTCCAGAGGTCTTGATAAGTTCCAGATGGCCTTGAACTTAATATCCTCCAGCCTTAGCCTCCCTGGTTGCTGGGATTACAGGTATGCACTATTGTGCCTGGCTTATACATTACTGATTTTATTTTTTTTAGAGAGAGAGAGAGAGAAATTTTTTTTAATATTTATTTCTTACTTTTCGGTGGACACAACATCTCTATTTTATTTTTTTTTATGTGGTGCTGAGGATCGAACCCAGCGCCCCGCGCATGCCTGACACGCGCTACCGCTTGAGCCACATCCCCAGCCCCTACATTACTAATTTTAATAAGCACTTTTTTCCTATTTCCTGAATATTTTGTATTTTGTATCCAACCTTTTTTTTTTGGTGCCAGGGATTGAACCCAGGGGTGCTTAACTACAATGCCACATCTCAGCCCTTTTTATTTTTTATTTTGAGACAGGGTTTCAGTAAGTTGCTTAGGACCTCAATAAATTACTGAGGCTGGCCTTGAATTTGAATTCCTCCTGCCTTAACCTCCCAAGCTGCTGGGATTACAGGCATGCACCATCATGCCTGGTGGTTCTAATCTTATTATATGTTTTATCTCTTTATAATCACTTAAATTTTGTTTCTGGTTCTTTGAAATTTGGTAATCTTGGTTGAGAGCTAGTTCTTACTTTACTTCAGTTATTTTTATTTGTTTATTTTCTTTGAAATTATGGGAGGCCATTCTCGCACGTGATTTGAGTTACCTCCCAGGCTGGGTGAGAGGTGCTTAGACACAGCGGTGTCAGAGCCTTCCCCATCCTTTCCCAGGCGGCGCCTGGCCACTGACCTGAAGACCCAATCGCTGGCCCTGACCTTGGGATGCTGCCTCCCTTAACCTTCATTGGATGGGATTTTCCCTTGAATTTTTTGTTCCCCAATAAAAGCTCACTCCCTGGAGTGTGCTCCCTCTCTCGCTAGCCTCTTCTCTAAACCTTTCCACCTCATTAGGAGGCTGGAGGCGGGAGCTAGGAGAAGCTGTCTCGGAGCTGGGAATAAAGGTAATGAGAGTCTGTCTCTTTAATTAAAACTCACTAGCAATTTCTTAGGCATCGAACCTTCTTTTATGAAGCTTGCGCTGGTCACGTGGCAGATGAAATGAGGTCTGTGTTGCCCAGGCTGGCCTCAATTTTTGCCTGGGCTCAAGCAGTTAGCCTCCTGCTTTACCCTCCCCAATATTCAGCACATGGTGTGTGTCCACTGTACTGGGCTAGGTAGTTAGTTCCTTAAGGTACTTCAGAGGATCTTTACTCTTAGGCATGTCGTTCCTTGGGCATCATCCCAACTTGAAATTTTAAAAAGTAAAATGGAACAGGATCATATTTTTTACCACATAAGATCACTATTTTGACTTTGAATTGTTTTGTTTTTTTCCCTCCTCTTTGGTTTTTGCCCCTACAGTTTGCTTTATTTCTAGGTTTTTTAGCTGCTCATTTAAAATGTCTGGACTAGAGATGTGATTCAGTGGTAACATGCTTGCTTAACATGTATAAGGCCCTGGACTTGATCCCCGGTATTGCTCAGCCCTCAAAGAAAGTTGATGGAAAGTCAGTTGCCATATATCCAACATTTCTAGTTGTTTGTAGTGGTGAGGTTTTATTGTTATTTAATCTGTCATATGGCTGGAATCAGAAACACTTCTGTCATTTGTAGAATTTTTGTCACTTAAGCATATAAATGGAAATGATATAATTTTTCAGATTTAGTATCTGTTGAGGAATTGACTATAAATTGTATATAGGTGTCTTGTTCTATTCCGTTCAATGTATATTTCTCAGTAGCATGGATCTTAGGTTTTGTTTTGTTTTGGTACTGGGGATTGAATTCAGAGGCATTTTATCACTAAACTAATATCCCCAGTCCTTTTTAATAATTTTTCAATTTTTTTTTTTTTTTAAAGAGAGAGTTAGAGAGTGAGAGAGAATTTTTCAATATTTATTTTCTAGTTTTCGGCGGACACAACATCTTTGTTTGTTTGTGGTGCTGAGGATCGAACCTGGGCCCCACGCATGCCAGGCGAGTGCGCCACCACTTGAGCCACATCCCCAGCCCCTAATTTTTCAATTTTTGATGTGCATTTCTCTTATTGCTAGCGATGATGAACATTTTTTCTTTTTTTAAAATGCCATGCATCATATTACTTGGCTGTGGCTCTTAGCACACAACATCTTTATTTTTATTTTTATGTGGTGCTGAGGATCGAACTCAGCACTCCGCGCACGCCAGGTGAGCACGCTACCACTTGAGCCACATCCCCAGCCCCTGATGAAAATTTTTTCATATATTTGTTGTTTGATTGTGTATCATCTTCTGAGAAGTGTCTGTTCAGGTCCTTGGCCCTTTATCGATTGGGTTATTTGTTTTTTTGGTGTTTAGCTTTTTGAGTTCCTTATATGCCCTAGAGATTAGTAGTCTATCTGATGTGTGAAGGGTAAAAATTTGCTCCCAAGATGTAACTATTCTAAGATTTTATCTCACTACAGTCAGAATAGCAGCTATTATGAATACAAATAACAATAAGTGTTGGTGAGGATGTGGGGAAAAAGGTACACTCATACACTGTTGGTGGGACTGCAAATTGGTGCAGCCAATATGGAAAGCAGTATGGAGATTTGTTGGAAAATTGGGAGTGGAACCACCGTTTGACCCGGCTATGCCTCTCCTCAGTCTGTACCCAAAGGACTTAAAAATGGCATACTACAGGGACATAGCCACATCCATGTTTATGGCAGCACAATTCACAATAGCTAAACTGTGGAACCAACCTAGATGCCTTTCAGTAGATGAATGGATTAAAAAAAAAAGTTGGGGGCTGGGGATATGGCTCAAGCGGTAGCGCGCTCGCCTGGCCTGCGTGCGGCCCAGGTTCGATCCTCAGCACCACATACAAAGATGTTGTGTCCGCCAAAAACTAAAAAAAAAAATATTAAAAAATTAAAAAAAATTGCATATATACACAATGGAATATTACTCAGCAATAAAAGAGAATAAAAACATGGCATTTGCAGGTAGCCAATCCCCAAAAACCTAATGCTGAATATTTTTTCTGATTTAACGAGGCTAATTCATAGTGGGGTAGGGAGAGGGAACATGGGAAGAGTAGATGAACTTTAGATAGGGAAGAAGGGTAGGGAGGGGAAGGGAGGGGGCATGGGATTAGAAGTTATGGTGGAGTGTGATGGACATAATTATCCAAAGTACACGTATGAAGACATGAATTGATGTGAATATACTTTGTATACAACCAGAGATATGAAAAATTTGTGCTCTATATATGTAATATGAATTGTAATGCATTCCACTGTCATAAGTAAAAAGTTAATAAAAGAATTCAAAGTGGAAAAAAATAATTTGTGAATTTTTTATGTATTTATTTATTTATGTTAAAAACTTTTTAAAATTGTCAGTAGACTTTTATTTATATGTGGTGTTGAATCAAACCCAGCACCTCACATGCTAGGCAAGCACTCTACCACTGAGCTATAACCCCAGCCCTGTATTTATTTTTTAATTTTTTGGGAGGTACCAGGGGTTGAACTCAGGGGCACTCAACCACTGAGCCACATTCCCAGCCCTACTTTGTATTTTATTTAGAGAAGGGGTTTTAGTTGCTTAGAGCCCTGCAGTTGCTGAGGCTGTCTTTGAACTCTTGAGCCTCTCGATCCACTGGGATTACAGCCGTGCCTGGCTTTATTTGTTTTTAATTTTATTTTGTTTATTTATTTATTTTTTATTTGATCTACTTAGTTATACATGATAGTAGAATGCATTTCGATTCCTTGTACGCAAATGGAGCACAACTTTTCATTTCTCTGGTTGTACTGTATTTGTTTTTTAGACAGGGTCTCCCTAAATTGCTCCCTAAATTGCCTCCAACAGTGTCTTATTCAAATCTGTAATATTTAGCAGAGTGCCTGAAGATGTAGGTACTATAAGAATTTTCTCAAAAATTCAATTATATTGAAGCCACTTAAGAACAGATATAGCTGGGCCATGTCTGTAATCCCAGTAAATTTAGGAGGTTGAAGCAGGAGGATCACAAGTTTGAGCCAGCCTCTGCAATGTAGGGAGGCCTGAAGTAATTTAGGGAGACATGTCTCAATGTAACTCACTGTTAAATTCCCTTTGGATTTTATTCATTTAATTTTAAAATCTCTTTGGAATTCATTCATTCCCTCATTTAAAAAAAAAGGTAACGTTTTATTCTTGTTCATAATTCAGATGAATCAGTTGTTTCAGTGATACAATAGTGATATGCATGTATGGTTTAAAGAGGATATTTAAGCCCATCTAGGTATTCAGAGAAGACTTGTTGAAATGAGTCTCATTCTCTTCTAGTAGACTATTGCTGTAATTTTTTTTGTACTTTATTAGTGAAACAAGTACCTTTGACATATTCATGAGTTTCCCTCTTAAATACTTGTGTATTTTCCCAGCTAAATAACAAGTTGTCAGAGGATAAGAATTGCACTCAAATATTTGATTAGGAATCTGTAATGCAGCTCTTGGGATGTACTAGGTATAGTGTTGGGCAAAAAGTAGGAACTCAAAAACCCATGTATCTAAAAATGACAGGCTATCCAGGCAAACTTGGAGAGTTTATCATCTTATTTGGAGGAGTTCATCTTCATAATTGTTTACATTTTTTATTTTAAAAAGTATCATTGCTGGGCATTTGGTGCACTCCTGTAATCCCAGCGATTTGGGAGCCTGAGGCAGGAGTATCACAAGTTTAAGGCCAGCTTCAGCAGTTTAGCTAGGCCCTAAGAAACTAATCAGAAACCGTCTTAAAATATAAAAGGGGTTAGGATGTAGCTCAGCAGTAGAGTGACCGTGGGTTCAATCCTCAGTACCAAAAAAAAAAAAATTTTTTTTAAATTTATTTTTCATTGTAGCAAAATACAACATAAAATCTACCATTTTAATATTCATTTATATTTTTTACAGTGGTGGGGATTGAACTCACACCTTGAGTATGCTAGGCAAGAACTCTACCACTGAGCCACACCCCTAATTCTTCCCTTAGTAATTCATTGGTATTAAGTACATTTATATCATTATACAATCACTATCACCACTGTCCAGCTCTAGAACTTTCTGTGTGTGGTACTACAGATCTAACAACCCAGGTTTACTTTTACCACTGAGCTACATCTCCATCCCAGCCCCTTTTTTATATTTTAATCTTTTATTTTGAGACAGGGTCTCACTAAGATGCAGAGACTGGGCTTAAACTTTGTTTGCCCAAACTGAAATTCTGTACTCATTAAACAGTAACTGGCATTCCTTCCTCCTCTCTTTTTCTTTCTTTCTTTTTTTTTTTTCAGTTGTTGTTGGGCTTTTAATTTATTATTTTTATGTGGTGCTGAGGATTGAACCCAGTGCCTCATACATGTTAGGCAAGTGCTCTACCACTGGGCTACAACCCTAGCCCTCCTTCTTCTGACCCTGCTTGTTGTCTCTCTTCTTAATGTTCTTCTGAAAATTTTTTTTTTTGTGATAGTTTTCAAAGAAAAAAAAAACATGATGAACTTATATTAACATTTCATTTTTTTTTTGAGAATTTTAATATCTATTTCTTAGTTTTTGGTGGACACAACATTTTTTTTTTTTTGTATGTGGTGCTGAGGATCGGACCCAGGCTGCACGCATGCCAGGCGAGCGTGCTACCGCTTGAGCCACATCCCCAGTCCAAACTTTCATCTTATTTAGCCTATTTGATGCTCAGTTTATATTCAGTTTTTACTTATATAGAACTCAACATTTGATTTGAGCTATATTTTTATGTTCCATAATATGCAAATCTCAATTTCTCTTTTCTCTCTTTGTTGTTGTGGCTCTGGGAATTGAACCCAAGGCCTCACACATACTATACAATTGCTCTAGCACTCTGTTACTTCCCCAGCCCCTTTAAAATAGTTTTACTGGTTTTGACTATAAACTTAAATATAGTTTAATGAAAGTTACACTGTTTTGCTTTTCTTTTTTTTTTTTCTCCCTTTCTTTCCCCTGTTCTCTCCTCTTCCCTCCTTTTGATGGAACTCAGGGCCTTCCTTGTATGTATTATTCAAACAACCTAGGTTTACTTTTACCACTGAGCTGCATCCTCAGCCCTCTGCTGTGTTTTAGTGGTTGATAAAATATTATAATTGAGGGACTAGGGAGAGAGCTCAGTGGTAGAATACTTGGTTAGCATGCACAGGGCCAAACAAACTAAACAAACTAAAATCTAAATGAAGAAAAATTTATTGATATACTAATATTTCTTATACAGGAAAATTACTGTTGAGTTTTGTATAACTGGAATTTTATAAATTTAAAAAAATATAAATTCAAAATTTAACACTGCAGTATCTAGTTAATTATTTTTTTCCTTTAGTACAATCATATTTCCTTTTGAAACACTTTATGTCTTTTTTGGGGGGAGGGGGCTTTACTGGTGATCAAACACAGGGCCTCATGCATGCTAATGCGTGTGTGTGTGTGTGTATTTTAACTCTTGCTTTCACAGCTCTATTCAAAGAGAAATGTTAATATATAATCTTTTTAAGTTTCCTTTCAGAAAAATGTTATAAATCAGTTTGTTCAAGAAAGCATTTAAGGAGGTTTATTAAACTGACAGTCGTTTATATCTTTGAGTTTCTAAAACTTAGAATCCAGACATGAGTAATTTTGTCAGAATCTTTATTTGTAATGTAATTTGTATCATTTTTAGGCAAAATGTTTCATGGATTTCAAAGCTGGAGGCACCTTGTGTCATATTCTCGGGGCTGCTTACAAGTATAAAAACGAACAGGGATGGTAAGTTTTTGTATTTATTTGTATGGCTTGATGTGATATTTAAATTAATGTTTCATTCTGTTCTTTTGATTGGTGCTAGAGAATTCTATAAACATTATGATTAAGTGTAAAAGCAAGTTATGTCTTATCAAGAGCCTTATTTTTTTTCCTGAATCCTAGAAAAATACCAAACAACTATTGCATTTATTAGGCAAAAAAAATTTTTTTTTTCTGTGTGGTTAGGGATCAACTCAGGGTTTTATGCTTGCTAGGCAGTCTACCACCAGGCTATATACCTAGGCCTAAGTTACTCCCCCCCCCCCATTTTTTCTATATACTTAGACATGATGTTGGGATTTGTTGTTACATATTCATAAGTGCACATAATATAACAATATAATTTGGCCAGTATCATTCCCCAGTATTTTTGCTTTCCTTCTCTTCCTTCCCTCCTTCTCCTCAACTCTACTGATTTCCCTTTGATATTCATGAGACCCTCATCTTTTCTTTGGTATTTTGATGGGAATTGCATTGAATCTGATTATTGCTTTCTGTAGTATGGCTTTTTTTTTTTTTTTTTGGTACAGGGGATTGAACTCAGGGGTACTCAACCACTAAGCCACATCCCCAGCCCTGTTTGGATTTTATTTGGAGACAGGGTCTCACTGAGTTGCTTAGCACCTCCCTATTGCTCAGGCTGGCTTTGAACTCACAATACTCCTATCTCAGCCTCCAAAGCCACTGGGATTACAGTCATGCACCACAGCACCCAGCAGAATAGCTATTTTAATAATATTAATTCTGCCTATCCATGATCATGTAAGGTCTTTATAAGTTGTTTCTTTTTTTTTAATATTTATTTTTTTAATTGTAGTTGGACACAATACCTTTATTCCATTCATTTAGTTTTATGTGGTACTGAGGATGGAACCCAGGGCCCCGCATGTAGTAGGGAGCACTCTACCTCTGAGCTGTTAGACCAGGACGCAAGAAGAGACCACTGACTCCAATTAAAATCAAATTAAAGCAAACTTATTTCGACCGGCCGGGCTGCCTTTCCCTCCCAAAATGGCGGGAACAAGACAGCCCCCCAGCTTTCCTGCAGCCCAGCTTTATAGCCCAGAAAGTTACACAAAGGGGGGTTACAGAACTGTGACAAGCATCACACTAATGGTAGTGTACATTTTTTGCTGGCCCCAACATCAGAATTTATGAGGACCATTAGAGCCTCAGAGAGGGTCGTAGTCTGGCCAGGGAAGGCCAATATTTATGAGGTGTCACTAAAGTTTCAGAGAGGGCTGCTATCTGGTCAGAGAGCCAGGCATGGGTGAGTTCAAGGCACGGGCAGGCATTCCAAGCAGGTTCAGAATTTGCAGTAATTTATAGTAAAGCCGAAATTATCTTTTCATGGCTTTGTGGCGAGATGGCCCAATTTTAAGAAAAGATCAGGTTGGGTCTATCAGAGCCACAATCCCAGTCCCTCTAAGTTACTTCTTATACATAATTGAATATAGATAACAAATAGGGTACATTATTAGCAAATTAGAAGGTACACTCACTGTGAATGTTTTAGTGTGTATTATGAACTTCTAAGGTACATTATATTCAGAGCTAGTAGTTAGCATAGCTGCCACTAAGCTATATCCCCAGCCCAGTTTTAATGACTTCTGGTGGCCTTGGTTTTAGCTATATATGCCAGGGTTTTTTAGCTGCCTTCTTCATACAAAGCTTCTTACTGACTTTGGACACTTCCCCCACACAACTGTTCTCCTGTACTGATATCTATAGCTATTGTTATTCCATAGCTCGAGGGCATTTTTGTTTGCCTAACTGAAGTTTATGTATATGATCATCAGTTGGACTACCTGGTAATTACTGGCACATTTGTAAAGAGACTGCAGATTGATTTAAGTTTTGAAGTACCTAAATATATCCTCCCCCCTTTTTTGGCAATACTGGGGATTGAACACGGGGCTAAGTAAGCACTCTAACGCTAAGTTACATCTCCAGCTCTTTTTAAAAATTTCATTTTGATACAAGGTCTTGCTCTTTCTGACCTCCACCTTGAAATCTTTCTGCACCAGCCCCCTGAGTAACTGGGATTACAGGTATGCACTATCAATCCCTGCTTTGGTGTCTGTCTTTTAAGTTGAGAAGACTTATCTATTGTACTATCATATTTAAAAAACTGACTCCTGTGGGCTGTGGTTGTGGCTCAGTGGTAGAGTGCTTGCCTAGCATGTGTGAGGCACTGGGTTTAATCCTCAGCACCACATAAAAATAAATAAAATGAAGGTATCCTGTCCATCTACAACTAAAAATATATTTTAAAAAACCTGCCTCCTGTGATCATCTAGCTTTTAAAAATTTTTAAATACTGTAATAAAGATCCAAACCTGTTTTCTTATTCCAGTATTCACACATGTAACTGAATATAATTATTTCAACTTATAGTAGACCCCTTTCTTTGCTTATACAGATACCATTTCCAGGCTCTAATTATCTCTGTGCAGTTAATTGCCCTTTTGGAGTGTGACATACTTGACCATCCTCTGGGGATGGTCTCTAGCATTTTTTTTAGCTTGCCATCTTCATTCAAAGCTTCTTACTGATTTTGGTCACTTCCCCCACGCAACTGTTCTCCTATATTGTTAACTTGCTCCACAGCTCAAGGGCATTTTTGTTTGCCTTATATAAGTTTACTTCTATATCCCTTTCCCAAGTCTATTCAAGACAGCTAACCCTCTCCTGAGATAAGGACTTTAATCACTTCTCATCAGGTCCCACCTCCCATTAGTGTTGCACTAGGATTGTTTCTCATACATGAGCTTTGGGGACACAGTCGTCACCAAATCATGTTCTAATAGTACTAATTTATAGGTCTAAAAGTGTATTGATGGTGTGCCCTTTCCCCTTTTACTAGCCACCAGAGTATTTGTTGGTATTTTATTTTTGCTTATGTTTTGATCTTTGCCTGAGATAGTTTAAAAATATTTTGTAATTATGCCCTTCATTTGCATTTCTATGGGCAAGCTCAACCATCTTTTCATATTCTAAAAGGAAAACAACTTAAATATTCTTTTTGGGAGCTGGAGCTGTGGCTCAACTATAAATAAGTAAATAAATACATAAATAAATAAATATTCTTTTTGTTTTTTAAGATTTATTTTTTAGGGTGGCGAGGTGCTGGAGATGGAATCCAGGGCCTTGCATATGTAAGGCAAGTACTCTACCACTGAGCTACATTAAAAATCCAGCCTTAAATATTCTTGGTAATTTAAAAATAAAATCTTTCATTGATCTGATTTCTTTCTTTTTTTTTTTTTTAGTTGTAGATGGACACAATATATTTATTTATTTTTATGTGGTGCTGAGGATCAAACCCAGGGCCTCATGCATGCGAGGCAAGTGCTCTACCAATAAACTACAACCCCAGCCAGCCCTTGATCTGATTTCTTTATTTAAAATATTCCTAATACCCATGCATTTTAAATGCTTCTTTTACTTATATAGTATACCGATGATTCTGGAAAGCTTAAGTCTATATTATTAAATCATTATTTAGCAAACCATTTTAGTTAATTATTGTAGAAAACCTATTTACAAAGAATAATACAGTGAATCATCAGTTACCATCATACATTTTTATCTTTACATAATTTCTTTTTTTTCTTCTTTCTTTTTGATACTTGGAATCGAACCCACGGGTATTATACCACTGAGGTACATCGCCAGCCCATCTCTTTTTTATTTTGAGACAGGGTCTTGCTTAGTTGTCCAGGCTATCTCTAAACTTGGATTCTGTTGCCTTAGCCTCCTGTGTAGCTGGAATTATAGTCATGTACCACAGCGCCTGGCTTATATAATTTCATCTATTAATATTTTGCTAAGGGATGGGGTTGTGGCTCAGTGGTAGTAGGCTTGCCTAGCATGTGTGAGGCACTGGGTTCGATCCTCAGCACCACATAAAAATAAATAAAATGAAGGTATCCTATCCATCTACAACTAAAAATGTATTTAAAAAAACCTCAGCACCACATATAAATACAAATAAAGGCCCATCAATAACTAATAAAAATTAAAAAAATATTTTGCTAACTATTTCTGAAAGAGAAATTTTTAGAAATTTTTAAAAAGCATAATAGTGCTATTGTTACCACCATAAGTAAAATTAACAATAATCTTTGAAAAATTATTAGAGTGTTCAAGTTTCCCTAATTTTATCCAGGATGATTTTTATCTTATTTGAGTCTGTCTATAGTCTATTCATTGTGTTTGGTTGCCAAGATTCTTAAGTCTGTAAAAATCTTCAGCCATCTTTCTTTTGGTTCTTTTCCTTCTTGCTTTTTTTTTTTAAAATACATACACATACATGTATACATACACACCTTAAAGTTAGCTTATAGGATTGTTCATGTTTGGGATTTTGCAGGAAATCAATTTTAGTGGTCTTCTAAATTTTAGTAAACTGAGGGTTAGATCCAGAGGATTACATTCAGTTGAATTCTTTTTGTAATAGTACTTCATAGATGGTATGGTTTTCCTCCATGAGGAGGTATATAATTTTAGGTTGTTTCTCTTTGTAATGGAAACACGTGGATGTTTAATTTTTAAAGTTCGAAAAGATATGTTTTATAAATTATTCATCCTTAAAGAGTGTTACTTTGTTATTTTCTTGTTAACTGGGATACTTTTTTTCCTTAAGTTGCAAATAGATTTTTTTTTTTTTAATTTTGTTTATTTATATGTGATGCTAAGGATCGAACCCAGGGCCTCACCATGCCAGGCAAGCACCCTATCACTGAGCCACAACCCCAGTCTTGGAATACTTTTATGAAGAGAAACTTATCAACAATTGGAAAAGCAGAGAAAATTTTTTTTTCTATTAACAGATTCATTTAGTTTTTAATCTTTGTCTACAGATAAATTCATCCAGTCCTATATTAAATGTTTTAATGAATACTTTCAGATTATTTCTCAGATTTCTAATGGAGATAATTCCACTCAACCCTATTCTAATATTTTATTAAGGAAGCAGTTTCTTTGAAAATAAATAAGTTCTGTGTAAATAATCCTATAAGTGATGGCTTCTAGGTATAGTTCTTCTATTAACAAGACCCTGTGAGTGTCATTTTCTTTATGAAGGGGAGATGCTCACATATCACCACCCGCCCCCCCAAGAACCAGTGGGAGGCTGTCGGCTAAAATAGGATTTTCCCACCTGGTTGGGTAATAATCTTTTGTCCTGTAAGAGGAAATTGCTTGGGATCTAACCTACCCTTTCCTTAGAAGTAGTTGTGGAAAGGGGATATTCAAAACTAAACAAGTAGTAAAAGTAAAGTTCTGCGTATAAAATTAAATCAATGTAAAGTTAAAGACAGAGGTCCCTTGTATTTATAATATAATCTTTTTTTTTTTTTTAGTTGTTGATGGACTTTATTGTCTTTATTTTTATGTGGTGCTGAGGATCGAACCCAGTGCCTCATGCATGCGAGGCGAGCACGCCACCACTGAGCCACAACCCCAGCCCCCTATAATCTATTTTTAACTCTCTCTTTTTTTTTTAGTTGTAGATGGACACAATACCTTTGTATTTTTTATTAGTACTTTTTAAAGTTACAATTGGACACAATATGTTTATTTTGTTTATTTTAATGTGATGTTGAGGATCAAAGCCAGTGCCTCACATGTGCAAGGCAAAACGCTCTACCACTGAGCTACAACCACAACCCAAAATCTACTTTTAAACCTATGGTAACTATTAAAAGTATCGGGCTGGGGATGTGGCTCAAGTGGTAGCGCGCTCGCCTGGCATGCGTATGGCCCAGGTTCGATCCTCAGCACCACATACAAACAAAGATGCTGTGTCCGCCGAAAACTAAAAAATAAATATTAAAAAAAATATATTAAAAGTATCTATTTTTATGCGCTTTTTAAATCCTTTTCTTACTTTCTTAGTTGTAGTTATTTTAGGATACATTTCAGTCTTGCCCTAGCTCATCAATAATAAAGTTGTAATATATTAGTTCTCAATCATAGTAAATATTAATGTATTTAGTAGTTTGCTTATTTAGCCATACTTTCTGCTAGCCACTAGGGCTACATGGGAACATTTTTTAATGAACCTGGTTCTTATCCCCAAGGCATGTAATGAGTTCTCTTACCAACAAGATTGTTCTCTTATGAGGCTGTAATATCACTGTGCTCAGGATTTTTTAAGAACATGAAAGAAGAAGACAGGAATAGTTTCATAGAAGAAGTGACTCATGGGATGATTTTAGAATGTTAGTGTCAAGCCCATTAAGAGGGTGATATCATGATGGAAAAGCTATAGAGTTTAGAAAAATTATGTGAGTATTCCCATATGATGGGATCACAGTGGAAAGGGGTGACTCTGATTTGTCAGTTGTGTCAGTTCAAGCATTCTGTGCATCTTTAATTCTTGATAGCTGTGGCTTTCTATTGCATGCCTCTTGTACTTTCTGTGGAAAAAAGAATGGGCACTTGAATTTGCCCTTACATCGATCATTCATGTCATTGCTGTGTACCTCTTATAGGTACTTTAAAGGTTTGGAATACTTGTAGCTCTCACATGGAATACTTGTAGCTCTCACATGATCACAGATTATGGGATAATTAATTTCTACTCATGTCTGTGTGTGTGTTCCTGGGGATTGAACCCAGGGCCTTGTGCATGCGAGGCAAGCACTCTCCCAACTGAGCTAAATCTCTAGTCCTTAATTTCTACTCTTGAACATTACTGTAGCCAGTTAGAAATTTGAAGAACTCTCATCTCTCTATATCATGTATCTTATAAACTGTACTAGAATATCCAAGATGCTTTCCTTGATTGAAAAGAACACAAGACACTGTTGAATTTGAACAATTGAATTTTAAGCACATGTAGATAAACTTTCCTTATTCTTTGTGTGTACATGCTTGTGTGTGCTTGTTTGTAGTACTGGGAATTGATTCAAGGGGCTTTATGCCTCTAAGCTACATCCCTAGCCTTTTTTATTTTATTTTGAGAGGGTCTTGCTCAGTTGCTGGCCTTGAATTTGTGGTCCCTTCTGCCTTAGCTTCCTGAATAGCTGGGATCATAGGCATGCATACTGTACCCAGCACACTTTTTTTATTCTTGAAGGATAGTATGGTGATTCCCTGCCATTGGATTTCAGGATTTCTTTTCTGTATGATGTAAAATATCTTTTTTAAAAAAAATTTTTTTAGTTGTAGTTGGGCACAGTGCCCTTATTTTATTCATTTTTATGTGGTGCTGAGGATCAAACCCAGCGCCTTGCATGTGCTAGACGAACACTCTACTGCTGAGCCACAACCCCAGCCCTCTAAAATATCTTTGATTTAAGAAAAATAGAGTACTACTTCTTTTTCAACTATGGTAGCTTTTATCATCTCTTATTTTCTGGAAAATCACAAAGGTTGTTTCTATTTTTTTAAAGAAGAAATGAATGAAAATATGTTTAAAAAGAAAAATAATTTATAAAAAAATTTATAAGAACTATGTACAAGCTACCCTAGATAACATAAAGGTCCATAGGCTGATTGTCGGATGTACTATCTGTTATGACTTTTCCTATTGAAAATTACAGACACTTGAGTTAACATGTTGTAGTCAAAGGATTTTGTTTGTTTTGTTGAAAAGATGATGATGTTTTCAGGCTTTATTTGATCCAGGAACCCTAATGATATTATTAAGACTGTTTCTTCATCTCTCAGTTCTTCCTTCAATCTGGTGGCTTCACTTTCCTTCTCCACCTGGCAACTCTAAGCTGTCACCCTGCAGGGTGGTGTTAGAACAAAGAAGAGGGATCCATGTGGACCAGATCCATTTGGCTTACCTGCCCATTCCTGATTAGTCAGGCCTTGATCATGTGTGCTGCCTCTGGAAAATGATAAGGAACCCCATCCAATCTATAATCCACAGGGATGGAGTTGTAGAGAAATGGTTCTCGAAAAAAAAAAAAAAATTCAGGGTGTTCTGGTTGTATCCCCAGACTGCTCTCATATTTTTATTGACCAGCAGAAAGGCAAATGTGACCTAAACAGTAAATGTCGTCTACTGATGTTGAAGATAAAAGCATCTTCAATAAATGAGAGCTGGATCCTAAATAAACCCTTCCTGTGTAGAAAGCAGGGGATGAGAGTCTAGACCCTTAGCAAAAAAAGAGGAAAAAGTTCTGGGAACTGTGTCAAAGTGTGGTTTGTGATTCCTCCAGAAAAATATCCTAAAACTTTGTTAGCATCTGTTGCCTCTCCATGTTCAAAAATTTAACTATAAATTAGCTTGTCATAGGAACTCTGCCATCAATTCAATTTTGTGCCTGAGGGAATGTCCTTAGTTTCCATTGTGCTAGCCTTTGGTTTAATATGGTTTAATAGCCTTTTCTTTTATGAAAGTATTAATGCTACATTCTTATACTATTAAGAGTATATTAAACATTTTGTAGAATCCTATTTTGGCTACTAAGTCTTTCTAATTTCTTTGCATTGAATTCTAAAATTGAGTTTTCCCTTGTGTTTAAGGAGGGAGACAATCTTCTAATGATTTTCTTCTCTTTTAGGCGGAGATTTGATCTGCAGAATCCATCACGAATGGATCGTAATGTTGAAATGTTTATGAACATTGAGAAAACATTGGTGCAGGTAATTTGGAAAATTAGATTATTATTACAATTTTTTTTGTTTTATGCTGAGTGCAGTGGCCCATGCCTGTAATCCCAGCAAACCGGGAGGCTGAGATAGTAGGATCGTATGTTCAAGGCCAGCTTCAGCAACTCATTACTGAGGTCCTCAGTAATTTAGTGACACCCTGTCTCTAAATAAATAAAAAGGGCTGGGGATGTAGTTCAATGATAAAGTGTCTCTGGGTTAAATCTCCAGTACCAAAATAAATAAATAACATGGCATTAAATTTTTTTCTTAAATAAAATTTCAGTTCTACAATTGGTTATATTGGACTTCCAAAACATCAAAAGAACAATTTTTTTTCTGAAATATATTGCTCTATTCTTTTTTTTTTTAATACTTATTTTTTTTAGTTTTAGGTGGACACAATATCTTTATTTTTTTATTTTTATGTGGTGTTGAGGATCGAACCCAGCGCCCCGCGCATGCCAGGCGAATGAGCTACTGCTTAAGCCACATCCCCAGCCCTATTGCTCTATTCTTTTTTATAGGTTTGTTATTGTTATTGTCATTGTTAAAAATTGTTTGTTACTGCTATGTCAGTGTTTCATTTCTTGTGAAATAATCTATGGTTATTTTTCTTCATTAATGTCACCTTATCCATTATTCAAATCACTTTTTACTTCATTTGATAAAACCCTCTCTACTGCTAGACACTTGGTTTTATAGTTTTTTTCCTTGGATTTGTTCTATGACTGTGCCATAAATATATGTTTCCCTAACTAGATTATAACTTGGATGAAAGAATGCTTAATTTTCTTCATTATGTCTCCTGGTTTTTGTTTTATGATGCTGGGGATTGAACCAAGGACCTCACCCATCCTGGACATGTTCTACCACTGAACTGTATCCCCAGACTGCTGTCATATTTTTATTGACTAGTAGTTTATAGTGATCATTGAATTAACCTTCCTGTGAAATGTACCTGGCAAAAGTTAAGCTTAATATTTAATTTTTTATTGTTTGTCCATTGACTGTTAGTAGCAAAATAATTGGGTGTGTTTTGTTTGTTGGTTGCATTTTGGTCATGGTTTGAAAAGTTAATAAACATGATTTATTGCCATTCTTAAGATTAGAAATGGAAAGAAAGAGGTATAATTTCTTCCCAAATCAAAAATTTAGCTGTGAAAATACTACATTTAAGGTAAATGCAGGTAAAATTGTCTAGGAGGATTAATCTGGCAATCTGGTATGGAACCTTAATGAGTTTTACATGCTGAATTTCCTTAAGTCTTGAGTCTTAACATTTTTTGTCCAGATATAGCCAGCTGCAGAGAGGGACCTGGGATGGTTTTAAAAGTGGTCTGCTGAATCACCTGTGTTTTATTCTGAGATAAAACTTTATTTTCTACATCAAAGTATATCTTTTTTGCTGGGTGTGGTGGCATGTACCTATAATCCCAGCGATTTGGGAGGTTGAGGCAGGAAGATCACAAGTTCAAGGCCAGCTTCAGTAATTTAGGGAGGCTCTAAACAACTTAATGAGACCCTGTCTCAACAAATAAAAAGAGGGCTGTGGGTATAGCTCAGTAATTAAGTCCCCCTGAGTTCAATCCCCAATACAAAAAAAAAAAAAAGGATTAAGGATATATTGTAGAGGTAGAGTGCTTGCCTAGCATGCACAAAGCCCTGAATTCAATCCCTAGTACTGCAAAAAAGAATATAGATAAGTTAATTAATTTTAAAAGGCATACCTCCTGCATGTCTTCAGAAGTGTGATCTTGAACACCTATTTTTGCCATTGTGATAATGGATGAATATTGTTACATTATTTTAAAACCAGTAGAATTTCAAAGTTTATTCTTTTTTCCTCAGAACAATTGTCTGACCAGACCCAACATCTACCTCATTCCAGACATTGATCTGAAGTTGGCTAACAAATTGAAAGATATCATAAAGCGACATCAGGTAAGAGACACCATCACTTCAGAAACATTGTGTAGTGTATGCCTCTACCAAATGTTAACCATAATATCTTTGGATTTCTATATAGTTCTGTATTGAAATAAATTTTTCTCTTTTTGAGTAAGTATAATATCTGGGATTTTTGTTTTGTTTTTTCCCTCTCCTAAATGCCCAGGGAGCATTTAATTAAAGTGCACTGATATGGAGTTATCATAGTCTTATAGCAAAGTACACTTACATAAGGAAACTGGAATATTCTGCATCACTGAATGTCGGAGTCCAGCTCAGGATGGTGAGGAGTCGGTGAAAGGGGGTGGAGAAACAACATAGACATGAAAGTGAAGGTGCTGAATCCCAATCTTTACTGTGAAGTTAATCATATATACTTTTCATTTTGGCAGGTTCACAGTATTTTGTGGTTACAAAACAGGAATCATTATTCAAAGAAACAAAATATTACGTAGCTACAATTAGATAAGAAGAATGTATCTTGGCTTATTCATAAGCAAGCATTTTTACTTTTAGTTCGCGGATTACTTTGAGCTGTTTCTGCTTAGTTAGCTTTTAATAATAGTTAGAAATATCCCAGACTGTTGGCCTATACCTTGACTATTCTTTCTTGACTTAGTAACTAGAACCGGTGCCACGATTATGGCAAGTGGTTAACTTGAAAAGAGAGGCTACTAATTTTAATCTAACAAGAGTAAGAGCACCAAACCATTGTGCACAGGAACAAGAACAAGTTGCCCGGTACTAAGCACTAATCTGTCTTCTTTTTTTTTTTTTTTTTTTTTTAAATATTTATTTTTTAGTTTTCGGCGGACACAACATCTTTGTTTGTATGTGGTCCTGAGGATCGAACCCGGGCCGCACGCATGCCAGGCGAGCGCGCTACCGCTTGAGCCACATCCCCAGCCCTAATCTGTCTTCTTAATATTAATTTTTCTTCTCTAGATTTTAATTTAATTTCTCAAAAACTTCCTTGACTGTTTTTCCTACAGGGGGTTTCTCATTAAACATTAACAATTTACGTTCCACAGCTGAATCATTGCATTTAGAGCAAACAGATTTATTCTTTAGAAGTAGTTGCATTAATTGGGAAAGTCATGTTTTTTCCTCCATACTTAATGGTCATATGAGAAGTCGCAACTATACTTATTAAAGGGAATACAAAAACAAACCAGCCGATTCCCAGAAACATACTGTGCTCCTCCAGAGGATGGACGCTTTGTGCCATCCACCTCAGTAGGGCCTTGCCATTGCCTGAGTCAGGGGAGGGGCACAGCAACTGAACTCTTAATCACAGAAAACAGAGTCTGTGACACAATTGTTGATAATAGGAGTTTACTTCAAGTAAACTTGCCCACTCCACCCAGTTATACATATTCTATTTAGTTTCTTTTAAAATTACTGGAAAAAATGCTACTTTCTATCAGGAATTGTTGTGAATGCCTGTAGTCCTAGCTACTCGGGAGGCTGAGGCAGGAGGACCACGTGAGTCTATGAATTGGAGACTGGTGGGTGAAAACAAAACAAAACTGTACTTTCCTGATAAACACGCGCGTATGTGTATTTTGTTAGTACTGAGGAATGAACCCAAGGGCCTTGTACATGGTAGGGAAGCAGTCTATCCCTGAGCTATATCCTCAGTCCAAGCTTATATGTCTTGAGTCGCATAATGCTATTTTTTGATATTTTAAACTCGTTCACTAAATTCATTTTTAGGCTGAGTATTTGGTATTTACTAGGTTTTCGGTTACATGTGGTTAAACTGTAATGAAACTCATGATATGCTAAACTAACTGAGAATACCCAGGTACAAGATAATTTTTTGGAAAGTCATTTGTGTTATACAGTTTTACTGATCTATGGGATTAGTTGAGAAGTCTCATTAAGTATCTTTTTTTTCTTTTCTGTTGCAAAAGAGACTGCCAGTTGAAATACGTTTTAGCATTTATCTTCTGTGTTTTGAATGCAATGTTTCAAATATTGCTTACAATTACAGATTTTCGTATAGCTTTTTACATGTGACATCTCTGTCAAACACATAGAGAAAGGTAGTTTAATTGTACTATCAGATGGAGCAATGTGAAATCTATTTCTTTTCACTAGCATTATTACTTTGGTGTGTTGGGGGGTAGTATCAGGGATTGAACACAGGGACGCCTAATCATTGAGCCACATACCTAGTTCTTTTTATTTTTATTACTTTGGGACAGGGTCTCTCTGAGTTGCTTAGGGCCTCACTAAGTTGCTTAGGGCTTTGCTAAGTTGCTGAGGTTGTAGGTCAGGGGTAGAGTGCTTGCTTAGCACATGGGAGGCACTGAGTTCAACTCTGAGCACCACATAAAAATAAATAAATAAATGTATCATGTTTGTTTGCAACTAAAACATATATTTTAAAAATTGCAACTTAAAAAAAAAATGTTGCTGAGGCTAGCTTTGAACTTGTGATTCTCCTACCTTAGCTTCCCGAGCTGCTGCGATTACAAGCATGTGCCACCATATCTGGTGCATTATTACTTTTAGTAGACCTTTAACCATCTTTTTTTCTCTTGGAATATTTGTTTATTGGACTGTCAAGTATAGCTTAATTACATGTGGACTGTTAAAAGGGCAGATGAACTTACTGGTTCATGCCTTCAAGCTAAAATTACTCAAGACTACCAAATCATGCTGCAAGGAGTTATTTTTGAAGAGTTAACAGTAAATAGTTACCTATAATACTTTGTAAAAAACATGACTTCATGAATGTTGTGTAGGTATATACTGTTTTTTTTTTTTTAATTGGGGAGAGGGGTCGGGGATTGAACACATGTGCATTTAACCACTGTGCTACATCCCCAGGTTTTTTTTTTTTTGCATGTTATTTAGAGACAGGGTCTCACTAAGTTGCTTAGGACCTCGCTAAGTTGCTGAGGCTAGTTTTGAATTTTAATCCTCCTGCCTCAGCCTCCCAGGCCACTGGGATTATAGTATGCTACCACACCGGGCTAGCTAGGTATACTCTTAAGGGAATAGTAGTGTTGGCTGGTTTCAAAGAGTCATCTTTTTTTTTTTTTTTATTGTGGTGCTTGGAACTGAACCTTGTACATGCTAGGCTCTACCACTAAATTATACCCTTATCCCTAATAGAGAAGAGAGACCTCAGGAGGTAAAAATGGTGCCATTTTGGAGTATTGACCATCAGGGCTTTACTTGAGCATTTTTTTTTAGTTGTCAATGGACCTTTATTTTATTTATTGATTCACAGTACTGAGATTCAAACCCAGTGCCTCACACATGCTAGGCAAGTGCTCTGCCACTGAGCCACAACCCCAGCCCTAATTAGCATTTTACATGCATTAACAACCCATACTGATTAAGCACTTACAGTGAGCCTGTCACTACTCTTAGTCTTAATCTAATAACTACAACTTTCATTTTATGTAAGTCACTGATGCATAAAAATAAGTTGTTCCATGTCATGCAAGTAGTATACAAAGCTACAGTTCAAATCCAGGACTGTCTAATAGGGTGTATATGCCAACATGTGCTGTTCTGTTTGTTGCCTCTGACTTATTGAATATTGATATATCTTTCCCTCCTCTGGTGGCTGTTCAAAAAATGCACCCAAAACATTTCAATGATTGAGAATTCCTTATATTATGAAGCACCTAACTCAGCTCCAAATTTTTATAAATTTTAGAATTCTTTGATGAAGCATTACTAAGTGTTTGTCTGATTGTAATAGTAAATATTCATTGTGAAAAAAGAAAATAGGGCTGGGATTGTGGCTTAGAGGTAGAGTGCTTGCCTAGCACGCGTGAGGCATTAGGTTTGAACCTCAGTACCACATAAAAATAAAGATATGTGTCCACCAATAACTAAAAAATTAATATTAAAAAATTGAAAACATCCAAGTAGTTTGGCACATGCCTTAATCCCATCTACATGGGAGGCTGAAGTTGGAGGATTACAAATTCCAGGCCAGCCTCAGGAACTTCTGAAATCTGTCTCAAAATAAAAAGGACTTGGGATATAGCTGAATGCTAGAGCACTCCTGGGTCAATCACCAGTTTTGGGAGAGGAGACAAAGAAACAATTCAGAGAATGTATTGACATGCTACTTACAACTGATTATAAGACTTTCCATTCATCTTATGGTTTCTAGAGTGAACATACTTTGATCTAAATTGCTCCAAGTATGTCCTAGACTGTATTCAATATTCTGGCTGTGACCTAGTTATAACTTGACTTTTTATGTTCATTAGTATTCCAGCATTGACTTAAAACTACAGCAATAGCGTGTGTGTGTGTTTGTGTGTGTGAGAGAGAGAGTATGTGTGTGTGTGTATGTGTGTGAATGGGGGGGGGGTAAGGTGGGGGCAGTAATATCTGTGTAGCCTAAGCTTATGGCTCTATGTCATAAAACCTACATTAATTCACATAAGTTAATGATGATAATTGTGTTAGTTTTGGAGCAATTTTTTTTTTAAATTTTAATATTTATTTATTTTTTTAGTTTTCAGCGGACACAACATCTTTGTTTGTATGTGGTGCTGAGGATTGAACCCGGGCCGCACGCATGCCAGGCGAGCGCGCTACCGCTTGAGCCACATCCCCAGCCCAGTTTTGGAGCAATTTTAAGAATTAGTTAGAAGTACCCATAGAGAGATATATAGAGAATTAGCTAAGAGGTAAAGGTAGGACATCCCTAATCTGAAACTCTGAATTCTGAAATACTCTGAAATACGAAACATTTTGAGTGCCACTATAATACTCAAAAAGGTTTGAATTTGAGGGCATTTTGGATTTTTGGATTAGCGATTTTCCACTGGTAAGGTCTTTGCAAGTATTCCAACATCCGAAAAGCTCAGAAATCTGAAACACTTCAGGTCCCAAGCATTTTGGGTAAGGGATACTCAGCTTGTATGTCTATAGACAATATCTTTGTTATTATTATCCCTTTCCTTAATGAAAAATAATATAGTCTTCAAATATAAATAAATGAGTACTTTTATAATTATTAGGGAATTTCTAACTAATTAGTTTGCTTGCTGTGTGTTATATTTTTATGTAATTTTTTCATTTGCTTTCCAGGGAACCTTTACTGAGGAGAAGTCAAAAGCTTCCCACCACATTTATCCATATCCTTCTTCACAAGAGGATGGTAAGTTAGTTTCTGGCTGTGAACTAATAAACTCATACATCATATCATATGGCTTCTATATCAGGTTTAAATAGTATATTCAGCTTTTTAAAAATGTTTTAGTTGTAGTTGGACATAATACCTTTATTTTATTTTTATGTGGTGCTGAGGATTGAACCCAGTGCTCCACATGTGCTAGGTGAGCGCTCTATTGCTGAGCCACAACCCCAGTCCCTATATCCAGCTTTTTAAAAATTTTTTTATAGTTGGACACAATACTTTTATTTATTTATTTTTGTTGGTGCTGAGGCTCGAGCCCAGTGCCCTGCACATGCTAGCTGAGAGCTCTACCGCTGAGCCACAACCCCAGCCCCTCACATTCTATTTAAATACATAGTTTTTTTGTTTTCTTCAACAAAGCATTGTGTTCCTTAATTAGACGTACTTTTTTTTGTCAAGCTTTTATTTCTTTGTTGGCAATCATCTCTTACTTTTGAGGAAAAAAACAGTTGACTGGTTGTCCGTAGAGTCCAAGAGTAGCATACTAGTTTGGTGAATTTTCAGTATTTCCATTATTTTTAAAATTAATTAATTAATGTAGTTGGACAGAATGCCTTTATTTTATTTATTTTTATGTGGTGTTAGGATCAAACCCAGTCTCTCACATATGCTAGGCAAGAGTTCTACCATTGAACTACAGTCCTAGCCGCCCCCAGTGGTTTGATTTTTGATGTTTAACTTGCTCTGAAAGATGATTTCAACAGTGGGCAGAGTTTATCATACCTACAGAAACTTAACATGTGCTAACCATTCTTTCAAAAAACTGAGTTGAAATACGTAATAAAAGTTAATTTATAATGAGAAATAAATCTGTAGGGATACCACAATTAAGTCTTTGGGTAAAGACTGCACATTGCAGCATGACTTTCATATAGGAAGCCAAATTATATCATGTTTGAATGGCCAGTAACCCCATGGAGTGTTATTTTCCTGACTCTTTAAGATTTATGCTGCATGTGTATTTGAACATTCAAGGAATATATTGCTAAATAATCCATGGGTTAAGAAGAAATTATACTGAAAACAGAAAATCATTTGAGTAATAATTTACAAAATAGAAGAGTATAACAACATTAAATTTTATAAGATACAGTGTAAGCAAATGCTTAAACCCATGACATATGTATCTTTAAATGCATATATTAAGAAAGAAAAAAGACTTAAAATCACTCCAAATATATTTTAATCTAAAGAAAAAATAATGGAATAGAAATTTATGAATTATAAAATATGTAATAATCAGGGGCTGGGATTGTAGCTCTGTAGTAGAGCTAGCATGTGTGAGGCATTGGGTTCAATTCTCAGCATCACATGTAAATAAAGGTCCATTGACATCTTAAAAAATATATATGCAACAATGTGATCCTCAGCAATGTCAGTGATTCTTTGAAAGACTAATAAGGTTATAAAAATCCTGCTGTGCACATAGGGAGGAAAAAAAGAACAAGTAATAAATATCAAGAGTGAAAGGAGGAGACATAACTCACAGACCATACAGTCATTAAAAAAAATGATCATAAGAATTTAATTTTTTTGGTGGGGGAAGGAGGGTGGGTTTGGTATCAAATCTAAGAAACCATAGCCTAATCTTTTCATAAAGAGAAACATCACTCTGTATCTAGTTACAGTTACAGAGCTTATAGTTAGTTGGCCTTCTTCAGCTTTTCTGTTTGGTATTAGCAACTGGTTGCCACTAGGTGGAGGTGGAGGATAGCAGTGTATGATACTATTCTGTTGCTAACACAGTATCTCCAAGTTTTTAAGTTATGAATTTTTCCCCAGGGTGGTATTGGGGGTCACACCAAAGGCTCCATGAATGCTAGGCAAGTGCTTAACCACTCAGCTATATCCAAATTGAATAAAAAGTAGACAACCGACTTCAGTAGATATTTCTTCAAAGAAGATATACGAATGGTAAACAAGCACATGGATGCGCAACAACACTAATTATCAGAGAAATGCAAATCAAAACCACAATGAGATCAGCTTATACATGTAGAATGGCCACTATCAAAAAAATAGAAACTAATAAATGTTGGAAATGATGTATAGAAATTGGAAATTCTGGGCTGGGGATGTGGCTCAAGCAGTAGCGCGCTCGCCTGGCATGCATGCGGCCCAGGTTCGATCCTCAGCACCACATACAAAAACAAAGATGTTGTATCCGCCAAGAACTAAAAAATAAATATTTAAAAAAAAAAAAGAAATTGGAAATTCTTTGCACTGCTGGCAACTATGAAAACTGTGCACTGTGGCAACTATGAAAAAGCAGTGAAAAGGGTCTCTGAAAAATCTAGAAGTTGTAGTATTGTTTATCGCAGTGATGGGAATCAAACTCAGGACCTCAAGGATGCTTGGCAAGTAGCCTACCACTCAGCCACATCCCTAGATCTAAAAATAGAATTAACAATCCAGTGATGACACTTCTGGCTATTAATCCAAAAGAATTAAAAACAGGATCTAAGAAGAAATATTTACACAAAGGTTGGCTTTTTTGCTGTTTCTTGGCTTTCAAGGGGCTTTTTTCAGAACTTACTCTTACTACTAGAATTAAGTTTCTAAGATAAATTCAGACTATCAAAGAAGCACATGATAACCAGTGCTGAAATGTAGAATTAATCCCAACTGTGATTAAAATCAGTAAAAATTATTAATTTGTACCTATCTGCAAAATGAACACAATGCTCATACTTTTTCTTTTTTGGTACGGGGATTGAACTCAGGGGTACTCGACCCTGAATCACATCCACAGCACTATTTTATATTTTATTTAGACAGGGTCTTACTGAGTTGCTTAGTGCCTCATTGCTGAGGCTGGCTATGAATTCACAATCCTTCTGCCTCAGAAGCCCGAGCTGATGGAATTACAGGCTTGCACCACTGCACCTGGTTTATACTTTTGTTTTTAAATGGTGCTGGAAATCAAATCTAGGGTCATATACACACTAGGCAAGTGCTTTAACCCACTAAGCTACACTTGCAAAGTTCTTGTACCCTTGTTAGGAGTGCTAGATTAACAGATATGAGACAACTAAAGAGTAATAAAAATGATATTAAAAAGATTTTTCTTTTTTTTTAAATACCTCCTAGGTGCTGATGATCAAATCCAGGATCTTACACATGCTAGGCAAGCATTGTACCACTGAGGTGTATCTTCAGTCCTTAATGTAGCATTGTCAAGCAGTGTAGGACACCAGGAAAAGTGAATTTGTAGAAAGAAGAATAGTAAAGTGCCTTCATCAAGGAGATGAGGCATGACTCAAATCTTGAAGTTAATGCAGAACTTTGTAGAAAACGGATGTGAGGTTGTACATTGGAAATGAAGCTGTGAAGATTATAGTGATTGTGACTTGAGTGGAAAAGAGGGATAGACAGATGAAAGGGAGGGGGATAGTTTACTGCCGTTGGTTTTATCCAGAGTGGCAGATAGTAGCCAGGTGCGGTGGCACAACTTGTGATCCCAGTGATTTGGAGACTAAGGCAGGAGGATTGTGAATTTGAGGCCAGCCTCAGCAACTAAGTGAGAGCCTATTCAAAATGAAAAGTTCTGGGGATGGGGCCTGTGGCTATAGCTCAGTGGCAGAGCGCTTACCTAATAGGTATGAGGCACTGGATTCCATCCTTAACACTACATAAAAATAAACAAACAAAATAAAGGCATTCTGTCCATCTATAATTACAAAAAAATTTTTTTAAAGTGCTGGGGATATAACTCAGTGGTAAAGCAGCACTGGGTTCATTTCCCAGTGTGTATTTGAGGGAGTGATAGATAGTAGACCTAGAATCCAGAAAGTCTGAATATATAAGCTGAGAAATTTTTCTTTAATTTGGTAGATGGCCTTAATTAAAAATCTCTTTCCCTTCCTTCTCAATGGCCCCGTTCATAGTAAAACTGTTATGGTTTGGATGTGAGGTCTCCCCTAAAGGCTTACATGTGAGATGGTACAAGAAGGTTCAGAGGAGAAATGATTGGATTCTGAGAGTCTTAACCCAATCAATGAATTAATTCCTGATAGTGATCAATTGAGTGGTAACTGAAATGTTAGGGTGTGGCTGGAGGATGTGGGAATTGGGGATGCGGTTTTGAGGAGAGTAGAGTCTTTCTGCTTTCTGATCATGATATGAAATGCTTCCCTCTGCGGTACCCTTCCTCCAAGATGTTCAGCCTCACCTTGAGCCTTGAGGAATGGAGCTAGCTATCTATGGATGGTGAGCTCTGAAGTCATTTAAAGCAGATCAAAAGAAAACCAAAAAGTCTTGATAACAATTAAGGCTAAATCATAATTGGCTCACTTATTTCATCAGTTTAATTAAGGTTTTTCTTTTTTCTCTTTTCAGAAGAATGGCTGAGACCGGTGATGAGAAAAGACAAGCAGGTATTAGTACATTGGGGCTTCTACCCAGACAGGTAATTTTATTTATTTATTTTTTGAGTTATAGTTGAATACAGTACCTTTGTTTTATTTATTTTTATGTGGTGCTAAGGACCGAACCCAGGGCCTTGCATGTGCTAGGCAAGTGTTCTACTACTGAGCCACAACCCCAGCCCCTTATTAATTTATTTTTATGTGGTGCTGAGGATTGAACCCAGCACGTGCAAGGCAGATGCTCTACCACTGAGCTACAACCCCAGTCCCCAGAGAGGTAATTTTTTATTTTTTATTTTTATTTATTTAGTGCCAGGAATTGAACCCAGTGGTGATTAATCACTGAGCCACATCCCCCGCCCCTGCCTGCCTCCTTTTTTTGTTACTGGAGATTGAACAGAGTTAGAGACAGGGTCCCACTGAGTTGCTTTGTGCCTCACTATTTGCTGGGTCTGGCTTTGAACTCGAGATCCTCCTGCCTCAGCTTCCTGAGCTGCTGGGATTACAGGCCTGCACCACTAGCTTTTTTTTAATCATTATTTTAATTGCATGTATTTATGGGATACAGTTTGATAATTTGGTACATTTATAGAGCATATAATGATCAAATCAGGGTTAGTGAGCATTTCTATCTCCTTAAAATTTTTAAATATTTTTAGTAGCATTTAATAATTGTACACATTTATGAGGTATGTTCCGATATTTGAATACAAATGTGTATTTAATCTGTACTGATCAAATCGGGGTAATTAATGTTTCCATCTCCTTATCATTACTTTGTGTTTGGAGCCTTTGAGATCCTCTCTTCAGATAATTAATATTGATGTGTATGCTCTGAGGTATGATATATATATATATACACACACACACACACACACATGCATATACATACATACACACACATACATATATGTAAGTCAGGCTTTTGACTTATTAAAGGTATGGAATTCTATGAGATCACAAATTGTGTTTTTTTCCCCTCTCAAAAAACTGAGCTTCTATGCATTTGCAAAGAGGTTTGGTTTATGGTATTAGGTTGCTAGTTTAGATTTGTTTCCTTTAAGAGATGAATTTTTCTTCTTCATATTTGTGACTGGCTTGTTTTGATTTTTCAAAAACTATTAAAGATGAAATTATGTCTGAGAAGTTTTTCCAGTCATAAATTTATTTACCTAGTGTTGTTCCTACTCTTATATGTCATACTGTTTGAGTATTTGTAGCATGAATAAACAATATTACATGTAATACTTTGATGTTAGTGGTAGTGGGTAGGGGGTACTTTTTAATAGTATGCCTGTCCAGGGCACATGGATTTAGGTATAGCTTTCCATGTACTTTATTTTCCTGAATTTACAGGAGAACTGTTTTGGTGTTGATTTTATTCTGGTCCTGCTATGTAGAGTGGGACAGTCAACTCCCTTCTGATTCTTGCCTTCCCAAGTTATTTGAATCAAATCCTAGACACATCATTTTACCATAAATATTTAAGTATGCATTTCTAAAATATAAGGAATCATTTTTAAAAGGAAATAATCATAACATCATTGTCAATACTAAAAAAAAAAGTAATAATATTACTTAATATGAAATACCTTGCCATTGTTGTCATGTAAGTGATATATTTGATTGATGATTGATATTTGTTTGAATTAGAAGTCAAATAAAATTCACCTGTTTGATTAACTGGTATATATAACTAATTCTAATTTATAGGTTCTCCTTTGTCTTCTTTACCCCTCTCTGCAATGTACTGTTTTAGAAACCAGGTTGTTTTTCTGTATTTTTTTTAAATTGATATTTGGCTATAGAGGTTGATCAGATTCCATTTCCACTGAGGAGGAATAAGACTGTTGAAAGATGTTTAGTCTTCAGTAGAAGACAAAAAAAAAATTGTCTGATTTTGTGTATGAGGTGCTTTTGTTTTGTTTGATTATGGTACTGGGAATGGAACCCAGGGCCTTGTGCATGCCAGGCAAGCACTCAATTACTGAGATAAATCCTCAGCTGCCCTTGCCCTCACCCTCATTCCCGCCCGCCCGCCACCATGGTCTTTAAAGACAGGCCCTTGCTAAATTGCCCAGGCTAGCCTTGAACTTGTAATCCTCCTGCCTCAGCCTCCAGAGTGGTTGGGATTACATGCCTAGGCCACTATGCCTGGCTATATTTATTTTCTTTTGTTCTGTTTTTGTTTTTTTGAGACTGGGTCTTACCATGATACTTAGGCTAGTCTCAAAGTCCTGTGCTCAAGTGATCCTCCAACCTAGCCTTCCTCCTAGCTAGTTAGGACTACAGGTATGTGCTACTGTTTGTGGCACAGTAGTTATATATTGTGATAGTAGGGATTGAACTGAGGGGTGCTTTACCAATGAGCTATATCCTTAATTCTTTTTCTTTTTTAGTTTGAGAAAGGTTTCACAGATTTACTGCAGTTGGACTTGAATTTGCAATCCTTCTGCCTCAGCCTCTTAAGTCACTGGGATTATAGTCATGTGCCACTGCACTTGGCTCATAATTATAGTTTTAAAAGAACGAACTGCGTCTTTAGATATGTTCAGTTGGAGTCAGGTGCAGTACTTTGTATTGAATCCAGAGGCATTTTACCATTAATCAACACTCTCAGCCCCTTTTAATTTTTTATTATGAGACAGGGTCTCACTAAGTTACTTGGGTGTTTGCCAAGTTGCTTAGACTGGCCTTGATACTTGTGATCCTGAGTCACATGAGTTTCAGGGATTACAGGCGTGTTCCCCCGTGCCAGCAAGATGAACAGACCTGTGCTACTCCCTAATGTTTCTGAACTGACTTCTAAGTAGTGTCTAAAACATACAATTGAAAATTTAAAAATACATAAACAAATGACATAAAGATAAATCATCTATATTTGATTAGATATCATTTGGTTTTTATAATAATTTATTGGCCTGTGTATTTGTATTAAGAGTTTTACTTGGTAGATAATTTTATACTTATGTCAAATTTGTGTTAGAATATATGTAGTGATTTAGATTAGTGAGTTGAAGCTCACTGAGAGATCTTTGAGTAATGAAATGAACTATGTAGATATCACAGCAGTGAGGAACATTCCAGGCAGTAGGTAAATAGCCTGTGTAAAGTGTACATAGGCTTGATGGCACATGTTGAAGAATTAAAACCTATGTTGCTCAGTTATAACATGAGTATGGAATAAAAGGAGAAGACTAGGAAAAGGAGTCACATTGCTGCATAGTGACAGCAGTGGAACTAGATTTTGAGTTCTTGGCAAGCCACTATTAGGGTGTGTGTGTGTGTGTGTGTGTGTGTGTGTGTGTGTGTGTTGCTGGGGATTGATCCTAGGGCCTTGTACATGCAGGGCAAGCACTCTACCAACTGAGATGTATCCCCAAGCATTGTGAGTCTACTCTGACTAGATGGGATCCCCAGGCAGATTTTGTTTGAGTAGTGGAGTTTTATGGACAGGCTGGGATTTCAAAAGGATCATTTTGGTTGGTTTTGTGAAAAATTGACAGGAAGGCAATGGATGAAGCAGGGAAACCAGTGAACACAGTGAAAGATTGAGAAGAAGGTAGACTCTGGACAGTTTGAATGAAGAGCAGTAGAATTTGCTGATGGTTTGATTTTAGGATGCATTTGAGAGTAAAATCAAGAATGTGTCCAAGGATTTTGGCCTGCACAGTTGAAAAAATGGGGGTTGTCATTTATTGAGAAGAGGTTGATCGACTGTAACGTGCATTATTGCAGTCTGAATTCGTTTACAAATTGAGCTTTAAGTGTGTTAGGTTTGGAACACTTGTTATACTCAAAAGAGGTGTGGAATTGGCTCTTGGATTTATGAGTTCAGAATTCAGAATAGAGGACAGATACAAGATTTTAAATCGTTAGTATTTGTTTGAAGTCACAGGAGTGAATGAAGTCACCAAGAGTTTTGTTCTAACAATTGAGCCCTGGAGCCTTTACTTATTAGAGGTTTGGGGCAAAGTCTAGAAATTGGCAACAGAGGTGAAAAAGAGCGGCGACGAGAAGAAACAAACACCAGGTGAAAAGTACTGTTCTGAAGGATAAGAAACACTTTTTGGGAACAAGAACTTGAGAATTCTGTGAACTGAGTTGCCCGTTTCAGGCAGTATTAAGGCTATAATAATGACTAATGCCAAGGAGATTTCTTGGTACAGTAGTAAAGACAGAACTGATAACTTGTTATAATGGTGTAATGATAGTATTTTAAAATTACATTCTCAATCTTTTTTTTTTTGGGAAGTCATAGGGATTGAACAAAGTCTTTGAGCATGCTAGTTCAGTGTTCTGCCACTGAGCTACTTCCCTAACTCCTTTAAAAAAATTTTTTTAAATGAATTGAGCATAATAACAGGATATAAAGTCAGTACCCCAAATCAGTTGCATTTTTATATATTGAAAATGAAAATTCTAAAAAGGAAATGAGTAACAATCCCATATACAATAGCATCAGAAGAATAAGACTTTTTTTTAATGTATTTTTTTAGTTGTAGTTAAACACAATATCTTTATTTTATTTTTATGTGATGTTGAGGATCGAACACAGGGCCTTGCATGTGCTAGGAGAGCACTCTACCGCTGAGCCACAATCCCAGCCCTAGAATAAAACATTTTGAATTTAAATTTAACAAAGAAGTGAAATATTTATACAATAAAAACTATAAAACTTTACGGAAAAAAGTTAAAAAAAATATAAATAGAAAACTATCCCATGATAAAGAGTTGGAAGGATTAATAGTGTTAAATTATCAATTATACAAAGTGATTTTATAGATTCAGTGAAATTCCTGTTAAATCCTCTTTCCATATTTTTTTATTGGTGCACTATAGTTGTATGAGGTTTGTTGTTACACGTTTGTACGTGTTTACAATATAACAAAAAATTTTGGCCAGTATCACTCCCCAGCACTTCCTCCTCCTCTCTCCACTTCCTGCCCGCTGGAATTTTCTCTCTCTCTCTTTCTGTCTTTTGGTATTAGGAATTTAACACAGGGATTCTTTACCACTGGGGATGTATCCCCAGCCCTTTATATTTTTGTTTTGAGATAGGGTCTTGCTAAGTTGTTCGGGCTGGCCTTGAACTTGTGATTTCCCAAGTTACTGGGATTAAATGAGTGGGCCACTGTGTCCGGCTCCCCCCCACACCCCCAAGATAGGGTCTCACTAAATTGTAAAGGCTAGCTGCGAACTTATGATCTTTCTGCCTCAGTATGTTGGGATCATAGGTATATACCACTGTACCTAGCTAAAATGTATCCTTATTGTTTGATAAAGATTAAGAATGAAATTTGATTCTAATTTGTTTTTTTAATTTTATTTATTTTATAGCTATGATACTTGGGTCCATAGTAATGATGTTGATGCTGAAATTGAAGATCCACCAATTCCAGAAAAGCCTTGGAAGGTAAATGTTTGTTTAAAAAAATATCTTTGATGAAATTTAAAATTCTGATGAGGTATCTTTTTCTTTCTTTCTTTCTCTCTTTCTTTTAAGAGAGAGAGAATTTTTTTATATTTTTTAGTTTTTGGTGGGTGCAACATCTTTATTTTTTTTTAAGTGGTTCTGAAGATCGAACCCAGTGCCCCACGCATACCAGGCGAGTGCGCTACCACTTGAGCCACATCCCCAGCCCAAGCTATCTTTGTTTAAAAATTAAGGGCAACACAGTATGGACCTAGAAAAAAAATTTGCCGGGGGGGGGGGGGGGGGGATATTACAGATTGAACCCAGGAGTCCTTAACCACTGAGCCACAGCCTTTTTTATTTTTTGAGACAGGGTCTTGCTAAATTGCTTAGGGCCTACATAATTGCTAAGTATGGACTTGGACTTGTGATCCTCCTGCTTCAGCCTTCTGAGTCACGGGGATTCTAGTCATGAGCCACTGTGCCCAGGTTTAAAAAAAACTTACATAATCTATTAACCCATCTTAACTCTAAATTTAATCTTTTAAGGAGATACAGAAAAATTATTGCCCGTTCTAGTCATCCTTTTTAATAGACATCCATAACCTCTTCTCAAGGTCTTGGATGAAATGTCTATATTGATGGAGAAGAATCCCAGACCAAGTCAGATTTTGGTTGGAGAGAGCAGTAGAGTTTGAATCATTGGTGTGTCATTTAGGAAATTTGGAAGCAGTTCCTAAATGAATTTTACTATGATACAGATTTGTTTTATTAACCAATTCTATTATAATGATAAGATTCTGCATTGACCTCCCCCCCAACAGTTTTATTTCTTTTTTTTTGGTTGTTGTTTTTTGTTTTTGTTTTGGTGATGCTAGGGATTGAACCATGATTCCACACGTTATTTCCCTTAACTTTAAACACAGAAATAATTTTTGCAATTGCAAGAATAGTACAATCAAAAAACTACTTTATACCCATCTCCACGATTTCTTCTATTAATTCTTTGAAGAAATTTATCCTTTTGTGTGTTTATTTTTGAGGTGGGATCTCACATTGTTGCCCAGGTAGGCCTCCAACTTTTTTTTTTTTTGTGGTGCTGGGGATTGAACCCAGGGCCTTGTGCATAAGAGGCAAGCACTCTGCCAACTGAGGTATATCCCCAGCCCCTGGTCTCCAAATTTTGATCCTCTTGCTTCAGCCTCCTATGTATATAGGACTACAGGTATGCTGTGTTGTGTCTGGCTGAAATAAGGTGTTTTGGTTTTTTTCTTCCTTATTTTTTCTTCTCTGTCTCTATTTTTTTTTTTTTTTTTTATTTGGTATTAGAGATTGAACAAAAGGGGTGCTTTACCACTGAATTACATCCGCAGCCCATCTTACTTTATTTGGAGACAAGATCTTGCTGTGTTGTCCAGGTTGGCCTCAAACTTGCCATCCTCCTGCCTCAGCTTCCCTAGTCCACTGGGATTACATGTATATGCCACCACACCAGACCTTTTTTGTGTGTTTTTGTGGTACTGGGGCTTAAACCCAAGGTATGCTACCACTGAGCTACATCTCCAGCCCTTTTTAATTTTAAGACAGGGTCTCACTAAGTTGTCCATGCTGGCTTTGAACTTGATATCCTTCCGCCTCAGTCTCCTGAGCAGCTGGGGTTATGCTTGGCTTGACTTTTGTTTTTAAAAGAATCTTTATTTGCAGTAATTTTAAACTCACAAAAAAAATAGGGAAAAAAATAGTATATTGCATACTTCTGAAATCTTTATCCAGATTTGCCTGTCATTAATACTTTGTTCCTTCTTTGATTTATCATTTAAAATCTACATGTCTTTGTTCTCACCCCCCCCCCCCCCCACATTGTTTTTGTTTCTTGGTACTAGGGATTGAACCCCAGGAATGCTTACCCACTGAGCCACATCCCCAGCCCTTTTTATTTTTTTATTTTGAGACAGCACTTCCCTAAGTTGCTTAGGGCCTTGCTAAATTGCTGTGGCTGTCTTTGAACTTGCTGTCCTCCTGCCTCAGACTCCCAAGTCCCTGATATTATAGGTGTGTTCCACTGTACCTGGACCTAACCTTTTTTATTTTTTCATTTTCATACAAGGTTTTGCTAAGTTGCTTAGGGCCTCACTAAATTGCTGAGACTGGCTTTGAACTTGGGATCCTCCTGCCTCTCAGCCTTCCAAGTCCCTAGGCACATGTCCCTGTGCCCAGCTTAAAATTTTTTATTTTTATGTGATCAGTTTTTTCCATCTTTACTGTTAATTGCATCCAGAATTTTAGTTGGATTTAGCAAAAACCTGCCTTGTTAGGAATTCATATTGTTTTATTCTAGCTGTCAAATAGTTTCACCTTTTAAAGTTAGATCTCTAATCTGTTTTGATTTTATTCTGATATAAAGAATGGATCTCATCATGTTCTTTTCAAATGGTTATCCAATTGTTTATAGTTAGATACATAATGTATTAAAAAGACCACCTTTTCCTCAGTGATTTGACATTTACTCTATACTAGGTTTCCATATGTGGTTGAGTTAAACATATTCTCTTAACATTGTGTTTAATGTTTTCCTTTTAGCCTTTAAGGCATTCATTTCCCCCCTTTTTTTACCATTAAACTTCCTACACTATTGTGTACATAAGTTTAAAATTTTAAAGTGTATTTCGTGAAAATATTTTAAGTTTTATATATATACATATATTTTTTTAAACTTTTCTTTTTTTAAAATTTGTTTTAATTAGTTACACATGACAGTAAAATGATCTTGACATCATACATTTGAATCAGATGGGATATAATTTCTCATTTTTCTGAGTGTACAGGTTGCAGAATTACATTGGTCATGCAGTCACGTATATACTCACAGCAATAATAATGTCTATTTTATTCTGCTATCCTTCCATTACCCCCTTCCCCTCCCCTCCCTTTTCTTTTTTTCATAATATGTACATCATTAAAGTATTACCTTAATTCCCCCCCCCCTTCCTAGAAACTGTCGTGCTTATTTGTGCTATTAAGAAAAGTTTGTGTGGGATGGGGTTGTAGCTCAGTAGTAGAATGTACCTTGAGTTCAGTTCCCACTACTCCCACCAGAAAAGAGAAGTCTGTTTATACCTATGGTTAAATTTTTTTTTTTTAAGAGAGAGAGAGAGAGAGAATTTTAATATTTATTTTTTAGTTTTCAGCGGACATAACATCTTTGTTTGTACGTGGTGCTGAGGATTGAACCCGGGCCGCATGCATGCCAGGCGAGCGCGCTACCGCTTGAGCCACATCCCCAGCCCCTAAAGTATTTATTAGGAAAATGTTAACTTTACTTTTCAATGGTTGAAATTATTGCTTAATATGTAAATTAGAGAGGTTTTTAAAACTATTTTCATATACCATATAAAGTTGGGTGGGGTTTGGGTCATAAATATGATACCTGCATTTAGAAAACTAGTGAGAAACATCCCCTTGAGTGACATTTCAGTGAGTTATATCTGTTTTTTTCCCATGATTCCTTAGTATAAATGATTGGAATTGGTAAGTGCTTGTGAGGAAGAAGGCAAATAATGACATATTTTTCTTTGATTCTTTTTAGTAAAATGGAATTGCTATTTTTTGGTTGGATATAATTTTTTGGGGTTCTGGGAATAGAACCTGGGCTTTACACATAGTAAGTGTGTACTCTACAAGGAAACTCCACCTCCAGCCCTACAAGGACTTTTATTTATTTAATTAATTAATTTTAAAAAACTAGTTGATAATGGACCTTTATTTATTTGTATGTGTATGTGGTGATGAGAATCGTATCCATTGCCTCATGCGTGATACGCAAGCACACTACCACTGAGCCACAACCCCAGCTCTATTTTATTTATTTTTATATGGTGCTAAGGATTGAACTCAGGGCCTTGCACATGCTAGGCGAGTACTCTGCTGCTGAGCCACAAGTACTGCTAAGCCCCTACAAGTACTTTTAAAAGTAAATAATGATGATGGGGGGGCTGAAGATTTAACTCAGTTAGTAGAGTGCTTGCCTCACATGCCCAAGGCTTTGGGTTCAATCCCCAGCACCACAAAAAAAAAAAAAAAAGATGATGGTTGGATGCTGCAAGGTTGTAATTCCAGAGACTTGGGAACCTGAAGCAGGAGGAACATAAAGTTCAAAGCTGGCCTAGGCAACTTAGCAAGACTGTGTCTCAAAATAAAAAATAGGAAGCACTGGGTTTGTAGCTCAGTGGTAGCGCGGCCCCAAGTTCAATCCCCATTTGCTCCCCATCCCCCCAAAAAAGCCAATAATAACTATAACTAAAAACATCCTGTCAACAATAAAAACAAATTGTAAATATATTAAATCAGTGGGGGTTTTTTACTTTTTAAAAAAATGTGTTTTAATTACATGTGACAATAGAATGCATTTTGACACAAATGAAAAATCAGTGTTTTTTTTTTAACTTTGTTGATCACATAGCTTTGAGAAATCAAAATAAAGAACTCCCTTCTATTTTCAGTTGACACAACATTTTTCCTTAGTTTAAATAGTTGTTTAAGTACATGGCTTCCATAATATTGTAAATACTATGTTTTGGTATAATTCGTGAACTCTAAATAACATTGGAATTCATACCCTCTTTTCTAAAAATAAATGAATAAATGTTCTAAAAATAAATGAACGGGCTCTTTTTTAAAATGTTAAATATGGGGCTGGGGTTGTGGTTCTGTGGTAGAGCATTTGCCTAGCACGGGTGAAACACTGGGTTTGATTTTCAGCACCATAGATAAATAAATAAAATAAATATCCATTGACAACTAAAAGCAAAAATGTTAAATGTTATATATTTTTTCTTCTTGATCCTATATTTCTATGTTATGTAAATGGACTGTTATTACAGTAGATTATTAGAATACTATTTGTTTTGTTTTATTTTCTGAGATTAGGTTCTATCTTGCCCAGGATAATTTTTGAGCTCCTGGGCTCAAGTGATCCTCCTGCCTTAGCCTTCTGAGTAGCCAGGACTACAGGTGTGCTCCACGATGCCTAGCTACTAGAATTTTTTTCTTTTTTCTTTTTAGAATCTTACTGTCTTATTGTTTATGAGTTCAACATGGGCCTCACTGGCCTGAAATCAAGGTGTGGGTAGGGCTGTGAAGAAGAATATTTAATGCTTAGAAGTCTAACCTCTGAAATGAGGAAGAGGAGCTATCTGCCTTTTGGCAGAAATTTAAAATGGAATTCTTTCTGTCATTTTCTGTATTATTTTATAAAATAATGCTTGCATATTAGTTTGTATTCCTAAAGAAAATTTGATAATTATGACAAAAGCAGCACTTAATTAAAAAAATTATTGAATATAAAATAGTGAAAATAAGTGATTATTAAAGAAATATCTAGGAAATTACTGTAAGCTTTGAAGTGACACTTTTGTTTGACCTCTTTCTTTCTCTTTCAGATGTAACCATTATTTTAAATATTTTAATCATCTTTTTTCCACAATAATTTTACCATATATAGGGTGTATAACAGCATATATCTTGTTTTTATTTTATTTTGCATATGTTAAAAGCTTGAATATCAATGGAGTTATATATTTCTGTAACTTTTTTTTTTTTTTTTAATTTGGGATTTAACCCTGGGCATTTTGCCACTGAGCTTCATTTCTAGCCCTTCCTGGAAAAGATCTCTACAGAAGAATATATGTACTTGATGGTCTTTATGACTGTGCTCATTTTTCATCATGTTCGATTTAATTTACAGTGTTATTGATTGCCCAAACCTAAAGATATCCTTTTTGCCTAGAGCAATAACTGTCTTTGGTTCTGTGCAGTTGAATTTTTTTTTATCAGTGGTTTTTCATGAAGATAGTGATGACATGATTATCAGTTTTGGCATTTTAGCTATCAATATCTCAGTCTAACCCAAGGTACTGTTCTTTTCTTTTAAAAAAAAAATTTTTTTTTGTACTTGTAGATGGACAGAATGTCTTTATTTTATTTATTTTTATGTGGTGCTAAGGATCAAACCCAGTTCCTCACACATGCCTGGCAAGCGCTCTGCCACTGAGCTACAGCCCCAGCCCTTCTTGTCCTCTTTATTCATGAAAGAAATGGAATAAAAATTAGAGAAGTTTAAGTCACATCTCATCATTTCTAGTAGTATGTTCTTAATATATCTTATGTAATTGAGGATTTGAAAATAATCAGGTTCATTCTGAATAACTTAAAAGCTCAAGTGATTCTATTATTTATATAGATATTTATGTTTTGACGTGATTTTAGGTTCATGTGAAGTGGATTTTAGACACTGACATTTTCAATGAATGGATGAATGAGGAGGATTATGAAGTGGATGAGAACAGGAAGCCAGTGAGTTTTCGTCAGCGAATTTCAACAAAGAATGAAGAGGTATTTTATTTGGAACTGTTTCTCACCAGTAGATGTTTTGTCTTTCTTTCCCTAAATGTTATATCTTCATTGATAAACTCACATGCAGCAGACATTGTATACATGAAAAAGTTCTTAATATAGCAGTAACAATCATCTCAGAAGCTGTCATCCCCTTAGAAAGGCATGAAAATCTCAGAGAGTTATTAAGAATTAAAGTGACCCATGAAGTATAATGTAGCAGTGGTAAAGCTGATATTTTTCCTGTAGATCTGAGTTTTAATTTTATATTCCAATTATCATTATAACATTATTTAATTTAACCATATTTTTACTTTTTTGTTTACTCTCATTTAATAGCTTTGTTAATGCATAGACAGTAGTTAATAAAAGTACATTTTTTAAAGGTTCATAGTTAAAGTTCAGTACTACTCTTAATAAGTACATGCACTTAAATATTTACCTCAGATTCCTTGTAGGTCACAACTTGATGGGTGGATTTGTCATTTTAAATAGACTCGAGATGGTGAACAGAGTGTGTTACAGATGGGTTTGAGACAGTATAATGAAGACACCTGTGGTTCTAAAATCATTTTCATTAGAAACAGTTAAATATTTTGTTTTTCCTTTATGTTTTAGTTTTTTTCAAAAGTCTTTGAAACATGGTTATTTTTTAAACCATTAAAGTATTAAGCACATACAAAAAAAAACACTGTATTCAGGGTGCCTTTGTATAAATAAATAAAATGCCTGTAAGATAACATCTTACAGTATATATGCTACTGTTCCTATTTATTAGCTAAAATGGGGTACCAGCACCCCAGTAGTTGTTGAAACAAAATATGATGTCAAGAAGACTCACAGTGGTAGCATTTACTCTCCACCCTGAGTAAACAGCCATACCAGATTGATTCCTGTGTGTGTGTGTGTGTATGTATGTATGTATGTTCCTATTTTCAATCCTGTAACTTTCTATTAAAAATTCTTTATCATACTATGTATATCCTTTTAAGAAAAATACTTTAAAATGGGGTCTCATAATTTTTGTAATCTTAGTTTATTCCTATTTGTTTTAGAATTTAACTCAATAAATTTTTAAAAAATTTTTACTCTTCGTTGGCAGATCTCTTTATATGTTTATTAACCCTTAGTACTTTGTGGTTGTGTGGTTCTGGGGATCAAACCTAGGGCCTCCTATGTGCTAGGCAAGTATCCTACCACTGAGCTGTAGTATCTATACTAGTACATTTTCTTTTATTTTTTAAAATATTTTTTAGTTGATGGACCTTTATTTATTTTTATGGAGTGCTGAGGATTGAACCCAATGCCTCACATATGCTAGGCAAGCATTCTACCCCTGAGCTACAATCCTAGTCCTAATATGTAATAGTACATTTTCATAGGATCATTTGGCCTGTATTTTTATTTCATTGTTTCAATAGCTTGTTTCATATTTTTCTAGCAGTTATTGAAAATGCTTTTTCCATCTGGAGGTGCAGAATGTGCACAGTAACAGTATTTAGTTGTGCAAGGTTCAGGCCTGTCCTTGTTACAGCAAAATTTGATTGTCTGTGGGATTGTACTGAGAGTTCCATTGATGATGAAAGGTCAGAAAAGTCTCTTCATGGCTAGTAGTCTTGGATGCTTAATGTCATACTTTTTCTTTTTTCTGAATTAGTGGGTTTTTTGCCATCTTTGTTTATGGAAACTCACCTTTGCACAAAGGTTTACTGAAACCGAGGACTCAGCAAAGTTCGCTGATATTTATTTTCATTTATTTCTTCCTAGCCAGTCAGAAGTCCAGAGAGAAGAGATAGAAAAGCATCAGCTAATGCTCGGAAGAGGAAACATTCACCTTCACCTCCCCCTCCCACACCTACAGAATCTCGGAAGAAAAGTGGGAAGAAAGGGTAAGAACTCCAACGTGATTCAGAAGGCATTAAAACATATTCCGAAGGACTTTTCAGATTTTTACATTTACATTGGAAGATTTACTAAAAGTAAGCCATATTTGGAAAACTTTTTTTTAATAGCTTATTATGAGATGTTATCTTGTAGGCATTTTATGTTTATTTATACAAAGGTACCCTGAATAGAGTGTTTTTTTGTATGTATGTATTGAGAATGTGGTTGGCAAAGTGTTTAAGAAATCGCATTTACCATAGTCTATATTTTTCTCTTATTTTTTCACATGTCCCTTTAGTGATTACATTAACTCAGAAAGACGAGTATGTGGCTGTTTAGGGAAGTTTAAAAATCTCTTATTTCATATATTAATAAGCCAGTCATGGTCTTAAAATTTGTGATTTTGTTAAGACCACATATATTGAGGCACAGAAATTAAAATCATACAAATATGTTTTCTTAATGATGTTTTTGGGATAAACACTTTAGATTTCTGACTCTTGCTGTGGATGTTCAAAGATATCCCGAGGTACCTGAAGTTTTTTTTAGAAGAAGTCCTAGGGATTGAACTGAGTTGTGCTTTACCACTGAGCTAAATTCCCTATTTTTATTTATTTATTTTTCTTGAGATAGGGTCTTATTAAGTTGCAGAGACTGACTTGAACTTATATTCATCCTTCCTCATGCTTCTGTGTTTCTGGGATTACAAATGTGCGCCACTGTGCCCATTTTGTGTGACAGCTTTGTAAGGAAAGCCTTTATCACCTTTTCCTGGTGATCCAGGCCTAAAGTCAGATATCCAACTGTTCCTGCTTATGAACTAAAATGGGGAGCCAGCACATGAGTAGTTGTTGAAACAAAATATGATGTCAAGGTGACATTTACTCTCCACCCTGTTTATACAGCCATACCAGATTGATTCCTGTGTATGTATGTATGTATGTTGATTACATACATTTGCCTTCTAATGGCACACTTTTCATATTTTAAGTTTTTCCATGAAGACTAAGGTTGTAACTCAGTGGTGGAACATGTACTTAGCATGCATGGGTCCTGGGTTCAATCCCTAAAATTTTTTCTTTGAATCCTGTATTTAATCAGAACATTTTGAAATCTGTTTTCATAACCTTTGTTTTACTCATCTTCCCTGCGTCTTTTCTTCCTTTTAAAAATATTTTATCTCTTGGACACCTTTTAGATTTGTAGACTTCATTTTTTATTGTTGTTCATTTTTTATGTGGTAATGGGGATTGAACTCAGGGCCTCATGCATGCTAGGCAGGTGCTTTACCACTGAGCTATCTCCCCAGCCCCTCATCATGCAATTTTTAATTTGAAAAAAGTTTTTTACCTGATGTGCTTTATTCTGACCCATACCAATATGTTAGCTCTCAAAGAGAACTTTGAGCATTCTCTCTTCAATGAGGGACTCGGGCTGGTCCATCATTCTGTCTTCCCTAGATCTTACTTCATTCACTTTCACTGGCAATGCACTGTAGATTACTCTCCATTGCATCTCCAAACAAATTATTTTATTTTTATGTTTTTGCTTATGCCTTTAGCTTTTATGCTTTACTCTAAAACATTGCCTTATCCTTAATAAATTATTGCCCATTCTCAAAATTTCAGCTCACTTACCACTTTTTTCTCTGTGATATATTTTCTTCATACTTTTATTAATTTCTCTATATTTCCATGTTCAGAAGTACAGTACTGTTAATGTATTTCTAATTACTTCTGTCCTATATTCATTGTAATTACTCAAGATAAGGAAATCATTCCTATTTTTATTCATATATATTTTTTAATATTTATTTTTTAATTTTAGGTGGACACAGTATCTTTGTTTTATATTTATGTGGTGCTCAGAATCAAACCCAGTGCCTCACGCATGGTAGGCGATCTTGCTACCACTTGAGCCACATCCCCAGCCCTTTATTCATATGTTTTAAAAATAAATGATTTGAATTGTCAGGGAAAGAACAAAGGCAATTTTTACAAAAAAGAATGAGTACCATACTCAGTGGTATGGTAGTTTCTGGTATTTGGATGATATAAAAAGCCAGGAAAATATAGCTGTTCATATCTTTGAGAAAATTTCTTATGTGATTTGTTTATAGTCTGTGAGAAACTATGCCATATTCCTTAGCAGGTATTCTTTTGTTGTACTAACTGAAGCTTCCTTTAAGATAATGCCTGCAATTTGAATAGTAAGATTTCTGTGCCCATTTTTTATATCCAGTACCTTTTAATTTTAATTTTTTGGGGGGGGGCTGGTTAAATGTATCTTCAGTAAGATGTCTATAATTTGTTTGATTATTACCTGTTTAAAAGTGATTTGTAAGTATAGATTTTAACAATAATGTAGAACCTCAGGAATGGTTTGGTATAATTAGCTATAATTGTCTTGTTTATATTTTATATACCTATGTGTTTCAGCCAAGCTAATCTTTATGGGAAGCGCAGAAGTCAGAAAGAGGAAGATGAGCAAGAAGACCTTACCAAGGACATGGAAGACCCAACACCTGTACCCAATATAGAGGAGGTGGTACTCCCCAAAAATGGTTTGTATTCTGATAGACCTAATTTCATCATGAAATAATTCATTTTTTGCTTTGAGTCCATAATTCTTAACTTTCAAATATGAATAATTTCTACTTTTGGTATTAACTTTTTTCAAATTCCCTCTTTCCCAGTCATTTATTTTCTTTTCAATTAATTAATTTATTTATTTTACAGGAGTTTCCCAGTCATCTATGATACTTTTTCCTATTTGTTTATGGACAAAACACACCGTGTTCCACGATTTACCTAACTTTAGAAATATTTAAAGTTAATATTTTTAAAAAATCACAACAGAATTACTATTCACATTAAAAGCTGGAAAACATTTATGTATAGTTTAAACCTATTTAATCTCTAGGCATTGCTTTATGTGAATATGAAATTGAAAACTTTCTGTATTGAATTTTATAAGTTTAGTGTTGTGAACTTGAGTTATTGGTGATGTAAGTTTCAATCTTCAATGTAATGAAGCTCAAAGTATTATTTAAATATTTATAATTTTAAAAATTGACCATCACATGTTTGTGATCTCAGTGAGCCTGTAACTAAATTTTTAAAAATAAGGTTCAGCACATTTTAAGGGGGAAAGATATAAACGACATTTAGCTTACTTATTTATACATCATCACTATTTACCTATATTGAGGAGGAGGCCCATAAATTGGAAACCACATATTGAAATGGTGAATTTTATAGTTCTCATATTACCCATTCAGTTTTCCAATGCAAAATTTCATTAGGGGGCTACAAACTAGAGGTTTGAAATCTACACAAGAAATTAGATCATTAAAATTGCCAATAGTTTTTTTTTTTTTTGGTTTATGCAACTTTACTGAAGAAAAATAAATCATTTACAAGCAGAGCTATTAGTTGATCACTCATCCATTGACAATTTGCATCATTTATTCAGTGCTATATTAAACAGTGTATTGGAAGATAGATTAACTAATAGCTCCAAGCCTCCTAACTATTTAAATGAAAATTACGAAATGTTATGAGACCCTATTTTGGAATACAAAGGGTGTTTGACTTCCAATTTCCATTCTCTGTAGAACAAGAACAGGTCATTCCTTTATTGACATGCATAAAATACATCACATTTTCTGTTCTGCTGATGCTATAAATTCAATACCAGTTCTCCAGCCACATCAGTTATGAACATAAAGTATAACATGTAACCTCAAATCTCTAACAGTGGAAGGTTTAAACAAAATGGATGCTGCTAGAATAATGCTGCTTCCTTTGATGTGACAACTGAGCATCCATCTCCCTCCCCCTCAGATGATTTCTTCAGCATGTTAGAGCAGTGAGGAATGGTTTAGTCTCATAACCAAGTTAGAGTGAAGACATTGGCCACATAATACACATGCTCCATTTTTAAAAAAAAATTCTGAATCTTGGGCAACTGTTCTCTTGTAACTACTTTACAGTTTCTAAAAGCAGTTATTGTCCAAAGCTGGAAGAACTTAAGTCTTCTCAGATGAGCATGTGAATGAATGGAGGGAGGTAAACAAAAAATAAAATTAAAAAAGATGAGGTCTGATAGGGGAGCAGCCAGATAAGAAAAATCAAAAAAGGAACAGTAATTTAAAGTTTATTCCAGCTAAAATGGAGGTTATTCTGACTTTAAGGTAGCATCACATGGCATACTTCTGAGTCCATTCCTGAGATATTCTGTTGTATTTATCTCTGTTTTATAGATCTGTGCAATCTCTGGCACTAAAGGGTCATCTGGGTTTGGATCACATAGCAATGAACAAATGGATAAAAGAACTTTAGAAATAGTTAAAGCAGGAGACCATTGTGATCTTGAATATCAAGACAAATGCTGCCATTACTGTTAATATTTGGATGATAAATTCTTGTTGTAAATGCAACCTTAGGTGGTTTGAAGGGGTAGTCTGTAGGAAAATGAATTGTCAAAAAGAATACACCACCTTGATATGGGCTGTCATTAGGTCCCATAATTGTGGCTTGCCAATGAAACAATCATCCCCAACTGGACCTGCAGAACATTGTGCTAGAGGGTCATGGACCAAATCACTAAGTTTCTTATTAATCCATTTCAGCGCCATAGTCTGTGCTTTTCGTCTGGCTCCTCACTGTCTCGGTGTGTGCTCAAAGGTCTGGCCAAAACTCTTGATTATCCGGGCGGCGGGGAAGGATTGTCTCTTCGTCTCACACTGGCTGTGCCAGATACAGGCGCAGAGGGGCCAGGGCCTCCCTCAAGCTGCGTCCTTGGCCTCCTCCCCACGAGGCAGCTGGTGCCTCCCCAGCCCTACGGAGCTCCCGTGCATGACACCGCCAATAGTTTTTTGTTCTACTTTTTTTTTTTAACTACCTTGACCTTAAATTTAATTTAAGGTAGGTGCAGTGGTGAATCATGCCTGTAATCAGCAGCTTGGGTGGTTGAAGCAGGAGAACTGCAAGTTCAAAGCCATCCTTAGCAATGGCGAGGTGCTACGCAACTCAGTGAGACCCTGTCTCTAAATAAAATAAAAATAGGCTAGGGATGTGGCTCAGTGGTCAAGTGCCCGTGGGACCGAAAAAAAAAAAAGAAAAAGAATTTATAGCTAGCTCTATTTTTGCTATCCATCTTTTGTCTTTTGGAAAGAAGTCTTCAACTTTGATACAATATAATGGATTAGTTTTCCTCCATAATTTGTGCTATTTGCATCTCTTAAAATATCCAAAAGATATTTTCAACTTTTTCCTAGTGACTTCATTTATCCTTTCAGATCTGGATCTGAGTCTCTTTGGCTTTTATTTATGTAGATGGCTGTTTTTGTTGTTGTTGGTTTGTTTGGCACTGGGAATTGAACCTAGTTTATCATGAGGACTCATCCCTGGCCATTTTAATTTTTTGAGACAGGGTCTTGCTAAGTTGTTTAGGACCTTGCTAAACTTGGAATCCTCCTGCCTTGATCTCCTGTGCCACTGGGATTACAGGTGTGTGCCACTGCACCTGGCTTTTTATGTTTTTGTTTGAATAATTTATCATGTTTGAGCTCTTTGTCAGATGCATGTAGTGTGTTTTCTTGCAGTTTATGTCTTATCCTTGTTTTTTCTGTATTTGTAGTGTGTTTTAAAATCTACTTCTCGACATTCAGGTATTTGGTTTTTCTAAGTCGATTTATAAACAATTCAAGCCCCCACTCATAGTGGCTTGCCTTTTCATTTTCCTAATACTTTATAGGGCATGTATTCTTAATTTTGATGAAAATGAATCATTAACATTTCTTGTGTTCTAAGATATTTTTACCTTAGATATTTAAGATATTTTTTTCTATGTTTTCTTTTTTTTTTTTTTTAATAATTGTAGATGGACGACATGTCTTTATTTATTTATTTTTTTAATGTGGTGCTGAGGATCGAACCCAGGCCGCACGCATGTCAGGCGAGCGCGCTACCGCTTGAGCCACATCCCCAGCCCCCCTTTGTTTTCTTGTAGAAGGTTTATACTTACTACTTTAAATTAGATCTGTGATCAAACTTTCAGTATTTTTTGAGATAGAGGTCAAAGTTTATTGTTTTCCTATCTGGTCCATTTGCTGAAAAGATCCTACTTTATTGATTGAATAATCTTTATCCTTTAAAAAAAATCTTTTCAGTGGATCTACTTTTAAATTCTGTGTTAATAAGATATCCAAGAAAGATTTTTGGCTTATGGTTTCAGTCCACAGTTGTTTGATCCTATTGCTTTAGGCTTTTGTTGAGGAAGAGCATTATAGTAAGAAATTCATGTTGGAACAGAGATGCTCACCTCTTGGTGCCAAGTAACAAGAAGAGAGGGAGAAAGAGAAAGGATCCAGAGGTGGGTAAGGTGTTAAGATACACTCTTTAAGTGACTTTTCTGTGACTTCCTGATAAGTAGGTTTTGTCTACTTCCTAATGAAGCCAATAGTTAGGGACCAAGCCTTCAACCTTTGGGGAATATTCCAGATCTAAACTATGACACTGTTTTTTCCACCTGTGTATTTTTACTTGACCCAGTACCACAGTGCTTTATTGATATAGCTTTTACTCAGGTTTTAAAATTAGGCAGTTCTCCATCTTTGTAAATCCTATTCTTCAGGATTGTTTTTGCTATTTTAAATTCTTAGCTGAGTCACATAAATTTTAGAACCAGCCTTTTAGTTTCTCAAAGCCTACTGAGGTTCTGATTAAAATTAAAGTCATTTTAAATGGGCATTTGAGGGAGAATTAACTTAACATTGAATATGATACTACATGAGTATGTCACATGTTTACCTTTACATAATTATGTTTCTCTTTAGTATTTTATGTGTTTCAGAGTAGAGGTCTTTCATATATTTATAAAACTTTTTAAAAAAATTTTTTTAGTTGTTAATAGACCTTTATTTTATTTCTATGTGATACTGAGAATGGAATCCAATGCCTCACACATGCTAGGCAAATGCTCTACCACTGAGCCACAACCCCAGCCATTTATAAAACTTATAACTCACTATATGTGCTTAAATGTTTATATATATTTGTGTGTGTATATGTGTGTATTACTGAGAATTGAACCCAGAGGACTCTACCACTGAATTCCATCCCTAGTCCATCAGTGTGTATGTATGTATGTGTGTGTGTGTTTTTTTTTTAAGTTGTAGATGGACACAATATATTTATTTTTATGTGGTGCTGAGGATTGAACCCAGTGCCTCACACACACAAGGCAAGTGCTCTACCACTGAGCTACAACCTCAGCCCGATCATCAATATAGTATTTAATGCAATTGGTTTATGGGAGTGGGGTTTTTTTTTAATATTTCTGTTAGTTGTAGATGGACACAATACCTTTATTTGATTTATTTATATGTTGTGCTCAGGATCGAACCCAGTGCCTCACATGTTCGAGGCAAGTACTCTACTGCTGAGCTATAACCCCCAGCCCCATCTTTTCTTTTGGTTTTTACCCTATTACACCAACTTCTAGTTATACTGTAACACTTCTATACTTTTAAGTAACAATGATAAAAACATTTTTGCTTTTTTTTTAACCTGTTTTGGGGAGTATACCTTTAATATTTTACCATGAAGAATGATGTTACCAGTTGATAAAAAATGCTCTGTCAAATCAAGGAAGTTTATTTTATTCCTATATTGCTTTTGAGATTTTTATTATGAATGGTTGCTGGATTTTTACAATTTTTTTTTCTGCGTTCATTGATATAATGATGATTTTTCTCCTTTAATCAATTAATGTAATTATGCTGAAATGATTTTAAACCAACTTTGCATTTCTGAAATAATCTCATTTAATTTCATTGTCTTTAAATGTATTTTACTGCATTTGATTTTCTAATATTTTTTTTCAAGGATTTTATTAGTTTCTGTTTATAGAGTACTTTGGCCTTTACCTTTCTTTTATTGTAAAATCTTCATCAAGTTTTGCCATCCAGGTTGTGCTGAACTCATAAAATGAGTTTGGAATTGTTTCTTTGTTTTATTTTCTGAAAGACTTACAAGATTGGGAACATTTCTTCCTTAAATAATGTGTTCGTGTAGCTCCTTCAGCCTTAAGATTATTTTGGTTTTAGCCACAGATTCAATATTTATTTATTTATTATTTTGATTAAAAAATAACATTTAAAGAACAAAAGGCTCATCCTGTATTTGAGAAACTTTGAGTGGTATTGGTCTGGAGAGTGCTGCAGTAAAGCTACAGAGAATATTTTCACTTGGAGCTGAAGTGTAACTCTCTTTCAAAGCTAGGGGTGTGCACCTAGAGAGCAACTCTCAGGCTGCTGATGCAGAAAGCACACATAGAATGGGAGTCTCCTTTGACCATGACCTCTTGTAGTTCTGTGATCTTGTTTTTTTACTGTAGTCCTAGCCACCTTCATGCCAACACATTACCCTCACTGAGAACCAGTATTCTTGCACTGTTTTAATCGTGAGCCATGGAGCAGTTGGAAATGCAGCCTTCCTCTTATCCACTGTTAAAAATCTTCAAGATTCAATTTTTAGAGCAGATACAGGAATCTTCCCATTTTATATTCCTTGTTTTGTTATATAGTATCTGTTGAACATCTCTTCCCCTTTGTAAACTGGGCTTTGAATGTTTTTTTCTTTAATGTATATTTTTTATTTGTAGATGAACACACAGTATATTTATTTGTTTTTATGTGGTGCTGAGGATTGAACTCAGTGCCTCACGAGTGTGAGGCAAGCGCTTTACCACGTAGCTACAGCCTCAGCACATATGTTTTTAATGATCTAGTGTGTTTCATAACATTTCTTATAATGTTTTAGTGTTTAATGTAGTCTTTTTTTTTTCCCTCTTGTATTCCTCATCATTGCAATTGTTTTCTCTATTTTTTTAAAATTCTTGAATAGTTTTGCTTGGGAGGTTATCTAGTTTATTAGCTTTTCTGTTTCTTTTATAAAACGTTATATATCTTTTAAAAAGTATTATATTGTAAAATTGGGCATTAAGAACAACACAAGCAAGGCACAGTGGTGCACACCTTTAATCCAGTGGTGTAGTAGCCTGAGACAGAAGGATTGTAAAGCCAGCTTTGGAATTTATCGAAACCCTATCTCAAAATAAAAATATAAAGGGCTCAAGATGTAGCTCATTGGTTAAGCACCCCTAGATTCAGTCCCTGGCACCAAAAAAAGGAAAAAAAACAAAAAAGAAAAGAAACTATAACTGTGATATATTTTTAAGTTCATATGGAAGGAAAAAATCATAAATATAACCCCAAAAAATATTTTTAAATCAAGGATTCATGAGAGTAGTGACAACCCTTAACCAATAACTACCTAAATCTATAAAAATTAATATAATTTGGTTTTGGTTCAGGAATGACTGAATCAATTAGTAGAGTAGAATGGCTAGTAGAAAAATGACTCGTATTTGTTTATAGTAGTTTTTTTTAATATATATTGTTTTTAGATGTCGATGGACACAACACAATGCCTTTATTTTTATGTGGTGCTGAGGATCGAACTCGGGTCCCGCCCGTGCTAGGCGAGCACTCTACCGCTGAGCCACAATCCAGCCCCCTTAATACTGGATAGCTTTTTAAAAAAATATTTATTTTTTAGTTGTAGATGGACACAATATCTTTATTTTTTTATATTTTTATATTTTTTACTTATTTATTTTTATGTGGTACTGAGAATCGAACCCAGGGCCTTGCACAAGCTAGGCAAGCGCTCTACGGCTGAACCACAACCCTAGCCCTGATAGGGATACAGTGTAATCAGGTCTTAGCCTGAGAAAAAGATATTTGTTTACCCATTTAACAAATAAATGAATACAATCCCAAATAGTGTAAAAATTCTAATCCCATAGAGTAAAATGGCAATGTATTATATCATAATAAACTTATCATAAATGCAGAGCCAGTAAATGTGTGAATGGATGAACAGCCTTACTTAACCAAGAATATATAAAGTATTAAAGCTTTTTTTTTTTTCTTTTTTCCTACCAGGGATTGAACCCAGGTGTACTGAACCACTGAGCTACATTCCCAGCCATATTTTGCATTTTATTTAGAGACAGGATATCACTGAGGTGCTTAGGTGCCTCATTAAGTTGCTGAGGCTGGCTTTAAACACATGATCCTTCTGCCTCAGCCTCCTGAGCCACTAGGATTATAGGTATGCGCCACCATGCCAGGTTCAAATAACTTTTCCTCTGTCACAGTTTCAAGTAGATGGGAAAGTATAAACGTTTTGAAGACTTAGAAACTTATGGTCTTGGTGGAAGTGTAAATTCAAGAAGCCACTGAACACATTTCGGCTGTCTTTTAAATTTTAAATGTATACACTTAATAATAACAGTTTTTGTCTTCAGAGCACATCTTAAGTAATTACATGCATGCAGAGAGATAATGGTTAAAGAATGCTGCTTACAGACAGTGAATTCTTGAAAATAAACTTAGTTTCCCTCAAAGCAGGGATAGTTTATGGTCCACCTATGGACCTGTTAAAATGAAAGCCATGTAGAATAGTTAAAACAAAGGCACACTGTTACATGAGAAAAGGTAAGTGCTAAGGAATAAGTACAGAATGGGTAACATCTGCACAAGATTTTAAAACCCTGAGGATAAATTTCAATATTGTGTGTGTGTGTGTTTGTATACATGAAGGGTGTCAGTTCTGACTGAGCATGGTGGCACACACCTGCAATTCCAGTGACTTAGGAGACTGAGGCAGGAGAATTGAAAGTTTGAGGCTACCCTGGGTAACTTAGCAAGAACCTGTCTCAAGATATAAAAAAGGGCTAGGCAAATCAATGTGTATAGCAGCTCAGTTCACAAAAGCTAAACTAGGAAACCAACCCAGGTGCCCATCAAGAGATGAATAGATAAGGAAATTGAGGTATATATACACAATGGAATAGTACTCAGCCTTAAAGAAGAATGAAATTATGGCATTTGCCAGTAATTGGATGGAACTGGAGAATATTCTGCTAAGCGAAATAAGCCATTTCCCAAAGAGTCAAAGGCCAAATGTTTTCTCTGACATATAGATGCTAAATCACAATGAGGATGTGGGGAGAATAGAGTTATTTTGGACTAGATACAGGGGAGTAAATGTAGGGGAGGGGATAGGTGAGTAGGAATGATAGTAGAATGAATCAGAAATTATTACCCTATGTGCATAAGATTACATGACCTGTGTAACTCTACATCATGTACAGTCAGATGAATGAGAAATTATACTCCCATTCATGTATGATGTGTCAAAAAGCATTTTACTGTCATGTATAATTAATTAGAACAAATTTTAAAACATATTAAAAAGTTGGGGGTGTTGAGGGTGTGGCTGAGTAGTAGAGCACTTTTGGCTTCATTTCTAGTACTGGGGTAAAAAGGTATCATTTTTCCTTCAGTTTATCTGAATGAATGAGTGGCACAGAAATGGGAATTCAGATAAAAGCCTAAAAATGGTCAAAAAAAAAATTGTGGACGAGACTGAAAAATTCTTTTTATGTTTTACATGTAAACATTTTTTATTTCTATAATAAAAAATATTGCTACTTAGATAATTACAGAGTGTAGTCTGTTATTAAGTCTTTTTGCAGCTGGGTTTATGGTTTTTACGTGAGGTGAGTCATGACTTACATTTGAGTTCTAATGAGATGCATGTATTTTTGAATCATGTTCTTTTCTGTTTTATTAAAAGCAAGCAGAAGTTTTCCTCTAACACATGATTCTGATGTGGTTTTGTTTTGTTTTTTCCTCCTTCTAGTAAACCCAAAGAAAGATAGTGAAAATACACCTGTTAAAGGAGGAACTGTTGCAGATCTAGGTAAAACATACCTTATATAGTCTTGTTTCCTTTATTTTATCTATCAGCTGTTCAAATACTCCTTTATTTACTTAAAAGTATTGTTTTCACTTACTGTTTCCTACCACCAGATATAAACTATGTATTTCCTTAATACTATCATGATTTGGTTTGCCACCATTTTATCAGTGTTAATTTCTTATGATCCATTGTTGCTTTTTTTAACATTTTTTTTTAGTTGTTGATAGACCTTTATTTTATTTATGTATTTATATGTGATGCTGAGAATTGAACTCAGTGCCTCAAACATGTCAGGCAAGTGCACTACCACTGAACCACAGCCCCAGCCCCTGATCCATTGTTTCTTTTTTTTTTTTAAATATTTATTTATTTATTTTTTTTAGTTTTCTGTGGACACAACATCTTTGTTTGTATGTGGTGCTGAGCATCGAACCCGGGCTGCACGCATGCCAGGCGAGCGCGCTACCGCTTGAGCCACATCCCCAGCCCTCCATTGTTTCTTAATGATGCCCTCTCATAGTATTTTCCCACAAACTAGCAAAGTGGTAATGTTTTACTCGAATCTGAATACTTGAGTTTTAAAGAAATAATTCTAATTAAAGTACTTTCCCCAGTCTCCCTGAACTACTTGTCTTATATAATAGTGCAAATTGATTTTGTATCTTCACAATAAACATCTTTTACATGTTTATACTTTATAAGCTAAATTAAAGTTCTTAAGCAGTATGAATTGAGAAACAGCGGTTTTTTTATAGTATAGGTATCCATGTAGGATTGTTCCATGATCCCCATGCCCCATGGATATCAAAATTTGCATATGTCCAACTTCCTCTCATAAAATGACATATAGTATTCTCATCTAACCTCTGCTTATCTTGCCATGTACTTTGAATCATGCTTAAATATTTAATACACTGTCAATGTTATATAGTAGTTGTTATATGCTTAGTGATTAATGACAAAAAAAAAGTCTGTATGTGTTTACTGTAGACATTTTTTTCCTGACTATTCCATCTCTGGTGGGTTGAGTCCACATATGTGGAACTCCAATGTACAGAATGCCAACTATATGTTCAGGATATAGAGTACATTTTCACAAGTAAGGTGTAATTATTGGGTGATTAAGTAAGTAAGTAAGTAAGTAAATAAATAAATATTAAAAATAGAAGCTCCTCATGTTCCTGAAAGTTATAGACCTTATAGTAGTCTTGATTCTTTTTCTTTTCTTTTCTTTTTTTTTTTTTTTTAGTTTTATTTTGTTAATTTTTATGTGGGGCTGAGGATCGAACCCAGGTCCTGGAACGTGCTAGGCGAGTGCTCTACCACCGAGCCACAATCCCAGCCCCTCTTGATTGTTTTTCTATAGTTGTAAAACTCAAAGGAGAAGCTACTATTTTCAGTCTATAGTAAAGTTTTGAACTTGTAGTATATTAGAAGAGAAAACATTTTGCAAGATCTTTTTGGGATGAAAATGATACCTTCATTTCAGTATCTCTGAATTGAGAGTAATCTGCTTTTTAATAAATTGTAGTAATTTCTTTTTTCCTACAAAATCCATTAAATTAAGAAAGAATTATGCTTTCTAATTAAACAAATAAGAAAGTATCTGAAATACTTTCCATTTTTTAATTCACAAATGTCATACAATGCAAAAAGTACAAAATTTATCAGGAAACTTTTGATACTTGTCTGAAGGGTGGCGACTGACAGCAGTGGCTAAGATAAGCATGCTACTAATTTACCTTCAAGTTTGTTTAGCATATGAGAAATATTTTTTCTCTTAATAAAAAAGAAAATGAAATGTGCACAAATTGCAGTGATTCTTGATGGCAAATACAAGTGGGTATTTCTTAGAATTCTTCTACTTCATTTTATTGAATGCATCTCTACATTTCCTGATTTGCAGTCCAGCAATACATACTGGAAGATGATTCTCTTTTTATTTCAGAAGCAGAAACAGAAAATTATCTGATGACAATGTAATGGGAGGTGTTACGTAAACAAAGTGAAAAAGGAGATGCTGTCAAAACATTTCTATCTTGTTGGGCATGGTGGTGCATGCCTGTAATCCCAGCAGCTCGGGAGGCTGAGATAGGAGGATTGAGAGTTCAGAGTCAGCTTCAGCAAAAGCATGGGCACTAAGGAACTTAGTGAGACCCTATCTCTAAATAAAATATGGCTGGGAATGTGGCTCAGTGGTTGAGTGCCACTGAGTTTAATCCCCAACATCACCCCCCCACACCCCAAATTTCTATCTTGTTTTAGCATTATTAATAGAACATGGATCTTGAATAATATTACTTGTAATGTAAATAATATTACATTCTCCATAAAATTTTGTTGTCTATTCTGTAATTGATACTTAGCTACGTAATTAATAGCCAAGAAAACAGAAACTAATTATAAGCAGTCTTTTATTTTATATCCCAGTACATTGACAAGGGTAAAAGATTTACACTTGATATTCTTCAGTGGGACAATTTGCTATATAGAGTGTTAATTAATATATTTTAAGTATATATCTGTTTTAAAAAAACTTTCTTTTTTAAATATTTTTTGTTATTGATGAACCTTTATTTTGTTTATTTACTTATTTACATATGATGCTAAGAATCAAACCCAGTGCCTCACACATGCTAAGCAAGTGTTCTTTCACTGAGCCACATCCCCAGCCCTAAGTATATATCTTAAAAAGGAACCAGCCTGTAATTTACAAAAGAGTAGAAAATTGTTCCTTTAATGAGGTAGTCGTTTAGAACATGTTCATAATAGGCTTTTTTTATTTTTATTTTTTTTTTAATTTAATTTTAATGGAGACCAGTTTATCTAAGCTTTTTTTTTCTTTTTTAGAAGATTTTTTTTAGAGAGAGAGAGAGAATTTTAATATTTATTTTTTAGTTTTTGGCGGACACAACATCTTTGTTTGTATGTGGTGCTGAGGATCGAACCCGGGCCGCCCGCATGCCAGGCGAGCGCGCTACCGCTTGAGCCACATCTCCAGCCCAAATATGCTTTTTTTAAAAAAAAAAAAATTTTTTTCACGTACAGCTGGACACAATATCTTTATTTTTTATTTTATGTGGTGCTGAGGATCGAACCCAGTGCCTCACGCATGCTAGGCATGCGCTCTGCCTCCGAGCCACAACCCCAGCCCCATAACAGACTTTTAATGGAATGAAATAGAAATCAATTTGGGAGAAAAGCTAGAGGTTCCACTTGGAAGGAAAATTTAAGGCCAGGTGTAAAATCCCTTCCCTCTTGTGAAGATTATGAGGTACACACAGTTTAGGAATATTGTGAATGAAGATGCTGTTGGTCACAGTTGGAGAGTTATGTTCTTTAAATTTGAAGTTATTTTTCTGGCCTTTCATTTTTTCATTAGTTGTTACATGAACCATGCCGAGGACACCTGGTCCATCACCTATAAATTACTGTCTTCAGAGCTGTTGGTTGTTTTAGCTGATCCATTTCTTTCTGATGTGCCACCTAGCTAAATGTCTTTCTCTCTTGAGGTCTCTAAAAAAATCCATGGGATGGTTTGGAAGTGTATTTGTCCACAAAAAGAAGAAGGGAGAGAACATTTTATTTAGTATTATCATTTAGAAGCAGTTGAAAAGGGTTTCCCTCCTACTTACTTTTTTTTTTTTAATGTTTATTTTTTAGTTGTAGGTGTTATGTGGTGCTGAGGATTCAACCCAATGAGTTCCTCACGCTTGTTAGGCGGGTACTCTACCTCTGAGCCACAACCCCAGCCTTTCTACTTTTGTTTTATCCTTGACAAGTATATTTCTATTAGGTACCAAGACTACCTAAGTGACAGAAACTTGTCAAAATAAATTATGTTTTTTGACTGGAGAGAGATCATTAAGTCATACTACCACTATTTCTTAAGAAGTTGGTTATCCTATGATTTACAAACATGTAGTGGACAAAATTTTAGTTTTTGGCAGTGTTACCTAGATTTTTATGTTAGTCACTTGCTAGGAAAAATATAGTCCCTTCATAGAGCTTTGGCTCATTTTGGTAATTGGTATCATCATTTTTTACATCCTGAATCCCCTCAACCTGTTAGCAGGTATTTGTTCATAACTTATATCTCCAACAACAGTGTCCATTTTTTAAAAATATTTATTTTTTTAGTTGTAGTTGGACACAATACCTTTATTCCATTCATTTATTTTTATGTGGTGCTGAGGATCAAACTCAGGGCCCCGAGCATGGTAGGTGAGCGCTTTACCTCTGAGCCATAATTCCAGCCCAACAGTGTCCATTTTTATGATTCCTGATTACTTGCCAGGTATCATTCTACATATTTGCACTTGAGTATTAAACGACATTAACCTTGTTTTATTGATCAAGTAGAGATTTCAGAGGTTCAGTAAACTATCTTCAAATATTTTGCTATTAAGTGGCAGAATCCATATCTGAGTCCTGGTCTGTGTTTATTGCCAATGCTTTATAGCCTTACACTCTGCTATTGTGTAATAAGCGCTTTTCTCATTTTTTTTTATTCATGTTCATAATGGGCTTCTTTCAATTTTGTGCGGTCTCCACTGAAAGCCCTTTGACCTGACTGGTTCCCTCCTTTGACCTCACTGCTGACTTGCCAGCTTCAGTGTCTCCTTTTCAGAGAGGCTTCCCTTTAAAAAATAAAAAAAAAAAAATAATATATATATATATATATATATATATATATATATATGCATTATATGTGTTTAGTTGTAGATGGACACAATATCTTTATTTTTATGTGGTGCTGAAAATCGAACCCAGTGCCTCACCCATTTGAGGCAAGTGCTCTACCACTCAACCCCAGCCCCAGCCCGAGGTTTACCCTTTTTATTTGCTCTGAAGAGGACACCAACCCAAACCCTCTTAAGCATATTTCTTTATATTTATCATCTGTGTAGAATTTTTTAACATCTAAGATTTTTATTCTATCCCATTAGTGGGATGTAAAGTTTATAAAGGCTGGTGTCTTTTCTGATTCATGACTGTGTTCTTAGTATTTGGATAGTAGCTAACAAAACAACAGGCATCCTATTAAATATTTGAGTGCTAGTCTCTTATTGCATGTTAAAATACTACTCATGTTTTTGGTAAGGATTGGTAACCCCTTTTTCTTTTTTTCCTCTTCTTTTTGGGGGGTGTGCTGGGGATTGAACTCAGGGCCTTGGGCTTGGGAGACAAGCACTCTGCCAACTGAGCTATACCCCCAGCCCCAGTAAACAAATGTTTTAGGCATTCTGTGCTATTTGGACTCAATCACAACAACTTTGCCATTTAGCTCAAAAATAACCATGGAGTCATGTAAACAAATCTTCATGCCATATTATGATGAAATTTTTGAACACTGAAATTTTAATTTCATTTACTTTTTATGTATCTCAAAGTATTATTATTTTTCTTTTCTACCAATTAAGAGTATACAAACTGTATTTTACTCATAGATGTGTTGAGAGTCTCCAAAATGACCCCCTGGGATTTGGCATGTGGTTGTACTCACAGCTAACATTCATGATAGGTGCATGGGAAGAGTAAACACAAGTGGATTCTGGGTGCAGGTTTCTTCATGTTCTTCCTCACACAAGAGTCATGAAGTGCACTGCTCCCACAGCAGTGAACTTGCAGCAACATATATGTAGTGTTTTAGCCTGAGGATGCCTATTAGACAATTCACATTCAAGGTTTTATTGGGGAGGTGGATGTGACATTTACCCTCTCCTAGTTGTTACCAAAATTCCTTACTTTAAAAGGACAGCCGATGTACTGCGTAGCTTTTCATCACTATGACAAAATACATGGGGAAATCAACTTAAAGGAGGAAAGATATATTTTAGCTCATGGTTTCAGAGATTGAAGTCACCTGTCTGTATTACCATGGCCTATGGTGAGGTAGAGTAGCGTATTGATGAGGGATGATGGGGAGAGCTGGACATCTCATAATATATGAGAAGCAGGCAGAAGGGGGACGGGGAAAAGATTGGGGACAAGGTATAGTTCCCAATGGCACATCCTCAAGGACCCAGTCCCTTGAACTAGGCCACTCCCTCCTACATTTCTTCCATCTTTCCATAATGCCATCAGTTATGAATCTATGAGAGGATTAATGTATTAATGAGATAAGACACCTTGTGATCAAATCACTTCCCCCAAATCCCTATCTCTGAACATTGATGCATTAGGGACCAAGCCTTTATTTAATACATGAGTCTTTGGGCAAACCAAAATAGCAAGTATTCAAAAATTAACCATACTATTATTTTCATAAACATTTTAAGCACAGCTAGCTAACTTTTCACATCTGTTAACCCGTTCACTAGGACTATTCAAAGAGTCAGATTCCATATAAAAACAGGCGTTTGACTGCATTTCACCAGTGAACTCTGGTTTTCCCAGCCCCTGTGCTTTTGAATATTTTGTTTCTTTTGTTTCGTTTTTTGGTAATTGCTTTTCAAATAACAGATAATGGGGAATATTTTTTTAGAGAATATGTGAGTGAAAGAATTACTTTTCCATATTCTTTTTGATTTTCATAATGCTTTTTGTCCTACCACGGAATCATATTACTTATATATATTAAAAAAAAAAACTAAAGCACTGAATATAATTATTTGTGCAGAAACCTCACTACATTGGCACTTTTGCTTTTCAGTGTAGGAATCAACTGCCTCTTTTAAATTTTAGATGAGCTTTCTCTTGTTCTTTTGTAAGACCAGCATTTAGGTCCTGAGTCCTATATCCTCGAAAGGCATTAACTTTCTACCGGTACTTTGAAAGGGATTCCTTATCTCTTCTTCTTTTTTTTAACGCATCATTTACCCATTTCCTCTAGAATTCAAAATAATATACTGTTTTCACCAGTCCTTATGAGAGAGAGTCCTAATCAAATCCCATGCCCATATTATTAACAAGATCACCACTGTGATATTTTTAGCTCAATTAGTAATTAATTATAAACTTCTCATTGTTTTTTTTTTATTTCCTATATTTTGGAATTTCTAACACCTCTCTGCTTCTTTGTAAAATTACAATTTACCTAATTATTTGGGGTGATTTTGCTGTGCTTGCTTTTGTCTGTCCTGTATAAGTTTTTAGACTGTAAAGATTCCAGATAATCCAAACAGCATTTATCTGTTTTTAAAATAATTTACATATTTTGATTTTGCAGATGAACAAGATGAAGAAACAATGACAACAGGAGGAAAGGTAAAAATTATTTAGTCCTGTTGAGAGGATTTTCTTTAACTATCCTGTGTACTGAGTAGAAATACTGGATTGGAAGTTGGAAACGTCCATAGAAATCTTCTACTTTGAGACTCTTGTTTTGTTTTTTGGTACCAGGGATTAACTCAGGGCACTCAACTACTGAGCCACATCCCCAGCCCTATTTTTTTTTTTTTAAATATTTATTATTTTTAGTTTTCGGCGGACACAACATCTTTGTTTGTATGTGGTGCTGAGGATCGAACCCGGGCCGCACGCATGCCAGGCGAGCGCCCTACCGCTTAAGCCACATCCCCAGCCCCCCAGCCCTATTTTGTATTTAATTTAGAGACAGGGTCTCACTGAATTGCTTAGTATCTTGCTGTTGCTGAGGCTGGCTTTGAACTCTTGATCCTCCTGTGCTGCCGGGGTTACAAGCGTGCACCACATGTATACCCGGCTTAATATATATATTTTTTAATTTCCTTTTTTTTTTTTTTTAAGATGGAGTCTCACTGTGGTGCCCATGCTGGTCTCAAACTCCTGGGCTCAAGTGATCCTCTTGCCTTAGTCTCCCAAAGTAACCAGGACTTCAGGCACATGGCACTACACCACCAAGATGAATTCCCTTTTAAATAGTCCTCCAGAATAGTTGTCTTCCTTGGTCCCAGAATTTTATTGAGAAGAATCTTATATCTTCCTAGGTAATGTTCCTTGGTATAGTTTCTGTTTTCATGATCCCTTGGTTGCAAGTGATAATCAGAAAAGACCACACTATTTCAGATGTTATATAACAATGAGGATGAGTAGGGTCCTTGCCTTGATTTTTCTGTTTTCTTTTGGTGTGGCTAATGAAGACTTTGAATTATGCTCTTGGCCTCACAGTTACCTACTTCCTATTTCATCAGTTCTGTGAAGACATATGAATCATCTCGTTGGAAGGTGTTGGATTTAGGCAGGGTTTAATTTTTTTCTTCGTCTTCAGTAAATGACCCATTGTTTCAGTCAGGCTATCATGCTTAACTTTGTTAAAATGTGTAATTAACCCCGAATGCTCTTGAAATAACTTTCTTAATTTGCTAAAAATATTTCTTTTTTTCCAATTGCCATCGAAACCCCATTCTGATATTTAACATTTGTTTTATATACATATAAGGGATGAACAGAGTCATGAAGACTTCTAGTGAAATTGTTTCAACAAATTCTTTACCTGTATTATTGTTATTTTTTTCCTTTAAAATTAAACTTCATTATTCCAAAGCTACCTTAATAATGAATATTATATTTTGAAAAGATGTTAGTATACAGAGTAAAAGGAAGAAAATAGAAAGTTAAAGGCACTTACTTGTGAGATTTTCTTTTATGCCAAAGGGAAGAGTTTTGAATCCACATACAAGTCATAATGCTACATAATGTAAATTTAAGAGTTTCTCTAATATCCTGCCCCACAGTATCATTCTGCCTTTTGTGTCACAATTGAGAGAGATTATTGAAACATAAACTGTTGTCTTTTATTACTTGCATTGCCAGCCTCTTCCTGGTTTTTCTGAATAAAGTAAATTTTTTTGTTTCCTGGTTGATTTATAAAACCTATACCTCAAAAATACATTAAAACCAACTTGAAACAACACATTAACCCTCACAATATTTTTTGCTAGTAGCTTCCCTGATTTTGGGTAAGGAACTTTGTCATGAGTATTACCAGATTGTTTTCTTCAGCATCATTTAAGTAACAATTTTAGAGTTCTTGTTGTTTTCTTGCTTTCTTTTTTCATTGATCTTAAGGGAATTGTCTTAAGTTTATAGGAAATTACACTTGATTTTCATCTTATATATTATAATACAGGAAATTAAGTTGAATTAACTTAAAAGTATTAACAGTGGAACCATCGTCAAAGAATACAGATTCAAAATCAGTCTAGTTTCTTTCTTTTTTTTCTATTTTGCACTTGAGATTGATCTTGGGCACTCTTAAAACTGAGCTACATATGCAGCCCCTTTTAGTTTTAGTTTTGATACAGGATTTTAAAATTTTGTCCAATCTGACCTAAACCTTGCAGTCCTTCCTCCATCAGACTTCCAAGTTTTTGGGATTATAGGTGTGGACCCCATGCCCAGCTATGTGGTTTCTTAATAGAAAATAACTTCATAAGGTTAAAAATAATAAAAGTACCACAAATGAAATATGATAGATTGAACCATACAAAAGTGAATGACTTTGTGACTGTCAAAAAGCTCATTTTTTTTAGTAGTCCTTTAGTTTTCTTGATAAAGATTTTTATTTTTAAACTAGTTATGTAGAATCAGAGACTTTTAAAAATGTTTTATAACATGTTGGTCTAGATTCTTTAAACATTTTAATATTATGCAATACTAAAAAAAAGGGAGGCAGGGATTAAAATATACTTCTAAGATATAATGTATAATATGGAATATTTGATCAGGTTTAGATTTGAAAGAAAAGTCTGTATAGAAAATTTCTGGGATACATGTATCCATTTAGATATAAACAGTATATTACAAGTGTTATTTTAAAATAATTATTATTATTGTTGACTGATATCATCACACCTGTATTTTGACCTAAAGGAGTGATTTTGAAATTGTTTGGAAGTCAGTTTTGGGGGAGGTTTACTTGCAGTACCTCTGATAAAAAAAAAATCAGAGAAAATGTTAAGTAGTAAGTAGTAATCAGAGTGATATAAACCTCTATGGACTGTCTTGACTTATATTCTGTTTATAACATAATAGTTTTGTGTATGTTGACAAGAAAGTAGTATCTGCTAATAAGTGAGATAGTTCACATAGGGCTTCTTAGATACTTATCTGCTCGGAGTTTGTAGTACAGGCTGTCCTATTGTCACTTGTTAGTATTCTTGTCCTCCTCATGATAATGTCAGAACTAGTAATTTATATTTGTGAACTGGGATTAAATAAAACTGAACAAGTAAAAAAGAAGCTGCTGTGAAAAGAGATTTAATTAATTTGAGCTTTGTGAATTCTTCATTATAGACACCCTTTCTTCATTCAACTTGCTAATTAATCTTGTTATGAGGTACTTATTTTATGAGTCCATTCCCTAATTGTAAAAAGGAGGGATGAAATCTGCTCTTTCAGCTACCACTTTGTACCTTAAAAATTGAATTTTTTATATTTGAAATTTGTTTCCTGTTTTTTTAAAAATCAAATCAACTAGCTTCATTATCTTTGAACTAATATCAAAAGAATGGTATGTTAAGTCTGTCTAGTTCTGTCTTTTGAACTTTGGCTTCTTTTCTATAGGAAGATGAAGATCCTGGCAAAGGTGATCAGAGTCGGTCAGTTGACCCTGGTGAAGATAATGTGACAGAGCAGACTAATCACATTATTATTCCCAGCTATGCATCATGGTTTGATTATAACTGGTAAGTGTGCCACATCCATGGTACTGAGGAGTCAGAAAACTTTCCTTGAAATCAGGTTGGAGTCTCAGTCCCACATCAGGAATTGCTGTCACATTGGATGAAGGGAGATGGAAAGTGATTTTAATCTTTGAAAAGTGTTTTTAAAACAATTTAGAGGTGAAAATTATAATACAGGGTAGTAAAATGTTGTAAGCTTTAACATAAGTCATTTAGATTCAGCTATGATACACAGGAAAATGTTTAATTATGTTTGTGATTTTAAAATGTTAATTATATAAACCAAAAACTGTTCTCACTACCATATAGAGCTTTGTTTTACTAGGAAATATTTTAAATGTAGAAGTCTTTTTCAGTATAAACTCTGGTATGAAAAAAAAAATCTTGGGAAAACAGACCTCTTTGGGACCATGGTTGGAAATAACTAAAGCCCTAGATATTGTATTTATTGATTGTTTAAGAGTTATCTCTATTTCATATTGGGCGGCCTTTTTAAATTTTTTATTTTAAAATATTTAAGTATGAGAATTTATTCCTCCAAATAGATTTAACATTTTTAAGTAGTTTCTAATATGAAGGTTATGCATTTACTTCAGTGATGCTCAGTTACTCAGATCTTGGGGGTTAGTTTAGACATTTTTATCCTGTTCTTAATAATTATTGTTTTATTCTTTAAGGATAGATCCAATTTTTAATACATTTTTCTAGCCTCTATATAGACTTAAAAGATAATTTGAAGAATAGAGAGCCAGGGGCAGTCTCATACACCTTTAGTTCTAGTTACTTGAAGCTGCGACATGATATTATAAGTTCAAGGCCAGCCTTACTTAGTGTGAACTATCTCCAAAAAAAAAGTTGGAGGGAGGGACAGGGGATTTAGCTAAATGCTTGGTATGCTTGCTTAGTTTGTGCAAAGCACTGGGCTCAATCCCCAGTACCAACATGGGGGGATAAATACAGTACATGGTTCACTTGAGCTTTAGTTTTGTCCAAAACCATGGTTGTTCTCAAATATTTAGACTTTGCTGCATGCCTTAAAAACCAAGTGAATGCTATTCCAAATACTCTGGATAGTTAGGAGCTGTAATGAAATACATATGTACCTCTTCTTTGAGAATCAAAGGGGAAGCTTCCTTTAAGTTTGTTGTAGTCTGTTAATACAAAGATATTTGTCCAGTGTAATTAATTTTGCCAACCAGGGCTTAGTTTTACTTTGAAAATTAAACATAGCTCAAATTTCAAGATTTCATTCTTCTTCAATCCTCTTTTCTCCCGCCCCCCCCACCCCCACCCTTTCAGTATTCATGTGATTGAACGGCGTGCTCTTCCTGAATTTTTCAATGGAAAAAACAAATCCAAGACTCCAGAAATGTGAGCCAGTGTTTTAGAAAACTTTTTTATTTGGGTGTTCATGACAGGGATTCTTAAATATGCTTCTGAGTTTGCTATTCTTGGGATTTGGAAGTTTGCAGATACTTCTCAATCTACTCTGAAACAGTTCATGTGTCATCTGCACAGCATTCCTTACTTATTTCAATGGAAAGTGTATTTAATATTTTTTTGCATAAACCTTGAACTACATGCACATCACCTCTTGTAGTTTAAAAGAGTGTTTAGTTCATGTTCTTATTACATTTCCCAACTTTGGTTTGCATGTGTGTTATAGATTATACATATTCATGTATTAAAAACCCAAGAGAAAATGGAATCTTTTTCCTCTTCCTAATAATTCATTACTAGTTAAAAAGTATTTTAGCTGTGTTGATACAGCTACATACGAATTGATCTTGATTGTATAATTTATGTTTATAATTTTTTTTTTTTTGAAATAGAGAAACATAATGGCAGAAAAAGGTTTGCCAGGAAGTATTTTTATCTTTTCCTTGCAATCTGCCAGCATACACTTATGGAAATCCTTGTCTCTAAGATAATAGTCTATACCTCTCATAATGTAAATAACCTTTCATGTATTATCCTTATGGTATTAACCTGTTACCTATTATATACGTATAACTGCATAAACAGATGCTTAAATTTGAACTATTAAGGAAGAATTGACTTTTTTCTGATTTTTCACATAAAATCCATGATGGAATGCAGATAATTAATGATAAGCTTTTTGTGAGTGTGTGTGTGTGGGGGGGTGTGTGCTGGGGATCGAACCCAGGGCCTTGTGCATGCAAGGCAGGCACTCTACCAACTGAGCTACATGTTCCCCATCGCTGATAAGCATTTTCTTGTGGTAGTTAATTCATGCTAGTTTAAGATTCCAATTTTTATTTTATTTTTTGTGATGCTGGGGATTGAACCCAGGGCCTTCTGCATGTAAGGCAAGCACTCTACCAAATGAGGTATATTCCCGGCCCAAAATTCCAATTTTTAATGTTAAATATAATTTCAGCCTTTCCAAAATAATATTTAAGGAGTTACTTAAAACCAGAATCGCAGACTGGGCACAGGAATCCCTGATAGTTTTTTTGCACCTATTCTCTATTCTTTTTTTCTCTTTTCTCTTTTCCCTTCCCTTCCCTCCCCTCCCCTCCCCTCCCCTCCCCCCCCCTCCTCCTCCTCCTCGTCTTCTTCTTCTTCTTCTTCTTCTTCTTCTCTCTCTCTCTCTCTCTCTCTCTCTCTCTCTCTCTCTCTCGTTGTTCTTCTCTTTAGTTATATATTACAGTAGAATTCATTTTGATAAAATTATTCTTGTGGGTTTACATAATGGTGGAATCCACTTAGGTAGTGTCATATATGTCCATAGAAAATTTATGTTATATTCATTCTGCTTTCTTTCCTATTTTTGCGTGTATTCTGACATGGTATTATTATTCCAAAGAATTTGCCCATTTTCAGCATTTGTAAATACTTAATGGTTTTTAGTAGCCTTCTCCTGAAAAGCAGTATTTTGCATTTTAGCCAATTTCACTTTGCAAATTAATCTTTTATTATTTGCATATTTACCTGTTGCTTATTCAGGAGCTGTTTTGATCAGTGTACTCTCTTTCTCGTCTAATGTAGCTGACCTCAGGCTACCAAAGTCTTGTTTTACTTGTGTGCCCAGACTGATCGTAAGGTTTCAAACTCCTTAAGTATTTTTGGTGGATATGCTTGGATGCATTGCGGAATCTGCTATGCCACTGAGTCTTTTTTTTTTTTTTTTTTTTTTTAACTTTTTTGTATGTTCTTGTCTTACCTCTGAATTTGGCTCCATGGGTTTTACTTGTTGCTTTCCTGGGTCTCCCTGGAACTGCTGCCATGGGAAGGTATACAGTCATGTCAAATTGACATGTGGCTATAGAAAGATTGTAGAAATGAGTTGGAGCAGAGGTTAAGAGCATAGATTCCACAGCCACCATACTTCCTATGTTCATTCTGGCTCTTATGCTTCCCAGCCCAGTAGCCTAACATAGTTTTTAACCAGTCTGTGCTTATGTCTCATCTATAAATGGGATGATAAAAGATCTTACTTTATTGTGGGATTTTGAGGATTAATTGAGTTACTATATGGAGAACGCTTAGAATAGTGCTTGGCACACCCTAAGTGCTAAGTAGATGGTAATAGGAGAGATGGCCTAAGAAATCATGTGTTATCTGTAGATTCTGCATGCATCCAAGGATTTATAAATCCCTTCTCCACCATGACCAAGTTTGTGGTTGTTATTTCACATTAACATCATCAAATCAATCTATTTTTTGTTATACACTAGTAAATAATTACTTTGCTTAATAGGATTTCTGAGTTAACTGACAACTGTAAATACTCATTATCACTGTTGTTTGTTGCCTGCTGTCTTAATTTTTTGTTGTATACAATTTTGAAGAATCTGAAGAAGTTTGATTCTTTGAGTAACTATTTCTGAAAGAATTGCATGTCTGCCTTATGAATTTTGCCCTTGGGGATCTGAAAGATGTAGTTCTGTGGTAAAACACTTGCCTAGCACAAGAGAAGCCCTGGGTTCCTTCTCTAGTACAACTGGAAAAAAAAATTGAATTTTGCCCATGTTTTTTTAGATACTTGGCATATAGAAATTTTATGATTGACACATACCGTCTGAACCCCCAAGAGTATTTAACCAGCACTGCTTGTCGGAGGAACTTGACTGGAGATGTGTGTGCTGTGATGAGGTAAATTTCTTTGACTTCTTTTTAGATATTTCACAGCACGTGGTTACTGATGCATTGCTTTTAATATTTGATTAAACTGGATGTTTTTTATTAGTAATGTGTAAATCTTAATAATGTAAATCTAATAAACATGTGTTCAAAATTTTTAATACTGAGTTTTTTGGATGTTTTTAATTTTAAAATCAAATCATAAAATTAGCAGAGATAAACAGTGAATTGCGTGGGAAGTGGATAGACTCTGTCTTAAATCTGTCTGAGGAAAAAAATACAAAATGTGGATTTCCTTCTGTGAATTGAATCTATGCTTGAGTTTTTTCACTGTTGACCTAAAAAGCATTTGTTCTCGTTACTGTGATCAAAACTATTAAACTTTAGTTTATCATTGGTTTTGAGGATTTATATTAGCCACAACATTTTGGGTTTGTACAAGTTATCACTCATGTAACAAATCGAATTTGTCTGGTACTTTGGTGGTATGAAGCTTGCAGAGAACATATTTACTTGCTTTCCTGTACTTTTTTTCCCGTTTATTTATTTTTTCATTACAATTCTTAATACACCATTATACAATAATTTATTATATCTCTGTATATAAGGTATGTTGATACCAAATTCACATCTTCATACTTTTTTAGTTCTTTTCAGTTATACATGACAATAGAATATACTGTGGCATAATTATGCATTTTGGTTTTTAATGACATGATGATGGTTGTAGAAATGAGGTTAATTCTCTAGATTTTAATTTTCGGAGCTTTATTCTTCAGGGTTCATGCCTTTTTAGAGCAGTGGGGGCTCGTTAATTATCAAGTTGATCCAGAAAGTCGACCCATGGCAATGGGACCGCCTCCTACTCCTCATTTCAATGTATTAGCTGATACTCCCTCTGGGCTTGTGCCTCTGCATCTTCGATCACCTCAGGTAAATTATTGCTAACTTCTCTTCAGGCCTAGATGGCAACATCCACTGGAAGCATTCCTATTCAGGAGTAATTATTGTCTTAGAAAGTTATTTCTTAGCTGATAGCTTTTGGGTTTGTGTGTCGAATGTGTTTTGTTTTGCTATTATAAATGCTCATCTGTTAATAATTTGTAGTGTTTGCTGGGCATGGTGACATACACCTATAATCACAGTGACTCAGAAGATTGATGCAGGCGGATCATCAAGTTCAAGGTCAATCTGGGCAACTTAGTAAGACCCTGTGTCAAAATTTCAAAAAATTAAAAGGATGTCGCTCAGTGTTAGAATGTTACTGTATTCAATCCCCAGTACCACCACCACCTCAAAACAATTAAAAAAAAGAAAAGAAAAAAAAAACCATTTAGTGTTTAAGGTAACAATGTCACCAGTTACAAACCTGTTTGTCTTATTCTTTCAAATTATAGGTTTCCATTCATATTTATCCTTTATCCTTCTGCCATCACTAATAAGCAAATAACACAAAAACAACTTCTCTTTCATTCAGTCCTAGTAATGTGAATAAAAAAATGTTCAAAAGTTGATTAAAGATTTGAAAAGTGGACATCCATACACATGTTGAAAATATTATTATTATGCTAAACAAATTATAAATAGCAATAAGATGGTATAATAAGAACGTAAGCTACAAATTTCCCCCCAGTGTGAACTAGAGCATATATTAAAAAAAAAAATTGTTGTCTTTTCAGGAATGAAAGGGAAAAAAGCATCAAAATTCTGAGGGTCTTGCTAAGTTGCTCAGACAGGCCTTTGAACTTGCCATCCCTTTCCCTCTGTCTCCTGAGTTTCTGGGATTACAGGTGGACACGACAGAGCCCAGTGAAAAATGCCAGAAAATGTTTCTTACATGTTGAGTTTTGTTACAAGTGTAAGTGGAGATTTCAGTGTTTGGGTCAGTTTTAATTTTTTTCTTTTTTTTTAAAGTCTGGAATGTACACAATATCTTTATTTTGTTTATTTATTTTTATGTGGTGCTAAGGGTTGAACCCAGTGCATTACATGTGCAAAGCAAGCACTCCACCACTGAGCCACAACCCCAGCCCTTGGTCAGTTATTTTTTTGGTGTGTATATGTGTGTGTATTGTTGTTTTTCACCAGGAGTGATATGAATGCCAGTATTAAGGATTCTTAAAAAACCTTTATCCCTTTTACTTTGAATAGGTAATATAATAATTTATCATTTTTCTTACTCATAGGTACCTGCTGCTCAGCAGATGTTAAATTTTCCTGAGAAGAACAAGGAAAAACCAATTGATTTGCAGAACTTTGGTCTTCGTACTGACATCTACTCCAAGAAAACATTAGCAAAGGTAAGATAATTTTTTGTAAACACATAGAGACTACAGCCCAGAATGTACTCTGTCCTTTTAAGATGCATTGTTTTCCATGGAAAGTAAAATCTACCTATGTGGAGGAAGGAAGTGAGCTTTCTATGGAAATTCGATGGCATTTTATAAAACAACACACACCCTTTTTTCCTATGGTTAGCAGATAGGTATTTTAAAATAACTATGAATAGTATACGTGGGAAAATGGAGAAGTTGAACAGAGAACTGAAATATATTTAAAGAATCATGAATATTCTAGAATTGAAAATTATACCTAAAATAAACTCATTGGAAGACTTTAACAGCAGACTAGATACAGCAAAAGACATGTTAGTGAACTCAGACATGTTAGTAGATACTTTAGCTGAAATATACTAAAATAGTAAGACACAAAGAAAGTATGTGGTATAAAGAGAGGACAGGACAAAGAGAATAGAGTTTAAGAGATATTTAGTCAAAAGAATTAATATATTTCTTTAGACTCAAAGAAAAAGAGTGGAGAAGGAGTGATTTCTAAAAATATGATGGCTAAAAATTTTCCGGAACTAATAAAAATGGATCAGATACTCACCAAACAGTTCCAAATTTGGATACTGAGAAAACCATACCCAAATATGTGTATATATATATATATATATATACATATACATGGGGGGGCAAGCTCTCTGCCACTGAGCTACAATCCCAGCCCCCCAAATGTATTAAATCTCTTAAAAACATTATCTGAAAAAAAGCCAGTTACAGGTAGGAATGGAGGTAGAAATGGATATATTAAACTCAAAGGAATAATAAAATGCTGAATTTTCAACAAAAAATATTACAGTTGAGAACAAATAGAACAATATTTTATTTATTTATTTAATTATTTATTTAAATCGAGCGAGAGAGAGAATTTTAATATTTATTTTTTAGTTATGGGCGGACACAGCATCATTGTTTGTATGTGGTGCTGAGGATCGAACCCGGGCCGCACGCATGCCAGGCGAGCGCGCTACCGCTTGAGCCACATCCCCAGCCCTAGAATAATATTTTAAAGTAATAAAAAATAGGAATTCTGTATCCAGTAGAAATACCTTTGTAATGGAAGATAGATAGAGTAAATCTGTTTGCAGACTTTGAAGATCGTGGAGAACTTCAGTAGCTTACAGTGGAAGACCTAAAGGAGTTCTTCAGAATGAAGGGTAATAATCCCAGACAGAAGTACTTGAGTCAAGGAAGGAATAAGGAGAACAGAAAAGAGTAAATATGTTGTTAGATATAGAGTTTATGGCATGAAGAAATGGCAAAAAGTTGCTTGGAGGTTAAATTTAGTTAAATCAATGTGAATTTTTTGCATTATTTATAAACAAGAGGAAAATACTAAATCAAGATAAACTATAATTTGACCAAGCATTTTTGGGAATGGAATGCATCTACATAGAAGAGTGCCAAAAAAAGTCAACTTGTATATCAGTATAAAAAACATTTTTGGTCGGTTGGGGCTATAGCTCAGTGGCAGAGCACTTGCCTAGCATGTGTGAGGCACTGGGTTCGATCCTTAGCACAAAATATAAATGAACAAATAAAATAAAGATATTCTGTCCATCTACAACTACCCCAAAAAAATTTAAATAATAATAAACTTATTTAAATAAACTTTAAATAAAAAAAAAGACATTTCCAGTTCTTTTTAGTTTTTAGGAATGATAAGGGATTATTTATAGCAAAAGTAATATTGTATATTTACGTCTATAACATATGGATGTTAGATTCCAAACAGTTGGCATGAAGGATGGGAGGGAGAATAGACGCATACCGGACTAAGGTATTTAACCTTTACATGAAGTACTAAAATGGTATTTGAAATCACACTGTGGGGCTGGGGTTGTGGCTCTACAGTGGAGCGCTCGGCTCGCAAGTGCAAGACCCTGGGTTCGATCCTCAGCACCACATAAAAATAAATGAATATTGTTTCCAACTACAACTAAAAAAATAAATTAAAAAAAAAGAAATTACACTGTGATAAGTTATAAATGAGCATTATAAATCTTACTAAAACTCTTTAATAATGTATAACAAGTAAGCAAATAACGGAGGTAAGTACACACACACACAAACTCCATAAGAAGGAAGGGAGAGGGAGAATATAAGGAACTGATTAAAAGAGTAGAAGTCTAATAACAAGCTTGTATATTTACGTCTAACCCTAGCAATTATAATGATAATTTTAAAAAGTGATTTGGGGCTGGGGTTGTGGCTTATTGGTATAGTACTTACCTGGCATGCACAAGGCCCTGGATTCAATCCTCAGCGCCACCCACAAAAAAGAAAAAAGTGATTTTTAATACTCAAAGAGCAGAAATAGGGGCTGGGGATGTTACTCAAGTAGTAGCGTGCTCGCCTGGCAAGCGTGAGACACTTTGATCCTCAGCACCTCTTAAAAATAAAATAAAGATATTGTGTCCACCTAAAGCTAAAAAAATAAAATAAAGGAAAAAAAAGCAAAAATAGCTCAATTAGATTACCAAATCAGAATACGATGTTGTCCATAAGAAACCCACTTCAAATAAAAGATGTAGAGTAACAGTATAAGAAGTGAAGAAGATATCCCTTTGTAAACACTAATCAATGGAAAGCACAAGTCACTCTCTTTAATATTGGTAAAAGTAGACCTCAGAAAGTTATTTTAACAGATTTAATCAGATATTTCATAATGATAAAGGGATTCATCGAAAGGACATTCCATATATGTGCAACTAATTAAAGAGCACTGAAATATAGAAAGCAAAAAGTTAGAAAACTGAAAAGAGAAAAAGACACAATTATGTTGGAGATTGCAATGTTCCTTTCTCAGTCATTGAGAGAAGCAGTAGTTAGGAAATCATTAAGAATATAATAGACTGGGCTTGGGTTGTGGCTCAGTGGTAGAGCACTCGCCTAGTACATGTGAGGCCCTAGGTTCAATCCTTAGCACCACATAAAAATAAATAAAGGTATCGTGTCCAACTACAACTAAAAAATAACTGTTTAAAAAAAAACATAATATATGCCAGGCTCTGGTTGTGGCTCAGCAGTAGAGCGCTCGCCTAGCATGTGCAGGGCCCTGGGTTCAATCCTCAGCACCACATAAAAATAAAATAAAGATATTGTGTCCAGCTACAACTAAAATATATTTTAAAATATATAAAAGACTTAGAACAATACTATCAAGCAGCATGACCTGTTTGTTTGGTTTTTATAAAAGACTGCAAAAGAACTTTTCAAGTACCAGGGAACATTCACCAAATTAGACCCAATCCTGAATGATAAAGTGAATCTCTGTACATTTAAAAGGATTGAAATCATATAGTGACATTAATGACAAAATCATAACATATTGTACAATTTTATACATGTAAAATAAATGTAGTTGACTCCCATCCATATTCCGCATGGGCGGTAGAAATAGGTTTCCTCTTGGGGGGGATGGGCTGGCTGCGAAATAAAGGATAAAAAAAAATAGAGTGGTGAAAAAACCACAGAACACAAAAAATAATTTTAAAAGTTGTGGCGGATGGACTAGTCAATCTTAGGGAACAAGCTTCCACACTGAAAAGAGCAAAATGGAGCCCATGCTTGCTTTATTTATATCAGGGAACATCAAAGGTTTTTCCATGGAATGTTCTTTGCCAGATAAGGTAGGAGGTGGGCTGTCCATTTCCCAATGAGTTAAGCCCAACTCCGGGTCTACAAGGGGTCTTCCTAGTAGAACAGACATAGAGGTCATGTGCCTTGGGCAATCTAATGCGGGGTATGGGTAGCAGAGGATAGTTCCCAAGAATAAAGATAAATCTCCATAGCTCTATACCAAGAGAAGACCCTCAAGTAATTCACGGGTGACTTCCCATAGTTCACTGGTAACAAAATAAAAACTAGAATCTCCAATCAGATAACTAATAAAGAAAGTTATGGAGTAAGGACTTGTACTTGGAAGAGATGAATAAATTTTATAAATCTTCATCCACAGTGATAAGAAGAAAAAAGAAGACATAAATTACTGATCATTAATGAAAGCGTAGGGCTGGGGTTGTGGCTCAGTGGTAGAGCACTTGCCAAGCATGTGTGAGGCACCAGGTTCTATCCTCAGCACCACATAAAAATAAATAAGTAAAATAAAGGAATTGTGTCCATCTACAACTAAAAAAATTAAAAAGCATATATTAATACTGATGCTACATGTTAAAAAGACAATAGCTAATACCTCTGAGTGGCCTTATATCTAATATATCAATATATAGGTAAATATGTTCCCCAGAACAAACTCTTAGCCTAGATGATTCCACAGATTTGAACCATACATTTAAGGAAGAAAAAAATACCAACATACATAAATTCTGAGGAAGTGGAAGTGGAATGAACATTAAATTATAGCTAAACATAGAGATATCCAGTTACAAACATCTGTATACACACACACACACACCCCTAATATATCTAGATACGTTGATAAATGAGTATAAAAGAGAATTAACAAATGAATCTATAAGAATGTTCATTTTAATTTTAATCAGTTAGCAAAACAATATACATAACCAAAATGTATGAATAGTAAGATTTGTCTTTTGTTTAGATAATATAATATCACTTAAAAATTACCTACTTCTTCCTATAAAAACGTGGTTGAATGTCGTTGACATAATATTGAAAAAGAATGCAGACCCCACAAACTACATATCATATGATTTCATTATTTTAAAATTCAGGTCCAAGTAATCTAACCAATGGTAGGAGTGTTCAGAATAGTGTGTCCTCCTGAGGGTGGCTGTCAACTTGAGATTTCAAGGCGTATTTGGGGTTTTTGAGTTGTATCATACGAGTTGTAGGTAAAGTTGTATCAAGCAGCACACTAAATATTTATTTGTGAGAGTGTGTGTGTTTGTGTGTGTGTATGTGTGTGTGTTATAACTCAGTAAATCAAAAGAAAAAATAAATCATGCAGAAACCTCAGTAAACATTTCATGGGCTCTGATGAGGCTACATGTGATCTTTCTTGAGTCATTTGATTTTAAGGAGAGAAAGATTGACTTAAACCACCGAGAATGGACAAAGTCTGTGCTATACACTGTGCCAAAGATATGGGGAAATGTTTGCTGAAGACCTGCCCAACTGATGTTCATGTCCAGGTTTTATAGATCTTCCCTTTATTCTCTTGGCTCTGATATCTTCAGAATTTAGATGAAATGTTAATGAATTTTATTCTTCTTGGGCTCTAAATTGGATTGGTCACCTGATTCTGGTTTATTAAAAAGAAGAACCTTTAGTTATTTTCTTTTTTTTTTTTTTTTTGAGAGTACTATTTTTCCAAGTTTATTGATCATTATTGAGTCATTAAAACTTAGGGGATTTTTTGTTTATTTATGGATTTTTGTTTTTTTTTTTTAATTTTTATTGTTGGTTGTTCAAAACATTACATAATTCTTGATATATCATATTTCACACTTTGATTCAAGTGGGTTATGAACTCCCATTTTTACCCCGTATACAGATTGCAGATTCACATCAGTTACACATCCATTGATTTACATATTGCCATACTAGTGTCTGTTGTATTCTGCTGCCTTTCCTATCCTCTACTATCCCCCCTCCCCTCCCCTTCCCTCCCCTCTTCTCTCTCTACCCCCTCTACTGTCATTCATTTCTCCCCCTTGTATTATTTTTCCCTTTCCCCTCACTTCCTCTTGTATGTAATTTTGTATAACCCTGAGGGTCTCCTTCCATTTCCATGCAATTTCCCTTCTCTCTCCCTTTCCCTCCCACCTCTCATCCCTGTTTAATGTTAATCTTCTTCTCATGCTCTTCGTCCCTACTCTGTTCTTAGTTACTCTCCTTATATCAAAGAAGACATTTGGCATTTGTTTTTTAGGGATTGGCTAGCTTCACTTAGCATAATCTGCTCTAATGCCATCCATTTCCCTGCAAATTCTATGATTTTGTCATTTTTTAATGCAGAGTAATACTCCCTTGTGTATCAATGCCACATTTTTTTTATCCATTCGTCTATTGAAGGACATCTAGGTTGGTTCCACAATCTTGCTATTGTGAATTGTGCTGCTATGAACATCCATGTAGCAGTGTCCCTGTAGCATGCTCTTTTTAGGTCTTTAGGGAATAGACCGAGAAGGGGAATAGCTGGGTCAAATGGTGGTTCCATTCCCAGCTTTCCAAGAAATCTCCATACTGCTTTCCAAATTGGCTTTAGTTATTTTCTAACGTAATCCTCAGGGGATCTGAGCAATATATTGTGAGTTACAGGTATATGTATCTTTTCTTTTTCAAAACACCGTACTCTAGGTTTTTAATTCTACAATACTTAGATTAGTTCTTTTTGTTCTCTAGGACTATGTGTTTAGGCACATCCACCCGTCCACACACCCACCAAAAGAAAAATATTTTAGAATGATATAGATTGAATACCCCAGTGACTCAACAAATCATAATTTGTTACCTGCAGTCTATGGCCCAAATGCCATGATTTGTAAGCTATTTTAAAAAAAAAAACTATATTAAAGAGGTAATTTGTAATTTAGGGAATTGGAGATTTTTTTAAAAAATCAAGGATGTTAAAAATGAGTTAAAATTAATTTGATGGGATTAGATTCATGAACCTATCAGTGTTTTATATATGTGTAACGTCTTGGAATCTTGGAAAAAGTTATCTTTTCAAGTTATACTAAATAGTTGTTACATTAAATGTATACTAAATAGTTGTCAATTTTTGATATGTACTATAGTTACTGTGTCTTTATTGTCTGCAAAAGGTCTTTCCAAGTATCAAAATAATAGAAATAACATGTCCAAATCATTTATGAGTCCCTGATAGCAAGAATTTTTGAAATATGATGACCTTTTGTTGGAAGTTTAAGTTCTTAAAAGTATTTATTTGTTGAGGGACTTACTTTGCATATTTGCATGTAACAGTCCTGTGAACTTAAAAGGGAATCTTGCTTTCCTCCATCCATATTCATCTTTATGACTAAATCATTGTTGATTTTGCTTTTAAAGAGTAAAGGTGCTAGTGCTGGAAGAGAGTGGACAGAACAAGAGACCCTTCTACTCCTGGAGGTAAGCTGTCAGTGGACCCCCTTTATCCACCTAAGAGTGTGTACTAAGATTCTGACTACCTTTTAAATACACCTGTAGTGTTTAATTAAAACAGTTACCCTCAAGACTCAAGTGGTTGACACAGTGCTTTTCCTGTGGACAGCCCTCATGCTTTTGACAATGGATGTTTAGTCCTTCCACATACCTCCCACTTCTTATCACCAAATATTAAAAACACATATTTAGACAATTAGGTGTAATAAAATAAATAAAATCAATAATTTTTATTGTTTCATCAAGGAAATGTTTACTTTAAACTGGCTTAATTTTGAAGGTATGGCAGTAAATGAAATGGCTAAGACAGTTTGTTCTTAGCTGTCACCATCTTGATTTGTGCTAAGATGCCACTACTACTTTTGTGCCATCAGTATACATGTCAACTTAATGAAAAAGTGATGTTCTAGTATTCCCATGAAAATTATTTGACCTCCCAGCCGAATTTGGTGCTTACTGGTTCCCTGGGCCTCATTTTAAGATACAGTGGGCCTAGTGACATCTTGGTTTCTGTAGTGCTTTGATTTAGTTTCTCAAATTGTTCTAACAATTGAGATTGCTTTATAAGTTCTTAAAAGTATTTATTTGTTGAGGAACTTACTTTAGTAGTACACTAAAAATATTTCCTTTTTAAAAATTTGTTCTTTCTCTTTCTTGTTTATCCCTACCTTTGTTTTTCTTTCCCCTGACCCCTCTTCATTTTGTGATCAAAATTCAAACACATTTCTTGTTATAAGCTGTTTGCTAGTATTTTAATTTTTTCTTATCTGCAGTTGGTATCAGTGATATGCAGAGAGCTTCTTTTCTGACCTACTTTTATTTCAGAACTGTTTGGTCTAGCTGTATCTGCCATGGATGTTAATTTAAAATGAGAGTGTTCTTGATCCATGTAAGGGAATATAACTTGGTTTTGTATTACTGTTTTGGAATCTTTTTTTTTTTTTTTTTTTTTTAATTTATTTATTATTTTTAGTTCTCAGCGGACACAACATCTTTGTTGGTATGTGGTGCTGAGGATCGAACCCGGGCCGCATGCATGCCAGGCGAGCGCGCTTGAGCCACATCCCCAGCCCTGTTTTGGAACCTCTGGTCTCTGGGGAGAACTTTACTTCTACAAAAATCACTGAACACAACAATATAATTTTTTTTGCAGCACATTGATGCTCAGAGTTTTTTCTTCTTCCATATGTAAGATTAATGGATAGTAAATACAGAGTGAGGAAAGTTTGACTGAGCTTCTGTTTATCCTAAACATATCCAAGAAAACCACAGTATCCTTAAACAATAGTACATTTTCTCTCCTGCAGATGGAATCTGTGCTATAGTGGATTTGTCTTTTAAACAGGAAATTGAGTCAACACACATTAACTTCCCTTAACATTGAGAAACAAAAGGCTTCCCAACAGCATTGTTTACACTAACATTTTCCATTTATAAAATTTATTTACAGCAATTAATACCTCAAGAATATGAAATGATGAAAATTTTTAAATAGATTCATACCCAAGACAGATTTAAATTTCTCCCTAATAAATTGATAAATCTGGTAGTTTCATGTGGGTTTATTTCCCAAAGTGTATCATGTCACTCAGGTAGACAAATATATGATATTGGTAGCATTCCAGATATTTTTTATTATTCTTCAGACCACTCACTTTTTCAAAACAGTTTTTTAGTAAGGTTTTTTTATCAAAGCACACTTCTTAAATGAATGCTGAAGGTTAAAATCTTTGATTATATTCACTTTCTTATTACAAATATTGAAAGCATAATATCAGTTTTGCAGATAACCAGAGTTGAATGTGTTCATTGGACAAAGGAGCACTTTACCACTGAAACATATCTTCAACCTCTTTGTATTTTTTTATTTTTGAGACAGCATTTCACTGAGTGGCTTAGGGGCTTGCTAAATTGCTGGGGCTTGTCTTGAACTTGCCATTCATTTGCCTCAGCCTCCAGAATTGCTGGGATTACAGATGTGTGCCACAGCGCCTGACTGAAAAAAATCTTTGATTGTTAGAGATGAAGGATAAAATAAGCTTCCATATTATCCTTTAAAATGTTGTAAGATCAAGATGATGAAGGTTTGCTTGAATAAAATGTGTCTCTACAATTTCTATTTAGTCCACAACTGATTCCTCCCCATCATTTATAATTGCTACTTGGCTTGGAATTGACAAGACTTCGATTCGTGAGCTTATTGGCTCGCCCTTCTTTTAAATATTTATTTTTTAGTTGTAATTGGACACAATGCCTGTATTTTATTTATTTTTATGTGGTGCTGGGGATCAAACCCAGGGCTCGCACATGCTAGGTGAGTGCGTATCTACCGCTCTACCACAATCCAGCCCTGGTTCTCCCTTCTTAACTTTAGTCTTTATTCTTTGCTTTCTCAGGTTATCTATTTATTTTCTCTTAGATAATTAGTGGAAGTAAAACAAATTTTATATAAAAGCATTTTTACTTTTTTTTAAATTTAAAAGTATTTTAATGCATATCATGGGAAAAAATGCATATCATGGGAACAGTTTCTCATCTTTTATTTTTTTTGGTACTAGGAATTTAATCCAGGGGCACCTCACCACTGATCTACATCACCAGCCCTTTTTTTATTTGTTTATTTTGAGACAGGGTCACACAGAGATTCTGAGACTGGTCTCAAGTCTGCAATCTTCCTGCCTCAACCCCCTGAGTTGCTGGGATTACTGGTGTACACCACCACACTGGGCTTCTCAGGTTTTTTTTTTGTTTGTTTTTTTTTTTTTATGCTGATTAAATTATAGAAAAGATACTCAGTAAACTGGCTTTCTCATGTGTATACTTTTAACATACCTTTTTCATTGTCCCCTCTTTTTTTTTCTTTAGAATATATATTTTTAGTTGTTGATGTACCTTAGTTTTTACTTATTTATATGTGGTGCTGAGGATTGAACCTAGTGCCTCACACATGCTAGGCAAGTGCTCTGCCATTGAGCCAAATCCCAGCCCCTGTCCTTTCTTTTTTTTTTAAGGGGGTAGCAGTCTGTCACTGAGCTATATCACAGCTCTTTGTTTTAATTTTGAAATAAACTTTCCCAGATTTACCAAGACTAGCCTCAAACTTGCAATTCTTCTGCCTTATTTTCCTGAGTCACTGATTGCAGGCATGCACCATCACACTCAGCTATACCTTTTGTTAATAAGCAACCAAGCAAATATTTTATCCTGTGTAATTTAAAAAAAAAATTTAGTTATACATGGGCACAATATCTTTATTTTGTTTATTTATTTTTATGTGGTGCTGAAGGCCGAACCCAGGGTCTCACACGTAAGAGGCGAATGCTTTACCCCTGAGCCACAACCCAGCCCCTCATCCTGTGTAATTTTGAACTGCAGTACAGATGAATAGGTCTTCCGTTTTAGAACTTGTGTATAGGGAAAATTTTTTTTCAATGCTTTTTTCCAAGTGGCAGGCACTCTTCCACTGTTCTATACCCCCAGTGCAAGAAAGGCAGTTGTTTTTGTTTAATGAGATGCTGAGTATCAGGGCTGGAAGGGTAGCTCAGTGGTAGAGCACTTTCCTGCCTTGTGGAAGGCCAAATTCTGTCCCTAGTACTGCAAAAAATGAAAAATAATACTTCTGTGAATATAATATTGTTAATGTTCAAGTATCAGAAACGTTCAATCCCTTTCCTTGTTTATTCCAATTTCTTTCTTTTTTTTTTTTAATATTTCTTTTAGTTGTCAATTGACCTTTATTTTATTTATTTATCTTTATGTGGTGCTGAGAATTGAACCCAGGGCCTCGCACGTGCTAGGCAAGTGCTCTACCATTGAGCCACATCCCCAGCCCCTGTTTATTCCAATTTCCTGTGACAAAATTCAGTGAATTTTATTAGGTACTGTGTTTCAGGAACTGTGACAGACACCACAGATTGAGATGACTAGGACACAGTGCCTACCATCAAAGAGTTCATAATCTAGCAGGTGAAATAAATAAAATACAACACTTGAATACAGTATTCCCAATTTTATTATAGGAGGTATACCCAGAGCACCAGACAAATACAGGAGAGCTGCTATGCAAATGGGCTGCATATATAAGATAAAATGAATAGCTTTCTGGGAATGGTATGGAAGTAGTTGTTCTAATACAAGGTGTTTCTAGTATAGAATAAACTCTTATTCACAATACATAGGAATTGTTGTGGGGTCTGCGTATTCTGGAATTTAAAGAAGAAAGAGTGAGATGGCAGACTCCTAGTGATAATTGGCTTTAACGTCATAAGATAATGATAAGCAGTGAAATTGTTTTAGGCAGGATAGAAATGTATTTTGGGGAAACATACTTCAGTTTAGCAATACAGAAAGTGATGAATTAAAGTACAGAGAGAAAAGTTCCAAGAATCTAAGTATGAAGGCTTGATCCCGGAATAAATATCTAGTAAAAAAACTTCTTTGTGTCACCCTATTCCCTTCCTGGCCAGTCTTTCACTTTTTTCCCTATTGAAGTCTTTTCTCCAATTTCCCCCTTTCATGTAATACTACAGTCAGTGTCCAGGCTGTGGCATTTTACTCTTTCTGATCCGTATGTTCTTCTAGATGCTAACTCTGGCTTAGATTTTGCATCTGGAAAGGTTCCCCAAATCCAGCTTTATTCTGGAGAAAAAAAAAAAACTTTCACCAGGCACTGTGGTGCATGCTTACAATCCTAGCTACCTCGGGGGCTGAGGCAGGAAGATCCCAAGTTCCGACCCAGCCTTGGCAATTTAGCAAATTGTCTCAAATATAGAAAGGGCTGGGAATGTACCTCAGTCATTGAGTGCCCCCAGTACTGCAATCCTCAGTACTGCAAATAAAAATTTAAAAAATTTTAACTTTTTTTTTTGATTGATTGAAGCAAAATGAATGAAGAAGATAACAAGTTCATTGGAAAAGGTTATGATAGAGTATGTTCTACCTGTAATTAGAAATTTGAGACAGTCCTAATAGGTATGTTTTTGGCTTCTAAGTAATTCCCTCTAGAACTACCTGAAGTCACTGAATATCCAAAGGAAACCCTAATTTCCCTAACTTTTCAAGGATTTAATGAGTAGAGCATTTGCTGATTTAGTTTTAGAATTGTCCTCTATCGGGCTGGGGATGTGGCTGAAGCAGTAGTGCGCTCGCCTGGCAAGCGTGCGGCCCGGGTTCAATCCTCAGCACCACATATAAACAAAGATGTTGTGTCAGCCAAAAACTACAAAATAAATATTAAAATTCTCAAAAAAACAAACAAACAAACAAAAGATAGAATTGTCCTCTATCACTGCAGTAAGAATGAAAGCCTGGAGCAGCATTTGGAGCCCAGGCTTATGAATTCACTGAGGCAAGTAAACATAAAGCAAACTATTGTAGAAAACCCATCTCACAGGTAATTAGGCCTTGAAACTAAGGTTGTCATTCAATGTTATTAACATTTGAGCCATATGATCGGGGGAAGTTGGGTTCCTGTGTGCAATATAGGACATTTCACAACATCCATGGCCTTTACTCAGTAGATACTAGTATAGTATTATCTCCCTACTTGCATCATCACAAATGTCTCCTAACATTTCCACATGTCTCCAAAAAGGTGTAATTGTCTCCATTGAAAACCATAGCCCTAGTAGGGCTAGTGATATAGCTTGGTAGCAGAGCACTTGTTCAACATGCCAAAGGCCCCATCTGCAACACTACCAAAAAGAAAAAGAAAAGAAAGATAGCCCTGAGAGTATAGAATAAGAGTAGTAAATTCAGTAAATCACTACAGATTTTTTGTTTTAATTTTTATGCTGTATCGGGATTGAACCAAGGGCCTGCACTCTAAATTTTGTGATGGGGTTGGAGTCATAGTGCAGTGGTAGAGTGCTTGCCTAGCACATGTGAGGCACTGAGTTCGAACCTCAGTACCGCATAATAATAATAATACATAAATAAAGTAAATGTTTTGTGTCCATCTACAACAAAAAATATTTTTAAAAATTTTGTTGGGGATAGGGTCTTGCTAAGTTGCCCAGGCTTGCAATCCTCCTGCCTTAGCTTCCCAAGCAGTTGGGATTACAGGCATGCACCAATATGCTGTACTAGTTCTTTGACCCATTGATCTGTTTGTTTTAAACTGGGGATTAAACCCAGACCAATTTACCACTGAGCTACTTCCCCAGCCTTTTAATTTTATTTTTAAATAGGGTCTCATTAAGTTGTTTAAGGTCTTCCTAAATTGCTGAAGCTGGCGTAAAACTTGTGATTCGCTTGCTTCAGCCTTACGAGTCGTTCCAATTACAGGAGCGCACCACTGTGTTTGCCTTGACATTCTAAACACTACATATTCCTGATTTTCACCTTTTTCCTCTTACAGATATATTACTTTTTTTTTTTTTTTTTTTTTTTATTTATTTATTTTATTTTTTATTTTAGTTTTCGGTGGACACAACATCTTTGTTTGTATGTGGTGCTGAGGATCGAACCCGGGCCGCACACATGCCAGGCGAGCGTGCTACCGCTTGAGCCACATCCCCAGCCCCGATATATTACTTTTTATTGGAGACTTTTAGGATTCCCTGAGAAATTATAAATTTTAAAAGTAGACATTTGTATACATTATGAATTATATTATCAGTTTATCAATTTCTACATGAAAAGACCTGGGAGCCAGGCGTGGTGTGCACACCTATAATCCCAGCTACTGACAAAGTTGAGGAAGGAAGATCACAAGAGTGAGACTAGCATCTGCAACTTTGTGAGACCCTGTCTCAAAATAAAAAATAAGAAGAGCTGACTTTGTTTTTTGTTTTTTGTTTTTAGAAGAGCTGACTTTGAATCCACAATCCTCCTGCCTCAGCCTCCCACGCCACAGGGATTACAGGCATGCACCACCGTGTCCAGCTCAAATTCACCTTTTTATGTATAACAAAAGCCATTTGTTTTTTTTTGTTGTTGTTGTTTGTTTTTTTTTTTTTAATAGCTATCTAAAGAACAGTGACAGGCTTCTAATTTCATTACATATTATTCCTTGTTAAACCCTATTAATAGTCCTTTTTTTTCTATTTTAGGCCCTGGAGATGTATAAGGATGATTGGAACAAAGTGTCAGAACATGTTGGAAGTCGTACTCAGGATGAATGCATCCTCCACTTTTTGAGGCTTCCCATTGAGGACCCATACCTCGAAAATTCAGATGCTTCCCTTGGGCCTCTGGCCTATCAGCCAGTTCCTTTCAGTCAGTCGGGAAATCCAGTCATGAGTACTGTTGCTTTTTTGGCATCTGTGGTGGACCCACGTGTGGCATCTGCTGCAGCAAAAGCAGCTTTGGGTATGGACTCCCACCCCAATCCATCTGTCCAACAAAAAACCTTAATTTTTATCAAATTTAAATATTACTAGCTGTTAAATTAATTTCTATACATAATAAAAATCAGACGTTATCCTTTAGAGACACCATGTGCTTTGTAAAAAGTACTAAAACATGTTAAAGTGAGGTACTTTAAATGTAGCAGTTAGCAAGACTGTGATATATAAGATAAATCATTAATGTTTATCTCATTTTGCTGGTATAAGGACTGAGCCCAAAGGAGGTCACTACATCCAAGAGAATATTACTTTGTCACACATCCTAGCAGTTTTAAAATTAAGGCAAATATTTGTGTAAAACTAGGTTATTATTCCATTTTTATTGTTGAACCAGAGGAGTTTTCTCGGGTCCGAGAGGAGGTACCACTGGAGTTGGTTGAAGCCCATGTTAAGAAAGTACAAGAGGCTGCCCGAGCCTCTGGGAAAGTGGATCCTACCTATGGCTTGGAGAGCAGCTGTATTGCAGGCACAGGGCCTGAAGAGCCTGAGAAGCTTGGTGAGTCACTGCTGAATACAAGAACAGGGTTACTAGATGTTTGTATTTCCCAGCAGCTTTCTAAAAAATACTTCATAAATAATCATAACCTTGCCTCTTAAAATTAGTATGACTTTTTTCTCTCTTACTGCTTTTTTTATGGTAGCTCAAAGTTTAAAAAAAAAAAAAAAAGTCCCGCAGTTGATAACAATATCCCACTTGTGAAGCATTTGATAGCTGTAGATCTAGGTTTTGAGCATATTGTTATAAGAATTTGTGTTTTTAATATTTATTTTTTAGTTGTAGTTGGATACAATATCGTTATTTATTTATTTTTATGTGGTGCTGAGGATCGAACCCAGGGCCTCGCACGTGCTAGGTGAGCGCTGTACCGCTGAGCCACAACCCCAGCACTAGTTATAAGAATATTGAAGGTACTTTTTGTGTTCAATTTATGTTGAATTGTTTTAAATTTGTATATTTATGTTTAATTCCCTTTGACTTTTATAACTTAGATAAAAATTTCTATAATATTCCCCTTTTAACCACTTAAGGGTTTATAATCAGTCTTGAAAAGGAGTAAAATGACTCAAATCACTTTATATACCCATCAGTAATTTGTTAAATGTTCTTATACAAGAGACTTGTTTTCAGATTAATCAAACCTCTCATTAAATTTTTTGCCCTAACTTTTCTTAGTATTGCCTATATATGAAGTACTAGGCCTTTGATTTTGAAGAGCTATATACAGTCATTTGTTAGTTTGAAAACTCACGTATTTTCCTTTTCTTTAGTTCAGACTGAAATTAGGAAGCCAAGACACATCTCTGTTTCTTTTTGTCAATTCTGCATCACAAGACAGTGCCCAGTTTAGACTGGGAAAACCTGAAGTTAATTTATTCCTGGATTTTATTTTACTCAACTTTTTTTTAATGCGCGGGGTGGGGGGTGTTCTTTGTAGGGTCTTTTGGTTCCCCATGGTCATGGAAATGAAAAGTATTGGCAAAGCCTTCTTATTCGTTCAGTGAAGCTCCTGTACTTTGCAAAATGCAGGACATACTTTTACATGTACCGATTTAAAAATTGTGGGTGGAGGGATGATACATACCATAGAGCATCAGTGGTTAAAAAACAACTTGCAAATTTAGCCATTTCTAATTTGAAACTTAGAAGTAGAATTTGAAACAAAGAAGACCAAAATATTTAATAGGCTTAGTCTTTGTGAGGCTGGAGCTTCTTAATTAATCTGTGAATGTCTGATTTCTGCAGTGGGCAAACTTTGGGAAAGACTGTTGCAGGAAACTTTTGAGACTCCATCTGGCCTTTGAATGAGGAGAGCAGCAAAGTTAATTCATGTATCTGGAAGTAGCCTGTTAGTTAAACTGTGCCAGGTGTGATATAGTAAACTCACTAGTTGCAGCAATAGAATTTGGATTTTTTTTTTTTTTTTTTTTTTTTGGTGGTGCTGTGGATTGAACCCAGGGCCTTGTGTATGGGACACAGGCACTCTATCAAATGAACTATATCCCCAGCCCAGTATTTGGATACTTTTAATAAGGGCTTCGAAAAATACCATTCTAATATGAATATTTCTGAATGAGTTGTGAACATGTTTTTATAACTAATGCAGGCCTGTTATAGTTAATCTGATTTATATTAGGCTTTGACTACTGGATTAAATTAGAAAACAACAAATGTTTCTCCTTTGGAACTAACTCAGCAAAATTCGTAGTGGAAAGTCAACAGTGTGCCTCATACATGTCATAGAACAAAATAATGGCCTATTGCATAGCTCACCAGATTTTACTTAGAAAGATCCTCAGAATGCACTTGGATGGTAGGTGTATGGTAGAATTTAAATTTTACTTCATTTACTGTGTAAAATAATTATTTTATTAACTGTAGTTAAATTATAAAATGGGAAAAAATATGCTTCCTTAGGAAATGTAAGATTTTTTTTTTGTTTCTATCATTAACCTAGTTTGCTAACAATATCTTATCTGTAGTCAGCCTACTTTGCAATAGCACACCAGAATTTGTTTCTTGTATCTAACTGTAACTTAGTACCCATTGACTAACATTTCTGTCTCTCTCATCCCTTACTCACTTTAGCCTGTGGTAAGCACCATTCTGCTTTTAATTTCTATTACATTAATTTTTTTATATTCCACATATGAGTGAGACTTTGGGGTAACTTCTCTCTGTGCCTGACTTACTTCACTTAATATATTGGTCTCCAGTTTCACCCATGTGACAGTGACAGGAGTTTATTCCTTATTATGGATGATTAGCATTCTCTTTGTGTGTGTGTGTGTGTGTGTGTATGTACCACATTTTGTTTATCGATTCATCCTTTGGTGGATATTTAGCTTGTTTCCATTTTTTTTTTTATTAGACCTCCCCTCTTAACATTATTACACTCAACTCATAATCTTTTAGGGGACACACTCAAACCATATCCACATCATAGCAACTTTACAGAAAGGAACTTTTTTATAGTTCATCTTCTTCACTGTATATTCATCAAGATCTGGTTCCTCTAAATTTGTGTTGTTAGGGGTTTGTTTGTTTGTTTGTTTGTTTTTGACAGACCATTCTGAGTATTCAAAAATTATTGATATTTGAGACCTTTGGGGGGGGCTAATTAAAAATATTATTAGATTTTTTTATTTGCCCTGAGGGGAAAGTAGGAGAAATCAACATCAAATGTAAAGTGGTGTTTTGTTTTGTTTTGTTTTTCTCTCCTTTTCTGAGATGCTGGGGATTGAACCCAGGACCTTGTAGATGTGAGGCAAGTACTCTACCACCTGTGCTACATCCCCCTGCCCCAGGATTTTTGTTTGTTTATTTGTTTTAATTCTCCGATGAATTTGTAAACTCTCTTCTCTAAAGTAGGGTACCAGAAGTAAAATATAAGTAAGATACATAGATATGCCTATACAGTTTTTATTTATTGAGGAAAGATCTTTAAAGGCCTAAAAGCTCCAAAGTACTGTACTATCTTATATTCTTATATGGAAATACAATGGAAGAAGACCCAAACCCTTCTGAGAATAGGATCTGCTTACAGAAACACCCAAGGACACCAGGCGGGCAGTATAACTGTGGTTGATCATTTATGTGCTGTTGAATGCTGAAAAAAATAAACCCACCAAGTCATTCAGTGTGAGTGTATTGAGCCTATTCGAGAGAAGCATTTTGGATTAAAGGTTTTTCTTAAATGAGCTTTTAAATATTAACTTACAATGATGGATGAAATAGTAAACGTTATCATGTAATTTTTTTTGTGTTCTCAATGCTATGGTACTTGTGAATAAAGTAGACCAAAATCCCTGCTCTGTGGACTTGATAAAATTTGAATATATAAATAAAAATTTAATATATAGAAAGAGTGTGTTGGATGACAAATGCTATAGTGAAAAATAAAGCAGGAATGAGGAGGATAAGAGTGAAATATGGGGAACTGCAATTTGAAATGGTCTGAATGAGGAAGTAGCATTGTTTTCATTTTAAAATCCAGAAATTGAAAGGTGGGGTTACATAGGTATTGTAAATAATGGTCAGATAATGTCTCATTGACAAAGTTACATTCAAATGAAGATGTAAATCAGGTCAGGGAGGGAGCCATGTAGACACCTAGAATAAGAGTGTTCCAGGCAGGGGAGCAGCCTATAAAGGGCCCTGGGCAGTATCTACCCAGCACAATTGAGGAACAATAAGGAAGTTCTGGATTGGCAGAGACAGGCATTCCTATTAGATGATGAGACCCCTTGTGGTTCCTCATAAAGTTTTTTTTTGTTTTGTTTTGTTTTTTTTTAATTTTTTATTGTGGGTTGTTCAAAACCTCATAAAGTTTTAATGTTTACCCTAAGTAAGGTAGAGCCAGTGGAGGAATTAAGCAAAGGATTGTCAGAATCTGGCCGTTTCAACTGTTGTGTTGAGAACATGCCCTATCTCTTATACCTGTAATCCCTGTGACATAGAAGGCTAACACAGGAGGGTTGCAAATTTGAGGCCAGCCTTAGCAACTTAGTGAGACCCTGCCTCAAAATAAAATGAGCAAGGAATGTCACTCACTGATAGAGTGCCCCTGATTTCAAGACCCAGTACTGAGGGAGGAAAAAAAAAAAGAAGAGAAAGATAGTGACACTGACACTATCAAGTAGTTGTTAAATTGATTAATTATGTAATATATTTAAACATCAAAATTTTTTTCTTTGTTGCATCACTAAAACTATTATTAAAAAGTTTTATTATGGTCTGGGGCTATAGCTCGGTGGTAGAATAGTTGTCTACATGTTCAAGGCCCTGGATTCAATCCCCGGTGTGGGGGGGTGGGGGGACAAGGCTTTGTTCAGGATTTTATTAAATGGCTTCGTTAAGTTTTTTCTTCACTTGACCTGTAGGCTAAACAAAATAGTTTTTCTGATAACCTCTTTATTTATAACAAATATACTGAAATTGATAGGCTATTTGGTGAAATTTTTCTATACCCATCAGGTTTAGCTTTACCATATTTATCTAACTGTATAGTTCCTGTGTGTGTGTTTGCGCGCAGAAGTGTGCAATTAAATGCAGGGGATTAAATGTGGGGTCTTGTGCATTCTTAGCACATATTCTTTTTTTTTTTTAATATTTATTTTTTAGTTTTAGGTGGACACAATATCTTTATTTTATTTTTATGCGGTGTTGAGGATAGAACCCAGGGCCCCTCACATGCCAGGCAAGCATGCTACTGCTTGAGCCACATCCTCAGCCCAGCACATATTCTTACCACTGGGCAACCACTTAGCCCATAGGTGTCTTGCTATCTAAATAAGTGGTTATTTGTTATTTTTGGTGAACTATTTTAAAGTAAATTGTGGACAGAATGATTCTTTGCACTGTAAGCAGTTCCATCGTATGTATTTATTTATTTGAAGATGAGGACATTTTCCTACATTAACTACTATAGTAAATTTTGGCCCCTTTTGGGATATTAAATTTTTCATGAAGAAAGTTGGAATGAGCGTGCACATTCAAGAACCAGTAAGGGTGCTGGTCATGATGTACATGCCTGTAATTCCAGTGACTCAGGAAGCTAAAGCAGGAGGATCACAAGTTCAAGGCCATCCTTGTCAATTTAATAAAACACTAAATAATGCAGTGAGTCCCTGTATACAAATAAAAAGGACTGGGGATGTAGCTTAGTGGTAAAGCGCTCCTGGGTTAAATCCCCATACCTAAAAAGAACCAGTAAGGGTCTGTCATACTTTTTATCATAATCCCCATTGCTATTTCCTCATCTCAAGTATCAGGGTTTTTAAAATCTTATTACCTTTTTGATAAAGATTAAATTAACTATCTTATCTTAATTTTAGTTTAGAGAAATTTCAGAGGTGAATTTTTGGGTTATCCTTATAATTAACTATGCTTTTGGGAAATTGAATCACAAATAGGATGATTAGAGAAGATTCTTTCATGATCAATTCATGTAATGTCCACAGAGCTCCTTAGCCTGAAGAATGAAGGACTTCAAAGAATACATCTGTGGAGCCATTGTCACAGCACTGTAAAGAACAGCCCAAGTTATCATACCTAGTTTTCAAGAAGATTTAGATCTGTAGCCTATCAGGAGATTAAGAAGATCATCCTATAATAATATTGAAAAGGTTACTTTCTAGGAACGTAAAACTCAGAAGTGACTGTTAGAATTCTTGCCTCAGATACTACTCATAACTTATAAATAGCCTCACTATTCTCACCATGAGGATTTCCATAACACTATTTATAAAGTCAGGCACTTCTAAAGCACCACGTGTAAAAATACACTAGGGCAGTGGACCCAAGAAAACAGAGGAACAGTATTTTATTATGAGACTCATATCTTGTGGAGTGGGCTTCTCTCTTCTCTTTATTACTCTTATATTAAAATGTCCCTTTCAGATCTGTTTTAAAAGACATTGAAATAGAGACTCAAATTTCTGAGCACTTTTTTTTAAAAAATTTATTTATTTTTAGTTTTTCGGCGGACACAACATCTTTGTTTGTACGTGGTGCTGAGGATCGAACCCAGGCCGCACGCATGCCAGGCGAGCGCGCTACCGCTTGAGCCACATCCCCAGCCCAGCACTTCTTAATTGGACGATTTAACCTTTAAGGACTAGTTAGAATTTAAGTGACTTCCTTGATTACTCATATTTTCAGGAAGAAAATGTCTTTCCTTATATAATTGCCTGCCTTTCAGGGACCATTTTATCAGATCAGGCATTTTGTTTACGCAATGAATACCTCTTGTTATTAGCAATTCAGAAGTTATATAAAACACTTTAATAACCTCTAATGATTGAGGTTTACACATACATGAAAAAAACCATTCCATTGTTGGAGAGTTTGGGGATACAGTGAAGGATGCATAGTACTAATTGGTTCAAGGACCACTATGCATAGGAAGTGCTATAACAGAACAAAGTTACACATTATTTTAGACTTAGAAAGGCTTCACAAGGAGAGTGGAATTTGAGCTGAACATGGAAAAGATGTTCAGAATGTCACTGAGCAGATTGGAGCAAGTAGTCTTTTGTGTAGAACAATGAGAATGAAGGCACAGAAACAGAAGGGAAGGTTATTTAGTGTAGGAATTAAAGCAGACTGGCCATTGTACAAAGTTCAAATGGGGACATAGCAAGCATGGCCAGAAAGGTAGATTATAACTAAGATGTTGAGAGCTAGAAGACTCACAAGTTTGAGCTGTATATTGCCGTCTTGTGAAATGCTTAAACTTCAATGTAGGGAAAGACAGGAATAGTCTCCCAGTATTGAATAACTTCCTGCCAGGCTACTCATTTCTGTTCCTCTTTGACAGGACAACATTGATTTTACTAGTAATTCTCAAAACTTTTGATCTCAGTTGTCCTTTATGCTCTTCAACAAAATTTAGGAGCCCAAGGTGCTTCAATTTATGAAGATTATGTCTGTTGATATTTACTATTTTAGAAATCAAAAGATTACTAAAAGCATTTACAAGAACATGTTCCTTTAGCCATTGGAGCGATGGCTTCATAAAACATCAGGTAGCCTTTTCACATTTGTGAAAGAAACTGAAAAGATAGTAGCACCTTAATGTTAGGAAATTTTCTTACTTTGTGCTAGGCAAGTGCTCTACCGCTGAGCCACAACCCCAGCCCCTCAGGGAACTTTATTATGCAAGCCACACCAACATCATCTCCCTGTAATTTTTATTTTCTTGTGGTTTGTATTTCCTCTGTACCTATCTTTTTTCTCCCTAGAATGCTCTTCTGTATGCACATGCTATCACTGCCCCAGTGACATTTCTGCTTAGAAAATGCTCATGTAGTTGTCATCATTCTGTGACAAGTAGTCATGCACCCCTCTGCTTCCCAACACATCTCATAGTGCCTCTTGTGAACTGTGGTTGACTTGTTGGTTTGTATCCTCTCCAGCCAGAATGTGATGCTCTTGGAGTTTGGTGAATATTGGGCTTATCAGTATTTAGTATCTGATTAAAAATTTGTTAAATGTGTGCTAAGTAATTTGATTTTTGCCTTAAAATTTTTAGCTCTGTCCATAATTTTCTTATTTTTTTACTTGTAGAAGGAGGTGAAGAAGAAAAAATGGAAACAGACCCTGAAGCTCAGCAGCCTGAAAAGGTAAGGTCTATTTGAATTGTCTTACAGTAGGAAAAACCAGAGAGAGAGCATGCCTTTTGAACATAATGGTTTCAAGTTTTTTGTATTTGTTTGAATCCCTTTCAGGGAACTATGAATAGTTCTGTCAACCACTTGGATTTGTTGTTTAAGATATAGTTCTTCCAACATATGATAAGAATTTTCCACTTATTTATTTGCTGAAGATTTATCCATACCCTATCTTCTTTTGTACCTCTTTCAGACACAATTTAGAAATATGAATACAAAAGTTAGTGTTGCTGGGGATATAGCTCAGTTGTTGCTTGCCTTGCATGCACACGACCCTGGGTTCAGTCTGTAACCCCACAAACTTTTTAAAAAGTTAATGTTAATGGTGAGTATTGAATTTTAGTCTCTAGTTCCTATACTTGTTCCGGAAGAGAATTAAAGTCATGACATTGTTTTCTAAGAGAGTTAACTGCCAGCAGAATATTATAAAAGATTTAATGAGAAGCTGATATTTGAGGTATTTTTTTTGGGGGGGGGGTTACTAGGGATTAAACTAGTAGTGCGTGTAGCACCATTAAACCACATCTTCAGCCCTATTTTGTATTTTAAGTAAAAATACAAAATAGAGACAGGGTCTCACTGAGTTGCTGAGGCTGAGGCTGAATTTGAACTCATGATCCTCCTGCCTCATCCTCCTGAGCCACTGGGATTAAAGAGTGGATAGAACTATTAACAATGCTAGGTAGGGAGAGACAATAGTATATCAATGCAAGGAGGGCATCAAAGTGCTCAGAATGTTATTGACCTATTCGCTGTTCGTAGGAAATTGTAAATTCAAGGTAGGCTGGACAGAATAAGACCATATAGCCTCTTCAAGGACTGGATATGGGTGTTTACATTCCCCAGACTGTTACAGAATATAATGGGCAGTCAGCCACCATTTGGGTATGTAAAAGCAGGGATTTAAGTCTTGATTACATGTGATATTCTTAATTTATAGATAAGGAGAATATAGGATAATAATAAAATGGATTGTAATTCCTACTGTGTCTCATGCTTTGTATTTTCTTGTTTTTTCTCCCCTGAATTTCTTTTTTGGGCAGTACTGTGAATAAAACCCAGTGCTTTATATAAACATTCTACTCTACCACTAAATTACATTATATGCCTTTTTTGTTTTTTTTTTTTTTTTTGGAGACAAGATCTTGTTAAATTGCCCAGGCTGGCCTCACCCATTTGCAGTTTTCCTGTCCTGGTCTCTTGAATATTTGGGATTATAAGTTTGCATCATTTTGATGCAACCTTTACCAGGTTTGATTTTATTTAATTCTTTTTTTTAATATTTATTTTTTAATTGTAGTTGGACACAATATTTTTATTCCATTCATTCATTTTTTTAAATCTTGTTTTTTTAATATTTATTTTTTAGTTGTAGTTGGAAATACCTTTATTTTTTATTTATTTTTATGTGATGCTGAGGATCGAACCCAGGGCCTTGCATGTGCTAAGCCACAACCCTAGCCCTCATGTAATTCTTAAAGCAGCTTGATCAAATTAATGATTGTGTCTCCATTTTATAGATGATGTGATATAATTTATCTAGAGTCATAGGAATTTCAAAATCCGAAAATAATACCATATTTGTCCAAGGAATTGTAGTATTCAGTTCCCAGTGCATGAACATTTGCTTTTTGGTGGCTGTCCCTAAGATCACCAACAAATGGTTAGATTAAAAAACTTTGTCAGCTTTTTTTTTCCTGGTAGCATTTCTTCCTGCTTCTAAAAGGACTGTTTTTAACTAACTCCTTATTCTCTTGTTTTTGTACCTCTTTCAGGCAGAAAACAAAGTGGAAAATGAAACAGGTGAAGGTGATAAAGTACAAGATGGAGAAAACGAAAAAAATAGTGAGAAGGAACAGGATAGTGAAGTTAGTGAAGATATCAAGTCAGGTAATTTGAAAAGTTCCTTAGATTTCATTATTATGTAATTATTAAAAAATGCATGAAAAATGCAGGTAGAAATGTTTCTTCATCTATTTTGGGTTTGTATTTTAATGTAATAAATTCGCATTTGAATTTCATTTAGCAGCTAGGTACCAGTGCTGATTCTAGTAGTTTTATTTTGCCTCTTCATTTTCAATAGTACACAGATGAACTAGTTATTCAATACCACTGAAGCACAGCCCCTATACCTGCCATTTTATTATCATTGTCATTGGTTGATATAACCCTTTTTACCTTCCTCAAGGCTTGTGGAAATACTTTGTTCTCAGTTTCTGATTTTCTTTAGACCCTAGGGGTTCCCAGAGCATTCTGCTTACTAAAACAAATTTGTGGGTCTTAGGTTAAGTTCTCCTGAATTTTCCTTTATATCCAAGGGAACTATACACAGAACCTAGAGAAATAACAGGAAGACATTTAGAAAGTACATCTCAAAAAGTGGCAGACCTAAATGCTTGGAATGATTGAACAAAACTTAAAAAAAAAAAGAAGAAGAAAAGGGCTGAGGTGAGAGAGAACATGGGTTATGGAAACTATGTACACTGGTAATAAAGCTTTCTGATATTTTCAGAAGAAAAAGAGACCGAAGAGAACAAGGAACTCACTGATACATGTAAAGAAAGAGAAAGTGATACTGGGAAGAAGAAAGTGGAACATGAAATTTCTGAAGGAAATGTTGCCACAGCAGCAGCAGCTGCTCTTGCCTCAGCTGCTACCAAAGCCAAGGTCAGCCCTTTGCAGTGTTCTATTACACTATGAATGGCCATATTGTTTTGAGTTAATTGGAAACATTTAGTATAAAGAGCCTTGCTCCCAATAGGAGATGACTATTTGCTTGAATGGCATTTCTAGGTTAAGAAATTCACAGGCAGGAGGAGGTTGGAAGAAAAAGGAAATCCGGTCCTAAAGGGTGACTTTTTTCATTCCATTCATTGTGTCATTTAGCCTTGGAAGACTACAGAGATTGAAGGCAGATACTGAAGTCCCTTTTAGGGACCAATTGTCTTTTTGTGATGAATTTGTCAACAGAACTTGTCTTGGACCATTGTTCAAATAATCTCTATCAGATTGAAATACTTATTATTTTTAAGACAAAACTCTTGTTTCCTTATATAAATACATCACCCTTATTACAGACTGAAAGGAGGGAGGGAACTGAAAATAGCTCTTTTTCTGCTTGAATTTGCCAGCTTTTCTGGGGGTGGTTTTTTCTATTTATAATAAAGTATCGGCTGCACAGCATATTTAAGAAGACAAGAAAATGTTACTTTTCTCCACTTCATGTTAATTTAGCATTTTAAAGTATTCCAAACATGAATATATGAAGTTTTAAAAAATCTTTTCACTCATTCTACATTCTACCTCAGAAGTAATTTCCTTCCATTATAGGTTACCACATTCAAAAAGCAGTGATTATAAGTACATTTCTAATCATTTTTTATCTTGAGCTTGGTAAAGGTGTTCTTTCATGTTTTTTAATTTCCTCAAAATTTTCAGCTCCTGTGAATTTCTCTGAAAATGATTCATAAAAGACCCATAGATGAACCAGTTCCAACCACAAGGCCACTGTTTTGAGTGCCCACCCACGTGGCCTATGTCCAGATGGACTTGGGAGAATGGGTGTCTAGAGGGCATAGTAATGTTCAGTCAACCCAGCAGTTTCCCAGCTGATATTTACTATTATAATCGCTTGACATCCCACATATTCATAGTTCCCAGGTCTTCCAAAGGTATCTTCTGATCTGTATGGCTTTTTAGCTCAATTTTAAGTATTCACTTTCCCCTACCACCACCAACACAGTTCCTCTAGGAAGTTTTGAGGTATACTCTTGCTTAAGTGAGTGCTAACATAGATACCAATTTGTGTTTCATGTTTTCTAGTTTTATGCCTTCATTGGAAACACCGTTTTATGTCTCTTTGTCTTTTCCTCTGACTGTTTCGTCAGCTTGTCTTTGAGCTCTTATTGTTAATGCCGTTACCAGAGTTCTTAGAAACTTTAAGGATTGTCTTGGGCGTATTCTTTCGTTTTATAGATGAGATGCTAGATGCTAACATGACTAGATGATTCAAGAACTTTTCTTTCTCATCCTCCAGGTCTGCAACTTCAGGTGATCTTTGATTCCTCTGATTCTTTTAACATTCCCTGTCTGGTCAGCTACCAAATTCTTCCTAGCCCTATCTGTTAATGTCCCACCCTCCCTTAGGTCAGCTTCCCTTACTTTTATTTTTTTATTTTTTAACCTTGTACTAGTAATTGAACCTAGGGGTATTCTGATCCACCACTAAGCTACATCTCTAGCACTTTTTAAAATTATTATTTATTTTTAAAAAATTTTAAGTTGTAAATGGACACAGTATCTTTATTTTTTATTTGTTTATTTTTATGTGGTACTGAGGATTGAACCCAGGGCCTAGTAGAGGCTCTAGAGCTAGCTCCTGAACAGATAAAGTAGCATGCTTTCCCCCATCCTAGCTTACCACTGAGCCACATCCCAAGCCCTTTTTTAATTTTTTCTTTACTTGTAGATGGACACAATACCTTTATTTTGTTTGTTTATTTTTTAATTTTGAGAAAGAATCTTGCTAAGTTGCTTAGGACCTTGCTAATTTGCAGAGGTCCTAACCTCAAACTTGGAATCTTCTTGCCTCAGTCTCCCAAGTCTCTTGGATTACAGGCATGCACCACTGCACCTGACATGGAACATGTCCGTTTTTGCATTGCATCTTAGTGATAGCTGTGACTTTCCCCACTGAAAGGAGGGGTATGAGACTGGAAGCAGGAGCCCACTGACAAGGTGCTCTCTGGGTCCCTTCCATCTGGGTCTTCAGGCTTAAAGGAAAGGAAGGACCCTGAACTATACTACTTTAATAACTTCCCTCTCCATCCGTTTAAAATTTCAGAGTCTTTAGTAGGGGTTCAGAATTTCTTTGTGATCAGAACCCTTTTTGGTTTTCAAGCCTGTTTTCTTTTTCTTTTCTTTTTTTTTTTTTTTTTTAATAATTTTTAGTTGCCAATGGATTTTATTTCTTTATTTATATGTGGTGCTGAGGATCGAACCCAGGGACTCATACATGTCAGGCAAGCACTCTACCACTGAGCCACAAACCCAGCCCAAGCCTGTTTTCTTAATGTGTACCTCCTGTATTATTTTCTTTATGCCATTCTGTTAAACAGAATCATGTTTTACCTCTAGCTTCCCTCAGAATATGTTTCTTTTACTCTTTCCTGTTATTTCCCTACTCTATATCACTGTGCTGTGGCCTTAATTCCTTGCCTGAGAAGGAATTAAACTGGTAGGCTACTTTGAAAAGTTTCACAATACCTTGTGTTTTTCTCAGATATCACAGCTATTTAATATCTGCAGCTTTGGGCACAGAAGTGCATTTAGTAGGCACTACTTACTGACAATCTTACATCTGTTTGAATTTTTTACTGCGTAGAAACTACCTTTATGGATCATTTGGCCGAGGCCTTCACTATTCAGAAAAGTGTCTACAGAATGTTGTTTCCCCCTGAGAATAAATTTCATTCTGCTCATATTTCAAATTACTAGGAAGTTATATTTTTCTTCTCCACCCCCCACCAGAGATTGAACTGATAGCCACATCCCCAGCCTTATTTTGTATTTTATTTAGAGATAGGGTCTCACTGAGTTGTTTGCTTTTGCTGAGGCTGGCTTTGAACTCGTGTTCCTTCTGCCTCAGCCTCCCAAACCACTGGGATTATAGGTGTGCACTACCACACCTGGCTAGATTTTCATTTTTATTATGTTTCCCTCTGGTTTGTGAATATACTATACATGCTTATGCTATATAGCTTGGCAATGTGACCTGTTCTGTACCACTTACAGCTGCATCTGATATATCTCACAGCACATAATCATTTTTGTACTACGTGGTAATCAGAGGGTAAGGAATTCACTTAAATTACTGTAATTAGTATAACTTAGCTAGCCAATCTAAGTTTCAGTTACTCTCTTAATTGTGTCTATAAACAGCCTTATTATTATTAAGAGTTTGTCACCCTCTGACATGAAGTGATAATTAGTCTCTACATCGATCTCCTGAACAGATGAGGTGGCATGCTTTCTGGTTTCTCCCTATCCTTACTATAGGAGATGCTCTTCAAGAATATGTCCATTTTTGCATTGCATCTACTGATAAGTTGTGAATTGTGCCACCTGAGGTAAGAGTGTGTGAATGTAAGCAGGAGCATCATTAGTTAGGTCCCTTCCATTGGAGCGTTTAGACTTAGAAGAAAGGAAGGGCCCAGAACTGTTGCTGGAATAAACTAGAATTTCTAGAACATGTGCACTTGCACGCACGCACTCACTCTCTCTTTTTCCAACAACAATAGATTCAGCTCTTCCAAGAAAGCAGGAGACCATGTTTCCTTAAAGTCACATACATTTCTTTCAGTTTTATTCACAAATCACTTTATGTTTACATCCCTAAAATGGTGAAAATAGGTGTTAGCTCTGGGGTAATACGAAGTAATTTTCTTAATATCTCAAAAATATATCATTTGCTCATTTACTGAAATTTCTTCTGGAGATAGGAAAGTCAGCACTGTATTTGATGTCTTTAATCAACACTTTAATTAGGAAGTGTTGATTAAAATTAAAGGAATCGAGTTCAGTTTCTCAATAGACTGACTCACTCTCCTGTTGTTTCTACTCCCTACATCATGTTTTCCTTACCTTCTCTCTAAAATTGCCAAGCAGGCGTAAATTTGGGTCTTCCCTAGGCCTCCTTGACTTTGGGGACTGGAAATCAGATAAGTAGATAGCACTTTAAATGCTGGGGAGGCTTTGGGAGTCAAAAAGCAAGGAGGCCTTTGGAGGAACTAATGTTAACGTGTCTGAGGTTCCCAACATTGTTAGTGCTAGGAGAGTAGGTCAACAAAGTAGGCCCATAAAGCATAAGTAAGGCTGCAGCTTCCAAGTATTGCACCTATTGTGTTCCAGGCACTGTTCTAGGGACATTGAGTCCTCATAACAAACCTACTGCAGGTAGTTGTTTTCTAGTTTGACAGATGAAGAGAAAAGGTACCTTCTAGACCTGTCTATACATACAATAAGCATTCTTTCCTCTGCTTTCTGGCTGTTAGCTGCTTAAAGAAAGCTAGAATGATAGGATACTAATCTTAGTATGAAGGGAGACAAGCTGAATACATACCAAAAAAAAAAAAAAACTTTTAAAAACATATTTAAAGCTTGTTCTGATTAACTGCTCAACAAAATTAAACTCCCTTTAATGCATAAAATAGTAAAATAACTTCTGCTTGGACAGCCGTAAATTACTATTCTACCTCATACTTTGTATATCATGTTTCAGAATCTTCAAACCAGGATTTATTTATTTTTTTTAAGAGAGAGAGAGGGAGGGTTATTTTTTTAAAAAAAATATTTATTTTTCAGCTTTTCACAGACACAACATCTTTGTTTGTATGTGGTGCTGAGGATCGAACCCAGGCTGCACGCATGCCAGGCGAGTGCGCTACCGCTTGAGCCACATCCCCAGCCCCCAGGATTTTTTTTTTTTTTTTTTTCTTGGTACTGATGGTCAAACCCAGAATTTCTCTACCACTGAGCTACATTCTCAGCCATTTTTATGTATGTTTTTAAATTTTGAAACAGTCTTGCTAAGTTCCCTGGGCTGGCCTTGAACTTGTGATCCTCTTGCCTTGGCTTCCTGAGTATCTGGTATTACAGGCATATGCCATTATGCCCAGCTCACCTTGTTTTTGAAGGATATTTTAATGGGTATACAATTAAAGGTTAACAGTTACTTCCTTTAATTCTTTTTTTTTTTTTAATACATCCTCTACCACTGAACTATATCCCCAACCCCATTAAGATTGTTTTTAATTTTGATAAAGTCCAACTTAATACTTTATCACTTGTGCCTTTGATCATATCTAATAAATGTTTTATTTAATCCCAGACCATTTAGATTTACTTCTGTTTTCTAGTCTAAGAATTTTTTAGTATAAGCTCTTAGATTGAGATCTATGATCCATTGCGTTAATTTTTGTGTATGATATAAGGTAATGAGCCAAACTAATTACTTTGCATTGGTTAACTCATCCAAATCTACCTTTAAACTTTGTTACAGAAATATTGGGTGTGTGTGTGTGTGTGTGTCCGTCCTATATATAGAGAGAGAAATAGACAAAATGAATCTCTGTACCTGTTATCTAACCTTGGTTATCAGTGTCTTGTCTGTCAGTCTTTTATCTGTTTCTATTTGCTTTTGGACAGTTGCTGTACCTTCCTTAGGTTGGGTCTATGACTTCTAGATGTCATTGTCTCTTAAGTTTTTCTAGTATTATTCTATGTTAGCTAGAACATATCCTTTAGTAGCATATGCAAAAAGTAAACTGAGTTCTTCATTTCAAAAAATGTCTTTATTGTGTGTACTCATTTATTGATTTAAGTTCCTATACATGAAATCCTAATTTGAAGTTCATTATCTCAGAGTTGGGAAGGCATTTTGCCATTTTCCTCAAAAATATGAATTTGCTTTTAAGAAATCTGATCTAGGACTGGGGATATAGCTCAGTTGGTAGAGTGCTTGCCTCACATGCACAAGGCCCTGGGTTCAATCCCTAGCACTACAAGAAAGAAAGAAAAAAAAAATCTGATCTGGTCCAGAATGTTTTTGTAACCTGTTGGGGGTTTTGTTTTGTTTCTTTGTTTGTCTCTTTAAAGGAGATATGTAAGGATTTGTCTCTCTGTCTTGTGTTCTTAAATTTCCAATGATGTTCATTGTGAGTCTTTTTCCATTTTACTTGTTTATTTTTGACATTTGGTTACCCTTTCAATTTGAAGACATTTGTTCTGAAGTTTTAAGAATTCTTGACATGTTTTGGAATTTATTTAATAATGCATGGGGATGCCTCCGAATTCCTGAATAAATCTCATTAAATTAGAACAGGTTTTTTTTTTTTCCTCTTCTTTTGGTAACTTGGGATTTGTTTTTATATATTCATACATGCACCCAAAATAACAGTATAATTTGGTCATTTTTATTCCTTAATACTTCCCCTTTCTCTACACTACCACCCTGTTTTTCTACTGGTTTTCTCTTTTTGGTTTTTTGGTGCCAGAGGATTGAACCCTGGGTTGCTTAGCCACAGAGCTCCTTCCCCAGTGCTTTTTTATTTTATAGGTGGGTACATATCTTTGTTTCATTATTTTACTTTTATGTGGTGCTAAGGATGGAACCTAGTGCCTCACGCATGCCAGGCAAGCGCTCTACAACCCCCCCAGCCCCCGCCCCAAGACTTTTTTAATGCCTCTTTGTAGCTTTTAAATTTTATATTATGCATAAACTTATAAAAAATATAAATTATATAACAATATACAATGATAACAGTCTTAGAGTTCTGTAATATTTATTTAGACTGGGTAATGGGTATAGTTTATGATAGTTCAGAAAAGTAAACATGATTATTATAAAGTTGTTGTGCTGAGGTTGTGGCTCAGCGGTAGAGCGCTCGCCCAGCACATACAAGGCCCTGGGTTCAATTCTCAGCACTACATAAAAATAAATGAATAAAAATACTGTGTCCAACTAAAAAATTTCTTTAAATAAATAAAGTTGTAAAACCTCATCCTCATATTTTGCTTACATTTCTGAATCTTCCTGCATATGGGTCCCCAGAGCTTGAACATAAAACTATATTTCTCTTTTTCAACTGAGAAGAAAAAAAAAAAAAACAAGTCTTCCACTATGTGTTATATGTCAGTTTAGCTCCTAGAAACCTGTTAAATTCTTTCATGTTAGCTTCTAGGTTCTGTAGGAAACAGAGCAGTAAGATAGCCACTCTATGCCATTTCTTAAAACCTCGTGTAGAAGCAAGATGAGCACAAAAGTTCCGCAGGTATTATGAAGGGGAAATGCAAAGTGGTATTGGGAAGCTCCAGTTGGCATCTGTAGAAGGTAGGATTGATCTTTACAGGTAGTCAGAGCCCTGGCCAAATACGGGTAATGTGCATTCTTCTTTGTACTGCTTAGCTGGCAAGAAGCATGAGTAGGACTCACCATCAGGCTGGAGGCAGCAGATGGCAGTCTTCCAGAGTAACTTCCTGTCTGCTCCTGTGTTTGCTTTTCTGGCTCTGGATGCCATTCTCATGCTCTGGGCAATACTGTTCTGTCCTTCCACACACACAGTCTGCTCACCACTGGGAAGAGAGCAGCTTTGCATCTGCTCCTTTGCAGCTGAGGAGACAACTGCCTGCCTTAGGGAAGAGAGGATGGTGAGGGGAGGTACAGGGGAGAGGCTGAGGAAGTTCACCACAGGTCACCTATCAAAGCCCTAGTTTAACCTCTCCTCCTTTATAGGCTCTTTGATGGGAGAAGTTTACCATGAGAGAGATTTCCTTCAATCCTTTAAAAGGGTTGCTTTAGCTATAAGGACCAGGAATTTAAGGAGAGTTATTATTTTACATTGAAATAAGTGTTTGGAAGAGACATGCAAATTGGACATATAAAGCACACACCTTCAGTTACAGAATTCCCACTTTGAGAGGGCTGGGGGTATAGTTCAGTGGTAGAGCACTTACCTAGTATACATAAAGCCCTGAGTTCCATCCTCAGCACTGCACAAAAGCAAAACAAAATTCCCACTTCAAATTGCATTTTTTAATGTTTTTTTAAAACAAATACTTACCTAAATAATTTGAATGATCTTTTTCTCTTAGCATCTGGCTGCTGTGGAAGAGAGAAAGATCAAATCCCTCGTAGCTCTCCTGGTTGAGACACAAATGAAGAAACTAGAGATTAAACTTCGACATTTTGAGGAGCTGGAAACTATCATGGACAGAGAGAAAGAGGCTGTAAGTAAGAGGAATTCCATAGTGGGTGTTTGACACTTAACCCTAACCACCTTTCAAAAATACAAGTTAGATAATATAAATAGTGACCTACCCCATTGGTCTCTGTAGCTCTATTCTGTCGTTTTGGGCTGGTTTGATTGTCCTTTCCAAAGGATTATCAGCCAGTGATTATAAATAAAAGGAACTCCATTCACTTTCTAAAACCAGTTGTCTAAGCTTCTTATACCCCTTTGCTGTGTAGATACATGACATTAAATTATACAAATTAGAACTTGGACTTACTTTCATTACCTACTTGTTTATCAATGAAGTAAAATCCATATAATTCCATTATCTGATTCAGGGATTTTTCTTGATTACCCATCTTTTTCAGTGTAAATATGAGGAAGTAGACATTAATCTCAAGAGCCTCATTTTCTGTGATCCCTCCTGACATCCGGTCTTGAACTTTCTCATCTTTCCTTCTCTCCCCTGTATATTGAGCCTCTTACACAACATTCTCTGGAACAGAAACTTTTGACATAAGGATATGACCCAAACAGAAAATTTATGAAATAGTCCAAAAATGAGAAAGGATGCCAGGAAAATAAAAAACTGAGAAGCACAGGAACATTTTGCTTTTTCAGAAATTCCCTTGAGATAACCAGAGATTGAGTTCTTGGGAGTTTATTTTTTTAAAATGGGTTGAGAAGGAATTCATGACTTCCTAAACATAAGCTGAATGTGAGGATTTAGTTAGAATTTTCCTCCTGTTTTGATTTTTTAAATCTACATACGAGATGTTAATTCTCTTCTCTAAATAGAATTTTAAGAATAAATTATTGCAGAAGAGTGCACATTTTTATGGATCTATTTGTATTTTTTCAACTGTTTCTCAGTGGTCAATCCAAGTAAGTCCTCTGGCAAATTCTTCCTGATGAGTAATCCAGTAACTCTCACCATACTTCATTTTCATTTTGTCTTAAGACCAGCTGGGATACTAACAAGACATGTTAATCTATAGAATAGAGAGGAGAGAGTCTACTTCAATAACTCTCCTGCTTCCATCCCCACCACCCCATCTCCAGTTCCCTGATGTGAGCAGTTCCTAACTGAGTGTACTCTCAATCACTGCACTCCCCACATCTTTTTTTTTTATTTATTGCTGATAGATCATTTATTTATTTATTTATTCGTTTATATGCAGTGCTGAGAATCAGACCCAGTACCTCACACATACCAGGCAAGTGCAATACCACTGAGCCACAGCCACAGCCCCCGAACATCTGTCTTCGAGCTCCTGTCTGCTATACTTTGGCCCTTTCCTGCCCAAGAGCCTTTGAGACCCCAAACTCATCTCCGTTACCCTCTGCACCAACCATGCCAGACCACACATAGGCTTCCCTTGCAGCCTTCTTCTCTTTGACACCTGATTGTATCCTGTTCCTCTGCCAGGAAGATTTTTTTTTTTTTTTTTTTTTTTTTTTTTGCCTATCCCCTGTATCTTTCAGCTATGGGTGATATGCTCTCCTTTTTTACCACTGTGGCAGCCTCGAAAGCACTTCCTGTATATAATTTCCAATTCTTGTGTCCACATCCCATACCAGAAAATATACTCTTAGAGGGCAGGGACTTACTCATCTGTCTTCTTTAACACAGAACTGGCGCATCATAGGCCCTTATTTAAGTATCTTGAATGAATTCATGCCAGCATCATTGTCAAAAGTTGAAAAAAATGGAAAGGAAAATTGGCCCTTGGAGGGTTTAGTTTAATATGGAAAATAGTCACGAAAAGAAATACTAGTAATACAGAGTGTTCAGTGCTATTGGGGAAATAGAAAGGAGGAATCCCTGGGAGATGCAGAAAGGGAAAGGCTATCAGAGAAAATTTCTAGAGGTGTTGCTTTAGGGAATGAGTATTTGTGTTTATCCTTAATAAGCTTTTCTTTTGTCATTTTGTGGAGTCTCTTAGGGGACTCTGGCAATAGGGCTACAACATAATGAGTTATTGGCACATGCAGAATTCCAGTGGTGCTTAAGTAGTTACCAACAGCAACCAGATGCCTTATTTTCATTCATGAAGCCTGAGTGATTTATTAGCCTTGAATGTTGGGGTGACCCTAGCTGAGCTCTTATAGAACAATGTCTAGATTGTCCAGGGGCTCTTCTCTTAGCTCTAAATCATTTTCTTTTCAGAGAGTGAATTTATACCACCAGTCTTTTACACCTGATAGAACTGGTCTGTCATCTAAGAATAGTAGAGCCCTTATTCTTTTCCACTTCTGTTCATTGGCTCCCAGACACCCAGCAGCAGTATATAATGGCTTCACTTCTCTTAGCTCATCAGTTTTCCTTCTGTTGTAAATTTTTAAAAAATTTATTTACGTACTTATTTGGTACTGGGGATTAGATTAAATCCAAGGCCTTAAACATGCTAGGGCAAGTACTGTAACACTGAGCTACATCGTATCCCTTTTTTTCAGACATGACCTTACTAAATTGCCCAGGTTGGCCTTGAACTTGGATCCTCTTGCCTTAGCCTCCCAAGAAACTAGAATTACAATCATATCCACTGTACCCAGCTTTTTTGTAATTCATCTCAATCCTCTATAAACTTTCTAAAGTGGGGTGTCACTGTTTTCCTCAGATTGTTCTGATCTTCTGAGGATTAGCAGTCCTCCTGCCTTGGCTTCCCAGGTATCTAGGATAACAACCATACACTATCACACCTGGCTCTGACTTTTTTTAAAATATTAAATTCTAATCAGAGCACACAAATTATTTTACAATATAGTATCTGAACAAAACAGCACAACTGAAAATGGGAAAATACTGACACTATCCAATACACAGGGCTGCTCTGCTCAAATTTTTTGGAATCGGCTACATTTAGTACAGGAAAATTCTTTGTACAGGACAGCCCTTAACCCTGCCTAATGAGTATCAATAGCTGAACTCTGTTATTTACCTATTACTGCATTAAAAATTAACAACAAAGCTTAGTAACTAAAACCAGATAATATTTATTTTCTCACATGGTTTCTGAAAAGTTATTCAAAACAGCAAGAGCGTGGTAAAGCACCCCAAAAGGGAAACCTATTATCTCAACCTGGAAGATACATCACTTCTGTTGTACCTTCCCAGCCACACAGACCAAGCCTAGTGGGTTCAGCAGGGATGGTGTACATATTAGGAAGTGGATGGTTAGAGGTCAGCTTGGAGACTTGCTTTGACAATGACCAGAATTAATCCTTTGAACTTCAAAATGTCTCCTGTTCATTTTTTGCACAATTAAAACATGAGTTAGCCAGGTGCAGTGACACATACTTGTAAGTCCCTCTCCTGAGGCAGGAGAATCACAAGTTGGAGACCAGCCTGGGCAACTTGGTAAGGCCCTCTCTCAAACTAAAAATAAAATAGGACAGGTGTTATGGTGCACGCCTGTAATCCCAGTGGCACAGGAGGCTGAGGCAGGCATATCACAAGTTCAAAGCCAGTCCCAGCAACTTAGCAAGACCCTGTCTCAAAATTTTAAAAATGGCCAGGGATATAGTTTATTGATTAAGCACCTCTGGCTTAAATCCCTGGTATCAAAATTAAAAAAAAAAAAAAGAAAGAAAGAAATAGTATTGGGGGTATAGCTCAAGGGTAGAGCACCCCTGGGTTAAATCTCCAGTGGACAGGGTTGGGGAATATGACCTGTTTTTCTCCACCTGGCACTAGTACTCTGTTCTGTGAGCAAGTAAAGCCATAACTACTAATCTCCTGGTGATTTTCACACAGAACTATTTTAAAGATGAGAGAAGGATGGCATATGCCTGGCACAGTGTTTAGCACATAGTTAATGTTCAGTAAATATTTATGTGCCTTCTTTTATGCACACCAGTATGCAGCAATGATATATGAATGTTAAATATTTATGAGCTGTTTCTGGCTTTGTGAATATTAGGTTACTCAGTGTGTTAAAGCATTTTATATAGATTTTCTCAGTTTGGTGAGACCCAAGCAATTTAATCTCCAAAAATTATATAAGGAAACTATAAGCAAGGAAATACTTATGCTTTGAATCTCCCTGTTCAAGAATCCAGTAGTGATGCTGAATGGCGTAATCTTAATTTCTTCATTAGTTCTTCTTAGAGATGAGACAGGTAGGTTATGAACTTCTGTTCACACAGGTCAAAAAATGACATGCCAGGTCTTAAACCCATGTTACTTAGCAGTCTGGATTTATGTAGTATTTTATAATTTATAACGAAATAAGCCATTTTTATCACATTTTAACCTAGGGACTCTGAAGTAGGCAGGTTTTGTCATCCCCTTGTGAGTCAATAAAGCTGATGCTGTGGAAAGTGAACAGATCCTCTGGTTGTGGAGCTTCCCAGCTCCCTAATTTCCTTGTGCCTACCGCATTGCCTCAGTTCAACATTTTGGGGGGTGGGGTGGGGTAAGGGGCGTTACTCACTGAGTTACTGAGGGTGTTACTAAATTGTTGAGGCTGACCTCAAACTTGGAATCCTTCTACTACCTCAGGGTCCCTAGTCACTGGGATTACAGGTATGCACCACCATACCTGACCCTCAATTTTTAAAGAGCACTCTTACTTGCTTAACCCAATACACAGCAGATTCAGCATAATTTTTCTTTAATTAAACATTTGGTTTTGTTTAAAACAGATGTGAAGGTGTTTTTTTTCCCCCCAATACCTTAAAATCGGGTGTTCTCTTGAGTCTTAAGTATTTGGTAATTAAGAATAAGGATGTAGGGCTGGTGTTGTAGTTCAGTGGTAAAGCACTTGCCTCGCATGTGTGAGGCTCTGGGTTTGATCCTCAGTATCACACAAAAATAAGTAAAGATACTGTAGGTTCATCTACAACTAAAAAAAAAAAAAAAAAAAGAATAAATAAGGATATAGACCAGGCATGGTGGCACATGCCTGTAATCCCACCAAACTTGGAAGGCTGAGGCAAGAGGAACACTAGTTTAAAGCCAGCCTCAGCAATTTGGTGAGACCCAAGCAATTTAGCAAGACCCTGTCTCACAACAAAAAATAGAATAAGCTAGGGATGTAGCTCAGTGGTTAAGCACCCCTGGGTTCAATCACCTATACCAAGAAAAAAAGAAGAAGAAGAAGGATGTAAAGATTTTAAATGTTTTATAGGTATCATTAGTGCTCAGCAGCCATTGTCCCAGTGTTCTCAGTGTTAATAAGAAGGAAGGCAGTTAAGGAATTTACAGTCTGTCTGGGAGATGGCAAAGCAAGAAGCATCGACTCCTGTCTCCAGAAAGATGCTGCTGGACCAAGCCACCGTTATTTAGTGCCACACTCAGGTCACACTCAGCAGTCAGGAAAGCAGATTTTAGACAGATTGTGTTAGAAACTACAACAGTCTGGAGACAGCCAGAGTACCTGGACCCTGCCTATAGCAGCATTCACATTTTAATGTTTTTAAAAATAAAAAAAGACTTTTTTTTTTTGAGGCCAGTGAGAATTAGCTTTGGACTAATTACTCTGTGAGTCTCTGGCATTTATTTGGCTAGGAATAAAAATTGTGTTACCTCCAGAAAATAAAGACATTGAAGGACGCTCAAAGCTGTGAGAAACCCAGACCATGTGCTTAAAGAGGTGAGAGGGAAGTTGGGGCGTTTTACACATCGAGACCAAATACTGTAAGGTAAAGGGGCAGTGAAAATTCAGAGAAGATCGGCTCTGGCTGACATGATCTTCCTTTCAGTTTATGATAGCAAGAATCAGTCTGTCAGCTGTATTGTAGAGAGTAAACTATAAGGTGGCAAAGTCAAACTGGGAAACTAGTGGGAAAGCTGTTGGGATAACCCATATAAGACGATGGTAATTTTAGGCCATGCTGGCAGCAACGAAAAAGAAGGAAGTGGAACTCATACCCATCAAATAATCAAGTCCTTTGTTTCATATGCATCTTATATTATTATTCCAAGATTAATAAAACCATACCCAGAAGCAGATTCACTTCTGAAGCACAAAGATGGATACCCTTTTGAAGCAAGCACATTGTAGCAAAGACAAGATGACCAGACATAGTAATAGAACAGACTGACCCTTTGGGATTCTGCCACTGGAAGCATATATGGAAATAGAAAATGTAGTTGTGTTTTTTCCCCTCAGGTAATAAGGAATGGGCATATCTGTTTTAGATTTGGTTTCTTCAGTGAATGACTCCCTCACTGATACCAAACACTGAAAAGGAAGGTGTGATTATTTATTTTAGTTCTGAGGACAAGAACTAATGCCTTCAAGTCTAGGCTTTTCAGTCCTTGGCAGTGAGGATGGGTTTTTTGGTGCCCACCATCTTTTCCCCTTTCCCACCCCTCCTCCCTGCGTTATGCAAATAGAGATTTGGAGAAGAGCTTTGTGTGCACTTCAGCTGCACTTGCAGCTGTGTCTGCATTTGGTGTCTTGATGTTGAAAAGTGCTCTGTTGTAAGTTCCGCTTGGATACAACTGCTTTGTACATACACAGTGTAGGAGCACAGAGGAATAGGAAGGCAGGGTAATGGTGCTGTGGGGGTTGCCCAGGGGCTTCAGAGCAGGGTACAGGCAGCCTTGTATGAAACTGGTTCCCTGAAGCCACATTGGAGTTCTGAAGAAAGTTAACAGGTTCATTAACACTGTATTTATGTGAGTAATTTACAGTTTGGCTTTTGAGCCTTGTGTACATAGTCCTAGGAAATGGAGAAGGCAAAGAATGAAATCACAATGTCTGTAGGACATAACTTGTGGAATGTTTGGTATTTTTTATTCCAAATTGTTGTGTGTGATGTAAAAAATTCAAATAATAAAGTGAATTTTAAAAGGTTTTGTTGTTGTTGTTGTTGTTGTTTTCCTTCTTTTTAGTACTAGGGATCAAACCCAGGACCTCAAGCTTGCTAGGCAAGTGCTCTACCATTGAGCTTCACCCCCTATCCCCTGTGCTCAGTTTCATTACTAGAAATAATCACTATGAGTTTACTGTTTTTGGAACATTTTTAGTGGGTGTATAAGTGTGGTTATACTTAATTACTTTTTTTTTTTCCCCCTGAAGCAACTTAGACCCTGTCCCAAAATAAAAAACAAAAAGAGCTGGGGATATAGCTCAATGGTAAGGCACCCCTCGGTTAAATCTCCAGTTACCCCCCGCCCCCCCCAAAAAAAAGTGCTTTAATGATTGTCCTTACACACGCTTACTTAGGTACAGTTTTCTAGGACAGATTTCCAAATATCCAGTCACTGGATCATTAGTTGAATGCATTTAAAATATGACCAGAATTGCCAAATTTCACTAAAAAATCCCTAGTTCACATTCTTTCTAATTGCCATGAAAGTGAATGCTGTCTTCATTTGGATTCAATAAAAATAAGGTGTCCAAAATGAGACAGATATTTCCTTTGCAAGCTGAGGCCAGGATGTGGCCATAAGCTTTACTACTTCTACCATAAAGTAGAAATGGCCCTCTTGGAGCCAACTGGGAGCCTGCTGTCTGAGCATTACTCTGATCTCAGGGGACCTGTTTGTTCCATATTAGAGCTTTAAGGTTAAAGGAGATTCTCTTTGAGGTGTATATATGTGTTTAATCACTTACACTTTTTCATGTTTCTAATTACTTTCTCTTAATTACTTCTTATGTTTTAAAATGACAGATGAAGTTCAGAAATAAATAGGATAAAGGTTAATTCATATCATAGGTGAGAAAACTGGGCAAATTTTTCCTCCCATCCTCTCAATGATAGATTTCCTATTTCTTTCCAAGGTTAATACCTTGATGATAAGGTTAGACTCCAAAGAGAGAGGCTAGTGTGGTTATAGAAATCAAAACAAAAACACTGGTCTGGGTAAGAGCACCAACTTTCTCTTCAGTGACAGAAAAATCTCCAGTAGTAATTTAGCTTTCTCTTAAAGTAGATTTTGACCTAACTTCTGTAGTTCTTACACAACTGCAGGACTTCAGCCAAGTTGTCCAAACTAATTCAAAAAGAACATAGGTGAAGGGCAGCCTCTTAAATCTAACCTCAGCAAATTATTAGAGTCCTAAATTTCCTAGAAAGAATGATTAGAAGAAAGCAAAACTGAGAATCTATTATCAGAATCTAACATCTGTTGCCGCCATTTATCTTTTTCCTCACTTGTGCGTGCATGCCTCTTTTTGTACTATGACACCTATCATTTATCATGGAATTCCCCTAGTTGCTACTCTTGCTAACCAGTGATGCTTCTCATTTCATTCTACATTGTCTTCTTCCTACACAGGTCTCTGCTAAGAGCCCAGATTCATAGATTAATTCTCATGCTTATTCCATCTAGTTTTTGCAAATTATAGTATGTAGTATTTATCCATAGAACTAGCTGCTCCCAAAACCAAAAATGTTGACCTTTCCCTACCCCATTAAATGCCAAAGAATAGCACTGTTCAATAGATATAAAATATGAGCCATACATGTACTTAAACTTTTTTAGCAGCCATTTAAATTTTTTAAAAAATAAATGAAAATTTATTTAGGAGGCTGAGACAGAAGGGTCACAAGTTTAAAGACAGCCTCAGCAACAGCAAGGCAATAAGTAACTCAGTGAGACCCCGTCTCTAAATAAAAACAACAATGTGGCTCAGTGGTTGGGTGCCCCTGAGTTCAATCCATGGTACCAAAAAAAAAGGAGGAGGAAGAGGAAAGAAAATGTACTAATTTAATGCAATATATAAAACTCTGCATACTGCAATCAATATGAAATTGTTTTTTCTTTTTTTTTTTTTTTTTTTTTTTTAATATTTATTTTTTAGTTTTCGGCGGACCCAACATCTTTGTTTGTACGTGGTGCTGAGGATCGAACCCAGGTCGCACGCATGCCAGGCGAGCGCGCTACCGCTTGAGCCATATCCCCAGCCCTGAAATTGTTTTTTCTTACTGAGTCTTTAAATTGTGGTGTACTTTACACTTTTTGGTTTTTGTTTGTTTGGTTTTTTGTTTTTTACAAAGGGGTGGTTTATTAGGGATGTTTACTAGTCCAGGGATGCTTTGCAATGGAGCTACATCCCCAACTCTTTTCTTGAGATAGGGCCTCACTGAGTTTATGAGGCTGGGCTCAAACCTTCAGTCCTCCTGCTTCAGCCTCTCAAGTCATTGGGATTACAGGCATGTTCCATGGCACCCAGCAGTACATCTCATCATTTTTTATTGGCCACATTTCAAATGCTTAGAAACTGGGTGTGGTGTATGACTTCTTCAAGGAACAATGCAGCACTAGAAAAGATTTGCAGTAACTTAGATCTTCTAATAGAAAATGATGGGGTGGAGACATTACTGAAAAGGAACAGATGTATTAACCTCCTTAATATATTAAATAACCTTCTTATCATTATATCACCTACTTCCAGCGATCTAGATTTTTATTTTCTTTCATGATCAGTTTGATTTTCTTTCTGGGCCCTACATGTACTGAATTAATTTAAGATAGACTCCTTTGGCTCAGCTGTTATTAGGCATATGATTTCTGAATTTGCTACACATGTAATTTATTTCTCTTTTGAGTCCCAGAATATCTTGAATATTGAAATGCCTATATTCTTCGAGATTCATATACATTTTTATTCAGGCAACTAAAATATTCTGTAAATGTGTTATCCAGCATAATTTTGGGTGCTGTAAAAGCTACGATTTGCAATGGCACTGCCAAAGTTCCACATAGAGAAATATGTCTTTGCAGCTAAGGCTATATCAGCTCATCCAGAGGATTTAACTCTGCTGTTATATTCTAAAATACACAGTAACCAAAAGGATCACATTCAGAAGAGAGCACCTGGGAACGTTGGGTGGACTTGGCAATATATATATATTATATCTCCTGAGTAGACCCAGAAAGTAATAGCCCCACTGGCTGAAGATGACAAGGATAAGCAGATTTTCAGAAAAAGACCCTGTTTACAGTAACAGGTATCCAGATGGAATTTGCTACTCAAGAACTAATGCCTGTTCTCTCACTTTAGATGGTGTAGGAGGCAAGGTAGCTATGTTTCTCTGAGGCAGAGGGAGTTAAGGCATCAGGTATATATTCTGTGTCATCCTATCCTGAGATCCTTTCCTATATCATTTCTTTTCCCCTTTTACAGTTAGAACAACAGAGGCAACAGTTACTTACTGAACGCCAGAACTTCCACATGGAACAGCTGAAATATGCCGAATTACGAGCCCGGCAACAAATGGAACAGCAGCAGCATGGCCAGAACCCTCAACAAGCACACCAGCACTCAGGAGGACCTGGCCTGGCCCCTCTTGGAGCAGCAGGACACCCTGGCATGATGCCTCATCAGCAGCCTCCTCCCTATCCTCTGATGCACCACCAGATGCCACCACCTCATCCACCCCAGCCAGGTGAGGTGAAAGCTTTGCCCATCGAAGAGACTTGTGACCATCCCATGTCATAGATTATCAGAGGGATCAATCATGTGGGTGATGTTTTCTGACAAGGCCTGTTCAAAATTTCCCTTGTCATCTAGGAAGTCATAGGCATGTGAAATATGATTTTACCATCATGTTTTTTTTCCCAATCTTCTTGGTTAGATACTTTTTCCTTGGGTGGGTCAGACATACTGAATGGGTCAGATATACTGAATGGCAGTATATCTCAGGGTTTCTTAAAATTTTACCCTTAAAGATAGATACAAAAAGAAAACTGCAATAGCCAGGTGTGGCAGCACTTACCTGTAATCACAGCCACTCAAGACGTTGAGGCAGGAAGATCACAAGTTTAAGACCAGCCTCAGCAGCTTAGTATACCCTGTCTCAAAGTGAAGAGGACTGGAGATTTAATTCAGTGGTAGAGCACCCTTGGGTTCACCAGGGGAAAAAAATAAGGACAAATAACAATAATAATAAAATAGCAGTGAACTTTCATGACCCAGCTTTGTAATCATTACCTTTTTGCCATTTTTGACTTTTCATTGTGGAAATCTTCAACTGAAGACAAAAGGAGAGATTAGTATAATACCTATAAACCTGTTACAGAGCTTCAGAATTATTGATGTTGATGATGAATTTTTATATGTTCCTCCTCACTTCAGAATGTATCTTTTTATCCTCCCTCCCTTCTTTCCTTCCTTCCTTCCTTCCTTCCTTCCTTCCAGGGGATTGAGCCTGGAACCTTACACAGGTGCTCTACCACTGAGCCACGTCCCTGGCCCACCTTCCTTTTTTTTTTTAATTTAAGGCCATTTAGGTGTTGAAGAAACCAGGTTTTCCACACTCTGGCCATACTTAATTGTACACTTGAGGTGTGGTATCATTTGTCCCCCTCTCTCTCCTTTCCCTTCCATACATGTCCCATAAACCAGAGGATTGCTGTGAAGATTTTATTAGGTTCTAAATAAAATTAAAGGCTGGGGTTGAGGCTCAGTGATTAAGCACTAGTGGGTTCAATCCTCAGTGCCAAAAAAGATCTCCATCAGACTTCACCTGATAGGTTTATTAGTTGCCATTGAGAATTGCTCCCTAGATCAGTTATTTCATTGGGCATAATAAATAATGAGATTTCTAAATTTATTATTTATATTTATACTAGTGATTCTTTTTTTTTTTTAGAGAGAGAGAATGAATTCCAATATTTAGTCTTTAGTTTTTTTTTTTGGCAGACACAACATCTTTGTTTGTATGTGGTGCTGAGGATCGAACCCAGGCTGCACCCTTTGCCCTCACAGTCATTCTATAAAATTTTTAAAATTGGGGGCTGGGATTGTGGCTCAGCGGTAGAGCGCTGGCCTAGCATGGGTGGCACCCGGGTTCGATCCTCAGCACCAAATAAAAATAAAGGCATTGTGTTGTGTCCATCTACACCTAAAAAATAAACATTCAAAAAAATTTAAAATTTTGTCTTCTACAGGAATATACAAGTGCCTTACCCAAAGCTAGAGTTTGTGTTTGTTAGATTAGAATGCAAATACTGTGGCCAGGGCATGTAGAGGCAAGCTAAGATAAATATAGAGTGGCTCTTAGAAGCCTGCAGAGATCCCAACATAGTAACATCCATCAGTTGACCTGACATCCTCAAAAGACAGATTTTTAAATCTTTATGTGAAAATAACCAGATATATTTTCCTATGGAAACTGTGACTGAATATAAAATTATGATTTCACATCTTGCATTGTTAACATAAATCTTTTATTTACAACCCAAAACATGTTGTTATTAGTTAACTGTTTTTATTGACTTTACCCTAAAATAGGACAGAGTTGACTTTGATCAGGGAAGTGTTCATTTGCTCACACACACCTGTTACTTTGTAATTATGGAATTTACTACCATCATTAAAATTGCCACTTGATCTAAGTAGTGTTTGGAGACAGTCGTAGAAATATGACATGTTGAAACATAGGACACTTTCTTCCTCACTTCTCTCTGTCCACGTGAACAGAGGGATCAACAAAGTGCAAATCACCGAGTAATTTTACAAAAATAGTTATGGTTGTAAAATTAAGTTCCTGGAAGTTTACAGCCAGCCAACCTAGTAAAGTAACTGAAGAAAAATATATTCAAAAATTTTTTTCCACCTGGGTATGGTGGCACACACCTATAATCTCAGCTACTTGGGAGACTAAAGCAGGAAGATTGCAAGATCAAGGCCAGCCTGGGCAACATGGCAAGACCCTGTCTCAAAGAATAATGAAAAAAGGGATGGGCACAATGGTGCATTCCTGTAATCCTAGAAACTCAGGAGGCTAAGTCAATTCAAGACCAGCCTCCACAATTTGGCAAGACCTTAAGCAATTTAGTGAAACCCTGTCTCAAAATAAAAAGAGTTTGGGAGCTCAGTAGTAGAAACAAAAATTCCTGAATTATGGGACAGATTTTTAGGGGAAGTTCACTATGACTACTTGGTATTTGGTTCGTGATGGTGTTGAAGCATCATATTCACAGTTGCTATTTACAGAGAACTCCTTAGGAATTCTAGCATCTGTATTTAGCTTATAAAAGATGGGCCTAGAGATGCGTCCTGGGTACACCTGATGTTGGTACACCTGACTCTTCACCCACATCATTTGACTTCTTGTTGTCCTCACTGAACAGTTGAAGACCTGGTGTATGGTAAGACCAAATAACCCTGCTGCCCAGCGTATTCAGGTTTCACACTGAGCTCCATCTGATTCAACAGTGAGGCCGGGACAGAATACTGAGAGGGGTTCCAGCAGACGCAGATTCTCCTCAGTAGGTGATACCAGCAAATGACTTGACAAAAATAGTCTTTAGAAGAGAAATAGGTCATTTTTCCTTTTCATTTTCTAACCAACATAGGCATTTCTACATTTTTTTGTAATTTGTAAGAGAAAGATCATTCAGTACAAGATGAGAATTGTTTCTTTTTCCCTTTTTTAATCTATGTCAAGTTATTCTCATAATTTTTTTTGAAACATAATGTACATATGGAAAAACATATGTCATAAGTATTTCTTTGCTGAGTTTTAACAAAGAGACACGACCTATGTAACCAACACGTGGAGGCCTCTATCATAGTCCCCTCAATCTCTTCCCCTCCCAAGATACACCTCTCCTGACTTCTAATACCATTGATTAGTTGAGCTGGTTTTGAATGTTGATTGGATCATAGTGATTTGTTTGCTTGTCTGGCTTTTACTCAATACTGAATATGTGAGCTGAACACAGTAGTGTATGCCAGTAATCCCAGCTAATCAGGAGGCTGAGGTAGGACCAGTTTGGGCAACTTAGCAAGACCCTGTCTCAAAATAAAAAGATCTGGAGATGTAGCTCAGTCTGGCAAAGCACTCCTAGATTCAGTCCTCTGAATCACATAATAAAAAATGAAAAAGCATTGTATATATAAGATACATACATACATACACATTGTTGTGAGTGGTTGTACATTTGTTCCTTCTGTTTGCTGAATAGTGTTACACAGTGTGGCTATTCTACAATTTATTAGTCCATTCTCCTGCTTATGAACATATAATTGGTTTCTAGACTTTAGTTATTATGAATAGTTAAAAAATAGCTATAAACATATGTGAGCAAATGTCTTTTGTTATACATATGTATACATTCCTGTTAAGTTTGTCCTTAAGGAGTAGAATTGGGTGTGTTCCAAGGAATAGGTCATAGAATTTGTGTTTTTTCATATCACTACATGCTGTCAAAATGTTTCCAAAATGGCTGTGGCTTTTTAATAGTATATAAAGAGTTTTCAACAGCTCAAAATTTATATAACTGATTTTTATAATTGCCCCTTTTGTGGGGTTGCTTTGGAGTTTGAATTAAATTAGTATGTTATAGAGTAAAATTGGGGCTGGGGTTGTGGCTCGGTGGTAGAGTGCTTGCCTTGTACACATGAGGCACTGGGTTTGATCTTCAGCATCACATAAAAATAAATGAAGAAAATAAATATTTTTGTGGGGTTGGAGTTGTGGCTCAGCGGTAGACTGCTTGCCTGGCATGTGTGAGACACTGGGTTTGATCCTCAGCACCACATAAAAATAAATAAAATAAAGGTAGTGTGTCCATCTACAACTAAAAAAAAAAAAAAATTTGTTTTTAAATATTGTGTCCATTTACAACTAAAAAAAAAAAAGAAAAAAAGTAAAATTAATAGCAGTAGTAAATTAAATCCAGTATTTTAGGATTGCCTTCATCTTTCCAGTTCAGAAAAAGCTAATTCTACCAAGTCTGGTACTTGGTATTCTAGTGTTAGCCAAAGGGGCCTTTCAAATCAAGGCATGTGAGATAGTCCCTAATATGTGTTTTGGGTAAACAATGTCTTCAGTCTATGATTTTACACAGGTGTAAGTTAAGAGCAGATCCTTCCAACTTACTTTTCTTAGTTTTAGAAAAGTTAACAGGTCACAGCATTTATATTAGGAGTTGAGGATAATTACCCAGGTAACTTTTTGGTATTTATCCAGAACTTAACCATGTGTAAAAGGACAGGAAAAATCAGCCTCTAAATGACAGCAAAGTTGGAGAAATGTTAGGAAGGAGGGTCAAGGAAGATTTACTATCAAGTGATTAATTTGTCCATCTCTTAGCCTGTGTTTCTATGCGTATGTAATTTTTCTCTGCAAAACTGTCCATCAGTTAATGGTAGAGCCCATTAAAGTAGTAGTTCAGTGTTGCAATAAATCCATTAGGCTTCAGACACTGATGGGCTTGGACATCAGAATAACTAAGTTGGCACCCATATATATTCCATTTGGTTTGTCTCTAACTCTTCAGCTCTTCTTTTTTTTTCCCCACCCACTGCCTTTATTTAATTCATTTACATGCTGAGAATTTTTGTATGATTTGCCCTGTCTTCATAACTTCTCTTTCTGGGCTTTTGTTATTTGGTCCTACTTCGGGGAACTTCCTATCTCTGATGAAGTATCCTGTGTTGGTTTGTTCCCACCAAACAAAAAGCCTAGAGAATTTTACATAGTAGAGTGTTTCTGCTGTACAGTTGGCCCACTGTTTGTTTTTTTCTCAACTTTAAAAATACATACCATTGCATTACATCCATTTTCATTTAAGCTATAAAATAGTATCAAATGGTTACCAAATTAAAGACTTCCTAGTTCTACCTGTAAAACTGCCATTATAAATAGCACAAAATGAATAGTTATAATTACAGTCTTTTTTCTTTCTTGGTACCAGGGATTGAACTCAGGGGCACTCAACCACTGAGCCACATTCCCAGCCCTGTTGTATTTTATTTAGAGACAGGGTCTCACCAAATTGCTTAGTGTATCACTTTTGCTGAGGCTGGCTTTGAACTCCCCATCCTCCTGTCTCAGCCTCCTGAGCTGCTGGGATTACAGGTGTGTGCCACTGCATCTGGTTTAATATATTCTTGCATGTATATCGTGTCCCCAACCATACCCTGGGCTGTGGTGTCCATGAAAGCATGTGGAGAACCACAAAGGAGAATAACTTGAGTGGTTGCTTTTGCTTCTTAAATTGTCTTTTATTGTGTTTTTTATTGAGCAGGGGGGCCATGCTAACTACTAGGAATCTTCTTGAAGGTGAGGTGGTCAGGACTCCAGGGGCTTTGGCACATGTTCAAAGGAAGGTTACCAGCAGGGGCAGTAGTGCACACCTGTAACTCAGGCTAGTCAGGAAGCTGAGATTAGGAGTATGACAAGTTTGAGGCCAGCCTGGGCAACTTAGCAAGACCCTGTCTTAAGATAAAAATTTAAACATACAGGGTATTTTGCTAAGTGGTAGAGTGCTTTTCTAGCAAGCATGAGGCCCTAAGTTCAATCCCCAGTACCTTAAAAACAAGAAAAAGATTTTCTGTTTTTTGAGTTCAATCAGAGGAAATAACAGCAGGATCTAGGTGTTTGGGAGGCTGAGACAAGAGGTTCTCAAGTTCAAGGTCAGCCTGGGCAATTTAATTCAGCAAGAGCTTCTCTGGAAATTTAAAAACTTAAGAAAGGGAATTACATGAGTGGTAGAACACCCCGGGGTGAGGGCGGGGGGGATGACAAAAACCTAGTATGTAGGTGCACTGGTGAGCTCTGCCCTTTCTATGCATTATGGTAAAAGAGACTCTCAAATATTCAGACCTTGTGGGTCTCATTTGAGCCATCTGCGTTGGAGAAGCCTTTGTATGAGCTCTGTATGTGAAAAGCGGAGGTTAAAGAGTACATTGATTTAAATCTTCCTAAGTTCTTCATTATTAATACTGTAAAAAAAATTTTGGAAGTACCTAGAAAAATCAAAACAGGAAGTGGTCTGATTGAATGAGAATTCAGACATGATAAAATGTTATATTAATGATAAAACTAGAACATTTTAAGCCGGGCATGGTAGCACACACCTGTTACCCCATCTGCTTAGGAGGATTTTTTTAGGCCAGTGTAAGCAACTTAGTGAGACCCCTGTTTCAAAATAAAAATAATTAAAAGGGCTGGGGATGTTGTTCAGTGGAGTCAGTCCATAGTACCACAAAAAAAAAAAAAAAGCAAGAAAAAACTAAAACATTTTATATTGGTCAGTAAAATATGGTTTGAGAACATTTCAAAAAGGTATTAAGCATTTGGCCTCCCCCCCCACACCCAGCCTCATATAAGTCAGGGTCTCAATATGTTGCCCAGGCTGGAATCTTGCCTCAATCTTCCAAATATTTAGGATTATAGGCACATGCCACCATGCTCAGCTCAAATACTTAGCTTTTTAAACCCCTTCATTAGACCTACTTTACAGCCCTATGTATGGGAAATAGTACTTAGGAAATCATTATAACCCATTGTTGCAGGCTTACTCTCTGAACTCAGTCTCACCCTGAAGAGGGAGAAGGAATAGCTCATCATGTCAGCTAATCTTTTCTTATCTGAAATGCCTTTGGTTCTCCTTGTATCATGTGATAATAGAGCTACCATACCCTTTGTAGAGGAGCAGGTTACCCTCACAAAGAGAACAGTGAGGGCCCAATTCTTAACAAAGAGCATCTGTGGCAGGCACTCCCAGGAAGCTGCTGTGTACTGTGGGGAAGGAACATCCTGCAAGGAGTCTGGGCTTCCCCTCACTTAGTCTTGATTGTGCTATTTTCGTTTTCCTGGGGACTCAGCCAAAAGATGTACTGTGGACAGTTAGAAATGGATTGATGAAATGTGCTCAAGATTGGGTGTCCATAGGTTCCTTTCACAGCTTCTTCTAATATTCCAAGGATGAAAATGAAATCTTTAACTAGTATTCCATTAGACATGATGGATTTAAGTCTTTAGTAAAATATCAAATAAATCTGAGAGACTGTGAGGGATTTTCTACTAGCTAAACCTAATTTTAACAAACCATTTCATATTTCAGGCTTCAGATGCCTGCTGTTTTTTTTTTTTTTTTCCTTCCTTTTCCTTGTATGTAGGACAGACTCCCCACCATCCTATGCTTTGCTACTTCTGTTTTGAAGTGATGTCTCTCTCACCTCCTACTTCTCCCTATCTACTGGGGAAGAAAATGCCCCTTTTTTGTAGTGGGGATTGAACCCAGAGGCACTTAACCACTAAGCCATATACCCAACTGTATTTTGTATTATATTTAAAGACAGGATCAGGATCTCACTGAGTTGCTTAGCTTTTGCTGAGGCTGTCTTTGAACTCGCAATCCTCCTGCCTCAGCCTCTCGAGCTACTGGGATTTCAGGTATGCGCCACTACACCCAGTTCCCTGAGTTATTTTTAATGGAAAATATATACTTACCCTTTATTTTGTTTAGTAAGATTTCCTCAGGGATTTCATGTTTCTGTGGACCATACTTCTTTGTACTGGTAAGAATTAGTAGGGTAGACACTCAGAGGTGTCTCATCTCTTTCCCTGTCTGCTCTCTAATTCTACTGCCCCAGGTATACCAGCCCCATGAGCTATATAGCATATGACAGCAATAACAGGACAGCACTCACTCTTGGCATATTCTTTGCTTGCCTGAGATGTTTGCGTATGGTTCAGAAAAGGAAAGTAATTATTTTTCCTTTAGCATCCTTTCCTCTTTGCTGCCACCCTTCCAAAAAGCCATTTTTCTCTCATTGCCTAGAGAGCCATGTCCCAATGGCTCTATGACCCTCTCTGTGACTGTAGGATAGAGAAACACTTTCTTTGGGAAGGTTTTAAAATTTGCAGTAAGTGAAAACAAAAGGTTTTTTGCTTGGTTGATTTGCTGTTGCCTTGAGAAACTCAAAATTACGTTATCCAACTATTGCCATGCGGATATAGGGAAATAGGTAATTGGGCCAGTGCCACTGAGCCTGTAACTTCAGAAAGAGCAAAATCCTGTGAGCTCATCCCAGTGCATGATGGACAGGCATTACCTCATGGATCTGTCAGCACGAATGCTGCTCTCTTCATGATTATTTATGTTGGTGTTAGAGAGGGATGTTCCTGGGAATTGAACCTAGGGCCTTGCACATTATTACCACTGAGCTATACCCCCGGCTTTCTTTCTTTCTTTCTTTAATTATTTATTTATTTTGGTGACAGGGGCACAGAGTAATGTAGTGCAGAGAGAATTGAACTTTGAGGAATTTTGGATCTAATTTACAATTCCCTCTATGATTCTATGACCATAAAAAAGTCTGTTGAGGGCTGGGGTTGTGGCTCAGTGGTGGAGCGCTTATGAGGCCCTGGGTTTGATCCTCAGCACCACATAAAGGATAAGTAGACCTCATTATCCACAAAAGGATAAATAGACATCATTACCTTAGTACATGTATGAAGACATGAATGATGTGATGCTACTTGGTGTACAGAGATATGAAAAATTGTAATCTATATGTGTAATATGAGTTGTAATGCATTCTGCTGTCATAACAAAATTTTTAAAAAGGATAAATAAAATAAAGGTATTAAAAAAAAGAAGTCTATGGATTTCTCTGAGATGCTTTTATCCTCTATAAAATGAGAATATTGGAGAAGCTAGTGACATAATAAGGCACTTTACCAAATAAAGACTTCCTCTGATTATACTGAAAACCCTAAATAGGTAGGCAACTATTTAACTTTACTTAGTATAATCTCAGGAAACTGAAGCTAGGGGCATGCTGAATAACTAACCTAGGGTAGAATGAAATCAAAGTGATTTTGCAACTGTTTAGTGTCCAGGCTGCATCATCTGTACTTTCCCTGTTGATGGTACTGGGTTGCTACTGACTGGGATTGTCCCATGGACCCAGTATTCAGTCAGGGGTTTTGGCAAATCATACTTTACTATAGACATCAGAATATAAAACTCTGTCCTGTGAGAAGTGATTGAGACCGAACTGTTGTGTATCATGTCACTTATGTGAGCACACACCTGGAATATTCTTCCTATTTCTTTCTCCCTTACCCAGTATTGGCTCTGGCTTCTTTGTAAAGGTATTCTTCACAGCTCTATGGTTAAGTTTTCTAGAGTGAGAGACTGACAAGATGTTCCTTCTGGCTCATGTAAAGCTCTGTCCAATCTGAACTTGGCGGAAGGAGATGTGCCTTTCTAGCATGTACCCAGGCTAGAATTCTGTATTTCTGACCTTAAAAGTAAGCCTCTGCCTACATCTATGACTGCCTTCATGCTACAATGACAGAGTTGACTAGTTGTTCCAGAAGCATATGTCCAGCAGAATCTAAAATATTTATTGTCTCTTTAAAGAAGTTGTTTGCTGAAAATTTCTTTTGTAGTGGGACACTGGGAATTGAACTCAGGGGCACTCAACCACTGAGCCCCATCCCCAGGCCTGTTTTGTATTTTTATTTAGAGACAGGGTCTCACTGAGTTGCTTAGGGCTTCCCTAAGTTGCTGAGGTTGGCTTTGAACTCATAATCCTCCTGCCTCAGCCTCCCAAGCCACTAGGATTATGGGCATGCGCCACTGCACCTGGCTGAAAATTCTTAAAGCTCAGTGTGAAACTGAATACAGGAAATATTTTAGTTTGTTTCTTGTCTCTGAGGTCTCCTGTCATTACTTTGAAAACACTTGGAAGAGATGGAGTTGTCTATTTCCCCCTTGTGAATCTCTCAGGTTTGTGGTTCATCATAGGCTTATTAGGGAGAAATTTTTTGTGGATAGGACCTGGAGATTCAAATCAGAATCCTTGTTTAGTGGGTTTCAGACAGACCTTTCTTCAAAGCCTGTGCATGAAGCAGTCTGGACTAAGCTGCAGTTCTTGGACTGTGAACTAATTTCCCAGCAAAGTTCTCTGTGAAACTTTGTGTGTCCTCATGAAGATGTTTGACCATCCACTGTTCACCCAAACTAACTACAATGAATATTTTCTTTTAGGTGTGCTTTCTTTGTAATTGCTTCTTTACCACTACCTGCCTATGCCAGAGCTTAGAATAGATGTTCTTCATTAGCTGCTCCCCAAATGAATGAACAAATAAAAGTTGATCATAGAGATTATGAGTTATCATTGTTAGATTTCAGATCCTTGGGAGGTTTGGTATTTGTCTGTATTTAATAGTTTCATGCATTGAGTTGATCCATTTCTAGTGCCCTTTCCTAGTGTACTTAACAATACTTTGAATCTCCTTCTACAGGTCAGATACCAGGACCAGGTTCCATGATGCCTGGGCAGCCCTTGCCAGGCCGCATGATTCCCACTGTGGCAGCCAACATCCACCCTGCTGGGAGTGGCCCTGCCCCTCCTGGAATGCCTCCTATACCAGGAAACATCTTGGGACCCCGGGTCCCCCTCACAGCACCAAATGGCATGTGTAAGTAGCACAGTAGGGAGACATGTTACTTCAGGGTCTGCCTTGGGCACTATAAATAAGGGAGGAAGGCTTTGTTTTCTCAGAACAAAAGTCCATGGATGACCCTGAGGTTTGGCAGGTCCATGGACAGTGCAGTCTGTGACAGTGTGTTCTAGAAGATCCATTCTTGATCACTGATCTTTAGTACCCCTGATGGGCAGGTTTGTAGGTGACATGTGTGGAATGCTTCCATGCAATAAGGCTGCACTCTCAGCACGGAGATCTGTGAGAAAGTCAATAAGATATTCTTCTCCCACTCCTGTTTAAACCCATCTGGGTCAGGTGTGGTGGTACAGGCCTAGAATCCCAGTTTCACAAGTGGCAAAGGCAAGGATCCCAAGTTTGAAGCCATTCTCAGCAACTTAGCAAGACCCTGTCTTAAAATAAAAAGTAAGAAAAGGATTGGGGACGTACCTCAGTGGTAGAGCACTCGTCTAACAATCATGAGGCCCTGGCTTCAATCCTCAGTACCCACCCTCCCCACAACACACACACACTTTGAATCTCAACAGACACATAGAGCTACTGATTGTTACTTTCCCTACACAAGCCTTTTAAACATATAGGATTCAAAGTGGTAAGTATAAAGAAGAAAGGAAACCAGTTTGGAGTAGTAATAACAAAAGTTTCTTAGGGATCTTTTCCTTAATATATTGATAGTGGCTGCATAGAATAAGGAGGGACTATTCAGGAGCTGCATAGAGGAGGAATGTAAAGTCCGGTGAACCCAGTGGAAAAACACTGGTACTCCTCAACAGCACCTGTTTGAGGGTGTGTGCAGAGGCCCAGTAATTTCTCCCATAAGCCCTTACTGTGCTCCAGCCTTGGCCTCCAGAGGCTTGCTTCCAAGGCTCTGGCCGCCCTTTACTCCTGTAGACCTACTCAATGAGTGTGATCCCACAGTGTATCTATTGATCAGGTACCCCAGCCACATCCATAATCTTTGGTTCATTTAGAAGTTCATACATTTTGCAAGAAGTTATCTCCTATTCATAAGACAGAAATAATAAGAAACATAATAATCCCTGACCTTCAGAAGCTTTAGTTGAGAAAATAAGAAATGAAAAGTTGAACAAGATTTACTGAGGTTATGGGAGACTACAAGAGTGCCTTGAATGCACTCTAGTTGTCTAGGACACTTCCTAGGGGAGAAAGGCAAACTTCATGTACAAAGACATTCTTCTCTGGATCAATCCACATGGGCTAGACAAAGTAGGTTCATGAAGACAGGGGTTAGTTGGTGTATGGGATCATGATAGTAGGGGGCGGTGAAAATGATCTCCCCTGAGCTTGTGGTCAGATATATAATAGAGTGGGTTATCTTCCTTGACAAGAAAAGGCTTGAAACGTTTGCCAAGCCACCTCCCAGGCAGTACACAGATGAACTGGCCTTCCAAGGGACTTGACCAGTTTGCCATCCACAGTACAAAGATAACATCATTGGTCTTTTATCACTATTGTATCCTTGTGGTCCCCCATAGTTTGTGACTTCAGAAATCCCTCCTAAAGAGTCCTCAGTGAGACACCTTGAGAATGTGGAGGTTTCCGATGAAGTTCCCTGCCATAAATGAGTGATTGAGGAGTTCTGAGTTGCTGGCTTTTGTCCACACTGGATTGTTTCCCTTCTCCAGGCCTTAGTTTCCTCTACTTAAAGATAACAGAAGGGTTGGGATCCTTGGTCTTCACAATGCTTTGAAGAGCCTTAGAGGTTTGGAAGAATCCTCTTGTGGGTGGGGTTGGGCAAACTGACTGGTGCACTTTAGTTATTTGTTTCATACATTTTCATTTCTGGCAAGATCTAGAGATTTTTAAAACCCTGGATTAAATGATCTCTAGGGTTCCTTTGTACACTAAAGCAGCTAAAGTTGAAATAGGAAAGAACCCCAGACACTCACACTAATTGTTTCCTTCAGGACCTGACCTAGTTTGGGCCAGAAATCCGAGGACTGCAGTTGAGGAGCTGTGAGGGCCTCCCAGGAATATCCAGCTTGTCAGCAGCTGCCTCAGTGAAGTTCCCTGGCCCTGGTGGAGACAGTTAATCAGCAAGATGTTATTGATAATCTGTTTTGTGCCCAGCTAGACTAGACACTATGGGAGAAAGAAAAGTAAAAGTAAAAAGACACAGAACTTGCCCAGGAAGGAGCTTATTGTTTAACTGAAGAAATAAAACTAATAGAAAGAACCATTACAATATAATAAAATCAAAATACAATTAAGTTTCAAAATGGCCTGGAGTGATTTTTGAAAGGAATGGGCTTTGAAGGATGAGGCGATTGGAACACCCCACCACTCACATTAGGGTAAGCACATTCGTGGGTGAGAGTTCCTTTGTATCTATCCACATAGACCACGGTGGCAGCAATGCCTCATACGCCACATTGCTTGCCTGCCACAAAGAAAGTTACTTCCTATGTCATTTTTTACTGAAGAGGCTCTTTCCCAAGCCCTGTGTTTCCAGGAGTGACGAGTTACCGTTGGATGTGTTTGCAGATCCCCCTCCGCCACAGCAGCAGCCACCACCACCTGCAGATGGGATTCCTCCACCTCCTGCTCCAGGCCCACCAGCCTCGGCCACTCCTTAGCCTGGAAGATAGGAAACCTCTACGCCCACCACAAGCTGGAGTGGGGATGACAAGACTTGTGTTCCTCGGCTTCCTTGGGTTGTTTTTTTTTTTTTTTTCAGGAGTTTTCTTCTCGCAGCCCCAAGCACGTGTCCCATGTCCCCACTCCTCTTGCTACCCCTCTCCATGCTCTGTTATCTCTTGTGTCAGGTCCTCAGCTGACACTCAAGGGGAAGCCTGTGGTGACAGTGTGCCCTGATCATCTTAAAAATAACCCATACCTCCCCTGTCTTGGTGTGGGAGGTGTTGTCTGTTGATCTGCAGGTCCTGTCAACAGTAGTATTCTATGTCTTTATCATTTTTGCTCTCCTGTAGTGGATTTTTATTTGTTTGTTGTTGTTGTTGGGGGGGGGGTTGGGCTTTTTGTTTTGTTTTTTTTGTGTTTTTTTTTGTTTTGTTTTTTGGGTTTTTTGTTGTTGTTGTTGTTGTTTTGTCTTATGCTTCAATGGATAATCCTCTATAATTATTATCTTTTTCTCCTTGGTTATGGTTGTTTTAAAGGAGAGCATCCTAAGTTAATAGGAACCAAAAAATGGTGATGGGCAGAAGGAGATAGCCACAGGGGACACACCTTAAGGCATTATAAGTGACCTTATTTCTGCTTATCTGAGCTAAGAGTGGTGCTGCTGGTAAAGTTTCCTGAGACTTTTGCCATATAAACATGCACCAAAATTAAGAGAGATAGGAAGAGGCGAGGGGGATACCCCATTGATTTTATTCTCTTATGAGGGCCTCCACCTTGCCTGGCAGAACATAGCTACTTTAACCAGTATGTGGTAGAGGACAGCACAAATATAGAACAAATCCACTCCTTCCCTAGACTCAATGGATCTGGTTTTCTATGCAGATGATTTGCTGAATTGAGGGGTGGGTATTTTTTTCTGAGGACAGTGTGAGCTTTTAGGGTTGGAATTTGGGGAGGCATTCTTTAGTTCCCTGGGCTACCCAGGAAAGTTTAAGGAGTCTAGAGCAATGGCCTCCCCATGAACCTAGCCTACTATTCATTGTTTTATATACATTCTTTTTTTTTTTTTTTCTCTCTCTCTTTAAAAAGCCCTTTAAAAGAGGGGGAAAAAAAAGGTAATGCTAAACATTGTAGCTCATGGAACTTGGTTAGGATGGCTGGGGGTACAAGTCCCCAAACTACCTCTTGCAGTAGCCAGGGTGAGTGGAATTTCATGAAGCGGTACTTAAGGTTCGGGATAGGATTAGAAGAGTGGGAACAGATCTTCGGCCTCTCGTACCTTCTCCCTTCCCTTTCTGAGATTTCACATTCCATCTGTCACAGGGTTGTCAAGAAGGTACTGAGGGTACCAAGGACCTCACTTGGCTCCAGAGCATCATGCTTTAAGGTTTGGGGTGCTCAGGCTGGGAGGGTGGGTTGCCATTCCAGAGGAAGAGCCACAAAAATGCCTTAATTTGAGCCCATATCTACCCCTGCTGATGAGTGTCTTGAGAGTCTTTGTTTTGTCTTCTTGTCCTTCTTCCCTCCCTTCTATCATGAGTAGCAAAAGGGTGTTTTGGCAGATCTTGGTTTCCAAAGCGCCTGGCTTCTTCACTTTATGTTCTCAAGTGGCAGTTTCATTATTTAGAATGCAAATTAGAACATCTTTTTCTATGTATTTTCTAAAGCTTTACATATAAGAGGGTGTAGGGAGGTGTTTATAAAACACCATAGAACTTTTCCCCTTAATATCAGAAAGCAAAAAAATAAAACCACAGTTGAGATTTGCCTTTCAAACCCTCAGGTTTGCCTCTATCCAGGTGGCCCTGGTCACCATCAGAGTACTGGAATAGTAGAACCAAGGAGACCTTGTTCCTTTAATGTGTTTGTTCTAGACATTTGGCATGGAAGTGGAAATGAGCTTGTTCCAACTGGAGTTTACTTGCAACGTATTAGCCTCCAGAAAGATCCCAGTGCCTTTTGATAATGGCCAGGGTTTTCCCTACTTCCCTCCAGTTTTCCCAAAGGAAACTCATTCCAAATACTTACCTTTTCCGAACCTGGAGTCCTAGAAAGTGTAGTTCTGGTTCATACTGTGGTCCCTTGTAACCTCAGGTCTCTAATGTGATCACTTCGAATTTAAAAGATCCAGGTGGAAATATTTTTACTATGCCGATAATTTTCAAAGTACCTGAATTCAACACTGTTATGTTTCAGTATAAGTGATGACTTTCTTTTCATGTTTTTATCTGGTTTCATTCCTATATTACAGCCACCCAGGTTTTTTTGTTTGTTTTGGGGGGAGGGGGGGTAATATGTGGTTTTGTATAAACATGTTTCTCACTGTGTTATTATTTTGGAAAAATGAGAGGAAGGAGTTTTGAGAGATTGGAAGAAATGAATAAATGAAATACCATTTCTGGATTCTAGTCCCATTTTCTGCATTCATACACCAAGTTCATCATGTATCCAAGAAGAACCTAAAGATTCAGTCCCACCTGGTCTTGGTTTGCAGTTAAATTCTATGACTCCAGGCCACTTCCTTGACAGACCACCTTCATGATGCTTCAGGAGCATGCAGTTGATTGTGCCTTGCCCTTGGTCAAAGTGAAGAAAGACAAGTGGAAGTTGTCTAGAAAGGGTTGCATCCTGGTGCCTCTAAGTGAGCTAGAGAATGTACAGATTAGACAGCCCCACATTGGAGGCAGGCCTTGAGGACAGAAAAAAAGAGTGCCTAGTTTTCAAGATGCTATGAATCCAAGCATGATGGCTCAGCCTGTAAAATTCCAGCAGCTCCTGAGGCTGAGACAGGAAGGTTGCTAGTTCAAAGCCAGCCTCAGCAAAAGTGAGACACTAAGCGACTCGGTGAGACCCTATCTCTAAATAAAATACAAAATATGGCTGTAGCTCAGTGGTTGAGTGCCCTTGAGTTCAATGCCTGATACCCCCCAAAAAATAAAATAAATTTTAAAAATGGTATGAATCCAAAAGAAGAGGATTCTGTATGCCATGAAGTGAACACCCAACTCAAGAGAGTTTTCAAAAGAAAAGTGTGAATCAGGATCATCTTCACAGACAAGCTAAGGCTTGATGGACCCTGCTCTCAGCCACTGATGAGTTCTGGAGCCTTGTGTTTCCGGGGGATGCTGATGCTGGTCAGGGTATCATCCTTTGAGAACCACTGGTTAAGAAAGCTATGTGCTTGAACAGGATCTCTACAGTTCCCTCTGTGAGACCTTTCATCCAGTAAAACATTTAAGTACCTACTAAGTGCCAGCTATGGGAACTTGCAAACAGTGAAGTCTTAGTTGTGAATAAGGTAGGCAAGGCCCATGCTATCCAGTCCACTTATATTCTGGTGGGGTGGGGGATGCCAGACCATAGTTAATAACAAGTACTAGCACTTTACATAGTGCCAAATTTTCATGAGGAAAATGAAATGGCATAATCAAGAGTTTCCTCTGAACATCTGGGAGATAATGTGAAAGATCTGAACTGTGATTTATCTCATTTATGCTGAATATGGTACCCTAAGAGACAGACCTTCATTCCTTCCAGAAAAATCTCCACCTGAATAATCAGGGCACCCATTTGCCTGGATTCATTATATCAGCTCATGAGAACTCTCCATCTTTATTTATCATAAAACCCCGTTCTCTACAATTCTTTAGAGCATATTCTGTTCATGTTTGATGGGGCTTCTTCTCAATCCCTATCAGTGAATGATCTTCACTTAAGGAGGTCCTCTTTCAGAATAGGATGCAAAAGTATATTGAGAAAGTCCTACCCTCCTCCAAGCCCAGGTCCCTCAATGTTGGACCTCCTTGTAGACCGCTCCACTTAAACTGTTTACCTGTGGCTCATTTTTAGGCATGCCACCACTCCAGTAATTAGGGAGTACTTTTGAGCCTGAACTTGGGACAGAGCTAAGATTGCCACATATGAAGAGTGACCATAGGGAACAAGAAAATTCAATGGATCAATGCAAACAGTTTCCAGAACCAACCATAGATCCCTCTGGAATCACCTTGTCCTACTCTGATTCTTATGGGGACTCCGACTCAAGAGGTCCTTATCTGGTCCCTCTCCCTACCCTGGCCTGCCTTGCAGAATTGGAGCTATCTTTACTACTACTAACTGAAGAGGCCTTTCCCTGCTCTTCTAACTCAATGAAGAGCAACCAGGTGACTCGTTTTAAGCAGCAACCCTTCCCTTTGAGGCAAATACCACACCTACCTTTAGAGTACAACTTTTGCAGGCCTCAGCAAAATAGTTATTTCTTAGTACTACTGTACATTGACTGCCACCTACATACAAATGGCAAAGGAAAGAGGATTCCACTCTAGTTCTGTGGCAATCTAATGTGCCTTCACAAAAGGTGGGGTGGTGGGGCCATAGTCCTTTTGCACAGGCTAGTTTCTGTGGCTTGTTTAGCCTGCCACTGACAGGTTCCTACGGCCATCTGGATTGTGGCATCCTGAGCTCTTTTGTTGTTGTTGTTGTTGTTTTTAGAGGGAGAGAGAGAGAGAACTTTAACATTTTATTTTTCAGTTATTGGCAGACACAACATCTCTATTTGTGCTGAGGATCGAACCTGGGCTGCACGCACGCCAGGCGAGCGCGGTACCGCTTGAGCCACATCCCCAGCCCTCCTGAGCTCATTTCTGCAGTGCTGCAGTATCCCTGAGAAGAGCTTAGGTCACCTGCTGAGGCAGCAGGTCTGTTCTGCAGACAATCTAGTCACTCCACATCTGAGGCTATCTGTGTTGGCTTCCCTTATGTGGCTGTCTCACAACTGGCTTGGCTTTGGGATTAGGGTTAGAAATTCAGGAGACCTTTCAAATCTGGTATTGCCTCAATAAGGTGACCAGGTTGTACCTTCCTTTTCTGAGAGTATTTTGCTCAGCTGAGAATTCAGAGTTCCCTACATGAGGATGTTATAGTCAACACAAAGGACTCAGACCCCAGACCACTTAGCCCTTCCCTTCTTCCTGGGAATGGCATAAATAGATCTATTCCCAGTAGCCCATCACCAAAAACAATCAGATTTTTCCTGCAGTCTATAACATGGGTTATATTGTTCCCTGTAAGAATCATAGTGTTGGGCTGGGGATGTGGCTCAAGCGATAGCTCCCTCGCCTGGCATGCGTGGGGCCCGGGTTCGATCCTCAGCACCACATGCAAACAAAGATGTGTCCGCCGAAAACTAAAAAATAAATATTAAAAAATTCTCTCTCTCCCTCCCTCCCTCTCTCTCTCTCTCTCTCTCTCTCTCTCTCTCTCTCTCTCTCACAAAAATATATAAATAAATATTAAAATTCTAAAAAAAAATCATAGTGTTGGGGATGGGTTTGTGGCCTCAGTGGCAGAGCACTTGCCTAGTATGTGTGAGGCACTGCATATAAATAAAAAATAAAGGTCTGTCAACAACTAATTTTTTAAAAAAATCAATATTAAGTGTCCAGGTGAAAGGAACTTGGGGAGGGGAGGAGACAGGGCTTCCACTGATGCCCTACCTCCCTGTCCTGATTCCCATTAGAGCATTCAGAAAACTAAAGTCTCAATGTGTTAGTAATTAATACTGAAGATTTAAAACCAAGAACTGTGCTGCTTTCTGTCCAGACCAAACTGCTCCCTCTATGGCAATGGTCCTTGTACCAGCCTTGCTCTGGAGGCAGCCTGCCAACCCCAGTAGAAAACAGGCATGAAGAAGCCATTGCCACAAAATCCCTGACACCCAAATGTAAGAGACATAAGCCGAAGGATATGTGAGTGTGAGCTATAAATAGGTCAGTTTCTCTCATTCACCACTTCCTACAGCTTATATGCCTACCTCATCCCTTGTCTCCAGGAAAAAATATGACATTCATTTGACACTCTATGATTGCCAAATATTTTGACATATGAGACTCAGGTTACCGATCTCCCAAAGTCACAGATTTGATGCCAAATCTTACTCTTACCTATCACACACTACTGCCTAGAGGAACTTTTCCCATCCATTTCATGGGTGTCACCCAACCAAGCATGCTGTGCTCAGTTCTGAAACAGCTGGTGACATCTGCTAGAGAACTTCAAAATGAAACAGAATGGCAATAATTGATGTAAATTCCCAGGTTGAGGGAAGGTGTAGTTCAGTGGCAGTGTCTGCTTCACATACACAAGACCCTAAGTTAAATCCCCAGCACTGGAAGGGGAAAAAAAATCCCAAATGAAAAGTGGTATGTCTTCAGAGAAGGGGAGGAGATATCTGAGGAAGGACACATTTCACATTTTGTATCATGTTTTGCTACGTCAAAAACTTGAAAGAACGTATTTAATAGGTACCCATTCCTGAGGCCTTCTTCCCACACAGACTGGCCTCAATAAAAGGAGAAGGTAGGCACAGCCACTAACATCCACTCTGCTACCACCAAATACAGGTTAAAGGAACACAGAGACATCGAAGCATACAACATGACAAAGGAAGCAGAGATGGGGCTGGAGATAAATAAGGGTTACAAACCAGGTGCAGTGACACACCCTGGTAATCACAGACACTTCAGAGTCTGAGACAGGAAGATCACAAGTTCAAGGCTAGCCACAACAATTAAGAAAGACCCTATCAAAATAAAGGGTTGGTAATGTAGTTCAGTGGTAGAGCACCTCTGGGTTTAGTCCCCAGTATTGCAAAAAAATAATAAGGGTATGTTGCTGCCTCTGGCCAAAAGGCAAGTATGGAGCCCTACTGGATCTGCTTAGAAAATGTTGCATTTCAAACATATTTTACTGAATCTGGAGGCAGCATGAAGCCATGGAAAGAGCCAGGAAGTCAGCCCCTTTTGCAGGGAGCTTCAGACTCATGATTGGGGGTGAGGTTGCTTTATCTTCACTGATGCCTTCTACAGAGTAGGCCTCCTTGCCTAACACTGATCAGGGCATAAATCAACTGTCTGAGCCAAGCAGAGGTGGACTCACAGAGTAGAGTGATCCGAACTGACCTTTTCTAGGGTAAGAAACTTGTCAGGCATGAAGGGGAGGGACACTACGCTGGGAAAACAAGCCACAGAATTTCTTATTGGAGAAACTGAGACTGAACCAAGGCAGTCTCACATGACACATTAGGGTCACTTATTTGGTCTCCTATGACAGGAATGAGAGCACGACAAATACCAGCGTTGCCATATCTTTGGGCTGAGACCCAGAACGTCTTAATTTAACATATCAAGAGGTAAATGGCTACAAGGATATACTAGGTGACTGTACCATGGCTCTGTCTCCCTACAAAACAGGGGTCCATAAATCAATAGTCCTGGGAAACATTGTGAGCAGTCTAGGGGACCCTCAGAGTAACGCTCGGCCCCATGTCCATGTGCACCTGGTCAGAGATATCAGCCTCTTTGGTCCACCCCGGCACTTGAGCTTTGGTGGCCCAGGACACCCGGGGAATGATGCTTCCAGAGTATAAGGATACCGGAAGCAAAGGCCGCTCCCCAGGCTGCTCCAAGGGGGATAGAGGGAAACTGAAGTAGCAGCAGCCCTAGAGGGGCTCACCCCTTGCCCCTGTGACGCGTTCGGCAGGCCTGGCTGGGCGGGGATCTGGGTTGATTGATGGCTTTGGCTGCGGTCGGATTAGGTCTGATCCGCTTAGAGCCTGGGCCGTCGGATTCGTCCTTTGCCAGGCTCTGCCAATGTCCGCAACCGCCCTCGAGGAGAACCCGAGGCTTCCCGGAGCACCTTGCTACCCAGAACACGGGGTTGGCACAGAAAACCCAAGAGGCTCCGTGCTTTCCGAGCCAGCTCGTTTCCACACCCGGACTGGGGCTCCTGCTCTTTCGGCCCTTCCGAGCTGCGTTCCCAATTTGCGGTGTCTGGGCGCGCGACGTCCCCGCCTCCTGCTCGCCGCGTGGCGGGTGGGTCCTCCGGGGCCAGGGCCTTTGCGGGCTCTTAAGGAGGAGGCGGGAGGCAGCCACTCGCGGTTCTCACGCGCGTGCACCTGTCGGCTCGCGCCACGCGCGGCGCTCTGCGCCTGCCCCGCGCTCCGCGTACCCCGCGGGCGGCTGGGGGGCGGTGTCAGCTCTGCGTGCGGCGGGAGGCCGGGGGCGGGGCGCGCGGCGGCTGCGCGGGAGGCGGGGGGCGCGGCGGCCCGGACGGCGGCATGCGGCTGCTCGCGCTGCCCACCGTGGGCTGAGGTAGCCGCGGCACCGGCGGGAGGCGCAGAGGCCGGGCGAGCCAAGGGTGCAGCCAGGCCGGCGGACCGCGACAGCGGCCGGGGCGCCGCGCCATGGGCCGAGCTGGGCGCGGGGGCCCGGGTCGGGGGCCGCCGCCGCTGTTGCTGCTGCTTCTGGGGGCCACGCTGGTCCTCTCCACCGGGGCCGTGCCTGGTAGGTACCGACTGAGGCCAGGGCCCTTCGCGCCCCACCCCGGCCTCCAGCTGATTTCGGGTACAGGTGGAGTCCGTGAGCTGTGGCAGGGGGCGGGGCACCGCCTAGCCTGGGACCTGAGGTGGGGAAAGGAACGCAGGAGGCTGTGGGGGTCTCCAGGAGGCAGACGGTGGGGACCACCCAGATACGGGATCGCAGGCCGCGGGGTGGGCTGGCAGGGGGCGCTGCGGTGGGGGCGGGGCCTGAGTAAGACCTCGGGGCGGGGTCTGGGGAGGGCGGAGCCTTGAGGCTGGGTGGGGCCTGGAGGTGGGGAGGGGCATGAGTGATTCTTTGAGGTGAGTCCTGGAGGTGGCTGTCTCTGCCTCGTTCTCTCAAGGTTGAGGCTTCAGGACCACCCAAGTATGGGTGGTCTGTGAAATAGGGACAGTGTATTTTCCTAGCTCAGGAGGTGCACTCGGGGCGGGACTCGAGGTGGGTGTGGCCCTGGGAACGCAGACGTTGCCCCAGGGAACCCTGGTCTAGGGTAGCGAGCTTGGCAGGCTACTGGGTTTAGGCTCCATGTGCCATCCTGAAGCAGCATTTCGCTCTCTTCCCGTAGCACGTGAGGCGGGAAGTGCGGTTGAGGCCGAGGAGCTAATGAGGAGTGTACTGTCGTGGGAACCGCACGCTAATGACACGCGGGAGGAGGCGGGCCTGCCTGGGACTGATGAAGGCGAGACCTCGTGGACGGCCCCTGGCAGAGAGCTGGCCTCTGTGGGCCCCGGGGTCGGACCAGAGGAGGCACTAGAGGCATCAGCTGCAGTGACTGGCACCGCCTGGCTAGAGGTCGACGGCCCAGGCCTAGGCGGAGTGACCGCAGAGGCCGGTAGTGGTGATGCCCAGGCCCTTCCAGCTACTCTCCAGGCTCCTCATGGAGCCCTTGGGCAGTCGACAGTGCCCCCTGCCACTTCTGAGGCTACTGAAGCCAATGGGCCTTCCTCCCCCACTGCTCTTGACAAGCAGAGCCCAGGCCCTGAACTCCCCAAGGAGAGTCCCTTGGAGGTTTGGCTGAATCTAGGAAGCAGCACACCTCAAGGGCCAGAGCCCACTGACCCACTTCAAGGCACACCAGAGTCCCAACCAGCCTCAGATATAATTGACATTGACTACTTTGAAGGATTGGACAGTCAGGGTCGTGGTGCAGACATAGGGAGCTTCCCAGGGTCACCAGGAACCTCAGAGAACCACCCTGATACTGAAGGAGAGACCCCTTCCTGGAGCCTCCTTGACTTGTATGATGACTTCACCCCCTTTGATGAGTCTGATTTCTACCCTACCACATCCTTCTATGATGACCTAGAGGAAGAGGAAGATGAGGACGAGGACAAGGATGCAGTAGGAGGAGGAGACCTAGAAGATGAAAATGACCTTTTGGTGCCCACTGATAAGCCTGGTGTGGGGCCTGGGACAGGCCAGCCTACCAGTCGGTGGCATGCTGTTCCTCCACAGCATACTCTGGGGATGATCCCTGGAAGCAGCATCGCCCTCAGGCCCCGCCCAGGAGAGCCAAACCGGGACCTGGCCTCAAATGAAAATGGCACTGAGTGCCGTAGTGGCTTTGTGCGGCACAATGGCTCCTGCAGGTCAGTGTGTGACCTCTTCCCAAGTTACTGTCACAATGGCGGCCAGTGCTACCTGGTGGAGAACATAGGGGCCTTCTGCAGGTAAGTGAATGGTAGGTAGGCAATGAGAACTATAAAAGAGTATAGGTGGGGCAGACCCAGCAAAAGGAGAGTGTGGGGGGCACAACTTCCAAGAGTTGTACATTCACAGGATTCCCAGGTCAATAAAGATCCACTCACATTTCTTCTACAGAATAACTTATTAAAATGTATTTCCTGTGGTCTCATCACCAGAAGAGGTTCCTCAGAAATAAGATTTTAAAAGTTCTCTACCTGACCCATACTACTCAATTATGAAGGCAAGTGAAGGACTTCCGAAAGGATTTTGGAAACAGCCCTTTGCCGAGGTTTTTGTTGGAGAGTGCTGGCCATTAGTATAGCCAAGGAGGGCTGGCCTATTAATCTGCTCCAGAGTAAAGACAGCTGAGACAGCTCTGTCCAAACCCAGTGAATAGCAGGAGGGCCCAGTCTCATAGATGGGCATGAGCAGACCCAAAGAGCAGCCACTCACACAGGTGAAATCAAACTGAGAGTCTGGCGGTTTTTGACTTTGGATAGTAACTCTTTTTCTTTCCCTTGGTTGATACTTGTCTCCCCTAAGATACCACATTCATGATACCTTCAAAGATTTAGTTTAGAATATCCCTGAGAACATTGTCTACAAGAACCATCCCCCATCTCTTCAGTAATTACCCCAATCACTTCACTCTTGGGAACTGCCCTAATGTGAGGTATTTACCTGCTGGAGAACTCCCTGTCTTATTCTGGAAGGATCATGAGTCAGGGATGATTTGGGTGGTTCTTTACAGGTCCTAGAAGTGGAATAGAGTGTTCATTATCCTCTGAGGCTAGTTTCCTTTGATCTTAGGAGGAACATTTCTGTTATCAGAGTCTCTTTGGTCAGTGTCATTCTCGATGCTTCTTTTTCTTGTTCTTTGTAGAGGTATGTGAAGAGTCAGGTTTCTTAAGGGCTAATGTTATGATTGGAGAATAACACTGGTGAATGCTCAAAGAGTTTCAGTTCCCTTCTATGAAAGTTCTTTGTCATAAATAGTTACAACGCTAGGGTCACTCACACATGATGTGACCACAAAGTTCTGGTTGGAGTTGTCCATCCATTGCCAATAGGAGGTGCTGTGGTTTAGAAATTAGGAGGAGGTGGTAAGGCTTTGCCAGCTGGTTAAGGGCTACCAGAAATATGGGGAAACCCCGTGGTTTTGTGCTTCAAACTTTATTTTGGGGAACTATAATGATGATTTCAGCCTGGGAGCTGTGGAAAGTCATCTTTGCAAAGTCATCCATTATCCTCTGAGAGACTTGGTGTTTCACCCTTAAAATGAGCTCCCCATCAGAGTATGAAATTTAAAGGCCTTGCTGCCTCTGGAGATCTGAAAAAGTTCCCAGAAACCCCTGGAGCTCTCAGGGAATTCCTGAGTAAGGAGTAAGATTGTCTCCTTACCAAGCTACCTGGCTCTGCTGACCAGGGATCCACCAGTCTGCCTTAAAACGGCTTCCCCATATGCCCTCTTCAACAATCCTTGCTAAGCTTTCACTCCAGGGTCACACTGGGGCCTCCCTGCCCAACTCCTGCTAGGGCTGTGCACACCCAGCCTGGCCCACAGCTTGAAAACTGCTTTTGCATTCCACTCACAGGAGACTGCTGAGCCTTTAGTTGCAGACTGCAGCGTGCCTTTGTCTCTGTCACCCTGACCCACTGCAGAGAAACGAAGAGCGCTGTGGCTGGACTTCTCTAGAACACGGGGTTAGAGGGCCCCACTTAGAGGGTCTGCATTCCCTGACAACCTCAAACAGATAGTTCCCCTATGATAGGAGAGGATCAGTTGGAAAACAAAGAAGAATTGCTTGTTAGCCATTTCTTCCCAGCCTATTCTGGATGTAGACTAGCCAATTCTCTGGTGCATAATTTCCCCATTTCTGGGCCCCTTTCTTGTCTGTCATTCACCCTGAGGTTCATGTCCTCCCTCCTTTGCCTGCCTCTATATCCTTCCACATCTTTCCTCTTTGAAGCAGCCTGGTTCCCATGGAAACAGCAATGTCATTGGAAGAGTTGGAGCCTGGGAATGTCCCCAAGGGCAGGAGAAAGTCACTCAACAAAAGGACTAAAACCCACCCAGAAGGTTGATTCTCACTATGCTTATATGACAGTTCTCATAGTATTGGAAAGGTCTAGGGGCAGAAGTTCTGATACTGAAGGGGTAGGAGGAGAATATACATCCATCCTTGTGTCTGTCCTTGTCTGTCAGTTTCTTAATTTTCGGTGTCTGGTTAACCACGTGAACTAGATGAAATGCGAACAACAAGATAGGTTTTTCATGTTTGGGGAAGGGCCTAGTACTTTGTAACGATAGCTCTTATTCATCTTGTGTCTCATCTGTCTTTCACCCAAAGCCAGGGCAAGCAGAGGTCTGAGAGAATCCTGCGATTGTCTTCACTGAGTTATAGTCACGTAACAGTCATGTAACTTAGAGCCATTCACTCAGTTTCTCTGTGCCTTTGTTACCTAATTTATATCATGGCCCTCAGAGAGCAGCCTGATCCATTTCACTGAGGACTTATAAAGAGAGGGGAGAATACTTGCTTTGAGTAACACCAGGTGGTCCTAGGAACAGGCTATTGAGATGAGTGGTGGGGTCAGGCCCAGACCCTGGCTGCGACTGCAGCTGCCATCAGTCGTGGTCTCACTGTCACTGCTGCAGGTGCAACACCCAGGACTACATCTGGCACAAGGGAATGCGCTGCGAGTCCATCATCACTGATTTCCAGGTGATGTGCGTGGCCGTAGGCTCTGCAGCCCTTGTGCTGCTCCTGCTCTTCATGATGACCGTCTTTTTTGCCAAGAAGCTCTATCTGCTCAAGACGGAGAATACCAAGCTGCGGAGAACCAAGTGAGTCTGTGCCACCCAGCCTCTTGGTGGGAGATGCCTGACCCCTGCTCCAGGGATGTTGTCACGGGGGTTTCTGACACCTGCTCTGCATCCCTAGCAGTTTTGTTCATGCTGAAGAGTCGCCCAGGCTTATCCATTCACACAGAATGTGCTGGTATTGCAGCATAGGTGAAGCCCCCATGCACACTGTGGCTACCTGGCAACATTCCCAGCACCCTTATTCAGGACAGAGAGTGCTTAAGGAAGAGGTGGCCAGCATAGAGCATGTCCCAACCCTAGCCCCCAAGCAAGTTGCTGTACTTGGTCTGCCCATCCTGCCAGATAGCATCTGCTTCCCTGGTCTTTGACAACCAGTAGCCAGTGTGAGGATTTTGCCCACAAATTAGTGTGGAGTGATTTCACCCCCCTCAAATCTGCTGTCACTCACTACCATCTCCCCCTCAGTGGATGCTGAAGAGAGAGGCTTTAGCACTACAATATATTGCTTCCCACCCCTCACCCTTCCTGAATCCCCCCCACACTGGGGATTGAAGCTAAGGGCACTTTACCACAGAGCCACACCCCTAGCTTTTTTTATTTCTTATTTTGAGATAGGGTCTTGCTGAGTTACCAAGGCTGACCTTGAATTTGAAATCCAGCTGCCTCAACTTCCCAATTCACTGAGATTACAGGTGTGTGCCACTGTGCCTGGCTTGCATTGCTTTTTAAAAACTGGTCAACCCCTGGTCCAGACAGAAGTGTTTAAGGAAATTCTCTTTACCTTTCCAGAGTAGAATTTTGTGACTGAGGAGGGGGTCCATGGTTAACTTTCTCTGCTATACCCACATGGGGATGCAGAATGGCTGGCTGCTTAGCTCTCAGCAGAGCAGCACCTGTGTGTGCATGTGAATGTCAACACACATTTACCATTACGCTAGGTCTTGAACTTTCAGATATGACCTTATGCACTATGAGTGAATTATTCTTATCACGAAGTAAAATAAAAACCTTTCTAAAGTGTCACAGGAGTCAAAAGGAGGAAACCGAAGCTCATCTTCTTTGGAACCCAAGAGACAGTTGATGCAAAACTGGCCCCGATTGCCTTTCAACCTGTCACCCCATTAATCCCTCTGACCTGAGACACCCTCCAGAGAATGTGACTGAAGGACTTCCCTGGGTCCTGAAAAAAGGACAAAACACCATCTGTTGCTCCTGTGCGGGTGGACGCATGCAATGTGCAGATGCTGGCAGCCCTGCGGCATTTCAGTTAACTGCCATGGGGCCGGAAGGGCCTCTCCATTGTGCCTGTGCATTGAGGCGGGGGTGTATCTGGGCACATGATCACTCCACACAGACAAGCCAGGACCCTTGGCTTCTCATACCTACACCAAAGTGGTGGGTATGTGAGGTGGAGGGGATAGGACCATCTAAATCTGGGCAGCTGCTGATGAGGATAGGGGGCAGAAAGGAGCAACTTCCAGAGAAGAGGAGAAGCAAGAGCTAGAGCAGAGTCATGTTTGCCTTCCTGATTTTGTGTTTTGCAGGGGCCGCTCCCTCATTTCTCTGCATACCTTATTTCTTTCCTGAGCCCAGTTACTGCTCTGATGATGCTTCATGTGCTCAGAGCACTGAAGATCCTACTGCGATTGATTGATTCTAAGATGCATATTTTTTCTCACATATTAACATCTCTGAAATTGGATTGTATCTTACAATCACTGGCATCTTGCAATCACTGTTACCCAGATGGTAGTTTTGATGTAGTTGTAATTGCTTGGCATGCACAAACATGGTCATAGCTGTTCATATCGTTGTCAGTTCTGTATCCAAAGTCCAAACGAGCTACTGCAATTATGTTTAAAAAACCCAAGGTGGGCTGGGAATGTAGCTCGGTTGGTAGAGTGCTTGCCTGGCGTGCACAAGGCCCCGGGTTCAATCCTCAGCACCACACACACACACACACACCAAAAAAAAAAAAAAAAAAAACCCACACAAGGTGATAACAAAATATGGATCATGGTTTAAGTGGCAGAAGTTTTTTCTTATGGTGTATCAAATAATGAGGCATCTTATTCCAACTCTTGGTATTTAACAAAATGTAGTATTTGACCCATGAGGCTGAAATATTAACTTCTTTTGTTACATTTTGCCATGATCATTTCACTTATGTTTTCCCGTCTCTCTTCTTTCCTACCAGCAAATTCCGGACCCCATCTGAGCTCCACAACGATAACTTCTCCCTCTCCACCATTGCTGAGGGCTCTCACCCAAATGTAAGGAAATTTTGCGACACTCCTTGTATCTCCTCCCCCCATGCCCGTGCCTTGGCTCACTATGATAACGTTATCTGTCAGGTAACTTGTCTTCTTCACATCTACCCTTATGCATGCCTCAGCCCCCAGCCCAGGCCAAGTCTACAGACAGCTTTGGAGGTCAGATTAGGGCAACCCAGTGGAGCATTGAAGGTGGGAATAGGGGCTTGATAATGTCTGGCCTCTTTGACAAGCAGGGGTTATATGTAGTAGAGCTCTTTTACAAGGTTGACTGGTAATTTTAGCTTCATCTGTGCTTTAGAAGTCTGATTTTAGAAGTCTGATTTTACTTTCCACATCATGGAGAAAGACCCTGCTTTCATTAATAGTCTCATAGGTTCTGATGGTTATTTAAGCAAGTAGTGGTTTCCTTTGGGGACAGGTGGAAAACCCCTTCCATCCTTGATCCTGTTTGAGGACCCTAACAATTGCGAGGCTTATACACAATTGGTTAGTGCAAGGTGAGCACAAAACACTGGTGGAACTTTAAACCTGGGAGTAATTCTATTCTTAGTAGGATGAGCTCATAAATATCAATTGAAATTCAATAAAAGTTCCAAGTTGACCATTTTCCAGAGATACTAGCTTATTCTATGGCCTGGATCAGGTCAGCCATTAAAATACTGAGTACTGGGGCTGGGGTTGTGGCATAGAGGTAGAGTGCTTACTTTACACGAGTGAGGCACTGGGTTTGATCCTCAGCACCACATTAAAAATAAATAAATAAGTAAAGGTAAAGGTAATGCTGGGTTGGCTGGGGTTGTGACTCAGCAGCGGAGCACTTATCTAGCGTGTGAGGCCCTGGGTTTGATCCTCAACACCACATAAAAATAAATAAACAAATAAATAAATAAAGGTATTGTGTGGGCTGGGGTTGTGGCTCAGAGGTAGAGCCCTGCCTTGCACACGTGAGGCACTGGGTTCAATCCTCAGCACCACATAAAAATAAATAAATAAAGATATTGTGTCCATCTACGACTAAAAAATATATTAAAAAATAATAAATAAAGGTATTGTGTCCAACTACAACTAAAAATGAAAAAAAAATACTGGGTACTGTCAGAGAATTTTGAAAGTCAAATAGAAACCATAGAAGCCCTCAAATCATGTCATATCCAAGTCCAGGAAATCTGCACTTAATGCAGCTCTGTACTTTAAGGTAAATGCATTATTATAACACCAGTCAGGGAGCTAAACTGAAACTCTTATGACTAAGACAGTGGAGTTTAATGGAAACTATGAAGAAGTTCTTTGAAGTAATGGGGTATCAGAGCTCATCAGGACCTTGACAGTCTAGAGCAGTGCCATCCAGTGGGGCTTCCAGTGAGACAGGAGAGTCCTCTGTCTGCACTGTCCACTACTGCAACAGCCACTAGCAACATGTGGCTCTAGAGCTCTTGACATGTGAACAGCACAAATCAAGACAGTCATCTTTTTGTAGATGGGGAAACTGTAGCCCCAGAAGGGAAAGGAGAGAAAATAGTAAATGCAGCCTTAGTCACAGAAAAGAAAAATGGCCTGACAGAGGAAGTCATTAATTTAAGTAGGAAGTGAGAGGATCATTTTTTTCCTGATGACTTTGATGCCAAGGATAGAAAACAGGTGATTTCACCAAAATATTAACAAGTTCAAGATATAAATAATAACCAAGGAAACAGGATGTCTTAAAGCTTTAAGATGGATAACAACATAACTCAACCCATCAGAATGTGGGCACCTTGAGGGCAGGTCAGAGTCTCACTCATCAGGCTAATCCCTCCCACCTTATCCAGCCCCTTGCAGTGCTGTGCATTCAATCCACACTTATTGACCACTGGTGACAACAGCCCACCACCTGCTCTCTTGGTTCCACTGCCGGATCTGCCATCCTATACACATGGGACAGCAAATATGCCCAGTCAGGGCATTCCTGTTCATGGCGGTTGCTCCTGCCTGACAGAAGGCAAGGTTTCCTAGGAAAGGTTCTGACCCATGTGTTTCTGGCACTATGAACATGGACACCTTTGCCATGTCTTCACAAAAGACAGGAAGGAGATAGGTCCTGTTGGGGGACTTAGTTGCATAAGCCAGTGCAAGGGCTTCCTGTTCATGGCTGAAACAGCCATGTGGAAGGTGGGGCATCTTTACATGAACATTTCTGCCCACCCCGAGCTCAGACTGGCAATCTTGAAGACCAGAGCAAAGATAGGCAGCCACAGTGAACTCTGCCTGAGAGGGGGTCATGGGGTCAGCTGGTACAACATGATGGCCGTCCCTCAGGGAAAGGGTGGAACCAGGCTCTAGTGGTCCCCTTGGCTCTTCTTGGATCTGATGTCCTTCTCCCAGTTTGTGCCAGCAGCAGCATCTTTTCGTTCTTTTTTTTTTTTTTTAACATTTATTTATTTATGAATCTTTAGTTTTAAGCAGACACATTATTTTGTTTTTATGTGGTGCTAAGGATCGAACCCAGTGCCTCATGCGTGCTAGGCGAGCATGCTACCACTGAGCCCCAGCCCCCGCCCCATCAGCATCTTTTCCACTCTGTAAAGCACTGAGTGTGAGGGGATGATTGTCCGTGCAGCCGGAGTGCTCTCTCGCTCTCCCCACCTAGCCTACAGACCAAACTTGGTCATAGTCAAGGTCTTTTAGGTGTGGCCAGTTAGGATGGGTGTGCTGGAGCTGGGGGTGAAGCTCAGTGGTAGAACACATCTCACACAAGCAAGGCTCTGGGTTCCATTCCTAGCAAAAGGGAAAGAAAAAAAATGCCACTCCACTGTGAAATGCAACCCTGCTTGTTGCCACGGCCATCACACTTTCCACCTCTGCACTGTGCAAGGAGAGGCAAGGACCCAGAGTCTGGCCTGCTGGTCAGCCTTCCCCAGCCTCTCCCTTCATCCTCAAATTCCTTTTTGGTATTGAGGAGCCTAAAATTTTTGAGTATTCTATTTCTCTTACTAGAGGGGTTATTTCTAAATAAAGTAAGTTGAGTGGGTCATTTTCCTACCCCAGTGACTCTCAAAAAACCCATATAATTAGCCAAGCATGGTGCCACATGCCTTTAATCCCAGCAGCTTGGGAGGCTGAGGCAGGAGGATTGCAAGTTCAAAGCCAGTCTCAGCAACTTAGCAAGATCCTGTCTCAAAATAAAAAATGGCCGGGGATGTTGCTCAGTGGTTAGGTCTCCCTGGGTTCACCCCTGGTATAAAAAAAAAATTTTTAATTAAGAAAAAAATCTGTTGTTTTGGGTCTTGTGTGGCAGGGTCCATACTGATTTCAGTGTCAATGGCTTCCCGCCCTCTACTGCTCCTCTGAGCTCACTGCTCTCATGTGAGGTGCTGTAAGCGTGGGCCACAGTCTTTTGTGTGGCTGAGCAGCCATCCTGGGGAGGGGACATCAGGAGGCTGGAGGGAGCACAGCAAGCTGGACCTGCTCCAGGTGTACCATGTGAATGAAGTCACCTGAAATCCACTGGCAGACTGCCCAGGCTGAGCTGCCCTGTTGCTCCTCACGGCGGTGCTATCCAGGGAATGTGGCAGATAAAGTGGTCCTCCTGAGACCTGACAGAGCTTCCAGGAGTTTGTTTTATTCCTAGGACTTTGTGGTACCCAGAAGTGCTGTTTTTTCATAGTTACATTTTTTTTCCTTTCCAGACTCTGCTTTTGCATGTGTATAGTAAAGCACTGGCTGCCTACCCCCTCTGACAGAGGTTTGCACATGGGGTCCAGGCCTAAATGTGTATTACCCCTGGGCTGCAGGGTACCCATATGGCTGAGATGGAACACTGGGAGCAAGGGTCCTCTGTGGTTTCCAGGATTTATGTCAGATATCTATCCTGCTCCCCTGTAACTAGATACATCTGCCATACCAAAGGCAGATGGATCTGCTGCTACAGAGTTTGGCAACCTTAGGCTTTACAGGAAATAGGACACAGTGGTGCACTCCTGTAATCCCACCTGCTCAGGAGGCTGAGGCAGGAGGATTGCAAGTTCGAGGCCAGCCTCAGCAACTTAGTGAGACCCTGTCTCAAAATTTAAATTTTTTAAGAGGGGCTGGGAATGTATGTAGCTCAATGGTAGAGCCCTCCTGGATTCAGATCCCAATACAGGAAGATAAAAATAAAAAGCAGAACAATTCTGGAGGAAATACTCTGGCTACAACAACAAGACACGTTTCAGACACTCCCTCGTCTCTTCTTTTTGTGGAAGGCACTTGGCTTACCTAAGAGTCTTATTTGGATACCTCTGTTTCTTACTTTTAGGATCTGCGTCTCCCATCTCGGCACAGAAGGCAATTTTTTCATCTTTCCAAATCCCATGGGCCCTGGATGGGACAACTTGAATGGGGGCCCCTTCTTTGTGACATCACAGCTCTATAAAGAGTCAGTTGATGTACTTTTCTTCACATTTTGAGAAATTCCTGTGCCCTATGTGCCCAAAAAGCATGTGACATAGAAAGAATGTGGGGAGGTTTCTGGAAAAACATGAAAGTAGTTTGCATCCTTAGAAGAGGAAAAATGAGCATAGACCCTTACTGTCTTTTCCCAAGCTTTGGTGTGATTCAAAATCCATCCTGCCCATGATCTTTAAGGGCTCAACTCTGAAGCTTCCACATCCAGCATCTTCCCCAAACAGAACAGAAGCACACACAATAAGAAATACAGTTCCACCTCAACCCTCTTCCCTCTCCATAAAACATACACATAGGCTGGGCTGGGGGTATAGCTCAGCGGTAGCACATGTGCTTAGCATGCACAAAGCCCTGGGTTCAACCCGCAGCACTAACACACACACACACACACAAAGTAAAATAACCAAAATATATACATACATAGACCATATTTCTATATTGCCTAGAAATCTTTCTATCTCAGTGTATATGGGTTTTTGTCCTGCAGTTGTTAGGGTCTTTTTTTGTTATTGTTTTATTTGGTTTTCTGGTACTAGGGATTGAACCCAGGAACACTCTACCACTGAGCTACATACCCAACTCATTTTATTTTTTATTTTTTAAACTCAGGGGCATTCAGCCACTGAGCTACATCCCCAGCCTATTTTGTGTTTTATTTAGAGACAGAGTCTCACTGAGTTGCTTAATGGTTCCCTGTTGCTGAGGCTGACTTTGAACTGACAATCTTCCTGCCTCAGCCTCCTGAACCGCTGGGATTACAGGCCTATATCACCATGCCTCACTTATTTTTTATTTTGAGATAGGGTCTTGCTAAGTTGCTGAGACTGAACTTGTAATCCTCCTGCATCAGCCTCCATGTCACTGGGATTCCAGGCATGCACCACTGTGCCCAGCCCCTGCATTTTTTTTTTTTTAATTCTCTCCAAACAGTGATTGACAATGTCAGGTGCCTGTGTGTGCTGTGTACAGTTGCTGTGCCTCAAGTCTGCCTCAGGACTCTACGAAGTCCATTTCCTCTTGTCTCATTGGTATGGGGAACATGTGTCCCCTGTTATCTATAAATCATGTCCAAAGTCTTTAAAACTCTATTAAATTTTTGTTCAGTCTAGGCCTCTGAAAAGCAGCCAGCAAGTCTGTGGCAGTGGGCAGGTGGCAGAGCTTTTCATACCCACAGTGTTCTGTGTGCGTAGCACCATGAAAAGCCAGACTTTTCCCAACCCATCACTACCCTAACCCAGTGCAGCCGGTGGAATGGACTAGAGTTCCCCCGATGGAGAATGCCTGGCCATTAAGCATGATCTTGATTTTTGAAAGTAGTTAAAACAAGAATAGTCCTAAGGGGGAAAAAAAAAGAATAGTATTAACTAGCTGGTCAGATAGAATATTCTCCACCCTTCATGCTATTCGTGAATCCACCTCTCTGATTAGCTGAGTTCCGTGTACTTTATAATAACTCTTTAGGGTACCAGACAAAAAACTTGAGGCCCACAGAATCACTCTAGATGTGATCCCTTCTGGGGGTCCTCAAGGAAAAGAGTAAGGCAAATCCTACTGCAGAAATCCTCTGAGGGAGGACTGAATGCTACTGGGCTCTCTGGAACCCTTTCACTGGCAAATTCAGGTCAGATTCAGGAACTTGTCCTGGGGCTTCAAGTGGCACTTATGGGTGGCATGAAGGCAGAGGTGCACCTCAGAAGTAGGTGGGGGATCCACAACTTAAGTAACATCTGAGGCAGAGTGTGGCAGGCCACTGAGGCAGCCAGACCCTGGGGGTCGGGTTGAAGAAGCATCTTTTCAGTTAACATCTTCAGCAGTACAGTTCTGACTGCAAGAGGCTCACGGGTCTTTGACCTGTAGTCAGGGGACATGTCTGCATGTCTGGGGAGTGTGCATCTGAGTACAGTCCCATGTGTCCCCCCCACCACCCTTGTGTTCCCTGACCAAGACGCTGATGGGAACAGAGCTCCTTGTGTGAGACTTTAAAGGTGTCTGAGCCAAATTAAGGGGGCTGTTTCCCCCCACTCTATTTCCAAGAGAAGACATGACTAGCCCCAGTTACAGGTCTTTGATTACCATCAACTTTTTATCTACATCTGGCCATTGCTTATAAGCTTATAAGGATGACTTTCCTAAAAAGTAGTTGCTAGTCAGTTACTTCAGTTTATTATTCAGTTTATTCAAGACTTAGAGCTTTTCTCCTTTATACGTATATAGGTTTTGAAGCTCTGCTTCCTTAGCCGGTTAGAAAACCCAAGGTAATTATTGATTGCTCTGCCCACTGTCTCTTTCCCCTTCCCAATTTTTTTCCCTCCTCCAGGATGATCCTAGTGCTCCCCACAAAATCCAGGAAGTTCTGAAGTCCTGCCTGAAAGAGGAGGAGTCGTTTAACATCCAGAACTCCATGTCACCCAAACTTGAGGGTGGCAAAGGTGACCAGGCCGACTTGGAGGTGAACTGTCTCCAGAATAACCTAACCTAAAGCAGAGCAAGGAAAGAGGAAGCGGGGGCGGGGGCGGGGAAGAAACATTATCTCCTCTGGTACAGAGTCCGGTCCACGTAACCATTTGTTAGACTCTTTTCTTTTTCTGATCTCATGGCATGCTTTGATGTATTTTGTACAGGAGGGGAAAGAAACACTTAAAATAAGCAAAGAAACTGAACAGAACTGCATACACTGGACTGTTTTATCTGTGCTGTCTGTACATTGCTTCTGCCGCTGTGATTTCTAAACCTACACTGTTATTCAACTGACTTTTTTTTTTTTTTTGTACTTTGACCCACCTTTTTTTGGAATACCAGTCCAAAAAAAAAAAAAAAAAGTTCTTGAAATAAAACTTTTTTAAAAGCTATCCATTTTATTCCTGTCATGTGGCTGCTTCTTACCCATTCTCACTAGTTTGACTTGCATTCTGACCTTCACTGGAGATGGACTCCAGAGCAACGTACATCAGGCTCCGTGGCTTAAACAACACGAATTTAGTTTTTCACAGTTCTGGAGTCTGGAAATCCAAGGTTGTCACTAGTGTTGGTTTCTGATGCGTCTTCTCCCTCTAGCTTACAGATGGCCACTGTCTTGCTGTGTTACCACATGGCCTTCTTTCTTTGTGTGTGCAGAAAGAGGAGGGTCACTGATGTCTCGTTCTTACAAGGCCTCTCTGATTACCTTATTTAGTCTGACCTAGCCTCTTTTTTCTTTTCTTTTTTTTGGGGGCGGAGGTACTGGGGATTGAACTCAGGGGCACTTGACCACTGAGCCACATCCCCAGCCCTGTTTTTTATTTTATTTAGAGACAGGGTCTCACTGAGTTGCTTAGCATCTCGCTTTTGCCGAGGCTGGCTTTGAAGTCTCAATCCTCCTGCCTCCTCCTCCTGAGCCTCTGGGATTATAGGCATTTGCCACTGCACCCAGCCTTTAACTAGCTGCTGCTGCTTTTTTTTTGTTTTTTAAGTTGTAGGTGGAAAAATACCTTTATTTTGTTTATTTATTTTTATGTGGTGCTGAGGATCAAACCCAGTGCCTCACATGTATGAGGCAAGTGCTCTACTACTAAGCCACAACCCCAGCCCTAACTAGCTTCTTAAAAGCCTGTGTCTGTCTATAATCAGGTTGTAGGTTGAGACCTCAATGTATAAATTCAAGAGCAGGGCATAATTTAGACCAAATAATCTTATCTCGTCTACTGTTAAGAATATTTGCTGGCTGGGGTTGTGGCTCAGAGGTAGAGCACTTGCCTAGCATGTGTGAGGCACTGGGTTCGATTCTCAGCACCACATATAAATAAATGAATAAAATAAAGGTCCACCAATAACTAAAAAAAAAAATATATTAAAAAAAGAGAATACTTTGGGACTGGGGTTGTGGCTCAATGGCCGAGCACTTGTCTAGAGTGTGTCAGGCACTGGGTTTGATTCTCAGCACTACATATAAATAAATATCTTGTGGGGGGGTGGTGCTGGGGATTGAACCCAGGATGTTATGCATACCAATTGAACTATATATCCCCAGCCCTATAAATAAATAAAATAAAGCTCCATTGACAACTAAAAAAAAAAAAATACTCTTTTAAACCAGGTGCAGTGGAGCATACCTGTTATCCTAGCAACTTGGGAGGCTGAGACAGGAAGAGCACAATTTCAAAGCCAGCCTCAGCAATTTAGCAAGGCCTTAAGCAACTTAGTGAGATCCAGTCTCAAAATAAAAAATTAAATGGGCTGGCGATGTGGCTTAGTGATTGAGCACCTCTGGGTTCAATCCCTAGTACCAAGGGGGAAAAAAAAGAATAATCTTTAAAAAAAACTCTCTTCCAACTGGGCCCAGTGTTGCACACCTATAATCCCAGTGACTCAGGAGGCTGTGGCAGGAGGATCACAACTTCAAGGCCAGCCTCATCAAGGTAATGAGACCCTATCTGAAAACATAGGGGCTGGGGTTGTGACTCAGTGGTGGAGTGCTTGCCTAGCATTTGTAAGGCACTGGTTCAATTCTCAGCACTGCATATAAATAATAAAGGTTCATCAACAACTAAAATATATATATTTTTTTAATAAAAATAAAAAATATAAGGACATGGTGGCACATGCCTATAATCCCAGAGGCTCAGGAGACTGAAGCAGGAGGATCATGAGTTCAAGATTAGCCCCACAATTTAGCGAGGCCCTAAGCAACTCAGTGAAACCCTGTCTTGAAATAAAGTATTAAAACGGGGCTGGAGATATAGCTCAGTGTTAGAATGCCCCTGAGTTCCATCCCCAGTACCAAAAAGAATCCAATGCCAGGGATGGAACCCAGGACCTTGTGCATGCTAGGCAAATGCTCTACTGCTGAGCTACACCTCCAGCCCTTTTGTCTAAATTTTATTTTGAGCATTTCACTAATAAAATTTGCTTAGACTGACCTTGAACGTGTGATCTTCCTGCCACAACCTCCTGAGTAACTGGGATTTCAGGAATGTACCACTGTGCCTCACCACTTTTGTCCTCAGACTGTATTAAGTACTTACACTCTGAGCCAAGCCTACTAAGGGAGGCCCTAGTCTCAAGAAGTTCATAGTCTACTTAAGAAATAGACTTAAATAATTATAATGCAGTGTGTCAGTATTATAATGGGAGTGTGCATGAAGAGTTCAAAGAGGTTGCAAGTGGATGTTAAATGATAAGAAGGCATTTTTCAAGATGAAACAGGAAAGCAGGAGAAGGTGTTCAAGGAAAAGAGGAACTACTCAGGAAAGTAGTGCTGGATGAGCAGAGATTGTGTGAGAGGGAGGGGTCCTAGGTGATGGGCCTGGAAGGAACCACTGAGGAGAGATAAGGAAGGACCTGGAATGCCCAGTAAGCATGGATAAGACAGGTCCAGATTTGTTTTCTAGAAAGATAACTGGAGACAGCAGTGAAGGCCCACTGAGGATGGAGGTTGTAACAATCCAGGAAATGCACAGGGATGGATCAGAGAGAGGAGTTCAAATAGCAAGGTTTACCAGCTGCTGGGGAGTTTTCCAGAATTTTTTACCTGCATTCATTCTGTGATAATTCTAGCTCCTGAAACCCCCGGAAGTGTGTTTCAGTTGACTAATTTCTGCGTGTTCTTCCTGACTTGTATCATCATGTGCCTTGTTATTTTTTATTACGTGCTGGACATTGTATCTGAAAATTTGTTTATTAAACATATCTTGACATCTGGGATGATTTCTTCCTGTCAGGGTTTTTGTTTTCCTCTGTCAGGTGCCAGGGGTGCTAGAATTATGGGATCACATGTATACAGATTCAAGGTGGTGGTCTCAGACCTATCACACTGTGCAAGAGCTTGCTACTGGTTCTTCTTTTAACAGTCCTCTGGAGTTACAGCCCAAGACGGGCAGTGCTTACTGGTGTCCCACCTGCACAGCCCTGGGAGACTTTCAGAAACACTCCTTGTTCTCTCTCACCTTATCTGAATGGGCAAGTGCCTCCAAGGCACAAAAATAGCCCCATTATCAGACTTTTCTGTCTAGGTTCCTGTCTTCTCTGGATGTCGGCCTAGTAACTCTTTAGTATCTTGTTAGCTCTTTGATGCTTGTCAGATGTTTATACAGCTCTTTGGTTGTCGTTAGTGGGCGAGTGGGTCCAATTTACCTCGTCTCCTGTTGGCTAACAACAGAAGTCCTCTGTTTCCACCTTGGACTCTTGCCCAGACCATGTTCAGTGCAGTCTGCTCTTTGCTATTGGATAGGGCTGCTTATTGGGATACATATTATACTTTCCTAACCATATTTCTTGTCCACTTTGAGGGATTTGGCATGGCTCTGCTTAGAACTTCCTGTACTCTCTGAATTAGGGGACCTGTCCTTCAAGGGTAGGCACCTTTGGATCCTTTCACAAGGAGGCCCAATCAATCGAGCCTGTGTGTTAAAAGTGCTTTGTAAATTCTAAATCCCATCCAGACGGCAGGGTTTGTTTAGTATTGTGCTTTGTTTTGTGTTTCCCATGAGAGTATTATGAAATGTGTATCAAAGCCTTTGGCTTTGTCCCACCTTCACGGTACATACAGGATGGATAGGAAATCCCAGATCACAAGGACAGCAGGGGACAGCGGAGGCCTATTGAATAGAGTCACCAGATATTACCAAGAGTCTTTGTCCCAAAGAAGGAACTAAAATGTTGGAGTAGGGTATATTGATTTCTGTCTGTGCCTGTCCTCTTTCCTGCCAGAGTGTGTGTGCTGCACAATGATTGTGCTTCATAGGGCTAGCTGGCGCCCTCTCTGGGGACCCTCCAGCTCTGCTGCTACTGCCTCCCCCAACCCCCATAGTAATTGCCTAGCTCTGGGGACACTTCACTTCACCCTCATGATTTCAGATGAATGTGTCCTCTCTGCTCTTTCTAACCCACACCATAGCCGGTCCTGATTCTTCCTTTCCAAAGAAAAGAGAGCCAGGCGTGGTGATGCACGCCTGTAATCCCAATGGTTCAGGAGGCTGAGACAGGAGGATCATAAGTTCAAGGCTAGCCTCAGCAACTGAGACCCTGTTTCAAAATAAAGAGTAAACTGGGTGCAGTGGTACACACCTGTAATCCCAGCAGCTTGGGAGGCTGAAGCAGGAGGATCACGAGTTCAAAGCCAGCCTCAGCAATGGCGAGGCACTAAGCAACTTGGTGAGACCCTTTCTCTAAATAAAATACAAAATAGGGCTGGGGATGTGGCTCAGTGGTTGAGTGCCCCTGAGTTCAATCCCTGGTACCCCAAAAAAAAATACATATATATATACATATATATATATATATATATATATAGAGAGAGAGAGAGAGAGAGAGATACAGCTCAGTGGTAGACCACCCCTGGGTTTAATCCCTTGTACTGCAAGAAACAACAGAAAGAAAGGACAGACTGGAAATATGGAAGAATTGGACATCATGGAAGGAAGCCAAGTGTCTCTGGAGCCTTCCAGCACTGAGGAGGTCATGCCAACCAGGAGAGCTGTGTGGGCGGTGTAGAACCCTCTGTCTACACAGAGCAGATCCTCGAAGTACCACACCTGTATCTGCTTCCTTGGATTACTGCCACAAACCAGCAGGAATGGAATGACTTAAAACAACAGAGGTTTCCTCTTCACAGCCGTAGAGGCAGGAAGCCTGAGATAAGGTGTAGCCAGGCCCTGCTCCCCCCCCCACCCTCCCACCCCGGACAGCTCCAAAAGAAGGAACCTTCCTCGCCTCTTCCTTGCTGGCAGCCCTTGTCACTCTTTGGTTGTAGCTACATCACTCCCATTGCTGCCTCTGCCTGCACAGGACTTCCCTGTGTGTGTTTGTCAACGTTTTGGCGTCTTCCTATGGTCTTCTTATAAGGACACCCATCATCGGATTCAAGGTTCACCCTAGTCCAGTATGATCTAATCTTACAACTGTAAAGATTCTTATTTCCAATAAGGTCACATTCATAGGTTTCCAGGGTCCAGACTTTAATGTCTCTTCAGGGACACAGTGCGAACCACATAGAGCCTTACCATTTACAACACACTTTCATGTCTATGGTTTCATCCATCCTCACCAGAGCCCTGGAGCCTGGTCTTAGGACTAAAAGGCATCAGTGACAAGGTTACAACTTGAAATTTGGACATGTGTTTCAGTATCTTTCCTCTGCATCACCTTGTACCATAGACACTGGTTCTTCATCCTTTCTCATAGAACTGATAGTAGCAAAAAGATTAGCCTGTGCACCACAAAGTGACACTCAACCCCAGACTCAGTGCTAGACGTTCTCTTCCAGTTAGGAGCCACACACTCTGAACCCAAGGTTCTTCATCTATAAAACCCTTACCTTGGGGCTGGAGGTTGTGGCTCAGCGGTAGAATGCTCCCCTAGCATGCACAAGGCACTGGATTAGATCCCCAGCACCACATAAAAACAAATAAAATAAAGATATTGTGTCCAACTACAACTAAAATAAATAAATAAAGTTTTTAAAAAATCCTTACCTTTTGGGCTGGAGCTGTAGCTCAGTGGTAGAGTGCTTGCCTAGCCTGTGTGAGGCACTGGGTTTGATTCTCAGCACCATATATAAATAAAATAAATATCCATTGACAGCTAAAAGAAAATATTTTAAAAAATCCTTACCTTTTCACAGAACTGTCTTGGCACCCAAGATATAACAATGAACCACATGGACCAAAAGTACCTAGTGGAACTTACTTCCCAGTGTCATGAAATCCATTCAAAACCATTGTCTTTGTCTGTTTTCTGTTGCCATAACTAAATGACACTGATTGGGTATTTTATAAGGAAAATAGGCTTATTTAGTGTTAAACCAAAACTCTTGATATGAAGGGTCTCTGAAATAAAAGGGTTTATGGAGCCAGTGCAAGTGCTAGTCAGAAAAAAAGACGTGGGACCTAGGACAAGTCCCCACACCTACCAACAGCTGAGCTAGGTAGCAATTGGAAGTGTGTCCACTGAACCAGAACTACGAACATCTTTTTCATTCTAAAAGGTTTGGGGAAGAAGGACATAAGTTAGTTACATTGGATATAGACCGGAGCAGGATTACATAAAGTGGTGTGTTTTAAGATAGGGGAACAGGCCCTAAGGAGAAGAAATCATTGCTTCTAGATTGGTAGGGGTGGAAGCAAGATGTGGTGTTGGGAGTTGTGATGGAATTTATTTTTGGCACCAGGGTTTGAACCCAGGGACACTTAACCACTGAGACACATCTCCACCATATATATGTGTGTGTGTGTGTATGTATATATATATATATATATATATATATATATATATATTATATTTATTTTTATGTGGTGCTGAGGATTGAACCCAGTGTCTCACACACATGCAAGGCAAGCACTCTGCCACTGAGCTATAGCCCCAGCCCTCCCCACCACTTTTTAAATTTTATTTAGAAACAGGGTGTGACTGAGTTGCTTAGGGCCTCACTAAATTACTGAGGCTGGCTTTAAACTCGCAATCCTCCTGCCTCAGCCTCACAAGATGCTGAGATTACAGGCATGTGCCACTGCGCCTGGAAGTTGTGATGGAATTGAGTTAACATTTCAACATACATTTGAGAATATGAAACAGCCTTTTATTCCTTTTGACCTGTGGCTTATTAACTGATTTACTTCCCCCATCTCTCTTTCCATCCACCCTCCAGGCCTTGTAGTTAAATTTAGGACATCCTGGAATTTTTCTCTTACTATTAACTCAGGTTCTGGAAGTCCTAGAGCAGGACGTCCACATCTGCTTGGCATCTGGTGAGGGCCTGGACATCATGAGGCGAGACAGGGCAAGCGTGCATACTTGCGCATCTCTTCCTCATCTCATGTAGCCACTAATGCAGTCATGGGGGCCTCACCTCACAACGTCAGTTAATTGCAGTTACCTCGCAAAGACTCTGCTTCCAAATGTCATTAACATATGACTTTCGGGATTAAATTTCCAACACATGAAATTAAGGGGACATATTTCAACCAGAGAAGTAATATATGGGAAAGTGTTTTGAGAATTGGAAAAGGTTCTACACTCATCCTCTAGGCCCAAGGGAAAGGGTGAATACCAGAGGGGCATAAGCCAGCTTCCTGGTCAGTCAAGCAAGGGAGTATCTGGTGAGCACCACCAGGGCTGAGCACAGTTAGAGGCTCTTCCCTCAGCCCAGGAGTCATGCCAGGTACACAGGAGGCCTGGGGAAAAGAAAAGCATTCCAATAAAGCACACTGGCAAACAGTATTGCCTCCTGAGTGTGTGACTTTGAGATTACACAAAGGACATGGAGGAAAGATACCCAAAGGTAGCAGAAGGAATCAGATGACCAGCTAGAGCAGGCGGGTCACTAATGGTTTATCAAAGCCAAAAAAAGAGAATATGTCAACGGAAGGGATTTGCCCCTGGTATCATGTGCATCCAAATCCAAGGTGTCCCTTTAGGAGCAGAATTGCTAGGACAGAGTCTTCAGCTTCATAAGATAATGTCCAAAGTGGTTGTTTTACCAGGTATGGTGTCACGTACCCATAATCAGAGAGACATGGGAGGCGGAGGAAGGAGGATCCCAAGTTCAAAGCCAGCTTTGGCAATTGAGTGAGACCTTGTCTCAAAATATAAAAGAGGAGGGCTGGGCATGGTGGCATATGCCTGTAATCTCAATGGCCCTGGAGCCTGAGGCAGGAGGATCACAAGTTCCAGTCCAGCCTCAGCAACTTAGCAAGACTCTAAGCAACTTAGCAAGACTTTGTCTCAAAAAATATAAAGGGTGGAGCACAGTGGCACATAATTGTAATCCCAGTGGCTCAGGAGGCTGAGGCAGGAGGATCATGAGTTCAAAGCCAGATTCAGCAATTTAATGAGGCCCCAAGCAACTTAGTAAGACCCCATCTCTAAATAAAATATAAAAAGTAGACTGGGGATGTGGCTCAGTGATTGAATGCCCCTGGTTTCAATCCCCAGTACCAAAAATAATAAAATAAAATAAAACATAAAAATGACTGGGGGTGTGGCTCAGTGGTAGAAAGTCCCTGGGTTCAATTCTCAGTGAAAAAAAAATGTGGTTGGTTCAATAATCAACAGAGGATGAGCAGTGCTTTTGCTCCATATCCTTAGCAGTACTTGAGAGCACTGATCTGTAATTATGATTTTAATTTGTGATTCCCTAGTTGATGAAATTGCACACTTTTCACATGTTGATTAGTCATCTAGATTTCTGCCATCATGAAGCATTTACTTATTAACTCATCACCCTGGTTTTCTATTAGGTTATCCTGTTTGATTCAAGAGCAATCTTTGTCCTGTTTATGAGCCCTTTATTGGTCATCTGTGTTGAAATATCTTTTCCCACTTGGTGGCTTGCAACCTTACAGTCTTAGTGTTAATATAATTTTTTTGTTGGTGATACCAGGAATTAAACCCAGTGGCACTCTACCTCTAAGTAGAGTATACATGCCAGGCCCTTTTATTTTTATTTTTCATTTTGTAACAGGATCTCACTATGCCCAAACTGGCCTCAAACTTGAGATCCTCCTGCCTCAGCCTTATGAGTAGAAGGGATTACAGGTGTGCACCACCATCCCCAGCTTAAAGTTTATTTTTATGTAGTCAAATTTACCAGTCTTGGGCTGGAGTTGTAGCTCCGTGATAGAGCACTTGCCTGACATGTGTGAGGCATAGGTTCAATCCTCAGCACCACATAAAAAAATAAAGAAATAAAATAAAAGTACTGTGTCCATCTATAATGAGAAAAAATATTTTAAAAAAATTTATCAGTCTTCCTTCATGACTATGGGATCATTCCCAAAGAGTTGCTTCCACAAAGGATGCTGAAAACCATACAAGAAATGTCCCTTGCATTATTACCCTGTGTGTATATGATTACATGACCTGTGTAACTCTATGTCATGTACAACCAGATAAATGAGAAATTATACTCCATTTATGTATGATGAGTCAAAATGCATTTTACTGTCTTGTATAACTAATTAGAATATATATATATATATATATATATATATATATATATATATATATATATATATATATGAGTTGATGGGTACCAGGATAATCTTTTATCTATTAAAAAGTAATTTTTAGGGCTAGGATTGTGGCTCAGTGGCAGAGCGCTTGCCTCGCACATGTGAGGCACTGGGTTCAATCCTCAGCACCACATAAAAATAAATAAACAAAATAAAGATATTGTGCCCGTGTATAACTAAAAAATAATTTTTAAAAAGTAATTTTTAAAGTATTGTGGGTTTTTTTAATCGTCTTTTAGTTTTCAGTAGGCACAATACCTTCATTTTATTTATTTTTTTTTTATGTGGTGCTGAGGATCCAACCCAGTGCCTCATGAGTGCCAGGCAAGTTCTCTGCCACTGAGCCACAACCCCAGCCCAAACTTTACAATTCTTGAAAACTGATTTCCTTGAGGGCATCTCTATTGAAAGTAAACGTATTTAAAAAAGTACAGAACATCTTCCTCATCAGTGTTCTGTCTGCATAGTCTTATCTTGTGGGTATAAACCATAGTTAATTGAGTCAGTCCCTTATTGAGGTACATAAATATTTTTATCCCTTGAAATAAAAATGAGATGACTATCTTTGTATATATTGCTTAGTGTCCACATACAAATATATTGAAGCTATCCCATGAAGTGGAATTGCTGGGTTAGTGCATACGTGCAGTTTTTAAAAGGTCAGATTTCCTTTGTTTAGTTTTACTAATTTACATTTCTTTCTGCAATGCAGTAGAGTAGCTATTTCCCCATACTTTTATCAAAACAGTTAAAGAAAAAAAAGAAAGAAAGAAAGAAAGAAATGTCCCTTGCACTCTAACTGGCAGAAAAACAGTTAAATATCTACAGAATCACAACTTCTGAGCCTATCAAAGCCCTGGGGTCACAAGCCTACCAGATGCATTGAATTCCAGAGTATGACAAGCCCCTTCAAGGACAGATGGAATGCACATGCTGCTTTGTGGAAGGCAGAGAGAGCCCAGGAGGAGGAGCAGCACCATAGGAGCAGGAAAGAAGACTGTTAAAATATGGACTCACCTGTGCAGGTGGCGCGTGAGCAACATGGCCACTGGGCTTCCCTGGGAACTGCAGACACAGGGCAGCCTGCAGCTCTGTGTAAGGTGACTTCCACTAGCCTCTACCAGATGCTCCAGGAAAAACTGCAGCAGGGGACAGACAGAGACTGAGAGCATCCTGGGAGGTGGTGCACAAGACCAAAACACGGCCCCCTCCCCAGACTCTTCCAGCAGCAGAGGGACCAGAAGCTGCCCTGTCATCACCACCAGGAAAATCCAGCTGCCTCTGGGAGGGTGCAAGGAGTCTCCTCCCTCATTCAAAGGATCCTCCTGCTTCAGCCTCCTAAATTGCTGGGATTACAGGAATATACCACCAAACCAAGCCTGGTTTGGGAGAAAGACATTCTAGGCAGAGGGAATAGCAAGTGTGAAGACTGAGTGAAAATGAGCTGAGTATCCAAGGAACGTAAGGGAGATTGGAGTGGCTAAGGAATGGATTGATCAAGAGGAAAGATGGTGTGAAACAATAACAGTAATGCATTTTGGAAATTTAAATATATAGAAAATTTAAAAATTTAAGTGTTACATATAGATCAGAAGAGGAACCAATGAGTTAGTGTTCTAAGGGTCTTGCATTGTCTGGGAAGAGTAACATCAATGTCAATACCAGGCCTGGACAAGAAATGATACATGTTGTAATTTCTAGAGCTATGCTATTCAATATGGGAGTCACCAGCCACATGTGGGTGTTTAAATTTAAATTAATTATACTTAATTTAAGTTCAGACACCCATATTTCCCAGCAAGGTGGCACATTCCTATAATACCAGCTACTTGGAAAGCTGAGATAGGAGGATCACAAGTTCAAGGCCAGCCTGGACAATTTAGTGAGACTCTGTTTCAAACAACAAAAAAGTCTGCGGATATAGCTCAGTGGTAAAGTACCCCTGGCTTCAATCCCCAATACCACATCCACAAAAATAAGTAAATTTTAAAAATCAATCTTCAGGGGCTGGGGTTATGGCTCAGTGGTGGTGCGCTTGCCTGGCATGTGTGAGGCACTAGATTCAATTCTCAGCACCATGTATAAATAAATAAAATAAAGGTCTATCAACAACTAAAAAAAATTTTTTTAAACCAATTTTTAAATTTTGGACCCCAAAAAGAGGAAACTTGGAGGCAGAGGCTGTGGCCCCTGTGGTGATGGAGGCCAATACTTTGCCAAACCACAAAACTGAGGTGGCTCTGGTGGTTTCAGCAGCAGCAATAGCTATAGCAGTAGCAGAAGGTCTTAATTACTGCCAGGAAACAATGCTTAGTAGGAGAGGAAGTCATAGAAGTGACAGGCAAGCTACAGGACACAACAGATTTGTGAACTCAGCCAAGCAGTGTTGTAGGGCCTCACTGCTAGATAACTTTCATTTGCACAGGCATTAAAACTCAAGGTCTATGTGTGTCACTGATTGCACAAGTTATTGTATTTTCTATTCTGTACCAAGTGTAAGGCATTCCAACAAGGAGTTTCAATGTAGATTTTTTTTTTTTGACCCATGCCATTGGTTGCTATATGTGATTGATTGGCAGTCTGACCATGATGCTGAATTAATGGATCTAAAAAGAAAAACACAACCGAGGAAAGCAAAACTTAGAGTAATAAGTGTTTCACGCTATTGATTTCCCTCCAACTGCCTTCCACAATTTTTGGCTTGCTGTATTTTCATTTCATTCAATGCAAAATATTTTCCCATTTCTCTAATTATTTAGTCTTTGAACCACGGGTCAAGGTTCGTTGTTTAATTTCCAAATGCTTGGAGGTGGGGGTTTTCCAGTTACCTTCATTGTTGATTTCTAGTTGAATTCTATTGTAGTCAGAGAATATGCTCTGTATGAGTTCAACACCTTCCAATTTTTGAGATTTATCTTATGGCCCAGAATATCTCTACTTGATTAATGTTCTTTGTGCACTTGAAAACAGTCTTTTCCTCAGGAGTCTACTTCCATTCTGTCTGACTTTGTAGGATATAGGACTAGTTTGAGAGGCGGAGGGGGCCTTGATTGGCTTGTACACCATGTGGCCCCAGGCCAGGACACTTGATAGGCGGCAGTCAATGGATGGGTGGGTGCGTGGGTGGATGAATGGCAGGCTCTGCTTCCTGAGGACAGGGCAGTTGCTTGTTTGTACCCAGGCCCCATCTTCCTGGAGGAAGGTGGAGTCTTCTTCAGGAAGTATTGAGGGGGGCCTGTGGAGTGAGCCCCTTTCTGGATCCCCCATGATGTTCCTCTCTGGGTCCCTGGGAAGCCTGTGCAAAGGCCTCAGGGGGCCTCAGGGCGTGGTCCTTTGTTGGGGTTTGCCCCCTTGTTGCTGGGTGCTTTTGCAGCGGGGGCTCTCTCCTCCTTTCCCTGCAGAAGAAAAGGAATTGGCCTTCTTCCTCCTTGGCAGAACTTGTGCTCATTTGAAGTTCCTGAGGCCAGGCCCAGTAGGCGACCCAAGCAACCGTCATTAGCCACATAGCCCGCTGCAGCCTGCCCACGCGGCTGGCTTTGAGGGTCCGCCAGAGCCTCTGGTGGGAACCGCTCACTGCCCTAATGGGGCCTCTCTGGGGAGGCGGCGGGCCCTGATTCTCACTTGTCTTTACTCTGGCCACTGCTTCACCCTCTCCAGGAAGACAGCATGCTTCCTGGTGCAGCTGGCTCCGTGGCCGCCAGGGCAGAAGTTCACCCTTGTTCTACAGATGGAGCAACAGAAACCCTGGGGCCGTCTGGGTCCCTGCCCAAACAAGGCCGGACTAGGTTGCCAGGAGTAACGACCAGAAAGCTGGGGGACATGGCTCTGCTCCCCACTCTGTTGGCAAGCGGAACGGGTTCCCACAGGAAAAAGGCCCTCCCGCCAGCTGCCATGGCTGCCCAGACCCTGCCAAATAACAGGCACAGGACTTTGGCTTCTGGTATTCATGAAGAGGTGCCTGCATGAGAATCGTCCCACACCCTAGAGACCCTGAAAAACCCACAAAAAGGCAGATGAAATAATGACCACCAGGCCGGGCATGGTGGTGCCTCCCTGTAATCCCAGGGGCTTGGGAGGCTGAGGCAGGAGGATCGCGAGTTCAAAGCCAGCCTCAGCAAAAGTGAGGTGCTAAGCAACTCAGTGAGACCCTGTCTCTAAATAAAATACAAAATAGGGCTGGGGACGTGACTCAGTGGTGGAGTGCCCCTGAGTTCAATTTCCAGTATCAAAAAAAAGGATGACCACAGGAGCAGAGGCAGGCCCCTTTGAAACCTGGCAGAACCGGCCCGTTGCAGTTGCCGCAGTGACTTCCCCTCTCTGGGCCTGGATTAACAATTCCTGCAAAATGGAAAGAGTTTCAGATGCATGCCATCAGGGGCCGGAGGAACCTTGTCTGAGGAGCTTCAACATACCTTTTGTCCATCAGACTCGGAGATACTCTCAGGGCAGAGCAAAGCTTGATTACCAGCTGTTCCGGGTCCTCTATTTGCAGCTGAAGTCCCCTCCACAACATTCCAAATATCATGAGCCTCCTGAGGTTGTGCTTCCTCCGCCAAGAAGGCCCTCACGCCCTCCCACCATCCATGGTCCATTCACACCCTTCTTTTTTTTCCCCTTTTGCCACCTTCCCCACCTTTGGCTTCAGTGTGTCATTTTTCTATTGGGACTTCCTGCCTCCCTGAGTCACCTCCTGGTGCTAGTTCTACCCACTAGACTGGATGAGTAAATCTCTCTCTCTCTCTTTTTATTTTTATTATTATTATTATTTTTTAAATTCATGGTCTTTTCCAGACCATAGACAACCAGAAAGCTGTTCCTGCACCTGCCCTTCTGGCTGAATGTTTCCAGACCTTCAGGGGGTAGCTCTCCCAGTCCTCAGTGTCCTGGGGTGGAGGTCTTCTCACATGCTCTGAATGAGTTCAGAAAGAGTCTCTGTATTCTAGGTGTTTTGTTAACTCTGAGGGGTACACAGAGACCACCCCAACATTCACAGGACAGGACTAGAGTACAGATGGAAGCTCATGTTTGAAAGTTGATAAGAAATTGTGCAAGCTAACAAACCACCGATAAAGAAACCTCTAATAATACCTTCATAATGCACCATGGTGCTCACCTGTAATCCTAGCAGCTCGGGAGGCTGATGCAGGGGGATCATGAGTTCAAAGCCAGCCTCAGCAACTTAGCAGGGCCCTGTCTCTAAATAAAAAAAAAATAAAATAAAAAGAGCTGGGGATGTGGCTCAGTGGTTAAGCACCCCTGGATTCAATCCCTGGTACAAAAAAAAAGAAAACTTCATACATAATGATGTAGGAAACTAAGTTTGAATTTAGATATGCTGGACCCCTTATAGTTCTGCTCCAGATGTGATGGGGGCGAGAAAGCAACCTCACTGGCCTAAGCTGGGTCCCCTTCCCTTTTGCCTCTGGCTTCCCCTGCAATGCAGGATGCAGGATGCATCAGGAATCCACACAAGACATCTTTTTGGCCCTGTTCATTCCCTTGGCCTCCTCTCAGTCCCCATCCCCAGGGAAGCAGATTTGGGGCCATTTGGCCAAATGATTCTGGGTCCCGGGTAGTAAGTTTGGTTCACAAGGGAAGGGTATAGGATCTGCATGGGTTTGTTCTTTGGCACTGAGGATCCCTCACCCTGTGTGAAGATTCGATACCCTCCCTTTCTGGGTCCGAGGGCCTCCCTGATTTGCCAACACTATGTATTCCTCTGTCAAGTCACCTATACAGTTCACAAAGTCACCTTTCTGACAGAAGTACTGCTCTGTTTTACAGTTAAGTTGGGGGCCCAAGGCTGGTACTTATCCTTTAGAAAAACAGAGTATCCTATTTCTAATCTGTTAATATCCTTTCAGGGATCACCTCCAGAATCACCTCTGAGCTAACTGTAAGTGCCACCTGCCATCTGTACCTGTGTCAAGTGTGCCACTTGCACCAACCAAACCCTTCATACATCTCAGCCCCGGAGCCTGGCTGCTTCACCTGGCATCACAGTTCTCTGTGGCCATGTTGGTACCAGGGTACGTGTGGCAGTTGGCGGTGAGAAAAGCTAATGCTGATGGGGAGGGTGGGACCAAGGAGCATGAACAGCACTTGGTAAACTCAGTTCCTGTTCTTCGTGAGTCCTGGGTTGCTAGTTTCTGGCTCATTGGCTAAGCAGAGCTTTGGGCTGCAGGCTGCCCTGCACAGCACTTCAGACTGTGACAGCGGTCTCGCAGCCCCTGCCTCTCCAGCATTGCTTGAGTTTCAGCTGGCACAGGGTCCAACCACAGGCCAAGCTTCCAGAATCTTTTGCCCAAATGGCTCTAAGCCTTCTTCCCTAGAGATGAAGTCTGAGAGGAGGCCAAGGGAGTGTGAAGAAGCTGGAGCATGTGGGCTCCCTGAATGTGGACCTTCATGCTACAGCCCCTGCCAGCCTGGCGCCACCCCAGCCCTGTGTGCTGAGATGCTCCATCCTGACCCCCTCAAGGGAGAGCTGATGGCCCAGCTGCTAGGAGCACAGTCAGTCAACCTCCATAATAGATGGCCCCTTGAGGGACTGCTCCTCTTCAGAGCGACTGCACCTGAGGTCTCCCTTCCCAGGGTGGCCCACATCCAATGACTGATCCACATGGGGCATGAAAGCCTGGTCATCTTGGCCCAGAACCCCTGATGGCCTGCTTTAGCTCCAGACTTCCCCGTTGGGGTCAGCTGAGGCTATCCCTGGACTACTTTATACCTGGGCCTCTCTTGCAGGTTTGATGGGGAGACTTAAAAAGTTTTCTGCTTAACCCTTGGAAGACCAGGATATAACTCCATAATAAGCTTCCATCCCTCGGGCTTTATTAACTATGATTAATAAACAATAGCTCTCAGAGAGGCAGGTACTCTGCACAGTACTCAACAGCATTATAGTTATCCTCTTGTATCAGCTGGGGACTGGTTTCAAGATCCCCCACCCTGGGATACCAAAATCAGCAGATGCTCAAGTCCCTCATATAAAATGGTCTAATGTTTGTGCATAACCTATCTACATCCTCCTGTAGCCTTTCAATAATCTCTAGATGACTTATAATACCTAATATAATGTAAATGCTATGTATCATTCAGGGAATAATGATGAAGAAAATTTTGAATACAACTTTATTTTTTGTGTGCAGTGCAAGGTTTTGTACCCAGGGCTTTGTGCATGCTAGGCAAGAGCCCTGTCACTGAGCTACACCCCACTACCAAGAAAAAAATGTTATATCTTTTCAGTACAGATGCACTTTATTTTTATGCTATGAGGCATCAACATAGCATCACAGGGGTGCTTTTACCACTAAGCTATATTTCCAGCCCTTTTTATTTTATGAGACAGGGTCTTGTTGAGTTGCCCAGGCTAGCCTCCAACTTGCCACCATGCACATCTCAAACATAAATTTTTGAAATATATTTTCTATCATTTGTGGTTGGTTGAACCTGTGGATACAGGCTCATTTCGGCTGATCAAATTTCATTTAATTTTCATGGAGACCCTTAGTTGTATGTAGCTGTTACCTTTTTTTTTTTTTCAGAAGGAACTACATGAAGCTCAATGAAGTTCCTCAAAGTTGTGTTTCACAGAGCCACTCATTTAAGACATCATCATAGCCAGGTGACATGGCACATGCCTGTAATCCCAGCGTCTCAGGAGGCTGAAGCAGGAGGATCATGAATTCAAAGCCAGCCTCAAAAAAAGCGAGGCAGTAAGCAACTCACTGAGACCCTGTCTGTAAATAAAATACAAAATAGGGTTGGGGATGTGGCTCAGTGGTTGAGTGCTCCTGAGTTCAATCCCCAGTACAAAAAAAAAAAAGAGGCATCATCATACTTCAGACATTTTTTTCTTTTATCTTGAGGTAGGATCTCAATTGTTGCCCAGGCTGGTCTTGAACTGCTGGACTTGAGCAATCCTCCCTCCAGGCACACAACCACCATGCCCAGCTCAGAACAATATTTCTTATGATTCAACCATCTTATCTATTCCCTCAAATATCTTCACCTGTGCAGAATCTTTATGCTTTTATTAATTCTTTAAGGAAAGATATTTTGAAATTCTTCTTTTAAAAACCTAAATCTTGTAGTGGCACACAACTGTAATCTCAGCAACTCAGGGGCTGAGGTAGAAGGATCAAAAGTTTGAGGCCAACCCCAGCAATCTAGCAAGACCCTGTCTCAAAATTAAAATGTCATAAGGACTGGGGTGTAACTCAGTGGTAAAGTGTCCCTGAGTTCAATTCTCCATACAAAAAAAAATTTCTTTTTGCTTATTTCTGTTTTCTCAGTAGAGAAGTCAACATCCTCACTGTGTTTCATGGGTTCCCAGAGAAGTGAATCCACGGGAGTTGAATGAATGAGCAGGATTGTGAAGTGCTTTGAGAGTGTATGGCAAGTGTCAAGTATGATGAGAAACTTTTAACTTTAACTTTTTGGTTCTGGGCCACATTTTTGTACTGTCAGACATGATGTGTTTCCTCACTGTGACCAAAATACCTGACAAGAACAATTTAGATGGGACTGGGGTGGTGTGTCAGTGGTAAAGCACTTGCCTAGCATGTGTGAGGCACTGAGTTTGATGCTCAGCACCACATAAAAAATAAACAAATAAAATAAAAGCATTCTGTCCATCTACAACTATAAAAAAAATTTTTTTAAAAGAACAACTTAGGGCTGGGGCTGGGGCTCAGTGGTAGAGCACTTGCCCAGCATGTGTAAGGCACTGGGTTGGATTCTCAGCACCACATAAAAATAAATAAAACAAAAGTCTATCTTATTTAAGGCCCATGGTTTCAGGGGTCTCAGTCCATAGATAGCTGACTCCATGGCTCCTGGTATTGACAAAAGATATGAGGCAGCACATCATACACATCTTGCAGGAAGAGTCCAGAAGAGCTCTGCTCAGGTCAGGAAGCAAAGAGAGAGAGGAAGAGGCTGCAGGGAAGATGTACCCTTTCAGGGCATGCTTCTAGTGACCCCATGACCCACCTGCCTACAGGTACCACCCCATCATTCAGACTAGGATGGATTGATTGATTAGGATGAATTTTGCTTTCACAGCTGTGCATGTTTTCAATTAAAGCATTGACTTTTATAGTGTTTACTTGTTCGATTCTTAACTTCTTTGTGTGTGTGTTGCTGGGGATTGAACCCAGGGCCTTGTGCATTCGAGGCAAGCACTCTACCAACTGAGCTATATCCCCAGCCCAATTCTTCACTTCTTCATCAACTAAATATAGGATACAGCTCTCACAATCAAATCGCTTTACCTCGGACCATTCCTGCCTTAATGCAGGAGCTTCTGGGGGACACCTCATATCCAAACCATAACAGTGTGCCAGGTGGCAGCTGTTGTGCAGGATGGAGGTCAGGCAGTGGAGGGTTCCTGGCAGTGGGTCAAGGGTGTAAGGTGTAGGAGGAAGGAGGGGTTGTTCTTTCACCACACAGACAGTCCTCAATGCTGGCAATAATTGTATTGCAAGCAGAGGTCTATGCCCCTTTGAGTTCCACACCTGAGCCCTGGGAACCATCCCAGTGTGGGGAGGAGAAGCCTGAAAAGGGTGCAAAGAGAAAAATGGGAAAGCAAAAGGTGAGCCTTGGGGCTGGGGTTGTGGCTCAGCGGTAGAGCGCTCGCCTCGCATGTGCGAGATCCTGGGTTCGATCCTCAGCACCTCATAAAAATAAATAAGTGAAATAAAGGTATTGTGTCCAACTACAACTAAAAAATAAATATGTAAAAAAAGGTGAGTCTTGAATGTGCATCAGGTCCAGGGAACAATGAGGGCGGTAGCATCATTTGAGTGCGAGGGGAGGCAGCCCCACAGTGAGTGGGCACTGCATTACCCAGGAATGTTTTTCTATGGGGGCTGTGGGGCACCTGTTTGGGGCATCAGAGCAGCCCCACTTCCAAAATGTAGTCTGCTTCAGTTATCTCAGGGACCAGGCAAGGCTGAACCTGCTGCCCCAGGGAGCAGGGACCCTGCAGGCATGCCTAGCCAGAGTCTGCACCACAGGAAGACCCTGCAGGCCTGGGGCCCACAACCTGCAAATCTGCACGTCAGAACCAGTGGCCTCACCTGCCCTTACCTCACCACTTTGGCTTTGGTCCCAAAAATGTCACTTAAAATCTCAGCTCTTCTGGCTTAATGCACAGTCTATTCTGCCCATAGGCCTGTGATGCCTGGACTGGCCAGCCTCTAACAGGGCTTCAAGGACACAACGCACGCAAACACCCTGCCTTGACCCAGACTCTGAGGACACACACAGCATTCTGTTTCTGCCTTTATTATGGTACAACAAAATACCTGCCTGGATATGCCTCCTCCCCATGCCACACTGCAGCCTTTGATGGGGGTGGAGGACATAGAGGGTGGGGGGACTTGTCTGACTGACTTGGTTGGCAATCTATCTACATATAGTCCTAATTATGTCACCACCCTGCTCAAACACATGGCCAGTAGTGTCCAAAGTACCTCCACAAACAGATCTTGGAAACCTTTTTTTTTTTTTTCCCATTTTTAAAATTCACATGAACTTTGCATTTTACTTTCACAGCTGTGCATGTTTTCATTTTAAAGCATTGACTTTTACAGTGTTTACTTGTTAGATTCTTAACTTCTTTTTTTGTGTGTATGTGGTGCTGGGGATTAAACCCAGGGCCTTGTGCATTCAAGGCAAGCACCCTACCAACTGAGCTATATTCCCAGCCCAATTCTTCACTTCTTCATCCACTAAATATTCAAGTAAAACTGGTGTCTGGTTTGCCTGGCTTCCTGAAGTTCTGTCTCATGGGGTATGCGCACCCAGAAGCCTGGCCTCTGGTGCAAGGCTCACATTTCACAGTTCTTGGGCACCAGTGTAGCTGCATGCCCCAGAGCCTCAGGCTGCCCCTCCTTCCTCCTGAAATGTCCTGTCCCTCCTCTTCTCCCAACCCTAGTCCTTCTTTCTCATCTCCTGCCTCTCCTGCCCACTCTTCAATATCTGGCAGGGTCTCTCCAGCTTCCTGGGGGTCTGGCCAGCTCATGTGTCTCAGTGGCTACACCAGAACTGGGGTACTTCTTGCTGCTCTGAAGTTTCTATCCCTCTGCTATCTACAAAGGGCTCTGCCAGTCTCAGCCAGGGCTGGTGTTTTGTCTAAGCTTCCTAAAGAAATGAGTGAGCCAAGGGAGACCCTGTGACTATCTAATCTGGGCCCCTTATCAGTAGAAGAATCTGGGCTTCAAGCAGAGGGAGGCAGAATCTTGGGCCAGAACCTGGGCCCAGCCAACCTGGGGCTGTAAACCTGCCTGTGGCGCTCAGGACAGGAAGAGTCCTCAGACTTTCCTGAGGTCTCCATGCCCTGTCCAGGCTCAGAGCCTGACCACTTCATCATCACAGGCAATTACTTTCAGCTGCTTGGTCGCTTGGCCAGAGCAGCAGCCCTTCGTGATGAGATGCAGGTTGGCACCAGAGTGTGGGACGAGGGACAGGCTGGCAAGGAATCAGAGCAGCCTTTCTGCCACTGGCTCCGGCTTTCCGCTGGTGATACGTAAGAGGATTAGGGCTCAAAACTCTGGACAAGGGGCTTTTATTCTCAGGCCTGTGTTTTCATTGGCCTCCAAAGCCCCAGAGACAGGAACAAAGGTGAGGAGGGACCTCCAATCCCTCGCCCTCCAAGCCTAGTGCTCTGGGGGAGCACAAGAAGCCCTGCCCCACTTCTGAGGATGACTGACACCTAGTCCCTACCAGATCTGCCTGAAGTCTGAGCTCCAGGGCCCAGGGAGACATCCTCACCCTGCGATGGAGGCCTGAGCCATTCACAGGCTGGCACCGGGGATTTTCCAAGTCAGCAGTGGCTTACAAGGGAATCAGAGTCCTGGAATGTAAGGATGGAAGGAGGCATGCAGCCACCTAGCCCAGCCTCTGTGGGGACATCGGTATAGGGAAACTGAGGCACAGAGAGGCCATGACGTGCCCAGGGAGCACCTGAGCTGGGACTGAAATGAGGAATGGGAGTCACAGGTGCTGCCTGGCTCTTCAGTTTTTTTTTTTTTTTTTAAGAAGAAAACAGGGGCCAGGTATGGTGGCATGTGTCCAAAATCCCAGGTACTCGGGAGGCCAAGGCAGGAGGATTCCAAGCTCCAGGTCAGCCTGGTCAACATAATGGGACCCCAACTAAATGAAGAAGATTGAAAAATAATAATAATAAAATAAAACTGGGAGTGTAACATAGGAGCAGAGTGCCCCTGGTTCAATCCCCAATGCTGGGGGAGAAAGTATATAATATTAGATATCACTGTTCCTCCAAGTCCTTTGGCACTTCCAGACCCCACCTACCACCACAGGGCCTGAGCCCAGGCTTCTCAGCCCGACTTCTGCAGAGCCCATTCACTGCTGTTTCAAGGTCTCATTCCAACCCTGTCTTGCCTGTTCACACAAAGTCACCCTGTCTTCTCAGGGATCCATGTGGCAGTTGAGATTTTAAATAGTGACTTCTCTTTCTCATGACCTCATAAAGCCCTCAAAAGGCAGTCTGGACAGAACCCCCGCTTTGTCTATGCTTGGTTTTGAGCAGTCTGACAAGGGCTTCTGCTCTCCCTCCACTCCAAAGCTGGGCAGGGCAGCAAACTGGGCCCACCAGGGCTGTGTCTGGGCTTCCAGGGTGCATCTTGGTGTAGCTCTCTTCATCCTGGGTGAAGCTCTGAGTGGGCAGGGAGAGACCCTGCCTTCCCTGGGTAGTCACATCAGGGGAGTCATTTCAGAGCCCGATCTGGAGTTAAAGAGGATTGTAAATGTGTGCTCAGTCTGTCTCTCACAAGCCTCGAGGCTTCTCTAACCCAGGGACAGGTGAGCAGATATCTCTGGGGTGCAGGCAATCTACACTACTGTTGACCACTGGCCAGGGGAGATGGAAAATGATCATCTTTGCACTCATGTGTCCTGCAGGTTCAGAGTTCTGGGAGACACTTTGCTGGCCTTTTCTAGACCCTGGGAGACTCTTCCATATTGACAACACACCCCTGCTCTGGCCTCTCCTACTTCTGCCTTACTTCCTGTTGGGTGTGACTTCCTCTCAGTTCAGCTTCTTGGAAAAGCCGTATAAAAACACCCTTTTCATTTTCTCCAACTCTCTCACCATCTTCCTCCAGCAATCCCAAACTAGCCCCAGGTCCATGCATCACATTATTTTGCAACTTATTATTTCACAGATAGTCTCCAGGGTACTAGTAATACATTAATGAGGAAAAGAGACATTTCCTGCCCTCACCCAGCTTGCATTCTGACAGGGAAGGGCACTGGGTAAATGGACTGAAGCTGAGTGGATAGTAATAAGTTCTATAGAGATAGATAAAGCTGAGGGGTCAGATAGGGAGTGCTGGGGTGTTACAGGTTGGTTTCTCCAGGAGCAAATGTTGAGATGGAGGTGGGGTCACCACCTGTGAGAGGAAGGAGAAAGAAGCAAGATTGAACAGAGGAAGAATTTGAACGGTGTGGAAATCCAACAAAGCTTTGGGGGCATTCTGAAATGAGGATAGTCCATCAGAGTGCTTCACAGAGTGTGGAAATGGTTGATCCTTTGTAATCTACAGTTGCCAGACCAAGGCTGCAGTGGGAAGGGAGTGACCTTGGATCAAGCACTATGCAGCCACGGTGGACCCTGGAGGAACAGAGAGCTGGGGTTTGTCTGGTGATTGCTTTTCCTGCAGGTGCCCTTGGAAAGATATCTGGTGGTGCAGCCCTAATATCTACCACATGGGGCTGTTCAGGGAAGACCTCACAGAGCAAACTGGAAAAGTTCAAGGAAGCCATCCCTGCAAACACCTGGAGAACAGCCTTACAGACAGTAGGAGGGGAAGCAGAGACTGTGAGACTGTGTCAGAAGCCTTGTATGGAGTGGGTGAGCTCCCAGCAGGCAGGACCAAGAGCCACCAGAGGATGCTGGCACTTTTTCTAGAGGGAAGTGAGCTGAGAACTGAGGGCGGTAGGTACATTCTTGTGGAAAGAACCTGATGCAAGGAACTCACAGAGCTACCCAAAGGTGGAGCTAAGGCTAAGTCAGGGCAGAGGCTGTGGGCCAGGGAGGCTGTGACATGTACCTCAGTGAACTGTTGGCGGGTGGGATTCTGCCCAGATGCTGGCCCAACGTCTCAGAACTAGTTGACTGCAAGCATCAGTCAGTGTCTGCTGCCCTCTGGTGGCTGAGCAGGAGATGACCCAACTGGCATCCACTCGTGCCAGCAGCCTGCGGGCTGTATGGGCTCACCGTCAACTCCAGGCTATGAAAGCTCTCTTGTCACAGATGGCAGAGGTGTCAGGCAGCACTTAGGGAGAAGCAACTCATCAATTTAGAGACAGGAAGGCAGAGAGAACATATGATGTTAATGCAGTGGTGACAGTCGCAGCATCCAGAAGGGCTGAAGCAGGCATCCAGGACTGGAACGGTGAAGCAGGCGCTGTTCCCAGGAGGCAACAACGTGAAGACGCTGCTTGACAGAGTTCTGAGTTCAAGGGCACAGTCACAGACTCTCACACGGGGAGATGAGGGAATGGAACTGGGAAGGCTTGACAAACAGAAGGACATGATGAAGACCTGTAGGATGAAACAGAGCTGGAGAGCTGGGGGAGTGAAGGCACGAGAGGACTGTGAACAAAGAGCAAGAATGGAAGCTTGCAGGGCCCCTGGAGGTGTGGCTGCCGCTTTTGCCGATGCTGGAACCCAGAAGCTGCTGCTGCAATCCAGTCACCCACCACTGATGCCGAAGCTACCACAGAAGTCATCACTGGCAGAAAAAAAAAAAATGCCTTCTTCCAGGGACTTCAATGGAGAGCACTCCAGGCCAGGGGAGGTGCCGGCTCACTCCTTGCCATGTAAAAGCCTCTTCGCCTTTTGTTCCTTCAGTCCTTCCAATGCCATTCTACTTGATTGCCTTTGTCAAATCCTTCTGTGATTGAATTTTCTGAACTTAACATTGGCTTGTTCAATACATGTGTAAACTAAGTGGAGGCGAATTCAGGTATTTTGGGACCACAGGCTTGTACAACAGGGGATAAGGTTTTCTTTAAGAAAAAGAATACAACATTGTGAATACGAAATCAGCTTTATTAGGTTTATGGCAAATTCATCTCTGTCTGTTGGGTGATAACCCAACAATCTACTCTGGATGGATATTATAGAGGGAGACTCCTGCACATGAGCCGGGGACACAGTGGTGCTTGCTCAGAGGTATCTTTCCATTCAGAAGAAAAAGAACCACTGATAATAGAATAAATAAATACATATAGGAAGAATCACTGTTTTACATTGAAGTACAAATTATCCTCCAATTGTATCTAAAGATTTAATATAATACCAATAAAATTCCTAACAAGGCTAATTGCAGCATTTTAATTCCAAAATTGATCTAGATCCTTTATGTCACACCAATCAAAGTCAATTATGGACGGATTAAAGTCTTAAATGTAGAAAGAAATATGTTATAACTTTTAGAGACGATAAAGAAGAATATCTTTATGAGCTTTAGGACAGAAAGACTTTCTTAAAGGAGATTTAGTATGCTCAAACAGTTAAAGAAAAAATGTGTTCAACTTTGACTCACTAAAAGATAATCTAAGCCAGGCACGGTCGCACATGCCTGTAATCCCAGTGGCTTGAGAGGCTGAAGCAGGAGGATTGCAAATTCAAAGCCAGCCTCAAAAAATTTATCAAGTCCCTAGGTAACTTGGTAAGACCTTGTCTCAAAATAAACAATAAATAGGGCTTGGGATGTAGCTCAGCAGTAGAGCACTTGTTCAAAAGCTGGAGGCTTTGGATTTAATCCCCAGTATCCCATACACACACACACACGTTTGTGCGTGTGTGCACAATCACGCACATGCTAAGGAGTAATCAGGACTGGATTTGCCTTCTTGCTTAAAACAACGCAAGAAATATATGAATGAATGAAACAACTTTCTTGAGTTTGGTCGTTAGGCAACATAGGATGTGATCCATGAGAAATGAGAACATACAAAATGAGTCCCATGATCAAACTGATGGCCTTGAAAGAGTTCCCGACAAGGAGGAGGAACTAAGGCGGATCCTGAATTACTCATTGAGTTGGAAAGAGTGTAGGGAGAATTGGGCAGCCAGAGTTCCAAGGACATAGTACCAGAGAGGGAAGTGTTGTACAGAGAGTGCCTGAAGATCTGCAGAAGGTCATCCTCAAGCATTCAGCAAACGAGGGAACACCCCCCACCATTTACTTATTTTGGGAAAGCAGCATGCAAAATAAGTAAACAGACAAACTAACTAAATAAATAAATAGGCATAGCAAGGAATTTTTTCAACCTTGCAAAAGGGAGCCATAAAAACATAGGTAAAATATTTAAAGGTGAAAGACCAAAAGCTTTTCCTTAAGATTAGAAATTTTAAAACAAGGATGCATGCTCTCCCTATTTCAAGCTTAATGAACTGAAGAAGGAGGAGGAGGAGAAGGAGAAGCAGCAGCAGAGGAAGAAGAAGAAATAAAAGGTATCTAGATTAGAAAATAAGAACTGTCTTTACTCTCTAAGAGCATGATCATGTACATAGAAAGTCCAAAGGAATATTTACAAAGCTACTAGAATTAACAAGTTTAGCAAGGTTGTACGATAATTTCAATACACTAGAAACATTTGTAGGCTGGGGGTATAGCTTGGTGATAGAGTACTAGTCTAGAATGTGTGGGGCCCTACATTCTATGCCCAGCAATGAAGAAAAAAATCTATTAAATTTCTATATGACAAGAATGTAAGGGAAATTGAAAATTTAAGAATGCTATTTATGATAGCATAAAATTACAAAATATAATTCTGACAAGAGTTATGAAACACATTAATATTGGAAACTACAAAATACTGCTTAGAGAAATTAAAGAAGGCCATGTATGGTGGTGTAAGCCTGTAATCCCAGAAACTGAGGAGGCTGAGGCAGGAGGATGGAAAGTTCAAGACCAGCTTCAACAACTTAGTGATACTCTATCTTAAAAAAAAAAAAAGATTGATTTTATCACTCTTGTTAAGATATTATTATTATTATTTTTGTTAAGATATTATTAAAAGTGGCATATGTGCCTATAATCCCAGAGGCTAGGGAGGCTGGGCAGAAGAATCACAAGTTCAAAGCCAGCCTCAGCAACTTAGTGAGGCCCTAAGCAATTTAGAAAACCCTGTCTTGAAATAAAACGTAGAAAGGGCTGGGGATGTGGCTCAGTGATTAAGCACCCTGAGTTCAATCCAGGTACCCCCCCAAAAAAGTATTATAAAATAATAATAGGATTTGGGCTTCTTAAGTGATTTGGGAAAGGTTTACAGAGCACAATTTTGCTTAGGAATGGGTGCTTTCAGAAAGTGGGTTAATTCTACATTTGGGTATTTTAATAAATCTTATCTGTCAGGGACAGTACAGCAAGGCTAAAGTTGTGATTGATCAAGAAGCAGAAGTCTTATTAGCTGGGAGAAAGATGTTTGGTAGTTTCTGAGATGGATAATGTACATGTTTTGTGTTCAACACGATTATGGAATGGTCTACTTTTGTTTTGTTCCATTACAATATCTCTGACTCTGATGTTTTGTGAAATTGTTTATGCTCAACAGAACAAAAAAGACAGCTGTGAGCACCAGATTGGCTCCTGGAGGACAGTGGCTGTTTTTCTCTCTCACGTATCAGTAAGCATAAAACAGCCCATTTTTGGCTGAAGTGTTTAAGTCATTTTGACACAGAGAAGTGGCCTTGATTTCCTTTTCAGGGGCAGAGCTTCAGATAAGTGACTACATTCCTTATCTATATTAAACTTGTTGTTTTCACAAAAACAGGACCCTGGATCCTTTCACTTGCTGTGCAGGCCAGATAAGTGACCCCTTTACACAAAGCTGTGCTTGGCTTTGAGCTTCTCAAAGACATTGCTTTCTTTAATGTCACCTGAACCCCACTCTTTCCCAAGTCCTAAGCCAACTCTTTCCCCTTTAGTGACAGGCTCTAGGGCTCCACTTGTAAGCAATGAGTCCATACACTTGACTTTGGTGGAATTACAGGTGTCTGTGAGGTTGAGGCTGAATGGAATATAGGGTGTAAGAGATATAAATGGCATCTGAAGAAAGACTTGAAGGAGGTGGGGATTTTTAAATCAGCTGAATCTCCTCCCAGTACTGGGAATGAACTTTGGGGTACTTTACCACTGAGTTACAGTCCCAGTCCTTCTCATTTTATTTTATCGAGACAGGATCTCGCTTTTATTGGTAGAAATCGGGATCCCTCTGTGTTCCAGGGAGGTGAAGAATGCACACCAGAACGTGGAGATAAGCAAGCAAGCAGAAACTTATTAAGGAGGTTAAGGTTTAGAAGTGTAAGAAAGCTCCCAGTGAAGAGTATGGTTGAGGCAAGAGTGCCACTAGGGTCTCTTGGTATCCTTTTTTTTTAAAGGCACAGGTGGGGAAGTTGACTCCTTGTAACTGTCCTAGAAATTTTAATTGTTTTGTGTGTTAGGCTGAACTGCGAGTTGCACCCCCCCTCCAAGAAGGAGTCTTTTGTCTCTTTTAGGAAACACGTTGTTTGACGTGCTGGAGCATACCTCAAATGGTGGTTCCGACATCCATCCTCCTTATGCACTCTCACCATTTTACTCCCACTATGATTACCTGTTTCCTCTACTTCATCCCTAAATTGGCCAAGCTGGCCTCCAACTTGCCATCCTTCTATCTCAGCCTCAGGAGTACATGGGATTACAGACGTGTCCACAATGCCAGGTAAATCAAATTAATTTCGGGTAAAAAGTTAATTTCTGTACAAAGATCCTGAGGAGCAAGGGCACATTTCCTTTTTTGGTGTGTGTGTGTGTGTGTGTGTATGTGTGTGTGATAATATATCCATACGTGCCGACAATTAAACAGTATAATTTGATCGATTTCATCCAGTACCTCCTCTTTTCTTCCCCTCCCTCCCCCATCCCCTTCTTCTATTCTACTGGTCTCCTTTTTTAAAAATTTGCTCTAATTAGTTATACATGACAGTAGAATGCGTTTTGACACCTTGTACACAAATGGAGCGCAACCTCTCATTCCTCTGGCTGTACATGGTGCAGAGTCACACCAGTACTGTAATCATACATGTATGTAGGTAATAAAGTCTCTCATTCTACCGCCCTTCCCATCCCCACGGCCCCCGCCCCCACTCCCCTCCGCACAATCCAAAGTAAAGTTCCCACTCCCCTCACTATGGCTCAGCATCCGCTTAACAGACAAAACATTCGGCCTTTGGTTTTGGGCGATTGGCTCATTTCACTTAGCATGACGTGCTCTAGTTGGGTAAGGGCATGTCTCGACCATCGAGTTAGCGAAGGCCAGGCACGGAGCAAGGAGGGCATGGGAGACGAGAGACCAGAAACCATTAGAGCCGCAGATCAGCAGCTATGGCACAGTGCTCCACCTCCCCAGGCGCGATGCGCTTTTCGCGCGTGCGCCCGCAGCGGCCCACCGAGGCGCCCGTCTATTGGCTGCGGTAGAGTTCCCAGGAGTGGCGTTGCGTATGCGCTCGCATCGCGCAACAGTGTAATCGCGGGCGTGTGTTTGTTCTTCGTACTCCGGAGCCTCCGCAGCACCGGTTTCTCACCCAGAGCTCTAGTCACCGGAGCTTGGAATGTTCCCGCAACTTAATAACCTTCTGAACACCACCCCTGCCGGGGTGGAGCAGGTAAGAGGTCGCGCGTCCCGGAAGGGGGCGGGTCCTGGGAGAGTGACGGAAGACTGCATCCGGGACGTAGGGCGCAGGATGAGGGAGGCACGCGGATGGTCTGTGCCTGGATCCTGGGTGTTGTAGTGTGGAGATGCCTGTTCCTGAGCTGGATCCCGGGGGAGAAGTGCTTCTTGACTGTCCCTCCGCCCTTAAAGGCCGTGCCTACCCTTAAAAGCTTATCGGACGGTCGGGTTGGCTTAGTTTATAGACATATACTGGGGAGATTTTTGTGCGCTCACTGGGATGGGGTCCCTGGAGCCCAAGAGAGATTGCATTTTTTTAAATGTTGATAGACCCTTAATTAATTAATTAATTAATTAATATGTGGTGCCTCACACATGGTAGGCAAGTTCTCTGCCACTGACGCGGCAGTACCTGTCTCCTGTGGTGTCTAGTAGGGTCTTCAAAGGGTTGTTCAAAGCCAGCCTGCGGCACCACAGCCTAGCCACTGTTTATTCCACCCTTCTCACACTCCGCGACACCTGGGAATATTTTAATTTTAATGCAGACCTACCTTTTTCAAGAACACATCTGACTTAATCCATAACCTCGATCTTCCTAATGAAGTGGTTGGTTTCTCCACGTGTTAAAGAGCTGAGGCCTTCTGGGAATTGAGGCAGCTCGAACTACCCCCCCGCCCCCCCCCCCCCCCCCCCCCCCCCCGCACACACACCAATTCTTGTGATCAAGTCAAAAATATTTCAGACATGTTGTCCAGAGTAACAGGCCTGAGTTTATTAGAAGGAATGGGAAAGGAGAAACGGGAGAGAGTGGGTCTTTTTAAGAGAAGAATGCCTCTCCGCCCTCCAGTTTTTTTTTTTTTTTTATATTTATTTTTTTAAGTTGTAGTTGTGCACAATATCTTTATTTTATTTGTTTATTTTTATGTGGTGCTGAGGATCGAACCCAGGGCCTCACACGCGCTAGGTGAGCACTCCACCACTGAGCCACAACCCCAGCCCCTGCCCTCTAGTTTTATTTCGGGACCCAGGGAAGTTTCCAGAGTCCTGGCCCAGGGCCACCTCTTGACTTTTGACAGCAGGATGACATCAGACTTGTTATTTATTTTATTTATTTTTATTTTTAATTTTTTTTGTGATTGTAGATGGACAGCCAGCCTTTATTATGTTTGTTTATTATTATTTTTTTTAATGTGCTAAGCCTGGAAACTAGTGCCTCACACATGCTAGGCAAGCACTCTGCCACTGAGCTGCAGCCCTAGCCTGGACATCAGACTTTCAAGTCCATACTGCCATGCCAACTCTAAGTCACTTTGGCCCATGCTGAATGGTTCTGATTGGAACCTGTTCTTAAAGATTTTATGGTTAGGGGCTGGGGATGTGGCTCAAGTGGTAGCGCGCTCACCTGGCATGTGTGCGGCCCGGGTTCAATCCTCGGCACCACATACAAACAAAGATGTTGTGTCTGCCGAAAACTAAAAAATAAATATTAAAAAATTCTCTCTCTCTCTCTCTCTCTCTCTCATCTCTCTCTCTCTCTCTCTTTAAAAAAAAAAAAGATTTTATGGTTAGGGGGATTATTTTTATCTCCCTGAGTTTGGGAAACTGGTCTGTAAAAGGGTCACAAAAATGACCGTTAGAGGATAACTTGTGTTTTTCATATCAGAATTATTTTGGAACTGCATTTCTCCTGCAGATAACAGATAGTTTACTGAAGTGACATATCCTGTCACTTAAGCCAGGCAGGGCTGCAGGTAAGTTGCTTTTTAAAAGAAAGTATTTGGGAGCTGGGTTGTGGCTCAGTGGTAGAGTGCTTGCCTAGCATATGTGAGGCACTAGGTTTGATTCTCAACATATAAATAAACAAAATAAAGATTCATTGACAACTAAAAAAAATGTAAAAAAAAAAAAAGCATTTAGGGGTCAGTATAGGGGGCCCAGTTTATAGAATTATCACCTTTAACCTTACATTTCCACTGCTCACATCTGTCCCTTATCACAGGCAGCCATGATACCAGATGTGTCGGGCAAATTGTAGTTTCAATAGATGCTTATGGATTTTGGTTGCCCAGCAATTCTCATGTGTTTAAGCATCCAGTTGGCGCTGGTTACTTTGCCAGTGACTAGAGCATTTCTGAAGTCCTCACCCTGGACCAGAGTGAGGTTTGAAATGGCACCAGGAAATGAAAGCATTGGGGAGGGGGTAACCCTGAAGGTTACTTATATTTTATAAGTGAAAAAACTAAAGCCCAGAGAAGTTAGGCACTTGCCTAAAGTCTCACAGTTTGAAGATGGCATGTGTGATACCACATGATCCTGATGTTTCCTGTCATTGACAGAACTAGAGTTGTCTGGGGTAGGGCAGCCAGACTCTACAGAAGCCATCTTTAGAGGTATTTCCAAAGACACTCCAAGATTTGAACCCCATTTGAAGCAGGCCACCGAGAGAACTGTGTAATTGCTGGTCTCTGTAAACAGCTATTTCTTCCCCTCTCCCCCACCTCACAGACAGAATTGACATTAGAATTAGAAATAGGGAAGAAGTTATATCGGAAGACCTTTTTGAAGGTCCTTTCCTGTCCTGCAATCTGATTGATTGGCATCTGATGGTCAGCACTTTCTTTGCTAAGGATTTGGTTCTCCCCAAGACTGGTGCCTGAGTTACTAAAGTGAGGAATGGAAAGAGAGGAATTTTATTCTGTGTTTTGATTTGAGAAAGTGGAGGCTGAGATATGCTTGCCCATCATAAGTTACCTAATACTCATAACTTTCCCCCATAATTGTGATTTATTTTCTTCAATTTGGGGTAAGTTTAGCATATTTATCATTTAAAAATACATTTTCTAGCCAGGCATTGGTGGTGCATACCTGTAATCCCAGCAACTCTGGAGAATAAGGCAGGAGCATTGCAAGTTCAAGCCAGCCTCAGCCTCTTAGCAAGACCCTCAACAATTTAGCAAAACTGACTTAAAAATTTAAAAAGGGTTAGGGATGTAGCTCAGTGGTAAAGTGTGTCCCTGGTTTCAATCCCAAGTACTAGAAAAACCCCAACATTCTAGGTGTCTAGGTGGAGAAATTTAGGAGAGACCAGTATTTCTACACTGGGCTGATCTCTTTTCAGGAAGTCTAATTCACCTTTTTGTGTCCTCTTAACTTTTAGGGAAAACTGACTTTACTCTGTGATGCCAAGACAGATGGCAGTTTCCTTGTCCACCATTTTCTTTCCTTCTACCTCAAAGGTATGACTCTCATTAATTCTGTAAAAAAACCTAAGGCAAAAAAAGAAAAGAAAAAAGAAGGAGAAGGGGCTGGGGATGTGGCTCAAGCGGTAGCGCGCTCGCCTGGCATGCGTGCGGCCTGGGTTCGATCCTCAGCACCACATACAAACAAAGATGTTGTGTCTGCCGAAAACTAAAAAATAAAACATTAAAAAAAAAATTAAAAAAAAAAAAAGAAGGAGAAGAAGAGTAAGAAAAACTTTGAGGAAGCAATGGGAAGAGCATTGATTGACACACACCTATAGTCCCAGCTACTCCGGAGGCTAAGGCATGAGGATCAAAAGTGCTAGGCCACCCTGGGCACTTTTTTTTATTACAAAATAATAAAAATAAATAAATAAAAGGCTCAGAATTTAACTTAGTGGTGGAACACTTGCCTAGCGAACACTTGTCCACAAGCACAAGATAAAAGGCATTTATTAACCATGGGGCTATAGCTCCATGGTAGAGAATGGGTCTTGCATGTGTGAGGTCCTAAATTCAATTCCTAGAAACGCAAGTATAAATAATCAGGGCTTTGGTGTCTGAGTAACTAAGGACTTTTTTTTTATTAGGAACAGATTACTGGGCCATCTGTTCCCTCTTTCAAAGAGTGGCATGTGCTTACTGTAACCATGTCCTCCCTTCCCCTTCTCCAGGTGCTGTGCAGACACTACCTCACCGAGGTCCTTCTGTAGCTTCCTGACTTAATTGTTTCTAAATCCTTGTGTGTTTTTAGGTCTCTGGGTACTTGACCCCATTGACACTTTTCCCTGGCAGAAAGAAAAAGCAACGGAATCTACAGATAAATTAGGATTATTACAGTTAGTCAGGTAGCTGGAGACCTTGTGGTCCTTGTATTTTGTGTTGGATATAAGACTAGTTTAAAAAATGTGCTGGGCACTGTGGTGCATGCCTGTAGTCTCAGAGCCTTGGGTAGCTGAGGTAGGAGGATTGCAAGTTCAAGGCCAGCCTCAGCAACTTACTGAAGCCGTAAGCAACTTAATGAGACCCTGTCTCAAAACAAAAAGTGCTGAGCATGTAGCTCAGTGTTCAAGCAGCCCTTGGCTCAATCCTCAGTACCAGAAAAGTAAAAAATTAATTACATTCCTGTATACCAAGAGTAAACAGAAAAGAAAAAAGTTGAAAAAGACACACTTTCTAATAGGACAAAAGTAATCGAACAGAAATACATCTCAGAAGCAGTGAATTAAGGCATATCTGTTAAATATGAGGAAAAGTGCATCTTAGATGCAAATTAGGTGTGTCAGGATGCAAGGCCTCCTCTGGATATTTAGATCTGCCTCAGTGCTTTTGTTTCCAGAGGTATGAAGTGTGGGACGGATTATAAGCAGGGGAGTTATTAAAAGTCAATTTGTTTTCTTTTCTAGCTAACTGTAAAGTCTGCTTTGTGGCACTTGTCCAGTCTTTCAGTCACTACAATATCGTGGGACAGAAGCTGGTAAATATTTTAGACCTCTCATGGTGCGGTTCCTGAGTGAGAATGTATGCCATGCATGTATGAGTGTGGGCTAAGAATGGACTTTCCTCTTCGGGTTGTAGAGAATTTAGCAAAGAAGGGGACTGGGGATGTGGCTCAGTGGTAGAGTGCTTGCCTATCATGCACTGAAGCTCTGGGTTCCATCTAAGGAAATGTTGGACTTCTGAGCCCTTTATCTAAAAGGGAAAAGCAGCATCTTGGTGTGTGTTATTATCGAGAGTTTATATAAGCAGACTTGTTGTTTGTGGATGTCAGTTAATCAAATACTTCTACTAAAAGGTTTCTCCTTCTCACTGTGAGCTTTTATCTTGGTCCTGCTGTGTTGGAGATCACAGATTGGTCTCTTGCCAAGTTAGTTGCTTCCCACTTTATCCCCATCTAGGACTTGAGACCCAAATGTGGGGAGAGGTGCTTTTTGTTGCCTGCCCCTCACCTACATCAGATATAGTCAGATGAGAATAGCATAGCCAAGAGACCAGTGGGCTTCCTCCCCTAGCTGGAGCCATGATCTATGATCTGGGACCAACTGTACGTACTCCCTGAGCATGGGAACTAAAGAGGACTGAAGGGGCCATGTCAGTCTTAGAGAGGGAAGGAACCAGGCCACCTGCTTTTTTCTTTTTCTTTTTTTCAACAGTGCTAAGTATTGAACCCAAGGCTTCACACATACACACGCCCTTTGGCACTGAGCCACATTCCCAGCCCCATAGTGATCTTTAAAATGCCAGTCTTACTGTTAGGCCAAATCACTGCCTTTTCTGTGTTTGGGAGAAACAAATGATGGGTAAGAGAAGGGCAACTTCTTCCTGTCCTCTAGAGAAGGAAGAAACTCCTGTGTTGGAGGTGAGGGCACGAGCTCCAGGAGAGCAGCCCTGTACGGACCAGCATTGCATTACAGGTCACTGAGGCATGTCTCAGGCCTCAGCCTGTGCTTCAGGATGAGCAGGCTGTGCATCTCGCATCCAGACTGGCCATTTTCTTTCACCTTTGAGTGGTCATCAGCCCAGCAGGAATGGCATGCCCAGCACTTGGCACGTGGAGTGAGCTTCCATGCTTGTGGCACGTTATTGCATTTATATAAGTAGACTGGTAGTGAGCCAGAGCAAAGTGAGGATCAGGAGTCTGTGTGTGTTTTGTGTGTGTTTGTGCAGCTGTAGAACCACAAAATTTGTGGGATGGTGGAGGGTACTTGATGTTTGGTATGTGAATGAGCAGTTGAGACCTGGTTTAGGGCCTGGGAAAGACTTCCCATGTGATCTGTTTCTGTACAGGTGGAGTAGGGAGTGTGTATTTAGTATGCAACATCATCCCTGTGTGTTCATTGAAATGCAGATCCTGGGCCCTGCCCTCATTCTGGAAGTCTGAAATCAGGCCCAGGGATCTGCCTTTTTCTTATTTTTTTTTTTTTTTTTTTTTTTAAGAAGGAGAGAGAGAATTTTTTTTAATATTTGTTTCTTTTTTAGTTCTCGGCAGACATAACATCTTTGTTTGTATGTGGTGCTGAGGATCGAACCCGGGCCGCATGCATGCCAGGCGAGCGCGCTACCACTTGAGCCACATCCCCAGCCCCTCTTTTCTTTTATTTTCCCTCCCTTCCCCCACCTTTCTTTCTTTCTTTCTTTTTCTTTTTTTTTTTTTTTTGCAGTGCTAGAAATTGAATGCTGGGGAAGCACCATAAGCTCTCAGTAGCGTATGTTTATTTTGGTACCAGAGATTGAGCTAAGCCCAGGGGCACTTGACCATGGAGCCACATCCTCAGTCCTTTTTTATATTTTATTTAGAGACAGGGTCTCACTGAGTTGCTTAAGGCTTTGCTAAATTGCTGGCTAGCTTTGAACTCGTGATACTCCTGCCTTAGCCTCACGAACTGCTTGGATTATAGGCCTGTGCCACCATGTACCCCATCCCCACCCTGTACCCCATCCCTATTTATCTATTTATTTATTTATAACCTTTATTTAATATACTTATTTTTATGTGGTGTTGAGGATTGAACCCAGGGCTTCACACATACTAGGTGAGTGCTCTACCACTGAGCCACATTCCCAGCCCCTTATTTTTTATTTTGAGACAGGGTTTCACTAAATTGCTGAGACTGGTTTTGAACCTGCAATCCTCCTGCCTCATCCTTCTGAACCACTGGGATCACAGGCATGTACCACCATGCTGGCTCAATATCAGTTTTTAATTAACCATAGTAATATAAAGTTTTATATATATATATATAAAATTTTAATTGTCAATGTACCTTTATTTTTATTTATTTATATGTAGTGCTAAGAATCGAACCCAGTGCTTCACACACACTAGGCAAGCACCGTACCACTGAGCCACCACCCCAGCCCCTAAAGTGTTATTTTTAAATGCATGCATTTATAAAAATAAGCACAGGGCTGGGGATATAGCTCCATAGATAGAGTGCTTGCCTCTCATGCACAAGGTACTACATTCAGTCCCCAGCATCACACACACAAACATACATACACACACAAAAAAAAATCACAATTAAAATCAGCATTAAGTGAATAATAAGACAATAGATGGAATGGTCAAAGTCTGGAAAATGATGATGCAGGCAAAAGGGCCAGGCTTTTGGTTTCATCTGGCTCTTTTTCCTGCATCAATGGCATGTGATCTCAAAGTCTGAATTTATTTATTTATTTAATTTAGTTATTGATGGACCTTTATTTGATTAATTTACTTATATGTGATGCTGAGAATCAAACCCAGTGCCTCACACATGCTAGGCAAACACTCTACCACTGAGCTACAACCCCAGCCCAAGGTTCTGAAATTTTTAAAGAATACAACTAAGCCAGATGAGGTGGCACAACTGTAATCCCAGCAATTCAGGAGGCTGAGGCAGAAGGGTCATAAGTTCAAGGCCAGCCTTAGCAAATTAGCAAGACTGTCTCAAAATAAAAAAATAAAAAGGGTTAGGGCTGTAACTCAGTGGTAACGTGTCCCTGGATTCGATACCCAGTACAAGGAAAAAAAAAAAAGATACAACTCATAGCCACTGCTGCTGTAATCCCAGCAGCTCAGGAGGCTGAGGCAGGAGGATCCAGAGTTCAAAGCCAGCTTCAGCAAAAGCAAGGCGCTAAGCAACTCAGTGAGAACCCTATCTCTAAATAAAATATAAATAGGGCTAGGGATATAGCTCAGTGGTCAAGTGCTTCTGAGTTAATCTCTAGTACCTAAAAAAAAAAAAAAAAAAGATACAACTCATAAACTGCAACTGTCAATCTCCCTGAAATACAGTAAGAACTCTTTATGAGTAAATTCTCATCTGGACATGGTGGCACATACCTATAATCCCAGCAATTTGGGAGGCTAAGGTGTTCAAGGCTAGCCTAGGCAACCTAAAGAGACCATTTCAAAGAAAGAAAGTTAAAAACCAAAAATATCAATATGGCTTAATCCTAAAATTTGTGTGTGTGTGTGTGTTTAAGCAAAATAATGTAAGTTCTTAAAAATGTGCCAATTAAATGGAAATGCCTGTCTGAAAACAGAATGAGGATTGTGAGCTGGGAATGCCCAGGGGAAAGAAAGTATGGGCTTGTATTAAGAGTAGACAGGGGGCTGGGGTTGTGGCTCAGTGGTAGAGCACTTGCCTAGCATGTATGAGGCATTGGGTTTGATCCCCAACACCACATAAAAATAAATAAATAAATACACAAAATAAAGGTATTAAAAAAATGACAGCATGTTTAAAAAATATATATAGAGAAAGAGGGCTGCACACCTGTAATCCCAGCAGCTGGGAGGCTGAGACTGGAGGATCGCAAATTCAAAGCCAGCCTCAGCAAAAGCAAGGCACTAAGCAGCTTAGTGAGACCTTGTCTCTAAATAAAATACAAAATAGGGCTGGGGATGTGGCTCAGTGGGCAAGTGCCATGGTCAAAAAAAATAATTAGACATGTTCACATTTGCAGGGTTTGGAATGTGTTTTGAACCTTCTTATGAGCTACATCTAGCCTCTCTAAAGGGTTCCTCTATAAGGCACAGTAATTCACTGTTCTTTTTCTCATCTTTAGGGTGTCAGTCTGACCATGGCACGGGAACGTGGGCAGCTTGTATTCCTTGAGGGTCTCAAGTCTTCAGTGGATGTCTTCTTCCAGGCTCAGGAGGAGACACACCCGCTGCAGTTTCTCAGGTCAGAGTGCATACCTGACAGGTGGACCCAGGAAAGGTTTGCTGTGTGATTCCTTCTTGTGTAGGAGGCAGAACTAGCTTCTGGGATCTGACACTTCACCTGGTGTCGCAGCATTATCAGAAAGCACATGGCTCACTTGTAATCCCAACAGTTTGTGAGGCTAAGGCAAGAGGATTGTGATTTCAAAGCAAACCTCAGTAATTTAGCAAGGCCCAACTCAATGAGATCTTGTCTCTAAATAAAATTTTAAAAAGGGCTGGGAATGTGGCTCAGTAGTTAAATGCCCCTGTTCAATCCTTGGTAGCAAAAAGAATGTGTATGGCTCTTATCATGGTTCCAAGGTAACACAGTTGTCCCAAAGGCTACATACAGAAAGCATCATTTGCTGGGAGTATGGCAGAACAACATGCTTTGCTGTTTTTCAAACCCTGGCTCAGAGCCATTGCATGTACAACTTTGCTTTATTCTTTCCTTGGTACAAGGATCAGCAAACTAAGGGCCTTGGCTAGCCATGTTTTTTTAAAAATTTTGTTTGTATATTGTTTTTGGCTATTTTGATCTACAGTGATAGTGCATAGTTGGGACAGGGGCCATGTGACCCACAATTCTAAATATTTAGTATCTACTCTCTATTTATTATCTGTCTCTTCTAAAAAAAATTTGTCATCACCTGGTTTGGTATCCAACATCACAGGTCTACATGGGTGCCATGGTGCAGGCCTGTAATCCCAGCAATTTGGAAGGCTGAGGCAGGAGGACTGTAATTCAAGGCCAACTTGAGCAACTTAGTGACACCCTGTCTCAATATTAAAAAGGGATAGGGATAGAGCTCAATGATAAAGTGCCCCTGGGTTTAATTCCTAGTACTACTAAAATAATTAATTTAAAAAAATCACAGATCTCATATTGGTTTTCCTACTTCTTTTTTTTTTTTTTTAATATTTATTTATTTATTTTAGTTTTCGGCGGGCACAACATCTTTGTTTGTTTGTGGTGCTGAGGATCGAACCCGGGCCACACGCATGCCAGGCGAGCGCGCTACCGCTTGAGCCACATCCCCAGCCCCTGGTTTTCCTACTTCTGATCAGAAGTTCATATGAACTCTCCCCACTGCCGCCTCCTTTCAGGTATCCCTTTATACAGTGGACTAGAAGACTATATTCCCTGACTCCATCTATGATCTTGAACACATTCCTTAGTACCTCTAATCCTGGGTTTCTTCATCTGAATGTAAGGGCTAGTTACACCTGATCCCAAGGTGTGGGGAGTTGCTTCATTGTTAGGGAAGATAACCCAATGCCAAGAGCTCAGCCCTGGAACATGAGGCCCTGGGCTTCATTCTTCTACTCATTGCTGGGAGTTGACTGCTGGGGCATTCAGAAGGAGATGGATTAGCTTGTGTCATAAACAGGTCAGATCTGTTATGCTTAGAAACAGCTCTTAGACCACTATCCTTTACCACCAAAGCACCAGAATTGCTATTAAACAATTTTTTTTCCTTTAGTACTAGGGATTGAACCTGAGGACACTATACCACTGAGCTACATCTCTAGATACTTTTTAATTTTTTATTTTGAGACAGATTCTCACTAAGTGACTGAGGCTGTTCTTGAACTTAGAATCCTCCTACCTCAGCCTCCCAAGTAGTTAGTATTATAGGTCTACACCACTGCACCCTGGCCTGTTTAACTTTTTACAGCAACATGACCTCCTAGGAATTCTTTGTCTGCTTACTCCAGTCTAATCTTCCAGATGTCATGAACTCTTTTTTTTAGAATTTAACCTTTATTTTTTATTTATTTGTTTTATGTGGTGCTAAGGATTGAGCCCAATGCCTCATCCATGCTAAGCAAGTATTCTACAACTGAGCTACAACCCCAGCCCATAAACTCTTTCTCTTTTTCTTTTGTATCAGAGGCGTTTAACGACTGAGGCACATCCCCAGCCCTTTTTATATTTTATTTAGAGACAGGGTCTTGCTGAGTTGTTTAGGGCCTCACTAAATTGCTGAGGCTGGCTTTGAACTTGGCATCCTCCTGCCTCAGCTTCCTGAGCTGGTGGGATTACAGATATGCACCAGTGTGCCCAGCCTGGATGTATAATAAACTCTTGGGTTGAGAAACTATATTCTCTCTCTTTTTCTTTCTTCTTCTTTTTTTTGGGGGTGGGTGCGGTGGGGGTACTGACGATTGAATCTCAGGGCACTCTGTTAATGAGCTCCATCCCCAGCTCTTAATATTTTAAATTTTGAGACAAGGTCTCACTAAGTTGCTGAGGCTGGCCTTGAACTTGTGATCCTTCTGTCTCTTCTCCCCAAGTAGCTAAGGGCACCACTGCACCTAGCTTGTATGGTGTGTCTCTTTTTTTGCGGGACGGGTACCGAGGATTGAACTCAGGGGCACTTAATCACTGAGCCACATCTCCAGCCCTATTTTGTATTTTATTTAGAGATAGGGTCTCACTGAGTTGCTTAGCACCTCACTGTTGCCTGAGGCTGGATCCTCTTGCCTCAGCCTCCCGAGCAACTGGGATTATAGATGTATGCCACCATGCCCAGCTGTATGGTGTCTTTTTTTTTTTTTTTTCTTTACATGCTACTTTGTTTTTAGTTGTAGATGGATACAACAACACCTTTGTTTTAGTTTTATGTGGTGCTAAGGATCCAACCCAGTGCCTCACACATGCTAGGCAAGTGCTTTACTACTGAGCCACAACCTCAGCCCCTGTATGGTATCTTTTTTTTTTTTTTTTTTTTGTGGTGCTGGGAATTGAACCCAGGGTCTTGTGCATGCGAGTCAAGCCCTCTTCCAGCCGAACTGTATCCCCAGCCCTGTATGGTATCTTTTAAGGCGCCCAGCAGCTATTCATTTTTGTGTTCCCCAGTTTCTAACAGTGCTTTGTACCTACTAGGCTGCAGGAAGTATTTGAATTGGAGTAAAACTTTTACATGAGCATGCCTTTTCTTTTCCAGATTGCCAAGAACTGTGATATAGTTCTTGGTCTCTTCTGGCACTTTCCTAGTGCCACTTGGTCCCACATAAATATTTGTAGAAAAAAATGAGCTCTGGTGACTTTTGTCTTGTTTCTCCAGGGAGGCCAGCGCTGGGAACTTGGAACCATTGTATCAGTTTGTACGGGAGGCCTTGAAACCCGTGGATAATGAGGAGGCTACCTGGAGGTGTCCAGTGCTGCTGGTGGATGACCTCAGTGTGTTGCTGAGCCTAGGCTTGGGGGCAGTGGCCGTGCTGGATTTCATCCACTACTGCAGAGCCACTGTGTGCCAGGAGCTAAAGGTACTAATGGAACTATTCTCCGTGCTGCCACCTGTGACCTCTAAAGAGTCCAGACAGGTCTGGACTCATTTTCTTGCAGTGATCTTTTTATTTGCTTAGGGTTTGATTTCCCTTTCCTCTGGCAGGCCTAGAATTCATGGTTTACCCACCCTGTTTTCCCCTATTGCCATTGCTAAAAAATAAATCCTTCAAAAGAAAAGGAATGATCAGGGGGCTGGGGTTGGGGCTCAGAGGTAGAGTGCTTGCCTAACATGCATGAGGCACTGGGTTCAATCCTCAGCAGCACATAAAAATAAAATAAAGATATTGTGTCCACCTAAAACTAAAAAATAAATATTAAAAAAGTAAAAGGAATGACAGCACTGTGTTCAGTGGGACTGGTCACATGTGGCACAGTCCTGGGATATTATTATTTCTTCATATATTTTGAACATCTGCTCAGATAAAGAGTATAAATTGCTTTATATGTTATTTTTTGTGGGTGGGGTACTGGGGATTGAGCCCAGGGTTTCACACTAAACTGCTTTAAAAATTATAAAGTGCAGCCAGTCACATGCCTGTAATTCCAGTTATCTGGGAGACTGAGGCTGGAGGTTCATGAGTTTGAGGGCAGCCTGGGTAATTTAATGTAATTTAATAGCTCAGTGGTAGAATGCTTGCCTAGCACATGTGAGGCACTGGGTTTGATCCCCAGCACCACATAAAAAATTAACAATTTAAAGGTATAAAAAATAAAAATAAAAAAGGCTGGTAAATTAGCTCATTGGTAGAGTGCTTGCCTAGCAAGCATGAGGCCCTGGATTAAATTCTCAGTACAATAATAAATTTAAAGTGTAATAAAGTATAGGATATAAGATATCTTTATTGAGGAGGCAAAACTAGAGATTTTGCCTTAATAGAGATATTTAACAGTGATTGTAAACCAACCACCTACCTCACTGATACCTGACTGCTATAGTTGAGTGAGGTGAAGCTTGTACACACTAGCACACTCTCTAATATGGCAGCCACCCTTAAGAAGAGCTATGGAGCTCTAGGAGCCTGTGGACGTTGGTGTGGCCCCATCTGGCTGAGAGTATGATGTAGTGAGAGAGGAGCTGAGTGAGTTAGTGCCGGTGAGGATATCTAGCAGAGCACGTGGAACACCACCTGTGTACAGAAGCCTGCCCAGGAGCTGTGTTTTGGGAGCTCCTGAGGCTGTCCTGCCTCAGTCACAGGAACTAAGGTACTACTGTGAAGGTGGAGGGGAGAGTGAAGGAGGTAGTAAAAGTTACCTTCTGCAGCCCAGCTTGCTCTGTGTTCTATTATTACTCTCTTTTTGTAAAAATTACTTCTTTTAGTTCAAAAAGTGAAACAGGTTTAGTTAAAAAAAAAAAGAAGAAGAAGAAAAGAAAAGAAAGAAAGAAACTGTATAAAGAGTACTTTTAGCTGGGTGTCGTGGCACATGCCTGTAATCCTAGGGCTCTGGAGGCTAAGACAGGAGGATCACAGAGTTCAAAGCCAGCCTCAGCAATGGCGAGGTGCTAAGTGACTCAGTGATACCCTGTCTCTAAATAAAATACAAACTAGGACTGGGGATGCGGTTCAGTGGTCAAGTGCCCCGGGTTCAATTCCCTGTACCTCACGGCAAAAAAGAGTACTTTAGTGAAAAGTAATTGTCTTTCTCCCTCCAATGCCTATTTTCCTGGAGAGTCTATGTAATTGTGAACATTTTTTTTTAATATTTATTTTTTAGTTGTAAGTGGACACAGTATCTTTATGTGGTGCTGAGGATCGAACCCAGTGCCTCAAGTGTACTAGGCAAGCACTATACCACTGAGCCACAACCCCAGCCCAATTGTGAACATTTTTATATGTGATTTGTCTCCCTGTATTTTCCTTCACATTACTGGTAATCTGCCACCCACACTCTTTGGGATTTCTTTTTTCATTAAATAACACACAGTGTCAGTATGTTTGTTATTCAAAAAAACAATACAACTGGACAGAATTCCTTTGAAATAATTTATTATCTAAGCCATCACTTTTCTCTTTTTTCCTTTTGGTAGTACTGGGGATGGAACCCAGGTGCATGCTAAACCTACTGAGCTGTGTGCCCAACCCTTAGCTTTCACTTTTTTTTTCTTTTTCTTTTCTGAAATAATGAAGGGGGCTCAATCAAACCCAAGGCCTGGAGCATGCTGAGTAAATGCTCTACCACTGAGCTACAACCCCAACCCTTTTTATTTTCTGTTTTGAGGCAAAGTTTCCCTACATTGCCCAGGTTGTTCTCGAACTTGTAATCCTTCTGCCTCAGCCTTCAGAATTGCTGGAATCCCACCACAGGTGCATACCACCACATCCATTCTTCCCCATCATTTCTGCTTGGCTAACTCCTACTTGCCCTTTAAAACTCAGGTCAGATGTGCTCATCACTTGGCCCCTCCTCTGACCTAGACAGGATGTGTCTCCTTTGTGTTCCCCAGCAGCCATTATTCCCTCTCTCTTGGACTTGTCATCCTGCAGAGCCTACATTTCTTAACTCTGTTGTGGTGTCTGGTACACAGTAAGTACTCTGGAAACTTGTTGACTGGATGAATTAGGGCCTGGCAGATGGTGGCACTTGTTATAATGTTCAGGAATTGAGGACACTGAATTAATTTTGACGACTATAGGGTGAGCTTGATTTTAGATGAATTGAGCTGGAAGTATAGGCTGGGCTTGCTGGTGACTGTGTCCAGTGGATTATTAGAATTAGGGTCCTCCAGCCCAGCAGGAGTCCTTCCTGCTAAGGGGCTGACTGTAGCTACAGCAGTGTACAGGGAGGATGATCTGTGAGAGGATACACAGGGGTGGAGACACTGAGAGCCTGGTGTTCCTTGACCTTCATGTCCCTTTCAGTAAGCAATAATTTTCTGTCTGTGTCTGATGCAGGGAAATGTGGTGGCCCTGGTACATGATAGTGGAGATGCTGAAGATGAGGAGAATGACATCCTGCTAAATGGCCTCAGTCATCAGAGTCACCTAATCCTGAGAGCTGAGGGCCTGGCCACTGGTTTCTGCAAGGATGTACATGGACAGGTATGTAGGCGTTGGGGTTAGGGGTTCGCCGGGCAGTGGGCTGTTTGGCCCTGTGTTTGTGAATCCAGACTGTACAGGTGAGAGTGTCAGGTCTGAGGGAGGAATATCTAGGCCTGGGACTTTCCTTCAGATGGAAGGGAAACCTCAAAAGCGGTGTCAGTGCAAATAAGTGACCTGTGCTAGATGGTGCTCAGCCTCATGAGGCACGGCACATTTCCCACAGTGGTCTCCTTTGTGAACAAAGTGGAGCTCTGCTAAAAAGGAGACAGCTGTCTAGAGTGAATTGTAGGGGCTGTGATATCAAGTAACAGCAAAATTGCTCTACATATTCAGGCTAAAACTGTTCCTCTGAAAATGAAGACTTAGGGAGCCCTTAGCCATGGACTGGCATTGCTCCCATCCCCACTGCTGCCTCTGCCAGCGTGCAGTACTTGAGCAGAAGCTAGGAGGGAAGCCAGCCTTTGCCCTTTCAAATGGGCTGCTGTGGTTCTGCACCTTTCTCAACTTCTCTGTTGGAATCATCTGTGGGCCTCCACCACAGCTTCCAGTTATCTTCCTGTTGACCACTCTTGACCCAGCAGCCATTCTCCTTGGCCCAGAGTCATTCAGAGCAAAATCTGGTAGATTTCAGCAAAGGAGCAAGCCCAGAAATGCTGTGTTTGGTACCTGTGACACAGCATGAGAGGGTTCTGTGGGGTACCTGTGGTCCCTTTCAAGTCAGTGAAATTATGAGAATAAATGCCTAGGACTGGGGATGTAGCTCAGTGGTAAAGCACTGGCATAGCATATATTTGATCAATCCTGGTACCACAAAACAACCCCCCCCCCCAAAAAAAAATGCAAAGAATAAATGTCCAGTCTTTCTGAGTGTTGATTGTACAAATTCTAGTGTGTTGATTTTCAAAGTTATTCTAACCAATAAGTACAAAACCATGAATAGAAAAAAAACCAAATGGAGGGACTGGGGATGTGGCTCAAGCGGTACACATTCGCCTGGCATGTGTGGGGCGCTGGGTTCCATCCTCAGCACCACATAAAAAAATAAAAATAAAAGATGTTGTGTCCACCGAAAAACTAAAAAAAAAAAAATTTTTTTTAAATGGAAATGCGTAAATATACTTGTATAGTTTTTCTCTGGGGGATTTTTTTTCCATCTTTTTTCTTTTGCTTTCACATTTTCTGTAACAAGCAAATATTACTATTGTATTGGAGGGGGAAACCTTTAATTTTAGTTAGCTGGCAATAAGTTTATTTTAAAAGTTGGTCCCAGAGAGGGGAATGGGAATAGGAAAGACAATAAACTGAATTGGACATAACTTTCCTATGTTCTTTGTTTTTTTTAAAGCACAGGTCTTTTATGTATATAAAAAAGTCAGTGGACCTTTATTGTTTATTTATTTATTTATTGGTGCTGGGGCTTGAACTCAGGGACAAACAACCACTGAGCCATATCCCCAGCCCTATTTTGTATTTTAGGTAGAGGCAGGGTCTCACTGAGTTGCTTAGCACCTCATCATTGCTGAGGCTGGCTTTGAACTCAAGATCCTCCTGTCTCAGCCTCCCGAGCTGCTGGGATTATAGGTGTGTGCCACCGCGCCTGATTTATTTATTTATATGCGGTGCTGAGAACTGAACCTAGTGCCTCATATGGTAGGCAAGTGCTCTACCACTGAGCCACATCCCCAACCCCTTTCCTGTGTTCTTATATGAATACCTGAGTAGTGTAACTCCACATCATGTATAACCACAAAGATGAGAAGATGTATTCCATGTATGTATGATATGTCAAAATATACTCTATTGTCATATATATCTAAAAAGAATAAATAATAAAAAAAATGTTGGTCCTACTAGGTGCGATGGCACACATCTTTAATCCCAGTGGCTCAGGAGGCTAAGGCAGAAGGATCACAAGTTTGAAGCCAGTCTTAGCAACTTAGTGAGGCCCAAGCAACTTAGCAAGACCCTATCTCAAAATAAAAAAAATTTAAAAACTTTAAACAAAGGGCTGGGGATGTGGCTTATTAGTTAAACACCCCTGGGTTCAATCTTTGGTACCACTACTCCCCCTCCAAAAAAAAAGTCATTGGTCCCATTACTGTGTGGCTCGTCTAAGATCCCATAGAAATCTCAATAAGAGGGCACAAAGTGGCTGAGCAAGGTTCACAGTGAAACAAACGGGTACTTGTGGTACTTGTGGCTGCCCCTCTTTCATTCTTCTCCCTCTTTGCAGCTAAGGATCCTTTGGCGGAGACCATTGAAGCCCACAGCCCAGCGGGATCGGAGCCTCACTTACCAATACAAGATACAGGATAAGAGTGTGTCCTTTTTTGCCAAAGGAATGTCTCCTGCTGTTCTGTGACCTGATTTAGGGGCAACCAAGGCTCCTTTGGACTCTTTGGGATGTGGAAGACAAAGCATCCCCACAGGATGGGGTCTTCTGCCTTTGTCATACTGTTTCAGGTTGGACTGGCAGCTCCCCTGTCACCAGGGAGGGGCTGTAATGGTGTGTATGCCTTTGTTCCTCTGGGCCCTGTTCAGAAAACAGAGTGAAGATCCATGACCCTGAGTGAGGCTGGATATTCAACTCCAGCAAAAGGCACTTTGGAGCTTTCCATGTAAATACACTATAGCCCCACCTGCTCATTTTGAGTTATGTCTTTTAGAGCCAGAGTGGATTCAGTGTGCCATCAGGTGATAACCTGAATGGCAGGTGTCCAGAGTGACAACTAGGACAACTGTGGCTGGAATAAAGTGAGTTCCTACACTGGGGCTTCCTGGGGGTTGTCTCTTTTAAGTTGGTTTTTTTTTTTTTTTTTTTTTTTTGGTACTGGGGATTGAACCCAGGGACACTGAACCATTGAGCCACATCTCCAGCCTTATTTTGTATTTTAAAGTAGAGACAGAATTTCACAAAGTTGCTTAGCACCTCTCTTTTGCTGAGTTCAATCTCCTAGACCATAAATAAATAAAATAAACGTTCACATTAAAGCATTTAACTTGGGGCTGGGGCTGTAGCTCAGTGGTAGAGCGCTTACCTAGCATGTTTGAGGCACTGGGTTCAATCCTCAGTATACCACATTAAAAATAAATAAATAAAAGTAAATGAAGTAAAGGTTAAATTCTTTTTTAAAAAATATTCATTTTTTAGTTGTAGTTGGACACAATATCTTTATTTTATTCATTTATTCTTATGTGGTGCAGAGGATCAAACCCGGGCCTCGCACGTGCTAGGCCAGCATTCTACCGCTGAGCCACAACCCTAGCCCAAGTTCTTTTTTTTTTTTTTAATTTATACATGACAGCAGAATGCATTACAATTCTTATTACATATATAGAGCACAATTTTTCATATTTCTGGTTGTATACATAGTATATTCACACCAATTCGTGTCTTTATGCCTGTACTTTGGATAGTAATAATCATCACATTCCACCATCATTAATTACCCCATGCCCACTCCCTTCCCCTCCAACCCCTCTGCCCTAAATCTAGAGTTTGTCTGTTTCTCCCATGCTCCCGCTCCCTATCCCACTATGAATCAGCCTCCTTACATCAAAGAAAATATTCCGTATTTGGTTTTTTGGGATTGGCTAACTTCACTAAGCATTATCTTCTCTAACTCCATCCATTTACCTGCAAATGCCATGATTTTATTCTCTCTTATTGCTGAGTAATATTCCATTGTGTATATATGCCACATTTTTTAAATCCATCTACTGAAGGGCATCTAGGTTGGTTCCACATATAGCTATTGTGAATTGTACACTTGGAGGCTAGGGCAGGAGGATCCCAAGTTTGAGGCCAGCCTGAGCAACTTGGTGAGACCCTGTCTCAAAATAAAATAAGGTAGCTCAGTGGTATAGTACTTGCCTAGCACGTATGAGGCCCTGGGTTTGAAAGTACTGCCACACAAAAGAAAAGATCTCTAGTGCAGAGAGTTAACTTCTTGTATCCTTGCCGTCTGATATATGATAGGAACTTGAGTATGAATTCATCATTGAGATTTTAAAGTTTTTTTTTTTTAGTGACTGTATTATGGCTATTAGGGTGGCTCCCATTTATTGGAATAGAGACATTTTATGTGTTTACCCTCTGGTTTAATTTGTTTCAACAGCCACACAGAGTGGTGTTCTTGGTTGCAGCCTGGGTCTTGACTTCTAAGTCAATCCCCTGAGGCAAAGTCAATCCTCTTGGTCATGGAGCTGCTGTTTGTGTCAGAATTAGAATTTGAATGCGAGGAGTCTGACCCTGTAGCAGCCTTTTCCACTTTATCATATTGCCAACTGCTATTACTCATACTTAATTCATGGTGAACACGAGACCAAATGCAAGTGATTCCAGAGGCTGCCCCATATCATGATGAAATACCCTTGTCTGTTCATGACAGGCCAGGCAGCTGGGCAATAGGCTGGAACTTGGAGTCTTGGGTCCCAGACCGACTGATGCCACCTGGTCAATCCTGAATAAACTTGGGCACATCTTCCTTCTCTAGGGGAATGCTTCTGCATCTGTGAAATACACCATTCTCTGTTTTTCAAGATTGTCTATGGGATTGGGATTAGATATTTCATTTTTTGGTGCTGGGGATTTCACGCATTGGTGCTTTACCACTAAGCTACATCCCCAACCTTTGTTTTGAGACAGCACCTTGCTAAGTTGCTTTGGGCCTGGGTTGAGATTGGTCTTGGACTTGTGCTCTTCCTATCTCAGCCTCCCGAGTCACTTGGATTACAGCTGTGTGTCACCACACCTGGCAAGAACAGATTTAAGAATAGGCACAGGGTAGAAGCTGAAGTACTTGGGAATTATCATCATTTCTTGATGATTTCCAGGTTCCACTAGTTTTTTTTTTTTTTTTCTTAAATTGTTGGTAGATCTTTATTTTATTTATTTATTTAAATGTGGTACTGAGGATTGAACCCAGTGCCTCACACATACCAGATAAGTGTGCTACTGCTGAGCACCAACCCCATCCCCTCCATTAGGTTTTTTGTTTTTTTTTTTTTAATGTTTTAGTTGTCAGTGGACCTTTACTTTATTGATTGATATGCGGTGCTGAGAATCGAACCCAGTGCTTTACACATGCCAGGCAAGTGGTCTGCCACTGAGCCACAGCCCAGCCCTCCATTCGTTTTTAAAATTTTTGAATTTATGTTTCTTGAGGGCAACAATCTGAAGTAAGGCTGAGCTTGGGCCAGTTGGGGCTAAATGGAGCTGTTCTATGTGAATATTACATGTAAAAAGTAAGATCAAGTATCTGCAACTTAGTTGAAATGCATAAAAATAAGATGGATTGATAAGTGGATAAAGCAATAAATGTTTCAGGGAGATATGAGATATTAACATTCACAGTTGTAGAGCCTGGGTATATGCTTGGTCACTGTGTAGTTTCTTCAGCTGTTCTGTATGCTGTTATAATAAAATATTGAGAGAGAATCCCTAATATTTCATTCTACTCTATGGGAGAGAGGGAATACATTCTATGACAGATTTACCAGGAGCCCATAAGCTTCATTTCCCCAGAGGTTCCAGAGGACTCTGAGGGGTCCCCCTTGTGCAGTGGGTTGTTCCTGGTGCTTCAAAGCAGAAAGTTAGTTAGCCAAGTGCTTACCAGTCTTGGAGGCTCTTATTTTATTTATTTATTTTTTTGGTACTGGGGATTGAACTGAGAGGTACTTAATCACTAAGCCACATCCTCAGCCCTTTTTATTTTTTGAGACAGGTCTCACTAAGTTTCTTAGGGCCACGTCTTGAACTTGTGATCCTCCTTCCTCAGCCTCCACAGTCACTGGATTACCAGCAAGTGCCACCACACCAGGCCAGGCTTTTGTTTTTGAAGGAGAGTGTCCAGTCACATGCAAACGCAGGTTTGGTGGAATGGTTAGATGGTGTGTGTGTAACAGGGATGACAGCGGTTCCCAGAAGAGTCTGGCTAAATCCCTGTCTTGGAGGTTGTTTCAAGGCTCCTCCTGACTCTCTCTGGAGAGAAGACTGAGCCCAGGGCTCAGAAGGACTCTGATTTAACTTTATTCCCTAGGTGATTATTTTGTGAGCCAACTTTAGAACCACATTCTTTTTAGGAAATTGGCTGTAAAAAGGTTGGGACTCAATCCTGCAGGGTCATAATACTTTCAATCAGAAACCTAAAAATTTGCCAGCCTCAGTGGCACATAACTGTAACCCCAGTGACTGGGAAACTGAGGCAGTAGGATTGCAAATTTGAGGCCAGACTGGCAACTCAGTGAGACCCTGTCTCAAAAAATAAAAAGGGCTGGGGATGTCGCTCAGTGGTAGAGAGACCCTGGTGAGTCCCTGGTTTCAATCCCCAGTACCACCAAAAAAAAAAACAAAAAAAGTTAAAAAGTGGGCTGGGCAGGGCTGGGGGTGTAGCTCAGTGGCAGAGCACTTGCTTAGCATCTTTGAAGCCCTGTGTTTGGCCCCAGCATTTCTCTCTCTCTCTCTCTCTCTCTCTCTCACACACACACACACACACACACACACACACACACAGATACACTATATTTGCCAAGAGAAAAGAGGAGTGGAGAGAGAGAAAAACAACTGGTGATAGGGAAATGAGATCATTTCTGAGGGGACAGATCAAACTTTCTATCCTCCTGCCTCAGTTTGCAGAGTAGCTGGGATTATGGGAGTGTACCACTGTTGACTGATGATGATGGTATTTAAGGGCTCACTCTTGGAGAGAGTGATTGATGTAGGGGTGAACAAGAGGTAAAAGAAGGGCTCACCACATCGCTTGCTGGCAAGCATATATATGTGTGTGTGTTTGATACTAGGGATTTGATACAGGTGTGCTTAACTACTCAACTACATCGCCAGACCTTTTTATTTTTTGAGATAGGTTTGTGTACGACCTCGTCAATTTGTTGAGGTTGGCCTACTTCAGCCTCCTGAGTCCCTGGGATTACAGATATGTGCCACTATCCTTGCTTTAAACATATTCTTTTTTTTTTTGTATCAGAAATTAAACTCAGGGGCACTTGACCACTGAGCCACACACACATCCCCAGCCTTATTTGTATTTTTTATTTAGAGACAGGGTCTCACTGAGTTGCTTAGCTCCTCGCTTTTGCTGAGGCTGGCTTTGAACTTGAGATCCTCCTGCCTCAGCCTCTCTTGCTGCTGGGATTAAGGCATGCACCACCACGCCCGGCAACATATTCTATTTTTATAGAAGAAAAATTCCCATTTTAGTTCAAAATTCAATCCTGAACACAGCACAGCACATTTGGGCCACAGCAACTGGGTATTTTTTAAAAATATTTTTTTAATTGTAGATGGACACAATATTTATTTTGGTGCTTAGGATTGAACCCAGTGTTTCACACATGCCAGGAAAGTGCTCAACCACTGAGCTACAACCCCAGCCCCCAAATGGGTATTTTTGATGTCACTGCCACGGTAGTTGGGAGCAGGAGGGAGGCCAGACAGAGGATTGGAGAGGTAGTCCATTTGTTTGGCAGTCAGGTATCACCTTTCCTTTTTTTTTGAGACAGATTCTCTCTAAATTTCTGAGACTGGTCTCAAACTTGCAATTCTCCTGCCTCAGCCTTCCAAGTGTTTGGATTACAGGTGTGTGTCACCGCATCTGGCCCTGGGAATGACTTTTTATAGAACGCGTAGGAAGGCCACAGGGGCCAGGAGAAGGACTACTTCCAATTCCTGCATTGCATTGTGACTGTACTGGCACTGTCTGCCACCACAGCCCTGGTGCCTTTGAGGGCAGGATCAGATTCGGTTTCATCCTGGGAGCCCGGGGTGGAGGGGTGGATATGGGCAGGGTAGAGATGGAACGAGGCTGACCTCTGACTCTCTGAGTGGTCAAGGTGTCTCTGCACTGATGCAAAAGGACCAGGTTGCCTTCTCTGGGCAGTGCTTCTATCTTAGTGTAGCCTTGCTCTCCCCTTCTGTAAGGCAGTAAGGAGTCCAGCCTCCTGTGCTCAGGAAGGTAGAATGTGAGGACAGTCAGTGGTCAGTGTGATCACTCAATGTTGCTATTGCCATTACATGTCACCTGTTCCATGCACAGGAGGGTTACCTGCCAATTGGCCATTGGAAAAACTCCCACACTCATATTCTTCTTGAGGTAGGATAGAAGATATAGGATAGAAAGGACACAACCAGGAAAGAGGAACTGCAACTTTAAATCTAAAAACTCCATAAATGCCCTTACCTTCACCCCCCAGGCCTGTTTTCCTCCGGGCCTAAATTCTTCAAAGGTCCAATAAATCTTAAGAGTGCTGTAACTCTAGGTAATTAGTACCTATATACCTTGTTTGCTTACAGAATGTATTTTTACATTAATTAAAAGAAGCCGAGGGAGAAATATTGTTAGAGACACATGATATGGGTACAGTTCAAGTGCTGTCAACTAGATAACATCAACTGGAAGATGTTGAAAGAACCAGACCACCATTGCCCTCTGTGCTCCACCATCAAAGAAAATGAGCATAATAGGGTGACGTCACTTCCATATGTTTCTTATATTCAGTATTTACATAATTTTCTTTTAAAGCAGAGCCCAGCTGGGCAGCGGACCCACACCTGTAATCACAGGGACTTGGGAGGCTTAGGCAGGAGGATCTTAAGAGTGAGGCCAGTCTCAGTAATTTAGCGAGACCCTCTCTCGAAATAAAAAAAAATGGCGGTTGTGGTTCGAGTAGCTTAGTGTTAAGAGTGCATGCTAGTTCAATCTCCAGAATTGCAAAACAAAATAATAACATAGGACAACCAAACTTGTCTCTTATTCTCCAACGCCTGCACTTCCTTATTATGCCCTATTGTTTACTTTCCTGAATAAATCTCTACTTGTGCCTCCATTAATATCCTGAAACTCCTTTCTGTGGTATTCAGTCAAGAACCTGCCAGGATCGAGTTGAAGTCCCTTCAGATGACCGCCTCAGACCCCATCCGGTGACATTCCCTCACACAGATAACCACTGACAACAGTCACTACCACCTTAGGCTCTTCTCCTTCATTGTGTTTAACAAAAATGAGATCATACTCTACAGCTTATTCTGAACAGTCATCCAATAATATCTTTGAACTTCAGTAAATAGTAATAAAACATTATTTCTTGGAACAGGGGATTGATTCCCTACTGAGCTACGTCCCCAACCCTTTATTTATTTTGAGACGGTATCTCTAAGTTGCTGAAGCTGGTCTTGAATTTGCGATCCTCCTGCCTCAGCCTCCAGAGCCACTAGGATTACAGGCGTGCCTCACTGTTCCCATCTTAAAACATTCTTTTAAAAGACTAGGGAGGGCTGGGGTTGGGGCTCAGTGGTAGAGCACTTGCCTAGCATGTGTGAAGCCCTGGGTACGAGTCTCAGCACCAAGTAAAATAAATATATATATTAAAAAGAGAGACTAGGGAATTCGTTTTATGTAGATCATCTGTTCAACCACCTGCATCTAAAGTATCTCAGCTGCTTCTCCCCTACCCGCTTCAGTGCTGAGAATGAAACCCAGGCCCTGGAACGTGAAAGGCCAGCGCTCCACCGCCGAACCACCCCCGCCCTGCCTTCAATGCTCTGCTGTCGTACACTAGAGAACACGAGCATCTTGGGCATGTTCTTTTGCTCCATCAAGGCTCCCGAGCGCTCCGCCGCACTGCACAGCTTCGCGCACTCGCGCTTCCTGGGGCTGTGCGGCAGGTGGCCGCCAGAGGCCGCGCAGGAACCGGACGAAGCCACCGCGCACGCGCAGGACGCTGGGCGCACGTGTGGAGGGCGGTGGGCGGGAGGGGAAAGGTGGGAGGTGAGAGGTGAAGGGGCGGGAGTTGCGCGGGCGCCACGCACCGGACCGCGGACCGGGAGCGCGCACGCCGTGCCGCTGTCGTCGGGAGCTGCCTCGGCCACAGGTATCTCCGCGCGCCTCTGCGGCGCCTGCCGGCTTTGGGCCCGGCCTCCGTCTGCCGCCGGGGAGTGTCCAGCAGCTGCGCGGGCCTCGGACCGCAGCCCGCTGGGGCTGCCGGTCTCGGTCACCCGTCCTCACACCGCCCTGTTGGGCTCCGCGCCCCCGCCGCGCCCGCCGTCCGACCCTGCCCGGCAGTTCTCCAGGGCCCCGAAGCCCCTAGTCCCGCCCTACGAGGTCTGGCTGGGCTCCGCACCTCCGCCCCAGCATCATCTGCTCCGAGCCTGCTGTAGGGCTGCGGGGGTTTCCGGAGCACAGGGAAGCGTGTTGTCCGTTTTTCTCTCAAGGTCTGAGAGGCAGCACTACTGTTTGCTGGTTCGTTCGATATCTAGTTCTCTGTGTAGCTTGCACCCTCAACTTTGCTCACTGATGTTGATTCTGTTGACTTCCAGGTGGGTGTATCACCCCAGTATATGCAGGGTTGTAATGTCACGCCAGCGCCAGCTGCAGGGAGCCCTAGGTGTGGACTGCGTGCATCGCAGCGCGCTGTGCAACTGGAAGCGATGGAGGGACATTGAATCCCTGGTGCCGGCAGGCTCCCCTAGTGCCGACGCTTACTACACCCCTTTCTGCGGTGGCAGGTAGAGCTGGGCCACTAAACTCTTTCTGGCGATTTGGTAATAATTCTTGTGAAGTGAACATAGGTTTCTTTAGCGATGTTATCCTTGTGTATGTTTCTTTCATTTGACCAAAGGTTTTGTGGAGTTTGGTTATGCAGTGCTCTTACTGGTGTGCTGCTATCTCAGTGTGTTGTGCTAAAGGTTGAAGGTTTTAGTAAGGAGTGGAGATCAGGTGTACTTACTTGGTGCTGAATGCATTGTAGGTGTTCCTAAGTGATGCTTAACTATTTTGAGACGGGGTCTCGCTAAGTTGCTGAAGCTGGCCTTGAATTTGGTTATCTTTTTAACCATGTGTTAATATAGTTTAGATTTTAAATGTTTTACATATTTTCAGCATTCCCACTGGCCACATGATATAAAAAACATAATACAAGTATAAATATTGTCTCCATATTCATTGTTTTGCTCACAAGTTGAAGTGGTAAGAATTAGTTTTCATTTATTATGGACTAATCTGGGGTTTGGAATGCTCTCTACCTTGTTTTGCTACTGTGGCAAAAACAGCCCCTCTCTGGAGGCTTCCCTGTACTTTGATAATCACCACTTTAGGACCCTTCCAAATTAGTTTATTGTCATGAGATGAGTAAAACTTTTCTCCTAGTTTATGACAAGATAACAAAGGCATCAAGGTTGTGATTTGCCTGATGGGCATGTGAATAAGTTAACTGTCCTGTTAGGGAGGAACTGTGCCTGCTGGACTTCGGGTACACATGTATTTATTAGAATTGGTGATAGACTTTAGGGATTCCAGCGCCTAGCCATTCATATGAATGTGTCCCAGGAACCCTGGAAAGGCACTTAGGTTCAGGTGCTGTTTATTTACTCTCACCATGGGTGGCCATTTGCTGGCCACCCATGTTAGTTTTACTGGCGAGCAGGTACTCTGTATACAGTTTGTGTCATTACTCCCATTGGGAGTGGATTCCCAGCTGTAAAGGATGGATCAGGCCTTCAGACCAGGTGTGCTGGACTCTACCACTTGAGCTGCTGCCCTTGTAACTTGTTATATTCCTGCACTGGCTAAAGAAACAAGGTGTACTACTCAGGGGGATGCTAAGTACAGAGACAGATTGGGTCACTTAATAAGCCCCTGTCTTAAAAATAAATAAATAATTAAATAAAGGGCTTGGGTTGTAGCTCAGTGGTAAAGCAAGCTGTGTTCAATCCCCAGTACCAAAAAAAAAAAAGGAAACAAGATTCATATGCCTTCTGCCCCCTGAATTAACACTTCTGGGTTGAGTGCTTATGCTTTCTGGGCACTCTTCTATGTGCTTTAATGTTAGCTTATTTTACTTAATCCTTATAGTCAACAAATGAGATGATACTGTTATCCTTTCTGTTATGGATGAGTTTTAGAGAAGTTATCTGACTGGCCCTGGCTCACTGGCTAGTTAGACCTAGGTCTGTACCCAGGACCAGGCCCTGTCTGACAACAGAGCTTCCATGTTTTCATGCTATTGGACCTGACTTTAGTCTTCTGTTTGCTGCATTGGCAGATGAAAGGCAGTGGAAGAAGGTATTGGGGTGGAGGGAGGAAGACAGTGTCACACACTTGAATTAGACATGGTAGAACTCAGCTGAAGACAGCAATTTAACCCATGATTTGACAGCTTCCACTTGGGCTGTTAGGGGCATTGAGTGGGAATGCTTGTACGGTTTCTGGGTCTTACATAAGCTTTGCAGTGGGATCCAAAGAGGGTGTGTATGCAAGTATCAGAGTTACCTGGGTTTTAGGGGGGGAAAAATATTTAAACTGATCTTTGTGTTTATTTGAGACTTAATTTTTTATGCATTTTATAATGTACAGTATATTGTCACAGTAAGTCATGTATATAATTTATATGTAAACATATATATTGAGGGCATGTACTTAATTTTTTTTGGGGGGGGCAGGGAAGGGTGAGTCTCACCATGTTGCTCAGGCTGCTTTGAACTCCTGGGATGAAGAGTTCTCTTGCCTCAGCCTCCCGAGTATCTGGGACGACAGGTATATGCCCTCGCCCCGCACAACTTGAAATTTTGTTTTTGGGAACTACTGGTTTCTTTGATATTTACCTTTTTTTTTTTTTTTTTTTCTTTTTTGAAAAGAAAAAAACCCAGGGCCTCGTGTATTCTAGACAAGTGCTCTACCGCTGAGGTACATCCCCAGCCCTTTTTAAATTTTATTTTTATTTTTATTTTTTTTAAAGAGAGAATTTTTTTTAATATTTATTTTTTAGTTCTTGGCGGACACAACATCTTTGTTGGTATGTGGTGCTGAGGATCGAACCTGGGCCGCACGCATGCCAGGCAAGCGCACTACCGCTTGAGCCACATCCCCAGCCCTTAAATTTTATTTTGAGACAAGGTCTTGCTAAATTGCCCAGGCTGGCCTTGAACTTGTGATCCTCCTGCCTTAGCTTCCTGAGTAGTTGAGATTATGGGTAGGCAAGCCCACCCTGACTGATTCTTAGCATTTTCTGAAAGTATAGAATATGCAAGGCATTGTGTTCACTGGTTATTCTTAAGCAGGAGTCTAGTGAAGTTCAGTGTAATTCCACATAATCAGAGAGGATGAGTATTCATATAAATAACCAATTACAGCTTATTTTTTAAAAATTGCAATCACAAATGTGAAGAAGATCTGATATTTCAATAGTCTGTCTCAAATTTAGCACCAGTCTTAAATTTGAAACTGTGGTAATTGATATGGCCCTGTAGACAAGACTAGAAGTTAACATTTTGTTGAACTCTTATTTTTTTTTAATTTGTTCTTTTTAGTTATACAAGATAGCAACATGCATTTTGACATATGTACATGGAGTATAACTTTCCATTCTTTTGGTTGTACATGATGTGGAGTTTCACTGGTGGTGTATTCACATATAAACATAGGGAAGTTATGTCTGATTTATTCTGTCTTTTCTATTCCCATTCTTCTTCCCTTCCCTTTATTCCCCTTTGTTGAACTCCTATTTTATTTTATTTTATTTTATCTTTGTTTGTGTATTTTTAATGTGCTGAGGATCGAACCCAGTGCCTCACGCATGCCAGGCAAGCGTGCTACTACTTGAGCCACATCCCTAGCCCTAAATTTCTATTTTAAATGTTAATTTAAGTTGGAGACCAAAGCGACTAAATCAGTTCACATAAATATTGCAGTTGTAATAATTCTATTTGATCCCTTCTCGATCTAGAGTATTTTCAAATCTAAATATTGAAATTCCAAATACATCGATTCTTTATCATTTTTTACAATCAGACTTCATTTTTCTTCAGTGTCACTGCAATGATTAATACATTGTCTCAAAATGAACAGCTTTGAATTCTACCTAATTTTAAGAAATCTTTATCTTCTTCCAGTTTATCTTTTCACAGTTGAATGGAATAATTTGTGTTTTGGAGATTGAATAATTATAACAGTGAGTTTTGAGAAAGAAATGTTTTCCTAACTAGAGAAAGTGTTTTTACCTTTGGGAGACATTATTACTTCCTACCATTGGTTTTTAAACTTCAGCATGAATCAAAGTCACCTGCATGGTTTGTTTTAACCCCACCCTTAGAGTTGCCCATTCTCTGGGTCAGAGGTATGTCTGGAAATTTGAATTCCAAACAAATTAAACTCTCAAAGCTGCTGCTGCTGACCTGGGTACAGCTTTGAGAGTTTCATAGAAAAGCACCTAAATTAACTCCAGCACAACCCTGGGGCTCACCTGTGCTTCCTGCTGAAGCCCATCTGCATCAGTCAGTTTCATAGTGTTGGCTTGCCAATACATTATTGACTTGTTTTTAGCCCATTTTCTTATTACTTTTAGATGATGTCATAATTAATATTGTATTCTTGTGGATGCTATGGCACATGCTTGTAATCCCAGTGACTTGGAAGGCTGAGACAGGAGGATTGCAAATTCAAGGCCCGCCTCAGCCAATACATGAAACCCTTAGCAACTTAGTGAGACCCTGTCTCAAAATAAAATTTTTAAAAAGGGCTCTGGAGGAGCTGGTTTGTGGCTCAGCTGTAGAGAGCTTGCCTAGTGTGTGTGATGCCCTGGGTTCGATCCTCAGCACACATAAAAATAAATAAATAAAACAAAGGTATTGTTTCCAACTTCAACTAAAAAATAAATATAAAAAATAAAATAAAAAGGACTGGGGGCATGGCTCCAATGGTAAAGTGCCCCTGGTATATCGCCAGTACCCCTCCAAAAAAGATTACATTCTCAATTATAAAAGTATTTTCATTTCCCCCCTTAATCTCATATTTCTAAATTTCTCAAGAGGTTCAAGTATTTATTTATCTATCTTTCTTGTGGTATTGGAGATCAAACCCAGAGCCTCTCCAATTCTAGGCAATCACTTTACTACTGAGCTGTGCCCCCAGGTCTTTTTTAAAATTTTATTTTAAGACGGTCTCTAATTATCCAGGCTGTGGGCTGGGGATGTAGCTCAGTTGATAGAGGACTTGCCTCGCATGCACAAGGCCCTGGGTTCAATCCCCAGCACCACACAAAATAAATAAATAAACAAACAAACAAAAATAAAATTACCCAGGCTGGCCTATAATTTACAATCCTGCTCCAGCCTCCCATGTTGCTGGGATTATCTGTATTATCAGTTCTACTGGTTTATATCTATTTTTTTTGTTGTTGTTGTTGTATCTGGGATTGAACCCAGGGATGCTTTACCCACTGAGCCACATCCCCAGCCTCATTTTGTATTTTATTTAGAGACAAGGTCTCATTGAGTTGCCTAGTGCCTTGTCATTACTGAGGCTGGCTTTGAACTCACTATCCTCCTGCCTCAGCCTCCCAAGCCACTGGGATTACAGGTGTGTGCCACTGTGCCAGGCTTGGGTTAATTTTTGTGTATGATATAACAGGGTATAAAGAGTAAGGGTCCAATCTTAATCTTTTGCATGTGACTGTCCAGCTAATTCTATTACAGTTTGTTGAAAAGTCTTTTCTCCCCATCAAATGGCCTTGCTCCCTTTGTTGAAAATAAATTAATCATAATTGTGAGGGTTTATTTCTGGGTTGTCTGTTCTGTTTCACTGGTCTATATGCCTGTCCTTATGCCCGTTTCACTGTTTTGATTACTGTTGCTTAGTAGTAAGTTTTGAAATCAGGAAGTATAAGTCCTTCAATTTAGTTCCTCATTTTCAACATTGTTTTGAGTCTTCAGGGTCCCTTGAGATTCCATGTGAGTTTTAGAATGGGCTTCTCTGTTTCTGCAAAAAATTTTGTTGGTATGTTCAAAGCAGTTACATTAAACCTGTAAGTTGTGCTGGGTGGTGTGTTGCTTTAAGTATATTCTTCGAATTCATGAATATAGGCATTCTTTCCACTTATGTCTCTAGTTTCTTTCAGCAATGTTTTGTACTTTCACTTTATCTTTGTCCCTCCCCTGTTAAATTTGTTTCTATTTTTTCTTTTTTAAAATATTTTTATTTATTTATTTTAGGTGGACACAATATTTTATTTTTAAGTGGTGCTGAGAATCAAACCCAGTGCCTCACGCATGCTAGGCGAGCACGCTACCACTTGAGCCACGTCCCAGCCTCTATTTTTTCTCTTTGATACTATTGTGAATGTAATGTTTTCTTAATTTTCTTTTTAGGTATTCGTTGTTAATGTATAGAAATGCATCTGTCTTTTGTATATTCATTTTGTTCCTGCAACTGATGCATTAATTTTGTAGCTGTGTGTAATTTTTAGGGTTTTCTACATATAGAAGTATGTCATCTGAAACAAATAATTTTACTTCCTTTCCAATTTTGATGTCTACGAAAAGGGGGAGATTAGAATGGGAGAAGGTGCTTGACTCAGTGCTTTGACTAGAAAAATTTTTTTCCTCCAGTACTGGGGAATGAACCCAGGGATGCTTAACCACTGAGTGACATCCTCAGCCCTTTTTTATATTTTATTTTGAGACAGGGTCTTACTGTGTTACTTAGGGCCTTGATACGTTTCTGAGGCTGCCTTTGAACCCAAAATCCTCCTTCCTCAGCTTCCCGAGCTTCTGGGTTTATAGGTGTGTGCCACCGCCCCAGCATCCTAACCCTTTTTATATTTTATTTTGAGACAGAGTCTCACTAAGTTCCCCAGGCTGGCAGTCTTCTTGCCTTCATCTCTCTAGTTGATAGCATTATAGGTTATGGCTCTATGCACAGCTGGCTAGAATTTTCAATACAGTATTAAATAAAAGTGGCAAAAATGGTCATACTTATTTTGTTTTTGATCTTCTACCATTGAATGTGATGTTAGCTGTAAATCTTTCATATATGGCCTTTATCATGTGGAGATTTTTCTTCTATTCCTATTTAGTGTTTTTATCAAGAAAGGGTGTTGAGGGCTGGCGTTGTGGCTCAGTGATGGAGCTCTTTGCCTAGCATGTGTGAGGCACTGGGTTCAATCCTCAGCACTGCATATAAATAAATGAATAAAATAAAGGTCCATCAACAACTAAAAAATATATTAATAAAAAGAAGGGGGTGTTGAGGGCTGGGCATGTTGATGCATGCCTGTAATCCTAGTGGCTTAGGAGGCTGACCAGTCTCTTGAATCACTGGGATTACAGATGTAGGCCACCATGCCCAGCTAAGATAATTTATTGGGTTCCCCCCCCCCCCCCCCCAATGCTGGGGATTGAACCCAGGGCCTCAGGCATGCCAGGCAAGCTCTGTACTACTGAGTCACATCCCAAGCCCTCAGATGCTTTTTCTGCACCAATTGAAATGATCATTGTGTTTTCTTCTCTCATTTTGTTAATCTCATATATTACATTAATTGATACTTGTTTGTTGAACTCTCTTTGCATTCTGGGAATAAGTCTTTGTCATCTGAGATGAATTTTTACTGTCTACTTTTTATAAAACTCAGTTCCCCTTATGTGCTAGATACTATTGAAAATCCTGGAAATTCAGCACTGAACAGGGCTGTCTGAGTCCCTGCTTTCAATAAGCTTATGTCATAGGGGAATGGGGTGATACACAGAATAAATAAAGAAAATTTCAGTGGAAAGTGTTGCTGTGGAAAGCAGAAAGTTGGCAAAAGCACTTAGCTCAGGGGCTGCACACTGTGGGTGTTTGCTGTGGTTTTAAGTAGGGTAGAGTTAGACTGGCAGGGTGGAGGGAGGTGTTTTAGTTTGAGTTGGGACAGGTCTTTCTGAGATGAGAGGTGAGATGGTGGCATTATGTAAAGATCTGGGGACAACTTTCCCAGAAGAGTAGGCAGTACAGAAACCCAGAAGTAGGACTCAAGCTTGACAGTCCTTCCCACTGTCAGAGTCTGGAGGAGGTTGGAGGAGGGAAGGTCTAAGAAGTAGATAGGGCCCAGATTTTGTAGGGATTGTAGCCTTGTAGTAAGTTTGGATTTTACTTTAAGTGTAATGGTCAACATGGGAGTGTTTTAAGCAGAGTAGTGACATCAGTGATTTGTGCTTTAGAAGATGTATGGAGGATGGTATGAGGCAGGAGAGTGGAGGCTGGTACTCCTGTCCCCCATGGCGCATGAGGGAGAAGCCGGGAGCTGATGATATGTGATCTGATTGGAATCTAGCTGGGAGGTGTATTTGTTATAAGCAGCAGATTCAGATGTGGGCTCCTTTCTGGGTTGCTTCTTAAACTTTGGCCTGAGCAATAAATAGGGTGGCTAGCAGTATAATTAACTGAGATGACTGAGAAAAGAACAGGATTTTGGCCAGGCATGCCTGTGATACTAGTGGCTTGGGAGGCTGAGGCCAAAGTATTGGGAGTTCAAAACCAGCCTTAGCAACTTAGACCCTGTCTCAAAATTATATATATAAAATGGGCTAGTGATGTGGCTCAGGATTTAAGCTTCTCTGGGTTCAGTCCCCATACCAAAAAACAAAACAAACAAAAACCAACAGGATTTTTTTGGGGAAATCAAGAGTTCTGTTTCGATCTCACTTTAGAGTTGAGATGTTTATTAGACATCTGAGTGGAGATGTCAAGTAGAAATGGGAGTTTGAGGGAGGCGCTTGGGGAGAAGCTTGAGATGCATGTCTGAGAGTCATCAGCAAACACAGGAGACTTGAGCCAGCAGACTGGGTTGGAGACTTGAGCCAGCAGACTGGGTTTGAAATTCTGGGGAGAAGGGGCAGATGAAGAAGCCAGCCAGGAACAGTCTCTAAGGAGGCAGCAAAGGAGGCTAAGAAGAAAGGAGCACACAGGGGGACATGATGAAATTGAAGGCTAGGAGGTAGCATGGTGCACGGTTTTGGGATACTTCCAGCCCTTTCAGTGGCTGCCTGTGTTGGTGTTTGATCCTGAGAGTCCCAACTCAGTCCACTAAGTGGTTTTGCAGCTCTTAGATTGAAAGGATGGAGGCTTCCTTGTGTTCTCAGTAGCCTAGGGGGCAGAGGTTGCCAGATACTGTTTAACAGGAAAAACTTTGACAAGTTACATAGTAAATTTCTTGTTAAGACACAAAGTTAAACTTTCAGTTAAGGCAAAAGATACAGTTTGGGAAAATGGAAAAGATGTATGGTAGTGATGGGTGCACAACAATGGGGTTGTACCTAATGCTGCTGAACTGTACACTTAAAAATGGTTAAAATTGTAATTTTCTGTTTTTATATGTATATGTGTGTGTATTTACTGCACAAAGGTACATCACTTTGTCACTGATTATAGTAAGATAAACCTTTAAATATGAATGGTAGACTGCTCATATTGGTTAAAGTGAAGTATTTTTTGGAGAGGTATTGTGCAATCAACTTTCTTTTCTTTTTTGGTACTGGAGAGTAAATCCAGGAGAGCTCTACCACAGCCCTTTTTGAATTTTTAAAATTTTGAGACACAGTCTCACTAAGTTTCTGGGGCCGACCTCGAACTTGAGATCCCCTCCTGGGCCTCCTGAGCTACTGGGCTTACAGGCACACTCCACTGCTGTTCACCATGAGGAGTGTTCCTTGGCTAGGAGTTGGAACCAGTGCCAACCATTGTCACACACTGTGACCTGGGTTGTATGGCATAATCTCCCTAAGCCTCAGTTTCTTTATCTATAAAACAGGATTTTGTGCGATGTGATCTCATCTCTCTCATCTCTGAAATTCTGTAACTTCCTAGTCCCTTTTGCCTACTACCTGTCTGAAAGTTGGCACTTTATAGTCTGGGAAGTGATTGAACATTTGGGAGAATTTTGTAGTCCCAGAGCATATCATAATCCATAAGTTTCCATAGGTGGAAAATGTTATTTAATATCAGACTATGGATAAGGAAAAAAAAGCATTTGCATGCCTATAATTCCAGCGGCTTGGGATCCTGAGACAGTAGAATCGTGAGCTCAAAGCCACCTCAGTAAAAGCGAGGCACTAAGCAACTCAGTGAGACCCTATCTCTAAAAAATACAAAATAGGGCTGGGATGTGGCTCAGTGATCGAGTGCCCCGGAGTTCAATCCACAATCATTAAAAAAAAAAAAAAAGAAAGAAAGAAAAAAAGAAAAAAGAAAGCATTTGAAACTTTAGCAGGCGTTGCAATTTGAGGCAGAAATAAAAACTTCATTTTTTAGAAAAACCAAATATTTGGCAATGAGTATCATGTAAATGTGATTTCAGTTTATCTGTGAGGCTTCACACTGTGTGACTTGACAGGGACCACAATGCTTAGAAGGTGTTTAAGCCCTTTGCCTTCAAGAGTGTGGAATGAGTCTTGGGGCCTGGTCTGGGCCCAGTGATGAACAGTGTGGGAGATATGGGGACAGGAGACCCTTGATGGCAGGTGGCTGTGGAGTGGCCTCAGGAGAGTTGTTGGAAGGGATCAGTGAAGTCTGCAGTTGGTATGCTGGGGAGAGCTCTGAGGGTTTCCAGACTCTGTCCCCAAATAAAAGAGCCTGGGTGAATCTCATTTCCTGGCTCTCTTCTGTGCCACACTTCCCTCATAGACAGCTCTCTGCACTCTGGAACCATCTTCCATGCAGCATTTCTATTAAGAGCTCTTGAAGTAGCAATAAAACCGATTCATCAAACCTTCCATTTTTGGGATAAGATTGTGAAAATTGTCAAGAGCCTTGGTATCTTCCAGCAGAGCACACTCCTGATAGGAAGTCAGGCAAGGAGCCTTCAACATGTGTGGCTGGCAGCGGGAGGCTGGTCCTGGCCTTGCTCCTGCTAGCACCTGTTGGGGCCAAGGCTGAAGGCACCGACTCCCTGGGCCATAGGTCTTATCCTGTGTAATGAGACTCATAATGGCCACTCCCCATGGGCTGCTGGATTATTTCTGGCTTTAAGATGGATTCTTTGCTCACATTCCTATCAGCAATCTGTTATCTTTTTGTTAAGTCTTTCCTGACTAGGTCAAGATGGAGTAAAACTGTAGGTCGCTGGCATTGAGGAAAAAAATCTTTAATATATTTGTTGTTCATTTGTGAAGGGAGTTGGCATTATGTGCATGGTTATTTATTATGGCAGCCATGACAACCAGTAAATGTAATTAAGACTTCATTCAATCTGGATGTTTCTGTACCATCCCAACCATTATTCTAAAATGTGGCAATAGTCATCCTCTTGTATGGGTTTGTGCTTCGAACTGTTTGAAATCAGCTTTCATTCATTAACTGAAATTCCTTTCTTTTTTTGGTACTGTTAAGTTAATCTTCTGAAAATTCTTCCAGTTTATGTGGCTAATTTTGATTCTTAGAGAAGCAGAGTTTCCTGCCCTGAGCATTGGTCCACTTTGCAAAACAACTTTCAGAAAAGCTCCCCTGAAGAGAGGAATTGTTTGCACCAGTGGACTAGTTTAGCATAGTGAATGGACCCGCAGTGACTTTCCACCCTGCTTCAGGCAGGCCCTGGGTGCTCTAGGGAACACAAGGTGATTCAGCTGTGACCTTTTCCTGAGGGGGACTACAATCAGTAAGGGGAGGCCAGAGAGTCCACAAGAACAGTGTGTGATGAAATACAGCTGCAGAAGCTCCAAGACGGCTGCTGCTTTTTACAGCAAAGTTTTCCTCATTTTTTTTTTCAAGTTCCTTCCGCTTGCTCATCTTAAAAAAAAAAAAATTAACTTTTTAATACAGGAATTCATTCACATGACACAAAATTGAAAGGGGGCAATAGAGTATACAAGGGAAAGTTTGCCTTCCATCTTGTTGCTGGCTACCAGATCTTTCCCCAGAGGTGGCTGTTATCTATTCTCAGGTGTCCATTCAGGGATGTTTTGTGCATATACAAATACTCAGAGAATGCTTTTCTTTTCTTTTTTTTTTTTTTAACTTGAAAGTAGCACACTGTATGCCCCCCTTTTTTCCCCCTGAATATTTCTTCTTTTTTTAATATTTATTTTTTAGTTTTAGGTGGACACAATATCTTTATTTTACATTTATGTGGTGCTGAGGATCCAACCCAGTGCCTGGTGAAGAGTTAGGCAAGCACTCTAACACTGAGTCACAATCCCAGGCCCCTGAATATTTCTTTGTGATTGTCCATTGTCAGTACCTGAGAGCTGAGCTGGGCTGGGCAGAGAGTTCGTGATAGAGCACTTGCCTAGATGCACAAGGTCCTGGGTTCCATCCTCAGCACCAAAAAGCCAAAACAAAAATGCACAAGAACTTCTTCATTTTCTTTTACAACTGAATAATATTCCATTGTCAGGATGTACCTAAATTTATTTAGCTGGAGCTCTGCTGATGGAACTATAGCCAGTTGTAACTTGTGTTGGCATGAGTGACTTCCTGTGGCATCAGTCCATCCATAGCCAAGTGCTTCTGCCCATCAGTTATCAGAGGCAGGAGAGCTGGGTTGGTGAAAAGGTGCTTTTGTAATTTTGATAGCTCTTACCAAATAAACCTCCACAGCAGTTTTATTCACGTATGTTCCTAAGTAGCATATGACAGTGCCTCTTTATCCACACCCTTACCTACACTGTGATACCACAGTTTGATCTTAACAATATGACAGGTGAAAAATAGTTTCTCTGTGTAGATTTCATACATCCTCATACCCTCATACCTTTCAGTTCAACCTGCAGAAAGGTTGAAAGAGTAGAAGAATGAATGCTCATATTATCCCAGTGGGAGTTTTAATTTATATCTATCTGGTTGCAATAAGATTGAAGGACCATTTATTTATATTTATATTTTATTTTTAGTGAAAAAGCTGTTCATATCCTTTGACCAGTTTCCTTTGAGCACTGGTATTTTTTCAATTGATTTTGTAAAAATGTCTTTATTTATGAGGGAACCAGCATCTTGTTAGTGATATGAGTTGCAGCTATCTTTTTTACTTAGGATGGTTTTGTCATAATTTTTTTTTTTTTTGGTTCTCAGTTGGTTATATATTGGCATTTATTTATTTTCAAGTATTTCCTGAGTATCTGGGATTACAGGCATGTACCTCAGCTCTAGAAGTGTCATGTCTCCAAGGAAGGGTCTGAGGGGTTCCCATAGAGAAGAGGGAACTTGACTCAGATCAGCGGGGTTCTTGGCATTTGTGTTGTAGAAGAATTTCAGCATGTGCCATTCAAAGGCATAGACAGGAATATTTGGGAAAGTAGATAACATGTTTAAGGGAGAATGTGTGCTGTCTCCAGAGGGAGAGACAGCCACCCCTTGGTGTAGGGTGTTAACATTTATAGAGGATTGGACTAGGGGCTGGACTAGAGGTGGAGGCAGGGTGGAGTTGCAGTTTCATGCCAATGTTCCCTCTGCTTGTGCTTTTCCCTCATTTTACAAGGGCATTGGCAAAGGGCCTGTTGCTCAGGTGTTGCAGTTGTTCCTGAGTGCTTTTTGGATGTCAGTGAATTCGTGGGTGTTTCCTTTGAGACTCAGAATCTTTGTTACAAACCCCTTTCAGAAGTACCTATTTATTTGTTTATTTTTTAAAGATGTATAGAGATGTGTAGTCAAAAGTCTTAGCCCAGAGCCTAGCGCATGGTATATAAATGCAAGTTATTTTTATTTGATAAATGAAGAAAGCTGGAAAGAATTTTCAGTACATTTTGAGGGGACCTGTATAACAAACAAAGAAATGTGCCCTTGAAGTCACTAGAGAACCATTAAAGGCCTTTGTGCAAAGGGTGACTGACACAAGCAAGTGTTTATTTTTGGCAGCTGTCCCTACTAGCAGTATTGGAAGATGAACCAGAGGTGAGATGCAGATGCAGGTAGCCAAGTCACACAGGAGACTTCTTAGAATCGCACTAGCTAAAGGTTATGGGGATCCTGCCCTGCTTGCCATTAGTCGAGTTTAGGATATATTAAAGATGTGGGCACCATAGGGTTGACTTAATTTGGCAACTCTTGGATTCTGGATTTGGTAAGGCAGTGGTTCTCAGAGGACATGTTAAAACACAGATTGCTGGGCCTCATGCCATACTTGTCAGTCCCTCGGGTTTAAGGTAGGTAGGCCCAGTAATCCCCCACCTCCTTATTTTGGTACTGGGGAATGAATGCAGGGCCTTCTGCATGATGGGCAAGCACTCTATCACTGAGCTACATGTTCAGCTCAATAATTTGCATTTCTCATAAGCTTCTACTTGTTGTTGCTGCTGGTTTGGGGACCACACTCCAAAAATCACCTTGGAAGAGGGAAGGATGAAAGAAAGGGGGCGGTTTATAATCGGGACAGTTGTGAAGAACAGGATAGATGAAGCGCTCCTTATTTAAAAGACTTTATGGGGGCTGAGGTTGTGGCTCAGTGGTAGCGCGCTTGCCTTGCATCTGTGAGGCATTGGGTTCAATCCTCCTCACCACATAAAATAAATAAATAAGTAAGTAAAACAAAGATGTTCAACTAAAAAAGTTTAAAAAATTCAAAATAAATAAATAAAAGACTTTATTCAGAGAAAGGGGATTATTATCTGACCTTCTCAGAGAACACCTCTCAGAAGCTGAGAGGAAGGTGTGTGATGAGCGCTGTCCTGATAATCTGTATCTGACTCTGGTTGGTTGGTTTGCTCATTACTTATTCAGCAAGTTTTTTCTCCGCCCTGATGTACAATCATGAGCAGGGAATTTGTTGATAGTCTTGACAGAGGACAGATAATAAACCAGGGAACAAACCACTCATAGAATTAGAGTTCTTAATGCTCTGAAAGAGAAGAAATAGGCTCTGTGCCTACGGTAAAGGGAACTACTGGTAACATTGTCAGGGGAGGTCTTTTTGTAGAGTGACATTTCATGTGAGACCTGAAGGGTGAAAAGGAGCCAGCCAATAAAGAGAAGAGGGAATAGAGAAGGGAACAATATGTGCCAGGGCCTTGAGGTGGAAATAAGGCTGGCACACACGAGGCATTGGAAGATAGCAGGGGACATGGAGGTGTCACAAGGTGAAGATGGGGAGGACCAGAGCAGGTTGTACAGAGCCCTTGGAGCAGGGGCAGGCATTTGGGCTTTGTACTAAGTACAGAGGGTATCTGGCCCAGGACATTGATGGAATCAGGGTACAGTGGCGCATGACTAATCACAGCTACTTAGGGGACTGGGATGGGAAGATCCCAAATTCAAGGCCAGACTGGGCAATTTAGCAAGACCCTTTCTCAAAAAATAAAAACAGTGGGGGATGTAGCTCAGTGGTAGAGCACCCCTGGGTTCATTCCCCAGTAGCACTAACACATACACACAGAGGAAAATAAAAAAAGAATCTGTGTCCACTCTGACCTCTGAGACAGGTGGATTGAAGGATAAGAAGGGATTTGTGAGGCTTGGAAGGTGGCAAGACAAGATCCACACAATAACTTAAATCAGAAATGTATTCCAATACTATTATAAAGGTGTATATTGGTTACTTTCATAATTGGAGTATCAGTATTGGGGCTCATAAAGAGGGCTTCAGGTGTAATACTGTGTTTTTTGATGTGGAGGATATTTAGGATACATGGCTATTTACTTTGTGGCAATTCATGGAGCTGTAGGTTTATAGGATGTATGCCTTTCTGTGACATTTTAAATTTTAAAAGTTTATCTGAAATTAAAAAATCAGTACTCATAGTAAAAAATGTAAAAGTATAGAAAATTAATGAAAAAATTTCTTTATGTAATCATACCACATGAAGACCAGCAACCACTACCAACATTTTCTTCTGTTCTCTTTATGTGTACTTTTTGCCTGTAGTCTTTATTTTTTCTACTTTATTTAAAAGTAGTAGATGGACTGGGAATGTATCTCAGTGGTGTAACACTTGCTTAGCATGCTCAAGACACTGGGTTCCATCCTTAGCACCTCAAAAAAATTTTAAAAAGACAAAAGTAATATGTGCCCTGTGTAGACAGTAAAGTACAACCTGCTTCTCACAATGAAATGATGATGTGATTGAAAAAAAAAAAAAAGAGAGCGATAGTGACAGCCACATTGTGGAAAGTTTCTTTAATGGCAAAGAATCCTAAAAATTTTGAAGATTTTTATGTAAAAAAAGTTAAGGATTCTGGGCTGGGGATATAGCTCAATTGGTAGAGTGATTACCTTGCACGGGCACAAGGTTTTGGGTTCAATCTCCAGCATCACACACATAACACACACACACACACACACAAAAAAAAAAAGGATTCTGATTCTGATCAAGGTGGAGTAAGCATACTCTACCATTTCTTCTGAAAGAGTACAGATAGAATTCATGGATAGAATGCATGGATAGGTATATGAACCCCCCCAAAAGATAAATGGTAGCGGATGGATTGGGGAAGGAAACTAGAACTCGAAGTATCACTGAACTGTAGTAAGTTTCCCGTCCCCCACTCTCCACCCCATATGATATGTTCCATCCTGGGTGGACTCAAAGGCAGCCCAAACCTGGAGCCTTCTCTTTCCAATCTGAGGTACAGGAAAGGGGATCCCACAGATCAGGAGTGGGAGTAGAGGAAGAAATTTCATCTTTATTATTTGCTTTGTCTTTTCCTACTTTCTCTTGCCCTGGTTGCTATGCAGTTCTGTATTAGTAGAGGCAGCAGTGACATTGGTGCTGGGGGAGAGAGGAATTCTTTAATAGGCAATGGATACAAGAGGGACTGGTCCCAAGAGCACAGAGGGAATTCTTTTTTATTAATTGTTTGTTTGCTAGATATCAAACTCAGGGCATTCCTTGCAAATGTTAAGCACACACTCTACCACTGGGCTATGTATCCCCAGTCCGGGCCTGGCTGTCACTTTTTGATGATCTTATCCTCTTTAAATTTTTTTTTCCTTGTGGTGCTGGGCATTGAACCCATGGTAGTTTTACCACTGAATCGCATCCCCAGTCCTTTCATTTTTTACTTTGAGACAGAGGCTTACTAAGTTGCTGAGGCTGGTTTCAACTCGTGATCCTCCTGCCTCAGTGCTTGTTTTTGCTTACAGCGGGGTCTTCCACAAAGGCAGTATTACTTATGAGTTTATGTAATATTGTCCATTCAGGCCTCCAGGGCAAGACTGTCTTTAGATTTAGGAAGCAGAGTTATAGATTCTGATCTGAAGCAACCTGTAAATGTGGGGCAATGTAAGAACATATTTTTGGCTCAGGTTGGGTAAATTTTGCTTTGGAGTAGCTTTGCATTAAAATTTATGCTGTGGAATAGAGGTGAGTAAAGTCTCTTCTTGCTAGGTTCAGGTAGATGGGCTGTGTAATGAACTAGAATTTAGATTTCTTTTTTTCCAGGTGTTGTGGAAATTATTAATAATTAATGTAAGTAGTAAAGATCAGTGGAAGTTAGAAAGATTTGTATTGGCTACAGGGTGAAAGTGAATTAGATAGCTTTTACCTCATATTAATAGTTCTAAGTGTAACAGCTGAACTACAGGTAGGCTCCCCTCTCTTTGTTGCTGATGTGTGTGCAAGAAGGCCTGGGAAGGGGTTTGGGGCAGTAAGATTTCCTGGAGTGCCTAATCTTGGGAAACATTTAAAGGAAGAGGTGTGGGGCTTCTCAAGGACCAAAGTTTGAAACTGCAGCTGGCTTGTGGCTGCCTGTCTTTAGGAAACCCCAGAGTCTTTCTGTAGCTGCACACCTCCTTTGTGTTTTCCCCTTAGGGGCAGACGGGAGGGTTTCCTGGGCAGAAGCAGCTAGTTGCTTCCTGAGTTGCTTTCTGTGTGCTGGGTGTGGAGCACAATAGTGGGTGCTTGAGATTTCTTTGGCCTTCATGTGTGGGTGAGCCGCGTGAATGATGGAGCTGTTAAGAGTTGCTGGTCTGAGCAGCAAAGGTGCTTACCTGCTGCCTTCTGTATCCATTGCCTACTGAATGGGCCCACAGAGTTCTTAGTATTTCCTTAGAAAGTTCCTGGCCTGGAAATTGCACATACACTTAAGGCTGGTGCTTCCAGGAAGGTGGAAAGAGTGACAACCATTCCTTTTAGTTTGTGCATTAGTTGTGGTATGACTCCTTCTCATTTCTGGTCTTGACACTTTTGAGGAGTCATCCTTTTAGCCTGGGTTTTTACCAGGGATCCTAATCAAGCCAAGACACATGTCTGGACAGGTTCCCTAGAGCACAGACCAAAGAAATGGTGACATGGAATGGAGAAGTGGATTTAAACATGAATTCCATTGGAGAGCTCAGGAAGAGCATTCTAAGTTCTTGGGCCTTCTACTAGAGTTTTCTATTTGATTTTTTGTTGTTGTTGTTTAAGGGTCTTTGTTTGCAAGCAACAGAAATGAACTTTGGCTAATACATGAAAAAAGAGGATATGGGATGGCATACAGACTGGAAAGAAAAGTTGATGAGCCAGTCTTCAGAAAGGACTAGAGCCAAAACAGCCTGGGGATCTTGGGTGCAGGAACATCTTTGGGGATGAATAAGCATCACCAATGTTCAGAAGTCAAAGTCCAGTGAGAGAGGCCCAGCTAAGAACTTGAGCTGGGAGGGGCCCCTTGCCTGTTGGCCAAATACTGTGGAGGGAGTGGGTTCCCCTGAGCCACAGAAGGTTTGTATTTCTCATAAAAGGGCACAGCTACTGGGCAGGTAGGAGCAGGAGAGGCCTCTGTCCTCCCTGCATCCAGGAACAGCTACAGGACTAGGATCCTGCAGAGGCTGCACCTAATGCTATTACAGATTGCATGTAGTCTAGTAACTCTTACTCAAGCTTTCGGATGTTTTTATTGAACATTCTTTATCAGTAATTGTCATTTGTGTTAAGAATGTGTTTTTTTGTGGGGAGGTGGCATCCTGTTGCAAAGGTTTTTTTCCGAGTATTTTTCTCAAGCTGGCCTGTGCACAGAGGAGCAGGGGAAGATGTGCCAAATGCCCATTTGGCAGAGAGCAGCTGAAGGTGATATCTGTTACCCAGGTGTGCTTTTCTGTGCCACATGTAAAAAATGCCCTCTTGGGAGTGGCCTTTTAGAAATAGCTAAAAGAGAAGAACAGGGCTGGGGCTGGGGCTAAGAGGTAGAGTACTTGCCTAGCATGCATGAGGCACTGGGTTCAATCCTCAGCACCACATAATAATAAAATAAAGATATTGTGCCTACCTATAACTAAAAAATGAATATATATAAAAAAGAGAAGAACAGAGTTTATAAGCAGAATTTAGAGGGGAAGTTCTTTGGCTTCTTGGGTTATACTAATTAATGCTCAGAGATGTTCGAGAGATTACTGTGTGTGTGTGTGTGTGTGTGTGTGTGTATTGGGACCCGAGTCTCCAGACCTTTTATATGGGCATCTTGAGACCATTCCCCAGCCACATAACTGCTACCTACCCTTGGTAGCCCTGGTGTGCAGAGCCATGTACTCTTTGTTAATTGGCTTTTCTCCCTTCTGCCCAGGTTTCTGCAGATGGTTTCCATTGTCAGTGGTTTCCAGCGTCTGCCAGGCTGATCCATGGTCACTTTCCGGGATGGCAGCAAGGTGACTTCAGCTGAGGATGACCCTGACTGAAAGGCTGCGTGAGAAGATATCTCAGGCCTTCTACAACCATGGGCTGCTCTGTGCATCCTACCCCATCCCTATTATCCTTTTCACAGGACTCTGCATCTTAGCCTGCTGGTATGTTTCTGGGCTGCCCTGGATTTAGTGGGCCAGTGTCTTGGGACAGTAGTTTTCTGGACCTTAACTGCTATGCAGCCCTTGAACTCTGGGATTTTTATGCAGTGGGCACAACACTTCTTTTGTTTTTTTTTTTTTGTTTGCAGTACTGGGGATTGAATATTGAATCCAGGGCCTTGTGCTTGCCCAACAAGAACTTTACCACTGAGCTACATCCCCAGCGCCTTTTTATGCAGTGGGTACTTGAGCTTATTATAGCTGCTGAGTGGAGAGCTCTAGTCCTGGGGTGTCTAGCCAATAAAATAAAAAAGTTCAGGTTGGCCCTGACTTGGTGATTTGCCAGATTTGTTCATGTCACTCTATCTCAAAATAATGTTCAGCTGGGCACAGTGGCACATGATTATAATCCCAGCTACTCAGGAGACAAGGCAGAAGGATCACAAATTGAAGGCCAGTCTCAGAAACTTAGCAAAACCCTGTCTCAAAATAAAGAGGGCCAGAATGTAGCTCAGTGGTAGAGTGCCTCTGGGTTCAATCCCCAGGACCATCCCCCCCAAAAAAGAAAAAAAAGTTTAGATATTTATAAGAAACTCTGAAATAATTTAAAAGCATGATCCTCTAATTTTCCTTCTTAACAGTTGCAGTTTCCTTTTAGTACCTGGTTAAAAACAGGAGCCTTCAAGTATAAGGCCAAATCCATTTGAGCAGTTCCTTGGATACCCTCTTGCTGGCTAACTCCAGAGACTTCCTTCTCTGCTCTTTAGTCATTTTCTTTTTCTTCTTTCTTTGGTATTGGGGATTGAACCCACGGGTGCTTAACCACTGAGCCATATCCCCAGACCTTTTTATATTTTATTTAGAGGCAGGGCCTTGCTAAGTTGCTGAGGTTGTCTTTGAACTTGCAATCCTTCTGCTTCAGCCTCTGGAGTTGCTGGGATTACAGGCATGCACCACCATGACTGGCTTCCTTCTGACCTCTTGCTGATGTGTGGGGCCTGCTGTGTTGCCAAGGACTGTAATGAGAGCTGTAGGTGCCATTGGTACCAGCCTGTCTTTCTCAGGGCCTCCTAGAAGCCTGAAGACTGGCTAGTAGGGTTGTAAAAGAAGGGGCTTGATGTAAGAAGATCCCTAATGACCCTTTCTTCTAGAATATTGACGGCCTTGTAAAGAGCCCACCTTATTGTTGTTTCTTCTGGAAAGAACCCTGGTTTCCAGATCATTGTGTATCTAGCTTGTAGGTGTTGTCAGTGCTGTGCTGGAAGGAGACTCGGGACAAAGCCTCCAGTTCAGTCTTGTTGTAAATGATCCCAGTTCTCCTCTCATTAGCAGGAAAACGGGAAGCATCATTCGTGGAGCATGCACTACTGGGTGACAGGTCAGTGCTTCAAGTATATAATAAAGATCTTACCTGGCCTCAGGGTAAACTTATGAAATGGTTCACTTATACTTCCATTTAACAGAGGGGGTTGGTAGTGTAGAGATTTGTCTTGTCCACACAGCTGATAATTGAAGGCCAGTCTCAGAAACTTAGTGAGTTGGGAAACTTGGGTTCAAATCCAGGCACCCATGGTACTCATCTCCCTGCCTCTCCTCACTGGCTCAGTGTATTTGTATTGGAGTTTAAACTTTGCTAAATTGTGTTGTACAGAATAAAATACTTGTTGTGACATACTGTAAGTGATGAATTAGGAGTACTCTGGCAACCCCATTTTTATTTTTTTTTCCTGAGTTAATTGACACCTCTCTCAAACTTTCAAAGTCATATTTTCTAGGGCTGGCCTATGGCTAAGGTGGTTTCCAAACCTGAGCTAGCATCAGAGTCACTTGGAGGACACATTAAACACAGATTGCTCAGCCTTACTCCAGAGTTTCTGATTTCATTAGGTCTGGGATGGGCCCCAAAATTTGCTTCTGACAAGTTCCCACACCAGGAAATACTATGACTCATCTTTCTTGAAAAACTTCTCTGACCTTCTGCCACATTACTCAGCTAAAGCATTTCCTTTTCTCTTTTTTTGCGGTGTTGGGGATTGAACCCTGAGCTTTGCATATGTTAGGCAAATGCTGTATTACTTGGCTAAATCCCCAGTCCAAGTGTTTCCTCTTTTATTCTAATTTCTGAAGCAGTTTGTAGCAATACTCATGGTTGTTGTCACTCATATTGCCTTCTGTTGAAGGAGGTTAAGTTGAAGAGGTAGTTGTTATTCTTTTTTCCAAAGACAGCCCTAACTACAGGAAAAGGGAAGGATGTTTCTTCTTTGCCATTTGTCTTCTGGATACCTAGTGTAGTGACTGGGACCAGGTAGCTTCCTGGCAATGATGTAGCATGTGTGTTGCAGCTGTTGGGTGCTATTGGGTCTTGTCTTTGAATGAGTAATTTGATATCATATGAATATCTCAAAATAGACTGTCCTTGGATATACAGCATGAGGGCCTCTGCTATGCAAACTCCATGAGATTGCCAAGGTCTCAAGTATGGGGGACACTTCCCCCACTTGGGTTGAATTAGAATGGGATAGGGGCCTGGGTGCACCATGGCACATGTCTGTAATCCCAGCAACTGGGGAGGCTGAGGCAGGAGGATCACAAGTTTCAAACTAGTCTCAGAATTTAGTGAGATCCTCAGCAACTTAGTGAGACCCTGCCTCAAAGTAAAAAGTGAAAAGGGGCTGGGGATATAGCTCAATGATAAAGCACCCCTGGTACCCCTGCTTACCCCTGAAAAAAAAAAAAAAAAAGAATGGGATGAAAGGTTGGGGAGTAGGCAGATGCAGTAATGACACTGTTTAACTACCAGTACAATGCAACTGCACCTGAGTTGGACAGATGCCCACCTTCTACTTAGCAGCTGGCTGAACCCCCATCCTGAGAGAGAGGGTGAGGCTCAGGCTTGAGCTCATGGGAAGGAAGATCAGCCTTTATTGACCACCAGCTCTGTGGGTCATCAGGCACCGTCACACGTGGCAGGTACTTCATTTAGTCTTCCATATCCTTGGAGATGAGTGTTTTCCCCTAGTTCTCTAAAAGATGAGATTTGCTTCCTAGAGCTAGGAAGTAGTAAGTGCCATAGCTTGCAGATCCTTGTGGCTGATCCAAATGCATCCTGTCTCCACTTCACCCGGGGAAGTGAACTTTGAGGGGTACTGGTGCTGGTACCTTTCATTGTAAGGAGTTTGCCCCTTGAACAAAAGGCCCGAGAAAAGGGTCCCAGCTGTAGTTGGCAGAAACAGGGCAGGAGGGCTCTGCCTAGGCAGAAAACAGAGTTTTTTGTTTTTTTTTAATATGTATATTTTTTAGTTTTTAATTTTATTCATTTATCTAAATGCCATGCTGAGAATTTGATCCAGTGCTTCACACGTATGAGGCAAGTGCTCTACCACTGAGCCACAACCCATCCCAGAACAGAGGACTTTTAAGTAGAGTGGCTTCTTCAACAGAAGCTGAAGAGAAAGCACAAAGAAGGTTTTACCTAAAGGTGGCCAGATTCGGTGCAGAGACATAGTCTTTCCCTTCAAAACCCACCATGTTAGTCTGGAAATATAGCTCAGTGAAACACTTGCCTGACATATCAAGCCTTGGGTTCAGTCCCCAATGCAAAAGAACAAAACCAAAAACAACCCCTCCCATCTCAGCCCAGGGTCATTGGTTGGATAGTGTGCACAGCAGATGCTACCTAGCCTCAGTACAGAGTGCGAAGTTGAGAACATTTGAGCCAAGCCCTGCAGGAAGAATAAGCAGCATCTTCTCGCCTTTTTACTGATGATAGCAGATGATAAATTATTATATCAGAATCCACTGGTTTTGTGACTTTCTGGTCAGGAGACCAGAGATGCTGTACCCAGCATACAAGTCTCTCTGTCACCTTCTGCCCTGGGAAACCTTTCTGCCCAGAGTGGCTCTGTCTTTTTCCAGAGTCTCAGGTGCCCAGAGGAAACAGTGTGGGTGATAGACAGTGTTTAGTAGTTCGGTTAGATATTCAAGTTCCATTTAGTTGCTTTTTAGTCCTCGTGGGTTGAAAGATTTGTTCGGCTTGAATCCAAAGGACCACTGCACCTAATATCTCTCTTTGGATCCAGCAGCACCTGAGCTCTAATATTACTTTTGCTCACCCCTATTCACCACCCCTGGGTCACCCCAGAAATGAACAGAGCAGGGCTAGAGGGGATGATGACTAGTGACAGCTTAGGAATATGCCCTCCCTCAAGCAGAAGACTCCTGGGAGTGAGGGGGCAGGTGTACACAGGAGTGACACCCCTCTCAAATAGCACCGAGGGTGTGGCTTTCCCCTCTGAGCTTTTGTGGCTGTAGGGTTCAGTAACTGAGAGCTGAGGACAGTTCTTCAGATGACCTCAGTGCTGAGCCTTGTGCATGAGCTGCTGTTAGCTGCTCTTCCTGCTTGGTCCCTGGGTGCAGCACCTGCTACTTTCCTCTGGGAAAATCTGATGAAACTGGTAGCAAATGGGCATTGTGGCAAGAACTGTCTGTTTACATTTCCTAGAGGTTAGGGCCACTGGGACCCAAGGGGAGGCCCAGCAAGGCTGAGGGTGCTGTTGCTCTGGACCTGTTGTGGTGAGTGGGAGGTGTACCATAGTGTGAAAGAAGAGGGTGCCAGACTAGCTGGCCCTCCCCTGCCTAGCCCTGTGCAGGTCAGAGAAGGATACTCATGGTGAGACATGGTGGGTTTCAGCTTGGAGAGGAGCTTGGAATCATAGCAAGGGCATGCGAAGCCTCCTGAAGGCTGGAACCTTGCAGGTGCTTGAGAACAGACTTGGCCTCTCTCCCACTCCTTTTTCTTTGCAGGAGAACGGTACTGTCAGTTGTGGCAGACATCTCAGTTGTGGTGGCCTCTGCTTCTTAACTCTTTCCCCTCTCTGTCCGCCTCTCCTTCACGATTATTATGGTCTCTTTGGATCACATGCGGGGCTGTTCCGGAAGCTTACATACAGGGTGAAACTGCACTCACAGGGAGGTGGTTGGGAAATGAGATGGCAGGGAGGGTGCCTCATGCCTCACCCAGCGAGCTACTGCCGTGAGCAGCCGGGTGTGCTGCTGGGGATGCAGTGGCTGTGGACATCTCAGTGCTCCCCACCTGAGTGGGAAGTTACTGTCTAGCCAGGGCTCTGCAAACTAGAAAGGGACAGGTAGTAAGTATTTTAGGCTCTGCAGATCACCTATTATAGTCTCTGTACCTATTCTTTGGTTTTTGTTTTTGATTTATATAACCCTTTGAAAATGTGAAAACTATTATCAGCTCACAGACTACACAAAAACAGGCCATGGCTTGGGGGTGTAGCTCAGTGGTTGAGTTCATACTTAGTATGCACAAGGCCCTGGGTTCAATCCTCAGCATGAAAAATAAACAAACAACAGCCGTGGGCTGGGGTTGTGGCTCAGTGGCAGAGTGCTTGCCTTGCACATGTGAGAGAGGCACTGGGTTCAGTCTTCAGCACCACATAAAGATATTATGTCCATGTGTAACTAAAAGAATGTTAAAAACAACAAATAGCATCCATGGCTAGATTTGGGCTGTTGTCTGCCAGCTCCTGACCTAGCAGCATCAGCCATTGGTTGAGGGCTGCTTCTAGCTAGTGTTAATTCCTAGCACTTGTGACCAGTCACAGTAAGGCAGCACAACACTCTCAGGTGAAGAGGTGTAAGTCCTGGTATTTGGAAGTTGAGCTAGCATGCCCAGAATTAAGATCAGAGGGGATGAGCCAGGTATGGTGACATACTCCTCCTTGGGAGGCTGAAGTAGGAGGATTGAGACCAGCCTCAGGAATTTAGTGAGGCCCTAATCAACTTAGTGAGAACCCGTCTCAAAATAAAAAGGGCTGGGGATGTAGCTCAATGGTTAAGTACTCCTGGTTTCAATCCCCAAGAATAAATAAATAAATAAATAAAATAAAGATCAGAGGGGATGAGGGTAGGGCACCAGCAGCTTCTGAGAATGTCTTGGGTACCCCTGTGGGGATAGGCCATATAGGAATGACAATAAAAAGGCGTGTGGCCAATGAGGGACGAAGGGTACCAGTCATAAGAGAGCAGGAGAGGAGGGCCCTGGTACTAGTGGACTCTGTAAGCCACACATAGGAATTTGGACTTCAGTTCCAGATCTGATTAGGAGATAAGGAGGTGATTTCAGGACTGGAATCAGTGATTCAAGCTAGGCCAGTGAATGATTCTAGGTGACAGTTGATGGTTGCTTCCTTTAAGAGGAAGCCATGGAGGTGGTGAGACATGGTTGATTCCAGATGTGTCTTGAAGGTGAAGCCCTTAGGATTTTCTGAGGACCAGATGTGGGATGTAGGAGAAAGGAGTTAAGATCAAAGTGCTTGGCTGAGCAGCTGGACACATGGACCTGAGACAGGAAAGGCAGGGGAGGTTTTAGAAAACTGCTTTGTTTCCTCTGCCCTGTAAGATCAGGGTGCACCGAGATATAATCTGGTTTTAGAAACAAGTTTTGCAGAAGCAACATGGGGGTTGGTGGTAGAAACTCCTGGGTAGCTTCTTCCTCAAAAAAAATGTCTTTGGTCTTTTATTCCTGATCTAGGCACGATAAGTGTTTCTGACATCTGAAAACTGCTTAACACTTTGCTACCAGGCTTTCCTTTTGGTTTGGAATGTGTGATCACTGTGGATAGATTTTTCTCTTGCCTTTTATCTTTCTGTGGAATCTTTTTCTTGATATTTTTATTATAGCTATATTAAAAGGAATATATGTTTCTTAAAATTTTCAAATAAGCAACACAGTACAGGGCAGCATAGCATGATGTTAAGAAGACAGACGTGGGCCAGATTGCCTGTGTTCGCACACTGGTCTTGTCATTTTCTAGATGTAGCTTCTGCAGGACTCGTTGGGTTGCACTGCAGCTTGAATGAGTAAATACATGGAAGGCACCATCGGTGACTGGCACATAGTAGGTGCTCCATAAGAGAAGCCATCATCATTGTGCCAGACAGGAACAGCAGGTCCACTGTGAGCCATAGAAGCCACATGGGGCACAGGCACTTTGACAGCTCCTGGGAGTTGGGGAGCCCAGCCCAGTCTTTGGGGAACAGGGAAAGCCTTCCTGGAGAGAGAAATGTACAGCCCGGGCCTTGAAATGTGTTGCCATCAAGGAAGAGTGGGCAGGAATGTTCCTGTAGGTTCACAGCCTCAGAAGCAAGAGGGGACAAACCACGAGGAGTTATGTGGGATCTAGGGCAAGGCTGGAGAAGAATTGAGTTGTTTTAAGCTTTTCAAAACCTGTGCGGGGCTGGGGATGTGGCTCAAGCGGTAGCGCGCTCGTCTGGCATGCGTGCGGCCCGGGTTCGATCCTCAGCACCACATACCAACAAAGATGTTGTGTCCGCCGAAAACTAAAAAATAAATATTAAAAAATTAAAAAACAAACAAACAAACAAAAAAACCTGTGGACTTCCAAAGGGGGATGAAGGGAAGGGAGGGGGATTGGAATAGGAAAGACAGCAGAATGAACAGGAGATAACTTTCCTGTGTTCTTGTATGAATACACGACCAGTGTCCCTCCACATCGTGTACAACCACAAGAATGGGAAGTTATACTCCATGTACATATAATGTGTCAAAACACACTCTACTGTTGTGTATAACTAAAAAGAACATATTAAAAAAAACCTGGATTTCTAAGAGACTTTGTTCTAGGAAGTGGACACTGAAGTGTGCTACCTTACGGTCTCCTTCTGCTGGAGTGTGCAGACTCCTGGAATCCATGGATGCTTTTAATCATTCAAGAAACAGGCCATGTTTAGCGTAGTTTGAAGCTGACTGCTTGAGTTGAAAACCTGACTAAGTTGATTGACTCAGCTGCGTGACCTTCAACCAGTGACTTAATCATTCTGTGCCTCATTTGTAGAATGGGTATTATAATAGCACTCACCTCCTAGGGAGAAGTATTCTTTGTTTTTCTTTTTAAATATATGTATATATTTTTTTAGTTGCTGATGGGCCTTTATTTTATTTATATATGGTGTTGAGAATCTAACCCAGTGACTCACCCGCTCTACCACTGAACCACAACCCCAGCCCCTGGAGAAGTATTCTTATAGCTAATATATGAAAGTGCTTACACTAGTTCCTGGAGCATACAAGTGACATATAAGAGTTTTCCCTTATTATTATTCAACCTCTCTCTGGGCTTCTACTTGCATAGCCTAAAAATAAGAGCAGATTCCAAAATAACATATGCATGTTCTAAAAGGAGAACAAAATCTGACCACATCCTATGTTTTGCTATGCAAACTTGGTAATCACAACTTAAACTAATTTTTTTTTTTTTGAGAGAGAGAGAGAAAATTTTAATATTTATTTTTTAATTATCGGCGGACACAACATCTTTGTCTGTATGTGGTGCTGAGGATCGAACCCGGGCCGCATGCATGCCAGGCGAGCGCGCTACCGCTTGAGCCACATCCCCAGCCCTTAAACTAATTTTTATCACATTCTATCATAATTGTTTAAAAGAATCTTCCTTCCTAATCAGAGCATCTTGGAGACAGATTGTAGTGTTATTTTTTTGTATTCCCAGTGCCCAGCATGTAGTACATACTTAATGTTTTTTAAATGTAGGTGGGTAAAGATGAGAAGATTTCACAGATGAGGCCAAGTGGCCAGTGAGCTTATGAACAATTCTTTTTTTTTTTTTTAATTTTTTAAATATCTTTATTTTTATTTATTTATATGTGGTGCTGAAGATCGAACCCAGGGCTTCACAATGGTAGGCGAGCGCTGTACCTCTGAACCACACCCCAGCCCTGAACAATTCTTAGCATTGTTTCTTCTCCGCAAAATATACATTTAAGCCACAGTGAGACTGAAGGTGCAGCTCAGTGGTGGAGTGCTTGCCTCACACGCACCAAGTTCCAGGTTCTCTGCCCAGCACTGAAAAGAAAGCCCCAGAGATGTGACTGTCTCCTCCAACACATGGGTAAAATTAACTGGACTGACAGTATTAAGTGATGGCAAGGATTTGGAGCAACCACAACCCCTATTACACTGTGATGCTGGAAACATAAGTTTGTACAATTGCTTTGGAAAACTTTGGTAGTGTCTTAACCTAACCACATACACTGCAGGTCTTGGAAACCATTCTTGGGGTAGACCCAGCACAAATCAGAACTTATGGCCTCCAAAAGCCATATTTAATAAGCATGATCATAATAGCTTTGCCCTTAATGGCTCAAACTGGAAACAACAAAATGTTTCTTGACAGTGGAGTAGAAAATGCACTGTAATATATTCAGTCAGTGGAAGAGTGTGTGTGTGTGTATGAGAAAATTATCTATGGTGTGTATCAGTGTGGAGGAATCATTGAGTGAAAGCAACTAATCATAAAAGAATATATAAGTAGAATGGATTATTTCACTTACGTGACATTCAAAAATAGGCAAAACTGGGGCTGAGGCAGTAGCTCAGCGGTAAAGCATGTGCTTGGCATATAACATTTGTGCACTGAGCTATATACAAGTTATTTGTGAATTTTAAAAAGTTGTTTTTTTTTTTTTTAAGTGAGACCTAAAACAAAATAGCACATCTATTTGTCAAGGCAAGACCAGTTTGTTTGTTTGTTTTGTTTTTGTGTGTGTTTTTTGGTACCAGAGATTAAACCCAGGGGTGCTTTGCCACCAAGCCATATCCCCAGCCCTTTTTTTTTTTATGTTTTATTTAGAGACAGGGTCTTGCTGAATCACTTGGGGCCTTGCTAAGTTGCTGAGGCTGGCTTTGAACTCCTGATCCTCTTGCCTCAGCCTCCCGAGCCACTGAGATTATAGACGTGTGCCACCCTGAGCCTGGCTGCAGGGCCAGTTTTTAATTTGCACAAGATGTGTCCACTTGGTCTGATGTCACCCACAACCTTGTCACGTCTGTCCCTTTAAGGGGAGCAGTTGCTCAGCTATCTGAATCAGAATCCATCTGAATTTTTATAGCACCCCTACCCATTATTAAGTGTTATTTGATGGATTTGTTCGTTTGTTTTTAGTCTCTGAGAACATTCAACCAGTCTATCAACTGGACTTCCTTGTAGGCTTTATGTGTCAGGAATGTTGGGACCACCCCAGCCTTAGTGACTTCTGGCCGTTCTAGTGTTTTGTGCCCTTGTGTGGCCCTCCTGGCAGAGAGAGCCTAGCCCAGGCTGCTGTGTCCCGTGTCACCAAGGTCTTGCTGACTCTGCCCGCCCTGCATCCTCATTCCTCTCTCCTCTTCTTTTGTCGCAGCTACCCACTGCTGAAGCTCCCCCTGCCGGGAACAGGACCTGTTGAGTTCTCCACTCCTGTGAAGGATTACTCGCCCCCGCCCGCGGACTCTGACCGCAAACAAGGAGAGCCCTGCGAGCAGCCCGAGTGGGTAGGTGCTGGCCCGTCCTCTCTGGGGAGACCGTGGGCCGGCCGCTGATTGGCCAGGGTGGGCTCCACAAGCCAGAGCCGGTGTGGTCAGCCTGGGACTCGTGCGTTCACCGTACCTGAGCAGATTCATGAAGGCACCAGAGATATTTAGTTATACACTTAATGAATAACCTTTATTGAAAGGAAGCTCCAAGTGACGCAGAAGTTGGCTGTCCTAGAAAAACTGGGATCTGCCTTCAACCTCAGGGTGGCCAGCTGGGGCTGGGTTCATACCTGGGCTACTTGCACACCGTGGAGAGGTGTTACGTGACTGGCCATCTGCTTCTTCCCCATGGGTGGACATGAGAACAGCTGAGTATGGCTGAGTGTTCAGTCATCAAAATTACCCATACTGTTTTAATATTTGCATCCTGTACCTAATTTTTTCAGATGTGTTAGGTTCTACTTTATTCTCATGACTCAAGTAAAAAGTGCAGTACTTTTTGATCTTTTTTTTACAAAAGGTGGTCAAATGCTTCAGTTATTTAGTTCATATAGATCAACAATGGATTAGAACTCTCAGGCCTCCTGACCCCAGCCTACTGCTCTTTCCGGGCTGTGCTGTTCTCCATAAACTGTCTCTGGGCTCAGCACTTATGTTAATGAGAAAAAAACAGTTTCTCTAGTTAAGCTCAAACTGGAAACCTGCTTACTGCAACCCTGCTCTTGTCGTTTGGAGCATAAACAAGCTAGAGTAGCTCATCTCTAGGTGTTTTTTCCTGCTGTGTAATGGACAGTGTGCCTGTCCTTCTTACGTTGTGCTTTGGTTGTTGCTGGACTTGCTGAAACTCTTGAGGAGGTAAAGTGAAGTTCAGGGAATAGAGCTCTCCTACCTTCTCTTTGACAGCGATGATACCATTCTACCAGTTTTCTTTTTAGTTTAATGTAGCAGCCAAGTAACTTAATGTGAACTTTACTGTTGCTGAAATAAGAGACATATCTGGTGGCTCAGTGTGTGTGACCACTGCCCATGGTGTCAGTAGGAAGTACACAACCCTGGCTTGGGGACTCTGCCTGTGAAGGTCAGAGGGAGCATGGTCTGATGATGGTAGAAATCATTTCTAAGCCAGGTGCGATGGCACACGCGTGTAATCCCAGCAGCTTGGGAGGCTGAGACAGGAGGATCACAAGTTCAAAGCCAACCTCAGCGAAAGTGAGGCACTAAACAACTCAGTGAGACCCTGTCTCTAAATAAAATATAAAATAGGGTTGGGGATGTGGCTCAGTGGTCGAGTGTCCCTGAGTTCAATCCCTGGTACAAAACAAAGAAAGAAAGAAAAGAAATCATTTCTATGGCAGCCTGTAGCTTCATGTCCCAGGTTCACGATGGGACCTTCTTGGTTTAAACCTCTCACTTTTGTTGACCTCGTAGTGTAGGTTTACTCTATAATGGAATGGATGGTTCCCAGGTCCTAACAGGTTAGACTTGTGTTTGTGGCTGTTTCTTGGCTGGTCGAGTTCATTGGGCCTGACAGTGAGGGACGGATGTTTAACAAGATCCCTGGGGGGTGGGGGGGACTTGGGGGTTGCAACTTCTTTTCTCAGTGCCCTTTGTTGGCCTGGGATGATGACAGTGAGTGGTTGTGCAGGGTCACTTGATGGTTCAGTAATCAGAAGTGTCTGTTTTCTCTTTCTGATTGGAGCCTCAATTCCCCTGTAAGATGGAGAAGGAGACTCGGGTCTCTGTGCAGCCTCCTGGTATCACATAGCTCAGTGGTCATCCCCTCACCTCCATTGACTGTCCACGATACAAATACAGACAGTGAAACTGGAGTGGTGAGGGCTGTTTTAGTTACGAGGAACAGAAAACCCAAACCAGAGTGAGTGAGACTCCTGTAACTCTAGCAGGGCAGGGCTGCCTTTAAGCACTACATGGCTTTGACCTCTCTGGGTCAGCTCTACTCTTGTTCCTCCCAGCGGTGGCTCTAGGATGTGAGGGTGATGTCCTGTGACATCTGTCACCCCATTGATGGCTTGGGTAGACTCAGCTGATCTGACTGCCTAGATGGGTGTCCCTTCCCTCCCTTACTATTCTACGTGTGCCCCTCCCAAAGCCGTGCGCCCAGTGCATGAGGACTACCTTCTCTGATAAAGGAGGACCGTCTTTCGGTCAGGACTCCGTGAGTAGCTATGCTCCCTGGTAGAACCTCCAGGTCCAGCAGTGGCTCTAGGAGCTCCAGTGGGTGGTTGTGAGGAGTTGGGGTGGAGCCCAGGACTCCTCACGTGCTCGGCAAGTGCTCCACCACTCAGCCGTGCCCTGGCCTTTCCAATCCAGTGGAGGCAAGGGAGTCCAGCTGGCTCTGAACCGGGTCCCCTGCCTGTCCCATCACCAAACCCTGTTGCTGAAGCTGGGTGCTTTGTTGTCAGCCTCCTGGCTGAGAAGGTGAGAGGAGGCTTCCAGAGGGAAGGTGGGAGCACACCAAGGAACCAGGCCTCTCCTCCCTTCCTCATCCCCTGCTCGGTACTGCCTTTGCCTGTTTGCGGTGTGTCCACAGGATGTCAGGGACACCTAGAGGCCCACCGTCCTTGCGGAGATCTGCTCAGGCTGGGAAGAGAAGATTTTTTTTTTTTTAAGTTTAAAATAAATAAATGTTAAAGAGATATGGGTGCCAGTTAAAAGAGTCCCAGGGGTCAATGCTAGAATAGTTTTTGCAAAAAACAAACAAACAACAAACTATGGAATATATATATTTGTATACCTAAATTATAAATATTGGTAAGTCCACCCTGAGTCCATTTGATTAACTAAATGAATAGTAAATGGAGGATGTAGACTATCTCCTAGGTAAAAAAAATATATATATATAAATAATTTATGTAGATACTCCTCCCTCAAGAAAGTCAAACATAACTCTCCACTTGCCAGGTATAGACTGCGCATAGCAATTACCTCCCAAAGAGTACGGTACCGGTGCCCACCTGCCATCCCAGTGACTTGGGAGACAGAGGCAGGAGGATTGCAAGTTTGAGACTGGCTTTGGTAACTTACTGAGACCCTGTCTCAAAATAAAACGAAAAAGACTGGGGCTGTAAAGCACCCCTGGGTTCAGTCCCCAGTATCAAAAAAGGAGTACAGTATGGAGAGTGTGAAGAGTGACTCTGTGGTGAAACCTGAAACCTGACAGGTAAAGTGACAGAGGCTAACCACAGTAAGGGTTGTGCTGGTGATATGTGCTCTTGACCTGTGAAGAGGAGGGCACTTTACCTCAGGGTCTTCCTCCCCGAAACCCACAACCCTAGACTAATAAGTAAAATATCAGACAAATCCCAATTGAGTTGCACCCTGCAGAACACCTGACCAGCACTCCTTAAAACATCAGGGTAGCTGGGTATTGTGACTCAAGCCTGTAATCCCAGCAACTCAAGAGGCTGAGGCAGGAGGATGGCAAGTTCAAAGACTACCTCAGTAACCTAGCAGGCCCTGAGCAACTTGGCAAGACCCTGTCGCAAGATAAAATATAAAAAGGGCTGGGTTGTGGTTCAGTGGTTAAGTACCTTGGGTTCAATCCCCAGTATCAAAGGATGGAAAAATCTGTACCAAAAGCAGGAAAATTGGGTTGGGCTGTAGCTCAGAGGCAGAGTGCTTGCCTAGAATGCGTGAGGCTCTGAGTTCAGTCCTCAGCACCACATAAAAGTAAACAAATAAAATAAACAAATTCTGCCCATCTACAACTACAAAAAAATTTTAAAAAACTTTAAAAAAGCAGGAAGTCTGAGGAACTGTCATAATAAATATAATATAGTACCCTGATTAAGATCCTAAAAGACAAAAAGGACATTAGGCAAAAACTAAGGAAATCTGAATACACTAGGAAGACTACCAAGATCAAGTGTCATTTATTTATTTATTTTTTACTGAAGATTGAAACCTGGGGTGCTCTACCTACCACTGAGCTACAGCCGCACCCCTTTTTATCTTTTATTTTGAGGCAGGGTCTTGTTGAGTTGCCCATGCTGGTGCCTCTTGGGATCCTCCTGCCTCAGCCTCACATGTAGCTAGGAGTACAGGTGTATCCCACTGTGCCTGGCTTTCCAAATTTATTTTTAAAATTTCATACATTAAGGTTCAGTCTTTGTGCTGTACTTGGTTTTGTGAATTGTTCAGTTTGTGGTTAAGCCCCTCTGATAGATGTTTAGAGAAATCTCATTGTGGTTCTAGTTGGCATTTCCCAGATGACTAGTGATGTTGCTCGCTTTTTCAAGGGAATGTTGTACTTGGCTGTGTGCTGCGTGTTTAACTGTTTGGCTCCTTTGTATTGAGTTGCTTTCTTTCCATGTGGTTGTGAATGGGGTGGGGAGGGAAGGAGCTCTCTTCTCCTTTGCTGAGGGGCTCTTCCCCAGGGTGGGTGGGGGAGGCAGCCTGCATTTGTTCCTCCAGAAAGGTCTCTGATTGACCCTGGAGTTCCTTTTGTGGAGTTTGGCCAGCTCTGAGTTGGAGTAAGGGCCTTCTGGGGCAGGAAAGGGCAGTTCCCCCTGGGCAGAGGGCAGGTTTTCCCAGAGGAGAAGAACAAAGCAGAAACAAGATTTTGTGACCTTGGGCAAATTACTCAATACTTTTTGCCTTAATTTCCACAATCATAAAATGTAGACAATAATTATACCTATAATAAACATTGTCCCAAGGATTAAGTGAAGGAATGCAAGGCCTTAGTCCAGTGCCTGCCCATTGTTTGCATTTAGCAAATGTTCTTGGGCTGTCACCATGGTTGTCATTGTCTTTGATTGGGTCTGGCTGGCCAGAGCAGCTGGAGAAGGAAGGTTCACCTACTTGGACAGCCCTGCAGTGTGACCAGTGGGAATGCCATAGGCTTCCTTGGCTCTCACCTGAGTGCATCGCCTCTCTCTGCTCCGTCGACTCCCTGATGGAGTCGGTTTGGTTCAGATTTACAGACGCCTGTGTTTTACACATAGTGAATGCTCAGGGAAGGTTTCCTTTTCTTCTTTTTCATTGATGCATTATGGTTGTACATAATGGTGGGATTCGTTGTTACACATTCAGGAAAGGTTTCTTGTTGAGTAAAGAAATGGCAGGCGTGGGCCTGGGGTTGTGGCTCAGCGGTAGAATGCTCGCCTAGCATGTGTGAGGCTCTGGCTTTGAAATAAACTTATGGTGTCCAACTAAAAAATAAATATTAAGAAAAGAAAAAAGAAATGTCAGGCTTGTTGAGGAGACAGTGAGTCTGCAGTTTTTCTTGGAGCCTGGTAGGTGGTAAAGTAGGTGGGACCAAGTTGAATCTGGGCTGTTGAATTTAAACTAATCTGTAGGCAGAGGAAGCTGTTCCCTTAGAGGCAAGGCCACTTGTGTCATTGATAAGAAGATTGATCTTACTGAAGACCAAGATGACTGTGTCTCATACACCAGTTTGTTTTCACAGGTTTAAGGGGTGACATATTAGCCAGAAACTTATTTTGGTTGGTAGTCAGTGATCTGGTGAGGCCTGAGATTTTATTCCCATTTCCCTGAGTGAGTCAGGAAGGGAACCCAGTGGGCTCAGGGAACCCAAAGACCTTTGCCCGAGGCACAAACCGGGGAGTAGTGGAGCTAGAATTTGAACTCAGGTGGGTCTTCTGAACCTGTTCTTCCCTTTATCCTCCCTTACTGGCCCAGGCGAGAGGACAAGGATTGGAGCCCTCTTTTCCAGAAAAGCAGACCTACGGGAGTCCTCTATATTGTGTTCTGAAGGGAGCTGTAGGTGGGTCAATGTGAAGGTAAAATACCTGAGTTGGTAGTTCTGTCTACATGTGAGGGAAGGATTGTACTTAAATTTAGAAAAAGAAAATAATTTTTTTTTGTGTGTGTGTGGGGGGTGGTACTGGGGTTTGAACCCAAGGTACTTTTCCACTGAGCCTTTCTTTTTTTGAGATAGAGTCTCACTAAGTTGCTAGGGTCTCACTAAATTGATGAGGATGGTTTTGAAGTTTTGATCCTCCTGCCTCAGCCTCTTGAGTTACTGGGATTACATGTGTGAGCCACCACACTCAGCCTAGAAAATAAAATTTGAGGACATACTCAGGTCTCCTGCACTGTCCTGGCTCTCCTAGGCCAGCCTGTTGTGGAAACCTGAAGCGTACACCAGGTGCCACCTAGCAGTCCACGGGGGTGGCTGAGTTTGTTCCATGCTGGGCTTCCAAGGCTAGTGTTGCGGTATCTGTGGTGGCTGCCTGAACCTGGACACAGACTTCCTCAGAAACCCTGAGCAGGGGTTTCATGCTGTAAGTGGTAGTGGCCCAAGAGGCCCTGCTGGCCCCCAGGACCTCATTTTCTCCCCACGATGCTCATGCTGGGCCTTTGCTTCCTTAGCCTGGTCTCCATGAGCACTTCAGAACTGCTCAGGGAGGTGGCTGTAGAGGAAAAAACAAGCCTTGAGAATCACAGCCCTGGTTTTTAATCCTGTCTCTGCTTGCTATCAGCTGTATGACCTTGAACACATCTTTTATCTCTGAGCCTGGGTTTTCTTATCTGGTCCTCAGGCTATAGTAATCTCCAGAGCTCTTCCTCCATGCTCACTCACAGGCTGGCTGTCAGCAGGTCCTTGCAGACTGTTGAGCTGAGTCCTTCCTCACTGGATGTTGGAGAAAGGCTCTCCTTGGTTCCTTACTCACAATATGGCATCTGATTTCATCAGGCAGTGGTTCCAAAAGAGGGGTGATTAGTCAGTGTTTTGTAACCTAATCTCAAAAGTGACATCACTGTGGTGTATTGTTTGTTAAAAGCGTATCAGTAGATTCAGCCTGCTTTTTAAGGGATGGGATCACACAAGAGCATGAACTGCAGGAAGCACAATTTATTGGGGACATGTTAGAAGGCTACTTACACTGCTCCCATGTAGCCATAAGTGCCCCCCCCCTTTTGTTTTGGTATTGGGGATTGAACCCAGGGCACTTAACCACTGATCTACATCCCCAGCCCTTTTTATTTTTTATTTTGAGGCAGGGTCTTTCTAAATGACTGAGGGTTTTGCTAAGTTGTTGAGACTGGCCTTGAAGTTGCTGGGGTTTCAGGTGTGCACCACCATGCACAGCTCAGGAACCCCTTTCTGCACAGGATACCTGGATTCTGTTGGTCCTTATGCCTCCTCTATCCTTAGGTCCTTATCCTAAATAGGATACCATATTTCATCTGTGGCCAAGTCTGTTTCTCACTTGAGTGTCAGGTAGGGACATTGAGTGGTGGGCCCTGCCACATCTTCACTGCCATTTTAGAGTCTCCCTCCCTTCCCTCCATGAGCATCTACCTCTTATTCTCAGAGGATCTTAGGTTCAGAGGCCTGAGGTGCTTGAGAATTCATGCCCCCAGAAACAGTCCCCAACCGGTAAGTGCAGGAGCCAGCAGGTAACCCTTTTGTCCCTCAGGTATCCCCAGAGATCACTCACTCAACACCCCAGGTTGGTTGGTTTGTTTTTTGTGCTCAAAATGAAACCCCAGGGCTCTTTAGTACTGAGCTACGCCCCCCACCCTTTTTATTTTTGAGACACCAAGTTGCCTATGGTGGCCTTGAATTTATGATCCTCCTGCCTTAGCCTCCCAAGTGACGGGGATTACAGATGTGCACACTGTGCCTGGCTCTTTTTTTTTTTTTTAAGTTATACATTGACACATATCTTTATTTTGTTTACTTATTTTTATATGGTGCTTATGTGGTGCTGAGGATCGAAACCAGGGTCTCTCACGTGCGAGGCAAGTGCTGTACCACTGAGCCACAACTCCAGCCCCTGGGCCAGGCTCTTTTTTTTTTTTTTTTTTTTTTAAGAGAGAGAGAATTTTTTAATATTTATTTTTTAGCTTTCGGCAGACACAACATCTTTGTATGTGGTGCTGAGGATCGAACCCGGGCCACACGCATGCCAGGTGGGCGCGCTACCGCTCGAGCCACATCCCCAGCCCTGTGCCAGGCTTTTAACACATCCTTTGTCAACTGTCTCCCTTCCCTGTTTCCTACACTGCCCAGGTAAACTCATCTTAGGATCTGCTTCTGGGGGCACTCAAACTAAGGTAGTGACAAGCGATAAGCCAATCCTATGGAATAAATCACCAAAAGAGGTTTTTTTTTTTTTTGGGGGGGTACTAGAAATTGAACCCGGGATGCTTTACCACTGAACTATCCCCAGCCTTTTTTATTTTTTAACCTGAGACAGGGTTTCGCTAAGTTGTCCAGGTTGGCCTTGAACTTGTATGATCCTCCTGCCTCAGCCTCCTGAGCCTCTAGGACTATTGGGCATGCACCAGCATGCGCAGCCATAAGAGAATTTTCATACCCAGAAGAGGGAACTTGCAGGCACACATGTTGGATGGCGAGTTGATGATAAACGATCGGGCCAAGATCTTGAAAGAGCTAGATAGATGTGGAATCCCTGCTTGGAAGGTTCCGTTGGATGTCAGTGGAGATGAATCAAGCCCTGGCCAGCAGGAGGAGGCCTGGCCAAGCTGGAGAGCAAGCCTGTGCGGAAGTCCCATGTGTATCTGGTTCCCATCTGGGCAGGCTTTCCCCCTGGAGGAGCAGACATAGGAGCTGCAGGGAGTTTGGGTGGAAAGTCAAAGGAGAAAGCGATGTCTAAGGCAAAGGAGTAACATATTCCTAGAAAAATCTGATGAAGTCTGTGGCACTCCCCTGCTAAAAATGATGATGGTAGTGACAGTGTGTGCACTTCCAAGCAGAAATTGGAATAAACTTGCGGAGCAGGGTCCCCAGAGAACCCTGGAGCCTGTCCTTAGATTGAGATTTCTGGTTCTGAAATATGTTCATTAGCACTTTGATGAAATCCTGGCCCCCGTGGTCCTGGGTTCGAGGGAGGCTGAAGAGCATTGGAGGACCCTGGAGCTGTCCTGGCCTGGGATGGACTTGGCTCAGTTGCACAGGCTTGATAAGCTGGTGGGTGGGTGGAGGGTCTGAAAGATGAGGTGGGCACAGGAGGTGATGTGTGCAGTCACAGCCTTGTGCCAGTGGGAATAATCTGTGTCCTTCACAGGTTTGAGAGGTGACCCTGTGGGATGGCTCCTCTTTCAGAGCTCCCCCTTCTGGGCAGCTCCTTCTCCCACAGGTAGAGTGTGAGCCCGTGGGCTGCTGCTTCACTCAGAGCCTGGCAGCCTGTTCTCTCCAGGTGTCTCAGTTCCTCTGGTGACTTCTGGTGGTCTGAGTGTGGTACAGAAGACAGCAAGTGAGGCCTTCCATCCCCAGAGCCCTCACTGACACAGGGTCATGAACTCAAAGTCACAGAGCCCCAGATTATGTTGTCCCTTTGTGCCCAGGGGTGCTGACTTGCTGTCCTCCTAGGTCAGCGTCCTGACCCTTGCCCCTGAAGTCGCTGGAGTATGGCACCATTCAGTGGCTCTGTGGCCTTCTTGCCATCCACACACATGTGCTGTGGCGCTTCTGACTGTGGCATAGGCGTGGAGTCAGCCCCTCATTCCTCAGCCAGGCAGTCCCTCTGGCCTGTCTCTTTCTCTGCCTCCAGTTGACAGGACCTCTAGGGCCTGCTTTCATCAGATCAGGTTGCCCCCGCAATTCAGAGTCACTTGGCCCTTTTCCTTTCCTTTGGGTGCTGGGGGTTGAACCCAGGGGTGCTGTACCACTGAGCCACTACCCCAGATCTTTCCATTTTCATTTTGGCACAGGGTCTCACTAGGTTGCTCAGGCTGGCCTCAAGCTTGTGGTCCTCCTGCCTCATCCTCCCAAATCCCTGGCATTATAGGAGTGCGTCACTGCGCCTGGTTGGGTTTTTCTTTGTTACCTGTTACAGTGCAGACGGCTGAGCCAGGCTTGGTCCTAGCCCACCTCAGTTTCCCTGTGATTTCCTTCATTCCCTGCTGATCTGTCTTGTGCCATCCAGGCCTCTGTGCTCTTAGTGCCCTTTGTTCATCCATCAGATGCCCTCCCTCCCTCATCCTCACAGCCACTCGGCCACAGCTGACCTAGCATGTATTTTAGGGGTGCATTCTGACGATGCCTGTCACTGGGGCTTGCACACACTTGTCACTACATGACTTTTGTACACTCTGTGAGAGTAGACAGCAGGTTCTACTGAGAAAGTGTAGTGGGGAGACCTGTGTTTGAGTCCCTGTCTAGTTCTGAAACCCCCGACAGGCACTGAACAGGTCGGATTGTCGTGGGGCCAGACAGAATGATGTGCCCTGCTGTTTATTACTGCCATTTCTGTGACTACTTATCTCTGCATGTGCCATTTATATTCCTGTGTGTATTTGTGTGAGGGAGGCAGGTGAGGACCTCTGGATGCTGCAGGAGAACGTTGTCATCCCTCTTCCACAATGAGGAAGACGGAACCCAGAGAAGTTCAGCGCTCTTCCAAGACCATGTAGTTAGAGAGCCAGAATTTAAATGGGGTCTTTTGATCCTCGCAGCCCATTGCTGTGCTGTGTGTGCGAAACCTGGATCAGTGACACAGGCTGCATCTTTTTGGGAGCTGATAGTTTATTGCACAAATTTCTCAAAAGCTACATAGTGAGCATTTTAGGCTTTGCCGACCACACAGCCTCTGTTGCATTCAGCTCTGCCACCGAAGCATGGGAGCATCCAGAGACAGTAATGGAAAGTTGGGGACAGTGTTCTCGGAAACTTGATTGAGAGGAACAAGCCCGGGCCCTGATTTGGCCTGTGCATCACAGCTTGCTGACAGTGGGTCCCACAGTGCTGTGCTCAGACAGTTGCTCAGTAAGTCCTTTCTGGATGTGGGCCCATGTTTCTCTCTCCTGTGCTGAGCTGACCTTCCTGCTCTGCCCCCATTTCTTCTGCAGTATGTGGGTTCCCCTGTGGCTTACATCCAGCAAATATTTGTGAAGTCCTCAGTGTCTCCCTGGCACAAGAACCTTCTGGCAGTAGATGTGTTCCGCTCACCTCTGTCCCGGGCATTCCAGCTGGTGGAGGAGATCCGGAATCACGTGCTGAGAGACAGGTACCCCTGTCAGGAACCCCCCTAGACCCCTTCTGAACTGAAGTGAGCATTACAGCCCTCAGTATAACTCCAGCGAGCCAGCTAGCTCTGCAGAAATAGAACAGACAAGAGGATGAGGGGAGCCTGCTCTGAACTTTTCTACATTCTTGTGGGTCCACTGTGGCTGCATTCCCCCTGGGCTGTGCAGATGGCACAATTAGAGCCCCGATCCTCACATCTTAGAGTGCGTGCTCATAGGCCTGCCTCTGGTGAGCTCGCTAAGGACTCATGACTCATGTGGCTTCTCATCTCTCCGTTGTTAGATGTGAATGTCATAATGGCTCTGATAACAAGAAGCGAGCTCCAACTGGGGACATCTTCAGAAACCTTAACCCAGGGCCCACTTCCCAGCCCACTTCCCGGCCTCTGGAGCACTCTGACTTCGCAGGCCGTCACTACCTGGTTTTAGTTAGCTGATGACTTTGACAAGGATTTTGGTGAACTAAATAACACCCTAAATTTCTCCCTATTCCCGCCTTGCCCACTAAATTGGCTATTGTGGGGGCTGTGCCTGTTCTTCCACGTCCTCCTCTCCTTGGAGGCGATGTGGGCTCCATGTTCACTTGGAAGCCCAGGCAGCCACGTGGTTTGGTTGTTGACCCCCTGGCAGTACTTTCCCCTGATGGCAGAGGTGCTCCCTAAGTGCGGTGGGCCTGCCCTGCGCTGGCGGGCACGGCAGATACCTTGTCCTGTCTCCTGAACAGCTCTGGGACCAGGAGCCTGGAGGAGGTGTGCCTTCAGGTGACCGACCTGCTGCCAGGCCTTAAGAAACTCCGGAACCTACTCCCTGAGCATGGCTGCCTACTGCTGTCCCCTGGGAACTTCTGGCAGAATGACCGGGAACGCTTCCATGCTGACCCTGACATCATTGGCACCATCCACCAGCATGAGCCCAAAACACTGCAGACTTCAGCCACACTCAAGGGTACCCCAGCACAGGTTCCCTGAGGACCCACGAGGGAGCCTGTTGGCCACTATCTCTCCTGTGATGGGTGCTCTGGCAGATCAGGGGTTGCCCTTACTCCAAGGGTGGGGGTGGGGAAGGGCCCTTGGTGGCCCTGCAGTGGCTGCCATTCCTTGTCAGTGCCCATTGGTCTCTGCCCGCAGACTTGCTGTTTGGCGTTCCTGGGAAGTACAGCGGGGTGAGCCTCTACACAAGGAAGAGGATGGTCTCCTACACTATCACCCTGGTCTTCCAGCGCTACCATGCCAAGTAAGGCCATCAGGCTCTGGGTTCTGACTGCTCCATGGTGACACGAGGCTGAGAGGCCCCTGTTCTGCTTACAGTGTCCCCTGACAACTTGGATAGTGTTTTGGCCTCCTGGTAAAATGTTATATCCCTTAGAGCAAAGGATGTTGTTTGCTGCATTCAAATGGGGATGGCTGGATGGCTGGCCAAGAACAAGGGACTGAAGCAGGCTAATAGTTCAGTGTCCCTGTGTCTCCTCCAGTTCTCTCCAGGCGAGGCAGGCAGCCCCAGCAGATAACTGCTGAGTCCTCCCCCATGGAGCACAGCAGGCGGCCCTCCTCAGTTGAAAGGACACTTGAGGGGCCTCCAGTTGAGCCTCCTGGGCCTTTGGTGATCGGAGTGGCATAATAGATCAGGGAAGGACGGGGAGATCCTGAGACAACGTGGCCAGCTTTGTAATTCTTCCAACACCCCTGGAGACTATGAGGAAGCTTAGAACCTTAGAGAAGTTTCTTCCCGGCATGGGGGAGAGAGGCCTAGAAGGACCCCTCCAGAGATTTTCTCGTCTCCAGGTTTCTGGGCAGCCTGCGTGCCCGTCTCATGCTCCTGCATCCCAGCCCCAATTGCAGCCTTCGTGCAGAGAGCCTGGTCCATGTGCACTTCAAGGAGGAGATTGGGATCGCTGAGCTCATTCCCCTTGTGACCACCTACATCATCCTGTTTGCCTACATCTACTTCTCCACACGTAGGTCCATGGCGGGGAGCGTCTCTACATCACCCACTTCCCTGCCTCTGGTGGGGCTTGGGGTAGAGATGTGGAAATGCTAAAGCTAGAGTCTCAGGGGCTCAGGTGGGTCCAGGGCTCCTCTTACTTCTTAGGGAAAGACGCTTCCTGAATTAGAGTTCCCAAAGAGTATGTCAAGTGCACGAGACTGGGAAGTGTCTGTGACTGTCCCTTTCTCGTGGTTAAACCAGGAACCTCTTTCCTTGATTGTCAGGGCAGATTCTGCTCCCAGGGGATCAGTTAAGAAGGGCCAGGGGCTGGGGGAGGTGCTGCCCTGATGTGCCCTCTCTGCCCTCCAGGCAAGATCGACATGGTCAAGTCCAAGTGGGGCCTGGCCCTAGCCGCTGTGGTCACGGTGCTCAGCTCACTACTCATGTCTGTGGGGCTCTGCACTCTCTTCGGCCTGACGCCCACCCTCAATGGCGGGTAGGTCCCCAGCAGGTTCCACTGGGCCACAGGGGGGCCCTCAGGCCAGAGAACCTTGCACATCTGGGCACTTGGCCCTCCCTGGACTGGACACTTGCTGTTCCCCAATGTCTTCACTTTGCAATTTTTTACCTTTAAGAGGTACATATTCTTTCTCTTTAAGCTCCCAGGGGATCAGTTAAGAAGGGCCAGGGGCTGGTTTGTATCCATACGTGTGTATATAGTGTGTATCTATACATATAATATATACACAGGTGTGTTTGCTTATATGATTTTGTGTATATATGGAATATATATTTTGTGTATCCATGGGTATATAGTGCATATGTGTAATGGATGTGTTTGTATTACACACACACACACACACACACACACACACACACACACACACCCTTCTTGGCGGCTTTTGCCACAGAAGGGTGTGAAAGGTACATTTCTTTTCACTGTTAAGAGATTTAAAATGCCCAGAGAGTAGGCTTAGAGTGAGCTTTGTCAAAGACATGAGAATACTGTGACTCGTCACCTTTGTCAGTAGTATTTGTTCTGCCCTTGCTTTTCCTCTGTGAGTCAGTCTGGAAGCCCTCCCCTGTTTGTTCTCAGGCTTTGGTCCCCTCCTCTCTGACTGGCTCTGCCTGCCTGTTAGTGTTACTGACCCCCTGGTCCGTCCCTGATCTAGGCTTATCTGCCTGATTATAGCAAAAATGACCAATGGTCCCTCTTCCCTCCCTTACCCACTCCCTTCCTTCCTTCCATTTATTTTGTGGTTTGGAGGATAGAACTCAGGGTTTCGCATGTGCCAGGCAAGCACTCTACAGAAGAGTGGCTTTGTGTTGTTTCTGTCACTTCCCTTGTCAGTGGAACTCCTACTTCCTTTCCCAAGCCTTTCTCTCTCCTTTCCTTTCTCTCATCCCTGCCTGAGACCTCTCCTCACTTCCATCTTCTTGGAGTCTGTCAGGAGTAGCGTGACCCTGGCTCAGCTACCTGGAGGTGTCCTTTAGGAGCAGTTGTTGTTCTCCAAATGCAGCTTGTGAGCAAAGGCTTTAGGTCGTTTTTTACCCTTTCCTTTAGTTCAGATGGTGGCTGGGCCTGGAGTTGTTGTGTGGGTCTTGGTGGCAGTCACTGCTCTAGCCAGCAGAGTCTGCATGGCCTGGCAGTGGGACGGTCGCTCTCCCCAGGGGCCACCTCCAGCCTCCTCCTGTGCTGGTGGGAGGACTGGCATGATTGTTGGTGCCTTGGCAAGGCTTTGGACCTGCCTAAAAGCCGAGAGCTATACGGACAGAGGCCCTGGCGTGTGAGGGCAAGGCAGGGAGGGTTTCACCCTGTGCCTGTGGGAGCTGCTCGGCAACCTCCACTACAAGCTGGAAACCCCGGAGCCTCCTGAGGCTCGAACCCTGTGAAAACCAGCACTATTTGGGAGCCTGCCACAGCACTGTCCCTCACCATCTCCTCCATTCCCAGTGAGATCTTCCCATACCTGGTGGTGGTTATCGGGCTAGAGAATGTGCTGGTGCTCACTAAGTCGGTGGTCTCGACCCCAGTGGACCTCGAGGTGAAGCTGCGGATTGCCCAAGGTAACACGTGGGGCCCTGTTCCTCTTGCTAGTGTTCCCCTGAGGAGATGGAGCCCTTGGAATCTGCCCAGCTCTGGCTGCCAACATAGCACTCAGCAGGCCAGCAGGCCTGGACAGCTTGTTACCAGGTGCCCCAAGGAACCATGGTGTCACTGGACACTGCTTGTCCTGGTTCATGGGTCAGTAAGAGAGGAAACCAGACTCTGCTGCAGAGGTCATGGTTGGTGGTGACCTTGCATCTGGACCAGTGCTAGTGTTTTCCTGCCTCACTCTATCACACTACGCCAGGTGCCTGGGCTGTCACTCTGGAAGTGCTGCCTCTACAGCTGACCTCACAGTGGGGAGCTGGGGATTGGGAGTTCTGTGAAAAGTGAGAAAAGCAAGAGCCTGTCCCGGGATGTCTGGTCTCTTGAGCAGCCTCTTCCTAAAGCCCATGTATGTGAGGAACAGGCTGGAGACTGGCTGTTCATTCATTCATTCATCCAACCTCTGTGAGTGTCTAACAGGCCAGACCCTGCACAGGGGTCCTGAAGAGATGAGGCGAAATAGTCCCTACCCCATAGCACTCAGAGCCTTATCGAGGCAACAGTGTGATAGTGTGGGGACCAGGGACTTGCCATGGAAGAGCCAGCTAGTCCTCCACTCCAGCCACTCTGCCACTGGTGGGCACGCTGAGGTCACCCATGCTGACCAGACAGGATAAGCACATGGAGGTTCTGTGTGCTTAGAGTGGTGATCCTTGCCTTTCCTCAGGACCCTGCTTCTCCCTCTAATGGCTGTAGCTCTGCCCTGTAGCTTCAGTGGGCTGGGCCCCCTCCCCATGCCTCTGCCCTTCTGTGGACCATGAGGTGGTGTGCAGACACGGAGCACAGGGAGGTCCTATATTGCCCCCATCCATGCCGTTATTGCCCTCTGCAGGCCTTAGCAACGAGAGCTGGTCCATCATGAAGAATATGGCAACTGAGTTGGGCATCATCCTCATTGGCTACTTCACCCTCGTGCCTGCCATCCAGGTAAGGCCCCAAGGCCGGCTGCTTGGTTGAGCATTGAACCAACTGCTGGGCTGTGCAGCTGAGGCAGGTTGCACCCTTCTTTCAGCAGTATCCTGGTCTATGAGAAGGGACCCCTTCCCAGAGTGTGCAGAGGGCTCTGGCATGCCTGGCTCAGCAGCACTCAGTAAATCCTGATTGGGCTACAGAATCAAGAGCCTACCTGGGCAGTCCCTGCCTTTGACCTGTCCTCTTTTTTTGGGGGGGGAGGGCTACCAGTGATTGAACTCAAGAATACTTGACCACTAAGCCACATCCCCAGCCCTATTTTGTATTTTATTTAGAGACAGGGACTCACTGAGTTGCTTAATGCCTCACTTTTGCTGAGGCTGGCTTTCAACTCATGATCCTCCTGCCTCAGCCTCCCAAGCTGCTGGGATTACAGGTGTGCACTACTGTGTGCAGCCTGACCCTGTCCTCTTAATCTTCCCTACCTGCTTTCTCCCATTCGGCCCAGTAGCAGAAGGAGGCTCTGTAGGCCCAGCAAAGCTGGCGTCTGGCTATGCACTTCATCAGCCCTGGCTGCCCATTGCAGGCAGAAACACTGGAGTCCCTGAACTGGTCTCACCCTGCCCCACAGCTGCAGCCTCCAGATGCATCATGACCTGGTCTCCCTGGGGGTGGACTGCCACCCATAGTACAGTGACCCCATGCCCTTAGCAAAGTGCCCTCCTTCAGTTGTGGGGATAGAGAAGAAAGCACAAGGGCTCCAGGCTTTTCCTCCTCAAAAAATCACAGTGTCTGCCAGGCAGGGTGCAATCCTGAACCTCTAGAACCACTGTATGTCACACCCTGTCATCTTAACATACAGACCAGGGAAGGGGAGGAAAATGGAAATCCCAGAACATTCCATCTCTTGACAGGACGTGGGGAGCAGAGAGAACACTTTTTTCAGTTTTATGGCAGAATAAATCCCTCCTGCCCTCTCCTTTCATTGGTCCAGTACAGTTACCAGCCAGGAAGTGTTCTGAGAGCCCTGAAATTGGGACAGCCCTGAACTTTTGCTAGATTTGTGGCATGTGATCAGGGTCAGGGCTCAGTGAGAGGGAGGGTGCTTTGGGGAGCAGGCTGATGGGCCCAGAGATTTCCAAGGTGGATCAGGCCCTCCTCTCTCTGGGGACAGGAAGATTCAGGGAGGGCACCACCTTTCCCAGTCCTTTGGAGAGGGTTGAGGGATCTGCGCTGCCCCCTGGTGGTGATGGGGTGAGCAGCTGGTCTCTCCCTCCCAGGCTGCTCCGCGTTCAGAGCACAGCATCAGCATCTCTCTGCCTCTCCTGTGCCCTTCCTGCCACTCCCTTGCAGTTTCTGAGATGCCTGCAGCCAGGAAGCTGCCTCTCTGGGCTCCCTGCCATGCAGTCATGGTGCCCCTTGTGTGCTCTCATCTAGGAGTTCTGTCTCTTCGCTGTCGTGGGCCTGGTGTCTGACTTCTTCCTCCAGATGCTGTTCTTCACCACCGTCCTGTCTATTGACATTCGCCGAATGGAGGTAGGAGTGGCTGAGTTCCACCCTTCCCGCCCTCCAGGGAGCCTCTGGGTGAGAGAGGGGCAGACCCCAGGCCTAGGCAGTGCTTCCACACAGGCAGTCTCTGGACAGCACTCAGGCCTGACTATTGCCCCACAGCTAGCGGACCTGAACAAGCGACTGCCCCCAGAGGCCTGCCTGCCCCCAGCCAAGCCTGGCGGGCGGCCGGCACGCCAGGAGAGGCAAGTAGCTGTGCGGCCGTCCACACCCCATACCATCACACTGCAACCATCTTCCTTCCGAAACCTGCGGCTCCCCAAGAGGCTGCGTGTCATCTACTTCCTGGCCCGTACCCGCCTGGCACAGCGTCTCATCATGGTACGTGCCTGCCCTGCCCTTTGGGATGCCAGCACTAGATTCCCTTGGGGTGTCGCCCTTTGCCTTGAAGGGGAGCAGTGCTTCTTAGGCCCTAGTGGCCCCTTGAAGCCTGGCCTTGGGAGCTGCCCACTGTGCCCTCCCTGCCCAGATCCTGGTGGTCTCTGAGGAGATAAGCCTACCTGTGCACCTGTGGAAGAAGGAGCTCCAGGGCCATCAGCTAGATAAGTGACCAAGAACTAGAGCCCGCAAGACAGAGTGCTCTAGACTGGAACCACCATGTGGCAATCGTATTTCCTGGGTGTGGTTCCTTGGCTGCTGTATAACTTGCAGGCAGCAGAGAATGCTAGGCAAAATAGATCACCAGCTGGGCCAGGCCGGCAGCACCTGTCCTGAGAAGCTGGAGGGAGAGGGGAGTGAGGCTGAGGCCTCCGTAGCAGGTCAGGCAAACTGGTCCTCTGGCCATGCTGACCTGGGAGTGGTGGCAGCTCTCTAGCCCTAGCTGAGGGGGAGGTTAGGGTTGAGGGAGTTCTGTGTCAAAGCTAAAGGTGCTCCAGAGATTTCCAGGCCCCTCCAGTAGCAACTACCAGCAGGTGGCACTAGGAGGGGACTTGGGGAGGCAGAAGGAGAGGACAGGCCAGGGCCTGTATGATCTCTCTATACACCCAGGCCAGAGGTCCCTGAGCCCTGATGCCCCTCTGCAGGCTGGCACCGTTGTCTGGATTGGAGTCCTGGTGTACACAGACCCAGCAGGACTGCGTACCTACCTTGCTGCCCAGGTGACAGAACAGAGCCCCCTGGGAGAGGGCGCCCTGGCCCCCATGCCTGTGCCTAGTGGCATGCTTCCTGCCAGCCACCCGGATCCTGCCTTCTCCCTCTTTCCACCTGATGCTCCCAAGCTACCTGAGAACCAGACATTGCCAGGCGAGCCATCTGAGCGTATGGGTCCAGCAGAGGGTGTTCATGACAGCCCAGTTCCAGAGGTAACCTGGGGGCCCGAGGATGAGGAACTGTGGAGGAAATTGTCCTTTCGCCACTGGCCCACGCTCTTCAGCTACTACAACATCACGCTAGCCAAAAGGTGAGCTGGGCTGTGCCGGCTGCCCCTCTCACTTGGTGGTCCACTTGCCAACCCCTCCCCCTCAGGTGGGAGGTCCACTGGGTTGAATTATGCATTGAATTTCAAATAAAACAATTCAAGATTGAGATACGGGAATGGGAGCTCTCAGCAGCCACCACTTGAGAGGGGGGCCTTGAGTCCTGGCTCTGAGGAGTGATTGCTCCTTCTTCCCCTGGGCAAGAGGAGACTTACCCACTCTGCCTGGCAGGGTGAGGGAGTTACTTACATGGCCCTGATGGCTGCTTGGCTGCTAGTGTCTGGGAGGGAGCCAGGGGTTGGGGTGCCAGAACAGAGCGTCCACCCCTGTCTCCATCGTGCATGCTGAGAGGACTAGTTGGGGAGCAGTAGTAGTCCTGGGTGGAGAGTAGGGAGGGGACATGGCTGGTGGACAATGGCAGGAGAACCAGTGAGTGGTCCCTGCTGCTTGCTCCCAGGTACATCAGCCTGCTGCCAGTCATCCCAGTCACACTGCGTCTGAACCCGAGGGAGGCTCTGGAAGGACGGCATCCACAGGATGGCCGCAGCGCCTGGGCCCCACCTGGGCCAGTGCCCATGGGACTCTGGGAGAGCGAACCCAGAGTGCCTGGTGGGGTTCAGGCCCACCGTGACGTTACCTTGTACAAGTAAGGACAGGACAAGGTGAGGTGGGGTGGGCCCTTGGTGTTTGACAGGTCGACAGGCCAGGCTCACACCCCTCCCACACAGGGTGGCAGCACTGGGGCTGGCCGCTGGCATCCTCCTGGTGCTGCTGTTGCTCTGTCTCTACCGCGTCCTCTGCCCGCGCAACTACGGACAGCCTGGCTCCGGCCCTGGTCGACGGCGGCGCGGGGAACTGCCCTGTGATGACTATGGCTACACGCCGCCTGAGACGGAGATCCTGCCGCTGGTGCTGCGTGGCCATCTCATGGTGAGCAGTGGGTGAATGGGTGGGCCACGTGTCTGGGCACAGCCTGTGCCAACATTGCCTGTTCCTGCAGGACATCGAGTGCCTGGCCAGTGATGGCATGCTGCTGGTGAGCTGCTGCCTGGCCGGCCGAGTCTGTGTGTGGGACGCACAGACCGGAGATTGCATCACCCGCATCCCGCGCCAGGGGTAGGTGCTGTCCCCTTGTGTCCTCAGTCGTCTGGTGCTCTGCCCCGGACCCCGCTGTGCATCCCCATTTCACCCCATCCTCTTGGCCCCCTCCCAACAGGCAGCGCCGGGACAGTGGCAGCAACAGCGTGTTTGAGGCCCAGGAGAGCTGGGAGCGGCTGTCAGACAACGGGAAGGCTGGCCCGGAGGAGCTCGGACACAGCCCCCCACTGCGACACCGCCCTCGAGGCCCTCCACCACCTGCCCTTTTTGGGGACCAGCCAGACCTCACTTGCTTAATTGACACCAACTTCTCAGCACAACCGCGTGCCTCTGACCCAGCTCAGCCTGAACCCCGGCACCGCGCGGGTTGCAGCCGCACTCGGGATGTCCCAGGTTATGACTTCAGCCGCCTGGTACAGCGGGTGTACCAGGAAGAACCGCTGGCCACTGTGCGCACGCCAACCCTGCGCCCACCCTCGCCCGGACCCGTGCTGCCTCTAGCCCCTGAGAACGAAGGGGGCTCTCCTGAGAAGGGCTCCCCTTCTGCCTGGGCCCCCAGTGCGGATGGCTCCATATGGAGCTTGGAACTGCAGGGCAACCTCATCGTGGTTGGGCGGAGCAGTGGCCGGTTGGAGGTGAGCCCAGGGTCTATCCTAGCAGGGCTCGCAGGCCTTCCTGCTGCGTAGTACTCACCCCTCCTGGCTTGCAGGTGTGGGACGCCATTGAGGGTGTGCTGTGTTGCAGCAGTGAAGAGGGCTCCTCTGGCATCACAGCCCTGGTCTTCCTGGACAGAAGGTAAGAGTGCTGGGCTGCCTGCTGGCTCCTGGCTGCCCTCTACTGGCATGGAACTTGACTTCCTTTCTGGTGCCCAGCCCCACACCTGTCCACCTGGTACAGAGGGGTGGTGACTAAATAAGAGTTTTGGGGTGTGATGTGCTTGCAACAGGGCCCACAGCCACTGTCACAACTGGCAGTGAGGACAGTGTTCTTTTTTTCACCCTTCCAAAGTCAGTGTTTCTTAGAACCTGATCCATACCAACCTGTCTGGGTCTCAGCTGCATTTTTTACTTGCAGAGAATCCATTTTCAGAACAACTTTGTTAAAACTCTTACTTGGGTCCTGGCTGCTGCCCCTCTTTCATCCCTCCCTCCTGTTCCTCTTGCCCCTTGGCACCCTCTTATTGAGGGTGTTCCTGACTCCTCTCTGTACACACACTCCCAGGGGCTCCACCTGTGAGCTTATGGACTCAGGCCATGGCCAACAAACAGGTCTTCACCTGTTGGAAGCCAGCTTGTCCTTCAAAGACTGGCTGTAGATGGTGTCACCCTGTAGGCGGGAGCCATTTTTCCTTTGTTGTTGGGGAGGCCCACCCGCCTTAGCTCTCTTGGTGTCCGCCCTGGCTGCTGCCTTCTTTCCTGCAACACTGGGAATCTTGCAGACCTTTGCCCCCAAGCTTGTGAGAAATCCTCCCTTGCTGCTTTTCTTAGGGAAAGTGCAGTCTTGTGTCACCCCAAAGGTTCCTGCTGGCTGTGTCCTCACCCCTTTCCCCTCCCCATGGGCACAGGTTGTAGACATGCTGGAGTAAGGTGTTTTTTTAAACCTCCATTCCATAATTTTGGGGCCACTGGGCAAACATACCTATCCCTGTCAGCCTATGGCTAGGAATTCTTGGGAGAAAAGAAAATCCTTGTTTTTTCATGGAAAAAGGAACAGTGGGCTATGTGGAGGTCAAAGCTGCTTTTACATGATGAGACAGACAGCAGCCCCTGTGGCTGTAGGTCCTGTTTGCCTTCTCAGAAATGTCCGGGGCTCCTCCACTTGTTTTTGTTTTAATTCATAGCTGGACGTGACAATCACTAGGTACCACCATACACATTCAGGTCATTTAAATCTCATAGCCACCCTGTGAGGTGGGCACTATTGTCCCCGTTTCATAGATGAAGAAACTGAGAGGCAGAGAGAGGCTAATAATAGGAGTTACAATTTAAACACTCAGGCTCCAACAAATATTTTCAGCACCTTGTGTTGTCCTCTTGGTCATAGTCCCTCCTGTCACTTCCTGAACTGGCCTTTTGTCTTTGTTGTTTCCATCTCACTGAGCGGGAGCCACCCTGCTATTCTCTTCCAGGATTGTGGCTGCTCGGCTCAACGGTTCCCTTGATTTCTTCTCCTTGGAGACCCACACTGCACTCAGCCCCCTGCAGTTCAGAGGTCAGAGGGTCTGGGGCAGGTGGGTGGATGCTGGGGGTGCAGACAGCTGCCTTTTACACACTTGGCCCATTTTCTTTAGGGACTCCAGGGAGAGGCAGTTCTTCCTCATCCCCCGTGTACAGCAGCAGTGACACCGTGGCCTTTCGCCTCACCCACACAGTGCCCTGTGCACACCAGAAACCCATCACAGCCCTGAAAGCTGCTGCAGGGCGCCTGGTGACTGGGAGCCAAGACCACACGCTGAGAGTGGGTAGTGTGCGTGCGCGTGTATCTGGGGCTTGGGGGTGCTGGAGTACTACAGGAATGATGGAGGCACTTCCAGGCCAAACTGTAACTTAGGAAATCCCAGACTTGACAGCTTGTTCATTCCTGTCCCAGGTGTTCCGTCTGGAAGATTCCTGCTGCCTCTTCACCCTGCAGGGCCACTCAGGAGCCATCACTTCTGTGTATGTTGACCAGGTGAGGGACAAAGCTAGGGTCCTATTTTCTATTCCGTGAAGAAGTAACGACCCCACCCACTGGAACATGCTTATTGACAAAGGTGGTCCACCCGTAGTAACCAGTTCCCTTGCTTCTTCCCCCAGACCATGGTGCTGGCCAGTGGAGGACAAGATGGGGCCATATGCCTATGGGATGTACTGACTGGCAGCCGGGTCAGCCACATGTTTGCTCACCGTGGGGATATCACGTCCCTCACCTGTACCACTTCCTGCGTCATCAGTAGTGGCCTAGATGACCTCATCAGCATCTGGGACCGCAGCACGGGCATCAAACTCTACTCCATTCAGCAGGTAGGCAGGTGGGGGCTGGGCCTAGGGTTCCAGGTGCTTTAGAGAAGACTCAAGACACTGATCCTCTCCTGGCCTTGCCTTCAGGACCTGGGCTGTGGCGCAAGTTTGGGTGTCATCTCAGATAGCCTGCTGGTGACCGGCGGCCAGGGCTGCGTCTCCTTTTGGGACCTAAACTACGGGGACCTGTTACAGACAGTCTACCTGGGAAAGAACAGCGAGGCCCAGCCAGCCCGCCAGATCCTGGTGCTGGACAATGCTGCCATTGTCTGCAACTTTGGCAGCGAGCTCAGCCTGGTATATGTGCCCTCTGTGCTGGAGAAACTGGACTGAGCAGGCAGCTGAGACCCCCCCACTCAGCTGGCTGCATGGGGGCCTCTTGCCCAAGCAGGGCTGGGGTGCTATGAGGGGCCAACGCACTGGACCTGTACTGAGGGCGGGAGCAGAGTTGTCTTGTGGCAGCAGTTCCTGTCTGCGATATTAAACTTTTTAAAAAACCACGTGATGGGGCTTGAGCTACTTGTCTCCCTTCCTCAGCGATGCAGACAGCACAAGTGGCTTCGGTCCCAAGTTGGCAGACTCAGACACTACAGCAGAACAGGTTCGTTTATTTAATAGCAAAGAGCTGGAAAATGTCAAGTCTCACAAAGGAGCAGAACCTGGCCCAGGGCCTTAAGTATCTCTACCCAAAAGGCTGCCGGCTGGGCCTGGTGGGGCTAAAGGCAGCAGGAATGGGAGTTAAGAGACTGTGCCCACCCACAGAAGTCTTGTGGCGTTTGGGTGGAAGAGATGACGTAGTGTGTGGACCAGGCAGGCAAAGCCTGCTGTTCAGGTCTTGTTCAGTGTCCAGAGTGGATCCAGAAGGCTGAGTGGGTCGTCAGTGGGCCGGGCAGCCCGTAGACCCTGCCCATTATGGGCTTGCAAAAAGTTCTGCTTGCTCATCCGCTGTTTTCCTCTCAAGGAGCTGTCCAGGGAGAAGGCCTCTGGGGTCAAGGAGGCTAGCAGCTCCAGGGAGGAGGAGGGGGGCCCTAAGCTGGGGGTTTCAGCTACTGGCTGTTCCTCCTCAGGCTGGGGGGCTTCAGGCAAGGGTGAAGAAATGGGGGGTGGGGAGGAAGGTGGTGGGACTGGGATGGGGGTTGGCTCTGGGAGGCTAGATGGCGGTGGGCCTGGAGGCTCTGCAGGGCCAGACATGTTGGCAGCAGGGGAATCCGAGCCCCCAGGGGGCCGGATGCTGAGCTTGGCAATGGTGGCCTGAATGGAACTGATGGGCACGTCCCCACCGAGAACGAGATCCTGGGAGTCCTGAGGAAGGTGATTCTGAGAAGACAGAATAGGTGAGAAGAGAGATTCACAAGCCCCAGCAGCCCAGGGAACCTTCCTTACCTTCTGGCTGATGCTTATGCTGGCCAAGGTTTTACATGGCGGGGGCACCCCGTGGCGCTGTAGGACCTGCTCCACGTGTCTCACCACTGCCTCATGGCAGAACCTGAGGTGTAGCTGAAGAGATGCATTTGGCCTGGTTGGCTGAGCAGAAGCCGTCACGCCCATCCCAGCCGCCACCCATCCACACTCACTTTCTCCTGCAACATGTGCTTCCTCTGCTGCCGCATGCGCCGCACCAGCTGAGGCAGCTCGGGGATCCCATTTCCAGCCTCCACCTCCTGCACAGCTGCATAGAGCAGTGCAAAGGCTCCTGTGCGGCCTACACCAGAGCTATGGCAAGAAGAAGGGGGTAAGGCCAAGCCAAGAGCCCGTGAAGGAGGAACCCTCAGGCTGCCCACCGCTACCTGCAGTGCACAATGATGGGCGTGTGTAGGGGTCGCTGGTGCAGGTAATGCGTGTGTACCTCCTGGATAAAGCGCAGCAGGTTACCTGGGCTGTCGGGCAGGCCTCTGTGGGGCAAGGCAGCATTATGGAAGAGTCAGGCCTGATCCAAGGCACATGCCCGTCACAGAACCAAGGGGTGGGCTGCCTTCCCCCACCCCAACCTTGTGACCACCCACGTACAATTCAGGCCAAGTGGGGAAGTGGAGGTGCACTAGTGAGCGCTTGAGGCTCTGGTCGCGGAACTGCAGGCTCAGCACACGTTCCACGTGGGTTTCAGTGGTGCGGACACTGCTCAGTGCCAAGCTCAGGGCTCCATGCACCATGGATTGGCCCCTCTCAGTGGGGAAGTAGCGTGCCACCTTTTGCTTAAGAGCAGAAAGGATGAAACCATTAGGGCTAGTCTTCCAGAGTTCCTCACCCACCATCCCTTGTGGGTATCCACCTAAACTCCCTCTCACCTTCTCGATCTCAGCCTCAGACACCAGCATGACAATGACAGACACTTTCTGCTCATGCACCATGAGCCAGAAGTCAGCAGCTGTGCCAGGCAGTGGGGCCTGGGTGGCCACTAAGGGTGGACAGTATGGTGAAAGCCCCTCCACACAGCTGGCATTGATGTAGTCATCCTTGCCTGAGCGCAACACCACACGGTTACTGTCATAGGGCATGACGTCCTGGTGTCTGTTCTTCAGTGAGTAGCAGCGGGCAATGGCGATGGAACGGCCTCGGGCATCATGTTCCTGTGCATCTTGCAGCTCCCGCCAGACGGCATCCAAAGCTCCTGCATCCCCCAGTTGACCTCGAAAAGACTCCAGCTCCTGCTGCAACTGTCGAAGCCTCTCAGGATGCTCATATGGGTCCCGCTCGATCAGCCGCAGGGCCTGTGGCCGCCGGCCCTCAGCTGCATCCACCTTGGTAGGCTGCAGCAGGGGCTGCCCACCCCCAGGAGGCTGAGTGCCACCATGTTGGCTCTCAGGGCTAGAGGAGAGCAGGTCTGCAGCCGCAGTGCCTCGGCGCAGGCACGGCGGTGGCTCTGCTGCTGGGGGCCGAGAGGGTACGGGGCCAGGCCCCGGCGATGGAGCAGGTGAAGGCACCAGGTGGGGACTAGGAGTGGGCTGGCCAGTAGGTGGAGGACCTCGAATGGAGAGGGGGACTGCCTGGGGGCCCAGGGGCCTGGGAGATGGGGCAGGACCATATGCCAGGGTGGGATGGGGAGGCTGAGGTGGCCCAGGGCTGGGGAAAGGCAAAGCCCCCGAGTGTGGGGGCAGAGGATCTTGAGAAGGGCCTGGGTAGAGTTGGGTGTGCATGGGGGGTGGTGGCTGCCCCAGGCTGACACCAGGTTGAGAGGTGAAAGGGTATAGGGGTTGTGCCGGTATGAGTCCTGATGCCTGGGGTGGGAAGAGGTGTGGATGCTGGAATGGAAGGGGCTGCTGGGGGTGCTGAGGTCCAAATGCTGCCTGTGGAGGCTGAGGCTGGGGTGAAATCCTGGGGGCTGGAAACCCTGTTGGGATGCCAGGAGGAAAATGGTGCTGAGATGGGGGTGCTGTGAGGGGTGGCTTGGTTCCTATAGGGTAGGTGTAGGGTGGGGGCAGGGGCTGTGATGGGGGAACTGGGAAACATGGCTGGGAAGGAGTGGGGGTGGGGTTTGGCCGGGGTGCAGCATGGCTGGAAATGGGGGCCTGGACACTATCTACTGTGGTGGTGGCTGGCCGAACTGCCATGGCCAACTCGGGGCCTGAGAACTGGGGAGGTGGGGCTGAAGGCAGACCAACTGCTGGGGGTGGCCCTACCCCCCCATAGGGACTGCTCACAATACCATGCTGTGGGGAGGACCGGGGCACAAGGCCCATCTCCGGTGTGTAGGTAGGGGCTGGGTAGACAGCAGGCCCAGGTGCCATGGGCATTGCAGGGGGGCCTGAAGCCCTGGGCTGCATCAGCTGGGTAGGGCCTGAGTAGGTGCCAGGGGGTAAGGGGCCTGAGAGATAGTGAGGTCCTGGGCCTGTGGAGCTGGGGAAGGGGCCGGGAGGAAAGCGGAGTGGAGTAGCAGTTCCCAGGAAGGTGTCAGGCAGCCGTGGGCCAGCCATCATGTCAGGGGGCAAACTGCGCAGCTCCTCGGGGGGGTCTCCTGTCTCCACCACCTCACCCTCCTCCCTGCGGGGTAGCAGTGGCTTTGGGGCTGTAGGCCGTGGTGGCGGCTTCTTCTTCAGCTCCCTGTGGGATAAGCAGGGAAGTAAGACCAGCCCTTAGGAGGTCAATCCATGCCACAGCCTGGGCCATACCCACCTCTCTAGGAGCTGCTGGCGGGCGGCCTCTCTGGCCTGGCAGGTAGACTGTGCTCGTTCCAGCAAGGTAGCCACCTTGCTTTCCAGGTCTGCATAGAAGTCCTTGCCCTCCTGTGACTTTTTCATCAAGTCCTCATAGGCTTCATATGAGGCCACCAGGGTCTGCAGTGTAGAGTTCCACCTGCAGGCAGAAGGGCAGAAATGAAGCATACCACTAGGGCCAAGCTCCTGGTAGGGCAGAGACCAGAGTACAGCCAGACAACTGACTTTTGGTCCAGTTCGCTAAGCACCCGCCGCACAGCTGCATATTGCACATTGGCCTCAGTCAGTGCACGAAGGACGTTGTCCTGGGCAGCCAGGTTCTGCTCAAGGTATACCCTCAGCTGGTCATACTTCTTCAGTTGCTCCTCAAACAGCTTCTGAGGGAAGGAGGGAGGGAGGGACACTCAGGGCCTCACCATCTAAGAGACAAGCCCAGAAGCAAAACCCCTCCACCCTGCTCACTCAGCATACCTTCATCTCTGAGTGGTCTGTGGTGACCAGAGAGGCAGTGATGTCATCCTTTTGAATCAGCTCACGCAGCTGCTGCTCTAGAGACACGCGTTGGTCCCGCATCTCCTGCACCTTGGCCAGGATGCGCTTCAGGTTCTGCAGCACAGCCTTGTCCTCTGGGGGCAGCAGTAGTCAGTGAGGCCAAAGAACCCCCATGGTCTGAGCCTCTTCCTACAGTGACAGGCAGACTCACCTGGGGTGAGGGCTGGTGTGGGCAGGGCAGCCCGGACCTGGTCCAGTGGCCCACTGAGCAGGCGCAGGTTGCTGACATGCAGATTCATGGCACGGTGCAGCTCGCTGTTGGTGAAAGAGGCCTTCTCGTGCACTTCCATGTACTTGGCCCATTCTCGCCTCACTTCTGCCAGCTCAGCTTTGGTGACAGCTGGGCTGGCCCCAGACTGGCCCACTGCCTCCTGCAACTTCTGCTCTTGCAGTTCATCCTCTTCCAGAAGGTTCTTGATATCCTTCAAGGAGGCCTCCACATCCGTGAACACGCCTGACAACACTGGGGTGTATTGGGGGAGCAGCCCCTGAGGCAGGTAGACCAGGCTCCCCAGACAGAACTGCCCACTCAGGCCAGGGCCAGTGTGTGGCCCAGGCATGCTGAACTCCACAGACATAGGGTTCAGTGATCCACAAGGGTGTGAGGGTAGATGCCTGGGCCAGGACTTAAGAAGATACAGCCTCCATCTTCAGTGAATGGGCCATAGAGATGAGGCCACAACAGATGATATGCGTGGTCCCCCTCCACCTGCCTACTTTGCCACTTGCTCACCTTGCATGGACTGAACAAGGTTCTTGACAGTGTCAGGCCGGACGCTGAGTGCCGCACACTTCTCCATGAGCTGGGGTGGGATATGGCTATAGGCATCGAGGTTGTCCACTGTCTCAGGATCCAGCTGCATTGAATCCATGAATTGGCTAGGGGGCAACAGGGCCAGGTGGGTGCTGAGTGCTGACCCAATTCCATGTCAAAGGGGCCTGCTAGGATAACCCCCTCCACTGACGCTGGGCACAGCAAGTCACTACCCCCAGCCTCTGCCAAAATGTGAATCCACAAGCACTGCTGGACACAGTGAAATGGAAGGGACGTGTTCCCTCCAAGACAAGATACCTTATGATCTACCCCACAAGCCCCAAGCAGGAAGGCAGGGTGAAGAAATCTTGTGGTGCAGATATTTGAGACCTCACACCTCTCCCTTTCACAGGCAACACTGGAACCCCCACAATGCCTGATGTGTCTTCCCTGTCCCCAGCCCCAAGTCTCATACTTACTCAAGGACCTCATTCTTATCTTCAATTTTGGCCATCATCTCCCGAAGCAGCTTGGCTTTCTCCTCACTGTGGAGAAAGTTATGAGCCATATCTCTGAGACACCCAGCCACCTCTGCCAAGGGCAGGGGCAGCCCATCCCACCCACCTGTACAGTGATGAGGCCTCATGGGCAGCCATGGGTACCAGTTTGGCAAAGATGTCAGGACCTGTAACAGCTGGGTCTGTGGGGTTCACCGGCAAGGGCTTCACCAAGGGGGCTCCTGGAAGATGGAGAAAGAACTGTGGAGCTCTGGCTCACAGACCCCAAAGCTGCCATCAGTCCATCCCCCCTACACCTCCCCTGACACTACTTCCCAGACCTTTCACTGGCTGAAGGGTGTCCAGTGCTGGGACTGCCTCATGGTAGATGAAGTCATTGTCCTTCTTGGCAGAATTATATCTGAGGGTCAGCAATGAAGAGAGGAAGAATCAGGGGTCAGTGGAGACCCACAACCTACAGACTCCCATTTGGATTATTGTTCCCTGGCACTGGTGGCTTCCTCCCAAGGTCACAGGCAGAGAAACAAGACCTTTATAATAAGAGGAAATCGGACCACCTCAACCCCACAGACTCACTTTCCTCCAATGACATCCATAGCAAAACGAAGTGCATCCTGCACAGTATCAGGCTGGCCCTGTGGAGGAGGGACAGAGGGCATCAGCACTAACCAAGGCCAGTGCCAGAATACCCAATGGGCCTTCTCCGTGTGTGCGCAAGGCTGCCAGACCTTCCTCAGCTTTACCTTGGCCAACTTGATAGCTTCATTGAGCTTGTCCAGGGCACTCTGGAAGTAGGCCACCTGTGGAGGGCAAACCCTAGTCTTGTCTTTGCCTGGTCCTTAGTGTGCCTCCCTACTCACCCTGGCCATCAGGCAACCAACCATCAGAAGCCAGGAAGCTATGTGTTAGCCCAGAAAATAGCACCAAGGTAGCATCACCCTACAGCTTACAGTCCAAATAGCCTCCCTCTCTGGGGAGCCTGCCAGGCCTCCTGAGAACCTTAGGGAAGAGGGCTGCACTGGTGGGACAACATTAAGACACACCATGCCTACAGCAGGGCAATAGCAGGTTGGAGAGAGACCACCTCCCCCATTCTGTAAGGGATGGAACCAAACTAGGATCCAATAAGGCTGGACAGGTCCTGAGTGTTCTGCTCACCAAAGCCCACTCACCCGCTCTCCAAATTTCTGCTGCTCCTCAGCCTGTTTCCCCATGTGCAGCTGGAAAGAGGAGGCACCATGACTTGTTTCCTGAGCCGTGGCACCTTGGCCCAACCCAGACTCAGTGACCCCTCATACTCACATGAGCCACAGCTGCAAAGTAGTAGATCTTCATTTGCACCAGTTTCTTCCAGTCCTTCTGGATCCGGCCCAGCAGTGAGGCAGTGTCAGGGTTCTCCAAGGCCCTGCACGCCTCCTTGTAGTAATCCACCACCTCAGAGCCAGGATAGGGTTACTTGGTGGGGGTCAGGGGCAAAGCAAAGACCCATGCTTAGTCCCCTCTCTACCTGTGCACTGATGCGAGCCACGAGAAAGCTCTTCCTGTTGTCCAACATCGACTTCTCCAGCAGGCACTCCTGAGCCTGGCCCTGGGGTGATACATGCAAGTCAATCCCTTGGTCACCCGGAAGTCTTTCCCCTCCCTAGGGCAGTGAGTGGGAAAACCAAAGGATCCCTTTCTTTGCTGTCCTCCCCTACCCCAAGAAGCACTGTCCTGTGCCTGATCCACCTAGAGCTCAACAGACCAAAGCCAAGGACCCTGCTTGTCTCTTACTGCCACTTGTGCATGGCAGATTCAGCCCCTTTTGGCCATTTCTGGATTCAATTCATTTTCAACAGGGCACTTACCAGCATGAGGTTCACATTGAGAGTGAGGATCTGGCGGCTCATGTCAACACTGTACGCCTGTGTGAAGTGCTCACGCAGGTAGGCAAAGGCACCTGCTGCACATTGGAAGTGGGTACAGGAGACCTTCATGCCCTGCAAAGGAGGAGGAGGAAGAGGGCTTCTGTCTAATCCCATGGGACAGGAGTCATTCAAAATGTACATGTCCCGCCACTGCCCCCCTCCTCACCTCCTCAGACACCCTCTTGTCCATGGCCCCCAGCATGGAGTGCAGTGCACCTGGGGAGGCAGAGAACATGGTGTGAGGAGAGCTTAGGGCTGCTTCCCCAGGCTGCCCATGCCTGTGTGGAGGGTGAGGCAGAAGGTCTGTCATCTTAATCAGGAGAACAGGTCTGAGACTGGAGCAGTCAGTGCAAAGACACCCAAGCTAGAGCAAAGAGGAAGCTCAGAAGCCTTGCCAGGTCTTCTGTCTTTAGCTCTGCACTTGGCAGGTGGACAGGGAAGGAAACTCCTGTCCACAGCCTAGGGATTCATCTTGAAGCTTCAGGGATGCTACACAGAGTTCTAGGGCTCCCCATGCCTCTCCCTGAACCAGGATAAGGATAACCCACTGGGTAAGCCAAGGCCATGCCATGAGGGGGAGGGAATGCTGTCAGTCAAAGAAGAAAGGCCATCTCTCCTAACCACAGAGCACACAGTGGCAGCTCTGTGTAACAGCCAGCACAGTGACTCCCCATGGGCCCAGAAAATAGCAGAGAGCTGGCAGAGCTCTGGTGAAGTCAATGGAAGGGCCAGAACCCAAGTATCTTCCCCCTCACTAGCCATGGCCTTTGTGGTCACCTGATGATCGCAGGGCTGGGGAGCAGGGCCTATGGGGAAAGGATCAGGCAGCTCACCAAGGTTGTAGAGAATGCAGGCCTGCTCATACTTGATGTCCTCATGGGCCACAGACTTGCCTGAGAAGATCTCAGTCCTATAGACATGACAACTCAGTCATCTAGAAGGCAGGAGTTGGCCAGGGCCTAACTACCCCAGTGTGGGATCAGAGAGGTGAGGCCTGGGGAGACCATACTAGGCTGCTTGCCATCCTCTGCATCAAGAAGAAAGGGGAAGGGAGGAAAGGAGCCACAACCCCCCAGGCTTCCAAACTACCCAACCCTGCCTGCTAGCTCTCACCAGGTGACAGGGACAGCAGCCTCCTGACCCGAGCCCATGGGCACCCGACTCTGCAGATAGTGGAGTTGGCCAAGGTACTTTCGGAGGACACTGCAGCCCTCAAAGTCCCGTGGGACACGGACAGCATTCTGCGGGTCAGAATGGGAAAAACAGAATTGCTGTCATTTAGGGTACAGGATGGGGAGGCCAGCTCACCCACAAATACCAAGAAATATACATCATCCAGGCATGGTGGCACAGGCCTGTAATCCCAGCAACTTGGAAGGCAAAGCAGAAGGATCACAAGTTCAAGGCCAGCCTTAGCAAGACCTTGTCTCAAAAAAAAAAAAAAAAAAGAGCTGGGAATGTATCTCAGTGGTAGAACACACTTGGGTTCAATCCCCAATTACTGCCATGTTTCTAGAAGGCTGGTTGCAACATGTTATAAAATTTTTATTGTACTTAACTCTTTTTTTAGCTTTAGGTGGACACATATATTTTATTTTTATATGGTGCTGAGAATCGAACCCAGTGCCTCACGCATGCTAGGCGAGCGCGCTACTACTTGAGCCATATCCCCAGCCCCTAACTTTTGACTTACAGTTCAAGACATCAGGGAAACCAAGTATTTGGATGTGCATTCTAGGATATTCATCACAACATTATTATATATTACCAGAGTAAAAAACTAGATGCTACCAAACTTTCCATTAAAGAATTTGCTTAAATAAATTATATTGAGGCTAACTAACCATACGAGTGAACATTCTACAAACATAAGAACTATTGATACATTAAGATGTTTTGTGCTGGGATTGTGGCTCAGCAGTACAGCACTCCCTTAGCACAGGCAAGGCGCTGGGTTTGATCCTGAGTAAATAAATTAAAAAAAAAAAAAATGTTTTCTGCCTACTATTAGGCAACAAAAGCATGTCATAAATGACTGGTATGATCTCATTTATGTAAAATCACATATATAATGATATCCAAACAGGTATGCTGACAAAAGGAAAAGATTCAGAAAGTGACACCCAAATGTTAAACAGTTATCTGTGATTAAAGTGATTTATCTATATATGTAAATATAAAAATGGATATGTGCCTTATGGAGACATATATTTGATTATTTATAATAACAAATGTTTCACATTTGGGGTGGGGGAGAGCAAATGAATACCCTGCTCAAACAGAAAAGCAAGACAATACACCCTCCAAGGAGCAGGTGCCCAATGAGGGGCTGGGTCAGAAGCACTGCAAACCCTGGGCCGCCCTGCCCCACCCTGCTGAGAAGACCAGAGTTCCTCATTGGTGTGCCACAGCAGTGGGGCCAAGAGGTCAGGCTGGCCAGCACCAGCTACAAGAATCCTCTGGGACACCTACTGGGGAGCTCGGCTTGGGATGCCAGACAGGATGCTCTCAAGGAAAGCATTTGCCCTGTGGGACAGCAGAGAGCCCCTCACTAGCCCCACTCTCCACCACTTCCTGGCAGTGTCTTAGGAGGCTATCTCCCCTTTACACAGGAGGATAATCTCCCTTGCGACGCCTCTAGAATGCCCAATGTGAGGATGAGGCGTGTCACAGTCACTCAGCTGAGGAGTCACTTCAGGGGTTTGTCCCACAGGCCAGGGCTTCTCAAATCTATTCACTCTTATCACACCCTCTCTCATGACCTCTACACATTCAAACCCCACTTGTACTTAACATTTTTCTTTAAATCAACCCATTTTAAAAATCAGATCTATTTCCTAAGCAGTAAGAGCTCTGAAATAACAGGTCTAGTGTGCTAGCTACCCACTTTTCAATACTCACTAAAGCATATACAAAAATACTAAAGTAAAAAGTATTTGTCTTCTACCTCCTAAAACCACCTTTGGGGAACAATGAAAAGAATTCCCCTTCCAGGTCAGACAGATCCACTCACACAGTGTTACCCAACCAAGCATGAAGGATCCTCTTGTCAGAGGCTACTCTGACAAGCCTCGTGTGGTGAGCACAGCAGTGCAGGAGTTGGAGAGCAGACTCTGACTGGTGCCACCCCCACATCACCCTTGCACCTGACAATTTTATTCCCTATATCAAAGTTAAGGATTTAACAGTTACAAAAGGGAAGTCTTCTTAGAAACAGCTAATCCAATCCCAGTTTTACAAATGAGGAAACAGAGGCTTACATCAGGGGAAAAGATTCCCAAATTACACCCACCTTCCCTTGTTCCTTTACAAATCACTGAGTTATGGTAAAGGGACAACTTGACTTTTGCTGTTTCTGCTTTGTACATATCTGGGCTGTGACACACTTTCTCTTACTCATTAAAAACCAGACCCATGTTAATTCTAAAATTGCTCATTTAGTTTTTACTTTTATATATTGCTGACTCTGGGAATAATCATCAGTATTCTAATACAAAATGTTGTCCTGTGGTCTCACGGGTTTAAGAAACACTGATCCAGTTCAACTCCCAGGAATGAGCCCAGGCCCAGGAGGCTGTGCCCAGGCAGTACAGGTCTCTTGGGGGTGGCTCTCTCCAGCCCACTGCTCTGTATAAGCCGCTGTCCTCTGCTCAGAGGCTTTGGAGATGGGTGACAATGTTACTCCTGTGCTGTTTGTATATGTCTAATGCATGCAAAATGGTGCTAATCCTAAGGATTAAGATTATTTTACTAGTTTTCAAACTTTGTTCAAATAAATTTTGTTAAAATTCAATTTGAAGATGATTCTGGGAAGATAGTGGAATAAAGAAACACCAGAAATCCATCTCCAGACCTAGATAACAAACTGGCAGATCAGATCTGCTTTAAGTGACTACCTCAGAATTCAGAAGGCTATTAAATAGTAAAGGCTTACAACCTCCAAGGGAAGGGTGGGACAGTAAATTGTGGTTAATTTCAGCTCCTAGCACAGTAGCAGCCATCTATTCCCCACCCCCAGCACCTAGCAGGCAGTTACACGTAGTTCCAAGAACATCTTGTGGGAACCAGGGTGGGCAAAAAGGATTCTATTCTGCAAACACAGGAGATAATGTGCTCCTATTGCTGGTTCTGATCACAGAGATGCACAGAGGCAGAAGCCATTGTTACTACACCTCCCTCCACTGTTGGAAGCACCTCCACCTCTAGCTGAAGTACCTTCTTCCTATCCAGCAACACTTCATACTTCGCTTTTTCCTCTTATGGAAGCCATATAGTGAAGAGTAGAATGTCCAAAAGTAATCACCCATATAGGGGAAATCTGAAAATCACCACACATGCCCAGGGAAACGCACAGGCTCAGAAAAGACCTAAGACGACCTTCAGTTAACACCTCAGGTTGATCCATGGCACAGAAACAGCCTACAACAACCAGGAAAAAACCCACAAAAGTCAGCAAATCCCAGGAAAGGGATGAATCTGATTTCCAGTGATATTACATCATTAGATTTAAATGCGCATTTTATTTTCCTGTGTGTGTGTGGGGGGTGGACCAGGGATTGAACCCAGGGGTGCTTTACCACAGAGATACATCCCAAGCCCTTTCTATTATTTATTTATTTATTTATTTATTTATTTTTGAGAGAGCGAGAGAGAGAGAATTTTTTTTAAAAAAAATATTTATTTATTTATTTATTTTTAGTTTTCGGCAGACACAACATCTTTGTTTGTATGTGGTGCTGAGGATCGAACCCGGGCCGTACGCATGCCAGGCGAGTGCGCTACCTCTATTTTTTATTTTGAAACAAGGTCTCACCAACTCCTTGAGACAGGGTCCTAGAAAGGCCCACATATGCACAGAAAATATAACGATATTTTTTACAATGATGAAAAGTTGAAATGGTTTAATATTCTCAAGAGGAAGCAGGTTAAATTATAAGGCAATATAATGGTCACAGGTCATTTAAAATACTCTTATCATATGTTCATTGATACAGGACATAGTCATAGATTATCAAGTAAAGAAGGCAGGTTACAAACCAGTACAGGTGGTGAACAGAATCCTACAGTGATTTTATATTATATATATATAGTGTCCCTCAGTATTCACAAGGGATTGGTTCCAGTATATCTGCAGATACCAAAATCTGAGAACGCTCAAGTCCCTTATATGAAACGCATGGTATTTTCCTCCACATAATCATCTCCAGATTACTTATAATGCCCAATACAATGTAAATGCTATATAAATAATTGTTACTACTTTTTAGGGAATAAAGACAAGAGAAAAAGTCTTTACTTATTCAGTACAGACTCAACCACGGAAGTTTTAACTATATTTTCAACCTGTAGTTGATTGAATCTGCAGATGTGGAACCCATAGACATAGAGGACCAACTAATGTACAAAAAAATTATAAAAAGGTGTTTTAAGATTTTATTTTGGGGGCTGCGGTGGTATCTCAGTTGGTAGAGTGTTTGCCTTGCATGTGTGGGACACTGGGTTCGATCCTCAGCACCACATAAAAAAACAGTTAAATAAAATAAAGGTATTGTATCTGTCTACAAACTAAAAAACATTAAAAAAGATTTTATTTTTGTTTTTAGTATTTGCGAATGTTTCTACTATCAATTTCACTGCTTTTGCAGAGGAAAAAAATAAGACCACAGTTCTAGGTGTTTTCTTTACCTCTCTATCAATGATCATGACTACCTAAAAATACCATCATCTTACCTGTCTGAGCAACTCCAGCTTCTTCAGTTCCTCATTGTAGGCTTCTGGGTTCTCTCCATAATTCTTTAGGACAAACTAAAAAGACAAAGAAAAATGCAAGCTAGTGAGATAAGACACACACACACACACACACACACACACACACACACACTCCCCCCACCCTGTGATCTGGGCAATCATCAGTTAGGATATACAATCAAGTCCAGACCCATAACTGCAAGCTTGTCTCCCAGCCCACCAGGGAACTCTACCTTCAACAATGGGCAGCATAAGATGCTGAGCAAGCAATCTCCTCCTCCTTAGATCACAGTGGAAAATAAGACTACACACCCTACGTAAGTACCCTAGCAGGTCCTCATACTGCTGTGGCCTGCTCTACAAAGTCCAGGATTCTGCCAGCTCAAAAAGCCAGGCAACTTAGCCGGCTGAAATGGGACCCTAGGAGAATCCCCTAAAGGGTCACAAACTCACAAACTCAAACCTCCCTCCAGAATTGGGCCTTGCTTTGTTCTGGAGTGACAACCATAACTCTAAGCACATGTAGGCAAGAGGCACCAAACAACAGTGAGAGTACAAAGCTTTCCTCACCTTCCTATTTTCCTTTCTGGGAAAGTGCACCATAGAAATAGGTGATCTGCAGTGTCCTGTCTGCAGAGACTGCCCACATCAGAGAGGGGACTGGCATACCTGCCCACAACAGTACTCACCACCTCAAAAGCTTTCTTTCTTTAAAAAAAAAAAAAAAACTCTTAAAATATTTATTTATTTTAGTTGTAGTTGGACACAATACCTTTATGCATTCATTTATTTATTTATTTTTATGTGGTGCTGAGGATTGAACCCAGGGCCTTGCAAGTGATAGGTGAGTGCTCTACCACTGAGCCACAACCCCAGCCCTCAAAACCTTTCTAGAGGGTGAGCATGCACACCAGCCTAGAGGCCTGAACCAAACAGTCCCTTGTTCAACTAAGATAAAAAGATAAGGCAGTTGGAACCACCCCTGCTACAATACCTGTTGCCTGGTGTGTTCAAATTCTGGGGGCCAGACCTACCAGTTCCACAAAGGACATTAATGATCAACTCAAGCTGAGGCCCTAGCCAAGGCATGTGAGGTGAAAAAGGGAGGAAGCTGAGAAAGGCTGTCTAGTAGCACATTTCTCTCACAGCATGTCTGTAGCCTGCCCAACTTTCCTGTGGTCCTTTTTCACGGCTGGCTACTAAGGAACTAGCCGGGCAGAAACCTACAAGGTTGTATGACAGCTTCTATCTGTTCTAGCAGGCAAAGGGAGCAGAAGGACAGATAGAAGGGAGGTATTGCAGAATTAATTACAGCACCATCCAGTTACTGAGTCTAATTCACTCTTCTGTTCATTTGGTTTCTGAAATTCCCTGTATCTGTGAGCTTTTTCCTCTGTTCCCCTGCCACCTCTGGCCTGGACAATCCACCTATTCAAACCCATCCCAACCCAGGCTTGAACTATCTTTCTAATACAACTCTAATGTCACTCCTGGCTTTCAATCCTTCTGACACACACACACACACACACACACTCTCTCTCTCTCTCTCTCTCTCTCTCTCTCTCTCTCTGAAAAAATAAACCCAAAACACTCTTATCTCAGGTTAGTGATATCTTAAGAAATATGATTTCTAAAGAGAAATATTGGGGCTGGGGCTGTGGCTCAGTGGTAGAGACTTGACTAGTACGTGTGAGATACTGGGTTCGATTCTCAGCACCACATAAAAATAAATAAATTAAATAAAGGTATATTAAAAAAAATATCTGGGCATGGTGGCGAACACCTATAATCCCAGAGGCTGAGGCAAGAGGATTTGAGTTCAAAGCCAGCCTCAACAAAAGCGAGGTACTAAGCAACTTAGAGAGATCCTGTCTCTAAATAAAATACAAAATAGGGATGGAAATCTGGCTCAGTGATTGAATGCCCCTGAGTTCAATCCCTGTACCCCCCCCCAAAAAAAAATAAAGAAATACTATAATCTAAAAAGAACATGCTACAATAACTTCCTAAAGCCTCCAAGACGAAATCTAATCTTGGCACAGAGTTCATGACTTTTTGGAACCTGCTCCCAACATCTTTTAAGAATTGTCCTCTGGCACATCTCAGGGACACCCACCCCATTATACTTTGGAATGACTGATCTCAGGTGTTAAGGCTTGTTACATGTTTTCCCCAGACCATGTGTTCACAGAAGGGCCAATGACCCACCCTTGCCATGCCAAACAATAAGAGTAAAGGTAGGCCTTATTAGAAAAATGTGTGCTCAGTAAATGGCTGCCTTTATAGGAAAGGGAGGAAACAGATGGCAAGAAAAATTCAGAAGATGAGGCATTTTATCCAACAATTAACCCAGTCTCTTCAAAAATTAATGTCATTTAACAGGTAGGGACACTAGGGATGTATCTCAGTGGTTAGAGTGCTTGTCTAACATGTGCAAGGCACTGGACTTGGTCCCCAGCACCACAAAAAAATAAAAGTAAATATAAAGGCAGGCCTGGTGGTGCATGCCTGCTACTAAGGAGGCTAACACTAGCTACTCAGGAAAATGACAAATTTAAGCCTGGGCAACTTAACAAAATAAATTTTTAAAAAGGGAGAGGGAAAACCTCAGTGTTAGAGCACTTGACTAGCATGCTCGAGGCCCTGCGTTCAACTCTCAATCTTGCAAAATAAATGAATAAAAATAAAAAGTAGGAGGCAGAAGACTATTCTAAATTAAGAGTGATTAAAGCAACAATAAACAAGTGCAATATGAAAACTTAAGACTGGATCAGAATTTTTAAAAAAGCTCTAAGATATTTTGGGGTAACAGGTGAAACTTAAGTAGTAAAGAATTATCACAAATATTTGTAGGTATAATAATACTGTAGTTATATAGGAAAATATCCTTAACCTTAGGAAATGCATGCTGAGATGTGTCCAGGAGAAAAGTGAAGATGTCTAAAACTTATTTTCAAAGGGTTCACAGGATCAATCAATCTATCTATCTATCTAGAACAAATATGGTGAAATATAACCATTAAGATGAGGTAGTGAAGCTGGTAGGGTAGCTCAGTAGTAGAGTAAGTGCTCTGGGTTCAATCCCCAGCCCCACTTAAAACAAAAAATAAAAAACCACTCTAGATACCAAGGATTTGAGTGAGCACTGCATTAATTCTTCCAACCTCCCTCTCAATGTTTGAAATTTAGAAAATTGCTTTAAGAGTTACTGAAGAACTAAATGATACCTGAAAAACACTTTCCCCTTTTTGGGTCCTTTGAGAAGGTAAAAGCCATGAAAGAAATGCCCCCGAGCCAGGCATGGTGGCACATAGTTATAATCCCAGTGGCTCAGGAGGCTGAGGCAGGAGGATTGCAAGTTCAAAGCCAGCCTCAGCAACTTAGAAAGGCCCTAAGCGACTTAGTGAGACCTGTCTCAAAATAAAATGAGCTGGGATGTGGCTCAGTGGTTAAATGCCCTTGGATTCAATCCCTGGTACAAAAAACAACAACAAAAAAAATCTCCTTAAAAATATTCAACTACATGCGTGTGCGCGCGCACACAGACACTCTCTCAAACCTTAATAATTTTCGAGGATTCAAAGACACTGTGAAGCCCATTTATGCACTCTTGGTTAATAATTCTCCCTCTGATTGATCTAAATCCTCCTCCCTTACCCCCTCCCCCATCAAAACAAAACAAACCTTCGTAAATATAAAATATAAAACTATAAGGTAAAACTGAACTATCTAAATGAGAGTATGTTCTTTGATTCCCTTTTAGTAAGAGGTTTTAGGTTTACCCATCTTCAGGTTAGAGAAAATAAGTAAAAGTGCAGCCTAGAGGCCCCATGAAATAGAAGCCAAAGGAATCAGAGGGACATTGGAGTGTCCTAAAAGGTTAAGAACATCTGTCCCTGCTGTTCACCCAATGGTGAAGGGGAAAGAACTGCTGTCCCCACCCCCTGCAAATTGTCCTTAGAGACACCTGCAACCTGCCTCACTGCTCCTCGAAAATGAGCAGCAGCAGACACTACTGAGCTCTTACCACAGGCAAGGCACTATGCTGAGGGCCTAACACTCATCTTTACATGCCCCACAAGGTGGACACCATTATGATCATTACCATATGACAGATGAGGAAATGAGGAAACTGAGGTAAAGAAGTTAGGGGGCATTTGTCAAGGTTCCAGTCCTAGTAATTAATGGGACAATAACCAAAACTCAGGCCTTCATGCTCTAGAGCCCAAGTTACATCTTAGATCAATGTGCTTCTTTTTAAAAATATGATTCCAATAAATAACTCTGGAAAATGAGCAGTTAAAATAAATCCCTTACCACTGAGACCACAGAGCAGCCAGAATGTTTTTGAAACCCTGACAAAATCCTCTATGACTGCTAATTACTCCCCACTACCAAAAGGAGGAAAGAGGCTGAGTGAAGTCAAGAATAAGGAACAGAGACCCTCCCAACCTCCCTGTATTCGGAGACTTTGCAGAACTCCTAACAGTCAAGCGAGGACTCTGAAACTCCCAGCAAAGCTTGAGAAGGCAGCCCTGCAGAAGAGACATTGAAAGGACACCACGCACCTGCACAACAGATGGAGGACCTGGATCAGCTGGGGTTGCTTCTGAGAGAGCAATACTGGTGGCAAGGTGGGGGGATAGAGGTGAAAAACAGCAAGAGACTGGCTTCATTTCCAGAGAAATACCAAGAGAGAAGCCATTTCCAGAGAAAAATCCAAGATACAGTTTCAAGTTTTAGCTGTTGCCCTGAGCTGCTATAAAATCTGGGCTTGGATTTTTTTTTTTTAATGTGTAGAAAGGGGTTAATATTACCACTCACAGGGCTATCATAAAGACTTGAGTTTTTTTAAATATAACTTTATTTTATTTATTTATTTTTATGTGGTGCTGAGGATCGAACCCAGGGCCTTACACGTGCAAGGCAAGCACTCTACCGCTGAGCCACAACCCCAGCCCTTAACACTTGAGTTATTTTCTAAACAGGGAGAGAATGCTCAGCTGAAAATACTATTTAGAGTATGTCAAGACCTGTACTAAGGACTCAAACTTTTTTTTTTTTTAATTTAGTGCTGGGGATTGAACCCAGGGGTGCTTAACCACTAAGCCACATCCCCAGCCTCCTTTTTTAAGAAACATATTTTATTAGAGACAGAAATATATTTATATAATATATTTATATAATAAATATTATTTATATATTAATATTTATTAATATTATAAATATATTTATATAATAAATATTATATATTTATTATATAAATATATATTTCTTAAAAGGGCCTCACTAAGAGGCCCTAAGAGACTGGCTTTGAACTAGTGATCCTCCTGCCTCAGCCTCCCTAGCCACTGGGATTACAGGTGTGCACCATCACACCTGGCTTCAAACATTAACTCTTCATTCTCACAGGCTTGTACAGTTCCACTTAACAGGGGAGAAAAGTGAGGATCAGATTAGTTATGCGATTATTTGTAGCAGTTGAAGGAGCAAAGAAAGACCTCTAAGGAGCAAAGAAAGCCGTAAATCAGGGTCTGGCTCCAGCGGCTATGTGTTTTCCTTGTTACTTTATTCAGTCACACATGGCACAGAATTTTATAGCTAATGATCACTGGAAATATATATCCTGGGTCCTGCCATTATAATACTATTGCTGAATGTCAAATGAGACAAATTTTATTAAGAGAAGAGAGCAATGCCAAGGAAAATCATCCCCTTGGTCCAGTTAGCAAGCCTGAGAGAGAATCACAGGGCAATAAGTACCCAGCACGAGAAAAGACTTTCATCCTGTCCTAGTCTAATCCCCACATAATCTTTGAGGCCTCTTTCCCACATCTCATCTGAATGGTCCTTAGTTTGTCTGAACAAGTGAAAACTCAAGTTACATCTCATAGAGGGTGCTAGAGCTAGACAAAGTCATTCAGCCCATACTTGTAAGCCCAACAACATCATCTGACAAAATTTATATAAAAACAATGAGTACAATAAATACAAGTATTTATTACTTCCCAAGTAAAGGAAGAATCCTAAGTGAAATAGATACAGGCCCTTGGAGTATGAGATAAAAGTCAGAGAATAAAGTAGACAATCCAGGTCATCTGCGCCTAGAGCCACTCTGCTGTAAAACACAAGAGGGAAAGACAAGTTCAGGCAGACCAGCTGGGTGACTCCAAATCTGTGATAAGAAATTAATACAGGTCAAACCACAGGTAACAATGTCCAATACCCTCATTGCCAAGTACCCAGAGGCCTTTTAGGCCTTTGATCCTCTCATTTAACTTTCTCTGTGTGTGTACATATAAGCTTTTTTCTTTTTTTTAAAGTGTTAGCTATCCCATGGGAAATCTGGAAGGCAGGGAGTAAGGGACTTCCACAAACCAGAAAAACCAGGCTCTATCGAGATGTAAATAAGACGAACAGTAGTAAGAAGAGCCAACAAGTGTGTGCAGTCTGTGTTGGAAGTCAACTGAGTGATCAGACAGTGAAGACCTGAATGAATTCAGGGAAGGGTAGTTCAACTGCCAGGCAGCCAAAGGGATCCTAATGAGATATGCTTCAACCTACATGATAAGCAGAAGCAAACAAATTCCAGTAAAGACCCAAGTAAGGACAACGATCAGATGTGGAAGAAAGTGTGGCTGAAAGTTCCCATTGGAGTGGCTTGGTGAAGTCAAGTCATAGAGGCAAGCTCAGCAAGCAGCTGACAGGCCTGAAAGGCAGGCAATTTCTCTGGAGGACTCTAGGAGGAAAATGGAGATTTACAGATCAATTCAATCCAAGTGGGAAGAGGTGCAAGAGAAGCCAAAGGAAAGGCAAAGAGGCTACCAACCCACACTTGATGGATTACTACTTGGATGGCTAGAAGGTAAGCTCCAGGAATGCAGAGATTTTTGTCATCAACCATATTCCCAAGGGTGGCACATAACAGGCACTTAATAACTATTTGTTCAATATAAGAGGCAGGGATGGATGCATCATTTCAGTTCAAGAGAGCCTGACTTGAGCTCAAGTGCTATTGGTTCAGGGCAAGTGTTTGGGAAAGAAAGAAAAATCTTTAAACGCGAACACTTGTGACCAAATCATTCACTGATAAAGAGCAGAAGTCATCCTTCTTCTGTTTCCAGTGAGTCAGCAAGATCTCTAAAGTGCAAGTAAGAAGGCACAGGGCTGCATTTGTAGCTCAGCGGTAGAGTGCTCGCCTAGCACATGTGAGGCCCTGGGTTCGATCCTCAGCAACACATAAAAATAAGTAAATAAAGGTATTGTGTCCAACTACAACTAAAATAAATGAATAAATAAATATAAAAAAAGAAGGCGCAGGGTGGACTGGGGGACATGGCTCACTAGTAGAATGTTTGCCTGGCATCCACAAGGGCCTGGGTTCAACCCCCAGCACCAAAAATGAAAAAATAGAAGTGCAAAGCCAGCAGCACTTCTTCACTAAAAAATCACTTGGGTCCAGGTATATCAAACTAAAGTTTAGCACTGCAGTTCAAAACCAATTTGCTCTTTTAACTCCTATTTCCCATTATTCTATAAATGGAGGCACGCCCATTGGAAATGAAAAAAAATCAATATTGTTAAAAGATAAATCCTGGGGCCGGGGATGTGGCTCAAGCAGTAACGCACTCGCCTGGCATGCGTGGGGCACTGGGTTCAATCCTCAGCACCACATAAAAATAAAATAAAGATGTTGTGTCCACCAAAAAACTAAAAAATAAATATATATAAAAAAAAGATAAATCCTTCCCAAGTTTAATTTAATGGAGTTATCTGAGTAAAAGCAAGAATACAACAACAATTTGCAAATCAGGCAGTCCTCCAACCAGTGTAGGTTCACAGAATTCCAACCAACATCATCTGACAAAATTTATATAAAAACAATGAGACACAGAAAACAACTTAATTGACTACAGCTTAGTCTATCAATCAGTCAACTGGTTACAGCTTAACTAGTTGGTTGTTTAGTCTAATTAAGTGGTTACAGGGCTTCCTGAAACCAACCAAGTGACAGTGATTAAACCCAGTGACTGTGATTAAACTTTATACTAGTTTGGTCTTTTGGACCCAGTCCAAATGTATGTCTTCCCACAAACTATACTTAACAATACTAACCACCATGAAAGGTTTTGTCAAAAACCTAGCCCTCACAATGAAACTGTCTAGAAACTCCTATTCGTCCTTTAGAATCCACTTCTAGCAAACGTCCCGACAGCCCCTCCTTAGATCAGTACTTTGGTACACTGCAAATACTTCTCTTATACTAATGTCATTGCGCTAATTTTTAAATTTTCCCTACCAGACTATGAATTCCATGGGGGAAAAGATAGATTCATTTGTCTGCAATCACCAGGACTTGGCATAGTTCTTGAGAGGCTGACATAAACAGAATCAATTTTTAACTTTACTATTCTAAATTAAATTATTTCCCCCAGCTCTGAGCAAAAAAAATAGAGAAAGACAAGGGGACCAGTGGCAGAATGTAGAGAAGGGGCTCTAGAGTTAGGGAAAGAAGAGTTCCCAGGTTACACTGGCTTCTGCAGAAGGGAGGAGTCCCATGTCTAGGGAAACAATTATTTCTTGAGCAGTTCCCTTCACAGGGGCCCAGGTGCTCTCAGGAAAGTCACTGCTCACAGTATCTTACTGACTTCACAAGATTGACCAATAAAAAAAAAAGTTAAAACAAAAACATCTCCCACGAGTTTCTGGGCTGAGAAATCCACTGAATTTCTATATAGCTAGGGTTGCCATAATTAAAATCTAATTTAAGTTCCCTCTTGACTGTCATTCAGTTATTTGAGAAATACTTTCCTGACTGCCAACTACGTAGAAGGTATTCTGCTAGGTTATGAGGAACATGGAGATACTGTTTAGAGATTCCAACTGAAGAGGAGTTGTTAAAACAACACATATTACTGTCATCAAGGAAAGAAACAGAGTGGAATTCAGAGTATTCCACTCAGGGAAGACTAATCCAGATGAAAGGATTAAGGGAGAGAGCTCATACTGGACCTTAAAGATAGAACGAGTATACACCATTAAAGAAGGACGCTACCACCACATTACAAGGCAAAATTGAGAGCTCTAGGAGGAGGAATTTCATGACCAAAAGTATATAACAGGACACACAGCATGTTAAGGAAATGGCTATGAGCAGAATCTGGGACACCTGTACCAGAAACACATACATCAGGCACAGTAGGGTTTGGATTTTTGGTTTTTTAGTTGTAGATGGACACAATACCTTTATTTTATTTTATTTATTTATGTGCTGCTGAGGATCAAACCCAGTGCTCCACTCATGCAAGGCAAGCAGATTACCACTGAACCACAACCCAAGCCCAATAGTAGGGTTTTGATAAATGCTGAAAGAAGTGAACTAGATTAGGGAGAATTCTCAGTGGGAAACAAAGATATTGTCTTTAGCTAAGTGCAGTAGTATATGCCTATAATCCCAACTACTCAGGAAGCTGAGGCTGGAGCATCTCAAGTTAGAGGCCAGCCTGGACAATTTAGGGAGACTCTGACTCAAAATTTAAAAAAATTTAAAGAGGATTTTTTAAAAAAGCCTTTATTTTATTTATTTTTATGTGATACTGGGGATCGAACCCAGTGCCTCACACGTGCTAGGCAAGTGCTCTACCACTGAGCTACAACCCCAGCTCCTCAAAATAAAAAGTTTTTAAAGGGCATATGGGGTAGCTCAGTGGTAAAGTGCTTGCCTAGCACTTGGGATTGAGCTGGGTTCAATCCCCAGTACCCTAAAAAAAATAATAGTAATAATAATTGACTCATTCTGTAAAGCTAGAAAACAAAAAGTTTTGCTGTTTTAGAAAAACTCACCTGGTTGTGTTTTTACAAAAAAAAAAAAAAAAAAAGCAGATGTGGAAAGTGTTAACAAAATTCCGGAATTTTAGATCGGTTTATCTAATTTCCTGGTTTTACAGCTTGGGAGTGTAGTTCAATGGTAGAGCACTTGCCAAGCATGCATGAGGACCCTGGGTTCCATCTCCAGCCAAGGAGGAAAAAAAAAAAGGAATGCAAACTAACAGTGCCTGAACTAAGGCAGTGGTATCATGAAAAGAAGATGGGAGACAGTTTCTTGGGAAACTACTTCCAAACTCACTTTCTCTCTCCTAGTTCTTTCTCCAAGTGTTGTCTGCTGCTTACTCCAGCAGCTAAAAACCCCAAGGCCTCCCACCTGCAGCAACCTCCAGGTTGTTCCTTTTAACTTCTACTCTGGCCCTCAATGCCACGGGGCAGCCTGTCCTAAAGCAGCAGCTAGTTCAATCACCACTCAATCTCTCACAAAGAAGCCCCTTGCCTCGGTCAACATCAAACCCGTCTCCTCTGTTCAACACAATGACTAGTAAGGTCTCTCTGAGAGCTACAACACAACATGTTGTCCCGGCAGTTTTGAAAAGCGGTAGCCCTCCTAAAAACGGCAAAAATTGTGTGTTTAGGTTCAAAAAGGTTTTCGAATAAGATTCTTCTTGTGAAGAGACCATGCAGAATTGTAGTCAGCGTCAGGGGCTGAGCATCTCTATAGGCCACCGGGGGTTGCGATACGCAACACACATCCTGTGCCATCCTCAGCATCTGTCCAGTGGGGTCGTGGGTGAAGAGCCCACCAAGGGCCAGCCGAGCAGCAGAACTTGCACGGTCTGGGCTGCCTACCGCTCCCAGTGGGGCGGTCCTGCCGTGGAAACGGGCGGGGCAGTACTGGGTTAGCACGTCGCCCTTAGGAAGTGGAGCCTCCGTGGGACTGCAGGGTGGCCCGGGGCAGAAGTAGGGAAGCGGTTCCGGCAAGGATGCGGGAGCTTGCTTGCGAGGACAAGCAAGAAAGGGAAGGACTGTCCGCGAGCGCAGGAGTGGGCGAGGCGGAGGAAAGCCGGCCTGCGACAGGGCTTCACAGGGACGGCGCACAGGGGGCGTCATGCGCTGCCAGACGACTGAGATCAGCGGCGGACAGGGAAAGGTGGGAGGAACGCTCACCTTCTTCACGGCTGGCTGGAAGAGGAAGTCCCCGGCCTCCTTCAAGTCCAGCCAGATCATGGGCATGCGGGGCACAGCCTCCATGGCGACAGCGCCCTGCGGCCACTGGCCGCTCCCTTCGCCGCTTAGTTGCGGGTTCAACCGCGCGCACGGCCCCGCCCCTCCGCGCCGGAAGTCGCTCGTCACGCGGAGACGCACACTACCCCACGGCCTGCTGGGAGGCGCAGTCCGCCCCGCGCCGCCTTTTACCCAGGTGGTCTCCGATTGCGCATGCTCGGTTGCCTTCGCGTGGAGGAAGTCGGGAGGGGAAATTCCGCCGAAGGAAAAGGGTTTCTGGGAGTGGTGGTTTCTGTCCGCTAAGCGGCGAGGTCCTGCCCACTCAGTGCTTAGTATGGGCCAGTTAGAGATTTCACTGGGAATTTACATTCCCAGTATCCTCGAAGGCCGCGGAGGACTGGGGCTGGGGCTGTTTGAAGTTGGTGCGCGGCGGGCTGCGCGAGAGGAGTAACAGAAAACATCCCTCAAGGCGGTGCGAGGGAGGCTTCCGGGCCATTCCAAGTCCTCGGAGGACGCACCGAGTGGAGACTGGCGTATTTAGCCCCACTTGGAAGGCCTGGCACTGCCTGAGAGAACAACACTTCCTCTTGTGGTAAAAGGAAAAGAGTGGACTTAAGAGGACCTAGGAGCTCCCAGACTCCGGAAGGGCTCTTGTCTCAGAAAGGCGACCTGTAGGGCAGAAATTTTTAAATCCTATGTATATACTACCTAGTTTTAGAAATAAATAGAGAATGGTTTGCAGATAGTGCAAAGTGGAAGCCTTTTGTTGTCTTCCAGGAGAGAAGTGATGGTGGCTGTAGTTAGGGGAGGTAAACAGTGGGCAGAGAAACTTTGTGCCCACTTTGAAAAACATGTGAGGACTATTTTGGCGATAAAATGATTAGAACTAGGCGTGGATGGATTTAAGGGGAAGGAGGATGTCAAAAGATAATTTCCAAGTCCCTAGCCTATGTAGCTGGTGGCTGCCGTCCTGTTTGACATGGTCGGGTTCAGGTCTGTGAAGCTGGAGACGGATACCTTCAGAGGAAATGTGGAGCAGACCATGAATGTAAGATGTGGACTCATAAGGCAGGCTTCAACTCCAAAGCAGGGTCCAGGTCTCCTTTGCAGTGAAACCAGAGCCTTTCAACACTCAGTCAAGAGCCTACCTTCATGCCAGCTGGACATAGAGCAAAGAGGAAAGAAAAAAAGCACACCAATATTCATGGCAGCGTTATTTACTATAACCAAAAGATGGAAACAACTCAAATGTCCAGCAACAGATGAATAGATAAACCAACTCAGTTTATACATACAATGGATACTATTCAGCCATACAAAGAAGGAATTTCTGATATACTAAGCGAAATAAGGTAGTCACAGAAGAACAGATATTCTTTATGATTCCACTTATAAAAAAGAAATGATAAAAAGAAAATTTTATCATCTTAAAAATATCTTATTTCTAGAAGACCATCTTGAGGTCACTTTATCAGAGGTGGAGGAATTAAGGACAAGTCCCACACCCTTCAAAACTACCCAACACAATTTATAGTAAAGGAAATGCAGAAGTGTAAAACGGCTTCCCTTAAGGCTCTCTGATGGTAAGGTAGCAGTCAGGTATAGGGTTGATATAGAACTGCAAGACCCAGGTATAGAAGCTGGGTCCAGAGCAGACTGAGGAGTAGGAGCTAGTGTTGCTAAGCAAAGAGGCAGAAGCTTAGCCACAGAACACAGGGTAGCCCCCAAACGTGAAGCCAGCAAAGGGTCAGATTTAAGCAGTTGCAGGTCAGTATGAGCCAGAACAGGAAGAGAAGCAGGGTAGGAGCCTATAAATATGCCTTTCAAGACATCGAGAAGACATGCAGGCTAGGTACAAAAAGGAGCTCTGGCCAGGTTCTGGGATTCAGAGCAGCCAGGCAGATTGAGCTTCTGAGCTTCCCAGAGTGACAACTTTGGGTGGCAATGATTGTCTCCTTCCTTGATCCTCAATCCTCTAGAATGGGAATACCTGGCCCCACTTGGTGTTTCTGGGGTTGAGCTACAACAGACAACCTGTGAGTTCCAGGTGTATCAGTTTTCTAGAGTTGCCCCAATAAAGTTCCACAGAGTAAGTGGCTTAACGTGTTTATTTTCACACAACTCTGAAGGCTGGAAGTTCAAGGTCAAGCTGTTTGCAGAGTTGGTTTCTTCTGAGGCCTTTTGCCTTGGCTTATCAATAATCATCATCTCCATGTGTCTTCAGATCTCCCTTTGTCTCCAAATACAGTACTGGAGATTATGACTTCAACATAGGAATGGGGTGGGATGCAAAATTCACATAATAAGGTTTCAATTACACGAAGGGTGATTGGTGTGAAAAACACCAAATACCTGCATAGGTCTTGAATACTGAGGCCAGGATGGGACAGCAACAGTGGGACAGCAGAAAGTATGTCTCTGAGGGAACAGGGGGTGGGGGTGAGGGTGCCCTCCTAACACATATTTCTCCAGCACAGTTGGGAGTTACAGGAAGCATAGCTTCAATGGTACTGGAGAAGAGTCAGCTTCATCACAAGGGGGCAGCAAACACCTAATTTACCCAGGTCTCCTGACATTTACCTTAAGACAACTTCTCCATCACACTTAGCAGAGCTGCATGGGTCTTCAAAGATACACACACACACACACACACACATGCCCTTTCCTGTGTTACCCATGTGGAAACAGCCTGGGCTTGGGGAGGAGATCACCTAAAGTCTTCCAGCAAGTGAATATAAGAGACTGGGCTGAGCATGGGTCCCTTACGTTCACTTATTCAGCAAATATTTTCTGAACACCCACAGTGTCCTACAAATGGTGTCCTATAAAATGGGTGAGGGGTTCACCCTCGTAAGGTCACATTCTAGCAAGGGGAGATGTATATCAACTATAAAGAACAGTATGTGGGGGCTGGGGATGTGGCTGGGCTGGGGATGTGGCTCAAGCGGTAGCACGCTCGCCTAGCATGCGTGCGGCCCGGATTCGATCCTCAGCACCACATACAAACAAAGATGTTGTGTCTGCCGAAAACTAAAAAATAAATATTAAAAAAAAAAAAAAAGAACAGTATGTGGGCTCAGGTTGTGGCTCAGTGGTGGAACACTTACTTGCCTAGCATACATGAGGTGCTGGGTTCAATTCTCAGCACCAGATATAAATAAATAAATAATATCCATTGACAACTAAAAAAATATTAAAAAGAAGAAGAAGAAGAACAACAACAACAGTATGTTAGGGGCTGGGATCATAGCTCCATGGCAGAGTGCCTGCCTAGCATGTGTAAGGCACTGGGTTTGGTCCCTAGCACCACATAAAAACAAACAAAATAAAGGCATGCTATCTACAACTACGAAAAAAATTAAAAATAAAAAACAAACAAGCAAAAAAACCCAGTCTGTTAGATGGCAACACCTGCTATGGTGAAAAGAAAAAAACAGAACAGGGATAGTTTTGGGAGGAGGACATTTGCAATTTTATATCAGGTAATCAAGGGAGGCTTCACTTTGAAGATACTTACTGAGCAGAGATCTGAAGGAAGCGAAGGAGCAAGCTAGGGGCATAGCTAGGGGAAGCATATTTCAGAAAGAGAGCCGCAGATGCAAAGGCGCCAAGCCAGGACTATATCTGGCATGCCTGAAGAACAAGCAGGAAGCCAGAGTGGCTGAGGCTGAGTGCCTGTGGAGAACAGCAGGAGGTGAGGTCAGAGAAGCACTGGGAGAGGGGAAGAAGGTTGTATATTGCATATTGAGGACTTGGGTTTTTCTTTGGACAAGTTGGGAGACCATAAAGAAAGTTCATAACAGAACCAGAAATATGGTCTGACTTAAGCTTTATAAATGGTCACACACACTACTGTATGGATAGACTAAGGAGGGGACAAGAAGAAAGGGCCCACCAAGGATTTCAGATTCCTATGACACTGTTCTGGGTTCTGGGAGAGTGTGTGGAGGGTTGAGAACTGCACCACTTGGATTCAGCCTTCAGCGTCTTCCCAGTGAAGTCTGGGATGTGGACACCCAGAAACATATGAAGGGACTTCAGGATAGTACATTTCTCAACAGGATGGGGCAGAAGGGTTTAATGTGCTCAAACTGGCCAAGGAGGCCAGGCCACCTCCACAGAAGTGGGTCGGGGTAGTGTGAACCCAGAGTGACTGAGAGGGTTGGTGAGGAAGGAAGGCTTCCAGGAAGATGAGTGTAGTCCATAGGTTCAGTACAATTCCCACCAAACCTTTTTTTTTGAGGGTGGGGGAAAATTGACATATTTCCCAAATATATATGGAAAAGCAAAGGCCTTAGAAAAGACTAGACAGCCTTAAAAAAGAAAAAAGAAAAAAAAAATAGAAGCCCTATCCCACCAGATATCCAGACTTGTTAGAAATCCTAGTAATTGGGTATTTATTCAGTGTGGTTATTTGCTCAGGAATGCAACATTAGACCATCCAAATGGAAGAGAGAACCTAGAAGCCGACCCAGGACATCCACCACATAGATTCCAGAGGAAAGGAAAGGTTACTAAATAAGTGACTCAGGCCAACCAGACACCCATCTATATGAGACAAAAAATAAAGTGGAATCTCTTTTGGATTGAGTTTTCACCCAAAAATATATTGACGGCGTACCCTATTACCCTCAGTATCTGTGAATGTGACATTATTTGGAAATAGGTCTTTGCAGATGTGAAATTAAGATGTGATCATTCTGGATTGAGGTGGATCCTAATATGCATTGACTGGTAACTTTATAAGAATTTTTGTGGAGCTGGGGTTATAGGTCAGTGGTAGAGTGCTTTTCGAGCCTGTGTGAGGCACTAGGTTCAATCCTTAGCACCACATAAACATAAAAAATAAAATAAAGGTTTTGTGCCCATCTACAACTTACAAAAAAGAAAAGAACTTTTGCCTTAAGTCTGTGACAGCAACTCATACTCAAGTTTCTAACCTGTCAATCTGCCCTGTACACTTTGGACTAGCCCCCACAGTCATATGAGCCATTTCCTTAAAACAAATCTCTATCTCCTGTTGGCCCTGTTTCTCTGGGAAGCCCTCACTGGTATAGAGTCATAACTCATGCTATGTTTCCAGTAGTGTTTGAAGTCAGGAGAGTAATTTAGATTTTTGTTTTGTTTTGTGGTGTCAGGAATTGAACCCAGGGGCGCTTTACCACTGAACTACATCCCTAGCCCTTATTTATTTATTTATTTAGTTGGGGGAGTTCTCACTAAGTTGCTAAGGTTTTCACTAAATTGCTGAGGCTGGCCTCAGACTTTCATTCGTCCTGTCTCAACCTCCAGAAATGCTGGGACTGCAGGGTTGCACCACCATTGTCATCAGGAGAATGGTCATCCTTGGGGCTGGAAGCAGAGTAGAGATTGGAAATGGGATACACAGAGGACTTTGGGGGGATTCTGAGAATGTTCTGGTTCTTGATTAGGGCACTGGTTACAGGAGTTTGTTTCCTTCAGGAAAAGAAAACAAACTGCACACTTATTCTGAACAATTTTTTTGTGTATATGTTGCGTTGTTCAATAAAAAGTTAACACAAAAACTTAAGTCCAGTAGATTAGGGACCAAAATGAGAAAGACATATATTTATAATTTTTAGAAGAAGATATAGGAGACTATCAACTCCAGGAGGGAAGGATTTCTTCAACAAGACAAAAAATAACAATAACAAATAAAAATAAAACAAAAAACCAAGCACCAGTAGTGATGGAAGATCAATAAATTAAACTTAATTTGCATTAAGAAATCCCAGTGAGGGCTGGGATATGGTTCAGTGGTAGAGTGCTTGCCTAGCATGTGTGAGGCACTGGGTTTGATTCTCAGCACCACATACCAATAAATAAATAAAATTTAAAAATTCAACAACTGGGCTGGGGTTGTGGCTCAATGGTAGAGTGCTTGCCTATCACCTACAAGGACCTGGGTTCGATCCTTAGCACCACATAAAAAAATTAAATTAAATAAAGGTGTTGTGTCCAACTATAACTAAAAAATAAAATATTAAAAAAAATTAATCAGGGGACTAGGGATATAGCCCAGATGGTAGAGTGCTAAGCAGCCTTACATGCACAAGGCCCTGGGTTCAATCCCAGTACCAAAAAAAAATAAAATAAAATAATCAACAACTAATACAAATATTAAAAAAAAAAAAAGGAAAAAAGAAAGAAATTCCAGTGAACAAAAGACATAAAATACAGGTGCTAGCTTAAAGAGGCTCCTACTTGCCAACTCTGGGACAATTTGAGTATTAAAATAAAATAAGGATAGAAAGAGATTATAACCCATTGAATAAAAGAATATATAAATTTACATAAGTATAAATAAATAAGTGAGGGTAAAAGCCTTCTCCACTGTAAGAAGCCAACAGATAGATGACATTAGAAAATCAATATTTGGCAAGCATTTTAATAATTCAGGCATAATTAATAATGGACATAAAAATCAGTGCACTTGAGAAGTAAAGTAGAGGGTAATTGCCCAGTCCCACAGTGTCTCCCCACAGGGCACTTATTAGTTACAAAGGGAAAAGCAGAAACTGTGTATGGAGATACCTGGCAAACCTTGGCTTAGCCAAGTGATCAGACTTAATATCACCAGCATTGTGTCTTAGCCAAATGATGAGATTTAGTATCATCAATGAGATAAATCTACATCATATGCCTTCTGGTATAATGCTCTTAATATTTTTTTTAATTTTCAATTGATTATTGTTTTTAGTTGTAGATGGACACAATACCTTTATTTTATTTATTTATTTATTTATTTATTTTTTAAAATATTTATTTTTTAGTTGAAGTTGAACACAATATCTTTATTTTATTTATTTATTTTATGTGGTGCTAAGGATTGAACCCAGGGCCTTGTACATGCTAGGCAAGTGCTCTACCGCTGAGCCACAACCCCAGCCCCAAGATCAATTTTTCATATTTTATTTATTTTTATGTGGTGCTGAGGATTGAACCCAAGTGCCTCACACATGTTAGGCACGATCTCTGAGCTACAGCCCTAGCCCAGATGCTCTTAATCTTAATGTAATTATGAAACAACATTAGACAAATGTAAATGAAGGACATTCTATGATATAATTAGTCTGTAATCTCCAAAAAATTTCAAAATTCAATGTTCTGAAACACAAAGAAGTACTAAACAGACAACAAAAAGAATATAAAACATAATATGGAATTTTTCTTCTTCTTCTTTTTTTTTTTTTTTTTGCAGTACTGGGGATTGAAAGCAGGGGTGTGCTCTATCTACCAATGAGCTACATCCCTAGCTTTTTTTTTTTTTTTTTTTTTTGAAACAGGGCCTTGCTAAGTTGCCCAGACTGATCTAGAATTTTCCCCAGCCTCCCAAATAGCTGAGCTTATAAACATATGCCACCATGACTGCTCATGACATGGGATTTTCTTTTGCTTCAAAGGACATTGCTAGGAAAATTGATGATATCTGAATAAGGCCTGCAGATTAGATAATGGTAGCATATCACTGTTAATTTTCTGATTTTCATTATTGTCCAGAGGTACTTTTCAATGTAGGGGAATGGTCTTGCTTTTAGGAAATAGACACAGAAGTATTTAGGAGTTAAAAGGCTCTGTTCTTCTCAAGTGGCTTGGGGCTCAGCAGGGTGTGTGTGTTATACATTTAGAGTGAAAGAGGGAGGGGCAAATGTAAAGTGTCAACATTTGGAGAATTTGGGTAAAGGGTATGATGGAACTCTTGCACTATTTATGTAACTTTTCTGTGTAAGTCTGAAATTATGTCAGAATTAAAAGTGAAAAGAAAAACAAGACACTGTAAAGAAAGTGAACACACAAAGACAAATTGGAAAAAGATATTGCTAAGTCATAATCAAAGAAAGATTATCATCTAGAATATATAAAGAATTCTCATGGGGCTGGTGTTGTGGCTCAAAGTAGAGTGCTCACCTAGCATGCACTAGGAACTGGGTTCGATCCTCAGCACCACATAAATATATTGTGTTCACCTAAAACTTAAGAATACCAAAAAAAAAAAAAAAAAGGATTCTCATGAGGGCTGGAGTTGTAGTTAGTTCTGGTAGAGCACTTGCCTCACATACATGAGGCCCTGGTTTCAATCCTCAGCACCACATACAAATAAATAAATAAAAACAAAGATATTGTGTCCATTTACAACTAAAAATAAAAATATTTTTTAAAATTCTCAAGAAAGACAGCACAATAGAAGAAGAGGCATACAATTTGGACAGGAACTTATAGGAATAGCTAAAAATCACATGGAAAAATGTCCCTCTTCATCAGTAACCCCCCCCCCCAAAAAATGCAAACATACTATACTGAAAGGCCATCTTCAGATGGTGAGTATGCACCAGTCAATAGTATGTGTTGCATATAGTCCGCGATGGGTATGAATTACTTTCATGATCCAAATGAAATTCCAAAAATAAAGCTCTCATAATGCACACACAAAATGATAATGTTGAGGTGTTAGTGAGGATGTGGAGCAACAGGAACTCTGATCTGCCACAGCTGGGATTGTATATGAGTGCCACCACTTTGGAAACTGGTATTGTCTAGTCAAATCATCACTGTTTATCGCTGTGACCAGCACAGGGCTGTCTTTTTGCCCTGCAAGGAGTCCCGCCCACAAACACCAGGAGGTATGTCCAGGAGAATGATCATCACAGCCCAAACAGGAAACAAGCAGGTAGAGTGTTTGCCTAGCATGTGCAAGGCCCTGGGTCCAATCCCCAGAACCACAAAACAAACAAACAAACAAACAAACAAACAAAAAAACATTTACAAAAAGGTAGGTGGGCGCTCTGAAGAAGAACCAAAAGAGAGGTGTTATAGGGTCTTGATTTAACATCTGCGCAGCCATCTTAAGTGTTAAGTTTCACTTCCCTGTACTTCCTCTCACTGGAACTCCCCCCAGCCCCATTAGTGACCTACCCCATGGTATCATAACCCCAAGCCAATCCCAGAAGGACACGACCCCATGACTCTGGAAAGCCATGGTGCCATGGACCTAAACCAATCCCATGCTAGTCCCACCCGCCCAGCTCTGCTGCAAGCACCCCCAGCCTCTCCCATAGCGCCACAGCTCCAGCTCCAAACCCCTACCCCACAAAAGCTGAGCCCCGAACACCTCACCTCAGGCGCCTCTCTCCACTCTATAGAGGGATGGCCTTTATTTGGCAGCTTTGACAAATAAACCTTGGTGTGGATCTCTGCCTGGTCTCAGTCTCACTTTCCTTTCAGGTGTGGCTTGGCAGGAGAAAGAAGACAGGAGGAGAGGGAGCTCACCTGGTCTCAGAGCTGGCAGAGTGGGGGCCAGAGCAGGAGCACCTCCATCATATGCCTGTTCTCCCAGCTACCATCTGGGTTCCTGGAGTTTGGAAGGCAGCCCTCTCCCACAGGCCCCAAACAATTGGGAACCTGCTCCATCAGGGCAGCAAAGAGAGGCTGCTGGGCCTTGCAGCACAGCCTCTTCCTCTAGGAGGTCCTGCCCCTCCAGAGACCTCATAGCACTGGACATTTTCTCCTGCCAAAAGGCTCCAACTCATGGAATTTGCAAATAAGGAACAGGTCAAAGACCTTTGAAGTTCATCCCCAGAGTCAAAACTGCTCCCTGGGGCTGGGGTTGTGGCTTAGCTGTATGTACAGCGCTTGCATAGCATGTGTGAAGACCTGGGTTCGATCATCAGTACCACATATAAATAAGTAACATAAAGGTATTATGTCTACCTACAACTAAAAAATATGCATATTAAAAAAAAATGGCTCCCAGGGCATTGCCAGCAGATGACCCCAAAACCATAGTTTTGCCATAACACAGCCACAATCCTGGGGGCCTTTGGCTGCACCAAAGTCCAGCAGATTTGAATTATGGGTTTTGGAGGGTTTTTTTTTTGGGGGGGGGGGGTTGTTGTTGTTTATTTGTTTGTTTAGGGATAGTTTTAATTCTTGGGTAGGTGGCCCCATTGGACCAGTATCTGTGAAGGGAAAGGGAGCAATGGTGGATTTACCTGTTTCCTACCTAGAACAAATTCCCCAATTCAAGCCATTGATATGGAGGGACTCCAGGGGCCTTTCAGGATTGTAAAGCTTACCCTCCCAGATTGCCTGGTGCTAGGCAGTGAACAATAGCACAGACAAGTGTGACAGAACTTTTGAGACATCTGGCCCTTGTAGGGAGACCCTATATTCTGGCCAGCATCCCCATGGGAGAGCCAAACCCATTGGGTCAGGATTGGGGTCAGTCTTGGGTACTCTCAGATGCCACCAAGGTCTCTGTGCCTGGGGTAGTGAAGTAACTGGTGTCCACAGTGCTGGTTTTGGAACAAGAGGTGTGTGTCTCCATGGGACCAATGTGGCCACAACTTCTTTCTTCACCTGACTCAACTTGCACATGTCCCTTGGGTAGTGGAGCAACTTGTGTCCACAATCTGGGTTTTGGAACATCAGGTGTGTGTCCCCATAGAACCAAGGTGGTCACAGCCACTTTCTTCATCCCACTCAACTTACAACAGGCCACTTGAGCAAGGGCTCCTGGGATCTGTGCCCATCTCCTGACCAACCCAATACAGCAATGGAAAGCTGAGGCCTGAGAAAGATAGGGGCTTTCACAAGGGCCCACTGCTGGACAGGGGGTGGGGGGGTCCTTTCTTCACAATTCCAGCCCTTATGAAAGGTGTAGCTCCAGTCATCTTTTCAAGAAAGGTGTGGGAGTCATGGGGACATTTAGGAAGAGACCTAGGTCTCTCTTTTGAGCTTGTATAGAGCACAGGGGCACATGTACCCCTGGGGGGACCACTCACTTGAACAGTAGCTCTTGCCCCTCACAAGTGGAGGACTTCCCTAGGTGTGGGAGGGAGGTTCTATTTCCCAGTGTTTAGGACATCCACTGTCCTAGACCTGGCCCCAGTGGAGGCAAGTCTTGGAGAAACTTCCTGCTGGACACCTGGAATCCTGTCCTCACCCCCGGAAGCTCATCTCCCAGCAACTAGACCAAGACCAGCCCTGCAGCCTCTCCTCTGAAGGGAACGTGCTGCAGTAGATAACTCTAACTCGGGTTGAAATCGCATCATCCCCACTTGCCAGCTCTGTATCTGAACCCGGTTCATAACCTGCTGGTGCTTTAGTGTCCTCATCTGCAAAATTGGGTTAATGATGGCCCCCTTCTCTGTGTTTGGCAGAGGCAGGCACTCGTGTTTACTAGGGGTCTTGGCTGTGCTGCAGTAAAAGCCACCACACCTGAGGCTCCCTCTGCCTCACAAGTTGGCGCAGGGTCTCCACCCATATCAGCTTTTCTTTGCTTTACAGGCAAGAAAACCAAATCACAGAGAGATTGATTAAAAAGCAGCGAGAAAATGGCAGAGGTGGGATTTGAACATGGACGTCATAATGGGACTATTGAAACTGAGGCAAGGCTCACAGGCTGTTCTCTGAAACAGCTCTGGGTTGATTATAAAACACAAGTTATTGAAAGATTTTTATGTAGCTATCAGAGTTTGATCATCTGAACTCACATTCCTAAAGCTTATCTGTCCAAAAAAATAAAAATGAAATAAAACACACACACACAGGGGTCGGAGTTGTGGCTCAGTGGTGGAGCGCTTGCCTAGCATGTGTGAGCCATTGGGTTTGATTCTTGGCATATAAATAAATAAATAATAAAGGTCCATCAACAAATAAAGAAAATATTAGTTAAAAAAATCCACGTGCAATGGCACATGCCTGTAATTCCTGTGGCTCGGGAGGCTGAGATAGGAAGGTCGCAAGTTAAAAGCCCACCTCAGCAAAAGAGAGGTGCTAAGCAACTCAGTGAAATCCTGTCTTTAAATAAAATAAAAAATAGGTCTGGGAATGTAGCGCAGTAGTTGAGTGCCCCTGGTACATCCCCCTGCCAAAAAAAAATTTTTTTTCATCCACTTGAGAGCCTCCTACCTCAGCCCCCAAGACTGACTCTGCTGCCTTCCAGCCTCAAGCCTTTGGACATGTTATGTAGTCTTAAGGTTTGATACAATTATAAAGGTAACAGGGTCTAGCCCTTATCCATGGCTATCAGATGCTTGAGTCCTACATTTATTACAAGCTTGTGTTGCAAGTAACAGAAAAGCTCACACAAACTAGTTTAGACAGTAAACCTGGAGGCCCTCCACCTTCAGGCAAGGTGTGACCCAGCAGCTCAGTGATGACAAGGATCTGCTTCTTTCTCCCTCTGCCTTCTGTGATGTTGACCTCATCCTAAGAGTGGCCCATCTCATATCACAAGGTATCCTCTTTGTCTCATGTAGTCATGTCTCCTTTTAATTCTGGAAGGAAAGAAAGCCTTGTACTCTCGCCAAAAGTTTTGAGATGTATTCTAATCAGACAAGGTTAATCACATGCCCACCCTGAACCAATGGTATAGTGGCGAGATGGCAGGCACTGGTTGGCTTAGACTAAGTCAAATATTCCACTCAGAACCATGCAGATCCTCAAAAGGAAACCGGGACCTGTGTAAGTTAGGTTTTCATTGCTATGACAAAATATCTGACAAGAACAACTTAGAGAGAGGAAAATTTATTTCGTTCACAGTCTCAGAAATTCAGTTTGTGGTCAACCAACTCCATTAGTCTGGACTCAAGGTAAGGCAGAACATCATAGCAGAAGGCAAATGGCAGAGAAAAAGTTCTCTACTCTTGGGGGCAGGAAGTAGAGAGAGAAAGGAGGAGGGGTCACAAGGAAGATGAACCCTTCCAGGACATGTCTCCAGTGACCCATCTCCTCAGTCACACCCCACCTGCCTAAAGGACTGATTAGGTTATAGCTCTCATAATCGAATCAATTCATCTCTGAATATTCCTGCGTTAACCTAGGAGTTAATCCTATAATACCTCATATCCACACCACAACAAAGCCTCATTGGAAGGGAAAAGAAGTAGGGGAAATAGATGCCCCTCCAGTCTCCTACAGTTTTCCTGCCAACTGGTTTTCTAAACATGGTTCAGTGTCTCCCAAGCTGCCTCTACCATGTGAGATTCCAGCTGCTGTCAGGGGGCTGTCTTGTTGACATGTCTCCCTGACTCTCCAACCTTTGGTTCTGGCTCCAGTCCTGTAAGGCCATAGAACAATCTGGTTGTCTTGTTTGTTGTCTTTCAGAAACAAAGTGGTGCATGTCTGTGATTTCAGTGACTCAGGAGGAAGGAAAGAAAAGAAAGAAACCAAGAGGAGAATCAAAGTCTTCTTGTTGTTTCTCTCCTCCAAGTCAGGATCCCCAGTTTCCCATTATTCTACAGCCAGGTCTTGGCTGTGTCACTTGAACAACTTTCCTAACTTTCAGGGGCCTCATTTTCTTCATCTGTCAATGCTGGAGATAATGTGAGCTTCTCAAACTGGTGGGCAACCCTGCATTAGAGTCTGCAAAGTCCCTAAACGAAACACAATGCAGCATCTAAAACTTTTTTTTGGCAGTTCTTGGGACTGGACCCAGGACCTTGTGCATGCTAGGCTAGCACTTTACCACTGAGCTACAGCCCGAGCCACCCCAAATCTTGATTTTACTGGATTTTCCCACTCCCAAGGAAATACAAAACATCTGAAAACACTTATGGACAATTCAACAATAAAATAACAAATAACTAAATTTTAAAATGTGCAAGCTGGTCACGGTGGCATGAACCTGTGGTCCCAGCTACTCAGGAGGCTGAGGCAGGAGGATCACTTTACTCCAGAAGTTTGAGGCCAGCCTGGGAAAATGTGAGATCATGTCTCTTAAAACAGCAAATATGCAAAGGACTTGGGTAGATATTTTTCCCCAAAGATATACAAATGGACAATAAGCACAAGAAAAGATAGTCACCTTCATTAGTCATTAGGAAAATACAAATACAAATTGAAACCACAATGAAATACAACTTCACTATTCTTAAAAATATTTTGTTTTAATTGTAGTTGGACACAATACCTTTATTTTATTTTTATGTGGTGCTGATAATTGAACCCAGTGTCCCTCACATGCTAGGCGAGCGCTCTACTGCTGAGCCACAACCCCAGCCTCTGGAATAACTATTTTTTTAAAAAAGAGATAATAACAAGTGTTGACAAGGAATGTAGATTGTATTGGAATCCTCACAGATTGCTAGTGAGAATGTAAAATAATACAGCCTCTTTGGAAAACTTAGCAGTTTGGCAGTTCCTTAAAAAGTTGAACCATGGGCTGGGATTGTGTGTGGCTCAGGGGTAGAATGCTTGCCTAACCCACATGAGGCACTGGGTTCAATCCTCAGTACCACATAAAAATAAATAAAATAAAGGTATTGTGTCCATCTACAACTAAAAAAAGTTAAACCATAGAGTTATCATATCAGAAATTCCACTCCTAGGTGTAGATCTAAGATAATTGAAAATATCTCCACTCGAAACCTTGTACACAAATATTCATAGCAACATTATTCACAATAACCAAAACATGAAAACAATCCAAAGGTCTATCAACTAAAGAATGGATAAATACAATGTATTATATCTGTACAATGGAATACCATAAAGCCATAAAAAGGGATAAAGAGGCTGGGTATGGTGGCATACCCCTGTAATCTTGGTGACTTAGGGGCAGGAGGATCTCAAGTTTGAAGGCAGCCTCAGCAATTTAACAGGGCCCTAAGCAACTTAGCAAGATCTTATCTCAAAATAAAAAGGGCTAGGGATGTGGCTCAGTGGTTAAATACCCCTGGGTTCAAACCCTAGTACCAAAAAAAAAAAAAAAAAAAAAAAAGGAATAAAGAGTTCTCCATACAGATATGCTACAACATAAATGAAACAAAAAAACTGTGCCAAGCAAAAGAAGTCAGAAACAAAATGCCACGTAATATATAATTTCATTTACATGAAATGCCCTAAGTAGGTAAATCATAAAGACAGAAAGTAGATTAGTGGTTGCCAGAGCCTGAGGGAAGGGAAAAGTAGAGAATGAGTACAAATGGGTGCAAGGTTTCTTTTGGGGGTGATGAAAATATTCTGAATTGTACATTTTAAAAGGATAGGTCTGGAGCTGGGATTATAAAGCATCACATACAGGGCCTAGAGTTCAATCCTCAGCACCCTCCCTCAAAAGGGGGTATGTGTGAATTTTATGCTATATGAAATTTATCTCAATAAAAAGAGCTTTACTAACTTGGAAAAAAGATCCAGTTGCAGATGTATTATGGAATAGAATCCAAGTTCCATGTGGGTAATATCTTTGTTTCTGGGATCAAAGGAGATCTACCAGATAGAGACAGCAGAGTCCTGTACTGGACTCTCTGAATTGACCTCTTGTGGCACAGGTGGAGATACAAAGCCCAAAGTGAAGGGTCTGTGTCCAGCCACCACAAAGGTCCCTTGCTCCAGTTCAGGGCTCTCACATCACTCTAGGCCCTAGGCTGTTGCCAAATCTTCTTGCCCCTCTTGGCCAATGGTATTTCATAACATTGCCCAACACTTGGTTTCTAGCCAAGGAAAGGATTAGCCGCCCCTTTCAGGAAGGCCTGAGCCTCATGTGTCACCAGAAGCCTTTAGGCAAGGTCCCTGAGTAAGACCTAAAAGGGGCTGAAGGTGGCAGTGTGTCAGAGAGGAGACAATGGCAGGGGCCTGGAAGGCACTTGTATTGGTGGTGGGCTTGGCAGTAGTGTCCTGTGAGGCCTATCGCCGTCTGAGATATGAGGATATCGTCAACAAGGCTGTGAACATCTACAATAGTGGGCAGCGGGGAAAGCCTCTCTTCCGGCTGCTGGAAGCCATTCCACCTCCATCGGTAAGTGTCTGTGGGCTCTATCTGGGAAGCAAGCACCAGGGGTCATATACCCATGAGGCTGATGGGCAGGGCACACTGCCTGGCACAGGCACAAAGTGCGTGGTTGACATCAGCTATTATTATTATAATGTTTCTTCCACCTGAAGGTAAAACCAGATTATAATCTTAGCCTGACCACTGCCTGGCTGGCCAGTTTGGTGTTTCATCCAGCAGGGGGTCTGGGAATCCAGCTTTCATTCAGGTCCTGGGTTTGAGGGAATGTGAGAGCCCTTTCAAGTGGACCAGTCTGGCCTTTGGGGGTTTCCAGCTTTCCCATCCCAGCTGTTGTTAGCTCTCTCAGGCAGCTAAGGGTCAGGGCAGGGGTTCTTGTTCATATTTCACAGGCAATTATATTAAGAAGCAAAGGTAGGAAGGTCATATAGGTAGTGAGTGGTATTCTTTGGATTTCTTTTCAAAAGACTGCACACTTTAAATCTGCTGATTTAATCTCAACAAGCCCCAGGTTTGGTAGCAAATGCTAAGTCCCAGTTTCACCATGTAACCTTAACCTCTCTGTGCCTCCATTCCCTCATCTGTAAAAGGGAGATGGTCATGAGTTTTCTGTTGTTTCTTTAGAACTTTACCTTCAGGATCCCACTCAACTTCACCATTAAAGAGACAGTATGCATTTCCACCCCAAGGAGCCAGCCACAAGAATGTGCCTTCCGTGAAGGAGGGGTGAGTCTCATCCCTCCAACTCCCAGTCTTGGGTGAGGGGAGAGGCCCTCTCCTCCCTTTGGCTAAAGGGGATACTGTCTGCCTCCATGCATCTCAACTGCCCACCTTTCCAGAAGTTTTGAATGTGTAAGCCTTTTTCAAAGTCAGATTTTCCTTGTTGCTTATTTTTCCTCCAATATATTGTCAATCCTTATTACAAAAGCAATATACCCTAAAAAAGAACAAAGTGTGACCATAGTCCCCCTCAAGACCACTGCATTTATTTATTTATTTAAGCTGTGAGGGATTGCCCCCAGGGGTGCTTAACCACTAAGCCATATCCCTAGTCCTTTTTATTTTATTTTATTTCATTTTGAGGCAGGGTCTCGCTAAGTTGCTGAGGCTGGCTTTGAACTTTTGATCCTCCTGCCTTAGCCTCCTGAGTCGCTGAGACGGGCCACACAGGACACTATTGCCAAGCAGGCCTTCCCTACCGTGCCAGGGGAGACCACTGCTTTTTTTTTTTTTTTAATATTTATTTTTTTAGTTGTAGTTGGACACAACTACATTTATGTGGTGCTGAGGATCGAACCCAGGGCCTTGCACGTGCTAGGCAAGTGCTCTACCACTGAGCCACAACCCAGCCCCGAGACCACTGCTTTAAAAAAAATAAATTGGAAAACAACATTTAAAGTCTTATTTCGGTACTTCACATTCTAAAAAATTTCTGATCAGCAACCCCCACTACCCAGGGACAGTCACTAACCGTTGATGCATCTTCCTCGGTATCTTTTTTTATGCACACATATATTCTAAACAAACACGGTTTCCTCTGGGCACGCTAACTCACGGATGCCTTTTCCTAATAACGTACCTGGACTTCCCTTATTTTCCTGGGCATCATCTACTCCGTTGGGACCTTCCCAGCGATGGCCCCTCACTCCTGCTCTGGCTGGTGCCTGTGGTGTGAGGACATCTGGGGTTCTCACGGGCTGGAGCCCTGGGGTTGGCGCGGGTGCGGCTTGCCCTTGGGGGCCGGGCAGGGGCGCTGTCGTGGAGGGTGGCTGGACGCTTACAGCTCCCGCCCGGCTCGCCGCAGGAGGAGCGAACTTGCACGGGAGAATTCTCGCGGCGGAGGGTGAGCTTCCTGATCCTTACCTGCGACAGGGTCTGCGAGAACCCGACACAGGTGAGCCATCGGGTGGTGACAGGGACAGCAAGGGCCGACCACAGGAAAGCCGCGGTCTGGATTCCCTGTATGTACACCGTCCCCTAGGGCTGGCTTTGCCCCCGGTGCTACCGTCACCGCGGCGCAGCCACGTGGGCCACTGGCGCAGCGCAGGGAGCCTCGGGGAAACGGGATCCTACTCCGGGAAAACGGGATCCTGCTCTGGCCCATCAAGCTCTAGAATGCGAGGAGGAGGGATCCGTCTTCCTGAGAGATAGTCGTGGCCCTGCGCTCCGCCCGGGAGATCCCTCGAAACTCCCCTATTCTCCCCCAGGCCTGCCCACGGCCTCTGGGCCCCGCTGGTGGGAGCCGGGGCGTCTTAGCTGCATCACATGCTCCCCGCCCGTGCCTCAGTCTCCTCTACCCCGCCTTGAGGGAGGGCCCCGGGCAGAGCAGGAAAGAGGACGATCCATGACAGTCATGGTGGTGACCATCCAGCATCCTTCCTGCAGGTCAACAGGGTGAAGCGTTCTGATGATGACCCTGCTGAAGATTTCCTGGGCAATCTGCCGCCTGCGGCCAGGGAAGCATATGAGAAAGCCAAGTACGACATCATCTCCAACATCCTGAGTAATTTCTAGGGCTGGCGAGGACAGCTTCCCCTACCCCACTCATCCACCTCCCTCTGCTACCTTCAGCACCTCCTTCCTGCACAGTCCAGGGTGCCCCCTTGCAGAACACCCCCAACCCTGAGCTGAACACTGCACTGGGCCTTTGCACACTGCTTCTCTCTGCCTGGACTTCCTGCCCCTCCTGTGTCTGTAGGTTCCACCTCCAAGGCATAGCTCATAAGTTACCCCTTGCAGGAAGCCTCCCTGCTCTCCCAGGGCAGAAGTGGACTCCCCTCATCCCCTCACTCACAATTCTCAAAGCCATGTTGGTATTATCTGCTATATTCCCAGTCAGCTGACTGTGGAGTGAATTTCTCAATGAGATGCTTCTGGTGTCCTCGGAGGGCAGTTTCTTTTGTGCAAGACACCTAATACCCTTGCTTCCTGCCCAGTTACTGTGACAACCAAATGCCCCTTCACATATCCAGACTCTTCTAAGGAGATCAACATCATCCTTGAGAAGAAAGGGTGGGGGTGTCAATGAAAAGTTTCTGATATAAATGACTGAGTGAATGAATAAACTGTTAGAGACTGGACTGAACTGGCTGAACTTGGGTGAGGAGATCAGTGAAACTGGGCCCTTGGTGGGGGGTTAGGGAGATTTGGAATCCCTAAGGTCAGGGCAGGGTCCATGGAGAGAAATGGAGAACAAGGACAGAGGGGCCAGGAAGGCAGAGTAGTTGGCCTCCAGCCTCCTCAACTGCCTTTACTTCCTTTATGCCTCCAACTTTATCACAAAGCTTGTCAGAACTTTTCCCTGAACCCTGACTTGTGTATCAGTGCCTCCTGGACACTTCTCTGTGGAGGTCCATGGGGAGTCACACTCTCAGTATTTTCCTGCAGCCTACCTCTAGCATGCAAGTCTTTGCTATAGAAATGACTTAATGAAAACTCTCTTTCCAGGGGCTGTGGTGTAGAACCCCTTGGGGACATTGGATTTTTAATAATGGGGGCAGCAAGGATTCCTCTTTGTGAATCATAATAATAGCTATCATTATCTGAATGTCACATTCCATAAGTGTCTCATTTAGTTCTCAATACTGTCTTAACAAACTATACACATCATCTGCAACTTTCAGTGAGGAAACCAAGTCATGGTTTCCTCATGGGGAAATTGGTTCACTGCCTATAGCCCAAACTCTAATTCCCTTGCCATCTAAAACCTGGTAACACCCACTGGTGGGTGAGAGGAGGGATAAGGGAGATGACATATAGTGACCTGGAGTGGTGTTACCAAATGGGCTGAACAGAATAAGCTGAGACCTTCAAACCCTATTCCCCATGGTAGAGAAAATGGTATTTGCCATCCTTCTGCCTCAGCCTTCCAAGTTGCTGACATTACAGTTGTGCACCACCATGCCTGGCCAAAATGGGCAACTTAATAAAACCCTGTTTCCTGTTCTCATTGGAGTCACGAACACTGTCAGTTATGCCCAGCAGATGTGAAGTCAAATCCTTTCCTGCTCTAAAACTTCCAGTTTAGGTTTCCTTTAGTTTCTTGAAGATTAAGTAAAATTTCGCTCCAAATTAGAGCCCAATTTTATTAAAAGCCACAAAATAAGATCTGGGGCGGGGGAGGGGGCACAGAAAGAACAAGGCTTGTTTGAATTTAAGCTTTAAGAGGTATGAAATTTTATCAGTTTTGTTCACTGCTTTAGCTCCATACCTAAATTTCAGCATTTGTTGATTAAAAAAAAAAAAATCTGGCTCTGGGTTAAATCCCTAGCATTTCAAGACAATAACAGAAACAAAACAACAAAAAAAGAAACAAAAAAAAACTTTAGGGGCTTAGGGATGTAACTCAGTGGGTAGAGCACATGCTTAGCATACACAATACCTTGGGTTTAATCTCCAACACCACCAAAAATAAAATAAAATAAAGATCCATAACAAATGATAAGATTTGATATATTTGAATAAATCAGTTTTCTTAAGATACATAAATGTAATGCATTAGAATCCACTAGACTCTTAATAGTGTTTGTTTTTGAAGGTAATAAAAATAATCTTAAAATTTACAGGGAAGAATATTTGTTTAAGAATAGCAAGAAAATTGTGAGAAAGAATGAGTTGGGACAAAGTGACTGTGGCCCAGAAGGGGTAATAGAGGGTCTACTGAAAGAACAGGAAACCCTAGAATCAGGTCAAATATATACAAAAAGGAATATACATCCAAAACAGCAGTTCCATCAAATATGGAAAGGGGATTTTTAACAAATGAGGAGGCTTAACTTGTTTATTGCTGCCTGGAGAAAAAATAAATAAATAAAAAACAGCTGAAAACAATTCTAACTGGATTTAAAGAATGATTTGTTAAAAACAAAACCATAAAATCTTTCAAGAAAATCAAATGGGGGCTGCGGATGTGGCTAAGCGGTAGCGCGCTCTCCTGGCATGCGTGCAGCTCGGGCTCAATCCTCAGCACCACATACAAATAAAGATGTTGTGTCCGCCGAAGACTGAAAAATAAATATTAAAAAATTCTCTCTCTCACTCTCTCTTTTAAAAAAAAGAAAATCACAGCCTTTGGGGACAGGAATCCCCCGTGTTTCTCCTTTGCTAGCAAGGCAATAAATCTTGAAAAAAAAAAAGAAAGAAAATCAAATGACCCAAATCTGGAAAAAAAGAGAAACTCATCTGAGGTTCACTGGCAGAAAAATACACCCCTGGGACATGACATGGTTTTAAAAATGGATAGCTGGGCTTGGTGGTGCACTCCTGTAATCCCAGAGACTTGGGAGACTGAGGCAGGAGGATTGCAAATTAGGGGTCAATCTTGGCAATTTAGTGAGATCTTGTCTCAAAAAAAAAAAAGAGGACTAGGGATGTGACTCAGTAGTTAAGTGCCCCTGGGTTCAATCCCTATTACCAATAAATAAATACATAAATAGATGGATGGATGGATGGATTAGAACTTGGCAGAAGGTATGGAGAAGATGGAAAAAAGCTTTCAAATATGGATATGCAGACATGTATAAACAGATGGTTTGCATGAACATGGGAAGAAATAAAGATAGTATATTGTGTTAACAAGTGGAGGCTACTGATAAAAATGGCAGGAGAACAAGGAAAATGTTAATGGGAAAGTAAAAAGTGGGGATTTGGTTTAGCAAAGCAGAATTATGAAACATATTTCTGTGTTTATGTGATATGTGGAGGTATGTTTGGGGTAGGCATGTGCATATGCATAGAGGAATTAAAAACTACAAAACAGCAAGACTATGTAACATCAAGACACATGTTTGTGTCAAATGACAAAAGAAGGATCTTGAAGTTCACCCATGTGAGAGGACCAGTGATCAGGTTCCACACACCCAGACTCCAGCACAGAAGCTGTTCCTCACACCATGGAGAACACAATGCATTTGGAGCCCACAGGTCACTTTATCATCCCAGCCAGACCTCCACCCTGGGACCCAAAGCCCCATATGGTTAGAAGAGGTTCCTCTACTTGGGAAATGACAGAGCAGACCTTGGGGACCCAGGAGCCATAGTGAGAATCAGTGTTTTGCTGCTTTTGAGTCATATTTGACATTCCAGATCTTTTTTTTTTTTAATATTTATTTATTTATTTTTTAGTTTTCGGCGGACACAACATCTTTGTTGTTTTTTTTGTATGTGGTGCTGAGGATCGAACTCGGGCCGCACGCATGCCAGGCGAGCGCGCTACCGATTGAGCCACATCCCCAGCCCCATCAATATCTTGCATATACACAGTGTATACTGTGTGTGTGTGTGTGGGGGGGGTACTGAGGATTAACCCCAGGGGTACTTTTTCACTGAGCTACATTCCCAGCCCTTTTAATTTATTTTTTGAATTTTGGGACAGGTTCTCATTAAGTTGCCCATGTTGGCTTCAAACTTGTGATCCTCCTGCTTCAGCCTTCTTAGTTGTTGCCATTACAGGTGTGCACCACCATGCCCAGTTGAGTTTTATAAATGGAATCATACAGCATATACTCTGCTGCCTGGCTGTTTTCATTGCACATCATAATTTCATGATTCATCCATGTGGTTGTATCAGTAGTCTGTTTCTTTCATTGCTTAATTTGGACATATCACAATTTGTTACCTATTGATATTTTTTGGCCATTTGTTGAGTGACATTAAATGGTTCTACTCCTCTTTTAGTTTGTTCATCTATAAAATGTCTCTTCAATCAGGCTGTTGGGAGGATATGATGAGACAAATCCTATACAAAGAATTAGGGAGAACTCTGCTTGGAATGGAGGGGCTAAGTACCCCAAAATCCTCTGTCCCCAGGGTCACACATCCTATCTGTGGGAGATGTGTCTCAACTGTCCCCCAAATCATCCCCAATGAACAGGGCCTGAGGCCCTGGGGAGCCACTGCAGGGGTCTTGGCATGCTATAATTTGATTTGCAACTTTATAATTCCACTCTGGTTATTCTGCTGACTAGAGACTGCAGCGGGTGAAAGGGTGGACATAGGGAGACCACTGTAGTAATCCAGGTTCTAAGAAAGATGCCGCAGTCTGGCTGGGCACAAAATCACGAGCCACCACACAGCTTGTAGATTCAAACAGCAACTCTTTATTCCCGAACTCACACCAGCCGTCTACAATCACGTTCTGGGGAAATCCACATTCTCTGCCCAAATCCACCCCCACTGGGCTTCTGTCTCCCCAAAAATACTGTCTGAATCCCGTGAGAACTCAAGGGGAACTCAGGCAGCAGGATACGCCCTATTCCCAGCAGGAATAATCTTAAACCTGGAACCACCCTAAACCCGGATAGTCCTAAACCGGGAACACCCTAAACCCGGATCCGCCTTGGTCCTTGAGCAAGGTCACCTACATGCAATGTCACTGCAAAATGTCCTATTTCCACGAGTCCTTCCACTAAGCAACATGGGGTACGCTGGCAAGGAAATTGTCATACCTACTTGGCTAATGGCTCCCAGCAGAAAGATATGATGATTTGGGGCTGGGGTTGTGGCTCAGTGGTAGAGCACTTACCTAGCATGTGTGAGGCACTGGGTTCAATCTCTGGCACCATATAAAAATAAAAACAGATAAATGTGTTCTATCCATCTACAATTAAAAAAAAAAAAGATATGGGGTGTGTTGAGAGCCACAGCCGAAGGGGCCCCAGCAAACTTCCAGCTGCCAGCAAACTTCCAGCTGCCGGCTGATGATTGGCTCACAGCGGCCCCAGCAACATCTAGCTGATTGGCTCCTCTGCGGTGATGCTCATTGGAGATGCTCATTGAGCTGTTTCCCTGCCCTTTCAGACTGTCAGCTGATGATTGGCTCACAGCGGCCCCAGCAACATCTAGAGACCCGCGACCTTGGCGTTATCAGCACCAATACAAATAGATCAAGGAACAGACAGACATGGGTTGGATTTTCAGAAAGGGCCACTGAGTCAATAAAAATTACTTGGAAATCAGAAAGACCAGTATGGGTTCCTCAGTGGCCCCTGACTAAAGAAAAGATACAAGCAGCCCATGACCTGGTCAAACAACAATTAGCGGAAGGACATATACAACCTTCTGTATCTCCCCATAATACTCCCATTTTTGTCATCAAAAAGAAATCTGGTAAATGGAGATTATTGCAAGATTTAAGAGCCATTAATAATGAGATGGTTATTATGGGACCTGCTCAATCAGGGATTCCTCAATTGTCTGCTTTGCCAAAAACCTGGTATGTTTTAGTTATAGATATTAAAGATTGTTTTTTTTTCAGTTCCAATTCATCCTGAGGATAGTCCACGTTTTGCATTTACTATCCCTGCACTGAATCATGAAGGTCCTGATCAGAGATATGAATGGAAAGTACTCCCTCAAGGGATGGCTAACAGCCCAACTATGTGTCAAATTTATGTTAACAAAGTAATCCAGCCACTTAGAAATCAAAATCCTGAACTACAAATATTTCACTATATGGATGATGTATTATTAGCACACAAAGCTAAGAACACATTGCTAGAATGTTATGCCACACTTACAAACTTATTAAAGAATTATAATCTAGAGATAGCAATAGATAAAGTACAATTAAATTTTCCAATTAATTATTTAGGAGTTCTATTTTTTTTATTTATTTATTTTTTTTAGTTTTCAGCGGACACAACATCTTTGTATGTGGTGCTGAGGATCGAACCCGGGCCACACGCATGCCAGGCGAGCGTGCTACTGCCCGAGCCACATCCCCAGCCCCTAGGAGTTCTATTATCCTCAACCATGGTCTGTCCACCAAAAATTCAAATACGAGTAGATCAACTCAAATCACTTAACGACTTTCAAAAGTTATTAGGAGACATAAATTGGATAAGGCCTTATCTAGGTATACCAACAGGAGAGTTGGGACCTTTATTTGATATCCTAAAAGGTCCATCAGATGCAAATTCACCCCGAATGTTAACGCCTGAAGCAAGAAAGGCATTAAAAATCATTGAAACATATATGGAAAATATGCATTTGGATAGAATTGATATAAGTTTGCCTTTATTATTTATTGTACTACCAACAAAAAATATTCCTACAGGAGTATTTTGGCAAGAAGGTCCATTATTATGGATACATTTATCTTATTCTCCTAACACTATCCTTACTAGGTATCCTGAGGCTGTAGGACAATTAATACTCAAAGGAATAAAAGCAGCAAAGGGAGTGTTTGGAATTTCTCCCAATAAAATTATTACTCCATATACTATGAATCAAATTGATGAGTTAGCTAATGAGTTAAATACTTGGGCAATAATCATGTGCAAATCTAATGTTTCATTTGATAACCACTTACCATCTAATCCTTTATTGTCTTTTTGGTCATCACATCCTGTAATTTTTCCCAAAAATGACAAGAAAAACACCTATCATGAATGCTCCAAATATATTCACTGATGGATCAAATAATGGTACAGCAGCAATAGTTACACCTGATCAAACTTTTACATTTTTAGTACCCAAACAATCAGCTCAAAAGGTAGAGCTTAATGCAGTATTACAAGCTTTTGTGATGTTTAAAGATTCTGTATTTAATTTATTTTCCGATAGTCAGTATATAGTTAACGCTACAGTATCCCTTGAAGATGCTGGTAGGATTTCCCCTTCCTCTACTGTTTTCTCTTTGCTTTCCACTATACAAAGTCTAATCTGGGACAGAAAAGATTCATTCTTTATAGGACATATCAGGGCACATACAGGATTGCCTGGAGCCCTTAGTTTGGGCAATGATTTAGCACTTAAAACTACACATGACATACATATTTTCTCTACACTAGAAGAAGCTATAAATTTTCATAAAAAGTTCCATGTCAATGCTAATACTTTACAAAAGCATTTTAAAATAACTAAGGAACAAGCTAGACAAATAATAAAACAACGTCAAAATTGTGTGACCTTTTTACCACAAGTTAAAATTGGAGTCAATCCTAGAGGATTGATACCTAACCATATCTGGCAGATGGACGTCACACACTTGCCAGAATTTGGAAAATTAAAATATTTGCATGTTACAGTTGATACTTCTTCTGGATTTTTGATGGGCTCCCTTCATGCCGGAGAAAAAACTAAAGATGTTATAGCTCATTGCTTACAAAATTTTGCCACTGTGGGCGTTCCAAAACAGTTAAAAACAGATAATGCCCCTGGTTATACTTCTACCTCTTTAAAACAATTTTGCTCATCATTTGGCATTACTCATATAACAGGAATCCCATACAATCCACAGGGACAAGGCATAGTTGAAAGAGCTCATCAAACTATTAAAATGTACTTATTAAAGCAAAAAGACGGAATTGGGAAGGGGTATATATTCCCCAAAGATAAACTTAAAATAACCCTTTTTACTCTAAACTTTTAAAATTTGGATTCATCAGGACTTAGTGCTGCGGAAAGGCATATATGTCCAAAAAATGTGCATAAGCCCAAGGAACTTTGGAAGGATAGTCTAACAGGACAATGGAAAGGTCCTGACCCAGTAATTGTCTGGAGTCGGGGGTCTGTTTCTGTGTTTCCACAGGGAGAATAGCAGCCGATTTGGATTCCAGAGAGATTAACCAAGGTCCTGACCCAGTGATTGTCTGGAGTCGGAGGCCTGTTTGTGTGTTGTTTCCACAGGGAGAACAGCAGCCGATTTGGATTCCAGAGAGATTAACTAAAGCGATTTCTACAGACCAAAAAGAAGATGATTTGACTCAAGTCCATAACAGCTGATATCCAAAACTCCAGTTTGGCTATCCTTACATCTGCGATAGAACCAGGATGCTTTTTTCAATATCTATTTTATTATTGCCCTTTCCCATATTCTATTTTGTTTTTTGAGCTCATACAGACCTAGGTTAATGTTTTGCTGATCAGTTCTATTTTTTGACTATACAGTTTTTAAACATTGCAATGGAGATTTCACCTGTAAAAAGTTATAAGGCCTTTACTATTAGGTTATGTGTTGCATGTATTATATTATGTGTGCACACTTGTGTTTCATGTTATATGTTTGAATGTACGTATGTCCATATATCATATATGATGAGCGCTCATGAAAAAATGGATCCAAATATATATTTTTTTATTCACGTGATTTAAATGGTTTAATTTAAATTGGGTAAACAACTGTTGAGGATTGTTTTAATATGTAAACAAAAAAGGAGGTTAACAGATCTGTTTGTTTACTTTCACCTTTCCTTTTCATTATATTTAATAATTCTCTTAAAGACAATGTAAATTATTAAGAAAATTGTTTTCTTTTAGTGCCTTCTGGAATGTTACATAATTTTTTCTTTAGCCATTATTGCCAGAATTCCTATCTTCATCCCAGTGCTGGTGAAGACAAAGATAAAACCAATCTACAGCTTCTGCAATAGCCATCACTGAACTGCTTGTAGAACTTGCCTGGACACATTGTGAACTCACCTGTATGCATTGTGAACTATCTGTTGGTGCAGCGACTTGTGGTAGTGTTGGGGTATTTTTGCTGATGATGTCATCGGTGGTACAATTTTTCCAAAAGGAGCCGTCAATTAGCTTGGTGTATCTTCCTCCCTTCTGCTTGTCATGATCGTTCAGCTAAAATTTGGGGGCCAACAGAGGTGAGGCAAAGAACCTCACCCCCCCCCCCTGCTGGTACAAAGACCTCTCCACAGGTGTGGCTGTATACTGGACCAGTAGTCAGTGACGGGTAAGATCCAATTGCAATGGTACCAACCTAACGGGTAAGGACCATATGTACTATTGGGCAACCTAAGGCAGGCACGGCCATAAGCCACATGCTTGTTGTTTAAACAGAGAGGGGGAGATGTTGAGAGCCACAGCCGTAGGGGCCCCAGCAAACTTCCAGCTGCCAGCTGATGATTGGCTCACAGCAGCCCCAGCAACATCTAGCTGATTGGCTCCTCTGCGGTGATACTCATTGGGCTGTTTCCCTGCCCTTTCAGACCACGGAGCTGCTCATTGGAGGACTTTTTTGGCTCTGCCCACGTGACCCAGCCAATCGGCCTCAAGAGCAGGAGGACGGTGGGAGGTGGTGAGGCTTGTGGTTGAGAGAGAGGCTTGTGGGAAGCCGGTGGTGGCAGTTGGGGCTCTGAGGGTTTTTCCTGAGGAGCTGTTTTGTTTGGCGTGTGTGGTTCTAAAAATGAAGTTAGTTTCTTTTGACAAGTGGCTCCTGATTGTACCCAGCCAGACTGCAGCAGGGGTGGACTAGAGTGGAGGCAGAGGAGAGAACTGGATTTAAAATAGGGGTCAGAGATCTAAGTCGTGCCTTAGCTGTTGAGAGGAAGAAGAAGAAATCAGTGACTCTCATCTTTCTCCCCTCCAAAACCCACTGCTGGGTTTCTGAATGAGTAATTGGGAAGGTAAGAGCTACATGATGAAGATGGGGAGCACCAGGGTTGATCAGGGTTGAGGGTAAGGTCAAGGTTTTCATTTTGAACAGGTTATAGTGGGGCATATCTAAGAGAAAATAGGAATCTCTGTTGGTCCAGAAATAAGACTTTAGACCCCTTACATACAGGAAAGGCTATATTATATAAGGAAAGCATATGGGGTGAAATCTGAACCCAGGGATAAACTCAAAGGTTTCTTGTATTTGGAACTTAAGAAAAAGATGGAGTGGGCAAGAGTGAAAAACAGCAAGATAAGTACCAGAGAAGGGAGAGAAACAAAGTGAGGGTTTACAAACAAGCTCTCGATTAACTTAATCCCTGCTAGTAGGGCAAGAATCTCCCTAACTATAAGGATCCAACTTGCTAGGAGAAGCAGGTGCCCATTCTCAGGGAGACTTCAAGCAAATAGAAAAATTGAATCGGAAATTCTAAATCTCATCTCAATGATAGAGACCCAAGTGGCTTCATTGGTGAATGTCATAAAATATTTTAGAAAAAAAAATCCTTCAAAAACTCTTACAGAAAGAAGATAAGAAACACTTTCACATGCCTGTAATCTTAGCAACTCAGGAAGTTGAGGCAGAAAGATAGTAAGTTCCAGGCCAGCCTCAGCAGCTTAGTGAGGCACTAAGCAACTTTGAGAGACTTGGTCTCAAAATAAAAAAATAAAAAGGGTTGAATATGTAGTACAGTGGTAAAGTGCCTTTGGGTTCAATCCCCAACACAGGTTATAGTGTGTGTGCGCTTGTGCGTGCACACACACACACACACAGAAAAAGAAACACATCCAACTCATTCAATGAAGTTAGCATTACCAACTAAAGACATCACAAGAAAACTACAGAAAAAAATCTGTTGTGAATACAGATGCAAAAATACTTCACAAAATATTAGCAAATCACATTCAACATCATAAAAATCCCCAACTAAGTGGGATTCATCTCAGAAATGCAATATTGGATCAAAATCTTGAAAACTAATTAATGTTATAACTATATGAACAGGCTAATGGACAAAAAACACATCACCTCCAAGATGAAGAAAAATCTTCTCATGAAATCTAACACCCATTCTCAAAAAACTAACAATAGTATGAAACTTTCTCAACTTGAAAAAGGTAAAGAATGGGGGCTGGGATGTGGCTCAAGCGGTAGCGCGCTCGCCTGGCATGCGTGCGGCTGGGTTCGATCCTCAGCACCACATACAAACAAAGATGTTGTGTCCACGGAAAACTAAAAAAATAAGTATTAAAAAAAAAGGTAATGAATGAAAATTCCATAATTTAACATCAGAGTGAATGGTGAAGGACTGAATGTTTTCCTCCCCAAGATTAAGAACAAGTCAAGGATATTAACTTTTGCTACTTCCAGTCAACCTTGTATAGGAGGTTCTGTCTAGTGGAATAAGACAGGAAAAATGAAAGATATCCAAATTGGAAAGAAAGAAATAAAATTGTCTTTATTAACAGATGATATGATCAAGTATTTAGATGGTCCCAAGGAGTGTACACACACACACACACACACCCCACAAAAATTTTAAAAGATGAATGGACTAAATTTCCATGTTTACAGAAGGCTTTATATTGTCAAGATGGCAGTTCTCAAATTAATCTATAAATTCCAGTGCAATATCTATTAAAACCTCAAGGGGATGGGGGTATAGTTCAGTGGTAGACCATTTGCCTTCCATGTGTGAAGTCCTGGGTTTGATCCCCAGCACTGTAATAAACAATTACACAAAAAACTCAGAAAAGACTTTCTGTAGAAACTGACAAGCTGATCATAAAGTTTACGTGGGAAATCAAAGTACCTAGAAAAGTCAAAATCATTTTGAAAAAGAACAAAGTTGAAAGCCTTCAGCTTTATGATTTAAAGCCAGAGTAATCAATATTACACAATTATGAACAGGCATATAGATCAATGAAAACAGAAATGAGAGTCAAGAAATAACCCTTATACTTAGGGTCAACTGACTTTTTAAAAAAATATTATTTTAGTTGTAGTTGGACACAATACCTTTATTTTATTTATTTATTTTATGTGGTGCTGAGGATTGAACCCAGCATCTTGCATGTGCTAAGTGAGTGCTCTACCGCTGAGCCACAACCCCCACCTCTGGTCAACTGATTTTGACAAAGGCACCAAAGCAATTCAATGGAAAGTATAATCTTCACAACAAATGGAAATTCACACATAAAAAGATTAGAGAGCTTCCTTATACCATAAACAAAAAATAATTAAAAATAAATCATATATCTACATGTAAGCTTGAAACTATAAAACTTCAAAAAGTTAAGCTATTACAAACAAAAGCATAATGTGATAAACTGAACTTCATCAAAGTTAAAGAAAACTTTCACAATTCAAATTGGGCCCAGTGGAGCACATTTGTAATCCCAGCTACTCAGGAGACTGAGGCAAGGAGATGGAAAGTTCAAGGCCCACCTGAGCAATTTTGCAAGATCCTGACTCAAAGTAAACATTTTAAAAAGGGCTGGGGATGTAGCTCAGAGGCAGAATGCTCCCAGGTTCAATCTCCAGTACCAACCCCTCTCACCAAAGGCACCATTAAGAACATGAAAAGATAAGCCAGGTGTGGGAGGCTGAGGCAGGAAGATCATCACAAATTCAAGTTCAACTTAAGCAGTTTAGTGAGAACTTCAGCAATTCAGCAAGACCCTGTCTCAAAAAAATGAAAGGGGGAGAAAAAGTGAAAGGAGTTGGGGACATCATAGCTCAATGATAGAGCCCCCCCTTAGGTTCAATCTCTAGTATTAAAAAAAAAAAAGAAGGAAGGAAAAAGAAAATAAAAGACACAGACTACATAAAATCATAGCCCTGATAAAGGATTTGTATGATCTGTATTCAAAATACATAAAGAATTCTTACAACTTATTAATAAGACACATGACCCAATTAAAAAATGAGCACAGGCTAGTATGCGCTCGCCTGGCATGCGCGGGCCGCTGGGTTTGATCCTCAGCACCACATAAAAATAAAATAAAGATGTTGGATTCACCGAAAACTGAAAAATAAATATTTTAAAAAATTCTGTCTCTTCTCTCTCTCTTTAAAAAAAAATGAGCACGATTTGAATAGATATTTCATCAAAGACACACAGCTAACAAGCATATGGAAAGATGCTGAAGGTCATTAGTTGAAACAGAAATGCAAATTTAAACCACAATGAGATGCCATTTTGACCCCACTAGAATGGCTATAATTAAATAAGAAAGAGGGGATGAGGTGTAGATGGGTGATAGAGCACATGTTTAGCATGGGTGATTTCCCTGGGTTTGATTTCCAGCACTGCAAAACAAAACAAAAACCTGCTGGGTGGGTATGGTGGCCCATGTTTTAATGCCAGCTATGCAGGAGCCTGAGGCAGGTGGCTCACACAAGCCTAGGCCAGGTTGGGAACCTGTATCATAATAAAAAATAAAAAGGGCTGGGATGTGGCTCAATGGTAAAGCACCACTGCTTGTAGTCTCCAGTACTACAAAAAGAAGAAAAAAAGAAAAACCAAAGAACAGGCTGAGTATTGGCAAGGACAGGGAAACTACATTGCTGGTGGAAATATAAAATGGTATAGCCACTTTGGGAAAGTTTAGCAATTTCTCAGAGTTAAACATAAACAGCATATGAACCAGCAATTCCTCTCCTAGCAACCTATCCAAGAGGAATGAAAACATATGTCCACTAAGACCTATACATGAATATTCATAGTAGTATTATTCAGAATAGCCCCAAATTAGAAACCATCCATCAATTGATGAATAACATGTGGTATATCCATACACTGACAATTCAAAAATAAAATAAAAGGAACAAACTGATACATCCTACATGAAAGAACCTCAAAAACATTAACCTAAAGTATGCAGCTGGGCTAGGCGCAGTGGTGCATGCTTATAATCTCAGCAGCTCAGGAAGCGGAGGCAGGAGAATTACAATTCAAAGCTAGCCTCAGTAACTAAGTGAGGTCCTAAGCAATTTAGCAATAATCTGTCTCAAAATTAAAAATAAATAAATAAAAGGGTTGGAGCTATGGCTCAGTGGTTCAATGCCCCTGGGTTCAATCTTGATACCAAAAGAAAAAAAAAAAAATATATATATATATATATGAAGCTGGAGTTGTAGCTCAGTATCAATGGTAGAGCATGTGTGTGCTTAGTATGTACAAGGCTCTGTTTGATCCCCAGCACCTAAATAAATAAATAAATAAATAAATAAATAAATAGAAAGCCAGACACAAAAGATCACATATTGTGATTCATTTACACAAAACAAGGGGCAAGGGATGTAATCCAGTGGTAGAGTGCTTGCCTGGCCTAGCATGCACTGGTTCCTGGTGGGCCCTGGGTTTGATTTCTGACACTGAAAAGGAAAAGGAAAAAAATAGCATATAAATCAATTCACATAAAATGAACAGGAAAGGAAAACTTATAGAGACAAAAAGTAAACTAATTGCTTGAAGATGGGGGTGGGGAAGAGGATTAACTGCAGGAACTTCTTAGAATGCTGAAAACATTTAATGCTGAAAACATTTAAAAATGGTAATGGTTATATAACTCTATACATTTACGAAAAATTAGTGAACATTTAAAGTGGATGAATTTTAAGCTTTATAAATTATGCCTCAATAAAACTACTGGAAAAGCAATGATGTGAAATGGAGGAAGACTAGAGAAGCAGGAGGTGGTGACCAAGGAATGTGGAAATACTTGACTGTCTGTAGATATTCCAAGAAGTAGTTATTGAGGCTCTTCTTTGTGCCCAATGCTAGGCACACAATAATGGAGACTTCCAAGGAGCTGATCACCAAGCATGGACTAGCACATACAACAGATGAGCAAACAGGCCTCTGCGTAGGGCCACCAAGCCTACCCTGTTGTTGCAAGGACAACACCTAAACTGAGACCTTGAAGGATAGTTTTAGGGAGGCTTTGTGGAAAGAAGTGCCATATTGTGGTGTCCCTTCTGCCATGAAATGGAATTTAGGTTTATATGAATTGTAAAACTAGAAAAAGAGAATTCACTAGGGAACTGAACTAGTCGTGTTAATGAGAAAAACATCTCTTTACCACATACTTGGGATAATTCTAAGATAACTGGATTAATATTGTATAAATTTTTTGGTTGTGTACTGTTATATTATTATGAAAATCAGCAGTGCTGGACTTTGGGGTGGAGAGAAGTGGGCTCTGAGGCTAGTTGTGAGAGGAGAAGAGTCCAAAGAACAGAACACAAAACAAACAAAAAGCAGATGAGTCTTCTCATCAGTCTACTCTTCACCATGGTTCTGGTGGAGAGAGTTGCTGCTTATGTGGAAAGGCCTGGGATTACTTTATAAGCGTTTGGCCTTTCTCCCCCAGCACAGAGCCCTTAGATAATCTGGCTGCTTGATTTAGCACAAGGGTACTCTCTTTTATGATCTTCTGCTCATTGCCCATCACAGTAGGGGCTGAGCTCTCCACACATTGGACCTGGAGGCTGGATGATTCTGTTGCTTCTGGATTGAAGGTGAACCAGACTGAGTATGAACATCTGCTCTCAATTCTTGACAGTACCACTGATGACTCAGGTTAGTTGACAGTTAAAATGAGTGATGCAGTGGGCACAATGGTGCACATCTGTAATTCCAGCAACTTGGGAGGCTGAGGTAGGAGGATCACAAGTTCAAAGCCAGCCTGGGAAACTTAGCAATACCCTATCTCCTAAAACAGAAAGGGCTGGAGGTGTAGCTCAGTAGTAGAATGCCCATGGGTTCAATCCCCAGTACTGGGCAGGGCTTGGGGGGAGGGCTCCCTGCTCTTAGGGATTACTGAGAGGACCAAGTGAGAACTGAGTGGTTATGTGTGAAACATGGGGGCTATGTGGGATATAGCACCCTCCCCCCAAAAAAGTTGCCATCCAAGAGTATCACCAATGGATGAGACCACAAGCTAATTTTCCATATATATATATATATATATATATATATATATATATATATATAATATATGTATATATTCCCCTCAACCCCCAGTGTTGGGGATGGAACCCAGGGCCTTGCACATGCCAGGCAAGTGCTCTACCACTGTGTTACACCTTAGCCGACAAGCTGACTTTTGGAAAAGCAGGAGTGAGAGTGATGACTCACACGTGTAACCAAAGAGAACACAATGTAACCTTAGGAAGGCAGATCTGGAACATGGCTGTATTTGGGTAAGTGGAAGCTAAAAGCAGTTCTCATCACCACGTAACCTGGACCACCTCAGAGTGCTGAGCTGTACCCCAGTCCTGGGAACCCCCCTCTGAGGAGGGACCTAGGAATAAATATGTGGTTTGAAATTGTCCCAGTAGCTTTCATGTGTGTACCCAAGCACTTCTGCCCAAAAGCATTAAAAAGGAGCTGGAGGTATTGGTTTCCAGCAGTCAACAGGGCAGCTGTGTTCCATTAGGGAATTCTGGAGTTTTCCAACAGCTGAGTGAAGAGAAGGGGAAACCTAAGCGTGATGGAGAGCTGGACAGGAGCACAGATGCAGCAGCAACATGCAAATGGAGTCTACGTTTCCCCACCAGAGCTCATCTGATAAAAGACATTTTTTCAAAAGCTGCTTTTGCTGTGTATACACCTGGCATTTCCCTTATTTTCACAAGACTATTCATATTTTATCCAATACATTTATTCACTGAATTGCAGTAAAATATGATTTACTTATAATAGTTAAAAAATAAATCAGAAAAGAGCAAAAACTATTAGGTGTGTTCTCTTTATTTCTCTTTGGTTTCTTAACACAAAAGACATGCGTTCCATAAATAAAAGATATTCTGTGAAATGATAAATTGGGGTGGAGGGGACTGAACTCCTACCCAGTCAGATCTCTCTGTTGTGAAGTCAAGAGGCTGGTCTTTAGCTCCTATCTGGAACAATTTCAGGTGAGACCCAGAAGGGGAGGCTCTGTGTGTCATCCAAGGTGAAGTGTCCAAGGACAATGAAAGCCATAGTCCTCTGTTCAGAGGTGGGCTAGACCCCAAGCCCGCTGAGCAGAGTATCTGCCCTACTTTATTTTGGGGTACTGAGGATTGAACTCAGGGGTGCTCAACCACTGAGCCACATCCTCAGCCCTTTTTAGTATTTTATTTAGAGACAAGAGTTTTGCTGAGTTGCTAAGAGCCTTGCTTAGTTGCTGAGGCTGGCTTTGAACTCACAATCCTCCTGCCTCAGCCTCCCGAGCCGCTGGGATTACAAGTGTGCACCACCACACCCAGCTGCCCTACCTCCTTGTTAAAACCTTTTCACAATACCTTGGGCCGTGCCTCTTCTTTTCATGGTGCTATTGGAAAGATTCCAACACTGAAGAGCCAGACCAGCCCTTTGGGATCTGACTGGGTGAGTGTAAAAAAATTAGTGTTTGCTCAGTTGTGCTCAGAGCCCAGATCAAAGCACTGGTTTGATCTTACATGGAAACAGTGACCTCAGGTGTGCAGTGCAACTTCTGCGGTAGGAGGTGGGAGTGGACTCAGGAAGGCCACCACAAGAGCAGCAGACTCTGGGAAATATCTATCATCCACAATGGCATCCTGAGGACCCAGCAAGACCTACTCAACAGCTACTAGATGAGCTCTTCACAATCCAGGCTCATCAGTGCTGCTTCAAATTCACAAACGAAAGGGTCCATAACAAGATACACTGATACACTCTTCTTAACAGGAAATGCAGACCCCAACTTCCTTCAGAGTCTACCTCTGTAGACAAACCAATGGCGAGTGAGAAATGCTGGGGCTTCCCAAGAGCCCAGGCTATATCAGCTATCAGATTGTTGAGTCTATTAAAATAAAAACGTCACTTTCAAGTGCTTGTAGCAGAGGCCCAGCTCCTAAGTTGCAGGCAACAAAGGTCCTTCCCTCTGAGTACATGGCGATTGCACACACAGGTGAACCTGATGGTCCTGGGGTGGGAAGACAGCCCCAGCTCCACACTGTGCCTTTCTGAACAGGCTTCCAGGCCACTCCAGGAAGGCAGCAGAGGACAAGAAACCAAACAGGTGGAGAGTGGGACCCTAAGACTCAGTCTTGTGCTAAAAGGAATCGTATCCTCTTTTAGTCCTTTACTGGAAGAATTTTAGAAAACCAGATTTTGGCAGCAGCAGTTGAAGGACAGCCCCACTGCCCAGTGCACTGGTAACAAAAAAAGTCCTCCTTTTTGGGTCCTGCTGTGCTACATTAAGGTCCCATCCAGGGGGTAGGAGGAAGGAGCATAGAGTCTTTTCACGAGGTCATTTGCCAAGATTAGAGGAAAAGATATAAAATCTGTTCTTTGCAGCAGCAAAAGATTCTTTCAGCCTTTTGTTTTTTTATGTCATAAAGCCAGCTTTGCTTGAACATAAAGATCCACCTTGCTGGTTGGTCTGCCAAGGAATACAGGGAAGACAGACCCCTGGAATTGGCGAGTTGATGGTGGAACAGTGGAATGGCAGGGGAGATGAGGTTACCAGACCAAGCTAGCTCATGGCTGGTAGAAGGAGCAAGCCCCTGGTTAAGTTCTAGAGGTATGAATGGCAATGTGCCCCAGCAACATTATGAGGAAAATTATACAAGAATGATACATGGGCAAGTAAGAGTCTGTGAAATGCCGTTTCCTGCTGGTCAAAAAAGGAAGGAATGTAAGTGGGAATGGGGAATCTGAATGAGTGCTGTGGTGGCAGTGGGAGATAATCACAGGGGCATCTGGAGCCTACGGCGATAGCCAGGAGCTCCCACCTAGAAGAGTGGCAGTAATTCAGCAGACTCGCTAAGCCTACAATTAAAAAAGTCCTCTGATGGTGGGTGTGGAAGACAAACCCCATGAGCACCTTGCTCTAGGACCAGTCGAGAACGCACTGATTCCAGACACAGTGGGGCTCAGAGGGAACCCCATCTTCTTTGCGAGGCCTCAGGACCCTGGGATCCGAATATGGGAGTAGATACCGCCATGCTCGTGTTTGACGGTTTTCTGTTTAAATATATATTTGCCTTTAGTGTCTTTATATTTTCTTCCTGCAAAAAATTGTTCACTTAAAAAAAAAGGTATTTTATTTCCAGTTTCTTTCAAGTGTTTCTTTGTTTAAATTTCCTTCAGTTTCTTTCAAGTATCATTTTCCCTTCTGAGTCTCTTGGGCAAGATGAAAAAAATCTCATTGAAATCCCAAAATTAGACATGGGAAAGACATCTGTCCTCCCTGCTTACCCAGAGACAAGGATGAAATCCTCGGTGCACTACGGTGGAGGAAGAAGCATGCTTGTGTGCCACGAGCACGCTGCTGTAGTTGCACCATTGCAGGCAATAAGAACACTTGGGTGTGTCCTTTCTCTCCCAGCTAGACCCCACAGTTTTCAACAGCCCTGGCCGCTGCAGCCTTCCCTGGCAAACTGGCCACAAAATGGCAGAACAAGCAGGTGAGGAGCATCAGATGGAAGACCTTCGGCGAATGGGTGGCTCGCTGACCTGTGGTGGGAGCGAGCTGGGCTTGGATGGAGCCTGTGGATGTGTGGACCAGCAAAGCAGTTCTGTGTCACTGGCTGCGGGACCCAGAGGGGCTTCTGTCCTGTGCTGTACGTCTTGATGACTCAGGGTCACAAGGGCTGCACAGTGAGGGAGGACTAAAGCACCTGTAAAAACTGTACCTCTGGTAAACTCATATTTCACTCCATCTTCTGGTCCACAACCTCTCCTGAGAGGGATTGTCCCTGGAAGGAAGCGCCTATGTTTGTACCAAGTCCCTTCCCCACCATATCCCATCCTCTGTCTTAGATGGTGAGAAGAGGGATGCAGCCCACACCAACCCCTCCCTCATGGCATGCCATAGGGGCCATGAATGTCCAGCGGTCCGTCTCTGGGTCATACATCTCCACTGAGCTTAGGTTCGACTGCCCATCATAGCCCCCTACAGCATACAGGCGCCCACAGCTGGCCACAAGGGAGACCCGGCTTCTCCGTGTGTGCATGGGTACCATTAGGCACCACTGATCTGCCACAGAGCTGTACATCTCGGTGATGCTGAGGAAGCCAGAGCCATCGTAGCCTCCACAGACAAACATCTTGCTTCCCAGGGAGGCAGCGCCATGTCGACAGCGCTTGTTAAGCATGCCAGCTGCTGGGTGCCAGGTGGCTGTGTGGTGGTTGTAATGCTCCACCTGTAGTGGGGAGAGAGGCACAAGTAAAGGACAGTCAGAGACAAAGCCTGACCCATAGGTGGCCTTGCAGGGCACAAAGGCCCATGTGGAATCAGACTCTGGAGGATCCTGGGGAAAGGAGCTTGGCCAGTAAGCTCTGGCTCTGATGCTCTTCCTTGGCTGTGTGCCTGCTCTCAGGCATGTGGAGGCAGTAAGAGAGGATCACTGAATATGACTTCTGGGTACATCCAAGGATGCCCTGCTAGGTAATGACAGAGCTGGGATGAGAGCAGGATCTCTGGACTGTCCAGAGGGCTCTAGGGAACTATTTTTAAATGGCTGTTTAGCATTTAAAAAAAAAAATTTTTGGTAGTATTGGGATTGAATCCAGGGGTCCTTTACCACTGAGCTATATGCACACAGTCCTTTTTGTTTTGAGACAGGGTCTCACTAAGTTGCTGAGGCTGGCTCTGAGCTTGCAGTCCTCCTGCCTTAGCTTCCTGTGTCGCTGTAGCTCAGATTATAGGTGTGTGCCACCATACTCAGTTGCTGCTGAGCTTTTAAAAATCATAATTGTAATTTCAAACAAAATATCCAGAAGAGTTACAACTTTATTCAATTTCATGCTTACTTTGGGTAGAAATTTCAAAAGGTCTTTTGCGGTATTCCACAGACAGCTAAATGGGTTTGGGGGATAGCAGTGACTACACTTTACCCCTCCTTTGTGAACACTGGCTCTCCCTCTCTAGAAATTAAGTATTTCTGAGGATGAATGACACAGGCTGAAACCTCACTAGGTGATGTTTTATCCAGCAATGGCAAGGCTGAAATATTCCTCAAAATACTCTCAAAGATACAAGGATTAGGTGCCCTTAGCCCAGGAGGAGCTCAAACTCACACTGTTGAAGATCTGCAAACCGTCATGGCCGCCCGAAACATATATCCTGCCCTCAAAGATCGTAACCCCAGCAGCACTGCGGTTTGAGCTCATCGAGGTCACCACTGTCCACCTTCAGAAAAAGTCAAAACAGGAGGAGGGAATGAGATTCAGTTTTCCTGTCCTCCTAAGACAGCTTAGTAAGTTCCTGATGAACTGTGCTAGGTCTCCTATGCCCTGGACAATCTCCCCACAATTTTTTTTTTTTTTTTTTGACAGGGCCTCACTAAGTTGCCCAGGCTGGCTTTGAATCCACTTCCCTCAGACTCCCCACTTGCTGATGCTAGGATTACAGGCTTGTGCCACCATGCCTGGCTAACTTTCCCTACCAGTTATTGCCTCTCTGACCACTTCTGCTGATTCTCTGGCTGCTGCTTCTCACCTGAGCTTCAAACCCATAGCCCAAGTTCTCTGTTCATCACCATGAACACTCAAAATCAGCATATCTCAAACCGTTTTTCCTATACAGATGCTCCTCTGACGAACTCACTGGTCCTGTTAGTGGAAGCTTCAGCTACCTAATTTCTTTATTTCTTAGTGTGTTTATTTACCAGATAGTCTTCACCTATCTTCCCTTTACCCTTACAACATACCACCCATATCTGCTATCTTTCTTCCACACTCCTACTCCTAGATCCTAATTGCTGCTGTCCTTGATTACAGTGAACACATTCTTTTTTTCCCTGTACTAGGGATTGAACTCAGGAGTACTTTGCCATCGAGCACTTTACCACATTCCCATCTGTTTTTTTTTTAAATTTTGAGACAGGGTCTAAGTTGCTCGCTAAATTCCTGAGGCTGGCCTTGAACCTGTGATTCTCCTGCCTCAGTCTCCTGAGTTGCTAGGATTACATTTATATGCTGCTGTACCCAGCTTATAGTGGGCACATTCGTATCTGAGCCTCTCTTCTTGTTGTCTCCCTGGTTATCTATGCTCATCATGAGTACCTCCTACTGTCTATCCATAATAGATCTCACTTTAGAAGACATTCCTATCACCTTGCCTTTCCCTCAAAGCCAGGGAAGGAGAGGGCCAAGGGCTCCAAACTCAGGGCTCCATGTAGGATGATCACAATGCATCCATAGTCCACCACACTGGGTATTACTTATAGGGTCTTTTTTTTTTTTTTTTGTAGTACCAGGAAGTGTGTTTTTTTTTTTTCCTTGGGGGGGGGGGTTTCCAATTAGTTATACATGACAGCAGAATGCATTTCAACCCTTGTACACAAACAGAGTACAGCTTTTCATTTCTCTAGTACTTACAGGGTCTTGAACATAAAACTTGCTGCTCAAAGCTAGTAAGTTGGTTAAGAGACAGAATATTAGCTTAAAAGCATTCTGATTGGTCTATCCAACTCATTTGCTTAGGTTTTGCTACATGAGAAGATTCAAATGTTGAAATAAAAAAAATTCTGGCTAACCCTGTCAGTGTTTTCCAAAGACTGTTGTGCAAAATTATGCCACAAGATGGCGACAGGTTTTACACAACACCTATTAAACAGAGTTCTCTACCACAGAATTTTCCAGAGCCTTTGCAATGCTAATGTGATTATGGAAAGATAAGGATTCTGGTGGGATAGAAGACATCCACATTTCCCAAGTTTATTTAACTATGTAACTTTTTTCTTCTTTTTTCCAAATCATACCCTACTGGCTTTGGAACATACTATACTGTTCATCTATTTGTATCCTCTTTTGCCTACCTTTCCATTAAAATGGGCTGATTTAGCTAAGAGGTACAGACCATTAAATAAATGTTTCCAATTTCTAGGAAAACCATTGTTTTAAAAATGTATCTATCCTGGGCTGGGGATGTGGCTCAAGCGGTAGCCTGCTTGCCTGGCATGTGCGCGGTGCTGGGTTCGATCCTCAGCACCATATACAAATAAAAATGTTGTGTCTGCCGAAAACTAAGAAATAAATATTAAAAAATTCTCTCTCTCCTTTAAAAAAATGTATCTAATCATTCATTAATTTAATCAAGGGTTAATAAATAACTACAATGTGCAAAGTACTAAAAGGGACAAAAATAGTACCACATTTTCTACCTTCAAGAGGCTTAAATAAAAAACTGCAGCTCTAATTTTTAAATGGTGTAGTAAGCTCAAGTTGCCCCAGGGAGTTGGGGATCCTTACTTGTCTGTCTCAGGTGAGTAGGTCTCCACAGAGTTGAGGGAAGAGTTGCCATCGTAGCCTCCACAGACGTAGATCTGCCCGTCCAGCACAACTGTCCCCATGGCACTGAAACAGATAGAGCTGTCACCCAAGATGAGCCTTAGACTTCCTAGAGCAGCCTTTCATGCCCACTGAGAAATTAAACTATCACTCTTTCTAGACCTAAATCTCAGGTACATGCTTAAGTAAAGGTGTAAAATTGAAGCCACTGAGGCTGCTCTATGGTTCCTCTTATGCCCTGCAGCCCTGGGCTAGCTCCCCTTCCAGCTGGTTTCAGTTCTCAATCTGCCTGAAATGCTCACCATTCTGAGGTGAGGCCCAGGTCAAATTCCTCTCTCCTCTTCCTCCAAAGCTGTCCTGGATCCCTCAGCCAGAATCATTCTCCCTTAGCCCCATGCCCCCAGAGTGGCTTCTTTATCACAGCACTTGTCACAACCATTCATTCACTCATCAGCAGCTACTCTCAAGGCATGCCATCTTAGGTGCCAGCTTTAGAAGCTCCCACCCTCAAGGGTTTTATGTTCTGGCACAATGGGGTGCCAGGAATCTGTTTGCCATCTCTCACCAAGTGGAGACCTTCTGGAAGACCTCAAATTCATCTGTGTGCCCTCAATAGTATTTTTGTTGTGTGTTTTGTGCATAACTGGCTCTCACTTTACCTCTGACTTTTCACATTCAATTCACTATAAATGTGTTTCTTTACACGTATGACCCTAATCTGTCTCTGTGGGTGATGCTTCAGTTTCTGCTTGTTGTACATTTATTACATGTGTCAGGTACTCCATGCTTGCTATTTCCAATCCTCACCACACCCTGCAAGGAAGCAAGGATCACAAATTACAGTATAAGTGAGCTGCTAGCTTGGGGAATAGGGCTTTTTTTCTCAAGGCTGCCTTGGAAGAGGTGTGCCTTGGATTTAAATGACATAAGCCCAACTCCCTGCTCCTCACCTGATAAGCTCTCTTAGCATTAAAGACGGGGTGGGTGGTGGTCTGGTGCAATCATAATTTTCCACTCTATACAAGCCTTATGAGAAATGCCAAGCTGCCGGATTCACTGTTTTTAAACATGATGACTAAAAATGAATCTGGGTGTCTAACAAATAGGAAAATAAAATACACCAGGGTTACTGATACCTTTCAAGTATACACAGCAAATTAAATTGATCCACAAATGTCCCAGTATCAGACCCCTGAAGGACACAGTATCAGACCCTTTGAACCAGCTTGAAGGAGAAAAGGGACTTATCTTAGACAAGGACTACAGGAAGATGACAAATTCCTTCTAGATATGGACATGAATCTGACATAAAAATTAAGTAATAATTCAGGAGTTCAACAGTGATATGAGAATGAATGTATGAGATTAACTACAAAATAAGTGGTAAAGACAAGTGTAAGGAGATAAGGGAAAGTGCTGATCTGTGTGGACTGGTATAGTCCACTGCAGGAAAGCTCCGAGACTGCGGAGAAATGGCATGGAAAATGAGCAGAAAGGAGGCTGCGCTAACTGGCAGGATGGAGAGCTGTGTGGGAGGTTAGGAGAGGAACGACCAAGAAACATTTTAGGTAACCTATAATTTCAAAGGGATGAAGTCGAATGGGGCCCTGCAACCTAATACCAGGGCATTAACCACAGTGAAGGAGAGAAATACCCGGAGGACTTTCTTCCCAGACAACACTTCAAATTCACTGACATTGAAGCAAGGAAGTGGCCCAGAACAGACATACAAGGAATGCCAAGTGACTACTGACACAGCAAAAAAGCCACTTAAAGAAAGTTGCAAAGTGTCCAAGGGGCAGAGGGGGAAACATCAAGGTGGGGGTAGGTGGTGCGAATAAAGGAACTGTGCAAGCATTCTTGGGAAGTGCAGACCTTATGTACATATTTTTTTCTTCCAAAATGAACCTACTTGATCCCTTTGTGAATCTGGTCTTTAATTGCTACAAAGATTCCTCCTGGCTTGTGGTCACATGCTAATACTACTGAATGTGGAACATGTGTATCATGGCCATTACACTTTTATGTGGCACAGGACTTTCTTGTTAACTCTTCTTCCTTATCACACATACTGTCATTTGATTTCTCTCTTTTTTCCTTTTCAGTCACGTGCTCTTACAAGTGGACACCCTGAGGCATAGAAAGGTGAAGGGGTCTATGAGGCAAATACTTAGATCACAGAATTACAAAGCAGAAAGACCAATAAAGAGCAACTGGTCCACTGGTTTTCAAATTAAAAGAAATTCATGTAGCTTCCCCTCCTTAAAACAGGGTCTATGTCAAGGAAGCTTAAAATGCAAAAGGGGAAAATACATAGCTGTTCTGGGTAAGTGGGTAGAGACTAGGACTGCTTTCCTTTCTCCTGTCAGTCTTCTGAGGAAAGACATCAGAGCACCAGGTGAAACCACTCATTTATTTTAGTGACCTCACAGGGACAGAAGAGCAAAAGAACTTGTCCAGTGACATCCCTTGAGCAGTATGGGCCTTCTCACTGCCCGAGCACATGTCTGACATAAGGAAAAATCTGCCTACCAGCTCTGCACTGAGAAAGCTCAATGCAGGCACTACTGGGATATCCTCTAATCCCACTTGTTATTCAGGGTGAGCAGGCAACAAATAGCTAGAATGTGTTCAGTGACATAAAAACGTGGTCCATCTTGCCACAATACCTATGTGACCCTGAAGTAAAAAACACTACTTTGTTTCATATATTCCCTGGGCAGCGGGAACACACATGAAGCAAGAGTCCTTGGAGAAAGAAAATATAAAGAAAAACACTTTGGATTTCCTTTTATCACTAAGAAAGTTAAATCCAGGCTGGGGTTGTGGCTCAGCGGTGGAGCACTCGCCTAGCGTGCGTGAGGCCCTGGGTTCAATCCTCAACACCACATAAAAATAAATAAATAAACAAAATAAAGGTATTGTGTCTAACCAAAAAATAAATATTTAAAAGAACTCTCTCTATAAAAAAATTAAAAATAATAAAAAAAAAGAAAGTTAAATCCTCCTTATTCTTCAGGTTTCAACTTTAATCCCACCTCTTCCCTGAAATCTTCCAGACGTTCCAGTCCAGTTTCTCTCCCTCCTTGAATCTTCCACAATACATATTTTCAGTCCTTATCTGGCACTTAAATAACAATACAATTTCCACATGTCCATGTCTTGTTTCCCCAGGTTCCTCAAAGGACAAGGCAGGTATTTTATGTTTAAGCAGATGGGGGCTCACTCCCAGGAGGTGCCGGCAGAGCCTGGCCTGGCTGCAAGACCTTCCCAGGCCAAAGCTTGTATTTTACTTTATTACGTGCCCCTGTTCGTCTAGCATGGCGCTCCCCAGATGCTCAGTGTGTGTGCTCGGCCTGCACATGGCTTCCAGAATACCTTCTCTTGCTATTCATGCTCCCCACTCTCGTCCATGTGTCCGTCTCTGGGTTGTAGGCCTCCACAGTGCTCAGCCGTAGCTGGCCGTCATATCCCCCGATGGCATAGAGAAGCCCGTTCACCACAGCCACACCCACCCGGCTGCGGGCTGTTGTCATGGGATGGCACTTCTCCCAGCGATTGGCGACGGGATCGAATACTTCCACCACATTCAGGGAATCACCTGCATAAAAATTTGCTACTCAAATTAAAACAAATGAGACCACTTGTTTAGATCATAGCTATTGGGCATTGATTATATGGAACATTTGACTTGATTCTATTAGCTCTCTTCCCATAGAATTACTCAGGGCCCAAGTGCCCCATGCAGAAATTTTAGCCATGGTAAACTCTGATTTTCTTTAAGGAAAATCAGAATCACATAGGAAGCATTTACTTTATTGAGATAGTACTTTTCAGTTACCATCACCTGCCTAAAGTCAAGGATAAAGCAATTGGATACAGTTTCTGTAACTCAGGAGGCATGATCAGAGGGAAGAGCATGGATCCCAATGCCAACTTTCACTTCCTGATGAGTAAACCTAGGCAAGTTGTTTTGTGTCCCCATTCTGTTTCCTACATGAAATTTATGGCACAGCTACCATGAGATTACATGACAGAATAGATACAGTACCTAGCATGGCTCTAGAATATACTTAGTGCTCAATAAATAATATTCACAGCAGTAAGAAATGATAATTCCAACTCTACCCTTTTTGATCAGGTTTTTATGACAATCAATTAAAATAATTTCTTCCTTGGTATATGCTGCTTTGGGACACTTAGTACTTGCTACACTCCAGTATTCACTGAGTTAACAACTTACTTCTTTTGGTCATACGGTTAACAAGCAGAAGACTAGTACCCACCTCTTCTTAGCTTTCTTTTTTTTTATTTTAATTTTTTTAGTTGTAGATAAATACAATATCTTTATTTATTTATTTTATACGTGGTGCTGAGGATCCAATCTAGTGCCTCACATGTACTAGGCAAGCGCTCTACCACTGAGCCACAACCCCAGCCATCTTTAAGTTTCAATTAAAACCAGAATGGCTCAGGACTGCCCACCAACTCTTACTGAAGAGGACAGGGACCATGGGGCATTTCTGAAAACCTGACTGTATGATACAAGAGCGGCCACTAACACAAGACTTGTGAGTGCTTCACAGGAGGTGATATATAGGGGTGAAAGTAAGAAGGATTACTGATAGTGGCAGAGTAGCATATTTGGATAATCTTCCTTCTCTTGGTAACATTCTCAAAGTCTAACTTCAGAGATCCATTGACTCAATGTGAATAGTCTGATTATAAAACTGGGTCTCTGTATCCTGGCTAGGGCTGAGTAAATGCTATAGCTAATGTGGTATTAGTGAAGCATGATGCTTCGGGAATAGGACATTTGATTTCTATTCTTTTCTCTGCCCAAAGCAACTTGTGTGAACATAGTGAAAGTTATATGGGCCTCAGTTTCCTCATCTGTAATGTGAAGAGGCTAGGCCTCAAGGATAGGTTAAGGCTCCTTAGCACTGACATTAGGATTCAATAGTATGAATACAGGACAAGTGCTAACCACAGAGCAATTACATCAGTCAGGGCAGGGGAGGTGACAGCACAAAGGAGAGGAAGCACAATGGCCAGGTAGGTTGACTGTACTTCTTTCTTCATGGAGCCCCAGGTAGAGCTCTGCAAAGGGGAGTTGCAAGATACCTGCTGAGTTGAGGCCTCCCACAGCGTAGATAAGCCCAGCGATGGATGTGCAGCAGCGAGGCCGAGTTCTGAAAGCGGGTAGGTGTGGCCGGCGCTCTGGTATGAGGTGATAGTCCTTCGCTTCATCTACAAGGTCCCTGGAATAACATGCAAGGTGCTAGGACAGGAGGTATCCTCAGCCCTCAGTCCACAGATGCACTTCTGAGCCTGGCTTCTCCACCCCCAACTGCAGGAAAACCTGAGAGAAGTTTTCTGGAAAGTTTGGTCTCAATGAATCCAAGTGAGATCTCAGGAAGCCATGTACAGCTGTTGAGACATGCTCAAATTGAAGGAGCAAGACAAATAAAACCCACCTCAGCTAGCGTAACCAGAACAATTGTCTTCTAATAAGCACAGACTGAGGAGTGAGAAAAACAGGGTGTTGGCTAAAACAGCTGGGCTAGGGGAGGCTCAGCAAGCAGTCTGCATCCTAATGCTGGCTAGATCTACCTCTTTCTTTCCACCCCATGACTGAACCACAGCACACACCTTGTAATCAATTATCTCTCACCTGCACTGTGACTGCAGCCACCAACTGTTCTGGATGGATTTCCCTGCCTCCAATCTGTTTCGGCAGCACCCCCTCCACACTATAGTCTATGCTGTTCTTCTAAGAACTTTGATAGCTAGCTATGCATTGCCAACAGCATTGTTCACACTCCTCAACAGCACTCTTGGGACTGCTGGTCACAGGGTGCCAGCGACTTTACATCTTCACACTACCTGCACCAAGCCACTGACTTTCTCCTGAACCAGTTGATCTCAACTAGGTGTGAGAAAATGAAGGAGAGCTGTATATGTGCAAAAATCTTGTCAGCAAAGGAGGGAAAAACATTCACTGCTGTGGGTATGACAAGCAATTTGGAGGATGGACATTTTTCTCTGCTGCTCTAATTTTATACACTACGTCATATCATCAGTGCTTTTCTCTGGACAGAAGTTTCCCATGCCAGTAATTTGTCCTCCCCTCACCCATCACTTAGATGCAAAGCCTACACCCACAGCAGGACAGTGCACAGACCCATATTTACTGAAGGGGTTAAGAGCCGCAGGAAGTCCCATTTGTACCACCAGTACGGGCAGGGCCAGGGCAGGGAGTACAGATTGCTTGTACACTCACAAGAGCTCAGTGGATGAAGACGCTGGAGTATACTCAGATAATTTAGGGGAGAAAAGCCCTTCTGCCTTGATGCTCTCACATGTACATTTTTCTGCCCACAGTGTAAGACTCAGGCTCCTTCCACTTCCTCTTCCATTCTAGACAGAGGACAGATCAATCTGTGTGCCATGAATTAGAACACTCCAAATCCTTCCTCCCCTGAGCTGGACTAGGTGGCCAAATCCTCTTTTCTGCATAGACCCTCAGCATTGTCCTGTGCAAGTCTGCCCTTGCTCACCTGCATTTGTGGCAGCAACGCACCAGGTCATCTTGTTGCACTCGATCTGACAGGAACTGGGGCCGGCAGAGAGGCAGGCGAATATTGGACAGCAGCTCTGGCAGACAGGGCCCCCTCTGTTCCTGGTCATATCTGACCCAGGCCAATGCAGCTTCAAAGACCTAAAGAATGGGTGTTGTGGCAGCAACTCAGAGGATACACCCCTACCCCCAATCTCAAGCCCTCCACTTCCTATACTGAAACCCATCAACGTTTCCTCCTAGTTGTCTCCTGAATCTACTGCTCTCTCCAACTCCCAGCTACTTTATTTGGCCCAGTCTTTTGTAATGCAAACTGTTATTCTAACAGCTTCCTAGTTTTCATTATGATTTCCTAATGACAAACTGTCAATGATACAATTTTCATTCCTGCATCACAACAAAATGCCTGTTTCTCTCCTTTCCTGCTGCTCCTATACCCTACCCCCTCTAAACTCCCTCTACACCTCCCTCTACTCTAGCTAAGCTGGGCCCTGATTCCCCTGTTCTGTGAACATCTCTTAGAATGTCCTCTCCTCTCCTCCTTTTTGTCTAAATGTTTCTCTCCTTTCTCTAAGGCCTAGCTTGAGATCCATGTTCTCCAAGGGTCCTTCCTTAATGGCCCCAGCCACAAAACTATCTCCCTTTAAAAACTGGGCTGGGTTGTGGCTCAGAGGTAAAGCGAGACCTTGGGTTCAATCCTCAGCACCACATAAAAATAAATAAATAAAATAAAGGTATTAAAAAAAAAAAACAACTTAGAGCCCTTACAATGGATTACTCAAATAAATGTGAGCTGCCTCAGTCATACTAATTAGCAGAAGAGATAGGGAGAGAACATCCTATTCTTGGAATAAGGCTCCACTCTTCCCTTCTAAATGATGGTGCCCATACTGCCAAGCCCAGGGGTCACTTCCAATCACTAATTAATATTCAGGAGTCAAGGACTCTTAGACATTCAGGAAATTAGATAAGTTGTGCCTAACATGCAACAGTTTTCCTCCCAGACCTGGGGCTCCTGATGAAGCCCAGCTCCACGGCAGGCCACGTCAAGGCCACGTCAATATTTGATATTCAGTCAAATATCCCAAGGGGCTTGGCCTTTGATTAGACTTCTCTATTGACCAAGGACAGAGGCCTTTCGGCAGTGAAGATCTTGGTGCCTGCAGGGCCAGGTCCAAACTCCTTATTCTCACACTCAATGCCCTTCACTGCCAGCCCTCCCCACCCTGTACCCAGATATGACAGCTACTCATCATTCTCTTAAGGCAACTTGCACAATGCCTCAGGAACAGAAAGCATTGTCTTTTGTTCCTCTCTGGCTACCAACACCCTATGTTCTCATTTTAGTTTTCCTGAACCATTCCAATAAGATCTGTCTACTTTGTCCTTGGAGGACCCTGTGGTTGCCCGAACCTCTCTCTACCAATAGCCTCACCCTCCCTGAGGACTATAACTGGTTTTATCAAGAGCTTCCTATCTTCCACAGTTTCAAGTAAATGCGCACTAATCACCACCTCAACCCTTCAGTTCAGGAATTGACTTCCATCAGTCTTTGACACTGTTCCCCACCTCCTTCTCAGCTCCCCATATCTAGCCTATTTCCTTGTCTCTCCACCAGAATGGGCTCCATGGGTTATTATGTAGGTGCCCCCAATTCTCATGCCACATTCCTCTCTCAGTCACACTCATCTGGGAAAAAAGATCTCTAACCCAGTAAGATCTAGTTCTTCAAGTTCAACTCAACCCTATTCTGTACCGATATCAGTACATGTGGCTGACCACACAATGGAGCTGACCAGTTTATTTTAAAAATTTTACTATAAATTTGCCTCTTTTTCTTTTTTTAATTAATTTTTTTTTTTTTGGTATTTGTAGATAAACAAAATGCCTTTATTTTCTTTGTTAATTTTTATGTGGTACTGAGAATCAAACCCAGTGCCTTGTGCATGGTAGGCAAGTGCTTTGCCACTGGGCTACAGCCATAGCCCCAAATCTGCTGCTGCTGCTGCTTCTTCTTGTTCTCTTTTTTTTGTTTTTTTGGTGATGCTGGGGATTGAACCCAGGGCCTTTTGCAAGCACTCTACCAACTGAGCTATATCCCCAACCCCACAAAACTGCTTCCTATCACCAGGTGTAGTGGTGTACACCTTTAATTCCAGTGGCATGGGAGACTGAAGCAGGAGGATTGCAAGTTCAAGGCCAGCCTTAGCAACTTAGTGAGACCGCATCTTAAAATAAGAAAAAGGCTGGAGATGTGGCTCAGTGGTAAAGCATCTCTGGGTTCAATCCTCAGTACCCCCCAAAATAATAATAAAATTAAAAAATGCTTCCTATCAAGCCCTCTTCATCTGCCTGGCAGTGTCCATTTATTCTCCCATAGAAGACTGCTTCATATCCTTTCATCTCTCCTTACCTTCCTCAGAAGAGAATGCCAATAAGAAGCAGCATCTCAAAAAAAAAAAAAAAAAAAAGCATCTCCCTCTGTTGTACCTGGGTGTGTGCACCCCAACCTCTCCTCCCTGCATCTGGGTGTGGATGGCAGTGCTCCTATCAAATACACATTCCCTGCCCTAAACTCTCTCTTTTCACTCTAAAATATCACCCAGTAACTATTCTTCCATTTCTCTACCTGTTCCGTCTCTTCTGGAAAAGTCCCATCAGAGTCAAGTATGTAGTAATTTCTTCCACCTTAAGAAAAACAAACATCTCCTGACTGCCACAATGTTATCCTCTTCCTCAGAATAATACTCTTTCACAAAATTATCTAAGCTTATTATATCCAGTTCATGGCAATATCATTTCTGATAGTAAATACTGAAAATAGCCCAAATACCCAAGAATAAGGGAAGAAAGTGGGGTTGATAAAATAAACAGAATATTATTTAGACACTAAAATATACGAAAAATTTTCATGAAAAATACTTATAATAAAACTATCTGTCTATATGTCATGATCTTAATTTTGTGAGAAAGAAAATAACAGAAAACACTGATGGAAAGAAGAGCATCCCCTGTGTCACCTGTGCAAACTGCCACTGTGTCACCGACCTGTTCCTCTGACTTTACATTCAGCTCATCCCGGGACAGGAGCTCGAGCACATCCTCCAAGGGCAGGGCTAGGAACTCTTCCGACATAGACACCTCCACAAAGTGCTGGTGGATGAAGCTGTTGGCTGCGTCGTACAGCACGGCACACATCATTGTCTCTGCAAACTGGCGCACACCCAGGCAATTTTTTGGGTGAAGCCTTTTGGCATAAGAAAAGATGAAAAGAAAAAAACCAGAGGCAAGAAGAATGTTTGATTATTCTAAGGGTGGTTCTGGGTAGAGGTACAGAATAAAAACAAATTTTGGCCTCAATTTTTTTGGAAACCCCTTGTGATACCAGGTGCACCTCTCTGGTACTCAACATCAAAAGTATAAAATAAAGATGGATTATCCTCAAAGGCCTTTGCTTCTTGGACCTGGTGATCTGTGTCAAGGTGGAATGGGCCCTCGGGAAGTCTTGTGAAGTAACTATCAGAGAAGGCCCTGAAGTTGTAGACAGACAAAGGCTCTGTGGACCTAACTCTTCAGTTCTCTGAAGAGTTAGGTCCACAGAGCCTTTGTCTGTCTAAAAAAGAATCCCAATGTTAGAAGCATCATCTCTCCCCATGGTTTAAATTCATTCTACAACTTCAGGGCCTTTTCTTGGTGACCAGAGGTATGGTAATGCTCTAGACCGTCAACCAGGAACAGCAGAAGCTGTATGTGGCAGACGGGTTTCCCAGCACATGGCTCTCCTGCCCCCTTCTCTGACAGTTACTTCACAAGACTTCCCGAGAGCCCATTCCACCTGGACATAGATCACCAGGCCTGTACTCGCCTATAATCACTGTTCAGCATCTTTTAGTGTCTACTAGTGTCTGAATTCACTGTTGAAAGTGAAGACCTTGAAAGCCCCTAGGTGGTGCTGTTGTCCCTTGGCAAAGCTGTGAGAACGGCCAACTTAATCCTTCAAGAACAAACCGTTCTTCAAGTTTTATGGGAACAAAGAAATGAACTAAAACTGGTCTGTGTCCTTAAACATAGAAATGAATAGGAAAGGGCTGGGGCTGTAGCTCAGTGGTAGATTGCTCGTCTAACATGTATGTGGAAGGCACTGGGTTCAATCCTCAGCACTACATAAAATAAAGGTATTGTATCCACCTACAACTAAAAAAAAATATTAAAAAAAAGAAAGAAATGAATAGGAAAGATAGTTGTACCCTACATATCCCCATGCACCCCTCCAGCCTGACCCAGAAGTCATCCCAAGGCAGGCACAAGCCTAGTTCTGGAGCTACACTGTCACTATTAAGTCTCCATCTACAAAACCAGATATGGTACCATTGAAAATATTCACCTTTCACCTAGCAGATGAATGCCCCTACATGTGAGGCATCACTTCCAGTTATCATGACTAAAAGCACACATGCTTGTGAGTACCACACAGACAAAATGAGGACAGCAGGTTGGGTCCACATAGCAACCACTTGAGTTGGTAGAGTGGGAATAGGGAAGGGGAGGTCAGCTCTAACAGGTGATGAGGTTCAAAATGGCAGAGCTGAGGCAGAAGGAATACTGGTCTTAAGGCAAGGGACCCGGTGATCAGAGGAGGCTCAGGTGAAGGCTGGCCTAGGAGAGCAACATGCAGAGAGATGCTCTTTCAGTTCCACCCTGTGTGTATGTGGCCTAGAACTAACCCTCACCCTCAAACCTCTGGTGGTTAAAAGACCTTTACCTTATGACTAGGCTGCTCAGCCTCCTGAGAGGGGAGAGAAAAAGCCTTCTTATTTGTTATGTTACAAGGTCAAGGGAGAACCATGAAGCCCATTGCCAAGCACCAGAAATGAGCAGGGAAATGATCCATGGTCTTTATCCTAAAAAAAATAATAATGATTGCTCCCAGTAGATGAAGGGAGACAGAGAATTATAGGAGGTGAAATGTGGGTGGGCTCTAAAGAGTTAAATCCTAAAAGGGAAGGCAGGAAGTTTAAGAAATTTAAGGAGGAGGAAGTAGCCAAACAAAGATGGAGATGGTTATGGAATAATAATGAATGAATTAGTTTAGTGAGAAAATTAGCTAAATTAGCTAATTTCCATGTTGATCATATTGGAGAGGGAAGATGAAAAGAGGAACGTCACAACAAGGGAGAGGGCAGACACAGCAAACTGTGTTCTGCAAAGGCTGATCTCAAAGAGGTGGGCACTGTTTGGTAGTGATTTCAAGAACTGTCATCTCCGCATACTAACCTTCTCACTTCACCCACTTCATAAATGCTATATGCACCAAGGACAGCAAACTGGCAGGGATTTTAGAAAGGGGATGACCATGCTCCCCACTACACCACCTCACCGTTCTCTGAGGAATGTGCAGCAGGCGTCTTTGATGCTTTGCAGCTGCAGGAAACTTGCCCCCATGAGCAATGACTGGACATTTTGCTGGTCAATGGCAAGGTTGCCGTTATAAGCAAAGTTGATCAGAGCCTCCAGGGCACTAAAGGAAAGAAGGAAAGCCATGAGAAGTTCTTCAGAGAGGAGTATTGTCCCACAGGTGACTCCAGCCTAATGAACTGACCTGACTACATGGACAACAGATGTGCCCTGTGTAAAAATCCATTTACCCATGTCCTTTGAGACTCTAAGTGAAATAACTACTTCAACACAGCCAAAGACTCACTTTACTTAGCTGTCTTCATTGTTCATATAATTTTACTGCAGAAAAATTATCTAGGTTAGGGTTGTAGCTCAGTGGTAGAGCACTTGCCTTGCAAGCGTGAGGCACTGGGATCAATCCTCAGCACCACAGAAAAATAAATGAATAAAAAATATTGTGTCCATCTACAATTAAAAATAAATAAATTAATTAAAATTAAAATTAAAAAAAAAAAGAAAATTATTCACAAACTCACTATTGAAAATGTCAACGGTGACCGTTTCAAAGTTTGTTTTCAGTCTCTGTTTACCTATATGCACAAATTATATGGCTATAATCATAAAATACTTATCAAACCCTTTCTTATATTGCTATGTTTATTATTTTTGGTAGCTGCTATATCATTTTCAACATTGGAAATGTGCTACAATTAATTGCTGTTACTGGTAGGCATCATAGTGGTTACTGTCTCATTGCCATTATGTTTTAGATTATTATTATTGTTTGGAGGTAAATTTCTAGAATGAGACTTCAATGTATTTATTTATTTATTTGCCTCCAGTTCACACTGAGAATCAAAGTTAAATTCAGCCATAGGGCTGGATGAGTTCTGACCCCTCTCTATCTCTCTGACCTCATTACCTTCTACTCTTTTCCTTTTTTTAAAAAAAATATTTATTTTTCAGTTTTTGGCGGACACAGCATCTTTATTTTATTTTTATGTGGTGCTGAGGATGGAACCCAGCGCCCCGCGCACACCAGGCGAGTGCGCTACTGCTTGAGCCACATCCCCAGCCCCTACTCTTTTCCTTTTTGTGCTCTGTTCCAACAACCTGTACACACTCTCACCTCAGATCTTTTGCACTGGCTGCTCCTTTTGTTTGGAGGGCTGTTCTCCCATTTGGCTCATTTTCTCACCTCAGTTAAGGTCTTGGAACAAATATCACCCTACCACCTGGTCGCTCTGAAATGATCCCACCCATCATTCATTAACCTGTACTCTGCTTTACTTTTCTTATACCACGTTCACTCCCAGCCATACCATTTATGTACTTGCCTCAAATTGTGCATACCATAGATGCTCAGTCAGTTTCTGTTGATGAAGCACTTGGATGCACAAAGAATTCAGCATGGTTTGTTCAGACGCAGACCTCAGAGAAGAGTGCACAACTGCCCTGGAGACCCACTGCTGTCTTTCCTTACTAGTAGCTGGCCTGAGATTCCTGTCTTGCAGTAGGTACAGATAATCCCCAATCATCCAGAGGTGACACACTTTCTCCTAGATCCCCTTTCCCTAGGTCTCACCACTATGAGATTAAGAGATAAGGTAACATATAATCATATGTTACTAGCTAATGGGATAACCTTGGGCTGGGGCTTTAATTTTTTGACCCATCAAATAACCATAAAATTCTGCCATATTCTAGACCTATTGTCCAATACAATAGTTATTACACATGACTACTTAATTAAAATCAAATTTAAAATTCAGTTCCTCTGTCTTACTAGTCACATTTCAAGAGCTCAACAGCCATCTGTGGCCAGTGGCTACCATTTTGGACAGCACAAAAAGACCATTTCCATCACTGTAGAAAGTTTTAATGAATACTTTTCTAGAATACCGAGAAGGAAAGTAAATGAAGATATTTATTGGAAGAATTATTTTGCCAGCTAATAAATAGTTAGCTCAAAAAAGTATAGAGAGTAATACACTATCAAACTGATATCCAGTCCCAACTTATAAAAATATCTTAGACTTTAATAGTAGAGTAAAAACAACATCAAAACTCCCTTCATAAAAAAAAAAAAACAAAAAAAAAAAAACTCCCTTCATGGGGACTGGGGATATAGCTCAGTTGGCAGAGTGCATGTCTTGCATGCACAAGGCCCTGGGTTCTAATCCTCAGTACCACATTAAAAAAAAAAAAATCTGCCCCTGGGGTGGACTCAGCAACACATTAAAGGCAATAAAGGAGGGGGGAAAAAGTATTTCCTTAAAACTCCCTTCATTTGAACTCTGTCTCAAGCCACTGGCTGAGATTCTAATGTGTTTACTAATCATCTATTATCTGTATGAAGATGTGTTCTTAGATACCATATCCTGTTATATGACACAGGTCCTCAAATGGTCCCAAGCATAGGGTAAAATTGTGCCTGGAAAGCAGCTGGTAAATCCTAATGGTGAACCAGATCAATGAAATATCTGGTTGAAATATATGAGGAAAAAAAAAATCCTAATAGCAGGATTTAGTACCTTGGATCCATTCCTTGCATTACAATCTCATCCTGCTTGCACTCCATCATATCATTTGTAAACATAGCATGGAAGTACGGGATTGAGGCTGCTAAGACGATCCGGTGAGCACTGAATTTGTGGTCCCCGATCTGTGGGCAAAGTAAAATACAAAGACATATTGAGGAATGCAAACATAAAATCCCAATTTGGCCCTCCCACAGCTTACTCCTTTGCTCATTGCATCACAATCAAGGTTTATGATGAAGACCTGGAAATATTTTAAATTCAACATACAGTAGAAGAATGTAAACAATTCATTTAAAAAATACTTATTTTTTTAGTTATAGATGGACACAGTAACTTTACTTTATTTTTACGTGGCGCTGAGGATCAAACCCAGTGCCTCAGGCATGGTAGGCAAGCGCTCGACCTCTGAGCCACAACCCCAAACCAACAATGCATTTTAATGAGGTGTTAAATGATTAAAAATGTAAGCCTGAATGCTTCCAGTGATAAGTTTTTACTTTAATGGCATTCTCCAGTGTACCCCTCTCAACTCCTCAACCAACTCAAATACCTGACTCCTTCAATGCTAATCGCAACCTCAGTTTTATTGGAAGGAAGATGGATGCTAGGTATGGTGGCACACACCTGTAACCCCAGTGACCTAGGAGGCTGAGGCAGGAGGATCACAAGTTCAAAGCCAGTCTCAGCAATTAGTAAGGCCCTAAGCAACTTAGCAAGACCCTGTCTCAACAAATAAAAAAAAAATGGGCTGGGGATATGGCTCAATGGTTCAGTTCCCCTAGTACCAAAAATAGAAGAAGGAGGAGGAGGAAGAGGAGGAGGGAAGGTAAAAGAGGAGGAGGCAGAAGGAGGTGGCAGAGAGAATACACAAACTGTCCAAGAACACTGGAGCTCCTAACAGTATGTTCTTCAATAAAAGTAAATATACAGTGAAAGTAGAGATGAGGAGAAATGAGACCAGACTTGAATAGGGGCTGTTTGTGAAGACCAATGATAGAGCATGATGCACCATGGGCTCAAAAGTTGGCGGTGGTGGGTGGGTAGGGAGTGCTGGGGCACCAAGCAGGCTGTGGTAGACAAGGAATAGTCCACAGCACCTCTGCAAAAAATAACTCTGATAGCAGCCAGCAGGAATGAATTGTGTTGCAGACAGGCCAGTGATCTGTATAGCCCAAAGGGACAGAAGCCAATTCTCTCTCCCAATTTGTATCAAACACTAACAGACACATGCCTGAAGAATTCTATAAAGTGTTTCACAACTATCTGCCAAAAGGCTATTCCCTTCAATAAGCTTTACCATTTATAGCTCCAAGCTATATAAACATTTCCACTTAAGAACTTTCTGTTCTCTAGAAACAGCAAAACAGCATTTCCATCCCACTTTTCTCAGGTTCCATGTTACAGAAATGCCAGGGCATCTCACTACTTGATGCTCATCTCTGTCACATTTACTCAAGGATTCCAGTTCAAGTTCCATCATTATGTTATCATCTCCCTCTTCCTTTTCTTGTTTTTATTTTTATTTTTTTATTTTTTGGTACTAGGGATTGAATCCAGAAGTGCTTAACTACTGAATCACATCCCCAGCCCTTTTTCTTTTTTCTAAATATTTATTTTTAGGTGTATATGGACACAACACAATGCCTTTATTTTTATGTGGTGCTGAGGATTGAACCCGGGTCCCGCCTGTGCTAGGCGGGTGCTCTACTGCTGAGCCCCAATCCCAGCCCCCCTAGCCCTTTTTCTTGATTTTTAATTTTGAGACAGGATCTCACTAAGTTGCTTAGGGCCTCCCTAAGTTCCTGAGGCTGGCTCTGAACTTGCGATCCTCCTCCCTCAGCCTCCCAAGCTGCTGGGATAACAGGCATGAGCCACCATGCCTGGCCATCACTATGTCTTCTTTGACTTAATTATTATCTTATTATCTGAAAACAGCCCTTCAAGATCATAAACACAATCTTGCAAATGCCAAAGGATCCTTATCAGATTCAAATTTTTTTAAAAATCACAATAATACAATAATACATTTCTCAAAATTGCTCTAGAAGATACATAATGAAAAATAGCAGTCTGAGTCCACTCCTGAATCCTGCTCCCAGGAACTTCCTTCTTCTGGGATTTAGTTTCACCTTTCTAAATAATATGCCAAAATGTTACTTCTTGAATTTTCACTTAAAGATATCTCCTGTGGCAGCCAGCTCCAAATAGCCTCCAATGACACTGCCTCTAGGTATTCACATCCTTATGCAGTTCTCTCTCACAATGCATCATGGTTAGTGTATGTAACTAATAGAATACAGCAGAACTGATCTTCAAGAGTAGGTTGAGTGGGCTGGGGTTGTAGCACAATGGTAGAGCGCTTGCCTAGCATGTGTAAGGCATTGGGTTTGATTCTTAGCACCACATATAAGTAAATAAAGGTCCAATGACAACTAAAAAAAAAAAAAAAAGAGTAAGTTGAAAAAGGAAACTGAAATTCCTCTTAATGTCTCTCCTGGGTCACTTACTCCAAAGGAAGCTGGACCACACAGCCTAAGCGGAGGGCCCTATGAAGAGGAACTAAAGCCTCCTCCTCCTCCTCCAGCCACCTTTCTGAGCTTGGAAACAGAGCCTCTAGCCAGTCAAGCCTCAGATGACTTCAGCTGTGACTGCTGTCTGGACTATAACCTCATGAGAGACCTCTAAATGGTTTCTGTATTTTTTAAAATAACTTTTTAGTTGTAGATGGACACGATATCTTTATTTTGTTTATTTTTATGTGGTGCTGAGGATTGAACCCAGTGCCTCCATATGTGCAGGTAAGCGCTCTGCCACTTAGCCAGAATCCCAGCCTCAGTTTCTGTATTCTTTAGGGAAACTTTGAGGTAATCAATACCTGTTGTTTTATGTCATTAAGTTTTGGTAATTGTTATGCAGCAAAATTACATTGCTAGTTTAATTGCTGTTATGGAATATTAAGAGTCTATTCTGACATCCTCTTTATATACTATCCAACAAACTCTATCTTTCCAATTATAATTAGGTCAAACTTTGATTAAATTAAGAGGTGATTAGGTCTGAATATTATTTTTCATCAAGCCAAGTTGTGAACCATGACTACATTTCTTTTTCTGTATGATCTGATTTTCCCTCTTAGTGAACTCCTCTTTATTTGTTTAACTGGGTACTCTATCAGTTAGTTGTCTATTTCTAGAGACTTCTCTGCTAGAACTTCCTCCTCCTGGGGGTTTCCTTTTCCTAACCTGTAATGGAACCCCAGTTTCCTGGATCCTCTTCACTTTCCTTCCTTATTTATTCTGGAGGACAGGGTCTTCTTGTAGGGGTTATATGCACAGTTTGTCTGAGAATGTCTTTGCTACCCTTCATCTTGGGTGACAGTCTATTGGTCAAAAAAAATTTGAACTAGGAATTTTTTTCTGTAAGATTTTTTTTTTTTTTTTTGGTACCAGAGATTAAACTCAGGGGCACTCAACCACTGAGCCACATCCCCAGCCCTATTTTGTATTGTATTTTATTTAGAGAGGGTTTCACTGAATTGTTTAGCACCTCACTGTTGCTGAGGCTGGCTTTGAACTTGTAATCCTCCTGTTTCAGCCACCCGAACCACTGGGATTACAGACGTGAGCCACCATGCCCAGTTTTCTATAAGAATTTTGAAGGTGACTTTTAAATTTGTTGCTTTTGTGATATCTAATACCGTTCTGAATACTAACCCTGAGTATTCTCTCTAGAAGCTTTTAGAACTTTCTATTCTTGGAGTTCTGAAATTTCACAAGTATTGTACCTTGCTGTCCCCCCCCCCCCCATATATTGTGCTCTATTAATCTATAGATATTATTTCAGTTCTGGGTAAATATTTTCATACAGCTTCTTTGATAATTTACTCTCCTCTATTGTCTTTATTTTCTTGTCCTAAATTTCTATTAGCCAAGTGTTGGATCTCTTGGAATAATCCTATCGTTTTCTGATCTGTTCTTGCCTATTTTCCATCTCTTTCCTTTACTCTATTATTTAGGAACTTCTTTATCTTGCAATCATTTTGGGTTGTAGTTTTTCTCATATATATTTTTAACTTTCAAGAAGTCTTTCTTATTTTTGTAATGTTCCTTTTTTTTTTTTTAAGAATCTTGTCTGTCAATATGAGATTTTCTGTTGGTATATTATATAGTAAATGTTTTCCCTTCTTTTCCATCCTGCTTTTACTGTTTCCTTTGAATTATTTTCTTGTCCATCTGTTTTGAACTATCCTTTGTTAGAGGTTTCTTTCGATGCCTAGTGACACTTGGCTATCTGTTGATACTTTTAAAGATGTTTGAAAGCTCTGTGTAGGTGGATACACTTGTCAATTTGTGGCTTCACATTAGGATGATCAGACAAGGTCTGACCTTCTGTTGGAGACCCCTGGAAATATTAGTATCTTTTCCAATCTCTTGTATGAGAATACCTGCAGCAGATATTCTAGAAACTGGGTGACAAAGGGGATGGTGCTACCATTCACTATTTAGAACTTTATCTTTAAGTCCTGCTTTCAGTTTTGCTTCCCCTCTCAACCTCCTGTGTGGTAGCCTACATTCAGAGCCTCAGGCTCAATGTCTAAGACTAAAACTCCTGCCTCTTGAGAGGGCTATCGGCCTCTAACTGCTTTTCACATAGATGTTCAACTTCTGTTCCTGTTTTCAGTATCTGGTGTTTCCTAATCTGGAGGTACTCTAGGATTCTGAAATACAAATCCTCTTTCTTCTTAGTTAGACCAAGCTACGGAAGGGTCTGGAAGCCTATCTTATAAGGAATGGCTGAAGGGGACATGATGGTTGTCCTTAAATCCTAGAAGGATGGGGGCAAATGGATGGGGGCAAATCTAGAAGTTAAAAGGAGACAGATTTTAGTTTATCATAAAGAGTAAGAACCTACCACCTAAGAATGATTAGGGTGTTCCTGGACTGGTTCTAAAACTATGTGACCAGTCAAAGGATCTTCCAATTCTACTATCCTGTGACTACACTTTTGTGAAAAGCTTTTAAAAATCCAAATACTCTCACCTGTAATCTTAGTTAAAAAAATGTTACTTAAAATAATGAGATAACCATTTATTGTGATATTTTTATATGCCATAGACTATGCCAAGTACCTCTTGTGCACATTTTATCATTTTAGTCTTCATAGCAACCCTCTAGAGTAGGTAGCTACTGTGAGTCATATTTTATAGAAGAGGAAACTAAGATTTGGAAGTAAAGTAGCTTGCCCAAAGTCAAGTAGTATTATGTGAAGGAGAAGAAATTAAGTTTGAGAGTTTGAGGATGATCTAGTAGCTAACATCTTTTCTCACAGCTTCAGTTCTCAGGCAATTAAAATATTTAAAAATTTATTTTTTATTTTTATTTTTCTGAATGCAGGAGTTCTCTACCACAGAGCTAAATTCCAACCCTTTTTATTTTTATTTTATTTTTAAAATTTTTAACCCTTTTTATTTTTAGAATCTTGTTATGTTGCCCAGGCTGGCCTTGAACTGGTTATTCTCCTGCCTCAGTTTCCCAAGATGCTGAGATTACAGATATGCACCAACAAGGCACACAGCAAAAAACAAAAACAGAAACAATAAAACTTTAAAATAAGAATAAAATACCTAGGGCTGGGGTTGTGGCTCAGCAGTAGAGTGCTCGTCTAGCATGTATAAGACCCTGGATTTGATCCTCAGCAGCACATAAAAATAAATAAGTAAAACAAAGGTATTGTGTCCAACTACAAATTAAAAAAAATAAAAATATTAAAAAAAGAATAAAATACCTACATATATGATTAAACTGTATAGAATTAAACACATACATATATATAAATGATTAAAACTAAGGAAATAATCTGAATAAATCGGTAGATTTCATCAGTATCAATATCTCAGTGATGATACTATACTTTCAGTTCCTCTGACCCAAAAGTTTTGCAAGATACTACCACTAGGAGAAAAATGGGTAAAAGGTGCATGTCATTTCCTTGTATTATGTCTTACCACTGCATGTGACTCTATAATTAACTCAAAATGGTCATTAAGTAGGGGTCAGGGGGACAAGTTGGGCTTTTTGGCTGCATGCCTATAATCCTACCTACTTGGGAGGCTGAGGCAGGAGAATTGCAAGTTTGAGGCTGGCTTGGGCAACTTGATAAGACCCTGTATCAAAATAAAAAGGTTTGGGAATATAGCTTGGTGGTAGAGTGCTTGCCTAGCATGTGAAAGGCCCTGGATTCACCTTTGGTACTGTTTAAAAACAAAATGAAAAAAAAAAAAAAAAAAAAGAGAAAGAAAGAAAAGGAAGAAAGTACATACAAAGCAAGAAGGAAATAAAAATATACATTTTTTACAGATGTAAAATTGTAAACTAGGGCTGGGGATGTGGCTCAAGCGGTAGCGCGCTCGCCTGGCATGCGTGCGGCCCGGGTTCGATCCTCAGCACCACATACAAACAAAGATGTTGTGTCCGCCGAGAACTAAAAAATAAATATTAAAAAAATTCTCGCTCTCTCACTCTCTCTCTAAAAAAATAAATAAATAAATAAAAAGCAAACAAATTTAAAAAAATTCTCTCTCTCTCTCTCTTTTAAAAAAATTGTAAACTATGGCTTTGTAAGTAGGTTCCCTATTATTAATATCTAGAATTACATAGACTCATGCAAAGACTACTCTTCCACTTATCAGGAATTATACACTGTTACTTCAAATCCTCCCTCTTCCCAATCTGTAAGATGGCAAAGAAATGTGAACTGATACAACAGAATTTAGTGAAAAAAGTCAATAAGAAACACATAACTGGTTTGTCAGAAAACCATTTGGCACATATCCCTACCTTTAAACCTGCTTTGTTACATACCTACCTCCAAAACAAAACATCTCATAAAGTATTGTCAATGAAATGGATTCAGACAGTAAATTTAAAGTATTTGAAAGAGTCAGGTTCAAAGTTCAAGACAGGATGGAAAGATACGAATCTGATGTACATGAAGCACTCTGAAAGAGCTAAACTCATAAACACACTTGAGAGCTGTGAGGCTGGATCAGGACATCAGATCTCCCTGTGTGTACAACAGACGCCAAGTGCCCATGGCCACTCCATCACTTACCCATCATAACTATCAGTGCCCACCATTTAAACACTGTGAGATGATCTGCAATGAATAGCAACTACATAGTAAATTAGGGGCAGTCATAGGACTCCTTTGGTATGTACAATACCCCTGAATTTACTTCCAAGAAAAAAAAAATCAATTCAAATAGAGAAGACCAAACCACTCCACTAAAACCACAGCAAAGACTCAGTATTCATGTGACTGGTTCTACAAAAGGTAGATATCAGAACCTCTTTTTCAGCAAGGCTCTGCATAGTATAAGCTAAAGACAGAGACGGAAGTATGCCTGCGCCCCACAGGCTTCCTCCATATTTGTTTCTTATTAAGCCCATGTACCTTTAATATTTGTCAACAATGTTGTTTGGAAAATTAAAAGAGTTGGTGGAATTATATGAAAGGGAGGGAGATTAGGTCCTAAAAGTAGATGGGAAACTTAAGTGTACATGTGTTGTAATCCCACTATACTTGGCTTTTAAAATCATGAACAAACTATTACTTTGATAAATGTTAAAGTGGCCTCTGTAATTCTAGTACAGATATGAAAGGAAGAGTGCTATGATGTGAAGTTGAAGAAAACAAAAAGACAACTAAAAATTTCTACACCTTACTGTTAGATGTTAGAAAACCAGGGAACAATATTAAGGAAGGAATTCCAAGTTTATTAGGCCACTCTGTGGAGGTGGAGCATGAAGTGGAAGGGCAGAGTGCCTGCAAGGAGCAAGGCCAAGGAGCCCACTGCCCAGTTGAGAAGGAAAACAGAAGAGCTCAGCCTGGATGGTGCTGGTGGAGTTGGGAAAGGAGAAGAGGTCAGACTCAATAAAGGTGCTGAACTTAGACTCACTATGATCTGTGACTTGATACATGGGGGTGCCATACACATAGAAGGACAAAGTCAATGGCAGACAACCAGTAAAGTTTTGAAAGCTGACACTGAGTAGGAGGAGACATCCAAGTAGAGAATACCAGGCAGGAACAGGATGGGTAAGTCTGGAACACAAAGTTGAATCTGGATTCAACCGACACTTTTGACAATCATCAGTGTTGACAGGAGGAGATCACTTAGGGGGAGAGCTTGGAGTGTGAGGAGTCTTGGATTATGACTCTTGAAGAACTCCAGCATCTGAAGGTCACATAGCAGAAGATGCACCTGTGAAGGTGACACAGAAAGAGATACAGAAAGGAAGAAAGGCTATGGGAAGAGAAGCAGGGAGGACTCTGGAAGTAGGGAAGAGTGCAGGAGCAGCACTGTGGCATAAACACTAGCATTAGAAGGCTCCATCAGCGTGGCTACCTCAGGCAGGCCTCCTCCAAGTTGGCTAGCAAACTTATAAAATGAGATCATTCCTACTTATCTGACCTCTCAGGAGTTTTTGAGAAGATCAAATATAAAAGTCTAGAATGATCGATATGAACCAAATCACCAGGCCACCCCAATTTCCTTAAGAGTCAATAGGAAAAAACTGTTGTCTTGTGCAGACCAAGTTTATGTTGCTGCCAACCCTGGGTCTTGTTTGGAAGCCTACATCTGTAATTTGGCAAATAACAGGATGTGACTCAAAGCTTGTTTGCAAACCTGACAAACAGAGGTGCTTCATAATGGTGAATGGATGAATAAATGACTGGATGAATGGGCTCTGGGGCACGCTGCAGCTACTTAGCTTTTTCTGAGAGGGACCTCAGAATTGCAATTTTGGTCTCATTAAATGATATATGTGAAAATACCTAGCATAATGATAGGAACTTAGCAGAGACTTAACAAAAAAATTTTTGTTACATTCAACTAAGAGTGTCAACCATCAAAGACTAAGACATAAATAACCGAAATACTCACAAGTTCAGCCTGATGAGGTACAGAGATTAAAACTCTGAATAATAATAATAATTATTATTATTAATTTATTTATTTTGGTATCAAGGATTGAACTCACCTAACCACTGAGCTACATCCTCAGTCCTTTTACTTATTTATTTATTTTTAAAATTTTGAGACAGGGTCTCACCAAGTTACTTAGGAATTCACTAAGTTGCTGAGGCTGACTTTAAACTTGTGATCCTCTTGCTTCAGCCTCCCTAATCAGTGGGATTACAGGTGTGCGCCACTGTATCTGGTAAAACTCTGAATTTTAGGTGTAGCTCTATTATAGTTAAAAGCAAGCTGCCCAATTTTACCATGCCTCAGATTTCCATGTTAGAATACAGATTATTACTGATTGGGGCATGCAAAGAATAGGAAAAAACTTTTGAGATTCTCAAAAGAAGCACTGAATACTGGTAAATATTATTCAATTAATCACTCTATTAGACAATATTAGAAAACACAGCATAGCCTTACAGATCAAAATACTTGCCAATCTCTTTACACTGTGCCCATCTTAGGAGACAAGAGCACAAGCTATATGTTATGTGACAAACTTGCACCAGTTTCCAAGCCAGCTGTTACCTTTCTGTTTGACTTGCGTAAATTTCTTCCCTACCCCTGAGCCTCAGTTTGTTCATCTGCAAAATAAGGGGCTTTAACTGAATCAGGTTTCTCAAAAGACAGTAGTTCTGCTAATGACAATAGCCCAACTTGAATTTAGGAAAGCTCTTGATTTCTATTGTGGTAGCACCCATATATCTTTGAAAAGTAACTGTACATGCACATAAAAAATATTTGTCTAGCTGACAGATTGGTACAAATGTGGATTGGTTTGAGGGTTATAATTCTAGGGATTCCCTGTGGCATGGGAACCCCTGCATCAGAGGTGCTCTGAGGTCCCTCTGGTTAGTACAGTTTAAGACTTTGAGCAAACAAAAGGAACCAGAAATCTGGAATACTTCATTGTCTGCCTCAGTTTTGACTTGTTCTCCCTCCTCATCCCCTCTCCTTCTCTCTCTCTCCCTCCCTCCCTCTCTCTCTCTCTCTCTCTCTCACACACACACACACACACACACACACACACAAAGTGTGTGCACACACCCCTTCCCATTTCTTTGCTTGAAAGGACTGGAAACATTCCATTCCAGCCTTGCCCTGGTGGTATCTTTGGATCAACAGGGAGAATGCAGTGTGACACCACAAATTCTGTTCCTGTCACACGCAGGTGGCTCAATATTCAACCAGCTGTGTATTCAAACAGGAAAAGCAGTCGGGTAAAATCTGAGTTGGGAGTAATCTGATAGAGGTGTTTGCAAAGAAAGCAAAAGATACATCCAGAATACATTTTGCTTTGATGGAAAACATGTTGACACAATTGCTTCTACTTTCAAGGAACTCACAACTAACATAAATAAAACAAATAGTTAAGTGCCCAGGCTGTACAGACAGAATCCCTAGGGATTAGTGGGGCTAAGACTAAACTTTTATGCAGTCATAAAGGAGGCTGAAAATGCATAATAAACTATCATTTTACTGAAGCATAAAATTGAGTCATAAATGCTATGAAGTTGGTGCATAAAAATGAGTCTATAAGATGGAAAAGTAATGATCTGGGTTTGGAAGTAAGTACCCATAGCCCCTGTTACTTGGTGGGAGGAGAAAGAAGTTTCACTTCAGCTTAGGAATTCAAAACCAAACTGAACAACAAAGGAGACCCTGTCTCAAATGAAATAAAATAAATAAATAGAACAGAAGGGATGACCTATTCCTTAAAATTCCTTTAGGCTCCATAGTCATTATGATTTATTTATTTATTTAGGTATGAGGAATTCAACTCGGGGGTGCTCTACCACTGAGTTATATCCCCAGTTCTTTTTATTATTTTGAGGCAGTTAAATTGCTGAGGCTGGCCTTGAACTTGTAATCCTCTTGCCTCTGCTGCCCTAGTTGCTGGGATTACAGGCATGCGCCACTGTGTTTGGTGGTAAGTATAAAAAATTTAAGAAAGAGCATCAAGGAGAATAAGAACAGGTATTCTTTTTTTTTTTTTAAATAGGTGTTAATTTAATTTAATTTTACTTGTTTTAATTAGATACACATGGGCTAGGGATGTGGCTCAAGCGGTAGCTCGCTCGCCTGGCATGCATGCGGCCCAGGTTTGATCCTCAGCACCACATACAAAAAAAAAAAAAAAACAAAACAAAGATGTTATGTGTGCTGAAAACTAAAAAATAAATATTAAAATTCTCTCTCTCTCTAAAAAAAAAAAAAAAAAGAGTACGGGGCTTTAGCTGAAGTCTGGCCTACTTAAAAAAATCAGATACACATGACAGTACAATGATCCTGACATACCATACATTTGAATCAGATGAGGTATAATTTCTCATTTTTCTGAGTGTACAGGTTGCAGAATCACATTGATCATGCAGTCACGAACAGGTATTCTGGAGACAAACTACTCAGGTTCAAATCTAGATCCCATTATTTACCAGCTGTGTAACCCTGAGCCAGTTACTTAACTTCTCTCTGCCTTTAACTTATTAATTTGAAAAATAGGGAAAACAAAAAATAACCCTATGAGTTATTGTGAGGATTAAGTTAGCCAACATCTGCAAGTCATTTAAGACATGCATGGCATATACTAAATACTAAATTAGTACTTGGTAAATAAATAAAAGGGATATCTGCAAATTTAGAATTTTATAGAGGTTATTTCTAAGACTTTAGAGGAATTGTGGGCCAAATCTGTCCAGCTTCTTATTTTAGTGTTTTTTTTTTTTTTTTTTTTTTTTTTTTTTTTTGTGGTGCTGGGGATTGAACCCAGGGCCTTGTGCATGAAAGGTAAGCACTCTACCAACTGAGCTATGTCCCCAGCCCCCAGCTTCTTATTTTAGTATGGCCCATGAGTTAAGAATTGTTCACATTTTTGAATGGTTGGGGGAGATTCAAAGTGTATTAATAGTTATGATGTGAAAATTATATGAAATTCAAATCTGAATGTACATATATGAAGTTTTATTAGAACACAGACATGCCCATACAATGTTAAAACTGAGTAGCTGTGACAGAGACCAACGGTCCACAAAGACAAAAATAGTTACTATCTGCCCTTTTATAGAAAGAGTTTGCTGACTTCTGCTCTAGAGACCCAAGGAACAAATACTGTGAAGAGGGAAGAGAATACATTCTCTAGAAAGGAGAAGGTGCTGATCCTTATCCACGACTCCCACCTCTAGCCCACATCATATCTAATTTTCTGCTGGTGTTCCCAGACTCGCCTTGCTGACTAGCATGAACTGTCCACAGATTGTAGAATTCAACACTGAAATGAACTGTGTCCCATACAAATTGCTTGTTCCTTTGTAAAAGCAAGTAAGCTGAGCCTGAAATAGAGGCATTCACAACAGAGCCATAAATGGCCAGTACAGGACTGTGCCACCACCAATGTGCCTTTTTGTTAAACTTTGGTTTCTTAACCATAGTTACACAATTGTTCTTTCTTTCTCTACCTCCCATGGAATTTAAGTGCTAACTAACCCCAGAAAATAATGCAGTCTTGTCCGACAGAAATGTAGGAGGTAAATCCTAGCTACTTGGGAGGCAGAGGCAGGAGGACTGCCAAATTCAAAGACAGCTTGTGCAAGTCAGCAAGATCCTGTCTCAAAAAAACAAAAGAGGCTGAAGATGTAACTCAGTATTGAGCACTCCTGTGTTCAATCCCGAGTACCAAAAAAAGAAGAAAGAAATATAGGAAATAGCCGGAATGAGGAATCCTTGAACTGTTTTCCTACCTCAAGTATCAACTAATCCTCTACCTATTTCAGCAAACACCAAGCACAAAACTAGATCAGCTTAGCCCTCCGTTCATAACCAAATCTTATTCAGATGTTAGACAGGTAAGTTTATTCTACATTTGAGAGGTAAAAGCTTAGTCCAAAATGCTGTAGTTGTCTGTTATTTTTCAACTAGTGGATCTCAAACCCTTGAGGATAATAAGGGTCATGTACTAACCACCTCAGCAAGGATTTGTTAAAATTAAAATACCCACTTTTCTTCATAATCTCTGAAAAAACTCAAAAGTTAGCAGCCCCCCAAATCAACAGTTCTCTGTGAAAATAACTCTACAAAAAAGATGGCAGTTTCATTAAAGATTATAGTCAAAATGTGGCTGGGGGTGTAGCTCAGTGGTATAGTGCTTGCTTGACATGTGGGAGGCCGAGTTCAAACCCCAGTATTGCAAAAACAAAACAAAGAGATTATAGTCAAATGGACTATAGGTTCTCTAGCCTAAATTCAGAAAAGGATATCAAAGACTAAGCATAAGGCATTATGATTTCCTATTCATTTCCTTCAAGTTTTTCTTACATATACAAAATAGGTATAGTAAATTTTAAGTTCATTATTATCTATTAAATATATATACACATATGTACATACATGTCCTTTTTAGTTTTATTTTTTGGTGGTACTGGGGAATGAACCCAGGGGCGCTCTACCACTGAGCTATATTCCCAACCCTTTTTATAAAAAATTTTATTTTGAGACAGGGTCTTGCTAAATTGCCTAGGCTGACTAAATGGCTGGGATTACAGGAGTGTGGCTGTTGTGAGTTTTCTTGTTCTTTTTTTTTTTTTTTTGCTCTGAGCCCTGGGATCCAAATGGGCTATACCACCAGTCTTGGGTGTGTGTGTGTGTGTGCGCGCGCGCGCGCGCTATATGCGTGTGTATATACATATGTAAATTGATTTTTTTTTTTTTGCAGTGCTGGGGACCAAATAAATCCTAAGTTGTCATTTTAAGAAATTGATCCATTATATCAAAGTTGTCAATTCATGTGGCTAGAGTTGTTCATGCTGTTCTCTTTTATCCTTTTATGATTACTATACCTGCTATTTCCATTTTATACTGGTGATTTATGTCTTTTTTTTTTTTTTTCAGTTTTGCTAGAGGTTTGTTGATTTTATTGACTCTAGCTCAATGGTAGAGTACTTGCATGCATGAGGCCCTGGATTTGATCCCCAGTACTGAAAGAAAAGAAAAGGCAAAACAATCTAGAAATCAAAAACAAAAACAGGGGCTAGGGAAATAGTTCAGTTGGTAGAGAGCTTCCTAGCATGCACAAAGCCCTGAGTTCAATCCCTAGCACCACCAAAATAAATAAATAAATAGATAGATAAATAAATAGATAGATAAATAAATAAATAAAACAAAACAACAATAAAACCCTAGAACTAGTAAATAAGTTCAACAAGGTTACAGGATACAAAAGCGACATACAAGAATCAATTGTAGGGGAGCTGGGATTGTGGCTCAGTGGCAGAGTACTTGCCTAGCATGTGTGAGGCACTGGGTTTGATTCTCAGCACCACATATAAATAAATAAAATAAAGGTCCATCAACAACTAAAATAAATATAAATACATATAAAAAGTCAATTGAAGGGTAGGGAAGTAGCTCAGGGTCAGAATACTTGCCCTGGGTGTACAGGATCCTGGGTTCAACCCCCAACACAGCAAAAACAAAGCCAAACAAAAAAAAGAAAAACAAAACAACAACAACAAAAAAAAAAAAAAGTGAGAAAAAGGGAAAAAGACATGAAGAGCTATTTCATCAAATATGTTATATAGATGTAAAGTAAACACGTAAAAAATGTTCAGCATCATTACTCATTAAACAATGCAAATTCTAATCATGAGCTATTACTACACATTCAAATGAATGCTCCCAATAAAAAACAGTGACAATACTAAATGCGGATGAGGAAGCAAAAGAACTGGGTCAGTCGTTGTATTATAGTTTTCCAAAAATAGAACTAATATATAGCGAGAGGGAGAGGGAATTGAGCAATTGGCTCATGAGATTGTAGGGATTAGTAAACCCAAAACCTGTAGTGGGCTGGCAGGCCAGAGATTTAGATAAGATTTGACTTTACAGTTTTGAGTGTGAATTATGCAGGGCAGGAAAGCAGGCAGGAAATTCAGGCAGGTTTCTTTCTTAGAATTTTTTTTTTCTTTTGTGATACCAGAAACAGAAATTGGGGCTTCATGCTGGATGGGCAAGCACTCTTTCACTGGGCTATACCCCAGGCCAAAGATCAACTTTTTTCCCCCACATGGTGCTGGGGATTGAAGCTAGGGCCTCACACATTCTGAGCAGGCACTCTGACACTAAATGACATCCCAGACCTCTCTGCTATCTTGAGGCAGAATTGCTATTTCAGGAAACTTCAGTTTTTACTCTTAAGACTTTAAACCGATCAGATAAGACTGACCCACATTATGGAGGATAATCAGTTTTCTCAACATCTACTAATTAAATGCTAATTACAGAGCTTGGGATGTAGCTCAGTGGTACAGTGCTTGCCTAGCATGCTCGACCTCAACGCTTAAAAAGAAAAATTATCAATCACATCTAAAAAAAATACCTTCACAACAGTATCTAGACTGGTGTTTTACCAAACAACTGGGCACCACAGTCTATCCAAGTTGACACATAAAATTAACTATCACACTCATACATGGCTGTAGGAATCTATGTATAGGCACTTTGGAAAACAGCAATTTATTCTAATACTAAAAATATACTATATTTTTGAAACAGCAAAATATCACTAGACATTTATCTCAGAGATAAATCTACTTAGAAATATGAAAGAGAAAACTAATCAACACACACAATAACTTAGAAGCACTTAAAAGGCATTATGCTGAGTAAAAAAAAATTAATCATAAAAGGTCATATACTCTATTATTCCATTTATATAATATTATCAAAAATGAGAGATGAAGAATACACAGAGCCAAGTGTGATGATGCACACCTATAGTCCCAGCGACTTGGAAGGCTGAGGCAGGAGAATCATTTGAGCCGAGGAATCTGAGATCATCATCTCAAAAGAATATGCTATATATTAATAGTAATATACATTACTATAATATAGTACTGGTATGTAAGACATACTATAGTTTTTTTTTTTTAATTGAAACCCCATCTCAAAAAAGAAACCAAACAAACAAAAACAAAAACGCGGTCTCCAGAAAGTAAGAAGGTTTGACAGGGAAGAACTTTGTGATCATAGAATAACTATATCAAGGAGGTCACTGGTAACCTGGACAAAAGCAAATGGTGGAAGCCTAATAGAACCAACTTATCTATTCTTAATGAAGCAGGAGTTCCATCAAGGGAGCAATCTTTGTATGCTTCACTTTTCTTGGAACACTCTGGCAATTCACACTCAATATTTGTTGAACAAATGAAGCTTCTGAATGAGTCAACACCGCATACAATTGAGTCTAGTCATTTCAGTCCCTATTATTTTGGGGTCCCTACTTTTTTACAAGCCAGGTCAAACTCCAAGCTGGTCCTAATCTACTTCATCCAGTTTTATCCCCCTCCATGCCTCTCTTCTAAGGTGCTGGCAATCCCCCAAATTGCCCTATTCCTCTGCTTGTAACCTTATGCCACATTTTTCTGCCCAGTGAATTATATTCCTTATCCTTCAAGATCCAGCTCAAATGCTGCCTCCTCTGAAGGACCTCTCTGACTTCCAGGCAGGCAGCCCTCCCCTTCTTGCTCAAGACTCCATTACTGCACACATTATGTCATCACCAATGAATTTCCTTCTCTCAGGCTGAATACTCTTCCCACAGAAAGGCAGGTTGTATCCAAGCCCTTAACAAAGCACCTCATGCAAAAGTGTACTTAATGAATCCCAAAGCCTGTTGGTCCTGCATCTGAGGATAAACAAGTCACAAAAGTCATAAAACTTCTGATGAATTTTACCTCTTTTTTTTTTTAAACTGTTGACCTTCTAGTTCAGGACTAGTGGAACTGTCAATGTGGGAATTCAAAGGAGGCAAAGCACAGGAAATTTGTCAGCTGAAGTAAAAGTTTCAAGAAAAAGGTGGTGAGGCTTAGGGCCAACTTGTGGAGGGCTTAATTTCCAGGTAAGTAGAAATGAATAAATAGAAATGAACAAGCTACACTACTTACCTTGCTTAGGTGGGTTTCTAACAAGGTGGCATGTAAGGAAATGGGGGCAGGTAACCTTTCCCCTTAAATATTGATGGATTGCCTGCCATTTCAGAATATAGACAGAGGTATGCTCATCCATCCATGAGCAGAAATGATCAGTCCTCACAAATCTATAGGGCCGGGAAACTGATGGCAAGTATAATAAAATATACTAGGGTCATTCTGAGGTTTTGATAGTATTTTAAAGCATACTGTCTAAACCCTCTACTGATGGAGTTTTGGTCTCTGCTTTAGGGGGCCCCACTGCGTAGTGTCAGGAAGGGGGTTAAAAAAGGAAGTGGCTAACCAGTTGACACTAAAAAAAGCTCTGTGGCAAATAATCCCACATAAAGAGCTGGTTAAGACATTTAGGCCTGTCCCCACCCCTTCCAAATCCTCCCCCACTGCCCACCATCCATATTCAGCAACATAGAATGGGACAAGGGGGAGGAAGATGGGAGAGCAGAATCCTCAGGAATCAATGAACAGTGAATTGTTCCAACAAGGGATTTGAGATGTTCTTTTTTTTTTTTTTTTTTTTTTTTTTTACCAGTTCAAACTGCTCACCATAAGAATTCAAGTTCACAGTTTGCATTCAACCCACATTTCCAATCTCACCTTCTCACCTTCCACCTTGTTCCTCCATGTCTTTCTTCCTTGAGAAACCATGTTATTTTCACTCCTGGGCCTTTGAATAGATTTTCTACTAGCCTGGAATGCTTCTTCCCATCATGTCTATCTGTCAAAGTCCTACTCATCCTGTAAGGTACCAATCAAATGCCATCCTTTCCAAAGCAGTCACAAACCCTCTGAAATGTAACCGTCATTCTTTTGGTGTAAGGTCCCTTAGGCCCTGGTGATACCTGCTGTTATAGAATGTATCACACTCTGCTTTGTCTCATTATAAACTGATAAGTATCCATCTCACCCACCAATTTATAAACACCAAAGAAAATGAGTCCTATCCATAGCAGGGAATCCCATGCTCTGAGCAAAGCACCATGCAGAATTACATGCACTTCTACGGTAGACTGACTGAAGAAGCATCTCAAATATAATACCACAGCCCTTTCGGGTCATTCAGGAAACAAACAACTTTGAGAACCTGAAACATGCCAAGAACTATACTAAATAAAACATGGTTCACATGCTTCATGAGTTCATCCTTAAGAGGGGAAGAAAAACACATATACACTGTGTCTGAACACAGTGGTAAGGGGAACAGGGAATAGTGGTAAGGGGAACAAAATGCTAAGGCAATGTTCATCAAACCTTTGTGTGCACACTATGTAAGAAGCACCAGATTCTAGTTCAGGAGGGCCTGAAATTCTACATTTCAAACAGGCTGCCAAGCACTGAGAGAAATAAGCCATTATGCTACAAAAGAAGAGGGAGTGATTAACTACACCTGGAGGAACATTGAGAAAACAGTACTCAGAGAGGTGAAACTTCACACAACCCTCCAATGTGACAGAACAGGGCATGTGCCTCTGCCAAACGGAAATACATAGGCTGGCAGGGAGACAGGTGTATAAACTTGTGAAAGACAATGTTAAACAGATACAAATGCAAAGTGCTTAAGGAGAACAGAGGAGGAGTGTTTGGTCATTTATCTCCCCTTGAGAAAACACAAAAGAAGCCCTGAAGCATGTAGAGGACTGTGCCCAGCATTGAAGTATATATTCCAAGCCAAAGAACTAGGGGAAAGGCCCAAAAAAGGAGAACACAGGTCATGAAGAGAAAGCCAGCTGATGTAGGAGATCATGAGTAGTCAACTAGGGGAGAAGGGCAGAGAGCGGCCAAGTTTGGAGGACCCTGAATAGCAAATACTCAATTGGCTATCCTAGAAAAGTTGATCCAAAGTGGCTATCAATAACAGGAATCCTTGGGCTGGGGCTGGGGCTGGGGCTCAGCGGTAGAGCCCTTGCTTTGCACATGTGAAGGCACTTGGTTCGATCCTCAGCACCACATAAAAACAAATAAACAAAATAAAGGTATTGTGTCCATCTACAACTAAAAAATATATAAAGAAAAAAAAAAAAAACAGGAATCCTTAAGTGCCTCCCTCTTGTGTCTGAGACAGCAGGGACAGCAACAGATTTCTATGAGCAGCTTAGAATAATCAGAGATTTAGTTAAATCAGCAGTCCTTTCCTAAATCCTATAGAAAACTACCCACCACCTGCTGCTCCTGCATTCCCACTACTCCAAGAGTTCTTGATGACTTAAAGGACTAGTCCATAGACAGGAAAAAAAAAGATGAGTTTTACTTTTTTTTTTTTTTTTTTTTAAATTTTTAGTGTTTATTTTTTAGTTTTCGGCGGACACAACATCTTTGTTTGTATGTGGTGCTGAGGATCGAACCCGGGCCGCACGCATGCCAGGCGAGCGCGCTACCGCTTGAGCCACATCCCCAGCCCCGAGTTTTACTTTTTAAAACCACCAACAGCGGGCTGGGGATGTGGCTCAAGCGGTAGCGCGCTCGCCTGGCATGAGTGCGGCCCGGGTTCGATCCTCAGCACCACATACAAACAAAGATGCTGTGTCCGCCGATAACTAAAAAATAAATATTAAAATTCTCTCTCTCTCTCTCTCTCTTAAAAAAAAAAAAAAAAGCAATGGAGCCAACTGATCATGAACTAGAACTCCAAAATCATGATGCAAAATAAACATTAAAAAAAATAAATAAATAAAAATAAAACCACCAACAGGGCTGGGGCTGTAGCTAAGTGGTAGAGCACTTGCCTCGCAGGTGTGAGACCCTAGGTTTGATCCTCAGGACCACATAAAAACAAATAAGTAAATAAATAAAGATATTTAAAAAATAAAATAAAACCACCAACAGCTGCTCCCCTGACAAGCCTGTAACCTTTGACTTTCACTCTACACAGAATTTCCTTCAAGAACCAGACAGAGGGCTGGGAATGTGGCTCAAGCGGTAGCACGCTCGCCTGGCATGCGTGCGGCCCGGGTTCGATCCTCAGCACCACATACAAAGATGTTGTGTCCGCTGAAAACTAAAAAAAAATAAATATTAAAAAAAAATAGCACTCTGGGGCCCTTTATCCAGCTTTATTTTTCTTCATAGCACTTATCACAGCGGAAGTTTTCTGTTTATTGTCTGCTGCCCCACTAGAATGTAAGCTCACATTCACAAAGATGTGGCATACTCTGCTTACTGTTGTATCCAGATCTTCAGTGTTCCATTGACCAAAGTGAAATGTGAAGCTGCTAAGAGTAGGAGAACAAGATCAGAGAAAACCTGAAAAAAATGGGGCTGGGGATGTGGCTCAAGCGGTAGCGCGCTTGCCCATGGCATGCGTGCGTGCGGCCTGGATTCGATCCTCAGCACCACATACAAACAAAGATGTTGTGTCCGCCGAAAACTAAAAAATAAATATTAAAAAAATTCTCTCTCTCTCTCTGTTAAAAAAAAAATCCTATAAAAAAAAACTGAAAAAAGCAACTTGTTGGCTGCACAAGGATCTTTTCCTACAGGGTTAACAAGAATTCTCTCAACACACTAGTAAAGTTAAAGGATTCCTGGGTTAGGTAAAAGGTGAAGAGGATCTCAATTAGGACACAGGTTTACTGATCATCTATTATAAAGCCTCCTCAGTAAATAATTCAGTCGCAGTCCTGCTCTTTTGGAGTTTATAAAACTATGTATAATTATGTAATTACTATTGTGATAAGTGTCACAAGATATACATAAAAGAGAGGGGATGAGCCAAAGCCAATTCCAGAGTTTTAATCACACATGACTAGATGGAAGGTGTGTCATCCTTACAAAAAGAAAACAAGAGATGTTTAGAAGGACAAGAAGATTCATTTTAGACATCATGAGTATGAGGATTAAATTAAATTCTACTGCTTGAGAAAAAAAATAAGGCATAGAAATACAGATTTGAAAGCTATTTGTAATGTGTGGATGATGCCAATAAGCCTTCACTTGGAAGAAATGTTAGCATACATGGTCACATGTCTGGTCACAGGACAGCTCTGCCAAGGTAATGTGACATTTAGATTTTACAAATCAGTCAAGAAAAGTAGGCTCACAACATGTGTGAGGCACTTACATGTGTTATCTCTCAGAAGCCAATTCCTTTTAAATGACCAATTGAAGTGCAACTATAAATAAGTGCAACTTATACTATTTATAAATGGCAGGCACTTGCATATCCAGCTAATAGGGAAGCTGAGGCAGAAGCATTGAAAGTTCAAGACTAGTCTGGGAAAAATATACAAACAAGTAAATAAGAGAATAAAAATATGAATTACAACTGTAGGACTGAGCTAATACAATCTGGCTGTGTGTGTGTGTGTGTGTGTGTGTGTGTGTGTGTGGTGCTGGAGGATTAGACCTAGGGCCTTGTGCATGCAAGGCAAGCACTCTACCAACTGAGCTATATCCCCAGCCCCTCAATTTGGCTTTTAACAGCTGAGGCAATATGCTACAGAAAATACAGAGTAGGAAAAATTACTCCTTAGTATCACATGTTTCTGATCAGTGTGTTTAGATCCAGAGACAAATTGGTTTTTAGTGTCACAAAGCACTATAAGCAATCTCCTTGTCCACCTGGTAACAAGTTTTCTTGAGCTTATTATCTCTCCCTTTTTTATTGTGATAAAATATTAATAATATAAGATTACCATTTTAACCTTTTCTGAGTATACAGTTCTCTGGCATTAGTATTCATCTTGTTCTTATAATCATCAACACCATCCATATCTAGAACTTTTTTATCTTCCTAAAATGAAACTTTGCATCCATAAAATAATAACTTCCCATTTCTCTCTCCTCTCAGATGCCAGCAACCACCATTCTAATTTTTGTCTTTGTAAATCTGACTACTCTAGGTACCTCATGTAAGTGGAACCATAGAACATTTGTGCTTTTGTGAATAGTTTACCTCACTTGACATAATATCTTCAAGATTCATCCATGTTGTAGCATGTGTCAGAATTTCCTTCCTTTTTAAAGCTAACAGTCCACCGTGTGTGTGTGTATTTATCTATGTACAATAACTGTACACACAATTTTTGTTTATCCATTTATCCAATGATGGACCCTTGGTCTGCTTCCACCTTTTAATTATTGTGAATAATGTTGCAATGAACATTTCTGTTCTTGAGCTTATTTTTTAAAAGCATTTTTGTATTCTTATCAGATTATCAGTATATTGCCCAGACATATCACTATACTGGGCCACATTTGAATTACTGATCCTTCACTTATTCCTATCAAAAGCCTAAACTCTGATCTTTACCTTCAAGGCTCTGAACACAAATGGTCTGTTCCACTAGAACACAGGATTCTTCGGGCCTACCATTCTGCAATCACCTAAGCATTCTCAGCTTCAACTGAGACAAAAAGGGAACATGGTGTCTTTAGTTAACACTTTGGAAACATTCTGCTTCAAGCTCCAGCAGAGACACAAAATTTAACAGTAATCTCTCCTATGTGGGTTATTCATTTATCAACCAGTAGAGTCACATGATCACCTGCAGTAGTCTGGAAATAGAGTTCTTCTGGTTCATCTGAACTTTTTTTTTTTTAAACTTTTTTTTTGGAAGTGATGCCAGGGCATCACACAAACACTCTACTACTGAGCTACACCTTCAGTCCCTCATCTGTACTCTTTAGCAAGAGATGTTTCCAACTCCTAGATGCTATGTAGGACAATAAAGTAGCTGTACTGCAACCTGCTCCCAAAACAAACTTTATAAAGGCCATATACCTCATGAAAATCTAAGGGAGATCAGTGGAGTAGAGTAGAGAGACCAGGGGGGAGGAATGAGAAGGAGGAAAGGGGAAATACTGGGGAATGATATTAAGCAAATTATACTGTAATACTGTGTACTTGTATGAATATGTTAGAATGAATCCCACTATTATGTGTAATTATAATGCACCAATAAAATATGAAAAAAAAAACCCAAAGACCATATTGAAATATAACAGAGGTCAGTACACTACAGTCAACTGGGTTTGGTTTACAGTTGTTTTTGTAAATAGTTTTATTGGAATACAGCCACACCCATTCATTCATATACTGTGTATAGCAGCTTTTGCACTACATCAAAGCTACGTCATAAGAGAAACTGTATTACCTACAAATCCTAAAATATTTACTATGTTTGCCAGCTTCTAGTTCACACCACATACCTTAGTTCACTCCTCTTGTCCCCACCTGGGAAGAAGCAGTGATGTAGTCAGCTGTTTAGGATTTCTTCCTAAGATCATCCTAAGCTAACCACAGGGAATTTGGCTGGTGCCATGCCAAAATGGCATCAAGATGCCTAGTAGGAAGGTAATGTCTTACTTGTAATTTAGCAGTAGCTAGAAATAACACCTTTAGAAAAACAATGTGGTCTCCTTTTCTATAACGCTAAACTATGTGGGGCTAAAGGGCAAGCAAAGGAGTCTCATGAACAAAACAATAAAGGAATTGTCTATGTAAGAAGCATCCCCAAACACAGGCTTTTCACATTCACCTAGCCAAGCCCAAGGGTGAGCTCATGAATGTGGCTCTGCTAGTAACAGATTTCCCAGCCTGCATCTTCAACTCTCTCCTCACCCATATGTCAGGCAGCATTAAGCTCTCTTATCCACCTAATCAGTGTCCAAATTTAACAGCATTACCCACAATATAATTTGAATAAGAAAGAGATCAAAGCTGAATTTTTATGAATATGAAGTTCACATCACAAGTGCTTTGCTCCTTAAGGAGCATATCTTTCCTCTCCACTCTAACTGCTCATTACCAAAAGATAAGGCTGAAGATGAACACAATAACATGAGAAAAACCAGTAGTAAATCCCAGAAATGAACAAGCAAGTATTCAGAAGCATGAGTTTTCCAATATAATGTCACTTCAAAAATCAAAAGGTGTCAAGAAGTCATGTGTAGAAGACTAACAGACAATACTGTTCAGTCACTGTCATGAACAGATGAGGTAACAAGAAAGTATGAAAGAACAGTTGACCCTGTAGTCAGAGACTAGAGTCTATCCCTATTTCTGTGTAATCCAAATTGTGACCTTGAACAAGTGCCTTCCCCTTCTGGCTTAGACCCCGATATTTAAAATGCAATCTACTGGGACTGGGGCTATAGCTCAGTGGTAGAGCGCTTGTCTTGCATGCATGAGGCCCTGGGTTCGATCCTCAGCACCACATAAAAATGAATAAATAAATTTAAAAAATAAATAAATAAAATGCAAGCTACTAAAGTATAATAGTGGTCTGCATTCTTTTCTTAGCTAAAACCATACCCATCACTGCCCTCCAGGCTCAAAGATGACACTAAAGATGTCCTGTTCCCTGCTCTGCTTCATACCATTAGCAGAGCAGGTGAGTAATGTGACAGAGGATATAAAAGCATTACTTCCACAAATATGAAAACAGCTGGGTTGGATCTCAGCAAATATCAAATATAGCTTTGTACCTTGGGCAAATCCTTTAATAGCTCTAAGCCTCAGGGTTGTTTTTTGTTGTTGTTGTTGTTGTTTTTTAACCTTCTCAATGAGTGGCTTTGATAGAGGACCTCTACAGGCTCCTTTTAATATGATTACTCTAGCTCTATAATTATCCCTGTGTAACTAACTCACTATAGTACACACAACAAAAATGGCATGCATCAACAAGTCCTTATTTCATTTCCTAACATCCTTCTCCACCTATTCTTTCATCACAAGGCCAGTTGAGACAACAAATTGGGCAAGACTCTAGACTCAAAATGAGCAGTTCTTGAAACCAGTTTATGTGAAAATTCTGTACCTGGATTTAGTGGATTAGAAACTATTCTAATACCATTCTTTTCCTTCTGGAGGTAAATTCTCAGATCCTGGCTCAAAAACCTCAGCAGGACCTTGGAGAAATGCTGAGAAGATTGATGGCAGTAGATCTTTCAGGAACCATTTAGCAGTGGTCGCAAAATAAAGAATGTGTATACACACACACACACACACACACACACATATCTCCTCTCTCTTCTAAGTTTATTATAAGTTTGTGAATAATTTGCAGAGGTCTAGTGACATCATCCTGCTCCCATTCTGCTCTCACAAAAATAGAAAAAGGAAAGGAGTTGAGTGGGAAAAAAATACAAACCCTGGTGGCTACAGATCGCCTTGAATCTGGGAAGTCTGTCCAACTAGCTGGACACAGATGAACCTAACAGATGCTGCCTGAGCCTTGGGCTTCTGTTAGCCCAGAGGAAAAAGAGATGAAATGGAAAGAGGGGATGAGAACCTCCATAGACACAAGCCTCTCTATCTAGACCAATCCTGATGCAAGTTTGCCAAGGATTCTTGCACTACTATCCTCCTAATCTTTAAGATAAAGGACCATTTTTTTTTCCTGATAACAGGCTCAGATTACCACAGATACAGAATGTGATTAAAAAAAAAAAAACTAATGTATTACTCTTTTTTGTCATGCCTCTGCTTAACTATTCAATAAGTTTGCTGGGTATTTAAATTTCAAATATTTTTAAAAAATCAAGTCTAGGTTCAAATGTTGGCAGTGAATTTTGAGAATGTGGTTTGTCTGCAAATGTTCACTTTCACACTCTCTCTAAATCTTGGAAAACTAGTAAAAATGATATGTTGCTAAGCATGAGTATAGTGAATGGAGGGAGATTAATTCAAATTCACATGGTAGCCCCTGAAATCAGTTCAGTCACTGTCACAGATGAGATAACAAGAAAGTATGAAAGAACAGTTCATTCTGCACTCAGAGATTAGAGTCTATCCCTATTTCTGTGTAATCCAAATTGTGACCTTGAACAAGTTCCTTCCCCTTCTGGCTTAGACTCTGATATTTAAAATGTAAGCTACTAAAGTATAAAGTGGTCTGCAACTTTTTTAAGGCAATGAACATTCTGTTCAGATAAAATCAGCCAAAATTTTTCAGGCACTAAAAATCAATTCAAAATGGCAGATTGAACATACACATTTATCTCCACTCCCTCTAGAAACTTCATTAAATTATTAAAAAGTCAGGAATGGTGATGGACACCTGTAGTTCCAGTTACTTGGGAAAACTAAGGCAGGAGGGTCACTTGAGGCCAGGAGTTTGGGGCCAGTCCGCAGAACATAGTGAGACCCTGTCTCTTAAGAAAAAAATATTATTGACTGGCTGGTGGTGCATACCTGTAATTCCAGCAACTCTGAAGGCTGAGGCAGGAGGACATCAAGTTTGAGACCAGCCAGGGTGACTTAGTGAGACCCCGTCTCTCTGCCCCCACCAAAACGGACTGAGGATGAGAGCACCCTTGGACTCAATTCCTGGTCATGGTGGCACATGCCTATAAACCCATTGGCTCGGGAAGCTGAAACAGGAGGATTATGAGTTCAAAGCCAGCCTCAACAATGGTGAGGTGCTACACAACTCAGTGAGACCTTGTCTCTGAATAAAATACAAAAAAAAAAAAAAAAAAAATAGGGCTGAGGATGTGGCTCATTGGTTGAGTGCCCCTAAGTAGTTCAATCCCTAGTACCCCCAACAAAATCTACTACTTACTAAGTATTTACTACATGATTATTTGAAGTGTTTCATTATGTTAACTAATAGAATCCTCACTACTCAGGTAGGTGATGATCCCCATTTTAAGGATGAAGAAACTGAATCATTAGCATTTAAAGAACTTGGGTTCAGGTTTTCACAGCTAAGAAGTAGCAGAGCCAGCATTCAAAACCAGGTAGTCTGGCTCCAAAGTCTGCATCATCCTGCCTCTCATACTAATGTTCAAGAAACAGTTAAGCAAGCTGGGTGCAGTGGCGCATGCCTGTAATCCCAGCTGCTTGGGAGGCTGAGGCAGGATAATGAGTTCAAAGCCAGCCTCAGCAACTTAGCAAGGTCTTAAGCAACTCACCAAGACCCTGTCTCTATAATAAAAGGGGCTGCAGATGTGGCTCAATGATTAAATGCCCCTGGCTTCAATTCCTGGTACCAAAAAAAAAAAAAAAAAACCCCACCACCAAAACAAATAAACAAACAAACAAAACAAACAAACAAACAGTGAAGCTCCCAAGGAAAAAGAAGTAGAGAAACAGATTAGAAAAATCTACAAAATTTTAGAAAATGGTCAAGTGTGGTGGCACGCATCTGTTATTCTAGCAACTTGGGTGGCTAAGTCAGCCTGGGCAACTTAATGAGACTCAGTCTCAAAATTTAAAATAAAGGGCTGGGGCTGTAGCTCAGTGGCAGAGCACTTGCCTAGCACGTGTGAGGCAATGGGTTCGATCCTTAGCACTGTATTAAAAAATAAATAAATAAACAAATAAAGGCATGCTGTCTTCTACAACTACAAAAAATTTTTAAAAATAAAAATAAAAAGGGCTGGGAATGTAGCTCAGCAGTAGAGTACATCTGGGTTCAACCCCCATCCCCACCCCCCAAAAAAAGAAAAAAATTTAGAAGATGAAAAGCAGACAAATGAGTAATAACTGACTTAGATGGAGAATTCTGAGTAATGCAGATGTAAAGCCACTGCAAATTCAACCACTGGAGCTGCCAGTTTCTTTTGAAGGTGTGTCATAAGGAGGAGCCCAAAACAGGCAGTACTGGTCCCCTCCACCAGGCAACACTCTGTCACTGCCCTAGCAGAAGACTGGAGATTTACTCTCTAAACAGGATGAACTAGCGACTCCAGACTTGTGTAACTGGGGCACCATTGAAAATAAGGAAATGGCACCATTTAGGGGGACTGACTCAAAGTCTGCCATACAAAAAGGAGAGACCCAAGTCCCCTTTCACACAAGACTCCTGGAATGATAACAACCAGATTTATATCATCTAGGAGGACACCTAGAAGACTGAGGAGTCTGAACACATTCCAGTGAAAAGGCAGGTCCATTATCCTACAGGCCCTACCTGATAGCACCACTGGAGAACATGACAGAAATGTATATTCTTGGGCCAATGCCAGACCTATGAATCAGAATTCAGGGGTGAACTCCAAAACCCAGAGTTTTTACAAGGCCAACAAGGAATTCTGGTGCCTGCTAAAGTTTGAGATCCATTGCCCTAAGGGAGGCCCACTAGTCAACAAGTCATCACATACCAAAAAACTTTTCAGTGCCTGTTTATCTGAAAAACAATCTGGAATTGCCAGAAATTTGAGGAAAGACTATATTTCCTGTGTGTGTATGTATGGGGGTGGTGACAAACAAGTTTCACAGCACAGTTTTTGTAGAGGGCAGTGAAATGCAGCAGAACCTGGTATGCTTGGCCTTTTCCTGGCCCTACAGTCACTGAACCACTTCTCAGGCCTTATAGAAGAGATTGGTCTTTACAGTTCTGACCAGCTCTAGCCTAGGCCTATACACTGGTCCTTATGCCCTTGAAACAGTAATTCATACTGACACTCAGATGGTACTACATCTGAATGATTTACTTGTCCCTTTCAATAAACAGAAAGCATTTTAATTGGAAAAAAAAAGTCATACAGGCATTTTTTGCTATAAATCTACTATATTTGATATTTTTATTAAATGTAGAAATGAAAGTTACTATTTTATGTAGAAATATCTGTGACCATTCCACTCTGTCATGCCCTTTTTGCTTCTCTGTGTTTCAAAAGCGTCCCTTAATTCACCATTACACCTTAAATCTAAATCCAAAAATCCCTCCTTATTACTGCTTTTCACCAGTCTCTATTCACACCAAATGTTACTTCCACAACTAGATCATTCTTCTGTTTACAAATCTCCACATCTCTCACATTTATTTCTGTGGACAAAAATCTCTCATTTATTTTTACTTCCTCTGCTTCCATTAGTCCAGCTCAGTTTTCTTAATCCTCTTGGCTCCTCTTTCTCACCTGAGAAGATCCTGCCCCTTTCTCAGGCCACTGTATTCCTCTCCTGGAAAATCATTTCCTTCAGGAGGGGTTTAAAGGGATGAAAAGGAGAGACCCAAGTCCCCTTTCACACAGTGAAAAGGCAGGTCCATTATCCTACAGGCCCTACCTGATAGCACCACTGGAGAACTTGGCCAGGAATAAGGCAAAGAATACCACAAAATTTCTCATTTAATCCTCCCACTAACATGGAGAATTTAGGAACCTTACCTATTTTTACATTTGGAAGACTGAGGCTTAGAGAGAATAAATAACTTGTCCAAGGTTACAACTGGGATTTTAATCCAAATCCTCCTGTCACCAATCTAAACTCTTAACTATCCTACTTTACCCTCTCTAGCAGGGTAGCTGGTTAAGGAAGAAGCAAGGTTTCCTTAACCATGTAGAAAATAAAAGCAAAAAGATCTCTGCATAGTTTTGTTTTTTTAAAACAGGAAGGTCACTCAGATGCTGAGAGCCTTCCAGCTAAAGTCCAATAGGGAACACTAATGACAGCACCATCTCCCCACCTGGAGGGTTCCACATGTCTCAGCAGCTTGTCCAAGAAGCAGCACAGCATGTCTCTCCGCAGGAAAAGACTCATGCAATGCGGGGGGCGGGGGGTTGGTTTTTGTGACTGCTGGTAGGGAGGGTGGTTAAAATAGACCTTTTGGTGATGGTGGTGGGGGTGGGGGTCTTCCAGTGTGAGAGAGCATCTGTCCACCTCAAAGATTCTAACAATCAAGGACAAGCAATGACACCTAAGGAGAAGCCTTCACCTCTATACGAAAGCACAGTCAACTTCGAGCGGCACAAAGAAATCTCTATGTGCACAAGAAGATGCTTCAGTGGTATCCACCCAAATGTGGAGCCAGACACCGCCCCTTCCTCCCAAGAGAAGCTGTAAGTACATTTTCTCTGGTCTGTGTGACAGAAAAAGGAGGCGGGCACTTTGGTGTCTCCCACTCTGAGGGCCTCGGCGGCGCACCTCTCAACCTTTTCTTCCAACAGCTGAAAGCTGTCCCTCTTCCCATTTGGCACCTCTCTCCCTACGACAGGATCTCCCTCCACTCTCTTCTCTCCACCCCTCTGCCCGCTCGACCTCCCTTCCCCGTCACCCGCAGCTCTTTACTTCCCGCTCGACCCCTTTCCTGTCAGCCAGCCGCCGCCCATCCCGCAGCACCTTGAGCGTCACGTCGCACAGCTTGCCCTGTCGCCGGATCTCCTCCATGACGCCGTAGCCGCGACTAGGCAACTCCGACAAGGAGAAGTGCACCAAGTCCTCAAGCTCCTCCGCACCGTCCTCCACCATCTTCCCCCACCGCCGCAACTGCGCAGGCGTGGCCGGCCGGCTCCACACTAACCAGGGCGGGGCGTAGGCGCGCACCTAACGCAGCTAGGAACGCTGAGCCGGAATAGGACGGGCCTGCGCGGCCGCCGTAATCGCAAATTCTTCTGCGCCGGAAGACCTGCAGCCCCGCTTCCTGGTTCATACACAGCCTTCGTTTCCTCTCTACCTGGAACACGGCTTTGCGCATGCAGCTGCTGCAGTCTTCCTAGAATCACTGGCCACATCTCCTGTTTTCCGATTCTGTCCTGACCTTACCTGTATCCTCGACCTAGTGCTGTGCACTTCATTTCCGCCACCACCCCACGATACTTCCGGAATCCCCGAGGCGACCCGTTGCTATGGCGACTTTATACACAGCCCGGCAGCAGCTCTTGGCGTGTCCAGATCGCGTGCAGAGCTTGGGTCTCTGCAGTCGGCAGCGGTCGCACTGGGCGAGTGCCGCTGCCTCGGGAGCGGTGAGCAGGGGCCGCGCGACAGTGGGATTAGGGAGAAGGGAGGCCCGATGAGGTTGTGCGTCCTGGCCGCTGGCAGTGGCTGAATTCCCAGCACCACTCTATCCCGGAGTTCCCGGCTTGGCTTGCTAGTTTGTGAAACTCTGGCAGAGGAAGGCACGCGGCTTCAGAGGGTCCTTTTTATTCTGGCAGCGATTTAGGACCTTCGGGGCTAATATTCCCTGGTTCCGTGAGGATCCCACGTCGTGCTCCAGACATAGAGGGCGTGAGGCAGGGGTGCCAGGGGTCTTCTGGACTCTTCTGCACTGTTAGTTTTCAAACTGGAGTGACCTTGGGGAACATCAGTCTGAGTCCTGCGCTTTGCAGATGAGGAAACCGCTCCAGAGAAAGAGAGGAATGGACCCAAGGCCCACTGCCACCCACACTCCTCATGGGGCTCCCGCAAGTTAGGTGAGAAAAAAGAGAAAGGCTACTTTTGCCTACATGCTGGTCTTGACTCCAGCCCAAGGCCAGGTTGAACCCTATGTTTGGGGTTCAGATGCTGTTGTAGCCTCTGCCCCTGGTTTGTGCAAGAGCGCCAGAAAATAGGGACTGCCTGGGTACCAGCCATCACACCAGATGCTCCCTCATCTCCTGTCAAGCCTTCGGGAGCTGTGGGTGGCAATTCCTTTCATTGCCACCCCTAAAACAAATGAGGAAACAGTGAATCTCTCAATTTGGAGGTCTGCTGTTGGCCACTCAGATTCACTTTATTTCACAGGTGTTAAGGATGGTGCTCCAAAGAGAGGGGTATTCCTCACAAAGCTCTGAGGGAAAAGGACACTACTAAAATGGAGTATGTTGAGGGCCTCTAAAATAAACCTAGAAAGCAAGTATCCTGAAGAACAACTGAGGGGTCAGGGTACTGGATGTGGTTTGGAAGGGGAGTCACATCATCTGCGCCTTGAGACTCTCTTCGTAGTGACTGAAGATGGGCCCACACATGGAGATTCACCTATCCTCTGACTTCCAGCCACGACCATTACCACCAACCACCATTTCTTGAGCACCTGCTATGCACTGAGCACTGTTCTGGATATCGTAGGGGGATTCAAAAGAGATAAAAGGCACATTCCTTGCTCTCAAGCAGCTTGTAATTTGGGAGCTGAAATCCACACAAATGAAGCGGCGTAAGAATAGTAACAAGCAGTATTTCAGTAAGTGCAAATGGCATGGGGCCCCCAATGTTTGGGTATTGAGGGGCTGCTGAATAGCAAGCACACAGTAGAGGTGTAGATCATAGGGAAGGCTTATTGCAGGCAGGTATGGCTCATGACATGCTTGGAGCCATAACATGAGCATCAGGAGACCTTGGGAACATGGACAGGCTGGTTGCATGTGCATGTGCATGTTAGCAATTTCATGGCAGAAAAGAGGCAGGTTCTGGGTTTACTTTGTGCTGGCTTGTGCTACCCCTTGCTGTTGGTGGCAGGGGCTTCAGGGAGGGAGGCCTGGGCAGCAGGTCCCAGAGCTCCCCTGCTTCTTTTCTGTCCCTTTTAAAGAGCATCCTGAATGGTACCTGAACTTCCCTGGGCAGGAGGATGGGCCCTTGGGTCTAGTGTGGGGGAGTTGTTCCCAGAGCTTTAGAAATAGAATATTTTAGTCAAAATACACTTTGCTTTACTCCTAATTTCCCATAGCATAGATTGAAGTGAAATAGAAAATGAGATACTCTCTTCAGTTTTCTGGTAGGACTTTGTGTTAGAGTTATTGGTGGCTTTTTTTATTTCTAGAGCTAAATTTTAAAGACAGATATGACAATTTGGACAAGCCATTTTCTTTGCTCACCTCAATATCTTTCAGATTAATTTTCTGAAAATCAAAAAGTCTGAATGACCCCATAGTGGCTAGGAAAAGATGATCATAAAATAGTGAATTGAGGAATGTAGGAAGTATATACATACTCTATAGTAGGCAAATATGTAAGTACTATGTTTGCTTACTTGATTTGACAGCTGAAAGACTCATAATAGGTCAGGGTTTTATTTTGCCCCCATCATCAAAAATGTGAGCTGAAAGAGGAGCACCTGTCTCTATTTAACTTGCTTCTGCAGGGACACTTAATGCCATTTGATGATAGTTCATATAATTTTAAGAGAAAACTGATCATCATAAGTTGTGTCAGAAATGTGGAAGGACATTAATATTTTAAAAGAAAATTTTTTGTTAGGTAACTCCTATGTAAAATATTATTATTTTTTAATGTGCTTTTAAAAAAACAATTAATTATAATTGTAAAAAAGAAATCCCTGGGCTGGGGCTGTAGCTCAGTGGTAGAGTGCATGCCTTGCATGTGAAGCACTGGGTTTCGATCCTCAGTATCACATAAAAAACAAATAAATAAAGATATTTAAAAAAAAAAACTAAATAGAACTTAAAAAACACACACACAAAGAAATCCCTGTTGTGCCTGGGAGTTTTTTTTTTAAAAAAACTGAAAGGCCTTAAATATTAGGGTATCAGGGGCTGGGGTTGTGGTGAAGTGGTAGAGTGCTTGCCTCTCACATGTGAGGCACTGGGTTCAATCCTCAGTACCACATAAAAATAAACAAAATAAAGGTATTGTGTCCATTTAAAACAAAAAGAAAAATTTTTAAAAATACTGGATATCATATCATTTTGTTGAAGTACTTTGCAGGTTCAAACAAGCTATTTCTCCATATATATATATATATATATATATATTTTTTTTTTTTTTTTTTTTCCATTTTCCAAATTGAAGGTTGAAATTGAGTCAGGTTCCTATGCTTCATGTTTCTCTAACTTCTCATAAATTTAGCAAATTCCTTTTTTTCCCCTGCTGCAGGGTTCAGGATCAAACTCATGGTCTTGTACATGCTAGACAAGTGTTCTACTGAGCTACACCCCCAGCCTATGATTGTCCTATTTAAAAGTGTTTCCAGGAGTTTTCTTTACCTTCAACTCTATCCTCCCCCTTGAAAGTACAGGATTTTAGGGGCAAAAGTCACATTCCTTATTGAATTGGTCCAATCCTGATGGAGAGATCAAAAGACAAGTGTGTGATGCAACAAACATCCTGCCCTTTGGGCCTTTTGTCCATTCAAATTAGAATATTAATTCCAAATGGACTTTTTTTTTGAGAGAGAGAGTTTTTTAATATTTATTTTTCAGTTTTCGTAGGACACAACATCTTTATTTTATTTTTATGTGGTGCTGAGGATCGAACCCAGCGCCCTGCGCATGCTAGGTGAGCATGTTACTGCTTGAGCCACATCCTCAGCCCCCAAATGGACTTTTAACATTTTTTCTTTATATTCATGGTTCTGTAAAAGTGAAAGTATTGAAATTTGAGAGCCCTATCTTAGGACTACATGACTATAAACTACATAGTGATATTATCAAGTTACGAGTGGGGGGGGCAGATAAAAAAAGGTTAGATTGATTTTAGGAAAATTTATATGTAGCTGGGCACAATGGTGCACACCTGTAATCCCAGAGACTCCAGAGGTTGAGGCAGGAAGATTGCAAATTCAAGGCTAGCCTGAGTAACTTAGTGAGACTCTATCTCAAAATAAAAAGTAAAAGAGGAGGAAGTAGCTCAATGCCCATTACCAGGGGGAAAAAAAAGGAAATAAGATATATTTATATGTAAAAAACTAGAAATCTTCCATTTTAGAAGAATTTAAAACTGTATTTTGTATTTTTTCCCAATAGTTTTGAACAATGATGTTATTCATTCAGTGTATCCTCATAGACATTATTATTATTAGGATTGGACCCAGGAGCTCGATACCACTGAGCTACACCTCCAGTCCTTTTTGTTTTTTTATTTTCAGACATGGTTTTGTAGGAACAGACGAGGTCAAACACCAAAGAATTAGCAGGAAGCAGATTTATTTGGCTGCAGCCAGGTTCAGAGGGAAAAGCTTTCACTGTAACCAATCAATCCCCCTGAACCCCGAGTTCAAGCAGTTTCAGAACTTTAAACCCAGTGTGTAGGGGGAGGGGTTGGGAAGTTCACAATCTGCAGAAGTTCACACATAAGCAGCTTTTCTTTCTCTGTTCTGGGCACGTTAACCCTTCAAGGTCAGCACCTGAGAAGGGTAGAGCTTCTTCTCCCCTTTCTTCCCTCCCCCTGCCAGCTGTTACCATGGAGCCCAATTAGTAACATCTTCTCTTCTCTTTGAAATGTAAACATCTCTGAAGCTGCAGCCCAAGACCAGAGGCCTTGTTAAAGAATCTTTCTTATCACATTTTGCATTTGCAAACACTTCCCCCTTGAAAACTTTTACAATCTATTATATATCTTACAAAATACTAGATAGTCCCTAATTGTGAAAAACTAGTAAAGGGGTGTTCAGCACTTGGACTGCTGATCTTTTTCTGGCCTCTGGCCAAGTAAGATAGAGCAGCAGGAAATAGGAAGCTTAACTACATTGAACTCTTCTGTAGATTTTTTTGCTGATAGTCCTAAAGTCAATTATGGTAATGATTTCTGGAGAGGCTTAATTTAAGATTTTCTATGAAGAAGGGGATGCCACTACAGTTTTACAAGGTGATGAGGGTCTTGCTAAATTGCTGAGGCCAGTCTCAAACGTGTGATGCTCCTGCATCCTGCTGGGATTACCCGGATGCACCACCACACCCAGCTCATAGATTTTTATCTTATTTTTGATATTACCTAGATTTAACAAAACTGATGATTCTCACAGATAGAATTTTACTTAGTTTCTTAGAGCTCTTGGCGTTTTCTCTCAGTGTGTAAGACTTTATCACCAGGCATGGTGGTGAACGCCTGTAATCTCTGTGATGGGGAGGCTGAGACAGGAGGATTGCAAGTTCAAGACTGCCTCAGCAATTTAACAAGATCCTAAGAAACTTAACAACACCCTGTCTCACAAAATATAAGACTGGGGATGTGGCTCAGTAGTTAATTAAGTGTTTCTGGGTTCAATCCCTGGTACCAAAAACAAAACAAACAAAGATATTATCATCATTATATATAATGAGACACCTGAAAAGCTGGTCAGATTTTTAAAATCCTTAAAGTAATAAAAATCAGTGCAATCGGTTGGATCTGATCATGCATGCTTGTAATTCCAGCTACTCAGGAGACTGAGGTTCAAGGCCAGCCTGGGCAACCTAGGAAGACTCTGTCTAAATAAAGTAAAATAAGATAAAGGGAAATAAAATACAGGGAATGTAGCTTAGTGATATAGCACTTGCCTAGCATATATGAGGCCCTAGGTTCAATTATAGTACACAAAAAGGAAAAACAGCATAATTATCACCTCTATTTAATCACCCTCTGTTTCTCCACTGAGTGTCAGTGTTAGAACCTAAACTTACTGTCTAATTAGTATTAAATATTTTTTTGCAGGCACTCCCAGGAGAGGGCCAAGTGTGATTTGACTCATAATACTAGTCTCCAAAAAGATATGAGATTTCTTAGTTATCATTTAAAGGATTTTGCAATTCGTTATTTAAAAGGTTTTACAAGAATATATTTTAATTGGGCACCTTGAGTTTGCTTAACTATTTATGGTGTTTGTGGCCCTTACCTCTTTAAGAAAGTCTTTTCTATTATGGAACATTTACCTAAATGACTATCACTTTCATCTGTAAGCTTCCATCTTATTCCATACAGCCACATCAAATGTTTAATATTGTATTCTATGTATAATAATTGTCATAATATAAATGAAGGAAGATAGATATGTGTGGCTACCTGAAGGAAATTGATGAGAATGTAGTTAGGTTTTAGGAGAGGAAAAGGAGGTAGGGGACTATGGTTTTTCTCTCAATGGACTGTTTGATTATGGAATAGCTTAAGTATACTTCTAGGGCATTTAGTCATAGAAGTATGCTTAATCTGATCCAGCTAGTCTGATAGATGTAGAGGGGATGCTGCATCCTAAGCAAGGTATATTTTTTAAATGTTTTTTTAATTGTTGATAGACCTTTATTTTATTCATTTATTCATATGTGGTGCTTTACCACTAGGCCACAACCCCAGCCCAAGGTATATTTTTAAAAAAAATATTTAGTCATAGATGGACATAATACCTTTATTTATTTATTTTTTTGTGATACTGGGGATCAAACCCAGTGCCTCACATATGCTAGGCAAACACTCTACCACTGAGCCACATCCCCAGCCTGAAAGGTATGTTAATGAAAAAAACAAAACTAGGGTGTGGTCATGCATATCTGTAATTCCAGTGACTCTGGAGGCTGAGGCTGGTGGATGGCAAGTTCAGTGCCAGCCTGGGATGGCAAGTTCAATGCCAGCCCCGGCAACTTAATAAGTTCTTCTCAAACTAAAAAATAGAAACAATTGACATATTACTGAACCAGTACTCCTGGTTCAGTTCCCAGTACTACAAAAAGAAAAAACTACTTTTAGTGAATTTCATAACAAGCATATAATAGATGAGGCAAAGCATAAGGAGACTCATCTTACGCAGAATATTTCTAGAAACAACAGCTTAGAATAGGCCAACTAAAGGGAATATTCTTTCTTCTTTGTATTTCTCTTTTGGGTCAGTGGTAGAAAATGATGAAGCAGCCTTCAAAGCAGGAAGTACATATACCTGTTGAGCGGTGCACTATCCAGAGGGCATTGAAAGGCAGAGGTGAAAAGGAAGATTGGCTCTCAGGGGGATAGGGAAAAATGGGCTGCAGGTCACTCTCTTTGGATCTTCTTAAATGAATGACTCCTCTAGTTGTTATTTGATGATGACTACTGAAAATTTCATTGTCCTCTTCTCTTTAGCTAGGATGGGTACCAGAAAAAAGGTTCATGCATTTGTCCGTGTCAAACCCACTGATGACTTTGCTCATGAAATGATCAGATATGGAGATGACAATAAAGTAAGTAGAATGTGTTTGTCTTTGCCTTCCTGGGTCCTTCTATCTCTGTTCTACCTCACTACAGTGGGATCCTATTTCCAAACAACTATTTAGGGACCAGGACAGAATTGATCCATCAAATCCAAACCATGCCCTCAACATCGAAATTAAATGAGAAAGTTCATGAGGTTCCCATCTTTAATTGTCCTTTATTAACAATTTTACTGTTAAGAAGTTTACCCTGCATTTTTCCACACCCATAAAATTTTCTGGTGATCGTATCTTCCATTATATAATTTCTCAGGGGTATAGTAAGAATGCATTGAGTTGAAGCAGGCATGGGGGTACATATCTGTAATTGCAGCTACTAGGCAGGCTGAGGCAGGAAGGTCACAAGTTTGAGGCTAGCCTTAGCAACTTAGCAAGACCCTGTCTCAAAATAAAAATTAAAAAAAACCTAACAAACAAAAAAAACAACTAAGGGCTGGAGAATTTGGCTCAGTGGTTAAGCACCCCTGGGTTCAATCGCTGATACTAAAAAAAAAAAAAAAGAGAAAAAAAAAAAAGAGTGTTGATTTGAGTTGATTATTGTTAAATTTATCCAAGCAGTAGGGGAGACTCTTATCATGAGTACTGAAGATTTATTCACCCTGTACCTTCACCACTGTCCTAAGAATCTTTCTGAAGCCTTTGACAGGCCTAGAACAGCATGAGAGTGTTAGATGTGAAAACGTGTACAGGTCCATCTGGCCAGCATTGAGACATTTTTTAAAAGAAGAATTCAAGGGCATTCTGCTCAAGACTTTAAGGTTCTAGCATTCAAAAAAGAGCTCAAATGTGGCATTATAAAACGTGCCCTATAGGGGCTGAGGTTGTGGCTCAGTGGTAGAGCACTTGCCTCGCCTGTGTGAGACCCTGGGTTCGATCCTTAGCACCACATAAAAATAAATAAATGAAATAAAGATATTGTGTCCAATTATAACTAAAAAAATAAATATTTTTTTAATGTGCCCTACAGTATGTGTTTTCAATGAACATAGAAGCACAGAGCATTTTATATATGTATGAACCAAACCTGTCTTCTTGGTCTTGGTTTTTCTCTGCGTGGCCAGGTCTTAGCTTTTGGATTAGAGCAGCCAGTATATAATTTCAGCAAGATAATTTTTACATCAGAATTCCCATCAAGAAGCTTGGAATCTTAAGAGGCATTGACCTTACCCAGTATGTTCCTAAGCCAGCTGCTGCCACTTTGGCTGCAATGAAGATACATACTTCTAAAAATCTTGATTACAAGTAGGCTGGGCACCTTCAGTTTCCTCTAATACCAGTGAGTGACTGACGGTGTCTGGGAGGCCCAGAGCCTTTTCTGTGGCTACCTCATCATTACTCACGTTGGGCTATGGTATATATGTAGAAATAGGTGCTTACCACAATGCAGAGCTGAGGGAGACCTTACCACTTTTAACCAGTGACAGGGCTCAAGCCCAGGCTTCTGTCACCAAGCTTACTATTCCCTCTGACCTAATTCAAGGCCTCCTATACTTGTAGGATATGTCTAAGTCTTGTTTACAAAGAACATGATAAATTGGTTTGACTCCATTTCATAGATGGGGGAGCCAAATAGCCACACCCTGTAAACTAGGATGAGAGACACTGAAACTAGGAAGTGCTTGTCTTCTGATCTTCCTCCACAGGGTGATATGACCTCCCTGCAGGAGCTTCCTTCTTCTATACCAAATTGTTCATCCAGAATCTCATCTATATGGGAGTCCCTGCTCATCCTAAAGTTCATTAGCAACCTCAAAATGAGATTGCTTCCTCGTTTTTCTCCAGGTCAGGCCTTTGGTATCAGTGGCTTTTTTGTACCTGACATATAATTTCCTTCCTTCTTTCTCTCTCATTCCCCCCTCTCCATCTCCCCCTCGCCCCCTTCCTTTCTCTCTGTTTTCCTAGAGCATTGATATTCACTTAAAAAAAGATATCCGGAAAGGAGTTGTCAATAACCAGCAAACAGACTGGTCATTCAAGCTGGATGGGGTTCTCCATGATGCCTCTCAGGACTTGGTGTATGAGACAGTCGCAAAGGATGTGGTTTCTCAAGCCCTTGATGGCTATAATGGTAATTAAATTAATTAATTGTTGTTTTATCTAAGAACCTGAGGATCACTTTCTGAAGGAAGACATACAAGTATTTTATGGTGAATAAAATAAAACATAAACTCACTAACATTTGTAGGCTCATTTTCCTGTCTCCATGTTCTTTTTTTTTTTTTTTTTACTTTTTTTTTTTTGAGAGAGAGAGAGAGAATTTTTTAATATTTATTTTTTAGTTTGCGGCGGACACAACATCTTTGTTTGTATGTGGTGCTGAGGATCGAACCCAGGCCGCACACATGCCAGGCAAGCACGCTACCGCTTGAGCCACATCCTCAGCCCCTGTCTTCATGTTCTTAATAGTGGAAAACTTCCTATTTGCTTGATGACATTGTGGGCATACCTGACCCACTGCCCTAGGATCCTACCTTGATAGGATGATTAGAAGACCCTGGCTTTTTATAGGTTGTAGAGGTTCAACTATTGTCCTGTTAAAATGTTAGTTTGACAATATGTCTTTATGATCAATTTGATGAAGTCTATACATTTTTCTCTTAGCTACCTGCTGGAAACTATTTCCATTTATTCTAACTTATTGTAATCCCTGTACTGTTCATATTCCAGTATAGAATTATTCATATTATCCCTAAAAGCTTCATCAGTGATTGATTTTTCTCAACAAAGTAAAAACAGCTTTATTAAGAATGTTTTAAAAACTTATTCAGTCTAAGTTTATTAATCTTAAAACATGGGATCAGTGGTGTAGAGTGCTTGCTCTGTCAGGTCTGCTGTGTAAACACCCAGAAGCAGTCTTTGGGATGGGATCAAGCCAAAAGCAAGAGCAGATGGGAGCCCAGGGTGACTACGTAGTTCATGTCTCAGAGCCTGGTGGTGATGCTAGACCTAAAGGATGTGAAAAGCACAAATGAAAAGTCTTTCAGGGTATTCAGTGGAACCAGATCAGGGACCAGTAATGATGGTCCATTTTTGGAAGTGACCTTGGACTAACTAGGAGCTCTCTTTGTCCTGTGCGAATCTGCAAATGTTGACAGGAAATGCCCTTTCTACTCTATCTCTTCCTGGAGATTTTAAAAGCCTTTTTTGTTTTTATGGATAAGTTGATGACTCTTGCCAGACCCAGACCCAAGCAGTTCATGACCTTGCAAGAGAAGGATGAGAGTCTAATGCTCCTGTTCCCTTCCTCATCTTTTAAGTAAAAGTTCCCACTCTTCACTTCCCTGAAACTCCCTGTTCTCAGAAGCTCTAGGACTAGAAGCTCCCTCTCTCCCTCTCTAGGCCCAGAACATCTCTTGGTGCAGACAACATTAGAGCACTGGGTGGACTACAAATTCAGAGCAGATACCCATGTTTTGACTGTTTATGTGTCATCAGTTTTACTACTCCTTTGCTTGCCCATCCTCCTCCATGGTGGAATTCCTAATGTCTTTGGCCAATTCCCACTGGCTACCTTCATACAAGGGTTCTGCTTGGCACTGGATATGCTGGGGAATGGGAGAACTGTCCTTAGAATTATTTTCCTGGATGTCACTGAGATGTGTTCTGAAATATTTGCAGGTACCATTATGTGTTATGGGCAGACGGGAGCTGGCAAGACATACACCATGACGGGGGCCACTGAGAATTACAAGCACCGGGGGATCCTCCCTCGTGCTCTGCAGCAGGTAGAGAATGGGCCCATGGGTGGGATGTCACATAGGTCCCCTCTCTGCCATAGATGCTGACAATTTCAGATCAGCTAATAGAAATAATGGGATCTGGCCCTCAGAGGAGTTGCAGCCAGTACTGGTACCAGTACTATAGACAGAATAAATTCACATGGCGGGGGGAGGGGGTAGAGGCCTCAGGAGACTAGAGGTTCAAACACCCACACTGTTTCCTCATTTGTAAAAGAGGGAGCAGGCATGTTCCAATAGTTTGTGATTCTGTAATTAAGGATTTGAAAGTCCTTCCTTGTTTTAACTAGTATAATGTGGGCTCTTTCAGAGCTACTTTACTGGCCGGCTTTGGCTTCTTTACCCAACATTGCCTTTAAAAAGCAAAGACAAGAAGCGAGCCATGACCTGAGCTTTCAAAACTGTGTCAACTATGGCTTAGTGAAGTATGACTGAAGACAGGGCATAAAGGCCTTCCTTTGGGGCCTGCTAGCCTGGGTTCTGTGAAGACTATGTTTGGAGGAGGAAGCAAAAAACCTTCCCACTAAAGCATCTTGTGGTTTGACAGTCTTGTCCTATGAGAAGTATAGATATCCTAGTATATAAACCATCTAAAGCTTCGGTATCTCAGCATCTCAGTCTTCAGTTGTATAGTCCAGTGCCACCTAATAGGAATATCATGTAAGTCACATATGCAATTTTGAGTTTTCTAGTAGCTACATTTAAAAAATAAATAGGTGAAATTTTACTTATTTGGGGGATATTGGTGTTTGAACCCAGGGCCTCACACATGTAGGAAAGCACTGTACTGCTGAACTATATCCCCAGCAGTTGGGAGTTGCCACATAGGAATCAAGCACCCCTTAGCCTTGAGCCATGAGAACATGGAGATGTGGCAAGCCAGCCATGGGCTGTGTGTGTGTGAACTATGAGCACTGAGTGCACAAAGTGGACTGAACCGACGTTGCCCCTCTGTTTAGGCGGGCCTCGCTCTGCTTATGATCCCCACACAGCTCATGAGATGGTCATGGCCTTCCTAGATGTCAGTCAGTCTGCTGACAGCTGACATCACGAAACTAGACTCAACCCCCTGAAACCTGACCCCTTGCCTCAATTGAATGGCTTCTCCCCAATAAAAGGGTTCAGCACATGCTCCTCTCTGTCTTTCCACGGACCCCTAAGGTCAGAGGAGCCGTCGTAACACCCAAAGGAAAAGTATTTCTCTGTCTCTGTGTGATTATTTCGTGCCAGCCAGGTTCACCTGGAGGGACCTTAAGTTTTAGTCATGGAATGTGACACCCAGCCCTTTTTAATTTTATTTTCAGAGAGGGGTCTCCCTAAGTTGCCCAGGTTGGCCTTGACTTTGTGATCCTCCTGCATCAGCCTCCTGAGTAGCTGGGAGTACCAATATGTGTGCCAACTACACCTTGTGTGAAAATAATTTTAACAATATAATTTTTTATATTGTACTGGGGATGGAACCCAGGGGGTCTTTACTACTGAGCTACATCCCCACCCCTTTTTGTTTTTTATTTTGAGACAAGATCTTGTTAAATTCCAAAGGCTGGCCTTAAACCTGCAATCTTCTTGTCTCAGCCTCCCAAATCGCTTGGGATTACATGCAGGTGTCACCATTCTTGGCTTAATTTTAGCAATATAACTTAACTTGGTATATTCAAAATATAATTTCCAAATGTAATTAGTATAAAAGTTATTGAAATAGTTCACATTATTTTTCTATTAATAAGTCTTTGAAAGTTGATGTATATTTTATACTTGGGGAGTACCTTTCAATTTAGGCACTAAGTATTAGTCAGAAATACCTGTATTCACATTTTGTAAAATTTCGAGTTGAAAAAGTAGATTTAGCTGGGTGTGGTGGCATTGTCTATAATCTCAGTGGGGCAGGAAGCAAGTACAAGGCCAGCCCCAGCAATTTAGTGAGATTTTTTTTTTATCTTAGAGATCTTGTCTCAAAATAAAAAATAAAAAGAAATAAAAAGGGCTCAGTGGTTAAACACCCCTGGGTTTAATCCAAAAAAAAAAAAAAAAAGAAGAAAAAAGAGAAGAAGTAGATTTACATACTAAAGTTGTTACAAACATACTTAAAAGTTTACTGATAAATGAAATAAGTTTTAAAATTTAATTTACATAAAATTTTAAATTAAATTCATTTGCATTAGCAACATTTCAAGTGTACAACAGCCATCTGTGGTTACTATCTATCATTTTGAACATCTCAAGTCTAACCTCTTAGAAAAAGTGAGACTTGAGGATTATCAGCCCAATTCTCTATTTAATAAGGAAAAAAATTAAGGTACTGTGACTGAGGGTGTAGCTCAGTAATGGAGTGCTTGCCTAGCATGTACAAGGCCCTGGGTTTAATCCCCAACCAAAAAAAAGAAAGAAAGAAAAGAAACTTAAGAGGGGGAAAAGACTAGTCCAAAGTCATGCTGGGGAGGATATTAGGAATTAAGGAAGCTGAATTCTGGCTTTGCCTCTATCCTTATTATCAGAGTGACTATGGAAAATTTTAATGCATGGAACTTTCCATAAATGGGAATTGCTCTTGCCTGCCTCCCATAGGGGATTTGTGAGGATGAAATTAAATAATAGATAGAAAAGAGGTGTGTAGATATAGAGAATACCATATGTAAGAGATCTTCAATTCAGAATCTTTTTCACTCATCATGCCTCTACTTCTTGGGACTAGATGAGGGTTAGCCAATCAGGAAGTCATGCTTCAAACAACTATAAGATGATAATTAATATCACCCATTGGACTAATCATAATAATTATTGATGATGAACATCATGCCAGTTAGATTATGATGAATTCCTTGAGGACAAGAATTGTCTTATACTTTTTGATCTTCTCTCCTGAGGTAAGAGCGACCCTGGTTCTTGGAGTTCTGCCCTTGGTGACTGCTGTCCAATCTCCCATCTAGGTTTTTAGGATGATCGAAGAGCGCCCCACACATGCCATCACTGTGCGTGTTTCCTACTTGGAAATCTATAATGAGAGCCTGTTTGATCTCCTGTCTACTCTGCCCTATGTTGGACCTTCAGTCACACCAATGACCATTGTGGAAAATCCTCAGGGGGTCTTCATTAAGGGCTTGTCAGTCCACCTCACAAGTCAGGAGGAGGATGCATTCAGTCTCCTTTTTGAGGTGAGATGATCAAGTCAAAGGGCTCCTTTCCTTTCCTGGCCAACCTTTCCCTCCCACTCTCTCCCTCCTCCATCTTTAGTTTTCTACTTATTTTGAAAATAAATATATTAATATATGCAAATTCAGTCAGAACTAAATAATATGAATAAAAAAGTTAACTTATAAACTTATTCCCTTAAGGCAACAATAATGTACATTTTAGTTTATTTCCTTCCAGCCTTTTTTCCTGGGGCAGTTTTTTTTCTTTACAGAGTTGAAATTATTTGTGTTTTCTCTCTCACCCTGTCTTTCTCTTTAGTTAATATTAAATTGTGAGCCCTTATAACATAGAAAAAATAAGGATAAACATCTTTAGCTAGGCATGGTGGTGCATACCTGTAATCCCAGATACTTGGGAGGTTGAGGTACAAGGATCATAAGTTCAAGGCCATCCTGGGCAACTTAGACTATGTCTTAAAATAAAAATACAAATAAAGCCAGGTGCAGTGGCCCACACCTGTAATTCCAGTGACTTTGGGAGGCTGAGGCAGGAGGATTGCAAGTTCTATACCAGCCTGGACAACATAGACCCAGACTCAAAATAAGGGCTAGGAATGTAGGTCAGTGGTAGAATGCTTGCCTAGCATGTTCAGTTCTCAGGACTAGAAAACAAATGGAATTCTTACTATAAAAATGCTCTTACAGCCAGACAGGGTGGTGCTCACCTGAAAGGACGATCACAATTTTCTTTTAAGTTGTAGATGGACACAACACCTTTATTTAATTTATGTATTTTATTTTATGTGGTGCTGAGGATTGAACCCAGGGCCTCACACATGCCACACCCCCAGCCCCAAGGATCACAATTTTTTTTTTTTTTTTGGTACCCGGGATTGAACTCAGTGGCACTTAACCACTGAGCCACATTCCTAGCCCTTTTTTTTTTTTTTTAATTTTTTTTAGTTATAGTTGGACACTATCTTTATTTATTTTTATGTGGTGCTGAGGATCAAACCCAGTGCTTCACACGTGCGAGGTGGGCACTCTATCACTGAGCTACAGTCCCAGCCCCCTAGCCCTTATTTGTTATTGTTTTTTAAAATTTTCTTTTTAGTTGTAGATGGACATTATACCTCTATTTTATTTTTATGTAGCTAAGGATCAAACCCAGTGCCTTCCACATGTGAGACGAGTACTCTACAAGTAAGCTACAACCCCAGTGCCCCAGGCCTATTTTGTATTTTATTTAGAGACCGGTTATCACTGAATTGCTTAGCACTTCTGTAAGTTGCTGAGGCTGGCTTTGAATTCACGATCCTACTGCCTCAGGCTCCTGAGCCAGTAGGACTACAGACAAGCTCCACCATTCTGGGCCCAGAATCACAAATTTGAGGCCAGCCTTAGCACCCTAGTGAAGTTCTCTCTCAAAATAAAACACGAAAAAAAGCTGGGATTCCCCAGGTTTAATCCCCAGTAATCAACAAAGTGTATGTTATTCTTTTAAAAGTCATATAGGCTTGAACTCATAACATTACTGGTGAAAATGTGAAATGATACAGCCAGTTTGACAGTTTCCTCAAAAAAGTTGAAACATATAAAAAATAAAATAAAATTTTAAATGAAACAAAAAACAAAAACCACAAAAAAGTTAAATATCAGGGTGTTTGTTTTTTTGTTTGTGGTACAGGTGAATTGAACACAAGGCTCACACATGCTAGGCAAGAGCTCTACCACTGAGCTCCCATCTCCAATCCTAAACATGAATTTTATTACAGGACTTAGCAATTCTGTTCCTAGGTATCTACCCACAAGAAATGAAAGCATATGTACATCCAAAGAGTTATATGCATATGTTCCTAGCAGCATTATTCATAATAGCCAAAAGCTGGAAATAACGAAAACACTGTCAACTGGTGAATGGATACATAAAATGTGGTACATCCATCCATACAATGGAAAATTACCTAGCAATAAAAAGAAACGGAGTGCTGATATGTACTACAACATGGATAAGCCTCAAACATGCTGAGTGAACGAAGTCAGTCACAAAGACCACATTATTAAATGATTTCATTCACATGAAATGTCCAGAACAGTCACATCTATAAAGACAGAAAGCAGAACAGTGGTTGCTTTGAGGAGAGAGTGGGAAGTAATTGCAAATAGACCCCAGGGAGCTGGGGGGTTGGTGATGCAGCATTTCTAAAATAGGATGGTGATGATGGTGGCACAATTCTGTAAACTTAAGAAAAATCACCAAATTGTTTAGTTAAAATAGTAGATTTTGTGGTTTTTAAATTATAATCAGGGCTGGGGTTGTAGCTCAGTGGTTGAGTGCTTGCCTAGCATGTGTGAGGCACTGAGTTCTTTTCTCAGTGCCACACATAAATAAGTAAAATAAAGGTCCATCAACAACTATAAATAAATAAATATATATATATATATGTTATTATAATCCGTAAAACTGCTTTGAAAAAAAAAAAAGTCAAAGTCACATAAGTGTCCTCTGGGTGATTTATGCCTGAATCCCTTGAGTCTACCAAGAAGAAAAAGCCTCCCTAGTGGCAGCAATGGGGCATTCTTGTTGTTCCTGACATTTCGTTTTGAAGAATGATGTTTGCTGTAAGTTTCCAGTGACTATAATAAAAGTTAAAAAGGTCAAAACTTTTGGAAAGTTTTTAAACATGAATAAGAATTCATATTCATACCCCTTAGAAGTAGCCACCATTTTGACTAATAAGATAATCATTAGCCTGGTCTTTTTTTTTTTCTTTTTTTTTTAATTGGGGATTGAACCCAGGGATGCTTTGCCACAGAGCTACATCTCCAGCCTTTTTATTTTTAATTTTGAGACAGGGTTTCTCTTAGTTGCTTAGGACCTCACTAAGTTGCTGAGGCTGGCCTTGAACTTGGGATCCTTGTGACTCAGCCTTTGGAGTCACTGGGATTACAGGCCTGTGCTGCCTGGTTACTTACCATTCTTGAAAGTATGTTAGCCTGGATCCTCTAAGAAGCAGATGCCAAGATGGGATTAAATATGCAAAAAATGTTATTAGGGAAATCCCTGAGTCAAGGAATAGGAAGGGTAAGGCTGGAGGGATCCTGCAGACTATCTTCCAGCTCTTCTCATGCAAAAGGCAAGAACTGCCATGTGTATAAGGAATGTTCAGCTAGGCTATTGGGGGCCTTGAACCAAAATTGGCCCCAAAAGAATGGATATGTATTAATATTCATGTTACACTCAGTCCTTTCTTGGAAGCAGTCCATAAGAGCATAGTGTTTTGATTTCCTAGTGCTGCATAACAAATGACCACAAAATTAATAGCTTAAAATAACATACATAGCCGGGTGTGGTGGTGCATGCCTGTAATCCCAGCGGCTTGGGAGACTGAGGCAGGAGAATCGCAAGTTCAAAGCCAGCCTCAGCAAAAGAGATGTACTAAGCAACTCAGCGAGACCCTGTCTCTAAATAAAATCCCAAACAGGGCTGGGGATGTGGCTCAGTTGTTGAGTGGCCCTGAGTTCAATGCCCAGTACCAAAACAAACAAACAAACAAAAAACCACATTTATCATCTCACAGTTTCTGTGGATCAGGTGCCTAGGTTTAGCAAGGGTAGGTCCTTTGCAGGGTCTCATCAAGGTGTTATTGACTGGGCTTTTTTTTTTTTAGGGTCCTCTTCTGAGCTTATATGGCTGTGGGCAGAATTCATTTCCATGAAGTTCTAGAACTGAGATCCCATTGTTGTAAGCTGGTGGCTGTCCACAGCTCCAAGAGTCTGCTCACAGTTGATTGTCATGTGGCTTTTTCATTGGGGTCTTCCTAGGACCCTCAAGATATAGTGACTTCTTTCCTCAAGGTCAATTGCAGAAAGTTTTTCAAGGCTCTCCTGATTAGGTCAGGTCTTCCCAGGATAATCTCCTTTTGATTTATTTTAAGTCAGCAAATCTCTTCACCTTTATCATAGTCTGTGGTTTAGAAGCAAGCTACAAGATCAAGGAGATGGGGCTGTATACAGAGGCACAGTTGATTGGCAATAACACATGGCTTCCATGAAAACATGGTGGTAGATTTCAGAGCCTAGCAGCTGAGGGGCTCAGTAAGTTATGCTCCTTATGGAAGAAGAGCTGTGAGATGCTTTTTTAAATCTCCAGGTGGAGATTGAATCTCCAGGGCACTTTACCACTGAGCTCTATCCTCAGCCCTTTTTATTTTTTATTTTAAGCCAGGATTTCTTGTGATCCTCCTGCCTCAGTCTCCCAAGCTGCTAGCATTTCTGGTATGTACCACCATGCCCAGTTTGTTAGATACATTCTTGTGAGCAACACAAAAAAAGTAATTTTTGTGTGTGGTTGCTTTAAAAAGTTTATTTTAGCTTTTTTTTTTTTTTTCCTGCAGTCTCACTATAAATGATGTGATTTGTAAAAACTTTTTTTTTTTGTCATATTAGGAATTTATTGGTTCTCCTGAACCTGTGTATTGTTAATTTTTATTATTTGGGGGAAATTTTTCAGCCTTTCTCTGTTCAATAAATTTTTTTTTCATTCTCTTATTCATATTCTTCTTAATTCTAACATAAGACCTCACACCAATCCTCTACGGCTCTCACTCCATTTTTTCTATCATTTTGTCTGACCCCCCCACCACACACAATACTAAGGATTGAACCCAGAGGTACTGTACCACTGAGCTACATCCCCAATCCTTTTTATTTTGAGACAAGGTCTCACTAAGTTTCAGAGGCTGGCCTGGAACTTGTGATCGATCTCCTTGTGCTAACCTCCTGAGTCACTGGGATTATAGTCATATACCACCATGTCTGGCTATGATACATTTTTGATAACTTTGTGATCTTGCTTTTAGTTAACTAATTCTGTCTTCTTCTTGTCTAATCAATCATATCCACTAAGTTTTTAATTTTGGATATTATGGGTAGGGTTTGTTTCTAGGAGTTTTATTTAGTTCAAAAGTGCAATGTCGTATAATTTTCTCACATAAACTGGTTATTTCTTTTTTTGTTTATTTATTTAAACATGGTAAATATAATTATTTAATTTTTGATATTTTCAGTGACTGAAGTCTGTAGGATTTTCCACTTATTCACTTTTACAGTTTTTTTAATATTTATTTTTTAGTTGTAGTTGGACATAATACCTTTATTTTATTTATTTTTATGTGGTGCTGAGGATCGAACCCAGGGCCTCGCACGCACTAGGTGAACGCTCTGCCACTGAGCCATAATACCAGCCCCTACATTTTTTTTTTATAGTTATAGATGAGCAGCATGCCTTTATTTATTTTTGTATGTGGTGCTAAGGTTTGAACCCAGTGCCTCACACATGCTAGGTAAGTGCTCTGCCACTGAGCTACAGCCTCAGCCCTACAATTTTTTTTTTAATATTTATTTTTAGTTGTAGTTGGACACAATACCTTTATTTTATTTATTTACTTTTATGTGGTGCTGAGGATCGAACCCAGGGCCTCTCATGTGCTAGATAAACGCTCTATCACTGAGCCACAACCTCTACCCCACTTTTACAATTTCTTATTTTCTTGAATGCCTTTGACTGTGTGCTAGTTATTGCTATTGGAAAATTATTTGTGGAAATTTCCCACTGGCCTAAGAAGAATGTGTATTCCAAAGAGAGATTTTGAATTTGCTTCTATCAGAGCCTGTGGGGACAATATCATCCAGGGACCACCTTAGCTTTAGGTTCTCTGGCCCACCAGACTGGGTCACAACTTCTCAGGGGAGGTTTATTTATTTATTGCTTTTCTTTCCCCTTTCTTCTTTGTCCATTTATAAAATGCTTCTCTATATTATTGTAGAGTTGACTGTTGGGGTAGATTGTTTGATTTCTCTCTTGCCCGGAGGGTAGAGTCTTTGGAGTGTCAGCTTAATGTATATGTGTTTGGATTGGTTGGAGGTCTTCTCTATGATTCTTCTTCTTGGGCCAAGTGCAGGCTTTGATTGTTTTTTCCCCTTACCCAGTGAAGCTGTTGTTGAGGTTTTCTAGTATGGACAAATATCCTTAGGAAAAAAAACAACCTTAGTGCTCTGATCCTATCATTACTTCTCTGGGAACAGGATTCTCCCAGAATTAACCCTGTCAGTTGTCTACCAACTTGTCAGCTTTCACATTTTAAAGATGATGTTAGGGTTATTTTTATCAAGCACCTTTTTTATAGGAGGATTTGTCTATATAATGTAGTCTGCTATTATTGGAGATAGAACTCATCCTCATTGAAAGACTGTGTTACTAGGCATAGATTTTGAGACTGTTATTTTTTTTCTCATCATTTTGAAGGTGGTATTTCCCTTTTTTCAGCTTCCATAGGTGCTCTTTAGAAGCCAGCTTTTAGTCTACCTGCTGTTCCTTTGTGAGCAATTTCTCTTTTCTTCCTGGCAGCATTTAGATCTTTGGCATGAGGTAGTTTCCCTCTGATGAAGGTATTGTGCAGGTTTGTTTTGTTGAGGGGTACTGGGGATTGAACTCAGAGGCACTTGACAACTAAGCCACATCCCCAGCCCTATTTTGTATTTTATTTAGAGACAGGGTCTCACTGAGTTGCTTAGCACCTTGCCGTTGCCGAGGCTGGCTTTGAACTCATGATCTTTCTGTTTCAGACTCCCAAACTGCTGGGATTACAGGCATGCACCACTGCACCTGGCACCCGTGCAGGTTTTTAAAGTGTCCTCCTTGCAATTTGTCATGCTTCATGAAGCTGTGGATTCATGTCTTTCCTATCACAGAAAAGATCTCAGCAATAATTCTTTTGAGTGTTAGTGTCCATTTTTATCTTAGTTATCTCCTGGAATTCTGATTAGGTACACTTGTCTTCTTACTTTATCCTTCATATCTCTTTCTCTCTCTCTCTCCTTTTTTTTTTTTTTTTTTTTTTTTTTTGTGATACTGGGAATTGAACCCAGGGCCTCACATGTTAGGCAAGCACTCTCCCACTGAGCTATATCCCCAGCCCTTTTTGTTTTATCTCAGACATGTTTCATTGCAGCCAGCCACATGTCTTTTTCTTGTTATCTATTCTTTTGTCTCTCTGTGATTCTTTCTTGGTAATCCCTTCAGATTTATTTTCTAGTTTCCTAATTCTCTCTTCAGTAGATTAATATCTAATCTTCTCTTTAGGATCAGTTTCTATATTTTCTCATTTCCAAAAATTCTATTCTGTCTTAGGACATGTCAGGAAAAATTTGCAAGAAGAAATTGATGCCTTAAAATTCAGACTGAAATCACTTCATTGGGTGTTAGCAGATTTGAAAGTTTAGTTATATGCAAATTTTGGGAGCAGTATAAACCTTGAATGTAATGAAAGTTAAACATTTTATAATACTTTAAAAAATATGTTTAACAGGGCCTGGGGGTATAGCTCAGTAGTAGAGTGCTTGTCTGATATTTGTAAGATCATGGGTTCAATCCTTAGCCCCAAAAAAGAAAATTGCTTAATAAACTTAAATATTGTTTAAAATTAAAAGTTTCATTTTGTTCTTTTTTAACTCTACTAGTTATTTTTGAGAGAATTTTATTCATTTCTCATGTTTTGATTCCCTTTGTTAATCTAAAAAAGGAGTCAAATAATCAGAGATTCTCCAAAGAAGAATGACTTTTGGAGGGGGAGAATGATAGAGTGCTATAAGGGAATACACATACCATAGTAAACCATGGACATACTTGGAGAGATGGAAGTTGGGATAGGGCTGGTAGCTCAATGGTAGAACACTTGTGAAGTTCCTGGGTTTGTTTCCCATGCACTGCAAAAGCAAACACAAAACAAAATAAATCAGGAAGTTGAGGCAAAGGGAAGGTTGTTTTGTTTGTGTGTGTTGGGGCGGGGTGCAGTGCCTCCCTTGTGCTAGAGATTGAACCCCAGGTGCCTCCTTCTTGCTAAGCATGTGCTTTACCCCCAGTCTGCTTTTACTCTGGAATATGAGCAAATTCTCTCTTGGAAAAAGATAAGATCTTGATCCTGGAATGTAAAAACTTGGTTCTGAGAAAGAAAGATTTTATCACCCTTTGAGTGGGAACAGATGGCTTGGGTGGGTAGGTTCCAGGTCTTCCTCCCCTAGAATTTGAAGAGCAAAGGGCTGTAGAAGAAAAGGAAACATCTCAGTTTCCTACCTCAGCACAACAGGGAGATGTACAGAGAGGACTGTCTATCAGCAACAGTCTGCAGGTGCCCAGTAAGAATCTTGGTTCTTGCTTATAATCCTTAGATTCCTGCTTTGAGTCTGGTCCCTGGCAGTTATTCAAAAGGAAGTTTCTTGCTTTCTCAGGCAGTTATTCAAAAGGAGTCTTAAACTGCCCATCACCTTCATGTATTTGGCAGGAGGATTTCTAGATATTTAGTCTATTATATTGCCAAAAATAGAAGCCTCTGTCTTGTTTAGGGCTAAAATACAGTACAACAGGTATATAGAACTTGGAATTAGGGAACCTGGGCTTAAGTTTATGTTTCTTTAAAGCTATAAAGGCTAGTTGTGAGCAAATCATTAATCTCTCATAGTCTCGTAATCTTACTTTGCTCATCTGTTGTAGTGTAGATACTGATAGTACTTATCTCAAAAGGTTCTGAGAATCAGGACCGGGCACCCTGAACACTCACTGCAGTGCCTTTTACACAGTAGGTCTCAGTGGATGCTGCTCCGTGTATGATTAACGTTGCTCTAGCACTCACTGGATGTAGACATAAATACAGGCACTTTGTTAATAGCAATAATTTCCTCAAACCTTGATGCCTTCCAGGACCATGTCCTTGCTGAGCTCTGGTGGTGACAGGACAAATGCAAGGCCTAAAGAAGCTCACTCTGAGATGGGCAAGAGAGTGGGAAAAACCTACGACAACTATAGCACAGTGTGAGCCCTATTCCAGGAATGACAGTCACCCCAGTGGATGCAGGGCAGGGTCAGTCAGCAGAAGACTCTGCATGGAGGAAATGGTACTTTCTCTGGCCCTTTGCTAAATAAGAGCCAGGAAGTTAAGGGGAAAAGGGTACTTGAGAAGAAGGGGCCTGACAAATAAAGGTGAAATAAGCCAATGTCACTGGATTTGTACAAAAGGTAAACAGAAGATGCATTGCCATAGGGGTCCACCAGACTCACTCCTCAACAGGGGAAAGCCCCTCTCCCCAGATGCCCATGGCAGCACTGCTTGGGGCTTGTTCATAGCACTTCTCAGGTGTCTTTTAGGAGACAGGAATTCATTCTGTAAGGAGTTTTTTTCTCTAAATACAGCCATTTCTGCTATATCCCCTTGTAAATGTATTCTGGTTTTAGTGTCTAATCCTATGAATTAAAGATAAGGGCTGACTGTCCCTTTAAAAATATAAATTATTGCCAGGCTCAGTGGCTTATGCCTATAATCCCAGTAACTTGAGGGTGGCTGAGGCAGGAGGATCACAAGTGCAAAGCCAGCCTCAGAAACTTAATGAGGACCAAAGCAACTCAATGAGACCCTGTCTTTAATAAAATATTAAAAAGTGCTGGGGATGTGGCTCAGTGGTTAAGTGCCCCTGGATTCAATCCCTGGTAACAAACACACACATACATGTTCACCGCACGCGCACGCACACACACACACACAAATTACTTATTTTTCCTATATTTAAGAAGTAAAGTAGTACCCCTTTATGCATTAGAGATACATTCCAAGACCCCCCAGTGGATATCTGAAAACTCAGATAGTACTGAACCCTATATACACTGTGTGTTTTTCTTATCCAAATAGACCTATGATAATTTATAAATTTATTTAATTCATAGATTAGGTACAACAAGTGATTAGTTAACAATCACTAATAATAAAACAGAACAATTATAGTGATACACTATAATAAAAAATACACTATAATAAAAGTTATTTAAAACTTGTGAATAGTTTATTTCTGGAATTTTCTATTTAATATTTTCAGACCTCAGTTGACTATAGGTAACTGAAACCATAGAGAGTAAAACCATGAATAAAAATAGATCATGTAATACATGTTTACTGTAAAAAATATGAAATACAAATGGTAGGGAAAAAAATCCTATAAACCCCAACTCGACTATAAACCTCAAAACAATTATTTTTAACATCTTTTTTGAAATTATTTTTAGAGTTAGGCATGGTGGCATATACCTATAATCCCAGCTGCTCAGGAGGCTGAGGCAGGAGGATCACAAATTCAAAGCCAGCATCAGCAATTTAGGAGGCCCTAAGCAATTCAATGAGACCATGTCTCTAAATAAAATACAAAAAAAGGGCTGGGATGTGGCTCAGTGGTTGAATGCCCCTGAGTTTAATCCCTGGTACTAAAAAAAAAAAAAAGTTGTAGATGGACACAATATCTTTATTTTATTTATTTATTTTTATATGGTGCTGGGAATCCAACCCAGTGCCTCATACGTGCTAGGCAAGCACTGTACCACTGAGCTATAACCCCAGCCCTATTTTTAACATCTTGGTAGCAAATTCTTCTTATTTTGTCTGTAAATGTTTTTGTATCCTTTAGATCATACCATAGTGTGATTTTAGATTCTGCATTTCTCGGGTATTAAAAAACGTGTTAGCATTTTCCTCAATGCCTAATATTCTATTGTACTGATTGATCTCTGATTGTTGGATGTGCAGGTTGATTCCAATTCAATATTCATGAACATTTTAAGGCTCTTTTTTTTTTTAGTTGTAAATGGACACAGTACCTTTATTTTATTTATTTATTTTATGTGGTGCTGAGGCTCAAACCCAGTACCTCACACATGCTAGGCAAATGCTGTACCACTGAGCTATAATTCCAGCCCCCATTTTTTTGTTGGGGGGGTACCAGGGATTTAACTTAGGGGAACTTGACCACTGAGCCATATCTCCAGCCCTATTTTGTATTTTATTGGATACAGGGTCTCACTGAGTTGCTTAGCATCTTGCTAAAATTGCTGAGGCTGCCTTTGAACTCCCGATCCTCCTGCCTCCACCTCCAGAGCTGCTGGGATTATAGGTGTGCACCACTGTGCCCAGCTTCCAGCCCCCATTTTAAGGCTCTTGATTCTTATTGTCACCTTGCTTTTCAGAGAGCAATACCAATTTGCACATCTCTAGCACAGGTAAAAGTATAGGTCTAGACTCCAATTTCTCTCCTTTTTACTAGTTTATAAAAGAGGTTTTTCTGGAAGTCCCAACTGATTACAGTGATATGAGATCACTTGTGTAGCTATTGGTATAATTGAAAGAGTTATTGGAATGCCTTGTTATTTTCACTTTTCAGTATGTGTACATTTCCCTTCCTCTTCAGGGAGAGACCAACAGGATTATAGCTTCCCACACGATGAACAAAAACTCGTCCAGGTCACACTGCATTTTCACCATCTACATGGAGGTGAGTGCAGCTCTGAATAGCTTGGGAAGGGCAGTCAATTCCCCTGGGGACTGTCTGGTCAGATGCTCCTCCCTGGGACCATCTAACTTCTGTTTGGATGTTTTTTGTAGGCGCATTCCCGGACCTTATCAGATGAAAAGTATGTTACTTCCAAAATTAACTTGGTGGATCTGGCAGGCTCAGAGAGGCTGGGGAAGTCTGGGGTAAGTGAGAGGAGCAAGAGGTTCCTTTTCAGCCAGACATGGGACCTGTGTCTGGCCCAGTGCCTGTGCATATGGACTATCCCTCACTGGGATATAAGGGCATAGTCCTGAGCCAGGTGAAGTGCAGCACATCCATCTGCTTGCTGGTGGGACAGAATTAGTACAGGTGGAATGGCTGCTGCAGAGGGGTAATTCGGCTCCATGGGATTTTTCTGAACCTTAAATGAAATGATAGCCCCTAAATTATTAGCAAGGTGACTGGCTCAGTAAACACTCCATTTTAGTATAGTGTTTCTCTATGTATGAATATAAATATTTACATGAGTGTCTGCATTTCGAGTAAATATTCATATGAGTATATTAACACAAGTATTCACAAGAGTATTCCACATGCATATTCACATGTCGCTTTGTATTGGTGTTTGTGTGAATGCTCATAAGGTTACTTGCTTAGCTCTCTGTATTAGTATTCCCATGTGCATTTATGTTAGTGCAAATCTTTGAATATTTATATGAATATTCATGTAAGTATTCATATTTTTTGCGAACATTCATATGAATGTTGTCTTAAGTTCCTGAGTTTCAGTATTACATTTATTAGCCCCAGATAGACTACAACCCTACAACATTGAGGGAAGACCCTGGTTCTGGGAAGGAGGTTTTAGCCTGTCTGTAAACATGCAGTATCACCCCAAACCAGGAGGGCAGCCATTCTTAGCCATTCCCTCTCAAGTAGAACTGCCTTTGCTTTGTAGTCCGAGGGTCGAGTTCTGAAGGAAGCCACCTACATCAACAAGTCGCTGTCTTTCCTGGAGCAAGCCATCATTGCCCTTGGGGACCATAAGCGGGACCACATCCCTTTCCGACAGTGCAAACTCACTCATGCCCTGAAGGACTCCTTAGGTGAGGATGTGATTGGTGCCCAGAAAGGAGGATTTGTGTCCCAGGGAGGGCAGGCCTGGCACATCTGCCACTGTGGATTTTAGAATTGCTCCCTCACAGGGGCATGAACTTACCCACAGCCCTCTCACCGTGATTTCAGACACACCTGAAAAAGCAGAATCAAACCCTCTTGTATCCAGCACATGCCATTGCGATTCACTTCTCAGAACCTTTACTTAAGATTTTGCCTCTGCTGGGAATACCTTGTCTTTTCCCCTTGTTCCTAAACCAGAATCCTTCATGGTCTCAAAGGCCAGGGTGAGGACCTCACCCATCATGTCCTTCCTTCCTCTTGTAGCTCCTGGGCAGAGCAGTGGGGCCTATGTCTTGTCATTTCCATGGTCCTCAGGCCTTTATGTTGGGCCTAAGGACACAGTCACTGTTTTCTGATTGTTAGGTGAGTGATGCCCTGAGTGGAACCCTGGCTCACACCCTCTATCCTGACCCTGTCCCCTTCCCCTGCCCACTGCTGTCTATTGTTGTCTCTTGGCTCCTCTTTTAGGTACATCTGATGGCCTCTTTCTCTCCCTCAGCATTATACAGGCTTAGGTTGTCTTATCTGACTCTTAGTTTGGGCTGATAAAACAAAATATCATAGACTGAGTAATTTAAACAATAAACATATTTCTCATAGTTTTAGAGGCTGGAAGTTCAAGGTGCTGGCTTATTTGATTCCTGATGAGGGTCCTCTTCCTGGCTTACAGATGGCCACCTTCTGGCTACATCCTCACACAGAAAGAGTGTTCTAATCTCTTTTCTTATGAGAACAATAATTCCGTTATAATAGCCCCACCTCTTCTAAATCTAATTATCTCCCAAAGTCCCTACCTCCAAATACTGTCACATAGGTACTTGGAAATTGGACTTTGAGGGTTAGGGCTTCAACATATGAATTTTGTGGAGATACAAACATGCAGTCCATAACAGAACCCCACCAGCCCCAAGGGAGTCTCCTAGCAGAAGATCCACGATTCATGCCCTTCTGTGTCTTTCTACAGGGGGAAACTGCAATATGGTCCTTGTGACAAACATCTATGGAGAAGCCGCCCAGTTGGAAGAAACGGTATGTAAAGACAGCCACTGCAGGCTGGGGTTTTGGCTCAGTGGTAGAGCACTTGCCTAGCATGTTTGAGGCCCTGGGTTTGATCCTCAGCACCATATATAAATAAATAAAATAAAGGTCCATTGACATCTAAAAAAAAAAGTCCGTGCAACTAGACTGGAGTCCCTCTTCATGAGTGCCAGAACTGGGTAAGACTGGCTCCTGATTGGCTTAGCTGCCACACTAGCCATAGTCATTATCAAGGATCCCAGGGAGGAGTCTGAGCCAAAATTTCCCTGAGGGGCTCAGTCAGGGATCCAAACACCAAGCACTGAACTGTGTTGAGGAAGAGGACAAGGCGGGAGGCTGGCTGGGCAGGAGAGATTATCAAAGGAGGGAAGGCACATGCCTCCTGGGGGGGCTGCTCCTCTGAGTTTGGATTGAGAAGGACAGTTGATTGTTCTTTATGATCACACATATTTGAACATCTTGAAAACACTACAGTGTTCAAGGCTATACTACTAAGGCTGGTATGAGTAGATAGGTATTAAGACCTGCCATGTACCAGTGGTAAACAGGGATCAGCTTGGTAGAGATGAGTCATATCACTCTGGCTTTGAGCTTCAGAGTTCCCAGCCCAGGAAGAAAGAAACCATGGCCTTAAGTAATGCGAAAGGCCAAGATGGAGGATCCCTGTAGGAAAGAAGGGGGACTTTTCCTGAAGCTATTGGCACTGAGCTGGCTGGAGTTTAAGGATTGGTGATAGGATGAGCAGAGGCATTCCTGGCAGAGGTAACAGTGGGACTGAAGTTGTGACCCATGCCAGGAACATCTGGCTCCTGCAGAGGAGAGCTCAGGAAGGAGAGAAAGAAAATTTGCAAGACTGAATGGGACCTGGTCACCAGGCTGAACACTTGGCTATTCTCCTGTAAGTGGCTGGAGCTACCATAGGGTTTGAGTAGGGAAGAGCTGTGGCCACAGGTATGATTTATGAAGATTAACCCAGTGGCATGACCCATGTGACCAGGGGAGAGGAGAGGCTCTTGGGAACCAGAGGCAGAAATAAGGTTCAACACAGTGACTCACGTGAGTTCACACAGTTGGACCCCTCCAGGCTGGGCTTGCTCCTCTCCTTTGAAGAGCCTCTCATCATAAATAAGACAGGTCTGGAAGGCCATCACTAGATACGTTACTCTACAAGTGTGAATATTTGGTTGGATGCTGTGGCACATGCCTGTATTTCCAGTGACTAAGGAGGCTGAGGCAGGAGGATCACAAGTTCAAGGCCATCCTGGGCAACTTAGGAAGATCCTGTCTCAAAATAAAATGACTAGCAGGTGTAACTCAGTAGTAGAGCACCCCTGGGTTCAATCCTCAGTACAGGGGGAAAAAAAGTATGGATACTTAAGGCAACCCTTTTCATTTAGGTGAAACAGGATGCTATGGGGCAATGCACACCTGCAGGGCCTCCAAGTGGTGTTCATTAGATACAGTCCTAACTTCCAGGGGGAGTACACCTGCCATGAATCCAGTGCCCTGGGACTTGGGAGGCTGGGGCAAGGAGCTCCAGCTGACGTGCAGGTGGCATCCCCAGAGGAAGGCTACAGGAATCTCTTGGTCTCATCTCATAACAAAGCATGGTGAAACCCCAAGGGGAGTCATAAAAAACGGGTCCCTTGGATGCCTCATTAAGAAAGACGTCCTCTGGGCTGGGGTTGGGCTCCGTGATAGAGCCTGGCATTTGTGAAACCTGGGCTCCATTTCCCAGCACCCCACATACATACTCCTGCACATGCTCTCCATGACAGTGGAAGCCCCCTTTCCACAGCACAGGAAGCACCTCTTCTGGTACCTACAGGGCCTAATGCCCCACCAGTCAGGGTCTCTATCCAGGAGAGCCCACAGACCTATAGGGAGGGCCTCAGGTGTTTGAGACAAAGATATATGAGGGTGTGGAAACTAATCATTCTCTTCTACAAATGTTTTAAAACTATAAAATGTTTCTACCAAGCATATTGTGAAGAATTAAATTTAAAATTAGTGTTCATTGTTTTCTCTAATTAGATGACTAACAGTGGATAAATTTGAAATTTAGAAGAAATAATTTTTTAATAACTGTGACCCTTATGTTTAACAAATATTTTGGTATTGCAGATTTGCTTGTCCCAATAGAAGAATAACAAAAGAAGAAACTATGGGAGAAAAATTTTAGGCTATTTTTTTTAATATTTAAATTTTATTATTTTAAACCACAATTTTTCTCAGAACTTCTTTGGAATTTCTAACATTTTTGGTCATTTAATTTAAGAATGAGAGCCATATGTTTTGATTTCTAAAGGCAAATTTAATGCAAAGTGGGTAAGATTAAATCCATAGCAAAGTTTTCTATTAAATTTTTTAATAGATTTTTTAAAGCTAATTCTGTCCTAATTGTATTTTGGGGATTAAACAGCAACAAACTATAAAAAAAAATGTTTCTGGCATGGATTGTGTTACTTTGTGCACCGATATTGTGTATGTGTGTGTGTGTATGTGTGTGTGTAACCACAGCAATGGAGTCATGACTACACTTGGCTGCTGTGCTTAGAATAGGAGGGTCTGATTTGGCCCTTCACAGAAGCAATACCATCTCTCACAATAGGGACTTCTGAGGGCTGACATTGTATACTTTGCCACTAAGCCTCCCAGGGATCCCACAAGGCAGGGCTCCCTTCACTTTACAAGGAAGAGGGGAGATCTATCTGAGGTCACACAAGTAGTGAGTGGAAGAGTTCTTAACTACCAGACCCGACAGCCAAGAAAGAATCCTTTCAGTTCTTCCTTGAGGGACCACTTCCTTGAGGCAACCCATCCCCTTTCCAAACCTTCCTTATTTCAAGGCCCCTTTGGCGACAGTCAGCCCAGCATGGGATGAGGCTGGAATCTCCATGTCTGCTTCCTGATGCTTCTGTCTGCTCCTTTCTGCCAAGAAGGAGCACTCCAGCCCTCATCTGACATCGTGCAGTGGGGCATAGCATCTGGGCCATTTCCAAAATACCTGCTCATGTGGCCACCTCATAAGTCTCCTTTCATAATTATCCCTGGCTGGCTACCCCACCAGAGGGATTCTGGTGGAACCTGGTGGGCTTAAGAGGCATGTGGAGCAGGTTTCTGTTTAGGGTTCACCTTTCACAGTGGTCTCCTTTTGTTCATTTTACAAATATCTCCACCCACTGTTTTCCAAAGACAGAGGCCAACCAGTACACATGCACACACACAGTTTAAACTCTGCTGAATTAGATTTTTGGCTTTACCACTAAGTAGCATCCCTGTAGTGTATAAACTGAGGACCAGGCTGCATTATGTACTCTCTGTCAACTTCCTGCTCTCCCTATTATATTCCTTATCCCACTGAGGGACACTTTTATTTATTTATTTTTATTTTATTTTATTGGTACCAGGGATTGAACTCAGGGGTGCTTAACCACTGAGCCACATCCCCAGCCCTTTTTTATATTTTATTTAGAGATAGGGTCTCACTGAGTTGCTTATTAGCACCTCGCTTTTGCTGAGGCTGGCTTTGAACTCCCGATCCTCCTGCCTCAGAGTTGCTGGCATTACAGGTGTGAGCCACTGTGCCCAGCTAACCCTTTTTATTTTTTTTTATATTATTTTTTGATTCTGGGGATTGAACCCAGGCCCTGGTACATGCTAAGCAGGCACTCTCCTGTTGACCCCCAGTCCTACCCCTCAAACTCCCTTCCAGCCAAGGTTTCCTGAGGGAAGAGAACCAACACCAGTTGACAAGGTGCCTGAAGAAACAGGAGAGGTCTCTGAGTAAGGCAGCCAGGGCCTCTGAGTAAGGCAGCTTTCTTGGGGTCTCACTTGAGTGGGAAGCCATCTGACATCCATCTGCCTGGTCTGTTTTTCAGTTATCCTCACTGCGATTTGCCAGCAGGATGAAGCTGGTCACCACTGAGCCTGCCATCAACGAAAAGTACAATGCTGAGGTACTAAGGGGCTTGTAGGCACTTGCCACTGTGGGAAGATGTGGGTGGGTTTGCCTCTGTGTGTGTTTCTTTGGCTGAGGCAGGAAACCACACAAGCCTTTAACCAGAAAATGCAAATTAAAATGTTACATCCTCACACTAGCAAAAATTGGAATTTTTCTGATAAGGCAAAATGATTTTTTCTAGACTTTTTTCCCCATTTCTAGTCAGAATGAATTTATACAATCATTTGGGGAGCATTTTGACAACATCTGATAAAGCAAAAACACATTTACTGATAATTTGGCTTTCTTTTAAGATGCCTGCAGAATCATAGTTTTTGGAGGCAGGGACCCTAAGCTCATGACAAACCAGTTAAACTTTCCAGGTTCTAAATCCTGAAGAAAAGGACAGTCCCATGGCACTGTAGAACTAACTCATGGTTTGAGGTAGTAGTTCTCAAACTTGCCCAGCCATCAGAATCACCTGGCCAGCCTGCTGAACTGTGGGTTCTGGATCCATTCCCAGAGTTTCTGATTTAGTCTGTCTGGGTTGGGACCTGAGGATTTGCATTTCTAATAAGTTCCCAAGTGATGAAGCTTTTGCTGCTGCTGCTCTGGGGGCTATGCTTTGAGAACCACTGGCATAGTAGTTAAGAACTGGACCCCTGGGCTGGACCGTCCTGGAGAAATAATAGAATTCCACTCTCAAAAGAGATCTTGTGAAGAATCAGTAAATGTGTACAAACTTCTTAGCCCAGTGCTGTCATGGAGAAAATGTTCCATAAATATTAGCTAGCACTCTAATATTTGACAGGATCAACAGAGTAACAGTGTCACTTCTAATATATAGTCTAGAGATACTCCCAAGAATGGTGCTCACAGTGCTTATTATTATAATGAAAGGTTAGAAACACCACCAGTACCCTTTATTTTCTTTCTTTCTTTTTTGGTACCAAGGATTGAACCCGGGGTGCTTTACTACTGTAACTATTGAGCCACATCCCCATCTCTCTTTTTATTTTTTATTTAGAGACAGTGCCTCAGAAAGTTGCTTAGAGCCTCAGAAAGTTGCTGAGGCTGCCCTCAAACTTGCTATCTTCCTGCCTCAGCCTCCCGATTCACTGGGATTATAGGAGTACACCACTGCACCCAGAAATCAGTACCTTTCACAGGAGAGGAACTCAAATGTTATAGAATGAGGAAGCCAGAGCTAGAGTTAGCAGCATGAGTAAACATCACGTGAGAAAACAACTTGAGGATAAAAGTGGATCAAATGCCAGCATGTATTATTTACACTAAGTGTATGTACACTAAGTGTAAAAACATGCAGAATGATGTCAGTTATCATCAGTGGATATATGTGTGCAGTAGAAGAGAAGATGCATGGAAATGAAAGACCACCTGAGGCCAGAGGTTCCCCTGGGGTGGTAGGGGAGTAGACATGGAGTGGGGTATGCAGGGGCTTCACATTTATCTGGAAAACAAACAAACAAACTGGAGCCTCTATAGTACCATGCTATCAAAGTTAGATTTGGGGTGGCCACCCAGGTTTCACTGGCATTCTTTCCTGTAGGCTTGACGTTTTCTTTATTTGGTTGCCACCTGCAGCCAGTATTTCTAGGTATTTGTAGCACTTTTTTCAGTATCATGCCTGTTTTCCAGGGGTTGGAATAGCTTCTGCAGAATTTCCTTGGCTGGTAGGGCTGGCTGTGAGTTGGGGGACTGGGTTCCTAATCTACTTCTGCCTCCAGCTTTCTGTAGTAAGCTGCTCAGACTCTGAGCCTCAGAATCTTCTTCTGTGAACATGGAGGTTAGACTGATGCTATCTGGTGACCTTCCTACTCTGTCAGTCTGTGAATCTCCGAGGTGGTGTGAGCCTCAGGCATAAACAGACAACAGAGACAAGCTCAGTATTTCTGCCAAGTGGGGAAAAAAAAAACCCCTTATGTTGCAGTGTAATCAAAATGGAGAAGGTGTCTGTCCTGAAAGTTACCCAGCAGCCTGGTGTAGGATTGAAGCAGAACTCTGAATTATCCTATTACATTTGAGATAGAAATGCCTAGGCATCAGGGAACTTATATGAGTTTATGCCATTTCCAAGGCATTTTTATTTTTCTTTTTTTAAATATTTTATTATTTTTTAGTTTTAGGTGGACACAATATCTTTATTTTATTTTTATGTGGTGCTGAGAATCGAACCCAGTTCCTTGCGCATGCCAGGCAAGCGTACTACCACTTGAGCCACATCCCCAGCCCCTCCAAGGCATTTTTCTATCCCCCCAAAAATGTTCCTGGTGTAATAAAGGAGTCCGTCATCCAGGAAGTGCTGCTACACCCTGATCTGTGGGGTCTGCTGTTCCACCCCTGTTCCAGGAAGTAGAAAAGGCTATTATGCCTACCAGGTCTTAGAAGAAACATCTCATGAGTTCTCATAGTGTGAGTCAGATGCTGGTGCCTCATGGGAGTAGATGGCTCATTTCCCCATACCATCCTCTGATTGACCCAATGTGTGCCACACTGAACTGTCATCCAGCTAGAGGTCCCAACAGCTCAGCCAGACTTTCCCTACCTGGGGCATAATGCATTTTCCAGAGCTGGGAAGAGGGCATGGGGATAATTGGGGCTGGCCACCAAGCCTCTCCTCTTGACCACACAGGAAGTCCATGCCTGAAAGAGACCTACATGGGACTTCCTAAGGGACTGGGCCAAAGTTTGGAACTCTGATCACGTACCTTGAGCCCCAGGTTTTGTGCCAGAATTGTAACAGAGCCACCTTAATGCCAGATGTCTGGTGCCCCTTGCTAGGTGAGGGCACAGTGACTGGTGGACTTCAGTACCCAGATGATCTGGCTGGATGAGGACTGTATTAAGAAAGCCAGTGGGGCTGTGAACTGGTCACTAGTCCCAGGATCCAGATGTCAGGGGCTCCCTCCAGTGGCCATTTTGTGACAACAAAAGAAAACCCTGTTCACAGTGAAGGTTCTCAACATCTTTTATGAAAGGCATTCAGGTAATATCTATCAAATGATGTAAATGACTTAACAATTCTGCCTCTGGTGTCATTTCTCCACTTGAGCCTAAGTCTATGAATGGAGTCTTTACTAATGTGCCAGTACTCTTTGAAGCATTTGGGACACAGAGCTGCATGAACCAAAATAACAATCTCTGCCCGAGCTTACTGTGTTAGTCAGCTTTCCATCACTCTAAGAAAATACCTGAGCTGGCTATGATGGTGCACAACTGTTAATACCAGCAACTTGGGAGGCTGAGGTAGGAGGATTGCAAGTTTGAGGGCACCCTCAGCAACTTAGCGAGGATCTAAACAACTTAGCAAAATTCATTCTCAAAATAAAAAATAATAAAGGTCTGCAGATATAGCTCAGCAGTAGAACACCCCTAGGTTCAATACCCCAGTACCAAAAATAGAAAAAGAAAGAAAGAAAATACCTGAGATAATAAAAAAGAGAAAAGTTTATTTTGGCTTATACTTTTAGAGGTTCCCATCCATGGTCTATTGGCTCCATTGCTTTGGGCCTGGGGTGAAACAGCACATTAAGGTGGGAGGGGCATGATGGAGCATTCTCAAATGTCATGGCCAGGAAGCAGGAGAGAAGGCTAAAGGAGCCAGGATCCTCATATCCCCTCCAACTGCAAGCTCTCAATGACCTGAAGACCTCCTACGAGGCCCTACCTCTTAAAAAGTTCTGCCATTTCCCAATAGCACCACCCTGGGACCAAGCCTTTAACACATGGGCCTTTGGGAGATATTTAAGATCCAAACCATAGCATTTAGAGTCCACTGGAAGTAGAAGAAATAGATAATAATAAGCACAATAAATAGGTAAGTTCTAGGACTGGGGAGTGGTGCTCAGTGGTAGAGTACCTGCTTAGCATGTGCAAGACCCTGGATCTGATTCCCAGCATCAAATTAAAAAAATAGAGCTTCATGTCCAATGCAGTAACCCCTACTCATGTGGTATTCTGTAACGTTGAGAAATTCGTTTCTTCAGTCACACTGGCCACATTTCAAGTGTCTAATAGACAACACAGAGAACATTTTCATCATTACTGAAGGTTGTGTTAGACAGCACTGGTTGAGAGTATGTTGGAAGGTAATATGCGCTATGAAAATAGAGTGAGATTTTTCTTAGAGTAAAATTTTTAAAAACAGTGGTGAGAGGGTTGGGGTTGTAGTTCAGTGGTTGAGCGCTTACCTCGCATGTGTGAAGCACTGGGTTCAATCCACAGCACCACATAAAAAAAAATAAATAGGGCTAGGATTGTGGCTCAGCGGTACAGCACTCGCCTAGTGCTTTCGGGGCCCTGGGTTTGATCCTCAGCACCACATAAAGATAAGTAAATAAAATAAAAGTATAAAAAAATAAAAAACAAACAAAGATATTGTGTTCATCTACAACTAAAAAATTTTTTTAAAAAAGAGTGGTGCGGAGATGGGTGGGGGACTGCAATTTTTAAAAAGTTGACTGGTACATCTAATTGAGAAGCTTTTGAAGAAAGATTTTAAGGAGGTTTTGGAGTGAATCATGGAAATACATGGGAGAAAAGCATCCCTAGGCAGAGGAGTAGGCATGCACAGGCATGAGTACACCAATTTGGAGAGAATAGAGTGGGCCAGGAGAGAGCAGTAGAAAAGGGATAATGGGGGCAGATTACACAGAGCTGCACTGATCACTGTTATCCTACAGAAATCTATAAGGACACAGAAATATTAGCACAAAGACATTCTTACAGCGGCAAAAAATTAGAAGTGATGGAAGTAATCATTATTAGTATTTTTTGGCGGGAGTGGGTATCAGGGATTGAACTCAGGGGCATTCAACCACTGAGCCATGTCCCCACCCCTAGTTTGTATTTTATTTAGAGACAGGGTCTCACTGAGTTGCTTGGTGCCTTGCAATTGCTGAGGCTTTGAACTTGCAATCCTCCTGCCTCAGCCTCCCGAGCCACCAGGATTATAGGCGTGCGCCACAGAAGTGATCATTACTGGGGAATGGTAACAGGTTCATGCAGTGGTTGGCAAGGCTAAGGATGCATAGCAAGCATCCTGGAGCCGGTGGGCTGCAGTGAAAGGGCTGTTATGCTGGGTGATTAGGAAAAGCCTGGGGCCCTGGGGAGTCAGGGTGTGAGGTGGAACTGTGGCCTGTGTTCTCTCTGTTCTCAGTTTACTCTGTTGGATAAGGCAAAGGCAAGGGGAGCACTAAAGCCTCTCAAACCCTACTCATTCTTGTTGGGAAAGGGTCACCAGCAGGGAAGGAATGGCCTAGAAACTGAGCATAAACCCTGGGGATTGCCAGGATGTCTGGGCACAGAATAAGGAATTGTGTGGAAGAGGGAGAGTGGTTTCTCTGATGATCTCCCCTTCTTTTATGTTTCCCTGGCAGCGAATGGTCAAGAACCTGGAGAAGGAGCTAGTATTGCTCAAGCAGGAGCTAGCCATCCATGACAGTCTGGTAAGGGGTTGAGGCAAAGGATGCTAGAGGGCATGGGGCCAGGGGCATACAACATATGGGTCAAGCTCAGGGGAGGTGGGACAGATTAGGTGGTGGGGAAGGGGCAGCAGCAGGGGTTATGAGGGAGAGGGTAGGGTGAGGTCCTGCCTGAGCTGATGTTCATGGTCCTGAGGGTCTTCAAAGCAGAGGCAACTTATCCCATTTTGTGGTCTACTGAGATTTAGCCAGTAGAACATTCTGGAGCATCAGGCTTCAAGTCCAGTGGTCTTTCCTTCCCTCATCCCATCCATTACCTTTCTCTATCCCAAGCACTTGGCCCTCTGTGACAGATGGTGAAGCAAATAGGACCAGCTTTGGCATCTAGGGGATGTGCCCAGTCTCCAACTTTGGTTCTCAGAATGACCCCTGCTACTCCTATTTGGGCTCAAGTCCTAACTATTTACCTACCACATGTTCTTCTTCCTTCAAGGCCAACCGCAACATTGTGACCTATGACCCCATGGATGAAATCCAGATTGCTGAGATCAACTCCCAGGTGCGGAGGTACCTGGAAGGGACACTGGACGAAATTGACGTAAGGAGCCCGTTTATAGGACACCATGCTCAGTTGGCTTGGGCCTCCCTGTCCTAGGCACACCTACTATGTGCTCTGCTGGCTTTGGAACCTGACACTAAATGGATGTAGTGGGCTGGGGATGTCATGCTGGACCCCTTCAACCCATCATAGCCTCAGCTTCAGTGTTGAGGGTTTCAAGGCTATGGGGCTCCACAGAGTGTGCTCTTAAACACACAATGTACGGGAGGTGGTCTGTCTCAGGGGTGTAAGCATAGGCCCTGGAGCCAGGCTGCCTGGATGGAATTCCGGCTCAGCTATCTCCTGCCTAAATGACTGTCAGATACTTCAGTGGCTCCATGTGCATAGTGAGGAGGGAAACTGAGCTGTGATTAACTGAGCTGCTGCCCCTCAGGTGCTTGCCAGTGCCTGGTGAAATGAAATTGATAAAGCATGGCAGTAAGACTGGTTGTCTACAAGGAGGACTCCCAGGGCCCATGTTGGAAAGGGCCAAGGAGGAGAAACAGCAGATACACAAGGAAGGGCTCTCGGAGGAAAATACATCCTGTTCTTACAGTGCAGGCCATCAAACCCTCACCAGGGAGCCACATAGGCCCCTACCTTTCCCTGCTCCCCAGCTGTTAGTGTTGGCAGTTTGCAAGAGGCAGGTCTGGGACATCTGAGGGTTGGGCTCTTATGGCTTTCTCAGCAGGGCCATTCTTATATTTTTTCTTTCTTTCTTTGTTTTGTTTTGGTACTGGGTATTGAACCTAGGGATACTTTACCACTGAGCTGCATTCCCAGCCCCTTTTTCATTTTTTATTTTGAAACAGGGTCTCGCTAAGTTGCTGAGGCTGACCTCGACCCTGAGATCTTCCTGCCTCAGCCTGCAGATGTGTACCAGTATGCCTGGCAGGGACATTCTCAAACTAGCTTTTGAACAGGGGTAATGCCATAAGCATTAGTGCCAGGAGGGAAACTAGTGACCTTTCTCCAGCCACAGATGTGCCCACACCTAAATGTTTGTTAATGGGGTCCATCTGAAGATGGCAGGCTGAACCTTTTAGAAACAGGAGAGAGTTGATTAAATTTTATTAAAGTTTCTTTCTTAGAAAATGTTTTCAAGAACCAAATATCTCTGCTTAGATTTTATAGAGATCTTCACTTAGAAAAAGTGGTTTTTATAGATTTAGCAAATATTTAGTCTTAAAGCTATTAATCAGGTGTTTCTCTGATCTTGAGGAGGGCTTGACTACCACTTTACTGAGAGGCTGTTTGCAGATGACCCATTCTCAAAACAAGATGGTCTGAGTCAGCTAAGGGATCCAGATTTCTCTGCTAACATAACCACAGCTTAGGCCCTTGGTGTACCCATGATCTAACTTCTGCCTTGTTCACTTCCCTCCAGATAATCAACCTCAGACAGATCCAGGAGGTATTCAACCAGTTCAGGGTGGTTCTGAGGTGAGGGACTTCTTTATGGCCCCCCCATTCTCATTTCAGGCTACTATTTTCATTTCCTGTGGTCTGGGAACCTGCCTCCAAGAACATCCCCTTCTTTTTCCCATAAGAGGAGACAGAGCAGTGTTTGGGGATGCCCAGGTCCTGGATGGATGTTTATTGAGTTCATTATTTAAACAGGAAGTCTTATGGAGTGCTAGCCCTAAATGTGCCCAAATCAGGGATCATGAATCTTTCTCATACCCAACCTCAGGAGGCATTTATGGTTTATTTGGGTACAGGTATACCCACAGCCTGAGTAGCTCATACTGGCTGATGTCACAGAAGCTGGTCACATGATTCTGAGGGGCCTGTTCAAGATAGAACCTCTGAGTCAGCATGATCCCCGGTCAGGCTTAAAACCTTTATTAAGTGTCATCTTGGAGCAGATGCATTTGGTGCAAAGGGTGGCTTGTTCAGGTTTTGGAGCTGGATAATGCTATGTGAATTGTAGAGAGAAGATGAGCCCTTTTGTCTGCTTTGTGCTCTGGCTCATGATGATAGGGGTTACCCTTATCACATACATGGGATTTCATCCAAACAACCTCTAATCCCAGTACTTGGTTCATGCCTGAGCTTACTCAGCATAACCACTATATTCTCTCACTTTCTTTCCCAAGCCAACAGGAACAGGAAGTGGAGGCGGCCTTACGTAGGAAGTACACTCTTATAGACAAGAATGACTTTGCAACAATTTCTGCTGTCCAGAAGGTAAGCACAGTTACCTCTTGCTGAAAGTACTTACCTCCAACTTTCCATCTTCAGTCAAACCTTTACAGAAGCAGCAGGTATAGTGTATTAACCCAGAGCTAGGATTGCCACAGGGAAGTTAACACCAGAATATGCAAGAATAAACCACTTTTGCTTTGAAAATGACTTCTGTAAATTGGAGATAATTTATAGAAGTGGCTAATAATAAACAAGACCAATTCCTGGAATTAGGTTGGCAATAGGTGTTAAGATCCTCAGGAATGAGCTGGGCATGGTGGCACACATCTGTAATCACAGTGACTCAAGAGGCTGAGGCAGACAGATCTCAAATTTGAGACCAGCCTTAGCAACCTAGTGAAACCTGTCTTAAAATAAAATAAAATAAAATCGAAAAAGGACTGGAAATACAGCTCAGTGTTAACGGTGCCCAAGAGTTGTTTCCTAGTACCACCAAAAAAAAAAAAAAGAAGAAGAAGAAGAAGATCCTCCATCGCCATCTATCCTAGCTGGCGACCTAATGCTGGATTCACAAAATCTGACTATTCCAATAACTTAAGAAAATGATTAAAAAAAAGCACACAAACACACAGAAGTACTTTTCAAAATCCATGACATCTCTCCAACCTTAAGGGTCCTTCAAAATCCATGATGTCTCTCCAACCTTAAGGGTCCATGGAAAGAGAGAAAGCCACTGGAATTCTTTATATTTATCTAGGGGACACACAAGGGAAGGTTCCATGGAACAATCTATCCCCAAAAGGGCAAAGGGGTAGGATAACAAAGGAACAGTGAGTATAACTCAACCCCAGCAGGTGACGCCTACTCTTGGAGCCACACCTTGGTAATGCCCAAGTTACTGCAACCTGGCACCACCTTCCCAGACTGAAGGCAATAATTGTTCAGAACCCTGGTGCATCAGGACTTAAAGGTGTCTGCATCCAGGGCAGCTCCCAACAATCCTCAGGGATGGATTAGTCAGTGCCTTGATATGGAAAGTAAACATTCATCAGGGTGGTCAGGGACAGCCCTGTTGAGAACAGACTGGCATCAGCAGCAGCCAAGTCTTGGTTTATGGGGTGAACATACCCACCCCAAGCCTTGGGCCATATACACTTGTGTTGATGAGGGACCCAAACTTTCAGTCTAACCCAGACCCTTTGGCTCACCTTTCTGTTCAGGCAGGGCTTATTGATGTTAATGGCCACCTAGTAGGTGAGCCTGATGGACAAGGCTTTGGACTTGGAGTTGCCCCTTTCTCTACCAAACCTGGGAAGAAATCCAAGTCCAAGAAGACAGTCAAAGATCCGCCCAGGTGAGTGCTCTTCCTGCTCTTCTTGCTTAGTACCTGGCCTACTTGGTGGGTAAAAGCTGTGTCTTCCCCTACCCTTGTGTCTCAGTTACTGGGTAGTCACAATGGATATTACTGCTGTCAGTGCTAGTATATCCTTGAGGCTCAGGTTGGGACCAGTTTGGAACCAGCCATAATACAAGTGTCACCTCTAACCTTCACAGCAACCCTGAGAGGTGGAAATTAATATCTGTTTTACTAATGAAGAAACTGAGGCTCAAGAGGAGAATTCACTTCCCCATATCATACCATTGTGGAGTAATAAAGTTGGGGAGAGGATCTCAGCCAGCATACAGAGCTCTCTGGTACTTCCTGTGGTCCCCCCATCACCACTTCAACAGAGTACTTCCACTGTAAAAATCACTTAAGTCTCCAGTTCACCTTTCAGGCAAGACTCATTTGTATGTACAAGGTAGGAAAAGTGTTTAGGTCCACTTAATATGCTATGTCCAGGCTGGGCTGTGTAGCAGGAGACAGAGGTGCAGACTTCAGAGTGATGTCTGGCCTCACCTCCCACTCTGGGCTTCTTAGAACCTAGGAATCACCTTGAATAAGAGGTATGAGAACCCATCTATGTCTCTGTTTCCTCATCCTTAAAATGAGAATAATAAATAATAACATCAAAGTCATTGAGGGCATTGTGAAGATAAGTGAGTGAGTATAGTCCATGCACATGGGCCAATGTGGATTGTAGAAAAACGTCACATGTAGGACAGGAGTCATGTAGCAGAGGATGCCAATGACCCTGGTCACTACCTGCCCCTTTAGGAGAAGCAATCATGTCCCAGCTTTCTCTGTTCAGTAATCGGTACAATAACATGCATTAAGCTTGATTTTCTAAGCAACACTTGTTACAAGAGGAGGAGGAAATCTGGAGTGAGCCAGGGCCTGCTCTTGCCAGCAGAGTCCTGCTCAGATGTGCTGCTCCTAAAGGGAAGGCACATGAAGTGCCATCACTTGGAGAGGGAGGATGGCTATTTTTCTGGGAGCTGGTATGGGCACTGATGCAGGTGGGAAGCACAGACCAAGGACTGGTCAGAGCCACAGGGCAGACCTGTCCTGATTTGCCATTGGCCCACAGACAGGCCTGATGGGGTTTCTTCCCAGGGCATAGTGGTTTCTGAGAGCTTGCAGTCCGCCCCACAGGTCCACATGATTTGAAGCCCATGGAGAGTGTGTCAGTCAGCTTTCTGTCACTGGAGCAAAATATCTGAGATAAACACCTTAAACGAGGAGAGACTTATTTTGGCTTAAGGTTTCATTTCATGGTCACTTGGCCCCATTGTTCTGGGCCAGTGGTGAGGCAGAACATCCTGGCAGGGAGCATTGGCAGGACAGAGCTGCTTATATCATGGCTGTTGGGAAGCAAAGAATGAGAGACAGAGGAAGGGCTGGGGATAAATGTAGACCCTGAGAGGATGCCTCCAAGGACCTACTCCCTCCTAAGTTTTTAGCACCTCCCAATAGCTCAGTGAATTGTGAATCCATCAATAGATTAATCCTGTGATGAGGTTAGAGCCCTCAAGATCCAATCACCAGGGCTGGGGATGTGGCTCAAGTGGTAGCGCGCTCGACTGGCATGCGTGCGGCCTGGGTTCGATCCTCAGCACCACATACAAACAAAGATGTTGTGTCTGCCAAAAACTAAAAAATAAATATATATAAAAAATTTCTCTCTCTCTCTCTCTCTTAAAAAAAAAAAAAAAAAAAAAAAGATCCAATGACCTTCTGAAGGCCCCATCTCTGAGCATTGCTTTGAGGTGCTGGGGATTGAACCCAGGGCCTTGTGCATGCCAGACAAACATGAACATTGCTATCTTGGGAACAAAGCCTTCAACACTTGAGCTTTAGGGGGATATTACAGATCTAAACCATAAAAAAGACAACCTGTTCTTCCTAGGTGTGTCCTGCTGGGATTGCTGAGGGATCCTCATTCTGATAAAAGGAGAAAAATGCTCTCCTCCTCTTCCCCGTCTGCATGGCTTAGGGTCATACTGTTTGTCCTTGGGACATAATTAGGATAAGAGCTGGCGTGGCAGAATGCCTGCTTAGCATGCACAAGGTCCTGGGCTCTATCCAATGCCAACACCAAGAAGAAGGAAAAAAAAAAAAAAGGAGCTGAGTGAGGTGGATGCCTGGTGGAGTGAGGGCTGAGAAAGGTCACACCTCCATGCCTGACTTACCTTACTGCCCATGACTGAGCCCTGGGGTTTCTTTGCTTCTTCCTCCAGCTCATCAGCAAGAAAGGAAGGTGCTAGCAGCCCTGTGAGTGGCAAGGACCTAGATATGATTTCTACCTCCAAGACCCAGCTAGTCCCATCCTCTAAGGATGGGGATGTCAAAGACGTGCTTTCACGGGATCGGGAAACTTCCAGCATTGAGCCCCTTCCCTCAGACTCCCCGAAGGAAGAATCACGCCCACTCAGGTAATCATCTAAAGGACAACTCCTGGACCAGATAAACTCAAATCAGAATGTGATCCTCAATACATAGTGTCTTCAGATAAAAAAAGAAAAAGAAAAGCCAGATGTGGTGGCACATGCCTATAATCCCAGAGGCTGTGGAGACTGAGACAGGAGGATCGTGACTTCAAAGCCAGCCTCAGTAAAAGAGAGGTACTAAGCAACTCAGTGAGACCCTGTCTCTAAATAAAATATAAAATACAAAATAAGACTGGGGATGTGGCTCAGTGGTCGAGTGCCCCTGAATCCAATCCCTGGAACCAAAAAAAAGGGGGGTGGAGAGAGAAATAAAATAGGGAATACTGGCCCAGACTAGGAGCAAGTCCAGAAAGAAGAAATTTAGGCTGGACACAGTGGTGCACAACTGTAATTCCAGTGACTTGGGAGGGTGAGGCAGGAGGATCATAACTTTGAGGCTAGCCTCAGCAACTTAGCAAGTCCCTAAGTAACTTGGTGAGACCTTGTCTCTAAATAAAAAAGGGCTAGAGGTGTAACTCAGTGGTAAAGCACCCCTGGGTTAAATCCCCAGGACCAAAAAAGAAAGAAAGATTCAGCCTCAGGAGTCATCCAAGATACACAATTAAATCATTTCAGACTCTCCATGTAGCAATTATTTAAATAAAGTTAAATATCTTTTACATAAGTAATACATTCAAAATATACTAAATGTCAAGGTATAAGAGTATAACTTCTTCCTTTTCCTTCATTCACCTCCCTGGTGATTCAGTAATTGAGTTTTTAGGAATCTCTTCTAAGGAATAATTATCTCTTCTAGATAATATTCATGCAAATAAAGTTCATCGCATTATTAATTTAAAAAGCAAAAATAAAATGTGTTTGAAACACCTGCAGTAGGCCACATTAGGGAGAAGACATTAAATTATTTCTGTCTTTGGAGTGTTCAAGGATGTGCATGAAGAACTTTTTTCTCAGCCTATGCCCATTTCCAAACATTCCAAGAACTTGAAGAATTAGTAAATAACCATACACTGAGCACTCTCTTAATTCTACAGTTAGCATCTATATACTTATTTCATCTTGTGTCTAGCCCTCTTTTTTTTTTTTTGCAGTGCCAAGTAAGATGCCAATATCCATCTATTTCCCCCCACATCAACATTTCATCTTAAAACTAGAATTCTCAAAGAGTTTTTAATAGTATAAAAGATGCTTTGGTGAAAAAGATATAAAATTATATATACTGCATTGGCCTCAGCCATTTCAAAATATATAAAAGAAATCCCAAGAGACATATTGAGGTGTGGTTGCTAATAGGTAGTAAGTGGTTGTGTTGTCTGTTTCTTATCCTTAATTTCCTTAATTTCTGTGATAGGCATGCACTCTTGTGTGCTGAATAAAACAGAAATTAGGGAATGATTGCTACATAGTTTGGCTCCCATCTGGGGAAGGTGGTACCTAGAACTTTTGCCTCCTGCCTACAGAAGCCACAGGGAATAAATATGGAGTGCCTGGTACTTCTTAGGTAGCTGCCCAGTTTCTTACTTCTCCCTGGCCTCCCCCTTTGACCCTAGGCCTACCACCCCACCCTCCAAGCTGATGGCCTTTGAGGACTTTAAGAATGAGCGAGGAAGTGAGATCAACCGCATCTTCAAAGAAAACAAGTCCATCTTGAATGAGCGGAGGAAAAGGGCCAGCGAGACCACACAGCGCATCAATGTCATCAAGCGGGAGATTGACGTGACCAAGGAAGCGCTAAACTTCCAGAAGTCACTAAGGGAGAAGCAAGGTAAATGTGATGGGAAAGATGGCAGGGAAAATGGCTGTGGGGTCTTAGAGTTATCCCATGTCAAATGGGGCAACCTTGGGCACTAAAGGACAGATTGGGGAGGGATAGCAGAGGGCACTGGGATGGAGCCTTCACTCTTGGGTCATATGGCTTGGCTCTGGTCAGTTCCTTAGGGACCACAGAGTCTTTCCCTGTTGGCCAGTCTCTATCTGTCCCCATTACTGCATTATCTCAGGCAGATGGTAGGCCTTCCATCTGAAAAATGCTGCTGTCCATGAAGAATCTGGCCCTTGGTCCTGCAAAGGTGTCCTCAGGATATAGGTAGCTGGTGACCCCTTACAAGGTCCTTGGGTCTTGCTGGGGTCTCTTCACTGTCCTGGGGAGTCAGATTGCATCAAGGATGCTGGTAGGGACTATAGAAAACTGAGGAGGGAAATGAGAATGTGAATGCCAGAGGGCCAAGGAACTCACTGTCAGGAAAACCGTTCCCTATGCTGAACCCCTGACATCTGTGCTGGTTTGGCAGTCTTGTTTCCTAGGGCAGATGACATGTTGCCCAAAAATCAGAGGGTAGAAACCTCTGCATGGAGACAGTGCTTACCTGGTTGCCCTGACTCAGTGCCCTTGTCCCTGCCTACATCCTCACTGTGGCCAAGCTTGATTATGCAGAAGACTCATCTGCAAGCGACTATCAAGTGTGGATCCCCAGGCCCCCAGCCAGTGTTTCTGTACAGGAGATATAGAGCAGGGTCCAAACCCTGCATGTTAAAGAGTGACCACCCTGACTCTGAGAAGGGGTTCAGAGACCACCATTACTCACTTTCCTGGCTCCATCTCTTCATCTTCTTCCAGCTAAATTACAAACTGGTTTCACACCAGTTTTCGTGAGTGATCTCTTAATGTCACACGATTTATTCCTGCAGGCTAGATGAGTCATCTCACCATCAGGGAGTACACTTTACTTATTTATTTCTCAGAGAATAACTTTATTTTCAAAGTCTTGGAGCCAGTCCACTCATATCCCACAGACCAACCATGACATGCTATTCCAAAGGGCAGAGCCCTCCAAACACCTGGGAATCTGAAGGAATAGTGATGGTGACTCCAAACACTCCCTCACATAGAACCTCAGGAAGAGAACATGATGAAGGTCCTACAGGACCAGCAAACATTTCTTTGTTTCCTCTGCTTATACCTTTGAACATACAGCTCCTTATCATGTATTTGCACATTTAAAGTAAAATGCCTGCATGCTATACTGACAAATCATTTACTCCTAAGTGTACTTTTTAAAAAATTTTTTTACTTATTTGCTTTTAATTATAGGTGGACACAATACCTTTATTTTATTTTTATATGCTGCTGAGGATCGAACCCAGTGCCCCACACATGCTAGGCGAGCACTCAACCTCTGAGCCACAACTCCAGCCCCTCCTAAGTGTACTTTAAAATGGACATTTCAAAGGCTGAAATGAAGAAGAAATAAACAATATTTTTAAATATCTTTTGGGGCTGGGGTGGTAGCTCAGTGGTAGAGCACTTGCTTAGCATATGTGAGGCACTGGGTTTAATTCTCAGCACTGCATATAAATAAATAAAATAAAGGTCCATTGACAACTAAAGATATATATTTTTTTAAATCTTTTAAATTTTGGTATCAAAAAAAAAGTTTTTTTTCTCTTTCTTCCCCAAAGCAGTTTTACATCCGTTGTTATTAATAAGGGACCTTGTCCAAATGCCTTATGGTACTAGCCAGTGATGAAAGTTCACATACATCATTTGCAAGAAAAATAAGTATTTGGTTAATAGAAGAACTACTGAATATTTTTGGCCGATGAAGTTTAAATAAGCATGGTGCATGGGCCATCTCCTCTGCCCACCCCTTTCTTTCATCCTAAAATGATTTGCCAGCGTTTTTCCTTCTTTCTTGGATACCTGCCCCCACCCCCCCGCCAATGCCAGGTGGATGCCCTCTCATTCCCTGACCTACTCCATCCCTGCAGGTGAGTATGAGAACAAGGGGCTGATGATCATTGATGAAGAGGAATTCTTGCTGATCCTGAAGCTCAAAGACCTCAAGAAGCAGTATCGAAGCGAATACCAGGATCTGCGTGACCTCAGGGCTGAGATTCAGTACTGCCAACACCTGGTGGACCAGTGTCGCCACCGCCTGCTCATGGGTGCGCAACTTAGAAGGGTTAGGTAACTGCTCAAGGTTGGGAGGCTCAGTGTAAGGTCCCAACCCAAGTTCTGAAAATCAGAAGACCTCAGAGCTGCTTGCTGACCCAGGCAAGGCTGGGAGGGGCTTCAGGCATGTGGTTCCCAGGTCCTTGAGGGCTAGAGATGGAGATGAAGACAGGGTGAGACCCTGGAGCAGGAAGTGTATGAAACTGAGTCTGCATTGAGAACAAAATACCTTGGTGCATGCAGCCTTTACCTGCTTCCTCGGGGGCTCCCACACCTCACCTCAAAGTGCTATCTTCCACCTCCTCACAGAATTTGATATCTGGTACAATGAGTCCTTTGTCATCCCTGAGGATATGCAGGTAGCACTGAAGCTGGGCAGCAGTATCCGGCCAGGCATGGTGCCTGTCAGCAGGATTGTGTCTCTGGTGAGTACACAGCGTAGGGGCATGGTATGGCAATGACCGAACTGGGGAATGGCAGTGTCTGTACTCTCTGTGAATGTCAGTATGCAGGGCTCTATAGCTTCTTTCATGGCTGTCCCAGACAGGAGGCAGAGAGGTCTCTTCTCAGTTATTGAGGGATGGGGACAGAAAGAAACACCATTGTTTTTTTTTTATTTTTTAAATTTTTTATTTAAAAATATTTTTGTAGTTGTAGATGGACAGAATATATTTGTTTTGTTTATTTATTTTTTTATGTGGTGCTAAGGATCAAACCCAGTGCCTCACGCATGCTAGGCATGTGCTCTGCTACTGAGCTCCAGCTCCAGCCCAGAAACACCATTCTTATTACTGCCCTCTGGGGCGACTCATCCTGCCCAGGTGGCAGTTACAGGGGGTCTGTGAGGATGCTACAGGATTGTGAGATTCCTGGGTGGGGCTTTCAAACCCAGAAAGGGGACTCTCTTGATACCTACCACAGGCCCTGCCTGGGATGATTCTGACAATGCCAGGCTGAAGGAACTCTACTATATTGGGCCTCCTCCAGGGAGAAGATGACCAGGACAAATTTGCTCAGCTTCAGCAGACAGTGCTACCTGAGGGACCTGATGCCATCTCCTTCTACAATGCCAAAATCAAGACAGAACAGAAGGTAACATGTCTGTAGGAAGGGTGGGGGGTCTTCAGGGACCTCATTACTAGGGCACCCAAAATCACACTTCCTACTTTAGAGCTTCAGGGGAGGAATGGTGCCTACCCAGAGAGATCAGAGTTGCTCTCAGTCAAGAGTGTCTTCTGAAGCTGAAGACAGGGACAGGGCTAGACCATAGAAGGGTCCCACATACCATTGCCAGGCCTGGACATGGCTGAGCCATCCTGTGGGTGGTTCACAACTGAAGACAAGATCCAGGGATCCCCTGAGGCCACTCCCCTGAAGACCTCTCCAAGGGCAGGCCACTCTGTGCAAGTGGCAGAGGACAGAAGATCACACTCAGCCAATGCACAGATAGACATGGTCTCAGCCTTAGGTTGGGCCTGTGACTCTTCTTCCTGAGCAGGTTGGGCTGGAGCAGAGGATCTCCACTCTTCCAAGGCCCAGCCTCAAGCCAGAATGCCATGTACCCTTCTATGTCCAGAGGCAATTTGTATACATTGTGGCAGATGCACATGGGATCCCTACCCAAATGAGAACATTCTTTATATTTTTACAAACCAGGAGGCTGATCACTTGAGCCCAGGGATTCAAGGTCTGTATGGTCAACATAGCAAGACCCTGTCAAAAACAACAACAACAACAACAACAACAAAAAACCACAATATTTTTTATAGTTATTTATTTACGTTTTAATAGGTGATTCATTTGGGTGTTTTAAACTTTAAAAAAGCATAGGTGGGGGGTTGAGATTGTGGCTCAGTGGTAGAGCACTTGCCTCTCACACGTGAGCACTGGATTCAATTCTCAGCACCACATAAAAATAAATAAATAAGATAAAGATATTGTGTCTGTCTACAACTAAAAAAAAAAAAATATGGGTTGGAGGAGCTGGGCGCAGAGGCGCATGCCTGTAATCCCAGCATTTTGGGAGACTGAGACAGGAAGATCAAGAGGTCAAAGCCGGTCTCAGCAAAAGTGAGGCTCTAAGCAACTCAGTGAGACCCTGTCTCTAAATAAAATACAAAATGGGGCTGGGAATGTGGCTCAGTGGGTAAGCACTCCTGAGTTCAATCCCCAGTACCGAAAATGAAAAACAAGCATGGGGGTGCAGCTCAGTGGTAGAACACTTGCCTGGAAGTGCAAGGATGTGGGTTCAATTCCTAGCCCTGCAAAAAAATAATAATAATAGTAATAATTTTTAGCTGGATGTAGTGGTACATGCCAGCTACTTGGGAGACTGAGGAAGGAGGATCCCAAGTTTCGGGCCACCTTGGCAACTTAGTGAGACCCTGTCTCAAAATAAAAATAAATGTGAATGAGTGGTTAAGCACCCCTGGGTTTAATCCCCAATACTTCAAAAATTAAAAAATTTTAAAAATAAAAAATAATAATTAAAATAAAATAAAAACAGAAAGGGCCTGGAGTAGCTCAGTGGTAGGGCATTTGCCTAACATGCATGAATTCAATCCCCAGTACTGGAAAACAAACAAACAAAAACATGAAAATACAAGCACATCTTTTAAACTCCCATTGACTCTCTGACAGGAGAAACTTGCTTTTCCTATTTAGCAATACAAAAAAAAAGATCATTCCAGGTCAACCTATGAGGATGTATCAAATATTTTCTTTTAGTACTGGGATTTAACCCATGGGCATTCTACCATTGAGCTACATCTCCAATCCTTTTTATTTTTTGTTCAGACACAGTGTCTTACCAAGTTGCTGAGATTGGCCTTGAGCTTGCCGAGTCTGGTCTCAGCCTCTAAGTGACTGGGATTACAGGCATGTGCCACCGCGGCCAGCCTCAAAAGGTTTAACCCAACTCATATTAATGAACATTTAAGAGTTTACAGTTCTTTTTTTAATTTTTTTTTCACTTTATGGTGCTGGCAATTAAACCCAGGCCCTCTTTTTATTTTGTTTGTGATACTCTTTACTAATACAAGTATAGCTGAGCTCTTACAAATGTGGGTTTACACATATGTATGACTATACATGAAAAGCAATTTTGTAGAAGTGAATTTCTTGGTTAAAAGGTCATTTGTATTTTTGATGGGTCTGCCAAAATGCCTGCCTAGAGTTAAACCTCTCTGTACCCTTACATCAGCCTATAGGATGCTCACAATAAATGGTATACTATTTTTGCATTGTTTTCCAATCTGAAGGGTGAAAATTTTTCTCAGTGTTGCTTTGTGTTTCTTTTACTATAAGCGAATCTCTTTTAATGTTGAAGCACCATTTTGATTTTTTTAAATTTTTTTTTGCAAACTAATCACATTTTTGCTTGTTTTTCTTTTATTTATTTATTTTTTGCAATACTGGGGATTGAACTCAGGGTTTCACACATACTAGGTAAGCACTCTACCACTAAGCTACATCCCCAGCCCCTTTTGCTTGTTTTTCTATTGGTTGTAAGGTTTCTATTTATTCTTTTTTTTTAAAGCATGATAGTTGTACACAGTAGTTGGGTTTATTTTGACAATCATACCTGTATGGATTTTGATTATTGCATTCTAATTCCCATTCCCTGACCCTTCCCTCCCTTTTTTCCTCCTCCTTGTTTCCTTCCTGTACTCTACTGATCTTCCTTTAATCTTTAAGGTTTTAGAGTACTGGGGATTACACTCAGGAACACCTGACCACTAAGTCACATCCCCAGCCCTATAGTTGTTTAGCACCTCACTTTTGCTGAGGCTGGCTTTGAACCTGTGATCCTCCTGCCTCAGCCTCCCAAGATGTTGGGATTACAAGCTTATGCCACCATGCCAAGCTGTTTAGTTATTTTTTCTTTTTTAAAAAGAGAAAGAGAAAGAGAGAGAGAGAGAGAGAGAGAATTTTAATATTTATTTTTTAGTTTTTGGTGGACATCTTTTTTGTATGTGGTGCTGAGGATCGAACCCAGGCCACACGCATGCAAGGCAAGCGTGCTACCGCTTGAGCCACATCCCCAGGCCCCTGTTTAGTTATTTTTGATTGGTGCTTTCTACATATACATAAAGGTGGAATTACTGTGGTATATTTATATATGTAAATAACATGATTTTTGTTAAATCCATTCTATATTTTCTCCTTTCCTGTCCCTCCTCCCTCCATATGTCTTCCTATAACTCTACTGATATTCCCTATATTGTTATGATATCTGATCCCACTCCCTCCTCTTTTTTTCCCTTATTTTACTCTAGCTTCCACATAGGAGAGAAAACATTTAACCCTTGATTTTCTGATTCTAGCTTATTTCACTTAGAATGCCATTCTTCATTTTCATCCATTTATCAGCAGATGCTATAAACTTTATTCTTTTATTTCTTAATTGTAGGAATTTGTTATATATTAGATTAATTATATTTTTTTGTATGAATTGCAACTACTTTTTTCTATTTGTTGTTTGTCTTTTGACTTTACTTTTTTGTTATTTTTTATTGATTTTATTACATTGAGCATCTTATTTGAGCTGCCATAAAAAAATATATTACACTGGGTAATTTATAAAAAAGCCAGAAATTGTTCACAGATCTTAGGCTAAGAAGCCCAAGATCAAGGGTTCAGCAGTCTAAGTGTCTGGTGAGGGCTCTCTGCTTAAAGATGGCACCTTCTAGTGTGTGGCAACTTACATGGTAGAAAGGCAAAGGTCTAACAAACTCTCTCAGGCCTCTTAAAAGGGCACTAATCCCATCCATAAGATCAGCGTCTCCATGACTTAATCCCCTCCCAAAGGCTTCACCTCTTAATACCATCACCATGGTAGTTATATTTCAACACATGAATTTTGGAGTGACACCAACATTCAGCTCATAGCACAAGTTTTGTCTTTCTTAGCTTCTGGATTTGGTAGCTTGACTAGAAAGCCCTTCCTCCAATTGAGTTCATTCTTTCCATTAAGGTGACATCTTCACTGATGACTATGAGGAGCTGAAGCCCATTCAAAGAGGATTGAGTAAATGGGGGTTGTTATATGAAGGTCCCCCAGAGCTGCAATTCTCATCCTGTGTCATATACACAAATAACAGGGATTTTGTTAGGATGCAGGTTCTGATATAGTAAGTCCAGAATGGGACTTGAAATTCTGCATTTCTAATAAATTCTCAGATGATGCCCAGGATGCTAGACTAGGGCCACACTTTGAGTAGCATTCTTAGAGGGTCTGTCTTAGGATCTGCCTTTGTTAGGTTGCAGATGTTCTCTTCTGTTCTTAGTTCATTGAGTATTTTTTTTTCATCATGATTGGATATTGGGGTCATATTTTTTTGCATACTGCCTTCCTTTTCTCTCCATTAGATATATTTTAGGCATTCTCATTCTGTCCTCTCTCTCTCTTAAAAATCTCTCTTGTTTCTTCTAGCTCCTCATCTCTCTATGCTGTAATTGGGTAACTTCTTTAGATTCCTGTTCCAGTTTATTAATACCCTTCTCAGCTGTGTCTAATCAGCTATGTCTAAAAATTCTATTTGATTCTCCTTCAAATATACTTGGTCATGTGTTATAAACTCATTTCTTTTTTTTAAATTCTTTTTTTTTTTTTTTGGGTAGTTGTAGATGGACGGAATGCCTTTATTTATTTATTTTTTATGTGGTTCTAAGGATCAAACCCAGTGCCTCACACATGCCAGGCAAGCGCTTTGCCACTGAGCTATAGCCCCAGCCCACACCTTATTTCTTGCTCTTTAAAAATAATAACTTTTTTGATATATAATACCATATATTTCACCCTCAAAATTGTACAACTCAGTAGTTTTTAGTATCTTCACAAATATGTGCAACCACAGTGAATTTCAGAACATATCATGCTCTGCTTTTTCTTAACTCATAAATGTTTCAGTGTTCATGTCTTAAACAAGGACATTCTCTTAAATTATAATGATGTAATAATCAAAATCAGGAAAATAAACAGTAAAGCAATAATATTATTTAATCCAAAACCCATACTCAACTTTTTTGTGATACTGAAGGTTGAACCCAGAGCTTCACATATGTGAGGCAGACGCTCTCTATCTCTGAGTTATACCCCCAACCCTTTTATTTCGAGATAGAATCTCACTAAGTTGCCCAGGCTGGCCTCAACTTACAACCCTACTATCACAGCTTCCCAAGTAGCCAGGACTACAGATATATTTCACCACACTTGGCTATTTTTAATTTTTGACTATTCCAAAAATGTCCTTGACAACTATTCTCCCCTCTTCCTTTGGTCCAAGATCCAATCTAAGATTACATATTACATTTTGTTGCAATGTCTTCTCAAATCTAGAACAATTCCCCAGTCTTTCCTTCTATTTCATTATCTTGATATTTTTGAAAAATACAGGCCAGTGTTTGGTAAAATGTATCTCAACTTCAGTTATGTATTTTCAGCAAGTGTTAACAAAAATTATGTTTTTCTTGGTATATTGTATCAGGAGGCACATGAATTTGCTTTGTTCCATGACTTACTATTTTAGAATCTGCATCCTAATAAGACCCCTGTTATTTGGGTATATGACATAGGATATCCTGAGAATTGCAGCTCTGGGGGACCTCCATATAACAACCCCCATTTACTCAATCCTCTTTGAGCTTCAGCTCCTCATAGTCATCAGTGAAGATGTCACCTTAATGGAGAGAATGAACTGAACTGGAGGAAGGGCTTTCTAGTCAAGCTACCAAATCCAGAAGCTAAGAAAGACAAAATTTGTGCTATGAGCTGAATGTTGGTGTCACTCCAAAATTCATGTATTGAAATATAACTACCATGATGATGGTATTAAGAGGTGAAGCCTTTGGGAGGGGATTAAGTCATGGTGACTAATTTTGGTCAACTGGTTGAGGTCATCCTGAATATATAAGAGGATAATATATCAATGACTTTGGAGAAAGAGCTTCAAAAATTTTATTGCTTTATGTAAAATTAACTTTCTTTAACTAGCATAAGTTATTTCAAGATCATAGAAAATATGAATAAAAACAATTTGCATGAGTTTCTCTCTTGATATCGTAGATAAATTTTGCATTTTCTTTTTTTTTTGGTGGGGAGGGGACACTTTTATGTTTGTTTGTTTGTTTTGGGTACTGGGGATTTAACTGAGGCGTTCTACCACTAAGCTACATCCCCAGCTCTTTTTAAAATTTCTTTCTTTCCTTCTTTCTTTCTCGTCTTGTCTCGTCTCGTCTCTTCTCTTTTCTTTTCTTACCAGGGATTGAACTCAGGAACACTTGACCACTGAGCCACATCCCCAGCCCTATTTTGTATTTTATTTAGAGACAGGGTCTCACTGAGTTGTTTAGCCCCTCACCGTTGCTGAGGCTGGTATGAGCCACCACACCTTGCTCATTTTTTATTTTTTATTTTGAGGCAGGGTCTTGCTAAGTTGCTGAAGCTGGCTTTGAACTTTTGATCCTCTGCCTCAGCTTCCTGAGTTGCTGGGATTACAGGAATGCACCACCGTGCCCAGCTCAAACATTGCTCTTTTATTATTTTCTTTCAAACTTTCAAAAAAAATTAAATTCTAAATCATTAAATAGAGGAACCATGTGTTTCTACAGGTCAAACTTCTATTCCACTATCTCTAGGAGAACTCTTCGTATTGGCCATTTTTATGTAACTGAACCAGTTATACTGCATATATATATAGTTATATAGTTATGTAGTAAATATAGCTATATAGTAACTATATAGTTTTATAAATATAGTAACTATACTATAGTTACACTATATATAGTATATATAGTAACTATAACAGTTAAATATACATAGTAATTATAATTATACTTACTATCTATGTTTATAGTTACTATATATGACTATATTTAACTATATAACTATATATAGTTACTATAAGTAACTATAGCTACTATATATATAGTTATAGTTACTATATATAGTTATAATTACTATATAATAACTCCATATATAGTATAGTAACTCTATGTAGTGTATAGTTACACTATATATATGTGTGTGTATATATTCAACATACACACACATACACATGAGATCAGATTTTTTTCAGGATCAAAATTTGTTTCCTGCTTTACTGAGTTTCCTCCATAATTGTGTGTGTGTGTGTGTGTGTGTGTTTAAATCTTGAGTTCACTGCAAGTTCAAGGCCAGTCTCAGCACCTTAATGAGACCCTAAGCAATTTTGTGAGACTCTGTCTCAAAATAAAAAAAATCGAAAGGGATATAGCTCAGTGGTAAGATGCCCCTGGATTTATCACCAGTACCAATAAACAAACAAACACATAAATAAATAAGTCACCAGTACCAATAAATAAGTAATAAATCATGAGTTAATGTTTTATTGCTTAAGCTCTAGGAGTCCAGAGCACATATGTCGAAATTCTGAAAGGGTTTGTTCTTGTTTCTTGCGATTAGCAAGGGACCATCACCAGCCCAGGACATTTTAACCCCATCAAGAATCTAGCATTGTGGGTTCATTCTTCTGCCTTGTGCGGGAACTTAGGATTTGGCTCCATATTCCAAGCTGGTTTTAACATGTACTTACTAACTGCCCACTCTTTCTGTTTCAGCTCATTTTTCCCACCTGCTTTCTAAAAGCAGAGCAATGCAATAAAAGAGTAGAATATGTGAACATTTATGTGATTGCAGTTATAGAGGGAAGGCCTTTCAGAGTTCCTTGACATTGACTCCTCTAGAGACAGAATCCTCTTTTCCTTTTGAACCATTCTGTTAAAAAAAAAAACTTTCAAATAGGTCCCTGAAACTTTGTATCAGGGATTGAACTCAGGGGCACTCAACCACTGAGCCACATCCCCAGCCCTATTTTGTATTTTATTTAGAGACGGGCTTTCACTGAGTTTGCTTAGCAAGCCTTGCCGTTGCTGAGGCTGGTTTTGAACTCTTGATTCTCCTACCTCAGCCTCCCAAGCCGCTGGGATTATAGGCATGCACCACCGCACCCAGCACCTGCAGATCATTTTTTTTAGTTGTAGTTGGACACAACACCTTTATTTCACTTATTTTTGTATGTGGTGCTGAGGATCGAACCCAGGGTCTTGCACGTGCAAGGCGAGCGCTCTACCGCTGAGCCACAACCCTAGCCCTCCTGCAGATCATTTTAATGCAATTTTACATATTTTCTTTAGGATGAAAGAATGAAAGTGTTTGAATGTAATTTCTCATAAAATTCGTGCTATTCATAGGGAATCCTTATCCAGAAACAGTGAAGTTTGCAGGAAGAATGATGAGGTGAATGTGAGTGACATAGTTTTAGAATCCCTGTTAAGTCCACACCTCCTGATTTCCTGTTTTCTTTTTTCTTTGTCCAGCATAATTACTTGAAAACCATAATGGGCCTCCAGCAGACACATAAAAAGTAGTCTTGTTGCCAGTAGCTTGAAGTTCCTTCAATTCCAACCTGCTTTAGTGGAGCTGCAAAACCATCTTCTGAGAGCTTCAACCACTTTGCTCCAAGTCTGTGACCCACCACAGAGAACACATAATGGCCTGCCTACTAGGAAGGGTATCGTCCAAAGGACAACCTGCTCAGTTCCACAGAACCCTTTGGGTTTTAATTTACTGTCTTATATGCAGGAACAGGATAAAATTACTTTCTAGTTTGGACTTCTAATATTCATTGAAGAAATTTGTTTTATTTCCTGTGTGAAAGGATATCTTCCCTCTGTACAGGTGGGCTTGGAACTGAGTGTACAGTAGGAAAGCAAAAACATAGCTCAGCCAGTTTCCTCCTAGTGGGATTTATCCCTCTGGTTAGCCCCTTTCCTTTACTGGATGGAGATCCTGGGGCAAGCTTGACCTTGGTCTCATAGTTCCCTTAGACCATAAGTTCTATAAGGGCATCTTTTCTATGTTGTTGAGCCAGTGGATGCAGGGGGAGACCCTCCTTCCTTGGCAACCAGGAGAGAACCTATTCTAGCCAGTGGTCCCAGGAAGGAATGAGGCAGATCTTGGTCCATGTGACTGTAAGTGAGTGAACAGCTTCTGGGAGACATGCCCTTGGTGTTACCAGCACATGTGTGGGCTAGGTGTCAAGGTCTCTCTCTGTCCCCCTGTGACCCAGATAAATACAAGTAAAAGTGGCCAGGATTCCTTGGAGAGAAACAGGGGTCATCACACTGGCAGGGCTGAATAGGAAAGAAAAGACATTACTGTCCAGTCCAGTTCTCAGGTATGGCTGGTGCCCCTCATTATATTTCCAAAGAGTGCTTTGCTCAGAGGAAAAATTGAGACTCAGGGAGTCTCAGGGCTTCCAGGATGGCTGATGCACCTCTGGGCTGGGAAATTCTCCATGGAATAAGAAGTTTTAGTTTCTTGGAATCTTTCCTCTTACATCCACTTCTGTTCTTGTGGCTCAAGGGCTCAGCATTGAGTATACTCTGTGAGTGCTTCCTGAATACCCCTTGGTGCTGCTATGACTGGGGCCAACAATGGGAGAGGAGGATCTGGTCACCTGTGAGGACATGAGAGATAATGTCTGGTGGGTGGTATCTGGCTCTAGGGCCACTTTTTATGAGGAAAGAAGGAATGAACCGAGTCTTCTTACCTGAAAAAGAGAAATGTGACAGCATCCTAGGGGGTGTGCCAGGTAGAAGGGAAGCAAGGGGATTTGATTTGTGTGGTCCCCAAATGTAGAATGGAGGCATAGGAGCAGACATTTCACCAAAAGGTAGAAATGGCTGAAAGGCAGATTGTCATCTCAAGAAGAGGCTTAAAGTGACAGCAGTCCTGGCATGACGTGAAAGCCCACAGTAGTGGGCTATCTGGCAAGGGGGCTGTTTGTGGTGGGAGGTTCAGCTGAATGGCATCTACCGTCTGACCCTACCATTCTGCACTTCAGTCCATCCAGCAATGGATGTGGGTTTTGTTAAAGAGAAAGCAGAAAGTCTTTCTTTGAGATCCCTGCACTCTTTCCCACTCACTTTCTCTTTCACTGAAGGATAATGAGTCCTGAAAAAGGTTTCAGAGATTCTGGGCAGAGGATTCTAATTCCTTCCCTTCCTGGCTGTCCTTACCATTACAAGGACTTGTTTGGGGTTTCTAGATCTTTGGGGGCTTCTCAGGAAATTGGACACAGTAAAAAGGGGATATATCTTGTTGGGGCCATGGGAAGCAGATGTTTGTGGTATTTCTGATCTCTCTTCCCTTCACTTCCCATAAGTGGATGGAATGGCCTGGTCCTGCTAGACCTCCTGTCCACCAGAACCCTTGGACAGCCATCCCTGAAGTTCTTTGGCCAGGTCAGTTTGGGTCTTTGCAATGGCAGTTGATCCTGGATGGTGAAACATTTGTTTCTAATTCTTTTGTTTATCACATAGGCCTCTTTGGTCAGTACTGGCACAACTGAAGCAAATAATCATCAGGGCAGGCACAGTCATAGGAATAAAATTGATGGTACCCAGTAGATTACCATCCTAAAAACTCTCTAGAGAAGCCAATGCTTACAATATGACAAGAAGGTGGGGGGCATTATGTGAATGAAATGGGCCTGTCACATGGGCATATCATTCCAGAAAATAGTTCCTCCTAAGTTCATATGACCATCCAAATCAACTGTGATTTCCAGTTCTATCAATGAGATACCTGAGATAACTTGAACATATTTCTTCTGCAAACAGAGAGGCTGGCTAAAATATAACATTTTTTTGAAATGCAAAATTAATTTGTAGTAAAGAAGGAACTGCCAGGAGCCGGAAAAAGGAAACTGAAAACTAAAATGGTAAGGACTGGGATAAAGTGTGTGAATGGATTGTTGGGACTTGAGAATTAATGTCCAAGCAAGTATGAGAAATAAGACATTGATCCATGCCAGATAGGAAGTTGGAAATCAGACTCCCTGCATAAAGATGGTACCCTAAAGATTTCATCCTTATGAAGAGTTAAGCTATAAAAAGTTCCCTCACTGGTACAGAGAAAAAGGAATTTTTACAGAAATGCAAGGGAACAAGTTCCGTGAGAGTATGCAACCATGATTTGAGATTCAAACTTACACTGTGTGGGCCACAAACCACCAGGCTGAGAAATTAGCATGAAAATTATCCCCAGGCTAGGGATAACCCTGAAATACTTAGAAGAACCAAATTAAAAAATCTACTGTATATGCCCTTTCCTGAGCCATTCCAACAGAAAAAGCTTGACTGTGGCATGGTGGTACACACCTGTAATCCCAGATACTTAGGAGGTTGAAGCAGAAAGATAACAACTTCCAGGTAAGCCTGGGATACTTGAAATAAAATTGGGCTTCTGGTATAGCTTAGTGGTAGAGTGCTTGGCTAGTATGCACAAAGCCCTGGGTCCAATCCCAGGAGTGAGGAATGAACATATGTGTATCAAAGCTTCAAAGAATAAACACACAGAGAAACAAACTACCATGTTGGAGGCACACTGAAAGTAGTGTCAGTCTTCATGTAAATTACTGGGAAAGATAATATATGTATGTATTAGATGTTTTAAATAAAGTAAAAAGAAAAAAGGCTAAAAAAATTCTGATTTTTTTTTTAAAAAGCAGAAATACTAAGAATGAAAAAATGGCCTATAAATTAAAATGACAAACTAGAAATAGTAAAAGAGAGAATTAGTATCCTGGAAGTTAGATATGAGGAAATTGCTGAGAAAGCAGCATAGTGGAAAATTGAAAGTGTGGATAAGAGATATAGGTGGACAGAGGGAGAAGATCCAGTATATAGTGGCAATAGACCACTCAGTGATCTCATCCAGTCTTATGGCTTTAAACATCTCTATTCCAACTCTAAATTTTATATATCTGGTCTAGACCACACTCCTAAACTCCAAATTTATATAGCCAACTGCTAACTTGATATTCCCACTTGAATGTGTAATGGACATCTACAAATCAGTGTGTCCAAACATGCATGAATGCCTGGGGTGTGGCTCAATGGTACTTTTTTAGAGTGGTACATTCTAGAGTACTTTTCTAGAATGCACAAGGTCTTGGATTTGATCCCTAGCACTGCAATAAATAATCCAGAATGCATAATTGTCCCCCTAAACATATTCTACCCATAAAACCCTTATCTCAGGTCAGTTACTTAGGCTAAAATCATAAATTTTGTACTTCACTTCCCTCTTTCTCTCACACTCCACATTGAATGTGTCAAGAAATTCAACAGACTTCACCTTGTTGCTACATTCAAAAGCTAACCACTTACCACTTCTGACCTACCTGATCTAGGCCTTTATCATCTCTTGCATCAGTTTCCTGTCTTCCAGCTTCCAGAGCAGCAGCCTGGTTGATCCTTTTGAAATATGTTAGATCACATCACACTTCTCAAACTTTTAATGACTCCCAATTTTAAAAAATTATTTTTTTAGTTATAGTTGGACACAATACCTTTTATTTATTTATTTTTATGTGGTGCTGAGGATTGAACCCAGGGCCTTGCACGTGCTAGATGTACCACTGAGCCACAACCCAGCCCCATGACTCCCTATTTCTGTCATGGTAAAAGCCATGTTCTTTTTTTTAAAAAGTATATTTTTTAGGCGGTGCTGAGGATCGAACTCAGGGCCTCACCCATGCTAGGCAAGCGCTCTACAGCTGAGCCACAACCCCAACCCCCACCCCCAGCCATGTTCTTAAAATAGCTCACAAAGCCCTACATTATCTTGCCTGCTATGACTCTCTGCCATCATCTTTTCTACTCTCCATCTTGCTCACTTTATTCCAGTCACATTGGCCTCCTCTCTGTTCCTCAGACTGCCAGGCAGCTTCTGCCTCAAGGCCTTTGCAATAGCTATTCTCTCTTCCTGAAACATTCTACCTCCAGATATCCATGTGACACAGTGTCTCACTTCAAGTGTTTGCCTACATGTCACCTTTTGTAGCAGATGCGATCATGCCTTGACCACAATCCCTTACATTTGCCATGTCTGCTAAAGGTTTCCTACTGAAAGCATCTACAATTTTCTATAAGAAGGTTTTCTAAACATGAGTGCTCACTTGCTTCAGGGTAGGCCCAAATATCAGGAAGTTAACACCGTTAGGAGCACCCTTCAACTACTAACCCTTGCTTAGGAGTCAATGGAGGAGTCCCCCTACCTCCTATCCCCTTGGGTGGGCCAACTCTGAGGCATTTCTCCAGTATTTCCCAGGACTTTACAGTATAAATCCAAACTCACACACAAATAGAGCCAAAGGAAAAAAAATAGTTGATATATTGTTAGTAGGATTGTCAAGGAAATAACATCTTAAAATACTTAAAAATAGTCATTTTAAAATGTTAAATATCATTAATAATATATTTCATAATCATACAATGAAAAGGATAAGGTTGACAGAGTATGGCACCCAAGGTTTCTTTCTAAAGGTCTGATGTTCAAGGTGACATGAATTCTGGAGAGATTTCCCTCTGTTCTACTATCTAAAACTCTCGAGATATTAAGGTGGGACATGAATTCTGGAGAGCCCCTCTCTGTTCCACTGTCTTTAATCTAAAGGGCTCAGATAACTCTGTTGCTATTTCTTCCATCATCAAATGGAGGTTCCAACCCACCAGCTGGACCTAGAGAGTATTACTGTGAACTTGACTTGTAGTCATTGTACCATAATTTTCTGAAGCATTACAAAATTGGGGTAGAGCATGGGCTTTGGGACAAAGACATTGGAGTTTAGATAGGGACTCTATATCTTACATGGGACCTTGGGTGAGTTGTCCAAATTCTCTGCCTAATTTCTGGTAAAAAAATCATGGGGCTGGGCAATGGTGGTGCACACCTGGGATCCTAGCAGCTTGGGGGCGCTGGGGTTGTGGCTCAGTGGTAGAGCGCTTGCCTAGCATGGGCGAGGTCTTGGGTTTGATCCCCAGCACCACATAAAATAAATTAATTAAAGATATTTTAAAACAGTCTTAGCAGCTCGGGAGGCTGAGGCAGGAGGATAGAGAGTTCAAAGCCAGCCTCAGCAAAAGTGAGGTGCTAAGCAACTCAGTAAGACCCCCTGTCTCTAAATATAATACAAAATAGGGACTGGGGATATGGCTTAATGATTGAGTGCCCTGAGTTCAATCCTTGGTACCCGCCCCCCCCCCAAAAAAAAAAGCATGGGGCTCTGTGAAGTGAAGGAATTAATTTACATCAAATTCATAGTGGGTCTCCTCAACCAACTGTAATAGCCATGACAGTAACAATAACAAAATGCGAATGAGGGCTGGGGCTGGGGCTCCAGCGGTAGAGTGCTCACCTAGCATGTGTGAGGCCCTGGGTTCAATCCTCAGCACCACATGAAAATAAATAAATAAAATAAAGGTATAAAAAAAGAAAAGAAAATGTGAATGTGCCCAGCATTAATGTCAGATAGGTGGTGAGCTCAAATGCATACAACACACATCACCTAAATCAATATTCAGCTTCAATTTCCACCTCACCAAATGGATTTGGGACCTGGAAAGGCAGCATTTGGGCTGACATTATCTCTTTCCAATTAATGCTCACTGTGATGACTCTTTAGGACCAAAAGGTAACTTTAATAGAGTGAAGTAGCTGTTAAAAATGTGCTCAGTGCTATCCTGGACAGTGTTAATAGTTGTCCTGGATCAGGGAAGCAATAGTTCACTTTTCTGGTTACACTTAGAATGTCCTAACAGGGTGTGGAGGCAATGTGGACACATACTCCAGGGGAAGGTGACCCTGCAGCACAGGAGGCTCTGAAAACTGTCTAGCAAGGAATATTCACAGAAACTAGGGACATTCGATCTGAGATGAAAAATCCAAAGGGTTTTTTTTGTCATTTCAGGAGAAAAAAATGGGAGTTTTCCAACCCTGGAATAGATGGTCTTGCAGCAAACTGGGCTCCCAGATTCTGGAGGATGCAACTTGTGTCTTGGCAGCCCCAGTCAAAGCTCATGAAAGAGGAACTCTCAAACCAGGAGGAAAGGGCTTGAATGCCTCTATGTTCCTTCAAAATCTAAATTTTGTGATTCTGTATATGTGTTTCTAAAGTCTGACATAAAACCAGGATCTACTAAACTATTGAGGGACATTAGCGAGAGGGATATTATGGTGCTTAGTTGTTTGCAATTCTTTCAATCTTTTCATCTGAACTTTGTGACCATCTGTTTGGCCATTCTAATATTAGTAAAGATGTCTAATTAGCCATAATAGGGTTCATGGTCTCCAGCCAATGCCACTCTCCTAAAAAAGTACCGGTGGCAAGAGAAGGGTTAAGATGTTCAGCCATCCTGTGATCCTGGGCATTTGGGCTTCTAGATCAATTCCCTCTCCCCATCACTCACCTATACACATACATATAATTAAAAAAGAATTCAAGGGCATGTTCTTACACCAAACCTTATCTGAAGATTGGACTCTGAATACAGAAAAAAAAAAAAAAAAAACACGTGTTGTGTGTATGCACAAGAAAAAAAAAAAAGCAAAGAAAAAGGGAAGGAGACCCATGCTTTGCGTATAACTCCCATGCTGTGATTTCCCCCTGTGCACACTAATTTGTATACCTTTTTCCATATTTTAAAAAAAGGTGCATTTTTGAGCTCTGACAGCTGTTCTTAACCCTGGTATACATATCATAATCATGCAAGTTGCTTTTGTAAGATCCTCATGCCTCAGCCACATCCTAGACCAATTAAACCTGGGACCTGGGCATCAATGTTTTTTAGAGCTTCCCTAGTGGCTCTAATGGGCAGACTGAACTGAGATCCCCTGGTAGAAGAAGACCTAGACATTTGTTTGTTTCATGAATTAATATGATTATGCTAATTAATCTTAAATACACATCACATTTCTCTCAGAAACAAGCACAGAAATTTCTCTACTGATAAATGTTCAATTCACAAACTTCCATAGTTTGATTATGAAACTCTGAATATTCCTTGTTGATAACTGAGCACTTGAATGCTTTACACACTCCATAGTTGATTCTTTCAGTCAAGACTGAGAGACATTGTTATAAGTGTTCAATAAACATTTAGAAGAATGGGTGTAGGTGATTGGATGTGGCACAGTGGGAGTTCTTTATTTAAAAGGTTCATGGACCTTTATTTTTTATTTTTCTTTTAATATTTTATTAGCTATAGATGCAACCCCAGCACAGTGGGGATTCTTTTTTTTTTTTTTAGTTGTAGATGGACACAATACCTTTATTTTATTTATTTATTTTTATGTGGTACTGAGGATCGAACCCCATGCCTCGCATATGCTAGGAAAGTACTCTACCTGAGCTACAACCCCAGTACCAGTTGGGGTTCTTAACCTAGGTAATATTGACATTTTAAGTCACTTAATTGTTGTTGGGGCTGTCCAGTATAATGTAGGACACTTAACAGTTCTTCTGACCTTTATCTCAAAGATGCCAGTAACATCCCCCATTATGATACCCTAACAGTGTCTCCAGACATTTTTATATGGCCCCTGGGTGCTATAAGTGCCCCATGGTTGAGAACCCCTTGAGTAGATTAATGAATGGGTACACAGATGAATGAATGCATGCATGCATGCATGCATGCATGGATAGATACATGGATGGATGGGTGAATGAAAGGGTAGATGGATGAATGATCAGGACTCATAAACCTAAATGCATGTCTTTGTTTTTGAAGGTTTGACTCCGAAAACATTCTTTCCTCTTTGTCCATAAAGTACCATAGGAAAGCAAATATTTGGCACATCAAGTAATTGGAAGAATACCAAAGGACTGAATTTGAAGTTTCAGACATTGATATCATTTGCCAATGTAAAACTAAATTCTAAAGCTGATCCAGGAAAAGACTTGTTAAATATAGCTGACCTAAAATAAAACTGTTTATGAGGGAAAAGTGAACATGGTAAACTGTTCTGTCTAAAAATTAACAAATAAAATCTTTATCACAACACCAAGATATAATAAAATTATGACCTGAGATAATGAATTTTTTTAAGTGGTAGGGATCAAATCCAGGATCTTGTGCATGCTAGGTAAGTGCTCTCTATCACTGAGCTCACTCCCAGCCCTTTTTTTATTTTGAAATAGGGTCTCATTAAACTGTCCAGTCTGACCTCAGTATTCTCAGTAGCTAGAGTTATAGGCATGCACTGAGGCTAGCAAAAAACTAGACTTCAGGGCTAGGGATGTGGCTCAAGCGGTAGTGCGCTCGCCTGGCATGCGTGCGGCCCGGGTTCGATCCTCAGCACCACATACAAAGGAATGTTGTGTCTGCCAATAACTAAAAGATAAATATTTTAAAAAAATTCTCTCTCTCTCTCCTCTCTCTTAAAAAAAACAAAAAAAAAACGACTTCATAGAGATAAAGGATACAAAGTAAAATTTGTGTTGACAAAATCTATAATTAGTTACTTTAAAAAAAAAATTTTTTTTTTCTTTCCTTTTTTGGTACTGATAGAACCCAGGACCTTGGACCTGCTAGGTAAGCACTCTACCACCAAGCTACATCCTCAACCTAAGATTCCAATATTTAAATATCTAAAAATTGCTAATAAAAATAACTTCAAGGGGCTGGGGTTGTGGCTCAGTGGTAGAGCACTCACCTAGCATGTGCGAGGCCCTGGGTTCGATCCTCAGTACCACACAAAAATAAAGATATTGTGTCCAACTACAATTAAAAAATAAATATTTTTAAAAAATAACTTCAATAAAATCATTTTAAAATACTTTTTTAAAATATTATTTTTAAATATTTCTTTCTTTTTATCCCCCCCCACCCACCATATTGGAGATTGAACCCACTGGTGTTTTACCACTGAGCTACATCCCAGCCATTTTTTTCTTTTTTAATATATTGAAGTTGTAGATGGTCACAATAACTTTATTTATCTTTATGTGGATAGAACCCAGGGCCTCACACATGCTAGGTGAGTGCTCTACCACTGAGCCACAACCTCAGCTCCATCCCAGCCATTTTTATTTTGAAGCAGGATCTCCCTAAGTTGCTTAGGACCTCACTTACTTGCTTAGGCTGGCTTGGAACTTGTAATCCTCCTGCCTCAGCCTCCATAATCACTGGGATTATAGGCATGGAGTATGTCACTGAGCCCTACAAAATACATTTTATTTTTTATTTATTTTTTAAATAATTTTTTTTTTTTAGTTCTAGTTGGCCACCTTTATTTATTTATCTTTATGTGGTGCTGAGGATCGAATGTACCTTGCCCATGCTAGGTGAGCACTCTACCACTGAACCACAACCCCAGCCCACTAAATACATTTTAAATGAACATTTAAAATGTGTGGAAAATTTATGGAGGGATTAAACAAGTTTAATAAAGCCTGCTCAAGAAAATCATTTCTTGATTAAATTTATCATTGTTGCCTGGCACCGTGGCACATAATCCAAACAACACAGGAGGCTGAGGCAGTTGTTAGCAATTTATCTAGAGTAATTTAGCAAGACCCTGTCAAAAAAAAAAAAAAAAAAAAAAAGCTGAGGAGGACTCATGGTTAGGTATTCCTGGGTTCAATCCTTGGTACAACAACAACAAAAAATTATCATTGTTGGACGTGGGGAGTATAGCTCAGGTGTAGAGTGCTTGCCTACCATGAGATGCCCTGGCATCCATTCCCAACACCATACACACAATTTTCATAGTTCATATGAGCTGATTAAAATATTTTTATGGCTGGTAAAATACTAAAAATAACAATGGAATCAAAAGACAAAGTTTCTCTAGGTAAAATATAGCTACTTTCTAGATATATGTGGGCCCTATGTTCAGAAATAGCTGACTTTTTTTGTGGGTTGCTATTTTTCCAGTTGCTTAGGCTTTTCTTTTTTAACAAAAATACAGCTTACTTTAAATATAAAGATTTGCCAAGCACATGGCCCACGCCTGTAATCCCAGCAACTCTGAGGTAGTAGGATTGAAAGTTCAAGGCCTGTCTCAGCAATTTAGGGAAACTCTCAGCAACTTGGTGAGACCATGTCTCAAAAAAGGGACGAGGGTGTCTGGGTTCAATTCTTAATACTACTAGAATAAAATAAAGATATTTACAGAAGAAAAGTTTGCCCAACTGTACAGAAAAATTGTGAAAGACTTTGAAATAGAACAAAAGATTGGAGATTGGAAGTCTTTTTTTTTTTTTTAAATCCCAGTGCTCAGGGTGGAACCCAGGTCCTTCTGCAAGGGCTTTATCCCTGAAGCCTGGGTGGTATATAACAGATCCTTCCCAGCAAGATTGAGCTAAATTACAGCCCAGGAAACCATAGATAATAGGTAGAAATGCAAATGTCCTTATCAGTAGACATGCAAATTATGTTTTTCCATCCATCACTCCTGATAAAAAACATTTGTGGGGCTGGGGATGTAGCTCAAGCAGTAACTGTGCTTGCCTGGCATGTGCGGGGTGCTGGGTTCAATCCTCAGCACCACATAAAAATAAAATAAAGATGTTGTGTCCACCGAAAACTGAAAAATAAATATTAAAAAATTCTTTCTCTCTTAAAAAAAACACAACAACAAAAAACAGTATTTGTAGATCTATTTCAGTACTCCTGATCTTTATAAGTAAGATATTTTAAATTCTCCTTTGAACCTGTAAAATCTTATTGGCTCCCTCATTAATGAGTAGAATAAAATCTTTGACACATTTTCATTTTATATGACAATCATGATTATAACTTTGAAAAATTATCTTTTAACAACAGATAAATGGATATTATTTGTCGATAAATTGGCTCATGTTCTCTGGAGAACAATTAGGTAGTGTATCCCCAAAACCTTAAAAATATATATATTTGTATATACTTGATGTTAGGTTTGTTTGAGGTGGCTAAGGGAACAAAGCACCAGACAACCCACCTGAGAACAACCTATCATGTGCTGACAGTCAAGCAGTGATGGTCCTTCATAACCACTTGTCAATCAGCAGGGTCTCCTGACCAATCCTGGAAGGATATGGATCTCAGCAAGATCCCCCGACCAACCCCAGAAGGACAAGGGACTCTAAAAACCTCCCTTTCCTGTCTCAAGCCCTCCCTTCCCTGCCCTAAGCCCAATAAAATTCCATTCTGGCTGAGCCTGGGCCTGATTCCCCCCAGACCTGCTCTGTTGGACTGGAGGGCCTGCCCCGAGCGAATCTCAATAAAGCCTTGTTCAGCAGCTTTTAATCTGCCTCCTTTTGATCACTGTTGCCTGAATTTACACTTGACACAATATGTAGGATAAAATTTGGGAATATCTTTAATTTTTTTTTTTTTGCACCAGGAGCATTTTGCCACTGAGCTACATTCCTAGACCCCCTTTTTTATTGTCTTTTTTATTTATTTTTATGTGGTGCTGAGGATTGAACCCAGTGCCTCACACATGCAAGGCAAGCGCTCTGTCACTGAGCACAACCCTAGCCCCATCCTTTTTATTTTTTAAATGTTGAGACAAGGTCTTACATTGCTGAGGTTCTTCCTAAATTGCTGATAGTCTCACTGAGTTGCTGAAACTGGTCTTAAACTTGCAATCTTCCTGCCTCATCCTTCCCAGTCACTGGGATTATAGGCATGTGCCACCATATTTGGATAAATTTTTAAATTGTGTATACCAAAGATGTTTCATAAGCACTTTTGTTCAGATGCAAAACTTAACTATTATTTTTTAATTAAAAATTTGGGGGTTGGCTGGGGTTCTGGCTCAGTGGTAGAGTGCTTGCTGAGGGTTTGACTGTCAGCACCACATAAATAAAATAAAGGTATTGTGTTCATCTACAACTAAAAAATTATATATATAAAATTTGTGGGCTGGTGGCATAGCTCAGTTTTAGAGCATGTGCCTAGCAAGTATGAAGCCCTGGGTTTAGTCCCTAGAACACACACTACAAAATTTGATAGCCAAATTTTTTGTTTTGGTACCAGGGATTGAACCCAGAGGCTCTTTAATTTAATCACAACCACTGAGCCATATCTCCAGCCCTTTTATATTTTTTGAGACAGGGACTTTCTAAGTTACTTAGGGTTTTGCTAAATTGCTGAGGCTGGCTTTGAAGTTGTGGTCACTCCTGCCTCAGCCTCCAGAGCCGCCTGGATTACAGGTATGCACCACCATACCTAACAGTAGCCAAGTTTTAAGTTTAATATTTTATCTGGGCATTGTGGCATACACATTACTTTAGAGGCTGAGGCAGGAGTATCACTTGAGCCTATTACCAATCTGCAGGAGTATCACTTGAGCCTATTACCAATCTGTAGAGAGGTTCTTTTGCTCAATTCAGATAGAAATCGCAGATAGACAAAATGCACCTCCCTCAGTATTAGCAGCTCTTGGCTTTGAATGTGAGCAGCTTTCAGCTCTTAGTGTCAGGAGCCTTCCCTGCTCTTCTAGCAGTTGGAGCCAGCAACTACCAGCTATTCCAGAAGCTGGAACTAACAGCTTCCAGCAGCTCTCTGTTGCTCCCCATCATTCTATAGCTGCTAGCTGCCCTCAGTGTTACTAGCTTTAAGTGCAACCAGTTCAGTCTGTTCTACTCAAGATAGAAGACATGAATAGGCAACATTTTACCATCCAAAAGAGGCTTTATTAGGTCTCATGCTGCAGCATAAGGGGAAGCAGTATACAGACTGTTCTAATAAGAGTATGGGAATGGGTAATGTAGACAAAAAAAAAAAAAAGGTGAATTTATGCAAACACAGTATCCTGCCAGCTAACCCCAAGCTTTCTCTTCAGTCATGGGGAGGGGAGGGACTCTTTGCTAACTGGATTGGGTATAGCTGAAATGACTGCAGTGGGGTGGAGTTGTCCAGAGAGACTATGGGGCAGAGTCATTTGGCATAGACTCATCACTCAAGCTGCCTCAGTCAAAGCAAAAAATCTAGTGACTGAGGAGTTTGGGGCAGCCACAGCTGTCAAAGACAGAAGAAAGAAAAATTTAAAAAGCACATCTTAGGGAGCATTAGGCCTTTCTCTTCAGTTTGAAATGCATGAATTCCAAACCAGCCTGGTCAATATAATGAGACCATCTTTAAAACAGAAAATAGCAACAAAAACCAAAATCCTGAGTTCAAGCACATTTTTAACATTGAGGGACTGGATACACAAATGGACAATGGCTAGACTATGGCCTCTGATTCATAATTTGCAGCCACCAGTCTAGGAAACCAACTCATTATCTACAATAACCTGACTACTATCTACAAGTCAGACTTGTAGAAAATCTGACCTTTATCTTTAGCAATCAATCCAGGTAGCCAAACAATAACCCATGTAACAATAAGCCCCAAATAGCCGGGACTTGATTAATAACTGACAGCTTCCCTGATTTTTTTCCCCACTTGCAATTTAGGACCAAGGAGAGAAAGCCACATATGTTCCCCTATCTAAACACAGGATGTTCCACTTTTTTTTTTTCTCTGCAGTACAGGGGATTGATCCTAAGGTACTCTACCACTAAGCTATACTCTAGCCCCTCCTTTAAAAAAATTGTAGTTGTAGATGGACACAATGCTTTTATTTTGTTTATTTTTATGTGGTGCCAAGGATTGAACCCAGTGCCTCATGCGTGCTAGGCAAGTGCTCTGCTACTAAGCTATAGACCCAGCCCTATCCCAGCCCTTTTATTTATTTTTTTATTTTTTTTTATTGTTGGTTGTTCAAAACATTACAAATTTCTTGATATATCATATTTCACACTTTGATTCAAGTGGGTTATGAACTCCCATTTTTACCCCATATACAGATTGCAGAATCACATCAGTTACACATCCATTGATTTACATATTGCCATACTAGTGTCTGTTGTGTTCTGCTGCCTTTCCTATCCTCTACTATCCCCCCTCCCCTCCCCTCCCCTCCCCTCTTCTCTCTCTACCCCCTCTACTGTCATTCATTTCTCTCCCTTGTATTATTTTTCCCTTTCCCCTCACTTCCTCTTGTATGTACTTTTGTATAACCCTGAGGGTCTCCTTCCATTTCCATGCAATTTCCCTTCTCTCTCCCTTTCCCTCCCACCTCTCATCCCTATTTAATGTTAATCTTCTTCTCCTGCTCTTCGTCCCTACTCTGTTCTTAGTTACTCTCCTTATATCAAAGAAGACATTTGGCATTTGTTTTTTAGGGATTGGCTAGCTTCACTTAGCATAATCTGCTCTAATGCCATCCATTTCCCTGCAAATTCTATGATTTTGTCATTTTTTAATGCAGAGTAATACCCCATTGTGTATAAATGCCACATTTTTTTTTATCTATTCGTCTATTGAAGGGCATCTAGGTTGGTTCCACAGTCTTGCTATTGTGAATTGTGCTGCTATGAACATCGATGTAGCAGTGTCCCTGTAGCATGCTCTTTTTAGGTCTTTAGGGAATAGACCGAGAAGGGGAATAGCTGGGTCAAATGGTGGCTCCATTCCCAGCTTTCCAAGAAATCTCCATACTGCTTTCCAAATTGGCTGCACCAATTTGCAGTCCCACCAGCAATGTACAAGTGTACCCTTTTCCCCACATCCTCGCCAACACTTATTGTTGTTTGACTTCCTAATGGCTGCCAATCTTACTGGAGTGAGATGGTATCTTAGGGTGGTTTTGATTTGCATTTCTCTGACTGCTAGAGATGGTGAGCATTTTTTCATGTACTTGTTGATTGACTGTATGTCCTCCTCTGAGAAGTGTCTGTTCAGGTCCTTGGCCCATTTGTTGATTGGGTTGTTTGTTATCTTATTATCTAATTTTTTGAGTTCTTTGTATACTCTGGATATTAGGGCTCTATCTGAAGTGTGAGGAGTAAAGATTTGTTGCCAGGATGTAGGCTCCCTATTTACCTCTCTTATTGTTTCTTTTGCTGAGAAAAAACTTTTTAGTTTGAGTAAGTCCCATTTGTTGATTCTAGTTAGTAACTTTTGTGCTATGGGTGTCCTATTGAGGAATTTGGAGCCCGACCCCACCTTATGTAGATCGTAACCAACTTTTTCTTCTATCAGACGGCGTGTCTCTGACTTGATATCAAGCTCCTTGATCCATTTTGAATTAACTTTTGTGCATGGCGAGAGAAAGGGATTCAGTTTCATTTTGTGGCATATGGATTTCCAGTTTTCCCAGCACCATTTGTTGAAGATGCTATCCTTCCTCCATTGCATGCTTTTAGCCCCTTTATCAAATATAAGATAGTTGTAGTTTTGTGGATTGGTTTCTGTGTCCTCTATTCTGTACCATTGGTCTACCCACCTGTTTTGGTACCAGTACCATGCTGTTTTTGTTACTATTGCTCTGTAGTATAGTTTGAAGTCTGGTATCGCTATACCGCCTGATTCACACTTCCTGCTTAGCATTGTTTTTGCTATTCTGGGTCTTTTATTTTTCCATATGAATTTCATGATTGCTTTCTCTATTTCTACAAGAAATGCCGTTGGGATTTTGATTGGCATTGCATTAAACCTATAGAGAACTTTTGGTAATATCGTCATTTTGATGATGTTAGTTCTGCCTGTCCATGAACAGCCAGCCCTTTTATTTTTAAAATTTTTTAGTTGTAGATGGACATAATACCTTTGTTTTATTTATTTATTTTTATGTGGTACTGAGGATTGAACCCAGTGCTTCACACATGCCATGAGAGTACTCTACCACTGAGCCACAATTACTGTTTCCATTTTTAATCTTAATAAATATTCAGCATGTATTCATGTTACATTTGTATGAATCATGTTTCCAATTTTTTGAAAATTTTACAATGTTCAACTTAACCAGTATACTTTGCGGAAAAAAGCTGTCATTGTCATTTCACCAAGAAACCCAACTCCATTGTCACTGAATTTCTCATTCTTCATGAATTTGCAAAGGACTAAATAGCTACTCCAAACTTGTGAAAAAGTATTCCAGGGAAGATCTCTCCTGAGGACAGTTGTGATGTTACACCACAGTACAAACTGCAAAAAGCCAGACATGTCAGGTGAGTCAACATTCTCATATGAGTGTGTATTTAAAAGTAATCTCAGGCAGTTTTTCATCTTAATATCTATCTTGGTTAACTGCTGCTTCATTATTGAAAGCCCATTTTAAGGCACTGAAGTATTTAGATCTTAGCACATAAAGCTAACTGACCAGAGGTTTGGTTATCTGAGAGAACAGGAGGGAATACTTCTCTTGGCTTTTAGTATGGTCCCAAAGCTACTAACAAACTCACCCATGGGGCTGAGGTTCATTGCCTGGAAATGCCTTCATCTGCCTTTTTTTTTAATGAGATGAATAACTATTCATTATTTGGGGTTCAGCTTATTTATTGACTGCTTTCCCAATGCCTCAGAAGAGAGAGGTACGTCCTCTTCCCTTAGCACTGTTCCCATCATCAAAGTACTTTCAAGCTGGTTCTATTCAATCTCTATTATTAGGACACTAATCCTGTTCATGAGGGTTCCACATAATTAATTCCCCAACGACTACACCTCTTACTACTATCACATTGGACATTGATTTCCAACTTAAGAATTTGGCCCAACATTCAGACAATAACACCAGACTAATGGATGTGAGGCTGTATCTCATTGTAACTTTAATTTGTATTTACTAATCAAAGAAAAATATCATTTACAATAAAACCAAAAACATTAGTAATGTTTAGTAATAATTAGTAATGTTGTACATCCTTTAATGTGCTTATTGGTCATTTGTGTTTTTTGGAGAAATGTCTTTTGCCACATTTGAATCAGACTGTTTATTTTTGTTGTTGAGTTTTAGGAGTTTTCTATATACTTTGGATATTAATCTTTTGTCAAATATGTGGTTTGAAAATATTTTCTTCCATTCTGTGGGCTGCCTATTGATTTTTTCCCACTTCTATATGCAATAGTATTTATTTTTTTTCTTAGCAAGTATAAGACAAATCTTTTATAGATGCTTGAAGATTTCATTTTCATCAAACAGGCTAAAAATTCTTATATGACTTAAAATTTTATCTTACAACACCATAAGTCTAATACCTCTCTTTTTTTTTTTTATTAAATTGGTTCTTTTTAGACACATGGCTGAGATGCTCCTCATTAGAGTTCATTTTGACATAACCGTGCAAGAATGGAATAGATTTTGTTCTAATTCAGACCCCACTACCTCCTCTTCTCCTTCCATCTGTCCATACCCTGCTTCCTTTCCTCTATTGATCTTTCTATAAGTTTTACTCTAACAAAACATAATTAGCTCAGAAATGTTTTATTAGAGAAATAAGAATAGAAAATAAAGATCAGGATCAAAAACATAAATTTCATATTAGTCTCCACATTCCATAAAAGAGTATTAAGGGCAAATATTTTCAGTATTTATTTTTGTTGGAAAGGTTGTTTTCTTTTTAATTATCATCATCATCCATGTCATCAACGTCATCATCACTTGACTATTCTTCATGGGTTTCCTCATCATCATCCTCTTCTTTCTTAATATTTTTGTATTTATTTTCTTTGATTTCGTGAAGGAGCATCTCAGCCATGTGTCTCTGGTGAATTTTTTCAGGACTTTCATGGCAACCTCCACTGCATAATTTGACCCGTAATGGTTGACCAGGATTTCAGCAATATGTTCACTAATGGAGGTTTTTTTAATATCTCCACTAGGAAGATGCCTAATTTTTTTTTTGCTTGACTTAATTAAGTTTACTCTTAAACTTCAATTCTTCATCTACAAGTTCTTGAAGAGAATTTTTCAGGTGCTTACACACCATTTTATACATCTTTGAAGACATTGACCAGCGTCTTTGATGTCACATGACTTCTCTTCGCTGAAGAGCAGACATCATTGTTGCCTTGTGGTTCTCTCCAGCCAAGGATTGGATGTCAGGGAATAGTAGAATAGATCCAGGGACCAACAGTCTCAATCTGCCTATTGATTTTTTTGATAATGTCATTTGATGCAGAAAATTTTTCAGTTTGTCTTTGTTATCTTTTTGATGTTTTTTTTAGTTGTAGATGGACACAATGTCTTTATTTTATTTACTTATTTTTATGTGGTGCTGAGGATAAAATCCAGTGCCTTATACGTGCTAGGCAAGCACTCTACCACTTAGCTATAACTTCAGCTGGGTCTGTTATTTTGCTACCTGTACTTTTGGTGTCATATCCAAGAAATCATTGACAAATCCACTGTTGTGAAGATTTTTTCATACGTTTCTTCTAAATTTTTTATTTTTTTATGTGGTGCCAGGGATTGAACCTAGTGTCTCACGCATGCTAGGCAAGCACTCTACCACTGAGCCACAACCTGGACCCTAAAATTTTTATAATTTATGTTTTGCTGTTAGGTTATTTTTAAAAGTTTTGAATGTTAAGCCAATTCTGCTTTTCTGGGATAAAACCAACTTGGTTATAAAGTCTTATTGATGGATTAAATTTTCCAAAATTTTGTTTAAAGATATTTGTATTTATGTTCATGAGGAATATTGAAATAATTTTTATTTTTCTTGTAGTATCTTTATTTTTAGTAATAGAGCAATGTTGACCTATTGGGAAATAGTCCTGATTTTTTGTAAAAGTTTGTGCACACTGCACCTATTTCTATAGTTTGGATGTTGTTTGTCCACCAAAGGTACATGATTTGGAGGTTTGGTCCCCAGTGTGGTGGCATTGAGAAGTGATGAAATCTTTAAGTGTTGGTGCCTGGTGGAAGATTATTGGGGGGCACCATTCCTCAAAAGGGATTAATATTGGTTTCACAGAATGAGTTCTCAGAAGAGCAAAGTTGTTTTGGTCTCTGAATCTGTCTCTGGCTTACTGTCTAGCTGTATAATCTCTCCTTCTTGCATGTGTTCCCACTGTGATGTCACCTACCATGTTGTGATATAGCCAAGACAGCATTCACTAGAGCCAAGAAGATGCCAGCACTATACTCTCAAATTGCTAAAACTGTGAACTAAATAAATCTCTTTATCAAGTTTCAGGTATTATATATTTTGTTAGATTTATATATAAATATTTCAAGAGATGTTTTTGGTTTTATTGTAAATGATATTTTGCTTTAATTGATTTTTCTAATTGTTCGTTGCTACTATTTAGAAAGACAATTCATATATATATATATATATATATATATATATATATATATATATAATCGTATCCTGTGACTTATTCTGGTATCTCTTTTGTAAACTCTTGAAAATGTCTATGTATATAATAATCATTTAATCTGAATATAGTTCTGTTTAATATAAATTTATAAGATATGGTGCATTTCATTAAAATACATAATAATCAATTTCTATGTTCTCTAGAAATAGATTTGGCAATTCTTTACTTCAAATGGTTTAAGTAGTAAACATTTTAGGTTTGAGGGCTGCTATGGTTTAGATATGGTTTGAGTGTGTTTCCCAAGGGTTCGTATGTTGGAAGGTTGTTCCCAATGTGGTAGTATTGAGAGGTAGTAGAATCTGTAATCATGTAGAAGGTGATAAGGTCACTGGGGGCATTGCCTTAGGAAGGAATGGTTGTTCTCACAGTTCCCTCATTTGAGCTTCTTTGACACACAGGAGGGGAGGGGAGCTTTGTTAATGCTGGGTGGAAATGGTGTTTCTGGTCTCCCACTATAGAAGACCTTGCTAGGTCCTGCAATTATACCACACATTGGATGGTGTGAAAATTCCATCTTCACACAGAGCCTTCTCTGACACTAGAGGAGAAAGGGAAAGCTATCTTTACTGTTGGTTGGGAGTTGAAGTCCAGAATCCCCATGAGGCCTCCACTGATACTTAGAGGGGTCTCATTATGACCAGGCAGGGATGAAAAACCTTGGGTCCCCACCTAGTCATCTCTGATACTATCCCAAGGGGGTTGAGGAGGGGTGCCTTATGACAGCTGAGTGAGGGCAGAACTCTAGGCTCTCACACATGCCATGAGAGCACTCTACCACTTCAGACTTTGCTAACAGCAGTAGAGAGGAGCCATGATTTTGTTATTATCCAAAAGGATTTTCCCTTGCCGGAAAGCTCTTTTTTCGTTATTTGGCTGGAAAGAACAGGATTTTCTTGGGCTTCTTTGGGGTATATTTCCTGATAGCTTTTCTCCAGCTACCAGTTTACAGTATATGAGGTAAAAAGAAAAAAAATGATATTTTGCACTGTGTTATCCTGTGGTATCAAGGTCTCTTGCCAGCTAACCTTCTTTGCTTTTCAGTTATTTTGACTTATGTTTTATTATATGTATATATATATATTGTCTTTGAAAAAGGAATGTGTATCTATTTCATCTTAATCAATAACCAAAATCAGCATTTTCTTTCATTTAGGTACAAATATACATTTTCCCATTTTTTTTCTTGGTACTAGGGATTGAATCCAGGGGAACTTAATCACTATGCCATGTCCCCAGCTCTTTTTTATAGTTTATTTTGAATAAGGTCTTGCTAAGTTGCTAAGGCTGGCCTTGAACTTGTGATCCTCCTGCCTCAGCCTCCCCAATGTGCTATCATAGTTGGCTCCCATGTCTTTTTGTTTCTTAATTTTTTGGTACTGGGATTGAACCCAGGGGCACTTAAACACTGAGCCATCTCCCCAGCCCTCTTCTAATTTTTAGACAGGGTCTCCAAGTTGCTGAGGTTGGCCTTGAATTTGCAATCCTCCTGTCTCAGCCTGCTGAGGTGCTGAGATTACAGGTATGCACCACACATCTGGACATTTTTCTATGTCTTTTTTAAAAAATATTTTTAGTTGTCAATGAACCTTTATTTATTTATATATGGTGCTGAGAATTAAACCCAGTGCCTCACACATGCTAGGCAAGTGCACTACCACTGAGCCACAACCCAGCCCCCATTTTTCTATGTCTTAACAGTTTTTGTTGTTGTTATTATTGGAGTTATTATTGTTGTTATAGGGCACTTAACCACTGAGCCACATCCACAGCCCTTTTATTGTATTTTATTTAGAGACAGGGTCACTGAGTTGCTTAGGGCTTCACCAAGTTGCTGAGGCTGACTTTGAACTAGTGATCCTCATACCTTGGCATCATGAGGTGCTAGGATTACAGTTGTGTGCCACTTAAATTTATTTTTATGTGGTGCTGAGGATTGAACCCAGTGCCTCACATGTGCTAGAAAAGCACTCTACCAACTGAGCCATAACCCTAGCCCCTCTTTTAACAGTTTTCTTAACATAGGAATTAATCATTTCTTACTAAGTTTATAATTCTTTTTGTCATTACGAATGGAATTCTCTATTACAATTTAAAACTCATTAATATTAGGGAAAGCTGTTCTTTTTTGTGAGGAAAGAGTATAACATCTGCTTGCACATCTCTAGAGGTGCCTGCCTGAGATTCTTTTGACCCTTGGCAAACCCCTGGGAACATGGCCTTAAGACTGTCCCTTCTCCCTGCTTTATTGAAGTATGATTGACAAAAATTGCATATATTTAAGGTGCACAATGTAATGCTTCGATATGTATACATATTGTGAAAGGATTCCATGGACTAACATATCCATCACTTCACAGTTATCTTTATGTGTGCATGATGAGAACACTTAAGCTCTATTCTCTTAACAAATTTCAAGTACACAACACATTAACTATAGCCACCATGCTGTACATTAGATCTTTAGAATTTATTCATATTCTAATTGAAAATTTGTACCCTTTGACCACATTTCCCCATTTCCCCCAGAATGTTCTTGTTTTACTGATAATGTTTTATGGGCCCAAAACAGTAGATGATGCTGTATCAGCTTATCAGGATTGTTTTGCACAACATCAAGATTGATGATGTGCCTCATTTCTCTTTTGGGGTCCTGGTTTCAGGCCAAAATAGTTACTTACATGATTGACTTTAAGTAAAAGCTTCTTCATACCCTTGGACTGTTGGCTTTCTTGGCAGAGACATTTCACATGTGTCCTTGTAGTTTGCTGCTACAAAGAGGGGAAGCCTTAGAAGACTATGTCTGACTTCCCAGTGCACATCTTTGTCATATTGTTCTTACTAAGTATCTTTTGCTATAATCTATTAAGTCTTATAAATCCTTCTAGTGTACCATCTTACTTAAGGGAGGTCATTGGTTCCTGAAACAAAATTTTTTTTTAATATAAGCTAGTCTTAAATCCAACTGAGGATTGAATCTAGGGATGCTTTCCCACTGAGCTACATATCCCAAGCCCTTTATATTTTTAATTTTGAGATTGGGTCTTGCTAAATCATTGAGCCTAGCCTTGAATTTCTGATCCTCCTATTTCAACCTCTCAAGTTGCTGGGATCACAGGCAAGTAATTTCCCCCTTCCTGTGTACTATTTATTGGTTTTAATTAAACTGCTAACCCCTCTAGCAGTGTACTTATTTTTGATTTTAATGGGAAACTTCCCGATGTTCTGTCACTAATGACGACATTTGCTGCTCTTTTCTACCTTCCTTTCTTTCTGTCTTCCTCTCTTTTTTTCATGGTACTAGGGATTGAACCTAGGGCCTTGTACATTGCTAGCCAAGCACTCTCTCACTGAGCTACATCCCTAGCCTTGCTGTAATTTTCTGATAAACATTTTAATATTAAAGAAAATTTCTGTCAGGCATGGTGGTACACATCTTTAATACCAGCTACTCAGGATTACAATCACTTAACATTAAATAATGATCTGCTTAATCTATGACTAATTCATAACACAGGTTTTACCCCATTATTATTTTTTGGTACTGGGGATTGAACCCAGGGATGCTTAACCGTTGAGCCACATCTCTAGTCCTTTTATATTTTGAGACAGGGTCTCACTAAGTTGCTTATGGCCTCACTAAATTGCTGAGGCTGGCTTGAACTTGAGATGTTCCTGCTTCAGTCTCCCAAGCCACTAGGATTATAGGAGTGTGCCACCATGCCCAACTTTCCCCCTAAATTATGAAATATATACTTATGGAAATCTTTGAGGTACTGCATGAAATCATAATCATACTTTTAAAAAAATTTTTAGTTGTAGATGGATACAATACCTTTATTTATTTATGTGATGCGGAGGATCGAACCCAGTGCCTCACACATGCAAAGCAAGTGTTCTACCACTGAGCCACAACTCCAGCCTATGATCATGTATTTTTTTTCAAAATTTCTAATATATTGTGAATAAATTTGTGTGCAGACATCTCTAGACATCTCATTGTAGTTATCCTCTCTGAACAGAATTGTGTAGATATTTTCCCCAAATAGCAACATTTCCTATTCCAAGTATTTTTCCAGAACCCTGCCACTCTCCATTAGGACGTGTAGTTCATGTTCATATCTCTGAACTTGGATCACCATGTGACTGTTTCAACCAATACAGTGTGAGTAAATGCTATGAGACTTCCAACGCTAGGTCATAAAAGGCAATATAGTTTCCACATGGCTCTCTTTCTTGGGAGGTTCATTGTTAGAACAAGCCATATGCAATGAAAAAGCCCAGGCCACATGGAGAGGCCAAATAAGAGGAACCAAAGACCCTGGTTCTCACCCTTGGCTGAGCTGCCAGCCATTAGCCTGCAACAATTTGCCAGCAACATGAATGTGCCACCATGGCAACAGATCTCTTAGCCTTTAATAGCATGTCCCCAGCTGATGCCATGTGGAGCAGAGACACACCTTCACAGAATGAAAATGTGTGAGCACAATTAATGACAAGGCACTATTTTACCACACAACAATAAATAATACAATGATAAATCTGTGAAGTAGCTGTCATCATATTGCTTCTGAATTTGTTCTTTCATTTAAAAGCTTATTCTCAAGGCCTAAAAGAACACACTTTCCTATTTGTTTTTAACATCACCTTTGTCCTTTTGCTGGCTTATCATTCTTTATAACCTTTAAACACTGGTGTCCCCAAATGACCAATCTTTCCTGGGTCCTGTCCTTTTGCCTTCCCTTTTTCTTCTCTAATTACACTTTCCCTTTAGGAGATTTCACACAGTCCTATACATTTCCTTTTTCTTTTTCTTTTTTTGTACTGGGGATTAAACCTAAGGGCACCAAGTCACATCCTCAGCCCTTTTTATTTAAAAAAAAATTAATATTTATTTTTTAGTTGTAGTTGGCACAATACCTTTATTTTATTTATTTTTATTTGGTGCTGAGGATTGAACCCAGGGCCTTGTACGTGCTAGCTGAGCGCTATACCGCTAGCCACAATCCTAGCCCCAGCCCTTTTTATTTTTTGAGACAGGTTCTAAGTTGCTTAGGGCCTCACTAAGTTGCACAATCCTCCTGCCTCAGCCTCCCAAGTTACTGGTATTACATGCATGTGTCTATACCCTATAGCTTTAAATACCAACTGTGTATTAAGGACTCCAAAATCGATATGTCCCCATGAATATGCCTCCAAGTCCTGATTTGTATTTTATTTTTTTTGGTTCCAGGGATTGAACACAGGGGTGCTTAACCAGTAAGCCACATCCCCAGATCCCACTTTTTTTTAATATTTATTTTTTAGTTTAAGGGGGACACAATATCTTTTCTTTTTAAGTGGTGCTGAGGATTGAACCCAGAGCCTCATGCATGCTAGGCTAGCACTCTACCACTGAGCCACAACCCTAGCTCCACCCCTTGTTTTTAAAATATATATTGAGAACCAAGTTGCCGAGCCTGGTTTTGAATTTGCAATCCTCCTGCCTCAGCCTCCCAAGTGGCTGGACTTACAGGCATGTACCAACTGCACCTGGCTCACTGTATTTTGAATTATTCACTAACTGGTATAAATGAACTTATTTCCTTTTGTATGTCTGGAACATTCTCTAACCTATGCGTTAAAAAAAATATTAACCCATGTCCCCCTTTGTCTCCTTAAGCCTCAAACAATCCACCTCAGTTGTTCAGGCCAAACCCGTAGGATTCATCTCTAATTGCTTTCTTTCTTTCATTCCTCATACCCAGATCAGACACAATGACAATTAATGTATATCTTTGGCATCTTTCTCACTGTGAGATTTACTTACACAGTAATTGCCTTAATATGCATACATGTGGTTTTTAGTTTAACAAAGTTCCAGTACTCTAGTACTTTATTTTTAAATATTGTTTTTTAGATATTGATGGACCTTTATCTTATCATTTATTTATATGTGGTGCTGAGAATTGAACCTAGTGCCTCACACATGCTAGGCAAGTGCTCTACCACTGAGCCACAACTCCAGCCCCACTCTGGGACTTTTTTCAACTGAATCCATAGAATTGAAGATTAGATTTTAATTAATCTGTATCAATAAGTAGACCCAACTCTATTTTCACACTCATCTCTTAATAGATATCTAAATACATACTAATATCTGTAGTTTTACATAATATGGGATCACAATACATTTACTGGGGTGTAGTGGTAGTAATTTTTCTTTTCTTCTCTTTTTCATTTTTTTCAACTTCCAAATCAAGATAACTCAGTTAAATGAAATATATCAACTCATATCTTGCTCCATATAAATAAAATTAGATAAATATATGCATGTATATTTGTGTATATATGTACATTTGTATTTATGTTTAAGTATCTTGGCTCTTTTCATTTGACAAAACTCCAAACCTCTTGGAAATGTCTCTAGAATAGTAAGAATTCTTTTTTTTTTTTTTTTTGGTACCAGAGATTGAACTCAGGGGCTCTTGAGCATGGAGCCACGCCTTAAGCCCTTTGGTCTCACTGAGTTGCCTAGTGCCTTGCTTTTTGCTGAGGCTGGCTTTGAACTCGAGATCCTCCTGGCTCAGCCTCCTGAGCCGCTGGGATTACAGGCATGTGCAACTCTGCCCAGCAGAATTCATTCTTTTTAATGATAGCACAATAATTCTTTTTTTTTCTTTTTTAAAAAAAATATTTTTTAGATGTTGATGGGCCTCTGATATTTATTTGTATGTGGTGCTGAGAAAAGAACCCAGTGCCTCACACATGCTAGGAAAGTGCTCTTCCACTGAGCTACAACTCCAGCCTACACAATAACTCTTGATATAGAAGTATTCACCGTTCCCTTATTTATGAATATTCAGTTTATTTCTTCCACTACAAATGATACAATTAATACTTTTGTACTTTTAGACCACGTGAAAGTGCTTTTATTTCTGTGACACAGAACTTCAGAAATAGAATACAGAATTAGAAACAGGTAGAAAGAACAACAAAACAAAAACCTATCTACTTACCGCCTCATTTAAGAAATAGGACTTAGTATCTGTCTCTGAAGCCTTCTGGGTGTTTCCTTTTCCTCTGTAAGAGAAAAAAAATTGGGCTGGGGATGTGGCTCAAGTGGTAGCGCGCTGCCTGGCATGAGTGCGGCCGGGGTTCGATCCTCAGCACCACATACAAACAAAGATGTTGTGTCCGCTGAAAACTAAAAAATAAATATTAAAATTCTCTCTCTCTCTCTCAAAAAAAAGAGAAAAAAAATTTCTGAAAAACTATTCCAGCAAGTAGGGCGGCTAAGGCAGGAGAATCCTAAGTTTGAGGCCAGCCTCAGTAACTTACTGAGAATCTTAGCAATTTAGTAAGACCCTGTCTCAAAATAAAAAATAAAAAGGATTGGGTATGTACTCCAGTACTCCCCCTGCCACCAAATTTTATTTTTGTACTAACTCTTTGAAATCTGGTATTTTATACTTACCACACTCTTCATTTGGCCAAGTTGCATTTCAAAGTACTCAACAGTCATACGTGGTTAATAGACTCTGTATAGTATGGTTCTAGAAACTTAAAAAAAAAAAAAAAAGACTCATTATGTGTGTTGCAGAGCTTTCATTTTAGTTTGATATTTCTTTTTACTTTCTGTATGTGCTTTGTACTGAGAGTTGAATACCTGGGGCACTTTGCTACTGAGTTACATCCCAGTCATTTTCATTTTATTTTGAGAAGGGTCTCACTAAGTTGCCCAGGTTGGCCTTGAACTTGAGATCCTCCTGCTTCAGCTTCCCAAGCTGCTCAGATTACAGGCAAGTGTCACCATGCTTGACTGCTTCTTATTTTGGTACTGGGAATTGAACCCAGGGCACTTTATCACCAAGCTACATCCCCAGCTCCTTTTATTTTATTTTCTAATTTTGAGATAGGGTCTCACTAAGTTGCTTAGGACCTTGTTAAATTGCTGAGGCTGACCTTGAACTTGCAATTCTCCTGCCTCAGCTTCCCAAATTGCAGGGATTTCAGGCTTGCATTATCATGTCAGGCTCTTCCTGTGTTTTGATGACCAAAGTTTCAAGGGAACTTAATTTTGCTTTCTTTGATTTGTATTTTGAGTTTTAAGATTTTTTTTCCCTTATCACCAGAGCATATCCTAAAGAGTATATTATTCTACATGTTGTTCTAAGCCTTTCGAGTTTTACCTTTTAATTCATCTAGAATTGATTTGTGGGTATAACAGGAAGGGTTCATTTATACTTTTTCTCCAGATAAGCAATGGTTTCAGCTCCACTATTTTGGTAGCTTTTATAAATAGTACACTTTATTTACCTGTACCTTCTAATTTCTTACTCTTGGACTAAGGAAATGCACTTTGCTACCTGGCAAATGTGATGACTCGTCATTAATTCTAAATATTATCCTGTAAATTATTTTGGGTTTTCTAAGTACAGAATTATATTACCTGTAAAAAATAACAATGCCCTTTTCATTTCTTATGGGTTTTCTTTCTTTCTTTCTTTCTTTTTCCTGGCTAATACTTAAGTATAATGTTAAATAGAAATGGTGATAATAAGTATGTTTCAATTTTGAAGGAAATGTTTTATTTCACCATGGTGTGTGTATTCTAGGTTTGTGGTAGATACATTTTTTTTTTTTTTTTAATTTTGAGGATTGAAACCAGGACCTTGTGTATGTGAGGTGAGCATTTTACCAACTGAGTTATATCTCCAGCCCTAATATATATATTTTTGGTAACGGGGATTGAACTACTCAGGGGTACTTGACCACTGAGCTATATCCCCAACCCTATTTTAGCTTCTCACTTTTGCTGAGGCTGATCTTGAACTCAAGATCCTCCTGCCTCAGCCTCCCTAGCCACTGGGATTACAGTGTTAGCCACTGTGCCTGGCAAGGTAAGATTTGTTGAGGTTTTTTTTTTTTTTTCTCTTTTCTTAAAATTAAGAATATTTATACATATATATATATATATATACATACATACATATGTACTGGAGATTGAACCCAGGGGTGTGCTACCAATGAAATACCTCCACAGCCCTTTTTATTTATTTTGAAATGGGGTCTTGCTAAGTTGCTAAGGCAGGCCTCAAACTTGCAATCTTCCTACTTCAGCTTCCTGAGTCACTGGAATTATAGTGTATGCCATGGTGCCCTGTTTGCAGTCCTCCTTTTTGTGCTGGTTATAAACAGTGTCATTCTCATCTTGAAGAGGCTGCCACATTCCTTGGCTCAGAGTCTCCTCCTTCCATTTTCTGTCAGGAACAGGCAGGTTAAGTCCTTGTCATACTTGTCTCTCAGACTAATCCTCTGCCTTCCTCTTCCAATTTTATTGGAAGAGGAAGGCAGAGGTTTTGGAAGAGGAAGGCAGAGGATTAGTGATTTGGAAGAGGAAGGCAGAGGATTAGTGATTAGATTGGGTCCACCCTGATAATCCAGGACAATGTCTCCATCCCATATCCAATTTTTTTGGCACATAATCACAGGTTCCAAGCAATAGGAAGTCAATTTTTTTCTAAATTTTTTTTTTTTTTTGTATTTGGACATGGTGACTTTATTCTATTTACTTATTTTTCACATGGTGCTGAGGATCAAACCCAGTGCCTCACACTTACTAGGCAAGTGCTCTACTACTGAGTCACAATCCCAGCACCAGGAAGTCAATTTTTTAAATATTTTTTTAGTTTTAGGTGGACACATATCTTTATTTTATTTTTATGTGGTGCTGAGAATTGAACCCAGTGCCTCACACGTGCTAGGTGAACACGCTACCACTTGAGCCACATCCCCAGCCCAGGAAGTCAATTTTTGGGAGCCATTATTTTGCCTGCCATACCACCTTAATTTGTTAGTATGGTGAATTATATGAAAAGATTTGCAATGTTGCACTCAACCTTACATTCTTGAAATAAATTCAACTTAATCATGTTTATTACCTTTTTTCACAAATTTGCTGGATTTGCTTAAACATTTTGTTCAAGATCACTGAATAAGAATGGCTTGTAATTTCCTTTCTTGTCCTATCTTTGCTTGTCTGGGTCTGTCTGTCCATTTATCTTTCCTCCTACTGTTTCACTTTTGAATGGCTCAAGGACAGAATAAGTTTTCTATTTTTCTTTCTTTCTTGTAGTTTTTTGGTACTAGGGATTGAACCCAGGGGTACTCAGCCACTGAGCCACATCCCCATTCCTTTTTATTTTTAATTTCAAGATAGAGTCTTTGTTGAGTTGCTTAGGGCCTTGCTAAATTGCTAATGTTGGCTTTGAATTTATGATCTTCCTGCCTCAGCCTCCCAAATTGTTGGGATTACAGATGTGTGCCACCATGTTTGGCTTCTATTTTTCATTGAGTCAATTTTGCTAATTTGTGTTTTCTTAGAAAGTTATCTATGTTGACCCAAATCTTCAAAATTTTGGGGATAAAATTGCTCAGAATTGTTAATTCTATAATCTCTTCAGTTTCCATAGTTTTTTTCTCCCTCCAATTTATAAGAAGTTAGACAGGTTTTTTTTTTTTTCTCCAATTTTTGGTTGTCAATTATTACTTATTTATTTATATGCAGTGCTGAGGATCGAATTCAGGGCCTCACACATGCCAGCCATGTGTGCTACCACTGAGCCACAACCCCATCTCCTGGTCTTTTTAAAAAAAATCGACTTCTGGCTTTGTGTGGCACTTCCATTGTATGCCTTCTATTCTTCCATTAATTATATACTTTCATCTTTATTATTTATTCCTACTTTAGTTTCTTAATTTTCATTTTTCTCCTATAACATAAGCATTTAAAGCTCTAAATTTCCTTCTTTTTTTTGCATCAGATACTTCTAAAGTTTTGCTAGTTATGTCATTATTAAATGGTTCTAGTTATTTTGTGATTCTTATCATGATTTTTTTTTTTTTTTTTGGACAGTACTGGAAATGAACCCAGGACCTTGCACATAATAGGTAAGTACACTACCACAGAGTTACATCTACAGCCCATGCTTGCCTTGAACTTGCTATCCTCCTGCCTCAGCTTCCAGGACAGCTAATATTATAGGCATGTGCCACCATGCCTAGCTCTCATTTTTTTTAAACCAATGAGTTACTTTCAGGCATACATTCAAGTTTCCATTTTTTTTCCTTCCTCCCTCATTTAATGACTTCTAACTTAACTGCATGGTGGTCAGCGAATGTGGCCTATTTAACATCATTTGAAATTTGTTAGAATTTTACTATCTGAATTTAAATGTGGCAATATGGTTTGCATATGAGGTGTCTCCAAAGGCTCCTAACTGAAACTTAATCAGGGAATTGATCCATTTGATGGATTAATAATTTGAATGAACTACTGGGTGATAACTATAGATAGGGCATGACTGAACTGGGGGTTTGCCTTAGGAATTCTATATTTTGTCCCTGGCTCCTCCTGTTCTGCCTCCTGGCTCTCCCGCAGTGGAGCACCTTCCCTCTGCCATATTCTTCTGCCATGATGTTCAGCCATCATCTTAGGCACAAAGTGATGGAGCCAGTGAATCATGAACTGAATCTCTGACATTATGGGCTCCAAATAAACTTTTCCTCCTCTAAGTTGGTCTTGTCTGCTGTTTTGGTCACAGTGACAAAAACTTAATACATGTGGTTAATTTATATAAACATTCCACATGTGAATCAGAAGGACATGAATTCTCTGTTGAGTGTAACACTTATATACGTCAAAGTTCAACTTAAATATGTTGTTCATATTTTCTGAGTTTTCTTTTTTCTTTTTTTGGTACTGAGGATTAAACTCAAGGGTGCTTAGCCTTTTTTTTTTTTTTTTTTTTTTTGGGGGGGGGGGTGTACCAGGATTGAACTCAGCAGCAATAGGCCACTGAACCACATCCCCGGCCCTATTTTGAATTTTATTTACAGTATCAGGGTCTCACTGAGTTGCTTAGCACCTTCCTTTTGCTGAGGCTGGCTTTGAACTTGTGATCCTCTTGAGTTGCTGGGATTTCAAGTGTGTGCCATGGCACCCAGCTGCCCTTTTTTTTTTTTATTATTTTGAGACAAGGTCTTGTTAAGTAGCTTAAGGTCTTGGTAAGTTGCTGAGGCTGGCTTTTTGACTTTGTGATCCCTCTTTCTCAGCCTCCCAAACTGCTGGGATTATAGATACATGCCACTGGGCCTGGCTATTTTCTGATTCTTGTTACAAAATCTGTTATTTCAAGGTGTGTTAAAATTTCTACTACAGTGGTAAATTTATCAATTTCTCCTTGTGGTTCTGTCAAATTTAGCTTTTTAATTTTTTGAGACATATAATTTGGTATATGTATGTTTAGAATTCTAAGAGCCCTGTGTCCTCAACTTTTCATCAATTTAGTAACTTTTGTTTTCTTTTAGTTTGTCTAATGTTAACATAACTACAAATACTGTTATATTAGCTTGACATCTTTTTCTATCCTTTCATTCTCTTTGTGTTCTTGGATTTTTTTTCCTTCTTTTGTAGAGCTCGGGATCAAACCTAGGACCTTATACATGCTAAGCAAGCACTCTACCACTGAGCTAAACCTTCAGCTCCAATGTTCTTGTTTTTAAAAATATGTCATATATCTCATATATTTGATGTCACCTGCTGTGAGAATAATGCAATGGTGCAGCACTCTCCAGTAGTGTTTGGCAGGCTGATGATTCTGTAGAGGAGGCAGAGGCCCCAGATGCTGTCAGCCTTGAGCTCAGCAGACACAGCATCCTTTACTATCTCCACGGGTGTAAGTGCTCCTGGGACAGCTTAGAGTCCTGTGGCCTGCTTTCCAACCAATTCTTGGCTGAGAATCCTCAAAAAATAATCACTCTCCAAGAGCACAGAGCATCCTGAGGTGGGGCCAGTCCTTCACTGAAGTCCTGCAACTTAGGCTGGAGTCACAGGCTGCCTCCAGGAAGGATAGACTCTATGGAAGGAGGCTGACTGACACCCAAATCCACAGCCTCTCACCTGGGCACAACCGCCAAGTCCCAAGGCTTCTGTCTGCAGAGACCCTTCTGAGCATCAGCTTACCATGGTCCCCAGAGCTACTATTGCTATTGGAGGTGAATTCAATACACTTTGGGCCAGATGACCTAAGGCTGCCTTAGTCACCTTCCTTAGACACTTGGGAGACCTGAGATTTGCTGAGACCCTCTGATAGATGATCCTGTGTGAATGCATGATGTTACATTAAAACCACTGTATTTCCTCAAATTTGATGGAAGTTTTGCCCTCAGTAAGCTTTATGTATTATTTCTTTTACCTTCTCAAATTGCCCAAAAATGCAAAAAAATTTTTTAAAAAGTTGCATAAATAGCATAAAGCTGAATTTTATTTTCTTGTCTATTTTACATTGTTTTACACTGAAGGGTTTATATTTACTGTAATTACTGAACTATTTACACTTATTTTTACCCTATTATTTTGTGATTTCTATTTGTTTTTCTACCTTCATATTGTACATTTTTTTGCTATTTTTATTCTACTTTCTTCCACTATTAATTTGAAAATTATGTACTCTTTTAGTAATTACCCTATTATGTTTTAAGCTTCACATTTATTTATTTTTTTGTGTGTATGGTACTGGGGTTGAATCCAGGGCCTTGTGCAAGCACTCTACCAACTGAGCTATATCCCCATTAAGCTTTACATTTAAAATAATAAAGATTAATAAAGATTAAAGTTAACATATTTTCCCTCATCCTAATTAATACAAATAGCTTGGAAAACGTCAATGTCCTATATCCTACTTCCAAATTATATGACTTTGTTGTGTAGATATTATTTCTATTTTTCTTGACTTTATTAACCTGGAAAATTATGTAATAATATTACACTGTATGATAGTTTTAGTTTTAAACACTTATTTACCAATTTCTTTGCACATCATTCCTTCTCGTATTAATAGTTATTTTTTAAAAAATGTTTTTAATTGTAGATGGACACAATACCTTTATTTTGTTTTATTTGTTTTTATGTGGTATTGAGGATTGAACCCAGTGCTTCATAACTGCGAGGCAAGCACTCTACCACTGAGCCACAGCCCTAGCCCAGGAGTTATTTTTTCTTTAGTGGTAAACTCCAGATATTTTGTCTAAAAATGTCTTGAATCAGGTAAATCGGTTCAAATCCTAGTTTCACCACTCTTTAGTCATATGCTCTAAGATATATACCTTAACTTCTGCAATCACTGGTTTATTTATCTCTGAAACTGGGATAATTTTATAGCACTGTCATCCTCTACTGAGAGAGACAAGTCTGCGGATGTGGTGGAGGAAGATGCAGTGAGAAGGTCCTGAGGCAATAAGTTCTCTCCAAAATTTGTAATGTTTTGAACAACCCACAATAAAAAATTAAAAATATATAAAAAAAAATAAGTTCTCTCCAAGGGTGCCAAGATTCAAATTGTAATGAAAATAAATAAATAAATAAATCATAAAAAACCCCCAAATGTATAAAGCAAACATACTCTGTAATCACTTCTCTGAATGTCTGAGAACTGTAGGGAAAACAAAGTTAACACATATTGAATTACCTAGTAACATTCTTGTATATTTGAGGGTTAAAGTGTGTATTTTGAATCAGCATTTTCAAGCCCAGTGAAATGGCTGGCTTGTAGGGGCTTATGAAGACGACTTTACAGAAGAGAATGCCTGCCTGGATGTCAGCAACTTGTTAGCCAACTCCAACAGTCAAGTCTCATCAGAAAAATCCACTGTGAAAACTTTAGGAACTTCTGACTATGAATTGTAATTATATGACAAGTAATTCCAGGGCCAAAGAATGTTTTGGATTTGTATGAAAATTAAAATAACCACTATTCTAAGCTATGCTGCCTTTAATTCTGTACAATGATTAAATCTAAAGTAACTTTCAATTATATTGAGCTTTATATATCTATATAAATTTTTAAGGTAGCTAATTTTTTTAATATTGCACAGCTATTAGTTTGCATGGACTAGATCCTTTCTCAGATTATCTTGTTTCATGCTCTCCATATATTTCTATGCTACAGAGGAGAAAGTAAACATTTAAATCACTTGCTCAAAACCTAAATTTCTAGATTAATACTTTATTTTGAAAAACCATCTTTCCCACTATATTTTAAATTAACATTAAGAAATTGGTTTGTTACAACAGAATAAATGATAATCTTTTAAAACTAAGCAGTAAATTCCTATTAAAAACTGTATAGGGCTGGGGATGTGGCTCAAGTGGTAGTGTGCTCACCTGGCATGCATGCGGCCTGGGTTTGATCTTCAGCATCACATACAAATAAACATGTTGTGTCCGCTGAAAACTAAAAAATAAATATTAGGGCTGGGGATGTGGCTCAAGCGGTAGCGCGCTCGCCTGGCATGCGTGCAGCCTGGGTTCGATCCTCAGCACCACATACAAAGAAAGATGTTGTGTCCGCCGAAAACTAAAAAATAGATATTAAAATTCTCTCTCTCTTTAAAAAAAAAACTGTATATAACCGTTTTTCCTACTGAAAGACACACAAATCATATTTCTATTTTTATGCTAGGCTGCATCTACTTGTGTTCATGATGCTATGGTTAATATGTATATAAAACTTTAGTAAAAACTAATTGTTAGACCAAATAAAGAAAAATGCATTTTGGAATATGAAATAGACTGTTCTTCTATGCAAAGGAATATTGGGGGAGCAAAGAACAAACTAGGATCAATAACAGCAAAGAATAGATTCCAAAGATAGTGATTTTTATGGATTTTAATTGGGAATAGAATGTCTCTTATGTCTCATGTTGGGGCTTTCGGACGTTTTTCCTTTAAATGCCTTTGCAAAAGCCTTTACGTAAGCAAGTAGAGGATAATCAGCATCTAGCAATGCTAAAAACTAAATTATTCCACAGCTTTGATCAGGAGGCCAGACCCAACTATGTGTTCTGAAGATCCATTTTTTATCTTTCTTTTTTTTAACTAAGCGAGCACTCTACCACTGAGCCATATCCCAGCCCCACATTTTCTTTCACTTAAAATAAGAGTCCAAAGAAACCCTAGTCTAATCATGGGAAAGTCAATATAAAAACCCTGATCACTGATTTATATTTTGGGCTAAGAATTTCCCACTGATCTCTGATTTGACATGTTTACTGCATTGGGTACTGACCAGATGAAAGCCATCAAGAGACCTACAAATTTGGTTATTAAGTAAGTAGTAAACCTATACCTGACTACTTTCTTCTCATTTATCTCAGCTGAGGTGAGAAGAACCTCAGCTGACATTGTTTCAGCCACCTCCACCTTAAATAGCCCTTTCCTATCTGTCCAGTGTCAAATGGTTCTCAATGGCCTATGTGGCATCTAAAGCACTGGTCCTCAAGCTATTCTTTCAAAGTCTGAAAGATAACATTTACTAGGCACTTACTCCGTGAGTGGCAAGCATGTTCACCACAATCTCTGTGAGGTGAATGATACCCCATTTTACAGGTCAGGCACTGGAAGCAGGAGAAGCAATCACCTCCAATATAATATGGCTAGAAATTGGCTGGCATACACAAAGCCAGGCAGAGCTAGTTCTTACCCAGTGCATTAGGGTGACTGAAAAATTGGTTTAGAGTTTTGCGAATATCTCATTTAATCTTCACAACAGTGAGAGGACCTGTCTGCATCAACATTCCTACCTTACAATGATCAATTTCAAAATGATCAACTGCTATTAAAAAAACAAAACAAAACAGGGAAATTAGTAACATTTGTAGTCCATAAAGAAGGAACCATGGGGGCTGGGGTTGTGGCTCAGTGGTAGAGCACTTGCCTAGCACATGTGAGGCACTGGGTTCCATCCTCAGCACCACATAAAAATAACTAAATAAAATAAAGGTATTGTGTCCATCTATCTACAACTAAAAACAAAAAACAAACAACAACAACAACAACAAAAAACCGAACAGAGACCATGAAAGATTAATTAAAATCTAGGGGGAAGTGATGGAGTGCATAAAGGTACGGAGGTAGGGGGGTTGCGGGGGGGGGTGGGGGGACGGGTGTGTGTGTGGAGGATTGGGGGGGGACGGGGGGGTGTGGAGGGTTGGGGGGAGCCAAGAATCCCTAAATAAGAAACTACTAGACACTGTGGCCACACCTATGTAAAGAATATATTTTAAAAAGTTGCTTAGTGAAGCCTGTCTATTCTCTTACATCACATTTCAGTAATTATGGCACATACCTCCACCCAATGGTTTGTTAGTAAAATTCAAAATTAGTGGGGGGAAACTCCCCTCTCCCAGAAAACCCACAGAAGAGCTGACCCTTTGAATCACCACTTTCAAAATGATCAACTGCTATAAAATCGTCAACGTTCTGAAAGTTTAGTTAAGCGATTTATGCATTCTTGCTTCTTCCCAAACCGACTAAAATCCCGTAGCCCTTTCAAGGAACCCTACTTCATCTCATCTTGCCATTTTTGCAGGAAAGTGATTAATAACCTCCCCTCCCCACCAATAACATAGCCCCCGAGGCCTCAAGAACAGGCAGAAACTGTCCCCTAGCCGACTTGGGGCGGTGGCGACTGCCGCGCGGAGGTGGAGGTAGGAGGTGGTAGGGACGCCGCTCCCAGCGGGCGGTGGAGCAGAAACCCAGCGGGAAGCTGGATGGGGGTGGTCTCCCAAGCCGGGGTTAGAGTACACCCCGGTCCAGCTCCGCTTCCGCGTGGCTGAAGAGCGAAATGAAGAGGCAGCGGGGAGAGAAAGGGAGGAGAAATAAAGGAGAGAGGCCCGGGAGGCGCGGCTGCCACTTTACCTCAGAGCAGGAGGCCGGGGATCGGCTCCCGGCGCCGCTGCAGACTCCGGCCTTCGGCCGCAAGGCTGGTGTGCTGCCGGCTTAGGCCGTTCCCCGACATCGTCGAGGGGGAGTGGCGGTGCCGCCCCTGCAGCTCGGGTGCAAGCCTCTGGCACTCGCTCGGGGCTTATTGTCCGCGGACGCCGAGGGCAGGCTAGCGGGCCGCTGGCCGCACCCCGCCCCGCCCGGACCCTTCGCAGCCACGGGCGCGCCGACTGGCGGCCGAGAGCGGCCCGTGCGTGTCTCTTTAAGGGGCCGGGCTGCGAGGCTGCGGGCGGGCGGGGTGCGCGTCGCTCCGGGTGAGTGTGCAAGGGAGAGAGCGGCGGGCGGGCGCCGGCGGGAGGGAGCGAGCGAGCGAGCGAGCGAGCGAGCCAGCGACGCGGGCCCTGCCGCCGCCGCCGCGGTCGCACTAGCGGCCTCCTCCCCTCCCCCGCGCTGCCTGCCGCGGGGAGGGGGCTCGCGTCGCCGCCTCCAGCCGCTCCCGATGAAGCAGCTGCCGCCGCGGCCGCCTCCGAAGATGGGGGATTTCTACGACCCTGAGCACCCGACCCCTGAGTAAGTCTCGGCTCCGCGGCCTCCGCGGTCGTGGGCCGCCTTGGCCCGAGTCGGGTGCGTCCTGACGGGCAGTGGGGCGGGCGTCGCGAGGAGTAACGGGCCTCGCTGCTCGCGCGGCTGGTGAGAGCACCCCGCGCCGCGCCTCGGGCCCCGTCTGTCGCGGCGGCGGGCGGTCGGCCCGGCGTGGGCGCCACTGATCGCGTCGGGGCGGCCGTTGGGCGACGGTGGGGGAGGGGCGGCCGGCCGGAGGCCACTGCCGCGTCCGCCCGGCGGGGGAGCGGGCCTAGGCCCCACTGGAGCGGCAGCCGGGTCGCAGGGCGGCTGCGGCTGCGGCCGAGGCCGGCGGGAGGGCGCGGCGAGGTAGGCCGAGAATCCCCGGGCTTGGGTGGAAGCTCTGCCCGCCGCCGGCCTACCGGCGGTCGCAGCCCCGACCGGAAGGGCCTAGCGCGCGCCGCCCGGCCCGGGCCGCAAAGGGCCCGCGCTGCGCTCTCGGGCTCCGTTTTTTCCCCCCTGGGAACTCGATCCTGGCCTCGTAGTGCTTCCGGCTGCGCATTCCGCACCTTTGGAGCCCGGATTTTGTAATGGTGGCGAGGTTTGTGTGGTCCCGTTGTTGAGATGACACCGGGTTTGTTTTTCCACCTGAAAATGAAAGTCCTCTGAGGGAATGCATTTTTCAGCACGTTATGGTTTTTGCACACTTTCGGACACTCTTATGTCTTTGGTAACAGGAACCTCTTACCTAAATGGGTGACTTTTACTTCATGTGAAGATAGTGAAAACGCCAGCGATCATTTGAGGATTCTCTGAAGAAGACAGTGCTAGTAAACCCAAATACAGTTTTGCCCAATAGTACTTTTCCAGTCTAGGACATTTTTACATTTCTTTTGAGGGCTGTATCTGCTGCTATATCCTGATAACTCAGAAAGCTTTACTCCAGAGCCTGGAGTCAGTTCTTTCTCTAAGCCCTCACAAGACCATTGTTTTGAGAAGCCATTCTCAAACTCCATTACTGGTGGTAAAGTCTACACTTAAAAATATACAATTCATTTCAAAGTTAATGCAGTAGGGTTGCAAGTGAAACTGTCAAACTTTTATGGCCGGAATGATCCTAGAGATTTGTTCTTTTGATACATTTTATCTTACCTTTGCTGTGGTGGTTTTTTGAACCCGATGACAAATTTTTTCACCTTGGCCTGGAAATATCTGGACCTTGCTTGATAGTTCTTAGGTTTGATTACAACACAAAAGGATTCTGTTGGGGTGTTGGCCCTCTCTGCACAAAAAGAGAAATCATTATGTTGCTTTTCTAAAACAAAACCCAACTCTTACTTGCAATATTAAGTTAACGTGGCTTTGCCCTTTTGTGGGTTCTTGGCCATGGGTTAACATTATTTTAATTAGATTGTTTTGTTGTACTGTACAGTCAGTCCAGTTACAAAGCTCATGTTGTAGGTTTTTGGTTGAGACTGTAAATTCTCAAAAAATTCTGTAAAAAATTGATAAACGCTGATTGAGCTCTTGTCCTGTAAGAAGTAACACGCTAGCCTCTGAATGGGCAAAGTGCCTATTTTCAGTTCCTTTTGCCAGGTTGTTTGGTGAAGTTCAGAAGCTTTAAGGAACACATCCTTTCACTTCTTGGGGGAAAACAATTTTTTTATAATATGCAGGAAGGTGGACTCAGAAGTGCATCTTTGGACACAGGTGGGGGAGGAATCAAGGTGATTATTTTAACAAGTCTTGGAGTTTTTAGTTTTACTGATTTTTCTGGCTCTACCTCGGATTTCTAATAGTGACTAAATAAGTTCTTATGTAGTTTTTTTCTTTTGTTTATTAACTTGTATGAGCGTCTGTAAAGAATTATAAAATGTTTTCTTTCATAACATTTTAAGGACTAGAGGAGATTTTGATAGGCATTCTGAACAATATTGCCTCTCTTACAGATGAAGAAAATGAAGCCTTGCCAAGAAAATGAGAAGTGAAGTGACAGCAAACCCTATACGGAAGTATATATGAACTAGTTAGTGTTTATAATGCTGGAGAGAGAAAGGAAGCACACAGTACAGGGTTAAAGAAATGGATTTCAGAGTCAGACCTTGGTTTAAACATTTGGACAGGTTACTTCATTTCTCTGAGTTTGGGTTTTCTCATCTTGGAAGTAATTATCCTAATGGTAGCAACTTACTAGGGCTTCTGGGAGGATTGAATGAGATAATGCATGAGAAGTGTTTGCCACATAATGTGGCACATGTAAGTGCTTCTAGCAAGGGTCATCAGGGAATATTAAGAGGTAGTATTTAAGTTGAGCATGAAACGGTTAGGTGGGCTTAAGTGGTGGTGGGGGTAACATGGTTGAGAGAGTGAATGACCAAATGCCCCTTTTAGACTTCAGGTCATTTGAAATGGTTGATAGATGTATAAAGAAGTTTTAGGTGAAAAATGTAAATTCAGTTTGATTGAAGTTGCAGTTGGGGCCTGATATTTTGTATTTGTCTTGTACCTTGTACTTAACTCTTTATCAGACACAACTGTAAGTCCTGGCTTTTCCTGCACCATAGAGACATTGTGTTTCAGGTGAAAATGGCTATAATCACTTAAGTATCTGTGCATTAGGTATCTAATATAGGGCAAAGACAGGTGTTGAGGACACTGTAAATTAGATCAGGTTAGTCTTCAAGGACTTTTTCTAATGAGGGAGATAGACAAGTACTTAACAGTGACACAAAAGCTGGGTTTTTTTTTTTTTTTTTTTTTGATACCGGGATTGAACCCAGGGGCACTCACCCACTAAGCCATATCCCAAGCCATTTTTATATTTGGTTTAGAGACAGAGTCTTAGAGCCTCGCTTAAGTTGCTGAGGCTGGCTTTGAACTTGTGATCCTCATGCCTCAGCCTCCCACCTCTGGGATTACAGGTGTGCATGCACCACCATTTTTTTAATATGCTTGTCTGTGCTAAAAGTAACCATAGTAGGGGTGGTTGGTATGTGTATATGTATATTTAAAAAATTTTTTTGCCCTTGTGGGGTTTAAGGAGGAATGATAAACAGTAAATTATATAGAATTAATATTATATAGACTAATATTTTTAGGCAAAGGCTTAAAGGTGACATAGCCATGTTAGTATCTGGAGAGAAAGCATTTAAAGCAGAGGGAATGGTTCTAAAGTGTTGAGGCAGACCTCTGAGTTCTTCCCAGTATGGCTAGAATGGAATGGTCAATAAAGAATGATATTGAATTGGGTCATGATGGGGTGGGGTACAGATTTCTTTCTTTCTTTCTTTCTTTCCTTTTTTTTTTTTTTTTTGGAGGTACTGAGGATTGTGTGGTGCAGATTTTGTAGAGCCATTATGGAGACTTGTCTGGTAGGTTTTGGGGGTTTGTTTTTTGAGATGGAATCTCTCACTGTGTTGTTGTCCAGTCTGGCCTCAGACACCAAGGCTCAAGTGATTCTCCTCAGCCCCCAAGTAACTGGGACTGAAGATGTGAGCCACTGTGCTGGGCTGCTGGGAAATTTAAACAGTCTGCTTTCAGTTTTAGAAGGAACACTTCATTGTCCAGAGGAACAACAGTGGAAGCTTGAAGATTGTAAGGAAGCTAGTAATCCAGACAAGGTGCTGTCTTGTACCAATGTGGTAAAAGAAGAATGGTGAAAAATGGTTGGATTATGAATATATTTTGAAAATCAAACTGGTATGATTTGTTGATAGATCATATGTAGTGTGAGGACCTGAGGATGCTTATAGGGTTTTTATCTGAGCAGTTAGAAATTTGCCATTCATTAAGATAGGAATGAATGGCTGTGGAAAGAGCAAGTATGGAGACTAGATCAGTAATTCAGTGTTAGACATTTGGGTTGAATTGATATCCAAGTTTAGAATTTGGGGGAAAGGTCTGGATTGATGATAAATTTTATAGTTATTGACTTGGGTAGTATTTAAAGCCATAAACCTAGATGAGATCAAGGGATTCATTGTAGAAAGAAAAGGACCAAGGTCCTTTGAAACTCCAGTGTTAAGAAGATTGTGTTAGTATCCAGTGTAAAACTGTTAACACGGATCACGTCATGAGAAAAATTACCTTTTCAGTAACCTCTAATTAGAAGTTAGCATTTCTTTCAATTATATAAACAATGAATTAAAGTACTAGTAACAGTATCTGTGATTTTGGTACCAATACAAATCACATATTTTTATTATTATAGATATCTCAAAATATTTATGTTCATCTCTATCAAAATTACAGTGCATATTAGATATACCTCTAGAGTTTTAAGAAACATATGTTACTATTTCACACTTCTGAGTTTTTTACCTCATATAATTGGTGTCCTTTGTAATCATATATACTTTATCTTATACATTTAAAAAAATTAGACTGAAAAGCTTAATTAGACTGCCAAAATGATTGAGGATCTTCTCCCCCCACCCATCACCACCGTGCCAAAAAAAAGAAAGTTAAAACCCTGGGCTCTGGAGTCAGAACTCCTGATTTAGAATCTCACCTTTTTTTTTTTTTTTTTTTTTAAACTTAATAGTTTTGTGAACTTGGGCAAGTTTCTTTTTCTCTTTGCAATACTGGTGATTGAATCCAGGATTACTCTACCACTGAGCTACATTCCCAGCCCTTTTTATTTTATTTTGAGACAGGGTCTTACTAAATTGCCCAGGCAGACCCCAAACTTATGATCTTTCTGCCTTAGCCTCTCAAGTATCTGAGATTATAGGCATGCCCCACCATGTTTGGCACAAGTTTCTGTCTTTTTTTTTTTTTTTTTTTTTTGGTAGAGGGGATTGGACTCTAGGGCACTTGACCATTGAGCCACAACCCCCAGTCCTATTTTTTATTTTATTTAGAGAAGGGTCTCACTGAGTTGCTTAGTGCCTTGCTTTTGCTGAGGCTGGTTTTGAACTCTCAATTCTCTTGCCTCAACCTTCTAAGCTGCTGGGATTACTGGCGTGTGCCACCATTTCCAGCTAAAAGTTTCTTAATTACTCTGTGCCTTGGTGTCTTTATCTACAAAGTGGGGATCATAATAGTATCCTCTGCAAAGGGTTTTTTGAAAATTTAAGAATTAGGACACTGTTGTTTTTTTTTTTTTTTTTTTTTTTTAGTATTGAATGGAAAGATTTGGCTAGAAAGAATAGTACTTAAAAGATACTAGCATGTAAAGGCATGGTGAATTTAGTAAAAAAAAGTTGTTAACTGTGAAAAATATTTCAACATGTTTAAAATATGAAGCAGTGAGGAGAGTCAACTTATTGTTTGTCATAGAAGATGGAGATGCTATAGGAAACCAGCTGAGAGAAAGTAACATAATGTGGTCACCAAATTCTGTAGAAGAGCCTTAATAGCTTTGTAGCCAGTATATGAAGCAGAATTTTTGTTGTTTTATAAAGAACAGTGTATAGCTTTATAGTGATTAAGGTTTGGATCCATTGAATGTGGGTACTCTTTTTGGGCTACTGGGGAACTGAAGTTTGGAAAGTCTAATTAACTATCCTAGTGCTTAGGATAGGGTATCCTTCTTTGTCCTTGTTTGTTCTTGTCTTTTCTAAATTTCCAACAGATTGTTTTCATTTTATTGATACATTATGTCTTAAGAAAAGTATCAAGCAACTGTTGATACAGTTGTGTTTTCCTAAGAAATGGCCAAGCCATATTATATACATGTAAAGTTATCTTTTTAAAAGTTATACTTTCTTAGATTTATTAGGACTTTGGCATTATCCAGTCTTCTCTGCTGTTTTTCACTGTAGTGACTAATTGACTTCATCTATTCCTTTTCTGGACACTTAAATTCTTTGGGACTCTTTTTTTTTTTTTTTTTTTTTAAATATTTTTAGTTGTAGATGGACACAATACCTTTATTTTATTTTTATGTGGTGCCGAGGATCAAACCAGTGCCTCATGCTTGCGAGGCAAGTACCCTGCCGCTGAGCTACAATCCCAGCCGTATTTATTTAAAAAGTATCCTTCCAGTTATACATGGACACAATATCCTCATTTTATTTGTCCATCTCTTTTTAATGTGCTGAGGATCAAACCCAGTGCCTCACACGTGGGAGGCAGGCACTCTGCCACTAAGCCATAACCCCAGCCCCAGTATTCATATTTTTTTATGGGGTGCTAAGGATCAAACCCACTGCCTCACCCATGCAGGGCAAGCCCTCTACCATTGAGCCACAACCCTAGGACTCCCCCACTCCTTTTTTTTTTGTACCAGGGATTGAATCCAGGGGCCCTTAACCACTGAGCCACATCCCCAGCCTCTTTTATGTTTTGTTTTGAGACAGGGTCTTACTAAGTTGCTAAGACTGGCTTTGAACTTGTAATCCTCCTGTCTCAACCTCCCAAGCTGCTGGGATTATAGGAGTATGCCACTGCACACAGCATAACTTATTTTATTAGTTGTTGATGGACCTTTATTTTAATTATTAATTTATGTGTGCTGAGAATTGAACCCAGTGTCTCACACATGCTAGGCAAGCACTCTACCACTGAGCTGTAGCTCCAGCACAACTTATTCTTTAACAGATGTTTGTAATAACCTTTTTTTTTTTTTTTTAAAACCCCAATACTCACTGTTCCATGAATCTTGTCAGTTTTTGAGGAGAGGCTAGAATAGTCATGCTGGATAGCAAATAATGGCCAGCCTGAATTAGAGAATCCAAAGTTAAGCAGCTTTATCATTTCTGTTAATTCATCCAAGAGAACTATAGAGTACCATATTTTATGACACACTGTTATTAATGTAAGGCCCTGAAAGTGAGTTCGTATTGGAAATGAAGCAAGACATTTATACCTATAGTTACCAAAAATCAGATTTAGAATTCTTATTTTTCTGAGAGCATCCATTCTTTTTTTTTAATTTTATTAATTTTTTTTTAACATATGACCTCGGAATGCATTACAATTCATATATCTGGTTGTATACAAAGTATATTCACACCAATTCGTGTCTTCATACATGTACTTTGGATAATGGGGTCCATCACATTCCACCATATTTTTTAAAAAAATATTTATTATTTAGTTTTAGGTGGACACAATATCTTTATTTTACATTTATTTGGTGCTGAGGATTGAACCCAGTGCCTCATGCATGCTAGGCAAATGCTCTACCACTGAGCCACACCCCCAGCCCACATTCCACCATCTTTTCTAACGCCCTGCCCCCTCCCTACCCCTCTGTCCTATCTAGAGTTCCTCTGTTCCACCCATGCTGCCCCTATGTACCCCACTGTGAATCAGTCTCCTTATATCAGATAAAACATTTGGCATTTGTTTTTTTTTGGGGATTGGCTAACTTCACCTAGCATTATCTTCTCCAACTCCATACATTTACCTGCAAATGCCCCTGAGTAATGTTCTATTGTGTATATATGCCACTTTTTTTTTAATCCGTTTATCTACTGCAGGGCATCTAGGTTGGTTCCAGCGGTTAGCTATTGTGAATTGTGCTGCTATAAACATGGATGTGGTTGTGTACCTGCTATTTTTAAGTCCTTTGGGTATAGACTGAGGAGAGGGATAGCTGGGTCAAATGGTGGCTTTATTCCCAGTTTTCCAAGAAATCTCCATACTGCTTTCCATATTGGCTGCACCAATTTGCAGTCCCACAGCAGTGTATGAGTGTACCTTTTCCCCCACATCCTCACCAACACTTATTGTTGTTTGTATTCATAATAGCTGCCATTCTGACGGGAGTGAGATGAAATTTTAGGGTAGTTTTGATTTGTATTTCTCTAATTGCTAGAGATGATGAACATTTTTTCATGTATTTGTTGATTGATTGAACATCCTCTTCTGAGAAGTGTCTGTCCAGGTCCTTGGCCCATTTATTGATTGGGTTATTTGGTTTTTTTGGTGTTCAGGTTTTTGAGTTCTTTCTATACCCTAGTGCTCTGTCTGATGTGTGGGGGGTAAAAATTTGCTCCCAAGATGCAGGCTCTCTGTTCACCTGACAGATTGTTTCTTTTGCTGAAAAGAAACTTTTTTTTTTTTTAAATATTTTTTAGTAGTTGATGGACCTTTATTTAAATGTATGTGGTGCTGAGAATCGAACCCAGTGCGTCACATGCTAGACAAGTGTGCTACCACTGAGCCACAAACCCAGTCCTGAAAAGAAACTTTTTAGCTTGAATCCATCCCATTTATTGATTCTTGATTTTAATTCTAGCACTATAGGACTCTTATTAAGGAAATTGGGGCCTAATCCAACATGATGAAGATTAGGGCCTACTTTTTCTTCTTTTAGACACAGGGTCTCTGGTTTAATTTTTAGGTCCTTGATCCACTTTGAGTTGAATTTTGTGCATGGTGAGAGATAGGGGTTTAATTTCATTTTGTTGCATATGGATTTCCAGTTTTCCCAGCACCATTTGTTGAGGAGGTTATCTTTTCTCCAATGTATGTTTTTGGCACCTTTGTTTAATATAAGATAATTGTAATTTTGTGGATTAGTCTCTGCGTCCTCTATTCTGTACCAACCTGTTTTGGTGCCAATACCATGCTGTTTTTGTTACTATTGCTTTATACTATAGTTTAAGGTCTGGTATAGTGATACTACCTGCTTCACTCTTCCTGCTAAGGATTGCTTTAGTTATTCTGGGTCTCTTATTTTTCAGATGAATTTCATAATTGCTTTTTCTATTTCCATGAGGAATGCCATTGGGATTTTGATCGGAATTGCATTAAATTTGTATAGCGCTTTTGGTAGTATGGTCATTTAGAAAATATAAATTCTGCCTATCCAAGAGCAAGGTAGATCTTTTCATCTTGAGCATCCACTCTTTAAAAAAAAAAAAAATCTGTGTATTTTTTTTTGGGGGGGGGGTTGGGGGCATGTGTCAGGGATTGAACTCAGGGGCACTCAGGCACTGAGCCTCGTCCCCAGCCCTATTTTGTATTTTATATGTGCTGTATACCTTCAGTGGATACAGGGTCTCACTGAGTTGCTTAGTGCCTCGCAGTTGTTGAGGCTGGCTTTGAACTTGTGATCCTCCTGTCTCAGCTTCCCAAGCCGCTGGGATTATAGGTGTGTGCCACTGTACCTGTCTAAAATCTGTGTATTTTGAAAGAAATTTCAAACGTAAAGGAAGTTTCAGAATAATATAATGAATTTCTATACACACACACACACATATATATGTATAAATATACATTTATTTATTTTTGAGACAGGGTCTTGCTGAATTTACTTGGGGCCTTGCCAAGCAACTGAGACTGGCCTAGAACTTGGGATCTTCCTGCCTTAGCCTCTTAAGTTGCTGGGGTTACAAGCATGCATAACCACACTTGGTGAATTCCCATATTCTTTTAACTTAGATTAATTGGTAACTGAAATTTTGTCACATTTGCATTATCTTTCCCTGTAAAAAAAAAAAATTAAATTTATTTTTGGCTGAGCTGTTTGAGAAACATCATGATCCTTATCAAAATATTCCACAGTATTACCCAAGAACAAGCATTCTCTTAGATAACTAATTTAGGCAATTTAACATTTATAACATACTGTTACCAAATAAACAGTTCATATTTAAATTTTTCTAATTGTGCCAAAAGTGTCCTCTTTTTCAATCTAGAATTACATATTGTATTTAATTAACATGTCTTTTAGTCTTTTTCTTTTTTGTTTCTTTTGCTGTGCCAGGGATCAAACCAAGGGCATCGTGCATGATAGGCAAGCTCTCTACCTCTGAGTTACATCCTTAGCCCTCCTAGTTGTCTTTTTCAGTCTCTTGAGGATGACTATTTATACTCAAGCTCTGGAGGTACTTTATATACTAAATGCAGATGTGATATTTTAAAAACAATAACAAAAAATCTGGTAGTATGTTTAACATGATTTCTTTTTTTTAATCGCCACAATAGTAAATTCTTATTTATTTATTTATTTACAAGAGAGAGAGAGAGAGAGAGAGAGAGAGAGAGAGAGTGAGTTTTTTGATATTTATTTCTTAGTTTTCGGCAGACACAACATCTTTGTTTGTATGTGGTGCTGAGGATCGAACCCAGGCTGCATGCATGCCAGGTGAGCGCGCTACCGCTTGAGCCACATCCCCAGCCCCTTGGAAAAGATTTAGATGATGTAGATATATTTATAGAAGAAAAAGTAAAAATCTTCCCTAAACACCTCTTCCCTGCTTCACCTCTTTAAATCCCACATCCAAGATATAACCACTAGAAACAATTTAGTGTGTACTTTTCCCTTGTTCTTTATTTTCTTTTTACAAAAGTGTATTAGTACTGTTGCACATCTTTCTATTTTGTTTCTATATACTGTTCATCTACATGTTTCAATTTATATGTAAGATGTGCTCATCTTTTTAACAATTGAGCAATATTCTATACTACGGATGAACTATATTAAGTTCCTTTATTTCTTAAGTTGTCTGGTTATGTCAAATAGTTTAAAAGGGCCTTAGGACATATTTTGTTATGTGGAAGCTGTCTCCTTTCAAATATTTTTCCACAAAGCAAGTATAGCTAGTTATTCACGGTGGTGTTTGGGGAATTTTGTTCAGAGTTTATTTTGAATCCCATATTTATTTCTATTTGTTCTGTAGGTGCTGATGAGTTAAAAGATAACTATCATCCCTGCCCTATTTTGATTAGGTCCTTGTTTATTTTAAAGAGGTATTTATGGGATATAAAATGGTTAGTTGAAAGCTAGCCAGTAATGCTAAGACAAATCAGTAGGATTGTTTTTTTTTTTCATGTGACGTATTTGGAAATCTACTTTTATGGATTCAGTGTGAGGCAGTTGCCTTGTGCAGTTTTTGTCATATGTTAATAAAATGTTGTATTTGGCTACTTTAGCTTTGGGATTCATGTATAATGTACTTTATGTTTAATTTAGTGATTTATTTATGTATTTTGGTTAATCCAGTAGTTACTTCAGTATATTCCAGTTGAACAACTAAATTGGCAACTTAAATGGAGATCTAGGGTTGCTCAGGATCTTTATAGATTTTTTTTTTTTTTTTTAAGAATGCTTTTTCTGTCAGATGCTAACATCTTGCTAGTGAAATATCTTTGGGATTGTGTGGGTGTTGTTAAGTGTGTGATTATATTGGAAGGTTTGCATACTGTGAGCATTACTGTGGACTTGCAAGAATCTGGAGCAAGTGTTGGTTTCTGACTATAGCTCTTCCTACTGCCCAGTTTCCTGCCAAGTACAGTTGGACTCTCTCTTTTGGGAGGGCTATATAGTAATCACCAATATTTACTTCATGATTATCTCTTTATGAACCATAGTCTAACTTACATTTTGAACATAGAACATAGTCTAACTTACAACCATAGTCTAACTTAACAGTCTTTTGTCTGGTTTTCAGCTTATTGGTGAATAATTAATTAATTAATTACGTACTCTATTTGAATAGGCAGGTGATGCCAGATTTAAAATTTTTATAAGTTTTGTGTGAATCTAAAGTCCAATGTGCTGAGCATGGTGGGGCACACCTGTAATCCCAGTGATTTGGAGGCCAAGATAGGAGGATTACAAGTTTGAGGCTAGCCTCATAACTTAGTGAGGCCCTCCACAGCTTAGAGAGACAATGTCTCAGAAATAAAAAGGGCTGGAGATATAGCTCAGCACTCCTGGGTTAAATCCCTAGTACAAAAAAAAAAAAAAAAAAGTAGAGCAAATATGATTTTTCATCCATAATATAGATGGCTGCAAAAATTCTTTTTATGGAAATTCATTCATTTTGGTCTTGAGCACACACGCAGATTTTTAAAAATTGCCTGGTTAAAAATATGGCTTCCAGGGCTGGGGCTGTAGCTCAGTGGTAGAGTGCTTGCCTAGTATGTGTGGGGCCCTGGGTTCCATCCTCAGCACAACATAAAAAGATAAATAAAGGCATGTGTCCATCTACAATTAAAAAAAAAAAAAATTGTGGTACTGCTTCTCTGCTGAAAATGTAGTTAAAAATTATAGTAACTGTCGTGCGTGTGTGTGTATCACACACACACTGGCGTACACCATCTCACCCAGCCTGTCATTTATATTTAAAAAGAATACTCCCTCCCCACACACATTTTTATAGATAAAAAGAATTATCTATAGTGTAGAGGTGAATTTGCTTGATGTACAATAAAATATCCTATTAGAAATAGGTGAAAAAGGTTTTCCTCAAGATAATCATAATAAGTACAATCTTTAAGCTTGTTTACCATGTCCATTAAAAAATGAAACCAGAAAAAAAAAATCTAGAACTTTATTGTACAAATATTCAGCAAACAGTATAGTTTGTACAGTCTTTTTTGGCAGCTTGTGTAATGTCACTAGCTTTAGGTGAACATGTCAAAAAGTGGTTGTTGAATATAAAGAATTTCCCCAATATACAGTATTGCTCAGGTGCATAAGGGAGATAATGAGACTTGAAGTATTGCTTGGTGTGGTGGCACATGCCTGTAATCCCAGTGGCTCGGGAGGCTGAGGCAGGAGGATAAGTTCAAAGCCAGCCTCAGCAAAAGAGAGGTGCTAAGCAACGGTGAGACCCTGTCTCTAAATAAAATACAGAATAGGGCTGGGGATGTGGCTTAGTGGTCAAGTGCCCCTGAGTTCAATTCCCAGTACCAAAACAAAACAAAACAAAAAATCAAAAAGAAGTACTTAGTGTTATTTTTTCTTGGAATACTTTTCTTTCTTATGAGAGAAGATAATGACAATGTCGATAAGTTATGAAATTGGGAACAGAAGTTAGAACCTATGATAGGATATTTTTTTTTAGCTGTGCATATGTTTGCTGCAAAATTTTCTGTTAGTCCTTAGCTTAAACATTTTTAATTTTCATCATTACTACTTTTTTGTATATTTATAAATATTCTATATATATCCCCCCCCCCCCCCCCCCGGTACTAGGGATTGAACCCAGGGCCTTGTGAATGCTAGGCAAATGCTCTACTACTGAGCTATATTCCCACCTTTTTTTTTTTTTTTTTAATTGTATTTGAGTCAGAGTCTGGCTAAGTTACCCAGGTTGGCCTCAAACTTATGATCCTCCTGTCTCAGCCTTCTAAGTAGCTGGGTTTACAGGCATAAAAGATACGTTTGTATACATGTATGCTTCTACAATCCCCAGTGCAAGTGCTCTACCACAGAGTTATAGTCGCAGCCCTTAATTTTCCAATTTTAAAAATAATTTGATGCTTAATAAAATGAAACATTTAAGAAAGCCTAACGTTTCATTGGAGCTTAGCTAGCTTAGCATTCATCCATTTTCTTACACAATTTAGGCTTGTTTAGTTTTGTTGTGGACCTAGGGGATTTTGTAGATCCATATAGAAAATTCAGAGACCATGATGAATATGTTATAGAATATATTATTCTTTTAATTAGAGGAATCCTAGTAACTAGCAGCTGGGTACATAGTATGTAGTAAATAGTATGTGCTTAGTAAATATTAGAAGTAAATAATATGGGGGGCTAGGGATATAGCTTAGTAGGTAGAGTGCTTGCCTCTCATGTACAGGGCCCTGGGTTCAATCCTCAGAACCACCAGGAAAAAAAAAAATACACACACACACACACACACACACACACGATTCTTTGTAATTATCATTCTAGTTTCCTGATAGAGTGAATGTTAGTCTACCAGTAGCAGTGGTAAGTGCCGCTTCTTATTATTAAGACATTCTTTTTTAAAATATGTATTTTTTTATAGTTGGACACAGCACTTTTATTTTATTTATTTTTACGTGGTGCTGAGGATCCTAGGACCTCGCACATGCTAGGCGAGTGCTCTACTGCTGAGCCACAACCCCAGCCCCCCATATTGTTAAGATATTCTTAAATAACTATTAGATTTTAACAGAGGATCCTGGTCAGGAAATTGAGTGGTTTGTGTTGGGCTGGTGGCAGTGATGTGGTGCTCAGTGCACTTTTTTTTTTTTTTTTTTAAATGGTACTGGGTATCGAACCATTAAGCCAGGCAAGCATTTTACCACTGACTCCATCCCTAGTACAACTCTTCCCTCCCCCAGACTTAAAATTTTTAAAAAATTTGAAACAGGGTCTGAGTTGCCCCGGCAGACTTCACACTTGTGATCCTCCTGCCTTAGTCTCCTGTGTAGCTGGGATTACAGATAATGTGCCACTGTGTCTGGCCTCAGTGTACTTTTTATGCCCTTCTGGTCCCAACAGGGACGAACTGATCAAAGTCGGGGATTTCATGAAGGTTAACTCAAAGAGTATGATCCATGTATGTCAAAATACAATGTATTGTCATGTATATCTAAAAAGAACAAATAAAACATAAAAAATGAAGAAAATATCAACAAATTAACAATATCAAATAAAAGTCCACATGGAAAAAAACCATCCAAAACCCCCAAAAAAGCATGAGTGCTACCATAGGTAGGACAGCTCATTGTGTTTTGTGATAAATTAGTCCTCCTTGTTGCCAGCCTTTTCAGTTTTTTTGTATTTGTGGTTTTTTAAAATGGATAATCATTTAAAGTTAAACTGTACTTTACCTTTGTTTTGTGGATTTTCTATCCAAATTCTTTACATCAGTAGTCTCACTTTTCTCTTTTTAAATACGAGGGTCCAAAAGAAAGTGAGGAACCTTGGATAAGGTAATAAATCAAGGGAGGTTTTTATATGTATCAAAAGACCATTTGGGAGGCTGAGATTGTGGCTTAGTGGTAGAGCTCTTGTCTAGCATGTGCGAGGCCCTGGGTTCGATCCTCAGCACCACATAAAAATAAATAAACAAAATAAAGGTATTGTGTCCAACTACTTCTAAAAAATAAATATTAAAAAAAAAGACGATTTGGAAGTTCATTTCCAAGGGAAATTTCATACTATTTAAGAAAGCTGAACAGACAAAGGGAAAAAGCTGGATGTCTTCTGAGAAGACATTTTGGCTTCTAATCCTCTAGCATACACATTCATAAGGTCAGAGGAAAAGAACCAATGAAGGTAAGGAATTCCCTGAACTCTCCAAATTGAGTCATTATCAGCAGCATGGAAAAGAAGTGGCTCAGAATACAGTAATCTAGTTGTTTATGAATGGCAGCTCTTCTAAATGTTAGTCCTTAACATCATTAAAAAGTTAGTCTTTGATAAGTTCTGGCATTGTTACCAAACTAGTGAGTGGAACCTGAACTTGTTTGGGCCTCCTTTTCCTCCCTTATAATGTAAAATGAGAGGCACTAAGTCTTTTGTCCTTTAAAACTGAAAAGTGGTAGAAAATGTTACTCCAAGATTGAGGCTTTTGTTTTTCTGATCAAAGTTGGGGATTTCATGAAGGTGAAATTTTGTGTATTAGGTATAATACACAAAATTTTTCAGTTTTCTGAATATTAAACTATATGAGGCAATTACAAAGTTATATATAAGCTCTTTCGTTATAATTGAGCCTTTTTGTTGAAAAACTAGCTGAGGTTGAACTCTTGACTGTTAATTTATTCAGCTAACATTTATCAAATATCTTTTTTTTTTTTTTTTTTGGGAGAGAGAGAGAGAGAGAGAATTTTTTTTAATATTTTTTAGTTTTTCGGCGGGCACAACATCTTTGTATGTGGTGCTGAGGATGGAACCCGGGCCGCACGCATGCCAGGCAAGCGCGCTACCGCTTGAGCCACATTCCCAGCCCCGCCCCCCCTTTTTTTTTAAGAGAGAGAATTTTAATATTTATCTTTTAGTTTTCGGCGGACACAACATCTTTGTTTGTATGTGGTGCTGAGGATCCAACCGGGTCGCACGTATGCCAGGGTCGCACTATGCCAGGCGAGCGTGCTACAGCTTGAGCCACATCCCCAGCCCTCAAATATCTAAAGATAAGATAAAGATAAGGAAGTAAACACGATGTGCTGGGCGTGGTGGTGCACACCTGTAGTTCCAGTCGCTCAAGAGGGTGAGGCAGGAAGTTGCAAGTTCAAAGCCAACCTCAGCAACTTAGTTAGCAAGGCCCTAAGCAACTCAGTGAGATCGTGTCTCTAAATAAAATATAGAAAATGACTGGGAATGTGGCTCATTGGTTGAGCGCCCTTAGGTTCAATCTCCTGTACCAAAAAAAGAGAAGTAAACACAATGTGTGTGGCAGGGACATCTAACCCAGACTGTAGAATAGATTGGGGAGGAATGCCCAGAAGTATGAACTTAGTCTGGAATAACTGGAGTTAGGCTAAAGAGGGGTAGGCAAATGGTAAAGGATATTCTAGGACTACATTATAGGGGAGGATACATAGGGAAAATTGTCCCTATGCCCATTTCTAGCTAGACTCCTCTGTGGTTGTTGCCCAGTGTCAATTTCTGAGCAGCATGAATGGTGTCTAGTGTTGAGGGTTCTCAATACTATACTAATGACTTCTCATTCCTCTGGCTCCCACTTTTACCACCCTTAACTTATTCGACTTACCTTACTGTAATTTTAAAGGTTTGAAGATATAGTGAGTCTCATCTTACATTTAAGGGAGTCAAAGTTCAGGTTATGCTCACTGGCCATTTTGGTAACAATATCAGAACTTGAATGAAGATTTCATTTACCAATTTACCATCCAAGTGTGGTGGTGTATACTGAAATCCCAGCAACTCGGGACTGAGGCAGGAGGATCTAAAGTTCAAGGCCATCCTGGGCAACTTAGCGAGATCCTATCTTAAAATAAGAAACAAAGGGCTGGGGAGGTAGAGCACCTCAGTACCAAAACAAAACTAAGCCCTTTACCAATTTATCAAAGACTTAGTGTTATTTTTTGGTACCAGGTATAGAACCCAGTGGTGCTAAACCATGTCCCCTACCCTTTTTATTTTGAGATGGGGTCTTATTAAGGCTCAGGGCCTTGCTAAGTTGGTAAGGCTGTCTTTGAACTCATGATCTTCTTGCCTCAGCCTGCTGAGCTGCTAGAATTAAGGTGTGTGCTACTGTGCTTAGCAATTAAAGACTAACTTTTTTTTTTTTTTTTTTTCTTGTAGTGCTGGGGATTGAACCCAGGGCCTTGTGCATGTGAGACAAGTTCTCTACCAACTGAGCTATGTCCCCAGCCCAAAAGACTAACTTTTTAATAGTGGTAAGGAATAACATTTAGAAGAGCTGTCATTCATAAACAACTAGGTTACTGTATTCTGAGTTACTTATTTTTCAAGGGACCTTCAGAATTAATCTTGACATGCGTATATAATGGTTCAGGGAATTCCTTACCTCTGTTGGTTCTTTTCCTTTGAAGTTATGAATGAATGTGTATGCTAGAGGATTAGAAGCCCAAATGTCTTCTCAGCAAAAGGTATGTTGTGGAAGTGGACCATCCAGATTGTTCCTTTTGTCTGGTCAGCTTTCTTTTAAATAGTCTGAAATCTTTATGGAAATGAGCTTCCAGGAATTTTTAATTCCATTTGAAACTCAGGTGTTCTTTCATTGGCATTCTATATATTAAGGGAAACCTGAATTATTTATGTGGTAACTTTTTTTTTTATATAAGAGAGAAGTAGTTTATGATTTGTTTTTTTTTGGGGGGGGGGGCAGGAATTGAACCCAGGGGCACTCAACCACTGAGCCACATCCCCAGCCCCATTTTGTATTTTATTTAGAGACAGGGTCTCACTGAGTTGCTTAGCAACTCTCTTTTGCTGAGGCTAGCTTTGAACCCTTCTTCCTGCCTCAGCCTCCCTAGCCTTTGGGATTATAGGTGTGTGCTACTACACCTGGCTTATTTTTTATTTTATTGCTTTTCTCATGCTACACATAGATGAGAAAGTCCTGCTTCTTTTGCTACTTTTATCTTATAATTACATGCAGTGTCTGGGAGATGGGTAGACCCAAGTTTAATAGTGCTCCTAGGCCTTAAACTTCATGATTTAGATAGAACAGAGTTTATAGGTAGCAATAATGAACATATCTATGGGAGCAATAAGATGCCAAAGAGATACTCTTCTCTATAGCTGATACTAGGGTAAGCAGAGTAGCTGTGGATTAACAGGAGAGAGTACTTAATCATCATCATTGTATTCCTCAGCTTTCTAATACTATAAAAAATACCTGACATAACTATTAAGTTTATTTAGGCTCGTAGTTTGGAGGTTTCAGCCCATCATCTATTGGTACTATTGATTCTTGCCTTGCAGTGAATCAGCACATCAGAGTGGCAGCACCAGGCAAAATTGTTCACTTCATGGCTAGACCATGAAAAAAGAGGAAGAAGGGACTGGGGTCCCACAATGCCCTTCAAGGGCATATCCCCAGTGACTCTCCTGAAACTTCCCACTAGGTCCCACCTCTCAATTTTCACCACCTCCCAGTACTGCCAAACTAGGAACCAAGCCTTTTAACTTATGGGGTTTTGGGAGACATTCTAGATCTAAATTGTAGCAGTCCTTTTGAAATAAGAAAATTGTACCAGGCCAGGTGGCGCACACCTGCAATCCCCACTGCTCAGGAGGCTGAGATAGGAGGATCGAGAGTTCAAAGCCAGCCTTAGCAAAAGCGAGGCGCTAAGCAACTTGCTGAGACCCTGTCATTTAAAAAAAAAAAAGGGCTGGGGATGTGGCTCAAGCGGTAGCGCGCTCGCCTGGCATGCGTGCGGCCCGGGTTCGATCCTCAGCACCACATACAAACAAAGATGTTGTGTCCGCTGAGAACTAAAAAATAAATATTTAAAAAAAAAATAGGGCTAGGGATGTGGTTCAGTGATTGACTGTTCCTGAGTTCAATCCCCAGTGTCCCTCCCATCATAAAAAAGAAACTTGTATGTAACTTCTTTGACTCTCGTCTTCTACTTCCACCTCCATATTCCTTATTTATTCAAATTAATGCCAAGACTCTGGGGATGTAAAAATGACCCAGCGCCTAGCTATTGTGAGCTTATATTCTAAAAGTGGAGACTGTTATGATCAAAGACTCTTACAATATGTAATTTAATTGCTATAGCTCCTATTTATTGAGCATTAACTATGTGCTGTATGAAGGATTTTGAATAAATAATCATCTTCTCTTTGAACTAAATATAGTATTACTACTTCATTTTTATAGATGACTTCTTTGGCTTCCATTTCTCTTGGTTACTTAGTTTAAAAAATGTTAGACTTGGTGTTCAAATTTCAGTTTGATTTTCCAGCCTTTGTTACTTAATTTGTATATTGTACCAGGGTATTTCCTCATCTGGTGTTTTGAGAGCACAGATTGTCAGGGTTTTTTTTTTTTTTTTTTCTTCCTCCCCTATCCTCTAGGGATACTTAACCACTGAGCCACATCCCTAGCCCTTTTTATATTTTATTTACAGATAGAGTTGCTGAATTGCTTGGGGCCTTGTTAAGTTGCTGAGGCTGGATTTGAACTCATGATCCTCTGGCCTCAGCCTGCTGAGCTGCTGGGATTATAGGCATGTGCCATCATGCCCACTACAAATTGTTAGTTTTGATTTTCAGTTCTCTCATCTGTGTAGATGGATAAGTTAGCTACCATGGTTAATTTGAAACTATAGTCTTTCTGTTATTTTATGCTTTGTTGTTTCTGTAAGTGATATGTTTCTGCTTTGTCCGCTTGTAATAGTTTTTGTCATAGAGCGTAAGATTTGGTATCCTCCAGTGAGCTGTTGACTATATTTAACTCCTTCTGTGATTGAAGTACTTAGGGACTGGACAGGTAGGACAGTGAACCAGATGCATTTTCTTAAATTCTGGTGTTATATAACTTGATTTTTGAGATTAAAAACAAACAAACAAATGAGATAGACTGTTGAGTGTGTAGCATTTGCCTACGCCCCTGGGTTCAATTGCCCATACCACCACCAAAGGAAAAAAGAAAGAAAATTCTCATACAATGTTGTTTTATAGATCATTTAGCCTTATATGTAATTATATATCATTAGTAATTAGCAACAAGGAAACTTGCAGAAATGAAAAAGATCAGTAGTAGATCAGATATCAGTTCTTATAGCTTTTGTTTTCTTTTAGGTGAAATTTGATATCTGGAAGTGGAAATCTGAACCAGGTTTCTAATCTGCAAAATGATATACAAAATACTCCTTCATTTTTGTTTCTCTTAGAAACACAAAGGATAATTTTCATAGGAAATAAAAATTTAGCACTTTGTGCCTTATCTTAAAACACTGGTAAATGGATGGGAAATGAATTTAAATATTCAGAACAGTAATATTTCTCTCCTTCCAGAATACCAAATAGGTTCCCCCCCACCCCCACCCCCGCCTCCGGCCATACGAGGTGAACCCAGAGTTTTGGGCATGCTTGGCAAGCACTGACCATTGGGCTACGTCCCCAGCCCTTTTATTTTTATATATATATATATATACACACACACACATACATATATACATATATACACACACACATACATATATATATGTATGTATATATATATATACATATATATATATATATATATATATTTAGTTGTAGGTGGACACAATACCTTTATTTTATTTATTGTTATGTGGCGCTGAGGATTGAATACAGGGCCTCGAACGTGCTGGGTGAGCGCTCTACCGCTGAGCCACAACCCCAGTCCCAGCCCTTTTACTTTTATATTTTATTTTATTTTATTTATTTATTTATTTTTGCTTTAAAGTGTATTAATTTATTTTTTTGAATTCTATTATTTTGTGAGATCAAATGGCACTTTTATTTATATTATTATTATTATTATTTTTTATATTTTATTTTGACAATTCACTAAGTTGTCAAGATTGATCTTGAGCTTGTAATACTTCTGCCTCAGTCTCCCAATTAGGTGGAATTATAGGAACGTGCCACCACACCTGGCAACAAAATAGTTTTATTTCTTCTGTTGTTGAGAGGTTCCCCCACCCCCACCTAGGTTTCTTACCTTGAGTCTTTTCAAATTAAATATGCTGAAGCAAAACTGCATATTGATGTTATTTGACAAAAGTTAATTTATAGAAAATATTTTCTGTCATAGCATCAGGTTCTTTGTGGTTACATAGCTGTGGTTTTTTTTTTTTTTGTTACTATTTTGTTGGTGAGTGACATTCTTACAAAATTTGAAATAAAGTCTAAATCAGATGGCTGAATCTTGGTGATTACTTCTGTTTGGGTCAGGGGATTACTGGTCAGCCACAACAAGGTGAGTAAGCCCTGATTTGGGGGAATATGGAGGTAGGTGGGTAATTAGATGACAACAAGGATACAAAGGTTTTACTAGTGTACTTATGACTACCTTCCCTTTCTTTTGCATGTGCACATATGGTCTTCCCTCATGTCGTTTATTCTTGTTTGGGGGTTTGTTATCCTCTTTCAAATACTGCAGTTTTTATTATGGAAATTTTCAAACATAAACAAAAGAGAATGTTATAAGAAAGATACCCCCTGTTCAATATTCTCATCTGACGTAACAAAAATGAACATTTTGCTATTTTGGTTTTGTCTGTTTATCTAGTCCCCATTTTTTGTTATCACTGAATTTTATTTATTTATTGCATTACTGAGCTATATCCCCAACCTTTTATATTTATTTATTTTTTTGCATTTGAGACAGGGTTTTACTGAATGGCCGAGGCTAGTCTTGGATTTGTGATTCTGGTATTATGGGGTGCACTACTGAACCAGGTTTTACTAAAATATTTGTTTAGTTTTGGGTACTAGGGATTGAACTCGGGAGTGCTCAACCACTGAGCCACATATCCAGCTCTATTTATTTATTTTTTTAATATTTATTTTTTAGTTGTAGATGGGCATAATATCTTTATTTCATTTTTATGTGGTGCTGAGGTTTGAACCCAGTGCCTCACATGTGCTAGGCAAGCACTCTACCACTGAACCACAACCCTAGCCCCTTGTTTTTTATTTTGAGACAGGGTCTCACTAAGTTGCTTAGGGCTTTCTAAGTTCCTGAGACTGGCTTTGAATTTGCAATCCTCCTGCCTCAGCCTTCCTAGTTGCTGGGAAGTGTGCCACCATAGTGTGCCACCATGCCCAGCCCATTGAAATGTTAAAGCACCCCAGATAGCCTATCTTTTCATACTTAAATACTTTGATATGTATCTTTAAGAGATAAAGGTTTGTTTGTTTTTAAAGGAATCATAGTTCCATTGTTATATTTAGTGCCATTGACAATTATTTCTTAATATCTCTGTTTGATTAATATCTCTGTTTGCTTATCTGATGATAATCTGTTATCATCAGAGCTGCAATTTCTCTTAATTTTCTATAGGCCCTTTATACCAGGTATTGCCTGTATGCACTCATGTGGTTGTCCTTTAACATGTTTTTCTTTCCTTCATACTTTTTGCAAAATAGTAGTTCTATCAAATCCCCCAATTTATTGTTTACCTATTGCCTTCTTCTTAGCAGGCACATATCAAATTATTTATTTATTACTGATGTCAGAATTGATTGATGGGTTCTAACAGAGTTAACCTGATATATACATTACAGAGTTCCTCAAGTAACTTTCGTCTGTGGGTTTTAGCTTCTATAGATGATTGTTGCTAATATCCATTATTCCATAAGAGTCACAAAGTAGTATTTTTTTCTAATTTCATTATTTATATTCTTTCTGCATTTATTATCAGCTGAAATTCTTCTGTAAAGAAGTACTGTTACCAACTATTTGTCCAGAAATACCATTCTTACACAAAAGGTAGGAAGCATACTGGATTTTTTGTCAGTTTTCAGATGATGAGGTGGTGTCTTGTTGATGTCTAACCTCTAAAAAGGATCAAAATGAACTTATTATGAATTTGTGTCTATATTTTTGCTGTTTAGATATATTGCATTCATGTTTGTTCTTATTGCTCAACTGCCTCATCTTTGACCAGTGAAAGATGTTCAGATTGGCTTCTGTGTCCTTTTTCACAATTCTAGTAAACTTTTGATAACTTCATTGATCCCAACTTACCTGTGTTTTTCTACCTCAGTCCTAGAATCAAACATTTTCTTATGAGACTTGGATTCCTTTAGTAGAAAAGGTATTTAGAGACTACAATGTAGACACTAGTAATGTTTTTTTTTGTTTTTTTGAGAGAGAGAGAGAATTTTTTTAATATTTATTTTTTAGTTTTTGGCGGACACAACATCTGTGTTTGTATGTGGTGCTGAGGATCGAACCCGGGCCGCACGCGTGCCAGGCGAGCGCACTACCGCTTGAGCCACATCCCCAGCCCCAACTAGTAATGCTTTTCTTTGCTACTTGGTTGTGTGCTTCTAGGCCATTTTGCTCAACAGAGTTAGGATATGTGTATTTTTTTTTTTTTTTTTTTAAGAAAAACTTGGAGTTCATAGTAATTTTTTCCAATGCATGTTTAAGTATGTGGTTTTTATTTTTAAAAATTCTGTATCTTTTATACTGAAAATCTTAGTTCTTAATGACATTAATGGAATAATTTATATGATTTATTTAATAATACCAATATTATAACAGTTAAAAGTACCAAATAGAGCTTAAGATGTCTTTTTTTTTTTTGCCTCTAGGGTATGTTCCTACACAAGTGATATGTATCAAAAACAGTTTTTTGGGGCTGGAGCTATAGTTCAGTGGCATTGGGTTCTGTCCTTAGCACTGCATAAAAATAAAAAAAACAAAGGCATCTACAACAATAAAAACAACAACAAAAATTAAAAAAGTTTTGTGGGCTGTGGTTGTAGAGCACTTATGTAGCATGTGTGAGGCACTAGGTGCGATCCTTAGCATCACATACAAATTAATAAAATAAAGGTATTATGTCCATCTACAACTAAAAACAATTTTTTTTCAAAAAAACAGTTTTATTTTACCTTTTCTTTTTTATTTTACCTTAACTTTTCTTTTATAAATGTGGTCATGCGACTTGATACAGTTTTTTGTTTTTTTTTTTTAATTTTGGGGGTGGAGGGGGTTACCAGGGATTGAACTTGGGGGCAATTGACCACTGAGCCACATTCCCCAGCCCTGTTTTGTATTTTATTTAGAGACAGGGTCTCATTGAATTGCTTAGTACCTCGCTTTTGCTGAGGCTGGCTTTGAACTTGGATCTTCTAATCTCAGCCTCCCGAGTTTGAGATTACAGGTGTGCATCACCATCTGGTATTGATACACAGTTTTAATAGTTTGATTTTAATTTTTAGAAATTATTCTTTCTCCTAAAAAACACATTTTACATGATTCCAAAGTCAGTGCAATGAAAGTCATATCTCTTTGAACATTCTTTCATCCCTGTTCTCCCCTTGCCATTTTCTTTAGTATGTAACCATTATGTATCATTTTTGTCTTTGATTTTTCCATTTTGAAAATATAAGCATGTGTGGTCTTATTCCCACCCCCTTATACAAAAAGTAGCATACTTAATGTACTGTGTTTTCCCCCCCCCCCCCCCCACTTTATACATTTTGGACATGATTCCAGAGATCTTCATTACTTTTTTTTACACAATGTTTATTTTATATATTTATTATTAAATGTGTGTGTGTGTGTGTGTGTATATATATATATATATATATATATATATGTGATATGTAGTTGTTGATGGACGTTTATTTTATTTATTTGTATGTAGTGCTGAGAACCAAATGCAGTACCTCATGCATGCTAGGCAAGCACGTTACCATTGAGCCACAACCCCAGCCCCTATTTATTTATTTTTTATTTGCTGCTTAGGCTTGAACCCAGGGCCTCACAAGTGTTGGGTGAGCACTGTACTGCTGAGCCACGGCCCCTCTTCATTATTTCTTGAAGCTGCCTACTACTTCATTGGATGGATTTACAAGGTTATTCAGCCAGTTTTTTGATGAAAATTTACGCTTTTCCAGTCTTTTATTAGCATATGGATAACTTTATTTTCCTGTATGAAATGGTTAAAGTTTGTATATTCAGTGTACTATAATTCATAATATCCTGTATTAACATTGGTTTTGCCTTATAAGTGTTTCAGGTCTTTCTTTCTCCCAAAGGCATGAGATAGCAGTTGTCCTACTTGTCCTTGTGTTAGTTGACTTTGAAAATCTAGGTTCTTGCACATGCTAGGCAAGTGCTCCACCACTGAGCTACATCTACCCAATCCCTTTCTGTTTTATTTTGAAGCAGGGCATATAGTATAATGAGGGATTTTTGATTCTTTTGCCTTCCAGTAGCTGAGATTACAGGTATATGCCACTGCACCTGGCTAACTTGAAACATTTTTATGTTCTTAACATTAATTGCAATTTTAAAAGATTAGGGCTGGGATTGTAACTCAGTGGTAGAGCGCTTGCCTTGCACGTGTGAAGCACTGGGTTCGACCCTCAGCACCACATAAATAAATAAAATAAAGGTATTGTTTCCATCTACAGCTAAAAGAAAAATAAAAAAAAAAGATTAAACTCTTCACAGAAATCAGAAAATAAATGCTGGCCTTCTTTTTTTTTTTCCAGACAAAATTTAAGAGCCCTCATAAAGCCAGAAATATTGATTCCTCAATGTACCCCAAAACAGTGTTCATTTCAATCCCTTACAAAGATTGTTCTATAGACTTTGCTTCTTCCTATATGTTTGTCTTATGGCTCAGTGGTAAGGTGGTGTAGAAACACACATTAGTGGGTAAATGGAAACAGGAAACAAAGGGCAAAGCTTAGGCACATAGATACAGGGAGGGGTGGGGAACACCATTTTCATTTTCCTTTGTCTTAAAAAAAAAAGGGGGGGGGCAGGGGTATGATTGTTTGGAAGGGTAGAAAACAAACCCAGAACCGTATGTAAGCTCCAGAGGTGGGTAATGGGAACAGTCCCCAAAGAAGTAAGGAGGGGTAAAGTTCAGGGCAATGCTTGCAGCATCAAGTTCTTAGGAGTTTCTGTTGTCCCAGCTCATAGTCCTCCTTCTTGGCTCATAGCTTTCCTGAGGGAGTCTGTGATGAGCCATTAATGTAGCCCTGTTGAGCTCAGAGTACTTGATGTCACAGATGATGGAGCCCAGTCCTCAGACTTGAGGATTCCTCTAGTGTTGGCTTGGTTAAAGTTTTCAAACTGGCTTTTGAATGGGTCCTTCTGGTTAGAGAAGACATTGCCCTTCAGAGTAGTCTTATGCTGTCAGTGTTCAGCCTGAACCCACAGTCTTAAGTCACTCATCTGCTTTTCCTTGGGATCAGGTGTTACTCCCGGCATAAATGTGGCTCTCTCTTGGGCTGGTTGCTTGTTACACATCTGAGGATCTGAAGTTGGGAGGCACTGTTTAGGGGGCTGGGTAGGCCTTGGTTCTGGATCACAAGGGCTCTGGGGGTTACATGTCAGGGCAAACAGCCCATTTCTTCTTGAGGGTGATGTAGGGCAGCAGGAAGTGATGATGCTCAGAAGCTGCAGCACCATATTCTTCTGGCCACACTTTACTTGCCTGCCTCTTTAGGCTCTCCATGCTGGGGCTCAGGAATACAGTGCTTTCTAGAATCCCTGCTCAATAGGTGCGATCCCCAGTGTACTCTGCAAGAAACTTAATTTCCGAAGTCTCTTCTAAGCACAAATTCCAAAGCCAATGCTGGCCATTTTTATTGCAGTTAAACTTTTGTTTTTCAAGATAACTGAATTTCACTGCTCTTTGGTGTGTGTGTGTGTGTGTGTGTGTGTGTGTGTGTGTGTGTGTTGGGGGGGGGCGGGGGGTGGGAGTTACTAGGGATTGAACTCAGCTCTATTTTGTATTTTATTTAGAGACAGGGTCTCACTGAGTTGCTTAGCGCCTTGCTTCTGCTGAAGCTGGTTTTGAACTTGTGATCCTCCTGCCTCAGCCCCTGGAGCTGCTGGGATTACAGGGTTATGCCACTTTGACTGGCTTTTGATGTGTTTTGATTTTAGTCTGCTGGTAATTTTATTATGTTAGAAACCTTCTAAAATTTTCTGTATTATGTTGCTAAAATAGAAAGCAGCTCATGTATATATTTACATTTCTTTATTTAATAACAGAAAAAACTGCTTGGTAAACATGGAAGGATGAAATTATTTGCAGAAGTATTTTTAATATCAACTCCAAACAAGGTATTTATGAAGAAATCTAGAATTATTATCTTAATATAAAAGAGAAACCTGCCAGATGCGGTGGTAAAAACCTATAATCTCAGGCATTTGGGAGGCTAGAGCAGGAGGTTCACAAGTTCAAGGCCAGCCTGGACAACTTAGTGAAACCTGTCTGAAAAATAAAAATGGCTGGGGGGTGTAGCTCAGTGGTAGAATGCCACCGGGTTAAATCCTCAATACTGAAAAAGAGAGAGAGAGACTTTACATTTGTCAAGTATTTAGGTTTAAATCACATCATAGGTTTTATTTCATAGTTTTTACTTTGTAGATAAGTTTTTAAGAGCTAATTTGCATGAAAGAGTTGACCATCGCCTGTTTTTTTGTAGTTAAGTAAGAGTAGGACTGGAAGACTAGCATAAGTACTCAGTCTGGTCAAGTACAAGATATAGTGTAAACAATAACTAGATGAGTGTCCATCCTTCAGTCTGATTGTAATAAACCATTTCCCTCGGACTCTGTTTGCATTTGTTGAACTGATTACTTGGCAACTATAATGACACCATGTATGTGGATGAGTATCTTTATTATCTAAAATAAATTTAAAGTGTTTGGGGTCAAAATTTTATCTCTCATATTGTTCTTTATATTCCACAGTGGCTTTAGGATACTTTATAGGTATCTTCTTCATAAAAGAATCTGTCCTAAATTGGAAAAAAAAAACAAAACAAAACAGTGATTTCATATATCTAGTTAGGAATGACACAGACTCAGGATCATCAGAACTCTGTTTTGCATACTTTCCCTACTTTATTTCCCCCCAGGCTAACAATCCATCCCTCTATTGTTAGGCAGGTGTATTTACTGGTATATTGAGTCAAAATCTGTATCTCTGAACCTTTTAACCTTTTTTTTCTCGATTCTGTGTAATATTTAATATATATTTGATTTAAAGAGCAAGGCCTCTTTAAATAGAGGCTTCACATAACTTGATTCTGAAACTTAACTAGCTGTGACCTTAGGTTTCTGCATTGATTCAATGGTAATAAAAAAACTTATACCATTTGTAGGCTTTAGGATCAAATGAGCTAAATGTATGTAAAGCATTTAAACCCAGTAACTGAAAAACAAAACCATTGTGTGTTAGTTGCTATAGTGGTGGTTTAGTAATTGGGAGTAGAGGACAATGTGGTCAGGTAACTAAAACCTTAGCCTTAGTTCTTTCTATTGTGATTCATTAACTAGTACGAAAGATGAATTTGTGTGTGTGTGTGTGTGTGTGTGTGTAAAATCTTCTGAAGGTTATTTGATAATGAGGAAAAGAAAATGGATAATTTAAAAGGTGAATTCAAAATAGTGAACAAAAGTAATGTAATTCAGTTATATACAGTAATCTTTAACACTGGGCCCCAAAGTGTTCAGATTAGATCACCATACATCCCAATTTATGGGTTTTAGGAAAAGTTTACTCTTACTATGTTTTCTGCAAAAGTTCTTTAAAAAAATTTTTTTTTAAATTTGTAGGTGGACACAATACCTTTATTTTATTTGTTTTTATATGGTGCTAGGGATCGAACCCAGTGTCTCACAGGTGTGCTAGGCAAGTGCTGTACCACTGAGCCACAACCCCAGCCCTATGCAAATATTCTTGCAAATTAATTTGGAAGACAAATTTAGAAACAGATTTCAGATATAAATATAATTGTTAACATTTGAGATGATATTCTTACCTTTCCCCGTTGATTCTGGAATTCTGTAGTGATTAAAAGTGATTTCTTGTTTAAAGAAAGAGTTAGCTTTATCCACTCTTTTTAAAAAAGACATCCTGCATTAAAACAAGTTTCAACTATACCTATAGACTATTATTATAAGAATAGTTTTTTGGGCTGGGATTGTGGCTCAGCGGTAGAGTGCTCACAGGCGGGACCTGGGTTTGATCCTCAGCACCACATAAAAATAAAGGCATTGTGTTGTGTCCATCTTCACATAAAAAATAAATAAATAAATAAATAAATATTTATTTATAAATAAAAAAAGAATAGTTTTTTATTCTTATAATAAGAATAGTTTAGTGGCTGGGGTTGTGGCTCAGCTATAGAATGCTCACCTAGCATGTGTGAGGCACTGAGTTCAATCCTTAGCACCACATAAAACTAAATAAATAAAGGCACTGTGTCCACCTACAACTAAAAAAAATTTCAAAAAAAAAAAAAAGAATATAGGTATGACATTGGGAGAAAGAACTGCTATTTTGACACATGTCTATATAGCAGAACATTTGTTTTTATTATCAAATTGTTATTTTTTTCCCTTAGCTTAATTGCTGTATGTGAATCTATCAGTAGGCACTTTATATTTGATGAATGTGGACTTAAAGCAAGTGAGAAGTAGGGCTTGTGTTTACAAATCCACACACACTAGTTCAGGTTAACATACTTGTCCCAGAGTGCTTACCTAAACTTTCAAGGCCTTTGATAAAAGCAGTGTAGTACTCATGGCTTTATTGTCCACATAAATACATATTTCTCTTCATTGTTTTAATTCACTTGTCTTCATGGATCCTATTTCTTGGATGAGAACATGGCAAATGTCACAAATTAATTTATGACCTCTGTGGCTTTTTTTTTTTTTTTTTAAGTCAATTTTGAGGTATTCCCTCTTTTCCTTTGAGAATTGCTTGAAGGTAAAAACTAAATTATGGGATGGGGGGACGTACTGGGGATTGAATTCGGGGGCAGTTGACCACTGAGCCACATCCCCAGCCCTGTTTTGTATTTTATTTAGAGACAGGGTCTCACTGAGTTGCTTAGTGCCTCATTTTTGCTGAGGCTGGCTTTGAACTCATGATCCTCCCCTCTCAGCCTCCTGAGCCACTAGGATTACAGGTAAACCAATGGATTTACAGGCGTGCACCATTGCGTCTGGTAAAATGTGGTACTCTTGTTAAGGAGTTTCTTTGATTTAAAAAGTAGTGAGAATTTGTATTAGGAATGGGAATGTTAGGCCCAAGAGACATTATACATTTTGGACAAAATGTTGCCTTTGTCTTTTTGTAACTTGAACTATAAAAAGCAGAGAAAGAGAAGTTTATGTTGTAGGAATAGAGGAGTTTGGTTTTAGTATAGAGCATGATAAGAAGAGGAATAGGGAAAGGCAGGCTGTATAGTGTTGAGTACATGGTAGGCATTCAGATAATTGTTGAATGACTTAAAGTGAAATGAAACTGGTCTTTGAGTGGATTAAGATGGATGTGGGAGTGATGTGAGGAGGTTGGGAGAGAGGAAGGAAGGTGGAGGAATGAAGAGTAGTAAGAAAAATAATTTGAAGTTAAAAGGATTAATTTAGTTTTTTCCTTTTTAGGAAATATTTGCTGCAAATGTGTATGACCATAGGGCAAGCAGAGAGCTAGATAGATTTGACCATTTATGACAAAAAAAAAAAATTTTTTTTTGAAGTCTTTCTGCCTGATGTCTATTTTCATATCATTAAGGCAGTTTAATTTTTGAACTTTTTATTTATTCCATTTTTTTCTTCACATGCTTTTAGGTCAAGGATTTAGAAACCTAAAATGGGAACAAGACGTGAGTTGTGGAGGTGGGAGTGAGTTGTGGTAGGTGGGAAGGCAGAAGTTATGGGATTTCGTTTCTTTTCTAATAATGTAATAGAGAAGAATTCTATGCCAGAATTTCTCCATGATTCTCTTTCTTGGGGCAGGGGGCAATAAGCATCTTTTTTCTAGGGAGCTCAGAGTACCATTTGAGTGTAGGTCTGGGTTAGGCTTCCTTTTATTACTAACCAGTTCTGCCATTTTTTTTCTTCTTGGCCCTGGGGACTCCTGTCTTACCTCTTAGGTTTTCTTTTCATAAGATCCTGCCTTCTGCAATCACATACTCCATTATAGGGTCTAGTTTTTATGTGGCATATTCTGATCAGTGCCTACCAGAATATGATTTTAGAGAGATTTGATGTAATTTTCTACCAGTTGAGGCTTTAAAATCCTCAAAGGTCCACATGGTCTTAAGGATTGGGGAGTCTGAATATTTAAAATAGTTTTTCACATTTGATTATCTTCAGGTTTAAAAAATAATTATTAAAAACTGGGCCCAGTGGTGTATGCCTGTAATCCCAGCAACTCAGGAGGCTGAGGCAGGAGGACCAAAAGTTCAAAACCAGCCTGGGCAACTTAGTAAGAACCCTTTAAAAAAAAAAAATTTGTTGTGGGGAGCAAAAAAAAAATTGTGGGGAGCGGGGCTGGGAATGTAGCCTAGGAATAAAGTGCTTTTGGGTTCTATCCCCAGGACCTTTTAACCCCCCACAAAAGATTTATTATATATCCTTTATCCAAATTGACCAAATGTGAATATTTTACTATGTTTATCAATCCCTCTTTATACGTATTTTTTAGTTTCTTTCTGAAATATTGAAAGTTCCAGGGGTTAGATTTGGAGGCAGAGCGCTTGCCTAGCACCTGCAAGTCCCTGAGTTTTGTACTCTGCCCTGGATGTGGGGGTGGGGGCAAGAAGCAGGACTCTGAAATATTGAAAGTTCCAGACATAGACTCTTTACTTCTATGTTCTCCAATGTGTATTTCTTACAAACAACATTTTCTTGTGTAATCACTGTTATAATTATCAAATTCAGGAAATTAATACTGATACTATTTTGTAACTCATAAGACCTTTAAAATTATTTTGACCAGTTTTGTGTTGAAATTTCACTTGGAAATTTCCATTGCAAGGAATTTTAATTTTTATTTATTTTACTTTATAACATGGGAAGATATATATTTGGGTTCATATTCTGGAGTTCAGTGAAAGTGCCCTAAAGGCAGTTTTTCTTCATAATCTTTTTTTTCCCAATGTGTTTTTATATTTCACTGGCACATAATAGTTGTATAAATTTATGGCATTTCAATACATGTATAAAATATTTAATTATTAGGTCAGGGTAATTGGTATATCTGACACCTCAGATATATTATCATTTCTTGGGTTCTGGGAACATTCAAAATTCTGTCTGCTAGCATTCCCCACCCTCTGCCCCTGTATTGGGGATTGAACCCAGGGGCACTTTATCTCTAAGTATCTTTCCAACCTTTTTTAATTTTTATTTTGAGACAGGGTCTTGCTAATTTGTCCAAGACTGGCCTGGAATTTGTAATCTTCCTGTTTCAGCCTCCAGAGTTGCTGGAATAACAGGCTTGCGCCACTACACCTGGCTCTACTAGCTATTTTGAAATACTCATGTAATTGTTGTTGACCATAGTTATCTTACTGTGCTATAGAATATTAGGTTATTATATTCAACTCCATCCTGTACCTGTTAACCATCTTCTCTCCATCCCTTCCTCATGAAATAAATTTTGATAAACCAATTTTAGTTTTTAAGGTCACTGTTCTTAAGGGGATCTGTTCTTAACAACTTTTTCCCTTCTAAATGAGGCCTATACTTCGCTCAAGTGTGAGAAAGACTGGTCGTATTTAAGGAGTATTTGAGTTTTAGTAAGGAATCTTTAAAAATTAGGTACGAATATTCAGAGTTCTTATTAAAATCAAAATAAAATGCTATTTCTGATTTGTGGTTCAGGAAATTCAGTGAGATGATAAGGATTTAGGGCCTCACTTTTAGTTTTCCCTCCAAGACAGGAATTCTAACTTTCATAGTTTTTATCCAGGTTTCTGATGGCAAAGAAACTTAAGTGCTTTCCCTATACAGTGACACACAGTTTTTAAAAATCAGAATGACTAGCAACCCAATATATAATCAATTGGTAAAGGACTTGAAAAGGCATTTCCCAGGAAAAGAAAATACAAGTTAGCTTAAAAACATGAGAAGCTATTATGCTGGTAGAGCTAGCTACAGCTTATGCTGAGTTTTTCTATTTTTTTTAACTGGATATTGAACCCAGGGGAAATTTACTACTAAGCTGCATCCCCAGCCTTTTTTACTGTTTATTTTGAGACAGGGTCTCACTTAGTTGTTGAGGCTGGCCTTGACTTTATGATCTTCCTGCCTTAGCGTCTGTGCAGATATATCTTGATATCTAAGACTTAAAGTAGAGAAAAAGAAAAAAGATGCAGAAAGATGTTTGTACTTAATGTGATCATTTTCTCTCTTGAAAGTTAATATGTCCTTATATGCACATAAAATTTTTTGAAGAATAGGCAGGTTGGGAGACCTAATTTTTATATTCTTTGTATTTCAAAATTTCCCCTTGGGCATATGTATTTTTCAAATAAAATTAATTTTAAGTGTTCTAACTTAAAATTAGCTAAAAGCTGTCATTCTGTAATTTATTTTGCTCACAGTTTTGAATTTTGGAACTTTGTAAAATAAGAATATTCATCTTCTAAACTTTATGATATTTTGAAATAAACCATTATGGTCCTATAAGTCATCTTTATTTCTGTAGTAAATTAACTTTCATCACTTCTTTTGGGACATGGTCTTCAGAATAGATCCCTTTATTCAATTTATTTGTTTATGACCAGATTTCTTCTTATCCAGGGCTCCCTTTTAGAAACTTTACATTTGATGCTGTAGCCTGAGAGATTGGTTGATTTTTTTTTTTTAATTGTTTTTAGTTGCAGGACACAATACCTTTATTTTATTTATTTATGTAGTGCTAAGGATCGAACCCAATGCCTCATGCATGCAAGGCAAGTGCTCTACCACTGAGTCAAACCCAGCCCTGGTTAGTTAATTTTTAATAGTCATGTCATTCCTTGAGCTTGTCATGATGGAAATGCTTATATAATTCCTGTTTCATAAGGGCCTATGACCTAATAGAGATTATCTTCATGTTGATAGAATTAATCAGATTTTACTATTTCGTTTTTTCAGCAAGGTGCTTTTTAAAAATATTTTTTAGATGTTGATGAACCTTTACTTTATTCATTTATTTTTATGCAGTGCTGAGAATTGGACACTGTGCCTCATACATGGCGAGAGTCTACCACTGAGCCACAACTCCAGCCCTGTAATAACTTTTCAAAAATAAATAAATTAATTAAATAAATAAAGCTGTTTTAGCATTGTCTCATGATAGTTAAATAAATGCTTGTTTTCATGCACCTCCTTATTTATTGGTAGGAGAGATGGGAAGTTTAATATTCTAGCTCTCATACTTTTGCTTCATCAGCTTTACCTCAAAAACCCTATTCTTTGCTCTTCATCCTGTCTGACATTATTTAACAGAGCAGATTCTTATGTTAAGCACATTTGTGGCTGATTCTTGTTATTGTGACCTCACAATTCCATTAAATTTTGTCAAAAGCTTCTTGCCTTTTTGGTGCAGGAATCTACTTTCATGATCATACTTAGGTCTTGTCATCTCCTTGAAGTTTATTCCAACTCAAAATACTGTTCTGATAACTATTCAATCCTTCTACCTCTCTTCTTTTTGATGTTCACCAAATCTACTCTTTGAAGCCACTGATAGCTTGCCCTTACACTGTTCCCTTCACTTCATCAGCTTCTTTCAGGGTTTCATTTATTTCCCTATTACCTATGGATAAGTCAATTTAACATTCTTGGGAATATCTTCAATTCTCTCAACCCCTTGCCTTTTATCCTTTTTGTTCCACCCATTTTATAAGATTAATTCATCAGTTTTTCCCCCTCTGATAGCTTAATAGTGTTAACAGAGCTCATTGGCACACATATTCTACTTCTGCTATTAATTGGTGATGACCAACTTTGAGTGGCCACATTGAAGATGATAGTTTGCTTACATTTCTATTCCCCACGTATGAATTTTCTCCAGATATTTCACTGACTAGTCCCCCAACTTTCAACTGATGATGTCAGAGAAAAATAGTGACCAGAAAGAATATTGCTTGCTTTATTTTGTTTGTTTTGAGATTGAGTCTTGTTGTGTTCCTCAGACTGGACTTGAACTGGACTCAAGTGATACTCTTGCCTCAGCCTCCTGAGTAGCTGGGGCTACAAGCACATGCCATTGTGCCTAGCTTTTATTTTGAAACTCAACTGTATCTTAAATATTCTCCGCATATGTATATCTCCTTCTCTCTAAAGTACTCCCTTGATTTTTTTTTAGTGGGGGAGGGGATTGAACCCAGGTTGTTTAACCACATCTCCAGCCTTTTTTATATTTTATTTAGAGACAGGGTCTCATTGAGTTGGCTGAGACTAGCTTTGAACTCTCAATCCTCCCCACTCAGCCTCTCAAGCCCTGTAAGGTGTGTACCACCACTCCCAGCCTTCCTCAGTTTTTTAAAAGTGATTTCATATTTTTCCTGTGATCTACACACATTGTTTGCTCACTGACTATTTATGATGAGAGAAGGAAACAAAATACAGAATTGTTTGTATGGTATGATTACTTATTAAAAAGATCTTCATACATAAAAACCATACACCCATGGGAGAAAGCTTCGTACACAAAGTTAATAGCAGTTTTCTCTGGATGGGTCGGATTGTGGACTTTTACTTTTGCTTTTCTATAATTTCATTTTTCTCTATTAACGTTAGATACTTTTAATAGAAATTTAGACCCCACTAATTTTCTAATTATGTTTTATTATACTTTATTATCAGGTTCTGGAAAATGGCCTTTAAAAAAAAAACATTTATTTTTTAGTTGTGTGGACACAATACCTTTATTTTATTTTATGTGTTGCTGAGGATCAAACCCAGTGGCTCACACATGTTAGGTGAGCACTCTACCTCTGAGCCACAACCCCAGCCCTGAAAAATGGCCTTCTTAAAAAAATTTTTTTTGTAGTTGTAGATGGACAGAATGTCTTAATTTGTTTATTATTTTTTATGTGGTGCTAAGGATCAAACCCAGTGCCTTACACATGCTAGGCAAATGCTATAGCCCCAACCCTGGAAAATGGCCTTTAAAAAAATTTTTTTTGTGTGTGTGTGTGAGAGTGTGTGTGTGGTTGTAGATGGGGTCATATGTCTTTATTTTTTGCTTATTTTTATGTAGTGCTAAGGATTGAACCCAGTGCTTCACACATGCTAGGCAAGCACTCTGCCACTGACCACAACCCCAGACCATGTCTGGCCTTCTGTCAAGCAATGCTGTGAAATTTGAAATGAACCTTCATTCCCTTCACCCAGTCTTAAAAATTTGTAATGTTTCTTTATCCCTTTACCATGTAATGATTTTTATCACTGTTTGTCAGGATTATTCTTTTCATGTGCCTGCTAAAATAGAACTGCTGAGGCTTAGGGATGAGTTCTGGTCACCTTGGTATTTCTAGCACTTCAATTATACCATGCAGACAAGTGTATGCTTGGACATAATTTTTGAAAAATTTTCAAGTGATATTAATTTAAACCAAATCTAATGTGCCAAAGGTTATATGGCATGATTATTTATGAAATACTAGGCCCGGAAAAACATTCTATCAAACTATAATGCTATTGATAGTATTATGCATCCCGTGGAGGTGTTTTATAGGGGAAACACATCATAGAATCAAGTACATTGGGTCTGATATTTACATCCATGAGATTTTTAGTGGTTTTGGAATAGAAAGAAATTTTTAATCTTGGCATTGCTTCAGATCTTATCCATATATTGCCATCCCCTCCCACCCTTCATTAATAGTCCCCCCACAAAGTATTGGGGATTGAACCCATGTACACTCTGCCACTGAGCTGTATCCCCAGACCTTTGTAATTTTATTTAGAGATAAGGTCTTACTAAGTTGTTCAGGCTGGCCTCTTGCTTCAGCCTTGAGCTGCTGAGATTACAGGTATGTTCCACCCTATCTGGCTCGTAACTTTTTGTTGTTGTTTTGTTGTTCTGATTAGTTGTACATGACAACAGAATGCATTTTGACACATTGTACACAAATAGAGTTCATAACTTGGTTTTGACTACTGTTAACACTGGTGCATGAACTGAGTGAATTATGGTGTTAGGCCTACATTTGGGGAGAGGATTTTTTTATATTTCTTTTAAGGAACATTTAAAACAAATTGTTGTACTTGAGTCTTGCCACATAGTCTACAGAGCAACCTGCTTAAAATGCAAGTCTAGCTATCATGTCTTTTTGTAGCGTCCCTTTCCTACAGGTACAGAGTACCCTAACATGTCTTGGTGCACTCTTATAACCCAGACTTGTGGTATTCAGTTCTTCACAGTCAGAATACTGTGTGGTTACCTTTGTTAGAACATAATTGAGTTCACAGAGCCAGGCACTGTGGTATATGGAGCAGATGTACTGTGTTATGGAACACAGTAAATATCTTGCATTTAGCAAAAGGCCTATTTAATAGTTACCAATAAGAGATTGAGAACCAGTGATCCATAGGTAAAATACAATTCTTCTTAATAAGAAACCTGACCTCTTGACTTGACTGCCCCTTATTCCATTTAATTGTTGGCTTCTTTCCATGTTATACAGTATACTCAGGTAATACTGAACTATTTTTAGTTTTCTTGTTCATAGTGTATTTTTCAGTCTCTGGACCTTTGCCTGAGATCTCTATCTGCTTGAGATCTCCCCACAAATATGTTCTCCAAAAACTAATCTCTTTAGGAAAGATTCTTTGCATTCCTATCCTCCATTAAACTAAGTGGCTTATTTTTCTCTTTGCTGCTACACTGTACATATTTCTGTGTATTTACTGCATTATATTGGAATTGTTTCCGAAAAACACAATTATATTTTGCAACGTAAGCGTCTTAATGGCAGGGATTCTATTTTATTCATCCTTGAATAGCACAGTGCATGGTATTATTTTGAATGAAATTTGTTAAACTAAATGTGATTGAGGTGATGAAGGAATAGACAGTCTATATAGAATATATCTGTAGGTACCACATATACAATTTTAATAAAAACAACTTTCATTTCAGTCAGTTTTATGTATTTATATATATTTCTTCTTTTTTTCATGTTTTCTTGGCTGAATGGAAATAGAGAAGAAGAAAATGAGGTAAGTATAATTTAACTAGTTGTTCAGTGATTATGGGATTGACTTCTAAGTACATTTCAGAGACTGGGTAAAAGCTGAAATCATTTTAAAGCTTTAGCTTTTATTTTGAATTAGGCTACAGTTATCACATTGAGGAATGTTGTATAACACAAGAAAATGGGTTTTAGAGTTTTAAGAGCTTTCTTTAGGAAAGGTAGAGGAGGCTGGAAGCTCTAGAGACAGTTTTGTCTGTTTTATATTTATTGAACTTTAATGTGAGATTTAATTTGAAAAGTGGATTCTGTTTCTTAAAAGCATTTGAAAACCACTGCTTTATGGTATGTGGAAATTCTTACTTTCCCAATTGAATGGTTACTATATACTTTTGAATACTGATTTCACATTTCACCATGTTGAAGGAGAAAATTATTCTCTTAAATAACCAAAGTTGATTAAGGAACATCAATTAGGAAACTTTTGCAGATGGCATGCACCTCATCATTAATTTAGGCTTGAGTTTGTTGCTGTAGACTTTTCATATGTTCTTTCTACAACCAAAGTTATATCTTTTAGCTTCTAAGTCACACCATTTCCTTTGGTGGTTTGGCAAATAGTGGAGGGAGAAATCTTATTTGGTATATTATACATTCTATAAAATGGCATCGCCTAAGCATGTGTAGACCAGGCAGAGAATGTGGCAGTGCACTAGGGCAGAGTGATTTCCAGGAAAACAGAAGGCCTGGTCCTCTTTTGCTTATTACCTCATCTATAAAATGAATGAGATGGGAAGTTGCTCTGTATTGGTGGTTTCCCAAACCTGGAAAGATCATCAGAATTGCTTTCAGTGCTTATTGTCTTTACCTCCTGTACCCACTTGCCCTCAAAGAAAGCAAAAATGTCCCAGACTTTCTTGCTTTACCTCAGAGTTATTGAATCAGTATTCCGTAAAGAGTGGATTATAAGTCTGTGGATTTTTCTTGCGGGGGGCAGGGTACTGGGGATTGAACTCTGGGGTGCTTGACCACTGAGCTATATCCCTAGCCCTATTTTGTATTTTATTTAGAGACAGGTTCTCACTGAGTGCCTTAGCGCCTTGCCATTGTTGAGGCTGGCTTTGATCCTCCTGCCTCAGCCTTACCAGCCACTGGGATTACAGGCATGTGCTACTGCACCCGGCTATAGGTCTGTCTTTTTCCACACACCTAACTGAATCTGTATGATATCAGACCATTGATTTTTATTGCTCTCCTCTATTCTTTCTTTTCAGATATAACACAAGAACAAACTGTTTTGAGTACTGAGATATTACCTACTGCTCTTTGTGTATATGTCCTTTAAACACAGTGGGTTTTAAAAAATTCTTGTTGAAAATGTTAGCTGAAAAATGTTATCTGAAAAATTGATTGAAATGCTTTACATAAGAGAAAACAAGAATGGAAAAAATATGTGTTAATTATTAAAGCTGGGAGTGGGTTCTTAGTGGTTTATTATACTGTTCTCTACACGTTTGAATATGTTTGAAAATTTCCATAATAAGGAGTTTTAAAAATAATCTGTATCAGCCAAGTACAGTAGTGCATGCCTGCAATCCCAGCAATTAGGGAGGCTGAGGCAGGAGGATCACAAGTTCAAAGCCAGCCTCAGTAACTTTAGTGAGGCCCTCAGCAACTCAGCAAGACTCTGTCTCAAAATGAAAAATAAAAAGAGCTGGGAATGTGGCTCAGTAGTTAAGCATCCCTGGGTTCAATCACTAGTACCCGCTCCCCAATCTGTATCATAGTGAAATTCATTCTACTTGTTATTTATTTTGTTTTTTAAAACATTGTCTGAATGCTAGGTGTGGTAGTGCAATGCCTGTAATCCTAGTGACTTGGGAAGTGAAGCAGGAGGATCACAAGTTCAAGGCCAGCCTTGGCAATTTAGCAAGACCCTCAACAAAAGACAGGGTCTTGTTAAACAGTAAAAGTCTTTCATAAACATTTAAACTGCAGTGCTAGCCATTTAATAGTAATACTGTTTGTTGATAATTGTTTTTTTTTTTTCCATTTATAGGCAAAAATTGAAAATGTGCAAAAACCAGGTTTCATCAAAGGACCAATGTTCAAAGGTGTTGCTTCTAGTCGATTTTTGCCCAAAGGCACCAAGACAAAAGTTAATTTGGAGGAACAGGGACGACAGAAGGTGTCATTCAGCTTCAGCCTTACAAAAAAAACTTTGCAGAATAGATTTCTCACAGCACTTGGCAATGAAAAGCAAAATGATACTCCAAATTCCCCAGCCACACCTCTTCAAGTAGATTCAACTCCTAAAAGTAAAATGGACATTGGAGACACATTATCTACTACAGAAGAATCTTCCCCACCAAAATCAAGAGTGGAATTGGGCAAAATTCATTTTAAGAAACACCTGCTTCATGTAACATCCAGGCCACCACTGACTACTACTACAGCTGCAACATCTCCATCTCCTCCCACAGTACATTTACCAGCAATCATAGCAGAATCAACAACTGTAGACTCACCACCTTCATCTCCACCTCCACCTCCACCACCACCCCAAGCTACAACACCCTCACCACCAGCACCAATGATAGAGCCAATGGCCTTGCCACATACATCAGTAACAGTTCCAGTGACAGCACCAGTATCCTTACCAGTAGATGTAGCAGTTAGAGCTCCGAAAGAACTACCAGTTACAATTGTACCAGAATCTTTGGAAGTGGATACTAAGCAGGACACTGTATCTAATAGTTCAGAAGAACACAGAATTCAAAATTTGAACGAGCAAGCAGATATTCCCTCACAAAAAGAAGATTCCCATATTGGGAAGGAAGATGAAATTCCAGATAGTTCTAAGATTAGTCTGAGTGTTAAAAAACCAAGTTCTAAGAAGAAATCTTCACAATTTGAAGGCACATTTCTTGGTTCAGAATCTGACGAAGATTCTGTACGGACTTCCTCAAGTCAAAGATCACATGATTTAAAAATTTCAGCAAGCATTGAAAAGGAAAGAGATTTAAAAAAGAGCTCAGCACCTTCAAAAAGTGAGGAGTTAGGGAAGTCTTCACGATCTAAAACAGAAAGAGATGATAAATATTTTAGCTACTCAAAACTTGAAAGAGATACTCGGTATATATCTTCCCGATGTAGATCAGAAAGAGAGCGAAGGCGTAGCAGATCTCGTTCTAGATCTGAGAGGGGCTCTAGAACTAGTTTATCCTATTCCCGGTCAGAACGATCTCATTATTATGACTCTGATCGCCGCTACCACAGGAGTTCCCCATATCGGGAGAGAACACGCTATTCTCGGCCATATATAGATAACCGGGCACGAGAAAGTTCTGACTCTGAAGATGAATATAAGAAGTCCTACTCAAGGCGCACGTCATCTCATTCCTCTTCTTACAGAGACCTAAGGACATCATCATCCTATTCTAAATCTGATCGGGACTGCAAAACTGAGACCTCTTATGTAGAGATTGAGAGAAGAGGAAAGTATTCTTCAAAACTAGAAAGAGAATCCAAAAGGACTTCAGAAAGTGAAGCAATAAAAAGATGTTGTTCTCCCAGTGAATTGGGATTCCGGCGGGGGTCATCATATTCCAAGCACGATTATAGTGCTTCCCGTTATAAATCTGCCCTTTCAAAACCTATACCCAAGTCTGATAAATTTAAAAATTCTTTCTGTTGTACAGAATTAAATGAAGAAAGCAAACAGTCTCATACTTTTAGTTTACATACTCCTTGTTCAAAAGGTAATGAATTAAGAACTATTAATAAAATTTCTGAAAGAGAAAAGACTGGGTGTCCATCTCCATCAAATCGATTAAATGATTCACCTGCTTTTAAAAAGCTAGATGAATCACCTATTTTTAAGTCTGAATTTATAGGACATGATAGCCATGATAGTATTAAAGAATTGGACTCTTTATCTAAAATGAAGAATGATCAGATAAGAAGTTTTTGTCCCATTGAATTAAATATTAATGGATCTCCTGGGGCAGAATCTGATGCGGCAACATTTTGCACTTCTAAAACTGATGTTATTTTGATGACTTCTGATGATAGTGTGACTGGATCAGAGGTATCCCCTTTGGTCAAAACCTGCTTGTTTTCATCAAATGGATTTCAGAATATTAGTAAATGCAAGGAAAAAGACTTGGATGATACTTGCATGCAGCATAGTAAGTCAAAAAGTCCTTTTAAAGAAACAGAACCTCTGGTGTCACCACACCATGATAAATTCATGTCTTTGCCAGTTATGACTACAGATTATTCTAAAACAGTTAAAGAACCAGTTGATATGAGAGTTTCTTGCTGCAAAACCAAAGATTCAGATAGATATTCTACCACAAATGAGAGTAACCCTTCTTTGTGTTATTCTGAAGCTGAAAATATTGATCCTTCAGTTATGAAGATTTCTTCAAATAGCTTTAAGAATGTGCATTTGGAATCAAAAACAGTTATATGTGATAATATAAATCTATCAGATCACTCAAAATTTGCATGTGAAGAATATAAGCAGAGTGTTGGTAGTACTAGTTCAGCTTCTGTTAATCATTTTGATGATTTATGTGAACCTGTAGGGAGTTCAGGTATTGCTTCATCTCTTCAGAGTCTTCCACTAGGAATAAAAGTGGACAGTTTAACTCTCTTGCAGTGTGGTGAGAATACATCTCCAATTCTTGATGCAGTACTGAAGAGTAAAAAAAACACAGAATTTTTAAAACATGCAGGAAAAGAAACAATAGAAGACGTAGGTAGTGGCCTTCCTGATTCAGGAAAGGGATTTGCTTCCTGGGAAAACAGGCATAATAATGGGTTATCAGGGAAATGTTTGCAAGAGGCTCAAGAAGAAGGGAATTCCATATTGCTTGATAGGAGAGAGAGACCAGAAATCTCTTTAGATGAAGAAGGAGATAGAGGACATGTGCATACTTCTGATGACTCTGAAGTTGTATTTTCATCTTGCGATTTGAATTTAACCATGGAAGACAGTGATGGATTAATTTATTCCTTAAAGTGTGACAGTAGTGGTCATGCCCCAGAAATTGTGTCTACTGTCCATGAAGATTATTCTGGTTCTTCTGAAGGTTCAAGTGATGAGAGTGATTCAGAAGATACAGACTCTGATGATAGCAGTATTCCAAGAAACCGTCTCCAGTCTGTTGTGGTTGTGCCAAAGAATTCTACTTTGCCCATGGAAGAAACAAGTCCTTGTTCTTCTCGGAGCAGTCAAAGTTACAAACACTATTCTGACCACTGGGAAGATGAGAGAATGGAGTCAAGGAGACATTCATATGAGGAAAAATTTGAGAGTATAGCAAGTAAAGGCTGTCCTCAAACTGAAAAGTTTTTTCTTCATAAAGGAATAGAGAAGAATCTAGAAATTTCTTTTACACAGTCCAGCAGAAAACAAGTAGATAATCACCTGCCTGAAATTGCTCATCCTCAGAGTGATGGTGTTGACAGTACAAGTCATACAGATGTGAAATCTGACCCTCTAGGTCGCCCAAATTTAGAGGAAGCAGTAAAAGCCAAAACATCTTCCAGGCAACAAGATGACCTGCCTGTTTATTCTTCTGATGATTTTGAAGATGTCCCAAGTAAATCTCGGCAACAGACTACTTTCCCTAATAGGCCAGACAGTAGACTGGGAAAAACAGAGTTGAGTTTTTCTTCCTCTTGTGAGATCTCCCGCATGGATGGCTTACACTCATCAGAAGAGCTCAGAAATCTAGTATGGGACTTCTCTCAACAAGAAAAGCCTACTACCACATATCAGCAGCCTGATAGCAGCTATGGAGCCTGTGGTGCACACAGGTATCAGCAAACTATAGAGCAGTGTAGTGGAACCCATGGTTACTGGCAAGGCAATGGCTACTGGGATCCAAGATCAGCAGGTAGACCTCCTGGAACTGGGGTTGCTTATGATCGAATTCAAGGACAGGTACCAGATTCCCTAACAGATGACCGTGAAGAGGAGGACAGTTGGGATCAACGAGGTGGATCCCACTTTTTAAGCCAGTCCAATAAATACCTTCTATCCCTTCATAAGGACAAAGGGTCAGTGCAAGCACCTGAAATAAGCAGCAATTCTATTAAGGACTCTTTATCTGTGAATGAAAGGAAAGATTTTTCAAAAAACTTAGAAAAAAATGATATCAAAGATAGAGGGCCTCCTAAAAAACGGAGGCAGGAATTGGAGAGTGATTCTGAAAGTGATGGTGAGCTTCAGGACAGAAAGAAAGTTAGAGTGGAGATGGATCAGGGAGAGACATCAGTGCCCCTAGGCTCAGCGCTGATCGGGCCTTCCTGTGTCATGGATGACTTCAGGGACCCACAGCGATGGAAAGAGTGTGCCAAGCAGGGGAAGATGCCTTGCTACTTTGATCTTATTGAAGAAAATGTTTATTTAACAGAAAGGTGAGCCTAGTTAATTCTTGTCTGACAAATTTTAGTTTTTTTTTTTGTTAAAAAAATTAATTTTTCAACAATTCAGACTGTGTGAAGTAGAGTTTGTGTGATAAAATATAAATTTAAAAAAATTTATAAAAGTATTTTTACAAAAACTCTGGATTTTCTAATACAGATTCCTTTCTCCAGTTTTATTTTCCCTCTTAGGAAAGGAAATGTCTTCATTTATTTCTCTCATCATTTCTTTGATTCTAAAGGTATAATGTAGGCTAGCTCAATTTTTCTTTAATTCCTTTTAAAAGTGAAAGTGTGACAGGAAATAAAATAAGTGTGACATGAAATAAAACCCCAGCAAAATAATCTGCTCTTAGAAAATAAAAATTTGGTAATGTTGGATTTTTTTATTTTCCCAAAATGTGCATGGTGAAGCATCTTTAGGTACTTTATAAAAACTGGAACTAGATCGCAACAGAAATTTTTGTCAGTTGTTTTAACACATTCTTAATAGGTTAAATTTGTCAGTAACCAAATTTAAACAATCAAATTTGAAGTTGTTTTCTCCTTTGAAATAAGTTTGTCTACATTGAGAAAGCTGCCTCTGAAACCTTTATCATCATCTTTTTTTAATTATTTACAATTTTTAAAAAGTTTTTGTTGTTGTAATTGGACACAGTACCATTGTTTTACTTATTTTTACGTGGTGCTGAGGATCAAACCCAGCGCCTCACATATGCTAGACAAGCACTTTACTGCTGAGCCCCAGCCCCATAGTCATTTTCATTTTTTTTTTTTTTAATTTTGAGATGTAGTCTTGTGTTGCCCAAACTGACCCTAAACTCCTGGGTTTGAGCCATCTTCCCAAGTAGCTGGTACTAAACCTAGCCTTATCTTAATTATTGTATAGTCATATTTCATTTAAAAAAGCCATACAGTTTTCTTTTAAACAAATTTATACAAAAGTTATAGTACCAAAGGGTTCTCTTAAAAGGTTTGGTTGAGTTAAAGCTAATGCCTAATTTTTTTTTTTTTTTTAATGGAGTAGTGGGGATTGAACCCACGGGCACTCTCCCACTGAGCTACATCCTCATCTCTTTTAAAAACTTTATTTTTAGACAGGGTGTCACTAAGTTGCTGAAGGGTGACCTCAAACTTGAGATCCTCCTGCCTCAACATCTGAGTTGCTGGGATTACAGGTGTGCAACTCCAGCCTCAAAACTTTTAATTAAAAGCTCTTAGGGCTGGGCAATATAGCTCAGTGATAGAGCACTTGCTGGCATGTGCAGGATCCTGGTCTCAGTCCCCAGGACTGCAAAACAAACAAAAGCCAAAAACAACTTATTTAGTAGCTCCTTTTTCCCCTCAGTCTTGTATTATAACTATCATTTATACAGCCCATGAAATTTGGTTCTTAAATTTTTATTAACCACCTATGTTATTTGAAACTCACAATTTTTCCATATATGACTTTAACATTTAAAATTGCTCAGAATCTGGGACTAAGCTGACTTGGACTAGGAAATAAGGATGCGTTCCAAAATGATAGACTTGAACTCATTCTATCCTCTCATCTGCTAAGGTTAAGATTGCCTCTATCATGTTTTTTGCAACACAGTTCTTAAGAGCTTTTAATATTTCAGGTGCTAGTGACTAGATGTTTTCTTCCTTTTGAAAGATTCACTTTTGGAAATCATTAAATGTGAAACTAATGAGAGAGAGCACATATTTGATTACTTATATTATCTCCAGATTTATTTAACCAGTTTTATGAAACTTTAACCAATAGAAAGAAGAATAAATCCCATCGGGATATTAAACGAATGCAGTGTGAGTGTACACCTCTTTCCAAAGATGAAAGAGCTCAAGGTGAAATAGCATGTGGGGAAGATTGTCTTAATCGTCTCCTCATGATTGAATGGTAAGTAAATTAAAATGCTCTGCTTTTACTCAGCTTTTCTATTGAATGTCTGTAAATGTTAAAAATAATTATCAGTGAGGAGTAAAGTTTGACTTTTTTTTCTATCCATGGATGAAAATCTCCCCTGTGTTTTGTATTAGATTATAGTACCTGGCACATTTTAAGTGCTCTGTAAATCAGTCCTGTTACTAATGCCAAATATGCTAATACTAATTTATATTCAGTCTCCTCTTTTCTCTTGTAATGTTTGTGTACTGGGAAGAATTGTTGGTATTTTTTAGCTTTCACTAAAAATGAGATAAAACCCCAATGTTTCAGAAATTCATAAAGTTAAATGTCTTCCTCTCCCAAACCTCAGTCTCTTTGTTTGGAGTCTTCCCAGAAAAAAATTAATGCCTATGCTGACATACGCAAATGTTTTTCTCTTTTTATGCATAGAAATAAAATCTTACGTGTATGTTGTAGATGGACACGTATAGTTATTAGAATTTCTTCATGTTATTCCCATGCTCAAACTTTTAGTATTTCTGTTTTCTTTAGGATTAGGTTCAAATTTAGCTTTGTTTTCCTTCATTAACTTGCATTTCCAGTCTCTGGCAAACTACTTTTTGGTCAGTTACCCATAGCCATTTTATTCTCTTTTTCCCAGGTTGGCCTTTTTTTCTATTTCCGCACATAGGCAGGGACAGTTGTATCTTTAGCTGTCTGTTATCTACCCATATTCTGTGTATTATAGAGATTCTGCTTTAATTCTTTTTTGGTACTGAGGATTGAACTTGGGGCACTCAACCACTGAGCCACATCCCCAGCCCTTTTTTGTATTTTACTTAGAGATAGGGTCTCACTGAGTTGCTTAGCACCTTGCTTTTTGCTGAAGCTGGCTTTCAGTCCTCCTGCCTCAACCTCTCGAGCTGCTGGGATCGGCTGAAAGCTTTACTTTACTACCTCACTTTAAGATAAATCCTCATCCTTTCAGCATCTATAAAATTATTATTTACTGCTAGTTTGGCAATAAATAATACTATATTAGAAATGGCAATTTATATATTTTTTTTTCTTTTTTCAGTACTGAGTTTTGAATCTAATGCCTTGTGCATGCTAGGCAAGTACTCTACCACTGAGTTACATCCCCAGCCCTGTATTATAATCTTAATTGTCATTAAAAGCCTTTATATCTATTGGTTTGGGAATATTAAGATTTTAGTGAATGTTTGATTTTATTTTTACTCTAGTATGCATTGGAGAAGAGCCTTGTATATTATTGCATTTACTCTGAATGAGTCTGTTTAATAATGACTTGGTTTCACTCAAGTGTAGATCAAATAGTTAGTTGTATTCAAAAGACCAAATTAATGGTGACTGGAGTAGAATATAAGGAAACGTACTTACAGAAAATAAGTTAGCTTCGCATAGTTGTCAGTGACCTGCAAACTTCCATGCAGCCTAAAAATGTATTCTATACTGTTTCATGATGACCAAATTATAAAACTAGATTGTGGATGTACTATTTAACTAACAACGTTGACAATGAATTCTAAAGAATATCTTTGTGATGGGAAGAATTATAGAGAAAGGCTTACTTGGGGGTTAATCACACATGTAAGGATTGTGTCATAAAGATGTAGATATACGTAGTTTTATAACACATTCTAGCAAAAATATGCTTTTGAAATAATTAATTTTGCATTAAGTGTGGTACCTATAATCCAGGCAAGTTGGAATGATGAGGCAGAAGAATTACCAGTTCATGGCAGCATGGATGAGAAATCCTGTCTCAAAGTAAAAAGGACTGGGAATGTAGCTTAGTGGTAGAGCACTGAGTTTAATTCCTAGTGCTGAAAAAAAAATTTTTTTGATTTTTCACCTGTTTCTTATTTCAGTTCTTCTAGGTGCCCAAATGGGGATTACTGTTCCAATAGACGGTTTCAGAGAAAACAGCATGCAGATGTGGAAGTCATACTTACAGAAAAAAAAGGCTGGGGCTTAAGAGCTGCCAAAGATCTTCCTTCGTAAGTTCTGTTTTAATCACCTTTTACTTCATTTTTGGGTTGTTAAGCCTAGAAATTTTGTAATAAATTAACTTTTCTATTGCACTAAGGTTAAATAATGATTATTGTGCAGCATGACCATTTGGTAGCTACTTTTTTGTTTTTTAAAATTGATTTCTAGGAAAACAGTAATAAAAAACATCCTTCTGTCTATATATCCAAGGAGAGATTTTGTCACTGGGGACATTTGGACTAAGCATGTCTTTTTCTTGTCAGATAGCTATGTTTCCTTTAATTCCAGGCCATTACTTCTTGTAGACCCCCAAGATCTTATGAATCTCCTGTATGAAAAGGAGTTGGGACAAAATCTATTGGTATATATAAAACCAAATTGGGATAAGAGTTGAGAATATGTGAAGAATATCAGTGTAGGGGCTGGGGATGTGGTGCAGTGATAGAGCACTTGCCTAGCATGTGCAAGGTCCTGTGTACAACAGGAATCAACAGAAAGTATAATAATTATAAAAGAGGGACTTAGGTTGGCTTATGACCAGAAGCTAGATAGTCCACAATGGCCTTCTGCAGGCTGGAGAGCTGGAAGAAATAGCTGCGTAGTCCTAGAAGCTGAAGCCCCAGAATAAGAGGTGTGCTAGGCTACTGCTACCCTAGTCTGAGACTGAAAGCTTCTGAAGAATCTGCTTTGGAAGAGTAAAGAAGCAAGAGTCCAATATTCTCAGATTGAAGATTTAATTGCAACAGCAATTAAAAACCTGGTCAAGAACAATGGAGCCAGCATCTGTTGTTATTTCCTTGTTCTTCCCACTTTTGTTCCATCCACACTATCATCGTATTGGATAGTGCTGCCCACGCTTAGGGAGGGTCTCCATTTCAGTTGGTTGTCCCACATACCTATCATTCCTTGACATACCCGCAAGCCTCTTAATGCCTCTTAATCCAATCAAGTTGACAATTCAAATCGGCCATTATAGTCAGGTTCTGATATTTAAAACCTTTAAAAAAAAAAAGTGATTCAAGAGTACTAAATATTTTAATATAATGAAAGGGAGCATCTTTGTAACTTAAGGGGGAAAGTAGTTTTTAAGGTGAGGTTTGAATCCTAGGCTGTAAATTGAGCTTTATGACCTTGGGTAGGCAGATCACCTAACTTCTCTATAATTTCTTATCTGAAATTGGTATAATACCTATATCATGGCATCTGTGAACTTTAAATGATCAAGTACAGGTATAAGAATTTGGTAGTAGAGAAGGGAATAGTAGAATATTTTTAACCTATGAAGTTCCAGATTTATCACAATTCCAAGGTAGCCTGTGATGTGTCATTTTCTATTTCTTAAGGGAAGGGACTAGTCCTAGAACTGGAGAATTAAACATTGAAATGCTTCAGGTTTTGTCATCATTCTACATTAATTACAAGTTGATAAATTTCTGGAGTTAGAAAGGCAAATTTTTAAAAATATTGTTCATGAAAAAAATTTTTTTTGGTTGTCAGTGGATCTTTATTTTATTTACTTATATGTGGTGTTGAGAATCAAACCCAATGCCTCACACATGCTAGGCAAGTGCTCTTCCACTGAGTACAACCCCAGCCCTAGAAAGGCAAATTTAAGTATTGGTTATAAAGATAATAATTTGATTTTTTTTTTTTTTTAGGTTTAGCCATGAGTAATTAGATTTTTATTACTGAGACCTAAGAATGTTTGTGATGGGTTGCTGCACAGTTATACAAATATCTACTCTAATTTTTTTTTAATCCATTTGGGTTTTTGGTACTGGGTGTTGAATCCAGAGGCACTCTACTACTGAGCTACATCCTTAGCCATCACTATCTGAGCTGGCAACCTATGCTGGGTTCACAAATCTGACTATTCCAGTAATTCAAGAAAACGGCTAAGAAAGCACGCAAACACACAGAAGGACCTTTTCAAAATCAGGAGATGGCTCTGTGACCTTAGGCTTCCGTGGAAAGAGAGAAAGCCACTGGAATTCTTTATTCTTATATAGGGGACACACAAGGGGAGGTTCCATGGAACATTCTATCCCCAAAAGGGCAAAGGAACAGTGGGTGTAATTCAACCCCATCAGGTGACATCCACTCCTGGAGCCACACCTTCCAAGCTGAGGTAAAGCCCAGTGTATTGAGGGGTGCAATAATTCTTCAGTACCCCTTTCCTCAGGACTTAAAGGTGTGCACATAGCTTCTGTCCAGAGTGGCTCCCAGTACTCAAGCCCTTCCCCCCTTTTTAAAATTTTGAGACGGGGTCTTGCCAAGTTGCTGAGGCTGGTCTCAAATTTACTGTCCTCTTCTGTGTTAGCCTTCCAAATTGCTGGGATTACAGGCACATACTACTGTATCCAGCTCTAATCCTGTTTTTGACTTTGCTTTTTTATGTGGTTATTTTTTACTCTCGTTTTAACTACTTTATTTTTCTAAATTAAGAAGACTTAATTTTTTTCAGTTGGCCAAATTAACTCCTCTTTAAGTATATTCATTATATTAGATGTTATAAACAAATACAAATGATTTACATTTAAAAAAATTTCTTTGGTTAGACTTAGGGCATGTTTATTTTGAGGGGTTAAGATTTTCTAGGCAAGGGCTGGGGATGTGGCTTGCCTGGCATGCGTGCGGCCCGGGTTCGATCCTCAGCACCACATACCAATAAAGACGTTGTGTCCGCCGAGAACTAAAAAAAAAATATATTAAAATTCTCTCTCTATCTCTCTCGCTCTCTCTTTAAAAAAAAAAAAAGATTTTCTAGGCAAGCTATTTTGGTCAAAACTTGAGGCAAAGCATTGTAAAACATTTGTCTATATAGAGTCAAAAGTTGAAGTCATGGTGAAAATGAACATTTAGAGAATAAAGGAGGTCTGAGTCTGAAAATTTATTATCTTCAATACAGAATAAATAGGTAAAATAACCAACAAAAGATTATGTAGGTAAATAAAAGATACCAGAGATTAATCATAATTACTGAAAAGTGCTAGAGAGACCTTGGAATGTACTTTAGAAGACAGGTGTGTATTTGTTTTTTTGCAGTACTGGGGGTTGAACTAGGACATTGTACATGCTAGGCAAGTGCTCTACCACTTGCCTATCTATGTACCCGTTGTGTTTTTTTTAAGAGTATCTAGCTACATCGCTGGGGCTGGCCTTCAAATTTCTGATCCTCCTGCTTCAGCCTCTTGAATAGCTGGGATTAAAAGTGTGTGCCATCACAACCCAGCTAAGATTGCTAGGTTTTTTTTTTTGTTGTTGTTGTTTGTTTGTTTTTGTTTTATGTAGGCAGGAGGTTCATATTTTTATCTCCAGTGATATTTACAGTTGAATCTAAATAAAAGGACTACTTGGATACCAAATCCAGGTGTGTTCAAAGAGGTCAGGCTCACAAGAGAATCTCTCCTCCTTAGCCCAGTTTTTAGAATTTTGCCACTTTTGAGTTTATTAATTTCTTCAGTATTCTTAGGTGTCAACTCCTCATAGTAGTCATCATTTATTCAGACCATTGGTGCCATAGGCTTTGAACATTTCATTTCTACAAGAGTGAAAAGATGCTGAGGGGCACAGTCTTCTCAGTCTTTATTCTAGGCTTTTTCTCAATGACTATTCATATATAATCATAGTTCTAAAACATGCAAGGTGTAGTAGTGCAGACTTGAATGTGATACTTTTTGAATGGTTTTAGATTGTTCATTGCATAAAATGTTGCTACTTAATATACTGTCAGTGGAGGTAGTTGTAAAATTTCTGCAACTTTGTTCATAATAGAGGCAGACAACTGTAGTGGGTCTGTTGTGGGCTAAATCCAAGACCAGAAGCATAACTGTTGCTGCTTTATGTCCTTTCTGGATAGTTCATTTGTTTATTTACATATTTATTTATTTAAAAGAGTTGCCCCTAATCTATCATAGTTTTCTTGTATGAAAACAAATGGAGGGAGTATTTGGGTTATTCTTAGGATTATCTTTGTGCACAAATAAGACTTCTCCATTGCCATTTTACACAGCTGTTTTGTGCAAATTCCTTGTATGTATTATCCACAGAGTAGTGAGGTCAGCCACCCAGATAGAACCTAAATCTGACCTTTAACATCATTAGACAATTTTGAGAGTAAAGACGGCAGAAGTATTGCTATACTTAACTGACTCTTTTCTCTAGGAGAAAAAGCCTCTAATTTTCAGTGCCTACAAATTTCTTCAGATCTGTTTCCCAGATGTGAATCATTGTTTTCATAATATTGTAAATCATTCTTTATTTTTTTTTAGTTGTAGATGGACACAGTACCTTTATTTTATTTATTCAATTTTATGTGGTGCTGAGAATCTAACCCAGTGCCTCATACATGCTAGACAAGTGCTGTACCACTGAGCCACATCCCCAGTCCTATAAATTATTCTTGAACTTGGAAAAATAATTTTTCTTTCTTTCTGATGGGTGCAGCAGCTTGGAAGGCTGCGACAGGAGAATTGCTAGTTCAGAGCCAGCCTCAGCAATAGTGAGGCACTAAGCAACTCAGTGAGACCCTGTCTCTAATAAAATACAAAACAAAACAAAAAAGAAAAAATATTTTTTCTTTTCTTTCATTTTTATTTTTTGTAGTTCTGGGAAATGTTGAACTGGGGAGCTCAAATGAGCTAGGCAAGTGCTCTACCTAGTCCAAATATTCACTTTAATATCTTGTTAGAGAAAGGATATGCATTTTGAAAGTACACATAAAATATAAAAGGTTATTAGAATGGACTTTTATTGAAAAGTATTAGGAATGAGAAAATTAAGCTTGGTCAGATGGCAGATTCTTATACATATTTCAGTTTGTATAATATCAAATTTATTTATTTTGTATTATTTCTTTAAATTTGTAATTTTTCCTGGATGTATGTTTTCCAAATATGTTGTAGACAGGAAAGTACTATTTTCTTTGCTTTGCAGGAATACCTTTGTCCTGGAATATTGTGGAGAGGTTCTTGATCATAAGGAGTTTAAAGCTCGAGTGAAGGAATATGCACGAAACAAAAACATTCACTACTATTTCATGGCCCTGAAGAATGATGAGGTAAGCAAATTTCATGGCCCTGAAGAATGATGAGGTAAGCAACATAGATGTGTTTGCTTTGAAATAGATCTGTAAATTGTTGGGTTTGATGGGATCTTTTACACTGACTCATATTCAAGTGAGAAAAATAAGGACCAGACACTATATAGTTTGTTTCTTTTCAAAAAGAATGGGAGAAGGAGGTACTTTCATTTATTCATAAACAATAATATGCATGCTCCATATTATAACTATTAAAAATTATGGATGACACTCCAAATGTCTTGGTTTATGTGGGTAATCAGTTCTTATCATATTAAAAGTTAAAACTGAGCCAGGCGCTGTGGCACATGCCTATAATCCCAGCAACTTGGGATGCTAAGGCAGGAGGATCCCGAGTTCAAAGCCAGCCTCCACAAAAGCGAGATACTAAGCAGCTCAGTGAGACCCTGTCTCTAAAAATAAAGTGCAAAATAGGGCTGGGGATGTGGCTCAGTGGTCGAATGCCCCTGAGTTCAATCTCTGGTACCCACTTCCCACCCCAAAAAAGTTAAAACTTCGACATTTAAAAATATTTATTAATCCATTTAAAATTAACAATTATTAAGCCCATTACATGTTGATATAGATAACATAGTGTTTTGAAAAAATACTTAATTTTTTTTTAAAATCAAGAAATGGATATGTTTTGCATTTTATAAATCTCTTTAAAGTCTGGCTTAATGGAGTTTAGCTAGATCCTCATATCTTCCTTTATATTCAATGTGGTACTGCAAACTTTAAGAACCTGCCCCTACACTCTCTTAATATAACATTAGGGGTTGGACCCAGCAAATTTTTTGCACTCTTCATGGGATTTGGATACACACTCAAGTTTTAATACTGTACTGGGTTATAAACACAAACTTTAAAACGAAGCATTACACATATAAAGTGAGATTGGAATGTAGTAGAATATAAGCAATAGCTAAAAATGTGGGCGAGACATTGACAGATATGGAGACAATTTTGCCTATCCATTAAATGTTTATAGTTAGCTGATCTTTCAAAAGAAGCAAATAAATATTTATTATGTGTAATAAATGTGTAAAATAGTATGAGAGTTTTCTGTAAAAGCAAGGTAGGGGGCAAGAGAGCACATGTGTATATCTTAAATTTCCCTATAATACTTTCTCTTTGTAAAAGGCATGCCTATTTTGAGGCATTATATATATATATATATATATATATATATATATATATATATATATATTTAGTTGTAGATGGATACAATATCTTTATTTTTTAAATTAATTTATTTATTTGGTGCTAAGGATCGAACCCAGTGCCTCACGCATCTGAAACAAGCACTCAGTCACTGAGCTACAACCTCATCCCCTTGAGGTCTCATTTTTAAAAACTCTTCACTTGTCTTTCTTTCCCCAGATAATAGATGCTACTCAGAAAGGAAATTGCTCTCGTTTCATGAATCACAGCTGTGAACCAAACTGTGAAACCCAAAAAGTAAGTTGAAATAGATTTTGAATTTGGGATACTTATTCAAGGTTGTTGTTCTGACTGTTAATTTTAGATTTTATATTAGAGGTATTCATGTATTTTACTTTTTTTGTGTGTGTGTGTTTGTGGTTCTGGGGATTGAACCCAGGCCCTTGTGCATGCTAGGCAAACATGTACCAACTGAGCTAGATCCCCAGCCCACTATGAATTTTACTTTTTATCATTTTTTTTCTCCACTTTCAAATTTCATTTTCCAATAAGTTTAGATTTATAGAAACACAGCATTGCCAAAATAGTACAGTGTGTACTCTTATGCCACTCCTTACCTGCTTCCCTAAATGTTAATGTCATATGTAATAGACATAATACAATGGTTATATCTAGGGTACACTATTAACTAATCAAAAGACCTCATTCAAATTTTGACAACTGTTATTTTTCTGATCCAGAATCTGACCCAAGAACTCAGCATTCGATTGTTTCCTTGCCCATAATTATTTTAGATATTACTTCAAAGGTACAAAACTAAATTTTAATTTTAATAAGTCCATTATGCACTGTTATATTTGGATTCTTTAAAAGGTGTTATCCAGGTGCCAGATGTAACTATTTTAATGGTACTCACTAGGGTCTAAAAAGCCAAATTTGAGAGAGATTACAAGTTTTAGGTTAAGAAGGCTGTGGGTCCACTCCCCCAGATAAATAAATATCATTGAGCTATGGACCCATTATCATTGGTTTCCTCTCATGTTAAAATAATGTTTTTGACTCCTGGACGGTTTTTGTTCTTTGATCTGTGTACTAATAGATGTTATATATGGCTCTTCTAAGAGCCAATCCATGTAACAGAAGGGCCCAGTCTGGAATCATTTAACCTAAGTTATGGTTCTAGTTCTGCCAGAACTGACAGCCATATGTTTAGCTGTGAGATTTCCACTGTCCCTTAATCTCTTCAAGTCTGGGTTTTTCATCAGTAACATGTACAGATGGTCTAGAATGGAGTTGTATATTTTTTGACATACTTACCTGGGACTACTATAAGGTCTACTTTCTGTGTGTCTGCCCTCCACATTTTTTCCCCCTATTTTAGCAATTTTAATTGTCTACCCCCATTTTAATTCTGACTTTTATCAATTCAAGAATTGTTCTGATGCTGGCCTTTTTGTTGTTTCATAAAATCAAACTTTTATTTATTTATTTATTGTGGTGCTGGTGACTGAACCTAGGGCCTTGTGCATGTGAGGCAAGCACTCTACCAACTGAGCTATATCCCCAGCTTGAAATTAAACTTTTAATATCAGTGTTTCTCAATTTCCATGACCTATCTTATCTTAGAACATGGTTACTTTTAGCATGTTAATATAGATTTTCTTGTGATACTCAGTGACACCAAGCATCCTCTATTTATCTATTTTCAAAATATGTGAATCTTTATGTATGGAAATGTGAGTTAAGAAAGTTGAAGTAGCAATTACTTTAGTTTTCTTTTTTTTAATTAGTGCATTATAGTTGTACATAATGGTGAAATTTGTTACATATTAGTACATGTACATGATATATCAATTAGCAGTTACTTTTATTAGAGACAGATTATAGATATATTCGTCTGGTAGTTCATTAAACAAGAGTAATACTTAAAGTTAGTTTATTTAAGGAAAAAAAAAGATTCCTTGCTCAGTGCAGCAGCATATACCCATGAGGCTCAGGCAGGAAGATTGCAAGTTGGAAGCCATCCTGGGCAACTTAATGAGACCTGTTTCAGAATTAAAAGTAAAAAGGGCTGGTGGTATAGCTCAGTGTTGGAGTGCCCCTGGGTTTAAAGACCATATCCATAAAATAAGAGGTATGTGTGTGTGGGGGGGTGGGGAGGGTGAATTTCTCATTTGCTACTTGTCAAAAACCTTCGTTGCCTAAAAGAGTCACATGCATAATTAAGCCAGATGACAAATAATCTTCGTATATCCTCTCTCTCTCTCTCTCTCTCTCTCTCTCTCTCTCTCTCTCTCTCCCTCCCCCCTCTCTTTCTGTCACATATACACAAACATATAAACAGAGATTAATTGGTTACTGATTTCTTTTCTTTTCAAAACAACATCTCAGTGGACTGTGAATGGACAACTGAGGGTTGGGTTTTTTACCACCAAACTGGTTCCTTCCGGCTCAGAGTTAACATTTGACTATCAGTTCCAAAGATATGGGTAAGTATTGTTTCTGCTCTATTTTGCTGCTTCTGATGGGAAAATAGGCTATTTAGATAGATTTAAAACTTTCATGTGAATTATTACAAGTTATATTTAGTATCAATTTATATATATGTATATTGTTTTGATTTTGGGTTTTTTTTCCCACTTCTTCCATTAAGGGTTATTTTACGGGAACTGTATAATTTTCTTCTGAACTTCATGCTGTCTTATTTATGTTAAAAAAAACCTTTACCATTACAGAAATGCCAACTCTGTGTTTGCATATGACTTATGTATACATAATTCAGCTTTAATAATTATCAACTGATGACTAATCATGTTTTACCTAAACCATATTCTACTCTTAAAATTAATTTTTTTTGAGTGTTGGGGTGTAGCTCAGTGATAGGCACTTGCCTAGCCCAGATGAGGCACTGGGTTAAATTCTCAGCACTACATAAAAATAAATAAATTATATAAAGGTATTGCGTTCATCTAGAACTTTAAAAAAAAATTTTTTTTTTGGTCTATTCAAAACAGTAACTGAGGCAGTAGCAAAGGATACCACTAACACTAAAGTGGGGAAGTTCTTATTTAATATTTCAAGGATAATAACTAAGTTTGAAACATATATAGGGGTTGGGGATGTGGCTCAAGCGGTAGCGCGCTCGCCTGCCATGCGTGCGGCCCGGGTTCGATCCTCAGCACCACATACCAACAAAGATGTTGTGTCCACCAAAGATTTAAAATAAATAAATAAATATTAAAAAAAAAGAAACATATATAAAATCCACAAGTTTTAACAGTATTTAAAAAAAATGCAGTGGACTGGGGATATAGCTCAGTTGGTAGAGTGCTCACCTCACATGCACAAGGCCCTGGGTTCAATCCCCAGCACCAAAAAAAAAAAAAAAAAAAAAGCAACTACAGTTAGTCATAATTGAAAGAACTAATTCATGACTTTGAAAACTAGTTTAAAAATAAAAGTGAGACAGGCTGGGGTTGTGGCTCAGTGGTGGAGTGGAGCGCTAGCCTAGCAAGTGCACAGCCCTGGGTTTGATTCTCAGCACAACATAAAAATGAATAAATAAAGGTATTGTGTCCAACTACAACTAAAAAATAAATACTAAAAAAATAATAAAAGAGGGAGTTGGGTGTGTTGGCACACATCTGTAATCCAAGTGATTTGGAAGGTTGAAGCAGAAAGATCACAGATTCAAGGCTAGTCTGGGGAATTAGCAAGATCTTGTCTCAAAATAAAAAGGGTTGGGGATGTAGCTCAATGGTAGAGCCTTTGCCTAGCATGCACAGGACCCTGGTTTCCATCTCCAGTATTGCAAAAAATAAAAAATTTAAATAGTCTAATAAATAAAAATAGTAGAGAGAAAAGTCAAGCATTCATCTTGCCTTTTATAGATGTTCTCTAGTTATTGAATTAAGAACAGTGTTATAATTTTTTGCAACACCTAAACAAATTAATAGATCGGAATAGTCATTATCAGTGGCTACCAATATCAAACACAGACTCTACTAATTGTGCCTTTATTTATTTATTTAATTTTGGTACTGGGCGTTGAACCCAAGTGTGCTTTACCTTTGAGCTACATCCCCCAGTTCCTGTTTTTTATTTTGAAACAGAGAAGTTGCTGAGGATCTTACTCACTGAGTCTGACTTTGAACTTGTGGATCTTCCTGCCTTAGCCTTCTGAGTTACTGGAATTGTAGGCATGTGCCACTATGGCTTAGTTTTTTGTGTCTCTTGATGAAAGGACACAGTGCTAAATGTGAAATTGTTTTACTAAAAGAAATTTTGCCTCTGAATTAGATCTCTAGTTCTAACTTACACATTTGTAGAAAAATACAGGAAATGGGAACTACGAGATGTATTTATCAAAATATGGACTTTGGGAAATTGTAGAACAAATGGTTTGGCTTTTTAAATAATTCACAAGAAAAAGAGAGTGACACAATTATAATGCTTGGGATAAATTAGTTAAAAGGTATTTGAGATAATAGGGAAAATTTGAATACCTAATGGATATTTGATGTTATTAAGGATATTATGGTTATTTTTATGATGATATTATGGTTGTTTTTAGAATGTTTTTAGAAAATGTTCTTAATATCTAGATATACATCCCAAAAGGCTGATATTACAATTGTTTCCTTTTGTCTTCGGTTTTTTTCCTTCTCTGGGTTTTGAGGGCTGTGCCTTGTACAAGATGATTTCTGATTATTAAGAAACCAATAGTTAAAAGGGTGGAAATTTCAAATAAGGTACAAAACTCTATTAAACCCCCCCTCCCATTATACCTGTGTAAGTTGGCAGCTTCTGGTTTTTATACTAAAATAGACATAGCTGGAGAGGTTTTTTGTTTGTTTTGGTGGTGGAGATTGAACTCAGGGATTTGTGCATGCGAGGCAAGCACTCTACCAACTGAGCTATATCCCCAGCCCCTTGGAGAATTTTTTTTCATATTTAGTCCTTTGAGTGCTGCCATATGAAAAAAATTTAATTCCTCTACTTTGTCCAATTTGGTTTCAATAATTGCTATTCTCGTGGTGAAGTTGTTTCAGATATTCCTTCAGATATTTCATGCTTCATGTTTTAGAACTTAGTGAACTCTGCAACTGATTATTTGATTATAAACCAGGACAAATGCCAGATGGCCATTTTCTATTCTGTCTGCTTCTTATGTCATAATACTGTCCTATCATATTCTGTGTAGGACTCTATTCTTTCCCTCTGTACTTGTATTGTCTATTCTCTTTGAGGAAAAGGAATCTGGACATAAGGTGATCTTTGTAAATCCCTACTTGATTTATTGAATAATTTATTTTTGTGTCTCTAATTGTTAAGGTCTTATACTAAAGTCAGTTTACTTTTTGGATGCTCCTTTATGTTGTCTTCAGTTGCATAGGTAGTTTCTGCCCAAGCCTATAGACTTGCTTCTGTGTTCTTTTCTATCACTCTCCCTTACCTCCATGGTTACAATTGATTATTGTACTTGTTACTACAGTGTATCATTCTTATATGGTAATAATTTTTAATGATGAAGTATTTCCTTTTTGAGTATCATGTAATCATTTTATACTTGGTTTAATAATCCATTTTATTTGTTTTATGTGCCAATTAAACATTTACATTTGTTATAGTTGCCTAGCTATATAAGCAATTTTGTTCTTAGCCCAAATATGTATGATTTCTTATTTTCAAAAATTAGTATTCTCATTAAATGGAGAAATCACTCTTTAACTTGTTGCCTAGTTTTGTGTAACAAGTAAAAGAAGACTGGAAGAAGAATGAATTTTTTAAAAAATAATTTTTAGTTGTCAGTGGATCTTTTTATTCATATGCGGTGCTAAGGATGGAACCCAGGGCCTCACACATGCCAGGCGAGCACTCTACCACTGAGCCAAACTCCAGCCCCAAGAATGAATATTTTTAAGAGCTAGTTTGTTAGTAGCAAGTTTGTTGGAGTATCTTAAAACTAACCATTTTTTTCTCTTTGTTTTAATTTCCTTTAGATCTGTATAATTCTTATATGTAATTGTTATATTGTTGACATTTTTATACGGTTTACTTCAATATAACTGACTTCTTTTCTGTGCTCTTTGAACAGCAAAGAAGCTCAGAAATGTTTCTGTGGGTCAGCTAATTGCCGGGGTTATCTGGGAGGAGAAAACAGAGTTAGCATCAGAGCAGCAGGAGGGAAAATGAAGAAGGAACGATCTCGTAAGAAGGATTCAGTAAGTGTTCCATCTTTCCTTCAACTTTCATAGTAAAAATTTTTAAGAAGATAAATAGCTTTTCTGATTGAAGTTTAAAAAAATCATACTACTTTACTGAGAAATCCAGGATCAAAAGAGATATTACTAGATAAGAGGCGTGATTGACTATTTTTATTTCAGATTCTTAGAGATTAGAGTTGGGAACTGAGAACTACTGAAGTAATCTTGAAAATACCAGAGCTAATAGATATTCAGAACCTGTAAAATTCAATACAAATAAAATATTTGTCTTTTCTGTTATATACTGTCCTATCATATTCTGTGTAGGACTCTATTTTTAAGTCTATGTATTTCTAATTATTTATTATACACTTGTCATCTGTTTGGAACTCTAAACTTCTTTTTTTTTTAAACATTATTTTAATTATTGATGGGCCTTTATTTATTTATTTATACGTGGTGTTAATTAAGACTTGAACCCAGTGCCTCATACATGCTAGGCAAGTGCTGTACCACTGAGCTCTACACCCCAGCCCTAAACTTTATTTATTTTTTATTTTTTAAACTTTATTTATTTATTTATTTGAGATGAGAGACTTGTATGTTGCCCAGGCTTGCCTTGTACTCCTGGGCTTAAGCGATCCTCCTGCTTCAGCCTCCTGAGTAACTGGAATTATAAGCATGAGCCACTATACCCAGTGGAATAGACAACCCAAGAAAGGAGTTTTCTCAGATGGTCTTTTCATTTAATGAAACAGTAGTTGATATGTTTTCCCCCTCCCATTTTTTTGAAAAACACCTGTCTCGCCTGATGAGTAAGGATAGTATCGTATTACTAAAAGGACTCTCAACTGGGACAAGGACTTTGAATTGTTTTTAAAGATTTCTCCTTCTGCCCTGGACATGATCTATAATCCCAGCTGTTTGGGAGATTGAAGCTGGAGGATCACCAGTTCCAGTCCAGCCTGGGCAACATAGACCTTGTTTCAAAATAAAATGAAAACAAAATCATAAAAGCCCAAATTACCATCTTCTTTTTTTTGGAGGGGGGGTAGGCAGGGGGAGCAGGTACTGAGGATTGAACCTAAGGGCACTTAACCACTGAGCCACATCCCTAGCCCTTTTTTGTATTTTATTAGAGACAGGGTCTCACTGACTTGCTTAGTGCCCCTCTAAATTGCTGAGACTGGCTTTGAACCTCCTGCCATAGCCTCCCAAGCCACTGGGATTACAGGCGCATGCCCCTGCACCCAGCTTCTTCTTTTTTTATTTTGAGGACCCCTTTACTAGAGCCCTGTTTTCTTAAAAAAGTATAATCTTTGTATACCTGACTGGGTCCATTAAAAAAAAAAAAGGAAGCGTATTTTAAAGGCTGATCCCCAAATGTATGAATCTTGGTTGAAGGGCTGTGCAGGGGCTAAAGTTTAGGGCATTAGTCAGCAATGTTTCTTATGAAATTGACTCATTCTTGGATTTTGGAGAAACCAATACTGTTAAGAATTATAAATGACAATTTTATTTGTGTAGATATGGAGATAAAGTACGAGTATGCTGAAAGTATGATGAGTAAGAGATGATGTCAGTAAGTGCAAATTAACTTTAGGGAATTATAAAAAGTCTGAATTCTATAAGAAGATATGGTTAGCACAAAACATTGGAAAGGGCTACTTAAAAATGCAGAAAAGGACAGTATATATACCCATATTTTTTACCACCTAAGATGAACAAATGTTTTTTTATTTTTTGTTTTTGGTTGTTGATGGACCTTTATTTTATTTATTCATATGTGGTACTAAGAATCAAACCCAGTGCCTCACACATGCTAGGCAAGCACACTTCCACTGAGCTACAACCCCAGCCCACAAATGTTTTTTTGAGTACTGTGTTTACTTCAGTTTTCTTTTTAGAGAGCATATATGGTATAGCTGTATGCCAGGTACTTGACTTATTGACTCGTTTAATTAACTCTTAAATTAGATATGGTCATTTTCCCCCTTTCACAGATGAGACACTGAAGCATGGAGTTTATAAGATCACCTCATGTCTCTGATCTTAACTATTATGCTACAGTGTAGTTGACTAGAGAACAATCCCATTGCTTCTCACCTCTGAGAAAACTGTGTCCATATTAGTCAGTATTTCTGTGTTTTAAAATATTGAGTTGCAGAGTTTTTTAGAAATGATAAAGCACTGGGGCTGGGGTTGTGGCTCAGTGGTAGAGTGCTCACCTAGCATGTGTGAGGCCCTGGATTCAATCCTTAGCACCACATAAAAATAAATAAATAAAATAAAGGTATTGTGTCCAACTATAACTAAAAAACAAATATTTTTTTAAAATGTGTGTGTATATATATATTCATAATATATATCCACATTTTGTTTTTTACTCTTATTTTTGAATTTGATCAATGTTGATACAAATAGATAAAAATTACATACATATGTAAATAATAGTTACTTATTTATTGGTACTGGTGATTGAACCCAGGGATTGAACTTGCTAGGCAAGCACTTTACCATGAAAGTATGTGCCCAGCCCTTTTAAAAAAAAATTTTTTTTTTGAAACTTGGTGTTGCTAAGTTGTCTAGGCTGTGATCCTTCTGCCTCAGCCTCCTAAGTAACCCCTATTTGTAATTGCCATAAAGTTTTTCATTGTTTAACAATTTATTTACATATTTTACTGATGGACACTTACGTTTCCAATTTTCCAGTGCAACAGTGAATGTTTATGTCTCTTTTGCATGTTTTTTAAATAAGATATATACATGGGGGCTAGAGATATATGGGGGCTAGAGATATGGCTCATTGGTAGAGTTCTTGCCTTGCATGACCAACACCCTGGGTTCAGTGATCCTTAACAATGGGGAAAAAGATGTATACATCACTGTGGTGTCCTTAGCCTTCTTTTTTGGGAGGGCGGGGGAGGAAAGGGTGGTTTACTGAGGATTGAACTCAGAGGCACTTGACCACTGAGTCACATCCCCAACCATATTTTGTATTTTATTTAGAGACAGGATCTCCTTGAATTGCTTAGCACCTTGCTTTTGCTGAGGCTGACTTTGAACTCTTGGTCCTCTTGTCTCAGCCTCCTGAACCACTGAATTATAGGAGAATGCCACCATGCCCAGCTTCTTACTTAGCCTTCTTGATTTGACTATTTCAGGAATTTTTTCTTTAAATTCCATAAAGATTGCTTTTGTTGTTAACTCTAGTTTCATGTGATTGACAGTTTACCAGAATAGCCGTAAAATAGTCATTAGACATGACCTTAGTTCGCATCTTCATAAGAACTTTCCAGTGGCTGTTTTCTGTTTTCAGAACTTATATAATAAACACATTTTAAAAACTGTTTTCTTTTTGGTAGGAATCGGTCATGTACTGTTATGATTCATAGGCAATACTATACCCATTATTACCTTTATCAGTTAGCTTACTGAGGCCTTGACAAGATTTAAGGACAACTCCAGAGAACTCAGATCTAGGTATTCCAGTGATTGGTTTCTTTGTTTATATGATGGTAATGGTGTGTCCATTTCAGGATAGGCTTTGGTGCTTATGAACTGAATTAGATATAAATTGTATCCAGTAATCATAGGTTACTCCACATATGAATTTGAAGTTACTCTGTTCAGAGAATGCATATTTTGGGTAAACCTTTGCTGTCATAGAGGAATTACCCAGAAAGAACCTAGGTTCTTAGAATGATGTAAAAGATCATTTGACCTTAACTCTAATAAAGATTTTAATACTAGTTTAATTTTACTTGGGTTATTTCCTGCTGAGATTCCCTATTGTTTGTCTAGATTTTGAATTCTGCAGTTTCAGTTGAGCAAAATCATATAAATAGCATCTCTTGAATTCCCAAGAGTGAGCCTTGATAAAGCCATGGAAAGGGGGCTGGGGCTATAGCTCAGCAGTAGAGTGCTTGCTTAGCATGTGTGAGGCCCTGGGTTCAATCCTCAGCACCACATACAAATGGATAAATAGAATAAAGGTATTTATAAAAAAAAAGATTTAGTTAAAAAATAGAAAAGCCATGGAAAGGACAAGATAGCAACAGTTTAGAATATAGTTTTGCATGTATAAAAATATTAATAAAAATGTTTGAGTAATGATTGCATTATAATAGTCTGAATAATAGTCTTGATTGGTAAGCATTAAAAAAACAAAACAAAACAAAAAAAACTTTGGCCTAGCCAGGTGTGGTGGCTCACGCCTGTAATCCCAGTGGCTCAGGAGGCTGAGGCGGGAGGATCATGAGTTCAGAGCCAGCCTAGGCAACTTAGTGAGGAATTTAGCAACTCAGACCCTGTCACTAAATAAAATATAAAAAAGGGCTGGGGATGTGGCTCAGTGGTTAAGCATCCTGGGTTCGATCCTCAGTACAAAAAAAAAAAAAAATCTTTGCCCTTATAAATGTACCCATATATAGGTCCTTAACAAAACTATAAATTCTTTTACAACGTGATTATCCTGTTAGGTATGTCACACACTAGGTGTTTAAATACTTGCTGAAAGTATAAGTCTATTATGACCCAATGTCATTTGTTGCTTATAGTTTGAAATTGCAAATGAGATATTTTTAAACTTCCCTTAGTCTCTGTTGAGTTTATGAAACAAATTAATTACTGATTTATATAATAAAGATGGTGACAAGCCATATGAAGGAGAGGAAATATTTGCTTTCAGCAGATGTCTAGAATACACATATTAGAGTCCCTACTAATCAGTAAGAAAAAACAACTAACATAAGAAAAATAGACAACTTCCTCAGATACTTCACTAATCTGAATAGCCAATAAATATGGAAATATGTTCAACCTTATTAGTAAGGGAGTACAAATTAAAAGTACTATTTACACACTTGCCAGATTGATAGAAATTAAGTTTTATCATGCATAATTTTGACAGGCGATCTCATACACTGCTTGTGGTGGGTGAAAACACTTCAGCATTATTTACTAAAAGGTGAATGTATGTGTACCATATTGAGCCAGAATTTGTACTCATTGGGTGTGTAACCAAAGAGAAGATATAATATCCATCAGAAATCATAGCATGGCTTAGAATATCAGAAAAGTTTGAATCATTAACATTAGAAACATTTAACATTAGAAATGGATAAATTATACTATAATTATATAATGGAAAAAATAGTCATGAAAATGGCTGCATGCTACAACATGGATGATTCTTAAATCATAAGGTTGAGTGAAAGAAACCTATAGTAGTAAATCTATAAAGAAATTAAAGAACTTTCACCTAAAAAGTTAAGATAAATTAAATTATATCTTTTTTAATTGGTGCATTATAATTATATAGTTGTGGGATTTGTTGCAACATATTCTTTTTTTAAGAGTTTTTAAAGATGAACTCAATATGTTTATTTTTTATGTGGTGCTGAGGAACGAATCCAATGTCTCATATGTGCGAGGCAAGCTCTCTACTGCTGAGCTATAACCCCAGCCCCTGTTGTTACATATTCATACATGCAAAATAAATTATTTCTAGAGCATAGGAAGGAGAGGTGTTCTAACTTAGAAGGATGCATGGAGCATTTATGGAATGCTGACAGTATTCCAGTTTTTGTTTTTGTCTTAAGCTGGGTAATAGTTATATATACAGGTGTTGCTCACTTACTGTTTTATTAAATCTATTTGTTTGCTAATACAGTGTGTGTATGTGTGTGTGTGTGTGTATATATATATATTTTTTTTTATATATATTATATATATGTATATATGGTCTATTTCATCAAAAAGTATGTAAAGTAGTTCTTGAATTCCTTCAAGATAGTTCATGGGCAAAAATATTAATTACAGATGGTCCCCAGCTTAATGATATTTCAACTTAACAATTTTTCGACTTTGATCTCTTCTGGCAGCTAGTGATATACAATTCTATACTCTTCTGATGCTGGGCACCTATAGCAAGCCACAGCTCCTAGTCAGCCACTTAATCATGAGGATAAACAACTGATACTCTATAGTATACTATATCCTAAGGTACGAAATTCAGTAGGTAAGGTGTATGAAATACATTTTTGACTGAACGATGTTTTGAACTTACGATGGATTTATCTGGACCTAGCCCCATCATAAGTTGGAGACCATCTGTCCATCTGTCTTAAAGAATAAATGCTATCTTGGACTGATTAATATTTAACTGAATAAGTTTTCAAGTGCTATATACTTGTGCATATACGTATATTTTCAATATCAATAATTTATTAAAATATATCCTAATTCTTACATTTTTATGTTTACTTTTAGTTATCACAGGTGCTTTTGGGGAGGTGGTGAACCATAAATAAAATTATTTTTAGTAAATATAAATTTATTTATTTATTTAGGGAGTTGAATCCAGGTGTGTTCTACCACTGAACTACATTCCTAATCCTTTTTATTTTTCATTTTGAGTCAGAGTCTTTAAGTTTTTCAGACTGGGATCCTGCTATCTCAGCTTCCCAAATAGCTGGGGTTACAGGAATTTACCACCACACCCAACTGTCACTGTTATTTAAGCATAATATTTAAATCTGAAGTGCCCAATGAATATATGTAGATTACAAAGCATAGTTTGAAAGTAAACCTTTGTGAACATTTCCGCTTCTTTTTCCTTGTGTAGCCCCTCAAAGTTGACCACTTGTAATTGTGTCTCACTCCTTTGCTTTTTTAAAAATCAATTTTCTATGTATTTATCCCAAAAATGCATATTTCAAGATGCACAAAAATGGTTTAATATTAGCATGTAATCTTCTGAAGCTCACCTTTTTACAAGACCAGTGGATATTGTTGCATTTGGCTGCACTTGATTTCTTTCATTGAGGAATTATAGTCCATTGAGTGAAAACACCAGTTTATATTCAATCAGACCACATATTATTGGCAGTGTTTTGCTATTATGAATGTTGCTTCAGTGAGCTTTCATATGCATCTGTGGCTCTTTTCTTTTAAAGAGGAATTGTTGAGTCAAGGGGATACAAATATTTTTCCAACTAATGTTTTTTTTTTTTCCTATAGTACTTTTCATCTAGTATAATTTGGCAGTTTTTTTCCTGTCTGGTTTTATTGTAAATTCTCCTGCACCTAAAATTATATTTGACTTAATTATATTTTTTATAGCAAAGAAAAATTTAATATTTTCTCACAATATGAAAGTGCTAAAATATGGTAGATGAATTATATGATTATTTAGTATATATTAAGTACTTGGCATAGTGATGAATGGTTTAAGTATATTTTATATAAATATATTAAAATCTGCAAAAGTGGTATTGCTGTCTTATTTCACATAGGTTAGTAGTTATATCATGAGTAAATTTTTGCATAGGTAAAAGGATTAACCTAGGTCCAAAGCCAATTATTGCCTGAGCTGAGAGTCATACCTATGTATAGCTGGTACTTTCTCCCCTAACTCATGCTCTTTCAGTACCATTGAAAAAATATGCACACATTAAAAAATCAGTTCTTCAAATGTTTTTAATTTTATAAGAACATGCCTATGTCTTAATATATATAAAACCATGATAGAAAATTATAGGCCAGTGTAAATACCCCTAGAAAAATGGTTGTAAAATAATATGTCAAAGAATTATCAGCACCTGGATGATTTTATTCCTTACACTTTTAAAGTTTTCTGTAAAAGAACATGAGATTTTTATAATTAAAAGTGACTAAGATTATTTCATATTTACAAGTGTTAAAAGTTTATTGCAATAATTTGCATAGTCTACATTTTCATATCAGTTATAAAAATCTCTGCAAAGCTTATTTTTATTAAGATCTTATAAATCTTTATTTTTAATCTAAATCAAATCCCAGATCTCATTACCTGCATTTTTTGATACATATCTGATGGATGAATGAAATGCTTTTCAGATTGGTCTTACCAATTTAGATTTTCATCACTTTTTGACTTGGTAGTATCAAATTTTTTTCCCCTCCCTAGTCTAATAATATTTCCTAATGTGGTCTTACTTTCATTTTCCTAATTACTGGTGAGACTGAGCATATTTTCAGGTACTTTTATTGTTAAGTTAGCAAGGTTTTTGTTTTGTTTTGTTTGTTTTATTTTTTTAAATAACCAGATATTTTTCTTTGCTGTGGTAGGTAGATGGAGAGCTAGAAGCATTGATGGAAAATGGTGAAGGTCTCTCTGATAAAAACCAGGTACTCAGTTTATCACGATTAATGGTTCGAATTGAAACTTTGGAGCAGAAACTTACCTGCCTTGAGCTCATTCAGGTGAACACTTAATATTAATTTACTATTTATTTCTGAATTTGGGTGAAACATTTAAACTATAATCCAGCTAATGAAAATTGTCTTGTTTTTTTTAATGGATTTGTAAGTTTTGTATGACTTTGAAACCTTATACTATTAAAAATGACTGAAGAGTTTAATATTACTAGTAGAGCTTCTCTTCTTCATGGCACTTTCTCACTTTTTCATGGCACAATCCCCACATTATTCCTATTCTAGTTATTTTTAGTGTATGGTCTCAAAGCAAGAAATTTTAACAGTAATCTCATTTATTCTAGTTTATTAAGTATGCCATAAGAAATCGAATGATAAAAAAGAATGATTTTTTTAAAAAAAATAACAAAAGAAAGCATCCGAAAGAGAAAAAAGAAAATGATTTAAAGACTAATTTTTGTGGTTTTGTTTTTTCAGTAAAAATAGTAGATGACAATTTTTTCCTTAGTCATTCAGACTTGAATTTCATCATAAATGATCTTTTTATAATTTCCTACTTTTTAGGTAATTCCAGGTTTTCTATCAGAAAGGCATACATTTTACATATCAGAAAAAAAATGTACTCCATTACTTTAAAGCATTTGTTAGTTGTATATTTCTGTTGTGTGTGTATGTGTGTGTTTTATGAATATAAATGAACTCTTTGGTCCTCTCCATGGCCTTCTTTAACACTCTCTCTGGTATTACCTCCCCATTATCCTGCATCCTCCTCTCTTTCACCATGAAAGAACACACACTCACAGTCCTGCCTGAAGTCTTTTCTGGAACGTCATGGGCTGTCTTTATTGTGGATTTGGATGGCAGAGCTTGGTGATGGCCGGGAAAGTAACCAGAAACTTCAAGAAGAGGTCAGTTTACATTTATCCTGCCTTTTTTTTTTTCCCCCCAGTACTGAAGATTAAACTCTACCACTGAGCTATACCCCTAGTCCATTTTACTTTTTATTTTGAGGCAAGGTCTCACTGAGTTGCTAAGGTTGGTCTTGAACTTGTGATCCTCCTGCCTCACTCAGCCTCTTTAGTCCCTGAGATTATAGATATACACCACTACATCCAACTTGCTTATTTCTTAAAACGGTCATATTGATTGCTCAGGTTAAGGATATGTGGTAACATCAGGGATTATGAATTTCATACTATACTTACCATTGGCATTAATTAATAAAAATTATTACCCTCATATCATTTCTCAAACCATAACCTTTCATATTTCTTGCTAGTTTGTGAGTTTGCCCTCTGATTTTCCCTGTGATATCTACTTAAAGTTTGGTACTATGTAGCTGGGAACTATAACAGCAAGATATGATACTGTAGTTAAGTGAATGATCAGTTTGTTGCTAAGATCATAGTTTTAAATGATGGGAAATGATATACAACTTTTATTCTGGGGTTCTGAAAAAATGGTGAAGAGCTAAATTCTGGATTACAAGAATAAGGACATTCTGAGAAGCAAATAAGTCTATTAAAAGATCTAAAGTAAGATTGATTAGTATTATTGTTTAGTGGAGTTGTAGTTTTTACACCTTCCATGAAATTTCTAATTTGATGCATTGTGTTTTAAAAATCATAATTTCTGATCATTTATTTAATAAAACACTTTTAGAACCAAAAAACAACGAGGTAATTATTCTTGCCTCCATCCTTCTTCCCTGGGGTTTCTGTAGAACTACATTAGAGAGTACTTTGATAGAAATTCTTGGATTTCAGAATGGGGGATGTGTCTGTGATTGAAGAGAGTGTCTCTTCCTGCTAGATAGCTATTTATCAGCAAAGGTTGAGGAAGTAATGTGAGACATCATTTAAATATATGTTGTTACATGTTTCCTAAGCCTCTATTACAGTCAGTTGGGGAACTTTATAAAAAACAGTATTCGGGTTAAGATCTAGTAGTGTATATATTTTTTAAAAAGCTACATAGGTTTGGGAACTACTGGCGAGAATATTATTCAGTCCCATTTAATGTTGTCAGTAGTCATCTTCTCTGCATTTTATTCTTGTGGATTAGACTTAATTAAATAGTTTTCCTTCCTTTCTAAAGGAAAATAGTATTATCTTAAATAGTTATGTTAAAGTCATCTATGTTTACATAGAGTTAACATCTTAATTTAGTAAGACTACAAAAATGTAGTACTCCTGCAGAAATGGCTGAGTCCCATCCAGAGGTTTGAAAGGTCATCTGTACAAAGTGATATGATTTTTTTTAATTATGTTTAATCAGATTATAAAGACTTTGGAACATTTGCCCATTCCTACTAAAAATATGTTGGAGGAAAGCAAAGTACTTCCAATTATTCAACGTTGGTCTCAGACAAAGACTGCTGTACCTCAGCTGAGTGAAGGAGATGGGTATTCTAGTGAGAATACATCACGTGCTCATACACCACTCAATACACCTGATCCTTCCACCAAGCTGAGCACAGAAGCTGACACAGACACTCCCAAGAAATTCATGTTTCGCAGACTTAAAATTATAAGTGAAAATAGCATGGACAGTGCAATCTCTGATGCAACCAGTGAGCTAGAAGGCAAGGATGGCAAAGAGGACCTTGATCAGTTAGAAAATGTCACTCTAGAGGATGAAGAAGAGTTGCAATCACAACAGCTACTACCACAACAGCTGCTTGAGTCCAAAGTAGAGAGTGAAACCACCGTGGAGGCCAGTAAGCTATGCACATCTGAACCAGAGGCTGACACTGAGATAGAGCTCAAAGAGAGTAATGGTTCAAAACTAGAAGAACCTATTGCAGAAGAAACACCATCCCAAGATGAAGAGGAGGGTGTGTCTGATGTGGAGAGTGAGAGGAGCCAAGAACAACCAGATAAAACAGTGGATATAAGTGATTTGGCCACCAAACTACTGGACAGTTGGAAAGATTTGAAGGTAAGAAAACAGTTTATGGTTCACTTTAACTTGAATTATTTAGTTGTAGAGTTCTGTAAACTTAAGTTGAATTGTCTACTTTTCTAGTCATGTATATTTCTAAAAAATGGAATACCATCTCTCTTACTATCAGCTAATGATAAATGTGTCTGAACTATCATTTAAGTCTTGGCAGGAGTCATAGCAGCCAATATAGAAGTTCCCCCTTTTCCCTCATTAAAAGCATATCACATTAATTTCTTAAGTCATTCAAATGCTCTTTACATGAAAAGCAAAATTAATAATCACTTGAGTAGGGGCTGGAATTGTGGCTCAGCGGTGGAGCGCTTGCCTAGCACGGGTGGGGCCCGGGTTCGATCCTCAGCACCACATAAAAATAAAGGCATTGTGTTGTGTCCATCTACACCTAAAAAATAAATATTAAAAAAATAATAACCACTTGAGTAACAAACTTGTGATTCTATTTGAAATCTTTTTGAAATGAAAAAAAATAAAATTAATTAAAAAATAAAATTTATTGGAAAACCAAAGAAATTTAGCAATTTTTCATCAAAAATGAACATGAATTTTTATTTTAGAAAACAACTGTAAGGAGCTAGTTGATATTTAATTATTTCCATGGTTTCTGAAATAGACCTTTTTATTTTTTATTTTTTTGGTACAGGGATTGAACCCAGAGGTACTTAACCACTGAGTTATATCCCCAGCCCTTTTTTTTTTAAATTTTTGAGACAGGGTCTTGCTAAGTTGCTTAAGGCTTCACTAAGTTGCCAGACGTGGCTTTGAGCTCATAAGTCTTCTTTAGCTTCCTAAGTTGTTGGGATTATAGATGTGTATTATCATGCCCAGCCAGACCTACTTTTTAATGCCTATTTCTTTGGAAAAAAGATGTTATCTTAAAGAAAAATAGAAAGGCCTGGACCCTTATGGCTAATACATATAATCTTTTGTTAAAAGAGCGTAGTAAGATGTACAGGGTTTGCTTTGCCAAAATCCCCATCTGAGTCTTGGATAAACACAAGAGTGTATAACAAGCTGAGCATGAGAAGCATGGTAACATTTTGGTGTTAAGTGATCTGTAGGCCTTGAGGACCCTGTGGGAACAGGTTACTTTCTACCTTTCTGTTTTTCTGTTCCTCTTTTCTTCTGCCCAAGGTGAAATGGTCAGATAAACCAGCAATCCAGGTTTATTTGCAGCAAGATGAACCTACAAAACTCACCCCATTAGGTATACTGTGATTTGACCTGATGAAACTGGAACTGACCTTACACTGAACAAAATAAATAGTTTGTTGATTGTATACGGTGCTTCCTATTTCCTACATTGAGACCCTTTAAGTCTGGTGTGGTTTCAGCTTTTATTTGCTGATTTGCGCTCTTACTCATGTTACTCTTTCATCACGTTCATCTTTTTATAAATATAAAAGGAAGCGTTCATAGTAAGTCTGCTTATGAAACAGTGTGTGAACTACAGGTATGAGAATTGCATTTAGTTAAAAGAAATGTCAGGATGGTAACTTGGTGGACCTTTACTTAAGTCTTGCTTTGTGACAGTCCAGAGGTCCCTAAAAGAAGTCTCTCTTGTGTTTGGAGGTTGCCGGTGGAACCTGAATTTTAACTGTAGCTTAGTAATAGAAGTAGTGATGGAGACAAGTATACAAGATGATTTATTCTATTACGATTGAACCTGGGGGTGCTCTACCATTAAGCTACATCCCCTGACCTTATAATTTTTTATTTTGAAACAGGATCTTACTGAGTTTCCAGGGCTGGCCTCAAACTTGGAATCCTCCTGCCTTAACCTCCAAATTAACTAGGATTATAGATGTGTACCACCCTATAGCCACAGTTATGTAGGAGGAAAGTGAATGGTGGGGAGTTTGTAGACAATTTTTTGCTTGGGGAATCTCCGGTTGACCTAAAATTTTTAAATAGCTGAGGTACAATCATCATAAACCTGTCTTCGTAGACTCTGTAAAAAGCAAATATTTTTGTTTCTCTCTGTAATAGGTTGTTTCTGTAATTATAATGGTGTGAATTATTCTCTAGGATATATTTAACCTGATTAGATGTAATTGGAATAATTTAAACTCATTCTGGAGGTACATTTTTCAGTCCTACAAATTGTTTCTTCCCCTTCTTCTTATCCTCCCCACTTTTATCTGAAAGATCAAAACAGTTTTACAGTAATAAGTAAGTTTATGATCCCTTTGACTTGAGGTTTAAATTTTATTTATACTTAAAATATATTCTTCTTATTCTTCATACTTTGGGTTTATCCTTATTTTTAGCATCAAGGGAACCATTAAATAAAATTCTCCTTTCTTCAAACTAGTTTGTTCTGGAATTGCATTACTGAGAAACTGTCTTTACTTGACTGTGAGTGGTGATGTTTTGTTACCAATTGGTGCTGTGTTACACATTGGTTCTTAATTCTTCTATCATTCTAATTAACATTTATTCTGGCTTCGATTTCTAAACTCTGATTATGGTTGTCCTTTGAAAAAAGATACTTTAGTTTGCATTTAAGTAGTAGTCTGATCTCAGGAACCCATAAATTTGAATATGTCTTAGTGAAACACATTGACCTAATGTGATTACTGTACATCTGTACTATCCCGGCATTGAAAGAGTTAACTACTTCTGTCTGACTTCCACCTATGTGTTCAAGTAGACATTGGCTGAAAAGAAAATGTCTTATTCAACCAACCTTTATTAAGCACCTGTTGCCAAGCAGTATATTAGTTGCTGGTACTTAATTTCAAGATCATACTAAAAAACATTGATTTGAGATTGTTATATTAGCCACTCCAAGTCTGCCTGACCTGGGGCCACCATAACATTGCTGAACATGTGCTCCACTTGGCTTCTCTACCCTGGATGGAGTGAAGAACTGAAAGCAATTGCTTCCCATTCCTTAATACTTGGTTTTGCTGTGAAGGCAGACTATAATAGGGATCATCAATAAATGAAAGAGGGTGGGAGGGAAGGGAATGAAGCTTCATGAATTACTCTTTGTCCTCCCAGATCTGATGATGATCCCCTTGTAACTTGAACCATTTCCATCTAGCTTCTCAGGGCAGCAAGGAGCTTGTTAACATCACCAGCTGACCATGTGTCTCCTTTTCTCAACTCCATTTCCAACTTCGTGCTGAAGAAAAACGAGAACCTAGCGTGCATTCTCTGAAGAAACAGGAAGATGGTTGGGAAGTTGGATGATGCATGAAAAATATAATAGGTGAAAAGAGGACAGAGGTGGTTAACTCACTGGCGCCGGCGTTATTTTGGTGCGTCCATTGCCGACAATGGATGTCGTTCCGGGAAAATCCCTACTTCTGGCGAGAAAGGATTAAGTGAGCTACTTTTTCTATACCTATATACACAGGACCACTGCCTTGACTCCACAAGGCTTACACACTTTGACTCCTAAAGTAGACCTAAACCAGAAACATCACCTAGCCCATTGTTACTTATGAGCATGTATTCATTTTCATGTGCAAATTTACCAGGCTACATTTTCAGCAGGGACATGTGCATAATTTCTGTTTGCAAAAGGAGTTGTTGTACATTATCCCCCATGCTGAAAATATAGCCTAGATTTCACAAGGCAAAACAGCTGATTTCAAGTGATGACTAATTATAACTTGACTGGAAAATCTTCATTCATTTGGATCATATGAAGAGGAGGTAAGGTTCTCATGAACTTGGCGATTTCAATTGCTGTTAAACATCAAAAGATTGTAGTAATTAGTTATTCCAGAGCTTCTCTTATAAATACCTAGAATATAGGATATTCAACTCTCCTTATAATGAAATCTGGGTAGTTCTTTTTGTACCTGGATTTAGATAATTTAGGGACAGCATTCCCTGTGCATGATAAGTTAAGCTCTTCTTATTGGCTATTCATGTTCTTCTTCTATTCATCTTTATCTAGAGATATCTTTAATTATAAAATGCAGTATTTGCCTAGAAATCTAAGCATTAAACTCCTTACAGAAAGCTAAATAAAACAGTTAACCAAAAGTGAAAAGTTTTGAGTCACTGCTTGGAATTTCACTCCATCACTATGTAAAGTCTGTGCAACATTGAAAATGAAGTTACATGTCCTGGATTTCTGTGATAAATTTCAAAGTTCTCAGTACAGTAAAAGATTATTCTATATCAATGAGGATCAATATTACTTATCCTGTTTTTTTAAAAATAAATTTAGACTTGTCCTCCAAAAAATGCTGTTTTAGATACTGCTGCATTAAAAATTTGGTTAGAAGGCAGAAATGTTCTAAAACTCTCTAGAGGTCCATTTGTTATCAGATAAAATATTTTCATCTAAATTAGGGATTGACCAAATATGCCTTACTGCCTATTTTATGAAGTGTTTTTGAAACCCAGCCATACTCATCATTTATTTATTGTCTTTTGGCTGCTTTTACACTGTGGTGATAAGAGTTGAATAGTTGCCACAAAGATGAAATGGCTCACAAAACCTATAATATTTACTATCTTGTCCTTCACAGAAAAAGTTTGCCAACACCTGATCTAAATGATAAAGTACTGAATCTGGCAGCTGTAAATATTCTGGTTTTGAATGAAGTCATTTTCACTTTACTCTTTTGGGTGAGCTCTTAATTCTGTTTCCATAAATAAATACATAATAATCATGTTTCTATTGCCCGTTTAGTTAGGCTTTTTAAAACTTCTGACTTTGTTTAGGAAAAGTTACTTTAAATGATTTGGATGTAGAACTATCTGAGATGTGAGAGAATGATATTTGTTATAAAAAAAGGATTTCTAGTTTAGAAGAGACCTTAAGGAGTGTTGTCCTTTCTCAGGATCATGAACAAATCAGCCAGAAACTTAAGAGACTTTTCCAGTGTAAATTTAGGTGGTATAATTTAGTCTTGTATGTAATCATAATGAAAATATATACATTTTTCTCCTTAACATTTAAAATTTTTAATTCTAGTATAATTTCAGACTGAAAATACTGAGAATAATATTCAGTATGTATTCTACATACAATTCAAATTCTAGTGAGAAATATAGAGAAAATTGGGCTAAATATTCCTCTAAACTTTTTGTTCAGGTTCCCCAGTGTTAACATATTGCCAAATTTTCTTTATCATTTTTTTCTGAGTAAATTACAGATATAATGTCCCATAATCCCTAAACAGTTTGCATTTCCTAAAAATGAAGACATTCTCTTGTGTGACTTTAGTATATTTACCAAAGTCAGAAAATTATAGCAATATAGTACTATCATCTAATTAACAAATTTCATTCAAATTATGTCAGTTGTTCATATAATGCCCTTTATATCAAAAATAGTAATTTTTTTTTCTGACCAAGAATCTAGTGTGGGAGCAACATAACATTGAGTTATATCTTTTTAAGTATTATTAATCTGAAATAGTCTCTTTTTCTTTCTTTTGTTTTAATTGTAGACAGACACAATACCTTTATTTATTTTATTTTTATGTGGTGCTCAGAATCAAACCCAGTGCCTCACCAGGTGCTAAGTGAGTTCTCCTCCACTGAGCCACAACCCCACCCCAGGAATAGTTTCTTAGTCTTCCTTTGTCTTTTATATACTTAGCCTTTTTAAATATATATATTTTTAAAATTTTGTGGATTATCCCTCATTTTGGGTTTGTCTGAAGTGTTTTTTTTTTTTTTTTAAATTCAGATGATATGTTTTTGTCCATAGTATTATAGTAGTGTTCTTCATATGATAATTGATTTATCCCATTCCTGGCATTGTCCACCTTGGTCAAGGTATTGTTTGACTTCTCCAATGTAAAATTATTCTTTCTCCTTTTATAATGAAAAAACATCACACATGAGCAATTTTGAAAATATGTGAATTCTGTTTTTCATCAAAATAGTCAGTTATGTTCAACATCCAGAGTTATGCCTGAATCACTGTGTTGATTGATAAATGAGTTTTCTAATCCATTAAACTTTTTTTTTCTGTTGATTGGTTAGCATTCTTTTTAAGAGTAAGCAAGGGCTTTACAAACATTTGTTTATTCATTGATTTGTGTTAATGTAGATTCGTGTACTCTTGTTTTATTCATTAGATTATTATCCATTAATTCCATTATTTGATGCTTAAATTGCTCCATATTTGGCCAGTGGAAACCCTGTCAAATTGGCTTGTGTGTCATTTTGACATGTCTTGTTTTTTAAACTTCTGGCACAGTATATGCTATTGTAGGTTCATCTTGTACTTGCCTTCTCAGACCATTAGCCATTTCTCTGAGACACTGTGGTTCCTTGTGCTGAAAAATGATATTTTGAAATTAATAGCTGGATTCTAGATCATCATTGCTACTGGTGACAGTGCTTCTGGGACTTGAGAAGGCTGTATTAAAATATGTGTGTCTATATGTACAGAATATGGCCACTCTACATTTTCTCCTATTAATCTGAAACTATATCCTCTTCTGAATCCTTTGTGCTTTCTTCTGTGACTCTCATTTATTGTTTCTCTTTTGACTGTCCCTTAAAGGGTTTATTTTTGGAGTACCTGATATTTCTTTTGTCTTATATATTATTGCTTAGACACTTGTTTTTTCTTCCTAAACCATGAAATCTTAAAAGGGCAGGGACCATTTCTTCCTTTTTGTAATAGGACATATCATATCTTCTTTACCACTTTTAATTCAAGATCCTGTTATTTCTTGCTTAGACTCTTGTAGCACCCTCCTATTTGTCCTTGTACCCATTTTTCTCCCATTTCAGCTACCTTTAATTCTTCTATAGCATTAACTTTTTAAAAAAAAGTTTTTTTAGTTATTTATTTTATTCATTTATTTAGATGTAGTGCTGAGAATTAAACCCAGTGCCTCACACATGTGAGGCAAGTGCTCTACCACTGAGCCACAACCCCAGCCCCTAGCATTAACTTTTAACAACATGTAAGTGATTAATAAGAATCTTTAGCAGCATTACAGACATACCCCATTACTCAAAGAACAAAGCCTTTGTAGTATGGGAACTACTTCTATGTATGTTTAACCTTCTTTCCCAACAATTTTTCTTACATACTCAATGCATGAGTCATATCTGCTCATATTATTCACTTCTCCATGTCCTTGAACATATTATTCTCTTTGCTTGGAATATCTTCCTGTTTTCTTCCTTTACTTAGACTTATGGTTGCAGATCATTCTTTAATTTTGCTTTGTCCTTTTCTGTACAGTATGGTAATCTAACAGATTACTAAAATTATTTGCTTAGATGCTTGTTTTCTCTTCTTAAATCATGAGATCATCAAGGACAGGAGCCATTTCTTACTCTTTGTACTAAGAGTTTTATTATTAAAATGTTATAGTCAGCTTTTCACTGCTGTAACCAAAAGACCTAAGGAGAACAATTTTATGGAGGAACAGTTTATTTGGTGCTCATTTTCAGAGGTCTGAGTCCATAGACAGCCAACTCCATACCTCAGATGAAGCAGGACATTATGGTGGAAGGGTGTGGAGGAGGAAAGCAGTTCAGGATATGGCCATCATATTTTGTCCGGGGTGAGAGACACCTCCTCTAGTCATACCCTGCCTACCTACAGTTTCCACCCATTTGAATCCCTATTGAGATTAAGGCACTAAGACTCAACCCAGTCATTTCCTTTCTTTTTTGGTAGGGTAGGGTGAGATCCCTGAGGGTTGAAAGCAGAGTTGCTTATCCATATCCCTGGCCCTTTTTAATTTTAAGATAATTTGGGGCCTTGCTAAATTGTTAAAGGTTGGTCTTGGACTTGCAATCCTCCTGCCTCAGCCTCTGGAGTCACTGGGATTACCATCGCACCCCACTCAATCATTTTACTTCTAAACTTTCTTGTGTTGTCTCACATGAACTTTTGGGGACACCTCATATCTACATTTTAACTGGTACCTTTGTAGTAGCAATGGTTATAATAATAAGTCACCTCTTAATGATAGTGATTACTATGTTTTTTTACTTCAATCTGTGCTAGATTCCGTAACTAGGGTAGTCTTTGGGAAATATAACTACTTATGTCAATGTCCTTTTTAAATTTTTTAAACAATTCCCTGTTATACTGTTAAAATTCAATTTGTTTTTCTTAATATGGCTTGCATGCCATGGCATAGTCTGAACTCCATTTATTTCTGCATTATCACCTCAAGCCATTCTAGTTTAGTAGCGGTTATCTTCTGCTAATGCACACATAACACACACACATAAACTCACACTGATTCATAAAAACACTCTTTTGTTTTAGGTGTCTCTTCTCATTTGACTTTCATCCTTTCTCCTAGGAAAATGATATCTCTTCTAAAATAAAGTATCTGCTTGTTTTCCCCACTTTTACAATTTTTGTTTCTAGGGTTTTTTTTTTTTGTTTGTTTTTGTTATGCCAAAAGACAGCCTTAAAAAATTAGTTAAAAACTTAAGTTGTTCTTCTCCATGGAAATTTTTTGCAATGAAAGATTTATGAAATCTGAAGAGAAGTAGAGTACGACAGCATTTACTCTGCCCTTTTTATATGCCCTCATAACATCTTTTTAATCTTAGCAAATAACATTCCAATAGTAAATTGAATGAAGACAGAGACAGCTTCTGTCTTGGCCACTCAAGTCTTCCCAGTATTCTACTTCCTAGGTGCCATGACGAGCCCGGTTTGTAGTTTGACACTTTATAAGTATTTGATTGGAAAAGTGAGGAAAGTCCATCTCTTCCCATGGTACCACATTTTTGAGTCCTTAGTGTATTATGTGTTTGATAGGTGGTCAGAAAATATTTGTGTGTCATGTAATCTTTTCAATCCTGTGAAATAGGTGGTGGTGGGTGTTGGAGCCGGGGGTTGGTTGGTTGTTTGCTTTTGGAGACATGGTCTTATTAAGTTGCTGAGGCTGGCCTCTAACTTGACATCTTCCTACCTCAGCCTCCTGAGTTGCTGGGATCATAAGCATGTGTCACCATCCCCTCACCCCCGCCCCGTGATATTTTTATCACTGTATATTATAAACAAACAAGCTCATGATGCTGTGACTTAGTTTTTGAATGACATCTGAAAAGTGACTCAGGTATTCTAATTTAAACTCTGTATTTTTCTACTCCTTTTTCTGACCCAAATACGAGTGATTTCTTTGTCCATAGTAGGCAGCTTATGTAGTCTTCTTACATTCCACTTGCCATTTAGAAACTTTAATAAGTCTGAATTCATCCTGTACCTATAGGAGCCATTTTGTGTTTTGTTGATATGTTTTTTTTTCTTTAAAGCTGCAGAAATTTTCAACCTGTGATATGTGATTGAACATCAAGAGATTTTTTTTAACTTTTGAAATCACATGCAAGATTGTGGGTCTTTCTGGGGTGAGGGTCAATAGTATGAGCAACTTCTCTAACAGGAGAAGAGTATGTGTGCGTGTGCGTGTGCGTGTGTGTGTGTGTGTAATGGGAGAGGATGAACTGTGGTCCAAAAAGTGTTTTCTGAATGGTTTGGACATCAGCAGGGCTCCTACTCTTTTTTTTCCAAAGATTTTTTTTTTTTTTTAAGATGAACACAATATCTTTACTTTGTTTTATTTATTTTTTAAATTTTTTTATGTGGTGCTGAGGATTGAACCAAGTGCCTCAAGTAGGCAAGCACTCTACTACTGAGCTATAAATACCCAGCCCCTCCTACTCTTAACTTTAGGGTTGACCTAACTAGTGTAACATGTAACTTTGGGGAAGTTGCTTTGAGGGCTATGATGATTTTGAAATGTTGAGGAGAAATCTTAGTTGTGGATTTAATTTGTCTAGAAAATAGAAATCTGAAATTGGAGAAACATTTAATGAAGACCTTAGTAATTCAGTTCATCATTGGTTACTGTTTTGCATGAAAGTACTTTCCTTTTTCTGCTACTAGACATGGGGGGCCTTGAAAGTAGGAATTGTGTTAGGTTGACTTTCATGCTTCAGCCTTAGACTACACCCACCAGATAGATGTGTGTGGAATAAAAACATTGCTAAGAGAGATTCTTTGAATTGTAATTAAGATGAGCAAGACTAAGCCAGGTGTAGTGATGCACACCTGTAATCCCAGCGGCTCTGGAGGCTGAGGCAGGACAAAGCAGCCTCAGCAATTTAGCAGGGCTTTAAGCAATTTAGTAAGACCCAGTCTCAAAACACAAAAGGGTTAGGGATGTGATTCGGTGGTTTGAGTGCACCTGGGTTCAACCCCTGGTACAAAACCAAAACAAAACAGGGTGGGAGAACAAGTTTAAACTGAATAATAGTGAACTGGGAGGTCTTTTTTCTTTTCTTTTTCTTTTTTTTTTTTTAAGATATGGCACTTACTGAAGAATAGCATTTAGAAGTTGCTTCATGAGTAGCCAGGTCTTCACCTGGAATATACTCAGTGTACAAGAGTCTTGACACTATGCCTTTGTTTTTTTTTTTTTTTTTTAAATATTTTAGTTAGACACAATACCTTTATTTTTATGTGGTGCTGAGGATCAAATCCAGCTACTGCTGAGCCACGACCCCAGCCCTGCCTTTTTCATTTTTAGTTTTTTAAGATAGGCCATTTCTGCTCATGATGTAAAATTTAGAAGGCCTACAGTTAAATGTTTCTTTCCCATCCACATCCCCTGTCATTTTCCTTAGAGGCAGTTAATACAACTAATTTCTTGTATAGTCTTCCAGAAATGATTTATGCATAGTAAGCAAATATATTTTGCCTTTAAAAAAAGAAAGAAAGAAACCTGACAGCTTATTCAGCTTTTTGGTTTTTGGGGGACAGGGGAAGGTACTGAGGATTGAACTCAGGGACATTTGACCACGGAGCCACATCCCCAAGCCCTATTTTGTATTTTATTTAGAGATAGGGTCTAACTTGTGTTGCTAAAACTGGCCTTGATTTTTTAATCCTCCTACCTTAGCCTCCAAGTCTCAGTGATTAGAGGCAAGCACCCCACACCTGGCTTCTGCTTTCATATTTTCTCTCTTTATCCTGTCCTATTGGTTTTTGGGTGCTCTTCAAGCTGTGAGAGAGGCACTGCATTCAAAATAAGTATTTTATTACACAACAGATAATCTGATCATTTGTATGATAAAAGGTAGAAAAGTTATTTTACTCATTGTAAATTATTTTATTCTCCTAAATGTGTTTAGCTCAGGAACAGTCTAAATCAGTGTTTACATTTTTCCTTTCCTGGGCCTTGTGTATACTAGGCAAGCACTATACCAGAGCTATATCCCAGCTCTCAAAAAAAGATTTCTTATAAGTTGTTTCATAAATTTGTAGCAGCTCTTTTTTTACGTCTTTAAAAAGTTCTACATTGCTTTAATGAACTTTTCAGTGAGTGCTTTTTGAGGCTGCTATAAGAAAACATTCCACATTAGTAGTATATAACATGTTCAAGTGTTTGAGAAACAGAAACTAATATGAATCAACTATAAAGACTTTCCTCTCTGCCTACTTTTCTCTGTATACCTTCTCTCTTGGCAATCTCCTATAGTACCACAATGTAAGGCATTGTTTCTTAAGACTTGCCCAAATTGTAGGTCTCTTGATTTAGCCTATTTCTTGTATTTCACATGTATATTTTCAGCTTTCTGTGGGCTCTGTCCTGCAGTTGCTATTCAGATTCATCCTCAAAATCTTCTTTCAAACCAGACACGGTGATGTTTACCTGTAATCCCAGTAGTTTAGGAGGCTGAGGCAGGAGGATTATGAGTTCAAAGCCAGCCTCTGCAATTTAGTGATACTCTGTCTCTAAATAAAATATAAAAAAAGGGATAGGGTTGAGCAGTGGTTGAACACCCCTGTGTTCAGTCCCTGGTATGTACAAACAAACAAAAAACAAAACGAAAACTTATCTCACAAGCTGATTCTTCATTTTAAAATATTCAGTTGAATAATAGCTTTACCTTTTTTTTTAAAGCCACATTCAAAACATTTATCTCTTTTAGTTAAAATTACTACCGCTAACTATAGCAATATCTGAAAATACAGTTTTCAGATAACTAAGCTTTTCTCTTAGGGATAGTTTTGTTGGAAGATTATTTCCAAAATTATGATAGCTTTGAATACCTTCTTCATATTTTTTGATAGTTGTTTTAAATGAAACTTTCAAAGCTTTCTGTCTCTTAAATGTCCAGTTGTTGAATTTTGGTACTTGTATGTGTTATTAATATGGGCTGGATAATTCATTTACATTTACTTTTCCAGAGTTTTCCCATCATTCAGAGTGGTTAAGTCTTCTAGCATGGTACAGTACATACTGTTGACAATTATGAGATACATAGCTCTGTAGCTCAGTGGTAAAGCATGTAGTTAGCATGAAGGAGGCCCTGGGTTTTAAAAAAAAAAAGTTATTGTTGCATTATTTTCTAGCTTACTGTAAGCACAGTGTCTTACTGTTGAAGTCTGATACTATTTTGATTTGTTGTGGTAGGATCTCTAAGGTCTCTAAGCAATTTTCTTGAATTTTTTTTTTTTTTGATACTTTCTTCCTCTGTTTTCTTTCACTTTCTGAAATTTCTCATAAAAGATGTAGAACTTTTTGTAGCAATCCTTTAATTTCATTTACATAAACACATATTTTTTTTAGTTGTAGGTGGACATAATACCTTTATTTATTTATTTATTTTAATGTGGTGCTGAAGATCAAACCCAAGGCCTCACACATGCTAGAAGAGCACTCTACCACTAAGCCACAACTTCAGACCCCCTAATTTTCATTTTTAATCTCCCATTTTTCCAATTTACTTTGTGTTCTGCTTTCAGAGAGACTCTTAATCTTCTTTTTTTCTATCCATACAATCCAAAATTTACTCTTCTTTGCTCAGAATCATGAGAAAGAAGAAAAAAATTTAGAAAATGTGAGGCAAAAAATTTTAAATTACCTGTACATTCACTACCTGTATATAATTAATAGTCTTAGATCTACAGATGGGTTTGTACTTTTTTTATTCTTCCACTATTATTTTACAGGATTTCAGAGTGGAGTTGGGATAAGTATGTGTATTTCTATATTGTGTTTTATTTTTCATCTCTTCCTGTGAACATTTCCTACTGATGCTTTAAGACAACACAAATATCTACTTTCTTTAGGTCATGTTTTCTAGTCCTCACTCCAAAGGTGCAAATCAGCTTTTGTATCCCTCTGTTACATTTCTCTTAATTGTTTTATACATATCTATCATAAGATAATGCATATTTACTTTCTCTGTTTTCTAAGTGTTTGTGAGGGAATAGAAGAATTGGTTAAGAGTGTGTGCTTTGGACAGACATAAATCTAGTCATGGGTCTTAGGTCCAGTATATAACTCATTGCTAGGATAATTACTTTACCTCTCTTATCCTGTTTTCTATGTATTGTAGATATAATAATAAGAGTATATGAGAGCTGTGCACGGTGGCACACATCTATAATCCCAGTGGCTTAGGAGGCCAAGGCAGGAGGATCGCTAGTTCAAAGCCAGCATTAGCAACTTAGTGAGGCCCTAAGCAATTCATTGAGACCCTGTTTCTAAATAAAATACTAAAAAGGTCTGGGGATGTGGCTCAGTGGTTATGTGTCCCTGGGTTCAAACATCAGTATCAAAAAAAAATAATAAGAGTATATGAGAATATATAGGACCTGGGACAGAGTAAGTGCTCTCAGACATTCTGATTGTTAGTCTACAAACTCCTTGATATGGCAGGTAGTATTTATCTCAAACATTCAACATATAGCAGAGTCTTAATATATTTAGCACATAGTTGATACTCAAATCTTTGTTGCATAGATAAGTAAGCCCAGTTTCCACAGGTAGCCATCATAGAACTCATGCTCTTTTTATGTCCACATATTAAAAACATCTTCACTCACATTTTCATATTTTAATAGAGAATATTGGATGCATTGGTGTTATGTAATCTTATCATTGATTCTGTGTGTATCAAATAATCCAAAGATTTATTTTGAGTCTTTGACTAAAGGGGAGAAATTGGTCAAAGGAAGCTGTTTTAAACATGTTGCAGAGGCTCATTTATTACCCTGACTCTGGAAGTATAGTACAGAACATTTTTGTTATAGGGGAGGCCTCTCATGTTCTTTTCAGGATGAGAGTGATCAATGGTATAGGATGAAGAGATTGATGGTATAGTGATAAAAGGCATGGGGTATGTGTAATACTTTGAGTTTATATAGCATTATGGGTAATTTCTATACAACAGAAGTAGAATTTCACTTGTTGGTCCATTTCACTAGTCACAGAGTATATGAATTATCTGCCAGGCATTTTTCTCAGTTCCAGAGATATAGCAAAGAATAAGGTAGTCTTGGCTTGTAACAATTATAGCTTGAGTGTATATGGAGGGTGGGAGGGAGAGGAAGAGAGTTTACGTGTTAGTTGGGAGCAGCACCTAGACACTAAAGAAATAAGAGGATGATAGTTGAGTGATTGTACATTGAAGATTACTGTGAATGGAGCCAACTCAGATAATCATTTTCAACAGTGGAATCTGATCTGTGGGTGTGACATTATTCCTAATAGACATCCATAGCACTCAAGCTAACACTAATATTATTAGTGATAGCATTGGTGATTTAATACTTACCTTTGGAAAACTCCAGTTGGATTTTCAGAGCTTTAATCTCCTAGATAATAAGTTTCTAGCTTAAATTTTGTATCCAGCTTTGACTTTATAATGAGGAGGATCAATCACATTAGCCACTCTAATGGTTTGGGTTCCCCAAAATATTGTTAGGCACATAGCGAGTAGTCAGTAGTAATCATTTATTTTGTGAACATCAAAATACATTTTCGGCTTAGTAGATGATCTAAAATTTTTCTCAGGGTGGTGGTGTTGGGCATTGACCTGGGACCTCATGTTTAACACTGAGCCATATCCCCAGCCTTGATCTAAATTTTTGAAGTAAGAATTTTTATTTATTTAAGTGCCGAGGATTGAACGCAGGGGCCTAACCACTGAGCTACGTCCCCAGCCCTTTTTAAGACAGGGTCTAGCTAAGTTGCTTAGGGCCTTGCTAAATTGCTTAGGCTGGCTTTGAACTTGTGATCCTTCTATCTCAGCCAACCAAGCCACTTTGATTACAGGAATGTGCCACCATGCCTGTTTGGAAGAATTTTTGAGAAGCATTTCTTATGGCACATTTTCTGCCACCACAGAATGGGTCCCCAACTTGAGGGCTGTACAATATATTACCTCAGACATTTGTAATGAACACTCTTCATATCAAGATCTTACACAATCCCACACTACTTGGGAGGCTGAAGTAGAAGATTGCAAGTTGGAGGCTAGCTTGGGCAATTTAGCAAAACCCTGTCTCAAAGTTAGAAAATGCTAGGGATGTAGCACAGTGGTAGAGCACTCACCTAGCATGTGTGGGGCCCTGGATTCAATCTCCAGTAGTTACCTCATAGGGTTGTTTTGAAGCTCAAATAAGATAATACATTTTAAAATGTTTAGAATCATGCAGGCAAACAGAGAAGTGCACAAGTAACTTGTAACAATCATTGTCTATTAGGTAATTTGTCAGTATACATATAATTTTGGAAATTTTTAAGAATTTGCATTCTTATCTGTATGGTCCATTTTTGTCATTTTCAAAAGAAATTGAAAATTGTATCTTGACCTTTCCTCAGTTGTGTGACATGGATTATTTCTCATTTTCCACAAATATTGCTAGAACCAATGATAATGTGAGGGAAGGAGTTCTTTAATTTTGGGGGAGTACATTCCCCAAAATGAATCACCAGGTCTCTTAAGTGTAGTTAATATTACAAGACTACTGTGAAAAGGACAATGTCATGTACCTTTGAGAAGATGTGTGAGTTTGTCATTAACATACTTGGCATTACAATACTTGTTATTACCCTACTTGGATATCCAAGTAGGGTAGTAACATGTTGTGCCCAAGCATTACTTGGTGGACTAGAATAGTATGGAATTGTCAGAGCAACAAAGCGGGTTCTAGGCTTTAGAACCACACAGCAAAAAAAGGTACCTCCAGTCTTAAAAAATAGTTTATGTTTCTCAAGATCAACTTTGGTACAGTATTGGATGCCATTTCAGGAGCATTAGTAATTTAATACTTACCTTTTCTATTTTTTGTAATAATATTGTGAAAGTAGATGTCACATTTGGCTGTTAGTGAAATGGATTGTGTATTTATAGAAAAATAGTCTGTATGGCAGGAATTGTCTTTATCATGGCTTTTTTCTGAAATATTTTTATGTAACTAGGTTATTGCTACTCTTTTCTTTCTAAAGTAGGGATGGTAGGTGAGAGAACATTCAATAAAGTAACTGTTTTGATTTTTTATGTAGGAATGCATATGCATTCTAAAGTAGGGATGGTAGGTGAGAGAACATTCAATAAAGTAATTGTTTTGATTTTTATGTAGGAATGCATATGCAGAAGGCATGTAGAAATTAGAATTCTCAGGAAGTGTGTTCTTGCAGAAATGCCCCTGTCACTAAGTCTGCTACTTTGCTGGTGAAATCATACAAACCTGGTAGATGTAAAATATAAATATTGTGTGCTACATATTTTTGTTTCTAAGGGGCCAGGATCTATTTTTATTTGAAGCCAAATATAAGTCAAATTTTGGAGAATAATTAAAAACCAGCCTGTTCCTTCCCATTTCTTTGTCATATGAAATTAGTTACAAAGCAGTCACCACTTTCACCCCAGACTAATCAACCTTCTTCGGGTTTATTTTTTTGCAGGAGGTATATCGAATTCCAAAGAAAAGTCAAACTGAAAAGGACAGTACAGGTAAGTATTCAGAGATACTCTATGTATGACTTTATAAATATTCTTTCAGTATATGCAAGGGTAACTGATAAGTACTTAAGCTTTTTTGTTTTTGAAACCAGACAATACATAATTAGGTAAATTAAATATTTAAAATTTAGAAACTTGAACTTTTATTCTTTCTTAATGACTTTTTGCCAAAGGAGATTTCCCTGATACTGCCTGTGTGTGTGTTGATACTGTTCTGAAAGTAAGTCATGGTCTTTCAGTATCTTTTATCTGTTCATTGTTTCTCTAGAGGTTCATTCTTAAACCTGTACTCCTAGAGACCTGTGGAAGAATGTTTAGTTTTAGATATTTTTACACAAAATCTGATGTGTATATTTACTTTCCTGGGGAAAGCTCAAAATGTTTTGAGACTTCTAGGGGAGTCTCAAAAAGATTGAGAATCATTGTTACATAACAGACAACAGGAAAGCTATGGGAGTCTGGTTTCTGTTTTTTACCACTTTGTTATGTCTCCTAGAACCTTTCTGGGGGAGTAAAGTAATGAGCTCAATCATTGATTTCTTGAATTCCTCTAGCACTGGTCCATAAATAGTGTTATGAAGCCATTGTGAATGGTATTTTGTTTGTTTATTGTTATCTTTTGCATATTTTAAAATCCTACTACTTTGTTCATAAACCTCTACTTAGGGCTCTAGGCAATATTGGTTGGCAAAACAAGTGGCATGCTATAGATTTGATTATCAGAGGCTACTTCTCTAGACTCACTGAGTTGAAACCATTGGCAACACGGATGAAACAAATACCTATGAAAGTTTTCCCCCAATAGTTTGCAAATATCTAGTGTGGTATGGCCCTGTAGGAGAAGCAGAGGCAGGTCTTTAATGGATAACTATAATCTTTACAGGGAACAGCTTTTATGTGGTAGCTTCAGTCTCTCCCTCACATGGAATCCCCTATTTCAGTCTTATATTTAAGGAAATGCTTATAATATAATACAAACCTGGTTCCACCCTTTATGTCACGCAGTTAAAGCTTAGAACCCTTAAAATTCAGAAGAATTGTGAAGTATTTTGGGAAATACATAGTGTAGTTCAATCTTTGTTTTATAATACAAGGAATTCAGCCTGAATAAATGGAATGATTTCTCTGTCTCACATATTCTAAGGCAGAAGTCAGAATAACTTTATCATGTGACCCAGCAATTCCACTTCCAGGAATGTACCTAAGAGAAATGAAAATATGTCCAAAGGCTTGTGCATAAATGTTCATTTGTGTGACATTATTTATAATTTATTATTAATAGCCAGGAGTGGAAACAACTCAAATTCTACCAACAGAAAAATGGATAAACAAAATGTGGTACAAACTCTCAGAATAAAATAGAAAGGAAAGGACTAGGGGTATAACAGCTTAGTAGAGCACCCTTGGGTTCAATCCCCAATTGTTTTGGTGGGGGGCGCGGAGAAGAACAACAACAGTCTGAAATAATACAGACACAGAGCAATCGTGTGTAATAGCAGTCAGTTTGTATTGAGAGTGTTCAGTTGTGTCTGAAATGTTCAGTGGTCAGATTGAGAAAGGTGAGAAACTAGTAGGCATGGTAATGAAAAATAGTACTCAGTCAATGTTGAGAAACAACAGTCATGGAATTTAGAAAGTGAAGATAGAGCATGAACCATTCTAGATAAAGGAAACAATGAAGAAGCTTAATATTATCAACTTGGAATGGGAAGCTGTTATCTTTGCTTTGCGGATGTGCCCATTTGGCTTTGATAACTTCTTAAGTTAGCACCTATGTCTGAAATATTTTATTTTAATTGTAGTTCATAAAGAGTTGTCTAATAACCTTTTTAAAAAAGTTAATTAAACTTATGCTAAGCATGTCAGGCTTCTTTTCTATAAATTATAAATATAGAGTGTTATAGGGCCAGTTGTAGGCTTTTTACTTTTAAGCTGACAAGCACACTGCCTTGCTAAAGTAACAGGAACATTTTGCATGCATGTACTCACTGAATGTTAGACGTCTATGTTGAAGACTTGGACTGAGTCTTTTGTGGGGAAAAGAAGAAAAAGGCATTCATGGAAGAGAGTTAAGTGCAGTGAATACATAAGACTTTTGTCTCACCCAAATTCAGTACTAGGTAGATAAGGGAAGGGTCGATAGGTCTGTTTATTGGATACAAGTTTAATTATACTGTTGCTGTACTTTTATAAAAAAATTTATACAGTTGATGTACTTTTATAAAGTTTACCAAGTAAACTTTTTGAAAACCTTTTTTCTCTTAGTAACTGAACGAGGAAGGGATGCTGTTGGCTTTAGAGATCAAACAGCTGCCCCAAAGACTCCTAACAGGTCAAGAGAGAGAGACCCAGATAAGCAAACTCAAAATAAAGAGAAAAGGAAACGAAGGGGCTCCCTGTCACCACCCTCTTCTGCCTATGAGCGGGGAACAAAAAGGCCAGATGACAGGTAAGTGACATGAGTTTTTTCTCGTTTTGGGGGCAAGACAGAAAGTACCCAAGTCAAATGCAGTCATCCCTCCAAATCTGCTTATTACTTTGGACCCAATGGCTTTTGGAATTAGTACTTTCTTTTGATGAATGAGTATAAAATTTTACTGATATAAATCTGAAGACAGATTCTCTTTTGTTTGTAATAATAGATGTAAAAAGTTAGTAGAGTTTTGGTACTTGAAAAGTTTCTGTTTGACACATAAATGCCATGTAGAGAGCCAAAGCTTTGTTTTTTTTTTGTTTTTTTTTTTAAGGGAAATAAAAGTTGGTAAGAGGTAATGCTTCTAAAGCAATAGCAATTCTTCAGAAGTCAGGACTTTGCCAGGCACTGTGGCGCATGCCTGTGATCCCAGCAACTTGGGAGACTGAGGCAGGGAGGATTGCAAGTTTGAGCCGGCCTCAGCAATTTAGCAAGACCCTGTCTCAATAAAGGGCTGGGGATGTGACTCAGTGGTTAAGCACCCCTTGTACCAAAAAAATAAAATGAAAGAAAATGTTAGGACTTGATTTTCTACTGACTCTCATGCCATACCAATCAAAATACTGATTTGAAAATATCAGAGGGAAAAAAAAAGTGCATTCCAGAGTCCTTCTCTAGAAAATATAAAAAGGAGTGGGAATGTAGCTTAGTGTTAATTGTTAAGTGCCCATGGGTTTAATCCCTAGTACCAAAATAAATAAATAAAAATTTTAAAATAATAAGAAAAAAATACCAGAAACTCTTGTACTGGTAGAGAAACAAAGCACATAACCATCCATTGAGGGCTAGAAAACAGTTATTCCAGAGAAGTTCTCTTTTTTAAATTGAATTTTCTTTTTAAAATACTGACATATGATTTTCATATACTACAGCTGCCAGACGTCTTAATTTGGGCTCATAGTGGCTCACTGTGATTTGAATTTATATTCCCCTAATTACTAAATAGATTGAAATATGGAATGCTTCATGAATTTGCATGTCATCCTTGCACAGGGGCCTTGCTAGTATTCTCTGTATCATTCCAATTTTAGTATGTGTGCTGCCAAAGCAAGTACTAGGATGAATATCTTGTCATGTGCTTTTGGATATTTCTGTTTTCTGTGAAAGCCCATCCTTTTTTCACTAATGTGCAGTCCTGCCTCACTCCAGCAAGTTTTCATACATATCTGTTTCTTGGCTCTTAATGACTCTCACTTATGCTAAGTCTTAGTACGAAGCAGGTCAGTCTTTCTACCCAGACCTTCTTGATTTTCTTCTAGGATATCTTGTTTTTGCTCAAACTTTTACTCTTCCTTAGAATCTGCTTGTTGCCCTATGCCTTAAACAAAATTAAAAATTAAAATTAAAAAAGGGAAGAATTCTATGGAGTCTTGACATAATTACAATTTTGAATATTCCTATCTCTGTCTGGTTAGGTCTTCTTTAATACTTATTTGTTTATTTGGAACTGGGAATTGAACCTTGGGATACTCAATCACAGAGCCACATCCCCAGCCCTTTTAAAAAAATTTTGAGACAGGGTCTCCCTAAGTTGCTCAGGGCCTTGCTAAGTTGCTGAGACTGGCTTTGAATTTGAGACCCTCCTGGCTTAGCCTCCTGAGCCACTAGAATTACAAGCATGTGCCACTGTGCCCAGCTTCTATACTATTTAATTTATTTTTTGATTTTTTTTTGTAGTTTGTAGGTGGACAGAATGCCCCTATTTATTTGCTTATTTTTATATGGTACTGAGGATTGAACCCAGTGGCTTACACATGTGAGGCCAGTGCTCTGCTACTGAGCTACAGCCCTAGCCCTTCTTTAATATTTTTTAATATATATTTTTTAGTTGTGGTTGGACACAATATCTTTATTTTATTTTTATGTGGTGCTGAGGATTGAACCCAGTGCCTGTCATGCATGCAAGGCGAGCTCTCTCCCTGTGAGCCACAATCCCAGCCCCCTCGTTAATGTTTTTCATAAAGGTTTTCTTTAATTAAATGTATAATTTTCTCAAAAAAGACTTACATATATTTGTGGTGTATTTCTTTCTAGGAATCTTAATTTTTTGTTAGCATTTTGGTTTGCTAGTGGTATTTAGATACTCAATTTACTTTCACATATTGGTGACCATACAGAACTTAACTAATTTCAATAATTTGTGTGGGGTTTATCTCCCACCTTTTTAATCTTTGTATGTCAACACTTCATATTATTGGAATTTTTCTTTTTTCTTTCTAATCTTTATACCTTGCTCTTGTGTTTTGCTAGCAATACAAATCACAGAATAATATTTTTTTATCTTGAATTAATTTCCTTGGTAAGTTTGTTTCCTTTTTTTAGGTTTATTTTATTAGGCTTTCATAAAATTCTTAATTTGAGTGGATTCTCTTCTGATTTCCATTTTTATTTCCAGTGTGTGTTTAAGTTTTTTTTTTTTTTTTTTTGGCTAAACTTCTAACTTATCATTTATTGACTGTATGATACCAGTTTTTAATTTTATTTATACTTGTTTTATAGTCTGTTTTAAATTCTCTGTTGTTTGATATTAATAGAATAGAAGCATACTGTCTCCTTTTGGTAGGGATTTAACTGATATCTTTTTTCCCTTTTTCTTTCAACCTGTATCTGATAATTTTATAACTGATTATAGTTTTTTAAATATATTGTGGCAATTCTTTAACTGGTGTTTCAGTTTAATAAAATTAATCAATGTCCTTAACACAGGTACTTAAGAAGTCTCTTTCTCTCTCTTTTGTTTGTTGTTTGTACTGCTCACCCTCGTTTTTAAAAACCAGCTTTATTTTATTAGCAGGTATAAATTCCTGCAAGTTTCACCATTATAACAGCATATAGTAGCACATGAAAGTAATCTCAACTACTAGGGACACTGAGACAGGAGGATCACAAATTCCAAAACCCTGTTTCAGAATGAAAAAACAAAAAGGACTTGGTTCCATCCCAGTACCATCCCCTGCCCCCCAAGAAAGATTGACCCTTGTAAGTGAATTCAGTGATTTTTGTCAAATAAACTCACATTATGTAATCATCACCAGTCATGATACAGAACACTTTCATCACCTCAAAAGGTTGCCTATGCCCCTTTGTAGTTAGATAGTCCCTCCCACATCCCTAATTCCCGATCTGCTTTCTAACGCTCTGGTTTTTTTGTTTTCCAGAATGTCATTTATGTGTATTTTATAATATATAGCATTTCATCTGCCTTCTTTTATTCACCGTATTGTTCATTTAGGTCACCCCTGTTGTTGTGTGTCTAAGTAGTATTCCATTGTTTAGAGGTTTATAAATTTTATCAGTTGATAGGTATTGGGATTATTTTAGCATTTCTGCTGTTGTGAATATTGGGGCCGTATCCTGGTCTTCACAGTTGACACTATTCTTTGGTCTCCTGGCTTTCTTTACTGCTTTTGTGAAATTATCTAATTGTTATTATACTTCAAAATAATCTGATATTTTGTTTTGGGTGTTGAACTGAATGTTATATGAATATTTCTTCTTTTATCTGATTGGAATTCATTAAACTTTCTGAATATGAGGTTTATCTTCCAAGTTACTAATTCTCTTTAGAGCTAATCTCCTGCTTCACCATACTTTGGACCTGAGGGACCCTGAATTGAATGAGTATTGGATTGTTTCTTGGCTCATTACAGTTATGTTTTTCTTTTAAATTTCAGAATTTGTTGTTTTAGAATAGTCTGCACCCATAAAGAAGAATAGGCTGCTATTAGGTATCTTTAATTTGGAGTTCTAAGATCTAAGAATAGAGATGAAGTTATTTTCGTTTAAGTATTGATTTTCTTGAGGTTTTGTGTGCAACACTCCTTAACTAATTTTGAATACGATTTTTAACCAGTGCCAAATGGAGTTGTTATGGTTAGTGGTTGAATAATGAATGGCATAATACCTAATAATGCTTTGATTACGTCCACAATTTAGTGAATAACTTTGTCTTCCTCTTATTTTTTCATTCTAGGTATGACACACCAACTTCTAAAAAGAAAGTACGAATTAAAGACCGTAATAAACTTTCTACAGAGGAACGCCGGAAGCTGTTTGAACAAGAGGTGGCTCAGCGGGAGGCTCAGAAACAACAGCAGCAGATGCAGAACCTGGGAATGACATCACCGCTGCCCTATGACTCTCTTGGCTATAATGCCCCTCATCACCCCTTTGCTGGCTATCCACCAGGTTATCCCATGCAGGCATATGTGGATCCCAGCAACCCTAATGCTGGAAAGGTGCTCCTGCCCACACCCAGCATGGAACCTGTGTGTTCTCCTGCTCCTTATGATCATGCTCAGCCCTTGGTGGGACATTCTACAGAACCCCTTGCTGCCCCTCCACCAGTGCCAGTGGTACCACATGCAGCAGCCCCTGTGGAAGTTTCCAGTTCACAGTATGTGGCTCAGAGTGATGGTGTGGTACACCAGGACTCCACTGTTGCTGTCATGCCAGTACCAGCTCCAGGCCCAGTCCAGGGACAGAATTATAGTGTTTGGGATTCAAACCAACAATCTGTCAGTGTACATCAGCAGTACTCTCCTGCACAATCTCAAGCAACCATATATTATCAAGGACAGACATGTCCAACTGTCTATGGTGTGACATCTCCTTATTCACAGACAACTCCACCAATTGTACAGGTAACTTAATTCTGGAACCTCTATTTCTGTCTTACAGTTTGTTATAGGATGTTAATTAAATCTGGTACAAGGGGAGAAATCCTGCCATTGATTGCTTATAGATATAGATCTTTATTTTTTTTCCAGTGCTAGAGATCAGTTTTAGGGCCTCATGCATGCTAGGGCAAGTGCTCTACCTCTGAGCTATATATAACACCAGTCTCTAGAGCAATGATATATATTGATTATTGCATGTGCGCGCACACACACACACACACACGCACACACTATATATTATCTGTTATGCAAAATATTGCTCCAAAATGTAAGACAACAACTAATTATTACTATCTTACAGTTTCTATGGGTCAGGAATTCAGAAGTAATTTACCTGGGTGGTTCTAGATCAGAATCTTCCATGAAATTTCAGTCAGGCTCTCAGCTAGAGCTTCAGTTATCTGTACATCATGAGTATGACATTTGGAGCAAATGTGTAATCAGAAAGTAATTTTCTCATTTTTTAACATACATCAGCGTAAAAGCTCAGTTTTAACCAAGGTGTCATATAATTATAGTGGTTTTGAGATATTAATAAGTGGCCTATTCTTAAAAAGTTATAAATAATCTCAAAACATTGAGTGCTTAGACTATAATTTTTTACATTACACAGTGAAGTGATTCAAATATAATAAAATAATAGCGACTTCCCCCCCAGAAGTAGGGTAGAACAATGAGATTTTTCCTTCTACAACATACTAAACTTTGTTTTCTTTTGTAATTCACATTTTAAACATTTTAAATCACATTTAAAAATATTTCTAGCTGGATTTATATTTGAAAAATAAGTTTTTATGTAATTTCAAGGTGTTTGAACAGGCAAGACCATTTGCTACGGGATTTTTGCCAGCAAATAAATTCAACAAATACATGATATTTGTATATGTCTTATAAATTATGTACATCTTCTGTAGTATTCCATTTGGACTGCAAACCAGTTTCCCCTTTTTGGTTTATATAAACCTAATAAGTACTTAAAAAAAAAAAGTAGATATCACTATTATTGGTTTTGATGTTAGCATATGATTATTAACTAGCTTGAATAGAGAGATAAAATAATAGATCCCTAAAAAATGTTCATTAACAGTGTATCTCCTGCTGGGTATGGTGATACATACTTGAATCCTGGTGACTCAGGAGGCTGAAACAGGAGGATTGCAAGTTCAAGGCCAGCCTTAGCCATTTAGTGAGATCCTGTCTCAAAATAAAAAGGGATAGGGATGTAGCTCAGTGATAAAGCATACCTGGGTAAAATTCTTAGTACAAAAACAACAACATATCTATTAATGAATGTTGCAATGTTGTGTGATTACTAGTTCAATAACTGATATTGTTTAATATCTTTTGCCATTTCCTTTGGGAATTTTCGCTGTTTTATTCCTGATGGTAAATTGTCATCCTTTAAACATATCTTTTGCATTTTAGAAACAGGTAGAATTTGGAGTCTCTTCTCATAAATTCAGGGCATGATGACCAAGCTAGATAATGTCATTTCAGTTTAGAAGTTATTTCATAGCTAACACTGGGAGCCAGTCTTTATGCTAGAGAAACCATATCTTTATTCTACAGTAATCAATACTCTTTAAAATGTCTGCATGATGAGCCCTGTTTAACTATCTGATCATGTAAGACAAATTCTCCCTTTCCCCTGTAATGGGAATTAAACCCAGGGGTGCTTCACCATTGAACTATATCCCTTGTCCTTTTTTAATTTTTTTTAAATTTTGAGATACCCAGAATATGTGATGCACCTGCCTCCGTCCCCTGTGTTGCTGGGATTATAGATGTGCATGACAACACACCTGGCTAGGTTATACTTTTTAACTTTTAAAACATTGTTTAATAATCTTTGCTGGTAGTACCCCTTTTGTACTGACTTCTAATTATCATTGGGATATACATCAAGTGTTGTTAAGTGTTTTTGGTTTTACAAGTTCCTAGACTTTGGGATAGGAATTAGGTGGGGGATAACTGTTTCTATAAGATATATAAAAAAGATTTTCGATCTTATGTTAAATATCTTAAAATGAAAGCAATTCATTCTAATGAAAGAGTAAAATATGTACTTTTCTTCCTGAGCTTGTAATATTATTCTGTTGATAATTCTGCTGTAACATTGGATATGGTTTATTTTTTATGTAGATTAAGCTATTCCAGTATACTGCATCAAGTATTATTCTTTTCCTTTTTCTGTGTCCTCTCAAAAATTATTCACACAGCCCAGCGCAGTGGCACATGTCTGTAATCCCAACACTCAGGGGGCTGAGGCAGGAGAAATTTAGTGAAATTTATCAATTAAAAAAAGGAGGGGACCTATTTGGGGATTGGAAATGTAACCCAGTGGTAGAGAGCAGGAGGCCATGGATTTAATACACACACACACACACAAATTACTAACTCAGAATCCTTTTAGGTAACTACATTGGTCTTCTGACACTACCTTTGGGGTTTTTTTTACTGATATCATTTAAAATTATTATGTTTTCTATTTGAAGTACTTATCAATTAATGCTTCTGAATCATTTTACCTGGTAGAATCTCAGTACATAGGTTTAAAATCTACTCTTAAACACAGAATGTGTATCCATTAAACTCCTTGACACTCACCACTTCTTAATACAGCAAAGTTATTTTTCAAACTTCTTGTCATTTATTTTTTAAGCAGGATTTCTATGATTGAAAAATAATCATAGAGTAGGTTTAAATCATGGACTTGGTACTTATTTCTTACACAATTCCAGGCACGGACAACATCCGATTCTGATCTGAAATGAATATGTGTGAGCTAAATGAAATAATGTGTGTGAAATGGCTTTCTTCATCCTAATGTATTATAAAAATCATTGTGTGATATGAATTTTTAGGTGCATTAAATTCTGCTGTCATTAATAATAGTTTATATAATAGACTACAAAAAATAACAACAAAAACTAGCTTAAAATTTGATCATCATCTTACTTCCTATTCTAGGAATCACTCCTTTTAGCCATATCTAGTCATAATAACCTGTTATTACTAGTTGTTTGCAAAAAGGCTTTCTGCAAAGAGCAACGTGGAGCTTTTTCTTGAATATCACAGGAGTAGAGCTTCATCACTTTAGTCTCATTTGAAAGTGAAAAAATCGGATATGAGCAAAAAAAAAATTTCTGTTTCATATAATAAAGTGAAATCAAAGTAAATGAATAGGGATTTATTAAAAAAGACACTTTTGTGTTTGCAACAAAAGATTGTTTTACACATTTGAATCCAAATATACATAAGAAAAGTTTTTTTAAAAAATGTATGCATGAGCTGGGCTCAGTGGTGCATGCCTATAAAGCCAGCCTTAGCAACTTAGTGAGGCTTAAGTAATGCAGCAAGGTATTGCCTCTAAATAAAATGTTTTTAAAAATGAAAAGGGTTGGGATGTGGTTAAGTGCCCCAAGGTTCAAGCCCCGTGCCCCTCAAAAAAGATCATGACAACTTGGAAGTCAGTTATTGTTTTGCTTTATTAGAGAAGTATAAATTTATAATTTCTTCATTTTATCTTTAGAGTTATGCCCAGACAAGTCTTCAGTATATCCAGGGACAGCAGATTTTTACAGCTCACCCACAAGGAGTGGTGGTACAGCCAGCTGCAGCAGTGACTACAATAGTTACACCAGGGCAGCCTCAGCCCTTACAACCAGTAAGAAATATTTCAGTTTCTAAAACTCTCATTGGCTGTCTACCTTGCCTTTTTGAAGGTTGTCATTGTCTTCTTCTTCTCCCCCTCCCCCTCCCCCTCCCCTCCCCTCCCCCTTCTCCTCCCCTCCCCCTTCTCCTCCCCTCCCCCTCTCTCCCTCCCCCTCCCCCCTCCCTCCCCCTCCTCCTGCTCCCCCTGCCCTCTGTTTTCACTTTATTCTTTGTATTTTATTTTATGTAGTCACCAATTTCACTTGATTTTCCTAAGAGTATGTACTCAACCATTCTGTCAAAAAAAACTTTTAAAAAAATTCTGTGAAATTTGTTTGTTTTGATACACACACACACATACATATACATATATATAATCTCCTAGGATTCTTTTTGTTATTTACCATGACTCATGTTGTATTTTTAATCCTTGATGAATTTTTTCTAGACTGTCTACCTATTGGCATTTACTGAGTACTAGAATATGATAATAATCCATGGAGGCACCATGAACTAGGCTGGGGTTTAGAATTGTGTGGCATGTTTCACCGTATATGTTGTATAATTAAAGAACCTTTTGATAGTTTACAATATATATCAACAATTTTGGTGAAATCTTGAAGTATTATTGTTTGGGGATAAAATGGGAAATAAGAGGTTGGCATGGGAAGCAATTGAAAGACTAAACAGAAGAGTAACGTGATCAAATTAGCAAATTTAGAACACTTGATAGTTCTGGGGAAGTTTCTTTCAGCAATCTGGCAAATAATGGTGACTTTAAACCATAGTTAGCAGAGATGGAATAAAAATAATTGTATGTGAAGCAATTGGAGAGTAATGCAGAGAGTACTTACAGGAGGTATTTGAGTACTTTCTCTGAATTGGGCCCTTCTAAGCATTTTAAATATGAAAATTTCATTTCTGTTCTTATAAGCTGACATTCCAAATAAAGATGATAGTCATAATGAATAAGGTTAAAAGTAGTCAAGAGTTTAGTGTTATGGAAGGTACAGATAAAATGTTTTAGAATTGGGTGAGGAAAAGAATTGTTTTCAAGTGGAAGAAGAATTAGTAGTTTAGTAAGTACTAAATGATTTGAAAATTCTTAAGTGGCACTGTTTTCAACTTAAAAAAAAAAAAAGTACTAAATATTATACCCCGCTGATTACCTGAATGGACTTTTAGATAGACCTCTATCTTCAAAACAAAAACAAAATATTGAAAAGCAAATGTAATAGCATGTTAATATTTATGCATTATGTTTTTTTTTCTGTACTTTTTTTCAGGTCTGAAATTTTTAACTATGCTTTTAAGATCTTAATGCTGTATTTTGAAAAACATAAAAACCTTATAATCACTGTAATGGACTAAAGTGTTTCCCTATAATTCATTGTTGACTGTATTTGGAGATAAGGCCTTTAATGAAGAGTTATTTAAGGTTCAATAAGGTCATAAGGGTAGGGACCTATAATACAGTAGGACTGGGTGTTCATATAAGAAGAGGAAGTTAAAACAGAGGATGCTTCTAGAAAAAAAAAATGTGAGGACACTGCAAAAAGGCAGCCATGTACAAGCCAATCAGAGAGACCTTGATCCTGGACTTCCAGTCTCCAGAACTGGGAGAAAATTAGTCTCTGTTGTTTATGCTACTCAGTTTGTGGTATTTTGCTATAGTAGCCCCAGAAGACTAATATAAACACCACATGAATTATATATACTTCGTTGTTTCTTTCATGTAAGCCAATTAATGAATAATAATTTTTTTCAGCTTTATCTTTGTTCCAGCAGTTAAAGATGGAACCAGAGACCTCATACTCAAATAAAATGTGTCACTTTGAAGGAAACGTAGATCTTTGAACATCCTTGTTTTGTACATATTCCAAATACAGTCTGAGTGGGGTTAGGGTTTCAACATATGAATTTTTGGGAAACACTTCAGTTCCATTACAGTGATTATAATGTTTTTATGTTTTTCAAAATACAGCATTAAGATTTTAAAAACAGGGGGCTGGGGTTGTGGCTCAGTGGTAGAACACTCGCCTAGTACAGGTACGGCCCTAGGTTTGATCCTCAGCCCCACATAAAAATAAATAAATAAAATAGGAGTATTGTCCAACTACAACTAAAAAATAAATATTTAAAAATAAAAAAAAGATTTAAAAAATATTTTGAAAATATAGTTATAAAATTTCAGACCTACAGAAAAAACATAATGGATAAATATTTGCTTTTCAGACTGTTTTTGTTTTGAAGATGAAGGTCTATCTAAAAGCCTATTCAGCTTATCAGTTTTGAATATGGAAGTCTATCTAAAATCCTATTCAGCTAATTAGTATGCTGAAGTTATATGCTGTTTAATACTGTTTTTTTTTTTTTTAAGTTGGAAAATACTGTTCTAGATGATAAGCTGCTAAATATTTTTTAATGTGATATCTTAGACGTGGTGAACTTGGAACCACTGCCAGTTCTGATAAATACCTGAAGCTCTTTTTTTTTTTTTCTTTTTTTCCTGAAGCTCTTAATATGTAGTATCTTTATCCATTTCCCTGATTGCACCTTTCTTTTGCCCTTTTTTTTTTTTTAAAGAGGAACTATATATACATCTTTAAATATTACTTAAGTGGACTATTTTATATGATTGAGCCAAATTGAAAGTGATGTCACTGATCAAAAACTTGTGTGTGTTTTTAGCCTGAAATGGTTGTGACAAATAATCTGCTGGATCTGCCACCCCCGTCTCCTCCCAAACCAAAAACCATTGTCTTACCTCCCAACTGGAAGACGGCCCGAGATCCAGAAGGGAAAATTTATTACTACCATGTGATCACAAGGTAAGAGAGGTTATATGGGTATCCCCAAATCTGCTCATTCTTATTCGATGAAGCTGTCACAATAAGGGAGTTTTATTATTGGCTGCCCATTGTGCTGGAAGGCTAGTGAATTAATAGAATCATGTTTTTCTTTTTTTTCAATAGTTTTGTTTATTTTTATGTGGTACTGAGGATCGAACCCAGGGCCTTGAAGGTGCTAGGCAAGCGCTCTATCACTGAGCCACAACCCCAGCCCTTGATACACTTTTAATCTGTAAGACTCTTTTGGAGAAAACTAAGGGGTTTTTAAAAATGGTAGTGACTTCATCTAAAATTATACCTATCAGGGATCATGAGCAAAACCTCTCTGTAAAGGCCAGAAGATATTTAAGCTTTACTGTCCAAGTAATTCTTTTTGGTTACCAGGGATTGAATCCAGGGATTTTTAACCACTGAGCCACATTCTTAGCCCCTTTGTTATTTTTGATTTTGAGACAGGGTCTCACTAAGTTGCTTAGGACCTTGAATTTGTGATCTTTCTACTTCAGCCTCCTGAGTCACTGGATTATAGGCATATGCCACCATGCCCAGTCTTTATTACTGTCATAATTACTCAATTCTGCTGATGTTGAATAAGCAGTTATAGACAATATATGTATATGGTTATGACTATGTTTCAGTAAACTTTGTAGAAACAGGTGGTAGAGTGGTAGAATAGCTTTGATCCATGGGCCATAGTTTGACAACTCATATATATATATATATATATATATATATATATATATATATATATATATCCAAATTCATTAGGCTTATTTAAACAGATACAGAGTATTAAGAAGGAACTAAAGTATTAGACTACTACCCAGAGATAACCCCTTTAAATATCTTTGAACAGGGCTTGGGTGTAGCTTCTTGGTAGAGGGTGTACCTAGCATTTCTGAAGCCTTGGGTTCTATTCCCAGCAGCCCCCCCCCCCCCCAATCTCTTTAGGTATATATCTTTATGTAGGTCTCTGAGCTTTTTTTATTGATATATAATCTTATGATAATTGTTATGATGCATGTTTTATAGTGTGCTTTATTTACTAATCTATTTTTTTAAATATTTTTTTTTAGTTATAGGTGGACACAATGTCTTTATTTTATTTTATATGGTGCTGAGGATCAAACCCAGTGCCTCAAGCCTGTATTTACTAATCCATTTTCCAGAACTTTTTATCAACTAATATATAGATATGTTATTAACTAGACATGGTGATACGTACCTGTTATCTCAGTGATTCTGGTGGCTGAAGCAGGAGAATCACAAGTTTGAGGTCAGCTTGGACAACTTAGTGAGACTCTGTCTCAAAACAAAAAGTTCAAAAAGAACTACATTAGAGCTAGGGTTGTGGCTCGGTGGAGCGCTTGCCTTGTACATGTGAGGCACTGGGTTTGATCCTCAGCACCAAATAAGTATAAATAACTCTCTCCCACCCAACCCCCAAAAAGAATTACATTTATGCTTTGTTATACTTTGTTGCAGTGTCTGAAAATCTTGCCCAGTGGTTTTTTTTTCCTTTAATTTTTTTTAGTATTGATAGACCTTTATTTTATTTATTTTTACAACACAGCCACATTCCTTTGCTTAGGAATTATCTATGACTGCATTCACATTATAGTTGCAGAATTGAGTAGTTGTGACAGACACCTTATGGCCCAGAACATCAAAGATACTTTGTCACTCTGATATTTTATTTATTAAAAAAAAAAACAACAAAAAAGTTTGCTAACTCCTGCTTGATTTTATATATAACTATACCAAATTTTATTTAACCCACTCTGATTGGTAGATCTTCACATTTTTTATGTTACTCTAGCGTTGGACATCCTTACGAACACTAATCTTACTACTACTTCTCATAGATTTTTTTTTTCCAGTTCTCACACATGATAGGGAAGCGCCCTTCCATTGAACTACCTGACCAGCTCTTCTTCTTCTTTTTTTTTTTTTTTTAAATATTTTAGTTGTAGATGAACACAATATTTTTATTTATTTATTTATTTTTATGTGATGCTGAGGATCGAACCCAGGGCCTCATGTGTGCGAGGCAGGTGCTCTACCATGAGCCCCAGTTCCATCCCTCTGAGTAGATTTTTAAAAGTGGGATTATTAGGCAAATTAGGTGCACATTTTACATTGAGGAATTTTGTCCGTTTACCATTTTTAGAAGCAATTTGCACAAATTTAGACTCCCACAAAAAAAGTACAAAAGTGCCATCTTCCTTATGACACCTCTTCATTTTGTAACTTTAATAAGTGAGAAATAATTTTATTTTCAACTCTATTATTGAAATGGGATCATCTTCATTAGATTATTGGCAATTTGCATCTTTTATGAGTTGTTTGGGACATTTGCTCATTTTCTGTCCACATTGTTTTTTCTCTTAATTAAGAATATTACAAATGTTTTGTTTGTAATGTCTTATAAAGAAGTTTAAATGTTTCATTTGGTTGCATGTTTTCCCTTTGTGCTTACTGCTTAGGAAAGTGTTCATTACTCCCATTAAAATATCTTTATAAAATGAGCCTTCATTATGTTCTCACTTAATGGTTTTAAAAGTCATTGCTTGCAAATTTAACTAGAACTTTGTTTTTCAAAACCAAAGAAAGCTTTTAGCATACTATCATTCTTTAAAAATTGAAAAAGGGGGCTGGGCCTGTAGCTCAGTGGTAGAGTGCTCACCTCACATGTGGAAGGCACTGGGTTCAATCCTCAGCACCACATACAAATAAAAAAAGGTATTGTGTCCACCTACAACTAAAAATAAATAAATAAAAAAAAATGAAAAGGGTTGTATTTCTTATTTATAGTGTACTTCCGCCCCCCCCCCCGTAGGTTCACCTTATCTAGCAACTAAGAACAGAATTTTTATGTATGTACATATATCTTTTCAGTTTCCACAATAAAACACATAGCTGCTTATGGTTCATTTATTACAGTAGTAGTGGTGTTTTGGGGTTTTTTTTTTTTTGTGCGTGCGTGTGTGTGTGTGTGTGTGAGAGAGAGAGAGAGAGAGAGAGAGACAGACAGACAGACAGACAGACAGACTGGAGTTTGAACCTAGGAACATTCTACTACTGAGCTACATCCCCAATCCCTTTATCTGTTATTTTGACATGGGGTCTTGCTAAGTTGCCAAGGCTGGTTTCACTGGAGTTCCTCCTGTTGCTGGAATTGTAGTCATGCACCTTAATGCCGAGCCTATTACAGTAAACATCTTAACTATTTTTAAAAGAAGTTCCATAGATCAGATGTAAGCCTCTTCTCACAATCATCATTAAAAGTGTTTTATATCAAATGTGTTTAGTGTTGCTGATTAAAGATTGGTGTGGTAGGAAAACAGAAAACTATAATGACGTTACTGACCTGCCAGATTGGTTTGATACCTTCTTTGAGGCTTTTGATAATTGAAATGAATACCCTTATAACATTACCTGTGACAGTGGGCTTCAGACTCCTGAATGTGAATGTCCTTTCTTCCAATTTTTATCCTATAGATCTAGCTTAAAATCTTTGCCTGCTTATTTTCAAAACAACTATAAACATTCTTTCAGTTAACAGGACCAACTGAGTCTTTTTCCAGTCAGTTGAATATTTTTAGCAGAGGACACAAGTTTTTAACCTGTACACGTTTTTTACACCGTCAGTCATTAAACTACAAACAAGAAGACTCAAAGCAAGGAACAGGTTTCTCACATGATCAAGGATTTTGAGGGTTGTGTTCTGATTTATTTTGTTTTGCTCAAAGTACATATTAGGTATAAGCACTCTTGATAGCTTTCCCTGCAGAGGGGTAGCATAGGCATACCTACTTTGTGTATTCTTTAGGATTTGCTATATCCTATTTCCAGAAATGAAGAGTCAGGTGAGATCTGGATGAGGTGACAGGACCGTAATCCCAGTGACTCAGGGGCCTGAGGCAAGAGCATTGTAGGTTCAAGGCCAGTCTAAGCAATTTAACAGGACATTGTCTCAAATTTAAAAAGGACTGGGGATACTAGGTATGTAGCTTAGTGATAAAGTGCCCTTGGGTTCAATCTCCAGTTCCAAAAACAAACCAATAGATGAGTGGCCCACAACATGTTTGCCTTTATTGCTGTCTTCAACACTATTATTTTCCACAGAAATAATAATAATAATAATATAATAATAATAATAATTCTAAACAGCTAGAATCATTACTGATGGTAAGATACCAGAATTGTCTCAATCTCCTGGTGCTGACTTGTTTTGCATCCTATTGCATTTCTATTTTATGTATATATGAACAGAGATGCCTATGCTGAGGTACTCTGTTTTCTAGCCATGACGTCATGGCTGTTATTACTTCCTTCTAGGCAGACTCAGTGGGATCCTCCTACTTGGGAAAGCCCAGGAGATGATGCCAGCCTTGAGCATGAAGCCGAGATGGACCTGGGAACCCCAACATATGATGAAAACCCCATGAAGGTGAGTGTGGCTTACATATGTTTCTGACTATTTGAGAACCAAGATCACATGGCTTTTGGGATTTCTTTTTTTTCCCTTATTCTAAAAAATATGTGAAAGTCCCCTCCCTCTTTTATTTTTAGCTTTGATGGACTCAGATACATGCTAGCTACTTACTCATTTAAGGGATATGTGTGTGTGTGTGTGTGCTCGCGCGCGCGTAAAGAGTTTTGAATAGACCAATTATGAAAATGTGTTATGGCATTAATAACAGTAACAGAAGGCAAAGAGTGACAACAAGAGAAGCCCTAAGGCAGTCATAATATTCATGCTTTTATAACTTCTTTTAGCATATCCTAACTTTTTAGTTCATGTAGATCTACTATATTTTTCTTGATGGTGAGATGGATGGATAGATGGTTTCTTTCCACATGTGTTTTGGCTCTTTAAACTGAATGTTTACTTACATGGATGGTATGATTTAATGATTTTCTATTTTGACATTGTTGGATCTAGAATGAAGTTAAACTAATTACATTTTTTTAAATATCTTTATTTCATTTTTATGTGGTGCTGAGGATCGAACTCAGTGCTTCATGTGTGCTAGGCAAGCACTCTACTGCTGAGTCACAACCCCAGCCCCAAACTGGTTACATTTTAAAAACTCACCAAAGCAATATAAGGCTGCCCCCACCCCCTTTAAGATTTGAAGTACAAATAATTTACTATGAAAATACTAGAACAAAGCAGGAAAGAAAACTTTCTCATCTCCACCTCTGACAAGACAGTAATTAGCATTAGAGGTCATATAAATCAAATATTCCATGACTGAATTAAACCAACTCTTTATTCTTTTCACTTAATAATAAGATTCAACTGACTCCAAGGAAGAGGTATCTTTTTTTTTTTTTTATACCAGGGATTGAACCAAGGGCACTCAACCACTGAGCCACATCCCCAGCCCAGTTATCTATTTTATTAGAGATAGGGTTTCACTGAGTTGCTTAGCGCTCACTGTTACTAAGGCTGGCTTTAAACTCTCAATCCTCCCCTCCCGTCTCAGCCTCCTGAGCCGCTGGGATTATAGGCATGTGCCACCGCGCCTGGTTGGAAGAGGTATCTTGAATGAGACCATATTTTTCTATGTTATAAAATCTATTGAATAATATTATTTTATTTTCAAAATAAGAAGAGGCATTTAATTAAATTAGTAGGGATAGGTGGAAGAGGGAAGAAAGAGCTGGAGTGAAAGATAAGTAAAATAGAAGCAGATTCATACTTTCTTTTATATCAACTTTTGGAGGAATGGTTTTTCTTTCTTTACCGTGTATTAGATATTTGCCAAAAAATATACACAATTAAGTTAAATCCGCATGGAACTTGATAAGATTTCAGATGATTCTCTTAAATCACATAGCTGCTACTCTCCAGCTGTTGTGCTATCATGTGTTCTTGAATCATTTTAGAATATGTCCAGGACTACTAAGCAATTGCCATTTAAATGATTATACATATAAACTTATACACAAACAAGGCCTGGAGATATGGGTCAGTCGTAGAGCTCTTGTCTAGAATGTTGAGGCCCTGGGTTCAATTCCCAGAACCACAAAAATAAAACAGATAAACACAATATACAGTTTCCTCTTTCCAGACTTCTATAGCTATGTTAGCTATATCTTTTAAAAAAAAATAGGGACTGAAATTTGTGGTGCAACAGTTTAGCTGAGCTCTGGGGCCAGAGATGGTCACATTGGAGACCATATCTCCTGCTTAAAGCCAAGCTAGTTCATGAGTACTTCATTAATTATGATTCAGTCTTTTGGTTTGATGTGTGTCTACTAAGTTAGGCCTTTCAAAGCAAATGAAAAGTAGGCATAAAGTCTACTATTGCTTATTTAATGTTCAGAGGAAAGCCTTTTTTTTTTTTTTTTGTATGAAAATCTAGCTCATCAAAACTGTCAAACACAAAGTAGGAACTGAGAAATAGAAGCCAAAACTGGGTATAGTGATGCACACCTCTAATTCTAGCTTTCGGTAGGCTGAGGCAGGAGGTTTGCAAATTCTAGGCCAGACTTGGTTAACTTAGTGAGACCCTATCTCAGAAGAAAAAATATAGCTCAGTGGTGAGGCACAAGTAGGTTCTTTTTTTTTTTTTTTAATATATATATATTATATATGTATGTATGTATATATATATATATATTATATATGTATGTATGTATATATATATATTATATATGTATGTATGTATATATATATATATATATATATATACACACACACACTATGAATTGAACCCTGAGGTGCTTTACCACTGAGCCACTTCCCCAGCTCCTTTTATTTTTTTAATTTTTTAATTTTTTTTAATTTTTATTGTTGGTTGTTTAAAACATTACATACTTCTTGACATATCATATTTCACACTTTGATTCAAGTGGGTTATGAACTCCCATTTTTACCCCGTATACAGATTGCAGAATCACATGGGTTACACATCCACTGATTTACATATTGCCATACTAGTGTCTGTTGTATTCTGCTGCCTTTCCTATCCTCTACTATCCCCGCTTCCCTCCCCTCCCCTCCCCTCTTCTCTCTCTACCCCATCTACTGTTATTCATTTCTCCCCCTTGTTTTTTTTTTTTTTTCCCTTTCCCCTCACTTCCTCTTGTATGTAATTTTGTATAACCCTGAGGGTCTCCTTCCATTTCCATGCAATTTCCCTTCTCTCTCTCTTTCCCTCCCACCTCTCATCCCTGTTTAATGTTAATCTTCTTCTCATGCTCTTCGTCCCAACTCTGTTCTTAGTTACTCTCCTTATATCAAAGAAGACATTTGGCATTTGTTTTTTAGGGATTGGCTAGCTTCACTTAGCATAATCTGCTCTAATGCCATCCATTTCCCTGCAAATTCTATGATTTTGTCATTTTTTAATGCAGAGTAATACCCCATTGTGTATAAATGCCACATTTTTTTTATCCATTCGTCTATTGAAGGACATCTAGGTTGGTTCCACAGTCTTGCTATTGTGAATTGTGCTGCTATGAACATTGATGTAGCAGTGTCCCTGTAGTATGCTGTTTTTAGGTCTTTAGGGAATAGACCGAGAAGGGGAATAGCTGGGTCAAATGGTGGTTCCATTCCCAGCTTTCCAAGAAATCTCCATACTGCTTTCCAAATTGGCCGCACCAATTTGCAGTCCCACCAGCAATGTACAAGTGTGCCCTTTTCCCCACATCCTCGCCAGCACTTGTTGTTGTTTGACTTCATAATGGCTGCCAATCTTACTGGAGTGAGATGGTATCTTAGGGTGGTTTTGATTTGCATTTCTCTGACTGCTAGAGATGGTGAGCATTTTTTCATGTACTTGTTGATTGATTTTATGTCCTCTTCTGAGAAGTGTCTGTTCAGGTCCTTGGCCCATTTGTTGATTGGGTTATTTGTTATCTTATTGTTTAATTTTTTGAGTTCTTTGTGTACTCTGGATATTAGGGATCTATCTGAAGTGTGAGGAGTAACTTTTATTTTGTTTTGTTTTTATTTTGTGACAGGGTTTTATTAAGTTGCTTAGGGCTTTGCTAAGTTGCTGAGGCTGGCATCAAACTTACAATTCTGCCTCGCCCTCCCAGGTCACTGGGATTTCAGGTGGGTGCCACTCTCTGTGCCTGTCACAAAGCACCCCTAGGTTTAATCCCCAGTACCAAAAATATAACAAAATATAAAACAAAAAAACACACATAGTGGTAGTAGTAGCAGCAGCAGCCAAGTAAAAGAGCAGCCTTACATGCCATTCTAAGCAATTAGAACTCCATTCTCTTTCTAAGTAATGGCAAATCCTTAAAGTAGTTTGGTAACACAATCTGACTTTGCATTTTAAAAACTCTGGTGGTGGTAGAAATTGAACTAATTGGAGTTAAGGACTTCACAATGAATCTATTCAGTGCCCAGAAGCACATATTAAAACTGCAGAATCCCAATCCCTAGATCATACTTCCTCCTAGATCAGAATCTAAAGTCCCTAGGCAATTCTCATACACATTTAAGACTAAGTTATAGTACTTACTGTTTGTGATTGACTATTAAGAGAAGTATAGACATAAAACCTTACTATATCCATATTCCTCAGAGTATGTATATTGTATATTTATCAGGTTATTTCTGATCTCTGTCCTGTTTCTGTGGGTGCATGTGTATTTGGGGGGTAGAATATTGGAAGTATTAACAACCAAAACACAATGCTTTAATCATTGTCTACTAACTTTAACTTTGGATCCAAAACCACATTTCAAATCATACAGACATGAGATTAATCCCACTCTTTTTTTTTTTTTTTTTTACATTTTGGTTACTTATCAGACATTTGAGTTCCTATTTAACATAAACACCGAAACCTGGGGATACAAAAGCAGTATGCGACAAGATTATTGCTCTTAGGGCCTATAGGATGGTAAGTGCGTTAGTCAACTTTCTGTTGCAAATACCTCCGATAAAAATCTTAAAAGGGAAAAAAATTATTTTTGCTCATGGTGTTTATAGGTTTCAGTTTATGATCACTTAACCCCATTGTTTTGGGCCTGTGGCAAGGTATAATATCATGGTGGAAAGCACCTGGTAGAGCAAAGCTGTTCATATCATAGTGGCTAGGAAGCTAAAGAGAGAGGAAGCGGCTGATTCCCAGCATATTCTTGAAGGGCATACTCCCCAGTGACCTAACTTCTTCCAATTAGACCCTATCTCTTGACAATATCATCAACTGGTGACCAAACCTTCAACTCATGGTGTTTGGGGAACATTTAGGATCTATACCATAACAGTAAGATTGAAAGTATATATTATTATATGGTTTAGTGGTTAATTACAGTTTTGACTCTAAGGGCTAGAGACATTTATAGAGGGGAAAAATGCAATTTAAAAGGAAATTGAAGAAAACTTGGGAGGGTAATGTGTAAATTAGGCTCTGAATAATAAGAGTTTATCTTCTTGAAGCTTTTCCTTTTGAGTCTCCTATCTGGCCAGCCCTAGCATGACCCAGGGAGTTTTGTTCTAGGATCTAAAGATTATCTGATATTTTTCTTGTGCATTTTCTGTAACACCTTTCCGTAGAAAAAGAGGATGAAGTAATGTTTTTGATTTTTTAACTTACTTTTGGGGGTTAAAATACTTTTTTATTTTATTATTTATTTATTTGTGTTTTTGGGGATTGAACCCAGGTCTTGCACATTTGAGGCAAGCAATCTACTTCAGTCCTTTTTTATTTTAATTTAAAACAATCTTGCTAAATTGCCTATGCTGGCCTCAGATTTGCAATCCTCCTATTTTAGCCTCCTAAGTAGCTGGAGATTCCAGGTGTATGCCACTGTGCCCAGCTAACCATTGTTTGCTGTTTTTTTTTTTTTTTTTGTTTTTGTTGTTGTTTGTTTGTTTGTTTTAACAGAATTGTGAAAACTAAAAGTTTTGAAAGCACTGTTGTAACACTTCTAGGCAAAAAATGAAGGATTGAATGAAATGGTATCCTGTTTCGTAAGATGAGAGCCTAGAAAGTTAACAGAATTGAAGCATAGTTAGCACTGTCTAACTATATCATTCAGCAGTCATTTTCTGAAAACAAAGAGTAGACCAGGCCAGCTGCTTAATGCCCTATTTATGGGGACTGGGTCTAATTTCCTTCACTGATTCATTGTGTGTGCATCTGTCTATACATCTGTATATACAAAAAGTAACATGTTATAGGCAAGAGTATAGTTTCTAACATGCCCTAGAGTTAGTGATAATAAATGAGTTCACAAATTCTAGAAAGGCTGAGTGCACTAAAGTGATAGAATATTCACAGTGACGGCCATGGGAAAATAAGGTGGGTGTGGTAATTAGCATTCTGTGAAAAATTGTTCCCATTTACAACATATCTAAATGTATCAAAGTCAAGCCCAGAATTAGGCTTAAAGTCGATAGATACGTTTTATATAGCTATTAAGAAAATAGATAGCAAAATACTATTAGTTTGGTTTATCAGATTTTGAAAGTTGGGAGAAGATGGGTATGTTTAATGTGTTGACACATCTATTAAATATCGATAGGATTGGGTTTAAAATCTCTTACTTTGTTTTTAAAATTTTTCATCTTTTGTTCTCTTTTTTCCTCGTTTCTTTTGGGTTTAAAATTTTCCAGGTTTCTATTTTTTTCTCTTTTTTGTTGGCTTATTAGCTATACCTCTTTGTTTTACTGAGGTTTTTTGTGGTTGCTCTAAGGCTGTGGTTCTTAAAATTTGGTGTAGGACCTCTAGGGTTGTCAAGACCATTTCAAGGAGCCATGAGTCAAAAACTGTTTCCCGAAACATTGTATGCCTTTGTTATTCCCTTACATTCACATTTCTTCTATTAAGTGAAACATAAGGGAATTTGCAAATGTAAAGCCTGTGCCACTTTTGCCAAATTTCTTTAGTTTTGGAAAGTAGTTACTTTTTCACAAAAAAATGTATTTCATATGTTTATTTATATTAACATGAAAAGTTTTTAATGTTTTTTTGAAATTTTATTCATTCCCAGTTTGAGTTTAATTTATAATATAAAAAATCTTGATAGATATTTCTCATGAATAAAAGCTTTTTGGGGTCCTCAATGTTTTAAGAATGCAAAGGTATTATGAGACCTAAGATTTACAATATATGTATTTATCTCATTGTAGCCTACCGTTGTATCATATGCCACTTTTTTTTAATGGTATAAACTTAATTTTATTTTTTATGTTATGAACCCCAGAATATATTACTGTTTTCAGCTGTAAAGTTTGTTAATGAGGCTAGGGTTGAATCTTATTGGTAGCACAGGTTAGCATGCATTAGGCCTTGTGTTAAATCTCCAGTACCATACACAGAGTCTGTTAACTGTTAAAGAAATTTTTAAAACTTCATGAGAAATATCTATTGCTATTTTTGTGTCATGTACAATTGCGTTTCCATCTGGAATTATTTTCCTTTAGCCTGAAGAATTCCCTCTAATAGTTCTAGTATTTCTGATTTACTGGTGATGAATTTTCTGTTTTTGTTTGTCTGAAAAAGTTATTTTAAAAAAATAGTCTTAATATTTAGTTCTATTGTGGCACAGCCAAATTGAGCAGAAAATAGATCAAAGGCAGAAAGAAAAGAGACTGTGGTGTTCCCATATACCCCTACTACTGTACATACGTAGCAACTTCTAGTACCAGAGAAGTACAGTTGTTAAATTTGATGAATCTGTACTTATACATAATTAGCACCAAAGACTATAATTAATATTAGGATTCACTCTTGGTATTGTACATTCTGTGGGTTTTGATAAATGTATAATGGCATGTATTCACCAGTATAATGTCATACAGAGAAGTTTCGGGGTCCTAAAAATTGTTTTCTGTCTGTCCTGCTTTCCCTCCTTGCTGTTCCATCCCCAGTCCCTGGCAATCACTGTTTTTACTGTCTCCAGTCTCCATCATTTTCCCTTTTCTTGTTTGTATCTCTCTCTATATCTATCTATCTATCTATCTATCTATCTATGTATCTATCTATCTATCTATCTCTATATGTATATTATTCACATATAGTACTTGACATGTGCCAGGGAAGCACTTTACCCCTCAGCCCCAACCCCAGCCCTATAGCAGGGCTTTTGAGAGAAGTAAAGAAAAAGGGGAGGGTGAACCAGTAACTTTATTGAGGTATAATATACTTTGCATCAAACCTAATTGTTTTGGGTTTATAATTCAATGACTTTTAATAAAATCACAAATTATTCAAACATTACCACAATTTGGTTTTAGAACATTTTAATCCTCCCAATAAGATCTCATATCCATTTGGTTAGTTCCCACTTTAGCCCAACCACTAATTACTTTCTTTCTTGATAAATTTGCCTTTTGTGGACATTTTGTATAAATGAAATCATACAGTATGTAGTCTTTTATGACTGACTTATTTAGCATGTTTTCAAGATTCATCTTTGGTATAGTATGTATCAGGATTTCATTCCTTTTATGAATAAATACTATTCTGTTATAAATATGTATAACATTTTGTTTATCCATTTATCAGTTGGTGTAATTTGGGTTGTTTCTGCTATTTGACTTGTTAATAATAAATAAATTAATAAATAATGCTACATGAATGAACATTTTCACAAGTCTTTGAACACATATTTTCACTTCTGTTAGGTAAATACCTAGAAGTAGAATTGCTGAGTCATTGGATAAAGTTATGTTTAGCTTTTTAAGAAATTTTAAGTTTTCCAAATAGCTGCACTATTATATGTTACTATTAGCAGTACACAAAGGATCTGTAAGGGATGGTTTTGTGTTGGTGGGGGTAGTGGCTGTACAGAAAGTTACCTAAGGTTAAAACTCCTTAAGTGTCAATGTGCTTCTTGCAAAAAATTATCTGGACATTGCAAAAAACTATCTTAGTTTCTTAGACTTTTTATCTGTGATTTGTCATCTTTACCTTTTCTTGTATTTCTAATGAAAAAATCCAAACCAAAGTCTTCTATTCTTTATTGTTAACCCTTTGGTAAAGAAAGCAGATAGAGAAACAAATGAGCTTTGATCTTCTGCCTGACCTTGCCCTGAAGCACAAGGCAAAGGTTTGGGCTATTGGTCTTTGGGTCTCTTTCTAAACCATAGTCTCTTCCACAGTCACAATTGGACTTGGATAGCTAGAACTTATTTGCATCTGTCCTTCTTTTTTTTTTTTTTTTTTTTTTTTAAAGAGAGAGAGAGAGAGAAAGAGGTTTTTTTTTTTATATTTATTTTTTAGTTTTCGGCGGACACAACATCTTTGTTTGTATGTGGTGCTGAGGATCGAACCCGGGCCGCACGCATGCCAGGCGAGCGCGCTACCGCTTGAGCCACATCCCCAGCCCCTGCATCTGTCCTTCTTAACACTTCACAATTGCATTCATTGAGCTAACATTTCAGTAAACAGGAGAAAGATGTCTTTGGGGAAGGTATTTATGTCCCATATTTTTCATCTTTAGGACCTTCACTTAGGAATCCCCTTGAAAGTACAGAGTAAGTTTGTAAGTTTTCATTAATTCACAGACGTGTGAGGTATTACAGATTGAAAGAGATTAAAACTGGATCCTGGTTTTCAGGAAGTTTAGCTAAAAATAGATCTAAAAGGATACAGTGGTGTAATTGCCACAGTATACACAAAATGTTTTAGGAACATAGTGATCATAGTGTAAGAAGATGCATCAGAGATGTTACAAAAAACACAGTTTTATCTATTGTTAAATTAATAGGGTTGAGCATTTGAGATACATAAAGCAGTTTTTACAAAGGCATAAAATCAGAACAGTACAGAGTATATATAGAAAACAGTGAAAATAATTTGTCATGATGAGAGTTTGTTTGTATATAGGGTGGTGAACAAGTAAGGCTTAGATTATAATTCAGTGGGAGAATGCTTGTCTAGCATATGTGAGGCTCTGGGTTCTATCACTAGGACCACCCACTCCACAAATGGAAAAGTAAGTCAGATTTAAATTTTCTGAGGTTTTACTGTCCTACTAATGTGATTAATAGATAGGTACTTGGAGCCAATGAATACTTTTAGTGGGGGGAGTCAGTCGATTGTGTGTCCCTGTACTGAAACAAGCCCATTTGAAAAACAGGGTCAGTGACAGGAAGATCAGATTGAAGAGTCTTATAATGGTTCAGGCAAAGTGTGGAACTCAAGAGTAGAGATATTGGGGAACCAGGCAAAGACATTTGAGAAGGCAATATTCAGCACTTAGCAAACTAGTGGGTAAGAAAAAAGCAAGGATACCCACAACCCTCATTTTTAGCTTGCATGAGTAAGATCTGACTGTTTGCCCAGTGCATGCCTGTAATCACAGCAGCTTGGAAAGCTGAAGAAAGATTGAAAGTTCAAAGCCAACCTCAGCAATTTAGCAAGACCCTAAGCAGCTAAGTGAGACTCTGTCTCAGAATACAAAATAAAAAGAGATAGAGATGTAGCTCCATGGCTAAGCACCCCTGGTTGCGGGGGGTGGGGGGGGCGGCGGGAAGCAACCAACCCACTGTTCATTCTAGGAAATGAAGGAAAGAATAGGAGGAGGTGGAGATAAGTTCAGTATAGAATTTGAGCTCCCTGTGAGATTCAGAATAGTAAAAGCTGGTAGATCGTCAAGTCTAGGTTTGGGTCAACAGTAAATTAGTGCATATTGGAAACATAAAAGCATATGGAATGACCAAGGGAAGGTATGCAGTGGATAGAGAATCCTTTGAAGAATGCTGGGTGGTGGTAGAAGCTTTTGATAATGAGGCTAAGCATCTGTGAGAGCCTTCCTTCTCTGTTTTCCTCCAGTATTGTTCCCTACTCCTGGTCATCTTGTACTCTCTTCCATCATCCATCCTGTGGTGAGTTCAAATCTTCTTTTTGAGAACCTCAGACCTTAATCATTGCTGACTGCACAATTGAGAGCAGCTATCTCCTGGCTTAAAATTAACAGTTATGAGGTATACTAGTGTTCTCTATGTTATAGTAAAATAATTATTGTAGAGTATTGGATTGAGGGAGTTGCAGAGGGTGGGATCAGGGCCAAGAGTTCTTTCAGTTGATGATCTCATTTTTGGAGTCAGGTCAGTTTGCAAAATAATTTCATAGAAATCACTTACCAGTCATGAAGAACTAAGAAATCACATTTGAGGGGGATTGTCAGAGCCAGAGTGCAGATCTCTGTGATTGTGTTGCTCAGTCAGGATAACCTGTTCATCAGTTGGGGAACCAGAGAGAAATCCTAGGTCTGCAATACTCTTAGGCCAGATACACAGAGTAGGAGGCCCACTGGTTCCTAGTAATGTGTGCACTGCTATTACTGGGGATTGAACCAGGTTCTTATGCATGCTGAGGCAAGCACTACCACTGAGCTAGGCTAAGCTACCTCCCATCCTTTTTTTTTTTTTTTTTTTTGGGTCCCCTTTCCTTTTCTTTTGGCAATACTGAGGATTGGGGCTTAACCAATGAGCCACATCCCCAGCTCTTTTATTTTTTATTTTGAGACAAGGCCTCACTAAGTTGCTGAGGCTGGCCTTGAATTTGTGATCCTCCTTCCTCAGAACTCCCAATTCATTCCACCACATCAGCTACTAGTAATGTCTTTTAAAAAAACTTTAGTTCCTGAGTTTCTGTAAACTCTACTTCCTTCTGAATGAAGCAAATGGGAGCCTATGTGTAATCCAGACTTTGGAAATACTATTGTTAGAATTTATTTTAGAGATCTTTTGCTCCTATTCTAGCACTCTCACCACTCCCTACCTTTTTTTATTTTTTGAACAAAGTTTTCAGCTGCACCTTAATTTATCTAGAAGCACTCAACGAAATAGAATTTTATTATGCAACTCCAAAGCAATATATTTTCAATATCATCTTTTTTTTTAGAGAGAGAATTTTTTTTAATATTTATTTTTTAGTTTTTGGTGGATACAACATCTTTATTTTATTTTTATGTGGTGCTGAGGAACGAACCCAGCGCCTCACGCATGCCAGTCAAGCACACTACCACTTGAGCCACATCCCCAGCCCAAGTATCATCTTTCTTAACCTTTTAATTAATATACATTCAGATTTCTGTGTCTCAGAATTTAGGTTGAATTGTATCTGTAGTGTTTCTAATGGCTCAGCTCCTCCTTCTGGATGTGTGCTGTCCCAAAAGATATAATTCCTCATTAAGTAATCCTTTAGGTTTCATGTTCCAAAAAGTATTTAATTAAATTCAGGGAAAATTGAACTGCCACGGGTAACTAATTAAAACAAATAAAAAAATTTTCAATTAATTCAGGGAGAGAGAAACATTAGCTGAGTATATTCTCTCTCTTGTTGGGACCCATTTCTAGAATAGGCCATACTCCTCAGTTTTAGGGCACATGGACTTTGTGATCTAGTTTTGTCTGTGTGTGTGATTAAGGATAGAGTTTGTATTTGTTGTATTACACAGTGTGCATATGGGCACCAGAGCCACCCAGTAAGCTTAAGGCCATTGCCATCTAAGTCACAAAGACTCAAGATTCACTTTAAGACCAGATTTTCAGGGAATCCAAATGTACCCTAATGAGGAAGCAGCATCAGTTTCTAAAAGCAGTAGGCTCTGGCTTTCTGCCAGACCCTTTTGTGTGTTCATTTCACTGTGTGCTCCCTTCTGGCCACTGCTTCTGTAGGCTCCCACAAAAAATATTACACTGACTAGTGGCCCCAAATGAGCCAACATGGAGAAAAGGCAAATTAGTTACTGTTGAGGTCGTGGGAACACTTTGTTTTTTCATGTATCAGAGTCCCACCCTGCCACCTGGTGGTTTTCTTAAATCTCAGTGAGGCAACTTGCTGTACAGGCAGATACCTGTGAATTATCCTGTTACATGTTAGGGACCATTGGTCCAGTCTCATGTCTTTTCTGGTGCTAAAAGATTTTTTTCATGGGCAATAGGCTTTTGGAGAAGTGAATAGCACCACTTAGTTTTATTGTTAGAAATGCTAAAAAATGCTTGGGGCAGTCCCAAAGTTTTCCATGTCAGTAACTAGCGCTATCCTCAGCTCTGACACCAACTCGGCTCCTGGGCTTGGCATTGGGCTCCTATAAGTTTTCTGAAACTGTTTCTCATGCCATTTACAGACGACAGACCAAGAAGAATGGGGTTCATGAATTTTAGTACTCCCAGGAAAACTTCATTTTGGTTCAAGATTTTGTTGTTGTTGTTGTTCATGATTTCCATGATGGAAGTTTAGGCTTCCTTCATATGAACTTTTTCTTTCTCAATCGTAATTGTTTAGCATTCAAAAGGCCAAATAGAGGGGCCTCTTCCTGACAGAGCTCAATGGATAGTGTTCTATAACTCTTTTTAAAGTTCACCCCAACTTCATCAAGTCAGGGATTAAATTAGAAATGTAGTAAATCTGTATTGGATTTATCTAGCTTTCTGAAGACATCCTATTTAAAGAAAAGCAGGACATTCCTGTGTAGACAGTGCCCTCCCTGAGCCTCTGGCCTTTTCCATAGGATGAGGAACTCTGATCTAGTTGTTATACCTAAAGGCCCTCTCTGTACTTCTTGCTGTTGCTACTCATGACTGAGATCTATAGTAGAATAGCAGGTGAAATTTTTAAGTTTCCTTGTCTTTTTCACATAATTCTTTTTTAGGAGGTAGGGATAACCTGAAATTGAACCCAGTGGCACTAACCAACTGAGCCACATTGCCAGCCCTCTTTATTTTTTGGGACAGGGTCTCACCAAATTGCATAGGGCCTCACTGAGTTGCTGAGACTGGCCTTGAACTTGAGAAAATTCCTATCTCAGCATCCTGAGCTACTGGAATTACAGGCATGAGCCACCATGCCTGGCTTCAAATAATTCTTGATGCCTTGCTACTTTAGGTCTTATTGTAGAACACACCTATACTTTCTACAATTGAAAAAAAAAATTTTAAATCTCAAACATTTGAAAATAGAATTACCAGTGAGTTTTTTTTTTTAATTTCCAGAAAACAGAAATAGTATCTGTATGTTGTTTGTACCCTATCTCCCAAACCTAAACATCTCCAGTATCCCATCACCATAGAAAATAAGTCGAAAACCAGAAAATGTGTAAAACTTATATAGCAAATCAGAGAAAGCTGATTTGTAGCAACCCAAAGCCAAGGGAGTGTCACTTTGCTTGGGAACCACTCCAGAACAGAGAGAATTGGGCAGTTTCTTCATACTGTTTATGGAAATGACAGGAATAGACACAAAGGCCAAAGGGGGGATTGGTTGGGGAGTCTAATAAAAGTTTCTCTGCTCTGGTTCCCTAACAAAAGCATGAATTACCTATAATACCAGCTGTAGCTGTTGGATCCTTCCAAAGTAACTTGTGTATTCAAAGGCAAAATGAATGTTCATAATTCTTTTCCACAGAAAAGCACATTTATTGGGAAGGGGCTTAATGGCTAATGGTGGGAAAGGTTTGAGGAGATGGCCTGCATGGCAGTTGTTCTCAATGCCAAAGCTGCTACCCATCACTAACTCTTGGCAGTATCTGGTTAGGGGGAACTTGGCAGCCTATCCTCTAGCAGTGCTGCAAGAGAGTGTTTCTGGGTTTATCATCATCATGCCATCTTGGCCCAAAATATATTGTGTCATAGCATCTATTCCTTTGTTAATTGACTTGAATGACTCTCATCTCCCATTGCCCCACCCTCACCCCAATACCACAATGATGCTTTAGTGTTTCCATTCTTGAACTAAGGTACCAATCTCCAAGGATCCTCTCCTGCATGCTAAGATTGTCTTTTATAGTCCATCCAACTCTGCCTTCAGAGGAAGGTGATGAGTACCAAGGGTTTTCAGTACAGGGTATTTGCCTTTGTCCTGGTACCCTAGAATACCAGAGCCAAGAAAGGTTAAGCTCCTTTAAACTGGGCCTCACTTGACAATGTGGAGAGCTGAAGTCCTTGCAGCATGTTCTGCAGAGAGTGATTCTGAAACAACCGGAAATATAAAGTACATCAAGGATTACTTTGACTTAGGGTAGAGGATTGAAAGTTGAGTCTAGAGCCAGATGACAAAATTTGAAACATAGCAGTCAAGTGGACTCCAGGCCATTCCCCTAAGACAGGACTTCTAAAATGAATCTTAATTCAAAGAGTCAGGTAACCCAAATGGGGGAAGAGAAAAGAGGGTTCTGGGACCATAGGGCATCATTAAACTGACATCTCATGTTAGCGCTGTTGTGTTTTCTATTTCTAGACATCGAAAAAGCCCAAGACAGCAGAAGCAGACACCTCTAGTGAGCTGGCTAAGAAGAGCAAAGAAGTGTTCAGAAAAGAGGTAAGGTTTGGTAGATGAGGCTTAAGCCTCAGTCCTTTCCTTTCTGTCTTAAATATATACATCTCCCTTGCCCCCCAAGATGGGCAAGCACATAGGCTTATTAGCTACTGTGTCTTGCTGAAGTGGTGTTTTTTCCCTTAAGAACTCTTCAATCATCTCTTACTGGCCTGATAGGAGTCCCTCTGCAAACCACATTACCCGTTTTACTTGGACAAAGGAAAACTCACTATTAAGTGTTAGGCTGCCTGACTGTATATTCCCTTCAGTGATTCAATTGTGTAGTTATTCATTGATATGGCCCTTTACAACTTTTTATCTCCATAACAAGAGCTCTTAAGTACTAGAGCAGGCAAGTTCTTTCTTTCTTTTCTTTTCTTTTTTTTTTTTTTTTTTTAAGGCCATCACCTCCACCTCAAGCACCTTGGCACCAAGGCAGCTCCCCCACCCCCCGCCAATACCTTTAATTAATTAATTTATTTATTTTTTAAATGTGTTGAGGATGGAACCCAGTGCCTCACACATGCTAGGGAAGTGCTCTACCACTGAGCCACAACCCCAGCCCAAGAGCAGGCAAGTTCTTGATGGAAGATTTGAACTCAGGTCTTCTGGCTCAAATTTCAGTGTTCTTTCTTTCATCTCTCATTTGGTGGCTACCTGTTCTTCGAGAGATTGAGAGAAAGCAGCTCCTCTTTATGCTATTGGCAGTGTTCTTAGCCATCAGGACACTAAACTCGCCTGCCTCTAGGAATCCAGATTCTAAACTCCAGTCTTTATTCATGGAGGGGGTCATGGTGTGTGGAGAAAAGGACCTACAAATAAGTAACAGCAGCTATGTGAAGAGTGTGCCATGACAGAATTAGGGGCCACTGTTCAGGATTTCAGGAAGGACTCTTGAATAGGGGAGGGTGGAATTGGTTGTATGGATCAAGAAGGACTATAACTTTAGGCAGAAGAATGTACAGAGGCAAAAGAAAGCAACATCTCTTCCAGAACTGTAGCATAGGGCAAATGAGTGATGTTGGAAATGAGGGTGGGTGGTATTATGCTGACTCTTCATAGTGGCTATGTATCTGTGGAAACCATTGGCAATAGTTTAAGTAACGGGTATTTAAATCCTTGACTATATTTGAGGATTGGACTGAAGGGGGGATAGTATGGAGGCCAGGCAACCACAGGGAGGAAACAAAATTGAATAAAAGGTTTATCTAGCTGAGCATTGTGGTATACCTGTAATCCTAGCTACTTGGGAGGTTAAGGCAGAAGGATCTTTGAGGCCAGCCTCAGCAACTTAGCAACACCTTGTCTCAAAATTTAAACAAAAGGGCTGAGGATGTCACTTAATGGCAGAGTGCCCCTGATTCAGTCCCCATTATTGCAAAATACAAGGCTTATTCAGTCAGGCATAGGTGGTGTACACTTGTAGTACTAGCTGTTCAGGAGGCTGAGGCAGGAGGATTGCCTAAGCCCAGAAGTTCAAGGCCAGCCTGGCACCATGATGAGAGACACACACACACTCTATGTGTCTGTCTGTCACCTCTCTCTTTGTTTAAAGGTTTCCCCAGAAATAGAACTTAGTTCCATAGTGTCAGTGGTGTTTTAGCTTAATCAGCAGTTCTTTATTTAGTGCCTATCTTGTGGTCCAACCCTGTTCTTTGATCATCAGAAAGCTGAGTTTCAGGGATGGGTAGACCCTGCTTAGGATGCTTCCTGATGAAGTAGCTATCACTGACCATTTGTTCCATTTGTCTCCTGTGAACTTATACCATAAGTACTTCTCAAGAAGACCTGGGGTCTTCTTTCAGAACCACTGGTTAGGACCGACCCATTAGAGATGACCCAGGTAGGACACTGGAAGTGATGGAATGAAAAGGGTCCTGCCAGCTGTCTTCCTCCAGTGGTCATGCTGTGTTTCTACCTGTTTCACATAGGCAGTATGATTCAGATGAAGTATAACATGTACAGACTTTAAGTAACCTTCAAGGACAAAGTGCCTCTAGTTCTTGGAGTCCAAGAGCTGCCTAGTAGCTCTGAAATGCCTGCTTGACTCTGCACTCCCTGTGTTGCTTTATGCTGAGGACACAGTTTGTTGGCTGAAACCTAGGGTTGCTGTGAGAGCCCTGCTGCTGGGTTCCTCCAGCTGCTGTTCTTAGTGAGCCTTTCTTAGTTCATCCAAGGGAGCTCTTTCCCTCTCAGGGCTGAGCCAAGATCATTTTCTCTTACATCTTACTGGCTTACTGGTATTCTGTTGTCCAAATCAGACAACCTGAGAGAAGAAAAGGGAAGGATTGGGTGCTGTCTTCTCTCCTCTCTCTAATCCACCTTTATCCCTCTCTTCTTCCTTCTGATTAAACCCAGAGGTGCTTTACTTACTACTGAGTTATATCTCCAGTCCTTTTATATTTTTTGTTTTGAGACAGGGTCTTAACTAAATTGCAGAATCTGGCCTTAAACTTGCATCCTCCTTTCTCCACCTCCTAAGTTGCTGAGAATATAGGAGTATGCCAGTGCATAGGGTACTTATTACCTTTTTTATTACCTCAGCACAACTCCCTGTTCTTTCTGTACTGTTGAACAGCGTGTTCCCTTTCCTATACCTGCAGATGTCTCAGTTCATAGTTCAGTGCCTGAACCCTTACCGGAAACCTGACTGCAAAGTGGGCAGAATCACCACAACAGAGGATTTCAAACACCTAGCTCGCAAGGTATTCCCCCTTCTTCTGGTTTATCGGTGTTCTTGGCATACTGTGTACCATATAAGATGCTTTTCCTCATCATAGAAAGCGTGGTTTTACTTGCTAGATGCCAGGGACACAGAAATGGGAGGGAAGGTTTGGGAAAGGGAGCACTTTACTTAAAACCAAGAGTTCTTTAAGAAACTTGTGGAACTAAGCTTTTCCTCTCTGGTGACTCTAGCACAGCCTGCCCCCACCTACCCTTGTTGACTTCCTAGTCTCAGTAAGAGAGGCCTGGAAGCAGCAGACTGGGTTACCCACCCCCTCAACTCATTCCCACTCTGATGGTGGCTTGGTCTCTCTTCCTGTGCCCTGGACAGCTGACTCATGGCGTTATGAATAAGGAGCTGAAGTACTGTAAGAACCCTGAGGACCTGGAGTGCAATGAGAATGTGAAACACAAAACCAAGGAGTACATTAAGAAGTACATGCAGAAGTTTGGGGCTGTTTACAAACCCAAAGAGGACACTGAATTAGAGTGACTTATGGGGCCAGGGTGGGAGGATAGGTGATCAGGTAGGGCAGACTCTGGGAAGTGGAAATCCTGTGGGCCTATTTGCCCCACCCCACTGTCAGAGCTGTGCTACTGGTGACAAATCACCCTGAGGAATTCAAACTGCAACTGTCAACTGAAAGCTACAAAAACAAGCTCCATCTACAAGTGACCCCTAGTCGTGAGCTAATGGGGTGTAGTTAGAGGCTGTCAGAGACAATGGCCTAGGGAAGGCTCTGGCCAGACCTGACCCCACTTTCAAACCTGGGTCTCCTCCTTGGCGGTGCTGTCAGCGCACAGACCCATGCGCATCCCCACCCACGACCCTTCCCCTGACGATCTGTATTATATTTTAATGTATATGTGAAAATATTGAAAATAATTTGTTCTTTCCTGGTTTTTGTTTGGTTTTTGTTTTGCTTTTAGCCTCTATGTGCTAGGATCACAGGAAGACTTTGTAAGGACCGTTTTAAGTTCTCCTGCAAGGTTTAATTTGTTATCATGTAAATATTCCAGAGCAGGCTGCCTTGTGGTTTTGGCTAGCCTTGTGCTATGTTGATAAGATTGATTTACTGCTTAAAAATCACTTTACTTTATCCAATTTTTACTGAACTTTTTATGTAAAAAATAAAATCAATTAAAGAACTTGGCATGTGTGTTCCCTAAAGGTTAATCTAGCATGTTTGTGTGTAGTGAGTGCTGTCACTGGAAAGAGAGGGGATGTAGCAGCCAGTGGTGTGTGAAGTCCAAGATTAATCCTTGCTGCCAGGTTTTATTACAGGCCTTGTTTCTCATAAGTCCCACTGCAACTGTAGCATACATTTGCCTGGTGACTGACACATGTGAGCTTTGGAACTTCTCGCTACATCTGTGTCAGGTCAACTTGTTCAGGCATTCCAGAGTAGAGGAACTGACTTAAATCCTCACTGATGCTGGGCTTCTTTCCAATTGAGGGTCAGTCAAGAGAAAGGTAAATGTGTCTTTTTCCTGGCTGGAGAAAGGCCTTGGACCTCTTCCCTCTGAAGACATGATTTCTCCCAGCCCAATGGAATGCTCATATGATCTTTGGGTTCCCTGACTTCCCACTTTGTCCTCTGACATTGGGCTTTGACACCAGAGGTGTACTTGGAAGGGGTACAGTGCACAGGTTGTGGGGAGCAGATACAGGGCTTGATGGCAGCCCCTTTCTTTTGATGACCAGTTGTCTGAGCAGTGAGGAGGGTCTAGAGCTTGTAGCCAGACGAGGGCCCATCTCTACAAAGGGGCTGTTCCTCACCATGTTTATTCTGCTCACTGCAATAGTACCCTTGGGGAAGAGACAAGGCCAGACTGTGGCTTGTCATATTGTGGATGAAACCAACAGAAATTAAAGTACTCATTGCCTGCTAGGTATTGTGCTGAGAACTTTGGAGCTCAGGTTGTGCTCATTCAATCTTTACAACCTGAGGCACAGAAATTGGCACTGTTGGTAAGGAAACTAAGGCTCAGGAAGAATCAATAACTTCTTTAAATTCTAGTATTAAAGGAATTACTAATTACTAAACAAGGACAGAAAATCCTTAATACAGTCGTCCCTCAGTATCCTTAATACAGGGTTGGTTGCAGGACATCATGGGCACCAAAGTCTGTGGATGCTCAAGGACCCTAAATAACACGACATAGTATTTACATGTAACACACATATATCCTCCTGAGAAGATGACTTTAAATCATCTCTAGATTAAATCATCTCATGTACATTCAAAGAGTTTTCCCATGATATCGCAGTCTTCAAAATGTTTAAAGCACATGATTATGTAAAATGGATACACCATAATTTACTGTCAACCCTCTTTTAACATTTTCTAGTTGAGTCTTACAAAGAATGTGTCAGTTCAAGTACTTGCAACACATAAAAAAGAAGTATTTCTCTCTTGGGTTGGTTCACACTACAAGAGTGCACCCACATGCACTGCCACTCACAACCAAGTCAAACTCATGGTTTTGACTTGAGGCTCTCGAGGTTTCAGATTTTCCAAGGAATATTTTTCGGATTTCCCTGGTGGCCAGGGAGCTGTTGATGAAATCTCTTTGAAAAGGAATTTTAAGTTTTAACTCTTCAAAAAAAAAAATTATATATATATATATATAATTTTAGTTGTAGTCGCACACAAAATACCTCTATTTATATGTGGTGTTGAAGATCGAACCCAGGGCCTCATACATGATAGGTGAGCGCTCTACCACTGAGCCATAACCCCAGCCCCTACCTCTTTTTTGATTTAAAAAAAAAAAAAATTTTCCCCCTTTCCCAACACTCCTTCTAGCTCAAATCCCCTAGGTTGGGATAAGACATGCCAGTTAATCTAGCACTTGTTCGGGAGACTCAGATTTTTGTTTGTTTGGGTTTTTTGGTTTTTGTACTGGGGATTGAAAACAGGGGTGCTTTATCACTGAGCTGCATCCCCAGCTTTTTTTTTTTTTGAGATAGGTTTTTGCTAAATTGCTGAGGCTATTGCACTCTGCTTCAATGCAGAATTTTAGTGATTCCTGACCCAATCCTCCTTAGCCCTGTGACTGTCTCCATACTAAAGTAGGATGTGATGTCTCTAGCACACTGGTCTGAATCTTTTTTCAGTTTTTGCTCTGGCATCACTTCACAATGAAGGTGACTATAAAACATGCTGCACTTCCTTTTTTTTTTTTTTTTTTTTAAGGGAAAGACAGAGTGTTATGTAGCCCTGGTAAACTTTAAGAGGAAAAGCAGTAGCACTCTTAATTTGGTATTCACAAAGCAGCCAGTCCCAGCCATATCAGTTCAGCAAGAGGACAAGATCCATCTTGGGTCCCACTGGACCACATCTGGATCCCAACTCTCCTCAGTGAGTTTGGATTGATCTGAAGCCCTCTGATTTTGGTGAATGCCAGGATGTTAGCCATTGTCTCTTCCTAGGCAAGGCTTGTCTTCTAAAGTTTCCCCATCTCCCACCCAGGTGGTACAATAACCAACCTACCTGCTCCTCCATGCAGGGTGGGCATGTGAGGGCAGGCCTGTCCTGAACTGCCCCTCAGGTGTGAGCCTGCCTGCCTGCCCACTTGTGTAGAAGCCACATGAGCTTCTGTGGAAGCCTATTTGGAACTCCATCTCTTGAATGGAGTTCAGGTCTTATATGGAGCCCTGTCTGCCTTTTTCTTCTCTGGAGGTGACCTGAGATCCTTGAAAACTAGATCCCTAGGACCAGCCTGACTCTTGTGACTTTTGCCTCCTGTCTAGTCAGGGAGGCCTTCACCCTTCCCTTGCAGGTGGTTACAGCACAAATCAAGAAAATAATCTCAAACTCAGGGTCCTTCAGTGCCAACCTGGGACTCTTAGGGTTTGTGGGGACCTACTAGATGTGCCTTCAGCTAAGGAAGCTCAGAATTAGCAAGATAAAATAGGTGATTCAACATGACACAACCCGTAAAGGCAGATGCCGGGTGTGGATTCCAGTCCATGCATCTTTTATGGGAGTTGCCTGTCTACCATTCCCAGTTGCTGCTTAGAGAAGGTCCTCTTAATTCTAGAGGCTGCCCCAGCTCTTTACTGGGCCTCTCCCTCATAGCCACTCAACTATCTCACAGGCCCAAGGAACCAAAACCAGCTCAAAATTCCTAAGTTGTCTTTAATCAAGGATACAAAAGTAGAAAAAACAGCTGAGGCTACAAAAAGGAAGGCGGAGTGGGGATTGAGAGGGCTGGACCAACCACTTTCCCACTGCCTGCTCCCCTACAACCCGGTCCCTGTCCTGAAAGGTAGGGTGAGGGGAAGTGAATGGCTGCTCCATCCCCCCAGAACAGAGCAGATGGAAGCCAACAACATTAGGTAGCCCATGAAGGTGAAGGCATGAAGTGGTGGGGTGGTGGAGAGCACTGGAGCAGGCTGCAAGTGGTGAATCACACCACAGAGCAGCCCTCAGCTGGGGGACCCAGGACCCGGACCACATCTTCACGGCCCATGGCAGCCAGCACATCCTCTAGTACCCTGAGGGTAGCTCTGCTGCCTGCTTGGACAGCCCAGTCCCTCAGCAAAGTATAGGCTGGCACTTGGCCCTGGGCTGTGATCTCCACAGCCTTAGCCTGGTAGCCCAGCAGCCTGCTAGGCCTTTCCAGCCCTTGTCAGGTTTGCTTCACACCTCCAGGAGCTGCTCCACTTCTTCCTGCTCTGCTAAGGGAGATGAAGGTAAAGCTGGCAGCCAAAGTCAGGATGTGGTTCTGTCATGAGGGTCATATGGGCAGGTGGTGGAATAGCATTAGACAGGCCTAAAGGACTGTGAGGAAAGGGCTTACCCTGATTGGTGGCACAGGACTCCAGACCACTGGGAGAGTCCAGGAAGATACTGTTATCGCCATGCCTCTGGTCCCTGTCGAAGCCCACCAGCTCTGCAGTTCGAGCTTTGGCCAGCTGCTATCTTTGCTTATATGAGTGCCAGCTATGAGGAGTAGGGGATGATTACCAACCTGTTCCCTCCTTCACCAAGATAGAAGGGGATGCCACAGGCTAGTTCCCAAACCACCTATCACTTGAAGATCACTTAGGCAAGCAGACTGAGGACCATAGTGGCCAGAAGGGCATAGTAGATAGGGATGATGCTGCCTGATGCCCCTTGAGCCTCAGCGGGGAATAAGGAGGAGGTATTAGGGGCCAAGGCTCCCCCAATTCCTACCCATAGTCCTTCACTGTCCTGACCTCTTAGGGTCTTATCTGTGGAGGAAAGGAAAAATAGGGTCAGTGGCGAGGATCCAAGGCTAGGGTTCCTGGGCAGCTTCACCTACGTCTTGATGTCAAAAAGGTCTGAAAACAATAATCCTTAAAATATAGAGCCCAGGGCTGGGGTCATAGCTCAGAGCTCTTGCCTAGCATGTGTGGGACACTGGGTTCAAGTCTCAGCACCACATATAAATAAATAAAATAAAGGTCCATTGACAACTAAAAATATATATACATTTTAAGAGCCTGGCATAGTGGTTCATGCCTGTAATCCCAGCGACTTGGGAAGTGAGACAAGAGAATCTTGAGTTCAAAGCCAGCCTCAGCAACAGGGGAGGTGCTGAGCAACTCAGTGAGATCTTGTCTCTAAATAAAATACAAAATAGGGCTGGGGGTGTGGTTCAGTAGTCGAGTGGCCAAGTTCAATCCCTGGTACCCACCCCCCCAAAAAATATATATGTGTGTGTGTGTGTGTATAAATTATAAAATAGAGCCCAAACTCATAGTATGGCATTGAATTGACAGGACCTTTTTTCACCCTCATCTTCAGCCTCCCTTTGTTTGCCAGCTGAGACTGCTCTCTCAAGTTTTCACACTCCTCCTCTTGCTGTTCTGACAGAAATCTACTCTGGAGTCCTTCCTTGATCTCTTTTCTGGCTCTAGTTGTTCCACCTCTGTCTCCCTACTATGACTAAACTGTATCCTGACTGCTTTAACTAGTCTGGTCTGTAAGAGCATATGGATTCATGTTGGTCCCCACAGGAGCCTCTGCACAACAGGTCTTGTAGATTATTGCAAAATAAAGTGGAACTGGAAGGGAAGTAAATAGTGGTGTTCTCTTCTGCCTAGAGGCCAGTGATCCCCGCAACCCAGTACAGATAGGAGACAAGGAATGGTGTGCTTGTGTGACCTACCCAGCTAGGGTACCATCCAGCCTGCCCAGTGCCTAAGCTTCGGTCAAGGGATGCTTACCTATATTGGCCTTGCCTTTGCTATGCCTGGAGTTGTGAAGCATAGCTCTTTTCAGTTGGCAGTGCTCCCTGGGCCTTTGTTGTTGAGGTTGGAGTGTTGTGGGCAGCACCAAGGCCAGGTCTCTGGAAGGCTGCTTCTCTTGAGTCCAGAGAGGGTGGTGTGCAGGTATATGGGAAAATCCCTAGATTTGATATCAGAAAGGCCCTTGGAGTAGCCTGTCTCCCTCTTCTGGATCACTCCATCCTGATTCACTAGAGGATTGGGCTATTTTTTTCTATGTCAGATGGGGTAGAGGTGACAGAGCTGGCTTTAGAGGGCCAAAGGGTACAGCCCAGGATAGAAAAGGACAGATGAGAAACCACCCTATCTCTGGTCTGAGCCCAGAGATGGTAGGGGAAGATAAAGGAGACATACTAGGGCTGAGGATGTAGCTCAGTGTAGAGCATTGCTTAGCATGCACAAGGCCCTGGTTTCCCATCCCCAGCACCGTGGGGGAGGGGGAATGTTACATGCCCTCTGACCCCATCTCAGCCAGATCAAGACCAAAGGGACTGGCCAGTAGGAGGCTCACACCCAGACATCTTGGCATGGGCACAGGAACCTAACACCTTAAGATTCTAAGGCAGGAGAACTTCCTGTGGTGATTGTTCAGCCTACTCTGTCTTGAAGGGTCACTGTCCAGCCCTTTCCTGACCAGGGATTGGATGGAAAGATACTTTGGTGAACTCAACAGAAGCATAGGGTGTGTGGGCCTAGTTTCCCTGTGGCCCTTTCTCATCAGGGAATCCAGAGAAGGCCTGAAACCTGCACAGGGCCACTCAGTCCCAGGAACCATCTGGACCCTAAAAGGCTGAATCTGCTGGGACCGACTTCCTGAGATCTAGGGAACAAAGCCCCGAGGTCTTCTGGAAGGGCAATGGGGGAAGAGATCTTGTTTAGAGGAAGTCTGAAGAGACTTAGGGGAAAGGTCCTCCAAGTTCGCAATATCCACCTCTGCATAATTGGAGGGTCTGCCCTGCCTTGTGCGGGTGACAAGGCTAAGTCAGCAATCTAATGTGTAAGGTTCTGCCATTTTCCACTTGGGGGCCCCTTTCAGAATCCTGTTTGGTGGATGAGCCTGCGAACATGGCAGAGCAGCAAACAGGCTTGGCATCCTCCCAACTACCCTGGGCCTCCAGATTAGAACCTCTCCCACTTCCCCACCAGCCTCTTAAAGTCCACAAGGTACTCACAAACAATGTAACAAACCCCCATACCCACACTACCTATTCTACCACACACAGCCCAGCACAGGCCCACCTCAGGATGGAGGTTAAGGGACCAGCAATCCTGGGTCCCTCCTACTGCCTAAGACACAGCCCCACCTTCCTGGCCTGAGTGGAACTGTCCCCCACCCCACATACAGGTTCCGAATTCATGCACCTGGGCTGCGGGAAGACAGTGGAGAGTACCCAGAGAGGCCACGCTCTGGCCTGAGGGGTAGAGACAACTACAGTAAGGGCAGGCCAAGGGGACAGTCCAGTCGGAGGGCACAGGAAGTGCTGGAGCTGGCGAATGGCATGCAAAGGCAAACTGAGGATAAGGGTGCCGCGGACGCAAGGGGCAGGGACGGCCGGCTGGGGAAAGTGAGGCTAGGTCAGCGGATGTCAGAACAGAGAGGGGAGAGCCAGGCTGGGTCCGGCCGGAAGATAGCTGTCAGGGACCTGAGCCACAGCCCGCTGACACGGGGCACATGCACACTCAAAGACGAAAGCTACAAAACTAGGCCAAGTTTATTGCTGACAAGGGACGAGCAGGGCCGCCTTTGGGGATTAAGGCCACAAGCGGTCCTGTGCTCTCGGGGAACGGTGAGGGGGGTCAGGAGCCGCAGCCCCTGCCCCAGACTGTGCAAAAGTGCTGCTGGGCCAAAGGCCGGCGCTGCGCGCACGGTCCCTCAGCCAGCAAGGGAGGGTGAGGGCGGAGTCTCCCAGAGCCAGTCCCACTGCCAGTCCCTGAGCGGCGGCGGAGCCCGCCGTTCCCTCCCCTGGGCTGCAATTCCTAGGCGGAGCCAAGGGGGGCCTCCTGGGCAGGCAACAGGGCGGAGTCCTGGGTAGCAGCTGGGTTTCAGTGTGCCTCTCCAGGGTTGTACTCGGTTTCTCCTGAGGACACCTGGGAAATACGCCGAGAAGACCGCCACAGCCTCCGTGCAAACTGGCTGCTGCGCACCTGGTGCAAGTAAAGGCAGGGTGGGTGAGCCAGGGCAGCCGCTCCTCGCCCATTGGAGCCCCGCCCCTCAACCCTATCCTCACCTCAGAGGGCTGCCCCGCTCCCACCACGATCAGCTTGCCATCCTCCAGGCCCACCAGCACATGGCTGAGCTCTTTGGTGACAGCAATACTGCGGATGGGCACCTTCATGGGCAGGGGAGGCGCTGCAGGGAGCAGTCTGGAGAGAGGGAAAGCATATAAAGGAATTCACAAAAGGGGCTTTACACCCAGCCAGTGGATGTCTCATTTCATATACTCTGTGTCCTCATTTTAAGGATAGCTAAATTGAAACCTTTATACATAAAGGGAGCTCCCACAACTGTGTGGCTGAGGGAGGCCCAAAGAAAGAGCTTTCCACGAGGAATGAGAGAACAGGTAGCACACACAGGCATGTACCATACATGGGTCTACAGGGGGCACCCCCTATAACCATCTGCCAATGACCATCTCGGTGGGGGCCATGAATTTGCATATGGTGGGGCTCACTTGTTCATGTGGAGGATGTGTAGGGCACATTGGGCTGTGCCCAGCAAAACAAAGTCCTCTGTCACCGCCAGGGCTGTAGGCTGCTCTGCCAGGGGCAGTGAAGCTCGCAGTCTTCCATTCACTGAGTACAAGTGCAATGAATAGGTGACCTAGAGGAAGCAGGGAATATCAACAACTAACCACCATCTCAGATTCCCTACTGTCTCAAATGCACCACTATCTTTGCTGGGCTCCCCTTCTTCATACCTGGGCACCAGGACGTTCCCATGCTGAGCTCTGTACCACAATCTGGCCTTCAGACCCCAGTGCCAGGTGAGACACAGTTCCAGGCAATGTGGCACCTGGAGGTCGTAGTGCTGCCACAAACTGGCCCCGGCGTATGGTATGAATGATCACAGTTCCATCCTGCAGAAAGGCAGCTTAGGGTGCAAGGCTTAGGTTTCTGGACTCTAGGAGATGTGCCTCCCTGGAGCACACGTACACACATACCTCAGATCCAGACACAGCCATGTCAAGTTCTGTGCTGATGGCCACACAGCTCACTGCAGCCTCATGCCCGTAGAGGACCTGCACAGGCTTTGGTGAAAGGCCACCCTGTGGGGAGTCAGGTGGTTTAGGACTGGCCCTTGGATGAGAAGGCTGAGGCTCAGGAAAATGAAGGTCTTATCCAAGGCCAGCTGTAGGATCATGGTACCCTGACTTGCTCAAGTAGTAGAAGGACGTTCACTAGAACTCCCTGAAGAGCAGATGGGTGTAGGTCTGGACCACAGGAGTCGCACAGGGCTGCCCACAGGCCTACCTGCTGCAGGAGCCGCCACACCATGCACGTGGTATCCCTGGAGCCTGAGATGAGGTAGATGCCACAAGTGTCCAGTGCAAGGCAGGTCACTATATCTGCATGGGAATGGGAGAACATAGGCAAAACAGAGTAGTCACACTTTCCCTGGCCAGCCTCAGAACCCACCCCACACTTGCTTCTCTTATTCTCCCCAGATCCTAGGCTACTCATACCAAGATGGCAGCTGAGCTGGTTCAGCAGCTTGCCACGGGGTAGTGCAGTCACTCGAAGGCTGCCATCCCAGTAGCCACCACTGAAGAGCAGTCTTCCATCAGGAGCCACTGCCAGTGCTTGCCCATTCACTCCACTGCCTGGCACCCATGGGCCACTCAGCAGTCTCTGTGTCCTAACCCAATGAGGAGGTGGGTAGGTGAGCCCAGGCCTCAGGGATTTGGGCCAGACTGCCCCTTTGCAGCTGGTCTACATCCTACTTGGGTGGGGAGATGACTCATGGTACAGGGCATTAGTACAGCCCACCTCCACCCACAGCCTTATGTCCTACTTGGGGTTGCCCATGGTGGGATCTTTGCTGAAGCTGAAGTAGTTGTTTATGTTTCGGTCATAAGGCAACCAGTTGTGGGTGCCCAACAGCCCATTGGCACTCACAGTCACCTGCAGGTAGGAGAAGGCAAAAGTGATTTGGGGGCAAAGTCAGAGAGGCCCTGCCCCGACCATTGTCCCTGCCCAAAATACTTACCAACAGGTCTGGGGAGCCCTGGGTGATGAAGGAGTGGGGCTGCCGGTGGGGGACCAGGGCTAGCACCAGGGGAATGCCATCACTGACAACCTACAGGAAAAAATGCAGGATGAGAGAAAATAAAAAAGGAAAAAAGAAACCAGGTGTAGTGGTGCACACCTGTAATCCCATTAACTAGGGAGGCTGAGACAGGAGGATCTCAAGTTCAAGGTCAACCTCAGCAACTTAGTAAGCCCTGTCTTAAAATAAAAAGTAAAAACTATATAAACCATAATAAATGCAGGAGAAGATGTGGAGAAAAAGGAATACTTTTACACTGATCATGGGATTATAAATTAGTACAACCATTATGGAAATCAATATGGGAGTTCCTCCAAAGACTAGGAATGGAAACACCATATGATCCAGTTATACAATTCCTCAGTATTTATCCTAAAGATTTAAAGTCATCGTACTACAGTGATACATGCACATACCCATGTTTACAGCATCACAATTCACAGTAGCCAAACTGTGGAAGCAGCCTAAGTGTCCATCAACAGATGAATGGATAAAGAAGTTGTGGTATGTATACACAATCGAGTTTTATGCAGCCATAAAGAAAACTGAAATTATGTAATTTGTAGGAAAATTATAGAACTTAAAACCATCACGTTACGTGAAATAAGCCAAACTCAGAAGGTCAAGGGTTATATGTTTTCTCTCATATGTGCAAGCTAGAGAAGAAAAAGGAAAAGCAAGATTGTGGGGTGTTAGGGGTATCTTACGAAAAACAAAAGGAGGTCAGTAGAATAGAGGAAAGGGGCTGGGGGTGGAAGGAGAAGATGAAGGGAGAAAGTGCTAGGGAGTGATATTGGCCAAATTATATTGTTTTATTGTGTGCATATACTAATATGTAAAACAGATCCCACCATTACATACAACTGTAATGCTTCAATACAAAAATTTGGTGGAAAATAAATAAAAAGGGCTGGGGATATAGCTCAGTGGTAAAATGCCAATACCAGTTCCAAGAAAAAAGGAGCAGGTGCAGGGGATATAGTTCAATTGGTAGAGTGCTTGCCTCACATGCATAAGGCCCTGGATTCAATCCCCAGCACCACCAAAAAAAAAAAAAAAATGTGGGCTGAGGCTGTGGCTCAGTGGTAGAGTGCTTGCCTAGACATGTGAGGACCTGAGTTCGATCCTCAGCACCACCAAAAAAGAAAAAAAGAGAAAAGAATAACACAGGGCTGGTGGTGGTGCCAAGTGCCAGTTGACTATACAACCTACTCCCTTGCGCACAGTCCCCAGGGATCACAGACTAGGTGTCATAGATGCAGAGATCCCTCCAAGAAACAGGTATGAGGGACTGGCAGGCAGGCAGGCAGGCATCTCAGAACATAAGTGAGAAGTGGGGATGGCACAGAAGATGATTTCAAAGCATCAAGCTTGGTCTCTACCTTGGTCTTCCCACCCCATTGCTCCATGTCCCCCTAGACCAGTGATGGAAAGAGAAACAGACCTATGTCTGGAAGCAACATAGGAGGATGCTGTCAAAGGCCAGATTCCCTCTGTTCTGACTTCCCTGAGGCTTTCAGATAATTCTGAAAGGGACTGGGAGTGGAAGGAAGAACGCACGCTCACCTACCCCCAGGCCCCTTCCACATTCAGTTCATTTTTTAAGGTGCTATTAAATCATTAATTTAATATTCCTATCTGCCCCAAGAGGTTGGTAAGGACTGGAGTTAAATCTGTTTCACATAAAGGGAAGCTGGGACCCTACCCTCTTCTCACCTCTGCAAAGAAGGCCTTGAGCTGGTCCAGGTGCTGGAAGATGCTTGGTGAGTTAGTGTCCAGGCGTGCAAGGCGATGAGCTGCTTCCTCAGCTGAGAGCCGGGCTGGGTGTGGTTCCTGTGGGCAAGTGGCCGGTTAATACCATGGCATGGGATCTTTGACCATGTCCCCCCACCCCCAATCTGATCTCACCTTTAGCAGCTGACAGGGAGTCTGTCCAAAGTTGCTGATAATACCCTCTAGAGCTTTCCGTTCCCGCTCATCTGCCACATGGTCCAGGTCTACAGCCCCTAGGAGGGAGACAGAGCAGTCAGGACTACTTAGAGCAGTCAGGACTACTTTGAACAGTCGAAACTATCAGAGGGGCATGGGCCAAAGTGAGGTGAGGGGAGGAAGGTAGGAGGTGTAGCTTCAGGGAAGAAGGGGGACAGGATGCCAAGAGGATCTGCCTCTTCATTCTGCTGTCACTGTGCGGCCCCAACTTGTGTGTAACCTGCTACCCACCCTCATAGGTGCAGTAATAGAAGACATTGAGGGCCTCCTCAGCGGCTGGCCCCCGCTGCTTGTAGCCAAAGATGAGGTCGATCCATTCATGTAGGTGGGCAGACACATACTCTGACTCCTGGTGAGGGGAATGGACAGTCAGTCCAGGGATGGCTGACATCCCACCATGGCCCTCAACCTCGGCCACCACCAGCCTATGTGTGGTCACCTCCTCACCAGAGCCCGGCGGTGCTGCTGGATGAAGTCCTCAGGAGAGCTGGCCCATGGGGGCAGCACCACATCGCCCACCTTCTCATTGGTCAGCTGGAGACAGCCGAGGTCAAAGCCTGGCAGAAGACCAGGTCAGCTGTATCCCTGCACATCCTCACCATCCTAGTCTGTGTTCTCAATTCCCAGAACCCCACTCCCAGGGCCAGGGCCAAGGCCTTGTGTGCTACCATTCTGATTTTCCAGGAAGTCAGGAAAGTAGTAGAACTCTGGGATGAGCTCCTTCACATCCATAGGGCTCTCCAGGCGTGCCTGCCAGGCTGCGGCCACGGAGTGGAACTGCCGGTCAGAGCAGTCGAAGCTGGCAGAGGGGCATGGGCCAAGGTGAGGTGAGGGAAGGGAGAGAGGAGGTGTAGCCTCAGGGAAGAAGGGGACAGAGGCAGGCCCAGGATGCCAAGAGGATCTGCCTCCTCCCTTTGTCTGCCTCCCCACCAGCCCTGGCGCACCGGCCACTCTGCAGCTGGACGTGCAGGGAGGTGAAGGGTTCCACACGGATGAGGTAGTGCATCACGCCTGCTGCATTGGAGTAGTGGGTGCCATAGTGGAACTTGTCGATTGTGCCAGCTGGGTCCTCAAAGCTCTCATATCTGGGGCCACAGGTTGAGGGTGTTCATCAGAAACTCTCCTCTTCCCCATTCCCACCCCACTGAGCCCTGCCCTGCCCACATGCTCACTTCTCCCTCACGAGCTGGGCATGCTTGGGGTTCACCACACCGATGGGTTTGGACAGGTCCCGGAAGACGGCCGGGTTGCTGAGGTCCAGGGTTGGGGACACATAGTCCTGCAAGACCCAGGGGAACTGGCCGCCCACCCGGGAAAGGAGCTGCATGAGGGCCCTGATGGTTTGTCTGCCCATCCTGCCCTGCCATTGCCCCTCAGGAAGATGAGCACAGCAGGCTGGGGTACCACTTGGAGGACTATAGGGGAGCAGACTGTCTATGACAGACACTCCTTTCATGGAGAACAGGGGCCAAGTGGGATGGGGAGAGGACTAGAGAATGTGAGGGCTGGCAGGGAACAGGGGCCAGGTCTTGGTCAGAGGCATACCTACTCAGGACTAAGCTCAGAGCTCAGCCTACTGGCAGGTGCCTACACTCAGGGCTATTGGACCTGAGGGATGGGGGAGTGCAGAGTAGGGCCCTCACCACAGGGTACTGAGACAGGTCGTTGTACGTGCGCCCCGCAATGGTGTTGAGTTGCATCAAGTATTCGAAGTTGGATATCTCACGCTGTACCCATTTCTAGGGAGCAGGGGAAGGCAAGAGGGGAGCTGCAGGGCTATCCGGCACTCCCTTTACTCTCAGGGTCCTGACCTCACATCTTTCCCCCCCATCACGCAGCACACTCAGAGCTCACACCTGGGTAAGGCCTGAGGCACGCAGCATCTCCTGGGGGGAGCGGCTGCTTAGGTAGCCTTGGGTAGGTGGCCGCAGACGCAGGAGCCATGAGTACACTTGGTTCCGAACCTGGGTATGAGGTGGGATGGGGCAGGGCTGGGGCCTGGGAGGATGGCAAGGTGATGAGGCTGAGGTCCCAGCCACCTTGCACGGGAAGTTGAGGAAGTAGTTGGACTGATCGATGAAGAACAGTTCAAGCGCTGAACGGCGCAAGTTGAAGCGCCGCAGATGGACCTCACGCAGCTGGGCCAGAGGGCGCCGGAAATCATGGCCAATGCCTGCAGGACCAACAGCAGGCGTAGGCACGGGAGTCTGGCATTGGCCATTCCCTGCCATCCCAACAACCTGCTCCATCAGGACGCACCCTCCTCGGTTTCCACACGCTCAGTACTGCCATCATAGAAGTACACATGCTGTGTGGTGACCTCCAGCAGTCCTGGGACCACAGCCACAACGGTGACCAGCTGGCACTCGGCCGACAGCACCAGCTTCTCTCGCTGCTCATCCAGTTCTGTTGCTTCCATCCTGGAGGCCAGCACCCACCTCAGCTGGAGGCTCTGGCTCCTCCTTCCCAACTAGCCCAAGGGCCACACTCTCCAAGTGGCAGAGACATGAGGTACATATATTTGTGCCTCCCAGAAGGAGAGAGGACCACTGTTATGCTTATCCCCCCACCCCACCCCCCGCCATTACACACACCGGGGCTTCTAAATATCTTGCCAGGACATCAATCCCCATTCCCTGCTTCCCCTGCCACAGCCCCTGACCACTCCCAGGGCCCCATCCCACTCTCGTTCATGTTTCTCAGCCCTGCTCTGGGTGGCCCTGCTATTAAAAATCAGCTTGGGAGATGACTCTCCCAAGCTCCCATCCTGATTTTGGACCATCCTTCAAGGAACTAACGTTGGAGAGCAGAAGGGGACATGGACTCGAGGAGTCTGTCCTATAGCAGGCATGTACACTCTGGAGCAGATGCCTTGCTCACCACCCAGTCACATCTCTAGGAACTCTGGGCCAGCTCACAGCCCACCCACTCACAGGGTCTCCAGCACAGCCAACTCCTCCTCTCCTAGCTGGTCTTCCTGTAGCTCTTCTGTTGGGATGCCGACTTTGGCCTCTTTGGTTACTGCCAGAGGCAGTGAGGCCTCCTCGGTGGGTGTCAGGGGGGCCTCACCTACAAGAGGCCAAGCATACTCAGCCAGAGCAAGGCAGGAAGGGAAACAGATGGTGGACCCAATGCAGCGCACTCTCACCCAGATTGTCGCGTAGGGCACTGGCTTCCAGGTGAGGGTCGAAGTGATGGTTGGGCACCAGCTTTAGACGCATGCGTGAATACGTCTCAGCACTGGACAGCTTCCAGTGAGGGGGTGGGGGATTCCTGCAGATGTATCCCATGGTGGTCATGGGTGAGCAGAAGGCGGTAGACCCCCATCCCTCCCAGGCCCCTACACCAAAGGCTCCAGGATGGTCCCTCCCCACCAAGCCCTGCCCCTCCACCCTGAGCCTAGCCCACCTTAGTGCCCAGGCCCCACAGGGGCTGGAGAGCTGGCGCCACAAAGCCCCCCAGTGCAGCAGGGCTGTGGAGTGCTGGGCTGCCTGTTGCTTCAGCATTGCCACATAGCGCAGTCCCTCGAGGCGCGCCCTCCGCTGTACAGGCTCCAGCACCAGATCCTGTGGGTGGGAACGGCTCCGTCCCACCACTGCTCTTTCACCTGCCCCCATTTTCCCCACCCTGTCTTGTCAGTTCTCCCTTGGGCACATGCGTAGGGCAACTTCCCACCCCAAGCCTGGGCAGCACACCTGGAAGGCTCTTCGACTATGGGTGCGCTCCCGCTGGCGCCGCTGCCCATTGCTCATGAGAGTGTCATAGCAGGCATTCCAGAAGCCTGACATAAGGTCATGGCTCTTGGCATAGGTGTCCATTTCAAACTGTGACATGATGGGCTGCACCTGCAAGATTGGCACAGAGAAGGAACCTGTGTTCGATGTATGCCCTGGATCCCATTCCTACCCCCGAGTCCCCCACCTCCAGGCACCTGCTTGTCGATGAAGTGGCGCCATTCAGGAGTGGCACAAAAAGCCTGGAAGTCCTCGAAGAAGGTGGGGCTGCCGTTGGTGGGGGGCAGGGAGGGTAGCCCCCACTGCAGCCCCAGTGGCTCATAGGCACGGTCCAGCAGCGTGCGCACCAGAGGCACCAGCCACGAGCAGCGCTCAGAGGCTGCAGTGGCTGCAGATGCGGGCTCATTGGCTGTCTCGGAAGAAGAGGTGTTCAGTGCCCGGCCAAGGGCAGCCTCCAGCTTGGAGAGCACATAGCAGGCCTCCTCACGCCGGGCTGGCACTGCAGTCTGCAGTAGGGTGTGCAGCTTCACATAGGCTTGGGCATGCAGCTGTAGGCACAACAGTGGTGAGGGTGGCACCCTGCTACCCTCAGGGCTCTCCACACTGTCACCCACCCTTCCCACATTGCCCATGCCCATGCTCACCTGTGGGTCCTCCAACAGGATGTAGCCAAGCACAAGACGAAGGCCAATCTGGGCCATCTCACGAAGATCAGCTGCACTGTTGGCCAGGTGTGGCCAGGCTCCCAGGCGATCGAGCAGGTTACACACACCTTCAAAGAGCTATCACACGTGTTTGGGGGTTTTGGTGGGATTGGTATTAGGGATTGAACCCAGGTGAGTTGTACCACTTAACTACATCCCTGTCCCTTTATATTTTTTTTATTTTACTAAGCTACCAAGGCTCGAACTTGCAATCCTCCTGTCTTAGCATCCTAAGTTACTGGGATTACAGGCATGTACCACCACACCTGGTCACACACAACATATGCCAGATAGATGTCACCATATAAGATCAGCAATCCAAGGGGAGAGTGCAAGTTAAAGTTTGTGCACCAGGCAAGACCACGCTCAGACTTCCACACCAATGCACCAGGGATACCCTCATGTAGTATCTACCTCCCAAACCAGAAGCCGGCAGGTCGACACCCCTTTGAGTGGTCATACCTTCTCACTCCATAGCTCCTGATTACCATGGCCCTCAGCACACAGGAAGTCCTGCAGCAGGCGCAGTAGCCAGAGCGCTTGCTGGGTGAGGCTGACCAGGAACCCGGGGGGAGCTTCCTTAATGTCAGTCAGAGCTGACTCCAGCATCATCTCCAGGAGGCTGGAGTAGGCAAGGGATTTGGGTGTTTACCTGATTGCCTCCCTTGGCCCAGGGCCCAGAAGACCCCTTGCCAGCCCAAGTTGCCCTCTCACCTGCGCTTGATGCAATCTGGTGGGCGCACAAGCGTGGCCGAGGCCCCCAGCTGAGTGAGCACTGAGAAGACCTGACCACGCTCCCTCCAGGCAGCCTCGTCGCTGCCCTCCACGCCCTGCCACGTCACTGAGAACAGCACGTTGGTGAGCAGATTACACAGCTCCTCTTCGGGGGCTTGCTATGGCACAGGAGGGTAAAGTGGGCAAGAGGAGAGGGCTCACGATGACCCCCAACCACCTCAGCATCCCTTGTCTACCCACTAGTGGGAATGGCAGGAGGCAGAACACTCAGCTAGCAGCTAGCCTGGCACCAAGGGTCTGGAGAATGGTGTAGGGGCCCCAGCTACTGCCTGAATTCTGGCCAGGAAGCCAAGGTATCACTAGATATTCACACACTTCAGGACCTGTCTTAGAATTCTCCGGAAGAACTCTATCAGATGACCTGAGGCTCAGCCCCAAATCCAGAAGCACAAGTCAGCACCCTTGTAGCTGTGTTGCACTTGGCTCTCCTGAGGGTCCCTCCAAAACCTGGCTGGTGTCCCCTACTCTGGCTTGCCCTGATCCAGAACACCTTGGGACACAGCTGCAAAGGAGAGCTACAAGGGGCAGCTTTGGGCATCATACCAGGCAGTTACAGCCCTGCTATCAGACAGGCAGTGCCTGTGGAGAAGCTGCACTATATCCCTATTCCAGAGGTTCCCTTCCTGGGGTCCCATAAGGCAGCAGAGGTGGGCCCACCTCACCTGAGGGTTGCTGGTGTTAGAGGTGTCGTCCCCACTGACAGTGGGCTCTGGGAGGCTGCCATCCTCCAGCACATTGGAGAGACTGGAGCTATGGCGGCCAGGGACAGTGGGGAAGGGCCGTGGCCCATCCAGTGGGGAAGGTGTGCCAGGTTGGCTGGCTGGAGTAACTGTCCCACTGCTGCTGCCACCACCAGCAGTGTTGCTCGATCCCACACTGGCCCGTTCCAGGCCCAGGTCAAAGGGCGTGGAGAATGGGGAAAGAGCATGATAAAAGGCATCAGAGTCAGGGCAAGGGACCTCCGATGGCAGGAAGACATCCCCAGGCTCAGCAGGTGACTCAGTGGGTGGCAGTGGCAGGGCTGGCTCCGGGGAGGTAGGAAGCTCTGGGGGAAAGGGAGAGGGGCCACCAGCTGTGGCAGCTTCCAGGACATACAGCCGGGTCAGGACATCCTGCCACCCGGCTTGTCGGGCCAGCAGTCGCACTACATCTGGCTGTCCATAGATGAGGTGGAAGAGCTGCAGGGCCAGGACACAGAAAGTTAGGTCATTTGACCATCTGCCCCTAGGCCCCTGTTCCCAGGCCTTTGTAGTGAGGCCTCCAGAAACCCGGTATGATAGATAGGTAAAATGAGATCCAGAGGGTGAAAGCCACCCCTCTGCCCACAAGTTTTTACCTCTTACTCACCTGGCGACAGATATCCAGACGGACACTGAGGTCAGCTTGGAGGGACAGCTGTACCACAGCTAATAGATCTGAGAGGTTCAGGCTATCTGGAGGGATGGTCAGAGGGGCCTGAGGGACTGACTCCAGCAAGAGGGGTTGCCCTCAGTCCTGGTCCCTATACTGACCCTCCCTCTTCCCACCAAGCCCTGTTTTCCCGGTACACATCACCCCCTCCACCTGCCCCGCCTCTCAGCCCCAATCAGATCATACCTGCCCCCAGTAATAGCTTATAGAGGCCTTGGCAGAGCTGGGGGCAGATGGTTCCCTCTGGCAGGCAGGCAATGAGGCCCTGCAGACCACTCTCCTGCAATCGCAGTCGCTGGCGGCTCTTCTCAGGTAACCGCTCATTCTGCTGCAGTCTGCGCAGGATCTGTGTGGGGACCGTTGGGGGCTGTTATCATAGGAAAGGACTTACCATAGTAGAGGAAGTCACTGTGCAGGTGCGTGGCTCCAGGAGAAGCCTGTGAAGGCAGCTTTACCCAATGGCACAGGTTTCCCAGGACCCCAGCCAGGATTCGGGGTGGGTTGGGTATACCTTGCACACTCGGTCAGGCAGCAGGGGCAGTGACCTTGGTCGCACCAGCAGTGCCAGCAGCACCTCAAGGTTCCCTGGCTCCAATAGGAAGACAGCCAAAGACTCCTGTGCTGGGGAGCCCTGAAGCAGGGCCAGCAGCAGATCCAGTGCGCCTATCACCTTGGGGGTACAAAGTCTCACTCTGGTCTGGGCCTCTCACATGGTCCACACACCACCCTTACCCAAAGCCTCAGCCTCACCAACCTTCAGCCTACCTGGCCATCATCACCCACAGCTGCCAAAAAATTCAGTAGGACATGCACATCCTCAGCAGAGAAGCTGCGTACCAGGAACTCCCGCGCCAGGCCCAGGAGGGAGGTTTGCACTGTGCGCAGGTCATCAGCCGCAAGGGGGCGCTCCCGCTGCGGGCTGGCAAGTCCGGAATGTCAGAGTGAGTAGGTGAGCTGAGGTAGCACACTGTCCTGTCCTCAGAGCTAGAGGCTGCAATGTGGGACCCCTACTGTCTACCTGGTCCCAACAGCCTCACCTGTAGTGGGTGCGCAGAGCGTCGAGGATGAACTGGACCCCATACTTCTTCCGCAATTTCTGTCTGTGCTCACGGATGATGCTGGACATGTACTGAATGTGGCCTGAGTGGGCGTCAACAGTGGGTCCTTTGAGATTCTCCAGGACAGAGCCATGCCCCTGCCAGAACTTATGTCCCCTCAGATCACCCAGACATGGTTATAACTTCTTTGTTTTATTGGTTCTTTTTAGTTATACGTGACAGTAGAATCCATTTTGATATAATTATATAAGCGTGGAATATATCTTATTCTAGTTCAGACCCCATTCTGGTGGATGACCATGATGGTGGAATCCACTGTGATGTTTTCATACATGTAAGGGTTATATAACTTCTTATCTCCCACCTGCCCTGTCACTGACCACTCACCCAGGTTCCCATACCTACCAAGGCGCACAGCAAAGTCACTGAGAGTCCAGGGGTGAAAGTTGAAGAGCAAATGCTGATAGAGCAGGTACAGGAGAGGCCCACTGTTCTCAGATGCCACCTGCTCCATCAGTAGCTGGGCAGACATGAGCACATTCATGTCCATGGCCCAGCTGGGGACCTGGGGTGGGAGAAGGAATTGGCCTAAGATGTCAAGCTTTGCCTGCCTGCTGTCCCAGCCACTGAGGTTCCACCCTTCCCAGCACAAGCGTGATGGACATCAACACGACCATCCCTGCTCAAAACTCTCCAGTGTCCCCTGGCTGTAGTGCAGCTCCCAGCCTGCTGTGCACTGTCCAGCCCCAGCCTGGGCTGCCCTTTCCCCATATCCTCTCAGCCTAACCCCACCCAGCCGTTTGGGCTCCACTCAAATGCCACTCTTTCAGGAAGTTCTGCCTTTTGGTCCCCCACCCAGCTCCTTTGTTCAGACAGGCAGACACACCCCACCTGCCCCACCAGGCCTCACCTTGCGCAGGAGGGCCCCGATGATGGCAGGCCCCTGGCACTGCACCAGGCTCTCCTGGTTCACAGTGTGGGCCTGCAAGAAGTTCCTCAGCATCAGCAGAAAGGCTGCCACTGGGTTCTTCTCCATCCGCTCCTCTGCCGGCCACCAAGGAGGAAACAGATGTGGGTCAAGGACCTACCAGTGACCATGAGACCTCAAGCTCCAAGTCTTTATTGTGCCAGATTCTCTCCTGCAAGCCAGGCCCCAAGGATGCTTACCTGAAGACTTGCCCAGAGGGAGAAGCAGGCCTTGAGTGTTGTGACCAGAGGTCAGTTCAGGCCCCAGTAGGTCATATGTTTCGGCCGGACCTGCCTCAGCCTCTTGGGGCTGCAGAGCCACTTGCTCCAGCAGGGGTAGCAAGGCACCCATGCCCCCAATACAGTTCACCACATCCTGGGAGAGGGGACAGCAGTGAGAGAGTCCTGCCCTGCTCCACCCCACCATCCAGCCTGGGAGCCTGGATCCCAACCAGCTCGCTTGAGTCAGTTTCCCCAAATCCTGCCAAGGCCCAGAGCTTCTCCCCAGAACATCTTTTAACGCTGGGCCCCACTCCTGCTTGTTGCACACACTGCCCACACATGCACACGCACCTTCACATCCCATGTCTGCACCCTGTGGCCTGTCAAGCGGCCATCCAGCGCATGGCTAGGGGACAGGTCCAGACAGATGTTATTCTTACAGGCCTGGAAGAGCAGATGAGCAGGTGGCAAGGGTCAGATAGAGGAAGGGGTGACAGACAGAGGGAAGGAACCAAGGGAAGGTAACACTGTTGAGCCAACCACCCCAAATACCTGAGGTGAGTAATGGAGGAGCAACTTGGCGCCCAGCTCGTGTAGATCACCCTCAGGCTTGAAGGGGGCCGGCTCATTGGGCCCTGAGGAGCAAGGGAAAGTCTTCAGACCTCACTGGGCCTCTGGCCAAACTACATCCAGAGCCTGCCTCTTCCCTGCCCAACCAGAAGACAGACCCCCAAAGAAACCTTCTGTGCCCTAGCCCCACTGATCCCTGGACTTGGACTCGGGACAACAGGACAGGGGCTGGGACCAGGCAGAAAGAGCTACCTACCTAGAGCACACAGGACTCTCAGGGTGGCTGCCTGCAGCGCTTCATGGAAGATGGCCACAGCCCCCAGCTCACCCTCCAGGGATGTGGGGCTGCCCCATCGAGTGTCCTGGGTGCCTGCAAGGGTGGAGCTGATGCTGCCCTCCTGCAGGGGGGCCACCAGCCCGGACCCCCAGCCCAGCGCTACGGAGGCTGGGACGGACTGGGAGCGGGTGAGGGAGGGGTGAGCATGAGCCAGGGCAGCATGGACTGGTGGCGTGGGAAGCCCCGTGGTGGTGGTCGTTGTGCGGTGCCCAGCAGAGCCGATACAACAGGAGGAGAAAGGCTGCGGGGCCAGGGTTGGGGGACTGGTCAGGTCACAGCAAAGCCTGAGGCTCCAACTACATCCAGATTCTCACAGTGACCCCCAAGACTACACAGATCCCAGAAGCTGAAGTCTGAGGCCGAGAAGGAGGCAGAGTGGAGGACACACAAGGCTCTAGGCTCCACCCCATCCACAGCACTCTGGGTTCCCTCACGGGCCCAAGGCTTCCCCAAACCCTGCCTGGCACACCTCACTGAGGGAGGGGCAGCGAAGGGGTGCTGTTTTGACCAGATGGCCATCTTTGTAGACATGGACCAGGTTCTGGCTGAAGGGTCGGCGCCCAGGCACATGGATGATGGTGATACAATGCTGGAACAGAAGCCAAAATGTCAAGCCACATTTGGGACTTGGTATCCCCCTCCCCATTGGGCCATGTGAAAAGGGTGGGGACTCACCCAGGTAGAGTCGGCGAAGGACACTTCGGGCAAGCTCATGGTCAAGTACTCCTTCCGTGTGCACACAGCCACCACCAGGGTCCCAGCTGCCGTGAAGAAGGCCTCAAATCCTGAGCCGCTGCTGGTGAAAAAGCTGGGGGCAGGCAAGTTGGTTACACCCATGTCTTCCAGCTCACCTTGGCAATGGGTCCTGGCCCGTGGTAGTCACCCACCTGTACAGCTGCTTTCGCTGGAGTGGCCGAGTGGGAGCTGGGGCAGGCACTGCATCCGAGGGGTGTAGACAGAGCCAGGCATGGAAGGTAAAGGCAGGTCCTGGCCATCGCTGTACAGAGGGCACCATGATGCCTGCCATGCTGGGTGTGAGGTCAAAGTAGCACAGTGCACGTGCAGGACCCTGGTGCCGGGCCATGCCTGAGAGGGCTCGAATGATGGCACCTGCATGTCGAGCCTTCCCAGCCTCAGCTCCACCTGGCCCTGAGTCCAGCTCTGATGGGGGACGTAGCAGGCGACGTAGCTCCAAGGGCCTTATTGACACACGGCCCAGTGCTTGTAGCAGCGCCAACAGCTGCTCCTGGCACCGGGCCTCCAGGGCTATTCCTGTGTTGAGTGTCTCTAGCAGGTAGCCCACCAGGCCTGCCTGCACACAGGTGGCACGGCTGGCAGCACAGCTGTTACAGAGCCACCAGAGGCGTTGAGCTAGAAAGAGCCGCAGTTCAGCTGTGGGCAGTGATGGCAGCCATTGCATCAGCACCAGCAACGGCTGCTCATTGCGGATTGGTAGAGGCGGGCATATGGTGTGGTCACCCTCCACAGCCTGTGGGTAGAGAGAATGTGACAGTCGCTGGTCAACTGTGGCACCCTGCCAAGTGTGGGACTTCCTGTCTCAATTGCCTACAGCATGAATAAGCCACATGTGCTACACCATCCTGCTCATAGTCATGGGTACACAGATGACAAAGACCACTAATAGCAATCCTTCAGCACTGTCAACCTCCAAGCCTCAGTTTGTACCCTGGGTAGGCGGAGCCCCAACCTGCACATTCCTAGGACCATCCTGGGGCCGGCCAACATGCAGCAACTTCCAGGGCCCCACAGTCCAGAATCCTTACCCCAGGGACACTGATGAGCATAGCTGGGCCACAAGTCATACAGTGTACCAACTATAGTCAACAGTCCTCCAGGGTGGAGACCTCCCCATTTGTGACTCAGTCCTGGCTGCCTTTGGGACTCTGGATCCAAGCCCTGCCCTTACCATGTTAAGCAGCTCTTGCAACAACCGATGGGTGGGGGGCCCGTGGCTCTGCAGGACCTCCTGCAGGTGCAGGTAGCCAATGCGTTCCTTGAACACCTCCTGCGGAGCCCAATATAGGAAGGAAGTGAGCATACACACAGGCCCCAGAATGAACACACCCTTCTAGGGGCACTGTCAGGGCTCCCTTGCCTGGCTCTGCCTGGTCACTATGTTGTCTGGGACAAGGGGCAGAAGAGGGATTGGGAAGCATAGAACCATCTCAGAAGCCTGCAGATGGTGGTCAGCCCACAAGAATCCTTTTCCCCATCCAGCCCTGACCCAGAATGTCCAACTCCCAGGGCAGACTGATGACCATACCTGCCTAGTGAGCTAAGCTCGCCCAAAGGCCAGGCAGAATCTTCTCAGCTCATTTACTTTGCTCCAGGGAGCAGATCTGTTCTGGGGACATGTAGTCACTTAACTGTATCTGGTACCTTGACTGCAGCTGGGCTGAAGCATCCTTACCTTGGCTGAGGGGGAGCCACTCATGATACAGGTCAACACTCTGACTACATGGACTGCGATGGCATCTGTATCCTGATCCAGTACCTTGGGATGGGGAGGGGCAGTCAGCAGAGGCAGTAGTCAGGGTGTCACAGCTGGCAGCACCCTGCAGTAAAAGGGTGCAGGGCTAGGCACCCCCAGATACATAGCATGTGTTGGATCAGTGACCCTGGCTGGGAACCAGGCCCTCTATTTAACCCTGCTGTTGTGACCCTACCTTGAACCTGGGCCCTCTTTGAGCAGCTCAGCAAGACCTGCTCTGACAGAAGCTAGGAAGAAAACAATGTTGGGAAGGGCCTAACTGGAACATTTTCTCTGCACTCCCCTTCCTGTTCCCTGGTAGTCTTAGGGGCCCCAGCCTCCACACATCCCCACCCAACCTAGACATGCATATGCAAGCAGGCCAGCAAGTGCCCCATTACCCATGATGATTGAAGGGGGTTGGGAATAAAGGAACAATCAATCACAGAATGTCAGAACCAGGAGAACCTTCGAGACCTTTAAATCCTACCCGGTCCCCTGTCTCCTAGACCCAGGTGGGGATACTGGCTCAAACTGGCTGAATCTGAGAGCCAAAGAGGCATACTACTCACTCCCCTTGCCCCACTTCTGGGGTGAGGAGTTGAGAGGGCTTAGAGAGTTTGTCAGCAAATGCTAAACCATATTCTGGCCCTGGAGGGTCCTTTGGTCCCAGATCTGCCCAATTTCCCAAGTGTGATCTCAGGGAATGGAGCTCAGTGGTAGTGCACTTGCTTAGGATATGCAAAGCCCTGAGTTCAATCCCTAGTACCACCAACACAATCAAACAAAATAATCTGCTAGGAGTGATCTCAGACAACATTCTTTCCCTTTCCAGGCCTGTTTCTATATCTATATGAATACACGAGAGGTGGACTGGAGATATAGTTCTGTGGCAGAATGCTTACCCAGCATGTGCAAGGCCTTGAATTCAACCTCCAGCACCACAATAAATAAATAAATAGAGAGATAAATAAATGATGGTGGGCATGGTGGTGCAGCTCTGTAATCCCAGCTTCTTGTAGCCCTCATGCAAAATGAGGGTTGGAACATATCATAAGAAGCTAGAGAACACCCAGTGCCCTGTTTAGGGTGGGTATAAGGATCCACAGAAAGAAGTGGCTTCTATGGGGGACCTCCTCTTCTGTGAAGACTACAGTCAAATCCCTAAGCACTGGGGCTTCTGTTTCCCCTTCTGAGAAATCAGGGTGGGTGGTTGAGAGTTTCGAAGGTTCCTTCCAGCTTGGCATAGCCACACCCCAGCTCCCAATTCTAATACCAAGTGGGTAATATGCCATATCCTGCTCTAACCTCCAGCAGGGGGCTTGGAAGAGGGTGAGACAACATAGGGGATCCACCCCCTCTGCTAGGCCTCATATACGTCTATTTGCCACCCTGCTGTAGCACAGGAAAGGCTCAAGAGGGAGCCCAGGGCAGTGGTCCCTCAGCTAGTCAGTCCCAGGGTGGTACCTTCTGGACATCGGGCTCGGTCAGTAACCAGGTAGCCAGGTCACTGTCCCCCTCAGGGGGCGCCCGGGCCTGCAGGTACAGCTGTGCGGAGGAGGGTGGAAGAGGCAAAGGAGAAAAGAGGAGGAAGATGGGAGAGGTAGGGTTAGAGCAGGACTGGGGCAGCTGCCAGGGCTATGCCCCAGAGGGAAATGACACCCTGAATCCCAAGCAAAGTGTCCCCCTAGGCACTAGGGAAGAGTGGGACTGAGCCACCATGCCCTGCTCTAATGAGCAGAGGCAAGGGAAGATGAATAGGACAGACACTATATCCAAAGGCAACTGATCCCACTCTAGCCCATGTAACATTCCCCTCTTTCCCATTACACTCCCCTTCTGTGTGATACAGAGCCATCCTGAACTTCAGACCCAGCCCTGTACGGCCCAGAAGGACAGGCTTGTCCATGCCCAGTCCCTCCCACTGAGTACAGGCCTTAGCAGCAACCTGGCACCTCCACAATTCCCCTGCCTCTGGGTTCCAGCCCCTCCACCCCCAGTCTGGGCGCCCCCTACCTTGCTGTTCTGGATCAGGCGAATGAGGTGCTCAAAGCAATTGTTGCTGAGGAAGGTAGCCTGCAGCACTGGCCGATCCTCACAGGCCAGCATCATGGGGATGGCATCTGTTCAAAGGTCAAGGTCAGGCCCTACCCAACTCCTCCAAGCAAATTTAAACTTTCTCCCCCATGCTACCCAGTCCAGCCTTTCCATCATCACGTGGGCCTTCCCCTCTTGCCGCCCTCTCCACGAGCTTGGGAGCCCATACGCACCGAGCATGTTGACCCGCAGGGTTACAAGGGCCTCTTCGGAGCCTGAGTTTGAACTAGCAGGCCAGCCAGCATTAAGGACACGAAAGTAGCCCTCCAGCAGGGCACGGAGCTCTGGCCCTCGGGGCGGTGTGCGGCTGGCATGCAGGACATGTACAGCACCCACCAGTGCCTCCAGCGCCAGTCGCACTAGGCGGGGGTCCCGGGCTGGCCCATTGCTGCAGCCATGAACAACACTCAGCAGGCCCTGCACTGAGCCGGCACTCACAGCCATCTGCCCGTTCTCCTGCAGGTGAAGGCAGAGATGGGCAGTGAGCAGGGGCCCACAGAGCAGTGAGGCCAAGACAGCCACCCCCGGCCCATAAGCTCATCTCCCGGCCTACCTTTCCTCCTGCAAGGACAGCGCCAAAGAGGTGGATGAGCCGCAAAAGCAGCTTAGGAGGCAAGTGGTCTGCATCCTGCAGGCTCTCTGAGGTGGGCAGGACAGGACAATGTCACCATAGTTGCAGGGCTGTGGGCCAGGGGACTGCACAAGAGATGGGTGTCCTGGCAAGGGGTGATGGGGTAGGAGCTGGAGCAAGCAAGAGCCCCATTTAGAAGGAGATTTCGGGGCTGGGGTTGTGGCTCAATGGTACAGCGCTCGCCTGGCATGTGAGGGACCCTGGGTTCGATCCTCAGCACCACATATAAATAAATAAGTGAAATAAAGGCATTGTGTCCGACTACAACTAAAAAATAAATATTAAAAAAAAATAGGAGATTTCACTTTGTTCTAGGGGCTCAAAAAAGTCATGGCTCCATGCCAGGGGGGCTGGGAGAGACATAGCATTTCTTGGAAGGCATACAGTCCTGCTGGAGTGGCTAGTCAACTCTCCAGATCATTAAACCCCAAATAGGGTCCCCAGGGTGATCATATAACCCCTCTGCTTCCCTGTGTGACCTAGGGTTCAATTTCTCAGGTGCAAATCTCCTGCTCCTTCCGTCCCTGTGACAGGCAGAACTTCCCAGGCCCTGTTTTAGGGACCCTAAAGTATCTACTATATGGATGACTCCCCCTCCCCCCACCTTATCCCCACTGGGGACTTCTAGGGGCTTTCACAGTCTTGTATATGGGAGGCCTACCTGGCCCAGCTCCACCAAAACTGGACAGGATGCCAGGCCGTGCACCAAAATCAGATAGCAGAAGGGATCAGCCCTGGGTCACATGGTAGTGTGGGGGCTGGGCATGATTCAGGTGGGATATGGTGGAAGTCTCCCTGGGGTCAGAGCTTCTTTTGGGGGAGTACTGGGCATTGAACCCAGGGGTACTATACACTGAGCTACATCCACAGCCATTTTTATTTTTTATTTTGAGACAGGATTTTGCTAAGTTGCTTAGTGCCTCACTAAATTGCTGAGGCTGGCCTCACCTTGCCATCCTTCTACCTCAGCCTCCCAGATTGCTGGGATTATAGGCATTCACCACTATGCCCCACTGGGGACAGAGCTTTTGAGGCAAGGCCTGAGAATGCAGTTGGCCAGTGAAGGAAGAGACCACAGGGTGGGCAAAGATCCTGAGGTGGCGTAACTGGGTACAGTCTAGGGATGAGGTGACAGGAGTAGGGCTGGAGAGCAGAGAGGGAGAAGGGATGGAAAGAAAGGCTGTGGGGAGCTGGGCCGATGGTGCACACCTGTAATTCCAGTGACTCATTGAGACAGGAGGATGGCGAGTTCAAAGCCAGCCTCTGCAATTTAACAAGTCCCTAAGCAATTCAGTGAGACCCTGTTTCTAAATAAAAAATTACAATAGGGCTGGGAATGTGTCTCAGTGGTTGAGTGCCCCTAGGTTCAATCCCTGGTACCAAAAAAAAAAAAAAAAATGGGCTTTGGGGAGGAACAGGATCAAATCTCAAGGGCATCAACTACCACAGATGGGTCTAAGGTGGTGGGGAGCCAAAGCTAGTTTGTTTCAAGAAGAGTATGTGGACCAGGCACAGTGGTGCACACCTGTAATCCCAGCAACCAGTGAGGCTAAGGCAGGAGAATGGCAAGTTAAGGCCAGCCTCAACAACTTAGTGAAGTGTCTCAAAATAAAAAGGCTGCTCAGTGGTAGAGCATTCCTGGGTTCAATCCCCGGTACCAAAAAAAAAAAAAAAAAAAAAGCAGAGTGTGTGGGAAAACGGCTGCAGGGAACTCTGTCAGGACACCTTCCCTCCTGGACCTGCAGCACCCCACTCCAGATCCTGGTCCACAGCTCCACAGGCAGCACAAAGAAAATACTTAAAACCGGAAAAGGTCACCACCTTCTCATAGCCCTGCCTGCTCTGTCCAGGTCACTTTACATTCTGAGCCCATCTCAAGTCCCTGCCAGTCTCCCTCCAATGCAAAGAAATGAGAGGGGACCCAGGAGAGGAGGTTACCAGGGAGAATGGGTGGCTGGAGGTATCCTGGGCACCAGCTCCTCTAAAAGGTGGAAACGGCTAGTGTGGCCCCATCTTGAGCAGGGGTAGAGAATGGGAAAAGGCTACAGGGACAAAGGGACCGGGCTAGGGAATGTTCTGGTGATCCAGAGTCAGGGTATAAGTGGCTGAAAGGACACAGAAGGGTCCAGAAGAGAAAGGAGGATGGGAAATCCAGGGGCAAGTCAACCCCCACTGATTCCAACCAAGGAAAGACACTTTGCTCAGGCATGTCCTCTTTCAACCCTGAACTCCTACTTGGCCTCTGGAGGCCCACTCAAATGCCTGTGGGTTTCCCAGGCCTGCCTGTAGCTACCCCTGAGTAGTTCCTGTCCTATCTGGGGTTAGGGAACTGCAGGAAGGGGCCTGGGTTTGGGGGCAAAGCTAAGTGGGGCAGGGGTGGGGCCTGACCTTGGAAGAAGGCGCTGAATTCACAGGGCAAAGCCGCAGGAGGGAACTTGTATTTGCTCTTCTCCTTGAAGCTGATGATTTCTCTGGAGGAACAGGAGGTGAGGCCAGACGCTTGGGTCCCTTCGCCTGGCTCTCGCCCCTTCTCTGTCATCCTCCACCAGCCTATGCACAGGCCCATTCCCACCTGAACACCTCTGCCATAGCCAAAAGCCCCCATCCTTTTCCCAGCCTCTCTGCATCCCCTGCCTAAGGGCTGGGTCTCACCCACTGTGCTGGCGTCGCCAGGTCTGGTAGGGGTCAAAGAGACCCTCACAGAGGAGCAGGGCATGAAGGGCTACATTCTCCAGCTGGGTCCCACGGCCCTCCTGTGGTGATGGGGGTCCTTTGAGCTGTCAGTGTGGGAGAGAGAGGATAGAGGGAGGTTAACTCTGTTCTAGCCACAGCTACTGCCTGTCTCCATTCCACCTCAGGGAGCCCATCTCACCTCAGCCACTAGCCCAGTGAGCAGCACCAGCACTGGGGGCCCCAGCACCTGGCCCCAGCCTGCCTCCACATTTTCCAGATTCCTGGGGTGGAAAGAATTGGAGAGGTCCACTGATGCACATGACCCCCCGCTCCCTCTGGCCCACACTCCCATGCCACTGTCCACTTGGGGTGGACACCTGCAGAGAATGATGAAAAGCTTAAGCAACAGCAGGGCTTGCTCCAGGTCCCTCTGGTCCAGCTGCTCGGCCAGCACATGCAGGGCATCTAGTGGTAGTAGGGGGACTTCTGCCCCTGCTTCCTCTGGCCTGTGGGGAAGGAGTGTCACTGAGGTGGCCAGACCCCTCAACCTCCCTGTCCTGACCCTGTCCTCACCTTCGTGGTTCCAGGGAGGACAGTGAGATGCTCTTCTCAAAGGCTCCCACAAAGGCCTTCAGCCATTGCTGCAAGTAGCCCAGGTCCTTCTGCAGGCAGGAGTTCAGGCAGGGCATGGTGGGTGGCAAATGCGAGCAGTGGACAGGGGAGGGATGAGGTCAAGGAAGTGGACACGGGGGATGTACGGGGATTACAGGCAGAGCAGTAGGGGTGGAGAAAGGGAGTGAGGTTGAGGGGAAAAGGAAGGACAAGGTCAGCATCAGAGGACTTCGGTACAATTAACCACTCTTCCAAGACCCCATTTGTTTCTCTCAGCCCTCCCTCCTGGTCTCTGCTCTACCCCTGGAAGACCCTGCCTGGCCTGACACAGGCAGGGGAGGGGCTTAAGTGGGGTGTGGCTGTGGCAGTGCTGGTGCTGAAAAAGGTCTCCCACACATGTCTCTTACTCAGCCTTGGGCTGGGTCCTCTCCTGCCACCTTCTCCCAGCTCCACAGCCACCACTTCCAGGAAACCCTCCTGGACTGTGGATGCCAGGACGCAGGTGCACTGTTGAACAGGCACCTAGGCACAGGCACAGCCCCACCGACAGATCAGCATCCTTGCCACAGCTCCAACCATTGCCCGGGTCCTCTACCCACCCTCTGGGTTACCTGGACCCCGGGCCCCAGAGCTTGTTCCATGAGCAAAAGGGGCAGCACTTGAGCCCAAGTCTGGGCGCCACCAGGGAAACTTTGGTGTGAACGGGAAACGGATCCTCCCGCCCCGGCTGGGGCAGGAAGCGCAAAGTCACGGTGGGGGAAGGGGGCCGCTTCCTCCCAGCAGACCGCAGGGATGTGGGGGGGCCAGGGCACCCTAGGCCCAGCAAGAGACCTGGCAGGCGCTGGGGGTGGGACCTGAAGCACAAAGGGGTGGGGCCACCTGCCTTGGGTGGAGCTTGCAGGCCAGAGACAGTTTTGTGAGGTCTGTGAGGTGTGGCTTGGAAGAGCTCCTATCTGGAAGCGGGTTCTTCCCTGATTTTAGTATGCCCTTCATTCAAGGCACCAACATCTCCCTGACCAGGTCCTAAGGCCCAGAGACCATATGAGGAACTCACCCGTACTTTTAACCCCCTCAAATGCCCTGGCTACACCACCTGGACTCTGCAGGTTTCTCTCCTCAGGGGACAGATGAGTAAATCATAGCCTAGCCCTAATCTAAATCCACACCCAGAAATGCTCAGGGATGGATATGGGTGGGCACCTGTACCTGAGCGCCTCCTTCCCCCTGCTGGCCCCAGTTGAGCCCAAAAAGCAACCTCCTTTCCTAGAGTCAGAAAGGCAGGGCAAGGACTGGACTGGACAGGGAGGAAGGGGCCAGATACACATCGGTACCCAGCCGGCCTGAAACTGTTCTCAGGGGTCATGGACCTCACACTTTTGATGAATTGCTGGGTTTTGCTCCCTGTGGCCCCCATACCATACAGATAGGCCTGCGTGACCCACAGCAGACCTGGAGCAGGCCCACAAAAAACTGAGATCGAACAGCCAGCCACTCTGCAGCTGGGCACCTTCCTTGTGCACTCTTGTGCACCAATCCAAAGCTATGACAACTTAGGGAGGACCATGGCCACCAGGAGCAGACCCATACCATTATGACCTGGTCCTAAGGCCCAGGGACCATATGAGGAACTCACCCATACTTTTAACCCCTCAAATGCCCTGGCTACACCACCTGGACTCTGCCCAACACTGTGACCTTTTTTGTCGGTCAATTAATTGTTGACCTCTCCACTCTCTGTTGCTGACAGCCTCCCTCCCCACCAACCAGCAAGGAGACAAAATGCCCAGATCCTGAAACACCAGAGGCCAGGACTCCTGGACCATCCCTTCTGAATCCTCTCATCACAGGTAGGAAAATAGGAAGCACAGAGGAGGTCCACCACCTTAGTTTCAACTGCACCTCTGAAGATGCTGAAAGCTGGGCCTTGGTTCTAAGCTAGGTCTACTCTTGGTGACTAGGCAGCCTGCACAAGCTGACCATATGACCCCTACCTCTGTGGCTTCCTAGACCCTCGTCTGCCTTCAAAAATGTCTCCATACTGTCATTTCTACTCCAAACCATCCCAATCAAACTAGTCATCTCTGGTCCAGAATATGGGCCTTTTGTCAGTAACAGCTGAGCTGAGCTGAGCACCTGAAAGCCTAAATTCCACCCTGCACCCCACCCACAGTATAAAGGCTTGACTCTAAGCCTGGCATGCCAGGCCCCTAGTGAGCCCAGGGCCTGCTTCTCCACCCTCTCTGCTGCTTCTCCTCTGTGACTTATATCTTCCTGTCCAGGGCTTGCCCACCCCACACTCAACAGCCACTGTGACTTGGGCTTTTAGTACTTAAGCAGAAACCGCCCACCTTCCTCAGGGTCATCTCCTGGATTGGCCTTCCCAGACCTGGGTGGGTCTCTTGCCTCTGCACACTCCTGCTTTCTGTCCCTTGGAACCACACCCTCCAAGCTTGTCCAGTCCTGTAAACTTCCAGTAGGTGAGAACTGGTATGGGTTCAGAGCTAGGGTGCTCAAGGCAGCCTTCATGGGCTCTGGAGGGGGCACGAAGAGGTCTCTAACATGTAGAACTGGGCAGTAAAGAGGGCAGCTGCCTAACTCACTTCTCTAGTTCCCACCTTTTCTTCCTGGGATGCCTCAGGCCAACTCTGATCTGGGCTTGAGGCTGTAATGCTTGAGGGTATGGGAATCCCTGCAGAGCCAGGACCAGAGACAGAGCAGGCCAAGGGGGCACAGCATGCTAGGAGTGCTGCAGGTGAGGGCGTCCAGAGCCTGAAAAGGGTGGCTGTGTGCTTGGGCTCCCCAGGCCCTTCTTCAATGGGTCTATGCCCCATTGGCTCCTCCTACCCTTTCTTGCTCAGAGCATGAACAGGTATAGGGCTAGATCAGCCTCTTACCCATCAGGACTAGGCTAGGGCCTCAACCCCTGGGGGGCAGGTGAGGAAGAACACCTGCTTAAGAGCACCTCAGGGCCCTTGAGCCCAGGAATTAAATGGTGCCAGGGCCCTGTGGCAGGGGAGAAGGCTATAGGTATGGAAGAGGACAAGTACTAATGATCACCCCTATAAAGATCTTAATCTGCTAAGCAGTGACACATGCCCAACTAGCCCTGAGCACATGCAGAGAGTTCTGGGAGTGAGGGGCTCTTGAGAGCTTGGGAGGCTCAAATAGTATTGGGCGATCAGGGAACTGCCAGTCTCCTGGAACTCTTGAGGTAACTTGGGAGGCCTGAGGGCAGGCTGCTGTGGCATGGAGGCGTGGGTGGGGCTACTAAAGGCCCAGCATGCAGAGGGCCTCTAGTAGACATCAGTCACCCTGCCCAATCAGCCAGTCACCCTCCTGGCTCCAGCTCCATATTTAGAGCAAGTCCCCAGCCTCTCCAGCCTTGGCACCCCAGACCTGCTGCATGTTCCAGCCCCAAGGGCATTACTGGCTATTCCCACCCTTACAGTACTACATGTGCTTTGCTTCAGAGGTTGGGGTTACCAACAGAATTGTGGTTAGCAGCTTGTTAATGTCAACCTCTGAGCCTCCACTGCCTGTTTATTTATCTATTTTTTGCAGTCCTGGGGATTGAACCCAGGGTGCTCTACCACTGAGATACATCCCCTGCCCTTTTTATTTATTTATCTACTTTGAGACAAGGTGTCACTCAGTTGTCCAGACTGGCCTCGAACTTGGTATCCTTCTGTTTCAGCCTCCCAAGGAGCTGGGATTACAGAAGTGCACCATCATGTCTGGCCCTTTAGTACTTTTTAAAAATGACCCCTTTGCTCAGTGGGCAGCCATATCCACCCAGGATCAAGGTGAGGGTGACGTGATGGGAGCTCCAATCCAAGCACTCTGGCCTGCCCAAGTTCCTGGCATTCCAAAGCAACCCTGCCCACTTCCCTCTGAGAGTGCGATCAAGAGGCAGACCTTGGCTCATTGACAGAGTTGAGGTCTTTTGGGCTGCTCCCCAATTTGTTGCCCTACGCAGGTGAGGTGGAGTATGTTGATGGACCTCAGGGAAGAGCTCAGAATAGGTAGGGTAAATTGCAGTTCAATGATGGGTAGTACCCTATCTCCAGAGACAGAAGAGCAGAAATGAGACAGGTGTGGTGGGTTCTGTTCAGGATGGCCTCTTAAGGTAGGGAATCCCCCATGTAGCATCAAGAGGAGGAGGCCAATGTCAAGCCAAAGGTGGCTTCTGGAAGTCAGACCTGGAGGACCTCAGACCATGAGCTGAAACAGGAAGATGGACCTTTTGACAGGGACAGAGACAACTGAGGATGGTTCCAATTCTGGGTAGTGAGTCAGTCTCTAGCCCTTACCTGGAAAAAGGATACTAAACAGAGGGGAAGGGTGAGCCTTCTGGTCTCCATAACACCCTTCAGGGAGTTTAACCATCCCCTTGTCTCATCACTATGGAAACTGGGAACTTCCTTCCAGGGTCCCCATAGTAACTGACCCTGTTTCCATGGGGACCTCACACTCTCCCATCAGCTCCCCAGATGTCATAACAACACCAGGGATTACCAGCCCCTCCCCCAACCCTGGGCTCTGTGGTAATTTCCCTATCACTTCCGTCCCTCTCCCTTCAGTTGCCTTGGAAATAGAGGCTGGAAGGAAGAAACTCATTTCCCCTCTGAGGTGTAAGGGAACCAAGCACCTCGGAGACTTTCATGCCACCCCTTTGCCTATTTCAAGAAGGTAAACTGAGGCATAGGAAGAAATAGGAACCAGTTAAGGACCTAGAGGGAGCAGAGGCCCTGGTTAGATTTCCATGAGGCAGTAGAGTTCATGGGCCAGGGATAAGGGACTCAGGGGAGGGTGGGCAGGGCAAGGTCACCTCCAGCTCTGGTCTGACTTCCTCCAACCCTTTGAGTCCTCAATGGTGTAACTGGAAAATTTAGCCTGGGCTCCCCACCTGTAACCTGAGTGTTTGTCCCATCCTGATCTTTGTGATCCTGAGTGTCCCTAAATCCTTTCACTAGGGGTTGGGGGCTGTTGAACAATATTCATTACTGTTCGGCCTTAAAAGGGACTGCTTATTTGCATTCTATTCTGCATTAACTTTTACATGCTGCCCAACTGCCAGCCTGTCAGGTGCTATCCCAATCCCCTAGTCCTCTCACACTCTTCAAGCTGTGCCCTCCCTGGGGAATCCCTGGATATGCTCCCACCTATCCACCAGGCCTCCTGGGTCACCTCTGCCATGACCCCATTCCCGACAACTTGCTGCTTGCATTTTCATTGCCATGTGCTTGTTCCTGCTATTCCTGTCCCTTCCATCCCAAAAGCCCCCGAAGAAAGCCTTCTCTAGGATGACTTCCTTGATTGATCACTACCATGGGGCCTACCCCTTCATCTGGTCATTCAGCTAACAGCCAGAAGCACCTACCACATATAGGAGCTGGAAAGCAGTGGGGTACCAGGCATAATGAGAGTTAAAAAAGACCCCAATGTGGAAACGGCCTATGGTGTCCCAGGTGAAGATCCACCTGGGGTTTCCTACCCACAGACTAAACCTCTTCAGGAACTTTTCTGATGACCTTGGATTCCCCACCAGGGCCTTGAGGAGCTCCAACTGTGTGAGGTCTAGGGTCACTTTGGTCCTCCCCCCTCTCTCCTTCAGTCTCAGAAGAGCAGGGCCCACAGAAGTGAGGGGAGGCGGGTCTAAACTTAGGGTCCTTAAGGGAAGAGGAAGGGCAGGAAGAGGGGCACTCCCCGCTCTGTCCTCACCCAGACCCAAGACTGGGGAAACAGGTTTGCCAGCTGGTGTCAGCTCTCACTGCTGAAGGGAGAGGGCGCAGGTGTTGCTGGCTGGGTGGTGGCTGACTGATAGAGGGTCTCTTAACACCCTCCATCAGATTCACACCTTACCTTACACTCTCCCTTCCCCAAGCACACACACAATAGGTTCCCTAGCAGGGTTCAAAGTTGCAGGGCAGTGCTATCCCTTCCTGGGAGCCCAGCACAGAGGGGTGGAACCATGTTCCTGGAGCATGAGCAGTCAGGCAGGAAGGCATTGGGGGAGCCTGGCCAGGCTTCCTCTCTCCAGGCTGCCTGGCCCCACCCAGCTCCCGGGTAAGCTCACACATCCTGGGTTTGTTTGCCTGGCCCCAAGCTGCCCCCTGCCTGCCCAGGCTTCCTAGACTACCACCAGGCAGCCTGGGCCTGTAAGGTGAGGAGCTGGGGGAGATGGGAGACCCAGCACAGACATGAGGGCTAATCACCTCCTGAGGGGATAGGGGGTGACCATATGCATTACTCAGATAGAAGGGGCATCTGGAGGCAACCATACTGGATGGAGGTACAGACCTGGAAGTTTTACCAAGACACCCCAGCAGCCAGCCACCCAGCTGGAAGACCCATCCATCATTAACATTCCTCAGACTCATCACCTGGTTTAAGCCTCCTTCATTTGAGGACCCCAAACCAGCCCAAGGCCATAGGACAATTGGAGAAAGGAAGGCTATGGGCAGGTTTCCCTCAGGCTAGAGCAAGGGGACCCCTTGGAGCCAGGAAAGTAGAAGCCTACTCTGGCCTGAACCAGTCTGAGGGGCTACCCCTCTACAAAGTCCAGGCAGCCCCTGAGGTCAGGGCTCTGTCAATTCTACAAACAGGGAAGTAGAGGCTTAGAATTGCAAAGAACTTGGTGTGGGTCACACCAAGAGAGACTCTATTCCATGCACTGCCTCCTGCCAGGGGCTTGGACCTCTCACAACCTGAGTGAACCAAAGAAGCTGTGGTCCTTATGGCTTGTACTCTAGGTCCCTGGGAGACCACTGGCTAGCCTTTTCACAGAGGGCTAGGTGATTTGAGCATGAACCTCCCCCCAGTGAGAAGCTGCTCATGGGCATACAATGGTCCATTGTGCCCAGGGCACACCTGAGCCAGAAGCACATGCCTGGCAGGTGCAGGGAGGCAGTACCCTGGCATCTCTCCCTGTTGTAAATGCAAAGGAAAAGTGGGTGATTATGTGTGCGACCGAGTTTGGGGGACAACAGGTCAGAGTCACTCTGATCACATTCTGAGGCCACCTTAGGTAGTTCCTGAAACCAGTGAGGAAGGTCAGAGGGAAAGAGCTTCTCTCTATTCCTTTTAAACATCCTCTCTGGCCTCAACCTCTCCACCAGCCTCCCACCCCAGAATGGAAGTGGGGTGGGGCTACCTCAAGGCCTGGGAAGCTCACCACTGCCACTTCTCTAGGGGAGTCTGAGGTGACTCAAGTCAGACCTGTAGTAGGAGCACATCTTCCCCCACTGCACCTGCCAAGATCCCCCCCAGCCCACTCAGAAGACCAACCCACCCGGCTTCACTGGCAGGCGAGGCAGTCCACATGCAAACTGAGTGCCCCTCCCTCTTTCGATCTGGCCAGTCTCTTATTCTTTCCTGGCCTCAATTTCCCCAGCTATAAAAGGGGGATGTGTCTGGCCCACCAGAGGGCTTACTGTGATGTGGGCGGCCGCTAGCGCTGTCCCTCGATATAAGTGCCTGAGGCCCGGCACACACGTGTGCTGGGCTGGAGCACACCCGGCGCGCGCGCGTGTTCGCGGCCCAGGCAGAGCCGGGCGCAGGTGCAGCAGGCACCAGGTGCGCGGAGCTGGGGGCACAGCGGGCGCGGGGCGGGCTCACCTGCGCGTAGTAGAGCAGCCACAATTCGTAGAGCCGCTCCGAGGCGGCCATGGCCTGACCCGGCTCTGCCCCTGCTGCGCGCCACCTGTCGCCGCCTCCTCCGCGCCGCCCGCCGGTTGCCTCCGGCCAGGCCCATGGGCGGAGGGCGTCACTCCTGGGCGGAGCGGCGCGGGACTGCTGGGGGAAGTCCGCGGCTCCGGCCCTTGCCGCTCTCAGCCTCTAAGTCTACAGCTCCTCCTCCACCTCATCCCGGACGGCCGCCACCCGGTTTCCTGCACTTTGCTGCCGCCAGCGCCGCCGCCTCCGCCGACACCGCCACCCCGCCTCTCCCGGGACCGTGCAAAGGGCGGGGAGGCCGGCGAGAGGAGGAGCCTGAGGTCAGGGCGGCCCAGGAGTCGCCCCGCTGCCCCGCCCTCGCAGGCCGCACCCCACCGGCGCCACTGGAAGGGTCGTTTGAACCTTCCGGATCAGGGCAGACAGCGGGGCTACCAGGCTTGCTTTGGGTCTGAGTTCGCCCGCTAAGCATCCCGCCTAGTTTGGAATTACCGCCATTCAAGGAAGGGGCTATGGGCAGTGAGGGAACTGCCAGGGTCATTCAACAAATAACAATAACCACCTCCTTGATGACCACTTGTAGTGACCACGTGCCAGATGCTGTTATAAGCTCTTTATGGGAAGATCTAAATACAACTTTTGAGCTCCTGCTGTGTGTGGAGCGGGAGGATCCGGGAGCAAACAGCAGGAGGAGCCTGAAATACCCCCAGGAGAGTGGTGCCCTTCCGTTGGGCTGATCCCTGAGTGGTTTTGATGATCCCCATGAGTTCCCTCCCTCCTCTAGGAAGCCTTCCCAGATGCTCCAGTGGAGGCACTCCCCAAACCAGAGCCCAGCACTTCCTTTATATCCTTTGCACTTTGGGGGTAGGGGGAAGGTACTGGGGATTGAATCCAGGAATGCTCTATCACTGAGCTACATCCCCAGCCTTATTTGTTTGTTTGTTTGTTCATTTGTTTATATTTTGAGACAGTAGGTCTCTAAATTGCTAAGGCTGGCCTCATCCTCTTGTCTCAGTCTCCTAAATCGCTGGGATTACAGGGATTATTCTGCAATCAATCATCTTTTTCACCTTTAACCTCATGAGGTGGGTGACTCATGACTGGTTTACAAGTGGAGAAACTAAGGCCAAATGAGGATCACAGGGATAGGGACCTAGGACCTAAGCCTAATTGATTGCTAGGCCATTGTCATCATCACTCCTGTGTCCCTTTCCCTGTCCCTAGCCTGCCTATGAACTGAGGGGGACCCTGATGTTGGGCAAGGGTCAGGCCCCTTGTTGGAACTGGGAGGAAATTTCCCAGCCCCAGAGAGGTGCCATGGTTCCTAGGATTGACTGATCCCTAGACCTTGGGTGTCCAAAAGAAGACAAACCTTTTCCCCATCCCTGTACTGTTTTTGTCTTCTTTGGCTTCTTGTTTGGCCCCTTCAGTCTGTCCTTTTCTTCTGCCCCATCCATCCTGGTTCTGAGTTGACATTTCCTGAGCACTTACAACCCATGAGCTGGTTCCTGGCGGGACATGTCACCTGCAGTGGGGGAGAGAGCCTAGAGAGAACCAGGTTAGTGAGGTCAAGAGGGCAACTGAGCTGGATCGGAGGTCTGTGGCATTTGGGCCTCTGAAGTGGGTTGGAAGGGGAGGAGTGAGTGTCCATTTGTAGATAGCCTGGGAGGTCCCAGGCAGGGAACAGCCTTAAAGGCTAGTTGTTCTCTGGGAAGGGGCGTGGGTGTGACTTTGGAGACTCCAGACAGAAGAACTCGACTTCAGCCCAGGTGTTCTGTTATTAACGCGCTCTGATTGATGCAGAAAAGACCCTGGCAGCTAGGGTGCCATGCATCTTGTGACCACCTGTTGCACTCAAGGCCAAAGCAATTCTTCCTAACTGGAGTTGGGGAACTGTTCCTTTGGGCTCATTTGGCCCAGGTTGGCGTTTGCTTTTCTTCAGAGACGGTAGCGCGATCCTGAGTACTTTGCCGCTCCAGAAGAAGTGGGGATGAGAGGAAATCACCTGTGAATCCAGAAGGGGAAAAAAACACATAGTCGGGTTCAGCACTGTGCCAGCTTCGAACTGAGAACAGACAGGAGAGTTTAGATGCACTTGATCGGGCGAGCCATAGACAGCTCTAGAGGAGGGATAGGAAGACTCCTGTTAGAGAGGGATCGGGGTAGAAAGTTAAGGAAGCTTTCTTGAAAGGATGGCTGGGGTATTACAAGAGGCCTGCAGGGAGTGAATGAGGTGTGTTTAGTGCTTAGGTGAGACCAGAGCGATCGATGCAATCTATTCTCTCAGGTCTGACTCGATGCTTTCTCACTGTGTAGCGGTAGACACATCGAGCCTTAACACCCCAGGACCTTTTTTTTTTTTTTTTTGCCTGCTCCTCACTGGCGCGGTGAGGCGAGAGGGCGGGCCCTCCAGCAACAAGTCAACACTGATTGGTTCTTGGGGTTTCCTGTCTCCCATTCTCGTTCTCGGTTTGGCCGTGAGACTTTTATGCACTTCCCGACCTGCGTGACGTAGGGAGAAAGGAGGGGTCGAAGGCAGGATGGCGGCTGCTGCGGCCGGTGTGGGCCGCCTAGAGGAAGAGGCGCTGAAGCGGAAGGAACGGCTCAAGGCCCTACGGGAGAAAACAGGACGCAAGGTGAGGGTCGTGGAATGAGGCTGTAGTCGAGGCAGCCCGAGTCCGGGGTCCACACGGAAGAGCTGGGGACTAGGGGACGGCAGCTGGGAGGCGCGCCTGCGCGGATACTGGCGCATGCGTGGGGGAGACTGTACCACCCCCGTGCTGGGCAGTTCCGGGGCGGGTGTGAAGGCAGCTGGGCTGTGTGTAGCGTCCGCTGTAACTCCTACCTGCCGGTGGTTGTTCGGTAGCTGCAAGTTTCAGTCGGTTGTTGGGTTAGGCATGATTTTTCCCTGACCGGGCCTACCTTTCACCCTCACGCGGGAGTTCTTGCATTAGGTAGACACTTCTGCGCACCTTGAACAGGGCCGCAGGAGACGTTGAGTGCAAAAATCCCGAGGAAAAGATGTCAGGAGCCGTATCGCACGCCTGTAATCACAGCAGCTTGGGAGGCTGAGGCAGGAGGATCGCGAGTTCAAAGTCAGTCTCAGCAATGGCGAGTTGCTAAGCAACTCAGTGAGACCTTGTCTCTAAATAAAATACAAAATAGGTCTGGGGGCTGTGGCTCAGTGGTTGGGTGCTCCTGAGTTCAATCGCTGGTACCAAAAAAAAAAAAAAAAAAAAAGGTAAAAGGGTGGACTGCAGGGAAAGAGCCAGATTCAGAAGCGTTTCCTGTGTTTTCCTTTGCCACCAAAACGGTCTGAATTTATTTCTACTACTTTCCAAAGTAGTGGAGACGTAGGAAAACTTTGAAGTTCACTGCTTGTGTGCAGGCGTGGGCCCTGTCACTTGAGGCTGTGGGGCTTGGAACAGATTGCTTCAGATCCGAGGCCGGGTTTTTTTCATGTCTGCAGTAGGGGAAAACATCCTCTTTTCATTCTCACTGGGTTGTTTTGCGATCTAATGGGATAATCTGTATGAAAGGGCTCGAGAGATTATAGAGTGTAAGGGTTGTTGGTTCACTTGTTGTATGGGCAAAAAACTTTGTCTTTTACTCTAAGTACAAAGAATTTTAAATATCGAAATCTGCCTGGGGGAAAACAAGGACTCAACTTTCCAACTTAAAACAAAACCAAGCTGGCTGCCAGTGGGGCCTCTTTTTTCTTTCTGTATAGCTGTCTGTGTCCTGTGGGAAAGCGAAAGAGGAAGTAATAGAGAGTGAAAGCTAGCCAGATTGGCTTCTGCTTTTGTTGGCAGTCCATGGAACCCATCAGACAGTTGTCCCCTAAACAGACTGGCCCAAGAAGCTCAAGACACAGCCTTTCAAACAGTTGCATAGTCTACAGGGGCTGTTTGTTTGATTTAGGGCTCAGGTTATTGGGACCTGGTTTGAGGTCTGAATAGAGGGGCACAATGGCATTCTCAGAGCACATTGCCATGGAAAAGATGTACCAGGCCCTCAGAACTGGCCTTTAAAGAGGAATTCTCAATGGGCTGGAAAAAGGCTTGTTAATTTTTTTCCTGCATTTAAAGACTACATGAGGGGGCTGGGGATGTGGCTCAAGTGGTAGAACGCTCACCTGGCATGCCTGCGGCCGGGGTTCGATCCTCAGCACCACATACAAACAAAGATGTTGTGTCCGCTGAAAACTAAAAAAATAAATATTAAAAAATTCTCTCTCTCCCTCTCAAAAAAAATGCTTTAAAAAAAAAGACTACATGAGGGCTAGGGTTGTAGCTCAGTGGCAGAGGGCTTGTCTGACACGTGTGAGGCACTGGGTTTGATCCTCAGCACTGAAAAAAAAAGTTTATAATTTTGGTTATTTTAAGTGTACCATTCAGTGGCATTAATGTAACCAATCTTCAATCTATTTGCATAACTTTTTCATCATTCCAACAGAAACTCCACACGTTAAACAGTAACTCATCATCCCTCCTTCCTTTCAACCTCTAGCAATCACCATTGTCTTTATGATTTTGATTACTCTTATGTATCCAATAGGTTGAATCAAACAGTATTTTTTCACTTAGCATAAGTGTCTTCAGGGTTTATCCATGTTGTTAATTGTGTTAATTAAAATAATCTAATTCCTTTTGTGCATGAGTGTGGGGGCGGTGGGGGAGGTTCTGGGGATTGAACCCTGGGCCTCATTCATGCTAGGCAAGCACTATATCACTGGGCTACATCCCTTGCCCTGGACCATGTTTTTAATTGAGTTGTCTTTTTGTTGCTTAGTTGTAGTTGAGATGTTTATGTGTTTGGTATGTTAAACTTTTAATAATTACATTGAGAATTTGCTAATATATTTTCCCATTCTTTGGGTTGTCTTTTTATTCTCATGGTAATGTCCTTTGGTACACAAAAGTTGTTTTTGTTTTTTTTCTTGATGGAGTCCAGTTTGTCTGTTACGATTTTGTTGTCTGTGCTTTCTGTGCTTTTGCTGTCATATTTAATCCCCTCAGTTCTTGGGTGACTTTTTTGTTGTTGTTGTTGCTGGGGATTGAACCATATACCAGGCAAATGTTCTTACACTGAAATATATCCCCAGCCCTTGAATAGCTTTTTATTAGGGTAAATGTGTGGGGGAAAAGATAGGCAAGCATCTAAATTACTTTGAGTTAGTTTTCCACCACATAGTGTCTTCTTACAGAATACGTAAGTGAGGAGACTGAAAAGGAAGTATGAACTGTCTGCTGCCAGCAGATAAGCTCCCAGGAGTCTTCTCCTTTAGAAAGGAAGTGCTCTACGATTTTAGTTAAGTCCTTTGATGTGACAAAAGACTCCAGGGTTAAACTCTTTCTTCGTCTGTACCTATTTGTCCTATGGGGATTACTTCTTGCTAGTCCCCTAGCACCCAGTGGCAAGCTCCTCTTGAGTTCTCCGAGCCTGATTTTGCTGGAGGCCTCAGGATTTCAGCATTGTTTGGTTTCTCACAGTTTTATCTTCTCACCCCACACCAGACTGTAAAATCCTAATTTAGTGGTATTATGGATGAATCAGAGTCTTGAGATGGGGGCAGGTGAAGAGAGAAAAGATTAGGGGTTGCACTGTTTCCATATATTATTCAGCATAAAGCTCTATAGTAATAGGTCATGGCTCTGTATTTTGCAAAGCACTTCCTTGTCAGCTCACTCAACAGGACTGGTTTTTGAGGGGGGTAAGGCAAGAGGCTCAGAGGTGCAGGGATGCCAAGATCTTGGATGGGAAGTGGGGTCTCTGGGTTCCAGCCTATATAGGTCCTCCTGGGGGAAGGGTCCGTACAGGACACAGCACTGCTTGAGAAAGTGTCCTGTGATCAGCTAGCCCTGCTGGACAGGTGGAAAGATGGCATACAATGTTAGACTGCACTGCTGGGGCTCATTGCCTAGGAAAGCCAGGTGGAGTCAGGAAAATTTCATGGAAAGGCAGCTTGGAACTTGAACTGAACCTAAGAGTGAGCAGGAGGGAGAGTATGTTGAAGGAGCTGGAAAATGAGAGTGTTCCAGGAGAGCCTTCATAGGTGGGAACATTCAGGGGCACAGAGGTGACAATGGAGAGATGCTCCATAGGGTTTGACGACAAGCACTGGGGAGTAATTAGAACAGAGTCTGAAAGCACTGGCCTGGGTGCTTTGATGTCCAAGTTCTACAAGAGCCAGGGTTTCCAGCTAGGAGGATATCCAGCCTGGGCATACTTTGCTGTATTGTATTTGAACCTCTTTTGACATTTTTCCAGAAATTCCAAGCTGAGGAGCAGGTGAGCAGTTCAAGGCTGTGTGAATGGTGCTCTGTGGTATCTCTATGCTCTCAGCAGGGTAGTGTATGGCTACTTTGTCCTCCTTTGACCTCTTTCTTCTTCAACAGTCAAATGGAGGCTCTCCATAGGTGATTAACTTGACACAAATACTTGCCCTTGGCTGTTGGCTTTCCAGAACAGTTGGCTTGAATTGGGCTTTCTCTTGCTGCCCTGAGATAGAGAGACAGACTGGCTGACTGACCAGCACCTCAAGAGTTGGGTGTGACCTTGGACTGAGCTCTGGTTGTCAGCTTGCAGATTCAGCAGCAATTCCTGTTTTTTTACCAGGAAGTGAATAGAACAGGACTATGCAATAGAATTTTGTGCAGTGATGGTTTTCTGTAATCTATACTGTCCTGTTCTGTCGCCTCAAGCCACTTGTGACTTTTGAGCCCTTGAAATGTGGCTGATGTGATATTTTATTTAATTTACGCTTAAATGGCCACATGTAACTTATGGCTACCTTATTGGGCAGTACATCTCTGAGGACCTGCTCCTCCTAGCCCAACTCCTTTCTTTTTTTTTTTTGAACTTAGGGGCACTTAACTATTGAGCCACATCCCCAGCCCTTTTTTGTATTTTATTTAGAGACGGGGTCTCGCTGAGTTGCCTAGGGCCTTGCTAAATTGCTAAGGCTGGTTTTAAAGTCGCGATCCTCCTGTATTAGCCTCCCTAGTGGCTGGGATTACTAGCCCAACTCTTAAGAAACTGTGTCTTAGGGCTGGGGTTGTGGCTCAGTGGTAGAGCACTTGCCTCGCACGTGTGGGGCACTTGGTACTTGGTTTGATACTCAACACCACATAAAAGTAAATAAATAAATAAAGGTATTGTGTCCATCTACAACTAAAATTAAAAAATCTTTAAAAAAACAAAAACAAAAAACTGTCTTTCTACCTTCATCCCATTATTCAGAGTTAAGAGGGAGAGGGTGGATAGAGAAACCCATAAGGCCGTTCAGACCAGCCTTGGGAGCTTGGTTTGTCTTCATGGTAGGTACCTCTGGGAAATGCTGGTTCCAGGACTTCTGTGCATGTGTATCTGTGGAGTGAAGAGTGCTGTAGATGTAATTTGCACATTCAGGAGTTGGAGAATGGGAACAATGCCAAAGTAGAGGGTATACTACTGACTTGGAGGTACCAGAGAGGGTCCCTGGCCAGTGTAGGGTTGGGGCAAAAGAAGGAGCCAATGGGTGGAGTCAGTAAGTGTTGAAGAAGGTATGGAGGGCAGCAGTGAGAGGGAAGGAGATAGTGGAGAAGAGCCTATGCTGGATGAGGAGTCAGGCTTGTCCTGCCCATCCCTCAGGAAGTTGCTTCTGGCCAGACTTGGTGGCACATGCTTGTAACCCCAGAACTTGTCAGGAGGCTGAGGCAGGAGGATCACAAGTTCTAGGCAAGTCTGGCCAACTTAGTGAGACCCTGTCTCAAAAAATAAAAAGGGGTAGGAATTTGGTTCAGTGATAGAGCACCCCTGGGTTTAATCCTCAGTAAAACAAAAAAAGCGGAAATTGCCTCTGCAATTTCCCCCCCCCCCCCCCCCCCCGTGGCCACATCCCACACCTAACTGCCCTGTCACAAAGTTAGCTAAGGAGGTCACTGCATCCTGCGTTGACAGCCTTTTACAGGTTAGCAGTCATATTTGCATGGCAGTTTGTGGCAAAATCTCCCTAGTTGTTGAATCCCGGAAGCAGCCCTTTGAGGTAGTTATTGATTCATCCCTGTTTAGCAGATTAGGAAACCTGGGTCTGAAGGACCCTCCTGCAGTGATACTTTAGGTTGTTGCTAACTCTACAGAGTATCTTAGGGTCTGGCTTTGTGTCCCTCTCCACCCTTCACTTCTAGATGCTTGGGAGTAAGCAGCCCCAGGAAGGGGCCTCTTTGCCATCAGGCTGCTGGTGGAAGGGTAGGCCTGGTGCTATAGTGGAAATAGTGTAGCTTTTGTAATCAACAAATCTGGTGTAAATCTTAGCTTTATTCATATCTGTGGGACCTGGAGCAAGTCTTTAAAGCTCTGAGCCTCCTCTCATTGTCTGTAGAATCAAGATAACAGCTTCTGACCTCATCAGTAGCTGAGAAATAATGATGCTGTGACAAGGCTGGAACAAGGGCTTTTGCACAGGCCTCTTGTAAACATGGATGTCTGTCTTCTCTTCCTCATCCTCTCAAAAGTGAGAAGGACTGGGGGCTGACAGAGGGTGGAGCTGGCCTGAATTTGAAGGAAGCAGAGATCATTCTCCTGGACGCTGCTACTTTTTTGAAGGTGGAGTTCATTTTTAGGGTAGAGTGTTACATCAAGTTGAAAATAGCTTTACAGAGCCCCAGCCAAGATGGGGTTATGTACTCCCCATTCTTGTTAAGGCTGATCTTCTCTGCCTAGACTCCAGACCCCAATCTTGGAGACAGTGAGAGATAAAACTTTGTGGGTGGCAAGTTTAGGGCTTCCCACAAAGACACCTGTTGATGAGCCAGTGTTGAAACTTCGATTGGAGTCATCACTTGTGTGAAACGAAGGTATTGGATGAGTCAGAGATTCTCAGACCTGTGTGTGTGTCAGGATCACCCAGGAAGACAATTTGCAGTCCTTCTTCTGGTTCTTCTCCACACCTCCTGCCATAGTCTTAGTATATACTCAAGAAACCCAGCATTCTCCTAGGTGATCCCAAGACTGCATTTTTCTGGGAATCTCTGACCACTCCCTGACATTCTCTCACTGTATGTATGACACCTCCTTTCCCTGGAGCGGGGTAGTTGCCCATCCCCATAGCACCCAGCCACCAAACAGGTATTTATTGAATACCAGCTATGTGCCAGACCCTGGAAATACAGCTGTGAATAAGACTGCCTTTCTGTCTCAAGCCATGTGTGGGAGGGGTAGGCAGACAGTATACAGGTGGACAGAGAATACAATGTCAGAAACTAGGGGACATGTTGAGAGGGGGTTGCACAGCTGCCTTAGGCTGGACAGACCTCTCTGAGTGGGAGATTTGAAGCAGAAGTGGGGGTGGAGGGGTGAGATGCCAGGATCTAGGGAGGAACATTATAAACTGAGCAAGAATTTAGTTGGCTTGTTTGAGGGGCAGAAAGAATTCCGGCAGGGGCAGGAGTAGAGTCAGCAATAAAGATAGGGAGGGGGGTGAAGTTGGAGAGGGCCAGTGGAACCTTGGGGACCACAGAGGATGGCCTTCACTCTAAGGGTGATGGGGAGCCTTTGGAGGCTGCAGCCCAGGTGATGTGCCTTGCTGTGGCTGATTGGGGAGGTAGGAGGCTCAGGTGTTGGGGCAAAGGTATATGGACAGGGTTATAAGATGTCCTGACAGATGGACTGTGGAGATGATGGGGGTTCCTGTTCCAAGATGATGAAGTACAAGGGAGAGTGGTTTTGAAGGGGAAACTAGGAGTCTGGCTTTAATAGTCTGAGATGACTACCAGGCATCTGAATGGAGACAGATGAAGGCATCTGGCTTAGAGATAGATACTTAAATAGGATAGGTACTTGAATAGGCAGGATTTGAAACCCTGGGGCTAGATGAAGCCTTTTGGGAATAAAACTCAGAGAATAGAGACAGAATGAGGGGTCAGTTTGTGCTCTGAGGCTCACTCATCCTGTGGGCATTTAGGAGGAGCTGAAGAGAAGACACTTGGTATGGGGCAGTAGGGCTGAGAGAAGCTAGGTAAGGACTGAGAATGGGTTTTGGCAAGATGAGGTGGTGGGTGAGCTTGATCTGGCTGTCTCAGAGTATGTGGAAGAGAAGGAGTCATTGGGGCCAGTCAGATTTAGGTGCAGCGTAGTCACCATAACCCACTGAGAATGGAACCTTCTTTCTCCTGCTGCCTTTTTTTTTTTTTTTAAGTTGTTGAAAGACCTTTACTTACTTACTTATTTATATATATGCGGAGCTGAGAATTGAACCCAGTGCCTCACACATGCCAGGCAAGTGCGCTACCGCTGAGCCCCAGCCTCAGCCCCTCTCCTGCTGCTTTAAGGCCTCATTGGACCCCAACTATGAGACTCTCTGGTCCTCTCAGGAGGGGTAGTACACATCAAAGCACTGCCTGTGGCCTGGCTCAGGCCTCACTCCCTATTGTGATGCTGGCAGCCTTCCTGCTGGGGCCCCAAAGTGATTTATCTCCAGGTCTTCAGATTGCTGCTCTGTTCCCCTGCCTACAAGGGCAGACGCCAGGGCTATGCCACTTCCACATGGGCTGCTCTGCCTCTGATCAGACTGCCTTATTTGCTCATGGTCCCCTGTACTAGAGATTGTCTGGACAGATTGCTTTTGCCCCTTGCCCTTCTACTCTGGTAACACTGGGTCCATGCATGCATAAGTAGGTCTCATGTCCCTGGGCTTATACTTCCTCAACTGGGAGATGGCCACAGTAGCATCTACACCAGGGTGAAGATGAAGTAAGACCATGTGTGCAGAAGGGAGTTGGGAGATGGGAAGTGTGCTAATGTGCATTTGTTCTTTCACCTTAGTCTTGTTTTGCTGCTGGTGGGGCCCTCTTTATTTTAAGGATGGGACAGCTGAGACCCAAAGAGCAAGAGCTGGTGTAGAGTCACACAGGACTTACCTCCCGTCCTCTGACCCTTCTTTCCTTCCTGGAGATGGGTATGGGGAGCCTACTTCCTGGCTGAGTTCGGTGGCCACTCTTCTTTTGAGGTGGAATTGGTGTTGGCCCCAGCTGAAGCTATGTTGAAGGGCTCTGCTGTGGACTATGGGGAACAGAGTGGGCCTTCCCTTGGCTTGTTTTGATATACTGGGAGAAAATAGCTTGCCTCCACGAAGGATGAGTCTCTTTCTGAGTTTCTAAGGGCAGGACCTATACTGAGGCAGGTGAGTGGCCTTTGGAGCCTTGCTGGCTGGAGCAGCCTCCATGTAGGAGAAGAGCTTCTAGACAGTAGTGAGACAATGTCCCTCTTTTTAGCTGTGCTATTGGCACAGCTCTTCCCACTGTGGTCTCCCCTTTGGGTGATTTCTGTGGTTTTTCAGCATGTCCCAAGGCCTCATTCATGATGGAGGGACAAGGAATTGGAACACAAAGGAATCTTGAAGTTCAAACAGGTTTTTATTCTTTCTATTAGCTTTTGCAACAAAAGAATTTATGTGACTTTAATGGTGACTTCCTCTGTTGTTTTCTCCTGTCTCCTGGAGCTTGGAGGGCTATGGCAGTGTCCAAGCTATTGTCTCTTGGGTGTTCTTGGGGTCCCTGGGAGAGAGAGAGGCTTCTCTTTGGAGAACTTTTTTCTTGGAGGCTTCTAGAGTGAGTGAGTTCTCATTTTAGATTTTAACAATTTTGTCTTGGTTTCTAGGTGGGCTTAAGTTTTTTAACATTTTAAAAGAATTTTTTATTCCTTATTTTTTGCAGTGTTCATGATCAAACCACTGAGTTACACTCCAACCCTTTATTTATTTTTTAAAAAATTTTATACATTCTCACTAAGTTTCCCAGGATGGCCTTGAATTTGTCATCCTCCTGCCTCAGCCTCCTGGATTAAAAAGAATTGTGTATGTGTTTGTGTATTAGTTACTGGGAATTGAGCCAGTACTCAGCTCTATCACTGAACTACATTCACACTTCTTTTTTGTTTATTTATTTATTATTGAGTACTGGGGATGGAACTCAGGGGCACTTGTGTATTGAGCCATAGCCCCAGCCCTATTTTGTATTTTATTTAGAGACAGGGTCTCACTGAGTTGCTTGCACCTCACTTTTGGGGAGGCTGGCTTTGAACTCGGGATCTTCCTGCCTCAGCCTCCCAAGCCACTGGTATTACAGACATGTGCCACTGTGCCCGATATTTTTGTTAATTTTTTATTTGAGATAGAGTTTTACTAAATTGCCCAAGCTGGCCTCTTTTTTTTTTTTGGTACTGGGGATTGAACTCAGGGACACTTTACCACTGAGCCACATCCCCAGCCCTTTTTAATATTTTATTTAGAGACAGGGTCTTGCTGAGTTACCAAGGGTCTCACTAAGTTACTGAGGCTGGCTTTGAACTCTCGATCCTGCTTCAGCCTCCTGAGCTGATGGGATTACAGGTGTGAGCCACCACGTCCAGCTACAGTGCCACTTTTAAATGAATTATATATTATACATAGTGAAAAGTATACAAATCAGGAGGTTATTTATCTATAAAGTGAACACAGATCACTGTGTGGGTCAGTTACTCAGATTAAAAAAACATGATAGCATCCCTCGGTACCTTTCCTGCTCCCATTCAGGTGCTTACACACATAGTAACCTCTAGCACAGCATGTTGACTTTTCTGACCTTTGAACTGTACTCAAATGGTATCATACAATTTGTGGTCTTATGTTCTTTCATCCATCATTATATTTGTGAGTTGTTGGGGATGGCATGCATTAGCTCATTCTTGTTACAATAATCGTTCCACTCTGGGTCTTTAGACTGGAGCTGTTACGGATTATAGTGCTGTTCCCAGTCTTGTACATAAGTGTGTTGGTGAACACATGTACACATGTACCTGTTAGCTCTATGCTGGGAGTGGAATTACTAGGTTACAGGGCATGTAGAGGATAGATCCTGCCAGTTTTCCAAAATGGCAGTAGCCTTTCATACTCCTACCAGCAGTGTGTGAGACTTCCTCTCTAGTCCTTGGTGTGGTTGGTCTCTTTCATGTAGGCTGTGCTGGCGAGGTGTAGTGGTATCCCTTTGTGGTTTAAACTTGCATTTCCTTCCTAAATAACAAAGTTGAATATCTTTTCATGTTTGTGTGAAGTGCCTGGTCAAGTCTTTTGTCCTCCTCTTTTTTATTGGATTTGACTGACTTTTATTTTTGACCCTTGATTTCTAAAAATTCTTTGAATCTTTTGTTCATTTGCATTGCAACAACTGTCTTCTGCTCTGGGTGTTGACCTTCATGCTTCAGTTGTACCCCCCTCCTTTTTTTTTTTTCTTTTTTTGTGGTACTGAGGATTGAACTCAGGGACACTGTCCCACTGAGTTGCATCCCCCCGCTCTTTTATTTTTTGAGATAGGATCTTGCTAAGTTGCCAAAACTGGCCTTGAACTTGGGATCCTCCTGCTTAAGCCTCTAGAGTCACTAGGATTATAGGCTTAGCTTAATTGCATTCTTTGATGAACAGAAGTTATTAAATGTAGTCCAATTTATTATTTTCAGCTACCTAATGTATTTTGTAGCCCTTTTAAAAAAGAAATTGTTTATACCCAGGTCATGGTGATATTTTCTCATGGTATATTCTAGAACTGTTATTATTTTACCTTTTACCTTTATATCTCTAAACTATATAGAATATATTTACTTTTGTGTGGTATGAGGTAGGGTTGAGATTCTTTTTTTTTCCTATATATAGATACCAGTGACTCAGCAGTATTTATTATTTGGCATTCATTTTTTTAGGACGATGATCTCCTTGTAAATGGCTGGCATGCAGTGTTTTTGATAGTGCTATTAACCTCCCCCAACACCTTGATAATAATCACAGTTATGATAATAACAGTAGTAATAGCAGCTGCTAATTTTTTTGAAATGTTACTAAGCCTCAGTTCATGCCAGCCTGAGTAGATAAGCAGCTCTTTAAAGGCAGGGACAACTTTGAAAATATTATTATTGTTATTTTGGTACTGGGGATTGAACTAAGGGGCACTCGACCACAGAGCCACATCCCCAGCCCTATTTTATACTTTATTTAGAGAGGGTCTCACTGAGTTGCTTAGCACCACTGGGATTATAGGTGTGCCCATTGTGCCCAGCCTGAGGATTATTTTAATAAAATATTCAGTCATGTCCAAGGTGCCACACAGAGGTGACGCAGTACTGGGTATACTACATCCCATGATTCTGAGCCCCCTGGGCTTTGTGCACCAAAAGGAGGATTCACCTTAGACTCAAGGGAGAGCAGGAACTGCCAAGCCAGGGCTTCAGGGCTGCCTTCTGGACCTGCCATCTAGACTCTGTCCATGTTGTGAACCAGCTGATCACAGATGTTCTGACTTGAAAGATGAGCTGCCTCAAACAGCTACTTCTAGGTCAGTTGTTTCATACATGGGCAGCGTGTTTAGGTGGTGGTTTTCTGTGGAACCCTGTACACGATTTGACCAGGATTTGGTTGATTTCTAGAATGGACACTGAGAACTATAATATGGAATTGAAATGCACTTCATGTAATTCATTGTTGTCAGGAGAGATGTGTTCCATGTTTTATCTTGGGCTCCTTAGGAACACCTCCCCACAACCTGCACCCACATACTTCCCACACACCTCCAACAGTACAACCCCATAGCCCCAGCCCACCTCTAATGCATGTATGTACACATGAACATACACCAGCATACTCCCCACATCCTCCTCCTTGCAGACAATGCACCCTACATCTCCTCCTGCTCCCCCAACTTCACAACATGACAGAACTCTCCCAGCCCTATCACCAAAGTCCTCCCCACACAGCACCTTTCACTCCTTTCATACTCACTTCTCATATACCCCAACACCCCACCCTACCCACAACTCACACCTTCACACCCCAACACCCCCCACCTCCATAGCTACAACCCTTCCACGCACTCCCTAAGCAGCTGGGAGGGTCTAGACAGTGGTCAAAGGTCTGGGAGACTCCAGTGGAAACTGCTGTGCTTCTATCATGTGCGGCCCTCCTCCTGCAGGGCCCTACCATTGACCCTAGAGCCCTAGCTTTTCCCCAATTTTGTTTTGGAGAGAAGCAACAGCTTGTACTCTTGACAGAGTTCCAAGAGGAAGAACAGTTGCTGTGGTGACGACTCCCTGTGGGGAGTAAAATCTACACTCCGGGGCTGTTTTGATTCAGTGTTCTGAAGAGCTGCTCTGTCTAGAGAAAATGTGAGGGATGGGGCAAAACACTTTTGTCCTTTTAAGGTTAGCCCCCGTCCCCTCCCATTGTTTTATTTATTTTTTCTTTTTCTTTTGTAGTTGGACACAATATCTTTATTTATTTTTAGTGGTGCTGAGGATTGAACCCAGGGCCTTGCCCGTGCTAGGTGAGAGCTCCACCACTGGGCCACAACCCCAGTCGTCTCCTCGCTCCCATTGTTTTTAGGGCAGGGCATCTGCTAGATTTCTTGCCAGGTAATTTGGATCCTTAAAAAAAAAAAAAAAAAAGTACCTGTGTTTGCTGTGTGGGCCAGGCTTTCCTGCTCTGGGTCCAAGTCACAGGCAGCCTCCTCCTACCTAGGGGAGTGAGAGTGAGCATTTGAGTTATTCTCCTGAGGCTCTCATCTGCCAGGCATGGGGCTGTCGTCACTGTTACTGTTGAGTGCCACTGTGGCTTGGGGAATGAAGTCAGTGAGGCTGGCTGGCTCTTGCTTTGAGCGAGGTGAGTCTGGGCCCAGCCAGGAGGCTGGCCTCTGTACCATCAGTTATAATACAATATGCTGCCCACACAGTGGAGGGATGTTGCGTCCTGGAGGGAGGACTTTCTGCAAGGTGTGGTTATGACACTTGCATGCAGTGGCTGCATGGACTGGGGGCTTCTGAACCCAGTATGGTTGCATGTACCCCACTTCTTCTCTTTGGTTGGCTTATGGATCGTGTCCTCTTGTGGACTCTGTATCCATACTGTGACACTCATGGAATCTGGCCTGGTAGAGATGCAGGGAAAATAATTAAGGATAGATTGAGTAAAGGGCATGGAAGAGGAGGAGAGATTTTTATGCAGAGGAAGAGCAGAACAGGCAGGAGTGGAAAGGGTCTGAATTCAGGAAGATGGGCCCTAGAAGCTCCTTCCTCCTCCCTGGCCCCTGCACATAGTGCCTGCCTTGTCTTGCTTGGACTTTTACTCTGTGCATGCAAGAAGGTCTGCCCTCTGACTGTGGCCAGGGAGGGGTTGGGTCTTTCTCTGGATGACACTGCTGCTCTGATTGAAGGAATGAGGCATGAATGGGAGGATCTGATATATAATCCTGCAGGGGGGTGGGAGGGCATCACCCTGAAGACACAGGCAGGAACCTCAGCCTCTATTGTCATGAAGGTGGTGAGCCCCTGACCAAGGACTTATTCACCTGGACACATTGCAGAGCTGTCACAGCATATATAGTCCCTTGCTTAATGCCACTTTGCAGTTGAAGAAACTGAACCTCTGAGAAACCAAACAATTCACCTGCAGTTCCACAACAGGTACATGTGACTTTGCTTTATCAACCTTTCAGCTGAGCACATTAGGCTTAAAAAAAAAAAAAGCTTTGCTTTGGTGTAGGGATGTAGCTCAGTGGTAGATTGCTCACCTAGCATGTGTGAAGCCCTGGGTTTCATCTGCAGCACTGCAAGAAGAAAAAAAAAAGTGCTTTGTTTTCCAAAGAAGTGTGTGTAGGTGAGGATTATAAGACCTTGTTTAAGCAGTGTTTTCCCCCACAAATAAATGTGCCAGCTCTGACTCGTAGTTTAAATTTGGATTTTAATTAGATATTAACACTTGTGGATCACACCAGAGAGGAGACAGCTGTCTTACCTTTACTTCTCAGACTGTGATACTTTGAGAAGCAGCTGATCAGAGGTTAAAATAGCTTCTGGTTTCCTAGGATCTTCAGCAGACTTTGCTGTTCTGTAAAACTCTGATTTATCTGAAAATTGACTTGTAAAGAATTTTGCTTTTCAAACTTGAGTGCCTCATTTTGGGGCCCAGTACATTTCATAAAAGCTCAGTTTGTATTGCAATGCAGGGAATGGAAAGATGGCCCCCAGGTCAGATGAGGGCTTTGCATCAGCAATTGGCCTTTGCGGTGGTTAGATGTGGGGAGCCTATTGGGACCCGCTTACAGAGCACTTATCATCCCAAGCCCTGGCTTCACCATTTGCAGCGTGGGTTTGGGATCTTTTCTCTTCCTGCATCTCCCAGGGTCTCCCTATGATTGGACAAACTGTAAAAGATAAGAACTTTGACCCCTACAAACTGCTGCACACATTATCAGGCTACTACTATCACTGGCCACACGTAGCCTAGGCAGTTAGTTGCTAGCAACAGAAATCCATTTGGGTTGATTTTAGAAGAAAACAAAGCACTATGTGTTTGTTTTTTTAAAAAGAGAGCCAGCCTTGGAGGTACCTGGCTAGAAAGAAGCCCAGCATTCATGGAAAAACTGAAAAGTTGCTCAGTGAGGAGACCATTACCGTCTTAAGTGCTGGGCATTGAAGCTTGTTTTGCCGCCTCTGTGCCCTAGGATCAGATTCTAATCAGCCTTTCTGCAACTGCCTTCAGAGAGAAGCCAGCCCCCACCTCACCCCCACCATCCTGAGATGGAGCAATAATGCCAGAGTCACCTTCCTGCCGCAAGGCAGGCTGGGAAAGTGAGTGTTGGACACCTTTGGTTTTGGTAGTACAGAGTAGATCCTTCTTCCCCACAAAGCTCAATGTGGAACCTTCCCAAACGAAGCAGGGCTCAGTCACTGAACAGCCCACAGGAAGACTTGGGGAACCCAGACTTCAGTCCATCTCCTGCATCACTCCAGGTGATGTGGTAAAGTGGCAGACCACTCGACTTGAGGTCCAGAGACCTGAGGTCTTGCACTAGCTTCTCCCATTCTCTTGCTGCACACTTTACCTCTGGCCCTCTGGATAAATGCGTTATGAGTGTTTCCCTGCAGCTCTATGTCCAGAGTCTATTCTGAACCACAGTAGCCCTCAGGCAGCTGGTCACTTCCTCCTCTGGGTTACCAACTTGAAGAAGAGGGATGTGCTCTGAGAGGCTCTTCAACTGGGTCATGTGTTAGAGTTATGACCCTGGAGTAGGCTGCCCACTGAACCTTCAGATTCCCAGATCTTACCTGGGAAGATTCTGGTTTGGTGGGCACTGTGGTTGGATATAGTTCACCCTGCACTAGATGATATCTGAGCCTTTGCAGTGCAACCAATTGTGGGTTTTTAAATATATATATACATACACACACACACACACACACATATATATATATACATACACACATATATATTTATACATATACATATATGTTTATTTCTCATTTGGTCTAAGAATGGACGTGGTCACATATCTCTGGCAGTTGTGCAGAAAGCAAAACTGTGGCTGTTTATTTGAAAGCGTGATGCAGACAGGAAACCTCACTTTACATGCTCATCCATCTTTTATTAGCTGTGAGCCATTTTTTAAGTCTCTTAGTTTTCTTAAACCTGGTTGAATAGGATGATGATATCTGATCCACAGGTAGTTGTGGGGGTCAGAGTCCTGGTGGGCACATTGTTGCAGTGTGAACTAATTACTATCAGTACATGATGCTGTTAAGCTGGAAGGGGCTGTCCCTCCAAAAAGACTCAGAGGCAGCTGCCCTCTGCTGTCTTTGGGGTATGAAGGTAGCTTTCCTAACCCACATCCGCTTGTTCTTTCAGTGGCTTCAACCAATGACCTTTGCATTTTCCTTTCTGGCCCTAGCTAAATGATCTTTATAAATATATCTAGTCACATTGTTGCCACCGCCCTACCTGTCCTCCCTCTTCAACTGCTGCATCCCACTACATCTGGCTCTTGCTGGTTTCTCAGTGCTTGTGGGGTAAATGTCATCTTACTCTCTCCTCTTTGATGCAGGGCTTATCTTCATCACCTGTTCCTTCCAGTGATCCCAGCACTCCCTACCCTGCTCATTTGGCCTGGATGTTCTCTCTTCCCTACTTGGTGGCTCACTTGCTCTCCAAGTGGACTGAGGCTCCACATTCCCCTGTGCTTGTACTGCCGAGGCACCTGTGGTGCTTGCTGTGTGGTGATTGTCCCTTCCCTGCCTCCCCCTTAATCTTCCTCCATCCAGCTCTCTGAGGGCAACAGATTGGCTTTAGTCACTTTTTTATCTGCCAAATGAGAAGACCCAGAAGCAGCTAGATAGGCACAAGGATTTAGGAGTATTTGGGCTGCAGTTTTTCTCAGGGAAGAGCAGACTTGCCCTTTGGGGCTTGTTTGAAAGCCTGTAGCTTGGCAATATCAATCAACAAGATGAACTTCGTGGGATTGTGAAGTCAGGTTTCCACAAGTCTGCTGTTCAGGTAAGATCTAGGGAGCTTTGACACCTGTGCATTGGGCGAGGACTAAGCATTTTAGGGTAAGCCATGGCATGATGTAGATGTTAGGAATTTGATGTGGTCCTGCAGGGCTGTGGTGTTGGCTGGTAATACCTATCCTTGTAATAAATGGTACTCTTTATATCTCTTAACTCACCTCATTTCAAGAGTGATTCTACCCTTGTGAAAGGTTGTAGATGCGTGAGTGTGCCAGGTGGGGGCAGGGGACAGGCCAGAGCAAAGTGGGGGTTCTAGAGGGAAATAGCCGAGGCTTGAAGGACTGCTGTACCTACCATTTGGGTCCTGGCAACCCCGGGCTTTGTGACTCTGGATGGATTACTTAATTAAACTGCTCCTCCATTTTTCTCATCTCTGAAAGCAGAAAGGCTAATGTTGACAACAGTCATTGAATAATGTTGATTATATTCAATAATGTCAGTGTTGTTCAATTAGTTGAATAATCACTTGCCTGGCATATTGTTAACCCTTAAGAAAAAGGATAGCTGATACTGTAGGAAATACAGTAGAACTGAAATGAATGACAGCTGGGTCCAGGTCTCCCCAGAGCTCACCTTCCAATAGGATAATAGGATATCTTCCAATTTTGTGGATCTTAGTTAGATTTTATCCCTACCACATGCCCAAGAAGTGGGTAGGGTTAATTTTGCAGGAGAGAAAAAATTTTTGGAGGAGAGGGGAGAAAAGATAACTAAAGGATAAATGAACAGATGTGTGGAACTGGGGGCTTTTAATGGTCTCTGTTCCCACGCTGTTGAGCTTCACCCAATCTTGTCATACCTTCATGACTAGCATAGTCCTAAGTTAGATATAACCAAGCCTCAGTGCCTCACCCGTGCAACAAGGCTAATGATAGTTAATGCTGTCATTAAAATGGTCTGACAGTGGGAGGCTCAGACAAGAGGCTCTATCCTGTAAGATGAGGAATTGAGGGCTGGGGATGTGGCTCAAGCGGTGGCATACTTGCCTGGCATGTGTGGGGCACTGGGTTCGATCCTCAGCACCACATAAAATAAAAATAAAGATTTTGTGTCCACCGAAAACTGGAAAATAAATTTTAAAAAAATTCTCTTTTTTTTTTTTAATTTTTTATTGTTGGTTGTTCAAAACATTACAAATTTCTTGATATATCATATTTCACACTTTGATTCAAGTGGGTTATGAACTCCCATTTTTACCCCATATACAGATTGCAGAATTACATCAGTTACACATCCATTGATTTACATATTGCCATACTAGTGTCTGTTGTGTTCTGCTGCCTTTCCTATCCTCTATTATCCCCCCTCCCCTCCCCTCCCCTCCCCTCTTCTCTCTCTACCCCCTCTACTGTTATTCATTTCTCCCCCTAAGAAGATTAACATTAAACAGGGATGAGAGGTGGGAGGGAAAGGGAGAGAGAAGGGAAATTGCATGGAAATGGAAGGAGACCCTCAGGGTTATACAAAAATTCTCTCTCTCTTAAAAAAAAAAAAAAAAGATGGGGAATTGATTCGAGTCTCCTGTCTCTCCTGGTTGTTTATTCAGTTTTGGCCCAACTGCTGTTGTGTGCCACCTACAGGGGAACAGTGGTGGATAGGCCTCTCAGACCTTTCAGTCTAGAAGGAAGACTGATGACAAATATCAGGTAAATTCAGGTAAAGACAAGTGTTTGGGGTGGTTATCATTATAAGTCATGGGAAGAACACCTTTCTGTTAAAAATGGCTAGAGAGAGTGCCAAAACCCACTGACCATCTTTCAGCTGTCCTGGAGGTTTGTGATGGGTTTACAAATTAATTACAAATTCTATGGCTTCCCTGCAGAATCCTCACAGATGTGCTACCTCTTCTTCTAGCCTGGGGCCTCTTATCACTCATTCCTGAGGGAGTCATTCTTAATTTGAGTCTCATTTAAAAAAAAAAAAAAAAAAGTATTGTTAAAAACAGACAAACCAGAGTTGCAGGTCCACCATCTTCTTTTTTTGCCCTCTGTTACACCATTGGAAGCTGAATCTAGAACATTCTGAGGAGAGCATCTGGGCTTCAGTGTCATTGTCAGGTCTCTTTGCAACTAATTTAAGACCAGTAACTGCAACCAACTGCAATCCTGACATACCTTCATGATGTTTCCCTTGGCCAGATATGCACTCAGTTATGGCAAGACAGAGCCACATAAAACACTCACCAGATTTTCATGATAAACATGGCATTACAGTGCTAGCTAGTGAAACCACTTTCTGCCTTGTTGCATGGGTGTTTTTAACTACACAGATGGAGATAGAATGTAATCCATCTCCTGTTGGCAGAATTACCCTAAAAGAGTGGAATGATCAGTAACCATCACCATTATTATAATTCAGAATTGTTTCAGAACCAATTGTCTTGTGAGCACTCTGTCACTCATTAAAATGTATGTAATTGAAAAAATAAAATTCTCTTGAAATCTTAAAAAAAGTATTGTTGACAAATAATAATTGTATCTATGGAGTATAGTGTGATATATTGATATCACATTATATGCATTATAGAAAGATTAAATCAAAGCTGGGTGTGATGGTGCATGCCTGTAATCCCAGCAGCTTGGGAGGCCAAGGCAGGAGGATCACAAGTTCGAGTCCAGCCTTGGCAATGTAGCAAGACCCCTGTCTCAAAATAAAAAAGGGCTGGGATGTAACTCAGTGGTCAGGCACCCTTGGGGTCAATTACCAGTAACAACAACAAAACACCATTGTCAAGCTAATTAATATATCAATCACCTCTGGCATACCATTTTTTGATGATGCAAATGTTTAAAAATGCTTTTTGGCAATTTTGAAATCTATAATATATTATTAGTGACTGCACAGATCTCACTCTTGTGTGTTTGGAACTTATGCCCTTTGGTCAGCATCTTCCCTTTCCCTGTTCATTTTCCCCTTCTTCTGGTAACCGCCTTTCTATTCTCAGTTTCTATGAGTTTAATGCTTTTCAATTTCACATATAAGTGAGGTTATGCATTGTTTTTTTCTGTGCCAGGTTTATTTCATTTTGCATAATGTCCTGCATGTTCATCCATGTTGTTTTAAGTGACAGAATTTCCTCCTTTTTCAAGGCCAAATAATAGTCTATTGTGCATGTGTGTACATATGTGTGAATACACATGCCACATTTTCTTCAATCATTCATCCAAGATTGGACACTGAGGCTGTTTTTGTTTAAGCCTCATTTTTAAAGATTAATAGTGAACAATCTGTAGAAACTTGGCCCCACAGGAAAGCACTATCCGAAAAGGATAATGCATTCCATTCATATGAATGTTACCACATTTAAGCAGTGGCAGGTATAGATCAGCTTCTTTGCTGGCTGGTCTAACAGTAAATGATCCTTCCGTATTCCAGCATGGTTCAGGACCCAGGCACCTGGGTACTTCTAAACCTGTTGTGGCTCTTGGAGTGTGTGGCAGCAAGGAACAGTTGGCTGTTTGCTTTCTTGGGCTTTTTTGAGTCAAGGCTGGGAATGTAACAGACAAATTCTGGTTTCCCGGGAGGGATGCAGCAAGAACCAGGGTTTGAGTCAGGCCCCTTACTGTTTAACAACTGGACTTGGAACATCCCAGAATGCCAATGCTGAGTCCTCCCTGTCTCCCCTGTCCATACCACTGTGGGCATCAGGTATGGTCCTGTACCAGATGGGGACCTAGACTGCCTTATTTTAATATCAAACACCCCTATTGAAGTTGCACCAACTCCACCTCAACGGGGGAGGAGGCAGCTTGAGAGAGGTCCTCAGTTTGCCCAGGACCCCATCACAGGTAAGCATGGCATCATGATTTACCTGCCCCTGCTGTTCCAGGCCTTCCTGGGCTTCCTCCATACCACAGTGCTTCCTCCAGGGAGTCTGGGGTGGGGAGTTTGGAGCATCTTGGAGCAACTGGCCACCCAGAGGAACTGGCCTAGTCTAGCTGCATGTGAAGGAAAGAAGCGAGACTGGTTTTTGCTCAGCTCTCTGCATGACCTTCCACAGGGTTATTTCTTGCTGGAACTGGTGGGGGTGAAGCCCTGGGCAGTGGGAGGGGCCTCGAGCTAGGAGTTCCCTATGCTGCCCTTCCACATCCACCTTGTGTCCCCATTCCCATTCACCCTTGAAAGGCAGGACAGGTGACTTTGGAAATCCTTCCCCAGCCACCTTAAAAGCCACCACCCTTCCTGAGTGCTTTTTTGGGGGAGGAAGGTACTGGGGATTGAACTCAGGGGCACTCAACCACTGAGTCATATCCCCAGCCCTATTTTGTATTTTATTTAGAGACAGGATCTCACTGAGTTGCTTAGTGCCTCACTGTTGCTGAGGCTGGTTTTGAATTCGTGATCCTCCTGTCTCAGCCTCCCTAGCGGCTGGGATTACTCCGTGCTTTTTTTTTTTTTTTTTTTTTTAATATGTGGTGCTGAGAATCTAACCCAGTGCCTCACACATGCTAGGCAAGTGCTCTACCACTGAGCTACCTACAATCCCAGCTCTCCTAAGTGATTTTGATACTGTCCCTTTCCCCTTTAGATCACCATCCACCCTTGAGAATCTGAAAAGCTCTAGATTCTTACTCTAGAAAACTGCACCTTCTTGCACCTGAACTATGTCTAACCATGGAGTCATCCAGGCATCCAGGTGAGGGGATACCACCCTGCTATGAACAGAGTGAGGAGCACTATAGCTCAGTGGGATCACAGCCTGCCCAGGAGAATCATAGCCTCCCACCACCACTTGGTGCTAGTGCTGATTTGTTCTTTCTATCCTCAGTAACCCGTGTTACAGTACTTAGCACTACGGGGACCAGTCAATATTTGTGGGCTAATTAAACAAAAAAAAAAATCTGGTGGAGTTATCAGCTGTGCTCCATGGAGCACTTATGGCTGGTTTCCCAGTTGTATTTGTGGCAATAATAGGACTAGACTTGGCCTGGGGCCAGCTCCCCACACTCCTCTGACTTGCAGCTGTGTGATGGGCCAGTGAGGAGCTGCCCTGGGCTCTGTGTGCCATTGCCCTGGCCTTAAGATGGGGTCTGGACGATGGGACCAACTGTGCCTCTCATTTACAAAGGGGGGGCCCTCTTTTCTACTGCCAAGGACGTCTTGACAGGCCCTGGCAACTCTAGTCTGCCTCAAAGCTGCCACACCCTTTCTCTTTGTCCACTTTGCACTGCCACCTCTTTTGTCAAAGGCGCTTGCCTTCTCCCAGTGAGTCACTGGCAGGACCCAAGTTGCTGACTCCTCCCTGTCTCCCCACAGCCTTGTTCTTTCCACTGCGTGACCTGGTTCCGCTCTTATCTCCAGTCCTTATCTCCAGCTTCCTCACTGCCCTTTGTTCTTCCTCAGCTCTAGGGGATGGCTGCAGCCAGAGGAGAGCTGTGGCTTTTAGCTGGCTCTATACTCTTGGGTAATGGTCTGCAGCTTTCCCTGCCACACTTTCTGAGCCTGGTTCTTGGCAGTGCTCTGAACAAGGAGTCAGTGACCTGTCTCCCCCACTCACATCATCTAACACTTCTGGTATCTTGGTGACGCAGGTGTTAAGAAGCAGCTCTGTCTGCTTGCAGGATTGCCTGTCACAAGAGACATGCCATCTGGGCCCACGGCCCTGCTGCCTTTCTGTGGCCCTTTTCTGTCTGCCCCAACCTGATTCTCCCTGCCCCTCAGACACTGCTACCTATCTACCTAAGCTGCAGGCTCTTCTCGTTCATCCCTCAACATTTCCTCCTGTAATAATGCTATGATGTCACTGTGATTGCTCTTAGAAACCAAGGCCAGCCAGGTGGTACAGCCTGCCCAAGGCCACACAGCCAGGATGGAATGGAGCCAGGACTTTCCCTAGGCACATGCACTCTACCACATTGTACCAGTGAAGGTACAATTCCTGATAGTCTGGGTCAGGACTGTGGATACAGATGGGTTAGATTAGTGCCTGTCCCCAAGGATCTTATGGTCTGGTCAGTACACAGTGGACACTCAGCAAGTTGAATACAGGGAACCCAGAGTGAGGAGCACTATAGCCCAATGGGATCGCACCTGCCCAGCAGAATCAAAGCCTCGCTCTCCTATTTCTGGCCACTAAGGAGCTTTTAGTTTCTGGTTCCAGGTGTGGTACGTTCAGCCTAGGGCTTATCATTCCATCTTCAGTGAGTCAGTCTCCTGGTAGCTGCCCTACCCACTGAGTGCTCTTGGAACACAGCTCCCAGTGCTGCCACCCAGACAGGAAATCTCTCCACCCCAGCATGAGGCTGCCCTGATCCTGAGAATGGCAACAGGGTGAAATTATAGGACCTGCCAGGTTGCCCCAGCATTGCCAGTCCCTTCCTGCCCCATCCTTAGGCACTGGATACCCATCTTGATTTCTCCTCACCCTAAGCTCAAATTAGACTTCGAAAGGCTCAAACTTTGATCTTTTCTTAGGAGACTAGGGCTTGAGGTCTTGTGTTCTCTTGACTGTTGTGCAGAGGGTTGATTCCCATGGAAGTGACAGCAGGCCTGTGCAGTGAGGCATGTCCATCTGGGCATTGCAAAGTGTTCCCAGTTGGGTAGCTAGCTGCTTCGGGAATGGGCTAAAGGTTGGAGGAGGTTAGATCTGCTGTTGGAATGTCTCTCGAAACTCTTTGCTGCCTCTCTTATCCCTTTCTAGAAAGGAAAGAGTCCCAGGCAACAACTAAAAGCTGTCTTTGGGAATTATACCAGTGAAGGAGGGACTTACCCTCGTCCCCTCAACTCAGGCCCTTCAGCTTTGGCATAACTGCCCTGAGCATAGTTCCCAGCCCTCACTTAAACCCTCTCCACCCTCCACACACCCACAAACAGTGGCAGGTTGGGGCAAGTCCAGGCAGGAGTGGAAATCCTGCTTCGTCCTGGTCTTTCTCCTCCTGTGAATCAGTGCCACTCAGCAGGTAGACTGCCTGAGTGCCCTTTCAGAGTGGCCTTCTTGCTAGGCTCTGCCCCCTGCAGCACTAGAGGAAGGCCTTGGGAAGGATTTTGGGCTCTTCTGACCCAGACCAGTCCTGGCTGGGCCAGCCACGTGGGTCTGCTCTGCAGACCATGACCATGCCCTTGCTCTGCTCTTGTGTCTTTGCCGGGTAGTTACCACTCTCAGGAAAGTTCTCTTTTCTTTAGTCACCTGGTAACCACATCTAGAATTGGTTTAAGGGTCACCTTTTTCCCTGATAACACCTATCCTGTGCCAACACCCCATAAAGCTTTCCTCACCACTCACGGCACAGATGGTTTTTTTGTTTGTTTGGTTTTTGGTTTTGTGTGTGGTACTGGGGATTAAATGCAGCTGTGCCCTACCACTGCTGCATCCCCAACCCTGTTTTATTCTCTGAGTTGCCCAGGCTAGCAACTTGTACTCCTCATGCCTCAGCCTCTTGAGTTGCTGGGGTTACAGGTGTGCACTGCCATACCCAGTTCAGAATTACATTTTCTAAGTCTGCTTCTTTGAGTACACTGGAAATCCTTGAGGGCCTGAGTCAAGGGAAGAGATGCCTTAGTGTTAATCTGGGGGAAATGACAGCAGGAGACAGCATAGTAACCTCCCTTTTCCCTCCCTCCCTCTCCTGCATATCTGTCTGGTTGATGATCAAGCTTTTGATAGTGGCCCTCCATTCAGGCAGCAATGTGGATTTATGCTGCCCGTCACTTCTGTACCATCCTGGGACAGGGGTACTCAGCTAGTGAGGGCTCCATCCAGAAAAAGGAGAATGAGGAGCAAACCCACAGCTAAAATATCAAGTCTGAAGAGTTAAGGTGTCCCAAGATGATTGAAGCTCTAGTAGTTGTTCGATAAAGAAAACAACAAAAGGGCTGGGGTTGTGGCTCAGTGGTAGAGTGCTTGCCTAGCATGCTTGAGCCACTGAATTCGATCCTCAGCACCACATAAATATATAAATGGAACTTGAGAAGTAATTCAAGTATTTAAAAAAGAAAAAGAAAACAACACAAATTATCACCATCAGTGGACATTGCCACAGTTCTCACAGACACTAAAAGGGTAGTAAGGGAATAATATAAATCACTTTATGCTAGCAAATTCAGTAGGTGAAATACACATTCCTTGAAAGACACAAATTAATGCTGACTCAATAAGAAACAGAAAATCTGTATAGTCCTATATCTAAAAATCTTCTCAAAGAGAAAACTTTTAAGGCCAAAATGGCATCACTAAAGTCTTATTGAACTTTTTTTTTTTTTTTTTTTTTTTTGGTACCAGGGATTTAACTCAGGGGCACTCGACCACTGAGCCACATCCCCAGTCCTATTTGTGGCTTTGAACTCACAATCCTCCTGCTTGAGTTGCTGGGATTACAGGTGTACGCCACACTGCCCGACTTATTGAATGAATACTTAAGGAGAAATAAATACCAGTCCCACACAACTCTAAATTTATTATTTTATTTTGACACTGGGGATTAAACCGAGGGCCTTAAGCATGCCAAGCATGCACTGTGCCACTGAGCTACATCCCCAGCTCAACAACTCCATTATTGGTATTTATTTATTTATTTATTTTTAAGGAGCAGGGTCTTGCTATGTTGCCCAGGCTGACCTGGAATTCCTGGCTCAAGCGATTCTCCTGCCTTAGCCTCCTGAATGATGGGACTATGGGTATGTGCCACTTTGACTGGTTCAACTTTAATTTACTTTTTAAAGTTTTGTCCTTGGTAAAAGGATGTCCGATGTTTGAGGTGGGGATATTTGTGAGACCTCCTGAAGTCCTGCTGCAGAGGCTTCTTTTTCCTGCAAGCTCTGGGGAAGTTGAGGAAAGGATGTGAGGTCAGATGTGGAATCAGGCAAACAGACTGGGGAAGGCCCCATCTAGGCCATGGCTCTTCTGCCCTCTGGCCATCAGCCTTCCTGAGAGTTTGAGTCTTTGGAGTTGCTGGAGGAGAGGGGGAAGAAATAAAGAATGGAGATTGGGAAGGAGGGAGAAAAATGGAGAGGTTGGGAAGGGTGTGTGGAGGGAGAAGTTAGGCACTGAGTCTGATTTAAGGACCTTGGGATGGGTGTGGTGTCTGTAGATCCCTGGGACATGGGATACCTAAGGTTCTGCCTGCTCTTCTGCTGACTGTCTTAGGGCCTCGACCTGGGCTTGCACTGGTTGTGGCTGGGTCTGCATTCTCATGGCCAGATCTGAACCACAAGAGGAGCACAGGAAAGGCAGCTGAGGTCAGAACCATTTTTAGAAACTGTGTGTCACTCTTGATGGGCAAGAACACAGGGCCAGGACCAGGAGGACCTTTAGCCGGACCTACAGCAACCAAAGATAGATTCTGTGACCTTGGACAATTTTTTTTTTTTTTTTTTTTTGCCTGACAGCCATTTCGTGGGTTTCCCCATGGTTTGAATTGAGGAACTGGAGCAGGTGATCCTGTGAGCCCTCTAGTTCTGAGTTCTTTGAGGCTTTAGACTGGGGTGGGCATTGAGCCTGGTGTGCATCTCCTCCTAGCTTCCCAGATGAAGGTGAGGGGGACACCATGCCTCATGGCCCAGGCCAGGACCGCCCCAAAGTGATTTTCCATCTTGTCAATGCTCATTATCCTAGCTGAGAATCACCATTTAACAGGAAGGCTGCAGTACTTCCTCCTCTTCATCCCCCATATTCGTGGCCTATTCCCTGCTCTTGCCATGATGTGTCTTTCTCTGCCTCAATCCCCTGTTCTGATGAGCATCCCAGGCAGGGGTCTTCCTTAACCTCATTGTACTGTCTGCAGAGCAGTGCTGCTTCCTACCTGCCAGCAAGCTGGGTGATGTTTTAAAATGTCATTTACATACTTGGATGTTTTCTCATTTATTGTGAATACCCTGGCCTTTGCCAAGCACTTGAGTGTCCCTGGGACTCCATAAGCCATGGCAGCAGTTAGACTGTTTGACCTTGCCCAGGGCGGGAAGGGCATGGTATTGGTGGAGTACTCCTCCCAGAGGATGATCCTCCCCAGCCTTCTCCCTGTTCTGCCAGTTGCACAGAGCTTTTAAAGAAGCCTTTCTGTGGAGTTGGGGGCCTTGCCCACCTATCCGCTGTGGCAGAGCGAAGTCCTTTCTGCTGTTCTGTCCCTAACTTACTTGCCAAGGGCAGGTGTCATCCTTTCCTCTGAGACAGTGCCTCTAGCCTTCAGGGAGTCCTCGGGCTGGCAGTGGGGGAACTTTTGTTTGAATGTCCAGGCTCTCAGCTTGCTTCCTTTGGGAACCTTTACTCAGAGAGGGCTCATGTGTCAGCTGGGCCTCTGTGGAAGCCCCATCCAGGACCTGGCAGTCTGCGAGCCACTTGGAGAACACTAACTTGTTTCCCTGTTACATTTGTGCTCCACTCTTCTCTCGGGCCATCCCCAGGTTCTGCCTGTCCCCCAGCCTGGCAGATGTCAGCAGGCCCTTCCTGGTCCCTTCTTTCTCCCTTAGAATACTGGCCAGAGCTCTCTGTGATCAGCCCCACCTGCCTTGACAACCTTACACTTTCACCTTCCCCTCTGCTGCTGCAGCAGTGCTCACTCTGCCTTTGCTCAAGGTGTGCTCTCCAGTGGGAATGTCCCTCCTGCTCCTCCCTCCCCATCCTGTGACACCCAGATCTTGGCATCCCTCCAGAGACAGTCCTTCACCCATTCCTTGAGAACCATGTTAACCTCTCACATGGCTGCTGTCAGTTGTTCAGTTATTTGTTCTTGCTGTCTTATTCCCATGAGTGGAGCTGCCCTGGTTGAAAAGATGTGTTCCCGTTCCGGAAGCCTTTCTCTGGACTAGGCCTCTCGTCTGGTCTCCTTCCCTGTAGGTTGTATGGCCCGGAAAGGTGGGGTCCGGTCACCACCCTCAAGGTCTCTACCATGAACACCACCAAAAAGTGATTTTTGCACTTTTTGGTGCACTCCCAGGGAGGCAGTTGTCAGTGGCAGACACAAACTTCTAGGAGAGTCTCTCCAGGCAGCTGTTTTATATGGATTTGTGTATCATTGCAGGTCACCTAATATCATCAGAGCAGTTGCTAATGCAAGGAGCTTCCAGGTGTCTTCTCAAAACACTGCTCTAGCAAGTCAGAGGTTGTTCAACGAAGTGAGCTTTGACACCTTCCAGGGGGCCAACCCTGGCATTCAGGGCTTCTTGGTCGGGCCTTGGGCGTGTAGTGTGTCCACATGGATATGAGTACTCACACATACACTGGTGGGGCTGATCACACAGGGTTCTGGCCGGTGTTCTGGTTTGTCCACAGGGCAGGCTGATCTAATATAATAGCAGTAATAACAGAGAGCAGGAAAGGCTAGGGACTTTTTTCTTCTGAAGGGGGAATGGCATGGCAGTTTCCTTCTGTTGTGGCCCTCAGGGCACCTGCAGCACAAGCATACTGTGTCAAGGTTAAGATAAATACAACTTCTCTAGACAAACTATGAAGAGCTGGGCTCAGTGGTATACACCTTTAGTCCCAGCTCCTCAGAGGCTGAAGCAGGAGGATCACTTGAGCCTACAAGTTCAAAACCAGCATGGCATCATAGTGAAACCCTGTCTCAAAAAAGAAAAGAGGGGCTGGGGTTATAGCTCAGTGGTAGAATGCTTGCCTAACATATATGAGGCACTGGGTTCGATCCTGAGCACCACATATAAATAAATAACATAAATGTATTGGGTCCATCTACAAATTTAAAAAAATTTAAAAAAAATTAGAGATGGAGGAAGGCAGAAGACTCAGACTGGTTTTGTGGTTTTTTTTTTTTTTTTTTCCCCAGTGCTAGGGATCGAACCCAGAGCTCACACATGCTAGGCCACTGAGCTATACCCCTAGAAGAACCAGATTTGGAAGATACTTTTCCCACATAAACTTCAAATGAATTTCCCTTGCCTTTGTCTCTCTGGGTACACTTCAGGCCTGGGCAGTGAGTCTTGTTACAAACCTGGTCCTGGTCTGAGCTATGTGACTCCTCAAGGGAACCAAATGGGTATTTCTGGAGAGGTTGCTGGTGACCTCCAGTCTCCGCTAACTCAGGAGTGCTTATATCCAGACCCTCTTCTTTGGTCTTGAGGGTTACTGTGTATCTGGGCCTGGGCTAGGGTTGTAGATTTTATTTTATTTTTTAGTTTTAGGTGGACACAATATCTTTTATGTGGTGCTGAGAATCGAACCCACTGCCTCATGCATGCCAGGCGAACACGCTACCACTTGAGCCCCATAGGGTTGTAGATTTTAAATTCTATCCAGGCAGTGAAGGGTGGGAAGTGAATCTCCAGCATTGTGTCCATCAGGTGCTGGAGGACTGAGTTGACTTCTCTAGACTTAGTGCCTTACTCCTGAGATGTCCTGTTCTTCACTGGCCGCCCAGGTGGTCTAGACTGGAAGTAGGAACATTCATCTGAGCAGATGGTGTTCTCCCTTTCTTTTCAGGACAAAGAAGATGGGGAGCCAAAGACCAAGCAACTCAGAGAAGAGGAGGAGGAAGGCGAAAAGCACAGGTAGCACTGCGTGCAGCTCCCGTCATGCTGTTCCCTGCCCTGCTCTCTTCACCAGCACCTGTTGCTCGCTGAGTCTCTTTCCTTCCAGCCCTGTTTCAGAGCCCTGCCCCCACTCCCTCCTCCACCCCATGGCTGTGTTCAGACCTGCAAACCTCAACCCTCTCACTAATTGGGCCTTCCCTGCGTCCTTTCCCCCACTTGGTGTCCAGCTCTTTGCCACTGGCTTTTTTCCCCTGACCTCACACTGTCTTTTCACTCATCTTTTGTGTTCCACATCACATGCAAAATGTGGGAAGCTCTTCCTGGGCCTTGTGGCCTTTTCCAACCTCCTCTGGCCACCGGCCATTTCCTGAACAGCACTGTGTCCACTCGTCTGTTCACACTGCCCTCTCACCCTGGGACTCCTTCCTTCTTATCTCTCTTCCACCCTTGACAGCTTGGTTTTCATGTTAGAGCTCAGCTCAAAAGCTGCTTTTTGACTTCTCTTGGGCTGTGCTCCCTCAGCAGTTCTTTTATTTATCTTTATCAAATGTAGTCATCTGGCTGAGTCAACTTAAGTTGCCTCAGCACAGCCCATGTGAGGGGCTAGAGCACTCTTCCCTTGTGTGGTGTGGCAGGCACAAGATCCACTCCACACATTCCCAGTCCTAAGGGCTATGCCCTCTACAGAGCTACTGTTGCTGTTTTGCATAAAAAATTTTGGGGAGGGCTGGGGATGTGGCTCAGTAACAGAGCACTAGCCTAGCATGCATAGGCCCTAGTTCAATTTCTAGCACTGCCAATACTACTACTACTACAACTACTACTACTACTGCTACTACTTGGGAATAATTTGCAGGATCCATCCAGCATGTGGGGCTGGACGGATTGTTGTGAGGCAAGAATAGCCTTCATGCCTAAGTAGAATCCACACACCTGAAGTCTCAGAGGGCTCACACTCTCCATGTCATGCCCAACCCTGAACTGGGACAGTCTTCCTGTGATCAAACTGCATCTTCATGGACAAGGGTCCTTGGTTGCTTCTGCCCTGGGCAGCTTCCTTCAGGCACAGGAACTGTGGTGGTGTCTGCTGAAGGGAAGAGTAGATCTTGGTGCAGTGGGCTGTGCTTTGGGGAGGGACAGTTAGAAAGGAGGGAGAGCTTCCCTGGGGAATCTGGGCAGGGACACTGGAGCAGACCTTCCTAATGCCACAACCCTTTGTTGTCTTCAGCAGTATGAAGAAACCTCCTCAAGAGCAGGCCTCATCTCTGCCTCCTTGATCAGGAGCAGATCTCACTCCAGTTACAAACTGCTTTCACAGCAGCCTCTGGATAGCCCTGCAGGGTTCTTGCCACCTCGCATGGGTTTAGACATGATGACATCTCTATTCTGAGAGGCTCATGGTGCTGATGGGAGATTGGGTCCCTGGCACTGGGCTCTGTGCATTTTGTTGCACCCTAACCCCCTGAGGGTCCTCAGCTGGTGATGGAAAGGTAAAAGCCAAGTAGTTCTCCTTTGCCAGGTGACCCCAGACTTGAATGATTCCAGTGGGTGCCTACACAGTTCTTTCTGCTCTTTGGGGACTACTTAGAGGCCCTTTGGTTTTCTTCTGGCCTGTTCTTAGGTTCTGTGTTGCTGAATAGAGCCCAGAGTTCCAGTTCCTGGGCTGTCTTTGATTTGCTGGGTGGTCTTTTCTGATTCTCCTACTCTTTGCTGAGAAAAGAGGAGTGAGTGGTGGGTGGGTCAGACAGTAGCAGACTTGAATGTTGGAACACATTGTTGAGTCTCAACATGGTGTTGAATGAAGGAGAAAACAGGTTTCAGAATTGACCTACAGTGCAAGAGAATCTCTATCAAATTGGGAAACACAAAATGATATTACATGCCTGTACTTGGTCAACACCAACTTCATTGGTCATCTGCTCTTTTTTTTTAAATTTTTTATTTTTTTGGTTTTCGGTGGACACAACATCTTTTTGTTTTTGTATGTGGTGCTGAGGATTGAACCTGGGCCGCACGCATGCCAGGCGAGCGCGCTACCGCTTGAGCCACATCCCCAGCCCGGTCATCTGCTCTTTGTGGGGTACCAATGTAGGCTTCTGGGAGGCAGCCATGGACAGTCCCTACCCTCAGGGAGCTGGTGGTCTCTAAAGGGACGCAGACTGTTTTTTTTTTAATTTTAATATTTATTTTTTAGTATTTGGCGGACACAACATCTTTGTCTGTATGTGGTGCTGAGGATCGAACCCATGCTGCACGCATGCCAGGCAAGCGCGCTACCGCTTGAGCCACATCCCCAGCCCCAAAGGGACGCAGACTGTTGACAACAGGAAATGTTAAGATGTCGTGTGCTGGAAGAAAGCAAAAGCAGAGTGTAAACATGATGGGGAAAAATGGCTTCAGATTAGTGCTGAGAAGCAGGGAGGAAATAGGATCAGGGGAAGACTTTGTGATGTGTGATGTGTGGTTTTATTTTACACACACACTTTTTTTTTTTTTTTTGCAATGCTGGCGATCAAACCCAGGATCTTGCTAGGCAAGCACTCAGCCACTGAGCCACACCCTCAGTCCTCATTTGCTAGATCTTAATAGGTCATTTATGGTGGAACACAAGATTCCTCTGAGATCCCTTCTGACCCTGCAAGGCCACATCAGAGCAGGACCCCGTCCCTTTCTGACAGTAGCCTAGGAATCAAGCATGCTGGACATTGGATTGGGTTCTGCTTCAACCTATTGTGTTCTTCCGCTTTTCTCTAATCTGGCCGCTTTTGAAGCAGTAGAGTGGTGGAATGGGTCTGGAACTGGTAATCAGGAGCTTGGCTTCAGGGCTGCCCCTCTAGAGGCTTTGAGCAGGTAGGCTTCTCTACCTCATAGGGCCCACTACTCAGTCACTTCCTTGGTTGTCAGGAAGTCCAGTCTCAGCACGGAGATGTGCCTACATGTATAGCTCCCAGAAGAACCCTGAGTCTTGGTCTTTGTAATATGAGACCAGACCCATTGGGTTTGACCCTGAGCTGCAGGGTCCAGGACTTGGGCTTTCCTGGAAGAACAGGGTGCTACAAAAGCTGCGTTCAGTACAGGGACAGGTCCCCTTTCCTCATCTGAACTGGAAAGGGACTTTGGTAGTTTGCTCGTGGATTGGCGGTGGACCCCAGAGGGCTCCCAGGCCACAGCCCTTGCCACAGTTCCCTTTGCCACTGAGGAGAAAGGAGTGACCTTCCAGCTTTGCTGAAGGGATGACTTTGAAGGCCAGAGACTAGTGAGCATCTTGGCTTCCTGGGCTCCTAGGAGTTGAGAATAGCCCACTTCAGTTCAGATCAGCCTAAGCAGCAGGTAGAAGCCCCATAGGCACCAGCATTTCTGAATCTTCTCAAGGAATGAAGTGCCCACTACAGGCTGCCTTTGACTGAGGGCCACAGCATAGGGCCTCATGGAAAACATGCCTCTTGAATTAGGTCTAGAATCTGGAGGATGGGTAGCAAAGGCCTAGAAGTCTGAAACTACAATGAGGAAGTGGGGTGCTGTAGTCTTTTACTAGAGAGGACAAACAGGCAACTCCAACCCCCTGGTCCCACTTATAAACCCCAACCACAGCCTTGCACAGTGTCCTTGGGGGCCTATCTCAGGAGTGACACTGAGAGAGAGTGGGGCCCAAGCTGATTATCTCTTCTGCTCTCCTGACCCAGTGCCCCACAGTGGGGGGCACTCTCCATCCTTTCTTCCCAATGTTTCTTATGCCCTGATCCAGGTTCCTCCCTGAGCTGTTCCATCCCACACTGCCACCGAGCTTTGAACTTCAACCACTGGGTGATCCCAGGGGCCTGCTGCCTGTGAGAGTTGGTCAGCTGACTGGAAGCAGGATCAGCCTGCCCCAGTGACCCTCTAGATGGCTTGGCATTCCTTGCAGAGGTCTAGTGGCGTTTAGGCAGTATACAGACCCCTGGCTGGTGGCTAGTTCCATTGATTGGCATAGCTAGTTGATTATATACTTTTTCCCTGCTTGGGGACTTAGGGAAATAAATGTTGAGGCAATTCTTGATTCAATAGCAGGCCCTGAAATGGTTGGAACTAGACAGATGGAGCAAGCTCAGGATTTGGAAATGGCTCCCAGGTTTGAGCCTACGCCCTGCCAGTTATTAGCTCTCTGACCCTGGGAAAATCATATTGTCTCAGTGAGCTTCAATATCTTCACTGAAAAATGGGAAGAAAAATAAAATTCGGTTCACCTCATGTGGAGCAAATGCCATACCTGCTTTCTCAGCCAGTTCTGGTGCTCTGAGCAGAAGGATGATACTGGGACCCTCTGAGAGAGTTCAAGGGCTCAGGACTCACCTTTAACAGGTGAGTTTACACATAAAACCTGTGCTGGTTTTAAGTAGGGAAGTATTTTGGGAAACAGCAAGATGGATGGAAGTAGGAGTAAACACAGGTAATCAAGAAATGAATGAGTGTGAACATTAGATGGTCTTGGAAGTAAACTAAGTGGCCTCATTTTACAGATTCTGTTATCTAGACGGAAACACTGTGAGGCCTGAGGGTATTACTGAGGAAGTAGGAGTATCAAGCAGGACTGGAGCAGGCCTGCCTTCTTCAGGAATGGAAAACCTGTTTGTTTCCCCATATGATGTGTGAAGGACTCACCCCTCACCAGCCATGCTGAAGTCACTCCTACTCTTCCCCACTGCCCAAGGAGACATTTTCCAAAATTATTAGGCTGTTCTGGTTCTTTTACCTTTTTTTTACACATTTTATAGTCATCTTGTTAATATATGTGTGTGTGTGTGTGTGTGTGCGCGCGCGCTAGAATTTTTATTAGAATTGCATTGAATCTATAGATCAAAATGCCTTCCTGTTATTTTTTTTTTTTCTCCAAGGATAAACTGTCCTATCCCCATAAAGCAAAACCCCCAGCCAGTGGGGATGAGCCCCAGGAGGTCAGTGAGCCCAGGCCAGCCTCTGTGGGAAGGAAGGCTGTGCCTCCATCCCCAGAGTAGCCCTTGCTTCTCTGGGCTAAACCTTCCCATCCCAGCCGCCTGTGGCTAACTGTGCCTGGGCATAGATGATTGTCTCTAAGGCACCTCCCCAGCCCCCTGCTTATTGCTTAGATAAGAAGAGGTGCCCTGGAAAGCTGGCCCACAGGAAGGAGCATTCTTCTCAGTTGATTTTGCTTTTAAACCCTCAGTCACTTCCTGATGGCAAGTCACCAATAGGTGACTAGATGCCCTGCCTTGTGGACAGACTGTTGGGTGGGGCTGGCAGGTGGGAAGAAGGGGAGCAAGTCTTATTAAGTGCCTGAACAAGCAAGTCCTAAATCCTCAGCCCCATCCCCAACCACCGCCTCCGTGTGACTTTAGATCCAGGTCTACACCAGGCTGGAGTACTCAGTCACCATTGGGGACATTGGTTCGCTTTGGGGTAGGTGTCCTATATTGCAAAAGAAACTAGGCCATTGGCCTTCCTTCTTCAGGGATGGAAAACCTGTTCCCCAACTTGACGTATGCATGACCATCTTGTGGAGAGCGGTCCCACCCAGCTGAGGCCCAGTCCTGGCTGGTGCCCAAAACCTTTAGTCTGGCAAATGCCAGGCCTTCTTGCCTCAGCGGGTGAGGCCCCAGGGATGGTGTCCACACCAGGGTGTGTTGCAGATCCATGACATCAGCTTGATAATAACTTAGTTGCACCATTCTAGTGACCACCAGGGCAGCTCCCATCCCCACCTCCTGAGTTATCTCCGCCTAGCTCCAGGCCTCTGATGTCCTAGTCACTGGCAGTGGGATGGGTCATGGCACCTTTTTTTCACTGAAAAGCAGTACAGAGACCTGCAGTGCCCTGTTCTTCCTGATCCTGTTTCTCAGGAATAGGCCCATTCTCAGGAATGTGGGAGAATGAATCAAGAAAGGACTGGTCATGGTGGCATATATACACAATGGAGTTACTCAGCCATAGAGAAGAATGAAATGATGGTATTTACTGGTGAATGGGTGGAAATGGAGACTAAGTGAAATAAGCCAGACTCAGAAAGCCAAAGGTCAAATTTTTTCATTGATATGTGGAAGTTAGTCCAAAATAAGGAGGGGAAAAAAAGAGAGAAAAAAAGGGAAAAGTAGGGGTGGGGGTGGCCATCAATAAAGAAGGAAGACTGGTGGGCTGGATGAAGGTGACCGAGGGGAATGGAGAAAAGACAGGATATGGGAAGAACAGAGGAATCTAACCTAACTTTTCTGTGTATTTACATGAATATACCACAGTGAATCTTACCATTGTATATATCCACAGGACACTAATCAAAAAGAAAAAAAAAAGTCTAAAAGCAGAAAGATAGTAGAGTAGAGGGAAGGGAACAGGGAGAGGAAAAAAAGGACTGGTTTAGGGAAGAAGATGAGGCCAGCTCACGGTGTGACCAGCACCCTGTGCATCCCTTCTGAGGAGGAGGAGGAAAAGGAGAGCACAGGTGGGTTCCTTCTGCATGAAAAAGTCATGATATCTCATGTGTCATGGCATTCAGTGCCTCCAAAGCCATCTCCTGAACTCTTCATGCCGCTGGATATAGTCTACATTTATAGGTGAGGACACCATAGTTCAGGCAGATGAAATCAATGGAAAGAGAGTAGAGCTGGTACTGGCCCCTCCCTGATTCCTATCTGCTGGACAGCCAGGGTGGGAACAGTGAGCTCATCTGGCCTCCTTTTTCACACAGGGAGAAGAGCTGTTCCTGCCTGTGAGCTCCCTCGCCAGGCATGATTCTGCTCTACCTTCTTTACCCTTAGTGCTACCCCCACATGGAGTGGTGCTATGGCCTCTGTCCTCCATGTCCTCTTGGCCAGGCTTAGGGATGCCAGGTAGCTATGAAGAAAAGAGGAGTGTGTCCAGCAGGCGGCAGCAGGGCTGGCAGTTTGCAAGCCAAAGCAACCTGGCATTGAGCACCATGCTCTTCTCCTAGTGTTTTGTGGGGTGGGTGGGCCTCTCCCTGTACCTCCCACCTTCTGGGCTTGGAATGGCCAGTGTTGCCAGCCCGACTCTCAACTGTGAACCCTGTGGGATTCACCTCATAAACCTTTTTCTTTTTAAATTTAAATTGATGTTTTATACACACACACACACACACACACATAGTGATTAGGGAAAGGGAGCGGTTACTGGGGATTAAACTGAGGGGGGTTAACCACTGAGCCACATCTTCAGCCCTTTTAGTTAATTAGTTAATTGTTGTTATAGATGGACAGAATGCCTTTATTTTTTTTATTTTTAGGTGGTGCTGAGGATCAAACCCAGTACCTCACATGTGCTAGGCAAGTGCTCTACCCCTGAGCCACAACCCTCCTACCCTCTATACTCCTACCCTCTTTTCAAAACCCTCTGAAGAGGGTTTTGCCATGGGGTGCCAAGGAACCTCTGTCCACCCCCTTGGGCTGTGATGAGAGTCTACTGCACACAGTCAGTTTCCTCTCTGCACAGTCAGCCCAATGTGGGCTGCAGCTTTTGTTGCCCTGTACCTGTCCTTTGTCATGAGTGGGGCTAGAGTAGCCTTACTGGGGGACAACTGGAAGACAGTCTCCTCTGCCCACGGGTGGGGAAGCCAGTGGACTGCTTGAATGTTTCATTGACTATTAAGCCAACCATTTAACATTGTGTGAAAGGAAAGTGTTAAGCAGCTGCCAAGCATAAACGTTCCTCTGTGACCTTTTTCTTCCCAGCATCTCTCTTCTCTCCTGATCTTATATTTTTTCAGTCCTCACAGCCAGACATGGTTGCATTGTCCTGAGCCTGTCACCCCCTCTGGAAGGGTTGCAGGTAACCTGCTCTCACGTCCTTGCCTGAAGAGCATCCGGGGGGGTCTCCCTAAGACTGTTGCTCCTTAATACTGCCTGAAGCATTTGCTTATAGAAAGTTTTGTTCTGCTTTTTCCTGTTTTGTTGCAGTTTAATGGAATAATCTCCCCAGAGCAGGATTACTGGGTCAAGGGGTTTGAATAGTCTTGAAAGAAACAGCCAGATCACCGCCTGGAGCAGTCTGCATGCCATTTGAGATGGTCACCTTTCCCCTGGTTTTTGTGGTTCTCTAGAGTCAGGCCATTGGCAGTAACCAGCAAGGTTTGGGGGCAGTTTTGTTTTGGTGGTGCTGAGAATTGAACCCAGGGCCTTGTGCATGTGAGGCAAGCATTCCACCAACTGAGCTATATCCCCAGCCTGAGGCTTTGTTATTTATTTACATTGGGGATGTGTTTCTGTTTCTTAGAAGCTCCTATGTCTTTGAACATTAAAAAGCCTTCTGTGGTCAGAGTCACTGATCTCTCTGGCCAGTACTTGGCCTCTAGAACCCTACAGTCTTATCCTTGGCCTCACCTTCCCTGGGGTTTGTTACTTTGTTTTCTCTCCTCTTTCTCCTCTCTCCTGGGCTCAAGTGATCTTCCTACCTCAGTCTCGCAGATAACTGGGATTGCACCACAGTGCTCAGAAAAACAAAGGATTATTCTGAACAAGCAACAGAAAATGCACATAAAAAAGAAATGGTGACAGTGATTATCTCTAAAAGTGATTTTTTACTTGATTTTCTATAAATTTCCAGATTTTCTAATGTAATCAGGATTCCAACCAACCAAGTGGACAAAAGAAAACACTTCTTCACAAGGTCCTGATCCTACAGACTACTCACTTGGCCAGAGTGCCTCAGGTCACTGCTGGAACCAGTTCTATCTGCTACATATTTCAGTGCCCTTTGGGGTCCAAGGGCCAGCCCATCCCCAACGTCCTCACCAGCCCTGTCCCATGCACCCTGAGCTTCTTGCTCTCTCCTGTACCCACAGTGGCCCATACATAGACCATGACAGGGGAGGTGAGTGTGCAGTGACCTCAAGATTTGTGGGGAGAGAAGAGAGGCTAATGCCCAGTAGTAAAGACGGGAAGCATGAATGAGTGAAGTGGGCCAGACCCCAATGAGCCTATTTGACAGTTATGAGGTTGGGTCAGATACATAATTTCGAAGCTTTCTTCACTTCAGTAGCTAGAATTCTACTTCTGGATTTTATAGTTTTCAGAGAACATCACCTTTCTCCAGCCACTTCCCTTCAGGGGCACATAGAAAGAGGTGATTGCCCCTGAACCTTCCTGGCCAGCCCACATGTGGGGCCTCTGCAGCTGACCTTGAGGAAGACATCTTAGTGGTCACCATGCCTGCTCAGCACAGGACACCTAGGGAGGAAGCAGAGTTGAGGAAGTGGTTTCCTCCTTTTACAAAGAGACTCAGTAGAGCCACACACACTTGTAATCCCAGCAACTCTGGAGGCTGAGGCAGAGGGATTGCAGCTTAAAGGTTAGCCTCAGCAACTTAGCAAGGCCCTATCTCAAAATAAAAAATAAAAAGGGCTGAGGATGTAACTCAGTGATCAAACATCCCTGGGTTCAATCTCTAGTACGGTGGGGGGGGGGGTAGAAGAGACTCAGTAGAATAAGAACTTGGACATTGTCCTATTGCTTTGCCATAAAGACTGTGGAAGTCACTCAGGAGTGGTTACTCCATCCCATACACATTCCTGTCCTCTGCGTCTGCAGGGCACAACTTCTTTGCTTGTGTCCTGCTGTCTTACTAAGTCATAAGAAGCTCTGTGAGCCCTACACTACTAACTAGTAAAGCTCTTCCTCAAGTGTCCCCTGAATTCTTTTGTTCAGCCTTAGGCTGGCCTGTGCTGGGTGCTGGAGTTGGGTCTCCAGTAACTTGTAGGGCAGAGCCTGAAAGATGGACACGTAGCCACCCAAGACATGTATGGAGAGAGCAGGAGTCTCAGGGTGCACAGGAGAGGGCTGGTGAGGATGTTGGGGATGGGCTGGCCCTTGGACCCCAAAGGGCACTGAAATATGTAGCAGATAGAACTGGTTCCAACAGTGACCTGGGGCACTTTGTCCAAGTGAGTAGTCTGTAGGATCAGGACTTTGTGAAGAAGTGTTTTCTTTTGTCCACTTGGTTGGTTGGAATCCTGATTACATTAGAAACTCTGGAAATTTACAGAAAATCAAGTAAAAATCACCTTTTGAGATAATCACTGTCAGCATTTTGTTTTCCTGTACATTTTCTTTTTTTTTTTTTTTAATATTTATTTATTTTTTTAGTTATCAGCAGACACAACATCTTTGTTGGTATGTGGTGCTGAGGATCGAACCCGGGCCGCACGCATGCCAGACGAGCGCGCTACCGCTTGAGCCACATCCCCAGCCCCTCCTTGTACATTTTCTTTTACTTGTTCAGAATAATTCTTTGTGTTGCTGGGTGCTATGGTGTAATCCTAGTTATTTGTGAGACTGAGGCAGGAGGATCACTTGAGCCCAGCAGTTTGAGGCAAACCTGGACAAAACAGCAAAACCCATCTCAAAACAAAACAAAAAACTACCATCCTTTGCAAACGTTATTTTTAGTGGTTTTATAATGCTCCACCTAATGGCTACAGCTATTTGAGCACATCTTTATACATTTTATTTTATTTTAGAGTATCCCTCTGAGGCATTCATGTAGTTGAGAATTCAAAAGGTATTAAAATTCTTCCTTCACTCCCAACTTCCCAGTTGGGTGACCATCTTTAGGGCCAGATTCTTGGATTCTTCTATAGGTCAGCTGTACAGGAATATGCAAACCCTCCTCCACGGCTTGTTTGTACACAGGATAGCATGTTATATTGTTCCTCACCTGGCTTTTCTCAATCTATAATATCATCCTAGCATTCACTCCACATAAGTTCATAAAGATTAGTCCAGTGTGGTGCACTCCTCTAAACCCAGCAACTTGGGAGACTGAGGCTGGAGTATCACAAGTTTGAAGCCAGTCTCAGCAACTTGGTGAGACCCTGTGTCAAAAATAAAAGGGGCTGGAGATTTGGTTCGGTGGTTAAGTGTCCCTGGGTTTAATCCTCAGTACAAAAAAAAAAAAAAAAGTTTATAAAGCATAAAGTTGTCCCTTTGGCTATATGGCATTCTTTTGTTGGCATATAGCCAGAGTTTGCAAGGTATGTTCTTCTTCTATTAGGAAAGAGTTAACTCCAGGAAGAGGCTGTGGTGTCTATGTCCTCCAAAGCACCTAGCATAAGACCCAGGTTTGCTCTGTAGCCTTGGAACAGGGTAGGGGCCCTCTTCTGGCCTAGTTCTCTCCCACACTTTGCCTTCAGCTCTTTGAGAGCTGGGACTCTGGGGATCATCCCACATTTCCTGTGACACTTTGCCTACTCATTGCCTCAGGCATAGGAAGGGCCCTTGGTGTTGGATTGTTTTCTCTTCCCCTGGCTTCAGTCCAGGTTTGCTCCGCACCCAGCTCTGAACAGAAAGGGCTACAGAGAAGAGTAAGATAAGCCAGGCTCCTGACTGGCCCAGTTTCCAGGTCTCATTAGTAACTGACACCAAGTTTGTGGGGATCACATAGATTGGGATGGCAGGTAGGGAGAAAGGAAGAAGGAGGCTTTTCTTTGGCTGGGCCTCAACTGCTGGTGGAGTGTCCTGAACAGCCTTGCCCATCGGTACACAGTATGCAGAAATAGGTATATCCATGCCACCCTGTAGGCCACACAAAGCCCACTTTCTATCTGCTACATGAGGGGTTTTGAGGGGCCTTGGCAGGTTATGCATGTGTGTGCTGGGTGGCTTATTCACTGATGCACACAAAGGTTTTTGTCTGTGGGCTGACCCATCCTGGGATGTGGGTCTGCCGTGTCCCTGTCCCAGCAGGTGGAGCCCTTTAGGTCTGAGAAGGGCCTTCTGGGGGCAGTAGTGTGGGTTTGGGAAGGTAATACTCCTAGGAGATAAGACCTCTGACACTGCTCTGTCACCCCCACATAACCTCTTGAGAGACAAATAGCCTTGTTTTCCATATGGGTGCCAGTGATCCTGCCCATGTCTCTAAAGCATTCGAAGCCAGGATTTGAACCCTGGAAATCCTGTTGCAAATGCAGGTCTTCAGCACCTCCTCCCCCAACAGCCTCATTCTGAAGTGGAGATAGCAGAACCAGCATTTGACTCCAGTAGCCCACAGAAGAATGACTTCCAGATGCCAGTGACTGCTGAGTGGGTGTGGGCAGCCACCTGGTTTGGCTGGCACCATGAGCTCATACCCTGCCCTGTCTCTAAGAGCAGTGGCAGTTCCAGCTGCTGTGAAGGGGAGCCCCCGGCCCCCAGCCAATAGCACCCTGGGCCGGCTCTGTATGAACACTGTCTCGCTGTTTTGTTTGTTTCTTGACTTTCCTTTTTTTAATCTCAGTTCTGGTCTTTTTAGTTTTAAATTTTTAGTCATTCCATTTCCTCCTCTGTTAATTTGCTATGTTCTCCTTTACCTTTCTTTTAATAGTTAACATAGGGATGACAATATACATCCTTAATATGTCACAGCCTGAAAAGTAATAGTACTTTTACCATTTTCCATATAGTGCTAGGCCTCAGAATACTTAGACACTGTTTGCTGTTCTTTGTCTTTTGTGCTATTGTTTCTATATGTTAAATCCTGCAAATTTTTATTATGATTTTATACAGTCAGTATCCATTTAGATTTACTTACATAATTCCCCTCTCTGGTGTTTTTCATTTCTTCCTGTAGGTCCTGCTTTTAACCTAAGCTTAATTCCTTCAGCCCAGAGTATCCCTTAGTATTTCTGGACTAACAGATCCTCTGATGACTAATACTTGTAACTTTTCTAGAGAAGTCTTTCTCTTGAAGGTTTTTTAACTAGTTTTAGAATTCTGTCATGGCATTTTCTTTCCAGACTTCTAGATGTGGATCCGTTGTCTTAAGGTTTCCATACTTTAGGTTCAGAAGTCAGCTGTCAGTTTAATTTTGTCTTTGGACGTTGGGTATCTTTGTTTCTCTCTCTTGGTTTTTAGTAGTTTAGCAGTGATTTGCCTCAGAATGCTTTTTCTTTGGGATGCATGGTTTTCTTTATGGTTTAGTGATTAATTCTTTCATTAATCCTACACGATTTTTTCATTAATTCCGTAAACTTCTCAGTCATATCTCTGAAAGTTACTTCTGGTGCTCTAGAAATGTGTAGATCTTTTGTCATATTTCATATATCTCTTGTTTTTTCTCTATTTTCCAACTTTATTCCTCTGTGCCTCAGTCTGGATATTTTCTGGCATATCTTGAAGTTCTCTATTCTTTGTTTAGTTGTATCCAAACTGCTATTAAGCCTTTTTTTTAATTCAAATTTTTTGTTACAGTTTTCAGTTGTAGATTTTTCATTTGATTAATTTTTAGTTTCCAGAAGGTGTTTTTTTTTTCCCCCCATAGATTTCATTAAATCGTGGATATTGTGTACAAAAAAGTCTAGGAATGATTTTAGGTTCTGGGTAATTTACTTTTCTCCAGAGAGGATGTTTTCTACCTTCTGACAGGGGGAGGTACCCTGCCCCCCTTTTAGGACCAATGGAGAAACATCCTCTCACCAACACCAACCCTGTCTGCCAAAGGGCAGGTGGTCACCAACTGTGTGGCACACAGCTATTTCATTTCAGCCTTTGGGAAGGGTGGTCTGTTTCAGTTTCACCCTGCTGTTAGGAAGGGGTGGATGTGTCAGGGTTTCTTGGCTACCCTAAAAGCATTTTTCTCTCTTCATCCCCATGAGATTGCAGGAAACTCAGCCTTTCATTCACTGCTTATAAATTGACAGATGGTTCAAGGGGAAAGAGGTTCGGACATCAGGCCCATGTTGCTGCACTTCCCTTATCTCTGGGTTTGCAGCCCTTGAAATCTTTGTTGTCTTGGTGCTTCTCCAAGGCTAATAAGCAGATGTTTCAAATATATCTGTTGTAAGATTTGTTGAATTGCTGTGGAAGGGTTTAAATCTTGGGCCTGTTTTAGAAAGACCAGATCACTGAGCAGAACCCAGTGCTTCTTCCCCAGAGATTTCTGCCCTTTGGCAGGAGGGCAGGGCAGTTAATTGGACTTTACGAATGGAAGGCTCTTGATTGCCTCTCAAAGAATGAGTCAGGAGACGTCTTGAACCCAGCTTGGTCGAGCTGATCGTACCCAGTATAGCCTCCATTTGACAGATGTGGCAACTGAGGCCCAGGATGGGGCTGTCCCACAGAGATGGGGATGCAGGTGTCCTTGACAGCTTAACCAGTACTCAGCTCTAGGGGCGGAGGCGGGTGTTGAGCAGCAGGCTGCCTCTCCTGCTCTGGCCTCCATGTTTGTGCTGCTGGGTTCTCCCTCCCCCCTTCCAGCTGGTCTTCTGAAGCCATGGGCAGCAGAGTGGGGCTAGAGGCCTGGGTACTTGTCACTGCTGGACTTTTCTGCTACTGATTTCTCACAGAACCTTGGAACCAGTTTTTTCTTTCTTTCTTTCTTTTCTCTTTTTTTTTTTCTTAGTAATCCCTGCAGTTTTCTTCCCACACCCAGTTTCTCTTCCTCTTTTCTCCACACCCTGTTTTGGACAAAAGTCATTGCACCAAATCATGCCCCACTTTCTCAGCATGTGCCTCAGTGACTTGATGTTTACCCCTAGGCCTGAGGCAGGGTGGGGCATCCCTGCTCCTTGGAAGAAGCAGAGTATTATGTGGGGTGGACTTTGTCCATACAGGGCCATTGTCTCCTCTCACTCTCTGCACAGAGGTTCAGTGTAGCCCCAGGTCCTGAGCCCCTTGGACCTTCTGCATCTCCCACGTAGAGATCCAAGTTCAGAGTATTGTCACTTGCTTGCTAGTGTGGCTGTGTGGCCTTAGCCATCAGCTACCTCGCCTCTGGCTTTGGAAAAGTTTGCCTTCCCTCCCGGGGTTGAGAGAGGCACCCTTGCCTGGCCCAGACAGAAGGCTTATAGGGGATGAAGTATGGGAGGCCTCCTTTGAGAAATGGTTTCCTTCCCAGGACCTTCTGAAGGGCCAGTGGTCAAGGACCTAAAAGAGGTAAAGAGGGTAGGGTGCTACTTCTGCACCTCCCAGGAACTAGTGTATGTCCAGGTTTTTTCTTGCTTTATGAATCCCAGCAGCCCCAGGAACACTTACCTTACTGTCCTGCAGAATAATCAAGGGCCCCCCTTCAGTCTGTGCATGTGTGTTTGGGGTTTGATGAGCCACAGAGCCAGAGAGGCCCCCAGTGAACTCCTGGAACAACCCACCCTCTTTGAGGAGACTGAGACGAGGACAAAAAATGACAGTGCTGGCCACAACTCCCTCTGTGATTCTGGCCTAGGGCGTCCTCCTCCTCACAAGACTTGTGGCCTGTCCTGGGAGCATTCTGAAGACTGGTGCAGCTCAGGTCTCAGGACTGTTCAAGCAGATTGTGGCTTGCCCAGCGTTGCATGTGCTCACGCCTGTTCCCACAGCCTTCACAGGCCATTCCCCACATTGTAGAGTGAGGGGTCAGCCTCGTGTATTTTGTGCCTTGGCCCTGTCCACCATAGCGTCAGGCCTAGATGTCACCTCCTCCTAGAATCCTTACACATTCACACTCCTCTGGAAATGCGGCTTGCACTTGTCACTCTACCTCACTGCCATGTGCCTTTGGCCCAATGCACCCAGACCCTGTCTACTAATGATTGAAGGACTGTGTGACCTTGGCCCAGGAAACAATGGCTCTGAAGAGGGGGCCAGGCTTGGGGGTACTACTCTTTTAGGAGTAACTTAGCTCCAGAGCTCTGGCTGGAAGTCATGCTTAGCCTTGGTCTCAAGGTCTCATAGTGCTATCTCATGATAGTGATAGTGATAGTCTGTGCTTCTCGGTTCCCTTAACTGTCAAATGAGATAATCCCAGAGACAAAGCTAGTGACTGCTCACCAACATCCTGGCCCAGCTCTGGAGAACACTCCTCCTACAGGCAGGCAGGGCCTTTGCAGAGCAGCCAGTCCAGCTGCTGAATGGCACATGAGGGGCTGAGGGACCTGCCCCAATGATGCTTCAATCCTGATTTCCCTCTTCACCTGGTCATCTCTAGGGATCATAGGAAATCCAGGAAGTAGACAGCCTGCATGGGTCTGTCACATTTTGACTTGCAAGTCGGGTGAGGTCAGTGAGGCTGTCTCACACTTGTCTCATCTGCTTTTTCTCTCTAATCTTGTAGGGAGCTCAGGCTGCGGAATTATGTCCCAGAGGATGAGGACCTGAAGAGAAGGAGGGTGCCCCAGGCCAAACCAGTGGCAGGTAGGTGAGCGTCCTCTCTCCAGCTCCGCACTGTGATACTGTCCTTAGCAGGTGTTGCCCTCCTTTAAAGGATAATAGGCAGTTCCAGGCAGGAGTTGGGCCTCCAGAGTCCTCTGTTGCCTACTAGGGACCTGTGGGAGGGCCCAGAGGGGTTGCAGATTCTTGGGACTCCTGGGATGAGAAGTAGAAGTGGCCCTGGGTGCTTGGATATAGCAGGCAGGTGATGAGTCCTGTGAGCCCTGAGGAGGGGCCGACCATCAGGCATCCTAGCAGCGGGCCAGCAGCTCAGAGGATGGGAACAGCCCAGCACAGCAACCAGGAGCTTCTGGCCATCCACAAGCACATGCCACAGAGTGCCAGTCCTGCCTTGGAGTCAGATTTTATTCTTTATTTTTGTTATCAACTTTTCATTGTACAAGTAATGAATTAATAGATATAGTTATAAAAAGGTCAAGTATTTCCCATTCATTCACTCCAAGTCTGCTTCCCTCCCTACCTCCCTGAGCTCTAGACTCTTCCCAGGAGATTTGCTCCGTGATTTGGGGCCCTACATGTTGGGGCAGTGGCAGGGTCAGGGCAGGGAACCAAAAGGCAGAACAGAAGAAAGCACAAGGAACTGACCCCATGCCTCAGGATCAGGAGGCCACTTCAGACTCCCATCGGTGGCTAGAGGATGGTGAGGCAGAAGAGCAGAGAGGCCATTTATGGGGCTTCTGATGATGGGTCTGGAGGCAGCCTACAGAGCCCATTGTTGTTAGTATGCTGACTTCTTTTCCCAGAGGGGACCATCCAGGGCCTACTTTGCTAGCAGCAGCTTGGTGGAGCCAGGGGTGTTTGTCAGCACACATATGAGACGGGATGGGAAGAAAAGCCACCCATGGCTCTGGCCAGGCCAAGATCCAGAGGACACCTTCATAGTCCAGGAGCCCCGGGGTTATGGGGAAAGCAGGACCCTTCACAAAACCATACTTTCTACATATCCAGGCAGTCTGCCCACTCACAGTGGAGAGACTGAAGTCAAGATTAGCATCCGTGCTTCCTGATTGGAGATCTAGACCCTGATAATTCTAGCCAGCAGCCTCCTGCCTGCCCTTTCTCACCCCATGGTGATTGGCCTCGTCCTGGCAAGTCCAGACCACCCCTCTAGAGCTGCCTTTACAGGGCTTTACCTCTGGAGTGTTGGGGGCTCAGGGGAGAGGAGGGAGCAAGAAGCCTTTGTCTCCTCTGATGCATCCAGGCATCATGCTTGGTGACAGCGCCACTCCAACAGTCTCATCTTGTTGTCTTGCACCCTCTAGTGGAAGAGAAGGTGAAGGAGCAGCTGGAGGCTGCCAAGCCAGAGCCCGTCATTGAAGAAGTGGTGGGTGCCTGAAACCTTGCTGCTCCTGTGTCCCACTTTCCTTCCATCTTTCCCCCCTTTTTCCTCTTCATTTCTTTTTTCCCTTTCCATAACCTAACTCTCCTTGTCCCCACTACTTCCTCCTTTCCTTTTTTCCATTTCTCTAACTCTAGACCCCATCTTCCCTCTCCCCCTGGGATTGCGTGAGCCTCCAACCCTGATGAGTGTCTCCTCCCTCCCCAGGACCTGGCCAATCTGGCACCCCGGAAGCCTGACTGGTGAGTGTTGTTCATACAGCCTGGTACAGACCCACTGTGGGACCTTGGTGCTGGGCCTTGCCCTTGGGCTGAGCCCTGCCTACCCTCCCAACAGGGGGCAGACTGTGCAGACACAGCCACACAAGATAATTAGTTTGAAATAAGTACTAAGAAGCAAGAATCATGGGAAAGATCATTAAATTAAAGAGGGTCTTAGGTAGGGGAGCAGAAGTCCCCTCAGGAAGCTGTTCTGAATGGGTAAGAGCCCACCCTGCTCCAAAAGGTGCCATTTGAGCAAAGCCAATCTTCCCATTCAGGAGACTACCGGGTAGAGGGGATGGAAAGAAGAGCAGACACAGGTGTCTTATCCCTGTTTCCCTCTGGCCCTACTTTCCTCATCTGTGAAATGGGATGCTCATCCTTCAAGCCTCCCAGCCTCTTCAGCCATCTCACCCAGCTGAGAAAGAGGGTGAGGGAGGGTGCTATGAGCCAAGAGGTTTGTGTCTCACTTTGCCGTGGGTCAGAGGTAGGGGCTGTACCCTCACCTGCAGTTCTGAGCAGCTTGGTTCTGTATCAAGTACTGCATCATCTGTGGGAATTTGGAGATTTTAATTTGATGAAACAAAAGCCTAAGGGCTGTGTCCTAGGAAACCCAGAGTACAAGAGAGCAGGCTGAGTTCGGGTTAGGAGTTGGTCACCTGCGGCTGGGCGCGGAGCAGGGCCCACAGCAGCCAGAGCAAGTCACTTCTTGATGGCAACCACAGGACCTAGAGGATCCCTAAGGAAACATCCACCCTTGGCTCCATCCCACGTCACTAGTCCCCCCACATCAGTGGGACAGAGAATGATGAGTAAATGAGTTTCCGAGGCACAGGAAGGAACAGAAGGGAACATCTTGGTCTGCTCTCCATGGAAGTCCCCTCAGGCAACTGAGTGTGATTCCTTATGCCAGAGAGCTGCAGTAGGGGTGAGGGCCCAGAGCCACACCAGCCTGTCATCAGCCTCCCTGCTTTCTCACCTCCTGCTCCAGGGACCTCAAGAGAGACGTGGCCAAGAAGCTGGAAAAGCTTGAAAAGCGTACCCAGAGGGCCATCGCCGAGCTGATCCGTAAGTGCAGCCCTGGCAGGCCAGGTCCTACCTTCTGGGTGGCAGCCCAAGCACAGGAGCCTTTACCCCTGCCTATCTTCCCTTCCTCCAGGTGAGAGGCTGAAAGGCCAGGAGGACAACCTGGCTTCTGCAGTGGATGCCACCACTGAACAAGAGGCCTGTGATTCTGACTGAGGTGTGCCTCGTACCCCATCTGCCCACCAGGTGTCCTGTAGGTGGATGCTCTTGGGCAGGAGTGGGGGCTGGGTTACCATCACATCCAGGTCTTCCTCAGAACTGATCAGCCCCATCGAGTCCAAACCTCCATGGGATGTCGCCAGCTCCTTGTCTCCTGAGGGTTCCTACCACTGGAATAGGACAGAGCCAGCAACTGCTGTGGGACGTGCCTATGTTTGTACATATGTATGTATTCCAAACTTTTAGAAAATGTCTGTAAATAGAGACAAGTAAACCCTTCTGTATGGTAGAAACTGTCAAATGTTTCTTGGGTCCTACGGTACTGTGGGTTTGGGCTCTTAATATATGGTGGCCTCAGAGGTGGCAGTTGATATGAATTACCCCTGTGTCCAGCTGGGCTTATGGAGAGGGCTACATGAGAAAGACCTGGGGTTGACCTTGTGGGTCCAAGGCCTGGCCCAGCCTATGGTCAGTGGTGTCTTCTTAAAACCCCTGGATGACAGAGACAGGGTCTGAGAGTTCTCCTAAGACTTCCCACAGGCCGAGGCCTTGCAATAGTTTGCAGTATGGCTGGAGAGGCTCCCTCCCTAATTCTCTATAGATCCCTTCAAAGTATGAGAAAGAGAAGGATGAGATTGAGCCCTATAAATTTCCATGCAGGGCCACTCCATGTTTAAGGCCCAACAATAATTTCCCTTACTCTGCCCAGCCCTCAGCAGCTTTTCTCCCTGCTCTAACAAAGCTAAACCGTGGCTCCCTAGGACAGGGCCCTATATGAGTGAGAAGGTCCATTCTTCTAGGGACTGTGATGTGGTAGGCTGGGTTCAGGTGTGATCTTGGGCCCTGAGGTCTTGGCTTGAGGGCTGTTGCCACTGCTGGGAGCTCTTAGTTAGAACTGCCTGGCCACATCAGCTCAGACTCCAGGTACCAGTGGCCAACTGAAACTACCTCGCCTCTAGGGTTGTTACACCCTTGAGTTTCTTTAGAGCTTCCCCTTGAGCCTCCTGCTCCTGCTCTAAATCATCCAGTGTGGCTTCTTCTCTTTATGCTGCATTCCAGAAACACAGTGGCCCAGCTCTGGCAGACAGTGCTGAGGACTTGGGTCATGGAGGTAGGGTGTGTGCGTAAACACACAGACCAGCACACCCATACAATATGTAAAATCCTTTAAATTAAAATTGTGCTTCTACTCTCAGAAGGTAATTCCTGTGTAGAAGAAAATAAAAACGTGCAGCTATGAGCAAGGGGTAGGTGGCCAGTTCCTTCACTGAGCAGTAAGACAAGACCAAAGCCAGGACTCTGATTCCCACAAGTTACAGGGATGAAACATGACTGTAGTTGTCAGGATTGGTTCTGGCCTTTCTTTCCTAGGAATAAGGGTGACAAGACTCCCCATACCTCCTGGGATTGCATTTGGAAACAGGATGCTTGTCTATGGCAGTGGAAGGACTCAGACACCTGGTGGCTGGGAACTAAGCTCCCACTCAGCACCAGTTCTGAAATTGGAGTTGGGTCATTCCACAGCATAAGAACCCAGAGAGCTGATGAACAGGATGCTTCTGAGTTTTTGACTCTAGGTTCCCTGACAGAAAAACTACCCTTATATAAGGATAGAAAAACAAAACCTGCCATGCATGGCAAACATTCAACAAAAATAGCCAGGCTCAGTAGCACACCTGTAATCCCAGCAGCTTGGGAGGCTGAAACAGGAGGATCACAAATTCAAAGGCCAGCCTCAGCTACTTAGTGAGACTCCTCAAAATAAAAAATGAAAAGTGAAGGGGATACTCAGTGGTAGGGAGAGTGTCCCTGGGTTTAATCTCCATTACCGAAGAAAAAAATTTTAAAAGAAAGAAAGTAAAAGACAAAACACATGAGACAATGCAGTGCCTTAAAGAATAGCCAACATCCCCAAAAGTGGGAGGATTTATATCCCAGGAAATGGATAAAAGTTATATCCTAAAAGCATTTGCTGTATCAACAGAGAGATAAAGGAGGACCCCAGTAAGTCAAGAACAGGCATTAAATGTTAACTGACTAGAAATCTTGGAAATGAAGAAAGTGGATATTAAAATAAGAATCCAGGCTAGGTGTGGTGGCATGTGCCTGTGATCTGTGCTACTTGGTGGACTGAAGCAGGAGGATCACAGTTGGAGGCTAGTCTGGGGGACCTTGTCTCAAAATAAAAAATAAGAAGGTCTGGGGATGTAGCTCCCTGGTAGAGCACCCCTCAGTTTAATATCCATTATTTAAAAATTAATAATAAAATGAACTTGCTAGGAGAACTAAATTGTAACTTGTCAAAAAAGCGATTAATAAATTGGAAGGTAAAGCTAAGGAGATAGATTGAAGGTAACAAAGGGAAGTAAAGAGGTAACATGGAAGCAGATTGAGAGCCTTGCTATACTGATGGATGTTTTGTAGCCGACAGAGGTTTCAGGAAAAGAAAATCAAAAAAAGAAGGTAGTTGAAGGAGCAGTGGCCAACCACATCTGCTTCTAGTATCATGGATTTGGAGTTTTCCAGAATGCAGCCCAGCAAGATAAAAAGATCAGTAATATGAAACAAGAGGCTGAGAGACATGGAGAATAGAGTGAAAAGATCCAGCATAACATGGGATTGGAGTTCAGGGAGAAGAAACCCACAAAAGTGGGGCAGAGACAAAATTGGAAACAACAAGTGAGAACTTTCTAGAGCCTTTGAAAATTACTAATCCACAGATTCCAGAAGACCAACAAATCTCAAGCAGGACAGTAAAAAGAAAGAAAACTATATTCACATGTTTTTGATTTGAACGGTGATTAATCAGGTATTTTTACTTTATGAATATTCATTGTGTTTACTTGTATATTTATTCTAACTCAGCAAGTTTACTTAAAAATTTTTGTACCTGTATTAATCATCAATTGCTACGTACAGATTACTGCAAAATTCAGTGTCTTAAAATAAATATTTACTCCCACAGTAGTGGCCTTGCTGAGCAATTCTAGCTTGGGGTCTCTTGTGTGGTCTCAGTCATCTGAATGCTTGACTGGTGCTAGAGGTTGTGCTTCCCTAGCAACTCACTCACATGGCTTTGGACTGGTGGCCTCAATTTCCTGCCACATGGGCCTCTCCAGAGGGTTTCCTGAGTGTTCTTATGACACCACAGCTGATTTTCCCAGAGTGGAGATCAAGGGAGAAAACAGAAGGGAGCTTTGGAGCCTCACTATGACCCATATTGGAAGTGAATTCTGCTACATCCTATTTGTTAGAAGTAAGTCACTATATCCAGCCCATACTTGAAGTGAGAATTAAGTCTCTGTCTCCCTCCCTCCCCTCCCCCCCCCCTCTTTTTTCCAGCAGTGCTGGGGATGGAACCCAGGGGTCTTGGTGCGTGCTCTGTACACTCTTCTACTGAGCCACACCCCAGCCACACCTCTTGAAGGGAGGACAGTTTAAGTATTTGACATATTTTAAAACTACCATATCTGTAGTTTCATCATAATAAAATTGTAGAACAAAAAAAAAAAATCTTAAAATCAAAGAGCACAGATGTGTCTTTCAAGCCAATGTTCAGCCACGACCAGTATTCACGCTCATGACACTTCCTGTTAACAAAAATGAAAGATCACCAACCATACCCAGAGAAGTGTCTTACAAGATGCATTTAGACAGACAAAGCCAAGGATTGTGTCACCAGCAGACTCTCCTCACTAACAAAATCTACTTTAGGATAATGAAAATGTTCTAAAAGTGTGATAATGGTTGCATAAATCTCTGAATATGCTAGAACCTATTGAATTACACACTTTAAGCAAGTGAATTGTATGGTTTGAATATTATCTCTCAAACTTTTTTTTTTTTTTTTTTTAATGAAACAAGTAAGCTTTCTCCTTTAAAAACAACAACAACAAAATTCTTAAGGATGTCTTCAGGCTGAAGGGATAGCAGTCACAGACGGACAGTCTAAAATATGAGAAGGAATGAAAGAAAAGAAGGTAGAAATTTAAAGAGGCATTGATCTTATAAATAAAAAATATGTTGTGATGAGCGTATGTAAGTCCAGAGGGGAGGTGATTGGGGCTGCAGCCTCTAGGAAGCTTACACAGAAGGGCTAGAGTTGCAGCTTAGTGGTTGGAGTGCTTGCCTGGCATGTGTGAGGCCCTGGATTCCATTCCCAGCGTGGCAAAAAATAAAAATAAAAAAAAGCTCATGCAGGAAGAGGGATAAGATTCTAGTACACAAGTAGATTAACATTTTTAAGGTAACCTAAAAGGAATAGAGTGGATTACTTTAAGCTTTGTTTTTTGGTTTTTTGTTTTGTTTTGTTGTTTTGTTTTAGGAATAAAGTAGTTATCCAAAGGAAAGCAAAGAGATAAAAGGTAGGATGAGTAAATGAATCCAAAGATATTATGGTATTAATCATCAATCGCTACATACAGATTACTGCAAAATTCAGTGTCTTAAAATAAATATTTAGGGCTGGGATTTAGTGGCTTAGCAGTAGAGTGCTCTCCTAGCACATGCCAGGCCCTGGGTTCAATCTTCAGCACCACATAAAAATAAAATAAAGATATTGTGTCCAACTACAACTAAAAAATAAATATAAATGAATAAATAAATATTTGCTCCCACAGTAGTGGCCTTGCTGAGTAGTTAATGTAGTAGACTGCTTTTTAAAGCTCAGTTTGATACCATTCAGAAGAGAACCTAAACCTGAACAGCAAGATTGAAAGTAAAGGGACAGAGAAAACTCTATGAAGCACAGCATCCTCAAAAGAAAGCAGAGGTGGCCAAAGCCTTGTGAAACAAGGGAGACTTTCAGACAAAAGCGCTCTTAGCTACACTGGGGCCTCACCCGCCTCACAGGGCAATGTTAAATGGGATGTGACCACTTTGGAAGTATTGAGCATGCGTAGACCAGGAGAGGACCAGGAACGCTTGTAGCATCGCTCATGTAGCACACACAAAATCAGAAACAGTATGTGGTCATAGGTACATGAGCTATAACCACGTGCAACAATGTGGGTAGATCTTGGAGGAGGCTAAACAGGCAAGAAATAGAGAAGGAGCCATTTGTGTGATGCTAACAAGAGTGAGACAATGCACTCTAAGGATGCAGGCGTGGAAGGTGGAGTCCACAGAAGAGCAAGATGGTGGCTGCCAGCCTCTGGCCAAGTCAGCTCTGGACAGGGGCCCTCTGAGATGTTGATATGTTCTTTTTCTTGGGTTGAGTGATGGAAATTTATTTTTACTCTGTAAACACACTCATTTTCATATACTCTTATATATACTGTATATCACATCCGGGTTTTTTGTTTTTGTTTTTGTTTTAAGAGTTTTACTACATTTGCTGTTTGACTACAGTGGCTACAAGCTACATGTAAAACCTCAGAAGGACAGATTACATACAAAGGAATGAGTTTTATTTTCCATCAGCAGTAGATACCAGAAGACAAAATCTTAAGTACTAAGGAATAAATGTACTCAGTTATTATAATAAGGGCAAAGATACTTACAGGCTTTGATACTGTTTACTCCACACTGATCTTTTCTTTCTTTATTTTTATATTTTATTATTTTTAGGTATACATGACAGTGGAATGTAATTTGACAAATTATATACATACATGTAGTATAATTTCCCATTCCTGTGGTTGTATATGATGTGGAGTTAACACTGGTCTTATATTCATACATGAACATAAGAAAGTGTTGTCTGATTCATTCTACTATCTTTCCTGTTCCCATCCCCTCTCATTTCCCTTCATTCCCCTTTGTCTAATCCAGTGAACTTCTATTCTTCCCTCCCACCCCTTAATTGTGAGTCAGCATCTGTATATCAAAGAGAACAATTGATCTTTGATTTTTGGGGATTGGCTTATTTCCTTTGCATGATAGTCTTCAGTTCTATCCATTTACTGGCAAATGCCAAAATTTCCTTGTTGTGGCTGAGTAATATTCCATCTGTATATATATATATATATATATACAACATTTTCTTTATCCATTTGTCTATTGAAGGGTACCTAGGTTGGTTTCATAGCTTAGCTATTGTGAATTGAGTTTCCATAAACATTGATGTGGAAGTGTCACTACAGTATGCTGATTTTAAGTCCTTTGGGTATGTGCTGAGGAGTGAGATAACTGCGCCAAATGATGGTTCCATTCCAGGTTTTCTGAGGAATCTCCAGAGTTGTAGTCCCACCAGCCATGTGTGAGTTCTGTCAAAAAGACTTTTTTCTGGATATAGGCAAGATTATTCTAAAATGTTTATGGAGAAGCAGAGGATTTAATAGTTAAGCAGTTTTTTAACAGGAATAAAGCAGAAGGAATCACTCTGCCCATTTCAAGATTTATTATACAGCTGCAGTAGTCAAAACTGTAGTATTGGTGGAAGGACAGGCAGACAGATCAATGCAACAGAATACCCAAGCCCAGCCAACTGAAATTTGGCAAACGTGCAAAACAAATTCAATAGGGGAGAGATAGTCTATTCAACAAATGGTGCTGGAGTAATTGCAATCGATGAGTAAAACATAAATGCATAAACCTCTGGCCTTCTTCAAAAAATAAAGTATAACAGATTTAAAAGTAAAACATAAAAGTTTTAGAACAAAACAAAGGAGAGGGTGTGGCTGTGCACACCAATAATCCCAGCTACTAAGGAAGCTAAGGCAGGAGGATTGCAAAATTGGGGCCAGCATGAGCAACTTAGACCCTGTCTCAAAAAAATAAAAAGGGCTGGGGGTGTGGCTCAGTAGTAGAGCACCCCTGGGTTCAATTCCCAGTACTACAAAAGAAAGAGGAGAGGAGGACAAAGGAGAGAACCTTCAAAAGCATAATCCATAAAGGGAAAATGATGAGTTCAACTTAAAAGCTTTTGCTCAACAAAGACCCTGTTTAGAGAATGAAAAGAAAAGGTACAGACTGAAAAAAACATATATTTGCAAACCGCATATCTTTTAAAGAACTCATGTAGAATACATAAGGACGTGCAAATTAAGATCACAATTTCATTACATGCCCATTTAAACAGTTAAAATAAAGAGTGATAATAGCAAATGCTGGCAAGAGTGTGGGAAGATCTCTTGTTGGGGGGGCTTGTAAAATGGTATGGCCGGTTTGGGGAAAATACTGTGGCAGTTTCTTTAAAAAGCAAACAAACAAACTGCCAGGCACATAGGCACACACCTGTAATTCCAGCAACTCAGGAGACTGAGGCAGGAGGATTGTAAGTTCAAGGCTTCAGCAAGCAAGGCACTGAGCAACTTAGCAAGGCTCTCTTTCAAAGTAAATTAAAAAGGGGGTGGGGATATGCCTCAGTGGTAAAGCACTCCTGTGTTCAATCAACCACCAGTACTCATCACCCCTCCAAAAGAAATGCTTACCATATTACCCAGCAATTGTTGTTCCTATACAATTATCCAGAGAAAAACAGGTGTTTACCCAAAAACATGAGCAGAAGTGTTTATGACAGCTTTATTTGTAGTTGCCATAAGCTAGGGAGAAAATGTCCTCAATTAGGTAACTATGGAACATCTTCATCATGGAATACTAGTCAGCAATGTAAAGGAACAAAGTATTGATACATGTGACAGTTTGGATGGATCTCAAGGCTGGAAAAAAAGATGGGTATCAAATGGTCACATACTATATATATATATATATATATATATATATATACACACACACATATATGTATATATATGTATATATATATATTCCATGTCTTTGACATTCTTGAAATGACATTATTATAAAATGGAGATGATTAGTAATTGCCAGAGGTGAGGGATGGTGGGGACCAGGTGTGACTATAAAGTGAAGGAAACTCTAAGGAGATCTTGGAGTAGTGTAACTATGGTGATAGAATAGTTCTGTATCTTGGTTGTGGTGAAGATTAGACCAATCTGCTTTCATGTTAAAGTGGAACCGAACCACATACACATACTACCAACGTCAGATTCCTGGTTTGATACTGTCCTATAGCGATGGAACATGTACCATAGGTGAAATTGGTGAATATTATACCGGACCTCTCTACTACTTTTTTGACTTCCTGTGAATCTGTATTTCAAAATAAAGATTTACAAAACATAAACATCAAGCAAAGAAAGCTATAAAACGTGTTTTACTCTGTGTGTGTCTTTTGCTGGAAATCAAACCCAGAACCCCATGAATACCAGGCAAGTGTTCTACCCTGAGCAACATCACTAACCCTTGAATCTTAAATTTCCTTTAAAGGCCTATGTGCTGAAGGCTGGTTCCCAGCCTGTGGTACTACTAGGATGTTGGGGAACTTTAGGAGGTGGGGCCTAGAGGGAGGTAGTTAGGCCATCAGGGGCTTGCCCTGAAAGGAGATACTAGAGCCATGACCCCTACTCTTCTCATTTCCCAGATGAAGTGAACAGTTTGCTTGCCATGATACCCTGCTTTTCCACAAGTCCAGAGAAAGCAACAGGGTCAACTGATCATAGCTGGGACTTCTAAAGCTATGAGCCAAAATAAACCTTACCTGTTTTTAAGGTGACTATCAGGTGTTTTGTTACAGTTACAACTGACTAAAACAACATGTTAAAAAGTATATTTTTAAAGTGTGCTTTTTGTGTTTAAGACAGAACGGAACAGAGTCTGGATCACAAGTGGGCATTAGTTCTAAGTGGTTTACAGTAGGTTCTGGGCTTGGCTGGAGAGAGATGAGCAGGGATACAGGCCCCAGCAGCCTCTTTGTCACAGGGCTTGAGGAGATGGACCAGTGAGAGGCTCTGTGGTTGGAGCCCTATGTGCTTGCTGCTGTCCATCTTGCTGGGTGTTTCTCCAGGACAGCCCCAATGAAAAGGAACAAAGTATTGATACTGCTGATATTCCAAGTCCCTCCTGCTTGGAGTTCTCCAAGACATGTGGCTTCTTTGGGGAGAGATGTCAGGCCTGAGATTTTTTTTTTTCTTTTAGTTGTAGGTGGACGCAATACCTTTATTTTATTTATTTTTATGTGGTCTGAGGATTGAACCCAGTGCCTCTCAATGTTCTGGGCAAGCGCTCTACCACTGAACCCCAGCCCTGAGATCTTAACAGCTTGGTTCCCCTTCCCCAGCACAGGACAGGAGAATGGGCTGTTGGAACCAAACCCAGGCTTAGAGGATCAGAAAGAAGGCTGGCAGGAAGGAATCTGGGGTTTAGCTCAGTGATAGAGTGCTGCCTTTGTGCACAGAGGAGGAGGAGGAGAAGGAGGAGGGAATTACAGGAACAGGCCTCCAGGAGCCAGGCAGGCATCTGCCAGGAGAAAGGGATGGTGGGTTTGGTGGAACTGACCACCAAATTTCCTCCTGAAATTAGGAGGGAAAACTCTACTCTTCAGCCCAAGCCCTCGCGGGGTCCCTGTGCTGCTCTTCACCGTCTTCAAGGCTCCATCCTGTGAGATGCGTCTGCAGGTGGCCTCTCTACAGGACTCTGAGCTGTGTCCAGGGCCTGCTGCAACCCTGGCCACACGCAAAGGAGCTGCGGGAGTGGGCCATTGATCCCAGGCTTCCTGAGTGCCTGCCTTGTGCTGGGTACTGACTCCGGAGCTGACGATGCAGCTGCGAATCTGATGAAGACTCTGCCTTTCGGGAGCTGATCTCCCAGGCAGCCCAGCCCCTTCCTCAGATCAGTCTGAAAGACATTTCCCCCAGAACCATCTGGCTGAGCATACCGGTAGCCCTAAGAGACACTAAGCCAGGAGATAGCATGGACCAGACTCTGGACGTCTTGGCCTTTATTTTCGCATTTTCCCCACATGGCCGCTGGGGGGCAGCAGGAGACACTGAAGGGGAGCGTGGGTCAGTCAGCAAAGCCGCCTCTTGAGTTCCCATTGCCTAGACGGGCAGATCTTGAGCACAGCGCCTCACCCACAACATGAAGCACTCCTCTCTCCTGATGACCTGTGACCACCGTTAAGGGACTGGTCACCAGAGATGACTCAGTCACCTGAAACCCAGAACAGTGGTGGCATGTTCTGGGGACAGTAGATTCAGGCTCTCTTGCTGTGCACTAGGTCTGGGTGGGGTGCCTCTAAGGCTCTCCCAATCCTGAGGACAGGTCTTACCCTGTTGGGTCACTACAGACACCTCCTCCCTGAGGAGTGTTTGGGAAGCACGTGTGCAGAGAACTTAGAGACATGCAGCCACTGCATCGTGGCTGGGACCAACCTGAGGTGGCATCCCCTAAACCTGCCCTAAACACCTGCTACTTGGAGCAAGTTCTTAAGATGCCATTGTTGACCCAGGGACCCATAGATGGGGTATCAGGGCTCAACCCCCAGATGGCCTGGATGGGAAGAAGGGAGGGATCCACCGAGCACGTGGGGGTGCATGCTGGATTCTTGGGCTACTTTTTTCCCTGAGTTCAGACCTGGCCTTGGCCTCTGGCAGCTGTGAGCTGGGCAGAGTTTCCTGGCCAGCCTGCCTCTTCTGTATGTATTTACTGGTTTTCTTTAAATGTTCCCATTACTCAGGCCTCTGATGGGCACTGAGACAGAAATAAATCCCACAAGGCAGCCCAGCCAGAAGCCGGGAATCCGATTCCCCCTCAAAGACCGGAAGAGGCCCCTGTGCAGAGCATGCCAGACCACTGTGGCCCACACACTCCACATGGCCATGAGTATGGCCACACCCCCCCATGCATACACATGTACACATGCATACCTCTAGACACATTCCTTCTGCAGGCTTCACACACACCACACATGTGAACACTGATGCACATACTAACACTTGGATTTGCTTCATGTGCAAACTGACTTCACACATTCACACACATCAGTGTGCGCATGCATGCCTTCATACACACACTCCCTGATAAAAAGGCAGGCGCACATCCAGTTGTGACCACATTCTCTGGGGTTCCAGCCTTAGCCATCTTCAAGGTCATAGAAGGTGGGAGGATGCAGCCAGCTCTACACCGCTCAGGAGGAGAGTGGCCTCATGGGAGCACAGGCTTAGGGCTGCCAGAGCTTCTGAATTTTTAAGAGAAGCTGGAAAGCTGAATTTTTATGTGAAATATCCTGATTTTTAAATGTTGGCTCAAGATGTTGAAAATACTGTGAGGGCCAAACCAAACATGCCTGTGAGCCAAATTCCACCCACAGGCGGCATTCGCAGACCACGGGTCCACACACAGTCACACACACACAAATAGACATACGTACACAGAGACACATACAAACAAAAATAGACACACTGGTACATACACAGTCACATACAAACACAAGATACAGGTGATAAAAACATGGACATATACAGATGCACATATAAACACATCAACACAGGTATACAGACAAATAGAACCACAGACACAAATACAGGTACGTACACACTGTAGACACAAACACACTGAAGCCAACACATGGCACTGTCTTGCTGATGTAAGTGAGCTTGTTGAGGGTGGGTAGTGTGATACTGTGGCCTTCGGGCAAGGACCAGAGGGGGCCTGTGCTGACATTATCCCCTGACTTACAAATGATGGAGGGTGCTGGGACAAGTTGGTTTGGGCTGTCAAAAGCATAGTGTGACAGGGAGAGAGGGCCTTGTGTGCTAGGCCCTGGGCCCATAGGAGCTGAGAAGAAGGCTTGGGGTGGTCAAGAATTCATCCTCCTCCCAGCTGTGACCCCTCTTCTCTGTCATTGGGAAGCAAAGCCAGCAGGAACCCCAGGGTCCCGTCTGCAGAGCTCCCCACCAGAGCCACGACCACGTCCCCACCCTCAGTGGTTCTGTCTAGTCACCATGCTGGGAGACCTGCTGGAACCCACAAGGCCTTGCAATCAGCCCCCCAAAACCCAAGGGTGAGAGTAAGGGCAGGGCCTGAAGATGCATAGTAAGTGAAGGACCATGAAGAGGCCTCATAACCCCACCTTTGGAATACCAAGGCCAGAAAGGGAGACTGAGTCCTGGTCTTCAGCCTCCAGATCCTGTCTCCTTTCCTGCTGAATCATCTTGGGGATGACTGACCATAGCCCCTGGATGGAGAGAATCAGCCCATAATCCACACTCGCCACTACTTGGTCTCCACAGCCTGCCATGGGCATGATGCTGAAGAAGGAGAGAACCTGGGGTTGTCTTGGCCTTGGAGCCTGAGAGTCTCAAATCTGCCCAAGGGAAGGGTGAGTTTCCTGATCAGGCAGACTTATTGGGGAGTAAGGTGGGTACTGAGACCACTCGGGTCAGGAGATATGAGCAGCACCTGACCTCCAAATAGAGGCTGAGGCTCAGAGAGAGTAGGTAGCATGCCCAGGGTCACATAGTGCATACCCTGAGTCAGCCTGGGCCTAGGTCCCTGCTGGGCTCTGAAGCCCCTTCCTCCTCTGTCCTCTTGTCCACTTAAACCAGCCCCCGACCTAAGGCTTGTTTCAGTAGGCCATGGTAGGCTGGGATCATTCTCCTAGAGTCAGCTAAAGAGGCATGGGGGCAGGGAGCCATGTGCTCAAGCTGCACACAAGTCCCATATCCAAAACTCCCAAGTTGTCACCCCTGCTAGACCTCTTTAGACCTTTTTTGTTTGTTTGTTTGTTTTTATACTGAGATTGAAACCAGGGGTGCTTTACTACTGAGCTACATATCCAGTCCTTCCCCACCTCCACTTTTTTGAGATAGGGCTTTGCTAAGAGAGAGAGGTGACCACCTGGCTCCAGCCATTGCTAAGTTGCCAAGGCTGGTCTCAAACTTGCAATCTTCCTGCCTCAGTCTCCCACACAGCTGGGATTACAGTGTGTACCACTGTGCCCAATGCTGACCTCTCTTCTAATTACCTAGAGCAGAGCCAGGATCCTCTCAGAGCCCCCAGGGAATGTCCCTCCCAAACCTCCAAAGAGCTCAGCCCTCTTTCTTTCTGTCTACAGTCCCTCTGTCCACCTCCCCAGGTGAGGACTGAAGAGTGTGGACCTGTGCACTCCAGGTTGTGCGGGGCCCATCTCAGTCCTGTTCTTGACAGGCTTGCAAGGGTGAGCCTCCTTTGATGGCTCTGGATCCCCAAGACTGCACTCTGAACTGAGAACTATGGACTCCCTCAACACCCCCTTGAGGTTGGGCATGTGTTCGAGAGCTGCCCAGGAGTCCCCTGAAGGTGCTTTCTTTCCAGGCCTTCAGGAGTCCTTCTCTCAACCTGAGCAGGGGGAGATGGGCCAGAGAGAAACAGGGCTGTCCACATGCCCAAGACAGGTGGGAGCTGAACTGGCCACCTCTCTGGGGAGATTTGGAGTCCAGAGAAATCTGTGAGGTCCCAGACACTGTACTAAGGGGCTGAGGTGTGGGGGTCTCTGCACCCTCCTCCCTGCGTGCCCACCAGTCAGCTCTGCTGGTGTTTACGTGTTCCTTGTGGCTTGGCTGGGCTGTGGGGCCTTGAAAGGAGAAGTGACCACCTGGCTCCAGCCACTGCTCAAGGCAAACAAGGTCCTGATGGTGTGCCAGGCCTGCTGAGGGCTCCCACTTCCTCTGCCAACACCTGGACAGCCTAAGTGGGGCTCAGGGGCCTCTCTGAGTAAAGGCCAGCCAGGCCCCAGGGAATCCAAGTCCGAGGTAGAAGACCTGGCCCAGAGTCTGGGACTGATGTGAGAGGTCCAGTCCTGTCCTGGACATCCAGTTAGGGGAGAATGGTGCCCCATCTGAAGGGGAGACCTGGCCCTGTTAGGTGTAAATATCTAAGCACGGAGAGCCAACTGGATATGGTAGGTGTCCCATTCCATTTGGGAGGATTGCCCCTGGCCCAGGGATTCCAAGGGGCATTTTGTTCAAAGAGGAAGAACAATCCTATCCAGAGTTCTTCGTGATGAAGGCTCCCAACACCATCTCTTCACCTGGCCACCAGCCACCTGCCTCCTACCAGGCTACCTCTCCTCTGACCTCTATGCAGCCTCCTCTGGCCTCCACATCGGAGTGGGAACTCTAAACTGTGGCTCTGACCTTGTTGTTTTCCCTCTAGAACTTTCAGTGGCTCCCCATATCTGCAGGAATACTTGATGCTCAGTATGGCTCAGTGGCCCTTCAGAACCTGGCCCATGCCCCTCTCCTATCATTCCGAGATCACACCTTAAAGAGCTACATGGATACATTAGGCCTGTGGTTGTTTGCCCTGCCTGCCATTGAGCAGGAGGGCCAGGTATGACGTTGCTCAGCATATGTCCATACCACCCACCACCTCGAGCTTGATGTCTTAGACCACATGACCCTCACCTTGCCCCCAGTGGATGGGTGTCAGGCTATGGGAGGTGAGAGTACTCCTGGATGGTAGGTCCATGGACAGAAACAACGAGGTCTGAGGCAGGGGTGGGCCAGGTCCAGGGGGCAAATGAGGTGGTGGGTGATGTCAGGTGGGATATTAGTGACTATCCTGAATACATAGTGGGTGGATGCATCCACCCTACCCAGCCCTCTGGGCTCAGACTCTTGACTCCCCACAGTCCCTGGTCTACCTCTCACTTGCTTGCCCTGGCTTTCCGTCTGGCCTCTGTCTGCTTGCTGGAGGCATGTCAGCTCCAGTGTAGGGGCTGGGACTCATGCATGGTAGGGCTCCCTGAGTGGACACCAGAGAGCCAGAAAAGGTTCATTTAGAGGCAGGGCCGTAGGCTTGAAGGTGTGGCCAGGGACCTGAGGGATCTGCTGTCTTCCTGGGGTGGGTGGGGGCAATGACTAGAGGCCAGCAGGCAGAGGAGCTGGGTTGGAGGTGCCTGGGCTTCCTATGGGCCTGGGTACGAGTTGCGGGAGCAGCTGAAGTGGCAACAGTGTCAGAGGAGGGCTCAGCCCATTCCTACACAGGTCCGGCTGTGCTGTGTGTGGTCCCTGAAAACTTGAGCCTTTCTGGTCCTTGAGAGAAGTGTCTTCAGGTCCTTCCTCCTCCTCAGGTGATGAGACTCAAGGACCATTTGGGGTTCCTTGCCTTTCCCCTACTCTGGGAGTGAGTGCCCTCAGTACTTCCCCGTGGCTCCCAGCCCCCTCCCTCTTGGAGTGAATCTCCAGTTCAGGCCACAGGAAGCCACACACCTCTTCCTTTTCCTTTTTTTTTTTTTTTTTTTACCTTTTTCCCCCGTGTTTTCCTCCTGGCCCAGCCCTGAATGGGCAACCATCCAACCACTGTTCTCTTGGTCCATCTGTCCAACCATCCATGTCCACAGGTCCAAGCCCTGGTGCCCAGTCACATGACTGTCTCCCACTCCTCCTGTAGCAGTGGGGGTGGCCGCTCAGGCCCAGAGGCCTCCTCGTCCAGGCCTGAGCAGGAGCCATTGAGGAATCCGTCCTCTTTGGGAGCTGCCTTGACAGTCGGTGTGGTATCGAGGGTCTCGAGGACTGGGGCCCCTGGCTTGGCATGGCCAGGCAGCTGGGAGTGGCCATTGGTGGTGGCGGCAGGTAGCAGGCGGGGACTGAGGGGCAGACCGAGTCCTGTGCGGGGACCTACGTTGGTCACACTCGTGTGAGACACCATCGGACCGTAGCTGTAGCTGCTGCTCCCGCTGCGTGCCTTGCGTTTGAAGTCCAGTGCCAGTGTCCAGCGGCTCCAAGATTTCTTGATCTCAGCCTGTACCTTTGGGCAGTAGAAAGGTGTCAGCTAGGTGTGTCCTTAAGCCTTCTGATACATGTCCCCCTGTCCCTGCCTCTGTAACACCCAGCCAGCACTGAACGAACAGGGGACTACTAGAAAATTCCAAGGCCAAATCAAATCCCACCATCCTCAGAACATGGCTTGACTGCAGCTGACTAGCACACCCAGAGTCCACAGGGATCAAATGGCCCCAAACGTGACTGTGCCCTTCTGTTACAGAGAATTCACCCGTGGGGCTGGGAAGACATTTGGCTGTAGCAGAAATCCCAAAACCCACAAATCCTAGCATATTCTACGCCTGAATCATCTGAAAAGACCTCTCTGCCTTCAGAATGTTCTCAGGGAAGCTCTTAGAGGAGCAAAGAACAGTGCAGAAGACTGGGGGGCTGAGACCTGAGGAACCCCGAGCGCTCCCCATCGCCCTGCCCTGCCCTGTCCCAGCACTGCCTCCTGCTTACCTCACCATTGCAGAAACAGTATATGATGGCGACAAAAAATCCCTGTGGGGAGAAGAGTGTGGGATCAGGGCCACCTCCCTCCCCCACCAGGCCTCCTCCCTCCCCCATGGGCCTTGGGTAGGGCTGCACACCTGGAAGGAGTTGAAGAGCATCTCGTAGTGCATCTGGATTTGCCAGAGCGTCCCTGAGACCTCCGTGTAAGGCAAGGCCATGAAGACGGTGTAGTGCACGCCAAACAGTGGCATGAGCACCAGGGTGGACTTGAGCAGCTTCCTGGCAAGAGGACCAGGAAGGTCAGGTCACGACCCTTCCCCTCAGCAAGCACTGCCACCCCCGCTCTGCCAGTCAGGCTCTAGAAGCTACCAAGGGGCCCAAGGCTCTGGCCACTGTAGGAGAACAACACAATTCACTCGGGATGGCTACCGTCAGGAGGCAGTGTTATTAGGGCTCCTTGGTTCTGAAAGGTGTTCTAGAGTTCCCTGTTTCTGGACCCCACTGCCCATTGGGCCCTTGAGCTCCCTGCAACATACTCTTCGAAGGGAGGTCTGGGTTTGTCTGATGCTCACAGAGCCCAGCTCTAGTGCAGGGCTTACTACCAAGCGGGATCTGGCAGGGCGGGACCCGTCACCACTAGGCAGGCCAGGGCCTGGGGTGGGACAGTGGGTGGGGCCAGGGGGTCAGGAGCTCGATCCTTCCCTTGAAACGGGCTCCTTCACGGGGTCTCTGACTTTCCTTGTATAAACAGACCCTAAACTCCACCCCATGTGGTGGGCAAGGCTCACCGGTATTGCTGCCGTGTGTCACACCGGCCAGCATTGGTCTCCCGCAACTTTGTGGCAAGCACCCGGATGATGTTGATGAAGAGGATGAAGTTGAGCTGTGGGAGGGAGGGAGCTGCATCTGGAGACTGCACCCTAGCAGGGTGGGGCAAGGACTCTCGGACCCACGGCCCTGCCACAGGCTCTGCTCTGCCACTGCATCTGTAGGTGGCTCTTTGGGCCCTCAGTTTTCCCATCTCGACTGGAGTAGGGATCAGCTGGTCCTCAGGCCTTTGGGGCTCAGGTCTCTGAGTCCAAGGAAGCCTCCATATGTCCCTGTCAGAGGTTGGTCACTGGGGACAGTGCCCACAATACCACCCATCCCTGCTCACCACTACAGAGGCCAGGATGGGCACCTGGATGATCCACTTCTTGTGTCCAGAGCTCAAGTCCCAGCACCTGAAGAAAGTTGAGGCATTAGCCCCTAGCCCCTCCTGCACCCATTCTCAACCTGCCCATAAAGGCCTTAGGGTTGGCTTATTCTGATACCAACTGTCAAGGGCACAGGACAGGGGTATTGCATGAGGCTAGGCCTGAAGCCACTTTTATAGGCCTCTTTGGAAGTTATCTCTTGTGAGCCTGGGGGATTCCTGGCTGGAAGTGGTCTGAGAACTAAAGCTGGGGCCACTTAGGGTCAGGGTTCAGGAGAACTCCTTGTATGCTTTGCAGAGGAGGAGGAGGAGGGAACCAGGGGTGTTTCCTGGCCTGTGTCAGCACCCCTGGCCCCTGTATCCAGCGGAACCTACCCAGTGTTGGCCAGGGTAGCTCTGACACCAACCCATACAGCCACGAAGACGGCAGGCAAACCTGTGGGCACAGAGGTGGCACTGTGTGAGGGGCTGTGGATGGGGCCCTCAGCCCTCTGACCCCCAGCTTACTTCCTTGCTGTCCTGACCCCTCACCCTAGGCACAAAGGCTGCTTGATGACAGAGCCACACTCCAGCACCTGCTGTCCTAACAGCCTCCCGGCAGGGCTCCAGCCCTCAGGACCCAGCTGGGCCCTCTGCCCCATCTTGGTTCTGAGTCTCCTACTTGTACCTGTGCAGGCCTGGTGGGCACATGGTGAAATGATAAGGTACGACCAGCTTATCCATGCCTAGCCCATTATTTTTTCCCATCCCTTGAAGCACATGGCTCTAGGCTTGGAGCTCCCATAGAGAGGGAGATTGTGACCAATATTTTTCTGTCCCAACACCTAGGACAGAACTCCTGACCCTCCCAACCTGGTTTGTGAGGCCCTAGCCCTCATGGATGAGGTTACATGGGCTAAGAGTTGACCTCCAGGCTAGGTAGAGGCCATAGGAGAGCCTCCAGATGTCCTGGTCTCGGTCAGCTCAGATGACAAAAGAAGCTCTGAATGAACTTCGCCTCTGGACAAGGAGCCTGATCCCTCCTCCCTCAACTTGATTCTAGGCCTGGTGCACCCTTAAAGGGATAGGACATGACCTGGGTTTATAGTAAGAAAAAGCTGTGACATTCCTAGGTTGCAGGGTTCTGTGTGCTCCTTAATCCAGGTGTTTCCAGCTCACCTACACACCTCCTATCTCAGAGCCTGTTCCAGTTCCTGAGACCAGACCCAGGTCTCCCCAGCTCAGGGGCTTACCATGGTGAGGTCAGGGGTAGAATGTGTGCCAAGGAGCAGGGAGACTGTGTCTATTGACCTGACAGCCTCTGGGTGCTGAGTGTGGGGAGGGCTCCAGCCACCCGGCCCACCCCTCTGCAGTCTGGCCAGTCGCCCCGGAGCCCAGCCAAGCTCTGGAGCTGCCAACAATAATGGATAATTATCGGTAACCGGATCCCAGAGCCTGTGGGGGGCTGGGAGGAGTGCAGAGTCTCACTCAGAGTCTTGTTTTGTGCAGGGGCTGCTGAAGCCCAGGTGTTGATGCTCAGCTGTTGGGTCTGTGGCTCTGGATCATGGACCCCACCTCCTGGTGAGAGGATTTGGCAGGGTAACAAATGCTGGCCCTGACCACCAGGCTCAGGGTAGAAGGAGGCTCCAGACTCCAACTTGAGCCCCATACTGACCTCTGATTCAAGATCCTACTCTGATCCCAAGCCAAATCTTTTTTTTTATCCCCCAATACTGGAGATTGGACCTTGGGTCTTGTACACATGAGGCAAACAAGTGCTCTGCCACTGAGCAATATCCACAACCCTTTTGGTTTTATTTTGAGATATAGTCTTGCTAAATTGCCCAGGCTGGTCTGGAACTTGCAATTTTCCTGCTTCAACTTCTGGAGTAGCTGGGATTACAAAATTGAGCCACTACTATAAACTAAATCTTGACTTGAGAGTTCCCCTTCCCCCTCTTCTGGGCTGAGCCTCAACCCCAGGTAAATCTGACCCAAGGTAAGCCAACACCAGATGAACTCTGACCTCTGTCCAGTTCTGTTCCCTGAGCCTGGAATGGGGTCAGTCATAGAAGGGTTGGCAGGGCTCCCACCTACTGCCCCCATCAGGGACAGGACATGATGCTGTGTGGGTGCCTTACCCTCTGTGGTGCCCTCTCACCCTGCCCACCGTCCCTGGCCTGCCCTGCGTACCCCAGCCGAAGACCGTGAAGCCCCACAGGTACTTCTTCTCTGAGAAGAAGGCCATGAAGATGAGGCTGTGCAGGTACAGCCCCTCCACCAGAATCCAGTAGTAGTTGGTGGCCAGGAAGTAAAGGAAGAAGGTCACAGCCACCCGGCAGCCCGCCTAGGAGACCAGCTGGTATTAGCCAGACCCTGCATCAGGGAAGTCAGGACTGGGCTGGGGCTTGGGAAGGGAGAGCAGGAGCAGGGCTGGCGCGCGGGACAAGTGATACAGCCAAGCAAGCCAGGAAGTGGCAGGGTGCAGCTGGGGTAAGGGTGACAAGATGGAGTAGCTGGTGTCCTGGGCCGAGGCCAGAGGAGCACTCGAGGCCCTTGGCGATAGGGCTGGAAGCGGAACTGAGTAGCGCGAGGGTCCCTGTGAAGTGGGTTTGAATGACCCAATGCTAGGGGTGGCAGCTAGGAAAGGGCCGGGCAGGGCGGGCTCCCACGAAGCCAGTGGCGGCGCGGGCGTGGGCCTCACGGGGCACTCACGTAGCCGACGGCCGCGGCGGCGGGCGGCGGGGGCGCCTGGGCGATGATGTGCAGCTCTTCCTCGGTGAGGCGCTCGGCCTCGTCGAGCGTGAAGCCGGAGTAGAGCACTGCGTCCTTGACGAAGATGCTCGCAGCGCGCAGCATGAAGGACAGGAACATGTGCATATGGATGTAGTTGCGTGTGCAGTGCAGCCGCCTGCGGGCGTGCGACATCACCGTGGGTGGGGGTACAGGGATGCACGGTGGAGGGAGAAAGCTGGGCGGTGCGAGGTAGGTAGGGGCATCCCGCAGCGGAGGCATGAGAGGAGAGGGATAAGGGAGATCCCGGAAGATCCCCGAAGATCCCCGAAGATCCCCAAGCCCGGCCCCACCCTGAACCACGCCCACGCCGTCGCCCCGCCCACCTAAAGTAGGCCAGGATGAGCACAGCCACGGTGAGGGAGGCCAGGGACATGGAGTAGCCCACGGTGTAGATCATGCCCAGGCGGTCAAATACCTCCTGTGCAGGTGGGGAGAGAGAGAAAGGGGGCTCAGGGTGAGCAGGAGGGTAAAAATTGCTGGAGGAGTCAAGGTCAGGCGTCGGGGTGAGGTCAGGGGTCACCAGTGGGGCCGGGGCGGCCTTACTGGTGTCAAGTTGGTCAGGGGGAAGATTCGCACCCGCTCTCGAGTCTCATTGGTCATGAACTTGAGGCACTCGCTATAGTTGGCCCATGTTCGATTATGCCCAGGCACCACTTCCCAGCTCCCATTTCGGTCGCAGCGCCTGTAGGCATGGCCTGTGGGTCCGCGAAAAGGTCAGGGCAGAGAGGTCTGGAGCCAATAAGGCCCTGAGCTCCAAGCCCTGATATCCCTGTGGTCCACATCCCTAGCCAGACTTACCTTTGTGATTGAAGTCATAAATGTAGTCAGGACAAGGCACAGCTACCACCTCACCTGGTGCCCCCAGGGGCCAGCATACGATGTAGTCCCACTCAGGCAAGCAGGGCCGCCCTGTACCCCGAGACAGACAGACAGGGTAGGGAACACTAAGGTTAAAACCCAAGGAGATGAACACACCTATTGTTGGTTCCCACCAGGACAAATGTGCCCCAGGACCAGAAACTTCAGACTTGGAACATTCTGGAGAGAATATATGGAGTCTTCTTGCGGTACCCTAAATTCACCTAGCCTCAGAATTTACTACAGCCCCTATGATGCAGGTTCTGGCACTGGCCCCATTTTCCAGATGGTCTGGAAAAGGCCAAGAGAAATGGGTGACTTGCTGAGGTCATATGACACAGGACCTTGCCCCCGTCGGACCCAGGTTAGATTCTGCTCCTGGCCCCACATTTCAGGTGTACCTGAAGAAGGGCAGTTCTCAGACTAACTTTCCCTTAGCTGATAGGCTCATTATGTGACCTTTTGCCAGGGACCATGGACAGAAGGAAGGAAGTCTTCTTTCTAGTGCCAGCTAAACTTCTAAAGTATTACCGACCTCACGCAGGTGTCTCCATTCTCTACATTTCTGTTTTCTTATTGGGAAGTTAGGGTTGACCATATCAGTCCATGCTTCTACCACCATCTACGTCTACCCCAAGTGTCTGCTATGAGACACCCACGCCACTCATGAGGGGCCACGACCCACCAAATGCAAGTATTAATGGTGAGATTTGAAGCAAGGTGACATGCCCTATTTTGGAGTCTTGGCCTCACTACCGAGATGCTAAGTGACCGTGGAGGGTCCACAGCCTGTGGATCTTCCACATTCCACACCCAGCTCACAGTCTCCTTCTCTCCCCCTGTAGAGCTCCAACCACAGGACTCTCTAGCCTCCCTGGAAGGCTGCCTTGACGGCTGGACCCGCCCAACTTGGTGAAAGGCTCTCTGTCCTGGGCGCCATATTCCCAGCCCCACCCAGCCAGGCCCACAATTCCCTCTGGTCCCAGGGGAGCCACAGGGTGACCACAGGCTCCCAGATGTGGCCCATCTGGAATCCACTGCCCACCCGGCCGGTTCTAACTGGCCCTGTGGCCACAGCCTGGGCTCTGTGTTTGTCTCTCCTCACCTCCCTGAGGGACTACACAACCCAGCTTCACCCTCCCTCTTTTCTCCCCTCCTTCTCCCACTGTCTCTGCCTCACGCCTTGGAGGCTGCTCTACTCTCTTGCTCTGTTTTCTGGCCCTCCCCAGTATGTATGTATGTCCCTGTATCTTCACATAGACTCCTAGACCTTTGTTCTTGCCTCCTGGTCTTTCCTCTCTCCCTGCCTCTCTAATCTCCTAGGATTCTCCACCTTTTCTCTTTCACTCCCTGGGTGGGGCTGCAGCCCTGGGTCCACTCTTGGGGTGGTGTTGGATGAGTCCTTTGCCATGCACATCTCCCTGGGTCCTGAGTCCCTCCAGCTCAGCTGCCTGCTCCTCATGCTGTCCCCTGGTCCATCTCCATACACCTTCTGCCCTGTTTTCCTGGGGAGGGAGCTGGGCCTCTTATTTTCCACATGAACTCACATGGAAGAGGCAGAGCAGCAGGGCAGATGGGACCAAGCCGATGTCAGGAGGAGGCATAGGAGCACAGACATACCTCGGCGCCTGCTGCCAGTGGCCACCTCCTTTTCCTCCTTGGACTCAGGGTAGAGCTTCTCAGATGCCTTCTCTTTCCTGGGCTTCCCTGATGTGGATGCGGATGTCCATCCCTTATCTGATTCCATTATGTTGGCTGGAGAAACCAGGGTCATTACAGCCATTAACTGTGCTCCAACAGCAGATTTCGGGTACCCCCTGCCTCAGGTCGCCCATTGTACAATAGGAGCCGTCCCCTCCCTAGTCTACTGATACCCAAATTCTTAGGAGATCTGAGACAAGGGCAAGGAAATCTTTCATAAACTGCAAAGTATTTGTCAGGTGGAGAAGAAATGAGGACAGAGAGCTGGTCAGCAAGGGTTCAAATGGGAGTGAATGCCATGTGGGATCACAAGGAGCAGAGGTGGTAACCTCCTACCCAGGAGTCAAAGGCAGGCAGGAGTCAGAGCCACCCAGGAACAAAGGGGCCACCAGGGGGCGCACAGTAAAAGTAGAACCCCTGTGGGGTTGGAGGGGGAATCCTGTACTTGGGGAAAATGAAGTCAAAATCAGGGCAAAATGCTGTGTGTTGGCGGGGGAGGCTGGTGGTGAGGAGGACATAAGCAAGGGGTGCAGTTTGTCAGGAATGGACAGACAAATCCCTCTCCCCCATCCTCTGCCCTAGGATATTTGAATGAGGAGTTTGCAGCTTACCTACCCAGATCAGATGCCCTCTACCCAGCCAATGACCTTAGCTGGCTGAGTCATAGATACTCACCCCTATCTCTCTGTCCCCTTCCCATTTGGTCCCATGGACCCTCAGTTCTCCCCACCCTGGGGTCCTCTGTCTTGCTCTCTGCTCGGGTGGCCTCTTTCAAAGACCTACCCATCCTTCTGGACTTGGCTTGGCCAGCTTTTCCCTTCAGGAAGCATCCCAGCCCACCCTACTGGGAACTGGTATGCTAGCCAGAGCTCTGATCCTGGCTTGCCTGAGCAGATCAAACCCCCCCAGGGGCAATCTGTCCTTTGACTGCCTTCACAACACCCTACCACAACCTGAAAGAGGAGGCCCACGAAATTCTGGGTCCATCCTGCCAAAGGCTCTTTTCACCCCTTCTTTTTGAAGGAATGTGTGTGGGGCAAGGATGCCTGCAGGTCTGAGGGCTGGCAGGGCAGCATGGGGACTGGAGCTCAGGACTTCTGACAAGCTGAGGACCTCCTGAGCTTGCTGACTTAACCTGGGCCTGACTCACTCCATTTTTGGTCCTCACTTTGGCCCGCTGACTTTCACAGGGCTTACCCCTGCCCAACACCTTCAACCCTGTCACCACCTCTGCATCTTTGGCCCCCATCTTCGTGCAGCCCTATCCCCACCTGCAGTCCGCAGGACTTCCTTGAGCAGCTTGTCACACTGAGCCTGGGCACGGTGCAGCAGGAAGATCTGTTCCTCCTTGGTGAAGACGTCATCCGCGTCCACCTGCCAACCCAAGGGTCAGATGACAGGCAGCACTGCTGGGCAGCAGCAGGTCCAGGGCCATCCCACCCTCCAGAGGGTCCCCCTTTCCAAAGGTCCTCGCTCTAGAAGGAATGTGGAAAGCCTGGCACTTGTGGGAAATCTGTCTTATGTAGCTTCCATTTTACAGATGGAAAGCTGGGGCTCTGAGGGCTGGGGATTGCCCCATCAGAGGGAAAGGGTGAGGGCTATCCCCTGCCTGTCCACCAGTAACCCTGCAGGCTGCATCCACTGAAAATCTGTCCCATCCATTCCCCTGGGAGCATGGGAATGGATGGAATGTCCCAGGATGGATCCTCATAGGACCTGATGGCCTTCTGGGATCTGAACAGGGACTGGGGGTGGGGAGGGTTGGATAAGGAGTGTGAACTCTGGTGAGACAACCCTAGCTTGGATTCCTTCAAGTTCTGGGGCTCTGGGAGACCTTGGGAGTCACCAGTTTCCATCCTGGCCCAGCATCCCAGTTAGTACTCTTTCCCCAGTGAAGTCTGAGAGCCCTCCCCCTCCATGCTTAGGGTCTCAAGAGGGAGAAGATGGAGGAATTGTTGGCAAGTGGCCTGTGTAGGACTGCCACATTGTGTGAGTCCCCTTCATCCTGTGGAAGCTCCCTTCATCAAGCTGTCCCTGTGTTTTAAGATGGACACAGGATGTTGCTGTTGCTGTCCTCTCCTCTGGAATGTTCTTCTTTCCCTTCCCTCCACTTGCACACCCACTGGAACTCACTGGCATGATTTTAAGGAAGGAAAAGGGAACATCCGGGAGTAGGGTGGGTTGCACCTGGGGCAGGTACCTGTTGGGAGGGTCTGAACTTCTGCTTTCTGATTTGGGAGGAAGAGATTCAGAGGGTGAGCCCAGTATGCCCAGGAGCAGCCCAGCATTCCCATGAGTGTGACTCACAGGGGTTAGTGCATCCCCTGAGACCACTGCCCCAGAGATGGGGTCAGGATGCCCTTGGACATCCCAGCTCCAAGTTTGGGACCGATCTCCTCGGACCACAGGGCATCAGGGCAGGGTTATGACCACTGAGGGCCATTCCTCCCCACCCCCCCACCCCCCAAAAAAGCTACGTCCCTTTAGACTCTACAGAGCACAGCCTCAGCCTGTTAGACCCTCAACCGGCAGAGCTGCAGCCCCTCACACACTTCACAGCGGGCCGGTCCCTCAGTGTGAGCGGAGGGGTGCGGGCGGGAGAACCAGGAGCCCGGGAAGGAAGGAGGCGGTCGGAAAGGGACTTGGAAGGGGCGGGCCCAGCCGATGGGGGCGGCGGGCCGGGTCAGGGAGCCTGGCTGCAGGGAGAAGTTAATTGACCGCGTCTCTTGGCGGCAGCAGCGAGAGCTTCCAGGCCAAAGAGTCTCCAATTGGCTCCACAGGGCTCGGGCTCTGCTGGTTTCACTTAGTGCAGGAGCGTGTGCATCCTTGCGCGTGCGCATGTAAGTGGCCGCACACATGCTGTCTGGCCGGTGTGAGCCTCCTTTCTGTGAGTTCTCACGTGGGGATTGCCCAGCAAGTCAATTTGGGAGTGGTCTGAAGTGTCTGGAACATGCATGTGTACATGTGTTTGTGGGCAAGGTCCACGTGTGGACTCTTCTTTAATATTCATGTCTCGGCTTCTCCATGTCTTTGGAGTTTGAAGGAGACACTCGGATCTCATGCGGACCCAATGCTCATGGGCCCCCAGGAAGGGCGGGAGCAGATTCCCCTGTGCTGGCTGCTGGCCTCACAACTTCTCTATCCTCCCTGCTCTGCCCACTACAGTCATGGTTGAACAGACCGGGGCAAGGTGATGGGACTTGCCAGGATCCAGGGGATTTGAGACTAACCTGAAACACTCCTTGTGCCTCTGATATTGAGAATTCAGACTGCTGAAAGTTCTGATCCTTGTTACAGTACTCATTTGCTACCATTTTGATCATTCCTAATAATATCTTCATCGTTATCCACCCTCCCCATCACCACCACCACCAACACCACTGGCAGCACCATTACCACCATGAATACTAGTACTACTATTGATGCAACCTCCACTACCATCAGTACATCAACTGGTATCATTGCATCACCATATCCACCAGCACTATCACTACCACCTCTACCATGACCACCATCTACCTCATCACCAACACTGCTAGTACCACCAAAGACTACACCATCACCAACGTTACCAGCATTACCTCCTGTCCACACCTATTGTCCTTTCCACCTTTGCCATCCTCTTGTCCTCATTCCCTTCCCATGTCCATCTCTTTGTTATCCCTTCCCCTTCTGCTAACTAAGACAAGCAGAGAATGCCCCGTGGTTTCCTGGTTAATGGAGCACCTGAGCAGCTGACCAAAGCTCCCATCAGTTCTTGAGGACTTGCTGACACACCAGCCTCTCAGCAAAGTGACAAGCCCACTGAGGTGACTGGGGGTTACAGATGGTGGCCTAGCCTAGGGGAAGGCAATCATGGGGTGAAAACTGGCCAACTGTTTGGCAGACTGATGACCATTAACTGATCAATGCACCTTCTCGCAGGCTCAAGGGTCTGCTCAACATCCACCTGCTGCTTCAGCTCCACCCTCTCCATGGCCAACAGGCCACACAGCCCCTTTTCAAGAGTCTTGTGTCCGGGGGGCTGGGATGTGGCTCAAGCGGTAGCGCGCTCGCCTGGCATGCGTGCGGCCCGGGTTCGATCCTCAGCACCACATACAAACAAAGATGTTGTGTCCGCCAAATACTAAAAAATAAATATTAAAAAATTCTCTCTCTCTCTCACTCTCTCTTTAAAAAAAAAAAAAAAAAGAGTCTTGTGTCCGGGAGAGGGAAGGGTGTGCACTTTCACACCCCATGGCCCCTAAACTGCCCCTGGCCTCTCTGAGCTTTAGGACCCATTTCTCTTTCACCCGATCAAGGCAGAACAGTCACTGCAGCAACAATGCAGGTCAAGGAAGCACTTTCTCAGGGAGAGGAAGTGGGCTTCACAGCAGGTGCCATAGAACACAGTTCCCTGCCTAGAATGTCCCCCCCACCCCATCCTTCCAGCTACACCCTCCCTTCATCTGAGGAGATTCTGCAGCCAGCACTGGAGCTCAAATATCTCCTCCATCACCTAGCCGTGTGTTTTTGGCAAAGTTGCTTAACCCCCATGCTTCAGCTTTCCTGTAAGTTCAGGATAATAATAGGGCAGTGGTGAGGATTAAATGAGGTACTTCATGGAAAGCCTGGGCAGGGGCAGGGCTCAAAAAAGCTGGTTGCTATTCTTGCTACTGTTACCAGCAGCACCATAGAGTCATTCCTCCCAGGCCACATGGGTACCTTGAAGCCAGGGACCCTGAGTGATGGGTGTGACTGTGTGGGTGACTGAGTCCAGGGGGACACAACAACAGGTAGATTAGTTGTGAGGTCTCAGGGAGAACCCGGGTCATGGAATATTGGAGATTGTGCTAGATAAGGTGCACCTGGCTAGCTTTTGGGGTATAAGAACATCCCGATAATTCCCTGCATTTCTGGATCCCCCTGGACTTACACTAGGATTGAAAGTCACTGCCAGACCCCCTCAAGTTTGACCTTGAAGGGTGCCTCTTCTGCCTCTGTCCTACCAGAGGTAGCCTTATCACTTGGGGGTGAGGGCGAAAATGCTGACAACGGTGACTCTCCTCTCAGCCTGGCATTCCCCCTGCCTGCCATTCCCTTCCCTTACCCAGTCACCTCCTTCCACTGGAAGAGTGCTGGCTGGCTCAGATCCAGGTATGGAGGACTCAGACTTGCTCTTAGATCCAGAGTCTGCACATCTTCAGTCTCAGGGGCAAGGACTGAGGGACTGGGGGCTGGGTCTTTGCCAGGGGGTCACTTAGTCCACACTCACCACTGATGGGGCCACCCAGCCCTGGCACCAGGGGTCCTGCATCTTCCCTACCCCCTCTGTGGTCTTGGAGTAGGGGAGAGGTGACTCCCCATCATGGGGCTGAGCTTCAATGCTTCCCACTGTAGGGTATCTTCTCCATTCAGCCTTCCAACATGGAGCCTTTCTGTGTGCATATACAAAATTTGTGAACATGCAGGGGTGACATGACCCAATCTTAGCCCTGAGCTGGCAGAACAGGGTGGAAGACAGCCAGTGTTTATGAAGTTTCAGGCAGGGTACAGGTGGGGGCTGGAAGTTGGTCCATTATTTACAAACACAGAAGCTGCTGTCCAAGCAATGGAGCACATGTGGTCAAGGGTGTGTTTTGTCTTTTTCAGCCACGTGCTCACTATCACCTCTCCTAATAACCCATCCTCACATCCATTCTGTGCCCACAGGCAAGCTGTTCCTTCCAACTCAGCTCACAGGGAGACCCTACTGAGGAAGGCATCAGAGCTGGGGATGGCAGTGATAGTGGCAGAGTGGTTGGAGGTCAAGGCAGTGGGTAGCATGTCGAGGCTGGTGATTGTGATGTTAGAGAGAGCCCAGTTCACACCATCATCCAAAGGAGGGCTACTCTTCTCACTTCCTCTCAACCTGCTAAATTCTACACGTTTGCTGTCTGAGAATCAGGCATGCGATAATTCTCCCCCTCCAAACACACATGAAGGAGGAAATAAATGGGACTCTTCTTCAGTTCTGACAACGCTGCCTCTGGACAAGGGTTATTTTCTATTGCCTGCTGTTCTCCTGAGGATGACTTCTTGGGTCCTGTCATCGTCTTACCTGGATCAGCCTGCCCGCCCCCCCCCTCCCCTGGGAGAGGGTGCTTTGCTTCCTTGCTCACCCTTGGAAAAAGATCTGCCTGGTGTAGGATGTGGCCTCTCTGTCTGGTGGCACCTGCCACTGCCCCTGGAGATGGAAACACAGACTCATATCTCTGTTACCTTGCACCACATCCCATTTTACAAAAGGCGACACTGAGACACTGAAGCCAAGAGAATAGTCAGAAAGAGAGGAGGGTCAGGAATGGAGCTAAGGTGCACTTTACACTGAAGCAGCAGCCCTGGAGGAAGGAAAAGAAAAGAGGAAATATCCAGCCACATGCGTCCCCTGGCACCAGCCACAATATCATATCATCTTTCCAGACTCCTTTCGGATTGCATCCTTTGCTGCATCAAGTAAGTCTCTTTTTGCAAACTCTACAGAGGTAATTCAGCAGTGGAGGTGGACTCTAATTGGGCAGAGGACAGTTGGGTCCTGCCTAGTGTTAATGGCGAAGAGGTTAATGGTCCCAGCAGTCAGGAGAAAAGTTTGGCTAATAGGAGACTCTCTGGTGACCTCGTGGCCTTCCTGCACCCCTCCTCCAGGTCCACTACTGGGACCTGTGCTGGCATCCCTCCACGTTTGTCATGCCAGCTGGGTAGGGATTGCTCCCTCGCTGCCCTCTGTCTGGCTGGCCCAAGCAGGCTGGGACGGACTCCTCATCCCACCACTGCTGACAAGTGCTGACTTTTCCTCCCCCTTTCCAGGCCTTCCTGAACAGGCTGCCTGTGTTTGGGGCTGGGAGGGGTTGGGGGGGGAGGCACTGTGACGGCCTCTTATCCCAGCCAGCCAACGTGGCCGCCTTTGGGGCAGGCAGTGGAATGGAGCCTGGGATGGTGGAGTTGGCTGCTAGGATATGGTGGATCTTCACAGGCAGCCTCTACCTGGCCTGGAGAACCAAGGCTCAGGGGGATGGTATAGCCTAGCCTTCCTCCAGCCTAGTTAGCAGAGTGGGATCCCACCTTTGGGCAAAAGGCTAGCCACAGAGTTGGGATTCTTAAGGGTCAGGAAGTCGCCAATGTCTTTGGTGGACTTAAGCAAAACTTTGCATCCTCTCTTCGTTACCTGGTATTCTGCAGACAATTTCTGCAAAAATCCCACCCTACCTTTTATATTTTCTGGGGCTCTCTCTAAAATAGCTGCTTTCCTGATGTGGTGGCTGGACCAGGGAGTGTCCCCAGAAGGCCCACAACAGGAATCTGGGGGAGGCCGCTTGACGCCTCATTAAAACATTCCGAAGAAAACCCAAGTTCCCGGGAGGGCTCGGCCCCCCTCCTACTGCTCTGTCCACAGGCAGTTCTGGGAGCTGGGGAGCAGGGAGGCAGAGCATATGTTTAAGGGCAGGTGATATAAAAAGCTCCAACAAATCAATACAAACAGGATAAATAACCCATAGAAAGACAGGTAATGGCTCTGAGCAAGCTCTCCAAGAAGATGAATAATAAAAAAGTGGAGAGTTCAAAAATCACTGGCAATCAGTAAATTAAAATGACAAGACACACCACTTTCACCTATCAAAATGCAGACGTGAGGCTACTCTGCCTAAGGGGTAACTACCTTAATATGATTGAATGCAATAAATTATTCATATTAACCCTCTCTCTGTTGGCTGTGTTTGATTTCTATCCTGGGGGGGGGTATCCCCAGGATACCAATAAATTGTAGAGGTGCAGCAAAAGACCCTCTAATATCCTGAGATGGAGGGTATAGGGAGGGGGCCCTCCCATCTTGTCTTGGTGACTATAAACTGGCACAAGCTTTTCAGAGAGCAATTTGGCCATTCCCATTAAGATTAAAAAATGTGCTTGTTCTCAGACCCAGCAAAGACAGTAGGAAATCCAGAAATATCCCACTGGGAAGTAGTCACATAGGGACCCAAGAGGGCACTTCAAGGATCTTTTCTGCATGGAAAGGAATACCTCTCTCTCGCTCTCTTTCTCTCTATCTGATGCACACAGACACATGTTTGCACATGCACACAGAACAACTACAGAGAAACAATCTAAATGAACATTCCTAGGCATGTCGCATTTTGGAAAACTTTGCAGCACTTAAAAAGATAGATTTATATTTTCTGACTGAAGATCTTCAAGATACACCTTAAAGTAGTAAAATTCATATGACAGAGCCCTATCTAAAAACTGATACCATTTATTTAAAACAATCAACCAAACAGAAAACAACAGGACAAAGCTTTCTCCTTTATATGTACATAAGAGGTATTGTTTAGAAGCACAGGGAAAGAGGTATGGAGGACTTCCCCACCCACCCACTGTTAAAAAAAAATGATTTTTGTAGAAGGGGTAATTTCTTATTTAATCTGTATAATAAGAAAGAACATATGTATGTCTTAGTTATAAAATGTTTTAAAAGTAAAATAATAGAAGCATTTCATTTAAAAAAAATAAAGGAAGAGAAAAAGAAAGAAAACTCATGAGCTGCTCTTGCGGGGAGTGCGGATCTCCTGCCAGGAGCAGCTCTCTCCCTGCTTTGTAGGAAGGAGCTCAGTGCAGAAGTCTGAAGACCTGGGTTCAAATCCCACCTCTTCCAGACCTACTAGTAAAGCTCAGTGCCCTCTCCTGTAAAATGGCTGGGCAGACAGATGCAATGAGAACATACATGACTGTTTTTAGCTCAGAATATGGAGACAGTCATTGCTCAGTACATCTTGGTTCTTTTTTGTCTAAAGCAAGTACCTTGGGCAGACTGGGAGCGATCCTGCACTCCTAGGCTGTGAGGCCACACCAGTCCCTCCCGGGTTCTACCTATCTGGAGTCACATTTAATACTCAAAGCCTGACCCCATGCTGCACATGTGCCTCTCCCACTGCTGTTTCTTCTCTGCATGCATGTGTGCTGAGAGGCATCCCCAAAGGCAAGACCACCCTTTGTTTCCTTTTCACAATCTATGGACCCATCCCTTCCTCTAAACTTCAATCCTCCCAACCCCCTGCTACTTTCCCTTGTAAGGAACAAGATGGACCAATAGAGAATGGCTGCAGTTAGTATTCTCCCAATTGGAAGCTCTTTGGCCCCTTAACCAAGATCACTGGAGAAGTGGGCTTGCTCTTGCTGCTGGTTGGGCAGGTAGCATACAGGTATGGGTGACACTGAGGTGGGTGAGTTTGGGGGAGCCAGTACAGATCTGGATGGAACAGTAGTCCCCAGGCTCAGGAGAGGGAGCTGGCAGGCTGCCAGCCTCTTGTTGGTTCTGGTTGAGCCCAGGGGGCCCACAGGACTTTGGTGGAGGGTGGGTAGGCTGCATCTCTGGATTTTGGACCACATTCCCATGCTCTGAATCAGCGCAGGTCCAATAAACTCATACCCTAACCATATCTCAGTCAGACTCCATGGGCATCTCTTCTATCTTATCATCAGTCTTGGGACAGGTCTAAGCCCTTTTTTATTTTGAGACAGGGTCTCGCTAAGTTGCCAACGCTAGCCTTGAACTTGCAATCCTCCTGCCTCAAGCTTCCCAAATTGCTGGGATTATAGGCATGTGCTATGTCCAGCAAAGCCAGGAAAATTCTTTGCATATACTTCAGCTTCCCAACAGAGTAGTATGGGGCCCTGGAGACCCTTATCACCACACATATAGAGGCACAGGGCTTAGCACTTAGTTAGCATGAGATAAATAATGGTCACAGTGGTTTTGTAATTTGGTTAGTTAAAAAATAGGGATAGTATTTTCCTCAGAGAGTTATTGGGATGATTAAAATAGTTAATATGTGTAAAGTGCTTAGAACAGTGTCTGGCAAGTAGAAAGTACAGAAGCATTTATTAAACACAAATAAGAAGACAGTATTAGACCTGGGTGCACATGTATTTATGACACACACACAACTGTGCTTCTGCAAGTCATGTGCAGAGCCACAGCTTCAGCCACTGAACACAGATACACACAATTCCACAGACTCAGATGAAGAACATGCCCAGAGTCCCTTAGGGCCCTGCTCTGTCCAACACACAGGTATACTCTCAGGACACACTCGCTCATTACCCTGTCAACTCTGTGCACGCATACGTGCACACACAGAACTCACTGAGGGAAGGTTGGGGAAATGGCTCTGTCCCTTGGTGTTTTGCCAGTGCTTGGAGAACCTCTGCCCAGGGTGCTCAGACCCTCCTAACTTCAGTCTCCCAATCTACAGATCCTTGTATGAGGCAAAGTCTTTGGCTTTGAGGGTCTGCTAGAACCATATTGTGAGGACATAAGCACCAGTAAACGGGGAAAGCTGAGAACTACCTCAGATTAGGGCAATGCTAGGTAAAAAATTGTAAAAAAAAAAAATTGCCCTCTTTTTACAGATGGGGCAATTGAGGAGTGGAGAAGAATAGCCTAAGGTCACATAGACATCAGGCAGAGCTGGAGGAATCTTAGAGCTCCTGCAAGGTACAGAGCCATTGCTAGTCAGACAGAGGAGACTGCTGCCTTCTAGCCTCTAAGAGAAGGCAAATGCCCTGACCTGGGCACTGATGGGGGCTGGTGGGAGTGGGCAGCAGAGGCCTTAAAGTCAGGCACACAAGCCTACAGCTTCCTCAGAAATGGGCTGATCTCCTGGGATGGGGCTGCTGGGGGATATGAGTGAGGGGATGGAACATTTCCCCTTCCCTGGAAATTGCCCCAGAGTTTGGCCCCTGGATGAGGTGGTGATCCCCTTTAGTGTCTTGGGTGGGCTGTCTGCCTGGACTGTCTCCCTATTTGTATCTGTTCTGGGTCTGTGTAACCCCCTTGCACTGGGGAGCTCTCGGCCCCACTCCCCTTTGTCTGTCGATCTCCCCCCCCCCCATCTCTCCAGCTGTCTCTACCATGCTGTCTCCTGGTCTCCACTCTTAGGGGAATGCAGAATTTTCTCAGGGGTCTCCTCACTTACCAGAGTCCCCCTAAAACAATTTCTCCTGCAGGAGTGTATGGTGAAGCCAGTCTCTTTTAGTGAACCTCCATGACACACCACACCCACCTCCCTGGGCAAACAGCTTCCACTCTGGGTAAAGCTGGACATGTGTTTGTGCTTGTGTGTAAGCGTGTGATAGTGAGAGCTGGAGAAGGGCCCTAAATCCTACCCCTTGCTTGGGTGATTCTGACCTCAGATCCACAGCTATCCAGGATTGCATGCAAAACTCGCAGGAAACAGGCCCCCAAAGCAGTCTGTGGAACTCCACATCCAGAGCCAAAGCTCTGATCACACTGAGCTTTTTGCTGGATCACACTGTCACCTTCCAGGGAGACAACTAAAATGTGTGCTCATAGGGAAACCCCAACCACAAATTTCCAGACCCGGGACCCCAAACGCTGGCTTCAGAAATAGGGAGACTTCAGGCATATGAAACCCACGGTCCAGACATTCCAGAGAGAACAGGAACCCAGGATCCTGGGTCAGAGACGAGCCCCATCCAAAGTTAAGGATACTGGAAGCACCCAAGTCTCGGTGCTATAGACCCTCCCCAGCGACACCAGAGCAACTCCTAGACTCCTGTCCTGGAGGGCGGCTAGCAAGGGACTTACCAGTGCGTATGCGGAGCTGAGCACCGGGCAGCAGAGCAGCAGCGCCAGACCGGGTGAGATCCGGGCGGCCCCCATCGCCACCGCCTAGGGCCGCGTCCCTCGGGGCAGCCGCCGCGGGCCCTGGGGGTGGTTGGGGGTGCAGAGCAGCGTCAGGCCGGGCCGCCCCGCCCACGTCCCGGCCTAGGGGACCCCGGCGTCCGGGCGGCCCGAGGCCCCGGGGCCCGGCGCGGGGCCCATGCGCCAAGGGCGAGCGAGTGAACGAGCGCAAAGGAGAGAGGGAGGGAGGGAGGGAGGGAGGGAGGAGGCAGCCTGAGGCCGGCGGGCGGCGGGCGGGCGCCGAGCGCTGCGGAGCGGCCCGTCTGCCTCGGAGCGGAGAAATCACATCCATATGGCCGGGCCCCCCGCCCCCGGCCCGCCCCTCGTCCCCCTCCCGCGCCGCCTTTTCTTTCTTTCTTTTTTTTTTTTCCCTTTGGGGAAACTGGGAGCTGTGGCTTCGCCCCACGCCCAGTGGGGGAGGGGCGGGGGAGGGGTCGGGGTCGCGGTCTGCGGGGGGCGAACAGGGCTGTTATTTTTAGCTCAGCGGCGGTCTGCAGTAGGGGAATTGGGGCGGGGCAGGGGCTGAGTTTTGAGCCGCGCGGGGCGTGCAGCTCGGGGATGCGATCCCAAGTTTGCAACGACACTGAGCCCTCCGGTGTTCTGACCTCCAGCTCCCAGCCCCTGGGTCCTTCGGCACCCTTAGATCCTCATCCCCAGTCCGCCGCCTCGCGCACCCCCTCCCCATCCTCTGTCCGAGTCCCGCCTGCGCCCGCGCGGCAAGAGCGCGCCTGCGGCCCCGACGCTCTGTCAGCCTGTCTGTCAGTCCGTCTCCAGCTCCCCTGGCCTTGGCCTCCGTTCTTCCAGCAGCCCCAAGCTCTGTTTCGGTCACTCCCTCGCTCGCTCCCTCCCCTCCCCCTTCTTTCTCTACGAAAACATTTGCAAGTTTCCAAAAAAGCCACTGAGCTGAGCGGCGCGGGGCTGGCGGCTCCATCGGGCTCCGTGGAGGCGCCGCCGACCGACTCCGAGACAGAGCAGCCTGGCCATCTGGCCAGGCCGGGAGTCACCCCTGCCTAATTCCGGCCTCCTCCCCTGAGCTCCGGCCCCCGGCCCCGACTTACTCCGAGCGCGCCGCCGCGGCCCCCGCCTTGCCATGGGTGTCGGGGCTCCCCCGACAGCCTCCCTAAGCCAGCGCCCCGTCCGCGGCCCCGGGGGAACTTCATGGAGCTCTCGGGATCCCCCCTGGCCGGCCTGGCCTCCAGCGCCCCCCGCCCGGCCGCTGTTCGGAGCCGCCGCCCGCCGCGCGTCCCTCGCCTCGGCGTCTGCCGCTCCCCCTCCCTCGCGGCCCGGGCGCCTCTTCCCTCCCCCGCGCCTTCCCTGGGCCTCCTCCCCCACCCCTTCCATCGCCTCCAAGGCGGTGTACGGAGGGACAGAGCGGAGCCAGCTGCCCTCTGCCCGGGGACATTTCTCCGGAGGCCGGACCCGGGGTCGTACAGCGGCGGGATGACCGTTGTCAGGGAGGTGGGGGACAGGGTCTGGGCAGCTGACATCGGGGCCTGAGAACCCAGCCCGGGACGCGGCGGCCGCTTCACGCTCTCCTTCGGGAAAGCACGTTTCCTCATCCCACCCCGATCGCCCAGCCCCGGCTGTTGAATAGGAACGCTCAGCCTCAAAGCAGGCCCTCGTCACCAGAGGATTCCCTGGGGAGGCCGCCCAGTACTCTGCGCGCCTCCGGCCGCGGCGCTATCTAAGCGCCCTTAGGGCTCTGGTTCTGGCTGGGTCGGGGACCCTGGGGAGGCTGCTCGGCCGCCAGCCCTAAGCCTGGCTTGGCCGCCGACGCCCTCCGGTCCCGCCCCGCCCTTGCTTCTCCCACCTCTCTCCATCCTAGGTCCCATTCCTCGTCCGTAGGTCTGCCGGCCCCTAGACCTGCTGCTGTCCCTGCCGGGGTCTCGAGCCTACGTCCTGCTCCCTCCCTGCCGGGTATCTCTCCTGCCTTCTTCAAGTCTAGACCCATTCAGCCTGTGGCTGGGCCTCTCCATCTCCGTGCCTCACCCAGCCCGGGTGGCTTGAGGCTTCAAAACCTGGGATTCAGTCACCCACCCTCAAATTTCCCTTCCCTTCCCCCTGCCCACCCCCAAATGCTTGCTACCCCGCTGGAGTCCCCTGGGGATCCTCGACATGGGGAAGGTTGGGAATAGTGCAAAGGGGCTGTGCTTTGTGCTTGGAAAGGGACCCCTGAGTTTTAAGAGGAGGGGACCGTGAACCCCAAGCCTACCACCTCCTTAGGTACCAGATGGGGAGGTCAGGCGGAGGAAGGGGTTGGGAATGTCCGGAGGAAGTTAAACTACATATGGTGCCCTGGAAAATATTATGGGCCAAGTGGCAGCCTACTCTTGCCCATTTACCAACTGTTGCGTCCTGTTGTCTGGACCTGTTTCCTCATCTGCAAAATGGGCCCTTTTAACTTTTTACTGAAGATGCATGGCATCAGGTACTCTCCATAGCTATTCTTTGGAAATGAGCTCCTGGGAGCCCCCAAACCTGCTCTGCATCTCAGGGATGGTCCCTCCTATCCATGTAAAGGAGCCCTACAGCCCAAGCCCTCAGGCTGCTAGAATCCAGCTCAGCCAACCCCTCTCCAGGATCAGGCTCACAGTTATCTTCTAAAACATCTCTTTGGCTGCAGCCCCCTTTTGTACCTACTGCCCTAGAGTGTCTTGTTCTGGCATTCAAGGACTCTGCTGTTTGAGACATTTTCCTCCAAAGATGACTCTCCCCAGCAGTAACTGTCCACTGGACTTCTGGCCTTCTCCCTGCATTCATCCACTTTTGTCCTTACTGTTTCCTCTGCCAGGATCCTGCTCTTCACCCATTGATACCCCTCGCCCATAGATACCCTCCCTCCTTGTGTCTCCATATCCTCCATTGCTGGGGAGCTGTGATTTCCTGTCTGCCTCCTTTGGAGTGTGGGCTCCTTGGGACTGGAGACCAAGGTCCAAGTGTCCAGAGTGAACACTCATGGTTCTTAAGAGTTATGTTTTGAGGGTCTCAGCTTTATGCCCCTGTCTGAGTGACTCTGAGTTTTAGGGTTCTATGACCACTGACCTCCCACTGTCTTCCCTTGATAATAACAAAAGAACATTCATGGAGGGATCAGAAAGGTCAAGAGGTAAACCTAAGGGGTGATGGGGCTGAGTCCTTCTCAGATCTAATACCAGAAAGCTTGACACTTGCAACAAATAATATTTGCACTTGGGAGGGTCAGGGTGGGCTGTGGACAGACTTACAGAAAGGCGTATGATGGGCTCTAAGTCTTAAAGGACATTTTCCTAGCCTTAACTTATGAGCCTAACCCCAGAGTTCTCTGCTGGACATTCCACAGCTGTGTGTGGGGCCGCTGACCCACTAATTCACCCCCAGGCCTCTGGTTAAACTGCCACCATGGGGGTGGGGGTGTCACACATTAACTGGTAGCACCCCAGCACCTGGCAGAGCCAGCCTTAACCTCTTTGACAGGCAGGGCCCCAGGGTCAGTTTCTGGTTAGTTTCAGGTCAGTTTCAATGGGATGTGGAAAAGCCTGGCTAGGACTGGGGAGTGGGTCTGAGTCCCTCTCAATGATCCCTAAGCTGGGGCCTAGCAGGAAAAGCCATGGCAGTCACTAAAGCTCAGAACTAGAGCAGGGGCTGGACTTTGGCTCCACCCCTTGCTAGTACAGCAGCCCCAGGCTGACAGGCCTCTGCAGCCAGCCGCCACTGTGAGTAAGGCTCTGGCCAAGGTATACAGACCTGGGGCCAGGGTGGGCACCAGACTTGAACAGGAAAGACAGAGTCTCAGCTCTCTGAGGGCTGCAGCCTGGCCTCACTGGGAGCTCTCTGAGATAAAAGGTCTACATCTGTTTCTGAGACATCACACGCTTCTGATCCTTCATCCCAACCCTGGCCCCAAAGTCACTTGTATCCTAAGATTAGCCTTGCTGTCAGATTGGGCTTTACGCCCATGATGAACCCTGACCCCAGACCAAATCCTTATCCTAGTCTGATCCCTAACCCCTGGTTGAACCCTGACCTCAGACTGAGCCTTCACCCAGGGCTCAACCCCAGACCTCTCTTGGGTTCCAAGCCCCTCTGGAAGATTTTCAAGGCAAGGGGCCAGTAGGGGAGGGGATGGCCAGGCCATAAGTGAAGCGAGGTGCCACTTTTACAGCCATTTCAGCTGCTCATAAACACCCCCCACTCGGCAGAATCACTGGAGCCTTGAATAGCAGCTGGATGGCAGCCCCCTCCCCTTACAGCAGGGGCCTGGATTTCCCACCTCTCTGGAAAGCAAAGGGAGGGAAGATGGGGCACAGGGACCAGCAGATTCTGTCAGGGAATACTCCTAAAGCAGCTGGAGGTATAGGCTTCCTCTCTGACTGATCTCATGGTCATGCCCCCCCGCTGTCACCATACCAGACCTACAGACATGGGTTCACAAGAGCAGCCCTTGTCTGCTCCATGGCATACACAGGTGTGTAAATGCTCACCCCGTGGGGAACCACAACCTTGCTTCTCTTAGATGTTCTCAGGCCCCTGGAGCTCCCTTGGTCCCCACTTACCTGGAGTCTGCAGGCCTTCTAGATCAGGCCTGAAGCTGCACAGGACACTCACGTCGGCCATGGGGAGGCCATGGATCCCTCTCAAGCAGCTTCTCAGGTCCAAGCCTGAGTGAGGATGTGGCCGTTGGGGATAGGAAAAGCTCTGACTCAGAGCTTTTGCTTGAAAAGAAAAATTAATTATTTTTTACCAAGCCCTGCAGTGGCCCAGGACTTTGTCCCAGACCCCAAGCATTGCAGTGTTCTGAAGCCCTGGGCTGGGCCCTCCCCACAACCCTCATGGGTATGCCTTCCAGGCACCCAGGCCACCTCGGTCTCTCAGGTGAGTATGTGCCTCAGTGATCCTTTTCTTGCCCTGCCAACTCTCTGTCTCGGATTAACTCTTCTTTTGTCTGTCCCTGTGTCCCTGTCTGACCCTTCTGGCCCTTTCTACAGCTTAATATACCAGGCCAGCATTGGGTATGATTTTGTTCAAGTTTAAGTCACCCTGAGGATTCAGATGGGGCCTAAGTCTGCTTCATTCCCACATCCTAGACAGGAAAACTGAGACCAGAAAAGTCCTGACCTCCCTCACGGGGTATCCAGTGATTAGGAGAGATGTGGGGAAACTTATTTCATCCCAGTCCTTGTCCTGACCCCTGTAGCCCCTGTATCTGATTCCTTTTTCACTGGAATGTGGGCTTCTGGTGTACAGCTACAGGAAGCCCTCTCTGTCTGCCCCCATGTTACTATGCCTCTCATGCTCATGTCTTGCTTGTACACTGAGGCTGGGGACTATGGACAGGATGACATTCTTCTGAGGGTCTATAGAATGGGCTGTGGCAGAGCCAGTGCTGGATGCTGATTATGAGGATGTTGACAAGGAGAAAGAAACCCTACAAAATCCTGGAAACCTCAGCCCAGGGTCCCTGGGCCCAGCGACCCTGGCTGGAGGCCGCCCTTCTGCCTGAGCCCAGCTTGAACTGGTTTGTGTCTGCAAGTTTCAGGCTCAGCCTGATGAGGTATAATGATTCACATGGCAGCTGCTGCTCAGCACATTCCAGGCCTAGCCTCCAGTGCCCAGCATGTGAGGTGGCTGGCCCTAAAACACCCCTTTTCCATTGGGATATGTCCCTAGGGCCCTCAACCCCAGGAGCCACCTCTTCCCAGGTCTTCCAGGCTCCTGGGGAGGGTACCACACATTATAGTTTTCAGTGTATCTTTTGGTTCACAAACTAGAAAGGGAGGCAGGGAGCTGTTTAATACCTGGTCTCCGGGTAGGGGAAACAGGCTCAGTGAGCAGAATGGATCGTTCACAAGGCTGCTGCCCAGGGTTACTTCAAAATGTGCTATTACAGGGACATCCTACGTCCTGGGATGCATTGTCCATTCTGTGGCCAGGGCCAGTAGGGGACCAGGTTTCCATTTTAAGGGTCAGTGGGCAGTCAGATCTAAAAGAGGAAGGGCTCCCCGGCCTCTGTTAAGCTTCCCTGCAGCCCTGACCCTTCACTCCTGAAGCCTTTCCCTCCTCCTTAATCCATGTGCCCTGTCCCACTCTTCCCACCATCCCCATTCTCACTGGCCAGGGAGCAGGAAACTGGGGCCCCTTTCTGCCCTGACCTGTGAGAATGTGAGCTGGACGTCTTCCTGCCCATTGCCTCAGTTTCTGATCAGACATTAACAGATGGGCAATTTGAGATTCTAATGGGCTCCTTAAAGTGCCCAAGCACTGCTGTCTTAGACACAGGCAGATCTTTGAATCTGAAAACCTGAGGGCCTCTCTCCCCTTAAGCATGGGGGCTGCTAGTACAGTTCGTGTCCCTCCAGTGGGCCCCAGCCTAGGGCTTTGAAGGGCGAGGCCAGCCTTCAGCCCTGGGGACAGGAAGTCGTGTGTTGGTCCTCGGTCCTGGGGAAGGAGGCAGGGGGAGAATGGCTGCTCAGACCCAGCCATGTTTACCTGGGCTGGGCCCCCTTGGAGCTCAACAGGCTTCCATTCATTGGGAGCCCTATAACCCTTTGGGGCTCCCTGAGGCTCACAGCTCCTGGACGCCAAGCCTGGCTTCCACACCCCCGACCCCAGACCTAATGGGGACCATGGACAGCAGGTGAGGCATGAGTGGGGAAGGCCTGGGGATGGTGGGTGGGAGGCTCAGACTGGCTTTGGTTTTTACATTCTGTGTTGGAGTATTGATTCCTGCCTCATGCACACAGAGGAGCTGATGGGAAGACTCAGGGAGGTGATGGAGGTTGAAATGTTCCTTCAGTGGCCAGGGGCCTTCATAACTGTTTTCTCCTAAGTCAGAATGACGTCCCCTCAGACTAAGCTGCCAAAGGCACATCCTCAAATCACAGGGCCTTCAATGTTCCCAACCACCTACTTCCTTGTTGCGATCCCATGCCCTCCCTTGGGTTGTTGACCATCCAACCTTGCACACCACTGGAGTAGGTGGCGTCCCCCTTCCTCTCTAGCCCTCTCTTTCTCATCACTTCAATCAATCGTTTTGGAGGCAGAAAGGCTGGGATTGGTTAGATTGTGAGGGATGAGGCCCTAGAGCTTGCTTATCCCAGGGTTGGGCCCTTTACAGTCCACCAGTCATACTTTATGTGAGTGAGTGACGGTCCCCTCTGAATGGAAGGGGGGCCGCAGCAGCATTTGGTGGAAGAATTGTGGCTTGGGGCTTTGACTCCTGCCCCACTCTCCCATGACTTTTCCATCCTGGTCCTCAGGTCCTCCAGCTGCTTCCTGGGGTTAGAGTGGACACTCTGCAAGGCCCTCTCAGCCCTGAGATTCCCTGTTGGTCAGCTCCGAGGGGATCCCTGCATGGCAGCAGAGGGGTGAGAGAAAGCTCCCACTCAGATCCCCTTTTAGCAGTGGCCCCACATGCCCTGGGCAACCTGGCCAGCCGCTGGGGACCCTGGTGGGGGCTAGAAGTGGGTCTAGCTTCCCAGACGCCTTCCGGGTGGGGTGTGACTTCCCGCTCCAGTGGTTGTAAAATGCCCAGAAGCCTGGTGGGTCTCTAGTGTGTGTGGGAGGGGGGGTCTAGGCCTCGGAATACCCCCCTCCCAGGCGTGTTTGACACGTGTTTCCGCCTCTCCCGGCATGGGCTCCCGCAGCTGCTATTTATAACCTTTAAGAGCTCCTGCCGACTGCAAAGTTTTCTTAAACTCAAAATATCACCAAGGTCCTGGGCACGCGTTCCAGAGGCCGCTGGGTCCTGTGGTTTGAAGGGAGGAGGGGACCAGGAAGGAGGAGGTGGTGGGGAGGGGGTTAACTCAGACACTGGGTCCTAGCTGGGGTCTGTGGCCCTGAGACCTCAGATGAGGAACCCTAGTCTTGACACTCTGGTCTGTTTGGCTTGGAGGTATCCTGTATGTGGGTGGTCCTTAGTCATGCTGGGCCATTTAAGGACACCTGAGCCTCAGTTTCCTCTCATCTTGAGTGCCTCAGTGGACACTAGCTAGATGGATTCTGGGAACATCTCTGGGGCCAGGATCAGAGCTGTTTCTGCCTGGCTAACCAGCACTAGCACAGCCTGGCCCAGAGGACACTGGCTGAACTGGTCAGAGAGAGGTAGCACTTCAGGAAGGTTTAAAAAACTTCATATGTAAGGCTATGTCTAGAGAGGGTATCAGCATGCCAGAGGTCACCCCCTCAGGTAGACCAAGTCCCCAGGCCTTCTTATGGTCCATGCCCTCTGAGTTTCCTATCAGCTGTGAAAGAGGCTGAAGGGCCCTCACTGGGGACAGGTAAGTCACTGCTTTATAGGAGATTCCAGCAAAAACAGGAGAGTGGCTATACCTAGTTCAGAAACCTTCTTGAAGCTGGAAGAGACATTGGCAGCCCCCTGGCCAGGCTCAGCCAAGGCAGGATGCTGCCCAAAGTCACACGTCCAACTCCTTCCTGCTCTGTCCACTGCTCTATCCCTGGGGTCCCTCTGCCTCCTTCAGGAGTGGGTGAAAAGCCCCATTTCCTGGAATCAGTCACGTTCTCCTGGGCCTAGGCATCTCCCAGCTCTACTGCTCTCCTTTCCTTCTCTGGTTTCCTGAGTCAGGATGGGGACACAGAGGTATGGAACCGCAGCCCTGGCTTCCCAAACCATAAAGCACATCCTGTCCCTACAGGTAACACCTTCTCCGTGCCTGGCTGGCTCCATCTCAATGAGCAGAGCTGGATCCAGGATGGCTCTATATCAGTCTTCCAAGTCAAGCAAAACCACAGAGGAGGGAGGGGAAATGATGACCTAGCAGACAAAGGAGAGGCAGGGGAGAGAGAGGAACCCTTCTAAAATCCAGTCCTGCCTCCTGTGGCTCCTGAAGTTCCCTGGATCCGGTTGCTCATTGCCTAAACACTCTTGCACTTCCAGTGTGCTGGACCAGGCATGGAGACCCCAGGGGGGTGAGGCAGATATGCCCTGTGTTCCCATTCTTTGAGTCCTCCCTGAGATGTGGGCCTCTGCCCTTGCCCTGCTGGGGTCTGGCTTGCTCTTCCCATCTCAGCCTAGGCAGCTCTTGAATGCCCTTCAGATGTTCTTCCCTTCTGAAGGTTTCCTGGGTCTGCAGCCCTCAACTCTCAGCAGGGTGAGACCTCGGACTCCCGATTCTTAGGAGATTTATTACTTTTGTGGTGCTAGGGATCAAACCCAGGTCCTCTGAAACCCTAAGCACATTCTACCACTGAGCCCTCCCCTCTGATCCTGTTTCTTCATAAGAAGGCAAATCCCAGGATCTCAGGACTCCTTAGTACTCTGACAAGTCCCTGACATTTTACTGTTGGAAAGTTCTTCTTCTAGAGCCCCGTGAGATTGACTTTACCTGATGGGGAGTTCTCAGAAAATCACCGGACAGCTCAAGGGCAGAACTGGAGCAATTCTAGCTCAACCTTCAGCTGGAACAAGATGCCTGGGAGGCCAGGGGTTGCAGGGAGGATTCACCTTAGTCTCCCATCCCAGCCCAACCCAGCCCAGTTGTCACTAGGGCTGTTCCCTCAGTGGGACAATGGGAGTGGGAAGATTGGCATGTTCTCTCTCTGGCTCTCTCTCTGGCCCTGGGTTTGCAGAAGCTCCTGATAACCATGATGTTTTCCTGAATAGCATTTACAATGATTACAGGTTGGGAGGAGGCTATGGGCATGCTAGTTGGTGGTGGGCTAGGGAAGGGGTTTCTCTGGGCCCTATGATATCCCCTGCTCTATGCATTGCAAGGGTCTCCTGAAGGCAGAGCCCTCCTTCGGATGGGATGGGTGGGGCTCATTATCAGACAATGCTCTCAGGGGTACAGGAATTTCCCAGTCCTCCCCAGCTTATCTGCAGCCTAGTATGAGCCCTTTGTTTGTGCAGAATGTCAGCCCATTGTCTGCCTATTGACAAGACTCTGTCTTTCACTGAAACCTGGGCAGGGGGCAAAGGTCGGGGCATTGGTGCTTCAGTGTCTTCTGACATTCAAATTGTCACTGGAAAATGGTTACTCCACCTAACCCAGCTCCCAACCTGAGAGCCCCTGACCTCAGCCCTGGCTCCAGAATTTCATGAATCTCTTAGAGCAGAGTGTTTCAGTTCACGTGCTATGGAGAGCAGGGTGCCTGGTCTGGCTCCTTCTCATCTGCCTGGAGGTTTTCTGACCTGGCACTTGCATGTTTCTGGGTTGACCGGAGAGCTTGCACCCCATTCCTGGGCACCTGTGTCTCTGAATCTGCTGTGGGCTCCCTGTAGCCCTCAAGGCTGGCCTGATGAGAACTTGCCTGCCCTCCAGCCATCCCTCTTTCCCTTTGGCCTTCCCTCTGCTTGCCCTGGGGTCTAAGATATGGGAAAGGAATGGGTCGGGAGCCTTCCAGAGAGTGCTTTCCCACGAGAGCCAAGCTCTGACCCCATCCTTATCTGGCCTGGATGTGCCAAGAATAACACAGATGTGGAGACTTGGGAGCCCCAAACCCAGGGACGCTGACCTCCCCAGCCCAGCTGCTCTGCATGGGCCTCTATTTCCCCTTCTGTGAGTGGTGGGGAGCCTCCAGAGCTGTGTGGGAGGAGACAGTAGAAAGGCCTCAAACACCTTGACATGCACGTGCACACACATCACACACAAGCACGCACGTGCTCGCTGCACACACATGCTTAGCCTGCACCAGGTGGGCCTGGTGGGGTGTCTTTAGCTTTGCTCCTTCTTCCCAGTGCCTGTTCCTAATAGAGAGCTCCAGGGTGTGGAGCATTAGGGGTGTGTGTGTGTGTGTGTGTGTGTGTATGTGTATGCAAAGGCAAGTGTGTATGTATATATATATATATATATATATATATATACATATGTATGTGTGTGTGTGTGTGTGTATATATATATATACACACACATGTGCAAAGGTATGGGGGTGTGTGCACAGGTGTGTGAACATGCATGCTAAGGCACCTATCTAGCTGGGAGGAGGTATGTAGAGGTATGTGGGCAGGAGTGATCCTGCTCTGGCCCTTGACCTTATGGGTATTCATGCACACACACTCATGAATGATTCTTGTCGGCCCCAGGGATGGCAGAATGGGACAGGCAGGGCTGGCAATTGTGGAGTGGGGAGAATCCGGGAACCGCCGGATATCTGCAGACAGATCAGACACACGGTGGGGGCAGGTTAGCCTGCCTGGGGATCCTCTGTGTGTGTCTGAGTGCATTTTAGGCATAACCACACCAGGTGGGCAGCTAGATATAGAAATACCCAAACGGACAGGTACCGAAATTGACCCTAACTATTCCTGGCTGGGTGTTTGGGCCATCTTCAATGCAAAGTCCACACCCTGTACCACAGAGGGTTTCTGTGTGGCCACTTGAGGCAAGGCCACAGCTGGTGCTGGGTGGGGCAGAGCAGGGACAGCCCTGGGTCTGGTGGGGCCACCAGAACTAGGTGGGGTTTGTAGGGGGAGAGTGAGGCCCTCCCATCCAGCACTGCCTCTCTGCTGGCATCACCACTGTTTCCTTCTTGTCACCTCCATCACTGTCATCCGGGTCCCCTGTACCACTTTCTTTCTCATTGCTGTGCCCTGGTCACGGCCGTGCATGTCTATCTTTCTGCATCCTTTTCACGTACTCACTCCTTGTCCGCCAGGTGGCTTGAGAGCTAGAGAGAGGTGAAAATGAATTTGCCTTATACCCTGTGGGAACTGAGCTCAGAGGTGACAGGATCGTGAGCATGCACATGTGTACCTAGACTTATCCTTCCCTGTATGACCTTTGTCCCTGCCCCACCTCAACAACCCTCTCTTCGCTTGTCTCCTGGTCTGTCTCCATGTCTCTAGAGCTCTCTCTGTCCTCCTGTCTCTGTCTCAGTCTCTGCCATGGTCAAGGATGCTGTCTCCAGTTTCTCCATGACGGCCCTGGAGAGCCGGTTCCTCCTCCCAGCCAGCGTGAACTGTTTGCCTGAGACAGTTGGTCCATCCAGTCAAACAACCACTCAATTCAGACTCCTCGTCTGACTGACGGGTTTTTTTTTCCTCTGCTAAATTTACTTGCATTTTTGACTGAATTGGGCATTCAACAGAGGTTGTGTCCACATGCCCCCACCCCGCCCATGCCAACAGACGACAGGCTCACAGGCAGACACGCACGCAGAGCTGGCCTGGAGCACCTAGACATGCTTATACCCACGCGTGGCCATAGCCTCGTGCCCATGGTGACACATGTAAACACGCAAGACTACAGACTCCCACGCAATCACACATGTGGCCCCACCCTCAGGCCCATGGTTGCACACACACAGACCACACACACCACGCAATCACACACACATTCACACCTCATGAGCAGTGTCTATAAACACTTAGACCCTGGGGAAGCCTTGGGGAAATGGAGGCAAGGGGAGGGAAGAGCATGGCCCAGGGTCCAGAGCTGGGCAGAGCTCCAGCACACAGCCTGGGATGCCACAGGCTCGCTCCTCCAAAACCGGCTCACTTCGCATTCTCCTCTCTCCTCTGTCCGCCTGTCCAGGGGGGGTTTCTGGTCATTTCAGGCCACTACTGAGCCCCTGCAAACCTCAATAGCAGCTCCCAGACCCTGATCCTAAAAGGGGACTCTTTTTTTTCTTCCAAGGACAATAAATATTTGCTCTTTGGGAGACTGCTGGTGGGAGAGTACAGGGTTTGGCCCAGTGGCAGGGAATGTCCAGGGCAGTCAGGGAGGCCACAGGCCATGCTGGGGGGAAGGGCTGGGCCCTTGTCCGGAAGCTGGACCAGCAGGCAGGCCTGGGGAGCTGGGGCTCCAGGCTATACCCCATTCTATTTCCTCTGACCCCAATACCAGTCTTCTTCTTGGTTGCCTTGGCAAACATTCTGGTACCCCCTCGTCCCTTCTATCCTAAGCCTGACCCCTTAACGGTCTTTTATCTGCTCCATTTATCCTCGACAGCCCCCTGTCCTTCTTATTCACTCAGATGCACGGCCCCACTTATGTTCTGACTCTTTGGAGCAAATAAGAGGTTCAGTCTTCTCAGACACACTTTCTGTCTCCCCCACTTAGGCTAGCTATGTAGGGCACAGCAGGTGACCCCCAAGCCAGGACCCTGAGAAAAACTGTCCCCCTGAAGGCAAGGCTGTGCCCTCTTCCATATGGACCAAGTCCTGTCCCCATAATGTCCCTCATGAGGCCCTAGGTCCTGGAGGCTCCTGCCCGCCCAGCCCTCTTTCATGCTGAATTGGGCTCCCAAATATAGCGGCCGTGGCCACAGCCGGCCAGGACACCACAGCCCCAAGCGTCAGTCCTGGGCCGGGATCAGAGGGGCAGGAGCTGATTATAGGTCCCTGGGCCAAACCCAGGGCTTGCCTGCCAGCCCGCTGAGCCCTGCCACCCCCACCCCTAGAACCACAAGGTTGGAGCATCTGGTCCCCGTCAGCACAGTGGGCAGAGGGAGGGGCCTGGGAGTTGTGTTTGGCCTGCCCGAGGACAGAGTTGTCTGTGTGTGGTGTGGGGGCAGTGAGGATGGGCTGGGACGTGGGGGCAGAGACTGTCCTCTGAACCCATCATCATATTGCCTCACCACTGACCATTGTACAGATGGGGAAACTGAGGCCCAGGAGGACCAGGGACTGTCCTGGGTCACAGAGCCTGGGGAGTCTTCCTCCTTCCCCTCAGGCGCTCTTTCCCAGCTTTCATGGCCTGGGGCTCTGCCTCCGGGAAGCGGCCACATCCTGTTGGTGGCAGAACAGCCCTTCTGGGAAGTCCACCTTGGAGTCAGACTTTCACCCAAGGCCTTGTGAGATGATGCAGATATTCATCTCCTCGTGGTCTTTATGTCTGCCTCGTGACACCTCTAGTGAGAGTTGCTGGGAGCTCTTGTCCCCACCAGGGCCACGTGCCTGGTCTGTATAGCTAGGAAGGGACCTAGAAAACTCTGGGTAGCATGTGGTAGCAACTTCACATCTCTGAATACATGCATGTGTCTCTGAGGGTGAGCAGCATCCTGGGGGCCTGTCTGCACCAGGACAGGGTCCCCAGGACCTGCTGCATGGCAACATTTGACCTACTTCTAAGGCTCTGGGTCTGGCCCAGGCCGCGTTCTCGACTCCTCCGGGAAGTGTGGGACTTCGTCCCAGCCCAGAGGCTGTGGGCCAGGAGAGGCGGGCTGGGGCGGGCCAGGGCAGCCTGCGGAGCCTGCGGCCCGGGGTACAAGGGCACGTGGGTGCCTGACCCTCATTCCCTGCCTCTGGCTCTGGGGCCCACAGGATAACCAGGCCTCCTTGCTCTCCCCCTCCCTCCACGTGTCACCATACTCTAAACTCCTCAAACTGGCTCTGATGGGACAAGGGACATTCCTGAACACTACCAGGGATGTCTGCCAAGCACCCACCACTGTTGTTGGCCAAGAGTTTATTCTTTCTCCTGCCCCACCCTTGTCCACACGGGGCAACAGGCGGGGCCATTCTGGAAAGCCACCAGCCCGGTCCTGGGTTCTGGGTCTTTTTTTTTTCTTTTGGTACCAGGAATTGAACACAGAGGTGCTGCACTGAGTCATATCATTCCAATCCTTTTCGAAAAAAAAAAAAATATTTAGAGACAGGGTCTCTCTAAGTTGCTTAGGGTCTCCTAAGTTGATGAGTCTTGCTTTGAATTTGCAATCCTCCTGCCTCAGACTCTCCAGCTGCTGGGCGTGCATGTCTAGGTTTTGTTTGGGGTTACAGTCCTAGAGTTCAAAGTTCTGGGTCCTGGATCTTGAGACCTGGATCTAGGGTCTAGGTTTAGAATCCTGGGTCCAGACTGGGCCCAGTAGTATCAGCCTGTGATCCCAATGACTTTGGAGGCTGAGGCAGGTGGAGTGTAAATTTGACACCAATCTGGGCAATTTAAGGAGACTCTGTCTCAAAATTGAAAAAAAAAAATAACTGGGGTTGTAGCTCAGTGGTAGAGTGCCACTAGACTCAATCCCCAGCACTGCAAAAAAAAAGAAAAAAAAGAAAGAAATCCTGGGGTGCTCAGAGTCTAGTCCTGGTCTCTGGATTTTGGGTTCCAAATGTAGGGTTCAGATTGTGAGGTCTGAGTCTGGGGACAGTGTTGTGGTTTCCAGGTTCCAGGTTTGGGGTTCAGGAACTAAAGAGCAGTTCCCATCCCTTCTACGCCCCCTGCTGGCCGGCCATTATGGTCAAGTTAGTTGTGTGGGGGGGTCACTCTTACTTCTTCAGGCTGTTAAGAAGTCTCAGCGGTGGATGGGAGAGTGGCATAAGGAATAAACGTGAATTGGGGTGGGCAGGAGGAGATGGCTGGAGGTCTTGGGGGCAACTGCTGTCTGCATTACTATCCTGAGGGGCTCTCTGCAGTGGCTCCTGTCAGTTGTTTGGCAGATTCCATTTCCCCTCACCCTACTGCAGAGGTAGGTTTGGGAAAGGGGTTTTTATCCCTCTCTGAGAGGTGGGTAAACTGAGAAACTTGGGACATTTGTTCAGCCAACATTGATTAAATGCCTACTGTGTATCGGATTCTGGGGATATATAGCTGTGTGTGCAAGAGAGAAGATTTCTGCTGCGACAGTTGCCACTCATGGGAGGGAGGACACATCTGGGAGATAGGAGAAGAAAAACGAGCTCATTTTAGGGTGTGCATGGATAGGGAGTCAGGAGAGAGATAGGGCAGAGGCAGCAGGCAGGCTCCTCATAGGAGTAGACATCTCCATGAGACCAGAAAGTGACAAGGAGCAGAGGCCAGAGTCCCAGGCATTTGTATGGAGAAGGGAGAGGGGAGCAGCCTGTGCAAAGTCCCTGGGGGTAGATGGGAGTGGGCTGGGAAGAACCTGGAAGGCAGCCCATGTGGCTAGGGCTCTCCTGCCTCAACACATGGGGCCCTCAGAAATCAGGGCCCACATCTTTCACTGTGTCTTTCACCTTGTCTGAGGACAGAGGGAGGTAAGTTGGCTGCCCCCAGAGAGGGATATGCATCTGACTGGGTCACAGCTCAGACATCAGAGTTTGCGGAGCTCTCTAAGCCCCTTGGGCTTTGCCAGAATCTTGCTTGCTAAGCTGATATTCCTAGAAGCTCAGTCTGGGACCTGGAAGAGAGGGGTCAGGGCCAGGCCCTCCCTGCCCACCTGCCCATTCATAATCTTGCTGCTGGCTTCTGATAACCAATCTTGCTGGAAGCAGAGAGGTCAGACTCTGGGAGGGCATTAGCAGCCCCTGCTAGGAGCCAGGCATCTGCTATTGATTTGAGTGTGGTCCTGTGGGGACGCCTGGGGCACTGTTGCTCCAGGAGTTCACAGGGGAGTCCAAGAGTCACTCAGACAGAGGCCTGGCCCAGCCTCTCTGTGAGCCCTGGTGAGGAAATGGGATTTCAGGAGCATGCCTGTCCTGTGTATAAGGAAGGGGACCAAGACACACTTTCCCTCCTACCACCCTCCTCTGGGTGGCACTACAAGGCTCTGGCTGGATAGCCTGTCCACCTGGTCTACAGACCTGGAAGCTGGGCCAGGATGCTCATGTCAATCACCCCTGTCTGAGTCAGTATTGGGTGGTTTCCAAGGGATGACAGTTGTGTGAGGATGAAAGAAATGTGCGGGGGGGGGGGAAGGGTGTCTGGGTGATCCTGTGCATATGTCTTCTCTCCTGGGCTTTGGTTTTGCCCTGATGAATGAAAGGGAATTGAGTAGTATTTTTTTGGATTTCCTGTTAGTGGCTGGGGCCACTGTGGGATGTCCAGAGTCAACTCTCCTGAGGGTGAGCAGGCACAGGCCATGGGGCCCAGGGGTCTGTCTCTGTAGCCCCCCTAAGGCTGTCTTCTCCTTTTGTGGTATTTCTGGATGTCTCTGCAGACCCTCTCCCCCCACCTCTTCTTTCTCAATAGTGTTGCCAAACATCTGGAAGAAAAGTGAAAAACTTGCCCCCCCAACCCCGGATGTTGTCAGATTTCCAGATGTGGGGTGTTCTGCCCTCCAGATGAAGGCAGGAATGTGCTCCAGCTGGGGGTGGGGGAGAGAGGGACCCAGTCCTGGACTGTTGATCCTTCATAGTAAGGCCGAGTGACAGGATGACTGGGACCCAGGCCCTGCAGGAAGATGGTGGGGTATCCCAGGTAGAGGCCCTGATGTTTCCCCCTCTCAGGCTTGAGCTACCCCCCCCCCTCCACACTTGGGAAGTCTCTTGGGGCCTGGGGGTGGGGACACTGCCTCTGAAGTTTCTATCAAAGGCTCTAGGCACTTAAAAATAACCAGGAACACCCTCTTCCTACCCCCCCAGGCACAGACACTGGGCAGGGAACAGAGCCCAATGTGTTTGCAAGATGTCCCCTCTCTCTGGAAAGGCCTTATGCCACCTCAGCCTCCCCTACCTCCCCAAATGGTGGCTCAGCCAGGGTGTGTTCTGTCACCGCCATTTGCTGAGGGCTAAGCACCAAAGGTTAGTTCCAAGGACTGGGCACTCTCGGATAAGCCTTGGGGGGGTGGGAGCTGGGAGTGGGCATGGAAGGGTAGAAATTGAGATGAGTGTCTTGGGCTGGGACAAACCCTGTCCAACATCTTGGGGTCCTTCAGAGATACAGATTCTTTACTAAAATCCTGGGCAGAGGGAACTGTGGGGCAGTGTCAGAAAACTTCCTGGAAAGGGGGTGGTGGGGCTGAGTGTTGCAAGTGCCAAACAAAGGAGGGCTAAGGGCCCCAGGCAGAGGGCATAGTGGGAACTATGATCAGGCAGGGAGCTGGGCCCTGAGGTATGCAGGGAAAGGTAGGAGACTGGGTGCTGCTCAGGGAGGGCAGTGAGAAGCCAGGGGTAAGACTTGGGAAACTGACTTCAGGGCCAGGCACAGGCACCTAGGAGGGAGACTATTGAACTGGCCTGGGGAAATGGCCCTTGAGACAGCCATTCTGTTGGCACTGGGTCTGCCTGGAGACCCTTGCACCCGTAGCCAGGGCTGCAGCTGCCTGCCATGGCCAGACACACACAGGCACAAGTAAGCACCCCGACACAAACACAGAGGCAACACCCAAACACACTCACACAGGCCCACACAGACACACATGCATACAGACACCCAGAAACAGACCCACCGAGACAGAGCACAGATACACAGACCCCCGCCTCCTGCCAGACGTACACAGTGTGCAGAGATCCCACCACACAGGGACACCCAGGTGACTCACACAGATGTGCAGAGACCCCCTGCCACACACAGACACATTAACACACATCCTGGCCTCCCCTTCCCCTACACAGAGACAGACACACTGACACAGGGGATTCCCTGCCCAGATGGGAAGTTAACTCCAGAGGTGTCCTTGGGTAACCCAGGCTTCCCGCCCCCAACAGTACTCAGCATGCACCATCCAACTTTCTACACCTGTTCAATTTATTGACCTGCTGAGGGGCAGCAGGGCCCTGGTGGTGTGCATAAGCCTGTGCTGAGCAGTGGCATCCGACTGCCCCCACTCACCCTCCCTCTCCCCAACAGGTGATTGGGAGGAATGAGAGCCCTCCCTTCCCCCCACCCTTTCTGGGCCTGAACAATGCCCTCTCCAGGCCCCAAAATAGCCCCTGAGCTGAGCCAATGTCCTTTTATGGCCCTGTCCCTATTGTGCATGGCGGGGGTGGGGCTGGGGTCATGAGGTGTCCACCGCAGGATAAAGGCCTGGGCACAGGACGCTCACCTACCCTGCTCTCTGCATTCTTCTCTCACGTCCCTCTCTGTGCTTGCAGCTCCCATGGCCCCCAAAAAGCCAGAGCCCAAGAAGGATGATGCCAAGGCAGCCCCTAAAGCAGCTGCAGCTCCCGCACCTGCACCTGCACCCGAGCCCGAGCGCCCCAAGGAGGTTGAATTCGATGCCTCCAAGATCAAGGTGGGTGTGGGTACTGGGTTGAGGTAGGAGGGGCTGAGGAGATGAGTAGGTCCCACAGTGGATCTACTCCAGGGTCAGGCCAAGCTCCGGAAGTGAGCACTGAGCGGAAGCTGGGAATGTCTATGCCGAGGTTGGACAAGCCCTGCCTGCTTCAGGTATTGGGAGGGTGACAGCAGGAGAAATGGGCGATATCATGTAGGACTTCCCTGGTGCTACTGAGAACCTGGGCACTCTAAGAATGGAGTCTGGCCTGGGGTTTGAAAGAAACACCTTTTCAGTGGTTCTAGAAGCTCCTTGGGGAACGTTGGTGCCAACTAATCCTCTTCAGCCCTCAAATCCTAGAGCCAGACGGGGGTGGGGGTCTTCCTTGTCTGGCTGGGGTGTCCCAAGTCCATGCCAAGCCTCTTAGGGTGGACGGAGTGGAGAGCGAAGGCTAGTGAGGACTCTGTCCAGGATCACCCCTATCAAGACTTCTTCTTCTTTTTTATATCTTTGTTTTATTTATTTATTTTATGTGGTACTGAGGATCGAACCCAGTGCCTCATGCATGCGAGGCAAGTGCTCGACCACTAAGCTACAACCCCAGCCCCGCTATCAAGACTTCTGAGCCCAGAGCTGATGGAGCCCTCTTGGGCCTCAGCTTGAAGGTGGGGAAATCAAGGCACAGACTGAATAAATCATGCAGGAAGCTGATTGTGGAGCTCGGATCAGTGGCCCCAGGAGCCCTTCCTGGCTGGGAAGTCTCTCCCAGAGTCTAAACTTGGAGGACGAACCATGACTCCCACCTGTGGCATCCGCATAGCAGCACGCGCGGCGTCCTGCCTGCTCTCCGTTCTTGGCTGGCCAGCAGCCACTGCTGCCCCAGCTGCCTCCTGAGGGGCCCTCCCCATTCCTGCATGTTCAGCAAGATCTGCCCTCATCTGTATAGATCCTCCTCCTGGCCATGAGCCTGCCCAGAGACACCACCCTCTGTCCCTGCAGACACAGGCTCAAACCCAAAGTCTGCTACGCCTTAGGAGATAAGCTCCTTTCCTACGCAGAGGTTTGGTTTCCTCGACTGTGAAACGGGATGATAAGCCCCCTTTTCAGGGGCTGCTGGGAGCTGTTTAGTGCACAGGCACCCCTCAGTTATCTACTGTCCCCCTGCCACCTGCAGGGCCCAGGCTTGCATCCTGCAGGCCCCCTGGTGAGGCTCTGAGCACCTGGGGACCCATGGTAAAATTGTCCAGTCTCACCAGGCTCTGAGAGGTGGTGATGATGAGGTCCCTCATGTGTCCCCCTTCTCCTCAACCCAGCTGGCCGGTGAAGGGCACAGCCTTTGCCAGGGAAACGAATTGTACCAGGTTTCCTTGTGGAGAGAGCTCTCAGGAGTGACAAATTGTTCTTTCCAACACTGAATTGAGACAAAAACCAGGAGGGACAACCATGCAGGGTGGAAGGGACAGGGTGTCCCTCGGCACTGGCATGCACTATGGAGGTTGGTGGGGCTCTGAGGGAGTGGCAGTGAGAGAGGTGCCAGTCATGTCCCCTTCCCCCAAGCTCCTTTCCCTGATGTGACCTTGACTTTGGGGAGAGTGACTGCAGTGATAAAAATAGATCTGGTATCAGGTGAGGAGGGGGACACTGGGTCCCAGGAGGCCTTCTGACCTCAGGGTGGCCTCAAAGTGGCTTCAGCAAATACTCGGCAGCACAGCCCTGGCCGCAGGCTATACTGAAGTAGGAGAGCCTCCTTGAGGCCCACAGACAGGACATGTGACACAGGTATAGGTGGGGCCCTGTGAATGACAGCACTCAGCCTTGAGGGACCCAGGGGACTCTGCAAGGAGTAGACACAGGCAGACACACACATGTGAATTCCACGTTGACACACTGTGCCTCTGGCCTGCAGCCTCACTTTTACCATTTAGTTTCCCCAAACTTCCATGTCATTCATGTTGATCGTCTTGCCCACAGGACCCCAGGCAAAGCCAGCCTGGTCAGACCTGTGGGCTTTAGGCACATTTGTCTAGAACCAGGGTATCAGGTAAGGCCCACAGTGGGCTGAGGCCTTGGGATGCTAGGAAACCCCCCTACTGTCACCCTCTAGCTATGGCCCACCAGGCATCAGGATCTGGTACCCACAGACCCAAGGCCTTCATATGGGACAGCAAGGGAGGGGTTGGGAGGTAGGTGGACATCAAGGTAGATAACAAGAGGTCTTGGGTGGTAGAGGCTAGGATGTTAGAATAGGGGAAAGCTAGAACAGAAAGGGCCTGGGGCCTGGGCTGGTCAGGAGTGACCAGGAGGAGGCCTGGCTCCACCCCATGAGCCAGGAACTGAGTCTTTGGGGCCTCTTTTCAGATCGAGTTCACGCCGGAGCAGATTGAAGGTGAGCAGGCCCTTGAGCCCAGGGCTCCCTGGTGTGAGGGTCCCGCAGTGGTGTGGGGGAGTGGGGTGGGCTCCCCTTGAAGAGCCCACAGCTCACTGCCCAATCCTGCAGAGTTCAAGGAAGCCTTCATGCTGTTTGACCGCACACCCAAGGGTGAGATGAAGATCACTTACGGGCAGTGTGGGGATGTCCTGAGGGCGCTGGGCCAGAACCCCACACAAGCCGAAGTGCTCCGTGTCCTGGGGAAGCCAAAACAAGAAGGTAGTGCACCCTGTCCAGGAGCCCCACAATGCTAGTCCCAGGGGATTCTGTAGGGTGGGTTGCCACCAGTGGGTGGGGCTGCAGTGAACCTCCCTGCCCTGCCCTGTCATTCCTCCCATCATTCAGATGAGGACGTGGTGGCTGGATGTGGGGCTGTGTTGGCAGGGCGACAAGCAGGATGGTTTCCTGGACCATCTGGCCCCATGTTGGTTGGCCAGGCATCCTGGTCACTGGGGACTGACCACCTAGGTTGCTTACTTCGTTCCCAGGAAGAATGAAACCCAGGCCTTCATCACAGGTCCAGGGAAGGCCTCTGATTGGCCCAGATGTCGCTGACCCAACACAGATAGTGGGGAGGGTGAGGTCCATAAGAAAATGACTTTAACAAAGGACAGAGCCCACTGTGATTGTGCAGGGCAGCAAACTATCCTGTGAACAGCAAAGGATGTACAAACTGCGTTTCTCAGTAGACTGTAAAGTGCCTTGTGGTGGTGACATGCTTTGTAAATGGCAAACTAGTGTAGACGCTTTGGGAACTGTGTAAAAGGTGATGGCTTCTCATTAAAAGGCACAAGGGAAGGATGTGCCCATCCCATCCCTCTAACCGGGGACTTGGGCTCATCTCTCTGCAGAACTTAATAACAAGATGATGGATTTTGAAACGTTCCTGCCCATGCTCCAGCACATATCCAAGAATAAGGACACGGGCACATATGAGGACTTCGTGGAGGGGCTGCGGGTCTTCGACAAGGAGGGCAACGGCACTGTCATGGGTGCCGAGCTCCGCCACGTGCTGGCCACTCTGGGTGAGGGCAGCTTCCCCACCTGGCTCCTTCTCCAGGGGCATCCTGAGTTTGGCATCTGCTGGGCCCACATCTCATCTGTGAAATGGAGATAGTCACACAGTCAAGGTCTCTCAGTGGCAGGTGACAGAAATGCCATTTAGGCAGGGAATATGGAATGCATGTTGGTGCCACTCACAGAACTGAAGGGAGATGGGAAGAGCTCTGGGGACAGGGCAGGGCTGGAGGTCAGCGGGGTCAACTTGGTGCTGGTGTTCAATGTTCTAAATGGCCAAGAAGGTCAAGGTCACATGTCTGCTTCCTGGGTGGACTGTGCGGGGCATCCTCTGGGGCCTCTGTGGGTCCTGTGCATCTCCACTCACCCTCAAAATCAGGTGCCTGGATGGTGGGGCCCTCCCCTTCTCCTCAGACTGACTTTTTTTCTGCAGCAAACATTTATTGAGTGCTTGCTGTGTTCAGTCCTGTGCTGTTGTCTGGGATTGTGTGTGTGTGTGTGTGTGTGTGTGTATGGGGAGGTGGAGGTGCCAGGGGAGGCTGGGGGGCAGGGAAGCTGCAGTTGGTAGAGTCGGGAAAATGCCGGACTTGTTTGTGGAGCAGTAGGTGGTGTCTTGGTCCCCTTCACAATCATCCCCCAAAGTCCAGCTCTGCCCCATGAGTCCTTCCATTAGCCTCAAGGTGTGGGGGGGAGACTGGTCTCCTCTCTTATAGAGAGAGCCCCTGTCAGCCTAGTGGGGACAGAGAATAGTATAGTATACATGGTCATTTATACACCAAGGTGCCTAGACTTGGAGAAGTCACCAGGGACCCACCCCAGGCCCTGCCCTTCTGACTTGTCACTTGTGCTCAGACCTCAAAGGTGGGGGTGGTAGCCGTGGCCTTGTGAGCAATGCTGGCTGTGGGAATTCCAGAGAGGCAGATCCACCATCCAGGGGGATTCGGTGAGTCCCCTCCTCCCCCGTCACACCTCCGGAAGATGCTAACTCAGCTTCCCGCCCTCCCAGGGGAGAGGCTGACAGAGGATGAGGTGGAGAAATTGATGGCTGGGCAAGAGGACTCCAATGGCTGCATCAACTATGAAGGTGGGCACAGCAGGGCAGCGGGTGTTCTGGGAGGGGGAGCCCAAGGACCCAGCTCCACCTGGCTGCCCAGGGCTGAGCTGTTAATCCCTTTCCCCTTTCCAGCATTTGTGAAGCATATCATGGCCAGCTGAGCCTCCCACAGGTGAGACCCCTGCTCCCTTCCACACCTCCGGCTGCCCCTCCCCACTCCAGCAACTTCCGCACTCGGTTGGCAAGTGCCACCTCCATGGGCCCCTCCTCTGTAACCTGTGGCTGCCTTTGTTGTCAGGGAGCCCAGGGAGGGCGAGCTGGGATGTCTCATCTGCCGTCGTGATGCTGACACCAGTGGCCTGGAGCTGTGGGAAGGAGGGGAGTGGACCAAGACTCCCGCACAAGCCCTCAGACCTCTCTGCGCGGTTGTCATCTCTGCCTGGGGCTGTGCTCATTGTGACTGCATTCTGTCTCCATCCAGGGCCTTATAAATAAATGACTTCCTCCTTTCCTTCTTTCTTCTTTTCCTTTCTTTTTCCCTCCCCCCTTTTCCTTCCTTTCTCCAACTTCTCCTTCCCTCGATCCCTCCTACCCTCTTTCCTCTCAGTGGACCTCTGATCGACTTGGGTCTGTTCTATGGGCCACGGACAGCGGGGTGGGCTCAGGGTTGAACTAGAGGAGTTCCAGTCTCCTTCCTTTGCTCTTGCTCTCCCACCCGCCTCTGGAGATGGCAGCCATGCTGAGGCCACTAGCCCAAGGCTGTCACTGGGAGCCTGACACTGGGAGTCTGAGAAAACAGGAATTAAAAAAATCAGGCCCAGAGCTGCCCATGTCACAGGTGGGCAAGGGAATGGCCTTGCCTGAGTCACACTGGGAATGGGTGGCAGGGTAGGGGCTCACTTTGTCCCTGGGCTGCCTGAGGGTGGTGTGGGAAGTCTGTGTGTATGTGAGTGTGTCAGGATTGAGTTTGTGTGAAGAATGTGTATACAGAGGGTGACTGTGTCACAGGAGGCTCTAACTTCCTGCTTTTATCCTCTCAGCACACCCGGAGCCTGAGGGAGAAAGCTGGGAGGTGGTTGACATAATGAGGTCATGGGGTCAGGGGTTATCTGAAAAGGTAATAGTTGGACAAAGATTAAAGGAGAGGAATTAAAAAGAAGTCCTGTAAATCAACAACAACTACAAAAACCCAAACAACCTGATTAAAAACTGAGCAAAAGGCTGGAATGACATTCCTATAAAGAAGATACATAAATGGTCAAAAAACACATGCAAAACTGCCCAGTGTTAGTAATCGTTGAGGGCAAGGTGAATCCAAACTACAAGAGAGGCAGGGCTTGGAGGGGCATATCTGTAATCCCAGTCTCTCTGGAGGCTGAGGCAGGAGAATTGCGAGTTCAAAGCCAGCCTCAGCAACTTAGTGAGGCCCTAAGCAACTCAGCAAGAACCTCTCTCTTGAGCTGGAGATGTGGCTCAAGCCGTAGCGCACTCGCCAGGCATGCCTGCAGCCCGGGTTCGATCCTCAGCACCACATACAAACAAAGATGTTTTCCGCTGAAAACTAAAAAATAAATAAATATTAAAATTCTCTCTCTCTCTCTCTCTTTAAAAAAAAAACAAAAAAGATCCTGTCTCTAAATAAAATAATGGAAAAGGGCTGGGAATGTGGCTCAGTGGTAGAGTACCTCTGGGTTCAGTCCCTGGTACCAATCCACCAACCAAGAAACAAACAAAAACTATTGGAGATGCCGCTTCCCACCCATTAGGTTGGTGGCTATAAAAACAACAATAACAACAACAGTAGAAAATTTCAAGTGTTGGTGAGGATGTGGAGAAACTGGAGCCCTTGTGCACTGTTGGTAGGAATGCAAGATGGTGCAGCAACCATGGAAGAGCATGTAGGTCCTCCGAAGGATAAAAAATAGAGTGACCATATGACACAGTAATTCCACTTCTGAGTATATACCCCAAATAATTGAAAATAGGGTCTTGAATAGGTATTTGTACACTGATGTTCATAGTAGTGTTATTCACAATAGCCAAAAGATGGAAACAACTTAATGTCTACCAGTGGATGAATAGATAAGCAAAATGTAGCATATATGTGTGATGGAATAGTATTCAGCCTTAAAGAGGAAGAATTCTGACACATGCTACAGCATGGATGGGATTTGGGTTGTCCCAGAATTTTCTTTCTGGGGATGCTGTCTGTGAGCGGAAGTCCTGAGCAGGGATTGTAGGGGTGCTCCAAGTCATCACTAGGCAAGAACCTTCAAGTTCACATCTATCTCAGATCCCAGGGCACATGTGTCCTGCTCAGTCAAGAATGCCTGCCTAACTCCAAAGATCTCCCCATCTTGCAGACTCCCCTGTTCCTGGGAGCTATCAGCTCACTCACCTTGGCTTGGTAGTGGAAGGGAGCATCCTAGAGGACCCTCGTACTCTGTGCCTTCCCCAGTCTTATATAGATGAGGAGGGGACAGGATGGATGTGACTGGTGGGGGCAGGACCAGGACAACTGTGTTTGATGAGCCCTGGCTCATGCTGTTTGGTCCCACTTTTTGAGACACAGCTCTACTTAGAATGTGTCTCTGTCCCTGCCACAGCCACATTGCCCCTCTGGGGCCCTTTACATGTTCTATGTGGCTGTACTGACCACGTGTCATTCCTAAACTTGGGTCATTGGCTGTGGGTATTTGAGCCAGGTGGACAGGGAGGCAGCTCTTCCCAGGCAGGCTCACCTGAGGTGGCACTCAGCTGCACAGGTGAGCCTCCTCCTTGCTCAGCATCCCCGAGATGCCTGACCAGGGAGATAACGTGCATTTCTGTGTTCTTGGGTGTCTGCATGTGCCCATCTACAAGCATGCATGTGTGTCCGTGACTGTGAATGAGCTTGTGTTCACACTTTGTACGTGTGTGTGTCTGTGAGTGTGTAGGTGCACTTGTGCCCATTTGTCTGTGCATCTGTACCTGTGTGTTTGCCGCTGTGTGTGCATGAGTGAGCGTGTCTGTGGGTCTGCGGGCTTGTCTAAGTGTGTCCGTGCTGGGGGTCTCTGCTGAGTCAGCCCTGGTGCTGGGCGGGCGGCACTGCCAGCCAGGCTGTGGCCTCCCCACAGTTGCATAAACACAGGTCCCAGCTCCCCCCTCAAGCAGGGTGGTCCAGCCTGTGGCCCTGCTGCTGGTGGAACGCGATAGGAAGGGGTAAAGGGTTTGTCCTCCCAGCGTGGTCCCCTGCAGGGCTGTCCCCTCCAGGGCTCAAGTGCCAGGTCATATGCCCCATGAGCCTGAGGTCTGATCTGAGGTCTCTGCCTCACTTTGCTCATCTGGCCTGGACCTAATCTCTGAGCTCGCTCTATGGTGGCGGGAATAGCCGCCTGCCTCTCCAATCCTTAGGAGGCTGAGGGCGATGGACTGAGGGCAGAGTTAAGCCTCAGAACCCCAGACAGGGTTCCACAGTCCCTCTGACATTGCAGAACCTTAGAAGGTCCAGTGACATCGTGGGGAACAGATATTGCAGTAGATCCTCAGAACGGTTTTTAGGGCAGAGGTTTGGGGTCTGGAACTTAAACTCAAAAGACAAAAATATTGTGGGAGCTGGGCCCTGTGACAGATCCAGAACAAATCATTCCTCTGCTGCTCTGATGTCCTGTATGGCCACCCATCGCTCTTGGCAGCCTTCCAACATCCTGTGTTCTTCCAGACACCATCTCCAGGGACTCTGAGGTCACCAGGGGGACATGGATTAGATCGTATGGACGGGGGTGGTATAGGAAAGCCAGAAACTCAGGCTGAAACAGAATAAAATCTGGTGGGGTCTTGAAGTAGTTGGACATTGGATAAAAAATTTTTTACTAGGTTTCAAGAAAGAAAAAAAAAAATCAGACTGCAGGTGTGAGAAATTGGACTATAGGACCCAAAGCACTCGGCAGCAGAGGGGCTGACAGAAAGCTGAAGGCCTTAAATGAGATCAGGGTGTGGAGGAAAAGGGTCCAGACAGAGGAATGTATGAAACTGGGGAGGGGGGAAGAGGGGCCCAAGGAATTTGATACACAGCCCCTCGTGCTGCAGACATTAGGGGGTGCTTGGGGGCACATCTGTTGTGCTGTACTGTTGATCCTGAGGCCTTGGGTGGTGGCGGGGAACGTGGGGAGGGGTAAGGATGAGCCTGCCTGGGAAGAGAGTCACGACCCTCAGGAATGCTGACCCAGTCACCTCAGAGAATAGTAGGAGAACCAGGCCTTGAACCCATGACCCGGCACAGAAGTGGCTCCCTAGGCTTCTCCTAAGTCCCTTCCAACCAGCCCCAGTTCCGCCCTCTCCCAAATTTGGGGGTTATTTGTTCTCCGCCCTCCCAAAGCCACACAATCCTGGTTTGCCCAAACGCTGACGGAGCACTACTGGAATGTGGAGTGTGTGTGTCTGTGCACACAGGGTTCCCCCAGGCCCGACCGCCCAGCAGGCCCCCCTCCAGTCTTAGCATCCAGGGCCCAGGGCCTCCCTCTTGGACAGAGAAGGGCCTGGAATGTCACACAGGCCCCCTGCCTGCCCCCTCCTCCCCAGCCTGGCTGGGGGAGTCCGAGGTTCCACCCTGTCTTTCAAACTCTCTCCTTCTCTGGTCTACAGGTCTAGGTACCTCACATATCTACTTAGACCTCTCTGAGAATGGGTGAGTTGGTCCCTTTCTGGAGGGCGGGTGGGGCTGGGGGGGCAGCTGGAAACTGGGATCCAGAGAAGGCAGAGATGGTGTCTCCTGGGAAAGCTCAGCTCTGGTCAACTTCTTGATCTTCATACCTTCGTGCAGCTGAACACAAGTGCCCGCCTTTGCTCATTACTCCTGTGCCCTGGCTCTGAAACTTCCCCTTAGTTCCTCTGCCATGTCACCCCAATCCTTGTCTCTTTCCCTCTGTCCCATGAAAGGCTCAGAAGCTCTTTAAAGGTGCTCCAGAATGACATCCCCACCCATGTCCTAAACCAGCGGGAAGAAGTTGTGAGCACCTTGTCTGGAGGGGGGTTGTGCAGGGAGAGAGTCCACTCCCATCCAGAAAGGCTGCAGAAGGGGTTCTTGGCTCTGGTGGAAAATGGAAGCACTTGGTGTCCCCCAGCTTCAGGGTCCAACCTATCGCAATACCTGAGAAAGTTTTCATGAGAGAAAAAAGTCGTATGCTGTGTGTTTTCCAGGAAGCTCAGTTTTATGTATCAAGGCCTGTCTTTCTTCCAAGATCATATACTACCTCCCTGCACTTTTTTTTTTTGTCTCAAGAATATCCTTTTGTTAACAAAACAATGATGATGGTAGCTGGCAGCTACTGTTTTCTAAGTCTTTACTTGGCAAAACAAAACCTTACAAGTCAGTCTTTACATTTTGAGGAAATTCGATAGAGACCCTCAACTGGGGCAGATCCATTTTAGGGCCAAAGTGGAATCAATCTACCTACCCACCATCCATCCATCTCTCCATCCATCCATCCATCCATCCATCCATCCATCCATCCATCCTCCATCGATAATGTAGCCATCAGGGCCTGACTATGCTTTACCAGAGGCCTAGTCTTATCAGTTGGAGGCAGGGACTGGGCAGGGCAGTGAAGGTGAACTCCTGCAGGTTGCAGGTATGGTCGGGGATGTGTGGGGCATGGCACACAGGAAAAGATGCCTCAGCTTCCTTCAAAAGAGTATTGGGACCCTGAGATTCTGAGTGTCCTTGAACTGATGGATGCCCATGACTGTTTCCACCTCTGGGACCTATAGCTGGAGGTGGGGAAGTCAGCAGCAGTGACCTCTTATCCCTAGTTGTAAGACGGGGGACGGGTTGGTGGCTGCTGTGACAGGAAGGCAAATGTTCGGTGTTTTCTAGACCAGGGAGAGGAGGAGGATGCTCAGACCAACATGCTACATGGCGCAGCTGAGTGGAGGGGCTGGGAGCCTCCAAGAGGGTGACATGACCAGTTACCATGGCTCTAGGCTGGGACAGCTCTATTCTCAGGGTCAGCTGAGGGTCAGCTGGTGGCTGCTCCCTCTTAGGGACATCCCCTAGAGGGTGACTTCCTCATGATAAGGGAGTTCCTGGGGATCCTTCTGGAGAGTAGAGGTGTGGGCAGGCCCTGGGCCCCCACAGTGGCTATGGACTCCAAGAACCCTCCAGGGCCACATCATAGAGTGACTCTTACTTTCCTGGGCACATGGTAATGCTGTCATTAAGCCCCATTCCTAGGTGGAGATGGTTGGCTGTAGGGTTGCTGGGGCAAGATGGTCTCAGTGTTGCGTCAAGAGTGACCACTAGACTTAGCATCCCCAGTCTGCCTGCCCCATCTGGGCTCCTGCTTCTGTGGCCCTTTGGGTCACAGTCCCTCTCCTAGCTTCCCCTGAAGGCTGCCTCTACTTCCAAATCTCTAAATAGGCTCCCGGTCAGACCCACTAAATTTATCAGGACATGATGGTCACACATTTATTACATTCTCGGTCCTCTGCCAGGTGTCAGGATACTGTGAGCCAGTGGGAAAATACCTTGACTGAACTCCTAGGTCTTCTGTGTGCCTTTGTCTATGTTTCCAGAGGTATCCAGCTGCCCCTGAATGAGTGAGAAGGAACCCCCAATTCTGTGTATCTGGAGGGGGTATGGTGTCTGCCAGCTCCAGACTTTGACCTAAAAGTTGGGCAGGAAGGGGCCTCAGACACCTGTACCAGCCTCTTTTCCAGGGCCAGTTTGGCCAAGTTGCTGCTTGCTTGAATGCCCCTAGCAACAGAGATCTCATCCCCTGTTGAGGCAGCTGTATATAGACAATTCTCTGGCATAGTTGAAACATCCCAGCTAGGGCCTCCCCAGTTCTCTGCAACCGAGACCCTAGAACTGTTTTTCATTCACCTGGCTTTTTGATGGTCCACTAGCTTTCTCCAGCCCTGCCATTTTTAGGGTGATCCTTTGCTCCAGAATGGACCTTGCCCTTTGTAAGACCACTGACTCATTGGGGACTCAGTGTACTAGGGCCCAGAGCAGTACACAGACCCTGAGAATTGCCCTAGTATCCACTCCAGGAGAGGGAAGCAAGGGTTGGCTGTGTATCATACAGGGCCACTGAGTTCCCCTGTGTGGAAAGTGGAGCAGAGTGGGGTGAATAGAAGCAAGGGAGGCATGTGATAGGAGGGTGAGTGAGGCCATATCAGGGTGGGGATAAATTCAAGTGAAGACTGTCGGGGGAGGTCCCTGTGGGTTGAGACCCCCTCCATCTCTGGCCTCAGTTTTCCTGCTGGGCTAGACCGGAGGTGTTGGAGATTCTGGTGTTATGGGCCCAGGAGAGGCCCTTTCTGGACTCTGAGCTTTGGGCTGGGGGCGGTTGGGGGAGGCGACAGCTGCTTTGAAATGTGGAGAATAATAAAGCAAGGAATGTCTGAGCTCAGGGGAAAAAATACCCCCCCCCCCCCCCCCGGGCCTCCCACACGGCTGGTGTAATGAATTAAGTACAGGGAGGCACGTTTCATGTTGGGGTGTGGGATGGGGGAAGCAGAGAGGCTCCTAATGAGAAACAGGGTCCTCAGTTGAACTGCTGGGAGCTGGGGGTTCTGGGCCATCTGACCCCACCCCAGGGCCTGCCCTCAATTCTCAAAGACCCCCTCTCAGCTCTCCATCTGCACTGGTGAAGGAGCCCATGCTGTCGCAAACCTGTGTTGACATCTGACCCTGGTGCTGACTCTGGCCCCAAGAGGCCAGAAAGAGGAGAAGGGTGACCAACTGTGAGGAACCCTCTCATCCTCACTTTCCATAAGTTCTTAATGAGTATAACTGGTGCCTCCTCTGCATAGGATGATGGGGCCAACACTGCCCCCTGCTGGAGGAAGGGAGCCTGCAGCCATACCCAAGCCTCTCAGGGGCAACCCTGAGGCCTGGAGCACCTTCCCCTTCCTTTGGCCAATTCTTCACAAACCCCTCTTTCTCTGTGGGATCACCCTCCATTCCACCCTTATATCTCTGGTCTCAGCTCAGCACCCCTGCCCCAGTCTCCCTGGGGCACCAGTGGATCCCAGGTCCAGCTCTGCCCTTCTGTCCACCAGTCCCTGACTTTTCCATTGTTTTATGGGATACCTTCCCTCTCTTCCAAGGAAACAATATTTCCCCAGCAAGCCCCCTGGGCCCAGGTTTTCACTTTCCCTTATCTGCCTGTGGGACCCTATTCACCTGCCCCTAGGAAAGCTTTCTAAAAGACCAGCCTCCCCAGAGCAGCTGGGGGACAGTGAATGAGTGATTGGTGGAGCGGTCATCAAAAGAGCAAAGTCTCAGTAAGGGAGCTTGAGGAGGCAGAGGCAGGTAGGGCTGTTCCTGGGGGTCCCCCAAGGATTTTCTTTTTTTTTTCTTTTTTTTTGTTTTTTTGTTCTTTTCTTGCCCCAAGGATTTTCATTTCCACAAAGCCTAGCAAGCTTGGAGCAAGACTCCCACTTTATTTTTAAGAAGTCTGGCCCAGGACTTGGAACTGTTTGAAATATTCTACCCCCGCATCATCCCTTTTCTCCCCACCCACTTTAATTAAAACCATTGTTTTTCAAGCACATGTTAATTAAAAAGCAAACATGTTTTGCTAAGTAATTTGGAAGCTCTGGTTATGCAAACCATAGCCATTCCAGTTTTTTTAAAAAAATCCCTCACCCAGCTTGCCCCATTATTTTTGGGGCCGAGGACTCCTGTGGCTACTGTGAATGAACACCCTTTCACAGTTTATGTACCTTGTGGTGGCCTGGTTAGGGCAGGTGGGAGACAAGGGCTCACAAAAGGACCAGAGTTCCTAGCAAGATCAGTACCATTAACCTTCTGTGATTGTGTGCTTTGGGCCCCGGGGCAGGTGAGAAACGTCGTTGTGGACTCCATCCTGCAAGCAAGATTGTTGTCTCAGATCCATGGATTGGCTGTGGAGGTGGAGAGCTCAAGTCTTTGAGCTTAAGCAGAAAGGCTGGGTGCTGGATGGTCATGGCATGGCTGCCTCCCCAGGGTCTCTAGTGCAGCTGGGCCACATCTACCCAAAGTTTGGACAATAGGACCCTAAAGTGAGGGCCCAAGGTAAAGACTGACCTATGAACCAGGTGGGCAGGATATCCAGAGGCACTGCCCAGCTCCCCACACTTTGTGCATATTACATCCCCCCCTCTTGGCTGTGGGGGTCCTGGGGCCCTTTAGGCCTTTCATACTCTGGGCAGCACCCTTTGGACCTTTTGCAAGAAGCTGGGACCTAATATGTGAGGTTCAGTGACATCCAGCTCCTGTCCTTCCCTGGCCCTGGCAGGGGTAGGAGGCATCTTACCAAGAGGACTTCCCAAGTCTTGCCACCACTTTGCAATCTTTTTGCCAACTCAGATTACTAGAATAGAAATGCTTCGCTTGTGGGTGTGCCTCCATGTGTGAATGTGAATCCAGGTATGTCTCCATATCTCTCTGTTGTCCATGAACTCAGTGTGATCTCAAGGAGGACAGAGTCCTTGAGTTGGGGGTGCAGGGTCATGTGGGGGCAGTAACCAGGAGGAGTCTATGTGTGTCAGCAGAGGTGGGTCCTGGGTATTGCTGGACACCTGGGCTGACCCAGAATTTCTGCATCCAGGCAGAGGCACAGGGCCTAAGCACAGCCTTGTGCACCTGACCAGCCCCTTCCCTGCTGGAAGGTGGAAGAAGGTGCTGGAGGAGGTGCGCGCGCCATTTAGCCCACGCACAGTGCTTTCCCCCTGGGACACACGCACCTTTGCAAGCTACAACCCACGTGACACCAATGCTGGCGACTGGTTCGAAGGGCTCAGCTTGACTGGGCCCGGGCCAGCGACACACACCTCCGTCTTCCCGCTCACGCCACAAGGCAGGGCAGCTGCCGCGCCCTAGTTCGGGCGCTTCTGGGTTCTGTCGCCTTTGCCGCCGAGTGGAAACCGCAGCGGGGCAGGCGGGTGAGCTCAGCGCCGCCCCGGGGCCTCGCCCTAACTCGCTCCAGATGCAGGCGGCAGCAGCGCTCGCGCCCTGGGGCTTCCCGAGTCTCGAGTCTCTGGTGGGGGCGAGCTGGGCGCTCGGGGTGGGCCAGTTGGGGCTGTCCACCCTGGGGAGGGGCGCCCAACGGTGTCGCGGGTGTGTGCTTAGGCCTGCCCGCTGCCTGAGTTCTGTCCTGACGGGGGGCAGCTGTGGATGTCGCAGTCACTAAGCCTGCCTCCCGGTAGCTGTCTCGTGTGCGAGTGAGGTCGGTCCCCGAGCCTCGGGAGCCTTCTCGCAGGTCGCGGGACGCTTGGCCCGGTATGATGGCCCCAGCTTCTGCCATGGGCTCCGGCAGTGCCCGCTCTTGACTCTCTTGGAACAAACATCCCAGCTTCACTGGGCAAGCAGCGTGGCCTGACCGCCGCCTGTTTTCAATAAGAAGCTGGTATTTTCCCGAAATCGCCGGCCGTGCTGACCTCATGGGGACGCGGCTGGCCACGCCAGGGGGCGGGAGGCTCCGTGCGAGCCCCTGGCGCCCGGCCTCGCAGAGCCGATGGCAGGGAGGAGGGCTCCGGTTTCCAGTCCCAGCTCAGCGGCTGCCTCGTCCCTAACTGGGTCCGTCCGCCTGCTGTGCGTACCCTGCGCCAGCTCCTTCCGGATTCAGGTCCTGCTCCTGCCTCCCGTGGTCCTGGCGGACTGCTTCACCCTGTCACTATCCCCTGCACTGTAGGATGGGGCGACTGTGCAGATGAGGGAGAGACCAGTGTGAGGAAAGTAGACTGACCCCAGAAACATTTCCAGGAAGCAGCAGAAGAGGGCTCCCGGGAGCCAGGGAGCCAGAGATCAGTCCCCGGCTTCAGGGACAGGGCGGGGAGGGAGAAGTAGGGGAAGGGGACTTGTCCCCTGTTGGGAGCGGGTAGCGAGAACGGGATGTCCCAGGAGAATGACGGTGCTCATTCGGGGATCCACGTGGGGACTGGGGGCACCCAGAGGCTGGGGAGTGTGAGGGAAGGCTTTCCAGAAGAGGGATACTTAGGCGGAGCCCAGGCAGTCTAGCGTCCTTAGTACGAGCTAAGGGGTGGGGTTGGGGATAGATTGGAACAGAGCGGACAAAGGCAGTCAGATCCGAGGTATCTTGGGTGTCCAGGGGAGACTCTGCTGAGGTACTGGGGGGAGTGAGAGGCCGAGAGCTGGTTCAATAGTAGGGACCAAGACTGAGACCGCCAGACGGGAGCTCGGGGTCCAGGGGGAAGGGTGGAGACCAGGAGCCAGGAGCCAGGGGAGGAGCAGAAGGGCAGGGAAAGGGAGGCAACAGGCAGGGAGGCCTGTGGTTGAAAGATTATGCACTCTGGGTGCCTTCTCCTTCCAGATGCCTGTGTAACAACCACAACAATAACGGTGGCTAACAGGGAGCACTGGTGTGTGCCAGGCAGTGGTCTAAGCACTTATAGGCATTAAGGCTCCATCTCCAAACATTCACTTCTCCACTCATTCACTTAGCCACCAGATGTTTGTTGAGTGCCTACTATGTGCCAGACATGTTCCAGGAGCTGGGAATACAGTTATGAGTAAAGCAGACAAACAAAAAAGAATTCCGTTCTTTACCCTGAAAGAATTCCATTTTCTCCTTAGTAGGCTTGTATTTCAAAAACAGCAGCAACAACAATAACAACAACAACAAAAAAAAAAAACTCGGATCTTATTATATTTTGAATCCCATCAGTAAAAGTTTTGTGGAAATTTGTTTTCTCTCTTGGTATATAAGTACCTCCATGACAGTTGTAATTTTGTCTCTTGACTCACAAAGCCTATTTTACTATCTGGCTTTTTACAGACACAAAGTTTACAAATTCTGGTACAGACCCAGGAGGTGAGGAAATTATTTGCTTGAATATCTGGGACCAAAGGAAAGAGCTAGTGCAAAGTCCTGGGGGCAGGAACTGGTGGGGCCTATCAAGGAGGCCAGTGTGGCTGGAGTCCTGCGAACAAGGAGAGCAGTCAGAGAAACCCAGCTAGATGGCACAAGACCTCATACTGATACTGGATTTTTTTTTTCTAAATCGTTATTGCTTTTGAGTATTAAGTTTGATTTTGTACACTGATCTTTTTCCCCAGCCCTCTCGGTTTATTAATAATTTGGGGGGAGGTTCATTTGCATTTGATTTAGAAGGAGGTTGTATCTTCTGCAAGTGATGTATTTTGTGTCTTCCTGCTCATATATAACTCAGCCTCTTCCTTTCTTTCCCTTGGTACTCCCCCTCCTTGCCTCCCCACTCTCTCTTCATCAGCTACTTCTCCCCTCCTTTCCCCACTTCCCCTTCCCCTGCTCTCCTCCTATCCCCCCTTTCTACTCAGCAAATCCTTTCCCTTTCTGATTCTCTTCTTTCCCTTCTCACTCCTTTTTTCTTCCCTTCCCATCTCTTCTCTTCCCTTTCCTTCCCTTCTCTCATAAAGTGAGAGTTTCAGTTTTCAAAAGAGCCTAAAGGCTTCCCCAGGATCAGGGGCAGAGGCTTAGGCCCCTGACTGCCTGACTGAGCCTTGATGTGGGTGTGGGGACTCAGAGGGCCACACATAGTCTCCAACAAGGGGAAATGGAGTGGATGTCTGTGTCCATCAGAAGATGTTCTGTCACGAGGAACAAAATGCTGATGTCAGGTGGCTCTGAGAGTAAAGGAGACAGGTGGATGATTGTCCCAGGGCTGTCCAGGGGGGCAGGTGGGTAACCCAGGATGTCTATTCCACCCCTCTGTGCTGTGTCTTCCTGGGGATCAATGTGGTTATAGTCTGGCCCCTGTGAGCTTCAAGGAAAATCTGCACCACCCCAGTGAGCCCATCTATTTCCATTTGCTCTCAGAAGAATGGAGGATGGGATATTTCTGCTAGAAGCTTCTTGAGAAGAATGAGGAAGTCTCTTCTTCTGAGGTCCCCATAAATGTCTCCTGAATCTCCCAGCTGACACTGGGTCACCTGCTCTTCCTGACCCAACAGTATCTCTACAGTTAGGCAATGGTGGGGTGGCATCTGGAAATACCTTGGGCCTCTCAGAGATCTGTGAGCACCTAAGGGAGGCAAGTAGTTATAGAAGGAGGAATCTCTGCTTGGGCAGCAACCACCTAAGACACCTGCCAATCACTGGGTCCCGGGTATAGATACATATTTATGAATATAACATGAGTTTGCTGCTATCCAAATGGGATCACACTTTGCACATCGTTTATCATTTTTCATTTTTTACTTAATTGTGTGTCTTCCAGATCATTCCATTTCAGGACAGGTTTGCTCTATTGTATTATTTTAATTGCTTCAGCATTTTCTTTAGTATGACAATACCTGTAAGAAATTACTACTTAGCGGCTCAAAACAACACAGTCTCCTACAGTTCTTTTGGTCACAAGTCCAAAATGAGTCTCTTGGCGGTCCAAAGGAGAATATTTCCTGGCTTTTCACAGTTTCTAGAGGTCACCTGCATTCCTCGGCTCATGGCTCCTTCTTCCACCTTCAAAGGCAGCAACATTGCATCTCTACGATCCTTCTTCTGTAGCTACATCTCCCTCTGCTTAGAGTCAGGAAAGAATCTCCCTTTTGCAGGGCTCAAGTGGCTAGATAATCCAGAGTGCTATCCCCATCTCAAGATCCTTAATCACACCTGCAAAGCTTCCTTTACAATGTAAGGTAATATATTCACAGGTTTTAGGGAGGTGAACACAGGTGTCTGGTGTCTGATTGAATCCCTGTTTTCGATTCTTCTGGGTATATGCCTTGCAGTGGGACTCCTGGATCACATGGGAATTCTTCATGATCAGCCACCACACTTTTCCACAGTTGCTGTCCCATTTTACATCCCTACCAGACTATTATGAACAATTATATGCCCCTAAATGGGATAATCCAGAAGAAACAGATAAATTCCTGGACCCTAAACAACCTACCAAGATTGAGTTTCTATGTTTTTTTTTTTTGGGGGGGGGTGGGTACTAGGGATTGAACTCTGGGGCACTCACCCACTGAGCCACATCCTCAGCCCTATTTTGTATTTTATTTAGAGACAGATTCTCACTGAGTTGCTTAGCACCTTGCTTTTGCTGAGGCTGGTGTTGATCTCTTTTTAAAAAAAATATTTATTTATTTTTATATGGTGCTGAGGATCAAACCCAGTGCCTCACATGTATGAGGTAAGCACTCTACTGCTGAGCTATAACCCCAGCTCTGGCTTTGAACTCTTGATCCTCCTGCCTCATCCTCTGAGCCACTGGGATTATAGGCGTGTGCCAAGAACCTGGCTTCTATTTTTTTTTTTTTGATTCAGTTTTGATAGATTATGCTTCTAGGAATTTTTCCATCTCATCTAGGTTGTCCATGTATTGATATTATTTGTTCATTATGTTTTCTGTTAATCCTTTGTATTTTTGTAGAGATGGGAGTAATGATTCCACTTCCATCATCTTCATTTTTGAAAAACAACTTTACTGGATATAACATTCTGGACTGGCAGTTTTTTCTTTCAGCATTTTGAATAAGTTGTCCACTGCCTTCTGGTCACCATTTCCACCCCTAGTACTGGGGATTGAATCCAGGTCTCGTACATGCTAGGCAAGTGCTCTACCATTGAGCTATATCCCCAGACTGACCTTCTTTCCTTTAGATGGAGTTTTGCTAAATTTCTGAGGCTGACCTTGAATTTGCAATTCTGCCTCAGCCTCCAGAGAAGCTGGAATTACAGGGAGGTGCCACTGTGCTTGGCATCCACTTGGTTTTATAAAGGTTTTTAAATTGGTTCTTTTAAAATCTTCACTCTTTATGTATTCTTTGATTTTGTTGTTAGCATACCTTCTATTAATCATTTAAATATGCTTTTATTTAGTTCTTTTAACATATATATTTTTTTACACCAAGGATTGAATCCAGGTATGATTAACCGTTGAGCCACATTCCTAGTCCTTTTTTATATTTTTGAGACAGGATCTCTGTAAGTTGCTCTAGGGTCTTGCTAAGTGACTGAGGCTGGCTTTGAACTCAGAATCCTCCTGACTCAGCATCCCGAGCTGAGCTGCTGGGATTGCAGGCATGTGCCACCACACCCTGCTCTTTTAATGTACTTGAAATAGCTGTTTTGAAGTCTTTATCTACTATGCCCAATATACTGGACCCCTCAAAGACAGATTCTTTACCAACAATATTTCCCTTGTGAATTGGTAAAATTTCCTATTTCTTTACCTGATATATATATATATATATATATATATATATATATATATATATATATATATATATATATATATATATTTAATGGAAAAGAAGGCATCTTAGATAATATATTGTAGCAAATTCAGACAGTGATTTCTGCCTTCCTCCTTGCTGACTTGTGTTGTTGTTTGTTTGGTCATTTGCTTATTTATTTAGTGTCTAGGGTGAGATATTTCTGTGTTATCTATTTTCCTGTCAATTTTCAGTCTCTAATATCCCTGCTCAGACCCGACCCCTCCTTGTGCTTATTTTTATGTTCTAGCCTGGCATTCCGGAGTTAATTTATGGGTGAGTGAAGCCACTCATTGGTGGATGCTTGCCTCTAGTCAGTTTTATTATTTTCACTATTGGTCATTGGATGTATGTGCAGCATGAATTCTGCTTTCACAGCCTTGGGAATTTACTATTTCCCCACAGGTTCAGCCAGGAACTAGTGGCTTAGACAGTCCCCATGCATTTGCTCCTGAGAAGACACAGGCTTGGGCTTGTGCACAGCCTTTCAGTACATTAGGGATGAGTGTGATTTTATTTTTAATCCTGGCTTATTAGGAGTCACCCCTGGGTCAGAGTAACTTTTTGGTGAAAGGTTGTACTTCAATCCATTGAACCAGGAAAGTTTCTGCCTTTTGCAGATCCCTGTGTAGCTTGGGAAATGCATTTAAATAGACTCCACTTTCTGTTCCTGATTTGGTGCAGCCTAGTGCATGTACAGTGTTTTAGGCCCTTAAAGCTAATTGTGAGCATAGGAGAAATTTTCTTGGTGGTTTCTTCCACTTTGTTAAGCTAATGGCGGGTTGCTATTTCACTTTTCTTTTTTTCTGCTAGTATCACAGAGCTCTGTATTGCTCACCAATAAGACCTCTATAGTTTTAAGCAATACCTTTAGTGTGAACTAATCCTAACCCTCTTCTTTCAAATAAATTCAGTCACCTCAGACAGAGCTGCAGAGCACTTATTTTTTCAGCTTGCCTACCATTCTGGGCACAATATTTGTGCCACTGCACTAGATCTGGGTATGAGGATGGCAGCCTGCTACAAGTGGAGTGAAATGAGTAGCTTATGAGTGGTCACAGGGAAGGGGGATGGTATCCATTTGTCTTTGCAATTGCTGTATTAGTCTATTTTCTATTACTATAACAAAATACCCGGGGGCTGGGTACTTTGTAAAGGAAGGATATTTATCTCACAGTATGGAGGTTCAAGATCATAGTGCTAGTATCTGCTCAGCTCTGATGAGGGCCTCCTGGCTATTATATCACAACACAGCAGATTGCATCATGGTGGGAAACATGTGCAAGAGGGTGGAATCATATGGTGACAGGAAGCCAGAGAAACTTCAGGGCCAGGTTATTTTTAAAATGATTCTCATGTGAACTAACTGGGGTCCTATGAGAGCTACACTAATCCTTTCCAAGAGAAGCACCCTCAATGAGTTAAGCACGTCCTCTAGGCCCCACCTCTTCAAGGTTCCACCATCTCAACACTGCCTCCCTGGGGACCATATGTCAACTACAAGAATCCAGGCTGGACGTCTGGAGCGCGACCCTAGGCAGCGGTCTCCATCGAGGACTGCCACCCCAGCAGCGCCTGCCCCTCGGTCCAGACGGAGTGAGGTCGAGGGAAACTCAGGAAGCTACACCCACATGTCGTGGTCCTACCCCGCCCGCTGCCGCCGCGTGCGCCTGGTGGTAGCCATCGACAGCCAACCCGGCCGCGAGGGGGCGCCGCAGGGCCCGCGCACCATGGCGTCCCGGGGCGCCTGCCTGGGCCTGCTGGCCTGGCTCCTGCTCCTGCAGCTGCAGCTCGGCGAGGCCTACGCATCCGCCGCGCCCCTCACGTCCTCTGGGCCCACGGGCGGCGAGGTTTCGGGAGCGAGCGGTCAGGAGGGGCCTACAGGGGAGTCGGAGGCGCACACAGACGCCGCGTCCATGCAGACACGCACCCAGGTGGCTCCCACGCACGGCCCGATCGGGGTGCTGCCGCACCTGCTGGCCTTCTCCTCGGGTGAACACGCCCCAGGTGAGCCGGCTGCGGTGCACTGGGACGCAGGGGTCGCCGGGCACGGGCTGGCAGGCGGGACCTGACTCTTCCAGTCCTTCTTCCTGCATATCCTGGTCTAGTGTGTGGCCGGCCCTTCCTGAAGATTATTGGAGGCTTTAACGCCGAGGAGGGGAAGTGGCCCTGGCAGGTGAGCGTGCGCATCAGGGAGGAGCACGTGTGCGGAGGCTCTCTCATCACCGCGCAGTGGGTGCTGACCGCCGCGCACTGCATCATAAGGTGAGGGGCAGATGGAGATGCCGGGTCCTGCAGGCGGCCCTGCTCTCCTCCAACACCCCTTGGCCCACCACCCCGGCGAACTGGTTAAAAAAAAAAATTCGGTGGAAAGGGGAAGGTTTCTGTACTGCCCTTTCTTTACTAAAGGTGCTTAAGAGGATTTGGAGGGAGACCCAAAATGAGAAGATTTGGTGCTAGAGATGGGGTGTTGGGGAGAGTGGCGAGGAAGGTTGGGGTCATGCTGGGAACCATCTCGGACGGGAAGGGCAGGAGGGACGCTTCCCAGGGTGAGGAGCATGTCCTCTCTCCCACAGTCATTTGCAGTACAGCGTGAAGATGGGAGATCGGCATCTCAGTACACAAAAGACAAGTCTGGTGATCCCCATCCGGAACATCATTGTCCATCCTAAGTTCAGAACAGCTGCAACGGTTATAAATGACATTGCCCTTCTTCGCCTCCTCTACCCTGTGAATTTTACTTCTACTATCCACCCTATCTGCGTCCCTTCTGAGCTTTTCCATGTGCAAACTGGGACCAAGTGCTGGGTGACTGGGTGGGGCAAAACAAAACAAGAAGGTAAGACTTCCAGATCAGAAGCAAACTGGGGAGAGAGGAGAAGCAGCCTTATCCTTGAAACAGAAATGAAGGCCAAAGAGAGGGAAAGTCAGGGAGGTAAAGGGATTGCAGATTAAGAGCAGTCAAGGTAATGGGTCCTGAATGGCTTGGGTGATCAAGAAATTTAGAAAAGTCACTTTGCCTGGGAATTGGAGTTGCTCAGCCAGGAGTTGAAACGTATGCTCCTTATGCAGATTTTGGGGGCACCATGGTGAGCTGGTTTGAGGGATTTTTGTGTTTTTTTTTTTTTTTCCCTCAACAAGGAGATAGCTAGATACATGGAGTTCTCTCCAGAGAGGATTTCTGCTCAGGGGGTGATGAACTGTCTGCCAGTCAGAGCTGCTTTTCATTGGGAGTAGCTGTCTTTAGGATAGGGAGCTTCTTGTCTCTTGAAGTGTATGCAGAACCTGAGATTCCTGTTCTGGACCTGAGGCTGTACAGCTTCCTATCCATGGGAAGAGGCTAGATTGTGACATGCTACCCGCCCAAGAACCTGTGATCCTCCCCTAAAACAAGAAGTTGATTTACTGATGCTAAGGACACCCTGTCACCATTACTATCAAAACTCAAGAGTGACAGATGCTTGGTTGTCATTTCTCAGGATACTAAGAACTTGCCTCTCCCCCTTCTGAAATATTCTTCCTTTTCCTGTCTTGGTTTTGCCTTTTACCCTGCCCTTCCCTGTGTCACCTTTGGGCCTCAGATCCCTCATGTGTCAAATGGGGACAATACAAACTGTCCTACTGTCTTCCAGGGTCAGACTGGATGCAGGGGGCTTACTATTGACTTGTACAGATTCACACCCTGCTTATCTTCTTCATTAGCGGACATGAATTCAACAGAGATTCTACAGGAAGTGGACCAACAAATCATCCTTTACCAAGAATGTAATGAGAAGATACAGACAGCCTTGTCATCTAAAAGGGATCTGGTCTTGAAAGGGATGATATGTGGTGATACCAAAAAAGGAAAGGATTCTTGTCAGGTAAGTTTGCATGCCCTTTCCTCATTCTCAGGTGCAAGTCCTGAGTTATTTGTGCCTCCTCCATTTACCCCTAGTTGAGCTAAGGAGGTACACAGGGAGTGACCCCCTAGATTCTCTTAGCTGGTATGGCCTGTTCCTTCAAAAGGGAGCAGCCCTGACTGTCTGGGGCACTGCTAGGGTGCTGAAGGTGGGCTGGGTGATGTCCACATTGTGTTTCACTAGTTGAGCTCTCCTGTGCAGCACTCACCCCGCCAGTGTAAGTGCTAGCCCAAATGATCCCAGTTAACCCACATCACGACCCAGCAACACAGACACAGTGCCTACTATTCATACGGGGAAGGGGAGATCCAAGGACATCAATTCAAGGTCGTCCTGAGAGTACCTCTATGACTCCCAGGCCCATGTTCTTCCCTCTCCACCAAACTTTGTCCCTGAGGAGGAGGAATTTGGGCCTAGTCTTATCAGATGCATATTTGCGTGTATTGGAAAGAATTTTATTGTTGGAATGAACAAAGAAGAAGTTCCAAGAACCCTGAATATTTTGATTATCACCTGTGCAGAGAGAGGGCCAAAGACCTTACCTCTACTGAATGATTTCTCCCTTCTGTGAACTCATGTACCCAACCCCATCTATCCATCAGCTCTGCTACCTTCAAGACTTTGAAACATTCCAAGAGAAACTCAGCCTTTTTTCCAAACCTGCTCCACTGTCCCCACTACCAGTCACTTCTGTGAGAGGCCCAGAGTCTTCATGTAGGGAGAGGGCTCAGCATGTACAGTGTCCCAGAGGTCTGGGGGCAGATCTTCAGTTGAAGGATGATTTAAACATGTAGAGCAATGGGGTAGCAGATGTGGCCAGAGAGGTGAGTGGGTGGGGTGGGGAGGTAGAGTGAGTCTGGGTGCAGGGCCAAGTTCTAGTCTGGCTCAGGCAGGACTGGGAGGGCGCCTGGGTGAGTGTGATTGGATTTTCCTTTTAATTCAGTGACTTTCTTGGTTGTGTGGTGCCTAGACTGAAATCTAAGAGCAGTTTTCATCATGTAGGGATCACCATTGGATCCCAAGCAGGGTATGGGGCAGCAAGGAGCCATAGGACATGTGTTTGAGGTGGAATGGTGAAGATCATAGGGCGCTGGTGTTGAGGGAGGGGCTGAGGAAGACCCTGGGTTTCTCCTGGAGGTGACTGGTGGTGGGGCTAGTGGAGCAGGTTTGGGACAGGACACGTTGACTTGTGCTGGAGTTGGAATATGTATGGGATGTGTTTGAGTGGACTAGGGGGAGTTTGCTACATAGGTCGAGAGTTTCAAAGAAACTTCAAGTTCAGAATAAGGATTTGGGGGCTGCAGAGCAGAGGTGATATTCAAAATGTTTAACGACCACTGAGGTTTGGGAAATGGCCATAATAACTTTTCAATTTCCATATTTACATATACAGTTCTCATGTTCACAGAAGCCTGGCCTGGACAGGGCCTGTGGGATGACCAAGGAAGCCCTATGTGTCTGTCTCCCTGGCACCTTGCCGTGCCAATTGCCTACTCTGACGTCAATTCCATTCCTGCAGTTTGTTTCTTTATCTTTCCCCAGGGAGACTCTGGGGGCCCCATGAGCTGTGAATTTAATGAGACATGGATCCAGGTGGGGATTGTGAGCTGGGGCGTTGCCTGTGGTCACTCAGACTTTCCTGGAGTTTACACTTATCTCAGCTTCTACAGCAAGTGGGTGGTTGCAACGGTGAACCAGGCTGTTCCTTTGTATTCGGTGTTGTTCCTCATTCTACTGGAGTGTCTTACGCTGCCTGTGGGCATCCTAGTGACTCTGTGATCACCCTGGCCCATTCCCCTTCTATTGCTGGATCTCCCACTAGGCCTCCAATCTCCTTTGCCTTTTCAATGCCCTTTATTTTATTTATTTACTTTTGGTATCAGGATTGAACTCAGGGGCACTTGACCACTGAGCCACATCCCCAGCCCTATTTTGTATTTCATTTAGTCTCACTGAGTTGCTTAGCACCCCACTTTTGCTGAGGCTGGCTTTGAACTGGAGATCCTCCTACTTTAGCCTCCTGATTTGCTGGGATTTCAGGCATGAGCCACCATGCCAAGCTCAATGCCTTTTCTTCAAATTCTGGTTGGAATCGATTGCCCCTGGGGAGCCCCACAGTGGAGCCTGGCAGGGGACTGGGGCCTGCAAGGTGTTCCAGCCTGGTGCTCTGCTCACCTGCCTCAGCCAACCCATGCCTGACCCATGTTCTATCTGCTGGGAATATGGATGAACTGATTCTAGCTAGAGGGCCAGCAGGCCTGCCATTCGGAGCGTGGTGACTCAGGGACACCTTGGAGAACATCTACCAAAGGAGAGAATTCATCACCGTGAAGGAAGTGCCGAACCTGGCCCTAGTTTTCAGGGTCTCCCTGAGACTTTGTCATACCAACCTGCAGAGGCAGTGAAGGAGGCCCTAGCAGGTCCCTGCAGAAGTGTGAGGCCTGGGACTTTAGCATCTGGCTTGGTGCCTGGAGCTGGCACAGGTTTCCCTGTACCCAGTGTGGCTCTGTGAGTGGGTAGCCTGTGGCACACAGGCCTCATGGGGCACCCCAGACTGGCACCTCTTCCTCAGGGCCCTAGTGGCTGCATTGGGGACACTCCAAGTTTTGTTGAGGCAGTTTTGAGTGTGGAGATTTCAGATGTGAACTCAATAAATGTTTGAAGACTGCTGTGTGTGTTCTGCTTCTGTACTGGCCTGGGGTGTGGGGACCCTGCAAAGAATGTTTCTCATGTGAAACTTAGGAAGATGTTGTGATTCTTCTTAGATCATAGAGTGAGAGGAGCGGCCCCTGCCTGCGCCCATGTGTGTTGGACAGATGGTTTTAGCCAGTTGGGTTCTGCTGTGGTGCTGCTCCATCAGCATTTCTGCATGGAGCTTTGTAGCGGAGTTTGCTCATTGTTGGCTCTGGGAAGCAGGAAGTGAGAGATCCTAAGCGAGAGGGAGATCAGGGAGTTACATCCCAAACTGTACCTGATTTCTGCTCCTCCCCCATATGTTTAAAGCCGTGAGCCCCCAGTAGGGTTGGTCAGGCCTTAGGGAAAACAAAGGGCTGAGGCTGAGGGAAGTGATAGATCAGGGTGCTTATCGCGTGGCTCAAGAGACTGATGATCATTTCCTCTGATATCTTTCCTTCTTCTCCTCCTCTCTTCTTTTTCCTTCCTCTCCTCCCTGGGCATATAGATGATCAAAATAAAGACATATTTCTATATCTTCCTCACATTCATGCATGATACATGTTATGGCTAAGTACATATAAACAGAAGTGTTGTTTTGAATTCTGGAAAATATTTTTGAAAGGAGGCCAAATTACTTGTTATTTATCCCTTCTTTTCTGGCTTGATTGTATATGTGGTACCTGGAGCTTGAGCATCTGTCTTGGGACAGGAGGTACATGCTATGCGTATGAGACAGCAATTCAGAAGGAATTTGGCTTCCTGGTGTTTGTAGGGATGACCCTGCAGCCCTTATCCAACAGAGAAATAAGCTTCACTTTTCATTAAGTCACTGTCATATTGAGTCTCAGTTACTCACAGAAAAATCTCATTACGGTTACTCAGATAATCATCTGGAGCTTTATTTCTGGATTGTTGTGAATGTAGATTTTTCCGGTTATTATTTAGACTCGATTCTTTTTTCTTTCTACTTCCCCATTTTGTTGTTTCCTTATCTATACTATTTTTTTAAAATTGATAAGGTTAAAATCTTATGTTGATGAATGATTATATTAACTCAATGTATTTCTATATTTTTATTTTCTTTACCAAAGGTATAGTTTGTACATAGTCAAATGCACAGTACCCCACCCCATATCCTCCAGATCAGGATAGAGAATATTTCCATCGCTCCAGGATGTGCCCTTTTGTCATCTCCTCCCAGAAAGAGCCACTGTTCTGATGATTATCAGACTAGATTCCCATGTTGTACATCTCATACAAATGGAATCGGAGAGTAAGTACTCTCTTGGGTCTGTCTTCTTACCTTCCGTGCATTTTGAGATTCATCCCTATTGTTACATGTACCATTAGTTCATTCCTTTAAAAAAAATTTGTTTTTGTAGTTGTCCATAGACAGCATGCCTTTATTTTATTTATTTAGTTTTTACATGGTGCTGAGGATCGAACCCAGTGCCTCACGCACGCGAGGCAAGCGCTCTACCCCTGAGCCCCAACCCCAGCCCCCAGCACTAGACTTTTGGTGTACATGTTTTCACTTCTTTTGGGAACAAAAGAGTAGAGTAGATATCGTGAGTAGATAACATGTTTAACTTGTTTAGAAATTTCCAAAGAGTTTTCCAAATTGGTTGGACCATTTTATACTCCTGTCAGCGATAAATGAGAGCTCCAGTTGACCCATGTCCTCATTAGTACTTTTATTTGCTCAATTTTAATAAGAGGAAGTGGTAGCTCACTGAGGTTTTAATTTGCATTTCCCTGTCATTTATGACATTGGGCACCTTTTCATGTGCCATTGATTACTTTCGTATCTTCTTCTTCTTTTTCTTCTTTTTTTTTTTTTTTTTTAATGTTTTTTACCTGTCAGTGGACATGCGGTGCTAAGAATCCAAACCCAGTGCCTCACACACGCTAGGCAGGTGCTCTAGCACTAAACCACAAACCCAGCCTCTTGTATCTTCTTTTGTGAAGTGTCTTTTCTTTTGCCCATTTTAATTGGGTTGCTTATCTTTTTATTGCCAATTCATAAGTATTCTTCAGATTAAAGTCCTAAGTCCAGGGCTGGGGCGGTGGCTCAGTGGTAGAGCACTTGCCTAGCACGTGTGAGGCACTGGGTTAGATCCTTGACACCACATAAAAATGAATAAATAAAATAAAGGTATGAAAAAAATGTTGTATCTGTTTAAAAAAAAGTCTTAAGTCTAATTTGTTAACTTTCTTTTCTTTCTTTCCGCTCCTCTCCTTCTCTCCCCTCCCCTCCTCTTTCTTTCCTTTATTCCTTTCCCTCCCTTTCCTCTCTCTCTCTCTTTTTCTTTCTTTCATTCCCAGGGATTGAACCCAGGGCTCTTAATCTCTGAGCCACATCCCCAGCCCTTTTAAAATTTTTGTATTTAGGGACAGGGTCTCACTAAGTTGCTTAGGGCCTCACTAAGTTGCTGAGGTTGGCTTTGGACTTCTCAGCCTCCTGCCTCAGCCTCTTTAAGTTGCTGGGACTGCAGCATGTGCCACTGTGCCCAGCTAATTTGTTCACTTTCTGAACTGGTGATAGCAAAGATTTTTCTTCTGTCTAGTATAAGCTTTATAGTTTTAGGTTTCTGATCAACAGATTAATTTTTGTTTATGTCATGAGAAGAGGATCCAGGTATATTTTTTCCATGTCTTTTATGTTTGTTCAAAGTGCCTTTATTTTTACTACCAATTGACAATGTATATTAGCACCTATTTCTGGACTCTATTCAGTTCCCAACCCATTTTTATACTCTTCTACCAATTAGGAATTTTCAAAAAAGTAGGGATAACTCCAGTCTTTGGGTTAGACAGTTCTTTAAACAAAAAAAAGGAGATAATGTGAGCATTTTCAGGACACCAGGAGATGTAGAAATCAGTATAAGTGTTATTCTGTTATTTTTTAAAAATTCAAAATGGTGGTAGGGCCATGAAGGAACATCCAGTATAGAATTTGCTTTCCTATTATAAACAATTAGAAAACTAGACAAAATAAATAACTTTTCAGGCATCAGGACAATAGATAGTCTAGAACTATGATCCCAGAAAACAGGGAAACAGGTGAGGTGAGACCTGTAATGATACTAGCTTCCTATGTGGGGGTTAATTTTCAGATGGCACAGGGAGGGAAACCCAACCAGCACTGAGTAATGTCACTAAGTTAAGGAGACAGAGATGGGAGTTCCAAAAGGCTGAGGCAGATCAGAATACTGTAGAGCAGGGATTCACAAACTATGGTTTTGGGGCCAATTCATGACCTAGTCTATTTTTGAATAGGCCTTCAATAAAAATGAATTACACATTTTAAAAAGGATCATTAAAGAAAAAAAGAATATGTGTGATGCAGGCACTGTCTCCACTAGCTTTCCCTGACACCATATGTGATACCATGTGTGGCCCGCAAGCCTAAAATATTTATTATCTGGTTCTGTATGGAGAATGTTTGCCATTCCCTGCTGCCTGGGATAGAGATACACAGTGAAAGAGAAATTTCCAGAAGGTTGGGAAAAAACCAATGTCAGAGAGCTGTAAGCTGAATGATTCTCAGCACTCATATGGTACTGGGAGACACTCAAGTTTAATCTGACCAGAGAGGAGGACCCTCACTGAGTACTTGGGCCGTCAGTAGAGACCTGGCAAAGCTCAAGCCTTAATATAGATAACCCTAATGTAGAGGCTGCTTTGGGCTCATCCTAACAAACTTGAAAAATAGCCTCAATTGGGGCTGGGGTGTGGCTCAGTGGTAAAGAGCTTTTCTAGCATGCTCAGAAGCCCTGGGTTTGATCCCCAGCACTGCAAAGACAAAACCAAAACCAAAAAAAAAAATCTCAGATGGATGAAGGTAAACTACAAGTAACTTACATGGATACCAAATTTTAAAGACAGATGATATAATTCAAATAGTCAATAATGTAACATTTACAGTGTTGAGCATTCATTAAGTATTTTTAGAAATGTGAAAAAGTAGAAAATTATGACCTATAACAGAAAAGTCAGTAGAAACAGATACAGAATGACAGTTATGATAAAATTAGTAGACAAAGATTTAAAAATACCTGTCACTAAATTTGCTTAAGAATTTTTTTAAAAAATGAACATAATTAGGAGAGAAGTTTAAAAAAGAGATCCAAATGGAATTGTTAGAACTAAAAGCTACAACATCTGAAGTGAAAAGTAAACTGGATTAGTTTATTCTAAAGAATAAAGTATTAGTAAAATTGAAGGCATAGTGATAGAAACCATTCTGAAGCACAGACAAAGCAATTTGGTCTGGTAATTTGATCTGTAGGCCAATATGAAATGATCTGACCCATGAACAATTAGAGTTCAGAATAAAGAAGAAGATAGGGGGAGCAAAACAAACAAACAAAACACAAAACAAAATTGAAGAAACAATGAGAATTTTACAAATTTGATAAAAACTAAGTCAGCATTCAAGAAGCACTGAATGAATGAGTCCCAAGCAAGCTAAACACAAAGAAAACCACATTAATGAACATTATTAATGAACATTATTAATTATTAATGAATATTAATAATTGAATTACTATTCAAAACTCAGTGATGAGTTAAAATTAACTAGAAAAAGGACATATTAAATGTTATAGACCTCTCTTCATGAGTAGGGCAAGTCAGAAGATACTAGAGCATCATCTTCAAATATTGAAAGGAAAAAAGTCAATGTAGAATTCCATTATCAAGTTAAAATATCTTCCAAAAATGAAAGTGAAGGAAGACTTTTATTAACAAAAGCTCAGCAAATCCCTTCCCAGACTTCAAGCAACATTAAAGGAAGTTTTTCAGGTTGAAGTAAAAGATACCAGAGGGAATCTTAGACCATTGCAAAGAAATGATGTGCTTCAGAAATGGTAACTTCATTAAAACATTAAAGGCTGTTTTTAAAAAAATTTTTAAATCACATCATAAGTGAAATGATGTAATATTATTTAAAGGTAAATTATGATAAGTTAAAGATCAATTAAAAACACTACAGCAACCACTAAAAAATAACGAGAGGTATCTAATAAGCCAGTGGTGGTGAATGAGTGGAATTCTAATAGTTAATCCAAGCTTTGGAAGGAAAAGTGAAAAGATGGAATATAGAACCAATCAGAGGACAAATGGCAAGATGGTAGATTTAAATTCAACCACATCAATAATTACATTAGGGCTGGGGATGTGGCTCAAGAGGTAGCGCGCTTGCCTGGCATGCAGGCGGCCAGGGTTCGATCCTTAGCACCACATACAAACAAGATGTTGTGTCGGCCGAAAACTAAAAAATAATAAATATTAAAATTCTCTCTCTCTCAAAAAAAAAAAAAAATAATTACATTAACTGTAAAGGGTCTGAATGGTTTAATGCAAAGATTTTTAGACTGCAAAAAGAAAGACCAGGAAGGTACTTGAAGTATAAAGCATGATGAAGTTAAAAATAAGAGGAAAAACATACACATTGTAAATGATAAGAAAGCTATAAGGTGTATATTAAAAGTAGAATTCAGGAAAAGGAAGATAGCCATAGGTAAAGTGGAATGTTTCATAATCATGAAAGGTATAATTTCTCAAGAAGACATAATCCTAATGACACAGTTTTAACATCTCTGAAATATTGAAAGTAAAAAGATACAAATTCATAATCACAATGGGAGATTTCAACACACCTGTCTCAATCATTGGTAGAATAAGTAGACAAAAAAAAAAGGAGGTCTGGGGTTGTGGCTCAGTGGTAGAGTGCTCGCCTGGCATGTGTGAGGCCCTGGGTTCGATCCTCAGCTCCACATACATACATACATACATACATACATACATAAAATAAAGGTCCATCGACAACTAAATTTTTTTTTTTAAATGGGAAAGGATATTGAAGACCTGAGCAGCACTATCCTTTCAAGCTCATGTGGAAATTCACCAAGAAAGATCATATCTTGAGCCATAAAACATGTATTAATAAAGGTGAAGTGATTGAAATCATTGAGTGTGTTTTCCAACAACAATGGAATGAAATAAATAACAGAGATATCTCAAAATATAAGGAAATTAATATATTTCTTTTTTGTGGGGGGAGTACCAGGAATTGAACTCAGGGGCACTTGACCACTGAGCCACATCCCCAGCCCTATTTTGTATTAGAGACAGGGTCTCACTGAGTGGCTTAGTGCCTTGCCATTGCTGAGGCTGGCTTTGAACTTGGGATTCTCTTGCCTTAGCAAACTGGGATTACAGGCATGGGCCACTGTGCCTGGTGGAAATTAATATATTTTGAAAGAACCCTTTCAATCAAAGGGAAATTAGAAAATATTTGCATCAAATTATAAAGAAATTATAACATTAAATTTTGTGGGATGTAGCTAACACAGTGCTCAAGATGGAAATTTATAACTTTAAAGGTATATTTGGAAAAACAATGATTTTAAGTTCATTATCCAACCTTCCACTTGAAAAAGCTAGAAAAAGAAAATTATTCCCAAATAAAACAAAGGAAGGAAATAAAGATAGGTGTGAAAAATCACAGTAAAGAGATAAAAAGCACAACAGAAAAGAAGTTCTCAAACTTTTTGATTTCAGGATTATCTTTTACTCTCAAAAATGACTGATGATCCTAGAGTCTGGTTTATGTGTTTATATCTCCCAGTATTTACTGCATTAGAAATTAAAACATATTAAAATATATTTTATTACTTACTTAAAATAAAAATAATAAGTCCACTCAGACAAACAACATAACTTTTTATGAAAAAAGCTGTATTTTTCCAAAAGAAAACTTTGTTGTGCAGAATAGTATTGTTTTACAGTTTCTCAAATTTCTGTAATGTCAGGCTTAATAGAGGACAGCTGGAATATCATTCTCTTCTGCATTTAATTATTATTTTGGTTGAAGTATGTGAAGAAAACCCAGCTTCACATAGATATACAGCTAGGAAGGTTAGTATTTTAAAAGCTTTTAACAGTAATTGTAGATGTCCTTTTTTTTTTTTTTTTTTAATGTACCAGGGATTGAACCCAGAGGGGTTTAACCACTGAGCCACAATCCCAGCCCTCTTTTATATTTTTATTTAGAGACTGGGTCTCACTGAGTTGCATAGGGCCTTGCTAAGTTACTGAGGCTGGGATTACAAGCGGGCACCACTGTGTCCTTTTATTACTTACACTGTACCAAATCTTTTTGTCATTTTTTTTTAGAGAGAGAGAGAGAGAGAATTTTTTTAATATTTATTTTTTAGTTATCGGCGGACACAACATCTTTGTTTGTATGTGGTGCTGAGGATCGAACCCGGGCTGCATGCACGCCAAGCGAGCGTGCTACTGCTTGAGCCACATCCCCAGCCCTGTACCAAATCTTTTTGTACTTATTAGTTGTAGTTGAACACAATACCTTTATTTTATTTATTTATTTTTTATGAGGTGCTGAGGATCGAACCCAGCGCCTCACACATGCTAGGCAAGTGCTCTACAGCTGAGCCACAACCACAGCCCCACTTTTTGTACTTATTACGTTGAAACCCATCGGTCCATCTTCCATTCTGAATGGATCTTTTACCCACTTTGTAAAACCACTGGAAAATATTGGTTCACATAGTTTTGCAGATTTTTCTGTATTTTGACATTTCATTATATAATATAAAAAGGAATCACACTCATTAATATGACCACTACTGTTTGTGCAGAGTGGTGATTTGAATCATGGCCTCTAATTGTCTTGTGGCTGTGTTGGGCTGGGAACATCCTGTGCAAAGGTGCAGGTCAAGATGGCCCAGCTGGTATGGTGAGGCTGACCTGAGGAGGCTCCTTGCAAAAGCACAGAGCTGTCAAGTTCAGACCTTGAGCTCAGGCACGAGCTCTCCGGGATAGAGAATTCTGAGCATAACAAGATAACCCCGATGTCTCACCAGTCCTGCGTCCTTCAGACTGCCTGCTTTGTAGAAACTTTCCCACAGATAACCTTTTGATGAAACTGATATAATAAACGTGCTGAGCCACCTCTGGGTCACTGCTTCTCCATCAGAGGTTAGTGCCCACCTGACCTCAGCTTTTCTATGTCTCTTTTCTTCATCCCCCACAGCCCCTCATCTGGTTTCCGAATAACAGTTGTGCAGGTTGCTGCAACTGGTGTCCGAACAGGAACATGAGGTCCAGGCAACTACTTTCAGAAGGCTTTAATTGTTGGAAAGTTGTTGAATTCATGGTAGCAAATACAAACTTTCCAAAATTCAAATTTTCTCTTGAAAGATTGAATTGTATAACTGACAACAAATATTGTCAATTATTTCTCTTAAAGTTTCAGATTCTAACCTTGTTTATTTTTAAGAAAATGTCTGCCAAATACTCAAGTGTAAATGACTAGTTTGATTATTAGCCATTCCTTTTAAGTAAAAATGATGTTCTGGATAAAATGATATCCCCTGATAGTTGACCTTGAGACTCAATCACAGCATGTTTTCTTAAGTCAACATCATACTATAGCAGAGTGTTTATGCCTATTTACTAGTTCCTCACATGAAATACTGAATAAGAAGTAAATTAAAGGAACATTAATAAAATTCACAATTTTTACAAGGATCATTTTATGAGAAATATCTACATGTATATATTTCAGTGCAACAAAATAGGTGATATAGGGGAGAGTCTAGCTCATATCTTTGGGTTTTTTTTTTTTTTTTTTTTTTTGGTACCAGGGATTGAACTCAGGGGCACTCAATCACTGAGCCACATCCCTTGATGTATTTTGTATTTTATTTAGAGACAGGGTCTCACTGAGTTGCTTAGTGTGTCACTTTTGCTGAGGCTGGCTTTGAACTCTTTGATCCTCCTGCCTCAGCCTCCTGAGCCACTGGAATTACAGGCGTGTGCCACCTCACCCAGCTAGCCTATATTTTTATGTAACTTACTTGTGTTTTCAAGACCTGTCATGCTCCAATTCCAAATATATCACTTCCATTGAATGACAGATGGCTGTTTTGTCCAATTGAATTTATGATTTCACAAGTCTGACTAAATATTGACCTAATGATAGGAAGTATACATCTCTTAGTCACTTAATGTCCTATAATCTGGCACATGGCTTCTTTGATGGTTCAGTAGAGTGCCAGGAGTTGTTTTTCAGAGTGTACAGTTCCTTTACTGCAGAGAATATGGTCTTGCTCTAGAACTGCAGAGATCTATTACCATGGGCCTGAGTTGGGACATATCAGAAACTCCTTACAGCAATTTGATTCACCACAACAAACTCTAGCACCATGGGACTTGCCAGGGCATTACAGCCCAATTGACAAGGCTGCTTCTACCACAACCTGACCCCACCCCCCAACCTCTTCTCTCTCTTTTGTTACTGGGGATTGAACCCAGGGGCACTTTACCACGGAGCTACATGCCAAGCCCTTTTTTTGTTTTATTGAGACAGGGTCTTGCTAAATTGCTTAGGACCTCATTGTTGATGGCTTTGAACTTGTGATCTTCTTGCCTCAGCCTCCAAAGTCACTGGGATTACAGGTGTGTGTCACTACAATCGATTCCCGACTCCATCTCTTGATAGGAGGAGCTGTAAAGCATCATGGCCAAGTTTTGCATTCTGCCATGGAATTCTTTTTTTTTTTTTTATTGGTTGTTCAAAACATTATAAAGCTCTTGACATATCATATTTCATACATTAGATTCAAGTTGGTTATGAACTCCCAATTTTACCCCAAATACAGATTGCAGAATCACATCGGTTACACATCCACATTTTTACATAATGCCCTATTAGTAACTGTTGTATTCTGCTACCTTTCCTATCCTCTACCATCCCCCCTCCCTCCCCTCCCATCTTCTCTCTCTACCCCATCCACTGTAATTCATATCTCTCCTTGTTTATTTTCCCATTCCCCTCACAACCTCTTATATGTAATTTTGTATAACAATGAGGGTCTCCCTCCATTACCATGCAATTTCCCTTTTCTCTCCCTTTCCATCCCACCTCATGTATCTGTTTAATGTTAATCTTTTCTTCCTGCTCTTCCTCCCTGCTCTGTTCTTAGTTGCTCTCATTATATCAAAGAAGACATTTGGTATTTGTTTTTTAGGGATTGGCTAGCTTCACTAAGCATAATCTGCTCTAGTGCCATCCATTTCCCTGCAAATTCTATGATTTTGTCATTTTTTAGTGCTGCGTAATACTCCATGGTGTATAAATGCCACATTTTTTTTTTTTATCCATTCATCTATTGAAGGGCATCTGGGTTGGTTCCACAGTCTAGCAATTGTGAATTGTGCTGCTATGAACATCGATGTAGCAGTATCCCTGTAGTATGCTCTTTTAAGGTCTTCAGGGAAAAGTCCAAGAAGGGCAATAGCTGGGTCAAATGGTGGTTCCATTCCCAGCTTTTGCCATGGAATTCTTGATGTATTAAATGGCCCCTCTTGTTATCCTATGTGAATAAACTATAAATTCCTGTGTTATTTGGAATAACAGAACATACTGAATTAATGATACTGAATCAGAGAATTGCTAAGCAACTCAATTGGTCAAATCTGCCTTAATGGAAGATCTTCGCCACAAGGAAGGCTTGCAAAAACAAAACCCAACACTCTGCCTTGCTTCTAGTGGCTGATTATTTTTATATAGCATAGTCAGGAGGAAAAACTGACTCAAGAAATAAAACAAAAAGTAACAGGGGTACCCTATCTAGTCCTGATTCTAAAACAATAGAAAGGTCAATATCTTTAAAAACTTATGTACCAAAATGATTTTTGTCTTTCTTACTGTGCTGATGTCTAGATATATGTCCCATGAATATGCTAATCATGTGTGAAAGTTTTTTTTTTTTTCTTTTCTCCGCATGAACACACTCAAGTGAGCTTGTGGTCCCTTCTATTTTCAAAGCCAGCAGTGAAACATCCTCAAATCTCTTTCTCCTCTGCTTCTGGCATGGCACCTTTCTCTGACTTGGATTCTCTGGCTTCCCTCACCTAAGAAAGCCTCTGATTACGGTGGGCCCACCTGGATAATCCAGATAGTCCTTCCATCTCAAAGAGTTTTAACTGAACCACATTCTGCTGTCCACGTGGGGTGACATTCACAGATCCCAGGGATTAGAATGCATACATCCTTGGGAGGCAAGGGTGACTAGTACAGGGTGATTCCAGAGGTCGGCTATTGCGCAAAAGACTGTAAACATTTGTACAGCTTAGTGGGTTTGTGCGTGTGAGCAGAAATCCTTATTTCTCCGGGAACAGAGACCCGGGAGTATAATGACTGGATCGTATATAATTGCATATTTTGTTTTACGAGGAACCGTCCATGTGTTTCCCAGACTGGCTGGAATATTTCACAATTGTACCACCACGTACGAGGGACCCAACCTCTCTGCATCCCTGTCAGTGTCTGGGGTCGTTACCGTTCCTCAGTTTTGCCAATCGGAAAGGCGGGCAGTGCCATCTTGACTGTGGTTTTACTTTGCCATCTGCTAACGGTCCTAAGCCGTTTTTCCCTGTGGATATCCACGACGGAGAAGGTGGCGGGGGCTGGCTAGCTGGGCGGCTGCGGGGGGGAAGCGCAGCCTTTCTGTGGAGGGGTTCACCGAGTCGGGGCGGGCGATCGCGGGCGGCTCTAGCCGGACCCCAGCCTGTGGCTCTGCTGGGGCGGCCGTGGCGATCTCTGCGGGAACCCAGGGTAAGGACGGGGGGGGGGGGGCGCTCCCGAGCCGCGCTCCCGGGGGCCTGGGCCAGGCCAGCAGCGCCGGAGTCCGCAGCGCGAGGCGGGACGCCAGTGCTCGGCGTCGCCCCTGCGGCCTGCGTGGCCCCCGTGGACGGGGCGGAGCGTCGGGAGCGCGGCCTTAGTCGGCGGTCTCCCTCGAGGACGACCACTCTAGCAGCACCGGCCCCTCGGTCGTGGCGGGAAGGAGGGCAGGGGAAACCCAGGAAGCCACACCCCTTGGCGGGGTCCTCGCCCGTCGTCGCCTCGCCTCGCGGGCGCGGGGCCGTTTCCCGCCACCCGCAGTCGGTGCGGCCGCGAGGGGGCGCGTCAGGGCCGGCGCACCATGGCGCTCAGGGGCGGCTTCCTGGGCCTGTTGGCCTGGCTCTTGCTCCTGCAGCCACGGCTTGGCCAGGCCCGCTCGGCCTCCGCGCCCTCCGACCCCTCCGAAATTTCCGATCCCTCCAACCCCTCCGACCCCTCAGAGTCCCCTCCGCCCACCGACAAGATGCTGCTGACCCCGCCCGTGGCCACGGGGCCCACGGGGCCCACAGTTATGGTGGTTAGTTCAGGTGATCGTGATTCCTCCAGGACGACTGAATTCCCATCAGGTGACTTCTCGGCCACACCCTGACGCAGAGACTGCCTGGCCCGAGTGATCAGGACCCCTACGGTCCAGGAGCAGGATGCAGGAACTGCGGTCCCCAGGGTGCTGGGTGCGGGCTCTGAGCTACCCAGCCTGCCCTTGAGATCTGAGGGGACACAGCCATTCCCCAAGGAGTCTCAGGGATGCGGACCTGCCCTGGGGTCTGAGGGACGTGGCTTGCTCCTCCGAGTTTAAGGTTCTGGCTCAGGTTTTACTCTCAGCCCTCCCTTCACTGATCTGCTCCAGCATGTGGCCACAGGTCTATGAGGATAGTTGGTGGAAGGCCAGCCGTGCGGACAAGGTGGCCCTGGCAGGTGAGCCTGCAGATCAATAATCAACACATATGCGGAGGCTCCCTCATCTCCAATCAGTTCGTGCTTACTGCAGCCCACTGCATATTTGGGTGAGTGAGTGGGGCCCAGAGGCTTGGGCTCCTGATGGGGCTGTGTGACCTGGAGCCAGTCTTGTCCTCCACCAAGAGTTTCCTCTTCCTCATCTGGAAAGGGGGATGGGGTGAGAGCCTCCATAGTTTTTTTTATTTATTCTGGATGAGACCTGAGGATTTGCAATTCTGACACGTGGACAGGTGATACTAGTCTGGTGACCACACTTGGAGTGCTGCTGGCTAGAGTGGTCAAGGGTTGGGGAGGGAATGTCGTTTGGAGGGAGGGAGTGGCAGATGGCTGGCCCGCAAGGATGGGGTCAAGCTGGGAAGTACCTGGACTGTGTGGAAGGGAAGTGTGTGTGTAGACCCTTCAGGACCTCTCCGTAGCCATCTGGAATACACAGTGAAGCTGGGGGACGAAGACCTGAAACATCGAGCCCCAACGTCAGTCGAGATCCCAGTCAAAGACATTGTCATCCACCAGTATTACTCTCCTCTTGGAATCATCGAACATGACATTGCACTTGCTATGCTGGCCTTCCCTGTGAATTACTCCACACACATTCAGCCTGTATGCATCCCTGAAAAGTCTTTCTTGGTAGAAACTGATACCTTGTGCTGGGTCACCGGATGGGGCAAGCTAAGCGAGCTAGGTGAGATTGTAAAGCAGGACTACAACAACCTTAGGCCCAGGAGGCGGATACCTGGCAGCTTGGTGTTGGTCTGCAAGCTAAAGGGAGGGACAGGGAGGTAGCTTTTGTACTAGGTGGGTAAGGGAGGAGGGGGGACAAGATGCTGCCAGGGAGAAATTTAATAACTGTTTGTGAATTTCTGTCGGTTTGTCAAGAGTTGGGGGCTTGGGTGTCAAGCATGGTGGGTTCTTTCAAGGGTAGATTTTAGGTAAGGGACTGATGAGCTGTCTGTGAATTTTAGTTGTTCCTCCACAAAAGTATTTGCTTTGATAGCTAAGGAGCTTCCTGTTTGTGAGATGAGGCCAGAAACTCTCAGTGGGCTTGTAGGACCTCCTATTCCTTGACATTTGGGATTTTGGTACGTTTGGGGCACCATGTGTCTGAGAGTCTGTGATATTGTTCTAGAAAGTAAAGTTGCCTTATAGATACACAGGACACCCTGGTGATACTTAGAGTGACAGAGTTTGGTTGTTGTTTCTCAGACTGACAAGACTTTGGCTTCCCTCTCCTGGGCTGTTTTTACTTTTGCTTTGGTTTGGATCTTAACATCATCCTACACTCATGTCAGTGTTAGACCTCATTTCCTCCAGGGTCAGCTGGGGACAATAGCCAGTTCCTAAGAGGATGCCTGTGTGTGAACACACTGAATTGAGACTCAGAGTAAGTACCACTGTGTCTGTCTAGTCTCACTCATGCAGATCCACTCCTAAATTTACTTTCTATAGATTCAGAAAGGGCATCAGAAGAGCTTCAGGAGGCTGAGCTAAACATTATTCGTCACCAGAAATGTAATGAGTTGCTTCAGAAAAGGACAAAAACTAAAGTTCAGTTTACCAAGGAAGGGACGGTCTGTGGCTATAATGATGAAGGAAAGGACTCCTGCCAGGTGAGTTTCATGGGCCCCTTGCTGCTCTGCATTACAGTTTTCTTCCCCCCAGGCAAAAGAGCCTGGGTCATCCCCTAGTTCCTCCATTCACCCTTATTCAAGTTAATGGTGTGCGAGGACAAGCCGCCAGGACTCTCCTGAGTTAGCCTGACATAATCCTTCAGGAGAGAGTAGTGGATTCTTCCTGGCGAGGGGGGTGGGGGGTAGTGGTGGTGAATCAAGCAGGTTATAATATGAAGTTTCATGTTTTGAGCCACTTTTATGTGACATGCAATGCACTTGGGTGAGCAGTTTATTCATTTCTGTCCCAGAGTAGGTGCATTATCTTTGTTTATATAGTTTTTTTTGGAGCACAAATTTTTCAGTAGATAGACAATTTTTATTTGTTAAAATATTCAGTTCTGAAATCTCATGCTCACAGAAACTAGGAGCTGGCAGGTGCCTGGGGACACCACAGGTGTGCCCCGTTTGCCAGTAACTTGAAGTACCATCAGCCTGCTCTGATGTAGATCGAATCCATTTCTGCCATTTGTTTCTTTTCTCTTTCTCCAGGGAGACTCTGGGGGCCCCCTAGTCTGTGAATATAATACAACATGGATCCAGGTGGGAATTGTGAGCTGGGGCATTGGCTGTGGTCGCCTTGGCTATCCTGGTATATATACAGAAGTTAGTTTCTACAGGGACTGGATAGTTACTCTAATGAACCGGGCTTCCTGTCTGGACTCAGCAAACTTCCTCATGTTAAGCCTGTGTGTAGTCATCCCGGTGACCCCGTGATTACCCTGGCCCACTCCCCTCCTGTTTCTGAGTCTCCCACTAGGCCTCTCCTCTGACTTCTCTTTCCTTCTCAATGCCCTTTCTTCAAATTCTGGTTGGGATTCATCCCCCTGAGGAGATCCACATGGAGCACAGCAGGGAGACTGGGGCCTATGAAGTGTCCCAGCTGGTGCTCTGCTCATCTGCCTCAGCCAACCTGTGCCTGCTGGGAATATGGGTGAACTGATTCTAGCTAGAGGGCCAGCAGACCTGCCATTGGGAGCGTGGTGACTTAGGGACACCTTGCAGAACATCTGCCAAAGGAGAGAATTCATCACGGTGAAGGAAGGCCGAACCTGGCCCTAATTTCAGGGTCTCCCTGAGAATTTGTCATACCAACCTGCAAGGTGATTGCAGAGGCAGTGAAGGAGGCCCTAGCAGGTCCCTGCAGAGGTGTGAGGCCTGGGACTTTAGCATCTGTCTTGGTGCCTGGAGTTGGCACAGGTTTCCCTGTACCCAGTGTGGCTCTGTGAGTGGGTAGCCTGTGGCACACAGGCCTCATGGGGCACCCCAGACTGGCACCTCTTCCTCAGGGCCCTAGTGGCTGCATTAGGGACACTCCAAGTTGTGTTGAGGCAGTTTTGAGTGTGGAGATTTCAGATGTGAACTGAATAAATGTTTGTTGGAGAGTTTCCTGTGTGTTCTGAAGCTCTGCTTACTTGGGATGTTTGCTTCCATATAACTTCCTCTGTAGAGAACTGGGTCCCTATTTAACTAAGGATGATATTCTCAGTCTCCATTAAATCCTGAAAGAGCCAAAATGAGGATTTTGTCTGTCCCCTTTGAAATGATGACCCTTTGAAATGATGAGTGGTTACAGCCAGTGGCCCATGGTCTCTGTTCCTGATTCTGACATCATCATCTATTATGGTTTGTATCTGAATTATCCCCCAAAGACTTGAAGACTCAGATGAGGAGGGCTTTGTCTCCATGCAACAATATTTAGAGGGGGAGCTTTTGGGAAATGATTGGATCATCAGAGATCTGACAACATCAATGTCTTGATAACTTGAAGGCGTTATCGGGAACTGGAGGAGTTGGGAGCTTGTTGTGGGAAGGAGTTCACTAGGGTTGTGCCCTTGGGAGCTATTTCTTATCCCTGGCCCCTTTCTCTCTGTCTCCTTTGTGGCTGCCACGAGCTGAGCAGCTTTCCTTCCTCTGTGTTGTTCTGTCTCATCACAGGCCCAAAGCAATGGAGTCAGCTGACCATGGACTGAAACCTCTAAAACCATCAGCCAAAATAAATCTTTCTTCCTCTAAGTTGTTTTCGTCAGATATTTTAATCCTAGCAGTAAAACTGATTAAGACATCATTTCTTTAGGCTGGAGTTTCATCATTGAAACTGGCCCTAGTTTCATTGATTACCCTGGCCCACTTCCCTCCTATTTCTGAGTCTCCCACTAGGCCTCTCTTCTGACCTCCCTTTCCTTCTCAATGTCCTTTCTTCAAATTCTGGTTGATCTATAGTCTGGAGCAGGGTAGCATGAGAGTCAAAGGCTGGCGTGTGGCACACTCACACACCCTGGGACCTCTCCTTGCTGCCTGTCCCGGGGGTGCCCTACAGAGACAGGATGGCCTTTGGGCTGGGCCTTAAGAGCAGAGGACTCACAGGAAGGAGGCTAGAAAGGAGGGGCTCACTGTGTGTGTGTATGTTCCTGTGTGAGTGTGTGTGTGTGTGTGAGAGAGAGAGAGAGACAGAGACAGAGACAGAGACAGAGAGAGAGAAGAGCAAGAATATGCACAGGCTCTTCTCAATTGCCAGGCTGCTGTCCCAGTGAACTTTGTGTCTGGCTGCTGATCATTCTCCAGACCTTTGCCTCCTCCCACCCTTTGTCCACTGCTAGAGCTCCCACTTACCAGAGGGTATCAGTGGGCAGCCTGTGATGGCCCATCTGCTACCTTGGGCAGCAAATACTGACTCACAGCCGCAATTTCATAAGAAGTGTGCTCAGCTGCGAAACTTTCCCTAAAGATGATATCCCTTTGCAATACAGCCTATAACAAGTGATTGGTATGCAGAGATTGAGAGGCCTGGACTCCTTCCCTACATACAGGATGAATTGGAAAGGCTTCTTGTAGGATCAATGGAGACCTCAGTTGCAACTGCCTTATAGCTCGACTTCTCCTAAGGCCCAGTTCTGTTTCACTTGCTCCTTACAAGTGTACCTCCCAAGGACATGCTCATCAACCTTGCACACAACTCTCTATCAGTGTCTAGGCAACTCAGTGTAGCACATACTACCTGATGAAAGATGGGAGATTTCAAGCTTCAGGAAGTATGTCAATGATCTACTGCTGTGTGAGAGATTACCCCAAACTCAGTGGTTTGAAACACAGTATATTCTTGTTGATCCTCTTTATTTAAAGATTCTTATTTTCAAATTCACTAATTGGCTGAGGTTTATTTTGAAGCCCCAAGTCAATACAGTGTTTTTGTGGTCATGGTGAATGTGCACAGAGCCATGGAAACACTTGAATGGTGCACATGCTCCTAGCTGAGATTGGAGTGTGATGCTTTTGTTGCTTTCTTCAGCTTTTGTAAACAAGTGTCCTTTTTGTCATCTTTTTTCCCCCACATCCTTTACACTTTTATACCTTTTGTTGGCAATTTTGCTGTTTGAAAGCACCCCACATGTATTATGGAAATACTGCTTAGTGTTCCTAAGTGCAAGAAGACTGTAATGTGCCTTGTAAAGGAAACAGGTATGTTGGAGCGGCTTTATCAGGCATGAGCTGTAGTGCCGATGGCCACAAATCTGGTGAATTCCTAGAGTGTATGCAGTGAGGGTGTCTTCACAGAGGAACACGAGACACAAGGCTGGTCAATGAGAATATTTTGAGCAGAAGCTCCCATGCCAAGGCCTGTGTTGCTACTGGTAGCAACGGATCAGTATTTGCTCATCCAGCATCATGATGGCTTTGTAGAACTTCACTCCTGTGAGTAGCAGGATTCAACAGTACTTCTCACAGTATCAAAGATTGGTTAGGCCATTCTGCCTGTCTAGTCTGAGCTCATTCCTAAGGCTACATCCATGAGGCAGCTTCATTAGGGCCCAGGATGTCCCAGATGGCCTTCCAACATGAGGGGTTACCTGGTATATGGGTAGGGGTGCCTCAGTTTTCTTCCAAAGGCCTCTCATCCTTCCCTAGGCTGAGCAGGTGCCAGGTAGGGGAAAGCAGAAGCTACCAGGATGTTTAGCACCTGAGTTCAGGAGGTGCCCAGCTTCCCTTCTATCACATTCTGTTGTCCAAAGCAAGTCACAAAGCCAGCTCAGATTCATTGAGGGTGGGGAAGAGAATTCCATTTGTGGGTGGGCAGAGATGTAAAACATTATGGCCATGTTCTCTAATCTTCCACAAGAACAATAATAACTGCAATTATTGAAACCTCTAAAATATGTGAACACTCAAAATCTTTAAAAGATTTTCACAAAGTATGACACAAGGATGAAATCACTATTTTCAATCCCCAATTGAACTAGTGCATGAAAGCATGATCCTCAACAGCTTGTAATGTCACAAAAGGAGGCCACCTAGACATGGTGTCTCCTAATGACAGAATGTGACACCTGCTATAATGTTGACAGGGATTGAGTGCCACTGTTGATTTGCAGGAATTAGAGGAGGCAGAGGGACATACTAAGTTCAGACTGTGGGAGACTTGAGAGGACAAACAGCCCAGGTGTGAGGGACTGAGGGTAAAAGTGCAGTCATAAGTGTGTGTACGGGTATATAAAATACAAAATAGTCATGCCAAACCAAAGTGTATTGTCCAAGGAAGCAAGAACCCGAAAGAAACATAAGGAATTCCATAAAGTTCAGATGAAAGGTTACCTTTGAAAGTGGAAGGAAATAGCTTCACAGAGGGCCCACAGAAGGGTTTCACGGGGACTGGCATAGCTCCTTATCTGACCTGGACTGTGGTTCCATGCATGGTCAGTGTACATGGATTGCGACTACATATTTATATCGTTGACATTGATATTGGTATTATTTTAGCAAGGAGACCTTAAAAAGAAAGTTGGAAAACTGCTGTGGTGGGAGGTTGTCAGGTGTGGGGGTGTGGTATTGGAAAACGATGGGCTTCTTGACACACTGAGGTTCGCTCCCATCTGAAGGACAGCAGCGCTGGGCCCGTGAGGCCCCGCCCAGCCTGGAGACCCAGCAGGCAATGCTTGGAGAGACTTTGCTCCCAAGCACAAGGGCAGGTACTACGCCTCCGCACGGGGGGCGCAACAGAGAGCTGACAGATCCATGGCGTCCCTGAGCTACGGTGAAGATGGCATCCCCTTCCTGGGCCTCCTGTTGTGGCTTCAGCTTCTCGGGCTTCTGCTCAGTGGGGCCTCAGCCGGTGCTGCAACCAGGCCTCGCTCTCCAGGTGGGCGCGGGTGGCCGTCAGGTATTGGGGCACAGGCAGGAGCCCGGGAAGCGACACAAGACTAGCTGCCAGCACTGTTCTGCTGCTCTCTTCTTTTTCAGGTGGGGGTTACAGACCCCAGGAAGAGTCCCCAGTGACCCTGGCAGGCTCAGAGGCCCCAGCTTCTTCCAGACACCTGAAAATCCCAAAGATTCCACATCCTGCTGTAGCTCCAGCCCCAGCAGGGGCTCCAGGATCTGGGGCTACTTCAGAGCCCACAGTGGGACCATTCTTGAAATCCAATGGGGATTCTAATCCATTTCCAGTTGTGCTTCCTTCAGGTAGCTTCTGGTTCCAGGGTTCATCAGGCCTGCCTGGGAGTTGAAAGGGAACACAGCCAGGCTAGAGAGGATGGAGCCAGATCTTGTCTTGAAAGTGAGAGGGAGAGGACATCCATCTGCCTTGTGTGACGGGTGGATCCACCTGGGCACCTGTGTGTCGTGGTCATGGGGTTGGGGGACAATGGCTTCACTTCTAGTACCTTCTTTCCCAAATCATCCAGCATGTGGGCATAGAACTATGAGGATATACGGTGGAAAGAAAGCCCCACAGAGGAAGTGGCCCTGGCAGGTGAGCCTGCAGTCCTATAATAGACACATATGTGGAGGCTCCCTCATCACCAACCGGTTAGTGCTCACTGCTGCCCACTGCATGCTTAGGTGAGTGTTTGGGTCTTTGGGTTTCAGCCCCTAATCAGGCTGTGTCCTGTCCCCATCTCTGGGTTTTCTTTCTCATCAGAAGAAGCAGGTAATAGCCCCAGAATTTTTATTCAGTCTGGCATGAAACCTTAGCATTTGTATTTCTAATAATTTTTCAAGGGATACTGGCCTGGAAACCACACTTGGAGAATTTCTGACCATGGTGGTTTTGGTGTGGGAGGGGATAAGGTTTGTAGAGAGGGGAGTGGTTGATGGCTCACAGTGGAAATTGGGTTCAGGCTAAGAACCACCTGGAATGTGTAGATAGGGAATGTAGACCCTCTGGATATCTATGAAGACCATGTCTTTTCCCCACAGCCAAACGCATTACAGGGTGATACTGGGAAACAATAAGTTGAATGAATTTGATGAGAACGCGGTTATGGTTCCCCTTAAAGATGTTTATCCTCATCAAGGTTTTGAAATTAAAAACCTGACAAATGACATTGCCATTGCTCTGCTGGCCTTTCCTGTGAATTATTCCCCATACATCCAGCCTATATGCCTGCCTGAAAGACCTTTCACAGTGAATGCTGAGACATTGTGCTGGGTGACCGGATGGGGCCGCATGGAAAGGAATGGTGAGCCTTTCACCAGGATGCAGAGGCGGGGAAGCCTAGTGGTTTGGGGTTGGGAAGTGATTCTCTAGTGGGTGGGTAAGGGACGAGGGTGGAGAATAGGTAGACAGTGAATACTTTACAACTGTTTTAGGAATTTTGATTGGTATGTCAGGACCTGGAGGCACTGGTGACAGGTATGGTGGGTTCTTTCCAGGGTACTTTTAAGTTTGGGATCAAGAGCTGCTAGACAATTTAAGAGGTTTTTAAAGGCTTTACCTAGTGGGTTGAGCTTCTTATTCCCTGGGACATAGGTCAAGCCAAGACAGTAACTCTGTCAATGATGGTACAGGTGAACCAACCAGCTGTCTGAGAATCTTTATTCTAGAAGGCGATGTAGTGGTACAGAACATCTTTCACCATTACCACTGATACTTGGTTGTCATTTCTCAAGATGATAAAGCTTTTCCTATTTCTTAGTCTTTTTTTTCTTTTTAATTTTTTTTCTGTCTTGATTTTGCTTTTACTGCTTCCTCTCAGTGTCCACACTGGGTCTGAGTTCCCTTTTGGTTCCAGGAGGCATTTTTTTTTTTTAAGGGCAGCTGTGTGTAAACACCCTGATGAGCACCCAGAGTGTGTACCAAAGGCTCCTGTCCTGTCCCAGTTGTGCTGATCCCTTACTCCTAAATTGTGTTTCTTTAGTTCACCCAATGATTCTTCGTGAAACTGAACAAAAGATACTTTCCCAGAAGATTTGTAGAAAAAGGTATGAGGACTATTTTGGAGTACCTAAATACACAGTCCGAGAAGGCATGATCTGTGGCTATCATGATGTGCAACGACGTAGTCCTTGCTGGGTCAGTATGTGGCCCCTTTCTGCCTGTGTGTTGAGTGTCCACTGAAAAGTTTCTTATTCTTAGGAGAAAGTTATTCACTCCTAGTTGAGCTAAGGAGGTGCACAGGGAGTGACCCCCTAGATTCTCTTAGCTGGTATGGCCTGTTCCTTCAAAAGGGAGCAGCCCTGGCTGTCTGGGGCACTGCTAGGGTGCTGAAGGTGGGCTGGGTGATGTTCACATTGTGTTTCACTAGTTGAGCTCTCCTGTGCAGCACTCACCCCACCACTGTGAGCGCTAGTCCAAATGATCCCAGTTAACCCACATCACGACCCAGCAACACAGACACAGTGCCTACTATCCATATGGGGAAGGGGAGATCCAAGGACATCAATTCAAGGTTGTCCAGGCCCATGTTCTTTCCTCTCCACCAAGCTTTGTCCCTGAGGAGGAGGAATTTGGGCCTAGTCTTATCAGATGCATATTTGCATGTATTGGAAAGAATTTTATTGTTGGAATGAACAAAGAAGAAGTTCCAAGAACCCTGAATATTTTGATTATCACCTGTGCAGAGAGAGAGCCAAAGTCTTTACCTCTACTGGATGATTTTTCCCTGCTGTGAACCCATGTACCCAACCCCATCTATCCATCAGCTCTGCTACCTTCAAAACTCTGAAACATTCCAAGAGTAACTTAGCCTGGCTTTTTCCAAACCTACTCCACTGTCCCCACTACCAGTCACTTCTGTGAGAGGCCCAGAGTCTTCATGTAGGGAGAGGGCTCAGCATGTACAGTGTCCCAGAGGTCTGGGGGCAGATCTTCAGTTGAAGGATGATTTAAACATGTAGAGCAATGGAGTAGCAGATGTGGCCAGAGAGGTGAGTGGGTGGGGTGGGGAGGTAGAGTGAGTCTGGGTGCAGGGCCAAGTTCTAGTCTGGCTCAGGCAGGACTGGGAGGGCGCCTGGGTGAGTGTGATCAGATTTTCCTTTTAATTCAGTGACTTTCTTGGTTGTGTGGTGCCTAGACTGAAGTCTAAGAGCAGTTTTCATCATCTAGGGATCACCATTGGATCCCAAGCAGAGCATGGGGCAGCAAGGAGCCATAGGACATGTATTTGAGGTGGAATGGTGAAGATCATAGGGCGCTGGTGTTGAGGGAGGGGCTGAGGAAGACCCTGGGTTTCTCTGGAGGTGACTGGTGGTGGGGTTAGTGGAGCAGGTTTGGGAAAGTACATGCCGAGTTTCACTTGAAGATCAGGGTCTGGATATTTCCCAGTCTGGAAGGTAGTGGAGCTGATGAACAGAGGGGGTTGGACAGGTGAGTTTGATCAGGGAAAAATGGGGGGGGTAAGAGATGAGAATTTTGGTTCTTTTTATGCAGAGGTGATCCTCAAAATATTTAAGGTTCCTTTAAGGACTGACTGATAGGCAACGATATTGGCCAGAAGCTGTAGTGGGCTCTGCCTGCTATCTTCTCCGTCAGGGGTTCTCCTGTAGCTGCAAGCTCATGGGTGGTTTTGGCAAGGGTCATGAGGAAGGGGTCAGCAGCAGTGGAAGAGTAGGGCACCCAAAGTGAGTCAGTTTACTGCAGGTGTAGTAGGCCCTGCTGGCTTTGTGTCTCGTGTCCTCTTCCCTGGTCACCAGGAAAGAGTAGCACTTCTCAGAGGATGTTCAACTTCCCACATCAACCTCCTTCTGTCAGATCTCATATTCCCCTGAGAATATGAGAACCTGAGCCTGGCAGTGCCTTTGGGGATCCTGGGGAAGGAAGCCCAGTGCATGTCTGTCTCCCCAGAACCTCGGGTGGCATGCTGCCTGGTCGGATGAGGACCCTCTTCTATCCCTGCAGTTTGTTTGTTTTTCTTTCTCCAGGGAGATTCTGGGGGCCCTCTTGCCTGTGAAGTTAACAACACATGGATCCAGATAGGTGTCGTGAGCTGGGGCTACATGTGCGGTCGTGATCTCCTACCTGCTGTTTACACAGAGGTTATCTATTTTAAGAAGTGGTTGAACCTCACTGTAAATCAGGCTTCTCATATATATCACATGGGAGTCTATATGCTACTCATATGTCTTCTGCTACCTGAGGCCATCCTGGTGACCATGTGATCCCTCGGGCCCACTCCCCTTCTTTTTGTGGGTCTCCCACTAGGCCTCTCCTCCAACCTCTCTTTCCTTCTCAATGTCCTTTCTTCAAACTCTGGTTGGGATCCTTCACCCTTGGGTTGCCCCACAGTGGAGACTGGCAGGAAGACTGTGGCCTGCAAATTGTCCCAGCCTGGTGCTGTGCTCACCTGCCTTGGCACCTCTGTGCCTGGGCTGTGTTCTGTGTGATGGAAAGAAAGGTGAACGGATTCCAGCTAGAGAGCCAGCAGGCCTGCCACGGGGAGCATGATGACTCAGGGACACCTGGGAGAACATCTGCCAAAGGAGAGACATCATCACTGTGAAACTAACACCAGGCTTGGCCCTGGTTTCAGGGTCTTCCTGAGACTGTGTCACACCAGCCTGTGGGATAAAAGTCAGAAGGAATGAAGGAGGTGCTGCCAGGTCCCTACAGAAGGGTGAGGCCTGAGACTGCACATCTGGCTCAACTGTCTGAGGCTGGTGTAGGTTGCCCTGTACGCCAGTGAAGATCTGTGAGTGGGCCTCATTGTACACCCCTGTCTGCATCCTGTCCTCTGTACCCTAGTGGCCTCATCGGGGACCCCCCCAAGTTGTGTTGAGACAGTTTTGAATTTGGTGATTTCAGATGTGAACTGAATAAATGTTTGGCATGTGCCCTGTGTATTCTGAAGCTCTGTTCACTTGAGGTGTTTGATTATCTATCGCCTCTGTGGAAAACTGGGTCACCATTTAGGTAAATATGAAATTCTTGGTTTCCATTAAATTCTGAAAGAGCCAGTGAGGAGGATTTTGTCTGCCCCCATTGAAATCTTATGGAAGGTGACAGCCAGGGTGGTCTGTGGTCCTGATTCTGACATCATCATCTATTATGGTTTGTATCTGAATTATCCCCCAAAGACTTGAAGACTCAGATGAGGAGGGCTTTGTCCCCATGCAACAATATATAGAAGGGGAACTTTTGGGAAATGATTGGATCATCAGAGATCTGACAACATCAATGTCTTGATAACTTGAAGGCGTTATCGGGAACTGGAGGAATTGGGAGCTTGTTGTGGGAAGGAGTTCACTAGGGTTGTGCCCTTGGGAGCTATTTCTTATCCCTGGCCCCTTTCTCTCTGTCTCCTTTGTGGCTGCCACGAGCTGAGCAGCTTTCCTTCCTCTGTGTTGTTCTGTCTCATCACAGGCCCAAAGCAATGGAGTCAGCTGACCATGGACTGAAACCTCTAAAACCATCAGCCAAAATAAATCTTTCTTCCTCTAAGTTGTTCTCATCAAGTATTTTAATCCTAGCAGTAAAACTGATTAAAATATCATTTCTTTAGGCTGGAGTTTCATCATTGAAATTAGCAGATCTTTAGTCAGGAGTAGGGTAGCATGAGGGACAGAGGCTGGCATGTGGCACACTCACACACCCTGGGACCTCTCCTTTCTGCCTGTCCCAGGGGTGCCCTACAGAGACAGGATGGCCTTTGGGCTGGGCCTTACATATAGAGGACCCACAGGAAGGAGGCTAGGAAGGAGGGGCTCACTGTGTGTATACACTTGCCTGTGAGTGTGAGTGTGAGAGTGTATGTGTGTGTGTGTGTGTGGGAGAGAGAGAGAGAGAGAGAGAGAGAAGAGCAAGAGCATGCACAGGCTCTTCTCAATTGCCAGGCTACTGTCCCAGTGAGCTTTGTGGCTGGCTGCTGATCATTCTCCAGCCTTTGCCTCCTCCCACCCTTTGTCCATTGCTAGAGCCCCCACTTACCTGAGGGTGTCAATGGGCAGCTTACAAGGGCCCCACCTGCTACCTTAGGCAGGCTGGAACTGGAAAAGTCTGTCTGCAAATGCCACCTGGTTACATCTCTACCCAGTAAATCTTAGGTCATGGTCAGAGGTATTTGGGTCTATTCTTTGTTGTTCCCTGTGCTGGGGATGCCAGTATGGCTTCTTGTTCCCTCCTTTCTTTCTCTTCCTTGGTTAAGACCCAATATAAGGATTGCCTTTTGCACTGGGCTGTGTAACGAAGCTTGCTTTCTTCTGGGCTCCCCAGACTTTGAAAGGCCCCTGTTCCTTTCTCTGTCTCCACCACCAAATATCCAATATTTCAAGGTCGGGGGCCTCTGGCTAGTCATGCTCTGCTTTCCATCCTGTAGCTCCAGGCCTAGAATAGATTGTGTGTTCAAGAATTATTTGGTGGATGGATGAATGAATGGATACAAGAATATTTACATAGCTTCTTTTTTCTTTATTTTTTTCAGTTTTAATGTTTTTATTAGTGCATTAGAGTTATATATAACATATGGGTTCATTTTGACACAGTCATACATGCATGGAAGATAATTTGCTCCATTTTCATCCCTATTATTTCTGTTTCCCTCACCACCATTCTCCGCCCCTGGTCTCCTTCCTGTATTGTACTGGAATTCCTTCTATTCACTTATTGTTTTTTAGAAATTGGTGCTTTATAGGTATACTTAAATGTGGAATTCACTGTGGTATATTCATACGTGTTTGTAGCATACTTTGGTCAATTTCACTCTCCATTTCCTGCCTTTTACCATCCCTCTTCCTTCCTCCTGTATCCTCTTCCTCTACTCCATTTAGCTCCCTTTGATGTTCATGATTCCTTCCCCTCCATCCCCACCCCCTTAGTTTGTTCTAGCTTCTGCATATGATAGAAAATACTCAACCCTTGGCAATATTTTTGGGTGCATTATAGTTGGAAATATTGATAGAATTATCACATATTTGTTCATGCACATAATATAACAATGTAATTTTTGCCAATATCACTCTTTTAAAAATTTATAATAAAAAGAAATTTCTTTATTTTTACTTATTTATTTTTTGGTCAATATCACTCTTTAGCATTCCCCTCCCCCCGCTGCCTCCCACTCCTTGGTCCTTTTTCTCTGTTGATCTTCCCTTGATTTTTAGGAAATCCACCTCCACCATTGTTTTCCTTTCTTCTCTCTAGGCTCCACATATGAGAGAAAACTTTTGATCCTAAACTTTTTGAGTTTGACTTATTTCATATAACATGATTGTTGCTATTTCCATCCATTTTCCTGCAAATGACATAATTTCATTCTTTATGGCTGAGTAAAATTCCATGTGTATATATACCATATTTTATTTATCCACTCATCTATTGATGGACACCTAGGTTGGTCCCATAGTTTGTCTATTGTGAATTGTGCAGCTATAAACATAGGTATGCATGTGTCACTATAGAAAGATGATTTTATTTTTTCAGGGTAAATACTGAGAAGTGTTGTACCTGGGTCATATAGAGGTTCCATGCCTAGTTTTTGAAGAGCCTCCATACTAATTTCCATAGCGGTTGTACTAATTTATAGTCCCACCAATAATGTAAAAGTATTCCTTTTTCTCTACATCCTTTCCAGCATTTATTATTATTTGTATTCTTGAAGGCTACCATTGTGACTGATGTGAGATGAAATCTCAGTGTAGTTTTGATTTGCATTTCCCTAATTGCTAATGATATTGAACATTTTTTCATGCATTTGTTGGCCTTTTGAATTTCTTTTTTTTTTTTTTTGAGAAGTGTCTCTTTATTTTATTTGCCCATTATTAATTGGGTTACTTGATTTTTTGATGTAAAGATTTTTGAGCCCTTTATATATATTCTAGATATTAATCCTCTGTCAGAAAAGTAGCTAGCAAAGATTTTCTCCCATTCTAAACTTTTTAATTTAATGCTGACCCATTTATTAACTCTTTTTTTGAGAATTTTAATATTTATTTTTTAGTTTTTGGTGGACACAACATCTTTGTTTGTATTTGGTGCTGAGGATCGAACCCGGGCCACACACAGGCCAGGCGAGCGCGCTACCGCTTGAGCCACATTCCCAGCCCCATTTATTAACTATTGATATTATTTTCTGAGCTTTAGGGGTCCTTTTGAGAAAGTCATTGCCTGTGCCTCAAAGCTGGAGTGTTGACCCTACATTTTCTTCTAGGAGTTGCATACTTTCTGGTCCAATTCCAAGGTCATTGATCCACTTGGAGTTGATTTTTGTGCAGGGTGAGAGATAAGGGTCTAGTTTCATTCTTCTAAATATAAATGATCACTTGTCCCAGCTCCATTGGTTTAAAAGGCTGTTGTTTTCTCCAGTGTATGTGTTTGGCACCTTCATCAAGGATCAGATAACTGTATTTGTATGGGTTTGCCTCTGTGTCTTCTATTCTGTTCCTTTGGTCTATGTGTCCATTTTTATGCCAATACCAACCAGTTTTTGGTTATTATATCTCTGTAGTATAGTTTGAAGTCAGGTGTTGTGATGCCTCTTTTGGCTTAAAATTACATTGGCTATGCTGGGTCTTTTATTCTTCCAAATGAATTTTAGGATTATTTTTCTAGTTATGTAAAGAATATCATTGGTATTTCAATGGGGATTGCACTGTATTTATATATTGCAATATTTAACAATATTAATTCTGCTTATCCATGAATATGGAAGGTCTTTTCATCTTCTGAGATCTTCAATTTCTTCGTTCAATTTTTATAGTTTTCATTGTAGAAGTCTTTCACCTCCTTGATTAGATTTATTCCTAGGTATTTCAACCCTTAACTTTGTAAATCTGGTTTATTTCCCTTAGCTTCATGTTCTCTGGTTTCATCCATTTACCAGCAAATGCCATAATTTCATTTTTAAAATTTATGGCTGAGTAAACTCCATTGTGTATATATGCCACATTTTCTTTATCCATTCATTAGTTGATAGACACCTGCATTGGTTCCATAACAATTTGGATATTGTGAATTGCAGTGCTAAAAACATTGATGTGCCTGTATCACTATAGAATGATGATTTTAGTTATTTTGGATAAATACCAAGGAGTGGGATAGTTGGGTCATACAGTGGTTCCATTCCTAGACCTTTGAGGAATCTGTATACTGCTTTCCAAAGTGGTTGTATTAATTGAGGTTGACCAACAATATGTGAGTATACTATTTTTCTCACATCATCACCTGCATATATTATTTGTATTCTTGATTGCCATTCTAAATGGAGAGAGATGGAATCTCAATATAGTTGTAATTTTCATTTTTCTGAGCTAGAGATGTTGAACATATTTTTTGGCTATTTGCATTTCTTCTTTCGAGAAATTTTTGTTTAGTTCTTTGGCCCATTTCTTGATTGGGTCATTTGGGTTTTATGGGAGTTAGGTTTTTTAAATTCCTTATACATCGTTGGAATAGTAGCTGGCAAAGATTCTCTCCCATTCTGTAGGCTGTCTCTTTACAGTCTTACTTGTTTCCTTTGCTGTAAAGATTTTTGAGCCCTTTATATATTCTAAATATTAATACTCTGACAGAAGAGTAGCTAGCAAAGATTTTCTTTAAAAATTAAACTTTTAAATTTTATTCCATCCCACTTTATTTCTTGAGCTTTAGGCATTTTGTTAAGGAAGTTGGTATCTATGCCAATATGTTGGAGTGTTAACTCATGTTTTCTTCTAGCAGTAGGAAAGTTCTGGTCTATGTACTAGTTGTCTGATCCACTTTGAGGTGACTTTTGTTCAGGTTAAAAGACAAGGATCTAGTTTAATTCTTCTACATATTGGATACCCAGCTTTCCCAGCACCATTTGTTTAAAGACTGTCTTACCCCTGAGCTAACATATGTTTTATACCTTTGTCAAGTATCAGAGGACTGTATCTATGTGGGTTTTTCTCTGTCTTCTATTCTATTCTATCAGGATTCATGTCTGTTTTGATGCTAATACCATGCTATTTTTGGTATTATAACTCTGTAGGATAACTTTACACCACATATTGTGATGCCTCCTGCATTACTCAATATTGCTTTGGCTACTCTGGGTCTTTTATTCGTTCACATAAATTTTAGGACTGTATTTTCTAGTTCTGTGAAGAATGTCATTAGTATATTGATGGGGATTGCATTGAACCTGTATAAAGCTTTTGGTAATGCAGTCATTTTGGCAATATTGATTCTGCCTATCTAAGAACCTGGAAGTTCTTTCCATTTTCTAATGTCTTTAATTTCTTTCCTCAGTGATCTATAGTTTTCACTATAGAGGTCTTTCACCTTCTCAGATTTATTCCCAAGTAGTTTGTTGAGGTTATTGTGCATGGGATAGTTTTCCTGATTTCTTTCTCAGCAGATTCATTATTAGAATATAGGAAAGCTATTGATTTTTGTCTGTTGGTCTTGTATCCTGCTACTTTGCTAAATTTATTAGTCTAAAAGTCTTCTGTAAAGTGATGGAGTTTTTTTTGGGTCATCTAGATATAGGATCATGTCATCAGCAAACAGAGATTATTTGACTTCTTCATTTTCTATTTGTATCACTTTAATCTCCTTCTCTTGCCTGATTGCTCTGGCTAGGGTTTCAAAAACTATATTGACTAAGAGTAGTAAGAGTGGATATCCTTGCCTTGTTTCAGTTTTAAAGAAAAAGCTTTTAATTTTTCTTTATTCAGTATAATTTTGGCTTTGGGTTTGTCAGAGAGAGCCTTAATAATGTTGAGGTAAGTTCCTTTTTAAAAAAAATTTTTTTAGTTGTAGATGGACACAATACCTTTATTTTGTTGATTTATTTTTTTATGTGGTGTTGAGGATCGAACGTAGTGCCTTACACATGCTAGGTGAGTGTTCTATCTCTGAGCCACAATCCCAGCCCAGGTAAGTTCCTTTTATTTTATTTATACATGAATGAGTGCTAGATTTTGTCAAAGAATTTTTCTGCATCTATTGAGATAACCATGTGATTTTTTGAAGAATTTAACCTTTATTTTATTTATTTGTTTTTTCTTTTTATGTGGTACTGAGGATGGAGCCCAGGGCCTCACCCATGCTAGGCAAGCACTTTACCACTGAGCTATGACCCCAGCCTGATCATGTGATTCTTGTCCATAATTTATTTATGTGATGAATTATATCTATTGATTTGTGTATGTTGAACCAACCTTGCATTCCTGATATAAAACCCAGTTGATAGTATACTATCTTCTTGATGTGGTCTTTAATGTGGTTTGCTAATATTTCATTAAGGATTTTTTTGCTAATATTTCATTAAAGATTTTTACATCTATGTTCCTCAGGGATATTGGTCCATGGTTGTGATTCCTTGATGTATCTTTGTCTTATTTTGGTATCAGAATGATTCTGGCTTCATAGAATAAATTTGGGAGTGTTCCTTCCATTTCTATTTCATGAGACAATTTGTGGATGATTGGCATTAAAAGTTTGGGAGAACTGGGCTGAGAATTTATCTGGCCTAGATTTTTTCTTTGTTGAAAGGTTTTAATTTCGGTTTAAATCGTCATAGTTTGGTATTGTTCTATTAAGGTTTTCTGTATCCTCGTGGTTCCATATGGGCAGGTTATGTATGTCAGTCTAGAAATTTGTCAATATCTTCTAGGTTTTCCTATTTATTGGAATATAAATTTTCAAAATAGTTTCTGATGATTCTTTGGATTTCAGAAATGTTTGTGTTGATCTTTCATCTTGAATTTTGTTGATTTGGTTCTTTTCTCTTTCTTCTGGTTACTTTGGCTAAGGGGTTTTCAATCTTGTTTATCTTTTCAATGAGCCAATTTTTCATTTGCTGCATTGATCTTTCTACTATTTTTTCCTTATCCTAAATTTTATTAATTTCACCTCTGATATAAACTATTTCCCATCTTTTCCTGATTTTGGAATTAGTTTATTCTTTCTTTGCTAGGGCCTTGGAGTGTAACACTATATTATTTATTTCAGATTTTCCTATTTATTTTAATGTAGGTACTCAGTGCTATAAACTTCCCTCTTGGAATCATCTTCATACTGTCCCAAAGATTTTAACATGTTGTATATCTGTTCACATTTGTTCTTTTAATTTAATTTCTTCAGAATTTTTTAATTCCTCCTTGATATCTTCAATGACCCATTTCTCATTCAAAAGTATATTATTTAATCTCCAGGTGTGAAAATAATTCTGCTTTTTATCTTGTTATTGATTTCTAGTTTCATTCAATTCTGATCTGATAGGATTCAAGGAATTATGTCTATTTTTTGGTACTTGCTAAGACTTGCTTTGTGTCCTAAAAAGTGGTCTGTTTTAGAGAATGTTCCTTGTGCCACTGAGAACAAAGTGAATTCACTTGTTATGGATGAAATATTCTGTAGATGTCTGTTAGATCCATTTGACTAATAGCAGTTTTTAGTCTTTTAAAAAATATTTATTTTTTAGTTGTAGATGGACAAAATAACTTTATTTATTTTTATGTGGTGCTGAAGATTGAACTCAGAGCCTCGCGTGTGCTAGGGGAGCACTCTACCGCTGAGCCACAACCCCAGCCCCAGTTTTTAGTTTTGAGGTGGTTTCACTTAGTTTATGTCCGCATGACCTATGTATTGGTAAGAGAGATGTGTTGAAATCTTTGAGTATTTTTGTGTTGGGTCATTTTAATTCTTTATATTGAGTAAGATTTGTTTCATGTAGTAAGTACACCATTGTTGGGTGCATAAATATTTATAATTAGTTTGAAGTGACTTTCTTTGTTTCTTCAGATTAATTTTGTCTTGGAATCTATTTTTCAGCTATGAGAGTAGCAACTCCTGCTTGCTTTTGGTCTCCATTTGCATGCCATACCTTTTCTCATCGTTTCACTTTCAGCCTGTGGCTATCTTTGTCTGTAAGGTGAATCACTTGTAAACATATAATTGTGTATTGTTGTTGGATCCATTCTGTAAACATATATCTTTTTTTTTTTAGATATTCTATTTTGGTTTGAGTTTTACTTTTTCAGCAAAAATGTTATCATTTTCTTCACAGGGTATAAAAGAAGGATTGTGTTTATTAAAGTTGTTTTATGAAAGATGAAAAAAATACTTTTGCATTATATTGTATACCTTAAAATAGGACTCTTATATTCAATGAAGTTCAAATAAATCGTTATTGGAGAACGTGTTTAAATCTGTGCATAAATAGTTCAAATTTCAGAAACACATTCAGACATCCAAATGCAGTAGTCGGTCAATATAATACAAAAACACTAGGCAGATAATGATATTTTCATTCAACAAAGATTTACTGACAATCTACTGTATCTGAGGTATTCTTCTACAATTGATATCTTTTGATTGAAGGGGTTAGACCATTTACATTCATTGTTAGTGTAGAGAGATTTTTTTAAATTTCCTGTAATTTTGATTTGTTTCTGATGCTTCATTCAGACTTCATTATCCTTCCATTGGCTATTCTAGTAAGAGTCATCAATACACTAGCTACGATTTTTATATTTAATTTCTTCTGTGTGAAATAACTCATTGAATAACATTGATAGTGCTGGTTTAGTAGTTATGATTCTTTTAGTTTCTGCTTATCATGGAAAGTTTTTATTTTCATATTCAATTTGGAAGGATAGTTTTTTTTTCTGTTGTTATTGTTATAACAACCCTGGTTGGAACCTGTTGTCTTTAAGGGTTTGGTATATATTATTTCAAGCCCTCCTGGCTTTGGGGGTCTGGGGTTAGAAATCAGTAGAAATTCTAATTGCTTACCTCTAAATGTGACCTGTCATTTTTCTCTTATGGCTTTGGAATTCTATCCTTGTTCTGCATATTAGGCATTTTAATTATAATGGGTCTTCTAGAGGATCTTTTAAAAATATTGTCCACTTGGAGTTCTAAATATCTCTTGTGTTTGGATTTCTATCTTATTGCTGAAGTTTGGAATATATTCTGACATCATTTCATGGAGTATCTTGTGTATTCCTTTAGTTTGTATTTGAGTGCTTTCATCTATGCCAATGATTCTTATATTTGGTCTCTTAATGGTATCCTTGATTTCTTGAATACTCTGGCCATGATCACTAAACATCTTTTCCATATTATTGACTTCTTTTTCAAGATGATATAGTTTGTCTTCAAGGCCTGAGAATATCTCTTCAGAGTGGTCTAATCTATTGGTGATACTTTCAACTGAACTTTTAATTTGATTTATTGAATCACTTCAGGATTTGTTTGGTTTTACTTCATAATCTCCATCTCTTTATTGAATTGTTCTTTTACTTCTTATATAGTTCTAGTTTATTCCTTAGACCACCTTATATTTCCGTGGGCAGTTTATCTATCTTAATTAACTATTCTAAATTCTTTTACTGGCATATCCTTCTCTTGATATCAGTGGGGTCAGTTGTGTTGTGAGCTATTTGGGGTGGCTCATTCCCTTGATTTTTCACATGGTTGGTATTTCTACCCATTTTCTGGGATAATTATTTCTTCTGCATTGACATAAGGGAATTTTAATGGGGCTGCATTTTCTTTACTTTGTGCTGGGTTGGGTAAATGTCTTTACAAGATGAAATAAAAACCTTCCATGATAACCACAAGTTAAAATAATTCACAATTAGAAAGCCTGCATTACAGAACATTCTCAGCAAAATATTCCATGAGGAGGAAAATGAAAAAAAAAAAAACCAGCAAAGGGAAGACCTACACTAAAGAAAAGGTCAATCAGAGGAGAAACTAATAGTAAAGAAGTTGGGGTATGAGGGCATAAGGAAGTTTGAAATATTCAAAAGGTGAGGAGAGGGAATGGGGTTGTAGCTCAGTGGTAGAGAGCTTGCCTAGCACTTTCGAGGCACTAGGTTCGATCCTTAGCACCACATAAAAATAAAAAAATAAAAATAAATAAAGGTATTATTTACAACTAAAAACTATTAAAAATAAAAAAGGTGAGAGGAGATAAAGTGAAAGCAAGATCCTGCATGAAGGTCCTCCAGAGGAGGAAGTGAAGAAGTAGAAAAGAGAGAGAGAGATTAGGGGGAGGTGAGGATAAGAGTAATTAAACATCTCAGCTACATCAACCCTCATCAAACAACAAAACAAAAAAATTAAAAATAAACAGTCTCCCCCAAAAAACACCAAAAGAAAAATACCAAAAAGAAACAAATAAACAAAAAAAAATAGTGACTGTCTCTTAGAAAAAAAACAAAACAAAATACTAACAGAAATTATTAAATGGAGGGAAAAAACTCAGAAACGTGTATATATTTGTACATGAGCCAATCATCAAATATAGCAATTATTTTTAATTAAAGAACTAAAACATTAATAATAATAATTAAAAAGAAACTGTGTTAAAAATACTTAGATTTTTACATGGATCTAGATGAAGTTGAATATTTACATCCTATCCCCAACTGTTCTTTTTTCCTTTAGTTCTTAGGCTGTGTCTCTTGGAGCTGAGTGATATTAAACCCAACTCCCTTTTGGGATTTTTCTTTTTACCACTCTGCCTGCTGATGTAGCTAGGAAGAGTCAATTTCTCTACTCACAAGTACAGGGGGATGGAAGTCCGAGGTACCTTTTGTAGGGATTTTGTGCAAATGTCTTAGATCACTGCTCTTGCTGGTTAGAAGTGGTGCAAAGATCTATTTGGAAGTTCTGGCTGCTGGGGTCAAGCTCTAAATGACATTTTGGACCTTTGGGGATGTAGTCTGGAGGGATTAAATTATTGCATGCCTAGGGCTGAGTAGATGTTGATCTCAGCTGGGCATCTGGGTTTCTAGTGTCTCCCCAGAGTTCTAATCATAGGGCATCATGACAGACCTCTTTGGGTGGGTGGTGCACAGCAGATTTCCTGAAGCCTGCTCACCACCCAAATATGAATATTCAAGTGTCCGACTCTGAATGTAATTACCCACCTGATGAGTTTCCCCTGATCCTTTTCAGCTGGTCATTTGTGTTACCACAAAAAAGAAATTGGTTGCACTCTCCTGTCTCCAGGGTATTCACACCCACCTGGCCAGTTTCCCCTATCGATTTATGCACACCACAGGGCTCGGAGGGAGAGCAGATTACACTCCCCTCTGCTTCCTTTAATGAATCCACCTGATCCACTTTTTTTTTTTTTTTTAAAAACTGTTTGGTGATCCTGATTTGCCAGATGCACTTTAGGTCACACAGTAAGCACCGACTGAGACCAAGTGAAAATATTTGCTAAGGTTCCTCTAGGAACAAGATTTAGCATAAAATCTCTTTGAGCTGAATCTCCACCTCAGGTCTTTGCTTAGAAGCTGAGGAACACGGAGCATATTTTGTGTGCCAAATTTGTCCATGTTCTCTTTGTGTTGCCCCTTTGGGGTGACACAGCACCCTTTTGTCTGCCAGGTTCCATTGCATTTCCTTATATTCTGCATTCATTATACCAGAGTCTCTGGGCTTCTCCAAATTTCTGATGGATAAATAATGGTTGAAAATGGGTTTGTTTAGACACCTACCTTGTTATGAAGCCATATTCCTGTTGTTCAAATTCCTAACAGCAGAGCAAGTGGGAGGTGACTCTTTCCCCTACTCTGCCATTTTGTGATCCCTGCTTACCTCCCTCTGCCACCCTACTCCTTTCTCTCTGCCCTCTCACCTCATTGCTCTGACCCCCTTTTCCTATCAACGTTACTTCACTGGAGGGGGAAAAGCACAAGTATGTAGGCAAGTGTAACATCCCCTGCCACAGAATAAAGTCCCTGACTCTGGAAAGTTTATGTCTCCATGTGGGGTACACTGTGTCTGCAAATATAAGGGGTTTCTTGATGTAGGGGACAGGAATTTTGTATAAGCATATTTGTTACCAAGAAAAAGACAGGCATGGTCCTTGGATGAACAGAATGCCAAGTGTGAAGTTATCATTTGTCAGGAGCTGCCCTGGATGCAGAAGCCTTGAAGTCCTGATACACTGGGTTCTGACCAATTATTGCCTTCAGTCTGGCATGGCAGAGCCAGGTCCTGGTAACTTGGGTGTTACCTGCTCAGACAATGAAGAGTGGCTCCAGGTGTAGGTGTCACCCGTGGGGGTTGAGTTACACTCACCTGTTCCTTTGTAACCCTGACCCCTTACCTCATCTGAATGGCTTCTCCCCAATAAAAGGGTTCAGCGTGTGCTCCTCACTCTTTCTTGCCTATCTTGCCCGCCTTGTGGGAGCTGCTCCTGAGGAGCAGTTACTGAACCCAAAGAAAAGGTACTTTCTGTGCTGTGTCTTTATTTATTCCCCAGATTCACTTAGAGTGACCCTGATTGGTTCAGTTGTGTTTTGCGATGACAATCATTAACATTTTTACTCTTTCCTACAAAAATGTGGATTACTCTATAATTAAGCAATGACGTTGGGTCACACATAACATGTAAATCACAGGTGGGAATAGAGGTGGTCATTACAAGAACAAGAACACTGAGTTAAGGGGATGGATGCCTGGGTGCAACTTCCCTGTGAAAGAGAGAAATTGGGAAGAACTGAATTGGGAGGATGAGAACATTCCTGGTCTCCCTCTGTGTGTGTATCTCTGTCCTCTGTATTGTGCATTTGAGCAATGGGGGTGTCTTCACAGAGGAACCCGTGATACAAGGCTAGTCAATGAGAACATTTTGAGCAGAGGCTCAGAGTAACCCAAGGCCTGTGTTGCTGCTGGCAGCAACGGATCAGTATTCGCTCATCCAGTGTCATGATGGCTTTGTAGAACTTCACTCCTGTGAGTAGCAGGATTCAACAGTACTTCTCACAGTATCATAGGTTGGTTAGGCCATTCTGCCTGTCTAGTCTGAGCTCATTCCTAAGGCTACATCCATGAGGCAGCTTCATTAGGGCCCAGGATGTCCCAGATGGCCTTCCAACATGAGGGGTTACCTGGTATATGGGTAGGGGTGCCTCAGTTTTCTTCCAAAGGCCTCTCATCCTTCCCTAGGCTGAGCAGGTGCCCTCAGGACAGTGTCCAGGTAGGGGAAAGCAGAAGCTACCAGGATGTTTAGCACCTGAGTTCAGGAGGTGCCCAGCTTCCCTTCTATCACATTCTGTTGTCCAAAGCAAGTCACAAAGCCAGCTCAGATTCATTGAGGGTGGGGAAGAGAATTCCATTTGTAGGTGGGCAGAGATGTAAAAGATTGCAGCTGTGTTTTTAATCAAACAATAATGATTTACTCGCTGAGATTCACTCCCATGTGAAGGATGTTGCAGGGTTGCGGGGCCAGTGAGCCGAGCCTGGCCTGGCCTTGGGACCCAGGGGTCTGCGCACGCCGTCCGCGCATGGGAATGAGTGCGACACCGCGCGGGGGCACAACAGAGGGCTGACAGGTCCATGGCGTTCCTGAGCAACCGCAGTAGCGGCAACGCCTTCTCCGGCCTCCTGTTTTGGCTTCAGCTCCTGGGGCCTCTGCTCAGTGAGGCCTCAGTGGGTGCGGCCAGGCCGTGATGTCCCGGTGGGTGCCGGTGGTGGTTGGGTGATGGGGGACTGGCCAGCACTGTCTTGCTGCTCTCTTCTTCCTCAGGTAGGGGTTACAGACCCCAGGAAGAGTCCCCAGTGACCCTGGCAGGCTCAGAGGCCCCAGCTCCTCCCAGACACCTGAAAATCCCAAAGATTCCACATCCTGCTGTAGCTCCAGCCCCAGCAGGGGCTCCAAGATCTGGGGCTACTTCAGAGCCCACAGTGTCACCATTCTTACAATCCAATGGGGATTCTAATCCATTTCCAGTTGTGCTTCCTTCAGGTAGCTTCTGGTGCCAGGGTTATACAGGCCTGCCTGGGAGTTGAAAGGGAACACAACCAGACTAGGGAGGATGGAGCCAGATCTTGTCTTGAAAATGGGAGTGGGGGCTGGGATATAGCTCAGTTAATAGAGTACTTGCCTCGCATGCACAAGGCCCTGGGTTCAATCCCCAGCACCACCACCAGAAAAAAAAAAAAAAAAGAAATGAAAAGAAAATGGGAGGGAAAGGACATCCACCTGCCTTGTGTGACAGGTGGATCCACCTAGGCAACCTGTGTGTCGTGGTCATGGGGTTGGGGGACAATGGCTTCACTTCTAGTACCTTCTTTCCTGAATCATCCAGTATGTGGGCAAAGAAGTATGAGGATATTTGGTGGAAGTGAAGCCCCACGGAGGAAGTGGCCCTGGCAGGTGAGCCTGCAGTCCTATAATAGACATGTATGTGGAGGCTCCCTCATCACCAACCGGTTAGTGCTCACTGCTGCCCACTGTGTCTTTGGTAGGTGAGTATTTGGGTCTTTGGGTTTTGGCCCCTGATCAGGCTGTGTCCTGTCCCCATCTCTGAGGTTTCCTCCTCATCAGAAAATGAGGATGACAGCCTCAGGGTTTTTATTTAATCTGGGATGAGACCTGGTCATTTGATTTTTTCTCAAACATTGGTAACTTTTACTTCAAAGTTTGTATAGTAAATAAACAGATACATCTGGGCTGTCAAACAATATACAACAAAGAGTGTACATCTTACTTAGCAACACCACTATAAGATATCAATGTATTCTCTTTAACTTTTACCTGTTGTAATCCATTACAGGGTTTCCAAAACTTCTGCACCTTGTGCTTTTCATATCAAATTTTTAATTAAAGATCTTAGCTATTTTCCAAATGAATATATTTTTTTGGGTTTTCCCGGTTATCAATGAAATTTCTTTTTATATCTATAATTAAAAATGACACTCTGTGGGACTGTACAAATTTAGGTCAAAATAAAAATATATATATTTCGTGGCTTCATAAAACATCATTTACTGAATCTTTAAGGAAATTAGAAGTAACAGTGATATATGTAAAAGAAATGATTTAATGACTATAAGCAAGACAAAGCAGAACTGTGGTTCTTTTGCAGACTGAGGACAATGAAATGTTTAGCTATAATTTTCCATACAAACATGAAACAATATTCACATAGAATAAACACTCTCAGAAATAAGTGATGGGTGATAAACAAACACCAAGTTCCACCAAAAAAAAAAAATAAAATAACAACAACAACAACAACAAAAATCAACTGAAAAGTATTGGGGTTGTTCATGTTTTTAGTTTAACATGTTTGCTCTATTTAAAAAAATCTGTAAAAGCTCATAATAAATTGCTCCTATTTCCAGACATTACAGAGAAGACATATTCCATTGTTAACTGTTGGTAAAGCAATATTTCAGTTTGAAATTATTTTTATGATACATATTAAAATAACTTTAGATGAAATGCCTTCTAATAGCAATTAGCTGGTTTATTTAAAATTTTGTTTTAGAATTAGTGATAAATATGAACTTTTAATTTTTTTTATCAATTTTCCAGGTGATACTGGCCTGGGGAACCACTCTTGGAGAATCTCTGGCCACAGTGGTTGGGTGTGGGAGGGGATAAGGTTTGTAGAGAGGGAGTGGTTGACAGCTTGCCGAGGGAGTTGGGTTCAGGCTGGGAACTACCTGGAATGTGTAGATGGGGAGTGTAGACCCTCTGGATCTCTGTGAAGACAATGTCCTCTCCCCACAGACAAAGGGAATACACGGTGATGCTGGGACACAATAATTTGTTTGAGTTTGATGACAACGCAGTTGTGATTCCAGTTAAAGACATTGTTCTTCATCAATATTATAATGTTCGACTACTGACTAATGACATTGCCATTGCTCTGTTGGATGTTCCTGTGAATTATTCCTCGTACATCCAGCCTATATGCCTGCCTGAGAGGCCTTTCACAGTGAATGCTGAGACATTGTGCTGGGTGACTGGATGGGGCCGCATGGAAATGAATGGTGAGCCTTTCACCAGGATGCAGAGCCTGGTGGTTTGGGGTTGGTATGCAAGCTCCTGGGAGGGTTAGGGAAGTGATTCTCTATGGGTGGATTAGGGAGGAGGGTGAAGAATAGACAGACAGTGAATACTTTACAACTGTTTTAGGAATTTTGATTGGTATGTCAAGACCTGGGGGCATGGGTGACAGGTATGGTGGGTTCTTTCGAGGGTACATTTGAGTTTAGAGTCAAGAGCTCCCTAGGCAATTTGAGCAGTTTTTAAAGGACTTTACCTAGTGGGTTGAGCTTCTTGTTCCCAGGGAGATAGGCCAAGCCAGAGCAACCCCATCAATGAGGGTACAGGATATCCTATCTTTAGGATGAGACTGGACTTGTTATCTTTCTGAACTGCTTGTCTGAGAGTCTTAGATCCTGCCCTAGAAGGTAAAGTAGTGGTACAGGACACCTGTCACCATTACCACTGATACTCAGAGTGATGGAGCCATGGTTGTCATTTCTCAGGCTGATAAAGCCTTGCCTCTCTATTTCCTTGACTCATCTTTGCTTTTCTATCTCAGTTTGGCCTCTTCCCTCTTCCTCTCAGTGCTCAAACTGGGCCCAAGTTCCCTACTATGTCCAAGGGCACATTATTTCTGCTCTTTTTTTTGAAGGGTAACTGATGAGCACCCAGAGTGTATACCAAAGGCTCCTGTCCTATCCCAGTCATGCTGATCCACTTGCTCCTATATTGTGTTTCTTTAGAGCGGCCAAAAAAGCTTCGTGGAGCTGAACAAAAGATTCTTTCCCAGAAGATTTGTAATGAGAAGTATCAGAGATATTTCAGAACATCAGTCACCATGGTGCGACAAGGCATGATCTGTGGCTATTATGACGTGCAGCGTAGTCCTTGCTGGGTCAGTATGTGGCCCCTTTCTGCCTGTTTTTGAGTGTCCCTTGAAAGATAAGGAGGTGCACATGGAGTGACTCCCTAGATTCCCTTAGCTGGTATGGCCTGTTCCTTCAAAAGGGAGCAGCCCTGACTGTCTGGGGCACTGCTAGGGTGCTGAAGGTGGGCTGGGTGATGTTCACATTGTGTTTCACTAGTTGAGCTCTCCTATGCAGCACTAACCCTGCCAATGTGAGCCTAGTCCAAATGATCCCAGTTAACCCACATCACGACCCAGCAATACAGACTCAGTGCCTACTATCCACATGGGGAAGGGGAGATCCAAGGACATCAATTCAAGGTTGTCCTGAGAGTACCTCTATGATTCCCAGGCCCATGTTCTTCCCTCTCCACCAAACTTTGTTCCTGAGGAGAGGGCTTTTGGGCCTAGTCTTATCAGATGCATATTTGCATGTATTGGAAAGAGCTTTATTGTTGGAATGAATAAAGAAGCAGTTCCAAGAACCCTGAATAATTTCATTATCACCTGTGCAGAGAGAGAGCCAAAGTCTTTACCTTTTCTGGATGACTTCTCCCTGCTGTGAACCCATGTATCCAACCCCATCCATCCAGCTCTGCTATCTTCAAGACTCTGAAACATCCCAAACTGCCCCTTCAAGTAAAAGTTCACATGTCTTTTCCCAAACCTACTCCACTGTCCCCACTACCAGTCACTTCTGTGAGAGGCCCAGAGTCTTCATGTAGGGAGAGGGCTCAGCATGTACAGTGTCCCAGAGGTCTGGGGGCAGATCTTCAGTTGAAGGATGATTTAAACATGTAGAGCAATGGGGTAGCAGATGTGGCCAGAGAGGTGAGTGGGTGGGGTGGGGAGGTAGAGTGAGGCTGGGTGCAGGGCCAAGTTCTAGTCTGGCTCAGGCAGGACTGGGAGGGCGCCTGGGTGAGTGTGATCAGATTTTCCTTTTAAGTCAATGACTTTCTTGGTTATATGGTGCCTAGACTGAAATCTAAGAGCAGTTTTCATCATGTAGGGATCACCATTGGATTCTAAGCAGGGCATGGGGAAGCAAGGAGCCATAGAACATGTGTTTGAGGTGGAATGGTGAAGATCATAGGGCCCTGGTGTTGAGGGAGGGGCTGAGGAAGACCCTGGGTTTCTCCTGGAGGTGACTGGTGGTGGGGCTAGTGGAGCAGGTTTGGGAAAGTACATGCCGAGTTTCACTTGAAGATCAGGGTCTGGATATTTCCCAGTCTGGAAGGTAGTGGAGCTGATGAACAGAGGGGGTTGGACAGGTGAGTTTGATCAGGGAAAAATGGGGGGGGGGGGTAAGAGATGAGAATTTTGGTTCTTTTTATGCAGAGGTGATCCTCAAAATATTTAAGGTTCCTTTAAGGACTGACTGATAGGCAACGATATTGGCCAGAAGCTGTAGTGGGCTCTGCCTGCTATCTTCTCCGTCAGGGATTCTCCTGTAGCTGCAAGCTCATGGGTGGTTTTGGCAAGGGTCATGAGGAAGGGGTCAGCAGCAGTGGAAGAGTAGGGCACCCAAAGTGAGTCAGTTTACTGCAGGTGTAGTAGGCCCTGCTGGCTTTGTGTCTCGTGTCCTCTTCCCTGGTCACCAGGAAAGAGTAGCACTTCTCAGAGGATGTTCAACTTCCCACATCAACCTCCTTCTGTCAGATCTCATATTCCCCTGAGAATATGAGAACCTGAGCCTGGCAGTGCCTTTGGGGATCCTGGGGAAGGAAGCCCAGTGCATGTCTGTCTCCCCAGAACCTCGGGTGGCGTGCTGCCTGGTCGGATGAGGACCCTCTTCTATCCCTGCAGTTTGTTTGTTTTTCTTTCTCCAGGGAGATTCTGGGGGCCCTCTTGCCTGTGAAGTTAACAACACATGGATCCAGATAGGTGTCGTGAGCTGGGGCTACAAATGCAGTGTCCTTCCTTCTGTTTATACAGAGATCATCCAGTTTAAGAAGTGGATCAATGATATTTTAAATCAGGCTTCTGGTATATATTCCATGGGAGGCTGTATGCTGCTCATATGTCTTCTGCTTTCCAAGGCAATCCTGGTGACCATATGATCACCCGGGCCCACTCCCCTCCTATTTGTGGGGTCTCCCACTAGGCCTCTCCTCTAACCTCCCTTTCCTTCTCAATGTCCTTTCTTCAAATCTGGCGAGACTCTTTGACCCTCGAGAGACCCACAGTTTAACATGCCTAGGCCATGCTCTCCCTGTTGGAAAGGAAGGCTCGAGTGCCTGCAGTCCTGTCATGGGTAGCATGATGACTTGGGACACTTTGGAGAATATGTGCCAAAGGATAGAAGTCATCACGGTGAAACCCTGGTTTCAGGGTCTTCTTGAGACTGTGTCTCATCAGAGATGTCAGGAGGAAGAGAGGCAGTTGGGGGGGATAGGGAGATGCTCCTAAGTAGCAGAGCACAAAGAGCACTTGTATGTATTTGCTAATTAACTTACAAAAAAGCTGTTTTTAAATCAGGACCTACGTGACAGGGGTCCGTGCCCCTCCAAAGAAGGAAAAATGCCTGATTGATATTTTGATTGGACTAAAGCCTGTATAAATACCTTGTGGACACGAATGTCTTATCCAGGATTGGGCAGGAGGCTAACTTCCTTAAAACTACATATCTATATAAACCCCTAGACAATAGCCACCCTTTGTTATCCCTCTTTGGGATTCCTCTCTCTTTGGGAACTCTACTTTTTCTTTTCTATTACTCTAATAAAGCCTGTTACTTTACTCTCACCCTGTGTCTGTGGGTTTTATTCTTCGAATTCATGAGACAAAGAACCCAATCCCACGTTCCTTGCTACGCCAGCTAGAGCGGTCATTGTCAGATGGCATGCAAGAGGTGTTGCCTGGTCCCTGAAGAGGGTCAGGCCTGGGACTTCCACATCTGGCTCAATTGCCTGTGGCTGGCCGGCTCTGGTGTGGATCCATCTATGACTGAGTAGCCTGTGGAACTGGCCTTTCGTTGGGTATCCTAATACGGCACTCCTTCCTCTGTGCCCTAGTGGCTGCATTAGGGGCATCCTGAATTGTGTTGAGACAGTTTTGAGTGTGGAGATTTTAAATGTGAACTGAATAAATGTTTGGATAGTGTCCTGTGTGTTCTGAAGCTCCGCTCACTTGGGTTGTTTGGTTATATATAACCTCCTCTGTGGAGAGCTGTGCCCCCATGTAGCTAAGGAAGTTCTTTTTCTTAACCATAGAAGATGTAAGGCAGTACCTGCTCTGATGTGCATCTTATGGGTGATTTTGCTGAGCAGATCCTGGTCCCTTATGTCATTTCCAGCATCTCTGCAGTAACCTCTAGAATTGAGTCACACAGATTCTGCTAGGGGCAGGTGATCAGGAGAGAATGGAACAGGGAGCCCGAGTGAAGTCGGAGCATAACAAATATTCCTCCTTTTTCCGTTCTTCCCCTTGCTGCTCATCCGAGTTTGTTTCCAGAAAAATGATTTCCCACATGAAGTAGGGTGAGAGATTCAAAACATTGTACCCAGGTTTGGTGACCTCATATAAGGTCTGGTGTCTCCCATTTTCTCTGTTGATCTGCTGACCAGCTTTGTCCTGATCTTCTGCCTTTTGTCCTTCCAGGGGTCCATGTCTCACCCCTAGATTTCAATGGGCAGTCTGTGGCAGTTCCAATTGTTGCCAGAGGAAGGATGGGACTGGGAGATCAGGCTTAAACATCAAACACTGTCTCTTAATGATTACAGTACCAATTCCCAACAAACCACTGGATATTCGTGGGTTAGCAAAATAAATTTAACTTCTTTTTACCAGAACAATCCAGTTTTCTTGGTCAGCAGGTAGCTTTTCTCCATTGTATGGTCCCACTCTGAGTGTTATGGTTCATTTTTTATCTGTGTGATTTTTTTTTTTTTTACTTTAAGTTGATTTATTTCAGGTATTTTGTCATAGGAACAGAGAAGACTGAAAATTGACTAATACTGCTATACTACAGAAAACCACAGATGGAATTAATTTACAAACAACAGGAATTTACTTTTCACAGTTCTGGAGGCTGGGCAGTTCAGGATCAAGTTACAAGCAGGTTTGGTATCTAGTAAAGGCTCTTTTCTTATAGATGACATATCTAGACGTCCTTACATGCCAAATAGGATTGGGGCAAAGGGGGACCAACTGCTGTATCTTTGCCTGGTAGAAGAACAGATTAACAAACACACTCAACCCTCCACCCCCAAAATAACTTTGTGGGGAGAATCTAAGCTATTTCACCAATTTTTGTATCTGCTTCCAACTTAAGACCAATCAGAGAAAGTGCAATATCTTTAAGGAATCACGCAAGATGCACCACTTCTAGTTAGCCTGCCTACAGCTTCCATGCTTACAACCTCTAACCAGGGCACATTTGAAGACTCTTTTTTTCCCCCTGCAATATAGCCTTCCTGCTCTTCTGTTTTCAACTCTCTGCCAAAATGCAAGGTATCTAGATGACTCCTTTCCTACAGCAAGATTAGAATAAATAGTCTTTGCTCTCACCCCCCACCCCCCATTGAGTATTGAACCCACAGGTGCTCTACCACTTAGCCACACCCCCAAGGTATTTTTTTTTATTTTGGGACAGGGTCTATGTTGATGAGGCTAGCCTCAAACTTGCAATCCTCCTGCCTCAGTCTCACAAGTCTCTGTGATTATAGGGGTGTGCCATTATGCCCAGTTGCTTTTCTTATCTAGTTGGTCAACATTTATTCATAGATCCTTCAATATAGAGTTGACAAAGACTCCCTCCTTGACCAAACTTTAATCAGTTTCCTCTGAGCCCTCCTCTAGTTTTAGCAAAGAATCCTGCTGAGCCTGTTTAGCAAGAATTCTCTACTCTTCATATCTAAGCAAGTTTCTTTTGGTAATTTCCCATCTACTGACTCCTTAGAGCTGCCTCTTGGCTAAAAATTTTTCAGCAGATCATTCTGTATTTGGTATTGAACTTGGTTCCAAGCTGAAGTCTTTCTTCCCTAATGCAATGTATGGAATAAATCCAATTGTGTATGTTTTCAGTACTGGCAATTGTATGCAAGTGTGCTCTTACCACTGAGCTACATCCTCAGTCCTTTATATTTTTTTATTTTGAGACAGGGTTGTTGAGGCTGTTCTCTCCTGCCTTGGGCTCCCTGTGTGCCACTCTGTCTGGCTCAAACTGATATTTTTGAACACTACTTGAAAGCATAAAATCTTGGAGTTGGTTTCTGAGGGGTTCTGGGATTTTTTCTAATTAAAAAATAGAAATACTGGCTAAGCATAGTGGCATGAGCCTACAATCCTAGCAGCTCAGAAGGCTGAGGCAGCCTCAGCAACTTAGTGAGTCCCTAAGCAACTGAGACCCTGTCTCAAAATAAAAATATAAAAAGTGGCTGGTGATGTGACTTGGTGGTTAAGTGCCCCTCGTTCAATCCCTGGTATCTTAGCTAAGGAATACAAGATAAAAAGGAGAACCATTGATAATTGAAAAATACTGTAACAAAAGTAAAAAAAATCCAATGAAGAGTCCCAAGTTCAGAATAGCTCAAAAGGAAAAACTATCAGTAAACAGTAAGATGGAGAAGAGAAATTGTATAATCTAAAAGCTGAAAAATAGATTGGAGGAGAATAATGCACAGAGTCTTGAGGACCTATGAAAGAATGTAAAAAGGTCTAACGTTCATGTTACCAAAGTGTGAAAGAAAGAAAGAGGATAACACTGAATCAATAGCCAAACAAATAAATGACCAATTTGGCAAGAAACAGAAACGTACAGGTTTGAGATGTTGGACAAACACAAACGGAATTTAAAAAAACTTAAAGAATTTTATGACAAGATACATGGCAATCCAACTTTTAAAAATTAAAGAAACTACCTACAAAGAAGGATAACAAATTACCTACAGGGTGAACTAATTCAGATGACAGTGGAGTTCTCATCGGAAAACACGGAGACAGAATTAAGTGGCACAGTGTTTCAAGTACCAGAGAAACAAGGGTCAAGCCACGTTCCTCCACAGCGACAAGCAGCTTGTAGCAATTAAACAGAAATCAGAAGAGTCTCAGATTGAGGAAACCCAAGGGAACTTGTCACCTACAATTCTACCATAAAAGAATACCATAAACTCAGGAGCTCTCTAAACAGAAAGGAAAGAATAAAAGGAAATTTGAGACATCAGAAAGAAAGGGGGGAATAATCAAAATAACATTTCCTTCTCTTGAGTTCTCTAAATTACGTTTGGTGGTTTAAGAAAACTCATACACTGTTTGACATGGTTCTACATTGATGTAAAGGAAGTGTTTAAAATAATGACTTTACAAACAGAGAAGTATAAAGAGATATAAAAGGCAAATAAGTTTTCTGTAGCTCACTTGAACTGGTAAAATAATGACACTGATGTACTACTGTCTCTATATATATTGGCAGAAACCTAAACATCTATATAAAGCAATCTTATCAAAAACACTATGGATTCAGCAATGTGTGAATCTGTGTGAATTTTAACCCCAAAGGCTTGTTAAAATATTGATTTCTGTTTCCTCTCTGCATGTTTTCAATTTTGTAGGTAGAGCCCACACCTGAGAATGTACATTTGGAACATGTTCTCAGGTGGCAAGCGCTGTGGCTCTAGAGACCTTTGAGAATCAATGCTCTGGGGTAACAAGAGTGAGAAAAGGCAACTTTCTCTTGGTTGTTGATATGGAAATAGCATATATCACCTCACCTGTGTGGACACACTTAGGTGCCAGGCGGGGTTATGGGGAAAGAACAGTCTTGGTGGTTATCTCCCAATCCCTGCCATGTCTAGCAGACCAAAAGACATCATATTTCTGCAAAAAGCCCTATTATAAGGTCTGGCAAAACCACCACCTCTTTCAGTGACACTGATCTTATTGGTGGTGTGTAAAGGAGGAAAAATGCCTTTCTTTTCTCAGGTTTCTCCCAGGACTCCTTGATTTAGGACCACCTTATGTATCACTTTCTTAAAAGGATGGTCCCTAATTCCCTAGTCATACTATTTTTTCTCCCATCTTGTACTTTTAACATCTTTCCAGATGCTCACATCAATAGTGATTGTGGAACTCTCTAGTGTAGGCAGAGGTGCCAAGGATCTGGTCGGGGCCTTCAGCAGACAGGTTCTGTGGGCACTGTCATACCCTCAGAGCCACTTGGGATGCTTGCATGGGCCCGGCCACCCTGGGATCCGAGGTTGTCTTTGGAGCCATTGGCTGCGCGCGTGCTGAAGCGCCACCACAAGTCAGAGACGCATCACAGCACGCGCCAGAGACGCTGTCCTGAGCCAGCCCGCCCGAGCCAACCCCGCAGGCGTCAGGTGGCCCCGGGACTCATGGCCGCCGGGCGAGGATCCTTGAGGTCCCGGTTCCTGAGTTGCCACCTGCTGCTGCTGCTGCTTCTGCTACCGCCAAACTCAGGTAAGGCAACGCCTTCTGGGCCATCCTCCGCCCCTCCGCCCCTCTCGCCCCTGTCCTGCCAGGGTGGCTGTCTATTCTGGCATCTGGGACTCTCTGTCCCCATACCACCCCAGTGGCCACTTCTGCTCTATTAGCCCTCCCAGGATCTCTGCAGGGGCTCCCAGTGACCTGAAACCCCTGTCCTCTCTGGCCTCCTCCCTGGGTCCGCACCTGCCCTCCAGCCTCCCGGGACCGCCAGTGCGGAGCACCCCTGTCTTGTGACTCCTCCGCATCCTGCCGCTTCCGCCCCCCCCCCCGCCCCGCCCCTGCCAGTCTGGACTCTGTGGCTAATGTCCTGACCTCCCTGGCGCCCTCTCCCCAGCACCTTTGGAGCCTCACACTCTCCTCCTGCTCCCCATCCTCTGCTCTTCCCCAGTAGCTAGTCCAACTGAAGACTCCACCGATTCTGCTGGTTTGGCTCAGGCATGTTCCTGAACAGCTCAAAGGAGTATTCTAAAATTCACTTTCTTCCCAGATCTCGTGTTCCAACCCAGTGTGCCTTACCAGCAGCTGCTTCATTTTCTCAGAAAATAGACCGTCAGGTTCCCTCTTTGCCTTGGGCTCCCTCCATCCGCCTCCTGTGGCCCATCCTCCTCTCCCCTTCTCTTTGCTGTGTTTCTTCCTCCATCCCCAGCCCCTCTGGCTGTTAGGCTTCATGCTTCCATCCCACCTAATCCTTAGCCCATTGCTTTGTCTTTATTGACCTGACCTTTTTACTGCTCCCTTCATTTTCTTTATTTATTTTGGCTTCCTGATTCTCCTCTACCTCAGGACTAACCCTCTACCTCCTCAGCCTCTGCCCCAGGCCCCCTCCAGCTCTGCTCACCCCTGACATAGGGGTATCCCCTAAAGCTCTCTCTAGTTCCCTGCTCCTCCCCTGTTTACTGCTCACTGGGTGAACTAACTCACCCTGGGCTCTAAGCTGACATTTTATGTGATAATGCTTTCTAAAACAATGTGCCACTTGCTGAAGTCTCCACTCAAATGACCTAGAAACATCTCGACTCTTGGGGTTCAAAGCAGCCTCACCTTACAAACTGGCTTCTCTTACTCTGTAGTTCCAAATCTCCCATCCAGCTCTCCATGTCTGGTCTCACACCAACTTCCTCGTCCAGAGCTGCTCCTCTCTTGTCTGGTTCTGCAGTATCTCCAGTGGGATCTCAGAGCTTTCAGTCCTTTACCTTCCTGGCTATATTATGAGCCTGGCACTGCCACACCTTTATTGGCGTCCCAGAGGGTCTTAACCAGCTTCTTGGCCAGGTGCTTAAGGACCTCTGTGGTTGGCTCCTGTGCTCCTTTCCTGGTATCATCTGTCTCTAGCTATCACAGGTCTTGTTTTCATCCTCTGGCGTCTGCAGCATACACCACAATGTTTCTTCTGCCAGGAATGTCATCTCTTTTTCATTTCTGCTGTGCCTTGTCATCTTTAAGACCAGCCCCAGTAACCCCTCCTCTCAGAAGTCTCTTTTGTCCACCGCCTCTTCAGGGGCTCACCTGACACCTGGGGTCTGTCACTCTGATCTCACATGAGTGATTGTGTACTTAGGTCTGCCTCCTGTGCTGGGCATTGTGTTCCTGGAGGGCCGGCTCTATGTGACACATGGGTTCCCCACCGTCTACCTCCAAGCTAGGCTCATACAGGAGATGAGGGAATATTTGGAGAATACATGAGTGAACTAATTAATGAAAACATGCACATCTTGGCTGTCATCATGCCACCAGCCTTTGCTTCATCTCTGGCCATCTTTTCTCCTTCAGGTTTCACAGATGACAGAACTACACCAGGTGAGTTCAGTGGGCCCCTGCCATAGGAAAAGCTTCAGGTCTTTGGGGGATGTGTCACATTGATAGCGTTCTAGCAGGGCTACTTTTCAAAGAACAACCTGAGACTACCAGGATATATGGACTTAAAAATCCAGGGGAAAAATCTACAGGGACTCCATGGGAATGCAGACTGTCTTTGAATTCAGACCAGGCTGCATCCTCTCTGGGGACATGTCCAGGAGGCTATACTTTTCCATGTGTTTTGGGGTTCTAAACTGTGCAGTTGCAGCTGGAGCCTCCTGGGCCCTGGGGCCCTGGGGCATTGTCTGCAGAGCCTGGCTCTTGGGTTTCCTATCTTTTTCCTTATATATCAGGGGCAAAGGCTTGGGTTTCCCCTGTCCTTTGGATTCACGAACCTCTATTGTCTCAGGTCTTGCCAGGCTCTACTCTGATTCATTATTGATTGTTTGGTTGATTGATTAAATTAAATTGATTGAATTGCTTTGCCCATTCGCCACTCCTATTCCCTTTCTCCCCACCTTCTCCAACTTTTTTCTGATACGTTCCATGTGCTCTTTGTGTGTTCTTATAACAATACATATCGCTGTCATGTGTATTTTTTGTTTATTATTCGTTTATTTTTATGTGGTATCGGGGATCGAATCCAGTGCCTCAGGCATTCTAGGCAAGTGCTCCACCCCTGAGCTACAACCCCGGCCCCATGTTTCCTCCTGTTTTCATTTAAAAATGTCTTCATTTGGAAATAAGCAATGTATTGCCCCAGACCTACCACTCTTTTTTAAAAATATATTTTTCGTTGTAGATAGACACAATATTTTTATTTTATTTACTTATTTTCATGTGGTGCTGAGGATCAAACCCAGTGCCTCACACCTGCTAGGCAAGCACTCTACCATTGAGCCACAACCCCAGCCCTCAAACTTCTTGATTTTGATGTAATCAAGTTAGTTTTATGTTTTATGGTTTGTGGTGTGTGTGTGTGTGTGTGGGGGGGTAACCAGGGATTGAACCCAGGGGTGCTTTACCATGAAGCTACATCCCTACTTCTTTTTATTTTATTTTTATTTTGAAACGGAATATTGCTAAATTGCCCAGGCTGGCTTTGAACTTGCAATCCTCTTGCTCAGCCTCCCAGTTAGCAGGGAGACAGGTGTGCACCAGTAGCCCAGCATGGTTTGTATTTTGGGGCTTTAAGGACTCTTTCCCACCCATGGCACACAGTCTGTTAATTTCACAGTTTTACCTTTAGATCTTCAAGCACTATTAATGAGGAATCTTTTCTTAGTTCATTCATAGAAAGCTAGTTTTCACACCACCTACTCAGTGGTTCTTTATGCATTGATTATGGTGACCTGTTCATTTACATCAAGTTCCTGAGTTGGTCCACCTGTCTGTCCATGTGTCAGCGCTATACCATTCCTGTTATTTTGGCTTTCATGTGGGTCTTAATATCTGCCAGCACAGAGGCCCTTCTTTACTGGGATTTTTCAATGATCGAACTCTTTCCAGACCTTTGTTTTTCTATGTCAATTTTAGAACAAGTTTATCAAGTGTCTTAACAATTCTAACTTGGAAAATGAATTATAGATTAATTCTGGGAAAATTATATCTAAAATACTTAGTCATTCTCTTTCACAGAAAGGACCATCTCTCCATTTATGTTGATTATTTTCTGTGTCCTTTATTAGAGTTTTTAATTTATCACTGCACAAGTCTTATGTGGTATTAGGTTAATTTCTATGTACTTGTAATTTTTTTTGCTACTGAAAATGTGTTTTGAGTGTATTTTCTTGGTGGTGGTGCTGGCGTAAAGAAATAGTAGTGATTTTAAAAGTAAATGATTTCATGCAAGGTATTATGTACATACAATAAAATGCACAAAGTGTGACTGGATCTAGGAATTATCACCATGAACACACCTGTGACCTCAACCAGCCAAGTTAAAAGGTAGAACAGGACATCCCCTTTAGGCTCTCAAAAATTACTTCCTCTGCCCCTTCTCACAGAGTCTCCTTATCCTGATAATGTAGATTTTTTTTTTTTTGGTCTGTTCTTCAACAGTATACGATGTTGATGTTTCCTGTAGGTATTTGACATATCAAAAGTTACAAATTTCCTTTGTTTTTCTTTTTTTTTTTTCCAAGTCATAAGTACACATTGAATGTTTAAACACCCCCCTTTTTTTTTTGTCTCTTGAGAAAAGCACAAATTCTCTCTCCCTCCAGATCATTAGAATTGTTCATGTGGAGAAAGCATTGGAACTCTTCCAAGGGTGGGACCACCCTTGCACTCCTGGGACAATCCCTATGTGATCAAGGAGTGTTGTTTTTCAAAATATGATGTTGGCTAATATTTTATTTAGCATTCCTGCATCTGTGTTCGTTCAAACATTCATTCACACAGTTGTACATCTCGGCTGATTAAACTAGTGTGTGAACTGTGAGTGGGGACCTCGGTGGGCTCCAGGCTGCTTGGTGTAAAGACTGCAGCAAACATTGTAGATTTTCAGGATATGCATGTCTCTGCTTAGGATTCCTTCTCTGCTTCTCCCTTGTTTTGAAGTCCTGCGCTGGTTGCTCTCATGAATCTCAGTATGTCTCTCCTGCTGTGAACTCTCTATGTCCCTTTCTTGATGCTCGTAGCTGTCATTGTCACTTTGTCTAGCTTACTGCCTTTGGGCAGGCCACTTGCCTCTCACCCTCAATATCCCTCTCTGAAATGGGAAGAAGCCCCTGACTTTACAGCATTATGCAAATTGGCCTTGGAGAGCTTCTTGGTTCTGGTCATTCTTATCCTCCTCTATGTGGTCACTGTGTCTCTCTGATATGCTAGTTTCTGAACTTTGTGGTGAGCCCTGGTGGACACAGGATTCGGACCAGCCCCGCCATTGGCCCTGGGAGGTGAGCCTCCGGATAGACAGTGAGCATGTGTGTGGAGGGTCCCTCATTGACTCCAAATGGGTGGTGACTGCCGCCCATTGCATCAAAGGGTGAGTGTTGTCTATGGGTCCAGGGCCTGGAGCTTCAGAGCTACAATGGACCCAGCCCAGTTTCCTTATTTCTTTGTGGAAGGAGACGGGTGGGGAAGAGTGGGAAGTGGTGGCCAGCACAGGAATGTGTCATACTCAGGATCTGAGAGGCAGCCAGGGACTGACTGGGGCAGGAATCTCAAGCAACAAAGATTGTATTCTTAGCTGGGAAGTAGGAAAACCCAGAACCCCCCTCCCACAGGAATACATTTATGTGCATCTATACCCACAAACCTGCAGCATGCCACAGAGAACAGGCCATCTTCAGTCAACTTGAATAAAGAAGGACGAGGCAGGCAGATCCCTCTCTCTCTGAGACCTCCAGGGTAGATTAGGCAAGGTGGAGTGAGCACAGCAAATCAGGCAGGACTTCTGATAAGGGAGAGGGTCCTTGGAAGAGGTAGGGGCATACTTGTCTGGGAAACTGATATCTGCCAGGCGGGGCTCTGTATCTCCTGCAGCTCCAAAAACTACACAGTGGTACTTGGTACTTCCAAGCTGAACCCAATGAGATACGAAAAGGTCATCTGGATCCCTGTGAGGGACATCATTATGCACCCCAAGTTCTGGGGTCGAACATTTGTCGTGGGTGATATCGCCCTTCTCCAACTCCTCACTCCTGTCACCTTCAGCAAGTATGTTCAGCCCATCTGTCTCCCAGAACCCAACTTTAACCTGAAGATTGGCACACAGTGCTGGGTGACTGGCTGGGGCCAGGTCAAACAGCACTTTTTAGGTGAGCGGGATGGAGTGGGGTGGGGGCATGAGGTCAAAGTGACTGTCAACTCTGGTCTTTAGTTCTTTTTTTTTTTTTAAATATTTTTATTAGTTATTAATGGACCTTTATTTATTTGTTTGTATGTGGTGCTGAGAATCGAACCCAGAGCCTCACACATGCTAGGCAAGTGCTCTACCACTGAGCCACAGCCCCAGCCCCTGGTCTTTAGTTCTTTAAATGGGTTAGGACTATGTCTCCCATGGTGACCATTGTCATGGTTTCCACGGCCACTTCATTCCAGTTACACTCTCTAGACTGGGTGTAATCATCTGCCTCTTACAGAAACTCAGGGTCAGGGGTTCATAAGTTCACTCCCTCCCTCGTTCACTCACTTGGCACACTTTGGGCATCTGACACACACCCAGCCCCTGCCATTGAAAATGCATGCCCTGCCCGGAAGGGAGTCACAGCAGTATGTGGTGTGCATGGCGTGTGGCGATGGAATCGGGGAGAGCAGGCTGACAAAAACCTGGGGAGATCTGGGCTGAGCTCTGGGCAGAGGGACTGCTTGAGACGTCTGAAGGAGGAGCAAGTGTTAGTCAGGGGACAGAGGGAATAGCCGGTACAAACCTATCAGCCTGGAGAGAAATGGCACATGGTTGGGGTCTCAACTGATAAGGGGCCACCCTGGAACTTGATGAGTACTGGCTTGGTTCAGCAGCTAAAGCTCCCCAGAGAAGAGGATCCCTAACCAAAGTCTGAGAAGGTAAGGGGTCTATACTTAGGGTAGACACTGCAAGGGGGGTGACCAAGTGAAGGAAGGGATGGATATGTGACAGGGCATGGTTTGACTGAGCCTCAAGATTGGAGGTGACAACATCTTGGGCAGAGGTCAAGGTTGAGTGATGTGAAGGGTTGTTGCTCACCCAACTGAGCTCCTCCACAGCCAACTCCACGCTGACCTCAGAACTGCAGGAGGCCGAGGTGTTCATCATGGACAACAAGAGATGTAACAAGATTTATCGCAAGCTCTCAGTTATCCCCCGAATTACCCGCCTTGTCCAGGGAGATCTGGTCTGTGCCACCAACTATGGAGATAACTTGTGCTCTGTGAGTTTGGGAGGTGCAGATTCTGGCAGCTCTCCTGCTAGTAACTCCTGGGTGGGGGCCAGTTCCCTGGGGCAGGGCTTGCTTAGCTCCCTCTCAGTTACTAACAGGATCTATTCTCACCTTCCTTCACCTGGAACTTTGACATTGGCTGCTATTCTGAGTTGGGTCTCTAACTGAGGAGCCCAAGGAGGCCCCAATTAGCAAGAACGGCTCTCAAATAGAACTCAGAGGGCAGGTACTCGGGGTCTCCTGGGGCTCAGGAGCCTCCTTCACTCCTCTCTTCTCTACAGGGAGATTCTGGAGGACCATTGGCTTGCGAAGTCGACGGCCGATGGGTCCTGGCTGGGGTGTTGTCCTGGGAGAAGGCCTGCACCCAAACACGGAATCCAGGAGTGTTCGCTCGCATCACCAAATATAGCCAATGGATCAAGAAGCAACTGAGCCATGGAACTCTGACTGGTCCTTGCAGCTCCTCCTGGCTCCTACTCCTGTCCTGGCTGCTGTGGCCTCTGATGGGCCCCTGACTTCACCCCTTCCTCTGCCTGCTTTGCCTCTGCTGGATGGCAACAGATGGGGGGTTGGACCAAGGTCACATGTCCATATTCAAGGGTAGGGAAAGAGTGGCCCCTGGGAAACTGGGTCCTGCTTTGGCATCCCAGCAGGGAGGGGTGTGGTGAATGACTAAGCCCTGGGTGAGAAAAAGGGGGAGTATGATCCAGAGGGTTCTGGAATCTGGGACAAAGATAGTAGGGTTTAAATTTAATGCAAAGTGAGCTGGTTCTTTTTTCCGTTCTCTGGAGCATCCCTGGGGGTTGGGAGTAGGTGGGAGGTCAGGGCCTCCTGGAATTAATTCTGCCAGGGAGCTCCCAAATGGGAAGCTCTCTCTCTCCAGTGTTGGAGCATAGGAAAAGGACCTGGACCTGCAGACTCCGTTCTTTCATCTGTACAGTGGGTATATTACTGTAAGGGAGGAGTCAAAACATGCCTTATAGGCTGACAGTAGGAATGATCCACAGAGAGTACACTGAACATAGCTTCCTGTTTTCTTTAAACTAATTGTAAAAGTATTATATGTTCATCATAGAAAGCTAGGAAATACAGTGAAGCCCAGAGAAAGGAAACCTTCCCCAGTCCCACCACACAGAGATACACATTCTTCTCATTTTGATGTATTTCCTTCTATGTTCTTTTCTTATTAAAAAAAACATTTCAAGCAATATATAAATACATTCTTGTTGTGATTTATTTTTAAAATTCAGAGATTGTATATAAAGATTCCTCTTTTCTCATCTGGTCCCCACTGGTTCTGTTTTCTGTCCCCAGAAGTAATCATAGTAATCATAGAATTTCTTTTTCTATATGGTGTGAGGCAGGGACCTAACTCTGTTTCTAACCCAAGAACTGATTTTGTTGTCACCATTTTTTTTTTGTATAGTCCATCCTTTTCCTGCTGATTTGAATTTCCACACTTATAATGAAATCCCAATATATTTATGCATTCATTTTTGAACTCTTATTATTTTCCCACTGACCTTTATGCCCCCGGACTAATACTGTACTGTTTCCATCACTTTGTTATATTTTCTTAAATTGTAGCAACAATTCTCCTCTTTTAAATAAAATATTACCTATTTTTCCCATATAAACTCTAGAATCAGCTTGCCAACATCCATTAAAAATATTAATGGCTGGGAAAACTGATTATATGTGGAAGAATGAAAATAGACCCTTATCTCTCACCCTACACACAAAAAAATCCAACTCAAAATGGATCAAAGACCTAGAAATTAGGTCAGAAACTATGCAATTCCTAGAAGAAAATGTAGGGTCAATATTCCAGCATGTAGGCACAGGCAACAACTCTCTCAGTAGAACCCGTAAACCTCAGGAAACATTTATTAACCAAGAGTTAATAAATGGGATGGCATCAAATTAAAAAGCTTCTCCACAGCAATGTTAACAGTTGGGAAGAAAGAACCTACAGAATGGGAGAAAATCTTCACTAGCTATTCTTCTGATAGAATATTAATATCTAGATGAAATAAAGAACTCAAAAAACTTTACATGAAAAAATCAACCCAATTAATAAATGGACAAATGAATTAGATACTTCTCAAAGGAAGAAATACAAAAGGTCAACAAAAATATGAAAAAGTGTTTGACATCATTCAAATTAGGCAAATGCAAATCAAAACTACACTGAGATTTCATTTCATCTCTCACTAGTCAGAATGGCAGTCACCACGAATTCGAATAATAAATGCTAGAGAGGATGTGGAGAAAAAGGTACACTTTTACATTGTAGGTGGGATTATATAAATTAGCACAATCTCTATGGAAATCAGTATGAAGTCTCCTCAAAAGAGTAGGCATTGAACTACCCTATGACACAGCTAAACCACTCCTCAGTATTTATCCTAAAGAATTCAAGTCATCATACTACAGTGACACATGCATATCCATGTTTATAGTGGCACAATTCAGAATATCCTATAAAACTATGAAACCAGACTAGATGTTCATCGACAGATAAATGGATAAAGAAAATGTGGTACATATACACAATGAAGTTTTATTTAATCATAAAGAAAAATGAAATTAAGTCATTTGCAAGCACTAAAGACCATTACAACAAGCAAAATAAATGAAACTGAGAAGGTCAAGGTTCATGTTTTCTCTCATATGTACATACTTAGGAAAAAGGAAAAGAAAGATAGGGAGATGTCATGAAAATCAAAGGGACCAAGGTGTGGGAGGTGGGGAATATAGCAGAGAAAGTGCTGGGGGATAATACTGGCCAAGTTATATCACTGTAGCATGTGCATGCATGAATATGTAACAACAAATCCCATCAATATGTACAATCATAATGTGCCAATTTTAAAAAGGTGGAGAAAAATGAAATTGCAGAACACTTCTCAAAAATATGCTATTGGTATTTGTTTGGAATTAAAAATACATAGTATTTTGGGGAGAACTCTCATTTCTACAGAGATATATGTATCATTTCTAACCAGAGATATATTTCTCCATTAGTTCAGCTCTTCTTTATCTTTTCAGCAGTTTTATAGTTTTATTCATGGATGTCTGGGTAAGTATTAAGTTTACTTCTAAGTACATTGCAAATTTTGGTTGTATTGTAAATGATATCTGTTCTCATTACCTTTTGCACAATTCTACATGTCAGGTATTATAAAGCTATTGATGGATTTTTAGAGATAGTGATCTTGATTTCTGGTTGACTTGCAGAACTGTTTTGTTTATTTATCTTTTTGCAGTGCTGGTGGGCAAGCAATGGTCTCACGCATGATAACTCTGCATGTGTCTACCGCTGAGTTATATCCCCAATCCTTAAAACTATCTTTTCTTTATATATATATATTTTTTTTAATTTATTTTTTTAGTTGTAGTTGGACACAATATCTTTAATTATTTTTATGTGGTGCTGAGGATCGAACCTGGGGCCTTGCAGGTGCTAGGCGAGTGCTCTACCACTGAGCCACAATCCCAGCCCCTAAAACTATCTTTTCAATTCAGTAGTTTTTTTAGTTGGTATCTCTCTATCCAGGTGATCAGCACCCCAACAGAGGAGGTTTCTGCCCAGGAGATGTGAGCTGCCTGGGAAAATAAAAAATCTGAAATAAACAGGAAGAAATAAAGACAGAGGTAGAAATTAGATTTAAAACAGAGCGCCTGATGGGTCTTCCAGTCCTGGTAGGAGCTGCAAGTGAACAACTGAAAAAGGCTCCAATTATTTAAGGGGGAGCACATCAAAGGGAGGGGTAAGGTTTCAGTGGAAGGAGTCCTGTTTCGGTGCTTGCTTCTCGGTGTGGTCTTATAGTAGACAGGTTGATTGGCATTTTGGCAAGCCACACCCATCTCCAGGAGCTATTAGAACTTGAGCAGTGAGCTTGGTAGGAAGCCACAGGAACCAGGCTTTCTCAAGGCAGCTGTTTCCTATTGGGAGCTCCTGATACCAATCTTTCCTACCTAATGGCTCCAACATTGCTCGGTTTACCCACAGCTCGAAGATGGCTCCCAGCAGTTCTCTTCACTTATTTGGGAGTAATCAAATCACCTCAAATGGTAACAGGTTCCATTTGTCCTTTCTGAAAATCAAACCATTCATTTCTTTTTTGTAATGTTATTGCCTGAAACTCCAGCACAATACAAAATAACAGTGATAATAGTGGGAGTACATAGGATGGCCTTTACTTCATTTGTTCGTCCAGCCCCCAGATATTTATTCAAGAATCTTCTTTGTGCCAGAGACTATCTTGGGTCCTGCTGATGCAACAGTGGACTACTAACTTGATTTTATGGTTCTTATTTATTCACATACTGAATTACACTACTAGGTCAATGGTAATCCTAGGTAAATTTGAATGCCTAAAATCCTAGGCATACAATTTGTTGCCATTTTGCTTAGAATCTTTTTTTTTTTTTTTTGTGGTGCTGAGGATTGAACCCAGGGCCTTGTGCATGCGAGGCAAGCACTCCACCAACTGAGCTATATCTCCAGCCCCCTGACAGATTGCATAGGTGACCAATCTTTGACTTTGACTATTTTAAATTTTCTTTTATTTTTATTGCTTTAGTCTGGTTTCCCACCTCTTTGCCCAACTCGTCTTTAGATTAAGTATGTCCAGAAAATTTGCATGATATTAAAAAAAATGAGCTATTTTCCCCAACATTATAGTAGAATGCAAAGAAAGTTTTTTTAAAAAATCCCGGGAAACCAACCGTTACCAGAAATTATAGACCTTATCTTCTGACATATGTCCTTGTAACATCATTCTTTTCTGATGCAACCAGTTTTGCACAAAAAGAGGGGAGTTGGTTTGCATTTCAAAGAGCTCGCTCTGTGAGCAGGATTGTAGGAAAGAAGGTCAATGAGGACACTTTGAAGGCCTACCAGGGCTTAAGTAGGAAGCTACTGAGAGTAATGGTCAGAGAGTTGCAGGATAATTCTAAAGGAAAAGAGAGAGGCCAGCAAGGTCTTGAGCTTGGGCCCCGGTAGAGAGCTCTTTCCCAGGTATTGTCAAGGCCAAGGCTGGGCAGGAGGGTCATACTGAGAGCTGAGTTAGGGCTCTGTCTGGGCTCAGTGCTGGGCATCAGCAGTACCATTCCAGGAAGGTTCCTGACAGCAACATCACCTCATGGCCCTGGTAGGGCCTTGCCGTGACCATCCAGTCTCCTTCTCAGAGTCTCGCTGCTACTGCAGCTGGATAAGCCCAACCCTGGGGCAGAAACCCATGTTCTGCTGTCCTGAATAAACCATGAATTCTAGAATCCTCACACAATGGAGATGCCCCGCCTTCCTTGTCCCCACTTTCCATCAAAAGAAACAGTAAGGGCCAAACATCGGCTTGCCATGGCATGTGGGCCAGGGAATCTCCGGGGTTATATCAGACCTGCATTGTTCTCTGCCCGACTTGAGAATCTGCCCTTTGTGGAAGGTAGGACTTCAGGGTGTGGATGGAGGCTGAAGGGGTCTGTCTGCCTGGGCACCTACGTCAGTTGTCCTCGTGCCTGGAGGGCCTCGCTAGGTTTATATCCTGAGGTGTACATCCTCAGCAGACTGAGAGGATGGGTGTGGGCTATGACCTCATGGGGACCTGCCATATGATATGATGTTGGGCCAGTTCCTACTTTTAGGGTGACCATGAGCACATGAGGGAACAAAAATGGAGGAAGAGATTAATCCCCATGGAACAGATGAGCTTGTTTGGGAGGACCAGGACCTGTGACAATGGCAGTGTGCCAAGGGAGTGTCCACTCACTCTAGATCGGCACTGGTGAGATGGCTCATAAGGCAGTACCCGTGTCCTGGGGACACCATTCCACAGAAGGGAACCCAGGCCCAGAGAGAGACCTTTGTGGCTTGAGAGTGGCGGAGCCAGGATTCAATACCAGGATTCAGGTGACACCAGAATTCAAAAGATTCTTTGGAAGTGAAAAGTTTGACCACAAGTGACAGAAGACCTCTGGGCTCTTATCCTAAGAGACTACCACTTTAGTCTGCTGGCTGACTTTATGGAGATGGAGGTGACAAGGCCAATACGTGCCCTCTGTTGACCAGTGTGAGTGTGAGAAATGACATAGTCCTGCTTAAAAGTGACCTTGCTCTTTCTGACTCTGGGTCTCCAAGGAGAGGTGGAGGACAAGGTTTGCAATGGGATCTGTTTGAGTAAGTGGCAGTTTTGTGCCTGGGACCAACTTGATTTGTGACATCTTATACTCCCAAGTATAATCCATCATGGCTCCATCAGATTTGTCTTCTGTCCTTGGTGCTGGCATCCATCTCCAGGCCAGATCCTGCAAATTCTGCATAAGGATTTGGGGATGGAGGCTGAGGTCAGCTCAGTCCTGGACAGGAGTTCTAAGGAGGGGGTGTTCGTTGAGACCTAGGAGCCTACTGAGGGCAGGGAGCATTGGGGAAAAGGCCAGCCCTGCTACCTAGAGCTGTCACTGTGTAAGTGGTGAAGTTCTTCCTGCAGAACTCTGGCTCTCTGGGGCCTTAACTTTATGAGAAAGAAACCTGCAAGCTTCTGGAAGCCCTCACCTTCCTCCCAATGTGAAACAGTCTTTTGATTGGGGCAGGCTGTAATTGGAGACAAAATAGGTATAGTCATAAACCACCATAGTGTAGGAAAAGGACCAGAAACATGGCTTCTCCTGTGGGAGACAGAAAATAGGACAGCCAGTGGAAAGGGACATGGACAAGAATGGAGCATTAAGCAGGTAAGATAAGACAGTACTCTGTGGATTGGTCTTGAGGGCTCATGGAGTGCCTGTAGATTCCTATGGAAGGTTAAGGGTAAAAGCATCTAGCTGTGGAAGTCTGTGGCAAGGGAACTGTCTATGTACCTTAGTGACAAGAGCCTGGTACACACCGTATGAAGGAGTCCAAACATCAATGGCCTATGTATTAGTTACCTTTAAGTTACTGCAGGGAAATACCTGAGATGACCTACTTATGAAGTGAAGAGGTTGAATTAGCTTGCAGTTTTGGAAGTTCAAAATCCAAGATCTGTCAGGGTGGGATGGGAAGAATTGCTTTGTTCTCTGGCAAAGGTGACAGATGATGTTCCAGGAGCTGGTGTCCCAGTAATGAGTGCTCACATCTCAAGCCAAGAAGCAGAGAAAGAGAGAAGAGAGTCAGGTGGGGGTCTCTCAGTCTCCTTTGAGGACACGCCCCAATGACCAAAGGACCTCCCACAAGGCCCCACCTCTTAAAGACCCACAGTACCTCCCATCATGGCACTGCGAGGACCAAGTCTTTACATATTGAGAGGACACTCAAATTACACCAAAGCATAGCAGTTTGTGACCCCCCCCCCCCCGAGGGATTTCAGTGGGGCAGGGCCAGTAGATGTTTCCACTAACATGCACAGGTCACTTTTGTTATTAGCCTAGTCTGTTTATTATTGTCCCTTCCAACACCTGGGACTCCTCCAGGTGAGGCCAACCAAGCTTCGGCAGAGGCTGCTGGATCCTGTGCTTCTGTTCAGCTCTGCATACCATGCGGCCAGGGAAACAGACTTTCTGTAGCCACGCGACAGTTTGTGGTATGCAGTGTGTCCCACCCTGCCTCTATAAGACATCCGTGATGGCGTGTAACATTTCGTTGACCAATCCAGACTTGACAGCAGCCTATAATAAGAAACCTTTTCATTTTTCTGTAATCTGGGTCTCCAACCCTTCTCCCTTTCTTACCCTTTATAAAGTTCAGTTATTTAAAATCAGTCTAGGGGGACAGGAATAGGAAAGACAGTAGAATGAATGAATTAATGAATCGGACATAACTTTCCTGTGTTCCTATATGAATACACGGCCAGTGTAACTCCACATCAGGATGGGAAGTTATGCTCCACGTATGTACGATATGTCAAAATACACTCTACTGTCACGTATACCTAAAAAAAAAAAAAAAACAAATAAAAACATTAGCCCTAGCAGGTCCTGTTTAAAACCTCAATCTTATTTCTAGTTCAGTGCAGCCTCTTCTCCCCCTCCCCTGCCCTTGGGGCCAGTGAGAAGCAAGAAGGGAATGGGCCAGTGCTGCTGGCATGGCCCGTTAATTCCAGGGAGATAACCAGACCAGGCAGTGAGGGGATGGAGAAGAGACAAACAGACACATAAATAGAGAAAAAGCTGGGGATTGGTGGTTCAGCCAACCTATGAAGGGAGTAAGACCAACCACAAGCAAGCTCAGCATGTTTATTATATAAGTTTTATTATTTAAAGGATTATTGTGGAAAAGTTTCTTCAAGGCAAATAGAGCCAAGGTCATGAGTATGAACAGCTTATGATTATCAGCTTGAGCCCATATCTTTCTAGCCTCCCTTCCCCCGTCCTGAATAGCTGGTGTCTGAAACTCAAGGTTAAGAACTGAATAGCTCTGTGGCTGGCACAGAGCCTCCTACTGAACAATAGAAACTGGGCTATCTCTATTGGCACCTTTGCCCTGAGAGTTCTCTAGAGGGGATTCACCTCTGTCACAGGACAGTTTCAAAACCCTTGGTTCAGAGTCTCTGTTCACTCTCTTACATGGTCCCAAGGACCATACCTCTAGGTTGTAGTCCGGGTCAAGGTGAGCTGGAGTTTTACAATACAACATTAACTATCCATTTCTTTTTGGCCACAACTGACAGGCAACCCTGCTCACTGCTACCCCACCACCTACCCCCTGGTTGACAGCATACCCCTCTGATGACTCTTTCTCCCCTTAAGTCCCCCAGTCATCTGTTCATATGAAATGTGGACATGTATGAGTCCTGGGGTGATGGCTCATAAGAAGCCCTGAAAGCGTTGTCTAGTTCCCACTGTTCGGGGGTTTTCTTTATAATGTGGAGCATTTTGGTCTTTGGTTGAGGTGATGGGAAAGGTCCCTCCCTACATGTGCATGTGGCGGTAGCTGTTCTTTTTCCCAGTCTGCTGTGTCCAGGGGTGTGAGGGTTGCCCTTCGCTGCCCCCTCTCCACCTCTTTCTTTAGGGGCCTGGTTCCAGACTTGCGGTCAAACCAACATTTCCTGCAGGGTGGAGAAAGGAAGGCTGGTGGAGGTGGGCAAGTGGCCATGGCAAGTGAGCATCCTGTTCCTGGGAGTGTACATCTGCAGTGGCTCCCTCATCCACCAACAGTGGGTCCTCACAGCTGCACACTGCCTGCAGAGGTCAGTCGCAGGGGGTCTGGCTGGGTGGCCTTGTGCTTAGCCCCAGTCTCGCTGACCTTGCATGGCCTTGCTGCAGCCATCTGCCTCCTACCCCGGCCCTGCAGATCTAAGGACCCCACAAAGTACTCTGTGAAGGTAGGAGTCCAGCAACGCCCAGATGCCACCACCCAGTTACTGGTCTCTCGCATTGTGATCCATGAAAATTACAGCAATGTTATGTCCCAGGACATTGCCCTCATGAAGCTCAAAGATGCTGTCAACTGGTCCCCCCTTGTCCAGCCCGTCTGCCTCCCTTCTGTCCATTTCAAGCTGATCATCGGCTCCATGTGCTGGACCATTGGGTGGGGACGCCTAAAGGATGAAGGTGAGTGCAGGTGAGAGAAGTCCCAAGACACTTGTCCCTGCAGAGCACAACCCCATCAAAGGCTCATTTGTTCATTTCTTTATTCAGTTACCTTCTGCTAACATTTCCTGAGCACCTACTATGCCACATAGTGTCACTGACTCCTCGAAACATAGACATACACAGTATTCTAGTGCAAAAAAGACAAGGCCTGCGTGAACCTCAGTCGAAATCCAATATAATGTCCTGACCCTGCAGCATGGCAGGAAGTTAATTATTGGCTGTGAATGGGGTTCTGTGTCTACAGGTCTCCAGATCCCTGATTTCAGGAGGTCTTGAGGCCTTGAGGAGGCCTTTTTAGTCATAGGTGCTCTGATTACCTTGAGGCACCCCAAATTCCCAGAGATCTGACCCCTGTTGGTGCTATCTGAAGTTGAATGTCTGGGAGCCTTCATGGGGTTCTGCCTTTCAGGAGCATCTCACCTGAGCTCAAAGGTGTGCCACCTTATCAGGTGGCCACAGAGCAGCAGAATGCTCTGCAATTCATTGTACACAAAAGGAGCACAATTTTTGACTTTTCTGGTTGTACCCAAAGTAGAGTGACACCATTTGTGCAATCATACATGTACCTAGGATAATGATGTCCATTAATGATGTCCCATCTCTTTATGAGCTGGGACCTTTTCAATAATCAGGCTCTAAGCGGAGGCCTTTGTAAATTGCCAACCCAGGAAATGGCCTGCTTCTTAGTAGTGAATATGGACAACTCTGAGCTGGAAATATTCAAAAAAGCTGAGGCGATGACAAGGCAAGATCTCTCTCTCTCTCTTCTCAGTGGCCCAAAAGTCCCCCTATAGTCTTCAGGAGGTGGCTGTCAGGATCATACACAATAATTTCTGCAATCAACGGTACCAGTTCCTCCTTTCCAAGGACCAGAAGCAGTTCATCGGGGATGACATGCTGTGTGCCAGCTCAGAATTGGGCTCAGACACTTGCCAGGTGCGGAATGTGTGGATGGGGCAGGGAGGAGGTTTTCTGGGGTCAAGCCTTCCTCACCACCTGGCCCTGGGAGACTCGATAGAAACCTCTTTCCACTGAGCCTCAGTTTCCCATCCATAAATTGGGGTGTCCTGACCACAATGATGACAATAATGGTAGTACTTCTCAGGTCATTTTAATGCTTCTGAACATTAGCCACATGCATCTTGCCTCTTGCATGGAAGGTCATAGGTTGTATTAACTTTCATCTTAATTCTGATTGCCAAATTATTTTCCAAAGCGGTTCTTTGAAAAGAATATGATACATAATCTTTCAGCATTGTTTGAGTCACATTGCTCCATATCTTTGCCAGCTTTGGGTATCGTCAGACTGTAAAGTGTTTTCCATTATGATAGATGAGAAATGGTTCCCCAATTGTGCATGTCTGCAATTTCCAGTGTGGTTGTACATTTTTCTGTGTATTCACTCTTCATGATTCCTCTTCTAATAATTGCTTACCCATATACTTTGTACATGTTTCTTCTTGTCTTTTTAGCTTTATATTCTGGATGCTAATTCTATGTATAGCAAATACCTTTGCCTAGCTTTCCATTTGGCTTTTCACTTTTAATGCTGTCCTTTGCTGAGAAGCCATTTAGATTCTATTATAGTCAACTATTTCATATTTTCCTTTCTGGCTTATGTTTTTTGTGTCTTATTTAAGAAATCCTGGGCTGGGGATGTGGCTCAAGTGGTAGCGCGCTCGCCTGGCATGCGTGCGGCCTGGGTTCAATCCTCAGCACCACATACAAACAAAGATGTTGTGTCCGCCAAGAACTAAAAATAAATATTAAAAAATTCTCTCTCTCTCTCTTAAAAAAAAAAAAAAAAAGAAATCCTTCCTTTTCCCGAGTTCCATTCTATCTTTTGTTCCAAAAAGTTTGGAAATTTCAGTTTCCACAGTTTGAATGCATGTGGCATTATTTGTGAATGGTGGAAGGTAGGAAACTATTTTCATTTATTTCCTCACATGGACCTCCAATTATCCAAGTGGCGGTCACTAAAACAAAACAAAACAAAACCAAAAAACATTTCCTGCATTGACTGTAAGCTCTCTCATCAATCTTGTATAGATCCAGGGCTAACTTTGTGAGTTAATCTAGAAAATTTACTTTTGGCCTTTCTTTATTCCTTTCTAATGCAAGTATCTGAGGCTATAAATTTACCTCTAAACACCGCTTTAGCTTTGTGCTATGAATCTTGATATGTAGCCTTTTTTGGGTTGGCAATTTCCATAAATTCCTAGTAGTCATAAAATTATTTCTATAGTAGTACCAGTTAGGGAGAACATACCAAAACTTCTTGGCTTATATTTTTTAATGTTCATTTCATTATTTTCCATTTCTATTAATTTGTCTGCTTTTCTTGGGTGTGATTTGGTTGTCTTTTTATACCGTCTTGAACAAAAAAGTTCAATTGTTCTTGTTCTGTGTTTGATGTAATTATGATTGTGAAATTACCCTTGATTTGAACTTTGAATGTATCTCTTAATTTTTGTACTGTTGTGATTCCATCATCTCCACTTTTATTTTAAAATTTGTTTTGTGATTTGGAAAGAAATGCATACATTTTATTTCTAAAAAAAGAAACACATAAATGTAAATTAGACTCTCCTATAATCAAGCTACCTAGTATTTAACTTAAAATTAACTTTAATTAATTAACTTAAATAAAATTAACTTATTAATTAAGATTATTTAGTTTATATCCCTAATAATACTCTCTGTGTACAAATATCCTAAATAAGTTTTTTTTCTAGTTTTGACTTTTTTTTTTAGTTGTAGTTGGACACAATACCTTTATTTTATTTATTTATTTTTATGTGGTGCTGATGATTGAACTCTACCACTGAGCCACAACCCCAGCCCCTGGATTTGACTTTTAACAAAACCTAAGTATATAGTTTTTATTCCCCAACTTTTAAATTTTCACTTGCAATATATCTTGGATTTCTTTCCATGTCCATATATTTAAATATATTCTTGTCTCCTTAATTACTGAATAGTATTTCTCTTATATGGCTACATCATATGGGTGGGGGGGTGGGAGGGTTGGACTTGGGTTATGATAGGTCTTTCTCCTGATGCTTTAACCTTGGCAGGTTCAGAAGACAAGGTTAGCAGGACTGGATGGGAGGAGGGGAGCTGAAGGTGGGGAAAGGAGAGCACAGTGTTTACTTCTCCCTCCCTCTGGCCAAAGCCCTAGATAGCAGTTTTACTTTACATCGAGTCCAACATTGTGATTATTACATGGAAATGGAAGTTCTGATTTCTGAATTGAGATGTTTATGTGATGATATAATCATAGCTCTTAGGATCACATTAATCAAAATGAGCAAACATTTCTGTTTTTACCCACCTGGGATCAGGGAAAAAAACTCTCCTTCTAAATAAAATTTAAAGGGACAAAGGGAGTTCAAATAAAATGATCACTTTGTCCAACATACTGCTGCAGTCTGACTGGGCACAAAATCACGAGCCACTCAAACAGGAACAAACTTTATTTCCAAAACTCCTGCGAATGCCATGCACGCGGCCTTCTTCCGGGACACACTACACCAACAGGAAATCCCTCCTCCGGAATTCCCTCCTACCGCACTTCCCCAACCAATGGGAACTCTCCGGGAGTCCCGGGAGAGCTCCAAAGTAGCAGGCCCCAGGCGGACAGCAGGGGTCTAATCTCTAATTAAATGCACATCTTAACATAATCATTATCATCTCAATGGCTTGCTGGTGTCACCTTTCAACCCAAAATGCCATGCATCATTCCTACTTGGCTATGGCTCTCAGCAACATACCATTTCACTTTTACCTGACTTTTCCCCCTGTTCTCATGTTGAACTCCTTTTATTTCTATTGGGTTATATAAACTCTGGATATTATATTCTATAGTAATTAATAGCAAAAGAGCCATTTTTTTCAACTTAATTTCAAGTGCTTCATAAACATTTATATTTATGTGAATATGTATATGTACATATGAATAGACACTATAAAACAAATATTGGTAAAATATTGACAATTAGTGAACCAGAGGAGAAAGAGTGTATTTGTGACTTTTCTGTAAGTCTCAAATTATTTCAAAATTAAAAGCTACCAAAAAACTCTGGGCACTGGAAGTTTCAACCTTTGTAAAATGCTCTACAATGTTTTACTCTTTTTGTTCAATGTGGGTTTCCCCCCATGGAATTATATAAATTTTTATTTTTACTTATCATTTTTTTCCTTTGATGAGTTTTTTTTTCTGTGCTCAGAAATACCTTTTGTAATCATTTTTTTCATTATGTTCTAATTTATCTCTTTAAATACTTTAATTTTTATTTATCTGGAAGATTGAGAGAAGGAATCTAGCTTTATTTTTCTCCAAATGGATAGCCAGTTTATATAAATATATTTCATTGAACATTAGTGTTTTTAGGTAATAATTTAGAAATGCTCCCTTTATTATATTCTAAATTCACATCTCATTTTGGTCATTTCTTTCCCTTATAGCCTCATCCATATTCCACCACCAATTTTTTAAAAATACTGTAGCTTTATAATTATTTTTGTTTGCGGTATGGCAGAGATTCCCTCATTATTCTTCATTTAAAGAATTTACCTGGGGTTGGGTGCCCTGTTGCATGTCTGTAATTCCAGTGGCTCAGGAGGCTGAGACAGGAGAATCACGAGTTCAAAGCCAGTCTCAGCAACTTAGGCTCTAAGTGACTCAATGAGACCCTGTCTCTAAATAAAATACAAAAAAATCCTGAGAATGTGGCTCAGTGGTTAAGTTACCCTGCTTTCAATCCCTGATAAACAAACAAACAAACAAAAAGAACTTACCTGGATATTCATTCTAATTAAACAATCTTAGAATAACATAAAAAAGAAAATCACTTGGAAACTTTTTGTGGAAATTAATAGATCAATTGAGGGCAAACTATCTTTTTATTTTACTTTTTTTCTATATGTCCCCAAAGCAAGAATTTATAGCTTTTTTCATATCCTTATTGCAAACTGCTTCTTAAGTTTATTTCTAGTTATTATGTATTATGTCCTTATTGTGAGCAATATGTTTTTTCATTGCATTTTTATATTAATTTTTTTGTGTATTTACTTGGTAATGAACAACCTTCCTGGATCTAGTTGATTTTCATTAATTTTGTAGGCCCAGAGACATATCTGCAAATAATGCTGAATTTACCTCCTTTTTTCAATATGTGTGCCTCTTCATTCTTTTTCTTGCCTAATTGCAATGTCCAGAACTCTATTCCAGAACCTTTGTTGTCTTCCATGAGTCATTGTCATTTAATTTTTAGTAGGTTGCTTGCATTTATAAAAGTGGGTGCTATTTTTTTTTCCAAAATACCTGAGGACTGTCCTTTAATCTATTTATCAGGAAGATTGTTTTATGGTTTTGTCCCCATCTTGAATTTTGGGTTGATTTTTTCCCCCTTTGATCCACTTCTTTAGTGGTTTAGAAGTTACATATGTATATTTCGTTCTGCTACTGGTCACCTACTGTGGTTTAGATATAGTCTCTGTTCTCCCAAGGTCCATCCTGTTGGCGGGGGACGACTTGGTTCACAGAGTGGAGCTATTGGGAGATAGTGAAAACTTTGAGAGGTGAGACTAATGGCAGGATCTTAGGTCACTGGACACATTCTCTTGGAAGTTAATTCTCATGCAACCCCTTGAGTCCTTTGAAGAGATTGTTAAAAGAGGAACAAACCAGCCCTGGTTCTGTTTCTGCTTCCTGACTTAAGAGGTAATCACTGGCCTGACATACACTTCCACCATTACCATCTGCCATTGGCTATGGCCCTCATCAGAACTAAGTCAATGCAGGCGCGATGATTTTGAGTCTCTAGAACTGTGAGCTTAAAAAAAAAAAAGGCACATTTTCTTCATGTGTAATCTGTGTCAAGTATTTCATTGTGGCAACAAAAAGCTGATTAATTCGTCATCTTATATTTTGACACATAAACGCACCTTCAAAAGTGAATTAACATCAGTGTCCATAGCTGGTTCTTAATGAAGCCAAAACCATCCTGCCATTTCCATCTACTAGACCCTGGCTCCCACACCTCCTTGTTAAAAACACTCTGGAGCCCAACTGGCTGAACTCTAATCACATTTGAGTTTTCAATGGACCCTCTAGAGCTTTCCTGGCCTGCAATTTAGTCGTGATTTCACGTTTCTATGGTTTTTACTTTTTTCATTGCTTTGGGTACCTCTCCCCCAAACCTCCTGGAATCACAGATTTGCTTTTGCTCATCACTGACCTTCACGGAAGTGTTCTCACACCTTACCAAAAAGCATTTCATGGTCTAATTTGACATATAATCTGTTGAGGAGAGGGCGGTTCCTTTCTGTTGTGCTGTGGTGCTTATTTCAGGAGTAAATGTTCTGCTCTATCAACATATTTTCTGCAGCCTTCAAGATGACTGTTTGCTCTAACCCCAGGTTCTGGGCACATTCATCACGCCACTGACCTTGTGTTCCAAGATGGCCCCTTCTTGGTCATGATGTACTTTTGTTTCATTCATCTGCTGAATTTAGATTCATAATGTCATTTTTAGAACATATTTTAAGAATTAAACTTTTTGGCTTTGAAGTCCTTATTATCCTGGACATAAAAGACGGAAGTCCTCTAGTCCTCTAATACTGTTCTTTATGTGGAAACATTTTTTTTTTACAAGTGAAAAAAAAATGCCTCTTGGAATAAAGGCTTTTTTTTTCTTTTTGGTACTGGGTATTAAACTCAGGGGTGCTAAATCACTGAGCTATATACCCAGCACTTTTTATTTTGAGACAGGGTTTCAGTAAGTTGCTTAGGACCTTGCTAAGTTGCTGAGTTTGGCCTCAAACTTGCAATCCTCCTGCCTCAGCCTCCTGGGTTGCTGGGATTACAGGCTTATGCCACCTCTCCTGGCTGGAATAAAACTTATATGCTAATATGTGCTATAAAAATAGAGTTTTAATATTTGACAAAATGCATAAAGAAACAAATGCATAAACATATTCTTGTTACATTAAGGCAATATTTAAAATATTCCCAGAAGTCTCAGTGAAACAACAGCATAGGTTTTCAGCTTTAACTTAGCTAATATTGCACTTGGTAAGACCATTTAAGGTTTCTGACATCCTAAAAAGCCTAATAGCTATTATTTCCAATAGACACTGTGTGCTGGACCCTGAGATAATGTCAGGCCCAGGAAAAGTACTGGCCTCAGTAAACAAGCAGCCCCGAGTAACACAGTCTATCAGTCCATGCCAAATGATCTACAGAACCTTTTTTTTCCCTTCTCCAGTGAGGCTGGCTCTTCTTTAAGGTGGATAAAGGAAATAATTATTCCTTTTTTTTTTTTGAGTTAAAGTATCAGGGCTATGTAAGCTTCACTTGAAAAATATTTGCCCATGTTCAGGAGCATTTGAAATGAAATAAATTGGATATCTCCTTGGATATTGGATAGAAGTTGATTGGGAAACTGCATAGACCCAGCAACTCAGGAGGCTGAGGCAGGAGGATCTCAAGTTCAAGGCCAACCTGGACACCAACTTATTGACCATGCAATGAAAAGGAATAGGGGTATAACTCAGTGGTAGAACATTTGCCCAGCATATGCAAGGCTCTGGGTTCTAGGACTAGCACCGCAATAATTAAACAAAAAAAAAAAAACCAAACACATAGACATGTTTTCCTTTGAGGAGTCATTCTTAGGTAATATGTTGTTTTGTTAAACGTATTTTAGGGGAGGGAGGAGAAGAGGGAAGAGGAGGGGGAATGGGGACTGAAATCAAATTCCAGGCAAAAGGAACCTAAATACTCTGTATAAAGATAATGCTCTAATTTAAAAAATGCATTTTAGACAAGAGCTAAACTTTGCTCACTTTAGGCCCGTGGCTTTGCAATATGTAGTGTTCTTGTGTTTCAACATTCTAATTATAGATTTTAATTGTTTGTAATTTAATACTTTTGAAACTTATTTTTCTCTGGTGGGGTTGTTCATATTTTGTTAACTGAGTTCTGGTTTTATTTTGCTATGGTAGGAGGTTGTTCACATACAATGTCCACCCATCTGTCTGTCTCTCTACTTTTCTCTCTGGGTTTCACTCTTTCTCTGGGCCCCTAGCGTCCAGGGGATCATACAGTCAGGCAAGGACCCCCCATACTGTAATTGGAGGCTTGATGATTACAGGCTTGATTTTCTCCTTCAGCTTCCTCTCAAAAGGCTCTCTACTCAGATATATTCAATACACATCCTTGAAGACGTCTGCATTTTTTAACAATACTGTTGCTCAATATCATTTGCACAAATGATATTGTGCTACATATCACCTCTTCTAATTTCTTGAGGAATCTCAATTTGTTAGGATATTCACATTGAAAATGGTTTTATTCTTTGAAATCATCATAGTCCCCCCTCAACATGCCCAGTGACAGTCAAATCTTCCTTCCTCATCCAATCATCATTTTGAGCAGAGTTCATAGTTTTTAGTTACTCTCAGCTACTAAATACCTGTCCTATTAAAAGTCCTGATTGATTTAAGAAATGATTTCTTCTTTGTGTACCCCCATCTCCTTCCTCTGATGTGAACCCTGCCTCACCCAGAGGCCAGGGAAATGTATCTCCTGGCAGCGAGAGCCCTGTCTCTCCTGTAGCTCTCTTCCCTACTTGACATTTTTACCAGTTCCTTAGATTCGCTAGATATCGACCTCTGGTTGTCAGAAAGCAAATACCCCATCTTAATCCATCATCTATCTTCCATGATATTTGGTGTCTTTCACCAAAGATAGCCTTCATTTATATATATATATATATATATATATATATATATATATATATATATATATATATATATATATATATAATTCACCTCAAGATAAGGCCCCATATGGTTTTTCTTTGTTTTTTGGTACTAGGGATTGAAGCCAGGGGAGCTTTACCACTGAGCCACATTGCCAGCTCTTTTATTTTCTATTTTGAGACAGGATCTTGCCAAGTTGCTGAGGGCCTGGCTAAGATACCAAGTCTAGCCTCCAATTTTCTATCTTCCTGCCTCAGTCTCCTGAGTCCCTGGGAGTACAGGCCTGCGCCACCATGCTTGGCCCCATGCTTCAGCTTCATCGATTTCATTTTTCACATTTAGAGTTTTAATTCCTCCAGAGCATGTTTTGGAGGATCCAACTTCATTTTCCTTCTCTATCTGGTGAGCCAATTTCTCTGCCATCTACGGCAGAGTCCTTCTTTCCAGTAGACGTGATACCTTCTGTAACACACGTCAAGTCCCCTCAGGCCTGCGCATCAGGTTGTGGGCTCTCCATTGCCCCATGGGTATATTTTTATGTTTACACAACAATCCTACCCAGTTTCTATAATGAGAAACTTTGAAAAAAAAAACTGTCTGAAGCTGGGGTTGTGGCTCAGTGGTTGAGCACTTGCCTTGCATGTGTGGGGCACTGGGTTCCATCCTCAGCACCACATTTAAATAAATAAATAAATAAATCTTGTCCTTTATGGACTACTATCCTTCAATATCATTTTAGAATCAGACTGTCAAGTTCCTAAAAAAAATTCCTGCTCTTATTTCAATTGAAATTGCTTAATTTTTAGGGATTAACGTAAGAATTGACATATCATTTTTAATTGTTGTTACTCTGTATAGAATATAAACAAAAGAATATTTCTAAAATATGTGTGGAGAAGAAAGAATAAAACCACCACCATCTATTCACCAACCACATTGTCTAAGAAACAGCAGCTTAGAGACGTGTGCAGCTTCTGTGTGGCGGTTCCTGGGTCTCAACTGGAAGGGTCCCACTGCCTGGGCTTTTCTGCTTGCTGGTGAGGGCTCTCCGGGCCTCAGCTTCTTTGTGTGCTAGGCAGTATTTGGAGGAGCCAGGAACTTCTGTAGGCTGTTATTTGAGGGGTGGCTTGAAAAGTAGTTTCCTCCCGACAAAATCTGTTTGTTTCTGCCAGGTGCCTGAGAGTATGACCAGCCCAGAACGACTTTTAGTGACATCCCCTCTCAGCTAGGTTTTTTGAATCATTCAGACGGTGTGAACCTGAGTTCCACATTCACCTGAGAAGCAGTTTCCAGTTCATGCTTCCTCTGAGGCTGTAATCCTTTGTAGAGGTGTAGCTTTTTGCAAGAGCTCTCCTCCTATGTACCCCTCCTGGCTCTCTTTTATGCCTTTCTTGCATCCAGGAACAAGGCTATGAAACTGAAGTGCAGCTCACTGGGTTTGGGGCAAAAGCCATCTTCTGGGCTCTACTGACCCCTCTGGGTTCCAGCTCCCACGTAGGTTTGGGGCTCTGAAGAGTCTTCACTTTCTTGTCAGCTCATTCATGTATCAAACTAGCCAGCAGGAGAGGAGAGAGCCCTGTGCTCTGTGAGGTAGCAGGGGCCCTTCAAACCCTGCTGGCCTCACATGCATAAAATAATCATTTAAAAAAAATCTCACTGTTTTAGTGATATCCAGCAAGAAAGTCCATTAGGGTATCTTGTCCTCTATATTACAAGAAATCAATTCTGAGTTGACATTTTTTTACATTCAGTTGTCTCATCTGTGAAGAGTGGCATATCTGTGCACTAATGCAGGTCTTCTGTTATATTCTCAGGCAGATCTTTATTATTTTTTCCTTAAGTGTTTTATGCAGTCTTCTTTAGATTAAGTCCAGTAAATCTTGGTATGCATTACATTAAAAAAAAAGAGCTTTTTTTTTTTTTTTTCAACATTATAGTAGAATGTAAAGAAAGTTTAAAAAAATCTTAGGAAACCCACCATTACCAGAAATTACAGGCCTTATCTTTTGACATACATCCTTGTAACATTATCCTTAGCTGTGCACCCATTTCTGCACAAAAGAGGGGAGCAGGTTTGCATTTCAGAGAGCTCATTCTGTGAGCTGGATTGTAGGAAAGAAGGTCAATGAGGACACTTTGGAGGCCCACCAGAGCTTAAGGGGAAACTCCTGGGGGTTATGATCAGAGAGTTAGCAGGATAAAGCTAAAGGATTATGGAGAGGCCAGTGCTGAGCTCATGTGTCCTAGAGCAGGTTCATAGCCAAGTTGCATCCTGGGGGACAGCACAAGCCTACGCCAGTTCATGCTCAGGGGGCCTCCTGCTACCATCTCAGGCCTCTTTTTCTTTCCTCTGCAGGAGAACTCCGGCAGTTCCCTTGTTTGCAAATTGAACAACACCTGGATCCAGATGGGGATAGTGAGCTGGAGCTATCGATGTGGTGGGCGCCATCGCTACCCTGGCATCTACACCAGCACCCCACACTTTACCCACTGGATCAATAAGCAGGTTGTTGGCCTGAGGTTCACCAGCACCATCAGAGATGGCGCAACCATCCTGAGCTTTCCCTTCCTCACTGGCTGTATCCTGCTGGTCTCCTTGGGCTCCCTGTGGCTCCTGTGAGTGGTGTTTCTAGGATAAAGACTCCTGCGGCTGCCCTCCCTCCTCTCTACTCTGCCCTGGGGAAGAAGTGGAGACCAAAAGTTGAATAAGACATCATCATTGAGTGACTTTGGGGGAGAACCCTAGACCTACTATTCCTTTAAAGCTGTTCAATGAATGGGCTGGGGTGGTGGCTCAGTGGTAAAGCGCTTGCCTAGCATGCATGAGGCACTGGGTTCTATCCTCAGCACCACATAAAAAAAAAAAAAAAAAAAAAAAAAAAAAAAAAAAGCTGTTCAATGAAGATGCTCTTGAACTTGGAGCCACTGAGTTTGCCTCTTCTTGCCTTTGACCAGAGTCCTCTAGAACCTTCCTCACCAGTAGCAGGCCTGGTTGTCCTCTATCAAACTGTGCCTTTCCTGAAAGCCTCATCCCGTGTCTGTCTTATGCTGGCTGAATGACTTTGGCATGACGGTTCCCCTCTTTTGGCTGAAGTTTTCTCCTCTGCCACATAGGGGCTGGAACCACTGCTTAGTCACCCCAGTACCCCTCCATCCTGAGGCCCTCCCCTGGGTCAATAAGAAGAATTTTCTCTTAGGCCTTCCTATGAAGGCTGGCTTCTTCCCCAGAAAAAGTGGCCAGATCACAGACCTGTGCTTGTGGACAGTGCTCTGGAACCCGCCGGCCTCTCCCACTCCTTATGTCCCCCTACAGGTCTGCACAACTTGACCAGGTCCTCCCTCCCTCCCTGGCAGGAGTGGGTGATGACAGAAGAGTGCGTGGTAGGATGAATGTGTTAAGTGATTGTGTGAGTTTCTGAGCTGCTTCAGTAACCTCCATCAGACTCCAGATAGCAGGAAACTGGCTCAAACTAGCCAGCAGGAGAGGAGAGGGCCCTGTGCTCTGTGAGGTAGCAGGGGCCCTTCAAACCCTGCTGGCCTCACATGCAGAACAGCCAGCCACCTTTCCCCTCAGGGAACCAGAGGGCATTCGCTGTCTTTTCAGATTGAAGTCCCACCAGTGCGGGATCCGAGGAGGTCTCCCGAAGGGAAAAGGGGACCTCACTCAGCCCTGACAGGTTCTTGACTTATAGCATAGAAAGGAATTTCAGGACATGTGAATAGAGGCATAGGCCTGGGGAGTGAAGGTGGGTGTTCATGGGGCTTTTAGATTTAAAGCTACAGTCCCTCTTTCCTTCCCTTTCTACTTGTCCTTAGGTCTTCTATCCTACCTCAGGAACAATGCACGGGCTGCTCAGGTGCCTCCCATGTCTGCAGGCCCTGACACACGTAGAAAGTCCTGGCTTGATTAAGCTTTTACCTTGACTTCTATTAGTCTGGAGTTTCCCAATAGCTTTGAACCAAAGCTTCTCCTCGGATCCCCAACATTACTTAAAGGTATTACCCATCTGCATCACTGAACCACCAAACCTTTACCAGATTCCAACAAAGTGACCGTGCTCCCACTGTGGTCTAATGGCCAACGTCACTCCTCTGTGGAAGGACTCTTTACTTGGGTCACTTTCCTCTACAGGTGAATCTGTGAAGTAGGAGTCTTGCTGAGGAGGTAAGAGTTGCTAAAAATGATGCACTTTAAAAATCACTATTTAAACCATACGGATCTGCTTAATCGTGCTGCCCTAGGGCAAAGGCCCCCTGCAATTAATTACCAGGCAGGAGGGAAAGTAGGCTTTTGGAGCTCCTGGACGCCACCCCCCCCCCCCCCAGGGATGTGCGTTCTATCTCAATGGACACCAAGAAGTCAGGTGGAGCGACTCTAGCCTAGCGCTGCAAGGAAGGCAGGCGAGGGTCTGAGGAGGGCGGAGGTGAAAACTGGGAGCCAGGGCAGGGATCCCTGGGGTGCGTCGCGGCGCCGGGGTGGTGTCTGCCGAGCCGACTGGGGGCGCCATCGGAAGAGGAGCCCGTGGAGCGTCGCTGCCATCCGGGATGCAGCCCTGGTGGTGGACGGCGGCGGGCTGGCAGGAACCCCAGGACCTCCGCGCGCTGCTCCTGCTCCTGCTGCTTCAGCTGCTGTCCCCGCAACTGGCGGGTGAGGGGACCTCGGTCTCCCCCGGCTCGCCAGCCGCCGGCTGCCCCGCCGCCTCTCACCCGCTCTCTCCCCGCAGGCTGCTCACGTGCAGAGGAGCCGCCAGGGGCGCCGTTCTCCAGTGCCTTGAGCGACCCGGGCACCCCCAGCACCTCCAGCACCCCCAACCCCACGAACGGGTCTCAACTTCCACCGCAGAGCACGACGGCTTCCAGCACCCAACCCCAGGTGCTGCCGCCGAGTGAGTACTGTGCGCTCCCGCTGGTCAACTTTGGCCCACGGGGCTGAAGGGACAGGGGAGGAAGAGACCCGGAGGAGTGGAGCAGAACGACCTCCTCCGCAAGTATTTGTTGAGAAAGTACTGTGGCCAAACCTTTGGTCCTGTCCTCGCAGGTCTCCCTGCTGGTGCTGTGGGGCAAGGCACCCAGGCCCCATGCCACCAGCTGGCTGTGGGGCAGGTGCCCACCCTTGCTCCAAGTCCTGTCCCAGCCTGACCCTGACTTGGGCTCCCAGCCTGGACCTCAGTGGCCTGCAAGCACAGCTTGGGTGGGGGAACTGTGTGAGCCTTCCCGTGGAGTCCCAGGACACATGTGTAGATGTTCCTCTAAGCAGTGGTCTTTAGCTGAGAACAATTAAACTGGGGCTAAGAGCATTCACTTCAACCACCTCAGAAAGTCTCCCAAAAGACACCGTGCTGTATTCTGTACAGTGCATGCCCACAGTCACTTTCCTGTGTTATCCTTTAGGAATGCTGTTCAGGACTAGGGGGGTGGAACTCAGTGGAGCAGCCTTGACTAGCATGTGCAAAGCCCTGGGTTCCATCCCCAGTGCTGCAAATAAATCATAACTAAATAAAAATGCTGGTCGTGGCCCATTTACCTTGATTTCACAATCCACTGATCTATGTGGAGTGGGACTCCTGGATGCTGGATATGTTCATTTCAATTTAAAACAAAACAACGTTTCCAAAGTGTCTGCAGCAATTGGCTCTCCCACCTGCAGTCCGGGAGCATTCTATGGAAATCATCCTGAGGGACACTCAACGTTACAGATATCTGATTTTTGCCAGGCGCATGTGCAGAGAGCAGAACCTCATTGTGCCTTCAGTCTGCATTTCCTTGGGCATCAAGAGGCTGAGCAGCTCCTGTGCTCCTGTACCCCTGGGCTTTGCTCCTCAGGCTGTGCCTCTTCATGCACACTGCCTGTTTTTCCGTTGGATTACTCACCTTTCTTTGGATGCATCACAGCAGGGGGTCCCCAGAGAAGGGAAGAGAGTTCATCTTGGCCAAAGTAGAGGAAGGGTGAAGGTGGAGACAGAAACACAAACAAGTTTTGAAGGATTTGCCTGGGGCTGAGGGGTACAACAGGCTGGTTGGCTGGGGTGCTCTAAGGCCTGGCTATGGGAACAGGAAGAAGGTTAACTGGGCAGTACTGAGGCTGGAGACCCAGTCCATCATGGACAGCATTTATTCCAAGGTGAGAAATGAAAAGGAGAACTGTGGGCCAGAGCCTGGGGAGGTAGTGGGGAGGGCAGGTGCATGGGCTGGGGCTGGGAAGTCTATTCCTCATCAGGCTCTCTCTTTCTCCTCAGTCTGTGGCTTCTCCTATGAACAGGACCCCACCCTCAGGGACCCAGAGGCCATGACTCGGCGGTGGCCATGGATGGTCAGTGTGAGGGCCAATGGTATACATGTCTGTTCGGGCACCCTCATTGCCTCCCGATGGGTCCTGGCCGTGGCCCACTGCCTGACTCAGTGAGTTGGGGCCCAGGCGGGTGGGTCGAGAGGCACTGGAGTGCTGGGGACCTGGTCATCTGCCTGGTCTGTTTGTTAGTGGGGACAGTGTTCTTTGTGGAACCCACAGTTCCAGCCTCACCCTCACTCACCCTGGTTCCAATCAAGTGAGGGTTGAGTCCTGCAGAATCTTTTCTAGGGGCCAGTCTTTGGAGAGTCCCCTCACCTGGGCCCTTATTCCTGTACAGTCATTCCTCAGGGAATAGAGGCTCAGGGGCCATTTTTCTGGCTTCCTACCTCTCCTCCATTGGGAAGAAGGTCCTAGGTCTTGCACCCCCACAATTTGCTCCCACTTGTTCGATCCTCCCTTCCATCGACCAGTGGACACTCCTCTGAGCCAGGCCCTGGCCTAGGCACTGGAGGCAGAGAGGGGATGAATCATTCCTCCCAGTTAGTGGGAAGACAGGCAAGGGGATAGATACTCACAGGGGAGTGTGGCTGGTATGGAGACGAAAGAGTGGGTATGTTGGGGTCCTGGGACCAGGAGAGCAGCCTGGGGGTACCATCTGGGCTGTGAAGACTGACCAGTGGACACCCGTGCTCCAGGTCTCAGGGCCATCATAGGGACTCCAAGAGGTGTGCCAGAGAAGGCAGCCTGGAGCCAAGCCAAGCCAGTTACACAGGGTCTGTGTCACCTGCCAGGCTGTATTGTATTGGAAAGAGCTCAGAGTCTGGAAGCAGAGAAAACGGGGTCCACATCCCAGCTCTAACACTTCTAGGCTGGGCAGCCTTGATCAAATCACTGGGCTTCTCTGGGCCTGTTTTCTCTTCCATAAAATGCTCCCAGTACCCTCCTCATATCTGTTGTGAGAAGTGGTCTCAGGGGGCTCAAATCAAGTGTGCATCCTGCCTGGATTTGCTCAGAAGGCAAGAGTGGCAGGGCTAGAGGCTGGGGCTGGTACCTGGAGCTGATGGCAGGCTCCCTTCATGGTTCCTATAGGCATGATAACTATACAGTGATGGTGGGGAGTCCGTGGATTGACCAGATTACGCCCAGTAGCTCCAACATCCTGGTGCTCCAGGTCATTGTGCACAGAAGGTTCCGGTCCAAGCGGTACTGGTCCTGGATTGGCCAAGCTAACAACATTGGCCTCCTCAAGCTTCAGAAGAAGCTCAAGTACAACAAGTATGTCAGGCCCGTCTGCCTGCCTGGCCTGGACTATGCGCTGGAGGAAAGTTCCCTCTGCACTGTGACGGGCTGGGGCTCTCCCCAGGTTAATGGTGAGTCAGCTCCCTAGACCATGGTGGGGTGTGAGAGAGGACCTGGGTACAGACCACAGATGAACATTTCTGGGGCACCTTCTCAAAGGAGCCCACTGCCCCAGGGACTTTCCTTTGGGTTCTCATTTCTGATGTGTCCTTCCCCTTTGAGAGTCTAGGCAGTGAATTTATCACTGCCACTTGGGCCTCAATGGATGCGGTTTTCCTTTGAACCCTCAGGCCTAGTTCTTTTCTATTTCAGAAAGTAAACAGAACTTTCTTAATGGACTTGGGTTGGACTCTGCAGGGATCAAGGCCAGATTGGGGGATCAGCCTGTTCCAGGGTCTCTGGGTCTGGCTACTCTTGGGAAATGCTAGCTAGAGGGGCAGCTGGGCTGTGCCCAGGGAAATCTCAGTGCCTACTGTGTGCCAAACAGAAAAGTCTAGGGGGAAGGGATGGGAAGGAGCCAAGAGAGGATGGAGACAGAGCTGGTTGTAGTGGGCAGCAGCAAAGCAACCCAGCCTGAAAGCGGCCTGTCCCACAGGCTCGGGGCCCCAGTTCCAGATAATTCAGGAGAAGGAAGTTGTCATTCTGAACAGCAAGGAGTGCGATGCCTTCTACCACAGCTTCTCCAGAATCCCCTCTCTGGTTCAAATCATCAACTCCCAGATGATTTGTGTCAAGGATGGCAGCAGAGAGAATTTCTGCTATGTGAGCACCTCTGCCCCTTGCTCAACCTCCCCAGGGGCACTGGCAGGAGGCTTGGGGTGGGGGGCAGGACCTGAGGGGCACAGAGAAGAGAGAGGAGGGGAAGGGTGAGCAGGGAGAAGGGAAGGGGTATGAGAAGATGGTAGGGGGGAGGGGGATGGAGGACAGGTGGAGGATGGAGATGGAGGACCTGGTCGAGTGCGGATGGAGATGAGAGAAGGGGGTGGGGAGTGGGGAGGTGGATAGCAGGTGTTTAAGAGGTGAGGGATGAAAACCTTTGAGGAGGGTTCCTCAGTCTGGAACACTTCTCAGCTGTGTTGCACTGGGGGTGCTGAGGAGAGGACCTGGTATGCGGGACCCTGAGCTGGGTCCTGTCTCCCTCAATCATTGCCTGGCCTCCCTGACCCTTTTTTACTTCCCCCCTTCTACTCCTCCCTGCAGGAGACAACTGGCGAACCCTTGGTCTGCTCTTTGGAGGGCACGTGGTACCTGGTGGGAATGACGAGCTGGGGCCCGGGCTGCAATAAGAGCGAGGCCCCACCCATCTTCCTGAAAGTCTCCGCCTACCAGGCCTGGATCTGGGACAGCCTCATGGGGAAGTCCCTGGCCCTGCCCACCCCATCCAGAGCCCTGCTGCTGGTTCTGCCACTGCCCCTCAGCCTCCTTGCCACTCTGTGACACTCCGTGGCTCCCCTGGGTGCACCCCCCTCACCCAGCCCCCTTCCTCCCCTCCATGTCCAGAATGTACTGGACAGGTGCAGCTGTCAGTCCCCAAGGTGGAGTAGAGACAGGTGCTCTATTAAACACGTTTCCATATCTCATCTTCCCTGGCCTCTGAGGGCCTTATCTTGTGCCTGCTCTAGTGGGACACAGGTGGGCTAGATGGTATGGGGTTGAAGACTCTGGGAAATTGGTACTGACAAGTGCAGAGCCCACAGGAATCTGCCTTCCAAGGTTTGAGGGTGGCCTCTGAAGAAAGTGGGCAGGAGCAGTGATATTGGGGTTAAACAATGGAAAGCCTAAAAATGCATTGCCCAGGCTAAAACTGGGCTTAGGAACCCCCTCTAGTGTGAGGGTGCCTCTCTGCCTGGGCTGGAGGTGAAGGTGTTCATCCTGTGATACAGCAGTGGGAGTCAGGCTCTGCTTGGCTTTGGCTGTTTTCTGGCCAAACACACCCTTACATTGTTCTAAAGACCCATAGTGCATTGACCCTCCAGCCCTGTCCCCTGCCTTGAGATAGAGGCCAGTGCCCATGGGATCAGATGTTATCCCCTTCAGCATGCCATGCCTTTTTATAAAAGATTGGCAGAAGGCCCAGCTCAGAGGTAGGGCTAATGCACAACCCCCAGGCTTCACCAGACTTTGAGTGATGCCTGCCTCTGGATTTCCATTGCCTTGCCATACAGGGGCAGCCTGGCCCATATGAGGAGAATGACCATTGCTAGCCCTCCTGTATGAAAAGCCCGTAGGCTGAGCCCTGAAGGCAGAGGCTAGCTAAATGTAGCCATCTGGTGGCAGAGTGCTCAGCTTCCCGGGAGCCTTCTGCCATCTCTGTCCCCTCACTGCTCCTGAGACCCCATGCACCTTACTTGTATCGGCCTGGATTGCTCTCCTCCTTGTAGGATGATGACCTGGTCCAGACCAGGAGCGTGGACCTGTGACTCTCCAGCATAAGCTCAGACCATCAGAGGCCTATTGAAAGCCCTGGGGATGTAGTGGAGCAACACTGGGGCATCCTTGTCAACCCAGCACCTGGTGAAGCAAACACCTCCCCTCGCCAGTCCCAAGGGGGTGGGCTTGGGTGGCTGCAGCTTCCCCCTTGGCCTCTGGGCCATCTTTATCTCACCTTGATTCAGTCTGGGAGAAGGGTTAGGGAGGAACTTCAGCCTGGCCTGAGCCATCTATTATTTCCACCCTCTGCACAGGTGCCCCAGGGAAGGGGCCTCCTGAGGGGCCGTCGAAGGAGCAGTGTGCCATGCCTGCACCTGAGAAGGCGCTTAGCTTTATTTACAGATTGTTGCTGTCTGCTTTTTCAGCAGGCTGCCCAGCTCCAAAACCTCCTCGGGTGTCTCCTTAGTTTCCAAGGTCAGCTCTGAGAGCCTCAGTCTGATGTTTGCTGCCATCTATGCCTCCTCTTCCCAAGGAGTTAGTCCTCAGGTGGTGTTTGGGTCCTTGTGTTCTGGTCAGAGATGTTTCCTCTAGTGGTGGGGCGAGGTCAAAGAAGAGGCTGGGTGCTGTTCTACTCAGCAGGTGGAATACTGGTTGTAACCCTCTTGTGATTGCCTGGGGCCCCAAAACCTCCTACCATGGATAGGCAAAGAAGAGGTCCCACAATAGCTTAGTGTCCACTTTGTCTTCTCCCATGTTCCCTGGTTCCCTAGGCTGAGGCCCCAGCTTTCTTCCCTGATCTCTGGCCCATTGGCCTCAGCCCCCTGCATCTCTGTCCCACCCTGCAGTCCCCAGCCTGGAGGGGGCTGAACCCCTGGGCTTCACGGAGCCTCTTAACAGCCTCATTTCCATCACGTGGAAAACCAGTGGATCCCATGGTCCTGAGCTTGGTATCTGCTGGGCTGGGGTGGTTCTGCTTCCGGGCCACCTAAGTCCCCCAGGTCAGAACCCTACCAGGCTTGGGGCAGTTTGCTTGCCCCGAGGCTGCTGCCTGGCTCTGCACCTCCCCCAGTAGTGCCACCCCCTGTCCTCAGTCAGCCACTCCCCAACCCATTCAGTTCAGCTATCCCCTCCTGGAAATATACCTCATGTCCCTTTACTTCTTCATAGCCACAGCTACCCCTGGCAGAAAGGGTGGGACAAAGGCCAATCTAGGTAAAGAGAACAGTGAGGCCACTCTGCATCTGCAGGACAGTAGCCCACTGAGAGTGCCCGTGTGCATGGGGAAAAAGGAGGGGACTGCAGGATGGGAGACCCCACACCTGTGTAGTCTCGTCCCTGCTCCTGTTGGGCCATGAGAATGTGGCCATGACCTCGGCTTCCCCATCTGATTACAGACTCTGTGGTCCATGTATGAGCTCCGCGTTTTAAGATGCATGGGTCCTGACTTGGGCATGCGCTCCAGGGCCTGCCAGGATACCCTCCTCATTTCTCTCCTTTCTTCTTCTTGGCCTCTTTCTTCTCGTCCTCCTCGACCTTGATGGCCACTGTGTCCACACTGTCCTTCTTCTTCTTTTTCTTCTCCTCTGTAGGTGGGAACAGGTGGGGTGGCAGTGGGTGGCCAGGCCCGGGGCGCCTTTGAGAAGAAGGGCCCAGGGCCTCCTTCCCCCCACCCTGTCCTTCCTTCTTCCTTTGGAACCTCTCCTTTGTGAAATGGTCTCTTTGTTTTAGTCATCTCAATCTGAACAATTTCTGTGCTCTGGGAGAGGGCAGGTCCCCCTCCCTGAGCCTAATGTGGGTGGAGGGAAGTCAGGGTGACTCCAGGCAGGAGCACTGAGGAGATAGGGTAGCAACTGGGCCTGGGCTGGGGCCTACTCACCTCCAGGGATTTCTGTGAGCTCATTGAGGGGTGGCACAGTCTCCAGCTTGTCCGTGTACATCTTGGCTGCCTTTCGCTGCAGGTACCTGGCTTCAATCTCCTTCCGGGTCCGTGGTACGCGGCAATTGAAGACACAGCACAAGGTGATAACTGTAGGGAGGAGAGAACAGGCCTGGTGGGGGCGGAGCCTCAGACATCCAAGGAGGGGTACCCAGACTTTGGCCAGCCTCCATCTACCTTTGCGTGTCTTAACCCAGGAGACTCCAGCAGGAGGCTCAGCGTCATGATAAAAGCCCAGTGGAGCCCAGGGTTCCCAGGTGGCCTCCCGAGCAGAGCTGACTTCATGCAGTTACATGAGGCCCACGCTTAGAAATGCCCATGCTTGGCTTAATGCTCTATCGGCAAATTCTTAACTTTTGAATAAGGAGCTTTGGGTACTTCATTTTGTACTGATCCCATAAATTACGTAGTTGGTCTGTTCTGAGGGTCTTTCTGGCTAGACAGAGTACTGAAGAGAAGTCAGGGCTACATGGAGACTCAAGCCATGGCCCATCCTGCCTCTGCATCCCAGGCCTTGAGGCTGCCTCCTGTGCCTACTAGGTTTTCCTCCCCAGGCTTCTGAGAGCGGAGCCAGAATTCCCTCAGACACTGAGGACATGGCTGCATCCTCCTCAGCCACGCTGAGGAGAAGTGGGGCCCCTGCTGGCTGGAAAGGGAACTGGTAAGAGGGCCCAGACCCTGCCCAGGGCGTTCACCTTAGACCAAGTTAATCCAGGAGTGGTTTTCCGGCTGAGGGCAGCTGCACCCACGCTAGTTGGGTCAGGGCATGGAGCTGGCCTGTCTAGTGATGGGCAGGGCAGGCGAGGGCTGCCAGGACCTAGCTGGACTGAGTTTATTTTTGTAAGGCCCCCACAGTCTGACCACCTTGGCCCCAGCCCCAGGGGAGGGGATGGAAATGGTTCCTATTATAAATCAGTTGACCAGACAGAACTTCCTGGCAGACTACTGGGTGTGTGTGTGGGGGGGGGGGGGATAGAAGGGCCCAGGCAGGACAAGCCAGGCCCATTTTGGAGAAATGGATCAGACCTATGTAACCTGGGCTGGAAAACCTTCTGGGGTCATCTTGTGCAACCAAGGCAGTGTCCCTTCAGCCAACTATTATGGTCTCGCTGGTATCATCCAGCCTCACAGAATGAGAGAGGAAAAAAACAAAATGGATGAACAAATGGGATGGTCCTAAAGTCTGTTTCTGGGGACAGGACTGGGCTCCTGAATGAATGGATTGGGGGCTCAATAATATCCAGGCATACACTGGAGGTGAGGAACTGTGGCATGAGGGCCTCCGCAGTGGGTCTCCATGGGTAGACCTGAGCAGACAGCAGAACTTTTTTACCCAAAGAGCTACTCAAAGAGCCATGCTCTTGTCTTCTCCAGACCCCTTTGGGCATGCTCTGTTGGTTCCCCATCTTAACTCTACTGGCTTGGGTTACCTTTCCTAGCTACCCCACCAGGCACCCCTCAGGACCAACCCCACTCTGGCTCCATGGAGGCTGGTTCCAGGCTCTGGGAGCCGGGGCTTCAGAGGGAACTTGGCAGCCAGTTGCTGGCAGACAAGTGGACCTCACACCCTGCTCTTCTCTCCAGGCCTGCCCCACCCAGCTTGGTCTGGTGCTTCTCTTAAAAGAGGAGAAACAAAGTAGTTTGGGTTGAGTTCCAGGGCCCAGGCAGGGATTTGGGATACAATTTCAGGGGCTAGGGAGAACCTTCTCTCCCTCTGGGGTTCTAGAGGTCATGCTCCATTATCAGCTGCCTGGGCCTAAGGAGACTAGAAAGCAGGGAAGATATTTCCTCCCCACTCACGAGAGCTGTACAGCAGAGGGTAACATGTGCTGATCTTCTGCTCAGGGGCCTTCAGGACTCTCCCTCACCCTTTCTAGGACCTGGGCTTGGGGGAAGGGATATCTGTGTGGTTGATGTCCTAGTGTCTCTTTGAGTGTGATGTTGCACAATTTTCTTTCCACCAGGCTCCACAGTTCCCTTATCCTGCCCTCTGGGGCATCCCAGAGCGGCTCCCTCCACCTGCATCTACTGCTCCTGGGCCTCCTCAAGGCAGATGCCTCTTTGTGCTAAGTTTGGTCTCCCTCTCTGGATACCTGGGCTCAGGCTGCAGGCACACCTATTGGTCTATGGGGTCTCTACTAAGCTGCCTGACTGATCCTCAGCCCAGCTGGGAGCAACATGCAGCCACTTACTCAGATCAGGGAGGAGAGAATATTTGCTATCTGGAGGGTAATTTTGGTGCCAGGAGAAGCAGATGCAAATCAGATGTCATGCCTTCCTTGGAGCCCTTCACATCTGGATGGGCTCTCCATGGTCTCCTGCCCTCCAGAGACCTCCTTTGGGGAAAGCTCTGACTAGAACTTAAATGCAGCTTTAGCCTCTTCACCCAGGGTTCACTCAGTAGATGTCCCATAGGGGTTATCTGAGACCCAGCATGGGTCCATACTTCCACAAGCCTCTGCTCATACCATCTCCTCTGCATGGAATGCCTTTCCAGCTGTCCCACCTGGCAAATGCCCACCAGGCCTCCCTCTGGTCTGCAGCTCAGAGGACCCTCCTCTATGAGTCTGCAGGGGGAGTGGGCCTCCTCTCCCTTTACTGTTTGCAAATACCCGCTACCCCATGCATTGGCTCTGTGGGAACCTCCGTCAGATTCTGCTTTGTGCCTGGCACACTCTCCCACCTGGCCTGCATTTCATGCAATTTGCTGCCCACCCTCCCAAGTTCCAGACCCTCATTCCAGGAGGAGGACTGAAGGGAGCATGCCAAGCCTCTCTGGCTGTGACTTTGCATCAAGAAGTGCCCAGACCCCAGGAGAGGAAAGGGCCTCCTGCTTTGACTAGAGATGGGAGGGTGTGAGTCATTCCGGGAAATGGTATTTGACCAGGCAGGATTTGAAGTTTGGGATCCACATCTGCTAGGCGTCTGGGGAACCTCTGGTGGAGGTTGGCCTTGCTGGGGCCCCTGGGTGTGGGCCCTTTAAGCTGGCCAAACTGCAGGAAAAGCATCAGGAGGCCAGCCATAGGGGAAAATGACACGTCCTCGATTCACTGGAGCTCCCTGTAATTATTGTAATTGCTGTGTGGCTGCCTCCCTGGGTCCAGCAGAAATCTTTGGGTCACCACTGGCCCGTCAGCCCTCCATGGGGACTTTGTGTGGATCAGGAGGTGCCAGAAACCACAGCGGGCCTCCTGTGGGTGCCTGGCTTGCTTGCACTGCCCGGAATTGCTGCTCTGAGCCTGAGGGGTGGTGCTGGAGGGGCTGGGGTGCTGGGGCAGGGGAAGCTGTGCTCCTACTGTGGTGTGGTAGAGAGGGCAGGGAGCAGTTACTCACTGATGCACAGTACGAAGAGTGAAAAGATGCCCACCACGTGCCACAGGCGCATGTCCCAGAACACCACCGTCTCCTTGGTCAGTGGGGGTGGTTTGGGCTTGGGGGGTGCCGTGCTAGGCTGCGGGTCAGGAGAGAGAGGAGTGAGCCAGGCAGAAGTCATAGACTGTATGGGGCCAAGAGAGGCCCAGGTGTCAGCCATGCATATCAGAAGCCCCTAAAATCAGGTGTCTTAGATATTCACCATCAATACCTTAGACCGTGGGAAATTCCATACTTAGAACAACACAACAGAGTCCCAGGCTATGGTGCCTGGGTCTTGGAGTGGGAGGGTGGTTGATGCTTGGGGAAACCAAGGCCTAAAGGAACAAATGCAGCCAGCCTGTCCTTGCCAGGTTCAAGGCCTCTTCAGGCACCTCCTACTATCCAGTTGGAGGCCTCCCACAGGCAGCTGGGGTCTCAGGACCAAGGCCAGAGCCTAGACCAGGCCTGTATTTCACTTTGAATTGGCTTCCTTCTCCTGTCTTTCCAGTGGAGCTGAATCAGGGCTCTACTGCTCTGCCACCTCACCAGGATCCCCACTAGGTGTCCCCATACAGTTGCCTGTGCTACTGGGAGTCACTAACCAGAAGGCTCACCAGAGAGGACTAGATATGTAAATTGTCTGTAATGCAGTAGTGACACCTGGAGGCCAAAAGATGTAAGCACAGCTTAGCAGAATACAGCCAGTCACCTCCCATCTTCTCAGTGTGACAGCACCCTGCACGGAGGGTCTGGGGACATGACTGCCCTACGGTCTAGGGGACACTACCCTATCCTGGGTTTCTAGAGGACACAGTCTTATCCCAGAGTACAGGTGGACATGATCCTTTTCCAGGTGTCTAAGGAACGTGACCCTACCCTGGGTATCTTGAGGGTACATGATCTTGTCCTGGGTATCTAGGGGACATGGCCCTGCCCTAGGTGACTTAAAGGGACGTGACCTTGTCCTGTGTGTCTAGGGGATATGGCCCTCACCTGGGTGTCGTGAGGGTACATGACCTTGTCCTGGGTGTCTAGGGGACATGGCTCTCTCTTGGGTGTCTTAAAGGGCTATGACTTTGTCCTTGATATCTAGAAGACATGGCCCTGCCCTGGGTGTCTTGAGGGGTATGATGTTGTTCTGTATGTCTAGGGGGACATGGCCCTGCCCTGAACGTCTTGAGGGATGTGACCTTATCCTTTGTGTCTAGGGTACATGGATCTGTCCTGGGTGTCTTGAGGAATATGAATTTGTCCAGTGTGTTTAGAGGATATGACCCTGCCCTGGGTGTCTTGAGGGATGTGATGTTCTCCTGGATGTCTAGAGAACATAACCTTGCTCTGGGTGTCTTGAGGGGACATGACTTTGTCCAGTGTGTCTAATGATGACCCTGCTCTAGGCATCTTGAAGGGATAGGACTCTGTCCTGGGTGACCAGGGGACACAGCCCTGCCCTGTGCAATCTGAGCAAAACCTGTCCCGACTAGAAAGGGATATATATGACCATATCTCTGCCAACAGTTTGGCTGAGGGGCAAGAGTAAGGATCATGGCTTAGAGGGAGAGAGGACTCTGGGGCATCTGTGTGATATACTGTCCCCTGATTAACCCAATAAAGACAGACTTGAGGACTCCCTTTGGGCTCTCTGGGAAGGAAAGACAATCTATCACTCAACCACCCATTGACTCTTCCCCCAACCCCAACCACAAATGTGGATTGGGCACCTACCATTAGCCAAGCACTCCCTCACCTAATGAACACCACCCTTTGGCATGGGTGGGAGCCACTTGGAGAGGATCAGCAGGCTGTGATCCTCTGGTAACCCAGAGGTTGTGGGCCTGAGATTGTACCTGATCCCTGTTTTTTTTTTTTTTTTTTGCCCTTGCCAGGTTGAACTGAGGTGGGGGCTGTCTTTCCTCTGGCCCTCAGTTTCTCTACCTGTAATTGGTGTGGGGTAGTTCCAGAAGTCTCTGGGGGAACTCTCTCTACCTAACCTGATGGTAAAGATAACAAGAAGATTCCACTCCTCCACATCATCCCCTGGATGTAGGTATGAGGTCAGACAAATGCTTGAATTGGAGACCATGTGTGGGTACAGGGCACGTGTGTGGCTGGAGCACATGTGGGTATGGTCAGGCTCATCTCTGTGGCATCAGGGTCAGGGTCTTGGCAATGGCAGTGTTCCCAATATCTAAGGTCTGATGTGTTGACTTGGCTGAGCTGTATGACTGGAGGACCCAGAAGGACAGAGTCAAGTTCCCAGATTCTGAGTCAAGGCAGCGAAGAGCTCAACTCCCACATATCCTCACCCCAGCCTTGATGTGGGTGGATCTGGGCTTACACTCTCTGCACTGGGGTCTTGGGCAGAGGGTAGCAGGTAATAGCCAGGCATCGCCACATGGCAAGCCCTACTGAGGGTCTGAATTGAAGCCTGAAGGCCCTGCCTCCCTCAGAACCTCCCAGCCTGATGAGATGATGCCTGCAGGAATGGGGTGGGTGGTGACATAGACTTCAGCCCTGCACATCTCTCAAGTGCTTCCCTGGAGGGATAGGCTAGGCTTTGCTTGGGTTGTAGGCAGATGGATTCCAAATGCAATTTCCTTTGATGAGCGGGAAGAAGAGTTCCTAGAGGTGGGGAAGAAGAGTCCTTGTTTCAGAACTGACTTGATCCCTGCCCCAGCCTTCTGACTGCACCCTGGCCAGCTCAATTTCGATACTGGGGCTTTAGGGTAGCTGATAAGGGGCCATGGTGTGCTTAATGGGGCTCAAGCCAGCCTGGCTCCTCTTACAGAGACACTGGAGCTGACACCCGACTCTAGCAGGCTTCTTGGTCATACCTCCTAATCAGCAGCAGGTACGGCTGCTCTGGGTGATATCTCTGTCCCCATGCCCCCCCCCCATCATCCAGTTCAGGTCGGGTCCTTTCAGATCCCTATCCTGTCCTTCCTATCCCATCCTGTCCCCTAACACCTCCCTCAGGTCCTTCCCCGGGGGGCCTCTCTCACCCTCCGATGTTTGGTCTTTCTGTCCCCTCCAGGCTGCCCTGTGCGCACAGGCTCCATCCCTAGCTCCTCCCTGGCTGTGAGTTAGCTCTCCCTAATCTTGGGTCTTCTCTATCTGGCCTCAAGCTCCAGAATTCTAGGTCTGCTTTGCCATCTCCCTTTCTGGCTCCCCTTCCAAGCTCTGCAGGAATGGGGTACAGAGGAGACCAGAGAGGCTGCAGACTCCAGCCAGACTCCTAAACCAACCACCCCCAGCCATCCCCTTTCCTCTTCCTGGGCTATCTCAGCAAGTGCTCTCAGCTCTCCCATAATGTGCCCCCTTCTAATTTATTTCCAAACCAGAATTCATCATGACCTGCTCTCCCTCAGAAACCTTCTGTAGCTCCCCATTATCACCAGGACCCAGTCTGATCCCCGAGTTCCTAGGCACTACCTGCCCCTTCCCTCCTGAGCTTAGTGTTGTACATGGCTGCTCACAGAGGGTCTCCTCATCCTGCTGCCACCACCCTCCAGCTTGGAATGCCTTCATCTCCTTCCCAAGCCTATGCCTCCCCCAAGAGTCCCTGGAGGATTTCTAAAGCAGAGGCTGTTTCCTTTAGAATACCCTAAATTCAGGGTCTGAATCGCCCCACCAAACTAGAGGTCAAGGAAACCTAGGGCCAGGTGTATGCACCCCCCCCCACCAGGAGTTCACAGATGGGAAGATAGGGCTGTGTTCCCTGTGACACTGGGCAGGGCTGTGTCCCCAGCTGGATTAGGAATCCCTCAGATTAGGGTGAGACTCCCCTATCAGACTGATGTTCAGGAATTCAGAGGCCAGTGACCTCCCGAGTGAGGGCCCCCAAGTGAGGGCTGAGTCTCCCTCAAAGTCTGGCAGCCATCGGGGTGGGGCGATCCACCCATTAGGCCAGGTCTCCTAGGGCAAGAGAGATGGATAAAATCACCACCCCGCACCCCATCCCTGCACGGTGACGGCCCCCCGTGCCCTCCGCGATGCTGTGCCTCACCTCCACCAGCTGCCCGGCGACCCCCGAGAGGCAAAAGCCCAGCGCGGCGCCGCCCATCGCCCAGAGGGGCCCCGCGCCTCGCCGCCGCCGCCCCGCCATCTCCTCCCGCCGCGCGAGCTCCGCTGCAGATCCGGGAGCGAGTGGCAGCGCGGAGATGCCCGGTGACCGCCCCCCGGACAGCCGGCGCTTGGGGACCTTGGCGGCGAGCTCTGGCCACCCCGGGCATCATTTATTCATCGTTGGCGTCAGGTTCCTGGGCGGCAGCCCGCACCGTCATTGTGAAGGGGAGGGGAGAGGAGTGGGGGGGAGACCAGACTCCAGACCCCACAACCCGACCCTGAAGTGGGGGTGTAGGGGAAGCGGGGAGAGGGAGGAGAACAGGCTGAGAGCCCATCCTTAATCAACAGGTGTTCCGGCCCTTTCCCATTTGGCCTCAGTTTCTCCATCTGGTCAGGGGGAGGGACAGGAATCTGCTGATCTACTAGGCCCTTCCCATTCTGACGTTCTTGATTTGAAAAAAAAACATACTGGACTTGGGTTGGGGGGGGCAAAGCGGGCATGTTGCCATGGTGACAGGCACTCAGGGATGTCCTGGGCTTTCTGGGCTGGCTTCCTGCCCAGAGGCAGCTCTGGTCACCCTGGACACCAGAGCTGGAGGAGAGAATGGAGAGCAGGGGATGGCATGGTCAGAGCCACCAGCTGCTGGTGCAGTGGAAGGTTCTGGAAGGAATCAGTACCTTATATCCCACAGATTAGGGTGGGCTACCCCTGGAAGGGCTGGAGGGCCATTGTCTAACCATGGTTGACTTACAGCTTCTGCCCCAGCTAGATCCTTGACTCTGACTTTAAACCTTGACCCTGACCCCCCACTGAAGTTAGCCCACACTGCACTCTGGTTCTGATCCCACACTGGGCCCTGACAACTCAGTGGTAGAGGGAGGTTCTGAGGAGCTGTGGAGTCCTGGGGGAGAGGAGTAGGGAGTCCTGGAGTGGGGAGACTCCTCCTCACCCTTCCTCCTTTTTCTTTCCATTACTATTTATCTCCTGCCTACTTGGTTCTAGGAGAAGCAGCTCAGGTCTCTTATCATCAAGGACACCAGTGCAGACCTGCCTAGGCCAGGGGAGAGAGGGGGCTGGTTCCCCTCAGCAAGGCCTGCCCTCACAACTGGGGACTATGTGCACCCAGAGTCTCTTGGGGCTTCACTCTAGGAGTGCCATAGATGGAGGATGCTAGTGTTAGAGTTATTGCTGTCACTTATATGGTGTACCATATAAAAACCAAACAATTCCTGGTTCAACCAATGCTTGGATGTTTTGGTTGTTTCCAATTCTCCAACACAAGTTTCAACAGGGAGCAGAGGGTCAACAGCAGACATCTGTATGTCAGGACTTGTAGATGAAAGGACAGGCAGGAAAATGGACAGCTGGCCCAGGGGACCTATTGAGGAGACCCTTAACAATGGGTGAAAAGTCTGGGGGACAGAGTGGGCTGGGCTACTCCACCCAAATCAGGCAAACCCTGGCCAAAACAAACAGGAATTCCTCTGAAGCCCAAATTACTGGTGACAGCTCTCTGGCCCCCACTTCTTCAGGCCATCAGCCACAGGCCAGGCTAGGGAAAGTCAGCCAAGGAGGTCACCCTTGGGGCATAGGTTCAGAGAGGCTGAATTGGGTCAGGATTAAGTGAGCCTGTCTGTGGCACTGGGCAAACCATTACTCTTCTCTGCCTCTGTTTCCTCATCTGTGAAATATGGAGGACAAGACCCATCGCAGGACTCATGTGAGGATGACATGAACTCCTGAATTCACTCTCCTTGGTGGGACACACAGCTCTCTGCAGTTTACAGGGTTCCCATTTGCATTTGCAGTTCAGGGAGAGGTGTTAACAGTTTTCTCTGTCCATCAGGAAGTAGGGCAAGCCAGTAAAGAAATCTGAACAGGAATACAATCATGTGTGATCCTGCTGTTCCCAGAGATGTCACTGTTCCTTGTAGATTCCACTTCTCTGCAGGGTCTGGAACCTGTGTTATCACAGTGTGTTATCTCATAAGCCTTTGTTCCAAAGCTTTTGGGAGGGGGCAGGGGTTGTACTGGGAATTGAACCCAGTAACACTCGATCATTAAGTCACATCCTCAGCTCTTTTTTTAAATTTCTTTAAAAAATTTTTTTTTAATTGTAAATGGATCTTTTTATTATTATTATTTATATGTGGTGCTGAGGATCAAATCCAGGCAAGTGCTCTACCACTGAGCCACAACTCCAGCCCCATTCTTTCTTTTTTAAATTTTGAGACAGGACCTTGCAAAATTACTTGAGTCTGTCTGGCTTTGAACTTGTGATCTTCCTGCCTCAACTTCCTGCATCACTGGGATTACAGGCATGCGCTACTGTGCGTGGCTGTATTTGAAGCTTTTTACCCAACACAAGCACCCCGGATCGCTTGTCCCAGCGTATGCGCATGCACACAGAATCAAATATAATATTATCGCATAGGCTTCAAAGTCAAACTGACTTCTGAAAGCCTTGTTATGGTTTTAAGCTTTAATAACCTTAGACATAAAGCTAAGAATTTATAAGAAACCATTTGAAAGTTTAATTATTTAAATTTCCTTTTTCTTTTTGCCCCAAGAAGGCAAAAGTTGTCAAAAAAAATTGTAAAAGTTATTCAGAGTTCACAAAATCTAATTAACATAATGAAAATTTAAATAATTCCAAATTACGTTTCTTGCAAATTCATGGCTTTATTCTTCACAATTTCTGAAGGTATTAACTTTAAAACTGCACCAAGATTTCTGGGAAAGATTACACAGCTGTGAACTCTCAGTGAAGCTTAACCTGGAACGAGGCCTCTGCTCTGAGCCCTCTGAGCGTCAACCCTTATATATAACATAGGTATAATTACAGCACCTTGGCACCTGCATATCATAAGCCTTTGGAGGATGCTAGTGTTATGATTATTGCTATCACTTATATGGTGTACCATATAAAAACCAAACAATTCCTGGTTTAACCAATGCTTGGATATTTTGGTTGTTTCCAATTCTCCAATATTAAATATGTTGAATAAACTTCCTAAAGTTTAAAGCTAAAGTCTTTGAGGGATTTTCAGCATTTGATGTGATTATTAGTGTCCTCTGTTTTCTTATGAAGAATTAAGCCCAGAGAGGAGCTGGGCCCTGTCTGAGTTCAACAGGAGATTGGGCCTTCATCTCAGTCTTCTGCCTCTAACACAAAGCTCTGCCTACTTCCCTGGGCTGTTCTGTTCTGTTCTTTTTTTTTTTTTTTTTTTTGTTCTTTTTAAAAAATGCCCCAGAACCCAACCCCTAGTTGAGTCCATCAAGTCTAGGGAGGGAAAGCTCTGGATCCCAGATTCCCCAGCCTGGTTCCCAGAAGACAGTGTCCCCTCCCTAGAACACAGTGTCCCCTCCATACATGGTGATATGAATATTGGCCTGCATGATATGCGCGGCCTTCCTGTACTATTTTTAGCTCATGTGGGTTTCCTGCAGTGACCCATTCCAGCCTCCAGGGCCTCTGATTTGGAAGCTCTGGGCAAGGCAGTGGGTAGTGACCAGGGAACCCAAGTAAATAGTTCTCTCCTGGAGCCTGAAACCCCTGGGATGGAGGTTGATTTCTAGGGAAGATGTGGGTAGTCACAGAGGCATGCTGGGATCCAGGGCATCATGGACTCAGCCTGGGATAGGGGTTGGAGATGGATGGCCTAGGCCTGTGACATAGGGGCTGGGGCCTGCTGAGAGGTGGCTGCCTCTGTACTTGTTGGCCCAGGGCCTGGCCCAGAATAGCTCTGAGGCTGAACTGGGCCAGGTCTGGATCAAACCTGCATGCTCATGAGCTTATGCTTGTGTGTCAAGAACCTAACATACAGGAGAGTGCCTGCATAGTGCACATAGCTCTGCCTGTTTTGGGGTGTTAGTCTCTGTGTCTCCAGAATCATAGGCACCACTGATACATGCATGTGTGTCCTCTAAAGCAGTCAGTTTCAGTCTGTGTCATTGTAGATGAACACATGATTTGTACACGTGTGCCCATAAATGGAGCTGCCACTACAGAGTTGGGCAGCACAGCAGTTTGCCAGTGGATTTAGCAGTGGATGGGTCCACATGGCACCACATCCCCTGACTGTGGAATTGTGTGTGTGTGAACATCTGTGAGGGGATAGGCAGAGGCACTGTGTTGAAAGGGGCCACAGGCAGGTAGACCCAGTGGAGCCTGTCTTGGGGCTCACAGGCCTTGTCTGGCCCCAAGCCAAGGATGAACTTGGAGAGACTGGTTAAGTCTTGCCCCTCTTGGCAGATGATAACAGTGGGTTTGCAATGCCTGTGAGATTGCCCAGGAAGTTGAGGAAGACTGGTCTCCAGTCCAGGGCTCAGCCTTCCAATCTCCCTATGTGGCTGAACAGGAAGTCTACACTCTGAGGAGGAAGCTGAGAGAGCTCTTCTACTGGAGACCAGGAAGCAATGCCCTCCCTCAATACATGTATAGGCAAGGAAACTAAGGCCCAGAGAGGGGAGGGGCTGACCCAGAGACACCTGGCACACACCAGGTCCTGCTCAGGGCCCTGCCCCATCCACCCCTTTTTCACAGATCATCAGGTCACTCACTCCTCATGAGGTTATAGCCACTCTCTAGTCCTTGCCCTCTCCTACAAGCCCCAGAGACCCCTGCCTGCCTGTACCCATGTCCTAGGGGACTTGTAGACCCACTAAAAATCTTACTCATCTAGAATCTGACATGCCTTCTGGCAGAGTCCCACATAACCCTGTAACAGAGTAGCCCATGGCCATACAGCAAGAAGAAAGTAATGCAAGTTTTCCCACACCAAGCCTCTTTCCAGAACACTCCTGTCTCCCACATGGGGGCCCACAGATAAGGCCTTGGAGGCCTGTTTAGAACTTGAAGCCTCAGTTTATTTCCACCTGCTGGGCTGCTGTTCCACCTGGCCATGCTGTAGACTCAGGGAGACCCTGGGGCAGGCCCCTGCCAACCACTGGCAACACCCTGAGGCACACCTGACTAATTCCCTGAGATAGGTGAGCAGCCTAGGCAGGGCCTCCTTGTTTGGGGAGGGCTCTTGAGGATGAGGACCCAGGACAGCAATATGGGAGCAGAGGGTAGGGTCCCTGGAAGCTTGTGGGTCACCCAAGGCAGGGATCCCTCCAAGCCTGAGAGTATTATAGCTTGGCAGAACTTTAGGTCTCATCTAGAAACAACCCAAGGAAGCCAGGGTAGCTGGGGTTGGCAGGCTCCATGCCCCAAATTACCTCCAGTAGGGTCTCTCTTCAGCCTGGCTGGATAGGAGATCCTGCCACTTACTGTCTCAGACTTGAGTAGGGGGCTGGTGAGTCATCCTTTCTGCCCTCCCACAGCCCACCTGTAGACTCTAGGCCTCTTTGCTGTGTTCATGGCTCTCCGAAAGGGCAGAGGTAGCTCAACAAGGCTGGTCAGCCCGTGGAGCTCAGCCACTGAAGACAGAGGGGAACCAGGCAGCAGACGGAAGATTTCTGTTACAGGTTTGAACCACAGCCCTCCTCCTCCAGGAAGATCTGTCGTGACTAGTCTTCCCTCACATTTTTCAAGGTCATAGGCCTTGGCTTCAAAAACTGCGGGCTAGCTCACCGCTGTACGGGAAGTGGGGGCAGGGGACCTTCCCCAAGGTCGCCCAGACAGGAGTAGTGGCGGGAGGACGCCTAGCTCAGTGGCTCGCTTGCATCCTCTCTAGGCTCAAAGTTTCACGAATCCACCCAGTGCTCCGCTTGGGGCGACCTTGGGGACTCAGAGCGGGTCAACAGTGTCACTGGGCTGTAAACCGGGCTGCAGAGAGCCAGAATCCGTGGGCGAGGAAACCGTAACCGCCTCCGGAACTCTGCCGGCCGTCCTCGGAGTCTTTGGAGGAGGCCAGGAGAGGCGGGAGAGGCGGGCCAGGGTGGGCACGTGGGGTGCGAGAGGGGCGGGCGCAAGGCCAGAGCGGGGCGCCACCTCCGTCGGCGCCGCCTGACACCTTCCGAGCCCAGCAGTCGCCGAAGACCAGGCGAGAGACCCCTGGCGCAGGTAGTTGGGACACCGGCCCCGCCTCCCCGCGAGCCCCACCCCGAGCCCCTCCCCTGGAGGGGCGGGGCCGGCTGCGGCGTGCGGGCTGCGAGGAGCTGCGCCGGTTCTCCTGAGGCGCCCGCCCCGCCAGGTAAGGGCGCGGGTCTGGGGGCGGGGTCCGCTTCGGAGCCTCTGCTTGTCGGGGTGGGTGCCCTCGAATCCCCTGGCCGCTAGGTCGCGGTCCCTGCGCGACTCTGACTCCTGCTGCGTTCACACCCGGGCAGTCCATCCAAGTTTGTCTGAAGATCCCCCCAATCTCCGCCCCAGCGAGGTTTCTGGAGATGTAATACCTGCCTCGTGGCCACCCGGCTCCGGATTAGGGACAGGGCGGGGACAGCCCCACGGGGCCGAGCACAGCACAAGCACAGTGTCCAGGGCCCTGGCCAGGACTGTTTTGCAGGAGGCTGCCAGAAGGAGGTGATACTGGCTGGCCCCCGGGCTGAAGGGCCTAACAGAGAAGCTGAGATGGTGGTGTTGCCCGCCTGGGAACCGTGTGGACAAATGCACGACGGCTGGAACAGAATCGTGAAACTCCAGTGACCTGAGTGTGCCCGGACAGGCAGAGGAAGGAGAGCTGGACTGCAGAGCCAAGAGACTTCCAGAGCAAGAAGCTTGGAGCACCGAGGGCGGAGGACAGGTGCTGCTGGGAGAGGAGGGGGTGGAGATTGTGAGTGGCAGGTGTGACAGTTCCCTGCACTTCCCTTGGGCAGTCGCTTTCTGTACTGGGGTTGCTGGTTGATTAAGGGGCCTCCAGGCCAACCCAGGAAAAGGCCTGCACAGCAGGCAGAACAGCCTGCCTATCCAGACCAGGAAATACCAGAGTGAGTGCCATGACAGGGTGCGGCTAAGGGGCCTGAGGAGCCAGACCTGGGAGAAGGCAGGGCAGCCCAGGGACCCTGCTTGGAAGCAGGTTGGTGTGGACAGAGGCCAGGAATGCGGAGAGCCAGCGAGCCACAGGGGCAGTAGTTGATTCACCTGTGCATGCCAGGACTGGCCAGTTTTGTCCTGACCCCACCCCATCAAGTCTTCTGGGGACAAAACACCAGGCTGGGCCTGCCAGGAACTCACTGTGTGCCTTGGGTGAGTCACCCAGCCTCTCTGAGCCACTTAGCTTAGGTGAGCTTGGTGGGGTAGGGAATCAGAGGCCTGGGTCTGAGCCTTGTAAGTGCTCTACAGGGTATCTCTGGACCCTCCCATCTTTCTTGGGCCTCAGTTTTCCCATCTAGAAATCCTGCATAGCCTGCAGCTGAAGAACCTTTGAACTGGAGGGAGGGAGAAGGTGAGGAGGTCATGCTCTTGAGCAGAAAGGTGTGGAATGGGTGGTAGGGCTGGGGCTGGGGAGGGGAACTCTCCTGTTTCACCCCCCTCAAGTTAAGTTTTAGCCCCTCCTCCCCTGCGGATGCACACACTCATGCACATTCATGCCTGGCCTCACCCTTACCCTCACATCCTTATCATAACTTCCAGGATGAATCTCAAAACTCCCTGGCCTGAGAGTAGGGCCTCTCCCCTAGGAGCCACCACACCAGGCTCCCAGCCCCCAATGCAGCCCTCCTCCACCCACCACCTCATGACCGTGCTTAACTTCTGCCCTTTCCTCTGCTGTATGACTCGCTTTCCCAGAGTTAGAGATCCATTTGTGGCCATGGGCCTAGAAGGGTGTCCAGAGTTAGTGGCTATCAATTTGAGTCTATAGTGATTTTTGGCTACTTTGGGGAGTGAGGAGCTGAGGACAGGCTCCCCACACTCAGTGAAACTTTGCTCCACACTTTGTAATTTTGAGGGGTGACTAGTTTGGACTGGGTAGAGAAGCCTGTCCTGGGGGAGCAACTGAGGTCTGTGTCTTGCATCAGAGTAGTTCAAGGCCAGGGGGATAGACTATCCATTCCATTTTTTTCTGGGAACATGGATGAGGGTCATGTGGGCCCAGGACACATTTGCCAATCCTGAAATCCCTGACTGGGCTCTCCTGGTCTGCCTGGAGCCCCCTATGTCCCTGGGACTGGGGCTGCCACAGAGACCGGCAGAAGTGGCTGCAGCTGGCTGTCTAGTTGCTTCCTCTTCCTGCCTCTCCCTCCCGAAGCCTCACCCTCCCAAAGCAGCAGCAGCAGGAAAGGTGGGGCAGGAATGCCTAGGCCAGGCCCTGGGCCAGAGTTCTGAAGCACCCACACAACTCTGCTCCAGAGCCAAATCTGCCGGAGTCCTAGGCTCTACCAGGGCCTGTGACACCTCATGGCATCCTTGGGGTTGGTTGGGGAAGGTAAGACCCCTTCCCATTTGCCCTTTTGGGTCTGCCCATCATTGACTCCTCGGATGATGTCTCTTACCCCAGGTCTGCCAATTCCAAAGCCTCAAAGGGTCAGGACCAGGGAGAGAGGCAGTCTGAGGCCTTGGGCCAAAAGGCCCTCTCCCTTTCTACCCTGACGTACTGGACCAGGTTGTTTGGGCAGATGAACTTCTTTGCTGGGTGAGGGCATCAGTGTTTGGTGGGGGAAGGCTTAGAGGCCACAGTGTGGCTGTGGGGATTGGTTAAGGCCAGGACCTCCCACGGCCTCTCCCTCCAGCCAAGACACTGCATTCACAGGTGACCCCTGCTTGCTTGGAGGCCCTCCCTCCATGCAGGGAGCCTTAAGGCTGAAGCCTACCTATTTGTCTACTCCAGCAGCTCCCACCTCTTGAGTGGGACCTACCCAGGAGGCTCAACCTGTTTGGGGGGGCAAAGAGGGTCTGGGCTCTTCTCCATGCTGACCTTTCTCATTGCTGAGCACCATCTCTGCAACTATCACCAAGTTCATCTCCCAAAGTGTGACTTTGGTCCTACCACTACATTGTTCTGAGTTCTCTGTGGCTCTCTGCAGTTTACAGAGGTAAAGTGAGGTTCCTCTGTTGGTCAGTTAGGGTGCTGCTTGGTGGGCCACCTTCGGAAGCTGGATTGCACTCTCATGTTCTTCAATCTATGTGTTGTGTTCTATCTTCTTCATTTCTTACCCATCTGCCATGGCTCCCTTGTTCTATCAGACCTTTCCTGGCTTATGTAACACTGTTGGGTGACAGGGAGCCCAGAGCCATGGCCTCAAGGATAAGATTTGGCTCCTTTGACAACATGTCCCTGTTTTTAGAGATGGCAGCATCCCTCAGTAGAAAGGTGGCTAGGTCAGAGCACCACTACATAGGACCCTGGGCACTTGGGATCCATGGCTGGTGTCTGAGCAGGGAAATGAGCTTGAAGAGGACGTGCCCTTTTGGGTAGAAAGGGATGCTTCCTTGGGCAGCTGAGCCCTCTCTCCCACTCCTTCCATCCCCCTAAGCTTGCCCAGTCCTAGAATAGGGCAGACATCAGTGGCCAGTTCAGAAAGCCCTTGAGATGACCTGTGCTCCTGGCAGTCCTGCTAATCCTGTCTGGCTCTTATCTGTGCTCTACCTAGGAGACCCTGAAACCAGCACCCTGGTCATGTGCGGCCCTGAGGAGGCGGCCCTGCTGCGGCTGGAGGAGGTCTTCTCAGCCACTCTTGCCCGCATCAACAACCTTATTCTCCAGCCTCTGCTCTCCACCGGTGAGTCTAGGCACTCTGTGGGAAGGGCAAGGGACATAGGATGGCCCCAGGGACAAGAGGTCAACCTTGTTGCACCCTCTGAACCAACCGTAGTTTTCTCAGTATGAAATGGAGTAGTGACTCTTGGTATCTTTTGAAAGAACTGGAGTCCTTGCTCCTAATTCCTACAGGAGTCCTAAGAGGCCAGACCATGACCCTAGGTTGAAGCCTACATCTTTCTGTGCATAGAGATCAAATTCCTTTTCTCCCAGGGCATAGGCCTGGAGATGACCCTCTGCCCCGGTTTTCATCTTGTTCCCACCCAAGGGTGCCTGCCCTGATGAGAAGGCAGATGCCTGTTTGTTGTTGTTTATGGACCTTTATTTATTTATATGTAGTGCTGAGAATTGAACTCAGTGCCTCACACATGCCAGGAAAGTGCACTACCACTGAGCCCCAGCCCCAGCTCCCAGATGCCTGGGTTTTACTTCCATCTTGAGTCTTACTTGCTAAGTGACCTTGGGCAGGTACCTTCCTCTTGGGGCTCTCTTTATGAAATGGCCCAGGAGTGACTGCTGACCCTATAGACTCCACATTATGGATGTGAGAAGTCCTGGGGAATTCAGAGACTCAGGGAGAATTAGCATATTCAGTTTCCTGGATTCTCAGGGTTATCTTGATTAGTGAGGAGATAGACATATCCACTCCTTGAGGGTGCTCTGGGCTGCTCCAGCCTGCCCTTCCCCTGATGAGCTCTAGAGGGCACTAATCCTGTCCCAGGACCCCAGACATGCAGGACTCTTCTACAGCACAGGGCTCTGTCCACTGCTCACAGAGTGACTGTGCTCCCTCCCCAGATCCAGAGTCTTCAGATCCCCAGGACAGAGAATGCCTGCGGCTCCTTCAACAGCTGCACAAGAGCTCCCAGCAACTGGGGGAGGTGACTGAGGAGAGTCTGTACTCCCTGTGGGAGAGGCAGCGCCACCCGCGCTCCTTTGGCTTGGAGTCCCTGCTGCTGCTGCGCAGTGCTGACCTCGTCGTGCAGGTCCACATGGAGTAAGACCACCAAGACGGCCTTGGTGTCAGAGTACCCCCTGGCATTAAGGCTCACCTGGGGTGGGGCTTACCTGGGCTTGGATGTTTGCCTGATGGTGACAGGCTTGGACACTCGAGAAATGAGCCCTGGGGCCTCACTGGGAACAAAACTGTGAGTCAGCTGTCTTGTGGGTGAGGACTGGAGGTCACCCGTGCCCAGAGCCAGACCCTAAAGGCATAGCTACTCCAAGGGTGGCATTTGTGGACCCCACAGGGTGGTGGCTTGGGTTTGGAGGTGGAGGCTGAGCTTTCAGGGTGTGCCCCTGTGCTGTCTGCAGGTACATCGAGTCCTACACGAGCTGTTTGGTGGTACAGGCCTTTCACAAGGTGGCAAAGAGCAAGAGGTGAGCATAGGGCTGCTACTGCAGAGGACCCTGGGGTGGGTGGGGTGTCCCCATTGCCATAGCAGCAGGTAGCACAGCCCACCCCTCATCCTGAAGGACTCCTGCTCTAACAAACCTACCCAATGTACAATGGGAGAGAGAGAGAGGGCTGGTGAGGCCAGGAGCAGAATCCAGACACCCACTTTTGAGGGTAGCTCTGGGGCAGGAAAGGAGGGTGTTCCTACTCAGAGTGGATGATTGTAATTGGGATCCTTTCCCAAGCTGAGCTGCTACTACTAAACCCAGGAGAGGCACCTCAGGCACCGTGTTGGTCTGATAGAGTAGAGGTTTGGAGTCTGGGGCTGGCCCTGGTATCTGGGGGAGTAGTCCTGGCAGGGAGGTGATGGAGGTGGGTGTGGGAATGGAGGGTTGGGTGAAGGTGGTGTGTGACTCTCTCTACACACAGTATGTACTGGCGTGGACGACAGAAGGTACTACGGCAGATCCTGACAGGCATGGGTTGTGAGGGCTCCTTGGGCACCACACTGGCCCAGGCCCTCCGCCAGCCCCTTACCCAGCACGTGCAGCAGTACGTGCTCTTCCTGCTGAGCCTCAGGGACACCATCGGGGAGGTGGGTATCAGGGGATACTGTGGGGAAGCTGAGGGAGGCGAGAAGCAGGGCCCAGGCTCAGGGGACCCCGATGACACTCAGGGACCTGAGTTTAAGAAAGACCCAGGCAAGCTTAGGGTTTGGAGGGAACTTAGCCCTGCCCTGGGGAAGGGGTTTGAGAACGTGGCTCTGCTGTAGGGATTTTTAATGGGTCACAAGCCAGCCCTGGGGTGTCTGAGGCATGTGACCCTGCCCTGGGGGAACCAGAGAGAATTGTGGGCTGGTATGAGGACACATGGCCCTAGGGCCACTCTGGTCCTGACTCCTCTGGAAGCACCTTCATACCCTCTCCCCAGTAGAAAACTGAATTGTCAGAGAGAAAAGGACAGTCCTTGGCCTGGGTTCAGGTCTCTGACCAGCCTCGGTCAGGACGGGGCCAGTATGACCATCACAGGTGGAGGACAGTTCCAACAAGCCTCCTATACCCTCATTGTCTGCTCTGTCCCACTGCAGCGTCACCCTGCCCAGGAGCTGGTGATGCATGCAGTCACCGTCTTCAGGAACCTGCAATCTTTCATGGGTCAGGCATTGGACCAGGCTGTGGCCACACAGGCTCTCTGGCACACCCTGAGTAGCCAGCTGAGGGTGAGTTTGGGGCCTGAGGGGTGGCAGCGAAGGGGTTTCTGCATTGGACATAGGGACAGGGCCGCTGGGTGGCTTGAGCTGCTTGCTGCATGCTCCTTGCCTATTTCCCAGTCTAGAAGCTGGGTTGGTGGGGGAACAAGGTGCTATAAACCATCTTCATCCATCTGCTAAGCAGCTCCTGGGCTGGCCCTGCCTGGCTCTGGGGAAAGGTGGTCAGCAGAATGGACTCTCTCCAGTGTGTCACCAATCACACCTCTGTGCCCCTGCCACTATGTCATGGGCTGCCTCTGCTAGAAGGAGAGACCCTGTGCCCTGAGGGAGTGGCAGACGGGGGCCCAGTATGGAGCATTATAATAGGGGACAAGAGCTACTGCAGGGAGTCAGGGCTTGAGGGTAGAGTGACCTGTGGCCCAGGGGTGGGGTGTGGGAGAGGACACAGTGAAGCTTCAGGAGAGAGGCCCTGCTGCGCTGCTGGGAGAGCCCAGGAATGACCACGATCGCAGAGCCCCAGCACTGGTCACTGAACCCAGGGTCACTCCAGTCCACTACGGGAGGCCTCTGGAAGGAGTCTGGGCAGCAGCAGCAGGGCAGGGGTGCTTCATCCTTGCTCCTCCTTCCTCGCCTCTCCAGGATGTGCTCTGCACCCCTACCCACCGACTCCTGCAAGACAGCCAGGACGTCCCTGTGGTGGTCACCCCTCTGCGGGCTGAGCGTGTGCTGCTCTTCGATGATGCCCTCGTCCTGTTGCAGGTTGGGGTGGGGCTGACCCCAGTGGGGTGCTGGAGTCTGGTTGAAAAAGGAGTGGGAAAGGGACAAGCAGCTGAGACTGAGGGCATGGACTTGGGAAGGGGAGAGAGACAGAAAGGCCAAGGGCTGAGGAGGGGCGCTTGGCCAGAGCCATCGCTGATGGAGGGGCTCACCGGAACGCTGCCAAGGTGCGTCCGGCTTCAGCCGCCCCTCTGATGCCTTGGTTGAAGCTTTCACTTTGGCTTCCCCGTAGGGAAAGTGGGCATTGTTGAGAGTAAGTGTCTACTTAGTTCCCTTCATACTCAAGAGAAGATCCCCAGGGGAAAGACTGGGTGAGGAGGCTCCCAGGGAAGAACCCTGCAGAAGCAGCTCTGGGGCTCTCGACATTGCAAAAGTCAGGAGGGAGCTAGACCTGGGTTTTGGTAATTGTTACATGGCAGTAACCTTGACCCAACTCATATTGCCTTTGTGATATCCATGGCACTGTCCCCTTTGTCCTCAGAATGTCAGCATGGAGCTCCCCTTGCAGACAGGGAAGCCGAGGCCTGGGAGGGATGCTACTTGCCCAACCCCAGCCCTGTCTCCTGAAGCCTGGTTTCGGACTTAGTTTGTGTATGCGTTGCCCCTGACTTCTGTGTGCCAGAGATGTTGCCCCTAACTGAGCCAGACTTTTCCTCCCCTGAGCCTTTGCATATGTCATTCATTGTTGCTGCTGGACCTTCTCTTTTCCTTGGCATGTGCCTGCATACTCCTTTTAGCCCTCATCCCTGGACTCCTGCTCCTCCTCTTTCTGGCCATGGAGCCGTGAGTGGCCTTCCTAGACCAACTGGGAGGTCACAGGACAGACTCTTCCCAAAGGAAGGGACTTTCTAATTCAGAGCAAGAAGGCCTTCCAGGTAGAAGGAACAGCATGAGCAAAGTTCAAGAGTGAGGAGAGTTTGGGGCCAACTAAGGGCCGTGTGATGGTGGCATGGTATGATGCTAGGTTTGGAGAGGGTGAGGGCTAGGGCCACAAGAACCTGGAGTGGTCTCTGGGAACTTCCACGTTAGGCTCAACCGTGGGTCTCCAACTCCCAGGCAGGAGAACTCAGAGACCCTTCCAGCAGGGGCTGACAAGGTCCAGGCTGTATTTACAGACCACTCTGATAGCCACAGGGGAGAGGGAGGCTGGTCCTGGGTATCTGGCCAGGCCCTGAGGCAGGAAAATAAATGGAGGAGCTACCCTGAGAAGAGGAACAGACTGCACAGAGAGAGATTCAGTGCTGGGCATGCTGCACCAAGCAGCCTGGAGCCACCCAGGTATTCATGCATAGGGCAACCTGAGCAGAGGGCAGGTGAGCACCTGTCCATCTTCTTCCAGGGCCACAATGTCCATACCTTTGATCTGAAGCTGCTGTGGGTGGATCCTGGGCAGGACAGGTGAGCACTCCCCTCTGCTGACACCCCTGATCTTCCTTCCCTCCACTCCCTGACATATGTCCACACCTTAGGACCTCCCCCATGTCCTCCTGGACGGAACTGGGGCCTATTCATCACCTCTCTCTGTCTAGGTACACGTTCCACCTCCTCACACCAGAAGAAGAGTTCTCCTTTTGTGCCAGGGACCCCCAGAGCCAGGTGAGTGGGGAGAGCTGCGACCTGGGGGCTGGGAAAGGGAGGACCCTTAGAACAGGGACCCGAGGTGATCCCTGCCCTCATCTCTTCTAGTCTCCTGGGCACCCCTGAGGGAGCAGACAGGGATCTTGGTCTGGGAGGGCTGCAGGCGACAGCGAGGAGCAGCAGGTGGAGGTGGGGGGTGCAGCCTGGAGCTGCCCCAGAAGCACCCGCAGCAGTGGCCTGTCCTTGCTTCCCTGTCCCCACCAGGTGGTCTGGCAGTGGAAGGTGACCCAGGCCGTGTGCCAGGCCCTACGTGGGAAGAAAGACTTCCCGGTGCTGGGGGCGGGCCTGGAGCCATCAGAGCCTCCTGTCTGCCGCTGCGGAGCCTACACCTTCCGCGCTGAGGGCCGGCTCTGCCAGGCGACCTACGAGGGCGAGTGGCGCTGGGGCAGGCCCCACGGCAAGTGAGTGACCGCACTCTGGGCTGGACCTGGCAGGGGCCTGAGGGCCAACGGGACCCTGGTGGACCTCGCAGCCTCCGGGCTGTGTGTCCATGAGTCTGTTCTATTTGCCCCTCAGAGTTTCTCTTAAGTCCTCTTGAGTAGGTCCTGGCCTGCAGTAAGTCTGTGCCAAATAAAATCTCAATGGTGACATTGGAGAGCAAGGGCCTGCCGCCAGGGGCCTGGCCTGCAGGGGCTGCAGTTGCCACTGCTTCTTAGGAGGGTGGGCGAGTAATTCTCCTGTCTACACAGCTCTGTCTGGTGGTGACCAAGAGGCCTGACCACCTTCTTGCTCCACAGGTCCTTTTGAGGACCCTCTGGGCAAGAGTTTTCACTCATTTTATAGGTGCAGAAACTGAGGCCTATGGTCCCTGGCTTTGCCACAGCTGGGGAGACTTTCCATCTGGGGTTGAAGAAGGGACCCAGAGAGGAGAAAAGACTCATAAAATTATTCTCTCAAGCATAGCCATAGTTTCTAATACACTACCTCCTTCTAGAAAGAGCTGAGGGGCTTATGAACAAAGAGACCCCCCCACCAAAAAATACAAAAACACAATCAGTACTCTATCCGAAGAAGGGAGGAGGGGGGCCAATGCCCCACTGACTAATAATGTTTAGCTTGAAGTTGAAGTTTAGCTCAGAGCTTCCTGTTGGTCAGGGCAGAGGGAGCTAGATGTTTCCAGGAGTGTCGTGGGAGGTGCCCATGAGGCTGCTGGTGCCGTTGAACAGGAGTGGAGAGAGCGGAAGGGGTGTTCTGGGCGGTGGGGGTGGGGATGGGGGACTACTGACCATCCCCACTGATCCTCCCTCTCTGGTTTTGTCTGCACATAGGCTGTACCCCCGCTCCATCTTCCTTCCATCTACCTCCACCAAGGTGGAGGGCATGGGGGGTGTCTTAAAGCAGAGACAATAGGGCTGGGAGGAGGTGGAGTCTAGGCGAAGGGAGATCCGGGGGCTGTGGGGAGGGTCGGCCTCTTACAGAGTCTCTGGCTGAGGCTGTTGAGGATGGATCTGGTGGGCCCGATGTCATGGACCTCCACTGTGTTCCAGGGGAACCCTGAAGTGGCCGGATGGACGGAATCACGTGGGGGATTTCTTCAAGGGCCTGGAGCAGGGGTAAGGCTGATGGAGACTGAGGCTGCAGTGTGTGTATGCATAGGGAAGGGGCTTCAGTCTCTGTGCCCAAACCTCCAGCAGGAGTGTAGGGACCATATGGCCCAGGTCCTGTCATTGTACCAAAGGGAAGCCTTGGTACCAGGCTCCTGACAGGGGCGTCTCAGCAGGGGCTCGCAGAGGAGTGATTCAGGGCCAGGCTTCCCAGGCTTCATGGTGGCATGACAGAGAGAGAGGTGTCCTGATGCCTTGGAAGAAGAGGGGGGCTGTTCTCCCTGTTATCTGAGGCGGTTCCTTGGGGACAGGGACACCCTGAGTGGCATGGTGTGGCTGTGCCCGGAGGTGGCCCTTGGGGCTGACTCCCCTCCCCCCACACCCTCAGCTTTGGCATCCACCTGGTGCCCCAGGCCGCTGAGGACAAGTTTGACTGCTACAAGTGCCACTGGCAGGAGGGCAGCATGTGTGGCTACGGCATCTGTGAGTAAGTGGCCCTGGCTGGTGGGGGTGGGGTGGGCTTGTGGGAGGGCAAGTCCTGGGCCCAGCTGTGAGGCAGGGCCAGCTGTTGGTGCTGCTCTCCAGGTACGGCACTGACGAGGTGTACAAGGGCTACTTCCAGGAGGGCCTGCGGCATGGATTTGGGGTGCTCGACAGTGCACCACAGGCGCCCCAGCCCTTCAAGTACACAGGCCACTGGGAGAAAGGCCAGAGGAGTGGCTATGGTGTCCAGGAGGACAGTGACAGGTGAGTGCTCACAGCCACCACCCAGGGTGAGGGGCAGAGAGGATCCTCACAGGCCAAATGGTCTCAGGCTCCCTGTGTGCTCCCCGCGTTCCTTCGGCATCCGCCACCTCTGCCACATTCCCTTGGCTGCTGCTGAGGCTCAGGCCGAGGGAGACTGACCATCCCGACTGCAGGGTCCGCCAATTCTGGCGTCCTCTCTGTTAGAGAGGAACCTCTAACCTGGTCCCATTGAGGAACTGAAAGTCTTCCAGGATCTCTGGGTGGGACAGAGCTGCAGGTCCTTGGCCTGGCATTGAGACCACACCTAACCTTCTGATCTGACCCCTGCTAGGCCTCCCATGCACCCCCAGCCTCTCGGGACCAATGACCGTCCCCACAGATCTGTTGTGAGCTCCTCCCTCCCTGATTTTGTCTGCACATAGGCTGCACCCCCACTCCATCTTCCTTCCTGCCACCTCCACCAAGAAGTCCCCTAGGATGCCCTCCCCAGGCAGGCTTCCTCCCCCCCTTCACCCTCTGTTCCTCTTGGGGGTTCTGACCTCGCCTGCCCCTAAGTCGGAGTTGAGTAGATTCCGATATGTCACTGCTCCTAAACTGTCCCCCCACCCCGCCCTCTGCTGGCCCAGCACACAGAGGTACTCAGTAAGATTCTGATCCAACTTTGGCCATACCCTCTCTTCCCCCAGGGGTGAGCGCTACATTGGCATGTGGCGGGCTGACCAGCGCCATGGCCCAGGGGTTGTGGTCACTCAGGCGGGTGTCTGCTACCAGGGCACCTTCCAAGCAGACAAGATGGTGGTGAGTGGGGTGACCTGCTTGTGTCCCGAGCTCCCGGTAGCCTCAGTAACCTACATCTGCAGGCTCCTCACTGGACTCCTAGCTCCAGGCTACCTGCCCCGCTGCTTTGTAGGATCCTCAAGGGAACCCTGCATGTTGATGTCATTATCCTAGCATAGGAATGAGGCTAGAGCAGTCAGAGGACCTGCCCATGTCACATCCTACTGAGCAGCAGAGCTGAGGCTCGAATCCAAGTCCCTAGAGCTTGGTCTCTCAGCTTTCCCCTCTGCCTTGCCTGAACTCGACAGGTGATTGATGTGTGGTAGGCTGTGGCCTATGGCTGTCCTTGTTATTATGACTTCTTTGTTTATATTCCACTTTGTTCTGAAATGTGTTAAGGAAAGCCTGCAGATAAAAAGAAGAAAAGGCAAGAATAGGTACAAAAAATAGATTTACAACCAAGTTGAACACAGACTGTCCTGTTTGGCTCTGAGCTTCCTGACCGCTGCTGTGGCAGGGAAGCAGGGATGTGCTGCTCTTCCTGAGCTCCCAGGGGCTTCCTGCAGAGGGGGTGAGCAGCCAGGTCTGTTTAGGGGAACCCCAGGATGAAGTCCATGAGGCTGGTGCACAACCGGCCAAGGGTCAGTATCCCACTTAGGCACAGTCCTGGGAGAGGGCGACAGGGCTTAGAGCCCCTCTCTCCTGGTGTCAATGTCCACCTCCCATCTTTACCATCCCTCCCCCTCCCCCTCCCCGTGTCCCCGCCCATCTTACTCACCCTCCCTGTTCCCCATGCCCTCCTTCCAAGGGCCCAGGCATCCTCCTCTCTGAAGACGACTCCCTGTATGAGGGCACCTTCACCAGGGACCTGACGCTCATGGGCAAGGTGAGGGCCCCTGGGACCTTGCTCCACACCCTGCCAAGGCCCTGAGTGGCATCTCCTACCTCTGTCCTAGAGCCCAGAGCTGAGAGTTCAGGCAAAGGGTGGAGCAGGAATGGAGGGCCCTTCCTTTGCCTCCACGGGGGCGGTGGGAGTAGGGGTGGGGGTGGGGTGCAATGACCCTGCCATGGAGTCACAGTTTGATTCTGGAGCAACCTAAGAGGGGACTGGAGAACTTGCCTCATGTCCAGAGGATGCTGGTGGTCTCTGGCTGTGTCCCCTCAATGACCCCTAGTTCAGAACACCTGGCTTCTACCATCACCAGTGCCCTGGGCTGCACACCCTGGAGACATTGTCCTTTGTATGTTCCTGCCCAGGCTGCCTCAGCAGAAGGCAGCGGTGCCCTGCTGGGGCCGTGGAAGTGTAGGCCCTTTAGGACAAGGACAGGAGGGCACCCCTGGTGTATAATGGGTGGACATTGGGGTGCTCCGTGGGACAGCCCCATGCAGCCAGGAGTTGGCCCTCCCCAGCCCCTCAGTGCCGGTCCTCCCTATTCTCCTCTGTGAGTCCCTTCTCCGCCTTTCACCCCTTCCTGCTTTGAGAGGGGGATGCAGCTGTTGGTAGGGGCTCCTGAGAGCATTCAAGCCCTCAGGGAAGGAGCAGATTGAATGGGTGCTGGGAAGGCCCCCTCAGTCTGCAGCCTGTCTGACCCAGATGGACCGGCATGAGGCCTGTCATCATGGGGTAGAAGCTGGGCATACAGATATCCCTGCCTCCCTCTCCTGGCTCCCAGGGCAAGGTGACCTTCCCCAACGGCTTCACCCTGGAGGGCTCATTTAGCAGCGGGTCAGGGAAAGGACTGTATACACAGGGAGTGCTGGACACGGCTGCCCTCCCACCAGACCCAAGCAATATCTGCAAGAGGTAAGAGCCTGGCCCGCCTGGCCCCGGCCCACTAGGGCCTGTCTATATGTGTCTGTTTTCACCCCCAAGGTTCAGGTCTCAGTAGATGAGCTTAATCCTCCAGAGAGCCGAAGGCAAACAACCCTCCAGTCAGAAACTCTTGGAATCAAGAGCTGTGTGGAGATAACTCCATACACCATAAAACAGGAGAAAAATGTTAATTGTAGAATTCGCTTTGATCCTGATCTTTTTTTCTAAAAAGAGTACAGACAGTTTACAAACCAAACTCAATAAAAAAGAAAGAAAGAAAAAATGATGAGTTGCTCTTAAAAGACAGGGATAGACAGATAGGTACTACAACAGTTAGTTGAGCTCTAGCCTGGCTCAGAGTTCCCTCGCAGCCAAGGTGAAGAAGGAGATTTGCTACATGGATTAATTGTCACTGTCAAGCGATATTTTTGGAGGGGAAGAGACTTTTTTTTTTCCCCTATACAGACAGAGTTCTTCCTTAGAAAACTGAATTGCCAAGTCTGCTGAGAAACACTTGGGCATGTGCGAGAATCGGTGTGGATGGAGGTTTTAATGAGCCGTGGTCCCAAGCAGCAGTGAGATGTAGAGAGGGGTACAGCTGACTCGTGGACTCACCATCCCTGCATGCTGCCTCTCTGACCGCAGGAGCTGGGGTAGACAGCAACCCCTAGGGGCATGCCCCAGCTGGTGGGGTACAGACAGGGGATAATCTGTGTAATACCAGAGGACAGGACTCCGTTAGTCACAGTCCATTAGATGCACACACAGCCAGGCCTCAGACTGTTGGCCAAAGCAGGATCAACTGCAGGAAGGAACAGGCTGCAGAGGAGGACAGAGCAGGGGTCATGGGAGGGGAATCCTGGGCTTTGAGCACTGGTCTATCCTGGGTCAACACCCCCTTTCTGAGCTTGGCCTTAATCCTGGTCTCGATCCTCCCGGGATTCTGAATCCTGTCACTTCTCCATGGCAGAGTCCATTCTCTTGTCCTTCTGTCTGTCTGTCTGTCTGTCTGTCTCTCGGAGCAGCACCGGAGGTTGGCACTGCCCCTCTCAGGGCCTGGACAGGGTCCTGCCCACTTCAGCTCCACCTCTCCCCTGTCTCGCCACATCACAGGCAGCTGGGTCTGGGTGCCTTCCCCGTGGAGAGCCGCTGGCAGGGAGTCTACAGCCCCTTCTGGCACTTTGTGCTTGCCGACTGCCCTGGAGACCTGCAGGAGGCCCTGCTGGGCTTCCATATGCAGAGCCCGAGGGAGCTGCGCAAGTCCCAGGAGTACCTGTGCTGTGAGAGGTGAGGCCCGCGGTGCCCACATGCGCGTGCCCATGGGGCAGAGGGCCGGGGAAGGCTCCCTGGGGGCTGGGTGTGGGTGAGGGACGCTGTGCATGGTGCTGCCCAGGAGCCACCCCAAGGACAGTGCGGGCAATGTGGAAGACATCCTAGAGGAGTTACTGCAGCACCGGGAGCCCAAGGCCCTGCAGCAGTACCTCAGGAAGGTGAGGGCCCTGGGATGGGCGGCCCACGGGGAGGCCTTGCTCTCACTGGGTCCTGCTGGGGAAGGTTTCCGTTTCTCATGGCAGGGTACCGACCAGAGGGGACAGGCCTGTGGGCCCTTTGTCCTCGGAGGGCCACAGCTTTCTGTCTGTGAAATGGGAGCAGCTGGGCCTGTGGCACTGCTGCTCAGGGTGTTGAGTGCCCGCTATCTCTGCACTGGCCTAGGCTCTGAGCAATTCGCTGCACCCCCTGGGAAAGATGCTCCGGACCCTGATGCTGACCTTCCAGGCCACCTACGCGGGTGTTGGGGCCAACAAACACCTACAGTTTCTGGCCCAGGAGGAGGTGAAGCAGCATGCCCGGGAACTCTGGGCTGCCTACAGGTAGGTGAGCTCCGTGGCACACGGGGCCAGCCACTGCCTCCCCTGTAGCCCCGGGCCTGCTCGTCCCTGCAGTAGCTCTTCCTGATACCCTGATAGCAATGGTGCCTTTACCTCAGGTCTGATCCAGCAAAGAGCCAAGGGATTAGAGATGACAAGGGCCCCACTGCAACCCTCAGCTAGAGTCCAAGCCCCACGTGGCCCTGGGTAGCTCCAACCCCACTGCAGGCCCAGCCTGATCCGGAAACTCGGCACCATCTCTGGTCGCAGGCTAAGCTGCGGCCCCATCAAACATTTCACAAAGAGGCCTTGGATGCTGCAGTTCCTCTGTTACTGGGGCGCAGGACTCTGGTGACATCCTCTAATTGCAGCCTGATGACTGCCGGGCTTGGAGAGGGTGACACTGCAGGCTCAGTGTCCCTGGTTCTGGGATATAGAGCCACCTGCTTTCACCTTGGTGGCTGAGAGGGTGGAGCTTCGGTTCTGTGGCGGTGGCAGCCATGCCATGCCCTCTCGTTGGTTTGCAGGGGTCTGCTGCAGGTTGCCTTACAGCGCAAGGGCCAGGCCCTAGAGGACGAAGATGAAGAGACAAGGTGACCAGCCCTGGCCACTGCTCCTGGGGCCTCCCTCGGGGGATAGGGGGGAAATGTTGGGCATCCATGCTATTGACCAAGCAAGCATTGTGTAGTGATTCTTTGTGAATCACAGTGGAATGTGGGAAAAGAAGTGAGGGAAGGAGGATCTCACAGATTCAAATGAGTCGACTGAGAAAATCTTGGGGAGGTTTTCTAGGGAATGGCGAGGCTAGAGGCAGGGGCTGCATGGTGGGGTGAGGAGCTCAAGCACAGATATTCCCACCTGCCAGGCCTCAACCTCCCACTGACCCAACCTGTTCTGGTTTCTCCCAGGGATCTCCAGGTGCATGGATTGATGCTGCCGCTCGTGCTGCCCAGCTTCTACTCAGAGCTCTTCACGCTCTACTTACTTCTTCACGAGAGGGAGGACGGTCTCTACAGCCAGGGCATAACCCACCTGAGCCTGTTTCCCGACACCAAGCTGCTGGAGTTCCTCGATGTGCAGAAGTAAGCCTCCCTATGCCACCTTAGCCAGTGCTCCAGTGAAACAGACCATACATACTCGACTCACACGGTCCTCAACCAAAAGCAGGGCTAGGTTAATTGGCTCACATACTACAGAGTTCTAAGGTTATGCATTCAGGTGTGGCTGGATCTAGGTGCTCAAAGAGAAGCCCCCTTTTCTTTCTCTGTTTTTTCTCTGACTCTCCTTCGTGGTGACAAACATGGCAGTAGCCTCTTGAGGGTTATACCCTCCCAGCTCAGTCTCCTCACTGTCCACATAGGCATTTCCTTCCCAACAGCTCCAGCAGAGCACTTGGAGTCCCTCACTGGCTTAGCTTGGGTCTTGAGCCCACCATGAAAAGCAGGTCTCAATGACCAGGCCCGCATCAGTAGCCACCATGAAGGCTGGGCAAGGTTGAGTGCTCTGGACACTTGGAGAGTCGGGGAGGGGAAGTCCCTGGTAGCAGGTCAGACAGGTGTTTGCCATACCTGGGGACCTCCCTTCTACCCTATCCTTGTCCTTTTTCCTCAGCACCTCTCTAAAACATTGACACCATGAATAATTAACCCGTAGTCCCCATTGGGGTGCTTGGCCACGGTCCCTCCTCCTACACATGGTCTCCTTTGTCACACAGCAAGGGCTTCTGCCTCCAGGAATCCTGCTGTCCTCCCCTGGCCTTGAGTTCCACACATGTGCCTAGGGACATTTTTTTTTTTTTTTGGTACAGGGGATTGAACTCAGGGGCACTCTACCATGAGCCTCATCCCCAGCCCACTTTTGTATTTTTTATTTAGAGACAGGGTCTCACTGAACTGCTTAGGGCCTCATTTTTGCTGAGGCTGGCTTTGCCCATCCCCCTGTTTCAGCCTGCTCTTGGGGACTGGTTCCCTTCTCCCAGGCTATCCTCAGCCTTCCTGGGTGACAGCAGCCTTGCCCCCTGAGCTCAGCCCCTGCCCCTCATCCTGGCAAAGCCTCCTGTCATATGCCTTTTTTTTTTTTGCAATTTCAGGCACCTGTGGCCCCTCAAGGACCTCAAGCTGACGACCAATCAGGTGAGAGGGTGGGCCCATCGCCTGCCTCAGGATGGCTGTGGGCTGTGGGAGGTGGAGAAAGATGAGAGAGGACATGCCAGGCTTCCTGCCTCATTCCACCTCCCGCGATGACCAGGCTCCAACACAGGCTCTGCCCCTTTTCTACTGTGTGACCCTCAGCCAGATGCTTGAACCCTGAGTCTCAATTTGCTCCCATGTAAAGGGAGCCACTTCCAGGCCCATCTCACAGGGTGGGTGTAGGGTGAAGGCACGTGAGACATTTGTTCCCAAAGCGTGTTCCTGACCAGCAGCAGCAGGACCATCTGGAACCAGATTCTTGGACCACCCCACATTTGTTGAGTCAGAAACTGAGGGAGTCACCCAGGAACCTGTGTTGCAACAGGCCGTTGGGTTTGGGAACCACTGACATGGACCTTTGGGGTCGGGGGGCATCTGGTGACTACCGGCTACCCACCTCTATCCTCCCAACCCCCTGGAGCTGTTACCGCATTTGATAGTTGCATAAGTAAGGCCCACATGGAGTTGTGACTTACCCTGGGTCACTCAGCCCTCTGGATGGGGCTGTGCTAAAGTCAGTGATGGGGAAGGGACTTGGGGCAGCCTGAGCCCTGGGAATGAGGGCATGTCAGCAGGGACTTCAGCCTCATTTTAGTCTACTCCCCACACAGAGGTACTCGCTGGTCAGGGACAAGTGCTTCCTGTCTGCCACCGAGTGCCTGCAGAAGATCATGTGAGTCCCTGCCCTGAGGAGGTGGGCAGGGGACCTGGGAGTGTTGGGGGTCCCCAGCTGGGGCTGAACCCAGGGATCTTGACCTGGAGCCAGCCACCTTGCCGCAGGACCACAGTGGACCCTCGGGAGAAGCTGGAGGTACTAGAGAAGACATATGGGGAAATCGAGACCACGGTGACGCGGGTGCTCGGCCAGGAGCACAAGCTGCCCATGGATGACCTGCTGCCCTTGCTCGTCTACGTAGTGTCACGGGCCCGGTGAGTCCCAGCCAAGCCAGGTTCATGGTTGGGGTGGGGGTACAGGTGCAGCAGCCCCCTTGCACCCTGCCCAGATGGTCTGAAGTCTGTGGACATCACGGTTACTGATGCAGGTTTCTTGGTAGAGACAGAGGCCCAGAAAGGGGAGGGTCCTGTGGGCATCAGAGATAGTGGGGACCACATATGAGGTGTCCAGCCCTCTAGGCCAAGGCCCCGTCCTTGCTCAGCTGTGCAGTGCCTCTCCAGGATGCTGCCGTCTTCTCTCCCTCACTGTCTTGGGGTGGGTGTTCTCCAGAATTCAGCACCTGGGAGCCGAGATCCACCTGATCCGGGACATGATGAACCCTGTCCACATAGGAGGCCTGTATGACTTCCTGCTCACAGCCTTGGAGGTGAGGGACAGGACTATAGGCTGAGGTAGAAAAGTGCTGGCCACAGGGACAGACCTCTTCCCTGCCCCAGACCCCCTCAAGGGGATGAGCTCAGATTTGCAGCTCATGTGTTGTACTTCTGTGGAAAGGGTCCTCGCAGGTTCTGTCCTTGTTAATAAGGGACCAAGACCTCCAGGCCACATCCCCAAGCCCAGTGGGAGAGGAAAGGTCCCATTTTCCTTGAAGAATATGACCGAGGGCTGAGTAGGAGCCACTTAGTCTAGACCTGGGAGGTGGGTGCCCTGGGCTTTGGGCCCCAGAGCCTGTGCATGTGGCTAGGAGCAGGCAGGCTGGGGGCCCAGCCTCTCCTCTCTCTCCCCAGTCCTGCTACGAGCACATCCAGAAGGAAGACATGAGGCTGCGGCACCTGCCTGGCCACTGGGACTCCAGGGAGCTCCGGTAGCCCCGTCTTTCCGGGACAACATCAGCACTGAGAAGGCCACGCAGACTCCCCGCAGGAGCAGGCAGCGCCATCTGCTCCCCATCACCCAGGGCCAAGGGCAGGACGGGCCCTCGGAGGCAGCTCTTGGAGGAGATGGGCATTTTGTTTTTCAAGGAGAGATGCTGCTGCTGTCCTCCCAGGGTGAGGTGAGGGGCGACAAGTGCGGCCCCAGAGCGCATGGGTTTCCGTTGGTCACTAGGCCAGCCTCCAATGACCCCCTTAATCAGCAGCAGCTCCTAGTCTGGGGTGAGGAGTTGCTGGCTTTTCAGACTGAGTCTTGCTTCGGAGTTGCTGAGCCTCTCTGGGCCTCACGCTGCTGCCTGTCAAATGTGGGGGAAGGGTAGATGGCCCATAAAGGTCCTTCCAGCCACTCGCTGAATTCTGGAGTCCTTCCTGAAGCCAGCCGTTAGTTTGTGGAGCTGTTCGAAGGCTGTTTATTGGGTTTTTACTCCTCTAAGTATTCTTCTGGTGACCTGCCTCTTTCCCAGCTCTTCCCAGGGCTAGCTGGCCTCCCAGGGTGGGTGGCAGAAACGCTGTAGCTCCTCGCCAGCCTGCTAGGTGGGCTCTGGCAGGTGCTTGCCCTTCTAAGTGTGCAGTGGAGAGGGTGGACTTGGAGTCCCTGAACTGCCCTTGCTTGTCTGTGATGTAAATGGCGATAAAGGATGGTCCTGTCGGCAGACCCCAAGTGGCCCCTGAGTTACATGCCCGAGGCCTCTGTTGGTATGTCTGGAAGGAACAACGGGGGGGACCTGAGCCCAATCTGTGCCCTGGCTGACAAGCACCTGGAGCCAGGACTCTCTGGAGTTGGGGAGCTTAGGTTTTACTTAGTTTCTCATGTGGAATCCCCAAGTGCAGGAGCTGGACCTTGGGGCAGCCTCATCCCTTCCTGGCCTCAGTTTCTCTTCCATTAAGGGGCTTGGGCCAGGTGACCTGCAGGCTTTCCTGCTGCGCTAACAGTTGAGTGACAGTGGGCAGTGTGACGGTGCTCTGAAGTGGCCAGAAGGGGTGAAGCATGGCCAGAGGGTGAGCAGGGCCTGATGCTGAGCCCTGGGTCATAACCAGGGTTGATCTCTGATCCTGACTCCAGGTGTGCCTCCCACTGACCTCAGCCTGTGAGGGAAGGGCTGGAAGCCACCGAGAAAGCCACTTACCCCTGAGGGCAAGGCTGAGCCCCAGGGCCCCAGGGCAGGGGAACCCAAGGAACCTCAGAGATAGGACAGGGCAGCGGGTGGGGAGACCCAGCTGGCCCTCTCACTGCCGCCTCCAGAGGAGCAAGAGAGGCTTTCTCTGGCTGGTTCCACTGAATGCACCAGCCTGAACAAAGGGCCTGGAGTTCTGGTTCTGCTGGGAACCTGTGGTGTCCCCAAGAAAGTCCCCAGGAAGACACCTACCCCTGGGGACTCGTGACTCACCAGTACTTCAGTCGTCTTCAACTCTTACTAGCTTGTTCCTGCCCTTTGACAAGTAAGAACTTCCTGACCCCATGCCTCAAAGGCAGCCCCAAATTCCCACAGAGACCTCAAAAACCTTGTGGCCTCCTCTGGGATCCGTGAGCCCTTGCTGCAGTGTTCAGAGGTAACAAGACCCTGCTGCCCATCCTCCCTCTGGCCTCACCCACAGCCAACTGAACAGAAGCCTCTTGACATGGCCTTGCAGGCCATATTAAAAGGGTCCTGGAAAGTTCCAAGGGCCACCAAGGGTATAGCAGACCCTTACAGCAAAACCCATAGGGCAATAGGGGCCTTTGCATTAGAGAGTAGGGAGATTGACGGCAAGGGGAGTGCTTCGTTACAGAAGCCAGGTGACCACCTGCATGTGTGCCTCGGGAGCTGCTGCAGAGGGGTCACCTACAGGCAGGTCAGTCACACCTCAGTGATGGCCTCTTCCAGCTGGATTCTTCTGCAGGTGATGACTATGTACCATCCTAGAATGTCTCCCACTCTCTGATGACTGGGCCATGTCAACAGAACCGTCTCAGGAGTTGTCACGTACATATCGTGATCAACATCCATGACTGCCCAGCCCAGCAGGTGTGGAGGTGAGAGAAGCAGCGGGCCAGCCCTCCCAGCTTTTGTCCTACCTTGTCACAGCAGGTTCCAGCAGCCTGGTTCCCCAAAGGAAGGCCGGGAGGGGAGAGAGAACTTACGGTGTGGTCTCTCACAGCTGCCGCCTGCCCTCAGTCCACCTCCCTGCCTCAAAATTAAACATTTTATTCCAGTGGTACTTTTCTGGGGGAATGATCACAATTAGAGTCCACTTATTTCTTCAGGTTTTAAAAGGTCCATTTCATCTTTTAATGGTACCTGCTGCCTGTGAGTGACAGAGGAGGTAAAATGTACCACAGAGGCCCAGGTAGCTGCTCCTGCTGGTACTGTGGCTGGGAGGGTACCCCGGCCGGCCTGCTGTGTTCAGGGAGTTGACTCAGGTGCACAGAGCCCACATCCACTCTGCAAAAGGAACTTCTGTGAGATTCCTAGAAAACGCATGTACTGTGGTCCCCACACAGTGGCACTCCTGGGAGGCCAGGAAGGATTTATAAAATCTTCTTGCCAGCAGTGGGCAGGCCCAGTGTGTTGGACTATGCATCCTGGAGTCCCTTTGTCACATGACTATGGAGCTTGCCCTCAGGCATGTTTGCTGGGCTTCCTGGGCCTCACTGGATGGAATCACTGGGCTTTGCAGAATTGATCAGCTTACGGTTCCACTGATGTTTTATTCCCAAAGGGTCCTTTTCCATGGACATCCATATATGCCACGGGTAGAGGGCATGGACCTGTGTAACCTCCTGCCATAAGGTGTGTCCTTACAGGGGGTTGGAGCTAGAACATCCAGTTGTTCTACTGTTAGGTGGCCACTCGCTACCAGTAGGCAAAAATGTAACATGGTACATTGCTGCGGTTCTGGTCAGTTAGTTGCTCGGCTACCTTGTCGCGGGGGGGTAGAGACGCAGAATCAACACACAGACTCCAGGAGCTGGTGAGAGAACTCAGGTCTTCGTCCAGTAGCTCAGTTTATTTTTGGAATGCATACAATTGTTATAGGGTTTGAGTGGGGCGTGCCCATCAATCATACACAAGCAAGATAGTATCCATAAGCCAATCATCTTATACCTAACGTAACCGCACTATGAGGATGCTCTAAATATTGCTGTCATCAGGAAGGGTCTTGGTCCCTAGGGGAGGGGGTTTCTAAGTTAGAAGTTCCATGCCTGAAGCTCCTGGCTATCAGTTTCCTAGCCCGACAGCTTGGCAACGCTTACCACAAGTGCTAAGGATGTGGTTTCGCTAACGGCTCACTAGAGCAGAGCACCCCATCCTGCAGGCGTTCCTAACAGGCCTGAATGAGTGTAGATTCTTCAAGCACTCCGAGCTGCTCATAGCTGCTAGCTGTAAACCGAAAGTTATTCCAACAGTATATCACAGTCTGCCCCTCTGCTCATGGAGCAGAGATTTTTCTTCATACATAGTAATAAACAGATTTTGGGAGGGGGAGGTGGTACTGGGGATTGAATTCAGGGGCACTCTACCACTGAGCCACACCCCCATCCCTAGTTTGTATTTTATTTAGAGACAAGGTCTCACTGAGTTGCTTACAGTCTCACTGTTGCTGAGGCTGGCTTTGAACTTGAAATCCTCCTGCCTCAGCCTCCCGAGCTGCTAGAATTACAGGCGTACCACTGCACTAGGCTTAAACAGGTTTTTATTTTTATTTTTTTTTCCTGTGATTGTCCAGTGGGGCCTTTAACTTAGCTGATCCATAAGGAGTCTAGGGTAGAAAGCGTGAAAACAGATCCCAGAGTCTCTGGAGGATCTGCTCCCGCCTCACCCCCAGTACATAGGAAGCAAGGATTTTCCATTGGAAATTCTCCTGTGAGGTGCTTCTGAATCCTTGTCATTCTCTGTTCCTGCCCTCCCTCATTTGGCCTCATATCACTGGGAGTGAGGTCCTTGAGAGGAAGAGATGTCACTCCTGGCCTCAGGAGGATCATCAGTAGTGGTCTTAGTTGCTTGAGTCCCATTCTGGCCTGGAACTGAAACCCTCCCTCTGGTGCCAGGCAAGTGCCATGCTGTGGAGTCCCACTGCCCTGAAGGCCCTTGCTGTTTGATTCATCACATTTCATTGGTTGGTGGCTCAATGAGGAAAGAGACAGATGGATGACCTGCTAGAAGGAGCAGGGGAGGTGCAGATCTCTCCCTGTCCTCCTGGAGCTCCCAGGCTTGTGAGAAGCAGGAAATTGAGTTAGGAAATAGTGTCAGTAAGGACAAAACACACACACAATGACAGGATGCAGGACCAGGAAGGTGCAGTAGGCTGTAGCCAGAGAAGCCTCTTGTGGGAGCAATGTGGAGGCTGGAAACCCACAGGATGAGAATGTTCTGGTCTGGGCAGAGTCGGGGCCAGGTGAAGGACATGGTGTAGAGGCCATGAGGTAGGAGAGGCTGCAGGGACTCCAGGAACATTGAAACAGGTGGAACGAGTGGCCAGAGGACAGAGGCAGGGGTCATGCAGAGCAGACCGAGAGGTTCTTGATCCCAAGGATCCATGTGGAATCAGTTTTTTGCAAAGGTGAAATGAAAGAAATCCCCTTGTGGAGAGCAATATCAAGCAAATGAATGATTTCTGATCAATAAAAGTAACTCAGCAATGAATATTTGTCATTTCTGATTAGAGGCAGGCATGCAGGTCATTGATATATTTAGGCTGGGCTGGAGACCAAACCCAGGGTCTCTCTCTCTCACACACACACAACTCTTTTTGGACTACTTGGGATTGAACAAAGGAGCATTGTGCCACCAAGATATATCCTAGCCCTATTTTTAATTTTACTTTTAAATTTTGAGACAGGATCTTGCTGAGTTCCTACGCTGGCCTCAAATTTGCAATCCTTCTGCCTCAGCCTCCCCACTAACTGGGATTATAGGTGTGCACCACCACACCCAGCTATGCAGAGCACTTTTTAATGAAATGTTGAGTACAGTTAAGTACTCTGACCTATGAGTCAGATCTCAGGGTGTGGTCAATTCAGCAAGCACTAGCCATTGTGCACAGGCTGTGGGCAGGCACTTCACTAAGGTTTAGGCACATAAAAATGCAGTGGTCCAGGGCTGAGGATGTGGCTCAAGCGGTAGCACGCTCTCCTGGCATGCGTGCGGCCCGGGTTCGATCCTCAGCACCACATACAAACAAAGATGTTGTGTCCGCCGAAAACTAAAGAATAAATATTAAAAGAAAATTCAAAAGAAAAAAAATGCAGTGGTCCTTAACTCCTTTGGTTCAACCATGGATGTAGTCTCACTATGCACCTCCTTCTTTTGTTCAGTTTCTCCTTCCTTCTTCCTACAAATGATTCCTGGGCTGTTCCCTGTTGTAGGTGTGATCAGTCCACACAGCTCAATCACAGAGTGACTTTCCAGCATCACAGTTAAAGGCTCACCGTTTGGCTTCAAAGAAAAGGCACCATTAGCAATTTACTTCTGTTTCCCAACCTCATTTCTGCCATTTATCAAGCCTCATAATTTGCGATCCTGCCATATGAATTTTCTGGATATCACCCAAATTCTCAATGCTCATTTGCTCCTTGATGCTTTCACCTGTATTCTTTCTTCTGATTGTAATGTTGGTTTGTGGTCAAGTTCAGAGCAGGAAATAGAGGGCACACTTGAAGGAGGATGAAGCAGATTTCACCAGAGGGCCACTTTCCTAATATGTACATTGTGTTTAGAGAAACTGATAAGGAGCTAAATCACCCTGGGGATGTAATAGTGGGAGAGTCCAGCCTTGCTGAGCACTTTGGTAGAAGCAAGTGTGGCCAGGAGGGTCTAAGAGGAGCCCCTGCAGAGGCCATAAGCTCTGGTGGATAAGCAGGTGGTTCTGACTCTTGGAGATGCCACAGCTCCTGCACTTGAAGAAGCTGCGCCCACTTGGGAGCCAGAGATTGACAGAGCCTAGTTACAGACAGGGCTATAAAAGAAGCTCTCAGCTCATCCCTCAGCTCCTTTGGGAATTGCCCTAGGACCAGCTGACGCTGTCAAGTTTATGTCCTTTGATGAATCCTCCCACATCCCTCTCCTGGAGCCTTTTGCTCCAGAGTGAAAGGATGTCCTTTACTCACATTCACTTTCTTCATGAAATCTCGTTGCCATTCCAGTGCCATTGAGCTAGCAGGGAAGGTGGAACCATGTCTTCTAAGAGTCAAATCCTGGCAGTGCCACTCAACAGGCATTTGATACAAGATGCACTGTTTAGACAAACGATGATAAGTTATTCTGAATTAATTTTTGTGGGCTACAAGGTGATTCACTGGCATCTTTTGTATTCTTGGCATATCAACTTTTGATTAGACTTTGTAAAAATAGGCTTGATTTTTTAGGATGGTTTTAGGCTCACAACAAAATTGAATAGGAAGTACAGAGTTCCCATATCACCCTGCTCCTACACATGCACAATCCTCCCCACTGTTGGCATCCAGCTCCAGGGTGGTACATTTGTTAAAATTGATGAACTTATATTAACGTGCCATTATTATTGCTCCTGGTCTTATACATTCTGGAGTTTTGACAAATGTATAGTAACATATAGCCATCATTAAAAGCATCATACCAAAATATTTTCACTGCTCTAAAAATCTTGCTTAAGATGGTGTGGTATAGTCAGGTATGGAGGTGCACAGCTATAATCCAGCAACTCGGGATGCAAGAGGAATTGCAGATTCAAAGCCAGTATCAGCAACTTAGTGAAACTCTGTCTCAAAATAAAAAATAAAAAGGAGCTGGGGATATATAGTGGTTGAACCCCCTGGGTTCAATCCCCAATACCAAAAAAAAAAAAAAAAAAAAAAAGATGGTGAGATGGTTGGTGTGGCTAAAGATGGATATACAGACCAATGGAACAGAACAGAAAGCTCACAAATAAACCCCTGCATAAACTGCCAAATGATTTTTGGCAAGGATGCTAAGAATACAATGGGGAAAGGACAGTCTCTTTAACAAATAGTGTCAGGAAACCTGGATCTCCACCTGCAAAAGAATGCAGTTGGACCCTTACTATTATATGTGATTAACTCAAGATGGAGTGAAAATATAAAGGCAAGACCTGAGGCTGTAAAACTCCCAGAAGAAAATGGCTTTAGATTTAGCAAAGATTTCTTAAGTGGGACACCAAAAGCACAGGCAACAAGAGCAAAAACAGGCAAATTAGTCTACTGTACATCAAACTTAAAAACGTCTGTACAGGGCTGAGGCTGTGGCTCAGTGGTAGAGTGCTTGCCTAGCATGCCTGAAGCACTGGGTTTGATTCTCAGCACCACATATATCAAATAAAGATATTGTGTCCACTTAAAACTAAAAAATAAATATTAAAAAAATTTAAAAAACACGTCTGTACATCAAACAAATAATCAACAAGCCAAATGAAAAAAAAATAACAATAACTTATCAGCCAGGAATCTGTATCTGCCCAAACTGCTCTTGCAAAAGGATAAAGGAGAAATTAAGACATTTCTAAAGAAACAAAAGCTGAAAGAACTTGTCCTAGTAGACCTGCCCTAGAAGAAATACTGAAGAGTCTTTCAGGTGGGCAAATGTAGGGAGAGATAATGCTTCCAAAGATGGAAGAAGTTGGTTCCTGCTGAGTTACACTGATGCTCTGTAGAGGGATATTGAGAAAATGGGTGCTCTTAGCTAGAAGTTAAAGGCTAAGTGTCTTAGTTAGGGGGCATTTTTAGTAGCTAGCAGAGAGGCCTTATCTCCTGCAGGGAAACACCAGGTGAGCCAAGCAGGTGAGCTGATTCTAATAGAATCCATGGAAGTCCATATGTGTTTGATTGCTCAGCCAAAGCCAGGACAAAGAAAAAGAGAAGACACACATTGTTAATATCAGGAATGGGACTGGGGCTGTGGTTCAGTGATAGAGTCTTGCCTCGCCCGGGTGAGGCACTGGGTTCGATCCTCAGCACCACATAAAAATAAATAAATATATATATATATTTAAATTTTAAAAATCAGGAATGGAAGAATGGACATCTCATGTATGAGTGAACATTAAGATCCTGTACCTACAAATTTGATAGTCTGGATGAAATGGGCCAATTTCTTGAAAGACACAACCTAACAAAACTCACAACAAGAATTTTGGATTTTATTTTATTTTTTTAAACATTTTTTTAGTTGTAGTTGGACACAATATCTTTATTTATTTTTATGTGGTGCTGAGGATCAAACCCAGTGCCTCACACATGTTAGGCAGGTCCTCTGCCAATGAGCTAGCCCTAGCCCAATTTTGATTTTAAATGTGTCTGATCAAGAGAGTTCACCCATGAATGGATACGAATTGAATGAGAAAGAATTAATTGATTTGGAGGCATTCTCTTGAAATATGAGATTTAATATCTTGGAAAAGATCCCAAGAGAAGATCAAACTCATGACTAATGTGTTTTGGAAGCCTGTAGAAACAATCACTAATTTTCAGATCCAGACCCCATTGACTGAAAAGGCGGGTGAGTCCCTAGAAGGAAGGGTCTTGTGTAATGCCACAGGTCTATACTGTCATGACTGTCCCAGTTCTTCTCAAAGTGACATGTGACCATTTTCTTTGGAGTCCATAAACTGGGGAAAGGGCTATTTGACACAAGATATCAGTTGATCTTAATACTTCACATCCAAAATATTGTTGTAGTCTTTCTGTTAGAGTAGAGACTTGTGAGATCCAGGTAATAAATGAAGTTCTGGCTTTAGTAAATGAAGTCCAGTTTACAATGGATCTGTTGGGACTGGAGACCCAGCCAAAGCTCATTTCTACAGTTACTGAGTGTATCGTTGCAATTGGTTGACTTCATTGTTGGAGTAATGATTATACCAGGTTCTTGGTGTGTGGAATAAGAGCCTGTTATGGTTTGGATATGAGGTGTCTTCTAAAAGCTCACATGTGACACGATGCAGGAAGGTTCAGAGAGAAATGATTCAGAAGGTTCAGAGAGTCTTAACCTGATCAGTGAATGACTCCCTGATAGGATTAACTGGGTGGTAACTAGAGGCAGGTGGGGTGTGGCTGGAGGAAGTGCTTAGTGGCTATGGGGCGAGGCTACGGGTATATATTTTGTATCTGGTGCTGGAATCTCTCTCTGCTTTCTGATGTGAGCTGCATCCCTCTGCCCACACTCTCCCAACATGATGTTCAGCCTCACCTTGAGCTCCGAGGAATGGAGCCCGCCCTTCTATGGACTAAGACCTCTGAAACCATGAAATAAACTTTTCCTCCCTTACAGTTGTGCTGGTCAGATCCTTTAGTCACAGCAGCGAAAAAGCTGATTAAAACAGAGCCCCTAGTGGAAAAGGCTGAATGGAAACCTCCGAAACTGAAAACTCTCTCTCACACACACAAACACACACACACACACACATTATTGCATCTTGAGGGTGATGGTGATTAGTGCCATCATTAAAGACCTGAGGCTTGCTGGATGGTATCATAGCTCCATTTAACTCACCAGACTGGATCCTGCAGAAACTGAGTGGATCCTGAAAACTTACACTACTACAAACTCAATCAAATGGTAGCATGATCACAGCTGCACGCCAGATGTGATATCATAGCTGCCGCAGTCTGGCTGGGCACAAATCACCGAGCCTCCACAAAGCACTTGTATCTTCAAACAGGAAACTTTATTGCCTGAACTCCAACAGCACTCCATGCACACTCCCCGGGAACTCTCCCGAATGCCACACGCGCGGCTCCTCTCCGGCACACCACCAACCAGAACTCCCTCCACTGGGCTGTGCCTGCATTCACTCTCAGAACCCCGCGAGAACTCAATGGGAACTCCAAAGTAGCGGGCACCCGAGACAGCAAGAGCAGCCCTATTACTGGTGTAAAGGTCTAATATATAATTGAATCAATCCAGCATTATCTTAATGGCTTGCCTGTCAACCATTACTTCTGGCAAAATGCCAGGGGCCATTCCGACTCACCTGTGGCTCTCAGAGCATAGCTAGAGAAGATTCATAAGGCCTCATGCACAATGGCATGTGGCATTAATCTGGTGAATTTGTTCTTTTCCATTCCAATTAGGAAAAAGGGTCCAACAGTTTGCATGCCCATAGACTAGCCAATGATATTCACTTATGGTTTTGTCTCACAGCTATGTTAACTCTCTGCCTTCTGTCATGATATGGTACAAAAAAACCTAGACTGTCTGGGTATCTGGCTGATCATCACATTAAATTCCTTACATGGATGACATCATCCATGAGCCCAGTGGTGCTGAACCACTGAGCTACATCCTAGCACTTTTTATTTTTTATTTAGGGATAGGGTCTGGCTAAGTTGCTGAGGCTGGCCTTAAACTCGTGATCCTCCTGCCCAGCCTCCTGAGTCGCTGGGATTACAGGTGTGTGCCACCATGCCCAGTCTCCAAGTTTGTTTGCTGTGTTCAGATTAAAAATAAACGCAATGTTTATCACAGCTGGTCTGGGTTTAATGAGGGGTCTTTTAATCTCAGCATGTCAAAGCATTCTAAGTTGCTTTATTAAAATTGCTAAGATTGATTTTTAGATTGTAGATTGTGGAATGGCTGAAATATTGGCAAGAAGTTGGTGGCAGGTATGTAAAAAGCAAGCTAAAGCCAGTGGGAAAGTCACGAATTAGAATTACTGATAGGGCTGAGGATGTAGCTCAGTGGAAGAGCACTTGCCTAGAAAGTACCAGGCCCTGGATTCAATCTCCAGCACCACAAAATAAAATTAAAACTTAAAAATAAATAAATAAATTAGTGATTTCATTATTCAATGAGAAAGGCTAGAAAACCCTGGACAAAGAAGACATTTAAATGGCCACTCAAATCAAAGGGGTTTTGTTTTACAGAAAAACTTCAGCCAATTCTTCTGCCACGTAAGATGTCCCCAGTGGTTTTGAGAGATGCATATTCTTGTTACTATAACAAAGATGACAGTGAGGAGAGTAATGACCACAAAAACAGAAGGCTAGTGCTTCAGCACAAGCTCACCAAGCGTCGGGGACTGAATTTAGCAGTTTATGGAAATTGTCTCACTGAATTGAATCCTCACGACACCCTAACACGGCGCCCTAATATTATCCTTGTGTGAACAAGAGTCCACTTAGAAGAACTGAGTTTATTTAACTTGTGGTCAAGGAGCTAAGAGTTCAAAATCAAGTTCCTTTTTTCCAGGATGATTCTCATAGCCTTTTGGCAACTCATATCATTCTACTGTGAAAGTAGAAAACTAGTTTATTGAATAAAACAGACTCATTTATGTAAAACTGAAACGACCTCTATTTTCCCCCAGCTCCTTTAAGGGCCCTCTGTGTAACAATGCTTTCCTTGCTTTGGAATAAATATTGGACAAGTGACAGATTTTTATTCATGTTCATGTAATAAAAATCCTTCTGTTTATTTTCAGATACCATAAAAAGTCAGTTCTGCTTAATCCCCTCCAAATGTTTGAAGCTGACAAAGTTTAAGAGCTCTGCACTAGAGGCTGTCCATCAGAACAGGGAATGAGACAGGCTAGTCTATTTTCATCCCCATTACACAACACTGATTTTTTTTTTTTTTTTGGAACTGAGGATTGAACCCAGGGGCACTTAACCACTGAGCCACATCCCCAATCCTTTTTTTGAATCTTATTTAGAGATAGGATCTCACTGAGTTGTTTAGTGTCTTGCTAAATTGCTGAGACTGGCTTTGAACTCGTGATCCTCCTGCTTCAGCCTCCCAAGCAGCTGAGATGACAGGTGTGCACCACCATGCCACCTTTTAACAATGATTGAATCTGAAATGACATAATAAAAATGTGATGGAGAAAAAATATTACTCTTGCAGATATTAAGGCAAAAATGAGAAAAATGATTAGAATTAATGGCAGCATTCAGTTAACTATTCACTAATAAATAACTGCCTACTGATGCTGGTACACTACCTATATATCTGAAATGTCTTCATTTTAAGCTTATCAAAGTATGCAAGAAATACGGGACAGAAATTTCTATTTTTTTTCTGATAGATATAAAAGAAGTCTCAACACTTGGAAATACAATCCACTATGTTGGATGCAAAGACTCCATGAGGTCACTAAGTCTGGTGAACCTAAAACCAACCATAACACATAAAGACTTTCCAATCAGATTTTTTCTGGGAACTTTTTTTCAACATGGAATTAAATTAAATCAAAAGTAGACAGGAGAACAAATGTGCTAAAATAGCTGGGTAATTATTGTAAATGTGCACCATGGAAGGACTTACCTTTATCTGGGCAAATGCCTGAATTACAAAAAGTAATAAGAGAATAAAATGGCATTTACCAGTACTAAAAAGAGAGATATATTGTTGAAATGAGGTACAAAGTCTAGGAAACAATTCAAGAATAGGATAAACATCATGCACGGTCGTGTGTGGGATTTCTAGGCAATAAGGAAATGTTTCAGACAAAAGTTGACACTAGCCAGGTACAGTAGTGCATACCTGTAATCCTAGTGACTCGGGAGGCTGAGGAAGGAGGGTTGCAAGTTCAAGGCCAGCCTGGGCAGCTTAGTGAGATGCTGTCTCAAAATAATAAAGGAAAAGGGCTGGGGATGTAGCTCAGTGGTAGAATGTTCCTGGGCTCAATCCCCAGTAACAGTCCCTCTCCCCCAAAAAATTTTAAAAAGAGAAAGTGGTATGAAATCTGCCCCTGGTTTTAGTAGAAGTGGTCAATGACACCACTTTAACTCTGGTGCAGCCTCTGCTCTCTGGCCAGCATGGTCATGGGTGACAGGATCTCCCTAAACTTCCTCCTTGTAGGCCAAGATGGAGCCTGTGCAATTTTAGTACACCCTGCCAAGCCTGGCCAAGAGGAAAAGTCATCCAGATACTTAATCCAGATGGCTTTCTGAAGCTGACGCTGATAGTGGATGGGGTTTGTTGGTAGTCAGAGCAGTGACCCTGATCAAGGACCCAGGAGAACATAGCTACAGGCAGGTTGGCTTGATCCTTCTGCTTGAGATCCTGCTCATAGTTGACTTACCAGTCAAACTAAATGAATGTGATCTCGGCCTGCCAGCCAGATACATCTGAGTGGCCTCAGGGGAAATTCACCAGAAGCCAAGACAGTGCAGAAACAAGGGGTGGATGCTGTTGGGAGACATTTTCTTGGGTCTCCAGCATTTCTGTGCCTCCTGTGAGCAGAGACACTGACTACCTATGTTCCAGACTATGTTTCCAAGGATGTTGGCATGAGAGGAACAACCTCGAAAGAGATAGAATCTCAGTTCCTAGAAAGGGCAGGTTTACTTACAGACTTGGAAGACGGTACACCCTACCTTCTCTTTCTTCTACACCTGACTGGCCCCTGACAGAGACAACCATGATCAAGAGTGAACCCTTCTAGGCTGGGGATGTCGCTCAGTGGTAGAGTGCTTGCTTATCTGGCATGCGTGAGGCCCTGAGTTCGATCCCCAGCACCACACACACACACACACACACACACGTGAATTCTTCTAAACCTGGTGCAGCTCTTTCCAGAAAGTTCTCTATCTGTCCTCTCTGTGGCTCGCCTTTCCTCAGTTTCCTCTCTGCCTTCTTTGTAGCCAACTGTCTTCCTGCTTTACGTTCCCTGTGGCCTCAGGAGCTGTCCTCAAAATAGTTTCTGGGTCCAGGGAAGGTTTGAATGGAGCCAACTGTGAAGATGGGGCATGGACCAGCCATCATCCCAGCCACCTCAGGGCATAAGTTATATTTGTCGGGGGAAACTACAGACAGAGATGTGGCAGTGCGTCTGCAGCTCAAGGCACAGCAGGATGGGCAGTCTTGTTTAGGGTTCCAGAAGCACCCGGCCCTGTAACGCCCTTCATTCAGGCTGTTATGATATGGTGGGAGTTTCCTCTTGGGATGTGGCCTTGTAAAAGGACCTCTAAAGCTCAGCCACTGCCCCCCCTGTTTCATGTTGACTAATTCAGAAAGCTAAACTGGCTCTCTGCTCAGGGAGGAGGAAACATGCCTAGAGCCGTGTGGCTCTGTCTCCTTGGCCTGCTTTGAATGGAGTTCCTGGGAACTGCTCAGGAAGCAGTGGGCGTGTGCTGTAGGCAAGCCCTCTCTCTATTCATCTGCCCAACAGAGAAGTTTTGTGTTCTAGCACGTGAGTGTTGTTCCAGTCCCTAGGGCTGGACCGGATGCCAAGGCAGCCAATGTTTCTCGCTCCCACATTCATCCTCTGAGCCCCTGAGATGCAACCTTCCTGGCCCTTGCAGCCCTGTCCTAAGTTGTCGGCCCTTTCCCTCGGCCTCACCATGTAGCTGAAGCCCTGATTTCATGGCCAGTGCATCGTACAAGATCTCCCGAAGCTAACTGCTACCCCCACTAGGTGCTTTATCTGATGAGACAAAAGGAAGCAGTGTTGGTTCCTCTCCAGGGCAGCCAGGTTTCCTGGGGCAACAGCTGGGACCACTCAGATCCCCAAGAGGACACCAAGTCAATGAGACAGGATGGACTGAGAGCTGGGCTTCCAGGCCTCATTCATCCGCTGAGGCTCTTTTTAGACCTGAACAAGCCAATCCTCTGTTATGTACCTGCGAAATTCCTAGAAAAGAATAGAACTGGAGGTTTAAAGTCATGCATGCACCTAGATGGATGTGAAAATTTAACTTGAGGTTATCAGTCCCAAAGAGTAATTTCACTGTTCTAGTGTTTATGTACGATACAAAAACACCGAAAATGACTGCGCATGGTGATGTCCACTAGTAATTCCAGGTACTCAGGAGGCTGAGGCAGGAGGATCACAAGTTCAAGGCCAGCCTCAGCAACTTAGTGAGGCCCTGTCTCAAAAGAAAAATACAAAAGGGTGGGGAATATGGCTCAGTGGTAGAATACGACTGGTTTCAATCCACAATGCCACACACACAAAAAGGGAATTGAAATAAAATAAAAACATCTAAAACATTTGTTACCAAATATACCAACAAATAAAAGTATTTTCTTTTTTTTAAACTTTTTTTTTTAACTTTTAATATTTATTTTTTAGTTATCGGCGGGCACAACATCTTTGTTTGTATGTGGTGCTGAGGATTGAACCCGGGCCGAACGCATGCCAGGCGAGCGCGCTACCGCTTGAGCCACATCCCCAGCCCACCAACAAATAAAAGTATTTTCAATGCAGATTCTGCCTGGAAGCAGAATAGAGCCTGCTTGAATATTTCAAAAGCTAGCTGCCTTTTACACTAATGAATTGTCTCACCTGTCAGCACATCCATAATAAAACCTTCCCCCCCTGGAAATGGGCTTTTTAATCCAAAGCCTCTCCTCCCCACACCCCATGCCCTTGGCCATGCGTTCATCTTTCTCTCTGAGGCTGACCTGGTGGAGTCATGTACTTTGCTCTGGAAACCAGAAGGGTTCTGCCAAGTGTCCTCCCACCTAGAAGATCAGACAGGCGCTGACACATCCATTTCCATAATATCTAAACAGTGTCCTGTGGGAGTATAGTTCTAGAATGTTCATGCAATGACCTGGGAACAGAACTCCTTCTCCATGATGCTCTCCATTTAAAAAGCACCACTTCCTTGAGGTCTCCTGAGTGGCCCTTCCTAGTCCCCAGTTATTACACCTCTTCTGAGTAAGCTACCTAACTCCTGGGGGCAGAGGAAGTGACCTTCCAGAAGATAGCAGACACTGAGTTATAAACAGTATTTATACTAAGGATGATGAATTTAATTGTGTTTGAATCACTGTCACCCTTGAACCAGGGCACAGAGGTTTAGATTGCAAACCTTATAATGTTGAGAAGGCATCGTTGACATTTTGAAACTGGCAGAAGTATTTGTGAGTATTTGTGAGAGGTTCAGGAGAGAGAGAGAAGAGTTTGGGGTGACTAGATTTTCACCTGAGTAACTAGATGAGTGTACTTTTTTTTATTGAGATAATGAGATTAGGGGTTGGAAGAAGTTGGGGCTGGGTGTAGAAACTTCTAGTAAAGCATTTTTAGAGGGGAAAAAAAACACTCTGATCTTGATAAAGTGTAGGATCAGCTTTCAAAGTGTCCTTATTTGAATTCCCTTTGTTTAACTCCAAAAATTTGTCATTCTTAGAAGCTTAGCAATCTATTCAGTTATTTTCAATCCCGTTTACACCATCTAGGTACACCACCTTCTACAAATAATCCAGTGTAAGTGAGAAATAGAAAGTGAGAGGCGGGACATGAGGGAGATGAGTAGGGAGCCAGGATTCTTTGATTTGAAAAAGGGCTTATACTTGCTAACATTTTACTGTGCCCCATTCTTTGTTCAGTTGAGACCTAATGACATCTCCTATAGCATGGATATAGACCTTCAGAATGAGCAACTAGCAATTCTGTGACTCTTCAGCTCAAAATTTACAGAAATTAATATGTTCTCAGTGTATAAACATGTATCTTGCATGTAGATTTTTTTTGGGGGTACTGGGGGTTGAACCCATGTACTTTTAACCACTGAGCCACATCCCCAGCCCTTTGTTATATTTTGTTTAGAGACAGAGTCTCGCTGAGTTGCTTAGGGCCTCACTAAGTTGCTGAGGCTGGCTTTCAACTCACAATCCTCCTGTCTCAGCCTTCCGAGCTGCTGGGACTATAGGTGTGGGCCACCTCACCCAGCACATGTAGATTTTTTTATATTTAATGAGAAAACACTACTGCTGAGCACAAATCTTTTGAAACAAGGACTTATGGGTGGTATCATGATTTGATGGGAACTGGCTTTGTAGTTAGAATTGACTTTGAATCCCGGCTCTTTCACTAATTCATTCTGTGGTTATCTTACAAAACTTTTTAAAGCATCGTTATAATCACCTACTAAAAAAATGTGTAATGATAACAATGCTTGCGTATGTGTTTCGGTGAGGATTAAGTTGGAATTTCTATGTGAAGCAAACCAGAGGAGCTCCTGGTAGCACTAGTCACATTGCCCCTGTGTTCATAAAGCCTGAGGGACCACTCACAACTGGCAATATCCAGAAGTGCCCACCATGCCTCTCTCTGTCCCCTTCCCTTTGGTAGAGATTGTTTCCCAGACCCAGCTGCCATTGGCACTGATGCTTCTAGACCTGAGAGATGGCTAGGGAGTGACAGTCCAGAAGCTGTGTGGTACGCCCTCTATTGGGATGGCTACACATTTGTTTGTCTGAGCTGATAGAGAGCTCACCACTGCAAACACATGCATTTAATTAAAGCCGTGGATGAAATGCATACACTGGGGACACCAAGACACTGAATTGTATTAAAAGGATCCTGATAGTATTGAGAGACAATTTTTTTGAAAACAAATTCATACAAAGATCAATGTATTTTCAAACCTTATTTATGACTATTGAAATTATCTTTATTTCTGCAGAGAGGTGCGATTTCTCTTTGCATCGAAAGAGAACAAGAGAAAGGATTACCTGAAATAATTGTTTCCTAGGCGGGATGGTGGAGTGAAACTCCTGTGCCATTTCTATTTATTATTCATTTATTTATTTTTGGTTTGTGAGGCAAGCACTCTACCAACTGAGCTATCTCCCCAGCCCCTGGACCATGTTTATACTCTGACCATGAAGGTTGGGAACCCCTTCTGGGATGCTAAGAAGTTGAAATAGGTGGGGCTTTTTAAAAAATTAGAAGATAATTATGTAAAAGTTAAGAATGCTGCCTGGAGCCTTGATTATAAATAAGCTCATCTTCAGAGCCACTTGGAATAAAAACTTGCCCCCGACACGAAGAAGACTGACTCGGCAAATGAGGCGCATGCGCATTGGGAGAGGATTGGCAGGGAACCCCCTTTGCAGGGATCCAACCGCAAGGCAAAGGGACTTGGGGATTTGAGTTGACTTCCAGCAGCGTGACCTCAGTGCTTTGTGTCCTCTGTGGTCAGTGGAGCAGGAAGCTCTCAGCCAACATTTGCCCGCCTTTCAGTCTCGTCTGGATTGTTCCGTAGCCTTAGCTTTGTTTCCAGCCTCTGCTTCCATTCTTCTCTAAGCCTGAAAATAGAAACAAAACACACACAGCCCGGCATTCATCTCCATGGCTGTCGATCGGGGGTTGCTGCCTTCCCTGTACCCCCTGCAATGGTGTGTGTGGTTGGGAGTTCAAAGGGCATGCAGAGGACCTGCAGAGTTATTTATTTATTTAGGCCCTCGGGTTTGAACCTAGAGGCACTTTACCACTGAACTACCTCCCCAGTCCTTTTTATCTTTTGAGACAGGATCTTGCTAAGTCGTTTAGGGCCTTACTGAGTTGCTGAGACTGGCCTTGAACTTGCCATCCTCCTGCCTCAGCCTCCCGAGTTGCTGGGATGACAGGTGTGCACCACCGCCATGAACTCAGACCTGAAGATTTAATTAAATATGTGCTTGGATACATCTAGTACACAAGTGAAAGTGAACGGACTTTCTGTTCCCAGGATTTTAATCTAGATCCTCTGAAATTTTCCTTTGAAAATACAACGTACAGGAGCAAGAAGCTCTGTCCATCTAGAATTCTTGGCACAGCAAAGCTATTCTTCAAAAACAGACTGAGAGCCCGGTGTGGTGGCACACACCTGTAATCCCAGCGACTTGGGAGGCTGGGGAAGGAGGATCAAAAGTTTAAGGCCAAGTCCTGGCAACTGAGTGAGGCCATACCACTGAAGACAACTTCAGTAGTAGACTGTCTACATGCCACGGTGGTCATGCAGTGAAGTCCTTTGGACAGAAGGAAAGGAAGGTCCTTCAAACAGAAGGAAAATGCCACCAAACAGAAATCTGGGGCTACACAGTGGAACGATGCGCACCTGAAAAGCAGCTCCCTGGGACAGGCCAATGACCCTTTCCTTACTGTTTAAATCTCTTGAAAAGCTCATTGACTGTTGAGAAAAAACTGTTAGTGATGTAATGTGGGGCTTATAATATTTATGAAGGCAAAACTGTACTTTGTACAATAGCCCAAAGACCAGGAGGGGAGAAATGGGAATTTTCCAGAGTAAGGTTTTATATACTACCTGGGGCCCGATGAAGTATCTCCTGAAGGTAGACATGATAAGGGAAAGGTAGATACTGTAAATGCTAAAGCAACCACCAAAATAACAAATAGCTATAACTAAAAAGCTTAACAGATTAGCTGGGTGTGGTGGCACACCTCTGTTGTACAGCACTTGGGAGGCTGAGGTCAGAGGACCACTTGAACCAGGTATCCACCATGTGGCCAGCGCACTGGTTTCATTAATGAGGTTCTTGGCATAAAAGTTAGCTAGCGAGATCGAAATAAAACACACAGACTCAGTTACCTTTTTCTATGACCAGGTCCGAGACAGCTCCCCTCTCTGGTTCCTACCTCGAACCGCCCGGTAGGGCAGCAAGGATTACTCAGGGCTAGCAGGAGAGAGAGAGGGAGCACGCCAGGGAGTGGCCTTTTATTGGGGAACAAGAAATTCAGGGGAGAATTCCATCCAATGAAGGTTGAGGGGGGCCGAACTCCAAGCTCAGGGTCAGTGATTGGCCCCCGAGGTCAGTGGTCACTCACACCCCCACACGCACGGGTTCTCTCATCAGGAGAGGACCGGGAAAGCTCCGACACAGCCAGAACGCCTCAGACCCAAACCAAGAGTTGCCAGGTCACATGTGAGAATGGCTGTCCACACAGGTATTTAAAACCAGCTTGGCAGCATAGTGAGACCCTGTGTGTGTGTGTGGGGGGGGGGGGGGCGTTGCAAAAATAAAATCACAAAAAGTATCCAGTTAATTCAAAAGAAGGCCTAAAGAGAGAGAGACGAGATAAAGAACAGATGAGAGAAATAAAATAGAAGATAAATAGCAAGATGGTAGATTTAAACCAAATCATTCCAATTAATGTTAATGGTGTAAGCAATCCAATTAAAATGTAAAGATTGCCAAATTGGATATTAAAAAAGTCATATCCAAATCTGTGTTGCCTACAAGAAACCCACTTTAAATGTTCAACTTCTCTAGTAATTAGAGAAATGCAAACCAAAACTACCCTAAGATTTCATCTTACTCCAGTCAGAATGACAATTATCAAGGAATTCAAGCAATAATAATGTTGGCAAGGATGTGGAGAAAAAGGTACACTCATACATTGCTGGTGGTACTGCAAATTGGTGCAACCACTATGGAAAGCACTATGGAGATTCCCCAGAAAATTTGGAATGGAACCACCATTTGACCCAGCTATCCCACTCCTCTGTCTTTACCCAAAGGACTTAAAATCAGCATACTATAGTGACACCGCCACAACAATGTTCATAGCAGCTCAGTTCACAATAGCTAAACTGTGAAACCAACCTAGATGCCCTTCAACAGATGAATGGATAAAAAAACCATGGTACATATACACAATGGAATATTACTCAGCATTAAAAGAGAATAGAATTATGGCATTTACAGGTAAATGGATGGACTTGGAGAATATCATGCTAAATGAAGTTAGCCAATCCCAAAAAACCAAAGGCCGAATGTTCTCTCTGATAAGTGGATGCAGATCCATAGGGGATGGAGGGTGTGAATGGAGGAACTTTGATTGGGCAAAGGGGAGAGAGGGAAGGGGAGGGGACATGGGGGCAGGAACGATGGTGGAATGAGATGAACATCATTACCCTAGGTAATGTACCCTAGGTACATATGTGACTGCACATGTGGTGCGACTCTACATCATGTACAACTGGAGAAATGAAAAGTTGTGCTCCATTTGTGTACAACAAATTGAAATGCATTCTGCTATCATGTAGAACTAATTAGAACAAATAAAAATAAAATAAAAATGAATCATACTTGAAAAAAAGACATCCACTTTAAAGACTGGTAAGTTTTAAGATAAAGGATGGAAAAATATCATGTCAACCCTAATGCAAGAAATCTGTAGTGGTTATATTAATATCAGACAGAGTAGATTTTAAGCAAAGAATAATACTAGAGAGAAGTTTGTTTCCTAATAAAGGGGTTAATTTGCCAAGAGAACATAAATGTCCTCAACTTTTATGTACCCTGTCATGAGTCGTCCATGGGCTGTGTGTGGATTGTGTTGCACATAGTAGCCTCTGGAGGGGACAGGCCTGGCACTGCGAACTCCCTGTCAAGGGATTGATGGCATGATGTAGGTATGCCTCCCCCTCCAGCTCTACCTAAGATCCCGCACAGCACCTGAGATGGGTGTGACTCACCAAGATGTCAATCAATCTGCTGCCCACCAGACATTATGAAGCAAGACTCCACCCTTAAAACCATATCACCCTCTGATGCTCCCCGCTATAAAATAAAGGGATTCTGGGCTCACACTCTTTATTTCCAGTGTTCTTTCCAGTATGGAAGCTGACCCCTAAGGCCACAGAGCCATCTCTCCCTCCATCTGAAAAACTTATGTCTGTGTTGCATGATTTTTCTCCACTTTCTTAGTTTAATGTTGCAGCCAACTCTTTTAAACCCAGTCGTCTTATCTGCGTTGGTCATGGGCGAGAGTGCCCAATAACAGGGATTCAAAATAAATGAAGCAAAATGTGACAGAACTTCAAGAATAGGCCCATCCACAATTATAGTCAGAAATTTGAATATTCATGTTTCAACAGTCAATAAAAAAATAGCAAAGAACCCAATAAGGATACAGAACATTCAAACACTGTTATCAACCAACTTGACATGATTGACATTTATAGAACAGAACCCAATAGCAGCAGAACAGACATTTTCTCTTCAAATGGACGTGGAATATTTATGAGTATAAAATATTCTGGGCCATATAACAAGTCTTAATAAAGTTAAAATAATTCAATTCATACAATGTATGTTCTTTGACCACAATAATTAAGTTAGAATCAGTAAGAGAAAGCTATCTGGAAAATCCCCTAATATTTGAAAATAAAGAACACAACTCTAAATAGCCTACCATTCAAAGAAATGATCAAAAATTGAAATTTTAGTAAATCAAATAATGACAAAAATATGAAATAGGGACAAATTTGACAAAAGATGTATAAGATCTTTATTCTGAAAACTGTAAACCAATTACAGTAGACCAGAATAAAGGGAAAAATATATCATGTTCATCTCTCAAAAACTATATATTATTAAAACATCAATTTTTCTCAAGTTGATCTATAGGTTCAACTCCATCCAAATTAAACCTAGCAGATTTATTTAAATAATAGAAATTGACAGGCTCCTTCTAAAATTAATATGGATGTGCAAAGAACCTAGAATAGCAAAAACAACTTTAAAAAGAAAAAGTGTTAAGATTTATATTACCTGACTATTATTGTAAATTCAAATAATTAACACAATGGTCACACAAATGATCAAAAATAGACCCATATGTACTTGAGTAATTGATTTTCAACAAACGAGCAAGGAAAATGCAGTGGAGAAAGGATAATTTTTTCAATGAATGATGTTGGAACCACTGGATATCCATATGCAAAAAGTGAACTTCAATCCACACCTCATGTTATATTAAAAAGTCAAGGGGCTGGATGTAGCTCAGGGGTAGAGTGCTTGCAAGGCCTGGATTTGAGCTCCAGCAATGGGGAAAAAATCAAAATGAATTATTAACCCAAATGTAAGACTTAACAACCTTAAATATTCTAGAAATACAACATAGAAGATAATCTTTGTGACCTTAAGATAGGAAAAGACTTCTTAGATACAACCCCCGAAACAAAATCCATTAAAGAAAAAAAATGTTTTGGATAAACCAGACTTGATAAAAATTGGGAGCTTCTTTGTAGAAGAATAAACTCAAAGAAAATAGAAAAGATAAAATAATAAACATAAGAGAAAAAAAAATTCTGGAATAGTTCTCATCTTGTTAGGGAGATACGGATATTGAAGGAAAAAATAAGAATAAAAAATAGAGAAAGAAGAAAATGAAACTAAATACTCTTAAGATGGTAAAAACATCATTTAAAATAAATATAAAAGGACTAAATCTGGCAATTAATGTCTAAAAATGTCCAATTGGAAAAACTCAAATGCAAGTACATGCTGTTTAAAACAGGTAGAGCTGGTGGCGCAAGTCGGTCATCCCAGCGACTCAGGAGGGATAAATTTGACTAGGATGGCAAGTTCGAGGCCAGCCTCAGCAACTTAGGAAGGCCCTAAGCAACTTAGCAAAACCCTGACAAAAGAAAGAGAGAGAGAGAGAAAGAGAGAGAAATTAAAAGAGATGGGGATATTGTTCAGGGGTTAAATGCCCCTGGGTTCAAGTTCTGGTACCAAAAAAAAAATATGTAAGGAAAATATTCATAAAAATAAAGTAAATGTGATAATATTAATAGTTGGTAAAAAAGCTTTTGAACAAAAGAACATTGTCAGAGATAAAGAGACTCATTGCCTAATGAAAAGGTTTGCTTCAGCAAAAAGATATTACCATTCTAAACCTCATATACCTCATAATATAGCTTTAAAATATATGAAGAAGAAATGGATGGAACTTGGATTGTACAGAGGTAGTGAGGAGGAAGGGAAATGGTACTCTTTTTCCCCCAAGATAACATTTTTAAACTATCCTTTATTACACAATATTTCAAGCACATAAAAAAGTAGAGGCTAGTAATAGTGAATTCCTTTGTATCCACCCCCACTCCCACTCCCAGCTTTAATAGCTCATGGATGATCTTATTTCCCATATCTTCCTTACCCTGCATTTTAAACACAAACCCAGACATCATTTAATTTCATCTGGAAATAACTCAGCAAGAAATACTCATCTGCACATGTGCGCGTGTACACACAAACACACACACACACACATGCTGTAAATAATTTGGTATGGTAATTATATTCAGTAGTTTGTCCTTACAAGAACTCTTTAAAAAGGAAACTACCTTGCCATCATCACTCTTGCAAAATTAATCAGAAGTACTTGATTTCATTAAGTATCAAGTCAGTTGAAACCCTTGATTATATTATAATTTTATTTTCATTTATTTTTTGGTACTTGGGATTGAACTCAGGGGCACTCAACCACTGAGCCACATCCCCAGCCCTATTTTGTATTTTATTTAGAGACAGAGTCTCACTGAGTTGCTCAGTGCCTCCCATTGCTGAAGCTGGCTTTGAACTTCTGATCTTCCTGCCTCAGCCTCCCCAGCCGTTGAGATTATAGGCATGTGCCACTGAGCCCAGCTTCTTACAATTTTTAACAGTTTGGTTGGTTCCATCAAGATCCAAATAAAGAACATATATTCCTGGTTGTTGCTCTATCTGTTAAGTTTCTTTTAATATGTTGGTTCTCCACATCCTTCTTCCCCTTCCCTGCCAATTGTTCTGAAATCAAATTGTTCTTTAGAGCTTGCAGAGGCTGGATCTTGTTGACTGTATACCTGTGGTGATCAGAATCACTCATCTCCTGCATATCCTGTCAGTTGGTGGTAGAACTAGAGGCTTGGTTAGATACAGGTTCTCCTCCTCCTCCTCCTCCTCCTCCTCCTTCTTTTTGGCAAGACTAGTTCATGGGTGATATGATGGACAACCATCTTATTTTATCTCTATTTTGATGTTAGCAGACTTTGATCATGGTTTATATGTGATTTATGTTCACTAGATGTTGCCAAGTATTAATCATTTATTTCTCAATCCTTTCTCATTTATGCTCTGGAGCCTGGAGCCTGGAGCCATGGAGGTAGGGCCTCTGGCAGGAGCTGTGTTACAGAAAGGATGAAGTCACCTCCAGGAAACAGGACCCAGAGCAGGAAGGACATTGGGAGGAAATGGGTGGAATTTCCCTCCCGTCCTCTCACCTCCTGTTGACAGAACCTAGCCAGAGGACACAGGACAAAGGGATCAAGGATCACCTAGGAGGAGTGGTCAGCTGAGGGAAAACTGATGGGGGTGGTAGCCTAGTTTCCAGTCCTACAGGGAAGGTCAAGGTTGGGGTAAAGAGTCCTGGGCACAGAGTAAGCAGCAAAGACCCATAAGAGAGATGATTTTGTAGTTCTCTTGAATCCAATCAATCACATAATTCTTGAGCATATACTATATGTTCAGCATTGCAGCAGAGACTTTGGGGAATACAGAGAAAATTATCAAAATGACTGTTTTTCTGTTCCACTTATGTAGCAAATTCCTTCACTGCCTCAGGTCATTTTCACATGCCATGTCTTCAGCCTAGGATGCTCTTCTCCATTCCTCTCTCTTTGCCCAGTTCTCCTTAGCCTGAAAGAGGTCAGGTGGTGGGTACATTGCTAGGTACCTGAAGAGCCAGATTTCGGAGTACAGGCTGGCAATTCCAGCAAGCCTACACGTCTGCGTGCCAGCTCTACAAGCAGCTGTACCTCGAGGATGACAGAACCAGTTCCTTTCTGGAACTGCAGAAAGGAACACTCAGATTCTGCATTGGTGGCATCTGTGTTGACTCCCAGACCAGTTCCAAAATGGGGACTGTTCGTGCGCTACACCTGTGCATGTGAGTAGCTGGAATGCTTCATCTACTAAGGAAGGAAGCTCCAGGGCACACTCCTTTACCCCACAGTAATAAAAGAAAGTAACTCCTCAGCGTTCCTCCACTACTAGTGTCTGTTTCTCTATGAAAAACAGTGAGGAGCCGGGCGCGGTGGTGCACGCCTGTAATCCCAGCAGCTCGGGAGGCTGAGGCAGGAGGAGTGGGAGTTCCAAGCCAACCTCAGCAATGACGAGGCCCTAAGCAACTCAGTGAGACTCTGTCTCTAAATAAAATACAAAATAGGGCTGGGGATGTGGCTCAGTGGTTGAGTGCCCCTGAGTTCAATCCCCAGTACCAAAAAAAAAAAAAAAAAAAAAGCGAGGAAACAGGGACACAGGGAGATCTGGTAGAGACCTTGGGGGTGACCCAGGCAGCCTGCTGCAGAGGGTCTTGCTCTTAACCCCTGTTCTGCGCCTGCTCTCGCCCTCACTCGCTCTTTTCACTTTCGTTGTGATTTTCTCCTCCAAGGATGTCATCTTTTCACGTCCTGCTGCTGCTAGATTTGACCCTGGATTAAGCGGGAGTGCAGTGGAGAGAGGAGAATTAACACCCCTGAGCCCTGACCTAGACCAGCCCCATGCTCTGTCCCTTATGAACCTTTTCATGGTGGAGCCTCCCAAAGCCTAATGATCTGGGACTATCTTGCCATTTTGAGAAGGGACAACATAGAGTGGAGGTGGAACTGGGACCCCTGTGGAGCCAAGCTACAGGATTCAAATTGGAAGAGTGGAGGATAAATAGGTTAGTTTTCTGTCACATACAATTACCTTACAGTTATTTCTTACATGCATAGAGAGATGCTGCATTATTTTTGTTTTTGTTTTCTTTTTGGTACCAGGGATTGAACCCAGGGGTGCTTAACCACTGGGCCACCCTCAGACCTGTTTTGTAATTTATTTAGAGTCAGAGTCTCACTAAGTTGCTAGGTGCTTCGCTAAGTTGCTGAGGCTGGCTTTGAACTCATGATCCTTCTGCCTCAGCCTCCTGAGTCGCTGGGATTATAGGCATGTGCCATGGTGCCCGACTGCTGCATTATTTTTAATGCTGTAACAAACTGCCAATTTTGTTCACCCCAAGTTTGAGCCTTTGGTTTCTGCATTGTCCTCTGGCCAGTCTCACTTCATTTGAGGGCACACTCAAGCTGTAGGACTCATTGAAGCCTCACTGAGTGGCCTGGCCTGGGGGAAAGATGACAGAGATGGAGGAATGATTGACACCAACTCAGTTTCTCCAAGAGTCTAGGGGTGAGATGCCCTGACCTGCACTAGAGCAGATAGGATGGTGTCAGGGGTTAAGGCTGAGCAGGTGTCTCGGAGGAGAAAGCGGATTCCTCTGGAGGGCTGGGGCTGGAGAGCAACAGTGAGGTTAACACGTGAATTTGTGCATGTTCCCAGCCTAGCAACTGTGCAGCCAAGGGCCCGGCCACATGGACAGCACAAGGTCCCACCACCTATACTACCAGCAAGCAAGAGCCTCAGCAAATACAGTTGGTGGAGCTGTTTCCCTTTGAGGAGACAGAGAACCCGGTTCCCCTCTGCAGCCTGGGGGGCTTCCCATAACATGCCTGAGGGCAGTGAGCCTGCAGATTCACGGTGATCTGCCCTGGTCTGCATGTCACAGGGGACCCCTAGCCCCTGCCAGCCGTATTCTAGGAACTGCACCCTCCAGTGTCACCACTCGGATAAGTGGGAATCAGGCTCCATTTCCTTTGTGGGACTGTTTTTCATAGACACATGTGTCATCTCAGTTCCCACAGTGTAATAGCGACAAAGGAGAGAGTTTCTTTAATTTTCAGTATCAAAGGACCACATGTATGGAAAACGTAAATAATTACATTCTCTGGAATGCCCATCTGGCATTCTGGAGAAATCGATTTTTGCTTTTACAAACTAATATGGTGATAATGAGGAGTCAACGAAGAGTTGAAGATTGTCACTCGGGTGGTCCCTTGCAGATGCTGCAGATGTTGATAGTAGGGCAGTTGTGTGTTGGGGGCAGCAAGGGCTACATGGAAACCCTTTGTATTTTGCTGGGAGCCATTAGCCAAGTAGGTATGACAATTTCCTTGCCAGCGTACCCCATGTTGCTGACATGTTGCAGTGACATTGAATGTACTTAACCTTGCTCAAGGACCAAGGCAGATTAGGGTGTTCCCGGTTTTAAGATAATCTTGTTTAGGGCGTTCCCAGTTTAGGTTCCAGGTTTAAGGTTTAAGATTATTCCTGCTGGGAATAGGGCGTATCCTGCTGCCTGAGTTCCCCTTGAGTTCTCACGGGATTCAGACAGTATATTTTGGAGATAGAAGCCCAGTGGAGGTGGATTTGGGCAGAGAACGTGGATTTGGGAAGAGAACGTGGATTTCCCCAGAACGTGATTGTAGACGGCTGGTGTGAGTTCGGGAATAAAGAGTTGCTGTTTGAATCTACAAGCTGTGTGGTGGCTCGTGATTGTGTGCCCAGCCAGACTGCGGCATTTGGCGGCTTGTACGGGGAACTTCTAAAGCTTAGAGGTAAGTGAAATTTCTCACCCTTGAGGAAGAGAGAAAGAATGGGTGACCAATTCAAAAAACAATATGCTATTGTTTTGATTTATTTTGTTTTTATTTCAAGTTGCCTGTTCCTAGAACTTTCTCAGGCAAACTGGGGAAAATGGTTGACTCAAGGTTTGAAGTTGTTCGCCTCCGAGGAAGAGAAATTGTTAGAGAAAGGAGGCACCCCAGTAAGACCAAGAACAGTTAAGGCATATGTTGATAAAATACAAAAATGTAGCAAATGGCTTTTTAAAGACAAGTTATTAAGTATATCAATGGGACCATCATGGTATCCTGTAGAAGGATTTTTCTTCAAGAAAGAGATGACTAGTTCTGTTTACTACATTTGTCTAAGATCTTGGTTTTTACAGACATCTGATTAATTTACAAAGCTAAAATGTTGAAACATCAACCACTCTTTACTTATTAAGTTACATAAGGTAATATATTTAAGCATGTGTGTTTTCATAAATTGGTGAATGGAAAAAATGTTTAATATTGCTTTGGTCTGTGTCTTTGCTAAAACAAGGTTACTAAGTGTTAAGATTCTATCATGTGTAATTTATATACAAAGAGTATAAGAAGTTTCAGTTGGGTTTCAATTATAGTATTATAGTATCATAAAAAACATGAAAGTCTTTCATCTTATTAAAGTGGAGTAATTTGTCTAAATCAGAAATTTTATAAGAGTTGTTTCAGAATGTAAATTTATAAAAAGGGTTAACAGTTAAAAAAGAGATATAAAAAGATTCAAGATGTGGGAATATATTTTAATATAAAAGGTTAAAGGAAAAAGAAATGATTCTAGATGATATAATCTGTGTGGTAAAGTAAAAAGTTGTAAAATGCCATTTAAAAAGATTTTGAGGAAACTAGACTTAATTTAAAAGCTTGAGAAAGGAAGAAAGAAGAAAAAGGTATTTGTACATGGCAGATTGAGACAAAGCTTCTCAATGGAGTTAAAAAAAAAAGCCTTTGGTTGAAGGGCAGCCATGTAAACTAACATTAAAGCGATTTAAACAGAATCTAAGCCTCGTTTAAAAGAGTGAAGTTGTAGGTGGTGAAAAAGTACATTTAAAAGTACAGTATAGATGATAATTAAAAGGCTTTAAAAGGTTAAATTGAAGGTGGTTGAGATACCTTCATGGCGGAAAAAAGATTGCTTTATTGCATCATTCGAAGCCTAGTTAATCTTAAAGGCATTACTTTAAAAAAAATGGGAAGATAATAAGAAAAGATATTTAGATAAAGAAGATTAAAAATTTAAAGTGAAAAACTTTAAAAACAGAAGTACAGAAAGGTAAAAAAAAAGAGAGAAGATGTAGAAAGATAAAAAAGATATAGGAAGATTAAAAAGATGTAGAAAGACAAGAATTTTAAACCCACAAAATAGGAAACAAGAAAACTAGGAGAGAAAATAAGCAACTAAGGGTAAAAATACAAACCTTAGGAAAAAAAAAAAAAAAAACTAGAAGATAGAAACAAGATAAAAAATGGTTGAAAATGTCAAGTAAGGTATTACACAGATAGAAAATGCAAAAAGCTAAGACAACTATTAGATACAGACATACTTATTAAAGCAAAAAGAGGGAATTGGAAAGGGGTATATATCCCCCATAGATAAACTTAAAATAACCCTTTTTACTCTAAACTTTTAAAATTTGGATTCATAAGGACTTAGTGCTGCGGAAAGACATATGTATCCAAAAAATGTACATAAGCCTAAAGTACTTTGGAAAGATATTCTAACAGGACAATGGAAAGGTCCTGACCCAGTGATTGTCTGGAGTCGGGGGTCTGTTTGTGTTTTTCCACAGGGAGAACAGCAGCCCATTTGGATTCCAGAGAGATTAACTAAAACAGTTTCTACAGATCGAAAAGAAGATGATTTGACTCAAATCCATAACAGCTGATATCCAGAACTCCAGCTTGGCCATTCTTACATCTGCGACAGTGATTAACCAGGATGCTTTTTTCAATAGCTATTTTATTATTGCATTTTTCCACATCATAAGGTTCTATTTTTATTTTTTGAGCTCATACAAACCTAGGTTAATGTTTTTCTGATCAGTTTTATTTTTTGACTGTGGAGTTTTTAAACATTGCAATGGAGATTTCACCCAGGTAAAGCTACAAGGCCTTTACTATTTTCTTATGTGTTGTACGTTTGTGTACACTCTTGTGTTTTGTGTTGTATGTCTGTATGTGCGTATGTCCATATTTCTTGTATGAGGAGCGCTCATGAAAAAATGGATCCGAATTATTATTATTTTTTTATTCACGTGATTTAAATCGTTTAATTTAAATTATGTAAACAGCTGTTAAGGATTGTTTTTAAAGGTGGTTAACAGATGTTTGTTTACTAATTTAAATTAGGTAAAAAGCTGTTAAGGATTGTTTTTAAAGTAGGTTAACAGATCTGTTTGTTTACTTTCACCTTTCCTTTTCATTATATTTAATAATTCTTTTCAGGATAATGTCTCTTTAGCATCATTGCCAGAATTCCTATCTCCATCTCAGTGCTGGTGAAGAACTCAACAAGTAATGCTCAATCAAAGAGTCAACTTACTTTGGGAGGAAACGGATTTTGGGAGGAAATGGACATATTGATAGATTCCTCTGCTTTGAACTGCTTGCAGAACTTGCCTGGACTATGTAACTATCGTTTGATGGTGTCACTAGTGATGCAATTTTTATTTCCTTGCCAGCGCACCCCATGTTAATTGTGGTAGTGCTGACATATCTTTGCTGATGGTGTCACCAGTGATGCAATTTTTCCCAAGGAGCCGTCAATTGGCTTGGTGTCGTGGCATTTCTGTATCCTCCTCCCTTCTGCTAGTGATGGTCTAAAATTTGGGGGCCAATGGCTTATGCTGGACCGGTAGTCAGTGACGGGTATGATCCAATTGCAGTGGTATCAACCTAAGACAGGAGGCTGACGCCTAAAGGTCAGTTTTCCGATGACGGGTAAGAACCATATGTTGAATTGGACAACCTACCAGGCACGGTCCATAAGCCACATTAACCTCACTCCCCCACTGGCACCAAGGCCAAATTTGGGGGCCAACAGAGGTGAGGCAAAGAACCTCACCCCCCCACTGGTGCATAGACCTATCCACAAGTATGGCTGTATGCTGGACCGGTAGTCAGTGACGGGTATGATTCAATTGCAGTGGTATCAACCTAAGACAGGAGGCTGACGCCTAAAGGTCAGTTTTCCGATGACGGGTAAGAACCATATGTTGAATTGGACAACCTACCAGGCACGGTCCTTAAGCCACATTGCTTGTTGTTTAATTAATCAGAAGGGGGGAGATGCTGGGAGCCATTAGCCAAGTAGGTATGACAATTTCCTTGCCAGCGTACCCCATGTTGCTGACATGTTGCAGTGACATTGAATGTACTTAACCTTGCTCAAGGACCAAGGCAGATTAGGGTGTTCCCGGTTTTAAGATAATCTTGTTTAGGGCGTTCCCAGTTTAGGTTCCAGGTTTAAGGTTTAAGATTATTCCTGCTGGGAATAGGGCGTATCCTGCTGCCTGAGTTCCCCTTGAGTTCTCACGGGATTCAGACAGTATATTTTGGAGATAGAAGCCCAGTGGAGGTGGATTTGGGCAGAGAACGTGGATTTGGGAAGAGAACGTGGATTTCCCCAGAACGTGATTGTAGACGGCTGGTGTGAGTTCGGGAATAAAGAGTTGCTGTTTGAATCTACAAGCTGTGTGGTGGCTCGTGATTGTGTGCCCAGCCAGACTGCGGCAGTATTTTTTGCTTAATTTGGCTGAGAGTGTAAAATTGATCTAAAAAGAAAGCCTATTTTAAGAAAGACAAATTAATTTTTAAAAAATAGACAAACAGTCAGGTGTGGTGGCATTCGCCTGTAATCCCAGCCGATCGGGAGGCTGAGGCAGGAGGATCAGGAGTTCAAAGCCAATCTCAGCAACTTAGTGAAGCCCTAGGCAACTCAGTGAGACTCTGTCTCTAAATAAAATACAAAAAAAAATAGGGCTGGGGATGTGGCTGAGTGGTTAAGCACCCCTGGATTCACTCCCTTGTACCAAAAAGAAAAAAGACAACCAGGCCACCTACTTTCTCAGTGCGCTCCTTCCCAGACGATATTCCTCCGACTCCCTGTAGTAGGTTTGTTTGCCAATCTCTCTTTCCCAAAAGCGCTTGAGATCGTGGCAGGTGTTCCCGCAGAAGACCTCCCGGCGGCGGGCGTACTGATTGTTCATCCCCTGGAAAAGAAAAGAGCAGCCAAACCCTGTAAAACAGGAGCCCTCGGCTCTCCTGGGTACAGAGTCCGTGATAATTCAGACCCACTATTTCCACCAGGGAGACCCTGGCCAGCCACAGGACCTCTATGATAAGGCTCAGCTCACCACTCCCAGTTCTTGTTGTCAGGATACCTGAGACGTTGATGCAAGTGGAAGGTGGCCCATACCTGAACAGGTGGGCCAGGAACGGTCATTGGCAAACCCCCTGTCCTTCCTTCCTCCTTCAGGAAGAATCATTCCTCAGCTGTTTACTGGCAGGTGTGTGTACCACTAATTTGTGCACCTTGGACCCCCTCAGCCATGGCAGCATTCTGGTGAGATGGGTGGGACCTTCCTCACGATGGGGGACATTTGAGGAATTACAGAAACTGCATGAAAGTATATACATTTGAAAGTTTTCAAGCCCTTTATAACAGGGACCCCAATGTCTAACACACCCAGAGCAAGCTGCTTTGAGCTGCACCTGCATGCACACACGTGTGACCATTTGTACACGTGCTAGTGCTTGCATGTGGAATTATATATGTCAAATGATCAAAATGCTCTCTATTCGACATGAAGAAACTTTGCCCAAGTACCAGGACTCAGTGAGTTCAGCAGACAGATCAAAAACCAGGGACTGAAGCCAGGCATGGTGGTGCATGCATGTAATACCAATGATTCAAGGGGCTGAGGCAGGAAGGTTGCAAGTTCAAGGTCGGCCTTGGCATCTTGGCAAGCCTGGTCTCAAAAGTAAATAAATAGATAAATAAATAAATAAGATAAAAGACCTGGGAATGCAGCTCAGTGGTGAAGCATGGTTTTCTGAGTGACCAGGACAGTGGAACAGGGGAGGAGAAGAGATGGGTTTGAAGCCAGATGGCTACTCCAGTCCTGTGTCCCCACTGACCTTGTACCTTGTACTCATTACAAAAATTCTTTGGGCACCAAATTACTCATCTTTAAAATTTCTCTCAAATTCATATTTGATCACAAATGTGAAAAGTTTGCAATTTGTAAAATTCTGAATAAATAGAGGGGTTGACTATCCCTCATCCAAAATGTTTGGAACCAGAAGTGTTTTGGATTTGGGATTTTTTTTTGGGGGGGTGGATTTGGGAATCTTTACAAATATATAATAGAATATTTGGGGGACTAAGACCCGAGTCAAAATGTGATGTTCACTTATGTTTCATATATACTTTATACACATAGCTTGAAGGTAATTTTATATAATATTTTAAATAAATTTGTGCATGAAACAAAATTTCAAGGTATGGAATCTTCCACTTGTGGTATCCTGGAAGCACTCAAAAAGGTTTGGATTTTGGAGCATTTTGGAGCTGGGATTTTAAATCAGGGTTGCTCAACCTATGATTAAAGAACTTGGTCCTGGCCCTTTGATTATCTCAGACCATTGTCTGGCTTAGGGACATCACCAGCCAAAGTGAATTGAAAACACTGACGCCGCAAATTAGCAAGAATTTTCCCTATTCATCCATAATAGTGAGTGTTCATCTTCTTGGGTACGTGACCAAGAGTCATTTATCTCTATCCCTGGCCTGTTGGTCACCACTTAGTAATCCTTAGATGACAGGGCAGAAATCTAGGTTTAACAATCCTGCCACGGGTCCATGCCCAGAAAGAGCATTTGGTAAGAGCTTTTATCCCTGTGTCCTTTACAAGGTGAGCCCCGCTATGCCAGGACATTGGGATGTGTCCCATGTGTAGAAGAAGGAAGAAGTGTGTCTTTCCAAGGAATAGCAGGGTTCTCCCTGGGCTGAAGATTGACATCCCTCTCTACCTCCCTCTACTAGGTCACGTTACCACCTAACCAGTTGTTTTGCTACAAAATTCTGGTGACACGATGGTGAAAATAAGTGAGATCTTGTCCAAGAAAATGCACATTTCATTTTTAGACAAATACCTTGTCTTCCTTTCTCCTCTCCCCCATAGTCCTCATTATGAGCAGAACTGTAGCAGCTGCTGTTATCAATTTTATAGCTTCCAGGAAACAAAAGTAATGCCAACTTTAGAAATTCACTTTTGGAAAATCATAAAAAAAGAAGGCAGAAAGAAAACACTAAAGATATCTAGAGCCCCTCTCCTCCGCATCCTCAAGGGCTGACTCTGGGAGTAGGCAGGGTCTCCCCTCCAGTGACTTCAGGTATAATGGAGAACGAAGTGGATACAGACTTGTCACAGGCACTGGAACTTCGTGGGACAGCTGCTGGGGCCTGGGAGGATGAGGAAAGTCCCTGACTTGGTCTGAGAGGTTTCAGGACTTTTTAGGGGAAGGACAAGTGGACCAAGGGAGTAGAGTAACCAGGAGCCGGAATGGCCTGGGCGAGGCCTGAGGGACCTGCTGGGCCAGACACAGAAGCAGACATGGGCTCATTTAGGGTAGGGATGGGGGAAGAGACTGACCACAGTGCGGCCTGGGGCACTTCTTAAGGTGATGGACATGTCCTGGATCTTGTTTTTAATGATGATTACATACATGTCTGCCTTCTCTAAAAATTCTCAGACTGTGCACTTAAAAAGAGGGAGTTTTATTACCCTTAAACTATGCCTCCATAAAGGTAGAAAAAAAAATTCTTCTGTCTTTGGACTAGAGATTCATCCAAGATCCCCGACTCTATCTCACGTCCTGGGAGATTCTGTCAGCATCTCCTCATGAGGGTTCAGCCCATTCATTCCTCCACAGGGAACGTGTGTTTCTGTGAGAAGGGTCTCTAGGATGGGGACCACTGCTCCACCTTGCAGAAGTGATGAGGAGACTGTCATTGGAAAGCCCTTTGGAAACGGGGGATTATCCTAGATAAATAGTTCTAACCCCTTGGACCTCTTTAGCCAAGAACACCATCTACCAGACGGCAGCTATATCAGGAGAATCAGCGTTAACCTCAATGACAATTATGAACTTCATGTCCCAAAATCAATTAATGATTACACAGTCACATTAATTCAGCTCAACAAAACTTGTTGGACTTTGACCATCTGTGAGGCATCTATGACGCACAGGGTCCCACTAAAGTTTAGTGATCCAAACAAGACAAAGGAACGTTTGTCCCTCTTGAGGCCCAATGCTGTGCCAGCAGTTTAATTTCTCAAGTCTAAGGTTACATAGAGCATTAAAGTCAAATTAAGGAATTGGATATTTTTTTTTAAGAGTTTTGGCTTACACTGATCATTCTCAGACTTTTTGGCCAGAGTGGCTCCTTTGAGACCAGCAAAAGGTGCATAGCTGCCAACGTGCTCCATGCATAGACAGCACCTCATGAAAGCAACTATTTTGTGATTATTTTCCCCAATTTTTATTTATTTATTTTTTTGGCACTGGGGATTGAACCCAGGGGCGCTTAACCATTGAGTCGCATCCTCAGCCCTTTTTTTATTTTTTATTTTGAGACAGGGTCTCGTTAGTTGCTTAGGACCTCATTAAGTTGCTGAGGCTGGCCTTGAACTCAGGATCCTCTTGCATCAGCCTCCTGAGTCACTGGGATTACAGGCTTGTGCCTGACTATTTTTCAGGATTTTAAAAAAAGTTTAAAAGTTTAATCACTTTTTGAATTTTTCTTTATGATCATAACTTAAGTTGAAGGGAAGAGTTCCATTTCTGGGTTAGGTGTAAGGAAAACACACGGCAGCTCCCAAGTCTGCACAGAGCACATGCTGCAGCCCTGTGAGGGCACTAATAGGGACAGTAGGAGGTGGACTGGGGAAGAGGATCAGAGTCTTAATCACTATTGAGTGATGCTGAGCTTTCCATTTTTTTTTCTCTGTTATCCCTAGCTGAGTCTCAAGGCAACCTGGTACCCTGATCAATAAACAGGCTAATGAACTAAACAGACAATACTCAAAATGGCCAACAAATACATGAAAATATTGTCAATGTCCTTAGCACTCAGGGGAACATGAATCAAAACTATCAAAACTACCCTGAAGCCTGGGCGTGGTAGCCCATGCCTGTAATCCCAGCCGGCTGGGGAGACTGAGGCAGGAGGTTCTGAAGTTCAAAGCCAGCTTCAGCAATAGCAAGGCGCTAAGCAACTCAGTGAGACCCTGTCTCTAATAAAATACAAAATTGGGCTGGGGATGTGGCTCAGTGGTTGAGTGCCCCTGAGTTCAATCCCTGGTACCCCTCCAAAAAAAACAAACAACAACGACAAAAAACTACACTGAAATTTCATCTCACTCCAGTGGATGATGAAATTTGATGATAGCATCAAGAATATAAATAGTAAGGGCCTAGCCCAGTGGAACATGACTGTAATCTCAATGGCTCCGAAGGCTGAGGCAAGAGGATCATGAGTTCAAAGCCAGCCTCAGCAAAAGTGAGGTGCTAAGCAACTCAGTGAGACCCTGTCTCTAAATAAAATACAAAATAGGGCTGGGATGTGGCTCAGTGGTTGAATGCCCCTGAATTCAATCCCTGGTGCAAAAAAAAAAAAAAAAAAAGAATATAAATAGTAAGGGATGGGGTTGTAGTGCAGTGGTAGAGCAATTGCCTACCATGGATGAAGCACTGGGTTTGATTCTCAGCACCGCATATAAATAAATAAAATAAAGGTCCCTTTAATGACTAAAAAATATTTTCAAAAATAAATAGTAAGTGCTGATGATAATATGGAGGAAAGGCACACTTATGCATTGTTGGTGGGATTTTAAATTAGAACACTCTGGAAATCAGTATGGAGGTTCCTCAAAATATTGGGAATGGAACCACCTTATGACCCAGCTATTCCACTCCTTGGTTTTAATAGTCAGACATGAATACCCAAGTTTACAGCAGCACAATTCACAATAGCCAAACTACAAAACCAGCCTAAGTGTCTGTCAACATAGATAAAGAAAATATGGAATATATACACATGGAATTTTATTCAGCCATAAAGAAGAATGAAATGATGTTATTTGCTGGAAAATGGAAGGAACTTAAGATCATTATGTTAAGCAAAATAAGCCAAACTGAGAAGGTCAAGGGTCGTGTGTTTTCTCTATGTGGAAGCTATCAATAAAAAATAAATAAAATGGGGAGGGGTCACATGCAAATAGAAGGGAGAGCAGTAGAGGAAGGGGAACAGAGGTGGGGAGAGGGAGGAAGGAAGGGAAAGGGAAGATAATTTGGAATTAAATTAACCAAATTATATCATGTGCATGTATGAATATGGAACAATTGAGCTATTCTGTCTAACTGTAATGCACCAATAAAAATTTTAAAAATAAGATATTTTTTAAAAAGACTCAAGGCAACCCGAACCCAGAAATGGAACGTGGGCAAAGGGAGCTTCAAGCAGCTGTCTGGTTCTGGGGAGAGTAGACTTTTAATGCTTAGAGAATGGGGGAAATCATTTGTTGCAACAGTGAAAAAAATCGAATACGAGTCAGATCCGCAGACCAAAGCCTGAGGGCAGAAACACTTGCTCTCCGCTAGGGGGCGCTGCGTCCTAACAGAGGACAGCGAACCTCCCGACTCTCCTCACCTTAGAAGCTTCAAGGGTCCCAAGTGAGTGTGGCGGCCACAGCAAGCACACGCTGGAACTGGGTCACCAGAGTCCCAGCCAAAGGACTGAAAAAGGGGCGTGCAGAAAATTGGAAAGGAGAAGGATCGAGGGGTGTAGGAACTTATGTTTGAAGAAATAATAGTCAAAACTTCCCAAATTTGGCAAAAAAACAAAAATCATTGATCTGTAGAGTCAACAAGTTGAGCCAATTCCAAATAGAATCAGTAGAAAGAAAATCCATATCCAGACATATCATAGTCAAACTCCTGAAAATTGAGGGAAAAAAAACCCCAAGCATTGAAAACAGCTCAACCTTCAAAATGCATGAACAAAAATGAATGGAACTGGAAGGAGAAATACAAATACACAGTTACTGTTGGAGACTTCTTTTCTCCTCTCTTGATAATCAAAAGAGCTATTAGAGAGAACATAGTCGAGGGGAAATCACAGATTAAAAAAACAAAACAAAAAAACTGAACAGCTGGGCATTGTGGCGCTTTAATCCCAGCTGCTTGGGAGGCTGAGGCAGGAAGATCATGAGTTCAAAGCCAGCCTCAGCAACTTAGTGAATCCCTAAGCAACTCAGGGAGACCCTGTATCTACATAAAACATGAAAAAAAGGGGGAGGGGTGCTGGGGATGTGGCTCAGTGGTAAAGTGCCTTGGGTTCAATTCCCCATACTGGAAAAAACAAAACCCAAAACCACCATTAACTACCTAGAGCCAAGTGTGATGTACAGAATGCTCACCCAATGAAAGCACAATTTGGATTCAAGTGCACACTGAACAAACCATACAAAACTTTCCTGGAGCTAGTGAGCTAATTTAGCAAGGATGCAGGATATGAAATAAAGACACAAAAACTTAACATGTGGTAGCAAGGAGCATTCAGAAACTGACCTTTAAACACAGTATTGGGGCTGGGATGTGACTCAGTGGTGGAATACTGGCATGCAGCCTGGGGCAGGGGAGATGAGGAAATCAACCATTCTGTATTCTGATTGAGCTTGTAGTTAAGCCCACAAACTGCATGTGTGTTAAAATCCACTGAAATGAGGACACACAGGCCATTTTTAAAAACTATGTGTTGATATAAAAACAAAAAAATTTAAAACGTAGAACAGAAAAAGCTTTTAGTCAAATGTATTTATTTTGACTTTTTACCAATTCAATGAGATTCAGTCACTGAAGTATCAAAGATGATTTACTGTCATCGAAAACTACCAAACCTTATTACTTACTGTCCCATGAACCAGCAGCAACAGGATCACCCAGGAGTAGGTAGGAGTGTGGAATTTACCAAGCTCAAAGTCTGAATAAAAATATGCATTTTGGGTTGGGATGTAGCTAGAGGGCTTGCCTGGATGCTCAAGGCAACACACACACACACACACAAAGCATTTCAGCCTGATCCCCAGATGATTCATGTGATTGTTACAGTTTAGGAAGTTCAGCTTCAGAGTTATTAAGACCAAACCTGAAGTGCACCCTCCCATGCACTGGTCTTGGGAGAAGGCCGAGGAATGGCTCCATGGGAGCATTTGGGAGGGGGTCCCTTCTCTGGTTTTGGCATCTCTCAGTCAAAATGTTCTGTTTTTGTTTACCATATCTCATCTTATCTGAGTCTCATGTGAATGCTGGTACTCACTTCTGGCTTTCTAGAAGTTTAAGTTGTTTTGAATGCATCATTTAATTGTGTAAGTTAAATATGGAAAAACCTTATTAAGATTTCTAAGTCATTCCCAAGAAGACACAAGGAAGGCGTTTCAAAGGGAAAGATGAATCCCAGCAGCTGAAAAAAGCCAGGTTTACAAGGAGTAGGTCCATTTCTCTTCCCTGTAGAAATGTAAAATGCACCTCATCCCAGGCACACTCAGGTTCCACAGCTTTACCTTTGAGATGAATCTGCTCTGTCTCCTCAGCTCCGGGGCTCACAGGGGTCCTGAAACCTCAGGGTCTCCACCTTTTATACCAGGCGTGGAGAGTTACAGGAACGCCCAAGCCGGTCAAGGTTACAGGCCCGAATTAGTAGCAGAATCACAGAGATCTCCTTCCAGGTGGAAAATAGTCCCCATCCCTGCTCCCACTGCCCACCCCAGGACAGGCAAGCCTCGGGTCTGGCAGGCTCTGCGGGGGGCCATGACTTGGCCAGAGGCAGAGCTCAAGTTTAGAGCATGCTCAGGATTATGTGTGAGCAGGAATCCTTAGAGCAGCAGGCAAAGCTGCCCTCCAACTTTGGAGGCTAAGGAGCCCTGGTTGATGTGATAAGTCACACTTTGGGGTCACCTTGCAGGATGACTTAGAGAAGCGTGTTGTTCTTTGGAGCTGTTAATCCATGGATAGAGCTGGGTGGTGACAGACTGGTTTCCAGCAAAAGGCATCAAACCAAGAAGGGCTTCTCCATCCAAAGTGCCCTTCACACCCTTTCAGTGAACATGCTGTATTCTTTAATTTTTTTTTTTTTTAGTTATAGGTGAACACAATACCTTTATTTTATGTGGAGCTGAGGATTGAACCCAGTGCCTCACATGTGCTAGGCATGTGCTCTACCACTGGGTTACAATCCCAGCCCCCAAGCTGTATTCTTGAATGGAACATGTGGGGTAGTCTCTGCTCCTGAGAGTAGACATGGGTCAAGTTGTAATCAAACCCTTTTGCACTCTGATGGGCATTCTTATGACAGGTTCCAAGAGTCACAGAATCCATGCCAAGGGTGACACTGATATCACTGGAGGTGAAGAGTATCCCCATGGGATGGGGTATTGCTCAGTGGTAGAGTGAATGCTTAGCATGCTCGAGGCTCTAGGTTCTGTCCCCATTGTTCCCCCCAAATCCATTTTGACTTAATGTTTTTCTGCTAATAACATGTTATATACAAACAGAGAGAATATGATAAAATGGCAGTAAAACATTTCTAATGTAAGATCGTGAGGTTTTTGTTTTTTATTTCTTGTTGTTTTTTAAAATTATTTTTAGATGTTGATGGGCCTTTTATTCATTTATTTATATGTGGTGCTCAAAATCAAACTCAGTGCCTCACACATGCTAGGCAAGCGCTCCACCACTGAGCCACAACTTTTTATTTGTTTTTGAGATGGGGTCCTCCTATGTTGCCAGGCTGGTCTCCAGCTCCTGGGCTTAAGTGATCCTCCTAGCCTCAGCCTCTCGAGTGGCTGGGACTGTAGGCATGTACCACGGTGCCCAGTTAAGATTTTAAATATTTATTTTCTCTTTTTAAAAATCCACAGCATACTGAGGATTTAATAGGCAGAAGATTAGCTTGAAGTGTTGGTGTTGGTGTTATTGTTAGACTGACACCAAACTCTAGGAAATCTTTTTGATTGATTGATTGTGTGTGTGTGTGTGTGTATGTGTGTGTGTGTGTGTGTGTCTGTGAGTGTGGTGCTGGAAATCAAACCCAGGGCTTTGTGCATTCGAGGCAAACACTCTACCAACTGAACTATATCCCCAGCCCTGGGAAGGCTTTTTTTATTACATTAAGTTCACTGAAGCCTACATTCAACTTCATTGAATCCATGAGTAAGTCCTCCAAGAAATGGCTTATAAAGTCAAGTGTAACTTGCGACCTCTCTTGGGCTCACAAGTGATCTGGAAACCCCACCTGGCCCACTAACACAGCATTTCATAGCCTTTCTCATTTTTTTAACTTCAAAGAACAAGCATTTCTGATTTTCCCAGTTCCACTAAATTTTGAATGATCCACCTTCTGAATTTCCAGAATTCTATTCTTTATTTTTAATTTATTCAATGGATTTGACTCTTAATGAAGGTCTTCTCAATGGGAATGAAGCTGAGCATCTTATTTAGAACGAAGATGGCCCTGAACCCATGTTATCTACAGACTTTCTCTAAGAAGGTTAAGACTCCAGAGAATCTGAAGGTGTGTGTGTGTGTGTGTGTGTGTGTGTGTGTGTGTGAGAGAGAGAGAGAGAGAGAGAGAGATATGCTGGTTTGGGAGATGATGTCTCCTAGGACGGAGACTCTGGCTAAAATTTCCTTTTCTTAAGAAAATAAAAATGTGCAGGGCATGGTGGCACATGCCTATAACCCCAGCTGCTCCAGAGGCTGAGGCAGGAGGATTGAAAGCTCAAAGCCAGCCTCAGCAACTTAGAAAGACTCTAGCTCAAAAAAAGAAAGAAAGAAAGAAGAAAGAAAACTGAGGCCCAAGAGCAAATACCTTACTTGAGATCTTGTTAATAGCAAGTGACAGCTGTGCATGGTGGCACACACCTGTAATACCAACTACTTGAGACACTGAGGCAGGAGGATCAGAAATTCAGGCCAGCCTGAGCAATTTGATGAGATAATTGTCTCAAAATGAAAAATAAAAGCGGCTGGGAGTATAGATCAGTGGTAGAAGACTCTTGGAGTTTCGATCCCCAGTCTTGCAAAACAAGTTAATGAATAAACTGTAATAAGTGACAGATTGGTTTTGGAATCCAGTAGCCTAATTTCAAATCCTTAATCCAATGTGAGCTCCAGCCCCTTACAGGTGACCCCTTACTTAGAGGCCACACCCAGACTTTCCCGTGTCTCTGCCCCGCTGTTTCCTATGATGAGCTACATAGAGAAGGAAGTTGAGACTACATGAAGAGTGTTGAGGGTTAGCAGATATAAAAAAAGAAGAGCAATCACACGCAGGTCAGATTCCCACAGGACTTCCCTGTGTTCCACAGGACAGTCACAGTAGTGGAGGGCATAAGGACTCTTGAGTTGGGCTTGATTTTGTTTTGCTTTGTATGAACTTTGTGTTTTGGAATGATTAAAGGCTCACAGGAAGTTGAAAAGGAATGTACAGGGAAGTCCTGAGCACCCGTCACCCAGCCTCCCCAGCCTTAGCACTTTTCTCTAAGGAGAAAGGTATTAATAAGCCACCTCCTGGCACTGGGTGTGCCTGGGGAGTGGAAGTGGGCATTGTGTCTCCAGCTCCTGTGTGAGTCATGGGGACAGCGCAGAGCCTAGTTGATTTCTAGTCACACTTACTCCTGAGTCAACCCAATATGGTGGACAGCATTTTCTGGGCTGAGAGTTCCAATGACTAGCTTCTTGGACTCTGCCTGGCAAGACAGGGTTGTACAAAAGCTATGTGACTGAAGTGGTTTTGGGAACCAGGACAGAAGCAGGGGCCACAGCTCTTGAAGTCTTGGGAAATGCCCACTAGGCAGGGCATTTGGAAATGAAGCTGCTTTGCCCCTCGGTGTGGCTCCTGTCCCAGAGCACAGCCTGGTAAATGGAGAGGTTGCTTCTGTTATTACTGGTGTTTTCACAGCAACAATAAACCTTTCCTCCTTCTCCCTTCTAAGAAATAGGGGATTTATGCTGCCTTCGGTTTTTGACCATCGGTTGTCCCAAAAATAAATGAAGGAAAATTGCAGGGGTTGCCAAGGCCCAGCTGGATTTGGGAACATTTGCATTTGATACACTATGTGTTCCTGGCTCTCGGAGCTGGGCTTTTAGATGTGGTGGTGGGAAAGGCAGGGAGAAATAGCATGAGGAGAGGACTTATCTATGGAAGATAACAACTAGGTTTAAAAAAACCAGGAATCCTAACCATCAGGAGTTGATCTGGCACCAGCAAAGTGGGAACCTGACCCAGCCAGCCGCTTCACAGAGAAGATGTTGTGAGGCAGGGAGTTGCTTTATTGAGTTTGGGGGGATGAGTGGAAGCTGAAGAAGTTATAAGCCCTGTCAGAGAGGGCTGGCAGGAGACCCACTTATATCCCAGTGTGTGGACATGGCAGAGCCCCGGGGAAGACTGTTGCTGGCCCTTGTGATGGAGCCCCCCGTTTTAATCAGTTTTGATGTCACTGTGACCAAAATATTTGGTGAGTGGCACCACCTGTAATCCCAGCAACTTGGGAGGCTAAGGCAAGAGGTTCGCAAGTTCAAAGCCAGCCTCTGCAACTTAGTGAGGCCTTGAGCAATTCAGCGAGACCATGTCTCTAATAAAATATAAAAAAAGGACTGGGGATGTGGCTTAGTGGTCAAGTGCCCCAGGGTTCAATCTCTAGTACCAAAAGAGAAAGAGCAACTTAGAGGAGAAAAAGTTTATTTTGAGCTCACTGTTCCAGAGGTCTTGGTCCATGGTCAGCGGACTCCATTGCTCTGGGTTGGGGCAGAACATCGTGGTGGAGAAAAGTTGCCCAGCTCATGGCAGCCAGGAAGCAGAGAGAGAAAAGAGTCAGCGACAAGATATATAATCCCCAAGGGCAGGTTCCCTGACCTACCTCCTCCAGCCATGCCCCACCTGCCTACAGTCACCACCTAGTAATCCATTCAAATTATTAATCCATCCAATGGCCTAGTCCTCCAGTTAGGTTTACAACTCTCAGAATCTAATCATTTCACCTCTGAATATTGCTACATTGCCTATCATGAGCTCTTGTGGGGCGACACCTCTTATCGACACCATAACACCCCTCACTGGAGGAAGATGCTTTCTTTTACTACTGAGTTGCAAGGACTGCCCTCAGCTGTGCTTAGACCTTTAAAGGCAAGTTCAATGTCAATAACACAGAAATCGTGGGGTAGGGGGAGCCAACACATTTCTTCAGCTGATCCCAAACTCTTAATCATTTGGGCTTTGGGACACATGAAATATTCATATGGGTCACGTGACATTTCCAGACTTGACTTGACTGCTTTTCTGGGTTCACCAGGCCAGGAAGGATCTCCCCAGAGCTGGTAGACAGACCTTCCTATTTGCTATCAACAGTCTTCCCTCCTGATGCTCCACAGGGCAGGCTTCATTCCTGCCAGGACCACACCATGCTTTTACAAGGACACGTTCATTATGCCCATACCTCATGGTCAGAAGGAATGTGGAAATAGTAAGAAAAGATGGAGTGTTTCAATTTAAGCCGAGGAGGCAGATTTTCTATTAGAGGGAAGAAGGAGAAGATGAAACTAGTATTTCTGGATGTTATATTGTGAAGCATTTTATGTTGTTTTGTGGTTCTTCACTGAAAGTCCTTGCATAAAATTATCTTCCCTGAAAAAAACTGAGGCTGAGAAAGACCGAGTAGCATGGCTGGGACTCACATCTGCTTAATCTCAAAGCATGAAAGCGCTCTTAAAGCTGCTTTGTGTCTGGTTGAAATTGGCCCATATACTGGGCATATTAAATGTAAGTGGTAAACATCCACAGAAAACATGCTTACCATGGCGTAATTCGAGCCGCGCTTGTCTAAAGCGAGTCCGTGAGTGGAGTCACCGTTTAACAGGGAGGAGGTAGGAACATCAAAGTTAAATCCTTGATACTTAAATAGAAAGCAACTATTAGCCAATGTGGTCAATTAAAGAACAGATGACCACATAATGTCCAGTTAGGATGGAGCTGTAAGGGTTTGCTCAATGGAGAGAGAGGCTTGGAGTCAGGCTGTGGGTTCTGGAAACCCGTTGACCCCTTGGGACCCCTGAGAGCTCCCGTAGCTGTGAATCTCATGGCAAGTGCTCAACCTCTGTCCTGAAGTGACTATGGACCGACTGGAAAACAGGAAACCCTCATGAATGTACAGCCCAAGGAACCACATCACCAAGCACAGGCAGGGAGAAGGTGTACAGGGCCAAGGTCACAAAGGTGTGGGGACTCGTCTGCAAATATTCCAACCTATTTTCCCTGAGAAATGCTAGTCCTTGACAGTCATGACATCTTTTAGTTTAGTTTAGTTTTGTTTTAAATTGGCCACCATAAATAAAGAGGTCTCTGTGTGGCTGGGCCAAATCCAAGGGAAGTCTAGGAGTTGTACCAGGAGCCTTCTGAGTGGCGGTATCCCTTATGCCACTGTCTCTGGTGACTATAACTTTGGACAAACCTGGGCCCCTTCACCAGGACCAAGGGGATTGTTAAACAGGAAGCAGTATCTTCCATCTCCTCTTGTGTTCGCTCAGCAAGTCCAGTCCCAGGCCTTCTGCTGACTCTCAGCTCCTTTCAATCAATAGCAAGATCAGGTCATGATTGTGATCCTGTTATGATAAAAACTGAATACAGCAGGGCGTGGTGGTGCACGCCTGTAATCCCAGCGGCTCAGGAGGCTGGGGCAGGAGGATCGTGATTTCAAAGCCAGCCTCAGCAACTTAGTGAGAGGGTTCAAGACTGTGGGTTCTGAAAACCTAAGCAACTCAGCAAGACCCTGTCTGTAAATAAAATACCAAAAAAAAGGGGGGGGGGGGACTGGGGATGTGGCTCAGTGGTTAAGACCCCCTGGGTTCCATCCCTAGTACCAAAAACAAAAACAACAAAAACTGAATACGGATCTTTTAGGACACTTTTTAGTTGGCAAAGTGCTTTTCAGTTACATTATCTAATTTAATGAGTTATCAATGAGGATAAGGAAAAATGTTAAACGATACAACAAATATAATCAAAGACATAAGACAAGTGTGGGAAGCCCCCCAAATGATGGTGCCTGCTACAGACCCCACTGACACAGCGCCAGGACCTGGAGCGTCTGTAGGGAGCAGCCCCTGCACTCTGGCAGACGCCTCCCTCTGAGGCTGCTGGGGGCCTTAGTGGTCCAGAACACTGAAGTCCCTGTGGTGGGGGCATCTGTAGGGAGTTGGAGGTCCATCCCCCTGGTGATTTCTCTTCCAGGACCTTATTTAAAATTGGCCATAGCCAAGGACAAGAGTTGACAACTTGACAGGACCTGAGCCTGTGTCTCTTGGCCTGAGATTTACAAATCTGATCCCTATTCCATTACCTTCAGATCAGTGGTCCCTGCTGGGCTGTACAGGGGGACACCTTAGCAAGCCGTCCTGGATTACACCAGCATTGTCACCAGACAATGTTCCATGTCATTCTCTGAAGAAAAAGATCCTCTGGCAGTACTTCTGGGAAGATTATTTTGGGTGAGGGACTTTTTTGGGGTGTTTCCTGACACTCCACATGAGGCTGTTGAGTCCAGTCACATCTGCCCAGGCACGCCTGTGGGTTCCAAGGGACGTGGCTTTGGAGGGCAGTGCTGCCACAGAGCAGCTCTCTGGCCAGCCCCGAGGCCAGCTCAAGGAGACAGGTTGGCTGAAGGGACAGTGGGATGGGGCTCTCCCCTTGCTGTCACCAAGGGTGGTAAGCAAATACTTGTACAGGTCCTGGTGTGACTGGCGCCTATGTATGCCCCCATTGGCCAGGGCTGCTGCTGGACAATGGGTTTGAGGGCCTCCAGAGGCCCAGGCCTTCTCCTGTCGGTGGAGGGCTCTGATGGTGTTAAGTGCCAATCAAGGTGTTGCCAGGGCACCTTCAGAGGGACTGGAAGAGTTCAGAGGCCCAGCTAAGACTAGTAAGACTGGGCAGTGTCAGAGCTTGGCCTTGGAAAGCCACCTATCATCCTAAAGTCTCCTTGGACACACTTGTGAAATGAGGGATTTAAAGGTCATCTCCAGTCCCCAGTATACACTGGTTTCATAAACTTAAGACCATGAGTAGGTTTTAAGAGATCCATGGACTCCTCTGAGCGTCACGTGTGCCTTTGTTTGTTTACTTATTTGTGCATTTCTTCCTGAAAAGAGAGTTGATAACTTCCTTAAGTCCTCAAAGGGCTCAGCAATAACAATACTTATAGACCATGCCCTGTGAAAGAAGAGTTATTCTTTTTTTTTTTTTTGCTGGACTGGGGCTTGCTAGTGCTAAGCAAGTGCTCTGCCCCTAAGCTGCACCTCAAGCTCTTTTTTATTTTGTTTTTTATTTTGAGACAGGATATCACTTAGTTACCCAGGCTGCCCTCCAACTTGCAATCCTTCTGCCTCAGCCTCTCAAGTAGTTGGAATTACAAGTATGCACCACTGCACTGGGTGGGAAAGCATCATTCTTAGTCTTTAAATGAATTAACTTATATCTAGTCCTCACATCAGCCTTCAGAGGTGCAGAGAGGATAAGTAATTTGCCCAATGCCACATAGTGGGCATTTGGATGCTTTGGCCCAAGATCTTGATCACTACATTACATGTGGGTAAGGAATGACCTTTCCTAAAAGTGTGTGAAAACAAAATAAAATAAAACAAAACAAAACAAAAAAAACCCAAACCTCATTTCTACTGAGGCAATGCTATCAAGGTTAACAAGGTGTTTTAAGGTTGAATTTCTCTTCTAATTTAAATCGTTTTACGATTAAATCGTTAGGACTGATTTTTTTTTTTCATTAAGAATAAACTCTATGCTATGATGGTGCATATCTGTAATCCCAGCAGCTTGGGAGGCTGTTACAGGAGGATCATGAGTTTAAAACCAGCCTCAGCAACTTAGTGAGGCCCTAAGCAATTCAGTGAGACCCTGTCTCTAAATAAAATACAAAATAGGGTTGAGGATGTGGCTCACTGGTCACATGCTCCTGAGTTCAATCCCTGGTACCCGCCCCCCCACCCCCCAAAAAAAAAAAAAAAGGAAAAGAATAAACTATGTAGTAAATCAATTGTGATAAATCAATAATAATGATTTAAATAATTAATAATAAAACCTTATTAATGGCTATGTATTCATAAGTTTTACAGTAGGCGACGGAGCTCAGCTAATCACTATTTTTGCAGATCTCTGTAATTGTTCCGTAATATCCTCTGTAAAATCCATCTTGTTATTCTTCACAAAGATGGTTAAAGATATACCTAGTTCTTGCAAGGGAAAATTAGTTATTTTGCTGTAACAGTACTTTAGCTTATGGTTTGGGGTTACCCAAACATGTATCCATTAAAAAAAAAAAAAGACATAAAGATAAAGGAGACAAAAAAAGATGACATTACTTGTAAAACATTTTTCTGTAGAACAGCCAACATGGAAAAATCACTTCATTATAGTGAGGCTTGATGGCCTCTCTCAACTTTATGCTTTAATGCATTTATTCTGGAAACTATAAGGTCTTTAAAGTCTGTGGCAGATGACTACCTAGTTCTTTAGATGTAGGCAACATATATGGTGTTTTAGGCATTACATTTCTAAAGTTCATGACCACTTAAGGCCTACTGACAGCTATGACAGCTTTTGAAATGTGGGCAAGGCCTGGAGTGACCAGTGTGTGGCCAGCGGGGACCAGGATACTTTCCCATTGAACATCATGAACTGACTGATTAAATTGGGGTTCAAAACAATTTCCTCCTGACCTCTCAGATGTATTAACTGTGGGTAGTATTCTTCTGGAAGCTTCTTCCACCTTCAAGATTGTTCTGTAGTTCTGATCTTGTCCCTGTCCTTTCCTTAGCAGAGTTTATGGGGACCCGATCTCTGAGCTGCTTTGCCTGGCCTTTACCTCTGTGCTGCCCTACCAAGGCACCAAGGCACCAGGGCTCCATCTCTGTCCCTGTTTCTTCTGTCTTCTCTTTAATGAGCAATGAGTCTTTTATTCTTTTCTTTCTTTCATTCCTTTTTTTTTTAAATTAGGGAGTGCAAACTGGGCACGATGTGGCATAGCTGTAATCCAAGCAACCCAGGAGGCTGAGTCAGGAGAATCACAACATGAAGTCCAGCCTGGGCAACTTAGGGAGACCCTGTCTGAAAAAACAAAAATTAATGCTGGGGATATTGGCACATGCCTGTAATCCCAGTGGCTCAAGAGGCAGAGACAGGAGGATCGTAAGTTCAAAGCCAGCTTCAGAATCTTACTGAGGCCCTAAGTAACTTAGCAAGACCCTGTATCAAAATTTAAAAAATAAAAAGGGCTGGGGATATGGCTCAGTGGCTAAGCACCCCTGGGTTCAATCCTTGGTACCAAAAAAAGAAGAAAAGAAAAATTAAAACAAGGCTTGGGGATGTAGCTCAGGGGTAAAGCACCTCTGGATTCAGTTCCCAGTACCACAAAACATCTTAAAAATACAAAAATTAAATTAAGGAATGCATATACACAGTTTCCACCTGGAAAGCCATCTTCAGCCCCCACTGCCTGGTAGTCTGAGGTGGCCTGAGCCACTTCTTCCTCTTGCCCCCTTTCCAGAGGGGAGGAGCCAGATCTGGACTCTCCTCTCACACACTTCAGGGCTTTGTGGGTAGGAGGTGTTCTGGCAGGGGCGTGTGGGTCCAGAAGAAGAATAGTGACAAATAAATGGGAATAGCTCATGGTTCCTTGAATACTGCCAACTATGTGCTGAGCTGATCTGTGAATGACACATCCGGTTTCATTTAAAAAAAAAATGTAATCTAGAAGGATCAGTACTTATGCACCAGGGGAGTTGTAAGGATGCCAATCAAGCAGCATGAGCTGGGCGGTGCATGTGGAAGGCAGTGGGTCTGGAGCATGAGGGTGCACAGGCAGGGATGGTCCCCTGGGGATGGAGCAGGGTTGGCTGCTGATGGTTTCTGTTATCTCTATGGGAACTGCCATTGGCTGAAGGGAATTGATGTGGCCAACTGTGGGGAGCCATTCTCACACGTGACTGGGCAACTCCCGGATTGGGTGTGAGGTGCTCTGGCTAAACTGTGTCGGAGCTTTCCCGACCCTCTCCTGGTGCGAGAGCCTGTCCGTGTGGGGGTGTGACTTGACCACTGACCCTGGGGCCAATCACTGACCCTGACCTTGGAGTGCGGCCCCCCTCAACCTTCATTGGATGAAATTCTCCCCTAAATTTCTTGTTCCCCAATAAAAGGCTACTCCCTGGCGTGCTCCCTCTCTCTCTCTCCTGCTAGCCCTGAGTAATCCTTGCTGCCCTACCGGGTGGTTCGAGGTGGGAGCCAGAGGGGGAGCCGTCTCGGACCTGGTCATAGAAAAAGGTAACTGAGTCTGTGTGTTTATTTTGATCTCACTAGCTAACTTTTATGCCAAGAACCTCTTTAATGAAACCAGTGCGCTGGTCGCATGGTGGAATTGCCAACGAGATACATCCTCCCCAGGGAAAGACCCCTAGTGACTAGTTGCTGCTATAGGAGTGCAAGGGGTCAGCCCAGGTTCCAACTTGATGGTCAATGGGAAAACATCCTGAAAAGAGCATGGGGATCAGGGGCTGAGACCCTGGAGGGATGAGGGTCTGGTCAACCTGCCAGTTAAGCCATATATAGCAGCAGAGGGGCTGCTGGTTCCAAGTGAGGGACTGTCAAATGGGAAGGAGGGTTGGGGAGATCAGATGGGTTGTACCCTGAGATTAGCAGCAGCTGAAGGGAACTTAGTCTGTCCCACAAATCTTGTGTTTGCCAGGGAAAGTCGACCAATCAGGATCTTAAAGGAGGTGGAATCAACAGCAAAGAGAGGCTATGATGGGATTGCGGGTTTCCCCTCCAGATTGAGGCACTAGCTCCAGAGACTGGGGCTGTTGGTTGCTTTGATTATAAGGGAGCCTCTCACCAAGGACACACCCTCCCCATGCAGTGGGTGAAATGATGGGTCCGAGTGGGAATACAAAGATCAGGTCCTTTGCCTGAGCTGGGAAAAATCTGAAGGGCCACCCAAGCTTCCCGAGGCATCAGCAAAGGTTTCTGTTGCTTCCTGGCATAGCAATTTGTCCCTTGTCTGCAACTGCTGTTTCCCCAGAGCACTCAGGAGATCGCCTTGCAGTCTCCAGGCAACTCCCAGGAACCTCCTCTGCGACACAGCCCACAGCGATCATTTACCCTGGTACAGTGTTCCCTCTTGTTTTTCTTGTATTTATTGATATCATCGTAGTAAAACTTGTTGGAATTTTCAGTGAAGTAGAAATATCTACATCTAGCCACTCATCTTACTTTTTTTCCTTCTTTTGGTAATTCCATAGTTGGTCCAGGCTAATTCATCCTTTTCCCATGAAAGCTTCCATAAATTTCACAAGGATTGTCCTCATAATTCTTGTCTTTATTTGTAAAAACTTAATTTCCAGCTGGATGTGGTGGTGCACGCCTGTAATCCCAGCAGCTTGGGAGGCTGAGGTAGGAGGATCATGAGTTCGAAGCCAGCCTCAGCAACTTAGAGAACCCCTAAGCAACTCAGTGAGACCCTGTCTCTAAATTAAAAAAAAAAAATTAAAAAAAAAATGTGGCTCAGTGGTTAAGTGTCTCTAGGTTCAATTCTTGGTACCCACCCCCATTTTGATTTCCCAAGTATAAGATTAATTACATGTGATTACAGACATCTTAGAAAGTTATCTAAATTTCCCTAGTCAGAAAGGAACAGTTGACAGTCAGCAAGTGTTTCAAATTAAACAGGGCAAGTTCCAGAGATGTGTGTATGTGTAACTAGTTCTCTCGGGGATGGGAGCCAAGTGCAAACAGACTATTTCATATACACATTCCTGAAAGTGACCAGGTTTTCCACTTGTGCCATGTTGACACTCAAAAATGTCAGATTTTGGAACTCGAATTTTTGGATTAAGGATACGTTGCCATATGACCCAGCACATGACCCAGGATTGAAAGCAGGAATCAGAACAGATATTTGCCCACCAATGTCTGTAGCAGCATGATCGCTGTGGAATGTGTCGGGCACATTTTGCAACACAAACTTTATAGATATGCTAAATGAAATAAGCCACATAGAAAGGCACAAATTCATATGACTCCACTTGTGGTTTCTAAAATAGTTAAATTCAGGCACAATAGAGGTGGCTGGGAGAAGATGACTGGGGAGTTTAATGGGTGCAGAGTTATAGTTTGGGGTGATAAGAAAGTTCTGGAGATGATGGTGGTGACTGTTCTTAATGCCACTGAACTGTACACTTAAAAATGACCAAAAGGGTAAGTACTCTTTATCAAAATAAAAAAGCAAGTTGATGTAAAAAAACCAAAAATACAATGATGTGGCCCCAAATCATCAAGGTAGCATGTGAATGTTCAAGTTTGAAAACACTCTTCATCCTCACCGACCATGCAGCTATTATTTCCATGCAAATCACAAATAAGAAAACCATTTTCTTTCTTTCTTTCTTTCTTTCTTTCTTTCTTTCTTTCTTTCTTTCTTTCTTTCTTTCTTTCTTTCTTCTTTCTTTCTTTCTTTCTGGTACTGGGAATTGAGATCCCAGGGAAGCTCTTACTACTGAGCTACCGAGCTATATCCCCAGTCCCTTTTATTTGTTTTGACACGGGTTCTGTCTAAGTGGTCCAAGGGGACACTTAAGGATGGCCTTGAACTTCCTATCCTCCTACCTCAGCCTCTGCACCTCCTGCCTCAGTGTGTCCCACCTCGCCAGGCTTACTCTCCAATATTCTTTAAAAAACAAACAAACAAAATTCCATTTATGGCCCCAATAAAATTTTTTCTCAGATTGAAAATATGAGATTTGCTGAGTTCCTATTTTGTGCAGTTGTTACATTTGCTTTACTTCATTTAATTCCAATATTATGATGTAGTCATTACCCAAATCCACAGTGGGACATGGTACCACTGTCACCAGCCTCCAAGCCACTCTCCCTCCATGCTTATCCCATTTCGCTTGCTTTCCACTGGGCACTGAAAAAAATTCCACCCGTTTGCAATTTTGCAACAGCAGAGGGTTATTTTGGAAAAACACAATTTGTGGATCAAGCAGTTGCTGAGAGCCATAGCCAAGTAGGTATGACGCATGGCAATTTCCTTGTCAGCCTACCCAATGTTGCTTAGAGGAAGGACTCTCCATTGTGGAAATGGGCTTGCCTTGGACCCAGGTCATTTGCAGTGACATTGCATGAATGTTTGAGAAAGGTGACCCTGCTCAAGGACCAGGGCGGATCCGGGTTTAGGGCGGTTCCAGGTTTAGGGTGTGGATCCTGCTGGGAATAGGGCGTATCCTGCTGCCTCAGGCACCCGCTCCTTGAGTTCCCATTGAGTTCTCGCGGGATTGAGAGGGTATTTTGGGATGCAGAGCCCGGTGGAGAGTGTGGATTTTCCCCAGAATGTGCGTGTAGAGTGCCGGTGAGAGTTTGGGAATAAAGAATTGCTGTGTGAATCTACAAGGCTGTGAGTGGCTCGTGATTCTGTGCCCAGCCAGACTGCGGCAAGCAGTACCTAATGATGAAAGCAAATCTTGTCCCCCAGAGCAGCGCACACTAGAGGGAAACAAAACTGGGCATCTGCTTGGAGCTTGTGGCTCTTGTGGCTTCCTCAGTTTCAAGCCAGCACATTCCATATGAAAACAGATAGAATGCATCCTCACATTGGAAAATACAAAAGTGCACAAAGGAAAAAAATCCACCCCCCACAAAGCACCATTCATCTCACCACCTAGAAATAACTAAGGTTCCCATTTTGGTCAATAGTGTTCCCATTTTTTACTGTGCATATTTATAAACTGAATGTATTACAAAAATGGGTTTTATCATAGTTTTATCACTTGGTTTATGTCTAAATATATTATGAATATTTTCTTCTGCGACTGTTAAAATAATTGCATAGTTTGGAGAAAACAAAATTAAGCAATCTTTTGTTTTCTTTTTTCTTTTTGGTAGCAGGGAATGAACTCAGGGGCACTCAGCCACTGAGCCACATCCCCAGCCCTTTTTTTGTATTTTATTTAGAGACAGGGTCTCTCTGAGTTGCTTAGTGCCTCGCTTTTGCTGAAGCTGGTTTTGAACTCGAGATCCTCCTGCCTTAGCCTCCCAAGCCACTGGGATTACAGGCGCGCACCACTGCACCCGGCTTAAGCAATCTTGTTGGGAAAATTTAGATACAATTTTTACCCTCCAAGGTGACTTCATTCTCTTTTTTTAATGCCTTGAGATAATAGAGGATCCTTGTCTTATATAGCTTTCTATAGATGATGGGAACTGGCCCTGCAATTGAGCTTTTTTAAAAATATTTTTAGTTGTGGATGGACATACTTTTAAAATTTATTTATATGGGGTACTGAGAATTGAACTCAGAGCCTCATATGTGCCAGGCAAGTGCTCTACCACTGAGCTACAACCTGAGCTTTTTAACTTGCTTCTCTACAACCATCTAAACATCCATCAAATAATCCATTTTCTTTATTCCAGTCCATCGCTCCCCTTTGCTTCCTGTTTTCTCCTTGGCACACACATCACTTCTATCTCTCCAGTGCTTGCCTCTCTTGACCTCCATTGCCTTTCTTTAAAGAGTCTTTGTTTTCTTTTCTTTAGTGGTGGGGCACTGGCGATTGAACTCAGGGGCCCTCAGCCACTGAGCCACATTCCCAGCGTATTTTGTATTATATTTAGAAACAAGGTCAAACTCAGTTGCTTAGCGCCTTGATTTTGCCGAGGCTGGCTTTGAACTCGTTATCCTCCTGCCTCAGCCTCCCAAGCTGCTGGGATTACAGGCATGCACCATCATGCTCAGAGGCTTTCTTTTCTTTCATTTAAAATGACTGTCTTGCTGGGCATGGTCGCACAGGCCTGTAATCACAGTGGCTCTGGAGGCTGAGGCAAGAGAATTGCAAGTTCAAAGCCAGCCTCAGCAACTTAGTGAGGCCCTAGGCAACTTAGCAAGGCCCTGTCTAGAATAAAAAAAATAAATAAATAAAAAGGGCTGGAGATGTAGCTCAGTGGTTAAGTGCCCCTGGGTTCAATCCCTGGTACCCAATAAGAAAAAAGGTAAAAATAACATTACTGTCTTAATTGACTTTAATTTATTCAAAACTTTGCCCTGACTTTCACAATAGAATTGCTTTTAATAATCTGTAGAATCCAACTATTTAAAATCAAGTATGTTTTAATAAGACTTTATAGAATAATACAAATTGAGAAACACAGGACTTGGGCACACGGTCAATAGGGATAACAATTATTATTTTTTTAAAGTAGCTTTCACAGAGACAGCAGAGCAAAGGTAAAAAGTACTGGGTGCTTTAAGGATGTATTAGGAATCAGAACAGAAACATGTGCATTATTTTAAGGCAAATAACAAATAATTAGACATTTAGTTAGGACATCGGAGCATTATAGTTTTTACTAATCATGAAATTCACATGTAACTAAACTTATATTTCCAGAAAAAGGCAAATGTCAATTAACAGTAACTTTGTATAGTAAGACAGAGGCCAGCTAGCATGAGAGTGGTCCACGCAGACGGGGCTAATTCTGGAGTCCTGGAAACTGCAAGGTGCTCTTCCATCACGCGGCTCTCTAAAAGGAAGAGACACTTGGTCATTAAAGAAAATCCCTCTGGCAGTTCATCCTGCTGCCCACACATAAGACATATCTGCACGAGCCACAAATTAGTCAGGGCCCAACATTTGACGAGGACAATGTGCTTATAGGATCAGCAGCGCAGACTACATGAAATTCACACTTCCTGAAAAATTTTAAGTTGCCCCAGGCCGACTGTTAATTTGCTCTTCCCTGGATACTTCTCACCCCTGGTCCCTACTGCAGGGGAGACAGCTTCATTTGCAGGAATGGGATAGAATTTGGTTAAATGCTGATAAGTGGGCACATTTGGGGCCCCAGATTCTAGAAAGAAAACATGGTCCCGGTTCATCCAATTATAAACCCACACTTGCGGAACACCTACCCCAGGCCTGACACCCAGAATGTAAATGACAAAGACAGGATCCCTGTGCGGGTGGTCCCACATTTTACTTGCTTTCAGGACTTGGAAATATTAAATTCCTGACATCTATAGGTCAGAACAAGATGCTGGGGGTGTAGCCTCACTGGTAGAACACTTGTCTAGCATGTGTAAGGCCATGTTCCATTCCTAGCACCATTTAAAAAAAAAATTTACAGGTTAGAATTAGGAGAGTCCTCTGAACTGGGTTGGCCCTAAAAACCCAGCTCAGGCAGAGGGGGAAACTATCCACTCTTCCTGTCTTTCTCTTGGTCCTGTCTTTCTTTCTATTGTCTTCTTCAAATCAGTAAGGTGAAGGCTACTGAGAGCAATCACCAGGGCCCTTTAAGGACCTAGGGAAAAGTTCCTAATGGACAAGAACAGAATCAAAGTGCTGTCAGGAATTCACCATCAAGGTGGGTTCTAACTGCGTGGCCTTCCTGGAGATTGTTGGGTCCCTTCCCAAAGGACAGGACACCAGAGAGTAATACCTCCTGGTGTTTAAGGCACAGCCTTGTTCTATTTATTGAATGCCCTTTATAATAGAAGTTCACAGACTATCAGACTTGAAAGAATTCTGCTCCTGAAAGGCAGCAGGACCGCCATCCCAGGGAGCACCTCTCAAGGATGCTGGGGCAGCTCCCACCGGGAGCCCTGGATGCCCACAACTGCATTGGACGCTTTGATCAGCACAAATCAGCTAGAGGCTGTCAGCCTCTAGCAGGCCAGGATGTAGGAGAAGACACCAGGTAAGCTAAGCACCCCATGAGCAACTGAGCACCCCGACAGGGAAAAAGAGAGAACACCCTTACCACAACCAGAGATAAAGGCCTGAGGAAAGCAGCGGAGCTGGCCGTGCCAGCATTTGCACAGGGAACACTTCTTGGGCAGCCAAGCGCCATGAGACAGGGATCCGCAGTTCCTAGGAAGAAACAGATGATGCCTACTTTAAGGTCTCACATTTCCTTCTCTCTCCTCTGCACCCGCTTCCTGCCCCTTTCACAGCTTACTCTTTTCGCACATCATGCTCACAATTCCGTCCATAGAAGGAAGCGGGGCAGGCACAAAAGGACCCCAGGATGCAGGTGCCCCCATTCAGACAGCAAGTTTTGTTTAGCTCCTTACCTGAAATGTAAGAGGAGAGACTGAAAAACCTGAGGACACTTCCTGCAAACCCAGTGCTTCATCTCCCCCAAATGTTTACAGATGTCCGAAAACCGTCAGCCTCACAAGTGGGACTCTGCTTTCCACAGTTCCTTTTGCGAGCTCTTCTTTTGAGCTGGGAAATCACTTTCAGGCACTTGACAGTGCCGGTTCTCAGGGACCCCAGTGTGAAGTGGAATCAGGGGAGGGAAACTGCATACCAGGGAAGTGAAATATGCCATGCCAGTCTCACCAACCCAACCCATCCACCCACCCACCCAGCCAGCATCACGTGCCCACCCACCCAGCATCATGTGCCCACCCCCTTAGGTAAAAGTCCACAAGATGGACCAGGTCAGGGGTGATCTAAGGCAGGTAGCTCTTACTGTCCTGTATTCCTATGGATGGCACAAACTGGAAAGACCGGGAACGAACTGCAGGTTTCTCCTGGGACTGAATGCTTCCATCTCTAAAGCCTGGGTCTCCCAGAGATGCATGTGCAAATTCATGGTGGCCCAACCCTTAATGATAAAAATCAATCCAGAAGTCTGTATTTTAGGCCACATAGAAATAGTTGGTGATCAAAAGAACAAAACAGTGAAGGATGGGGTGTGCTTGGAGATACAGCACTTGCCTAGCATGCGCAAGAACTTGGGTTCCATCCCTAGGACTACAAAAAAGGGGGAAAAACGTTTGGTGATTAAAAGAACAAAAGCTTTCTCACCAGCAACTAATCCCAGTTCAAACATGTTGGAAATGGCCATGATGAAAATCACCCTAGGAAGAGGAAATAGGGACATCCCGTTAGCAAATCAAAGCAAATAAAACCCTTGGAATTAACACTTGGGTCCTCTCAACACAGAGCCAAGACCACAGACCACTAAAGAGGAATTGCAGAATCTCACCTTTCTTCTTTATTTATTTATAGCTAACTCAGGCTAACAAAGAAAATGTTGAAAATATCAACAATATCCAACTCTTCATTATTTCTTAGGGCCTAACCTCACAAGCACATGAGTTAAAGAGGGAATAAATCTTATCTATTTCACAAAACCTACATTTTTTTTCTCTCTTGCAGAGTTTTCATATAAAAATTTTAAAATGGTTGGTTACAGTGGCACACACATATAATCCCAGCAACTCAGGAAGCTGAGACAGGAGGATCACAAGTTCAAGGCCAGCTTCAGCAACATAGTAAGAAAGACCAGCAACTTAGTGGGACCTTGTCTCAAAACAAAAAACAGTAAAAAGGGCTGGGGATGTAATGTTGCTCAGTGGTAAAGCACCCCAGGTTCAATCCTCAGCGTGCGCATGCGCGCACACACACACACACATACACTCACGAATTTAAAAAATGACATTCTGTGTTATCAAATTACATTTCACAAACTATTTCAATTAAACCTGTAATTGGAAAGTTTTTCAGGTTAATTTTTTTTTTTTTTGCTGTCGTTCTTAACAGTTTTGCAAGTATAAAATCAGTCTCTCTATATATTTGACCTTTTCAGAAGCAGATTTTTAATTTGGCTATAATTAAATATATGGTATTCCTTATAAAAGAGTAGGAAAACATTTCATGAGCAGCATGATTAGAAATGTCAAAAGCCCATGGCAAAGTAGACTGTAAGTCTGAAGTACCAGGTTTTTCAGGAAAAACAGCAGGGCTGTTGGAAAGTTTTTAAGGTTCGATTAAGACAAAATCAGAGAGGTATAGAAAAATGATTTCCTAAGCTGGCAATCTCTAGCCATCCAGTCCACAGTTCAAGATTAGCTCCTACCTGGAAGAGAAGTGCTCCATCTTCCTGCAGTCCACAGCTCTTAAAAAATTTAGGGGGCGGGGGATGTAAGCAGTGGCTTTAACTCATAAAGTCATTGCCAAAATACTTAAAGGAAAAACCTTAATTTTCAGAAGTGAAAAATGACAATTTAAAAAGTATCCCGGATGAAAAAGAAGCTTGTCCCAGGTCTTAGGAGAAGCAGGAGCCGGGATGTCCTGGAAGCTGGGGTATTCTAGTGAATACAATCTAATCAATGTTTTGACCTTGAGCAAGGAACTTCCGGGGGATCCTCCTTCCTTCAGGTGGCAAAAAGGACCCTCAGGTGGGCGGGGAGGCTGGAGGCTCAGCCCCCTTAGAATGTCCTAATGCTGCAGGGCTGGGAAGTGAACTGCAAGACGCCTGAAAAGAAAGGAAAGGAAAAGAAAGTGACCATCCCTGAGGTCGGTTATCCTCAGTTACCGGTGAAAAATACCAGATTTACTCTCCCCCCCACCCCCGCTCCCCGGGGGTGGAGATGGGGGCAACTCGATTATTCTATCAAGTTGTTGATCCCAACTTGAAGTGATGGAGAACCATTGTTTTATTAAGAAAAACCCAAACACCACGTATGGGAGTGTCTAAAGACCTTTGCATTTTATTCTCAAATTTTATTTCTAGAAAGTAGATTTCATCTTTGTTTTTTCCAAAAAAGGTTGTTGAGACCCGTACTCCGCCCTAGGGAAGCTCGGGTGGTCTAGCAAAGGTGTGCCCCCTGCCTTCAGGAGTTAGGTGGGTGAGGGGTAAGACCAAGGTCGGAAGGGGATATGCAGATGCTGGGTTTGGGAGAGCGAGCCAGCCTTGCCGGTGGAGGCCGGCGAGCAGCTGGCCGGTGGGATTGTGCAGCCCGGACCCAGGCAGAGAGCTCCAGAAAAATCTTTAGGAGGACTTCGGCCTTCCCCCTGGGTTTTCTCTGCATTTTTATCTTGATCTCCCTGTGCCCTTGCCCAACTCTTGTACCCGAGGCTGCATCTGAGACCACGTCAGCATCAGGGCCTCTGTGGGTGAATACCAGGATTCTATAGAAGCTAAGAGCCCTTTTTTACTTTTACACTTGACCTTGGTAGAATTAAAATTGAAATTACTTTTTTGGCGGGGAAGTGGAGATCCTTCTCAGCAATGGTAGGACACAGCTACATTTCCACCTCAACCACAGTTAGCAATTCAATTCCTGTTGCTACTTCAACTCCTCAGGTCTTCAGAGCTTCGGGTCACAGGCTGCGATTGGTGGAGGACCAACCACCAACCGGGGAACTTGGCCCTGAACTCTAGGAGGTCGCAGGTGGGGCCCAACTCCGCAAAAAGAAAGGCCTTGTAGCTGCCGGGAGGCTCAAAGACGTTACTTTCTGCAGCAAATTTTGTAGGGCACCTGTGCATCACGGTCCACCGCTGTCCAGTGTGCTAAGTAGGTAAACTACATGGACGTTATTAATATCAGATTATGAATAAGACAACTAATCGCTTTGGGGAGCTTAAATGTCTTTTTCTCCCCAGAGACTGGGCCGGTTTGTGTTAAAACAGGTAACAGAACATACCTGGGTGGTGCTTCTTTATCTGAAGGTGCTATTGTGGAACTTTTAGAGCTGAACTGAGGCCACAAGGCTGGCCCAAGGACAGTGAGTGCTGTGTTTAAAGTATAAAATCAGCATTTGATCCAAAACCAACAAAAGCATCATAATCAACGGACATACTTTCAGTGTCCTTTTAAAATTCGGGGAAGATACTAAGAAATGAAATTGGCCAGATTTTGTGACGTGTATGTATGTAGAAATGTATCACAGTGAGTCCCTCTATTCTGTATAATTATAATACACCAATAAAAATGAATTATAAGCAATAAAATAACATTCGAGGAGGAAAACAAATCTAGAGTATAGGATAGATTTTAGCTTTAAAAAGTCAGCTTGACCTAGTTTCACTGGTTGAACACACATAGAATTAAATCCCAACTAAAGGGTTCATGAAAAGAACACCATTTCTGCTGCACAGTCACAGGATAGGAAAGGGAAAGTTCCAAGGAGCACTTTCTGATGCAGTCCTCGGAATATTCCATTTCGCCAGGCCACTAGATGTACAGAAGGGGTGGGGGAGGTGGCTCAGGGAATTCTGGGGCCCCTCTAATCCCATCAAGGCCAGATCCAACAGCTTCTGATAGCCCCTGAGAAGCACTGTGGCTGCTATCCACCCAGCAGGCCCTGGCCAACTCATTAACAAGTTAATACTTTCTGTTTTCACTGGAGAATTTAACAAATAACAACTGGGAAACTATTCAACATTTGCCACAAGTTTCTGTGCCGGCTTTAAGAGGATAGATTCCTGCATACATAAATCTGCAAACTCAAACAATAAATGGTAAAGAAGGAATGGGGAAGGATTTAGAAGAGGACACTTTTTTATGGGGGGGGGGGTGGTATTAGGGCTGGGCTTTACCATTGAGCTTCACCCCCAGTCCTTTTTTTATTTTGAGATAGGGTCTCACTTATGTTCCCCAGGCTGATGTGGGATCCTCCTGCCTCAGGCTCCCTAGTTGCTGGAATTATAGGAGTACACCACCGCTCCTAGTGAGGACCCCATTTTCCCCTTCCTATTTCCGTATGTGAAAAATAGTATTTTGTTTTCATTTGGACTTGCCTGGTTCCCTGTGTTTACTTGATGTTTGTATTTCGTTTTCTGTGACCTGCTGGTAATTTTCACTGTCCCTCACAGTGAAAATTCACTGGGGCTTGAACCCAGGGGTGGGTTCAAGCTACATCCCCAGCTCTATTTATTTATTTATTATTTATTTGGAAACAGAGTCTCTTGTTAAGTTGCTTAGAGCCTTGCAAAGTTGCTGAGGGTGGCCTTGAACTTGTGATCCTCTGGCCTTAGCCTCCCAAGTAGCTGGAATTACCAATGTGTGCCAATGTACAGCCCTGGCTGGTAACTGTCACTGGACAGGGGTCCAAGGAAGCTGCCACATGGTGTAGGTCTTTGAATCTGGTAACATTTAAATCGATGGTGTGTTTGTTCTTAGTTGATCTCATATAAGCATACGTCAGAGGTTTTGTTCATCAAACTAAAAAGACAAGCAGGGCTGGTCATGCTCATAGATCCAGGTCTCCATCTAGTGAGGGGCTCTTTTTCTCTCTCTCTCAGAGCTCATCACTTGGACTGACTTCTTTGATTCTCAGGCTATATGCCATTGCCCTGGGAAGCACTTGCTGATACTGTCCTCCCTATGTGGGCTTCCAAATGTGGAGCTGAGAGCCTGTTCTGGCACCCATAGCCCAGCCCTGGAATTTACCTTATCTCTCAACATTGTGTTGTAAAAGGCTTGTTTTTCTGTCTTTCAGGAACCCTCCCCCATCTCTTAAAACCCACCCCCCACCAGGAGGTCCAGAAACATGGACTTTCAGAAATCTCAGCTTCCCAAACTCTGCAGCATCTGCCTGTGCTGATAAACTTTTGGCTAAATCTTAGTCCATCTGCCACATCTCTGGCAGACAGGACTGGAAGTCTCAGCCCTATTTTCTGAAATGGGGATGGGACCAGGGTAAGGTTTTTAAGAAGTGCCACAGGAAAGCAACTTGTTTCTCCAAATGGGAGAGAGAACAATGCATGCTGCCTTCTCCAACTAGGAAGGAAAGAAAGGCAAATCCTAAATGCTTCAAGCCATTATTCATATGCAGAATTTTGGGTGATTTATTCACCATATAGAAGTTTTTTGTTTTTTTTTTTTAAACCAGGAATTGAATCCAGGGCACTGAGTTATATTCCCAGCACTTTTTATTTTAAGACAGGGGCTCACCTAGTTGTCCAGACTGGACTAAAATTTTCAATCCTCTTGCTTCAGCCTTCCCAGATGCTGGGATTACAGGAGTGTATGATCATGCCCCGCTGGACAAGATAATTTTGATGCATTTACTGGGAACCGTGGTTGATGAGGGAAAGTCTGAGTTAGACTTTAGGAATAAATATGACTTGGAATTTAGAATATGATTTAAAAATTTTTTCTTTCCCATCAAATTCAACAACTAAAATGGGCATGGTGGCACACTCCTGTAATCCCAGCAGGAGAGTTAAGGATAGCAAGTTTGAGGTCAGTCTGGGCAGTTTAACCAGAACCTGTCTCAGAATAAAATGTAAACAAGGTGCAATGGTATACATCTGTAATCCCAGCGACTCAGGAGGCTGAGGCAGGAAGATGGCAAGCTCAGAGCCAGCCTCAGCAACTTTGTGAGGCCCTAAGCAATTTTTCAGATCCTGTCTCAAAATAAAAATAAAATAAAATAAAAAGGACTGGGGATTTAGCTCAATGTTTAAGCACCCCTGGGTTCAATCCCCAGAACCAAAAAATAAAATAATATAAATTTAAAAAGGCTGGGGATGTAGTTCAATGATAGAGTGCCCCAGGTTTAATCCCTACTACCAAAATGCACCAACAAAACAAACAAACAAAAACCCCCAAACCAACAACCAACAAACTCAACAGTTGAGGTGTCACAGAAGAGATGTCTCTGGAGAAGGATCCAAGGAGTTCCAGAGGGAAGGGGACCTGAACTCAGGGCCAGTGGGGTTCTTGGCATAAGAAGTGATGGAAAAGAATTTCAGCATGAGCCAGACAGAGGCATAGACAGAGGCTTATTTAGGAAGGTAGATTCAAGGGAGAACCCGGCTATCTAGTCTTTATAGAAGGGCTATAAGGGGGACCTAACTGGAGGTGGAGCCAGGTTGGAGCTGCACAATTTCATGTCCATTTTTCCTGGGCTTGTGAATTCCCCTCATTATACAAGGGCATGAGCCAAGGGCCTGTTGTTCAAGATTTACAACTGTGCTTTGTGCATCTCAAGAGCTCATAGACGTTTCCTTTCGGACTCAGTATATCTCTTTATCCTAAATCCCTATGTCATACTGACCAGCTATTCTGTGCTGAGCAATGAAAAGAGCCAGAGATTTCCAAGGTTGGGCTCCAGCCCTCCTCTTAGACAAGCCCAATAATCTAAACCAAGTGCCTGTTTTAGTGTGATCCAAACACTGCTGATAGAGAAGGTGTGATCACTTCCTGATTCCCCACTGACCAGGTCAAGGCCAACTGGCCCCAGCAGACAGATGGGCAGACAAGCTGCTAAGAGTTACACTAGGAGGGCAAGCTGAGGTCCATTTGTTTTTCACAAGACCTGGCCCATCTCATTTAAAAGTGTTTCTTAAGTGGATTTTGTGTTTCATTACATTCGGGCATTCTTCACAGCTCTTAATGGTTTTGAAATGGATTAAATGCAAGTGGAGGGTGGGAGGCTGGGGCACAAGGACCAAACTGCTTTCAGAAATGGATTAAAGTTCTCTAGTGAAGAGATATCCTGTGCACAAATGACCTGGGTACTTTGTAATGTACCCACTGATGGGATTGCTGACCCATGGAAACCAAGGTGGTGAGTGGGTATTGAATAAGCCATTAAATTTGTAAGAATTTGTTCCGCAGAAATATAATGAATATAAATACTTTTAAACTTTTTTTTTTTTTTTGAGGTGCTGGGGTTTGAACCCAGGCCCTTGGAATACTAAACAAGTGCTTTATCACTAAGCTACATCCTCAGCCCAGTGTGATACTATTTTCATAAGGAACAAATTGTTCCTGTTTTTCTATGTCATACTTACTTAGATGTTCTATTGGTCTATTTGTCTCTTATACTAATGCCAGACTGTAGCTTTTTAATAGTTCTGACATTTGGCCTAATAAGTCCTCTCTCTCTCTCTATCATTTTAAAAGAAAACTTGGTGCATTATAGTTGTACGTAGTGATGAGGTGTTTTTTTGTTGCATATTCGTACAAGCACACAATATCACAGTACAATGGGGCCAGTATCACTCCCCAGCACTTCCTGTCTCTATCCCACCTCCCACCCCTTGATCTCTTTCCTCTCCTGATCTCCCTTTGATTTTCATGAAACCCCTCCACAATTTTTCTTTTCCTTTCTCCTTTCTAGCTTCCACATATGAGAGAAAACAGATGACTTATTTCACTTAAACATGATGGTCTCTCGTTCCATTTATTTTCTTGCAAATGACACAATTTCATTTTTCTTTATGGCCGAATAAAACTCCATTGTGGATATACCGCATTTTCTTTTCCCATTCCTCCGTTGTTGGTGGACACCTAGGCTGGTTCCATAGTTTGGCTGCTGTGAATTGTGCTGCTGTAAACCTGGGTATGCAGGTGTCACTGTAGTATGATGGGACCAGCTGCTCTTGATCATTTGTTTGGCTGAATGGGAGTGAACAAAGTGCCACTGGGTTTCCTCATAGATCTGGGCCATTGGCAAAGTCTTCCTCCTGCAGGGGGTGACACTGAGCATTATGTTCCTATTGTTGGTGTACCAGGTGGATATGAGGTCAGCTTTCAGAGAGACACATCCATTTATTATCCCAACTCACAGGGATGAACTGACTCAGCTCTGAATTCTGGCCTCTGCCAGTTGAATAAAATTGTGTTGGTTAAGAAGTTTGGCTTTTTTTTTTCCTCCAGAGAAAAACTAAATAAAATATGAATCTTAGAACAAATGACAGAGCGTTCTGTTCTGAACCAGGATTTATTTATTTATTAATTTATTGGTACCGGGAATTGAACTAAGGAGCACTTAACCACCAAGCCACATCCCCAGCCCTATTTTGTATTTTATTTAGAGACAGTGTCTCACTGAGTTGCGTGCTCCTTGCTAAATTGCTGAGGCTGGCTTTGAACTTGCGATCCTCTTGCCTCAACCTCCCTAGCTGCTGGGATTACAGGCATGTGCCACCGCGCCTGGCTACAAAAACCATATTTCTACATGTACACAATATAATAATGTAATTTAGCTAAAATAATTTCCCAGTTTTCCTCTCCCCCCTTTCCTCTAATGATCTTCCTTTGATTTTTAGGAAACTCTCACCACCCCTCTTTTCCTCCTTTTTCCTCTGGAGCTTTCACATATGAGGGAGAAAACATATGACCCTTGACTTTCTGAGAGTGGCTTATTTTGCTTAACAATATTCTCATCCATTTTCTTTTCTTTTTTTTTTTTTAAGATTCTAAACAGGAAGGCAAGTCCTTTTTCCTTTTTTAAACATTTATTTTTTAGTTTTAGATGGACACAATATCTTTCTTTTTATGTGGTGCTGAGGATCTAACCCAGTGCCTCACGCATGCCAGGCAAGTGCGCTACCACTTGAGCCACATCCCGAGCCCTCATCCATTTTCTTGAAAATGACATAATTTATTGCTGGGAGTCATTAGCCAAGTAGGTATGACAATTTCCTTGCCAGCGTACCCCATGTTGCTTAGTGGAAGGACTCGTGGAAATAGGACATTTTGCAGTGACATTGCATGTAGGTGACCTTGCTCAAGGACCAGGGCGGATCTGGGTTTAGGGCGTTCCCGGTTTAGGACAATCCGGGTTTAGGGTGGTTCCAGGTTTAAGGTTATTCCTGCTGGGAATAGGGCGTATCCTGCTGCTGGAGTTCCCCTTGAGTTCTCACGGGATTCAGACAGTATTTTTTGGGAGACAGAAGCCCAGTGGGTGTGGATTTGGGCAGAGAACGTGGATTTCCCCAGAACGTGATTGTAGACGGCTGGTGTGAGTTCGGGAATAAAGAGTTGCTGTTTGAATCTACAAGCTGTGTGGTGGCTCATGATTTTGTGCCCAGCCAGACTGCGGCAATTTATTCTTCTTTATGGCGGAATATTTTGTTTATCCATTCATCCATTGATGGACACCTAGGCTTCCACAGTTTGGCTGTTGTGAATTGTGATATATGTATACACACACATACATGGGTATGTGTTTAGTCAACTGTGGGCTCATGGTTTCAGATGTCTCAGTTCATAGATAGCTGGCTCCATTCCTCTGGGCTCAAGGGGAGGCAGAACATCATGGCAGAAGAATCTGTTGGAGGAAAGTAACAGGGGAAATGCCACTAGGAAGCAGAGAAGGAGAGGGAGAGGGAGAGGGAGAGGGAGAGGAAGAGAGAGAGAGAGAGAGCGAGCGAGCTGGCACAGTGCTTTACTCAACAAGGACAAAACATAAACCTGAAGGCACACTCCCAATGATCGACCTCCTCCAGCCACACTCAACCTGCCTATAGTTGGCACTCGGTTTATTCATTCAAGTGGATTAATTAATGCACTGATTTGGTTAAAGCTCTTATAATCCAATCAGTTCACCTCTGAAATTTCTTGCATTGTCTCACACATGAACTTTTGGGGGACACCTAAAATCTAACCATAACAGTATGCATGTACTATTATAGTAAGCTGACTTTAATTCTTTATTACATTATTTAGAAAGAGAGAAAAATAATTTTAATATTCTACTCTAAGTAATAAAAAGCACATCCCTGCTGGGGGGATATAACTCATTTGGTAGAGTGCTTGCCTCACATGCACAAGGCCATGGGTTCAATCCCCAGCACCACAAAAAAAAAAAAAAAAAAGCACATCCAACACATTAGTGGTGAGATTTAATATAGTTGCAAAGATTTATTTGGGCCCCATCAATAACTTAGTATACAATTATAAATAATTGTTATTAATGTCAAAAATTTTATATTCAGCAAATAGAATATATTCCATATAGAAAATAATTTAAAAATAAAACAACTTTGTAATTAGAACTATGATGTATACATGACATAAAAGCTGTGGTTTTCAGTTTTAAGGCAAAGGTATATTAGGAACCATTGCTGTTACAGGCAGGAAGGGGTTGAATTCTTGGGAGCAGCAAGGAGTTCCATGACTAATTATTACCTTATTGTTGCATGTCATATTGGATAAGACAAATTTGCCCAATTAATAAATTCTCTAAAGAGAACCTAAATTCATGAAGGTCTAAAGCTCTGTCCTTGTCCCCAGTGCCAATCCAATAACCAGCACATGGTTTTGATAAAAAGGAAAAAGATTTATTGCTTTGCTAGCAAAGGAGAAACACAGGGGACTCCTATCCCAGAGGCTGTGGTTCTGCCCATTAGCAGGAACCCGTGTGTGTGTGTGTGTGTGTGTGTGTGTGTGTGTGTGTGTGTGTGTGTGGAGGGGGGGGGTGGTTAAAGAGGTGATTCAAAGGCTACATTCCATGTGTTCTCTGTTGGAATTTTAATTAACTTGTTAATTTGGGAGATAGTCATCTCTGAGATCTTCTGGTGCCATCCCTGAAGTCTGGATTACTACATTCCTATGGTGGGTGACTGCTCAAGGACAGATAATTCTGCCTAGGATGGGGAAGAAATGTAATCTTGTTTCCCCTGAGATTAGGGAGGGGGAGAGATCAGGGAGGAGCAAGGGGAGGGGGGAGGGAGAGAGAGAGAGAGAAAGAAACTTGTCCATTTAAAAAATAAATTGTAGTAACAGAGCAGCAAGTTCTATATTCAAAGCATAAAGTGGACCATTGCTATGTTAGGAAATTAAAAAGAAATATGAAAGGGTGAAATCAAGACCTTCCACTTGGCCTCAAACACTGAAAAAACTTTTACATTGCCATGTGTTTTAATCCTGCTTCTTGTTGAGTTCCTAGACTAGAGTGCCAAGAACATGCGACCCTTTCTCCTTTCTGACCTTATTTTGCTTGTTCCACTTCGGGATTTCTAAAGTGAAAAGGTCTGGTGCTTTCGGAGGCGTGCCGACAATCTTGCTCTGGGGCTCAAACTGGCGGGCTGGTGCCCTTTGCCAAGCCCTCCCCTACCAAATCTGTTTTGTCTCCTGCTGGGCTGAGTCACATAGAATAGATAGATAGTTTATCAGCACATGTCCTCCAGATCATATTATCTGCTTACAAATATAGCCTGTTAGCGCACAGGCCCGGGAGGCTCCGGGCAGCGCGGCCCTTCCACTGCGGGTGTTGCTCGCGGGTGTAAACAGCCTTGAAGCCGGATCGGCCCTGCGGCCAGACCGCAGACTGTCTGCGCCACCCGCACCAGGGAGGTGAGTGGCGGCCGGTCTCTGTGGCGGCGGCGGAGGGATGTTAGAGGAGCAGGTGGGTGGGCTGTCCTGCTGCGAGGGGAGAGGCGTGTACCCTGCTGGATGGTTGCCGGTGGCCGCGCGCTTAGTGGCTCCGGTCTCCCCGGTGCACGGTGAGCTCAGCCAGATTGCTGACGGGACATCATCCCCCCAAACACTGCGGAGGTAGTCATCCATGTCTATTTTAGTTCAAGAACTAAAATTGAGTGGGGCACTGGGAGAGCGAATGGGGCTCGTAGGTGCCATCCGTGGGGCGCATCCGTGGGGCTGCTCCCGTGGCAGGGTCCCCACGAACCCTGCTCCTGGATGATGGGTTACTCTGAGCGCACTGCCCTAGTGTCCAAGGCTGAGCTCAATCTGCTCCAAAGTTCTGTCCAGGAGTGATAAATCAAATTTGTTTGTGTCTTTTTCAGGGCGTTGAGAAGTATGATTGACACCTGATGGGAGCGGGGGTGGGGAGGCCAGGCAGTCTTTCCTTCCTGAAAGCTTCTCCCGCCCTCTGGCAGGGGGCGCGAAAGGGGTGGGGCGAGGGTGAAAAGTGATCCCAGGGAGATTTAAGCAGCCCTGTTGCGCCCACTGCTCTGCCGGGGTCTACCTACCAATCTCGTCTTCAAACTCACTAACCACGCAGGGTGAGAAAGCCCTGGATGCCTATGGACCTTTAGGCTTTTATCGTACATTTGATTACTAAAGGTCTGTTATAATTTCTTTTCTTTAAATAACTGACCTTCCTGGTGCTAGACACCATCTAAAGCATTGAACTCAAATGATCACAGTTAGCTCTCTCACTAATTCTGTGAGCTGATGCTGTTGTTCCATTGTGTCCACATCAGAACGGGGAGGACAAGTCCTCAGGGACAGGCGACCAATAAGCCAGAGGCAGAATTCCAACCCAGGCAGTCTGACTCAGACTTGGTCTTCTTAATCCCATCTGTTCCCTGGCCTCCCCTGGCTTGAAACTCTAGTTTAACAAATTACCATCAAAATAATCTGGTGTTTTTTGGGGAAATTTGGATCCTGTAGCATAAAAGTTCATTCAATTCAGAATGTGGCTGCATTGTTTTGACTCTACTGACCTCACTTGGGTGTCATGTCCTGTCCCCCGCCCCCTTCGCCCTGCCTGTCACTTACTCCACTGTTTCACTTTTTCTTTTTTCTTTTTGGTATTGAGGATTGAACTCAGGGCCATATGACCACTGAGCCACATCCCCAGCCCTATTTTAATAGTATTTTATTTAGAGACGGGTCTCACTGAATTGCTTAGTACCTCCCCGTTGCTGAGGCTGGCTTTGAACTCGTGATCCTCCTGCCTCAGCCTCCTGAGCAGCTGGGATTACAAACGTGCGCCTCAGTGTCCAGCGCACTGTTTCTATGAGGAGCACATTCTGCCATCCAACTCTGGGGTCCAGTCAGTGGCCTTGTGTGAGGGAATGGAATTTGTGAGTTATGCAAGCTCCTCATATGGTCCCTATTACACCTTGGTGTCCCTAGCAATTCCTGGAGGCTACAGTCATTCTCTTGAGCTCAGCCAGGCTGTTGACGGGGTCTTCTCCATATGCAGGACACCCCTGAAAGGATGCTGTCGAAGGGCTGGAGCTGCTCAGCCTGAGGGAAGTGGGGAGAGGTGCTGGGGGCACCAAGGGACAGGTGGGTGGGGAGGTGCCTGGTTCAGGTGAACCCTGGTACCTGCTTTGTCTCCCTCCCTTCCTTTCTTTGCTCTTTTCTCTTTCTCAGCTTCACGTAGGGAGCACCAAAAAAAAAAAAAATGGTAGACTTGGTTGAGTCTCCTGTCAGACTCCCCAAGATTTTTCCTGTGCTGTCTGAGGTGCTAGCCTGACACCCACTCCGCACCCTTCCCCCCTGCAGCCCAGTCTGTCATTGGACAGAAAGCCTCCCCCTTCCCCCTGGCATATGACCTCTGAGTGAAGATCACAGATCTGGTGCCAGGGGACATATTTTTCCAGTCATGCCCTCTGGCTCCAGAGTGCAGATGGCTCTGTAGGCAATTCTGATATAACTCAACTGGGGAGGTGGGCAGGAAAGTCCTTCAACCAAACTTGTATGGATGGCCCTTTCCCCTTCCTGCTGGGTCTCTCTGGACCTCTCCTGTCCCCCACCACAGGGCATTGCTCTTCTGGCTCCTGCAGCAGTTGGTTCAGCCTCTGATGTCTAATCAGCATTTGGAGCTGAAATATTCCCTAGTGCACATATTCTCCCTAGATTGGGAACTTGGTCCTGTGGATGGACCTGCGCTCGTCTTTCTGCATTGACATACATGTCAGTTACTGAGGGTTCCCAGGAATGGAACGACAGAAACACACACCAAGTCACTGGCTCAGTGCATGTGTCTCTGTACTGAGGTTCAGAAACAGGAGCCTGGCATCTGCAGCCCTTGTAGGGCTCAAGCCTCCCTCCCCTCCGGGTCTTCCTATCTGCTGCTGGGTGACCTGCTTGGTGTTGACAGGGGACTCCTGTCAGTGAGCTGTGGTTTTTCTATGGTTTGGTTCATGGACAGATAAAACGTAACAACACCCACAAAAATCAAATAATTTGCATTAAGTTCTGTGAAGTAAATAAATAACAGATGGAGAAAATAAGAGGACACTCTCTCCTTGAAATGGGGAGGCCGGGAAGGCCAGACTGAGGAGAGATCCCCAAAGTTTAGAGGGTGTGTGGAGGAAGCCATGTGTGTAGGGAAGGGTGTGGGGAAGGGCATCCGAAGCTGAGGGGACCTTGTAAACAGGGAGGAATGGAGGAAGTGTGGGGAGGACCAGCACTTCCAGCGCCTGTCTACCTGCCAGCTGCGCCTTGTGCAGACTGAGCCCCGTGCTGGTTGCCATCTACACACTGGAGACTGTTGTTGGCAACTGCCAGGCAACGAACAATGAAATCTCAGCTCAGGAGTTGGGACTTAGGAGGTGACCTTGCCTCCAGCCAGCTGTCCAACTTGATTGAGATGCCTGGAGGAGAGATCACATGGTCACCTACCTGGAGGTCAATGGGGCAGAGGGTGGGAACTGACAGCAGCAGACATCCTCCAACCCCCTCCCCACCTCTCTGCCCACCAGGTCTGCCAAGGCTTTCCCCACAGGGCTCACTGCCCCTGTCCTGAGAATGTCTCTAGCAGGTGGCAATTGGTGGTCACATGTCTAGAACTGGAGTCCTGAGAGTGTGGAACAAACCGTCATTGCTGTTTCCCTGTGCAGCCCTTTTGATGCTTCTCCTCAGAACAGGTTTTCTGGCTGGAGGACTGAAAAAGGGAGGTCCAGGAATCTGGAAAGCATCAGAGAGAAAACGGAGCCAGGAAAAAGCAATTTTGTAAGGTTGTTTATGAACTCCTGGGCTGCTCATGAACCTGAACAGGAAGCAGGTCACCACCCACATTCCAGACTGGTCACTGGATGGTGCACACGGAATTTAGCTGAGTGCATTGCCAAGACTGAAAGTGAAGGGACATGGGAATCACAGGAGGCAGATTGGAATTGTGCCTTCACTCAAGTATATTCATTTATTTGGTACCAGAGGCTGAACCCAGGGATGCTTAACCACTGAGTCACATCCCAACCCTTTTTGTTTTAAGACAAAATTAAATTGCTGTGGTTGGCTTTGAACTTGGGATCCTCCTGCTTCGGCTTCCCAAAAGCCTTTTTTCTTATGGAGGTTTAATATAACTAAGGAGTTACATCTACTATTCTACTGAAGAGACTATGTCTGTGTGTGCGCATGTGTTTGTGTGTGCTGTGATTAATTCATTTAACTTATCGTATAGTATATGACAATCTAATGGAAAGATTAGATGCATGTATCAGAAAGTTCCATAGAGTGTGGAGCCATGGGGCTTGGAGAATGCCCGAGGGGCTTTGGGAAGCCAGCTGAGGTGTAGGGGACAGATGTGATGCCCTAGAGGGGCTGGCTTAGGGTGAGTGTTGAATTATGACTTGTGTACAAAGAGTATTACCTGATCATAAGAAACTGCCATTCTGGAAGTCCTAAGGGCATGCCATCATTATTTAAGGCAGGCAATTTCATTTTTAAAGTTCACGTTAAAATTATTTTCTTCTGTGTGCCTGACATATGTATTTTTTTTTTTCAAATAGGTAATTTCATGCTGCCACAATGGGACATAAAGTGGTGGTGTTTGACATTTCTGTTGTCAGAGCCTTGTGGGAAACTCGTGTCAAGAAGCACAAAGCTTGGCAGAAGAAGGAGGCGGAAAGGCTCGAGAAAAGCGCCTTGGAAAAGTATGTGTTTTTGTGCCTGTTGTTCTTGCTTGTTTAGTGAATGACATTCAGGCAGGCCACTGTCGCCTTGGAGGAAGATGCTTTTCCTCTGGGATTTCTCCCTGTCTGCAATACTTTCCTCGTTGAACTTCAGAACCCTGATGCTGTTGCTGAACACATGCACACTCAGCTTCTTAACAGGAACACCCATAATTGCAAGAACCTACATATAATCCAAGCACCATGTTAGACCAGGGGAGACAGGGATGCCCTGGCCATTCCTCTACTGCCAAATGCCATAGACGGTGCTTAGCCAGCCTTCACTGAGCTCACTCACGTAGCTCTCTGATGCTCTCGGCTCTAGCTATGTCTACTGGTGCCCCTGGGGCATCTAGCTCTCTGTCATGCCTCACCTGTTGAGCTGGATCTAGGTAAGATTCATTTGGCACATTTACTTAAATTGAAGTGATGCAATCGGATGAAGTTTCATATAAACTCCTAAAGTATGAGTCAAAGAAAATTATGGACACAAAAACTAAGTTGAGTTAGTGTTTTGGAGAAAGTGCATTCATGGAAGATATGAATTTATGGTGTTGTAGGGACAGATGAGGCAAGGCACCGAAGATAGTAGGAAACAGTTTTATTTGGCTGTAGCCAGGTTCAGAGGGCACAGCTTTTGCTGTAATCAATCAGTCCCCTGAACCCTTAGTTCAGGTGGTTTCAGAATTTTATACCCAGCATGTAAGGGGAGGGGCTCAGAAGTTCACAGTCTGCAGAAGTTCACATAAAAGCAGCTTTTTCTGTCACTGTTTTGGGCAAGTTAACCATTCAAGGTCAACACTTGAGAAGGGGAGAGCTTCTTCTCCCCTTTCTTTCCTCCCCCTGCCAGCTGTTACCATGGAGCCCAATTTGTATCTTCTCTTATCTTAAAAATGTAGACATCTCTGTGAAGCCCAGCTCAAGGCCAGAGGCCTTGTTTACACATTTCTACAAACTACTATACTGGATACAAGTTTGTGAAAAACTAGTAAGGGGGTGTCCAGCACCTGGAGTGTTGATTTCTTCCGGCCGGTGGCCAAGTAAAACAGGGCGACATGAAAATAGGAAGTTTATCCACGTTGAACTCTTTTGCAGAGACTCTTTTGCTGTCAGTCCCAAAATCAGCCATGGTGAAGATTTCTGGAGAATCCCATTTAAGACTTTTCTGTGAAGGAACGGGGTGCCACTACAATGGTAGATTATATAGTGCCAATTAGCAGCGTACAAGATTGATAAATGTATGAGAAGGCGAAAGGTGACTTTGCATATGTGTATAACTTTTATTCTGTGAAGAAATCCAAACCAGAACTCTCGGATGAGGCACTGTGGGTGTGGTTAAGGTGAAATGAGATTCTGATTGGTTGACTAGTTCTCAAAGAAGTCCAGACTCACATCTAGTTGGCAAATGGTGGTATATTTGTCCTCCTTAAGTAAGTGACAAAAGGTATAAGCACCTCTACACAGTTCACACAGGTAGGCTTGACTCTGAATTAGGCTCAGTGTCATTTGGTTTGTGCTGTGCCTCATTTCAATCTAAGACAAAAACCTTCTTGGGGATTTTTAGGCTTTTCCAGCTCAAGGTAAGAAGAGCAGCCCCGAAGTTGGTGGGGCAGGTGAAGAGGAACATGGTGTAGGAGTGTGGAGGGAAATGGGATGTTCAAGAAAGAAATTTTTAGTTTCACAGAACCTTTAGCAACGGTGGAAATAAATTTCTCTTCTTTATAGTTGTATTTGTGTTTCTATAATATAATTCATGATTATTAGTACTATTTGAAAGTTAACTTAGTTTTTTCTTAGAGTCTGTTTCCTGTACAGAAATTAATATATTAAAAACACTGATAAACAGGGCACGGGGGTGCACACCTGTAATCCCAGTGGCTCTGGAGGCTAAGGCAGGAGGATCTCAAGTTCAAAGCCAGCCTCAGCAGTGGTGCTTTGCAACTCAGTGAGACCCTGTCCCTAAATAAAATTCAAAATAGGGCTGGGGATGTGGTTCAGTGGTTAGTGCCCCTGAGTTCAGTCCCCAGTATCAAAAAACAAAAACAAACAAAAACCCCCAAAACACAACAACAATAAACTGATGAATGCCTGATCGTAAAAGGCAATTAACTTGTTAGCTTAAATTTACTAAAATATGTAAAATCCTCCAACTTGTTCTGCTACTTCTCTTCAGAGTATTTATTTCATTTTATACTGCTGTATTTGTCTCATGAATTACATATCAACTCTTAAAAGTTGTAGAGATAAAATACAGAAAACCACTCCATCTAAATGAAACTTAATCATTTAGAGGGAGAAATAAAAGAGCTATTGCCAGGTTCTGAGTGAAGAATTTTTTAGCCAATGAGGGCATTTGCCAGCGGGGCTTGGATCGTGGGCTCATTTCCTAAGGAAAAAAATATTTCAATACACATTTATTGATTTAATGAGTAGAGCTTGCTGGATGCAGGGGCCATAATCCCAGACACTTGGCTGGCTGAAGCAGGAGGATTGAAAATTCGAGGTAGCCCCGGCCCGGGGGCCGCTGCCACCTCCACCGCCTCCCACCATGGCTCTGAAGAGAATCCACAAGGAATTAAATGACCTGGCAAGGGACCCTCCAGCACAGTGTTCTGCAGGTCCTGTTGGAGATGATATGTTCCATTGGCAAGCTACAATAATGGGGCCAAATGACAGTCCCTATCAGGGTGGAGTATTTTTCTTGACAATTCATTTCCCAACAGATTATCCCTTCAAACCACCTAAGGTTGCATTTACAACAAGAATTTATCATCCAAATATTAACAGTAATGGCAGCATTTGTCTCGATATTATACGGTCACAGTGGTCTCCAGCACTAACTATTTCAAAAGTACTCTTGTCCATCTGTTCTCTGTTGTGTGATCCCAATCCAGATGATCCTTTAGTGCCTGAGATTGCTCGGATCTACAAAACAGATAGAGAAAAGTACAACAGAATAGCTCGGGAATGGACTCAGAAGTATGCGATGTAATTAAAGAAATTATTGGATAACCTCTACAAATAAAGATAGGGGAACTCTGAAAGAGAAAGTCCTTTTGATTTCCATTTGACTGCTTTCTATGAGCCCACGCCTCATCTTCCCCTGTGCACATGTTTACCTGATACAGCAGTGCTGCGTGTTGTACATACTTGGAACAACAAACTAGAAATACTGTACTTCTGTACCAACATTGCCTCCTAGCAGAGAAGTGTGTGTGTGACAAGCCAATTCTCCAGGCGAAACCTAGGTGTGAGACTAAACAATTCTCCTTATTGACTTAAATTTGGATAACTACAAGGTGTGAGGAATGGTGGGTGGTACATGGTGTATGCTTGGATGGGGTAAAGCTCCACTGACCTGTAGGAGATTGTTTTTAAGTGGAATCCATTTAAACTCAAAACAGTTATGAAATGAAGAACATGTAGCTGTTTCAGTATTAATTTTATTCCGAAGGACCTACAACTTAGGTGAGAAGGTTATGACCAACCAGATTAAACTCTACCCACATCCTATATTTTAAGGTCTAAGTTTAACTGGTCAGCATTTAAATGGACTGGAGCTATTAGTATATAAAGTGTGATGGGCTTTGTTCCCAACTTCTTTTACATCTCCTTGCCCCTTCAACCTTCGTCCTTTCAGCCCCTTTCTCCATATTCTTTGGTTTGTATGTGGTTTCTCAGTTAATACATAGCTAATAGCTCTTATTTTTCTTATGTTTTTAACTGCTTAGGTCTATTTGGATGTAAGGGTGAAAATTCATTTGATGGAAATACTTGTGTATATTTAAAGACCCAATTGCTCCTGTGGAGCTTGTACGTTCAAGAATGATTAATCTGTGTAATAAACTGATTACTACAGTCATTACATATAAAAAAAAAAAAAAAAAAAGAAAATTCGAGGTAAACCTCAGCAACTTGGCCAGGCCTTGTCACAACATAAAAAATTAAAAGAACCACATCCCCAGCCCTATTTTACATTTTATTTTATTTAGATTGTTGGTGCTCAGTGGTAGAGCACCCCTGGGTTTAATCTCCAGAGCCCCTTCGGGGCCCCAGCAAACTTCCAGCTGCCAGCAAACTTCCAGCTGCCGGCTGATGCTCCAGTATCAAAAATTTAAAAATAAACAAATAAATAAAAATTAGTAGAACACTCTAATGGCATTTGTTTTGTAAATTTATCTCAAATTTGAAGTTCTATGCAAATTAATTCTGGAGAAGATTTCAGATTCAATTATATGGGTGATAAAGCATAAACTTAATGACATTTTATTTATTTTAATTACTCAAGGAAGAGAATGGAAATTTAAGAAATAGTTTATATTCTCATCGTGACTTTTCTTTCATTAGGTTTCAGAAGCAATAAGACAAAACATTTCAAAAAGAAACACAAAGTGTATTTGGTATATAATCCATTCTGAATGGGGTTTGTCTAATTTCCCTTTCTCCATTTGCATTGGCTATACAAAATCTGTGAAATATTTATATCAATTTGCAATTAGTGACATAGGAAAGATGTATTATATAGGGCTTAACAGCCGCCATCTCATTCCATTGCCAAAATTTACCTTAAAGTTCGGTTTAAGAAACAAGGCAAGAAAAGTTAGAGACATGAATCGAGAAGAGTTCTGTGAATACAGCAATTTACAGTGGTGGTGCTATTGGTCATTAACATTTTGGAGGGATCACTTTTTTTTTTTTTGTATTGGGAATTGAACCCAGTGCTTAACCATTGAGCCACATTCCCAGCCATTTTTTTTTTTTTTTTTTTTTTGGTGGTGCTGGGAATTGAACTCAGGGCTTTGTGCATGCAAGGCAAGCACTCTACCAACTAAGCTCTATCCCCAGCCCACCAGCCATTTTTTGTATAATATTTAGAAGCAGGGTGTCGCTGAGGGCCTTGCTGAATTGCTGAGGCTGGCTTTGAACTTGTGATCTTTCTACCTCAGCCTCCTAAACTGCTGGGATTATAGGCATGAACCACTGCTCCAGGCCCAAATTGCTTCTCAAGACCGTGGTGGCCATTCTCCCAGAGAGTGACTGTGGCCTCTGCTCCTGTTTCAGGATAAAGGAGGAGTGGAACTTCGTTGCCGAGTGCAGGAGGAAGGGCATCCCCCAGGCTCAGTACTGTAAGAATGGCTTCATAGACACCAGCGTGAGGCTTCTGGAGAAGATCGAGAGGAACTCGCTCTCCAGGCCGAGCTTACTTGCCAAGGACAAAGGCAAGCAGAGCAACCCATTTGTGTTTGAACTTTCGGGGGAGCACTGGAAGGTGAGTGCAGCCCACTGTCTGCAGGAAGTGGGAGTAACCTGAGCCCCAGGCCTTGGCCTTTAGACAGCTTTCCAGTGGGTAAGCAGGAGCCCATTACCTGCTGTGGACTGGGTTTGCCCATCTTTTCCTCTGAGAAATGGCAGCATAGAAAAGAACAGCAGGATCCTCTTGGACCTCTCTAAGGCTGGGCAGCTGGGACCTTGTGGCCCTCCCTAGGTCAGCATAGTCTATATTTAAAAAAAATTTTTTTTTTTTTGGTACTAGAGATTGAACCTCATGGTGCTTAACCACTGTTCCACATCCCCAGCTCCCCCAGTTTTAAAAAATTATTTATGTATTTATTTTACAGTAGAGTACATTTTGACATATTGTACACAAAAGGAGCACAGTTTCTCATTCCTCTGGTTGTACATGGTTCAGGTTCATTTGGCTTGTGTAATCATACATGTGTATAGGGAAATAATGTCTGTCTCCTCCTACTGTCCTTCCCATCCCCTGACTCCCTCTGAACAATCCAAAGTTCCTTCATTCTTCCCTTATCCCCATCCCCCTTGTCCCTGCCTCCACTATGGATCAGCATCAGTTTATCAGAAAACATTTGGTCTTTGGTTTTTTTGGGATTGGCTTATTTCACTTAGCATGATATTCTCTAGTTCCATCCATTTACCTGTAAATGCCATAATTTCATTTTTCTTTAAGACTGAGTAATATTCCATTGTGTATAGGTACCACATTTTCTTTATCCATTCATCCATGGAAGGACATCTAGTTTGGTTCCATAGTTTCGCTATTGTGAATTGAGCTGCTATAAATATTGATGTGACTGTGTCATTGTAGTATGTTGATTTTAAGTCCTTTGGGTATAAGCAGAGGAGTGGGATAGCTGGGTCAAATCGTGGTTCCATTCCAAGTTTTCTGAGGTGTCTCCATAGTGCTTTCCACAGTGGTTGTACAAATTTGCAGTCCCACCAACAATGTGTGAATGTACCTTTTCCTCCACATCCTCACCAACACTTATTATTGCTTGTATTCTTCATAATTGTCCCCAGCACTTTTTATTTAGACAAGGGTCTCTCTGTGTTGCTTAGGACCTTGCTAAGTTGCTGAGACTTTGACTTTGACTTTGTGATCCTCCAGCCTCAGCCTCCTGGGTGGCTGGGATTACAGGCCTTGTGCCACCGTGCCCAGCATCGCTTTTTGTTCTTTAAATAAGAACTGGTTTCAGGGGCTTTGTGCACACCGAGGACTGGTTCTGATCTACGTCATTCATTCTCTTAGGAGCTGCCCGACTCGTTGAAGGAGCAGACACACCTGAAAGAATGGCACATTTGCAATACCCTGATTCAAATCATTCCTACATACATTGAGCTGTTTCAAGCAATGAGAATTCTGGATCTGCCAAAAAACCAAATCTCATGTCTTCCAGCTGAAATTGGTATGTGTAGCAGGAAACTCCAGCGCTCTTGTCTGTGGTAAGCAGTAAGCTATTGGGCAGGTGACACTGTGCCAATACTGGGTTTCCTCCTCTAAGTGCTTAAGTATGTCACTTAAGTATGTCATTGGGCTATTCCAGGGGTCTCAGAGCTTTGTGTTCACAGTGTCCCCTTGGGCTTCCGTGCTGTGATCTCACCTGCACCACTCAGCTCATAGAGATGTTGGCCAATTGCTCAGAAGGTAGAGGTCTCATAAGTGAACAGAGATTTGCTTAGGAAACTTTTGTTTATCTTCTTTTAGTTTTAGAAATACAAATGTACAGAATTGTGGTTATTGTATAAAGAATTTAAATATATTTTTTCGATATAAATTTAGTTTAGATGATGATGATGATGATGATTCTGGGAATTGAACCCAGGGGTGCTTTACCACTGAGCTACATCCCTGGGCTCTTTTATTTTTTTCTTTTGAGACAGAAATCTTGCTAAGTTATTGAGGGTCTCACTAAGTTGCTGTGACTGGCCTCCAAGTTGCAATCTTCCTGCCTCAGCCTCCATTGTCATTGGGATTACAGGCATGTGCCACGTGTCCGGCATTATTATGTCTTTTTGATAGGTTAGAATTTTATAATTCTCACTAATTTCATTGCTCAGTTGCATTATCTTCAAATGAAGACAACAGTGATCATTTTTGCCCATCTTTCTCCTGGCGTGTGAGAAGCAAAGGTCTCGGGGCTACACTCTCACAATCCACACTGTAGGCCCAGTGAAGTGACATGGTCACCTGAAAATTTGTTGGAAACGAAGACAGAATGGGTCAGAGGTGGCTTTTCAGGCCTCTGGTGTTTGCACATACCTTACCAGGTGTGTCAAGACCACAAGGCCCCTGAACACCCTCTTACCCAGCCTGATCTCAGGATTATTTATGCTGTTGCTAACTTTGAAGGATGAGGTGACGTCTCCCCCAGAGAGCAGGCTTGCTGGCTGCTTGCTGTAAAAGCCCTGTGTTTCCTGAGCTTGGTGTTCTTTAGAGTTACGTGTGCAGAATCTTCCTGGGTCATCTGTATCACCCTGGGTGGACTTGATTATAAAGGGAACCCACGTACGTGTGCTGTCTCTTCTACTAGTGATCCACAAAGCAGGGGAATAGTGTGAAGTCAAAGTCAAGACAAGGCAAGATCAATGCCTCTATTCCTTGCCTGGTTTCTGGAAAGGCAGACAGGAGCTTAGAAGTTTTAGTGCCGAAAAGTTCTAACTTTGACATAAAGGGCCGTTTATCTCCTGCCCCTTCATCTTATAGATTGGAGAAAGCAAGTTCTAGGGAGGTCAGATGACTTGGCCACCATCACTCAGCTTTTGACTTGAGGACTTCTTGAAAGCCTAGTCCAGAGGCCAGATTTTACTATTTCCAGCTCATTTGGGGTCAGGCTCACAGTGCTTATTAGTGACTTAATATAGTTCTTTTTTTTTTTTTGGTGGTGGTAGGGCACTTATCCACTGAGCCACATCCCCACCCCTTTTTAATTGATTTATTTTGAGACAGTTGCCCAGGATGCCCTGGATCCTCCTGCCTCAGCCTCCTGTCTCTGGGATTACAGGCGAGTGCCAACAAGCCTGGCTTGCTTTTGTTCTTAAAGACCCTGAAGGACCTACTCACGGGAGCTTAATTTTTTCTAATGCCAGGTTGTTTGAAGAACCTGAAAGAACTCAATGTGAGTTTCAACCATCTGAAGAGCATTCCTCCAGAACTAGGGGACTGTGAAAATCTAGAAAGACTGGACTGTTCTGGAAATCTGGAATTAATGGAGCTCCCATTTGAAGTAAGATGCAAACATTTCTGCTTTGTGATTTAAATTTCATTCAGTTCTCCATAGGAATGGTCCATGGTGTGGGCAAGAATTTTTAGAAGATAAAATCCATCACATTTTTCTGACATTTCAATTACTTTATGCCCATAATCATAGCATCTTTAAAAATGTTATGAAACTAACCCAGGGCCTACATTTAAGTTTAGAAATGCTATTTTCACACAAGTTATTTTAATTTTATGCCTATTTAATATCTGATGCCTGTCGTCTCTGATGCAGATCCTGATTTATTTCTCCACCACGGCTAAACTGCAGATAAATCCAGGGGTAAAACAATTTTTCATATGCTCCTAGCTGAACTTGTAGATGTCTAGAATTGTCATAGGATTCAAGAAATGTACAGAATTTTAAAAAAGATTCATTTATTTCTTTTGGTCTGTGTTCAGGGAGAAATGATTTTGAATAATTTTTTGATAAAATGGAGAAGATAAAAGTATACAGTTTTCATTGTCAAATAAAACTCAATGAGTTTCCTGTTCTGAAACGGTGAAAGGGTCATACAATTCTGTCAATGAGGAATGGGCTAAAAATGATTATTACTAGTGAGGTCCTGACAGCCCAGCCACCCAGGAAGCGTGTTATTCCCTTTCCTGGGTGGGAGGACGTGGCTGCTTCTGCTGTTAGTACCCATCTCAGTCCAGACAATGTCTGATGCTTGTCCCTGTGAGGGTGCAGAGTTTTGGATTCCCTGCACAGATCTGCTTATCCTCTAGTCTTCCCCAATCCAGGAATGGCTCATTCTTCACTTGGATGTTCTGGCTAAGTACATCAATTCATCCTTGATCTCTCTTGCTCCCATGAGCCATGTATAATCTAAACAAATCCCGTCCAGCTGATCCTTCAGAGTATATCATGTCTGACCACTGCTCATTCATAACCTTTCCCCTAGCACCCTGATCCACCCCAGAGCTGTCTATCATCTGGACTGGGGCAATACCCTGGTAGGCTGCTGTCTCCACCCCTTCTTCTACTCCCCACCCCCCTTCATTGAGGTATGATGTACATGTCATAAAATTTACCCATCCTAAGTGTATAGTTCACCATGATTCAGTTTTAGGATATTTCCTTCACCTATCCCCAAATTTTCCTTTTGCCTACTTGCTATTATTCCCTGCTCTGCCCTCAGCAGTAGGCAACCACAAATCTGTTCATATTTCTGTGAAGCTTATCTTTTCTGGAAATTTCCTAGAAATGGAAATCATGCTGTAGTTTTCTGAGTCTGACTTCTTTCCCTTAGCATGATATTTTTGAAGTTCTTCATTCATGTTATAGCACATATGGATTGAGGGAAGGGTCTAGATTTTGTTTTGTTCCCACCCCTCCTTTTTTTATTTATGAAAGTAGAAGCTCCCTGAGGGCAGCCACAGTGCGTCGTTTATCTTGGAAACCCAGGAAAAGATCCATAGGAGATGCTTCAAAATACATACTGGATTGGTCTGCTTTGCATCGATTCCTAGAGATGCCTTTGAAAAAGAAATGTCAATCTAAAAATTATTAATCGAACTTAATTCCCACTCTTATAACGGTAATTAGAATATTTTGTTATTCCTTTCTAGCTAAGTAATTTGAAGCAAGTTACATTCGTAGATATCTCAGCAAACAAGTTTTCCAGTGTCCCGATCTGTGTCCTGAGGATGTCTAATTTGCAGTGGCTGGATATCAGCAACAATAACCTGAATGACCTGCCACAAGATATAGACAGGTAGCTACTTGCCTGCCGAAGGTGAGGTATATGAATCAGTTACTAACGCCTTAACGCTGTGAACATTGTTAAGATGCATGACACTTGAATATGCTTTGAATCAATTAATTAATCATTTAATCAATCAATTAATTTTTCAGAGTGTATTGCTCCTAGGAAATTATAGAATAAAACAATTTCTAATTGGCATCACACATGTATATGGATACATGCATTTGAGTACCTCTTCACTGTCTTGGCGAACTGTAATTTGCTTCATTCTTTCATAAAACAACACCGTTACCTTTCCATTACTCCATAGAAGTAGAAAATGATTACATATAAAATAGAAACCTATCACTCTATATTTAGAATATTAGTGAGGACAATATTTATTATTTTCATTTACTGATTTTTTATACACAATCTTTCAAACAACCAGTATGCTTGTTTTCAAACTGTATCCTTGTAGTTATTTCATGTTCACAAAATAATTATTATTCTAAAATATATAAGACTGATTGATTGATCGATTAATTTCACCAATATTATCAGGCTCCCATGAGTGGGCTGGGTTTAAAGTGCTAAATGGAACACAATCTCTGGCCTCCTGAATCTACAATCTTATTTATCAAGGGACAGAAGTAAGCTCTTAGGACAGAGGCCAGCAATGGCTGGGGCCTGAGTGCCACCCCAGATGACATTTCCTACTCCTGTACATACAATGTGTAGAATGCTGTCTATGGCATGAGAAGACAGAGCTCAGAGAATTTTTGATGAGAATAACTGGGGACAGTCTAAGTTTGAAACATGAGAGGAACTTTGTGAAATATTTGTGGGATTAGTCACGACTTTGCAAGTGAATGAAAGAAAAATCCAGGGAACAGGATTTCTGGACAAATGGAGGGAGGGTCAGTGAGTTAGAATAAAATGGAAAACAGTTAAATATATTTGGAAAATATTTTGCTCATTTCCTTTTCACTCTGCGGTTGTCTTCCCATTTTAGTGTGAGAATATAATGGTGGGAGAAGAGTAACCATGCTTCTAAACTGTGCGAAAGGAAATCTGTTTCCAAAATCTGTTTGTTCTCATTCTAACACTGGTGTGATTTCTTTCCTGTGCTCTGTTGGCCCTTGGAAATCCAGGAGACACGGAGAGGAAGGGATATACTGGTTTTTGAGGCCCCATGGTGACCTACTGTGAATTGTACAATGTATTTATCCTGCTTTTTATTCATTTTTTTTGGGGGGTACCAGGGATTGAACCCAGGGGTGCTTTACCACTGAGCCACATCTCCAGTCCTTTTTCATATTTTATTTAGACACAGGGTCTCACTGAGTGGCTCAGGCCTTGCTAAGTTGCTGAGGTTGGCTTTGAACTTGTGATCCTCCTGCTTTAGCCTCCCAAGCAGCTGGGATTACAGGGGTGCACTACCATGCCCAGCTACCTTGCTGCTTTATCTGTGTCTTCCACTGGTGATTAAGTCAGCAAAAACTTAAAAAAAAAATCATGTTATCCGGTGTGGTTTTATTTATTTATTTATTTAAAATGTAAAGTTTAGCTTGTTCTCATATCCATCACATAGATGGAATCTGCTCAGTAGGGGTTGCCTTCTGGAATCTGTAATTGGCTAGGAGGCCAAACCCTTGTGTTCTGATCCTCTCTACTTCTCCTCAGGCTGGAAGAACTGCAGAGCTTTCTCTTGTATAAGAACAAGTTGACCTACCTCCCATACTGCATGCTGAACCTCAAGAAGCTCACCTTGCTGGTCGTCAGTGGGGACCATTTGGTGGAGCTCCCAACTGCCCTTTGTGACTCCTCCACGCCATTGAAGTGAGTAGACCAGAGATCCTGGTAGACACAGTCAGACACAGGGAGAGAGCAAAGAGTCTCCAGAGCCTGGGAGCCTGTCTCCAGAACCAGATTAGATGGTTCTCCTCCCTAGAGAACCTGATCCCAGTTTGCTTTTCACTGGATTTGGAAGTTTGGTGCACATGGCATGAGAAGATAGAGCTCAGGGAACCAGGGAACAGGATTTCTGGACAAATGCTACTTGCTGATTGAAGGCATTGGGAGACAGATGTCAGGAGCCCCCTGTTGCTCAGCACAGACACGGCTGTTGTCCCTGCGGGGTCAGCCACTGTTCACAAAACCCTCCCTGGGTGCCTTGTCCTTTTGATTCCCTAAACGAACCCATAAACCACCCCAAGCTAAAATAAATCATCCATGCAAATGTGATACAAACAGACTGGGATCTGGGGGAGACATAGTCTTTCTTATCCTGGTCGTGGAAGCCCCAGCTCCATCATTCCCTCAAATGACTCTGAGATACCTGGTGTGACTCCCTGGAGCACATCCTGCCAAAATTTGGAGCTGAGGGGTTTCCCCTATCACTTCTACCCTGAGACCATTTTGGAGCCTTAGCAGCTTGGAGCCTTTCCCGAGCCTTCACCCGGGGAAGCTCTGGCAAGAACCACCTTCTCTCTGTGTCCAGAGACCCATCTTCTGTGAAGGCCACAGGTTCTCTCTCACTGGTAAATGCTCACTATCAACGTAGACTTAAGTCTTCCTTATCTCTCTGTCACTGCAGTAAGACATGTGGCAAACAAATACAGAGGTTTAACTACTGGGAAGTGAGAGACCTGTTTCATGTCTGTGTAAATGCAAGATTAGTAGAGGTACAAGACATTCCCCACCTGTTCCCTTCTATTCCTTCCCCTGGAATAGGTCTTCCAGGGTCCTCCTCCACTATGTTAGGAATGTTGTTTGGGGAGAAGATCACTGGTGAGACAGGTAGGAGGATCCAACCCATTTGGGCACCAGGGAACAGTCTTGGCAACTTTGCATCCGAGAGAAGTCAGGGTAGAACCATCGCATCACTGAAATAACTTCCAATAGTGTAGTTGTAGGATTTGGCAATCTCAGAATAATGGATGAAAGCTCTTTGAATTGACGAATGTTCAATAAAAAGATTAGATACAGGCTGGGCATGGTGGCACACACCTATAATCCCAACAATTTGGGAGGTTGATAAAGGAGCATTGCTGAGGCTGGCTTTGAACTTGTGATCCTCCTGTCTCAGCCTCCCGAGCTGCTGGGATTATAGGCGTGAATCATTGCTCTCTGCAAAGGTTGGCTTCTAACGTTAGGAATTTTTTGCTTAAACATGAACAGTTGGAAATGTGGTATTTTCCATGCTTCCTTGAATAGATTCATAAGTCTGATGGATAATCCTATTGATAAGGCCCAGGGTCAAGATGGTGATGAGATAATGGAAAGTGAACAGGAACGACAACATTTTGATAAAGAATTTATGAAAGCCTATATTGAGGATCTTAAAGAAAGAGGTGAGTTGCTCATATTTAAAATTATCTAAAACAAATATGAAGAATTCCACTGATCATACAATATATTTATTAACATAAATCATATTGACAAAAAGTTCATTGATTAGGGAGTCAGGTTACTCTGTAACCATTTACTCCTCACCAAAGAACCCAAATGATAAATTTCCTTAAAAATCATCCTTGAATGATGGACACATCATCAAGTACTGGGCAGAGAGGCTGAGAAACATACACTCGAGATGCAAGGGCTCTATTATTAACTGTTTGTGGATTTTAAACTAAATCATATTTGCAAAACAACATTCTATGCTAATGGGAAAATAAATGATTCCATTTCAAAAGTCTGCTTACATTTTTGGAAAAAGTTATATCATCTAAATCAAAAAATACCTGTGTAAAGAACACAAAAAGAGCCAGGCACGGTGGTGCACGCCTGTAATCCCAGTGGCTCAGGAGATTGAAGTAGGAGGATGGTGAGTTCAAAGCCAGCCTCAGCAATGGTGAGGAGCTAAGCAACTCAGTGAAACTCTTGTCTCTAAATAAAATACAAAACAGGGCTGGGGATGAAGCTCAGTGATTGAATGTCCCTGAGTTCAATCCTCACTACCCACCCCCCACCAAACAACAACAACAAAACAAACTCACAGAAGGAAAAATGCAAGATGCCTAATAATCACTGCTTAATTTTCCAGTTCTTTAATAGTCCAGGTGCAAGCCTCACAGAATTTAGGGAGGAGTTTGTGTGGACTCCACTGCCTTTGGGGATGGGCACTGTGGGCAGGTTGCCTCAGCCCCCCTCAGGAGACACCATGAATGTGAGCACTCTTCCCCCTCATTAGTAGGTGTCTGAATAATTAGTCATTCATACACTCAGAGATTTCATTGGCATTAATGAAAAATGCCATTTATTTGGCAAACTAAAAAACTTTAACAAAATGAAGATAATTTCTATTGCTACCTCTAATCTATTTCTATTGTTACCTCTAATCTGGCTCTTCCTAATCTCAAGTGCTGAATTATTCTGAAATAAAGTAGAAATTTATGCAAAATATGAAACCTAAGCCGAGCACAATGGTGCACACCAGTAATCCCAGTGATTCAGGAGACTGGGGAGGGATGATTCCAAATTTGAGGCCAGATTCTGCTGGTGAGCCCTGTCTCTAAAAAAAAAAAAAAAAGTATATATATATATATATATATATATATATATATATATATATATAGGCTGGACCAGGCTGGGGTTGTATCTCAGTGCACATGTGAGGCAGTAGGTTCAATCCTCAGCACCACATTAAAATAAATAAAATAAAGGTATTGTATCTATCTACAGCTGGACAAAAGGGGTGTGGGGGGTGGTGATACTGGGGGTGTGGCTCAGTGGTTAAGGGCCTGTGGGTTCAATCCCTGGTACCAAAACAAAACAAAAAAACTTTATTGTTATCTTTATTATTACTTTATTCATTTTTTTATATTTAGTGCTATTATGTAAAAATACAAGAAAGAACTAGAGGATATGGATATGAAGTTTTGAATCTAAGAGAATAGAAATAATAATTCACCTTTAAAGTCAATCAGTTAAAACTTATTTATTATTCAGTAGTTATTAATAGTGACAAAAATATAGAAATGTATTTACTTAAATGAAATACCTTATTTATGGGGCTGGGGATGTGGCTCAAGCGGTAGCGTGCTCGCCTGGCATGCGTGCGGCCCAGGTTCGATCCTCAGCACCACATACAAACAAAGATGTTGTGCCCGCCGATAACTAAAAAATAAATATTAAAAAAAAATTCTCTCTCTCTACCTCTCTCTCTCTTTAAAAAAAAAATACCTTATTTATGAAAGATACTTGTTTTTTAAAATTACCTTTAGTGATGATGAGTTTTGATCCATTCACTTATTTCTGAACAATTATAATAATTTGATCCTTTGTAAATATATTCATATTAGGTTGAATCAAATGATATTGCTAATATTCAGCTAGCTTTGACCTACAGAAATGGCAATTTCTTTTTCTTTTTTTTTTTTTTGGTGGTGCTGGGGATTGAACCCAGGGCCTTGTGCATGTGAGGCAAGCACTCTATTGACTGAGTTATATCCCCCCAACCCCAGAAATGGCAATTTCTTAAAGTCCAGTTAGATATGGTAATGTGTGTGCTTTGAATTTTTAAAAATTCTTTTGCATTCATTCATTCATTTATTTTGGTACCAGGGATTTGACCGAGGGGTACTTAACCACTGAGCTACATCCTCAGCCCTTTTTAATATTTTATTTAGAGATAGGGTCTCCCTGAGTTACTTTGAGCCTCGCTAAGTTGCTAGAGTGGCTTTGAACTTGAAATCTTCCTGCCTCAGCCTCCCAAACTGCTGGGATTACAGGCATGTGCCACCGCACCCCAACTGTTTGCTTTTCTTTATCTCAGTCTTCCCTTTTTTCTCTCCTTCCCCATCAGTCATAGAATCCATGTCTATCAGCAGAAAACACTAGAGTCTGCCAGTCCACCTGGACCTACAACCTGTGTGGTCTGAGGTTGATGAGGAGCTTGAAGCCCTCACTGTTCCTTGAACTCTAGAGGACCTTACACTGGAGTTTGGACTCTGGCTCTGTGGTGGGGTCTGCACAGGAGCATTTCTAACAAGCTCCCCGGTCGTGTTGGTGCCTTCAGTCTGAGACAACCCACATTTTTGAGAACCATTGGTACAGAACATCCTTGGACAAAATTTCGCTGTGAAGACCGAGGGATGGGGCAGTAACTAGTGGAAAGAGCAAGGCAGAGAGAAGGTGCACTTATTAAGGTCATGCTTGGATTAGGGATAGCCCAAATTTCTCTCTTCCACCTGATACCTATAGTCCCTGGTCTTTGCCCATCTATTTCGATTTTTATTATTTCAACTTTTATTATTATAGGGCTATATACTTTCTAAATCCTTGACACAGCTGTGTTAGTTGTTTGGAAAGATTGCCAAGGACAAGATTTTTTTTTTTTTATATTTTATTTTTTAGTTTTTGACGGACACAACATCTTTGTTTGTATGTGGTACTGAGGATCGAACCCGGGCCGCACGCATGCCAGGCGAGTGCGCTACCGCTTGAGCCACATCCCCAGCCCCAAGGACAAGATTTAATGATTCCATCTTACATGTAAACATTCCTAAGCTTGGCTACCCATTAGTGATGGTTAACTTAATGGTGATGAATTCATTATTCACCACTTAGACATTATCTATGCTTAAAATATTAAGTAGCAATAATAATAAAAGGGTGAATGACTAATGAAGTATTTATTTTTTTTTCTCCTCATAGAATCTGTGCCCAGCTATACCACCAAGGTATCTTTTAGCCTTCAACTTTAACATCATCCATCAGAAGACTGCAAAATCTCACCATCCTGTGGAGCTTTACAACTTTGTGCATAGGTCATGTCACATAGAAATCATGGCTTGTGTTTTAGGACAAAGTCTATTAACCACTGTCATAGTCATTAAGAAAAATAATTTTCAAATTTCAAGTATATGAATATCTTCCTCTATGGGCTCAAGAATTGATAAATTAGTTTATATATTGGTATTTATAGGTTCATTTGCATACAATTGTTTCTAAATAATGCACATTTAATATTATAGAAGGTTTTTTTTTTTGTAAAATTATAACTTAATGACCAAATTCTGACACTGAATGCATTGTTTTCAGAAATCAAGGGGTAAAGGATGGTGAAAAGAGCCTTCATATTGGACGAGTCAGATCATAGTTTTGTTATTTGAAAATGTTTAATACATTTTTTCTTTTACTGAGAGTAATTAACGTTCCTTGGATTTAAATGAACTGTTACTTCCATGATGTTTTAAATTATATTTTGGCAAGAATATTTGGAGCTCTGTTTTGGCTCTCAGAAGAGACCCAGGGTGTGACTTGGGCCTTAGGGGTGGGAAGGCTGCCCATGCATGGGGTTCCAGACACTCAGATGGGGTGTGGCTGTCCCTCAAGGAAGAAGTGTGAGCCCTGCTGGGGTGGAAAGTTTTGAATGGCCTGCCTGGACAGCAACCATCCTTTCCTGAGTGCCACCTTGGGGGTCCTGGGAGCTACCTGAGTACAGAAAGCAGAAGCAGTGCCCTCAGGGGGTCTTTCCTCCCAGGGGTCCACTTAGAGTCTGGAGACCAACTGCATACACTGCTGAGTTCATCCTGGGCAAGGCTTCCCTGTGGGTACTGCAGGAAAACACCACCCACAGTGACCATGGCCCAGGAGGCCCATGGGACTGTATGTTATAGCATAAAAGGTGGGATTCACTTCAGGGCTTTGTGATCTTAGGTCACATCACATGATTTGGATAAATCTTACAAAGTTCCTATTTTTATACAATTGTCTTAGATTAAGATAAACAAGATGTGACTGATTGTCTTGAAGAAATACTTAACTAGCTTTTGTGATTAAGAAGGAAAATGTGCACACATTCACTTTTATGGTCTAGCCTGGTGATGTCCAATAGTAGCTTTCAGCAGTGAAAGAAATGTTCTGTATCTTTGTCATCCAGCACAGTAACTGCCAGACACAGGGTTCTTGAACACTTGAACAGTGGTTGATGTGATTCAAGGACTGTATTTTAAGTGGAATTTAATTCAAGTAGCCACAAGTAGTTGCCCTATGTGACAACAAGGTATAGCCAATTGGAGGTTTTGGAAGTTAATCACCTTTCATCTCTGAAAGGTGATTTTAATTTTTCTTATCCAAAGAGCTAATCTGTTCTCAGAGGCATGCAGTTCAAAAAGGTTACTTTTAACACCCCAGGTTTTTGTTCAAGTCAATATTTTGGACAAGTTCAAATATTTAATCCTCATCAGATAGAAAATAAGCAGACCATTCTAAAACCACCTGGTAATGCTTCAATAAAGGGTTGTTCCAATTTGAAAACAAACTCTTGAGAAGTTTAAAAGATAAAAGGAGTAGGAAAATGAAAAATCGCTTTCGTTAACACTTTAAAAATATAATCAAGATTATTGGTTGCACTACTTGAAAGATTTTGAAGTTTTATCTCATGCCATCTATAGCCAAATGGAAACTATAAGTGAAAAGGGGAGTAGGTTTTCACACAGAGAGGCTGTCTGTAATTTATATCATTTTCTTTCATTCACTAAAACCAGTTGTCTCAGTGTCACATATAAATAAATGAAAAAAACTGCATTTACATATATTTCATGTTATATAATACTCTGAAAAGAAGCATGTTATTTGAATATGTTTATTAAAATACTACTTAATTTATTATATAAGTATAAAAATGCAGAAAGTTCCAAAAGTAGAAAATGCTTCTTAGTGGAAATATCCTAGAGATTTAAAATAAAAAACTTTACATGATCCATATGGACCCATGTATTATTATTATTATTATAAATTATTATTTTTGGGGCTGGTGATTGAACCCAGGGCCTCACACATGCTTGGCAAGTGCTCTGCCATTGAGCTCCAGCCCCAGGCCTTTTAAAAAATTTAATTTTGAGATAGAGTCTTACTAAATTGCTAAGGCTGGCCTGTAACTTGCTATCCTCCTGCTTCAGCTTCCAGAGACAGCTGGGATTATAGGTATGCACCACCATGCCTGGCCGCTGATGCCTAATTTGGAAAAGTTATTTACATAATAGAATATTTGTAGGAACATTAAAGGAATGAGAGAAGAATAAAATATTTCTTAGAAGAAAGGTCTTCTGGTTTCAAAATGGACAACAACATCCATTTTTTTCTATGAAGGAAATGTAGGAGAGGAAAGATTTCCTTTCTCATCCATTGCTAGGTTCATGGCTGTGACTTTGATAACAAAAGACAAATTAACAAGAAAAACACATTTAATGTAAGTTTTACATGATACGGGAGCCTTCAGAAATGAAGATCCAGCGGGGTGCGGTGGCGCATGCCTGTAATCCCAGTGGCTCAGAAGGCTAAGGCAGCAGGATCATGAGTTCAAAGCCAGCCTCAGCAATTTAGCAAGACCCTAAATAACTCACTGAGACCCTGTCTCTAAATAAAATATAAAAAAAGGGCTGGGGATGTGGCTTAGTGGTTAAGTGCCCCTAGGTTCAATCCCCAGTGCCCCACCCCCCAAAAAATGAAGGTCCAAAGAAACAGGTAAGCTTTTTTTTTTTTTTTTTGTAAGTTTGATAAAGAAGTAGATAGTTGTAGAGACATGACTGGAGGACCAAAGGGAATGACTAGTGGTGATAGACTTGGGGAATTTAGCAAGGCCTGTTCAGAAGCTTCTTGGCATCTCTATTGTTGTGAAGAAGAGTTTTCCTTTTTTTTTTTGCGTATGGTGGGGATACTCTGGGATAAGGATGTTATAAACTACTTCAGAGAGGAAAAGATTCTTTCCTGGCCTGCTGCAGGAGAAGAGTCCCCAAAGGTTCATGTGTTACGTGGCTTGGTCCTCATCTTGGCACTATTGAGAGGTGATGAAAACTTTTTTTTTTTTTAACTGGGGACTGAACCCAGGGGTGCTTTCCCACTGACCTACATCTGCAGCTCTTTTTTTTTGTTGTTGTTTCTTTTAAGTTTTGAGACAGGGTCTCACTAAGTTTTTTAGGGCCTCGCTGAGTTGCTGAGGCTGGCCTCTAACTTGCCATCCTCCTGCCTCAGCTTCTTGAGCCACAGGGAATACAGTCCAGTGTCACCGTGCCTGGCAGTGGGTCTCATTGAGAGGTCTTTGGGTCACTGGGGAATGTGTTCTTGAAGGATATTGTGGGACCCAGATCTTTCCCTCGCTCTCATTCTCTTCCTGGGCATCAGGGGAGTGGCTTTGCTGTCCATGTGCTGCTCTGATGATGTGCTGCCTTGCCACAGATCCTAAAGCGACAGGCCAACCAGCTATGGACTGAAACCTCCACAATTGACCCCAAATAACCCTTTCTATCCACAAATTGCTCTTCTCAGGTATTTCTTATGGTGTACTAGAAAGGTGACCACTGCATAAATCAGGAGAGAAGTTACGCTCTGTAAGAGTTGAAGTGGAGTGGAGGTTCCAGAACTTTATTTATTCATTTTAATTTAATTAACTCACCCCTTGCAGGGGTCTAGTCTTCCTAAAATATATGCCATGTCTGTGGAGAGTCCTTTGCGGCTCTTATGAATTAGCCTTTGCTGGATTTGTGTGCAATCAAGAATGTTGGAACTGAAGGCACAACACAGAGCCCTGTTCTGCCAAGTCCTGTGCAGAATCCTCCAGGTCCTTGCCAAACGGTATTCCTTGCAGCACAGGCTTAGTATGTTTGGGTGGCAATGTAATTAGAGCCCCAAAGAATTCTTATTATTTGTTAGAAGAGTTATTTCAAAATTGCCAGTGAGAAGCACTTGGTATTTAAAATTGAAAAAAATAAAATTGTACAGAGCAAACACTTCTCTTCAAGCTGCTTTTTCCAATATTCATGAGGCTAAGAACAATGTCCATCCTGTAAAGGGAAATATTAACCTCATGGAGTGAGCTGGAAGAGACTTCTGATTCTTTTTTTTTTTTTTAAATATTTATTTTTTAGTTTTAGGTGGACACAATATCTTTATTTTACTTTTATGTGGTGCTGAGAATCGAACCCAGAGCCCCACGCATGCCAGGCGAGCACGCTACCGCTTGAGCCACATCCCCAGCCCCAGAGACTTCTTATTCTTTAGGGCATCTCTCCTGGGATTCCTCAGCCAGCATGTTGCTGTAGGAGATATAGTGGTCAGGACAAAAGTGACTTATGTCTAAATCAGAATGTACCTGGTTTGAACAACAAGGACATCAGAAGCATTCCTGGTGCTGATGGTGACAGTGTCCAGTTCTAAAGCTCCACATGCCACTCTAATGGTTTTGTTTATTTATAGCATACTGGAAACTATGCAGGGGGAAACAGACCAGGGTTACTTGGGGGCAATCGTAGAGTTTATGAGTCAAGATATTCTGCAGTTGGGTTGAGCTGGATCCCTTCAGTATCTGTCTTGTCTCATATAAGATTTTCAGTTTCTGGAGTTTGGCTAATACATTTAGACTGTGCTCAAAAGTTTGATGACAAATAGCGAATCTACAGAGAATTTGCACCTGCATTTTTGCTATTTTCCCAACAGTTACTTCCAATAGATATATAAATATTATTTATGATATTGCCTCAAAAGTATGAACATGCACCACAAAAATTGCATTTTCTAGAAATGCAAATCAAAACCACAATGAGATATCACTTCACACCTGTTAGTATGGCCATGATAAACAAAAATCAAGAAAGAAATATTAGTAAGGATGGGGAGGAATTGGAACCCTTATGAACTGCTAGTGGGATTGTCAAATGGTGTAGACAATACGGTGGTTTCTTAAAAACTTAGAAATAGAATTTCCACAGGATCCAGCAATCACACTTGTAGGTGTCTATCCAAAATACGTGAAAGCAGGGTCTTAAGGAGATGTGCACACTTTTATTTTCACAGCAGCACAATTTACAATGACCAATAAAATATACATTGATAGATGAATAAACAAAATGTGGTATATACGCACAATAGAATAGCATTGAGCCTTGGGAAGGAAGAAGATTCTGACACGTGATACAACCTGGATGAACTTTATTGGGTGTGGTGTGGACATTGAACCCAAGGCCTGAATGCTCTACCACTGAGATCCATGCTCAGCCCTCATGGATGCACCTTGAGGACAATTATGCTAATTGAAATAAGCCAATCACAAAAAGACTAATACTGTATGATTCCACTTCTGTGAGGTATTTAATCAAGTTCATGGAAAGAGAGTAGAATGGTGATTTTTCAGGGGCTAGAGGGGAGGGAGAAAGAGAAAATTATTATCATTTTTTTTATGGTGCTGGGGATTGAACCCAGGGCTTTGTGCATGAGAGGCAAACACTCTACCAACTAAGCTATAGCCGTAGCCCAAAAGTTATTTTTTAAATGGGTGTAGAGTTCTGAAGATCTGTTTCACAACAATGTGAAAGTAACTATGTGATTCTATACTTTAAAGTGGTTAACATAGTCAATTTTATGTGTGTGTGTGTGTATCACCACAATTAAAAATAATTACATTTTGTTTTGTAAACTCCAATGTCAAGTCTGGCTTACAGTTACCTCTTCTGTGAATCAAAGCTCTCTGAAGTCTTGTGCTGAGTTTCTGTTCTTCAATAATCCTTTCCAGTTAACTTCTTGTTATCGTCACCTTTGCCAGTTTTACTCTAAAAACACTCTCATTATAGAACAGAGGACATAATGATCATTAACTAACACTGAAATTAAGGTGACATCATAATTTAAGTAATTAGAGTCTTGCAGAAGCCAAATTCTCTGGGGCTGAGAAATGACATCGGGGAAACTCTGTATGTAGTAATTTAATCTGACAAATTAAAATAACACTCCTCCACAGGAGACTTCTGTTAGTGCACAGCTCCCACTTCTATATCTGAAGTTCCTCATAACCAGATGTTTCTTATTTGTTTAGGAACAATTTGCTGGATTCAAGGTCATCAGTCCAGCTTGCCATTCCCCCTCCTTGGTTCTAGGGGGGCTTTCCTATGACATTTCCCACTTGTGCCACTATTTTCAACATTTCTACTGAATAAACCTTTAGGAAAGAGCAGTCAGAAGCTTAGATTGTGACCCAAGAGGGGGCCAAGAGATTGTCCATTAGGACAATAAAGGACACAATACCTTTATTTTATGTATTTATTTTTATGTGGTGCTGAGGATCAGACCCAGGGCCTTGCATGTGCTAGGCGAGTACTCTACTGCTGGGAGCCATTAGCCAAGTAGGTATGACAATTTCCTTGCCAGCGTACCCCATGTTGCAGTGACATTGAATGTACGTGACCTTGCTCAAGGACCAAGGCAGATTAGGGTGTTCCCGGTTTTAAGATAATCGTGTTTAGGGCGTTCCCAGTTTAGGTTCCAGGTTTAAGGTTTAAGATTATTCCTGCTGGGAATAGGGCGTATCCTGCTGCCTGAGTTCCCCTTGAGTTCTCACAGGATTCAGACAGTATATTTTGGAGACAGAAGCCCAGTGGAGGTGGATTTGGGCAGAGAACGTGGATTTCCCCAGAACGTGATTGTAGACGGCTGGTGTGAGTTCGGGAATAAAGAGTTGCTGTTTGAATCTACAAGCTGTGTGGTGGCTCGTGATTGTGTGCCCAGCCAGACTGCGGCATTTGGCGGCTCGTACGGGGAACTTCTGAAGCTTGGAGGTAAGTGAAATTGCTCGCCCCTGAGGAAGAGCGAAAGAATGGGTGACCAACTCAAAAAACAATGTGTTATTGTTTTGATTTATCTTGTTTTTGTTTCAAGCTGCCTATCCCTAGAAATTTCTCAGGCAAACTGGAAAAAATGGTTGACTAAAGGTTTGAAGTTTGTCGGCCCTGAGGAAGAGAAAATTGATACAACGATTTTTTATTCCGTTTTTGTTTCATTCAGTTTCGGCTTTGTTTTGTGCTATCTTATTGGGTTGCGTTATCTTTATAGTAGATTAGAAATTAGTAAAAAACAAACCGAGAAGATGTTAAGTAAATTGTTAGAGGTTCAGACCATGGAGAAAGACATTTTAGATCAAGCAAAAGAGAAGGTCTCTCGAGCTAGTCAGACAGAGGAAGAAAATTTAAAGGAAAAGGGGTTGTTAGGAAAAAGGCCACAACAGGAGGCTGTTACTAACTCCATTTTATCACAAGAGGGCGTAATTCAACCAACAGCCCCACCGATGGAGACAGCTGAGTGGCCCTCAAACCCCGTAGTTGATAAATGGGATCCTGAGACAGGACCTCAAAGATTAGCATGCCCTATACTTGAACAGGCAGGAGGGCAGCGAATTCACCGTGCTTTAGATTTTAAAACAGTGAAGCAGTTAAAGGAGGCTGTAACAACCTATGGTCCCCAAGCTCCCTTCACGGTAAGCATGGTTGAGTCCATTACTAACTTGGACATGACGCCAGCAGATTGGGCTAGCATGTGTAAATCTGTACTAAATGGAGGACAATATTTGTTATGGAAGGTTGCCAATGAGGAATTTTGCACGGAGACAGCTAGGCGAAATGCAGCAGCCGGTTATCCTCAAAGAAATCTAGATATGTTGTTAGGAAAAGGACCTTATGAGGGTCAACGGCAACAAATTGAATATGATCCTGCTATATATGCACAAATTGCTGCAGACGCAGTTAGGGCATGGAAGACTTTACAAGGACATGGAGATTTACAAGGTCAGCTATCTAAGGTAATACAGAGAGCTAATGAACCTTACGCTGACTTTGTAGATAGGCTAATTCAAACGGCTGCCAAAATTTTTGGGGATACAGAACAAGCAATGCCATTAATAAAACAACTGGCTTATGACCAAGCAAATCGTTGCTGCAGAGAGGTTATTAGACCATGGAGACATGAAGATTTAAACACATATATTAAATTATGTAGAGATATTAATGAACAAGGGCAAGTCTTGGCAGCTGCAGTACAACAGGCTTTAGATGCCAGGCCAAAAACATGCTATGATTGTGAACAAACAGGACATTTTAAAAGGAATTGCCCCATAGGAGGAAGGTTTAACAAAAGTAGGTATCAAAGGAATAGAATACCGGGTATTTGCCCACGATGCCGTAGAGGGAGACATTGGGCTAATGAATGCCGTTCTCAAACCACCATAGAAGGTACTCCCTTATCAAAAAACGGACAAAGACCAGGTATTTATCCAAGATATCGTGGAGAAAGGCATCAGGCTCCATTGCCAAAAAATGGACAGGGGGGCCCAATGCTCCGGGGCCCACAACCACAAATATACGGGGCAGTGGAGGATCCCAGCAACACCATCAGGGTAGTGCCCAGGACACATTGTCCATTAAATCCCTCATCAGACAAACCCGAGGGAGCGCAGGGTTGGACATCTGTGCCTCTGCCAGAGCAGTATTAACTCCAGAGATGGGAGTTCAAATCATTCCCACAGGAGTAAAAGGACCTCTTCCCCAAGGAACAGTAGGCTTATTACTGGGACGTAGTTCATCTACATTAAAAGGACTTATGATAAGTCCTTGGGTAATTGATCCCGATTATGTAGGTGAAATAAAAATTATAGCTAGTTCTCCAAGAGGTATATCAGTAATTTCACCTGGAGATAGAATAGCACAGTTGTTAATAATACCCAGCCTACATAATAAATTTCCTAGTCATAGTGTAGAAAGAGGTTCCAGGGGATTAGGCTCCACAGGTGTAGATTGGGCTATGTTGTCTTTAAATTTAGATTCTCGCCCAATGCTAAAACTAAATATTCAAGGTCATGAGTTTAATGGACTACTGGACACAGGAGCTGACCTTAGCATCATATCTCGTCAAGAATGGCCAAAACATTGGCCATTACAACAAGCCACTCAAACGCTTCAAGGCCTAGGAGTGGCGACTAATCCCCATAGAAGTTCTATGATATTAGATTGGAAGGATCCTGAAGGATGTGAAGGAACTATACAGCCATATGTATTGGATCATCTTCCTATAAATTTATGGGGACGAGATGTCCTAGATCAATTAGGTTTGACGTTAACAAATAACATCAATCCTAATGCGCCCACTACTAGGGCTAGACAAGGCTTTAGGAAAGAAAAAAAGATTAGGAAAACAAGGGCAAGGTATAGCAGCACCAATACAAATAGATCAAGGAACAGACAGACATGGGTTGGATTTTCAGAAAGGGCCACTGAGACAATCAAAATTACTTGGAAATCAGAAAGACCAGTGTGGGTTCCTCAGTGGCCCCTGACAAAAGAAAAGACACAAGTAGCCCATGATCTGGTCAAACAACAATTAGCGGAAGGACATATACAACCTTCCATATCTCCCCATAATACTCCCATTTTTGTCATCAAAAAGAAATCTGGTAAATGGAGATTATTGCAAGATTTAAGAGCCATTAATAATGAGATGGTTATTATGGGACCTGCTCAATCAGGGATTCCTCAATTGTCTGCTTTGCCAAAAACCTGGCATGTTTTAGCTATAGATATTAAAGATTGTTTTTTTTCAATTCCAATTCATCCCGAGGATAGTCCACGTTTTGCATTTACTATCCCTGCATTAAATCATGAAGGTCCTGATCAGAGATATGAATGGAAAGTACTCCCTCAAGGGATGGCTAACAGTCCAACTATGTGTCAAATATATGTTAACAAAGCAATCCAGCCACTTAGAAATCAAAATCCTGAACTACAAATATTTCACTATATGGATGATGTATTATTGGCACATAAAGATAAAAACATATTGCTGGAATGTTATGCCACACTTACAAACTTATTAAAAAATTATAATCTAGAGATAGCAATAGATAAAGTACAATTAAATTTTCCAATTAATTATTTAGGAGTTCTACTATCCTCAACCATGGTCCATCCACCAAAAATTCAAATACGAGTAGATCAACTCAAATCACTTAATGACTTTCAAAAGTTATTAGGAGACATAAATTGGATAAAGCCTTATCTAGGTATACCAACAGGAGAATTGGGACCTTTATTTGATATTCTAAAAGGTCCATCAGATCCAAATTCACCCCGCATGTTAACTCCTAAAGCAAGAAAGGCATTAAAAATTATTGAAACATATATGGAAAACATACATTTGGATAGAATTGATATAAGTTTGCCTTTATTATTTATTGTACTACCAACAAAAAATATTCCTACAGGAGTATTTTGGCAAGAAGGTCCATTATTGTGGATACATTTATCTTATTCTCCTAACACTATTCTTACTAGGTATCCTGAGGCTGTAGGACAATTAATACTCAAAGGAATAAAAGCAGCAAAGGGAGTGTTTGGAATTTCTCCCAATAAAATTATTACTCCATATACTATGGATCAAATTGATGAGTTAGCTAATGAGTTAAATACTTGGGCAATAATCATGTGTAAATCTAATGTTACATTTGATAATCATTTACCATCTAATCCTTTGTTGTCTTTTTGGTCTAAGCATCCTGTAGTTTTTCCTAAAATGACAAGAAAAACACCTATCATGAATGCTCCAAATATATTCACTGATGGGTCTAATAATGGTACAGCAGCAGTAGTTACCCCAGATCGAACTTTTACATTTTTAGTACCAAAACAATCAGCTCAAAAGGTAGAGCTTAATGCAGTTTTACAAGCCTTTTTGATGTTTAAAGATTCTGTATTTAATTTATTTTCTGATAGTCAGTATGTAGTTAATGCTATAGTATCTCTTGAAGATGCTGGTAGGATTTCCCCTTCTTCTACTGTTTTCTCTTTGTTTTCCACTATACAAAGTCTAATCTGGGACAGAAAAGATCCATTCTTTATAGGACATATTAGGGCACATACAGGATTGCCTGGAGCCCTTAGTTTAGGCAATGATTTAGCAGATAAAACTACACATGACATACATATTTTATCTACATTTGAAGAAGCTACAAATTTTCATAAAAGGTTTCATGTTAATGCTAATACTTTACAAAAGCGTTTTAAAATAACTAAGGAACAAGCCAGACATATAATAAAACAATGTCAAAATTGTGTGACATTTTTACCACAAGTTAATCTTGGAGTCAATCCTAGAGGACTGATACCTAACCATATTTGGCAGATGGACGTCACACACTTGCCAGAATTTGGAAAATTAAAATATTTACACGTTACAGTTGATACTTCTTCTGGATTTTTGATGGGCTCCCTTCATGCCGGAGAAAAAACTAAAGATGTTATAGCTCATTGCTTACAAAATTTTGCCACTGTGGGCGTTCCTAAACAGTTAAAAACTGATAATGGTCCTGGCTATACCTCTACCTCTTTTAAATAATTTTGCTCATCATTTGGTATTACTCATATAACAGGAATCCCATACAATCCACAGGGACAAGGCATAGTTGAAAGAGCTCATCAAACTATTAAAACATACTTATTAAAGCAAAAAGAGGGAATTGGAAGGGGGTATATATCCCCCAAAGATAAACTTAAAATAACGCTTTTTACTCTAAACTTTTTAAATTTGGATTCATCAGGACTTAGTGCTGCGGAAAGGCATATGTATCCAAAAAATGTACATAAGCCTAAAGTACTTTGGAAAGATATTCTAACAGGACAATGGAAAGGTCCTGACCCAGTGATTGTCTGGAGTCGGGGGTCTGTTTGTGTTTTTCCACAGGGAGAACAGCAGCCCATTTGGATTCCAGAGAGATTAACTAAAACAGTTTCTACAGATCGAAAAGAAGATGATTTGACTCAAATCCATAACAGCTGATATCCAGAACTCCAGCTTGGCCATTCTTACATCTGCGACAGTGATTAACCAGGATGCTTTTTTCAATAGCTATTTTATTATTGCATTTTTCCACATCATAAGGTTCTATTTTTATTTTTTGAGCTCATACAAACCTAGGTTAATGTTTTTCTGATCAGTTTTATTTTTTGACTGTGGAGTTTTTAAACATTACAATGGAGATTTCACCCAGGATAATGTCTCTTTAGCATCATTGCCAGAATTCCTATCTCCATCCCAGTGCCGGTGAAGAACTCAACAAGTAATGCTCAATCAAAGAGTCAACTTACTTTGGGAGGAAACGGATTTTGGGAGGAAATGGACATATTGATAGATTCCTCTGCTTTGAACTGCTTGCAGAACTTGCCTGGACTATGTAACTATCGTTTGGTGCAGCGAATTGTGGTAATGCTGGCATATCTTTGCTGATGGTGTCACTAGTGATGCAATTTTTATTTCCTTGCCAGCGCACCCCATGTTAATTGTGGTAGTGCTGACATATCTTTGCTGATGGTGTCACCAGTGACGCAATTTTTCCCAAGGAGCCGTCAATTGGCTTGGTGTCGTGGCATTTCTGTATCCTCCTCCCTTCTGCTAGTGATGGTCTAAAATTTGGGGGCCAATGGCTTATGCTGGACCGGTAGTCAGTGACGGGTATGATCCAATTGCAGTGGTATCAACCTAAGACAGGAGGCTGACGCCTAAAGGTCAGTTTTCCGATGACGGGTAAGAACCATATGTTGAATTGGACAACCTACCAGGCACGGTCCATAAGCTACATTAACCTCACTCCCCCACTGGCACCAAGGCCAAATTTGGGGGCCAACAAAGGTGAGGCAAAGAACCTCACCCCCCCACTGGTGCATAGACCTATCCACAAGTATGGCTATATGCTGGACCGGTAGTCAGTGACGGGTATGATTCAATTGCAGTGGTATCAACCTAAGACAGGAGGCTGACGCCTAAAGGTCAGTTTTTCCCATGACGGGTAAGAACCACATGTTGAATTGGACAACCTACCAGGCACGGTCCTTAAGCCACATTGCTTGTTGTTTAATTAATCAGAAGGGGGGAGATGCTGGGAGCCATTAGCCAAGTAGGTATGACAATTTCCTTGCCAGCGTACCCCATGTTGCAGTGACATTGAATGTACGTGACCTTGCTCAAGGACCAAGGCAGATTAGGGTGTTCCCGGTTTTAAGATAATCGTGTTTAGGGCGTTCCCAGTTTAGGTTCCAGGTTTAAGGTTTAAGATTATTCCTGCTGGGAATAGGGCGTATCCTGCTGCCTGAGTTCCCCTTGAGTTCTCACGGGATTCAGACAGTATATTTTGGAGACAGAAGCCCAGTGGAGGTGGATTTGGGCAGAGAACGTGGATTTCCCCAGAACGTGATTGTAGACGGCTGGTGTGAGTTCGGGAATAAAGAGTTGCTGTTTGAATCTGCAAGCTGTGTGGTGGCTCGTGATTGTGTGCCCAGCCAGACTGCGGCACTCTACCACTTTGAGCCACAACCCCAGCCCTTAATAAGTGTTTTTAGAATAACTGGATAACCTAGCCAAAAGATAAAAGATAAAATTAGAGCTAGTCTTCAAACCATATATCAGAATAAATTCCAAATACATTAGAGATCTAAATGTAAATAAAACCTTACAAGTATTAGAAGAAATTATAGGTGAATTCCTCCATGATATGGCCTCAAAATGTCCACATCCAATCCCCAGCATCTGTGACTATGTACCCTATATGGCATGATATGGTTAAAGTTAAGGTGGTGAGATTATCCTTGGTTATCTTGGATCTCAGCTGGGTCCAATATAATCACGTGAGTCCCTACAAATGGACAATCTTCCCTGGTTCTTATCAGAGAGACATGACTACAGAAAGGGGTCATAGGTGCATCACTGCTGGCTTTGAAGATGGAGGAAAGAGGTTGGGAGCCTAAAAGAACAGGGATGGCTTCCAGAAGCTGGAAAATTCAAGGAAACAGATTTCCTCCTAAAGCCTGCAGGAAGAAACACAGGGTTGCTGAAGCCAGTTTCTCCACTTCTGCTGGAAGGTGGGGTCTGCATAAGCTGCTGCCCTCTGCAGCCAAGAAAAACCCCATTTTAGTGTTAGCAGCTAATCAAGGCAAGAGATGCCTGAAGGCATCAGCTCCCAGGATTGAAGCCAGCAAAGCCAGACTCTTCTCCACATATTACTGAGTGGCATGTTGCAGCTCTTAATGGTGGGCTATGCCCTCCAGTGAGTGTCACAGCAGACCCCAGAAGCTCGCTACCAACTTCTTTCCAGGTTCTTATCTCAAGCAAAAGTGAAAAGAGTAGGATTTATTCAAGTGGGAAAAAGAGACAGAACTCTTAAAGGGTGAGAGGGGACCCAATAGCAGTTTGCTGCTTGAGTATGCTAGTGTCCACTTGGGTCAATGCTATTGATCCAAATTTATATTAATCAGGTCTTGAAAGTCTTAATGCTATTGGTTGGTCCTGCCATCTCCATTTGGGTCTGCCCCATTTGTTTTCCTGCCGTGCCTTAGGACATGGGATAAGGATGGTGGATTGTGGCTGCTTGGAGTGCTGGACTGCCATGATGTGTGGAGGGACATCCACACCAGGTTGGGTCAGCTGCCTGGGGTGTGACAGGTTGGTGCACCTGGCTTGCCTTGGCCCTCGCTCACCATGCCTCAGACCTGCACCGGCATGGTGAGCTCCATGCCTGTGCTTCAGGCCACCCGGCTGCATCTCCTGGGACTAGGGATTGGATTCCCTGTCAGTGCCCTGATTTTAGCCCAGTGAGAACTATATTGGACTTCTGGCATACAGGATTGTAATATAATACCTTTTTATTTTAAGCCAACAAATTTGTTGTTATTTGTTAGAACAACAATAGGCAATTAATACATCCTGCTCAGAAAGTATTTTTTACCATAATCATTGTGACAACGACAACAATGATTAGAAGGAGACAACAGCAGGAAGTGCTTAAGCGCCCTGGTACGCAATTCTGGAATGGGCTGGAATAGAAATGCCCCCTGCTGGAATAGAAATGCCCACTTTCAGGGTAGATCTGGATTCTACTCTCCATCTGGCAAGTGGTGTTTGCTTCTGGGCTCCAAGAAGTGGGGAGGTTTGTAGTGCTTGTGGGCATAGCAAGCAAGGAGGAGGAGGGTAATGGATTTCCTGTCTTTGGTCTGGTGACCCTGGCTGCTGCATCTGTTGCTGTATTGTTTGTGGGAGAAGGCATTCGAGTGGCCCGAACAGGGGGAAGTGAGCTTCTTGGTGGCACCTGTTGGGTTGGAAATCTTGGAGCAGTTGGTGGTTTTGAGCTGTGTCTGACATTGGGGTCAGCCTTGGGAGAGTCAGGGACTTTGGGATTCACTGTGGACCTGGGTGACACCTGTGGGGTTGGAAATCTTGGAGCAGTTGGTGGTTCTGAGCTGTGTCTGACCTTGGGGTCAGCCTTGGGAGGGTTAGAGATTTGGGGGCTCACTGTTGACATGGGTGGCACCTGTGGGATTACAATTCTTGGAGCAGTTGGTGGTTCTGAGCTGTGTATGACCTTGGGGTCAGCCTTGGGAGGGTTAGAGACTTTGAGGCTCACTGCTGGTGTAAGGATCTTGTCCACTCTAGAGGCTGATTGTGAGCAGGGGAGATTGGTACAAGTAGCAGTTAGCCTGGGTTCCCCAGCATCCTTGGAGGGTGTGGGCACTGGTGACTCCTTGGCCAGGCCCAACCCGCTCTGAGCACAGGATCCCTGCAGACATGCCTCACAGTTTTTACTGTCATGTGGCCCTTGAAGACAGATATCCTTGATCGCAGGAATCTCCTCTACAATCTTAAATCCTTCTCTGTAGCATTTCTTCAGAATTCGGATCACCAGGTTATTCAGGACCCTTGAGATGTTCTCCTGTGTGAACTCAGGGACCTCAAATGGAGGCTGGGGGCACTTCTTACATCTCTGGGCAAAGACCCTCATCTTCACCTGGCCCCTGTGCTTCTTCTCACTCCAGTGCATGTGGAAAAGGACCTGGACATGGGCAGAGGCCCAACTGCGAGAGCAGGAAGAACACTGGAACCTGTGGAGATAGAAGATGGGAGCTTCAGCCAGATTATGGGCTGCTGCTGAGGGAGGAAGGAGTCACTGAACACAACAGAGACATGATTGGGTTGGGGTCATGGACTAGCAATGGAAGAAACCACTGAGCTCCTTGTTCTCATCTCCAGTGCACAGGTGATCAAAATAGTCTATCACAAACTGTCTGGGCTGGGAATGGGACCTTGGGCACCTTCTAAGTCCAATGTGCCCTCATTAGAGATGAGGGCACCTCTGGGAGCTCCATGCTCTAGAGCCCAGTGGAATACAAGAGGCTGGACTGGAGCTCCAGTCTCTTGACCCTGAGCCAAGGATCCTTCAAACAGATTTGAACAGGTCAAAGGCTACCAGAGATAGATAACCCAAGATCCCTCTGCTGAAGTCCACGAGTGACAACAGTGGGTATTGGTTAGGTCACAAAGCTACAGATAGATCAGGGAGAGAGACTGAAAAGTCCTTGTCCTAGAGAGAAGCTTTGCCGGCCCTTGGTTGCCCAGGGCCACTGATCTACAGCATCAGGGGAGATCACTGTCTGCAACACTGTCTTCTTTTGCTCCCCTCAACCCCATTCCTTTGCTCAAGGTAGTCTGGAGAATGTTGCCTTGGCCTCCAACAGGGTTCAAGGAAACAACACCGTGTCTCAGCAAGGAGGGTAATTTTCTGAGTTAAGATATTTGCACAAGTACCTCTTAGGACTGGGAGAGAAAGAAGGCAGGAAGCACATGGTACACCCATGACAGGAATTACAGGACAGGCAGAGGGCCACAGCATGGCAGAGACATCTGTGCTCACCCTCCCACTTCCAGCCCCGCTTGCAGTTAGGTTGGGGCCATGGGACCAGATGGTCCATGGAGTACGGGCAGCAGTGATGTGCTCCTTCTAACTCTCCAGCTCTCCCCTCAGGGAACTTGAGAGCCATGTGCAAGGTTAAATCTAGGTGTATTGTCACAGCAGCTGAGCCTAGCTTTGCTGGCCTTGATGCAGGGGTGCCGGCAGTCTGAGATGGGGAATTAGAGGGCAATGAGCAGCATAAGTTAGTGTGGACTCTCCCACACCTCTATTCTAACCTGCCCTCTCGGAATGGACCTGAGGATGAGCCAGGGGGAAGACTCCTAAAAGCTCTGAGCCTTGTGATGTCCACAAGCTGGAAGTCAGCATGGGTTGGCCTTGCACAGGGGACTGGGCCACCTTGAGCTGCCCGTTCACTGCCTTGGCCTGGTCATGGTGTTCTGGCTTCACTTCACAATGGGCCAGCCCAGAGTTCCAAGTTCTTCCAAATAAACAGATTGAAAGTTTGGTCAGGGGCTCCCTATGCCTGCTCTGGCCTGGAGAAGCTCCGCCTCCTCTGCTTGGACCCTCCCAGAGAGGGCAGGAGGCAGGATTTATCCCAGGTCTCCACTCCTTGTGTAGTGGGCAGGGCCCTTCTCCCCTCCCCCCAGGTCTTGGGGCTCCATTTTCCCATCTATAAAAGAAAGGGTGAAATGTTGGGTGATTTCCCAGAGTCCTATTTTTAAAAGATTCTATCAGCATAGAGTAGAGGGGGGCAGGATTGATGTGAGTTGCTCAGTACCCTGCTCCTCTGGATTCTCCCTGAGGGGTCTCCTTGGTGCAGTCCACTAAACCCAGGTTGGCCCACAGTCTCCCAAGGTAGGGAACAAGTGTCACATCCCTTTAGTGAAACAGCTGCCATTCCTCCTCCCAGCTCCCATCTCCCATCTCCCCTGCCACCTCTGCAGACTGAATTCTTTATCTGAACATTAGCCCAAACCAGTGCTGAGGCCTGAAATTATATAAAGAAAAATGATTTTTGGTGGGGGGGGGTACTAGGGATTGAATCCACAGAGCCACATTCCCAGCCCTTTTTATTTTTTATTTTGAGACAGGGTCTCACTAAGTCACTCAGGCTGGCCTTGAACTCATGATCCTCCTGCCTCGGTTTCCCGAGTTTCTGGGATTACAGGCATGCACCACTATGCCTGATGGGAAAGAAGATATTTCATGAAGTCAAAACTTGATGGATGGACTTCTTTCTTTCTGTAGTCTTTAATGTGCAAGCGAGATAGGATAGAATAAAGAAAAAAATAAACAGAAGGAAAAAGAGATTAACACTTCAAATCTAAGAAGGTCCACGAATACCCTCACTTTTGCTCCCCAGGCCAGAATTCTTTAAAATCCCCTGATTCTTAGAGTATTAATGCCTACATACATTGCTAGCTTATACAACCTCTTTTTTTTTTAGACTAAACAAAGACAAAGGAAAAATAATGTTAGAGACCTATGATATAGGTACAAATTCTATTAACCAGATATCAACCAGATGTCAACAAGATGAGAACTAGACCACCACCAACTGCCCTCTTCTCTGTAATTAGAAGAACTGAGCTCACTCCTATATACTTCTCACATTCATACAGTTTCCTTTGAAAGAAGAGTCTTAGACCCCCAAAGCAAGTCTTATTCTTGAGACAGCCTGTACTCATTCTCTCTCCCTGTGTATCCCTTATTTTCTTAATCAAATCTCACTTGGGTCTCTTTCTGATTCATCCTCAAATTCTTTTCTGTGATGTAGGTCAAGAACCCGCCAGGGTGGATTTGAGATCGTCCTCTCTCTTCTGGGGGACCTCCTTGGACCTCTATCAAGTGACACAATTTTGAGGTGGAACCAGAAGAGCAACAAGTGTGCACAGTCAGAAACAAGCAAGGATTTTTTCTGGCACATGTACCACAGCATTCCCCTCTCACCTGGCGAAAGTCCACAGCTGGTATTGCATCCAGCCCGGCTGCAGGACGTTGGGAAGAAGGCCCTTGTCTGCTGTGAGGGTCCATTTGTGCCATGGTTTCACCTCCTGAATTAACGTCTGGAATACTTGCCTCCATGCTTCTATGTCCTGACCCTTCTTGTCCCCCATGGTGTGCCTGAATGGGTTGGGGTCTCCGGAGTCCTGACCAGGTGTGTGGCAGGAGGCGAGGTTGTCCACTTCAGAGAATGAGGGCTCCGAATGTCTCTCCCTGTGAAGACCTAGATTGGGACCATGGGACAGATCTCTGCCCCAGGGGCAAAGGTCAGTTGAGTCAGTTTCCAAGTTCAGAGATTGGCAGCAGGTTCCACAGGGCATTTCAAGACACAGAATTCATGGCTTTATCTATCAAAATATGACCAAAGAAGACAGCTCTGGAATCAGTCTCAGTCTGTCTCTGTTGCCTACTTACCTTTCACCTGGAATGCACCTTTTTACCTCTGGAGTCCCTGTAATGGCAGAGGGAGGTCACAGTTGCTCTTCTCTGTCTAATATTTGAAAATCCTTAAACACTGGGATGATGTGTTCATGCTCCAGGAGGAGAGACACAGAGAAGAAGGACACGGCCATTGTGGGAACTCACAGGGATCCCAGCATCATTGTTCCATGCCCTCTAGGTCCTCACTCATGACTAGTCACAGTTCAAGGGTGTCTTGCAGACACTCAGTGGCCTCCAGTTTCCTAGCATGAGTGGGAGAATGGAGATCCCAAGCCCGATCTTTCACCCTTTGGCAATCAAAGCTGATGTTGTTCCAGGAGATGAGGTGACAATTCTCCAGGTGGGTGAGAGGCCACTGGTTCCAGACCAACCAGAAGCCACCACCCTCTTCCCAGAGGTGCTCTGCTATCACCCCACTTCCTCCAGAAGAGGCAGAGGAGGAGGAGGAGGAAGGAGGGGTGGGCAGAGTAGGGGGCCAGCGCCAGAGTGGCAACAGCCCAGAGAAGGTGGACGAGATTCCTGGAGGCCACACTTCAAGGCATTGTCTATGAACATGGTGGTTCTTCCTGTAATGCAGCCACTGACCTGTGTCCTTGGCTATCTCCCAAGAGGAAAGCTGTACTCTTGGCTGGGAGGAAAGGAAGGAAAAGAGGAGGGGGAGGAGAAGGAAACTTTCTGAGGTCCAGCTGCCCACTGCCTCTGCCCGGATGCAGCTCCTCCCGGGGAAGGCTCACACGGTGGCAGTCTCCCCTCCTCCCTCACCAGTTTTGTTTCCCAACATTATTTGCTCAGTTATAAACTAACTAGATTTGGGAAGCCCTTTCGATTTCTCTCTTTTGATCTTCCCTCTTCAGTCTCTTTCTCTGTGCTACACTTTGCCTGATTATTTCAGCTTTTACTAAAAAAGTGTTCTTTTTGAGGTCCATTTTGCCATGTTCATATTTTTTGGGCATTTCACGGGGGACTTCGCTGTTTCAAACAGCTCCCAAACAGGCTGCTGAAGTGCCATGTACTGTTCCTAACAGCAAGAAGCCTGCAGTACTCCTTACAGAGAAATGCAAGTGGTGGGTAAGCTTCATTCAGCCCTGAGATATAATGCCGTTGGTTGTGAGTTCAATGTTAATGAATCAACAATATATACTAAATAAAATGTCTTTAGACAGTAAAAACACAAGGTCATGCATCAATCAGATTACCAAAATCTTGTGGCCAGTGGTTCTCAGGAACCCAATTCTACATTTCCCTCAGGAGCGCCAGGTAAGAGCCCAGAATGACCAAATAACAAGAAGCAACTGTCTTCTCCTTCGTCTACCTAGTGATTTGCCTTCTTCCTCATTTCTATGGGTAGAATTCGGGTGTTGAATTTAAGTCTCTGCTGTTACCCAGTTTTTGTTCAGAAGGTTACTAACTCCTAGTGTCGTTAGCGAACAGTCCTAGATCCCACAGAATCCCCGGGCCTCTGCTGTCCTCTGTCTCAAGTCTATGTCCCCAAGACCAAAGTCCACAGTTGCACTCTTTCACCAGCCAGTCTCCTAAACTTATGGTTAAGAACTGCTATCAGCCTTCTCAAAGAGGGTGCCGTGGGTTGAAATGTAGCACCCCAAGAGGCATGTCCACCTGCGAGTGTGTATTTGGAGACAAGGACCTTTGCAGATGTAATTAAGGATCTGGAGAGGAGATCTATTGTGGAAGATTTGAAGTTTCTTTTGATGATAGAACATGACACAATGATATGAAGATCGATGGAAGGCAGAACTTTTTAGTATTTACAGCTCTGAACTAGAGAAGCCTGTGAGATGGGCCACACTGGGTGTCTGGAGATAGGGTACAGCGAGGAGAGCTCATGTGTGGCAAGTGCCCTGGAGTTAGGTAGGTCTCATGGGCTCCCTGAGGATTGGCTAATTTGAATAATTTCAAGGGTTCTGGGGACACATGGGTTCTCCCCAGTCACCTGGTATCTGGCCCTGGAGCTGTTAGGGCAAGTGTACAGTGGTCTGGAGTGTGGGCTTCATCTGCTCAAGAAGGGAAATGGATCTACCATCAGTCAGGGCCTCAAAACTGGGTTAAGAACTCATCAGGCAAAACTAAACACAACACGTAAACTATATTACCAGATCATCCCAGACATAGGGTAGGCCCTAAACCCAAGGACAGGTATTCTTATAAGGGAGAGGCAGAGGGACATCTGAGACACAGAGGCATAGGAGAGGGCCACGTGGAGACAGAAGCAGAGACTGGCTTAAGGCTGCCACAAGCTGAGGAAAGTCTGGTACCCATAGAAGCTCTGAGAGGCAGGAAAGGATTCTCTCGAGAGCCTTTAGAGGAAACGTGGTATTGTACTGCTGACCCTTCCAGAAATGTAAAAGAATAGGTTTATTACGTTTTTTTTTTTTTTACAGCAGCCCTAGGAAATAAAACCTCCTGGGCATCCCAGCTGTCCTGAAGGCTGGACTCCCCTGCCTGCTTCTCCATCAGGTGCAGGGGACAGGAGGAGACCTCAGCACATGCCTAAACTCATGTGGCCTTCTTTCTCCTACTTACTATCACTTCCATGGGTTCAGAGCCTTACTATTTGTTGACTGAACAATTTTATTAATTCCTTAGCTCATGTTCTTCCCTTCTCTCTTAAAAAAACATGCTTTACAGAGTTGCTGAAGAATTCCTCCAAAAATCCAAATGCCACCGTTGGCTCTGGTGGCCTCTTTTCCCTAAACACGATCTGCTGGACTGTGGCTCATATTATCTCTTCTAAGTCCCTCAAATATCCTTATTAGACAGGACTTCTTTAATTTCCTTAAATAAAATAATAACCCTTCCTCTTAGCCTCCCCCCACTCTCTTATCTTCTCACTATCCTGTTTTTTCATTTATTTGCTTTTAAATCACTTCTTGCCTTAGTTCCTAGGAAACTGCCAGTTCTAAGACAGAAAAGGAGGGAATTCTGATTTATCTGAATAGTGCTTGGGTATTTAGTAATTGCTTGATTAAGTGCTGAATGAATTCTGTCCCAAACTGTATTATGGCTCCGTAGAACTATGCCAGCTTGGGGTCTGGATGTGGGAAGAGAGAAGTGGGGTGGGATGGTCTTGCAGTTGTCTTATAGCTTTTAGGAAGGCAACTGTCCATGGTTTTCTGGGTCTGGGCTTTGGAATTATCTCCATTTTCCTCTGATAACTTGCCTCTTCTGAGTCTTTCTTGGACTTGGCATCATCCATGATCTAGTCATACTAACATAGTTCTCTCAGATTCCCAACTTTAAGTTTATTCGAGGTAAGTGTATTCAAGGTAAATCTCTTTCCCTTTCAAACTTGGTCAGTCTTAACCTCTATGATCTTCTTATTGCTAAGCTGTTTAATAAATATGGCTTCCCCTGTTTTTCTTTCATTTTGCACTGTTCCTGTGCTGAATGCAAGAGAAAAACAAAAGAACAACAACAAAAATCATTGACCCAAACTCACCAACCACCTGAGATAAGATTCACAGCCCAGGCCACGGCTTATGTAATGAGCAATTCAGAACCAATAGGAAGCCATGTGATTTCAGAACCTGTGGACTCCCCTGCCACCACCCAGCAGGTGTACCTGTGACATCTCGACCAGATACACAGGTCAGGAGGCCAAAAGGGTCTGAGGTCATGGAGCTCAGGGGCCCTGGTTCTGAACACCTCCAGCCTCACTGCTCTGAGGCTTAGTGTTTTTTGAAGCCTTTTCTTCTTGTGTGTTTCAAGCTTGTTTTCACAATTCTGTTGTAAATGGTGAAAAAAGTCTAAATATAAATAATTGTTATTAAATGTTCTTGGTCCAGCACAACCCCCGCCCCTGGGGGTGCCAGGAAAGTTGTCTCTGAAGGAGAATCCAAGTAGTTTCTAGGGAGAAGGGGGAACTGACAACTAATGATGATGGATTTTCAGCATGCTCCAGTCAAAGGCATAGACAGAGGTTTATTTATGAAAGTAGATACATACTCAAGGGAGAATGGGGCTATCACCAGGGGAAAAGACAGCAATTCCTTCCTGTGGGGTGTTAATACTTATGGAGGGCTGTTTCTAGGTTCTATCTAGAGATAGAGCCAGGGTGGAGCTTAATTTGGGGCTAGTTGAGACTTGGGAATGCGTCAAGGGCACGTGCTCGTGCTCAGGAGTTCCAGTTGTTCCTGGCTGTGTTGGTTCATCGGTGTTTACCCTGGGACTCAGTATTTCTCCCTTTATCCCCCAGTTTCTAATTCTGGCAAACAGTCAGCAGCTCCTGGGGCTGCCTCAGGGCGGGGGCGGGGGGGGGGGGGCTGCAAAATCACAGCTGCATTTGAACTTCCTCATCAGTGAACTTCCAATTCGATCTTAGTACAAGTACCCTAAAGTCAGTATCATCTACTAATAGTTTGTTCCTGGAGTATCTGAAATGCGAATTTAACTGGGCATCCTGGATTTTATCTTTTGCTAAATACCCTGGTCCGGGTGCCTGAATGCTCTGCCTTCTGCCCTCTGCCCAGCCAGACGCTGCAGGGCCCCCGGCTTCTGAACTAGCATCCCCTACTATGAAGGTTCGAAAACCAGCAGCATCAGCTATAGCGGTGTCTATGCCAAATATTACAAATCTCGCGAGAACGCTTAGGGCCCGGAAGTGTGGCCTGTGTCCCGGAAGTGTGGCAGGTGTGCCAGAATTATGGCCAATGGCTGGCGTGGCTCTGCACCATCTGGACCACAGTTCCTGGGTCTGAATCTAGGGCCAAGTCCTCATTTGGGGGCCTGAAGTGAGAAGAGTTAGGCTCCCTCTGCCCGAACTGTGTGTGCATGAGTTTACAAACTCCATTACAGAACCTTCACAAATGAATCTCTAAATTATTCAAGTTTTATGGTTTATATCCTCCTACCCCACAAAATATACCTCAAGCCCTGGTGAAGGGAAAGGGAGAAAGTAGCGGCGAGGTGACCTGCAGAGGGGAGACTGGCCTGGGCTGGCTGTGCTGCCCTAGGTCCCTGGGAGTCTCACTGATGAAAGACCCAAGTGAGCCAAACCCTGGCTTAAAACTCTATGTTAATCCCACCCTTGCCTGAGCCGGATCCTCCTCAGTCCCAGTGTATTGTCTAGAAGTACAGTAGACTTCCTGAATAAAGAGTTATGCACAAAACCAGCAAACGCTTTTTCACAGACACTATACACTATGCAGAGACAGTGGAGGGCATTTTAAAACGTTTAATTAGGGAACTATTGAGTGCTGGCCCAGGGTCTCACCACAGACACCCCTGCTTCATCTGTTACTGACTCCTGGAAGGACTTCCAGTTTACTCTTTGATGTATTTCCTTAAGTTTTTTTTTTTTTTTTTTTTTTTTTTTTTGAACCTGCAGCTATTCTGATAACCCTAAGTACGGCTCAAATATTTAGGCCACATTAAAAAAAAAAAAATAGACATAAATACACATCTGTTTCTCTTTCATATCTGTTTATCCTGGTTTTAAGATCTTGAACTTTGATGTTTTATTGTAAATGCCATATACCTATAGAATAGCAGGTAAAACACATATGCTTATTGTCAGCCGAATTATAAAGCAATTACTCATATAAATACCATTAGGTTCAAGAAATAGAATATTGCCATCATTGTAGAAGTCCTCAAGTGTCCCCCCCTCCCCTCATCAAAAATGCTTCCTCATCTCTAGAAGGAAACCATTTTTCTAAGTGTTGGGGTATGAACTGATAAATACAGTCAATAAGAGTGTAAGTTATAGGTTATAGATTAGTAAAAAATTTAGAGATATAAGATTTTGATAAGTGAGATAATTATTAAGCAAGAACTGTCCTATACTGGCCCAAGACTCCATTTTGCTGCCTCCTATAAAAAACTGTTCCAAGAGCTCTTTCTGAGAAACTGAAATGAAGGCTATTTTCTTATAATATATTGTTTTCTGTACTTTGTACCTCACAAAATGTACTCAACCCAGGATATGGTGGTCTTGGTGACCCAAGACTTTGAAGTAAATTCTCGTCCCTGCTAACCACCTGCTTGAACTCAGGATACAGTTGTCTAACACTTGCTCAAACCCAAGATGCATGCGATTGTCTTGAGTTGCTGTGCTAATTGCTGTCTTAGCTTCCATGGTTGGCTTGCTTGCATGATGCTAAGGAAAGTCCCTGAGCTGTGGTTTTTGTCCTTAAATTCCCAAGCCACAGGCCAGGAAATTGCTGTTCTCTTACATAGCTTCAGTCTCTATGGGTGGGTGACAGTCCCTGGCTAGGTAAATATAGCTCTCTTTGATTTGAATTCTGACATAGAGTGTTTTCTGAAGCAGCTCCCAATAACCTCTTGGGGGCCTGTTCGGGATGAAAGAGATATTTCTCTTCTCAGAAATGGGAGAATGCTCAGAAACACCCAAGAGACCTGGTGAGTCAGAGACTAGCTGGGGAAGGCCTCTGAGGAGAACTCCCCAGCCCTGGGTCCTCTCCTCATTGGCTCCTGCCAAACCTGCAAACTGCCTATTTGAGAGCATTTGCAGTTTGCACCTGCGACTTAGTTCTCCTGGGAAAGGTAAGCTTGAAACTTGGAACTTGATTTGAGTGGCTCCACAGTCTGGGGTCGTCAGGTAAGGCTGGATGCAGCATATACTTCCCGGTCCAGGGCAGTGTCGAGATGTTGCCTCTGGCCCATCTGGGTTTAAAAATTGGGGGGTGGGGTGGGGTGGTGGAAACTCCATCTAAATCTCTGGTCAACTAGGTTTGTTTATGGCGCCTTGTCTGTTGTGTGTCTCACTGTTGGTCTCAGTCTCATTATGGGTCAAAATCCGTCCACTTCATGTTCGTTTTGTAAACCCCTTAAATGTTTTTTGTCTAACTTTAAAGAGTTTTCAAAGAGAATAACTAATGATAAAACATCATGTAATGCTTCCTCTCTCAGAAAACTTTGTGAATTAGACTGGTCAGGCTTTAAGTCGGATGGCCCCCAGAAGGGATTACCGGCCTCTCCACCGCCTATCAAGTTCATAGAGTCATCTCCGGGTGGCCTGGCCATCCAGATCAGTTGCCCTATATACAGATTTGGATTGAAATCCTCCTAGAAGAGCCAAGATGGTTAAGATTTTGCCTTACAGGAACAGCTAAAAAACCAAAACCAAAACTTGTCTTGCTAACAAAACCTTCCTCCCTGAAGAAGAGTCCAACAAGAGAGCTCCTAGGACCTGGATCTTCCTCCTCTGGATCCCTCTGTTCCTCAGGTGCCTAGTACCCGCTCGATGCCCAAGCCTTCCCATCCTATACCCAAACTCCGGTCCCTATACTTCCCCTCTGTCAGGCTCCCCCTTCCACATCGGGAGAAAGAGGAAACCGTTTCATAATATATGTTCCTTTTTCTACTAATAATTTCTCTGTTAAAATCAAAAGAAAAGCCCCCAAACTACTCTCTCGGCATTGATGGCCAACCCTCTGATGATCCAGCTCATGTGGAACTCATTTTCCCCTCAATTCGTCCCAATTGGACAAACACAGGTATGGAGGTGACTGATCAGTACGCCAGGCTCCACTGAGAGAGATCAAAGCAGCCAGTAGAAACCCCACCAATTTGGCAAAGGTAAGTGAGATATTTCAAGGATCAGATGAACCCCTGGCTGCTTTCCTGGAGTGCCTTCTCAAGGCTTATCATGTGTACACACCCATAAACCCAGAGGTTCCAGAGAATAGAAGGGCTCTTAATATTGCTTTTGTAACATAATCGGCCCCAGATATTAGGAAAAAGTTACAGAGACAGGAAGGATTTAAGGGAAAGATGCTGTCAAAATGGGTGGAAATAGCCCAAAGGGTCTACAATAGCAGAGATCCCCCAACAAAGAAAAACAGGCTAAAAGGTTGACAAGAGTCACGGTGATGGCTATGTCAGAGTCTCAAGGCACCTTAAGGCCTCAAGCCCCTGGACAACAACCCCCAAGGGCTCCACTCCCTAAACAACAATAGCCCCCAGGAATGGAAAGTAAGGGGCCAATTTCTAATGAGAACTGACTTAAAAAAGGGAGGATAACTCACTTGTTCCTTGTGAGGCACAGCCAACCTGTCATTAAAAGGGCCAGAAGCTTTTATATGCATATATATGTATACAACACACACACACACACACACACACACACACACACTTGTCCAATTGAGGAAGAATACCTGCTCTTAACAAAAGACCCCTGTACCCCACCTTCTGATGTCCTCACCAGATTCCAAAAAAAAAAAAAAAAAAATCCCAGGGGTTTGGGCAGAATCCAATTCTCCTGGCTTAGCGGAGCACCTGCCACCTAGTATAGTGCAGCTCAACAGCACTGCCACTCCTGTGCAGATCCGCCAGTATCCTATCAGACTGGAAGCTAAAAAAGTCATAGCCATTCATATCCACAGGTTGCGGGGAAGCTACTATCCTGATCCCCTGTCAATCAGCCTAAAACACGCCATTGCTGCCTGTCCAGAAACCTGAGACAAAAGACTACGGACTGGAACAGGACCTAAAAGAAGTCAACAGGATGGAAAGCATTCATCCCATAGTACCAAATCCCTACACTCTTCTCAGTTCATTGCCTCCTTTTCGCCAAGTGTACACTTTCCTGGATCTCAGAGATGCCTTCTTCAACTTGCCATCAGCTAAGCTAAGCCAACCAATTTTTACTTCTAAATAGTCAGATCCAGACGGGAGATTTTTAGGACAATTGACTTGGACACAGTTGCCATAAGGATTTAAAAACTCTCCAACTCTATTTGATGAGTCCCTAAGCTGGGACCTCACAGCTTACAGGCAGCAACACCCTGAGACTGAACTTTTACAATATGTAAATGATCTCCTGACAGCAACCCAAACTATGACTAAATGTGAACAGGCCACCAACAACTTGTTAAAAACCTTAGGGTACCGGGTGTCAGCTAGAAAGGCCCAATTGTGCACCTCAACAGCCACCTACTTGGGCTACCACCTGAAAGAAGGAAAAAGGATTCTGTCGCAGGACAGAATTAAAGCAATCATGCAGATTCCTCGCCCCAAGACTAAGTGTCAGGTACGAGAATTCCTCGGGGCCATTAGGTATTGCCACCTTTAGATCCTTGGTTTTGCTGAACTAGCCCAGCCCTTGTATGTTAGTACAGGGGGGAAAAAGGACTCTCTGACTTGGACTGAAAAAACAAAAACAAACAAACAGACAAACAAAAACAAGAGACATTTGACAAACTGAAGCAAGCCCTAGTCTCTGCTCCTGCATTGGACCTCTCAGATGTTCTGAAGCCATTTCAGCTGTTTGTACATGAAATCAGGGGAATAGCCAAAGGATGCAAACTCAGACTTTGGGGCCATGGAAACATCTATCCAAAAGACTGGACTATGTTGGGGCAGGATGGCCAAACTGCCTCTGAGCCATCGCTGCCACAGCAATCCTGGTTAAGGAGGCAGATAAGCTTACGTTGGGGCAAGATTTATAGGTGGTAGCTCCACATGTGGAAATCTTACTCTGGAGCCCTCCAGAGCACTGGCTCTCCAACGCTCGTACCACCCCACACCAGGCCCTTCTTCCAGACCAGCCCAGAAAAAAATTCCTAAAAACTTCAGCTTTTCACCCTCATCCTGATGATGATCCCTCTAGGCCACTGCACGACTGCCAGGAAATCTTGGAGTTGACTCCAGAATGTCCAGTGGGACCTGATGGACACACCGTGGCCAGACCCAGATGAGACATGCTACTCTGATGGCAATAGCTACGTCCAAAATGGAATCAGGTATGTGGGGACAGCTGTAGTTACTTTAAATGAAATTGTCTCGGCTCAGCCTCTGGGACATAGAACTTCTGCACAAAAGGCAGAGCTAATTGCACTTACCTAGGCTCTCAGACCCGGCAAAGGAAAATCTGTTAATATCTACCCTGTCAGTAGGTATGGTTTTCCTACTGTTCATGTACAGGGAGATCTCTATAAAGAATTTACAGGAACAGACTACAAAGAAAAACACCAAGAGAAAAATAAGAAGTGGACTTCACTAAAGTAAAACCCAGACAATATGGTTATAAATATTTGCTGATATATGTGGACACTTATTCAGGAGATAATTCCTCAATTTGGCCTCCCAATAGCCATGGGGTCCGATATGGCCCAGCTTTCATAGCTAAGATAACTCAAAATTTATCTAAAATCTTTAGAATTAAATGGGACGTACATTGTATATAGGCCTTAGAGTTTAAGACAAGTAAAAAGGATAAATAGAAATCTAAAAGACACCCTTACTAATTACACTTGGAGATTGGCATAGACTGGACGGGTCTTCTTTTTCCCTTTGTTCTAAGACCACCCCTGCTGGTTCCCAGACTAAAAGATAAAAAACTAGCTGAAATAAGTGACCACTCATTTCTTAAGTCCTCACAGGCTCTCCAGCAAGCCTCCCACAGACTCAGGCTTTAACAAAGAGTCCGGCAGCTAGCTGCAGGAGAGAACTTCACTCACCTATTCCAGCCGAGCCATTATCCATTCACCTTGGAACCTCGCGGGCACAGACCCTTTCCAGCCATCCTGACCACTTCTACTGCTGTAAAAGTCACTGGAAAACAACATTGGATTCATCACTCCCAAATCAAGAAGCCAGCTCCAACAGAAGATACAGCCGAGGACAACCGACGATGAACAGTACCCTAGATTTTTACTTTCTGTTTTTGTTTCCCTTTCAGACATGCACACTGCACACAGCGGTACTTGGAAATTCTTGAGGCCAGAAAAAGACAGGAAGCCTGCTTCTAAAGATTAGACTGCTGGTCCTTGAAAAATATGATTATGACATGGTCAACTTAGATAACACGAAACTTAAATAAACAATGATTTGATTTAGTCTCATAAAACCAGTGGGGAATGTTGTGGTGTGAACTGATAAGTACAATCAATAAGAGTGTAAGTTATAGGTTCTAGATTAGTAAAAAATATAGATTAGAGATATAAGATTTTGTTAAGTGAGATAAGACAATTATTAAGCAAGAGCTGTCATAGACAGCCCTAAGACTCCATTGTGCTGCCTTCTATAAAACACTGTTACAAGAGCTGTTTCTGAGAAACTGAAATAAAGGCTGTTTTCTTATAATGTATTGTTTTCTGTACTTAGTACCCTACAAAATGTATTCAACCCAGGATATAGTGGCCTTGGTGATCCAAGACTTTGCACTAGATTCTCGCCCCCTACTAACCACCTGCTTAAACTCAGGATATGGTTGTCTAACACTTGCTCAAGTCCAAGATGCGATTGTCTTGAGTTGCTGTGCTAATTGCTATCTTAGCTTCTATGATTGACTTGCTTGCATGATGCTAAGGAAAGTCCCTGAGCTGTGGTTTTTGTCCTTAAATTCCCAAGCCACAGGCTAGGAAATTGCTGTTCTCTTACATAGTTTCAATCTCTATGGGTGGGTGACAGTCCCTGGCCAGGTAAATAAAGATCTCTTTGATTTGAATTCGGACTTAGAGTGTTTTCTGAGGCAGCTCTCCATAACACTAAGCTTGATGTAATGGTGTAAACAATACAGTTTCACTTTGTCTTTTAAAAATGCTGCATAAATAAAATCAAACTACATGCATCATTTTGTCTTGCTTCTTCAACAGTATAAATATGTGAGATTCACCCAGGTTGCTCCACATAACAGTAATTTATGCATTCTCTATTCCTCAAATTCCACTGAATTAATATTACAATATATTTATCTATACTATTGTAATTAAGCAGTGTGTATTGCTTTCAGTGTTTGCCTGTTGTAATACTGCAAATTCTTAGATGTGTCTTCCAAGAGATTTGTCAGTTTTTGAAAGTGGTACCAATCTACTTTTCCTCCTGTATTGTATGAGCATTTCAATTGCTCTGCATTGTCACCAACAGTTATATTACTATTCTTTAACATTTAGCCTTTCTAGGGGGGGCATGTAGAGATTATCTCATCATTGTTTAAATTTATGTTTCCCTGATTAATGTTGAGGTTTAACATCTATTCATGGTGACTACCTTTTGTTGATGCTTTATTGTATAGTATCAAGTCTTTTCTGGGGATCTTTACAACAATAAATTTGGAAATATAGAGGAAAAGGATAGCTTTCTAAAGTTGTAGAACTTATTGAAGAGAATTTAACATCTGAACAGTCCTATAATTATTAAAGAAAACTACAGAGAATGGTAGTAGGTTCTGTGTTCTAGATCCTTCTACAAAGTATTCTAATACTTTGATAATTCCAATCTTACATAATTTCTCCCTCCATGTGTCATAGAAAGAATATCACAGTTGGTAAATAATTTTTATTGGGCTAGTATAACTTTGATCCTAAAAGCAACCTAGAAAACAAATTACCAATATCCTCTAACAACTTAAGTCATTAAACAAGACAAAACAAATTGGCAAAATGACTCTAGCTATATACTTAAAAAAATTTCTTGATCAAGTTAAATTTTTGCAGGAATGCAAAAATATTTAAACGTTGAAAATTGTATTATTGCAATTCATCATAATAATCTGTAATGTTCAAAACTGTTGGGAAAAAAAAGCTTTTCAGTAAAATCCAAAGTCCATGTAAACCCAAAATCAAACAAACCTCCCCTACCGAAACCAAGAAAAGCAAACTTAGCAAACTAGGAATAGAAGGGAATTACTTAGTCTGATAAAGAGTCCCTAATAAAAACCAATAGCAAAACCATTCCAAAAGGTGAAATAGTAGAAGCTTGTTTATCCCTTTAAAATAAGAAGGGAGTCAAGGGTAGACATCATTATTTAGCTAAACTATTCAACCTTAGAGTCCTAGCCAGCCCAATTAGTTGTTAATAGAAAGATTATAGAGAAGAATTTAAAAGTGCTACTATTCACAGAGAACATGATTACTTACTAGAAGAAAACTCCCAAAAGAATCTAAAGAGAAGTGAGGAAAATTTATAAAAGTTCAAGTTATAAGAGGCATATACCAAAGCCATGTGCATATTTATATACTGACAACAATTAGAAAACGAAAGATATTTTAAATGACATTCACAATAACAGTTACAAAAAAAAAAAAAAAAAAAAAAAGGACCTAAGAGTAAATCTAACAAAAAATGTTGAAAAAAATTCAGGGAAAAATTATTTAACTTATAATAGACATTAACTAATAAGATCCAAATCTTTCCCCAAAGGAGAGCTATACTGTGTCCATGGGCCAGATGATTAAACATCACTAAAATGTTGATTTTTTTCAAACATAGGTTCAATACTCCAACATATGGGGGCAGGCAATGACTTTCTCAATAGACCCCTAAAGCTCAGGAGATAAAGCCAAGAGTTAATAAATGGAATGGCATCAAATTAAAAAGCTGATGCACAGCAAAGGAAACAGTTAAGAATGTGAAGAACCCATAGAATGGGAGACAATCTTCACTAGCTACTCTTCTGACAGAGGATTAATATCCAAAATGAAAGGAAAGTGACTAAGACACTCAGAGCGACCAAGAGATCTTTATTGTGGTGGTGTCTGATCGACAGGGAAAAAAGAGAGAGAGAGAGAGAGAGAGAGAGAGAGGAAAGAGAGAAAAAAGGCGGGGGGGGGGAGAGAGAGAGGAAAGAGTGAGAGAGAGTGAGGGGGGCCCGGCAGGAGAGAGTTTTTATAGCCAAAATCTAATGGGGTCTCTGGGTCTGCAAGCTGCCTTGTTGGTGTACAATGATTGGATCATACAGTAGTTGCTAAGGGTGTCATCTTCTGCCCTCAGGCTGACCGGGCAGATGTTGGTCGTGGGTTCCGTTGCACCAGGCGGGTGGGAGTTGAGTGTTCAGCCTTGAGTGGGGTTGAGTGTTCAACCTTGAGACAACAAGAGATAAGGAACCAGACAGATGGGGGCTGAATGTCCAGGCTACCCTGCAGCTAACATTCGGTCAGCCTGCTCTGCAACTAACACAAAATGTATAAAGAACTCAAAAACTTAACAACAAAACAAAACAATAATAAATGGGCAAATGAACTAGAATGACACTTCTCAAAGGAAGAACTACAAATGGCCAGCAAATATGAAAAAGTATTCAATATCATTAGCAATTAGGGAAATGCAATTGGAAACTACACTGAGATTTCATCTTGTCCTAGTTAAAAACATCAATTAATAAGAATACAAACAATAGCAAATGCTGGAGAGAATGTGGAGAAAAAGAAACATTTTTATACTGTTGGTGGGATAGTAAATTAGTACAACCACCAGGCATGAAACCACCATATGATCCGGCTATCCCACTCCTCCTTTTTAAAGAATTAAAAACCCAACATAGTACAGTGACACATGCATACCCATGTTTATAGCAGCGAAATTCACAATTAGCCAAACTATGGAACCAGTCTACATGTTCATCAGTGGGTGAATTGATAAAGACAATGTGGTGTGTGGAGTTTTATTTAGTCATAAAGACGAATGAAATTATGTCATTTGCAGGAAAATAGAACTTGAAAACAGTATGTTAAGCAAAATAAATTGAACTCAGAAAGCCAAGGGTTGTGTATTTTCTCCCACATGTGGAAGCTAGAGAGGAAAAAGGGAAAAGAAAGGTGTGTGTGTGTGTGTGTGTGTGTGTGTGTTGGTAGGTATCTCCTAAAAAACAACAGGAGATCAGCAGAGTAAGGGACCAGGGGGAGGGAGGAGGAGAGAAAAGGAGGAAAAACTGGGATATGATATTAGTCAAATTATATTGTTATATTGTGTGCATGTACAAATATGTAACCACAAATCCCACCATTATGTACAACTATAATGAACCATTAAAATATGCAAAAATGTCAATTCTTCTTCAATTAATCTTCAAGTACTGAAATTTCAGTCAAAATCATGATGGATGTTTTCAAAGACTTCATTGTCATGCTTGGTTCTAGAATTTGAACAGAAGAGCAAAAGGCCAAAGTAACCAAGAAAATTTTAAAGATCAAGTTGAGGTGGGATTTTCCCTACTAAACATCAAAGCTTGTTTTTTTTTTTTTAAAAAAAAAAAAAAAAACTATAGTAATAATAAAAAAAACTATAGCAATCAAGGCAATGTGCAGAAATTGGCCACCTAAATGGACCAATTGGTACCCAGAAATATGGTAAGTGAGGGTGATATACTGAAGATTTTTAGAAAAGATAGAGTTATCAAAAATTGTTCAAGGATTATAAACCATCCAATAAACAACAGTTAGTCCCCCATCTTAATTTCCTGAAGAATAAAGGAAAACAAAATTTAGAAACCTTTTGAAGTACATACTTAGAGGACATAAAGATCTATGTGGTTTGAAAAAGGAAAACACAAAATAGGAGAAGGTGTCATTAACCCATTTAAACTAAGAAAGGGTTAATAGACTATATGAATCACTTGTACAAATCAGTCAGAAAATCATAAACAACCCAATAGAAAATCATAAACAACCCAATGGGTGAAAGATATGATTCAGCAATTTATAGAAGAGAGAATATTAACTTTTTTTTTTCTTTTTGTGTACTGGGGATTGAACTCAGGGGCACTCAAACACTAAGCCACATCCCCAGCCCTATTTTCTATTTGATTTAGGAACAGGGAGGGTCTCACTGAATTGCTTAGTGTCTCACTTTTGTTGAGGCTGGCTTTGAATTTGTGACCCTCCTGCCTTAGCCTACCTAGCTGCTGGAATTACAGGCGTGTACCACCGTGCCTGGCCTGATGAGCTTTTGAAAAGTTGGGGTTCAACCTCACTTGTAATCCAGAAATGAAAATGACAGTCAAAATGATGTGGCACTATATGGCTGTGAGATTTGCATATTCTGGAACTTCTGAAATACCAAGTATTGATATACACATGGACCAATAGAGACAAATGTTACTGCTGCTATTGGTAGAAATTAATACAACCACTTTGGAAGCAGTATGGCATTAAAGATTATGTTCTGTTTGGCAATTCTACTTCTATGTGCACTAACTAACAGAGAAACACGTATATAGAACACTGATATGTACTGGAATACTTACAGAAATACCATTTGAAAACAAAACCAAATGGAATCACCTCCATCTGACCTCAGTGAATTATTGAACAAATTACACTACAACCAACCTGTGGAATTCTATATAGAAGTGAAAATGAATGGACTAGAGTTTGGCAAACTTCAGCTTTCAGCCAAATCTGGCCCATTATTTAATTTTATATATCTCAGAACTAAGAATGGTTTATAAAATGGACCTTTGCAATAAGATAAGGAACTCTAACTTTGGTATTATTCCATTCAAAAGGACTTCACTCTTCTAGACCTGTATTACCAACAAAAATTGTATTATTATTGTTACATTTTGAATTTCATCAATAGAGATTTGTGGAAATTTTTCATTCCCTCTTATCATATAAGTGCCTACATAATATTGTTAATTTTCTTCTTGGTCCACAAAGCCTAAGTATTTACTATTTTACTCTTTACAGAAGGAGGATTTACCATACACACACATCAGATAGAGCACTAATCTTCAGGATATAAAAAGAACTCGAAAAACTTGGCACCAAAAAGACAAGCAACCCAACCAATAAATGGACCAAGGAACCACACAGATACTTCTCAGAAGATATACGATCGATCAACAAATATATGAAAAAATGTTCAACATCTGTAGTAATTAGAGAAATGCAAATAAAAACTACTCTAAGATTTCATTTCACTCCAATCAGAATGGCAGTTATTAAGAATACAAGAAATAAAAAGTGTTTGCGAGGATGTGGGGGAAAGGGCACACTCATACATTGCAGGTGGGACTGCAAATTGGTGCAGTCAATCTGGAAAGCAGATTGGAGATTCCTTAGAAAACTTGGAATGGAAGCACCATTTGACCCAGCTATCCCACTCCTTGGTCTATACCCAAAGGACTTAAAAACAGCCTACTACAGGGACACAGCCACATCAATGTTTATAGAAGCACAATTCACTATAGCTAAACTGTGGAACCAATCTCGATGCCCATCAGTAGGTGGATGGATCAAGAAACTGTTATATATACATATGGAATAATACTCAGCAATAAAAGAGAATAAAATTATGGCATTTGCAGGTAAATGGATGGAGTTGGAGAATATAATGCTAAGATAAGTAAGCCAATCCCCCCAAAACCCCAAAACTGAATGTTTTCTCTGATAAGTGGATGCTGATCTACAATGGTGGGCAGGGCATGGGAAATATGGAAAAACTCTGGATTGGGCAAAGGGGAGGGAAGGGAAGGACAGGATCATGGGGATAGGAAAGACGGTAGAATGAGACAGACATCATTACCCTAGTACATGTATGTTGCATAAATGGTATGACCCTACTTCGTGTACAACCAGAGAAGTGAAAAATTGTGTTCCATTTGTGTGCAATGAAACAAAGAACATTCTGCTGTCATGTATAACTGATTAAAATAAATAAATTAAAAAAATATGAGGGAACAATTACAGAGCCTCTTTAAGGGCCCCAGTCCATTGGGCTACTGGGTGCTGCTGGGTGGTCTGGTGCTGATTTGGGCCTTTCCTTGGGGAACCAGGAGAGCCTGTGGCTGGGCATGTGGCTGCAGACTATCTTGGAAGCAGCACTAGTCAGTATTTTCCAGCTTGGGCCCGAGAGAGTGAAGGCTGTCTATCCCCTAAATGCTGCAAGAAGCCTCAGCCAGCAAAGGATGCCATGGTCAGCTCAGGGAGTAGAGAATACCCCAGACTCAGATGAGAGTTTATTGTAACTTGGGGTTTCTTTTAGTCTAGTTTCCTTTTTGCCCCTACCCCCTTATGCCTGAAGGGTCTCAGAGAAGCTTACCTGGTCCAGGGGCATCAGACACACTCTCCAGTGTCACAGAGGAAAACCAGGAAGAGCCACGAGGAAGGAACCACATGGGACCAAGATCCAGGTGAATGCTCAAGGCTGGGGTTGGGGGTGGGCCGCTAGCCAGCTGCTGCTGACACCAGCCCAGGTGCACACGACACTAGCCCGAGCTTGCATTTCTCATCCCATTGACTTTTTCTCAACCCCGAGGTGCTGCAATTGGGCTGCTCTATTAAATTAGGACACACTCCTCTAGGACCAAGGCACACTTTCTGTCCCAGAGAGAATGTTCCTAGAATAGTGGAGGAGTTAGTAAGGAGACTCTGCATTGTACCCTAGGCTGAGTAAGAGTCACTGAGAAAGGATTGAAAATGTCACACACCCCAAACAGACTGGGAACCACGAGGCATGAGACCACGGTCACATAGGTCATTTTGACCTAGTGTGGTAGGTTTCTGCAGACTGCTTAATGCTATGAAGATAATAAATAACCTCATTAAAAGCCTTTTCCTTCTTATCACAATTTCTAACTGGGTCATACAACATAAGTGACCCACCGCTGATTAATATCCTGTGTTGTTATTGTCAACGAATATAATTGCAACAACCAGTTTGCAGTTTCCTCATTCTCCTTTTAAAAAAATCCCAGACCTGTGGGACACCACTTGGAGGAGTACCAATTCTAAGTTGTGGAGAGGAGAGGAGACTCCCGTCATTGGCTGATCCTGTGGTGCTGGCAAAAGCCAAGCCTGGGAAACATTCCTTTTCCAAAAGGCGAAGATGTTAACAGCCTTGACACTTGGCTCTGACACTAACAGTTATCACACATTCCAGTACAATGGGCTTCCTGGGTACAGAGGGATAATTGCAGGATGTTCCTAGCACTGTTGAACAGCAGGATAGCCACAAAGAGTTTCTAGCTCTGTAACTTTTAGTGCACAAAGAAGCCTCTTGATAACTTCCAAGCCTTGAAAACTCACAACTTACAATGTCCCCATAGTTTCACTTCCTAATTATGAGACTCTATATATTAAATGTGTGGAGCTAGTTCTAGGTCACTGTTCCTCCATCAGAGTGCTGTGTCCCCCCTGGCCCCAGCTTTACTTGAAAATGTGTTTTCTTTGTGTTTTTCTCCATCTCCTGTCACCCTTACTCAGGATCCTTTGTTGATGCTGCTTGGCACTAAGTATCTAGAATTTGTCCCCCACCCTGGACAATCATCTACCCATTGGCTGGAATAAACTTTATCCTCGCTCACCTTCCAGGTTGACAGCCCAAGGAAGGACAAACTTGGAGAAGGTTCCTATTGATAGGGGTGTGGTCAGACTAGTCCTGACCTGGAGTTGCTGAGCCAGCAGTAAGCAATCCTGGGTCAAAAACCAGTGGTATGGGTATTTGGAAGGACAAGAGGCCTTCTGAGCACCTGAGCCATGTGCAGGTGGTGTGGCAGCTCAATATGTGATCGTAGGGGCTGCAAGCTGGGCAGAAGTTTAGAGAGAGACTTGGACAGCAGGCATGCAGAGCACATAGGCTGCTCCAGGACTCACTCATGGTGCTGAAAAGGTAGCCAGCACACCCAGGGCGCAGAGTACCCAGCGGGTGCTTGCACTGCACTGCCCTCTGCTGGCCCATGATGGAAACTGCAAGAGTGTCCCTCCTTGCAATGTCCTTCCGGCCCCTTGTACCAAGACAGTTATCATCATGCTCCTTATAAAGGAGAGATGCTTCAAGAATTTATGCCAGAGCATATATACTCAAGTGCTGCTTAAGGCTGGGACACTTTCCAAGAAGCGTGTGTCGTGGGTGATTTCCTCGTGTGAACATCATAGAGTGTACCCTATGACATGGCCTCTTGATACAATCAAGAGGTAAGGAAAACATAAGGTCTGGCCTGGCAACACAGCATACTGTTTTGTAGTAGGTCACCTTGATCCTGCCCTTGGGGCTGAGCTGGACTTTCTTGGCCTCATAACTTTCTTTATCCCTCCATGTGGGCCTTGCAGGAATTGAGGCTGCTGGCCAAGTCCCCTTAGGGACTTCCAGCTCAAACACCTGTGATTCTAGGACTGGGGCGGAGTGAGTCCTCAGTCAGGCCTAGTGACACAAGCAGAGTTGTGAGAACCCAAAACCCTGCACTCACTCCCTTCCCTTCCAGGGGACAGGCCAACCTCCTTCTCTCCTCCCCTTTCTGACTTTCTTCTCTCAGGCAGACCTTAAAAGATTCTGAGGAAGTTTCTCTGGGTTCCTACCTGGGCCCTTTCTGGGGGAAGCATGGAGAGTGGAGTTCTGGCCTCGGTCTCTCCAGAATCCTCCTGGTTTCATCCAATCTGTTGCCTTGGTTCCTCCTCTGGGAAGAAGTGAGTGCCCAGCTATAGCCTGAAGGCCACCTCAGACATCTGCACAAAGCAGAAGGTCCTTGCTCAGTGGGCTATAGCACAGGTCTGGCCCACATCCAAGGCTGTTCCAAGCTTCAGCCTGAGCAACGATTGTTGAAGGGTGGATTTGACTTTGCCTTGGTTTCTGCAACCAGCAAATACAGTGCGCCAGCGACTGATGGCATGACAGCAGTGAACGTGGATGCCAAAGCTTTGAGAAGACGACTTTACATGTGAGAGTGGTCAAGACCTCTGGGAAGCAAGGGAGTTGGTCCATGTCAATGGTTCTATAAGGGGTGAAGGTCTGAGCAAGGGGAGAATTTGGTTTGGGGTGCCTCCTGCTCTTATAACTCTTCCCAGGAGCCATATTGGGGCCTCTGCCTACTCCTCCCTCCCCAGCTTGGCCTGTGACCTCAGAGTCCCTGTGATTACCATAAAGTGAACACATGGTCTCTCACTGACAGCTGGCAGCTGCCACACCACACTATACCCTCTTTCCTACCAGATTGTCCTATTCATCCCTGAGGAAGAGCTTCCCATCCCACCTTCCCTCCCTCAGTACATGGGAGTTTCTGCTCATTCTTGCTCCTCAGCAAGGTGCTCTGCCTTGCTCCCAGTGAGCAGTGTCACAATTCGCACAGCTGGCTTGGGCCCAGAGGACTGTGGGCCCAGAGGAGAACAAAGCTGGAGGCCAGTCAGCAGCCCTTATGGTGACCTTCTGTCACCTGCCTCTGGTTTGGCTAGGCTGCACCTCTGAGCTTTCTGCTACCAGCTCCCTTGATCTTTGAAACTCCAACTGGGCCCTGGATTGCAGTCTAACTGGGTCAAGAATTTAATTAGCAAAGGGAAGGAAGAAGGTCATTCCCCCCTGCCCTAGCAGGTGCTGGGGAGTCAGAGGGGTTGGCTGGGTACAGAGGGTAAGGGTGGGCACTTGGCCCAGGGGCCAGGCTTCTACATCCTGTGAACTTTTCTCCCCAGCCCAGCGTGGGAGAGTTTGCCTGTCTGGCCTCAGGCAGTGGAGAGGAACGGCCAGGAGGCAGACAGATTGGGCAGCTCCATCTATCAGCACACACTAGGAATGTTTGACTTCACTCTTCTTTGTTTCCTGTTTCCTCCTGCAGACACCTCTGATTTCCTGCTTCACCAACCACAGCTAACTGATGGACAACCGCTTTCTCATTTCAGTAAACTCTTTTGTTCACTGAGGCCTGCAGACAATGCAGAGTGACCCGTGAGGCAATGAATAAACAATGTTCCACACTGCACACAAATCCTTCTGAGGTTTGTGAATGTGCCTATTGTCCTTGAAGCCAGGACATAAATTTCCGGCTGGGTCTCTCACCTAGAGGCCAGGACGAGGTCACAAATCAATCATGAAGTTTAGCTAACACCCATAGGCAAGCTCAGTACCAGATATGGCCAGGGCAGAGAAAAAAAATCTCAGCCCCCTCTGAGTCTATGTGTAAGGATGGAATCATGCAGGAAGGAGGGCAGGTGATCTTCAGTCCTTGGAGCAGAAGGCTTGAATGGAAGTTTGGCTACACATGCTGCTTCCACAAGTACAGGGCAGGAATATGACAGGAAGGTTAGAGTCCGACTCAAAGGGATGGTTAGGAAAATTGTGGGACCCCAGACTTCCACAGATGTGATGTGAAGTATCCCACAAAACCCCCAGAGTTGGACCCCACATTTTGTGTAAATAGATATGGGCATGGTCCTAGGGAGGTAATGGAACCATGATTCACATAATAATTCTCACTAAAGTTCCAGACCTCTCCCTTTGACTTCTGCAATGTCGGTACCACCCTGAGTGGCACCCAGGGAGCTTGTTCCCTCACCTGGGTGTCCAAGATCCGCCAGTCTCACTACGTCCAAAATGGAGCTCTGGATTCACCTCTTCCCCATTTCAGCACTGCAACTCCCTCCTTCCAGTCTCGGCCCACACACCCGGTGCCATCTCCACTCCTCTCCTTCATACCCCAGGTTTCTCCACCTTTAGAATGTCTGACATCCAATCTGCCTCACTACTTCTCAACTCCTGTCCTCATCTAAGTTCCTTCCTCTCTCTCCTGCATTATGGATGAAGCCTTGAGAATCACCTTTCTGCTCCTCTCTGCCCCTTCTTCTCAGTCTTTCCTTAGCCCTTGTAAGGGCTCCACTTCCCTCAGGGTAAAAGCCGAAGTTCTGTTGCTACCCACCAGCTCCCACAAATCCTGTCCCTATGATCCCTCTCTCAATCCTTTGGTTCCAGTCAAGCCCATCTTGTGGAGGTTGCTGGAGGATCCCTGGTGGGGGGGAGTGGGGGAGTTTTTCCTGCCTGTTTTAGGACCTGTTATCCCTTCTCCAGAGCTGTCACTGGTGGAAGGCAGGGCCCCCACCATTTACAGAACACTGGGTACAAGTGTGGTCCTTCATGCCTCTGGAATCCCTATGGTCAGTGGACATCCCCATCTCCTCTAGCAGAAATTGCTGGCTCCCTTATCTGTTGTCCTTAAGGTCAGGGACCAAGTCTGACTCACACTGGTGACCTCAATACTCCACAAAGACCTGGGCCACAGTCAGTCTTCCATGAGGATGTGTTCAGGTTAGGGAAAACCCCTCAGTGCCAGGAATCAGGGAGCCTGATTCTACCTCCCCAAAGAGAGGTCTGGGTAGGCTCTCTGCTGCCCTGGACTCAGAGACCCTGAAGGAGAACTTCAGCTCTGAGAAAGTTTGATTTTCTTGGTCAAATTATGTCATAGGAGCAATCTCAAGCCAAGATGTTTCCAAATATCCTGGAAATTGCTGATTCTTTCCTCCATTTCCAAATAGCCACCAGGTTCTGCTTCGTCTACCAGGTCCACACTCCCCCAGTTCCTCATTGTAGGAGTGTGTTCTGCTCTAGGTCTCATCCTGGTCCTCTGGCTTCCATGTTACATCCTGTGTCTTTCCAATGAGGGAGAGTGCTGGTGAAGACCCAGGCAGGCTTGGGCTCACCTCTGGGTTGGCACTTTCCATGGGTCTGCCCATGTCTGCTGCTGGGCCTGCAGAGAGGTGAAGTGTATCACTTCCTCCTAGTTTCCAACCCAGTGACCTTCAGCTCCTGGGGAAGAAGCTTGCTTTGAAGCCCCAAGGACCCTAGGTGGAGAGACGTGGAGCAGAGGCAGGACTAAGGGTTAGGAGGCAGCTGACTGGGAGACAGGGCAGGTAATGCCAAAGGGGGCACTGAAGCGGCTGGGGGGATGGTGCTGCAGGAAGAAAGCTGCGGAGAGAGATGAGGGACAGAGACCTGGCGACTGAGAAAGAGGTGGAGGTCCCAAGAGAGCGCCACAAAGTTACAGATAATAGGACAGAGGAAGAGTATGGGAAACTGAGTTGGGGATGGGTGTCCAAAGATAATAAGACAGATGTCTGGAGTCTGGACTCGGAACACACTGCTTGGTTCAGTCTCAAGAAGGAGACTGTGGGGAAGGTGGTCCCCACTCTGCAAGGTTCCTCCTCCCTCCCTGTCCTCCCTTGTAGGTGGGCTTGCCTCTGTTCATCCTGTCCCCACGCTGGATCATGACTCACCTGGAGCCCATGGAAAGGGACCCCCTTGCAGATCCTCAGGCATTCTGCATTGGCACTGGCTTGTAGCAGGGCTCAGAAATGTCTGGAAACAATGGCAATGATAACATATTTACTAAGGTTTCCAAATATGGCTTGGTCTTGTATTGAACATCCTACATTCATTCATGTATGAGTGAAAAAATATTCATTGAGCATCCCCCATGTGCTAGGCACGGTTCTAAGCAGGTTTATGAATGACTTCATTAAATACTAATGATTTTATGAGGAAAGTATTTTATTCCTATTTTCATATGGGGAAACCAAAGCTCAGGGCAAAAGGTAGAGCTGGTTTAAAACTCCCATTCCTGTGAATTTTAACCACTCTGGTCACTCTCCCTGCCTTTCAGGGTACTAGACCATCTAGTTGAATGAAAGAAGGGAAAAGGAATCATCTGAATGCAGGTGCAGGGTTGGGATGAACTCAGAGAAGCTAGACTCTATTTGGATTTGAAGGAAGTGAGGGAGGAGAGCAGCAGGCTCATGGAGGGAGATGGTGGTACCTCCAAAGAATATTTAGAGGTTGCAGGTCAGTCAGGAAGAAACAGACTGAATCCACCAAACCAACAAATCAACCAAACAAAACAAAAACTAAAGACATGAGCAGCCCCATCCAAAAAGAAGCTATCTTAATGCTCTCCTCAAACAGGAAAAGATGATCAACTTTATTAGTCCTCAGGGAAAGCTCAAATTAAAGTCATCATGCAACATCACTGCATTCCCCCAAAGAGTGACTAAAATGGGAAAGAGAGGATTCTAAGCCTTGGCAAGGATCTGGAACTCTCTTAACGTTGGTGGGAGAAAGAATTGTCATGACTACTCTTGGAAATGTGTTTGGCAGAATTTTCTAAAGCAGAACATGTGCACATGCTGTGCAAACCTACTTCTTGGTGTAAGCCCAGTAGTGATGAACATGCAGGTTTAACTCAGCACTATGTAATAGCCCCCCAGTTAAAATGACCTAAGCGTTTCATCCAGAGAAGGGACAGATAATGGACAGATATGATAGATTCACCATAAATAAGAACTACATAGCAATGAGAGTACAAGAACTACTTCTACATGGGAAAACAAGGGAGAATCTCATAAGCAAAATTTCAAATAAAAGAACTCATGTACATTCTATACAATTTCATTTATAAAAACTTACAAAAAATAAGAAATAATTAATTGTGTTAGATGGCAGAACAATGGTTATCTTTGGGATTGACTGGAAAAACTCTTGTGTGGGGTTTCTGGGGGGCTGGTGCTAATTTATTTCTTGAATTGAGAGCTGTTTTATAGGAAGGTATTAAAAAACTTACAACCCATCAAACTATACATTTATGATTTGAGCATTTGTTATATTACATATGCTATATATAATATGTATGTTATACTTTAATAAAAAGTTATTTTCAAAACCAAATATCACCATATTAGAGACTGAATGAATACACACGTGCACACACACATGTTCAGAATATATATATATATATATATATATATATATACACACACACACACAAACACATTCCGGAATATAAGTCTGGCTTGGTATTTGGAAAATAAGTCATTGCAATTAATCACAAAAAAGAAAAATCAATGATCTCAATAGCTGCTGAAATTCAACATTCATTTATGTTCAAAAGTAGGTATCTAAAGAACATTTTAATCTACGAAAATCTACAAACCTATAGCAAGCGTATACCATATTTAATGCAGGAAATGTTGAAACCTTCCTTCTGGGATCAGGAACAAGACCCGGATGCTGTTATCTCCACACCTATTCAAAGTTGTACTTAAAGTCCCATCCAGCACAAAGTTATTGGAAAAAAATTAACAGAGCTCTTATTCTTGTGTTCATGGAAGTTTCTAAGTAATTAGACTTTATAGGTGAACTGAACAAGGTTACTAGACCTAAGGATAATACAAAATACAGGTTGTATTTCTAATAGTAGCAATTATTACAAAATGAAATCAAAATTAGAAAATTAAAAATAGAATGACCTCATAAACACAGTGGCAAATGAAAGAAATCAGATACAAGAGGGCACATATTGTATGATTTCTTCTATATAAAATTCAAACGAGGCAAAACTAAATTGTAGTAGCTCTCTTGGCATAGAGAATGGAGGAGCAACTCTTCACTCAGGGAAATGGAGGAAACTTGAGGCTCCTGACTTTTCTGTGTCCATCTCAGCCTCCTTAGTGAAGGGTCCTCCTGACCTTGTCCTCACGGGGTGTATGTAGAAAGCAGGCCCAGAGCCCCCTCCCTCTCCCTGGCCAGAGTGCAGCCCCAAGAAAGGGGGACTGGGCCTTCCTGGCTGGGGCTTTCCCTGGGCCAGGGCTTCATTCCTTCTGGGAAGAAGTTTTAATGATTGGCCCTAAGCCAGCCATTGATACCCTCCAGGCTGCCCTTGGCTGGTGACTTCCTTCCCAGAAGACTCCCCTGAACCTGACCTGCTACACATTCTTCATTCCAACAGATGTGGTGATTATGTGCTCATGCAGTTCAGATTTCCTGCCAGGGACTCGGGGCGCTACCCTAGCCAGGAGAATGGAAATCTCAGAACTGGGGAAGGGATGGAGACCTGAGCTGTTTCCATCACTGGGGAGTTGCTTAGCAGGTTTTTTATTTTTATTTTTAAATCAGGTCCAAGAAGATTGATCCCTGTGAAGAGAGAGACCCCAGAGGACAGAGGGTCCCGATTATGAGGAGAAGTGGGCAAGCGGAGGAGAAGCAGGAACAGGAACAAGAGGGCTGAGCCAAGAAGACAGAAGCTCTTTGTTTGTAAACCGGGTGACATTTGGCAATGAGACCTGTTGGTTAACAAACCAGTGTTTTCCTGCCTATTGCCCTTCAGCCGAGCTTCCTCCTGATGGTGGTCCCCCACCTCTCCATCCTCCACAGAAACATATCTAGACACCCAAGGGCCTTTGGATCTACTCAAGGGACTGATGATGCAGGGCCACAGGCTGAGGTGTCCTCTGCAGATGATGGAATCTCTTGAGGACTTGGGGTTGGTAGAGGAATAGGGAGCTCTCCATTTCTCTCTCATTTTTGTCCAGTCTCTGCCCTTCTGTTCAGATGACCAGCAAAGAAATGATCAATACCAAGGCACCAAGTGCCCCAAGGAGTCACTGGATGGATTTCTCCATCCTTCACCAGTTGTGTGACCTTAGACAGGCCATGTTGTCTGCATCCCCTTGTCTGATGGGTACTTCTGCAAGGATCAAGAGCAGCAGAGACATGTGGAAGGGGTTGGATGTGCCTGGGCCCTAGAAGGGGTACAGTCCTTGTTGGTTTCTTTCCTGCTGGGATTCACAAGGGTTGTGTCTGTCTATTCCTGGGTCTTGGTCTTGGTCTCTGCATCCTGAGCTGTCGGTTACCAGTCCCCATGGAAGGAAAGGCCCCTGGTTGAGGGCCTAATGGAAAACTCAGGGAAGTCAGTTCTGCCTGTGTCCCATTCACTATGTGACCACAGGCAGCTCTCAGCTCTCTGTCTTTAGAATGGGAATTTTAAGCTGCAGTTAGTGTCATGTGAAATGGTTCCTGACAGCTCTGTTTAGAGTTAAAAGCACCATACAAACACCAAACAAAATCTTCTCTTTCTGCCAGGGATGGCAGAGCCAGGCACATATGAACTTACCCACACTTAACATGGGCACCGTGTGCCACCTAATGATGATGAACTCAGGGAATGGCGTGCTGGCAAACTGCTCTCATGGGAAGAGTCCTGTTCTCTCATTTGCTGGTTTCCATGGTGTGAATACATCCACCATGACTGATTGCAGTCTCTGCTGGGTTGAGCCACCAGGCAATCCCAGATATTCATCCCACTGCGTCAGCATTTGGTAACCTGCACTCTACTTGCCTTCATGCTCTTCAAATCTGGCCCACCTCCTGGCACACTGAAGGTGAATTGATGGATTGGGGAGTAAGGCCATGTCCACAGGCTCTAGGGTGGCCTGGCTTAAGTAGCCCAGCCATTTTTTGTTCTTCAGGCTCTACAGAACTCAATCTTTTGTCCCCCTCTCGGCCGGCCAGTACATCCTCCTGATTCATTCATTCCTTTGACTGATAGTGATCATCTGTCTACTGTCTACTGCATGCAGGGAACTAGCTGGTGGAAGTTTTTTTATTTTTGTACCAGGGATTGCACCCAGGGGTGCTCTACCACTGTCTACCACTAAGCCACATCCCCACCCCTTTTTTATTTTTATTTAGAGACAGGGTCTCTCAGAGTTCTTAGTGCCTTGCTAAGTTGCTGAGGCTGGCTTTGAACTCGTGATCTTTCTGCCTCAGCCTCCCGAGCCACTAGGATTATAGGTATGCGCCACCGTTCCCTGCTGGGTGAAGATTTTTGAGGAAGACTTTGCGGCCTTTGTCTGGCAGGCTTTGTGGAAAGAGGTAAGAAATATGAGAGATGCCAGGCTGAAGGGAACAGATGAGTTGCATTTTAGATGCATTAAGCATCCAAGGGACCTGCAAAAGTTGCTGTCCAGAGGCATATGGACATATGATGTTGCGCTCAGGGTAGAGGAGGAGGGCTTTATTTATGCCAGAATTTTTGGCTGCAAGTCCAGAGTGACATTTTGTTGTCCCTCAGATAATTGATAATTGGGCTCATGCTTTCAAGCCTTCATTGGGTTGTCTATTCTATCTGGAATACTCTACCTGTAGGAATCCTGCCTGCCTTTCAGGTACCCAGGTCAAATGCTCTTTTTCAAACTCTTCTGGAGTTCTCATGGTGGGACCTCTTGATCCTCCTCTGGGATCCCACCCTGGCTTGGTTTATGCTGCCTAACCCTTCCCCAGGTGGGCCGTGTGCCAGAAGCCCATGCTTCTACCTTCTGAGGGTAAGGGCAGACCCCTCTTCTCTGTGTCTCTTATGACACCCATCATTTCTGGCATGAATGAATGAATGAATGAATGAGTGTTGAAAATAGGCCAAAAGAACCTCAATTTTCTTTCTGCAGACGCATCTTCTAATCAGCTTCTTGGATATGACCTCAGAGGCTGGAGACTGCTCTGTCCTGTATCTAGAGGAGAGCATCTCTGCCCTGGGGCTGGCACAGCAGATCCAATGGGAAACAGACAACCTTGTTGCTTGACTGGTCCTGCCTCCAGGCACCCCTCAGCTCAGCCTCTTGATTGTGTTTCCAGCTTCTCTGTTCTCACTAACACTGTAACATACAGACAAGCCTCTAGGGGCTTCTGACCTCCCAACCCATCTTTTTTTTCTAACTTGTACTCAGAGAGAAACCTGGGTTATAATGTTTCTTAATACTTTTATATGAAAAGGCAAGGCCTAGTTGCTAATTCAGGTACAAAAGATACTTCGGCACTCCTGAGGGTTAGTCAATTTTGCATTTCTTCATCATTTTTTGAAATGACTTATTGCAATTATTGATGAAAGAAACTTTCAATGTTGCGATATCTTGTTTCCAAATGAGAGGTCCTGGATCTATCACCCCAAACCCCAGCAGGTCATTCTAGCACCAAACCCCAAACCGCATTCTTGCACCAGGCAAGCAGGACCCCCTGATCAGACAGCACCCTTGTGCCTTGGTGGGATCCACATCCAGGGATGGCCTCTCAGACTCAGGCTGGACCTGTTTCTCCGGGCTGAGTGCCTACTGCACACCTACCCGTGCAGTGCCGGCTCCCTGGAATATGGCTCTTCTGCTCCAGGAAACACTTTTACTATCGAGAAGTCAAAGCAAGGTCAAGACCTGTCTTTCAGGAGAAGCAAATTTTAGAGTCACATATTGGCCAGATGGAGCCATCTAGCCTAGAGAGTTGCTCCAGTGATCTATGACTTCCCTCAGGGTTAGTACCTGGCTTCTTCTCTTGCTGATCTCTGTATGTACAGAGTTGCCATGTTCTTGACAAGGCCCCCAGTGTTCCACTTCATGCGTGAGCACTCCACTTTAGGTGATGCTCTCCAGAAGGCGTATTTAGTTTTCTTCTAATCAATGACATGCATCTGTGCCCTGGAGACTTTTGTGCTGAGCCCTTGTGTACAACATGGGTGCATTTACAAGCAGCATTCTAGCTTCTGAATTTTAAAATGGCTTCACCCCAAATATGACATGGATGAAAATGAGATTGAGGTTCCCATCTCACCCCTCATACCATTATTACATAAAAAGGGAGAAAGCAAAGAAGAAAGAGGCAAAGAAAGAAGGACAGACACACAGAATATGAGAATGCAAAGAAAGAAGGGAGGAAGAAGAGGAGGAGGAAAGAAATTCAAGCCATAGGGCATCTTTCTCATTGGCAAATGATGTGACAGGGAAGTCAGCACTGGGTGGTGGGCATTCTCCTCTGGGGGTTCCTGGCTCTGTATTCTGGGAGTTGAGAGGGAACCTGCGGGAAACCTGTGTCCGCTTCTGTCCCTGTCAGCTTTCCCTGCGCACTGCTGATCTGGGGCTGGAGCCAGGGTGGAAGCGAATCCACCTGCGAGCTAACTGGGTCCCAGTCACTTTGAACGCTCTCACAGGTGTCTTAAGTCGCTCCGCAAATAAAGGTCCTCTTGCTGTGTCCCGCCCTTCACAAGGCACTGAGACACAAGAGCAGCGACTCCCCAGGGCTTGCAGTGGGAGGGAAAGAACATCGCCAGAGGCCGGAGAACCCGGGCTGTGGGAGCGGGCTGGGTCTCCTTTGGCTGGGTCTCCTTTGGCTGGGTCTCCTTTGGCTGGGTCTCCTTTGGCTAGGTGGAGTCGCCCAGGTTCCGCTTCTCCCCTCCTCCCCCCAGCGCTTTTCCTTTCGGAGCCCGACGCCTCTGGCAACAGGTAACCTGGTGGGGAGGAAAGGAGAAGCTTATTGGGCAACAGGGCGGGACCCGGTGAGGTCACCAAGCCTGGATAAAGGGGCGCTGGAGAGCGCGGAAGTCAGAGCCTTGGTTCTCCAAGTCGCCTTAGGTCCGCAGACATGAGGCTCCTCTTCCTCGCCCTGCTGTTCCTTGGGGCCCTTGGTGAGTGCCCGGGGGCGCGCACTGCCGGGACTGTGGGCCTCCGGGAAGCTGTGCGCTTTGGCGATGGGCGCGCGGGTCCCTGCGCTTGAAACCAGGAAATCTGCGGACTTGTGGGATGGGGTCCGCCTGTCTCTGCCTGGGACAGTTTGGTCCTGGCCAGGCCCAATCTGCCTTAGGAAAGAAAAGGATGTCCAATATTTTGGGGGAAGGATTTGGAGAGGTGGCAGAGGTCAGAGACACAAGGATGGGCTCATACTCCTAAGCTTGGGGTTGTGCGATTGCCTCTTGTTCTCTCACCTGCTCCTGGAAGTTGGGATGGGGTATCTGTAGGCTTGATCAGAGATCCCAGATTCACAATGTTCTTCTGGGAACTTTGTCTTCTTGTGTGCATCCATCCTACTGTTGCACACCTTTTATACAGGAGGAAAGTGAGGCTCAGAGAGGGTGAGCAATTTACTTACGACACAGGAGACCTGAGTTTAGATCCTAGTTCCTGCAAGGACTGTGTGTCCTTGGGCAAGAAAGAACCTCTCTGAGCCTTCTTTTCTTCGTTTAAAAAACGATTTAACTATCTTTTTCCAGGGTTATGAGGAGGAGGCTGGGTACTAATGCTAAGCTAAAGTGTATGCACACCTCCCATGGCAGAGGGGGCAGAGGGAGTGCAGGACTCCTTATGAACCCCTTGTGTGAGTCAGTTTGAGAGGGGAATGACTTATTTTCCCCTTGAAATGTGCCCAGAATAGAAGAGGCACAATAGAAGGGACCAAAGAGAAGGCTCTAAACAAATGTTCTATGCCAGGTATTGCAGATATTCCTGGGGCGTTTTAGGGGGCACTCAGCAGGGGTTTAAGCTATAACTGAGGGGCTTCTCGCAGTGCCAGAGGGGAGGGTCTGAGGCAGAAGCTGCAGCAGAAAGGGCTGTATCAGGCATCAGGACCTAGGCAGTGGGTGGGGTGGAGTGGAAGCCCAGGTGTCCTGTTTTCTCCTGACTTAGAGCATCCCCTTGGGGCTGGAACTTCCTGCATAGGAAGGGGGTTGTGTTGGTTAGAGGGCAATGGTGATGGTACACCCCCAAATGCAGGGAGCGTGAGCTCACCCTGTGCCCCTGTCCTTCTGGACTCTTTCTGCCAGTGGATATTGATCATCCCTCTCTTCTCTAAGGCAGATTGGGTCTGGCCAGGACCAAACTGTTCTCGTTCCCTCATGTTCCCTCCTGTGTGCCATGCTGTACTGGTTAGGGCCACCTTGAGAGGGGCTGGGCAGGAGGGAGGACTTGCTTGCCCGGTGATAGTCCAGGACTCCAGCTCAGTGTTGCAGCACTGGGCTTCATTTTTATTTGGATTTTTGGTTCTCTTGGCCCCTACAGAGAGATCTGTAGTTTAAATGATATAATCAGTGGGATGGTGGCCTGCACTCTAAAGCGCCATTGAAATCCTCCTCTTCGAAAGAGGAGGTGGCAGCTGCTCTGTGGGATTCCTGCTCTGCTCCCCAGCGGTGTGTGTTGAGGCTGGCAGGGTTCTGGTGGGGTGGATCCAAGCTGGATGCGAGCTGTGGGAACAGCGGGTGGGGAGCCCCTGGAATCACGGGTTAGAAGGAGCCAATGAGGATTCCCATCTGGCCCAGCAGTGTGCCTGGGCCCTCCTGTGAGCCACGGGTGAGTAACTCCTGCCCCATAACTTCAGCCACAGTTGCCTCCCTTGGAGAAGAAGGTGCTGGAAGAACTCACAGTACAGTGAAACTGGAAGGATGAATGGGAGAGAGGGTGTGAAACGCAGAGTAAGCACCTGCCACCGTACACACTTGAGACATTAGCTGTGCGCATGCGCCCATCATTTTTGCTTCCTGCAATGCCCCCGCTCTAATCACTAGCTGGACCTCAGGACCGCCCTCGTGATTTGTTGTTGTTGTTGTTATTATTATTATTATTTTTAGAACACTCGCCATACTTGGGTCCCTCATTAAAAGGGCCTTTTGCCTCTTCAGTGAGAGGGGAGGTGCAGTTCTGTCTATTTACGTTTTCCTCTGTGTGACACAGAGAGGTGTGTATACAGTAGACATCCAGTTAATACTCATTGAGTCACAAATAGCTGAATTGGATTGGGTCAGTTCTCACTGCAGAACAGTTCTGTGGAGTTTCCAGGGCTAGGTAGCCTCCTCTGGGATTTCCCAGGGACGGTGGTGGTGGAGGAGTGTGCCACCTGGTGCCCCTGCTGAGTGGGCTTGGGAGCTGCAGGTCTCCTGCGGCAGTTCCCAGAGTTCCTCAAGGGCCTTGGGTGAGTCTAACTGTGAGGGGATGGCTCAGAAATAGGGGGCGTCAGAGGGCAGAATATTCACCTCAGAGCATAACCAAAGGAGAAGAGGGCTCTTGGAATCACGTTTGCTTTCCTGAGTGTACTTTATACATCATTAAGTTCATCATTAAAACTGTTTTGGGTACAATTCAATGATTTTTGGTAACTTTACTGAATGCTACAGTCTTCACCATAAATCCCTTTTAGAATATTTTCATTTATTTCCCCCAATAAGAATCCTTCAAATCCATGTACAGATAATTCCCATTCCCACTCCATATCAGGCAACTACTAATCCACTTCCTATCTATAAATTTACCTTTTCTGGATGTCTCATGCAAGTGGTCTTAGCATAAATGAGGCTCATTCATGTTGTAGCACCTATTGGTAGTTCTTCCTTTTGATTGTTGAATAATATTTCATTGCATATATGTACTGCAATGTCTAGCCATTCACCCATTGCTGAATGTATAGTTTTTTCCCTATGTTTTTGCTATTCTATTTTTGGGTGTGCTGCAGATTGAACCTGATGATACTCCACTACTGAACTACATCTCCAGAAGTTTATTTATTTATTTTTATTTTTAAAATACATGACAGCGGAATTCATCACAATTCTTATTACACATATAGAACACAATTTTTCATATCTCTGTTTGTTGACACCAATTCATGTCTTCATATATGTACTTTGGATAATGATGTCCATCACATTCCTCCATCATTGCTAACCCCCTGCCCCCTCCCTTCCCCTCCCACCCCTCTGCCCTATCTAGAGTTCATCAATTCCTCCCATGCTCCTTTTCCCTACCCCACTATGAGTCACTCACCTTATATCAGAGAAAATATTCTCCATTTGTTTTTTTGGGATTGGCTAACTTCACTTAGCATTATCTTCTCCAGTGCCATCCATTTACCTACAAATGCCATGATTTTATTCTCTTTTATTGATGAGTAATATTCCATTGTGTATATATGCCACATTTTAAAAATACATTCATCTACTAAAATACATTCATCATTACTGAGGTAAATGGCAACAACCCAGGCTTGGTGACTCATTTGGCCCTGCTTGTTGAACCACCGTTCGCTGTGATTATGGATAGATTCAGATGTATTTTCCCTTGTTCTCTTAGCATCTTCTGGGGAGATGCTTATGGACACAACAGTCAGCCTCCTTAAGAACCAGTTTCTATATCTGTAAAACATGTATAATGATCTCTTTCCTGCCCAAGTCCCAGGTTCAAATGGGACAAAGCAGCTAGAAAGATCCATAAACTGATTTGAGGGATGGATTGTTATCATGTTTTCAGAGCTAGCAAACATGTCAAAGTCATAGGAAGGAAAAGGTTCTATTGCTTTTAATTTATTGAGAATTACAGACCTCTGGCCAGGGCAGAGTTTCTGTTACTCCAGCAAGGTGTCTCCTCTTGAGGAGGACAGCTGGACCTAGCCATGGTTGCAAAAGGATATGGAGCTGCTGAGAGTTCAGAGTCTGGAAGATTCCATCAGAGGGTGATGTGGTCACCTCCACAGACATTGGTGGCGCCCTAATACCTTGGCCTCTTTCTCCCAGGAGTGTGTTTGGCTGCCTCTAGGAAAGGCAGCGTTCGATGGTGCACCACATCACAACCCGAGGCAACAAAATGCTCTCAGTTGCAGAGGAATATGAGAAGAGTGCGTGCCCCACCTTTGTCCTGTGTCAGGAAGAACTCCTACCTTCAGTGTATCCAGGCCATTGCTGTGAGTCAATGCTATGGGTTGGGTGGGACCAACTTGGAGGGAGGGAACAGCAAGGGCAAGGAATGGAATGTGATAGAAAAATGTGCTTGCCCTGTTTCTTCTGCTTTACTTCTCAGACACTTGTAGGTTGGGAGCAATTTGGGTTAATAGGAGCCTCTGAGAAAGAAACTAGTATTGAGAGGCCACGTGTGGGGCAACTGAGGTCTCAACATACGTGGTTAATAGCTGTTCAACAGTGAAGCATACGCAGTTCTATTTGATGAATATGTAACATGGACAAAAGTCAAGGTTAAGCCCTTGAGAAATAAACCTGTTAAGGTCACATGTAAGTGCCACATCACATTGCTGGGTCAAGAGCCTGCCAGGGCACTGGGCATTAGAAAGGTATTTTCCCAAGACAGATTCAGAGAAAGAGAGAGAGAAAAGGATATCACGAATGGTGCATGGTTTTTTGATTCTTTTTGTTTGTTGAAATATAGTAATTTTTAAGCCGAAATAATTTTGACTCACTCATTCAATAGATGTGCTCTGTGTGCCAGCTGGGTGCGAGAGCCATGTATGTGTGACTCCAGCACAGAGTGGACATAACTAGTGTAGGATTATTTTGTAAATATAATATTTATTAGAATTCTTGGAGGGGGAAAAATCTCTTTGGATGGATGTATTAGGAGATTTTTTTGACACTTTGTAGATGAACAGCACTGAGGCCCCCCTGCTTATTTAAAATGAAGATTCCCAGGTCTTTTATTTTAATATCTAAATATCTGTGAAGGGGGGCCACAAAATCTGCCCTTTTAATAAGAGTCTTGTTTGAAATCAGTACAACATACCATTCATCCAAATGCTGTTGAGATAGATTAAATGGTTAAAAATAAAACATATTATTGAAATGTTAGGGGACAGATTAACCTAGCAGAACTACAGGGAGAATAGAAATTTCTTAGCTTTTAAACATTGGGCTAAATCATGAAAGAAACTGACATTATAAAATATAAAAAAACAATTCATAGCCGATAAAAGCAAAATCTTAGAAAGCACCAGAGTGAATGAATATACACTGGCTCTGACAAATGGTTACTATTCACACTTGATAAAGAACCAATTCAAACTGATAGGAAAGAGAAGCCTCTAGAAAAATGCATGAGCAGAGCCTCAGTTGCAACATGTGTCCCTTAATAATCAGACCTAGGTGATTTGTTAGCACTTGGATTTTCTAAAGTAATAACAGTTTGTAGACTGATCTCGGGTCCTGCTGGTGATTCTACAGTGCCCCCTGGTCCTCACAGGGCATTATGGATCTTCTGGAAGACTGAATGGCAGCAGCATCCAGGGCCATAAAGAGAAATACGCTCACTGCCATGGTGACTTCCACCCTGCCGTGACTATCCCAAGGACACATGTCAACAGAAGGAAAAATCTGAGGGCAAAATATTCATGAAAATAGTTTCCCAGTCAAAAATTAGAAATAGTCCAATAATTGGGGGAATTACTTAATAAATTTGGGACCATCCACATTATCATACAATAGTATACAGCCAATAAAATCCATAAAACTCTGCAGAAGTAGAAAATGCATGCAGTTTCAGATGACCAAAGTGGGCCACAAAATGTGATTGGAACCACATGGCAACCAGGTAAAACAGGTGAGCTGTGTCAAGAAGGAAGAACGTGGCTGATTACAATCATTTTAAGATATTGTCATAGTTATAGTTTCTGTTCAATAAAGAATGTAAAAGAAAGAAATATGAAGCATCTAGAGGAAGCATCTAGGGTGAACGAGTTTAAACGAGGGAGTGATGATACAGGTGGGCAGGTACCTAAGGAAGTGGGCATAAGCCAACCCCCTGGAGCTAATGGGCTTGGGTGGTGCTCACTGCCCAGAGAGAGGGACCCTTGATTCATGCCATCTCTTACAGGACATGTGGACATGACACCCTTTTTGAAGACTCTTCTGTCATGGAGCCTTTCTGAAGTCCTGAGATTCCCCACTTGCCCCGCTTTGGCTGGGTTTTCTCCTGAGCTGATCTGGTGTCTTTTCTTTTAGAAAAATAAGGCAGATGCTGTAACCCTCGATGGTGGTTTGGTGTTTGAGGCCGGCCAGGACCCCTACAAACTGCGACCTGTATCAGCAGAAGTCTATGGGACGGAAGCGAGTGAGTTGTCCTCAGGGGGCTTGGCTTTAAGCCTGGGCTCTGTGGAGTCAGAGCAGGACAGCAGGCAGAGGTGGGGTCCTGCTTGGCTCTGCCTTTCAGGAAACAGAGTCTCTAGGCTTTTGGGCTGGATGAAGGCTGTTCTTGCAGACACTGACCTGACAGGGGAGGGGGAAACGTGTCCGGCTCCCCACAGAGGCTTGATGGTGGTGGGCGGGGGTCGTTTTTCTCCCTCTGGTCTAGACTAAGACCTTTCCATTCTCTGCCCCTTTACAGAACCGCGGACCTACTATTATGCCGTGGCCATTGTGAAGAAGGGCACTGGCTTCCAGCTGAATCAGTTACAGGGCCGGAGGTCCTGCCACACAGGCCTTGGCAGGACCGCGGGCTGGAACGTCCCCATAGGGATACTTCGTCCATTCTTAAACTGGGAGGGGCCACCTGAGCCCCTGGAGGCAGGTAAGTTGGCTTGGGGATCATGGCTGATCTCAGGCAGAGGTGTCTCCTCCAGCTAGTTACACATACAGGCCCCTTTGGGATCACATAGGGGACTGTGTAGGGTGGAATCAAGGTGTGTGTGGGGGGTTAACTGCTGGTGCCAGGCACTGGCAAGGCCCAATCCCCCATAGCTCTTGGGAGGTGGCAGCTGAGCATGGGGTCTGCAAAGGTGTACCTCCCTGGGCTCCTGACCCCATGCCCGAGGCTGTATGTCCTGCAGGGTGGAGGAAGGGGCCCTGGGGACACCGTGGGGAGGTGTGAGTGCTGTGGCCAGGGCTGGCTTACATCTGTGGTCCACTTCTCTTTGTTCTACAGCTGTGGCCAGGTTTTTCTCAGGCAGTTGTGTTCCTGGTGCGGACGGAGTACGGTTTCCCAACTTGTGTAGCCTGTGTGTGGGGACAGGGGGAAATAAATGTGCTGCCTCCTCCCAGGAACCATACTTTGGCTACTCTGGTGCCTTCAAGTGAGTGATGTTGTCTTCTCCCCAGTGGCCCATGGGCCACCCAGCATCAGGCCAGGGCTCAGCCTGCTGGCAGGGACCATAGAGGAGACAGAGAACCTGAGTCCAGAGAGGACCTGACCTCGTCCAGTGCATGTTCTTCTCCAGCCCCAGAGCCCCAGCTAGGCTCCCACCTCTACACCAGCCTGATAGGAATTTGCCTCAGCTGTGGCCCTCCCATCTTTCCAGAGCAGCCCAAAGCTGACCAGCTCTTCTGTTGACCTGGGTTCTCCTGCTGGCTGCTGACCCCTCCCCTAACCATGGTAGAGTCTTACTGTGAGATGTCCACTCTCAGGCTCCCAGCTGGGCAGGATGGCCACTGTATCCAGGCTGATGCCATTCTGTCCTGCCCAGCCTCTCCCCAGTGTGGAAGGGCGTGAGCTCTGCCTGACCTGTGTCTGCCTCCCCTGTGCCCCTGCCAGGGCTGAGCTGCCCCTTCCCCAGTCATCTTCTGGGGCTCAGGAGTATCTGCAGAAAGCAATTCCCTGGCTCCCCACTGGCCAGGACATGTTTGCACACTCAGTCCTGAGAGAAAGAGACACATGGCCAGGGTCACCAAGCTTTTACCCTCGAGGGTAGAAGCTTCGAAACCCTTTTACATAGAAAAAGGAAGTTACACCCTTTTAGCCTTCAGAGAAGGTAGGGGTCTCTGGTTGGCACTGGAGCCCTTTTTGAGAAGCTACCTGGAGGGGGCCCCAGAGCCCTGTTCCCTTTGAAGCCAGAGGTCCTCAGAAGCCAAGGCCAGGGCCACCGTTCCACAGGGAGGAAAGGGTGGCAGGGAAGGGCACCCCCGGACTCACCCTCTGGTGCTTTCTCATTTCACAGGTGTCTGAGAGATGGGGCTGGAGATGTGGCTTTTGCCAAAGAGAGCACGGTGTTTGGTAAGAGCCAGGGCTCCTCCCCCTTTTATCTTATTTCATAATTCTGACTGTTCAGCTAATTAGATTCCTTAATTCGTGGCGCACTGTATCAAGTTCCCCTATGGGCACAGCTCTTATTTTATGTTCTTCCATATTTTAAACCATCAGTGTTCTTTCACTCTCCCATGCCCCCCTCTTTCTCTTTCCCTGCCAGAAGCCCACGCCAAAGTGTTTGACATGTGTCCTCCAGGATGAACCTGGTTTTGCAAAATAGACGGTGCTGGTTTGTGTCTCTGGGTTCAAGTTCATACTTGAAGTAACATGAGTTACTGAGTGTTAGAAATCAAGCTGCCCCTGAGGTTTCCTACTCAGCATTTGGGTTTAGAGATGTATCCATGTTTTATATATGTATGTGGTTCTAACAGTTAAGGAGTGTGCCCTGGAGCACACTCACTAGATTTTACCTCTCTGTCACCCTAGCGAAGGACAGACAGGGAGTGTGTCTCTTCTCTGGCACACACAGCTACATGTATGACCTCTTACACAATAAAGCATAATTGCTGGGTATATACAGGCTGATCACTCTACTGAGGACTGCCAGGGACAGGCCACTTCATTCCCCAGGACCACTAGAGACAGCCCATCACAATTCACCCTGGCCCACCTGGGTGGACTTTCAGGATCTCCCAGGATTTGTGTTCTCATCAATCCTCTGCACATATTCTCATTTCCCCACAACAGTTTTTTTCCCCCATACATATATATTTGTTGTTCAAATGAAGGTTGTAAAGCAATCTCATTGTTGGTTTCATTTGAACTTCTCTGACATCCAGTGAGTTGATTGTCTCAACATATTTGCTGGTAATTTGAGCTTCCTTTCTTACTTTGTAAACTTTGATATTTGCTGTTGAGTTTCATGCCTTCTTTCTTCATGATTTCAATTCACATGTAGGAGGCTTTCTATTTAGTTATCAAACCACTGTTGGTTTTAGACTTTAGGAAGATCTTTTCTCAAAAATCTGTCCATATTGGGCTGGGATTGTGGCTCAGCAGTAGAGTGCTTGTCTCGCACATGTGAGGTACTAGGTTCGATTCTCAGCACTACATAAAAAAAAAAAGAAACACAAACAAACAAGTAAATAAATTAAAGTTGTCGTGTCCATCTACAATTAAAAAAAAATACATTAAAAAAAAAAAAAAAACTCTGTCCATAGCGCCCTCTGTGGAATGGAAGTCTTTCATATTGACGGGCTCAAATCCCAGTTTTGCCTTGTTGATCTGTAGTTTTAGGGCCTTCTAAAGATGCCATCTTCACCATAAAAAATCACAAAAATTTACCATAATAAGATTAAAGATTCCTCCACCCCATGCACATGTTTGTCTACATGTATACCTCCTAGGAAATTTGGCATGAATTTAGCTTAGCTTTTCCCTCTTTATGAATAAGATGATTTCCCCTATAGCAACAACTATAAAAAAATTTCCAACTTTTCCTTACTGGCGTGAGGAGCCAATTCTACATTAGATTTGTGTACATCCACCTGGATCTGTTTCTGAGCTATTTCATTTTATTGGTATGTTCATATGTTCCTATTTCCCTGACTTGCAGAAGGTCTCACTACCTGGTAGAAAAAGGGACTCCCCTGCCCCAATAACCTTACTCTATTTTTCAAATTTTCCTAGTTAAAATTTTTGAGATATTTATGAATTTCTTTAAAAATTATACTTTGTTTTGTTTGGGGTTATATAGAATTTAATTTGATCCATGAAAAATGGACTTATCTATAATGCTGAGGTGTCTGATCTATGATGATGTCAAATCCCCCCACATCTCTTTTTCTATCCTTTGATAGAGTGTAAATTTTTTCTCACTGTGTCATACAATTTTTAGTCTAATTACCAGTTGGTAATATAATGTTTCATGTTATTTTCTGTTGGGTTATTGCTAATAACACTTGATTTTTATGCATTGATATTGTAACTTGTTTTCCTTCTGAACTCTCTTGCCCTAAATTTTCTTCTTCTTCTCCTCCTCTTCCACCTCCTCCTCTTCCTCCTAAGTATGCTAAATTACTGAGCCACAGGCCTAGCCCATGTTATACTTAATTTAGTGATAAGGTCTTGCTAAATTGCTTATAGTCTCACTAAATTGCTGAGCCTGGCCTTAAACTTGTGATCCTCTTGCCTTAGCCTCCTGAGTCCCTGAGATTATAGGTGTGCACAACAATGCCCAGCAATTTTCTTTTTTTTAAATATAATTTTGCTATATGTATTTTGATTAAAAGCATTTGCCAAATTCAAGAACTTTACTAACCTCTTTAAATTACCAATCTCCTGAACTTCAAACAAATCACAAGTAGATGTTGAGCCCACATATACTTTTTTTTGCATCTGTTAAAATTGAGATGACCTTATGTCTGTCCTTTAATCAGTTACTGGGGTGAGTGACTTTGGTTTTGTTTGTTGATGTTGGCTACTATTGTCCACAGAATCAATTGATCAATCTTAATACTGACCTATTAACACTGATTAAAAAAACCTGTTAGATTGAGTGAGCTAATGTGTTCTTTGGGATTTTTACATTTATGTTCATAAACTAGGTCTGTAATCCTTCCTTCCTTCCTTTCACGTTACATCAAGGTTGCATGAATCTCATTAAATGACTTGGGCAGGTTTCTGTCGCTGTATATTCTGAAGCAGCTTTCTTAGGATATAGATGAACAGCTCCCAAATCTGGCTGAACTCCTAAGAGCATCATTCTTTCCCCTCCTGTGAATGCCCCCAGTGTGCATAGTGAGTCAACTGTATTTTCTGCCTAAAGTGTTTTTTTTTTTTTGGTCATTTTTACTCTTTCCAATGATGCTGGTAAGACAGCTTACCCGGGCTTGTCTCTGAGAGGACCCTCTTGAGGCCCAACTGCCCAGCACAGCTGGGATCTGTTCCGGCCCGGCAGCAGCTGTGACCAACTGCAGGGCAGCCAGTATGATCAAGGAGGAGGATTGCGCCTCCCCTGGCCTTTGGGCTCTCTGGGGGCTATCTTTACCTTTCTGACTTATCTTTGGAGCAATTCTATCTCTTCCCTTCTATGGGGACAAGGGCCCATGGTGGTGAAGAATTGGCTCACCCGGGCTGCTTCCCATTTCTCCCCTTCCCCCACCAGAGGACTTGCCAGATGAGGCAGAAAGGGACAAGTATGAGCTGCTCTGTCCAGACAACACCCGGAAGCCAGTGGACCAGTACAAGGAGTGCCACCTGGCCCGAGTTCCTTCTCATGCTGTTGTGGCCCGAAGCGTGGACGGCAAGGAGGACCTCATCTGGGAGTTCCTCCACCAGGCCCAGGTAGGCCCACCCACATCCTCCCCACCTGCTTGGGTTTGGGAGTGGGGAGGAAGCTTCCTTCCCTCACCTGCTACTTGCGAAGCCCATCAGTGCCCATCGCAGTTCACTGACTTATGGGACCACTCGCCCAGCCTCTGCCTTGGACAGAGGAGACTACAAAACGTCCTCTAGCATGTCCAACCAACAGCATCTCGGGCCCCAATGGAGGCAGGAGAGGGCAATGCCTATTCCCAGGACCTAGTAACTCTGCAGAGAAAAAGCTGAGGCTGCTCTTGTGTCTCTGGGATAGCTTGTCCCTCTGCAGGAGGGTGTCAGCTGAGGTCCCCACTCTCAGAATCTCTTCCTCCCCATTCCCGAAGTTCCCGATACTTATTGTCAACCTAGAGTTGTTGTCTCCTCTTTACTTATTGCTGATACTGTAATTCTCTTTTTCCTTAATTAGGAAAAGTTTGGAAAAAACAAATCTCCAGAATTCCAACTCTTTGGCTCCCCCAAAGGGCAAAAGGATCTACTGTTCAAGGACACTGCCCTGGGGTTCTTGAGGGTCCCCCCGAAAATAGATGCTGGGCTGTACCTGGGCTACGGTTACTTCACTGCCATAAAGAACCTGAGGGAAAGTGAGTGAGCCCTGGGCTGGGCCCTGAGGGTGGCTGGTGTGGGCCGTGAGCTGTGGCTGTGGCCTCAGGGGTGGAGTGGCCCAGCTCTTCCTCTCTCAGCCACTCTGAGGTCTTCATCTTGGCAGTTCTGATGCAGGCGTGGGTGTCTTCTGCCGACCAAGTCAGGGCAATTTTGAGGTGTGTCTTCTAAAGAATGTCCTGGCTGCTGGATGAACGCTTTCATGTGCCCCTGTGTCTATCAAGATCCCCAGCCCCGACAGGAAAACCATTCAGCCTTCTATTAAGTGAGAAATAGGAATATGAACCAAGAGAGCCAGGGCCCCTGAGGGATGGCTCCAGAGGCCTGGTGGGACACCCGCTTATGCCACACTCTGAACTTGGCTGGGGACACTGCTATGGGAGAAGCCAGCTGTGGCTCTTCCTCTGTGGGGGTTAGGGGTGGGAACCTGGGAAACCTGGGAGACTGTACTGCATGTAGTTCCTGATGGGACTCTGGTCCTTGGGGGAGGTCAGGGACTGGAGGTCCCCTGGGTCATCTTTAGGGATGGACACTGGCTTCTGTGTCATGGAACTTTTGGAGAGGAGGGGCGGAGACATTAGGCATATCATTACACTAGATTGATGGATGGATTAGAAGCCAGGGAAGCTCTCCCAGGGCGTGGAAATGAGAAACACAGTGAGCTCCTTGGGGCCTGAAGCAGGGGTTGGGGAGGTGAGGGGTAGAGCAAGAGCAACTGTGTGGGCCTCACACATCCCCAGGAGGAGGCGGCTCCCACCTCTGAGCAGGAACCCTGCTCTGCGGAGGGCAGAGTTGGGATGGAGGTGGTGCTCGGGTGTCCCTGGCAGGCTGGGAGCTCTGCTCACAGGCTGTCACACCTCTCGACAGGGGAGGCAGATACGGCAGCCCGGCAGCGGCAGGTAGTGTGGTGTGCGGTGGGCACGGAGGAGCAGCGCAAGTGCACCACGTGGAGTGATGTGAGTGGCAGCACAGTGACCTGCGCCTCGGCTCCCACCACAGAAGACTGCATCTCCCTGATCTTGGTAGGTGGCCTGTGTCACAGGGTGCTCCTGAGAGCACCAAGGCCATGGGCATCTGCTTACGGTAAAGTTGATGCCCAAGAGGCCACTACAGGGCACTTCAAGGAAGGGATGCTAGAGAGAGCCCTTGGGGCCACACCTGTGGTGCTAAGGGGCATGGTTGTAGGTTTAAAAAAGCAGTTATTGTGGGGGTTCCACCTTTCTCATTGTAAGAACAATTTTGGATTATTGTGGGTAATTTGGAAAGTATGGAAAGGTGTGATGTAAAAACCTACACACTCACAAACACACAAACAAAAAAAAAACAACCCCCAAACCAACCGTGGCCTCATACACAGATAGCAAAGATGGAAGTTTTGATAATTCTCCATCCAGGATTTCTATGAACTTTAAGTACACATACATGGTGATCCTGGATCGAAGCAGTTATGTAGTTTTTGAGGGTCTTCACTAAACATGGGTGTTTTCCCACTCGAACACTTACTCTTTGGAAACATTTTCTAAACAGTGTTTCAGAATATCTTTTATCCGAGCTCATTTTTGTCATGACCCTACTCCTTTTGGTCCCTTTGCTGTTATCAATATTGCTATGGTGAGAATTCTTGAATAGAAAGCTTCATCTCACATCTCCAATCATTGTGATATAGTTATAAAATATTATTACTGGGTCAAATCCTGATGGTCAAATCCATTTATAATCCTGATGAATCTGTTCCTGTGTTAAGAGCATGGGCTCATCCAAGTTAATTTTAAAAAATTTTTTAAAATGATTTTTTTTAAAAAAAATATTCTTTTAGTTGTAGATGGACACAATACATTTACCTATCTATCTATTTATTTTTTTATTTTTATGTGGTGCTGAGGATCAAGCCCAGTGCCTCACATGTGCTAGGCCCTCACATGAGCCTCAGCCCCAGCCCCAGCCCCAGTGATTTCTGTTCTTTTATTCGGCACCTTTTTTCTGTGTTGCACTTTTTTTCTTTCTTTTTGGTACTAGGAACTGGACCTGGGGTGCTTAACCACTGAGCAACATTCCCAGCCCTTTTTATTTTGGGGCCCTGTCTTGCTAGTTGCTGAGGCTGGCCTTGAACTTGCGATCTTCCTGCCTCAGCCTCCTGAGATGCTGGGGTTACAGGTGTGCACCACACATAACAGGCACACACCTGGTTATGTGTAGCACTTTGAGTGTAGTATTAATGAGCTGGGACCAGAGGGGCCCCACTGTTCCCATCTTTATCCCCATGAGTGAGGCTAGTTCAGGATGGTGTCCCTGGAGTACTTGGATACAGGAAGTGTTTTGCTCAGAGGACAGAGGGTTAGTGCAACGTGTCCTGTTTTTTTTTTTTTTTCTAACTGAATTACCGGCACAAAGCATGTGGGGCTGGTAGAGAACAGTGCCCATGATGCCTCCTTTGGTTCAGTTCAAACAACCCGTTTCACTGGAATATCTGGCCTAAGGCCTCTCTCAGGGCTGAAGACAGCAACAAGGGAAACAGGCTCACTGCTGCTTATCTGCTTTGCCTCTGCAGAAGGGAGAAGCTGATGCCATGAGTCTGGACGGAGGATTTATCTACACTGCTGGCAAGTGTGGTTTGGTGCCTGTCCTGGCAGAGAACCACCGTAAGTGGAGTTAGCGTCCCCTCTTGGCTGTGGGGTGGGAGTGGGGTGGAGTGACTCTACTCACTGGGTCCAGAGAAGTCAAGATGGACAGCTACATTCAAAAGGAGAATCAGAGAAAGAATAAGCAAAAGGGGCCACGTTACCCAAGAAGCTCATTGCACTGTGAATTGACAAGGTCCATACTGGTTTCCTCTTCTTCTTCTTCTTTTTTATTTTTTTAAAGTTGTAGTTGGATACAATACCTTTATTTTGTTTCAATTAATTAATTGAACCCAGGGCCTCACATGTGCTAGATGGGTGCTCTGCCACTGAGCCACAACCCCAGCTCCTGGTTTCTTCTTCTTAATTAAAATTTTTTTTTTTAAATAAAGTATTGTGCACAGACAGGAAAGTGCATAGAAGCATACAACTCAATGACATTTCACAAACCGTCCCCTCCCCTGGCCCTGCCTCACGGGTGCCCCTGTGAAGACACAGAAAGTTGCAGAAGCCTGTTGTGTCCTGCTGCCGCCAGCCCCCTTACCCCTTCTAGGTGGTCATTCTCCTGAATTAAAACAGCATCAATCAGAGCTTCCTATAGTTGCACAGGGAGTGTTTCATATCTGAGTTCTCCTGCTCAGTGTTTGTGATATTTATCCATGTAAGTGTGTAGTTATAGATTTTCTTTTGTTCTCACTGTTGCATAGTATTCTACTGTGTGACTCTACCTGGAATTATTTAACCATGTCACCGTGGATGGCATTTAAGTAATTTCCAGTTGGTGGCCATTGAGACTGGTCTCTATCAACATCAGCATCTGTGTCTTTTGTGGAAGCAAATATTCATTTCTGCTGCATGGAAATACTGGGACAGTATCTTTTTTTTTTTTTTTTAATTTGATTCTGTATTATGGGGATTATTTTTTTGGGTACCAGGATTGAATTTAGGGACACTCAACCCCTGAGCCCCACCCCAGCCCTATTTTGTATTTTATTTAGAGACAGGGTCTCACTGAGTTGCTTAGCACCTTGCTTTTGCTGAGGCTGGCTTTGAATTTGTGATCCTCCTGACTCAGCCTCCCAAGCCACTGGGATTACAGGCATGTGCCACAGTGCCTGTCACGGGGATTTAAAAGTTTGTGACTTCTCAATATATCTGAGTGTCTAAATGATGTGTTATTCATCCTCATTCTTTCAGAATCCCAAGAAAACAAGGACTCTGATTGTGTGAACAGACAACCAGAAGGTGAGTTGGAATCAGTCACTTTCAGGGTCAAGAGTAAGTCCTTGTTGCCGGAGGAGGGAGGATCTTGATAAAATTCACAGAGACATGGCCATAGAAACCATTATTTAGAGATACAAACAATTCATAGAGGAATGATTATAATTAATGTTTAGATTGCCCTTTAGTCTGGTGGAGAACTTTCATATACTCCCTTATGGTACCTGATCATGTGGAAGGAGCAGTATTACTCCCCCTTCTCATCAATAAGGAAGTAGTGGCCCAAAGAATCCCCAGTGTCCAGAGAATTAACAGGACACACAGTCTTTCCTTTGCTTGTTCAGTTCAAACAACCCATTTCATTGGGACACCTCTCTCCACGGCTGGAGGGTGTACCATGGCAGATTCTGGCTCTGAACCAGAGTCTCTTGTGCCACACCCAGTGCTCTGTGCACCAGCCCTACCTGCCTACTAGAGCTGGTGCTTGCTCAGCTTTAGAAGCCTCAACTCTTGTCCTCGTCAGGTCAGGTGCACTCTAACAGAGAAGGATGATGCCCTTGTGAACTCCGTCACTGTGCAGGGCTGGTTTTGACTCAGCACAGGGAGCTCTTTGGAGACATGCTCTCCTGCATCTATAAACCAGTTAATCTGGTGGCAGTCCCTGTTCCCATGTGATGCGTATATCGGGTTGTGATTTATGCACTGTTGGGGCTATTCTTGCAGTCTAAGGCTTATTGCTTTATTGATCCACATGTGAAGGTTTGTAACTCAGGGACATGTTGTGGCTGGTTGAGGACAGTCCCCTGTAATCACTTACAGGATCAGATTTTTTTTGGGGGGTGGTGGTACTAGGGGTTGAATTCAGGCCCCTTGACCACTGAGTCATCTCCCCAATCCTAATTTATATTTTATTTAGAGTCAGGGTCCCACTGAGTTGTTCAGTGCCTTGCTTTTGCTGAGGCTGGCTTTGAATTTGCGACCCTCCTGCCTCAGCTTCCTGAGCCGCTGGGATTATAGGTGTGCGTCACCACGCCTAGCTTTTTTTTTTTGACTACTTCATCTCGGAGCCCAGATCAGTCTTCCCCCTGCAATAAGGCAGTGTCTTCAGCTTATTTTGGGCTATCTAACAATGCTAGTTATTTGGGGGAATCATTACCCAGCGATGCCTCGTGACCTGTGTTGGCCTGGGTTGCAGACCCTCCAGGCCTCCTGGAGGTTAAGATGTGCTCTTCTGTTGTCTGTTGTGCAAGGGTATCTCGCCGTGGCGGCGGTCAGGAAATCAGACACTGACATCACCTGGAACTCTCTGAAAGGCAGGAAGTCCTGCCACACCGCGGTGGGCAGGACCGCAGGCTGGAACATTCCCATGGGGCTGCTCTTCAACCAGACAGGCTCCTGTAAATTTGGTAAGGTGACCTGAGGGTGTCCTGGGAGGGTCATCTTGAAGGGCTGGTGCTGTGAAACCTCAGGGAAGGGAGCAGAGTAGGGGACTCACAGACTGTGGCCCACAGGTCTCTTTTGGTATAATTGAGTTCTCCCTGTGGCCACCTCCTGGAGTCATGAATGCTGAGAGCCATAGCCAAGTAGGAATGACATGGCATTTTTGGTTGAAAGGTGACCTTGCTCAGGGATTAGGGTGGCTCCAGGTTTAGGGTGGATCCTGCTGGATTAGGGTGGCTCCGGGTTTAGGGTGGATCCTGCTGGGAATAGGGCGTATCCTGTTGCCTTGGGCGCCCACTCCTTGAGTTCCCTTGAGTTCTCGCGGGGGTTCTGAGAGAATTGGTACACAGAACCCGGTGAAGGGAGTGTATTTTCCCAGAACGTGCGTGTAGAGTGCGGGTGAGAGTTCGAGGAATAAAGAGTTGCTGTTTGAATCTACAAGGCTTTGTGGTGGCTCCGTTATTTTGTGCCCAGCCAGACTGTGGCTCATGGAGGCTCAGGGAGGTTTCCCACACACCTCTTTCCTGGTGCCATCTACCTCACCAAGGTAAAAGACTGGAGTATCATTTTTTTTCTCTGCACCATAAGAATGTACATAGATCATGAGAAGTACAATTGTTTTTTTGTTTTTTTTGTACCTCTTGGAGACCCAAACCTAAATTCCTCACAGGCCCTGGCTTCCCATCTTGGGGGAAGGCAATTGTCTGCCTCCAAAAAAAGGGGGTTTCTCCTTTTAAACAGAACTGAATTCTTACTCCATCCTGCAAAGGAACCTAAATAAGACCTCCAGAGCCTAGCTCAACCTGCTTCTGGGGTTTTCTCTGCCTCCCACATCCCACACTCACTTTGGTTGGCATAATCCATTCCCTGTCTGCTGTGGGCACGGTGATGTAGAGGTGGGTGGCCCATTGTCCCCATGGCTCACCTCTTGTGTAGGCGTCTCCTAGAGGAGCAGGGTCCTGGCTGTGTTATCACTGGGTTTTCGGTTCTGATGGGGGCAGCTTCATGTGCCTCTGCCCCTTCCCAGAAGTGCATGCTGTGGCTCCTTGTGCCAACCCCCCAGGTTGGCCCCTGTGCTGTAGGAAGCTAGGAGCTTCCCTAGGATGTGGTGGGAAGCTCCTAGCTTTTCCTGAGGCTGACACATAGTGTGGCTATTCCAGTGAAAGGGGCTGCAGGAATCTGATAATGGGTGACACGTGCTTAATAGAGCAGGGCTTGTCACCTTTATTTCCTCATTCCTTGGGTTAAATCACATCATGGGTTAATTCACATTAGGTTCAGCTTTAAGGAACAGAATCTCCCCTCCAAATAGCAGACACCTAAATAAGACAGAAATTTATGTCTCTCATATAAGTGAAGTCCAGAGGTGGATTGTCCAAAGCTAGTGCAATGACACACAGGGTCAGCAACCTGGTTTCAAACATCTGGCTACTCTGCCATATGTGGTTTCCATGCTCAAGGTCACTTCATGACCCATATCACAACTGGAGGTCCAGTCTCTGCTTCTACAGTCCAGGTTCAGGATAAAGAAAGGGAAGGAAAAGGGACAAAAGCACCTGCCACTGCCTTCTTATGATGTTTCCAAGGAGCTGGCACCCAACAAGCCAGCTCAAGTGTCACTGGCTAGTACCTTGCCACATGAGCATACCAACCACAGGGCACCTGATAATTCTAATCTTTATATCAAAGGGTCCAATGCCCAGAAGAAAAGCAGGATTTCCATTGTTGACTAAAAGGAAAAATCAGATTCTGGAGTAGGCAGTCAGTAGGTTCTGCTATGGCACCATCATGGTCATCAGCTGAGTCCTCAGCTCAAGGCTGTGATGCTGGGACCCTCTGTGGTCATGACTTTCTTCCCCAGCCTCAATCAGGTTTCTTATCAGTCCTATAGTCTAAAGATTTTCTGATTTCTGGTGGGTCCTTGGTTGGTGGTAATATGTCACCTATTGTGACTGTGAATGTGTTCTTTCTGTCCTGGACCATGTGCTGAACTAAAACCAAGCTGTATCACCTGTTAGGTAAAGGCTGTGTTGATTCAGGTTGGAAGAACTGACTTTCCTTGTTTCTTTTGTTCAGGTGAATTCTTCAGTCAAAGCTGTGCCCCTGGGTCTGATCCAACATCCAATCTGTGTGCTCTGTGTATTGGTGATGAGAAGGGTGAGCATAAGTGTGTGCCAAACAATAAGGAGAGATACTATGGCTACACTGGGGCTTTCAGGTGAGTCTGTGACTGAGCTCCACCAGGAAGGGTCTGGTCTCTCATCCTGCAACACATTGTCACTGCAGTTCTAAGGGTCCAGGTGTGGCCTGACACAGAAGAGCCAGGAGCCATCCTGTGGGCATCAAATGGGCAGTACTAGTGAGGGTTCCCTCCATCACACCCAGAGTGGAGGCTGGACCAGGGTTGTCTGACCTCAGCTCTGCTATGCTCCTCCCTGTGCTCTGAGCCAAAGTCAACTGCAGCAGACCTCAGTATCCTCATTCTCAAAAAATTAAATGGGTTGAGTGTGTGGTCTTCAAGTGCTTCCTACAATTCAACGTTGCGGGGGAGAATTCTCTTTCCCATGCCCTCTCTCAGGTCTCTAGTGACTCTGGCCTTAGAAATGACAAAAAAAAAAAGTATTGCAGTGTAGTGAAGGGAAAAATCAACCAACACATAAGCTTCTCAGAATTCACAAGTTGTAAACCTAGAGTTGTCGTAACAACTATCCACAGCCCACGTTATAGTTTCATTGTTTCACAGTGGTGCTATTGGAAGGGTGTAAAAAGGCTCTTTTCCCTGGCCCCTTTTTCCGGTCTCCTGGAGTATATTTCACCACCAGATGGCATCATGCGTCTAAGAAAGATTGGTCAAATGCTAGCCTTTGAGCTTTTAATGTGAATGCGGTAGCTTTTGCTGTAAGGATTGCAATACTCCGATTTGTAAAAATCAAACAAACAAAAATGTTTTTGGAATGTACAAAAATATCTTTAAGGGTCTAAGGTTTTGCAAATGGAAAAGTTATAATGGGATTCCACTCAGAAAATATTGAATAGACACATGTCTGATGAGACTGCGTCAGAATCATATGATCCTTTTTTCTTTTTCTGGACCTGTAGCAAAGTCTTATTCCATTGGAATCGTCTGCATTTTAGTATTTCTATGTTTACTGCTTTGTTTTTTATTCAAATTCTATTTACAATCTAGGCTGCAGGGGGAATTTTTTAACAAAATAATTGGAAGCTGGAACCAGAGGTCTTATTCACCTTTGCATTTATAACAAACACCCTATTACTGCTGGCTCTTTATTTTTAGTCTCTCACATGGCTCCCTATCCCTCTTCCACTCCACATCTTCACCTCCATTAGCATCCAATACGATTGTGTCATATTCATTATATTATTATGACTAATCAAACATTATTATCATATTAAATATGAGATATGATAAAACTATATTTCCCTTATTGGGCAAAGTTTTAATTTACTTTGGAGTTCATACTGTCCCCTTTCTTATTTGCTGAATTTTCTGAGCTTTCTTTATTCACTAATTCAAATTCTCTGCCAGTAATGTAATCTCTTACCCATGCACAAAGTGTACACACATTGGGTGCTGTCTTGCTTTCATCCCACACTTGGAGATGTTGCTCCTGCAGACCTCTACCCTCTTCCACAGTCTGATTGGGTGTTCTTTAGGCCACCTTTACATGCGTGGTCTTAGGAATCCTCTTGGTCATCATCTGGGACTTCACTCTGTGTTGTTTCTTGTTAGATGGCCTCTTTCCTGGATTTTATATCATCACCTCTCTTTGTCTTATTGGAACAGAGCACACCCCCCATCAGCTTCTTGACTAAGGATGAATAGAAATTGCTATTTTTTTGAGTATTTGCCTGTCTATTTTTGAATTGATTTATAGTTTGGGTAACTAGATCTAGGTTGGACATTTTTTTTCCCCTAGGAATTTTGATAAGATTTCTGAATTTGAGAAATAGCAACATTAGGATATTTTCATTAAACTTGCCTCCTAAAAACAAGCAAAAATGCTGGATTAAGCACATACACACCTACATCCAGACACACAAATTCTTAAAAGCACTAGATAACTGACAAAATAATAAGGAATTATCAGACTAAAATCTAGGGAGGGAATAGGAATTCAGAGAGTAAAGTGGAACCACTTCTATCCTTATTTTGGTAAACTTGACCCTAAGAAATTACCTTACACCCTTAAGGTGAGAGAACCAGAAGAAGCTTCCATGTCCACTCTCAGTGGATTTTAAGTTGCCTGGACATTTCCTGAAAAATTTAAGCCATGAACCAATTCTTGCATGGATTTGCAATTCAAACTTTTGCCTCCTTGGATGGTCCAGAAATATATATATATAAAAGTGGTTCCAGATTAATTGTCTCTCTAGAAACCTATCTGGAAGACAGAGTCCTCAGATTAATTCTCAAAATCTACTTAAAAATTCTCTTTCAATGGCAATGAGCAGTACATGGTAAAAAGTTACTATAATAATATTAACTGAACACATAAGAGAAAAAAATTGCTTGATGTAAAATTCAACAGAAAAAAGTGTTTTTTAAAAGGAATAAATAGAACTTCTAAAAAGGAAAAATATATAAAAATAAATATGAAAGAAAAAAATGAACTATGTGATCCATTAGTTTAACAGGAAATAGCTAAAAAGGAAGTTAGTAAGGTGGAAGATATGAAAAAAAATAAATTATCTGGAATGTATCACAGGAAGAACAAACAATGGAAAATATAACAAATTTAAAAATTTAAAACCACTAGTACATTGTCATTATTTCTAGAGTTGCTGTTGAGAAATGAGGTATCATTTTTGATTACTGGTTCTTTGTATATGACTTTCTTCTTGAAAATGTTTTGAGCTACTTTTTATGGCAAGTTGTTTGAAACTTCAGCATGACATTTCTTTATGTGAGTCTATTCCCAATTTATTAGATTGGGTTCTTGGTTGACCATTTCATCTGGAAACTCAAGTTATTTAGTATGGGGAAATTCTTATTTCTTTGACAATTTCCATCCTTCTATTTTCTCTTTAAACTTTAATTTTTCTGGATTATCATCTGATTTCCTTATTATTTATTTTATTATCTTTTCTTTATCTTACAGTTTCTGGGATATCTGCTCACTTTAGTTTTATATGGTTGAAAAGAATTTTTATGATGATGATTATTTTTTACCTTCTAAGAACTCTTTTTGTATTCTGACTATTCTTTTTCAGAACTTCCTATTCTTGTTTTATGAATTTCTTTCTTTCATATCTTTAATAATATTAATTATAGTTAAAAAAAGCTTTATCATCTCTCCTACGTTGTTTCTGTATCCTTTGAGTGTAATTGTTTTGATCTCCATTTCTTGTGGTTTTCCTTCAAATATTTGATGGCCTCTGACTGTCCATATTAAGAGTTGGGGAAAAAAAAAAAAGAAAAAGAAAGAAGCTCTGGTGCTGACTGTTAGCTCCTATCAGTTACCAATCTCGGCAAGCACTGGGTCTTCCTGTCGGGTTACTGGTTCGTGTCATTTCTTTGTGAGCAACCAATTATCAGATTCTATGGTTATTGTTCTTGAGTTGATCAGATTCCCCAGAACAAAGAAATTTACTATCTGCTTCTTGGGGGAAATCACAGCCCCAACAACCAGCCTTCTGCAAGCTGAGTGGGGGAAAAGGGCTGTGACTTAATGTTCTAGAATATAAATTTTTCATTTCACTCTTTGTTTTCAGTGTTCCATGTCTGCCTTCAGCTGTGTTTGATTCTCTAGACTATAGTACTCTTTAGGTTCAGCCTCCCAGTGGACAAACCTTTACCCCTCTGCCAGGGTGAAGGAGGAGGTGCATGGGATGTGGAGGTGCCTTCCTTTCTCAGCCACTTTCAGTGATGTCTAGAGCACCAACTGCCATGCCCCCCACCCCCACCCTGCCCCGGGGGTTCTGCAGTGCACATTAGCTTTCTTCTGAGTTTCAACCCCTTCCAGCTTATAGTACAGCTTTCTTGGCTCTGTTAGGTCAGTAACTGCTCAGCTATTTGCTGTCTGACTTCTAAAGTGGATTATATTATCTTCTCTTTCTCTCTCTTTTTTTAATGGGTTTTAACAAAATCTCATCAATGTCATTTCACTGGGACTTTTAGAGGAAGGGAGAGAATACAGATGTGTTCTATCTGCCATCTTAAAGCATAAACTCCCAGAAATATTTTCATCTTTTACATGTTTACTTTCGTGTTTCCATTTTTGACATGCATAATATAAATATTTACAAAAATTCTGTTTCTCTTCTCTTGTAATGCATTGTTTTCTTGAAACTTCTCAGGTGCCTGGCTGAGAAGGCGGGAGACGTTGCATTTTTGAAAGATGTCACTGTCTTGCAGAACACTGATGGTAGGTGAAGATATTTCCCTTCCTCTTTCAAAACAGAGTCTTTGGCATCACAACACATCTCAGTGTTTGGTTTTGCAGTGAGGAGGCATTCTAGCAATTCCCAAACTGACTGAAAGAATTCCAAAATTTGACCTTAGTTGGCAACATGGTCACATCTGTAGGTGATACAGTGATTGTGAAGCTGAATTCACACACACACACACACACACACACACACACACACCATACTCAGTAGAGAAGGTCTCCCTGGCTTTGTCTAAGCTAAAGAAACTCACCATCTGCCTGGACCAGATCACACATACCTATGAGTGTGGATGATATGGATTTTTAAAACTGAACATATGAAAATAATATTTCCCTTTTAAAAAAAGGAAGTAGATCTGGGCATAATGATGCATGCCTGTAATCCCAGTGGTTTGAGAGGCTGAGGCAGGAGCATCACAAGTTCAAAGCCAGCCTCAGAAACTTAGCAAGGCCCTGTCTCTAAGATATCAAAAGATCTGGGGGTGTGGCTCACTGATTAAACACCCCTGGGTTCAATCCCTGCTACCAAAAACAAATAAATAAAAAATAAAGTAAAAAAGGAAGTAGAGGCCTCATTCAGCCTCATGCGAGCCTTTGTTCTGGAAGCTCCTTGGGAGAGAGTGGGGACAAAAATTACAGGTGGATGAGAAAGATAATTCACCAGCCGATGGTAGAGCAATCACTCTTCTGCTCTCCAGTTGGAAAAAACAAAAGCTTCTTCAGTTATTTGCTGTCTTCCAAAAGCATCTCCCTTCTTCAGCCCTGCTCTGCCTCCCACCCCTCAGCTTTAGCAATGGCTGGCTATATTGTTCCCTAAGAACAGCCTCCACTTCTGCCTTCCTCCTTCAGTGAGCCCTGTAGTCAGCCACTTCTCCCCTCTCTTCCTGCCTCTCCTCTTGTCTCCTGGAAAGGGATTAGAGGCAGACCTGTGGGTCCAGAAGGATGTCAATATCAAATAGTGGGATCTAGAGGATGGTGAGGTGTTTCCTTAAGGTGGGAGGGCAGGAGAGACAGACAAGCAGGGCCTGAACGTGAGCCCATATGTGCGCCCACAGACACACGGGAAATTGCATTTAGGATCAATGGAAGTCAATCAAAGTGGTCTCCAGGGACCAGATTGATGTCAAATTTAATTTCAAGGCCTCTGGTACTATCTTTTATTGGAACTGAGGAAACATATTGGATAAATCCTAGAAATTCCTATCCTTTCTCTGGTTACACTTAAAGCATTTGAAAAGGAAAGGAAATGTTCCTCTTGAATATAAATGAGCTATAGGTTGAGACACCTAATTAAAAAATCTGAAATGCTCCAAAAGATTTTTGAACACTGACATGACACCCCCAGAGGAAAATTTCACGCCTGACCTCATGTGATAGGTTCACAGTCAAAATTCAGGCTAGAAACACTGGAAACACCGTATGACATTATCTTCAGTTCATGGGCATCACAGGTATATGAAACATAAATGAAATTTGTGCTTCGATTTGGAACCTATTCCCCAAGATATCTCATTCTATATAAGCAAATATGACAAAATTAAAAAAAAAAAGTTCAAAGCACTTCTGATCCCAGACATTTTTTATTAAAAACAAAAAAACAAAAACTCAACCTGTTTTTTTTTTTCCTTTCTGGAATTCACTGGAAAATATGGCATAGATGGAGCATTTTCTTAAAAAAAAAAAAAAAAACCACAAAAACTTAAAGAACTTTTAATATCTTTATTGATATACAATTTGCAGACTATAAGTTTCTCCCATTCCAAGTGTGCCATTCAGTGGTCTCCAGCTCACAGAGCTGTACAGCCACCAACAAAGCAAAGAGCACTTGAAAACCCCTTGAAGAGCCACCTACCCCTAGTAGCATCACCCCTCCCCACTCCTTCCGCACAGGTGACTGTCCACTTTCTGCTTCTGTGGCGCTGCCTACTCATGCGAATGGAATCATGACTTGTGGTCTTTTGTGATGTCTTCTTTCACTTAGTGTTTGAGGCCCATCCGTGTGTGACCTTGGCTTCCTTTTATTGCTCAATAGTGTCCCACTATATGCTAATGTTTGGTTGTCTGAAGTTTGAGTCATTGCCCAGAACAAAGCTTTCTTTTCTCTCCCTCATAGCACCACAACCCCAGTGAATATATTTTTGAGAGGTCAGTGGGAGGGTCACATCCACCCAGAAAGACCCCTTGACCACGCAGGGCAGATGTGACTGATACCACCTTCTTTTGTCTTGGTAGGAAAGAACACGGAGGCATGGGCTAAGGACCTGAAGCTGGATGACTTTGAACTTCTGTGCCTTGATGGCACCCGGAAGCCCGTGACTGAGGCTCGGAGTTGCCATCTGGCGGTGGCCCCAAATCATGCTGTGGTATCTAGGAAAGATAAGGCAGCACACCTTGAACAGGTGCTGCTGGATCAACAGGTATGGACCACCAGGGCCCCTGGCTTGCTCTTAACTTTGTGGGCTCCTGTTAGGTTGGGTAACCCCTGAGCCAGGTGACTCAGCCCGCACAAGCCTTCTGGGCCCCTCCACTCGACGCTGGTGGGAGCACCATTTGCTCTGAGCCATGGGGAGTCTCAAGGAGAACCACAGAGGCTTCTGACTCTGGGCTTCCTGGGATGGACTTGACTTCTGCCCAAGTCTCTGTGCCCCTGGGCTCCCATTCCCTGCGTGGCTAAGAGGCAATTACCATCCTCTTCTCTCAGAGAGTGGTTACTGTGGCAGTTTCCCGAGGCTGGGCCACTGAATAATGTTCTGGACAAGGTCCCTGAGACCACAAACTCAGAGCTTTCTCCATAGATGTAGGTCCATCAATGTCAATGTGATTTGAAGGAAACCCTAAAATTTCCTGAAAATCTGAGATTCTCTACTAGAACTTCTATTTTTATATCATGACATCATTACTCCAGGGGTGCTTCCAAGGCAATGACCCTGGGTATGGAGAAGAGGCTGTGTGCAGCTAAGGGAGGCTGAGTATCCTGCCCCGGGGCAATTGCCTGGTTGGTGGAAAGACTGATTCTCTGAGAAAGCTGACATGTTAGAATTTTCTAGGTGATCAGTTCTTGGAGGGCAGGCCTCAAAAATACTCAGCTGTCACCTAGTCAACTGCAAGAAGGTCTATGGAAAGAGGCCAGAAATTTAGAAGGGAGGAAAGGTGGCAGGAGGTGAGATCAGAAGTGGTGTGAGAATGGAAGAAACAGCCTCCCAGTTCATACATTCTCCTGTCTCCCTTGGCTACTCACGTACTGTCTGACCTTTTGACACAGGTTAAGTTTGGAAGAAAAGGCAGTAGGTGCCCAGGAGAATTCTGCCTGTTCAAGTCTGATACCAAAAACCTTCTGTTCAATGACAACACTGAGTGTCTGGCTAAACTCCATGGCAGAACAACAAGTGAGAAGTATCTGGGACAGCAGTATATCACAGCCGTTGCTAATCTGCAGCAATGCTCAACCTCTGGTAAGAGGACCCTAGAGAGCATCACTGAGAAACCATCGCTGGTAAAGGTCAAGATTTTAGGGTCAAAATGCATCTTAGAATGCACATTCTCAAAAGATTCCAATGTAGGGCCGGGTAATCCCAATGGCTCCGGTGGCTGAGGCAGGAGGATTGCAAGTTGAAAGCCAACCTGGGCAATGGTGAGGCCCTAAGCAACTCAGTGAGACCCTCTGTCTGACTAAAATACAAAATAGGGCTGGGGATGTGGCTCAGTGGTTGAATGCCCCTGAGTTTGATCCCCAGCACCCCTCCCCAGCAAAAAAAAAAAAAAAAAATTCAAATGTAGGGAAACTTAACCAGGGAAATGTACCGATCATAATTAAATCCTTTAAAAATATTTAGAAGATATTCCAGAGTGTTGTAAGTCTTCCAATGATGATTCTCAAGTTCCAGCAAGCTTGACACCTCTGTGCACGGTGATCAACCAGATTTGTATTCCTGGTCCCTCACCCAGGGAGGCAGAGGCTTGTTCTCAACTCAGAACAAATTTGCCTGTGAGGGAACATTTAGCAATGCCTGGAGACATTTTTGATTACCACAATTTAGAAGATGCTGCTGGTATCAGATGGGTAGAGTCCAGGGATGCTACTAACGAATGCACAGGACAGCTCCCCACATCAGAGAGTTATCACCAGGCTCCAAAGGTCAATGGCGTCAAGGTGAGAAATCCTGTCCAGGACTGAGGCACATTTCAGGTCATTTGATGCTGAGGAGGACCACATTTTGATAACTACAGCTTCAGTCAGCAGGGGATTATGGAGACTGTGTGCCCTTGAGGGATGCTGTCTCTCCCTGCTGACCCCAGGGGCAGTTCTCAGCATGGTGACTCATGCAAAGTGGGAGCTCGGGAAGTGTTCGCAGAGGGATGATTGAGTGGGTAGAAGAACGTGGTTGCAAACAAATTTGCATTAATGGCTCACTTTCTCGAACTTAGAGGACCACTACTCGCCTTGTAAACCTGAGAGTGTGACAACTGATCACTTGGAGATAGTAGGGAGGGGTGGCAGCATCCCTTAGGCCAGAGCAGGGGAACGCCCTCGCTGGTGAAGGCTAGACATGCCTGTGTTCTCTGGACACTGCAGTTGCTGAGAGAAGAGATGGGAAAAATGTGGGAGAGGCCCGCACTGACTCACGGGGGTGGGAGAAGGCAGAGGAAACCGTTCCAGTGCCCTCCTTGGGTTATTGACTTAAAGAATTGATTTAAAACATCAGTTTTTGAATCTCTTGCTCTGTTGTATCCCGCAGAGCTCCTGGATGCCTGTGCTTTCCTCAAGAAGTAAACCCCAAGAAGACAGACCAGCCTCCCGGAGGGATCTGCAGCCCTTCAGGGCCCACAGCCCCCGAGCCTGGCTGTGCAGAACCTTGTCCTCCCCTGGCTAAGGATGAGGTTTGCCAATCCACAGCTTCCACAATTCCCTGCTATCATCTTAGGAAGAAATAAAATTAGAAATGCTTTTGGTTTTTTCTCTTTGTAAAGCATCCTTCATTTTTTTTTTTCTAGAATTTTATTCTGAAGCCATGTGCCTTTCTTTCTTTTGCAGTCTTGGGCACAATGCCCAGTGGTCTGGAATCTGGGGACAGGCCAAGTGACTGTTTTTCCCAGGGAGATCTGATTCATTCACACAGTTGTCTCTGTATGTGTGTATATGTGTGCCTGCAGTCCCATGTGTATGTGTGTGTCCAGGCCGTGTGTGCACATGCGTACATGTGTATGCCTTAGCATTTGTGTGTACACGTGAAGGTGTGTGTGAGTGTTTTCTTTTTTTAAATTGATTTTTTAAAAAATACATGACAGTGGAATGCATTACAATTCTTATTACATGCATACAGCACAATTTTCCATATCTCTGGTTGTATATAAAGCATGTTGACACCAATTCGTGTCTTCATACATGTATTTTGGATAATGGTATCTATCACATTCTACCATCCTTGCTAATCCCCTGTCCCCTCCCTTTCCCTCCCACCCCTCTGCCCTATCTAGAATTCATCTGTTTCTCCCATGCTCCCCCTCCCTACCCCAATATGAGTCAGCCTCCGTATATCAGAGAAAACATTCGGTATTTGTTTTTTGGGGATTAGCTAACTTCACTTAACATTATCTTTTCCAACTCTGTCCATTTACCTGCAAATGCCATGATTTTATTCTCTTTTACTGCTGAGTAAAATTCCATTGTGTATATATGCCACACTTTTTTATCCATTCATCCACTGAAAGGCATCTAGTTTGGCTCCACAGTTTAGCTATTGTGAATTGTGCTGCTATAAACATTGATGTGCCTCTGTAGTATGCTGTTTTTAAGTCTTTTAGGTATAAACCAAGGAGAGGGATAGCTGGGTCAAATTGTGGTTCTATTCCCAGGTTTCCAGTGAATCTCCATACTGATTTCCATATTGGCTGCACCAATTTGCAATCCCGCCAATTTGCAATGTATGAGTGTACCTTTTCCCCCACATCCTCACCAACACTTAATGTTGTTTGTCTAAGCACCAAAAAAAAAACAAATAACCCAATCAACAAATGGGCCAAGGACCTGAACAGACACTCCTCAGAAGAGGTTATACAATCAATCAACAAATATATGAAAAAATGTTCATCATCTCTAGCAATCAGAGAAATGCAAATCAAAACCACTCTAAGATATCATCTCCCTCCAGAGTGTGAGTGTTTACAAGGTAGGACAGAAATAGAGGATATAAGAATACAAGGATGAGTGAAAGAAACTGGATATAAGGAAGATTCGAGACTATTTGGTATTTAAAGTAAATATCATCTGGTAGAGTAAATGTGTAAATTTGGACCAAATAGGGAAATGCATGAAGACTTCTATACCTTGGCCTTATTGGCTCTCACCCTCTGGTTAATCTCTAGTTACCAGCTTTCTATCCTTTGGCTCCCCCACGCTCTTCAAAACATGGTCCAAGCTGACCATCTTTACTTTCTTCCTTTCCCTTCTCTCTCCCCTCCTGTGATTTGCCTCTGACCTAGTCACTGCCCTGAAGTGGTTCAGGAAAAGGACTCCATGTCTTCCCATGATCAGGTGAGGGACTTCAGCCGTCTTCCTGTGGCCCTCTGCTGCTCACCCTGCTGGCCGTGTGCTCCTGGGAGCCCACTCTGCCACGACGCCTTCCCTTCCTGCCCTGCTGGCTCGCATTCCTTGTGATAGAGTCGGTCTCCATGGCCCAGGTGCCTCCCCCACTCCAGGTTGTCTCTAAGCCCGGCCACACACCTCTACTGGGGTGGCTAAGTCCCCACCCTTTCTCTAAGTTCAATTCCTCTTCTCGCTTATTTGCCATATTTTCTCATGTTTGTTTCCCTCTTTCCCTGTGGTTCTGTGAATTCTGCAAACAAAATACCTTGTGGATTCAGAGTAATCCAATTCCTACTGAATAATAAAAAAAAAAAAAATTCCTTGAATTTCAAACAAATCCTATGAATGTTTTTTCCCCAGGGTTTGTATACACCCCCTCCACCCCGTGTCCTGGACTCCATTTCTTTTTACCAATGCAATCATGAAATCCAATTTAACGTTTTTCATTGAAAACAGTCTTTATTTCTTATTTCCATAAAAATTACTGGACTGAACTCATTAACAGGCAGGAGGAATCGAGGAGCTGAGGAATGGTGTGGGAATTGAGAGGAATGGTGTGGGAATTGAGAGGAGGTTTTCAGAGTGATTTCAGTCGCGCTCCACGCCTCCCTAGGCTAGTTCCATGTTAGTTCCCTCCCATTTCTTCCTTTTTTTCTTTGCAGGGAGGTACAGGGGATTGAACTCAGATTGAACTGAGCACATCCCCAGCCCTATTTCATATTTCATTTAGAGACAAATTCTCATTGTTGCTTAGTGCCTTGCTTTTGCTGAGGTTGGCTTTGAACTCAGGATCCTCCTGCCTTAGCCTCCCCAGCTGCTGGGATTACAGGAGTGGGCTACCATGCCTGGCAAGAACATTCTTTTTAAAAATATATTCATGTCATGATGTGTTGCAGGGCCTGATCTTGAACCCTCATGGAGGAATGCTTACCTTGCTCATTGTGCAGCAGCGAAGTCCTAATATAGAATGCTATGTTTTGGAGCAGAGTGCTGTCAGAACACTGGCAAGCACCATTTCCTTGTTCCTTTCACAAGAAGTTATTCCCCTGTTGGTATAAGGCTGGCCTACGTGGCAGTTTCTGGACTCTTGGTGTCTGGATCCTGTAAAATATGTGGTGTATCACCTCTGGCCTATCATGACTGTTATATGTAAATTGACACACACACACACACACACACACACACACACACACATATATATATATATATATATATATATATATATATATATATATATATATAATTTTTTTTTCCTGTGCAATAAAGCAGACACAGTTCTCAGTTCTCTGAAACCATCTCCAGAAGTGTTTCTCCATGCCCTCAAGATCCCCATAGTTGATGCTGGAAGGACAAACCCCTCAGCAATGATGCATTATTCTGACTTTTTTTTTTCTAAAGAGAGAGAATTTTTAAAATATTTATTTTGTAGTTTTTGGCAGACACAACATCTTTGTCTGTATGTGGTGCTGAGGATCAAACCCGGGCCGCACGCATGCCAGGCGAGCGCACTACCGCTTGAGCCACATCCCCAGCCCTCTGATTTTTTATTTTGACAAAATTCTTAACTTATTAACAGCCAGGAGGAACTGAAGAGCTGCCATGACACCTTTCCAATTTTATCATGGAAAAACTTGCAGAGTTGCATGATGAAGTAAATATAAGGAAGTTCATTTTCTGTATTAAAGAACATGACACAACAGTTGGAAAAACATGCAGACCATCCACATGTAAGAACAGAGACAGATCTCTAAGATACATTGTTTGTTAAAGCAAATTAAAGAGTAGTACATTCAATGCAAACATTTCTGTTGAAAACATGTATGTCCTTACTTTTGCAAAAAAAAAAAATGTTAAACTAGACAACAATAACATAAAGTGACCTGCAGGACTGGGGCAGACAAGTGGAAGGGGCGAGAGGAGAGGGAGAGCACTCACCTGAACTCACCTTTTTTCTGTGGCGTTACATTTTGGAAGCATGTTAATGTTTTATAACAGTATTCAAAAATGGTGAGGAAAAAAAAAAAACCAAACTAAATTCAAGTAAAAACAAATGAACTGAAACTCAACATAACATAACCACTGCAAAAACAGGGAAAAGGGAATCCCTGTAACATTTGAGCATGGTAATTTAACTAGAAAGCTGCATTCTAGGAAAAAAGAACAAGAAGTGCAAACAAGTTGTGTTTGAAGGTGATATGAGGGTAGCAATTCTGAAACCTTTTTATGTGTGTGTAGAATTGAGAAAATGAGCGTTGATTTGGGGACCTCCAGTTACCATGAAAGAAAGAAGACAGGACTATGGAATGGGCAAAGTGAGGCACAGCCTGCCTCTTGGGCTGGAATGGGAGGTGTCAGTGTGGACTCAAGCACTTTTTTTTTTTTTTTTTTTTTAGTATCACAGGTCAACTAATGAGAAGATTGGAAATTTTTTGGGGGGGTTGTTCTAAACATTTTGCTTAATTGGGGCTTCCAAGTTGGTATCCTCCATTATTATTATTATTATTTTAAATTTTTAGTTGTAGATAGGCACCATGCCTTGATATTTATTTATTGATTCTTATGTGGTGCTGAGGATGGAACCCAGGGCCTCACACATGCCAGGCAAGGGCTCTACCACTGAGCCACAAACCCAGCCCACTAGTACTCTCCATTATTACCATTAATTGCAAATGTTCATCTGTTAATGCTGATATGTAGTGAGATTTTACATATTTCATCTTTGAAAATGTCTTCACATAGTTAGGTGCTGTCAAAGGCTAATGCCAATTTGCAAACATATGATTTTTTAATTGTTTATTTTGTCTGTAGTTTGCACCTTAAATGTCCCCTAAAGACCTGGCTGCCAAGTGTTAAAGACATGGCTGCTAGCTGGTGGCTCTGTTGGGAGGAAGTGGAACATTTAAGATGTAGGTCCTAGTAGAAGCTTGTTAGGTCACTGGGGTGTGCCCTTGAAGGGGATTTTGAGGCCTGGCTCCTTCTTGTCTCTTTCTCTTTCATTTCCCAGCTGTGATGAAGTGAGCATTCCCCTCTGCCAAGTGCTCCTGCCATGATGTGCTGTTCTGCCACAGGCACAAAGCAACAGGTCCAAGTGACCAGACATCAAAACCTCAGAAATCATGAGCCAAAATATTTTTTTTAATTTGTTCCAATTAGTTATACATGACAGTACAATGCATGTCGACACATCATACACAAATGGAGTATAACTTCTTTTTCTTCTGGTTTTTCTTTTTATAAGTTGTTTACCTCACTTCTTTTGTCACTGTGATGGAAAGCTGACTAATGCAATATTTATTACTTGAAAGATACTTAAAAAATTCTATGAGCTTCTTTTCTGTTTCTTTCTAGCATGGCATGTCATTAGATTTGAGGTCACTTCCACTTGAAGTGCTTCAACTTCACAGTTTAGTTGGTTTTGAAATATGAAAATCTTTATTGTCCTTGCATTGAGGTTTAAAAAACACTGATACTCTAGTCTGAGCTTAGATAATAAGTCTAATGCAAACATATATGCAAATGGGATCTCATTTCTAATGTTAACTTCGCAGCATGGGAAAGCACATAAGACGGATAAACATTCTTATGATTCAAACGTTGGTTATCAAATTTACTGTGGTATGTTTCATATATAAGTGATGTTCTGTCTTATGATTTTATGTTACATTTCTTAAGAAACATAATCAAGTCTAATCTAATCTAATTTAATCTAATCTCCAACCATTTGGTGTTCTAGGAGGCAGATGAGTGCAGTTATTTTTGTTTCAATTTTTTTTGACTGCTGTACTCAAATATGGTTTAATTAACTCATCCTAAGAAAATGGCTTTCCTTGCTTGCCTAACAAATGAGCCCTTCAGAAAATCATTTTCAGTTTCTGTTTTGGGGAAGAATTTCTGTTGTGATGAGCTATTCCACTTTAACATTTCTAATTTTTCTGACTTTCCCCCCTGTGAATTGGGAACTGTGTGTTGAGTGCTTATTGTGAACATGATAACACACAATGTGTTCTTTAGCATCACATCTTGAGTCTGTTTTGTGTTGCAATATGGAATTTCAGAGACTGAGTGATTTTAAAAAAATGCATTTTTTTCCCTTATAGTTCTGGAGATCGGAAAGTCCAAGGTCAAGGAACTGGCATCTGGTGAGAGTCATTGTGCTATGTCACCCTATGGCAGAGACGGAAAGGCAAGGTGGCCCAGGAGAGCAAGAAGGGGCCCATCTTGCTTTATCAGAAACCCACTTCTGAGATAACTAACTCACTCCCGTGATAGTAGCATTAGTGTATTCATGACCTTTGGGAAACCTAATCACCTTTTAGGGTCATCTCTCAACACAGTTGTATTGGAAATTTAGTTTCTAACACATGAACTTTGGGGAACCCATTTTAACTATAGAACATAATAGATACAATGCTTTGCCATGTAATCTGATGACAAAATAATCCATGCTCCCTAGTGTCATTCCAAGTTCATGTGGCATTCTAAGTCCATGTCTTTTCTCTTGTTGTCACTGGATCTACAAACACTGCTTATAAACATAAAATGAAGTCTTACTGATTTCATGACGTATCGACTGGGAACACTGTTGCAGCGAACCTGCTCCCTGTGGCTGGTAATGCACCAAGCAGCAGCTGGAAGCCACCAGAGTGGCACATACAGACTATCTCAACTCCTAGCAGCCGTTGGCCATACATATGTAAATGAACACGGCTGTAAGCCAATAAAACTGTCTATGGGCACTGAAAAGTGAATTTCATATGATTTTTATGTGCCATGAAATATTATTATTTTCTGATTGTTTTCCTGTTTGAACATGTAAAAGTCATTTTTTGATCATGGGCTGCAAATGGGCGAGAGGCTGAATGTGGCCCCAGGGCAGTAGTTTGGTGACCCCTTTTCTAGTATCTAGACATTGGTTGTCTGTCTCCTCCCTTCCACTCCTTGAGGTGGGCTCTGCTCCCTGATGTGCCAGGTCCAGGTCCTCAGCATATTCTTCAAGCATGACAGTGATGACCTTGGCCCCTACTGCACTGTGACTTGTGGGCCTGCCGAAGCTTCTCTGCAGCAACACCTCAGTTGCTCGGGCCCAGCCTGCTGTCCACTGTGCAGGTGTGCGTGGGCACAGCGGTGCCCTCTGAGCTGCAGGAGCTCTGGAGCTGCCACCTGCACTTGTTGTAGAGCCACGGCCAGGTGCTCTGGTGCAGAAGGACTGGCAGGTGCACCTGTGGCCTCCTGATCAGCAGCGTAGGTTCACTTTTGAGGGAAAAGTCAAGTACTCTGTGTTGCTGCAAACCTCTTGTCACTCCAGGAGGGACATTGTGCTTTCAGGTCTGGGGAGAGTGGAGTCACAGCCTGAGGTGATGCCTGTTCCCCACCGCCCCCACCCCCAGGAATTGGCTTTCACCTATAAAGGGCATTCAGAATCATTTATTTAATCATTGTTTTCAGAAATAACCACAGGCCTGTCCTGAGTGGGTGAAAGAGGAGGCCTGGGCAGTGGGACACCCGGGGCTTCACCCAGTCCTGCTGTGTGTGGCTGAACAGCCGTCCCTTCACTGCATTGTGGGTAAAATGAGGGGCTTAGATTTGTTCTGTCTCTCGCTCCACTACAGACTGAGTTTGACCCCAATTATTAGAGACTGGGGAAGATGATTCTTTTAAAATATGTCCTGTGGACAACCGCTATGGACAGAATATTTATTTCCTCCCAAATTAATATGTTGAAACCTAATCCCTAATGTAACGATATTAGAAGATCTGGTCGATGGGAGGTGATTGGGTCATGAGAGCGGAGCCCTCAGGGTCAGGATTAATGTCCTCATAAAAGAGGCCCCAGAGAGCTCCCTCCTTCCTTCTACCATGTGAGTTTATAGTGAAAAGACAGCCAACTATGAACCAGGTGTTGGCTCTCACCAAACACCTGGGTGATGCCTGCCTCTCTATCTTGCGTTCCCAGCCTCCAGAACTGTGAGAGATACCGTTCTACTGGACGAAGACACCAGCCTCTTCTTTTGTTCTTATTTAGACAGTATCAAAATCAGTTTCCCCTTCAACTTTGTTCTCTTGGAAATTTCTATTTATACCAGATAGGTCAAAGAAGGGTTCAATGAGCATCCGTCTCTCCTCCCTCCGGATTTATAACTGTTAGCATTTTTTTTTTTTTGGCAGCAGCAACTCCTTTCCTTTATTTCTTCCCTGTGTAAAAGAAAATTAAAGTTTTGCAGCTTTCCTTTCCTGCCCTCAGGTCCCCAATCAGTCAAGTGACCACAGGCACCAAATCTTAGGCTGGATAACAGCACAGGCCTCAGACACCTGCCTCCAATTCTGAGGTCCAAATGGATATTTGTGTAAGTCAGCATTAAATCCATCAAAAAAGAAAAGCGCCACTCAAAACCTGTGGGGGCAGCTAGGCCTGAAGCTTTAGGGTAGATCAGAGGCAGTCTTCTGAGGAATGAGTCTCAAGACAAGAGGCCACCTAAGCTTGGTTGGATGGAACCCCACAATAATGATGGTCACCTCTTTTTGTGTAGAGGGCTGCTGAGGGTAAGTCAGCTCAGTTGTCTGAAGAAAAGTGGCACACACAAATCTTTCAAAGGAAGCAATCAAAGTAGTATCCTGGTCACAGCTCCACCTTCATGTGCCCAAGTGGTTGCTGGGTCAGCTGCAGGGCAGAGGCAGGCTTCCAAGGAGAGGGAGACAATGGGGTACTTCTAGGCCACATAAGCCTGTCTCTCAGGAGATTTCCAGGAGGGAAAGCTCATTCTCGGGGTCGATTGACCATGACTTTGCCCAGGGCTTCCAACACCTCCCGCTTGTAGTCTTGGAAGTCCCCATCGATTTGGCTAACACTTTGCTCCTCCACTACCCACAGTTGGCAGTTGGTTTCTGTGATGAGTCGGGCATCATGGCTGACGGCAATCACAGCACCCTTGTACTCATTGATGGCCTCCCCCAGAGCACTGATAGATTCTATGTCCAAGTTATTGGTTGGCTCGTCCAAGATGAGGACGTCGGGCTCCCGACAGGCCAGCTCTGCAAAGACAACTCGGGCTTTCTGCCCACCAGAGAGTTTGCAGATCTGGATGGTGTGAGCATGACTCTCAAGGCCAAAGCAGCCCAGGCACTTGCGTGCATCCTGGTAGGGCAGGTTGAAGCTCCTCTGCAGATATTCAGTGGGCGTCTCCTCCATGTGCAGCCGCTCTGCATATTGCTGGTTGAAGAAGCCAATTTTCAATCGGTGGTTCTTTCTCATTTCCCCATGTGTCGGTGTCAGCTTGCCTGTCAGCAGCAGGAGCAGTGTGCTTTCCCCCACACCATTAGGGCCCACGATGCATATCCTTGAGTCCATGTCGATGCCAAAATCCAGGTTCTTAAAGAGTGGTTTCTGCCCCTCATAGCCAAATGTCACACCATGCAGACCCAGCACAGGAGGGCTGAGTGGCGGGGGATTTGGGAAAGTAAAGTGCACAGTGTACCCCTTCGGGCGCGCTTCAGGAGCTCAGGGGCTTCCTGGGATTCCTCATCTTGGTTTTTCCGACGGCATTTCTGCTGTTTTCGAGTCAGGGCCTCCTTTGTTTGCCTGCTTGGTGGACTTGCTCCTTCAGCTTTTTTTCCTGCTTCTCATACTGTTTCAGCAGTTCTTTCTGCTTTTGCTGGTACATCTTCTTGAAGGTCATGTAATTGCCTCTATAGTAGTGGAGCCGCTGGGAGATGGATGATATCAGTGCACGCATCATCCAGGAAGCCCTGGTCATGGGAGACAATCAGCAGCGTCTTCCGCCAGCCCTGAAGATAGTTATTGAGCCAGATAACAGCATTGAGGTCCAGGTGATTAGTGGGTTCATCCAACATCAGCAGTGTAGGCTCCATGAACAGTGCCTTGGCCAGAGAGACACGCATGCGCCAGCCCCCTGAGAACTTCTGTGTGGGCCGATTCTGCATCTCAGGGTCAAAGCCCAGACCAGCCAGGATCCGTCGTGCTTTGGCCTCTGCAGCTGCTGCCCCAGTGGCTCACAATTCCTCATATACCTTCTCTAGCCTCTCAGCAGCTGTGTCATCCCCCTGTTCCAACTGCCTCTGAAGTCATCGTTCCTCTTCCAGCAGCTTCAACCGCTTGGTGTCAGCTCGAAGAACAGCCTGCTCTGCTGGTGTTTCATCTGCTACTACCTCCTGCTCACACAGCAGCACATCAATGTTAGGAGGGATGCCCAGGGCACGGTTGGCAATGTGCTTGAGGAGTGTGGTCTTGCCCTTGCTGTTAGGTCCCACCAGCCCATAGCGGCGTCTAGCTACGATGTATAGATCTGCATTCACAAACAACTCCTTGCCGTGGGCCGAGATACTGAACTTCTCCAGCTTGACATCAGATGCATTTTCTAACATGGCCTGTCGGGAGGACACCTCTGCCTGGGATACAGAGAAGTCATTTTCGGCAGCATTAGCTGCTTTTAATGAAGCCACCTGGCGCTCATAATCCATCCGTTTCTTGAGCTTTTTCTTCTCCGTTTTGCTAAGGTGAGCATAGGGATCATCTGCCTTTGACTCTCCCTCTTCCTCCTCTCCTTCCTCTGAACCCTGCTCTGACTTTTTGGCCTTCTCTTTTCCTTGTTTGGGAGGCTCCTTTTCTTTCGTCATTTCATCTTCTTCATCTTCCTCTTCACTATCCAGAGCAGCAAATTTATTTTGACGCTTGGCCTTTATCTTCCTTTTCCTTTTTTGCCCTTGAGCCCAGGCTGTTGCTCCTCAGATACAGCCTTATTGATCTGATTCTTCTCTGGCTTAGCAGCCTTGGGAGGATGCTTTTCTTCCTCCTCCTCTTCTTCACTCTGATCCTGAATCAGGGCTGCAAAAACATTACCACCCTTGGTCTTCTTTCCTGCTCGGGGTATTGGGGCAGGTATCTCATCCTCTTTGTCACTGGCAGGTACAGAAAGGCGCTCCATTAGCTCTTTTTCCTCTCCATCATCATCCACATCCTTCTTCCGCCGGCCTTTTCGAGTGTCTCGCTTCTTCTCTTGCTGCTGTTGCTGTTGATGCTGCTTTTGCTGCTGTTGTTCCTTCTCCTTGAGCACTTTCTCTTCTTCCCCAGCCTGTTTATCTTCTACTGCCAGCTCCTCAAAGAACGTCTTTTTGGTCTTCTTGTCCTTCTTCCCTTTCTTCACCACCTTGTCTGCGGGATTTGTGCTGTCTCCGTCCCCGATTCACTCGGCCTCTGGTGGTTGCTGCTTGGGTCCCTTCGGCATTGCTGTGGCAGTTATTGCTACCCTGGCGGAGCCCTGTGCTATTTCCCAACTGTTAGCATTTTGACATATTTTCCCCTCTTTCTTTTTATGTGGGGGGTGTGTGTGTGTGTGCACGCGCGTGCGTGTGATGCAATGATTTGAATGACATTTGTTATGGACCACATGTTTGTGGCTGCCCTCAATTCATATGCTGAAATCCTAACCCCCAAAGTGATACATAGAGATGGGAATATGGTGGGGGATGACTAGGTCAGGAGGTCTCCCCGCCATGATGGGATTAGTGCTCCTATGAGCAGAGACACAGGAGAAGGTCTGCTTGCTCTCCCTCAGCCATGGGAAGGGACGGGGAGAAGACAGCTGTCTGCAGGTGGAAGTGGCCCTCTGCCAGCACAGGACTCTCTGATACCTCCACCTTGGACTTACCAGCCTCCAGAACCGTGATAAGTAAGTGTTGTTTGAACCACTCGTCTATGGAGTTCTCATTGTAGTTGTCTGAACTGACTAGGACCGTATTTCATAGGACAAGGACATTCTTCTTATCATCAAAATTTCACTGTCATGCTTGAAAATGAAAATTCCATGACATCTGACTCCCTGCTCACATTCATATTCCCCCAGTAGTCCTAGGATGTCTTTAGGTTTTTATGTTAGAACTAGGTCAGGGAACCTACATGATAAGCAGAAGCCCTTCTCATGTGTTTTCCAATCCTGCCTCCTTTCTCCCCCAAAGTAACCACTATCTTGCCTGTTTTTGAATTTGATGTCAATGGGATCATACAGTATAGATTCTCCTGTCTGCCTCCTTCCTGGCCATGTCGTGTTGGTGACATGTTCCTTTGTTGATGACATAGAGCAGAGGTCAAACTTCATTTTTTTTTTCTCATACTGACGGTCAGTTGACACAGAACCTTCTCATCTCTCTGTGGTTCTGGGGCTGGAACCCAGAGCCTGGTGTAGGTGAGACAAGCACTCTACCTATGAGCTGCACCCCAGCCTACAGTGCATTTTAATGAAACCACTTCCTTTGCCTACTCAAGCACTGAAGACCTGTATTCTATTCTGATCTTTAAAGTCTTGACCATCTGGAGAGCTGGTAACCTTGTGAAGCTGGGAGTGTAAATGGTGCCATGTGGAAGGGTCTGGAAGCTACAAACACCTTAGAATCTAGTCATTTTATTTTTGAGGAGACAGTCTAGAGCTCTTCTCCGTGTGTGAAACTTTCAGGGGGTCCTAGAGGACAAACTAGTTTCATAAGGATGCCAAGAAGTTATTTCTCTTTCTGATTCCCTCATAAGTGGAATTCTCTAGGGGCTATCTGACAATGGATACTCCCACAGTTTGGTTGCAGAAAGAGAAAGAGAATCCAGTCTCTTTTAGTGAGTCAGCCATTAAAAGAACATGCCAAAAAAAAAAAAAGCAAGACTTATTGTTAATTTTTTTTTCTTTTGAAAAAATGAAGATCTTTTTTAGAGAAATATTTATGTTAACATGCAATAGGTTTATTATTTTTTTAAAAAAATCTTTAAGATAAATATCTAAATTTTCTGTGTCTAAATTTCTAATATAATAAACAGAAATATCAATGCCTGATACCAAGGAGAAGTTTTTTTTTGGTACTGGGGATTGAACTCAGGGGCAGTCAACCACTGAGCCACATCCCCAGCCCTATTTTGTACTTTAGAGACAGGGTCTCACTGAGTTGCTTAGCACTCCACTGTTGATGAGGCTGGCTTTGAACTTGCAATCCTCCTGTCTCTGCCTCCTGAGCCGCTGGGATTACAGGCGTGCGCCATTGCACTTGGCTTCATAAAATAAATACTCTTTAAAAATATATCTGGCTTTCTTCATGTAGCATTTTGAGATTTCATGCATGTTGTTGTGCAAATCAGTACTTTATTCCTTTTACTGGTGCACAGTATTCCATTATATAGATATGCTCCTGCTTGATAATGTTTGTTGATGGATGGTGGAACTGTTTAAATGCAGCAATCATGAACATTCATGAACAAGTCTATGGATGGCTACATGTTTTCATTTCTCTTGGGCAAATATTCTTGAGTGTAATAGTTTAACTTTTTAAGACCCTTTAAAGTTTTTCCAAAGTGGTTGTACCATTGGATATTCCCACCAGTGGTAAATGAGAGTTCCAATTCCTCCATGTTTTTCTTGAAATATTTGGTACCATTTTGAATGTCACCATTGGTTTCATTCTCTTCTTTCTTTCTTTCTTTCTTTCTTTCCTTCCTTCCTTCCTTCCTTCCTTCCTTCCTTCCTTCCTTCCTTCCTTCCTTCTTTCTTTCGATGTCAGCTAGCATTCACCTTTGCAATGGAAGGTCCTTTGTGCAGAGAAGGACGCTTCTCCCAGTTACACCTGTTCCCTGTGCTCACTCCAGTTCATCTTTATCTTTTTTCTTTATAGTGCTAGGGATGGAACCCAGGGCTTCACACATGCTAGGCAAGTGTTTTACCACTGAGCCACACCCCCAGCCCAACTCCAGCTCATCTTGAGATGATCAGACTTGGACCCCATCACAATCTTAGAAAAGTATATGTAGCCAAAACGTCTCAGTGAATGATGCAGAGTACCAGAGAAGGGTTTACTAATCCTTTCTCTCCCTAATTTCTCTGCAACTGACAGCCATTTCTTATGTCTTCCCCACCTCCCCCACTGCAGCCCCTGCCAATGCCTCCCCATTCCCTGTTACATTCCCAAACAATTCAGCCTTGGCTCTAAGTTCCATACTATAATGGGGACAAAACCAAACACCTTAGTTGAGTTTCTTCTCCCTAGAACAGTGGTTCTTAGCGAGGTCCCAGGGCCAGCAGTATCCATATCCCTTGGAAATTTGTCATCAATGCACATTCTCAGACCTAATGGATCAGACACTTGGGGCTGAGGCCCAGAATCCATGCTTCAACACAGAGGTTGTGATGTGTGCTCGTGTCTGAGACCACTGCCATAGAATTACTCTGGAGTCATTTATTGTTTTTTAAGCCTGGTCCTTGAGGGTCTCATCCCATGTCCTAATAGGCTTTTGAAATACTTCACCTAACACAAATGGGGAGTCTTCAGGGTGACATGGAAAGAATTCTGATGCTTGGAAAATAAGATTTTCTTCACCTTATTTCATTGATACAAATTACCTATCTATTCACTGTTTTGAGACAAAATCAAGGATGCTTTTTGGTTGGCCAAAGATTTGGCCTTTCCATTTGTTAGAGGTCCCTGTGCCTCCTTATTCGTACCCACCCATTTAGCTGTGAAGGAGGGATGTGGACCTGCTGCTTTCCACGGAGGTTCAATGGAACGAACATATGGCCAGTGCTGGGGAGCTGTGTTGGCTGCTGCTCTGGATCGCAGCAGGAGCAGGTGACCAGGTGACATCTTTAGCAAGTGTCAATGCTGTGCCTCTGGTGCAAGCAGGATGTTGGACCTTCTGGATGATGCCCTGTCCCAGGCCCTTTGTCTACAAGACCTGGCCACTGCCCACGTCCTCAAGGACAGGGATGGGGTTAGCAAGAGACCAGGGAGTGTGGAATCTGTCTCTGAACACAGGTCAGGGAGAGGATGATGAGACCAAGACTGAGCCAGACTTGCAGGACTCAGGGTCCTGGGGGAGGGAACTCTGTGTGGGGAGCTAGCTTTCTGCTGGTGTGGCAGGTGGGGCCTGTCCTGTGTGGTATCATTCAGTTGTAGAAAGGAAGTGGGACATTCTGTAGTCAGGGGCTGGTGAGGCCTGAGGTGTGTGGTATAATTAAAAGGTCAAAGCGTTTATTTTGTTAGACCTTTTCCTTCTTTCTTTTTTTTTTTAAATGTTTTTTTAAGTTGTTGATGGACCTTTATTTAATTTATTTATATGTGGTGCTGAGAATCAAACCCAGTGCCTCACACATGTTAGATAAGCGCTCTACCACCGAGCTCTAACCCCAGCCCCTTGTTAGACCTTTCTAAACAGAAGTTTGCACTTATATTCCCTAAGATTCCCTCACCTTTATGATAAAGTCAGAGGAAATATTAGGAACCTTGAAGGCGCATGGGTTTGGGAGACCTGGGGGCGTTGGGGTGCTGAGTAGCCAAGGGATCTTGGAGAACTCCTACAGAACAGGTCACTGTGCCTTGCTTTCCATAGCCAGACCTTCTGATCATCTGCAAGAAAATGTGCCTGAAAAATTATATTAATGGGTTGTTTCTTATTGTGGAATGTGCCCCCAATTGTTTTTTAAAAGCTCATATTTATTTCATGTATTTTGTTGGATAATTCCGGGTAGTTCAGCCTGCTTGGATAAAACATATAGGGTCTGGGGCAAACGATACTGGGTTTGTGTCTCACTCCTGCCGCTTTCTAATTTCTGAGCCTCAGTTTCCTTCTCAGAGAAATGAGATGAATCCCATCTACACCGGATGGGACTGAGGGAGCAGGGAGATAGAGCACATGTTCATAAAGAGCCAGGGACAGTGGCTGGGACAAATCCAAGGCTTAGTAAATGTTCCTTCACCAGCCCCTTTTTCTTCCATATTCTATTTCATATACAAATGAGTAAAAAAAAAAAAAATTGGACAAAATAATGCAAAGAGACAAAAGTCAACATTTATTTGTCCCGCAGTTGGTGCTAGCTGGTTTACATTTCAGTGCTGTGGACTTCATCTTGCCTTGATGTACCTGGGTCTGACCCCTCGCTGGGTTGAGGCGAGGTGTCGTTACACCAGAGGAGCCGCCTGCAGAGGTATCTCCTAAGTGTCCTGTTCCGAAACACACAGAGAAGAGGGGTGAGGCAGCAGAGGGCGATGGCCACGATCTCTGTGACCTGAACGCTCTTGTCCAGTCGGTAGATGCCCTTGCAGTCATGGAGGGAGAAGTGTTCTTTGAAAGCAGACAGGAAAAGCACGATGTTGTAGGGTGCCCACATCAAAAGGAAGAGGGCGGTCAGGGCAAATGGGAGCCTAGAAAGGTCAGGCGGACTCTCCCTGAACCTCTGTCGGTTTCTCATTCGCACGTAGCAAAATACAAAAATGAGCAGCGGGAAAACCAGTACCAAAATGTTCATCTTCAGAGTCAGAAAATGCTTCCAGAAGGTCTCATCAGCTGGCAGAAAGTGGGATCTGCTCAAGGAGCACCACTGGTCTTCCTGGAATCCCATCTGAGGTTGATAAAGCACGTATTCAGGCAAAGTGACCAGAAAGGCCACCACCCACATCAGAACACTTGTGATCACAGTGCCTGGCATCGTCCTGAAGGCTGGGGACAACCATCTCACGTGGAAAAACACCACGTACCTTTGCATGATCAGGAGGGTGTTGAAAAGCGCCTCACTGAATACACCCACCGCGCGGAGTCCTGCGAAAACCCAGCACAGCGGCTCATCGGCACTTCTCCTCTCCAGAGCAGTGTGAAACCAGAAGGGCAGGAAAAGCAAGAAACACATCTTGGAAATGGCCAAGTTCAGAAAATAGGTTTTCTCCACGTATTTCAGTCCTTTATATTTGACCAGGACAAAGACAAACAAGGCATTACCCAGGAGACCGGCCACCAACAGGGTGCCGCAGAACGGCAGCACCTGCTGGGCTGAGAGGACCTGGGCCATGTATCTGTCACACGGTGGTGGTTCCACCTCGTTGTCGTCGTTCTTCGGAACATCGCTGATGAAGACGTCGTAGTCCTCGTCATCCGGGGCTGCTGTGTAATTACCCATTTTCTGGATGTCCTGTGGATAAACAAGAGATTATTTCTCCTCCCTGTGGCTGTATAATATCCCAGAAGAAACCACAACCAGGAATGGCACCCACAGAGCCACACGGTCCCCTGGCTTTATTCTAACCAGAGTAGGTCTGCAACACAGAAGGCTGAAATTAAACACTTTTTTTTTTTAAACAGGTACCCACCTCCCTGGAGCAGCAGCGACTATATTCATCAGACTCTTGAGTACTTAGTGGTGTGCTAGGTGCCCCAGGGCATTAAAATAGGCATGACATCATCTTGGCTTAATTTCTTCTAGTTGCCACAAGGCTAGCCTACTTGGAAACAATATTTAAGAACACATACAATGAAAGAGAACTGAATACCGCAGCTTTGAATTGCAAGAAATCCGTGTAGGTCTTAATAATATCTACATGTTCAAAAAGTTTGCTCACCCTTGAAACGGCTTCCTGTGACAGGCGGAGATGTTTTCCTCTCGAGGGAGATAAACAAATGTTTGCAAAAGTGAAACCACGCGGAGCATCCCCGTGGGCAGAACTTATAGGACTTACCGTTTGATTGAGTTCCTGCGGGGAGGGGTGCAGTCTCTTGATCCACCATCCAGGGAGCCGTGGGAATTCCTGGGGCAGTGGGAAGACGGCTTCCTTCTGAGTGAGCTGGTTGAGACCCTCAGGGACAAGAGGAGCCACTCACTGTTATTCCCTGGGTGGCTCTGCCCCTTCAGTCTCGGATCTCAGGGATCAGCTGAGTTCAGCAGCCGTTGAACTCTGGAGCCTCTCATGAGCCTCTGAAAGGAACTGGGAAGTTTTCTCCTCCCCTCTTCTCCTGGACCCCGCCTTTAATTTCCCCGTGGCCTTTTAGACAACTGTCCTTCTGTAGCCGTAGATAAGGGAACTAAGCTACTGCTGCTTTGAGTGATAGTTGGCGGCTGGTGTCACCATGCTGAGAAGCACCGAGACCCCTCTGGCTTCTGACATTAGCGCTCTGAATAGGCGGCAGCTACTAGAGGAGAAGCGTGTCTGTGGCCATCAGGAGTCGAGACTTGAGGGTCCTGACCCTCCCCAGGCAGCGTCCCCGTATCAGTGCCGGGATGGGGAACCTGCCCCGAGAGCCCCCTTCCAGCAGGGTGTGTTTGGATCTTTGTTGCTATTTTTGAGAGGCACAGTGGGCTTTGGCTGAGGGTCTAAGAGGGAAAAATGGAAGCCACCGAGGGAAGTCAGTGGGGGAAGGACAGGTTGGGGACAGAGTGGGGCAGAGATGACATCAGTGTCTGTGAGTGCAGGGCTGCCTGGGCAATGATGTTGAAGACAGCAAGGAGTGCTGCAGGTACCCGGAAGTCCTCTGTGCTGTGGGGACATCTGGGGCAGCTGACCCTGTTCAGTGAAGAACCCAGAGGAGGGAAAATCCCAAATGAGGACATGGAGGGGACTTCAGGTCAGGTGGGAAAGACCACGAGGAAAATGATGGGACCTCAAACTGAGGCTGGGGTGGAGAAAGGAGACCGAGCCGACACACAGATCTAGAGGTGGGAGGGGACAGGGGATGATGTGGAAGGCGTGTGAGCTCAGAAGAGGAACTTAAAAGAACTGAGAAAAATGTTGATGAACTTCTGTCGGGTCAATGACTCTTGGTACCTGGGATCCACCTAATTTGGAAATCAGTCCTACGTATCCGCCTGGCATGGATGAATCTGGTTCAGTGACATCCTTTTTATCACTAAAGATGCATCTGAGGTAGCAAGGAATGCAGAAAGTGAACCTTCAAACTAGAAAGAGTAAGAGAAAGATAAGCATAAAAAAGTCCCGATAGATGTTTGACGGGACATTAAGCTCCAAGCATACCAACGGCCACAGCAGAAAGGGAGACATGGGTTGGGGCAGCAGGACCCCAGGCTGTGAGAGGACTCCCAGTGAGTCCTCTCCTCTCTCGGGTGAGTGAGTGGGGTTACCAGACCCTGGGAACCTCTGACCTCCTGCTGGTGATGGCTACGGCTCCTCTCCCTCCTCCTGAGGTCTCACTGACTCTGCCGGAAGACTTCCAGCCACACCAGAACACTAGAAGGCAGGTGGCTAGGTGAGGGTGGCTCAGTGGTCAGCCCCAGGCAGGGGAGGGAGGGCCAAGTCAGAATCGAAACTTGAACAAGCCACCAGGATACACATTGCTCATTAGATGACGGACGGCTGGGGGGAGGGGAGAGGTGGGGGGGGAAAGAGCAGGTAGGCACATCATAGACTACATGTCACCGAATCACATGAAATTTAAATTTCCCCCAATTTTTTTTCACCCTAACTTCTCAATTAGCATGGCCTTCACTTTCAGTATTATTTGGTTTTGGCTTGATTCCCACCATTCTGACTAGTTCACACCCAGGCCATGAGATTCCTGAAGCTTCTTCTAAACTGGTAGGAAGGAGAAGCTTAGAGGTCTGAAGCTGAGGCACAAGGAAAGTTCCATTTACCATTCGACTGTCTGGACATTGTATTAGTCAGCACTCTCTTGCTGTGACAAAATACCTGAGATAATCTACTTTAAAGAGGGAAAAGTTGGCTCATGGATTCAGAGGCTTCAATCCATGTTCACTTGCCCCTGGTGCCTTTGGGGCTGTGATGAGGTAGCTCATTGTGGTAGGAAAACCAGGCTGAAATGGCTGCAAAGTGAAAAAGAGAGGCAGGAAGGGGCAGGGGTTCCCATATTTCCTTCTAGTAGATTCCACCTCTTAAAGGTTTCTCTACTTTGCCATAGAAACACAGGCTGGGCACCAAACCTTCCCTATGTGTGTGGCCTTTGTGGGAGTGCTCATCCAAAGCTTGGCAGCCGTCTTTGCTGATGAAACTCTAGCACATTCTGTGGCTTTGGCCTGTGGCTCACAGACCTTACCCTTAAAGGTCTGGGTTCCTCCTTATTACAGCCTTCAACCCCAGATTCAACCTAAGAAGCCATCCTGTCCTACTCTCGCTACCCCCCACAACTTGAAAATCATCCATTCACTCAAAAAACATTTAAGAGGGTCTTACAGGGGTCAGCCTGTTCTCGGTGCCAGGGATACATCAATGAGAAAAACAGCCCCAAATCCTGACCTTCACTGGGCATATGCTCAGCAGACTAAAACCAAAGAAGCAAGTCGATTGTAGGTTGGTAGAAAAGTAGCTCTATGGGAAGAGGAAGTGAGGAAGGAGAATAGGAAGGGTGGTTTGGTCGTCCAAACAGCCTTGCTGAGAAGGTGGGCGCAGGACAGCCAGGTCCCATAGTTATAGTTTATGGTCTCAGCCTTTCTTGCTGCTGAGTTCTTGTATCAGGGAAGCTAAAAACACACCCTGGGTGATAATTTCAGAAATAATTTTATGGACGAGGTAGACAGGTTGTCCTTTTCATATTGCAGGGTGACCAGCCACTCTAACAGGGTAGGTTCCTGCTCAGGAGGTGTGAGCCGCCTGGGAAAGAAAAAGTCTGAAATAATTAGTAAGAAATAGAGACAGAGCCAGAAATTAGTTATAAAAAGGGGAGCGCTTGACGGGTCTTCCAGTCCTGATAGGAGGTGGAAATGAACAACTTAAAAAGGGCCCCGAGTCTTTATTGAAGGGGGAGTATGTCAAAGGCAGGGTTAAGGTTGCAGCCAGAGGAGTCCTGGGTGCTTGCTTCTTGGTGTGGCAGGGGTCTGGCAGGAAGCAGGTCTGTGGGCATTTTGGCAAGCCACATCCATCTCTGAGAGGCTGGGTCACCCCATCTCCAATGCTGTGCTGAGCTTGTGATGGAGCGAGGTAGGACGCTACATGAACCAGGCATTCTCAAACCAGCTGGGTTGCTGTTGGGAGTTCCTAAAACCAGCCTTTCCTGCCTGATGGCTTCAACATTGTTTTAGTTCATGACAGTTCACTGATGGCTTCCTGCAAAAATCGTATGGACCCTCACTACATAAATAAACAAAAAGCCAAGGGTACCATACACAGTTGTTGAGGTTCTGTACTGCAGCTCGGTCTTGCCCTGTGATTCCAGAGCTGGGCCCCGTAAGCACATCTCCTTTGCTGGTTGGCATACGAGGCGTAGGGAGGTTACGGTAAGAGGCAGGGGTCTCAGTTTCTGGCTCCAGAATTTGTTTCTGTTTTGTTCTGTTTTTGCCCCTTGGGATGATTTGCCTGTGCTGTGTGGAGACCCCGTGGTGGTGGCCACCCTAAAGTGAATTTTTCAGACACCACATGCTGAGAATTGGATGTAGTCGGAGGGTGTTTCTCAATGGTTCATGCATTGGAAGCTCGGTCCCCAATGTGGTGCTCTTGAGTGTGGTGGAACTTTTAGGAGGTGCAAATGAGTTGATATAAGAGAACAAGATTGGGCTGTCCCAGATTTCTGGCTTCCTGTCTAGCCATATTCTCTCTCCCTCTCCCATACTGGTGTCATCGCCTTGAACTGCCCAAACAATGAGCTAAACAAACCTCTTTTCTTCATAGAGTATCTAACCTTAGGTATTTTGTTATAGTAACAGAAAACAGATGAATACACTATAACAAGTGACTTCCTATTGAGTTTTGGTGGCACCTAATGGGTAACCTCCTACTGAGTTTTGCTTAGCCTTTGAAAACAGCTTTCTCGACAGAGACATGCTAAGGACCCAGAGTGTCCACTTTTCTGAAGAATCTAACTGGAACCCTTCAGGTAGTTTCCTGCTTACCAGCCAAATGAATTTTAGGATTTTTTCCTACTTATGTGAAAAGTTACAGTGGTATTTTGATAGGATTCAATTGCATTTAACCTGTAGATAACTTAGGGTAGTATAGGCAATTTAACAATATTAATTCTTCCAGTTAATGAACCTGAGATTTCTTTTCATTAATTTGTGTCTTCTTTAATTTGTTTCATCAGTGTCTTATAGTTTTCAGTAACCAGATCCTTTGCCTCATTGGTTAAATTTATACCTAAGTATTTTATTTATTTTTTGATACTATTATAAATGGAATTAGTTTCTTAATTTCTTTTTTCAGATAGTTTATTGTTGGTGAATAGAAATGCTACTGACTTTGACATGTTGATTCTGTAACCTGCCACTTGATTTAATTTGTTAGTCAGTTCTATTTTGTGTGTGTGTGTGTGTGTGTGTGTGAGAGAGAGAGAGAGAGAGAGGATTTCTAGTACTATGATGAATGATGTGAAGAGCAAATAAGTCCTGGTCATTAGCCTATCCTGTGTGTTGGCAAAACCATGCCTGGGAAACATTCCCTGCCAAAGGCAAGATGTGGGAATAGCCTTGACACTCGGCTCTGATGCTAACAGTTATAAAGTAGTCCGGTAAAATGGGTTTTCTGGGCACAACAGGATAGCCGCAAGAAATTCCTAATTCTGTACTTTTTAGTGCACAAAGAAACCTCTCAACAACTCACAAGCTTTGGACAATTTACAAGGCTTCTGTAATTTAACTTCCTGATAATGAGACTCTATATAATAAACATGCTGAGCTGGTTCTGGTCACTGTTCCTCCATCAGAGGACAGTATCCACCTAGCCTCAGCTTTGCTTAAAAATGTCTCTGTGTTTTTCTTAATCTCCTGTCACCCCTCCTCTTGATCTTTCATTGTTGCTTTGCTGTGGTGGCAGAACACAAGGGGCAAGAGTAGACCTTCCTGTATTGTTCTTCATTTTAGAGAGAAAGCTTTCATTTATTCGCTGTAATGTGATGTGAAAAGTGTGCTGGTCGTATGTAGCCTTCACGCTGTTTGAGGTCTAGACTTATTTTTGAGATACTTTAGAATGAGTGGATGTCCAATTTTGTCAGATCCTTTTTCTGCATTTTTTGAGGTCATCATGTGGTTTTGGGCCTTATTTTTGCTAATGTGGAATATTGCATTTATTGATTCAGGTATGTTGAACCATTCCCGCATCCCTTGGATAAATCCTGCTTTATGGTGAATGATGTTCTTACTGTGTTGTTGAATTCATTTTACTGAGGATTTTTTTTTGCATCTCTGTTTATCAGGGATATTGGTCTGTTGTTTTCTTGCAGTGTCCTTGTCTGACTTCGATATTAGGGTAATTTTGGTCTCATAAAATGAGTTTGGAAGTATTCCATCCTCTTCAATTTTTTGGAAGAGTATGAAAAGGACTGGTATGAATTCTTCTTTAAATGTTTGTTTAAATATAACAGTGAGGTCATCAGGTCCTGGGATTTCCTTTGATGTGAGACTTTTTGTTATTAATTCGATCTTCTTATTTGTTATCGGTCTGTCCAGATTTCTTATTTCTTCTTTATTCAGCCTTGATAGATCACATGCTTCTAGGAATTTACCCATTTCTTTTAGGTAATACAATTTTTTTTTGTGTGTGTGTATAGCTGTTCATAGCAGTTTCTCATATTTCTGAGATACCATACATCTTCTTTCATTTCTTTTTTTTAAAATAAATTTTCATTTTTTAGTTGTAGTTGGACACAATACCTTTATTTTACTTACATACATATTTTACTTACTTACTTTATTTTACTTACATAGCTGGTTGTATTTCATGGGGAGGTGAGTTTTTATATGGTGCTGAGGATCAAACCCAGGGCCTTGCTCTTGTTAGGTGAGCTCTCTATCACTGAGCCACAACCCCAGCTCCATCCTCTTTCATTTCTAATATCATCTGAGTCTTCTCTTTTTAAAAAATTTGTTTGAGAAAGGTTTGCCTAGCTAAAGTCTTGCCAATTTTGTTTATCTTTCAAAAACCCAACCTTTAGTTTCAATGATATTTTCTATTGTTTTCCTGGTCTCTATTTGCTTTTTTGGGGGGCGGGTGGGGTGGGTACTGGGGATTGAACTCCAGGGTACTCAGTCACTATGCCACACCCCCAGCCCTATTTTGTATTTTATTTAGAGACAGGGTCTCACTGAGTTGCTTGGCGCCTTGCAGTTGCTGAGGCTGGCTTTGAACTCATGATCCTCCTGTCTCAGCCTCCCTAGCCATTGGGATTATAAGCGTGTGCCACCGCACCTGGAACGGTCTCTATTTCTGTTTTGCCCTCTGTTACTTCCTTCTTCTGCTAAGCACACTTTGTCTTTTTTCTAGAAAGCTCCTTAAGTTATAATATTAGATTGTTTATTTGAGATCTCTCTTCTTTTGATGACAGTTTTATTGCTATAAATTTCCCTCTCAGGACTGCTTTTGCTGCATCCCAAGGTCTTGGTGTTATCAAATTGAACCTCATATTTGCCACAAGTCTCAGGGTTTGAATTCTCAGAGGAGTGTCCCTCTGACCATTTAGAGACTAGACAGAAAGAGACCAGGTGCCTAGTTGTCTTCCTCTGTGTGTGACGCGTTCCTTGTAGTCCACATTTTCCTAAGTGCTACCTGTGTGCGAGGAACTGTCAGTTCCAGCTCCTTTCTCACAGAGCCCAAGACATTGCCGTCGGTCCCCATGTCAATGTTATATTTAGTAGCCTTTAAAAAAAATATGTGTACAGGCTTTGTATTGTCTACATCACACAGTGACTAAAATGGTAAATATCCACAGAGCTGTATTTCAATGACTATTTTTTGGAGATCACAGTTCATTTATTCATGTCACAGGCATTGAGTGCTTACTGTCTTAATCTTTCTTTTGTCCTTGTGTATCCACTCTCCACTCTTGTCCCCCCTGCTCCATGTCCAGGGACACTTGCCTTGTTGAGAACAAGCTCCTGTGTCTTCCGATGTTTACTTGGGCTTGGTCAATGAGGAGTTTTAGGCTGAAGTTGAAGTCAGGGGATTTAGTCCCTGGCCCCTCCTGGAGTGCTCTCAGTGGCTGATGTGCCCCTGGACCTAATGAAGAGTTTCAGAAGGCTCCTCCTCTTGCCTCTTCCAGACCCACAGTGGGATTAGCAACCTGCTCTCATTAGCCCTGGGTATTCCACCTGCACTGCGATCCCTGCACCCCGTCCAGATCTTTGTAAAGCAGCCTTTCATTAAGCCTTCTTCAGTTGACCTTGCATATGTCACTTGAGTCCTCTAAGATCCTGAAGGACACATCTCCCAAGTGCATTGACATCCTGGAGGGATGTGGTCAGGAACACAGCTGGTTGTATTTCATGGGGAGATGAGCAAAGCTGTGGAAGCACGCAGGGTCCTGGGCTCAGTCAACAGGGCACCTGGTTTCCCAGGGTGGGTGTCATCCTGCCTGGAAGCTTGAGTGGGTTTTAGCCAGGTCAGGCATGTGGGGGCCTCTTGCTCTTCTCCCCTTTTCTCCGAATGTCTTCTCTTTTTAGGTTCTTGAGGGACCATTTGCTTGTCTCTTAGAGATGGGACAAGGAAAGGAAAAGTAATAGAACTCAAGGTGGTGACATCATATTGCTTCTCATCTGTGACTGACTTCTGGTATAAGAAAAGTGAAACCAAGAACAGATTATTTTGGATCAGGTTCCTGGGAATCCCCAGCTCTGAGAGGGAGAGGTGTGCATGGGAACTTGCTGGGCATGGCTTCGAGCAGACATACCTGTAAGGGGTGGATGGAATGAGGCAGGATCAGGCAGCAGGAGGAATGGCCTCAGGGTGGCAAATCTGAGCCCTCAGCCCTCAGGAGGAGCCGTGGAACTGACACGGCCTTCCAGGGTTGCTGGCCTTTTGGAGAATGACCAGGCCACTGTACCACACCATTGTTCTCCCCAGCCATCCCCTGGGAAGGTAGGTGACGTTGCCCGTGAGGGCACAGATGTGAGTCCCAGCAGCTCTGTTCACAGCAACTAGGGTGGGGAGGTGCAGTAGCCAAGAAGGTATCTGGGCAGGGTCCCAGTGTCCTCTGTGTACGTGGAGGATTCTGAATTTCCTGCGAATCTTGAATACTACCCTGAATAACAAGAAATGGGAACTAAAATTTCCAAAGCCACAGTGTCACAAGACTGTGGAACCACAGGGCTCATGCACACCAGAGGAGGAAGACACAGGCTCAACACGGCCACATGCCATTGCATCACCAGGTTGTTTGGTTGATCACTCGCCCACTGTTCTCAGAGTGTGAAGAGGAGGGTCAGGGAGGAACTGGGATTCCCAGCCCCGTCCTTCGGCTTCTCCTTGGCCTCTTTTTCCCAGCCTTCTCTCCAGTTTTCATGGGTTCGGGTCGGGTTGAATAGACACTGGTTCAATATTATCTGTATCATAAATGTTGAAATGTCTAAGAAATGTTTCTTTTATGAACAGAGGCTAAAAAACAAGAGTGATAAACATACCACTTAGCATCCTCATTTAAAATATTCCCTTTAATAAAATTAAATTGTAGCCCATCCTACTTTTGATCTTCAGTGTGGGTGGCTGTCCAGGGTTCTCCCTGGCCCTGGGCCAAGGACTTTATGAGCCCATAAGCTGGGACCTGTGAAGGCTCCGCTTCCTTCCTGCCAGCTCTGCCAACGGTGCCCCTGAGACTCCTCAGGGGCTGAAGCCTCAGAGGACTTGACTTGAGCTACCTCCTATCTCTGTCCTAGAGTGCATGACCTTCACCTCCTTCCTGTCTCAAGGATTCAGCCACATCCTCTGGAAAGGATCCTAGAAAGGTGCTTCCATCCCAGTAAACCAGGACCTTTGAACTACAAAGTTGGTCCTGACCCCTCCCGAGAGCCCAGAACTTGGGGACAAAAGTTGCCCTCTTCCCAGAAAAGGGGGAAATGCAATGTTATGTTCCTTTGTCAAGGAAGAAGCCAAGACGGGGTTATCAAGTGATCTTGCCATTAGGGTGGCGACACGGTGCCTGGGGATGTTTTTTCCGCCCTTGTCTTGCTTCACTCTCTGCAGCCTTTGACTTGCTCACACTTCCTCTTCTTCCCCAGCCTTTTTCTCTGGGATCTAAGATGCCCCAGAGGTACCTCTGCCTTTCTGGACACATTTCCTTGTTCCTTGGGGTTCTTTTTTGCTGCCTGAGGGCCTCAGGGTTCCACCAGAGCCTTTTTTTTTTTTTTTTGCCAATGACACGATTCTGTATCTATTTATTTGTCTTTCTTTTTTTTAAGTTTTATTTTACTTTATTTTTTTTAATTGATTAAAAAAATGACAGCAGAATGCATTACAATTCTTATTACACATACAGAACACAATTTTTCATATCTCTGGTTGTATATAAAGTATGTTGACACTCAATTTGTGTCTTTATACATGTACTTTGGATAATGATGTCCATCACATTCTATCATCCTTGCTAATCCCCTGCCCCCTCCCTTCCCCTCCCACCCCTCTGTCCTATCTAGAATTCATCTATTCTCCCATGCTTCCCCTCCATATTGGGATTCTGACTATGAGTCAGCCTCCTTATGTCAGAGAAAACATTCAGCATTTGTTTTTTTGGGATTGGCTAACTTCACTTAGCATTATCTTCTCCAGCGCCATCCATTTACCTGCAAATGCCATGATTTTATTCTCTTATTGCTGAGTAATATTCCATTGGGTATATATGCCATATTTTTTTTTATCCATTCATCCACTGAAGGGCATCTAGTTTGGCTCCACAGTTTAGCTATTGTGAATTGTGCTGCTATAAACATTGATGTGGCTGTGTCCCTGTATATGCTGTTTTTAAGTCCTTTGGGAATAGTCCAGGGAGAGGGATAGCCGGGTCAATTGTCCACCTGAGCCATTTAAAAAAAATAATATATGTATATTTTTTTAGTTGGTAGATGGACACAATACCTTTATTTTATTTATTTTTATGCAGTGCTGAGGATCGAACCCAGTGCCTCACACATGCTAGGCAAGCGCTCTATCACTGAGCCACAACCCCAGCCCCCATCTGAGCCATTTTGCCCACGCCTGTGGGTCCACTGTCGTGATCTCAGGTGCTGAGACCCCAGGGGCTGAGTTCAATACCAGCACGTCCAGCTTCCCCAACACCTGTCCGGATGTCCCTCAAGATTTCTAACTCAGCTGGTTTGGAAAACTGAAGCCATCTTCCCACACCTGAAACCATTGCTCCTCTTTTCACCAGGCCCAAGCCTGGACCCTCTCATGTCTCCTGAAGTCCATACTCTTTTGTTGTGTTGGAATCCATGAACTTCTGCACTGGGCTGAAGCCTCCGCTAGGTTCTGGAACGCACACCTATGTTCCAGAGTCTGCTGCAGAAATTTTCGAGGGGCCTGCCCAGCCTCCCACATCCTCCTTGAAGTGTCCTCCCCCAGAATCCCCCCTGGCTTCCACCATGGCCTGTGGATGTGGGGGACTGTCCTGTGCATTGTGGGATGTTGGGCAACCTCCCTGGCCTTCACCCACTAGGGCTGATAACCTTTCAGTTGTCACAACCAGAATGTCTCCAGATATCTCCTTGATGGGGGGAATGTCTCCCCCTAGCTGAGAACTGCTGCAGTTGGAGGATCAACTGTGGGGTGGGGAATGGCGGGGGCGGGGGGGGGAATTAGCTAGAGAACACTGAATGAAAAATCAATCCTATGAATTGTGTGTGCTATCAAAAACCATGGGGTTGGATTGGACATGTAGGGAGGGTCAAATGGAACTTTAGGTTCTAAAACAAATGCAGCTGAGAATGAGGACTAGGTTGTTGGGTTCAAAGATAATCTCATTTGTGCTATTACTACAAGATACCAGAAGGCTCACTCTTGGTTCTTAGGTTTTAGCTGGGCCAGGTCAGGAGTTGGTTTGGATAGCTCAGCCCTGGGCTAGGAAGCCTACCTACGTGCCTAGAAGCACACACCCCTGCACTGTGATTGCCTGTCTGTCCTCTGGCTTCCCTTAGACTTTTATATCATTCTTTGAATAGAGGAACTTGTTCCTGTAACAGCCCTAGCACAAGTATAGCTTCTCAATATATACTTGTTGAAAGAATGAATAATTGTCAACTCATGCAAATAATTTATGCAAATTATAGTGACACTTTCCACTATCGTCCTTTGTTTACTCCTTGGTAAGAGGAAATGGACAGAAGAGAAAGAATACTGTTTGACCTCTTAAAGAGGGGTGGCACTTTGAGGGGGACAAAGTGATATTCTCTTGTACTAAATATAAGTTCCTTAAGAAAGCAACATCCATAAAGATAGGCAGCTACCTTACGGTGGAAATGATGGGCACACCTGTACTTGCACATCTGTGTGTGGAAACCCGTCTGCTCCACTGGAAGAAGCTAATGAGTGAGGAGCGAAAGTGGAGGGGAGAAGTGCTTCTCTCTGAAAGAGGGAGAAGAGGGTATCTGTGTTAGTCAAGGCACTCAAAATGCAAGCACCAGGGAGTCTGGCTCAGGCTCTCCCAGCAATTAAGGGGAGCCTGGGAGATGGGTGGGGTTGGTCACAGCAAAGAATGAAAAGCCAAGCATCTGCACTCAGGAAACCCATGACCTAGGGTAGCTCTGTGGGGCATCTCCCTTGACAGACATGGGTTTTCTTTCCAGGGCACTGTGGCTACTGTCTGACTTAGTGGGTCCAGTTGGGATGGATCATCATTTCTAGAAGTGAGAATCTTACTGATTCATTTTGGGTAGCATACACTTAGAATTTATGATAAGAAAGACCACTGCAATGGCCCTTGAAAGAAAGCTAATTCTTTTTTTTTCCTTTCCCTTTTGTCTTCTCATATCCATGCTCACAGCATCTGTCTGTCCGTCCATCCATCCATCCACCTCTTCACCCATCCACCTTTTCATCCATCCATCCATCCATCCATCCATCCATTGTGGGCAGCCAGTCTGAATGAATTCGCATTCTCCTTCCTGTGATTGGAGAGGCTCTGTTGGTCACTTTCATAGTGACCTGGATATTGCCCCAGTCCTCAAAGTAGCAGAATGTGTCTTCAGACGTAGGCATGTAGCCCCATGGATTGAGCTACGCTCACCTGTTCCTTTGTGATAGTACCCCTTTGCCCTGTTTGGGATAGAATGTTCCATGGAAATGCCCTTTGTGTGTCCCCTTCTCTTGCTCTGCCTTTGGATGTGGCCTTCCTAGATGTCAATCTGCTGACAGCAGACGTCATGAAGCTAGACTCAATCCCCTGAAACCTGACTCCTTGCTTCATTTGAATGGCTTCTCCCCAAAAAAAGGGTTCAGCATGCACTCACTCTCTCTCTCTTTGCGAGCCCCAAAGAAAATGGTATCTTTGACTCTTGGTGGTTATTTCGTGCAGCCCAGTTCCCCTGGAGTGACCGTGAGTGTTTTAGTCACGAGGAATGTGACAATCCACCAATCCTTCTGTCCATCCATTCATCCATCCTTCTATCCATTTACCCATCCATTCATCCATCTATCCACCTTTCCATCCATCCATCCATCCAAGTTTATCTAGCATCCATCATTCTATCTATCCATCATCCATTGCTCAATTATCACTCACTCTATCTATCACCACCATCATCATCATCAGCTCATCTTTGCTGAGCCACTTTAGGCACTTGGACCATGCCTTGCTCTCCTTTATCTCTGCACATTCGCAGAATTGTTCCTTCTCCTATGCTGTCCTTCAGTAGCTGCTAACCGATTCTTATTTGGTTTCATCAAACATCACTGTGATTTATGATTTGTCTGTTTGTTTACCCTTTTCTCTATATAGCTAATCTCATGAAGACTGGGCTTCTTTTTATTATTATGGGTCAGTGTCTTGCATATATTAGGCCCTCATAACTGTTTGTTGACTGAATGAAGGACTGCTGAATGAGCAGTGGTTAATGCACAACTAAAATGTACTGGGGATGGCTCCTTGGCTTTCCCACCTTCCAGGTTTTTGCTTCTGCTTTCGAGGGCAGAAGCTCTGCCCACATTCCCTCTCCCTCTCAGGGGAGGACTGCTTCTCTTTTCATAGGCACACCCAGGGTGAGGGTCCCAGATCTGGCTGGGAAGTACGGTGATAAGAAACCCTACTTCCTTCCTGTGTGTAAGCCCCATCTGCCCATGTGGCATTGCCAGGGTTCCTCATTGTGTATTGTGTACCTAGTTTCTGATAAAGTCATGCCCACTTGTTTTCCTGGCGTCTAAGCTTATCTTGGAATCCAGGGGGATGGGTGGAGAGTTGGCTGTCTCACTGGCTCTCCTGGTTTGCCTTGAGCTATAGAGTCTATATCTGACCCAAACTATGGAAATCAGGTGGATTCATCCTAAAAGCCTTCAAAAGCAGCAACATAGCTGAGGAGATTTAATACAAAGCTACACAGTGTGAGGTCCTTTCCATCAAGTAGTCAGACCACTGTCGATTTCACATGCAAGGAGACTTCATTCAAGTTTAATCTTCTAGTGTTTCATGCCACTTCAGAGAGGGACCCGTATTGGTCAGCACATTTAAGAGCAATCTGGGGAAGTACAATTCTAACCTAAAGGGGAAATATCCATTACTAGTAAACTGTTAAAGTAGCTAACGGTTCAAAAACTTCTGTGTGCTATGTTTAGTCCTGAACATGCAATTTCTCATTTATTCTCTGACCAAACCTCTGAGGCAGGTATTATTATTATTATTATAGATGAGGAAACTGAGGCTTAGAGACAGTAAGTAACTTGCATAGTAACTCAAAGCTAGGATGCCCTGACTCCAGATTCCAAGTCCACTGACATTTAATTTTTTGCATGCCAGACTTTCATGGTCCAATACAATCTGACCAGAACTATTGATATCAGGTGAATTCATATAGTGACATTGAGTGATATTGATATGATTGATATCAGGTGAATTCAATAGTGCTGGCCACATTAGAGTTAAAATTAAATAAAATTAAAATATCAGTTCTTCAGTCACACTAGCCATATTTTGCACTAGTCTGGTGGCTGCCATATTGGAAAACACAGATATGGCACAGGTTTATCCCTATGGAAATTTCCACTGGACATCACTGGGCGAGACGCTGTCTATTCCAACTCAGCCCTATTACATAAATATTAGCAGTATCCCAAATTACCAAGAAGGAACCTGAGACCTGGAGACTTTAAGTCCCTTCCCAAGCTCCCGTAGCCTCAAGTTGGAATTCAGGTCAGTCTGACTTTTGAGTTTCCACTCTTTGGTCCAGCAGGAAGAAGATTGAGTTGACCAATTGACATAGTCCTGGTGGAACTGTTGGGAGGCATCATAATTTTCTTAAAAAGTATTTTTTTTTGAATAATCTTAGCTTCTGAAAGTAAACCTAAGTAGAAGAATTTTTATAGACTATACCAAAATGCTCCCATCAGATTTTCATTTTTTTATTTATTTTTAGATGGGACCTCACTACATTGCTTTATTTTAGGCTGGCCTTGACCTCTTGGGCTCAAGTGATTCTCTTGTCTAAGCCTCCAGAATAGCTAGGACTACAGGCCACAGTGCTCCACTTTCTATTTTTAATATTAGTTATATTGTGTTACATTCAATGCAATTGAATTGTAGGATGTTGTCTTGATTTAAACCCCAAATAGTAAATTTTCACTGATATTTACTTTGCAGTAGGAGCTGTTTGTCTGTTTTGTGTGCGTGTACACATATTCAGACCATTCTTTGAGCCCTGTGAAAACTGCTATTTTAACACTAACTTTTAATTCCCTGCTGAGTTACCTTGGCCTTGACCTGGGGCTGGCATGAACTGGCATAGACTCCCAGTTCTCCAGGAATAATGCTCTATTAGACAGAGCTCCAGTGTCACTGGAGGGACAGGAAACTGGGTGGGAGGAGAACTCTTTTTCCAACATAAGCAAATTCCATATTCATTTATAAAATATCTATGACCCTTTTCTACACAAGAGACTTGTTCTCTCTTGGTTTTGAAATCACCAAGCTCAGCCCGGGCTCCAGACATCCTGCTTCTATTTATTTTTCGTTTGGAGAAGAGGGGCCAAAGCATGATTCCAAACCAGAAGTGAAACTGAATACTTGGAGCCTCAACTACAAATATTTCATAATTGCCAATTAAGTCTAGATTCATAAGCTTTTAAAAAACAGGCTTGAAGAAGATGGGGTTACCATTCTGTTATAAAAATGGAGGAGATGAATCCAGACTCTCCCTGGCCCACATGCCACCTCCTTCCAAGCCAGGCATGCTTTTGCTGAGGTCACAATCCTTGATCTCAGTTTGGCTTTAAGCAGCGGTTCTCAAGCTTGGCTATGCTTAGAATCACCTGGGAACTTTCTTGGGGGCAGGTTTGGAGGTTCCAGCTGGGGACTGTAGCTACTTGTGTATCCTCCAGTGAAGAATGGTCCTCCTCCATCCGGGAAGGTCATCCTCTTCCACTGAGTACACAGAACGCACAGGAGCAGTGAGGGAGGGAGGGGACACGCTGCTACTCAGCCAGATCAGTTGAATCAACCCTGGTCACCAACAGGGTGTGTCACCTTGCAGCTGGATTGCTCTCACATCTTATCTGGGTTTCTAATAGAACTACCGGTCACGTTGCCACGGATCAAATCAGATTTGCTTGGGGTGTGACCCAGTGTCACTCTTTGTAAAAGTCTCCCAGTGATTCTAATATGCTGCCAAGACTCAATCAGGGCCAGAGCATGACCTTCATGAATTTTGGGCTCAACTCCCTGAACTTCTGTGAGTGTGATTATCAGGAGCAGAGAGTTAGAACCTCTTCCACCTTCCCTACTCATCACTCGCTGTCCATGTAGGATTAGGAAACACCATCCAAAGGGCCAGGGCTTGGCACCAAGGCCTGCTACATCAGAGTCACTGGTGCTTGGGGTAAACTTCACTCTTCATCTATGGCACAAGGGGGCTGGGCTGACTGGTCCTTGAAACTTTGCATTTTCAAAGTATAGGATTCCACAAGAGGGTTCTATGAAAACAGAGAGATAAAGTCATGGACAAAGGACAGTGTAAATAATGAACCCACCTGCATTCCCTTCATATTTGATCACTTCAAACACTTTGGATATACAGGATGACAGAGTGACATGCAGAAGAAACTTGTATGGACTATGAAAAATGCATTTTCTGACCTTTTTTGCAATCTTGGGCTAAGTACACTGTGGAGATTGGCTTGGGCAACTGGAACCTTAATTTCACTCCTGGCATCAACCTGCCTTCTCAAATGATGCACCTCTTGCTCTTCACAATTCATGAGCTTTGCATCATCTACCCTGAGCTGCTGTGGGAACACCTCTGTCCACAACTGGAATGATGCAGAAGCAAAGGCTAAACTGCTGAATGTAAAATACTCCTTGGAATTCTCTGGTCAAGGCTTGCAGCCCTGCACCCTGATGGGTTTCCTCATGTGGCCTCACGGGGGCAGCAGAGTCCATGGTTCTTTCTGGCTTTGACGGATCTTTGAATCTAGTTTGAGAATGACTCCTAAGTCTTTCCACTCAGGCTTTAAAAATCTGGTTATCCCTCAAGAATCAAAAACAAATCCCCCAAACATGACAGAATCGCAATGATTTCACAGAACTTATAATCAAACTAAGCAGTGTCAATATGGAGCCCAATATAAGCAAGACTTATAATGCTTATAGAAGATTTATGAAAGAAATATATGATCTATTAAAATTTGACTGAATTTTGGGAGAAACACAAGCAAGACTTTTATAGTGAATTTTATTTCAGAGAAAGGAGCTATGGAAATGCTTTTATATTGTGTTTCAGTTGTCCCCTCATCCCCATGGGCAATGGTGACATGAATAGGATTGTGAGGAAGAGCAGGTGGAAGGTTTAAGGCTTGCTCTCTGGTTGGCAGCTGCACTTCTAGCCATTAGAAGGATTAATACTCCAAAGTTATGCTCATGTTTGGGAATCTGTATCTCTGATGGAAAATAAATGACCTGTAAACTTCATCATAACTGTGGAAGTATCAGCGTGTATTATAGTCAGAACTATTTAAACTAAGAACCCCTGGAATACAAATGCACACAGACTCTCAATTTATGAATTTGCACATTATTTCTCCTCGCTCAGGACATTCACCTCTATTTTGACTTTTCCCATATCATGTGTGTGACCCCCTCCTTGACAGGGACCTCTGGGTGATGGTAGGTGCCTTCACCCTGGGTGATGGTGAGTAGAGGTGAATCCTGAAGGTCACAATGAGCTCAAACTCAAGAGGTAGGGTAAGACTGCCCACAGCCCAGGTAGCATTTCTTCAGGTCAACACTGGAGTCATTGAATGAGATGGAAAATAGAGAAGCCATAAAACGGGCACCATCTAACCTCCCCAGGAGGTTTCCATTGGAGGGCATGGGCCTCCCTTCTCCCTGTCCTTTTCCCTCTCATCTGACTCCAGCCTTCCTCCCCTCATTCCACCTTTTGACCTACAAGACGGGAGGCAGCTCTTCAGGTTCAGGGAGGAGAAGCTGCTCCTGGCCAGACCCAGCTCTGTTCAGGTGCTTCCAAGCAGGACCATGGCCGACTCCAGTGTCTGCTGCCGCGACCTTCTCCGGAAGCTGAATGTGCAGCACACTGAAAACCAGCAAGCTCCAAACTGTGAATGTGACCTAGACAGGCCACCTGGAGCACCTGTCCCCTCTCAGGCTAAGAAACATGTGCACGGAAATTCAAAAGTAACATTTAATAACGCTGCAATGAAAGTCAAGTCTTTGGGAGGAATTTTAAGCGACGTAAAGAAGCTGTTACAGAAACCAGTCTCATGCTCACTTATTTTAGCCCCTCAACTCAGGACCGTGGGTGAATCATGAGACTTGGAGGTGGCATGCTGTCTTCCTTTGCAAACGGGCAATGGACTCACAGCAGCCCGTTTCTTTTTTTAGACCTGCTAACTCTTTTGCTTGAGAAGTAGGATTCAATTTGAAATTTAAAAGTTTTCAGGTCCACCCTTAGAAGTAACATCTTTAAATGCAAATTACCATGGCAAATTGTTTCATAAAGAAAGGGGACTTTTAAAAATATTTAAAAGGAAACAACCCCCCCACACACACATTTAAATGAAGTATTATTTAAACTAAGGGTGTTACTTATAACATAGTTTGACAATTCTGTGTGCTGTTCTCTAAATGTACACTGACCGAAAGGACAAGAATACAATTATGCTTATTTTTAATTTATATTTATTTTTGATGGTAGGTGCCTTCACCCTGGGGATGTTGAGTAGAGGCCAATCCTGAAGGTCATGTTGAGCTCAAACTCAAGGAGTGCTAATATTAATAGATCATGAAAGGAGAAAAATTGAAGAAAGGTCATTAATAAAAGTAAGGGTCCCTTGATTCAAATTAATATTAGACAGTTTACAACATTTATAGCTAGTGTTTTAAGTCTGTATGAGCAATTTCTAAGTACCTGCATAGCTATTCTTTTTAAACTTTACAGAATATTTAATATGATACTGAGTGCTTAATATAAAACTATTAAAAGTAGCCTTTTATTCAAATGTTAATAATAATACTCTGGTCCTATTGTAGGACCTCTCCCAGAGTCTAGAACTATTAATAATAATACTCTGGTCCTATTGTAGGACCTCATCCAGAGTCTAGAACTATGGATCATCCTAGGAGCTATACAAATGTATCCAAGTTAACAGAACAGTTAGAGACACAAACCATACATCACGGTGAGGCGGTCATGAATATGATCACTGGTCATTGAATTTTAAGGCTTCATCAATGTGTGCAACCAAGGAACACGTTAGGATCTTCATTAGTGCATACAGAGAAAAGTTCAATCACTTTCTCATATGATTCATCCAGTTCTTCCCAAAGCTGCATAGTATGCCTCATCATTGAAGTCACTTTCATCAAAAGTTTAATCAGTCGTATTTTCAACCAATGGTAGAGAGACACCTACATCACAGATTTCAATTGTTTCAAAAATCACCTTTAATTACAACATTTGAAGACTTCATGTCTCCATGAAGCAATTTTTTTTTTCTCGGTGCAGACACTTTAGCCCTCTCCTCTTGCCATGTTCAAAGCAACTTTTAAAATCAGAGCTGCTGATTTTATTTTATCGGCCGTCTTTATTTCACTCTTCTATGAAATCATTTAGAGACTTTTCACCTCCATATTCCACAGCAAGGCACAGTCTGCCATCGCTGGCTTCAGTAAAGGCACGATCACCTACGATGTTTGGATGATGAAAGCTTTTTAAAATCTTAGCCTCATCAGTTAGTCTCCTTGATATATACTCTGATAATCATCATTACACATGGGATTATTCCTTTTCTTAGCCCGAGCAGAATGGGACCAACCTCTGGGAGATCAGATTTCTTTTTTTCAGATCATTGACTCGGCGTCTTGAAATTATCAATTCCTTCCATTGTAACAACCACTCTAGGTCATGTAGTTCTCACACATTATTACCCTATGTGCTTATATAACTATATGACCGGTGAGATTCTACATCATGTACAACCACAAGGATGAGAAATTACACTCCATTTTGTATGATGTATCAAAGTGCATTCTACTGTCATTTATAACTAATTAAAACAAATAAAAAAATACAGTTATATTTATAAGGTGGTTTTTATTAGAGGCATATTTTCTTCCAAGGAGTTTGGAAGAAACTACATTTGGAAACAAGTTGTAGGTGTCATTTCCCCCCTTTGCATATGGATAGGTAAAGAGATTGGATGAATCTTGGACCCTCAGTGATGTCAGATGTTTGGACTGACTTGGGGTGAGGGGTGTAGCTCCGCATGCACTTTCAATGACCTTCGGAACAAAGGAAAGACATTTCCATTTGTTCATTTCCTGCTGACAGCCACATGCCCTAGTTTCACATTCAGAAGCTTGAGAAAAACCAGTAGCACTTCTGATCATTCTGACCCTTTAATCCCCTGAGTGATTCTTACCCACTTATGTTTCCTAACGTAGCCTTTGCTGTGATTGTCTTAACAACTCTGAAGTTCAAACAACCCCAGGGATGTAAAAACAAAAACAAAAACAAAAACAAAAAATCCCACCCTCCCTTGAAGAGAATGCATCCCTAAATGTTTGGGTATAGTTCTTCTGGAGGCTTCTGCAAAAAGTATCCAGCACCCCCACACTTGGCCTGAAACATGGAGGTTAGTAAATTGTACTTTTGTGGCTTCTGAAACTCAGGGCAACTTGTTTCCAAATGTATGTGTTACTTCCCCCTTTGCATATAGATAGGTAAATCCAGAGAGCTCACGCTTCTGAGCAGACAGAATCTTGGGCAAGAGAGCTTCCCCTCACCTCTTTGGGCCTTCTTGTGTGAGATTATAACACTCTGGATTTGTTTGTTTGTTTGTTTGTTTGTTGTTTTTGTGGAGTTGTGGAAGGAACTGGGGCTTCATGCATGCCAGGCAAGGGCTCAACCACTGACCTACATCCCAGCCCTCTGGATTTCAACTACATGAGCCATCCTCACCTAGAACTCCCGTGTGATCCACAATGTGTTTGTAGACCTCAGCTCAGCTATTCACAAATCTAGTGTTTCTGAGCCTCGTGGAAGGACCCCATGATCCTAGCTGGGACGAGGAGGACAGCTCTGCAGACAGGAGCCTTCAGTGAAGACAGCCTGGAGCCCCTCTGGGGAAGGCAAGATTCAACTCAGAAAATGGGACTCATCCTCTGATGCCCAAACCCCTTCTTCTCTACCTAACCCTTCTCCCTTCGTTTTTGATGTCTCTTCAAGGCCTTCTCTGATGGGCTTGAAGCCTCAGGGTCCTCCCCGACTCCTCTTTGCCATCCAACCTCCAATTCAAAATTCATACATGTTCTGCTAACTTTATACCCTAAATGCCGTACTAACCTTCTCTCCCCCATGGGAGCGGGGCCTGATCCTTGGTGGAAGCCATTCCCCTCCCACCTTACTGCTGTTGGTCTTCAGGCCCTAAATGCTCACCTTTCCAGGCCATCCATTGCCATGAAATAAGTCTTATGCCTCACAGGCCAGGGAGCTCTGCTCTGCTCATGACTCTGATAGAGCAGTGGTGTCAAGCTCCTTGTGATCCGACTCTGTCCTTCCTCCCCAGGCTCTCTCCCAACCAACCCAGTGTCTTCGTATAGCCAAGCTTTGCACACACAATCCTGCAGCCTGAAGCACAAGCTTTGCACACACAGTTCTGCAGCCTGAAGCACAGGTTTCAGCCTCTCCACCGACTGATGATCCAACTCAAATTCCTTCTCATGAAGAAGCGTTCTCATGCCAGGCATGGTGGTGCACACCTTTAATCCCAATGGCGTAGAAGGATGAAGCAGGAGGATGGCAAGTTCAAAGCCAGCCTCAGCAAAAGTGAGGCGCTAAGCAACTCAGTGAGACCCTGTCTCTAAATGAGATACAAAATAGAGCTGGTGATGTGGCTCAGTGGTTGAGTGCCCCAGGGTTCAATCCCCAGTACCCCTCCCCTAACCCCCCCCCAAAAAAAAGAAGCATTCTCAGCTGTTCTAGACCACGGGGTGCTCACCTGATCCTGAAAGTCTATGGAACTTTCTGGGGAAGTCACACAAGGAAGATACCATTTCTTAACTGATCACATTTTTATCTTTCATTCTAATCACCAAAGATCTATTTTCAACACATTTACAATCTGTATGTTGCCTTGAACAAGCTATGAACCTGAACAAAACGCTTCTTGATTTTTTTTTTTTCAGATACACTGAAGAATCAGCAGTTCTCTGAGGATTGCTTTTATATAGGCAACTTTTTCAGTGAAAGAAGAGTTTGCCAATAACCTAATAAAAGTGGTGGGGACATGAGAAGGTTGCTATTTCATCAACATATTTGGATTCAGCTTAGAAAGCTGCTGGGCTTAAAAGATCCAATATACTCAAAAGAGATGTCAAATAGGGGGCGAATCTTGGACTCTCTGTGACAGTAACTTCTTTTTTTAAAAGAATCACTCCCACCCCCCAGGATGTGTATAAAAACTGAGTCACAGACACAATGCAGTCCAGGTCATAGGCCAGCTTGAGTCCAGCTCATAAGCCAACTGAGATATCCTGCTCCCCAGTAGATCGGGTATAAACTGAGCTTACGCGCTCAGGGACTTCCTTTTGGAAGTTGGGACAGAGTTTGCAAAAGTGCTTGGCGATGTGTTTCTGAAAGAACACCGAGAGATACCTTCTGAACTTCTCCCCGACGAAGGCATAGATGACAGGGTTGATGCAACAGTGCGTCATCCCGAGAGTTTCTGTCACCTGCATGGCTTGGTCCAGTCTGTTAGAACTATCGCAATTATTCAGGCCAAAGAATTCCTGGAAGGTGGTCAGGAGGAGGACGATGTTGTAGGGAGCCCAGAAAAGAAAGTAGACAATCATGATGGTGAAGATGAGCCTCACAGCCTTGTGTCTCTTCTCGCTCCGACATCGAAGCAGGGTTCTCAGGATCCCTGAGTAGCAGATGACCATGATGAGCAGGGGCAACACCAGGCCTAAGGTGACCATCTTTAATGTCTGGAATTTCTTCCAGAAATGATATTGACTGGCTGGAAAATGAGGGCTGCAGGTATGACGGGAAGCTTCTTTTTGAGATTTGGTAAAGATCATTCCTGGGAGAGAGGCAAGCATGGCCGCGACCCAGGTGATCCCACTTGTCACCAACCCGAAGGTGACTGTCCTGGCCTTGAGAGCAAACACAGCGTGGACGATGGCCAGGTATCTGTCTATTGTCAGAAGGATGATGAAGAAGATTCCAGAGAAGAAGCCTATGTAATAGACTGCTGTCAAAATCTGACACATTGCATTTCCAAAGTCCCACTGGGCGGCGGCATAGTGAGCCCAGAATGGGAGGGTAAGAAGGAAAAGCAGGTCAGAGATGGCCAAGTTGAGCAAGTAGATGTCAGTCATGCTCTTCAGCCTTTTGCAGTTGATCAGGATGAGAACTACCAGCAGGTTGCCCACGACACCAAAGATGAACACTAGAGAATAGAGCGGGGGCAGGAGCCTGGCTGCAATTTGCCTCACGTCAATTTTAACGCAGGGTTCTGACGTCTCGTAATCGATGTAAGAGCTGGGACTTGACACTTGATAATCCATCTTGTTTGATCCTGTGAATAGAGAGAAAGTGATATTTCATGAAGTTGAGTGTAGTTAGTGGTCTGTTCTGAGTGTGCACTCTTTTCTACTTTAACAGGTCTTTCCTTTGATGCATAGATTTCTACATTTAACTGAACTTCCTTCTTCTTTCCAAACAATCCACTTTTCTGGGAAGGTAAGTTTTGCTGCTATCCTCCCTACTCACCAGATGGAGCTGAAATTCACAAAAGCACCATCTCATCAAGGAAAAGTTTGTTTTCTATGGCAATGTGTGGTGAATGTAGCGAGGATAGCAGTTTTGAGAAACGGAATCAGGCACAGTGTAACTCACTGTTTTGTAATCTATATGGAACTGGCTGTTCCCCAGAGTTATTTAACTCACGAAAAACACACACCACCAGTGAGCCAGTAAGAATCACCAGGTCCCCAGGTATATACTTGAGGCCAATCACCATGCTGAGCTTCATACCCAGTTGTTCATTTAATCCTCTGGGCAACATTATGAGGCAGGTAATATTGTTCGCATTTTGCAGACGGGACCCCCCAAGCACAGGAAGAATGAGTAACTTGCCCAAAGCCACACAGCAAGGAAGGAACTGCACTGCAACCACTATGTCACCCCACCACCATGCTACCTTCTTGGCAAAAGAATTAAAGAACAGGACCCTCCACTGGTGACCCATTGTCAGAGTGGAATGGGTTGATGCCCAAGTCCCCAGGAAGGTGACAGAAGCCAACACCAGTGATCAAACCAAGCTGCCATCCTAACATTTTTCTCTGGAGTTTGTGTTGGTAGTTTCTGAGTTATCACATCTAAGAGCTGTCATACAAACACAAAGAAATGACCCAAAAGAAAACACTTCATCTACTTCCAAAGGTGGATGTCCTCGGTTTGAGGCAGTTTGGCTATACAACCAGCTGGCTTGGCCAGTGTGTTCAAATTCCACCACTTGAGCTGAAAATCCTCTCTAGTTAATCCTGGTTACTCATGAACTCTGTGGACCCCACATGAGGTGGCTTAAAGAAACACCCAGAGAAATCTCACTTTAATTCTGAGCCAGAAAAGGAATCGTATCCTAAATGAAACTGACCCACTAGAAGGAAACTTTATTTGATGTTTGTAATTTGATATTAAATTGGACAATTTTTGAGGCTTCCCTTTTTTTGGGGAGGTGGGGTGGGGTAGTACGGGATTTAGCTTCGGGGCGGGGGGGGGCACATGCTCAATGGCACCCACAGGAGTGGTTTCAGTTCTCCTTAACTCAGGAGAGTCCCTGCTGAGATTTCAACAGATTCCTCTCTCTGGAAGTCTTTCTTTTTCAGAGGTGAGGATTACTTGTTTTAAAAGTAATATTACTCCCTCTTCAGTCTTTCATTCATAATCATGTTTTTGTATCTTTGATGCTATCTTACTCTGGCCCTTGCCCTACATCCCAATTCTTTCCTTCTATTAACGATCATATTTTAAGATAGTTCTCTGGGCACCTGGTGCTGCCAGATGTCTTCTCTGCGTTTCCTGTAAAGGTTTTACTCATTACAGAAGCTGAGCTAAGAGACCAAGAGGCTGAGAGATGACTTACCAGAGTTTCTTGTAGGGGGAAACGGATGTCTCAGCTCCTCTGGCTAACTGAGCTGTGCAAATTGAGTATACAGCCAGTTTAGAAGTAGGAAATGCACAGTTTCTCTTAAAGGGGGGCGGAGATTAATGAATAAGTGTATTGCAGGGGAAAAGAATCAGAGAACAGTTCTTCTTCTTCTTCTTTTTTTTTTCCTTCTAAGTTTCATTTAAAATAGACTACAGAAAAGAGGTCTGGCCTTATTTATTTGCCAGCTTCTCCCATTCCATGATTTATTTCACTTTTATTCTCTGCTCATCCCACTACACAGAGTCTGTTAGGAACTAGAAAGAATTAGGGATATTAGAGCTAGAGGTAGACATAGCCATCTAATCAAAAGCCCATTGTTTGAATAAAAGAAATTGGTGTCCAAGATGCAAATGATTTACAGAAGATCTGTAAAGATCTTGTGGTAAGGCTGAATGGATGAGAAAGCTGGACTCTTTAAATAGTTGCTCTTGATTAAAGCCAACTTTATATATATATATATATATATATATATATATATATATATATTTCAAAGGGGAACCCTACTTTTTACATGTGCCCCCTTTTGCCCACTCTCGTTCCATCCCCTGAACCACCACAGCTCACTCACATGGGCTCACCACCCAATCCTGTTTTTCTTTGTAAACTAAAATAGCTGGTTGTCTAGAGGGTCTTAACCATAGGTTCACCTGGGAACAAGACACATTTCCCATCTTTCTCTGAGTATAGTGTCCCATGGCGCATATCCTCATGCATTTCTGTGCATGACCCTCCAATCCAGTGAGCATTTATGATTGCCCACACCCAGGCAGATTGACAGATGTCTGAGTTCCTCACATAAGGACATAATTTATTTGGAGAGAAATTAATGTGGTCATGTCCAGGATTCTATGCTAACACTGTGTACAGTCCTGTCAAGATCTCTTGGTGTTTGGTGACTTATCTCCAAACCTCAAACTAATGACAACAGAGCTGAGTCTCAAGAGCACTCCTGGGCTTCCATTACTTCAGAGATGAAATAAGAAGCTATGGCTTATGATCCACAAGAAGGCCAAGGAGACTCCAAAAAGCAAAATAATAAGCTCCCAAACCTGTGGAGGTAGCCTAGTACCCAGACTGAGCAAGTGGCCCCTGGGGTCAGATGGTCAAGCTTGAAGCCCGACTCTACTCTCAGCTTTCTCTTCTGTGTAGTGGGCTGAATAAGAGCAGCCATTCAATGGGTTTGTTGGAAAGATTATATGAGGCACCCACAGCAGGCATTTAGCAGATACCAAACTCACAATTAACACCGAGTTCTTAGATACTCCTTCAGTGATCCTTTCTTAGAGTTTATTTTATAAATAAATTTTGAGAACATTTGTTTTTCCCTAATAAAATGAGTTTCCTGGAGACCGTGCCTGGAGCAGATTAGTATCAGCAAATTAGAAACTGAAAGGCAGTCAGTTCTTGGAGAATAGAAAAAAATGACTGCTCAGAAAAAGCCAGAAAAGTACAGAAACAGCTCAGCCCTCGAGAACCACCCTGCATGGGGTGTATGACTATTACGACAGTGCTCAGGACTCGGTACCCAGCAGGAGGACAATGAATTAGGGGGCATTCATTCAAGTTCATTCCATGCATGCGATTCAAAAGGCAACAGTGAAAGCTGTTGGGGGTCCAACCCTGGCTTCATTATTTATTACTTAACTCTAGACAAAGTTACTGATTCTCGCTGTACCTTGTTTTCTTATCTGTAAAATAGGGTTAAAAACAAACAACAAACAAACCATAAGCCTATTCTCTATGTCTGTGGTCAAGATCAAATGTTACAGGGATGTCCATCCTCTTCAGACCCCTGCCCTCTGTGGGCTGTTCAAACGGGGACATACAAAGGGTGCTTCAGAAAGCGTTGGCAACCCAGGATATCAATAAACAGACATAAAAATTTATACCACATAAGTAACATAGCTCTGGTTTGGGCTCTTTGACGGATAGCCTGTGTGTTCACGGGTCTGGCTCTTGGGCGAAACTCTTGGCCAAATGTTATGTTTCTGTTTATGACTGTTGTTGGTTCTTACTGTCACTGTGTAGACCCGTGTCCCTGGTGACTGCCATCAGGGTGGCTGAGGATGTGAGGGCCTGCTCACCCCCAGAGGGCACTGTGAAGTTGCTCAGTGCCTGGGGGATGACTTTGACTTGTTACTTCCCCTCTGTGAGTTTCCATTTCCTCATCCCTCCGGTGATGTTCTAGACCCAGGGTCAGCTTGTACTTAAATAGTACATAACTCCACGCAGTTTGGGAAACAGGGTGAGGATTCATGGGCTGAAACAAGGAAGCACAACTCAGCAGGGTGTTCACTCTCCTTGCAGTGTCTGGTCCAAAGAGCTGTTCCAGTTACCTCTAGGATGGGGGTCCGTTCCAAGGATGCACAACTAAGTGAGGACCCATGAGAAATTCTTTAGTAATTAATAAATGAAACTCTGTTCTGGACGTAACAATAACGAGCTAGCTCTTGATCACTCTGTGACTTGGTTTCTCGTCTCTGCTTCTCTGTCTATTCTCTCTTCTCCATTTGCATGGCTCTCAGTCTCCTATGTATGGTGTTCGGACCCCATGAGAAATAATCCTTTGATCAGTTTCCTGCTCCAGACTTGATGCCCACGTTGGAAAGTGTCTCACACCACCTCTCCTTTGGGGCTAGTTTTCAAACAGCAGCTCCATCTCTTGCACTGATGTTCCGGAGGTTGCTTTTCTCCTTGCTCACACCACCTCTGGGCCATATGCTCAAAGCATCATCAACAGATGGGGGAGAACGTTGCTTCTTCTTGATATTGGAAGGGTCAATGACAGAAGTACAGTGACTTAAAATCCTGCTTTATGGCAGCTCTTTGGAAAATGCCTGGGGCTTGAGTTGACTCCAGGTCAGGATTGGCTTGATGGTGAGATGGACTGTAAAGATACCAGATGGTCTTTTATTTTGAAAAATAAAGATCTAATTATAAAACCAACATATGCTCATGGCACGAAATTGGGAAAAAACAGAAAGTAGGGAAAAATCAGGCATATTCTCACAATCTCAAAGCAATTCCTTTTACTGATGTTTTTCAATTCCTGCCTTTTCTCGCGCACGCCTTTCGATTGTTCTCACACGTGTACCACTCTATGCGCTGAGGCTTTTTGGTTTTTTATTTTGCTCAAGATGACAGTACAGGCATCTTTATTAAAATCATAGTTCTTTACTTTCTATTTTTCTTGAGGTCTCACAGACAGCCTAGGGTGCTGGTTTGGGTTGTACAGCTTGGTGAGTTTGAATTTGCACACACTCCTGGCACCACCACCTTGAGGACTATACTTCCCTACCACCCAGAAAGGCGCCCTGGGCCTTGCCTGGAAGTAAGTCTCTCTGTGACTTCATACAGATTAAATCCACCTATTGTTTAACTCCGACTCGACAGGATCCCAGATGCTGTCCTCTCCTGTATGGTTTCTATCTTTCCACGTCACCCCTTTGACTATGTTTAACGGTGCCCTATTAATACACCACCAGGCTCTTGGTGGTGTTGTCCACTAATATGAACAATGCTGAACTGTAGCCACCAACAATGCTGTGACGTCCTGTCAAGGAGGAAACTCCTAGTGTCCCCAAAGCCACCTTTGCCAAGACAGCCAGAGAATCCCCACAGTCTTCACAGAAAGAGGAGCAACTCTCTCTCCTCAGTGTCACCCTGGGTCACCTGCTTGCCTTAGCAATGAGGCTTGGGTCCTGGGACTCCTAGCATCCTATGTGGGGATGACCTCGCCACCTTCTGTCTCAGACGCCTGTGACATGAGGTGACCATGCTGCTCTTTCATTCCTGCCTTTGTCCCCTCTGGACCCTTCTCAGGATAACCCTCTTCCCAGCCCACGTGCCACATCCCTGACACACTCCATGAAAAACATCCAACCCAGTAGGCACCAGCAGGCTGTCCGTGTGCTTAGATATGTCCAGACATGGTGGAAGAATCCCCTTGACTCAGCTTAGACGTGTGCCCTACACATCGGGGATATTTCTTTCAGGAGCTCATGTGGTCTGAGGCGTGGCAACACCGAAGTCCAACATGCTGATTAAGGTGCACAGAGACCCGATGTCATCTTAAGTGGGTCAGGCCACACCTGCAGCTCTATATTTAGCTCTCTGCATAACAGGATATTAGGTAGGGCTCTTTTGGTTGCCCCAGTACTGGCAAGTATGGCTTAAGGATGAGGGCAAAGAGGTGTGCCCTATTGTTCTAGAGAAAACCACTGACACCTGAGGTCAAACACCTCTTCAGGGCTTACTAAGAGGTGACATAACCAGCCCTGTGCCTCCACCCATCACATCGTCCCCTTCCACCCCAGCCTTCATAAGGAGTCCATTGTGGGGGAAGGGTTGCCGATGTGGTATTGATGGAGAACATAGTGGAGTCTCTTTCCTCAAGGCCCAGGGGGGCTCTGAGAGAAGAGGGTGAGGAATGGGGGTTTGCCAAAAGTAAGGCCAGCACTCCTTTCCCGTGGGTCCCTCACGAGGCAGCCTTCAGCTGACCAGAGGACTAGAGATTGGAGGAAGGTGGTGGGTGGAGATGTCATGTCAGTTATGCTGCAAGAGTGTCCCTAGGCTGCACTTGCCCGAGTCACCTGACAAGAGGTAACTGGGCAAGAGCCCTTATGCTGGATCCCAAGGTCTGTGTGAGGCGAACCCAGCGCCCAAGAAATAGTAGGCTGGAAGAAGTCTAGTTGAAGAGAGACCCTGTGTGTCTAAGAAGTGACCATGGGGAACCCCACCAGCTCTAGGCCCTTTGAAGGGAGCACACAATTATGCCTGCCTTTCTGGTGGACTATGGCAGGGGTCGACTGGGTAAAGATGCATTCACCCTTTTCCCAACTATCTCCCCCTCCTCTCAATACTTGTCCAGAAGAGGGAGCAGCACAGAAGGACTCCCTGACGTAGGTCACTAGCCATGGGCTCGTGCAGAAAGAACAGGACACACCCCTAGCCTAGGCGAAGCCCTTTAGAATCCAGTTGACCCTAGGGCTGAAACTGATTGGAGAGAAATAAAATAATTTCATATCATGAATGGAGGACGTTAGGATGCTTTATAGGAGACAGTACAACATGAGACTTTATTCAATGCCCTGATCTTTGCTTGTGAGGCTGCTGTGCTGGGGAGTACCTAGACGGTGGCAGGAAGAGGCCTTATAAATACCTGATCTTGGGCTTGGGTCTCAGCAGGCCCCCCATCTGGGTTCACCCATGACATTACACAACTGTTTACAACCCCAGACATGCACTTTCCCAACCTACAAACACAGTGCCAAAGTGACCACACCTGGAGAAATTTCCAACCTCCATCACTCCCCAAACTCGGGCCCCATCCCCTCCATCCTGAGCTGCCTTGCAAAATCAGACGCTCGGCAGACCAGACTCTTCTCTTGTGGTGTGCTTCCCGGAGTGGTGCCAGGTGGGCTTTCTTGTGGGCCAATCTCACCTGACACTGTTTCAATTTGTCAGGGAAGTTTAGATTATGAGCAAAAGCAAAAGAGGAAGGATGGGGTCTTGGTGAGTAAGCCCTCCCTCCCTGACAGCTTCAGGGCCTCTCTGCAAAATGACCAGCCCTTCCTAGATGCTTTGGGCATCACACCCAAGGGGGATGGTATGGGGTAGGCTATGGTGAGCCTCCTCCTCCATCAAGAATGTCTTGAGACACCTGTGGTTTGTCGTGGTGAGCTTTCCTCACCTCATCTCTGTTTACCTCTAATTGCCCACTGAGAGGTTCCCCCCAGGACATGGGGCTCACAAGTGTGAACTGGGCTGGGCTTTAGGCCTTCTAGTGGCTGAGAAGAGGCTCTGCCCAGTCACTCTTAAGGCTCTGTTTGCATGAGGCAGATGTCACTTGTGCTCACATTCCAGTGGCCCAGTGGCTGTGATCAGGATGGGGCTGTGTGACCCACAGGACAGGCTGCAAGTCACACAGCAAAGGCAGGTGTGTGACTAGAGCACAAGTGTAAAATTGTGAACAAAACACAGTCTCCCATACCACAGTCTAACAAAAAAGACAATGGCTTTTAAAAAATATTTTTTTAACAATATAGTTAAAACACTGATTTATTTTCCAATATTTACATTTCATCATCATCAAAATCGAATCATATGCATTTGTTAGGATATATGAAGGTGACATCCCCCACTGCCCCAACTTCCAGAAACCTCTGGCCATGTGGTAAAATGAAGTTACACATTAGTAACTTCCAGCCCCCAAGCTGCCTAATTCCCAATGTTTCTTGCTTCCATCAGATCAGAAATGCACCAGGTGACAGCTAAGAGCATCCTTAATGTGGCTCAACCAAGAGGAAGGCCCTTGCTCACTCGAGCGAGCAAGCGAGCTTCTCTAACTCCCTCCATTACAAGTAGACTTTAAGACGTCGGATCAGAAGCCAGCTTGTCTTAGGAGTTCCCTCTGGCCCAAAGGGGACCACTCGTCATCAGCAAGGCCATCTGCAGGGCATTGAAGCACTTGAAAATGTTTAAATCCATGACTTTGTAATGACAGAAAAATACATTTGGGGAGAACACATTCTCTTAGGCAGCTGCGTTAGGTCCCCAGTCTCCCAAGCACACGTCAGGCTCCAAGCTTTTAAGCTCAAAGCCAGAGTTGTCTCTTTAATTAATACAATATTAAATGAGCAACTCTTTAAATAACACTTCATCATGCAAGTTACAATTTTCAGGCTTATTTTATTTTTCTATTTTAAAAAAAATGTCTGAACTCTATGCCTGTATCAAAAAATAAAGCTCTGGAAGGTAGACTAGGAAACATTAGTTCCCAACCCATCTAGAACCTTCCTCATCTAGGCTTACCCTGCCTGGTAATTTAGACACTGAGAGTCGCAGGCCAAGACGTGTGATTTTCACTGCAGGAGCCTCTGTCACTCCTGTCTCCAGTCTCCTCTGCCTCGAGGACATGACTCAGTGTCCCCACCATTTGCTGTTTCTCTCCTGTGACCGTCAAGGGGCATATGTGTGTGTAGTTTCCTTCACATGCTCCCTTGGTCTGCTCCTCTGGACCTTCACAAACTGTCTTTTGGAGTAGGGACAATTGTACAGTCAAGAGTGACATGATAAGGACTGTGGGGGGGAGGAAGGCACCAGGAGGCAGGAACAGCAGCCCCAGTTGTTCTGGACTATTCCCTGAGCATGCATTAGAGATACAGAGAGTGACATGAGTCTGTCCTGGCACGGCCCTTTGGTTCCTGGGTGCCTGATTTTATAGATCTTTCTTCTTCAGCAGAGGCTTGAGAACATATGGACTGTCATCTCCCTTAAAGTACAACAAGCAAATCGTCACTCATTTTACAAGCCAACTGAGACATCCTGCTCCCCAGTGGAAGGGGTGTATGTGGAGCTCACTCGATCTGCTGTCTCCCTGTAGAAAACTGGACACTGTTTGCAGAGATGCTTGGCGATGTGCTTCCGGAAGAACACCGAGAGATACCTTCTGAACTTCTCCCCGACGAAGGCGTAGATGACAGGGTTGATGCAACAGTGCGTCATCCCGAGAGTCTCTGTCACCTGCATGGCTTGGTCCAGCTGACTGGTGCTCTCACAGTTACTCAGGCCAAAGAATTCCTGGAAGGTGGTCAGGAGGAGGACGATGTTGTAGGGAGCCCAGAAAAGAAAGTAGACAATCATGATGGTGAAGATGAGCCTCACAGCCTTGTGTCTCTTCCTCTCATTCCGACACCGAAGCAGGGTTCTCAGGATCCCCGAGTAGCAGATGACCATGACAAGCAGGGGCAGCACCAGGCTCAAGACATTCCTCATTATTGTATGAAAGTTCTTCCATTTTAATGGAAAATATGGGCCACAGGAGTAATGAGAATTTTCTTCTTGGAATCTAGTAAAGATGATTCCTGGGACAGAGGCAAACATGGCCGCCACCCAGGTGATCCCACTTGTCACCACCCCAAAGGTGACAGTCCTTGCTTTTAAAGCAAACACAGCGTGGACAATGGCCAGGTACCTATCAATTGTCAGGAGGATGATGAAAAAGATTCCTCCAAAATAACCGATTTGATACATCCCCGTGAGTGACTTACACATGACATCTCCAAAGATCCATTCATTTGCAGCATAGTGAGCCCAGAATGGGAGAGTGAGAAGGAAAAGCAGGTCGGAGATGGCCAAATTGAGCAGGTAGATGTCAGTCATGCTCTTTAGCTTTTTGCAGTTGATCAGGATGAGAACTACCAGCAGGTTGCCCACGAAACCAAAGATGAACACCAGAGAGTAGAGCGGGGGCAGGAGCAGGGCTCCAATGTACTTCACGTCGGGTTTGTAACAGGGACTGCTGTAGTCATAGTCATATGTGGTGGTGGATTCTTCATTGCTTCCTTTAATACTTCTTATAAACAAAGAATGAGATGTGGATAATATATTATGGATGAACTGGGGTAACGTGTCCTTGTCTTCCATTTTCCCCTGTTCTGTAAAAGAGAATGGAATGAGGACCGCATAACAAACATGTCACCATCCATGGTCCAAACAGCCTTGCAACTGAAGCAAATTTCTGGTCTTTGGTCTCTCCTTCACAACCATCTCCTTGAAAGCAAGTGCCCCACTTCCCTTTTATTCTTTTTATCAGACACTGGTTTGTCCACCCAACAGCCATTTCCAATGCCTTTGTCTCCCCCAAACCAGCATCATTCCTGCTTAACTAAAACTTCTGCATGCTTAACTTTCTTTAGCTCCTCTGCAGGTAGCACACAGGCTTGTGATCCAGCCCTGGACAAGTGAATCTTCTGGAAAGGTAAGAGAGACACAGAAGAAACACTTCCTGCTCTTTGACTTTTGCAGCTTGTCTTATCTGGGCTTGATACTTGGGACCATAAACAAGAAACCCAGAGAACTAGAGAAAAGCCATGAAAAGTCCCAGGAGATGAGAACTGCTCATCTTCTAACATTATCATTTGATGGGAAAGAAAAAGCCATCGTGAATTGCATTTTCTATTACTTGCAGCCAAAAGCATTTTGATGACCCTCTCAACTTTCTACCTCCACTTTTCTTGCTGAGATTGCTATGACAACCCAATTTTCAAATGCCTTAATTTTGTTCCAATTTCATCTTCATAGAGCAATTGATCTTTTGCTAACTTTCTCCACTTAAAGCTCTTTGCTTCTAGGAGGAAGCTCCTTTCTGACAACCTCTTATTAATGTTTTTTGTTGGCATCTCTCCCCCCTGCCCACACCATATGAGCCCTCACGTACTGTAAGCTCTTATGCCAAATAAGCACATGTCACATGATCTTCCACACATTGTATGCCTCTCAAGGTCAATGACTGGATCATGCTTCCATGTCAAGCTCTTATGATTTCTTGGCTTTCATTTCTTATCATTTGCCTTTTATTTTTGCTCCAAAGTTCTTCCTGAATCATCTCAGTCAATCTCAGTGTCTGACCCCCCTGTGTGCTAATGCTTCTCAAAATCCCTTCTTCAAGTTGCACCTTTTCCCTGAATCTCAGAGTCGAACTTTTCATTGTCCTCTGCTTATCTCCCCATGGATTTATTTGCTTCACCAATGTTTGTGGAGTGCCCGCTATGATTCATAGTCTTGTTTTAGGCGCTGGAGATTCATCAGTGAGCAATACAGGCCTCAAGCAGGTACCACACATTCAACCAGCCACCAACTAAGCATTCCCTGAAATTTGCTCTAGGTTGTGGGATCCTTATCTTAATTGTTACTTTGTTGTCTAAGAAACAATACTTGGCATTACCCTGGATCCCTTCCTCTTCAGAAAACTTGGGGTCAGATCTTTGGAGCCAAATGGACCTGGATTGGAATCTTCCCTCCAATGTCTAAGTTGTGTAATTTGAGGTCAATGACGTTTTCAAGTATTAGTTGCCTTGCATATAAAACATTGAGTTGCTACGAAGACCGTTAGAGATAAGTGAGGATTTAGCATAGGCTCTAGGGGGAGAGAGGCTCTGAGTTATTATTGTCATAAAAGTCCTACCTAACAAAGACCTCTCAGATTCCTCCCCTCTGCATCTCTTTCAAATGTCAGTTTCTTGTCTCATAAACTCCTCAGCCCTTGCTTTGTTGTGGTCTTTCCTTTGCTCCTGCCTGGTCCGTAGCCATGTTCCTTTTCAATATGTCTTCTCTAAAGCTGAAATTGCATCATGAGCTTCTCAGCCTAAAACCTTCAGACTTATATATGGCAGAATCTTAAAGACAACAGCCAGACAGCTCAGCAGGGCCTTTCTAAGCTAGTTTCTTACTAGTTTCTCACTATTTCCCTCATGCATCAGTGGTTTTGTATGTACTTGTTCCTCTGCCTAAAATGTCAGTGAGCACCTATTCATCCTTTAATACCTCCTGCTCCAATTTTCCTTCTCTGTGAAGACTAATGTGCACGCTCTGTCAAACCACCTTACACAGTCAAATAGGCACATGTCACATGATCTTCCACACATTGTATGCCTCTCAGGGTCAATGACTGGATTATGCTTCCATGTCAAGCTCTTATGATTTCATCTATCAAAAAGAGGTACTAGCCAATGTTCACTGCTTGAGCACATGAAACTCTTTGTAATGATAATAACAAAAACAAGAAGACCTACATCCCTAGGACTTGATTTTTTTTTTTCCTGGCAGTGATTATACATTTGTTTTCATCTATCCATAAACCCAATCTTTCCCTCTCTCCTGTGACTGCCACATTTCACACCACCAAGTCAAAATATTGAAAACTGGAGAAGCTAAATAAGATCTAAGTTGGGAAAAAATGCACCCACTAGAGAATTCCAACTTCAGTGCCCCTGAAGCTGCAGGTGCTGTGTTAACTACTGCGTGCAGACTCATGAACTTAAACTTCAGCACAGCTAGCTAGCACTGGGTTCCTACATAGTGGCACTGTCTTAGGTGTCATTTCAAGCATCAGGACAGATCATCCAGAACTGATAGGGAGCAGCCACCTCTCAGAAAAAAGAAATTTCTCCCTTCAGTCTCAGTGGACCTCCTGAGTGGAGGCAAGAGGCACATTTTGGTCCAGGGCCTGAATTGTCCCCTATAGGGAAAAGAGGGAAAGATTTCAAGATAGAAAGTTCCAGCTCTTTGAAGCCCCTGCATGCTCAGAGGCACAGAAAGAGCCCATGGGAGCTTGGAGGGTGGTTGGACATAGCAGCTGTTCTTACTTCTTTGTTGTCCACTTTTTGCCATCACCTAAGTCCCAGGGAAAGTCACAACGTGTCCCACCCTGCATTTCCTCACTGTCATCTGGGTCTTCTTAACATCTGCTAATGCAGCCCCTCAGGTAAACCTGCACCCTGCACTTCCAGCTTTGAGTCTCTGGTTCCTAAAGTAGTGGAAAAATCCCCTGCAACTCACCAGTGGATGGCTTCTTCCAGGTGGCCCCAGTGTCTCAGGCTTCTCAGCAAGTGCACCAGACGGATCTGGAGGTAGAAACTGGGTGTGCAGAAGTAGGAAATAAAGTTTCCTGCAGAAAGAGAAGGCGGAGATATAAGGGCAAGTGATGGTGAAGATTTAAAAAAAAAAAGCATCAAGAAGATACAGTTCTTCTTTTCCAGATAGGAACGTTGAACACTACTGGGCTGAGGTCTCCAGAGGAGGATTGATTTTGAAATCTTGCTTGTGCAACCTTGATTGTGAGTCAGGGAGTCCCTGTACATCTGTTCTGACATCTAACTGACACTGGGCTTCTTTATCTGATGGGTCTCTGCATCTGGAACTTTTCCACTTGCTGCCCTGCTACTTGTGATCATTTGCATGACATAAAAACAGCAGAACTGAGCATTTCCTAGAGGATAAATGCAAGGGGACTGTTTGCTGTGGTGCAGGAAACGTGATGGGGTTTTACTGTGACTGGGTGCACTGGTTTCAGTGCTGTGAATTTAGGATCTGTTTTAAAACTTTAATTAGATCAAGCGTTTAATGAAAGTGATAGCTAAATGATCTGTGGGGTCAGGGACATCCTCAGCAAGAATAGTCTCACTTATTATAGGTCCCACTCCTCTGAAAGATATTTTGTTAAGAGAAAACAAAATTCTGCAGTGTAAGAACCATCCCTAAGGTCTGATAGGTCTTAGGTGGGATCATCTGAGCCAGTCCCTGGAACTCTCTAGAATTCAGCAGGCCCTGGGGTGAGGACCTCATGCTATGTCCTTTGCAAATTTCTAAGCTTCCACTTCCTCGAGAATCATAAGATCTCTGAAGCCTATAAGGGTTAAATGATCATAAAACAGCTAGTATAGTATCTGGCACACAGTAGGCACTCAATGAGGGACAAACAGCTTCACCTGAGCCATGTGCAGAGGGCAGAGTTGAAGGATACAGCCAGTCCAGGATAACAATAGCAAGAGACCCTCAGTGCAGTCCAGGTATCCTTTCTAGAAATGAGTAAGTTTAACCGTGGGTGGGTACCGTGTAAGACAAGGTTTTTGTGCTAAGCAAGGATGGCCTCAGGGTTTTCTTTAGAAGGCAGTTCCTTTCCTTCCTTGTTCAGGAACAGGGTGTCCTGCTATGTCTGGAATCTCCTGACCCTGGATCTTGCCATCAGTTTTTTTTTTTTTTTTGATTCAACCCAAGATAGGGAAGGTCAAGACCCAAGAAGTTTGCTGTCTCCAATTAGGACCACTTTACATTTCTATCCGCACACTAGAGATCATTGGGTCTAGTCCTGTCATTTTGTCATTAAGGAGAGGTGCTGAAGTAGGTGACAGCAGAGCCAGGATTTAAATCCTATCTGACCACAGGAAACTAGTGACACCTGCGGCTGAAATTTGCAAGAGATTGTATAAGTTGGAAAGTACTTACAGAAGGGCAACCAGGGTTGAGAGATCCAAAGGGGTGGCGAGGTGTCCAGAGTCTAGCAACATCAGAAACTAAGACTCCTATGGTTTGTGGAAGTCCAGAATGTGCACCCCAAAATATTCTTCTTTGGCATTAGGATCGATGAGCTGAAAGTAATTTGGAAGGAGCAGATGCAGAAAAGTTCTCTGCCTTCCCTCTAAAATAATACATAGATTTTATAAAGGCAAAAAGTGTCCCACACCCCTTCTACCAGAGAGAGCAAAGGTTAACCACCAGAGACAACTTCAGATCCTTATCAACAGGGAAATGGTACCAGAAGAATTTGCATTAACAAGCTTTTCTAACCAATCTTTATCTGCCATTTATTTGCCTTCCCACAACTTTCCACCCTTAGAAACTCAAATTCCTTTTCCTTTGTCTTGTCATTTCTCTTAAATTTTACTGTTTTTCATTGAAGATGCTTTATAAGCTGAAATCCAAAGCCGCCTGCTTGAGAATTATTCATTCCCTGGATATATGCTACCTAGATATGAAATATACATGTTAATATACTTCTTTTTTCCTCCCTCTTGGTTAACTGTCTTTTGTCTATTCCAACTGAGAAATTATCAGGGTTGAGGCAAAACAATTTTTTTTTCTTCTGAGAACTTGAAGAGTCCCCCAACCAAAAACAGCCAGTATCACCCGAGTTCTCATTAGAACTTTGCAGAACAGGACAACAGAGGAAAAAAGGGTCCTGAAAGTTGCTCTAGCCTTTTGCTCCCACCCTCTGATCTCTGCCAGCACCTCCTGTGGCTGAACCCCATGCAAATGTGGGGAAAGCAGGGATGGAGAGAATCCGTGGTGAGACAAGAAGGCAGAAAGGTCCATCAGTGGTCTGATGGTACTTTGATGATGCCCTGGTAACAGTCTCTGTCCTCTGCAGTGGACATATATATGTGTGTGTGTATGTATGTATGTGTATATATATATTATATATATATATATATTCTTGCCTCTTGTCTTCACAGTTGCTTTTAGTTCATTGTGGTTTCTCTGGTTTACGTGTTTCCTGTGATTACAAAAATAGATGAGTGAGTTCTAGGATTTTGTACCTTTGGTTTTAGTTAAACACTATCAGGACTAATAGGGTACCCACAGAAAAAGTAGTTTTCAAATTCCTATCTGCTTTAGGTTATGTCTTCATCATAAAAATAACAAACTATTTTCGTTTTAAGTGACAAAGCAGCATGAAGTAACCAGAATAAAGGCAGCGACTCAAAGAAAGAAAATAAGAAAGAAAATGTCGAGTAGGGGGGGAGACCTGATGTTTTCCCCATCTTGGGAGTTCACTAAGGCATCCAAATGATTAAAAATAGAAATAAAAGGTCATCAAAATAGTCAAGTCTTTATTAACTAAGAACGTAAAGGTAGTTGATCAGATGTTTCCATATTTTCAGGTCGCGTAAACTTTGGGGAGGAAAAAGAAAGAACTCAGGATCTTTACCACGTTTGCTTGCTGAAAAGCTCTCTCAAGTGACTGAAGAGGATTTGTTTCAAGCCTGTATTAAGGAGTTAATTCTGTGTTCTGGAGTTCAGATGCTCTATGACTAACCTTGGATCTCAGTATGATGCCTCCTGCTGTAGCAAGGAGGATTGGGGAGAGGATAGAGCCCTTAGAAGGAATTCACAGATGCCCCCAGGACATGGCAGTGGCAAGTTGGGGAAAGAGAAACACAGTCACACCCTGCTGGCCTCCCTGCCCCAAGGCTTGCAGAGTGCCTGCGGGATGAGGTTTCCTAATGCCTGCAGGATGAAGTTTTCTACCTGTTGTTGTGGCTTCTGAGGTGTCCCAGGGAGGGCCACAGTGCTCTGGCAAACATCAGAAAATTCAGGTTATGCTTTTTTGTATATATAGGTGGCATGAAAAGAAGCCCACAGAGCTGGATGTGGCAGAGATTCTGATGGGTGGACATTTCGGGCCTCGCTCTGGGTGGGCAACAGGTGGCGGAGATCGTGAGATGAACCAATCAACCATGGTTGGTTGGGGAACCCTACATGATGCTGCTACATGATGTTGCAGGAACCATAAACATTTGGGGTGGTGGGGGAAGAACTAGAGTGTGGTGGACAACCCATCTGTAGTGCAGCTCAGGCACACAGTACTGTTTCAAAGTAACGCATGTTGAAAGCAAAATTTGATTTTCTGAACAATCAACCATTTGACAAACCTTCATCTAAATGATTAAGAAAAAAGAGAAGATTCAAATAATGAAAATCACATGAAAGTGGGGGCTATTACTGCCAACTTTACAGATATAAAAAAATCATAAGAAAATATCATGAATAACTGTACACCAACAAATGAGATCACCTAGAAGGAAGTGAACAAATTTCTAGAAACTCTAACAATTGCAAAAAATTAACTCAGGAAGAAATAGAAGTAGAAAGTCCAAAAGGATCTATAAAAAAAATAGATTGAGCCAGTAATGAAAAATATCCCTCCACCAAAAAACAAAACAAAACAAAACAAACCTCTGTGTATGTGTGTATACACACACACACACACATACGCACACACATTCTGGGTCAGATGGCCTTACTCGTAAGTTTTATAAACATTTTTTAAAAAATTAGCATCAATACTTCTGACAGTTTTTCCAAAAATAGAGGAAAAGGGAACACTTCCTCACTTATTCTATAAAGCCAGTATTGCCATGAGAATAAAGCTAAGGTGACATCATGAAAATGCTAGAGACCAATATCTTTCATGATAGATGCAAAAATTCTCAACAAACAGAATCCAATGACACATTAGAAGGATTATACACCACGACCAAGTGAGATTTATTCAGAGAATGTACATGAGTTGACATAAAAAGACCAAGCAATGCAATATACCACAATAACAGAAAAAAGGCAAAATAAAATAATACACCTCTGCATCTTAGTTGACACAGGGGGAAAAATACAATATACCTCAAGACAAAAAATATTTGAAAAAAAATGGAACAGAAAGGAACTTCCTGAACATAATAGAGAGCATTTGTCAAAACACCACAGTTAATATCATGCTCAGTAGTGAAAGACTGAATGATTTCTAAGACCAGGTATAAGACAAAGGTGCTCATTTTCATAATTGCTATTTAACATCAAACTAGAAGTTCTAGCTATTGGAATTAGGTAAGAAAAGGAATTAAAAGACATCAAGATAAAAAAAGCAAGAAACAAAACTATAATCCAAGATGACATTATCTTATATATATGTAGAAAATGCCAAATAATCCATTAAAATCCTTACCAGGTTTATAACAAAAATTTGGCAAAGTTGCAGAGTACAAGATTGACACACAGAATTGGTTGCATTTCTATACATCAGAAATGAACAATCCAACACGAAAATTCGGAAAATAGTTTCATTTACAATAGCATCAAATAATAAAATACCTACAAATAAACTTAACCAGTGAAAGGCTTGTTTACTAAAACTACAAAAATTATAAAAGAATATAAAGAATATATAAATAAAGCAAAGGCAGCCAATATTCATAGATTAAAAAACTTGGTTTCAAAATACATTACAAATATACAATAACCAAAATAGTGTGGGACTAACATACAAACAGATCAATGGGATAGAATTGAGAGTTCAGAAATAAACTCATGCATTCTTTGCTACTGAATGTTCAACAAGGCTGTCAAGACTATTAGGTGGGGAAAGGATAGACTCTTTAATAAATTGTGCTGGTATAACTGGATGTATACATGCAAAAGAGTCAAGTTGGTTGGACCTCTTTCTCACATTATCTACAAAAATTGTCTAAAAGTGGATCAGTGACCTAAATATGAAAGTTAAGATTTTAAAACTTGCTGGGAGCCATTAGCCAAGTAGGTATGACAATTTCCTTGCCAGCGTACCCCATGTTGCAGTGACATTGAATGTAGGTGACCTTGCTCAAGGACCAAGGCGGATTAGGGCGTTCCCGGTTTAGGTTCCAGGTTTAAGGTTTAAGATTATTCCTGCTGGGAATAGGGCGTATCCTGCTGCCTGAGTTCCCCTTGAGTTCTCACGGGATTCAGACAGTATTTTTTGGGAGACAGAAGCCCAGTGGATGTGGATTTGGGCAGAGAACGTGGATTTCCCCAGAACGTGATTGTAGACGGCTGGTGTGAGTTCGGGAATAAAGAGTTGCTGTTTGAATCTACAAGCTGTGTGGTGGCTCGTGATTGTGTGCCCAGCCAGACTGCAAAAACTCTCAGATGATAATCTGAAGGTAAATCTTCATCATCTTTGATTTATCTATTAATTGTTAAATATGACATCAACTCCATACGTATCAAAAAATTAAATTGTAGTTTTTATCAAAATTAAAAACTTTTGTGTTCTAAAGGGCACTATCAGTAAAGTGGAAAGATAATCTATAGGATAAAGAAAATATTTGCAAATCATATATCTGATAAAGTCCTAATATCCAGAATATATAAAGAAGGTCTAGGGCTGGGGATATAACTCAGTGAGTAGAGTCTCATACTTGATTAGCAAGCTTGAGGTCATGGGTTTGATCCCCAGCACTGCAACAAACAAACAAACAAAAGAATGACTATATCTCAACAAAGACAAACCAGTTTAAAAATGGTTAAAACACTTAAAAAGACATGTCTCCAAGTAAGAAATGATCAATAAGCACAGGAAAAAGCAAGTCCATATCATTAGTCTTTAGGGAAATGCAAATCAAAACCCACAAGATACACTTTACACCATTAGGACGACCATAATATTTTTAATGGAAAATAAAAAATGTTGATAGGACTTGAAGAAATTGGAACTCTATTACATTGCTGGTGGGAATGTAAAATGATGCAGCAGATTTGAAAACAGTTTGACAGTACCTATAAAAAGCTAAGACATAGAATTATTATATGACTCTGCATTTCTAGTTCCAATATAAACCTCTAAGAACTGAAAACAGGTAATCATATACTTGTATATGAATATTCATAGTAGCACTATTCACAATAGCCAAAAGGTAGAAATAACCCAAATGCCCATCAATGAGGAACGCATAAGTCAATCGTGGTCTCCACATATACTTACGCATAAAAAGAAATTAAGTACTGATACATGCTGAGAAGGGGATGAGCCTTTAAAACTTGCTAAGTGAAAGAAGCCAAATGTAAAAGACCACGTATCTTATTGCTCCATTTATATGGAATATTTATTTAGAAAAGGTAAACCCACAGTGATGAAGGCTGATTGGTATTTACAGGGGTTGGGGGAAGGAAGAATGGGGAGAGGCTGATTGATGGGTGTAGGGCTTTGTTTTGGAGTGACGGAAATGTGTTAGAGGTAGAGCACACCATTGTGAATGCACTTTGTTATGTGAACACCACTTCAATTAAAATAACACGTTTATCATAGAACATCCAAACATTTTAGAAAATAAAAATAAAGGGAAACACAATCATCCATCATTTGTGAACCCAATTTTGTGACTCCTGCTCCATTTTCCCTCAACTTACAGATTTGATTTGATTTTAAAATTGTGTATACGGAATTGTAGTCATATCATATATAAGTTTTTGTACTTGTCTTGTTTTTCTAATAAGGAAAACCAAGTTTTTCCACTAAAGAAAACTAAGTTTTTCCATGTTGTAAATTATTCACAAACACAATTTTAATGGTTGCATATGGCCTGTTATTCTCAGAAGACTGTGGCAGCCAGACACAAGGGCATCTCAGACTTCTCTTATATTTTGTTTCACTGCCAAGAGAACCCAGAATTTTACTATGCATGAGGTATTATCATAAGGTCTATTTTATTACTGGAGGGCTCTGGAGAATGTAGGACTAGCTGGGGACTATAGTTTGTCATTCATTCCCCTTGATTCATTAACTTGGCCAAGATTTAACTGACTTTAAAGTCAGAATGACTTGAATGTGCAAGGTGTAATGACTAGCCCTTCCAATTTTTAAAAAATATTTATTTCTTAGTTGTAGGTGGACACAATATCTTTATTTCATTTATGTGGTGCTGAGGATCGAACCCAGTGCCTCACATATGCTAGGCGAGCGCTCTACCACTGAGCCACAAGATATTCTAATTTTTCATTAAATTGTCTTCCAGGTTTGTTAATGGATTTGCACTGACTTTTATTATTTAATCCTTAGAGCCATATTAGGGGAAGTTAACACTTCACTTCAAATATGAATGAATATGGCTGGAAACAGGATGTAGGTATTCATCTGTAAAATGCTAATTGGGAGCCTAAAGAGTTCTGAAGACCCTGCTAATAAAATAAAAAGATGCACAACACAATCAGGCATTTGTACTTAAGGGGGTAACAATGTGCTAAGCTGGAGAAATGTATACCAAAGCAACATAAGATAATGGTCACAAATGTAGACCTCTGGCTCTGGAGGCCCCGCAGAAAGGAGGAGCTATTGATGGGTGTTTTCGTGACATACTCCATGAAAGGAAGGGCATTTGAGAACCTTGAAAGATATAAATCTGTGGAGATGCTGAGGGAGCACGTCCTACACAGAGAAAATTGCATGAGCCAAGAGTGATAGGATCAAGGATATGGTGAAAGTGTATTGTCGAGGAAGGATAAGGCTGAGATGCTGGTTTGATACACGGAGGTCATGGAAGACCTCAACTGATAAACTCAGGAGTTTTACACAATGCAGAGGAACAACGGGGTTTAAATGCCCAAACTCACCTTAAGGAATTGAAACTTTGCTAAGCAAACGTGGTGGAGGTGGGTTGTATTGATGGTAGCCAAAGAAACTGACTGGGTAATGAGTTGGGAGGCCGTTGGGAGTGACCTGGTTTGAAGTGGCTGGAGAGAAGGCAGTGGAAGGGAAAGGAAGTAAAGCTGTGGATGAGAAACTAAAGGGGAAGTGGTTGGAATTCTACGTATGCTACTGATTGGGGGTGACGGTGGAGATACTAGGCTCAGAATTTGGGTTCTTATATATCATTACTGAGCATTACTTGGGACATTATTAGAAATGCAAATTCATGGGCTCTACCGTAGTCTGCAGAATCTCGAACTCTTGGGAGGACCAGTCTGTACTTTCCCATGCTTTCCAGGGGATGGTCTAGAGAAATGGCATTTTCTTTAGTAGAAAGGGTGCTAGTTGGTCAGTGAAAAGCACTGGGTAGGGGCCAAGTTTTGCCCTCTAATGGTCTGGCAGATCAAGTGCAAACACCATGTCTTCCCTAGGCAGGCAGGTCCTGAAGCCAGTCAGCCCACATTCTGATCCCATTTCCACCAGGCCCCTCAGGTGGCCCTGGGCAGGCATCTTTGTTTCTCTGAGACTCAGCTTCCTGCCTGACAGGATCACATACAAGGACTTAGAAAATGGAAGCCCTGGGGGTTGGGGACGTGGCTTAGTGGTAGAGTGCTTGTCTAGCATGTGTGAGGCACCACAGATAAATAAACAAAGGTCCACTGACAACTAAAAAAAAATTAAAAATAAATAAATAAATAAATAAATAAAATGGGAGCCCTTAGTATTATTACTATTTCTTTGTCTGTACAATTACACAATTAACCTAGCTGTCTTTTTTTTTTTAATTAGTGCATATGGATTATACAGAATGATGGATTTTATTGTGGTGTGTTTGAATATACATATAGTTTGATCATATCCATTTCCCTCTACCCTCTCTTAATTTCCTCACAATTCCCTTCCTCTTCTCTAATGTTTCCCCAACACGAAAATAATAATAATAATAATAATAATAATAAAACCAATCAATAAATGGGCAAATGAACTGAACAGAGATTTATCCAAAATGTACAAATGTGCAGTATTAATACAAACAATAGTTTAACATCTTTAGCCATCAGGAAAATGCAAATGAAAATATACCTAGAGTTCATCTCACCCCACTGAGAAGGGCCATCATCAATATTATGAAGAATAATAAATGCTGAGGAGAGGAGAATGTAGGGGAAAAGGAACCCTTATACACTTTCATGGGAATGTAAACTTGAAGAGCCACCATGAAAATCAGTGTATAGGTTTCTCAAGGAACTAAAAATAAAACTGCTATATGATCTTGCTATACCAATCCTCAGTATTTACTCAAGGGAGTTGAAGTCAGCACACTACAGAGGAACCCGCATACCTGTGTTCATTGTGGCACAATTCATAAGAGCCAAGGTATGGAATACACTAGGTCCCCATTAATGGACGAAAAAAGAAAATGTGACATACGTATCACAAATGTCATATATCTATATCTGTAATAAAGCCATAAACAGAAATGAAATATGTCATGCACAAAAATGAATACAACCGGAAATAATAATGTAAAGAAAAATTAGCCAGACTCAGAAAGTCAGGTATCACATGTTTTCTTTCAGATGTGGAATCTCAAACAAACAAGAAGACTCGCCATCTATATTTCTTAGAATACTCTGAAAAAATACCATAATTGGCACCATTTTTTTTCCAGAAGTGATATGACTTGGGGTCACTGTGCTGGTTTTCAAGGCAGAAGACTCAGTTGCAGTTTGGGCCCTGTGGTGTCTGGACCTTCCAGGTACCCCAGTTACCTTCCCTGAACCCTATCTTTGAGCCCAGAAGATAGGCATATCAACAATTGACTTTCTATGCTCAAGAGATTTTGAGAGGACTCATCCCATCAACCAGAAATAGCAGGATACAAGATCTTGTAAACTGTGAAATACATATTCATATTGTTCCTACTTATCATATCAGTGGTTCTCACAGCAAAGTGCATCACAACCTCAAAGCTTCTCATTCTGGGGTGGGGCTGAAATGTGCACATCCAATAAATTCCCAGGAAATGCTGCTGCTGCTGCTGCTGCTTGGGCACCTGCTCTGAGAGCCACAGATTTAGATATAAACCTGGTACTAAGCAAAGCTCAAGGGAGTGTCATCAATTCAGTATAATGAATCCATCATCTTGATACGAGTCCAGGGAAAAGAGCGCAGGACAGGTATCAGAAGAGGACTTTTCTATCCTTATCTCTGATCCTTGTTAGCTCTGTGACCCTGGGAGACTTCAGAGACCTTTCAGCCCATTGTCCCCCTCTGAGATGGAGCACCTTTAGTCAAGAAATCACCCAGTCTGATACTGTGGTACATGCCTTTAATCTCAGCTCCTTGGGAAGCTGAGGTAGGAGGATCATGAGGTCAAGGCCAACTGGAGAAAAATAATGAAAGCCCATCTCAAAACAAAACAAAAGAACAACACAACCCTCCCCCCAACTCTTCCATGCAGGTTGCTTGAATTCTCAACTGAAAAGTGTGCAGAGAATTATTTTTCTCGCAGCTATTTCCTATTAAACTGTTTTCTTCCCTTTCTTGATGGAGTAGTCAGGGAAGAGGATCAGCTTCTGGACTTTCTTTGTAAGATAATTTAATTTCCATTCCTCTTTTTGTTTGTAACTATAATATTACCTTCCTCTTTTGATTTCTTACTCCCAAGTTCTGCCATCTCTGAAATGTTTCGGTTCCCTCTTGTGTATTTTTAGACAAACTATCTATCTTTCAACAGAAGTGGCAAGGGTATTTTGCATGTCTCTTGAGAGGCCAGGACCTCAGAAGGAGACCCTTTCTGGGACAATGTGCAAGACGGGTTCCCAAATTCCTTCTTCAACTTTTCAAGGCTTTGGTTTGAGGTGCTGGTTTTTTTTGGTTTTAGCTTATGATCAAGGCTGAGTTTTCTTGGGAGATTGTTCATTAAGTGAAGGCGAAGTCATTTTATTCAGTGCTGGTCAGTCAGTTTTGATTAAGATGCTTTGCTTTTCTTATATTCTGATTCATCTTTTATTCTTTCTTTTGTCATTATTAACACCTATGAAAAATGAAGAGTGCAGGAGACCCACATACCTGCACAAAATACCTGCCAGGCAGTCCTTACCTACTATTTTTTCTCTCTGATTTTTCAACATTGTTGTTAATTAGATTAATAAAATGATTCCTTCCTTAACTTCTGAAGTTCTTTAACTTTGAAAACATATATGAAAAAAATTACAGATCATGAAAGACTAAAAGTTTTCCCTCCAAGATTAGGAAGATAACAAAGATGCCCACTTTCACTGGTACTAGTCAATACTGTCCTAGAAGTCCTAACCAGAGCAATTAGGCAAGAAAATAAAAGGCATTAAACTAGAAGGGAAGAAGTAAGATGATTTCTCTTTGTAGACAACATGATCTTTTGTGTAGATTTCACCAAAAATGTCTCTTGAGATAATAAATGAATTTGTCAAAGTGTCGGATATAAAATCAGCCCACAAAATGAGTTGCATTCCTCTACACTCAAACAATGAACAACCCCCAAATGAAATTTAAAAATTCAACTTACAATAGCACCCAAAAGAATAAAATACTTAAACTTAACCAAGGAGGCAAAAGACTTATAAGTTGAAAACTACAAAAGTTGCTGAAAGAAATTAAAGACCTGCATAAAGGGAAAGATCCTGCATTTGTGGAATGGAAGACTTGATATTGTTTAGATGTCAATACTACCCCATCTACATACTCAATACAACTCATGTCAAAATCCTAACATTATTATTATTTTTTTTTTTTACAGAAATAGAAAAGGCTTTCCTAAGATTCATGTGGAATCTCAAGGGAACTTGGATTGTTAAAACAATCTTGAGAAAAAACAAAGTTAGCCATGTGTGGTGACTGTGCCTGTAATCCCAGCAACTTGGGAGGCTAAGGCAGGAGAATTCCAAGTTCAAAGCCAGCCTCAGCAATTTAGCAAGGCCCTAAGCAAGACCCTGTCTCAAAAAAAAAAAAAAAAAAAAAAAAAAAAGGGATGGGCATGTGGCTTAGTGGTTGAGTGCCCCTGGATTCAATCCCCAGTGTCAACAAACAAACAAACAAACAACAAAAACAAAACCAATTGGAGGACTCACAATTCCTGATTTCAAAACTTCCTTCAAAGCTAAAATAATACAAATATTGTGATACTGGCATAAAGACAGACAGAGAGGCCAATGAACTAGAATAGAAATCCCAGAAAAAAACTTTTGCGTACGCAGTGAAATGTTTTTTGACAAGGGTGCCAAGACTACTCAACAGGAAAAGGACAATCTTTTTCAATAAATGGTTTTGGGAAAACTGGGTATCCACATACAAAGTAGAAAAAAAAAGGAAGTTGAACTCTTAACTCATATACAAACATTTACTCAAAATGGTCTAAGAGCTCTAATTACAAATGTCTCCGGGGAAAGCCTCATGATACTGAATTGATTTCTTGAATATGACACGAAAAAACACAGAAACAAAATGTAAAATGGACAAATTACACTTCATTGAAATCAGAACCTTTTTTTTTTGTACCAAAGGACACTATAAAAAGGCAACCATGAGAGGAAGAAAATATTTGCAAATCATATATCTGATAAGGGACAAATAGCCAAAATATATAAAGAGCTCCCACAACTCAACAGCAACAATAAAAAACTTGACTCAAAAGTGAACAAAGGACTTCAATAGGTATTTCTCCAAAGAATAAAATGAACAATAAAGCCTGTAAAAAGCTGCTTGAGTATCATAAATCATTAGGGAAATGCAAATCAAAACCATTTGCATTTTATAACCGTTAAGGTGGCTATTATAAAGTGTGGGGGGGAAGGAAACAAAGCAAAAGAAATACTGTGAAATTTCACTTATAGGAGGCATCTAGAGTAATCAAATTCATAGAGGCGAAGTCGAGTGGTGGTGGCCAGGGGACAGAGGTGGGGAATGGGGAGTCGGTGTTTAATGGGTACAGTTTCAGTTTTGCAGAATGAAGCAATCTGGAGATGGGTGGCAGGGATGATTGCATGACAATATGAATGTACTTAGTGCCACAGATATGTGCATTTAAAAATGGTTAAAATAGTAAATTTTAGGTCATGTATATTTTACCACAATAAAAAAATAAAGCAGACTGAATCTCAACATTTCATGGGAGTATAGAGCTGAAAGAGATCTTTCTGGTGATGTGGGTCAGCCCACCCGTGTTAAAGTGGAAAAGACTGAGGTTTGAGAAATGGCAGAACTTGGTGGAGGCTGCAGAGGCACCAGCGGCAGAGCCAAGCTGTGGCAGTTTTCTATACACTGCATTGAACTCCCATGTGGTTTCTGCTGCGAGCCTTCTTGCATCTGGCTCCCCGACCCATCCACATATGCATACATCACACATCCTCTGCAAAACCTCCAGACCGCTTTTGCAGGACTAGAGAGCAGATCTATATTCTCTTGATCAAAACCTTCCACATCTGGAACCAGCCCTGCTGAGTAACACACCTCTCACCATCATCACCTTTGCATCCTGAATTGCCGGGCAGTGATTTTTTTTTAGAGGACAGAGGTTCAATCTCTGGTCTCATTTACAAATGCCTGTCAGTCAGGGCTGTTCATGAGCCCTGGTCAAGGAGCTTGACTAAAATACAGACCTAAGACCCTAAGACCTGCTGAATCAGATTCCTGCAGCAACGTGTTAGCACTTGGAGGTGGACTGCAGTGAGTGACTAACCGCAGGATTGGCAGGTTTATGTAGGAAAATTCTGGGAGATAAGGCCAGAAGAAGGAGGTTGGCAGCACAGGATGGTCTGGTATGGAGGAGTGACAATGAAATATGCATTTTAAGGAGTTTAGTCTGGTGATAAGGCACAATATGAATGGAGGGGGCAATGAGAAGGAAGAGTGAGGGTCTAAAGCATTTCATGTCCATATTTCTGATGCCTCAATGGTGCCTGGTACAACAGATACTCAAGCAGAAGTGAAGTAGAAAGCCGTGTGTGTGTGTGTGTGTGTGTGTGTGTGTGAACATCTAAAACTGCATTTATTGCATTCTGGCTCTGTGGTGCTCTGACAGGAGGTGCACACACACACTTTACTGCACACACACACACACCCTCAAATGTAAATATCAGGGCTGTGGTTGTGGCTCAGTGGTAGAGCACTCGCCTCGCACGTGTGAAGCACTAGGTTTGATCCTCAGCACCACATAAAAATAAATAAATAAAATAAAGGTATTGTGTCCATCTACAACTTAAAAAAAAAAATCTAAAAAAATGTAAATAGCTGTGGGCAGCTGAGCTCAACGGATTCCAGCCCCACTTCCCCTGTAGCTCTGAGTCAACTGCAGCCAGGGAGGAGTCCCGCTTTTTTCCTGAACATGCAAAAGTCTTATTTAGGTCAGAGAGGAGCCAGAGTCTCAAGGTTAAGGTTGTTGAAAACCAGTGCTTTTCCATGAATGTCACAGGACGCCCCTGGACATCTTGTTGGAAAGCTGATTCTGCTTCCATGGTTTTGGGGAGGGGCCAAAGACCTGCAATTTTATGTTATCTATTTGTGGTGCAATGCCAAGCCTCACACTTGGTAAACAAGTGTTCTACCACTGAGCTACACCCCCCAGACCATGATTTGCATTTTTAATGTGCTCTTGGTTGATGTTGAAGCTGCTGGTTTAGAGAATAATCTCAAGTTTTTGCAAAACTTTCCACACGCTGTTCCCAGTGAGCAGAATGATTCAAGGAAAGCTAGAGGCTGAGTGTCCCGCACAGAGCTTCATCTAATTGACCCCAGTATGCAGAACAGTATCACCTCCTAAGATAGTGTGAAAGGATGAAGGTTGAGGAGCACTTCCCTGGAGCATTGGTTCTATGATTTTGCTGGGTATTGGAATCAGCTGGGGAACTGGGTAAAAAAAAAAAAAAAATCTAAGGCCCAGCCCCATCTTATTTCAATGAGCACGGACCTCATATGATTCTGATACACATGAAAGTATGAGGATCACTTCATGCACAAGTTTAGATGTCCCAGGAGGTAGGCTTGAGGCTGCAAGGACATAGCCCCCCGGTCTCATTTTCTTTCCTTCACTCATTCAGCAAACAGCACTTACTATGAGTTAGGTGTTGCTTTTGAGTACTGATGACATGGGTGTACTGAGATAAATCAGACATGAATTCTTCTTCCTTTAAGAATTTCACAGTTCCATGGGAGAGACAGATACTCAATCAGTAATTGGAATAATGTGATCAATACCTGGAGCTCACACTCTCAAAGAGATAAAACATGCACGGTAACAATTCAGCAGACCTTAAGGGTCAGGTGCTAAAGTTACAGAGATGAGTAAGACAGAATCTCTGATTCCAGAACCTTCTAAGCTAGTAGATTAAAAAGAAAATGCAAATGGGTTACCATGTCAGGGTTCCCTGGAGTCCTGGGTGGTAATAGAGAAGACGAGGACTTTCCTGGTTCATGGTTTCTTGGGATCCATACCTCGTGAGTCACCATGGAATTAGGATGGGTTCTCATTCCAAGGAGTTAATTCTCACAAATATTTTTAGGTGTCTAGTTGACAGTATTTTCTCCAGCTCCGTTCATTATGCCCTACCCACGAACATCATCCACATTCCACAGGAAAACAGAGGAAGGGAGAGTTTTCGTGTATAACCTTAATGGGATTTCACTTTCTTTTTTTGGCACCAGGATTCGAACCCAGGGGTGTTTTACCACTGAGCCACATCCCCAGCCTGTTTTTGTTTTTGTTTTTTATTCTGAGAGAGTCTCACTAAATTGCTGAGGCTGGCTTGGAACTTGGGATCCTCCTGCCTCAGCTTCCCGAGTTGCTGGGGTTACAGGCATGTGCCACCGCACCCAATTCATCTTCTTTTGGTATTCCGTGGCTTATAACACTCCCGGTATTGTTTTCAAACACTCCAGCTCCAATTCATAATATTTCAAATCTATGCGAGTCCTAAGTCCTAAATTACACAGACTTTACACACCAGACAAGGGAAATGCATGTTCTGCCTTCCTCATTGGAAACCTGCAAACTCATTTCAAGCAAAAAATGAGTCACCTCCTCTGACCTCCCACGGCTTTGATGTTAAGGCCCAGAAGTGCATGGCAGAAATCAGCATTAAGAGAGAGATCCTACGATAGGACTTTGGCATCCTCAGCTGTCACCCGCTCCTGTGATGAGCCTATAGTAAGGTCATCCACCTGAAGTACAATGTATTTAGACATCAGCCTCTGATTTGTTTCACCAAACATAATCAGATGAAAAAAGGAAGTTATCATATCCAACTTCAAGAATGAGGAAGCAGTATTTATTACACATTCGGTTAAAGCATTGCCAACAAACTTCGGAAACTTGCTGCTTTTATTTTTTTTTTAAATAATGATATAATTGTATTTGTGAGCACCAAGGATACTGTTCCATACACACTTTTTGATTCTATGTTCTTGACAGATTAAAAATTCTGCCATTTCCCCTCAGCCCTATCTTGTACAAAATCTACAATTTCCCTCCTTCTTCTCTCATACAAAAATCTATTTCTCTTCTTGCTATAAGATAATTCGTGAAATTAATGTCACCTCTGTTACAGTGACGGGCCAGTGCAGGGTGAGGACTGAGGGGCGCGTTGTGAGGAGAGGGCTCTTGAGGCTGCCTGTACTCGTACAGGATATTTTCTGATGAAAGAGGTGGTCCCACAGAACTGGAGGGGCGGGCCAAAAATGCTAGATTATTTTACTTGCAGGACAGTGAAGTCCTGCTGCATGCACAGGGCCACATTGTACTTCATTGTACATGAGGGATATTGACCTGTTGTTTTCCTGTACGATTTTGTATGATTTTGATGTCAGGGTAATGTGAGTCTCATAGAATGAGTTAGAAAGTATTCCCTACTCATCAACTTTATGGAAGACTTCATGAAAAAACTAGCATGATTTCCTACTTATATGCCTAATAAAATTTACCAGGGAATCCGTCTGCCTCTACAGTTTGCTTTGTGGGAGAGTTTTTAGCCACAGTTTATGTTAGAAATATTGGGCTATTTGGTTTATTTCTTTTGGACTAAGCTTTGGTTGCTTGTGTTCTCAGGAAATTTGCTTCATGTAACTTATTTAATTAATTTATATTTTAAAATTGTGGTATTCCCTTATTATACCTTTTGTATCTATATCTATAGGATCTGTACTAGTGCTGCCTCTCTTATTCTTTTTTTTAAAAAAATAAGATATAATTTATTAAAAATTTGAACTTCTGTTCATCACAAGACAAGTACATCCCAAATAAGAGAAGGAAAAGCAAGTCACAGGTCAGAAGATATTTCCAGCCAAGGATTTACATGTAGAATATAACATCAACTCCCGGAAATAGTAAGCAAAGAGAATCAACATGATTCTTTCAGTGGGCCAAAGATGGATGTAAAGGGGCTTTACAGACAGAAGCTGTCTTTCACCCCACCAGGTGTAATGAGGCTCACCTCCTCCTCCACGCAGTCAGTGGTGACAGGGTGGCAAATCTGGACCCCGGCTCTTAGCCAGCAGTAACAACGCTGTCCTCCCTTCCCCAAGGATGGGATCCAAGGATGGTTGGAGGGGAGGCAGCACTTTTGCCACCAACCAGCAGCCTTGTGGCATTAGCAGAGGGTGTGCGAGGCACAAGGCACTCTCACCTCCCTCCAGGAAAGTCGAGCAGAAGCCTAGTGGGAGCTCTTACCTCCACTTGGTAAGTGGAAAGAGATATATCATGCAAACGTTGATCAAAAGGAATGCCAGTGTCTAACTTAAGATCAGAAAAAGTTCAGAGCAAAACACAATTCACAGGGACTGAGAGGGACCTTACAAATGGATAAAAGTTCACTCTACCAAGAAGACATGGAAATCTTAGAAAGATTGAAGCAAAGAAGAAAGATAAAACTACAGTGGAGACTTCAAAATCGTTCTCTTGAAAATTGATACAACAATTAGATGTAAAATCATAAGGTTGAAGAAGAATCTGATAACACCATAACCAATGGGATCTAAACCACAAGAGTAGAACACACATTCTTTTTATGCATCCACAGGGCTCATACCAAGCTAGTGTACATCCTAGGCTATAAAACAAACCTTAACACTTTAAAAAGAGTTGAATTAATAAAGGGTGTTCTCAGATCACAATGGAATTAATATAAAAATCAGCAATAGTAAGGTAACAGAAATATCAACAAACATTTCAGAAATAAACAATGTGCTTCTAAATAATCCATGCACCAAAAAGAAAATCTCAAGGGGAGTTAAAAAACACACTGAATCAAATGAAAAAGAAAACGCAAGATACAAAAATCCATGGGACACTGGTAATGCAATACCGAGAGAGAAATTTATGGCATAAAATATTCACATTATATTGTTCTATTGTGTGCATGTGTAAATGTGTAACAACGAATCCTGTAATAATGTTCAATTAACATGCACTAATAAAAATATGGGAAAAAATAAAATGATCATTAAAAATTATTGGTAAGATCTTTAGGAGGTGGGACCCAAAGGGAGAGAGGTCACTGAGGGTGTACCTTTGGAAGGGATTGATATAGTTCTCAGGGGACCTCAGTTGCTCTCTGGCTTCCTGTCTCACTATGTGATCTCTCCCTCTTGCATACATTCTGCCCTTATGATGCCATCTGCCATAAGGTCCTCACCAAAGGCCAAATGAATGACACCACCCAATCTTGGACTTCCAACCTCCACAACCATGAGTTAAATAAACTTTCTTTATAAGTTAAAAAAACAATGAAAATCAATGATCTTAACTCTTTCAAGAGTTAGAAAAAGAAGAGATAAACAACTGCAAAGTAATAACAAATTAGTAAAAATAGGAGAAAATTAAAGTTGAAAAGAGAAAAATAAAAAAAATCAATGAGACAAAAGCTGGTTCTTCTAAAAGATGGGAATCATTGACAATTTCCATTAAAACTGTTAAAAAAAGGGGGCCGGGGTTGTGGCTCAGTGATAGAGTGCTTGCCTAGTATGCATGAGGCACTGGGTTTGATTCTCAGCACCATATACAAATAAATAAAATAAAGGTCCATCAACAACTAAAAAATATTTTTAAAAATCCTGTTAAATAGAAAAAGCATATGTAAATTATCCATATCAGGAACTAAATAGGGGATATCACTATAGACCCTGCAGAAATCAAAGGGAAAATAAGTATTATGAAACACTCTACACATACGAATTTAACAACTTCGATGAAATAAATCATTTCTTTGAAAAAACACAAACTACCTTAATCACCCAATATGACATAGACAATTTGATTCTTCTCTGTAACTAGTAAGGATATTGAATCATAATTTAAAAAATTCTTCCAAAAAGAAATCTGCAAGTCCATATGGTTTTGTGAGTATTAAAAATATTCCCTCTCAGGAAATAAAAAAGGAGGTAGCATTTACAATTTTCTATAGCTAGAATTATATTAATACCCAAACCAGAGAAAGGCAGTACAATAAAAGATAATGACAGACCAATATTCCTCATGAATATGGACATAAAATCCATAATACAATTTTAACAAAGAGAATGTAGCAATATTTAAAAACAATTGCACACCATGATCTAGTGTGGTTCATTCCAAAGATGCAAGGCTGACTCAGTGTTTGAAATTCATTACTCCAGCATATAATAGAATAAAGAAGAAAAATCACACAATCATATCAAGTGATGAAGAATAAAGCATTTAACTAAATTCAGCATGCATTAGTGGAAAAAGATACTCACAACACTAGGAATAGATGTAAACTTCCTCAACAGACAAAGAGCTACTATAAAAAAAAAAAAACCCTACAGCTAGAACTATATTTACTGGTGAGTAACTTAATGCTTTCTGCCTAAAATCAGGAACAAGACAAAGCCTTATTCAGCGCTATATTGAATCTTCTATCTAGTGAAATAAGGCAAGAGAGGGAAATTAAAAAACAGATCAAAATTTAAAAAAAAAACTATCCCTGTTTGTAGATGACAAAATTGTCTGTGTAGAAAAATCCAAAGAATCTATAAGTAAAGTTCCTAGAAATATTAAATAAGTTCAACAAGGCTGCAGGATACCAGACAAAGAAAGATCAATTTTGTGTGTATATACCAGTAATGAACACATGGATACTGAAATTAAAAACACAAAATTGCTGAGAGAAAATATCTAGGTATATGTTCGCCAGCTTTCTGTGGCTATGACAAAATATCTGAGAAAATCAAACTCAAAGAAGGAAAAGAAGAAAGATTTATTTTGGCTCACAGTTTCAGAAGTTTTGGAACACAGTCACTTGATCCCATCACAACGGACCTGCAGCAAGACAGAACATCAAGTTAGAGAAGCACAAGATGGAGCAAAGCTGTTCGCCTCAAGGCAGCCTGAAAGCAGAGGGCGAGTGTCTGTGGCCTTGATATCCCCTTCAAGGGCACACCCTCAATTACCTAACTTTTTTCTTTTAGGCTTCAACTTTTTTAAAGATTCCACCACCTCCCAACAGCATCACAGGCTGGCAACTAGGCCTTTAACACATGAACTTTTGGGAGACATTCCAGACCCAAAAATGTAGCAGGTGTCTATCTAACAAACTCCTAAAGGGTGTATATGCTGAAAAACCACCAAAATGACAATGAAAGAAATCAAAGAAGCTCTAAATGAATGGAGAAACTTACCTTATTTCTAGATTAGAAAACTCAATCTAGGAGAGAGATTGTTTATTCTCAAACTGACATGTATTTTAAATATGATTCTTTTCAAAAATCTCAGAAATATTACTTGTAAAGATTATTGTATAATTTATGTGGAAAGGAATAAAAAAACAGAATAGCTATCCATTTTTTTTTTTTTAGGGCATGGGTACCAGGGATTGATCTCAGACACTCGACCACTGAGCCACATCCCCAGCCCTATTTTGTATTTTATTTAGAGTCAGGGTCTCACTGAGTTGCTTAGTGCGTCACTTTCGATAAGGCTGGTTTTGAACTTGTGATCCTCCTGTCTCAGTCTCCTGAGCGACTGGGATTACAGGCATGCCCCACTGTGTCTGGCTAGCTGTCTGATTTTTGAAAAGTGGGATAAATTAGTCTACCAGACTTCAAGATTTATATAGCTACAGTATTCTCCCCTATGTGGGTCTTAGTGGAGATGGAGTCATCAGGATAGGTGGAACAGAATAGAAAATTCAGAAATAGACCCGAACAAACATTTTCATGTTAAGCATAAAACAATCAAGTTTTAAAAAAGAGTGAACCTCTTTGGAATCTAGTTCTAGGCAAAGAATGCTTAGATTTGCCTCCAAAAGCATGGCCCATAAAAGAAAATTTGAGCTGGGCGTAGTGGTGCACTCCTGTAATCCCAGCAGCTTTGGAGGCTGAGGCAAAAGGATCACGAATTCAAAGTTAGCTTCAACAATTTATTGAGGCACTAAGCAATACAGTAAACCCTGTCTCTAAATAAAATACAAAAAAAGGCTGGGGATGTGGCTTAGTGGTTAAGTGCCCCTGCGTGCAAAGCAAAAAAAAAAAAAAAAAAAAGAGAAAAATTTGATAAGTTGTTTTTTATAGAAATTAAAAATTTTGGTCTGCAAAGGACTCTCTTGAGATGAAAAAACAAGCGACGTAATGGAGAAAATAATTGCAAAACATACCCAACAAAGCAATATCTAAAATATATGAAATATATGAATATCTAAAATATATGAAGAACTCAAAATATAATAGGGAAGAGATTTAAGAAAGGAATAAAGAGAAAAAAAAGAGGAAAAAAAAGGAATAAATAAAAAAAATAGTAAACAAAATGAGATGGCTAAAGTAAATGTGATTATATCAATAATCATCAAAAAATAAAAAATGGATTAAAATTATTTGTTGAAAAACAGATTTTCAGACATTGTTTAAAAATTTAAGAATTTCTGTAACAAAACCACATAGAAAGATTTAAAATTAAGGGATGGAGAAAGATATTTTAGAGAGAAATAACTAAAATAATGCTGAGGCATATTACTAAAATGGAATTTAAGACCCAAGCTTTACATTTGCTGGTAAATGGATGGAACTGGAGACTATCATGCTAAGTGAAACAAGCCAATCCCCCAAAACCAAAGGCCAAATGTTCTTTCTGATATGCAGATGCTAACACACAACAGGCCAGGGGTGGGAGAGAGGAGTGGAGGTTCACCAGATTGTACGGGGGAATGGGAACAGGAAAGACAGTAGAATGAATCAGACATAACTTTCCTATGTTCATATATGAATACAGACCAGTGAAACTTCATATGCAACCACAATAATGGGAAGTTATACTTCAGGTATGTATGATATGTCAAAATACACTCTACTGTCATATATAACTAAAAAAAAAAAAGAAAAAAACCCAAGTCTTAATTTGGAAAAGAGGAAAAGTTATAACATTAAAGGAACACATACTTTTAATTTTTTGACATAGTAAAAATGAAGTGTTTTAGTGTTGCTATAACAAAATACCTGAGACTGGCTACTTTATAAAGATAAGTCCATGATTGGGCAGCCCCATCTGTTTGGCCTCTGGTGAGGACCCTCTTGATTTTATCACAACAGGGCAAAGAGGAATGAGAAATGGCCACATGCAGCAAGGATGCAGTACATAGGGTAGCCTTACTGTAAGACAATCCCTTCTCATAAGAACTAACTCCCTGCGTGGGAACAGCATTAGAACCTTCTGCAGTCAGTGCCCCCATGACCCATCCACCTTCCACTAGGCCACACCTCTTAAAGTCTCCTCCACCTCCAGACTGCCACACTGAGGACCAATGAGGGACAAACCCCATCCAAATCAGCCATAAGAAATAAAAAAAGTATAATAGCATAAAGTATTAAATACTAACCTTTTACAAATTTTACAGATAAAATATTTTCTATTTTAAATAAGAAATGAGCTTCTCTCATAGCTATCTTTTTTTTTTTTTGTACCAGGGGTTAAATCCAGGGGTGTTTAACCCCTGAGCCACACCCCCAACCCTTTTTATATTTTTTTAGAGACAGGGTCTCCCTGAGTTGCTCAGGGCCTCGCTAAGTTGCTGAGGCTGGCTTTGAACTTGAATTCTCCTGCCTCAGCCTCCCCAGGCTCTGGGATTTAAAACCATCATATATTATGCTTGAAATTGCTGTGCACTTTCCAGATCAAGATTTTTATTGAAAATAATCAAAGGTGATAAAATTAAAGCAAAAAGTTGATAATAATCCATGCAAAAGCAACAGTTAAAATGATATTTGAAAGCTCAAACGGTTTCCTTTCACTGACAAATGCCATGTTGAAATTTCTTCTAATGTCAAAATACAAATGGATATAAAAGGTTTCATATTGAATTTTTAAACAGATGCAGCTCTACTTTTCAAACCATTGCATATGTTCTTAGAATAGTCACCCCTGCACCTGGGTTTGGATGCCACTAAAGGGGCACATTAGCCACAGATGGACAGAAGTAACTGAAATATGTAAAGCAGAGTTGGCGCTGCTGTCGGGAGCTGTGTCTGCCCGTCTCTGAATGAGCCTCGTTGGCCCCCTACTCTGCTTTGACTGCGCTCCCGGTTCCTGGACACCTGGAACATAAACAGAGTTCTCCTGCAATTCTCCAGACCCTTGTCCTGGACAGGCGGCGGGAGCTCAGCAGCAGGCTGGTGATGTGATGTCCCCCCAGAGAGATCTCCTGGGCTTTCTGCATTACCATTGAGCCGCCGAGGCTGGATAAACTCACTGTGCTTACTGTCCCGAGCTCTTCCAGGCGATCATCCTGAGCAGGGGCTGCCCTCTGAGTGACATCAGATGAGGTTGCTCACAATAAGCACCCAAAGCTGTCCTGAGGGCTGAGAGCATCCAATGCACCCACAGCCCATTCCTGGCTTATTGGCTGAGCTGTTCTGAAACAGAGAATGTATATATGGAATTTTGCAAAAGTTGAATTCTGAGTTAATAGCAAAATTTAAAGAACCAGTATCATACAGGCCACACTTTCCGACCTCAATATTTTCTTTCTTTTTTTCTTTTTTTGCATCCCAGATAGCTCTCGCCCACTGAGCCCCATCCCCAGCTCCCTGACCACAATTTACTAAATTAAAAGTCATCCTTATATAAATTATAAAAAAGCAAAAGAACATGCTTTGGGAAACTAAAAAATAAATTTCTAAATAGCTTCTGAGTTCAAAATGAAAGCAGAACAAAAAATGACAAAGATATTTAGAACTGAAGGAAAAATGAAAGTACAGATTCCCTAATATACAGTTCACGATTTTGAGATCTTTTAGATTCTGAAAACTGAAACATTTTTTCCTAACCTATTCAGTGGCCTGAGGCGACTCAGTCTTACTTCTAGTAAGACCAAGGACATTAAAAAAGAAAACAACAACAACAACAACAAAACCCAAATAAGAAAAAGTACCAGTAACACTGTATCAGCAGCCACAACAGAAGACAAAAGACAATTAAATGATGGAAAAGATAGAAATCAGAAGTGACCCCCCGGGGCTACTCTATGTTCCAGGTGCCCAGGAACAGGGAGCACAGTTAGAGCCTATGTCGGAGTTATGGGCCAAATGAATGCCTTTCTAGATGATTATATGTTTCCCAATAAAAAAAGAAAAACTGAATATACTTTAAAAAAAATCAAATTATCTCAATTTCCTCTCTTCCCCCCAGCAGATTTCCAGAAGAGGAAATGCAAATGGCTAATAAACACGAAACTAGGCCAATCCTCCCTCACAATCAAGAAAACGTTCGGCTAACATTTCCCACCTACAGGATGAGTTAACATTAAAAAGTCCAACCCTACTGAGAGTTGGAGAGAATGTGGAAAAACTCACCCTCTTCCATCAGGTGGGTAGGGATTTAAATTGGCAAATCCACTTAAAGAAAATTTGGCAATATCTAGAAAGTGTGCAGAGGCCCTAATCGGGCACTTGTGTGTCAAAGTAAACATCCGGACATGCACACACACAAACAGCAAGGAGACCCGTGTGGCTGGAACAGGGAGCGAGGAGTCTGTCAGGACCCTCGGCAGAGAGGCCACAGGGAAGGGTCTCACCCTTTACTGGGAAGCAGCTGGGGAGATATTAGAAGGCCCTGGGTAGCTGAGGGATGGATATTTTAAGAAGATCCCAGGTTGCACCCTGCTCTGAGTTACTCCAGGATGTGTAGAACAGCGGTTTTGAGGCTGTGTCCAACCCTTAGTTACTCCATTTTATAAAGCGGTTGTTGCCATGAGTTACTGCCTTTTGAGTAAACAAGTGCCAAGGTAGAATCATGATTCTACACCTTGTTTTCACAAGTAAGCAACCACCCTCTGCCCAGCACCACCACAAGGCACAAATGGATAAGTAGCCTATTGGTGCCAGTTTATCAAATTAAATCAGGAGCACCTGGACACACGGGCCTCTCAAATCACATGGGAAATACCAGACACAGAAGCTTCTCAAGCTCACCAGATGTAACCCCCTCGCCTAAGACCCCCCAAAGAAGGGGCCCTTCCAAGGATAGACATAGCAGCACCCTGACTAGGAAAATTGTCACTGTGTTGAATCCCTGACTCTGTCCCCAGGCTTCAGCTCAACACAAATCATCTGGGATGAAGATTCATAGCCCACTTCAAGCTGACATTTTGGCTGAAACCACCCTCCCTCTGGACCCTCACTTGACAACTCTGCAGAACTCCTTTGTTAAAACCTTTATCTGACCACCTACGGTGACTCTGCATTCCTCTCTGCTTTCCGCCTTTGCTCTTGGCACAGCATCCTGTAGCCTTGTGGCCACCTAAACCCTTGCGTAGTCTTTCTGCAACCTCTATATAACATTGTGTGCAGCAGACTTGTGTGGTATAAGTGCTCTCGATGTTAAAAATTAAGATTAGAATGGAATCAAAGAATTGATGGTTGCCTGACTCGTCTCTGCCTAGTGACCCACAGGTACTCCATGAATTGCAATCCCGGAAAGTGAGGTAGCTTGAGAATGTGTGGCTATTCAGTAAATTCTGACATTGTGGAACGACACAACGGTGTCTGGTCTCTGAGGACGGCATAGCTCTCCCCCAACATGGCCACTCTGAGCAGAACCTGAAGTTAGCCAAAAGCCTCAGCCACCATGGTGCCCTGGACCAGGACAGCAGCAGTGGTGGTGGGGGAATGGGGTAGATGGTGAACTCAGTACCAGGCCACACTTTTGGGGCTAAGCACACGTGGCACCAGTCTTACCAACACATGCTGCTCACTGGAGTGACTTTCAAATTTTCAAACTTGGTTGGAAACAGGCCTCTCCTTTGGGACCAGCAGCACTTCCTTCCTATTCGTTGTTGCCACGGGGGGCATCACTGCTATTTCTGTTTGCTTAATTTGGACTTTTTAAAGAACTGATATGAGAGAAGGGTTCTCAAAGGGAAGGGGCCCGGACTTTTCCTGTCACATCAAGCATGGAGATACCAAGAAATGGAGTAAGAAAGTGAGTCCCCAAACATGTCATTGAAATCTCCAGCACCCTTGAGAAAAGTAGTTTCAAAACCAAATGAAAAAATTAAAATCACAGGAAGATTATGACTCTGCTTCCAGAGGTTACAGAGGGACGACACTATCATGGCTACCTCTTGGTAGCAGAGATCTATCCCTGTGTCTTTCTAGGATGGGAAATTCTCACATTGCACTCTCTGGGTATCAAGGCATTGACTCTCTGGAGTTTGGGACTAGGTGGAGGAAAAAAAAAAGATATCATTTGAAAAAGACTCAAGCCATTCTGTAAAACATAGAGGTTGCCCACAGTGAATATGAATACACACACACACACATACACCAAAGAAAAAGATCCGGCAGGTTGAGTTTGTTATTTATAATCCAAGGCTGTTGCTGGCCCTGAGAGATTAGGCACATGCCGCACCACCTTGGGTTGATCTGAACATGGCTTCATGGGCAGAATGTCAGCTACATTGCAGTCACCCTCGCCCATTGGCAGAGGTGGTATACTTGCTTAGGGCTCAACCGGAACAACTGACCTGGACCATTCCTCCAAATCCACAACTTAGTGAAACCCGGAGCTGAGAGTTCTGCAAAGATCTCTGCATTTTGGTTTAGTCTTGACCCTTCTTTTTATTCTTGTTAATTATTACTTTTTTTTTTTTTTGAGTCTGCTGACCTTTTTCTGCATCCCACACAAGCCAGGCTGATCCACCCCAATTGGGCCTAGACTTACCACTTCCTTTTACCAAAGCTGATATTGCTGGTGCTCAGGGTCTCCCTTTCTTTTGGTAGTTTTATAGAATTCAGATTTTAAAATAGATAGTTTCCATACCTGTATTTTCAATGTTTGGGCTATTTTTCAAAAAATAGCACTTTTGCATGCTTCCAAGAGCCACATAAACCTAAGATTTTGGGGAGTTACAGGTTTTTTTTTTTTTTTTTTGGTTATTGTTGTTGTAATGACTCTTCAAAATGTTTCCTTCCTCTCTTCCTCTTCCCTTTCTTGTTAACGCCTTGTACGTTCTAAGTTTGAAGTGGCAGTGGTTTTAGGTTTACCTGGTTTGTGGTGAGCATGAAAACACTTAATAATTATAATAGTGGAATTTGAGGCTTGACTGTGGACGTCAGGATTGGTCATTCGAGTTTGGGATTCCACAAAGTGACACTGTAGCGACAAGCCCTCTGCTACTTGGTTCCACTGGCTGGGTCTCAATGGCTTTTTTCAAGCAGGTCTCCTATAACTTAATTTTAATCTATTTCCTCAGTTAGTTTTCTCTTTGACCTAGAAAAAGTTGTATTATTATTATTATTATTTTTTATCGGTGGATTGAAGCAGGAAGCCCTGAGCTTTGGTGTTGCCAATGAATGAGACCATTGGCTATGGTCTCTGTTTTGTCAAAAGCCAAGAGGAAAGATGGGGCTCTGTCCCAGCTCCAACAGTCTGTGGAATTTGAGGAGTTCCCTCTTACTGTATATGTGTGTAAGCAAAGCTAAGGGGAGCCTCCATCCTGGATGTGTTTTCTTCTGATGTCTCTTTTGCTTATTTCATTATGACTTTAAGGAAGTGGAGTACAAGAGGGCAAGAATACAGAAATGATTTGTCCCTCTAATCAAATGGGTTTCTGAGCTGTTTTCAGCCTTCCCTGAGAGTGGGTCTCAGACTTGTCCTTGCTGGAGCACAGATGGATAAGGCTACCCAGAGAGTTTCTAGAGAGTTTCCCAGAGAAGGTCTGTGGCGGCTGGGAAGAGGACATCCCTAACAACCTGTTGCTGATGCTGCTGGTCTGGGATGACACTGTGAGAACCATTGTCTCAGGGCCTGGACTCAAGGTGAGTAACTCAGGGTTTCATGCTCGGCTTGACATCTTTCCCCAGCTTGGAGGACTCTTGCTTCCTTCCATGTGGTTCAGGGAAGAGCACCTATGCTCAGGCCGACTCTCTCGGCCCCCAGATCACTTGTATCAGTTCACATGGGACAGTTGCCTCCAGCTGCCCCAATGAGCCTCTTCCAGGATAACTGGAGCTGAGACAGAGAGACTTCAGCCACTTGCTCTGACAATCCTCAGCTTGCAGAAATAGGAAACAGAGAGAGCTTATTTGTAGCTATGGAAAGAGAGGTGTCCGGTAAAAGAAGAGATGAGAGGAGGAGAGAGAAGACTCCTGATTCTCGAGGCCTCCCTCTATCAACTGCCCATTTTTGAAGCTCTTCCACCTCTGTCTTTGAATTCCACAAAGACCCCTGCATCCTCAAAATAAATCCTCCTGTTGGCTTAAACCAGTGGTTTTGAGTTTTAATGCATCTCAGATCCCCCTGGAGGACTTGTTAACATATTGCAGGGTGTCACTCCCAGAACTTCTGTTTCAATAAGTCTATGGCGGGGACTAAGTATCTGCATCCCGGTTAATAAGATGTGATTGGTCTGGGGATGTCACTTTGAGAACCACTGAAAAAGTAGCCTTCCTCCATATTTCTGCTTCTGCAGAGAATCAACTGTGCCTCCTGCTCTTCCAATGGCTTATCTATTTTAGCATTTCAGTCCCCACAGTGACCCTTTAGAGGGAGGGGAAGTTGTAATCTTATTTTATAGATGATAAAACTGTGGCTTTGAGAGGTTAAGTAACATGCCCAACATCCTTGCCTCAGAGAGGACAGAGCTGGGAGCTGAGCTCAGGACTCTCTGACATGGAAGCAAATCTTCTTAACTTGCAGTCAATTTAATTTCACTTCTCACTGGATCTATTGCCATGCTCTGGATATATATCCGTCAACCTGGCTTCTGTAATTGTTCACACTGGACCTGCCTCAATGCTTCCCTGCCATGGGCTCTGCCCAGTTATCTTTTAGAGGCCCTGTCTAAGCCTTCTTCTTCCATGGAGTCCTCTGTGAAAGGCCAAGGTTCGTCGTCGGAGGTTAAAATGCACACACACAGATAGCAGTGACAAAGATGAAGCACTCTACTGCAAGCTGGTTCTAGCTTATATAGAAAGTGAGAGTCAGTTATCTTAAACCAGGAAGCTCCCGGGACCAATCATAGTAAAGGTCAGGTCATCACCTTACTGTGCACGCACGTCCGCCCTGTATAAGATTCATGGGGGGCACGAACTGTCCACAAGCGCAGAAGACAGGAGGACCGATTAGAAGGTTTTCAAAACAACTTGTTATCCACCCACTGGCAACTTGCCCGCCGCCATGTTGCATTAAGGGCTCCTTATCTGAAAGGCCCGGGGAGTTCTAGCTGCCTACTGGCAATTTGCCCACGCCATGTTTGAAAGGCCCGGGGAGTTCTCAGGGAGACTCCCAACACTCTGGATTCTCTAATCTCTCCCTACTCCTGATCCAAACCACTTATAATGCCTTGTTTTTCCCACTGTATTTTGTGTCTCTGAGTTGCTTGTTTTCCCAGCTCCATTGCACAAGCTGTGAGCGTCTCAAAGGGCTGATGCTTACTCATGTTGGGATCCACCCGCCCACTCCATTCCCAGAACCTGGCACAGTGCCTCACATACACCCTGAACTCTGTGGATGCCTACAATGTTGAACTAGAAAAAAAAAAGTGGTTTATTTCTTGGTGTAGTCTATGGTCCTGGGAGTTGATCCTGGAGGGTGTTTATTAAGAGTGCTCTAGGGTGGTGGGAAGGAAGAAAGGGAAGGAAGCAGGACTTGGAAGAGGGGAAAGTTGGGCTCTGTGAAATCTCATACAGTCTCCATGCCTCTGCCCATTTTATGGGGAGTCCTGGAGCTGAGATGGGCCTGAAGAATTAGGCAGAGATGCACAATGGACAAGGGCTACCCTTGGAAGGGAGCGCCATTTTGGACAAGGTGATGCTTTCTAGTTGCTGCAATTCCCAAAGGCGGCCAACAGTGGTTCAGGTGCCAGCAGTATTCCCAGTATCAGGGAGGAAGGAGCCCTTCAGCTCTGAAGGGGAGTCTGCAGGGAAAGACAGTGAGCACCGCTTACTGTCTGGCTCCGTCTCTTCGGCTGTGGCTCTCCGCCCAGGTCTTGCTGCCTGTTTTCTGCATCTTGCACTCAAATCAGGTGGCTTTCTTGATGTGGCAGCTCACACCAGCTGATGATCCTAAACCCATCTCTCCTCCTTGTTTACAGCCTCCCTTGCAGCTAGAGGTGGTCATGCAGCACAGGACAGGCCTGTGAGACTTAAATGGAAGCCTGCTGGGACATCCTGGGGAATTTTTCTTTCCTCATATTGTCTCTTTCCTCATGTACGTCTCTGAGTTGCTTGTTTTCCCAGCTCCATTGCACAAGCTGTGAGCGTCTCAAAGGGCTGATGCTTACTCATGTTGGGATCCACCCGCCCACTCCATTCCCAGAACCTGGCACAGTGCCTCACATACACCCTGAACTCTGTGGATGCCCACAATGTTGAACTAGAAAAAAAAAAAGTGGTTTATTTCTTGGTGTAGTCTGTGGTCCTGGGAGTTGATCCTGGAGGGATCCTAGTTTATTTCATTTTTCTTCCTGCTTGGAATGTAAATGGGGCGGGGGGAGGGGTGGAGACTGACAATGGGCCAGCTTTCTGGAGCTGATGTGACAGCTGGGGATGACAGCTTCACTCCAGGGTTGCAGTGGGACACTTGTAGGTAACACGCCATACCCAGTCAAGTTCAGTGGTTGGGGGTCTGTTACAGACTCAGCAGGAATACACTGGAATGACCATCTTTGGCCACCCGTGGCTTTTGGTCACATAATAGTTGGCATCTGTACTGACTGCTTGGTGCATTATTTCTGTTATACCTGGTTATCTAGAAGTGCACACGTTGGGCTTGTGAGTCAGGATCTTGGATTTGGGGAGCTGATGAAGCATTTTAGAAAGTAGGGCACAGATCCTACATGGTATGTGCGGAGGAAGGTAGGTAGCAAAAAACGGGCGTAGGAAGAGAATGATTAAGTGGGATCGTTGTTGCTCTGTGATGGTCATTTCCTCTGAAACCCAGTGTCTCCCACACACCCAGTCTTTCATGAGCTCACACAGGACCAGGGAGGTGGCATGGGAACACAGGCTTTCAAGATAGGTGGAACAGCCTAAATTTCTCACGGCTAAGCTGTGACCTGGGAAAGTCACTCAGCGTTTTAGCATTTTTGTTTGGGAAAAAGATTTAATGAGACTTACAAATAGAGAAACGCTGGGGGAAAAAAAAAAACAACATTTAAAACAAGCAGATGAGGAAATGAAGAAGTAGGTGCCGTGGACTTGGGCCAAAGAGGGTGTGCTCCACGGTTCTGAGTATTTTCTAGATGGAAACCTTCCAATAACTTGGCTCTGAGCTTTCCAGCAGCTGATGCCAAAAGGAAACACTGTTTCCAAGTCTTGGGACTCCCCATATCAGGAAAGGTAGTTGCCAATAGACTGTATTCGAGAAAGATAATCTTCTGCCAGGCTTCTTTGAGAGGAAATGGAAGTGATGAAGCCCATCTTGAGATATTTGACACAAGACCATCTTGAAAAAAAAAGAGTATAAATAAATTTGGAAAGACCCTTCTCTTAGATTCCTTTCTAGAGGGTGCCATGTTGGTGGGCTAAGGGCCCACAGACCAGCCTCCAGGGCTCCTGGAGCACAGCAGAGTTATCTTCGACTTCTTCCTCTTGTTCCCTTTCTTCTGCACAGCTGTCACCCGAGTCTCATGAAACACATGATGGCACCTGTGGGCCATGCCATCTTCCACAATTCCATGGAGTAAATACAGCTGTGTGCTTCCGAGACCAGTGTAAAAATAAAACCCTCCCCATCTAAGTCAGCAGTGATGTCACCCGTGGAAACCTGATTCAGCGAGAGGTGTTCCCTGGGTGGGGAAATGGAACTGGGGATGGCATCTGGCTCATGTTCGTCATTCCATGCATGTGCATGTAGGAGTGTCCCCTTCTGGACCCAGAGAGCCGTTCCTTGCTGAGGGATTAAGGCTGTTCTTCGTGTGAGAGTTGTTCCTTTCTCTCTTAATTTCGTGAGTCAAAATTTCCCTTTGATGATATTCTTTAAAGCAAAAGTGATGTCCCTGGTCACCTTAGTGGAATGGAAGTGTGTGACTTGCAACTAACCATGGGTTTTCCACAATAGGAAGGTCAAGTGTGAGGGAGAGAAAAGCCCACCATTTTGTTAGTGAAGCTTTCTACAGTGAACTCAACTCCAGACAATCTCTCCATTCTGCCTCATTGCCTGTGTGAGCCTTTCTCAAACTTAATGTGTCCACAAATCCCCTGGGAATCTCAACAGAGATGCAGATTTGGATTCAATGGGTCTAGGTAGGGCTGGAGATGGGGCCTCTCTGATAAGGATGTGGAGGCTGCTTGTCCACAGACCTCACTGTGAGTTGGGAGACTCCACAGCAAAGCCACTGGTTAGTGCTGCTCTTCATTACCTTCTAATTGCTTCATGCAGAGACTATGTCTGGTGTGTCCCCTGCTTAACATGATGCTGTGTCCTTGGATACTGTTGCCTAAATGTTTGGTGGACACCACAGGAACTCTCAGAAAATCATAAAACCAATCTGCTTCTTCAGAGGGACATGGATGGGAGCTAGGATCCTGGGCGAATAGAAGAAAACATTTCTGCCCCTCTCAATTTCGATTCCTGTGCTGAAATCCCCTTCTTCTCACCTGTCCTTTTACCTTTTTGTCTTGATAGAAGGACTGAAACTAACAACCTTTGAGTTTAAATAGATCAGGTGATTTCCTTCTTGCAGGTTTTAAATTATGATTGACATGACTCATCTCTCCCTCTGGTTTTTGAAAGACTACCTCTCCCTGACCCCAGTTACCCCTAAGCCCACTCACTCTTGGAATGCATCAGGTTGTTTTTGCCAGTTTCCCTGGGAGCTCGCCATCTTGCTGCCCTATCAACCTTCTCTCTGGGGAAGAGGTGCTGTGGATGCCTCCCTCATCCATACCTCATTAACTCCCAGATTATTTCTGCACACTACCTCAGCTGTCACTCTGGGTCACTATGCTTTCTGCAGAAGATCCACCCACACAACTTCAAGGAAGGAGATGATTCATGGGCAATAGGGGTTGCCAACATGGGCTTCAGTGCAGCTCAGATACTGGTGGGCTTTTATTATTTCATTGCTGTTTTTCTCTCCCTGGGTCACTGTAGGAGTTGTATAACTGCTCCATGTGGATCAATAGGTAATGGGAGGGAGTGGGGTCTGGGCTGGACCAGGGCAGGGTAAATGGCTGGACAGCCAGATCTCACCTGGTGGAGTAGCTGTCATGGGGAGCATCCTGTTCAGAGCCTAATGGACTGTCCTGACCCCAGTTCCTGACTCCATCCAAACAGCTCAGTCCTGTGGGTGAGTCCTGTGGGCAAAAGAAGAAGCACCGTCTAAATCTATGTCCAAAATCCAGGTGAACTGTCGTTTAGGGCCACTGGGCATAGCAGGGGTCTAGAGAAGAATAAAGGTAGCCTGGCAAGATGCAAGACTAGAATTTTCTGACCTATAATTGTAGGTGGTAATGGGGTTTAAAAAAAAGCACATATCTTTCCCCCTCATATAACCATTTTTCAAAAGCGTGCTGAAAGCAGAATCGCAACCTAATTATTAATCTAGTACAATTCATTGTTTTTTTTCTAAAAGTAACCATTTTGAGGGAAACCCTGCTATCTGTGGTGAGTGACCTAGTTCCTTATCTCATCAAGGTGTGACTTTCAATGCCTTGTCACTGCGTTGTTTTTCTTGAAATGTATAAGAACGCAGAGGAAGTTTAATGAACAATATGGAGTTTACTATGCAAGTGTAGCTATCAATACTTTATTGGTCATCTTTGTTGTAAGTTTCTCTCCCCTCCAAGTTTATTTTTATACTGGCTTTGCTCTAGTCTATTTTGTGCTTCCAAAAGTTGAAATTTTTATATAATCAAAAGTGTTTATCTTTTCCTTTATAGCTGCTGGGTTCCTGTTTTGCTTATTTAATATGAGTAAAAGCTATTGATTCTTGAAGGTTCCAGAAGATTTTTTTTTCCCCTAGAGGGATTCTTGAGTTTTCTAAGAACATAAGTACACAAAAATTTACCATCTTTTTTCTTGTTCACATTGCATTTATTAAACAGACATCTAAGGAAGACATCAAATTACAATAGTGACGGTAAGCATTGGAGTATGGTTCCAATTAATTTATTTGGCTTAGTTTTACCATTTGGGGTGATGTATTCTGAGAAATTTTGGTAGCAGATTGCATCACAAATAGTTTCATAACTTCATAAAGTTATTATTGGAAATAATTTCATGTTTAAATTTTTTTTTTAGTTGTAGCTGAACACAATACCTTGGTTTTATTTACTTGTTTTTATGTGGTGCTAAGGATTGAACTCAGTGCCTCACATGTGCTAGGCAAGTGCTCCACCACTGAGCTACAAACCCAGCCCCATTGCAGGGTTTTGTCAAATAATTTTTCAGTATTTTTAACATGATCATGGAGTTTTTGTTCTTTAATTTATTGATCTAATGCATTAAGAGAATAGAAATCCTAATGTGAACAACTTTTCAGATCTGGATAACATCGTTTGACCATAGTGAATTATCCTGTGATAGATTTCTGGATGTTATTCAGTAATGTTTTGATTATTCCTTATGAATTTATGTGATATTAATATATAGAATGGATTTTGCATCCTATCTTTAAAACAGGTAGACTTCACAAAATTAAGCAGGAATCCCTCTTTATATATGAGCTGGAATGATTTAAATATCATAAAAATATTCTTTAAAGTTTAGGTAGAACTTATCTATGAAAATACCTGGTTCTGCTTTTTCAAAAATATGTTTGTTTGCCTTTCCATTTTTTTTCTATGTTAATTGTCTATTCATGTTTTCCACTTCTTCTTGGGTTAATTTGGATCATTTAAAATTTTCTAAGAGATCTCCTAATTCCTTTGAGTTTTCCAACGCGTTGCCTTAGACCTGTGTGTAGAATCCATGAATAATCTGTCCGTGACTCCCATGATGGTCTCCTTTCTCATCCCTTGTGTGTGGGTAGTTCACAGAAAGCAAATTCAAATTCAAATTTAAATTCAAAAAAGCAAGACTTGCTGAACACACAAGTTACATTAAAAGTAAATGACTTTCTGCTCATGCTACTAACCACATTGGGAGCCTGGAAATCTCTGCTTAGTGAGCTGGCTGGACAGGGAGAAGGGAGGGTTTTTCTCTTTTGCTGATAGCGGAAAAGTGAAGTCAGTTATGGTCATTGTTTCAGAAAATAATCTGGCAGGGTGTTTTCAATTTGAAACACATATCCTGTGACCCACCCACCCCCACTCCTGGGAATCTATACCATCGAAACAGAAATTCAAGGGACTGATATGTATGGATATTTCAGTGACGGGGTGTGTTCGTCAGCTTTTTCACTGCTGTGACTAAAAGACCTGACAAGAACAGGAGGAAAAATTTATTTAGGGGCTCACACTTTCAGAGGGTCTCAGTCCATAGACAGCCGGCTCCATTCCTCTGGGCTTGAGGTGAGGCAGAACAACATGGCAGAAGAAAGCAACTCACATGATGATCAGAAAAGCAGAGAGAGACTCTACTCACCAGATACAAATTATATGCCAAAGACATGCGTCCAGGGACCCACCTCCTCCAGCCCCACCCTACCCACCTTCAGTCACCACTCAGTTAATCCCATCAGGGGATCGATTCACTGATTGGGTTAAGGTTCTCATAACCCAATCATTTCTCCTCTAAACCTTCTTGTATTGTCTCACACGTGAGCTTTTGGGGGACACCTCACATCCAAACCATAACGGGGGGGGGAACCCTAGAAAGCATCCATGAATTGTGGCCCATCAATATTCTAGAATATTATTAGGCTCATTAAAAGGAAGAAATTAGAGGACATTGTTGATTTGGAAGAGTTTCCACAGGGTCTTGAAAGATTAAAAAGATGCAAAGTGCTGTGTATTATTTGCCATCAGCAGTACCCAAATCCTCTATGGGATATGGGATGTGGCTATGTACAGAGAACATGGTCATTTGTGAAACTCAGGGGCACTGGATATAGGAAGGAGAGGAAATGAGAAGCCTGAAAGGGAAAAAAGGGAGAGAAACAAACAACTCTACTAAAAAGAAAAAGGTGCCTTCACACTAAATGTAAAATTACACATATGATTTCATTTTTTTTTTTTGGATTGACCTCAAGAGCACTCAACCACTGAGCCACATCCCCAGCCCTATTTTGTATTTTATTTAGAGACAGGGTCTCACTGAGTTGCTAAGTGCCTCACTGTTACCGAGGCTGGCTTTGAACTTGTGATCCTCCTGTCTCATCCCCCTGAGCCTCTGGGATTACAGGTGTGTGCCACCGTGCCCGGCTTTCATATTTTTGCATAAATAAATTAGGAGAAAAGATAGTTAAGTATCTATTGAATGGAGGAATATCTATAATTTATAATAAAGTAAAAAATTAACATATGGAGAGAAGCAAGTATCATATTTTAAAAATTTTTTTCAGTCGTAGATGGACACAATACCTTTATTTTATTTATTTTTATGTGGTGCTGAGGATCAAACCCAGTGCCTCACACATGCTAGGTAAATGCTCTAACCCTGAGCCCCAGCCCCAGCCCACAAGTACCATATTTTATTAGTGAAAGAAAGCAAAGAAAACTCTCTATGTGTGGGGCTTGCAATTCTATGAGCAAGGAGAGGGGGAAGGGAAGGTGACTACCTTTGCTTTAATACATCTTAATAAATAAAGACATGGTCTACATGTAGCATGTTTCTAACCTGAAAGCTATAAAAAAAGGGAAAGCAGGGAGGAAAGCAACTATTATTGATAAATGTTTCTGATCTTTTTTTTTTTTTCTATAAAAGCCTTTCAAGTCATATGATGCAGCCCTGGTCAGCCCTTGGCTAGGTGGCAACGCAGGTGCCAGGAGCAGGGTCATCATCAGCTGCTACACCTGGACATGAGTCCTGGAGTCCACAGTCATCCAAATTCACACTCTCCCAGGGAGTCAATTTCCACTGGATTTTTGGTGTGATTCCAAATTGATAATCTGCAGCCTATGAACCAATGGTTAAATTTAACCATAATAACATAATTCATACACCATAATGAGAGGAATAAAATGGAAAGACAGGGAGAAACAGGAATACGTATTTTTGCAATTGATATTTAAGATCTGTCCTCCAATACGCATTTCATGTTCCCCTTTCTTTTGGACACCTCCCACCCTGGGAGAAGCCTGTGGAAGTGACCCAATCTTTCATTCCTCAGCCATCTGAGACATTCATAGGCTTGTCTCTGTAGGACTGCGGTAGCTTCTGTTAACTCCTGCTTTGGGATGTACTTGTACAAGGGCACACAAACATTGCCCTAAATTTCACCACTCATATTATACACACCCTTCCGGGATACCTCATCTCTTCTCTCCTCTCTCTCTCTCTCTCTCTCTCTCTCTCTCTCTCTCTCTCTCTCTCTCTCTCTCTCCACTTCTCTAATGTGTAAGGAACTGATGGGACCAGGTGGCACTCTCTGTTTCCAATTAAGGAGTATTTCTTTGTAGAGGTATTTTCAGTCCAGCATAAAACCTTAGACCAGAGGAGCCTAGTGCTGGGAGGACAGGAAGTAACATGGGAGGTGGATCTTTAGGTAGACATGGGAGGGGTCACCACCCCTGCCTCTTCCCACATATCTCCACCCTGTAGCTCTCACCTGCAACCTGGCTCAGGTTCAGAGCCTTGATCATCTCCAACTTCAAGATCTTGTCTCAGGGGGCAACTTGGCCAAATTTCATATAATTTCTAAAAAGTCTATTCATTTTTTTTTCAGACACAGTAAGAAAAAGAAAAGCATTATACCAATGCATCTTCAAGGTTCTGATGAGACTTCTCAAAATTTCTATAGTTCTTGAACTAACCACACAGATGTTGTTCTCTTTTGTTCTGTTCTGACTCTATGAGTCACAAAAGACAAAACAGCCCAAAGCCTTTTTGATAAGTACCCAGTATGGAAATACAGTATCTACAGATTCAGCATATGCTAGAAGTTGGGGTTGAGTAATAGGAGGTAGGTAAAACTATAGTTAAAAAATCGGATTTGATTTCTGTGTTACCATTAGACATTGGAAGACACACCGGATGCTTACGTCAACCTCATTTTGGGGATTCCTGAACTTGGGTGTGATCAGTTGTCATGTCATTGAGTAGGTCTCCATCACGTCAACGTGTGTCACAAGCACAAGTTTATTATAAATAACTGAGCAGTCAGTTCCAAATATAAGTAATCATTGAGACAGACCATGGGTTGAAGAATCTCCCCACATGTTTTATATGTTAGAATTTTGTTAACCAATTATAATTTGAATGTACATCGAAATTTATTTATTTAAAAATATTTTTGTAGTTATAGATGGACAGAATGCCTTTATTTTATTTGTTTATTATGTGGTGCTAAGGATCGAACCCAGTGCCTCACACATGCTAGGCAAGCGCTCTGCCACCGAGCCACAGTTCCAGCCCCGTACACTGTAATTTATAAGAGTAAAATGTTGTAAAATCAATATCATTTTATGTACAAAGAATAAGATTTTTCAAGTTGTGAGATAAGTAAAAAAAAAAACAAGTTAGCAGTTAAGACCCCTATTAAGAGAGAGTACGTGTCACTTGGGTGCTACAGTGAGCTCACTAGTAATGATTTGAGATGTCCAGGCTATGAATTCTATATTCAAAGCTCTTTCTAGAAAGCATTTGACTGTGGTGACTTTTGCTGCACACAGAAGGATTACTAACAATGATCAGTGTGCTAATTTTGCATCTGATGCCCTTGATATTTAGACATTCAGAGACAGCCAGCTATCTTTTATTTATTTATTTATTTTGCCAGTTCTGGGTAACTTTATTCAAGATTTTAACAAAAAGATCCCCCAAATAATATAAATTTAGATACTTTAAAAATGTCTGAACATGACATTTTTTTTTTAAAAAAATTGATTTCAGTTTGAAGTCAATATTAAAAACATTGAACCAATTCTATAAATCATAAATACTATTTTCTTCTTAAGTTCACTCTATTTCCTGAGATGGGTTGTCAACTTAGTTTTATTGGTATTCATGATTATTTTAACATGGCTTGTATCTTCAAGTTCGAAGCTTGTATCTATCCTGAACATCTTACTATGATTAAAAATATAACTCCAGAAGTGAGAGCTCTTCCTTAAGAAGAATTCTAATTATTAAATATAGGAGAAATAAGAGAAATAGAAAAGCACTATTAGAACACCACAGTAGTAAATGCCACAAGCAAGATCTGTCAATGGATAGTAAGGAGAAGGAGCGGGAAAAAGTTTAAGCAGACACAGGATATCTGCCTAGTCTCAAAGTATCTCTAGCAAATATTTAGTAATTACAAAGGAAAATACAGCAAGTTTACAGTAGAGAATTCTAACAGACATCGCCTTTGCATAGTGGTCAAGGTTAACAACACCAGAAATACACTACACCAGCTGTTACAATATGCTGTCACTGACTGGAAGACACTGTGGGCAAGTAAAGAAGAGACCCTGGAATCCATCCTGGAACAGTAAGGGGGCTTTGGTAAAAACACTCATAAAATCACTACTTTTAGCTCTCTAGTTAATAGCTTTGTAGCAAGGTTAATGTCTTAATTTTGACAAATGTTCTGTGGTTAAATTTAAGATGCCAACATAAGGTGGGTGAAGAGTATATAGGAACTCTAGTATTCTTACAACTCATCCATGAGTCTAGAATCATCTCAAAGGTTTAAAAATAACTTAAAAATATACACATACCCGTATGTATATTTGCTCATGACACGTGTACATATATGTAAAAATCAAGACTTAATGGAAATTGCCATCTTGGGCACTCTCAGTAAATTAAATAGCAAAGGCAACATTCCCTTCTGAATTAGTCATTGTCCCATTGGTAATTTAGCTTTCAGTTTCTCCCCTTTCTATGGGCTGGGGATATAGTTCAGTTGATAGGATGCTTCCCTTGCATACATAAAGCCCTGGGTTCAATCCCCAACACCACCAAAAAAAAAAAAAAAGTTTCTCCTCTTTCCAAACTCTTAGTCTGAAGTATAATTTTCACAGAAAAGCCTGTTTTAAAACATTCCTGTATTAGGCCAAATATTAAAATCCTAGAATAAAATGATCACTATATTATCCTACAGAATCACTCATCCTAACCAGTAAGTCCCAGCCAATACTTTGACTCTGTTTCTTCTCATCACCTAACTTGTTTTTATTGATTTCCTTCTAATTATGAGGAGAGGCATCGACTGACAGATTTAGTGTCACTCCTAGGCTTGGCAGTCTAGGAAAACCATGATCAGTTGGATATCTGATGAAGAAATGGCTGGGGACCACCTCCCCCCACCTTTTTTTTTTGTTATTCGTTTCACAGCACAGTGGAAGAACACTGAATTCTTTACTTGCTTGTGAAAATAAATATTTAAAAAGTGAAGAAATAGTTATTGAATGAAAAATCGACACAGGAAAATATTTTGTACTTGTCATTGATATCGGAAAACATGTTGAAGCAATGAGTGATTTAGGAATCCAAGCATGACATGTTTTTTTCACACTTTTCGGCTACTTTCAGAAAGTACCGATGACAGGCCACGCTATGGCAGAATCACTGGTTGTAAGCAAAAAGGTAAAAGGGCAGTTGCATAATTTATTTTCTCTTTTATAACTTTTCTTGTGTGTTTTTTTCAAAACTCTTTACTAAAGAGGTCTTTGTTTTCACAGATTTAAAATTTGGATAAAATGATCTTATGAAATCTTTGAATCAGATTTGTCAAAAGTGATTTTCTATTTAAAGGAAAAGAGAAATATTCTAATTTCTAAATGAAAAGAGCCACTTTTCCTCACCCTACTTTTATTATTATTAACAAGTATTCATTGTACAGCTCATATGAACCATTGATTTTGGCCAGTTGTGGACTTCAGGACATACACAAGATGGTAGAACTGCTTGGTACACATTTATCCAAAATGCCCAAACGGCAGAGCATCCATGATGTTAGAAAGGCTGTCAGATCAAAAGAAAGTGTCATTGCAAACTTCACAGAAAACAGTACTAACGTAGTGCAACTGGCTAACAACCAACAGTTGCTGGTGGAAAAACAGCTCATCTACTGGAACTACCTGAAGAAGTCATTGTGAGAGTGTGAATATTTCTGACTTGGCAGGGAAGATCCCACCCTCCCTGCCCAGAGGCCTGCTGAGTCTTAGGGAAATCAGAGACCTGCCAATCACATTGCCACGTGGCACATTATTAGATGCAAGTCTTAAGAACAGACTTTTTTGAGGGGGAGCTTGTATGGAACCCTAGGTGCCTGGAAAAATGTTCAAAATTATGATATGAAGAAGGAGGAGCAGTTGTCAGCCCCTGTCTTAGCTGGGTTGCCCGAGAAGGCAGGGCCTGGACAGGCAATCTCAGAGGTAAGGAGCAATGAGGAAGGCAGAGAAGGAAAGGACCAGGACAGGGATGTGTATGGCCACAACCATGCGTGCTACTTGCTAGATCTCTCAGGGCTTCCTGGAAAGTGAGAAGAATCTTCTCTGGCTTGTCTATTATGGGGCTAAGAAGGGAGCCTGTCCCCCGGTCATCAAAGTTATTCCCTAGTGGGTAACAAGACCCCTGCATGTCCAATTTGCATGTGTATGTGTATGTGTGTGTGTGTATGTGTTAGGTATCTGGAGGAGTCCTGGGATAGGCGTTGTGAGGTGTGGCCCAGGCCCAGGCTGGACACTATCAGGTCACACCAATGCAAGGAGCCCTCTAAGACTGGAATTGGTACCCCCCAAATGCCCAAATAGTTAGCTTCTGAAAATACTCAGATAATTTCTTCAAGCAGTGCATAACAAAATTGCCTGTCACCAATGATGCTATCTTTAATTCCAGGAGTTGAAGAAGAGAGAAGTTATCACCTTAGTTGATTACCACGAGAGATAAAGAAAGAAAGCTTCATAACTCAGCAGCAACATCACTGTGGTCACTCCCCCATGCTGCTGCGACAAACATCCAAACTCAGTCCTCACCAGCCCACGTTGGAAAGGAGGAATTATCTCACATTCAATGTGTGCCACAGAGTGACCACAGAGGCCGGGGAACACTGACAGTGCAGCTAAGAGATTATTTTCTGCATCATAACATCAAATTTTAAAAATGACAGCACTCTCTTTTTCTTTTATTTCCTCATCTAACAACACCGCTTTTAAAAGTTACTTCTTACCAAAAGTATAATCGTTCATAGTTCAGAAGTTGGGAACGACATCACCTGCCTAGTTCTTCCCTGTCCCACCTGTCTGAGGCCACCACTTTCATTTCTGTTGGCCCTGGTGACAACCTACATGAGGTTAAGTGATAAGCTGTCATTTTGTCACCTTGTGATGTATCGATCTCAGACGTTATCTATGGGTTTCCTGTTCTGGTAGATGAGGATGTACCTCAGCACAGTTCTCTCCCCCCCTGACATCCTCTCCGCATGTTTCTTTGACAGTTGCTCATTAAACTGCTAATTATTGTTCACACTCTCACAACTAAGTAGGTATCATTCACTGTTGAGCTGCTAAAACAGTTTGTGTTCTGAGAGTTGACAGTGGCTTCTTTTGTGTTTTCCCCGTATGCTTGGTTTCTTTTCTTATCACCCATTTTCCAAAATGCTCCAATTTGATCTGTCCCAGGCCCAATGCTCAAAACCCATAGCTCATATTATACTTAAGAAACCTGCCAATCCAGATTCTGAATTGAGTTCCAATAGTCTAAACCTGACAGATTCAAATAAGAAGAGGTTTCTTTGTTTGTTTTTGTTTTTGTTTTTTTAAACATGGTCATAGAAAGGCTTCATGATTCACTCTGACTTGGAGAGGAAAGGTTCAGTATTGGAGCAGTGTTGCTTTCAGTTGCTTGGTGCCTCTGGGGGCCGCCGTACTATCCTCTGGTTCCTCTTTAGATAGGAGGGTGGCAGCCCCTTCCTGTCCCCCACCCCCACCCCAGTCAGGCTCTGCCCTCGGCGGGCACATGGTGGAGGTGCTAACCTGACCAGTTTGTTTCATCAGTCTGTCCCACAGGTTGCTATTTTCCCATCTGGAGTTTGGAGGAGACTTCACTTCCTGCCCACTAATGTACACACTCCCTGGAGCTTGATGTCTCAGCCCACTCTCTAGAACTCGTTTGCTTATAGCTGATCTTGATTTACTAACAGCCCCAACTTCAGCCAAGGATGTCCATGTGGGCAGGGTTTGGGTGACTCCTTACAGAATGGAAGTAAGAAGGACTGCCATGTTTTCTCTGGTATGTGGATGCTGATCCATAATGAGGATGTGGCAGGAAGCATGGGAGGAATGGAGGAGATTTAGATAGGGCAAAGGGGAGGGCGGGGAAGAGAGGGGGTGTGGGGGTAGGAAAGTGCTGGGAGCCATTAGATGCTGGGAGCCATTAGCCAAGTAGGTATGACAATTTCCTTGCCAGCGTACCCCATGTTGCTGACATGTTGCAGTGACATTGAATGTAAGTGACCTTGCTCAAGGACCAAGGCAGATTAGGGTGTTCCCGGTTTTAAGATAATCCTGTTTAGGGCGTTCCCAGTTTAGGTTCCAGGTTTAAGATTATTCCTGCTGGGAATAGGGCGTATCCTGCTGCCTGAGTTCCCCTTGAGTTCTCACGGGATTCAGACAGTATATTTTGGAGATAGAAGCCCAGTGGAGGTGGATTTGGGCAGAGAACATGGATTTGGGAAGAGAACGTGGATTTCCCCAGAACGTGATTGTAGACGGCTGGTGTGAGTTCGGGAATAAAGAGTTGCTGTTTGAATCTACAAGCTGTGTGGTGGCTCGTGATTGTGTGCCCAGCCAGACTGTGGCAGGAAAGATGGTGGAATGAGATGGACATCATTACCCTAAGTACATGTACAACAAATGGTGGGACTCTACTTTGTGAACAGAGACGTGACAGATTGTGCTCTACATGTATACTATGAATTGAAATGCATTTTGCTGACATGTGTAGCAAATTCGAATAAATAAATAAATTTTTAAAAAAAGAAGGACCACCAGACCTCAGAAGGAACAGGCACTTCAGCCCCAGAGGTCCGTGGAATTTCTCTTGCCCACAGTTACGGGACCCATCAGTCCCCACTCACCTCTGCATGTTTTCGTTGGAGTTCTCAGTGCCCATTGGTCTAACTTAGGTCAGGCTGGGATCAATCACCCTTGGATCAAAGAGGTCCAGGGAACCCAGGGGACCATGGTTATGACCACTGCAGGAATCACCACAAGCCAGGCAAACTCCTCAGTTGGTGTCCATAGCGATTTCTCTCCCCATGGTGGCCAAGAGGGTAAGTTCAAACTCTCAGCATTTTAGGGTTCTTCATTCAGACATCAAGGGTCTCTTCCAATTTTCTCTCTCCCAATCTGCCCATTTTCTCTTCCCACACTTAGTCCCTGAACATTCTTGGTCTGCTTTCAACTCTGCCTTTGCTTAGCCCCCTCACCCAACTCTCCTCAGAAGCATAGTTTTCTGCCTTTAACATTTGATCCAGACCCTCCTCCTCCAGGAAGTCTTCCCTGAACACTTACTCAACACTTACAGTATTTTTTCATGTTTGGCCAATTATGATTTCCTGTGCTATAGGTTCTCTCCTTGTGACACTCAGGATCCCAGCAGGAAACCGCTGGCACACTCAAATTGGGCAATTTGGAGACGTTTAATTCAAGGATCATTGATAAAGAGAACAGAGGGTGAAGGGACAGTACAGTCCCAGAGTAAGTAACAGCCGGGATTTATTGCCAATCCTAAGTCTCAATGGGGCAAGGGGTGGCAGAAACTGTGCTCAGGGAATGTGACCAGTTGAGGTTGACAGATGAACAGCATCCTCACTGAACCACCCAGGAGGGGAGAGCGTCTGCCCCTGTGCATCCTCCCTTCTCTGGAGTCAGAGAAGCTGCTGTTCTGAGCATCAGATTTCAGAGCTGGGGCCTCTGTGTATCAAAAGGTACACTGGCAAGTCCAGCCTATGTCCACCCGCAAATAGCAGAAGGCAGAATCAGAGTGGGGCTCATAGGGACAGGTCTGCTTGTTACCTTGCCTTTTCTTTGATCTCTTCTACTCACCTGTGTACACATGCCCCTTGCTTTAGCCATGGGCGTGGCCCTCTGGAATAAAATTTGAATTTTGGTTTAGGGGAGATAATGGAATTTCACAGGCCTTGAGCTATACCTCGTTTTGCCAAAGGCCTGCCTCAGTGAGAACTAGGCGTTAGCCCAGACATCATCATCCAAAGTACATGTATGAAGTCACGAATTGGTGTCAACATACTTTATATACAACCAGAGATATGAAAAATTGTGCTGTATTCATGTAATGAGAATTGTAATGCATTCCGATGTCATTTATTAAGAAGAGGAAGAGGAGGAGGAGGAGGAGGAGGAGGAGGAGGAGAAGGAGGAGGAGGAAGCATGTTTCTTATCTTCTGTGGCCCTACCTGTCATCCCTGCATGGCATAATTCCCGGGGATACTCACAGTATCCCCTGGTCTTGTAACACAGGTGTACAAGATCAGATTGAGGTGTTCCAGAGTTTCTCATTGTAATATCATCAGAGTCTCACCTCCCACCTGGTGCAGGGGGGGTCACACACCCTGCACAGGGCTGCAGCTCTGTGATTGGGCAACGCCCCCTAGTGGCCACACCTCCAACTGCAACAGCCTTGGAAGCTGACCTGAGCAAGAACTTGGTCTGAAGATTGGCGCTGATTTGGAAAGGACCACAAACTGATTCAGGAAAAAACATGCCCCATCAAAAACTGCGATCTTTCTTTAGCTCCAAAAGTCTAGACAACAAGAGACAGGCTTTCTTTTGAGCATTTGGCAGCGGCCAATGGCCTAGCCCTTGCTTAGATCCGAATGGATAACCTTGAAATTGGCAAAATTTAGACACACAAAATTTATTGGGAAGTTCTATATTTAAGCCCATACCCATATTTACCTCCATGTTTAAATTTATATTTATATGTAATATCACACCTTTAATCTTATAGCTTTTTTTGGTTTGTTTGTTTTATTTCTCAGCCAGGGTCTGGTTTCCTAACATCCATGTAAGTCCTGCAAATTTCTCTAAGCTCAACTTGGACCTCAGAGAGTTATAATTTTGGGGGGCGTTGATTTTCTACCAGTACAGTGAGCCAACAGAACTCCTGGAATGTCAACTTTCCTTTTGTGCCCTATTCTCCTTTTAAATTGATTTAGAGGCTGAAGTTCTATCTCTGAGTGAACTGGAGCTGTCCCATGACTTTTTGCCATCATGCTTAAGTATGAAAAGTCCCAAGACCACTTGAAGTCACAAAGAACAGAATTTCAGAAATGGAAGAGTTGGTCCCTCATACAATAATCCAAACTCGATTTGATGTTTAAATCTCCCCCTCCTCCCACCTTCCCGAGACCCTGAGGCATGAAGAGTGGACTTACAAATGGACCTACTTCTCTCCCTACCTGGGATTTTGGCCTCTTCCCAAGTTTGCCAAAGCATGGTTTCTAGCACTCCCATTGGATGGTAGCTGGGAAGGAATGGAAAGTTGAGGTTAGCAAAGGTTTTTGTTTGGCCCTGTCATGGATGCCCTCACCCTTTCTGGGGATGGTGGATGTTTAAAAGTTGATCCTCTCTCTTGTGGACTGCTTTGGTAGGGTCACTGGAGACACCCCTGGGAACGCTGAATGTAACTCCTTGGATTTAAGAGAATGCATCTCCCCTGGCGGTCCCCCTGTGGATTTGGCAGTTGACCACACACATGTTCTGTTGGCCTCCCACAGACAATCTCTGCCCAGATAGTCCTCGTGGGAGCTTGGAAGTCTTGCAGTCATCTTTCTCTTATCTGACCTATGAAAAAGAATTCCATGTTCTTGGCCAGAGTCTGCCTTGGCCACCTTCCAAGATAGTAGCTGTTCTCTTCTACATGACCCACTCCCAGTGTAGCTGGCTGGCCTGTCCCTTATCTTCATATTTACTGGGGATTATCAGACTCGGTGCCTCTTTAATTGTGGTGACTTATATCAAGACCTCGGATGGTCCCATGGCTGGAGGTGAGAAGCTGGCACCCACCAGGGCTTCCTCCCTTCCTGTCCAGGGTGGGAGGCACTCCTGCATACCTGCCCTCTACAAAGCACCCCTTTCCAAACTTTTGTCTAATTACATCATCCAATCCCTGTATCCCCAGTATAGGTGAGGGGTCTCTAGAGTTTTTTACAACTCTGGGATAAATTTGCATATAGTCTACTTTAAGCTATACCACCGACGGGGGCCTGTTCCCTCAACTATAATTTCTGATTTGATGTCTTGGTACCTACTGCTGGCATTTTGCATTAGTGAGCAGCATTGAGCTAATACACAATCTAACTCTATTTTGCCTGTTCTGAATGGCACCCAGGGACAAGGTGGAAGAAACGTAGGGATTTAACCAGCTTGGACACATCCTCATCCTCCCAACCCCCATCTCTTATTATGGCTGAGTCTCTCTTATTATGGCTGTGCACATAAACCCAAGGCCAATGGAACATGGATTGTCAGGAAACTTCTGTAGAGGAGAAGGAATTGATTTTTTTTTTTTTTAGTATAGAAGTTCATTGGGTTAGACAAAGGGTAATGAAGCGAAGGGAGGAGGGAAAGGAATAGGAAAGACAATAGAATGAATCGGACATAACGTTCCTCTCCTTATATATGAATACAGGACCAGGGTAACTCCACATCATGTACAACCACAAGAATAAGATCTTAATTAGAGGAAGTTATACTCCATGTATGTATGGTATGTCAAAATACACTCTGCTGTCATGTATATCTAAAAACAATAAATAAAAAAAGAATTTGTGGGCTATACAGTCTCTGGCAACTGCTCAACTCTGCCGTGATGTTGAAAAGCAGCCACCATTGATTCATAGACAACTGAGTGAGGCTGTGTCCCAGCGATGATCTATTTACAAAACAGAGCAGGTGGGTTTGGCCGGAGGTCTAGTGCAGCCCTGGGTTAAATCATGACTACAGAAAGAGAAATGGAGACTCTGACTCTCCTGGGGGCGTATAACCTGGGCAGACGTGCACACAAGTCCTAGTGGAATTTTTGACACCCTGTAGGCTGTGAAGGACAGGAAGCAGCTTTGTTCAGATGTGAAGACTGGAATTTTGGCTCTGGAATTTGGAGTAAATCTCAGGAGTTCAAGCTCCTGAGATGGATAAGGGTCATCTTTTGAAATGGTAGATTTACAATGGTCAAGAAAAGAGGAGGAACAGGGAAGTTGGGGGAGTGAACACCAAGTCTTGTTCAAGTTTACCTGCTGTTGTCCCATGTCACACTGGGCCTTGCCCACAGCAGTCCTCTACTGTGCACGGGGAGGTGACGGTGCCTTCCAATAAACTGACCTGTGTGCCTGAACGTTACTCCCACTTCCACTCTGCTCAATGACATAACTGTGCAAAAGTGAGACCAAATATGTGGCAAGTGTTTCATCCTTCACACCTCAACCCAACCTGCTGCTTTCCATCGTCCAGGGTCTGCAGCTTGCTGCCCAAGGAGATATCCCCAAAGCTGGGCAGGCTCTTCCTGAGCCAGAAGTACAGAGAGCTGGGAAAGCGCTCACCAATGAAGACAAAGTGGAGTATAAATACCCCACTCCCTTGCCCTTGAGTGGAGACTGAGCCGGGTGTATTGCACCGTTTCCCAGAGTCTTCTGGTGACTTTAATCCCAGTCACCAGTCCCGCACCATGGAAAGTGACTTGATTCTGTCCCCGTGGTTGGCATCTCCCCCTTCTGTTCTACTTCTCTGCTTCCCTACTGAAGTTCCTGCTTCATTCGAATCAACTCTTGGATTTCAAATCCTTACCTAGGGTCTGCGCCTGGGGAATCCTCACCCAAGCAGATCACCGTGCTCTCTGTGTACCTTTCTCTGATGTCTCCATCCTACTTCCTGAGGTAGGTTCCTTTGAGCGTTCACAGATTTCACTACGATCCTATAAGATAGATGGTCTCTTTCACTGAATAGTGAGCCCAGTTTCTAGAAATGGGTTGCCATCTTTGCATCACTAGCATTTTTACTGTTCTGTTACTTGTGTTCTATTATGTACTGCTGGCTGCAGGGAGCTTCTGCATAGGTAGAAGAGGAATGAAGAGACAAGTGTGTAAGGGTAGTGATGAGCCATGAACCACCTGAAGTAGCCACTGGCCACGGATGGCTATTTCAAGTTAAACCCAAAGCAATTGAAGTTGAGTGCGATTTTAAAAATTCGGTTCCTCTCAGTCACATCGTCTACATTTCAATTGGCCAACAGTTGCATGTGGCTCATAGTTGACCATCTTGGACAAGGCAGATATAGAACATTTCTGTCATTGCAGATAGTTCCATTGGACAGAGCTGGGCTAGGGAGCAAGACGGAGCACACTGAATTCACACTTTGATGGTTTGCAGTTTTGAGTGGGCCTCAAAGCTCCTAAAGGTTTCTGGGGTAAGGCAAGTATAAGCAAGCACCTGTCCCCAGCAACTGTGGTTACCTGAGAGCAGACACAACTTCATAAGCCGAGAGAGAATCAGTGACATATAATTAAGTTTTTGAATGATGTTTTATTTACATTTCAACTGAACCACAAAAAAGAGAAAAGGTTATTTCAGAGTTTCCTAGCCACGGTGAGATTCACGTTGCATGGTTCAGAGTGTTTCAAAGCTCACATCCTATATTACCCAGTAGAGTTTTCAGGTGAGCACCGTGGTGAGAAAGGTGGAGGCCCCTTACCAGAGGCCGAGGAGGGATGGAATGGATGGCCAGGAACAGCTATACCCCGTCCCCAAGCACTTGGATAGGAAGTGAAATCAAATGTTTTCTGGCCTTCACGTGGAAGTGTCTCCCATTTTGGTTAAAATGAGGCATTGGCAAAACCCTGGCAATGGAGAGCAAGATCTGTGGGCAAATCAACGTGACGGTGAGCTCTTGAGGGCAGGTCCATGATGTGCTTGATTTTGATTGCTCAGGACTTAGCTGAGAACATGGTGAATGCTCAGCCAATGTTTACTGGATGAAGGAGAGAATGGAGAATGGTAAGAGATGAGTGGATGAGCAAGCGACTCCCGAGGACCCCCTGGTCAGCAACGGGTCATCGTCTGCTCCCAGCCAGGGGAGGTGATGCTTGGAATTGTCCTCTGTTCCTCTCCCCCTCCTGTTTTACAATCTGTTTTATGGACTGAGCTCCCGGCTCCCAATATTTTTAAGAAGATCAGAGTTTGGTTGGGCTTCAGAGACCTTAGAAATGATCTAATCCAACTCCTTTATGGTATAAATAAAGAAATCTTAGCCAAACGAGGTTAAATAATGTGTACCACGTCAAAGGGTTAATTCATGGCAAGAAGTTTCTCGTGTCCTTTGGCTGATGGTTTGGGTGCCCACATCTGAACATCTGAATAAGAGCTTAGCCTTTAATTTTAAAAATATGATTCTAAGGTTTATTGTTGTTATTATTATTTTGAACAGGTAACATGTTTCCATGGCTCAAAATCCAAAAGGTGGGTTGGAGATGGACTCAGCGGCAGAATGCTTGCCTAGGATGTGTGAGCCTTGAGTTCCATCCCCAGCACTGTAAAAAAAAAATCCAGAAGGCCACACTCTTTTTCCTGCTCTCCAGCCACTCAGAGCCCTCCTAAAGACAACCACTGGTGCTGGTTTCTTTTGTCTTATAGTGTCCCCTACAGGTGCCCATGTTAAAGGCTTTGTCTCCCAGGATTGCACCATCAGGAGGTCCTGTTGTCTTCAGGAGATTGTGCCTAGTGGTGGTCTTTAGTCATCCAGGACATGCCCCCAGAAGGGACTGTGAGATTCCAGTCTATTCGCTCTGTTCAGCTTCCTGGCTTATAACATAATGGTCTGCTCCAACATGCATTTCCTATTGTTGCTATCTACTACCCTCACTAGAGGCCCAAAGTTATGGGGTCAGTGGATCTTGAACTAGAACCTCCAGAGCCATGAATTAAATAAACCTTTTCTCTTTATAAGTTAATTACCTCAGGTGTTTCATTGTAATAATGCAAAGTTGACTGTTACACATATTTTGCCCTTTGATTTTTTTTCTATCAACCATACATGACGCCTAGTGCTTTGACTCTTTCTTCATGCTGTCTCTTGGCCACTTCATCTCTGGGTGCTTCTGGCACCTCTCATCAGCCACTAATGTTCCTCATCTCTACACTCATGCTCACCTGCTAACTTTTCCTCTCTGGGTGGTTCTGAAGCCTCCATGCTCTGTTTCCAGATTCATCTCCATAATGCATGACATTGATTATTTTATTTCCCTGCTCAAAACCCCTTAAAAAGTTTAAGGTCCTCTGCCTGAAATTCATGGCCCATTCCAACTTGTTCATTCCACCCTATTTTCTATAAATATGTGCCTTCCTCCTCACCTTTGAACTGGGCATTCCCTTGGTTTCAAATGCCTGTCCCCCAATCCTTTACTTTCTCAATCCTTTACTGTCTATTCTTCAGACACCTGGTCAGAAGCCACTTCCTCCGTGAAGTCCTCCCTCACCTGAAATGGCTTTTCCCTTCTCAGCTCCAGGCACAGCATCAAGTGCCTGCCTCTTCTTACTGGAGTTATTAGTTTCTGTCTTACACCTCTCACTAGACTGAAGTTTTCATGGGGGCAGGGATTGTGTCTGTCTTATGCATCCTTCACTTAACGGCAGTGTGTGTGCATCCTGTCCCTGACCCCTAACAGACAGCTGTTGGATGAACAGCTGGTGGGTTCATGACACCTTCTCGTACATAGTCTCTACTGAGGGGCACACATTAAGCAGAAGCTTAGAACTCACTTTCTCAAGAAGCCATAAACAGGGAGAAAGAAAGTCCTCGTTCCTGGGTCATTCCTACTTTTTTTTTTGAAATATGTTTATGTCATAAGTTGCATTTTTTATCTCTTTAGAATGCAGTTCATGCAAGTCCCACCCATCTTAGAATCTCCTGCAGCTTCTAGTGCAGGGTGCTCGATATGGGTATTCCAGCCAAGCTCATCTTACCAAAACCAGTGGACTAGATATTCCTACTGAGTTGATTGGTTTCTGATGGATTGACTTTGTTCACAGTCTTCTCAGATGGCAACTATCTTTAGCAGAGATCCATCGAAAGGGTCTTTTACATTTTTCTCTGACAACTGCGAAATCCTGAGTTTCCAGAAGAAGGCAGAAGTGCACCTAGGAGCATGTTAGTTAGTGCAGTTGTTCTAAAAGTGTGATCCCAGGAAAAGCAGCGTTGACAACGCTGGAGAACTCGCATTTGTGGCAAATTCTCTGGTCTCACTCCAGACCCACCACTTTTGAAACTCTGGGGTAAGATTAGACCCAGCCCAGTGCTTCTGATGACACATTTGAGAACCAGTGACTTCAGTGAGTCCCTTTGAGCCTACAGCCTCCACTCCACACTGGGGCTTCTTCTCACGTATAGAATCCCCCTACTTTATAGAGTGCACCTTTTAGGGCTCTGTGAGCCACACAAGAGACATGAGGTCATTTGGTGTGAACAGGAAACCAACCAACTATTAAGAATATTTAGAACAGCTATGGCATCGTGCCATTATGTTGCTTGAGAGTACTTATCCATATAGCAAAAAAGAAAAAAAAAAAAAGAAGGCAAAACCCTTTTACCAAGCAAAGAAAGAATTTTGTTTAGGCATATGAGAAAATAAAGTAATTTGACTTAATGCATTTTGTGAAGGAATTCATTTCTGTCCGTAAGTGGCTGAAGTTACGTTTTAAAATATAAGAAGTTTTACCTGTTTGTGGCTGTGTATATTATCTAATATCCAAACTTAGGTAAGTCTTCAGAGAATCAAGCAAAGCTGTAGTTTTTTTGGTTTTCAGTGGGTAAACTGTCCAGCCCTTGGCCTCTGGTAATGACCTTGGGTGTAAGCACCACACTGCCCGTATTGCATATGTTTTAAGGTCTTCAAGAGCTTTGCTATTGTGCTGAAAGTTCAAAGACCTGTCCCAGAGTTCAATGTTGTTGACACAGTGTGTTAGCTTCACCTGCCTAGTCCGGCTTCGACAGGCAGTTTTCTGCACCTGATCTAAAACACAACAGACAGTTCGGGCTCCCCAGTAGACGGGGAGACAGAACTGCTTCTTTCCAGTTTCTCGGTAGGAAGGAATGGGATGTATTTGCCCAGGTATATGGTCACGTGCCTGTGGAAAAAATGGCGCAGGTATTTCTGGAACCTCTCGCCGACGAAGGCGTAGATGACAGGGTTGACGCAGCAGTGGGTATAGGCGATCACCTCCGTCACCTGCATGGCCAGGTCCAGATGTCTACTGCGCTCACAGCTGTACTCCAGTAAGTTCATTTGAAAAGCAGAGAGAAGGAGAACCAGGTTGTAGGGGGTCCAGAAAATGAAAAAGACCACCATGATGATAAAAATGAGCCGGATGGCCTTGTACTTTTTTCTGTTGGGGCATCTCAGCAGTGTTTTTATGATCCCAGAGTAGCAGACGGCCATGATGAGCAGAGGGAGCGCGAGACCCAAGATATTCATCCTCAGAGCATGGAAACGCTTCCAGCTGTCTTCCTCGTCCTCTGGGTAGAGAGGACTGCAGACAGACTCTTCGGAGCCCTGTTGGGACTCATGAAAGATAAATTCGGGGAGGGCCGCCAGCACTGCCAGGACCCAGGTGAAGATGCTACTGCTGACACCGAAAGTCACCGTCCGGGCTCGAAGGGCAAACACGGCGTGGACGATGGCCAGGTACCTGTCGATGGTCAGCAGGATGATGAAAAAGATCTCGCTGTACAAGCCCAGGTAATAAAACCCCGAGAGGAGCTTGCACATGAAAGGACCAAAAACCCACTCGTTCCACCCAACGTAGTGGATCCAGAAGGGAAGAGTGAAGAGAAAGAGCAAGTCAGAAATCGCCAGGTTGAGCAGATAGATGTTGGTCATGACCTTGAGCCTCCTGTACTTGGTGAGGATCAGCACCACCACCACGTTGCCCAGGAGCCCCACCACGAGCACCAGGGAGTACAGCGGGGGCAGAAACCGCGACCCCAGCTCCTTGATATTGACTTTTTCACAGGGCAGTGCCCAGTCATAGTCGTAGGGTGTGGTTCCAACTGCCTCCAGGGCCAGCTCAGTCTCGGGGAAGGAGGTAGCCATTCTGCTCGTCCCTGGAAGAGAAGAAAAGACAGTCCCGCAGTTAGGCACGGGCCAAAGCACACCAGGTGATGATGTGCTTACCCAGAGAGGGCGTGATGAGCTGCCAGCACATTTTAAAGGTTCTTTTGCACCGATTTCCAATGACAAGTCAGAAATGCTGAGGGTAGAGGGGGCTTTGGCCTCCGGAAGATCTGCAGTTTTCAAAGTCAGCATGATCCTCGATGGGAAAAGAAACAGAAATGTTGCAGGATGGGGCTGAAGAATGGGGATATTGAGTTCTGAAAGCTTTTAAAGAAGAAAGTTCAAAATAGAAAAACAAGTTGGAGAACGATAATAATATATTAATTGTTATCACCATAAACTGTTATGTTGTTTTGGTACTGGGATTGATTCCAGGGGTCTTACCACTGAGCCATAGCTCCAGTCCTTTTTATTTTTTTGTTTTGAGACAGGGTCTCACTAAGTTGCTTAGGGTCTCACTGAGTTGCTGAGGCTGGCCTTGAACTTGCAATCCTCCGGCCTCAGCCTCCTGAGTCACTGGGATTACAGGTGTGAGCCACCATTCCTATCTACGACTGCATATTTTAAAACATTTTGCATTTTATGTCTTATAGTTTAAATGTGACTATCAAAATCATTATCTTCATATTTTAAAACAAAATGTTGATAACAATAGTAGTAATAATAATTATTATTATAAATAACCAGTCCTTCCCATGCCCTATAATGATGTGCAACATGTTCCTCGTAATGAATGGAAAAACTGAAACTTGAAGAAAGTAAGTAATTTATTCAAAATCCTCTAACAAGTAAATGTAAAAGTTTGGGTTGGATCTTCAGTTTCTAGCCATGTCCAGTTCTGTCATGACTAGATTTAAATGCAAGGATTTTAAAATTTAACTTTTATTGATTTAGCTATTGTAATTATTAATAACAATTGAAATTATTGCAATGTTAGGCCGCATTAACCTCGGTTGTTTTCTTTCTCCTGCTCTTAGTAATGCTGAGTTAAGCAGAAATGTGCTGTATTAGTCAGGGTTCTCCAGAGGAACAGAACCAACAGGCGGTATGGTTATAAAAAGGGGATTTATTAGATTGGCTTAAAAAAACAGAAGCTGGATAGTCCATAATGGCCATCTGCAGGCTGGAGAGCTGGAGGAACCAGTCACTGGGCAGTCCAGAGGCTGAAGCTTCAGAACAAGAGGGATCAATGATGCTATCCCAGTCCAGGACCGAAGGCTTCTGGAACCCCCCTGGAGAATCACTGGCAGAGTCCACCTTGGAAGAGTGAAGGAGCTGGAGTCTGATGTCCTCAGGTGATCGAAGCAGCAAACAAGAATGTGTTTAGGAGAATCCAGCTTGCATATGCTGCTGCTTCCTAGTTCTTCCAACTTTTATTCCATCTAAGCCTCCAACCTATTGAATGGTGCTGCCCATGCTTAGGGAGCATCTCCACTTCAGTTGGCTATTCCACATGCCTAGACACACCCTCATTGACATACCCAGAAGCCTCTTAATCTTTGGCATCTCTTAATCCAATCAAGTCAACAATTTAAATTGACCTTTATATGTGACAACAGAAAACTCTGGAGAGCTGCTTCTTCACAAAGAAGATGAACAGGAGGGGTTGGTCAAAGGAATTTCTTATTCAACTTATTTTTATAGATCAGGAACTGTAGAACCAGTGCCTGTTTTTTCTTTTCTTTTTTAATGTAATTTTTATTTATCTTATTAGAGATTAATGGTTATACATAGTTGTTGGGTTCATCCCAACAAACTCATTTGCATGGAAATAGGTTTCTGTTCATGATCACCCTTTTCCCTTACCTTGGGTCCCTCCCACCCTCCACATCCTGCCCTTGCCTGTTTTTCTTAGGACTTCCCTGGAGAAAGAGGAAAATGAGATGAGGCAGGAGTCTGGTGAAGTACAACTGGTCCATGTGCTGCTCGCTCAAGGGAGGAAGGGCTGTTGGCTTTCTCCTTTCTCAGGGAAGGGACACATGTGAGGACGTGGACGTGTAAGTTAATGAGTGTTCTTAAAAATAAGTTTTAGAAGTGGCAAGGAATTGTCTTTGCTTCTCAATAGAATCCTAAAACCTAGGAGTCTTCAAAGGAGATCTCTCTCTCTCTCTCTCTCTCTCTCTCTCTGTGTGTGTGTGTGTGTGTGAGAGAGAGAGATAGTTAACCCTTGGACAACTGGCCTCAGAATAAGGACAGAAGAAAGAAAAATAGAGGGCATAAACTTCAGTTTATGAGCTCCAAAAAAGACTTAGACCGAAGGAAGAGCACAATCATAATTATTTCAGCAAAGGAGCACACGAAATATCTTTATCAGAGCAGAGTGTAAATTTGGATCAGATTAGAGCCAGCTCAGACATTTAAAGAAGGTTGAGGCCTAAATGTTTTTTAAGGAAAAGAAAATTTGTATTTACACAATCATAAGAGAATGAAAAATAAATCTCCCCAGAAGAGTAGACATACAAATGAGATATAGAAAAGAATTAAACATCAATTAGTAAACCATGAAGTATGAATAAGACAGGAAGGAATAAACATAGAGTATTCAAATCAACCAGAAGAAAATCACCAAAATGACAAAACATTTATATGCCTTTCAATAACAACCTTTAGTTTAAATGTCTTTAATTCTCTAATTAAAAGGTACAAACTAGGTGACTGGATTAAAAACGGGACCCAAAAATATGCTGCCAGCACAAAGCTCACCTACCCTCTAAAGACATATGCACAGACTGACAGTGAAAGGATGGACAAAATATTCCAAGAAAATTCAATGAGAAAGCAAACAGCAGTAGTTATCTTTATATCCAACAAAACAGACTTATGCCAAAAATCAACTAGAAGAGGCAAAGATGGTCACTACATATTGATTAAGGGAGATATTCCTCAAAAACGTATAATGATTATAAATATATGTGTACTGAACATTGGAGCACCAAACTTTATAAGATAGATAAAATTGTTAAAGATAAAGTTACTACTAGATGTAAAGGGACAGATAAGTCCCAATACAGTAATAGTGGGTAACTTCAATATAACTCTTTCACCAATAGTAGATCTTTCTGACCAGAAAATATAAACCAACAATAACATATCAGATTTGAATTACACTATGGATCCAATGCACTTAACAAACATTTACAGAATATTCTAATCAACAGCTGCATAATACACATTTTTTTTCCATCAGCACATGGAACTTTTCCAAAGTAGATTGTATGTTAGTCCATAAAACAAATCTTAACAAACTAAAAAACAAAAAAAAAAATTGAAATAATTTATTGCATCTTATCAGATCACAATGGAATGAAACTAGAAATTGACAGTAGGAGAAACTACAGAAATTATACAAACACATGGAGATTGAACAACACACTATGGAACAAATAGTGAATCATTGAAGAAATTAGAGGAGAAATTAAAAAAAATCATAGAATACAAATGAAAATAGAAACATAATATACCAGTCTGTGGGATACAACAAAAGCATTACTAAGAGAGAAGTTAACAGCATGAATCTCTGTATCAAAAAGACAGAGATCTCAACTTTATAACCTAATGATACATCTCAAGTTCTTGGAAAAACAAGAAAAAAGGAAAACACAAACAAACAAACAAAAAAGACATAAATGGGAAGTAAAACATTTCACATTTATCCAATCAATATTTTATGTTTTTTATAAAATGTTATGAATTTTATATTTGAGAAATATTATTATTAATGTTATGAAAAGTATCATTAAAATAGAGATTTACAAACTGGAAAAAACAAGAAGAAAGAAAAAATAAGCTCAAATCAGTAAAGCAGAAATAAAAATGACTAACAGAACAATACAGAGGATCAATGAGACAAAGAGCTGGTTCTTTGTAAAGATAAATGAAATTGAGAACATTATAGCTGAACTAACCAAAAGAAAGCAAGAGAAGACCCAAATAAATACAATTGGAGATTTTAAAAAAAGGAGATACTACTGAAAAGATCATTGGGGAATATTTTAGAAAATTATATTCCAATAAATTGGAAAAATTTAGAAGAAATGGATACATTTCTGAACACATCTGACCTATCAAAACTGAACCAAAATGATATTAAAAAACCTAAATACATCTACAACAAGTAATGACATTGAAGCAGCAACAAAGAAAAGCCGAAGTCCAGATGGATTCACTGCTGAATTTGACAAGACTTTTTAAGAAAGACAAATGCCTAGTACCCCTCAAACTAGTCAATAAAGTGGAAAGGGAAGGAACCCTTCCAAACTCATCCATAAAGCCAGAATTATCCTGCTTCCAAAATTTGATAGATACAACAGCAAAAGGAAACTATAGGTCAGTATCTCTGATGGGCATAGATGCAAAATTCCTCAATTAAATACTTGGAAATCAAATTTATCAGCATTAAAAATTCCATATGCATAATCAAGTTGGTTTCATTCCAGGTATGGATCAATATACATTAATCAATAAAAATAACACAGTATATAAATAGAATTAAGGATAAAAAATCACATGACCATATCATGTGAAATAAGTCTTTGATAAAACTCAACATTCCTCCATAAGAGTCCTGAATAAATTAGTTATATAAAAAAAAAAAGAAAAGAAAAGAAAATTTGTCACTTATGGGATTCCTCCTTTTTCCCCTCTTATGCCCAGCTGGAGAGCAGGATAAAACCCACCGGAAGTAGGGTGTCCCCTGACATTCCCAGCTCTGTCAGGCTCTCTTATCAGGCATTTGCACAAAATGATAGAGCTGACCCTGCAGCTTGGGGAAATGCATGTATTGTCCCAGGACACAATACAGATCTTTCTAGTATCCTTAAAAGGTCCAGGATCTACCATCTGCTAGCTGGATGATGGCAGGTATATTATGCAGCAGGGCTAGTGGCACTTATGCAGCAGGAACGGGGTGTTCCATCTCTATGTGTAATTCTCTTCCATGCCTCCTGCCTCTACACTGTCCCACTCACTCTCCCTGAGATCCCTGCCCAGGGCATCCCACCCAACCCCTTTCCCAGCCAGCAGATGGCTGCTCTCAGCCAGTGACCGCTTAGTCAGACCGTGGTGCTTTCCCTTGTCAGAAGGGCCAGCCTGATTTCCTCATCTGTGAAATAGGAATAAAGGACAACTCAGAGGGGAAAAAAAAAAAAAAAGAGGTCCAGGACCTGGTCTAGTCAGCCTTTCCAGATCCCTTCCCTCTTCTATCTCTCCTGTTCTCCAGCATTAGGGAGGAACTTGGCAGAGTCCCAGAGCATAAGACTAGAGAAAACAACCATTTATTTAAAAGTGAAAATTGTTTTCTCTAGTTTCAAATTAATTTGGGCACCTGATCCTGTAGCTCTTTATCTAGTGATCCCCTTTTAAAGTTCTTTACCATACAATATAAGGGGGTGATCTTACTCTGTTATCCATTTCCTCCCCCTAAAAGTTGACAATCACACATGAAAAGGGAAGGGGATGGGGTGAGCAATTGCTTTGTCTGGCTCCAGCCATTCTCCTTATGGAGATATTTCAGGCACCTCTTAGCATTGGACCAGGCGCGTAGCCCTTGCAGGGAGGATTGCCATGGAACTGCAGATTTGGACTCTGCCCTCGCTTTGGGCTCAGCCCCTCTCACTCCGACACCATTCACACAGTGTCTCCAGCCTGCCACCCAGTCCCTTAGAGTTGCAGTTTCCTCTCTGGCAACTCTGGGAGGTGATCAGTCTCTCCCCTCTGCCACTTCAGGGCAGGTCTACCTCTTGAACCTGGATTCCTACCTGTCCAATGGGCATTGGTTTCTGCACTGATTTCTGGGCCTCACTGGGCTCCTTTGTGCTCCCAGGCTTCTTGCTCCAGCCTGCTGGAAGGGCTTGTCTCCTATGGATTTATCAGTCCACTGGCACCAGACAAGGTCACCTCTCTGTGTCCAGGGCCCACCTCCAGTACCAGGGCTTGTGTCTCCAGATCACAAGCTCCTGAGAAAAGTTGTGGGATTCCGGGACAGAGGCACATGATACCAGAGCTATCAGCAGGAAGCAGTGTTTCTTGGTACCCGCACTGGGCTCAGCAGATTCTCTTCCAGAGGCTGAGCCCTGTGTGCAGGCGGTATAGCCTCATATACTTTTGTTAGTTATTTGTCTCCCATTCAAGGGGACGCACATTTCTGGTTGGGCATTCTGTTTCTATACAATGGTGTAGCATCAATGTTACAACTGAGTTGTGGGATGCTCATATCTACACTGACTACACCATGTTATTTTGTTGTTGTTGTTGTTGTTGTTTTGAGAAAATCTCTCACAAGAGAGCTAGCATAAGGAAATGAAATGAAATCGTGTATATAAAATCACATTTTGAACTTGAAAAAGCCGTAAATCATGTAAGAAACAAGAGTGGAAGAAAGGTCAGGAGAAGCCATTTCTGGTGAAATGGGGAAAAAGCCGACCCCTGTTGATCTATTTTCATGGCTCCGCCTAGATACATCTTCTTCCCATCCCATACATATTCCTGGCTTTGGAAGCCCAATGTGGAATTGAGGATCAATTGATATTAAGTCCAACAGCGTTCTTATTTCCAGCAGCTGAGGAAAAAAACCTCCCCATCATTTTGTCTGTTTTGCACTTGAAATCACCCCAAGTGTCCTCTGAAAGTTCTGCATCTAAAACAAGAAGGAACAGAGCAGTTTCTTCAGAGGGCAAATACAGAGAGCTTCCACACACCATTCGTTATTTGTAGTACTTTTCTTTTCTCTCAGAGTAACTTAGAAACAAGCCAAACTTTAAAGGAAAATTCATTCAAGTTTGCTCAATTGGAGATAGTGTCTTTAATTCATATGATCAACATGACCAGTATGACGAGTGCATAGGATCTTTTGATTGAGGCTTCAGGGCTGCCCGAGTCATGCAGGCCCTCCCATCCACAGCCTGGGCTTTGACTCCTCGTTTCGTGGGTTCAGAGATGTAAGAGCTAACACGGCTGTCATCCGTCTAACCTGACTCAATTGCATAATACTTAGGTTCAAGATAGTCAAGAGTTTGAATTGGGATTTTCAAAAAGGCTTTTTGCATTTTTGGGGAAGTGATAGGGTGGTAGCAAACAAACAATATGAATGCAAGCACAAAAGCAAAGTAAAAATGACCCCAAATCTCATCACGTAGTTTACCACCATTAACGTCTCTCTGTGCAGATACGCATACATTATACAAGACTGACCAGAATGAGAGCCTACTGTCTTATTTTATTTTTAAGGGGATTTTATTGCTATTGCTATTATTATTATTATTATTATTATTATTATTATTAAAGCTTTATAGTTATGCATAGCAGTTGAGTTTATCTTGACAAATACATAAATGGAAATCAATTTAGGTTCATAATTCCCCCATTTCCCTTCCCCCTTTTCCTTATGCCCTCCTTCCCCCTCCCCTTTTTCCTATACTCTACTAGACTTTATTTTTTCTCATCTATTAATTTATATTTGATTGGTTCTTTATGTTATCCTATCCTTCCCTTCCCCTTTCCTTTATTTTATTCTAGTTTTCATATATGAGAGAAAACATTTGACTTTTGAGTTTCTGAGTTTGGCTAATTCACTTAGTATGATACTTTCCATTTCCATCCATTTACTGGGAAATGCCATAGTTTCATTCTTTTTATGGCTGAGTAGCATTCCATTTTGTGTGTGTGTGCGTGTGTGTGCATGTGTGTGCGTGTGTATCACAATTTCTTATTCCATTCATCTATTAACAGGCATCTGGGTTGATTCCATAATTTAGCTATTGTGAATTGTGCTGCTTTAAACTTCATGGTGGCTTTGTCATAAAATTTTCAGTTTTGCTCAATTTCTTTATCAATTAAACCATAATTGAACACCAGTGTTCCCAAGCAGGGCCTCCCGGAAGAGCTGGCAGACTCATTCCCCAACAGGCCACTGGGATGGAAGCCCAGGCACATTACCAGGTGAAGGGATGACCCTTCCGAACTTGAAACCACAAACTGAGTGAGGTCAGAAATGTGGGTCAGAGGCCACATGGCATAAAGCACTGGACTACTCTTTCCAAGTATAGAAAAGTGAGTAGCTGGGTTCTCCTCTTTAGCTTTGGGCCAGGGTCCACATAGAACCACCAAGACTGGGAGAGGGGAGACTTCCTCTTAAGGTCTGGGATTTGGTTTAGCTCCTCTCAAGGACTGAGAAGCCCTCAGGTGACCACAGCCTACACCTCCACTCAGGAGGATGCTGGGCCCACGATGCCTCTCAGGCCCACATTTTCTCTTCTTCTTCCCACCCTGAGGTTTTTAGTGCTTCTGGAACATTCTGAAGTTTGGGGATAACCCAAGGACCTCTGCTCTTCTCTTGCTAGGGCTTAGCCTCTTGACAAATGTGGCTGGATACTGCACTTGGATAACCTCTGAGTGACCATCAGAAGGGGAACCCCTGGGGGTTTATAGTAGTTCTGTGGGTTGACCCCTTTCCCCTGGGCTTTGAACTGTCACCTTTGCCTTAGGATCACTGCTGATTCTGTTGTGTACTGTTTGTTCTATTCCATTGATCTCTTATTTCTTCCCACTTTGAGCTCCAAGTCTCCCAGGTTTTAGACTAATCTTATTGTATGCAAAATAAACCTCTATCATTTTTAAATTTGATTTGATTTTTGACAAACATGAAATCTCCTTAACTCTCTCCCCTCTCAATTCCCAGCCCTGCCTAAGGGGTGATTTTGGTGATTTTTCTATTAAGAGACATTTAGATTACCCACACTGCGCATCCATACTTCCATAAAAACTCTTATGATTCTAGTTGGCCATAAAGTTAGCATGTGATGGGGTTAATTTTATAAAGCTTTCTGCATGTGCCTGTAATTTAATCTAACTTAATCTTCATTGATTTATGTAAATTAGTAAAATATTGTATGTGGATTATGGGAAGTGATCATTTCCCAGTCTCATAAAAGATATCCAGCTGTGTCTACATTACCTGTAATGCAAACACTGTCCAATTGAAATGCAGTCAGGAGGGGACCGTATCCAGTAAAGATGAGTTGAAGAAGCCAGGGGGGTTACTCTCGAGAGCAAGCAATATACTGGCTATGTAGATGAGATCAGAATTTTGTATGGCTCCCAGGAGTGACCCCAGAACCAACCCCGGGAGATAGCACAAAGAGACTAATTCAATCTTCACACATAAATCTGTAATCTAATAAATCTGTAATGCTATCTGGCACAGAAATAATTAATTAAAGGATTAGATTAGACAATTTCTAGGTCTCTTTAAGATAGAAAAATCTATGATGTGATAGGTTTTCCTGTACAAAAGAGAGTAGACTCTAGAGAACAGAAATTTAATGGAGTGGGAGGAAACAGATTCAGCCCAATTGGGGAAGAACTTTCAGAAAACGGCACAGGAGCAGAAGGAGGGAGTTTCCTCCCTAGAAATATACAAGAATATCTTAAAGCTGAAATTAGTGCTGCCTCCTCCAAGTTGCAAACATTTCCCCACATATCTATTTTAGGGTGGCACATGGACTTCCTCAGCTGCCAACCACAGCTGTCAGCTGATTTTGGATATTTTTAAACAACCTTCATGCCCCCCAACTAGACTTATCCATTACGTTTGAATAATAGGTATTTCAAATATAACTGATTTTTAGTTTTGAATACAGGCTGATGTTATTTAGTTGAAAGAGGTGGTCATGAAAGGTATGTTTTCCTGAAGAAGGTGTGTCTACACAGAGTAGTGTGGTCAGCATAGCCAGAGTGCTCAGCTGCCCAGGGCCCCATACCCGCACCTCCAGTTGTGCCACAGAGAAAGATCCACTGTGTCTTTCCTAGGTACCATGTATGTTGTAAGTGAGAGCATACTTGTATATTATATTGTATTCTGATACTTTAAATTGCACATTCTGCACCCGGTTCTATGTGGTTAAAATTATTTGAAAAAATAATTTGTAATGACTCCAACACACTGTGTAAGACATTCATGGCTAACCACTGTCATACTCTTGTATGATAAAGTCATTCCCAGTTTGCCCTGTTATAAATAATACAGCCATTAAAAACATTTTAAAAGTTACTTCCTTAAAGCACACTCTCCCAATCACAATTTCTATCTCTAATCATTTTTCTAAGCCTCTTGATGTATTTTGCCGAATTGCTTCCAGAAAGTGTGTGTGTGCTCTTGGCTCTGAAGATGTTGGTGCCAGTTTCAGCAAATGTCCATCAACAGGGAGATGGTATAAAAGAAAATAAAATCACTTGGCCAGTTAGATGGACATAAGAAATGTCATTGCTGTTGTAATTAACATTTATTAGGTTACTGAGGGGGTCTTTTAAACTAATTAGTCATTCAGATTTACTTTTCTGTGAAATATCTGCTTGTGCTCTGCACTAAATTTATTATGCTGATTATGTCTGCTTTTTTTCTTACTGAATCATATACAGGGCTCACATCCCCCCCTACCCTCCCCCAGGAGAAATAACTGGGCCCTCCTGTTTCCACATAAGCATCACCTGCTGAAGAGAGATGTAGGTGCCTTCCAGCTCCAAGCCTCTCATGTACTGAGGACCCAACTTCCCACCACTCTCCCTTGAAGCACTCATCAAACAAGAGTAAACTTTCATCCTAAGCCAAACCAGCATTTTCCAAAAGACAACACAGGGCTTCCTATGTCTATCTTCCAGCACAGATCTAGGAAAGGAAATCAGTCAACCTCATCTATCCAGACAAAAAGACATCACATCCATCATCAACTAATAGCCTGCATTTGAGTGGCTTTTCAATGCAAATTTGGATTAAGTATATATTTGTACATATACATATTTAATGAAAAAATACACATAGCTATGAGTTATGTTTTCACTCACTGGTTCTCACAATTCAATATCAATTAAAATGAACTACTGAGCCTAACATTTCTGGAGTGGTGGTATTCTCAACCGTTGAGAATGGATGAATGTACAGGGCAGATAACAAGATAATGTTGATTGAAGAGGTATAAAAAGCCAAGTTTGGATGAGTGCAAGAGGCAAACATATCATGGTATGAGTAGGAGAAAGAAAAGGAAGATTGAGGAGAAGGCAAGAAGAAAATGGACATATTTAGTAACACCCTTTCCCTCTCTGGCCCCACACCACCTCTCAATTGCCAGTTACCCCCACCTCCTTCCCCCTAGATTCAAGAGCACTCTGGAAGGTATTTCTTTTACCTCCTGGACATTTGGATACATTTCTCTTTTCCAGCCTACCTGGAAATGATCTTCTAAATAAGCACCTTCTGTGGCAATTCAGTATGTTCTTGTCCAGATGAGAACAAAGTGGTACCTGGTGATTTAGTGAAGTCCTCTGGTCACCCAGTGGTCACTCAGGTCTCACCACTAAAGACGTGGAGATATTGTCTGATCACAGATGTTAGTGAGGTAGTAAACAATGGTGCTTCCTGTTTTAAAACAGGCTAGCTTCTCAGGTTTTGCAAGTTTTCAGAAAGATATCAAATTTGTTATAGTTCTTCTTTTGTTATTATTGACAGCTCCCACTAAGCACTCAGTTGAGTAATCATGACACTCAGTGGCTATCTCAGAGGCACTTGGCTCCCGCCCTGACACTGCTTATTTTTGGTGTGGAGAGGGGGCTATAATTCCTCACTAAGCATTACTTTGACCCAGGGGGAGTCAGGATGAAGAATGAACTGAGAATCTTCCCCATAATGGAAGGAAAACAACTAGGGAATAATCTCATTATTCTGCAGGGGCCTTCCAGAGACCTCAGTGGGGCAGGTCATCACAGCAAATTTAGACAACTCACGAAGACTTGGGTTTGAGTTTCAGTTTTGGCCCCCCAGCTGCATGGCCTTGGGGTAATCGTTTATATTTGCTTTCTCAGGTGCAAACTGGAAATGGTGATATCTGTGTCATAGGGTTATCACGGAATCAACTAAGATAAGTCTGGAAATCTCTTTAGAATATTCAGAGTTAGGGCAATGTAAGGTGTAAACCACGTTCCATGGTGACAGGAGCTTCACAGGGCACAGTTACTTTGCCTGCTACATGTGCTAATGGGCCCTGGGGACTTAGCATGATGCCAGGCACAGGGAAGATATGCATCCAGTGTTTGTGGGAAAAGCTCCAACTATATATGAGGTGACCTTGATGGCCAACTGGACAAGTCAATGAATTCACCATGTGTTTATCAAACATTTGCTATGTGCATACGGCTGTGCCATATGCTTCATGATAAAGGACAAAGGAAAGGGTGAGGATAAGAGAGATGAAGAGGAGAACAGGAAGGAGAGAGGGGCTCAGTCCTTATCTTACAGGTTTTATAAGCTTATTGGTGATCAGAGCTAACAGAACTGAAAAAAATACCCAGAATACTCAAATATAGTTAAAAATAGTAAAAAAGATGTTAAATTATTTAATCTGCAACATACTCAACATAGTATATTCAAATTGGCTAGAATTTTTTTTTCCCCGAATGGCAGGAAGAGCTCAGACTGCTGACTGCCTGGGCCCCAAACCCACTTTTTCTACCTAAAAGTGATAAGGCCTTGAGCAAGCTACGTAACCTCTGTGTTCCTCAGCTTTCTCTGCTGCAAAGCATTAGAGCAATGCCTTCCTGGCAGGATTTGTGTGAAGTAAATAAATTAAGACAATGTGGAAACCAGTGTGTGGCCAGCACCGTGTGAGCATGCGTCCTTTTGTTATGACGAATCCTCTCATTGAAAAAGGGCATCATCTCAGGGAGGCCTGGAATATACTGTAGTGTACTATGGTCTGAGTGATTACATGGGTCACCAAATGCAAGTTCTGAGGAGTTCAGAAAAGAGGTCCTTATAGGCTGCAGGGATTGGGAAAGCTTTTATGGCAAAGCAAGGGTCTCACATTTAACCAACTTGGCCATGTGGAAGGAGGAGGGAAAGTTTCCAGGAAAGGGTACATAGACCTACCAAAGCCCGGTGAGGTGTGTCGGTCCCTCCACAGGGGCAGGCAGGAATGAAATTAGATGGCAGATATGCTTGGGTCCCAATGCTTGGAACCAGGAGCCCAGGAAGATTATATGTAATAATATGCACATAAGATTATATATGTCAATCCATTAGAATGACAGAACTTCCAGCTCCGCAGAGCATTCAGAACAAGCAGAAAGTCAGCAGAGCATGAATTCCATAGTATCATTATTGCTGGTCCAAAAGGCTTCCGCTCCCTTCCCTGCATCCAGGGAGTTTTAGCCCCAGACCATATGAGGTATTGACAGGTGGTTGATGGCATCTCAAGAAGGGGTAGGTATGGGCCTGGTGGAGGTAGAGAGTTTGGAGCCAAGAGTAGAGGGAGGTAAGATGGACATTGGTCTTGACTAGATTATAGAGTTGAAGAGTTTAGAAGTAGATTCCACAGGTGTTTGGGAGCTCTTGAAGGTTTTGAGGAACAGTACTGGTGTCACCTTATTTGAGAGCTTTCTGGGAATCCCCACACACATTTTTCTGGGTAGAAATCCATGACAACCTTTAGACTTACTAAGGAGATTATCATCCCAGAGCTGCCTCGGTGAACACTCCATGGGGCACCATGGCACTGCAGTGTGGTCAACTGCTCCCTTGGAATTGCACAATCCACCACAAGAAGTGAGGCTTGGTAATCCCCTAACCTGCAGATAAGGGAACCAAGATCACACATGACCAAAGGGCAGAGTGGGAATCCGAACTCCAGTCTCCTAGGTTAGCACTGTTTTCTCACCAGCAGTGGCGTAGAGTGGACCTGGGTTTAGCCAGCCTCAGCCACATACAGGTCATATGGATGGGTTATTTAGCCTCTCTGCATCCAATTTCATCATCTACAGTGGACATTATAGCTAATCCAGTCCACAAGACAGGGGCTTAATGAACAGTCATAGCTACCAACTGGCATCTCTGCAGAGAAGAAACTCTGTAGCAAAGCATTCCTCATCTGAACTCAACATTTATGAAGACATAAAAAGCATTTGAAGATTTCTGTAAAAAAATCTAGATGAGCCAGGCACATTAGTACATTCCTATAATCCCAGTGGCTTGGGAGGCTGAGGTAAGAGGATCACAAGTTCAAAGCCAGCCTCAGCAACTTAGCGAGGCCCTAGGCAACCTAGCAAGACCCTATAGGGCTGGGCATATGGGACCTTGGAAAAGAACAAAGTGGGTAGGAGTGAGCATTACTGCTTTTAATAACAAAGAAGGTATTTTAAAAGAATCTCCATGATTTCCAACAGTTTTTCTATTCACAACATATCAAAGTATAATTTAGTTGAACACATTTTAAGTGTACAGTTCAGTAAATCTGACAGTTGCATATTCTTGTGCAATACCACCACAATCAAATATGGAATATTTCCAGCTCCTCCCAAAATTACTTTATGTCCTGGGATTGCAGTCAGTAATCCCCCATCCCCAGTCCCATGCAACCACTGATTTGCTTTATGGCACCCTAATTATACTTGTTCTAGAATTCATATAAATGGAATCATATAGTATCTACTGCTATGTCCAACTTTTTTCTCAGCATAATATGTTAGCAATCCATTTGTATCATTAGTTCTATTAGTAGTTGTAGGGTCCCCAGTGTCCCCACTTTTTTCTCTGTCCTGAGAAATGCAAGGACTTAAATATTCCCAGACACTGATAGAGTGTTTAGGTTGTTTCCCAAAACACTAAAGAGAACTAATCCTTGGATCATAAGGCAGGGATAAGAGGTTATATTAGAAAACCTCAGCTCCAGGATAGCACTAAGCTATTTTATTCCCCATCCATTGTTGAGATCTCTGCAGTACTTTGCAAATTCCCCTAACAAGCACTTGGTACTCACATTAAGAAACAAATAAATCAGCCCAATAAAAATATCTCAGTTGACATTTCACCAACCAGAAAAGATACAGTGATGGCAAATATGTGAAAAAATTCTCATAATCATTAAGTATTTGGAAAAGGCAAATTAGAAGTGTAACGAGGCACAGTGGTGCCTTATTCGAATGACCAACTTTTGTTTTTCAACCAACAGTATCAAGTGTTAGTGAGGATACCAAGCAATGGGGACCCTCATGGCTAGTGGGAATGCCAAGGGTACAGTCACTCTGAAAATAGGGTGGTTTCTTAAATGTAAAATAAAATACACTACAATTTAAAGTTACTCATTTATGTGTTAAGAAAGACTAAAAATGTCAATCTATCAAAATGTTGTGACAACCTTCAAGGAAAGTAGTTTGGTTTTCAGAAATATGTAATTGAAAAGCAGTAGGCACTATATGAAAAGAACTGAATATATGTGTTTAATTAGAAAATGTAAGCAGATCTTGATTTCTCTTGTTCAGAAATTATTGTCTCAGTTCTGAAGAGAGGAAAGAGATAGGCATCTGGATTATGAAAAATAGTGGTTTCATTTTTGCTGCATAACAAATTCTTCAAATGTTTCGGCTTAAGACAATGACTTACAAGGAACCCTCAAAGCTCTGGAGATGGAGATATTCTTAGTTTTAACCTGTGGGATCCCATACAAGGCTACAATTGGGCAGCATCTGAGGGGCTGTGTCACCACACGACTAAATCAAGAGGTATTTGCCAAAGAATATAGATTTTAAGTTCTATTCTATGTTATAGCATGGTAACCAAGTTAATATATTGCATAGTTGAAAAATACTAAAAGAATAGATTTTAACTGTTCTCAGTGCAAAAATATACATATTCCTGTTTTCACCACTTCCTAGCTGTGAGACCTTGCAGGTTACATAGCCTCTCTACGCCTTAGTTTCCTTATCTGTCAGTGTTGTGTTGAAGACATAAGCTAATTTGTGTCAGGTACTTAGAACAGGTGTGTGGTCAACAGCCACATGCTCTGGCTTTCATAACCACTAGTTATTGGTGATGGAATCAGAGTCCAGGCATGTGGTGGGGAGCCCTCCTGTGCCTCACTCTCAGAGGCCATCACTGACCACTCTACATTGAAGTTCAGCCCCTGCTTTCTCTCTCTCCTCAGGTCTATCCTGTTGGCTGTTTGCAGAACAAGTTCCAAGGATTCCTCACCTCATACCCTTGCCCTCCTCCTCCTTTCCTAAAGAACTTTTGGCAATAATGTCCTAGACTCTTGTAGTGTCCCAGACAAGGTCCAGACTCCTGAGATTGAGTTTGTGAACGATTCCCAGCCTGCGGCCTCCTCTGCTGCCTGTCCTGCTGTGTGCTGCCTAATTCAGACCCTGCTGGGAGAGCCTCGGGGGACCCAGTGTAAGGGAACTTGACAACTAGCATGCAGTCCCATGTGGGGTGGCAGAACCTCTGTTATACAAAGGTTAGAGGAACTGGAAATCTCTGGTCTGAAAAAGAGAAGAGAAGAGGGCTCATGGTGGAAAGGTTACGAGGAAGCAGACCTCTACTCCAGGGAACAAGAGCAGTCTCGATAGGAAGTCTTCTCCTGGAAGGGGGCGGTCCTGGGAGCACAGATAGGGCTGAGGGAGCATAGCCCAAGTGGCCTTCTACCTTCCATGTTCCCACCACCATGGGGCAGTTCCTAGCACCAGCAGTCAGGCCTGGCCTGCTTATCACTGTCCCTCCTGCCTGCACACACTTGGCATTGGGTAAATATTTGTTAAAGAAATGCAAGAATGAAGGAAAGACCATGATTTTCATAATAATTTGTTATTGTTTCAAAAATAAAAAAAAGAAAGAAAATTTTCCTCACTGTTACGTAAGGGGTTGTATTAGAAAACCTCAGCTCCAGGATTTTTCATTGTGCTTCTGTAGACTCACTCTCTGCCATAAATCCCCCACTTGAATCTCATAGGTACTCACTGGTCCCCAGGCATGTCCGGGGCAGTCCTACCATCTCAGGTTTGCTCATGCACGTCCCCCCTTCTCTCTGCTCATCTGAGTCCTACCCCTGGTCAAAGCCCAGTTTCCCCATGGTGCCCCTTTCTCCTTAGGAAGACTGGATGCTGGCTTCCAGGCAGTGCAGAAATTTCAGCTTCCTCATGTGTAAGTGAAGAGCCTATCAACATTCTCATGGTTTGGGTTAGGTGAGCTACAGGAGTTTAGAGGAGTTTGGATCTGGAAAGCTCATGGTTAGGCGAGCTAGCCATGAGAGGTATTTCCACAGTACCTGGCTTGTAGGAAGTGCTCCACCAATGCTGACCAGGACTGGTTGTATGTTAATGTTGTAGGACTTTGTATTCATGTCTCATGTTCATTACTGTGACAAAATACCTGAGAAAACCAACTTAAAGGAGAAAGATATATTGTGGCTCACAGTTCTGGAGTTTCAGTTATGGTTGCTTGGCTTCATTGCAATGGGTATATGGTGAGGCAGAACATCATGGCAAGGGACATTTGGCAGAACAGAGCTGTTCACCTTATAGTAGCTAGAAAGCAGGGAGAGAGAAAGTGAGGAAAAGGGCTAGACCAAGATATACCCTTCTAGAACATGCCCCCAGTGACCTACTTTCTCCAATTAGCCTCCACCTCCTGTAATTTCCATCATGTCCCAATAGTCCATTTAATTATGAACCCATCAATAATCTACTCCATTGATGAAATCAGAGCCTTCATGATCCAATCAATTCTCCAAAGCCCCAGCTCTGAACATGGCTGCATTGGGGACCGAGCCTACAACACATGAGCCTCTGGGGGACTTTCCAGATCCAAACTCCTCTAAACTCCTGTAGCATTTAGCATCACTTCCTTAGTCTTCTGGTCTCAGTATCATCTGAAGAGAAGCAGTGCTTCCCTCTCCCTTCCCCCTAAATGAGCCTGTTCACTCAAACTATAAACCTGGACTGATTTATCTACTGAGGGAAAGGCAGTCACAGAAACACAAGCAGCTCTCTTGCAAAATATAAAGGGGCAGAATTAAGCTAACATTTCTAGCTAGGTTTCTAAAACTCCACTAATTTAAATGTCGCTCCACCTCCAGTAACAGAACAGAAGAAGGTCACGGGTAGGTACACACATCTCCCTTCAAGAGGAGGGTGTGCAGCGAGAACTATGGATAGGAGCGAGCCTCCATCTAGGAAGTGGGCCCAGGCAACTCAGTATCCAGCACTTGCAGCAGACTTGGAGGTCCCCTGAGGTGATGCAAATAGACAGAGACCTTCATTTCTTTATGAAACCAACTGAGTGTGGGTGACAGGGTTGGAGGTGAGGAGGGTGTTGGGGGAGGTGGAAGGAAAGCCCAACAAAGAGGTCCAAAGGGTGATCGTCCTGGAGTGGAAAACAATTGTTTGGGTTAAGTTCATGGGGGGATGTTGATTCCAGCCCTGTCTTGGGACAGGGAGCAATACTATGTGCCCCAAGGAAACAAGGGAGTGACATTGTGTGCCCCAGGGAAACAAGGAAAACTGGAGCAGGGAGCATTTTCATTGAGGGCCTGGTCAGGACAATGGTTGCTCATCAACCGAGGGATTAAGGTTTAGAGAAAGTTAAAATGGGGCTACTTTATGTGAGGATCAACACAGCCACATACAACTAGAAAAGTGGCTGAGCACAATGTGGGGGCCTGAGTGGGCTCTATCTGGGCAGGGGATGACCCTGGGAGACTGTGGATTAGACTCTCCACAGGTGTTCAGGAGCCTTCATCCCCTTCTGGTTGCAGATTGTCTGTTGATTAAACAAACCAACCTGTCCCAATGTGTGTGATATCTATTCTGATCCAAGCATTAACTTTCTAGCTGCCATAAAATCCGACACCTATGTCCTCCCTCCAGGGACTTTGAGGTATCTAAGATGGCTTTTCCAACAGAGGGTGTTGTGGTACTCTGTGATGTTTCCCTTAAAGGAGATTCTCTCACACACTATTTGGGAAACACTCACAGAGATTCACAGTGCATTAAAGTCTCTTGAGAAGTCCTGCAATGATGAGTTCATTTAAAACTTTGCCCTGCCAGCATTTCCCAAACCTGATTTCTATTTAGAAAAAAAAAATGCTCTTTTCAACTGCTAATATCTCTCATGGCTGGGATTCTTTTTTTTTTTTTAATTTTTTATTGTGGGTTGTTCAAAACATTACAAATTTCTTGACATATCATATTCCACACTTTGATTCAAGTGGGTTATGAACTCCCACCTTCACCCCATACACAGATTGCAGAATCACATCAGTTACACATCCATTGATTTACAAATTGCCATACTAGTGTCTGTTGTGCTCCGCTGCCTTTCCCATCCTCCACCCTCCCCCCTCCCCACCTCTCCCCTCCCCTCCCCTCCTCTCTCTCTACCTCCTCCACTGTATAACCCTGAGGGTCTCCTTCCATTACCATGCAATTTCCCTTCTCTCTCCCTTTCCCTCCCACCTCTCATCCCTGTTAAATGTTAATCTTCTTCTCCTGCTCTTCGTCCCTACTCTGATCTTAGTTACTCTCCTTATATCAAAGAAGACATTTGGCATTTGTTTTTTAGGGATTGGCTAGCTTCACTTAGCATAATCTGCTCTAATGCCATCCATTTCCCTGCAAATTCTATGATTTTGTCATTTTTTAATGCAGAGTAATACTCCATTGTGTATAAATGCCACTTTTTTTTTTATCCATTCGTCTATTGAAGGGCATCTAGGTTGGTTCCACAGTCTTGCTATTGTGAACTGTGCTGCTATGAACATCGATGTAGCAGTGTCCCTGTAGCATGCTCTTTTTAGGTCTTTAGGGAATAGACCAAGAAGGGGAATAGCTGGGTCAAATGGTGGCTCCATTCCCAGCTTTCCAAGAAATCTCCATACTGCTTTCCAAATTGGCTGCACCAATTTGCAGTCCCACCAGCAATGTACAAGTGTACCCTTTTCCCCACATCCTTGCCAGCACTTGTTGTTGTTTGACTTCAGAATGGCTGCCAATCCTACTGGAGTGAGATGGTATCTTAGGGTGGTTTTGATTTGCATTTCTCTGACAGCTAGAGATGTTGAGCATTTTTTCATGTACTTGTTGATTAACTGTATGTCCTCCTCTGAGAAGTGTCTGTTCAGGTCCTTGGCCCATTTGTTGATTGGGTTGTTTGTTCTCTTATTGTCTAATTTTTTGAGTTCTTTGTATACTCTGGATATTAGGGCTCTATCTGAAGTGTGAGGAGTAAAGATTTGTTCCCAGGGTGTAGGCTCCCTATTTACCTCTCTTATTGTTTCTTTTGCTGAGAAAAAACTTTTTAGTTTGAGTAAGTCCCATTTGTTGATTCTAGTTATTAACTTTTGTGCTATGGGTGTCCTATTGAGGAATTTGGAGCCCGACCCCACCGACTGTAGATCGTAGCCAACTTTTTCTTCTATCAGACGGCGCGTCTCTGATTTGATATCAAGCTCCTTGATCCATTTTGAATTCACTTTTGTGCATGGCGAGAGAAAGGGATTCAGTTTCATTTTGTTGCATATGGATTTCCAGTTTTCCCAGCACCATTTGTTGAAGATGCTATCCTTCCTCCATTGCATGCTTTTAGCCCCTTTGTCAAATATAAGATAGTTGTAGTTTTGTGGATTGGTTTCTGTGTCCTCTATTCTGTACCATTGGTCTACCCGCCTGTTTTGGTACCAGTACCATGCTGTTTTTGTTACTATTGCTCTGTAGTATAGTTTGAAGTCTGGTATCGCTATACCGCCTGATTCACACTTCTTGCTTAGCATTGTTTTTGCTATTCTGGGTCTTTTATTTTTCCATATGAATTTCATGATTGCTTTCTCTATTTCTACAAGAAATGCCATTGGGATTTTGATTGGCATTGCATTAAACCTATAGAGAACTTTTGGTAATATCGCCATTTTGATGATGTTAGTTCTGCCTATCCATGAACAGGGTATATTTTTCCATCTTCTAAGATCTTCTTCTATTTCTCTCTTTAGGGTTCTGTAGTTTTCATTGTATAAGTCTTTCACCTCTTTTGTTAGGTTGATTCCCAAGTATTTTATTTTTTGAAGATATTTTGAATGGAGTGGTTGTCCTCATTTCCATTTCAGAGGATTTGTCGCTGATATACAGGAATGCCTTTGATTTATGCGTGTTGATTTTATATCCTGCCACTTTGCTGAATTCATTTATTAGCTCTAATAGTTTCTTTGTAGAGCCTTTTGGGTCTGCTAGGTATAGAATCATATCATCTGCAAATAGTGATAATTTAAGTTCTTCTTTTCCTATTTTTATGCCTTTAATTTCTTTCGTCTGTCTAATTGCTCTGGCCAGTGTTTCGAGAACTATGTTGAACAGAAGTGGAGAGAGAGGGCATCCCTGTCTTGTTCCAGACTTTAGAGGGAATGCCTTCAGTTTTTCCTCCATTCAGAATGATGCTAGCCTGAGGCTTAGCATAGATTGCTTTTACAATATTGAGGTATGTTCCTGTTATCCCTAGTTTTTCTAGAGTTTTGAACATAAAGGGATGCTGTACTTTGTCGAATGCTTTTTCCGCATCTATCGAGATGATCATATGGTTCTTATTTTTAAGTCTATTGATGTGGTGAATAACATTTATTGATTTCCGTGTATTGAACCAGCCTTGCATCCCAGGGATGAATCCTACTTGATCATGGTGTACAATTTTTTTGATATGTTTTTGTATCCGATTCGCCAGAATTTTATTGAGGATTTTTGCATCTAGGTTCATTAGAGATATTGGTCTGTAGTTTTCTTTCTTTGAAGTGTCTTTGTCTGGTTTAGGTATCAGGGTGATGTTGGCCTCATAGAATGAATTTGGAAGTTCTCCCTCCTTTTCTATTTCCTGAAGTAGCTTGAAAAGTATTGGTATTAGTTCTTCTTTAAAGGTTTTGTAAAATTCTGCTGTATACCCATCCGGACCTGGGCTTTTCTTAGTTGGTAGTCTTTTTATGGTTTCTTCTATTTCCTCAATTGATATTGGTCTGTTTAGGTTTTCTATATCCTCCTGACTCAATCTGGGCAGATCATATGACTTAAGAAATTTATCTATGCCTTCACTATCTTCTAATTTATTGGAGTATAAGGATTCAAAATAGTTTTTGATTATCTTCTGTATTTCTGAAGTGTCTGTTGTGATATTGCCTTTTTCATCCCGTATGCTAGTAATTTGAGTTCTCTCTCTTCTTCTCTTCGATAGCATCGCTAAGGGTCTGTCGATTTTGTTTATTTTTTCAAAGAACCAACTTTTAGTTTTGTCAATTTTTTCAATTGTTTCTTTTGTTTCGATTTCATTAATTTCAGCTCTGATTTTAATTATTTCTTGCCTTCTACTTCTTTTGCTGTTGTTTTGCTCTTCTTTTTCAAGGATTTTGAGATGAAGTATGAGATCATTTATTTGTTGGTTTTTTCTTTTTTTAAGGAATGAACTCCAAGCAATGAATTTTCCTCTTAGAACTGCTTTCAATGTGTCCCATAGATTCCGATATGTTGTGTCTGTGTTTTCATTTATCTCTAAGAATTTTTTAATTTCCTTCTTGATGTCTTCTATAACCCATTGATCATTCAGTAACCTATTGTTCATTCTCCAAGTGATGTATGCTTTTTCCTTCCTTCTTTTATCGTTGATTTTCAGTTTCATTCCATTATGATCAGATAAGATGCATGGTATTATCTCTACTCCTTTATATTGTCTAAGAGTTGCCCTGTGACATAATATATGATCTGTTTTTGAGAAGGATGCATGTGCTGCTGAGAAAAAAGTGTAACTGCTTGATGTTGGGTGGTATACTCTATATATGTCAATTAGGTCTAGGTTATTAATAGTGTTATTGAGTTCTATAGTTTCCTTATTCAACTTTTGTTTGGAAGATCTGTCCAGTGGCGAGAGAGGTGTGTTGAAGTCTCCCATGATTATGGTGTGGTGGTCTATTAGACTCTTGAACTTGAGAAGAGTTTGTTTGATGAACATAGCTGCACCATTGTTTGGGGCATAAATATTTATGATTGTTATGTCTTATTGGTGTATGGTTCCCTTAAGCAGTATGTAGTGTCCCTCTTTATCTCTTTTGATTAACTTTGGCTTGAAATCTATTTTATTTGATATGAGTATGGACACGCCTGCTTGTTTCCGAAGTCCATATGAGTGATATGATTTTTCCCAACCTTTCACCTTCAGCCTATGTATGTCTTTTCCTATCAAATGTGTCTCCTGTAGGCAGCATATTGTTGGGTCTTGTTTTGTGATCCATTCTACTAGCCTGTGTCTCTTAATTGGTGAGTTTAAGCCATTAACATTTAGGGCTATTATTGAGATATGGGTTGTTCTTCCAGCCATATTTGTTTATTTCTGTTACTAAACATGGTTTGTTTTCCTCTTTGATTATTTCCCCCCCCCTTTACTGTCCTACCTCCCACTGTTGGTTTTCATTGTTATTTTCCATTTCCTCTTCCTGTAATGCTTTGGCGAGGATGTTTTGAAGAGATGGTTTTCTAGCTGCGAATTCTTTAAACTTTTGTTTATCGTGGAAGGTTTTAATTTCATCCTCCATCCTGAAGCTTAATTTCGCTGGATACACAATTCTTGCTTGGAACCCATTTTCTTTCAGTGTTTGAAATATGTTATTCCAGGATCTTCTAGCTTTCAGAGTCTGTGTTGAAAGATCATGGCTGGGATTCTTTACGAGCATTCTTGGAAGAGCTGATCTGATGATTAGTTAGTGCATTATGCAGTACCATTCAATTGCACACTGATTTCTGGCCCATTACGTCATTTTGGCGGAGGTCTCCATAGCAGCCTACAGGGTTAGCAGGGATGCTCCCACTATCTCCATGCTGTAGATGAGGAAACCGAGACTCAACCCGAGACTTGATCACAGCCACAGAGTGAAGGGCCCGTTCCTTCACTGGGCTGCACCTCAGAGTTTGGACTAGCCATCGGGTGCTCTCTTTTTTTCCTGCATTGTATCACTGTTGACAGATGGCTTTTGTCCTTCAGTTGAACATGAGGATGGCATCAAACCAAAAGGGAAGTAGAACTCAAAGTGGTTTCCTGAGGTCAAGAGTGGCTCGTTTTGTCTAGGCTCCTCCTATACCAGGCAAGAGATTTGGGGTGCTTCTCATGAAGCTGGCTGCTCAGGACACTCAGCTCATAGGAAAAACCAAGATAATATGGGAAAACTTGGCCAAAATGCTAATATTCTCCAATGTCATGTTATATTAACTCCTAAAAATTCATGGTGGGAAAAAAAAAATCCCAAACTACAACATAAACACGAAGATAGCTTAGGTGTGCAGGAGAATGTGAGCAGAAAACAACAACAACCCTTCAGAACCACAGAAGGAGCCAGAAATTTCTTGCAGAAGAGCTCAGGTCAGTGTATGACCTTGAGTACATGAAAGGAAGCAGGCCAGAGCAGCAGGGAGAAGTTTCAGCTTATCACACCATCTTCTGTAACAGAGCTCCAGGTGCAGGAACTTGGGGCCTACCTGGGACAGAAGGTCAAGCTCCAGCCAGAACTTCTGTTTACTGGCCTTTTCCCAGTGAAATTAGTGGAAAGGTTTATGCGGCTGGGAGGGCCTGCCCTGGCTCTGATGGTGGAACTTGTTTCCATTTTCCTCCATTGACATCAGGAGACCCTTCTGCAAACCCAGACATCAACAGAAGCAAGTCTGCAAAAAAGCCTTCCCCTGATAGACCATTGTGCAAGAAGGAGTAGAGTGAGAACGTGGAAGCTGAGCTGTGTGGGGAGGCTGCGGGCTGCTCCGCATTTGAAGATAACAGAAAAGCAAAGGCCAGTGTAAGCATCAAATCTGAAATGGAACCAAGGATGGAGCAAACCACCCTTGTGGCCGTGAGCACGCACCTTGAACACCACCAACCACAGGCAGCATGATTGACCAGGGCCCTGCAGCTGGGCTCTGTGATCTTGGCTTCCCATGGCTCCCCCTGCTACCAATACCTGAGCTCTATGCACATTCACATGAGTTTGGAGATAAGAATACATCTGTGAAGCTCTCGCCACAATGCATGCCCTAAACATATTTATCAATTCCAAAAGTTTCCTCTTATCTCTTATCATCATCATCATCATTATTATTATGTGATGGCAACACAGCATAAGATCTACCCTATTTGCAAATTTTTAAGTATGTGGTGCAGCATACAAACCACAGGTGCTATGCTGTTCAGAAGATCTGTAGGACTTATTCATCTTCTGTAGCTGAAACTTTGTACTCTGACTAGTGCAGATAGATCTTTAAGCTAATTTCTCCTCTCTCTCCCATTAACAACCAGAAATGCATCTCATCTGCTTTGTTCATAGCTGGGTAACAAGGTGTTCCAGAGGCTTCTGTGAACCACAGTGGCTGGAAAGACACCTAAGGGGCCACATCAGGGTGGACAGGAGTGGACATTGGAGGTGATGTGTTGCAGCCCACTGCCAAGATTAATCTGGACACTTTAAAAACACGTCAGAGCCTCTTTTTGAGCAATGCAAATCCTGAGTGAATAAAAACTGTGCCAAGTTCCCTGCTCTGGAAAGAGACAAAAAGGACCGACAAGATGTCAGTTGTCTTGGTTCCCACAGGGCGCTACAGACTCAGCCTAATGAGACAGTGAACAGGAGGATGGGTGAGTAGCAGGGACGGGGTTCAATGTGGGGGCCACACTGACATCCTGCCAGGGACCCTGCTGAGGGCTTTCCATGCCGTCTTCTTTAAACTTCTCAGTGGCCTGTGAGGTGTGTTTGTTTACCATTATCATCGGAGGGCCTGAGGAGAGTGCTTAAGCTACTTGTCCAGGATCGCACAATCAGAAAGAGGCAGGTTTGTCCCAGAACAGGCTTCTCTCAGAGTCCAGTCCCTGGCACCCAAACTAGAGGCTGAGGATGTGGCTTGAAGGCTACGACTGGCCAGTTGGGGGAATGTTCCTGTTGGCTCCAGACTGCCCGTTCCACTCCAGACACTCACGCCGAAAAGGCAGCAGTTTGTAAGTTGGGACACCTCTACTCTCATTCCACTTCCAGTCCTCCTTCTAGAAGAAATAGATGGCGGTGCCCAGCTGTGACCCCCTGAGCCCCTCTTTCCATTCCTGGGCACCCTCCACATTCTGCGTTTTGGCTTCTGTGACTCTATGAGATCTTCCCTCAGAGTACCATTCAGCCCACCTGTGCCAGGAACCAGAAGGATCCCTCTGACTCCCTTATCTTGAGTCACAATGAACTCTGTGGCATAACTCAGGCTCCAGAGCCTCTCTGCAGGATCAGGTGAAGGCTCACTCTGGAATCTGCTGGAGATCACACAAATGACACCCAAGCTTGTCTTCTTCCATCCCTGTCCTGCTCCCCTACTCCCTGGCTGGAATATTTTAAGAGCATTTCCTTGATAAATTTCTTATACATGAATCTCAGCATCTGGGATCCTATCTTAAGCCAGGGAGTTTACTATATTGATAGGGTTGTTGCTTTTTAAAATAATTTATTAAGGGTATAATTTATGTACAATATATATCCCTGAAGTCTACAATTTGATGGATCTTGATGTCAGAATACATCTGTGAAACAGTTCCCGTCATTGACACAAAACATTTCCATCACCCCCAAGAGATTCCTTGTGTCCTTTGTAAGCCATCCCTGCCTCCATCTCCAATGTAACAACCACATTTTTCTGGTCCTTAACATCAGTTTGTTTGTTTGTTTGTTTGTTTGTTGCAGCCCTCTGCCTGAATGATTAGCTAATGCCACAGATTTCAAGGGCACTATCCCTCTTCAAGGTACCAATTTCTATTTTAGTTAAGAAAATACTGGCTACTCCAAACAAATCAAAATATATAATGGATCTAACAGCATAATAGTGTAATAGCAATTTTGTAATACTAATAAGATTACAAATTGGTTGGCAGTGTTTATCCAAGCATTGATTCCAGGCTCTGGGCGCCTTCCATATTGCAATTCTGATGTCACTAAAGTTGGCATCCAAGAACACAATTTATACAGCTGCGTTGCCTAAGGGGAAAGAGTCGGTTCATGAAGGAATGTTCATGGAAGGGCTCTTTGGGTTGGCCTAGAAATTGCTCAGCTGCTTCTGCTGACTGGAACTCACTGAATTCACCTCACACAAAGGCTGGAGAGGTTAGAAATGCACCCACCTGAGAGCCCAGAGGCCCCCAGTGTTCTCACATACATGTAGCTATCTGACCAGAAAAGGATAGAAAGAGGAAGAAGAAAGAGACCCTGATAATATGATCTGTTCATCATTGACACAGTAATGACACAACAAAATAAACACAGATAAGGTTAACTATTATCTGTTGAGCAGTTGTATGAGGAACGTTTTGTTGTGAATTATCATACCGATCCTTTCAACTGTCCAATTTACAGATGAGGATTAAAGCAATGTGAACTTAAATGACCCGACCACGTTTGTACAGTTCTCAAATGTGTAGATTTGTGCCCAGATCTTCACTGTTTCCAAAGTCTATCAAGAACATCAAGATTATGTCGTGTTATTCAAGCATTCTTTTTTTAAAAAAATATTTTTCAGCTGTAGGTGGACACAGTACCGTTATTTATTTTATCTTTATGTGGTGCTGAGGATTGAACCCAGAGCCTCACACCTGCTAGGTGAGTGCTCTGCCACTGAGCCACAACCCCAGACCTTCAAGCATTCTTAAAAGACCAGAGAAGATGCCTCCCACAACTTAGAAGTCAGGGCAGACGGCTAAGAAGACATCCACACCACAGACTTAAGGAGGAATGCGTTAAACTCGGCCCTAGGAGATGTAGTTATTTCATGTTTACTACACTGGCTACATTTTGAGATCAGTGAATCACAAGGAAAAGTCTTTTTTTGAGATGCAGAATGAATAGGCACATTTGAAAATCTGATCAAGAAAAAATTCTCTATGTAAGAAAAGGGATAGAGAGAGTGGGATGGAGTGTGGAAAATTTCCACAGAAAGACAAAGCTGGTACCAGTGAGACTGACAAGGTTGTGAGACTGTAAGGAAGAAAACAAGACTCAGCAACTGCACAGCAGGTCCAGAAAACAGAAATGCTGAAATGGGGTTCTTAGGAAGAGTTGCTGTGTAGCATAAGTTGTTACCTTCCTTTTGGTCATGAAAGATCTCTAGTATTTTGATCAGGAAAAGATTTAGGTAACTCCACAGCTAGTATATTATTTCCAAGTGCACACAGAACTTTGAAAGATAAACCATATTTGGGGGTCTCATGAGTTTTTCAAAAATTGAAATTATATAGAGTCTGCTCTCAAGCCAAAATACAGCTAAAATTTAATAACAGAAAGATAATAGGAAATCCTTAAACACTTGGAAATTTAAAAACATAAATAACCCACGAGTCAAAGAGGAAGTCTCAAAGGAAATAAAAATACATAAAGCTAAATGAAAACAAAAATATGATACTGTTTTCAAGATCTGTGATAGGCAGCCAAAGCAGTTCTTAGGATGAAATATGTAGCAACAGTAAATGCTTCCATTAGAAAAGAACAATCTAAAAACTATAGCTTACATTCCTTCCTCAAGAAATTAAAAAAATAAAAAGCAGAGTAAGAGAAACCCCAAAAGAGCAGAAAGAAGGAAAAATAAAAGCCCAAATAATAAAAAATGAAAACAAAGCCAATAATGAAATAAAAAATGGTTTCTTTTTAGAAAAGCAAAAAAAAAAAAAAATAACAAACCGTTAGCAAGACTGGTGTGTGTGAGAGAGAGAGAAGGAGGGGGAGGAGGAAAAGGAAGAGAAAGAAGAAAAAATCCAAATCACCAACATCAGGAATAAAACTGAACATACCTCGAAAATAAAAGAATACAATGAACAATTTTATGCTCATATGATAAAAGCGCAGCCAACGAGGGACAGTGAGAAACTTCCTCAACTTGATAAACTGTGCTTACAAAGAACCTAGAGACAACATCATGCCTAAGAGTGAAAGACTTTCCCATAAGATCAGGGATAAGGCAAAGGTGTCCATTCTTAACCCTCCTATTCACCTGGATGGTCTAGCCAGTGCAATAGGAAAGAAAAATAAATAAGAGGAATACAGATTGGAAAGGAGGAGAGGAAAGCATCTCTACTGAAGGTGACAGGCTTATCTACATGGAAAATGTCAAGAAATCTCTCAAGTCTAAGGATGTCAATTTTTCCCCAATTGATATATGAGTTTAAGGCAATTTACATCAACATTCCAGCAAGAAATTTTTGTAGTCATCGATAAACTTGAATTTGCATGTTAAAAAAAAAAACCCACAGGGCTTAGAATAGCTAAAGTAATTTTGAAAAATGAATAATGTGGAAGGAATAACTTCATCTGATTTCAGGACTTATAATATAGCTCCAGGAATCCAGACAGCGTGGTATTGGAAGATCATTGAACAAAAAGGAGAACTCAGAACCAGATTCACAAATACACACAACTGCTTTTTTCTATTTTTTTAATTGATTTATCTTAATTGGTGTGTTATTGTTACATGTGAAAGTGGAATTCACTGTGATTTATTCACACATGCACAGGACACAGTGGGCTAGTTTCATTCTGCTGTTCCTCCCTTTCCCATCCTTCCTTTACCTCCTTATTCCCCTTCCTCTACTCCACTGACCTCTCTTTTACTTTCATGAGATCCCCACTTTTTAAATTCCTCAATTCTCTCTCTAGCTTCCGCATATAAAACATTCGACCCTTGACTTTTTGTGTCTGGCTTATTTCACTTAGCCTGATGTTCTCTATTATTATCCATTTACCAGCAAAGAACATAATTTCATCCTTTTTTATGTTGAGTACACTGAGATTTCATCTCACTCCAGTTTGAATGGCAATCATCGAAAATAAAAATAATAATAAATGCTGGAAAAGATGTAGGGGGAAAGGTACATTTATATATTGTTGGTGGGGCTGCAAATTAGTACAACCACCATGGGAAGCAGTATGGAGATTCCTCAGAAGACTGGGAATGGACACCTGCTTTTTAACAAAGGCACAAAGCCAGTCAATGCAAGGAGTATAGTCTTCTTAAACAGCTGTGCTGAAGCAATTGGACATTGGTGGGCAAAAACAAAAACAAGCAAATAAATGAAACACCTTAGCCTGAACTTCATACCTTTATATAAAAACTAAACCAAAATTTAAATGCAAGACCATAAACTTTAGAAAATAACATACAAGAAATATTTTGCATCTAGGTTAGGTGAAGAGTTTTTAGACTTTATACCAAAAGCACTATCCATTAAGAGAAAAATTGGTAAGTGAGGCTTTATCAAAATTAACAGCTTTGTTCTGTGAAAGACTCTATTGAAGCAAATGAAAAGCTGCAGACTTGGAGAAAATCCTTTTGAACAATATATTTTTCAAACCAAATATCTGTATTTAGAATTCAAAGAATTTTTAAATCTCAAAAGCAAAAAAAAAAAAAAAAAAAGCAAGCAATCCAATAAGAAAATGAGCTAAGACATGAACAGACATTTAATTTATGGGGATAAATTAAATTTATTTTTAATTTAATTTAATTTAATAATGGATTAAACACATAGAGAGCTGTTCTGTATCATTCGCCATTAAGGTAATGTAAATTAAAACTACCACAGGACATTACTACATGGGTATCCGAATGACTGAAATAAAAAATAGTAATAAAAAAGAGAGAAGCTGACCAATCATATAATGCTGTTGGGAACATCTACTGCGAAAATAACATCCATTCTGAAAAGAGTATGGTGTTTTTGTTTGTTTGTTTGTTTTAAACAAAACTAAACTCATTATTTACATAGGACTCAGCAGTGTAGCATTCATACAGTAACATGTCTAACAAGCATCAAAAGTTTTTCACATGTTTATACCCATGTAACCAACAGTCAGGATATCGACAGGACCTCAGAATTCTTCCTAGAGCTTCTTCTCAGTCAGTGTACACCTCCACAGAGATCATTGCCATTTTATTCCTATCATCATAGATACTTTTGTCTGTTCTTGAACTTGGTATTAATGAGGTCATAAAGTGTGTAGTTGTAGTAGTTTGTTCTTTTATTTTCCTGCACAGTATTCTAACACACAAATAAAGCACAACTTATCCATTTTACTATTGATAGGTGTGTTAATCTGTTTTGCATCATTAAAACAAAACACCCAAAGTAGGCTACCTTTAAAACAGTTCTAGAGTTCCAAGGTCAAGGGGCTGCATCTGGTGATGACCTTCTTGCTGGCAAAGCTGTGAGGTGGTACAGGACCTCATATGGCAAGAGACAGGGAGTGAGTATTTCTGGGTCTCTGCTGGTCCCTCCTCCTACTCTTTCAAAGCCAGCAGGATTCAGTGATGGAGTTCCAAACTAATGATTGATCTAATCATTATTACCTCTCAAAGGCCCCACCTCTAAACACCATTGTCAGATTGCTTCCACCATTCAATACCTCACAATGGTGATTAAACTTCAATACATAACACCTTCAGAGAAACATTCAACTCATATCCAAACCAAAGCAATAGAAATTTGAGATTTCCAGTTTGGGATTATGATGAAAAAAATCACTATCAATATTCTTGAACATTCTTTTGGGATTGTGTGTTCTTGTTTATCTTGAGTAGAAATGCTCAGTCATAGGGAAGGCATATGTTTAGCTTTGCATACCACTAAACAAGTGGCCATATCACTTATATTTGCGCCAAAAGTGTATGAGAGTTCTAGTTGCTCCACAGCCCTGTGAATATTTGATATTGTCTGTTTGGGGGTTTTTGTTGTTGTTGTTATTGTTCATTTGTTTTTTCATGTTATTCTGATGGGCATATACTACTCCTTCATTGCAGTTTAAATTTTCATTTCTCTGGTGATTAATGACATTGAACACCTTTTCATATGCATGTTTGTCATTTGTATATTCTCTCTGAGAAGTTCCTGATTGAGGCTTCTCTTTTCTTTCTTTTTTTTTAAACTAAAAGAAATTAGGTTATTGGTGTTTTTCTTATTGGCCTATTTTAGTGGCAGCCCCTTTCTCCACAGAAAAGTCTTAACTGGGCTTCTCCAGAAATCTTCACCATGCTTGATTTTAGGACTGCCAGCAAAAGAGTCTCTACAAAAGAGTTCAATGTAGATAAACCTCCAATTTTCGTGTTGCCCTGTTTTACTTGGCCACTGGCCAGGAAGAAATCAGCACTTCAGGTGCTGGACACCCCCTTACTAGCTTTTCACAAACTTGTATCCAGTATAGTAGTTTCTAGAAATGTATAAACAAGGCCTCTGGCCCTGAGCTGGGCTTCACAGAGATGTCTACATTTCTAAGATAAGAAAAGTTACCAATTGGGCTCCACGGTAATAGCTGGCAGGGGGAGGAAAGAAAGGGGAGAAGAAGCTCTCCCCTTCTCAGGTGCTGTCCTTGAAGGGTTAACTTGTCCAGAACAGTGAAAGAAAAAGCTGCTTTTATGTGAACTTCTGCAGACTGTGAACTTCTGAGCCCCTCCCCTTACATGCTGGGTATAAAATTCTGAAACCACCTGAACTTGGGGTTCAGGGAATTAATTGATTACAGCAAAAGCTGTGCCCTCTGAACCTGGCTACAGCCAAATAAAACTGTTTCCCTCTGTCTTTGGTGCCTTGCCTCGTCTGTCCCTACAACACTATAAGAGTTTTAGTGTATTTTGTATGTGAGTCTTTTATCAAGAGAGGTATTCCTGTCCTGTTTCTCCCTATGGTTACTCTTCCTCAGTTCTATCCGGCTCCTGATATCTCCCTGATGGTAACTAATGATGATTTTATTTTCAAACACCTCTGATATTTAGATTCTAAGATATTAAGATTCTAAACCCTGCTTAAATTACCTACAACTCTCCAATACCTCCATCCATGTCTCAAACATACTAGCACACTGCCTCTGGCAAAATTCTGAGTTACACACAGCGTTAAAAAAAAAAAAAAAAGTCTGTCTTGTTTTCTCCTTCATTTTCAGGAACAGAAAAGATTTCTTAATCCCTGAAACTGAGGCAGGCTTTTGGTTTTTCTCTGATATGCAGATGTTAACCCACAATAAGAGGGGGGCAGGGGGGAATAGAAGTTCATTGGATTAGACAACGGGGAATGAAGGGAAGGGAGGGGGCATGGGTATGGGAAAGACAGTGGAGTGAATTGGACCTAAGTTTCCTGTGTTCATATATGAATACACAACTCAACAATACACAATAATGTGGAGTTACAAGAATGGGAAGTTATACTCCATGTATGAATAATATGTTAAAATACATTCTACTGTCATGTTTATCTAAAAAGAATAAATAAATAAATATTAAAAAAGAAATAGAGGCAAGTTGAAAAGGGAGAAGAAATTTATATAAGCACGACAATGTTGCTCTGAATGAAAGATGTCAAACTATATTCACGCATGCTCTTGCTTTCTCTTGTGTTACCTGCCCCCCCCCCCCATACACACACACACCAGCCTTAATTAGCAAGTCCTTACATCAACCACCACTGAGACACACAGCTTAGGGCTGGGCTCATAGAAAGCACATGAAAAAGATTGAGTATGATCCAGCTGCCAATAAGTGTAAAAGCTAGTGGGAGGGAAAAAAAAAGTAATACAGGTGCTATGATACACTAAAGTGTTGTGTATTAGACAGTAAGTACATAAATAAGTTCAGATTCTAGGAGTTTTAGGACTGGGTATGCAGTACAAGTGTTGACTTGGGCTGGACGTGGAAGGAAGTTTCTAGAGCACTTCCTTGAGATACTCTTTCCTTCCCCTTTTCAGCATGGGAGTTTCTTGACAACTTTCTTGCACGTAAGAGACAGTCAACAGATATCTGTAAGTTTGAGGCTTGGGTGAGGAAATAGCTGCATAGATGAACACCTACTGAGTGCCAGACACACAGTAAATCACATTCAATTCTTGCAACAGTCCTGAGGAGAAAATATTATGATTCTTATTCTGGAGGTAGGGAAACAGGCTCAGAAAAGTGGTAACGAAAATTGTCCGAAGTCACATGGATGGCATCGGATAGAGCCATGATTCAGAAACAGGCCTGGGGTGCTTGCTGTCTGTGCAAGATACCACCATTGCTGGTGGCTTGCACAAAGTAAGGGGCCTGGTGTGCTTGACCACTCGTGATGTTACAGATTAGAACCAGGCCTTGCAGCACCAGATCTCTGGTCCAAGACACAGGAGAAGTATGGACTCTGGAAGCCTTTTTCCTGAGCTCTCTACCAACATGGTCACATCCTTCCTGGGAAAGCTTGGGGGGAAGGCAAGGCAGAAGGCAAGGCAGCAACAAGATGGGGGTGAATTCTGGAAGAAAAAGTAATGCAACGAGGCTGTTTGTCAACCTCAAATTATAATGTTGGATTCTCCACATGCCCAATGTGGATAGAAGTTCATTTATCCCCATGAAACCCTCGCTTCCCCACCTCTACCTTGCCCATCTAGGAATGCTCTGGGCATGCCACGGCTCCTGGTCCTGCTTCCTCTGTCTCACCATTCTGAAATAGGACTGCAGATTTGGGCCCTTTGGTTTGGAGAATGCCAATCACCATTATCTTAGAGAATGGGGTGGCCTGGGAATCCTGCCAGTGTGACCTGCAGGCTCCTGCCCCAAAACTCAGGGGCAATATTTACTCTTAGGCTCTGTGGAGGTAGAAATGTCCCTGGGAAGGACCGAGTCATGACAGATATTGGTTACTGTGGTCTTTTAAGTCTTGAGTCATTTTCCTCTCTGTTTAATCTACATCCTGAGGATTTTCCACTGATTCTGTCTCTTCCCCCTACATGGTCACTTCTTTTAGTGGTCAGAGCCCCATCTGCCCTTCTGGAAGGCCTCTCTCTTTGGGCCTCTGGAAAAAAAAAAAAAAAAAAAAAAAGACCTGGGCTCTTTATCCTGCTCCAGTGCCCTGTCCAGCTAAGACCACCAAAAAGGAAAGGCCAAGGGCAAGAAATCCCCTCTGGTCCCAAACCTATGCGATCTGTGGAGGCCACCACCAACATCTTGGTAAGGACTCTGGGCCCTTTACAGACCACATGAAACAGTCATGACTAGAAGCATCTGAACAAGCAAGTATGCTCAAAATGGGAATTATGATATGAAAGGAACAGAGAGAGGAGAGGGCTGAGCAGGGATTGGGTAGTGCTTTGGGGAGGTGGGGAGGCAGAGTGAGGCCTAGGACAGTAGTCAGTCAGGACCCCTGGAAGACACATTTCTTCCGGGACCCATCCTCTTCTTGGACTTCAGTGGCTTTAGGCAGAGTTATTCTGCAAAGGGTGACAGAACACAAGATTATCATCTGGAAGATCTGAACACATTTCTGTGACAGGAAAACTGCAGGGATGGGGTCCTGGGAAAGTATGAACCCTAAAAAATGAAGGCCAGAAACAGAACAATAGTCACCTCCCCAAGAAAACCCTTAGAGGGAAAAGGAAGACAGCAATAAACCTACAACACCCCCCCCCTCCAAAAGGGAAGTATGAACTGGGTGTACGATGCCTCAACTTATGTAGACATAAACGTGTGGTTTGAACTTCTATTTGTGTGTCTTGAACCAGAGTCCAGCCAGGATGACAGAGGGCAAGGCCCAGGCCTCTCTCCAATAAACGTAATGGGGCTGTGACAGGCACCAGAGCAGGTGCATCCAGCACATGAAGGGTACCCCCTGCAACTGAGGAATTGGGAAGGTCAGACATTCAAGTAAACTCTAGTTTTCTGCCCAACTAAATATTTGTATAAACTCAGAATGCCAAATTCATATTGCCATCAGATGCCTTGGTCCTGGAAGATTTGTGATGAAAGAAGGTAGACATCTTCTCTGGACAGTCGTGGCCTAGAGGTATCTTGCAGTGACCGGCTGCCATCGTCTCTTTGGGAGGGAAAACCAAATTATAATAGAAATATAGCATTTGACAATTTCCAATTTTCCTGGTGGCCAAGTTCAAGATAACACCACCAAAAGAAGAGGTGGGTAGCCCAAGTAGGTTTAGATAACCATAAACCACTGTTCATGTGTTCACATTCAATAATGTGCTCAATGCATTACAATCACCATTTTGTCAATGCCCATAGTTGAGAAAAGCAAAGAAAAATAATTAATTTACCTTAAATTGTTAGCTACTAAGAGGCGAGACGAGGAGTTTAAAATTAACTATATTATCCTGAGTTAGATCCATAGTTCACAAGCTTTCCAGTTTCAGGAATTTTCTTTCCACCAAAGAGCTTTTCTTTGTGTGGATTACTGATATTTACTGTAGTGGAAATTAAAAATGAGACCTTAAACCCAGGAATTCTCTAAAACAATAATAAAACCCACAAGTTAATATAAATTATACTTTCATGACCATAATTATATTGTCCCAAATGAAAAACTTTGAGCGACAAGAGTGGCATTGCTTTCCATTTCTGCAAACCTCCCACGATGCCTGGCTTAATAGAAGTCAGCTGAATCTGTGCAGCCACAGCGGCAACCTGTTTGGTATGACCTATTGCTTTGGTTGAAGCCTGTGAAGGAAAATCAACCTCACAGAGATTCCTAGGTGTAAAGGGAAGACAGTGGTTTGGGGAACCACCAACAGTCCTTGGACCACTTTTTGAAGACTGCCAATTAGAAAAGAATTGCACCTGGTTCGAAAGTCAAATAGCACAAAATAACATAGTGAAAAATAAGGCTTTGTCTTTTCTGGCTACCTAGCTGTGCTCATCAGAGACCATAAATATTAGTGGTGTTGTGCCTCCTTCCAGGGACACAGGTGCCTCACGACAGGCACCACTGTAGTTCAAGCAGTGCAGCAGTCCATATGGTACACTGCCCTTGTCTGTCCCTGACACTCCAGCCTGAGGCCAGGTAGTGGGGGCAGGAGGAGGGGTGCATTTTGAACCAACATGTAAAGTGACATGGTAACCAAGGGGAAGTAACTAATCACCCATGCTGCAGCAAACATCCTTGTAATCTGTATCTTTTGTCACGTGTAAATATTTGGAAGATAAATTCCTAAAAGTGGAACTGCCAGAACAAAAGAACCAGGCACTTCAAATCCTGTCTCCTCTTCCAAGGGGCTTGATTTCTTGTCCCACCCACAACAGGAAGCATGGCCTTTCCTCCACAGACTCATCAACTCAGTGTTGGAACCAGATCTAGAGTTAGGTTAACCCATTTAGCCTCGGGGCGAGTCTCAAAAGTAGCTTATCTTTTTGGACAGCACAGTGAGTCTGTCCCTATGCCACATAACCAATGACAAATGGTTCCTGAGAACAACCTATACTCTGAAAGGTGCCATGCCTTGCCTGGCTGCCTGTTCTGCAGCAACTGCCACCCATTTCCTGCCCCCTCTGGTCCCCTGGCTGACTCCAACTCATCTCTCTCTTCCTGAGCAAGTGTAAATGTCTCTGCAAAGTGTTTTTGGCTCCAGTTATTTCCCTCTTTGCATATCCTGAGCCCTCTGCAGACTTCTTCTATCTCACTGGACCATGATATTCTAGGCCTGGGTGTCTCACACCTCAGTGTGCAAACAAATCCTCTGGGGATCTGGTAGAAGCATAGATTTCCATTCAGTAGGCCTGCGGTGGGGTTGAGAGTTTGCATTTCTTTCTTTCTTGTTTTTTTTTTTTTGCGGGGGGGGGGTACTAGGGATTGAACTCAAGGTCACTAGACCACTGAGCCACATCCCCAGCCTTTTTTTTTGTATTTTATTTAGAGACAGGGTCACACTGAGTTGCTTAGCTCCCCACTTGAGGATTATGAGTGAGGCTGGCTTTGCACTCATAATCCTCCTGTCTCAGCCTCCCAAGCCAGATAATCTGCATTTCTTTTTTTCCCCAGTTTTTAATTAATTAATTAATTATATATATATATGACAGTAGAATGCATTTTGATTAATTGCATACAATTGTAGCACAACTTTTCATTTCTCTGGTTGTTATCAATGTAGTGTTGCACCATATGTGCAGTCATACATGTACCTAGGGTAATGATATCCATCTATTCCACCATCTTTCTTGCCCCCATACCTCCGTCCCCTTTGCCCCATCAAAATTTCTCCATTTTTCCCCATGCACCCCCCTCCCCTTTATGGATCAGCTTCCACTTATCAGAGAGAACTTCGGCCTTTGGTTTTGGGGGGATTGGCTTACTTTGCTTAGCATGATATTCTCCAACTCCATCTATTTACCTGTGAATGCCATAATTTTATTCTCTTTTAATGCTGAGTAATATTCCATTGTGTATAGAGACCACAGTTTCTTTATTCATTCATCTATTGAAGGCATCTAAGTTGCTTCCACAGTTTAGCTATTGTGAATTGAGCTGCTAAAAACATTGATGTGACTGTGTTGCTTTGGGTATAGACTGAAGAGTGGGATAGCTGGGTCAAATGGTTGTTCCATTCCAAGTTTTCTAAGGAATCTACATACTGATTTCCAGAGTGGTTGTACCAATTTGCAGTCCCGCCAACAATGAACTAGTGTTCTTTGGCCTTGCCATCACTATGAACAGCAAGAGTCTAGTGATGATTCTCAAATTCTAACACCAATCAAAAGCACCTGGAGAACTTGTTGAGACTCACTTCTGGGTTCAATTCCATCTCCTGATCCTGATCCCATCGTCTATGGGTGGGGCCTGGGCATCTTTTTAAAAAAAAATTTTTTTTATAGTTGTAGATGGACCAAATGTCTTTACTTTATTTGTTTATATTTACATGGTGTTAAGGATGGAACCCAGTGCCTCACACATGCTAGGTGGGTGCTTTGCCACTGAGATACAGTCTCAGCCAGGGCTAATAAGCTCCCAGGTGACATTGATGCTACTGGTCCACAGGCCTCACCTTGAGTAGCACTAGTACTGAGCCTTGTCTGATTCATCTCTGAGGTCCCTTAACTACCCCTTGCTGGACATTTAAGAGATGTGTGGCATACAAAATCGAGGGGAACAAATATCAGAGTGAGCCAGCCATGTCATTTAGAGCTTTCAGTTGGGGCATAAGAGGTGACAGGTCCATTCATGTGACGGCCTGCAGCCTGGTTTTGCGTACAAAGGATCATTATCGGTGTCTGACCACTAACAGACAGAAGGGTGCCTCCTGTGGGTCTGAGTCCACATGAGCTGTTGCTCTGTCCTTAGGGACGCTTCCTTTCCGGCATGAGCACAGTCTGGTGAGAAGCCCATAGCACCAGACTTTGCAGGCTCTCTGGGACTCTGCCAGACATGTGAGTTTACAGCAAGGGAGAAGAGGGATCTTGGGAGCAGTAATGTGTACTTCCTTCATTCATAGGCGCTCAAATCCTGCCCCCCAGTGTCTGCTTCCTGCCAAGCACCTCCCTGTCCCCCCAGAACCTGTGATAAGGAGCTTACTCTAGGACTCCAGACTCATAGCGTCCATTTCCTGGGCAAGGGGCAGTGGAGGGGCCATCTCCTGCTCTCCCCTCAGAGATCTGCCTCCCAAGCAGACTTTTTCTCACAGGATCTGCCCTCTCATTCCCATGAAGTGACAAAAGGAAGAGGCAGAAGCCTTCTCTGTTCGATAGACGCCATCTTACCTGGTTGTGGTACCAGCAGCCATCTCCTTGTCCTGAGTGGAGCTGATCCGATCATGTCAGGGCAGAAAGATAGGAAGAACCTGGGTCCTGCATCAAACAGTAGAGCTGCTGAGTTTGTCAACTCAATAGCCATCCCCACTCTACCCTTGTGACTTTCAACCATCCGGACGTGCTTATTGAGCACCTACTGGGTAGAGATACAACAGCGAACGACAGCATTCTGGCCCTTGGAGAGCTGGCATTCCATTGCAGAAGAACCGTTGATAAATAACTAAGTAAAACATATACTATGTCTAGTGATGATAAGTAAAGCAGGGAAGGAAGGGGGCTGCAGATTCTATTTTAAATAAGATGGCTAGAGAATACCTCACTGAGAAAGCAATGCGTCCTTAGAAATGAAGGAAGTGAGGGAGCAGGCTCTGCAGCGCCTGGGAGAGGAGCCCCTAGGCAGAGAGCAAGGGCAAAGCCCCTGCGGTGGAAATGCACCTGGTATGTTTGAGGTCATTCATGAGCCGTTTTGGCTGGAGTAGAGTGAGGAAAGAGGAGAATGATGGAGATGAGGTCAGAGAATGAAGACCAGCCAGTGTGCCACCTTGAAGTCCAGCATAGGGGCGTGGCAGAGGACAGCTTGGCTGAAATAACTTTCAAAGATCACTCTGGCTGCTGTGTTGGAAACGGACTATGGTTTGGGTTGTGCAGGTTTTGGGTGGCTTGGACCAAGGTGGGGGGCAATGGATTGTGTGAAGGAACTGGATCCTTTAACATTCAAAGACAGAGCAAACAGATTTTTCAAACAGATTATATGCCAGGTTTGCAAGAGTGGAGCCATGGAGGGAGGCAGCTGCCATCTACCTCTAGATGAGGATGGCAGTGGCAGTAAAGAGTTTGGGGATCTGAGTTCAATTTGAAGATGTCTTTTAGAAAACCCAGTGGATTTCCAACACTTGAGCCGAGTCTGGATTTGTCTGGAGATGTGCTTTTAGGCTTCTTCAGCATGAATGTTACACTTGGTTCCATGAGAGAGACTGATGCCACTGAAAAAGAGTAGCTAGAAAAGGGGAGAGTTCAAGGTCTGGGCCCTGGAGCACGCCGTGTTCAAAGTTGAAACACTGAACAGAAACCAGCAGTGGGAACCGAATCGGAGCTGCCAGAGAAATAAGAGAAAACCAGGAAAGTGTGATGGCCTACACACACACACACACACACACACAACGTGTATCAAAGAAGAGGGTGTGAAGGCGATGCCAAATGTGCTGAGTAGTCAAGTGCAGTGAGAACTGGGGGTTGGCCATTGGATTTAGCCATCTGGGGGTCACTGGGGTCCTTGACAAGAGCAGGCCCCATGAAGTGGAATGAAAAGTTGGGTTCTAGGCAGGATGGGGGAATGGAAGCAGACTCAGGTAAAATGACTCTTTTGGGTTATTTTATTGTAAAGGAGAGTGAAGCCATGAGGCTGCACCTAGAGGTGGAATGGAATCAAGACAGACTTCATTTGCTTGCTTGTTTAAGATGGAAGAAGTGAGTGTGGGGGTGTGTGCTAATGAGAGTGTCCCAGTAGAGAAAAGAAAAAGAAAACTAATGAGACAGGAGGAAATTGCTAGAGCACTGTCCTCGAGTAGTAAGGGGTCCTGTGCAAAGGGACAGGGATGGATTTAGACAGCAGCATGGAGAATGTGTCCATGAAACAGAAGAGAAGGCAGAGCACAAGGTCCCAGGAAAGGCGGGTTGGGAAAAGGAGAGCTGGTGGGTGGGCTTCTATTTTCTCAGTGAGGTAGGAACCCAGGTCATCAGCTAAGAGTGAGGATGTCGGAGATTTAGAGAACGAATGTCTAAGAGAGGGAAATGCAGCTGATGGGCAGTAAGGACCCCTTGAATATGGCTACCGTCCATGTAGAGTGATCCCAGTCAGTAGGGTTGTGATTTTCTCCAGTCACATTCGACTTCTTGGGTGTAGGTGGGGAGTTGGATCCAGCCAGGATGGGGATTTTGGCAAGTAGTCATGACAAGATCAGAAAAGGGCAGAGGAGCTTAGGGTGTATACAAGGGAGGGATTATAACGATGGCCATGGATTCTAAGATGATGACATGGAGGGGTATGAGGAGGCTGAAGGTCAGTGGAAAATTGAAATTTCAATGGACTGTGGGTGCCACTTGACTCAAACAGCCTTTGGAGTTGAGGTGCTAGAGAAAGTGGGCATTGCAGGTGGGAAGTAGTCATCATAAGCCAGGATGCTGCGAACAGAGAATATGAAGAATGGCAGACTTGGTGACAGTAAGACCCAGGAACTATAATCGTGGAAACAGATGACTGAGAGGAGTTCAAGGAATTCCTTGGCTCAGGAACTGAAAGAAACAAGTGCATTGGGATGGAAGATAAAATACAGCCTCGGACTCCTCCCGTCCTGGTACATGCAGCGTTTTACAATGTGACTTTGTAGCTTCTCCAAAACAGGTAGTTTTTATTTCCTGAATGCTTGAATGTGGCTTAGTTTGGTAACTCAGTTGGAGCCAAACAGGGCAGCAGAAACGATAGCAACTTCTGAGGCTATAGCTTAAAGACACTTTGCAGCTTCTACTTTGTAATTTTATAACACTGACCCAAGACCACCATATGATGAAGCCCATCCTCCAATCAACTGAATGGGCTTCATGCAATGGCCTAGAATTAGAAGAAACCTTTTTTTTTTTGGCCATGTAGACAATCAGTGTGCCCCCGGGAGTAGGCAGCAGGAAGATCTGCATGGTCACAGCACCACTGTGCCTTCTCTTGAAAATTAACATCCTCGCAAGCAGCTGAATCTAGAAAGTCTGCCTGCCTCCGTGTCAACCAGGCTCCATGAAGTTGGGGTGCAGGAGCCCCACCCTGTCTTGGTTAATAAGCTAAGCTTTCTGAAATGTCGAATTTGAGTCAGGAAAGGAGAAGCAGAACAGGGCTTGGTCAAGGTCAGATATCATGAATGACGCACGCAAGATGCAAAAGGCAGGGGTGTGACATCAAAGAACAAGGGCCAACAGGTCAGGTCATGGGGTTGACCCAGAAGGGTGTGCCAAATAAAAAAAAATCAGAGTCCCAGACAAACTCAAGGTTACAATCTTCAGGTGTGCACCCTACTGATTGACACTTCTGTCTCTTCCCAGCATGTCAGGAAGCTATAACCATCCTCTAAATGTCCACTGCTGTGTTGCTGGTGGAGAAGAATCTCCTGGGTGTGACGTTCATTGACAAGAGCAACAGGGAAGATGTGTCGGTGAGCTTTCCCTCACTGTGACAATATACCTGAGACAATCGACTTTTATTTTGGCTCACGTTTTCATAAGTTTCAGTTCATGATCACTTGGCCTTGTTGCTTTTGGGCCTGTGGCTAGGCAGCACATCATAGTGGGAGAATATGGTGGAGGAAGCTGCTCACCTCATGGCCGCCAGGAAGCAAAGAGAGAGAGGAAAGGCCAGGGTCACATATCCCCTTCAAAGGCATGCCTCCATGATCTAACTTCCTGCCACTAAATTCCACCCCCTAAAGGTTCCATGACCTCCCAATAGCACCCCAGGCTGTGACCAGGTCTTTTTAATACATGGTCCTTTGAGGGGAAATTGGGTATCATATCCACCCACCTGTAAAAAATAAAAAAAGTGTGTGTGTGTGTGTGTGTGTATGTGTGTGTGATGTTTAAAGTGACACACGAATCTGGTATCTGTCATATCTTCCAGGGAGGGAAATGGGGAATGGGAGCCCAGGTAGGTGGACTTAACTTTAATCCTTATATTTTGTGTACTTAAAAACAACAACAACAACAACAACAACAAATTTTATCTCAGAGAACACCTGCAGACCAGTTGTGTCATCTGTAAAGAAAAGGGGATAGTAAACACCATGTCACTCTGAATGACACTAGTTTTCTCTCATGCATGCTGGGAATTAGGCAAGTTATTGTCATCTATAGAAAGCTGTTTTTTTTTTTTTTTGCATATACCCCTGGATATTATTCCTTGGGATGCTGGTCATACAAGCAGCAAAGCAAGCTAAGCTGATGTCACTGCTTTTGTAGCTTAGCTAATAAAACCTCTCTCCCTCTACAAATGGAACAAATGTACAGCTGTCCAGCCAATCATCACTGGGCCTTCTGGGGAGGCATCTGTCCAGCTCATTGCCACTGGACCTCCCCCGTGGCATTCCCAATAAACCTTATATCTCAAATCCCACCTCCAGGCCCTAGTACAACTGTTCTACCACAACTGGACAGTAGATGTCCTAGATGGTACACCAGCCGTTCTCAGAACTTATTAGACATGTCAGCTATTGGGCCCCATCCCAGACCCACGATCTGAATCTCTGGAGGTAGGGCCTAGAACTCTGTGTTCAAACAAGCCCGATGTAGATTTTGATGCATATTTAAGCTTGAGAACCATTGCTCTAGGACAGGAGTTCTCATTTCTCAATTTTTTTTTTTTTTTGCATATAACAATTCTGATGCCTGGGCTGCACCACAGTTCAAGTAAATTAAAATGTCTGAGGGTGAGACCAAGGCATCCGTAGTTTATAGAACTCTCCAGGTGATTTGAACATGTAGCCAAGCAGAAGCATTGCTGTTTGGGCCCTTCCTCTAACCCTGGGAACCACTTCTTAGCCTCTAACCTTTCTCATTCTTGTTGATGTGACAACCTGTAGTTGTTTCACTGCAACTCTTCCAAGTGGCCTCTAGTTCCAAATTCCCCCACCTTGCTGATTTGAGGGGAGTGCATGGCCAGGAGTGTGTGTGTGTGTGTGTGTGTGTGTGTGTGTGTGTGTGTGTGATGTTTAAAGTGACACATGAATCTGGTATCTGACATATCTTCCAGGGAGGGAAATGGGGAATGGGAGCCCAGGAGATAAAACCCAGTGGTTGAGACTGATCTCAAAGCAAACCAGGATATTTCTGCAGGTGTTAAGGAGCTATCCGAATCCACCCCAGGTCTGGTGCAAGGGCTAAGGGGGCAAGGCTTTCCCAGGACAGGGTGCTTCCTCCTGATGGGCTCCGATTGCAGCCTCAGGGAGGTGATTAAAGTTTCCCACACCTTGCTCTTTCCTTCAAGGAAGAGGAACACTGATACAGGTCAAGGCCAAAATGGCAGCCTTGAGAGAATGCTCACATTTTTTTTTTAGTGAGAGATGTCAAGGAACCATAAAAAGAAATGAATGGGGTGGGGCATCTCCCTTTCTTGGTGTCTCTTGTCTCTATACTCTCCCTGACTACACACATGTGCTATGACAAAGCTGAAGAGAGAAAGAGAGGGCCTAGGAGCGTGAGTGCATGTGTGTGTGCATGTGGTGTATATGTGTGTGTGTGTGTGTGTATACACACACACACACACATATTTAAATTTAAGGTGGCCAAAGGGATTCAGGAGGCTACACTGAGGGCAAAGGCAGAGAGCAGACACAAATGTAAGAATGTTACTGCATGTGGTCAAAGATTCCAAACCAGCAACCAGCTGAAGGACTTGTTCAGGACACAGAGCTTTCAGAGTACAGAACTTATTAGAGGCCAGGGACCAGACCACAGGCCACATTAAGCAGGGAGATCAAGCTGAGATAGAGAGTCAGGTTTGTCACCTGTTGACCTCATGACACGTTCCTTGATGGTCTGATAATAGGTCAGTATGTGATGCCACAACCAGTCTCAGGGTGCTTCTCCTTTTATGTCTTTCAGGTGAGGGGTCTACATGTCTTGTGAGATGATAAGCTCAAGGAGCCTGGTTTCTCTGATATGGGTTTGATACACCCCTGCATCCATGTGCTTCTGATTTAATTCCGTAAGTGAGCACCAATAAGTTATTTATTAATTTGTGTCTCAGGGTGGGGCTGTGCAGAGTGTGGTTGCTTACTTGTACTCAGAATGGAGTAACTCATGGCAAACTACTGCTTTATAAAATAGAGTAACTGAAGGTTGGGCACAGGAAGGTTAGGAGCTGCCCCCCCCCCCCCCATTTTATAGATGGCACAGCACAGTGGCAGCACAGGTGAGGAGAGCTTCAGGAAGCATCATTGACCAGAAGTCTTTCTTTCTTTTTAATATTTTTTAGTTGTAGATGGACACATACCTTTATTTTACTTGTTTATTTTTATGTGGTGCTGAGGATCGAACCCAGGGCCTCGCATGTGCTAGGTGAGCACTGAGCCCCAGCCCCAGCCCAACCAGACGACTTTCTCTGTGCCAGGAACTCTGACATTTTTCATGTTCAAGTTGACCCCAGCCTCCTCTGTGAGCGCAGGTGTTCATTATTCTCATTTGACAGAGTAAGAACCAAGACTTAGGAAGGGGCAGTGACCTGCTGGGATTTGAACTTGGCCTGTGTTTGACTCCTGCCTAAACTCAGCCAACTCACCTGTATTCCTTCCAGGCTGGAGATTTCTGGAGATGAAACCACTCTGGGGGGTTTGGCAGGGAAGGGACAGGGGAGCAGAGAGAAGAGGGCCAGTGAGCAGATGTGGAGTAGATTAGAGGTCCCAAGGACAAGCTGCCACCACTTTCTGTTCTCATTTATCAGCCAGATGGTTCTGAGGAAAAAGACTTAAGGTTCTGGTTTAAATCATTTCATTTGCAATTTAGGAAAAAAAAAAAAGCAAAGTCAACCCACTGACCACAAGAACTCTCTGCTGGGCCTCCTTCCCACACATACACATCCAATTGCTCCACAAGTTCTGGGGACAGCTCATTGTCACATACCTTGCGCAACTGAACTCCTCCCAACCTAATCCGCCCAATTCCTTCAGGGCAGAGCTCCAAGGAGAAGCCTGGAATTGGAATTGTAGCAGGGTGAGCACAAAAAATACTTGTAGTGAACTTGACCTCCAGGAGTTGGCCACTGGTGGGCGTAGCAGCCATTCATGAATACCCAGCCATACAAAAAGAAGAACTTCACCCTCTTCTTGTCATTCTGAAAGACTGCGAAACCTGACTCCAATCTCCATCATCTCACAGGAAGCTGAGCGCTTCCTACTTGGTCTGGACCTTGAACCTTGAATTCATACTCTAAAAGTTCCAGTAACTGAAGCTGTGTGGACAAAGTCCCGTGGAACCAGAGTAAGTGGCATTTGTCTTTTCTGTGTTTTCAGTTGCTCTTGCTTAAAGATATGCTTGGGGAATGATTTGAGGTCTCGGGAGATGTCTAAGTACTCCATTGATACATCTGTAAGGCAATTAATAGGGTAGCAATACTGAGGATACTGGAGAATTTATAAGGCCAGGTGCTCAGGTGTAAAATGCTAAAAAGAAAGCTTTCTTGAACATTGTTGGTGACTGATAAAGAAAGGTAGCTAGTGTGAAGAGACAAGAGGAGCCTTCTGTGTGAAGTTATTTAAGAAGAAATTATTTGCCATTTCTCCGTGTAAAGGCAAACCAAATATGGTATATGAGAAATTGTAGCAAGAGGAAAATATCTCTTAGGAAAAACATTGCAGATACTTAACCAATTTCTTAACTGGAACCAAGGATTCTCAAAATCAGGTCTGCTGACTATCTTTTGAGGAGGCAGGATTTGCCCACCCTGCAGGCAGAGAGCTGGCCAGATGGCCTCTCGTATATCCATTCTGTTCTATTAGCAAAGATGCAGGTTAGAACTTTGCCTTGAAGATAGAAGGGCACAGCAGCCACCTGCAGGTATCTACTCCCACTATTCCTCCCTAGAGGGATCTTAGAAGATTGCAGATATTCAAAGAGGAATTGGAAACTCCCAGAAGCTTTCATAGCCTGCCACCAGGCTAGGTGCCCTTCACTGATTTTTCATCAAACAGGACAGCTCTGAGCTGTTCAGTCTCTGAGGCCTGGGCAGTGATGGGTTAGTAAATGTGTAACAGTGACTTTTCCCTAAAAAAAGATCCCTGTGTTGTGGCGTCTGCCCATTTCCATGGTGTAAATACTGCTTCTGTGGTCAAGCTACTAACATGCCGAGTGTGAGTCGGGAAGAGACCTGCACCACTTTCTCTTATAAAACAGTTAAGCTAGCCAAAGACACTAGTGCTGGAAGGTTCCACGCTCCAAGGTGATAGCCGACCATTGTGCAATGACCTTGGGGTTGACTTTTGTAGCAGACTATTCGTGAGCCTGGAAGGTTCAATGGTGACACGGTCTTTTGGTCTCTCCTCCAAAGCCCCCGCTCCATCAGCTCCCTTTGGGAGTAGCAGAACCTGGAATGGTTGCATGCTACAGACAAGTGAGGGCAGTAGTCAACAGGGCCGGAGGTCAGGGCAGTATGGAGGAGGCTCTGCTCAATATGGTACCTGACCACGCAAGCTAAGCTTGCTTTCACATTTGCCAAAATTCCCCAGAAACTGGGGACAGCTTTGCATCCCAAGTTTTTTAGCTTTCACTGTAAACCTACCAGCCCACCTCAAAGGGCAGACACGGAGCCGTCTGCTCTGGTCAGCACTAGCAAGGGCAATGGAGGGCAGAAATCACTAGTGCAGTTTCTTTGGAGCCTACCAGCTTGGGTTCCCCAAAATGAGAACAAGGGCTGGTCAGGCAGAGATAGAGGAGGGAGCCACAGGGATGGACTGGTCGGAAAATGAAAGGCCCCCCACTTCTCACCCTAACAAAATATCTCACTTTCCACCCAGGGTGCCTGACACCCATCATATGTCTTAATCTCCAACAGTCACTGTAGAAAATTGAATTCTTAAATTTTTTATTTATTTATTTTAGCAGGAAAGATTTCTTAAGTACAGTAGAAGCATTAAACACCTGGATTCAAGACAGGAAATGGTAAAGTAGGTGCCTCCTACTTTACTGATTGGGATTTGGCCCAAATCAATGGGATTTGGGCCAAATCAATTCTGGTTCTTAATTTTCCAATATTTTTATTTTTAATTGGCACACAGTAATTGTCCATATTGAGACAGCACATTGTGACATTTGAATACATGTATGTAACCTGTGATGATCAGCTAAGGGTAACCGGCATATCTATTGCTTCATGCCTGGAACATTCGAAATTCTCTATGCTATCTATTGTGAAGTATTCACTTATTTGTTGTCAGCCATTGTCACCGTACATTGCAGGGGCACTCTAGAAGTTAGTCCTCCTGTCCTATACCCAGTACCCATCGGCCCCCCTCTCTCCACCCCCTCCCCACACCACTCCTGCGGCTATCCTACTCTCTACCTCCGTGTCATCAACTTTGTAGAAATTGTAAAGTGTCATTCACATGGAAGGAACTGTCCTTGTTACTGTCAAGGAAAATCACTTTCTAGATTATCTACAAAGAAACCTAGCAAGGGGGATTTGCAGGGTGGGATACAGACTCCAGAATAGGATTGAAATATAAGACATCCTGGTAGGAATATCATGGTGGGGAATGGTCCCAGAAAAAGGCCGCTGCAGGAAAGGTCCCCTGATACTGAATGCCTGGTAAGTGCTGGGGGTTAGGGTTAGGGTTAGGGTTAGGGTTCCCATGTGACATCTCCTTATGACTCTGAGCATTTCCTTCCTGACTCCCAGTCTTCTGTCTCTAGTCACAACCTTCCTCCTGGCCTGTGCTTCCTTTGAATCCTCCCCAAGGCTCCTACAGGAGGTCTGTGGAGTCACCTGCAGCTGGGCTGGTGCCACATAAGGGCCATGCAACATGGACCAGGCTGAGCCCATTCTGGTGTCCAGTGTCCTCACCTATGGAGTGATGGGGTTGACTGCTAGGGCTTCATAGTGGCAGCTTATTGGTGTTTGGGTTAAATTAATTTTTGCATTATGGGACATCCTTGGCTCTGTATGCCAAATGACAGTAGCATCCACCAGTCTTTGTGACAAAAAAAGACACACACACAAAAAAGATGCCTACACATTTTCACTCTGTCACCCTTGGCTGAGACTTTTTAAACCCCAAAGCCATGAAAAACTATTTGTGAGCTTTTAGTTCTCAGCCAGGACCATTTTCCTTCCCAGAGTCCTGTGGGTTCCAGGGCACAGGGCCATCACTGTGAGCAAAGGCAGGAAAGCTCAGTGGTTTGGGGGTTGGGCACTGAGAGCCCCCCACTCCTGGCTCTGAGCTTCCACTCTTGTTCTTGCAGGTGTGTCCCTGGGCATGTTTCCTAACACTCTGGACTTTGGTGTCATCTCCTCTAAAATGGGAATAATAGTTTGCCCTCTCAAGAGTCATTGAACACTCAGTCTGGTGCCTTAGCCCTTGGGAGGCACTTTGTGAATAGCATGGCACCTGCTCCCTTCCTCTGTGATTTCAATCCACTGAGCTTTTCCTTTACAGCACTTACCACCTAAGGGACTGAAAAATGATCCACGTGCTCATTTGTTGCCTGTTAGACTGTAGGTCCACAAGCGCAGAGGGGACCTGGGTCTCTCTTGCTCACCATTCCTTGCTCCAGGCATGGTAGACAATAGGCACTCAGTAAGCGCTTATCAGTGGTTGAAGAAATGTAACCGCTATCTTGTCCTTGTCACACAGAGCCCACCGCCTTTAATAGCAAAGTCAACCGAGGGATCATTGTCCTGGACCCACAGAAGGCGCCAGGATGGAGTTTATCACCACTACAGAGGACTATGAAGTGACCACTGAATATGACTATGGGGACACAACCCCGTGCCATAAGGTGGATGTGAGGGCCTTTGGGAGCAAACTGCTGCCCCCTTTGTACTCCCTGGTCTTTGTCATCGGCTTGATTGGCAACATCCTGGTGGTCCTTGTCCTCATGCAGCACAGGAGGCTCCAAAGCATGACCAGCATCTACCTCCTCAATCTGGCCATCTCTGACCTGCTCTTCCTCTTCACGCTGCCCTTCTGGATTGACTACAAGTTGAAGGACAACTGGGTTTTCGGTAGTGCCATGTGCAAGCTGCTTTCGGGGTCTTATTACCTGGGCTTGTACAGCGAGATCTTTTTCATCATCCTGCTGACCATCGACAGGTACCTGGCCATCGTCCATGCTGTGTTTGCAATACGGGCTCGGACTGTCACCTTTGGTATCATCACCAGCATCGTCACCTGGGCCCTGGCCCTCCTGGCTGCTGTCCCTGGCTTTTACTTTTCCAAGACCCAGTGGGAGTTCACCCGGAACACCTGCAGCCTCCACTTCCCTCACCAAAGCCTCAAAGAATGGAAACGCTTCCAGGCTCTGAAACTGAACATCCTGGGGCTGGTTCTGCCTCTGTTGGTCATGATCGTCTGCTACACGGGGATCATCAATATTCTGCTCAGTCGGCCCAATGAGAAGAAGGCTAAGGCCGTCCGCTTGATTTTTGTCATCATGCTCACCTTCTTCCTCTTTTGGACCCCTTACAACCTGACTATGTTTGTCTCTGCTTTCCAAGAGTACCTGTTCACCAACCAGTGTGTGCAGAGCAGGGAGCTGGACGTGGCCATTCAGGTGACAGAGGTGATCGCCTACACTCACTGCTGTGTCAACCCCGTCATCTATGTCTTTGTGGGCGAGAGGTTCCGGAAGTACCTCCGCCAGTTGTTCCACAGGCACGTGGCCATACACCTGGCCAAGTGGCTGCCCTTCCTCTCTGTGGACAGGCTGGAGAGGGTCAGCTCTATGACTCCATCCACCGGGGAGCATGAACTCTCTGCTGGGTTCTGACTCACACCCCTGGAGGGCAATCTAGGTGCCAGTGGGACTGACCTGCCCTCCCATGTACCACCAGGACAGGATGAAGAGGCAACACAGCTCTCCCAGCTTGATTCTGACACCTGTCACAGCATGGAATTATAGACACTTGGGGATCTTAAAGGTGGTGGTCTAGACTAAGTTACTTCTGGAGCTTCAATCTTTTCATGAACTTCTCCCTGGTGGACAATGTGTGACAGGGAGGGGCTTGGACAGCAGATATGAGTGAACATTAGCATTTGCAAATAAAGCCACTGCAGTACCAGATCCATCCCCTCCATCCATCACCAATGCATTGGAAGCAGTGATTTCCACAGCTGACTCTATGCTGAACCCTATAGCCAGTGAGTAGCCAGCAGGTGTCTATCCCCACCCATCCCCACGGTAGGGCCTGGGCTCTTGGAAGTCCTGGAGAACATGGAACTCAGAGTGAAAGGACTTGAGACCCAGTGGGAAAAAGGATTTTTTTTTTTTTTGCAGTAGAATAAGAAAGCCCTTAGAATTTGATATTTGCTAAAATCAAATACTTCAGCAGTAGGCTGAACATAGACCAGACTGTGCTTCCTAATACTCATAAAAGGAATTGATTCCTCACTTCCATTTACTGTTCTTTTCTTTCTGATTATTTTTTCAGAATCCCCCTTCCTTGCAAATTGAATGTGTTGGTAAATTCTGACAACTTTATTGCAGAAATCAATTAACAGGTGAAAGGAAGCAGAGTTGGTTTTCTTCCTACTGATTCTCCATCCAAACATTTTGGGTTTATGGATCAGAGCTGTGACTGCCCCCATTGGGTCTCACAGCAGAAAAATGACTCCTGTACCAATTGGCAGTGTCTGAGGCCGGAAGGGAGGATGCCCACAAGGAAGAGGCCCAGCCTTGGGGGTGGTGTGGTGGGGACTCCATCTTGGTATGAGAGGCTCAGGGGCCCTTAACACAAAGCCGCTCATGTACTCTGTTACTGTTGTGTTTAGTTAGCAATATGCTGTGATCACGTCCCTAGGACAATAAATCATTCAAAGCCTTGTTTTGGATGCCCGTACTGAAGTCTACAGTAGGGATGCTCCATCTGTTTCTCCATCATGGCTTGCAAAATCGATTTGATCCAGCAGTGGTGAGGACCTGCTGCATTCCAAGGACACTCCTGGAGCTGTGGGAGACACTGGTGTGCCAGGAGAGCCTGTTCTTGCAGAGTGCTCAGCTCAGTGGGGTGCACAGGTACAGAGATGCCAACAGAGTGCAGGCCAGATGGGTGGGGGCAGCTGTGGAGCTTCTGGTGCCAGGACAGCAGTAGGCTGAACGTAGACCAGTCTGTGCTGGGGTTGTAGCTCAGAAGTAGAGGGATGGAGAGCATCCTAAACTGATGCATGTCTCACATTAGGATGCAGTGACAACTCCGTCCTCTCCCATTTTTACGGACACTACAGTTGTATTCTTACCAAGCCACCTTCTCCCTTTAGATCAGGACTGGGGACTGACTGTGTACACATGTCATCTTTGAACAAAGAGGCTGGTGTCATCATGGTGTGGCAAACTTCTATTGGCAGGGAGGGGTCACACTCAGGTGGATATCAGCTCTCCATCTGAAAAGCCACCAGCCAGCCCTCTGCAGAGTGGAGAGGAGGCTCAACAAATTAAGAAACATCTGTCCACCACGCCTTGTAAAATAACTGCACCAAAAAAACAGCATTTGAGCCACAGTGATTTTGTAACAGGGAATGTTACCCAATATCCTCCAATTTCATTTTTGAAGCAATTCTTACCTCTCCCCTTGTTATAAAGGCAGTTTGTGTTCAATGGTAGAAAACCCAGAAAAAGCTGAAAAACACAAAGAAAAAAAAATGAAAACCCAGAACTCAAATCTGGCCCTCTCTAAGCATGTTCGTGTTCTGATGCATCTTCTTTCATGCTGTTTCCTAGGTGCACACACATAGGCACACGATCACACGTACGATCTTTGTGTATGTGTGTGTGACTTCAGTCATGTTTGACACACGGTAAGTGCTAAGTAAATGCTGGTTGAATGGAGGTCAACCAATTTCCACATCTATAAAGTGAGGCTCAGGAGGCTGTTCTGAGCATTAGATGAAATAAAACAAGTGAAGCAGGACAGTCTTCCTCCAACTTGACGTGGTCAGACTTCTGACTCCTCCCTGCCCACACCTTCCTCCTTCACCCAAGACACCCAGCTCTTCCACTCCACCTCCTCTTCCCAGGAGCCTGTGTTCCTGGGGCTCAGCCCCAACTTCCTTGTTATTTGCTCCTACTTCGTTTCCCCCGCTTCATCTTTACAGAGGGGCTGCCAGGAAAGCACAAAGAATTCCTCAGTGCATCCAGATTCCCCATTGGCTGCCAATATTTTGCCACATTTGCCTTAAATTTATCATCCTAGGAGAAGGAGAGAGATTTGTTATACAATATCCTCCTGCACCATTTGAAAGCAAGTTGTGAGCCCAGGGTATACCACCTTTAGCGCTTCATCGTGTTATTACTATTGAGGAGGATGTTCTCTCACCGAACAAACAGGAAACAGCCCTGTGCAATATCACCAGAGGATCTACAACCCTCTTTCCAATTTTGCTCACTTGGCAAATAACATCATTTGGAAACCCTGGATCCAAAATCGCTGATTTAACTTAGTTGTCTGCCTCTCCGATTTCTTTCAATCCAGGATCCCAAGCTTCTTTAAACATTTATGGACTTTGACATTCATGAGCACCACAATCAGCTGGTAGACCATCCTTCAGCCTGGGTTTGCTGATGTCTGATGATTAGATGCAGGCTACCCAGCTAGTGCAGGCATCTCCAATGGGACAGATGCTGTGTTCATATCATATTAATATGTCTTTCTTGTAAATTGATCTCAGAGTCATTAAGAAATATATCACAACTCTTTTATTTCTATAGATGAAGAAAGTCATGCTTTTTAAATTTTTTAAAAATTTGTTTTAATTAGTTATACATGACACTAGAATGCATTTATGCACTTTGATATACATAGATGGGATATAATTTCTCATTTTTCTGATTGTACATGTTGTAGAAGCACATTGGTCATACAGTCATATATATACATAAAACTAATAATGTCTATTTAATTCTACTATCTTTTCTATTCCCACTCCCCTTCCTTCTCTTCACTCCCCTCTACCTAATCTAAGTTAACTCTATTCTTCCCTAGTCCCTAGTTAACTCTATTCTTCCCCATCGTGATTTAGCATCTGCATATTAGAGGAACGTTTGGCCTTTGATTTTGGGGGGATTGGCTTATTTCACTTAGCATAACATTCTACAGCTCCATCCATTTACCTTATTTAAAGCTGAGTAACATTCCGTTCTGTATATATATACCACATTTTCTTTATCCATTCATCTATTCAAGGACACCTAGGTTGGTTCCATAGTTTAGCTATTGTGAATTGAGCTGGTATAAACATTGATGTGGCTGCATTACTATAGTATGCTGATTTTAAGTCCTTTGGGGATAGATCAAGGAGAGGAATAGCTGGGACAAACGGTGGTTTCATTCCAAGTTTTCTAAGGCATCTCCACACTGCTTTCCAGATTGGTTGTACCAACTTACAGTCCCACCAGCAAGGTATGTGTGTTCCTTTTTCCCCAAATCCTCACCAACACTTTCTGTTGGTTGTATTCTTGATAACTGCAATTCTGACCAGAGTGAGATGAAATCTTAAGGTAATTTTGATTTAAATATGCTATTCTCTTGTCATCTGGACACCATTGTCTCTAATGAGAAGTCATAAGTTATTGTGTCCTTGTTACCCACTCTATGAAATGTGTCATTTTTTTCCCATGATGACTTTTAGTACTGTCCCTAACCTTAATTTTTAGCATTTTGGTTTTATTTGTGTTTATCTTGTTTAGGGTTTATAAAACTTACTGAATTTTTAAGTTGATCTTTCCCCAATTTGAAGTATTTTAGGTCTTCAAATACTTCTTTAAAAAAACATTCTGATCAATTCTCTCTCTCTTCACCTTCTAGGATTCTGATTATACCTTCATTAAACTGCTTAATAGTGTTTCTAATGTCCTTTCTTTTTCTTTTTTTTTTTTTTTTGGTACTGGTGTTGGAACCCAGGGATGCTTAACCACTGAACCACGTCCCCTTTTATTTTTATTTTGAGACAGGGTCCCACTAAGTTGCTTAGGGCCTTGCTGTGTTGCTGAGGCTGGCCTTAAACTTGCAATCCTCCTACCTCAGTCTCCTACCACCACCACCACCACCACCCACCACACACCCTGAGCCATGACACCTGTCTCCCCTTTTAAGTTCCTTTTTTTCCTTCTTAAGATGTGTTCAGTAATTTGCATTCAAATTTACTGATGAACTTCTATTGCCTCTAGCATGCTGTTAATTACCTGTTAATTCACCTCCAGTGAATTATTTCAGATACTGCACTTATCATTTCTAGAATTTCCATTTGGTTCTTTAATATTGTTTCCATTTTCCCACTGAGATTTTTACATCTGTTCACTTATTATAACCATTTATTATTTTAAGTTCTTGATTATAATATTTGATTCAAAGCCCTAAAGTGCTAGTTCTAATTTCTCAGGTTATCTTGGAGTTTGTCTTTATTAACTTTAAAAAATTATGGGTCACATTTTCCTGCTTTTTCATACACACACACACACATATATATTTTACTGCATGCCAAAAATTGATGGTATATTAGAGGGTGTCTGTATTATTATCGTCCTGTAAAAAGTACTGAATGCCATTTATTCTTGCCATGATTGTTAAATCATTATTGTATCCTTTTTGCCCTGACCAACTTAGTCTTGTTCTTTGTTAGGATGTATCTATTTCAACTTGGAATTTAGTCCCAAGGGTTGGCCTTTACTCTAAGGCTGTGGTCCTCAACAGCAACAGCATTACTTGTTAAAAATATGAATTCTTGGGCCCTCTCTCAGAATGACTAAAATCGAAATTCTGAGTGCAAGCCCCAGCAATCTGTATTATAATAAGTCTTCTAAGGGCCTCTGATGCATGCTAAAGTTAGAAAACACTTCTCAGGACATAACCTTTACTCAAAAGATGTGACAGTTTATCCTCTCTGGCTGGGCCATAACTTTACCTTTTCCCAGTGCTATTGCAAACCTTGCAATCTCTATTCAGCTCTCAGATCCTCAGCAGCCACTCTCTCTCATGCCTTGAAGAATCTTCCTTCCTTCTTTCATATGCCTTCCTTCAGCCAAGGACCCAAACAAAAAAAAATGTTTTCCTTCCAGCTGATGGTGATATAGACTGAACTCATTTACATCTGCCTATCATCCAGCATCTCCAACCCAGGTCCGAAGAAGAATATTATAGTTTTATTTTCAAGAGCAGAGAGTTTGAAGCAGTCTTGGTGCCCATTCCTAGGAGACTAGTAGAACATGGAAGATAAACTATAAAGTACTGTACCAAGTAAAACAAATGGATTGGATAGTCTTCCTAACAACACAGATGATCCCACAAAACAAGTGCTGGCCTTAAAAAAGACATAGATCTTGTTGGTTTGGAACTGGAATGTCCCCCAAAGACGGATTATGGGGCTTTTAAGAAATGATTGTATCCTGAGGGTTCTAACTTCATCAGTGGATTGATCCATCTGATGGATTAATAACGTGAATGGATTATTGGAAAGGGTAGAAATTTTAAGGAGGTGGGACTTAGCTGGAGGAAGTGGGTCACTGAGGGAGTGTCCTTGGAAGGGTATTTTGTCTCAGCCCCTTTCCCCCCCCCCCCAGCCCCTATACTGCTTCTCAGTTGCCATGACCTGAGCAGCTCTCCTCTGTCTCACCTTCTGCCATGGTGTTCCACCTCACCTCAGTCCCAAAGCCATGGAACTGGCCAACCATGAATTGAAACTTCTGCACCTGAGCCAGAATAAGGGCTTCCTTCTTTAGTTTGTTTATATCAGGTGTTTTGGTCATGGCAGTGAATAGCTGACCAACATAGATATCATCTATCTAAATAAAAATACTATGTACATATTTTTTTGAGACACACAAAAGAAAAGCATCAGGTGGAAAGAATCCATTTTGATTTTCCAGGGTTGGAAGACTCATTCTTGGCCGGGGTAATAAAAACTCTGATGTTGGCTGATTTTGTTTCCTTCTCTCCAGACCTCTATGCTGTGCAAGAATTTGGACTTGGCAGGATTAGCCTGCTCTGAAGTTGCCCAATATTTATTGGTACCTCTTTCACTTCCCATTTTCACTTTCTGTGGTAAGAACTGAGGAACAGGGAGAAGGCTAAAACTTGAATGGCATGAAAGGAACAAGGTGTGTGACTGTCAAAGAAGACCTTGTAGGGCTGTCATTCGGTCCCCACACCTGGTGCTATGCCCTGCCACACCTAGCTCATCTGTACTTCCTCAGCTGGAGTTTCCCTCCAACTTTAACCTCACACACCTGCTGCCCTATCCTGTCCACCCGGGGCATCTTGGTTACTCCCCTCACATAGATGGGTGGGCTTTCTTGCTCTGTGTCAAAGATCAAGGTGATTTGAACACAGAGACCCTGCTAGTATGGAGCTGTTAGATGTTCTGAAGCCGCCAGAAGGTATTTTGAATTCACTTATAGAAACATCTAAGCCTCTTTTCTCTCTGTCCTTCCCAAAGAGCAATAACAGCAACCTGGAAACTAAATATTGGAAGAGGAAAAGGAGAATTTGCCCATAAGTTCTATATATCCATTTATTTATTTGTCCATTCAAATGCCACACGTCCACCACTCATTCATTCATCACTTTATTTGACGCAAGTCCCTGATGTCAGATACCAATGATATGAAGACCACTTCAAGAAGGACCTGCCACCCCACCATGAACCAAAGCCTTCCATAATGGGCAGGAGTCACATGAGCTGGGAGACACCATCCCGTGGGATAATGCTCAATGTGAGACTCAAAGACCAGCACAAAATTACTTTGTAGCTTTTACTCAACTTTTATCCAAATGTATTTTGTCTTGGTTCTTAATTTAACAAATCAAAAATTCATTTGGATAATGATCAGATGAGACAGTCTAAGAATATTTCAAAGAAGAAGAGTATTGTAATGAGAAATTTGCCAGCTTATATATTATAAACACGAAATCCAAAGATGTTACATTAAATATTAAAAATGTAACAAACTAATGGTTAAGACAAGATGCCCCAAGTGTCTAATCTCATAAGGCAATCTTATGAATCAATAAGAAAATCATAAATATGCCCAATTATTTTTAAAATAATTTTAAGCATTTTAACAGATAGGTCATAATATCAATGCAATAGCTATTAACAGAAAATGCAGATTACACTAGTAATCAAAGAAATGCCAATTAAAATTGATACTCTTCTTTGGCTTGCTGTAAGTGGTAAGGAGATTTTATTAGCGAAAATACCCAATGCAGTAAAAATGTGGCATGGGCTGGGGTTGTGGCTCAGCAGTAGAGTGCTCGCCTAGCTCATGCAAGGCCCTGAGTTCAATCCTCAGCACCACATAAAAATAAATAAAATACAGTTATTATGTCCAACTACAACTAAAAAATAAATTTTTTTTAAAATGTTGCAAAATAGTCACTGTCATGTATTTTCAATGGGAATATAAATTAGCCACTTATTTCTGAAAAACAATTTGGCAATGGTATCGAGATTGTAAAAAAGTTCATTTAGTAATATTGCTTCTAAGAATCCACTTTAAGGTAATATGAATAGATAATAGTAAAAATGGAAAACAGCTGGAAAGTTTAATAATTGTGGAAATGTTAAACATTGCTAAATATGGTACCTGATGCAGGCATGAATGATTTTTGAAAAGATTTTTATTGACATAGAAATGTGCTCACCATATTGTTAGATAAAAGAAAAAGTACACAGAAGTCTTCTGGTCCACATTTCTTATGTACACAGCACAAAACCTTTGCTATAACAAAATACCTCAGGTTGGGTACTTCATAAGGAAAAGGGATTTTTTTTTTTAGCACATCATTTTGGAGGTTTAAGAGCTTGGTGCTGACCACATCTGCTCAGTTCTGGTGAGGGTTTTAATAGCCACACCACAGCACGGTGGAGGGCATCCTAATGAGAGCATATGTGAAAGGGAGATAATACCACATGGTGAGGCAGGAAATCAGAGTATGGGCAGGGGGACAGTCTCTTGCAGGAATGTCCTGGGGTCCCATGAGAACTACTTAATTCCTTCCAAGAGTCATGCCCCAAGTCACATAATCACCTCCCACTAGGCTCCGTAGCTTAAAGGTTCTACCACCTTGACATTGAGGACCAAGTCTCCATCCCATGAACCCTTGGGGGACAAACCACACCCAAACCATAGCAGAAGGAACACACCCCAAATTTGTGTGGTCAGGATTTAATCAAAAAAGAGATAGGAGACAAAGAGCTTAGTTCCCAAACTGTGTGCCAAGGTACCCACAGGGCCACAACGAATTCATGGATTATTTCCAGCTTTCAGGGAATATACATCGGTACCTGACATCTCTTGAACACCCTCAGCACTATTAACTTGAGGGAGTTCACAGTTTCAACACAAGATTGCAGTACATTTCTTTCAAAGTTCTCGTGTCTTTACAAAGCTGAGTTTTCAGTGATGGCTTTGAGACAAAAGCAGTGTGGAAAGGGAACTGAGGGTGACAGTGTCTGATTCAATTCCAAGGTTGAGCAAGTTTCCAAGGTTGGGCCTTGTTGATACTGATTACCTAAGAATAAAAATCAAATGTCATTTTTCTTTCAGTTTATTTTTTAATTTTTTCAAATATCCATTAAATTTTTAGAACAAGTTTAGTTGTTTGAATCAAACCACTTAATAGGAAGAACTAGTTTGCATTTCTTTGGATCAGGACACTGAGAGAAAAGTACTGAGATGTTAAGGGCAATGAACTAAGAAAGTCTGGGTGCCTCTGAATAAGGGATTTATTGAGGAACCAGATTGGATGCAATTATGGGAGCTGGTGGGTGGGTTCACCTGGACTATCACCAGTGTTGAGTGGGATGTCTCTATAAGTCTGCCAGCAACAAGGGAGGAAAGCGAGATGAGGATATGAGCAATGACAAAGTGGAACCTGAAAGGGTAAATCAAAACCTTTGGGGACAAACTGGGCCTGCATCTGTCTCCACGTCCAACCAGTATTCCATAACTCCTACAGAGGAGGTTATACCCCTCGCCATGGAGATTCACACATGCCTGGCCTAAGACTTTGAGGTGCAGCAGGAGGAGGGAAGCTATGGGAGCCAGAGTCCAAGTGCTGTCCTCCACCAATAAGGTAAGCTAGCAGACGTGCAGCATGGTGCATACGCCACCCCAGGGCCTGGCACCTGTTGTTTCCAGCTACATAGCCTACCATGACTACTCTACCCTCCTCCAAGACTCACATCAAATAGCTTTCCTGGCCTGTGCTAACCTGGAACCTTACAGGCCAAGAATTCTGGGAAACGTAGTTCCAGCTTAACTAGACTGAGACTGGATAAAGCCTCCACGAGGGGCAACGTTGATTTTTCTTCTGTATGCTTTTCAGTGCCACCCAACCTTGAAAATGACCACATCATAAGGAAAGTTACTTTTTGTGAAAAGAAAGAAATGAAGGAGGAAAGAAAAGAAGGAGGGGAGAGAAAAGGGAAGAGTTGGCCTTGGGGAGAGAAAGAGAAAAGAAAATGATGAGCAGGTGTTTCTTAGAAGAGCAAGGTGGGGGTGAGCATTCTAGCACGAGGGTGTCATGTGAATAAAGACCAGAAACACGACTCCCTCTGGGAACTACACTAAGTTTGGTCCATGGTATATAGAGGAACCAGGGTCTGGAGCCAGGAATGTAAGTTGATGCACTGAAACTTGGGGCCAGAGCAGGATGCCATGATAAGACACTGAGTTTGAGTTTCCTGTTCAGGAGGTGACTTGCAGTGCACGCTTTGAACACAGGCTTAAAAATATTATAAATTAATAGCCCTGGATAAGCACTAAAACTAACTCTCTCTCTCTCTCTCTCTCTCTCTCTCTCTCTCTCTCTCTCTCTCCCCCTCACTTTTCATATGGGAAATTAAAATAATGGTATTTATATTGACTTTGAAAAAAGCGTTATCAAGTAGTGGTAGTTGCCCAGAGCTTTGTCCCCAACTCTCCAAAGTCCCCCATTGTTCACTATTCTCACACTTCCCAGGCCTCTGTCTCTTCTTAACTTGCAAGAATGCGGATAAAGCTATGCGGTTACCATAAAGATACACACAGGAACTAAACAAAAACTTATTAAAAGCAACTATCCCAAGGTGACCACCCAGTTCTATTTGCACTTCTTAAAAGAGTTTCCTCAGAAATAAGGTTGGGTGCATTTCTTTGAATGTGTGACACTCTAATGATTTCCTTTTCTTGCATGACTCACGCCCAAGACACCCTTTAGTAAGCTGACACATTGCAGCCATTCACACTTGACATGACTCCAGTGACTGTCAAGACAAATACGTGGCCACTGAGCATTTTCTTTATTTAAAATTAAGTTTCTGAGAAGGACCAAAGCAAAAGGGGAAGTCACTCCATAATTTAAATCTTGAATATGTGTCTTTGCCGAATTGCAGAAGTTCAAGCAGTTTCGTACTTCTTTTGTTTATCAAAAGTTGATTCTCTACACTAAGGAAGCAAGGCTGGGAGTTGTCCTGAAAGTAAATGTGATAGATAATACTAACTGAGACCACCGAAAAGTGGCAAGGATGCTGCCTGCAGCTGCTTTAATCGTTAGGGAAAACCAGAACCCTACAAAAGTCCAGCGTTCATTTATAGCAGTGAATAAAATAGACCACTTCTTCCTGATTCATTTATTGTATCCTATGTATATCGAGAGCAAAAAGAAGGACAGATAAGAAGCAAAAGTATAGCATTTGCTCTTCTTACCCAGAGACTGGTTATAGAAACTCAGGGTTGTGCTGAAGCCGGCCTGATGCAGTTCACAAGAACCAGTTGGGTGATCTCTTTCTACCTTCATAAGTTATGTCATACGGGTAGTTTGAAATTAGACATGGTTGGAGTATTTATACCAGGGAAACTGGCAAATACTAAAACTCAGGACTTTATTTTATGAGAGATAGTTAAACAGTTACCGGCTCGACACCATGTATGACATGTTCATGAAATGGAATATTAAGCTATTATCAATTGTAACATGACAGAAAAACATTTTATAATAAAATTATGTGTATGCAAAAAGATGAACTCATCTCACATAATATGCAAATGTTAACTCCAAATGAGTCATTGATTAAATGTGAAGCTAAAACAATGAAACTTTTAGAAGAAGACACATAGGTAAAATTTCAGGACTTTGGGCGAGGCAAAGATTTCTTAGATACAGCACTGAAACACAGTTTATAAATGACAAATTGACAAAATGGATCTCACCAAAATTAAAATTTTTTTGCACTTCAAAAGACACTATTAAGAAGATGAAAGACAAGAAATAAACTGGGAGAAAATATTGGCACAACACATAACTGATAAAAGGTTTGTATCCAGGATTTACAAAAAGTTCGTGCAATTCAATAGTAAAAAAAAAAACCAACCCAATCAAAAATAAACAAAAAATAGGAAGAGATGTTTCATCAAATAAGATACATAAAGGGCTAATAAAGTATGAAGAGATGTTCTACTTTATTAGACATTAGAGAAATACAATTGCAAATTAAAACCACAATAAGAAACTATTTCACACCCACTAGAATGGCTATAATAAATAAGATATACAACAACAATGTTACAGAGGATATGGAGATATGTGTGATACCCTCACAAATTGCTGGTGCTATTTTGGAAAATAGTTTAGCATTTCCTCAAAACGTTAAACAGAGATATAATAGGACCTACTGATTCCACTTCTAGGCATATATCCAAGAGAAATAAAAACATAGGCCCACAAAAAGCTTGCATATGATTACAACAACATTAATAACCAAAAAGCAGAAATAAACTCAATATCCATCATCAGGCAAATAGAGCAACCAAATATATATTCATGCAATGAAATGCTATTGGGCAATACAAAGGCATGAACTATTGGCATGCTATGTAATGTGTGAACCTCAAAAAACATTATGCTAAGTGGAAGAAGTCAGACAAAAGAAACCACATATTATATGATTTCATTAGATTCTCATCTCATATCCATAAAGAGCAAGTTTACAGAGAGAAAAATTGGATCAGTGGTTGCCTGAACTGGGAACAGAGACTGGGCATTAGGGATCTTATTGGAAGGATTAAAAACATATTTTTTGGTAAAGACTCCATAATTGAATAAACTTAATAAAATTATTGAATTGTATACTTGAAATTAGAGAATTTCATGATATGCAAAATATACCGCAATAAAGTTGTTAATACATGTTTTTTTCCCACTGAGAAAAAAATTGAAGTTATAGAAAAGAATCTTCAAAAGAATGAAAGAAACCCATTTCTTTTGGTGCCCCTTGTTAAGATTGTTTGTAATGATTATACTGGAGATATAATTGATACATTGTGATTTTTTTCACTTATCATTTTATCCAAAATGTTCTCCACTTTACAAAAAAAAAAAACTCCATAAATAGTAATCTTTTCTTTTTTCTTCCTCTTTCTTCTTGACCTTGTGCAATGCTAATCAAGTATTTTACCACTGAGCTACACCCCCAGCCCTTATAAATAATATTCCTATTCATTGTATATTATTTCATTGCTTGAAAGAAGCATGGTTTACCTATGTATGCTTCTTTTGCTGCATTCAGGTAATTTCCAAGTTTTTTCCTTTTATGAGTCAAACTACAATAAGAATCTTTTTGGTTAAAATTTTAATCTGCATTTAGTGCAAATCAAAATCTCTCTAAGATTTCATCTCACTCCAGTCAGAATGGCAGGCTATTATGAAGACAAACAACAATAAGTGTTGGCAAGGATGTGGGGGAAAAAGGTAAACTCATACACTGCTGGTGGGACTGTGAACTGGTGCAGTCAATATGGAAAGCAGTGTAAAGATTTCTTGGAAAATTGGGAATGGAACCACCATTTGACCCAGCTATCCCTCTCCTCAGTCTATACCCAAAGGATTTTAAAACAGCATACTACAGGGACATAGCCACATCAGTGTTTATAGCAGCACAGTTCACAATAGCAAAACTGTGGAACCAACTTAGATGCCCTTCAATAGATGAATGGATTAAAAAATGTGGCATATATACACAATGGAATATTACTCAGTAATAAAAGAGGATAAAATCATGGCATTTGCAAGAAAATGAATGGACTTAGAGAAGATAATGCTAAATGAAGTTAGCCAATCCCAAATAACCAAATGCTGAATGTTTTCTTTGATATAAAGAAGTTGATTCATAGTGGGATAAGGAGAGGGAGCATGGGAGGAATAGATGAACTCTAGATTGGGCAGAGGGGTTGGAGGGGAAGGGAGAGGGCATGGGGTTATAAATGATGGTGGAACATGATGATCATTATTATCCAAAGTACACGTATGAAGACATGAATTGGTGTGAATATACTTTGTATACCACCAGAGATATGAAAAATTGTGCTCTATATGTGTAATAAGTGTTATAATGCCTTATGCTGTCATATACAAACTAAAAAAAAAGAAATTAAAAAAAATTTAATCTGCATTTGGGCTGAGTTTCTAGGTCATATAGTACAAAAAGACTCCTGAGGTATAACCATTTAGAAAACAGTTTAGCAGCTTCTTAAAAATTAAACATGCAGCTACCATATGACCCAGGTGTTTCAATCTCAGGTATTTGCCCAAGAGAAATAAAAACATACATGCAAACAAAGACTTGTACCTAAGTGTATGTTTATAGCCTATTTGTAAGAGCCAAAAATGTGGAGACCTAAATAGACATTTTTCAAGTGAAGACATACAAATAGCCAACAGGTATATGAAAAAATATTAAAATTAAAACCACAATGAGAAACCATTCCACACCCACTAGAATGGCTATAAATAAATAAGATAAACAACAAAAGTACATACAAAGGGTATGGAGATACCCAGGGTTTGAAGATATAAAACCCTCCTACATTGCTGGTGGGGATGTAATGCAGTCATCCAAGAAACACAAATGAAAACCACAATGAGATATTACATCTGTTAGGATGGCTATTGTCAAAGAGAGAGAGAGAGAGAGAGAGAGAGAGAGAGAGAGAGAGAGAGAGAGAGAGAAAGATAACAAGTGTTAGCAAGCATGTAAATGAAAGGGAACCCTTGCATACTGTTGGTGGGAATGTAAGTGGGATAGCCATTGTAATAAGCAGTATGGAAATTCTTCAAAAAACTAAAAATAGAATTACCACATAACCTAGCAAAGCTAACCTCTGGCTACATCCAAAGGAAATTGAAAAAGTATTTCAAAGTGATATCTGCACCCCTGAGATTACTGCAGCATTATTTACAAGAACAAAGATATGGAAATAATATCCACTGAGGGATAAAGGATAAATAAATATTACACACACACACACACACACACACACAGTAGAATGATCTTCAGCCCCCAAAAGAAGAATATGTTGTCATCTGTAATAGCATGGATGAAATTGGAGGACATCATGCTAAGTTAAATAGGCCAGATATGGGTTGGGGATGTGGCTCAAGCGGTAACGCGCTCGCCTGGCATGCGTGCGGCCCAGGTTCGATCCTCAGCACCACATACAAAGATGTTGTGCCCACTGAAAACTAAAAAATAAATATTAAAAAATTCTCTCTCTCTCTCTCTTTAGAAAAATAAATAAATAAATAGGCCAGATAAAGAAGGAAAAAACATTGTATGCTCTCACTTACATGTAGAATCTAAAATGTTGAACTCATAGAACAAGATGAAGGACAGTGGTTAGTTAACAAGGGCTACATGGTGGGGTAAACAGGAAGATGTTGCTCAAGGGGCACAAATGTTCAGTTATGAAGTAGACAAGTTCTGGGTACCTATGGTGAAGCATGGATGGTGATGAATGTGTTTAATTAATTTGATTGTGATAATTATTATATAATTCATATGCATATCAAATCACCATGTTTTACACCTTGAATATATGTAATCTTTATCAGCACTCTTTAGGTAAATTGAAAACAGGAAAATAATAAAGATCAATGATAAAAATAAGTTGGTCTGAAAAGAATCAATAAAAGTGATACATCTCTAAGAAAATTGACAAAGATAAAAAGAGAGAAGACACAAATCCACCAGTGTCAGGAATAAAACAGGAGATAATAAAAGAATTCTACATTCAACTTTACCCTAATAAATTAACAATATATAAGAAATGGATTAATGTTTTGGAAATCACAAATTGCCAAAACTCAGCCAAGATGAAGTAGATAAGATGAATAATATAATAACCATTAGTGAAATTGAATTTGCAAATTAAAAACTCCTGACCAAAAAGAAAAAACAAAACAAAACAACAACAAAACCCCACAAAACTTCAAGGCCAGAAAATTTCACTGGAAGCTTCTACCAAACATTTAAAGAAACATTAATGTCAAAATTTAAACAATTTCTTCTAGAAAGTGGAAGAGCAATACTTCCCAGTTCATTGTATGTGGACAGTATTATTGTAATATTAAAACAAGACAAAGTCATTACAAGAAAAAGGAAAACTAGAGACCATGAACGTAGACACAAATATCTTCAAAAAACATTAGTAAATCAAATCATAGTAATATTTGAATAAAATAACTGTACTGTATAAAAATGAGATTTATTCTAAGTATTCAAGGCTGGTTCAGCATTAGAATCAATAGATATAATTCATCATATTAACAGGTCAAATAAGAAAAACCACATTATCATATCAATTGATGTACATCTGACAAAATCTAACATCCATTTGTAAATAAAAGAAACTTTTGGCAAAATTGGACTAGATTGGTACTTCCTCAATTTCATAAAAGGCAACTTCAAAGAATCTAGAGACACCATTATACTTAATGGTGAAAGAATGAATGAATGATTATTTCCCTAATGTAGGGAACAAGGCAAAGATGTGCATTCTCGCCATCCTTACTTAACAGGCTATTTGAAGATCTAGCCAGTGCAATAAGGCAAGAAAAAGAGATAAAACACATACAGATTGAAAAAGAACTAAAATGGGCCTATTTCAGATAACATGATTGTCTACACAGAACATCCCAGAGAAATATGTCCCCCAAATCCCCTGAGTTTGAGTTTAGCAAACTGAGTTTAGCAAATTTCCATAAACAAGATCAACACACAAAGAAAGTTGATTAAATTTTATATACTAACAAATACATGGAAAGAACTATTAAAAACACAATACTAGGGGGAAAAGAGGATAAATAGGCAGAGTATAGAGGATTTTTAGGGCAGTGAAAATACTGTATACAATATTAAGATAGTAGATATGTGTCATTATACATTTATCAAGTCCATAGATAGTACAACACCAAGAATGGGCCCTAATGTAAATTATGGACTATGGATAAAATTCATCAGTTGTAACAAATGTGTCACTTTGGTGGGAGATAGTAATAATAGGGGAGATTATGAATTTATGGAGGCAGAGGCTATGTGGGAACTCTCTGTACCTTCTTCTCAATTTTGCTTGGAACTTAAAAGTGTTGTTAAAATTGTTTTCACACACATAAACACACACACACACACACACACACAAGTGCCATTTTCAATTGCTCCAAAGACAATTAAAATTTAGGTATATATCTAACAAAACATGAACAAGATCTATGTCCTAAAAATTACAAAATGTTGATGGAAGAAATGAAAAAAGTCTTCTGCTCCAAATCCTTCCAAACTCCTCCCATAACCAGACTAATTCTAAAGGCTATACTACATCTTCAGGCAAAGTTATAGCAGCCACCACCTCATTCCTTGGTATCAATTTTCTGCATTCATCAAATTTGCATTGCATTAAGGAAATGTCTAAGGCAATTAACTTATAAAGAGAAAAGATTATTTTGGCTCACGGTTTTGGAGATTTCAGTTCAAGATCAGGTAACCCCATTCCTTATGCCTCTGATGAGGATAGCACATCATGGTAGGAGACTGTGGCAGAGCAAATCACCCTCATCAGGAACCAGGAAACAGAGCATGCGGGAGAGACCCAGGACCCACATTCCTCTTTGAGGGCTCACCCCTAAGGATCTCCCTCTCCTAAAGGTCCCACCACCTCCCAATAATACCACTCTAGGGACCAAACCTTAAGCACATGGACCTCTGGGGGACATTCAGCATCCAAAGTATAGTACCCTTTGCTCAGCATGTAGAGGCCTCAGGGACCATAGAAAGATGCTACTCTCCTACTTGGGAGCAGCCCCTTCTGTAGGTAGCCCCTCCTATAGGAAAAAAAAAAGTGCTGCTAATGTCAACATGCTCATTGTCCAGGTAATCCAGAGTGAGTACATTGTTTGGGAATATATTTAATTTACTCACTATTTTATTTATAGCATTTAACAGAGGTTTGGCACATAGTAAGCACCTTAAAATATTTCTTGAATAAAGGAATAAGTGGCTTAAAGCTCTGATGTGAGGCTCCTCCTTTAAGAATCCCAAGTCTGTTACCCTGTGTTCCTCATCTTGATTCTTCAACATTGCTCTGGATCCAGTCCCCCTCTTTGCACTTTGACACTTTATTTCTTGATCAGGCAACTCCTGCAGAGTTCCTGCAGGAAAGACCAACATCTGCCATGAGGGAGAGGAGAAGAGGAAGTAGGAAGTGGGAAAAACAGGGATGCAGAGAAGGAGCCTGCTCCCCCAGGCAGCTGCAGACTGGGGCTGGAGTCCTAATAAACAAATATAAAACTGAACTTGAAGAAGGCAAGAAACCACTGGCCAAACACCCCCACACATGAACTGGCAAGTGAATCAGTCAGCTAGTCTTCATCTGGAAAAGAGCCCTAAAAGTAGTTAGCGCACCACCTTCATGTTGGGGACTGATGGACAGCTTTAGATTCCAGAAAAGTTGCAAAGACAACATTGAGAGTTCTGGTGCACCCACACCTGATTTTCCCTGTTACTAATTCTTTACACTTATTTTAATAAACCAACAATGAGTACATTATTATCAGCGAAGACCGTGTTCTATTTCCATTTCATAGTTTATATTCTGTGTTCCTTTTTTCTGTATCCAGGAAATAACATTTAGTTGCCGTGTCTTCTGAAGCTCCTCTTGGTTGTGACAGTTTCTCAGATGTTTCTTGCTTTTGATGAACTTGGCCTTTCTGAGGAATGCTGGTCAGGCATTTTGTAGAAATTCCCTCAAATGGAAATTATCTGATGTTTTTCCCATGTGCAGAAAGGAGTTATAGGGATGAGGGAAGAAGACCACAAAGCAAACTACTGTTCTGTCACCTCATTTCAAAGGCACACACTGTCACCATGGCTATGGTCTTGATGTCAACCTTGGTGGCCTAACTAGGCAGTGTTTGTAAGGGTTCCCCACTGGGAGGTACTCTTCTTTTCTTCCAAGGGGATTCATTTTTTTATGTATTTTTTCAGCTTGATGAAGGTATGATTGGCAAATAAAAATTGTATGTAATTAAGATATATGATGTAGTATTCACATGTACATACATTGTGAAATAATAACCACAATCAAGTTAAATCATCAATTTGCATCATTACCATTTGTGTGTGTGTGTGCGTGTGTGTGTGTGTGTGTCTTGAGAACACGTAGGGTGTACTCTCTTAACCAATTTCAAGTATATGATACAGCATTAGAGACCATCATCATTATGTTGTTACATTAGATATCCATAATTATTCACCTTTTAACTGAAAATTGTATGCATGTTGACCAACGTATACCCAAGTGGACTGACACTCATTGACTATTTTTGTTGAATCAATCAAGGGAAGCATGAAGGATGCCACCAGCTAGCTCTCTTGCTCATCACAGCAGACTGGGTTCAATGACTAAGCCAGCTCATATCCAGCCCTCCTCTCCCTCACCTGCTACACTCAAGAAGTTTTGAGCTTTTATCCCATTCAGGAAACTCCCAGCTTGGAGTGGCATCTCTGAGCATCTGCTGGATGGGGGAGTATGCTCTGCTGGCCATGTCAGGGAGCAAAGCCCAGGCCTGATGAATGGACACTGGTATCTTCCCTGAGAAGTTCCAGAATGCCTGAGCAATGGAACTTGTTAAAAAGCAGTATCTGCTTGCCAAGCACTCAGGGCTCAGAGCTGCCAAACTGTGGTTATTAATGTCAAGGAGAGCACATTTGTTCACGCCAGTTAGTGAAGTCTGAAACTTATGAGTGCACATTCAATTTTCAAAGATTGTGTTTTCTTGTTATCCTTTTTGCACAGGGCAGCAATTCTCACTCCTACTTCCTCTAGAACACCTCATTACAGTATCTACTCTGCAAAAAGTGAATACCCCCACAGATGGTCTGATATGTGCTTGATCAAATAAGATTGCTGTTATCTTGTGGTTGATAAATAAGGAACTCAAATGGGGTTCTCTTTTTTAATATAAATGACTAAGTAATGGAATAACTACTAAAGATCATTGCAGTGGAGAACTTTGCTTCCTGTATTCAGAAGTAGATGCTTATTTCCATCTGAGCTACGAGTGTATGGTTTTTAGAAGCCCACCCTGCCCTTTACCAATTAAAAGGAGACATAGTCCGATATTTCTCAAGGAAAATTTCTGTCCTGGAACCCTCAGGGACTGATGAATGGACACTGGTATCTTCTCTGGGGAGTTCCAGAACTCCTGAGCATAGGATGATTATTGGAACCATAGAAAAATGAAGTAAATATGTAAAAGAAACTACTAGACTCTGCCCAATGAGGTGTCTGGACTTAGCAGCGTTGTCAGTCGTCTTCATGTTAATACCATTAAGTTTGAATTCCCTCCATTGCCTTAGATCCACCTCTCCTTCTTGTCTCTGATCACACAGGTCACCTGCTGGCCCCTGTAGCTTCTTGAGTGTACAACTGTTGTACCAGAGGCTCTTGCAACCTTGCAATGATGTTCAACCACAAGTACTTCCAAGAGTGAGCATCTGCTCACACAAGAGACCTTTGAGAAAGACACTGGGGAAGTTTGAATCATGGCCCACTCACACAATACCCAGGTCCTGATTTATGAAGCAAAAGGGACTCTGAAGGTGTGATTAAGTCAAGGATTTTGAGATGGGGCTATTATCCTGTCAGGCCTTAAATTTAATCACAGGCACGTAAAAGGAAGGCAGAGGGAAACTGGACCACTGAGGGGGAAAAGACAATGTGACAAAAAAAGCAGAGATTGAAGTGATGTGGCCACAAGCCAGGGAATGCTGTCAGCTAAGACAGGTGGAAAAAATGAAGAGCAGATTTTCTTCTAAGGTCCCCAGAGAACCAGTTCTGCCAGTACCTTAATTTCTTTTTTTTTAAGTTGTAGATGGACACAACACCGTTATTTATTTATTTATTTTATTTAGATGTGGTGCTGAGGATTGAACCCAGTGCCTCACATGTGCCAGGCAAGCGCTCTAGCTACCACTGAGCTACAACCCCAGCTCCCAGTACCTTGATTTTTAGTCTCATGGGGTTCATTTCTGACTTCTGACCTCCACACTGTAAGAGAATACATTTGTATTATTTCAAGACCCAAAGTTTGTGTGAATTTGTTACAGCAACCACAGGAAACTCAGAACCGTGGTTATATGTCCATCCTTCCTAGAGCTGGCCATACAATCAAGTAGCAGTCAGCACTTTCCCCTCCTTTCCCAACTGGACGTCTGGACACTGATCCCAAGATGTCTTCAGGATACCTCATATTTTTATACGTAAATACTTATTTCAAGAAGATTTGGATAAACCATCAGGATAGATGTCGGGAGACTAGGGTCCAAACCATTTCTTGACAACCATTGAGATAGATGTTGCAAGACTAGGGTCACCCATGATCTTTCAGTTCCACATTTGACCCTTTTGCAGGCTGAAGGATTCTATGAAGGGTCATTTCCAGGGCAGGAATCCCCCCATGAAACAGGCCAAGAGAAGGTCATCCTATCCCTTTTGCATCCCTTGAGAGTAGCTGGGAACTTGTTTTTCTTCCATGAACTCACAAGGACAGCATGTCCTTGTTCCAGGTCAACCAATCACTGACTAGCCTAAGACCCAATAACTGGTCAGAAGACAGAAAAATACCTGAGAAAAGACCAGGCTCATTTTTTTTTTGAGAACTTATTTCCAAATCCCCGAAAGAATTAAGTCACTACTTAATGAAATGAGGAGGCCAGATTATAGGTGTAAATATTCCTAAACTAGTTGTTAATTCAACTCACATGTGATTTAACCTTAATGTGCTTTGATCCTTTCCAAGTGTTGGGTGTAGGAATCAAGTCCAGAGGTAATCAGATCTTTGCAATCAATTTCCTAGCAAATGTTTTATGATAGGTTTTTATCGACATATACAGAAGGTAGATCTTTTCCACTTAAGACCTGATCACAAGTGGAACCCTGAACTGCCATCGATCACAACTTTTGCCATGTGGTTCTTCTGTATGGCTGTCTATTTTTAAGTACCAGAGCATGGAATGTACTTTTTTTCCTCTTAAATTTCATCTCATCAATTTCAGTTTAATGATCTAGTCTGTCAGGATCCCTTTGAAATTTTCATTTTTGCAATAGTGATCCTAACTTGTGTTTTCTCCCTCAAAATTGACAAGTGGTGTATGCTACATGGAACACTATTTTGCAAACTATTGTAAAATAGTTGCTGTAAGAGAAATAAATTTTTTGCAGGCTATTGACCTATGTTTACTATCTCCACCCTCATATATTCTCTCCCCCCCCTCGCCCGCCATCATAGATCAATGTCTTAGAGATGAAACTAGTACAGAGTTCACAGGGAACCACTGCTTAGGAGCAGTGGGCACAGAGGTGGGTCATAGGTCATGGAGCCTGGAGTGTACATGGGTGTGTCAAAGAGGGGTAAAAAGAAGACTTTGTGGGGTTCATAAAGAAAGAATAGACCCAGGAGGGCAGAATAAGCACTATCTACATTTGAAAGAAGACTAGGCGCAGACAGCACAAGACCCCTGGAGGTGTCTTGTAACTGTTTCCACAAAGTATTTTTTGTTATCTGCACCCTGTGCCTCCATGTCTCCATCCATATTTCTTGGAAAGGATTCTGTGTGCTTTCAGATCCTATAGAGTTAAAGAGAAGAGAAAGAGACCCTGCAAAGAGGAAGCAGTATTGGCAAAATCTTGGTATGGGTGAAATCTAGGCAGGAAGTGCGTGGAGACCCAGCTCAGATGCTTTGGCAGAGCATCCCTGGACCTCCCAGGAGAAGCAGCAGTACAGAATAGGAAGCGAAGGTCTCTGCACTTTTAATTGTGTGCTGTTGTTAATAACAGGTCTGAGGGAGAACAGAGGACGTGCCAGGCAGAGGGGTCCCCAGATGCTAAGACCTGGAAGTGAGAGAGATCTTGGCTCATTGAGGGAACTGAAAATAGCCCACAAAGAAGGGAGCATGAAGTTGGGTGGGGTGAGCAGGGAGAGGAAGGAGGCAGGCACGATCAACAGGCACCAACCACACAACATGAGGAGCCTTGTGAGCCGCAATGAAGGTTTGCACTGAATTCATTAAGCAAATGAGTCAAACGGGAATGGCAATGATGAGATTTGAATTTTAGAAGGATCATTCAGACTGTTGAAAGGATTAAGAAAGGGTAAGATAGGAGATGGAAACTCTCTATTAGAAGGAGATCATGGACTTCAAGGGATGAAATGATGGCCACCCAACCTGGAGAAGTGATAGGACCAATGGACAGGGGTTCAGAAGAAAGAATCAGCAACACCATGATTGGATGGGTGCAGAGTGGGGGCTCTTAGGTACCTGTTTCTGGCAGTTTAGCTAAGGGCATTGCCATTTGCTAGGATTGTGAACACAGCCTGGTGGCAGGGATGTAGTGAATCATTGGGTTCTGGATGCAGCATATTTCAGGGGGCTGCAAGATGCTCAGGCAAACCTAGAGATGTGTTCCCAGAAGATCTTGTACATGCCAGCACTTATAACCAAACAATTTCAAACAGAATCCAGAATTTTGTTTCAAAACAAGATTTTGAAACAAGAACCAGAATATATGGTCACCCTGGGTTTGCATCACTGACCAAGGTCAGTGGACTGCAGACCACACACCAGATCTGTTCCTGGTTTGGGGTCTGCTTTGGTAGCACCTTAGAGCTAAGATTGAAATTTTCATTTTTAGGGAATCATTAACAAAAGAAAAAATATGCAACAGAGATGTATGTAGCTCACAGGGCCTGTAATATTCACCTTTTTTTTTTTGGAGGGGTACCAGGGATTGAACTCAGGGACATTTGATCACTTAGCCATATCCCAGCCCTATTTTGTATTTTATTTAGAGACAGGGTCTCACTGAGTTGCTTAGCACCTTGCTTTTGCTGAATCTGGCTTTGAGCTCTCAATCCTCCCACCTCAGCCTCCTGAGCTGCTAGGATGACAGGCATGTGCCACTGCACAGGGCCATATTTGCCTTCTTTACAGAAAAGGTTTGCCAACACTACTCATGGCCTATATCTGCTAGGGCTGAGCGGTGCTGCCACCTCTCCACCAGCACAAGCTTTCTGATTTCTCTAGTTCTCCTCTCTTCCTGCCACTGCCTCCCAGCCTATCTTCCTTCTGTTCATTACCCTGGTTAGACTCCTGGGCTAGACAAAGAGTGACAAGCAAGTAGAGGAAGGGCCAAACCAAGGCCCTTTCAGAAACAAGCCGAGAGAAGACAGTGAGGGAACACTAAGGGAGGTGGGAGAGAAACTAAGAGAGGGCCACTTTGTCGAAGGTAAGGAAATGAGGCATTTCAGCAGACAGGTATGGGTCATGGGGTCCAGTGCAGCTGAGTGGCTGATGGTTATAGTGAGGCCTTTGGGACTCTCCGTGGGCTTCCCATGTGCCTATGGAGCACTGAGATTTGGTGGAATGGGAGAGGCAGACATCAGGGTCAAGGTGCAAATGGGAGCTGAGAAAACACAGATGGCTTTAAGATGTTTTGATGTGAAAAGGGGGAGAGTGGGGATAGCAGCTTGAAGGACCAGATATGAGCTATGGAGAGAGAAAGCAAGATGAGCAAAGATACGTGAAGTCCTTGCAGAGGGGGCAGGATGGGTGACATTGGCCTCCACCATGAGTCTGGTAAGAATGAGCCCAGGAGGTGGGAGAGCGCAGGTGAAGAGTCAGAGTGGGGGGAATTCCTGGACACTAGCAAAGAGTGTTGTTTACTGATGGCTTCTATTTTCTTAGTGAAAGAAGTGGCAGAGTCACCTGCCCGTAATGAGAACAGGAAGAAGGTGAGAGAATTCTACTGTGAGTAGGAGGGTTTGAGATACACATAGCACAGAATGGGGACAATCAACAGTACTGCTGGAGAGGTTGTGGCTCTGTGGGCACCCTTACACCTATAAGCTGCTGCACTCAGTCACCCAGAGAATCGTATGGAACTGGGGGGACAGAATTCTGTGAATCCCACCACCTACTGTACTCCATCCAGTTCCCGCATCTGCAAACATGGCATGAGTCTTCCCCTTCCCTAAGAGGACATTCCAAGCATGAGTTCTGGCTAGAAGTCAGAAATTAATATATAAACACTACTAAAATACTGGAGAAAAAAAACACCTGGATCTATACTTCAACTAGGGCCTTTGACAGAGCAGGAGAGGCTTTCTCTTAAATATGCTGCGATTTTACAATTTAAAAAGTAGAAGGAGTTTTTTCTTAAAATCTGGCTTTAGAATGAGTGCCACTAAACATGCCTAATGTTGAACCTCTACAAAGACCTCATCTTTTTAATAAGGACATTTAGAGGTCTACTGACAATCACAGATCATGTCACAGTCTCTTTCCCGTTCCATCTCAGACAGCAAACTGACTGATCTGAAGAAGGCCTACTGAGAAGGTAAAACCCAATCTGAATTCGGAGCGCATTCTGTGAGGTAGGGAAAGGCAGGGGAGGGTGACCTTGTCATCAGGAGGTGGGATGGGGGCCTTTCATCAACCTTGAGTTCCAATTCCATCTCCACTTTTCTCATCTATGTGACTTTGGAAGCTGCATCTCCTTCTCTCAGGCCTCAAATCCTCCTTTGAAGTGAGTCTTGATCATAATTTTGGTGAGGGAGGAAACAGAACTATAGGGAGTTTCAGAAAGAGAAAACACGGGGATGGCTTGGCCAAGGGAAGCAGTCAGCAAAGGCTGAAGTTTCTAAATAGCGTGACAGGAGAAGGAAAGGGCTGGGTTTCGCTCTACCACCATCTTTGTGACCTGAGCAGATCTTTTTCCCTCTCTGGGGCTCATTTTCTGCACTTATGACAAGGATGCACTGAACTAAGTGGTCTCGAAAGTCCTCACCAGCTCTGATGTCTCTGGACCCAAAGTTAGGAAGTTGTCAAGCGGGAACAGCATTCAGAGATGGCCTGAGTCTTAGTCAGGGGTGAGGGATCAACTGGTTAAGGCTTGGCCAGCCACGCCTTCGGCAGATACTATACCATCAGGGCGATTAAGCTTCTTTATAATCCTGGCTTCCATCATCTGACCAGAAGGTATCTTTTAATATCAATGAATACATTAGTAAAAGCACTCTAAAATTTAGTAGCTTAACTAATAAAACCATTTGTTAGATTGTGTGGGCTGACCAACTGGTTCTTCTGCTCCATGTGTTATTAGCTTGGGTTCTGGGAGGAGTGGAAGGTCCACACTGACCTCCCTCACATAGCTGCAAGTGGAAACTGACTGTCCACTAGGAGCTCAGATGGGGATGTTGTAAGGACCTCAGTCCTCCTCCACATGACCACCTCTGTAGCCTGGGCTTCTCACAGCAGGCTCTGGATTCCAAGGGGGACAAGGCAAAAGTAAATGTCCTAAGAGCTAGAACACAGAAGCAGCCAGGCCATAAGACCTGGACTTGGAAGTCCTAGAACATCACTTCCGTACTTGGTCATAGTAGTCATGGGAAGGCCAGATAAGGGGAGCTGGGCAATATACCCCATCCCTTGATGCACACAGGGAAGGACAACGGAATGATGGATAACCTTTGAAAGTTATCTACTACCAGGTACAAATGCATCATTTATGGTACCTGAGTAATCGATTCATCATTTATAGAATATCCAGTAATAGTTCTGCAAGACATTAACAGGGCTTTCCATCTCAGGCCCCAGGTAGTCTTGATTCTGGAAGATTCTGACCAAAAACTAATATATAAACACTGCTAAAATAACAGTACAAACAAACCCACATGGTAGCCATGAATTTTTCACATCGGCAGAATATATTTAGTCAGTATTCCACAAAGGATGATTTTAAAGAAAACAAAAACCCAGTATTAGTCTCAGTTACTCCCTTACAAAGTGCAGATCATTCCCAGCCTGAGTTTACATTCCAGCCCTAAGCAGAATCCGGCCCTGAGCCTGTCCTTTGTTTCTTCGTAGGTTTTAAATTTGATATGATTTCAAATATATGTGAGAGTTTCAAGGATAGTTCAAAGAACTTATATTCAAATACACACGACCCGTGTTAACTCCACGTCATGTACACCCACAAGAATGGGAAGTTATACTCCATGTATATATAACAGGTCAAAATACACTCTACTGTCATGTAGACCTAAAAAGGAAAAAAAAATCATATTCAAAGAACATTTTATTCAAATCTGTCAGTGTATATTTTATGAGAACAAGGACATTCTTTGACATAGCCACCATGATCACAATCAGGAAATTCAACATTCATCCAAAGCTGCAGTTCAAGTCCATATTCCTGTGTTGCCAGTTCCTCTCCAATAGGCCTTAGTGAGCTCGATCTTCCCCCATCCAAAGCTCAGGCCTTGCATCAAGCTGTCCTGTCCCCCCATCAAGATGCCCTGTCCCCCATCAAGCTGCCCTTTCCTCTCACCAACTATCCTCTGGACAAGCCTCTCTTGAGGAAGGGCCCAGGACTCTGGAGCCGCCACCTGCTGCTGTCCCCTCTCCTAGTGCTCCCTGGAGCACACAGTTCCCCCTTCCTTCAGGAAGTCCCACTGGGCACCACCCAGGGAGTGTTCTCTATTATTTCATGTGACACCTTTGCTGTCAGGAAAATGTGATTCTGGTAATCCCATGCTCCTTCCCTTTTTTACAGAAACCACATTTTTTTTTTTTGGTAAAACAACATGCTGGTCATGTTAAAGGAAACTTCCCTAAAAGAAAAGAACATTGTCCTCTATGAACCTGTCTGGGTCACGTGTGGCCATCTAGGAACATGTTTCACATAGTTGTAGCCACTATGCACTATTTTTGTCATCTGCTTTTCCATGTTTCCTAAAATGCAGATTGTTCCCTGTCACTCTCCTCTACGTGGGACCTCAGGCTAAGTGCAGACAGGACCTAGTGAGGGCCCTGCTTGCCCTCATTCCCTAACGGGTGGCCCCTAGGTTCCCCACACCAGCCACTTCTAGGCCTCTGAACACATCAGGCTTTCTCAGCTGTGTCCTTTTACTCGGCTGTTGTCACTGTCATCATACCCGCCTGGTGAACATCCCTCAAGATGCTCAAGCATGGTCCCTCCTGACCCTGATCTCACTGCCACAGTGTGGGCCACACCCTTGTTGCTGGTTCCAACAGCTGTTCTCATTCTGTTTTGTAGATGTTCTGGGGTGCCTGCCTTCCCCCCTGGACTGGGTGTTTCCTGTGCACAGCACCTGTGTCTTCTATTTCAATATCCTCAGTACTGAGAACAGTGCCTAAAAGGACCCCAAAAAGTCTGAGAGTGAATAATGTCAGTGCGAGGTCCACATTCTACCACCCCATTTCCCTTCTGAACCTTGCTTATAAAGATCCTCTCTTTTAGAATAAAATCATGGCATTTTCAGGTAAATGGATGGAGCTGGAGAATATCATGCTAAGTGAAGTTAGCCAATCCCCCAAAAACCAAATGCCGAATGTTTTCTCTGATATAAGGAGGCTGATTCATGGTGGGGTTGGGAGGGGGAGCATGGGAGGATTAGATGAACTCCAGATAGGGAAAAGGGGTGGGAGGGGAAGGGAGGGGGCATAGGGTAAAAAAGATGGGGGAATGAGACAGACATCATTACCCTAAGTACATGTATGAAGACACGAATGGTGTGAAAATACTTTGTATACAACCAGAGATATGAAATATTGTGCTCTATATGTGCAATATGAATTGTAATGCATTCTGCTGTCATATATAACAAATTAAAATAAAGAAAAAAAAGATCTTCTCTTTTGCAACTCTTCTGGCCACTCCTGGCCCTCTTGGTTCATGTCCCCATGTCTCAGTTCCTCTGTGGATTCTGAGTGTGACTCAAAGCCCATTTCTTCCAGTGACCAGAGATGTGATCTTGGGCAAAGGACTTCAGCTTTCTGTCCTTGAGTTTCTTGACCTCAAATCCTTCTCCTTCCTCACCCTTCAATTACCCTTGTCTTCTCCAAGATCTGCCTTACCAAGAAATCTTTAACATCTCCCTTTGTAAGCATAACTTCCTGTGGTTCCAATTCTCTCATACCAGCCTTACCCGCCCTCTCACCCGTTTTTCCACCCCATCAAGCACCCTCTGTCATCTTTGCCCCATTTTTTCTGAATATTATCAGCCTCTTGCTGTCTTGACTTAATTCTTTATCTAACCCGGACACATTCCTGCCAATGCACTCCGCTGCGAGTACCAGAGGCAGGGTAATGGACGCTCTCTGGACATACACTAGGTATGCTCTTCTGACACACTAGCCTGGTAGGACTCAGCCCTGGATCTGTCTAGCAAAAAAAGCTTCTTTGTTTTTATGCCCAACCTGCTAGAGAAATTCACTCAGGTATGTAGACCCTCAATAGGCCTTCAGCACCCAAGACAACGAGATCTAAGAAACCATCAAGTATTGGTTCTGCCATTTCAGACCATGACATGGACTTCTACCTGATGGAAACCATGGAGCACCCTCCCTCCCTGCCAAAGGCAGCTCAAACCCATTTGTAAAAAATTCTGAAGTCTTATAACATAATGCCCCAAATTTCCAATGTTTTTAATGTGATAAAATAGATAGTACATAACATTTACCCCATTAACTGTTTTTAATTGTAGAGTTTGCATTGTCATGTAGCTGTCACCATCATCTACCTCCAGAACTTTTTCATCATCCCAAACTAAAACTCTGCAGCCATGAAACACTATCTATTTCCCCATCTTCCCTTCCTCCTGCCCCACAGCGACCACCACTCTACCTTCTTTGTGAATTTGATCATTCTAATTTGACCTTATATAAGTGGAGTTGTACAGTATAAATAAGCCTCTGGCTTATTTCACTTAGCCTCATATCCTCAAGGTTCATCCGTGCTGTAGGATGTGTCAGAATGTCCTTCCTTCTTAAAACTAGAAACCACAAAATGCTGATGAAGGAAATCAAAGTCCTAAATAAGTGGATACTGTGTCTGTGTTCATGGATTAGAAGACTCAAAATAGTAAAGATGTCAGATCTACCCAAATTAGTATCCACGTTTCACTTAATTACTTACAAAGTCTCAGAAAGATTTTTGTAGATAAAGACAAGACGATTCTATAATTTATCTAGAAGGCAAAGGAACCAGCTATAGCTAAAACATTGAAAAGGAATAATAAAATTGAAGAAATTGTTCTATACTAGCTCAGGACTTATGTCATTCAAGTAATCAAGACTGTGTAGTATTAAGAGAAGGATAGACACCTGGATCACTGTAAGAAATCAGGAATCCAGAAACAGCCCCACACAGGTAGAGTCAACTGATTTTCCACAAAAACATGAAAGCAATTCAATGAAGGAAGGATAGTCTTTTCAACAAATGGTGCTAGGGAAACCCATAGGCAAAAAAATAATAATTTTGATCTCACTTCATATCTTATTAAAAATTAACTGAAAATGGGCTATAGATTTAAATATAAAATTTAAAGATATAAACCTTTTATAAAAATAACAAAAGACACCAGACCTGTGATTTTTGGAGAGTTCTGAAGATATCCAAAGTTTGATCCATGGATTATAAAAATGAATACACTGGCCCTCATCTAAGTTAAAAACTTTTATCCCATGAAAGATCCTGTCATGAGGATGAAAAGTAAAACTACAAACTGAGACAAAATTCATCGACCATGTATATGAAAAAGCTCACACGTGAAATATATAAAGACCTCTCAAAACTCAAAAAACCCAAACAATCAAATTAGAAAATGGGCAAAAGATAGAAAGTGATATTATACAGAAGATGCTAGAAAGATAGACAATGAGCACAATAAAGATGTTCACCATCACTAGACATCAGGATAGTGCAAATTGGCTGTGGTGAGATGTTACTGCACCTCCTGCTGCCAGGACAGACTACTGATGGGAATAGAAAATGGTGTGCAACCACTCTGGGAAAGAGTTTGGTTGTTTCTTAAGGAACTAAAAATGCAAATGCCATATGATACAGCAAGTGAAATAGTGGGCATTTCTTTGAGAGAAATAAAAGCTTATGTCCACACAGAAACCTGTACACCAATTGTTAATAGCCCCTAACTGGAAATCAAACCCAATGTCCTTAAAGCTGTAAACTGGATATGCAAATGACAGTACACACACACCATGAATTCTGCTCCACAATCAAAAGGAATGAATTACTTGTACAACCTGGATGGATCTCAAGGGCTTTGGGCTGAGTGAAAAAAAAAAACATTAAAAACCCCATGATTCCATTTGTATGACATTCTTGAAGTGACAAAATGATAGAGATTTAAAACAGATGAGTAGTTTCCAGGTTAGAGATGGCGGGAAGGTGGATGTATTGGTTTGCTTATCAATGGAAATAGTCAAGAGGGTGAAAAGTAAAACAACAAGAGATGTTTGTGGTGATGGAGTAATTTTTTTTTATCTCAACTACAATGATTAACATGAATCTACACATGATAAAAGTAACATAGAATGTATATTATGCAAGTCAGATTTCTGTTTCTGATGTTACTCTACTATGGGACTTCTCCAAGCTTAATAGTCACTATCTGAAAATCTTTAATTATCTTAAAAGTAAAATATATATATATATTTTTCCAAAGGTTCAACATCTTTGGAATCAGATGGACCTATTTTTTTTAATTCACCTTCTTTTCCCCCTAAGTTGTTGCCCAACTTTTCCCTTCCCTGGTCTTTCTCTTTGCATTCAACAGCATGAAAGAGGGGTCCGTCTCTGCCTCCATTTCAAAGCCCACTGACTTCCCATCCTCTACTCTCCACTGGCAAATTTCCAGTTGCAAAAATACAACTGTCCAGTCCCCATTTCATCCACGATACCAGTATTTGATATTAGGGGCCTCTCTTAAACAGAGTCAGATGCCCTGGCATGTTCTTTTGATCTGAGCATCAGCCTAGTGGGAGGCCTACGCATATCCCAAACAACTCTGTCTACCTCTTGACTCACTCTCCTCCTGGCTTTCCTCTTACTGCAGCTCCTGCCCCTTTTTCCCTCTCCTTTCGTTCACCTTGGGGTGAGGTACCTCAGGCTCGGTTCTCCGTCCTCCCCTATCGCCACACCTCCACTAGTGATCTTAGCCACATGCAGGGCTCCAGTGACTGTGGTATTCCAATTGCTGAATGTCTTCCCTTGGAGAGGCCAGAGAACTTCAGAATCAGCATGTTCTAAACTAACCTGAATATATTGTCACGTTTTCTGAACTACCTCTTCCCCAGCATGTCTTGATCTATGTTAGGACATCACATAGGGATCCTAAATTCCTTAATCAATAACCTAGAATATTCTTTGCCACATCCAATAAAGACCATGCAACCATGTCTCCTACTTAATGTCTCTGGAGGTCTCCCCCTCTTCTCTACTCTCACCTCTACCCCATTAACCCATGACTTTGAGGACCTCTGAATCAGGTCTACCGGCCTCATTTTTTACCCTGGAGTCAAAAAGAATTATCTAAAGTACAAATCTGACTCTCTCCAACCTAAATTTAGTGGTTCCTCATTGATTCTCTGATAAAATTTACCCTCCTATTCAACACGTTTGTATTAAGTACTTGCTGTTCATTGGATACAACTCTGGGCAAGGGACTAGACCACTCAAAAGATTCTATTTAGTAGAACGATGCAAAAGCAAAGCTCATGTCTTCATGGAGTTTACCTGCCAGTAGATGGCAGGTTGTGAGACACCAAATAAATACTAAGAGAAAAATAAATAAAGCAGAGTTAGAAGACAGAAAAGCAGACTATGTGTCAAGAAGGCCTGCTCTGTTATCTAAGTTTGTTGGAGGATGTCTCTTAACTTAAATGATGTGATATTGGGACAAAGACCTGAATAAGGAGAGGAAGAAAGTCATCTATTTACCCAGGGGGAAGGCATTCTGTGGAGAGAGAAGAGTACATGCAAAGGCCCTGAGATGGGAGCATACTTGAGGAATGGCAAGGAGACTAAAGGCTGGACTGTGGTTTAGAGCAGGGAAGGGTAGGAGATGTGGTGGGAAAGGTGGTGGGACCAGATCACCTGTGGTCTTGTAAAGGATTTGAACTCCATGAAAAGCTATATGAAGCTTCTCATGGCCCGGCCCCTTGTCCTCTGGCCTTGCGTCTGGTTCCTCCCTAGGTCCTTTCCACCATGTTCTCCACCTTTCACCCTGCAGTCAGCATATCCCAAGGGTAACTAGAACATGTGTTCTCTCTCTGCCTGGAAGAGCCCTTTTACTTGCCAAAGGTCCACTGGATGTCCCCTCTCTGGGAAGTTGTCCCGGACACCCCCAGGTTGCCTGGGCACTCCTACCTGTGCTTCCGTGATGCCCTGCAGCTAGGTCCTGCAAGAGTCCTGAACTTGTTGAATGGTCATTTTCTCTCTAGGTTAGTGCTGCTCGTGTTCCTAGCTTCCAACCCACAGAGTGGCTAATAACAGGTTCAAATGCTGGACCAGGAGACCATCTGGCCCCTTGGCCTCTCCTAAGCAGAGAGGCAGAAGCCTTGGCATGTTCTTTCACTCTGAGAATAAGCTTAATCCAAGTCCTTCTTAGGTCCCAAACATCTGTGTTTGACTCTTGGTTTGGGAATGTTAGTAGGAATGGTTTCTTTGAACTGAGGCATATTTTTTTTTTGTCAAATAAATTCAATAGGAAGAACTGAACCTACTATTTTATTAACTTATTATAGGCTTCTCTTCTTGCAAAGCACTTATTCCATATTTCACAAGCTCATCTGCATGTGATCTTGTTCTGACCAAATGAATCATCTGAGATTGGATTATTCATTTACTTTAGCAAAAACAGGAGGAGGAGACCTGCTCTATTCTGCTGGGGGCAATCGGGTAGAAATTGGTATGTCCTCTCTGCAGAGTATCTTTCCCTAACTGTATTCTTGGTCTTAAAATTGTTTATATCTTTTAACCCAAGAACTTCATTTCTAGAAATGATGCTAAAGAACTAATCAGAGATATCTGTACAAGAACCTTCAGTGCTATCCCAACATTCATATTGAAAAGGTGGACATGCTTAAGTGCTTAACAGTAAGTACCTGGTTAAATAAACTATGATGCGACCATGATGAGCTACATGTGATCATTAAAATTGTTTTGGAGAATTGAAACTATGTAGAAGAAAATACACAGTACAAAACTAAGTGGAAAAATTGGATAAAAACTTTATCTGAGTTTCACCAAAAAGTTCAGAAAAATATACCTGAGGACATCGTAAGTGGTTATTGCTGACTTATATTATCATGGGTGGATTTTGTTTTAATTTTTTTTTTAGTATTTCTCTTGCTTCTCTATAGAAACTATGTATTCCCTTTAAAAAAGTAATTTTGAGAGAAACTATGGATTATTTAGAACATTTAAAAATACAAAGCCAGACATGATCTCACACACCTGTCATCTTAGCTACTTGGGAGACGGAGGCAGGAAGATCCAAAGTTTGAGGCCAACCTGGGCAACTTAGCAAGACTCTGTCTCAAAAATTATTTATTTATTTTTATTGGTTGTTCAAAACATTACAAAGCTCTTGACATATCATATTTCATACATTTGATTCAAGTGGGTTATGAACTCCCATTTTTACCCCGGATACAGATTGCAGAATCACATCGGTTACACATCCACGTCTGTCTCAAAATTTAAAAAATAAAAATTAAAAGAGCTAGGTGTGTAGCTCAGTGGTAGAATGCTTGCCTAGAATTCTTAAGACCTTGGGTTTTGTCCCCAGGTTTAAAAATTTTTCAGAAGGTTCATGAGTTCAAAGCCTGCCTCAGCAACAATGAGACGCTAAGCAACTTGCCGCTAAGCAACTCAGTGAGACCCTATCTCTAAATAAAATACAATATTTTATTTAGGGCTGGGGATTTGGCTCAGTGGTTGAATGCCCGAGTTTAATCCCTGGTACAATTTTTTCAGGAAAAAAATTGACAGATATCCAACAGGTCTTTTATGAGTAGAGACTCATAAAATAAAAAATTATTTCTGCATAGATCACAATACATATATATGAAGGCAAAATGGAGAAACTTTGAGAAGAGAATATAAAAGAGCTTCTGTGATCTCAAGTAGGAAGGATTCTCTTTACCAAGACCTATATCATGTAAATATTGCTGTCTAACCAACCAGTACAAAACTTAGTGGCCTAAAGCAACAATTACTTTCCACTGTTGATGATTCTGCAGGTCAGTCACTCAGGCTGAGCCTGGCTGGACAGCTCTTGCGGTCTTTGCTGGGCTCACTCATGAGTCTTTGGTTGTTTCCAGGTTACATGGAGACTAACTGTTGGCAGGGGCAATAGGGGTGTGTGGACCATCTTACAGGCTAGCTTGAACTCAGGGACATGGTGGCAGGCAGGATTCCGAGAGAGAAAAGACAAGAAGGCCTCTGTACTTAGAAGTGACACAGCATCACTTCCTTATTCCTTTAGCTAAAGATAGTGTGGAAATTCAGGAAGAGCAGCATCAATTCCACCTCCTGACAGGGAGAGCCAAAAATATACACATTGCTCAGAGTCATGGATACCTGGAAGGAAAATATTGACCCACTTGTGCAATCTAGCCAGAGAAATAAAATATACAAACCACTAAGGAAAAGACTGATCCATTTGAGTGCATTAAAGCTAAAAACTTTTGGATGGAAAAGATACCTTGAACATGGATTTCTTTTATAATCATAAAATGAAGTTTAAAAAAGATTTCAGATGAATCAGACATTGAAAGACCTAAGCAATCTCATTCTGCTTGGGACCTCATTTTGCTCTGAAACTTAAACTCTTACCTACTATAGTCCTAAAGTCAGGAAAATACTACAGAAAAGCTCTGTGGAAACAGTTCTCGGAAAAGCCGGAAAAGCCGCAGATGGTGATCACCTAAGATAGGCCAAGATAACCACATATCTGAAATTCCAGATGGCCTCCACCTGGGTGTGGTGACCAGTATCTAAACTAGAAGCCCTGCAGTTTGGCACGTACTCCCCTTGCAACAGCCTCACGATTTAAACCAATCAGTTCAAATGAATCCCCCTCTTGTAGTGACCAATCACCCCTACCCAACTTGTTCCCGCCAGTGAATGTGCTAATCCTGTTTTAGAGTTATTATTTGATTTTTCAGCGGTGTGTGATGATTTGCTAGGAGATGCTATGATGTATACATTCTCCAAAGAATGTATAAAACTGCTGCAAACCTTGGGCTCAGGGCCTCTTAGCATCACCTGTTGCTGTGTGTGCACAGAGGACCCAGCTAGCTCGCAGTAAACACCTCTTTGCTGCTTACATCGATCTTGGGTCTCTGGTGGTCTTTTGGGGGTCCCTAATTTGAGCATAACAACATAACTTTCCTAAGCTCATATATGAATACATGACCTGTGTAACTCCTCATCATGTTCAACCACAAGAATGGGATTCTAATTGGAATGGGTTGCAGTCCATGTATGCATAATGTGTCAAAATACACCTTACTGTCATGTATATCTAAAAACAACAAGTAAAAAAAAATCAGATTTCAGGATGCTATGCAAGGCACATTTTTTTAAAACAAAGACACCGAAGCAGTCCTATGCAAAAATCTGTGCTTCCAAAATGGATAAGTTATTAAACAATAATTTCATTATATCTGGATGCTTTCTCCTCAAATAGATGTATCGTAAAATCAGGATAAAACAAAAACCCTATTCCTGCATTTGAAAAGGAATTCCTTCCACAGAAATTGTTATTCCAGGATGTATTTATTGTACTTAATTATCTGAAACTGTCAAGTCTTGTCATCTTAACTTCTCTTACTCCAGAAAAGTTAGCAAACCAATCACCAGAACCTGGAGAGGAAGTTCTGTTTTCAGAAAAGCAGAAGGGGAAAAAATGGAAGAATGTATCTTTCTTTTTTCCTGACTTTAGGAAAAAGTAAGAAAAAGCTGACCCAGGGATCAAAAAATGTTTTTTTCTCAACCATTACTCAAGAATTTGGCTCTGCCTTTTTGTAGGACTCGGCCCTAGAAATCAGATACTCTTGTGGTCCTGTCTCCGGAGCCTACTCCAAAATCAAGAAGCAAGTTATCCTTGTAGCTTCCCCCCCTTAACTGTGTGAAGAGAGGGTGAGGTTTCTTAGAGACATTGAAACAAAGGCACCTCTGTGGACAGCAAGAGGCCTGCTGGGGTGTCAGTTTGAAGGGAAACTTTTAGCTAGAAAAGCAGTTCTTGTTCTTATCCTTAGAGAGCTGGTAAGAGAGGGAGAGAGGGTAGAGTCCCAATGCCTCTGTTCTATCTGCCCTCTCCTTACTCAGCCCCAACACCTGCCAGCATCCTGGAAAGAGCCTTGTTTAAGCTCAGAGGCCTTTATGTAAATGACACTTGAGGTTGTGAGTCATCTCTGTCTTTGAAGGGACAACAAATAAGAGCTGAAAGAAGATGTGGTCTCTCTACACAGTCATGCACAGCAACTTCCTGCCAAAGTAAGGTGTGATACAAATTATATCCCCTCCACACCTGCTGGCTCAGCTGTTGGGGAGGACAGCAGGGGTTGGCTGGGATGGTGCCTCAGCTGTATATGTCAGGGCTCTGTTTGGAGAGATTTCTTGGTGCTGATTGGTAATAAATAAAACAATATCATTGACCTAGAAATACTGGCCCAGGCCTGAGAGTCCTTCAGTCTCTGTGTGGAAGGCCTGGGTTACAGGAGAGGTTCACTTCTAAAAACAGATACAGAGAGCAACTCCAGGCCTTTGAGGATGGACTGTCAAGGCAAGGGCTGTCTAGCCCTATTCACATGGGACTGAGGGCTAGTTCAGGAAGAGCAGGCAGAAGAAGGAAACTGAGATAGAGGAAGTGAGGTCTTCAAAAACATGAACATGGTGCATTAGAGAACTATCCACAAGCCGACATTATTATACCCAGCTAAACAATAAACACTTGAGGTGGTGAGTATGCTAATTACTCTGATTTGACCATTAAACTTTGCATAGATGTATTAAAATATCACACTCTACCCCATAAACATGTACAATTATTGTGTGTCAATTAAAAATTTTTTAAAGCTGGTGCTTGCAGATTTGGGGAAAAACTCAAAATCCTGCCAACCCTGAGAATTTTTCTCTGTAATAGGTAGGAAAGAAAGACAACAGTTTTGTTATTGAGTAGGCATTAAACCATATTATAATATTCATTAGATTACAAAGACAAAGAAAATTCCCCATTCTTTGACTGCCAAACAGTTATCATTTCTTGCACCCATGTGCTCAAGATCAATGTGACTTATCTTCTCAGAGCACCATTGGCTGCTCACTTTCAACCCATGCTCACCTCCTCACGAGCTAGCTCATTGTCTATATCCTATACTTGCCTCTTTGACAGTGTGGAACAAGAGGTACAGGTTAAACTCTCTTGGCAACAGAGTGACAGAGGCCATTCTTCTTTGATAATCCCATTTTGAAGCCATGACTCCCAGATCCTGAAAGCATTCCATTCTGTAGAGATGGCAAGGAGCCTACTTAGCATCTCCAAATATTTACTTGCAGATCAAAGGGATTGAGAAAGAATTCACCAACTCTAGGCTCTCCACAGGAATGCTCCAAGATAAGAAAGGGGAAGGTCTCTTTCCATTTGTCCTCTGGGAAGGTCCAATTTTTTAAATGTATCCTAACAGGGATAAGGAACTGAGACACAAGTGAGGCATGGGCCCCCTTCCCCAAATTCTGTCAGAAATTTCACAGCCATTTAAATTTCCGGTGTGGGGGGGTGGATTTTAAATATTTAAATTTTTTTTGTTATTAAATTTTTAAATTTTAAGATGCTGGTGGTGACCAAGGACTGACACCAGGGGGATTTCTTCACCATCTGGGAGGTAGGGTCTGGTTCAGTGTGAGGGAATGTTTTCCGGAACCTGCCAGATACAGTTTGGTGTCATCTCTGTGAACAATACCTAGAGCGTCAGGTGGGGTGACTGTGGTCCTCTGCCGAGAACCCTGTGCGTAGGAAGGGCCTGACCAGACACAAAACCCACTTTCGTCACAGCTCCTGCCTCAGGGGGTTCTCTTCTTGCGGGCTGTGTCTCCTTGGTGGGATTCCTTCTCGACACCTAGACCATCCCACCTCTGTGTGGCTTGCAGTCATTTCCAGTCGTAGAGAACTGAAGACAGCCCCAGTTGCTTTTGCAAACCACAAACACTGCCTGCAGCATCTTCACCGACCTTGAATCACTTGTCCTGGAGGGCCGCAGTGACTTGAGCAAGAAGAAGCTGTTCTAGCAAAGGCCAGCCTCCAACCCCTGCGAAGAGCAGTGAGGCCCACTCCCCTGTACCGAGGCTCAAAAAGGCACCAAGGGGAGAATGTGACACCATAGCAGGAGGACAATTTCAAAAGCCACAGAACTGTCATTAAGTCCTGGGAGTTTCCTGGCTAAGTTGTTCTCTTTCAAGGGCCAGCTGACCACCACCCCTACTTTCTTCACAAAGCCTTCCTGCTCTACTCTCATCCCGTCTTTGTCCCCTGACCCATGTCCCCATCCCTGGGCCTGTGTCCCCTCACTCCAAGGCATCTTCACATCCACTGACTAGCTAAACTACACCAATCCTTTAAAAAATGATTTTCTGACTTTTAACAGCAAGAAATGGTCATCATAAAACAGCTTAAAAAGCATAAAGAAGAAAATCAAAATCACAAACGATGTCTGCATTTTAATAAACACCCTTCCGTTCTTTGTGCTGTGGACTTCTATCTACTTCTTTAGAAGTAATGACCAGACTGAATGTATTGTTTTGGAATTTACTTTGCTCCCCTAAATCGTGTACCTTTCATCATGTTCTTCTAGAACACCACTTTGGTGCTCATAGAACCTGTCTATCTGGGGCCATGGGGCATGGTAATTGAAAGCGTGGGCTTCACACCGACACACACTTGCACACTCATGTTATACACACTTACACCCAAACACACACACATATACTCAAAAGCTCAAAAAGTTAAGCTAAAATACAGTCATTTAAAATATTTATTTCTTTTTTTTTTCTTTTTTTTTTAATTTTTTTTTTATTGGTTGTTCAAAACATTATAAAGCTCTTGACATATCATATTTCATACATTAGATTCAAGTTGGTTATGAACTCCCAATTTTACCCCAAATACAGCTTGCAGAATCACATCGGTTACACATCCACATTTTTACATAATGCCCTATTAGTAACTGTTGTATTCTGCTACCTTTCCTATCCTCTACCATCCCCCCTCCCTCTCCTCCCATCTTCTCTCTCTACCCCATCCACTGTAATTCATATCTCTCCTTGTTTATTTTCCCATTCTATTTATTTTAAACCAACTTGATATGAAAAAAACCCCTCCCTCACTCCTTGCTCTCTCTTTTCCTGCCCTTCTTTTCTGTTTTCTTCCCTCTGTCTTCCTTTCTTCTCCACATGATCTGAAATTTTCCCTCCTTTCAAATCTGATAAACACCAATTTTTTTTTTTTTTTTAAGAAAATAGGCAGAAGTCTTCTGGAAGCTCTCAAGTCAAGAAAGGAACACCAATCTGTCAAAAGCAGAACCAGAGGATTCCTGGCATCATCAAGTGGCTCCCCAAAATCAGCACAGATGAGAATAGGGTGGGGGATAGGAGGATGTGGACTGGAAGCTGAGTGGACAGATTCTGAAAAGTATTACTTAAATCATCGATTTTTAAGGAAGTAGGTTGGGGGAGGGCAGTTTCTATAGTAAAAATCCTTCCCATTAATACATCAAGGATGAAAACTATCTTACAGTAGGTATAAAGAAGAAAGGAATGTTGTATGCAACCTTTCCCCCACCAATAACACAAATTAATATCATATATATTTTTGCAGTTTAATATTTTATCCATTTTGTCTCTCAATATTCTGTCAGATAGAATTTGCACTCCATATCACTAAAAATTATCTGTGAAACATCACTTTTAAGAGCTACACAGTATTGGTTAACTATGCCATAATTCACTTATTTTTTAAATTTACTCTTTGCTGAATATTTTCCCCACTTTTTCAATAATATAAATAATACATCAAAAAACAAGTTTGGGGCTGGGGTTGTAGCTCAGTGGTACAGCGCTTGCCTAGCATGTGTGAGGCACTGAGTTCAATTCTCAGCATCACATACAAATAAATAAAATAAAGGTCCATCAACAACTAAAAAATATTAAAAGAAAAAAAAATTAAAAAGTTTGTATTCTAACTATATTTTCCTAGAGTTATGCTTCTCTCTAAGCCTTCCCTTAGAAACACCCCCCCAAAAATAACTGGGGTAAATTTTGTTGGAGATAAAGGGCATTCATGTTATGACAGTAGGTGCTCATGAGCTAGTAAAATGCAAATATTACAAATTATATTATATAAATTACAATATTATATAATGCGTTATATAATAACGTATGACATACTATAGCATATGACAATGTTATGTAATACAATACTAATATATCACTAGAATTTAATTTCTATCTACAAAGGAAAAGTTTGGGGATATTTGGATTATTTATTTCCCAGATTGTATATAGGGAATACCACCTTATAACCAAGAAAATAATAATCGTTTTTTAAAAGACACTTCTAATAACATTTGCCTTGTATTTTAACATGGTAGGCAATCATGTTTATTAACTCTCTCTTGTTGAAAATAATTTGTTGAAATAACAATAGAGACATACAAAAATTAAAAAAAAATTAATAAAAGTATTGTGTGTGGAGAGGGGGGCAAGCAGACCAAAGATGATGATGAATTTGGTAAAGAAGGAAAGTGGATGTGGTACTGGCTGAAAAAATGGATAAAGGAGGCCAGTGCTTTGGGGGTGCAATACAAGTGGAAGTGACTTACCAGGGAAGGGACAGGGGGACTTCACACTAAGCCTCCCAAGCTGGCTAATGTGAAGATCCGGATGAGCATAAAAGGAGTGATTGATGGAGTGCTACACCTAAATTGTTATGGAAACTGGCCTTTTGCATCCCCAATCCTATGGGCAGGAAGTGGCAGGTGTAACTCCTAGGGAAACCTGGAAAATAATCTTTATAAATAAATAAATAACAACTGGCTGGGAGGAGCCAGAGTTTATAACATTAGGTAACAGCTCAGAGTAGGACCTTCCTTGAGTTGGCCTGCCCTTCTGCCATGCTCACAGGTAGAAGCAAAGCCCATCTGTCCATGGCCCACTTCCACACAGCGAGCTGAGAGTCCACCCTCTTAATCAGAGAAGGATCCCACCTCAACCCCAGTTACCTCAATTCAACAACCTGCCTGGCATGCATGAGTAGGAAGGGGCTGCAGAAAAACACTGCTCCCACAGAAAAATAGAAGGACCAGGAGAAACAAAGAAATGAACCCGAAAGAGGCAGAGCTAAGGCAAGGAAAGAGAACTAATTCCAAACCCTACACCCTGATTATGCTCATGGAGGACCAAGATGGCAAACCCATAAAACAAAACCAGTCTTATGCCAAAAAAGAGCTGTTGGAAACCAAGAGTTTATTTGAAATCCCCAGTAAAATATATTCATATTTTAATTACTACAACAAATATAATGCAGGCAATTAAAAAGTAAAACTCAAACATAAGAAAGACTACATTAAAAAGTCAAGAAGATCTTGCAGAACACAGGGTACGCTGACCAAAAAAGTGGGTAACTGGAGAAACGTTGTATAAAGGGTCAATTCCGCTGGAACACTTATGTACCTAGAGTTTTAGAAAAGAGAACAGTAAAAATGGAGAGGAGAAAATTATCAAAGAAACAAGTGCAGAAAATCTCTCAGTATTAAAAAAAGGCAAACATTTTAGAGTGAAAGACCCCAGATCCAAAGCACGAGGAACCAGAATCAGCCATGGAAGGAAGCAACCTCATGAGATTTCAAAGCACTGATACTGAAAGGTGATCCTAAACACTTGCAGAGAGACAGCAACTGAGTAAAACCGGTTGGCATCATTATCAGTAGCACCCAAGGCTGGAAGACAAGGAAATATTTACCATCAAAGTAAGAAGAAATAATTTTGTCCTTAAAATTTGAGATCTTGCCAAACTGTCCATCCAATGTACACAAGGAAAACAACTTATTCAGACAGGCAAGAACTCAGAGATTGAACTCCCATTCATTTCTTGCTGAAAATAAAATCACTTACTGATGTACTACTTGAGAAAAAGGAAGACATAAGAACTCAAAAAGCAATTAAACCAAACGAGAAATGCAACTCAAAGAAACCCCAGTACGGATGTGCAATTGCTAAGGCACAAAAATTAGAATATTTTGGAGCACTTGATAAATTATATGATTAAAGAGCTGAAAGGTATTCAGGATATTATAAAAAACAGTGTTTCTTCTATTGTCAACCAATTAAAAATTCTAGAAAACAATAAATTGTGTGTGTGTGTGTGTGTGTGTCTGGGTATCTGAAATGGAGAGGAGTAGACCTTGGTCTTCTCAGGCCATGTTCAGTTCCAATGGTTTTTGAACCTGAATTTCTGGCAAGTGTGAGCATTGCTGTTGAGATCATGTGACTCAGGCAACACTGGCTACGAAAAAGCTGGGTTCTATATTTTGTTGCTGAGCCACTGAACAAGATTTCTCCTTCAAATCTGAAGCTGGGCAGTGCTGCAAAACTTCACTGTCAAGTTCTGCTTCTTTAAGAGCATTTGCAACAGAAAACAAAATTCATACAGATTAAAGGCCCTAGACCTGATGTGCTGACAGCCAGTGAGGCACCACAGGCCCTGCTTCAGCCCTCGAAGAAACCTGCGATCCTTTGGGCTGTGGCCTCCCACAAAGGGGTGAGAAGTCTCTGTTTTGCAAGAAAAGCAGGAAGTATGTTGAAAGTTTTAACCACAGCAAAACTGCCACATCAGACTGAAAGGTGTCCTCTAAACGTGGCTATCATCACTCACCACTAAAAACCCAGATAGGAACAAATCCCACTGACTTCAGGGATAAACATCTACACACATCTTGACCAGGATAGGAGCATGTTATCCAACATGAAGTTCTGTGTACAGCTGGTTATTATCAAAATGCAAACAAAAACCTCAAACCTCACTTCTCCAAAGTAAGATAAGCTAGTGAGATCATGCATAATCATGGTATCTGACATGGGAGGGTCAAGTTTTGAAGGTGAGGGGCTGGGGATGTAGCTCAGTTGGTAGAGTACTTGTCTTGCATGCACAAGGCCCTGGGTTCAACCTCCAGCACCACAGAAAGAAAGAAAGAAAGAAAGAAAGAAAGAAAGAAAGAAAGAAAGAAAGAAAGAAAGAAAGAAAATGAGAGAAAAAAAATTTTTGAAGGGCAATAACTGAAAATTACCTACAAGTTGCTAGTGGAGAGTCCACAGCCTTGCTATATGAGTGTGGTCTATAAGCAACAGCAGCAGTATCAAATAGAAGATTTGAATGTGCAGACTTAAATAAACCTATCCCCAAACCTCAGCATGCTACATTTAGGCATAGAAATGTCAGAGTGAAGTCCTGGAAACTCTGCGCACCTACCCACATCAAAAACTGAGGATTGAACTGTTTGACATTGTGCCTGAGCCTGTGTTTCTCATCCTCCAGATGAGGAAACCCACATTAACTTTGGCAGGACTGGGATTTATTGAAAGGCCAGGAGCTTAGTGTAAAGGCTTAGAGATGTTTAACAGCTCATTCAAAAGCTAGTCAAGGGCAGAACTGAAGCTTTAAACAAGATCCCCTTGAATTCCAAACTTATGCTCTTTCTTACCTGTTACTTTTAGTTTCCTCTCTAGGACGTTTTCAAGTGATTCATTTGAACAACTGAATCCAATTGGTAGCAGGTCAAGAACCATTTTTCAGAATGTCATCCTTAGGAGATGCTTCTTTGCTCACCCTTCACCCAATCCATGTGGGTAGGTATAGGTGTGCAGCAAAAGACTCTTCCCAGAGTTTTGTACTGGAGCCCCTTAGGCAATGAAGTCTGAGTCACAGAGGAGGTGAATGTGACAGCCAACCCCAGAGACCCAGCCTAGAAATGCTTGTGTTTCAGAACAGAAGCCATGCCTTCCGGGAAGGACCATCTATTCTGTGTACCCTAAGGTTTCAAAGTGACTATACCCTCACCCCCACCACCTACATTCACTGAGTTAAACATCATCACCTACCTGAACTCTCCCAGGTCTGGAGACAGAGGGGGTTGGGGCAAAGGTGATTATAGCCAACAGGAACCTTTCTGGAAGGGACAACTAGGGTTGCTTATTAAGCTTGTGAGCTGCTGAGCAATCCCTTCTCTAGCCCCACTTTCTCAGTGACCCCACATGGGCAACACCTACTCGATCTTTAAGAATTATAATAAGAAGAACAACAATGGTTTAAACCAATGCCTCCCAAACCATCATGTGCCTATGAAGCACCTGGAGAACTTGTTAAAATAAAGATTCTGACTCAGAAGGTCTGGGGCTAGCCCTGAGATTTGGCATCTCTAACAAGCTCCTGCTATGTGCCCATGTTGCGGGTCCACTGGATAGCAAGGGAATTCTTTATTGATTCCTCACTTAGAAAAAACTCATAGTCTGGCCCTCCAGACAATATGGAGATCCATAGCAGCCCCAACAACCCAAACTCTGACCTCTCTGCTCCTCCATCTTCATCATGTGTCTTCCATCCTTAAAGTGACCTTGTGGTCCAAGATGGCCCCAGAGATCCAGCCTGCCCATCCATGCTCCAAGCCAGGGGCAAGAAGAAGTGTGAGAGAGAAAAAGAATGCTTCTACCAGCCAAGGCAGCTCCTCCAAAATGTGCTTCTGGTCCTGTACCTCCTGTATCACTTAGCCACCACAAGCTCAGAGACTAAAAGAAAATGTTGAGTTTTTGTATGAAAGTACTGAGCCCAGCTTTAAAAATATATTTCTTTCCCTAAAGAAGAATGGGAAAATGGGCAGTTTGGGAGGCATTTAGGGTATCTGCTCCATCTCCCCCTCCTATTGCTTTGGGTCCATGCCACCTGCTGGAGGAAGTGACTTTGGCAGCTCCTTTTCTCCAATAACTGTTCTCAGAAGGAAGAAGCTGGACTCCAGTGTGCATTTACTAAGAAAACCATGGAGTCAGAAAAAGAGTAAATGTAAAAAATGCTGACAGCAGGGCAAGAGGAAGAAGGAATCAGCTCAAATCAGGCAGAGAAGTGGGAAGACCAGACAGACCTTGCGCCTGCCTCTGAAAACTGAACTTGATCTTGCTTCCAAGACTTAAGAAGCCCCATCTGATACTCCAACAGGTGGGCCTTCTCCTCCGGGTCTGAGAACCTCTTTTGGTCCCTCTGGAATAGAAACCCTCTCTCCAGTGTTCTAGCAGAGGTCTTCCCAATGCTCCTTCCACCCAGAGACTGGGTGCTGCCCGTGCCTGCTTCAGATGAAACCTGCAGCCTCCATTTGGATGATGCACTGTTACCTGTCCTCTCCCACTCCTGGGTCCCTTTGTGATAGGAGGATCCTGTTGGTTGTCTCATGAATTCAAAGAATGAGATCCATGGACACAAAACAAAGGGTGGGAGCAAAGTAACAGGATTAATTAAAGTAGTAGAAAGAAAGCTGAGCTCCTGCAGGGGGAGGGGTCCTGAGGAGGGTTAGGACTGGGTGGCTATTGTCTAGGGGGTTATATGATAATGTTAGAGGGGAATTTGATGGCCTTGAAGACCATAGGCTAGAGATTTTAAAGAAGTGGGTCTTTGAGTCCAGTCACACCAGGGCACCTGGTGTTACACGGGCACCTCCTGTTCAATTAGGGTGTTGATCACAGACTACTTTGCCTCAGAGAACGGCTCAGAGTTCAGCACACACCTTCAGGCACCAATGATGTCACTGGTCATAAGAAGTCTACTCCATTTGTAAACAAGGTGGGGGGGGGGATTGACCCTGACTGCCTAACACATTTCTCCTGCTCTCACCTTCTCTTACTTTGTGAATGGAACATCTTGGATGCTAAAACTTGCCAATTCCTTGATGCTTTAGATATTTATCTCTAATGCCTCGTGTCCGTTTTAGCTGAAACTGCCTGGCCTACAGCCCCTCTTACCTGCCCACCTGAGGAAGGTGGTTCTGAGTTGACCTTTGGACAGGGATGACCATTGATGAGACCAGGTGGATACTATAGGTTACTAGTGACCTATGACATGGCCTCATGCAAAGGGAACTGCCAAAACCAAGATCAGAGCATTAATGACGGGCTGTAGTTTGGATGTGGTTTAAGTGCATCCCTTGAAGTTTCATGTGTTAAAAACTTGGTCCCCAGTGTGATGATGTGGCAGGTGATGAAACCTTGAAGAGGTGGAGCCTGGTGGGAAATGTCACTAGGTCATGGTAGATACTGTCCTCTGAAGGAATCAGTGTAATTCTTATGGGATTCTGGTCTGTTCTTGTGAGAAGGTCATTGGAAAAGAGCAAGCTGGGTCCTTCCCATCACTCCAGCTTCCTTTACCCCCACGTGATCTCCCTGCCTCACACCCACTCTCACCATGATGTCATCCACCATGAGGTCCTCACCGAAGCAGAGCTGATGATGCCAACATGATCCTCCAGAACTGGGAGCTAAATAAACTTATTTTCTTTATGAAGCATCCCACCTCAGGTATGTCGTTATAGTAACAGACACAGACTAAAACACTAAAGCAATCAGAGTGTCTCCCCAGAGACTTCGACAAGAAGTCACAGGGCAATATTTATTTGTCAGTAGCAGGACAAAAAGAGATGCGTGAACTGCCACTAAGATTAACGCCCCACAAATTCCTTTTGCTGGCATCCCCCACTCCTTGTGTCATTAGCCCTGTGCTTCTGATGGCTTGCCATTTTGTATCCACACATTATCAGAGAAGCACAGCTGATGTTCCTTTCTCTTCATCAAGAGAAAATGGTTTTCGACATCTCATGATGTGTGACTGGTGCTGTGAAAGGGTCTTGTTTTGATGCCTCACATGCTATTAAACTGCCCTTCCTCATTGAAACTGCCTTTCCACCCACCCCCACCCAGGGAGGAAGTGCTTGACTGTTCTCTGGTAAAGAGCATTACCAATGGGTCCAAATGTGGGCATCCACCCAAAGGAGCTCGATCATAATCAGTTGAGGTTGCTGGCTTCAAGACAATGTTAATTTGCTAAATGCAACAATGGTTCCTCCACCCTAACAATATGGCTTAAAAAAATGTGTTCTCTTGTTTCCCATGTAAAACCCTGAGCTGGCATGGCAGCTCTATTCTGCAAAGGTGTCGGGAGCCCAGGCTCTTTCCTGTTACTCTTCCATCTATAGTGTTGTCCTCATCTGTACTTGTCCAATATGGTTCTCAGCATATCCACATTCCAGGGAGCAGAATCAGGACAGGGGAGCACAGGTCCCTCCTCTTTAAAGACACAACCTAGAAGTTGCATGGATAATCATCACTCATATCCCAGTGGCTAAAACTTGAGTAAGTGGCCACACCCAGGTGCAAAGAAAGACTGGGAAATTTTAGTCCAATTCTAGGCAGCTATGTAACTATCTAAAGAGCAGGGGTTATATTATCCTGAGAGAGTGGATGACAGGTGGGCACCTGTAAGCACCCTCTGGAATTGGGGCTGGAGAAACCAGATGATTGTCTTCTCGAGGGTAAGAGGAAATGGAGGGGGACACACAGAAGGAATCTCAGCCGTAAGGCTCCTGGGAGGCCCCAAGCTGCCTGACACCAAACACCACATAACATTGCTCTCACCTGTGGGTATTCAGGTGGTTTCCTGCTCTTAGGGGACCAGAGGCACCCAGAAGTCTCCGTTGTGCCTTCAAGACCTTCAGTCCTATTGGAGATGAGGTCTGAGAAATATTCTGATAGTAGCTTCATTCTATGCATGGAAAAACTAAATTCTACATGCTTCATCACCTGTCCACGGGTCTCTGGCCCTGATCAATCAAAAAAAAAAGAAAAGGCGCATCCGAAACTGTTGTTTGGGGCCTCTGGGTTGGTAAGATTAAAACAAATCATTGATGCAGAGTGCTGTCTAGCTTCCTCTATGTGTAAAGTGCAGAGAGAGATCATGAGGGTCCTCTGGGCCAAGACCACAAGCTCAGGATATGTCAGCCATATATATATATATATATATATATATATATATATATATATACACATTAGATAAGCTGAGAGTCAAGGGTCTTTCAATGGACAGAAGTCAGTTCTCAGCCCTTCATGAAGTTGTAAGGCCTCTTATATTTCACAGCCCAGTTAGCACCATGCACACTGTGGGCAGCCTCGGGGATGGGCAGGTAAAGAAAGTGAGGCCTGGGGGCTGGGGATGTGGCTCAAGCGGTAGCGCACTCACCTGGCATGCACAGGGCGCTGGGTTCGATCCTCAGCACCACATAATAATAAAAAAAAAATAAAGATGTTGTGTCCACCAAAAATTAAAAAATAAATATTAAAAATAAGAAAGTGAGGCCCGGACCTTGAACCTGGCTGGCTCTGAGGTTATATGTTCAGCTTCAGGTTCTGAAGAGGAAATCCTTCCCAGAAGGCAGAAATAGTTTCTAAAGAATATAGTAGTGGGATATCTTGGCTGACAATGTAATTTATTGTCTAAACCAGGAACACTTTTAAGAATAAAAACCCCAAATCACTAAATAGACCTTAAATGATTTGCAATGTATGTGAGGCAGTGAGGTGTGGGCACCCTGCTAACCCTAAGAGTGGGTGGGCATCTGCCACGTCTGCCAGTCACAAGACTGAGGTGGAACATGGAGGGTTTCTGTTTTGGCCTAGATCGTTCTCAGGTCAAGGTTCGACAGGTTGGACAGCAGCAGGAGGGCAGGTGGATGATTGCAACACAGGGCTCCAACAAGGAGTGAAAGTTTAGTCCTGTACAGCAACTATAGATTGTTGATGGTGAACAAATTCATCAAAAACTCAACTCAAACCAGCTTAAGCAAACTATGAAAATCTATGGGCTGTATAACCAAACCACACAGAGTTCCAAGACTCAGTTGGACATGGGGAAACCTGGATTTAGAGATTCCAATATCATCAGGACTTCCTCTCTTTCCACCTTCGTCTTAGTCAGCTTGGGGCTGCTGTAATCAATGACCATTGAATGGGTGGCTTGAACAACTGCTCTGGAGACTGGGAAGTCCATGATTAAAAGGTGGACAGATTCAGTTCTTTGATAATGGTCCTCTTCCAGGCTTAAAGATGTTCATCATCTAATTATTGTTCCAATGAAAAATTTTTTGTGTGTGTACTTGGGGAGGAAGATAGCTCCAGAGTGTCTCTTCTTCTTCTTAAAGGACACCAATTGTCAGGAGCTGCCCTGGATGTAGATTCTTTTAATTTCTGATGCACCAGGGTTCTGAACAATTATTGCATTCAATCTGGCACTATTGCCAGGTCACAGTAACTTGGGCGTTAACCCAGCTCAAGGCGTGGCTCTGGGAGTAGGTGTCACCCCATGGGATTGAGTTACATTCACCTGTTCCTTTGTAATCCTACCACTTTGCCCTTTCTGGGACAGAATGTTCCATGGAAACTCCCCTTGTGTGTCCCCTAGATAAGAATAAAGAATTCCAGTGGCTCTCTCTCTTTCCACGGACTCTTAAGGTTCGAAAGCCATACAGATTTTGAAAAGGTACTTCTGTGTGTTTGTGTGCTTTCTTTGTCATTTTCTTAAATTATTGGAATAGTCAGATTTTGTGAACCCAGCATTAGATCGCCAGCTAGAATAGATGGCAATAACCAATCCCATCAGGTAGGCTCTATGCTTATGACCTTATCAAAAAACCTTATTACCTCCCAAAGGCCCTCACCCTTCATAGACCTTTACAATGATGATTAGGACTTCAACATAGAAATTTGGGTGGGGAACCCAAACATTCTGTCCTGAATCTATGTCTCTGACTCTCTACATATTGGATTCAGTCTCTTTATTTGGTATCCCCTCAAGCTCAAAATCATGCTTACAGGAAGCTCTGGACCTGAATTCCACAGAGGAGGGAACACCTTCACCAAGGTGAGTAAAGATGGCCACCTAAGAGATGGCCCCCAGTTAGTTTTTGGCCCATTTTACTACACTGACCAGTCACTTTGGCCAAAGGAATGAGGCTACTATGTTTTGTCCAGTAAGTCACATGCTCATCTCTTGGCCATGCAGATGGTAGGAGTGAGGAAGAAGCAGCTTCTCCCCCAACATGGGGAGAGTTGTTACAGGAAAGTCTAATAACAAGAGCATTTTGCAAAAGGAGCTGGAAATGGAAAGGTTGAAGCGGGCCCTGTGCTGAGCTACAGGTAGTGGAACTGCCAGAGATACCCTTGGGACACCTGGAAGTGCCTAGAAATAAATTCAGGAGATTTATTGTGCAAGGGGCTGCAAACCGTGGAACAATATCTTATAAGCCACAGAAATACTGTTATTACTATGAATGCAAAGCCTGGAGTGCCCTGGTACTATGATATCTGTAATTTACTTTAAAATATTTCAGCACCAAAAGTATAATCCAAATTTAGCCATGTCCCTTTTATCCACACTCTGGAGAAAGCCTGGATTCAGGTCTCTCTAGGGATGGTAATTAGAATATAACCAGAGGCCATACCCCGGGGGAATTCCACCAGTGCTTCAGCTGGCTCTCCCTCTGATCAATGCCAGATGTTTTGTTCACTAGTATAATTAATGTAAAGATGGGAGGGGCATTGAGGAGGCATGGAGAAACTTCATACAGGAGTGGAATATTAGAATCAAGTGAGCTTTTCCTTCCTCCCCCTTAGGAATGCTGTCCGTGGCCTGTGTTCAGCTTATGATGTGGGAGAATGCGAGTCAACCCGAGTCTCCTTGGATGGGTCACTAATCCCTCTCCTACCATACCGTTGCATTGGTCTCAAGTAAATCTTCCATGCAAGAGCTTGTCAGAGTCCCTAAAGATCAGAATCTGTTAAGGCATTTGCCAGTAAATGGATGGAACTGGAGACTGTCATGCTAAGTGAAGTAAGCCAGTCCCCAAAAAACAAACTACGAATGTTCATGCAGATGTATATTCAGATGCTACTTCACAATAAAAATGGGGAGGGAAGAACAGAAGTTGATTGGATCAGACAAAGGGAAATGAAGGGAAGGGAGAAGAGATGGGAACAGGAAAGACAGTAGAATAAATCACATAATTTTCTTATGTTCATATATGAATACATGACATCATGTTCAACCTCAAGAATGGGATCCTAATTAGAATGTTATACTTTATTTATGTACAATCTGTCAAAAATACACTCTACTGTCATGTATATATAAAAGGAACAAATAAAAAATTTGAAAATTAAATTTAAAAGATCAGAGTCTGCACTTCCCCAAGCCCATAGCAGGTTAATTGGTATCTGCTTGCTCATAAATGTCTATTTTAAGAAAAGAATTCAGTCTGAGACTTGCTTTTAAGTTAAGCTGGAGTAAAGCTCAAGGAGTAGCTGGCCCTGAACTCCTGTAGTTCATGGTAGCTGCTGTATTAACCAAAAAGAACCACAGAGGACCAACTTGGGAAGTAAGGGGTACCCTGGAAAGCCCAAGAGGCGCATCAATTTTCATCAGAAAGATCTATCATCTACCAGGTCTCAGGGTTCCCATCACTGGGCTGGAGTCTGAGGCAGAGAGCCAACCCAAAGAGATGGAGGAATGATTTTAGGTACAAGGTAGGGCCCATTCATGGAGAGACTGGAGAATAATCAGGATTCCACGAGTGGAAGAGAGGAGAACCAGGAAATGAGGTAAAAACATAGGAGCCAGAACTGGAGCATGAAATTGGAGCCAGAGTACACAAGGGCGTGGATGTGAGTCTCACACTTGGACTGGAACCAATCAGGATGGAGCTTGAGAATGGTGTTGTTGGCTGTGGCAATGAGAAGGCTTGCAGCCTGGGACTGGGAAGCAGGCCAGGCCTGATGGCCCTCCCACCATCAGCAACACCAGGAACCACTATGAGGAAATGCTGAGAGACGGGAACTCGTGAGGGCCCGGCTCTTCCTCAAGAATCTGGAGCCACTGCCTTTTCCTTGCAACGACGGGCATTGCAAGATAACGATGAGGCGAAGACTCTGGGAAAACATCTCTGTAGCTGCTGGCATGAGACTTTCTTGGAGGAGAAAGAGTCTTTGAGAAGTCCTCTTCTCAAATGGCGGAAGGGAGCTTCCAGCCTGGACTTGGGACTCCTCGGAGTCTCCATAGAGAGAGGGAGCTTTTCTGTGGAACAAAAGAGGAAGGAGAAGGTAGGCTGGTGTTAGGGTAAAAGGCCAAAGAGAAAGAGACTCTGCCATAGCCCCGGAAGATTTCAAGGAGGTTTGCAGGACTCAGATAGGTGAAGTTAGTTTTTCTAGGTCTTCTTCATGAAATCTTTAGCAAACTTTCTCTGTCCTTTCACTTATGTGCACTTCCTGCCCAGGTGTTGGACCACCTAAGCCAACTTGGTCATGTGAAACCCTGAAGTTCCTTTTGGTTAATATCAGAGGTCCCCATTAGTTCAAAGAGTTGAAGTTCACCTACCGTGTAACCTCACTCCTGCTTACCCCAAGAGTAAGTCTCAGAATAAATTCTGTCCTCAATACAGAGACTTGTTAGCAAGCAGGCAATACTTCCAAATGCAAGGGAATTGTTTAGGGTCATAAAGAGACAGTGAGGATGAAAACAGAGACCTCAAGCAAAAATGTGCACATATTTTAGTGGGAAATGACATAAACTGATGTTCTAGTATATTTATTTATCCACACTTGTTGCTTCATTCAGAAATTCAGTGCAGGCAAGGATTACTAGTTTTGATTTCAAAATCCTCTAGTGACCTTGTTCCCCAAAAGTAGGGGAGACAGAAGATAAATTGTGAACTGTGATTGCATACAAAGGAACCTTGTGTACTGGGAAACAGGAACGGTGATTCTTTATTCTGTGAAAGTGTAAGCTTTGCAGGTAAAGATGTGAGGGGTTATAGCTCCCAAACCAAGCATTTTCCCCAAGATGTCTAGGGAACTCTGCACCAAGACTCCCTCTTGAAGATGCAAAGGGAAATATGAGGGCCAACCTTCATCTGTCTATTGCGAAAGCAGGGGGGAAGTCCAGTCCAGCAGGCAGGACATGCTGTCTGGAATCCGCAGAGCACAACAGCACCAAACCCAGCTGAGCATCCAGCACTGGGTTCCAGCCAGCCATGCACTGATGAAAAGGCAGAATTCAGATCTCAAAAAGGGGGTCCTGGAAGCAACACTCCCCAAACCCAGGAAGATGAATGGTGTGAGAGGGCACCTCAGACAAAAAGGGTGTTAGGGCTGTAGCCGCTGCAGTGACAGTGTGGAAGCAGAGCAAATTTCAGCCCTAAGCCACAACTGAGAATGACAGGAATAATAAGAGTGAGCTCTGGAGAGAATAAGCCACCCTGTAGTAGAAATAATAAGAGGAAATCTGCCGCAGTCTGGCTGCAGCAAAATAACCGGGGGGGGGGGGGGGGGACGAACAACTTGTGTAGACTGATACAGCAGGAGTGGGAGCCGTTTATTTTAGGATAACAGAGGTATTTATACATCCCACACAGCTTATCTTAATTAGCATAAACTAGATACATCAGTCAACCAATAAGAAATCCCCACACTTAATGGCTCGCTGGCGTTACTTCAAAAACCACTCCCTCTGGCATTTTGCCAGGCGCCATCCAGACTTGTTTACAGACTCTAACAGAAATCCAAGTTACAAACCAGGCACAAGTCAAGAGCACACATGTAATGCCTGTTGCTTGGGTCTGGGGTGTTTAATGAATCTCCTTAAATGCTCCTTCCCAAGGCCAGGATGAATCCCAGAAACAGGAGTATTTTAATTTGGATGCTTTCAGACAAGTAACAGGAAACGGAACTCAAGAGTGGTTGAAACAATAATAAGACCATAGAATCACAAAATGGAAGGTTGAGCAGAGCAAAACCATGGATGACCTCATCCAGTTGCCCCAACTCTGTTTTGCAAGTGACTATCTTGAGATGGATCCCTCGGGGATGATCATTTCATCTGCAGGCTGGTAACAAACTGGCTCTTGCCACATTGATCTGGGGTGTGAATAGGACAACATGGCCACTGAGTCTCAAAGGAATATGTCTGTATGTAATATGTCCATTATACTAATAAGAAATTGAGCCTCAGACACATAGAGCAAACAGCCCAAAGTTGCACAACCAGAGCTGCAGAGGAATTGGGAAGAAAGCCATCATCTTGTGACTGCTGTCCACACTAGTGCAAGGTGTCTCACAGACTTGTTACCAGGCAGTTCTCTTGATTTGGCTCCAGAAGAGGAAGAGCTGAGGTTGTAGACACAGTGCTGTGATTGTCCAAGCAACACTGGCCATGCACCTGCTCCTCTGACTGGGACTCCAGGGTCAGGGAGGATGGCAGAGACTCTTTTCTGCCACTTGTTTGGGCCCTCTGTGATGCAAAGAAACAAGCCAGCAACCGGAAGCTCTTCCTTCCTGGACATACTCACACATGCACTGCGTCCTGGGCCTCCACTTGTGCCCCATAGAGAAAGACCACAGACCACAAGGCTGCAGCTCTCCAGGCTGGGGCAGAGAAGGGTCATTGGGCAAGGGCTTGTGCTTAGGATCTCTGAAGGCAACTCAGCCTCTGGCCTTGCTTGCAGCTCCCCAACTGCTGATTCATGGGCCACTTTAGAGAAGTTGCTCCATTCTCTGAAGGGATCTTTCAGTGCCCATGTGAGTCACTGGTCATGCGAAAGGCACTCACCTCTGCACAGACAGTGCTTGGGCTGTATTTCTCAGTTGTGAGCTGAGTGTGGTGGTCATGGGGTCAGCAAGTGACAAGTCCAGCTGGTTGGTTCCTCATTCTTCCAGCTGGATGGGATTTATTTATTCACAGTCAAGAGTTACTATGTCCCCTGGGCAGGACTAGGACCAGTCAAGCTAAAAGGGGAGTTTCAGACAAGAGGGTAAGAAGGGCTGAGTGTCACTGCTTATCTTCCGGGTCTCTAGTTAGGAGATACTTGAGATGACAAAACTTTCTCATTAAGGACCTAAAATTCCCCACAGAATAGCTCATGCCTACATTTTCATTTGTACAGAGAAGCATTGTGTGTTTGAGGGCACAAGTGGCTCAGTCCACCCAGAGATCGAGGGAAAAGCATGTGAGAGAAGTCATAAAATTGTTTGCTCTTCTCCTTCCTGCACTGTGTGGTTTTGGTGACATCAATTTCTCCGAAATAGAAGAGGAATAGAGGAGGAAAAACGGGATTAAGACACCTTGGTTCAAATCTAAAGTCCAGATTTCATCACTTAGACAACCCCACACAAGTTAGTGATCAATCCTGAACTCAGTTTTCTTGTGATTAAAGTCAAATTAATGGATTTCAAACTGGGTTCCTTGAAACCCTAGAGCTCTTTAGAACTGCCTTGGGTTTGCCCATTGAGAAGAGCTAGACCATAAAAAAATAAGGTGAATCACAGATGCAATTTTAGGGTTTTTTGTTTTGTTTTGTTTTGTTTGTTTTTTAGGTAGCTACATTGTTAAAAACCTAAAAATAAATAGATAAAATGAGTTTAGTGACATCTTTAATGTGTCTAAAATATCATCATTTCAACATGTAATCAATCTATGACATGTACTAATAAAGTATTTTACATTTATTGCGCTACACCTTCAATATCTGATCTGCGATCTGTACAGAACTACATCTCAATTGGAACTAGCCACATTTTCAGTGTTCAGTAGCCCCATTGTACTTAACCTGTGAAGCAGGAAGGCATTGAATCTTTAAGAAGAGAAGACCTCCCCCTGGTGGAACAAACAAGAAAATACATAGGGAACGAAGAATTTTTTTTTCCTTGCCACATTTTTTATTGGTGCATTAGAGCTGTACATACTGGTGGGATTTGTTGTTACATGTTCATACATGCACATAACACAACAATATAATTTGGCCCATAGGGGAGTGAAGGATTTGAATGAGCAACTCTCTGGAAAGCACAGAGAACCATTGTGTGTTTGAGGGCACAAGTGGCTCAGTCCATCCAGAGAGTGAGGGAAAAGAATGTGAGAGAAGTCATGAAATTGTTTGCTCTTCTCCTGCACCGTGTGGTTTTGGTGACACCAATTTCTCCGAAAATGTCTCTCAATTGTTAACTATTGCACCAGTGAAGTTCGTTATTGCCGAGGCTAGAATGACCTGGGGTATAAGATAAGGGTTGAGCATCACATAGTAGCTTGAGGCAAAAGCTAGAGAGCCCAGTGGTCCAGGTTAGAGTCCCAGCTCTGCCACATAAATATGTATAGATAAGCTGACACCATTTCTACCTCTATCCAATGAATATATCCAAATATGGACATCAAAGAGCTCTTCCCATCCCTCTATGCTCACACCTGCTGCTCTTCCCATCAGAATATGGAGTCTATTCTCTTTCACACTGAATCTGGGATGATCTAACCAATGGAATATGCTGGGAGTGGCACTCCTCTAGTTCCAGGCTCAGCCTCTAGGAAGCCACTATGGGCCCTAGGAAGCCAGCTGCCATGCTGTGAAGAAGTCTGGACCTCTCTACTGAAGGACGAAAAACTGCATGCAGCAAAAAAAAAGGCCCCGTGGAGGAGACCGAGGTACCAGACATGACTGAGTCCTCCTTGGACCTTCCAGCCACTGGGTGGACGCAGCCAAGCGAGAAGCAACAGAACTTCCTAGCTGATCCTCACCTGAATTTCTAGACCAAAGAATTGTGAGAAAAAATAAAATGCTATTGATTTAAGCCACTAAATTTGGAGTGGCTTGTTAGATAGTAATAGATACCGAAACAAATGTGTTATTCACAGTGCCTATCTCATAGAGATGTGTGAAGATCAAATGAGATAAGGTGTGTGCACCCAGTACCTGTGATGGAGTAAACACTCAATTCATCGTAAATATTATTGAAATAGTAGTAATACGAGTACGGTCCATAATCATTGTTTTCTCTTTGATTTTAGGGCGTGACTAATTAATACAAACTAGAGTCACCTAAGAAAACCTCAAAAATGAAAAGCTGTTTCTCTGAGTGCTCATTTGATTCCAATGAGATCATCATCAGAAGTATGGGCACTGAAAACAGGTGGCACATGTGGCCATCCAAGCCTCAGGAATGTGCTCATCAAACAATTCATTTCAAAATTACTATTCCAATGACAACAATTTCAAGATTCTCCCAGAGAATTTGAGATTTCAGAGATACAATCCCAATTTGAGAAACTCTACCAGGCATTTCTTTTTTAAAAAAATTATTTTATTTGTTCTAATTCTTTACACATGACAATAGAATGCATTTTGACACATCATATATAAATGGAGCATAACTTCTCATTCTTCTGGTTGTACATGATGTAGAGTTACCCAAGTCGTGTAATCCTATATGCAGATAGGATAATAATGTCAGATTCATACTACTACCATTCCTACCACTTACCCTCTCCTTTCCCTTCACTCCCTTCTGTCTAATCCAAATCTACACTGTATTGCTTTCCACCATGCGACCAGCGCACTGGTTTCATTAAAGAGGTTCTTGGCATAAAAGTTAGCTAGTGAGATCAAAAAAAACACACAGACTCAGTTACCTTTTTCTATGACCAGGTCCGAGACGGCTCTCACCTCTCTGGCTCACACCTCAAGCCACCCGGTAGGGCAGCAAGGATTACTCAGGGCTAGCAGGAGAGAGAGAGGGAGCACGCCAGGGAGTGGCCTTTTATTGGGGAACAAGAAATTCAGGGGAGAATTCCATCCAATGAAGGTTGAGGGGGGCAGCACTCCAAGGTCAGGGTCAGTGATTGGCCCCAGGGTCAGTGGTCAGTCACACACCCACACGGACAGGCTCTCGAACCAGGAGAGGGTCGGGAAAGCTTCAACACAGTTTAGCCAGAGCACCTCACACCCAATCCGGGAGTTGCCCAATCACGTGTGAGAATGGCTCCCCACAATTACTTCTATTTCAATAATATTTACAATGAATTCAATGTTTATTCCATCACAGGTACTGTGTGCACACACCTTATCTCATTTGATCTTCACACAGCTCTATGAGATAGGCATTATATATAACACATGTGGTTCTGTATCTATTGCTATCTAATGAGCCACTCCAAACTTAGCCCCTAGCCCCCCACCCATTGTGAATTAATATCTGCATATCAGAGAAAACATTTGACCCTTGGTTTTGGGGGATTGGCTTATTTCACTTAGCATGATAGTCTCCAGTTCCATCCATTTACCAGCAAATGCCATAATTTCATCTTCTTTAAGCCTGAGTAATGTTCCATTGTGTATATATATCCATTTATCTGTTGAGGGCACCTAGGTTGGTTCCATAGTTTAGCTATTCTGTCTACTGTGCATTTCAAGGAGCCACTGAGGACTTTGTGCAGGGGAGGGACAGGAGACAGTGCATCCTTCAGACCAGTGTGTAGAGGGTGAGAGTGAAGGTCTTAGTCAGAATTACAGTAAGGTGGCACAGGCTGTAGAGAAATGAGATCTAGAGTTTCTAGGGAGGACTAGGACAAGAGACTGAGGATATGGAAAGCCATTTCTGAATTAGGGGATGGGGAGGGGACTCGGGGAAGTGAAGGCGCAGGTAAAAGACCTTGAGTTCAGCTTGGGGTACATTGATGGATCTACCCTTATGTCCTGGGTGGGATCCCAAGAAGTGGATTCGTGTGCAGTTGAGGTATGGAGGAAGGGCTCTCCAGAGAAACCTGTGAGGAGTAAGAGAAGCAGGCTCAAGAGGAGGAGCAGGGGCTGGGGAGAAGTCTGGCCTCCGCCTGGTCTACATGCTGGAGCAGGATGAGGCAGCAGAGGCAGCCCACACTGAGACAAGGGTTGGGCTTCTGCAGCCCCTCTAGAACCCTCTGAGCAAAGATGGCACCCATCAGTCATGGAAGGGAGTCCCAAACTAATCCATTTAAGGGACTGTCAGGCTTCAGAAATACTGATGTCTGTGTCTCACCTTCAGAGTTGCTGATTCACTTGGTCTGAGACACAGCCTTTGCTTTTGGGATTGTTAAAAGGTTCCCATATGACTGGACTGCACAGTTTTGAGCTAAGGGCTGTCCTCCAGATAAGGATGCAGGTGTGAGCAGTAGCAGTTAGCAGCCAGTGCTCCTTGCACCTAAGGTGTGGGGGTCCCTGCCTGTGAAGGGGTGGGGAGTCAATTAAGCGCCTGCTCCTTCCCACGGCATCTGCTGGGGATGTGGGATGTTTCAGTAAGATGCAGAGTCTGATACAGCAGGCCTGGGCAGGGGCCCAAGTCTGCATTTCTAATAAGTGTCTAGGTGATGACGATACCCCAAGGCCCACACTTTGAGTAAGGAGGCCCACACCAAGCTTGACAACTGGGGACCTGTAGCCCAGGACAGAGGTGTGGACTGAAATGGATGAGTTCAAGGGGTGCTTGCATCACATGAGGGTTGAACTGTAGAAACGGGCAAGGGTATTGCGGGGAGCACACAGACAGAAGAGAGAAACAGGTCAGGCCAGTGTTTCAGTCACCGTTTGTGTCGCTGTAACCAAAATACTTGACAAGAACGTAGAGAGAGGAAAGTTTATTGGGGCTCATGGTATCAGAGGTCTCAGTCCATAGATGGCCAACTCCTTTGCTCTGGGCCCAGGATGAGGCAGTGCATCATAAGAGAAGGGCCCAGAGAAGAAAAACTGCTCAGCTCGTGGTGGGGTCAGAAAGCAGAGAGAAAGGGAGAGAGAGAGAGGAAGGGGATGCAGAAGAACAACCCTTCAAGGGCACGACCCCTGTGACCCACCTCTCTTGGCCACACCCCACCTGCCTAGAGTTAACACCCAGTCAGTCCATTCAAACTAGATTGGACTGATTAGGTTCCAGCTCTCACAATCCAATCATTTCACCTTTGGAAAAATCCTGGCATTCACAGGAGATTTGATGGGGACAAGCTTATATCCAAACCATAACAGCCAGACGCCTGAGGAACACGGGGATGAGAACTGGTGGCAGACTCCCCACTTCCAGGAGAGAGAGTGAGGGCTGTTCCTTCAAGGAATTCTTGGTGAAGGATGAGCACTGACTCAGAGGGTTTTAAATGGAGAAGGGAAAAAAAAAATCTTAGACAACAACACAGGCTGCAAAACAGTTATCAGGAATCAGAGGCGTGTGCAAGGCTGGCTGGGAGCACAGCCTCTGGCGGTGTGTTTCTGAGCAAATTACTAGCTTCCTTAAGCGTCAGTTTCCTTGTCTGTAACACAGGTCCTCATAGTATCTGCCTCTTGTGTTTGCAGCGTGATGAGTTGTGTCTCTGGTGAGGATTGATTTTCTTTTTTAAAATATTATATGTCAAATGCTTAGAACAAACATCCAAAGCTGTTATGCACTTGTGTGGGAATTTCCTGGAGTGGCGTAACATTTTCTACAATAGCTCTCAAGGGGCAGTTTTTCCCCAGTGAGTTGAAGTTCAAGGGCAATTACCTGGCAAGTCTGGGTATTCTTGACTCCTATGTGACAACACTGTTTCAACAGAGGGCAGTGGCTGACAGCAAATTTCTCTAGCATCTTCAAACTGAAACTGCCCAGAAGGCCAATCTTCTTGGAAGAAAATTGAGACGATTGAGGTTCCAGCACCTTGTTGTACCAATGGGGAAACTTTCCTCCTTCAAAGGGAGATACCCCAACCGTTCAGAACTAGTGATTTTATCTTGTAACGTTGCTGTTCATGATTTCAACGATCCCTACCTTTTAATTTTCAAAACAATGGCCACCATTTATTGAATTTGACAATTAGTGGCCAGCATCACATCTAATCCACTCCACTCCACTCTAAGAGATGAGTGTCTTCCCCATTTACAACCAAGGAGACTGAGGTTCAGGTGTCCTCCAGTTTTGTCTAAATTATAGGGTCTCTGGAGCAATTGTTTTACAGACCAAATCCAGTCCCGTGAGCAGTGGTTCCCAATCTTGGCTGCACATGGGATCACTTGAGGAGGGAGTGACTTTTTTAAAACCTTGATGATCCAAGGCAGCACTTCAAGACAATTAAATCAAAATCTCTGGCTTTGAGACCCATACATCAGTGTTTTCCAAAGCTCCCCAAGAGATTCAAGGCACAGCCCTGATCCAAAAAAACCATTGATTCCACAGGTGTTGTCCTGGTCCTGGTCCCAAACCTGACCCATCCTCAGAATCATTCCTGAGCATTCCTGCAAATCATCCAGATGCACAGAACTGAATTGAAATTCTGCCTGTGGGGTACTCTAACCATCCGACCACCAAGAGTCCTTCTTTCTCTTTGTTTAAGTTTGCTGTTTTCCTTCTTGGTTGCTCATTCCCAGCCCATGTCCCTCCATGCCTTTGGGTATTCCTCCTTCTCTATTGTATTTAATGTATATTTTGGTCCATTTTCATTAAATACTTGGTATTTTTTTTTTTTTGGTATCAGGAATTGAACCCAAGGACGCTTAACCACTGAGCCTCCCTTTTTTTATATTATATTTAGAAACAAGTTCTCGCTGAGTTGCTTAAGGCCTCGCCAAGTTGCTGAGGCTGGCTTTGAACTCAAAGTCCTCCTGTCCCAGCCTCCCTACCCACAGGGATTATAGGCATGCACCGCCACATCCAGCTTTGTGTGTATTCTTTTTTTTAATATTTATTTTTTAGTTGTAGTTGGACACAATACCTTTGTTTTATTTATTTATTTTTATGTGGTGCTGAGGATCGAACCCAGGGCTTCACACATGCTAAGCGAGCGCTCTACTGCTGAGCCCCAACCCCAGCCCATATGTGTGTATTCTTTACAAATGCAGCATGTGGGTGTTTAGTTTGCATAGATGATGCTGTTTGTTCTAATTAGTTATACATGATAGCAGAATGCATTTCAATTCACTGTACGCAAATGGAGCACAGCTTTTCATTTCTCTGGTAGTATATGATGTAGAGTTGCATCATATGTGCAGTCATACATGTACCTAGAGTAATGACGTCCGTCTCATTGTATCATCTTTCCTACCCCCATGTACCCTCCCCTTCTTCATCCTCCCCTTTGTCCAATCAAAATTCCTCCAATCTTCCCATTCCCCCCACCCCATTATGGATCAGCATCCATTTATCAGGGAGAACATTTGGCCTTTGGTTTTTTGGGATTGGCTTACTTCATTTAACATGATATTCTCCAACTCCATCCACTTACCTGAAAATACCATCATTTTATTCTCTTTTAAGGCTGAGTATTATTCCATTGTGTATATACGACACAGTTTCTTTATACATTCCTCTATTGAAGGGCATCTAGGTTGGTTCCACAGTTTAGCTATTGTGAATTGAGCCACTATGAACATTGATGTGGCTGTGTCACTATGGTATGCTGATTTTAAGTCCTTTGGGTATAAACCAAGGAGTAGGATAGCTGGGTCAAATAGTAGTTTTATGCCAAGTTTTTAAAGGAATCTCCAATCTGCCTTCCAGATTGGTTGCACCAATTTGCAGTGCCACCAGCAATGCAGGAGTGTAACTTTTCCCCCACATCCTCACCAACACTTATTATTACTTATACTCTTGATAATTGCCATTCTGACTGGAGTGAGATGGAATCTTAGAGTAGTTTTGATTTGCATTTCTCTAATTACTAGTGAAGTTGAAAATTTTTTTATATATTTGTTGATCAATTGTATATCTTCTTCCGTGAAGTGTTCATTCATTTCCATAGCCCATTTATTGATGGGTTATTTATTCTTTTGGTGTTGAGGCTTTTGAGTTCTTTAAATATCTTGGAAATTAGTGCTCTATCTGATGCGCGTGTAGTAAAAATGTTCTCCCACACTATGGGCTATCTCTCCACATTGTTGTTTCCTTTGCCAAGAAGAAGCTTTTTAGTTTTAATCCATCCCATTTATTAATTCTTGATTTTTTTTCTTGCACTTTAGGAGTCTTTTAACAGACCCTTTTGCAAAGCAATTTTTTTTCTTTGATTAAATCTTATCTATCTATCTATCTATCTATTTATTTATTTTGGTACCAGGATTGAACTCAGTGGCACTAAATCACTGAACCACATCTCTAGCCATTTTTATTTTTATTTTTATTTATTTTTATTTTTAATTTTGAGACAGGGTCTTGCTAACCTGCTAGGGTCTTGCTAAATTGCTGAGGCTGGCCTCATCAGCATACATGTTCTGGTTGGTTGGTTCTTTTTGAGAGAAAGGAAGAGAAACAGAGAAAAAGAGAAAGAGAGAGGCTGAAAGTGGTGTTGTACTTTAATTTGATTCTCATGTGCTTATTACTAGTATATAGAAGCATATTTTATATGTTAATCTTGTATCTTGCAACTTTGTTGAACTCACTTATTATTCTAAGAGTTGTTTCAGTGTTGTTTTGCTTTGCTTTTGTAGATCCCTTAGCATTTTCTATGTAGACCATCATATCATCTGCAAACAGGAACAGTTTTATTTCTTCCTTTCCAATCCATATGCCTTTAATTTCCTTTTCTTGCTTTATTACGTTGGCTATGACTTTCAGTACAGATTGTTCCCATTCTTACATGGAAACATTCAATTTTTCACCATGCATATGATATAAACTGCAGGGTTATTTTGTTTGGTTTGGTTTTATAGATATCCTTTATCAATTTCCCCTCTATCTCTAGTTTTATTTTGAGAGTTTTATCATAAATCAGTGTTTTGTTATTTGTTAAATACTTTTCTCCATAAATCTATATGATCATATGGTTTTTATTCTTTCAACTCTTAAGACTTCAGATCACAGTGATTGACCTTAGTGAGTATTGAACCAGTCTTGCATCTTTGGAATAAACTCCATATTCTATTTGCTAATATTTTGTAAAGGATTTTTCAGATATATATTCATGAGGGATATTGTTTTGTAGTTATATGTATTTACTTTTGGTACTGTCTTTGTCTAGTTTTGGTATTAAGGTGATTACTAGTCTTATAAAATGATTTGGGAAGTGTTCTCTTCTTTTTCTGGTTTGGATATGTAAAATTGGTTTAATTCTTCTTTAAACATTTTAAAGAATTCTCCCATTAAACTTTTGGGCCTGGAAATTTTTTTTTTCTGAGAAGTTTTGGTTATGAATTCAATTTTCTTAATAGGTATAGAGCTATTCAAATGATCTATTAACTGAGTGGGTTGTGGTAGTCTGTATGTTTTCAGGAATTCAAGTGTCTCCTCCAAGTTTTCAACTCTTGGGATATAGAGTTGTTCACAGTATTTGATTATTATCTTTTGATCTATCTCTGCAGGGTCTGTAGTGATATCTCCTGCTTCATTCCTGATATTGCTAATTTGTGCCTTTCTTCTTTTCTTTCATTCATTCTTTCTATTTTTTGCCAGCAATTTACAGATTTATATTTTTTATTAATCTTTCTCAAGAACAAGTTTTATTTCATCTCTTTGTTGTTTTTATTATTTCAAGTTTAACAATTCTACTTTTCTTCTTTCTTCTACTGCACTTCTTTTTCTAGGCTCTTGGAGTTTAGATTATTTATGTGAGACATTTTCTTAATGTAAGCATTTGATGCTATGAATTTTTCTCTCACTATTACTTTAACTATGTCCCATGAAGTTTGATATGTTGGTTTTTTTATTTTATTCAATTTAATGTATTTTTAATTCCCCTTGAGACTCTTGATCCTTGGATCCTTTAAAAGTATGCTATTCATTTTCCAATAAATCACTTGGTTCTGATCTTTAAACACAGTAAAAGTAGGTTGGTTGACTATTTTTGTCATCTTCTTTTCAGTTATTGATTTCATAATGAGGGTGTGCTGGAAGAACCACATATTTATTATTGAAAGAGAATGGAACTTTGTCAGCTAATCTGTGTTGACATGAAAACATATGAAACCATGCACACACAAGCACATACACATGTACACACACACACACACATACACACACAGAACGCTTATACTTAATCAGCAGTTCAAATATTCATTTTCAGAAAGTTAAACTGATTGCAGATAGGATGGTAAACAAGAAACAGGAAAAGGAAGGTGTAAAAAATAATATCAAGTCAGATTTACATCTCTAAAAGAATTAGACCAAACAAGAAACCTTTAGCGGAAATATCAGAGGCAATGTGTCAAGGCCTGGGTTGTTTGTAGACAAGCTCCATTTATTGTAAGTTGGCAACATTTACCTTCTCAGTAAACCTTGTCCCCACTTCCCATAATCACTACCCCCTCTTAACAAAATTGATCAAACTAATTCTACTATGAAAAATTGATAGGAAAAAACAACACTGTTTTTTCCTATCAATTAGTACATTCAGTACATTCAATAAAACCATGGAATGGGAAGCCCAGGAACTTAAAATGTATTAAAAAGAAAGGAAGAAATATGTATCAAGCAAAATAATTCAACATTGATAGATAATAACATTGTCCTTCTTGAATGGTAGGTGCTAGAGGATTGTAGGTATATTGTCTTTTTATAATGCAACATATATAAACATAAATATTTTATAAAGGTTTTCCCTCATCTATCTGATAGCTATCTATGTCCTCTGGGTTATATAACTTCATTTTTATATTTAAATCTACCTAGAACACCATATGATTGTAGCTGCATAACACAATTAGATATGTGGCAGTATCTAGGGCCCCATATCTTCAGCTGAAACACAAGACTGGGTCTTTGGGCCCCAAGCTCCAAATATATAGTATGAGAAGAAACTCCACGTCCCTATTTAAGCTAAGAACACTGAGTCAGTTTGGGTCAGCATTCCTCAACCTCAATCTTTTTGACATTTTAGTAATTCTCTTTTGTAAGAGTTTTTCCAGTTTAATAGAATTCTGGCCTCTGCAGTAACTTTTCCCCAATTGTGATAAGCAATGCTTCCAGACATTGCAAAATTTTCCCCAATGAGAACCACTTATATATACATGTGTCCTATTTCCTCTTTTGGATGCTGTAATAAAGCCATGATGCTTGGAGACATGGCAGTCATCTTGCAAGCATGAGGAATGACACCACAGACATGCTTAGGCTGGTACAAAAGACAGAAGGTTCTTGAGGACACTACAGAGCCTGAACCAACCTTAGAATTACTTTCCTAAAGGAAATGATCATCCTTCTGCTATATAAACCACTTTAATCATATGTTCTGTTACAGCCAAGAGCGACTTAGTAAATCCACCAATAAGCTTCTTCCTCTACTTAAAACTCTTCGTGTACTTTGCATTCAGGATGAATTTCAAAATCCATAACTTAGAATCCAAGGGCCTTTACCTTCGTCTCCTGCTTCATTACCTACTCTGCCTCTCTGCACATACTTTCTCCTCTTGAGCCATAATTAGAGTCCTTTGAACCAGACCTGAGATTTCTCATCTCCTGAGTTTTGTATTTGCTGGTCCCCTTCATGCTACTTCTTTCCTCTTCTTTTTTTCCATGTTCACTTTCACCCACCTTTCAAGAGAGCCTATGCCATGTCCTCCAGGAGGATTTCCCTTTCTCTCCATGATGGCGGAAACATAGTCCCTTAACTAGGACACTCTCCTCCAACTGAGAACAATCACATGCTTCCTCAGGCAGGCATTTGAGTTTGTGACTTTTCAAGCTCCAAGTGCAAAACAGTATGCAATTGACTAATCTAGGGCAGCGTTCTTCAACAGCACACAAGGTGACCTTTGTGGTGAGGATATGCAGTGGGTGAAATGAGCTGGCCAGAACTGAAGGCATTGGACTTGGTGGCATTAATTCATTCTGACCCAATCCAACTTAACCCAACCAGCTAATGCTACTCACCTTTCCAACCTCAGGTCCTGATGCCCCAGCCTCTTACACCATGAACCTCGCCTGATCTGAACCAATTAGTGGTCCAGAAGTTTCACTAATGCAGGAGTGTTCCCTAGACTTGGCATCAGCCCCACTTCTGGATGACTGCTGCTCATCCCTTGATGTCACCTCCTCTGGGAAGCCTACCTATCTCTAGAAGGCTGGTGTGCTCAGAGCCTGCCCCTCACATAGCACATACCACACTGCATCCTGATCACCCACTTCCACATCTGTGGGCCTGTAATCATCTAATGGGAAATGTTGCAAATGGAAGCTGAACCAGGAGAAGGCACCCCTTTTGCAACCCAGCACCTAGAGGCCTAGATGTGAGAATGAATGTTCATGGCATGATCGTGCAATGGCATGGCTGAGCAGGGTGTGCTCTTGGCCTCCATCAACCAACATGTTTTTGAGATCTGATTCTGTACTGAAGGCACTTGGCTTTCTGGATCCCATTCACTGTCACCGTCTGGAAGGATCATCATCGGCCATAGCTGGAGGGAGCAGTGCTCTTGAGCACTCGAAGGGCAACTTCTAAATGCCTAATTCATATTATTTAATCATTTTATTTAACCCCACAATTCAGTGAGGTTGGTATTGACATTATCTGCGATTCATATAAATAAACTGAGATGTCAAAATTGCATTGGCATTGAATCCTAGAGTCTGGGTTGGAACTGCAGAGAACATGGTATTGACCTTCACATGGCTTGACTTCCTTCTTTTGGACCATCTAGATATTCATTACAAATGCAGGGGACTGCCCCCTCCCCAGAGCTCCTGTTTCTATAGGTCTTGGTGGGACTGAAAAACAATGTGTCATAGCCCCTCACAATGTAGTCCATACCAACTTCCTGCTAAGAATTGGTGGCCATGCCCCAGGAGAATCCAAGCGTGTGTTCACTGGTCTCCATGTCTGCCCTGATGTGCCTGACTTCCACATCACAAACACCCCTGGCACTTGCCTTTCTCCAAACTCACTCCCTCAGTCAGGAATCCCGTCACTCATCTCTCTCCATCCACCTACCCACGTGTGGTTGTGCACAGTGGAGGGAGTGAGAAGAGGGAGTGAACATATCTTCCTCAGACCTTCCTCAGGACAAGTTGCCAAATGCTCACATGGCCCCTCCCAGACACCCTGCAGTGGGCAAAGAGGCATCCACCTCAAACATCTGCTTTGTCTTTGATGCTGCTTTGTCTTTGAGGCTCCATCCAGACGCTACGATTTTCAAAGCACACCCACCAGAGTTCAGTGGAGCTTTCCAAAGCCCCGCACAGACAACCCTGGTGTCTCAGCAGAGCTTTGCTCCACTTGAGACATGCTCACTCAAGAGACTGAGGCCGTAGTAGAGCTGGGGCAGCCCTGGGCAATTTCCTGTGTCTCCCCAGTGCTCAGGGCGAATGCTTCTAATAGGGTATGAGTAGGGTGAGAGAGTAGGCTTCAAAGTGAAGGGTCTCTACCCAGGAGGAAGAGATTTTGCTGTTCCTCAAGATTGAGTGGGGGGCCCCTGTGGAAATTTGGCAGGTGGCCAGAACAACCCAGCTGTGGAAGCTTTGCTATAGATAGATAGGCCTACACTTGGGGGATTCCCCAGAAGTATTGCACATGGAAGCTGAACCCAGAGAAGGAGCCTCTCTTACAACCACATCAAAGGGCAGTTGCTGAAGAGTGAGCAGAGCTCCTGGGGTAACAGTCCTCTGGGGGAACTGTTTGGGATGGGTGAAGGGGTGGAGATGTAGGTTGGGGATTTTCCCTTAACCAACAATACTTATTTTGACTACTGCTATGTAAATCCACATGTAGAGGCTTAAAAGAAGAATTATTTGATTATATCTCATAATTTTGTGACTCAGGCAGGGCTTGTCTAGGTATTTCTTTTCTGTGCAGTAGCAGCATCAGAGGTCTCTCAGCACTTTGTTGAGCTGGTGGATAGGCAGGTCCTAGGCAGCTTCCCTCCCATGTCTGGCCTTTAGCAGAAAAAGCTGAAGAGCTGGGCTCAGCTGGAACCATTAACCAACCCCATAAATGACCTCACCAACATCGCAGCCTCATTAGTTAGAGTTCATAAGTGGTGGTGGTTTAGAGCATGGAAAGAGAATGTTCCAAGGGACCCAGGTAGAAATAGCAAGGCTTCATATAACCTAGAAGCCTTGGAATGACCCTCTCACCACATTCTATTGATCAAGCAAGTTACTGTGAACAAACCCAGATTCCAGGAGAATAGAATTGGACTCTACCTCTCAATAGGAGAAGGAGTAAAGAACTTGCAGACATATTTAATCTCACCCACCATAGGATAGCTAGGGAGCACTTATAAGACTCATTATGGTATGGTATTTTTTTTACTCTACACACGCATGTTGAGTTCTTGATATGTGTCAGCCACTACCTTATGCATTAGAGAAATCAATATACAAGACAAAGACATGGCCCCCTGTCCTCATGGAGACTGTAGTGTGGAATTGTCTAAAAATATTATACAGTGCCCAGCTCATGGTAAATGTGCAATAGCTATTGGCTTCTGGTATTATGATCATCAATCATTGGATACATGATAGGAAGATAAAGGCTTTGAGAAATGGTGGTATGCAAAATAATACAGTCCACAAAAAGGTTGATGCATTTAGAAGAGTGGTGTTTAAGCCAAGGATGAGCAGAACTGAACTGGGAGTAGGGGGAAGTGAGAGAGTTTTCAGGCAGAAGAAACCAATGTGGCCAAGGGTAGTGGGCAAGGGGTGGTGTGCACCCAATAAGAGTGAGGAGGTAGGCTCAAACCAAGCGTCTTATATTTGCCCCTCAGGTCCACCTTCCACCTTCTCTGTCCTGCCTTAGCTTCTGATGCTTCTCATATGTCTGTATAAACAGACTCATCTGGACTGCATCAATAAACCCCCTTTCCTTCCTTTGCCCCCTGCCTGGTTCCAGTGGAAGACTCCAGCAGGAGTTTGGAATGGGATATTTGGAGGGAAAAGAGATTAGAGTTGAATTATTTTGGCTTCCTCCCCCCAGGAAGTGGTGGAGGTGCCACACTCCTTGTCAAAGCCTGCATCCTCAGTCAGGCAGTCCTCTACTAAGGCTGTAAGTCTCACTAGTCCTTCAATATAGCTCTTTCTCTTCTGCCTTCAGGCTTCAGATGGGTAGAAGCTTCTCACTCTTGCTAGATCAGGTATACTTTATCATTTCTTCCCGCATGGCCTACACCCAATAGTTCTTTCCTTGAATTGTTTTCAACCACCCTTTTGAGAAGAGGCATCTGTCTCCTACTAGAACTCTGAATGATAGACTTATATCATCTAAGATAATAATTTGGAACTTTCTTCCAGGAGAAATTCTAAGAAAATGCTACCTTTTCATCCAGTGGTGGGCTGGTAAATTTTAACAATCAACTCTCCAAATGGAAAAGCTCTCATCTATTGCATTTGCCTAATTATGAAGTGCAAATACTTTCTCAGTGGTGGATTTCAAGTTAATAATATGATGCTCAACGAGCTTGTAAAATTCCCTAAAACATGATCCAAACTGGTATGAGTCAGCTCCATCATATCTCTGCCCAAATCAATAGCCAACTTTAGTCTCCTCCACCAGTAAAGTGACCTTAACCCAGAGACAAGCCATAAGTTCCCACAGATGGGTCAATGGGCCCTCTGTATGTGTCAGCCTCCTCCTTCCTGCCCCCTTTCTCTGGGCCCTGTTGCCTCCTGGAGAAGGGTGACTCCAAACAAGAACTCACAATGACCCTTGAGCTCCCTGCTCTCTTGGAATTTCAAAAACAGACACCAAGGGCTGGGGATATAGCTCAGTTGGTAGAGTGCTTGCCTTGTATGTACAAGGCCTGGGTTCAATCCCAGCGAAGAAGAAGAAGGAGGAGGAGGAGGAGGAGGAGGAGGGGGAGGAGAAGAAGAAAGCAAAAACAGACACCAAGAGAGAATTAGATGTATAAGAGATTTGTTGGGCAAAATGCCCAAAGGATAAAGGGAGAGGGAGCCAGAGTAATCAAGAAGAAAACAGAGTTGCAGGTCCAAATCTATGAAAAGGGTGGAGAAGAGGAAGGATCCAGTAGGTGGAGACCCAGACCACTGCATGGTTGTGAAATAAAAACTTGTCCAGGCCAATAGGGAGTCCCAGAGAAAGTGTCCCTTAGAGGGGGACACTCAATGATTCCATTAAGGTATAAGTTAAGACCCACCCTGCTGCTTTGGGTTCCTCTTGCCTCTGAATCAAAGGACAAATAAGAGAGTTACCATACTGGTTAAGTTAATTTATCCTGATTACCAAAAGAGAATTGGGCTGCTCCTACACAACAGGAGTAAGGCAAGATATGCCTGGAACACAGGAGATCCCCTAGGGCATCTTTTAGTACCTCTATACCCTGAGAGTAAAGTCAATAGAAAACTCCAACCCACTCAGGCAGAATTGCTAATGGAAAGTTGAGTCACCCACCCACCAGTCACGATCAGTCGAGGTGCTTTAGGAGGGCAAAGGCCATATTGAATGGGCAGCAGAAGAAGGCAGAAATAAATGTCAGCCTCAAGTGACCAGATACATAAATGAGGACTATAATTGATGAATATTTCTTCCTTAGTTTGTCATATGTCTGTATAAATAGATGTGTATTAAACAAATATTTCTAGTTTTCCCCCTCTTTAAACCCTTGCCATCTAATATAAGATGTATTAATAGTAGTTATTTTATGTCGTAGTATGTAAGTTACAGGGTATTAAAGAAAAGAGTAGTATCACCCAAGGACTTTGTGACCTGTTTTGTAGAAAGATTTAGCACATTCTCACTTTATGTAGGAGAACTGTATCATGTTAAGTGGAAATATGACTTTGTTTTAAATATGTAGATAAAGATAGATAGATAGATAGATAGATAGATAGATAGATAGATAGATAGATAGATAAAGAAATACAGGGACTGGGGATGTGGCTCAAGCGGTAGCGCACTCTCCTGGCATGCGTGCGACCCGGGTTCGATCCTCAGCACCACATACAAACAATGATGTTGTGTCCACCAAGAACTAAAAAATAAATATTAAAAAATTCTCTCTCGGGAGCTCATAACCCACTTGAATCAAATTGTGAAATATGATATATCAAGAACTATGTAATGTTTTGAACAGCCAACAATAAAAAATTAAAAAAAAAATTCTCTCTCTCTCTCTCTCTTTTAAAAAAAAAAGAAATACATGCTATAAATAGATATAGATATCCATCCTACTGTTTCTTTGGTGGAACCCTTTTTTACACATGCCTTAATAAAAGAAAAAAAAAAACACCTTGGAGAACTTGTTCATATTCAGGCCTCAGTGAAGTGAAAGTGCAAAAGTAAGAAAGCACCCTTTCCTCTTTTTGCTAGAAAAAGTGGGAAATGGCTTGTGTGGCTGCGTATTATATAGAAGTAACAGTGAGAATTCTTCACTTCATTGTACCTGAAGCTGGAACTGAGACCTGAGTTTCTTGCTGAAATCAACTTGCAAATTCAATATGCACAGACTGAGATTTGTGGGACTGAACCCAAGGCTGTTTGATAAATACCATGGCTGAGAGTTTGGGTGCCCATTTTTCCTTCCAAACAGGGCAATGCTCAAAGTTTCCCTCAGAAAAATTGTAGTACTGTGACTGACCACTTTGGGGAGGTGCCTGCATATCGTGCAGAATCATCAGTAAATCAGACTTAAGTCTTTCTCTCCCTCATTCAAATGGCCGTGGGGATTTCCTCATGAGGTCATAGGTGAAGGTTATGAAAGAAAAGGTAATGTAGTAAGAGTTGGGTTCACGGGCACTTTGGACACTTTCTCATGTAACTTATTTGTGCCTTCAGGGCTGTTGAGGCTTGATCTCATATTTGCCATTTCCATTTGAGGATGGAGTGTTGCTGTTCACATCCTTCCTTGTGACTTTGTGGGTCAGACAGGTGAGGTTGGAAAGGCTGCTTCTACTGGCAAAGAAGTCTCAGCAGAATTTCAGTGTTTTATGTCCTCAGCTTCCTTGGCATCTTCCCCTATGTCCCCAGTGCAACTTTCAAGATTTATTCCTTCCTAATCAACGTCCTCACTTTACAGAAGACACCCTGAAAGTTTGTGAATTCAATTTGCATTATAATTCAGCCCCTTGAAGGATGAGACGCAGAATTTGTTTTTCAGAAATCCATTTCTGCACCTACAGAAGTAGGATTTCTTTAAGGACAGATGTAAAAGTTTTCAGGTAGTTTATGCAGAGATTGAGCTGGTACTTTGAAGCCCTGAGCTCATCCTTTTCTTTCCCTACTTTCTCTAGCATGGTGAGGAACAACCAGCCAATCTCACCATACACCTCATTAAAATGTCCTAACAAATCAAATAGATGGTCACCCAGAACTGTATGTGTTGTAAGCACTTGATTAGGAATATCCAATGACAATGTTCTGCCATCTTACATCATGCTCTCTTTGTCATTGGAAAGAGTCATTAGTGGCTTTAAGTCTAATGACTAGAGAAACAAGTCAGAATTCAGAAACATTCATTCTTAAGAGTCTATTCTAGAACCACTTCCATTACCAAAAATCTGTGTTAGGCATGCTTCCACCAGAGAAACAGAACCAGAAGAATATAAGAAAGAGAGAAAGACATTGTTATATTGTGTGCATGTATGAATATGTAACAACAAATCCTATCATCATGTACAATTCTAATGCATCAATAAAAAAAACTGTGGGGGGGTGTGAGAAAGAGAATGAAGGAGAAAGGGAAGGGAGGTGATAGGGAGATGTACTGTGAGATGCCTTCACTGTAGGGCTGAGTAGGCAAGTCCTGTGGGGCAGGGGATGAAGAAGGGCAGGCTGGAGTTAACTCTGCAGCCCACAGATGGAATTTCTTCTTTAGTTCTGCATTCAAGCCCTTCAGCTGATTGGATCACTGAGCCCACTCATGTTAGCAAGGATAATCTCCTTTACATCGTCAATTGATTGTGGGATGTTGATTCCACCCATGATACCTAGATTTGTGTATCTGTGGGATATAGGCTCGCCAAGTTGGCACATAAACCTGGCTATCACAAGACTTAAAGTACCATGAATTGCATATTTTAAAGTGTGCCGTTTGATTCATTTTAAAAAAAAAAATATTTATTTTTTAGTTGTAGTTGGACATAATACCTTTATTTATTTATTTTTACATGGTGCTGAGAATCGAACCCAGGGCCCTGCACGTGCTAGGCGAGTGCTCTATCGCTGAGCCACAACCCCAGCCCCTGATTCATTTTGACATGTGAAAATCCTGAAGCTATTACCAAAATCAAGAAAGCACATGTTTTTCATCACCTCAAAAAGTTTTCTTATGCCCTTTGGCAATCCCTCCCTTCCGCCCCACCCCCAGGCAATCACTGATCTTGTCACTATAGATTAATTCACACTTTCTAGAACTTTATATAGATGGAATAATACAGCATGCATGCTCTCTCGCTTCTTACATTCAGCATAATTATTCTGAGATCCATCCATGTTGCCACTTGGTGAACAGTCTGTTGCTTTTTTAATGCTAAGTACATTTCACTGCATGAATATTCTACAGTTGATTCATCCATTCGCCCAATGATGAAAGCTCAGGCTGCTTCAGGTTTTGCACTATTACAAATAAAGCAGCTGTAATTATTCAGGAACAAATTTTTGCATGAACATCGTTTTTGGTTCTCTCGAGTAAATACCTAGGAGCTACATGACTGGGTCACATAGTGTGTGTTTAGCTTTTATACTGCCAATCTGTTTTCCAGAATGGTTGTGCCATACCTCCAAATTTTACGTGTATCATCAAATAATCCTTTGCTTGTTGTGATGTCAGAAATTTTGTGGGGGGGGGCACTGAAATGAAATCTTGAAATGTTAATGTGATACATACATGAGGACTCACCCACACCAGGAAGGAAGGGAAATAGTGGAGGGGCACCATCTATCCAAGTCCAAGAAGTCAGCGATTGCTTCATGGACCCACTCTCAACCCTACAACCAATCTGGGGAAGAAGTATGGCTCACCAAAAACCAAGCCGTCCTCCAGAAACCTGAGACTTTGAAGACAGATAAGCTGGGTCAAATCCCACTTGGGCCACCATGTTCCTCCTATTTAACTGTGGGCAAGTGACTTTACCCTCTGGACAAGTTTCCTGGCTCATCTGTAAAATTCGATATTAATAGCTCCTTCCTCCTAATGTCATCATGAAGTCTGGTCACGTCAGTGCCTGGTAGCGTGGTGGTGACTCCTAAATCCATATTTCTACATGACCCTCTTGCTGGATAAGCAATGATCATGACTGCCTTAGGCACCTTGGAGTTTTGGAATCAGGGTCTAGAGAGCCCCCGGGACATCATGTCTACTCCTTCCTTCCCTGAACTTTATACTTCAGAGAACACCAAGGGTTATGACTTAAGAGAAACACTCTTCTCCCCATATTAAGTTATAGATGCCTTATCAGCTAAAGTTTCTACCAATGATAGATTTCTTTAGGTCAGTTGTTCCTGCTCTTGGCTGATCATTGGCTTCCAGGCAGATCCAGCAGATCCACATCTGTAGACCACTTCTTTCTTCAGGGACAGCATTTCTCAGAACAAATCAGGTGCAGCACTCACCCTTTAGTGCTGGTAAGGGAAGATGTCTTCATGACTCAGTGCAGGGGGAAAGTTCCTGTACATCATGCTAAGGAAAAAGACTTCTATAGAAAATAGAGGGGGAAAAAAAGGTAATATCATTGGAGCAGGTTGAAAGTCTCTAGATTGTGCAAAAGTCAACTGGGCAAATTTATTCATGGTTACTTGTATTTACAAAAAGAAATTTGGGCAGGGAACACAAGAATGAATAAAAGTAGAGGGACTGGGGAAGCAGGATTAGAAGTAAAATTTTGCTCTGTATATCTTTGACTTTATGAATTTTTAACTATTAATTTAAAAATAATTTCAAACAGAGAACAGTTATAAGAATAATACAGCATTGCAGAGGACCAAATTAGAACAAGGGCAAGGACAGGTGTAAGATTTTAAGCCTGATCCCTGGGCCAGCCTAGAAAGTATGACCTGGGCATTGATTTGAGTGCAACTTGTCACAGAAAAAATAAACTTCACCATTTTAATCTTTTAAAAAAGGAAGAATACAAATAGCATAATGTATTTTTCTCATGGATCTTCTATTGTTAACATTTTACCAACTGGCTTTATCATATGTGCTGCCTTTCTTTTCCTAAGTCATATGAAGAAAAACTGTATAGCCATGTTGTTTTATCCTTAAATGTTTCAGTATGTATTTCTTAAGGATAGTAGTATTCTCACATAGCTATTTAAAGTTCATCCAAGTTCTTACTGAAGCCTAGTAAATTCAACATTGACATAAAACTTTCCTCTAACCAATCATTGATATTCCAGTTTTCTTCAGGTGATCCAAACATGTTCTTTATAATATTTTTATTCTTCTACTACAGAACCCAGTGTTGGGTCATGTCTTATATTCATCTTGTCTCTTTATCTCCTTTAATATGAAATAGCTCCTCATCCTTCTTTATTTAGTTTGTTGCTATTGTTTTTGACATTGCCATTTCTGAGAAATAGAGCCTCCTCACCTCAACCTTTTTTAATAGAATAGACCACATTTTAGGCTTGTCTGATGATTCATCAACTTTATATTCAGATTATGCATCCCTGGCTGAATATTATACGAGAAGTGTTGTGTTCTTCTTAGGGGGACATCACATATGGAAACACATGATGTCCATATTTTCCTTCATGTGGGGCAGATAATCACCTGATCTAGTCTTTCCAATTATAGGTAATGTTTTTTTGGCCTGATAATTAATAAGAAACTTATACAAACATTTTAAGCCCAGTTCCAATTCTTCACCCAAAATTATCTGCTAGCCCCTGGCATTTCCCTGTGAACAGAACCTTCCCCTCTCGTTTTTTCTTTTACTTAACATATTATCAATATGGAGTCATGGATTCCTGATTTTTTAATTTACACCTTTGATTTTGATGAATGATTTCACAATGACTTTGGGACTGTATTACCTATTCAATAATAGTAAGGTAATTTAATTGTAAAAAGAACTCGGGATAACTGTTGTGCATTGATATACAGTGACCCTTCTAGAGTCAAGTCTTTCTATAACTCTCAAAGCTAAGACTACTTAGCATTCTTCTATAGATCTAAACCTACCCCAGACTCTGGCATAACTAGAAGGATTTCAAGCTCTCCAATATAACATTGCCAATAAATAACACTAACCTGATAGTCCAGACTCAAATGGCCCCCACGCACACAACCATGTCAGGACCTCAGCTCTTGTCCTCACTATCCCCATCACTCAAAACTTCTTCAGTTAAGGAGGAGGTACCTGAAGAGATCTCCTGTGCTGTCATCAAAAAAGCTGTGGGGTTCTTACCTTCTAACCTTTCAATAGTATCTTTGGCCTGAACAACCATCGGAGGCTGCTCTCATGCCTACAGAGGCCCCATGAACACACTGCCCTGCAAGACCAAGATGCCATTTCCAAGGGCTCCCAAAGCTGCAAGACCTTTAATGTGACAATATGCCTATGGCTGGACCCATTGTGCATTGGGCTGCAACTCAAGCAGAATCATGTACCTGCAACTCAAGCAGAATCATGTACCTTGTTGAAGGTTGGTTCAATTAGACCCTGGGGACCTAGGGCCAGCAGTTCCAATGTCAATAGCAATCGATTATTTCCTGCCAATGGCACCATCCCAAGGCTAATGCCAGCTATCTCTGAGGCCTTGTCTCTTCCCTGAATTTCACTTCCCCACAAATGATCCCTGAATTTCACTTCCCCACAAATGATCCCTGAATTTCACTTCCCCACAAATGAGTTCAGCTCTTACCTATGGCAACTGGGCCCCTGTCCACACTGTGATGTCCCTGGGATTGGACTTCCATTTCTGCATATTAAGTCTGATGAAGGCAGAAGTTAAGTTACACTTTTGTACAGTGTTCTAGAACTTTCTGTTTAAGGCAAGAACATGAATATTTTTCATACTGAAACCAAATGTGAGGAGTTATAAACAGCTTAGTTTCATCTTTAAGGAATAAATAGTTGCTGAACACTTCAATATGAGTCCTCTCAATATTATCCACCTTGGCAAAGAGCAATTAAAACACGTAGAAACCCTCATGAACATATTCAATTGGCCAATAAATCTTTGGAGGAAAAGCCCATTCTCAAAATTGTATATAATTTAAATCAAAACAACACGATACTCCTATTTTCCTTTCAGAAAACTGATATTTTAAAAGTTTAATAACATCTGATTTTGACCAAGTACATGGAAATGGGAACTCTTATACATAATTGTGGAAATGAAAATAAATAACCATTTTAGAGGACAATTTTGGCTATATCTAAAAAAATGGAAAATTTATTTATCTTATGACCCATTAATCCTCTGCTTTGAGAAGTCAGTCCTACAGAAGCATTAACATCAGGGCATTAAAGATATATGTACATAGATGCCCCCTGTAGCATCATGGCAATTTTAAAAATTGGAAACAGGCTAGATGTTTATCCATGAAGAAATGGGTAAAGCATAACACTGAAACACAGTGGAATACTTTTTTAGCTCTTAAGAATAATATAAAGGACTTAGAAATATGTTCATGCCATTTTGTTTAAGGGGAAAACAAAAGATAGATAAATCTGCATAAAATGATCCCATTTTTGTAATAAACACTGTGCAACTGTATTTGAATATGTAAAAGTTTTTACAAGGGTAGGAATTACTTGGAAAAGATATAAACTAAAATGTTAATTATGGAAGCACTCCAATTTCAACTCCAACATGTAAAGAGTTTGGAAGTCATTACTCCAGCCCTTGCAATAATAAAAAAGCTGAATAAACTGAGAATCAATTACTTTTCTTAGATCCATTGCAGAATTGAAGTCACAGAACAAACCACTGCTCCCCAAACTGGTGAATATTGATCAGCTTATCTGAAGCAGAAAAAACATGACCATCAAAACTGATGTAAAGAACTGGACACAATCAAATACAATTTCATGGCCAAGAACACTCAAAAAACTAGAACTAGAAGGGAAAATCCTCAACATGATAAAAGTCATATGTGAAAAACCATCAGCTAATATTATAATCAGGGAAAAAAGATTAAAAGTTCATTTCTCTAAGATCAGGAACAAGACATGGATGTCCATTTACACTACTTTTTTTTTTAAGATGGAAACAAAATATATTTTATGAATGAGGATTCACTGTTTTTGTTTTCTTTTTCTCAGCTTTAAACCTTTGAATCTCTTTTCCCACCTCTTTCAGGAAAAACATATATGAATGAACGAATGATGTATGTATAAATACATAATAAGTGTCGGGAAATGAGTCCTCTTTCAGGAAAAACAAACAAATGAACAAAAAAGGAGAAAAAAAAATAACCTTTCTTTTGCCTATGGCTATGGCCCATTTCTACCCTACTTTCTAAAAGACTTCACACTTTCATTTCTACTATACGTCTCAAAACCTAATGTTCTGCATTTCCTAATGTCCCTTTCATATTTTGGTTCACTGTGCACCATCCTGCTGAATTTCCACTGCCTAAGATCACCAGTGGTTTCCTAAGCTTTGTCTGACCTCACTTCTTAGTACATCTTTTTTCCCCAAAAAAAACCAAATATTTTTCTCTTTACCGACAACAATTAGTGAAAGAGAAAAAGTACTATTTGAAATAGCTTAAAATGGGAAAAAAATAATTATAGAGGAATTAAGCAAAATGCACTTGCACTACTCCTATTCAACATGGTACTGGAAGTTCAAACCAGATCAATTAGACAATAAAAATAAACAAAAGGCATCCAAATTGGAAAGAAAAAAATAAAACTATCTGTTTTTTCATGTGTGTTCCAATTTCCACACACCTTTCCCAACACTTATTATTTTCTGTTTTTTATATAACCATCCTGATGTATGAAATGGTATCTCACTGTGATTTATTTGCATTTTCCTGGTGACTAATTATGTTGAATGCCTTTTCTTGTGCTTGCTCTTCATTTGTATGCCTTTGGAGAAAAGCCTATTCAAGTCCTTTGCCCACATTTTAATTGAATTGTCTGTTTTATTGTTGTTGAGTTATAGGATTTTTATATATTCTGTGCATCAATAAATTCAGATAAATAATTCAGTAATACATACATAATTCATTCATTCATATATGTGTGTATATATATATGTACAAGCACGCACACATACACACACACACTTATTGAATTTCCTCCAATTCTATAAGTTGTCAATAAAATAAAAAATAGGATATCAACAGAAAAATAAATGAAATTAAAACATGGCTATTTGAACAATATCAATAAAATTGATAAACTGTTGGTCCTGCTAACAAAGAAAAAGAAAAGACACAAATTACTAACAGTCAGTAACATCACCACTGAACCCATGGACATTAAAAGAATAATAAACAAATATTTTGGACAACCCTATGCCCACCGATTTCATAACTGAAATTAAATGAACCAATTCCTTGAAAAACACAAACTACCAAAACCACTAAAAGAAAAATATACAATTTGGGTAGGGCTGTGTCTATTTAAAAAATAGAATCAATAATTAATAAATTTCCAAAAGAGCAACAGGCACATATGGTTTCACTGGTGAATTTAAGAAACAAATGGTAACAATTCTCTATATTCTCTTCCAAAAAATAAAAGCAGGAGGAATGTTTACCAATTCATTCTGAGGTCAGCATTACCCTAATATCAAACCATATGCAGACATTAAAAGAAAGAAAAAGTACAGAAGAGTATCTCTCATAAATATAGATGCAAAAGTCCTCAAAATATAGAATCAAACAAAATCCAAAAATGTGTTAAGAGAATTACACCTATGATCAACTGAGATGTATTCTAGGTATGCAAAGCTCATTCAGAATTTGAAAATCAAGTGGGGTCATCTATCACATTAGCAAACTAAAGAAGAAAAAAACAGATGATCATATCAATAGATGCAGGAAATCATTTAACCAATTTTTTTCTAATCACTCATGATTTTTAAAAAGCCCTCAGCAAACTTGGAATATGTGGGAACTTCCTCAAGTTAATAAAAAAAATTCAAACATTCCTACAACTAACATCATTCTTAATGGTGAGAAACTGGATGCTTTCCTCCTAAGAATGGGAGTGTAGCAAGTATGTCCCTTCTCACTGTTCCTATTCAATATTGAGAAGGAAATAAAAGGACTAAAGATTTAGAAAGAAGAAATGAAAATATCTTTGTTTGTTAATGACATTATTTTTCTCTAGATAAAGTTCTAAAGAATCAATAACAAAAATTAAATTAGTAAGTAACTCCTGGAAATTATCAGTAATTATAGTGAAGCTGCAGGATATATAAGGTTTGTCTACAAAGAGTCCATTACTTTTCTAAATATCAGCAATGAGCAATTGGAATTTGAAAGCAGAAGCACTACTATTTATAATAGCACCAAAAAATGAAATGCTTAGGCATTAATTTAGCAAAACAGGTACAGGATCTACATCCAGAAGACCAAAAAACTTTGTGAAAGAAGTTTAAAAAATATCTTAACAAACAGGAAGATATTCCATGTTCAGGGATAAGAAGACTCAATATTATTAAAGTGGTGGTTCTCTTTAAAATGGGCAAAAAATTTGAACAAACACTTTACCACAGAGGATGCATGAATGACAAAAAAGCCAGTGAAAAGATTCCCGACATCATATGTCATGATACAATTCAAATCAAATAACTCTGAATGTATGTTAAAATTGAATAGTCCAAATGGAGGCACATAATTTCTTCATGACAGTTTAGCGAACATCTTTCCAGTCTAAAAATAAAAAAGTTAACACATTAGTTAATGTAGATTTTATTGATTTGTGCATTTTAGTTGAAAATGTTACACCTGAGGAAATTTACCATAGTGTGGCAAAGTATGAACTTAACAAAATTTAACCTTCTGTGTCTGAAGATTCTGCACCACTATGATTGCTTTCGTTGTCTGACACACCATCCCCAGTGCCACCCATACAAGATGTGCATACCTTTAGAACTCCAGTTCTCTAACAAACCATGCAAGCTAACTTTTGGAAATATATTGCCAGGGCATGTGCACTGAAATTCTAGGCTCATGACTCTCAATACATGAGAAGAATGCTATGCATCCATATGCCACTGGTGAATATATTGCAGCTCTGCCTTTTAAAGAGCATAAGGCACAGAATTATATCTTCAATGATTATGAAATGAAAGATTATAAACATATTTTTGACCTGAAGAAACAGGACGCAGTGATCATACCATGAAGACAGTATGTCTACCGGCAGATGTCATGAGGTACGGTCAACAACTTGTTGTTGTTTTATTTTGTTTTGTGGTGCTAGGGATTGAACCCAGGGCCCTCATGCATGCAAAACAAGCACTCTACCTACTGAGCTATATCCCCAGCCCGCTGTTGTACTTCCCTAACACAACTGGGCTATGGGCCAAATAGCAGGCATTTAATAAGTGAAATTTGAAAAAAAGAAGTACCATTTCTGCTTCACATGTAAAGAGGTGTACATTCAGGTGAGTTCCCTTATAGACATTTTAAATTTATATTTTCCTCTGATTTTATAAACTATGCCAGGGATTCTTAAGCTTTGATGGGCATAGACTTTCTAAGGTTTTGATGGCAGACTAGGAAACTAGGCAGATTTCTGAGCCACCCCCACCCCAGAACCTCTTGAGTCTTTTCATATGGGATTTCCAAAAAACTGCATTCTCTTTTAGAGGTCATCTGTGGACCATTCTTTAATGGAACTCATATATATAATGTCTTTCTTTACCTTTTGCTGAAGGAAGTGGAGGTATTTCTTTGACTACCAGTCTTTCTGTAAGGTCTTTTGTTGTTGTTGTTGTTGTTGTTGTTGTTATTATTATTATTATTATTAGTCATAGTAGTAGTAGTAGTATAATTGAGAGCTGTGTTTCTCAATCCAAATTCTATCACAGGCCAGAAAATTCAGTTCATAGTTGGATCATGGACATGGGGAGGAGGAGGGATGACCATCAAGGAGAGCCAAACCCTTAGAAAGTAACTTGGAAAAGTTTGGGATTTGGTCTTATTCTCCTTTGTAGCCTAGAGCCTTCCAGGTGCAGAACATGATTGTCTCTGAAGTTTTTGAATAAATGAATTACTAACCAACAGAAAAAGAATATGGTTTTGTGGATGCTCAATACCGTCTTTATGAGTGGGTGCTGAAGTTTGCCAGATGTTTTTCTGCATTGATCAAAGAAGATCACCCCAGTTTTGTCTCTGTTCTGTTAATACAATGACTTAAATTGATTAGTATTCAAATATTAAAGCAAACTCACACTTCTAGGATTAAACCCCACTTGGTCATGTTGCATTATCCTTTTAAAACATATTGCTGGATTTTATTTACTAATATTTTGCAAGAATTTATGTGTTTGTGTTCATGAGAATTATTGGTCTACAGTCTTCACTTATTATAATTTTTGAAATGATTTTAGTATCAGGGTTATGTTAATTTCATAAAATAAGATGAAAGGATTTTATCCTCTATTTCAGATGATTGTATAAGATTGATGTTATTTCTTCCTCAATTGTTTGAAAAAAAAAACTTTAGAAAACCATCTCATTCTGGAGTTTTCTTTGTGGTAACTTTTTTATAGTTAATTATATTACTATTATAAAGGCAAGATTATTCAGATTTTCCATATATATCATCTCATGTCAGTTTTGGTACATTGAATTTTTAAAGAAATTTGTCTGTTTTATTTAAATTGTTGAATTTATTAATATAAAATTGATCATAATAGTTCTTTATTATTCTTTTAAAGGTCTGTAAGATCTGTAGCAATAATCCTTCTGTTTAAAAATTTGTATTTGTCCTTGATCAGTCTAGCTAAGTTTTATTAATTTTTAAAATTTGCTTCAATCAACTTTTGTTCATTTTATCTCTTTTTAATTTCTGCTTTTATTTTCATTATTCCTTCTTTCTACTTACTTGGAGCTGAATTTACTCTTTTTTTCTAGCTTCTTAAGTCATTGAGGTCTGATTTTAGATCTTTATTCTTTCTAATATAAACATTTAAAGCCATACATTTCTATTCAAGCCCTGCTTTTGTTCTATCCCATGATTTGACATGTGGTATTTTCATTACTTTCACTTCAAAATATTTTAAATTTTGCCTTTTGATGTCTTCTTTCACTCATAGATTCGTTAGAAGTATATTGTCATATTTCCAGATTGTTGAACCTTTTATAGCTCTCTTATTGCTAATGATTTCTAATTTCTTTCAGACCTTTTATATAACTTCTTTGCTCACATTCTTATCATTCCATTTATTGTGAATATATTTTTCTTTATTTTCTTGAGCACAGTTATAATATATACATTTTGATCTTTATTTACAAATTCCAACGTGTGCCTCATCTCAGAGTCAATTTTTGTCTTTTCTATTGAGTATGGGTCATGGTTTCCTATTTCTTCAGAGGCTGCATATATCATACCCTGAATGTTATGATTGCTATATTGTGGAGACTCTGGATTCCGTTTTATTCTTCTGAAAAGTGTTGATTGATTGTTGATTGAGCAGTCATTACATCAGTAGGTTAAAACTCTTAAGCTCTGCCTCCACTGAGAGTAGTGGCAGTAAGTCTCAATTCAGATCTTTTAGCTCTCACTGGTACATTCCCGGTTCAGAGGTCAGCCAAACATCTGGGCAGAGTACATACACAGAATTCGGGCTCTCATTCTCTAAATTTTCTGTGATTTACCTCCTCACTTTCCAGAACCTGTAGTTGGTCTAAAATTTGGACCCCTGCTTCTTCAAAACAGAAAACATTGTAAGTATTCTACTAGAGTTTAGTTGTCACCCATGATCAGGTCCTGCCCTCAGGCCAAAGCCATAAACCTGGGAATCTTGCTCAGCATCATCCAGTTGTTTTCCTCTTTCAAATGCCTAACCCCCTTCAGTAGTCACTACTTTCATGATTCCTCAGTCCCATCAAGAACTTTTGTACTTGTTAAGCTAGTGAATGAGTAAGTGAGTGGGTTTTTGGTCCAGGACTCACAGTTCTTACTTATAGAAGTATTGGTTACATAGGAGCTTACTCAGCTGTCACCAAAAGCAGAACCCAGTTATATGTTATCTGCTACATGATAAATAATTCAGAACTTAAGAACTTGGTGGAAGTCATCTTACCAACCCATCTGAGATGAATGATTCAGGACCATCATTTCAGAAAAAAAAAAAATGAGTAAGGTAGAGAGTAATGGAAGTTAATTGGATGGACAAGTGGATCCCTGTTATCCAGACCAGCTCAGAATTTCTTTTATTCCGGAGAACTGAGAAAAGAAGTGCGATCTCCACTGAGAATAGAAGTGTGTGATTAATTCTCCTCAGTGACACAGGCAATATGAATCAGCACCCAAGAAGGTCAACTCATCTCTGCTCTGTATTTGTGAGAGATGTAGAAAACACTAAGTTTACAAAACAACTTGGTTTTTTTCCAGTCAATTAAAATAAAGAGGGAGGGAGAAATCTTCTTTCTTGGAAGAGACTATTTAATTTTAAGAAATTCTCAACCACAAAGCTGGAGTGTTGGTGTTAAGAAAACGGATCAGGGTTCCATGGGTCAGGGGAAGATGAGAGTTATGACCACAGATTTGGTGGTCACCTGTATGATATGAAGCATGCTTTCACAAGGCCTCTGTTCAGAGAGACCTCCATTTCCAACCCATCACACAATAGAAAATCCAAGATATTTGTCTAATTTCTGTTTCATTCTACGCTATAAGCTTCTTGTGGATAGAGATTATTTATTACTCATGAGCCTCAGTGTCCTCTCTTTTAAAATAGGGCATAATATGAACAGTTCAGTATAGTGTGAGAGCACAGTGCTTGGAACATAGTAGATGATGGGAACTCTCTTATCCGGCTCAGACAGCTCTTCTATGCCCTCCTTCTCTTTAGGTTCAACAGCTTTATCCACCTGCCTCAATGAAAATTCTAGCCTTTCCCATCACTTTCTCTCCTCAGCCTTCTAGTCTATTTCTAATGCCTCACGAGCATAGAGGATTGAATGAGTTTGACTCAATACAGTTTTCTTATCCATTCTCCTCCTCCATTGCTACTGGACACTTAGGATGTTGTCACTTTCCTACATCTGTATGATGTACTGTCAACCAAACTCTCTAATGATGACACTTTCTGCTTGGAGAGTTAATCCTCTGTGTTAACAAAGATCCAGTCTCTTAGAATCTGAACATTCCTTGTAGTATGGAGATTATTTTACTATGTCTGTGACCTCACTTTCTGTGGCTGTTCTAGAAGACAGTACATTCCCTGAAAGGAATCTTGACATCATGGTTCAGGTACTTTATGAGAGGGAGGAAGAGGAAAGGGGAGGGAGGAAGGCTAGGATGGAAAATGCTCAGTAGATATTCGTTGAATAAATGAAAGAATCACTCTGGGATCATTAGCTTGTTTTGTAGATATGGAAATAAGGCTCAGAAAGCCTTATATAACTTGTCCAAGAGCACAGTAATGGAGCCCAGTTTGATCTCAAGCCTTCTAATCCAGTTCCACTGCTCTTTCTTGATCATCAGCTGGGAGATCCATCTAGCTTAGGGTTGCTCAAGTGCCCATCTGCAAAGAGAAAGGAGGCTGTGACAGATTGTAAATGAATGCACTGCTTCTTTCATTAAGAAATTCTTACTATGGAAAAGAACAATGTTAACCAGATTAACCCATATGCTTAGTGATTATATTCTAGCACAATTCCTAATCTCATTATGAACAATTCACCAATGGCACCTGAGCTCTGGACCCACTTTTTTGTAACATGGGCCCTATTGATCTCTACCCCCTCTACATGGCTTTAAACTCCACATGCCTATCATTTCAGATGCTCTCAGAGTTCCTGCTATATGGTCCAGATGGAGTCCTCAACCATATCTGAGCCTTCAACTACCGATTTTGATTATGATTCTCAGAGCATTCTGTGCGAGAGGAACATGATACTTGACACCTTTGCCACCACCATCTTGTATTGCCTGGTGTTGCTCCTCAGTCTGGTGGGCAACAGCCTGGTGTTGTGGGTCCTGGTGAAGTATGAAAGCCTAGAGTCCCTCACCAACATCTTCATCCTCAACCTGTGCCTCTCAGACCTGATGTTCTCCTGGTTGTTGCCGGTGTGGATCTTAGCCTACCACCAGGGTTGGGTGCTGGGAGATTTCCTCTGCAAGTTTCTCAGCATGATCTTCTCCATCAGCCTGTACAGTAGCATCTTCTTCCTCACCATCATGACCATTCACCGCTATCTGTCTGTGGTGAACCCCATCTCGACCCTGGGTGTCTCTACTCTCCGCTGCCGTGTGCTGATAGTCACAGCTGTGTGGGCAGCCAGCATCCTGTCCTCCATCCCTGAGGCCATCTTCCACGAGGTGATTTCCTTGGAGTGTGATTATTTTGAAACCCAGGGCTTCCTAGCATCTGTCTACCAGCACAACATCTTCTTCTTGATCTCCATGGGGATCGTCCTGTTTTGCAACATACAGATTCTCAGGACCCTGCTCCGCTCAAGGTCCAAACAGCGTCACAGGACGGTGAGGCTCATCTTCACCGTTGTGATGGCATACTTCTTTAGCTGGGCTCCCTACAACCTCCTTCTATTTCTGCAGACACTCTTGAAAATCAACGTCATCCAGAGTTGTGAGGTCATCTTGCGGCTGGATTTCGCCATGATCATCTGCAAAAATTTGGCCTTCTCCCACTGCTGCTTTAACCCGGTGCTCTACGTCTTTGTGGGAGTTAAGTTCCGCAAGCACCTCAAAAATCTCCTCCGGCAGGTCTGGTTGTGCCGGGAGCAGATATCCAGCTCTAGCCCATACCTCCGTTCTCCTGGTGCTTTTACTTATGAGGGCCCCTCCTTCTACTGAGGACAGTTGGATGGTGAGTGTGGAGGTGGACAGGGAAACTGGGAGTAAGAAGAAGGTGACCAGGAAGACTAACAATGGAGATGCCACATACCACTGCAGGGTGGCGAGGAAGAAGGTCATGCCTCCCTCTGTAGGAAAATGGCTTCCCACCTGAACATTTTATATGGTCATTGCACTCTGATTTCATCATTCATTCTTTCACTTAGATATCAATTACTCACTTGGTCAGAATGTTCCAAACCATGAAAGAATTTTAGGAAAGGAGAGCCTCAAGCTCAACGTGTGTGATGATTTTGCAATGCAGGTTGTTGGCAAGACAGTCTCCCCCTTCCTTGGCTATAGGGAAGTCCCAGTTGATTTGTTCACTTTGGAGGGAGCTGGCTTTGTATTTCCCAGTGACTGTCTGCAGGACAAGAGTAACCACATCCTCAAATAAGCACAATCCCAATGAAACCTGGATTCTAAAAACCCAAAACGAGGCTGAAGATAGTTCTGTATCCTGGCTCCAGCTCCTACCACATAAACTGGATCTTCAACATCTAGCTCATGAATACTGAAGGAATAAATATTATATGTGGTGCCTTCTGCACCAAGTATTTAGAAGATACAAAGATGAACAGGGTATATGCTAACCTTCAGGTGCCAGTGACCGAACCCTGGAGTCCCAGATGAGTAAACCCCACATTGGCAAAGGCATGCAGATGGAACATTCCTCCAACATCTTGTCCCTTCCAAGTGGAGGGAAAGATGACTTCACACTGGTCACTTTCCACTCAAAATATCCACTTCCTGCTCGGTTGATGGTACCAGCTTTCTTTCATGGTCCACACTCCAAACCCTGAGTCCTCTTGGAACCCTGCATTTTCTTAAACCCTCACAGCCAGGTCCTATGCATTCTGTCTTCCCAGTGATTCGCAGTGTTGTTCTTGCCATTGCACCCGTGACTTCATCCCTGAAATGGCCTCAATCCTCCTCCTCTTCCTGTTGGTCCTCTCAAAACCTCATTGACTCCTCATGACTTACAAATAAAGTGCAAACACCTTAGCAAGACATTCAAAGCCTCCATAATCTGGTAACCACTCTTCCATTCTTATACCACTCTAAGTCCCCTGCCCCCAAGATGCTTCATATCCAACCACAGAAGCCCACGGGCCTTCTTCCACACACCCTTCTCCTCAGTCTTCTGCCTTTGGAGATGTGTCACACTTTCATCTGGGCCTCGAGTTCATGTCCTTCTCCTCTCTGGCCTCTAAGACCCGGCTCAAAGACCAGCTCCTCCAGGAATCCTTCCCCAGCCTGCAAATCAGAAGGGCACATTCTGGGTTGCTATGGCACTTTCAAGTAGCCCTTTCAAGTAGCATTTGTCCCTCCCCATCTTGTGTTGTAGTTGGGCACATGAATGTCTTCTCTCACTGTCTCATCGGACTAGAGACTGCATGAGGGCAGGAAACTGTTCTTGAGCCCTGGTGTTCTATCACGGAGAGCAAAGAATGACAAGACATAAATCCTTCGGATTTATGCTCTTTGGAGGGCCAGGCCACAGGGCACACTTTACCTTCTTTGCCCCATGTTCCTTCTTGATGAATATTAACCCTCTTTCCTAGGCAAGACTCAGAGCACATTGCTTGTCCCTCTCTTTGCTTTGCCCTCTGTGGCAATGGATATTCCCTAACTTGCCTTCCAGTTAGTGGTCTGCAGGTCTACTTGGGTCCCTTCGCTTCACACATCAAGGCATAGATACAAGTCACTCTCTAAACTTCTATATACCACAAAGACCTGAACCGGATATGGTAACCTGATTCAGCGCTGGAGTGGGTGTTGGGGAAAGATCCTTATATAATTCTGACATGTACCCCAGTTAGGATCATGTGGCTGCAATTGAATGAGGCCTCCGAATTCTTTCACACTCTCTTTTGAGTAGGACTTTTTACCCAGAAGGCACTCTATATATGCTTTTTAAGTAAGTATCTAACATAACCCTCATCTGGAGACTAGAGATTACCAGGCAATTTCCCTTTCAGTCCTAGCTACAATTTTAATGATCTATGTGCTTTGGGGTGGCTAGCTCAGAGGAGACTAGCAGACCTGCCTAGGGAAGAGCAGCAAGGGTCTAGTTTAATAACAATATAGCCAGTAGCACCTGATGGAGAGGATTGTGTGGTGCTGTCACAGTGAAGGGACAAGGTGCTAACTAGCCCCTAGATGAGGTGATCGCTCATCACTGAGGGAAGAAACCACAGATGGAAGGAGATAACAAGATTGTCTGTGGGGGTCAGAGCTAAGCCCTCTTACTGCTCCTGAAACAAACAAATCCACAGTGTTCCCTAAGGGAAGACCTTTTCCCAGAATTTCCTGTTTCACACTCCCCCAGACAGAACCAGGAAGAGACCAGCCTCAATGATCTCTGAAACAGAGCATGTCTCCAAGCCAGGGCAACCTCAAACGGCTCTAGCTAGAGTGAAAACTCCTGGAGGTCACACACTCAGTTTCTAGAAACTTCCTCGGTGACCTGCAATGTTTGTGGTTTGCCAAGTGAAAGGGCAGCAGACCCCCTTTTGGCTTTTTGATCCTTCCATTTCCTCTTTCCACACTTATCTCCCTGATGTCTTCCGGTCAACACCAGGTCTTCTCATGAACATTTTATCTAGGGTCCACCACCTCAAACATCGACTGGTTCATTTGGAACTAAGTTCTGCTGAATGCCGCCGGACTGCTCTCCTTTGTGAAACCTGCCTGAGAAAGGACAAAGAGCCCCACAAGGAAAACTTAGAAGAAATTCCCAAAATAAGCTGCCTGAGAAGACTCATGGCATTTGAACCCTGGACCTAAACCTCAAAGCCAAGCTATTTGCCTTACCCACTGCAACCTTGGAGCCTCAGTTTCCTCACGTGTGAAACTATAGAGAAGCCAACACACAGACTCACCCACACCATGGGGATGTGCATGAGGTCATTCATGTGTGTATAGTGCTTAATTTGCAAACCAGTCTGTCATGGATAAATATGAATTACTATGCAATCATTTCATAAGAACAAAAAGCTTCACTGCTTATATGCACAAGTAAAAGATCACCTTGTGTTCATTTACTTCTGGCTGGTGTCTTAGTTCAAGTCACTGTAGTTGGGTAGCAAACACTGAATCCATAGCCCTGCTATGTCTCCTTTTATCTACCCAAGAGCACTGTGGTTCTTTGGTTGTTGTTCTTTTTAGTAATACATGACAGTACAGTATATTTTTATATATTTATTCAAACATGAAGTACATCTTATAGCATTATGTTTCTTGAAACTTCTCTGCTTATAGAGGGCCTGGGTTGGATTTGGAGCTGGAGCATTAGGTGTGGAACAAGCCCGGTGGGATGAAATGGTGGGGACACTGGCTCCACTTAGCTCTTAAGAGAAATTGTTCAGGTGACTGAGTCTGTCTTGAGTGCATTGGGACTCAATTTCCTGTTCCCATCTCTCCTCTACCTTGACACTGAAGTCTTCTGACTTCAAGTCCAAGCCATTTTTTTCCTGTCTCATGACCCGTTTGTGCCTAAACAAAGACCTTTCAGAGACACAGTCCTATCATGGGAAGAACAGTACTATATCCTACCAGGAATTTCAGCATTCTGAAACTTGTGAATATTCTGAGGGTTGGGAAGAAATTCTAGAAGAGGAAAAGGGGCCTTCCTAGCTCTTGAATGAGTTATTCTGAGTGCAGAGCTCTCTCCACCATGGGCCACATCGGATTTTACATGTGGGGTTGTGGTAACCCATTTTACACCCCCAATGGGCCTCTCTACACAAAGAAGTGTGACCAGAGAAACCAAAAGATAACCCAGGGAACCTGGTTCCTTGACTTTGACCATTTCAGAAAACCAGCCTTGGGCATCACTCAGGGTGAGAGGGAAGAAAGATGTGGGCACTGGAGGGTTTCAGGGATCAGAGAAGTAGGCAGAGTGAGAGAGATGCATGGAGACCTCCAGGCAGTCCCTGGCCACATTTGTGGAGTGTCTGCTCTGTGCAGTACCATAGCCCGGGTTATGGAGAGTGAGATCTCAAAGATGAATCACCCCACTCTCAAGTTGGCTACTTTCAATTATTCCTATTTGAGGAAAGGTTTCCATAGGATTACTCTAGGCTCAAAGGAGTCTCTTTGCCCAAACCACCTTGGTGACCCCTATTGACCTGGCTTGATTGTTCACACACTTGTTCACACACAATGCACACTTGAAACACATTAAGACTCTTCCAAGGCACTTTGCAATGAACAGTGGGAGTTTGGGGAAATACCTGCCCACTTTCACCTGCCCCCTCACCAGTCTGTATCCCAATGTTAAATATAATTTGAGTTCAAAACAAAATTGTGGGTTGCATTTCCATGAGGTTCTTCAGGCGATACAAATCTATAGCTTAGGGCATGTTACGGATTGAATCACATCATCCTCTACCCCCACATTCACACTCAAGTCCTAACCCCCAGTTTCTCTGCATATGACTTTATTTGGAAATAAGGTCATTGCAGATGGAGTTAAGGTAAGATCACTGTGATAGGATGGGCCCCTCATCCAATATGACTGGTGTCCTCACAAAAAGGGGAAAATTGAACCCAGACACCAGAACGAGGTGAATGTCACGTGAAGACCAAAGTTAGGCTTCCACAAGCTGAGAAACACCAAATTGCCAGCAATCTTCCAGAAGCAGGGAAACAATGTCCCCTGTAGCTCCAGAAGGAGGCAACGCATGCCTCCATCTCAGATTGCCAGTCTCCAGAATTCTGAGCCAGTGCACTTCCATTGTTTGAGCCACCCATTCATGGAATCTTGTCATGGCAAGTCCCTAGCAAACTGATACAGAAAACAAATTTCAGTGGGTAGGAGGGAAATCCTATCACATCTCAGAATCTTCCACAAGGTTTCAGTGTCTACCTCGCCTACACAGAAGGCTGCTCTAACTGAAGTCAGGCACAGGAGATCGGAAGCAGACTTTTACAAGACCTGCTATGTACTGGGTCCATACATTTCCACATCTCACAGACACCTGGTGAGGTTTTTGTTTCCTGGGAAGTCACACAGCAGCAACCAGCAATGCATGTTAGATCACATGGAGAGTCTGAAAAAAACATCAGTGCCTGAGTCCCTGCCTCTAAGATTCTTATGCAATTTGTCTGGGGCTGCATGAGTCTTAAAAGCCTTCTGTGTGACTGGCTTGTAAAGCCATGTTTAACAACCACTTTTATAGTTTAGATATTTGGTGTCCCCAAAAGCTCATGTGTGAGGCAATGCAAGAGCATTCAGAGGTGAAATGATTGGGTTATGAACGCCCTGACCTAATCAGTGAATTAATCCCCTGAGTGATAACTGAAAGCCAGTAGGTGTGGCTGGAGGAAGTAGGCATTGAGGGCTTGCCTTTGGAGTATATATTTTGTATCTGGCAAGTGGAGTGTCTCTCTGCTTTCTGATCATCATGTGGGCCCCTTCCCTCTACCACACTCTTCTACCATGATGTTCTGCCTACCTCGAGCCCCAAGGAATGAAGCCAGCAGTCTATGAACTACGACCTCTGAAACTGGGAGCCCCCAAATAAACATTTCCTCCCCTAATTTTTCTTATCAGGTCTTTTGGTCACAACTGTGGAAAAACTGACTAAAACAACCACTCATTTACTATGTACCAGGCACTGTGCTAACTTCCTTACATATATTATGTCAGATTCTTACAACTTTTAAGGTAGGCATTGTTTCCACCACTCCAATGAGAAAAGGGGGCTGGGTAGAAAGAAATGATTTGCTTAAGTTAGTACCTTATTGGAGATTTTCAATTCTGATCCATTTTGGTCCCAGATATATGCTCTTCTAATCACATCCTGCCAACTTCACAAATAAGGGATGTGTCCAACAGGATACAGCTGTATGCAACAGAAATCACCTTTTGTTGCCATGACAGAAAAGCAATGTATGGAAGGGATATTGGGCACGATTGCAATGTAATTGTATCAGAGATATGTCAGGGTACAATGTCCTAGTGTCTGCAATTGCATCACCAAGGATTCAGCAAAAAGAAAAAGAAAAAAATAAATGTTTATAATGTGCATAAAACATGGGGGTGGGGATGAAATACAGAACAAGTGGGAAGCAGAGGTGGGTCCTCCAGAGATGAGGAGGCATTCTGCTGGGTGCTTTTAAAAATGTCCCTTCCAGTGTCACCTGCAGGAATAGTTAACACTGATATTCACAACAGCTTTTTTCTTTGAAGTCCCTGTTTGGTCAAGAGACACTATTTCTTGTTCTACAATGAATGATCACCGCTCTAGTCCTTGATAAACCCATGGCACACTATTATCATGTCATCTACAGCCACTTCTTTTGCAGTGTTTACTTGATCTTCATTGTTACTGTTAGAATCACTTTGATTCAGAACTGTTTTGACAATTTCACCATCAGCCCATGAACGAACAACTGGTGTCTTGTTATTCATGTTAAGACCTTCTTCAATATCTACTTCTGGATTACTAAAGAACTCTGAAGGTACATGTTTGCTTATGTAAGGAAATCAGACATTTTTTTCCCCTCACTTGATATACACAATCTTCCAATTCACTACCTATTCATCATTAGCACTGCACACAATCACACACCAGGGGCTGTCCAGGCACACACAACGGTGTCTTTAGTCACCATGTTCCAAGTATTGGCAACAGCATATATGCCTTCTTTATGCTAAACTTTTGCAAACCTTCCACACCTACACTTCTGTTCATTGTTGCTAACACACTGTTCAAGAAAATGTTTTCACATTTATTCCTCAATGATCCAAGGATACCCTGGTCACATGACTGAGCTAATGAAGTCACATTTGGGGAAAATACATAGCATAAACATTATTAATGAGATTTTGGCTGGAGAATAAGCAGAACAGTTGTAAAGGAATAACAAAATCTTACAGTCATTATCCAGTTCAGCTTCTCTATGATAAGCACAACTCCTGATGTGTGCAATATTTGTGAAACCAATCAGAAGAGATGTCTCTGGTGATCCACACTGCTTTGCTAGTATCATAATGAACTGGTAAGATATGGGCTCCTTTAAAATAGTGAGGGTGTAAGCTTTGGCTATCTCAGCAAGTTTATAGTTATGGGTGCCTCCTGTATTAGCACACCCCAGTGCAGTTCTCCTATCCTCTGCATCCTTAATTCTCATCGGGAGAATTAAAAGACATCATCAGCTATAATCAATGTCTTTCTGGAGCAATAATGTCCAAACAGTAATGCTTTAGTAGAATTATAGACTTGTTCTGGTATCAGATTTTCATGAGTAGTGACCTTAGTAAACTTATCAATAAATTTCTCTACTGCTCCACGATCAACAGTTACCTCTTCCATGAAATTGCAGAACTCTGACTACAGCACCTTTTCTAACTCAGCTGTGGAAGTCACACAACACTTCTACCATTCTCTACTATGGAAGCAGCCACCAGCTACCCAGATCCCAGGTGAGGGGAATTAGATTGTAACCTCTTGATGGGGGAAAGGGGCATGCCAAGGTCATACTGTGAAAACATGTGGGATGGAAAATATTATCACAGTTATCTTTGGAAAATCCAATCTGACACAGTACATTCTCTTCATCCCACTTGCGGTACCCAGTTTCCATTCCAGATGCCTTTCTGACTACCAAATGATCTTGACTCTTAGTAGCTTAAAACAACCATTTGATTTTGGTCACAATTTTGTGGTTTGGGAATAGAAAGAAGTATCTCCAGGGCAGGTTTCATCAAGGATTGCACACACAACTGTGGTCAGGGTTCAGCTGAGGCTGTCCTCATATGATGGCTTGTCCAGGCAGACGTCCATTATGTTGCAATGATGTGATTGGCAGATGAGACATAGGTTGGCTGGAGTTCCACTGGGCTGTTGACATGGCTTCTTCAATGGGAAGTTCCCAGAAGACTGGTCTTCTAACACAGCATCTGGCTCCCTCAGATTCCAGAGAAGCAATTCCAGAGAAGCAGGTGGAGACTGCACTGCCTATGTCCACCCAACCTCAGAAGTCAAATAGCATCACTTTTATTGCACTCTGTAGATTGCAAGTGATTCACTAAAGTCAGCCCAGGTTCAAGGGGATAAGTAAGAGATACCCTGTCACTTATGGAGGACAGTAGTGTGACTCAGTGAACATATTTTAAAACTGAAATTCTCACCTCCTTCAAGATTCCAAAAGCTGGGTGCTGTAATCACAGAGGTATGGGAGGCGCAGGCAGAAGAATTGCGAGTTCAAAGCCAGCCTCAACAATGGCAAGGTGCTAAGCAACTCAGTGAGACCCTGTCTCTAAATAAAATACAAAATAGGGCTGGGGGTGTGGCTCAATGGCAGAGTGCCCTGAGTTCAATCCTTGGTACCAAAAAAGAAAAAAAAAAAAAAAGAGATTGCTAAAATGTCACCTTCTAAGAGAGACTGTCTCTTCCTAACTACTTTCCAGTCCCAACATTTGATTTTGAATTTTCTTTTCTGTTTCTTTTTCTCCATAGTAATTATTACCTTTTATTTATCACTTAAATTATTTCTTTGTCATCCTGTCTCCTTCCTCTACAATGTAAGACCCATGAGAACAAGGATTTTTGTCTATTTTGTCCATTTCTGAAGCCCACCCATCTAAGTCAGGGGTTTGCTTACCATATCTGGTCTGCTGCTTGTTTTTATAAATAAAGTTTTATTTGAACACAACTGTGTCCACTCCTTTGTGAATTGTCCCATGGCTGCTTTTGTATCACAATGGCAGTGCTAACAACAACTATTTGTTGAATGAATGAACAGCTTTAGTTCAATCAAATACAACTTTTCCATTACCAACAGAACTCTATTTTTGTTTTTAAGAATAAAACAGAATATAGACCAAAAGACCAAAAAAAAAAAAAAAATCCCATTTTTGTGGTTTTTCCAAATTAGGGAAACATTGTCCTCAAAGGTGAATTGGAACATCCTTTATTGAATAGATTAATTGCTTATAATTGTAAAACAATAAATCTCTGTTTTACAAGTGCTTTTTGGATTTCTACCAGAGCCCTATTTTTAAATATTAGGAGGTTTCCAATAGACCTTTGGTATAGGACTTTGTCTTTTTTCAATCCTGTGTTTCCAAAACTTAGTTGATCACAGAACATGTCTCAACATTCCTTGTGAGATGCTCTTTAACACCAAGAAAACTAATGGTCTAACAGAAAAAGTGAGTATACAACTTACTAACAAATCGGGATACCACCCAGAGGGAGAGGAGGCACTCACTGCTAATATTCATGCTGGGACAACAGCGCTCTCCTGGGTGAACCAGGAAAGACTATCACCTTATTTTGTGGGAAATACTATTTTCTCTGATTACAACTCAAAATGGGGAAGAGTTTGATTCTATATTACCAAGAGATTATTTTAAAATTTCAAAGGTTGTCAGTTGGTGGGGACTGTTGAGGAAAAAGTCAAAGGTGGAATCATGAAGAAACAATTCTATAAAACATACTTGTCAGAATTCAAGTCAAGTTCTGGAGCACTGAAGTCCAGATCCTTCTGCATTGTCCTTGACAATTACTGAAACACAGTGTTCTGAAGGAGAGAATGACCCAGTCGGCTTGGAGCTGCTGATTCTGCAATCAACTTCTGACTCCCTGTGTGTGTCTTATACTCACCTTTTTCAGAAGAGAAGACTGGTTTGATAGGGACTCTCAAGAAGAGGGTGGTTCTTTTGAGCTGAGCTGTCACACCTGGCCACTGGTATGGCTGGCATCCACCCTGACCTGGTCAGTTGAGACCAAGTTGGTGAGTTCCCTGGCAGAAAACACAGCTTCCCGATGCAAGGAACTGCCAAAACAGTGATTATGGGCTTAAACTCTGTAGTTGGAAAGACCCAGGCTCAAAGAACTGTTCTTAACTCACCACTAAATTTGATCTCAGTTAACTTAATCTTCCTAAATCTCAGTTTGCTCATCTGCATAATGGGGTTAATTACGTGTCATGAGACGGATAAATGGATAAAACTAAAGCACATGTAGAACACACTTAACATGGTGCCTTTAAAGAATGCAAACAATTGCTTAGTCTCTTCCTTCATCAGTACTATGGACATGGTCTCTTTCCTTGTAGGAAGCCTCCTCTCCTGCTACTTGTTAAAGCTATGGGGTTTTTGTGATTTTGAATCTGATCTCTTTATTTCATATGTACAGATCAGAACACAAGAATATGCTGAGTTGTTTGTGTGAAACATTATAGTTTGAAATACTCAGCTTTATATAAAAAGAAAATACATATTAAACTACCTAATATTAGTGATTTTGTTAACCTTCTTCCTTATTATCTTACAGTGTGTTTGGTGGATGGGACACCTCTCAGGAGCTCCTGCCTCTGCTCTAATCTCTTCCACTATCCACTAATTACCACCTTGGTACATCTGAACAATGACTGAACCTCTCTGAGCTTCAGTTTTCTCATCTCTAAAGTAGAGATAATAAATCCTACCTACATCATAGAGTTACTGTGAGTTTTAAATATAATCCTATATGAGTCTTTTGGCTAGGGTCTGGTATATCATAGATCCTCAACAAATACATTCATGCATGGCCTATCAACATTTTAGTCAATGACAGACCACATATATGATGCTGTCCCCTTGGATTGCCTTGCCTAGTGCCATCATAGCCATCTTAATCTACATGATGTTGACACATTGACAATTGCCTAGCTACACATTTCTCAGAACACATCACTGTCCTAAGTAATGCATAACTGTGTTAAGTTTGTCACCCACTTCTCTCTAAACTTATTTTGGGCCTAAGTTTCAAATAAGAATGTAGGACCCAATTACCAATGCTAAAATCCTTCCCCCTCTTAATAGTGCATAAAACTGCTCACCCTGTGGTTGGAACAATGAACTTTCTTAGACCACTATGTTGATGACTTCTGTTTTTCTTTTGTCATCTCTTCTTACTCCTCTCCCTTTTCAGTTTCCCTTTCTGCCGGATTTCTGTTCTCGCAACTAAAAGGCTCAGGGGTCACTCCAGTTGAACTGGGCTAATTGGGCTGCACAAAATAACTACACAAGAGACACAAATACCTTTTTCTTTGGGGTCGCTGTGACGGCTCCTCTGACCTTAAGGGTCCGCAGGGAGAGAGAGAGAGAGAGAGAGCGCGCGCGAGCACGTGCTGACCCCTTTTATTGAGGAGAAGCTATTCAAATGAGGCAAGGGATCAGGTTTCAGGGGGCTGAGTCTATCTTCATGATGTCCACTGTCAGCAGGTTGACTGACACCTGGGTAGGCCACACTCAAGGGCACAGTAAGAGAAGGGGACACACACAAGGCACTTCCATGGAACATTCTATCCTAAACAGGGCAAGGGATTATATTACAAAGCAACAGGTGAGCGTAGCTTCACCCATGGGGCTGTAGCAAGACACAGTCACTCGAACCCTAGAAGAGCAGGGCAGTCTAGCAGCATGGGTGCCTGAGGACACATCGCCCAGCAGGGGAGTTAACTTAGTCATGTGCGAGGCTGGTCTCCCACACCTTTCACTTAACAAGAATGAAAATCACTTCTATTCAGGGGCCTTCTTGTGACCCATTCCCCAAACTGATTATTTCATCAATCCAATTCACTGTTTTATCTACATCTAGTTTATTAAACATGGCTAATGAGGTGTCATAGGCTAAAATTAACTAAGAAATCTATTTCCTTTCCTGTATTATTCTATCCAGACAATTCCCCACTTTTTTCATTAGAAAAGTTGGAGCCATCGCCCCTAGCTAAGTCCTGTGAGTTAAAGAGGTATTTCTAGCTTAAATGGTGGGGTAACTAGGTCAGGGCCTGCGGACAGTGGCCAGATCAGCGCTTGGGCCTTGAACCAACCACAAGACCACAGTACTTTGTACTGCCACCTTTCTCTTATGCCCATAGTAGACACTGCTATTTGAATGCGTCCTGTTGTACTGCGTCCAGCTTCAGAGTATTTTGCAATACACAATTTTCCAGCAGAAATTAGGTTAGGATCTAAGTTAAGCGTGGTAGTTCGTTAACACAAAGTTTTGAACACTGGTTTTAAGTTCCTGTGTTAATAAGGGGGATCAAAAGATGGGATATGAGGCCCAGCAACACCTATTATTTCTTATTTAGCCCAATATATACAAAATATAACTAACACGTAAGAATATAAAAATATTAGTGAGCTAGTTTACAACTCTTTTTCCGGACTAAGTCTAAATGCAAGCTATTTTACATTTGCAGAACACACACAATTCAACCCGAACAAGCCACATTTCAAGTGCTCAATAGTCACACACTAACAACGCCGCTCTCAAGATCCCAGACAGATGATTTGTGGGCACACATGCCCTCTGGAATTTCAAAGAAGGGCAAAAGTTCATCTGGGGCTGGCTCAATGACGTGTAAGCGGAAGGCAGGACCTGCGGGAGCCGGCAATACTCGCCTCGTGGGGCATGCTGGGAGTCGTAGTCATGCCCGCCCATCCGTGAGGTCTGATGGGAATTGTGGGCCTCGGTCCCGCGGGGCATGCCGGGAGTTGTAGTCGCTCCCGTCCGCCCGCGGTCGGTGTGCGCGTCATGGCTGCTGGCACCGCGCTAGCGCCCGCGCGCTCTTCCGCTTGGCCCCAGAAAGTTTCGGTTCTGCGCGGCGGTGGACCCAAGACCGCGTAAGTGCCGCGGGAGACCTGCTGGACTTTGGGGGCGCTGGGACCTCTCACGATCCGGGAGCGGAGAGGTTCGCTCCTGGCGCAGCTTGTCACCTGTTGCCATTACTGTCCCCGCCCATCCCGGTTCCCCCACAGACTCTACCACAGACTCCGCTCCTGCTCAGCGGGCCCAGAAGTCACCCCTGGCCTCTGTGAGCTGGTCTTGGAACTTAGGCTTCCCCAGTGATTAGTGAGAAAGACAAATCCCAAACACCAGTTCCAAGAGCCGGGCCGGCCGCGGGGCCAGAGGAGCCCACCCTGTGGAGGCTCAGGAACTAGCTCAGGGCCCTCTAGTAGAGGAGCACAAGTCCCCGAATTCCTGCTTGCACAGTCCTTAGGAAGCCTCGTTTCTGGCACAGCTCGTCTGGACTGCCCAGACTTTAACTTTGCAGGACTCCTGATGCCCCAGTTTCTCCCTTCTTCACAGAAGGGAACGGTTTGTTCTTCCAGGCTGGTACTCAGGGCATGGCCCATTCACTGTACCCATTGTTCCTTGTGCCCAGGTGCACGGCCTCAAGGTAGCCTCTAAGTGATCTTTCTGGAAACCACCCGTTTGACGGTTTGAATTATCTCTATGGCTGCATTGGACAGGGACGAGTCCATGCTGTTGGAACCTAGGCTGGGGAGTATAGAGGGAGAATGGAATTTTATTTTTATATAAGTAAAGCACATGTGGTTGACACTTTACCCACGTGGCTTCCTGTTAATGCACATATGTCCTCTGATGCCCCTTATCACTCTTACTTCGTTGTTCCTATTGGTTATCCCCTCCAGGGGGGGAAAAAAGAGCACTTGTTGACACTGCTTGTGTTGGCCAGAGCCTCTCTGTCCCTCTGCTTGTCTTACCACAGCAGTTTCCTTTCCCGACTGGGAAATGGGTCAGGGGATTTTTAGGGGCAGAAGATCAGGGCTTAATCTGCTCACTGCCCTCCTGTGCTGTGTGCCTTGTGGTCTCTCCTGCAGCAGACTTAATTCCCCTGCCATCTGCCTGAGACTGGAAGCAGTGGTGGCAGGGGAGGGGGCAGTTGTCAAGCTTTGGGTTTCTGCTTTCAGTGTTCCCACCTTCTGAAATGGGGTTGAGTTGAGTGGGTGGCACTTGACCCTCTGTGACAATCACCATTCTTAAAGTATTAAATGTCTCATATTTGCTGTGGGTCATGGTTATTATCACCCTGGAAATCAAAGTGAATTGATTAGAAGCATCTGAAAAGCTCTTGCTTTGGGAGACAGAGGTTATCTGCTTGTGTTTGATGTGTTCATCTTTGTGTAGTGCTTCATTTGTTTTTAAAATTGTTTTCAATATTTTATTAAGAAAATAGATAAACACAAAACCTTTGAAAGAATTCTATAAAGAACATCCACATATTCAACTCTTAGTATTTTACTTCAGTTACTTTTGCACTTGTTTGAGAGATTTTGGGATGAACTTTTGGCTGCCACTTTGCCACTTGAGGCAGGTTTGGTGCACTAGCATGGGTATAGGGGCCCGATTTTTAGTCTAGTCCTTTAGGACGGCATGGTCCCACATATGTTTGACAGGAAAAACCTGTAACAAAGCAAGATCAGAGAGGCTGGTGGCTTTCACCCCTTGCTGGTCATTGAGCCTGTAAGCTGCTGCCTCCAGAACACAGGATAGGTACTCAAGAAATGGCAGTCCCCTGCCTCCAACCCCCATTCTTAACTTCTCTTTATGAGACAGGTTTAGCTGATGGGTAACCTATATTTTCTGGAGATTCCAAAGACAAGACTTTGGTAGCCCAGAACCAAGTGTTTTTAAACATGAGGCAGAGGAAGCATGTCATCTAGGTATGGTCTCTTGGTGGAAACTGGTAGAACTTGGAGTTTACATTAATCACAAGCAGCAGGTAAGGGTCATTAACTGGAGTTTGTGACTTTAGAGGCACCTGTAAGCAGAGATATGTTGATTATGGTCATATTGACATCTGCTCACCTAGTAACTGCTGTGTTCTTGTCTTACTCAAAATAAACAGTATTGGAGCATCTATGAGCAATTAAATAAGCCAGTTGGTTAGGATTGGAATGTTTCTGTGTGTCTACCCATGGAAACACTGCCTACTTACTTGTTATTTTTTGATGCATTCCTAAAAATGGCTGAAATAGCTGTACCATCCTGGCCCTATGGCTTTGGGAAAAGGAGAATAGCAGAAACTGTACCTGGCTGGGCAAAAGGAGTTTTCCCCTTCTTCTCCCACATTGGATCCTGATGATTTTAGCGACCATCAATGGTCCTTCCAGTTCACATGGTTTCTGTGGCCCACGGACCTATTTTCATTTGGACTAGATCCCATTTGCAGGGACAAGGATGTGTACATCATAGTGGTTCTGAGGAAAGACCTAATTTGGTTATAGTACTGGAGCCTTGTGGTTATAAGTCTAGGGCCCAAGGGCTTATCTGGCCAGCCACCTTGGAAGTTTGGGGTACTGCACCCTTGGTATAGAGCAAGAAATCAAGTAGTGGATCTCTTAGTATTCAGAAGAAAACCTTGGAGCAAAAGAAAGTATTCCAAACAAGCCCTCAGCATTCATGAGGGTAGGCCAAGGGAAGGATTCCCAGAAGAGTTCCAACACGGGGCTGGACAGTCAAACAAAAGGTGGGAAGTTATAATGGAGCTAGAAGGAATTTCCTAAAGCTGAACCTGTAACCTTAGGTGCTTTCCCAGGGAGGAGACACCTAGAAACCTGAGCCAAAGTTAGCCATTGAGAATGTCTCTTCTTCCCCTTTCCCACCTCCAAGGATAATAATTCTTAATCATTCATTATGAGGGAAGGTGAAGGGTTACCTCCCCACATTACACCTGGAAAAAAACAAGGTAGGAAGAGGTCAGATAACTGCCCCAGGACAGACAGATTGCCTGAAAATAGTTTGTTGAGCTAAATATATCTGAGTCCCACTCAACCATGGCATGATCTTCATCAAATTATTTGTTGCTTAATAGGTAAAGGAAAGTTCACCTGACTAGTTCAATAGCCAAAATCTGAATAGGGTCCAAATTGACAGAACTCACCACTGACAAAAGAGAAGGCACACACCTTGCCTATTGCCATAGCTCCAGCCTCAGACCATCCTGGTCTTGCTTGGCCCTGCCCTCTGCCTACATAGCCTCATGCCCTGCTCCTCTGTGTCCAGGTTGTGTGCTTTCCTTGGCTTGCTTCTCTCCAAGGAACACAGCAGAAGCCAGGCCCAGCAACATCTCCTCTCCACAGCCTGCTTGGGTCATGGTGCAGAGCCACACTTCCAGGAATGGAAAGAGACAGGCCTGGAGAGGTGTGTTATTATTCTAGGCCGCCACAACAAAATGCCACAGACTGGATGGCTTAAGCAACAGAAACTTATTTTCTCACAATTTTAGTAGTTAGAAGTCCGAGATCAAAGTATTGGCAGGTTTGACTACTGCCAAGGCCTTTCTCCTTGGCCTGAAGATGGCTCCCTTCTCGCTGTGTCCTCACCTGGCCTTTGCTGTGTTCAAATATCCCTGGTATTTCTTTTGAGTGTATAAAGTTTCTCTTCTTATAAGGACACCAGTCAGATTGATTTAGGGCCCATCCTCATGGCCTCGTTTAATATCAGTGGCCTTTTTTTTTTTTTTTTTAAGTAGATTTGGTGGGGTTTTATTTATTTATTTTAATTTAATTAGGTTAGAATGCATTTGATTCATGTACACAATCGCAGCACAACTTTTCATTTCTCTGGTTGTACACGATGTAGGTTACACCATATGTGCAGTCATACATGTGCATAGGGTAATGACGTCCATCTCATTCCACCATCTTTCCTGCCCCCATTTCCCCTCCCCATCCCTCCCTCCCCTTTGCCCAATCAAAGTTTCAGTTGCCTTTTTAAAGGCCCTCTCCTCAAAATACAGTCACATTCTGAGATATGAAAGGGGGTGGAAAGAGGGGAGACATAAGTCAACTCTTAACAGAAGGGTTGGGTTACAGATGGAGTGGTTTATTGTTGTCCTGGATGGGCAAAGGCTTGGGTAAGACTTCCTTAGGGACCAGACTGTAGTGTGTATTCCCTCCCATCCAGGCTAACACCAGAAAGACCAGAGGAGAGGTGTGGGGAGCATAAGGCAGAGCTCAGTCTTGACAGAGGACACAGAGCGTCTGAACCCAGAGTTAGGGCCCTGGCCACTTCAGGGCAGCCCAGGCCAAAACACCGCTAGGAGAAAGGAAGGGGGAGGGACCAGAGGATGGACCTTTCAGCCCAAGGATAAAGGGCCTCACATGCCAGGTTAAGAGATGTGGAACCCAGATCTGACAGCAATCACCTGAGCTCTCAGCACAGCTGTGGGCTTTTTATAAAGTAGGGGTGGAGATACACACTTAATTTGTCCCTAAATTATTCCTGAATCATATGATTCCATTCACTTTTGGAATAATAGTTCTATAAGATTCTCATAAAATGACAATATAATATCCACCATTACATCAAGATTTTTAAAATAAATCATTTTAGTGAACATAAAAATAACTTGTGCTGAACAAAGCAATATTTAAAAATAAGAAAAATTGAATTTTGAAACATAAATTTGTTCCCCACATTTGGGAAAATTATGATTTACATTTTTGGTGCATTTCTATGCCTCACGGTTTAGTTTGGTTTGTGGAGTGAGGATCCATGTTTTGTCTTGTCTAACTCATTCACTCATGCAGCAAGTAACTTACTGAGGGCTTTGTATGTGCCAGAACCACATGAGATGTGAGGGAAATAATGAACAGCATTGGAGTTTACAGACAGGTGTGAAGAACAGAAATTAAACAAGAAATTACTGGGGCAATGAACAGCCCCAAAGTTGGAGGAGGAGACCCTAAGACCCTGCAGTGGCAGCTCCAAGTCATGAGCAGAGAAGAGCTTGTGCCTTGTGTGTTCGCTTGTTTTCATAGAAGCACTGATCAAGCCTCAAGGGATTTTTCTCAATTGTAAGCTTATTGGGATATGTATTGTCTGTTTCTGAGCATAAGTTCCTTAAAGGCCAGGGCTCCCCCCACCGCTCCTGATCATAGCTGTGGCTCCAGCTGTTAGATCAGAATAGCCCCACTATTTTTTTTAGTGTCAAAAACACACCCCTTACCTGCCTGGCACTTTGTTAGCATGCGAGCTCTTAGTTCAAGAGGTACCTCCAGGCCTTGTTCGTGGCTTTGTCAAATCTTATCAAAGATAGGTCTTAATTCATACTGGGCTAGGCTGACCCCCTTGACACTCTGGTCAGGAAAGTACCTGGAGCATATGATTTTGGAGATCTGTCATCTTCCCCCACCTAGGTGGGGTGTGTCCTCTTTGGGGCAGGAGTAGATGAGCCAGTTGAGTTTTCAGTCATTTATGCTGCTGTTTTGGTGACACCCAGATTTTCAAACCTTCTCCATCACCTTTTGGGTATTTTCTCTGGGTTTTCTAATGGCAGAACCTTGGCCCACAGCCCTAAGTACAGATGTGTGGCCCCTCCCTCAGGGCCACTGCCCACCTTCCTTCAAAAAGATAGTCAGCTTTTCTCAGGTTCAGAGCAACCCCTTTTGGGTTCGGATCCTCTTGACCCAGTTCTCCTGTGTCCATGGGCTGGAACCATGGCCAGTTTTGTATATGTACAAGGGAGTGACCAAGGAAGCAACTATAGTTGATGGGAGGGAGGAGGCCAATATAAGATGCAAAAAGCAATAGCAGAGTCCCAAGTCCTCACTCCCTCATTCCATATAAAAGAGAGAAGACTCAGCAAGGAGCACTTGGGAGAGATGACGCAGGCTGCAGTTGCAAACATTTTAATTATAGGTCCCAGGGGTTGGGTCACCCAGTGAGCCTATATTCACATGTGCCAAAGTGCCTGCCACCGGCCTCTGGTACACTCCTGAGGACTTGCCACCACCCTCTTCAAGTTCTGGGGAGGGCAGTCTGCCCGCCCACCACATCTCAACACCTAAGCAAGCAGCATCTCCAGGCCTTCAAAACTACAGGTACCAGCCAAGTGTACCCCTTTCTATGGGTGGTCGCTAGATAGATGCTATTGGGTGTATGGAAGCAGGTCAAGGCAATGGATTCTTCCAGAAAGGCTTACTGCTTTTCCACCTGTCTTTTTTTTTTCTTTTTTGGTCGGGTAGAATTTACAAATGGTATGCTTCACCTTGTTTGGAACTGGGAAGGAGTCCACTGAACATGTTCTCTCTGGGTCAGTTCTTGGCTATTGTGTTGGGAGCAAAAGTTTGAAGTCATGGCAAGGCTGACTTGTACTCTCCTCTTTCCTTCTGATTGCCTTTCTTATGTGGTTATTCATATACAGTATTGCTTCTGCCTGATCTAGTTCCTGGGCAACATTGTGAATATTAGTCATTTGCACTATAGTGTCATTAAGTCTACATGAGTCAGTTAGTGTCTTTGACTCTCAATTTGGAACTAATCTGCTGTGTCTATTGTGTAAGGCATTTAGGGCATATAGGCAGGTATAAGAGTAATTTGGGGGTCAGGGAACGGCCTTCACCTCTAAAATAAGACCAAAGCCATGACTAGCATCTTGGGTACTGGTCCCAGGTAATAAATGATCATTTTTTTTTAAAATGCATGTAGTCCCTTTTCCTCTTTGTCAGGAGATTGGATGTTTTGGACATTCGGGATTAGGCTTAAACTTTAATTTTGAGTTGCTGACAAGAAAATCCAATATTTCCAAAGATTTTATGAAACAAATAACTAATACTTGAAAAAGCTTTCCAGAGACAGTGGTAAAGGATTTTATGTCATGCAACAAGGACCTTGGGTTCATGGAGGTGACTTGTACTTTGGAGGCCCTGAAAGGTATGGGAGCCCTGGAGTGTCCCCATCCCTACTGCTCCCTGAAGCATACATGGCAGTGTGTATGGAAACTTAGTGTCTCCCAAATCAGGAGAGCAGTTTGCTGATGGATTGTAGATGTCAGGATGGAGCTGGTTCATAGCAGAAGTCCAAGGTCCCTCAACCAAAGAGCATGCTCTCTACAGCACAAGAAACTTGACCATGTGGGCGAAACGGTAGTATCCCAACCTGTGCCTTTCCTTGGTGAATAATGCCCCAGATGGAGGCAGAGGAAGAGGTGAGTGTTCCCCCAAGGGAGCTTTGATTTTACTTCCAGAATCCCACAGCCTTGGTGGAAAAGTCCACTGTGACCCACAAGCGTGACAGCCAGTTTCTTAGAGTTCATTACCTTGCCAGTGACACAGGCTCATTGAAAAATGAGCTTGTGTAATCAGCGGCTGGGAACAACTCAACCCATGACCTGGGAACTTGATGCCAGCTAAACACGCTATTGCGAAGGTCAGGTCAGACAGAAGGCCTCTTGGCTCAGGCTGACACAAGGGCAGTGCCACCAAAGCACCAAGAAGTCTTAAAGGAGCATGTTTCCATCTGTGTTCAGGCTTATCTCACCAAGATGCTGGCTTGGTTTCTACACATTGTTTCCCACAGTCTGACTCCAAATGGGGCTGGTTTCCAGGAAAGCCAGCTGGTGGTGTGGTTCCTGCATTGTCCCAGCTACAGCCGGGATGAGTCAGTCAGCATTGTTGCGGCCCTGGCCTCCTTCTCAAGCTCCACCCACTCCCAAGTGTGCATCTCACCACTAGTGTTAAGTGTGCCCACAGGCGCAGTGGGCTTCATTTGATGATCATGGGGGATGGGTGCGTGCATCTTCCTCCATGATGAGTTCTCCCCAAACTGCAAGGTCCTCTGAGTTGCCTCGCCCAGTAAGAGGAACAGCCTTCACTTTTGCTGCACCCTCCATTGGCTCCTCCCCTCCTAGGCTCTTATCAGGGACCTCCCATCTATTTTTCAGGCTGGCCCAACTCAGTGGCCATCACAGATTATCTGTCAACCCTCTCCCGCCCCCAGGCAGAATTAAATTAATTCTCTGTCAGTTCCTATCACATGTTAAAAAACTCATCATTACAATGCTCACTGTTTTTAAGATATAATCTAGTTATGTGAGTTTTGACAAATACATGCTTGTCAAGCATATAGTCATGTAACCGCCAACATAATCACGACACCAGACAGAATTTGCCTCCCCAGACTTTCCCTGTGCCCCTTTGTAGTCATTCCTTTCTGGCCCCTGGCAGCCACTGGGAGAGATCAGATCCCTGCCCACATTTTAACTTTGCAAGAACATCTATAAATGGGATCGAAAGGAGGTAGCTTTCACAGTGGCTTCTTTCACTCCGCATAATGCATGGGAGGCGCACCGAGGCTCATCGCTGTTGTGGGTATCCATGACTCACTCCTCCTCTTGCTGAGCACTTGTGAATTTGTCCCTGTACCCATATCCCTGCATGGGGCCCCTTGTGCCCACTGTGTCCGGATATCAGGATATTTTCCTGTTGTCTCCCCTGGGGCTGGACTGTGCCTTGAATGCCTCTGTTCCCCAGCTGGTGCACATGTGCTAGGGCAGTGAGTATCCATGGTGAAGACCCTGATCCCTGCCTTCCCAGGAGGGTCACCGTGTCTGCCTGGGCTTCAGGCCTTCTCTGCCGAAGTTGAAGGAGCCTTCTCTATAGGGCTCTGGCTGGTCCCTGCCAAATCACTGTTCACAGGCGACCTAGAGAGAAGCCCTGAGATGGGCAGGCAGGCTTCTCATGAACCACCCCTGCCCTCAGTTTGATGCCCATGGTGGGTGGTGCCAGCACTTGTTGTGGGAGGGAGGTCTCCATTGATCCCCTGAATCTCTGCTCTCTGGAGCTCAGAGTCATGAGTTACTGGGACTGTGGTACAGGTGTGGGCCTGGATACCTACCCCTCCTAGGGCAGAGAAGCCCTCTCTCTTCCTGCTTTGTTTTCACTGACTCACAGCCGCACTGGCTTGTTAGTTAAAAATAGGCGCTGGGCATCTCAGTCCTGTGACAGGCCTCCTCTTTCCCTGCTGACACAGGAATGCTTGTGTAAATATTTGGAGTTGCTCATGGTTGGGGCCATTTCTCTTCCAGGATCAGGGAGATGGCCACTGGAGAGTGAGAATAGCAAATGCTAGAAACACTCAGGGTGACATGTTATTTGGGAGACACTGGAGTTGAAGGTGGTTTCTAGGAGCCAGTAGAAGTGGTTGGTCCTTTGTAGAGGTCACAGGTTTGAAATCACACTGAGCAGAGTTCAAACTGCTCCTAACTCTCTGAGGGTCAGTTTTTCCCTTATAAATGGGGATGAAATTATCTATTCTACCAGTGTGATTGTGAGAATTAAAAGTGATCATGTGTGTAAAACACATACCAGGACGTTGCATTGGATGTCTCAGGGAGAAATTAGAAGTTCTGAAGGGACTTAGGAGTGTCAAATGCATGCCCGGACCTCTTTTCCATGAGCTCACATCTCACCGTTTTGGTGTTCAATCACTACTGTGTCCTTAAATCACATTAACAGCTGCCCACGTCAGGCTAGTAACTCAGGACTCCCAGCAGGAGAGGACGGTAACTAAGCTTAAAATAGAGACAGGTCCCTTGATTGGTACAGGAGATGAACAGTCCCCCGGATGACAGGCCAGGTGGAGACTGCAAACCCCCAGCCACAAGGGAGCCTCCTTCCTGCCCAGCAAGCCAGGCTGTCCTTGGTCCAGAAGCTCTGAGGGTATGTGTCCTCAGTTCCTCAACCCCCCAGGGCTGCCTACCTAGAGTTACTGGCCTGGGGGGATGTTGGGTCTGTGGGAGAGAGTGCTCTGGCAGAAACTGGCACCTTAGGCTTTGGGGAGCTGTACAAATCTGGGTTGACGAGGTCTAGCTGTTGTATGAGGGGCTGGGGGGACCTGGCAGGGGGAGGCATTTTTAGGGGTGGCAAAGGAGGCAGTCCTGAACGAGAAGAGGGGGAGGTGAACTCAGAATAAAACGAGCTGTACTATTTGGTTGATCGTGTTTCTTGTTAAGCCCCAAACCAGGTCACTGTGCCTGAATGTGTGTCAGAAGCAAAACGAAGAGAGTCCACAGAACAAGACCTACTCAGGAAGGTCCTATCGAGGAAAAGCACCAAATGGGGTGACATTGTTTCCAGAGCAGAGGTCCTCTAATACTCTGTGTCTGTGACCGCTTCCTCCAAGCAGGTGCCACCATGAAGTCTGACCACTGCTGACCAGCCAGCCCCAGAGCACCAAGTTCCAACCTTCCTCCAGACCCACACGGTCAGGGAAGGTGGACTCACCATGGCTTCCACCAGCGCCGAGAGCCAGCTCCAGAGAATCATCCGCGATCTGCAAGGTTCGGTTGGGTTACTGGGCTACCAGGTTGATTTTGAGGGACTGCGGCTGCACTTCTGCTCTTACCAGTTGAATTCAGCCCTTTCATCTTTGTTCACACCCAGAGTAATTGGAGCCCTTGGGACACATCACATTGAAATATTTGGGGCTCGGATATCTACCCTGTGAGAGACTGGGAGAACTTGCTTGGCGCTCCTTTCAGAGCTCTGTAAAGCCAGTTTGTAAACAAAATCAAATACCGACTCCTGCCTGGGTCTTATTTCAGTACTAGTCTTTGGCTGAGTCACAACCTCTGGGCTCTGATGCAGTTGGCTTCTTTGCTTTGAATATTCTCCCTCTGAGCAGGAAGGCCAGATACCTGTCTGTCTTGTTTTGCTGCTGCACCTAGTCCTAGCTGGCAGATGGCCCTTTGCTTGTGACACCAGGTCTGGGCCTGCTTCTTTCCAACTTCCCCAAATGAGGAAGTTGGACTGTGACTGCAGCCTTCCTGCCGAGAAGGGCAGGGAAGGGGATGTGGATCAAGCCTCAGGGAAACATTACTTCTCTGTTGGCCACAGATTCAAGTCTCTCCCTTTCAGATGATGTGCCAAGGGTCAGAATTTGGACACATTTCCCTCTTTCACCAATCACCGGGTTGGTCTTGCCAGCTTTTTTTGGAACTCCAGCACTTTCGCTACAACACAAGCTGAAACTGACCACTTCCTCCATGTTATTGAGTCCCGATGACACTTTCTGATAGGTCATAGACCCAGGTTCCTAAATGGACCCAGGTCCCACCCCCATCAGACTGATTCCAGTGAGCAGTCTCTCATACCAAGGGCCACTGGCCTAGTGTAGCTAGAGTGCAGGCCACAGTCCTCATTGTGAAGGTCCAAGGTCAATAAGATAGAAATCACTTTCTCAGACATATTGCCTCTTATTTATAGTGCTTTTGGCCTCAGATAGCTAATTGAGCATCCCTTATTCAAAATGTGGATCGGGAGTATTTCAGACTTCAGATAGTTGGGATTTTGGAATATTTGCATAGACTTTACCAGTTGAGCATCCTTAATCTGCAAATCCAAACTCTGAAATGACCCCCAATCCCAAACTTTTGAGGGCCATATTTGTGGATTAGGATGCTCAGCCTGTAATTACATGGCATTGCATATGCACACAGGACTGTCATGCACATGTCTTATCTGAGTCCTCACATTTGGTCCTGTGAGGTCAGTGCCATTATTACTCCCATTTTGCAGATGAGGAAACAGGCATAGAGAGATTATGTAATTTACCTAAAGTCACACAGCCAGTGGTGAACAGAACCCAGGTTTGCACTACCAACAGCCTGACAGTAGTCTAATCTTTTAACCACACAGTCTGCTCTCTGCTAAAATGTTAGGTGCTTTTAAAAGAAAAATCTATAGAGATGCAGAGAAAATAAAATGACAGCCTTTGCAAATCTGAGTTTGTTGCTGACTTTCAGAGATTTCTCCACCAAGAAGGAATCTTCTCTGTTTCAGTCTCTGTTCTCAAGGATATCTGTGGGACCCAGAGGTCCTTATTGGGAGGGAAGAGAGAAAAAGACAGGGCCCTCAGGCTGAGCTCCTGTCCCATCCATCATCTACGCCCTATGCTGGCTAAGTCTGGTCACCCCCAGCCAACCCCTAGGTTGGTCTCCATGTCTCTACAGAACCCATAGAGCAAGACTTTTTCCTTTTCTCTGCCAGGAGAGGTCTTGACAAGCCCACAGGTTTACAGCACTCACTTGGAGTAGCGCGTCCTTAGCTGAGACACTCTTGTGTGTCACACCGTGCAGCTTCTGGGTGACAGTAGCTGCGTGGGCTTTGGAGTTGGGCAGGCATTCCAGGCTCTGCCTTTAACCCTGGAAATCTCTGGACAAATCTCATCACCTTTCAGTGTGCACTTGCTCCCTTTGTGTGCCAGATGGGTTTGATGATGACACCTCAGGATTGTTGAGAGAGTCAAATATGAAGTTTTCTGTAAAGCTATAATTATTCATAATTACTACATTTGGATTGTCAGAGATTAGAGCTGAAAATTTCATATCCAAAGGCTCCTTCTTGCAAAGTTTCAGGAGTTCCCAGAACTGAGTGTCTGCCCAGCCCGCAGAGGAGGTAGAATAGAGGAGAAAGGCTCTGGCTCTCAATGCCAGCTGTAGCAGTCACTCCAAATAGGTCACAACTGGACAATAATCACTTGTCCTAAGACTCAGTCTCAAGAACCTGTCTTTACCATTTGCCGACTTTTGCTGATTGGATTTTCAGCCAGCTCAGGCCCAGCTACTATCCTGGGCAGGTGTGTTTAAACCATGGTGCTTGGGGGCCGGGGTAGGGGCTTCTTTTCTTTGAAGAGTTATCAGAGAAGAAGGGAGTTTTGTCCAGCACATCCCAGCTGTCTCAACTGAGCAAATGTTTCCCATATCTAAACCAACTCCATCATTTGACGGTCCCTTTGTCCCTCGGCAGAGGCAGTGAGTGAAAGCCAAAGGTAGGTTTCCCTCCTTTCCAACAGGGAAGTCAATTATCTTAAAAGTTAAGAGGTGCACTCTGAAGTCAGAAAGCCCCAGAGAAAAAGCAGGTTTCTTAAAATGGGGATGATAATATCAGATTTCAGAGATTCAAAGTTGTGATTATTTTTTTCACATTTTAACAATTCTGAAGTTGGGATGCATCCTAAAAATCAGTTGCATCTTGAATTTGTTGAAATAGAGCAACTCTGGCTTTGCAGTGTTGTATAAATGAGAAATGTGTGCAAAGTCCTGGCCCTTCTGAGGCACTCAGTTAACAGATATTGCTGTCATTGTTATTACCTGTACTATTATTTGTGCCTCTAGGGTGTTCTGAAAGCCTGCACTTAACCTGAACTGAGCAGTAGGACTATAGTGAATGCAATGGTCTGTACCCCAAAGGTTTAAGTGAAGGGAATTTGGTCATCATGTAACAGTATAGAAAAGTATTGGAACTTTTAAGAGGCAGGGCCTAGTGGGAGGAGGTTGGGTCCTGACAACCCTCAGAAAGGATTAATGCTGGTGTCTCTGAGTGCGATGAGTTTTACAGGAGTGGATTAGTTCCAGTGAGAGTGGGTTGTTAGAAAGAGTTAGTCTGGCCCCTTCCACTATTGTTATGAGGCAGCCAGAAGGCCTCCACCATTGGGCAGCCCAGTGGGCCTGCCTGTTCTTTGTCTTTTAGCTTATAAAACTGATACCAGGTCTTTATGTCCTTCTCGTTTAATATAACATTATAAGACAAGGATTGCCCTATTTCAACAAATCTAAGGTGTTTAGATTGATTTTAAAGGCGTATCCCAATTTCAGAGACGTAAAAATGTAAAATAAATAACCTAACCTCTTGGTTTATAAAAGTAACCAAGCCAGGTATTTTGTTATAGCAACACAAAACAGACTAAGACAGTGAAGAGCAATAAATATGGCCAGAATAAAGGATAAAACATTCTGGAAGTCAATATTAAGGGACTAAATGGTTCATTCACACATAAACATCCCTAGATATTTACATGCCCTTTACATTTCTAGGGTTGCTTGCTATCACTAATCTCTCCTCTTGCTTTCTGGGTTATTCCCACCCCTTTCTCTGACTTCTTTCTCTTTCTGGTCACACGTTCCTGTTTGTTGTCTTTAAAGATGCAGTGACAGAACTAAGCAATGAGTTTAAGGAAGCAGGAGAGCCCATCACAGATGACAGCAACAGCTTGCACAAGTTTTCTTATAAACTTGAGTATCTTCTGCAAGTAAGTGACACCTGTCCTGTGTTGATTTTGGCAATGTTGTCTCTTGTTTCCCTCTTGGGTGACTTATCGGCATTGAGGATATGATACCATCAGGAATATCAACAGAGCCATTAAGCCCACAGTTAGACTCAAGGTCAAAGACAGAGCTCAGTCCTCTTGTGGTTCTCTGGGGAAATCAAGGTGTTACTCCTTAGGGTGGTTTTGGAATTGAGAACATTCTTTAGAAATGTAGGCATCTCAAGGCAAGTCACAAGGCCACTGTACAACAAGGATCTTAACTTTAGTGCAGTTACATGGCCCTTTGAGGGTCAGTGAAAGCTGTGGGTCTCACCCCAAATAGACGTGTATGTGCATACCCAGTCACACAGGCAGTTTCCAAGAGTGTGAGGACCCTCTAAGGATTACCTGTAGGCCCCTGTTTTAGAGTCTTGCTGTACCACGTGTGGGCCAAGACCAGCAGCACCAGCCTCACTGGGGAGCTGGTTAGAACATTCCTAGTTTCCACCCTGACCTACTGAATCAGGACCTCCCAGGTTGGTACAAGAAACTTTGTTATTTTTAGCATAATTGTGGTATAACTCTTGTGCCTGCTTAGTTCATAAAGCACTCTAGAGAACAGCTGTAGATGTGGAAAAACACTGAAATAAGCAGAAAGGAAATGAACCTGAAATTATTTTAGGGTAGTGGTATTAGGCATTGTAATTTTTTGTTTTGTTTTGTTTTGCTTTGCTTTTTTCAAATCTGGATTTCTCACACCTTGCTTCCATAATCAGGGGGAAAAAAAAAAAAAAGCTCTAATAGGAAGAATCAGAGGAGGAAAAGGCCTGGGGTTGAGGGCTTGCCTTCCTCATGCCTTCAACTACTTCTTTGCTTGGCTTTACACAAATACTTATGGACTTTTGTTGTTGTTGTTGTTAAGCCCATTTTGGTTTGAATTTGAAATGATTCAGAGCTGACATTTACTTGAATTTTTTCTATATTGAAACTTAAAGATTTGAGTAACTGGGATAAAATGTCATCGCCACATTTCCCTAATTTGGGGCATAGTTAACATTCTTCAGGTTGACTCAAGACTCTTTGCTTCTATTTATCATGTGTTGACAGCAACCAGTGATCTTCCACTTAACTCTCTGCACAGAAGTCCCTTCAAGGGCTAAATCTTTCTTTACTCCTGAATCTCACTAGTTGTATGACTTTGAGCCAGTCTCTCATAGCCTCAGTTTCCTCATCTAAAAATTGGGAATTAACATACTCTCATTTTGTGATTAATATATCTTGGTTTGCCTTAAATAAAAATAATGTCAATAAAGGGTGTCCCCCAGTGCTAAAATCTGAGAAGCTCTTTGTTATAGTTTATCATTTAAATGGTGGAATGAGCAGTAGGGGGTTTGGGCCCTTTCTGTGTCTCTTTTCCAACCCAGTTCGATCAGAAAGAGAAGGCCAGCCTCCTGGGCAATAAGAAAGACTACTGGGATTACTTCTGTGCCTGCCTGGCCAAGGTGAAAGGAGCCAACGATGGGATCCGATTTGTCAAGTCCATCTCGGAGGTAAGCTGAGAGGAGTAGCAGAGGACCCCCTGGCTTCCTCTGGGTGAGGTTACACAACCTTGCAGAGACCTCTGCTGCCAATTGCCAAGTGCAGACATGGGGGTTACAGGTGAAGAAGTAACAAACCCAGCCAGGCACACTCGGCACCCACTGTTGGCTTGGCTCAAGCCTAGGGAACCACCTAAATGAGTACCTGCCAGGCAGAGGGGTTGCTTGGTCCTGAACATCTCCTGGCAGGGAGGGCCATTCACATTGTAACTCTCTGCTCATGGCACCCTTTGGAGGTATGTCTCTACCTTTAAACATAATAATAATTTAATTCTTAGAGTTTGCTAGGCTGCTTTCCCTACAGTTCACCCAGGGAACTTGGATTGAAAGGAAGAGACTGAGGTTGGATCTCAGGAACATTTCATAGCATGCTGGTGTGGTAAGCAGCATCCTGCATCCAGAATGCTGTGGCTTTCCATTTTACAAACCTCCTGGGCAACAAGCACGCACACTCACACTTGACCCGCACACTCACAACCTCTCCCTTTCCGCCTCTCTCCCACCCCTACCCCCAGCGAATGTCTCTCCCTCCCTCTCATGAGTTAGTTCATCCAGAAGTGAAGCCCTGAGCTTTGGGGCAGGAGGTCCAAAGGGTCTGTGCATTTCATCTTGTCAGCATCTCCAGAAAGGGGGAAGTCACTTTGAAGTCAGCACACAGGCTCCTTGGCGGGCCTCCTGCAAAGGCTGAGGCACTGGGGTTCTGAAAAGAGCTGCCCTCGCCCAGCCATGCCAGCTGGAGCCAGGGTGTTTCTTCTTATAGAAGATGATGGCACCAGATACGCTGACTCCAGGGCCTGGGCATTTCCACCAGCTGCACCCAAGATGGAGAGCAGTGTTAATGCATCAGAAATCTGGAAGGTTCCTATTGTCACTCTCCTCTCTTCAACCTCCTAAGCTACTCCCTCAAAGTAACCAAAGCCTTCAACTGTATGCCTTTGAACAGCTGAAGTCTGAAAATAAATTAGTTTTAATTCCCATTCCCCAGCATTAAGCAATGTATTTTTTGGCTAGTTTCATCTTTTCTCATAAGACCTTTAGACAATTGGAGGTCATGGAAGTGGACCCTTCAGAAGCAAAAAGCACACTTTGCAAATGGTTTTTTGGTGGCTGGCATGGGCTTTGCCTCCTATAGGACCAATTCTTTCATCTTGGTCACAAACTGTGCTCTGTGGGGTATCACTGGTAAGAATGGCTTGGACATGGCTGAGCTGGGTGACCTGCTGGTTACTTGGATCAATCTCAGTAATCACATGTGCCCTAGATCTTCAGGAGAGATGATAGTAAAAGTTCATGGCTCAGAAGCATTTTTAGGGCCCATTAGTTCCCATGGGGTAGGAGATAACCATTTGGACTACAATAGGAAAGTTCTAGTAAGCTGCTTCCAGAAGTTCAGAAGTGGGCTCTCCTTGGACTGTGGTTTATCATCATGAACAGGGTGCATCTTGACATCAGGCTTATGGCACAGTTTAAAGCAGAAACTGTGAGCAGGCTAGTCTCAAGTGTCCTGCAGATGCCTTCTCCTGTGCTGCTATCATGTCTCCTCTCAGCATAGTACATGTGGGTTCTATTTAGATGCTAAAAAAAAAATAAGGAATTAGGTAATGAAAGTGGACCCAAGATCTAAAAAGGTAAAAATAAAAAAGCTATGTAGTTATTTTCATTTGTAGTACAAAGGAACCACTGTTCTCTTCCCCAAAGGATGTTTAAAAACACCTTTTAAAGTAAATGGTTCCCTTTTTATATGATATATGTAATCAGTTTAACTAATGAGCTTGATTAGAAACATGGCCTCAAATGTCTGCCATTTAAAAAGTTTTACTGTTCTAAAGGCTGTGATATTGGTCAATATGCCAAGAATAAGAACAGGCTCCTGATTTGGAAGCTTATAGTGGAGGGCTGGGGGGAGAGGGCTCTTGTTAAATTCTGCAGGGCTGTGGGGAAGTGTGTTTTGCTCACCTGTTTCCATTGGCCTGAGTTTCCTGGTTATCCTTCTAGCACTTTTTCTCACCTCGCTCCTCAGTGGAAAGAGTATTTGGACATGGGAATGTCATTGAGAGTCTCCCCTGGGCCTCTGTAGAGGTCACCTCTCTGTACACATGCCATGGCAGTTTTTATTAAGTCAGGCCGCTGCCAGCCTTCACTTCTGGGTGTCCTGACTATACACCAGACTCACGTGGAAAATTGTCACAGTTTCTGTAAGTCATGAGGTTTCACACCTTTTTATTTTTTAAAACCACTTCATGTTCTAGTATTACTTCCTTGAGTTGGCAGTAAGAAGACCTAGCTCTGAGCTAATGGTGTGACAAGCTACTGGATGTTTACATCATTCATGTGCCAGTGCTTGAGGCGCCATCGCATATATCCTGTGTTCACCCAGGGCCTCAGTTAACATCTCCATAGAATGAGGTTTAGGACCTTCTTTCTGTGAAACCACTGCTACCCCATCTCCCACCACATTCCTGACCTTTGAAGGAGGTCAGAGGAGTGGGAAGCATTGGTCCCTGACTCACCCCTCTCAGCCAGAGCCTGAAAGAATAGGTGCATGTGGTAGTTTGGGGCGCTGTGGGGTGGGGGGAACAGTTTCAATCTCACCTACTTCAATTGGGCTTCTAGGGCTGACCTATCAGAAATATGAATCCTAATTTGCAGACTAGTCTCAAGTGTCCTCTATAGCTGGCCCCTTTATTCCATCTGTCTTGGCTGCCACGTGCCCCCAGCTGCCATGGTTTGGCTGCCTTGTGGCAGAATACTCCATACTCTGACCAGAATACTCCATCACCATCTCAACAGACTTCCAGAAGTCTCCTCAAAAACCATGTTGTAAGTGGTAACTTAAGACGGTTCCAATCAGACCTCATCTTTCATTTGAATTGGTTTTGTAGTTTGGACATTGTAGGATGGTTTCAAAGACCTGCCTGCCACCTGGGCCCTTCTGTGCCACCCAGCACTGTGTGACGGGCCTCCTGGAGATCCCTACTCTCACCCCCTGGGCATGCTGTGACTAAATACAGTAAGGTGGCATATCTGAAAAGAAACCAAAGCAACCAGGGAAGTGCTGACAGTCGTGTGAATTTTATGGATGGTTTTATGGGGACAGAGGAGGCTATTATACATATGGTGAATCTCCCCCCACACACCTTCCTCTGCCTTTGCCCTCTCTTCCTTTTTTTCCATGTGCCACAGCGGAGCCCCTGAGGCTTCTTCCCTGTACCTGCCCCCAAACACCTTAAAAACAAGCCCAACAGTAGCCAACTCATACCATCCCTTCGATTCCAAATTAAAGAGTTTCATGTTTGACCCAGGAATTCTGATGGAGCATAGGAGGGAGAATGTCATTCTAATAGAATCCACAGGGATTTGAGAGCATCTCATTCACATATCTTCCTTCACATGACTGCAGGCCTCTCGATTGTTGTCAAATGTAGATGTGCAAGAATTGACCTACTGCAGGCCTCACTCTGGAGTGACATTATCAAGTGCTTTGTGTCCTATGAGGGACACGAGTGAAGCCACTGTGTAGGGTAGAATTGAACGAGGTGTTCTGCACTGGGTGTCTGGTTTTTCCAAGTCCTCCCTTGGGCTAGGTCTGTATTTGGAGTCAGCTAATAGCTCTTCCTCTCTACGTAATCTGCTTTTTCTAGCTTCGAACATCTCTGGGGAAAGGAAGAGCCTTTATTCGCTACTCTTTGGTGCATCAGCGGTTGGCAGACACCTTACAGCAGTGCTTCATGAATACCAAAGTGACCAGGTAAATGCAGGACAGCTTCACCCTATACCACTGAGATACGAACTGACATCCCTTCTTAATAACAATGACAGCTCCTCTAGTAGTACCCATTCATGTCACCCGTAGCAGACACCTGCTGCGTCCTTCCACATCTATCATTCTTCTCTGCCCCTCCTACCACAGTCCTTGAGCATGGGGGGCAGGCAGCCCTGAGTTTGTACAGGCGAGAAAAGGGGGCCCAGTCCAATTAAATGCCTTTCTCTAGGCCCCCCTGAGCTGAGCTGTGGAGTCAGAGCTTATAGCCAGGTCTCCTAACTCACAGTGCCAGGCAGTTTTCTCTACGGGTGGTGGCTCCTGGATGTCAGTGTTTGAGGACAGTTGCAGCCTTGGCCTCTTAGTAGAACTGCCTGTTGGGTTTTGAACTCCACCGAACCTGGGTCCTCACCTGCTGCAGCAGTCAGCACCTACCAGTGTATCTGGGCTTCCTGGAGAGCATGAGGATGGCCAAGGGTGTGAGCTGCTGCAGGGCCCAGGTTGTCTGTGTGTCAGCCTTTGGATCACTAGTGCTGCAGCCTTAGGAAGAGAAGAGGGAGGAGAGAGACTGGATTGAGAGTGTGAGGAATGGGCATTAGATTAGGAGCTGCAGACCAGCCACTACAGCTAGACTTCTTTGGGTTGCCCAGCATCCATTTACCAGCAGTGCCTCACCTCTCCCTAGGAATGTTCTAGTTAATTAAAGAACTCACTTTTGAATTTAAAAAAAAAAAAATCTATCATGAGAGAATGTTTTGTTTCACTTGTCATCTTCAAGGTTGAGTGGCTTAAGGACAGGCTTTTGCTGGTGACAAGTCTTGTGAGTTGTGTGAGTTGAAAACATTTGCCCATTTGATTTGAAGAGTAGTTTTCTCTAGATGTTTGGTGAAGATTATTATGAACAGCTTGGCTTCATCACAGTCCTCAGACATCAGCCAAGTTACCTACACTCATCAGCATTATCTTTTTTAGTTTTTGTTGCTTCATGTGAAACAAAACAACCTCTGCCTCTAAGCTCAGTTGGTATTTCTGGCTAGGTAGCTGTTGCTTGGCTTTTAAACTGGTGTCTGAACAGAAATTAGCAGTGAGCTAGCTCAGTGTCTCATATTTAGCTCTTGAAAGGAATAGAAGGTAAGATTACTTTTCAAAAGGGAAGTGTTCTGTCAGCCAAAATTGCCATTTCTTGGCAAGTAACTGAGATTTAAGGCTTTTCACATCTTCTTTGAGAAATAGGTATAAGTAATAAGTGAATAAACATCCAGATCATGGTAGTGATTTCTTTGATGAAGAGCAGGCTTATTTGAGAGTTACATACTCCTACAGTGAAAACGAAATTGGTTTACATGTGTGTCTTTCGTTAATTTAGTAACCCACACATTTTGTTTTCCTCCAGCGACTGGTACTATGCAAGAAGCCCCTTTCTGAAGCCAAAGCTGAGCTCTGACATCGTGGGCCAACTCTATGAATTGACTGAGGTTCAGTTTGACCTGGCATCGAGAGGCTATGATTTGGATGCTGCCTGGCCAACATTTGCCAGGTACTTAGAGGAATCACTGGTTTAAAGAGTCAGGGAGAGACAGGGCTGGGGTTGTGGCTCAGAGATAGAGCATTCACCTACCATGCGTGAGGCACCGGGTTCAAGCCTCAGCACCGCATAAAAATTTAAAAAAATAAAGATTAAAAAAAAAAGTCAGGGAAAGAGATGTTTGAAGTGTTGAAGACAGCCACCAATCCACTCAAAGCAATTTTGCTTGCTCAGTTAATCGCATCCAGGTTTGCACCCCTTCTGCCTGTTAATTTTGCAGACTTTGGTGAGTCGTGACTAAGATAACATCTAAAGGCTCCAACCATAACCCAGCCTAATTGGCCATGTGGTATGAGTCAGTGGAGATGTGAGGCTTAAGATTTTTAGAAATTTTAAGGGACTTGTTGGTGTGGAAGTAAAGGAGGTGGATCTGGGCTTTTCCCCATTGTGTTTGCCCGTGGTCACAGAGGTTATCTCAGTTGTAGGAAAGGGAACAAAAATCCCATCTTATCTCTTGTTAGGGTTGCTGGAAAGATTGCTGTCCCTCCTTTTTTTCTGTCTGAAGGTCAGCAAGCCAGCCAAGGTGTGATGAGCACACCATCAGAGAGCTCACAGTGTGAGGAAACAGGATCAGAGGGTAGAGGAGCTGGTGGGCAGCAGGGCCCAGGCACCAGACTCTGGTTGAACTTGAGCTAACACTCATTGTTGTGTTTTGCTTTCTGCTAATAGAATTTTCTAATTTTAATACTCCTATAGATTATTAGGAAATTACACCTTTCTATGTAAGGAAAAGTACTGATTCTAATATGATAGCCATGTAGCAAACACCAAGATTTCATCTCAAACATTTGGCCACGTTCAGATGTCCTGTTTTAAACTTTAATTTTGAGTCATTATAGAATGTTTTAAATGTTGCAAAAATAGTACAGAGTACTTATCTGGCCTTCATCCTGATCCCCAGTTGTTAATATTTTATTGCAATTGTTTATTGTTCATCTCTTTATATGTATAGGCTGGTTTATTTCCTAAGCTATTTGAAAGGAAGTTGCAGGCTTGATTTCCCTGTTCTCTTAAGTACCTAAGTATAGTTATTAAAATAAAAAAATTAACACTGGTAGGATATTGCTATCTTTTCTATGGACTTTAATCATACTTTACAAATTGTTTCCATGTCTTTTATAATCCAAGATCCAGTCCAGGATCACATGTTGCAGTGATCTGCCTCTCTAGTTCCCTTTAACTTGGAACTGTTTCTCTTCTTTGCCTCTTCTTTGCCTCTCGTGATTTTTGAAAAGTACAGGCTAGTTATTTTTTAAATCATCCCTTCATTTCAGTTTGTCTGATGTTTCTTTGTTGTTAGATTAGGTTAAGCATTTTTTGCAGAAATACCTCAAATGTTGTGTCCTCCTCAGCCCAGTATATCCGGAGGCACATGATGTTGATTGGTTTCATTAAGATAGTATATGCCGGGTAATGTAATCAGCATGTGTCCTGTGGGGAGATTCTTTGAGATTCCTAGTATCCTCTTTCTCAAATGTCTCTCCTCTAGTAGCTTCAGCATCCTGAGAAATCTTACCTGAAGCAGTGATTACCATCACACTGATTTTCTAACTCCATCATTCTTTCCTCATTGTTAGTTGGCATTCTGCCATAAGGGAGACCTTTTCCTTCTTCCTCGTTTATTTATTCATTTATATCCGTTCTGACTTAGAATTCACACTTGATTCAGTGGGTTGCGTTCTGTCGTTGTCATTATTCATTTTGAAACTTAAATTATCCCATACTCAGCCACTGGGAGTCCCTTCAGGTGGGTGCTGGTTGGGGTTTTTCAGAAATAAAATGCCGTACATTCAGCTAAAAGCCCCACTCCACTGCCATCTTCCTCGTTTCCTTTTCTCCCTTTCCAGATGTGGTTATAGCCCCATCGTTGATGTGTGCAATTTCCAAATGTTCTTGTTTTTACTATGTGTGTGTCCATAATGTTTTGACTGTACAAAGTTTTGTTTACGTATATTTTATAAATAGGCACACATTGTATCACGAGACAACAACTCTTCACCACTTGCCTTTTTCGCTTCAGCCTGTTCTGAAATTTTTACCTGTGTTTGCCTGTGGAGTTCTATGGTTATAGAGCAGGAATGGGCAAATCATATCCCCCAGGGCCTTGTGGAACCCAACTTTGCCATCTGTTTACATATTGTCTGTGGCTGCTCTCATGCCACAGTGATAGCTGAATTGTGACAGAGACCATATACACCACAAGCCCAAGTTATTTATTGTCTGGCCCTTTACAAGAGAAGAATGCTGACCCATGGTATAGAGTATTCTGTTGTGTGAGTAACCACTGCATATCTGATTCCCTAGCTATAGTTAGGCTGCTTCCACTTTTTCCACGGTTACAGTGTTTCTCAAACATCCCTCTTTATCTCCTTATGCACACATGTAACTATCTTTGGGATAGATACTGACAAGGATAATTGCTGGGTTGTGGAGAATATCGAGTTTGACCATACAGTAATTTTTAGGTCATATATGATAATTCTGATGGGGTAAAACTATGTTTAGATTGCAGTGTTCCTGCTAAACAAGTTACCACACAGTCTTTGTATTTCTAGACTCATGCTAGCTAGCCAATATATCTTTCTGCTGTAAAGTAAATATTCTCTATCTACATTGTCCAATGTGGTTACATGATCTAGAAGCAGATCTTCCAGCCACAATATATATGTGTAATGTAAAGTGATGATCATAAGCCCCAAACACAGAGTGACCTTTTTAACCAAATTGACTTCTACTTGCTCCTCACTATATGATTGATCAGGGCAGGCACTAAAAGCTCAAAGAAAATTTAAACAAAAATTGGAAAATATGTTTACTTAATTCTTTTTTGGCAGTGGAGGGAAACCATGATGTTTAAACTATAACCATGGAGTAGGTGTCACAGATCTACATAGATGTGCTTTTCAGTGGAAGGTGTTTACACTGTATCTGGGAGGGCAGTGTCCCTGTGTTAATCCATTCTGCATCACTATAATGAAATACCTAAGGCAGGCTAACTTTATAAAGGGGTTTATTTAGCTCTTAGTTTTGGAGGCTGAAAACCCAAACAGCATTGCTCAGACTCTGACAAGGGCCCCCCCTGATTTCATCACTGCATGGTGGATGGCAGTGGTGGGAGCCATGTATGGGAGTAAGAGATCACATCTCTAAAATGGGAAGCCAGAAGCTAGGGTTCCCCAGGCCCTTCCAAGAGCATGCCCCCAGTTGATCTAAGGGCTTCCCATTAGGCCATACCTTGGAAAGGTCCCACCACCTCTTATCATTGCCACCCTAGGTTCCAAACTCCCAGCATGTGAACCCTTGGGTTCACATGTCTAAACCATAGCAGACCCCTACCACCACCTGGTTGCACAGTGACCACCAAGGTCTGTGCACGAATGTGTGTGTTTACTGCTCTGAATACAGGTGTGTCTGTTGTGTGACCTCACAGGAGGACACTGGCTGCCGGCTCTTCTGCTTACCTATGGAAACCCCCCAGCCGAAGTTCCAGCATGAGCAGTTTGGTGAGCAGCTACTTGCAGGTAATGCTGAAAACACTGGGGATTGCCTTGCAATTTTGTCAACAGGGTATGTTCTTGCCCCTAGTGACTCAAGAGTGATATCCTCAAATACCTGTTGTTTCAGCCAGAGCAGAATAATCTCTAAAGTTATATCTAGTAGTTCCTGGAGTTCAGATTTTTACAATTAAATACATTTAGGCCTTTTTTAAGTTTAAAGATTTTAATGGATCTTGAAAGAAACAGACTAGCACTGGTGGTGGGTGTGGTACAATGGGCAAGCGACAATTTAAATATAACTGAGTTTAAATTGTCTAAGAGCCAGCATCCATTCAGTTAACTCTGTTGAAGAGGCCAGACAGGAAATGCATGTGTGCATGTCAGGGGAGCTCACACACCTGGCCTCATGGCTTTGGAATATACGCTGATCTCCTTGTGGCACAAGCTTTGAGCAAAAGTGTTCTGGTCCTTTGAATAGCTTGTTGACTCATCGTAAGTCAGTTATTTTTACTTCTGCTCTCATTAAACTCTAAAGCTTCTCCAGGTAGCTTTACCCTAAAACCACTTGTCTTTTGTGTTCCCCCACCACCCAGGCTCAGGAGATGGCCTCCAGCTTTGACCTGAGCAGTCCCCTAAACAACGAGGCCCTGGAGGGCTTTGATGAGATGCGGCTAGAGCTGGACCAGCTGGAGATGCGGGAGAAGCAACTGCAGGAGCGTGTGCAGCAACTGGACAGGGAGAACCAGGAGCTAAGGGCAGCGGTCAGCACGCAGGGGGAGCAGCTACAGGTGGAGAAAGAGAGGGGACACACTGCGGCAGAGGACAACATCCGCCTCATGGGCCTGGTAACCGAGCTCCAGAAGCAGCGCGAGGTCACCCAGGCTACCCAGAACACTGTGAAGGAGCTGCAGATGTGCCTACAGGCCCTGGAGCTGGGTGTGGCCATGAAGGAAGACGGCCACTCACCTCTGCAGCAGCTGGAGGCCATGCTGCAGCCCCTGGCACGGGAGCTCGAGGCTGCACGGGATTCCCTGGGCAAGAAGGATCAGCTTCTAACCAGACTCTCAAACTGGCTGGCCAGGGCTGAGCAGAAGGCAGATCCAGCACTGGACATGGAGTGGCAGCAAGAACACATGCCCACTGACTCGGCCCTGAAGATCAAGGAGCTGGGGGAAAAGCTTCAGGCCCTAGAAAGCGAGGGCACCAAGGTCCAGGAGCTCAACCGGCAGCAGAGTGCCCAGCTGGAGCAGCTGGCCACGGAGCTTCAACTGAAGGAGGAGGCTGTGGCTGGCCTGGAGCGCCAAGCGAAGGAGATCGCCCCACTCCAGGAAGAGCTGTCTGGGAAGGGGCAGGAGGTAGCCCTGCTCCAGCAGCAGCTGCAAGAGTCACTGGCCCACTTGAGCTCCCTGAAGGAGGAGCTGGCAGGGGTAAGACAGGAAGAACAGCGGCGGCGGGAAGAGAAGGAGCTGCTGGAGCAGGAGGCTAGGTCGCAGACCCGGCAGCTACAGCTCCTGGAGACCCAGCTGGCCCAGGCGAATCAGCGTGTGAGCGACCTGGAGGAGCAGAAGAAGCAGCTCATCCAGGACAAGGACCACCTCAACCAGAAGGTGGGCACGTTGGAGCGGCTTGCTGAGCAGCCAAGTGCAGAGCAGCCCGCGATCAGTGAGAGGAGTGAGTCCCCGGGCCCCCTGCACAACACCTTGCAACAGCCCTCTGAGAAGCCCGAGGAGGGGCAGCAGTGCCTGCTGAAGGGACAGATGGACAGTGCTGAGGGGCAGCAGGGCACCCAGGAGGAGGAGCTTCAGCAGGCCAACCGGGAGCTGCAGAAAGAGTTGCAGAACATGGTTGAGCGTAACCAGCTCCTGGAGGGCAAGCTGCAGGCCCTGCAGGCCGATTACCAGGCCCTGCAGCAGCGGGAGGCCGCCATCCAGGGCTCCCTGGCCTCCCTGGAGGCTGAGCAGGCCAGCATCCGGCAGCTGGGTGACCAGATGGAGGCCAGTCTCCTGGCTGTAAGGAAGGCCAAGGAGACCATGAAGGCCCAGGTTGCCGAGAAGGAGGCTGCCCTGCAGAGTAAGGAGGGTGAGTGCCAGCAGCTCCGGAAGGAGGCAGAACAGTGCCGGCAGTTGGCAGAGGCCCAGAGCCAGGAGCTCAGAGCTCTAGAGAGCCAGTGCCACCAGCAGACCCAGCTGATTGAGACCCTCACCACAAAGGAAGGCCAGCAAGGGCTCGGCCCACCCCAAGATGACGCAGTCCAGCTGGCCATATCTCAAGCGCAGCTGGAAATCCATCAGGGGGAGGCCCAGCGGCTGCAGGCTAAGGTGGTAGAGCTCCAGGCCAAGCTCCAAGCAGCCCTAGATGACCAGGACAAGGTGCAGAGCCAGTTGTGTGTGGCTGAGGCAGTTCTGAGGGAGCACAAGACCTTGGTGCAGCAGCTAAAAGAGCAGAATGAAGCCCTCAACAGGACCCACGTCCAGGAGCTGCTGCAGTGCTCAGAGCGGGAAGGGACGCTGCAGGAAGAGAAGGCTGATGAAGCCCAGCAGAGAGAGCAAGAGCTGCAGGCCCTGCGGGAGGCACTGACCCAAGCAAAATGCAGCTCTGAGGAAGCCCAGCTGGAGCACGCTGAACTGCAAGAGCAACTGCACCGGGCTAACACCGACACGGCCGAGCTGGGCATCCAGGTCTGCGCACTGACCGCAGAGAAGGAGCGGGTGGAGGGAGCACTGGCCTGTGCTGCCCAGGAGCTCCGGGACTCCAAAGAGGCAGCTTCGAGGGAGCGAGAGGTCCTGGAGCGCCAAGTGGCCGGGCTGCAGCAGGAAAAGGAGAACTTGCAGGAGAAGCTGAAGGCAGCCGAGGAGGCAGCCAGCTCCCTGCCTGGCCTGCAGGCCCAGCTGGCCCAGGCCGAGCAGCAGGCCCAGAGCCTTCGGGAGGCTGCACAGCAGGAGCATGACACTCTCAAGTTCCAGTTGAGCACTGAGATCATGGACTATCAGAGCAGACTGAAGGTAATCCTAGCTTCCACCATCTGGGGTCCATGAGAGGCTGTCCCTGCAGCCAAGAGACAGGTGAAGGCCACAGAATATACTTGAGGTACAGGCCAACAGGGGCAGTCCCCTCCTGCTGTTATAGCTCCAGGAGCGCCTTCTCTATAGGAACTTGTTAGGGACAGAATACTGGGGAGTGATGCCTTAGCCTACATGTCTAAACTCAAGGCCATGGCAGATGAGATTAGACCACACAGACGTTTTTAAATGAGTAGCCAACATTTAAAGAGCAGGATGTTTACAAATTCAGTTTTGTGGCTTCTTTTGAAATCTCAAGATCTAAAAGCCTTCATCTGCTTTCCTACATGGCAACAGACAGCAGGTGCTTGACAGTGGCTACCCACTTCAAAGCAGCACGCATCCTCTGGTTTCCTCTTGCACTCATATGTGCCAGCCCCATTGGGCATGTTAGTTTCCAAACCCTGCCTTGGCCCCTGGAAACCCCTATAGAGAGCCAGGTCCTGGCTCAGCTCCTGTCTCTGGATCCCAGCTCCTTCAGATGCTCTACCCATAGATGCAGTATAGGGAGCTGACTCCGTTTTTCACTAGGTCCTTGGGACAGACAAGTTTGTGAGGTCAGCAGTTACCATGTGCCCGAGGCTGCTCGAAGAAAACAAAGCCAGGGGGCTTGTCACTAGTCTGTCTGCCTCAAGGCCTCTGCACTCTCAGGCCACTCCTCACCCTCCATTCTTAGGCAGCTCCACGCACCTCCCCAGAAGTGCCTCCCTCCCTAGGGCACTCTGCCCCATGAAGCTCCAGATGAGACTCACAGGCCACATTTTCCCTTCACAGAAATTGAATTCTGAGTTTGAGGACCAAACTAAGTCTCTCTCCTTAGTAAGTCTGAAAGTCTTTTGTTACCAGTAGAGCCTAAAGCTTATTGAGAAGACAGTATGGGAAATGAGCCGTGGCTGGTTTTTTCTTGGGTGATAAGGCTGAAGGTGTCTCAGCATGGGCCCATCTCTCATGATCTCTTTCTCATCCTTTCCAGAGTTCCAGCGAGGAGTGCAAAGGCCTCAGGGCCCAGCTTGAGGAACGAGGTCGGCAGCTGCAGGCCGCCGAGGAGGCTGTGGGCAAGCTGAAGGTGGGCTGTGGCCCCCTGTGGACCTGGCAAGGAGAGATCTGGTTTGGGTTCACTGGACCCAAAGGCTCCTCGTAAGCCCTCCCGTTCCCAAGCTGAAGTCTCCATCAGTTCAGACACCCTGTCATCAGTTCATGAACACCTGAATTTGTGTCCCTACTCCCTGGGCAGGTCTGGCTGAGCTGCCAAGTGAAGGAAGGAGGTTGTCCACCTTGGCCATCTCTGTCACATTCTCTAGCCACTGATTATAAACTGAGCCAGCACAGGGGTGGCATTGGTGCCACAAGTGAATCCTGCTCCCTGCTACTCAACCTCTAGCATCGCTCTTGAGATTCTGTCACCTCTTCAACCACTATGACCAGTTGCAGTTGGTGCTGAGAATTGTGTCACACAAATACACAGTGAGGGTCTTGACCTCTTAAACTTAAAAAACAACAACAAAACCTTTCCCTTTACAAGGGACCGTGCCAGCTGGGGTGGTTAGATGGTCTGTGGCATCTCTGGTGGATTTGTGCATGCTGAGTGTCTTCTCCCTGATGTCCCATTCCAGGCCTCCCAAGCAGACATGGGACAGAAGCTGAGCTGCACCAGCAACCGTCTTTCAGAGTGCCAGGCTGCCATGCTGAAGAAGGACAAGGAGGGGGCTGCCCTGCGGGAGAACCTGGAAAGGTGAGTCACTTAGTCCACCCACAGCATCTGGTGGTTATCAGGGAAGGGGGCGTTTGGCGCAGTCATTTAGAGACTCAGCCACTCATACTAGAATGAGGAAATCCTTTTGCAAGGAAATCCACAAACTCCGAAAATGCAGGTTCCAGAAGTATGCCACAGAGAAGTTAGCTCCTGCTTGCTGCAGCCCGCAAGGAGGACACACTCTAGCCACATGCTTGGGGAAAACTAAGCTGAGCTAAAAGTTATGACATAATAATAATAGGGATAATGATAGTCGACATTTAAATAATGCTTAAAATGTTGCAGGCACCACTTTAACTACTTTGCTTGTTCAAGTTGAATATACTTTATCCAAAATGCTTGGGACCAGAAATCTTTGTGGATTTCAAAACATTTTGGATTAGGAATACTCAACCCATAATTAGCTATTTAATCCTCCTATCCATTCTACGAAGAAGGTATTCTTTTACCCATTTTCTCCATGAAGAGATCAAATGTACCAAGGACCAGGATCAGCTGTCTTCTTGTTGACACAGGGCAGGGCTTGTTGGAACTGGATTGTCACCAGCAAAGACAGGCGTACCCAGTTGTGCTGAGGCTTTGTCCCTCCCTTTTTAGCCATTGCTGACCTCCTGTCACCACTTGCCTTCTAGACTAGGTCCAGGCTCAGTGAGAGAGCCAGAGTGTTTGATGTCCAGTAGCTGGAATGTGCATTTCTTCTCATCTGCTTTTTCCAGTGTTTGGATCCTGTAGGACCCTGGCTACCCTTAGACAAGTCATGTTCTTCTGATGATTTAAATATTTTAAAAAACCTCAACTTTTTAACCTTTTTCCATCCTTTTGTGCTAGTCCGTCCTTCCTTCCTTCCTTCCTTCCTTCCTTCCTTCCTTCCTTCCTTTCAATTGAACTCAGGGGTACTCAACCACGGAGCCTCGTCCCTAGCCCTATTTTGTATGCTTAGCACCTGGATTTTACTGAGGCTGGCTTTGAACTCTTGATTCTCCTGCCTCAGCCTCCCAAGCCGCTGGGATTACAGGCATATGCCTGTAAAGCATTATTGACATAAGGTTTCATTGCAGTTGTCAAAAAATAAACTTCATTTGCTCTTACATTTTATTTGTTTCCAATTTTTAACTTTAAAAATAGAAAAGAAAATAATTAATCTTAAGAAAAAAAATAATAGAACCTCTTGAGTTGGTGGTACTTTTGAAAATGCTGTTAACAGTGGTTATTTGTAAGATCTAAGAGCATTTGTTTTAACTACTCAAGGTTGCACATTCCATCTGCCCAGGATTGGATATTGTTTGGTTTATGTTGTGCTTGTGTACCCATGAGCTCATTTTGGTGGGCAGTGTCTAATAAACAACTCTAACAATTTTACACTGGACATGAGGTTAGGTTAGGTACTAACCAGTCTCTCTACAATGCCCTCTGTTTAAGTGTGCTCTTACGAAGGTCTTGTGGGGCCTGGGAGTTTATAGAGGAAGCTTGGAAACCACCACCATAGGGAGTAGCCAATGGGCCAATTTGGGAAGACACCCTGGTTCAGCCAGTACCCTCTGTCGTACACTGAGAGACTCCAGAGTACTCAGAACAGAGTTCACTGGGCCTTGGACTGCTCTCAGGGGTAGTCCTGCTGACAGCTCAGGGCCATGTCCCATGTGTAGAGTACCAAAGATACCTGAGAGCTAGGGTCTCCTCTGTAGCTACCTCCAGGAAGCTGTGCTTCTCCTTTCTGTCCTGACTCCTGTTTTTCCTGCTCCTCCCTCATCATCACCCCAAGAGCCTTGCCCCTCAGGCCCCTCTTCACCCTTAGTCCCTGTCCGAGACCCAAGGGTTTAGAGTTCAGGTCACTTGAGTTGTTCCTAGCAACTTAAGATCACCTTACCTTCCCAGAATTTCATTTTTGTATTGGAAAGGAGGATAAGAAGAGTCTTTTTCTGGAGTAATTCACAACCTTTGAGCAGACACCAAGGGCTCCCTGCTGTGCAGAAGGAAAGGCTGAAAGGGTAGCAGGATTCCTCATTAGAGGCCAGGGGGACCCCAGAGGCACCAGGAAGTAGAAAGTTGTGGCTAATCAAGAAAACTTACCACTGTCCCTCCACAAGGACCCAGAAGGAACTTGAAAAGGCCACAGTAAAAATCCAAGAGTATTACAACAAACTCTGCCAGGAGGCAAAAGACCGGGAGAGAAATGACCAGAAGATGCTCGCAGACCTGGATGACCTGAACAGAACCAAGAAGTACCTCGAGGAACGGCTGATAGAGCTGCTCAGGTGAGGATCAGCCCAAACACACAGCTGGGGACTTTCTCCAGCCCTTGGTTTTCTTTAAGACATACAACTGCAAAGAACACTTCCATGTTTTTTGCACACCTCCTGTTATTAAGCACTCGTGTGCCTACCGGGTCTGCTTGGGCCCTGGCAGCCTTAGGAGGCTGGATCTCACTGTTCCCACTAGAGCCATCTGGTTTCCATATTGGTATATGATCATTCTCCCACTCTGTGTACCCAGCCACAAGAGTGACAATAAATGATGTTTAGTAATTGATAGGATTTCCCTATTCTCTTCCCCTTGCTGATGAGCTCTTTTCTCCTTCTTTACTGTCCTACTTCCCCCAGCGTCAGGGTATGCTATGCCTACATCTCCTCATTCCTTAGGGATTATAAAATAACGATAGTCAAATTGCATCTCATTTGCAAGGTGGCAAACTGCCTGCACGTTGCAGACTTAAAACTCGGCATCTGTGCCCTCCTAGCTCAGCCATTGTCATGAGGGCTGTGACAGAAAAGCCCAGTGGCATTCCTGATAGCATTCGCATAGTCCAGGATGTGGGTGCCCAGACTTCCGGGAACAGAAAGATCAGATGCTGTGAACCAGCTGGGAGAACAGGGCTAGTCCAGAGAACAAATCTTCTTGCCTTCTGACAATTACAAGTGTCCTGGAATAGGTCAGTCATTTCCAAATTAAGGCTTTTTTTACTTAAGGAAAGAGGTCTGTGGTTGATTTGGGGTTCCCGGCTGGTGATGGAGCCAATTTTTTTTAGGACCCAAGTGGCTCTATTATTATGTCAGCAATTCTGAGACCACATCAGTCCTCAGGATGCTGGCTGGGGTTCCAAATGCGAAAAAGCCAAACTTACCACTTCGGGAACTAGAAGCCCTGAAAATGACCACTAGCAGACATGAGGACATCTCTGCATACATCCCCTGGTGCATCAGGCAGACCTTTCTGAAAAGCCTCACTCTTCCCATGTGACCTCCAACAGTGACCATACCATCAAAGGAAGTTAGCATCTGATCAGATTTTTAAGCTGGGGATTTTGATCTTCACCAGTGATTAGTGGTTATTTGAACAAACCATAACATGAAGGGCTTTGAGCACATTAAGATTCAGCCAGGAAATACGTTCTTCCTTGGCTTACTGCACAGATTTACACATTTACTATCCACGTGCACAGCATGTTTTAGTGTGAACCGCAGGGGTCATCTGCAGTGTTGTTTAGATACCCCAGTGGCAGGTGACCCATGTCAGTTCTGGCTGTTCCTTGAAGTTGGCATGCCTCCTGTTTGCTCCCACATACATGGTGTCAGTAAAGAACCTGCATGTTTGGGTTGACAGAGGAGACCTAGCATGGGAACAGAGGGCATTTATAAGGTGAGAGTGCATTTCCTCCTAGGTCTTGGGAAATTTGACATCAGTCTTCTGAAATGAAGCAAGGATAATTCTCTTATTCTCATGGATTCTTTCTTCTAATGTGATTTTGTCCCAGGGACAAGGATGCTCTCTGGCAGAAGTCAGATGCCCTGGAATTCCAGCAGAAGCTCAGTGCTGAGGAGAGGTGGCTTGGGGACACGGAGGCAAACCACTGCCACGACTGCAAGCGGGAGTTCAGCTGGATGGTGCGACGGCACCACTGCAGGTCAGCAGTGCTCTCAGGCCACCACCGAAACCCTGTTCTGCAGGCCCAGAACCACAGCCAGTGGCCCTGAACAGGGAGTCTGGGACAAGTGTGGGTACCATGGCCAACTCTCTAGGAAGAGCAGGTTTCTTATTGACTTGGGGAAGCAGTTGAGGAGGGTGTATTAGTTGGGGTCCTAGCCAGACACTCAGGAAAGACTTATATACAGGTGTGGACAGGATTAAGGAGCCTCCCAGGGATGTGGCCCATCAGAGACCAGCAACCCTTTGACTGCTCCCACAGGGAGCCAAGAGGAAAGTATTGCTGGAACCCAGCAAGAGCTGGTCCTGAGGCTTCTGAAGGGGAACCTGGGTAGTGCCAGAGGTGCACAGACCTCCAAGGGCCTACAAAAGGTGGCTGAAGATGAAGGGCAGGTTGGAGCTAGGGCAGATGGAGAATAGTCAGCACAGGCCTATGAGCATCTGGTCTCTTAGAGCCTTAGCCCCTGAGCTGTGGAATGCACTCCTGCAGCGTGGTGTCAGGAAAAGAGGGTTTAGCCACACTCTCTCCTGCCTCCTAAGACTTACGGGAGTAAACCATTCTCCCCACCGAACTTGCCAGGATGCCTTTAATGGAGTCTTATGCAGTAGGCTTACATTCGCCCTCTACACCAAGGGCATAGCCAGGTCTAGAGAGCCATGTGGCTCCAAAGCCCAACACAGAGCCCAGTCTGGAGCTGAGCAGATTGTGAAGACCCACAGGGCCTCATCCTCACAGCTCCACCCTGTTTCATTCCCAGGATATGTGGCCGCATCTTCTGTTACTACTGCTGCAACAACTATGTCCTGATCAAGCACAGTGGCAAGAAGGAACGCTGCTGCCGAGCCTGTTTCCGGAAGTTCAATGAAGGCCCTGGCTCTCCTGATAGCACCAGCTCAGGCACTAGCCAGGGAGAGCTCAGTCCCATGTTGTCACCAACCCCAGCTGGGTCCCAGGCCATAGGAAACCAAGGTCAGCTCTTGCCTGCAACATTCTAGGTGTCACCCCTTCCCCATTGTGGTTAATTAGCATTAGCAAGCTCAGTTCAATGTCTTCCAAACCTAGATGTCAAAGAGGCGCTAAAAATATGCCCCACCAATCTTGAGACTTTCTTGTTGATATTGGGATTAAAAAGAGAATACCCTTTTCCTGATATGATTCAGTGTGATTTAACTTGAGATCTAGGTATATATGTACCACCAGTGGAATACATTCCACACTTTGGAAAATTCTGTCCTCCAGAGCCTCAGCCCTGGTATCCATCCTCCCTCCCATAGTAACCGAAGACCATGATGTGTATCTGTGACAGCCCATATCCTTCATACTCTCTCTTAATGACCAAAAAGGATGTATTCTCCTTTGTGTCCTCCACTTAAGCAGTAAAAGGAAGTGAGGATTGGTTCCTTCTGCTTCTACATCAGCACAGCCTAAGAGACCATGCCAGGCTGTCCTGTGGACACCAAAATTTGGATGTAGAGCCCAGTGAGGCAGAGCTGATATGATGAGGGCAGAAGTGGAGGTCATCTCTGCTCTGCCATCACTGCTGTTTGCATTTGAACCTGTGAACTCCTCCTTGACCTAGATGCCGGCCAGCCAGATTTTAGAAATGCTGTTTCTCTTTTGTTTAAGTGGATCATCAAGGAAATTGTCAGGCCTTATTATTTATTAGGTACAGAGAACTGCTCAGGGATGGGAGTTGTAAGTACTTTGCACAACTTTAGTATCTTCTTCAAATCGTTTGCCCATTTCTTAGAATATTGAATTTTGAAAGTCCTCCACATATTCTGGATAAAATTTATTTATCAAATATGTGTTTTACAAATATTTTCTCCTAATCTATAACTTGTTTTTTTTCATTTTTCTTTGAAGAATGGAAGTATCCTTCAAAGAACAGGAATGTATAATTTTGATGATATTCAATTTATCAATATTTTTTATGGATCAATTTTTTTTTTTCTTTTCTTTTGGTGTCATAGCTAGCTTTGCTTAATCCCAAGTATTCAAAGTCTTCTGTTTTCTCCTGGAAGCTTTATAGTTTTCGGTTATATATGTAGGCCAGTGACCTGTTTAGAGTTAAATTTTGTGTATGTTGCAAAGTATAAGTAGAGATTTACTTGTTTCGTTTTGGTTTGGTTTTGGATATAGTTGTCCAGTGGTTCCAACAACATTGGTTGAAAGTCTATTTTTTTTTACACAGAATTACTTTTGCAACTTTGTTAAAAACCAGTTGACCTTACATGTAGATCTGTATCTGGACTTTCTGTTCCATTCCATTTTTCTATCAGTACCGTACTGTTATGGTTGCCATAGTTTTATACGGTATCTTAAAGAGAGGAATGGGTGAGTTCTTCAATTTTATTCTTTATCAAAGTATTGGCTATTGTAGAATTACTGCTTTTCCGTATAAATTCTAGAATGAGTTTGTTAACTTTTACAAGAAAATTCTGATGAGGTTTCAATTAGGATTGCTTTGAATTTACAGATGAGTTTAGAAAGAGCTGACATCTTAATAAAATTGACTTTTCCAATCCATGAACATGATATAGCTTCCTATTTACTTAGGTTTCTGATTTCTCTCAATGAACATCATTTTGGATCCCTGTTGCCTCTTTTATCATCCTTCTTCCAGTCTCAGAGTACAGATTCAGGAATGTAGTTAGGTCTAAGGAAAAAGCCAATCTGTGGGTTCCTTTTTCCAATCCATGCTTTAAATCCTCTATTATACAAACTTGAGATAAGAGGGAAACTGTTCCTTCTAAAGCACAGCAGGGCAGCTTGCATGAACCATTATACTAAATAACTCAGGGGCTTTCCTCACCCCAGTGCACTGGAAGATGTTCCAACAATGACAGAATGACACCACACCAAAGTTCTGAGGTTGCTTATTTTGACTTCTGGCATCCCCCATCTGCTCAGTTTTTTCTTTTCTTATCTTTTTCCACCTCATATTTGCCCTAACATTTTCTATAATATATGCTAGCAAGTGCTTATGGTTGAATAACTGACCCAGTAGCTTCCCTGTAGTGGCCGTCCTATTGAAAGGCCTACAAGGTCAAACACAAGGCCCCTGATTGGAAGCGTAATTCTTGCTGTAGCTCCTTGAGCTGAGGAAAAGTCTGCCACAACTCACAGTGGCTTGGGCAGGAAGGGGTGCTGTGCAGGTCATAATCCTGCTTCCAAGAGGCACAAGCACATACTGCCTGTATCTTACAAAGCAGGGACTCAGTGGCACAGAAATGTGTGTTCTGTCTTGTTTCTTTCCTGAAAACATTTTGATAGGTTTTTCCTTCAAAGTAATGGCCTTAGAGAAGTTAGAAACTGAAATCTTTCTAAGCCCCTATTTTAAAAGTCTCTCAGGCTGTTCATTCAGTCACATCTGCAGCCCCTTTGCTTTTCTAGAATGTCTCATATCTGAATATAAAAGCCATCATTTGAGTGACCATTTAAGGCATGTCCCAGCAGCTTGTTCTGTATAGCTATACACCTCACTTTCCCACAGACCCTTCTCTATCCTGTGTATGATGATTTGTGTGTCTCTTCTGTCCTGCTCTCCCATCCAGGAACAAACTCAGACTTCAGGCCACCAGATGACGCTGTGTTTGACATCATCACAGATGAGGAATTGTGCCAGATCCAGGAATCCGGCTTCTCCTTGCCTGAAACACCCACTGAAACTGACTCTTTTGATCCAAATGTGGCCGAACAGTGAGTAGACGTCACCTCCGTTCCCTGGGTGCTCATTGTGTGCCTGTCCCTTGGACTTTCTTATCAAAAGACCAGGAAAGTAAGACACTGGAAGCCGGATTGGCTGCCTTTGCTAAAGAACAGAGGGTGGAACAGGATGCACATGAAGAGTGCCAGCACTTGGGGAATGGTCAGTGTGGAACCTTGCCAGAGAGTCCTGGGAATGTCTCAGTGGTACCCTGGTCTCGGCATCTTCTCTAAGGCATCTTCCTTGGCTTGGACAACTGTATGTGTCTACTTAGGCAACATATCAGACTGAGTAGCTTAACCCACAGAAATTAACTTCCTCATAGTTCTGGAAGCTGGAAGTCCAAGATGGAAGTACTAGCAGAAATGGTACCTCCTCTCTCCTTGGCTTGAAGATGGCCACCCTCTTGCTGTCCCATCACATGGTTATCTTCTGTATACACACCCCTGGTACCTCCCTGTATCTCCTATCTACTCCTCTTATACTGGATTAGAGCCCACCCTATAGCCTCATTAACTTAATCATCTTTCCCTATCTCCAAACACAGTTAGTCTAAGCTATTGAGGGTTGAGCTTCAGCCTGAGAATTTGAAGCAGAGACACACTGTTAGGCCCATAAAAAGCAACCCAAACATATAAAAAGCAACCCGTGCTATGCTGCCCTTGGCCATGGTTCTGCACCATGCTGACCTTTACAAGCTTTGTTCCCAAGCCCTCAGGCTCCCAGTCCTACTCACCTTACCACCTACCCACCTGGCTCGCCAGCCCATGAAAGCAGAATGTGGCCCAGTACTAGTGGAACAGAATGACCCTGGGGACCACTGGGCCCTGGGGGTTAGGGAGAACATGCAGCCCACACAGTCAGGGAGACTTCAGTGAAAGTGCTCCAAGAAGGAGAGGAAAGGTGCAGAGGGGCAGAATCAGCAGCGATTAGGGACTGTCTTAGACTCAGTAATGGGGGAGCTTTTTCCTTGAGTTATAAAACAGTGAGTTCAGTTCATCTTTGGGAGACACTCTTCAGACTCAGTAACAATGCCACAAGAAAGGAATCTCAGACTTAGCTGCAGTCGTCTTAGGTAGATGTGTTTTCTCAGACATCCTTTAGATAGGCCCAACCCGGGTCCCACAGTCTGACAGCAGCAAAAATAGAGGCAAGTCTGTCAACTTGCAACCTGCAGCGCTCAAGGGAGTTTCCACTCATCTGACCTGACCTGGGCTGTGCCCTCCTGAGCACTGTGAGAGCACTGCAGCTGGCATGGTCAGGGCAGCCCTTGGAGGGACAGAAACATCAGCTGCAGGTGTACTTTGTGCTCACTCTCCCTTTGACCCTCTCATTTTTCTGGTGGAGCTATTTTCCAACAAGGTTTATGAGGAGAGCTTTGCAAGTATTCAGCTTTTATCACCTGTCAAGTCAGTACGTAGTGGGTACGGTGAGCAGAACCAGCAGCCTAGGGGCCCAGGAGGACACCTTTGGCTTGAAAGTGTCTCATTGCCTCCCATAACCTGCATGAGAAGAGATCCCCCTGCAGCTCCCTTTCTCATAACCCCTCACCTTCCCCTTTCCCAGTAGGAACAAAAGCAGAAGGTATTCCGCCTGCTGACAAATATGTATGGTTTTGTTCTTGGGAAATTAGGAACTGTTTCAGGGAAAGGAAACTGCCGGCCAGGATGCCGGAAGCCTCCAAGGCAGATCTGGGACTGTGATGGGAACCTGCAAGCCCTGCCCTTCACCTGTGGGTGAAGAGCTACTCCTTGTCAGCAAAGGCTTGTGTCATGGGGACTTCTTTGTGGGTTAGCTAGAGATATACCCAAGCCTGTCCGGCAGCTTTGCCTTACATTCTTTTCCTTTCTGAGTCTTAAGACCCAGTCAGAAACACCAGGAGTCTGAGAAAGGGTGGGAGGTCTAGATCCCTGGATTTACATGAGCATCCCTGGCAGGAAACCAGGAAGAATAAGCAGATCCAAGATAAGCAGTGGTCCAGGTGGGATTGAGCACCAAGTCCAAACCCTCGGGGAGAAAAAGGCCCTTGGACATGGTGCTGTTGAATGCAATTGTGGAGCCCCTTCCCCGTCTCTGCTGTCCTTACACAGCCTCATTTAGGCCCCTTGCTTAGGAGAAGACATTCCAGTCCCATTTTTCAGTGAGGAAACTGAGGCCTTGGGAGGTTGCATGACTTGTCCTGTCCTCATAAGCATCAGAACTAGACTAGGGGCTCAGAACTCCACATCTCCGTCTGCCCATCAAAATCCTGCCCTTCTCCCCTGCTGCCTGTCCCCTCCTCCACGCATACACACATTGCCGGACTGAGAGGTGGCTTGCCATCCATCCTGGCAGTGATGGAACAAAGAAAGTACCACAGTCAGCTGCACAGGTGGACTTGGCAGTTGTGCCAGGAACTTGTTAAGCAACCTCCCAGAGATCCTCCATACTTGGTTCTGCCCAAATGATAGCATACAAAAGTGCATAGCCCCTCTCCTGTGGTGCACGTGACCAGGTATCCAGCTGTTCTCTGGATTGAGGTGGCAGGCAGAGAAGGAAACCAAGCTCTTGTCAGCTGCTGAATCAGAAGAGGATGTTGGGCAAGAGCCAGCAGGGGCATCAGGCTTTGACCCCCTTCAGCCCCCACTGTGCACAGCCTCCCTTCTTGGCCACTAGATACACAGATTGTGGTACAAAACTTATGCTCTAGAATCAAACACATCTGAACAGGTCCCCGGCCTGCCACCTCCAGGCTTCATGGCCCATAGAAGTGCAGTCCCTGAACTCAGTCCCCTCTCCTGTGCAGAAGAGACTGGAATAGCACCTGCCCATTGGGTTCTTAGGAAGAGTAGATGAGAGTCTTTTATACAAAGGACTGAGCCACGGCCTGTCACCTAGAGCCTTCTCTAGAGGTGAACTGTTTCCCTGAAGTTCAGCACTGATTTGCAGTGTCAGGAGCTGAGCTGTGTGTGTGTCCACTGCTGTGCAAGACCTGAGTACCTTGCACACCACAGCCCCATCATCTTCTTCAAAGGAAGTTTCTCCTCCAGATACCTGGTTGACACGGGAGCTGAAATTTGCCCACAGAGCAAATGAGCCCACAGAGCCTCTTTGCCAGTAATTGCTTCAGAACTAGTGCTCGTGGTCAGAGTGGGGGAACTGTGGTCATCAGCCAGGAGACTGGATGCCTGGTATCTCAGAGACAAAACAAGAACAGGATATGGTTATAAAGCCACCTTGTGCTTGGGTTAACCCAAGATCTCTACCTTCAGACGAGTGCAGAGTTAGCAGGCACCCTGCTGTGTGAGCTGTCACAGGTATTAATCTCTCTGAGCTCATTTTCTCATCTGAAAAATAGGTATGACGGTGTCAGCCTTCCTATCAAATGGTGTTTTTCCTTCTGTGGCCACCATCTTCCCACCAGTGTGCTCACCGAGAACACCTGGCTGGCCAAGGAGCCCCTGACACGGGATCACCTTGTGTTTAGCACATCTCAGATGATGCAGGCCTCTGGCCTCTACTACCTCTCTCTCTGGGGCTGGAGCCATGAATGTTACTACCCCTATAAGCTGGGAGTTTGTTGGGGTGTTGCACATTTTTTACCCTCAGACTCCAAAGACACGCCCAGGGGAGTCTGGATTCCAGTGGATCCTCATCTACCTGGCCTCCTTCCCCCAGTCCCCCTTGCATCCTAGGCCTTTGACACCATGTTCTGCTGTGGGCAGCCAAGGCAGGGAGGAGAAGAGCAGGTCTGAGGTTGAGAGCTGACTTTGCCCTCCCCTGACTCAGGCTCCTCTTCTGTGGAATGGAGACTGTTACAAGAGCATCTTCTGGTTATTGCCAGTGATGACCCAGGTCTACTCTCAAGGGTAGCGTACAAGTACCTAGAGGGGACCAGCGAGTGTCGGAGGAGATAGAGGAATTGAAGGAAGGTTCTGCTGCTGTCCTGGGGACAATCAGACAGCATTTTTCTAAGCTGTGGAAGGACCTGTACAAATGATTTTGCAGGGAGCTTGGGAGAGGACACACTCCAGTAGGTACCCTGTCTCATTTGACTTACTCTGCAGGCAGGCACTCGGTCAGGGAAAGCCCGCGGCCCCAGCAGTCCCCCTCCATTGCCATGCTCATGTTGGCTCACGCATGGCCCTTGGACTGCACTCCATGCCTCATGGCCACCCCAGGAGTAGGTACTCTTCTCGGCCAATTGTGTGAATGGTGAACCAAGCCTTGGGGATGCTGCGTGACTTGGCCAGGGGTGCCCAGGAGGGAGCATTGCCCAGCACTGGCTGAGCGCCCAAGCCCTGCTTCTCTCTTCCAAGACACCGTCAAGGAAGCTGGAGACTGTCTAGTGGCCGCTCTGTCAGAAGTGTTCCTCATTAAGATAAATGCACAAAGGGGGATGACCAAAACTCCCCCTTGAAAGCCCATTAGAGGATAAAAGTCAGCCTTGCCACCCTGCAGAGTGCAGACTTGGTTGTTTGAGGAAGCGCTTGGTCCATGTGGCCTGAGTGTAATTAGGAAGTTCTCCTCATGGATGCATATGGCATGTTTATGAAACAGAGCATGGAATCACGTGGGCCTTTCAAGGCCTGGCCTGTGCTCAGCTGAACCACCCCTCGGGAGGCACACTGCTGATGTAGAAAGCTTCCATTCTGCTTCAATAGGTCTCATAAGAAAGAATAACTACTTCTGGCTTGGGGGTACTCTTACCCATGAATGCAAACTGTGCCAGGGCTTTGCTTTTATTATCTCAAGTCCCCCTCATACCATCCCTGAGAGGTAGGTGCTGTTAAGATCCATGCCTCACCAAAAAGAAAGACGTAGGTGGGCAGAAGTTAGGATTTGCTTAGGGTCTTGTCAGCTGGTGAACATCAGGGATTTAGCTCTGACCTGTTGTCTGTCTGACTCCCAGACCACATGGTTGAGCTAGTCTGGCCTCCCTTACCTCCTGGGGGACTCCACTTAGCTGTTACAAATGATTCTCCGCATTTTGGCCAGTGATTTGAGGGATGCGTACACCCAACAATTACCTTTAACTTGTTTATTAGATTGTCAGGATGTAATGAACTTTTGTAAAGTCTGACATTTAAAACTCTCTCATCCTGTGGCTGTATTATAGAAGTTGAACAGAGGTACCCCTCATTTTGGGCAGGAGGCTAGAAACCACAGTGAAAGAGCAGGGTTATTACCATTGATGTGTTCATTTCCTTCATAGACATTGCCCCAGAAGCTTGCAGTTTTAACTTATTTCTTGTGTTCTGAGCCTAGAAGTAACTGGGTTTTTTAAAAATATATTTTCATACATCTTGTGTATTTTTTTATTTGTTCCTTTTAGTTATACATGATAGTAGAATGTAATTTGACATACATACATGGAGTATAACTACCCATTCTTGTGGCTATACATGATGTGGAGTTACATTAGTTGTAATTTCATATATGAACATAGGAAAGTTATGTCCGATTCATTCTACTGTCTTTCCCATTCCCATCCCCTCTCCATTCCCAACCTCCCCACACCCCCCCACCCCCATCCAATCCAGTGAACTTACGCTCCTCCCTCCCAGTAACTGTTTTTTGTGTGTTCAAACACCAGCATTAAAGTTGAATGCTCCTACAGGTAAAAGTAGTTTGAAGACTAAGGTTTTTATTTCTGGTCATGAAACTGATACGTCGTTGATGTGTGTGGGTGTGTGCGTGCACATTTGTATATCTGCATGCGGCAGGTCTTTGATAAATTCCCTTTTTTAAATGAGTGAAGCCACCGAAGGGTCCACTCCAAAAGTGATGCTTAGATTTGTTCTAGTCTTAAGATGTTTTGCACCTTCTTCTAGCATGTTCATGGACCAGTGGAATTTTCAGCCAAGTCTAATTTAGGTTCACATATAGTCTCCAGGGCTGGTCCTCCCAGGATTAGTCAGAGAGAACCTAAGCATCATCTATGCAAAAGTCAAAACCCAAGGTGTGGCAGACATTGTCCTCATTCCTGTTTGGTGCCTGGTGATTGAGGTCTGAGCCACATAGACCTCACTTGTCTTCAAGGCCACTCCCATCTCCACTCCTTGCCCAGTGGTTAGAAGAGTCTTCTGTACTTGGGAGCCAGCATATCACCTTCCACCAACAGCTTTGTTGTCTGTGCTCCCTCTTCAGCCTTCAGCCCCAGTCACAGTAATGACAAACCTGAGACCCTAAGATCCTCTCCCCTTGGCTTCAGTGTTCTTGGGGATGAAGAAGTCCTTAAAAATTGTAGCCCCCCACACACTTTGAGCATCAGGCCTGGGTCTTAAGAAGAGAGCAGGGTATGTCCATGTCTACAGAGCATTGCATGCCAGCCACCATATCTGATATCTTCTCTGTGAGAATGCAGATGCTATAAACAAAGCCTCCCTCATCAGTTCCAGAGGACATAGCCATGCTCCTGCCAATTCCAGAGCAGTTTCTCCAAGTCCAGCAAGGCCAACAGCTAGAACATGCTGATGGCCTCTACATTGTGAGAGGTAGAACAACTCTTGGAACTGTCCTCAGAAGACTTCCACTGACTTGAGACTCTCAGGCAAGGGAGACAGCCAATATCCTTCACAAGTTTCCGGAAGTTCTTCCGAAACTTGAGGCCAACGAAGGCATAGAGCACAGGGTTAAGGCAGGCCCGCAGGTATGCAATGGCCTCTGTCACCATGATGGCATAGTCAAAGCTGGTCATGGCATAGTACTCCCAGCTCGTACTGCGAATAAGCTTGACAAGATTGAAGGGTGTCTGGGTGAGCAGGAACACGGCCACCACGAGGAAGATGATCTTTAGAGATTTGTGCTTCCGGAAACCTCGAGCATGAAGCAGAGTCTTGATGATGACGGAGTAGCAAATGATCATGGCAAGCAGTGGCAGGAAGAACCCCAGAGACATCTGGGAGGCAAGAACCATGGTGGAAATCTCTTCATCATGGTAGCCGCAGATGACCTTGTCGAGATGTAGGACGTTGCTATAGATGATCTGTGGCAAGGAAACCAGCAGGGAGACTACCCAGATAATCAAGCAGATGACCTTGCCACAGGTCATCCGCTTGGCCTGCTGGTTGTAAGCCTTGGTGGCCTGAACCACAGCGATGAAGCGATCCACGGTGATGCAGGTGAGGGTGAGCATGGACGTGTAGAAGTTAATCGTGTATACGCCCCGGAGGGTCTTGCACATGACCTGGCCGAAGACCCACTCATGGAAGCCTGCGTAGGCCCAGAAGGGCAGAGTGCAGACAAACACTAGGTCAGCCAGGGGCAGGTTCACCAAGAATACATCTGTCAGGCTCTTCAGCTTCTGGTAGAAAATGTACACGACCAGCACCAGGGAGTTCCCCACCAGGCCAGAGATGAACACTGCCGCATACACACAGGGCAGGAAGATCTTTCTGAACTGCAGGAAGCCCTCGTGCACCTTGCTACTGTCGCTGGAGGTGTTGAAGAGCATGGGATCTGAGTAATCATACTCCTCCATGGTGTCGACTCTGAGGTTCTCCTGTGAGTGAAAACCCAGGAATTACATTTGGAACTGAGAATGGCACTCCTGTCTCACCACTGCCCCCTGTAGGTACAAGTAGGCATCACCCCCTAGTGTTCTGCCTGGTAACAGCAAAGTCAAGCATACTGCAGGTGACCAGTTCCTAGGGGAAGCTGTTCAGACCAGATGAGGAACATTTTGTTAACCCTAGAATTCTCAGGATCTCACCCAGCTAGTCCCCACACATATCCCATAAAACCCTGCCCTCAGTGGTTTCGAAAACAAAAACCACCATGCATTCCAGTAGGTACAGGCCCCTTTGCTCCGCACGAGGGGGCCTGTCCTCATCCACCCAGGCCTCACAGCAGCTGTCTGCCCATCCTCTGCCCCATTTGCGAAATTTCTGAAGCTCAAGTAAGTGAGGTTCTCCTGTCAGGAAACTTCTGGTGACCAGAGATGTTTGGGGATGACAAGGACTTCTGTCAGGGTGGGAAGTCCTTCCTGCTTACATCTCCTTAAAAGGGTGACAGGTGGAAAAGGAAGGCACTGGAAAAGCTCACACTGCCCAGTACCTCGGCTGAGCTGGCTTCATGACCAGAGAGTTGGGTGGCTGTCCTCACTCTCCAACCAGATTTTCCCCATATCATCTGTCACAGTTCATGACAGCCACCATCAGAGACCTTTCCTGAAGACTTTTTAATCTTTAGGAATCTCTTTAAAGGTGGATATCTTGGGGAAGGGCCATGCCTTAGTGTCTAAGATTAGTATTTTTGGTCTTCTTTCACAAATGGAAGACCCAATTGAAATGGGCGCCAGCTGGGTGTACCCTAGCAGTGAGACTTTCTTGCCTGGGGCTCCATGCCTACAGCGCACTCACTTCCGTCTGACCCTTGTTTGCCCTATGGCCCTGCTAAGGACATGAGTGATGTAACCTGTGGTTGGGCTAAAGAGTGCCAGGCCAGCCTAGCCACTTTAGCCCTTTAGCCCTTGCCAGCTCATTCCAGTGACCCAGGTTCATAACCCTCCAGCTCCTCCAGAAGATGTCTTAAGAAGAGCAGGTATTTGGACAGAGCCCCTTGCAGGGTTCAGCACAGTCAAAAACCCGAGAGGCCAGATGACAACATATAAAGGTGAGGCCATCTCCCCTCTTTAATCCAGTGGAGATACTTCTTTTCCTATATACAATTGAGTCCGATTGGAAGCAGCGCACCCTGGTGCTCCTGTGGACTCCATCTTTCCTGGGGCCAGAAGTGCCTTTTCCCCCCTTCAAAGGACAGCATTGTTCAGTAAATAGTCCCCATACCTAGACTACAGAAGGTCAGATCTCTAAGGATGATAGGTGAACCAGTAGGTATCCTGCCAAAAAGCTTTCTCGAGTACTAACTTAAGTAGGTCAGATGGTGATCTGTGTGTGTTATTGCTTCATTGGGGACAAAAACTTTTTTTTTTACTCATTTAAAGTAAGAAACAGGTAGCTCTCCTTATCTTGAGGGTATGGTCTAACTCCTTATTACATAATTTATTCTTGTCTTCTTTTATCCTCTTCCGGCTTTTGCTGGATCTTTACACTGGCACTACACATTTACTCAAAGGACCTGAACAAATATCTGTGTGATAATTGGTAAACTTGAGTATAATGCTGGCAGACGGGGACTGGACAGCTCTGTGCAGATAGAATATTAAAAATCACTGCCCCTAGAGGAAAAGTCACAAGCATCCATTTCTTTATCTTCGGTAATCAAAATCTTATGTTGATTTCTGAAAATTAAAGTAACTTAGAAATAATATAAAAAGACTAGTAATAAATAAATGATCATTACAATTCAGACATAGGATATGACCAAAATGTTTTAAAAGTACCTTCAATTGTTTGGGGAAAAAAATGCATTTACGTGTTCAGAACAGTGTAAACACAAAGTAAATATGAAAAAATTATTAGTTAATATGAAAAATTTATTAGTTAAAATGAAAAAAATTATTAGCTATAACTGTTACAACAAATAGGTGGCAAAAAAATTATTTTATTCTGATTCTTCACCTTTTTTATTCATAAACCCCTTTAAAATTTCAGGGAAGCTATAGATCTTTCCTCAGAAATAATATATACACACACCTGCAATTCTAGAAGTTCGTGAGCCCCATATTTTGTGGACCCTTGATTGACAATCTATGATAGGTGATAAACTTTATAATTGTGATTTTTATTTTTTTTAAATTGAAAAATAACCACATTTTATCATCAGTTTGCCTCCAGCTGGTAAAATTGTGAATGACTTAGTTCCTTTCGTCCTTTATATTTTTCTATAGTAGCCAAAGTTTCTACAGTGGCATATTGTTTTATACTGAAAAAAAAAAAAAAACAGTAATCTGGAATAACAGCTTGTTTTATAAAATGCAAAAGAAATGAAAGGAAGACAGAGATTATTCAGTGAACAAATATGGACAGTAACGAGACTCTCTTTACCTCCCTGGTGTCTGTTTACACCAGTCCGAGCAGTCCTCTCAGCTTATGGGCACCTACTGTGTGCCCAGAACCAAGAGTCAGTAGTTTCACATTTCTCTAATTTAATCCTCAGAGCAGCAAACGGCATCAGTGGAATGAGAACCAAGCACAGATGAACCCCGTAGCCTGGCCATTTTGCTCTGTGCCCTGCTGCAGGCAGGAGTCTGAGAACCCCAACCTGCTTAAGGTTATCCCCCTTCTCACTATAAAGAAAAAGACAAATGACTCACCAGCACAAGTGCCCTGTCAGTTTGTTCTAGAGATGAGCTTGCTCACCAAGCAAGATCTGTCTCTACTCCTCCGTGATGTGGTCTGTGTTTCCGTTGCACATTTAAGCGCTCTTGGCTGGTAATTTAGAGTTCCACCCCTACCTCCATCCTACAGGTCAGAATATGCATGGCCAGCCTGCACATGTAATTTGGGGGTCAAAGATAAACACGAATCTGATGCCTCACACCTCTTCCTGTTTTGACACTCAAGCCTTCACCAGGACCTGAGGGGCAGGTACTTGTGAACTAAAGGCAAGCAGTTAAGTTTGGTCGTGTCAATCCACGAAAGAGGGTGATATTTGTCCCTTCACATTATTTCATTCCCTAACCACACATCTCTTTGGAACAGTTTGGGTCAGGACCAATGTTAAGTCCATGCTGTGGGCTGATCTGTATGTGTACACAGAGCTCCAACCAGCAGCCCTGTAGAGTGGTATTATCCCCATTTTTTAAATTGCTGTTTGTTCTAATTAGTTATACATGACAGAAGAATGCATTTGGATTTATTGTACACAAATGGAGCACAACTTTTCATTTCTCTGGTTGTACATGATATAGAGTCACTCCATTCATACAATCATACACGTATCTTGGGTAATGATAATAGGCAAAAACGCTATATAAAGTGAAACTGGAACCAAAATTGTAGCCCCTGGTACACACAGCTAGTAACTGGTAATTCAAAGAGCCAAACTCAGGTTTCAGTCAATGCTTAACCAGTGGCCCAGAGCTGTTAGGGTGCCACTGCCAGGATCCAGGGGTGAGGCATTACTGCTCTTGGGAGGAGAGGTTAGCTGTAAGGCTCTGGTGGGTGGCAAGGGCTGTGGAGGATGAGTTCATGGCTAAGACTTCTGGCTGGTGGCTCTGCCAGAATGTCTGGTACAGCCCTGTCTCAACCACAACACACAGGCCCCCCGGGGGCAGGCAGTGCCCACCCACCAAGCTAACCTGCATGAACTCGCTGGTTTAATGGTGCTACCCTCTACACACCTGGAGTCCCCCAGATGTTGGCATCTTGACCTCAGCACATGTCGAGTTCATTCCTGTGGTCCAGTATTACTGACCCTTTTAGGAAATCAAACCTAGAAGACAGGAATGGAAGAAATATCTTCCTGGGTCTCATTCTCCACCAGCTCCAGGGGATGAAGGAAGTAGGAAGAGGTGTGGGCTCCCTTTCTGCCACCCCACAAGATTGGTGCTGTCCTGCCCAGCAAAACTGATGGCTCTTCCTGAGGGTGGATGTCAGGAATTAGAAGTAGAAACCAGTAGCAACCTCAGAATCCAGAAACTAACACTCAATTTACTGTGAACCAGTAAAATTGTGCACTGTGCTGGATGTTTCCCTTGAACAACTGTCTAATCCTAGTCACTTCCTAATCATTTACAGATGAATAAATGGAAGATTAGAGTTAACAAGAACATACATGTCCCTAAGAATCACCTAGCCTGTGCTTCTTAACCTGATCTTTCTGAGTATGAAACTGTCCCAGGAAGCCCCAGTTAAAGATCTGCAGACCTCTAGTTGGGTTTTCAGGCTTTGTATGAATTAACTAATTCAAATTGTCCTTTCCACCAAAGTACAAATGAGTGAAATGTTCTTTCAGGGCAAGAACCAAGAGGCCACGTGAATGCAGGGAACAGTGGACAAATGAATAAATGAAAGTGCTGAGCAAAATACTGCAGGGGAGATGAACCAAAGTCCCCATCTTTCCAAAAGGACTTTTAGGGCAGGATAGCCTTTAGAGTAAGACTGCCTAACGCTGGAATCTTTAAGCTGTGAGAGATTAGTTTTTTTCCAGGGACAAGTCAGCTATGCCAGGGTGGTGTTAGAATGACCAGAGCCTTGTCAAACCTGTTTGGCTGCCTGTGCTCATGAGAGAATCACTCATGTCATGGGGAAGAATGGAGGCCTGTCCCCAGTGCCCTCCATGATCATGCATGCATGCCCACAAGTGTTGGGGGGGCACATATATTTGAGAAAGCATGGCACATTGCCTCTAATGGCAAGTTCTGGGTAGCATAGAAGACTGCAACTGAAAAAGAACCAAGCTACTCGCAGTCTGAGGGCCAAAGTTTAGTTCAAAACCACTTTACAAAATGCCTTTTATTATTTGCAGTACTTATTGTACCAAGGGCATTACTTTTCTCTGAAACAAACCTCTCAACTCCAGGGTTAGTACCCAGTCGTATACATCTTAGATTTACCATGAATTATTGAACATCTTCTAAGAATAATTGGGGGGAGAATAAAAGGGAAGTAACAGACATCCCTGCTGCAGATTTAACACTGTTAACTTGCTCATTTTTTCAGGATACCTGGCATTCTCAAGTCAGAGCTGTGGGGTGCCACTGCCAGAATCCAGGGGTGAAGCATTACTGCTCTTGGGAGGAGAGTCTAGCTATAAAGCACTGGTGGCTGGCAGGGCTACGGAGGATGAGTTCATGGCTAAGATCCCCAGACTGGTGCCTTGATCAGTGGCATCTGGCACTGGTCATGAGGATGGGCTGCAGGTTTGCATGTTGTGGTCAGACCATAGGCCCCAAATCATCAGGATCATCAGGACTCGAGATACTGAAAGTGTTCTCTTGGTTTTTAAGCAAAAAAGGAAGCCAGTGACTAAATGGAAAACTACTAGGAATTTTCTTTATAATGAAACTGACAAAATAATTTAATAAGACAGTAGTAGTAAAATAAATTCAATAGAAAAATATAAAGAAGTACCCCACATACCAGAGTGTGGTTCAAGCCAGCCTTCCACACCTGCACTAGTCAGCATAGCTGTCTGCCATCATGGACATGCCCTCTACTGCACTGTCCAATGCAGTGGCCACCAGCTGTGGGGTGATTGAGTGCTCAACGAGTGGCTAGTGCAGCCTAGGAACCAAGTTTTTCATTTTCTTTGGTTCTGATGAGCGTAACTACTGGCTGCTCTATTGGACAGTGCAGGGCTGGCCTGAAGACCTCTCCAGTTCACAGGTGACTGTTCACAGAGGGAGGCAACCAGAGGGACTGGAAGAGTGTGCAGAATCGGGCAGAGCAACACTCCTAACCATGCAGGGCTCAGCAGGACAGAGGGCAATTGATGGAGCCCTCTGAGGAAGATCATCAGCAAGACTCTGGGGCTGCTGGGTGTTCCTTAGCCTAGCCAGACTGTAAACAGGCAGAGATTCTGCTTTCCAGGCTGTATGCAGGGTTGAAATTGTATAATAATTCAATAAAAAACAGGCTGAGGCATTTTGATTTGTGACAGATTCCAGCAGGAGGGACCCCACCATAACACCTCACCCCAGAGAGGTGGCCTCTTGGACCGCATTGCATTGTGGGGGCAGTCTCAGCTCCTGCCTTGTGTGTACTCCCCACTTGATTCCTAGTGGGTTCTAAAGGGAAAGCTTGGTTGCATCCTCCCTTGAGAGCATTTGGTGTAGGAGAAAAACCTTATGCTGAGGCACATTACACAGGCATTTATTGAGCTCAGGCTCTTTGTGCAGCAAGTTGCACAGGAATACCAGCTGACCACCCCCAGAGAGATGAGCAAGTCATTAGACTGCTGTGCTTGTGCCAGAGAGGAAACTCAGCAGGAAATGGTGGCATGTTATCAGCAGTAGGAAGCCACCATATCTTACAGGAAGCCCCACAGCAAGGGGAGAAGGAAAGACTTGCAAGCAGTTAAGTCCATCCGGCTTCTTTTCTAAAAAACAAGCTCAACAGTAAGAAAAGCAAATGGCTATAGTAGGAGATAGGGCGCCCTCTGGTGGTGTTACATGTTCACCATCCTCAAACTTGATCCCTTGACCACCGCTAACAGAGTTGCCATATCCCACAGTAGTGGGTTTTACACAGCCACTCAGATGTATACGTATGGTTACATAAAGTTAAAACAGGCGCCTCATAAAACAACAGTTATCCTTCCAACATGCAATGTGCTATTGAATTCAGGTTTCCTATTTTATTTGGTTGATTTTTATGTTGGTCATGACCTATTAAATTAATAGCCCACGCAATGGATCATGACTCACATGAAAATGCATTGGAAAGGAAATTCTCTGCCTTTAATATTACCTTTGAGACCACCCCCACCCCCATCCACACTTGTGCAGGAGCTCAGCCAAGGCCAGCAAGGTCTTGGGAACCTACCCTGTGAATCAGCTATTTGCATGGCAGATAATCAGTCATTGGGTGTCACAGGGTGGTCAGAGAGGAGGGTGATGAAGGAAGTGAGAGAATAATAAATTAGGATGATGTTTTACCCCAAATGCAGGAAAACTGGGAAGGCCCACCACAGTTTTCTCTCATCCTATGTTATTTAACTCTTTTTTTTTTTTTTTTTTTTTGGTATTTGCTCTTTGGAAAAGTATGAAAGCAAATGAAAAGAGACAGCTTGAGTGGCCTCAGGCCTGTCTGCTCTGCTCTGGGCCTCAGCTTTTCCACCTGAGAATTGGGGTGGCACTAGGTGTCCTCTTGAGCTGCTCCCCTCCCAAGCTCCTGTTCTGTGACTGTGTGTATCCTGGGGTGGCGGAGTGGAGATATGGAAGCCAGTACTTGGAAAAGCAAGAGGAGGAGGTATTCAGCAGGGAAGAGTTTAGAAACAGGTCCCCAGCCAGGGTGGGAAGGAAGCAACAAGTGACAAGGCTGCCCAGGGAGGCAGCAGGTGCTGCAGGACATGTTCAGAGCAGGAGGCAACCCCCAGCAGCCCTCCAGCTGGGCAGCAGACAGGCACAAGGTGGGGACACAGGAGCTACATGGTGGAAACATCAACAGCTGCACCTGAGATGAGGGGACCTGACTCACTGGTGGTGGCCAGCATTTGGTGGAAACCAAATCTTGGAGGACACTGGCCTCTACCTGTGAGACGCTGGACCTCCTCCAGCATAGATAGGCTTTGTAAATTTGTAGCAAGTCATCTGCTTTTATGCCTGAGAAATCCTATTAGGTCAAAATGGCTACAGGGGGCCTTGGTATGAATCTGCTAAGCCAGCATCTGACACTTAGGGTCTTCCTCCTTCAGGAATCTGTCCCTGGTTCTTGACTTTCATGAAGGCATTCCCTCTTGTCTTTTTCTCCTGAAAGTACTCACTAATGATTTACAGGTCCCTTGGACATTTCCTAGCAAGTAGCCTTTGATTTCTTGGGTCCCTGCAAATGTCAGGGGTTGAACTGCTGTGGTTGGGTCCTACATAGCAGGGGAAACACAGCTGTGGATCCTGCTTTGGGGGAGCATGTGGTCTAGGGAAGATAAGACTCCAAAAAAGGGAAGTAAGGCACCATGGGGCCAAGGCTGTGATATATGTGTGCACTGGGGAGGAGGGGATGGCAGATGCTATCATGTTATAAGCACCTACAGCAAAGCCACCTGTCACCTCCCCCATATTCTTGGTGCCGTGCTGCTGCTGCAGATATACCAAGTGTCTGTCCTTGCATCTGTTCTTGTGCCCCAGAGATGAACCAATGCAGGTTTCTCCAATCATGGGCCAGCACTGAAGAGTCAGGAATCAGTGGTACTGGTCACATGGGCCTGTGGGGAAGTCCCTGCTGGTGTGGGAGTGGAGGGTGGCCTGTTCAAATTGATGCCCACCCTCCCCACACCCACCACCAGGACTGCCACCTGTGGTCCTCTTTCTGTCCTGGGGCCTCTGCAATCTAAGGATTCCCATGGAATCTGAGGTTGGCTATATGAACAAGACTGCAGATCTCAGCATGTGGGACCTTATATGCTGATTAGCTAATGCTATATTCTCATTTGTGACATTTCAGGGACACCACATCAAACTCCCTAACTCCTGAGGATACTGAGGACATGCCTGTGGGGCAGGATGCTGAAATCTGTTTGCTGAAATCTGGTGAACTGATGTAAGTGACTGACTACTGAGTGGACCCCCCACACCCCCCAGAAGGGCACTGCTCAAGGCTCTAACCCCACACCAGTGGGAGCTTCAGTTTAATTTTATTTCTTTCTCTCTTTTCTATTTATTTATTTATTGAGAAAAACAAAAAGTCTTTGCTAGCAAGGAGAAATGCAAGGGACTCCTATCCCAGAGGCTGTGACTCTGACCATGAGCGGGAACAGGGGGCTTTTAAAGAGGTGATTCAAAGGCTATACTCCGTGTTCTCTGTCAACTTGTTAATTTGAGAGATAATCATTTCTGTGATCTTGGGGCCATCACCCAAATCTGAACGACTTTATTTCTGTGATGGGGTGTGCTCAAGGACAGATAACTCTGCCTGGGATGGAGAAGAAAGGTAATCCTGTTTCCCCTGAGATGGGGGGTGGAGATTAGGGTAGGGCAGGGAGAGGAAGAGAAAGAAACATGTTTGTTTTAAAAATAAGACACAGTGGCAGAGCAACAAAGGCTATATTCAAAGCAAAAAGTAGACCACTGTTAAATTTCCCTCTGTCAATTTCTACATTCCATTTCTATGGAAAAATGGGTAATGACATTTCCTGCTGGAAGAGGGTGAAATTGGGGGAAATGATCCAAAATCCTTTATCTTTATCAGGTGGGGCATGGACAGTTAAGGGTATTCAGCATTAGGGCAATCCAGAGGTCCACAGTGTCAGATGGCAGGTGACTGGACAAGACCTATATAGGGCAGGGATCATGCTAAGACAACAATAAACAAGACAGCAAAGCATTACTTTTTTGTAAACAATTAGTATTTCAGCCAGTCTCTGTAAACTATAAAGATGGTGACTCATAATCATATCAGTGAAAAACAGATTCAGTTAATCTATGTAGGAGGTTAGGACGATTTGTAGGTCTATGAGATCAGGCTCAGATTGACTCAGGACAACCTTGTGACTCTAGAGTCCTTTGTGATCATTATTATTAGGCACTTCCACACAGGAACCCTTCCTTACTTTCAGTAAGGTTGACACAAATGGACATCTTAAGCCACGTTTTTAAAAAAACTATGACGATGCTTTGACCATACTCTCCTAGCAGGTGTTTAGGACCAATTACTCAAAACCAACCTTGTTCCTACCTACTGAGTCAGCTGGGATTCTCCAGAGGTCACTCTTGGGAACATGTGTGAAGCCTCTTGGCTCCTTTAGCTTCCTTCTACCAGTGATGCCATCTGCCAAGATGGATCAGAGTCTTGCTGACCATATATAGCTTCTCTTGGAAGCCTCAGGGACATTTCCCTCTCCAATGACCCTCTTCTTTGCAACATGTGCATTGGTTGGCTTGTTGTTCTCTAGGATCCTCTCAATCTCTGGGATCAGCAGATCAGGTGACTCATGTTACAAGGCCCAGAGAGAGGTCCCTGTAGTTCTCTGGGTCAAAATGTTGGCTGTTTTTTCTTGGCCCTTTTACTTTATATCCTGTCTATCCTATAGATGATTATGGCTTATTGTCTCAAATTAATTCCAGTTCTGTTAGAAGTAGTACTTCTGGTGTGCACTTAACAGGCAACGTTATAAAGTTTTATAAGGAAAATAGGAAACAAACAGTAAAGCATCTTTGCTGCCAATTTAGCCTCTACAAAGATCCATATATGTATCAACTCAATTCCATACAAGTTTTATTTTCCTTTGAAACTCTTTCACAAACCTAAATACCTTTTACAGTTTGAGGGTGAGGGAGTACTGGAGATTGAACTCTTATAACTCAACCACTGAGCCACATCCCCAGCCCTATTTTGTATTTTATTTAGAGACAGGGTCTCACTGAGTTGCTTAGCACCTCACTTTTGCTGAAGCTGGCTTTGAATTCATGATTCTCCTGCCTCAGTCTCCTGAGCCTCTGGGATTACAGGTGTGTGCCACCATGTCCAGCTAAATACCTTTACCATTTACGCATTTACTTATTATATCCCCTGTTTACTTTGAAATCACAGTAATCTTTACAACAAAAAAAGTCTATCTTTTGAACACAACTTTAAATAAGCTTAATTCTAACCTACTCTGTTCAGAGCCATCCTAACGTGGAGAAGAACGAGAGGCAGAGTCTTAACTCAAGTAAGGGTGGCCTCTTGACAAATCTTAAGAAGTGTTTCATTTCTGAATCTTGATCTTTGCTCCTTTTTAAAATATCATTTTACAAAGTTCCCATGTATTATCTCCTGAGTCTCTGAATATCAGTAATATAATACAGCATTATGTCTGAAACATAATCAAACAGAAAGGTTAAGGAGCTCTTTCCTTTTGTGGAAAAAGTGGCAGAATGTTTTCATGTTTCACATTGTCAACCTTTGAACAAATCAGGCTCTCTCCTCAATAACTTCCACAAGTATTTAAATTCCTATCCCAGTGTAAAGAGTAGCACAAAACTTTATCTATAACTTATAAAACATTAAATGACATAAATAAATACCAACCAATTTTGTTATTTCTATATAAATCTGAAGGGGACTATGCTACAGACAATTTTAGTTGGGAGAACACCAACTTGGTAAAGGGCCTTTCTAAGCTTACATTTAACTAAATTTAACTTTTAAAGTGAAATTTATAATTTATAGCATATGGTAACAATAGTCATAGGTCTACATAGGTTAGCAGTACTAGCAAAAACATCAAAGGGTAGCCTTAGATCTGTGTACATTTAGGAAACAGTGTTAATGATCAGAAATAGATTTAGTCAAAGCAAACAGATCTTTACATAACACTCAGACAAGGCTCAGACAAATGTAGTCCTCAGATATATACATAGTCACATATATTTAGAGTGTCAACTAGATATATACATAGTCACATATATTTAGAGTATCAACTATATTGTTGTAACCTAAAATAAAAGGTATTTATTTGACCATTTACAAACTGATCATTTAAAAGATTTGAAAGCAGGTACAAACCCTAATTCCTCTAAGACTTAGTTTCCCTAAGTAATAAAACCTAACAGATATGAGAAAATTGTCTTCATAAGAGCAGATCAATGTTTCAGACTTTGCTTCATATAAGTACATTAAACTTTAAATAATAATTGACTGTGATAATTATAGCCAATGTAATAATATACACAAACTTTTTGAGATTCACCTTCCATAAACCTGCAACTTACGTAGACATTCAACAACTTATTTATATCCTTATTTTTCTCCTCTCTTTCAACTTGGACTTTAGCACAAGAATATTAATTTACCATGCAAAATACTTTCTCATCTAGAAACATTTCTTTACCTTCTAATTTTCCATACTAAACTATATTTCCATACCTATAACTTTCTTATATCTCTTTTCTAGTTTGAGACCCTTTCTTAAATTCACATTCTAAAGCAATCCTTGTGAATATTATCTGTGCATTTTATGTACACAACAAATTTCATCCCAGGAGAGGGATCAGACAGTCTGGCAAAATCAAAAGCTGTGCTTTGGTCTTTTTTCTCCCAGGTGGCATTCAAGGGGTTGGAGCATAGAATATTTTCTGAGCCTGACCTCCTTATCATTATCACAATGCCATTGACTTTAAGTGAATTCTCCACTGTCAGTTGTACCCAGAGGCTCCTTTTGAGACTTTTGTTTATAGTAGACATATTGATATGCAATGGAAGAGGCCCTTCTCATCCTTTGCTTTAGGCTTCCTTGAAGATGCCTTTGCAGAAGCTGCTGACAAAAGGTGGGTTGGCCTATGTTTCTGTCATTTTCTTTTCTGGGTGCAGTTGCTTACCCTGCCAGTCTTCCCGTGCATTTAGTCTGATGGGAAACTATCATAGCAAGAATCACTCTGCCTAAGTGATGGGTACCCCCTGGCCAAATGGGGTGTACTGTCAGATCTTAAAAGGGGAGACTATTCCTGTCCCCAGATCATAGACTAACGGTGCTGGAACCTACAGCCACGGTCTTAGTGGCCAGCAGTCTCCACCCACCCACCCACCATGGGCAAAAGGGGCTAGAAGGCAGGACAGAGGCCAAGTTCTCTTTGCCCACTTTTCTACAGCCCAAACAGCTTTCCTAGGATTTTTTTTTTCCTTTTTCCATCCCTAGGCTGATGTCCTTGACCCACAGGGATATGATCTGTGACTGCCTGGGACCAGGCTGAGACACAGAGCTAGAAGTGCCAGCACTGGACTTAAAGGATTTAAATCCATTTTTTTTAACTCTTTCTCCTGGTGTCCTGCTATCCTCATACACCAGAGGCAGTGACTTTTGGCACCTTCAAATTAGTTTCGGCCTATTCAGACTCCTTATCATGCAACTGCATAAATGCCTGATCTCTTCCATATACTTTACTTCTGAACAGACCAACTTCCACTGCAAGATTGTATAATAATCCATAAAACTACTCAAAGGCCTGATTGTGTTATAGACAGGCTTATACCTATAGGTGGCCCAGTCAGCCAAGATCTCTCTTCCCAGGAAGAGAGTCTACTGGTGAGATCATTATATCATGGCCCATGTCTTAAAGGGCCAGTAACAGATACAAAAAACACGGAGACATGAGGGAGGATCACCGAAACCATGGCTGACAGATGAGAAAATTTAAAACAGACAGAACTGCACATACAAATTTCTTCCACTTAATTAACCTCTGACAGACCAATTGCAAGATTGCACAAAAAAGAGACACAAAGACAGACAACCAGAGAGGATCCCCAAAACCATGGCCAACAGATGGGAACCTTTAAAATAGACCAGCCATGATCTTTCCCAAGAGACTACCTATAGATCAACACAGTATTGCCCATGTCTTAAAAGGGGCAGTAACAGAGACAAACAAAAACACAGACAGACAACCAGAGGGAATTCCGAAACCCAAGGCCAACAAACAAATGAGAACCTAGGTCAGACCGGAAGGAGCATATATCCCTTGGTTCTCAACTCCTTCTTAACCATGACTCCTACACCAATGGAACCCACAGATGTCCCCCCACAAAGAGAACTCAGATGTGTAGAATTGAGGGTCTCAGCGTGCACACTGGGGGACTTCTTACCAGATGGCCAAGGATGTATCATGACTTTACAGAATTCCGTTTCCTTTTTCTCAAAGTGGACCACAGTAGAGCAACCTATACCCTTCAGAGACAGAAAGTAGGAATTCACCAAAGCAAAGGATCTTCAGCAGCTGCTGGGATGGTCCTTCAGTCCCTCCCTTTACTCACAGGAATGGCTCTTTCAGTGCCGCCTGAGGCGAACTCACCCTTCACCTAATTCTTGATGGCTCTTAACAGATTTGCCACCACCAACCATCCTCAGCATAGAAGTGGGGTCCCTTGCAGAAGGGACCCAAGAAAGCTGCTCTGGGATCCCTTCGTAGTTACCTAATTTGTTGCCAAAAGTTAGGTCCTTATGCCAATCCAGTAATGGTTTTGAGAAGAAGAAAAAAGAAGTTTTATTGCTTTGCTAGCCAAGGGTACTCGAGAAACACCGGGGACTCCTGTCTGAAAAGCTGTGATTCTCCATAATTGTGTGTGTGTGTGTATGTGTGTGCGCGCGCAAAGATTCATGTTTTATAGCATATAGTGCTTAGATTTTGACAAATAACGCAGTGTAATCACCATTATGGTTAAGATACAGACTAGTTCTCTCACTCTGCAAGTTCCCTGTGCCCCTTTAGGGTCACTTCCCGCCCCATACCCATGTTCTTTATGGCAAACACATTCTCCAAACATTAATAAGTTTCTTTGGGAGTAACTTTGCAATGGGTATATGCAAGGCCTTAGTGACCTGTGTGTGTGTTCAGGGAAATTGAAACAAGGGGATGTTTTTTAAAGACAGAAGTAGGGGATTGCACAAGTTATCATGAAATCATAGCCCTTGGGTATAATGATCATTGACAAAGGTGAAGTCAATCCTAGGATGGACAGACATTTTTTGCAGAGGTATTTTCTGTGTAAGGTGGCAGTGGACTTTGGAAAAGATTCTGGCAGTGTCTTTTGTGATCTTGTTATCAGCCGTTAATATGAGATTCCCCTTCTTCACAGCCTTCTGGATTTATTTATGTATTCCTTTATGAATGGACAGAAGTGACTCCATTTTTGCTCAAATAATTTTCACAGTAGCCTTCCAGTCTTTTTTATGTGCATATATACTTACAGGGGTTTTTTGGCATAAATATTTGAAATCTTATTTTCAGAGCATTTTAAACTCTGTAGTTTAAAACATCATTTCTCCAGTCTTGAGTGCAAGGACTGCATAACAGTGAACAGACTCATTTATTTTTTTAAATTTTTTGTAGTTGTAGATGGACAGAATGCCTTTATTGTATTTGTTGTTTTGGTTTTTGTTTGTTTGTTTGTTTGTTTTGTTTTGTTTTGTTTTTTAATGTGGTGCTGAGGATCGAATCCTGTGCCTCACACATGTTAGGCAAGCACTCTGCCACCGAGCTACACTCCCCAGCCCAAGACTTAGTCATTTATTGCCTAATATTAATTCATTATTACATGCCGGGTGCTGTGAGTACATCTGTGTACAGACAGTCAAAGACCCCTGCCCCTGTGGTGTTTGTATTTCACCAGAAATTGACAGATAGTAAATGGTAAAAATAAGAAAATATTATATTTTATATTACAAGGTCATGCTTGCAACGGAAAAAAAAATGAACAGAGAATAAAATAAAAGAGAAAGAAATCTGAGATCTTACATAGAGGGAAACTAAGAAGATAAGACTTGAAATAAGTCCAATGTCCTCTCCAAGGGAACAGCATTTCCCATGGAGGGAGCGGTCCATGTGAAGCCCCAAGATGGTGACACCTAGCATGATCAGGGTGCCCAGAAAGGGCCAGTGCAGCTGGTGCAGAGAACGTGAGGGAGGTGGAATCAGAAAGGGAACAGAGGTCCATGTCATGTAGGACCTTGCCAGCCTTTGTAAAGGCTTTGGCTTCTAATATAAGAGAAACAGGAGCCCAACAATTAGCTTTAGAGCAGAAGAGTGACTTATTCTAATTTATGTTTGAAAAGGAATCAATCTTTGCCATGTGAAAAGCAGAGTCTGGAGGCCTGTTAGGAGGGTGCTGGAGAAATCCAGATCCCTGGACCAGGTGGTGGCAGAAGGCAGAGACAAGGTCAGGTTCTGGATCTATTCTGAAGACACAGTTTCCTGAAGGATTAGATGTGGTCATTAGAAAACAGATAACACATCCAGCCAATTCTCAGGTGATCCTCAGAACATTCTTGAACAAAGACTGTCTTGAATCATGGGACAGACCAACATGAAGAATTAAATAGCTGCTCACAATCTGCTGGTGTTGGGAGAGTAGGAAAAGTCTGCTTCATCCTTTCTAGAGAGCACCTTGGCTGCAAGATGTACCCACAGCTCAAGTATTCTGTATTCCCTTTGACCCAGTAAGCCTATGTCAGGGAATTTATTCCAAGAAATAATGATTAGACATGCAGAGGTAAAGCTACCAGAATGTTTCTTGCATGCTACTCACAACAATGTCAGTGAGAAGCAGTTAAAGAGGACGTGGGCTTTCATGAATAGTGAAGAATTTTGCCAAATGATTTGCGCGTCTCAGTTGACATGGTCCTAGGCTCTTTCTTCCTTTGCTGGCTAATAATGAGGAATTACACTGGTGGATTTTCAAACACTGAACCAATCTTGCTTACCTGAGTAAAATCCCACTTGGCCACGATGTATAATTCTTTTAATGTCCTGCTGGATTCAACAAGGTACCCAAAGGTAGTTTTGCCAGATACAGAATTTACAGTTAATAGTACTTTTCTTTCAGCACTTGAAAATGTGGTGCCCCTCCTTTGGCTTCAGTGAAGCTGAGAAATGTCCTGTCAATCAAATTGGTATTTCCCCCCCCCCCCGCCAAAGATAACACACTTTTTTCTCTGGCTGCTCCTAAGATTTTTTAGAAGTTTAAATGGGATAGGTTTGAGCCTGAATTTCTTTTGTGTTTTTCCTACTGGGCTATGTTTAGTCCTTAAATCTTTTTTGTCTTTGACCAAATTTGAGAAGATTGTAGGCAGCACTTCCTTGAATATGTTCAAATGTCCAGTCTCTTCCTCTCCATTTGGAACTCCAGCAATACGAATAGTAGATAGTTTGTTATGGTCTCGCAGGTCCTTGAAGCTCTGAGGTTTCTTGTTTGCTTGTTTCCTCGTCTCTTTTCTCTGTGTTGTTCAGATCTAGCAGCTTCTCTTTTTTATCTTCCATTTCTTTAGTATAATTTTTTTCATTATTTCAAGAATATTTAGATTGTTATGGAGGCATTTTGATAACAGCTACTTAAAAAATCTTGTCAAAAGGTTAGGAAATAATGAGAATACACAGAACCCAAAAACCTATCCTTACAGAGAATAGTATAAAATGAATACAAAGAGTAACCCAGCTGAGACCTGTGAATAAAATACAAGTAGAAGATGCTACCCTGGAATTTATTTATTTATTTATTTTTGCCTCTTTCTCTTGTACCCACATTGTAAGAGAATCTGAAAGGTTGGGTTATCTCCAAACACAATGAAGTTGTTGGTACCTTTGGTGCATGTAAGCTAGAATTCCTGCAGTCATTCAGTAGAATTGACACTTTTATTTGATTCTGGTAGACAGTGGGCTTCTTAAGATTGGATTTGGGACTGGGGCTATAGCTCAGTGGTAGAGCACTTGCCTAGCATGTGTGAGGCACTGGGTTCAATTCTCAACACCACATAGAACGAAAGAAGGAAGGAAGAAAGGAAGGAAGGAGGGAGGGAAAGAGGAAAGGGTCATGAACAACTAAAAAAAATTTTAAGAAAAAAAAAAGGTTGGATTTGAGCATAGATGGAAACAAATCCTTGGTTTGTCTTTATGGGCACCTCCTTTGAAGAGATGGAATATTGTCCTTCTTGCAAAGTAGATGGTGTCTAGAAAGAGACAAGACCCAGTCCAGCTGGTACCAAGGAGAGTTCTGGAACATGAGATTAGAAGGTGACCCAGCACCAATGGGGCGTGCTTTTTACTTAGTAATGTGATAGGATTTCCACATTCTGAGAAAAGGCTCCTTCCCAAAATGGCTCCTTCCCCATACACATACATTCTCTCTTAGATTCTTGAAAATTGTAAATATTGTACAACCCCTTTATTAGAAATAAGCTTAAATTAATACATGGAGAAGTATTATATTGATTAAATTCTCACAATGGTGAGTAATTAGAGCTGTTCTTTACAGCATTTGGTTTTATTAATCATTGGTTTCTCTTCTCCTTGGCATAGCTTTGGAGAGTTATTCCATTTATCTCCAGGGCTTTGGAGGCAGCTTGATCTCTCAGGGTCATTACTTGCTATGCACTCTTAGACAAGTTGCCTAGACTGTCTGAGCTTTAACTTTATTACCTGTGTTAAAGGGATCCGTCATTTATTTTCTCCACAGAATGCAGTCTGGTATAATAGAAAAATAATGGCTTTGGATCCGACCTGTGTGAACCCAACTTAAGTTTCTTAATATTTATAAACCTTAGTTTCCTCATTTGTAAAATGGGAACAAACATGCCTTTCCCTCTTTGTCATTGTGATAACACCTGAGGTGAGGTCAAGGGGCAGAGGGCGGGGCCCGACTTCACAATGGAGGAAATGAGGCTTGGAGAGTGAGTGACTTGCTGAAGGGCACATCACTGTAAGTGGACTTCTGCCCAGAAGGCCCATCTCCATGATCCTGCACTAACATTGAGCCTCTGGAGCTGCCCTGTGCAAGAGTGGGGCCCACCCAGCCTGGGAGGCCTCAAAGCTGGAGGAGCAGGAGATTCCCTGATCATGTCAAGGTCATCTTCTGATGTGGTCCCTCGCCAGCCATAAGATGAGGAAGAGCTCTGCAACAGATCTGAAGTGAGCCAGCCCCTCAGCTCCTCACCCAGGTCACAGAGTCCTGCAGAGGGCCCCAAAGCAGAACAGCTCCCTCAGCAAGCCCTCCCCACTCCTGGGAGAGGCTCCCCCAGCCAGTACGAGGCAGAACCAGGGGCACAGCCTCAGCAATCTCCAAGCCCTCCAACCATCCGACCAGATGGGATACTGGTGTGGGACAGGAGGGCAGGTGCCCACGTGCATTCCTACAGGGGCCCTCCTCCGAGAGGAGGGACTGAGGGAGCGGGGAGGCATGCACTACTGAGGTGAAACCAGGAGCCAGGGAGGTGGAACGAGAAAGGGCAGAGAGGCAGTGGACAGCCGGGCAGCAGGCAGCTTCAAGAAGGTGATGGAAAACAGACCTCGTCACTCACACACTGTCCATGAGTGGCACAGAGAAGGTCATGTGTTCTCTCCGCTTCACATGGGCAAGGACTGTCATCTGTATATTTTGGCGCTATGACCCAAGTGCCTGAAACTGTGCCAGGAGTGTAGTGAGCACTCAGGGAAAGCTGTGCATCCCATAATTTTCAAGGGTACCAAAGGCTTGTCCATCTCTGAGCCACAGATATCCTGGCCAGTGGACACAAAACACTTTGCCAGTGGATCAGGTCCATCTCTGCATTTTTATTTCAGGATCAAATTACCACTCACAGTGGAAGAGATTGCCAACTTTGGGGAGGGTAACAGGGAGCTGTTTGTGAGATCCAGTACCTACAGCCTGATCCCCATCACTGTGACCGAGGCAGGCCTCACCATCAGTTGGGTCTTCTCCTCTGATCCCAAGAGCATCTCCTTCAGCGTGGTCTTCCGAGAGGCAGAGGACACACCACTGGACCAGTGCAAGGTAGGCTGGGCTCCTGCCTGGGGGCCTCATGTACATACCAACATGCCAGGGCAGCCCTCTCCCAGAGAAGGCTCTGCTCTCTTTGAGCAGGCCTTATCCGGAATGTTCTAGGTTATGTCATACAGAGCAGGCAAAGCACCTGGGGCTTATCCAGCTTGGGGAAGAAAAGACCCAGAAGCTCAGAAGAATGCTCTTCAAATGTCTCAGGGTCACTCCTATGCCTGACAGATCCATTTTGACCTTAGGATAAATCAGTAGGTGAAACTTAGGGAGAACACAGATGTAGGACACAATTTAAAAAAAAAAAAATATTTTTTAGTTATAGATGGTCACAATACCTTTATTTTATTTATTTTTTTATGCAGTGCTGAGGATCGAACCCAGTGCCTCACACATGCTAGGCAAGAGCTCTGCCACTGAGCCACAACCCCAGCCCCTCCCTATAGGACTCAGTTTGGAGGATGATTTTCTCACAGACTTGTGCAAAAGCAGGAATGGGTCACCTTGGAAGGTGTGAACTCTCTGCTCTGGTTATTAGCATAGGGTATTCTGCATCTCATCTGCTAGGATAGCAGTAAAGACAGCCCCGGTTTATCACTTGGAGGTGGGGCTAAGAATTGGTGACACATGCCAGTTCATGAACTCCTACACATTCTAGGCAGGGAATGTTGACACTGTAGGGACTGTGGTCCTCACCTTGGGCGGCAATGTTAGAAACATCTGGAGAACTAAAACCCTGAGGCCATATCACTAAATCAGAATCTCCCAGCCTTTCCTGTGGGATTCCAGTAAAGAGCTCAGGTTGAGAACCACTGGTACAGATAAAGGGGCTGGAGCCACAGCAGAAAGGATGGGTAGAATCCAGAGCACAGGGGCAGAGGGCATCGGGGCTCCAGGAATGGCTGATCCAGTATGGGGTGAGGAAGAGAGAATCCCACACCTGGGGTCTGAATCCCACTGCAGCTCTGCAGAGGGAAGGCATGGAGGGTAGCGGAGGGTCATGGGAGGGATGGTGGAGCAGTCAGCTGCTCTGGACCAGGGCAGAAAGCTGATGTCTATATTTTGCAAAAACAGCAAGGATCAAGATGGGGACGAGCAGCTTGAAGTCACATGACGCCATAACTCTGTGAAGTCTCTGCAATAATGTCCCTCGAGTATCTGGTTCCCTGAGCACCGAGGGGCTCTGTGAGGATGAGGAAGGCAGAGAGCAGAGAAGCAGGCTGGGGCACAGTGGGGTACACAACCACCTCTGTTCTGGTTCCAGTGTCTACAGAAGGGTGAACGTCTGCTCTTCGCCGTCTCTGCTGTGTTGGAGTCTCCTCGTTGTGGAATTGCTTGGCCCTTTCCATTCTCTACAAACTCATGGATTTTTTTAATACTATTTTCTTAGTTGTAGATGGACACAATGCCTTTATTTATTTTTATGAGGTGCTGAGGATCAAACCCAGTGCCTCACACATGCTAGGCAAGCACTCTACCACTGAGCCACAACCCCAGCCCCAAACTCACTCTTAAAATGTAATTCCACCCCCTCAAGATAGCCTTGTTTACTGGGATCTTGTGTTCCTTCTTTAAACTGCTCTGTCCCTCACTTCCTCTGGGGCTTACAGCCAGTGCCACAGCCTTGCTTTGGGGCTCTTCCTCCCTGAGCAGAGGGCACCTCCACTTGGAGGGCTACTCCTGGCACCTTGGCCTCCGGCTTTTCCATACAACCCCAGATTCAGCACTGCTGAGAGTCCAGTCCCTCCAGGGCCATAGTGGATCAATAGCAGTGTGGCCGGTGTGCCTATCAGCTTCTCATGAAGGACCTATACCTGTCAAGGGCTTACCAAAGTGTCTTCACTGCCCACCAGGCGCCACCCAGGCTAGACCCTGAGGAATGTCAGCAGGGAGGATCAGGTGGCAGATCAGGTGTCTAGACCTTGGCTGTCCCACCTGCCCCCACATGACTGAGCCATAGGCCTCTCCCCTGCTCATTCACTTACCCACCAAGTCCTCCTGTCCCTGGGCAGTGAGCTTGAGCTCTGGGTGGCCTTCCTGGGGTTCTGGCAACCACTCTTTCCCCACAGTGGACACCAGGGGGCAGAAGAGCTCATATACTAGTGCTCAGGTACTTCTGGACTTCACAGGCTCACTGTCACCAGCCAGCCATGGGATGGCTGTGATCTCTGCCAGAGGTCCCCCTGAAAAGTGTTATCCCAGAGCAGCCTTTTCCAGGCATGCACCCTTGGTATCCATCCCAGGGACTCCCTGTGTGCCCCCTTCACTAGTCTTGTCCTTATGGGAAATGACAGGGACTGTGCAGATTGCAGTATTCAATTGCACAGGTGTGAAGACAAGGAACTGCACTAGGTGCTTGGAATCTATAGACAAGCAGTTATTGAGCTTCTACTGTATACTAAGCCCTAGGGCCCATTGGGGATAAAAGCTGAAGGGACAGCATGAGATCTGCCCTCGGAGCTCACAGTGCCGGGGGAGAGAAGGCCTGGAAAATAATACCTGTGATTCCAGGTGGAGTGTCATGATGGAGGTCAATGGGTGCAGAGGGTGCAGCTGGAAGGGAACCTATCCCAGCCTCAAGAATGATGACCAGGGGGTTGTGGCTCAGTGGTAGAGCACTTGCCTAGCATGTGTGAGGCACTGGGTTCGATTCTTAGCACCACATATAAAAATAAATGAATAAAATAAAGGTCCATCAACAACCCCCCCCCCAAAAAAAAAAAAGGAATGATGACCAGGGAGTGATACCCCTGGGCTGATGTGGAAGGCCACACTGGAAGAAACCAGGAGCAGCAGTTATAAGGCAAGGTGAGAGAGGGTGAGGAGCGTAAGAGGAGAGTGCAGGTGAACGGAGCCTCACAGGACAGCCATCCCCAGTGGCACCCATAGACACGCCCTACCCTGTGCCACCCTCTCTCCCGAGCAGCCTTCTCCATTAAGGTCATGACCCCTGATAAAAGAAACAGTGAACCAAGGACTTGAGGCCCCCAGTGTGCAGACCATTGGCCTGAAGCCTGGGACAAAGCAGAGAACAGGACCCAGGCCCTGGCCTTTCTCTAGGCAGAGGACCCATCTTTGGCCAGAAAGCTTGATGGCAAGCTTAGGGCCTCAGAGGGAGGCAGAGGGGAAGCTGGGACTGAAGAAAAGAAACAAGCCCTGTCAATCGAGACATAATTCACGTACCATGTAATTCACCACGTGAAGTACACCATGCAGTGGGTTCGGTGTATTCAGAGTTGTGCAGCCCTCACTCCTCTCTACCTTGCATCATTTTTGTCATCCCAAAAAGACATCCTGTGCCATTAACAGTCACTTCCCATCCTCCATCTACCACTACTCTCTACTCTATGAATGTGCTGATTCCAGACACACTGTGTGAATGGAATCACGCGGTACCTGCTTTTTGTGATCATCTTCTTTCACTTAGTGTAGAGCCCTTGCTTTGTACCAGGGCCCCAGGGCACTGGAGCCCACGAAGAGATGGAGAAAACAACTTGGGCTGCTCCACAGACATGCCACCTCCATCAGACACAGCCACCCAGGTGCTGAGGGTGGTGGGAGACACCCCAGAGCTTAACACAGCAGAGACCTGCCCTCTCAGGGTCACACCAAGGAGACCCTGGCCCCCTACCCAATCCAGAGCAGTGTGTGTGTTCTTGGATCCCAGAGCCCTTGTTAATTTCCACCAGACTTTTTGATATTTTTTTAAATTTATTTAAAGTAACAATGGGAAAATAGCAGCTAAATGAATGAAAATTCTGTGGAATAGAATGTTTGAAAGATATGAAGAGCATTATTTGAAGGAACATGTGGTATCTGCTTTACCAGATCCTCTTGAGAGGACGAGCTCTCCACGTGGCTCTGTTCTGAAGGCTGTAAGTGTGAAGTTCAGGACAGGACACATGGGGGTCCGCAGGTGACAGACAGCAAGACGGCCTCTGCCTGAGCAGCTCCTTCCACACATGCCTGGAGGAGTGTCTTAGCCAGGCTCGGAAATGTGAGGTTAGGGACCACAGAAGAACTCAACCCCTCAGCCTCCCAGGATTCTGAGTCCCTCGTGGAAATGGAATACTGCAGAACAAGAATGGAACTGAATAAGATACCATGCAGAACAGGGTGCCCCAGAGCCTGCACACAGCAGTCCTACCTAATATGGCTGCTGCATGCTTCTCTGTCTCCTCCGGACTCATCTAAGCCCACCTGCCCTCTCACCCGCATCGGCCCCCAGTCTGCACAGACACACCCTCGCATCAGGAACACCCTGCACACCCTCCTTCCGGGCCTTGTGATTTTTCCTTCTGATTTCTCCTTGACCCATACATTTAAATTTCTAATTTAGTTTCTAAATATTTTAAAATTTTCCAGAGATGTACTTTTGATTTCTGGTTTAATATCCCAGATGTGCAGGACTGTTGAACTGTTCCCCAGACAGGGCGATGAGTTGGATCAGAAATATAAGAAATAAGGGAAATAAAGACAAACAAGCAGAAATAGACGAAGCCGGACTCAGTGGGTAAATCAGCCCTAATAGGGTCTGATTCAACAACACACGAGGCTCCACGTTTTATTTTATAGATTTTAAAAATCAAAGGGATTCACTGGGAAAAGGCTTCTTGGGTAAACAGGATGAAGTCTGAGCCAAACAGCTTAGTATTGGGGCTTATCAATTTGCGCCCATCTCTTCTACCTCCAGGCAGCTGGAATTTGAATTTGAGGCTTTTGAACTAGTAAATTCCATAACAGGCATGGAATTCTCCTTATCAACAGGAGTCACCTGCAAATGGTTGGTTCCCTCAGCGCCTTCACTGAAGGATTCCCAGGAGAGGCATCTCAGTGTCCAGGGTTACGTAATTCAAAGCAATGATTCATTCTCAGCTCCCAACAAATTAATTCTATTGTAACCAGACAAAATCCTTTGTATAACTTGGATTCTGACTTGTCCAAGTTCAGTGTCACCTCTTCTGGCCAGTCTTCCCTACCATTCTGCCTCCTCTCCCTCCTACCAGGCTGGCCCAGTCTTCCTGTGGCACCGACTCCACCAGAACTCCGTGTGATTTTTGTCTGTCATCTCCATTAAACCCCAAGATCCTTGAGGACAGAGCGTTGGGCAGGAATTTACTTCACTTTGGGAACTTCTGATCAACATGTGGGTCTTTGAGAAATATGCAGCCATTTTCAAGTTTGAGTTGAAAAGCCATCTCATTTTTATAATTATTTTGGATTTGATCATTTTTGTGTAGGTTAAAAATGATTAATAGGAAAAAGTAAAAACTGAACATAAAGAAGATTGAATATCTGAAAAAGATACATTTAATTTTTTAAAGAATAAAAATGGTCACTTCTGAGGTAGTTTGTCACATTAGGAACTTAAAGTGTGAAGGTGCCACTGTGGTCTGTAGAGCTTCTGGTGCACATTTAAGATTTGGGACATTTCATAAGACAAGATCCTCTAGGTGCTTGTCACTTCTTGGGGTTAAAAAAAAAAAAAAGAAAAAGAGGAAAGAAAAGAAGATAAAATATTTGATTAAATTTTTGGTTGATTTTGTTTTATTTCCTACAATAACTGTGGTTTTAAAGTGGGGCCCCTGTCTTAACTGGCCAGCAGGTAGAAGGTCCTGCCCTGGTGGGAGAGACTGGCCATCTGAGGTCCCCGGCCTGGCCCTGGCCAGCACACACCATCCGCTCAAATTTGGCCTCTGAAAACAAGACCCTTGGAAAATGGCCTGAGAAAATAAATGTTTCCTGGGACAAATTTATCATTCCCAGAGAAAACAGAAAGTAAACAGGAAACTCAGGGCCTCATTTGGAAAGATGAAAGGGTGCTGGGGCACGTGGGCCAGCCAGGCTCAGCTAGGAGAGGGGCCAGCAGCTTCATGAAGTGCCTGAGGCATCATCATCTGGAAAGAGGTCTTGGCCCATCCTGTGAGACCAAGGGCAGCCTCGGGACCAACAGGATACAGCTGGACACATGGATGTCACCTAAAATAAACCCAGGGAGCTGGCGCTGGCTGTAGTCAAGGAGGCTGGGGAGCCAGCTTTTGGGTCCAGATAACACTCATACAGCCCCCCTGCCACAAGTGTCACCAAACTCAGAGTGTGCAGATAGCACCCTACCACTCCTCCTGTGACCCCCAACAGAGCACTCAGCCTCCTCCCCCGAAATGAAAGATCCCCCCAGAGCAGTCATGAGGTTCTCAGCCTCTGATGTGTTTTTTCATCTATTTTTCCCCCCAGGTCCTCATTCCCACGACCAGATGCAATTCCCACAAGGAGAACATCCAGGGCCAGCTGAAGGTCCGCACACCCGGCATCTACATGCTGGTGTTCGACAACACCTTTTCCAGGTAGGGCCTCCTTCGCCAGCATCCAGATGGAGGCCCCTGGTCTCTCATGCCTGTCTGTCTCCTCTTCTCGGCCACAGTGTGAACACTAATGATTGATTAGATCATTCTTCTGTCATTAGTTTTTCATTTTTTTTGGGGGGGGGGGGGTACTAGGAATTGAACCCAGGGATGCTTTACACCACTGAACCACATCCCCATGCCTTTTTATCTTTTATTTGGGGACAGGGTCTGGCTAAGTTCCCAAGGCTGGCCTAGAACTTGTGATCCTCCTGCCTCAGCCTCCCGAGTTGCTGGGATTACAGATGTGCACCATACCTGGCTGTCAGCAGGTCCTTGTTAACAGGGCTCTGTTCCAGTGACTGTTAGGATTTTTGACACTTACAGTGTGTCACCACATGCCAGCAATTTCCTCCAGCCCCACAGAATTTCCATGCCATGGGGACTGCCTCTGCTCATGTCACTGGACTCTTAATGCCCAAAGAAGGGGCTCAGGAAATACAGTGGAGAGGCCAGACAAATGCGTGAAGGAGAAAGAGAGGAACGGGAGGTAGGAGAAGAAAGCTTGAGAGAAACAGATCTAAGACTGCAAGGTGAAGCCCCTGGGCCTTGTCACAGGAGCAACCTGGGGCGTCTATGGGACACAGTAAAGATTACAGCAGGGGCCTGGGCTATGGCCACCTCCCTCCCCACATGGGCACTTGATTTTGAGCATAATAACTAAACAGGGCACTCAAGAAAAACTGTGCTACTCACTTGCCACCACCAGGGCCTGAACTCCCAGGGCTGTAGCCAAGGATGTCCACTACAGGACAGGCCAAAGGATGGCCTTCCCATATCACCCCTTTTCTGACCCTTCCCTGCACTCCCCTGGGGAAATGAACTCCCCCGAATCAGCAGGACTTCAAGGTATGCCCAGCATGTTCAAAGAGCTGCCTTTAGAGCCCCCACCTAAGTGGTCACTAGCCACGGCCCCTCCTGGCAGCAGGATGGGGCAGCAGTTAGCACTTGCTTTTCCTACTGTGGGCCCTACTTGCACCCAGTTTCTCTGAGCTATGGCAGCAAGAACTGTCAGTGCCTCCCCAGCTTCCCGGTGGATTGATGGAGAAGCCAAGGAGAGGCAGCCAAGGGCAAAACACAGCCCCAAGCAGGCTCCCAGTGATCGCTGGAGGAGGCAACAGTGCTGTGGTGAACTGTGGCCAGGGCCCCCCGAATCATCTCAGAGACTTACTTGAGCTTTTAAAAGCAAAGATGGCATAGGATCTGCATGCCGAGGTGGAATGAGGCCCATGGCGCCTAGCCTCATGCCTCCTCCAGCACCTGGTCCATCTACTCCCCCAGGCAGCCCTGAGGGTGAAAGGTTCATAGCCTGTGGCAGAAAGGACATTATTCCCCAAGACAACCACGGTGACATTCCAAGGCCATCTGACCTTTTGCAGGGTGAGAAACCTGTAAGACAAGCAGGAAAGGGGCCCAGGGGCCTGGGAGAGGCTGTGTTCTCTGGAATATTGGTCTCCCTGGGGAAATCCAACACCCACACCCAACAAGGGTCACACAGCTACCACAGGAGGCCCCCATTGAGCCTCTACTCCCCTCAAGTTTTCAGCTCTCAGGGTGACACCCTCCCTTTTCCATTTCTGTTTCTTTAGGTTTGTCTCAAAAAAAGTATTTTACCACTTGGCAGTTGACCGGCCTGTGATCTATGATGGAAGCGATTTCCCGTAGCATGAAACACCCGGACGGTAACTTCACTTCATCCACAGGAAACACTACATTTCCTCTCCTGCCACATGAAGCACACACACACACACATACATCCAAAAAAAGAAAAAAGGAAAAAAAAGAAAAAGAAAAAGAGAAAAAAATGGCTGTGCCCAGGCTCACTGGCTTGCTGCTCTGGAAGAAGCCCTGCACTGCCGCTGCTCAGAAGCTGAGCTTCTCGGGGCACTGTGTACTCTGTACCATGCACCTGTCCCTTTTAGCCCCATGGCTCCTAAGGGCTCAAGTGACATTTCCATTGATGACATTTCCCAGCTGTCCTTACACCCAAAGGGACATCCTGCCAAAGGTGGAAACCTCAGGAGACCGCCAGCTTCTCCTAGGTGCGCTGTTGATTGCAGCCTCCTGTGGAGAGTTTCATAAGACCCCTGTGGCCCTGATTCCCACCCCTGGAGAGGGATGTCCTGCTTTGTTCCACCCTGCACTCAGCCAGGCTTCCTGGTGACCCTAGCCACACCCTGTGAGTCCTCAGGCTCTGAGGCCCTTGAGGACTCCCAGGAAAAGGAGGCCATGCGGCCACCATGCAAGTTGAGGCACAGGGGTTGGGGGTGCATCCTGTCACGTGGCAGTCCCTTAATGCCCCAGTGAGTCTGGGGCTGCTCCAGTACTCAGCAACTTCGTAGGGGCCTCTGAGGTGAATTTTTCCTCCTGGCCCTCTGTCTGGGTGACCCCATTCCCAGGCAAAGCCCTCCACTCATAGCTCAAAATATCACCCTAAGAATCAACTGAAGATAATCCAGGACACAAAGCCCACCCTTCTCAGGACCTCCAAAGCCCAAATGCTGGCTGAAATTGACACCATGCCCAAGGTGCGGAACTATGCTTTGGCCTTCAGGGCTCGCTGCAGGCACGGCTTACTAATGAGCAGAACCCAGGCAAGACCACTCTCAAACACTGGGGCCTTCTTAGCAAAATTCTTTGGTAACTTAAGAACCAAAGTAACAGAGGAAACAGCCATACAAAGGAAGCAGAGACATAAATTATTCTTGGTCCCTCGTCCCCACCTGCCAGATTCCCAATACCCCACTTGTCACTTCCTTCTGTTCAGCCTGCACTGACACCCAGGAAACATCACCCCTGGACGCAAGGGGTCCTGTTTCCTTTTCCTGGACAAGAGTAAAATGCTCTTCATGTTCTCTGTGGCCCTTCTCCCAGCTCAGACAGCTCTACTTCGATGGCCTTTGTGTCCTATGTGAAGCCAGTCACCTGCAGTCAGGTCCCAGGTACTTCCACAGGACATCAGACAAAATGGCCAAGGGTGAGCAAAGAAGCACCATAGAGGTTGACTGAGGATCTGAGTGCGGGGCCCAGCCGTTGCTCCAAGCTGGCCTTGGGACCCAAGGCCAGTCAGACCAACTCTCAGAACCCTGGACTGATTGATTTGGAGGGACTGAGAATGGGACAAGGACTCCAGGCCCACCATGCACCACGGCCTCAATCATATCACTAGCAAAAAGGATGCTCAGGGGCCATGAGTAAGGGGACGTAGCCTCTGACATGGACTTGGGCCTTGAAACAGGAGTGGGCACTTGCCAGTAAGGAGTGCAAGAATGGCCAACAGCTTTTTCAGAGAGCTGGGCCCTTTGTATTCTGGGTCTCAGAGCAGCCTGTCGGGCAGAAAGCCACCAGGTACTCTTGTCTCTTCCTCACCAGGGCCTGACTGCTCAGCACTGAGACAGAAAATGGCAAGACCCCCAGAGATGCCCTATCCTGTGTCCTCACAGGCATGCCCATGGCCTGAGATTACTCAGGAGCAGATTATCCTTCCTTTGAACCCATCTACCCCTTCACAAAGAATCATCCAATGTCATCTTGTTCCCGCGACAAAGAAGCTATCAAGAGCCCCAGTACAGTCTGAGGGTCTTATTTTGAGTGTTTGGCTTTCCCAAGATGCCTTGGAGACTGGCCTGGCTGATGGCCTTCAACTGGTATCCACACTACAGTCTGCAACAAAAACCACCTTTCATTGAGTAGCTGATGTGTTTGGGGCCTATGAGGGACCTGCGGCCGTTCATCTGAGTTCCATTCTAAATATCTGTCACTTGTCACAGCAGAGGACCAATTGCACCTTCAAAGACCACCTGGCCCTTGTGAAGCCAACCAGAGTTACTCCTCCCAGAGAGCTGGGCCTGACCTTGGCGCGGCCCCCCTCCAGCATTGACTGCCCTTGTGTGGAAACTGGCCTTTGCCCTGGACTGAGGCGACCTAGTGCCTAGTGGCCCTTCCTCTTTGGTTTCATTAGCATATTTTTTGTGCTGAATGGACCTTGGTAGTACATGAGTTCACCGTTCAGGCTCCAGTGTGCTGTGCACCGTGTCGCTAGAGAACGTCTTGGCCTATTTAAGTGTGACTTTTACAAATGGCTTTATTCTTTTAAACAGTTCCCAACTTTACTGAGGTTTGAAGGTTGGGGTAATTTTTATTTTTTAATGCAAATGACAATTGATGAATTACTGCCAGAGATGGCAGCCCCAGCTAGACTGAGCGACACTAGAAATCCCCTGGGATCCCAGATTACTTTTTTTGTTTGTTTGTTTGTTTTAATAGCAGTCCCTTGGGAAAGCTCAGCTCTGGGGATAATGATCATATTTAGTAATGATACGAGCCGCCTTGTTCACCTACCACTGAAGCCACAATCACCTTCGCCCAAGAGATACACCAACCACCAGACACGCTCATCCACCAACAAGGAAGTGTGTTTGCAATAAAATGTGCTCCTCCACATCTGAGTGGACTCTACAGCACAATGGACTCCAGGTAGACTCGACCAAGAAGAGGCAAAGAAATTCTTAAGAATCTGGAACTGAAAAACTCCATGGGGTTTGGAAAGTAGAAATGAAAAACCACATAATAAAACTCAAAGGAGATGGTGCTTCTGAAGATTTTCAGCTGTCACCTAAGGTGGTGAAGCCACTCCAGGCCCAGATAAGAGGAAATTTCACTTGGAGATGAAATTTCAGAGTCTGTTTCATGTGATTAGATGGTGTGATGTGGTCAGGTGGTTTATGAGTTGCATTTGTAAAAGTCCACCTGAATGGTTCTACCTGTGAGAATTCTTTAGACCAAGAAACCAGCTTGGCTCTGAGGTATTGGGAAGTAAAGCAGAGAGAAACCCTTGGTGGTGCTTAGAACCAAGGACTCTCACAAAGACCATAGAGACAACTCTTCATGTTTACAAAACTAGGTGCCTCTCAGTGGAAGCTTTCTTCATTTAATTGCAGTTCTTCCAAGGAAACGGAAGACTGGATTCATTAATTCCCTTTTCTCTCTTAAGCACTTTTTTAAAATAATAAAGTATAACTTTAAATTGTAGGAGAAACATCTCTGATGGGGGGGGGGAAAGCTTTTCTAGAACTTTATGAATGAGTGTCATCTGGAGGTGCTCTGCCTCTGGTGACTGCAGGGTGACACTCAGCCTTCCCAGGAAGGCTTCAATTGGAATGCACTTTAATCAATGAATCCTCACTTGAGTGGCCTTATGGGATGGCGAGTCAGGAGCCCATTTCAATCTTATCTGCCAAAGAATTACTCAAAAGCACATCAAATACCAAACCTCACCAACACAGTAGGGGTGAGAAATTTTTGTATCCCAAAACATATTCCTTTATAACATCTGCTACACCATTTGGAAATATTTTTAACCTCAGAATTTAAATAAAGTAAACACTATGACCTTCAGAGTGTTGTCTTGCATTCCTTTGAAAAGAATGAGGAAGGTAAATGATAAAGTCCCCTAGACCTGAGTAGGAGGTGAGCTTCCCCTCGACGAAGCAGGGTATCTTTTTTCTCTTTTTTTAATATTTTTGGTGCATTAGAATTACAAGTAATAGTGGATTCATTTGGCCTTTATTCACATGTGCATCTAACAGTGTAAACAATGTCATTCCCCAGTGATAGGAAACTGAGATGGGCGAGTGATAAATGAAGGGCAGAGACCAAGCAGAGATCCACACCAAGGTTTATTTGTCAAAGCTAACAAATAAAGGCCATCCCTCTATAAATAGGAGAGAGGCCCCCAGATGTTCGGGGCTCAGCTTTTGTGGGGTAGGGGTTTGGAGCTGGAGCTGTGGCGCTATGGGAGAGGCTGGGGGTGCTTGCGTCAGAGATGGGCGGATGGGACTAGCTTGGGATTGGCTTAGATCCATGGCACCATGGGCTTTCCAGAGTCCAGGGGTCGTGTCCTTCTGGGATTGGCTTAGGGTTATGGTACCATGGGGTAGGTCACTAATGGGGCTGGGGGGAGTTTGGGTAAGAGGAAGTACAGGGAAGTGAAACTTAACACTTAAGATGATGCTCAGATGTTAAATCAAGACCCAGGACCTTCCCTTTCTCTCCCCTCCCCCTTTCCCAGTCTACATGCTCTACTCCTGATCCCTTTGCTATTATTATTATTATTATTATTATTATTATTATTATTATTATTATACCTTTTATAGTGACTTTACAAAAGGGCTCAAGCCTGCAGGTAGAGTTCAGCAGCCGCCTTGTGGCCTGGCATTTGTATACTTCCTGGTTCACCAAGAGGTTGGTAGTAGTCAGACCCACTGAAGCAGATGTGTCTTCCAGGCCGCCCCCTCTGCCAGCTGAGGTTCTACCCCAGTCCCATGGCCCCCGCTTTCCACGGCACTCAGCACTTTGAGCAAAGAATCAACTTCTTATTGGCTAGAGTAATGGAGTGGGGGACAAAAATGACAGATGGCCTAAAACCACGAATTAGCTGATGGGTGGTGCTGGCAACCGGAAGAGAAAGGGGGTGAGCCCTACTGCCCCCCCCCCCCCCCGCTCACCCTGCCCTCGCCAGGGCAGCAAGGAGCTTCCAGAGGGGCATGTTGAGCTCGCACTTTAATCAATCACAACTCCACATGTGGGGTGACCAAGGGCTCAAAGGACACCTCCCAGCACCCCCTTCCTCCTCCACTCCTCCCCCTGCCCCCAGATTTTCTCATGGCTGCTTCTTTAATCACGTTTTCTTTAACTCTAGTTCCCCTTCGAGGGCAAAGGGCTAGATCTCCTTCATCATCTTCTCCCCCGATCTCCAGAGCATAGAGCAATGTGCCAGACACAAAGGGCTCAAAACAGTCAAGACCCTGGTCAGTCCTAATGCCAGGGTCAGCTGAAAGGTCATCAGCAATTCCATTGGCTGGACAATTCTGCCAGGGACAGAGACTCCTCAAGCACTCCCCAGGCAGAGAAGGCAGGCCTGCAAGCTGTGGGGAGCCTGGATGTGAGCTGGTCCCTTCGTCCTCATGTTAAAGATGCCCTCCAGCCCCACCTCTGTCTAGTGACAGGTGAAGTGATGGAAAGTTGGTTTACCTAATTGCCCCCAAACCACACAGCCGGATTTCTTTGCTAACCCAGCTGTTCCTCTGGACGCTTAGCAGCCACATGGCCTGTGGGTTAGAATGAGATCAACTGAGACACGATGTCTGTGCTACATCTGAGGTGGGATCTGGGGACCCCAGGTCAGAGCCCCCCATTCCCTCTTCACCCTAAGATGGCCTCACATCTGACTCCAGGTAATGTCAGCCCAAGTCAGTGTCCAGAGACTCCCTGGCATAGAGAGGTCACCACCTCTCCCAGCCACAGCCGCCCACAGGTGCTGAGGACCTGAAGACCCCAGTGACTCAGAAAGGCCCGGGTGGCGAGGTCAGCCCTTTCGGTTTGAAGATGCATGGGAAAAATCTCCTCTGGCAACCCACACACATCTGAAATGCAAATAGACAAAACCTGCCCCCCAAGTTAAGAAAATGGATATGTTTTTTAAAGGCACAGTTGAAGCTGAAGCCATTAAAAGCCAGAGGAAGCATAGCTAGTACGAAAGGTGTTCGAAGTGGGTTAGGGTTGAGAGAAAGGGCAGCCTTTGGCTTTCCCCACACTCCCCAGCTTCTGACGAAAGGTGGCGAAGTCAGCAGCATGATCATCAGCCCCAGGCTTTGATGTGGGCCCCCTTCCCATCCCCTGAGCTCTGCGGGAGGACAGACTGGTGTGTTGTCCTCACACTTTCTGGGCCCTCTGCACTCCGGTGACCTCAGCGCTTACCTGAGGCCTGTGGTGTGTTATGCCTTCTTAGTGAAAAAAACCACAGATGAGACAGGCCCGGCCTAAGACGCAAATAGGAAGGCCTCATCCCCAGACCCATTCAGCTTCGGGCCTGTGGGTCCATAGAATCAGGGGTGATTGATTCCACGGGGGCCTCCCCAGCTTTCTGCTCCCCAGGCTGACTCCAGCTGAGCTGTGGGAGAGAAGGAAATCGTCCCTTAAAGACCAGAACACCTTCCAGGTCAGTGGATCATGTGTGTCTTCTGCAGGCATGAGAAAGGACAGCTGGTAAGAAGGGAGAGGCGTAAAATGATAGGAGAACAAAGAATTGATGAGAAAAGGGAACACAGAAAAGGCCTTCCCCAGAGGCTCGGAAGCAAGACCCAGAAGGCTAGGTTAGCCAAAGCCATCTTTCCTCCCAGAGGAAGGGAACAGAAAGAAAATAGCAGTGTCGGTGTGGCCGAAGCCAACCATCACATCCAGAGGAGGCAGTGTTTTAACATAAGCAAGACCTGGACCATTGGCTGAGAACCAGAGGCACTGACTGCAGATAATTCAGGTTGTTCCTCTGCCTCTGGAGCCGGCTGCAAGGCCTCACGTGCTTTCACAGAAAGGCAACAGAGAGGGGCAGTAGCCTCAGTCCTTCCAGGAGGACTTTGCACAAGAGATGGGGTCCAGTCGGATGCGGTGGCGCACACCTGTAATTCCAGTGACTTGGGAGGCTGAGGCAGGAGGATCACTGGTTTGAGGCCAGCCAGCAACTTATCAAGGCCCTAAGCAATTTGGACCCTGACTCAAGATAAATAATAAAAATGACTGGGGATGTTGCTCACTGGTAAATCTAATAACAAGCTCCCTGGTATGAAATCATTCTTTTTGAGTTACCAAAAAAAAAAAAATGAGAGATGGAATCCATGAGTGGAACCAAAGGTCTTCATAAAGACAGCTCAACCACACCAGCAGAGACCCCCCCACCCCCAGAACGGTTTGGTGTTCTCAGAGGATCACCTGTCATGCCCTGGAGGTGACAGGGAAATGAGAATCAGTCCTGGGTGAGGCCTCCAGCCTTTATGGCTATCCCAAGTTCAAGTGTCAAGCCATGGGGGAAAGCCCAAGACCTGTCCATGCTTCATTCTGTCTCCAGAGTCTACGATTCACTTATTAAATATGAAACAAGTAGTGGCGTTTCTTCCAAGAGGGTTCTCCTGTTTTGGTTACCTAGTGGCCTATGAAGTGCAGATCCATGGGCACCACCCACATCAACTTGGTTCATCAGATCTGGTCATTCACAAGTCTCCCAGGGGATGCTGGGTGAGGTGGTCCAGGGACCACCCCCACTCCCGCCAGAGAAGTTCCTCGGTGAGTGTTGCTGTGACGCCACTGATTTGGTTAAAACTTGAAGAAAGGGATAAAATGTACTAATTGGTCTGTTCCCTAATTAACTCTACTAAGGTTCATGAATGTTGGAACCATTCAGCCTCTTCCAGAATATCCATGGCCCAGCACTAGAATGCGGTGATGGAAAGAGGAACATCTTTCTAAATGTATTTCCTGGTATGAAATCATTCTTGAGTTATAATCTTATCACAGCCACAATTTTTTTATGGATTATATTTTTATTCAAGGGCCTGTTGCTAACTGGCACGTCACTTATAAATGAAAAAATTCCTCCCCCCTCAAAAAAGAAAATCCCCTCCCCCAAATCCAAGGCAGTTCCATCCATGTCCAGATTTTACAAATTAAAGAAAGAAAAGATGAGTTTGGCCCCTGTGGGTACATATTGGGAGAGCAGGTGAAACAGGAGTTCCTGAGCTGGTTCACACAAAATTTAGAGGCTCTGTGAACTTGGAATCTTTCCCCTAACCTCAAACTAAATGTGTGTCTTCCTTCAATTATGAATATAGACAACCTGTGACTGTGCCACCAATAGAAAGAAGATATTTTAATTTTACATGAAAGTTGTCAACAGACTCTCCACTCTTAAATGAAGCTTGTTATTAGATCTGCTGCAAGATTCTATGTAAAGCACATGGACTACCTGATTATAAATTTGTTTTAATATTTGGAGAATTTTATGCTATTGGTTTCCTTTGTAATCCTATTCATTTTACAGTAGGCATTTTTAAATATTCTGAGAAAGGAACTCTAGGCTTTGTCAGATTGCCAAGGGGTGTTTGAGGTAAAAATAAATAAAATAATATACAATGTGTAAGGACCTTTGGATTCTGGCAGGTCATCATGCAAACGAAGACAAGAGAAGGGCCAGCTCAACACAGTGCTGCATTATTCATAATAACAATGGTGGTGTGTACAATTCCATAGGTGCTTCCCATCCGCCAGCCAGCTCTTACAGATGAGGGGGCCAAGACTTCGGGAAGTCTACATTCACAGAACTTGTGACCGCTGAAGCAGCAGGCTGAGACAGCTCGGAGAGGTGGTCTCTCTGAACCATCCTCATTTCACTTGAATATTGATTTTTCTGGTGATTAAAAAAACATACACACAAAACTCTGAACATCAATCAAGGCTTGCTGTGGCAGCCATTGACCTTCAGACCCCTACTGTGTATGATCTATTATCAGAATAATACTGATAATAGTGATAAATATTATATATATAATATTTATTATAAAACTATTATAAATGTACTATTATAAAATAGTTATAGTTTAAATATTATCAGTGTTATGTCAATATGAACTATTAATATAACACTGATAACTTCATATGATCTGTTAATATGATCTATTTTGAGAGTTATACTGCATTATTTGAAGTTATTACAGTTGATTTTTAAATTTTTTTATTTTTATTTTAAATCGACAATGCTAATTATGTATATTTATGGGGTATGTTTTGATATATGTATATAATGTGTAATGATCATCTTTGGGTATATCCATCACCTCAAACATGTATCATTTTTTTCCTCTTCCAGCTGTTTTGAAATACATAGTGTTATTGTTCACTCATCACCCTGCTTGCTGTACACTAGAATTTTTATTCCTCCTATCTAACTGTGACTTTGGATGGTTGACCAACTTCTCTCCACCCCACCCCATCTTTCTAGTCTCTAGAAACCATCATTCTTCTCTATTTCCTTAAGATCAGTGATTTTAAGATCACATTTGTGCCTCATTCATGTTGCCACAAATGACAGGACTCTGCTTTTTTTTATAACTGAATAACATTTCATTTGCTTTATTCATTCATCCACTGATAGACACTTAGGTTGATTCTTGGAACTGTGAATATTGCAAATATCTCTTCACATATGAACTTCAATATATCCAGTTAGACATCAGAACTAATAAATGAATTCATATATGAACAATAAATGAATGAACTAATAAATGAATTAAAGTTGCAGGATACAAAATCAACTTGAAAAAGTACACCAATAATAAACTATCTGAAAAAGAAATCAAGATAGCAATCCCATTTACAATAGCTACCAAAAAAAAGATGCCTAGGAATAAATTTACCCAAAGAGATGAAAGATCTCACAATGAAAACCATAAAACATTGATGAAAGAAATTGAAGAGCACACAAAAACTGGAAAGACACCACATGTTCACGGATTTTTAAAAATTGCTATTGTTGAAATGTGCATGCTACCCAGAGCAGTCTGTAGCCAACAGAACAAAACCGGAGGCATCACACTACCTGACTTTGAAATAGACTGCAAGCAGAACATGGTAGCTTACGTCTGTAGTCCCAGCTATCTGGGAGGCTGAGTCAGGAGGATCACTTGAGCCTAGGAGTTTGGGACCAGTCTGGGCAACATAGCAAAACCTCCTTTTCTAACAAAAAGCCCAAACAAAAAAAAACAAAGCAATAAGCCAGGTGTGGGGGAGCATGCCTATATTCCCAGCGACTTGAGAGGATGAAGCAGGAGGATCACAAGTTTAAGGCCAGGCTCTGCAATCTGTCTCAAAAAAATAAAAATAAAAAGGACTGGGGATGTAACTCAGGGGTAAAACACCCTGGGTTCAATCCCCAGTATCAAAAAACAAAAACAAAAAAGCAATAGTAACCAAAACAGCATGATACTTGTATAAAACAGACACAATGGTACAGAATAGAGAACCAAGAAATAAATTCATGCATTTATAACCAATTGGTTTTGGACATGGGTACCAAGAATACATATTGGGGAAAGGAAGTGTCTCCTATAAATTGTGCTGGGAAAACCGGATATCCAGCTGTGGAAGAGTGAAACAACAGCCTTATTTCTCACCATCTACAAAAATCAACTCAAAATGGACAAGGACTTAATATCTGGTACAGTTGGGGGGGGCCTTCCTACATTCACCAAGGGGGTTACCTACTTAGCAGAAGCAGAAGTCTCTACAGCATGAAACCGTGAAGGGAGGGCCTGGCAGGAAGCCACAGTGGGCCAGGGTTCCTCTTCCCCTGCTGAGGGGCAGGCCACATGGGGCCACTTGTCCTCCCGCCACAGGGCCTGTGTGACAGGAGAACTATACCCAGATTCCATGGTCTGAATTGACCATTGGAAGTAAGTGCTTGGGCTCCAGGTGGGGAGAAAGTGTAACAGAACATCCAGCCCTGGTACCAGAACAACATGAATTCAACTCCTGGTTTCACTACCTACTCACTGTGGTTTGGAGCAAGTGAATTAGCCACTCTGTGCCTCAGCATGGGGAAGCCATTAATGTTAAGAAAGATGTCCACCTTGTCCAATCTCTGCTCTCCTTGTCTCTTTTCCTTCTCTTTCCAAACTCGTCAGCTAGGCAGTTGGGTAACTGAGAGGCAAGGATCAGTGGAAGGCAGGCGAACTCATCTTTGGAGCAGGCTGTGGTGGTGTTATAACTACCCCAGTATCATTTGACCTCTTCCCACAAGAGGTGGAGTTCACAGCACCACACCACCACCACCACTGGCTTGTGACTGGTCTGACCAATAAAGAAGAGCAGAAGTGACACTTTCTGGCTCCTGGGACATGCAACTTCCCCCCTGGTTCCCTTGAGACCCTTACTCTGGGGATGCCGGCTGCCATATAAGAACTGTGAATTCCAAAAGAACTCCAGGCAGAGGAGGCTAAGGGCCAGGCCCGATTTAGCAACCAGTGTCAACTGCTGGCCCCACACGCTGACCCTCCCAGGCAAGCCCTCAGAGACCACAGCAGCATGACAAACCCCAGGCTAGACATGCCTCACTGAGAACTTTTTGCTTTGGTGAGCAAAATAAAATGGGTATTGTTTTATAGCAGTTTTTTGGAAACAGTAACTAAGACACAGCAAATTGAGTACAAACAAGTTCTTACAATTATGTCCTTCATTTGTGAATGAAAGACAGTCAAAAAAAGGATGTCAACCCTCCCACCAAAAAATGGTGCTGTGTGTTTTGTTGGATTTCTCCAAATACTTCATCCTGGCAAACCCGACACAAGTTTTATCTGCACATTCTCGTCCCACATCCTCTCTTTCCATTTATTTGCACCTCAACCAGACAACTCTGTCTTGATTATGCCCCAGAATGTTCTAGCAAGGTCACTGCCAGCCTCCACTCTCTCCTGACCTCAGCACCTCCCGTGTTGGCTGACCACCATCTCCAGGAGGACGTTTCTCAGATTTGCATCACGAGCCAGGACCTGACTAAGAAGCCTGCAGTGGGACAGTGTGGCCCTAAGGGGACCTGCCCAGCTGCAGGGGCACAGCAGTGGGTGGTGTCCCAACCCCTCAGCATGCCAGGAGATCTAACCCAAAGTTGTATCTTGGGTGGGACTGTGTGGTGGCCCACTCTCACATTTGTGATAGGGGAGCTAGGGAAGGTAGAGGCAGGGGACAGGGCAGGGCAAGGAGAAGAGCCAACATCAGGAATTCCACAGCCCAGGGGTCTGCCGGGGGCCAGAGCCATGTTCCTGGGCCTCTGCTGTGCACACACACACCTTCAGTGGGACCTGTGGCTCCTTCACAGAGCAAGTGAAGCTCCACAGCTGCATGCATCTGCAGAGGAGCCTGGGAGAGGGAGTAGGCAGGAGGAGCCTTCTTGATTCTGCAAGGATGGGGACCTTGTTTTTTGCTGGTTGATGCACAGGGTGCACTCAGCAGGGCCTTGGCCATCCCACACCACAGTTCAGAGTTTGCATGAAGTGGTTTGTGAGGGGAGCGGGCCAAGCCCATGCCTGTCTGCCTTCCCAGCCTCCCAGCCTCAGCACAAAGTGTGGCTTGCAAAGGGTGGACCCTCCAAGGCAGGCCTGGTTTGTCTGACCACAGGAGGCAACAGAATGCACAAGACCAAGGCCCAAGGGCCAGACACCTCCAGGTCCATGTCCTAGCCTTGCCCATTACTAACTGCGTGGCCTCTGGCTAGTTTCCTTGCACTGCCAAGACTCAGCTGCTCCATCTGTGAAGCAGGGCGCCTCTCATGGGCAGCACTCTCCACCTGGCATAGCTCGAAGCTGCAGCAGCTGATGACTGTGATTCCCCACGGGGGACGGAGACCATGCCTGTGCCATGCACTGTGCAGTTGGTGGCTAAGGACAATATCTGCATGACTGGCTCATGAGAAGTGGGGACATGTTTGGCCTCTGCAGAGGAATCCTGGGACAAGTATCCACCCTCACTACTTGTCTCTGGACACCCAATGTTCTTCCCCACTGGACCTGAAGTGAGTTCTTTCACTGGATGCCCCTGTTGCAGGCCGACTTCTCCAGAAGCAGGTGCCAAGGTGAAGTGGGGTGGGGGCGCATATAAGATGGGAGGAATCAATGCCAAGGGGCTGAGCGGAGCGGGAGTTCAGACTGCATTGAAGGCTCCAAAGCAGGACAAAGCCTCTGTCAGCTGGCAGGAAGCCCTGGAGCAGATTTTGCCTGTCACAGTGCCCTATCAGCTGAGATGGTTTCACTATCCTGCCTCGCAGGCATGGGAAGCACCTGGCTCAGGGAGGAGCTGGCTTTAGGCAGGACAGCTCTATGGGGGAGGCAGGCCCTGCAGGAACTGGAGGCTGAAAATTGTGTAGGCAAAGCTCTCTACATATGCCCTCCTGAAGCATATTCATCTCATCAGAGGGGTTTTTACTTAGCTTCATTGCAAATGGTGGACCCTCCAAGGCAGGGCTGGCTTGTCTGACCACATGAGGCAGCCAGACACCTCCAGGTCCACGTCCTAGCCTAGCCATGAGCAGTGAAATGCATAGCAAGGTCACAAGCGTTCTTTAAATTACTTTAGGGTCTTCTTTGAACTATTTTCAAAGTGGCTGAGAAAGCAAAGGGTGGTAGTTAATTTGTAGAAAATAAATAGAAGCAAAGAAGATAATGGGAAAGAATATGTCAAAAGAAAAGGATGCATGGGACCAACTCTTGACAGGGTCAGTGAGGTTTGTGTGAGGCTAGGAATTATGGCTATAGGTGTCTCTGTGTACCGGGAAAGAAAGATTCCTTTAATAGCACAGTCGTATGCACTAAGGTAACTTCTGACCAGCTACTGACCCAGAGCCCACATTAACATGGGATTGACTTATAGATGAAGCCCCCTAAATAGGATGACCACCACGACAGTTCTGGAGAGGACCAACTAGGTCAAAAACTCCACCACCTGAGATGAAGAACAAAGAGTACAACGGTGGTCCCCAGGTCTCCCGGTAAACATCAAACAGTCATAAATTTGGGGATAGCATTGTGTCCTTTGTCGTCCTCTGCTGGGAGATGGAGAGAGCTCTCTGCTTAAGACTCACTCTGCTTTTACTTTACTTTCACCTCCCTTTCACTTAAAATAAAGTTCCCTCCCATGGCTTTTGGTGTCTGATTTTAAATTTTCTTTTGTCGGAACACAAGAACAGAGGTCTGGAGTTTTAGCTCCCTGCTTTCCTGGGACAGTGGTACCAAAATTGACTATGTACAAATAATTGTATCTGGAATGGAGAGGAGCTCAGAGCACTCAAGAGTCACAATGACCCACCTTTTTTAGACTTTATAATATAAAATCAAAAGACCTCAAATGGGCCAAACTGTTCCTACCACACACAAATACCTTGTGGGTGGTGGGGAGGGCAATGTTTAACACAGGGACCAAAGCAGGGCCACTCACAAAGCCACTTGTCCAAGAGTCGATATGGAGAGGCTCCCTGGCTGTTCTAGCAAGGCAGCCCTGTTGAGGCTCACCCTGGGAACAGTCTAGAAACCAGCTGATAAGTCATACCTGACGTCAGCACCGATGTTACCAGGGGGTGTTGCCTGCCAGAGCTTTCAATACCATCCCACAAGACGCAGGTCCATAGGGCACTGGGCTTTTCCCTGTTGCTGGAATGTAAATGTCTTGTGGGAAGGACAATCATAAGTCCCCTATCACCCTGATGAGCTTTATATAAATGTTGCTGAATGAATGGATGGATGGATGGATGTGTATTCTGAAGGTCTAATAGTCCAAAAAGGTCAGATCTCTAATCATCCAAACTGCCTACTTCAAAGCAATGTTCCCTATTTATATATGTATAGACTTAAAATGACTTTTATTCAAATTATGTTTTTCATTAAAAAGCTAACCTCTCTTAAAAGATGAAAACATGTCATATTTCATTCAGTCAAAACTAGGAAGTATTCTCTAATTTATAGAGTTACAATAAAACATAGTTATATACTAAATGCCTCATTTATCTTCATTTAAAAAAAATATTTATGCAGCATAGTTCCAAGAAGTGTTGAGTGTTGAATTCAGCTTCCTCGTGGATTTCCTCCTGTTGACTCTCCCAATATTTTTATTTCATCATTAAACTGTTACAAAATCAAGTTTAATTAGAATGTAAAATCCAAATGTATACTGTCGTTTTTATCAATCCTATTTATGCAACCATTTAAAAAGGAGGGCACTTTTCAACAAGGATATTTAAAATCTTTAAAACATGTCGCGGTCGCAGCATATCTTTAATCCTACACTGAAGCCAGCTTAGGACTGGGACAATCTAATAGCGACATCCGGGTCCTAGAAGAAGTTCTTGGAGCTAGGCATGGTTTCTGTGCCTGAGGGGCAAGACCAGGCTCCTACTTCTTACTTGTTGCCATGTCTCTGATCTTACAAACCCCAGGGGGAATCGTGGCTCCCCTGGTATTTTTTCCCAACTAATGACATTAACCAAATTCTTATTTATCTTAAAACCCCCACTATGTCTTCATCATAGTGATCTGTAGGGAACCCTAGGCCACAAGTATGGATTGAACAAAATGGTCATGGGTCCCTTTTCCTCTTTCCATCTCTCCCCCACCCTCAGCATCCCGGGCCCCATGACAGGATGTTAGAACCTCAGTTCTGAAGAGGCACAGAAGGGCCAAGCCAACCTTCTCTGCATTCTGCCCACTTTACCATGCAGTGTTAACCAGGTACGGCTTGTGTTTCTTGTTCATTCTTCCAAGTTCCTGGAAAGGGCACACCTGGGGTCTTCTCCTGGGAAAGATGGTTGGTTGCGTGGATGGCTGTAACCTTAATTTGACCTTGGAAAAGCCATCCTCCCTTTGGAAGTGGTGCCTGTTGTCCTGGGGCTCATGTGGATATGCTGGTCCCAGGCCAACGCTTCCTTACCACTAACTGCCCACGCACAGGCAGCCGGTGGATGGGTGAGTGTGGCCATCGTACCCCACTCGTCCTTCCAAACTCTGCTCTCTTTATTTCACATGCTTTGGACACAGCAAGCAGAAGGATAATATGGCAAAATCCATTGATTTTGTGTCCCCTTCTGGGAGGAATGGTGTCAGAACTGAAACCACAGCTGTCTACAGTGCACTGGGGAGGTCAGACACTTCCCCTGGAGAAAGTGGCAAAGTCCGTGGTTTGTGGTGCTATTTATTCCAACAGTCCTCCTTGGAAACCACATCTGACTCACTGGGGAAAATTCGGGAAGTGAGTTTGGCCAGAGGAGAGAGAAAAACTGTTCAGTCAAGATGGTTTTAAGGTACTTGGAGATTTTATTACCTCACCCAATCCCTCCTCTTGACGACCATTATATGTCTATTTGCTCTTCGATTATACACAATACATTTAGACATGCTAAAGCAAGTGGCAAGTAATGAATATTTTAAAGACATTTAATAACACTTTTTCAATATGTACAATGATTTCAAATGTGATAAATTTGTCAAATAGTGAAAAGAAAGACACAAAAGAAAAGTGAGCCGGGTGCTGTGGTGCACGCCTGTATTCCAGCAGCTCCCGAGGCAGAGGCAGGAAAATTGAGAGTTCAAAGCCACCCTCCTCAACAGGTAGGTGCTAACAACTCAGTGAGACCCTGTCTCTAAATACAATACAAAACAGAGCTGGGGATGTGGCTTAGTGGTCCAGTGCCCCTGAGTTCAATCCCCTGTACATACCCCCCCAAAGTGAGTTATATTACACATCTTTCAGCCTAATCTCCAAAGTTGAAAGCTTTTTAAACATTAGCTCTATGGAATGAGAAAAGGAGATGCATCCCAGAGGCAGAATCCCTTCCAGTAGCCTCAAGGAAGAGGACCAAAGGACCAAAGAGCCAGCCCATCTGATAGGGAGCAGACAGGGTAGACCAACCGCAAGTGCCACTCAGCTGAGAGAGGCTGCCACCACGCCAGGGCTGGTGCCCACTAATCCAGACTGTCAATCTCCCTGTCAGGGTATCAGTGGACCACCTGAATCCTCACCCACATCAACCCCAAGGTGAGTCACAGAACCTCCATCAGGTCACATAAAGGACTTAGAAGCCAACAGACTCCTGGTGGTGTGGCCAGTTGTCCAGGAGGCTCACTGCTCATCCTGCAGACAAATTTCAAAACAGGAACAAGGGCCCCTACACACACCCCCACCCCCGGCCCAGAAGGGATCAAGGAGACCAGGGGAGAATTAGGTCTGAGATGGTTTGGAAAGAGTCAAGATCACAAATCTGTAAGATGTGACACGGGTGTTTGGCCCAAAACCAGGGAGGAAACTTCCCGAAGATGGGAGCTTTCATGAAACCTTCTGCCTTTGTGGACTATGGCAGTGGGCAGTGCTCCTGAGTCCCCTTTTGGAAGTCACAGCCATTCACAGGCCCTAGAAAATCCAGCACCTGCTCCAGAGGCCAACGACATGAATGTCCAGTCAAGTGCAAAGCCAGGGTGGGCCTCACTGCTGGTCACTAATCTTCCCCTGAAAACTGCAATGATCACAGATGAGGGTCAGTCGGTGGCCTTCTAGAATGGTCAGTTTTGAAAACTCTGTTTTGGAAAACATATTCAGTTTGAATTCCTTTCTGACATTTTTTTTTTCTCGTTTCCATTTTACTCTTTGGTTTCTCCCTGGCCCCCTCGGTGGGTAAACTGTGTCTCCTTCCTTCCAAAAGGACCATCTGCTTCAGAGAGAGGCGCCCTCACAGGGAGCTGGTGGTGTCCAGCAAATTCGATAACAGTTTCAAGCTGCCCTCTCTCCTCGTGAACGAGACCCACTGGGCCTGGCTAATGCAACCCAAGTTCTTCAGGGTTTTCACAAGATCCCGGCGGAATCTCTCCCCCACGAAAACGTAGAGAACGGGGTTCAGGCAGCTGTGGAAGAAGGCCATGACCTGGGTGACCTGGAAGCAGATGTCGATGTTGGTGGAGATGGCACAGTTGGAAATGAACCTGGTGTAGGCATCTATGGTCTGCACCAACAGAATGCAGTTGTAGGGGAACTGAGATAAGACAAAGACGGTAAGGACAGTGATGGTCACCCTGAGGGCCTTGTGCTTGGACGACTTCTTGGCTTGCATCAGGGTGTGGATGATAATGGTGTAGCAGCAAACCATGACCATAAAGGGCAAGAAGAACCCCAGGATGACCTTCAGGGTCAGAACGGTTAACTTCAGTCTGATACTGTCGTCCCTAGGGTAGACCATGGTGCAGATGGTGAGGTCAGATTCCCTCTGGACCTGGCTGTACAGGATTTCCGGGATGCAGAGCGCTACTGCCACCACCCAGATGCTCAAGCAAACCATCTTGCTATACAGAAGCCTTGTCCGCCTCCAGGTCTGGGCTTTAGTGGCCTGGGTAACGGCGATGTATCTGTCCACGCTGATGCACATGATCAGCAACACGGAGCTGTAGAAGTTCATCTTGTACATGCCGTTGACGACCTTGCACATGACGGTCTGGAATTTCCACTGGTCAACAGCGGCGATGGCCCAGAAGGGAAGAGTCATGAGAAAGAGAAGGTCAGCAATTGCCAAATTCAAAAGGAACGTGTCGGTCATGGTCTTCACCCTGGTGCAGTACCAGTAGACGAGGACGACCAGGCTGTTGCCCAAGGTGCCCACGATGAACACGAGCCAGTACAGGGGAGGGAGGAAGTGGCTCGCAAACTGCCTGACGTTGTTTTTCTTACAGAAGAGTTCAGTGAAGTTGAAGTTCATGTAGTCGTCCACGGACGATGTGGACTCGTAGCTGTAGTCGTCAGACATATTAGGAATAAAGATCTGCAGGAGGACACAGATGGCATTAGATTAAGCACGATCTTTTGGACGTCCCGTCTGATGGCAGAGGTGAGGACCACTTGACCTTTCCAATGCCAAAAAAAATCTCTGATAAGGCAAAAACATAAGAAAGCAGAAACACCATGGTTTGGATATGATGTGTGTCCCCCAAGGGTTCATATGTGGGAATATGGGACCCCAATATGGTGGTGCTGGTGTGCTGGAACCTTTAAGAGGTGGAGTCTAGTGAAAGGTGATTAGATCATGGGGCTGTCGCCTTCAGAACAGATTATTGTAGTTAGTTCCTGCTGGTTAATAGCAGCAGGTTGTTAGGAAAAGAGTAAGCCTTGTCCCTGAATCCCTCTTGCTTCCTGTCTTGCTGTGTGACCATTCATTCCCTCTGCCATGTTCCCCCACCATGAGGCTATCTGCCATGATGTGAGGTAGTCAGAAGGCCTTCATCCGGAGCTGAATCAATGGGGCTGCCCAGTTTGGACATACAGCCTCCAAAACTGTAAACCAAATAAACTCCTTTTCTTTATATATTACCCAGCACCAAGTATTTTGTTATAGCAACAGAAAACTGACCAATACAGGTTGTGACATTTCTTCATCAAATGTTTATTGAGCACCCACAGTGGGGTACTGTACCAGGTGCTGAAGATACAGTGGTAGGTAAGTCAGGCATGATCCTCACTCTCATGGAGCTTGCCTTATTCATGAAAGATAAGCAAAGATTTATAGGGTGCATGACAAATGCCCTGATTGGGTAGGAAAGAGTGAGTCAAGACCACTGACAGGGCATCATCCAACTGTGTGAATGACTGTGATAGTGTAATTGTCCCTTCTCCCACCTACTCCACTTCACCCCCACCACACACGCAAAAGAGAGGTCAGCAGGGGGTCTTAAATGTATGTGGGTCACAGCACTCTGAGTTTCCTCAAAGTTCCAGAAGCACCAACACACACACCTTCAACACCCGCATGTATGCAGATATACACAGTCATTTTCTCTCAACTGCATGCACACACAAGCATCATGACCAGCTATATAATTTTCAGGGCCCCTCATTTAAAAATTATTTAAGAATTTCTAGGCAGCAAGCATTAAATCAAGTAAACAATACGTCTAAGCACATGGCCCCTGTGTGACCACATGGGTCACATGCCCAGAAAGCTGGCTCTGACACGCACATACATGTACACACATGATACATACGTGTTTCTGCACACGTCCATGTGTATAAACAAACCTACCCTCATGCTCACACACATGTGTATGCACCTATGCACGTGTCAATATATACATACAAATGCCCAAGTCTGGACATATTTGCACTTTACACTTTCTCATTACACTTTCTGTGTGTTCCTGGCCCAGATGCCATTGGGGAAAAGGAAATAAGGGTTGGAGTGGAGATTGGCAGATGTCTGCCACCAAAGCACTCCATTCCCACACCTGAGACAGTGATAAATCCAGTGAGACCTGGATTTCCGTGCCTCTGACATCTGCCCATGGAGTGCAACACAGTGCGGCCTCAAAGGCTCCTCCAGTTTGCTGAAGACCTTGAACCTTCACTCAACTCTCCCAGCCTCGGTTTCCTCATCTGTAAACAGGGCTCTGCCTTTCCTGTGAGGTGGAAGGCTTGTGGGGCACAGGAGGAGCCCAGAAAGGTGGCCACCGTGTGTCATGGCTACTTTTGATCCAATGCAGGAGCCAGGGCCACAGAGGTGCCCCTGCCCTCCCTTTATCTGCTGCTGGACTCCTCTGACCCTGGATGGTCATCAGTGGGGTACTACATTCTTCTTGAGTGAGGTCACCTTTCAGAGTTTGGCTATTTTCCAAGATTCCAAATGAGAAAACTAAGTGATTGACAGTCCAAGGAGCAGTCTTGGCTCTGCTGTCTCAACCTAGCTGTTTCCTGAGCCTCATCTTCCTCATGCAAGAAATACCACTAATGTGCCCACCACAGAACTTTCTAGAACAAATGCAGCAGATTCTCCCTTGCTCTCCTTTGGTCTGAGTTTCTGAATAGATACATGGAACTAAGCCCATCCTACTTAAAGATCAGAAAAATCCTTAGCTATTACTAAAAGCTAAAATCAACCTTTCCCCTGTCTTCACAACCTAACCACCAAACCTGACTCTCTGTGTGTGCAAAACCCTCCATGCTGGACAACCACCTGCAGGATGGTGGGCATTGCTGGGCAGAGAATTTGCTCTAGGAAACCCCACAAGGAAACCTTTTACCCACTGCAGACTCCTTCCCACATCCTCAGAAAAGAAAGACCAGGGTGCAATTCGAGGCTCCTTTTGGCCTGGCTGTACTCACTGTGAATTCCGTGGGAGTCATGATGGGTCACGTCAAGCCTCCTTCTGGAAAGAGAGGACAAAAATCAAAAAGAGGACTGGCTTGTAAATGTGCAATAGTCATCAAACACCAGTCATGGAGATTGGATACTGTACCTGTTCATGCTCATGGACCAAAGATTCCAAGTAACAGAGTTTATGTTACCCTAATACCAGGTCAAAAATATTCTAGATTTCAGGACCACCTCAGTTGAAAAGAGAAATGAAAGAAACCTCTTTTGAAGCTGTCGTTTACACCTTTGATCCTGACAGTCGCCTGATACTGGCATTTGCTTTCTTTTACTGTTTAAGTGTAAACAGTAACGAACACATCTGCTATCCATGAATGAGAAACCACCAGCGATGGCTCACATTTTCCAACCCGTTCTTTTTACATGACTTCCTTTTCTCAATTCAACTTCCCTGTCAGGTCCTGTTTTGCTCAATGGCTCCCCCACCCCCACACACCCTATTCTGTCAATTAGGAGACTCACTAAAGACATCAGAGAATCAACAGCTTCGTTTTCATCAAGGAAGGGATCTACCCCTGCACCAGGTCTTGCCTTTTACACTCCTGGTGAGTATACTTAAAAAAAAAAAAAAAGTGTCCCATGCCACACTCCAAGGTTCTAGAAGAAAATTTTCTTCTGCATAAAAACCCAACCCTGAACCGTGGCTTCTTTTCCACAGCAAAGCCATAGCGCATTCTGCTTTTCTGAAAGTACAGTGGGTTTCCATATATACTGGATGGCACAACCACTTTGGAAAACAGTCTGTTTCTTAAAAATGTTAAATGTGCACTTACCATGTGATCCAGCCACCCCACTCCCAAGTCTTTACCTAAGAAAAATGCAAGTGTATGTCCTCAAAACACCATGGCAGTTTTATTTGTAATAACCAGGAACTAGGAACAGCCCTTATGTCTGTGGAGTAGTCAACCGTGGGCTATCCACCACCAGAAAAAGGAATTGAGTCACACACAGCAAATGTGGATGAATCTCAAAATAATTATTCTAAGGAGGCCAGACCCGCAAAAGTTCATGCTATATGATTCTACTTCTGTAAAACTCTAGAGATGCAAACTAATCCACTGTGATAGAAAGCAGCTCAGTGATTCCCTGGCTAGAGAAGGGAAGGGTGAGGGACAGCAAGAGGACAGACAGGTCCTGAGGTGCATGAAGGACCCTCCAGGGGGACGGTGAACATGATCTCCGGGTGCAGGCACCCAGCGGGACACATTCTGCACTTTAAATATGTGCAGTTCACTGTATTGCACCTCCGTAAAGCTGTTAAAAGTGAAAAGGAAAATAATTCTCATTCTGGTTCACCGCACTAATCAGTCGCCTCTGACTGTCAGCAGCAGCTGGGGAAGGCAGCCAGGACTTCCTCCTCAGCAGCACCCTGCGCTTGATCCCAGAATTGAGGGAGCCCCAGGAATTTGAGCTTTTTTTTTAAAAAAAAAAAGTAGATTAGATTAGATAGTAGGATAGGTAGAGTGATTAGATGATAGATCAATAAAATGATGATAGAATGATAGACAATAAATAAGTAGAATAGATAATTAAAAGGGCTGATGGATGGGCCAATAGATACACAGAATGATGCGTGACTAATAGAATAGATGATAGATGGTGGCTACAAACATACCTAGATTATAAGTAGATACACGGAATAGATGGTAGAGAGATGTAATGATAGGCAGGCTTGAAGGATGGAGGCATAGGTGATAGATAGACAGATAGTCTGTTTCCCATATGTATTTCCTGGCTCTTTCTGCCTACAGGACCTAAAAACAAGGACACGCAGTAAAATGAGCACCTAGTATACTCTGATCTTGGTTTCTAAATATCTTTATCCAACAAAAATAATCAAGGCTCCTTGGAGAAACGTCTGGTTCAAAAGTTGGGACAGGAAAGCCCCCAGGTGAGCCTGGAGCAACTTTTTGCCCCAGAAATCAAGGCCATGCTCAAAGGACCACTAGGTCTTATCAAAAGACATAGCCACCAACACGGTGGGGCTCTGACTCGACAAATATGAGGCAACTGGAGCATCAAATTAAATCAGGACAATAATGATTACAGCACATTCAATAAGATGAGAATCAAAAATAGTCAAAATAAGTGAATGAGTAAATAAATAGGGAGAAAGCTCTTCTTAGGACTAACAAATACAAAAGGAAAAGGGAGTTAGAAAATCATCAGTGGGAGCTAAAATAAATGAGGGAGCATTTGATGAGCAATAAGATATTGACCTCTCCAAGACTCTCCCCTAAAGTTACGCATTAAATATAAATGGAAGATTAGTAACTACAGCAGAGAAACCCAGAGGATACCGACCGACCTAAGCCAGTCTTCAAACCCAACACCATCAGCCTCGGGGCAAACCAACGTCACACTCATCCTAAAAGGTGCAGTGACTAAATGTCAACCTAGCCAGATGCAGTGGCGCACGCCTGTCATCCCAGCAGCCCTGGAGGATGAGGCAGGAGGATCACACGTTCAAAGCCAGCCTCAGCAACTTAGGGAGGCCCTAAGCAACCCAGCAAGAGCCTGTCTCAAAATAGAAAAATAAGAAGGACTGGGGATGTGGCTCAGTGGTTAAGCGCCCCTGGGTTCAATCCCTAGTACAAAAAAAAAAAAAAAAAATCCACCTGAATCTAATAGAGGAAACACTAGACAAACTCAAAATGGGAGACTTTCTGAAAGTAACTGAATGATACTATCCAAAAATATGAAGGTCAAGCAACACACACACACACACACACAAGAAGCTGGATTTGATCCCACAGTGGGGAAAACACAATTCCAACGGACATCTTTGGGACATGGAGGACTTTTTAATACACACTATGAATTGGATGATAGTGCTGTGTCCGCGTTAAATTTCCTGATTTTTGCTAACCACACTGAGGTTCCATAGAATGTCCTTGTCCTTAGGAGAGAGAATAATAGTCAATGGGACAAAATGAAAACAACAGTTTGGGTAAAGGGTTCCTGGGACATTTCTGACACAATTTGTGACTTTTCAATAAACTTAACAGTAGATTCAAATAAGAGTCAAAAAATTTTTTTTAAAGAAAATAAAAAGAAATGCCTTGGAAATTGGTCCCAAGATACAAGAAAGCCTGCAGCCGGGACTTCCTCTGAAATCAACACGGGTAGCCTCACCCACAGCCTCACACCAGGCGCCTGAGTATAAATGAAATTTCACTGTAGCCCTCGGGGTGCCGGAAAATTCCTAGCACTTCTCTTAAGACATGTTTCTGTTTTACAACTTATTATTATTATAAATTTTTTTCCTACATTTTTGTAAGAAAGTTGACAAATACAAAAAAGTTGAGAAAAATAAAATCAAAATCATCTGTGATCTTACCACCCCCAAATAACTGCTTTTAACTTTTTGCCATTTTTCCTCGAAGCCTTGTTTCTATTCATCTACACACTTCTAATTTTTCTCTTTTCTTCACCTTACAGATCATGACCATTTTCTCCATCATTAAATATTCTTCAGACGCCTGAATGCATAGGCGAAACCGTGCTGTCCCGCGATTCATTCATGTAAGCAAGTCCCCTCCATGAGGCACCCAGCTTGTTTCCAACTTCTTTCTATAATTATTTTGAAATATTTCCAGGTAATGGGAAATGTATTTTCTTTAAAAAAAAAAAAAAGAAGAAGAAAGAAAAAAAAAATCCCCTGCTCCTTTCCTCTTGGAACCACGAATTGTCCCTAAATAGTGTTTGTGCATTGTTCTAGGGTCTTCAGCTCTAGGGTGATAAATTCCTGCTCAATATTCCTCCAGGAACACTCAAGAGGTGTCCTTCAATAGATGAATGGATAAAGAAAATGTGGTATATATATACACATTAGAATATTACTCAGCCATAAAAAATGACTTTTGCTGGTAAATGGAAAATGGATAGATCTGGAGACTATCACGCTAAGTGAAATAAGACAATCCTAAAAAGAAAAGATTGAATGTTCTCTCTGATATGCAGGCAAGAATAGAAGTTCATTGGATTAGAATAAAGAGTAATGAAGGGAAAGGAGGTGGGATGGGAATAGGAAAGACCGTAGAATGAATGGGACATAATCTTCCTGTGTTCACATATGAATATATGACCAGTGAAATTCCACATCATGTATACCACAAGAATGGGATCCTAATTAGAATAAGTTACACTCCATGAATATATAATATGTCAAAGTACACTCTGTTGTCAAGTATATCTAAAAACAACAAATTTTTTAAAAAGAAGAAGAAAGAGTCCTGTAAGTATCTGTTTCAAGAAGGGAAATTCAAGTAGCAAGAAGAAAGGCAGCCACTTTGGAGCTGAGAAGTACTACTTTTTTTTTTTAAACCCTAAGATAAAAAGTGCCCAGATGAGTTTGGAAGACCCCCAACTCAGCAAACTTAACTTCATTGGAATTTGAGAACAGGAACATTGGTTTTTGAGGCATGAATTAAAAAACACTTCATGTATTTCTAGAACCTACGGCTTACATCACCTCCCTTTTCCTTGCATGAGGAGAGCACATATTGATTGAACAACATCTGAGAAAAATTCCCTAAGAGGCACCCCACAAAAGGAAAAGAGACTGTGGTTATAGTTAGTTTTAGATTGAAAATTGCTTCCGTGAGGAGTGTAAATTTGTGTGACAGTTTGGAGAGGTCAGCCGTACCTGTCATAATGTACAAAGCCTAACACCTCTGACTCAGCAGATCATTCTGCTGGGAATTTTCTGTTCTCACAAAAGAACATAAACACACAAGTACCCGATAGTAGACTGCAGCATTTTCTTGCAGAACAAAAAAACCTGAGGGCGGGGTTGTGGCTCAGTGCTAGGACACTTGCCTAGCACATGTGAGGCCCTGGGTTCGATCCTCAACACCACATAAAAATAAATAAATAAAGTTATGTCCACCTACAACTAAGAAAATCTTAAAAAACTTGAAACAACCTAAAAATCCAGAAATTGATAATATTGAGATACAACCATTCAATAAACCACATGGGGACCAATAAAAAGAGAAAGATAGACCTCACACTGTTGGAAAATAAGTCACCAAAAACATTAGATTAAAATGCAAAGTGTAGAAGACAATATGGGGTGATCTTTGAGAAAACATCTGTGGAAGAACACACACTTGGCTGCGGATCAGTACGGAAGCTTTTCTGGAAGGATCCTGAACCACACACTGACAGGTGCAAAATGAGACGACCGTCTTTTGCTTTGAGATTTGACGCGTATTGAAGTGTTTTATCAAGTGTATGAAATTTTATTTTAAGAGCTATCATAAAAATAACTTGTCAGTTTTCAAAAAAAAAAAATGCGGGCAGTCCTCTTCCGTTTAGTACACCTGTTTACAAAATTCATACAAAGAGGAACTGTGGGCTGCTCCCTGCCATGGGAAGCAACAGCCCCCAAACAGCCAAACCCGTCATTAAAAAATGAGGAAATTGGAAATTTGAAATCCTATGCTAACTTTTGATAAAGGTCTACCTTCCTTCCACGATAGAGGTGCTTCTGGATCATGGAAACTTTGGAGTAAGCCAAAGAGTCAAAAAAAAAAAAAAGTATTTCTTCCTCGACCTTCCATCTAAAGACACCCCGCACTGCCTTGATGGTTTCAACGGATCACCCTGAACTCTTTATCAGAATACTTTTCAGATATTTTATTCCACCAACTGCAAAGTCTCAGAGTTTGCTTTCACTTTCTTCTTGTGCCTGAGGAGGAGAAAAATAACAAAGGGGGAAAATCCCACATTTGACAAAACAGACTGACGGCGAGGAACCTGTCAACTGTTGACCGGGAGCAAATCGGAGTTAGACTCAGCGCTGCCCGGTCTCTGCCCTGGCTGCTCACCGAGGCCTGGTGGTGGGCACAGTCTGGAAAGCCTGCCTGTCTTTCACAGCAGAGTGGACTGAGCTGGGTGAAGGGACCAGAAAACCCCCTGTACTTCTTGACCCATCCCTTTTGTGTCCTTGGGACCTTGGCAAGAAGTGACATGCCCCGCCGAGCCTTGGTTTCCTCATCTGTACAATGGGGGTGGTGAGGGCCAGGCTTACTCCCAGGGCTTTGTTCAGTAGCCAGGTGTGGTAGGGAGAGAGCACAGACATTCTGCATGCCCCTGTCCCTTGGTCAATGAGCCTTGAGCACCTGATGCTCTCACTGGCCTAAAAACCTGGTATGAGATACGACCCACGTCCTCAAGAAGTTGTGTCCGAGTGCAGCACATAAGTCAAGGCTGCAAACAGCAAAGTAGTAAATGCTCTGAGGTCCTGTAGGAACACCATGGCTCCAGCACTGAGGAACATCTGGGAGGGCTTTGTGGAAGAGGTGACATATTTGCTGACCCTTGAAGGCTGAAGAGCACGGGGGCATGTAATAAGGGGCAGGGGGAATGTGACTTCTAGGCAGGAAGACGTATCAACAAAGGTATGAAATTTGGGAAGTTGGTGGGGTTGGGGGTGAGGGTCTGGGCAGGGACCTGGGAGGCAGAGAAAAGGGAGAGCACTGTTAAATTTCCAAATCTGAAAAGAGGCTATTAGGAAAGGGAGTCCAGAATCCATTCTTATCCAGCCATGATTTTCATATGCTCGACTGTCCTTAAGTAACCAACATGGAAATCGCATGGAACTGCTGTGTACAGCACCCCAGGCCAAAGCCTCACCCACCCACAATAGCCATTAGATGCTCCGCTAGGAGTCAGGATGCAGATTCAAACTCTGACTTTTGTCCAATTCACTACACAAAAGTTTCACATCTTGCCGTGTGTGTGTGTGTGTGTGTGTGTGTGTGTGTTTCTGCTTCCCCCCCCACCGCCTTCCTAAACTGGGGTAGGGCTCCAAGCCATCTATCAGGGTGTCACTTACCAAGCTTAGGCCAGGCCCTCACCACCCACTCAGCATGTATGTCCCTGGACCCAGGGACTTGTAGTGCAAGCCCATGGGCAGGGTGCAGGTAAGGGGCCTTCAGGACAGGTGAACAAACATCGGAAGAAAAGGGCCCTGAATCTCCAGGTGCTGTGATGGCGAGTTAACTTGGGTCCATTTGGCAAAGGGATGGAGGAGATGGGTTCCCTCAGACCCGTGCACTCCCAGGTCAGCCTCGGAGACAGCCACCTCTCACGGGCTGTCCAGGCAACAGGGCAATTAAGAACTACCGTGGAGCATGCGCTGGAAGCCACAAGCCAGGACCCACTGAAAAGTCATTTAAAATAACTGCTTTGGGGCTGGGGTTGTGGCTCAGTGGTGGAGCGCTCGCCTAGCACTTGCGAGGCCCTGGGTTTGATCCTCAGCACCACATGAAAATAGATGAATGAAGCAAAGGTATTGTGTCTAACTACAACTAAAAAATAAACATTAAAAAAATAATAAAATAACTGCTTTTTTTCTGATCATAAAAGAGTATTTCCATAATGCACCAAAAAAAAAAAATCCCCAAAATGCAAAGTATATCATGAAAAAAAAAATAAAAACCCTTTTCCAAGTTTAGCCACTGTTGACTTTCTGAGACGCGTCCTTCCAGACACGTTTCTCTGTACACAACCTCATACACACACACTGAGTAGAAAGGAGATCAGACAGGCTTACAAATTTTCTATCTTGCTTTTTAATGAACTCTCTATGCTAATTCAACACAGAGTGTCATGGACTGAATGACTGTCAGCGCTGTGCCAGTCCTTCTACCCTGGGTAACAAGGGGCTTGTTTCCAGTTTCTCAAGGTTACCAGGAATCCTTTCCACGGAGCAGTGTCTCAGACTCAAGGTCTTCATGGGTGTTTCGTTGTCCCACTCCCTGGCCATCCTCTTGTCACCTGTCCCCAGCACCCACTTCTCCTTCAAGGTCCACCTCACAAACCACCTTGAACCGTCACTTCACGTGTGTGGGTGAGGAGGGATCTCATTACTCACCCTACAAGCAGCCTGGGCCAGGCAACACCGACTCACCTTTGCCACCCTGGAAGTTTCTTGCAAAGTGCATGGCACCCAGGATCACTGAACAAACGAGGGCAAGACTTCGTGGCAATGCACCACGGAGGACACAGGTGACAGTGGGTCAGGGGAGGAGGGAGAAGGGTGCTACTCACCGAGAGGGGAAGTGCAGAGGCTCTGCGGGGAAGCTCTGGTGTCTGGGGAAAGGGCTGGGCTGCTCTCTGCCTGGGATGTAGGGCAGGCCTTCTGTGAGTTCTGAGCAGACAGCTATCGGGGGAAAAAACACCAGAAAGGAAGCCAAGCCACCCCTGCCTGTGTTGTCACTGGTGGGGTAGCCCAGGAGGGAGGGAGTCACCTGCTGTAGCTTCTAGCACTCAGTCCAGTCAATCATTTGCAACCAGAAATGAAGAGCTGAGAACCACTGAGAAAGGAGAAACCCTCTCTGAAGGCACACACACAGACCAGTGGTCTAAGAGCAAGTCGTCTCCCTAAGACACAGCTCTGCCACTTGCAGGGAGAGGGAAATGGGGAGACCCTGGAGAAGCCAGCCTGGGAAGGCTTGCAGAGGGCATGTCTATAGTATTTCTTTGGGTATTGTCACCTGAAAGGACCCACAGGAGATGCCTCCCAGCACTATCCATCAAAATGTATCCCTTTGAGCCTGAAAGATGTATCAGAAGCTCAGAGAACTGTGCTGTGCAACCCAGCAGCTGCTAGCCACACGTGCACTTTTAAAGTTGAAATTAATTAAAACGTGCACTAGTTTCTGGGTGACACCAGCCGATGTGCTTGGTAGCTACCCCAATGGGCAGTGCAGATAGCAGACATTTCCCTCATCACTGAGCGCTCTACTGAATGGTGCTACTTTAGAAAAACGGATAGGTGCTGGGTGCAGCGGCCCATACCCGAAATCCCACCAACTTGGGAGGCTGAGGCAGGAGGATTGAAAGTTCAAGGCCAGCCTGGGCAACTTCGAAAGATCCTTTCTCAAAATAAAATAAAGAGGGCTGGGGAAGTAGCTCAGTGGTAAAGCGACTCTGGGTTCAATCCCCAGTATCAAAAAAAAAAAAGAATAAAGAAAAAGAGATCAAGAAAGTTGCTTATGTGATGCTTGGCTAGGAACACAGAATGCTGGGAAGCCACAGCACCTTGAAATTGGGGACAAATGCAGGGAGATTTCATGTGTCATAGCCACTAACACTGATAATACCTTTATTAATCATGGGTGTTGGTAAAATTTTGGAAGAGAATGCATACGCAAATGTCACATTTTTGCTAAGGCTCACACGGGAAGTCTTCACATCCATGGCCCTTGTGGGGCCTTTGACCCGGCTACAATTGGAGATTCCCTAACATCGTTATAACAAAATTTTTAATATTTGTTCTGGGGATGGCAGGGGTCACAGCTCTATTTCCTCTTTTCAGGGTATTTATCATCTTATGGACTCAGCAATGCTCTCCAACACAGTGATCCTCCCAGACACGGAGCCCATTAATCACCACCAGTGTGCAGAACAAGGGAGTGCAAACCATGCCTTGGGTTTATTTCTAAATGGAAAAAGGCCACCAAATAGCCCAGACGAAAGGCAGAGTCCTCAACAGTAAGAATGAAAGAAATGATTGATTCATCAGCCTTCAGGGGACGATGGTATGAGTGAGCCGTGAAATTCCCTTACCTCACTACATATTCACTGAGCATAAACAGTGTTGAAAATGGTACATAAGCCAACTACAGTGGCACTCACCTCTAATCCCAGCAACTCGGGAGGCTGGGGCAGAAGGATAGAGCATTAAGCCAGCCTCAGCAACTTAGCAAGGCCCTAGTAACTCAGTGAGACCCTGTCTCTAAATAAAATATAGGAAAGGACTGGGGATATGGCTCAGTGGTTAAGTACCCCTGGGTTCAAGCCCCAGTACCAAAACAACAACAATACACACACAACTAGTGCATGATTAAGAATCATTGGGTTGCTCTGCTTAGCCCTAATGACAGAAAAAAAAAGGGGGGGGGGGTAACAGAGGTACGAGTTTTCCTTATCTGACTTCTCAACTGCCCATGGGCAGAGACAGCAGTGAATTTGCCTCTCCTGATTGACTGCAAGCCTGGGCATCATCCCCAGAAGATGAGACAGGCACCACCGCACCTGCCTCGGGCCGGGAAGATGCCGTGCTTCCCAATGCAGGCTACCTCTTCACCAGGTAAGAGCATCCCAAGCAGACTCTGCTTGCCTTCCTGACAGCTGGAGAGGGGTCGCCGGGAGGAAGAAGCAGTCAGCGAAGAGGAGAAGGGGTCCATGCTCAGGTGGGCTCCTGTGGCCCAGCAAGGTCAGGAGGCTTAGGTGACCTCAAGTTCTGAAAGAACTCTTGTTCCAACATCCCTGTGTCCCCTCCTGGGATATGGAGGGGAGTCGTGAGGCTGGGAAGAGGCAAGAACTTCCTAAAGAGAACTTCCGGATGCTCAGAGGAGCCCAGGGCAAATGAGATGCCTTTGGTCGGCATCCATTTGGGGTTCATTCCTTGCAGGGAAAGCCTGGTTCTTCTCTTGCCTTTGCCGAGTTTCTTCCTTGGCATCTGGAAATCAGAGCTGGGTTGACTGTAAGCGGTTGCTCTACCCTTTTATACAGCGCTTGTCTCTCTTTTCTTTCTCAACCTGACCAAGGAGGGCTCCTGAGGACAGAGTAATGTGTGTGTGTTCCCTCTGGGTCCCAGGCCATCTGTTGTGCCTGCCATTTATGAGGGGCATCCAGAGGATGGCTGTGGAAGAGAGGCTGCAGCCCACAACCTGTGATGTCTCTGAGGGAGAACGGCCCCCCAGCTGCTGCGGCTGCCGAGGTTGCAGCAGAATGCAGGCTAAGAGGGAAATAAATGTCATTCTCACCTCCCAGGGTTCTGTGTTTGCAGCCTGTGAATCATGAGACCAGTTGCAGGATTTGTGATTTTATCTGCCTCTTCTAGTGATGATAAACATGATCAAGCCTTGGGCTTTCAAGCGTTTTATCTCACTGGGAGACCTCATCTGAGTTCATCATTCAATATCTATTTGTCCGGTCCCCACCATCTGCCAGCACTGTTCTGAGAAGCAGGACATAGCAGGAAATACAGCAGATAATACTGAACAGTGGTGAGCGCTCTGCAGAGAATCTAGCCAGTGGCTGGGGGCTCAGAAGAGGGCTCACTAACGAGGGGCGTTATTTAAGACCTCAATTACAAGAAGTTCCCATAAACGTGAAGTTGGAGTGACTTCCCAACAGAGGGTGGCATTGACATATCCCGGACTACAAAAGACCAACTTGGGAGTCAGAGAGGTGTGAGGGGCAGCCAGAGAAGCAGGAGAGGCCCGGCCTTGCTGGGATTCAAGCCAGGCCAGTGGTTTTTATCCAATGCCAGGGATGTGGAAAGCCACTGAAGAGCTTTAGGCGACAGTATGATCTAATTTCCATTTTTAATAAATCCCTGGATGCCGCGCCTGTAGCAACAGAAAACAGCAAAACCCTGAGGTTTCTCTGCAGACACCAGAACAAACTGCCTAGATTAGAACTTCCCCTTAGCCAGGCTGCCCAAAGGCAAGGTCGCATCCCGTGGAGAGGCGCCAGGGTGAATTCAAAGCGTTGGTATCCCTCTCTCCTGGAAGGAGGCTCACGTGCTAACTGCAGGAAACATCCAGTCCTGGTGAAGATGACTAGCACACAGAGAGATGTGCTGACAGGCAGTTGTATTTTTTTAAAACTTTTTTTTTTAAAGCAGTTGTAGATTCACAGCAAAAATTGTGCAGAAGGTTCAACGCTGTCATACATTTTCCAACATACAGGCTCAGCGCAGCCCTCTCACCACACCCTGCCCCAGAGTGGTGCTTGGTACAGTCCATGAATCCCGTCTCCACAGTCTGAAGTCCACACTAGGATCCATGCTTGGTACTGAGCACTTAATGGTTTCAGACAAATATATAATAACATACATCCACCATTATGATATCACCCAGAGCAGTTTCCCTGCCCCAAAAGTCCCCTGTTCTCCACCTGTCCTCCCTCCCTCTTTTCCCCCTAACCCTTGGCCACCACCGACCCTCTTACCATCTCCATACTTTATTTTCCAGAATGTCACAGAGTTGGAAAAAGAGTTGGCATCATAGTGTACGTAGCCTTTCCAGATTGGCTTCTTCCAATGAGTCATGTGCAGTTAGGTTTCTCCATGGCTCTTCATGGCTTGAGAGCGCATTTATTTTTTTGTGTTGAGTGACATTCTGTCATCTGTATGACCTACAGTTTATCCATTCACCTGCTGAAGGGCATCCTGGTTGCTTCCAAGTTTGGCAACTGTGACTTAAGTTGCTATAGACATCCTCCTGCAGGTTTTTTTGCCTGGACATGAATTTTCTGCTCATTTGGGTAAATACCAAGGAGCAAAACTGCCGGATCACCTGGTAAGAGTTTTTTAAGAAGCCGTCAAACTGTCTTCCAAAGTGTCTCTGTGCTCCCACGTTCCCATCAGCAACAAACGAGATTTCCTGTCTCTCCACATCCTCGCCTGCATTTGGTGTTGTGTGTTTGGACTTAGGCCATTCTAACAGGCGTGCGGTGCTATTTTTGTTTAATTTGCAATTCCCTAATGACATACGATGCCGAATATCTTCTCCATGTGTCTATTTGCCATGTGTGTATCTTTTCTTAGGAAGCATGGGATAAGGTCTTTTACCCATTTTTTTTCAAGCAAGTTGTTTATTTTTTTATTGTTATGTTTTAAGAGTTCTTGGTCTGTGTTGGATAACAATCTGTTACCAGATGTGTTTTTGCAAATATTTTTCTCGCACTCTGTGTTTCCTCTCCTCGTTCTCTTGACAGTGTTGTTCACAGAGCAGGACTTTCGATTCTAATAAGTCCAGCTGGTCGATTTTTTTTTTTTATGGATGGTGTCTCTGGTGTCCTATCTAAAAAGTCATTACCTAACGTAAAATTATTTACACTTTCTCCTGTATTCTCTTCTGGGAAGTTGTATAGTTTTGCATTTTACACTGTGATCTGTGATCCATTCTGAGTTGATTTTGTGAATAGTGAAAGGTCTGTTTTTAATTCATTTTTTTGCATGAGGATGTCCTGTTGTTCTAGCTCCACTTGTTGAAGAAACTCTTTCCTCACAGTATTGCTGCTGCCCTCTGTCAAAGATCAGCTGACTGATTCTGTATGGGTCTCTTTCTGGGCTTCGTATTTTATTCCATTAATCTATCTTTCTATTATCTCATCAACACCATGCCATCTCATGACTACTGACACCTTTTTAATTTCAGGGTTTTTTGTAACCCCCCAAATGGGATCATCCAATGTTTAACTCTTTCTTTTCCTCCAAGAAATGTAAATTAAAAAATAGACTCCACTTCACAGCCTCACCCTGCCCCTTTCTCCAGGGCACAACCCTCAACCTCCCCCTGGCCTCTGTGGTGCAATTGATACTTGATCATTTTTTTCAAGAGCTGGTGTTATTTTTAAAAGTCATAAATTTTCCACAAGCCTCAAAATAGCTGTGTCAAAATGTCCTCAGTTTCTAAATGGCCACATCAAAACCACCACATCAAGAGGCTGGGTCCCTACAGCGGAGGCCCAGAGTAGAGCTCCTCGGTGGGGACAGTTGACCTGAGGTTGGGCCCACTGCCTCTTCTTCACAGTCACACGCCTGCTCAAGCCCACAGTGGCCAAGTGAGCCTCTTACCCACAGGACAGAACCAGGGATTCAGACCCCTCCATAGAGTTGATAAAAATGTTTTCTTATATTTCAAAATTGCTGAGAGAGAAGATTTTAAATATCATCACCACACACACACACACACACACACACACACACACAAAACAAGTAATAGATGAAGTGATGGATATGTTAATTACCTTGATTTAATAAATCTACAGGGTATATGTAATTAAAGCATCACATTATACCCCATACAAACATGCAATCGTTATTTGTTAGTTGAAAATAATAAATTGTGCTTTAATTCCAGATTCCAGCTTAGAAATAGCCCAGTTTTTGATATTAGCCACATTTGCAAGAGGGGACCTAAAGACAAAAAAACAAAATAAAACAAAAAAAAACCCCATCATTTGAGAGCCTTCCCAAACTGTGTTCTGCAGACCAGAGAGAGTGTTGGCAGGACTCTAGCCAAAGGAAATTGTTTGAGGAGGGGCTGAGGTTGTGGCTCAGTGGTAGAGTGCTCGCCTAGCATGCATAAGGCACCAGGTTCAATCCTCAGCATCACATAAAAATAAATAAAGGTATTGTGTCCAACTGCAACTAAAAAATAAATATATATTAAAAAAGAAATTCTTTGAGGAAAAAAAGCAAAGAGCAAATGAAAGTTTCCGACAAGCCTTGCAGGATTTCTTCACCAGCCCTCCTCCCATTGACATGTTAGACTTGGAGTTTATTTTTCAAAGCTGTCTAGTATTTTATTCAACATATCCCAGGCTCCTGGGATTCACCACCCACTCCCATGGCCCCAGGCTTTCCCCGTTGTCTGACAGGCATCCATGAAGACTCCTTTCCTCTGTATCTGAGAGTGTAATGGGTGACAACCCCAGGCCTGCAGTGAGAACACTGTCCGGAGAATTTGTGCCTGGGAAAGAGAGAGTTCCCCTCCCCATTCCAGTCTGCCTTCTTCTGGGAACCTGATAACACTGTCCACCCCTAACCCTTTGGATTGTAAACCACTTTTCCTGAGAGTCTAACTGTTCCTTTGAAGTGTAACCACCCCCATGGAGGCTCAGGGGGTGAGCCTCCTGTAAGACTAGCAATTTATCTAAGACCTTATAAGAGGACCCAGTCCTTCCCCTTATCACACTCTGGGTAAACAGGCTTCCCGCTAGAAACCCATGCACAGCCATGTATCCTTTAGACTAGAAAATTTATGACACTAGAGAGCCCATAAAGATTGTGAAAAACTGGTGATGGGCGCTCAGAATTTGGAGTCTGATCTCCTCTGGGGCCGCTGGCTTAAAGTTTGGTGTTCTCCTCCTCTCTGAGTGCTGCTTGATGCTTCTCGACCAGTTCGTTTCCCACAAGAGTACCTAATATAGTTGAGTTCTTCTTTTTCTATTTGTATCCCTTTAATTTCTTTCGTCTGATTGCTCTGGCTAGAGTTTCAAGGACTATGTTGAATAGAAGTGGTGAAAGAGGGCATCCCTGTCTTGTTCCGGTTTTTAGAGGAAATGCTTCCAGTTTTTCTCCATTTAGGATGATGTTGGCCTGGGGTTTAGCATTGAATAGCTTTTACAATGTTGAGGTATGTTCCTACTATCCCTAGTTTTTCTAGTGTTTTGAAAATGAGCAGGTGCTGTGTTTTGTCAAATGCTTTCTCTGCATCAATTGAGATAATCATATGATTCTTATCTTTAAGTCTGTTGATGTGATGAATAGTATTTATTGATTTCCGTATGTTGAACCAATCTTGCATCCCTGGAACAAACCCCACCCATGGTGCACTATTTTTTTAATATATTTTTGTATGCAATTTGCCAGAATTTTATTGAGAATTTTTGCATCAATGTTCATCAGGGATATTGGTCTGAAATTTTCTGTCCTTGATGTGTCTCCTCCTGGTTTTGGTATCAGGATGCTACTAGCTTCGTAGAATGAGTTTGGAAGGGTTCCCTCCTTTTCTATTTCATGGAATAATTTGAGGAGTATTGGTATTATTTTTTTCTTGGTAAGTCTTGTAGAACTTGGCTGTGAGTCTGTCTGGCCCTGGGCTTTTCTTGGTTGGCAGGCTTTTGATGGCGTCTTCTATTTCCTTGCTTGAAGTTGATCTGTTTAAATTGTATATGTCCTCTTGACTCAGTTTGGGTTGATTGCATGCCTCTAGAAATTTGTTGTTGTCTTCGAGGTTTTCTATTTTACTGGAATATAAATTTTCAAAACAGTTTCATGTGGTGCGACACTACATCGTGTACAACCACAGAAATGAAAAGTCGTGCTGCAATTGTGTACCATGAATCAAAAGGCATTCTGCTGTCATATATAGCTAATTAAAATAAGTTAATTAATTAATTTAAAAATAAAGTCAGTGATCACTGTGGGGGAGGGGAAGAGTACCTAAGAGAAAGAGAGGACTCTGCCTTGGCTTCTACCTCTGCTGTCTTGGGCTCAGGGGGCTTTGCAGAGAACCTGGGGGATGAGTAACCTTACTTCTTTTTTTTAATGTTTATTTTTTAGTTTTTTTTCGGCGGACACAACATCTTTGTTTGTATGTGGTGCTGAGGATCGAACCCGGGCTGCACGCATGCCAGGCCAGCGCGCTACCGCTTGAGCCACATCCCCAGCCCCAGGTAACCTTACTTCTATTCCTTTGTCCTGCTACTACCCCAGCACCATCCATCCTTCCTTTCCGTTGGCCGCAAAGACTGAGCTCTCTTCTCTTTCTGTTTTAAGGTTCCCACCATCTACCCAAGTTCTTGAACTTGTTCCTGCTGCCACCCCCAGGAATGGCCAAGGAAGAGCAGCCGGGATCACAGGCTTGGGTGCTTTGATGCTTTGGAGTTGAAGCACCCCTTCCTCGGTGACCCTGGGAGAGACACTTTCCTTATCAGTAAAGTGAGTTAATACGACCTGCTTCAGAGGTAGCTGTGAGAGGGGGAAAGCTAATGCAGGAAAGAGCCAAGACAGCTCCAAGCAGGTGACAAATGCAGTGTCCTCACAGTGTCATGGGTATAGGTAGGTTCTGTTCAGCTCTACATTTACTTACAGGGTGGCCTTTGTCTCAGAGCCTCGATTTCCTGTTTTGTAAAATGGGGACACTAATATCTATTCCCTAGGGCGGCTGACGGAGTTGCTATCTGAGATTCCAAAGCAAGAGAACTGGTCCTTTCTTGTTGTTAAAAGATTCCATTTTTGAGCGCGACAGAGAAACCCAATGATGACCAGTGCAGGACTGTCATCCAATTCAACCAAATTCAGGGCTCTTCTCGCTCTCTTACCCTGTGCTATGGTTTGGATCCGGAATGTCCCCTGAAGGCCCATGTCCCCAGCCTGCAGTGCTATTGGGAGGTGGGGCCTAGTGGGAGGAAGTGAGGTCATTGGGGTGTGCCCCTGAAAGGGATGTGGGGATCGGAGCCCTGCTTCCCTCTCTGCTTCCTGGCTGCCATGGGAGGGGAACAGAAACTCCTGACACTCTCCCACCATGATGGACTGGGCTGCCACAGCCCCCAAAGCCACAAGGCCAAGTGATTGTGGATGGAAACCTCTGAAACTATGAGCTAAAACATGCCTTTTTCTCCTTTGAAGTTGATTCTCTCAGGTATTTTGTCACAGGGACAGAAAGCTGACTAGCTTGCCTGGGTTTGCCTTTCTAACAACCCTTCTTCTTTTAAAAGTTCCCAATCATCTAAGGGTTCCATGCCTGTGTCCCTCAACCTGGGGACATGGGCCTTCATTTGTTCCACAAATTTAAAATTTTACATTAGGCTATTTCTTTACCCAGAGAACCAAAAAGTAGGTCGAACTAAAAACAATGAATAACATTGATACAGTATTTCACAATTTCCAGAATAATTCTCACACATGTTTAATGTTCAGAATAATCATGGAAGATAGATATTTACATAATAATGTTATGTGACAATGAAATCGAAGCTCAAAGAGGTCAAGGGATTTATCCAAGATCACAAAGCTAGTAAGTGGGGGAGCCAGAATTTGAATCCAGACTGAATTCAAAGTTCTGCTCCTCTTTTATTACCTCCATTGTAGATTCCACCTCCCAAATAAGAGCAACACATGAGCATTTGCAATTGGCACGTTCGTTTGTTCATTCATTCATTTACCCAAAATGATTTAGCACCCAGAATATCCAGACACTATTCTAAACACAGTTATGAAGAAAATACATAAGAGCATACCCCAGTAGAACTGACATTCAAAAGAGTGGAGGGAAAGGAGAAACAAGAGAAAGAGGAGAGAAAGACAGTATAAGATAATATTAGATAATGATAAGGGCTGTAAAGGAAATAAGCAAGGTGTATCAGTCAGCACTTGCTGCATAACAAAGTACTCCAAAATTCAATAATTATTTATTTAGCTCATAATCCTATAAATTACTATTTAAACTGGGCTCAACTGGTCAGTTCTTCTGGTCTTGCTAGTCCAGGTGTCTTTGATTAAGTAACTGGTTGATTAGCGGCCAGCTGTCCAGAATGAACTTAGCTCTAGTCCATGTCTAATGAAAATGAGAACTGCTGAAAAAAAAAACTTCATGCTTTCAGTGGCCTTTTGGGGCAAGAGAGAGGAAAGGGAATCAGCATTTTCACATTGTACTATGTTGCTCTTCTGCTACCTGCTAGGAAGTCTTTTACTTAATATATGCCTGTCCTGCAGATGTGTGCACAGGATGTGGAACACAAATGCCCCTCCCCCAGCTGGCTATCCTGGGTTTGAATACATGGTGGTGTTAAGGTTCTGGAGACAGTAAAAATAGACAAGGAATCCCAGTGTCTGGGTTCAGAACTGGCACACCTCCACTTCTGTCACATACAAGCAAGTTACAGATCAGTCCAGGTCAAGGGGTAGGGAAATGGACCGTATCTCTCAATGGAAAAACCAAGTCCATCCAAAAGGGTACAGGTAAAGGGAGAGTATTAATTAGAGCCACCAATAAAATGAATCTACCATCCAGGGCAATGTCATGGAGGGTGGCTGTGGGGTGGGAAAGAGAAGGGTGGAACTACTTCACGAGGAACAAGGGGTCTTTCTGAGGAGGCGGCGTGTGTGTGTGTATGTGTGTGTGTGCATAAACACATGTATGCAATGAAGGAATAAGGGAGAGGAAGAATAGATATTCAGTAGCTTGAACAAAGGGGAATGAAAGGAAGGGAGGGGGATCGGAAAAGGAAAGACAGTGGAATGAATTTCAAATAATTTTCCTATGTATACATATGAATGCACCATAGTGAATTCTGCCATCATATACATCCACAAGAATGGGGTCCTAATTAGAATAAGATATAGTCCATGCTTGTATATTTATATCAAAATGGATTCTATTGTCATATATAACTATAAAGAACCAATTTTTAAAAAGGAATAAGGGAGACAAAAGAAAGCAGAGGAAGATATCTCTACTGATGGAGGAAAGGAAGCTACAAGGCTTCGAGAAGTTGCTTACAATGACAGTAGTGAGCAATACTTCAACAGGTTGCATGAAAGCCTGTGAAGAGGAAATGATAGGAGAAAGGAGACAATATCCTAGGAAGAGTGAACAACCTGAGGAGGAGGTAGGAAGTGGTTTTCATTTTATTTAATTTGGAGAAGAGGTAAAATGAGTAGGGGGAGGAAGATCTTCCAGAGAAAAGAGCACTTCAAAGAATATCTGTTATAGTGAACTTTGGAGGGATCAGGAGTTTTTATGAGCAAGACATTGTAAGAAGAAAAGAAAGACAATTAAAAACTCCAGGAAAAACAAAAGGCCATATAAGATGGTCATTGTAACACTGTTTATTAATGTTGATCAAAATACTAAATAAAATTATATTATGGCAGAAGTAAATTATCAATGGCTAAAACTGATTGCCAAAATACACATCTAAAATAATTGTTCAAACCGTTAATATAAAGTGTGACCCATAGACCAACACCATATCACCTGGGAGTTTGTAGAAGTACAGAATTTCAGGCCTCCACTTCTTAGGCCCACTGAGTCAAACCTGCATTTAACAAAATCCCCAGGGGATTCATGTACTCAATAAAGTTTGAGAAACATGAAAAGTTGGTTTAGGGAATAGGACTGGGAGTGGGGAACGTGGTAAAGGGACAGGAGTGGATCTTGCCTTAAGCCTTTTAACTATTACTTGACCATTGTTTCAAATGGTTTAAAAAATACCTGGGTGGGATTGTGGTTCTTTTCTCATGAATACTTATTACACTAACACTCTGTACAGCTGATTTTACCCTGACCCTGGCCCTTGGCCTTCTAGGACTTTACAGCCCCCCTTCAGTGTCACTTGCCCTCAGAAGCTCCTCAGACACACTTTGTTCCCCTTCCACCATGTGCAGACCTAATCACAAAAGCATTCTCTGAATGTCTGAAACCCCCTCTCCCAGCCTCCTGAAGTAACATGTAGGACCAGACCCGAGGTCATGATCAACCAGACCCCAGTGTGACCCAGACTGCTCCTTTAAAATTGGAAATTTGGGGCCTGGGGCTGTAGTTCAGTGGCAGAGCGCTTGCCTAGCACGTGTGAGGCACTGGGTTTGATCCTCAGTCGCACATAAAAATAAACAAATAAAATGAAGGCATTTTGTCCATCGACAACTATAAAAATTTTTTTTTTAATCAGGAATTTTGGGGGGCTGGGTTTGTGGCTCAGCGGTAGAGCATTTGCCTAGCATGTGTGAGGCACTGGGTTCGGTTCTCAGCAGTGCATATAAATAAATGAATAAAATAAAGGTCTATTAACAACTAAAAAAAATATTTTAAAAAATTGGGAATTTGTTACCCTAGGTACACGTATGACTGCGTATATGGTGCGACATTACATCACGTACGACTAGAGAAATGAAAGGTTGTGCTGGTAATTGTGTACAATAAATCAAAGTGCATTCTGCTGCCATAGATATCTAATTAGAATAAATAAATAATTTATTTTCAAAAGTTGCTGATTTGAAGGAGGAGCCCGCCATTGTCCTAACCTGAGTCACTTTCCCTCCCCAGCTTATCTCAAGTTCCAAGAACAGTGAGCCTTGCAGGCAGATCACCTCAAGGCAGGAACTGCAATTGCTCCCAAAGCAAAACTGATTTCCCTGGTGCCCCTGTAGGACCAGACCCGAGGTCATGATCAACCAGACCCCAGGTCATGATCAACCAGACCCCAGTGTGACCGAGGCTGCTTGACTCTGGATATTTCCCACCTTTCTTACCCCCTCTATAATCCTGAAGCTATTGTCAGTACCTTAAGGGCCTTTTTCTTAGGAGGTCGCTAGGCCCTTTGTCTTCCCCGTGTGGCCACAGTGAATAAATTCCCCTCCCGTTTCCCCAACACTCATCTCTCTCTGCTGTTTGGAATCATGGCAAGCGGACAGTCTCTTATACTGGGATCTAGGGCCAGCCCTCTCTGGCTCAGGCCTCTGACCTAGGATGTCGGTAAAACAGAGAAAAGATCACAGCTGCAAACCATCCATAAAAGCCCCTCGCATCTGTTTTCTTCCAAATTTAAGATTTCTCCAATGAGCTTTCGCTAGCCCAGGGGTGCTCAAAGTGTGTTTCCCGATCGGCAGGACCAATATCACCTGGAAGCCCATCAGGCCTGCGGGGTGCCTCAGACCTCCTGCATCAGGCTCTGGGGATGGGGCCCGGGAATCTGTGCTTTAACAAGCCCCCCAAAGTCTTGATGTGTGCCAAGCCACCCCTGCTCTTTTGCTCCGTTGGTGAGCTGCAGATCTAACCTGGGCTCACCAACTCGCATCTCCTCAAAAAGGTAGGTTCAGCCTCTTAGTCACTTTCATGAAGGACGGACACATAACCTACCTCAAAGCTGTTTTGTAGAAATGGTTAGAGACTTTTTGAGTGCTCTTTGAAAACAGACAGTTGAGGGGCTCTATCACATACATCCAGCTCTTTTATCCAGGCCTCACCCGACCTTGGCCTGTTAGCCTGGTATATGCTCCAGGGCCCATCCACCTGCGTCAGAACCAACTCCAAAGAAGATGGATCTCCTTCCCCTCCCCTCTTGGCCTCTCTGCACCCCACAAGTGCCCCCATTCTCTCGAGCCCCCAGCCCTCAGCATCCCGGGGGGGAGATGCGCTGTAGAGATAAGGGGTGCTGCGGTTGAGGGTGACTCTGAGCAGGGCCCTTGCTGCCACCTGGTTGCTTCTCTGCCTCTGTCGGTACCAGAGAGCGATGTGCCCCTCAGATAACCCCAGGCGGGGACGCAGGCCTATGTCGCAGGCTTATGTCGCTTAGATGTGCCAGTGATAAGCACCAGCCCGAATCCCAAACTCCGGCTACAGCAAAGATTTCTATAGGAAAGGGTCATCCCTGGGATGGCAGGTGAAGTTCTTCTGCAGGACCCGGAAGCCAGATTTCAGCTGTTTGTTGGCTGGAAATCACCCTTCTTGCTACTGAGGCTGTGGCAGGCCGACCTTTGTCTTTCATCTTTGCCGTTGCAGACTTGGGGGGCTTCGCTTGGCTTGCTGAAGCCGTGTGGGTGTTCAAGTCACGTTATGGGGAGGAAAAACGCACGTGCACAACACCGCAGCTTGCTTTCTTCATTTCTGTGCAAGCAGAGTCTTTCATGACTTTCCGTAATAAAGAAAAAAATCCTGGTACTGTATGCTGCTGCTAGCTTTTTGGCAATTTCTCTCAGAAAAGGCATTCCGCTCCTAATAGCCAAAGAGAAAAGGATGGCCAAAGTTTTAAAATGTGCAGAAGTAAGAAGACATAGCTCCAAAATGAAGAAAAAGAACCAGAAAGTAGTAATCCAGGAAATGCATGTTAAATGTGAATGATATTTCCACCCTTCCAGTAAGCAAATCATTACGAGTCTAGTCTCAAGCATTGGAGTGGGGAATTGAGTACTCTCACCCACTCCTGAGAGTGTGGAAATTGGTTCTGCCACATACAGAAGGATGATGGCTATATTCATTAAAATATAAAACCTATATCCCTTGGATCATGGCAATTCCATTCTGACTTCTCCTTTAGACAAATATACATGTGTTTCTTCAAGGAAGCATCAAGACAAAAATCATGGCAGCCTTTGCTCATGTTGGTGAAGATAGAAAACCACCTGCATGTCCATCAGGAAGTCAACAATTACATAAAAGGTGGTGTGATCATTCTGTGGACTACTATGCAGCAGTTAAAAAGAATGAAATGGATTGACTTGTCCTAACATGGAAAGATCACCAGGGTATGGTTCTAAAAGAACAAAGCAACCTGTAGATGATTTGCTCAATATAATGACATTTCTGACACCAACAAAACATCAAAATTATATAACTGATTTGGGACCATACACATGTTTATAATTATAGGGAAAAAGCTTCAGAAGGCTTCATGCCCAATGGTCGCAGTGCTTATCTGCAGGAAGAAGAAGGGGAGGTAGAGAAAGAGGAGTTTAACTTTGTAATTATTGAATATTTACCATGAGAGTGTATTTGAGAATAAATTGCATAATTGTGTAATAACATGAAACAGTTTAGGATTCTAAAAGGCATTTCTGTTGAATAAGATCACAAGGGGCTGGGGATGTGGCTCAAGGGGTAGTGCGCTCGCCTGGCATGCGTGCGGCCCGGGTTCGATCCTCAGCACCACATACAAACAAAGATGTTGTGTCCGCCGAAAACTAAAAAATAAATATTAAAAAAATTCTCTCTCTTAAAAAAAAATCAGAATGTTAAGTAGACTTTGCATTTGCACAAATATACGGGTACTTCTCTTTAGAATGTTATGATAAAACCATCCTGTCTTGTCAAGCTCTCTCCTTGTTCATCTGATAGTTAAGAACAAAGGCACCAGCATACACACACACACACACACACACACACACACACAGAGACACATACACACAGAGAGGCACCATAATTCATCCAGGGGATGGCAATTTCCACCCTGTGCCGCACTGTGCTGCCTTTCAGGATGTCTAAACCACATCCAAGCAGGCCTTTCTGATTAGCTGATAACAGGCTCCAGGCTTCCGTGCCATCTGACTGACAACTCATAATTTCAGAGCCGCTGAAACCCAGAGACACCCGACGCGGCCGTGGTGCCCGCGTCTGTGGGTGTAACCTGACAGCGAGGCACCTGGTTTCCTGACCCAAACCACATGGCTTCCCGTGTGACCTTGTGAGCATCCTTATCACGTGCTACCCTGTCCCTCCTGGCACGGTGAGCTTCAGAGCGGGCACCAGGGAGACAGCAGGGCACCCAGAAGGCGGGAGTCCTGCAGGTGTCATCTCCATGAACCTCTTTGCTACAGTTTGATGACTCCTCATCACAGGAGGCAAGGCTGTGTGGTGGAAAGACATGGAGACTCGGAGGAAGAGGAGAAACCAGATGTCACGAGACTGAGGGGGGGGGGACGTGCCTGTGGCAGAGCCGCTCTCCCCGCGCCCCCCACCCCCCAGCAGGCAGGTCGCCGGAGAAGCCAAGTTATGATCCTGGAGGAATGCAGTCAGCCAGATACTAGACAATGACCCCAGATTCTCCCAAACTTTGAGGTGACCCCCTTTCTCTGGAGCAGACATAGTCAAACTCCCTTTTAATTTCAATAAAATGGGGACCTTGGGGCTTCAAAAAGCCGGAGATCAACCATTCCCTACCAGGGCTGTGCCGACCCATCTCTAGACACCCCCCCTCGCGGCTTCCAGACACCTTCCACCAAGGGGGAGCTCATGAGTGACATGAGCAATTGTCGGCTCAGGCAGCTACATTCCCATAAAAATTAGGGATGGATCAGGGGAGATATGCTCGTTCTTAAGGATGTGATCGGCTCTAGGTGGGGAAGGACAGAACCTGTGGGCATGGGACGACCTCCAATCACTTACTTCATTGAGACATTGACCCTGTTTCCCTAGAGAAACTTGAAAGAGCACACAAACGTGATTCGTAGACCAGAGGAACTGCACACGGGTGTATGGCCGAATGGCATCTTCCTTTTCCGACCCTCTAGGAGGGTCCTCATGAAGCTTCCAGAAGGCAAGTGGATTATAATCTGCCTATGCTCTCGTCCAAGGGCTGCCCACGGCAAGTGTGCAGTGACGGCGGCTTGGAAGCCTGATGTCTCTCTCCCTCATGCCCCAGGACTGTCCTTGACAGTAGCCTTTACCCGAGGGGCTCCATCCCTCGGCAATGCTGAGGTTGCCAGTCAGGGTGGCCCTGTGCCTCTCTGTCCTCTAGTCCTCCCTGTCTTCCCATCCTCCCTCTTCCCACACACACGCACTTTCATTCAGTCTTGGGTCAGTGCACACAAGACCTGCTTGCCCGAGGGACTTTCTGGCTCTTCTCAGTGACTCTGCGCCTCTCTGCTCTGACCATCATGTGTGCATTTGACAGCAGATCTGGGGGGAGTGCCTTGCAATTTTAACGTGGGGATCTTGTTAAAGTACAGATTCTGAGTCGGGTGGCCCGAGTCTGCCTTTCTAACAACCATCCAAGCAGTGTCCGTGATGCTGGGCCAGGACAACACCGAGCCAGGAAGCAGAGGACAGTCTGATTTCCACACTGGGGAGGTGTGTGGAGAGGCAGCCCCTGAACAGAGAAGGTCATAAGGACCTCATGAGGCGATGCACCAGACGCCTAGTGAACTGGGGAATGTTGGCCATTAATATAGTTCCTCTGTATCATATAAATGATATAAAATCAAATAGAACTGGGTCTGTTCCTCTTGCCACTTATGTTACTGGAGTTTTGGGCAAGACCCTCAATTTTGTTAGCCCCCAGTTCCCTTAGCCACAAACTAGTAGGTTATCATTTAAGTGAAGCTGCATTTGGAGATGTTCTGGGTCAATACATATAGTTACATATTAATCTTTGTCTTTGTTGATCTAGTAAACAAAAGCTGTGTGTGTGCACACGTGTGTGTGCGCGCGTGTGTGTGTGTTACACCCACTAAGCATTTCTGCAAATGCTAAGAATCTGGAACCTGAATTTGGCTAAATTTTCTCTCTCAAACTATTGAATCCAACAGTCCTGTTGAGAGCCATCTGGTTCTAAGGTGTTCAACACTTGCTAAGGAACCAGAATGATTTATGGTTGGCCACCACTGCTCTACGGAGCTGGTGGTTTCAACCAAGTTTCACTTGTGCAACCCTGAAAATCAGCAGAAAGCAGGGGAAAATCCACTTGAAAGACAATTGTTCCCTGGGCCCCTCTTTGCCACCAGAGTCACCAGGGCCAGAATGTGGAGTCCCTTCATGGGGTTGGCATTGATCTTTGGCTAAGATGAGTTTTCCAAAGTGGTGCTAGGTAAGAACAACAACATAAGCTTCAGGTCTTATCATTTCAACCATCCCAAAGATTCTTCCAGCAAAGCTGATAGATGTATTCAGACGGGCAGTTCCTAAGGGGCAGGTGAGATGAAGGGATTTAGAGGGAATCATGGACAATTCTGGCAGAAGAATGGCCATAAGCACCCATCATTACCAGATTGCTCTTTTTTTTTTTTTTTGGTACTGTGGATTGAACCCAGCGGCACTTAACCACACAGCCACATCCCCAGCACTTTTTATTTTTCATTTAGAGACAGGATCTCACTGAGTTGCATAGGGCCTCACTAAGTTGCTGAGGCTGGCCTTGAACTTGCAAACCTCCTGCCCCAGCCTCCTGAGCTGCTGGGATTACAGGCGAGCACCACTGTGCCTGGCACAAGCCTCCTCTCTGCTGGGCTTAACACCAGCCCTGTTCCCACACTGTCTCCTTTGATCCCAACAGCCATACCAAGAGGCTGATGCTATTATTGCTACCATTTGACAAGAGAGAAAACTGAAGGAACAAGAATTTAATTAGCAAATGAATTTAAAAGATGGAAAATTTACCTATTTTTATCTGTACAATGTAAAACTAAGTTACTAGCCTACTCAATTGGATCCATTAAGTACTTTGAAGTGGGCCCGTGGTGTATGAAAGTTTGCCGTGTACACACAAAGATTTATATACAACACTGCCTTTCACAGTACTTATTGAGTATACGGAAAAATTGTAAGCAACCCCAGCCTAAAAACAACTTTAGAGAGAAGGATGGCGTGTAGCATTTACACGTTTTCAAAGAATTCTTGGTGACATGCAAGGGCCCTAATGATGTGATATGAAACGGAGCAGGTAGGCTGTGTACATGTGCATTGATTTATTTAAACATAGACCCCCTCGCTTATTTTAACTGTGGTTGTCACAAGGCGCAGTGGCTTATGCCTATAAGCCCAGCAGCTCAGGAGGATCATGAGTTCAAAGCTAGCCTCGGCAATTCAGCGAAGCCCTAAGCAACTTAGTGAGACCCTATCTCAAAACAAGAAATAAAAAACTGCCTGGGGATGTTGCTTAGTGGTTAAATGCTTCTGGGTTCACTCCCTGGTATCAAAAAATAATAAAACAAACTGTGATTGTCCAGCACGGTTCTGGGAATAGAGCTGATAAATTAGGTAGGTTTGCCTTTGTCGGACTTAGAGTCTGGGGGACTCGAAAATTTTCCAGAAGTAAAAGTCTCAAAATTTTAGAAGTGGTCTTTTCAAGGGAGTAAAAAAGTTCTTTTTTACTTTTATTCTCCTATCATTTCAAAAATTTCAGTATTAAGCATGTGACATTTTAAATAGAGTCTTGGAGGCATAATTTACACCCAATAAGCCACAGATATTTAAAACATACAGTTGGATAAAGTTTGCTATATAGCACACATTAGTGAACCCATCACCACAAAGCAGATAGTGAGCATCTCTGCCCTCTGCAAGAGTGTCCTTGGATTTATTATCCCTCCCACTCACCCCTCCCCATCCTACCTCCCATTCAACCACTGATCAGCTTTCTGTCACTGTAGTCTGGTTTGTAATTCTAGAATTTAATACAAATTGAAATACACAGTATGCACTCTTTGGGGGCTGGCTTCTTTTGCTTGATATCATTGTTTTGAGAGTCATGCGGGTTGTGGTGCGTTTCAACAGTTGTTCCTTATTATTGAACGGTGTTCGATGGTATGCTTATATCACAATTTGTACCCCTGCATTGGTTGGTAGACATTTTGGATGCTTCCAGTTTGGGGTTATTACAGAAGAGGCTGCTGCTGTAAGATGCATGTTCAAGCCTTCGTGTGGATTATATTTCTGTCTTGGGTAAACACCTAGTAGTGGAATGGCTAGGTTGTGTGGTAACTCTGTGTCTAACGTTTTGAGGAACTGCTGAACTGTTTTCAAATGACTGTATCATTTTTACATTTCTACCAGAAGTGGGTGAGATTATCTTTCCTTCTTTTGAAAAAATTACATAATACGTGATGCATGCTATTGTAAAAAGACAACTTTAAAATTTTGGAAATATAAAGAGTAAGAAAAATGTAAATCCCATTGATTTCACCCCATTCCCAGCTCCTCATAGATATCGACTATCCAGAGTCTGTTGTGTGTTCATCCTTTTCTTTGCATAGGTGTATGTCCGAGTGTGTGTGCATGCATGTGTGTGTATGTGTGTGTGAACAGGACTCCATGAGATCTGTTGCTCTAACTCTGGCTCCACTCCCTAAACGATGGAGCTTCAGGAACTTTCCCTGTCAGTGCATGTCATTCTATCTCAATCTCTCCCATTGCTTTTTAACATGATCAGGATTTTATTAACCCATCCTGTGAGAGCCACGGGTCTCTTCACCATTTTAAGTTCATGTGGTGGTTGGTGGAGCTCCTTTCTCTTCTGGTAACTGAAGAACCCTGCCCCCCTGCTCCCCAGGGGAAGGATTGTGTCTGGGTCTCCCAGGAGCCCCCGGGGCTTGGCCAGCCTCCTGGAGAGTGTGGGGCTGTCCCTGCAAAGCCAAGTGGGTGACCACTAGCTGCTCTGCATTGAGTGGGCTCATGCTCAGCTCCTGTCCCTCAAAGCAGAGCTGCCTTGGCAGGCCCAGAGTCTGCTCCTGTGAGGAGGAGGGGTGGCTTGCCTTTAGTCATTGTGAAAAGGGCAAAAGGGCTTCAACTCTTCAACTTTCAGCTTTGGAGATGAGTAAAACTAGGAGTTTCTTATCATCGTGTCAGAAAATTTACCACATCTGCTGATTGTGACGAGACAACTGACTCCCTTGGATGAAACGGACAGCAGTGTCGCCTGCGCTCGGTCGGCCCCACGACCCTTGACTGTCTCCCCTTGTGAAATTTTTCTCTCTTTTATTTCCTCTTGTCAATCACTGTTGCTGGGACCACACTGGTTCCTCTCTATCCCTCTCTCAGCAATTACCTGAGGGCTAAGTCCTATCCCCTTGTACACAACTGGGACCGTATGATAAAAGAGTCACATGCCCTGCACTGAGCATTATCATAAACAAGACTTCATGCTATTAAATATAATCCAAATGATATATAATCACTTTTGATTTTTTGAACTTCTGAGAAAGGGACATGCTAGGGCTCTGTAGGTGCTAGGCAAGTGCTCCACCACTGAGGTAGCCTCCAGCCCTACACCCACATCTTAGCTGTGTGACTTCACAACAGTTCAGATATGGACATATCATAATTTTTCTCACTATTCTCCTATAGTTGGAAAAAAAGAAAACCAAAAATAAATAACTACTTTAGGCCATTTTTTTCACTCTTTACTCTCAGACTTCAATCCTTAGAAAATATACTGAATGTACACTCAATACTTATAGCAATTATATTTAAGCATTACCTGCTAGTCTCTGAAAAGTGGGCTTGCTTAGGCGTCTACTTACGTGCAGCCTTTCCCAAGGGAGCCGGACATCACATTGCACACACAATATCCAGTTGTGTGTCCTATGTGAAAAATAAGTTAGAGATATCATGACATTATTCCCCTAACTTCTTCAAAACGCATTTCCTTTTTTTTTAAACTTTCCTACTTGGCAAAAATTAGTCACACCTAAAAATAAATCACCATCACACCTGAAATTAATAGTCATATTTAAACATCATCTAATAGTATATTATTCAGATTCACCAGATGTTCCCCCCCCAAATATTCTTCCTAGCTTCTTTGTCCAAGCCAGGAGCCAGCCTCTGACCACATGTTACCCTGGTTTATGTCCTTCTCTGTCTTTTAACCCAGCATTGGGTGTCTTTCTGCATAGACATCTTATTGCAGCCACGGGGCCAGTGGCCTAGGGAGGCCTGATTTTGCTGGATAATGGTGTCGGTTAGCTTGTTTCTTTCTCTTCTGTGTGTTCTGGAAGTTACACTCACTGGTCAATTAGTCCCCAGTTAAACATCTTTAGTTAGACTGCTTCACGGTTGATGCTTAGCATCAGAATGCAGGACCCCAGGAGACCAGGCCATCTGGATGTCCCACTATCCCCCCATGCATGCTGAGATCGACCACTAGTTTAGGGTGATGAAAGTATAATGCCGTTTTTCTCCAGATGACCATAGCCTTATCACTGTAGTGTCACTATGGCACTCCATACATCTCCACATTCCATCAACCATTCTCCTCGGGTCTTCAACACAAGTTGAGAATCCTTGCCTGGGTCTACCTTCTCAATAAGAGGAGCAAGATCATGATTTGGTAAATCTGTTTTTCTACATTTAGCAGGCATTCTATGAAATAGAGCTTTATTTTGTCAACTGGTGATTTTTGGTTACCTTGAAATACAGTTCCTACTTGAGAGGCATTGAAAAGGCTTTCACTTAGAGTGCACGGTGTCAAAAACTGGGTACTGCATGCCTCAAATGAGCTCCTCCTAGCTCTCTTCTTTTGGAGTACCATTGAGGATTCATGGATTTTCCTCCATTAAATGGTGTGTTTTCCATGAGTTGTCCTGGAGTCTTATGATAATACTCTTCTCACCAGAAGCCAGTGCAGCCAAAACTGAGTTTAATTTAAAACAGTTTCAAAACAAGAATGGTTCCAAATATAACATTAAGATGTTCTGGAAAGAGGAAGCATTACTTTCTCAGAGAACAGCAGCAAGACGATCTAATCAATCATCATTGCTGTGCTCTTTCTGCACCTTCAAGGTGTGGAAGAATTCCAGATGTGCATTTGAAAGGCAGCTGTGGGGCCATGCTCTCAGTCCTCCCAGAGGTTCAACACGGTGAGTCACACAGAATGAAGAGACTCAGACCCAAGGGCAGCAGCTGCTTGATCGACCCGGACTTTGAGAGGCTTCCAAGCCACAGAAATCATTCATTTTTTTCTTACTTGCAGCAGGAACCCAGCCTGTGTTTCCCCCCACACCTAATAGATTGTAGAAACCAAAGGAGCAGAGTCCACTTCATATGGTGCCGTCAGTCAATTATTGCTTCCCCACTGTGTTTTGTGGGAAAAACACTCAAGAGGACAAATGCTGTGGTTGTTAAAATAATGGTATCCTGACTCCTCCACGCTCTGCGCGACCTGCAGGTTGTGCTCTGATTTTGTCCTGTGTCACTCCTGATCCCTTCTCTGGGGAGCAGATCTATTGGAAGAGAGGGGACAGCAACCCAGTGCCTTGCCTTGTACATGGCCTGGGTTTGTTCCCCTCCAGCAGGGGCTGAAGCGTTCTACCTGGCTGGACCACATGGCCTTGCCCCAAAATGAATTTGTAAGTTTCTTCTAAGGAAGAGCAAAATATGGATAACCAACCCGCATAGCTTTAAGACTCCACCTTACTTCCCAAGTGCAGAGGCCGTGTCTGTTTTGCTTTGCCATTGTGATGCCATAGCCTCCAAGGGTGCCTGGCACCTGTATCAGGTGCTCGGTAGACAAATTAATGAACTTGGTTACCAAAAGTCCATAGCTGGCCATATATGATTTTTATTTTCTCGGGGAACAATGATAATGGATTTTGTAATGTGATGGTAATGCTAATAACTACCAGATGGGGAACAGAATACTTGGACAGTAGCATGGGGCCTTAAACAGGCCACAGGGCTTTTTGGACCTTGGTTTTCCACAGAACAAGTTTATAGTAAGTGATATACTTCCCTCACAGCTTTCAGTTTCTAAAACCAGATATCTTTTTTAGGTAAGGGATGAACAAATTCTTGTAGTTGGTTACACTGAGATATGAAATCATGAAGCCTAAGAAAGTTGTAGACCTCAAATCAGTTGTATGTTTGAGTTTATAATAAAATGCCAACAGTGTTAGTATATGGTCTCACCTACAGTCCTACTAATCTGTGGATTCCCCTCCTGGTACCATCTGCAAATAAGCATGATGAGAACACACACACATACACCTTTGCAAATATAATGTGCTCACACATAGACTCGAATGTGCTTGTATCAGGCAAGGCCAACCTAACTCATTGGTGTTTTTAAGACTCCTACTCCTCACCCCTCCTCTGCACACATTAAAGCTGTAGTAGATGGGTTTTTTTTTTGTGTGTGTGTGTGTTTTTAATCTTAGGCAAGCATTAGAAAACCTTTTAGGAATGAGGCAGATGTATTTGGCTGATTTCTGGCTCAGAAAACACAAACATGCAGCAAACCAAGCAGCACTTTTGGGCTTCCTGAGCTTTTGCACTTTAACCATCTTTCTTGATCTGACTCACAATTCGTCCTTTCTTTAAACATTAAAAATAAATCCTTCCTTGAACTTTTGCCCTCTGAAGTTTTGATCCCTGAAGGGTTTCTTCCCTTTCGTTTTGCTTCTTTGCATTCTTTCAAAATATCTATAGCACCCACAAGTAGTCTCTGTACTGATATTAGATGGGCTTGTAATAAATGCCCCTCCCAAGACCTCTCTGGTTTCCTGGAAGCCACCCCTGCCTCCCTGACCCAAGCACATTAATATAGGCCATTGTATTGGACCCTGTGTTGCATAAGGGCACATTTTTCATATCTTCTCTCTAAAACTAATCCTAAGAAAAAAGACCCAGAAGAAATATGTCCCAATGAGAGTCAAGTAGAAAGATGTTGGCAATGGACTAGACCAGAAGTCGGCGGGAAGACAAATGGCAAATCTCTCCTAGCAGCAGAGGGGAAAAAAAGTGATTTTAAAAAATGAGGTGGGAAAAGGAGAACTGGTTCCCATACGGTAAGGAGAAAAGTAGAATTTTTACATTTACTGATATTATTATTTCCACACCTACCAAAAAAAAAAAAAAGCATTTATTAAGATAGGTTGGGTAAAAATGCCTAGCCACCATCTGAATAACCACAGGATTCTGAAGTCTTTAGATGGACAGCAGCATGCCTTTATGGTGCTAAGGATCGAACCCAGTGCCTCACACGTGCTAGGCAAGCACCCTGTGACTGAGCTACAGCCCCAGCCCACTAGTATGCCTCCCCACACACACCATACACACACACTCATTTATGTATACACATATATAGTCATCTCTTGGTATTTGTGGGGAATTGGTTCCAGAGTCCCCCTTGATACCAAAATTCTCAGGTTCTCAAGTCCCTTATATAAAATAGTGTATTTGCATATAGCCTATATACATCCTCCTGTGTATTTTAAATCCTCTTCATATTCCTTATGATACCTAATACAATGTAAATGCTACATAAGTAGTTGTTAATGCTGTGTTGTTCAAGGAATAATGTCAAGGAAAACTGCCTGTAGACATTCACTACAATTTTTTTCAAATATTTATGATCCAAGGATGGGGAAATCCACACCCAGAGGATGTATGTGAACACACATGTGTACCCCCCACATATGCATGCACACACAAACACACTCATGGACTCACATCTTGTCTCCTTCTCTTAGCATCCTTTCTCAAATAAGTTGTTACTTTTAGGTACAAATTTCACACTCTAGGTTAAAGCTTTATTTTCTCTCCCTTAAAAATAACAGAGGCATGGGGCTAAGCAGGGAGTGCAATCCCCAGCACCTCTCCCCACCCCAAATAAAATGCAATAACAGTGGCTGTTCATCATTCTGTGATCACTAAAGAATATTAGAACCATGTTTTACATTAAAATGTATCAAATGCCATTCCATTCCAGATTCCCAAAATTCTTATTTTTCAAAAATGAAATAATTTTTTTTTCAATTCTTTACACTAACTAAATAATCCACATGATGTTCTCTGTGGAAAATCTACAGTTATTCATTTATTGCTTTTGTCATTTGGAAATGAAGAAACTAATCCAGTGGTGTTGTCAGGTAAACAACACCACAGAGAGGAATCTCCATGCAAAGGATTTTGCTGGGGTAATAACCAAGACTAGGATGACTGGCGACAGGGACACACATGCACAGGCTGGGTGGCCTCGAGGATGCTCGAGGATGACCAAGGAACAAAAGTCAAGGTTTTATCGCAGGGAGAAAAGAGGTAGTAAGATGTTTTGAAAGGAAGCTCACTGTGCTTGTGGCCTCAGGCGAGGGCTGCAGTTACGTGGTAAACACTCTGAGAGTCATAGCTGCTGTTTTGCTAGACTGGGCTCATGACTCACTGTCAGGCAAGGGCTCCTGGATATGCAGTCAGCTGCCCTTGAGCTGCTAGCCAGCCTTGTGATGGTTCTTGTTATCAGGAAAATCATGCCTGACAGCCTCCAATTCACAGCCTTCCTAAATCTGGCAGGGTTGACACGGGGGCTCCATTTTGAATCTGACACACTTTTCACAATGATTGTTGTTGGTGAAAAGATGAAAGTACCTGCATACTCAAGAGGCCTAGGAAGAGAGTCAGACATCCCTTCTGGTAGGTATGATTAGGAGGAGAAAAGTTTGACCAGACTTTTAGTTTCAATATAACATAAAAAATTATCTCATCATAGCAAAAAAAGAAAAAAGAAAAAGAAAGGAAGAAAGAAAGAAAAAAGAACAACTGCAATGGATTAGTCCCCATTTCTGCCCCACAAGCATCATGAACAAGCACTGTGCAGGGATAATTGAGATCCGACATCTTGTTTTTAAAGTTCAACTGTTAGAGTCATGTTTTTACTTTTACCTACAAGACAATTTTTATAAGGAGCAATACCTCTAACTAAGTCTGTGCTTCTGGGAGAATGTTCTAGAGGCCATGGAGTCCACAGTCAGTGGATTCATCACAAGATCGGTGAATTAAATTACCCTCCTCTGAAAACCACAGTTTACAAATTTAAGTGAACAAACACCGATTTCTGCGGTAAACAGAGCAAACATTTGCAACCTCAAAGTTCAAGTCAACAATTCTTAGAATTATTATTTTTTTTTAAATGATGACATTACGGGAACCCTCTTTGTTCTTCTGGTGATGAGATACTCATGTGAGGCCAGATTTCAGAAACCCACTGCCCCTTATTTGGGGTCTAAACAAAGGCACTTCCAAAACAGTCATGCCTACAGCGTCTCATTTTCTCAAGATTTCCTTTTTTTTTTTGTTTTTAATTGAGGTAGCTCGTTTTTAGTTTTTAATGCTCTGTGTAGCTTATGAACACAGTTTATGAAATATGGCATGTGATTTTAACTTTAAAAAAGGATGAACATATAGCAGGGGTATTGATAAATTATTTCCATTACACACACACACACCAAAAAAAAAATACCATAAGCAAGGGTATTATTTAGTTCAATCCCTGTGACTTTGCTTCTGTACCTGTTTACCCCAGTGATCCTGTATCCTAGAGTCCTCCAAATCTTCTCTTGGCCTTGAGGACATGCTGAAGGGTTATTTCCCTCTTTGGCTAAAGTACTTACAAAGTATAAGGCTCACAGAATCTTTTAAAATAAAGAGCAACCATAAAAATCATTGTAGAGTGAAATATATGCTTTTTCTTAACAATATATTCTGATAGTTGTTAAATAGGTCAGGGGGCATGTATGGTAGCACTGGTTTTTGATCTACTATTGATGTACTTGTTTTCTAATCTTGGAATTGGATACAGGTTAGCCAGTATTTTCTTCTTAAAAAAATTGAACATGTAATAAAAGTGTGAGATCTCAAGAACAACCAAAATTAGCAGGCATTAACACTAGAACTTCCTTTATAAAATAATCATTATAATTAACCAATTTGAAAAAAAATCACAAAATATGGTTTTGTTTTTTTTAACAGGGTAGAATGAAAACGAAATGCACACAGTTAATCAGTTAATGTGAATGGTGGTCGATGGGTGACAGTGATGTGTCAGGAAAGTCTCATCAGTTGTAATTAAGGCCCCACCTGGTACTGGGGCTGGGTAACAGGGGAGGCTGTGGGTATGTGGAGATCAGGCTTGAAGGAGCAATCTCTGTACCTTCCTCTCAATTTTCTTGTGAATCTAAATCTGTTCTAGAAAATAAACTTATTTTTTATAAAAATCAACTCCCAGCCTACTTACCTCATAAGATCTCCAGCAGTTCTTTCTTTATAAATATTTTTTAGTTGTAGTTGGACAAAATACCTTTATTTATTTATCTTTATGTGGTGCTGAGGATAGAACCCAGGGCCTCACACATGCTAGGTCAATGCTCTACCACTGAGCCACAACCCCAGCCCCCCCCCCTTTTTTTTTTACTTTTTAATACATTTAATAAATAAATTTTAGCTCATTGAACAATTTTGTCAATGTGATTAATTTCTAGACTGGTTGGTGTAAGAATCCACAAAGTCAGGTGTGAAAGAAACATTACTTTGAGTTTCCCAGATGCAACTTAATTTTTATTTAGGAACTCTAGTTTCATATGCAAGATGAATAGCCATCAATTTGTGCACCACCCCAGTGGTCTTTAGCAACGTTTCCATGAAGCTGGTCTAAGTTCCACTAGGGAAAATCTCTGTAAACTGACAAGTGCTTTAGTCATAACAGAATTGCCTTTCGGTTGCTGGTAGTTTATTGTTGAGGTTGGTGCCACCGTTGTACCAGTTAAGAAGGGTGGGACAGGGAAGGAATTCTTAGAATGAGAAAGGGCTGAGATGATTTTGAATTATTTCAGGAGATATAACCCCAGGTTTGCTAAAAGCAGCAGGAGAGAAAGAATGCAGAGAAGTCCAGATTATCTCTGTGGTGGATAGTGAGAAGAGATAGTTGGGATGAAAAGAGACCAACACACTGGAGGGTTACGAGCTCTCTATGGATATGTTGAGTTTGTCATTTTTGAGACACCCAGTTGGGAAAATGTGTGAGCTCTGCAAATACAAATGTAGGTATGCAAGTGAGAAGCACAAATTGAGGTACAGATTGGATGGTCGACCATAATATGAGAGATGAACTCCTGGGAATTAGTGAAAGTCCATAGACAAGGACACAGTGGTAAAACAAAGCAATTGAGGGGAAGCTTCAAAGGGTCACCAATTTTCAGGGGCAAGCAACAGAGGAGCCAACCTCAGACAGCAAGGAAGAATGGAAAGGGAGAACAGAATAGCAGAAACCAAGGAAAGTATAAAAAAGTGCGAAGTGTACAAAACCAACTGGGAGGAGGTGTTAGACTTGGCAATGAGATCACATGATTGCTTCTGAGAAGTCTATTTGGGTAGGAAGAAGAGAACCAGAATGCAGAAATGAATGAGAGGTGCAATGCACAGTCAACAGAGGCTACTCCCAGAAAATGGCCGGCAGTAAAGAACAGGGACAAGTCAGGGCACCTGGCCATAGGAAAGGTTTGGACAAAGGAAGGGTTAATTTTGAGTTTATGTTTGTCATTGCTTTGTTTCTTTTTTTAATGGAGAGGAGACTTAAGCATGACTTTAAACTACCAAAGGATCAAAGAGAGAGGAAGAAAATGAAGATAATAAGATCAAAAAAAAAAAAAAATCTTAAGGGATCATTGATGGAGTTGGGTCCTGGCAGAGATAGAAGAGGTTACGCGAGAACTGGGTCATGTTAACCTGAGATAAGAGTTCTTCTGGAGAATCAGTAGGACATGACAGAAGAAGGTACATGTGTGTCCCAGAGTGCAAGATGTGCACTTAGATTCTCTTTGTAGCTCATGATATTCACTACACAATTAATCATTTTGCCATCTGTATCTGGAAAAAGAATGAATAGACCATATTGATAATCATTGTTCTCAAAGTCAGTCACAAAGGTGCCCAACAGGTATATGGACCTTTTCCAAAAAGATATTTCTATAAAGCTGCAAAGAAAATGAGCCTAGTGCTTATAATGTTCCTGTATGAAGTATCTTTGTGTCCTTGGGAAGAATAAAAGGAGGCATTGAGTTTAATTTTGCCATTAATTATCTGAATGGGACCAGTAAACCTAATCCAAATCAGACAAATAAATGTTCACAGGACCTCACCAAGACCAACCATTCTTGCTCAAAGAGAGGTCATGGGAGGGTTATGGAAAACTAACCAACCACAAGTACAGTCCTTCTTATGTTCCACCTACCCCACCTCCATGTGGAAGGCCTGGGCCTGCTCAGCCATCTGAAGAAAAAAGGAAGAAAAAGCTAAAGATAGTGAGTTGCAACTAAAGTGAGAATATCTAAATGTTGGTATGAGTGTTTGAGATGAAGAAGAAAGAGCATGTGCCTTCGTATAGTCTCCATCTAGGTCTATTGGCGACCTGAAATTTCTGCCTGATTTCTGATGTTATGGAAAGAGAAATGAGTTCTGAGTCTTGAAAAGAAGCCACCTTGATTGTGATGTGAACATAAAATAATGTCAAATGTAACAAATGGCAATTTGAAATGGCTTTTTTTTTTAAACTTTATGTCGCTAAACTATATGTGTAATTCCTGCTTAATAAAAAAATTCAAATTACAGACATGTATAAAGTAGAGACATATCCCTACCCTATTACCCTTTGCATATTTTGGCATAAAGAATTTATTGTTATTGTTGCACCTTTCTCACAATGAAATATCTGTGTATTTATAAAAGTGGGATCATACTACATTACCATATTCCAACTTTATTTTTTCATTTCACTCTGTTTTGTGGATATATTTTCATGTCAGTGCACATGGATCATTCCCCATTCTTTTGGACAGCTGTAAAAAAATCACACTTGAATTTATTTCATCATTTCCCATAGGAAGAACATTTAAACTATCTCAGTACAGTTCACCACATCAAGAGAGCAGCAGTAAACATCTATGTACACACATCTTGACCCTCTTGTTTTTTCTTAAACATATTCTTAGAAATGAAGCCAAATTGCTGGGTCAAAGGGTGTGTGCATTTTCGGTTTTGATAGCAATTTCCAGATTGCCCTCCCAAAAGGCTCATGCTTTTTCATCCCTTTATCAGAGTTTTTCAAAAGTGCACTTGTCCTTGCTAATACTAAGTGTTTAAGTAGCTCCTCACTTAAGGAACTTGCTTTGAGCAGAAGTTCAGGAGCATTAAGGGAGCTTATCCTTCTACAAAAGTAGAAGAGGGACCACATGTTGGGACTAATGAGGAAGAAGAGGGGAAATGCCTGAGGACTAGGAAAGCTTTAGGAGACAGTCGCTTGGGCGATGTGGAACAGGGCTGACCCCCAATGTCTAAGCAGCCCAGAGGAAATTAGAAAATAAATGTCAAAAAGGTTTCATGAAACAAATAGGTGATTTTTCTAATTTTTAGAACAACAACAGAAGATGGGTGTTTGGAAGGCTGGAATCAGTCAAGATGGTGTTATAACAGTCATTTGGTGAGAAACAGAAACTTCTTGTGGTCGAATGACTGCGTGAAGGTCCTGGCTTGAGACCAAGAGAAGTGGGTCAGGAGAAAAGTCAATGTACTAGAAGAAAATAGAAGGTTCAAAGATCACAGCTAGGTCACAACCAAGTCAGATGCAAGGTTGAAAGGGAATGAGGGAGTATGCGCGGTGTCAGAGAGTTGGTGGTGTCCAGAGAAGGGCATTTCTGAGTTGGAGACCTCAACAATGCCATGGAGCAGCTCCTGGCCATGATGGGGTGTGGGGAGCAGAGTGGATCCTGATGTGTAGTGGGGCTAAAGGTTGATGGAGAAGAGCAGATAGAGCCATGATAAAGGGTGCTCCATGGGCCATCCACAGAGTTGGCAAGACTGGGTGGAGCCAGGTCACCTGAGGAGGTGACAAGGCCTCAGTGAGTATAGGTGAATGAGTGAATGACCCGGATGTGAAATGTTTGATGAAGAAAAGGCAGCAGCAGGGTGAGAAACTCGAGCTTCACTGGTGGAGGGCTGGCTGAGAGGAGCGTGGCTCAAGGGTCAGCAACTGTGAAGGAGGCACAGACCAAGAGCCCTTCCGTGGGTATGTGTGTTGAGGAGAAAGGAGAGAGAAAGAAGCTTACTCTTGGGTGAGGAGTGTTCAAGGAAAAAGGATCTCAGGAAATTAAGCAATAGAATTTGAATTGCACAAGGCACAGAGGAGGCTGGAGGGGAAAATTGTTATGATTCTATCTAGCAATTCTAGGATGCTAGAATGGACAACCATGAATCAAGGGGCCTGGAGATCAGGGCCTCAGAGAATGGCTATAAAGATGGAATGATTCAGATGGAACTTCCAGGTGAAGGTGTGCTGGCATCCTCTGGCTGTGCTACCAGAAGGTGTGAGACTGTCCATGTGTCTGGCTGCTGGCCTCCACGTACTCATGCGTGTCCCAGCCCTTCAATCAACCGTGCAAAAGTTAGCTACATTCACTAAGGCTCCACCCTATCCCTCCAAAACTAAGATTAATCATAGTATTTATCTCATGAGGTTGTTTGAGGATTAAATTAAACATTGCACATTAAACACGAAGCTGTTACTAGAACACAGAGTGTGTGATAAATGACAGCTATCATCACTCATGTTGAAGATGATTTTAAAATATATTTCCATTTTGAAGAAGAACATCTTCACACTACTATAAATTCTAAGTAAAAAAATACAATGAGTATATGGACAATGTCTCAGCACAGAAATAGAATCTTTTTCTGTGGATATAAGCAGTGATCTTAGTAAAACAAAGCAAAACCATAAAAAGCTAGCTTCACTGTTCCAGTGGTTTCTCTCACACAAATCAAATATAGAAATTCATACTTTAAGTCTCCTAAAATGCAAAACTGTTTCCATCTTATATATACAGCTATTAAAGTTCATGTCATCTTCTGGTTGATGTGCAGACTTTCTAAGGAGCACTTGAGAGCAGGACAACCACCTATTTTCACTATTTTTAAGCAAGAACAAATTATATCAGAGGAAAATAGTAGGGAACCATTTATCTTCAACTGTAAACACTTAAAAGGACTGAGCCTGTGCATGTCAATGTGCCAACTTTTTCCCCAAGACTTGTTTGTGGGTGATTTAATAAAGACATACCTGTCATGTTTCTGCTATCACTGACACAGTACTAATTACTAGATATGTAACTTTTTAAAATATCACCTTGGTTTTTAGTGTGTTCTGTCAGGGTAATTTGATTTTCTATTCATGATTTATTTACCAATATTTTTATAAAAACAATGACATTTTTCACATTAAGTCCTAAAAGTAGATGCCAACCTAATACTTAAATTCTTAGGTTGGTTAGGAATTCATACACCAGGCTCTTTCAGGTATCAATCAGTGCCTGGCTTGCTGCTCCCTCTGGACATTCTGCCTTGCTCTCCCAAGGTAACTCTTGATAATCCCTCCAGGTTCAATTCAGGAACAATCCTCAAAGCTTTCCTGAAGCCCTAGAGTGAGCTAAGTACCACATCTGGCTTCCCAAAGGTGACATCATGTGAACATGACTTTCTAAGGAGCCCTTGAGAGCAGGACAACCACCTTTGTTCTTCCAACATCCAATAGCACTTTGGACACAAGGCAAAAGACCTGTGAAAATGAGAGATGAAATAGAAATGTCTTGGGTTCAAAATATTTAAAAAACACCCTTGAATGGGATGTCTTCAAATGTAGCACTAAGCCAACTGGTCAACTAGAATTCAATTTGTAGTAATATGAAAAAAAAAAAAACAAGAATTAAATCACAAGGACCAAATCACTCCTTCTCAAACTTACAATTTAAATAGTTATATAAATCATAGGATAGACTTTCCAAGAGAGGGCAGAAACCTGGAACCCAAAGCTGCCCACAGACACAGGGACTGGAACCCAGTGGAAGCTCACAAGTGTTTCTTGAGAAGTTCCTGCTTATCTTCCATTCAATTCTGAAGCACGGCTCAAAGCTGATTATGGCCCAGCCCTTATTGGAACCTTGGGTCAATCATATGAGAAAAATGCATCCCTTCAAGGAGTTGAATTGTGGTAGTGGAGAGGATGAACATGTATCCCGGAGTTAAGAATGCCTTTTGCCTTCAACTCTCTTTTCCATGTATTATTTACCTATTCCATTGAGCAAATTTCCATTTGTGAACATAGCTTGTGCCAGGCTATTCAGAATGGCTAAAGGGACTACACAGCCCCACCTTTGTAGGCAAAACTTCCTTTGCAGATGTGAGGCTTTTGGCCCATTTTCTAAGATGAAATGCAGCTGCTGAACACCTGTACATTGCCAGTGGTCCAACTACACATTTAGGGAGGATCACAGATCTAGGAAGGCCCGCACTCCTGAGTGAGACACTATTAGACCAGTACGGACTACTGGCATACCTCTTCTTTGCAATTTTCCCCTTGAAATAATAAATCTCGGTGTGTATCTCCAGACACTTCTATTGCAACACCTGGGAAAATTCCAGTTCCTTGTTCTCCACAGTCACCACACTCACCCACAACTCTTCTGTACAGTTTTCAAGACAATTCTACTGCCCTTTGGCAGATTTTCCTGAACCCCTTCTTTCTTTTTTTTTAATGTTTACTTTTTAATTGTAGTTGGACACAACACCTTTATTATATTTACTTATTTTTATGTGGTGCTGAAGATCAAATCCAGAGCTTTGCACGTGCTAGGCGAGTGCTCTACTGCTGAGCCACAACCCCAGCCCTTCAACCTCTTCTTTCTATCTTAATAGAGGTGGCAATTCAACCCTTCCTCAAACTCCCTTACCACTTACTGCCTGCTTTGAACTTGTTTTTGCAAGTTCATGTTGTTCCTTTGGCTTGATTATAAGGTCATTTTTAAAAGGACTTATCCTTCTCCCTATCCTATTAGGGACCTATCATTATCATTGTTCCCAGTGTTCCCACATTGTTGCTCATGGATTTAGCATCCCATAAACAGCAGTTGAACAAGGACTGAACTTGTGGGTTAACACAAATGTGTAGGTGAATGTGGGGGTGTGGAAAGTATTTGTACACATCATCATCTTCTTCACAATCAATTTTTCTTGTACTGCATAAGAAGGTATTCCCCACAACAAATTTTTCAAATTTTTAATAGATTTTTTTAACCTTTATAATTTATTTAATTATTTTATGTGGTGCTGAGGATTGAACCTAGTGCCTCACACGTGCTAGGCAATCGCTCTACCACTGAGCCCAGGCCCTTTTCACATTTTTTTTTTGAGCTAGGCTTCACTTTCTGATAAACTGGGTATTTATTTGTTTAGGATGTTGTTAACGTATGAAGATTTATCAGTGAAACTGATCTATGACTTGGACTAAGTAATTGCCACCATCCACACAATTTTAAAAGGGAGTTGTATTTCATGGTGAACCACTTCCTTGCCTGACCTCCTTTACTGCATGTGATGGTGATTCCATTAGTCAAATTTGTCAGCATCCTCTCATACTCTGCCTGTCCCTAATGAATTTTGAAACCAACAGAAAATAGCCTCTAAAAGACTGGACCATAATTTGGTATTAGTCATGTTGAATAAAATGACTATGGCAAGAAATGAAAAGAAAAATGAAATTCTTGAAACCAGTATCTGTTTTAACACCCACTACCAGAATAGTTCACACCTGCCTTCTAGTTTTGCTCTTGAAAACATATTGTATTGGCTTCTTCACAGACTCAAGCTTCAGATGCTTCCACCTAGACCCTACGAGGTTTTGGACATGTGCCATTGTCTCTCAGTCTCCTCATCCATAAGTAGGTAGGATCGGGTCTCTAAAATCCTTTTTAGAGCGACATAGCACCCTATTGTGATCCACTTTTTCTAGGGGCTAAAATCAACACAAACCCAGAATGTATTCCCTAAAAAATTAGCTTTTCTATTCATGATTCAGGACTAATGCCAAATGTCTTCTCTGTCTTTCAGACTCTCAAAAGGCTGGTAGTTCTCAGCCCTGAGCTTCTCATTGTAGTCTATGGAAGCGAGCTCACCTTTCCCCTTATTCATTGCCTCCTCAGGGTCGTCTCTGCGTCTCGTTTACTTTCTGAGCCTCATTAACCCACTCAGTGGTGGATGCTCACTCACTGGATTTCACCTACCCAAGGCCCCAGTATTTGCAATAACCCATCCCGTCCTACACTTTTTTGTCTTTTCGGCGGCAGTGCTCCTCCAAGAGTGGTCCGTGACCACTTTGGGGTTGATGGTAAAAACTGCGGACTATCTAAGGACCCAAGCTAGATTTCGTGACTGGGAACTTCTGGTGGTGTAGCTCTCGCAGGCCGTGGCGGGGGGGGGGGGGGGGGGGGGGGTTCAACTAATGTTTTTAGTCATACTAAGCATGAAACTTTGGAATTCATTGCTCTTTGGGGCAAATCCATTTTTTTTTTTTGCAATTTTTTAAAAAGGAAAAGGTGATAAATTAGAGACCTTTACCAGCAACATAAGAGAAAATCATAATAGAAGGAAGAGCGAGTGTGGGGTTGTTCGGAGACTCTGTTCTGGAACCTGGAAGTGCTGGTGTCGTCCGCCTGTCTCAACCACCTTGACCAAGCCCAGGTAGAAACTACGGCAGAGTAAATAAAAAATTAAATTCTTAAAAATAAATTTAAAAAGTGCGCTTCGCCCAATCTGCATGCTGTGAGGCTGTTAGAGGTCTGGATTCGCCCTAAAGGCCACCGCACCAGGGGGCGTCAGGGCCGGGAGAAGCGTGGACCATCTCTCTCTTGCAGGCGAGACCCGAGGCTCCCAAAGACGCAAGCACTATGGTGACCCTGGCGGCCCCGCCCCCCAGTTACCATTGGCAACGGCGGTCTGCGCCAAAAGGCAGCGTGGCATAAAAAGGTGGGACTTCCGGACCAAGAAGCTAATGCGCATGCGGATATCTGCCAGTCATAGGCACTTCCTGTCTCGTGATCTTGAGGACCAATGAACGTGCGTAACTGCAGACCCACGTGCCTGCGTTCCTATTAGCAACCACAGGCTTCTAAACAACCCGTTTTATCTCCAGCCTTTTGCGGTCCTGCGGATCTTGGTGATTTGGGGTTTAGCAAATCATCGCCTCACCTCTCTCGCTCCTTTAGGCTCCTGACCCCGCCTACCGCCATGGTGAGTAGCGGACCGGCCGGCGCGGAGGAAAGTGCCGCGGCCGGGCTCGAGACGCTGAGCGGGTGGGTCCGGAATGACGGCGTGTCCTCAGCTTGTTTGAGCCCAACTCCTGAGCCCCAGGAAGGGAGACTGCGCTGAGCGCGAGAGTCTCCGTTAACCTCAGCCCAAGCCCCTCCGGGGTAACCCCGAGTGAATCTCTCTCCTAGCAGCCGCTCTCCGTCGCCTCGTCCCTCGCTCCTGCCTGGGGAGATGCCAGGGCCAAGTCACAACTCAGTAGGTGAAGAGCCGCTCAGCGCCGGGTTTCCACACTATTCTAAGAAACTCCAATTTGCACACACACACAAACACGTTTGCCAACATGAATAATTGAAGGAATCCAACTTTCTGATGTAGAATCTTCATCTTTAAGAATTCTAACACTCTATTTTACAACTAAAGAAATTTGGGGTGACATTTCCTTTGTATTACCCTGTTCAAAAAAACCCTTAGGCTGGGACTGGAGCTTAGTGGTAGAATGCAGGCTTTGCATGAGTGAAGCCTTGGATTCAGCCCCCAGTATCAAAAAATAAAAATAAGAAAAAAAAAAAAACAGTCCCTCCAGTAGGTATAACATGCCAATTAAATGGTATTTCTACATAGAGCCGTGTACAGTATTGAAGTTGAAGTGTTCCGGCAAAAAAGGAATGAAACCAGGATTGGGATTGCTGCTTAAATGGACTACTGAAACACCTCAGCAGTCAGACTTCCTAGGTCGCCAAAAGCAAAAACAGATCATTCCTAATCATTCCTTACCCTTCTTGAGCTTACTCCGTCTCTTGATTTCCCTAAAATATTATGAAAGTGATTTAAAAAAATGTTGAAGGTGATATCACAAAAAAATTGATTCCAGTTCATGTTCTATCTTCTATCTTTCATTTCTATCAATTCAATTAACAACCTAAGCTTTGAAGTCAGACTTAGGTTTTTCATTGTAGATAATTTTAGGGTTGTTAACATAATTGAAATAACGCATATAAAATAGCACAGTACATGCAAAAAATATTAAGCAGTATTTGACCTATCCTTGGCTGCTAGCCCAGCCTTCCAGGTTTTACCTCTTAAATATCTGTAAAACTCTCATCTGGTTTAAAATAAAAACCAACTAATGCCTGTTTCCAAGCCAAATTATACTTTTTAAAGCTGTATGCAGTGGGATAAGGTGAAGTTGCTAAAACAGACCAAAAAACAATGTCTGAAAGAATTCAGAAGTTGTTTTCTTTCTCACTAAGCATCATATTTCACTGCTCATTTCAGTGAGATGAGTAGGTCAGTGGTGTTCCATGAGATGAGAACACACATCTCTTTCATCTTGTTGCCCTTCCAGCCCATGAAATATTCATGTTGTCTGTAAGACTCAGTGAAGCATGTGTGAGGCACTGGGTTTGATCCTTAGCACCATAAAAAAAACAGGCTTCACAGAAATAGAATGTTTCAAAGATGTACCCCTGTCTTAAGGACCAGGTATTGGGACAGCCCATATCTCTTCTGTTCACATCTATTCCTAAAAAGTAGTTCCATGGCTGCCCTTGACTGTAGGGAGGCTGAAGAAACATCATCTAGCTGGAGCTGTACTGTAGCCAGGAAGAAAGGAACAACTGAATTTGATGGACATGTAGCAGTCTCTACGACAGGATCCTGTATATTTTCACTGTTGGGTTTTTTGTTTTTTTATCAAATCTTCAAAACTAACAATTCAATTACTTCTCTGTTTTTCAGGCAGAGTTGGGCCTAAATGAGCACCACCAAAATGAAGTTATTAATTATATGCGTTTTGCTCGTTCAAAAAGAGGCTTGAGACTCAAAACTGTGGATTCCTGCTTCCAGGACCTCAAGGAGAGCAGGTATTAGGGGACTCTAAGGAAACCAAATAGGAATGTAGATCCTTTCTGTTAGCCATTATGGGGATGCTGGATCATGACAGTTCTAGGATTGTCATGATTAATTATTCAGATGAGAGCAGCTATGCTGAAACTCCTGGATATACAAAGTATAGAAATTATAGTGTGATGTAAACAGTCAATCTATTATCAAACATGCACATTCTGATGATTATGAGATGGCAAAGTTTCTGACAGGTAGGCATGAAACTGTGATGGGCTTGTGAATTAACAAGATTCTGTAACTGTATTTATGAGGTTGGGGTAGTAGCTCTTGGTCTTGCTGAGAGACTGAGGGTAAGAGACTTTGGAGTGGGGAGGACTGTGTTACTGTGAAACTGTCATTGGCACTAGAAAGCATACACAGAAGCTTTTCAAAGACTCAGTGTCAGTCATTTGCTGAGATTTCTGAGAATTGTTGTGGTTTTAGTCACCCCCAGTGGGATCATAGGCAGGTCTCCCCACCCTCCCAGCCTTGTGCTCCTCTCTGTGTCATTAGGGGATTGGAGAAGATGGTTCCCTTCCAGACCAAACATCTCTGAGTGAAAGTAGATTTTTATTGCTATTGTCAATGGTGATGTTCATTGCTGAGAGAGGGCTGGGGTTGTGGCTCAGCGGTAGAGCGCTTGCCTAGCACATGTGGTGAGGCACTGGGTTCAATCCTCAGCACCACATTAAAATAAATAAATAAATAAAATAGGGGTATTGTGTCCATCTATGACTAAAAAATATTTTTTTAAAAAAGAATGCGAATGGAAGCAATATAAAATACCATTTATTTCTTGTAGGCACTTACCAACATGTGACTAGTTCATATGTTTATTAAAATGCTAGAGAAATATTAGGAAGAAAAGGAGAAACTATACCTTCCAAGTAATTTTTGAGATTATTAAATGTGAGTAGACTAATTGTAGTGGAGATTGAAATAGAAAACATTTAATATTAAAAAATTAAAGAAAAAAATATATGATGATTTTGGAAGTGTTTCTCAGACTGTATTTGTATTAATAGATGTGAATGTTTGAAGAATTAAGCACAATTTAATCATTTAAGTAGATATTAAAATTTGAGTTTAAATTAATCTTAATCTGTTGCATTAACAAAGAAAAGAGTTTCTAGAAACATTTTCATTATAGTCTTTAATCCTTTAGGTAACATTGATGTGGCTTTCTTAATTTTGTTGCATTTTGTAAATTGTTTTGTTTATACAGAAGTTTCAGATCTTTATTGTTTTTTAGGCTTGTGGAGGAGACCTTCACTGTGGATGAAGTGTCGGAAGTCCTGAGTGGGTTGCAGGCTGTGGTGCATAGCGAGGTGGAGTCTGAGCTCATCAACACTGCCTACACCAATGTGCTACTTCTGCGGCAGCTGTTTTCACAAGCTGAGAAGTGGTACCTTAAGCTACAGACAGACATCTCTGAGCTTGAAAACAGGTGATAAAATTTGTATCTGCATTTGAGAAGGTAGAGTCCCAAGCATAATCTTAAAAGCTAGTAAATGTCTATGCTGCTTCTTTTCTTGGGGCTAGAGTGTGAGAAAATTTGGGTAGGGTAGCAGCAAAGCATCTGGACAGTAGGTAGTTTTCTTAAATACCACTCAATGTTCTTTCAAAATTCTCTTTGTAATTCCTAGGTACTTCAAAGGCTTTTGAGATTTATGAAATTGCTTCCCAAACTATCATTAATTATTCTTTGTGGAATCTTTGTTAGCTTGGTCAGTTAGTTGGTCATTATCGCTAGGTCAACAAAGAAATAGAGATTATGAAGCAGTTCAAAAATTAATTCTAATATGTTAGATAACATTGATTCTTTTTTGGGGGTGGGGAGGGGTTCCGGGGATTGAATTAACCACTGAGCCACATCCCCAGCCCTATTTCATATTTTATTTAGAAACAGGTTCTCACTGAGTTGCCTAGCCCATCGCTTTTTCTGAAGCTGGCTTTGAACTCACAATCCTCCTGCCATAGCCTCCCAAGTCACTGGGATTATGGGCATGTGCCACCTCGCCCAGCACCATTGATTCTTACTAGCAGCATTACAAGTTAACCTTAAATAGGAAATATAAAACAGTTTATAATCCTAACAATATTGAAAAGCTCATTAATTTCAAAAACTGTAGAAAAATCAATGAAGTTGAAACTTTTTCTAAGAAAAGACTCCTAGAAATGAAGAGGGACTGACCACCCTGCAGCCTGCTCTCTAGGCAGAGTGGCATCATGTTGGTTCATGTGGAGTGTGTCGAGCAATGCTAAGAACAGCCTGTGGCAGGGAGGGAAAGTCATTTAGCTTCTGCAACTACAGAGGGTGACTGATGAGAAAACTCTTTAGGAAGTTGCTGTTTTATGACACTTAGAAGCATGGGCTGTAAGTGTGTTACAGTCAGCTCTTCCTCATCTTGTAGCTCAGTAGGTGGCTCACCCCACATCCCCTGTCTTTCCTAGGAATACATAGTTTTCATCTACAGTAGATACTGTGGATTAATTTTATTTTCTGAGGCTGCTTTGTTAAAATATCAGTTTGCCTTTCTTAGCTAACAATGTATACTATGTAATAGAGCAACCTCCTCATAGAACCTCAGAAATAGAGGCAGGGAGAAAAACAAATTTCACTGATATTTATATAACACTGCAATTTACTTCTAGCAACATATAGTGTATCCCTAGCAGGTTCAAAATACTGTGGATGGTTCAAATTTGAGTCTGTGTTGTTTGGATTCTCAACCATTTATAACTAAATCTCATTTCTGGTGTTGTAAAATTTTGTCCTTCTTGTGCTCTTTCCTCTAGCATATGATAGCTTGGTACCAGTGATTTTATTCTTTTCTCTGATACAAATTTATTCTAAATGGATATTCTTCTATTTTTGCTTTTATCCTCAAGAGGATTATTAGAACAAGTTGCAGAATTTGAAAAAGCAGAATTTACATCTTCAAATAAAAAGGTAATTTTTGGTCATCCTGAGTCCATATCTTAATAGTTGGTATTCAAAACTCTCAAGGCACTCAAAGCATTCAGAGGTCAAAGTGAAAACTCTCAAGGGCATAACTGGAAAAACTGCTTTTGTCTCTTCTGCCCCCCATCCACACACACTCCCTGCGCTCCAGTCAGTCCAGCTGTGTAAACTCTTCACTCAGCTGATGCACAGTGCAGGGTTGGGGATGAGTCAGACCTGAGCTCATGTTCCTGGCTCTGCCACTCCTAGCTGTGTGACCTTGAACAGGTTTCCTGTGATGACTGAGTCCCATCTGTCACATGGAGACAATACTAGTAGTTACTAACTTGTCTTCTTAACATTCACAACATGTGCGATGATCATTCACCATTCCCTTTCATAGACAAACCATAAATGCTCTCTGTTGTCAGATTGTTAACTCAGCTGAGATGAGTCAATGGACATACCCTCAGAAAACATTTTTCATTGATTTCTTTGGAACATATTTATAGCTAAGAAATTTCTGGGTCAGAGGACATGGATGCTTGTTTTTAATACATAGTACTAAACTACCATAATATTTGTTTCCAGTTATTGTTCATCTATAGTGTGGTGCCTAAATTCTTGGCAAATATTACTGTTTTCGTTTAAATATTTTTTAGTTGTAGATGGACACAATACCTTTATTTTATTTATCTTTTTTAAAAATGTGGTGCTTAGAATCGAACCTAGGGCCTCACATGTGCTAGGCAAGCACTCTACCACTGAGCCCCAGCCCCAGCCCCAATATTACCATTTTTCACAGTCTGAGGTTCATGCAGAAATCAATTTTAGCTCCCACAGATAAAAATTCTAGTTCCTAGATGCTAGGATCTAAATCAGGTCTGGCTTTGGTCTCCTTCCCTCCTTTCTTTATTTTTAAAAGCGGTTTAAATGTAACAGGTGAACCCAGTGAGAATCCCCATACTTGTGGTACTGGCTTCCCTGTGCATATGTTCATACACAGTGCTCACTGAATAGATGTGGTTTATTCTGTGCTGAGTTTGTTTTGGTTTCTTTATTTTGTTTCAGCCCATCATAGATATTACAAAACCAAAACTTGTTCCAATTAACGAAGTTGGGACAACAGAACTCCTAAACAAGGTATGTTGTCAACATTTTGAACAGTGGAAAAGCTCTAATTCTATTCTCCCTTTTCCTGAACAACTCTAGGGAGAGGAACAAAGGGCAGGAGATTGTCTCAGAGTTTGGTCCATTGAGGGTAACTAGCCCTTCCGCCTTTCTTCATGGTACCCAATGGGCCAGAAGAGGGCACGTCCACTTTCCAGAGCATGTGACACAGCTCTTGAGCACACCTTTCTGTGGCAGCATGGAGAGCATGGGACTGTGGATAGTGTTTACTGACAGACATTTGGACTTTTTGATCCATGATAACAATGAAGGATACAAATAGATATTTTTCACTACTCCTATATTCTCAACATTATGCTAGATGTTGTTAAAGATTTTTTTAATATTTACTTTTTAGTTTTAGATGAACACAATATCTTTATTTTATTTTTATGTGGAGCTGAGAATCAAACCCAGTGCCTCACGCATGCTAGGCGAGCGTGCTACCACTTGAGCCACATCCCCAGCCCCTGGATGTTGTTAAAGATTTTAAAAAGCAGTATAATATTCATCCCTCACTCTCAAAATGCCATAGTTCCTTGGGAGGGTAGAATTTATATTCTAGAAGGAGAGACCAAAGGATTCTCCTGTGTGCTGTAGGCATCATGGGGTAGCGGAGAAGCCATAGTTCCCCGTGGGTGAAAGCAGGCACTTGGGTAGGATGGTGCCTGATCTGAGCCTTGAAGATAAAGACAGATTAAATTGTCAGAGGAAGAGAAACAGGACTGTTGATCAGGGGAACATAATGGTCAGTGATGAGAGGCAGACAGAGGCTGGCAAGACTTGGAACAGAGTGCCCTTGGATGGATCACACAGGTCGGGTATAGGGAAAAGATAAATGATAGGTGGCTGGTGGTGTTGGAGCTGCATAAGAACAAAGGTGCTCAGCCTCAGGTTGGTCAGAAGCATTTGAGGACAAGGCTCTGAAATGATGAAGATGGTGTTTTCAGGGTAAGTATACAGTGTAGGCCAAGAATAGACCCATGCAGGATTGGCCAGCTGAGAGGGGAGGGGCTCTGGAAAATGGCTGTGGATAGAGGGTGGAAGAAGGAAAGATGTGCCTGAGGTCTGAAAGGAAAGGAACTCTTAAGTCTTTGAGTCAAAGCTAACTCATAGATATCGAGGCTGGCGGGCTGGGCGAAATTGGGGTTCTGCTGCTAACCAGTGCATGTGGATTTTTGAGCTATTATGTAATTTCAATTTAATTTAGAAATTAAAAATTTAAGTGAAACAAATAATAATTCCAAATGTTAAAAATATTTTGATTAAAATAATAACTGTCATATTTACTCATAAAGGAGATTTTAAGACTTCAAGAAGAGAATGAGAAATTGAAGTTAAGGCTGAAGAACATTGAAATGCAGGTAAGTGAGAAATCCTTTAAAAAAAATAATTGAGTTCCTTACAGATTAAATACTGATGAGTTCTACTTAAATTTGATTATAGGCTACAAATGCATTGGATGAGAAGTCAAAACTAGAACAAGCACTACAAGATTTACAGCTTGACCAAGGAAATCAAAAGGTGAAACAGTTTTAGCTTTCCTTTTCACATTTTCTAGATAGAATAATGTTATAAATTTAAAATTAAGTCTAGTTCTTATTCATTATACCTTACCCCTATCCCTGCCACTAAGAAAAATGCCACCGTTGTCCTGTATGGGAACAGCCTTGCCCAAGAAACACCAAATGAGAACAAGCACTCTTCCCTCTGTCCATCCTTGGACTAGTGTGACAAAATCAAATCAAGTTAATTAGTGGTTGAGTCTTATAGGTATTGAGGCTGGTGGGCTGGGTAAAATTGAGGTTCCATTGCTAACCAGCACATGTGGATTTTTGAGCTATTATGTAATTTCAATTTAACTTAAAAATTAAAAATTTAAGTGAAACAAATAATAATTCCAAATGCTAAAAAAATTGATTAAATTAATAACTGTTGAATTTACTCACAAGGAGATTCATCAAATCAAATTAATTAGTGGTTATGAATCTTCAAACCCATAAATTCAGCTGCATTGTATAGTGCAGTGAAATTCAGGTTGAGCCTGCAGGCTTGGCTGGGACTGATGACTGAATGTTGCTCCCCCTGCTGGAAGTCAGGTGAGCGTTCTATTTCCAGTGTGAATGCTGTAATATGATTTCATGTGAGTGGGACCTTTTGAGTGAATGCTCAGTGCAGTATTGGCTTTTCTGGTGGTCATATTGTTATTATGAACATCTGCTACATTTACAATCCCAAATTCTGCTTCACTAAGAACCCCTTTGCGCCTACCACTCAGCTTTCCCAATCGTCATACATGGCCAGTCTGGCTTCATTTCTATTTCTACTTTCTTTTTCCTCCCTCTCTGTCTCTTTGATGCAGATCTCATACATTGTATTTGTATGAGTGTATATTTTATAAATGGGAGGGTATTTTGTGTATGGTTTTATAAAAGGAAAATATGTATGATTTCAACCATGCCAAGAACCATAGATTTATAAAATAGAGCTGAGTGTTCCAGAACAGCTTCATAATTTCTCAAAAGTAAAAACGGTTTCAAACATTCTTAGATGATGAATTTGTTTAAAAACCATTTGGGGCTTTGCTTCACTTTTGTTTTAAGATTTTGGACACAACAAAATTTTGGACACAAGCAAAATGGACATGCATTTACAAGTCACAATGAAATAAAACATTTTTAAAGATTAGGTTTCAAAAGTGAGCAAAGACTTTTTGTTTTGCTGAAAAGACTGCTTCAGATCTATATATTTAGCTATCATAGACTATTTTCCTATTGTATCAATACAGATCATTTTTCTGTCATGAATTTTGTCTAGTCAAAAACAAGCTCCAAATAAAAGCCATATTTCTGTTGTCAGATTATGCAAAAATGTACATAGCTCATTAATATAAAAAACTCAAAATCTTGTAAATTAAAAAACCCATGTTTTTTATCAATACTCATTTTGTTCTCATATTTTTGTAAATAATGACTAAAGCATATCTACTTAGTTTTTTATCTTGAGTTTTTAAATATTTTTTCCACCTATACCATTTCGAAGACTCAAAAATCTTCAGGATTTTGGCTTTTCATATTGAAAGCTATTTGCCATCTCAACTCTGGTACACACCGCACTGCAATTTTGAAATCTCATTCTCCCATTTCTTTTGGACTGGAATACCAACAGTTCATAAAGCATATTTTCTGTATTTGGAATTCAGTGACTTTGGAGTGTCTGCTATGTGCTAGAGGTCACACCCTTGAGCTGCGGTGGATGGACTGGGCCTGTTGGCAGCCCAGGCCAATGGAAGGCTGCATCTGCATGCACACACATCACACACTGTCTCTTCTTTCCTCTCCCTTGACATTGAATCACCATTCTAAAGCGGTTATTATTTAGGATGCCAACATGAAGCTACATTCATGTATTTCATTTTTGTAGGATTTTATAAAGGCCCAAGACTTGAGTGACTTGCAAAACACAGTTGCTGCTTTAAAGAGTGAGTTTCAGAAGACACTTAATGACAAGACAGAAAACCAGAAGTCCCTGGAGGAGAATCTTGCAACAGCCAAGCACGACCTACTCAGGGTTCAGGAGCAGCTGAGCATGGCTGAAAAGGTCAGAAGACTGTGTTTAAGGGATTGTCTGTTTATGTCATATTAGCTGATAAACAGTGTAGAGGACACGCTCAAATTATTTTTACTCAAGGTATTAGCAAACACATGTGCCAAAGGATTATTACTTCTGGGTATTGAGATTCTTCCGTCTGTGGTGCTAAACTAACTGTGATAATGAGCAATCTCCTCTCCTTCTATGGGCTGGGAAAATGGTTGTCCTCATGGCTGCATCTCCCCTTGCCCCCTACATCATTTGGCTTGGTCCTTCTATAACCTGACAGAAGAATCAGTGATTTTTTTTTTTAAGGTTTCTGTACCTTTTTCATAATTTATATGAATATGTAGAGAGTTAAGTTCTTCACTTTAGAGATTAGACTCTTAAGAATATGGAACTGGGGCTGGGGTTGTGGCACTTGCCTAGCATGCATGAGGCACTGGGTTCGATCCTCAGCACCATGTAAAAAAAAAATAAAGGTATTGTGTCCATTCACAACTAAAAAATAAAAGTTAAACAAAAAAGAATATGGAACTAAAGTTTAATTAAATTAAATCCTCTTTCTAAAATACTGATATTACTTTGGGATTTGAAAAAGATTGTTTTATTTTTAAAAAAAGATTCATTTTACCTGAAAATTATTTAATATTTCACATAGATTTCTCATGCCTAAGTGAAGAATACTTGAGTTATTTGCTAACATTTTACTTGGGAAAATAGTACTTTCTTGGCTTCTTATTTGAAATAATGTTTTTAAAGTTTGGATAGTCTTCATTTTACCTAAGTTTCTTTTGTTAAGGAAATTATATAGTAAGTAAATTTGAAACAAAAAACAAGCGTTTTCATCACATTTGCTGTGCTTTCCTTAACTATTTCTTAGTAATGGGCTGATGTTTTTCACTAAGCAGGAATTAGAGAAGAAATTTCAACAAACAGCTGCTTATCGAAACATGAAGGAGATTCTCACCAAGAAGAACGACCAAATCAAAGACCTGAGGAAAAGACTGGCAAAGTAAGCCAGGCCAGTCCCACCCTCATCTCTCTCCCCTGGGTTGATATTTGTCTTCTGTTAAATTTGAGCTGTGTCCAGAAGGCTCAGATGAGAGGGTAGATGTTCAGTCCTTTAGTCCAGAGGCCTTCTTCTGTGGAGCTGGGCCCAACCTTGTCCCTAAGGCCACCAGCACTGCTGCTTAGATTTAGCTAGACCTTTACACACACATGAAGCTACATCGAGATGCTCTTGGCACTGCAATCACTTAGCAGGACATGGGCAGAAGCACAGCAGCTGCAAGACAGTGGGCATCTCTACTGTGTGTCCTCCTGTCCACGTGTAGCCTCCCAGCTAGGGTCAGTTCTGTCATCAGCAATTTTGCCTAGAAACTCAGTTAGCATTTTGCCTTTTTTCCAAGTTCCAGGGAAGAGAACTAGAAACTCAATTCAAGACCAGGTTGGTCCTTTAGAAAAGGAAATTTATTAACCCTTCACTCACAACAGCTCTTGGTATTGATCTGAGGATTGGATAATTGTACCAAAATATTGCAGAGACCTAGATTCTAAAGGGACATTAGGTTTTCTGTGGTAGAAATCCCCTAGGTGACTGTCATAATGCCTTGAAAGCACCTGACCACCACAGTGCTGATGACAAATGAGGAATGATTTTCATCCCTGGAGATGCTTCAAGTGACCTCGTTTGGTAATGACAGCATCACAACAAAAAGTATCTTTACACACTCTTAATTTATATCTCCAGGTATGAGTCAGAAGATTAAAAACTGAAGATTTCCGGATACTGCCACAACATGAACAAACCAACTGCCTTCCACCTCAGGCATGGATTCTGAAGCATTTCATCATATCCCCTCTCCCTATTTTTGTAATATTATACTTTGCTTATGATATTTTAAACTAGAATCCCTATTTTCAGTTGTCCAGTGGAGAAGAGAAGAAATGTAATGGCTCTGGCCGATTACCCCTGCCCAGTGAGCACTCTGCCAAGCTCCAGAGGCGTAGTTCAAATACAGTGGGAAACATTGACAGGAGGAAGATTTTTAGAGTGGGAGGAAGAGTCTTAGCCTTTTACATTAGCATAAAAACTATATCTTTTTAATGAATTAAAGAAGCTAACAATATGTATAGTTGTGCATTCCCCAAAGGTAAAATAAACAATAGTTATTAAAGTTAGTTATTACAAATAAACCTTATTTTTATTATTAGTGATGAAATCTTACTTCATTTACTCTATATGATCAAGAAATGTATGAATTCATTGAAAATGTGAATAGTAACTGAGGCAGCATTTTCACCCATTGTAAGAAAAATTATCAGCAGTGGACATGAGGGTTTGGTTAACTTTTCCCATCTTCCTGCCTTAAATAGTGTTTAAGAGGAGATGCCGGCGTGTTTTGGCATCTTGACATCGTGATTTTGTGCTACTGATGGAGAAGTCAGATCCATCCCATACTACATTTAGAAAGCATTTGGACTTGGTGTCAAAGTAATCGTTACTTGTATTTCCAGAATATTATTTTAATTACATGTAAAATAAGAACTCTTTTAAAATTGATATTTAGCATAAATTCAGTCACCAGATTGCAGATTGGATTTTGGATTATAATTTGCGCTTACAGCAATAGCTTTTTCAAGAGGTTTTAATGCATTTCTGTTATGGTTTAGATATGAGGTGTCTCCCAAAAGCGTGTGTATGAGACAGTGCAAGAGGGTTTAGAGGTGAAGTGATTGGGTTATGAGAGCCTTCACCCAGTCAGTGTGTTAATCCACTTGAGTGGGTTAACTAGGCAGTAACTGTAGGCAGCATGACTTGAGGAGGGGATAACGGGGGTGTGCCTTTAGTGTATGTATTTTGTCCCTGGTGAGTAGAGTTCCCTCTGTCTCCTTGTTGCCATGTCTTCTGTCACACCCTTCCTCCGTGATGTTCTGCCTCACCTCAGGCCTGGGCAATGGAGTTGGCAATTTGTGGACTGAGACTTCTGAAACCATGAGCCCCAAATAAACTTTTCCTCCTTTATGTTGTTCTTCCACAGTGGCAAAAAAAAAAAAAACCTGACTAAAACAATGTTCATTGGTCCTGCTTTTTTTCAGGTGTTTTTGGATAAGTTACTGGAAATGGCATCCCCCACTCTAAGAATAAATAAAATGAAGCTCACAAAACAGTAATGCTTCAGAAGAAAGCCTTAGTAACTTAGTAATTTTTCCCACTTCCAAAGACAAAAAGTGTCAATCCTCCATTAGTACAGCAGCTAAGAGAAGCCATTCCACTTCCACAGGTGAAGATCTTATTCCCAGAGAAGAGCTACTGGTCAAAGGATAATTCTCCCTATTTTTATTCAAACTTTTAATATCAGCCTTGAATTCATTATTTTTCTTGTAGGTTTTGTGTTAAGATATGAAAGGAACAAATGATAAAGTATAAGATAACTGCCCTCCCCCCCCAAGAAAGGGGAAGGCAGTCTTAAGAAGATGGATGAAGCAGAGCCAGGGAGAGGGGGGGAAAATAACAGTTACAAGGCAGCTGTTACCACCAGTTCTTTGCCTCTCTCTCCATGGTGAAATTCCTCATCAATATCTCCTATAGGGTGTTCACTGAGGACTTCCATCTCACCCTGTACTGACAGCTCGAATTGGTATCCCTCCAAAAGTCCATTCCATTATTTGTGGACCAGTATCTTCTGTATAATTCAGAAGCAGAACTTCCAACTAATGGTTAGTATGGCCTTCAGAAGCCATTTAGTTTTTTTCTCTCTACTCCTTTCTCAGTCTGATGCCAAGAGAGAAAGAAGGTATGTTGAGAAACCTATCTTGCTAAGTAGAATGTCACCCCGAGTTTGTTTTGGGTTTTTTTTTTTTTAGTATTCGGTATAATTTGTTCCACTTGTTCAATAATAAATTCAAAATATTTCTGAAACCTTAAAATCTAACTTATGCCAGAATATAGCTAAACCAATGTGCACTTTGGTGTCACTCAACATTATCCTTGCACTTGACAAGCACGTTTTAGTGCTTCTGGTTTTGTTTTTCAACTCATACCCCTCAGCAAAATATAGTTCAAAATTCTTGTTTCTTTTAGTAGTTCCCAGCGTTAAGATTTATCTCATCTAACTGGGAAAGAAACCCTTTTTATTCTATAAATGTTTGATCTCTAAGAATGTTGGTTCAAACCTCAAGCAAACTTTCAATGTAGAAAGGGCACAGACAGCCTGTGAACTGGTGGCCATCAAATGCAACTTTAATTTAAAACTTCAACTTCTGCTAAATTATGACTCAGACTTTTTGTTGACAGTAACGAAATGTAAAGGTTGTATTAATTTCTTCTGTTCAACATAATTTTCATTATTATGTTTTCAGTATTAAATGTTTAAGTGATCATTTGCTTATATCATAATTCATAGGGAAAATATTACTGCACATTAAATATGCAATCCTATTTGATGCAGCCTTTGCAATTTTTTATTTTCATTCTGATCAACTGAAAAGAATTTTATAAAGATGTTTAAATTTCAAATCCTTGGGTCACAAAAATTTGGCATTAATGATTTCCCTCTGCTTATGTGTAAATGCCTGTGATCAAAATTTTGCCATTAGAAATTCAATTACATGATTTATCTCACACAAGTCTGAGAAAAGCTATCTCAGCTTTTAGTATTTCATATTTAAACAAAATCATATTTAGACAAAACATTTTTCAACACCTCTTAGAAAATAGTTTCATTGTTTTCCGAAGGGAAATATTATACTTATGAAAAGGTAATAGCTTCTGCCTTGGAGAATAAAGATAGTGGAGTGGGGACAACTGGCTGGGTCATTGGGGGGAACTATAGCATTGTTTGACACTGTTATCTGTACTACCAAGAGAGCATCCTGCTGCAGTACCACCTACTTGAGAATGAAAGAGTAGTCAATACCTTGCATTATATAAAGTGTCACTTCGTCCTTTTGAACCTATAAGATATCATTTAACTTTTACAGATTTAAAAACAACAACACTGCCATTTGATGAAGCAAAATCGATTAGGGCCTACTTTTTCTTCTAACAGACCCAGAGTCTCTGGTTTAATTCCTAGGTCCTTGATCCACTTTGAGTTGAGTTTTGTGCATGTGAGAGATAGGGGTTTAATTTCATTTTGTTGCATATGGATTTCCAGTTTTCCCAGCACCATTTGTAAAAGAGGCTGTCTTTTCTCCAATGCATGTTTTTGGCACCTTTGTCTAATATAAGATAATTGTAATTTTGTGGGTTAGTTTCTGTGACCTCTGTTCTGTACCATTGGTCTACCAGTCTGTTTTGGTGCCGATACCATGCTGTTTTTGTTACTATTGCTCTGTAGTATAGTTTAAGGTCTGGTATAGTGATGCCACCTGCTTCATTCTTCCTGCTAAGATTTGCTTTAGCTATTCTGGGTCTCTTATTTTTCTAGATGAATTTCATGATTGTTTTTTCTATTTCTATGAGAAATGCCATTGGGATTTTGATCAGAATTGCATATATAAATCTGTATAGTGCTTTTGGTAGTATGGTCATTTTGATAATATTAATTCTGCCTATCCAAGAGCAAGGTAGATCTTTCCATCTTCTAAGATCTTTCTTTAATTTCTTTCTTTAAGATCTTTCAGATCTTTCACCTCTTTCGTTGATTCCCAAGTTTGTTTTGTTTTGTTTTGTTTTCTTTCCTGAGGCTACTGTAAATGGGGTAGTTTTCCTCATTTCCCTCTCAGAGGATTTGTCACGGATACAGAGAAATGCCTTTGATTTATGGGTGTTGATTTTATATCCTGCTACTTTGATGAATTCATTTAATAATTCTAGAAATTTTCTGTTGGAGCTTTTTGAGTCTTCTAGGTATAGAATCATATCATCAGCAAATAGTGCTAATTTAAGTTCTTTTTTTCCTATATGTATCCCTTTAACTTCTTTCATTTGTCTAATTGCTCTGGCCAGTGTTTCAAGAACTATGTTAAACAGAAGTGGAGAAAGAGGGCATCCCTGTCTTGTTACAGTTTTTAGAGGAAATGCCTTCAATTTTTCTCCATTTAAGTTTTAAAAGTAGCAGTGGACCTACTGTCAGATTAACATTTTATTAGTTGGATTTTCATGTACACTTGGAAAAGAAATGTAATCACCAGGACCCAGCATGGAGCTCTTTCTAAGAAGAAATCATAGCAAGCTAAACTCACTTGTCGTGTGTGTATATGTGTGTGTGCACGCACTATACAGATTTAATGCAATTCTGATCAAAATCCCAATGGCATTCCTCATAGAAATAGAAAAGGCAATCATGAAATTCATCTAGAAAAATAAGAGACCCAGAATAGCTAAAGCAATTCTTAGCAGGAAGAGTGAAGCAGGTAGCATGACTATACCAGACCTTAAACTATATATGCATGCACACACACACTGCAGATAGAACCCAAAGCATCACAGATGCTAGGCAAGCACTTTACCACTGAGCTACATCCCCAGCCCCTCATTTGTCTTTTAAGAGCATGAAAAATGGTATATCAGGATTTCAGCAAAGAGCATGACAAAAACCTCATGATAAAATCATTGAAAAAAAAGTCTTAGTTGGGTTCTCCAAATTTCGAATATTTGGATAAGGATGTAGGTGCAGGTGGTTTATTTAGGAAGTAATTCCAGGAAATCTTATAGAGACAGGAATTAAGACAGATTGAGAGTCACTACTATGGGCCACCGGCACTCAGTCTTATTGGGAATCCTTCAAGACACTGAATGGAAACATCTCAATTCTTCCACTGAGGGTGAAGGAAGCTGGGATCATCACCCACCACTGTCTTTCCCTCTCTGGTTGGAGGTCAAACCTAAGGTATCACCAACTACCCCCTGAGAGTCCTTTCTACCCTTAAAGGTGCCCCAGCTCTGCATAAGAAGACTCAGTTACTCTCTGGTGATAGATAACTCCTTCCCTGACCTGTGGTCTGCTGACCTGAAGAGTCCCAAACCAGCAGGCAGAACCCTGGAGACCAGGAACACTGATCCCTGATTGGTTTAGAACTAGTGAGTGGAAGTGGGCAGACCTTGGACAAGAGAGCCCCTGCCAGTTTTCTTCCAAGAGGCCTCTGAATGGTCTCCAGGTGATGGGAGGTCACTCTTCTCTAGCAAGGGGGAGGGAGCCACTTCTAAAAGACCCAAGAGTTCAGGGGAATATGGGTATCAAGATCTTTGGGCCCAATGGGCTCATCTCATGTTTCAGAGTCCCCTTCTTTCCCAATTAAGGAACTGACTTAAGAAAAAGAGACCTTCTAGACATGAATTTTGTCCCCTTGGTAACAACATCACCCTTATAATACAATCTTAGGCCTGAGTCTCAGCACATTCCGATTCTGCAAGTAGGAGGTCTCTGAATACTACCATGGGGTCTTCCAGTTGTCAGGGCATCTCCTGTGGTGATATTTGGCTAATCATAACCTGTCCTTCTCCTGGCCAGGACTTCAAGTACAGTGTTGAATGGAAGTATTGGCAGAGAACATTTTTGCCTTGTTCTCAATCTCAGGGAATATTTTAAATATCTTACCAATAAGGGTGATGCTTTCAAATATTCTGTATCAAAATAAGGAAGTTCTTTTCTATTCCTAGTTGGCTGAAAGCTTTAATAAAAATTATAAATGGGTGTTGAATTTTGACAAATGCCTTTTCTGCATCTATTGAGACAAGGATGCCCTCTCTTTCTCTCTCTCTCTCTCTCTCTTTCTCTCTCTCTCTCCCCCCCCAACTGATGTGAATTGCAATATTTAATTTTAATTTTTGAAGTTGAACTATTCTCAGGGTCCTGAACTACACTCCATTTTGTCACCATGTTGGATTCTGTCAGAGAATGGCCCAGGATGGCTGCCCTGTCAACCTGCCATACAGGCCCGACAGGAAAGAGTTGGACCGCAGCTGATCTACAGTTGGCCAGATGCCTTCTGATTCTCCCAGAACACAAGAGATGGGAGATGATGGGTAGTTCTCCCAAGCCATCTCCACTCACCCCTGGGAAGCTTCTAATGAGATTCTGAAGAACTCAGGATAGACCTGCAAAATACAAACTCACTTAGCTACAGTCTACAGTTGGCTCCTCAGCAACAAGATATCCCACAATTTGTGTTGTTGTCTTTCTATCCTGCCTATTGTGTGTGTGTGTGTGTGTGTGTGTGTGTGTGTGGTGTGCCGGGGATGGATCCCAGGGTCTTGTGCATGCAAAACAAGCACTCTACCAACTGAGCTATATCCCCAGCCCTATTCTGCCTATTTTAGTTAGCTGGCGCCCTTTTTGGTGTGTGGGAGGAGGATCCTGGGCAGGAGCTGGAACCTTCCTCTTACTGTCTGTGTTCCTTCTGTTTTGTCTGTGAAGCAATAAGCTGCCTGAATCTCATCATTATCTTTACCATCTGACTCAGTCCAGCCGTGGTCTCACCTTGGCTGTTATGTGTTTGGTTGTCTCCATTCGAAATAGAGGATAATGACCCCAGTGGCTAGCAGTCAGCCCCTGGTATGTGCCCTACTGCACTGAACTGCCTGCCCAGGATTCTTTTCCCCTCCATGGGGGCTGCATCCCACAACAGATACAGATTTAAGGGCCAGCTCTCTCACGCCAACATGGGACAGTGCTGAACCACGTCTCATCTGCAGAACTCCTCACCAAGTCCTGAGCTGTTCTGCTTGGCAATTATCAAGAATACAAGCAACAATAAGCATTGGTGTGGATGTGGGAGGAAGGGTACTCTCATACATTGCTGATGGGACTGCAAATTGGTGCAACCACTATGGAAAGCAGTGTGGAATTTCCTCAGAAAACATTTGACCCAGTCCTCCCACTCCTAGGTTCATACCCAAGGACTTTAAAGCAGCATACTACAGTGATGCAGCCACATCAGTGTATTTTATAGCAGCTCAACTCACAATAGCTAAACTATAAACCCACACACCAAAAACCTAGGTGCCCTTCAACCGATGAATGGATAAAGAAAATGTGGTATATGTACACAATGGAATATTACTCAGCCTTAAAGAAGAATGAAATTATAGCATTTGCCAGTAAATGGATAGAACTGGAGAATATTATGATAAGTGAAATAAGCCAGTCCTCCCAAAAAACAAAGGTCAAATGTTTTCTCTGATATGCAGATGCTAATTTACAACAAATGGGCAGGACAGGGAGAAGAATAGAGGTACTTTGGATTAGACAGAAGGAGTGAAGGAAGAGAGGGAGTTTGGGGGTAGAAAAGATAGTGGAATGAATCAGACAAATTATCACCCTGTGTGCATATATGATTACACACCCAGTGAAACTCTACATCATGTACAACCAGAAGAATGGGAACTTATCCTTCACTTGTGTATGATGTGTCAAAATGCATTCTACTGTCATATATAACTAATTAAAACAAATCTTAAAAATTTTAAAAAAGAGCCATTCTAGTGAGCATGTCCAACCTGCTGGCTTCCCTTTCTCTACCACACCTTCCCTTCCCAAGGCCACTGCCTGACTGACCACCTACCCACAATCTCTGCCGCAGCATCTGCTTCCCAAGGCTCCTGCCTAAGCCAGTGTGATGCGCTCTCCTCTTATATCTCGCTGGTTTCTGTCAGCTAACGTATTATCAAAGGTTTTCGCCTCAATATTTACAAGAGAAAGGGGTCTGGAATGTTCCTCCCTTGTCAAGCATCTGTTATTTGAAAACCACCGTCCGTGTTTCTGAATCCATAAAAGATTAACTTTTTAAAAAAAGTTTTATCCCTGATCACATTATATGAAACCTTTGAACACTTTCAGCAGTGTTTATGATACCTTGCAGGTAAGATCAACCATCTGTCATCAGAAGGAAGCCCCTCTTAAAGGAAAGGGCCCCCAACCAGAGCAGAATGCACACTCGCCCAGGATGGCCGCCCTGTCAACCTGGAGGTCTTGCAAGATTGAGGCTGCTGGTCCGTGTCCCAGGGGCTTGAGGGAGAAGATAGCACTGTGTGGTCTACAGGGCGGGCGGCCTCGGTTACCAGTGTCCCCTTGCCTGAGCATCCTTGGAAAAGCAACCATCGGTTTTCTGTTATTTTAGTTGTAATCTTCTGCTTCCTAGTGCTGGGTATTCTTGCCACATCTTGTTTGGCTAGAAAATAACATCTTAGTCCTGTTCCAGGATCTGTAGTGGGTATTCGCTTTAAATAATCATTACATTATTCTAACCAAATGAACGACTTCCTATAGTGAGGTGGTTTATTATAGCATTTATACAAGTGCCTTTTGGAGATATAATCTACACACCTTTTTTAAGGGTATGGTTTGAAACGTTTGGAAGAACGTTGACACCCATGTGACCATCACCATGGTTAATACACAGGACATTTTCATCATTCAAGAAGGTTTCTCGATGGCTCTTTGTTCTCTTTTTTTTTTTTTTTTTTAGTTGTAGGTGGACACATGCCTTTATTTTTATTTATTTATTTTTATGTGGTACTGAGGTTCTAACCCAGTGTCTCACCAGCGCTAGGCGAGCGCTCTACCACTGAGCCACAACCCCACCCCCAATCACTTATCTTTTGGTGGCTTTGATTTGCCTTTTTTTACAATTCATATGATGGAATCACACAATAAATCTTTAAGTCTGACCTCCTCTACTCAGAAGAACATATTTAAGATTCCTGCATATTGGTACATAGATCTGTAGTTCATTTTTTTTATTGTTAAGGTACTCCAGTGTCTGGCTATATCATAATTTTTTATTCGACTAAATTTTGGGATACTTTAGCTAGTATTTATTAAGCTTTGTAAATAAAATCAATTGCTTCTTAGGGTTGAGTGCTTTTTGTGTGTCAGGCACATGTATTTGAAACACCTCATGAATAAAATGATAATTTGTGTCCTTGTAGAGCTTATAGAGGACAAAAAGTAAGCAATAAATAACAGTAAATAGATATGGGTGTATTAGTATCCTAGGGCTGCTATAACAAGTTATCATAGCCGGTGGCTTAAAACACCAGAAGTTGAGTCTCTCATTGTTATGGCGGCCGGAAGTCCTAAATCAAGGTGTTGGTGGAGCTGTTTCCTTCTGGAGGCTCTGAGGGAGATCCACTTTGTGCTATTCTCGTAGCTTCTGCTGGCCACTGGCTGCTGGCCGCCGGCTGCTGGCCGCCTTCCCTTCCTGGTCACCCAGCTTCAGTCTCTGCCTGCATCTTCACATCACCGCCATTTTTATCCAATGTGTCTCCTCTTCTAAGGACACTTGTCATTAGATTCAGTGCCCACCCTAATCCTGAATGATCTCACCCTGAGACCCTTAATTACATCTACAAAGACCCTTTTCCCAAATTAGGTCACATTCCTAGGTTCCGGCTGGACACATCTTTTGAGTGGCCACCACTGGAACCTCTACACTACGTTAGAAGAAAGTTCTGGGGTCATCATAATGGTGGAGTAGAAGAAGGAGGCTCGGGAGTGACAGAGGAGTGCCTGCCACAACTTCAGCAGAGAGGTCAGGACACTGTGGACACATTGCGGCAGCCAGGATCCAGCCAAGGGCAAAAGGCCCTGCGTGGGAGCAACACCAGCTTGTGGAAGGACGACCAGGAGCCAAGTGGCTGAATCACGCCCGTGGGACGGCTGTAAAGAGTCAGGATTTTGCACTAAAGGAAGTAAGAAGCCATTGCCGAGTCTGAGTCTTAGAATGGTCAAACATGCATCCATAAAAAGGACCTCTCTGTGACTGTTCTTGGGCGAGGATGGGGTGCAGAGTGACACAGGAGTCATCCAGGTGAGAAGGGACGGCTCAGGCCAAGGGGGAGTGTGGAGGTGGTGAGGGCATGGACACTCCCCCCCACACACACCTTTTTCCAATTTAAGTAAAACTTACCAACAGCAAAGTGCACAAACCATGAATGTACAGTTCAAAGGATTTGCCCAAAGCACACAGTGTTCAGCACCCAGATGAAGAAGTACCTGTCATCTGAACCCACAGAGGCCCCCGTGCTCCCTCTGGGTACCATCTCCTACCAAAGCCACCGCTCTCAGGACTTTTGTTTTTAATTTTGTATATGTCCTTTTTAGATAGACTTGACAGTGGAACGTATTCGGAGACATCATACACGCATGGAGTGTGACTTCCCATCCTTGTGGTTGTACATGATGTGGAGGGACACTAATCATATATTCACATATCCATGAACATAGGAAAGTCATGTCTGATTCATGCTACCACCTTTCCTCTTCCCATCCTCTCTCCCTTTTCCCCTTTGTCTAATCTAAACTACTCCTACTCTTCCCTACCTCTGGTGTTAGTATCCGCATATCAGAAAACATTCGGCCTTTGGTTTTGGGGGATTGGCTTATTTCACTTAACATGATGGTCTCCAGTTCCATCCATTTACTGGCAAATACCATAATTTCATTCTTCCTTGTGGCTCAGTAATTTTCCATTGTGTGTATATACCACAGTTTCTTTATCGGTTCGTCTGTTGAAGGGCACCTAGGTCGGTTCTGGAGTTTGGCTATTGTGAACTGAGCTGCTGTAAGCATTGATGTGGCCGAGTCACTATAGCATGCTGATTGTAAGACCTGGACTGCTTTTAATTTTACACAAAGGGAATCAGGCGGCGTATGCTCCACTGTGTCCTGCCTCCTTCAGCCCTGCGCTTGTGAGAGCCACTCTGTCTGGGCATGTAGCGATTGTCTGTTGGTTGTTCTTGCTTGGATCATGTTGCTGTGGGTGACTATTCATCCACCATGCTGTCCCTGGATGTTTGGGGGAGTGTGGAGGAGGCTCCTGTAACATCTGCTCGGGCTCTTTGGTGTAGACAGGTACACCCAGGAATCCACCTCTGGGTCACAGCATGTCTGAATGCCCAAGGTTAGTGGGCACCACCCTAAACTTTTCCAAGTTGCCAATTTACAGTCCACCTGCCGTGTAGGAGGGTTCAGTGCTGGATATATTTGGATGGTAAAACTAACAGAATGTCAGCACAGATCAGTAGTCAATGGGAAAGAAGACCCAGGATGTCTTCAAGGGCTTGGGGCTGAGTCACTGCTAGGCTAGACTAGGTATCAACACACAGGAGGAACAGGTTTGTGGGGAAAGTGGAGCAATGACCAGGAATTGTTTTAGGCAAGCCTGTTTTAGGCTTCTGGGACCCCACATGGGGGGATGGGGGAGATGGCAGACATACAGATCTGAACTTCTGGGCTACAGATAGGACACTGGGAGTGATCAGCATGGAGGGTTTTAGAGCTGGGCAGAGGCAGCTAAAGCCTCAAGAAAAACACTTCTGAGCAAAGACCTGAAGGAAATGAGGAAGATCACCACGGAGATATCTGAGGTGAGAGGATCTCGGGTACAGGAAAGACAGTGCAAAGGTCCTGAGGCAGAGCCAAGATAAGCATGAAAGAGGCAGCAGAGTACAGACAGTGCTCAGATCATTCCAATTAGGGAAAGTACAGGAGAAGAAGTCATAAAACAATGAGAAGGCAGGTCATGGGGAGCCTCACAGGTCACTGCAAGGACTTTGTGCTGAAATAGGGAAGCCACTCGGGAGTCCTAAGCAGAGGAGCAACTCAATTTAACTCATAGTTGATAAAATTCAACCTCCGTGGCTAATGGTGATGTGTCAGCTTATCCTTGATCTTTGGAACTCAGTAAGGCCTGTCTTCCCCACTTCTACACAACATTGTGCTGGAGGTCCAAACCCAAGCACGAGCCCTGGAAGCTAAACTGCCGCCATTCACACACGATCTGATTGTGTGCCTGGAAAATCCACAACAATCTGCAGGTGTGTACAAAGGAAAAGAGGATTTCCCACTGCTACAGATGGTCGCTCCGGCTTTTAGCTTTCAGGGTACAAGTTCTCATCCTCCAGGGATATATGAAAATCCAAAGCTTGCCCCTAATAGCTTCAAATTCTTAAAGTAAAACTGGACACAATTGAAAGGAAAACCACAAATTACAGTCGTAGTGGAAGATATGTGGGGGCGCGGGTACCAGGGATTGACCTCTGGGGCACTTGACCACTGAGCCACATCCCCAGCCCTATTTTGTATTTTATTTAGAGACAGGGTCTCACTGAGTTGCTTAGCACCTCGCCGTTGCTGAGGCTGGCTTTGAACTCTCGATCCTCCTGCCTCAGCCTCCCAAGCCACTGGGATTACAGGCGTGAGCCACTACATCAGGCCTATACCGGGCCTAGTGGAAGATTTTAATGCCGACAATAGAATGAGTCAGGATGTAGAAGATTAGAGCAATACAGTAGCAAATTGGACCTAACAAATAAAATGCTGCCCCCCAAACTGTAGCATCCAGGTTTTAAGCACAGAGAATACTCATGAAAATCAGCCACACACTGTATCAAGTATCTACAAAATTCAATAGACTGAACCTCCTAGTCCGCTCTACTGAACATTCCCAAAGGCTCTATTCTTTAAATTCACTGTCCGTGGCAATGAAAATTCACCAAGCACAGCTACACTCGGCATGGCTGTGTCCCACCACAGCAGGATGTTAAGCAAAAGAAGTAAAAGTGGCTCCGGAGGCTGAGGCAGGAGAATTGTGAGTTCAAGGTCAGCAATTTAGCCAGGCCCTCAACAACTCAGTGGACCCTGTTTCTAAATAAAATACAAAAAAAAACAGGGCTGAAGGCTGAAGATGTGGCTCAGTGGTTAAGTGCCCCTGGGTTTAATCCCTAGGAAGGAGGAGGAAGCGGAGGAGGAGGAGGAGGAGGAGGAGGAGGAGGGGGGGGGGGAGGAGGGGGAGGAGGAGGAGGAGGGGGAGGAGGAGGAGGAGAGGGAGGAGAAGAAGAAGAAGAAGGAAAAAATGCAAAAAAGAAAGACATTATTATTTTATTCCAGCAAAGTTTAAAACCAGGCAAAAACTGAGCTACGTTTTGTCAGGGTATATGGAAAAGGATCATAATCATGAAGTCATCAGGAAGAAAAGCTGATAAACTATGAAACTGTTTTATAAAAGTTGAGATCACATCACCTCTGGGGGAGGTGAGGAGAGAAGAACTGGAAAGAGCGTGCCCTTGAGAGCTGGGACTAGGTCCTTTCTTCAGCCCAGGGCTGGCTCCCTGGGCACTTGCTCATCATTATTTGTTAACCTATGCACCTTTCCGCAGGTAGGCTGGGCATCTCCATACAAAAATAATGCATAACATCTATAATCCCAGCAGCTCAGGAGGCCAAGGCAGGAGGATGCCAAGTTCAAAGCCAACCTCAGCAATTTAGCAAGGTTCTTATCAACTTAGTGAGAGGCTATCTCAAAATAAAAAGGGCAGGGTATGTGGCTCAATGGTTAAGCACCCCAGGTTCAATCCCTGGAACCAAAAAAAATAGTGCATCAATGAAAATCCAACACGGCAGACATTGATGCAAGAATAAATCAACACAGGTTTCATGTTAAGAAATGGAAACAAAGACATCAGAGCAGTTCCAGGAGTGTGAATTTCCCTGTAACCCAGCAGGGAAAGAATGGATGCAGTACAACCACTCCCAGATGGCGTCTGAGTTATTTTCAGACAAATGGGCACTTGGGTAAGCATGGAACCGGTGAGGGACCCCTTTAGCTCATGAGAAGATGTGTGTGTTGCATGGATGACAAAATTATCTTTAAGACCTCTTTCTTTTTTTTTTTTTCCTGTTGACTCACTGGATTTTAGAGAAGAGATTTAGCACTGGGGACAAGGCTAAAATAGAGGAGGGATTCAGCAGAGAGAAGATCAAAGATCAATGAAGATTGATAAAATGAGTGGCGGAGCAGTACGGTAGGATCCCTGCTCTCCTGAAGAAAGGTAGCCAGTTGCCAACCTTATGGAAGCTTCTAGAACTAGACATCAAGAGACTCCTCTGCTGAGAACATTTTTTCTCGAGACTCTTGCATCTGTGTTTCAAAGCTCCAAGGATGACTCTGATGTGCTCTCTGACTTAAAAATTCGGGGTGCTCCTGAGCTATTCACCAGGGGTCTTCTTTAACTCTGGCCTGAGATTTTTCACAAGCTCCCCAGGGATGCCCAGGCACACGGCTCCCCCCACACACACCACATTTTGAGGATGGGAAAGGTGGAAGAAGTCAAATACACTTTGAACCCCAGAGCTTACGCGCGACTTTGAACCATTGAGCTTGTGAAACAAAGAATGTGTGTTTCCTGGCAGAGGGACACTCACGGGGCTTCTCCTGTTTTGAAAGGAGAGATCGAGAACAGAACATCTTAGCAGGACACAGTGAATCTCCTTGGGGGTCACTAGCCCAGGCAGCATGGCTCAGGCATATTCTGACCCTGGAAAATATTGACACAGTGTTCTGTCTGTTTCCCCCCTACCACCAGACTTGCCTTCTCGCTGGTCTGAATTCTTGTTGCCAGGAAAAAAAAAAAATTTGAGTTCAAGGAATGAATGTAGCCAAGACCAACAAAGAATCCCAAAGGCTTCACTGCCAATCTCCGGCCCCGCTGTTCCCACAGCACGGGGCTGCCTTACCCAAGGCAGGCAACCCACTGAGAAGTAGTGGTGGGGAGAGCCACTGTGTTTTCCAAGTAAGCTCCTTCCTGCATCTGTTCTCTCTGACCTGAAAACGGTGTTTGTTCCAGTCCGGCCTTTCTAAACAGTGCCTGCTTTGTGCTAGTTTGCTCCAATTAATGACTTCAGACAAACAAGCATCAGCTCACGCAAAACCCACTCAGGTTGCTGACTCTCTCCATGCCGCTGTCCTTTGGAGGTGGGTACATGGACAGAAGGACACCAGAGGCTAAACTTATTTTCCTTTCTCCTACTGCAAGTTTCGGGATGCCCTGAGTTTGTACCCAGTATGTACTGCTGAAGTATAGATTCAGACTTCTTTTAGCATTCCCCTACATTAAGCTAAACCTTCTTTGCTCTCAAGACTTGGACTTTGCATTTCCTTAAAGTCACCTGCGTCCCATTCATCTTTGTCATACCCCACAGCAGAGGCAGGGCCAGAAACAGCCCTGCTAGCCATCAACCCAATCCCAGTGTCATGGAAGCCGAGGTCTCTATTTCTGACCAGCAATTCTTCATCGCCCTGGGGGGCTCTTGGCCTCTTGTTAGATTTATTGGATTTTCTCAATTGCTTGGAAGTATTCAGTGAAAGATCAGAACTGGACCCCGTTTGAGAAACGTAAGATGTCTACTTAGGTTATCTACTCAGTATGTATTTTGCTTCCGAAGGCCACCAATGCCAACTGCAGTTAATTGTTTAACTCTACAATGCTATCACCTATGTGTGAGTGGGGGTATGCGTATAAACACCACGTGAAGACCAAATTGAACACAGGCTCTGCAAGTCACCAGCCCAGGGGGCAGCAGGGAGCCAGTGTTAAATGACCCCGAAATGAAACAATCAGACAAATCCTGAATACAGGACATTATGCAATTGAAACAATTAGCCTGGTCTTTCGGAAAGTCAATGTCAGGAAAATTAAAAGCTGGGAAAACTTTACCCTAGAACAGTTCTCTATTCACAGCCACTCAACGAAATGTTGGAACCCTGATTAGAGCCTGAAGTCCTGAGAAGACATTTGGGGGAAATCTCCTTGAAACTTTTGCTTTGCATACCTTCAGGAAGTCTAAAATTGTCCACCTCCTCACGACATTTTAGTTCTTTTTCTAAATTTCTTTTTTTTTTTTTTAGTTGCAGATGAACACAATGCCTTTAGTTATTATTTTTAGTGGTGCTTTGGATCAAACCCAGTGCCTCGCATGTGCCAGGCAAGCAAGCGCTCTACCACTGAGCCCCATCCCCAGCCCCGTTATTTTAGATCTTATCAGTCCTCTAAGCGATATCCTCTTCTACCTGTTTAAATTTTAAGTTGTACCTTTTTATGTTTTCAAACTGTCACAAACTCTCTTCTGTGGTGAGATCTTATCATGGATCAAGGTCCCTGCCGTGATGTTCTGGAGGCTGATTAAGACACATCTTATGTGTATTATTATCATTTTATCCTATAGAGAATTCATTGGGCTTCATGCATTAGTGGGTGGGAAATGATGAGCTCTTAATGCTTTAGATACTACTATATCCCCCATACCTCATTATTATTATTATTATTATTATTATTATTATTATGAGAATTCTAGGTAAACATACACTAGATTTTATTGTCCCACATTTCTTATTTATTTGGTTTATTTTGGCTTTTTTTTTTTTTGTAGTGGGGATTGAACTCGGGGCACTTGACCACTGAGCCACATCCCCAGCCCTATTTAGTAGTTTATTTAGAGACAGGGTCTCACTGAGTTGCTTAGCACCTCACTTTTGCTGAGGCTGGCTTTGAACTAGAGATCCTCCTGCCTCAGCCTCTTAAACCACTGGGATTACAGGCGCACACCACCACACCCGGCATTTTATTTATATGTATCTTATCTTCTTTCATTTTTTTTTTTGTCTCTTCATCTCTTGTGCAGTATGCCAGATCATTTGTCCTGACCTATCTTTAAGTCCATCCCATCTCTCTTTAGCTCTGTCTAGTCTGCTTTTAAACACATTGACTGAGTTTTAAAATTCCATTATTGCATTTTTCACTTCTAGAAGTTCCATTTGGTTCTTTTTATGATAATATGCCTTATCCGTTTTCGTTCCCTGTTTTTTATATGTTCTGCTTTATCTGCCAGCAATGAGAAGTGTTCAGAAATCTCCATCATGGTGGAAGAAATTCCAGGTTTTCCCTTTAGTCCCATCAAATTTTTTTCTTTTTTTTTTTGAAGCCGTTTTATTAATTGTGTTGATCATGCAGATATTGTGTCTTTCTTGTGATAAACGTTCTTTCCATTGCTAATGACACTATGTGGTTTAAAGTCTGTCTTGTCTGATGTGCAATACAGCCATTCCTAGCTTTATTTTGAGTAGCATTCTCCTGGTACATCTTTTTTTTTTTTTTTGTAATTTTGCTATACATTTTCCTGCAATCTGATGGTTGGTACTATCTCTTTATGAATAGCATGTAGGTATTTCTGATTTTAAAATCCCAGTAATTATGGTCTCTGACTTTCATATATGGTCCACTTAACTTGTTTAAATTTACTATTATTACTAATAGCATTCGGACTTCCATCTTCTGTCGTACTTTGTGCTATTTGTCCTGAATTTTTGATAAATTTTCCTCTTTTTTTTCCTTTATCAGACTATGCAAGAATATAAAGCAACTAGAAATCTTAGCCTGTCATGGAAATATTGATACACACATATATAAATTCATATATTTACATTTATACATACCTATTCACACATATATGTATATACATATATATGAATTGATACAACCAACATAGAGACCATCTCCTGACATACCGTGGTTCAGCCTTGCCATCCAGAGAAACGTTAGCCTGTGTGTACCAGGACACATGTACCAGAATGTCTCTAGCAACATTCTCCACACTGGGCTAAAAACTGTTAATGACCCAGATGTCCATCAGTAGTAAAATGCACAAATAATATACAAATATAGTCACATAGGCAATATAATAGCGTGGCAAGAAAACCTGTAGCTACAATACAAACTTAGACAGAACAAACAAGACATCATGTGAGGCAGAAGAAGTCAGACACGGAAGAACAACCACGGTATTTTTTCACAGTACACAATTTGAACACGTGATATGAAGTATGAACACTCAAATGCAGGTGCGAGGCCCGGAGGCCGAGGGGGTGGCACGGGTTTTCTTGAGCTGAGGGAAAGCATTCACTGAGATAGAGATGGATTTTTCAGTGCAATTTTCTGTAGAGATATTATATTTCATTTTGAAAAGAAAAAATAGTGGTTAATATATTAAGATCATTTTCCAAATTTCCTCATGCACTAACAAACCACCATCCGGGGCCAAGTCATCTAGTCTGTTTAGGACTCGCTGTGTATCGGTCCTGGTCTGGGTCTGCAGACATGCAGGGGAGGTGGTCAGCACACACAGTCTTACTGGGAAGAAGGGTCCTTCCATCACAACAGAAGGAACAGAAAAGAAAAAAAAGGGAAGGTCGTATGTCCTGCTGTATGTGACAGAATGGGTTCCTGATAAGTTAGGTCTCAGCGCCACATCACTCCTTCACAGAGGCAAGGAGTGAATGGTGTGATGAGAAACCAGGGCAAGGAATATGGCCAGACCTTTGGATAAAGATTGGTGGTAAGATCCAGAAGATTCTAGAACATGCTGTTAGTGGAACCTGGGAAGGAAAGTATGGGGTATGTGTGTGTCGGGGGTGTGGGGGTGGTCTCAGCAGTGCCAGGGAGAAAAGGATAACTGATGGGGGAGATGCCAAAGCCCCAGGGGAGGGTTGAGGCCCATGCTCAGGGCAACTAGTTGGGAGAGGGCCAGCGTGAGACAAGTTCCCCTGGGCTATCTGTGGGCTCGTGGGACCTCTGTTAAGTCATCAGTGAGATGAGGGATGCGGGAGGAAAGGTTTGAGGCACACAGAGAAGGTCTGGAACCTTCTCCCAGGGCCACAGACAGCATCGAACCAGAGATGGATCGCGGAGGAGAGAGCAACAGCAAGACCCTGCTGAGCTCTCGCACCTGTGCTTGCAATTAGGCCATCGCATGCAGCTTTTGGTGGTTCCCCAGGATCTCCTAGCAGCAGCCTAGAGAGTCCAGAAATCCTGGAGTTAGGTGGCACTGCGAAACAGCGGAGGGAGCAAGAGGACAAAGGTGGGGGGAGGGAGCTGAGTGGAACTGGCCAACCATGAGGTCCAGGCCAGAAAGGGTGGCACTAGGAAAATAGGGAGGGAGGTCCAGAGTCAGGGGCCCATGGACAGAGGGCGGATTCTGGGGCATAGGAAGCAGAAAGGCAGCTGGGCTTGCAAATAGGCCATCACAGGGGCTAGGGTCAGAAGAGAGGTGTGTCTCATCATCCAGGAAGAGGAGGTTCAGGGCTTGGAGGCACCTTCAAGCATATCTAGTCTCCCTGCTCCAGGATGGGGAGCCACAGCCCTGGGGAAGCCCAGGATGCCCCGCTCAGCATTCTGAGAGACAGAGGATGACAGGGCAGCACGCAGGACATTGCTTTATCCCAAGCAGCTGCACATACTCCAGGCCCAGAGAGGAAAGTCCACGGAAGAAACCTTCACTGAATCCTTCCCCCGACCCCACAACCCAGGGCTGTCCAAAGGAACTCCTGGGAGGAAAGCAGTGCTCTGTGTCTGCCCTGTCCCACACAGCAGCCATTGGCCACATATGGCTTTCATGCTCCTGAAATGTGACCGAGGAACCGAACACTAAGGATGGCGTTTATTCCTTTCAATTAAATTAAAGTTAAGTAACCACATGTGGTGAATGTGGTGCACAGAGAACTTCAGATCCTCTTCTCTACAACAAGGGAATGCAAAGGAAAGGGCTCAGATAGGGGTTTCCGGTATATTGGAGACCCCAACTCTATGCCAAATAAAATTCCACACAGAAACACAAAGGCACCACGGTGGGCTACTATATAGGGGGCTCTGTACCAGCCCTGTCCAAGCCCTGGGCACAATCCCGCAGATGCTTCTGGGAATTCCAGAGCTGTGTGGGCAGAGTCTGTAGGCAAGACCCATGGAGGACAGAGTGTGTTAAGGAGGCACCAGAGAGACCTTTAAAAATGTTTAAGGTGTGTGGATGGATCTTAAAATGCATTCGAAAAACACTAGCTTTTCATGTATGGTAAGGATATAAAACTTCCTTCTCAGATGTATTTATGTGAACAAGTGAATTCATTTAAAAGGAAATGATTAAAAATCGGTACATTTGGTTCACAAACATGTCAAAAATGGCAAACTTGGCAGGAGCGTGGGAGGGATAGATGAGTCTGACTCCGGATTGGGGCATCCTCTGGGAGCTTGTGGGAAACACAGAACCCATGGAACCAGGAACTGTGTTTTCACAAGACTCCCAGGGACTGCTGGGCACACTGAGGCTTCAGAAGCACTGCTCCACCGGGCCACGCCCAGGTCCTGGGCTGAGGCCAGAAGCTCCATAGCAGCCAAGAGAGCCCTAGGTCTCAGGGAGAAGGGAGAGACTCTCACAGTTCCTTCACACCACACACCCATCCACATCACACACACACACATATACCAGGACACACACTGCACCAACCAACACACCCATGCACACACACAAATGCACACCATACTTACACTCATGCACACAGTGCATACACACAGAGACTGCATATGTACACATACACATCCATACACCCACATATGCACCCACACATGCCTGCACATGTACACACTGCACACAAATGAGTACACACACTGCACACATGCATTCATACAAGTGCACATACAGCACACATATATGTACACACATGTGCATATACACAAGTGCACACAGCACCAATGCGTACACACACCGTGCACACACATGTGCATGCATTTATGCCTGCACACACAGGTGCATGCATGCACAGCCCTTAGGAAGGGGCTCCTCTAGGCTCTTGGGAGGACTCTCCTCCTTCCCACCTGAGCTGGGTCAGTCCCTCAGCATTTCCTCTACAGAGCCTCCTCCTGCTGGTTTCCACACTCCTGTTTGCACTGTGTTTCTCTCTGTGTGAGCAGGTACCTTGGGTTGTGGGGAAGGGGACAGTCATGATCCAGGTTTTGGCTTGAGTTCCAGAGCCTAGCAGCCTCCTGGGACATGGCCCATGTACAATAAAGACTTCAATGGACCAAAGAAAGGTTCTGCAATGCAGACGTCTGAGGGTGGTGGGAGCTGTGAACAACGAACATGAACTTCACTGCACCCAGGGCTCAGTCAGCAGCAGAGTTTTTATTTCTCCATTAATTCTTGAGACTCAACCACATACCTGGCACCAGGGGGAAAAGATTGTTTAGGCAGGCTCCAGCCACAGCCCTGAGGGCACAGGTACAATGAACGCACTCTTCATGACAACACAGCACTGTAAGCCTTAGACCAGGCCAGACTTGGGGGCACAGAGTGGCAGCAATCCATTCTGGCTGGGGATGGGGTGCAGGTGCTTCCAAAAACGGGTCATATTTCATCGGGTTGGAGAAGAACAGAGAGGATATCTTCCCGGGCTGAGGGGCTGCTCAGAGATACACAAACACACAGCATTTTCCTGAAAGTGAAAACTCGAGGTTCTGGAACCCAGGTGTGCAAGGGTCAAATTCCTCAAGGCCCAATTAAAAAAAAAAAAAAATCCTCAGGCCCTCACAAAGAAAGCAAAGGAGTTTGGACTTTATCTTGTGGATAACTGGGAGCCCTGGATGGTTAAATAAGAATGGAATCACCAGGATAAGCAAATGATTGAAAGCTGTGTGACCTTCGTAGTTGGTGGGGTAGGAATCTGGAACCCTGACACAGGTCGAGTGGCTCACACCCCTGCAACTATATCAGGGCCGTGCCCTCCTTCTCCACCTGTGGCAGAAATCAGATAACACAGGCATGCTCACGTGCTATCCTGCAGGGCATCTTGTCCTGATTGACATGGGGCACGTGGCAGGCTCTCCTGAACTGCTCTTACAGGTCCCTTGGTGCATACAGGATGTGGCTCAGCTAGGCTGAAAACCGCACTGTCCTGGGGCTCCAGCCACCATGGAGAGCGGAACCCCCTCCCCTGCTCCAAACTCCCTCACCACCTTCATGGGGTGCTGGCGCTGTCTCCTTCAGGCTCCTGAGAGCTGACCGGAAATTTTTCAGACATTTTGCAAGCTGGTTATTAAACAGCCATTATTAGGAACTGAGTTCTATAAAAATAGTTATTGCATACATCTTTTAAAATAGAGGTCATAAGTATTCAAAGAAACATTGCTCAGAGGTAATAAATGCCATTTTCTAATATTTATGATACCATTAGCTATGCTTTCCAGGCTATCTATGTCTACTGTACCTGCATGGTGTAAATTCATTTTATACACACACACACACACACACACACACACACTAGTTTTGGATGGACATGATACCTTTATTTTATTTATTTATTTTTATATGGTACTAAGGATCGAACCCAGTGCCTCACACGTGCTAGGTGAGTGCTCTACCACTGAGCCACAACCCCAGCCCCCCTGTAAATTCCTTTTAATGATGCATTAGTGCACATCTCTCTCCGACTCCATGATTAATGACATCTCATCCGTGGCTCGGAATTGGCCTTTGTGGGAGTATTTACACCACGGAAATCGACAAATATACATATCAGAGCTTTTTCTGGAGAGATCAGGGTTAAACACTCTCCAGCCCACATTCGATCCCACCCCGTGGAAGCCCACCCACCCACTCTTCTGTTACTAAATTGGCAGATTCTTTTCCTACTCAGTCCTGTTTGCAAATAAGCAGACAGTACCGGGAGCAGATGGGAAATTTTAGTCAATGGCCAAAGAACAAAGAAGAAGAGCTCACGCTCAACAGGCACCTTCTCTGGAGTCTGGGTGTTCACTAGCAATAGGTGACAAGGAGGTGTGGTCTGCATGCTATTATCAGAGTTTCTCATAGGAAGGGGAGGAGATCCAGGGATCGGGGTGCCATCTCTTTTCTTCTCTAACTTGGGCATGGCCAGATCTATCATGGCACCGGGGGTGTGTTTTATATCATTATAATGAGATGTAATGAGCCAAAGTTTTCTGGAGTGTCAACTTGGCATCTGGACTCTGTGGTAGGGAGTAGGGTGAATGTGATAACTTGACAGTGGGTAACAACGAGAGCAGGTGGTTATCAGTCTCCAGCTTTCACTTTTACAAGCAAGTGGTATCTGTAAGGAAACAGAACTGATAGAACAATAGGTGATTAACAACTTGGAGCTCAGGAGGGGGCCACTTCCTTTCCACACAGGCAGCCCCATCAGTGCCTCTGGCCTTGTCAGATTGGAGCAAGGTGACCTGAGTGACTGCCTCATTTGCAAGCACTGGGTCCTGTTGTGGGGTTATCTGGGTGATTCTTTGTGCTGCCCAAACCAGTACCCCCTCCAACACACTGGCCAGACTCCCAGGGAGCGTGCCTGTAATGAATGGAAGGAGGTGAGATCCCTGCGGCAGGGAATTCAACAGGGGCCTGGCCTCTGCCAAGCCAACAAATTTCAAGTAGTTCTATGTTCCAGGTGATAGACAACTGTGCCGGGCATCTCTCTTGAATGTCCCTGCATAGTGAGGAATCCTCTGGGAAAACTCATTTATGAGAACAAGAACATATAAGCAGATAGCTCAAGGCAGCAAACTGATTAAACGACATCAAAAACAGAACAAGTGTGGGTGTGAGGATGCCCAGTGACCCAAACCAATGAACGAGTGAACTGGTACCAACACTGTGGAAAGCAGTGCGCCCCGTATCACCAGAGCTGAACATGTACCTACCCTAAGCCCCCAAGTCCCAACAGTAAGTGCATCCATCCACCAAAAATATGTTAGGGTGCTCTTCACAGTCTCCTTGTGATAGCCCCTAAATGGAATGATACACACAAATATCTGCATAGTCTTTCCTACTGTACTGTGGGTCCTCCTCCTCCTCCTCTTCTTTTTGGAGGTAAAAAGTTCCAAGGATAGTTTGTTTGGGGGAGCCTCCACCAGCACCATTCCCCTCCCCGACCAGCAGGCAGGCACCAGAAGAATTTCAAAGGCCTAAGAAAAGTCCAACTGCAATGACTGCATTTTGGTTTTAAGAGTTCACTAACAGCTCTGTTTTTCCCTTTTAAATTTCACTTGTTTATTTAGCATTTTCTTATCTCTTACTGTGTAACAGGCATAGTTCAAAGCGTGTTATCATCTCATTTGCTGGGTTAGCTAGTCTTTGGTTATCTAGCCTCCTGGGCACTTACAATAAGGGCTTTTTTATTGAGCTCTTACTATATGCCAGCAATAAGCCCTCAATTAATTCTCACGTGAGCCCTCCCTTGGGCGGGGTATGTTTGTTCCCACTACTGGGGAGGAAACAGAGGTTCGGAGAAGTCAAATGACTTGCCAAGATTTCACAGCAAGTCAGTGGTGGAACTTCGATACTAACCAAGATCCTATTTTAACACAAAGTGCAGGCGTAGTCCGTGTCATGTCGGGTGACCCACTGCACCTAAGCCACCTTGTGGGTCTGGTCCCGACTTGGCCTAAGGAATCAGAATTCCAGGTCCCTGTTCTGGCCTGGACAGTGGAGTTTCCCACAGCAATACTTCAAAGCCTGATTCCATCCCGCCCTCCAAAGGTACAGAGCCCAGCTGTACAGTGGATAGAGCTACCCTGGGCACTGGAGAGGGGACGTCCCCGGCTCCTTCCAGTCTCTGCGGGAAGGTCACGGCTCCTCCTCCGCGAAGCCACTACCCGTTTGCTTTGCCTTAGTGGTCTTCTTCCCTGGGTCTCTCTCTTGGTCTCGCACAGGCACTCGGTCCAACCTATGAAACTGCCCCCGCTGTGGGTCAAAGACCCTTGAAAATGTTCCATCCAGTCCAAAGTAAGCGTCTCCCTTCCCCAGAAAGCCAGCTCCAGGAGGGCTGGGATGTGTGTGGGTCACAGGTTTGTCCGCGACCAGGCCTGGCACCCAGCGGGCACTCGATCAAAAAGGGGCAAGGGGCCGAGGGACCCCATTGGGAGCTCCACCGCCCCGCGCCCACCACCCCGGGGGCTTCCCCAGCGCGGCGGCCCGGCGGGTGGGGCTCGCCGTCAGCCATTACCAGCCTCGCCCTCCGCGGGCGCCGTTAATAAGATTAGCAATTAAAAGCCAAGAGCCGAGAGCGCCGCGGCTGGGGCAGCGGGGCCAGTGGAGTCGGGCCATGGAGAAGGTGCGGCCGCAATGGGGCCACCAGCGGCAGTTCGTGTTGGCTTGCATCTCTTACGCCGTGGGCCTGGGCAATGTGTGGCGCTTCCCCTACCTGTGCCAGCTGTACGGCGGAGGTGAGTGCGCCCAGCCCGTGCGCGCGGGGCGCTGGGCTGCGCGCGGGAGGCGCGGGAGGCGCGGGAGGCGCGGGGCTACACCCGGCTAGGAGCCAGCGCGCCTAGGCTCGGAGCGCGACCGATCGCTCAGCCCGCAGCCACAGAGCCAGGTCGTCCCGGAACCCCCGACCCCACCCGGAGTCCACCCAGAGCAGAGCTCCCAATCGGTCGGCTGCAGCTGCAGCAGGGTGAGAGCCAAGGCGCGGGATGCTGCTCTCTCCCCTGGGAGAAAGAGAGGTGGCCCTCCGACGTGGCTTCTTAGAAACCTGAAGTGTACGTGTAAAACTAAGGACAAAATTACAAGTTTCACATCTGAAACTGAAGTCCCTTGCACAGCAGGTTTGATACCCAGGACTCAGGTTAATTTCCAGCTATTTCTTTAACTTCTTTATTTCTTTTAATTTAATTTTTTTTTTTTTTTTTTTTTTTTTTTTTTTTTTTTTTTGGCACGGGGATTGAACCCAAGGGCTCTTTACCACCTAGCCACATTCCTTGCGCTTTTTATTTCCACGAAGTTGCTGAGGCTGGTCTTGAACTTGTGATCCTCCTGCCTCAGCCTCCTGAGTTGCTGGGATTACAGGTGTGCAGCCATCTCAACGGGCTTCTTTCACATCTTTCATGAAAAGATTAGTTTGGGGAGGGGAGAATGGTTTGGTTTGGAACCATGAGGCAGGAAAGGCAGATCATTCCCTATCTGGATTTTGTGGGTTCTTTTTGACAAATGTTTCCTATGAACGGTTGCGGCAGCTCAGGGGACAGCCAGCATCACCTCATGCCACCTGGGAGGTGTGGCAAGAGGGATTCAAGTCCCACCATTTAAAGACGTCTTTCCTCAGTGGTTCCTTTTCTAACATTCTGCCTAAAGGAAATACTCATAGTTCTCACAGAAGGTAGAAAACAGGATGGCCACCACCTTTGGATAAGACTAAACTTTAGAAACTTCCTAAGCCCACGATTAAGGAGTTCAATAAACTATGGAGCATTCACAGTGGTGTTCTTGGCAGCCTTAAAGTGGCCTGTTTATAAAATTTTATCTATGTTTTCATCATGTATTAAAGTGGAGGGAGTGGAAGTCAGAGTCAAAACCTTATAAAACGGATATAAATTTTTAAACAATTATGTTTAAAATATGCAGAGAAAAGGGAATGGGGAAAATGTGCCAATGTATTATCAGGAGTTTATTTTTTTGTTTCTCTTTTCCCCACCCCTCTCTCTGTGTCTTCTATAATCAGCATAAAAGACAATGAAAGATGTTAGATCCAAGTATTTACACAAAATTTGACCCATTTAAGACCAAGTCCTAAATACTGCTCCCTCCTCCAATCACCTCCCCCCTCAGCTCAAAAACAACTCAACAAAAGGTTAATCCATAGAGATTTTTTTTTAATATTCTCAATTCTGGATCCTTTTCAAAATTTGAAAAGCATAAACACCCCATAATTATGTGAAAGGCAGTTGCTGCCATATGCCCCCTCATCTTCCTCACTGACTTTGGAAGGGAGACTTTCATACAGTTCTGGGCTCAGCATACCAGCCTTTATCTGGGTACCTGGTTCCCAACACCCAATTTTCAGGCTAATCGAGTCTCAGTGTCACATGACTGCTTAATTCCATCACCTAAATAGTCTGCAGGTAGGCATGTTATGGCAAGATTGCAATAAATCACCAACTAGATCTTAAAGCAGGAGACAGAACCTTTATTCACCAGCTGGCAGGCCAAGGGGTAGGCTGCAAGTCTACACCCTTTGACCTCCTCCCCAGGTTTGAGTCTACCTTTTATAGTCCAAAACCAATTAATGGTAAGTGGCTGTTGCTATGATTCAAAACCATAAACAAAGGTCATGAGATCTAAAATCATAAGCAGATGGGGAAGTGGGTCAAAACGACCCTAGTTGAGTACAAGTTAAAGAATAGTTGCTAACATCTAGACAATCATTCTCTGCCAGGGTACATTGTCCAAGAAAAATGGGAATCAAAGAGAGAACAATTTTACATTGAATTACAAGAATTGTCATTTTGTGTTGCCAAACATGATATGGGTACAGAGGCAGGGTGATCCCATGGGAGAAGTATTTTTTATGTGCCATCGAGTCTCAGGGTAACATGGAGTCTGTTCCGTCATTGTCCATATAGCCCGGTCCATAACAGGCACAGGTGGGCTGGGTGGTTCTGAAGTCAACTATGTATCCAGGAGTTGCTAGGGAAACCTCAAAGAACAACAAGAGGAAATCTTGGGCCTGGTGCAGAGGACACTTAGGCTGGATGGGTGGTTCCAGATGGCTGGGGGCTGGGTGGCGGATAGATTGGCAGGTGAATGGATGGGGTGGCCGTAGGTCAGGTGGATGACGAGTGTCTACAGAATAAAGAGCAAACCAAACTCATCTTGGCACAAGAGTCACTTGACCACCTAACAACTCCCCTGTATTTCCACCTCATTTCTTGCCACTCATCTTCTGCAAAACCTCACCCCCAGCTCTTCTGAACAGCTCTCTGTCAGCAAGGGCCAACTTCTCTGCCTCAACTCTTTGCACAAGATAGATTCTTCCCCTGGGGTGCTCTTGTCAGCCTGGCTGCTCTTTGTGACCCTCCGCACTACCTGTGTGGCCAAGGTAGCAGTTGGTCAGAAGCACAGACGTCCTAGGTTTCTCTGTCTCCCCATTCACCCAGCCTCATGGTGGGTGGGGCTGGAGGAGGCACCCAATAAATACTTGCTGAATGAATGAACGAGGTCTGTGATGAAAAGCTGTGAGGCAAAATACCGGTGGTTTCTGCTGCACAATAGTCACCTATGAATACGTGATATACATTGCCCCAAACCCAGGCAGTTTACAAACCCATTCTTGACCTGGACGTGAAGGGTGAACAAGCCACATCACAAAAATACTCCTCCTTCTCCCCAGAGCTGCAAACACCCCCAACAAATGAAGGGCTTTGTTTATAAGCCCCAATCCCCCCAGCTGTGCCAAAATGCCTCCCAGAAGCAAGCAGATTAGGGTCTGCACTCCTTTCCATGGGCCAAGGAGGTGATCCCTTTCTGCTCTCCAGGCCAGGCCTGGCACGAGGAATGTTAATTCTGAACATTACATTCCAGGTACCGGTCTTCTCTGTACAGCTCTGGCCACTGGTGCCAGCAATAAAAATAAGCAGTAGAAGGAACGTCACCAAATCCCTTTTTGAGAAGATCAGCAGGTCTGGGGCCACCATGTCAAAGTCTAAGGCAGTGTTTACGCTGGAAGAAACCAGGGAGGCAGTGTGCCAAGTACTAACCTATGGGGACAAACAACCCACGAGTCATTTTATGTAAACGTGTGCATGGAAGAAACGCAGAGAAACAAGAGCAGGAAATATAGATTTTTTTCCCCCTCTTAAATTTTCTTCATATGCTTTTTGAACATCACAGAGGTGGGCATCGGATGGCACCTGACCACGCCCTGGGACAATATGCTCTCAGATTTGATGTTCCACTTCCCCTCAAAGCCTCTACTCCTCTCTGGGTCAGGAAGTGAGCTCTTCCAGCGCCCCTTTATCTCTGCTAACCCCAAACTGCTTAAAGCATCGCATCTCCAACAGATCCCCTCCTCCTCCCAGAGCTTCAGGCCCAGAGACCTACAGGGAGAGCAGGATTCAGTACTTCTAACAAGCTCCTTGTGAGGCTGCCGCTTGGTCCATGGACCACTCTTTGCAGAAAGGGTCAGGGTAGCTCATGTGTCCCCAGATCACCAGCAGCTGGGGGCCTGGCATGAGGTGCTTGGTTGGGGGAGCAGGAACTAATTCATAGCATTTGCTGATGATCATGGTATAAATATTTCCACCATAGCTGGTTCCAAACTACCACCATATTGTCCCACTGTGCAGGGCTGGGAAGAGGTGGGGACAGTTGGCTCTTATGAGCTGGTCTGGGCCATCCCCTATACCACTGGAGCCAGGTGCCATGGAGAAGGCTGCTCACACCCTGGGGCTGATCCACAGCACATCAGTTCCAGGAATGGGCCAGGCAACCACTTGAGTGCTCACCTATGACCTGTGTATATGTTTGTGTATCCGGGTGCATTCAGGATGAGACTCGCTGTGTCTACAGATCTCCTGGGAGGGACAGAAGCTGAGTGTCAGAGGTCATAAATTGTCAAGCACCTACAATTTGCAAAGCAAGTTTTGACATGCCAGGCACCGCAGTGTGGACATCTCCTGCACACCCCAGTGTTTCCAGAACCAGTCCTGATTGGTTGGTTTCCAGAACCCCTCCAGTGGGCTCCCGCTTCATGCCAGGTGTAGTGTGGTGCATTCCCTGCAGCTGCACAATCTTCAGAGCACTGCCACGGTCGGTCCCGTCCCTTTAGTTACAGACAGGAAACAAGTTCAGAGAAGAAAAGTTTGCTTGGTGGGAAGTAGCTGGGGCTCAAGCCACCTTTGTGCCCAAGCTGGGGCCATCTCCCCAGCGCCCTGCAGCTTCTCTGACACAGGACAAGAGCACTGTGTCAGATGTCACCACCTTCTTCTAGGACCCTCGAGACGGGGGGCTTCCTCCCATGGTTTTGACATGACCCTTGACCATGAAGGCACCTGGACACTCGAGGGGGCATGGCCAAGAGCCTGCAAGTCCACAGTGTCCTCCTCTGATCCCTTGTCCTTCTGGACCAGTGTCCTCTCTACATCTGTTCAGTATGCTCCAAAATGTGTGATGTCCTCCCTTGGCCCAGTGCACCCCACACACCTTGCCCTCTCCAGGAAATCTCCTCCCCCAAAGAAAAAGCAACCTCTTCTGTGCAGCCCCCAGGCTAACCCTCAGTCCTGAGCCGTCACTGAGGGTCTGAAGTGTAGCGCCCCACAGTGGGGAGGAGGAGCAACCAGTAGAACATGGTGGGCCCGCCTGCTGGGAGAAGCCTCCATTCATCTGCATGTTTGTGTCATCAGGACCTGGAAAACCTAGGGGTACCTGTGTCCCACCTCCAGAAACCCTGATTGGGTGGCTCTCAGTCAGGGCCTGAACTTTAGGAGTCTTTAAAATTCCCCCAAGGTATTCTGCTGTGCAGCCCAAATTAAGAGCCACCCTCTGCTGGGCAAGGTGATGCAGGCTTGTAATCCCAGCGCCTCAGGAGGCTGAGACAGGAGGATCTCGAGTTCAAAGCTAGCCTCAGCAACTTAACAAGGTCCTAGCAACTTGGCGCACCCCATCCCATCTCAAAAATAAAATATAAAAAGGGCTCAGGATGTGGCTCAGTGGTTAAGCACCCCTGAGTGCAATCCCCAGTACCTAAAGACGAAAAAACAAAAGCAACAACAACAAACAAACAAACAAACAAAAAAACACCACTATCTTATGCCCTTTTATGAACAGAAAGAGGCAGACAATAATTAAAACTAAACAATATCGGCATTCTAGGCACTGAATTGAAGTCATTCAGTAAATACAAACAGGGACAGCAGGCAGTGGGGGACTTCTTGAAGATGGTTTTATTACCCTGGGGGCAGGAAAGGGCAAATATTAGAACCATTCCTTCAGCCCAGAGCAGGCCAAGCTAGGAAGGGCAGTTCAGAGGCTCTGTTGAAATAACTGGAGAAGGACTAACGGCCCCCAGGGAATTCAGAAAGCCATGGGGCAATGGAGTCTGAGGCTCAGCTCAACAACTAGATGTGAAAACACTCCAGGCAGCAGAAACCACGCCTGCAAAGACACAGAAGTGCGTGCGTTTGAGGGGAACAGCCAGAGACCCTCGGCGGCCATGATAGATGCAGCAAGGGCTGGGGGCTGGGGCAGGGCTGGACAATGGCGAGAGAGGTGCTGGAGGCGAGGAGGGGGTCAGCATGTCCCCCAAGGGCCTTGATTAACGAGTTGAGCTGGAGAACTTGACTCTGAAGGTAAAGCCAGGGTTAGGGGCAGCCACTGATAGAGCTGTGGTTTACGGATGCCAGGATGCAGGCCAGGCTGGAGCTGGGTAGCGAGCAGAGTGAGGATGTGGCCAGAGCCGATGGGCATGGAGAGGAGGGAAGAGGCTGGACAGGAACTCTAGACGTTTCCAACCAGGGCAGATCCATAAGGATGACTTTTAATTTTTTTTTTAACCTGATCTTTGGTTATTCACAAAACATTGAGTAGGTTTGAGTCTCAATGGGAAACTTTTGGAAGTGGAAGGAGGTGAATGAGGAGAAGGAGGCACTGGGAAGGAGTGTCACACTGGGCAGAGCAGTATGTCTCCAAGCGGGGCCTGGCCCAGCAGCTTCAGTGTCACTCGGGACGCGCTTTGACAAGTAGACCCATGTCTGTACACAGCCGCTCACCCCCACAGAGAAAAACTCAGGTTAAAGAATCCAAGTGGTGGTTTTTATTGAGCACAAAGGTCTGTAAGTGGAGAAGATTTACAAAGATTTTGGAAGCCTCAGTTAACTTCCCCCAAAAGTGGTTTTTCTGTGTCTTTGTGGGCCTCAAAGGAGACAGCACAATGGGAGGGCTCACAGAGACAAATGTCACACATGGAGGGGACAGCTGTCACAGAGAGGGTTCTCTCTTCCAGTGAGATTCTTAGGTTTAGCAACAGATGAGGTACTGCTATGGTCATTAGAAAAATCATAATAACATGCTCTAGAACAACCTATTGTACTTGTCTGGGAGTTATAAATGTGATATATAAGTTCATGGTCGAGATTCTGGGAAATACAGATATGTGCAAAGACTAAAATACAAAATCACCTGAAATTCCACCAACCAGAGGTAACAGCAGTTAACATTTTTCCTTTAAAATATTAGAACCACATTTCTTTTTACTATCATTTGATGTTTGTATTCAAAATAAACCAATTGGCCAGTGCAGTGGCACATACCTGTAAGCTGAGGCAGAAGGATCACAAGTTCAAAGCCAGTCTTAGCAACTTAGCGAGGCCCTAAGCAACTTAGTGAGGCTCTGCCTCAAAATAAAAAGGGCTGGGGATGTGGCTCAGTTATTAAGCCCCCCCGGGTTCAATCCCTAGTACCAAATTTTTAAAAATGAAATTAACCTATTGCAATTACTTTAAAGTCTTGTCATATATGTTGAAAATATTAATTTAAATAGCTTCATAACATCCCATTCACAGAGGCTTCATGATGTATTTAACTATCCCCCAGTTGTAGAACTTTAGGTGGTGTAAAGTTTATTTCTGTTATAACCTGATGGTCATTGTCTTTCTAGTGGAAGAGTTTGATCCATTTATATTTATTATCAGGTTATGTTCACTGCCATTTCTCATCATGTTTTGTTCTGCCTTGCAGTTTGCTTTTTGTGGGCGTTGTGGTTTTTTTTTTATCTTTTACAATATAAAGTATATTTTGCTTCTTAAGTCCTATTTTTATTCTACTAGTAGTTACATTTTAAAAAAAGAGGAGCATTTATTTTCTCTATCTGTATTAAGAATAAAATGTTATCTGCAAAAGTTGAAAAATTGTAACCTGCTTAGTCTGTTTTCTGTTGCTATAATCGAACACCACAGACCAACTTAGAGAGACAAGAGGTCTGTTTGGCTCATGGTTCTGGAGACTGGGAAGTTCAGGAACATGGCACCTGCATCTGCTTGGCATCTGTGCTGTGTCATCTTGTGCTATGTCATAACAAACCACGGGTGTTATAGAGTAAGTACCAGAGGAAGCATGAAATCATAACAAAGCCACTCCCTCAACCCAAGAATTCCTTAGTTCATTAATCCAGAGCCCTCACAACCCAGTCGACTCCAAGGATCCCACCTCCGAATACCATTAAAAACTTTGGAATTCAGTTTCCAACACATGAAATTTGGGGAACACATTCACCCCATAGCACACACTTTTACTTCTTCTTTCTTTCCTTACCCACACCCCACTTATTAAATTTTGTTGACTTAATCTGAGATTTCAGACACTTGAAGATGATTGTTTTACTATTAATAGGTTGCCTCTTCTTACTTAGGGATTCCGTTTTCCTTTTGCATTTACAATGAAATTAACCATTATTTCAGACTTCACTCTGTTCCGTCTATCAACTGCCACTTGGTTCTTTTACGACACAACTCCTTAACTCGATTTTTCCCTTTTATCCAACTCTTTGGTTTACCAGCAAGTAAATATTTCAGGAATACTAAATAGGTGGATCACTTTCTGAGTGTGTCTGACAATATCTTTCCTTTGTCACTCCATGACTGGCCTACAATCTTTTTTTTTTTTTTAAGATGGACACAATATCTTTATTCATTTTTTTTATTTTTATGCGGTGCTGAGGACTGAACCCTGTGTCTCACAGGCACGAGGCAAGTGCTCTACCGCTGAGCTACAGCCCCAGCCCTGCCTACAATCTTTTTACTCAAAAAAAATCTAGAGAAGCTTCTTTATTGTCTTCAGCTTTTTGGTTCCGAGGAGGAAGGAAACTCTGCAGCCAGGTTTAAATTTATTCCTTCTTAGGTATTCTGGATACCGAAAATATTATGGAAGTTTATATGATCTCATAATCTCCCCCCAAATCCCAGGCAATGTGCACGTGTATTCAACATGTTCTCACCAGCCCTATCTAGGACAGTGAGCCCTGGCCTTGCACACACCCAGGTAAACGCTGGTGGAGTTGGTGACTGCCTCTTCCAGGGCAGAGTCTGCCGTGTTCTTGCCTCCTCAGGTCCTGAGCTAGACCAGGTGCTGCTGGCCATGTCTCTTCTCTGTTCTTAGGATTTCACGGGACGATTTCTTAACATTGTAGATTTTCTCCACTTATTGCCACATTATGGGGCTTGAAATTCAGCCATCAAGGTTTGTTTTCTTGCTTTTTTTTTTTTCCCATCCTCAGAAAACCCTTTGTCTTCTTAACCTGGTCTGTTTCATTGCTGCCTGGTGTGGTCCCGGAAACATGTCTTTCTTTCTTTTCTTCTACTTCTCATAACAAATCTATTTCAGAGGAAGGCGAGCTCTGTCACACTCCAGGGGTGCTTCTCTTTCGATATACAGTGTCTTATCATAGGTCCAAAGGTTGCTTTCATGAGGGTTCATCCTTTCAGAGGGAGGTGTTAGCCATGACGGCCTTGCCAGTATTCCTCTTATCTACTATAGACACGAAGTCATGTCAGAGGTTAAAATAGTGATACTGTGAATTAAACACACACACACACACACACACACACACACACACAGTTTTTAGCACCATAATGAGTGTTATTCCCTGGTAACAACCTCATGACCTGTCCACCCCAGTAGAACCACCACTGTCAACAAATGTTTATTGAGCACTTACTGTGTGCCGGCCATTCATTAGGGTAGAACTCTGCAGTAAGTCAGGTAGACCCCATCCCTAACCTCAGTGAGATGTTTGGGGGTTTGGGAAGGGTGAGCAGACCAGGAGACAATCAGTGTGTGGGCAAGGGATCCCAGAGAGGGGAGCCCTTAGTTTCAGGCAGTTGGTAAAGGCTCCTACAGGAAGTGATGGGTGTGGAAGACCCAGTGAGACCTGAAGGAGACCTTCCTGTAGTCTGCAGATATTCCCTGGGCTCCAATTCCCTGCCCTGTGCTGCTCAGGGCCAGGCAGGGAACGTGAGCTTCCACACCAGTCTGGAGGCAGACACCAGGCAAACAATGTGATTATTGAGTTTCAACCCAGGTAACTGCTCGGCAGGACAGTCAAGCAGGGCTAGGGGTCAGAGGGCATGGGGGCCAAATCACCCTTTGGCAGTCAGCAGAGTAACTGGACAAAAATGTGAGCATAAGACAGTTGTTAGTCTCAAAATGTCTCCTACAAGAGACTTCCTTGTTTCAAACGGGAGAAACCTCACGGACAGCACCCTACCCAAATGAGTCAAGTCAACAGCACCAAGAAGAGAGCAAATTCATCTTGTGGCTCTGGACATGCACACAAGATCCCCTCAGCGTTTCTTCCAAAATCCAAAGTGCAACATATTCCACAAAGAACTGGTTGGTCAGCTTCCAAAACGCTAAGGTCACACTGGACAGTCTGGGGAGACCTTGCAACCAGAGGCCACATGTGATTGAGAGTGGCGTTCTACACCAGAATGAAAGACATCAGTGGGTAGTTGGTAAAATCTCAACAAAGTCTGTAGATTAAATAAGATGACAGTGTCAGCGTTAATTTCCTGATTTGGCTCATTGCACTAAGATCATGTAAGAGAATGTTGTTTTTAAGAAATAAGTGATAACACGACCCAAGGGGCACTGGTGGCCCGTCCTCCCACCACATTAACACAGAACCTGGTTTGTTTCACCATGCGTCTGGCCAAGCGCAGCACAGCGGCTACACAGAAAAGATGGACAAGATGGGAGAGGGGGCCCATGACATGTAATCACTAAATTCCAACTAGAATTAGCCAATGGCTAAATTTGAGCAGAGCTTTGCTTTGAGGTGGAGGGTTCTCGGCGGGTTCAGTCGGAGTTGCTGGCCTGCATGGCAGAGATCTTTGGCACAGAACTGACCTGGAATAAGAGATTCACCTTTGAGGCTGGTGCCCAGGGGGCTGTCTCCACTGGCATGCCACCGAGCGGCCACACCAAGCTGACTTGTGTTTCCAAGGACATCCATATGTTGCCTTTCAACACTCAACCTTGGGGCAGATGCAGATACAGGTGGGAAAGGAAGAAGAGTGAGGTCCCCGAGGGATGGTACTGGGGCCCCTGGTGTGGGCGGGTCCACGGTGTGATGTCCCCGATGCTCGACCATGCAGTGTGCTCCCTACTAACCTGGAGCTGGGATGCACAGCAGAGATCTGTGTCCACCCCTGGTACCAAGGGGGGGCCCTGGACACTGAGCAGCCAGCAGGTGTTGAGGAGGGGTTCTCTATCCAGGACCCCTGGTGTATCATTTCCACTCCACCACTCCTGGCACTGACATCCGGCTTTCGAATAGGATGACATCTCACTTAGCAGATGTGTTTACCAAAGATGTGAGGTCGCTCGATGGGCACCTACAGGTGGCTGGGTCATTGTGACTGGGTCAAGGGCTGTGGCCACCAGGCAGGGTGCATGCAGGTTTAGCTTTTGAGGAGGATATAGTTGAGGTTCTGGATCTCAAGGCACACTGTACAATGAGCTGACATGGGACCCACCACATTGTGTATGCTCCTAAGGCTGGGGGTTGGTAAAGCATGCTAAGGACTTCAGGTGGGAATGCAGGGATAATTGTATCCGTGACTATTTCTATGGATTCTGATGCTATTCTATCTGTATGGCTTCAATGTCAGACTTTTCATATGTGAAAATCTACAAAGTTTGGGATGACCCCTGTTATGGTTTAGATGTGGTGTCCCCCAAAAGCTCACGTGTGAGACAATGCAGGGTTTGGAGGGGACATGATTGGGTGATAGCCTTAACCTAATCCGTGCATTAGTTCCTGATGGGATAAACTGAGTTGTAACTGAAGGCCAGGGCTGGCTGGAGGAAGTGGTTCACGGGGGCATGGCTATGGGGTACATATTTGTATTTGGCAAGTGGAGTCTCTCTCTCTCTCCCTCTCTCTTCTAATCATCATGGGAGCTGCTTCCCTCTGCCACACTCTTCCGCCATGATGTTCAGCCTCACTTGAGCCCCGAGGAATGGAGCCTACTGTCTGAGACCTCTGACACCATGAGCCCCCAGATAAACTTTTCCTCCGAAAATTGTTCTGGTCAGATCCTTCACAGCAGCGAAAAAGCTGACTAAACCATCCCCTCATCCCAGACTCCTTTGGGCTTGTCTCAGGAAGACGTCAGCTCAAGCTAGAACCTCTCACCCCTGGCCGAGACATGGTGCACCACCTGCTGACCATCAGCCCAGCTGAGGGTACAGAGGAGGACCTTTCTGGGACAAGTGTAGCTGGCTTCATGGTGGAGCAGAGGTGTTTACTGTGCTGTCTCCAGTCCCTGGCCCATGCCTAAGGACTTCCCTCTCACTGTGGATATCTGGTCCAGAGATCTCAAGTAGAAATCAGCAAGAAGTCTTGGTTTCTGGGGCTTTGAAGTCTTCTGGCCATCACTAAAGACAGATGGGCTGAGATATAAGTATCTACTGAGGCCAGCTGACCAGGAAAAAACAGGTGGTAGCAACTGAACTCTTCTAATATTAAACCAAAAGGAGAACCATGAAAATATGATTGTTTTCTTAGATCATCTAAGATGTCACTGCAAATTCTCTTAAAATCCTGTAGAATTCCATTTCTTTCACTTTGCTACAATATGGATTTTTCTTAACATTTTTTTAGTTGCCCATGGACCTTTAAGTTATTTATTCATATGCTGTGCTGAAAATCGAACCCAGTGCCTCACACATGCTAGGCATCTTCCCCTGGGCCACAACCCCAGCCCCAATATGGATCTTTTCAAATCCCCACTTTATATTATCTCATTCACCCAGGATGAGAGTGTCAATTTAGAGAGGATCCTTCTAATAAAAGTTCAAACTATTAAAAAAATTTTTAAAATATTTTACCATAGCATTTAAAAAATACATGCTGAGATATTAAAAAGTAAAAAGGGAGGGGGAAGTAGTGGTTTAAAACAACTACAGTTGCCCAGTGCAGTGGAGCATACCTGTAATCCCAGCAGCTCAGGAGGCTGAGGCAGGAGGACCACAAGTTCAAGGCCAGCCTCAGCAACTTAGTGAGGCCCCAAGCAACTTAGCAAGACCCTGTCTCTAAATAAAAAATTAAAAGGGCTCAGGGTGTGGCTCAGTGGTTGAGCATCTCAGAGTTCAATCCCTGGTACCAAAACAAACAACAACAAAACAAACAAGCATGACTATAATTAATCACTCCTCATGGGTCTCTTTAGCAGCTCCTCCACTGCCTGCCTGGGGCCTTTCTCATGCAACTACAAGGTCCCTCGCACACCTGGCAGTTGGCACAGTAGGTGGGGGCCTGAGGTTCTCCTGCACGTACATGGCTTGTCCTCAGAAACCTGGAAGGGGCCTCTAATATGATAGTCACAGGGTCATGCTCCAAGTCCCAAGGCTTGGACTCCGGAGCCGATGACATCTTTCTTCCCTACATTCTACTGCACAAAGTCCCAAGTTCAGCCCAGACTTATGGGGTGGGAATTAGACCCCACTTTCAGGAGCTCTAAGAATGGGTGGCCATATTTAATCTACCAAGCGCGCCCCATCAGGATACACAGGAACAAACGCACCCCTGCAGGCCCCGTCCGCGGCTCTCTAACACCACAGACTCCTTGAGCAGATCCAGCATCAGAATTTCTACATCAAAGGAGCATGAGAGCAGTTCAGTTGGAAGAGGGTTGGTTAATAGACTTATTTTCAAACTGATTATGAAACAAGTTTTATTTTATTGAGATATGTTTATGTGCAGCAGATTTGCCTTATTTTGGGTGTTGGTTCTATGCTGTCACACGATAAGCGTATGCTTCACCTCCTAGGAGACCACCAAACTGCTGTCCAGAGTGACCGCACCATTAGACATTCCCACCAGCAATGTGTGGGATTTTCTCCAAAACCTCTCCAGCACTTAGTTTTGACAGTATTTTTAAATTGTAGCCATTCTAATAAGTGTGGAGTGTCTCTTTGTGGTTTGGATTTGCATTTTCCTAATGAACTCCAGGGATGAGCATCATTTGATGTGCTAATTTGCCATTTATAGATTTTACTGTGCTTTGAACATGCCCCAGCCCCCAAAGTCCACAGGTTGGAAACTTAATCCCCAATACACCAGTATTGAAAGGCAGGACCTTCAACCGCTGTTAGATCCCAAGGGGCAGAGACCTCACAAATGAATGAATGAATCATCGCTGAAGTGGGTTTGTTTGTTTATTTGTGTGGTTTGGTTCTGGGGATTGAACCCAGGAGCACTTAACCACTGAGCCCCATTCCAACCATTTTTTGTTCTTTGAGACAGGGTCTCACTAAGTTGCTTAGGGTCTCTCTATGTTACTGAGGCTGGCTTTGAATTTGTGATCCTCCTGCCTCAGTCTCCCCAGCCTGGAGTGGCTTTGTTATCAAAGTGAGCTCCACACCCTCTTGATGGCTCTTGTCCTCTCATATATGCCACGGGGGCTGGTAAGAACCCCTCATAGATATGACACCACGCTCTCTGACTTCACATCCTCCAGAACTATGAGCCAAAGAATTTATGTTCCTTGCAATTGACCCAGTCTCAGCTCTCCTGGGATCCAGCATCAGTGGACTGAGAGACATATTCTTCAGTGAAATTTCTGTTGAACATTTTTTTACTTTTTCAAGTGGGTGCTTTGTTTTTTTGTTGAGTTTTGAGAATCCTTCCTACATACTTGACACCAAGCTTTCTCAGCTGTATATTTTGCAAATATTTTTTCCTCATCTGTAGCTTGTCCATTTGTTCTCTTAAGTATCTTTCACGGAGCAGAAGCAGTGAAAATCAGTTTATCAACATATTGTTTTCCCCAGAAGGGGCTTTTGCGGTGGTATCTAAGACATCTTTGCATAAAGATTTTCTCCTTTTCTCCTTGGAGTTTTATAGCTTTTAGTTGTACATACAAGTCTATGATCCTTTGTCAGATTTTTTTATATAAACTGTGAATTGTGGGTTGAGGTGTGCCGTTCCACACAGATGTTCGATTGTCCTAAGATCATTTGTTGACAAAAGGACTTCAGGACACATTTCCCTGAATTGGTTATTTGTGGAAGGTTAGGGGGAAAGAGAGAAATGATTGACAGGTAGGGCGACATGCCCTCACGTTTCCACCTGGGCACGGAGCCTCGGAATTCCACCTGACCCAGGGCCGTGGACAGTCGGGCTGTGTTCCAGAGGCAAGCTGTCCCATGAACCTTGCCAGATGTGGTTACTGTTTGACACTTTGGGTGAGAATACGATTTTTTGTGTGTGTGCTGGGGATGGAACCCAGGGCCTCACACCTGCCAGGCAAGTGCTCTGTCCCTGAGCCACACCCCCAGTCTAAGCTTACTTTATAAACTCCGAGGGATGGACACAGCCATCCTGGCTCATGGGTAGAAGCCACTGAGAGCCTCAGACACCCAGAGAAACCTGGTGGAATGTCAAAGCATGTCCCTGAGGACAGGAAGGGACAGGCCTGGAGGATTCTCCTAGGGGTGTCCTGAAATGAGCTGCAGTTGCCAAGGCCCCCGCACACAGAGAGGAGCTGGACCCTCCTGAAAGCCTCCTTGCAGGCTCTAGCTGTCCCCTGCACTGCTCCTGCCGTCCCTCTGGGGTGGACCAATGACCACATGGCTTCTGTCCTAGCATTGTACTTCTGGGATCTGTAGCCCCAGGCATAAGACCAAGCAAGTGGTCCAGGCTGCAATCCTCAGCTCTGTTGAGGATGGCAGAAAACTGGACACAGCCTGAGGGTCCAGGATTGAGTGAATGCGTCCTGGGCTGAATGCGTCCGTAGCTGGGTAAGGGTGATGCAGAGATCCCCGTGGGGTCTGGAGAGGGCTTGCAAACACCTGCTGGCGAGAAGCCAGGGTACAGGCCAGTGCTCATGTACCATGGAAGCATTTTTTAACTATTGGATTTTTATGTAAGAATATATACTTCCGCAGGGTGCAGTGACATACGCCTATAGCCCCAGCAACATGGGAGGCTGAGGCAGGAGGATCGAAAGTTCGAAGCCAGCCTCAGCAACTTAGGGAGGCCCTAAGCAACTCAGTGAGACCCTGTCTCAAATAAAGTGGCAGGGGGTGGGGAGGGGGGGTGGCGCTCAGGATGTGGCTCGGTGATTAAGTGCCCTGGGTTAAATCCCCAGTACTACAAAAAATAAAAAGGATATATATTTTCTTGTTTATCTTAACACCTGGGTCATCAGTTCCTTCTGTAACCAGCTCATAATCCCCACAGCTATAGTGTCAGGGCTTTATTTTAACCAAAACCCCGCTTTCTCTCTTTGGACTTTTCTTGGGTCCCCAGTCAAGGAGCCAGGAACTGGAGAGGGATGGTTGAGGGGCTCCCGGGGTAGGTTGGGGGACCACTCCTCTCCAGGGCAGGTGGGGGCCCTTCTACAGGTGGCCTGCCTCTGTGCCGTGCCTGGTCTGGCAGGGTGGGGTACCACAGCCCCCTCCCACTCCCCAGCTCCTCCCATCACCAAGGACACTTACCTGCAACGACTCCAAAGGAAACGGTGGGTTTGAGGTTCTTATGAGTCACAGTTCCCTCTACTAAAGTGATATTTTAGGTGGAAGGTACTGTTCAACACACCCAGAAATGCTCCATAAAAGAGAGGTGCCTAGAGCTTTATCCACTGGGCAGCCGTCTCTGACATATCAGGCCTGGAGAAATATTCTGTGCCCCTGGGCAATGATAGGCAACTGAAACCCCTCTGCCCAGGTGAGCCCTCCAGGGCGGGAAACAGGGGCTGCTAATCTCCCATCCCATCCATGCCCAGGCCTTAGGCAGAGTGAGTGCTCCACCTCACCCGGGCACCACCAGGGCTATGCGCAGGCCCCAAGGAAGTGAGTAGAGGGAGACAGCTAGGTGGACGGGCTCAAGGGGGAATGTTCAAAAAGTGCAGCGACCCAGTGTCCTGGCTCTGATCAACCCTTAGCTGCTGAAATAGAAGATGGAAGGGGGGTTCTGGAAGAGGAGTTGAAGGGGACAACCAGGGAGCATGGGATGGAGGCAGCTTTCCACCCTGGGTGGGGACACTTAGAGATTTTGACAACTGACATGTCTGCATGTCTTCCATGGATGATAGATGAATGGATGAGTAGAAAGAAAAAGAGGTTGAATGGATGGATGGGTGGATGGGTGGATGGATGGGTGGATGGGTGGATGGATGGGTGGATGGATGTGTGGATGGATGGATGGATGGATGGATGGGTGTATTGATGGGTGGATGTGTGAATGGATGGATGGATGAGTGGATGGATGGATGAATGGATAGATGGATGGATGTACATGTGGATGGATGCATGGGTGGGTGGATGGATGGATGGATGTGTGGATGGATGGATGAATGAGTGGATGGGTGGGTGGATGTGTGGGTGGATGAGTGGATGTATGGATGTGCAGATGGATGGGTGGATGGATGGATGGATGGAAGGATGCATGTGTGGATGGGTGGGTGGATGGATGGATGGATGGATGAGTGGATGGATGGGTGGCTGGCGGGCTAGATGGATGAATGTGTGGCTGGGTGGATGGCTGGATGGATGTGTGGCTGGGTGGGTGGATGGGTGGATAGATATGTGGCTGGGTGGTTGGATGATCCATTCAGATGGATGGGTGATGGGAGACAGGAAGGAAAATGGATGGATGATGATGGATGAGTGAGAGGGACAGGTGAGGGGTGGACATGTGGAGTGGTGGGAGCCAGGCAGGCAGAAGATGGTAGACGGAGAGGACAGATACAAGGCAGAAGGAGGCAAGGACAGGTGGGAGGATGAGGGAAGGGCGTTTGCACAGGTGGTGGAGAAAGGCCATCTGCAGTGCCGGCCTGACCCTCAGCTCTGGATGCCTGCAGGTAGCTTCCTGGTCCCCTACCTCATCATGCTCTTCGTGGAGGGAATGCCACTCTTGTACATGGAGCTGGCCGTGGGGCAGCGCATGCGGCAGGGCAGCATCGGTGCCTGGAGGACCATCAGCCCCTACCTCAGCGGTGTCGGTATGTGAGGCCTCTCCAGTCCCCTTCCACCTTTCAGTCCCCTGGGAGCACAGGGGTGGGAATCCATCAGCCAGCATGGGGCCCCAGAGAAAGCACATGACAGGATGGACTGACAGCCCAGGAGGGGCTGAGAGGGGCTGGGATTCTGACCCACAGGGCAGCACCCTGGGAAACTGATACCACGTGGCTTCTCCTTTCTGGGCCTCAGCTTGGAAATATGTACAAGGGAAGCAGCTGCCCAGCCCAGGGGCTCTAACTCCAGCCCAGCCAGCAACCATTCAGAAAATGCACATAACTGCTCCCTGTTAATTAACAGCTCTCTCTTACTGAGCACCTACTTTGTGCTGGGTGCTGCCTACAAGACACAAGCTCATGAGCTTATTTAACCTTCATTGCACCCCTGAGAGGTTGCTGGAGGAGGTGCTATTAACGTTTGCAGCTGAGGCACACATGGAGAGCAGGGTTGCTGCTTCAAACCACGTCTTTCCCCAGATGCCTGAGCTGGGATCTCCAGCACTGCTCTGCACAACCCCAGGAAAGCAGGGTGACTCCTGGCAGAAGTGAGGCAGGAGTCAGCTTGACAGGACCTGATCTCAGACCCAGAAGAGCCACGTGTCCAGTGGCCTCTCAAGTCATCTCCAGAACCTAGACGCCCCTCACCTTGAAAGGCTGTTCATTTTTAACACAGCGTGCGGTTTTACCGTCTGCCTGGGTCAGCAGTCACAGAGGCAGCGTGAGCTCTGTCACAGGAAAGACGGTCGCTGTGCATGTCACTCTGGGGTGCTGGAACCCGTTGAGTACCCAGCACCCCAAGGGTAGCCGGAGGTGGGGATCGATGTCCTGCAGCTTGCTGATACTGGCAGCTTGAATGTCCCCACCACGGCCCACGCCAGTCTCCTTGAGAGCCCTCCCTGGTGTGGGATGGAAAGTGTGGGGGACAGAGCTCTAAAGGCCTGTGTGGGCAGCTCAGGGCACCCCTGGTGGCCCACCTTCGCTGGCTCACAACCCCACCCTGAGCTCTACAGTCCTGACCAGACCCAGGCAGCCCATTCCCACCACTCCCTACCCCGCCCCTCATGCCCCTGCTCCCTAATGCCAGAGGGCAGGGTCTAGCCCCTAGGACTCAACCTTCAGTGAGCCAAAGAGGCAGCTGTGGTCACACTGGGCCTGGGGCTGGTGCTTGCCGTGTGACAAAGAGCTTCTCCCACGAGGCTGAAATCTGACCTCTGCCACTTGCCAGCTGGGCAGTCTTGGGCACACCATGTGCCTCAGTTTCCTTCTCTGTGAAATGGGGGCAATGCAGTGGCGAGGACCAAACGCATCTGAGGACTGTAGCCTGGTACCTGGCACAGCCGTCCCAACGACAAAAACCAAGACCGGTGCTTGGCCTCACGTCCCAGAAGATGGTGGGGGGCGGGGGGAAAGAAAGAAAGAACTCTCCCGAAGGTCACAGTGGTCACACAGACTCCACGGAGGGAGGTTTACCTGTTGCAGGGAGTCACCCCGGGTGTGTCCTGGGAGCATGCGCTGGACAGGGCCACCGGTGTCTAGTCCTCAGTGCCACCCTTGCTTCTTGGCAGGCATCGCCAGCGTGGTGGTCTCCTTCTTTGGGACCATCTACTACAACGTCATCAACGCCTGGAGCTTCTGGTACCTCTTCCACTCCTTCCAGGTGAGCAGGGCGAGAAAGGGGGTGGATGTAAGCCACCCACCTCGGGTGGTGGGTGGAGGATGCCAGTCTCTGGGGAGCCAGAGGGTGACAGGAGGGTGGGAGGGAAGCAAGCCGCCCCTGCCAGGGGGAGGAGGGCTTCTGCCCCAGGACCTTGGCTCCAGACTGGCACCGTGAGCCGGCTTGTGCAGGTGGATGAGCTCTTGCCTATTTCTGGGACTGAGGTCCACAGTTATCCTTTGATTCTCTCTGAAGGATGTGACCCCAAATATATTAAGGACCTTTTTTTTTCTTGGGGTGTGGGGGAGGGATCTGGGATTGAACTCAGGGGCACTGGACCACTGAGCCCCATCCCCAGCCCTATTTTGTATTTTATTTAGAGACAGGGTCTCACTGAGTTGCTCAGGGCCTCCCCATTGCTGAGGCTGGCTTGGAACTCGCGATCCTCCTGCCTCGGCCTCCTGAGCTGCTGGGATGACAGGAATGCACCAGGAAATGTCCAGGAAAAAGCCTGTGGCACGTGGGGACTGTTTTCAGCATCCCAGCGAGTCTGTAGGGACTGTCCATCCTCTGCTTCTGCCCCCCCCTTTGCCTACCTGCCATGGCCACTTAGCCTTTCAGGTTTGGAGCTCAGGGCTGAGCCTCTCCTTTTTCCGGAAGACCCCAAATTCCTCCCAGAAGGGCCATGGTCACCCTTAACACAAAAGAGGCTCTTCTCAAAGACGAGCTGTTCTAAACAGTGTCCTGACCATCCACAGAGCTCATGCTCGTTGCAGAAGATGCAGAGAGGGCTGGAAGTTGTGGGGCAAAAGAGAGAACCCCAGCCCAGCCCAGAGCACCCCTGACCACTGCTCACCAGCTCTCGTCCTCGGCTCCAGCCTGGTCACTCTCAGGGACCCCTCTGCCTGCTGCCCCATCCCCCTTCCAGCAGCCTCTCCCCAGATGGGAAAGAGGAGGAGGCAGGACCAGCCTGGCCACCACCTCCCCGTTGGCTCTGAGCCTGACCTTCATGCTTCAGATGTTCTCCCATGGCCCCAAAGCCAGGCAGGTCTGGCCATCGGCTGTCAACTGTCCCCAGTCCGTGAGGCTTCCTGAGGCCTTGAGAATCCTTATCCTTGAGTCTTTGGGGCCCCCAGGAATACCTGGGTGAGTTATTCTAAAAGTCCTGACTTGACATCTCCACTGGGAAGGTGGCATCTCCATCCGACTGTGGCCTCCCAAGGAGCCCCCTGCCCCCAAGGCTGCCCCATCACACACTCCCAGATGGGAAGGACCCTGCCCTGAGTTTAGCCAAAGTACCACATTCTTTCCCTGGCTTTGGCTAGAGTTCCTTGAAGACTGACTACAACTCTGCCTCTCCCCAGACTTCTGGGTGGACACAGGGCAGCTCTTTTTACTCTAAATGCTGGGGCCTACATGCCCTCCTCTGTGCAGAGCTGCCACATATGGTTGGGCAGGTTGTACACTGCACAGTGGCACTCTGAAAGAGGTGTAGGCATTATCGCAGACATTCTAGATTTGTATCCTTTCGCTATCGTTGAGATGGGGTCTAGCTGTGTTGTGCGGGCTGGTCTCAAACACGTGGCCCAGTGATCTCCCACCTCAGCCTCCTGAGTAGCTGGGACTACAGGTATGCACCAACTTGTCTGGCTTCGATGTCTACGCCTGTGAAGACAAGTCTCCAAAGGTGGAAGCAAGATGTCTTGTCTAATAAGGTCAGAAACGACTCACTCATCTTCCAAAGGTGAAAATAAAGTATACCCAAAAGGGGTCCTTATTTCTAGTCCTCAGAACTGGGGGCGGGCAGCGATTCCAGATAGTCACCTGAATGTTCATGCACCCCATCCTTCACAGGTCATTCATTGCCTCCCCCAGTCCCTCTCCCCTGGAGCCCTCCCCCACGGTCACATGATAGCGGCAACAAGGGTGTGGGAGGCGCTCACTGGCGCTCACTCCGTGCCAGGCTGGTCCTATGTGGAAACATCCAGTCCCATGGTTACAGGTCACTTGCTGCTCAGGGGCACTCAGCCTCAGGCTGTTACCAATGGGATCAGGATCCTGCTGGGGACAGGGCAGCGGGGCCACCCTTGCTCCACCGACTCCGAAGCTTCTTCGCCCTGGTGGCACACGGACACTGGAGGGAGCTTTCAAAAACCTGATGCCTGGACCTCACCCCACACAGATGCCACCAGAGCCTTGGTGGTGCACCCGGGCGTCATCTCCCTGGGTGATCTATCCTCCAGGAAGAGTTGGAACTGTGCATGTCACTCTGGCCTCGGCAGAGGGGTCAGTGGATAGACCCAGTCAGTCCCTCATGGCCCAATAAATGGCCCTGGAGACGCTGGCTGGGGTGGGCCAACTGGGCAGCCTGTCTAAAGGGCCTGTCTCACCTGGGAGGGACCCAGTGCTGTCACTGGGCCCTGAGTTCCCTCTTGGTGGCCTCTCTGTCCATGTGGCCTCATCCTTCCAAAGTCTTGCTGACCATCTTCACGTGACAGCTGGTTTCCAAGATGATAGACAGGCGGCTAAAGGCCCCAAAGGCCTCCACAGGAAGTCACCCTCATTCTCTGCCCCGCACTCTGTTGGTCACAGAAAGCCCCAGGCCTACCCAGGGCGGGGCAGAAGATGCCAGCTGTCCTGGGGGAGGCTGCTCTAGTGCAGAGAGGGAGGGGGGAGGGCTGTGGCGGCTTCGCAAACAATCTGGATCAAAGCTAGAATCTGGCTCCCACACCCCAGCAAGCCAGGGTGGCTCTGTGGCCAGGGTGTCCCCTGCACAGGGCCTGAGCACCAACAGGGGTGTAAGCCTGGGCTCCAGCCCTGGCTGCAGAGTAGCCATGACCCGTCAGGTAACACCACTGGGCCTTGGTGGTGTGGACTGTGAACTATCAAGGGAGTAAGCCTAAGGTGAAGGTCAGACTCGCTCTTGTTAGAGGAACAGCTCTGTCTGATCTGAGGAATCTGAGCTTGTGGAACCCCAGAGACACCCCAAACTGATCAACACGGGACGGGTCTTGAAGGATGCTCAGAGTTAATTTTTTTTCCTCCATCCCTGCCTAACAGTCAGGGTTCTCCAGAGGAACAGAACCAACAGGAGGGATGGTTATAAAAAGGGGTATGATTATTAGACTGGCTCACACAACCAGAGCTGGACCGTCCACAATGGCCATCTGCAGGCTGGAGAGCTGGAGGGGCCAGTCATTGGGCCGTCCAAGAGGCTGAAGCCTCAGAACAAGAGGGATCAGCAATGCTACCCTAGTCTGGGACCAAAGGCTTCTGGAACCCCCCCTGGAGAGTCACTGGCAGAGTCCACCTTGGAAGAGTGAAGGAGCTGGAGTCTGATGTCCTCAGGAGATGGCAGCCGCAAACAAGAACCTGCTCAAGAAGAACCCAGCTTGGCTCCACTGCTGCTCCCTGTTCTTCCCACTTCTTTTATTCCATCCAAGCCCTCATCTGTTATTTTTATACTTTCCTTTTAATTAATTAATTAATTTTTAGTTGTAGCTGGGCACAATATCTTTATTTATTTTTTATGTGGTGCTGAGGACCCAACCCAGGGCCTTGATCTTGCCAGGTGAGCGCTCTACCTCTGAGCCACAACCCCAACCCCAAAGCCCTCATCTTATTGGATGGTGCTGCCTGTGCTTGGGGAGGGTCTCCATTTCAGTTGGCTATCCCACATGCCAATCACTCCTAGACACACCCTCATTGACACACCCAGAAGCCTCTTGATCCTTGGTATCTCTTAATCCAATCAAGCTGACAATTCAAGTTGACCTTTACACTGCCATTCAGTATCTCTGTTTTGCATTTGGCCTTGGATTTTGCTCATTGTACAGGCACCATTTAGCCTCCTTTGCTTTTAAATGCTGGAGAATCCAGGGCAAACCAGCTTAAGCAGAAGAAGATCTTACTGACTCCTCCCTACAAAGTCCATGAGTCTAAGTGCTTCAGGTGTAGCTGACTGGAGCTCAAAGAAGTCACAATATGGGGTTCTCTGGTCCTAGGGGTATGATGGCCTCAGGATGGTGAACCTCATTCCCCTCTGGCTTCCAGATCCAATGTCCATGGAAGGAAATGCCTATCTCTTCCAGCAGATGTGCCCCATTAGGGGTGTTAGCTTGGAGCAGCTAGAGGTGGGCTAAGGAGAAGAGAGACATTCTATGTGATTGGTTAGGGCACATATTTGAGTTTCTCTGTTTAATCCTGGGTTGGCAAACAACAGGGAATACATGAGTTATTGCCTAAGTCCTGATCATTATGACCAGTGCTGTAGTTTGGGGTTTGAGTTCTGGGTCTGGCTGCTACAGAGGTGGTGGGTTACAGAGTTAATCATAGCTGGCCTATCCTTTGTCCACTTTTTCCTCAATCTTTTAGATGCACAACGGAGTTTGGTGGTCCTTAACAAACGCCTGCAGAATTGCAAGTCAAGTAGTCTTTGCATTAGTCAGTTTTGCATTACTATAACAAAATACCTGAGGCAGCTAAGTTATAAAGAGAAAGGATTTAGTTTATAGTTTGGAGAGTTCAGAGACCAAGATCAGATGGGTCCCATTGGTTTGGATCCTAGTAAGAGTGGCAGATGGCAGTACATCATGGCAGGACCACACATGGGGGAAAATGGTCACATCTTGAACAAGAGTAGAGAGAGAAGAATGCGGTCCCATTTCCCCATCAAGGACACAGTCTCCATGACCTAATGAGCTCTCACTAGGCCCCACCTCTTAAAGGCCCACAGCACCTCCCAATACTGCTACTCTGGAGCCCAAGTCTTTATCTATGGGTCTTTGGGGGAACTCAACATCCAAACCATACCGAGCCCCTTGAGGTCCCTCTGGTGGCCCTGACAAACCCTGCTTCCCCATCTGTCTCAGCAGCTCCACCTCCTGCCCTGGGGGGGACCAGCATCCTTCTCATCCATCACCCCACCTGACCTTTATAGCCTCTCTGTCTGATGCTTTTCGATCCTAAAGGACCCGCTGCCGTGGTCTGTCTGCCCACTGAACGGGAACCACACGGGCTACGAGGAGGAGTGTGAGAAGGCTTCCTCGACGCAGTACTTCTGGTACAGGAAGACCCTCAACATCTCCCCGTCCATCCAGGAGACCGGGGGTGTGCAGTGGGAGCCGGCGCTGTGCCTCATCCTGGCCTGGCTGATGGTGTATCTGTGTATCCTGCGGGGCACCGAGTCGACGGGCAAGGTGGGCCAGGGCCCCCGGAGGGTGCAGTGCTCCCTGAGGTGGGTGGGCGCAGGAGCAGTTGCCTGTCCCCAACCTTGGGCAAGGCCGGGAATTGCTTCTGCAATGCTGGGTAGGAGCTGGCTGGGGCCGAGGACACCCACAGTGTGGCCAGCACAGACCATCAACTAGGTCCCAGTAAAGATGGTCAGGGGTGGTGGGAGGTACAGCGTCAAATCTCAAAATGAGGGCTCATTCACTACTTTGTGAAAAATGAGGCTGGGTGCGGTGGCACACGCCTGTATCTCGGGAGGCTGAGGCAGGGGTATCGTAAGTTCAAAGCCAGCCTCAGCAAAAGCAAGGTGCTAAGCAACTCAGTGAGACCCTGTCTCTAAATAAAATACAAAAAAATAGGGCTGGGGATGTGGCTCAGTGGTCAAGTGCCCCTGAGTTCAATCCCCAGTACCCCTGCTCCCGAAAAAGGAAGTATTGGTGAGCTGTTTTGTGTATGAGCGCCCACAGAGCACACGGAGCAGTCAGGCCTGGTCTTCCCGAGTCTCCTGTCCTTGCTGAGTCCCCAGGTTTACGCTCCTCCCAGGGCTGACATGTTTGCTCTGAGAGATTCCGTCACCGGCCACCTGGGTGAATCTGTGGCCCAGGCCCTGTGCCCTGGTGGGCCCAGCCTCGGACACGGTCCCTCCTCACTGCAGACCCATGTGGTGGGCACTCACCTCGTCCCATCCTGCAACAGCCCATCCCAGCAGGTCCTTGCTGGAACCCCACTGAGGCTTAGAGGGGTGACATGACTTGCCCAAGGGCACAGTTATGAGGGCAGGGCCAGGGCAGAGCCACTCCCCTCTGTTGCACCTCCTCCTCCGTGAACTGTTATAGAGTGGTCAGGAACGGCTCCTCCCAGTAGGTTGAGCTGATCGTGCCCAACATCCTGCTCATACCATGGAAAAGAGAAGGAGCCACCTGGTGGGGACTGCAGACAGCCTCTGGGGAACTCGTCCCCTGCGGAGAAAGAGGGGACTCCCACGAGCTGGCCCCAGTGTCCCCTCAGTGCCTAGTGCTGGGGGCAGTGTCCCTGGGGCGCCTTCAGGGTGCTGGCGGATGCCCTGTCTTCCCCCTTATCCACCTCGTCTCCCTGTTGTCTCCTGATCCTGGGAACACTTATTACTCCTCTCAAGCTGTAATGACCCCAGCTCAGAAGCAGTGGAAGGACATGCCCTGCGTCTGTGTGCTGTCTGGGCGAGAGGACACAGAGCATCACACTGGTGGCTTTGGAAATTCATGGGAAGATGGCGCCATGCCTCAGAGGACATGGAAGGCTGAGTGTCATTCAAGCCCCTTGGGACAAGGGTCAATCACCAGCTGTGTTTCTCCCAGGAGGACCCAAAAGATAAGGGCACTCATACACAAAACGGCCCACCAAATACTCCTTTTTTCTGGGACAGGGGTATTGGGGATTGAACTCAGGGGCACTTGACCCAGCCCTATTTTTTTGTATTTTATTTAGAGACAAGATCTCACTGGCTTAGTGCCTCGCTTTTGCTGAGGCTGGCTTTGAACTGTGATCCTCCTGCCTTGGCCTCCTGAGCTGCTGGGATTTCAGGAGTGTGCACCACTGCGCCCATCTCCTACCAAATACTCCTTTGCTTGACTTAGAAGGCTCTGGTGTACTTAGGAAGTGATCTACAGAAAAAAATCGAACTGTGGGTGGGCAGACGTGCTTTTTTTAAAAAAAAAAAAAAATCTTTAAATTTGTTCTCTTTAGATGTACATGGCAGTAGAGTGTATTCTGGCCGATCACTACATGGAGTATAACTTATTCTATTTAGGGTCCCATTCTTGTGGTTGTACACCATGTGGAGTTTCCCTGGTCGTGTGTTCATATATGAACATTGGAAAGTTTTGTCCCATTCATTCTGTCTTTCCTATTTCCATCCCCTTCTCCTCCCTTCAATCCCCTTTGTCTAAACTAATGAACTTCTATTCTTCCTCTCCGCCCCACCCCTGGATGTGTATTAGCATCCACATATCAAAGATAACATTAGGCTTTTGGTTATTTGGGGTTGGCTTATTCCAGTTGGCATGGTAGTCTCCAGGTCCATCCACTTACTGGCAAATGCCATAATTTCATTCTTCTTGATGGCTGAGTAATACTCCATTGTGTATATGTACCACATTTTCTTTATCCACTCCAGATGTGCTGTGGAAGGCCTGTGTGCATGGTACTGGGGATTGAACCCAGAGATGCTCTCTCTACCTCTGAGCTACACCTTCAGCCCTTTTCATTTTTGATTTTGAGGCAAGGCCTCAGTAAGTCGCCAAGGCTGACCTGGAATTTATGGTCCTCCTGCCCCAGCCTCCTGAGTCGCTTGGATTGCAGGTGTGTGCGACACCATGCCTCAAAAAGGTCCCTATTTTGAGGCTTTGTAAAAGTTAGGATGATCCCCAAAATGAGAGGCTCCTGCCAAAGCTACCAAGAAAACCAAGAGAAAAATGTCCTTGAGTCGGGCACAGTGGCGCACACCTGTGGTGGCTCAGGAGGCTCACGCAGGAGGACTGAGAATTCAAAGCCAACCTCAGCAAAAGCAAGGCGCTAAGCAACTCAGTGAGACCCTGACTCTAAATAAAATACAAAATAGGGCTGGGGATGGGGCTCAGGGGTCGAGTGCCCCTGAGTTCAGCCCCTGGTACCCAAAAAGAAAGAAAGAAAGAAAACGAGAGAGAGGAAGGAAGGAAGGGAGGGAGGGAGGGAGGGAAGAAGAAGGGAGGAAGGGAGAGTCCTTGAATCTGCAATGCATGTGAACAGGGAAAAGATTTGCTTGACCAAAATTCCACTTTTGTGCAATTTCAAGCCTGAGAAAGTGAGCCTTTCATAGAAATTGGGTGGAGACTGTCACTCTTTCTCTCTGGCCTCATTACTGATTGCCCACATTTTGTTTTCAGACTGAACTCTTTATCTAGCACCGTGACAATTCCTACGTAGCTTCTGGGGTCTCTGCCATCTGGATGTGGTCGACTGGAGGCAGCTGGGCCACTCACCACCACGCACACTGGGGCCAGGGCGAAGGCGGAGCCCAGGGAAAGCCCCGATGCCCACCGGCCCCTCCTGTGTAGAATAGGAGGTTTCCTGGTGGTGACAGACGGGGTGGCCACAGCCAGCCAGCCCATTTCTTCAGCCCAACCTTGGACACTGTGTCCAACCAGGAATGTCCACGTCTCTTCCAGATGTCACTGGGGCAGGGCATGTGTCGACCCTGCCCTCCATCCCTCCCCAGGAGGCTGACTCCACCCTCTGACGCCCACAGGTGGTGTATTTCACGGCGTTGCTGCCCTACTGTGTGCTCATCATCTACCTGATCAGGGGCCTCACGCTCCATGGAGCTACCAACGGGCTGATGTACATGTTCACGCCCAAGGTACAGGCTGCAGGGGAGGGACCCTGAGGATGCCTCTCTGTCACATCCCGCCACCTTCTGGGGAGGCTGGAGGTGGGAGGGAGGGGGAAGCTGCACACAGAGGGTGCTGGGAGCTCCGAGGCTGGGGCTAGGGGTGTGGGTCACTTGGGGGCTGGACCGCCTCCTCAGGAGGTGGTCCCCAGTCCGTGAAGTCTTGCTTCCAGTCCCTCCTGCCCTCACTGCCCCCAGCCAACTGCTGCCCCAGCCTCCCTTCTGGCCTCCCTGCCCCAAAGCCCCACCCAGACTCTCCCCAGAGCCGGGTGCCACAGGCTCGGCTCCATCATCTCCCTCACCTGTTACCTGCTTCCTCCAGGTCATCCACCATCCCCTCCCAACTCCCCATTTTCCAGCACCCCACAGCTCATCAGCGGGGAACCTGTGGGGTGGACAAGTTCTTCATTTAGAAAATCTAGCACCTGGAATCAGAATAACTGTACCATCCCCACAAATGCACCCTCTTGTTCCAAACGTCCACAATAACAGCACCAGATGCAATCCAGACCTGAACTCCACCTCCAAGCCACAACCACTTAATATCCAGACTCACAGAGTACCTGGCTGGTGGACCAGAGATCAGTGCATTTTTTAAAAAAAAAAATCATTTTACCCTAAATGTTCGGTTGCAAACCTCCTGTGGGTAAGGTGCCACGGAGGATACGACCTGAGAAGGCCACACAGTTATCCTCCTGGGGAATGGACTGGGCAGGAGAGCTGGGCTCCAGCCCCAGGTTGCCCTGACTGGCTGCGCCCTGGAAGCCCCATCCCTTCTGCCCTGGGCCTCCCTCTCCCATGGATCTGAGAGCCTGGGCACGGGGCCCTGGGTTCATGGGCCCTGTCCCCTGCTGGTCCTCAGATCGAGCAGCTGGCCAACCCCAAGACCTGGGTCAATGCGGCCACACAGATCTTCTTCTCGCTCGGCCTGGGCTTCGGCAGCCTGATCGCCTTCGCCAGTTACAACGAGCCCAGCAGTAACTGCCAGAAGCACGCCATCACCGTGTCCCTCATCAACAGCTCCACCTCCATATTCGCCAGCATCGTCACCTTCTCCATCTACGGCTTCAAGGCCACCTTTAACTACGAAAGCTGCTTAAACAAGTAAGCCTGGGCTGTCCCCCAGAGACGCCGGCCTCACACGGGGGCCGAGTCCCCAGAGCTCTGAGCTGAAGTGGGGACAGGGAAGAGGTGACGTTCAAAGGCCCAGGGGTCACCGAGAGCACCCGTTTGGGAGTCCTCAATCCAGGGTCAGTTTCAGGCTTCCCACCATCAGGACCAGAAGCTGAGGGAGGGTCCTGGGGCCAGTCAAGGTCGGCCTTACAGGGAAGGGGCTGGTTTGTGGGGTTCTGTGTACCTAGCAGAAGAGAGCATTCAACCCACAACTTCAGTGTCTGCTGATCCGTCTCCCCAGTCTCAAAAGTATCCAAAGCCCAGCATTTGGTGCCCACCAGGCTCCCAGGCCTGGGCAGGCAGAGGTGGGCGGATCACCCGAGCCCAGGAGTCCAGACCAGCCTGGGTAGTAACACAGGGAGTCCCCATCTCAAAAGAGAAAAATAAAAATAAATTAAATTTTTTTTAAAAAAATAAAGTAACCAAGTCCTCTCTGGCCAAACCCCAGAGAGGACCAAAACTTGACCAAAACCACAGAAGCACCCTCTAGAAGGTGAGATTCCAACATGGCAGCCCTGTTTCCATTAAAGTTTAAATTCATGCCGGCTAATTTACCTTGGAATAATTTGCATGCCAACATGAACTTCCATTTAGATAATTCCAGATTTCCTTTCAATTCTTCCTCAGTGGCACTGGCCACACTCAAGTAGTCTGTCACCGCACGTGGTTAGTAGTGACAGATTGAAGCAGATCCATCATCAGAGGAAATTCCGTCACACTTCCCTGGTCCAGGTGTTCAAAGGGCCTCAGGTGGGGGTCTGGCTCCTTTTGTCCTGCCCGTTTATATCTGAGGCTTTCTCAAAGCCATCACAGCTTTACCCTGTCTCCGAAAGAGTCACCAGTCCACAGATCCCCACCTAAACCAGAAGGTAGAGGCTGGTGGGAGGACAGATCCCCACCCCCACCCCAGCTTCTGAGAGCCCTTGGGGATAGCGACCTTGCCAGCCAGTGAAGGTCAAGCTGATGGTCTGCTCTGCAGGGTGATTCTGCTGCTGACCAACTCTTTCGACCTTGAAGATGGCTCTGTGACAGCCAGCAACCTGGAGCAGGTGAAGGACTACCTGGCGTCCACCGATCCGAGCAGATACAGCGAGGTGGTCCCACTCATTAAAAACTGCAGCTTGGAGTCAGAGCTGGACACGGTAAGGCACCTGGGAAGGGCGGGGCTGGCCTCTCCACACACTTCCCAGGGGCCCTGAGAACTGCCACCCACCCAGTCCCCGGACACCAGGAAAGATGGATTTACTTTCCCTGTAACTCAGAGAACAGAGACTTGACCCCCGCTCTCCCCAGGCGCTGCTGGGGACCCCTCCTTATTATAAAGCCCCATTGGGTTCTCTGCCTTCCTTCTTTCTCCTTTTCTCTTAATTTTAATAATATAGGAAGGTATGGGCAGAGAATAAAATAGCAAACACCCCTAGAGCTGCCTCTCAGGATGAATACTTGTAATCAGTCTGTCGTTATTTTTAAAAGGATGTTTCAGGGACAAAATTAAATTCTCCTTCATTATAGGTCCTAAGTTTTCCCTACTCACCGGAGACAAGAACCTTCATTTTTATTACATATGTGTGTGTATATATGTATATATTCTTTTTAAACTGTATTTTATTAGCACATATTTAGGCACGTCTATGGGGTACAGTATGATAATTTTTTGGTGCTGAGGATGGATACATGTATATAACATGTAATTATCCACTCAGGAAAATGAGCACCTCCATCTCCACAAACATTAATCATTTTCCTGTGTTAGGAACTTTTGAACCCTTCTTATCCAAAACAGTTATTTTGGAACTTAGCAGCACAGACTGTCAGAGATTAGACAATTTCCAGCACTATGGCTGAGTTACATCCCAGCCTCTATATTGTTTATTTTGAGACAGGGTCTTCCCAAAACTAATTCCTCCTCTGTCAGTCCCTTGTTTGATGCTTGTCCTCTAACCTCTTGGCCAGGTGTGGTGGTGCATTCCTGTAATCCCCACTACTCAGGAGGCTAAGGCAGGAGGATCTTGAGTTTGAGGCCAGCCTCAGCAACTTAGTGAGACCCTATTGCAAAAACAAACAAATAAAAAATGCTCCTCTAACTCCTTTTCATGCTTCTTCCTCACTATCCTTCCTGCTCTGGTGACCACCATACCACTCTCCATCTCTGAGATTGATTTTTTTTTAGTTTCCATGTCTTTCTGTATCTGAATTATTACATTTAATGTTTGCAATTTTATCTATATTGATGCAAGTGTCAGAATTTCATTCTTTTAATGGCTGGATAAGGTTCCATTGCATATGTGTACCACATTTTCTTTATCAATTTGTCCACTGATGTCTCCACATCTTGGTTATTGGGAATGATACTACAATAAGCACATAGAGCAGTGTCTCCTTGATAGAATGATTTCATTTCCTTTGGGTATAAATGCAGTAGTGGGAATTATTGAATCATATAGAAATTCTACTTCTTGTTTTCTGAGGAGCTTTCAGAGTGTTTTCCATAATTACTGTATGAATTTACATTCCCACAGTGTAGGAGTTTGTGAGCATTTGTTTGTTTGTTTTATATGTTTGATAATAGCCACTCTAACTGGAATAAGATATGACTTGGGCTTTCATTTCCTTGATGATTAGTGAGGTTGAGCATCTTCTCATGTACTTGCATGTTTTCTTTTGAGAAATGCCTATTCACATCATTCAACATTTTTAATTGGATGATGTGGATTTTTGCTATTGAATAGTTGGAATTTAGCCAAAGAAATTTTTTAAAAATCTCTACAATGAAAATCACAAATTACTCATGAAAGAAATTCAAGAGGACACATACACACTCTCTCTTGAAAAGATATCCCATGTTTATGGATTGAAAGAATTAACATTGTTAAAATGTCCATACTACCAAAAACAGTCTACAGATTCAGTGCAACCCACATCAAATACCAATGGCATTCTTCACAGAAGAAAAATTCTAAAATTCCTATGGGACAACAAAAGACCCAGACTATCCAAAGCAACCTTGAGAAGGAAAAAACAAAAACAAAAACAACTAGAAGCATCACAATACCTGACTTCAAAACACCCTACAAAACTATAATCAAAAAAGGCATGATGCTGGCATAAAAACACACACATAGACCAATGGAACAGAATAAAGAGCTCAAAAATTAATCCATATGCATAATCCATACTATTTTTTTTTGTACCAGGGATTGAATCCACGGGTGCTTAATCACTGAGCTACATCCCAGCCTCTTTATTGTTTATTTTGAGACAGGGTCTTGCTAAATTGCTTAGGGCCTTGCTAAGTTGCTGAGGCCGACTTTGAACTTGTGATCCTCCTGCCTCAGCCTCCTGAGCTGCTGACACCACTGATTTTTGACAAGGTACCAAGAATATAAATGGAAGAAAGAATAGTCTCTTCAATACACAATGCAAGGAAAACTGGATATCCATGTGCATAAAAAGGAAACTGATCTCTGTCTATTGCCAAATTCAAAAATCAATTCAATATGGACCAAAGACCTAAATGTAAGACCTGAAATGTAAGACTAGAAGAAAACAAAGGAAGAACTTCAAGACATTGGTATAGGCAATGATTTTTTAGATAACACCTCAAAGGCACAGGCATCAAAAGCAAAAATAGACAAATGGGATTATATCAAGCTAAGAAGCTTCTGCACAGCAAAGGAAAAGTGAACAGAGTGAGAAGACAGCCAGCATATGGGAAAAATATTTGTAGACCATGTGTTTACATATTCTTAGATGATATCATTGCTTTGTTGGTGGTTTTTAAGTGAGCCTAAGTGGTCCTGGAGGACACTTCTCTCATTCAACAGTTTAATTTTGAGACCTGTCCATAATAATACATTTAGAATCTCACACATTCATTTTAAGTGCTATATTTATTTTATTCCATCACACAATGATACCACAACTTATTTATCCATCCCTTTACTAATAGATATTTGGATGCTTTTCACATTTTGATTTTAAAATAATTTTTATAGTTTACAGAATTCTCTCTGCTATGCTAGGATCTTCATTTTTTCCCACAATAATTTTAGGATAACATGGGCAGGTTTCACTGGGAGGGATCCCTTAGGGAATTTTCATTAGAGTTGCATTGATAATTTTATAATGTCATTTGGAAAGAATTAATATATTTTGAATCACGACTTCTGATTCAGGAACAGGCTTTCTCTCATTCACTTAGGTCTTTTGTTCCTTTTTATTTTTTAATTTTTTTTTTTCATGTTCATGAACCTTTATTTTATTCATTTATTTATATGTGGTGCTGAGAATCAAATCCAGTGCCTCACACATGCTAGGCAAGTGCTCTACCACTGAGCTACAGCCCCAGCCCAGGTGTTTTATTCTACAACTAATTTTCTACATGAATATTTTGGCAAATCATTTAGTGGATTTATATTGCCTTGTTGTTATATTGCTATTGTGAGTGGAACCCCCGCCCTTTTCTATCATGTTTATTTTTGATGTAAAGGAAAGCTATAGGTTTTGTACATTGATCTCATACCTAGCGACTTTGATGAATTTGCCTACAAAATTTCATATTCATTTATAGATTTGCTTCTGGGCTTTTTTTTTTTTTTTTTGGTGTAAACAGACACAATTTTGTATTTTCAGTAGTTGTATCTCATTTCATTTTCTTATTGTATGCACCAGGGCTTTGAGCCTAACAGAAGTGTCAGCAAGCATATTGTCTAGTTCTTATACTTAATGTAAATACTTCTAAAGACTTCTAGAGAATTCTTTCCAAGAATAGGGAAGAGGGAGAGCGTGGCTCTGGTCTCCAGGGAGGCTGCAGGAGGCTGGTCTCTTGGGCTTGTTGGTCCCTTGGTTACATGGGGGAGGCATTCTGGGTTATTTCACCTGTGGGGCAACACTTTCTTTCTCCTGGTGATTCAGCCCCAGATCCCTGCCTGCCCCACCCTGGGGTGTGACCCTCCCTTCCTGGGAGAATCGCATGACAAGACCCCATCCTTAGGCATCAAGGCCTAGATTCTGTTTAGCACCACGGGGCCCTTGAGCACCAGGTCCTGTTCAGGCCTCTCACCTCCCATTTCCTTTTTGGTTTTGGTTTGATTTTTCCCTCACTAACTTTTGAACTTGGCTCTGTGTCCATGAACTATATGGTTACTCATTTATTTAGACTTTTTTCCCCTGTTCTGTTTGTTCTTTTCTCTCTTTCTCCCCCACCGTCTTCTCATTCCATGTAATCCTCTACCATTTGAAATGTGGATGCCTGTTTTGTTTTTTTTTTTTCCTGGAAATTTTCCTGTGCATATTTAACTTAACAAAGTCTAATGTTAGACCGTCTCTTGATTTCCCTCCCAAGTAGCAAAAAGTCTTTTGAACACTCTCCTCCTATCCCTCTGGTTTTAAATACAATTGCTATCCAGTTCTTTTTAAACCCCCATATTGCAGTAGTATACATGCTTGGCATATGCAAAGCTCAGAATATGGCTTCTTTTGGCTAGTTCCAAGGTGCCCAGGTTGCTTAGAACTGAGTGTAGGACAGGAGACTGTCAATCCTATGGGTGTGCAACTGGTATCTTCTCACCGCGAGCAGGCTGTCCAGGGCACTGGCCTGGCCTTCATCGTCTACACTGAGGCCATTAAAAACATGGAGGTGTCCCAGCTGTGGTCCGTCCTCTACTTCTTCATGCTGCTGGTACTGGGCATTGGGAGCATGCTGGGAAACACGGCAGCTATCCTCACCCCTCTGACTGACAGCAAGGTCATTACCAGCCACCTGCCCAAGGAGGCCATCTCAGGTCAGTGGGCTAGCCAGTGGAAGAGGTTGGGTTAGGGTGGGCTGGGAGGTGACGGCAAGTCAAGGCTAAGTTTCCTCAAGGGCCCTGTGCTTCTCAAGGCGGCCCCAGGTGACAGAAGCAACCTCACTACAGTCCTGTGCTTCCTTAGCTGCTTGTAATCAGAGACCTATGAGTCAGCCTGTGCATTCCCTTCTCAACATCCCAGGAAAGGTCACCCAAAACTTAAATCCTGCCCCACCTCCCCAACCTGACACTACAGCATGGGAGAGAGACTGTTTCAGTGTTTTGGTCAGCTTTTTCACTGCCGTGGCTAAAAGGACCTAACCAGAACAACTGTAGAGGAGGAAAAGTTTATCTGGGGGCTCACAGTGTCAGAGGTCTCAGTCTATAGACAGCAGACTCCATTCCTTGGGGCTCAAGGTGGGACTGAATGTGATGGCAGAAATGTGTGACAGAGGGAAGTAGCTCACATGATGACCAGGAAGCAGAGAGAGAGAGAGAGAGAGAGAGAGAGAGAGGTCTCCACTTGTCAAATATAAAAATACACCAAAGCCACGCCCCCAATGCCCCACCTCCTAGCCACACCCACCTACCTTTAGTTACCACTGTTAATCGCATCAGGGGATTAATTCACTGATGGGGTTAAGCTTTCACAACCCAACCCTTCTCCTCTGAACCTTCTTGCACTGTCTCACACTGAGCTTTTGAGGGACCCTTCACGTCCCAACCATAACATTCAGCTTCTGTTCATTGAAGCATCACGATTACAAGCATATATTACTTAAGGACGCTGCAATGAATTTTTACCTATAGGTCCTTCCAAATATCCACCACCTAGGTCAAGAACTTTGCCCAGACCCCAGAGAGCTCCTTCTCAGATTCCTTCCCGGGCAATAAGCATGCCTACAGCCCTCCCCTATTCTGAGTCCTACCATTTTAGTTCTCTCTGCACTGTCCTTGAACTGTGGATCAATGAAGTCTGTTGTCTTCATTCAAAATCCACGAAATCCACTGCGTGGTCATGGGCAGTAATTGCCAGACACTCTTCCTGTCGTACAAGAAGCCATTGAAAGAGCGCAGACCAGTTTCTCCATCCATTCAGCTTTCCTTGGGGTCGTTAGTGAAGGAACCAGCTTCTCCCAGAACATCTTTCCTGGCTTCGCTCTACACCATTCCCACCAGTCATGAGGACCTCGGAGCCTGGCTCTCTGCCTGTGCCGTGGCTGGTGCCATGCCTCCACCACGCCCAGGGTGATCCAAACCCAGCTCCCCTCCCATCTCCTTCAAGTCCTGATTCCCTTAGTTGGAGCCGCCTGCCTTTCTTGAGGGTCTGCTTGCACTTAGCATCCTGCTCAGAATCCTGTCTCTGCAGCCAGCATGTGTGCAAGCAGCTCCCCAGACAGCACTTACCCCTTTTTCCTGGTGTCATCCCTTGAAGATGGCAGTGGGGCTCAGCGGCCATCACTATCTGGTGTGCAGTGGAAAGGAGTGGGAGCTTAGGCTTCAAACCCCTCCTGGGGTCCCATCTGAAGGAGACGGGGACAAAATCCAAATTCTGGAGGCTGAGGCACCTGTGTCTGAATCCTGACTCTGCCACCGTGTGCTGTGGGCCGTTGGATGAATTGTTTGACATCTCTGAGCCTTGGCTTCCCACTGGGGAAGTGATTCCTGATACCTGCCTGGCAGGTTTAAGGGTACAATTCATAGCCAGTGCCTGGTACATAGTAGGAGCTGGGTAAACACTAAGTTTCTTCCCCACTCTGGTGGTATGAAAGATATCTCCAGGAAGTCCTGATGGAGATCCCTACCTCACATTCAAGCCTTTTCCCTGATTGACTGTCCATGAGCTCTGGAGCTGAGTGGATGGGATCAATATCATCCCCAGCCCCACAGCCCAGGTGAGAGTCCCAAAAGAGCAAATGCTCACCACTCTCACTTTCCCAAGGAGCCTAGCATCACCCTCTTCCAATCCATGTGGATGAACCCATTGGCCAGAGTCCCCTTAGGAGCCTATGGCTCCTGCTGCCCCATAGAAAATCGGATGCATGGGCGGAAGTGTGGGCAGGTGAGCCCTTGGTCTTGTGCCCCCAGGTCTGCTGTGCCTCATCAGCTGTGCCGTCGGCTTGGTGTTCACCATGGAGGCCGGGAACTACTGGTTTGACATATTCAATGACTATGCGGCCACGCTGTCCCTGCTGCTCATCGTCCTGGTGGAGACGATCGCCTTGTGTTACGTGTACGGGCTGAGGAGGTGAGCAGGCTCCAACCCTTGCCAGCTACGTGGGGGAAACGCAGCGGAAGGGGGACAACCCACAAGAAAAATCACCACGACTCAATGTCATTTCACTCCCAGAAGTTGGCCCTTTGCCCTTGGATCTCGGCTATTTCTCTGCCTCGCTTCACTCTGTTATAGGAAGTTTCCCCGCTGACCCTGCTGGACCCCACAGCTTACTCGGTGGAGAATTTTTATACCTCCAGGTCCTAGATGCCCCGATCATTGGCTAACATCAGTGTTTTTCAAGGACTTGGATCAAAGTCCATTGAGAACTAGGAATTTTGGCAAATTCAAAATGTGGTCAGGTTCTCAACCCTGCTGCCCAGGCTGGCACAGCAATGTGGCCCGTCTCCCCAGGTCATGAAATGGGCAGCTGGGCTCACAACCCCTGGCCTACAGCAACTTTCAAACTTGAATGTGCCTCACAGCCACCCGGGGGCTCATGCAAACAAGGGTTGCAGGGCCCCACCGGAGGTTCTGGTTAAGGAGTCTGGGGTGAGAGACAAGAGTTCTCATTTTAAGCCAGGTGCAGTGGAGCACACCTGCAACCCCAGTGACTCGGGAGGCTGAGGCAGGAGGATCTCAAGTCAAGCCCAGCCTGGGCAACTCAGACCCTGTCTCAAAAAACAAAAAAACAAACAAAAAAAGGTCTGGGGATGTAAGTCAGTGGCAGAGCACCTGGATTCAATCTCCAGTACCAAAAAAATGAATGAAAAGAGAGTTCTCATTTTTGCATGTCCCCAGGTAGTCTGGGGCCACACTTTGAGACATGGTCTAGTGACATACTCCTCCAATTGTGGTCCCTTGAGCAGCAGCAGCAGCAAGGAGCAGAGAGCCTGCTAGAACCTGAGGACCTCAGGCTACCCAGTGCCACTGAGGCAGCTCATCAAATTAACATGTTCTGAGCTCGTGGCAGGCGCTGCTCCAGCGTGAGCTGGGATCAGGGGACCAGGCCACTTTGTCTTACCTCCTCTTTCCCCGGTGTCTTCTGATGTTCCACACTGGTTTGGGATGGAAAGGGAGACCAGCTGCAGCACTCTAGCAGGCTGGAGGTCCCTTGAGAGGCATTCCTCACTGTGCCTGGAACAGCTGAGATTTCCTGACATGCCAAGGGATTGCCCACAATCAATGCATCTCAGGACATAAGTTGAAGCCAGCTGGCTGTCTTTCCTGTAGCTCTCACGGAACCCGGAAGACACTTGAGATTCACAGAGAGGGGTTATAATCTGCAGCATTCCCCACCTACTTGGCTCTTAAAAAAAAAAAAAAAAAATTATTTATTTTTATGTGGTGCTGAGGATCGAACCCAGTGCCTCATCACATGTGCTAGGCAAGTGCTCTACCACTGAGCCAAGACCCCAGCCCCCTCCCTCGGCCATTCTATCCTCCCCTCTTCTTCCTTTCACATCTCATAACATTTTGAGGACACTAGCATGAGGGTGACCAAGTCTTCCATTTTCCCCAGCACCAAAGGGTTTCCTGGGATACAGGCCTCTCAGTATTAAATCCAGGAAAGTCCCCAGTAGAATGGGACAGATTGGTCGCCTAGAAAATGCCAGTCTAGAAGGAGCAATTGGTCCCTAAAGAGGGTGTTTCAGAGCAAAGGGAGAAGGTTGGGGAGAGAGGAACGGAACTTTGGGTTCACTGGAGGTCGTGGGGAGGGGAACAAGCCCATCAGAAGAGTGGTGGGAAGGCAGGAGGCACAGAGAAGAAAAACGGAGCTCCAGTTTGGAAGGACTTGTAATGAGAGGAGTGGCCAGGAGAGGGCTCTTCTGCTCGCTGAGGGCGCAGCGCCATCTAGTGAACTTCTGAGGCAGTGTCCTGCCTCCTCCTCTGCAGCCTGCTCTTCCCACCTTTCTCTCCAGGAGTGGCTAGGGGTGAGAGGGACACCCTCTCACCTGGGCCCTGGAATACAGCTCAGTGACAGATCGCTTGCCTAAAATTCTCGAGGCCCTAGGTTTGATCCCCTTTACCCAAAACTCCACACTGGGGTTAGATGCAGGGAGGCAGGGGCTGTGACCACTGCTGGTGACAGTGACATCTTGCCTCACCCCAGCCTTCCTGCCAAGGTGGCTTCTCCCATAGTGAGAAGCAGATTTTAAGGCAGGAGGAACTCTGCCACCTGGGTGCCTTCAGTGAGTCCCAGCCCAACCCTGGGCCTCAGTCTCCTCCCCTGTAAAATGGGGAGAGAAGTTGGGCCAACATGTCCCTAAGTGCTAAAGTACACATGTGGGTCCTGGACCAGGATCTGATCGGCCTGTGGAGGAGTACTGCTGTGTGCTGCTACGTTAGTGTGCAGCCAGGGTGGGAGTGCTGTTGGCCTGCGGCCTCCAGCTTCTGGAAAGCACAGCCCTGGCTCCTCTGGGCCCACTCCTCCAGCTCTTCCTGGCCAGGGTCCAGGCCCTTTGGGGCCAAGGCCAGACTCTCTTTGCTACAAGACCTGCTGTTCGCAAGCAGAAAGCAATTCTGCTCTGCGGGTCCTGGGAGCGTTTCTAATGGGCAGTAGAGCCACCTGGATGGGAGTGGAGGGGAAGCAAAACCACCTGAGGGCCCCCGTCCTTGAAGACGGACTGGACTGCTAGTACCCATGCACCCTGTCCCCACTGTCACTGGGAGCTGCCTTCTGGTCTACTCTGGCAGCCAGTACCAGGAAGATGTCTCCTGGTGTCCTCCTATCAGCAGGGGTTGCTTTGTCACCCCTCTTGGGCAGCCTCAGCCTCTTTCCCCTTGCCCCTGCTAGAAGGTGTCAGAGAGGCACCCGGGGTGATGTTCAAACATAAATCGTGCCCCAAACAAAATCTTCCTAAGTGATGGGGTGTGCAGACTGGACCCCTCTCACCTCCAGAAGCATCAATAACCCAGACTTTCTCTCCCCATGATCCATATAGATTTGAAAATGAACTTCAGGCCATGACTGGCAGAGCCCTCAACTGGTACTGGAAGGCCATGTGGGCCTGTGTGAGCCCGCTGCTCATCATCGGTCTCTTATTCTTCTACCTGAGTGACTACATCATCACAGGGACCCTGCAGTACCAAGCCTGGGATGCCACCCAGGTATCTGCTGTCCCCACAGGACAGGGCTGGCCACACCAAAGCACAGCTTTTAGTTCTCTGACACCCGCTGTGGTATGGAGAGGTCATTGGTCACAACATGAAAACCTCACCAAGGTATTATACAAATGCTCAGTCCAGGACAGCAAAGCCGGGTATGTTTTTAAATGTGTCCCAGTGATGACACAGTCTCCTCCGGAGCATCCCAGTGGACCTTTACCTAGGTATTGAGAAAGTGTCCCTGAAAAGGCTGCTGGTTCCCGACTCCTGGGCAGGGAACTCCTCCTCCATCTGGGTGCCACATTGAACAGAGATACAGAGCACATTTACCACCACAGAAAGTTCTAGTCTGGGTTCAAGGTGGACCTACATTTAGGTGCCCTGGACAGTGCCCCTGAGTGAGGTGTCAGATTGTCCCTATTTATGGAAGAGTGAGAAGTGGACTCCTAGCACATTTGCTGTGAACTGCAGGGTTGGGGTGGCCTCTGGTGTGGCATGGCAGCCCCTCAGGTCTCTTCCCACCCCATGCTGCCTCTCCAACTCCTTGAGGGCTGAGGCCTGGGCATAGTGCTCAGAAGGTTCTATGGAAAGGTTTCCTCTACTGACACTCTCCCTCCTTGCAGGGTCAGCTGGTGACCAAGGATTACCCGGCATATGCTCTAGCTGTTATTGGGCTGCTTGTGGCATCCTCCACTATGTGCATCCCCCTGGTGGCCCTGGGGACTTTCATCATGCATCGCTATAAGAGGGGAGACACAGCCCCCGTGGCCTGAGAACTGGACCTCCCAGAGACGCCCCGTGTCACAGCTGCTGCAACTGGTGGAAGCGCCTTGGCTGCTTTTAAAATACTTCGGCCTCCAGGATTCACTCCCAGCCTCCAGAGATGACACAAAATTCAGAAGCCGCGGAGGAGGAAGATTCCCTGGGAAGAAAGCAGGCTGCTCACAAAACCAGCCTCCACCCTTTGCAGGCCCCGAAGGCCACAGCATGCTGCTTCCTTGTCACCAAGGTTAAGGCTAGGCTTGAAGATAATTGTTTCCTTGATTCTACAAAGTCCTAGGAGTAAGGCACACTGTGAGTTGAAATTTTACCATCATTCTTTGGGATCCAAATATAAGCAATTTGGTTTTTTGCTGAGGAGACACCAAAATATTAGAGAACAATACTTTTACTTCAGTTGGAGGAGTTTTGAAGTACCTAAGGTGCCACATTTGAATACTGTCAGTGTTTAATTACGCTTTTGTTTTGTTTTACTCAGTGAACATGTGACTTCTGTGTTCCCTGTCCACTTTTTACATGTGAAGAAGACTGACTGGCCATCGAGAGAGACCTTTACTGGGCCCCAAAGGCAATCACCTGTCTCTCATCTAAGGTCTCTCACAGTGGTCCAGGAATAGCCCTCTTTACAAAAACTGCCCCAAGTACAGTTTGCAACCCCCAAATCCCTGAGGAATATGAATAGATATCCCATTCATGGTGTCTTAGTGCCTTAGAAAAGGTTCCAGAAATTACTGTGAAGATGAAGAGTAAATTTAACTTTCCCATATATTTAAAATGATATTTGGGCATAACAACTCTATAAAGAAAACAAACATCAATTACAGTGTTTATTTATCTGCACATAAGAAAGTTTTCTAAAATGTACGTAATTTAAACAGCATCTTATTACTGAAGATACACCATAGTATGATTATAGCATTAGCCCACCATGTGAATCTATTTTACTCTAATAAAGTAGGTTAACATTACTCTGAAGTAGGAGGGTCCCCTTCCTGCCCCAGCATTCTGTGCTTCCTTGAGGTCCTGGAATCAGGAGCATTCCTTTGGGTACATTGATACAGACATCTTTGAAGACACTTAAACACCCACTTGGGACATCAGCTGGAGATTTCTCTTTAAAACTTATTTTCATGCTATAAATTTCCTTACAGCAAAAATAAGTATTAGGAAGGTCTTTTGCTATCTTAGCCACCAGCTTATCAATACTTCCAGCTTCCCCTGATGTTTTTTTTTTTTTTTTTTTAAAGATCCTGTCCTTTCAAATGTCTGAACTGCATTTATTTACTCAATACTCAGTCCTCTTGTTTCTCATCTGATGGTTTTCCACACTTGAAGAGTGGGCCCTCCCCACTGTTCCATCCTTAAGGGCCTGTCCCCTCCTCTTGACCTCCAGATGTGGTCACTGTCCTAGGACACAGTGCCACCCTCTCCTGCAGTCAGTCACAGGCAGTGGGAGCCTGTCAACTCTGAACAGAGTGTACAGAGAGGTCTGGTACTGTATGAGTAAATGACGAAAAAAATCCCAACTACAGATATACTGTAGGTGAAAAGAGAAAGGTCGACCTATGGCTGCTTCACTCAGGCCGGCACTCTTCCAGTGCGCCCCTGCCACTGCCCATCCCCATCCACCACCCATCCCCATCCACGACCCATTCCCATCCACCACCCATTCCCATCCACCTGGGAGCACTGCAAACTCCAGACGGCCACATCCTACCGAAAATTTTAAGATTTTAAAACTTCTCGGGTGATTCCAATGTGCAGCAAAACCTGAAAGCCAGGCCCCATTTAAGATGGAAAGAAAATGGTGGTATATTCAGTTACATCAATAAGGACTTCTAACATCGGAAAGCATTTCCAATTATGGGGAAAAGGTACTTCTGTGGAATAACCGCTCATGGAAATCAGAGAGATAAAGCAACATGAGGCTCTTTGACTCACGTGGTTATATCCAAAAAAAAAAACCCTTGAGTTAAAACACCCAAAGTTAAAAACATGATTACCCCTCACTTACCAACCCTCAGCTCAGCAGCACAGCGATCTGTGTTGTGTGGGATGCTGACCTTGGTGACCCTGTGGCTGACTGCAAGCTGCTCACATGCCCCAAGTACCATGTAGCATCTCACTAGTGTGGTCAAACCTTAAGACACAGTTTCTACTGGATGCATGTGGCTTTCACACCATCACAGAGCAAAAAAATATCCTAGGTCACATCAGCATCAGTCAGACGATGATGTCTGTATGTAATCTGCTCCAGGCGACAATGTCTCTGGTTTGACTGAAGTTTTACCCTGGCTTCTGTGAACTTCACGAAGAGCAGGACACTTCTCAGTAATCCTCTTGAGCCAGTAGTAAGTCTTGTTTTAGAAAAGGTTTTTTGCTGTTTGCTAGGTACTGCACAAAAATGGTAGTCTAGGGACTTGTCCACCCACCCTCCAATAGGAGGAAAGGGACATTCCATCCTTGTCACTTAACAGTGACCCATGGCATCATGGCCAGATGGTGGACTCTGGAAACTTCCTATTCATGCTGGAAGTAGAACTACCTTGGACTTAGCTCCAAGATATTAGGTAGGGGAAAAATTGTTTTTTATCCACTGTCGACGTCAATAAAACGTTAAACAAGTATATCTGTAGTTGGGATTTTTTTCGTCATTTACTCATACAGTACCAGACCTCTCTGTACACAAGAGATCTTTTCATCATGTAAGCACAAAAGCTAATTCCGAAAAGTGGAAAATAAAGAAAAGGCAGACTCAGTAAGTCTTTTTTTTTTTCCCCTGTCACCTCTTCCCATGTTCACCTCCTCACGTAGCCAGTAAAACGACACCATCATGGAGCATGAAGTCGGCCCCAGGAGGAGATGAGGGTTCAGTTCCATGAGAAAAGTTAGGAAAACTATTTCCAATGAGCTGGATTTACAATAGAGTGGAAGGTCTTCTGAATTGTGAGGATTCCTTCTAACCCTCAAGAATGCCCCAGAACGAAACATTACATTTAACTGGGGATACATAATATGTACTAAACTAGAAGACACACAAAGAAATGTGAAAGGGAAAATAAACTGTTTTAAAGGAAGACAGCCAGGGGTTAAGGACAACAGCAGCATGGCACACCACCTGTGTCTGTGTAACCACGACTTCCTTCCTTTCCCCCACTTTTGAGCCAATTGCTACAGAGCTTCAAATAATCACTACACGTTGGACTTGGTGTAAGCCCAACCTCCCCAGGAAATGACTTGATTCCCTCCAAAACTAGCTCTGGCCTCAGAATATTCTTCTCTCCCTACTATGATAGGCAGACTAACAAGATGTCCCTGTCTCCTGGTGTTCATGCCTTCATAAATTCTCCCCTTGAATGAGCTGGATTCAGTGATGACTTCTGCATAGAATAAAAAGTGGTGGGATAACACTTCCAAGATTAGATCATAGAAGACTGTGACTTCCATCTTGCTAGCAGACATTATTGCTGACTTTGACAAACCAAACTGCTACACTGCAGAGGACCACGTGGCAAGAAACTGAGAGTGACTTCCAGCCAACAGCCAGCAGCCTGTGAGGACTGCATCTTGACAACCAATGGGGTAATCTTGAAAGTGGACCCAGATGAATCCTATTCGCAGCCTTTGTAGAAGACCCTAAAGCAGGAGGCAGAACTGAAATGCCCAAATTTCTGATGCACAATAACTATGAGACGATGAAAAAGGTAAATGGAAAACAGGATCTCAGAAGCTATTGACTCTGTTTACTTATATTGTCTAAATTTTCCATAATGATCATGCATTGCTTTGAGATTAAAAAAAAAAAAGTTAGAAAAACTCATCTTCAAGATAAAGTATAGGAAAAAACAAAACCAACAGTAGTTAGAAAAGAATATGACATTTTATTTTCACTTATGGATGTACAGTACATGAATTAAGAAATAAAATCATTGCAGGGTTCTGAAATATTGATAGCTTATGACCTAACATACCAATAAGTCCATTCCCTGCAAAGCAGCCACATTAGCGGTTCAGATTTGGTCTTTGATGCAGTTGGTTTCACATCATTACTGTGAAATGCCCAGTAGCATTTGGATAATATATTACAGTAGACATGAGCTATGTGTCAATATTCCATCTTTGGAACAAATTATGCTTATTTACATGTTAGGAATAGGTGGCTCTATCTACTTACCCTACTGTGAGTTTTAATGACTGATTTTAAGCTACACAGCATTTTCCCAGCTATTATTTCTTTCAGAGTTTCTAAAAGCAACAATTCTTATTAATGTTTATAAAAGATTATGTTGAAAAAGATAATGCTAAAATAAAGGAGCTTTTAGAAATATTTAAGGACAACATAAGGAAAAAACCTGTACATATTTTCAAGCAAAACACTGAAATATTGTAGCAGTGTTTAATCGAATTATTTCAAAATAGTGGTAATTACACTACCTTACATACTATACTATTATCTAAACCTCATAATTACAATTTGAATATACAATCTGACTTACAATTACAACTATGCACAGCTTCTGAAGCATATTTTTCAGGTTTGTTTTTGCACAGGAATTGAAGTTGAAGTTGGTCCTTGATTTGGAGAACTATAACTACCTGGAAGCACTAAATTTTAGACACACTTATTGATAGCCAACAAAAAATGTGACAGAGAGAAAAGCAATAACATGCGTGGAAAAGCAGCTGTTGCCCCAAGTGCAATATCAGATCTAGCACGACACCCCCTCAGAGGCCTCTGGGTCTCAATGAATAACCCCCAAAGAAATCAAAATGTACAGGAGGAAGCAGCTGGCTAGTCAAGGGTATTTCCTACAATGGGGCAATCCTTAAAAAGTAGAGGCTTTGGACCTTTAGCATAAGAAAGAGACTTTCCATTCTTTGATTCCATTCACAACTGGTAAAGAAGACAGAAGTCTGTCTTGACCCTTCATTACACGTAAACTGCTGGTGCACTGCAGTAGCTCAAGCTGACTGAGGCCGAGGCAGCCCACCGGAAACTGAAGAACCCAGACCCCATCCTCCTCCACCTTCCTGTGAAGTCACAGACTATATCATGAAGCTATCTGATGTAAGTAAGAGACTTACATTTTATAGACATGGTAGAGTTAGCTCATTATTAAACTTTGAAGAAAAGTCCAAAGGTGAGGCAAAGTATCTTGCTAACGGTGACTGCACCTACAATGACAATAACAAAACAGCTAGAAAAATAATTTTACTGTTTTAAATAATGAAAGAAGCTAATTTTTAAAAATATATTAATCATCTGCAACAGCTGATTAACTTGACAATGAGTCGAGTCCTTCTTTTCTGTGAGCTGAATTCAGGTTATTTTTCAATTATAATATAGCTTCAAATTATAAATATAACCATCCCAACAGCAAAGAGATCATCAAGGCAGTAACATCTGATCAATTCTAAGTCATCATTCCACACAGAGCACAAGAGGTGCTTTTGGATAAAGGCTTTAAAAAGACAGCAGCTGATGTGGAAAGCGGGTCAGTAAAGACTCCAGTTCTGTATCATGGAATCTTCCAAGCCAAGCCGCTTTCCACAAACACAAATTCAGTCTATCTTTTCTTTCTGGACCAATCTAGGAGCATCAACAAAATCTTTGCCATTATAAAGAATAATAAAAAATGTTCCAATGCTTGCAACTCCCCAGAAAAGTACATAAGCCAGTGTTTCTGTCCAAGTGTCACCTGTTGATGAAAAAAAAAAAAAAGTTGATAAATAAAGTCACTCACTGAAATCAAATCCAGGAGTAAGGTGTCTAGTATGTCCTCACAACATTAAAGCTTATCAGCCCATCCTCAGGAAAAATGTATAAACCTCTTAATTAAGGTTTAAACCAGCAGTTCTCAAACTCTCATTAGTACTAGAATCTTCTGCAGGCCTTGATGAACTATCAACTCCTGGGCTCTAAGAATTTATACTTCTAACAAGTTCCCAGATGATGCTGATGCCACACTCTGAGAACCACTGGATTAAACTCTTTCACATTATATCTCACAAATGATAAATGATAATTCTGAGATTACAAACTTTAATACTATAAGAAACTACTAAAATACACATATTTATAAAATATGTTTCAGACATAGGATATATTCAAATATATAACACAAAACATAACAACATATTTTAATAATATTTAGCACAACTCTACTGGTGGCATTTTTCAAAGTCTGGAGTTCATGAAGGATATAGTAGCAAGCCAGTAGGCAAAGATCTATTTCATTTTACTCCTTGAACAGTTGAGCTTGGGGTCACTTCTCTCCTATAACTGTACTGGCCTCATCTGCAGACAGTGCAACACAAGCAGAGGCCAACAAGGAAGGCCAACATCTGGACTCTCCCCTTCCATGCTGGCAGAGTTTGTGCTGCGCTTGTTTTTCATGCCCTTGAAAACCACAGCAGGGGCTAGAGATCAGACACCATCAGCATGCCCAAATATGTCAAAGTTCATTATTTACAGCAATTAACTGACATGAGATGTTACCATCTACAGTACCCGATCTCGTTTTGCTAAATATACCCCAAAACTCGTATACTCATAATTTTCACAGCCCTAAGCTTAACAATTCTTGACAAAAGAAGAAAGGCAGCTGCTCAGAAGCTGTTGGACATTCCCCCAAAGAGTTCTCCTCTTCTGCAAGCTGAGCTCTTGGTGTTAACTTTCCCACTGCTCTCAAGGTTCTTTATGTAAAATGGCACACTAAACAAAACAAGACTGACTGACAGTGGAGTGGCTCCCAGGAAAAGGCTTCCAGTGGGCATTGTTTTTAAGAAAGAAGCCAGGATCTAGTGGGTGAATGAACCAGCCTTTGGTTGCTGGCTCTAGATCATTCTGTCCTCTTCCTTCTTGTCATAAAACCTGACATAAGACTTGTAGTGATGCCAGAGGTAATTCCTATGCCCTCAACCTATTTTTATCCTGTGAGCTAAGAATGGGTTTTGATTTTAAAGGGCTATAAAAACAAAAACAAAGAGTATATGACAGAGACAGCATGTAATCCATAAGGACAAAAATATTTACTATCTGGCTCTTTACAGAAAAAGCGTGTTAACTAGAGTGATAAACAGGATGGTTCCTTCCGCCTACCCATCACTCCAGTGGTGACAGTCTGCCATGTGTAACAGGAAGGGAACACAGAGATGAATAGGCACTGAGCCTCCCCCTCAAGAAACTGCCAGAAACAGCAGTGGAGGTGGGGATGGTAGTTGAATAAATCCTTAGTTCTGCATACATCTGAGGGCTTACTACATCTTCAATATTGGAAATGAAACAGTAAGACATATTCTCTGCCCTCAGAAAGTTGCTGATCTGGCTGGGCACAGTGGCACATGCCTGTAATCCCAGAGGCCAGGAGGCTGAGGCAAGAGGATTGTGAGTTCAAAGCCAGCCTCAGCAACTCAGTGAGACCCTGTCTCTAAATAAAATACAAAAAAGGGCCGGGGATGTGCTTCAGTAGTTAACAGCCCCTGGTTTAATTTCCAGTACCAAAAAAAAAAAAAAAAAGTTGCTGACCCAATGAAAAAGACAAACAAGTATACATATGATTGCCATAAAGAAATACACACTGGTTCTGCCCAACACTCTAAAGAGGGATTTTACCTCTAGAGTAAAACCCTAGGTATTTATGAGTTCAAAGAGGACAGTGCTGGAAGAGAGGTATTGAGAGTGCTATGGAAATCCAGAGAAGGAAAGATAACTTCTGTGGAGGTCTCAGGGACACTGTCAGAGGGGGCATCTGAGTGGTGCCCAAGTAAATGGGATTCAGACAGACAAACAAGGCTGGAGGCCGACAACTGAAGGGGCCTCTCTTCCCAGAGTGCCTGAACTTGTGCCTTAGAGGTATGACATACCAAAGTCGGATTCAGCCCAAAGCACAAGTACATAATGCAAGCCTTTCACTTAAGCTTAAATGATTATTAACATGAGAAAATACTAAGCACAAAAGAAAAAGAAAACAAAGACCTTTCAGTTCAGATTCTTAGGTAATTTTACTCCTAATCTTTTAAAATTTAATGGTAAGTAATATCTTTAATCTATTAATAATGTTTATTTGTCCAATGATAAGTGCCTGGTTCAATAATTATACAACCACAAATGAAGCCATTAAAAGTGAAGAACATGAGAATACTCCTATTGCTCAGTGCAAAAATAAGATTACAAAAATGCATACTATCTCTCTTACAAAAAATATTCACATATTTATAAAGATAAAACATCAAGCCAGGCATGGTGGCACATGCCTATAATCCCAACAATTTGGGAGGTTAAAGCAGGAGGATTATAAGTTTGAGGCCTGCCTCAGCAACTTAGTGAGACCCTGTCTCAAAATAAAAAATTAAAAGGGTTGGGGATGTAGCTCAGTGGTAAAATACCCTTATATTCAATCCCCAGTATCAAAAGAAAAACACAAAAAATAAAACATCAAAATGTTGAGTGGTTAACTTCTCTCTGGAAGGCAGGATAATATTTTTCTTTTTTTTACCTAACTATTTTCTATACTTATTATGTATTACTTTGGTAATAAGAAAAGTTATCAAAATCTTAAGGATAAAACCAAACAGGACTGGCGATATAGCTCAATGGTAGAATGTATGGGTGAGGCTCTGGGTTCAATTCCCAGTACTACATATAATAAAAAACAAAAATAAAAAATTACACGGGCTGAGGGTGTATCTCAGTGGTAGAACATTTGCCTAGCCATTCGCAAAGCACTGGGTTTGACCCCTAGCACCACAAAAACAAACAAAACTGAATTAATTTAAACTACCATATATTTTTTCTTCTTATAACATCAAAACAACTAGTCTCATCTACTCCATTCTCCTTCAATTTAAAAAGGTAAACATTAAATGTTGAATGAACTAAAAAATTCAAGATGTATAAGTTCAACATTCTAAGAAATAAAAAATATAAGAATATAAAATAAGAACAGACTTACCAGCCATAAGCAAACAGATAATGCACATCGAAAAGGCAACAACCATAATAATAGGCAACTGGAAAAGATAATAGAAAGAGACACCGTCATTCAAGGTTTGCAACATCAGTTGTGCTTGTTTTGCTTGGAAAAAGAATAAAACTCTTTTGCAGGCTGATAATACATAATATCTTTCTTTTTTTAAACAGACCCCTTATTTAGGGGTTCAATCACAACTCCAAGGCAACATTGGTTGTTACAAAATCAGTGGAAGCATATCTCTGCTCCAAATGAAGGCATGCCAAGCAGAAGGAAGTCTCCCAAATGAGAATCTAGGTTACCAGGCCTCCCCTCCATCCCAGGGTACTTTGCCCAATAGCATGAGAGGCTCTTGCAAAGTTTGGCAAACAGAGGTAAAAAACAAGAGAAGTGCTAAAAGCGTACTTTGCCTTCCATTGTTACAAGTTTGTATCTCTGGCAATTCCTCAGTTCTAAGAGGACTACAGTCTTCCTGAACAAGGAATCCTCCACATTCCTTTGCTTATGTGTTCCCACATAAAATGGATGTGCAAGGGAGTATCAGGGAAAGAAAACAAATGCTCAATTACTTTACTTTGCACTGTAATCTTCTCTTTAGGGAATCCTAAGTATTTATATTCCATTTAGAATGATAGCATGCACTGTTTTTAGTCAAGGGGAATTGGTACCATCTACCCTTCAGAAACAATGCTTTAAAAACTTGAAAAACATAAAAGTTGCTTACAGCCAGGAATTTCCAGTCCTTTGGAACACTTAAAGGACTATGAGACTCTAATTCATCCACTGAATAGTTCCCAAGAAATAAGTCTATGGAATCCTAGAATAGAGAGAAGGAAATTAGAAACTTCCCAAACTCAATGTGATATTATTATTATTTTATTATTATTATTGGGTAATAATGCAAAACTACTACCATCCAATGAACAAAGAAAGCATCAACTAGAAACTTACTTGTCTAAATCCATCAGAAAAGTTGTTCTTGTAATATCGTTTGAGTGAATTCCAACCATCCATTATGAGTCCCAACTGAGTTCTCTTCCCAGTTCTGGTTATAAAAGGTCAGTTTTAAATTACATACTTACACACTAAATTCTTACACTGCTTTAAGGTCATATGTCATGAAACCAAGTGAGTTACAAATATGTTAAAACTCATTACTGAAAATATAGAAATTTCACAAAGAAGTCACTAGCAAGTCTAAGAAATACATACAGTTGTACCTCAGTATCCACGGGGGATCCCAGCAGATATCAAAGTCTGCAGATGCTCAAGTTCTTTATATAAAAAGGCATAGTATTTGCATATGCCCTACATACATCCTTCCCTACACTTTAAGTCATTTCTGGATAAATAAATAGTTGTTATACTACATTGTCTAGGGAATAATGACAAGGAAAAAAAGTCTGAACATGCTCAGAACTTTTTTTTTCCTATTTTCAATCTGTGGTTGGTTGAATTCACATATTTAGAACCCGTGGATATAGAAGACCAACTGAATTCTTTTCCTAAAATATCACTAAAGTAGGCACAAGAAGGAACAGTCCCAGCTGCAAAAACAAGAAATATGAAGACAGTCCTACAGCCCAGGTGAAGTGGTATGAAACAGCAAAGAGACTAGAAACTGCATTTTGCTCCCAGGGAAAACATGCACTACAGCAGAAAAGACCCAAATGCATTTGTAATGTATTCGAAATGTTATAACTCCTCACCATCAAGTGCGGTCCCTGAAAGCAGCATCAACATCACCTGGAAGCTTTTTAGAGCTACAACTCTCAGGCACACCTCAGATTTGCAGAATCAGGTGAGTGATTCGAGTGCACGATGAAGGCTGAGAAGCACTGCAGAGCTGTGTTCTCAACACACCCTGTGCATCAGAATCCTCCAGGGAGGCTAAGAACCTACCAGTGTTTGGGCCTTATCTCCCATTAACCCCGACACAACAGGTGCCAAAGTGAGTACTAGGTACTGGTGTTTGGCTGCTGTAGCTGCCGTTCCCCAAAAGTTTCCCACAGGACTCTAAAAGTCACCAGGACTATGATGAGCAATGCCATTTCAGAAGTGCGGCTTACCTGGTAAAGTCAGTCTTCAAGGCACCGGTTCCTGCATATTGTTTGGCACAAGCATTTGCGTTGTCAGCCCAGGCTGTGACAAAAAGTACAAAGCAGCTGATATGATAAAAGTGACAACCAAATCTCTGAATCCAAAACATTTATTTTGAAATTTGAGCAACTGTGACTCAATTAAAGAAATTACTTGCCATTTTTATAAATCTTCTCAAATTCATCTTGTTCTTCAAGCTTTTGTCCCACGTGCAAAACGCCTAGTCTCTAGAATAAGAACCACACCCGTATTTATGTGGAATAGATTTCAGCAGACATAAGATTTAAGAAGAAAAGGCAGAGACAGTCTTGAAATCCTATCAAATGGATCCTGGCTGTTGGTTGTAAGACAGAGAAGCATCCCAAGTACCAGAAACCTTTCTCAGCCAGGGCAAACTGCAAAGACTCTCTTGGGGGCTCCTTTGAGCCCCAGAATCACAGAGAAAGTAGCAGGAGCATATTCAAGGAGAAGGGCATGAGTAAGACTGAAAGCTGCTGTAGGATCTGAGCCACTACTTCCTCCTTCCCTCCCATTCTAACCTTCTACTGCTTTACTCCTCTGCCCTCTCCTAGTTCACCATCCCCAGACGCTTTCACTCCGGACTCACTATAGCCTACCCTCTATTCCAGGCACATGTGAGAACCTGATAAATGCTACACATCTACCATCCCCAAACCATAGGAGTCAGTGGGTTCTTGAATCCCCTCTATGGACTCCTCTGTGACGTCCACTGACCACAGATTAGGAAGTCCTGCCGTGGCCTTGGTCTCAGGCCACCAACTCTCTGGGAACCACCATCTTTTTTTCTTACCTCAAATGATAGCTCACTACCTCTCACCGAGAATGGATCACTCTACCCTCAGACACATCAGGAGCCACCCTCAATGGCTTATAGCTGGTAAAAACACTGCCTTCAGTGGAAGGAGGAAAGCACAACTGGAGAGCCCCCACAATAATGTAATGCTGCTAGAGAAACTCCTACCAACACAGTCCTGAAGGTTTGTCAGGTTTAGAACGTAAAAGACTTAAGGCTGAAGAATCTATTTAAATAGGTTTTGGTAAATCAGCCATGGACCCAAACCATTCCTAACACTGTTTCTACCGAAAATTTTCATAAGGACAAGGACATAGTACAATACAAATTAGAGACTTCCTAAATAGGGAACTCACTCCTATGACATGTGTTACTGTAGGATTCAAGAATCATTCATTCTAAAGGAGGTATTTTACCTTCATAATTTCCTCCTGGGTATCATATAATAGTCAGAAATAAAACTGAATACATACTAACTACCTAGGCAGGAAATCATTTGGGATAAACTTTGTCCCACCCAACAAATGCCAATGTTATTTAGAAACCTGGGTGCTACAAATTTTTAATTGCAAATATAACAGAAAAAGAAATTTTTATCTATTTTTCACATTAGTATAATCTTAGTGGTAAAGCAAAATTGTATCAGAAACTTTTTGGCCAAGAGTTAATATCCCTTGCTAGTAATACAAGAGATGCAAATGAGAACAACTTGGAAGAACTACTTTGTAGAATTAAGAGAGAGAGAAAAAAAAGTTGTTTTAAATAAAACTAGCTAACACTGGCACAAGTTCAATGAAATGAATTCACTTATTTATTGCTGACATCAGCTTAATCCAGTAATTTCACTTCTTGGAACTAACCCAAAGGAAATAGTTTAAGTTGACAATAATAACAAGAACAGATATATTTTCTTCAGTGTTTTTTAAAAGCCAAAAATATAGCAACTTAACTGGCTTAGTAAATACTAAAGGAAAACAGTAATATTAAAAATTGTGCATATATATATATATATATATATATATATATATACATACACACACACACACACACTGACAACCATTATAGAAAATGTGCACACCAGTGAGGGCAAGACACAAACATTAAAAGTTTAGTTTAGAGTGAGGGTAATGTGAATCATTATTTGGGGTTTTCAAAAATGAAGGTTCTTTAAATTTTCTGTTATATTGTTTTTCAATAAGAGAGGGAAAAAAAGAAAAAAAGAATTCACACCTGAAGCTGGGCCTGAAGAGACCGACGAGCTAACAAACTCTGGATCACATTGGTTCTATCTAGACAATCCATGCAATTGCTGCGGAACACGCCTTCCTGGTTTGCCACCACTTTGCCGGCAGAGTCTACTAGAAAATAACTAAAACATATTTGTATAAACACTCTCATACCAAAGTAGGTCAAATCTACTAATGGTATAACTGTTTTAGAACATGGGTCTCATTTCAGTGACATTACTAAAAGTTATGAATTAAAAAGTCTGACAGGAATGCATGGTCAGGCATATTTCATTATTCTAGATCAAATAGCAGTTTGAATGGCCGAGGCCACACAGCACCCTATCCAAAAAAGATGTGCACATCAGAGGTCACTACATCTAAGAGAAGTGAAAAAGTAGACTTGGGAGTATTATATAGATTGCTATGCACATCACTCATTTTTCCCAAGGTCAGAAGAGGTTCCTTTAACATTATTATTTCAACTAAGTCCCTTTATATCAGGGTTTCATGGTCCCTGTATAATCCATATCAGACTCCACTGGGTTTCTGGTTAAAAGTAAAAATTCCTGCTTTTTAGATCAACTGAATCAGAATCTATGAAGCAAGGGTGGATCTACATACTATATAGGCATTTTTTTCTTCTTTTTAAATGGATAACATGCAAATAGTACAAAATATAAAAAGTATAATCAAGTATGATTTGAAAAATTTACTTCCCTTTCTCTATTTAACTACCCAGATAGGAATTCAAAAATCTGACAACACTCAGTGTGATGGTTAAGAAAAGGGAGTCTGGCAGTAAATAATCTGTTTGCTAGCCTTAGCACCACAGCAAATACCTAATTTTGTAACTTCAAATAATGTATTTTTATCCACAAAATGGAGGCAATAGTACCTTCAATTAGACTGCTTTAAAGTTTGAATGAGATAATTCATAACACACGCACACACACACAAAAGTATTTATCAGAGTGTATGAGGCATAGCATGAACACTAGATGATATTAATGTATTGAAATTATTCTCCAAAACTCGAAAGAAGGGAGGAGATACAATAAATAGAGGGCTACATAGAAATCATGGTCTTAGTAATAAAGACCTAAAAGGTGTTTAAATCTACATGAGATTCATGGAGGACTAGTGAGGCAGATTTAGAGTTAGCACACATGTATACATATGCATGAGTGTGTGTGTGTGTGTGTGTGTGTATGTGTGTGTCTATGTTGTGTGTGTGATGGCACCCCATTAGTACTTAAGAAATAAATGCTAGATTTTTGTAAATATTATTTTGTAAACCCTACAATAAATCTATGAGGTAGGTGTCCTTAGCTCCACTTTACAAACAGAAAAACCAAAGTTTAAAGATATCTAACAGGTGCCTAGGTCACAAGGCTAATGAGAGACAAACTGAGATTTAAACCAAGACAAATCAGACCTGAAAGCCCAGATTCTTTCTAGTATCACAAAAGCCTCTGGAAAAAAAGTTATCTTGAGAGGTCATCTGAAAGTCACTGGTAAAATCTACTACTGTCTCAGTGGCACAGTGAATGGCAATGGATATGGATTCTGGTATAATCCTCCTACTTTCTTACTTTCTTGTATAACAGCAATTAATGGGTGAACCCAAGGAACCACCCCTCACCCACCAATAAGATGCCAGGCCCAGCCAATGTTTTCACTGATCTCTAATAGCCCAACAACAATACAGGTCAATCTCCCTACATCAGCAATATTTGTGACAAAAATCTCACAGAAAAAAAAAAAGTAGAACTATTTTTGATTACTTAATATACATAAAAATATATTTTAAAAAACCAAGGGCTAGGGATGCAGCTCAGTGATAGAGCACTTGCCAAGCATGCACAAAGCCCTAGGTCCCATCTCCAGCACTGCAGTAACAATAACAACAACAAAACAAAAAAGAAACTGAGAAAAAGTCTATCAGCAGTTTTATTATATGCCTGTGTAGTTAAAATTAAAAGGCATATCTGAGTCTAGAACTATCACACAGAGGCAGAATAAAATGATAGAATGATTTATAGATTCCTTCTTCTACCTTTAAAATAAGTGAAGACAGACATATGCATAGAATACAGTAAATCTGTGAACCAACATGATAAATAATATAGTAAATGCATACAGAAAGTACCACAAATATATTCAGACCTTTATTAATCCTACTCTTGAGAATTTGGGAAGGGGGGATTTAACAGAAGTAAAAATCTATATATACATGTAACCCAAGTGGCACACTGTAGCTTGCTCAGGATAGGAGAAAAGGAAATGAACTGGATGTTTAATGTAAAGGAAAACATTTGTTTCAAATCATGTTAGACCTAACGGAATACAGAAAAGCCACTAACACTAACATTAAAAAGTCTATGCAGACTAATAATCAAAAAAACTATGATGGAATGTTTAGTGAAAACAACTGAATATAGAACAGTGGTAAACCAGATCAGTTATGTGAAAACTTGTAAATGTGTTGAAGATAATTTATAGTATGAATATATCCAAATGGGTCATTTTTAAGAATTTAGGAATAGTTTTAAATCATCAATTCTCATCTTTCCAATAAAAAATTTAAACAATAAAATAATACACTCAAGGACCAAAATAAAATAGTATACAAAGCACTGACAACTAAGGAAACTTCCTTTGTAAGTCTACTAGATATTATATAATAAATGATTGATATTATATATATGTATATATACACATACATTCATTCCTTTTACCTCCACAAGGAAACAATATAGCTTACCTTAATTCATCTTGAATTTCTGCTACCTGATCCAATAAAATACTTAGACGATCCCATCTCATATTTTTACATTCCTTATGGAAGTCAAAGGCAATGTATCTAGCAAAAGGAAAGATTCAGATATTGATAAGAAATCATTCAATTTCCTTCTAAGCAGGCATAATGTTTTAGTAAAGCAAAATGAAAGTGCTACTAGAAAGTGCTACTGTACAACACTGGACCTCTCGTCAACAATACTGTATTGTACACTTAAAATTTTTGTTAAAGTAGTTCTCATATTAAGTGTTCCTACCATAATAAAATGAAATTAGAAAAAAAAGAAAACCAACAAACCAAAAGAATCTATATAGCTCACTAGCATCTAAACATACTTGGATTCTTAGGCTTGTACCCTTGTTTTAAATCAGTTATGTCTTCCAAGAATGAGTTACAGAGTTATATTCTGATGATTAATTATTTTAAACATATTATTTTACTCTGAACCCAATGGTTGAGCAGTTTTACTTCTCTCCAAGTTCTAGGAAGAAACCCTTAGAGATACTTCACCTCACACATCTAGGTATTTTTCATCCAGTTTCCAAAAGAATAACTTTCCACTGCTAAATGAGTCCTAGTAGTCTTCATAAGTGTGGCCATACGACTTTTCTTTTTCTGGCCATATTCATCCACTTGCTTCACTCATTGTAATAACTGGCTTAACAACTAAAAGGTTTACCAGTACAAGAGACATCTTAGAGACAACAACAAATCTACCATTTGACTGCAGATTTAAATCAACTCACTGATTTTCCTGCCTGCCAGAATATGTATTTATCAACTTTTTAAAAATTCAAATACAATCTTATTATGTTCCTCTGTCTGGTGGTCTTTAGAGTTCACAAAATAAATAGCTTTGGGTTGCTTGTTCTTTAGCAGTAGGCAACCTTCACATTGACCAAAGGGCATGACTCTAGACTCTTAATTCACACCTCAAGTTCTCAAAGTTAGCTGTTGTTAAAAACTCCAAATTTCTCAGGACAACTCTGGAGGCAAAAAATGCCTATGGAAACTGTATAGGCACAGGGATCTAACCAGGGGTGTACACAGGAGCCAACAGATGAACTTTTTCCAGTACACATAAGCTGGACTCCAACCCCAGAGATTCCGATCATCGGGTCTGTTGGTATAGATTCTCAGGCACACCTTGTTATAGGAGTCCCCTCTCTTGAGTCTCCTAAAGCATGTCTGGGCAGGTTCTACTCTCAAAAGGTGGAAGTATGGATGGAGCGAGGATCTGATGAATTTGCTAGAGCTTTTGAGTTGGACAGGAAAGCCTGAAGGTCTTCCCCAAGATTCATTATATTATTCATCTTTGTGTACACTTAAACTTTTCCATACAATTTCTCCCCAAATGCTAGTAACCACTTCTTACTATTGTATACCCCCACCACCCACCCAGTTTCCTAGGGAGAAGCTCCAAATGGGCTGCCTTACTTTGTACCTTTCCACAGGGAAACTGATGTTTTAGGATCCCATCTTTTCACAAGGATACATAGTATTTGCAACTGTTGCCTGGTATTAGGACAGGCATAGGTAATGTTCCAAATGAGGTCACCATGCAAAAGCTTAACTGATCCAGAAAATATGGTGTTTAACATCAGAGGCCACACACCAAACAATCACAAAAGACTGAAATTCCTGACCTATTGGCCACAGCAAATGCATATTGGACCTGAGAAATCCAGCAACAGATTCTGAGTGAGGTACCTGATCATTCCACTTCCCAAGGAAGACACCATTGTTGCAAATGTTTGTTCAAGTGGTTTCTCTGAGCCCTTCTGGTTTACCTGTAAAAAAAATTTAAAACACCATAAATTACTTTGTTTATTTAAAGAGAGAGATCAGAAGAATAACAAGGATGCTTCAAGTTCTCATTTTGGCACAGAAACAACAAACGTAGAAGTTATCTGAACTAACTTTGTAGAATAAGTAAAGGTAAATACAAGGGCAAATATAAAACCCAGTATTATTGTAATCTTGCTCTATAACTCCATTTTAAAATTTTCTACAGGATTTAAAAGTAAAATGAATAAAAACTGTAAATCTGTATTATTAGGAACACAATGTGTAAAGCCACAATTTGCAATATCCACAACACAAAAGGGAGGGCAAACCTTTTTAGGATTAGAGCTCTATATGCAATTGAAATTGGTTATAATTAAAATTAGATAGTTTTAACTTTAGAAATTATATATGATCCTCGGGCTAACCAAAAGAAAGCTACAGAATATACACAAAAGAAAATAAGAAGGCAATTCAAACATATCACTACAAAGAATCAACTAAACACAAAAGACAGCAATGGAGGAAATAGGTAACAAAAACTACAGGTCATATAGGAAATAATAGCAAAATGGCAAAAGCAAATCCTTTGTTATCAGTAATTAATTTAAATATAAGTGAATTAATTCTTCAATAAAAAGAGATAGATTGGGAGAAAGGATAGAAAATAAGAACGAACCCTATGGTGTTTATAAGACATTTACTTTCAAGATACATACAGGTTGAAAGTAAAAGGATGAAAGAAGATATTCTGTGCAAATAGCAATCAAAAGAGCTAGAGCAATTGTATTAGTATCGGGTAAAATATACTCTAAGTGAAAAGCTGTTATAAGAGAACATTAAATATTAATAAAAGAGTCAATTCACCAAGAAGATCTAACAATTAAAAATAAAGAAGCAACAAGCCATCAGAGTCCAAAAATATAATGAAGCAACACTGGCAATATAAAAGTCTAACCATAATAGTTGAAAACTTTCAATACCTCATTTTTATAACAGACAAAACAATCATACAGAGGATCCATAAGAAAATGGAGGATTTAAGTAACATAGATCCCATTAGGCCAACAAATATGCAGAATATTCTACCCCATTAACAGCAGAATACACATCTTTCCAAAGGGCACATGGAACATTCTCCAGGATAATCCATATGTCAGTCCACAAAGCAAGTCTTCTAATAAATTTTTAAAAAGTAAAATATATTTTCTGATCACAATAACAGAAGAAGAATAGAAATTTCACAAATATGTGAACGCAACATACTCCTGAACAACCACTGGGTCAAAGAAAAAAATCACCAGAGAAATTAAAAAGTACTTGAGATAAATGGACAATATAATATGCCACAACTTATGAGGTAAAGCAAAAGCAGTGCTAAGAAGAATTCACTGCTATAAAGGCATACAAAAAAAAAAAAAAGGAGAACCTCAATCCATGATCTAATTTTATATCTAGAAACTAGAAAATAAGAGTCAAATGTCTAGAACTAGAAAAAGGAGAGCAAACTAAACCCAAAGCTAACACAAGTAAAGGACATGATAAAGATTAGAGCAGAGAGAAACAAAACAAATAGAAAACCAAGAGAGAATACCAACAAAACAAAAAGTCCATTGTTTGAAAAGGTTAATAAAATTAAAAAAACTTTAGCTAGAATGACCCCCCTCCATTCAAAAAAAAAGAGAGAAGACTCAAATTACTAAAACTAGAAATGATAGTGAGGACATTACTAACAATTTTTGAGAAATAAAAAGGATTAAAGTATTATTTTAATATTAATATTAAAATATTAGCACTCATGTATCAACAAATGTATAACCTAGATATGAATAAATTCCTAGACATACAGAATCTACCAAAACTTAATCATAAAGAGAGAAAATATCAATCAACCAATAACTAGAAAGGAGACTGAATGAGTACTGAAAAGTTTCCCAACAAAAAGCCCTAAACCAAATAGCTTCACAGGTGAATTTTACCAAACATTTATGGAAGAATTAACACCACTCTTCTTTTTCAAAACACAGAAGAGGGAATGATTTCTAACTTGTTTTATAAGAAAAAGATTATCCCGATATCAAAGTCAAACAATGATACCACAAAAAACCAAAAACTACATATTTATTAAAGATAATAAATTCAGCAAAGCTGCAGCATACAAAAATCAACACACAATAATCAGTTACATTTCTATACACTAACAATGAAAAGTTCTAAAAGAAAATTAAGAGTTCCATTTACAATAGCATCAGAAAGAATACTCAGGAATAAACTTATTCAAGGAAATGAAAACATGTTCCCCCAAAACTACATTGCTGAAACTTAAAAATGGAAAGACATCGGTGTTCATGGGCTGACACTTAAAATATTAAGATGATAATACTACCCAAAGTCATCTACAGAGTCCCTATAATCTCTATTAAAATCTCAATGGCAAAAAATCAGGAAATTTAAAAAAAAAAAAAAAAATCAGGAAATTTAAAAAAAATCTCAGTGGCATTTTTTGCAGAAATAGAAAAACCTCCAATGGAATGGAATTTCAAGGGACCCCAAATAGCCAGGCCAGAAGGTCCCCAAATTGGCCCTTGCATATAAGTTCAACTGATTTTTGATAAGGTCTCAACCATTCAATAAGAACTGGACAGTCTTTTTGACAAATGGTGTTCAAAAAACTAGAAATCTATATGCAAAAAATGAAGGTGTACCCTTACCTTACACCACATACAAAAGTTAACTCAAAATGGATCAAAGGCCTAAATGTCAGATCTAAAGCTTTTTTAGAAAATTCTTTGAAGAAAATACAGGGACAATTCATGGATTTAGCAATGAGTTTGTTTGATATGACACCAAGAGCACAGACAACAAAAGAAAAAACAGATAAGCTGAACTTCATTAGAATTAAAAGCTTTTGTGCACTACATACTACTCTCAAGAGAATGAAAAGCCAACTGAAAGAATAGGAGAAAATATTTGAAAAAAACCTCTAAATATCCAGGATATAGACAGAATGACTACCACTCACAACAGAGACAAAACAAGGGCTGGGGATATATAGCTCATTTGGTAGAGGGCTTGCTTTGCATGCACAAGGCCCTGGGTTCAATCCCCAGAACCACAAAAAAAAAAAAAAAAAAAAACTGACTTAAGTAAACATCATAGAAAAAAAAAAAAGAAATGCTCCTAAAAAAAGATACACAAATGGCCAATAAGCACATGAAAAGATGTTCAACATCACCAGTCATTACATAAATCTAAATCAAAACCACTATGAGACACCAATTCCACACCCATTAGTATACCTATCATCAAAATAACTGTTGCCAGGGACTGGAGAAACTGCAACCCTACCCTACTGAACTGCCAATAGAAATGGGGCAGCCACTATGAATAACAGTTCTGTTGTTCCTCAAAATATTAAACAGAATCATCACATGATCTAGCAATTCCACTTCTAGGAATATACCTAAAAGAATTAAGGGTTGGAGATATGGCTCAGTGGTAGAACACTTGTCTAGAATGCATGATGCCCTGGGTATAATCCCTAGCACTGGGGGAAAAAATTAAATCTAAAAGAATTGGAAGCAGAGACTCAAGTAGAGAAGCTTGCACATGAATGTTCATAATGGCATTATTCACAATAGCCAAAAAGTAGAAATAAGCTAAATAACTATCAATAGATGAATGTAGCATACAGCTACAACAGAATACTATTCAATCTTAAAAAAGAATAAAATTCTGAAACATGCTACAACGTGGATGAATCTTTAAAATGTTTATAACATTTATACTAAGTGAAATAAGTAAAATACAAAAGGACAAAGATAATATGATTCTATTTACATTGGGAACCTAAAATAGGGAAGTTCAGAGAGATTGGAAATAAAATAATTAATAGAGGCTGGTGTGAGGGAGGTAATAGGAAGTTATTACTTAATGAGTACAGAGTTTGGTATGATGAAAAGTAGCAGAAATGAATAGTGGTGATGGGTATAAAACACTATGAAATACTTAATGCCTCTGAATTGTATATTTAAAAAATGTTTAAAATTATAAATTTTCTATTAACAAAATTATTGTTTTATTTCCACCCCCCAAAGAAACATGCAAGAAACCTACCAGATTGATTATGACTTGTTTTCCATAAATAATTACTTGTGAATCAAAATGCCTTTGGAAACCATCCATCTAGAGGGGGGAAATAGATATTTACCATATTACATTATAGGAATATTTTATAATTTTTTAAAAGTACCTCCTTAAATGTCCCATTTCTATACTCAAGAAAGCATATCAGGATGCTTTCTAGATATTCTAAATACTATGTAGTAAACAGTAATTACAAGCCATTTTACTCTTAGCTACAATACTAGTCTAATTCTGAGCACAACCTCAAATAAAATATACTAAGTATTTTCAACAGCATAAGTTGTAAATCTTACTGAGCTCCCTCAAATCTGTATTTGCCATCAACATTCAAGCACAGTCATTTCCCACATATTTCTAATATGCAATCTTTGAAGCATTTTGGTTTAGAGGTTCACTGTGTGCCAAAATCAAGAAGGACCCCAAGATGTTGAATTCTGCTTATGGAGAACTAGAGCTTTATATGCAAACCTAAATGGCCCCTGAGCTTCTACTTTTAGCCAATGAAAGATACACACATGATTTGCTACTTTGTTGATCTGCGGCCGTGGTTTGTACTTGAGGTTTGGTCTTTGGGACCAGAAAACAGGGATTGATCCTCGAGTCTAAAAGAAAAGAGAGAAATGTGAAATCAAATACATACAAACTGTTTTTCTCAACTTACTCATTGTTAGCAGTATAAATATTAGTGACTCTGCAAAGGTATAAGATAATACAACCTACCAGCTATGGAAGAGGTACATACACACCTACTCTAAAAGTTCATATTTTGTAGGAAAATGCTCAGAAAGGACTCTTTGTCCTAATTTTACATACATGGCATTTGTGTAGTAGACAGTTTTGTATTTTCCCTAAATTCTAAAATAAATCAATTTACCCACAAGTAAAAATTAATAAGGCATGTTTATTATATAATTTGGTAGCATGAAAATTTTTAAAACTGCTTTATTCATTCTTAAATGAATAAAGTTATGAACACATGAATACATTACACACTATCACTGGAGCAGGAGTGATCCACAATTCCATGAGGAGGCAACAGATGAGAGGTATTACTTCACAGTGAAGTGCAAGGCAGGCAAAGCCAACCAGAAGCCAACAGCCTATCCTCAGACAAGTGGCTACATTTCCATAACCATACCCCTCCTCCCCTACCCTCTCCTTTAGGTATTTAAGAGCAGGAAATGTCAGAACAGTGCCTGATTAATGAACAATTCTTTGGGGAGGGGAGGGGGGTACTTCTTACACATGGTAGACAAAGATATTACTTAAAGAGGGGAAAGGAAGGGGAGGAAGATTCCAACATGACAGAAAATTATGATCAAGCAGAAAAGGCCAAAAGGCAGGCTGCCAGACACCGTCATAACTTACCTGTACAAATGAAGCCCTGCTCCCATTATAGTGAACAATTTGTTCTGTTTCTACAAAGTTAGCTGCATGGCCTTCAGAATCAATTCCTAAATTGAGAAAAAATTAAGATTTAATTATAATTAGTACATAAGAAACACATCAGAAACTCACTAATTCAAGTTCACTTAGAACAAATTAACTCAGTTCAAATTTAAGGGAAAGTACTTATAAAATTAAAATTTAAACAAATACATTACATATGACCTGAAAACTAACAGCTTACTGATTTAAACAGGTTTAAACAGGAGTTTTAAAGACCTATTAGTAGGGCTGGGGTTGTGGCTCAGCGGTAGAGCGCTCGCCTTGCACGTGCGAGACCCTGGGTTCGATCTTCAGCACCATATACAAAAATAAACAAGTGAAATAAAGGTGTTGTGTCCAACTACAACTAAAAAATAAATATTAAAAGAAAAGACATTAATAAACAAATGAAGCTAGTCACTTTTTTTATACAAACTTTTTCTAAAACAGTGCTTCTTGAGACATCTTCCAAAAAAAAAAAAATTCTCAAGCATGTCCACAAATCCTACTTTGAAAAACAGTACTCTGAAAGTTGAAAAACAATCAACTTAAGTGATCATACTTAGTAATAACACAATATTATAGGCAAATGAGGCCCACAACAGTAATACTGTTTAGTTATAATAATTCAGAAGATTTCTGAAAGATGCCTGTTAATTTTAATTATCAAAATAAACACAGAAACTGCATATGATTCTAGAGCTTCTAAACTCCATGAATATACCAATGAAACCTGGTGTGGAAAGTACTGCTCTACAGTGTTGGCAGAGCTTAGTCCTTTCCAGTATCTGAAGTGCTCCCTTACAAAGTTATTTATATTTTTTTGCTAACAAAGACTTGCTAAGCAAAAGCAACTTTCAAGCTAGTCCCTAACACAAATTACTAAATTCTCAGAAAGCAATGGATTTTTAGCTCTCAAAATATTTCTTAGCACCCTTTCTATGTGATATATTTCTCAAATATACCATTTTGAGGTATGTGTGCAGTATTATTGTTTTTGTTAATGTATTACCACAAGAGGACAAAATTATTGAGCCAAATTAGCAATGACTTGATCTTAATAATCCTAAGATTATCTTCAGAGGCATAAGCTGTTTTTTTTTCCTTCCATAATTCCAATTAAGAAACAATATAGAGATACTTTAACAATGAAGAGAGGAGGAAGAATGGAAAAGGGAAAGGGAGAAGAAAAGGTGAGAGAGATCTCTTTATGAAAAGATTGCCAAGACATACCAAATTTTAAAAAAGGAAGAAAACAGGGCATAGGAAAATGTAAAGTGTATAACTACTGTCTACAAAAGAAGAAAAGTAATTAACAAATACCTGTCCAACATAAAATTATCCAGAAGGATAAACAAGAAACTAACGTGATTACTTGGTAGGACTAAGAACTGAGGAGATGAAGACAACAATGGGACGGACATTTTTAGTACCTCTTAAAATCTTTTTTAATATTTGAAATATGCAAATTTACTGCCTATTAAAAAATTGCAATTATAAAATATACTTCTATCGAAGAAAACCTAGTTTCTACAAGAGAGTTTCTAACTCTAAACATTTTACAAAGTGAAGGCAAGAGGTCAAATGTCTAGCTTTACACAGGTAAATAAATCAAGAGTAATAAGAGAAAGAACATTCTAATATGAGTTTAGGTTACTGAAATCTACAGAGTTCAGCTGTACTTTCCAACATCTAACAAACGTGCTTTTCCTCTTAGAGCTGTTAAAGAAGTAGCGTATAGTGTCACGTTGTAATCATGTGATTACAGTAGTTGGAGTAAAACACACAAGACCTACCTATTATAATGAAGCAGGATACAAATATTTAACAAATAATAATGAATACAAAACACAAAAGATTACAGTCATATCACCATAAGAGAGATGTTGATTAGAGATAGATATGAACTGGTACTGAATCACACTGACAAAAAGAAGCTCACCTCTTACATAATAACGCACGCCAGCTCTGAAACAACTTCTCCTGGAGATGAGAATCCAATTGAAGTATTTTCCATTGATAGAACATGAGTGCATAGTAATAACTTAACCATATTAAAAAAATATAACATGTAGAAATATATGTATCATTTCTATATTTGACTATTGTTACCCTAATATCAATGGTCCGAAGAGAAAAAGGGATAGAACACGCAAATTTTTCTGGTTCCCCATGAATATTCACAAGTCTTTAGTAAGTGGAGCCACTCCCCTTTTTAGTTTCAATACATGCAACCATGAGTTAAAAGCACAGAGCTTGTTTTTGAGTTTTATAAAAATGGTCCTTCACTATTTATAAACTTCAAGCCCTTTTTTTTTCTTCCCTATAAGTCCCCAAGATTCATCTTAACATTGCATAAAGCACTTTAGTCCTCTGCAGTGCTATGTGTAATCTTTAAGGACCATGCCACAAAAGACCTAATTCTTCTGCTGATGGAACTTGTATTCATAGTTTTGCTCTAACATGTTGCTATGAGCATGTCTGTAAATATCTCCTGGTATGAATGTATTGGGAACACACAGGAGGAGGGCTGGCAAATTCACAAAGAGAATGCCAAACAAAATGGCGTTACCATTTTGATCCCAGCAATATGAATCGCTAATGATTCATTCCTATTACCTGGCATCATCAGACTTACTAATGGCTCTTCTTAGGCTCCCACAACACCAGAGAAGATTTCAAGGCAGCATTATTCATTTACTCACCCAAATTATCTATTTAGAGGCAGGGCACAAAGATGAGTAAGACATGAGCCTACTCTTAGAGAGCTAAATCTACCAGAAAATATGACTACTTTGTGAATCACTTCCCTCTGATTACGATATATATATCTCAAGAACAAAATACAAACACTATAATTTTAAAAAGTGAATGAATTAATCTCTACTCTTATCAATAAGGTAACTCCCAGCATGACCCACTGCTACTCCCCAGGATGTCCATTTCACAGTCTCCTCACCTCCAACACTCCTCTCAGTCCACTCACAACCAATAACAAGGTTTCCTATTTCACTGTGAAGATAAAAGTCCTCTACATGCTCCTACCACATTCATACAACCACCAGCACCCATATCCACACCTCTGCTTGGCTTCTACAGTGGTGGGTTAACAGCATGATGGGCCCTCTACCCGTGCCTAGCACTCCACCTCATCTACTCACAGGCATCCTTCAGCATGCAGTCTTCTCCTTCTCCTAAATCTTTAAAAATTTGGTAATATCCCTTAGTTAGGGAGAAGCAAAAACATAATCTCCTTCCCCAATAGTCATCATATTTAACTAATCAGCAGCATATCAGCTACTCACACCCTCTTGGAAACTTTGCTTGCTCCTGGGACCCTATTTCTGACCTGGTTTTCCTCTTCCTCACTGGCTTTTGCTGGTTCATATTCATTTCTCTGACTTTTTAAAAACTATTTTTAGTTGTAGATAGACACAATATCTTTATTTTATTTATTTATTTTTATGTGGTGCTAAGGATCAAACCCAGGGCCTCACACGTGCTAGTCAAGCGCTCTAGCACTGAGCTATGACCCCATCTCCTTTTTCTCTGATTTTTGAAGTGTGGAATACCCTAGGACCTACTGTTTTAACACACTCGCTTGGGATCCTCACTTCTCAAGTCCTTCATCCTCACTGAGGACTACAGTTCATGGATCTAACATTTTTTCTCTATCTAGAACTCCCTTCCCCTTCAGGTCATTTCTCCCTGACACCCCTTTCCCATAACTGTTTCTCTTCTCTGTGTACATTTCTTCCTTTGGTGACCTCATCCAGTTCCATGGCTTGAAATGCCATCTATACCCTGAACATATTCAAATTTGTCTCCAGCATGAACTTCTTCCCTGAACTCCAGTCCCATCTGATCCAATGCCTTCTCGTCATCTTTATTTGGTTATCTATGGAAACCTCAAGCTTAACAGTTCAAAATGGACTCTGATAATCTTCTTCTACCTCCAGCCCACCTCCATACTCTGGCCAAGAACCTCAGAGTCACACTAATCTCTTTTTCATTCACCATGTACAATATTAGAAAATTCTATTAGTTTTGTCTTTAAAAGTTACCTAAAATCTGATCATCTTTCACCAATGTCACATTTCCACCCTGGTCCTAGGCAACGTCACTTCTCAGCTGGATGACTCCAACTCATTCTTCCTAATTTTTCCTTGCATCCATCCACCCTTGCTCACCTTTGGCCCATTCTCTATATCACAATCAGAGTGACACTGTCTTACCATGCCAATTTTCAAACTCAAACCCTCCTCAAAATTTTTCATCACAGTGAAAGTAAAAGCTACAGTTATTCCAGAAAACTCTTTAGTTATCTGCACCCAGCTGATGACAGAATGCAGCTGAACACTGCTCCTGCCTCTCCTTGTCTACACTCTGCTCCAGCCAAGCTTTTGCCTTAGACCTTTGTACTTGCAGACCTCTCTCTATGTTATGTGAAAATGGAACTATGTTCCTAGTCACCAATTTACATTAAACAAAAGCTCATTTAATGCTTTAAATGTAAAGTGAGCCAGGCACAGTGGCATACACCTGTGGTCAGGAGGCAGGAGGATCATGAGTTCAAAGCCAGCCTCAGGAACTTAGCAAGGCCCTGAGTAACTTAGTGAGACCCTGTTTCAAAATAAAAAAAATGAAAAATAAAAAGGGCTGTGGATTTGGCTCAGTAATTAAGTGCCCCCAGGTTCAATCCTGGTACAAAAAAAATAAAATAAAGTGAAATAGGTAAGCCTTTTATCCTGAGATTTTCTAATGTTATTCTTTCATAACTATGTAAAACGTTTCTTCTATTACTTTCCTGCTTTTAAGTAGAACAAATATAATAATAAAATCCTGTTAACATAATGAATAAATAAGACTGTTGTGACAATAAGTTCCTTGGGGTTACTTGATAAAAAGATATTACCTCAATTTCTATACACCACAGTCCTAATTACAAACACTCATTAGCATATACTGTACCTATCCTTCAAGAGCCAGCTCACTTCTCTTCCCTATTTTTTTTTTAATTTTTTATTGTTGGTTGTTCAAAACATTACATTGTTCTTGATATATCATATTTCACACTTTGATTTCTCTTCCCTATTTTTATTAATTTATCTCTGCTAAGGACATGTTTTTTAAATGAGCTTACAATTATACAACCACTACTTAATTTGCATTTGTGCTATGGTTTTCCCCAAGCATTATTCTTTATACTTGATTTTCATTTCTATCATTACTTTAAATGCAAATAAAATTTTTAATTGCATTTCTCCTCTCCAAGCTGTCAATCATCCTAGTCCCTGAATCTAGCTTTATTAATTACTAAGGAATGGTTTCATTTAAACAGACAAGTTCACACTTCTACTGCACAATTCACCGATATAATATAAAATAAATGCAAAATATAGTACACAAATTCCTTCCTTTAAACTACCAGCCCCCAAACTCTTGAACAGACAATAATTTAGTCTGAGAGTTCTTTTGAAAAAAGTTGTTCATAATCAATGCTAAGATTTCATGTCAATGAGTTTAATTTTCTTATCAGTAGCAATTTCCATTAATCCCCAAATACTCTTTTCATGCCAGATATGACACTATCTCCAAATCTATCTTATAATATACTTTAATAGACTGCTAGAAACTAGAGAGTAATATCAGGTAAGGATACAACCATGTAACACTGGAAGAGCAAAACGGTGAACCTGAAATGAAGATATACAATGTATTTAGAATCAACATATCTTAGAAATAAATAAATACATTTATACACAGGGAGGTAATACACATACATAACATGGTAGTAAGCTTTCACATAACTTTTCATTTTAAAGAATGTCTCTAATTACATTAGATATGCAGTACAATCATTTGGGCTTCATTACTCAAATTTTGGAAACTAATAAAACTACATGAAGTTGCAGAATATATACCTCCCTCCTTCTCAGTGTTTGCTTACAACCAATTCACTCCTCCTGGAAAAGACATTCCACACTGTTTGTAGCTTGGAACTAGTTTTCTCAAAAAAGCCTAACAAATGTCAAGAAATAAGGTAAACAAGCCTATTTTCCTAGAATCAATATATTATGTTTTTCTAGCAGGGCCTCCTCCTTATACTCATTTGCATAAACAAAGGAAAGAGGTAGGTGGCATCTGGGCATGTCTCTCTCCAAGACAGAAGGGCCTCACACAACCCTAGGAAGACAGGTGCAAAGCTTTCCACTCAGCCTGGGTACTGAGTCACAGCCCTTCATTTCTTCATTATTCATCCACCAAGACTCATTCCAGCTCTCTTACAGAAAACAATGTTTTTTAACTTAAGGCTTCTGTTGGTACTATTATTTGAGTTTTAAATGTCCCCCAATGGTCATGTGTTAAAGGAGTAGCCACCAATCTGTGACCCTATTATGAAGTGGTAGAAACTTCAGGAGTTGGGGCCTACTGGAAAGAAGTTAGGTCACTAGGAGTGTGCCCTTGAAGGGGATGGGGAACCTGGCCCACTCCCACCTCTCTCTCTCTCTGCTTCCTGGTCACCATGAGGTAAGCAGATTTGCCCTACCATGCGTTCCCTGCCATGACGTTCTGCCTCACCACAGGCCCAAAAGCAATTAAAGACTGAAACCTCTAAAACTATGGGCCAAAATAAAACTTCTGTCTTATCCTCAAGTATTTTGTCACTGTGATAGAAAACTAACAAAGATTACAGTAACATTAGGTTTCTTCAATCCAGAGTGATACAAGAGGGTAGACATGATCAAAATGTGTAAGTTATAGTTAAATTAGAATTATTTATCCAAATCCTTAGTGATTAGACAGTCTTTTTATAACATGTATAAATGAAAACTGTGACAAGTAAGCAGATTTTAGTTAGTTACATTACCTCTGGCTGAGCAGACAGTTCTCTTAGAAGATGACCATTCCATACAAATCGCTGATCTGCCTGAGAGAAGTTTTAAAACTTAATAAAATAGCTCCTGTGATGTTGAGTTTCTATAGAAAAAAAAAAAAACTACACTCATCAATATCTCCATCTGGTGGCTCCCACCAGAATACATCCTCCCCCTTTAAATCTGCCCTCTCCTGTCTGCCTCTGAGAGAAGCCTGGCAGTCCTCTCAGGGTCTCTCTTTCCCTTCCGTTAGCCAACTGTCTAGTACCAAATCTCCTTCAAAATCCACACTCTGTTCTACATTTCTCCCTCCATCCCTCTCAGCAATATCTGACTCCAGCCTCACTACTGCACCAGCCTCCCCCTTTTCTTCCAGTGTTGGCATCAGCCCTCCCACACATCCTCCTCAGTGCTGCCAGGAGGATTTCTCTCACCTCCTGTCTCTTATCTGCTTGACATTCTTCAGTGACTCTCTGCCATCTAAGAACCAAACTCTTCATGGCCTAAACAGGCCTAGGATCTGGCAACCTCTACTTAACTCTCTGGCTACTCGGATACTCAACTACAAATACAGAGGAAGCTCCTCAACAACCTCTGTTTATTTGACTCAGCAGATGGACCAACTCTCTGCAGTCTCTGTATTAAGCACTCAGCTGAATCATACCTAAAGTTCATAGGGAATGGCCCTTACACTTGGCATTAACTGAGAGCTGAACACATATTCCCAGTTAGTTTATGACAGGCATACTAGTTATTCATCATTACATAATGATGTGACTGCATATTAACTAAATGTTTTCTAAATTAATGAAATAAAACTAAAAACAAACTGCTATTTCTATGAAGTTGAATGATTTGAAATAAAAATTGATAAGGGGCAAGTCGCTAAAACAAAATTGCCACTGAATTAGTGAAAGTGGCAACTAAGAAAGATTAGAAAGGAACATACTAAAAAACCTACAGGATTCTGCTCACAAATTGTTCTAAGATGTTCATCTTTAAAAGACTCAAACTGGAAAGTTGAATGGATGTGATTAACAAAAGACAAGACAATCTGGAATCCAGGAACTAACGAAAAAGAAAAGCATGGTGATGTGGCCTGTAATCCCAGCAACTCAGGAGGCTGAGGCAGGATTGCAAATTCAAAGCCAGACTAAGCAATGTAGCGAGGCCTTAAGCATCTCAGTGAGAATCAGTCTCTAAATTTCTGGTACAAAAAAAAAAAAAAAGAAGAAACATCTATGTTTCTACATGAAAACACTGATGGATAAAGAAATTTTAAGCTAAGATAAAGTATTTAAGATATATGTGTCTATCACACAACTCCTAAATAGACTATATGCTCTTCCACAGAGCAGGGGCCACAGCTTTTCATTCTGGGTCCCCACTAGCTAATACAGTGGCTGGTTCATGACAGGCACTCAAGAGAAGTTTAATAAACAATGAAAAACACTTCACTCTCTTTTATTTAAAAGCCAAACTTCTTGACTGCTTATCCTATATATAAATTAACATATGAATTTATAATTTTACTTGATTGAGAGTATAAAATTTTACTCAAAAGATCAGTCAACTAAAATGTTAATTTAGGTTGAACTATATGGAAGTATCATTTTTAGTGGTTAAAAATGGTCAATAACTGGCACTTTCATATGGTCCAACCTAAGAGATAACAGCAACTTTTTAAATTCTGGCTACCCCCTAAACACATCTATGGTTTGTTAATTTAAAAAAAATCAGAGCAGCAATTATTCAGTTTCCTGAATAGCAGAAAGTTCTAGTTGAGATCATCTGAGGCCTAATTAAAAAAAAAAAAAAAAAGGCAAAATAACAAAAAAACTTAAAAGAATACTTTCAAGCTCTTAACAAATTGTTACTTTTATAGTTTAAAAATGTTTAAATAATATCACTACCAAAAGAACATTAATTGCTAGAAAATCGATTTTTATAAACCTCATTATATTGCCAACAATACAGGCCACTGAAATCTATGGAATTACAAATGAATGCAATGCTGGAAGACCTGAAACCTGAGAGTCAGCACTTGATAGTCTGGTAATATTGATGCAAAAATTCTAATCGCCTACATGTGTGTTTAGACTAGACTTTTGAACATCTACCCCAGTTCTTCTCCATTTTGGTTGTGTTCACGTATTGATTCCAGGGCCCTCAACTTGAGACAGTGATATACACTTAAAACATGGTATGTTTTCTAAGAGCCACACATGATCCTAATATATATACCTGAGAGTAAAGAAAAGTCAAAATACTGCTGAGGGTATAACTCAGTGGTAGAGCACTTGCCTAGCATGTGTGAGAACCTGGGCTTAATCCCTAATACCACAAAAGAAAAAAAAAGGAAATATATATTAAAAAATAATTTTTTTTTATGGATGAATGAGACATGTCCTTTAAAAAGAAAACTAAGAATAAATAAGTGAAGATCAAGCTTACCCGTTCCAAGAGACTCATTTCTTGGAATTCTGGACTGGTGTTGGACAACCGCTGCAAAGTATGGGTCAAATCATACGTTGTTGAAAAGTAAAACCCATCCACACTCAAGACATGGTTCAGCATCGAAAGGAAAGTTTTATTATCTTGTAACTGTAAACAAAGCGGGGGAAATCAGTATGTTTCATAGTTGAAAAAAGGAAATCTGTCAAAATGAGAATAAGACAAAATAAACATGTGTTAAGTCCAGTGTCACTAAGCAGCACCAGCGCAAGGACTGGGCAGAGAAGGGGAGGCACATTATGTTCTGAGGACCTAGGAGAGCTCCTTACATAGAACATACAAATATTTCAGGGTCTTATCACATGACCTGATTAGGCAGGACTCCTTTTCACAATTTTTACTCCAAAAGGTAGAAGAGTTGTTTTAACAAAACATTATCATCTTAGATTATGACCTACTGTATGCCAGACACTGCATTCATTCTCTTTAATCTTCACAACAACCCTCCTTGGTTAGCCTCACTTGGCAAATGAAACATACAAATTCATGAGGGATAATTTCTAATGATTACCAAATGATTAACATGTTAATCCACGAGTTACAAATCTACATACTAAAAATTATTAATTTGAGTTTAAATTTCTTTTCTTTTTTTTTTTTAATTGAAGGTAAAGTCAAAGCAGATGTAGCAAGCAAAGCTAACATTAGCTCAGGGCCTGACAACACAGAGAGAGAGCAGCAATGAGGAAGAATTCATTCCAGGTAAATATTCCAGGGTTATTAAATGAATACTGCCATTTTTATTTCTTTAAAAATATCATGACTCAAAAGTACAAAAATCACATGCCACATTTTACTTATTTAAGACAGCGCTATAGTCTAATTGTTTTAAAGGTTTATCACAGGTAAGGTATGTGTTTTGGAAAAATATATTGTCTTTCAGAAACAAACATTTTTGTAATCTTGGATATAAAAATACAACTTCATTTTTAAGGCAAACACTATAACATAAAATTACTTTGGAAAACACTCATAGGCGTAAATATCTAACCATAATATTATTTTTAAATAATAAGTTTCAACCAGTACAGAGTAATGCCATTCGTGCCAAGTCTTACATACACTTTCAAGCAAAAATAGATCCTGTTTGTATATAGGTCATCTTCACTTTGTACTGTGGGTGAAACTGTAAAAACGATGATACTATTTTAACTTTAATAATCTTAAACCATCTTAATAATTCATTAGAAAAGATGATTGTTCCATGATATTTAAAAGTGTTTGTCAAAATATTAAAAATTCTCTTATTGTAAGTTATAAATGTACATGGAAATAAAAAATAGTAAAACTAATATTTTCAGCACACTCCAAGCATTAGAAACATAAGAATTAAAAATATTTGTTTCTTTTTAAAAATTTCATCAATGGAAACTAACAGTGCTTGCCTTCTTCCCTGTTATATAACTCATGATACAAAATACCTACTCCATCCTTGGTAAACTGTCATACACCTTTCCAAGTCTAAATCAGTTTCTGACACTTTGCAGTTTAAATGTCACAACACAAGGGTTCTAATTTATCATGAAGGTTTTTGAAGTTATCACTTCCTCTTCTTCCTTTTTGTCACAGTCACTTCATCATTAATATGTATGTTTGCCTTCACTCCAACTTCTGCCAGCCTAACTACAGCCTCTAAGACAGTGTTAGCATGCCTATAGTCAGCTAGTTCTTCTGTGCTCCATTTATGTTCAATTGCATGCATTCAATTTCAATTTCACTTCCACAGTTGTCATTTGCTTCTTCACACTTTCATCTTTGTAAAGTTATTTCTTCAGTTAATCTATTGTGATAACTAAAATTTAAACTGTGTTGTTGGGGGACAGGTAACTGACATCTGTGCATATAGATTCCTATCAGGCAAAGAAGGACTGCCTGCAAATACATGCATATATTCTGTGTACACGTGCATACATGCACATACACCCACTACTTCTATTCACATATGGTAAAAGTGAAGAAAACTTTTCTCTGCACAAAAAGGGAACGAAATGAGCAGAACTTCAAAAGTATCTAATACTTCTTTACAGAAAACATGAAGTTAAATCTGGATGCATTTTTTGTTTGTCCTTTTCTGTCTATAAGAAATTTCATAATTTAAAGATTATTTTAAAAAGAAGACATTAAAACCAATAAAATACATGAACTATTTCTTAAAATATCATCTATGGATAGGTAAAAACATAGGTCTAATGACATTTCCCTAAAGGCTGCCTCATAATTAAGCTTAGAAGAAATTCATCAAATATACTTTGTATTCTGCAACCCCTTGCCCCATGGTACTTTGTTGGGTCTTGCAATTAATAATTACTTCCAGTTCTTACCTGAATATCAGTTAAGTGCAACATTGTCTTCTTATAAGAAAGGACATCAAAATCTGTTGCTCTCCAGATTACATGATTGAAAAATTCACCTATTTTTGTCTTTTTGGTAATGACGATAAGATAATTACCTACAAAAAAGTATGACCAAACACACATAAATAATAAAAAAGTCTCACAGAGTGGGGCTGGGGATTTAGCTTAGCATGTGCAAGGCCCTATGTTTGACCCCCCAACAACACTAAAGGAAAAGAAAAAGCCAAAGTAACAGAGTAATAGTCTTTATTTTTAAACTTTAAATGGCTAGAAGAAAATGAGACTGTAATGTGCTACTCAAAAGTACCATTTTTAAAAGCAATCATACAACTTATGAATACAGAGACTAGCATATTAGAAAAATTCTCATTGAAAGGTCAATTTTTTTCTCAAGAAGATAAACACAAAACCTTTTGGTCACCAAAGGAGTGGTCCTAGCAGGTAGAAAATGGAGAAAGAGGACTGGGGGTGTGGCTCGGTGGTACAACATTTGCCTGGTATACTTGAGGCCCCTGGGTTCCATGAGCAGCACAGAAAGGAAGAGAGGGATGAAAGGAAGAAAGAAAAGACAGAAAACACTTCCTCTCTCATCACCCCTAAGGCATTCAGGTCTCTATCATTTTCCTGCACATAGTTTGAAGTATGACAGTCACAAAATCTGCTACCCAAGGGCAACATCTCCTCTACACTATTCCTGTGTCCTTGGAGACACTCTAAACGGTAGAAAAATGTGACAGGGAGTAAACTCACTGGTTACTGCAATATTACAAGGATGAGTTGCTGGGAATCAAGAAGTCACTGTGGTCCATGCACAGTACACCGACATGATCCTGGCAGCCTCATCCCCAGACAAATAAAACAGAGAGACCCTTTCCCATTATATTAATTCTTCTGGTTTTTGTTTTTTGGGGTGTGTGTGTGTGTGTTGCTAGGGATAGAACCTGAGAACTCTGACATACTACTTAAGTACTGAGCCCTCAATGGATCAGCTCTCAAGGCCTGTTCAATCCTCTACCTGCAAGTGTCCTCACTGGAAGTTTTCCTGTATACGTATCTCTTCAAAAATTTGTCACAATCTACTATTTATATGCTCTCTTATGAGACTGTGAATGAACAGAACAGAGACTTTCTTTTCTAACTCAACATCTAGCACAATGACTGAAATAACAACTTTTTAAAAGTTCAATTAAATTTATTTTTTCTTTATTAAATTCTTTATTTATTCTAATTTGTTATACATGATGGCAGAATGCAATTCATAATGAAATGGAATTTAGATGAACAAAAATCAACTTTTTTTTTTTTAAAGGTTGAACCAAGGGCCTCACACATGCTAGGCAAGTGCTCTACCACTGAGCAGCCCTCAAATCACCTTTTTAATAACTCAAAACCAAGTAACATTCTGTAACACATACACACTATGTCATATCCAGATAGGGCTGAAGATATAGAATATCCTGATCCATCAATGCACAAAATTTTTATTTAAATACTCTCAGAATATATGAAAAATGTATAAATGATGACAGATTTCAAATCTACTTGAAATAAAACTAAACATGAAATCTTTCTTTTAAAATGGAACTCCAGGCTAATAAATTTAACCATTTGAGGAGCATTATTTTTAGAAACTAATGACAGAGGCTCAGTTGGCAGAGAGCTTGCCTCACATACTCAAGGCCCTGGGTTCACCCCAAGAACCACAAAAAAAAAAAAAAGAGAGAGAGAGAGAAGAGAGGGAAACTAATGACAAATACTTAGCCTAGAAAGCATGATATGAAGTATACTTTCACACTCTAATTGCCTTCTTTGTTGATCTTAGCTTATTTTCTCTTACCTGCCACCAGATGGATTGTGCCCAGTATACCAAATATTGGTCTTGTGACAGCTGAAGGAGGAACATCTTTCTTGGCTTAAAAGAAAGAAACAAAGGAAAAAAAGTTACACAGAAAAAGCTCACCAACAGAAATAGAAATTTAGTTTGATTACAAGTTACTTCAACTAAATTCATTTGCATGATTTTTCTAAAAAAGCAATATGCCCTAATGTCAGACCTCCACTGTGGCAGAGCATCAAGTGGAGATGTACACATGATATATAAAGGCCTTTACTCATGTAGGGTGTTGTGTTGAGTAATATGCTCTAGCTTCCTCATCAGGTCAGTCATGGGCCATTTCTAAAGCCCATTTTCAACCAAATTTATTCAACCTCTTGCCAGAAACTAAGAACCTATTCCTTTAAGAGAATTAAAGTAAATAATGGAAGTAAAGGTTTCAGATAAGTTTTTAATCTTAACATGCAACTAACTGAATACATGCAGGCCTTGTCTGCTCACATCTAAGAATGTGGGATATGAAGGCAAAGATCCAAGGGATGAAAGAGGAAGAAAAAGCTTCCTCCTTGGGTCTAGCCACAATTCACAGGTATGCAGGAAGGCACCATTCTTGACCTTGATTTTATCAATGATGCCCTTATTAACTGGAGAGTATCTTACAGGATTCACTTCACACAATTCCTAAAACTCGCAGTTAATGTTTCACAAATGCATTTTGAAGAACTCTAGTTGAAAACACAGTGCCTTAAAAGGGAAGAGGGAGAGTCCCATAGTCAAATACACTCATTTTGCTTCATCTCCAATTACCTTTAGTGTTAGAGTCTGTAAACAAGTCAAGATGGTGCCTGGCATTTTGCAGAGGGAGTGGTTTGTGAAGTAATGCCAGCGAGCCATTAAGTGTAGAGATTCCTTATTGGTTGACTGCTGTATCTAGTTTATGTTAATTAAGATAAGCTGTGTGGAATGTATATATACCCCTCCTGTCCTACAATAAACGGCTTCCACTCCTGTTGTATCAATGTACACAAGTTGTTCGTCACCCCCTGGTTATTTTGCTGCAGCCAGACTGTGGCACTTTAGTCCCCCTCCTACAGAGAAAGTCACACACACAATAGGAAAGTAAAGGCTCTGAGAAGGCAGAAGAAAACTATTCCACTGGGCTAGGGCTGGGGCTCAGAGGTAGAGCACTCGCCTAGCACGTGCAAGGCCCTGGGTTTGATCCTCAGCACTATATAATTATAAGTAAATAAAATAAAGATATGGTGTCCAACTGTAATTAAAAATAAAATAAAAAACTTTTCCACTGCTTAACCCAAGGTTTCCCAAATTAAAAAAAAAAAAAAAAAAAAAAGGGCAGAAAGCTTTCCTTTAAATTGCAACTTATCATCCTGAAAGCCATTTTTAAAATATTGCCATATACCCAAGGCCTAGTTCTTAAAGGCAGTCATACCAGTAATTCTGTTACTCTGAATAAAGTAACTCCAGAAAAGGTCTAAAATTCACTTGTCTATCTCTTAATAATCCAATAATCCAATACACTCTCTACTTACACGTAACATGTCAATGGAAGGTGAACACAAGCACAAGGCCTGGGTTCAATCCCCAGAACCACCAAAAAAAAAGAGAAGGAATTCAAGTATAGCCAGGCATGGTAGCACATGCCTGTAATTCTTAGCTATCTGTGCCACAATTACAACATGAAAAACAGAAATGCCTGTGCATGAATGAATAGCTCTGAGTAAATTCTGAATATATTGAGATTATCTGGTAAACTCAAATGTACTACTGATAAAGCTGTAATTATATTAACTGGAGGATGACAGCAATAAAACTGTGATAAGTCCTAGCATATATGATAGTTTCCCAAGGACGGAAAAAAACCCCTTCTTTCCGTGACCACAGTTTGCAAAGCTACTGGTAAAATGAAACACTGAGAAACTGTGAGTGAGTCAGCCCTCATCACTACTGACTGCTCAAAGCACTGTGCCCACTGATGACTGCTGGTATCATCATCGTCTTCACATTTAAACCAGTAGCTTTCAGTCTACTCAAATGGGTCTACACTCTCCACTTACACATAACATGTCAACGGAAGGTCAACACATGCACAAGGCCTGGGTTCAATACCCAGAACCACCAAAAAAAAAAAAAAAGGAAGGAAATTCAAGTGGTGCCAGGCATAGTGGCACATGCCTGTAATTCCAGCGATTCAGGAGGCTGAGGCAGGAGGATTGAGAGTTCAAGGCCAGCCTCAGCAAAAGTAAGATGCTAAGCAACTGACTGAGACCCTGTCACTGAATAAAAATACAAAATTGGGATGGGGATGTGGCTCAGTGGTTGAGTGCCCCTGAATTCTATCACCAGTATCACACACACACACACACACACAAAAAAAAAATGAAAACACACCCATTTGAAAGCTCTTATAAAACATGAGCTTATATCACTATGGCAAAAAGGAGCAGTAGTGTAAATAAACTTTAGGAGAGGTATACAAACATTGGCTAAAACCAATCAGCTATCTTGAGAATAGTCACCAAGCAACAACTACAAAATGCCAAATTATCAAAGAACTCTAATTCCATTTGATCAAAGGAAAACTGTGCATGGTACTTACCAAAATAATCAAATAACCAAAGAAATGGAAATTTTATAGTCACACATTTCTTATAGTTCACTAACTCACTGAAAACATTCTCATATTTTTCACTTTATGCGAAGAACATTAACTGAATGCCTGCTCTAAGGTTATTCAAATATTATACTTTAACAAGAACATGGAATCTATCTGGAGGTAAATTAAAATCTTTAAGCCAATGAAATATGAAATTCTAATTGTAAAACCACATGATACATTAATTTATCACAAAATTATTTTGCATTAATCTACTTATAAATCAGTGTCCCACAAAACTGAAAAAAAATTGTTTTTCACAATCCAGAGAAGCAAAACCAAAATATACAGGGATCCACACACTGAAATAACTCTGAGTAACATTTTAATGACTGTAATTTAGTATAAAATCTTTCTCAGGCACTTCAAGCTATACAATACCTGCAAGGGTCACCTCTGTGGACACACGGTCAATGGTAAGTACGTCATCTGCTCCATCATCACAAGCTTCCACATAAAATTTTTCAGGTGTAATATGCCTAAGAAGAAATTGAAAGGCATAAATAAATCAAATGAAATGAAAACTTAAAAAAAAAAAACCCTCTTTATTGTAAAATTACAGCAGGGTTTTAATGTGACATCATTTTCCTAGCTTCTAAGTAGAGGAAGTGGTAAGTTTGCTGTCCTCATAAGTTTATTGCAACCCTGTTCACTCACACTTTATACAATGATGAAGTTTTAATTTTCTATAAAATTACAGAAAAATTTCTATAAAATTAATCACCTGGACTTACACAAGAAAATCATTATCAAATCTAATTTATCACCTGTATTCACCGCCATGCAGAAGACAGCAATACAATCTAGAACCAGACTACCTGTGTTGTGTGACCTTAGGCAAGTTACTCATCCTCTCTGTTCACCCCATTCCCTTAAAAAAAAGGATAATATCAGACTCACCACCAGGACTGTTGTGTGGATTAAATGTGCTAATCTTTGAATTTGGAACAACATTTGCTACTTAGTAAGCAAGAGGTTAGTATTAGCTAAAAATAATAATGAACACATTTTTAACAAAATATTTCTAAAAAATTGTTTACTATTCAGATTCTTTTTGTTAGAAAGCTATGTGTTCCAAACAAAAACTTAAAACAACAACAACAACAACAAAACTTACTGTTCTACTCCATTCACAATATCCTCAAAAAAAATAAAATACTTGGGAATCAACCTAACAAAAGAGGTGAAAGATTTATATAATGAAAACTACAAAACCCTAAAAAGAGAAGTAGAAGAAGATCTTAGAAGATGGAAAAATATACCCTGTTCATGGATAGGCAGAACTAACATCATCAAAATGGCGATATTACCAAAAGTTCTCTATAGGTTTAATGCAATGCCAATCAAAATCCCAACGGCATTTCTTGTAGAAATAGAGAAAGCAATCATGAAATTCATATGGAAAAATAAAAGACCCAGAATAGCAAAAGCAATTCTAAGCAGGAAGTGCGAATCAGGCGGTATAGCGATACCAGACTTAAAACTATATTACAGAGCAATAGTAACAAAAACAGCATGGTACTGGTACCAAAACAGGAGGGTCGACCAATGGTACAGAATAGAGGACACAGAGACTAATCCACAAAGCTACAACTATCTTATATTTGATAAAGGAGCTAAAAGCATGCAATGGAGGGAGGATAGCATCTTCAACAAATGGTGCTGGGAAAACTGGAAATCCATATGCAACAAAATGAAACTGAATCCCCTCCTCTCGCCATGCACAAAAGTTAACTCAAAGTGGATCAAGGAGCTAGATATCAAAACAGAGACTCTGCGTCTGATAGAAGAAAAAGTTGGCTCCGATCTACATATTGTAGGGTCGGGCTCCAAATTCCTTAATAGGACACCCATAGCACAAAAGTTGATAACAAAAATCAACAAATGGGACTTACTTAAACTGAAAAGTTTTCTCTCAGCAAGAGAAACAATAAAAGAGGTAAGGAGCCTACATCATGGGAACAAATTTTTACTCCTCACACTTCAGATAGAGCCCTAATATCCAGAGTATACAAAGAACTCAAAAAATTAAACAATAAGATAACAAATAACCCAATCAACAAATGGGCCAAGGACCTGAGCAGACACTTCTCAGAGGAGGACATACAATCAATCAACAAGTACATGAAAAAATGCTCACCATCTCTAGCAGTCAGAGAAATGCAAATCAAAACCACCCTAAGATACCATCTCACTCCAGTAAGATTGGCAGCCATTATGAAGTCAAACAACAACAAGTGCTGGCAAGGATGTGGGGAAAAGGGTACACTTGTACATTGCTGGTGGGACTGCAAACTGGTGCAGCCAATCTGGAAAGCAGTATGGAGATTCCTGGGAAAGCTGGGAATGGAACCACCATTTGACCCAGCTATTGCCCTTCTTGGACTTTTCCCTGAAGACCTTAAAAGAGCGTACTACAGGGATACTGCTACATCGATGTTCATAGCAGCACAATTCACAATTGCTAGACTGTGGAACCAACCCAGATGCCCTTCAATAGATGAATGGATTAAAAAAAAATGTGGCATTTATACACCATGGAGTATTACGCAGCACTAAAAAATGACAAAATCATAGAATTTGCAGGGAAATGGATGGCACTAGAGCAGATTATGCTTAGTGAAGCTAGCCAATCCCTAAAAAACAAATACCAAATGTCTTCTTTGATATAATGAGAGCAACTAAGAACAGAGCAGGGAGGAAGAGCAGGAAGAAAAGATTAACATTAAACAGATACATGAGGTGGGATGGAAAGGGAGAGAAAAGGGAAATTGCATGGTAATGGAGGGAGACCCTCATTGTTATACAAAATTACATATAAGAGGTTGTGAGGGGAATGGGAAAATAAACAAGGAGAGATATGAATTACAGTGGATGGGGTAGAGAGAGAAGATGGGAGGGGAGGGAGGGGGGATGGTAGAGGATAGGAAAGGTAGCAGAATACAACAGTTACTAATAGGGCATTATGTAAAAATGTGGATGTGTAACCGATGTGATTCTGCAATCTGTATTTGGGGTAAAATTGGGAGTTCATAACCAACTTGAATCTAATGTATGAAATATGATATGTCAAGAGCTTCATAATGTTTTGAACAACCAATAAAAAAAAAAACTTACTGTTCTGTAAAGAAAAAAGAATACAATCAAATAAAGTTGGGGCATATTACTCAAAAGTTTTTTGACTTTGTAACCAGAGTCTAACAAAAATTAACAGTTGGTTCCTAAAGAATAACTTGCTCAGGCAAACAACTCTGCGTAGTTAAGGACACATGATTAAGGACCTACTTAGAACTGTAAAGCACGGGCTGCTGTCTGTCGGCCAAGGCTGCTGTCCCTGAAGGCACAGGGGAGGCGCCTCCCCAGGAGCTGAGCAAGGCTGCAGAAGGTGTGCAGGTCCCCCAAAAACTAACTTTTATTGTTCATAAACCAGACTTGAAAAAATCCTACTTGTGCAGCAGCAAATCTGAAGGCTTTTTCTTTCTTCTTCATTCTACTCCCACTATTCTGATTCACCCCACCATGAAGAATCATAAATTCTTTAAGGAATATTTGATTACCCAAATATAACTTACAACCATTTATGACTCATCAGTAACAAATCAGTTAATATTAGATTAGTTTCCTTCATTTTAGGGAACATCTTAAGAGAATAAAAACAAAAGTCAAGCAAAAAACATGTTCAACAAAAAAGGCAGTCTTCAATCTAATAGTTCATTTCTTTTTATTACTAAATATATTCCATTGTATGGATATATCACAACTTGTTTATTCATTCACTTGCTGATGCACATTTAGGTTGTTTCTGGTTTGAGGTTATTATGAACAGAGGTCTTACAAACATTCCTGTGTAAGTCTTAAAGCTGACATGTATTCATCTCTCTCTGGTACCACTCAGAAGAGAAATGGCTGGGTCCAACCATACAGTGCATTTATGTTAAACTTGTATGGGAAGGGAGAAAGACATGGGGTTCTCTACCTTAACACTGGCAACAGTTTCAAGGATGTAAAAATGTGTCAAAATTCATTAAACTGTACAACACTTTAAATATATAAAGCTTATATGAAACATTAATAAACATATGAAACATTAATAAAGCTATAAAAAAGGGAAGAAGTTCTGAAACAAAATATTTTTAAAATTCCAGACTGCTATTCTTTATTATTCTTATTACCTTTAGTCTTAAATCATTTTAAAAAATTCAGTCCACATCTGTAGAAGATGCTTTATGCAAACATTAAATATACTCTAAGTGTAACACTTCTAACATGTACTGAAAAGATACCATGTGCTTAAGCATTACACAAACACTGGAGACTAGGAGGTAGGTGATGAATAAAACATAGTACACAATTTTTTTTAAGTAAAAAGCAGACCTGAAAAACAAAACTTCTTTATAAATGTTTTTGAAAAGAAGTACTGCCTCTAGATGCAGATGGCATTTTGATAAGCCTCTATCTGGAGTCCATCTACACCCCACACTCCTCAACCCCTCAAATGCCTGTGCAGCAGATGTCTCGCTGCATTCTCTGGAGCTTAAGCAGACTAGGACTTGAAAGGGCCACGTGAAATGCTTTCATCCATGGCCAGCGCTATCACAGAACATCTTATTCTAAGTGTCTTATGAAACTTTACAAATCATATGAATTAACAAAGAGCTTCTCCTCACCAGACTTTAAAATAGGTGATCACATCATTGTCAAGAAATAGCCCATAATGTTGCATCCACGTTAAGTAAACCAACAAAGATTTATCTCAGTTCCAGTGAGGCCAAAGCAACCATCCACAATCAATCAATCCATAGTTTGTAGGCCTCAAAAAACTGAGCATAAGTCCTAATAAAAACACTTCTTCAACAAATTATAAAAACACTGCCTGAGAACTAATTATACTGAAATGGCCTACAGATTTGCAATAAACAGTATAGGAGCTCTAATTTTTTTAAATTGTTTTTTAGTTGTAATTGGACACAATACCTTTATTTATTTATTTTTATGTGGTGCTGAGGATCAAATTCAGTGCCTCACGCATGCTAGGCAAGTGCTCTACCGCTGAGCCATAACCCCAGCCCAAGGAGTTCTAACCTTGACCATGCTAATTACTACCTATGTAACACTGGCTAAGATATGAATACCTGATGCCAGTACTATTCTAGGCATCAGTGCTACAAAATCTCTGGATCTAGGGCCTATGGGAGAGATAATCATTATACAAGAAAGTAATTAAATGATTTCAGTAATATATGCTGTGAAGAAAATTAAGCAGGTGGGGGATGGAAGGTAACCAACGTATTAAAAAAATTAAATGAAACAACATGTAAAAGCTCCTGGCATGGCTGTGAACCAGGACACCTTGGCCTATAAGTAAACCAAACCATGGGCATGACAACTCTTACCCTACCTACCTGACAGAACCATGACTAGCACATTTTTGCAAAGGTAAAGGGCTAACTCAGAGGTATGGTTACCTTCCATCGCTTTAATAACAGTACCATTCTTTAACACAGAAGAAGGAAGAAAAGTTGCCAATTATCAGGATGGGACTCTGAACGCAGGTGTAGAAATGTTATTCAATGAATGCTTTAAAGAAATAATAAAATAGCCAAATTATGGATTCATAAGTACCTGTTAGACAAATGGATAAAGAAAATGTGGTATACATACACAATGGAGTTTTTACTCAGTCATAAAGAATAAAATTATATCATCTGCTGGTAAATGGAATTGGAGAACATCATGCTAAGTGAAAGAAGCCAGATTAAGAAAGTCAAGAGTTGAGTGTTTTCTCTCCTATGTGGAAGCCAGAGGGGAGGGGGGAAAAAGAAAAAAGGAAAAAAACAATCTCAAGAAAAAAGAACAATAGGGTAGAGGAAGGGAACTAAGAAGACAGAGGAGAGAAAGGAACAGGAAATTACTAGGGAACAAAATTGATCAAATTATGCTATGTCCATCTATTATATATATTCATATACCATAATGAATCCCACTTTTATACACAATTACAATGTACTAATAATAGAAGGGAGACCAGTAGTATAGAGGAAGAGGATTAGGGAGGGGGAAGGAAAGGGAAAGGGGAAGTACTGGGAGATGAGAATGATCAAATTATGTTGTGCATGTATGAATATGTCACAGTGAATTCCACTAGTAAGTATAATTATAAAGCACCAAGAAAAACTAGACAAAATTTAAAAGTTTTAAAAATTTTAATTAGAAATAATATATAGCAGAAGATATTGATTTGTCACACAGACAATATCTGAGCAATTAATTTTGATAGAACAACACTGGAATCAAATTATATCCCAACTCAAATATATTGTTTGAACGTAACATATAACTGGGATACATGAATAACAACATATTAGCTATAGCACTGTGCTCTAATGCATATCTGTTATCAATTGTATTAAACTGATAATTTTATCATATACGCGTTAAGATGTTACTCCAATAATGATAATCTAAAAATAAAAATACATGGACTTCACCTTTTGGCCCCAGAATTATAGTAAAAATCTGTCTTCCTTATAATAATACCAAGTTTCTTAATGCTTAGAGACCCAAAATAATTCTCTTCCAAAATATCTGGATGGAATTTTCACCAATGTATATCCACATATTTACAAGAAATATATTCTACAAACCAGAATATAATAAAAACAAATCTGGGAAAAAGCTACATTTCAAAAGAAAGCAGAGTTGTAAACATTAACCCAAAATATCAAGACCACAAAAAACAAAGGTCTGATTTTTATATCAAAGATAAATGTTCCAGAATAAAAAAAAATTTTTTTTTGTTTAGAAAATTATTAATGAACCAGGTATGGTGAAGCACACCAGCTACTTGGGAAGCTGAGATGGGAGGGTCCCTTGAGCCTAGGAGTTCAAGTCTAGCCTGAAGTGAGAAACAGTGAGACCCTGACTCAAAAAAATAAATAGTAAATAAAAAGGATGTCTTTTTTAACTTTGTATTAAAGATACAAATATGTTTTAAAAAAGGTCTTTAGTATAAAAGACAACATTAGCACAGAATCAACTTTAAAAAGCATAAAATGTCAGTTATACTATGCTACTTTTTCTGGTAATCATTTTTACTTTGCATAGCTGAAAGTATGAACAATTAAACTGGAGTCAGAATGCTGAAAAATTAAGAGATTTATTGTAGAAGTGATTTGTTATAGAAGTAACTGTGGTAGGCAGAACTCTAGAACTGTGTCCTGAAGATTCCTATCTGCTGATTATTTAATCCAGGTGCTGCCCTGCAAATAGAATTAAGGTTACTAATCAACTGGCCTTAAAATAGGGAGTTCATCCTGAGTGCCCAGTGTGATCACATGAGCCCTTAAAAGCACATGAGGGCCGGAATTGTGGCTCAGTGGTAGAGTGCTTGCCTCGTATGCAGGAGGCACTGGGTTCAATCCCCGGTACCACATAAAAATAAACAAAATAAAAGCACATGAAAACAGAAGAGGCAGTCAGGAAGATGCAGCAGAAAGAGAAGGAGAGTTTAGTCTTGAAAAGGGTTTGATAAGCTATTGGTGGTGCCTGAAATGCAATAGAGAACTCTAGAAGCTAAGGACAACTCCAGGATGATAGCCAGCGTGGAAATGGGGAACTTGGCCCCACAACCACAGGAAGCAGATTCAGCCAGCATCCTGAATAAGCTTGGAAGTGGATTCTTCCCCCAGCCTCCAGCCTGAAAGGCAGCCCTGCTGACACCTTGATTTTCACCCAGTGAGCCTCAAACAGGATCTCCTAACTATAGAAACTATGAGATAATACATATTATATTGTTTAAAGCCTCTAAGTTTATGGTAATTTGGTACAAGAACAACAGAAAGCTAATTTCATTCCTGTAAAATGAAATAACTTTCACCTTAACCCTTGGCCAGAACACACCCACAAACCCTTTCAATTCCTGGTGGCAAGGAAAGAGATTCTTCCCTCAATTGAATTTTTAGATACTAGTGTTTGGGTTTCTAAGAGACAAACTTTTCTTTTTCCTACCCACTGCTTGCCTTTTTTGAAGTACTGGGGATTGAACTCAGGGGCACTCTACCACTAACTACATCCCCAATCTTTTTTTTTTTTTTTCTTTTGAGACAAAGTCTTGCTAAGTTGCCCAGGCTGGCCTCAAACATGGAATCCTTCTGCCTCAGCCTCCCAGCAGGGACAAAATTTTCAAAAATAAATTTTACTTTTGTTTTTTTCCAGTAATGGGGACTGAACCCAGGAGTGCTTTATCACTAAACTACATCCTCAGCCCTTTTTATTTTTATTTGAGATAGGGTCTTGCTCAATTGTTTAAGGACCCCTAAGGTGCTAAAGCTGGCCTCAAACTTGTGATCTTCTTGTCTCAGCCTCCAGAATAGATGGGATTATAGGCATGCACCACCACAACTGGCCTTTTGTTTTAGGAACTGGGAGGCTGAATCAGGAGGACTGCAAATTCAAGGTCAGCCTGGACAACCTGAGACCTTGTCTCCAAAAAATTAAAAAAGGCTGGGGATGTAGCTCAGGAGTAGAATGTCCTTGGATTTAATCACCAGTGCTACCAAAAATAATTTTTAATGAAGTCTTTTAACTTTTAGTAAATGAAGAATTTTCTTTTTTTGGGGGGTGGGGGTACTAGGGATTGAACTAAGGGGCACTCAAACACTGAGCCACATCCCAGCCCTATTTTGTATTTTATGTAGAGACAGAGTCTCACTGAGTTGCTTAGGACCTTGCTTTTGCTGAGGCTGGCTTTGAATGTGGCAATCCTCCTGCCTCAGCCTCCAGAGCCACTAGGATTACAGGCATGTGCCACTGCACCTGGCAAGACTTTTCTTAAAATAAGTATAATTAACAGTACTTTCCTGATGGATCACGGTCTATTTTGAACTAAACAATATCTGTGCTAGCCTACCAAAGGATGATATCTTCAAATTCTAGTACTTTACTATGGTGAAAAAAATGACAGGTTTTAGACTCTTATAATCTGGTTTGAATCCCAACACCATGTACACTAAGTGCCTGAATAAAGCACCAGACTTCTGGGCTCAGTCTCCACTTCATTAAAAAAAATTAAGTGAAGGTAAACAAGGGAATGTACATGATATGTCCAGCACTAAGAAGCGACACCATGAAATGGGAGCATTATTATTATGTTACTAAGTGACCTCAGACCCCTGGATTTTGTTGTTGTTTTACTCTTCTACAGCTTCTATTCAGCTGCTTTAGTTTTTCATCTAAGACAAACTTAACAGGCTACAGAGAAGGCCTGAGGAGGGCTACCCAGTTCTGACCATGGAATCAAGTCCACCAGTCCTTATTACATTGAGTTTCTTCGTGCTGTTCAAGGACTGCATTCTAAATTCAGCGTTGTACTGTGGGGGACAGGGCTACCACAGTTTATGTCTCCAGATACATAACTAATTGAATTGTACTGAATAACTAGTTGAATTGTTCAATAATTACTAGTAATATAAAAAGATGATTATTCAACATATGATCACAGAAACTGAATTCCTCTTTTTTATATAATGCACAAAATCAAAACTTGCATCTAAATAAACAGCCAATGGAGAAATATTTATTGCCCCTGCCCTCAATAATTCATCCTTCTACACTCTACATGTGTCTATATAAATGCATTTAAACTTCTCACCTGTAAAACTTCAAGAATTAAAATAAGCTATCTAAATGAAACCAATGAACTGAAAAGCACACTTTGTTTCCATATTCTGTACATTTTTAAATATGTAACTCAGGTACATTTCAATCAATAAAGCAGTCATTGTTAAAAATCAAGTGATTAAAAAAGAAGTTATACACACACATATGTACACATACATGGAAAAAAATCAGCTTTTTATGAGCAATTAAAATTTTTTTCTCAATTTGACATTTAAATTTACAACTGATTTAGAGAGCTGGGAGTGTGGCTCAGTGGTACAACATTCACCTAGCATGAGTGAGGCCCTGGGTTCCATCCCCAGCACAGCAAAACAAAACAAATATTCCTAATAATCACCACATTAATGACTTTACTATGTGCTTAGAATTTTTAAAATTACAAAGTTAGAAAATATACTTTCTTTTAAAAAATACAATATGTGACACCTCTGAGTCTGGATAACACATTTGAAGTAAGATCAATAAATTTGAATTTTAACTGAGGTGAAACTAAAACAAATTTCCAAGAGTGAAAATCTTCCACAGAAAAAGCCTTGATCTTCTTTCAGAAGACAGAATCTGGGGAGCACCAACAGGCAGATGCAGGCTGAGGACACATCCAAGCCACTCAAATGCAGGTTTGAAGAAGGAAAAGTGCTTGGAAATAGGCTAATTAACTTAATTACCAGAAAATCTAATTGTCTATGAGGTAAGAACCAACAACACAAACATATTTCAGCAAAAAACACTGAATAGCTTCAAGAGCAGAGGAAAAAGGTAAATAAGAATTTGGCAATAAGAGAAAGGCAAGAGTAGGGATGGAAGTGAAGAAGTTTGAAGTTTGTAAAAGGAACAATAAGATCCTTATCCAAACCAGTAGCACCCAAGCACCTGCCCTTCCTGATGCTGGAATTTAATGTTTAAAACAGTTTGACAAGAGAATCCCTGGACTCCAGATACCAGGCACAGCTGAGGACCAGCTCAGTGTGAGATGACAAAGTCAGGAGACACAGAAGTCTACTTACAGATGACCATCCAATCCTCCTCCTCTGCCAGGCTCCCAGAATGATGGTGGCCAAGTTTACTTACTCCCAATCCCCATAGGAACTCTGAAGACTGTCCCTGAAAAAACTAATAGGTACAAGAGAAAAAAGATCTGGAACTGCTGACATTTAGGAACCTAATTGAAGATGAGAGTTCTTGCACAATCACACCACAATGAGGGCTACAGTTGACAAGTCCTGACCCACAAAAAAAAATCTTTGAATTAGTTGTTTTTAATGCCTCATTCTTTAACATGGGATGACAACCAAGAGTCACTAGGTACTTAAATAAAGGTTCCCTTTGAGAAGACAAAGATCAAAACAAGCAGTAAAACAACTCTGGGTAAACAAAGTATGCTAAGAACAGAAAACAACTTCAAAACACATTTATAAATGATAGCCTCAGAAAGAAGACATTGAATTTATAAAATAAGAACAGGGTGTTATCAAAAAAAAAGCATGAATATATTCTTGAACTGATGAAAATAATAATTTGAATAATTAACAGAAAGGCTGGAAGACAAAACTGAAAAAACTCTCCTTGAGAACAGACTAAAAAGAATTGTGAGATAAAAGCATAGCAAGGAAGGAAGGGAAGAAGGAAGGGAGGATGATTGAGGTGGGGAGGGAGAAAAAGAAAGAAAGAAAAAGAGGCACAATCCAAGATGTTCAGCTTCCATTTAGCAGGAATTCCAGAACACACAAAGAAGGAGGGGGGAAAAAAGAAATTATCAAATCCATAGTAAGAAATTTAATCCATGACCAAAGGACAAGTTTCTAGACTAAAAGACCCACCAAATAAATGGAAAACACACCAAATAAAAGTACAATAGTTGTAAATAATGATTCAGAATCCTCAGAATGGAGGCTGAGACAGGTGGATCGCAAATTCAAAGCCAGCCTTAGCAATTTAGTAAGGCCCTAAGCAACTTAGCAAGACCCTGTCCCTAAATAAAATATAAAAAGGGCTGAGGATATGGCTCAGGGGTTGAAAGCCCCTGGGTTTAAACTCCAGTACCAAAATAAATAAATAAATAAACTCCAGTACCACCAATAAAGAAAGAAAGAAAGAAAAGAAAAAAATATCTTTCTTTCCTCTTTCTTAGCAGGAAAGATATGTCCCACTAAAATGAGGGATAATCACAGAGTCAGATACAGAAGATAAAACAAGATGATTTTTTTGTAACACTCTGTTCTCATTTCATTAACAAGAAATTCTGAACACTGAATATTTCACTATAACTATATTCAGAAGAAGTAAAAGCTAAATCGTCATCTTCTGAAGAAGAAAGTCATCAGATGACTAAAATTGAAAAAATATCAGGAAACAGCAGTGTAAGCATGTTCTTTAGAAATATGCAATAAAATATCAGAAGTCACTTAAAAAGTTGCATCTAGGACAGTGGGAGTTGGGGGTACAGAAGGGTGTTCTTTGGTAAGGGTGTAAGCTTTGGTACTGTTTACTTTTAAACCATATACTGGCAAGATTAAAATAAAGTTTAACAATGTATTAAAATAATAAAATACACAAATAAGATTATGGATTAAGTTAGAGTTTTAGCCCAAGGGCCTTGGGGCCTTTACCGCTGAGAGATGCTGCCAGAAATTAAGCCATGGGTGCTGCCACCACACTATTCTGGTAATGTCTGCTATCTCTGGGCTTAAGAATTGATATAACGAAAGTATGAACAATGATTATTAGCTCATCAACATTTCTAAGGACAATAATTGTAAATAATGACTCAGAATCCTACTAATCACAACAGTAATCACCCCCAGTCAGAGACACCTGTATACACCCTTGCTGCCCTCTTTTTCTCCTCCTTTCATTTCCCACCCCTCATTAGTTGGCCTTAATATTGATCTGAAGTATATTTGTCACATATAGTAAATTCTATTCTATAAGTTTTATGCTCCTGAGACTTCAAACACTGCACCCTCTAGCACTTACATTCGATGATGTAATTTTGCTGGTGTTTATGGTTTTACTGCTCTTTTGGATTTAAAATCCTCACCAATGGCTGTCTCTGAAGACAAGGACTGAGCTTAGTCCATTCTCCTGGGTATTTCTCACACAAGAAAAAAGCAGCAGCTTAATCAATTTTCTTAGAGAATATGACACATTCAGTCAGCAAACACCTACATAGTTTTAAAGGGCCTTAATTTGTGTTTTTATTGGCTCAGTGATAGAGTAAATAAAATTTTAAACACTGTTTTCCTTTTTCCTTGCTAAGAAAAGCTCTTGACAGGTCAAGTTTTAAACTGGAAATGAGAAAGAGGGAGCAGTATTCTCCCTGATAAGAAAGTTTACAGAGTATTGCTCAAGCCACCTTCTCCCAGGAATTTCTTCAAGTTTAAGAGTCAACAGGTTATACTGCATTCTCAACATAACAATTACTTAGAACTGATGGACTTCATGCAAATGAAGAAAAACAATGGTAACTAAAAACCTAGGAAAAACTTTTCTATGAAAAAAATAAAACAGCAACCCTGTGATGTCCTTCATTTCCACAGAACTCTATCACATTATTTATTTTATAAAAAAATATAAATAAAATAGGCTTTAGAGAATAAGAAGATTCCATTCAAGATTATTTGGTCATTAGCTATGTAGTCAGGTCTCTAAGGTTCAAAAATTAATGCTATACAAAAAGGGCTCTGGTCCTATATAAACTATCTGATAAAGTGATCAGAATACAATCAACTATTGCCAAACAAGACAGCTGATGCACGCTTTATAACCCAGCTACTATGGGGACTTAGGAAGGAAGATCCCAAGTTTGAGGCCGGCCTAAGCAACCTAGTGAGACCCTGCCTCAAAAATAAAAATTTTAAAAAGGGTGAGGGGGCTGGGTTTATAGCATGTTCCTGAGTTCAATCCCCAGTATCAGGATGGGGGGGGGGGCGGTAAAGGGACAGGACAGCAGGGATGGATACAATTAACTATTAATTCTAAGTGAATAAGAATATATTAAATTCAATACAAGGAAATTCAGGCAGGTGTAGTGGCCCATGTATGAAATCCCAACAACCCAGGAGGATGAGGAAGGAGGATCACAAGTTAGAGGCTAGCCTCAGTAAATTTAGTAAAACCCTGTCTCAAAATAAAAAGGACTGGAGATACTGCTCAGTGGTTAAAGTGACCCTGGGTTCAATATCAAAAAAAAAAAAAAAAAGAAGGGGAAAATAAAAATAAAAAAGACAAGAAGATTCAATATCACCTAGAATTCTGGTTTCTGTTGCCACATACTATAATAGAAGAAATATCAAAGCAAAATAATACTTAAATAACAACTGCTTCCTACTTTAACTACCTTCATTTGGTAGATTATTTTGCTCTTAAGGATTAGTATCATAGTATGGGATTAAAAAAGGAAACCACAGGAGACTAAAAGTTAAATTCAACAAAGAAAATTCTGGCTACTATAGTTAATACAAATACACGTAATCTTTTTTTAATATTTTTTAGTTGTAGTTGGACACAATATTTTATTTTTATGTGGTGCTGAGGATTGAACCCAGGACCTTGCAAATGCTAGGTGACCGCTCTACTGCTGAGCCACAACCCCAGCCCCACAAATACACTTAATCTTATAGCCACCTGAGATTCAATAGCTCTTAAGAATACTTTTTTAAAATGAGCCTTGTTAAATTTTAAGAAAAGCAACATATTTTATTATAAAGTAAATACCAGGGGCTGGGGATATGGCTCAAGCGGTAGCGCGCTTGCCTGGTGTGCGTGCAGCCCGGGTTCGATCCTCAGCACCACATACAAACAAAGATGTTGTGTCCGCTGAAAACTAAAAAATAAATATTAAAATTCTCTCTCTCTCTTTTTAAAAAAAATAAAGTACATACCAAATAGTTTATTTTCTTTAACTCTTAGATTATGATTTGAGTATCTAAAAACATAGTTTTTCCCCATGCAACATCCATATCTTATTTCAGGCAACAAGCAATGTCTTCAAAATCCTGCCAATCACCATGAGTAAAATTAACTCACTTCAAGTATATTACACCCACTAAAATGGGGAAAATAAAAAGAGAAGAAATGAAAAAAGAATAAGTATTGGCAAAGATGTGGAGAAACTGGAACCCAGTAACTGTGCTGGTGGGAAGATAAAATGGTGCAGCCAATATAGCAGTTCTTCAAAAAATTAAAAATAGAATTACTATATGATCCAGCACTTCTACTTCTGGGTATATACTCAAAATAACTGAAAGCAGGGTTTAAAGAGCTATCTATAGACCCACATTCATGGCAGCATTACTCACAACAAAGAGGTGGAAGCAATCAAAATGACCATCATCAGTTGAATGGATAAACTAAACATGGTAGTAGTTATGCACTGCATAAAGACGTTCTGGTCAACTATGAGCCGCATGTACAACAGTCCATATCGAGTAGCCTAAGTGTATAATAGGCTGTGTAAGTATCTAGACAAGTGTAAGTATACTGTATGTTTACCCAACAACATTGGTTAAGGACGCATTGCTCAGAATGTGTTCCCATTGCAAAGCAACCTGACTGTGCATATAATGGTATATTATTCAGTCTTAAAAAGGAAATTCTGACACAGTTCGACATACTAAGTGAAATAAGCCTGTTCAAAAAAAATAGTGTTATGAGTTCACTGAAATGAGGCACCTAGAACAGTCAAATTCACAGAAACAGAAGACTTAGAGTGGTGGTTGCCAGGGGCTGGAGGAATAGAAGAATAGGGAGTTGTTTAATGGGTACAGTTTTAGTTTTGCCAGAAGACAAGAATTCTGGAGACAGATGGTAGTAATGGTTGGCCAACAACATGAAAGTGCTTCGTGCTACTGAACTATACATTTTAAATGGTTAAAATAATATATTTTATATACATTTTATCATAATGAAAAAACGATTATTTGCCTAGGAACCTGGTAACTGTCATTGTCACAAAGTTTATGTATCTAAAGGATGCTAGCTACATCGCATCACTTAGCATTAATCTATACTCTCTAGCCCGAACTTCCATCCAACTATGCCATTCTTAAGACACAAACTTTTATCATCTTTGTCCAATTTCATGAGGATAATCTATACCCTTCCCTCCATGGAGAGATATGTGAATGTTGGACATATTACACCGGTTCTCATTACAATGCAGGTTAGCTTACATCTGTTCTCTAGTTTGCAATACATCTGCCCTGACTGACCTCACAGCTATGAAAATCTTGTAGGAAAGACAATTTCTTAACTAAGGAAACAGTACTTCTTCAGAGACAAGATGCCGCCAGATTCAGTAGCTAAAGGATTCCCTGTTTTCCACCAAGTTTCAGCTGACCTTTCAAGATGGGGGTTGGGAGAAATAATACATTTCTAGTCTGTTTCACAATTTCAGATACACATTTGAAATTACCCATGCTTACATAAAGGTTCTAAAAAACAAAAAGAAGTCTCAACAAAGGACATTTAAAACTGCCTAGAAGTTTAAAAAGTATATAAATTTTAAATTCTAAACAAAATCTACATTGTTTTCCATATTAAAAACCCATTTGGATATGTCAACTATTTTTTATTATAAGTTCATTTCTATACCTGGCATGTCTGAGGACTAAGAAGAAATCAACCTGATAAAGAGAAAAAAGGTAATTTGAATACTGCAGTGTAATGGAAAGATCACTGGACTCTGGACCAACTGTGCTCCAAGGTCAGCTCTGCTGTGGCTTGGCTGTGTGACCTGACTGTAACCAAGGGTAATTATTTGACTGTCTTCAACAATGACAGAGGACATACCTACCTAAGACCTTACAGAGGCATTGGGAAGAAAACAACATACATGAAAAGACTTAAGCCTCTGCTTTTTCAAAATAATACATTCCAAATTACTACAAACTATTCTTTTTAAAGTACTGGTGGGTGATCTATACTGGAAAGTTCATTTACTGGGGATGCAGGTTCACTGAGGAGATGCACAGGCTTTTTGTTACATACTGAGTAGGACTAGAGGAGAAGTCTATTAAGGTGCTTCTAACACATTCTAGATAGTGGCAACACAGCTAAAGAAACAAAGTATACATCATGATCACATCCTTTCTAGGTGACTGATTCAAACAGTATTTTGGATGGATGGTTATAGCTCTCAGTCCTCTTGTCCATGACACAGTAAATGCTTTATAAATCAATCCAAAGAGACAGAATATGTAAATCATTCGGACTTTTGTTGTTTAATTTTTCACTTCTGGCTTCAAAGACTTATCACAGCTGAGCGACAAGAAAAATGTGAAAATAAAAGGTTTCTCAGAGAAGGTCTCTGTGACATACAGTGAGTATTTCATCCACAATCCTTTTCAAACCATACAATAATTCTGTGAAGTATTAACATTCAGATTTTACAGATTAAAAAAATGATTCTGAGCCAGGCACTGCGGCCTGTAATCCCAGCAACTCATGAGGCTGAGGCAGGAGGATTGCGAGTTCAAAGTGAAGCTCAGCAAAAGTGAGATGCTAAACAACTCAATGAGACCCTGTCTCTGAGTGAAACACAAAATAGGGCTGGGGATGTGGCTCAATGGTCAAGTGCCCCTGAGTTCAATCCCCAGTATCAAAAAAAAAAAAAAAAAAAGATTCTGAGAGATTAAGTATTATGCCCTGGAAAGCAAGTAAGCAAGTAAGCAAGTAGCAAGTTTAAGATTTGAATCCAAATCTATTCTGACTAAAAAACCTGAGTTTTCTCAGTTCTATCATGGATTTGATCAGCATATAGAGAGAGAGAGGAGAGAGGAAAAGGCATTCCGGGTGAAAGGATCAAAATAAATCCAAGTTAGAAGAGGGTGAGCCAAGTCTGGCAGAAATGGGCAGGGGATGGGAGCGTACTTACAGAAAATAAAGTTAGAAAATAGATTATAGAAAGGTTAAGAATATGGACAGCCAACTAATGTGGGCTTGATCCTATAGGAAGTGGAAATTGTACCTTAGGAAGTAGAGGATGAAATTAAGACATCTGGAAGATGAACTTCAGCAGAGCAAGGATGGACAAAGAAAAAGTATGGCATAATGTAGGAAAAAATATTTAGTATTTCAAGCACTTTAACATTTAAATAATCACTGTTCAACAAATTTGTTTAAAAAAATTAACCAAACTATCTCTTTTGTATGACACTTTCTTAAAATACATCTCCAGGCACTTTTTAAAAAATGGCTACTGTGTCCTACCAATTCTTATGTAGGTCAGCAACCAATTCCACATCCAGATGCATCCAAAAGAATACTCTTTGGTCAGAGGCCACATTTAAAAACTGAACAGCAGGAGCAAAAAAAGGAATAAAAACAGAGACTTCAACTCACAAGCCCACTAAAGTAAAACAAATTGGTTTAAAAAAAAAAAAAAAGAGTTCTATCCTCACATTTATAAGAAGTACTCAAAACTTAAGTAATAAATCAGATAATGACTTTCACATAACCCCAAATTTACTTTTTTACTGAAACGAATTTATAGCTTCTATTCTCACATAAATCAATACAAAAGCATCATTCTCATCATTTAAGGACCAAATTTCCTTTCTCTTTTATGGATATAGAGGGTGTTGTTTGTTTTGAGGTCTGGACTGGTGAAATTTAGTGCTTTGGCAGCTCAAAAACAATCATCAAAATTCTAAAGTTCTCTATCTTATTCAATCTTTGCCACAGGAAAATTCAACTGCATCCTGTAACCTAACACTGAGCTGCATTAAACCAAGGCTCCATATTGCTTAAACACATTTGAGACCTGGTGTAAGATCACATTAAACCCTTCAATGCCTATCAGATAGACAACAATAACCCAATTCACCAGCAAAGCACACGAAACATTGGCCTAGCCAGTTACCTAGTCAAAGACATTTCAACTTTTTGATCACTTTGCAAACAGGAAATGGGAGAGAATAAATGGTGAAGAAAATGTGGAGGGAGGTGTGCAGCTGGGAGTTTTCAAGGGGATTATTATAAATGGGAGGGGCAAAGGGAGTGAAATGTAGAAAAAGTAGTCACCTTTTCTGCAAATTACATGACATGGAGTAGATATCTTCCCACCCAACGCTGCACCCCTAAACTCTAAACCTTTCAGAAAGTTATTAGTGAGCCTGAGGTTCTTGGGAGTACAAGAAGTGCCCAAACCATACCTCCTCATTTTCCTGCAAAGGAAATGTGATACCTATGCCTAAGTACCAGGATATTTTAACATACAGAGGGATGGATAAGCTTCTCAAAAATTACATTTGATTCTGCTGTCAAAAACATTCCCCGACTACCAAATTTTTAAATAGCCTAGAGGCAAAGCATTAAAGTGAGTAGAACAAAGTTATTCCCAGACAAGAAAAGTGCAGACGCTGAGGGTAATACTAAGGGGAAATACATGCATATTATTTATCCAGGACGAGCCAAAGCCCTTACAAACAACTATTTTAAACTCTTTAACATCCAGGGCCTCTTTCTCCCAAAGCCCTAAGCATTTGTCTTCACCAAAAAGTCAATTTGCAATGTCCAAACGGTAGAGATTAACGAAGCAAAGACTTAAGGACCTGCTTATGCTACAGTTGTGTAAAATTTAAACCAAAGTAAACTCCTTCCAGACCTTAAAAGAAGTACTGACCGCAAATTTCTTTTCCTGCACCCTAGAGACCCGTCAAGCAGCCTTCGACGTAACCAAGAGAAAAGTGTTATGTGGACTTTAAAACGTTACTATAAATACATTAAATAAAGGAAACCCTCTTTTTCTTTGCTAAGCCATAAGAATAAATTGGGCCAAGAGCTCTCTTTTAAAAGGAAAAAAAAAAGTGGGGAGGAGCGCCCAGAAGGGCCGCGTAGTCACGCGGTCCAGGAGAGCTGGGAGCCGGTCTGCAGCTCCGCTCCCCCGCGGGAGCCGAGGCTGAGAGGGCCCAGAAAGGCCGGCAAGATCCGTGCTCCCGCCCTGGAGACAGGGGCCGGGGTACGGAGCTCCCCACCCGACCCGACCCTGAAGTCGGGATCCTCCCGGAGACGCCGGCCCGCACCTGCCGCCCCCGGGCCCTTTCTGTCAACCACCATAGCCGCGGAACTCACAGCTTCAGCCGCTCGTAAGTCGTCGCCGCCATCCTGCACCACCAATTCTTCCTCTCCGTTCCGCCGGCTCGCCTTGAGCCTCACCACCACCTCCGCTGCTGCGCTACCGGTCACCCTGGCACTCCAGCCACCGCGCCCGCCTCACCCCACCCCTTTGCCGCCCCGCGGGAAAGAACGCAAGCGAACCGGAGGCGACGGGGGACAAACTAGTAAGCGAGTTGGAGCGTGAGAGACACGCCCCCTGATGCGATGGATTGGATTGCGTGGAAGAGCGCCGTGACGTAGCGTCTGCGGATTGGTGCGGCGTGTTCGTTGGGAAAGGCGGAGCCGGCAGCTCAGCGCCGGAGCCACGACACCCGACGCAGGGGCAGGAACGGAGAGCTGGTGCCAGGAAGCCTGTTGAAACTGCGTCAGCGGTGATTAGCTGCACAGTGAAAGCCCAGCTAGCACGGGCCAGTGGCGCAATGGATAACGCGTCTGACTACGGATCAGAAGATTCTAGGTTCGACTCCTGGCTGGCTCGACGTGTGCTCTTTTGCGACGTTTGGGTTTGATATGGAAGGGTCCTTAGAAAAGAATTATGTGTAAAAACTGTGAAGGTCAAAGTCTTGAATTGCCCAATAATACTCTCTTTTAAGCCATGTTTGAAACCTAAAGCTGTCTGAAATGGTTTGCAAATTGGAGAGCGCCCTCATCTTAAATGATGCACACGAGGAATCCTGGTAAAAAAAAATATATATAAAATCTAAGTCCAGTACCTTTAGGAAAACGCACCTGAGAGGTGGCGATTTGGAGTGAGCGGCTTGCGGGTTACCTACCGAAAACGCAAAAACGCGTTTTAGGAGACCTTATTTTCCTCCAAGGAGCAGAAACCCCCGTACCGACGTGAGAAGGGTTGCTGCGCGGGTTTCCCGAGGTGGGTGGGCTCCGGTTCTGCCCGCGCCAAGGAGGAACCACCGCAGTGCGTTTGCGGGCCGTGGTGCGGGTCCGCAAAGCCCTCGGAGCCTCCAGCCCTGGTGCCAGCTTGGGCCCCCCCAACCATTCTGGTTCCTAAACTAAATCGGGAAAATTTTAAACCTTGGTCATTTTACAGTGAGAAGACCCCCCGCCCCGTCTAATCTAGTATATTCACCCCTTATTTTACAGGTTCCCAGATACAAGACCTGAGAAGGCCCAAAACGTTTGCGGCAGCAGGGAGCCTTGAACCCCCGGAGTGGCTGCCTTGAACACTGTATGAACCAATTACTCCATGATCAATTAATTTCTCCCATCATAACGTTGTTCCAACAGAAATTTGTTGAGAATAAAAATAAAGCGGGGGCTGGGGATGTAGCTCAGTGGTATAGTGGCTGCTTAAACATACATACAAGGCACCAAAAATAAATAAAGCAAATTCCTACTCTGTGATTATCACTATTAACATTTTCTGTTGCACTTTAATAGGGATTTACCTGCACATTCCCCCCCCCCGCCCCCACAGGGTCTCGTTTTGTATCCTTTAGCTTTTTGTCTGAGATTTAAAGCCATTAAATAGTCTTGGAAGATGTTCTACCAAATAACTAAATATTTTAGGAATGTGGGTTGTTGCCAGCCTGACACTTTTTTTTTAAGCATTCAATGAAGTTTAACGTCAGTTGGTAGCATTCATCTCTATGAAGAATGGAGAAGATCAATGTGAATGAAGCCAGGCGGACTGCACTGTCTGCTGCAATGTCTCTCACTTGTCCTCTCTTTAACACTTATTTGGAGCTCCTTATGTTAAATAATGCTGTGTGTGTGTTAGATTTGACTTGCCATTGATTCCCCTCAACCTGCTGGTTAGGGAGGCTCTAGTAACCCTTGCAAACAATTCATAAAGGCCGGTTACAAAGAGAAGGTCTGACAAGAAGGGAGATCCCTTTCCAAGGTGCTGGCAGCATCGTGTAACTCAGCCTTCCTTCTGTGAGTCTTCTCTAGTCTGGAAAATAATTTCTGAGGAACGGCTTGTCAGTTGGAACTGTCTTTTTTTTTTTTTTTTTTTAATAAAAGGGGATTTATTAGATTGGCTTACATTATCAGAAGCTGGACAGTCCCCAAATGGCCTGCACACCAGAGAGCCAGAGGAACCAGTCAGCTTAACACTTTATAAAACTGATAACTGTGTTGGATTATTTCTATGTCTTAAAATTTTCTAGATGGGATAACCAGGTGAACATTTTAAAGATCCATTTCATGGACATTTTAAAGATTTTTGGTACATATTTTAAAAATTGCCCTCTGAAAGATTAAACCAGTACACACTTCAATCAAAAGCATCTATTTCCATGCATGCTAACCAACACTGGATTATTTTTATGTATGTAAATTGGATATTTACATAAAATGTGAATATAAATTGAATCATAATTTTTAATTTTCATAATTGAAAAATGGAACTTCCTTTACATTATTTCTTATTATTTTCTTAATATATTTAATTTTTTTCTTACAAATATGACTTTTTAATGTATTAAGGATATTAACTCTGGCTATCAAACACATTATAATCTTTTTGCCAGTTTATTATTTATCTTTTCCTTATAATATTTTTAACCTAATTTTTGCTTTTATTAATTCAAATTTGCTAATATTTTGTTTCTATCACGTTACTTTTTAATATTTATTTTGTAGTTGTAGTTGTCAATACCTTTATTTTATTTATTTTTATGTGGTGCTGAGGATTGAACCCAGGGCCTTGCGTGTGCTAAGTGAGTGCTCTACCGCTGAGCCACAACCCTGGTCCCTATCACATGCACTTTTTAAAAATTTTATTTGTATTACTTTTTCTTATTTAATTCATTTCTAATTTATTTTGTTGATTATCCTGATGTGAAAATATATTAAATCTTAAAAACTATCACACTTAACTGAGCCGTTACTTCATGCATGATATTGCTTTAAGCTCTTTTATTTGGACCAATTCAATCAACCCTTAAAACAATCTCTTTATGTTCAGTTACCTGTTTTTGTTGTTGTTGTTGTTGTTTGGTACTAAGGATTGAACCCAGGTGTACTTAAGCACTGAGCCCTATCCCCAACCCTTTTTATTTTTTGAGACAGGATCTTACTGATTTGCTTAGGGCTTCGCAAAGTTGCTGAGGCTGGCCTCGAACTTGTGATTGTTATCCTCATTTTTTTAAAAAGAGAGAACTAAATTTCCTTAAGGTCACTGAACAATTAAGTGGTGAATACTGAGGGCTCTTGAACCCAAGGCTTTCCTGCCCTAGGGGTCACTGTACCCAAGAAGGCCACCCATGAACAGGCTCAGGTCCTGTGCCCTGACTGAGCATGGATGGCAGTCACATACTACTCTCCCCTCTTTACTGGCCATAAGAAGACCTCATTTCTAGTCCTAATTCTTCTATTCACCAGCTCTGGGCTTCTGGACATTTCTTCCCTTTTAATAAAAGGGATTGAAGTTGTGTTGTGTTTCTTGGGTTTTAAGAAAAGAATATTTCCAGCTAAAGGGCCATTGCCCTCCAGAGAGGGCCCGCCCAGTTGCTCTGAACATGTCTTCTTCACCATTTGGGGACCATAAACCAAGGCCTTCATGAACATTTAGTGACACTGAGAGAGAATACAGTTAGAAAAAGGCATTCTTCCAGGATTTTTAAACGCCAAATAAGCCAAAATAAGACTCTTAAGCACAGCAGTGTTCAGGATAAGAAACCATCAAGGATGGGTAAATGTAAATTGACATCTGTCGCCGAATTTTTCCTATAATAAATTGTTATTTATACATATATGAATATTTTATAAAATCTGCCAGGGCCTTCTCATGCAGACAGTCCAAGCTGCAGATTATTGGCACCATCCAGATGATCTCTATAGCTCCCTTCTTGTCTAATTCCCACTTATAGACCTTGGATCCATTTTGTCTTGTGGAGTCTGCCTTCATGCCAAATCCCTAAGTTCCCTCATTTTTCACTCCTTCAGAGACCTGTTGTGCCCACAGCCACCTTTCTCCAGGACTTGGATCAGTTGGAAGAGTGAGGGAGAGGGTGGGTAGGTAGCAGCAGTATTTTCAGCTGCTTTACAAGCTCAGAGGTATCATACAATGAGGACTTCTCCTAGAAGGGTCATACACCTGGGGATGTCACATGTCTGAGAACTTCTAAACCAGACCAGACCTCTTGGATTTTTTTTTTTCTCCCATCACGGTATGACATCTGACTTTTTTAACACCCAGATTCTAATTGTGTTTACTATATATGATACATTTCTGTTTTCAATCCAGGAAAAATGCAAACCCCACTTTTAACAATGCTTGAAAAAATAGGGAAACTTTCATTTCCATCCTAAAAAAAACATATTCTGTTGGAGTCTGAATAATGCTGTCCATCAAGATGTCCAAGATCTACGACTATATCTTATCCAACAAAGCAAGGGGGATTTCGGCTTAAGGATCATGAGATAGTAAGATTATTAGGGATTATTTGGAAAATCCCAATATAATAAAAAGGTCATTATGATGGGGGGGTGGGAGCGTGATCAGAGATGGGCAGCCTGACTACAGAAGCAGAGTTACAGAGCTGGAGTGGTGCCACCACAAGCCCTGAAACACGGCAGTCTTGAGAAGCCGGAAATGGGCAAGGATGCATTTTCTCCCAGTGCTTCTGCATCAAGTGCAGATCTACAGACAACCTTGATGTGAACCCAGAGGATCCATTTCTTCAGAATTTTAACAAACTTGTGCTATTTTAAGCCACCGAGTTTGAGGAATGACTCTACAGTAGCAACAGGAAAACAAGAGTCCAACAGCAGTGATAAGCTGCTCCTCATTGCCATTTTAGGGACTGTGTGGCTTTATTGAATAAATACACTGAAGTACAACTGATTAACCCCTCAGCAGACAGAGTGGCCAAGATAGGCCACTCTGCATGAAAGTACTTGGGATGGCATACTGGTCCTGCTATTTACTGATGTATTACTGAAGAGTTATTTCACCATCCATGTCTCTCAGATGTTCATAAAATGAGGGATGATAGAGAATATGGAGTCCTTAAAATAACATTTGGGACATGGTCCCCACAATTAATGTCACCTATTATGTTGCAATCATGGAATTTAGAACCAGATCAGATTTCCTCTTTGCTTCAACCCCCAGATGCATGAGGCTAGCTCATACTTGCTCATAACTAAGTTATCTTCTCCCAACTTTGGGGTGGATTCTGGGGTGCCATGTTGGTAGAATGAAATTAGGTGTGACAGGAGAATTTGCATCATAGAAATCAACACACCCTTGGATATGATTCTCCAAGGCCTTTCAGATTCTAACACTAATCTTGTGAGCATAGGCACCGACTGCCTTAGTTCCAGACTATCTTTTCAAGGATGTTAGTTCATTGAACAGTTGTGAATGATTGTGTCTCTCCAGAGCAAAGATCAGGCAGACTCAATGCCCATTATAAAAGACAGGGTTTCCTAAGCATCTGGTGCCCCTTGTAATGCAACCCACCACATGTGCAGGTATTGTCTGATCCTCTTCATGGAGCCCTGTAGAAAACAGGGTTCAGTAAACAATTCCAAATGCTGATAATCAGGCTACTACTATTGCTATTAGTAATAAACTGTCCTTTGTCCTGATCTGCAAGTTCCATAACTTCTGCCAGGATCCAGGAAACCATGCCATGCTAATTTATTAGCTTTAAGAAGGTAAAATCTCAGGCTCTTGAAACTCATGTGTTACTTAAAGAATCCAGAGTTCTAAAAGGGTAAAACCCAGGGGTAAAAACACTGTCAACACTGTCACATTATTCCACACACAGAAAAGGCCCAGTGAACACTGTTATGTTGGAGAACACTTTAATAGCCTACAAATTGATTCAGTTGTATCGTTGCAATATTTTGAATAATTTTATAGCAAAGAAGACACACAGAGGAAAATAATTTTCCTATACAGCAAAACTTTCATAACTATATGGAGATTTCCCACATCTGTCCAGTTTTGGCTCAGAACACAAAAGATACCTAGTACATTTTTACTCATTTTGTTGTTGTTACTTTAAAGTTACTTCAAATACTAACTAGGAAATTAGGACTGATTCTTTTTTTTAGGGGGGGTGCATACTGAAGATTGAATGCAGGGAGCCCTTAATCACATCCCCACCCTTTTTCGTATTTTATTTAGAGACAGGGTCTCATTGAGTTGTTTAGGGCCTTGATAAATTGCTGAGGCTGGTCTTGAACTCGTGATCCTCCGGCCTCAGCCTCCCAAGCCACTGGGATTACAGGTATGCACTGCCATGCCTGGCTTAGGACTGATTCTTGGCAAAGGAAAGTACAAAAATAATTTGGTTTCCTGACAGACAGAATTTTAATAAGTGCATCCAGCAACCACTATTTGGGGTAGAATCTCACACCCTTTCTCTGCAAGGTACTATCAACCTTACAGCATGCACTCACACGGGCACAGAAAGGGCACATAAAAGCAGCCTTTAGTGGAGTGCAATGGACTGTGAATTCCGAACAATTCTCTTAAATCCTAACAATCCTGCTTTTCATCTTGTAAATGTGACTCAGGCCCCCGGACACAAGGCAAGGACAGCACTTGAAGGTGATCAGAGTGCCTTGGTTATTCTAACAGCCACCCAGGACTCAAAAGCAGAACCTCAGAGGTTCTCAGTTGTAGGACAGCACACTCAGATATTAATAACTGAGAAGTGGAGAGAAGTGGAGTCTGAGAAGTGGAACTGAGAAGTGGAGTCCCCACCCACTGCCTCATGCCAGGAAGGAATGCCCTTCTTCAGTAAGAGATAACAAAGCAGACGATCTCCATCTCAGGAGGAGAAACAGTGAATGAGAGAGAATCCCTACATGACAGACCAAACTGGGTTATCAGATTTTTATAGATCACCCAGGTTGCTTTTGACTCAAGTGAGCAGATGAAAAAAAGGAGAGAACCAAGATAGAGTGCAAAAACATCTCAAGGCGAAATGACACAAGAGAGAAGGATGGAGGCTCACTTTGGGGTCTGGGATCAGGCCTTCATCCTCCTTGTTTTATCTAAAGTCCAAGAACTGTCCAGGAAACCAAAAAGGTTATTTTCTCTAACTTTCAAAGCAAATTTATTCATCCTGGTTTTTCCCTATATGCCCATAAATACAACCCCATTACAGTTCTATTGGACCAATAATTTATTTAAAATACAGATAGGCAAACATCTCTTCATGGCTTTCATGCAAGGGCCTGAGATGGAGACAGACAAAACAATTCAAGATCCCTACCAGTGCCCTTTCCAGAGACTGGACAATCAGAGAAGTCCACTGCTAGGATTTCTAGGACATCTGGAAATTACTGTATTGTACTTTTCCCACAACATAAAATGTATTTGCAAATACATCTGAAATACCTCTATCAAGGCCACTTTAAAAATGTCATTCAAAATATTAATCTAAGGGTTTTAAACTAATTACTCCATTTGCAAACAAATCCCTGCTCCTTCTGATAGTGATTCCAACACAATTTTCTTCACTCTGCTTGACTCAAAAGTGGAGCGAAGGTGTGCCGGCAAAGCCAACATTAGGGGACAGAGCTAGGTTAAGACCTAGTGGCTCACTTTGTTCCCCACCAGCCTTGCCAAAGCCGAGCTGGATGGCTTGTTCAGAAGAGAGGGACCCAGCCTCAGGGTCCACACCACAGGCCCATGCATTTATGGGCTTTCAGGAGGCACAGCCTGGGACCAGAAACTGAGGAGTGCCATCTGGACAAAGGAAATGGAAAAGACAATCCATGGTGCTGATTCTGTGCTTCTCACCCACAATGGCTGCCAATGAGTCCAAACATGGCCCACAGGTGGAGCCAGGCCCGATGAACAGTCTGCATTCACTTGTGCCAGCAATACCACTGACCACTCTCCACAGCCCACTCTGGGTGTGAGGATAGGACTCTGCAGAGTACAGAGGCCAGAGCCATGCCCTGCTCTGGCTGGCAGCAGGGAGACACCCAGCAATCCCGTCACAGGAGAAGAGGGCAAATGGCAACCAGTCTTTTTTTTTTTTTTAAAGCTTCTCCCATTCGAATTATCCTCTGGCCTCAGCAGCCTTGGAGTGACTTGGAGGGCAAATTGTGACTTTTCAGGTGATCTTGAAATCTTGCCAGTGTGTGGTCCTCCTCCAGCCCTGGCCACCTGGGAGCCAGTATGCTGAAATGCGTAAGGCCATAGTGCTGAATTTCCATCAGCTCTATTCCCAGCTGCTATTTAGTTATGATCACACTACCCTGACCAGCTGGAGTCTGCCATGTGAAGCCAGCGATTCCTAACACACCCAAGGAGGTATCTGAGTCCAGTGTGGTGGCCAAATCCCTCCTAAAAATGCAATTTGGTGAAGCTCTATCTGTGAGGTATTTTTGTGTGTGTGAAAGACTAAAAGTGGACAGAAACAATTAAAAGAAAAAAAAAAAATAGGCCAAAGCAGTGTACCTTATGTTGGTTTCTTCAAACATAATGTCTTTGCCCAGAAGTAGGCAAGAAGGAAAGCCCTGAAGTAAATATATTAACTCACTGCCTGCCATGCCGGCTCACAGATCTCACACACACAAAAACTCTCCCTGCTTCTAAGGAGTTCTCTCTCTGCAATGTGGGCAGGGCTTTCAAAAAGGCCTTCGTTAAATAAGCTAAAATAGGTGCCAGACATGTTCCCACATGGGATCCAGAGACTTCCTTGCAGGAATGGCTCCAAAGTCACAGACTCTCCAGAGCTCCGAGAAAAAAAACACCACAAATAGGTGGGCAAAAGAGTCCTGGTGCCTGCACCAAGGTCTTCTCCCAAAGCATGTTTTACAGGGACAGGGCAAGCCTCCATGGGGCCCCCAAACATCACACCCTGCCTTAAGAGAGTGAGGACTGGCAGGGGCACAGAATGCTGTGAGAGCCCAAGGAGGAGCCTGGGCTCCCGTGTCTGGAACCTTGGCTCTGACTTACTAAGCAAATACTTCTCAGGACACAAAGCACGGATTAGAGCTTCCTTTTTGCCATAATGCGACTAAAGTTTGCAGCCACTCTCAGCAGTACTGAATCTGGGATGGAAAGCAGTCTTCAATCATGCCTTGGAGGTACACATGTATGAAGGGGTGACCGGGTGAAGGCATCTTCCTATCGGGAAGGGCTGAATGTCTTGGCTGCTGAGCTGTCACTTCACGACATACTGGGAATGTGATCAACACAAAACTCTCCTCCTGAAGCGGGAACTGTTGGCTCACACAGTGGAGTGGCTTCCCGAGTCACCTGACGAGGGCGTGACAAGGAGAAAAGCACTTGGGAAATACATACACCAGACAGGTAGTGCACTACCTCCCTGGTTAAAAGAAAGGAACCCCACACATGCAGGAACTCGCCCACCCGTTCTCCTCTTCCTCTACCCCAATTCCATCCCAGGGGCCACCAGAAGTAAAGGGCAGATGTTTCCTTGTGCAGCTCTGGCCCCTCACCCCCACCAGGAGGTCCGGGAGTGGCTCTGGCTAGAAGTGGTGCTGGTGGAGGGCTGCAGACGAGGGGCCTTTCTCCAGCCTCTTGACGTGACATGAGTGACAGAACAGGTGGTCCTCCAGGGGGTAGCAGCGGTGACCGTCTTCATCATTGAGCTCCAGACCACAGTCCTGGGGGACGAGGGGGCAAGGCAAGAATGTCCAATGAAAGCAGAACAATACAGACTGCGAGACTGACATCAGGCCACCAACCCAAGTCAGCAGGGGGCACTGTTTCCTAGCTTTCCCCAGTGAAGACCTGTCCAATCTGGATGCCACTGACTACATGTCACTACAGAGCACCGGAAACGGAAACGGGGCTGGCTGGAAAGAACATGTGCTGACAGAGCAAATGCACACCGATTTCCAAGGCTCAGGACAAAAGGATGATGGAAAATCACCTCATGGATAACTTTTTATACTGACTACGTGTTGAAATGATCTACTAGGATCTACTAGGATGGATAACTAGGATGGATCTACTAGGCTGAATAAAATTATTGATCCCAGGGGTGGTGATATAGCTCAGTGGTAAGAATGCTAGCAAGCATAGGCCCTAGGTTTGATCTCCAATACTGCCAAAAAAAAAAAAAAAAAAAATTGATCCCACTTCCTTGTTTAGACATTTCAAATGTGCCTACTGGGAAACTGGAAGTGATACACCCAACTTGAACTTGTGGCACTTATATCTCTACTGGACAGGCTGGTCTGGGATGTGCAGAGAGGATGGCTGAGCAAATATCTTCACCCTCTTCTCCAGGGACCTGGGGTATCATTGGCCATGCGTCCCACCTGTTCCTTCAGTTCTTCAATATGTGTCACCTACGCTCCCTGCCCTCCCCAGCAACAGTATCACAAAATGAACTTAATCTCCTGTGGAAATCCCACTGTCAGCCTTCATGGGGGCTGGTGAGAGGGGACCTCTGGCTTCCCTGGCAATCATTAGGCACACTAGTGGCTCATTCAGTCTGGCACATGACACGCGGCAGGTGAGCCTCCACTGGCCTCCATACATGCCTGTTTCCAAGAGGGGTTTCTTCATGATTTACAGGGCATAGCTCAGAAAGGAGATTCTGGCAGATGGAAAAGCCTGTGTGCTGGAGGGAAGGGAGTCTCTTCCCCCAACCACACTCCTGTCTGATGACCTGGTCCCCACACAAAACCTGAGACCCACACTCCACCTGACCCTCCTAGCTCTGCAGCACCAGGGAAAGCAGTTTAGGTTTCAGAACTTGCCAGTTCTGGATGTGCAGAAAATGATCAAGACCTTCACACCCGAGCACCCATATCTTCCCCGTCTGCTCCCACATTAGCTCTAGAGGGCAGATCTTACCCATAACCTCACGACCCTCTCAGGCCCCAGTAACCTAAGTGGCTTTCCTCTTGGACTTCTGAGATGGGCTTGGGAGCCACGAGGGAGGGGCCTACCTCGCAGTGGTAACACTCCACGTGGTAGTCTCTGTCCATGGACACAACACGGATGGTCTCATCGGAGCCCTGAGCCCAAAGAAAAGCAAGACATGTGGAAAAGGCCAGCTAAGGGCCCAGTGGATGCCAAGGGCCATGGAGTGGGGAGCAGAGAGTGTCCTGGGGTAACACAGAGCTGCAGTGAAAACTAACACTTGAAGGAGGAAGAATTCGCTGAGGAGGTAGGAAGTAGGAGGGACAATATCACCTTCTGGAGCACCGGAGTCAACAGAGAACAAAAAGGCCAACAGGGACATTTAATTTTTTTTTTTTAAATGAAAAAAACGAAAAGCTTTTCTGCTCATCTACTAATCTAAGCATCAAGTAGGGGAGTTAGACCTGGTTGTGGGATGAACAGGCACATGAAGGGCATGGGGCTGGGAAAGCCAGCCCACGAGAAAGGGAGCAATGCTATTTGTCTCAGAATTGGGATTCTGAAAGGTATAAGGACAGGACACAGAATCTTGTGACTGACCTAAGGGAGATGCCCGGGTCTTAGAAGACCCAGGAACATGTCTGAGAAAGCATCTTACCTCAGGTGGAAGGATGGGAAGCCCACAAGCTGCACACTTGGGGGCCAATACCCTGGGGAAAAACAAAGAAGCAGAAAAATGTACTTGTGTTGTTTCTAGGAGGCGAGGCCCCGAATAAGGCTGGCACCAGGAGGCTGCGAGGAGCCACCTTTTGCCCAGGTGGCACATCCTGGCACATCCCTCCAGCCCTCACCAGAAGACCGGAGCCTGGCTCGCTCTGTGGAACACGCTTCAGTGTTGCTTTGGGATTGTTCCCAGCTATAACAAAGACACCTGGATAAAGACTAACCTGGCTCTTCGCTCCCCTTGTGATGCCTAGTACAGCCCAGTAAACCCAGTGTGGTAGAAACCAACCCTGACTTGGTACCTGGCAAAGTTAGATAAAGCTGGAGCCACAGCACTTGGTAGCTTGGTGGAGTCCTCCCGAGACCAGGAAGCTGGTTACAGGGTTTGTTGACACTGTTCTACTTTTTCACTAAAGAGATGTGTCAACCAGTTCCTATCTGCTGGCATCTACTGACCCCCCAGGGCCCATGCTGTACCCTCAAAGCCATTAAGCCTTTGCTGACTCTGGACAAATGGTACAAGCTACTGTAATCATGGTCGTTTCCACTCTCTGCTGAGATCAGTGTGGCCTACGTGTATGGTTCCCGTCTGTCCCTCCCTCCTTACTTGTGGTAATCTCGAACACAGTAGATCTTGTTCTCCGAGTCCACGGTGAAGGGCACCCCGTCCAAACACTCGTTACAGATCACACATCGGAAACAGCCAGGATGGTAGGACTTCCCCAGGGCCTGCAGGATCTGGGGGCACAAAGGAGGAAAGGCAGAGACTTAGTGGAATTCCAGGGAAAGAAGGGACAGTGGGAGAAAGAGAAGTGCTCTGGGCAGAGGGGCCACATGTACAGTCACTCCATGTCACAAGCCATCCATGGGCTGTGTGTGTGTGCGCATTGGAGATATATGAGGGGATGGGTCTGGCGTTGCATGCTGATTGGTCTGTGTGATGTAAATGCACCTTTTCTCTTGTTCTGCCTGGGATCCCACAAAGCACCTGAAATGGGTGTAACTTGCCAAGATGTCAATCAATTGCTGACCACAAGACATCACAAAGCAAGACTCCACCTTTGAAACCCTATCTCCTGCTTTATTTGGTGAAGAACATTCCATCGAAGCTCCTCTATATGTCCCTCCTATAAAATAGAGAGATTCCAGGTATATGCTCTTTCCAGTGCTGTCCAGCATGAAGCTGATCCTTAAGGTCAAAGAGCCATCCTACCCTTGGTCTTAGAAACTTATGTCCGTGTGTTGTGTGGTTTCTTCGCCGTTTTCTTAGTTTATTGCTGCAGCCAGCTCCTTTGAACCCAGCTCATCTCGTCAGCCCAGCCACCTGGCAGGAACTTAACACGGAGCAGGCTCTCCCAAGAGTTTCACCTGGATGGAGGTCAAGGGAGCACAGGGATGGGAAGGCTGGTCTGTTTATATGTATGGACAGGAGTGGATCTATAAGAATCCTTCTCCTGCAACCTCTCAGGGTTGCTGAGCAGGGAGGGAATTAAGGGGACTCCTTTCCAATCCCCACCCACAGCAGGAAACTCTTTCCTAGAGAGGTATGCTGAGATAGGGCTGAGCCAATCCCAGGGCCAAAAGCCACCACAGAGAAGCAGGAAATGATGCAAAGCTGAGGCACAGAGGGATTCCTCACCAATTTGGCAAGCGGCAATTACATGAGAAAATGAAAGATAATTCTACGGGAAACGGCCATTTGGGGGGAAAAACCTTCTAACTTTAGCTTCTTGGGTGCTCCTCACATGTGGCGTGACTCCACAGTATGGTAATCAAGAAGCCCCAACTCAAGCCCTGGTTATCTCACATCCAAGTGTAAAAGCAAAGTCCCCAGTGGCAGCTGTTTTTAAACACAATGAAGACAAATACCCACAAACCTCCTTCTTCTCAGCATCATTTGTTCTGGATATGACACCTGGAACTGCTGACACCATCTTGAAACCAGGACACAGGCAAAGGGAGGAGGGTGGGTATGGAAAGAACACCCTTGGGGAGATCAGCAAGGAGCTGAATTAACTCACCCTGGGACCCCTTATCTCCAAACCTCACCGCTAAATCAGAGGTTCTGAAAGTGTGGTCCCTGGACCCACAGCTTCAGCATGACCTGGGAACCTGGTAAAAATGTATATCCTCAGACTCCATCCTGGACTTCCTGAATCAGAAACTGTGGGGTAAAGTTCTGTATTTTAATAAGATGACTCTGATGCATGCTAAATTAAGGAATCATTGGTTCGAGTTAAAATGAGTCTGTATTCTCCTATAATTTATAGTTGAAAGCAACTTCACTGACTCAATAGATTTGTCTCTGCAATTACCTGGGCCACAAAAGAGCAAAAACAATCTACACAAGTAAGGGAGCTCACAAACACCCATGCACAGAGAATGTACAGGCGGCCACCTGTCCCTAGTAGTGGAAGCCATGTAGGAAATCTCACACAGGCTGAAGGAAAGGGACTGGAAAGTCAGGACATTGTGAGACCCTGGGAAAGACATATCATGTTTCAGTTCCTTGCACTGGAAGCAGATAATTCTACACTGCACACACTCTAGCCAGCGTGGCAAGAGGTGGACTTTGTGCTCTGCTAGCTCACCTCTGAAGGCTCAGCTTTCACACTTCCTCATTCCCTCCTGGGTTTCACTACCTCAGAGGCCCCTCTGGATCCATAGTAAACTGCCAAAGAGGAAGAACAACTGCTGGGCTTTCAAAGTCCATTTGGCAATTTGGGCCTTGGAATGCATTTCCTCCAGACCAATGCTGCCTTGGCAGAAAGAGATCCTTAAATTAATTGAACCCATGACGTGCCTAAAGCAAGATTGTAAAAAAAAAAAAAAAAAAGTTATTTCATTCCATCTTGACTAGCTGTAATAATTCTGGTATGTAAGACTATGTCCTATTCCAGAATATACCCCTTTATTAACAAAGAGGGATATGAACAGACCATTTATACAGAGTTGGACCGTTGAAGCTCTGCTATAGAAATAAGCGTGGTATCTGAAAAAAATCTTGCAGTGTGTTATTAAAATTCTTGGCAGCAGTCAAGGGTTCTGTCTTTAAAATCCAGGCTTACTACCAGACAGACGTTCACCAAGAGGTTTTGAGTCTTCAAAAAGACCTGGGAGATTGCAGGTCCAACTTCCATGATCCCCTAGAGTAGAAAACCATCTCCCCAAATCAAGTGTTCCCCTTCCTAGATGCATATGTTGACCCTTACATCAAGAAATGGAGAATACTCCCCTCCCCAATCAGGACTGGCCTGTGACTTTATTTGATCAACAGAATAAGGAAGAAGTGATGTCCTGAGATTTTGGAGTCTGGGACTTAAGAGAACTGGCAGCTTCTGCTTCCTCTACCTTTTATGAGCCTGAACCAAACTACAGAAAGATCAGAGTCCACATGGGGAGTAGCCTAGGGGTGAGAGGTCATCTCAGAGGTTCCAGTTCAAGTGTGCCACCAGCTGAACAAAGCTAAGTGACTCCATCCAATGTCACGGAGAGCAGAAGAATCACCCTGCTGAGCCCCAACCTAATTCCTGACCCACAGTATCATGATAAATAATAAATCACTGTTGTTTTAAACTACTAAGTTTTGGGGTGGTTTATCATGTAGCAATAGATAAATGATATAACTTAAGGCCCAAGAAGACTTAGGACACCTATAAGTAGGAACAAGGAATAATAGTACTCATGAATTTGGACAATGCTGATCTCATATGCAGTGGGTTTGTCAGAAGAACTCTAAAAACAAGGACAAATTCTGCAAAAGAAATGGAGCCCTACAGAGTCTGGCAGGCAACTGGGGAAGGTAGGGGGAAGGGTACATGTCTCCTACATGCCTCCCCCTGAGGAAATAGGTAGAGGGCCCTGTTCCCCAGGAAGGCCCTGGCCACTAGTGAGGACGTGGCTAAGCAGGCTAAGCTCTGGTGCAATGTATCAATACTTCATGGCCACAGGCATTCTTCATGAATAGTGAGGACTCTGTTCACTGTTGTTTTATGAATGTTAGTATATAACCAGCAGAACGAGTGTTTATATCTGTCAAAGATGCACAAGAGAGTTCCCACCAGCATCATGCACGAAAAAAAAAAAAAGAAAAGAAAACACCCCAATTCCCATCAATTTCATACAATGGGATTCTACCTTGCAACAAAAATAAATGAAGGACCAAAAACACATCCCTAAGTGAGGAAAGACAGATTCAAAAGCTTCTATGCTCGCCGGACACGGTGCAGCACGCCTGCAATGGCAGCGGCTCAGGAGGCTGAGGCAAGAGGATCTTGAGTTCAAAGCCAGCCTCAGCAACAGCAAGGCACTAAGCAACTCAGTGAGATCCTGCCTCTACATAAACAAAATAGGGCTGGGGATGTGGCTCAGTGATAGAGTTGCCCTGAAGTCAATCCCCAGTACCCCCAGAAAACAAAAATTAAATACATCAACATCAAAAGCATCTATGTTCGACAATGCTTCTCTTATGATATTTCAGAACCAGCAAAACATATTAGTGGCAACGGAAGCCAAACAGCAGTCGCCACTGTGGGAATAAGATCTCAAGTGGAAGATGGCAAGAGGGACTTTCTGGGGTTCAAACAATGTCATGAATCTTTATCTGGGTGGTAGTTATGTGGGCAGGTACATGTGTAAAAAATTCATCAGCCACACCCAAAATTTGCACGCTTCACTCTGAGTTACTTATCAATAAAAAGGTTTAAAAAAAAAAAAAGAAGTAATGATTGGCGATTCTCTTCTCCAGAATGGAGTTGATGGATCATGAGAGAGAGAGGAATTTAATGCTTTCCAACTAAAGTATGTCACACAATCATTTCCTATGATCAGTAAATTAAAGACATTCTTAAAGGCAGGTTTCCAGTGGTGAACGATTCAATCCCTGTATTCATTAACTTCACAACCCAACCCCCTAGGGAAAAACTGTCCTTGCTGAAGAGACAAGGGCAAGCTCTAAGGGCAAGCTCTGAGAGCCAGCAGCCAAACAAGAGATAGAACACATACAACCAGGGCCTAATTCTACTGTCTGAGAAGTTAATGACAGGCCCCCAAACCTATCTTAGGAGCTTGAGCTGGACTGAATACAGGGGAAAAAACAACCCTATTCAACTGATTTTCTGCACTCAACTTCAAGTTGGCTGAGATTTCTGCAGTAAAACCAGGCTGCATTTGGCATGTACCTGAAATGCCACCAGATCACAGAGAAATCAGAGGGCCAATGTGATCCAAATAGTCCAGTGAAGGAGAGAACAAGATCAGAATCAACACTGTGCAGTCTGAATGATTAAAGCTGCGAATATTACAAAAAGCCAACAACGTGGGTTCTATTAGGGAAGCAGGCTGCACTTCACCGGGACTTCTTTTAATAAAACCAGCCGAGGCCACCAATTAAGATAATAAGCACTGTGCTCCATTATTAATTTCTTTTTTCCCCCCGCAACTGCCTCCTCCTCCCAAGATGCTATGATCTTGTTCAGCTGATCTGACTCACCATGTCCATGATCAGATGTCCACAAAGAAAACACCTGTCAGCAGACTGCTGGAAGCCAGAGTACTGCAGAAGAAAGGGAAAAGAAGTCAAACCCAGGCTGGGTGGATGAATCAGCCACTTTCCCACCAGACCAGAGAATCATAAGCAATTTATGAGAACGATGTGTCACTCTGGGCAGGAATCTGTCATTTTACCCGAGAACAATGCAGCCATACACTGAGTCAGGAGCTATCTTCTGCCACAAAAGCCACTACAAATACTAACACCACCACTCTAACAGCAGCTGTGCTGGGCACCTACTGTGTGCCAGGATTTATGTAAAAAGCTGAATTCCTAAATGCAGAGGTTCTCAAAGAGGAGTTCCGGAGCATCACCCCAGGAATAAGGGCTACCCTGGCATCTCCAGAAGATAGCCAGGGCCTGTCTGTCCAGCAGTGTGGCCTCCCAACAGAGCTGGGCAGTGCAGAGAATCCACCTCCTACTGTCTGGGTCCCCCCAGGCTCCTGGCCCTGTGTCTCTCTGGCCAGCACAGGGAGGGGAAGCTGGGTGACATACTCACCAGGAAGTCTTCCTCACAAAACACTTTGCCGTTGACAAAATAAAAGGCTTTTCCTCTCAGCTTCCGGCCTAAGGTAAAAAATACAAAGACAGTGTAAAAAGAGAAATGCTAATGTGCAATGAGAACAGAGTGAAAGGAAAGGCGATGTCTTTTTTTTTTTTTTTTAAACAGAAATAAACACATGTGTACAAAAAAAAAAAAAAAAAAAGAAATGCCAACTGCCAGTAAGTTTCCAGTTACTAAAAGATGCCATGATTCTCAGCCATGGGCAGGCTAAGACAGAAGAAAGGATCCCCTGGAAGCTGCTATTTGGTATGAAGCCCTGAGAGCTGAGGGAATCATCCTATGCCCACCTTCTGGACCTCCTCTCTGCTTAGAAAGAAGCCAGAAACCTCAGGCGACAAGAGGATAGAGGCACACACTGGAGCGGGGTGCCGGCAACAGTGTCTTACAAAGCTGCCATTTTCCACTGGCTTTTTATTTTTTGGTACTGAGGACTGAACCCAGGAGTGCTTAACCACTGAGCCACATGCCTAGCCTTTAAAAATATATTTTATTTACGGACAGGGTCTCACTGAGTTGCTTAGCACCTCTCTAAGTTGCTGAGGCTGGCTTTGAACTTGTGATCCTCCTGCCTCAGCCTCCTGAGCTACTTGAATTACAGGGGTGCGCCACGGCACCAGGCACTCCACCAGCATTTATGACAGCCACTTTGACATGTTCTCCAGGGGATGCTTGTGACAACCTACCAGGGAATTCTACAAATTGGTTAACTTTATTTCTTCTGAGTTGTAGAAAACACACACTATTGGAAGGAGTTTTTTGTCTCAAAAAATAAAAAGGACTAGTGATGTAGCTCAGCGATAAAGTGCCCCGGAATTCAATCCCCAGTCCAGAAAGGAAATAATTATATACATATACATCTATATATATAATTATTTCCTGTATATAATATATATAATTATATATAATTATTTTCTATCTATAGTATATATATATATACACATACATATATATCATGTAAAGAATGATTCTTTATATATCTTCATATGATAAACATTCTTTATATATACCATACTAAATGCTAACAAATCAATAAGAAAAAGCAAAATGAGCAAAAGGAAAAGAAAGAGTATAGAAAAGAAAACCTGTTAAACCTTGAATAATAGGCAAGGTTATTATAAAAACCTAATATCTACAATATACTAAAAAGATGTTCAATCCCAACAGCAATCAGGATAATGAAATTAAGGCCACAGATTCTATCTCAATCCCACAGATTCACAAAAATGACTAAATCCGACAACACCATGTCATGGTGATGCTGGTGCAAGGGTCCATTGGGACAACCCTGAGAACAATTTGTCAAGAGCTAAAAATTCCTATAACCTATAGCCCATTGCCCTTGAGAAGATCCCCATATGCGAAAAAGGAGGCGTACGTGCAGATGTTCATGCAAAGTTGCTTACAGAAAAACGAGAAGTGTCTTCCGTGTTTCCCAAAATAGAAGAATTGATAAACAAACTGAGAAAGAATTTGAAATTATATTCAATGGATGTGATTCTACTCAGCAGTCAATGTGAAGAAGCTAGATCTATACGTATCATTATTAATTGAACGAAAATTACGAATAAGGCAAATTTTCCAAACATACATCAATATGACATACATAAGCTCAAGCACACACACATGAACTAGCACTAGATTTGTTTTACTGGCAGTTGTTCATGTGAAACAGTAGGGACACTGGGACTGGAAAGAGCCATGCTCAATCCATTACAGCAGCTGCCCCGGGGAAGAAAGGGATGGGATGGGAAGGGCAACCAAGAGGATTTTCATCATCTATAATACTTTACATCCCTTATAAAAATATATAGAGCCCAAATGACAATGTAGAAGTGTCTGTGCGATCTGGGTGATAGGTAAATAAGGGTTATTTCCCACCATACTTTCCTATAGTTCTAAACACACACACATGCACATGTGCGTGCACGCACATACACCCTGTAGATAAAACACTACAACCAAAGATGATATCCCTACACTACATGACAGAAAAGGATTTCACCTTAAATTATGCAAATAACTCAATAAATAGCACTATATGAAAAACGGGCAAAGAATGGGAAAAGACAAACCACAAAGGAGGTATGAAGACCAATAACTGGAAGGAAATCTTCAGCTTTCTGCATGATTTAAAAAGACTAAAAACCGAATGAAATGGGGGTGGGATGGGGCTCAGACACCATGACCCTGTCTCTGAATAAAAAAAATAAAAAGGGCTAGGGATATAGTTCCGGGGTAAGTGTCCCTAGGTTCAATCCAGTAACCCCCCCCCCAAAAAAAAAGATAATTGGGTAAGAGCTGATCTGCTGCCCTCGATCCCTTCCCAAGAGCAAAGCGGCAAGGACAGAAAAATACCACATAATCAGAAAGGTTGAAAGCTTCACAACCAGAAGAAAAAACAGGTCACACATTGTTGATTGCAATTAAAGTCCAAGACTTCCCACAGAGATGAATCCTGTTCTGAAAAGGGGAGACAGTCAGGCTGCAGTTTCGGATGGGACCACTAGAGAGAGCAAGGAGGACACCAGAAACTCACACTGGAATTCCCAGAGCAGGCTGAGCCTCCTCATCCAATGTGAGAGGAGCCGACTGCTTCCAGGAATGGGGACTGGGAAGTGCTAAGAAATCTGAGCAGGAAACCATTTTTTGTTTTACTAGGGGGCAGATGACCTCTATTCCAAAAATCACCAAGGGAAGACTATTCAACATGCAAAGCCCCGAGTCCTCTAGCGTGCTCACACACAGACTATTGGGCTTTTTCACCTACTAGATCAACTTTAAGTGCTGGGGATTGCCATCACTGCATATTCTTCTAAACGACTGATGAGAGCATAGGTGATTAACTCTCCTTGGAAGGAAAAACTCTAAAACGTTTATCCCTGACTCAGTGGGGCTATCTGGGACTCAACTTTGGAAAGGATTAAAAATATGGATAAATATTTACTTAGATTTAAACCAGTGGCCTTAAAAGAATGATCACCAAAGTGTGAGGCAGAAATAAGATATGCCATGGTGTTGGTATCATGGAGCAGGACAAGGATACAAGGACTGGCTATGCTTCGAAATCACTCCCAACTTTTGGGGTTTCCTTTTCTCCTCACAAAAATATGATGTTTGTTTATTCAGGATCCAACCCAGGGCCTCACATCGCTGGGCAAGCATTTTACCACTGAGCTACACCCCTGGCCCACAACAGGACACTTGAGTGTTAAATGTCTTTGTTTCATAAGTAAGGAATAAGTAAGGTTCACTTGGGTGAACCTCAACCCAAGTGCGGGGTGGGCAGGCTGGGAACTCAGGTCTGGGACTCTGAAGCCCACGCTTGATTAAAGTAAACCACGGGACCATCCACCATGATGTAATGCTCACTGAACACACACCTATATGCAGAACCCTGTTTCTCTCTTCCTACCAGAGGATGGAGAAGGGAATTTTCATTATTTAAGGAGTTTTTATGTACTGACCCCTTCACTTACATCATATCACACTTAAGTACCATGTACATGTGTGTAAAACTTCCTTGTGAGGACACACATTTGGATATAATCTGATTGATGACTGGCTCCCATCTCCCACCTGTAACAGGTGAAGTTACAACTCATTTCTCTTTCTCAAAGGAAGGGGAAATAGTGGGTATTACTGTACGTCCAGTTTTACTTGTCACAGTAAATGGCCTTCAGGGAAGCTTCAGTCAAAAAACAGACTAAAATCTATATAATTTTTGGAGAAAAGGCACACTGAAGAGTAAGGCCAGGCAGGGAACAGCAAGCAACCTGGCCTTGAGAAGAATGAAAGAAAAACACAGTGCTGGGGATGTGGCTCAGTAGTTGAGCATCCCTGGGTTTATCCCCACTATCATGAAGGAAGGAAGGAAGGGAGGGAGGGAAGAAGGGAGGGAGACGAGACATGAACTAAATCCATGCTAAATCACTCCAGATCTCACCAATGAAAGACACCAACTAGCCTAGAAATTCCTGGCACTGCTGCCACTTGACTGAAAGTTCCAATCAAGGACAGGATCCAGAAGATCCTCATTAACGTCTACGTTATAGCACCTAACCACCACTCGGTGGCACCAAATCATAGCCTGAACCAGGACGGACTGGGGCTGCACAACCCACTGAGAATTCATGGCTGGCAGGGGAGGCACGATGAGGCCAGCTCATCAACCTTCTGATATTGTGCCTCTGCATTTTAGCATCTGAACCTCACTTACTGTATTATGCTGGCGCTTTAGTGAATCTTCATTTTGCCAATGGGGAAACTAAAAGAGGTCAGTTGAACTTACCCACATAGCTAAAATTTTAAAATGTTGACATTCGAACCCAAGTCATTGCAGGGCAAAGTCCAATACTGTCCACCCTGGGGACCACTGAGTTAGATTACCCCTCAGGCCCGTCTTTGAACCAGCATTTTCCACTTGATACAATTCATCTTGGTCAAGTCAAAGTTCTAAGACCTAGACTATGACCTAGATAATTAGCCTCCAACAACAACAACAACAAAAAATGTTGGGGTAGAACTGTCAGAGTTAGATTTTTAAAATTGTAGTTTCAGAGTCACCCTGATTCCTGATGAGGAATTCCCACCCCACCCCACCCCCACCAGGAAAAAGCTACTAATATGCACACTAAGCATATAGCAAAGAACTGGGCTTTCCTGAGTTCTGTATTACAGCAAAGATGTCCTTTTCCTATTTAACATGGTTTATGAAATATTAACTGATATAAGCGCACAGAGAATCAACTACAAAAGACACTTTCCATGGATGCAGTGAATGAATATTTTATATTTGCCTTCAGGGAACCTTCAGTCAAAAAGAAAAAAAAAAAAGCATCTGATAAAGTCAGTGTGGATTAATGAGGGACACAGCGAGGGTGGCAAAGAGAGGCCAGCCATTTACTGTGACAAGTAAAACTGGACGTACAGTAATACCCACTATTTCCCCTTCCTTTGAGAAAGAGAAGTGAGTTGTAACTTCACCGCAAATTTCAGTTCCCAAATAACCTCTCCAACAAGTAAAAATGCAGGGTTTTCCCAATCATGATCGAACTTCCTGAGAAAAGGAAGTAAAAAATTAGCACAACATCATCATCTACATTGTATTTTTATTGTCCTGTCACAATTAATAACCTCTACCTGTTACCTACAGTGGCTGCCAGTCACACGAAGCTATTTGCATATAAGTTGGATTAAAAGTTCAGTTCCAGTTCTTGAACTAGTACATTTCAAGTATTAGATGGCCGCTTGGGTCCAGATAGCTCTAGAACATTCGCATCATAGCACAAAATTCTACCTCATCTACTCCTTCAAACAGCTGTTTCCAGAGGAGGGTAACTCTTAAAAGGTATTGCTAATAATAAAGCAACAGAAAGAAACCAACTGACTTGCTTCAGCTCAAATGAAATGGATATCCAACTTGGATTATGCAGGCTCACCTGTCTTGGTAAGCCAGGGAACATGGCAGAAAGGTGGAAAGTGGAAATGTACTCAGGCTTGGGGTCCGAACATACCTTTGCCTCTTCCCAGAAAGAAGACCTTGGCCTGTCACCTAACCCCTTCAGGTTCCTTGGCAGAAGGTGTAGAGTAGGGCCAGGACAGAACTGGGAATCACAGTCGGGAACCCAGCAGAGAACCAGCTCCTATGAAGTATCTGTCTTAAGTTACTATTGCCAGGGTCCCTTTAATGACCTTCAGTTTCCTCATATGAAAGCTACATGAGCTAAAATTCACAACCACTGTCATCTCCCTCTTTGTCCAAATCCTCCACGTCACTACTTCCTTCTCGGTTTATTTGTGGTAAAGGGCCTGGTTTGGAGGTTGTTTTATTTTAATTTCCACCTGTCAGATTTTATTTTCTTATAAAATACAGTAATATAGAAAAATGAAACATAAAATCCAAGCCTCAATTATAGTTATTATCTAATTCAACTGACACAAAGTCACCATGACACATTGTTACAAAACTTCCTAAATACCCTCCACCTCTGTGCTCCTCTCCTATGGGCTGGTCTGAGGACCACCCTTTGAGTAGCCCTGCTTCATGCTCCAGTTCTCGTCTCACTTGCCACTCCCAGGTTGCTTGATTGGTAGGTTGGTTGACTGATTTATCTTAACAGTTTCATAGAGTCATTCTTTTTGTTTTTCATTCCTACTATTCTAGGCCATTATCATCTAGATCAGGGAGGAGAACATGGCAGAGATTAAAAACCCAGAGATGTGCCAAGGTTCTTCTTTGAGCATTCAGCAGTGTGTGCTGACTGGCTCATGCATGTGAGGGAACTAATCAAGGTCAGGGACAGGCATCTGAAGGATGAGCAAAAACAATGCTTGATGTTTGCTCACAAGGGCTGGAGGCAGTGCCAATTCCCACCAGCGCCAGAAGTGAGGAACCGTGAGCCCTAGCCTGAGCTCTGCTTCGAACTCACCTAACAAACCATAAAAGCAAGACTGGAAAGACCATTTCCAAACAACTTAACTGCATCCTGGAACAACACAGCTCAGAAGATTTAAAGAACACAAAATATCCGGGACTCAATTAAAAAAAAACTTTCAATGTCTGCCATCCAATCAAAGGTCACCAGGCATAGAGAGGCAGGAAAACATGACCCATAGTGAAGAGAACAAACCTGGCACAGATATTACCATAAACAGAGAAGGGAAATGATGGCTACTTATTACTATATTCCACATGTCCAAATGTTAAATAGCACCATGGAAGATATTTTAAAAACCCCAACTGAACTCTAAGAGGTAAGAACTAAAATGTCGGGCATGAAAAAAAAAAAAAATTAGATGAGTTAATGGCAAATTACACATAAGTAAGCTATGGGACAATCTCAAGATGCTTAATATAAGGATCCCTGGAGTCCCTGAAGCAGAGGGGAGGAAGGGTGTAGCAGAAAACTTTGAAAAAAATAACATCAAAACATTTTCAGCTGGGTGCAGTGGCGCACGCCTGTAATCCCAGCGGCTTGGCAGACTGAGGGAGGAGGATCACAAGTTCAAAGCCAGCCTCAGCAACAGCAAGATGCTAAGCAACTCAGTGAGACCCTGTCTCTAAATAAAATACAAAATGCGGCTGGGGATGTGGCTCAGTGGTTGAGTGCCCCTGAATTCAATCCCCAGTACCAAAAAAAAAAAAAAAAAAAAAAAAATCAAAGATGCCTATGTAGGTACAGCATACATTTATTTTGTTTCCTTTTGATATTGAGTTACAAATTATTTTCTTCTTCCATGTACATTTTTTATTATATCACTATATTGAATGGGTGATATTTAAAATGCAACAAAATGATAAATTCTACTGATAATTTCTTACTAATCAGTAAACTCTTATTAGAAAAGATTTTGGAATTAGACTCTTTTTTATGTACAGTCCAATATCTACATGTGACCATTTAAAATAATTAATTAAAAATGAAATAAAATGAAGAATTCAGTTCCTCAGTCACATTAGCCACATTTCAAATGCTCCAAAGTCACCTGTGTCCAGGGGCTGCTGTCATGGACAGTGCAAGTCTAGAGTTGAGAGGCCAGAGGGAAAAAGTCCAGAGGAAAGCAGAGGGGCAGGTAAGCAGGACAGCCGCAGAGCCAGGACAAGTTCCCAACCTTGGTGTTGATCCCTAGGACGCGCGCCCCACATGTTGGCAGTCCTCTCTCTCTCTGCAGGTAGAGCCAAGAATCTGCATGGTCACAGGCTCCTTATGGCCATGACTAATTCACAGTAAAGGCTCAGAATGTGGGCATGGCAATCGAGGTGTAGGTCACACCCAAGTTACACTCTGAAGTACAGTTCAGATCCCGCAGGCTGTTCATGGGATACGCAGGAAGATGCTGATATTGTCCTGCTCTCTGGGACTTCATGACCTTTGATGGGGCCACAAAGTCTGGCCTGGCAAATCAAGTCTGGCCTCCATTCCAGTGCACCCTTGAGATGAACCCAAGGGACCTCTGAAAACCCACCGAGTCAAAATCACTCCTCTGCACACTCCTGACCCACGCAGCCCTCTGCCCGGCTCCAGTCTATTTGAGTTGTTCCCTGACCTCTTCTCGCCCACTGACTTCCTTCAGTGTCTACCCACTCTTCCTTTCCCACATTCCTGATCTTCAGTTTCTCCCTTAGACCCAGCTGACTCACTCGGCTCATACAGAAATGGGGAATGTGATGAGAAACACTGGGGCAATTGAATGGCTCAGAAATTCAGAATCAAAGGCCTTAAAAGAGAGAGACCTCCGATCAGAGCCCTCAGCTCATTGTCTCCTCTGGGGCATCCCAGAACTGATACCACCCATCCTATTCCAAGTCCCGGGCAATCTCCTGCCCTCAGAACCCGAGGGTAGCTGAGTACCTCAGTCTTCATTGTCACACAGCCCTGAGGCAAACTGGAGAAGTCCAGGAGGAGCCCATGCCCAGCGCCAGGTTCCTTCCTCTGGCACGTGTTCTTTCTAAGCAAAGATCACTTTAGGAGAGTGGTCTTGAGTGAGGGCTCCGGATCCGCGTGGTCTTGGGTTCGAGTGCCAACCACACTACTTAAGAGCAGTGTAACCAACAACAAGCAGATTGACTCTCCAACCCACTAAATGCTTGACTATAAAAGGACGGTAAAAATAATGCTGATCTGACTGGATTGTGACAAGGACTCACTCAGCGAGCAGCTGTGGGTGAAGGGCTTATGTGGCCCTGGGCCCACAGCAAGCTGGAGAGTATAGACACATGTGTATAGACACAGAATGATGACTGCTGCCGCAGGCAGCCGTGATCAGCTGGGTGAAGCTCAACCAAGTCAGAGGTGTGAGCATTTCCAGAGGCGAGCCTGCCGAGGTCACTTACAGAGTCAACGGAACAGGTGGAGGCTTTCAGAGGTGGTATCGAGACTTTGTAAGAAAAACAAAATAGCTGACAAGAGCCTTCCTGTAATTCAGAGGTGAACTTACCTGGGGGTCAAAGTGTGTATTCATTCACAAAAAAACCTCTGATCCAGGGGTAGGCTGAGTTCTACTGTCCTATTTACCTCAGCTGACAACATGATGTTCTGTGAGTGTTCGACGCAGCCTTTGCCTAACTAGGCAAAGGCTAACTCGGACAGACTTTCCACTGGTCCAGTATGAGTAATGGATTCCAGGACTAGAGTCGGTCACCATCTTTAGGAGGCATGGCATTGGGTTTTCGGAAGGCGAGATAAGGAATGGCATGAATTCTCATTTTGCTAAGGCTGGCAGATCACAGCGCATCCCCTCGCCCAGGAATATAAACACGAGCCTCCTCCACTGAAATCAACCTGCTCTGGCCTTTGCATCCCAGCACTATCCCCTGAGGGGACATGGTCCAGCCCTCTGTGGCTCTCCTCATTCCTTGGAGCCTTGAGACCAGCTGCCTCCCGAACACCCCAAGTTCCATGGGCTCCTGGAGGGAGAGTATGTGGGCTGAGGGCTCTGACATTTTCCAGTTCTTACAGCTGAAAATTTATAGCAACTGTGAATGCAACGTAGCCAACAGGTTTAACCTCGGCTCTGGGATGGAATTTGGTTGTTACAAAATGAACAAAATCTTATTTTGGGGGACCTAAGACTGCCTGGGGTGAGAATGCAGGGCCTCTCCTTTCTCCCTAAGAGTCTGTTCTAGAAGGTGCCCAGGAGAACTCCACTTGACCCCTCAAGTCGGCACACTCTTCCTTCTCATTCCACCTCTCCAGAGCTACACAGGCGCCAGCTTCTCCTCCTGACAGGCCACTCCACACACACGCCTGCGTGGCCACTGGACCCCCCCTCCACAGGGTGTGCCCATGGCCTCTGGAGAGTAACCAGCCAGGAGCCAGGGCCACGTCAGATGGGCGTGGCCTGAGTGGGGAGAAGGGAGACCTCAGCACACATTGCCATGGCAACCACACTCAAGGCCCAAAACCTAAGGAAGAAGAAAACTTTAGCAAACCACAGAGACACCCACACATTGCTCCCTGAGTAAGTATTCTGGAAAACCGAGCAGACAATTCAGGGAGGGGGTGGATGCACAAAGACACTCACTATGTGTGATTACATGAAAACCTGAAACAGGCTCAAGGCCATGACGCCCTGTACAGCTCAGCGGACCACCATGTACTGGTGACATATTACTATGAAATTAACGCTAAGTCAGAAAAGATACAATATTTCTATTCTATCATCACAACTCTAAAATAAAGTGTGGATATATTTGGACAAAAATGGGTAGAGAAAACTGAAGGCAAGGCTGCTCTTCTACAATGCTAACATGAGGGTTTCTGTCTTTAAATTTTCCTCTGTGGGCTGGGGTTGTGGCTCAGTGGTAGAGCACTTGCCTAGCATGTGTGAGGCACTGGGTTCATACCTCGGCACCACATTAAAAAATAAATACATAAATAAAGGTGCTGTGTCTATCTTAAAAAATTTTTCCTTTGCGGTTTTCATGTGGTTTGCACAACTCAAAGTGAACTAAACACCTCCGCCTCTCATCAGAGGATGGGGAAATGTACATATCTATCTGTTCAGTAAACCCACCTTGGTGCCCAAGAGAATCTGTACCTATCCGCCTATAGGCAAAGGCTTGCCGACTCCTGGCAGAATACCATGGAGCCTTGCAGGCCCCAGGAAGATGCGAGCAGGAGCCTTCCACTAGCCTCTGTCTCGTGAGGGAGGGGGCTTTCTGCCCTCCATTCAGGACAGAGCTGCGGGCTCTGGGAGTACTTCACTACATCCTTCAATGTTTCTCAACATCCCATAACTTGCGCCATAGTCACCCAACCTCTCTGGTTTGTATCATTCCTTCAGTTTCTGGGACAAGGACCCAGGATACTGGCACCTTTGGCCTATTCTTTGTGTTGTGTATGTGTCTTGGTCCATTTTCTGTTGTTATAACTGAAGAGCACAGACTGGTAGTTTATAAGAATACAGGTTTATTCAGCTCACAGTTCTGGAGGTCTGAGGGTGGAGATCCATATCTGATGAGGTCCTTTTTGGTAATGAGGACTTGGCACAGTACCAGGCAGCACAGGGCATCTCTTGGTGAGATGGAACAAGCCTGTATCAGCTCAGGTCTCCTCCACTAATGCAGAGCCACTAATGCAATCATGGAGCGTCACCCTCATTGACCTCATCTAATGCTGTTTGCATCCCAACAACACATGACTTCAGGGATTAAGTTTCAACATGAGTTTTGGAGGGGACGAACACCCCAACCATAGCAGTACCTAAGTAATAAACTGTTTGAACCTCTTAAGAACCTTGCTATCTTTACCAGTCAAACCAGTGAGATGTCGGCCTGGCTTTATAAATGTATGTGAGCTTGACTGTATCTCAACATTATACTTTTTTTTTTTTTGAGAGAGAGAGAATTTTAATATTTATTTTTTAGTTTTCGGCGGACACAACATCTTTGTTTGTATGTGGTGCTGAGGATGGAACCCGGGACGCACGCATGCCAGGCGAGCGCGCTACCGCTTGAGCTACATCCCCAGCCCTCAACATTATATTTTAAATGCGAATCAATAAAATCCAAGAAATGTGTGTGCAGACCTACAGATATACACATATAGCCATAATCTAGTTTTAAATACCATAGAGAGAGGCTCAGCAACAGTTTGCCTACCATGCATGAGGCCCTGGGTTCAATTCCCAGCACTGCAGGAAAAATAAAAAATTTAAGGATAAATACCATGTATGTAGTAGAGTTTTTCTCAGTGCGGAGCATTGTTTGGTTTTCTTTGTGAGGTGTGGCCAAGGAATTAATCAAGGGCTTCATTTTGCTAAGGATACACTCTACCACTAACCCTAACCCTAACCCTAACCCTAACCCTCCAGACCTATATGAGGTTTTAAGCTAGATTATTTTCTAGTTTAAAATGAAAAACAAAATGGAAAAATAGAAAATGTATAGGGGGCTAGGGATGTAGCTCAGTGGTAGAGCAGTTGCCCAGTATGCACAAGGCTCTGGGTTTGATCCCCAGCACCCAAAAAAACAAACCAAAAAAGCACATACACATATATTCTGAAATACACTAATCAGGCTCTATTATCAGAACATGAAAAAGAACAAAAAAAAACATCTTATTTTGCGTGAGTCAGAGAAATGGGAACATATAAGTCAAACCTAGAGGCAGGAGCCCTAGTTGCTGGTGCTAGTTCAGCTGCCAGGTTTTGGACCTTGAAAACATCTCTCTTTTTTTCTTTGAACTGAGAATTGAACCCAGGAGTGCTTTACCCCTGAGCCACACCTCTGGTCATTTTTGAGACAGGATCTTGCTAAATTGCTGAGGCTGGCCTTGAACTTGTGAGGCTGGGCCTTGAACTTCATGAGTGGCTGGGATTACAGGCATGCACCACCATTCCTGGCTCTTTGAAAACGTCTCTCCACTCTCTGCCCCCATTTTCTCTTCTAAGAAAGGGGTAAACTGGACCCTCCCTGGCCCCTCAGTGTGCCGTCTCCATGGTGCTGAAGCTCACTGAGACACACTCGAGGACCTGCAGAGCTGGAACACAGCACCGGGCGCCTCCTCCCCCTGCTGAAAGCCAAGTTAAAGGGCAGCAATAAGTCAACTGAACAAAGACAAATGACTTCTAGTGCCCAAAAGAAGCTGCTTCGACACATGCCTGGCTCTCCAATATGCCAACTGCTCCATACAATGGAGAGACGCGGGTGACAGAAGGAGTGTCTGCCCCATGGCACACAGCACCCTGCTGAGCTTGCGCACAAGCACAGCTCCTTCAACAGCTCTGTTCTAGGGCTTGTGTGCTGGCACCAGAGCATGACGTCACGAACAAGCAAGGAAAATGTGCCAGATTCAGAAGCCAAGGTTCCTTCCTGCAAGAGGAGGAACCTGAGTGGGGTCTTCAGGCTGGACAGATTTTAAATGCACAAAATGAGTGAGAAGAAGAGACTGCAGGGAACAGTGTGGCTACAGGTGTGGAAGTGGGAAAGAGAAATCCAGTTTAGCTGTGATAGGAAGCAGGAAGTGAGGGGACAGGGACTAGACTACGAACATATCAAGAAAACCCACATCAGCTCTGTCATTAAGTATCTGCGCTGGCTACAACTGGAAACAATGTAAACCTATTCCATGAAGGAATAGAGCGCTATTCCAGCAGCCACAGGTAGAACCAGCTGATTCACCTACAATGGTGTCCCTTAAAATCTCTTTGTTGAAAGCCCAACCTCCAACACAGTGGGTACGGAGGTAGGGCCTTTGGGAGGTGACGCCCTCATGAATGGATCTTGTGCCCTTCTGAGAGGCCCCAGAAAGCTCAGTCCCCCTTTTATAAGCACCCAGAGATGACCATCTAGGAACCAGAAAGAGACATCCTTCCCAGACACCAAATCAGCTGGCACCTCAATAATGAACTTCCCCGCTTCTATTACCATGATAAATCAATGTCTGTTTGTAAGTCACTCAGTCCAAGGTGCTGTGACGTTACAGCAGCCCAGAACACCGAGACACTCATCCATAGGCTTTTCTCCCCAAAGGCTTCCCTAGTACAAATAGTAACTGCTTAAGGTGAAAAACAACCTCTGATTCATATTTATTTGCTTTCTTTTGGTAAACAGAGCAAATATTGATAAATACCTGTGGAAATCAAAGGTCAAAGATAATTTGGGGGGAAGATACAGGGGATTGAACCCAGAGGCGCTTAACCACCAAGTCACATCCTCAGCCCTTTTTGAGACAGGGTCTTGCTAAGTTGCTTAGAGCCTTGCAAATTTGCTGAGGCTGGCCTTAAACCTGCAATCCTTCTGTCTCACTTCCTGAGCTTCTGGGATTACAGGCATGCACCACAGAACCTGGCCAGAGATAATTTTTAAAGGACTATCTGATTGCAACTCCCATTCAGATAAATCACAAACACAAGTCAAAGATTTTTATTGAACTCATGTCAACTCACATGGCCAACTGGGAGAATGCAAAGAGCCACATGTACAGGCCATCGGAAGGCAGAAATCAATTTGCTTACTAGATGCAAAACTGGTCAAGCTCCACAAAGCAACCATGATCAACTGCATCACCACCACACACAGTCTGCACTGCTGTGAACGAGCCGTATGCATCACCACCAGCAGTCCCCTGGTGACAGTGTCACAGAACTCAAAGACCAAGACAATCGAAGACCACACAACTCCTAGGTGTTTCCACTGAGGACACCCAGATTTCCAGGTCAAAATCTCTTCCAGCTTTTCCCTACAAAGTGAACAATGACCAACACATGAACTGAACTTTAAGGCATGTGTTTTGGGGGAACCGGAGTGAGGACTCAAGTGCAAGGAGAGAACTCAAGCTTCTGCCTGGACCTTCAGGGCTCAGCAGGTAGGGAGTCAGGTCCATACACTGGGCAGCTCTGCACTGGGAATCGGGTCATGCCACAAACCAGCCACAAGCCAGCCACAAGCAGGTTCGTCCCTTCCCTTGCCAGGAGGTTTGGAAATGAGGTGCCGGATACTAAATCAGTGTACTCAGTCCAAACCACCCACGGGAGGCACCTGAGGAGCTTTGAAAAAATATCCTTGACCCCCTCTAGGAGTTCCACCCCTTCTGATTCTGCTGGTCCCGGTGGAGCTCACTGGTTTTTAAATCTCCCAGGTAATTCTAATGAGCTGCCAGGATGGAGCTTCACCATCCAGACAGTAACAAAGACCCCTTCATCCTTGACATTCTGTGTAATGATTCCTTTTCACCGAGAGCTGATAATCTCAGTATAGAACTGGAAAACATCAGTGGGACATTTTCCAAAAATGCTCCTCAAAAATTAATCCTTGGTAGAAATCAGAAAATAAGCACAATTCATGCTTTGGTCAGACTTGGCACCCATCCTGCATGATGGACTCTTTCACTGGGGCAGCTGCCATTAAAGGACCCAAAGGATCCATCTCCTGATTTCCCACTATAATCTTAATGCACGCCCTGAAGTATGCAAAAAGACACCTGGTCAAGCTCCACAAAGCAATCATGATCAACTGCACCACCACTACACACAGTCTGCACTGCTGTGAATGAGCCATGTGCATCACCACCAGCAGTCCCCTAGTGACAGTGCTAACGAGCAAAGAGTACACAGGCATGCATGCACACACACAATGACATAAACACAAACACATACACACACCTCACATTCATACAGCAGCTTCTAAGTCAAAGATTGGAGTCAAAGAGTTATAAAGTGGCCTGCCTCACATAGAGTTAAGTGACTGATGAACAACCTTCTAGTTAAGTGGTCCATACAGTGGGGGAGATAACTGACAACAGGGTAGACTTGTGGAACCCCAACATCCCCCTCCCTTCATTCTTCTGAGGCCTCTCCCCATTGTCAGGGATCCATGCAACTTGTCGCCAAAATCACAGGCGACCTTGAGTACATTCTGATGCATCACCTTATGCTGAACACCCTCGTGCTGGTGGTAAGAATCTAGCTTAAAGGACACTTCTGGCTAGAGATGGGCTCAGTAGTGGAGTGCTTGCATAGCATGCATGAGGCCCATGCTCTTCCCTCTCCCCACCTCCTCGGTCCCCACAGTCCTCTTCTTCCACCACACAACCCACACTTACTGCAAGCCGCACAGGTGAAACAGGCATCATGGTAGAGGTTCCCCATAGCCTGGCAGGCCTGGCCTGCCCCAAATACTCCTTTGCTGCATTTCACACAGGCTCCTGCAAGGCAAGAACACACCAGTGAGTCAGAAAGGGAATGGGCGAAAACCAAGTCATAAAACAGCCAATGAGTGAAGCGAGATGCCACCCCTCCCCCAGCAATCAGCCTGTCACTAGAAATGTATTTCCATCACCCTCTCGCCCTTCTGAAGGTCAGTCCTTTCAACTGCAGAAAACCACCACCAGGCTGGACTTCAGGCCTCACACTGTCCTCCACACTGTCATGTTCATGTTCAGAATACCTCGCTGGGTCAACCCACAACCCTGCCCAGAACTTTCAAAGGTTCCCATATTTATATAACTGCCCCTTTCCGCCCTCCACAGATGCTCAGGAGCAGCCTGAGACTGCCTGCAGAAAAGGAGATGCGAGATACACCTCATGAGTCGGTGTAACCCTGTGGGCCCAGACAGAAGGGAACTCGGCTTGTCAGGGTTTAACCCAACGCCCTCTCCCCGTTGCTCATAAAGCAAACAGCACAATGAATAGCACCTTCAAGTGGACATTGTGACAACCTCCCAAGACTTCCTGCTACTTTATCACTTCCTCCTCTCTCTGTACCCTGTCCACCAACGCTCTCTTCCAGTTCCCCTTTCTCTGAGGCCCGGGACCTGCTCCCTCCGGTTCTCTGTGCTTGAGCTTCATCCCTGGGGCTGCTGGCATCCTTTCGCACCACTCTGACCACTGAGCACAGATACAAAGCAAGGAAAGAAGCCACTTGTGTCCAAACCGTCGGTCACAGAGCGAGGACAATCCCATACAAAGCCGCGTCAGTAGGAAAATATTTCATCTATGTTGCGTGTAGTAAATGGATAGAAAAATCCTTTGTAGATAGGAAAAAAAAACAAGAAATGCAAGTGTCACATTCTAGGAAAGAAGGTACTTACCGAGGGCTAGAGCCTGGACTGGGAGTTTTTAATCTCTGAGTTTTCAATTCATGTCACACACACAGGGCCCCTCACATAATGAGGGAGCACCTTCCTCCACCCTCTAACACACAACATGTTCAGGGGCTCAAACCCAAGGCCCCCCTGCCCTGGATCTCCTCCTGCCACCTGGCCTGCCCTCCATTCTGCCTTACTTCCCCACACACGCCGTGTGCCTAGGACTTCAACAGTAAGGCCTCTCCCATGAAGATGCGTGGCTCACAGTCCCTTCTGCCCTCCTGCCAAGGACACTGCTGCTGAGTGCCTTCCAACTGCCCCTCCAGTCGGTACAGCATCAATCCACCCACAAACACTCCTCCATCTCTTGTGACCTGGCTCTCTGCAAACACTATCAATAGGATGAGACTGCACTTGCGCCCCTATTTGGGGAAACTGGCCTCTGCCATGGCTGACAGGTGGGTTGCCCATCCTCACCTGAATCCTGCACTGAGCCTAAGTGGCCCAGGCTGAGAAAAGGCTGGGGTTCCACAAGAAGAAAAAAAGCAAGCCACTAGCTTCCCTCTGCTTTCCCAGGGCCTTTAGGCTATCAGATTTATAGACATGCTCAGCAGAGGGGAGTGAGAAAGCGCCATCACCTATTACTGGAATAATCCAGACTCAAAAGCCAGGAGGAAAGTGAGGGGAGTAAGGGAATGAACTTTTAGGGGGAAGCCGGGGTGGTGCACATCTGTAACCCCAGCAGTTTGGAGGTTGAGGCTGGAGGATCTCAAGTTCAAGCCCCAACTAGGCAACTTAGTGAGACTTGGTCTCAAAAAAACAATAAAAAGAAGGGCTGGGTGGGGTGGAGGTAACTCCACTGGGTTTGATCCCTGGAACCACCAAAAAAAGAAAAAAGAAAAAAAAAACACCCCGTCAAGAGGAGTGAGGAAGAGGACATTTTCCCCTGCAATTTGACTTTCTGCCCTAGAATCCATTCTCTAAACTACAGCTAGAGTGATCTTTTCTAAAAACAGCTTTAATGAGGTTTAAGTGTCACACAATAAACTGCACACATTTAAAGGGTGAGATCTGATAAGTTTTGACATATGCATGCACCTGTGAAATCACCACCCTACAATGAAGATAGTAAACACACCCAGCACCGAGTCCACAGCTCTGCGGGCCTTTTGCAAGCCCAAGCTCCTTCCTCTCCTGTCCCCGGGCAACCGCTGCTCCCCTCTGTCATCACAGATTACTTTGTGTTGTCGAGAGTTCCTGTAAGTGGAATCTGGAGCATGTACTCCTCTTCATCTGGTTTCTTTCGCTTGGCATAATTATTTTGAGATATATCCAAGTTCTTTTGTGTATCAATAGTTTATTCCTTCTTATTGCCACACAGTATTGAATTATAAGGACACAGCACATTTCGTTTATCCATTCACATGTTGATGCGCATACAAGATGCTTCCAGTTTGGGGCTATTACAAATAAAGCCGCTATCAATATTTGCATTCAAATGTTTGCATGGACATTGTTATGGTTTGGATGTGAGGTGTCCCCCAAAAGCTCACATGTGAGACAATGGAAGAAAGTTCAGAGGAAAAATGATTGGGTTGTGAGAATCTTAACCCAATCGGTGAATTAATCCCCTGATTGGGATAACTGAGAGGTAACTGAAGGCTGGTAGGGTGTGGCTGGAGGAGGTGGGCATTAGAGGCGTGGCTTTGGGGAATATATTTGTATCTGGCAAGTGGTGTCTTTCTGATTCCTGTTCGTCATGTGAGCTGCTTCCCTCTGCCACACTCTTCCACCATGATGTCCTGCCTTTCCTCGAGCCCGGAAGAATAGAGCCAGCCTTCTATGGACTAACACCTCTGAAACCATGAGCCCTCACATAAACTTTCCTCCTCTACTATTGTGCTAATCAGGTCTTTTAGTCACAGCGGTAAAAATGCTGATTAAAGCAGACGTATTTCCTTTTCTCTAGAGCTAAGAATGGCTGGGTCTTATGGCTGGTATATAGCTAACTTCCTAAGAAACTATCCAACTGTTTTCTGAAAAGGTTCAACCATTTTACATTCCCACTGGCAGTTTATTAGCATTGCAATTTCTCCACATCCTTCCAACTCCTGGTGTAGACAGTCTTTATCTATTATAATAGGTACATACATAGTGGGTTCTCAGTGAGGTTTTAACTGGCATTTCTCTAGTAACTATGTTGTGCATGAGCATCTTCAAGTGCTTATTTGCCATCGTCTTCCTATTCTGTGTGTGTGTGTGTGTGTGTGTGCACATGCCTGTGTGTGGTACTGGGGATTGAACCAGAGGTCCTCTACTACTGAGCCATAACCACAGCCCTTTTCCACACAGGGTCTCACCAAATGCTGAAGCTGACCTTGAACTTGTTCTCCTGCCTCAGCCTTGCCCTCCTATATCTTTAGTGAAGTATCCATTCAAATCTTTTGCCAAGCATGGTGGCGCACACCTGTAACCCCAGCAACTTGGGAGGCTGAGGAGGGAGGATCACAAATTGAAGCCAGCCCAGATTACTTATAAAATAAAAAGGGCTTGAAATGCAGCTCAGGGGTAAAGCACCACTGGGTTTAATCCCCAGTAACCGCCCCCCCACACACACACACACCAAAAAAAAAAATCCTTTGTGCCTTTTGTTCTTGTTGTTGAGCTATGAGCATTCCTTATATATTCTGGATATAAGTGCTTTAATGGCTATTGCTACAAACTCCACCTTAGTCTTCCTAGACTCTCAGCTCCATTTCTACTAGGGGGATCTGCCAGCTCTGCCTCCCCTCTCCTAGTGCCAAGGCCTAGAAGTCCCCTCAAGGTGACGGCAGGGCCTCAGCTCCGGGAAGTTACTGTCCTTCCTACCCTGATGTTGTATCTTAATGCTCTATTTTATCCTTGTGCCTGAATTTTATTTGTTCTTTCTATTTGGAGTTGCTTTGGGCTAGGGGTTAACCCAGTCCCCATCCTTTCATCTGTGGAGTGTGCATTTATTAACACATCCTACATGCCAAACACTGTGCTAGACAACACAGCCTCTTCATTGAACAACAGTCCTACCGTGGATAAAATCATCACTTTGCAGATGAAGAAAGTGAAGTTCAAAGATGAAGCAGAAAGCCCAAAGTCAGGCTCACTCTTCATCCGTGACCTTTCCAGTCCCCCTTAACACTTATAAGGGCTAAGAGAGTTAAGAGGAAGGAAGGCCAAACACACTCTGCTCATCCTCAAACTTAGTGTCCTCAGATTCTAGGGCACCAACAAATCCACAGGCCAGCTCGCCAGCAGGAGCAGAGCCCCTTCTTGGGTGCAGCTTCGAGATGAAGGTAGCCCACCCTTCTCCCCATACAGAGATGGCTCTTGGGGTCCTGGGCACAGAGGGGGCCCAGAAGAGAAGGTTTGTGTTTGTGAGGCCTCTGCTTCCTCGGACCACCTGAGGAGCTGGGGAACTGGGTGGGGTTGTGAAAGACCATTACTAAATCAATAGATGGAGTGGGGACTCTTTTTTAATATGACATTTAGCATTTTGGTTTCTTCCCTTTCTGCATTTTTTAAATTGAATTTACTTTTTAGAGCAGATAATTGTAAAACTGAGCACAAAGTATAGATTTTCCATATTCTCCCTGCCCTGATACACGCACAGCCTCCCCTGTCACCAACACCCCCCACTCCAAAGTAGAGCCTCTGTTAACAAATATGAGCTCACACCAGTACATCACTATCACTTGGTGTTCACAGTTTACACTGGGATGGGCTCTCGGTGTCCTATGTTCATGTTCTATGGACTCAGACAAATACGTAATGTAATGACATGTATCCACCATTATAGCGTCATATATAGGGTAGTTCACTGTCTAAAATATCCTCTGTGCTCTGCCAATCATCCCTCCCTTTCCCCTAACCCCTGGCAATCAATAACCTTTGCACTGTCTCCACAATTTTGCCATTTTTAGAAGGTTGGGATCTACAGTACATAGCCTTTTCAGATTGGTTTCTTTGGCTTACTAACTGCCCTTGACGTTCCTCTCTGCCTTTTCATGGCTTGGTAGCTCATTTTTTAAGGCTGAATGATATTCCACTGTCTGGATGGACCCATTTCTTTATCCATTTGCCTACTGGAGGGCATCCTGGTTGCTTCTGAGTTTGGGAAATTATGAAAAAGGTTGCTATAAACATCGATGTGCATGTTTCTGTGTGGATGTAGGTTTTCAGCCTTTTTGACCAAATGCCAAGGGGCGTGACTGCTAGATCATATGGTAAAAATGTGTTTCGTTTTATAAGAAGCTGCTGAACAGTCATCTGAAATAGCTGTACAGAATTCTTTCCCACAGAAAGGATGAGGACTAGGGACAGCTTCCTTTTGTGAAAGATGTACAACAGGAGACAAAGAGCCACCAAGGACTGTTCAAGCACTATACCGCCTATCTTTTGTAGCTCATGGTTTTCTGCAGGAAGGGCTAGTGGTATTTGTTCCCTGTCACCTATCAAAAACAAAACAAAGCAACACCAAAACCCTGCTAAGAGGGCTGGGGTTGTAGCCCAGTGGTAGAACGCTTGCCTAGCATGCGTGAGGCACTGGGTTCAATTCTCAGCACCGCATACAAATAACTAAAATAAAGATCTATTAACAACTAAAAAATATTTTTTTTAAAAAAAACTTGCTAAGGGCAGAGTTTGGCCGTATATTTTAGTGTCCCCATAAATAGAAGAAAAGCAAGTGTCCCACACACAGTAGATGCCAGGTAAGCACCAAATGCATTTAAAAGCCAGACGCAGTGGCGCGCCCCTGTAACCTCAGCTACTCAGGAGGCTGAAGCAGGAGGATCGCATGTTCAAGACCATGGTCAACTCAGCAAGGCCCCCTCAAAATTAAAAGGGCTGGGACATAACTCAGTAATAGAATGCTCCTGGTTTCAATCTCCAGTACTGATGGGAAAAAAAAACAAAAAAAATTGTCAAGAGTTGGGGGGAAGATGCTCAAGGTTGAGGGAAGAGCCACATGGCTAAGAAAGCCAGAGATATGTGCACAATTCTGGGGCAGTTGATATGAAGGCAATGACCCTCAGACACTGGATTTAAAGGGAAGAAGTTCTATCTAGTGTCGGGGTGGAGAGGAGGGAACAGAGAAGACACTGCATGCCTAGGACAGCAGGAAGGACTTACAAGGGGCTGCAAAGTTTTTCAGGGCAAAAGCTTCCCTTCCCCGGGGCGCCAAGATAGTCACTAACTGAGGATGCCCAGACCTGCTGTGGCCACTCCCAAGCAGAATCTCCCAGAAGGCAGGGATCCTAGTCATTCTCAGCTTATCCCTTCCCTGCTGATTGACTCTCATCCTGGAGACCCCAGGCAGTTGCTCAGAGTTTTATATAGTCTTCCATGTGACAGAAAAGAAAAACTGGGTATCCAGTACAAAAAAATACCAACACCATCACTTATTATAATGTAATGACCTTTAAGGGGTCAAAGCAATGCAACAGGCCTTCTGCTAAGGACTTTCCACTCACCACAAGTAAACAAAAAGTTCTCCCATGAAGGGCATTTGACTTTTTATCACTACTGTGGCCAGACTGTTGACATCATTATTTTGGTTCTAGACCAATGGCATTGGTGACCTGTAAATCAGACTGGCCTCTCTGTGCACAGAGGTGGTTTTCAAACTGTTTTAATGGATAAAAACTTTTCTCAAAAAAAAAAAAAAAAAAAAAAAGTAGTGGAATCTCAAAATATATAACAGACAGAAGGGAAGCAACTTGTCTAGGGTGGGACAGAGCCCGCTCTGCCTCCTGGAACAGCCGGGCCCTGCAGCAATTCCAGGGAGACGAATTGAAAACAAGTACCACAGCATAATGGATCAAAATGCACTGGCCTGGGCGGCGTTCCCCATGAAACAAGCTACCCCAAACTGGTACTGAATTGTCTCCTACACACCCAAAGCCAAAAAAAAATTAATTTGCTGTCTGACCAACAGAGCAGCCTTCACATTTAGCCAGAGCAGATTTCCTGCTTCCCTCCTGCCCGCAGCCAGCCCGAGGACCATGGAGGCCAGAGGCCCTCCTTCAATTGAATCCATAGCCAACCTGGATGGTGACCTGGTCAGCATCTCTTGTCGTGATGAAAAGGTTTTAAATAAAAAGGCACCACAGTGCCAGCCAGTGAGAGTGGCTCTGCGTACCCTGGCACTTCTCAGTGAGGAAGGTGCTCCCAACACTGGACATCATGTGGGATCATGTAGCCATGAATCACTCCCTGTATTCAGACAAGGTCTGGGGGCAGGAACTCGAAGATGGCAGATCTGCCTGAAGCCTCTCTGCAAGGCTATTTGGGGCACAAGTTGTACAAGGCTCTTTCTCAGTCAAAGGCTGCAGTCTTGCACTCAAACAGTTCTGGACATCAGCAGGTTCTGGAAGAGGAGCCAAGCCCTTGGGGCAAGGCTGAACCAATGACCCCAGTGACAGTTGGGCACTGGTGCACATCTGTAATTCCACTGATTCAGGAGGCTGAGGCAGAAGAATTGCAAGCTCAAGTTCAGGCTGGGAAACTTAGCAAGACTGTGTCTCAAAATAACAAGGGCTGGGGATACAGCTCGGTCGTAGAGTACCCTTGGGTTCAACACCATCCCCCATCAAAAAAAGAATGAACCAGAGAGTCCTCCCCAGCCACCCCATAAGTTCACAACACATCCCCAGAGACAGCTAGCGCTGAGCCTATGATGCACTAAGCAGATGGCTACTTCTCAAGTCTGCTATGCAGAGTCGAGGTGGGGTCGCCCAACATGACCTCCAGATGTAGGGACAAGGCGAGCTCCCCAGCTGATCCTAATGTGAGAACAGTTGAGAACCTTAGACCCAGACACTACAACACATGGCACTGCATCCCCCTGGCACCCTGAGATCCCCTGCCTCTGCTTCTCTCCACATGCTCCACAGTTCCCCAGTCAAACGCACGAGGCTATCACCAAGCCACAAAGGAAGTACTTAAGAGCCATTCTGGGCTACAGAGGCATTGCACCAGCCTACTTTCTTCATTCAGAAGCTGCCATTAAAACACACAAAGCCTCAAACCCAACAATGGCCTCACTTTGTTGCATTGGGAAAGGAAGCTTCTAAGGTGATGTCCCAATCAGACTATGCTGAGATTGCCAGCCAGACCCATTTGCAGGTGCTCTTTAGCCCAAGGGTGCTACCACTCTCTGGCCTGAACGATCCCCTGCCCTCCACTCTCCAAAGGAAGGAGTTGAAGACATCCGGAGAAAGCCCCGCACCCCTGCCCCAACCTCCTACACAAACCCTCCCACAGCCAGCCACCAGGGCACCCCCCCCCCCCGTTCTGCGCACACCCTTCTCTCTGGCCTCCTTCGCTTCCAGTCTCTCTCTACTCCACAGTGAGCCTTTTCAACTCTAATCTAAAATAGGAATGACCACTCTGCATGCAAAGTGTTGGGCACTACTAGGAGTTCAATGCAAGGAGGTGATGCCATTTATCACTTACCCAACTGGTTAAGAAAGAAAATAATGATAACATCTTTGCTGAGGGTAGAGAGAAAAGGACACTCCTGTTTCTCTTAGTGGAACCAAAAGATTGAATTTTTTTAAGTATTTTTTTAAATTTATTTTTTAGTTGTAGTTGGTCACAATACCTTTATTTTATTTATTTATTTATATGTAGTGCTGAGGATCAAACCCAGGGCCTCGAATGTGCTAGGCGAGCACTCTACCACTGAGCCACGACCCCAGCCCCTGAACAACTTTTCTAATGGATACTTTGGTACAATGTATAAAAAGCATTTTTTGAAAATTACATCATGTGACCCAGTTAATGTAACAGAAGTTTTGGGTGGCGGGAGACAAAGATGCTGACAAAAATAAATGTTCTCAGAAATGGTAAGTAGATAAATGGTTGCCCAGAGCTGGGGAAGAGGGAAACAGGAGTGACTGCTAGTGGGTGCAGGGTCTTTCTGGAGTGATGAAATGTTCCAAAGTTAGACAGTGGAAATGCTGATGCACAATTCTCTGAATACACTAAGAACCACTAGAATCAGGTGCGGTGGTGCACACCTATAATTCCAGAGACTCCTGAGGCAGGAGGGTTGCAAGTTTGAGGCCAGCCTCAGCAATTTAGTGAGGTGCTTATCAACTTAGCAAAACCCTGTCTCAAAATAAAAAATAAAAAGGGCTGGGGATGTGGCTCAGTGGTAGAGCATCCCTGGGTCCAATCCCCAGTACTGCAAAATTTAAATTCAAATGAATGTTCTATCTTTTTATTTGTTAAATCTGGCTATCTATGCTCAAGCATAAAGAAGAGCTAGCATTACTCATGCACACAACTGGTAATCAGTTTAAATGAATCTTCTAAAAGACTGCCTCACTATCCTATTCTAGGGAGTGCTGTTAAAAAACATTTTTAGTTTAGTATCACACACAGAAAGAAAACTCAGGGGCTAAGGGTGTAGCTCAGTGGTACAGAGTACACTTGGCACCCATGAGGCCCAGGATTTCATCCCCAGCACAAGGAAGGAAGGAAGGAAGGGAGGGAGGGAGGGAAAGAAAGAGGGAAGGAGGAAAACACCAATGGTACAATATGATGCAATGATTCTTCCTCATTTTGAGGATCCTTCCTCAAAATCAGCACCCATGGGGCTGTGGCTCAGTGATAGAGTGCTTGCCTAGCATATGTGAAGCATTGGATTCGATTCTCAGCACTGCATATAAATAAGTAAATAAAAAAAGGTCCATCAGTAACTAAAAATATACATGAAATTTTTTTTAAAAAATCAGCACCCATGAATAAGCACCAAGTAGCACCACCTCCCAAGTGGGCCCTTTCCCTAAGACTGCAGGTCACCAACATTCTAGGTGCTTCCCAGTGGCAAGTGCTTCTTTGCCCTGTCCATAGCCTCTCTCCTGCCGAAGACCTGCAGTGGCTTTGGTGTAAATCCTGAGCTCCAACCCCATCTCACAGTTTTCTCATCTGCCAAGTGGGGCATAATGGCACACACTTCCTGAGGGAGCTTTGAGGCTTGGGAGAGATCATGTAAGCTCCTGGCACCGGGAGGCATCCAGTGAAAGTCTGTTTCCTCCCTTCCATTTCAGGAGAGATGTCCTCTTCCCTCATTTCCTTCCAAGCCTAAGGACAGTGGTTAAGGAAAAGATATCAACCGCTGTCCCCACAGACTCTACATTCCAGGACTTCACAGTACCTCCTGCCCTCCCTGGGGAACCCCCAGGATCAGAGCTGAGGCCTCTGTTCCCAGGCCCCATGCTCCCCTCCCTATTGTCCCTGTCCCCCACAGGCCAGCAAAGCCCTGGAGGATGCTGCCCCATCTTTGAGCCCAGCACAGGCAGGAGCTCAATGAACATTAGCTGAACGAGTGAGAAGGAATGAATGAGTCACACGGCTCTGGGCTCCCATCTCCCTGCCTGCCATGTCCTCCAGCTCCCTCCTGCCCTCCCTCCAACCACAGAAAACACAAACGCCAGTGGGCGGCCGGGCACTGTGCACAGCTGAGTCAGAGATGGCTGCTATGACACAGAAAGGCTAAGGCAGTGACCACGGGCAGTGAGGAGCCCCTGTGCCAGCCAAGGCGGACCGCATGGAAAGGAATCAAACTGAAAATTCTTTTTTCTCTTTTTAGAAAAAAACACAAAAGCCTGAATTTTCCTCAGAATTAACACAAGGCTGATTTTATTTTATTTTCTGTGCCACTGGGGACAGAACCAGAGCTTCCTGCTTGCTAGGCAAGCGCTCTATTACTGGGCTATACCATTGCTCCCAGGCTGAATTTAGAGCTGCTTTAAATACATAGTTACCAAACTGGGGGGTGGGGGGGTGGGGGGGTGGGGAGTAGACAGAGAAACAAAAGAAGACAAAGAGAAAAGTTGTTGAAAACCTGAGCAGAGTTTCTGCTCTCTCTCTCCCAGATAGCCCCTCTCTCCTTCTGGTCCTCCTCTTCCCCCAGAGATGGAGGCAATCCAGCCTCCCAGCAGGCTGGGTTGAGTTTCCCCATTTAGTGGCCAAAGAGTGCACCCACCAACAATTTTCTCCTTAGAACATCTATGCCCCTTGCCAAGTGCTCACTTCCACCCTTAACAAACATGGGAAATCTTGCATGGTGAGAAGGGGGTGGGGGCGGCTGGGCTGGGTTCATGTCACAAAACAGAACTTTTAACATGTGTTTTGTACCTGGCTTGAGAGTATAACACAAGATAAACTGCCAAGGCCCTTTTCTTGGAAAAGATAAAACACTATTTTCTGACACTACTGGGTTTAAAATCCACCAGTAAGCAAGGACACTGGCAGTGAATACACAGGTGTGACTCTCCTGGGCATCTCCAAGATCAAGACCTTCTTCCAGGGAGGGGCCTGAATAAGGTCCTGTCCAGAGAGAGGAAACAGAATAGAGATGGGCTCCCAGCCATGAGTACCCATGGCTACGCACAGAGGGAAGAGCGGACCAGGGGCTGGAGACGGAGGTGGGAAGAACCTGGTTTTTGTCTTAATGGGACAGATCACACTGCTGGCTGGGTCAGACCTTTAGGAAGACTGTGGCTGATCAACAGAGGAGTTTTCCACATCAAGAACTGACAAGACACTTGTCAGGCTACCTCTCAAGAGTTAAGTGACCAGGGGAAGGAGCTGGGATTTGTCAGCAAGGTGAAGTCAAAAGATTCCTGTTGGAAGGGGAGGGAACTCGGGGTCTAAATTCTGATTTCACAGTTACTTGTCTAAGATGAGTCTGGGCTGACCCTGCAAGAAATAAGGACACCAGCCAGGGTGACAGTCTCCCAGGAATTCAAGAGACCCAAAGCAAGAGGCATTTTCAACAAATGGCTAAAAGAGAAACTGCTTCACTTACTGGCTTCTCTGAACACTGGAAAGCCCTGGAAGGGTGGCTACCCCACAATGGGCCACTTACAGAGAGGGTTACCGGGGGCTAATACACTTGGAATCAACAGATGCTAGAAGGCCACTCTCATCTTTCCTTTTTCTTCCTTAAAAAGGAGATAAAAGACTCCCAGGCAGGGGCTGGGGTGTGGCTGAGTGGTACAACACTTGCCTAACATGCCTGAGGCCCGGATTCATCCTCAGAACCATCAATAGACAAAACCACAAGAGATTAATAACTCCCATGTAAAACACACCCTCCCTGTACCAGGAAAAAAGGGACACTGTTCAGTGGTTAGTAACAGTTGAGAGAATTCTGTACAAAGCAGATCTTGTTAAAATAATTCCTATCTTCCTTTAGCCCCCACATATAATCGAATTACTTTCCTACCACTGTCTCTCTTTGTTCAACCTGATACGAAAGCACATAACTTTCTTCCTTCTTTGGATCTTTATTTTTTTATGAAGTGTCATGTAAAATTTATATTAAATTTACAAGCTTCTCTTTTGTTTCTCTTATGCCAACTTAATTCTCAGGCCCAGCCAGGATCCTAAGAGGAAAGAGACTTCCAACTTCTCCTATACCCTCTACTAGACATCATAACTTGCACTAAAATCTAAAGTTCTACAACAAAGTTAATTTTGATTCCCTCAGATTCTTTAAAATTGTATTATCTAGGGGTGAGGGGTATACTTCAGTTATAGAGCTCTTGCTTAGCATGTGCGAAGCCCTGGGTTCCATCCCCAGCATTGCAAAAATAAAGACAGAATTAAGTATCTATGTATTTTGTCTTGCCAGGCATGGTGATGCACATCTATATTCCCAGCTACTCAGGAGGCTGAGACAGGAGGACTCCCAAGTTTGCAACTAGCCTCAGCAACTTAGCATGATCACTTCTCAAAATAAAAATAAAAAGAGCTTGGATGTAGCTGAATGGCAGAATACTTCCTAGCATGTGTGAGGCCTTGGGTTCAATCTCCAGTATCACCAAAAAAAAAAAAAAATCCCAAAACAGCTCAAATCCAAGGAGGAACTCACTCGCACATTGCTGGTGGGAACATTACATGGCACAGCCGCTTTGGAAAATTTTTTTGGCAATCCAATCAAAGACTGTACACAAAGGAAAATAGCAGATTCATTCATACTAGCCAAAAAACTGAAAGAAAGGAGAAAAAAAAAGTTTCTCAATTGGAAAATAAAAAATCAGTAATATGTCCATAATTAATTTCACAGATAGCATCTGAGCAAAAGAAGCCAAGCTAAAGAGTACTACAGCATGTTCTTGCTATCTGCAGTGATCACGTTCCATAAAATTGCCAAGAACACTAAACCAGAGAATCTGGCACCATCACTCCTAGCACAAACAAAAGTGCGTGTTCCTGAGAACCTCTGGCCCCGAGATTTCCATCAACCAATCAGTAAACAAATGTGTATGTGTGTTTCTGTTTAAAGACACCTTGTTTTATACACTGCTGACTCAACACTGAACCCCCGGCCAACAGCGCCGTGACTCAATCATGAACTTGATCTTCGACACCCCTGCTTTCTCCTAGGGGGCACTGCAGCCTGCTTGCTCTTAGGAAGGCTAGCCAGCACCTCAGCACCACGCTTGGGGGCCGCTTTAAACTGTGAGATCACAACAGAAAGCACAAAGATGCAATAAAAAAAGAAAGAAAGAAAAAAAAAAAAACAACAACATGGCACTAAATCAGCCATGAAAGGGCACCTGTTTACTCTCTGAGACCTGAAGTGAGAAGGCAAGCTCGGCTGTAGCTGGGAAGGCAGGTGTTGGGGATTCAAATTTTTCACCACTCTCTGCACAACCAAGAATGATCCCAAAAATGCTGAGTACTGATTCTTGCTAAATGTTAGCAAGTAAATAAATATGCAAATTCAGGATCTGTGGGTGTGAGGCCAATCTGTCATCCCATTGATGGCCATCCCATTGATGGCCAGGGTCAATGGCCCTGCTGAAGTGGCTAGCTAGGCAGGTGAGTCTCCTTCCTCCCTCATGGCTCCATGTGCATTTCTTCCAGAGCTTTGCATTCGGTCAAAGAGGACAACCTTCCTGATAGAGGAGGACAGTACACAAGCAGACGTGCTCCTCTGCTGGAACCCCCATGCAGAATCCATGCATGAGGAGGAGGAACTGCACGCGAATCTACACGAACTCATTTATATTTTTAAAAGAGGGAAAACTAAAAATGATGGAAAAGTCAGAATAGCGGTTGCCTGAGAATGGGCTCTAACTGGGAAGTGGCGAGAGAGAACTTTCTGGGGATGGGATTGTTCTGAGTTACATGGGTGTCAAAACTCACCAGCCTACACACTCCACTGCATGTAAATGTAGCGTTTTTAAAACACAGCTACAAATTCCTAGACACTCCTCCCATCAAGAAGTGGGTGTGTAGGAGGGCTTGTGCCTGCTCAGAGCACAGCAGAAGTGACCCTAAGTGACCTCCACGGCTGTGTCAGAGAAGACGGGGAACCAGTGGCACCAGCCTACCCTTGAGCATTCAAGGCAGAGATGACAGTGCCCCGCCCACTCCACCCTCCGCAAACAAATGGGTTTTCTCAGCATCATCTCTGTTCTTCCTGCCCCCACCTTTACTTCCTTTGCTCCCTGGCTGTCAACTTGGGTAAAGCCACCTCTTGCCACATGCCACTAGCCCATCACTAGGCGTGGGTAACCCAGAGAGTTGGCAGCCACGGGCCAAGGGCAAAGGAGGGGGCTGCCAGCTCGAGTCTATTCACAGCTTCTAAAATTGACCTCTGGCAGGCCAACAAAGGGCTTCTGTTTAAGCCCCTGCCACCTGAGAGCAAAGCCTCAGCTCCATCAGGCCAAGCTCCAGACAAACAGGCCTTTGGAAACTGCCTGGAAAGCCACCTCCCATCCTGCACCCCAACTTGGCCACCTGCCATCCCCCCCCCACATGCCTCTAGGGAGGCCCACACCCAGGCAAGGGCTCCGGAGCCTGACAGTGGGGCAGGGCACAGGCAGAATGTCAGCCGCAGCCCTACATGAGCCAAATCCCAACCTTCCTCATTCCCCTCTGGATGGGAAATGTCATCTTCCACATCTCCTCCAACTACCTCGAGGGGAGGGGTGGTTTGGGGAGGCTCTGCATGTACTTGCTAAGCTCAGGGTACATTTTTAAGGTACCAGAAAACAGGCTCAGCGATGATCACTGCCCGCGTCATGCCCTGTAGAGACAGCAGCTTCAGGCCCCCAGGACCTTCTTCCTCCAGGGAACACACACACTCTATGGCTGCCTGTGAGTCTCGTGCCACCCCCTGCCTCAGGCACAAGGCCTAGCTGGGCTCATTTGGTGGATGGCAGTTGTGAAATCCGCCTCCCTTGAACAAATCACCATCTTTCTGTTTAAGCATTTATGGTTCTGAAGGCTTCAGCTGAGACAAAGTAAAGATGCTTTGATACAATAGCAGCTTAGGAACAAGTGACCACTGCATACCACACATACCCTGTCCTAAGTGCTTCCAGAAAAGCAATGCAAGCCAGTGTGGGTTTAGATCAAGCAGCCACACTTAAAGAGCAAAACCAGGTGAAATTGATGTCAATTTTACTTAACCTGAGATCTTCAAAATAGTCTCATCAAACACAGAATCAACTTCAAAATATTAATGAGCTACTTTAGATTCTATTTTCCAAACCGAGTATTCAAAATCCAGAGTGTATCACACTTATAGTACATTCAGTTCAGAGGAGCCATCTCTTTCTCCTATTAGTGCACCTCGGTCATCTAGAATGAGCCACGCTCTGAAGTGTGTGATAGCTGCAAGTGGTCAGTCTTGCACACTGGACAGGTTATACTCAGTCTTCACCATAATTCAGTCTTCACCATAACCACATGTACATGTGATTGATGGAGAAACCGAGGCTAGGAAAGCTGAATAACCTGCCCAGTGCCTCACAGCTAGGGACCAGGTAGGGTGGACAGATGCAAAGCCCACATGCTCTGGAGGCTTTGCTCCCCACAAACAGTTCCTCAAGCCTGGTTTAGTACAAAATGAGTATCTCCCTGGAGAAGATCATGCATGCCTGCCACCCCATCCCCTGCTCCTGTCCAACCTGCCCAGGGCTTGGCGAACTGGTCCTTGGAACTCAGAAGATCTCTCAGTGGGATCAAGCAGAAGCTACCCCCTCTGTGACTTTGCCTGAGACTAAAACTCCCTTGACTTCCTCACCCCTCCATCCAGTTGTTCCATTCCCTGACCCATCCCCTTGACAGGACGGCCTTTGGAAATCACTTGGTATAACTTTTTTTTATATATAATTTTTTTGAAGTGATGGACAGCATACCTTTGTTTATTTTTATGTGGTGCTGAGGATTGAACCCCGTACCTCACACACGCAAGGCAAGTGCTCTGCCACTGAGCTACAGCCCCAGCCCAGTATAACTTTTTTTTTTTTCTTTTTTCTTTGTGTGTGTATGTGTGCTGGGGCTGAAACCCAGGACCTCATGCATGCTAGGCAAGCACTCTACCACTGATACACATCCCCAGCCCTTTTTATTTTGAGACAGGGTTTTGCTAAGTTGCCCAGGCTAGCCTTGAACTTGTGATCCTCCTGACTCAGCTTCACAAGTCACTGGGTTGCAGACATGCATCACCATGCTCTGCTCATATAAATTTTTGTCCCAGCCACCTTTCTAGAGATCCAACCTATACATGTAGCCTCAGGAACCTGGCCTGGACCCAGTTATGAGAATTCCAAGGTGGCCCGAATATAGTGAAAAGAATACTGTCTGGGAGAGATGGAAGCCCCAGAGCTGCTCCTCACCACCACCAGCACTGCTGCCACCCAATACCACTATGGGACTCTTGGTAAGTCCCTTCAGATCACAAGGGGACAAGTTCCCCCACTGTGTGAAGTCAGCCACTAAAAGGACACTGTAAGAAACTAGAGAATGCAAAGGGTGGCTCCCGGTGCTGCAGGAAAGGAGCCTCATGTTACTCGACCAGCCCCTCCACTGGGCTCTGTGCCAACATAGAGCCTGGCCCCCAGCAGGCCAAAATAAGTATGTGTGGAGTAAGCCTGGGCAGGGCACCCCAGCACACTGTGTGACCTCACTTGCTCTAAGCAAACTTGTCATTGCCTACGAGTTTTCCACACCTCCCTGTCCCTGGCTGCTCTACTCCAGCTGGCTTCTCCGCAAGCAAATGAGGGAAAGCATCCAAGTTCAACCTGTGTCCCTGAGCATGCACGCACGTACACACATCTCATTCTCTCAGGCACGCACACAAGCAGACACACAGAATATCTGAAGCAGGCTCTTCCCAGAACCACTGTCACTCTCAGGGACAGGGAGGAGAGTGATCTTCCTCCAGTCAACAGCCCAAATCCGAAGCTCTCAGCACAGGAAAGGAAACCCAATTATAATAAGCACAGGACATTCAGTTCCAGAAAATGAGGAAGCTGAGAACAGAAAGGTGAAGCCAGGTGTCCAAGCTAGCACTGTCAGAAGGTGGCACGATCAGGCCCTGCTGCCTACACAGTTAACATAAAGGACAACTGTCAGCATATGCCCCAGAGCCTGGCCACAGCGAGCAGCTGGCTGCCCTGGAATCCATCTCTCTCTAAACCCAAAACCTGATGACTGCATCATCAAGAAGCAATGCAAACCGAAGTGGAAGGAGAGGAACAGGCAATATCTGAGCAGATGCAAAACCCCCGAGCCAGCCCTGACCGTCATGTGAGCAAACTTGGTTCCACCCTGCTGGAAGGAAATCTACCAGCTCAGCTGACAGGAGGTCCAGGAGAACAAGGAAGCGCAGTTGGTGTCAGAACAGGCTTCAGGCAACAAAAAGTAAATCTGCTATTGACTTATCAACTGAAATGCTGTTGAGAAATCAACCTTCACGTATTCAGCCCTGGGTCTGCCACGATGTGTTTGCCTTGCAGGCCAGGAGAGGTGCCCTGTCCACTAAGACCTCAATCATTACCACTCCCAGAATGGCTGCAGGATAGACTCTTGCTAAGCCCAAAATCCCTCCTCTTGAATGACAGACAACATCATGGCAGGCTTCCGGAACCTTCTATATGTTACAAATACAAGTTTGGGGCGGGGAGGAAGGGATATGTTCCCAGCCAGCTTCCAGTAACGGGGAGTAACCCATCCTCACTCTCCTGGGACATACAGAGACAAGTCACAGAACAAGAAGGAAAAGGAAAGAACTTGGCAAAGTCTATACTCACAGCTCCCAAAACTTTAAAAATAACCTGGCTACGGGTCCTAAAGTCCTCCCTCTCAAACACTCAAGCAGAAAGTCCCCCACCTTCCAGCATGACCCCGAGACCCTGTGTTCAGCTGGTTTCCCCATGAGGGGGAAAATAAATAAAAAATGGAGTTGATATAAATATTTGCTGGCAAGCACTAGCCTGCCTTGGAAATTTTGGTAACCTGTTTTATTTCAGGGTAAGATTTCTGCTCCGTTTGCCAGATGCACTCTAAGCATAGTTTTATCCAAGTTTGGTTCTAGGACATCTGCACACAGCCTGGGCTTGCTACTAATCCTCAGGACGAAGTACCCCAGCTGTCCCCAATAGAAGTGCCTCTTCCATGCCTGAAGCATGTCTTGAGTTTCACAAGCACCCCCAAGGGCATGGCCTGCTTGTCCTAACTCACTAACCTCAGTGGAACATGAGAATTCAGGTGCCTGGCCACTAAGCCACCACATCCTCATGGCCCCAACGCTGCCCCGAAGGGAGGCGCTCAGGTGGGCTCCTGGACAGAAGAGGAACCTCAGTGCTGCCTGGGGCTACAAGACAGGGATCCAGCTCCTCACACCAGCTCAGATACCCACCACAGTCTGTTTCTCTGCTGCTCCCAGAGTGGCCCTGGCTCTAGCAGAGAAGAGGAGAACCTCAGCCCTGACCTGCTAGTGGCCACAGGGCCCTCTGAAGTTCCCTTTGTCAAAAAGCCCTTCTGCTTCCAGAAGCTGGCAGACAGCACAGGCGTAGCAGAACTACTTAGTAAATGGATTAAGCAGGTCACTTAACTTCTGAGTACCTCAGTCTCCCACCTGTAAAATGGGGGTAATAAAGTAAGGAAGCTACTCTATGTGGGATGTTGTTGGAAGCTACCATACATGGGATGCTTAGGAAAGCAATTTCTCAATGAATTTTTAGCCCAACTATTCAGAGCCCTAACCCCAGCTAAAAATCCCTTCCCACCCTAACTTAAGTCTTTCCATTCCTCAACAGAAATCCAATGAGCTCACATGATATGGGGCATTGGGACACCGAAGAGAAAGACCGGCCTAGACAAGGCTGGGCCCCAAGTCACTGTGCTGTGTCAGATGGCCAAACCTGAGACCCAGCATTGCCCAGGGTACCATAGGAGTCCACAGAGGTGACCACGAACAATGAGCACCATGAGTGCTCTCAGCTCCCCACACTGAGGACACCCAATTAGTTAGAACAAGAGCCTCAGTGGCCCATAGGGTTTGGGATCATTTTAGTACCAGTGGCTCGTTGTGTCAGGCTGTTTCTTAAAGGAAACCCTCAGTCCTTTCTAATCGCACTTTAATTAGACAATCAAGAGCAAATTGGCCTCTAGCTCCATAAATGAGTCTACCTTTGGCCAGAGATCCAAAACCACAGTGTGTGATACACCCTGCCTCACCAACGGGCTCTGCCATGATTTTGTACTGAAAATTTTCTGCAGAAAATCTTAACACTGATTACGTTTTCTAAGGTGCTAGACACAGGAATGATTCATACTTTTTCTTTCAACCATATGTTTTCCAGAATATCTGAAGTAAAAATTGACTACTATTTGCATTAAGAAATGTAACCATAACTCCAAACGATGTTGAACGATGCCATCTAGTCCCTTGTTACTTGGTTAGCTCCAGGCATGTACTTACACACCCAATGCCATGGTCACAGGACCCTTGGCCGGGCAGGCCCCTCAGAGGTCATCCTGGCTCAGCAGAGGTAGGGACCCTGCCCAACAGTATCCCTAAGCTGCTGGGAGGATCAGGCCCAGATGCCTGGCTTCCTGGCTCTCAGATGCATCCATACAACTTCTTCCACAGTCCTGTCTCGCGGGGGAAAGTCATAAATCAACAAATGTAAAGAAACATAACCCTTTTAAAGAGTTCTGGCAAGAATGGCCATGCCAAAAGACCCACTTCATGCTCTGATTGCTAATGGGAAAAGCAGGAAGACTAGCTGGAAAAAAACAAGACATTCTTTCCTGGTCACAAAGGAAAAGAGCAGGCACATGCCATCCCAAGGAGGGGAGGACCCAGAGAGCAGGCGTGATGGGACAGGCAGATGCTGTGGGAACCCATGTCAGCACATGGCGACTCCAGCAGGCCCACCCACCTGGAGGGCACCAGAAGCAGGGGTGGCACTGCGCTAGCCAGAAGGATGTCCACCGGAGCAGCAAAGGCAGGGTCCTGTGTGGGCAAGGAACTCACTCAGGGAACAGCAGGGAGATTGTGCAACAGGGGCAGAGTGGGCAAGGCCAGAGTGGGCACAGCCTGGGAGCCCACGTGAGATGTGGACTGAATCCCGGTGCCTGTGATCCCCGTGTACCCTTCCACACACACCCAGGCCAGCAAGAAGGGCATGACGGGGACACCACCCATGCCCCTTGTGTATCTGTGGACTGAATAAAGAGATGCAGCACTCCAGGTGAAGTCTGGGAGGGGCTGCATCATTTCCATCTCCCCCTCTTCCCTGCCCCCAGCAACTCTGAAGAGAGATGCTAGAGAGAGAGCTGGCACACAAGGACAGAGCTAAAGTGTGGGCCAACACGGTGTCCCAACCTTACCATCTCCACCCATCCTCAGACACGCCATGATACGTTACTTCAAACCCCACGCTTGCTCGAAACCTCATTTTTATTGTGAGAAGTCAGGGCTGCAGTGATCCTTAGAGGGTGGCAATGACAGTGAAGGCCCCAGGGGCTTCCTGAGTGATGGTCCTGTTCTGTTTTGATCTGGATGCTGGTGTTCACTTTGTGAGCACCTACTGCACGCCTACACTATATGCATCGATAAAAAGTCATTGCCTTCCTAACCTTGAGGGGCAGACTGCCTAGTCCACTTAAAAAAATAAATAAATAAACACGTGAACAATTTTTCAAGGTCTGGGCATCCCCATAGCCTAGGGTGTACACCTGTAGGGGTAGACAGGCAGAACTGGAATCCTGGATGTCATTTACAAAAATTACCCAGAGGATCAGAAATTAACTTCCATGTCCAGTGGAAGCCTAGACTCCAAAGCATGGCAGAAAATCTCCAAAAGCATTGCCAGTTCCTAGGAAAGCACACTCAGAGCAGAGTAGCTGATGAGCTCCTACCACCTTCTACTTTAGTACTTGCCTTGGGTTTAATGCAATGTCTGATATTGGAGGGGCTGGGGGTAGATGGGTTCTCTGGGATGCACTGACAGACCCCTGTCCTGGAATTCTGGAGATGCTGCTCTATGAGAGGATTGGCCCATGTTATTTCCTTTTATATGAAAAATGCTCCCCATTTCCATTTAGGCTAGAATTCAGCCCCTTTTGTCACACATCTATCACTAATAAAGTCAGATAAGAGGTGCTTAAAAGGTCACTAAGACAGGAGACTCAAATGGGAAGGGGCAGATGGGATGACCTCCTGGTGCTCCTTATCTGGACAGCTCATTTCACCTGCATGGCCAGTAAAGTGAGGTCAGGCAGGACAGGCTCCCTGGGGCCCTAGCAAGGGCAGAGCCATTCCCAGGAGAAATCGCAACTGTTTCCAGGCACCCAGGCTGGGGGTGGGCTCTGCCTTTCTGGGTTTAAATATTGCAGCAGGTATGTCCACCAAAGTCAGAAAAACTAAAGACAGCCATCGTGGAGGCGCAAGCCTATCATACCAGACACTCAGGAAGCTCAGGCAGGAGGATCGCAAATTAGAGGTCAGCCTCAACAACTTAGCAAGACCCTCAGCAACTTAGGGAGACCCTCTCTTACAAAATAAAAAGGGCTGGAATGTAGCTGTGTGGTAAAGCATCCCTGGGTTCAATCCCTAGTACTAATTAATTATTTTTTTTAAATTGGGGCTGGGGATGTAGCTGGCTAATAGAATGTTGTGCCTAAGCATGCATGAGGACCTGTGTTTGATCCCCAGCACCACGAAAAAGTATAAACTAAAGACATAACCAGTCTCTTCTCTCTCCTTACGGGTGGAGAGGAGGCCATCCATCCATTTGTGGGAGAAAGGAAACCCTGAAACCTCTGTATTCCTGCCTTCCTGACCCTCCAGTGCCTAACAGAGGTGGCAGAGCCTTCTCCCCGCTGGGGAGTGTGTGGCTCTGTCCTGGGGTGGCTTCTGCACTGAAAAATCCTCAGGCCTGCCCACAACAGGGAGGAAGGGCACAGGGGCTGCAGGTCCAGAGGACACATTAGTCTGGAGTCCTGACTGTAGGGGAAGGAGACCTGGGAAGGGCAGGGAGCATACAGATGCCCCCAGTGCACTTGGAGGCATCTGGAGAGGCAAAGACAAGGCACCCAACTTGACACGCATGACCACCTATTTCCACCAAGCGAGTCACCGGAGTGGAAGGAAAAGTCCCGAGGAGGGTAAAAGTGTCTCTACTCACACATGTGTGGTCTTGAGCATGTCACTTAACCTCTCTGGATTCAGTTATAAACAAAGATCAATGGAGCCTGTGTCATACCTGTGTGAAGGTTAAATGACAATAATACCCCCTAAGCTTTAACCCAATGCCTGGCACATCATAGGCACTCAACAGATAGTAGCAATTATTAGACCCACAGTGCCCATGGCCACCTGCCCCAAGAGCAGGGAATGTGGAGGATGCTTCATTGAAAGAGCAGAGTGGTCCAGCTTCTGCTGTGCCGCTGGCAGTCCCCTGCAGGGACTGTCCTAGCTACACAGAGCTACTTTGCCCAAGGTCTCCATCTCCCCAGGGTGGCCCACATCCAATGGCTGAGCATGGGGAGTGTGAAGGCCAGGTCATCTCAGCCCAACTCAGGATGGGAAGGAAGGGTTCTTCCAACCCCCAGCTCCTTCTCTGCAGCTTCCTTCCCCTCCCATCCACAGGTGGGAACCCCAATAGTACCTGTTAATAAGCCCCCTGCACACTAAACTCTAAAAATCAGTTTCCCCAGAAATCCAGCCCAGCAGGTGGTTATTTGTGTCCTTTTTCCTTAGTAAATGAGGAGAGGACCCAAAACCAGAGGAGCAGGACAGGGCATAACAAAACACATGCCCACCCGGCATCCCTCTGCAGCAAGAACAGCTGTGCAAACAGAAGCCACCTGCACCTGCAGGTAGCACCTCCCAAGAGCCAGCTGAATAGGAACCCAACATCTTCCAAGCAGCATTAACAGTGCTCAGGCAGAGAGAAAGATGTACATTTTCACTTCAAGGTGAAAATCCCATTTCTCTCTTGCTCATTTGCTTTGCTCATTTCCTGCCTGTTCTACTGCACTGTCTGTCCAGGGAGGAAGAGGTTTCTGTCAGTATTATTCCTTCTGTATCCCCAACGCCTAGAATACAGCTGGCTCAGGATACAGGCTCGGAGTATAGATACTGAATGAATTAATAGTGTTGGTTACTAATCACTGCCCTGACCCAGAGCGCAAACTTGCATCCCTGAATAAATAAAACTGGTTTTTTGTTGTTAGCTTGAAATTAAAAACTAAACAAATTAAAATAAAAATTAAGAGACCCGTGGAACCAGGCACAGTGGTACACGCACATAATTCTAGCTAATCCCCACTACTCAGAAGACAGAGGCAGGGGCTGGGGATGTGGCTCAAGTGGTAGCGTGCTCGCCTGGCATGCGCATGGCCCAGGGTTCGATCCTCAGCACCACATACAGACAAAGATGTTGTGTCCGCCAAATACTAAAAAATAAATATTAAAATTCTCTCTCTCTCTCATTCTTTAAACAAAAAAAAGAAGGCAGAGGCAGGAGGATCCCAAGTTTGAGGCCAGAGTAAGAGCCTTGTCTCAGGATGAAACTTTAAAAGCTCAGAGGCAGAAAGCTCCTGGGCTCGATCCCCAGTATCATGGGGAAAAGAAAAAAAAATATTTTTAATTAAAAGTTTTTTAAAAATAAAAGACCCATGACATCTCCAACTAAATATTATCCCCAAGGTCAGACTCTGCAAGGAAAGGACAGTTCACAGTAGAACGTGCTATACCTTCTTTAAAAAATAAATCAACAAACAGTAACCTTGACCTCCAACTGCTGAGTGCAGGGGGAAAGCTAGCTCCCAGAAGTTCTCATGAGGGGCAAAAACACTACCATAGGTTGCAGAGCTATCCACTGGCCCACCACTTAGCACCCTCTCCAAGGACCTCAGGGGAGACAGCAAGCATAGGTTAGGAGCAGTAAGCCAGCCATCTTCCCCCCACCCAGGGCCTTCTCTGCCCCTTCCCTCCACAGAGCTGCAGGACTGAGGCTATGGGAGAATCAGAGCCCAATTATCCAGAGTTCAAAAGTGGAAAATAACAGGTCTCGGACAGAATAGGCTGACTTTCTAGATAGTTCTGTGAAATAAGCAAATCATCACTCAACAGAGGAAAAAAAAGTTGAATCAAGTAGTCACCCAGATTTTGTGGCTTAAAAAAAATAATAAAACAAAATCTGCACATTTATGTAAAACCAGCAAGGAGCATCTCCCATCCTACTTCAAGACACAGCTGTGGGTGCCACCTGGCTGCTGGCTGGTACTGGGTGTGGGCTCAGTTAAGAGGCAGGGCTCAAATCTCCCTTCACATCAGGATCACCTGGCTGGTGGAGTCCACGCTCCTATCCCAGAATTTTTGATTTAGTAGGTCTGGGGTAGAGCTCAGAGCTTCCATTTCTAACCAGGGTGTGGCTGGTCCAGGGAATACACTTCAAGAATCACTGCCTTAGCCAGGTGCAATAGCACAAATCTATAAACCTGGCTACTCAGGAGGCTGAGGCAGGAGGATCTTAAGTTTGAAGCCAGCCTCAGCAACGTAGTGAGACCCTGTCTCAAAATAAAAATATAAAAAGAGCTGGAGGTGTAGCTCAGGGGCAAAGTGCCCCTGGGTCCAATCCCCAGAACTGCAAGAAAAGAAGAAAAGAGACACACTGTCCTTAGAACAGCCTTCAATAGCAGTGATTCACCTGCTTCAGTTACACACGGGAACCACAAGACACACCCACACACACGGGCGGTTGAGAGCTACAGACCAACTGCTCAGAAGTGTCTGTCCCTGAGAAGCTACTCCGATCTTACAAGCCTGTCACTGTAAGAGTCTCTAAGGTCACACCCCAAAACCCTTGAAATCCAAAGTCACAGCATTTCCGTTCTTTTTTTTAAGATAGTCCCACCCTGCTTTACCCTTCACACATGAGTAACTCCCAGCTGCAAGATCTACTTCTGCCCAAGGATGCTTTCAAGTTTCTGAACTAGACAAGCAGTTTAAAGAGGAAGTAAAAAAAAATTAATAACACAGGCGTCTCAAGACAGCTACAGCATCCCTGGTAGAGACCCATCACCCCACCATGGGCAGCTCCAGCAGGTTCTCACTCACCAAAGTAATCAGCCTTTGGGTGAGCATCCATCTCTCGCTCCAGACGCTGGGTGAGGGCTTCTAATTTCAATTCTGCAGCAGAGGGTCCAAGTTCAGGGCCTGGGATAAGAGTTTGGCAGGGCAGCCTCACCCTGGATGAGTTGGAGCTCTCTGGGAGCACAGGTCCTAGGCTACTGTCAGGGGACCAGCTGGGAGGACCCTCTTTACAAGATAACTCAGGCGAAGTGGACATCACTGGATGGACAAGATTGGTGGTACTGAGCTTGGGCCCAGTGCCAAGGTCTGCACATCCCGACTTCGGTCCCAACCCAGGGACCTTACCTAGCTGTGAACTGTCCTTGCCAGCTGCTGATAATGGGGCAGAATTTGAAAGATAAGATTTGGGTCCATCCTGAAACCAGGGTTGAGGGTCCACAGTGGGTTTGGACAAAACACCTGGTATCTCACAACCCATCCCTAAGTTTGTCCTTGAAAGAGTTCCTTGAGTGGGACAATTGGAGGCCAGGGGTGCTGAAATAGAAGGGTTCCTGGGCTGAACTGGAGCCCCATTCTCCAAGCCTGGGGAAGGAAGGCCAGGGCTCACCCTCTGGGAGGAGGCAGTAGACCAAAGTCCTGCTGGCTTCTCACTACTACAGCCACCGACACCACCATCCTGGCCACCAAGGCCACTCTCAAAAGACTTGCTGGAGCTCAGGGAGAGCTGTGGCTGGTACAGGTGATGGTCCCCACAGGTTTTGGGCAATGAGGAGTCACTCCCTGAGGAATCAGGCCACATACTCCCTACACCCAGGCCGATGCTGGAGGACACTCCTGGTTTGTCCTCCCATGGTGGGCTTGCCACAGAGAGGTTATCATAATAGTCTCCATGAGTGAGGCAGGAAGGATCTTCGCAGGGACGGTGGAAAGCAGACCTCTCAGAACTCAATGGGTCCTCCCTGGAACCACAGTCCTGGCTACCAGGCCTTATGCCATGGATATGTGGCCTGGCCCTCTGCTCCTGGGGTGGGTATATAGGCTGCCCAGTGGAAGTGGTGGTGGTTACCCCAGGCGCCACTGTGGAGGCAGCAAGAGGGGGCTTGGCAGCACCATCCACAGTCAGCTTGCTGCCCACACCAGCTTCCCTGGGGGCCTGTGGGCCCAGCCTGCCCCCACCATTGACAGGGCCTCTGCTCCCCCTGGGAAGGGTCTCTTCCTGAAGGAGCTGCTGCTGCTGCTGAAGGTGGATTTTGGCCATCTTGGTAGCAAACACCCTGCGTGTCTCCTCAAACTCAGGGTTGTTGCCTGCACCTTTGTCCACGCGGAAAAGCCCATCCTTGGAGGCTTCATACATGTTCAGGTCCTCGATGAATTTACTGGCCTCCAGGCCCAGATCGTCATACTTATCCATGTTGCTGACCAGTGTCCAGGCGTAGCCTAAATGCCAAATGTGAGTGTGGTGGCGACGGGGGTGCGGAGAGAGTGCTGGTAAAGGGCCGGAGCTTAAGTCCAGCCCAGGACAGGTAAAGACTTCCACCTGTCCGATGTGAGGGTCATGACTCTAGGGCTTCGAGTCCAGTCAAAGTTGAGGCCTCCGGACCAGCTGGACCAAGTTTCCTTCCAACTTCTTTTCCCCTAGAGAGCGTCCACGTGGGGGCGATTGGAACTCAGTTGTCCCTGGCCTGCTCTGCGGAGTCCTTTTCTCTTTTTTCAAATCAAAGAAGAAAATGAAATAGGCAAGAAGAAAAAAAAGAGAGTGAGAAAGAAAAGGCACATCCCATCCACCTTAGGCAACCGAACTTGGGAATGCACCGGGCAGCCGCGGGGCTAGGGCCGGGTCGGCCAGCACCGTGCGGAGGCTGCCAGCCGGATCCCGCCGAGCAAAGCGTGGCGGCCGTAGGCGCAGGCGCGCGCTCGGTCCTCCGGGGCTTCCTGGGGCCAGAGCTGGGGTCCTACGACGCGGGGCGGGGGCGCGGGCGGTCTCCCCGCGGCGGGAGTCTCGGCAGCTGGGTCCCGGAGCGGCCGGGTGTGCGATGGCGGCGGCTGGGTGCTCGGCCCAGGCGGCGAGACGCGGAAGTGAGTGCGCCGGACAGGGAGCCGTGCCGGCCGCTCGCTAGCCCGCCGGGTGCGTCCCGGGCGGCCGGCAGGCGGAGGCGGTGGCGGTGGCTGCCGAGGGGCGGGGACGGCGCGGGCGGGCCCCCGGGGCAGGCCTGTGTCGGCAGCCTGGCCGAGCCTCCGCCCCCGGACGGGCCAGGGAACCCCGAGGTGCGCCCCGCGCTCTCGCCCGGGGATGGCGCGGGAGTTCCCCTCCGCCCCTTCAGCCCCGCTGCGAGTCCCGGACGGATCGGATCCCCCCGCCCTCTTCCTGTCCCGGGCACTCCGCGGGCCCCGCCCCTGGCAGCGCGGGGCGGGGTCCTAAGCGAGGAAACGCCCCCGCGGCCTGGGCAGCCTGCGGTGGCAGAAGACCGGTGGCTTAAAGTTTGCTCAGAGTTTCTAGAGCGCGCGCGCTCCTCGCCCTACCGTGCCTCAGATCCCCGGGCTGTGCCTGCTGCCCGATTTGAGGGAGGTGCACAATTGGAAATCGGCGCTGTCTCCTGTGGCTGGTGTCATCCAGACTGTGGCAGAGAGGGAGAGAGATGGCCAAGATGTCAGCGTGACCAGCAAAGCGAAGATGGAAGTACAGGTCCTCTGAAAAGAAGTAAAAGGAAAGTCAGGTTGAGCCCTGGAGCGAGCGCGCCTTTGACGTCCTGCGTGCGGCGATAAAAACAGGTGCTCTTGTGGGTACCTTATTCATACGGAGACTCTTGGTCCCCAAGTGTGTCCATGCGACTCCAGGGGCACCAGTCTTGATTTCTTGTCAAGCCCCAGCTTGTCCCGACACACCCTATACGACTCCAATGTGACCCTGGAGAGGTTTCATTTCCCACATAGCAGAGCGATCCTAAGGCAAAGACCAGACCTGTCAGGTCCCTACTTAAAGCATCAACGCATACCCTGGACTCTACCGGGGCCTTCTGCACCTGACCAGCCCTGCCTCCTCTAACCTGATTTGGGGGTCTTCCCTCCCTGCCAAAGCGGCCTGGTGTCTGTCCAGAGCCTTGCCTCTCTGCCTCTGAATTTAAATCACCTCCTGCTGTTCTTTTTCAGCCTTCTCTTTATCTCCTGCTCAGGGCTAGTCACTTACATACAGTCATCTCATCCCTTAGTGTCTACTGGGGATTTGGTTCCAGACATTGCCTTCAGTGGATATAAAACTCCACAGATGCTCAAGTCCTTTACATAAAAGAGCATCATTTGCATATAAACCTAGACACACCCTCCCATACACTTTTAACTCATCTCTAGATTACCTATGAAGCCTAATCCAATGTAAATGTTATGTAAATAGACATTAGGTTTTATTTTTAGGAATTAATGATGCAAAAATAAAGTTCATACATGTTCAGTACATGTACAACTTTTTTGTTGCTGTTCATTCTATTGGTTGAATCCCCAGATGTGTCGAAGAGGGTCAACTATAATTACTTATTTATCTGTCTACATGCCTTTTTTGTTTGGTGTTTGGTTTTCCACCCCATAAGACTGTATCTGGGGGCTGGGTTTGTGGCTCAGCAGTAGAGCATTTGCCTAGTATGTGCAAGGCCCTGGGTTCAGTCCTCAGCACCACATAAAAATAAAATAAAGGTACTGTGTCCAACCACAACTAAAAAATAAATATTTTGTTAAAAAGACCATATCTGTATGCTCAGTGCTTGGTTGAATATGTGTATTAGCGAATCCTGTCTGTAGGGTTGTGACAATGACCAATAAGATGACTTGCATGAGAGTGCTTTAAATTCCATAAATCCAAAGTGTGGTTCACCAAAGAGTAGAGTCTGAATACCCCAGGAGCTTGTTGAAAATCCAGTCTCAGGCCCAGCCCCAATTTACTGAACCAGAATCTGCATTTTAACAAGATGGGGGTGGGGTGCAAATAAAGTTTGAGAAGTACTGCTATAAAATATTAAACTAGAATTAGGAGAGTTTTGCTTTGTTTTATTTGTACTAGAATTGAACCCAAGCGCACTTTACCACTGTTCCACAGCCCTGATCCTTTGGCAAATTTTTATTTTGAAACAGAATCTCATTAAGTTCCTGAGGGTCTGCTAAATTGCTGAGGCTGGCCTTAAACTTACAATCCTCCTGTCTCAGTCTTCTGAGTTGCTGGGATTATAGGCATGCACCACATCACCCAGCTAGAATTAGGCATTTTTATCTTAAAAGAGTCTTCTAGGGCTGGGGTGTGACTCAGTGGTAGAGCACTTGCCTACCATGTTGTGAGGCCCTGGGTTCAATCCCCAGTCCTGGAAAAAAAAAAGCTTATAAGATACTAACCCATGGGTGTTGACTTTGGATGCTGAGGCAGGAGGATCACAAGTTTGAGGCCAGCCTCAGCAACTTAATGAGACCCTGTCTCAAATAATTTTTTAAAAGGGCTGGAGATGTAGCTTAGTGGTAAGTATTTCTGGTTTCCATCCCCAGTACTGCAATAAATAAATAAATAACTGAAATAAATAACTGAAATGCTAAACATGGCCTGGAGACCACAAATGTTTTAGTGTTACTGTTTATACTCAAGACAGATCTTTCAAATTCTGCACATAACATTTAGAAACCAGCCACAGTTATTTAACATAGACCAGTATCATGTGCTTGGAAACACCTCTTGATTCATATCTTTAAAAAATTGTGTACATACCTACACACCAGTTGTTTAAAAAGCAAACAACTTGAGCTGAATATTTTTATTAGTAGGTCAACAGAGCATGGAGAGTTCTAAGTGTTTACAAATGAACTTTAATTTTGTTTGTTGAAGGAGAAACGTTTAGGGTTGTGTTTTTATCCATATCTTAGTCCATTCAGGCTGCCATAATAGAGTACCATAGGCTGAGTGGCTTATAAACAACAGAAATTTATTATTCATAGAACTGAAGCCTGGGAAGTCCAAGACAAAGGCTCCAGCAAAGACGGTTTCTGGCGTGAGCTTCTCTCTAGTTCACAGATGGTACCTTCTTGCTGTGTCCTGGGACAGTGGCAGGTGTCAGAGCTCCTTTGGACTTCTTTCATGAGGGTACTAATTCTATTCATGGAGCTGCACTCTCAGGACCTCATCACCCACAGGAGTAGGATGTCAACATATGAATTGGGATGGGGCAAACACATTCAGTCCATAGCAACCAGTAAAGCATGGCTCCTTTCCAAGGTAGAGGTCATTCCCTTCTGACCCTGTCTATATCACAGGTGCCACTATCAACACACAGCTTTCCTTTAGTCCTGCAGTCAAATTTCATAAGTTAACAGAGGTTAAAAAAAAAAAACTGTCTGTCACATGGTCACACTCATTATGTGAAACTTTCAACTAGGCCTGCATCTCAGTGACATCCATCGGATCCTGTCCCTCCCATCTCCAAACTCTTCAGCAGTGTCCTGAACCACACTGAGAGTAAGATCTGTAATCTGGCCTCTTTGCCTAATTTCCCAATACTCCCCTGTTTGCTCTGCTCCAGCCACGGTGACTTAGCTGTTCCTTGTCCTCACCGTACATTCCTTCTTGCACGGAGCATACATTACCTTACCAAGCACTTGTGATGGCCTGGGCCCTTCTCCAGGTGCTATGCACAAAGTAGAAGAAACTTCTGTCCTCTTTAGACATACATTTTTGTATGTACAGATAGGAAGGGTGGATAATAAACAAAGTAGGTAGGACCTTAGAGAGGATGTCGGAAAGGAAGGAGCACTGTGGAGACAGATGAAGCCAGGAAGAGGACATGAGGCGGGGCACAGGGTTAAATACAAAGGTCAGGGGAGGTCTTGCTGAGAAAGGGACACCTAATGGGCTGAGAGTGTAGCTCAGTGGTAGAGCACTTGCCTAGCATGTGTGAGGCCCTGGGTTCCGTTCCCAGCACCAAAATAGTTAAAAAATAAATAAATAAATAAAAATAAAAAACATAAAATATGGGAGATGGAAGAGCATGTTCAAGGTTGATGGGATTGGCCTGACGTGGTGGGGCTGGGGGAAGAGCATGACCAATGCCAAAGGGAGGCAGAGTTTCTGGAATAACGTTCCAGAGTGGTAGAGGAGCTGGACTCCAGTACACATCTCCCCTCACCCATGGTAACGGAGGGGAAGGATTTGACAGACTCAAATAGGTAAGTACATAAGGTATTGGGATCTTAGCATGGGAGCCTTCTGAAGGTTAGAATTTTGCCAGTGAAATAGGAGGTGAGGAGGTTGGCTGAGCATGAAGCCGGTGAAGCTGCTGCTGGTAACTGGCCATCTAGGGGAGAGGGAGCGTGAATGACCCCAGCAAGCCGAAGGCTCCCCTTAGCTCCCCAGCTCCACCCTGAGAATCTGGGTGTGAGCTTCCACAAAGCCAGCAGCACCAGGCATGTTTTTTTTCCTAGCCAAGTGTCAGCTGTGCAGACCTGGGTGTGCAGTAGGAAGAGTGCTGGGTCTAACCAGGACTGGCTCTTGCCAAACAATGGGCAAAGAAGTTGCCATTTCCTTTGCCTAAAATCTGCTCCCCCAGATATCCATGATCCCCTCCCTTACAATTCCCAGTTCCCTACTTAATGGCTACTTCCTAGGGAAACCCTTCCGGCACCCCTCTCCTGCCTGTCCCTACCTGACACACAGGGAACACCTGCTTCATGGCTTGTTTGTGAGTCGCCTCACTGGAACGCAAACTCACGTGGCTGTGGATTTCGACTGTTCCTTGCTGTATCCTAGCAATCTAGAAAAGTGCCTGGGGGCAAAGTCCCCAAACCAGCCCAATCACAGCAGGAAAGGGAGCTCAAGTGCTGCCATCTACAGGTAGGAGAAATTACTAGGCTTAGGTTTGGAGAAGCAAGGAAGGTGGTATTATTACTCTTGTCTCTGCACACCTTTTTTGAGGGGAGAGAGGAGTACCAGGGAGTGAATTCAGGAGCACTCAACAATTGAGCCACATCCCTAGCCCTATTTCCTATTTGAGTTGCTTGGCGCCTCGGTTTTGCTGAGGCTGGCTTTGAATTCTCAATCCTCCTGCCTCAGCCTACGGAGCTGCTGGGATTACAGGCATGTGCCACCACATTCTGCTCTCTACACACCCTCTGAAGATTTTTTTTTATTATCTTGTAGTCAATTACTTGATACAAGTCATATTTGATGAATATTAATTATACTTATCTTAGTCAAGAATAGGGCTGCACATGGATATATGTATATGTGCATTTGAATTTGTAAAAGATATTTGATTTAATAGTATCTGTGCCTGAAATTCAAAGCCAGCCTCAGCAACTTAGCAAGACCCTATCTCAAAAGGGCGGGGGAGAGGGCTGGGGATGTGGCTTTGTGGTTAAGTGCATCTGGGTTCAATCCCTGGTACAAAAAAAAAAAAATCTATGCCTGGTGTGGTGATGCATGCCTGCAATCCCAGCAATTTGGGAGATTAAGGCAGGAGGATCACAAGTTCAAGGCCAGCTTCAACAATTTAGCCATAACTTGTCTCAAAAAACAAAAAGGGTTGGGGATGTGGTTCAGTGGCTAAGCACTCCTGGGTTTAATCTCTAGTACCGCAGTGGGGGGAAAAAAAGAAGAAAGAAAAAAAAACCTGCACACTTGCACACATACATATTTTTTGTATAGGTGTGTATAAAAAAAAAACATTGGCCAAAGGGCATTTGAGAAACCCTAGTCCAATAGACTGTAGGCAGAGCACTGCTCACGCAGTCTGTGAATTGTTAAGGCGCTCATGGGACAGAGGGCCCCTGGCTTGAGACAGAACCCTGCTTATTTTGCAGTAAACTGAAAGGGCCTTTCTGTAGCTTTTGCTTGGCTATAGGAAATGTCCAGGCACACAATGCTGTGTGTGTCCCAAAGTTGGAGGGCCACTTCAGGGACAGATCTGAAAAGAATCTTTATATTTCAACTGAAGAGATGGATGAAGAATTAAGAACTAAAGTTCTTTTGGGCTCTTTCCATCCACTGATGCCAGAACAGGCCAGGAGCCCAGGCCCCTCCAAATCCATTTCCTGAACCTTGGGCTTCTCCGGCCCCAAGCATCAATGTGGAATTGCCCCATAAATGGAGAGAAGCAGCTGCAGTGAAGGCCCTTTCCTAGTGTTTGTAATGAGCCTTTGTTTCATGATTTTCTGGCCTGGAAAGTTGCCTGGGTCAGGCCAGATCTTGGGACCATGACCTTGCACTGTGTGTGTGGCCTCTGCCAGGCTGCTGGCACTTGTTCTTTCTTCCCTAATCCCCACCTACAACCAGCCCTTCAGCTGCACAGGCAACCCAGCTGGAGGCCTGTGCCTGGCCATGGGCCCCACATGACTCCCCACAGCCCTAAACAACCCCTCCCAGAGCCATCTGCTTAAAAAGCTGTGAAAGACTCTTCAGACATGGTGAACTACAGTGCTGATTTTCTGAATCAGCCACAATCTCTGGTTTAATCTTATTTTGGGAGGCAGGGTCCTGGGGATTGAACTCAGAGGTACTCACCCACTGAGCCACATCCCCAGCCCTGTTTTGTATTTTATTTGGAGACAGGGTCTCACTGAGTTGCTTGGCACCTCGCTGTTGCTGAGGCTGGCTTTGAGTTTATGACCCTCCTGCCTCAGACTCCTGAGCCGCTGGGATTATAGGCATGGACTACTTTGCTGAGCTCATCCTGCTTTCTTACAACATGCTCAATTAACTATTGTTGTGTGAATGAATAACTATAGTCCTGGACAATAATAATACTATTAAGAGCTTACATTTACCAAGAACTTGTTAAGAATTTGCCATACCTATCTCATTTCATTCTCACAACAGTTCTCCGTGATAAACCCCACTATTACTTCCATTTTAAAAAAAATGAAGAAAAGAGGTTAAGTAAACTGCCTAAGGGCATACAGCTGGTAAGCAGTTGGGATTTAATCCACGAATGTTTGCTTTCTGCCCTGAGTGATATCTGAGGTCCTGTCTACACCTAAATTTGAGAATCCATCAATTTTCCATCAGAAATTGACCTTCTGGTCAGGTGTGATGGCACATGCCTGTACTCCCAGCAACTTGGAAAGCTGAGGCAGGAGGATTGCAAGTTTAAAGCCAGTCTCAGCAATTTAGTGGAGGCCCTCAGCATCATAGTGAGACCCTGTCTCAAAAGAAAAAATATTAAGGGCTGGGGATGTGGCTCAGTGGTTAAACCCCTGGATCAATCCCCAATACCAAAAAAAAAAGACTTCCTCTGAGTGCAGGTTGAAGGTAATAGCCACATGTTCTTTTTTTCTTTTCTTCCCCCCTAGATGCTGGGGGTTGAACCCCAAAGAAGGACCTGACATGTACTAGGTAAGCGCTCTACCATTGAGCCCCACTCCAAAGCCTTTTGAAAAGTTTCTGATAGTAGTATGATAGAAGGGTATTACCTGGTGGAATCCCATCAATTGGACACCCCTGTGAATCCTAGACCTGGATCAAGACAGAGCCCCTGTGGCCTCACCACCTTCCCAAGGGTAACCACTATCCTGTCTCCCAAAAGCGCAGATTAGTGTTGCCTATTCCTGCTTTTCACATGAACCACACCCTATGAGGCGTTTTTGGTCTGGCTTCTTTTGCTCAACGTGTTTGTGATCTTCATCTGCATTGCCCATCCTCACAGCGTGTCCATTTTCCATGCTACATGCCTGCATGGCATGGGTAGGCCACCCTCACCCATCCCGTTACAGCAGGCACTTGGGTAGTTAGTTCCCTCTTTGGGAACATTTTGCATAGTGCTGCTGTGACAGTTGTAGATAGACATCAGTGATGAACCAAAGTGGGCCTTTGGGGCACATGGGTGAGAATGGGATTGCTGGGTCACAGGGTATGGGAGGGTTCATGTCCTAGATCCTGGCTGGGGTGTAGCTCAATGACAGAGCACTTTCCTGGCCTGTGCGAGGCCCTGGGTTCTAGCTCCAGAACTGGAAAAAAGAAAAAGGAAAGAATTAACAGATCGGTCTGGGGTTGTAGCTCAGTGGTAGAGCGCTTGCCTGGCATGTGTGAGGCACTAGGTTCGACTCTAAGCATTGCATATAGATAAATAAAAATAAGTCTATTAACAACTAAAAAAAAAAAGTAGCAGATTCTGCCAACCAGGGCTCCAAATTGATTATATGGTTACACTCTACCGTATAGGTGATGCACACCTATCTATGATCCTACTCAGTTAGGAGGCTGAGGCAGGAAGATCACAAGTTTGAGGTCAACCTGAGCAATTATGAGACTCTGTCACAAAAAAAGAGGGGATATTTGGGGTGTAGCTCAGTGGAAAAGCATCCATGGATTCCAACCCAGCTCCAAAAAAAAAGAAAGAAAAAGAAGGCTTAAAACCAAAACAATGAATTGATGAACCATCTATAAAAAATGAGGCTTAACAGCAGTCCTGAGTCAAGATCCCTCTCTCTGGGAACTCCTCCAGTGACATTTTGATTTTTCTCTTTTCAAATATACTAGGAGCCTCAAAAAGTCAAAGCAGCCAGGACCTTTCTTGGTTCACCCAGGGTCTAGAAAAGAGGAGCCTAAAAAAATAGGTATTGTTTTGTCCAGCTGAACCCCAGGGGGAAATGCTGGAAGGCTGGGAGGAGCTGGAGGGAGGACTAGGGGGATGAGCGGTGGGACCTGGGCTCACCCAGCCCAGCCAGCCCAGCCCTAGCACTCTGCTGTGCTCTCCTAGAAATGCTGCTGTGCCTAGAATTCTCCAGGCTAATTTGTGAGAAGGGGTATCAGCAGCTATAGGTCAATGAGACACCTGGTTTTGGCTAAGCAAATGAATTTTGCATGATCCATGGGGCTTTGGATTTACAGACCATGTTTGAATATGAAAATATAGTTCATATTTCAATATGAAGAGATGTGTGTGTGTGTGTGTGTGTGTGTGTGTGTGGTAACACACTCCTTTTTTCTTTTTAAGATGAAATTTCATCATGTTGTCCAGGTTGACTCTGAACTTTTGGGCTGAAGAGACCCTCCTGCCTCAGCCGGCTGCAGAGCTGGGACATCAGGTGTGTGCCTCCACGCTTGACTAAAAACATGTTTTTCTGATGCCACAAATAACATAATTTTCATTGACAAATACTGGGAAAACATGACAAATACATAGGAAGTCTAAAGCAGCCGCATGGCCCTGGCAAGGAAAAGTCAAATCCAATGCCACGACTTGTAAAAGGTGCTCTGGAAGAGGAAGAAGATTTCCCATCACCCTCCTCAGCTCACAGGAATAGCTTTTGAGGGGAGACGCATATGTTCTGTGATGTTGGGCTCCACCCAGTAAGGTGCTAGGAGACGTGTGAAGCCACAAGAGAACAAGTGTCAATCACTCAGCCAGGCCTTTGTGTCACAGTGAGGCTCCAGAGCAGATGACACTTTGGCCGTTGGAAACAATCAGACTTTTGGTTATGAACATCCAGCTTCCCCCAGCCCACTCATGCTGCCTGTAGTCCAGAAGAAGGAAATTTAGAAAAGTCAGAGCTAACAGGTTTCCATAAAATAGGACCACAGGCTCAATCTCCAGTATCAAAAAAATTGGGGGGTTATATATATTTTACCACAATTAAAAACAAATTAAATTTAAATTTTGAAAAAAAAAATGTGTTAGCTTATTAAATTTCATTGAAGGTTTTGGAAGATTTCAAAAAGGAATCACTTTAGGCCATTTCAGTCTTCTACCCTCTGTCCCCCTCTTCCACTTCTGGTCCTCTCACCCTCTTCTCCCATTGCCCTGGGCACAATAAATTCCACCTCCTCTCCTCTATTACAGAGACAATGCTTTTTCAAAGTAAAGATACAAAAAAAAAAAAAATCGAACCATAGGGACTTTCAGGGAGTCTATCAGGGAGGTGACATTTGAGAGGATCTGAAGGTCAAGAGGTGTAATGCACTGGGCAGGCATCAGCAGGAACATTCCCGCAGAGGGGAGGACAGCCCCAGTTGTGAGTAGGGGAGGGCTGGGGTACACCTGCTGGAACAGGCGGGGTCTCCCTGCCTGTTAGTGGGTTTGCTCTTGGAGGTGGGTAAGGGGAGATGGCATGACCTGAGCTAAGCTCTGAAAAGATGACCATGGCTGCTATGTTGAGAATGGACTTTTGAGTGGCGTTGACTGCCAAGGGAAAGCATGAGAAACAGGAAGTCCCGTGGTCCATGTTCAGATACAGTATTTCACTTTAAACGTAAAATGACTTGGGATGTAAGAAAGGCAACTGTTGGGGAGAGCAGAATGGAAAGTTCACACCAGAGTATAAAAAGTCACAGCCCCTTGACAAAGAGGAGGTGAGAAGGAACCCTCCCTCCACCTGACCAACAGAAAAACTTTACTGCCAAAAGGTACTCAATCCAAGGGGACCGTCCCACCTCAAGAGAATAAAGGGAGGTGGGACAACTAAAGGTATTTTTCTTTAAATAACCCAGTAAGAGGCAATAAGACCTAGGTAATGTCCAGGAAGATCGCGCACCCCATAGTACTTAGCCAATGAGAAACGGGGGGTGGGGGGTACAATCTTGTGCTCTCTAGGACAAAATGCTAGTTGTACCCAATCTGTGTGTCTCTGACCACCAGGCACCTCATCTTGCAAGACCAGCATTAAAGTAAACTTTGCTTTTTGCTGTCCTTTGTGTCTCTTAGTCCATTCTTTGGGTTTGGATAAGTGAGTGTGTTTCTCACAAAAGGAAGGTCTTTTTTCTGATACCAACTTGGTGTCCAACATTTCAATTCTGATACAATCCAGAGTTAGCTCAGATCCCACAGAATAGAGGTCAGTCCTACAAAACTGTCCCCACTTCAGAAGCTAGCCACGAATCTGGGTCCATAGGTAAGCCACACGTATGTCTGACTTGGCTACCAATTTGGGGGTTCCCACACCTGCTCCTCAGATTCAATAGTTGGTTAGAATGGCTGACAGAGCTCACGGAAACACCTTGCCTCTGTTTACCAGCTTATTATAAAGGATACAGCTCAGGAACAGCCTCATGGAAGAGCCACACAGCACAAGGAATGGGTTGTGGCAGCAGAAGCTCCCGTGTCACACCGTCCTCCAGCACATGGACCTGGTTACCAACATGGAAGCTCTCACATTCCCATGTGTAAGATTTTTTTATGGAGGCTTCATCACATAGGCATGATAGATAGTCCCTGGACATTGGTCATTGAACAATATCCACTATTCCCACCTTCTCCCCTCCTAGTTGGGCTGAAAGTTCCAGCACTCCAGGCATCGCTGGTCTTTCTGGTGTTCCCCCTCCCTTCCCCCACCCTGAAAATCCGGAGGCCTCTTTTCTCCAGGAATCATCTCATCAGCATGTACTGACACCAACTTGGTGTCCAATGTGTCCAAGGGGCTGATTAATGAGCAACAGAGGATATGCCCATCAGGACATTCCAGGGATTTGAGGAGCTCTGTGCCAGGAACCCAGGATCCAGACCAAACATCTATTTCCTACTATACCACCCTAGGAAATGATTGAGAAGTGGAGAAGCCTGTTGTAGCCCAGGCCAGAGGATGGGGTGACATCAAGGAGACACTGGAGCCAGAAAGCAGTGGAGAGAGAATCTCGGGGTGGGGCAGGCAGAGACTGGGTGGAGATGCAGGACAAGGAGATGGGGAGGTTCAGGGAGAATTCCGAATTTTTCTGTTTGCGCCACTGGGAGTCTTGGGCAATAGGTGGTGGTCCATTTCTTGAAACAGGGCAGATTTGGGGAGAAATAGGGTTTAAGGGGGAAAAAAATACAACAACAGGAGGAAGGTGAAAAGCCAGCTGAGTGGTTGGAGGGGAGGGCTGCCTGGACCTGAAATTTGGAGCCACTGGAGTTTTGAGTCATGGGGCCTGAGTGAGATCCCCTGGGAACAGGGTGCAATCAGAGAACAGAGCCCAGGACCAAGCTCCAGAGTTCACAGAGGGAAGAGCCAGAGAAGGAGGTCCAGTTTTTTACCCCAAACTGGTCCTTTTTCCCTCTCTGAATTGTGGTTCCAATAGGACTGAGGGCCAATTGAGCAGGGAAGGAGAATTTTACTCTTGGCCAAGAATAGAACTGGATGTGGAGAGCAAACAGGCTCTGAGTTGCTCCACAATGTACAGAACAGCAGTGCCTAACCCTGAGTTACTCCATTTAAGAAGATGCAGTTTGCCAAGAGCTACTCTATTTTTAGTACAAGTGCAGAGGCAGAATCATTTGATAACTTGTTTTTTTGTTTATGTTTTGGGTAATGGGAATTTTACCCAGGAGTGCTCTACCGCTGAGCTACATCCTTAGCCCTTTTATTTTGAGAAAGAGTTTCACTAAATTGCCCACGATGACTTTGAACTTCCAGCCTCCTGCCTCAGCCATGGTAACCTCGCCATACCCTGTACCTTGAAAAAGTTCTTCACCCTGAACATCCTGTGTACTGGGCAAGTTTTTCAGCTGGTTATGGTGGTGGTCTTATCTGACCACCTGCAATGAGTCTTTTGCATTCTTCTGATTTCTATGTTTGGTTTTTGGCATGGCCCCTTGAAACCCTATAGCTGCCTTAACCCTTTCTTAGTCATTTTGTAACCTGTATAACATTGTTTAAAGTGTTGCTAGATATTAGTAATTAAGATTGGAATGGAGCCAGTCATGGTGGAACATGCCTGTAATCAGCTATTCAGGAGGATCACAAGTTTGAGGCTAGTCTCAGCAATTTAATGAGACTGTGTCTCAAAATAAAAAAATTAAAATTAAAAAGGTTTGGGAATGTAGCTCAGTGGTAGAGCATCCATGAGTTTAATTCCAGTACTGACAAAAAGAAAAAAAAAATCAAAATATTAGAATTGCTCATAACTACCAAGTGGATCATGAGTACTCCGTGAATTAAAGTTGGTGAAAATGATGTAGCTTGTGAATTTTTTCATTACTCAAGGAATTCCAATATTGTAGAAAGATTAAAAAAAAAAAAAAACTGTCCAGTCTATGATTTTGTTTTTGTTTTTGTTTGGGTACCAGGGATTGAACTCGCCCACTGAGCCACATCCTGAACCTATTTTGTATTTTATTTAGAGACAGGGTCTCACTGAGTAGCTTAGCACCTCGCTTGTGCTGAGGCAGCTTTGATCTAGGGATCTTCCTGCCTCAGCCTCTCGAGCCAGTGGGATTACACGTGTATGTCACTGCGCCTGGCTGGCAAGTGTACGTTAATGGCATAGCTTTCTCGTGACATGAGAGTAGACTGGACAGTCAACCTCTCCACCTATTGGCACACAGGTGATAGATACAGGGTAAAAAATGAGGAGAGGGATAGGCTAAGAAACAGGAGGAACGTTCATGTCTTTTCTCTGAATTGATGGAGATTTTCCAAGGGATTCAGGTACTACCTCTTTTTGCTTCTTTTATGGTTCTTTCCAGCTGTCCTCATGGCAATTGTCAACCATGACACCTGGGGTGGGGGGGGGTGTCATTCAGTATGCAGATGAAATTAGCGTTTGTCTGGGGGTCACTCTGGCAGCCACCTTAGATCCAACCAGTTTCAGTCAGTCCACTGGAAGAGGCAGAAGAGGCGCTTCTGACCTTCAGACATCCTGTCCTCAAGGATAAACATGATTAGGGTAGGGTAGAGCTTCAACTTGGGCACCCAAGCCGTAAGAGATCAGGGTGGCTATGGAGAGGGGAGTAGTCAGGAGGAGAAGAGCAAAGCCTGTCTGTGGAGTTAAGATGAGGACTAAAAAGTGTCATCGCTTTGCAACCTGAGTGTCATTAGTGACCTTGAAAGGGCCATGGGAAGGAAGCCTGACTTGCCCCAGTTCAATGGGATTTGTGGCTGCGTCTATTCACTTGAATAATAAAGAAAGGGGTGACTCCAGAAGGTCCAAGGACTTGGGAACATTCCTGCTACGCTTGTAAAGCAACATCAAAGATTAAAAAAAAAAAAAAAATCCCTGTGACATTTTCAGGAATCCTCATGATTGGCTTCTTAGGATTTCAGGTGGCCTCAAGAAACCCTGGCAGCTCTTAGAGAAACTGTGAGCTGCAGCTCAGGGCCTGAAGCAGTTCCCCATCTGCCACCTGCAGAGAAGTGACCTCTGCTGAGAGTCTGTGAGCCCCATGCCCAGGAGGAGCAGAGGCCTGCCTAGCTCCCTCTCCTGCCTTCACATCTGTTCATAGCTTCCCACCCCCCACCTTCTTTAAATCTCTGACTTTAGGAGATAAAAACACAGCCCTGAGGCCAAAGCCATGTGTCACACTGGTCAATCTGGCCAACCATCAGGGAGCTGAAGACAGGTTCAGGCAGAAGATGGAGAGTTCCCAAGTACAGCAACCCTCCCTGGGGTTTGGGGAGCAGCCAGTGCTTGGGCCTGGAGACCCAATGGCAGATTTCAGTCTTCAAAAATCCTGTCTTCCTGCGCAAATGGCTTTTCAACCTAAATTCCACTGTCTCAAGGGTACAGTGAAGAGGGCCAGGAGGCCAGCTCAGTCCCCCCACCCCCAGCTCTCCTGTAAAAGTGCAGACCCCAGCATGGTTGCGGGCATGACGTCTTATTCACTTGCAAAATACAATCCTTGGGGTCCATTTAAAAAGAAAACAAAACAAAAATATGGGAATGGTTCACTCTGTGCTTTCTGAGAGCTGTGGATGGACCACAAGATAGAGCAGACATCCACAAGACACCCACCACGTCTGAGGGTTGGTTGGAGTTATTTTTCCCCTTTGTCCAAATAAATGAAATTTTAGTGTTAAAATGATTTCATGGTTTGATTTCCTGAGTCCTGTCCAGCCCCCGGTGATAGTGGACAGCCTTTGGCTGCCCTGGGGGACCTCCACTTCAGGCAGGGCAGAGGGCCTGTTAGAGATGGTTGCCTCTCTCCCACAGCCTCCCCCCACGTGAGAACTGACCAAGCTGGTTGGATAGGGCCCGAGCCCTATCCAGGATGGGGAGAGGACTGGCAACATCTTATCTTGGTGTCTGCTTCTCAGAGGACCTGAACTAACATACCTGCAGCTTTCGAAATGTGCGGGAGAGGCGAGCAAACTGCCCCAGTTACCTGTTGCCTGAAAGGCAGATCTTATTCCAGTATTTGTCCATGATTGAGATCATCACCCTGTCCCCTTCTAAAGAGACACAGATTCCCTCTAGAGAGGTGTACATCGCACTCCAGGTCTTTATGCTCTGCTTGAGACCCCCGAGCCTGAGTTGGGAACTGTCTTAGTCCACGCCCACTCAAGAAATTAAGTGTCCCTATGGTGGGTGTCTCCAGGACCTGTCAATTCCCATTCAACTATGAGGCTACATGCAACCTCACCCTGAAAAACATAAAGCCCATTAGAGTGTGTTCAGCCGATTCTCTTCCTATTATTTGGGGGAATGTGACCTTCCCTAAGGATGCAGGTACCATGAGATTAGAGAAGAAAGCAGGGGAGAAGAAGGAGAGCACAGGAAGGGAGGGTGAGCTTTTCTAAATGGGTTGTGAAGTCCTGTTGCTATTTACATACAAGAAAATTTTACATATAGCAAGGAAAATGTATCAGCTCCTTTCTCAAGGAGATGAGAGTAAATAGAACTCCAGTATGGGGAAGTCACAGAAATCAGAAAAGAGCAGCTGACTAGGTTGAATAGCATCCCTTCCAAGTTCATATACTTTCTCAAACCTCAGAATGTGACCTTCCTTAGAAATAGGATTGTTGTAAATGTAATTAGTTAAGATGAGTTGTAGGGGATCAGGGGGAAAACATCTTTTGCTTCTATCCTTCAAGGTTCTCAGTTGAGTCTTGAACTGTTTGCAGACGAACAAAAAAAAAAAGCAAATAAATTTACTAGCATGCATGTCTCATATATCCATGGGAGAAATTCAGAGATGAGTCATTCAAAGGGGTATTTAGAAGGAAGGCATGTATGCCGGGTGCGGTGGCACACACCTGTAATCCCTGCGGATCAGGAGACTGAGGCAGGAGGATCCCGAGTTCAAAGCCAGCCCCAGCCAAAGTTTGGTGGTGCTAAGCAACTCAGTGAGACCCTGTCTTTAAATAAAATACAAAAATTGCTGGGGATGTGGCTCAGTAGTTGAGTGCCCCTGAGTTCAATCCCTGGTACCAAAAAAAGAAAAAAGAAAAGAAAAGAAAAAGAAAAAGAAAAAAGAAGAAGGGAGACATAAAAGAAAAATGGGTTGGGGCTTCTGGGAGGGAGAGGTTAGTTAAAGGATGATAGCTGAGAAAGGTATGATCAGCAATGAAAAGCCTTGCTTTGCAGCTTTAAGTCAATGCCCTTCTCCATTGGTGAGTAACTCTCGGGAGCCAGGGGTGCAGCTCAGTGGTAGAATGCCTGTGGCAGGCCCTTGTTCCACCCCAGCACCGCAAAACAAAAAGCTCTCCTGAGTAGAGTACTGTTTTTCTCTCTGGAGTAGCTAGGGCGATGCTGTTACAAATGGAAATTTCGTTTATAGATATAGATTTCCCTCACAAGTGGGAAATCCATGCTCTGTCTTCAGGGCTTCTCTTGTATAGGCTGTTTCTCAAAATAACCCTCCTGCCAAAGAGGAAGGTTTTGGGGTGGGTGGTATATGCTGGTCTCCCACAGAGGTCATGCAGAAGCAGGGTGAGCCCTGGATCCAGTGTGACTCGGGTTGTTATTCTCAGAGGAGAGACACAGACACCCAGGGAAGGGTTCAATGTTCTGGGCTTAGGACACATCATTCCAAAATGTGCCTATAGGAGAACAGAACATGCCACTCCAAAACACAGACCTCCTTGGCCTGTTGGTTATTTACAGCTGGTCCTTTAAAAAAAAAACAAAACTGGGGATTGAACTCAGGAGTACTTTACCACTGAGCTGTATCCTTACTCCTTACTATTTTTTTTTTTAATTTTGGGACAGGATATCATTAAGTTGCTGATGCTCGCCTTGAATTTAAGAGCCTCAACCTTTCAAGTTACTGATATTATAGGCATGTGCCACCATATTCAGGTTGAGCTGGCCATTTTGAGAAGCTGCAGACACAGAGGCTTGAAGAAGCTTCCTTTTTGTCAGGGAGGTGACGTCTAGAGAGATCTCCGTTTGTGAGGCATATTCCTCGGGTGGACTCAGCCTCCAGCACTGTGAGAGGTGTGTTTCATTTAAACTGCCCTGTGGTGGTACTCTGTCACTGACAGCTCCAGGAAACTAAGGCAAGACCCCACTGCAGGGGCAAAGTGGCCCATACCAGTCATTTAGTTCCCTTTCAACCAGCTCCTTCCTGAGTGTTTAGAATCCCCAGTGAAGCAGAGCTGGGGAGACAGTGTGAGGACACTTCATTTATTCCAAGTGTATTTATTCAGCGCTACTTCATGCTGGCTGCACCAAGTGCTGGGAGCACCACTGTTGTAACAGGACTTAGACACTTCACTGTGGCCTGCAGATGTCCTATGGGTGACTGAGGCAGGATTCAGGACTTGGCATCTCTGCCTCCCAGGTTGCGTCCATCTCCTTTGCTCCAAGTCACCTTGGATTCCAGGAATAACAGGCCTGATCATAAAGGTCTTGTGATGAGTGGAAGCTACCCCCTAGGCAATGGCAACTTTCCCATTGGTGACAACACCCCTCCTGACCAATCAATCCTGAGAGAATGGTGGACAGCCCACACCTGATCAGGATCACCTGCTTTGGCAGCTGTGAGAAGCCCCCAGCTACGCAAACCCCCAACCCTTGCCCTCATTCCCTTTTCTATAAAAGCTTAATGTCACTGTTAGCCACTCAAAGACAGGGTTCGGGAGGTGGGTGCCCTTGCCCCCTGGTGGCCCTGCATTGGTGGAAATTCCTTTCCTGCTTTTCACTGTCAGCTCTTCTGTCTGTTTCGGGAGCGAGTGGCTGGACCTGATTTGTTGGATCCCCAGGGTCAGCCCTCTGGCCTGGGGCTCCAGTGACACCATAACAGATGATGTGCCACCTGCCCTTGGAGCCTCCAGATGAGCGGAGGCAAGTACACAAGTGCGTGAAGCTCTCCAGGCCTCTGTGATGAGAAGGTGACACGTGAATCTCCTTTTCTTCCTCAAGGGAGTTTCTTAATTTCATGTAGAAATGTACCAAAATGCTCCAAATATGGCTCTTCCTCTCCACACCAACTGTCCTTAGGATCTGTACAGCAATGCTGGGCACAGTGGCGCAAACCTGTAATCAGGAGGCTGAAGTAGGAGGATGGTAAATTAGAGGCGAACTCAGTGAGACCCTATCTCAAAATAAAAAAGGACTGGGGCTGTAGTCATTGCCTAGTGTGCCTGAGGCCCTGTGTCTGACTTCCAGGATGGCAAATTTAAAAAGGGGAAAAATTAAAAATCTGCGGAGTATTCAGTGTTGGTTCCCAGGCCTTTGATGACATTGATCTCTCCTGGACAGAGTCACTCTGCTCAGGACCCTCTCTGCTCTGATTGCAGACCCAGTGCCAAACCCTGTTCTAATTTCCATGCTTACCCGCCACACCTCTGTTAATATGTTCCTTTTCCAGAAACTTGTTTGTTCCTTCAACAAATATTTGCTGAAGGACTGTAGGTGTGGCTCGGTGGTAGAGAGCATGCTTAGCATATGTAAGGACCTGGTTCCATCACTAGCAAAAAAAAAAAAATTTTTTCAAGAGCAGATATTTATTGTTAGAGTTATTTTTTCACTTATTTATTAATACTGGGCATTAAGCCTGGGGCAAACAAACAAAAATACCAGTAAAAACACCATTATTCTGCAACCCAGGATTTATACTCTTGGGCATTTATCCCAGAGAAATGAAAACTTGCATTTGTACAAAACCTGTACACAATGTTCATAGCAGCTTTTATTGGCAAAAGCCAAAACCTGGAAATAACCAAGATGTCCTTCAGGGGGTAAGTAGTCAAACACACAATAGAACATTCATACTGTGGAATACTACTCAGGAATAAACGGAATCAACTATCAATCAATGCAACACCTCGAGACTGTTGATCTTAGGGAATTCTGCTGAATCCAAAAAGCCAGATGTTAAAGGATGTATACTATGTGATTCCATCCACGTAACATTTTTGAAATGATAAAATTATAGAGATGAACAGATCATTGGTTGCTGGGTGCTAGGGATGGGGTGGGTGTCAGCAGGGAGGTGCAGGTGGGTCCAGTGAGGAATCCTCAGAGGAATGGAACCACCCTGTCTGGATGTGCTGGTACCTGTACTGTGATCACACTGCACACACGTGCACACCCCCCCCCCCCAACTCCCACCCCACGGATCAACACTAGTGAAACTAGGAAATCTGAATAAGAGTGGTGGATTGTATCAATGTCCATATCCTGGTTGTGATACTATGCTGCAACATGTTACCACTGGGGGAAACGAGGTAAAGCAGGCACAGGATGGCCCTGTATTATTATTTTTTTCTTTCTTTCTTTCTTTTCTTTTTTTCTTGTACTGGGCATTGAACCACTGAGCTACATCCCCAGCCCTTTTCCATTTTTTATTTTGAGATATAGTCTTGCTAAGTTGCCCAGACTGAGTTTGAACTTGTGATCCTCCTGCCTTGGCCTCCTGAGTTTCTGGGATTACAGATGTGCACCACCCCACCTGGTGCTCTGTATTATTTCTTACAACTGCATGTGAATCTATTAAAAAACAAACAAACAAAACAGAAAAAGAAAAAAAAAGAGCAGAGCAGTGTCAGAGGACTGTGAGATACTATTGAACAGTCTAATATAAATAAAAGTGATATACAGGAAAGAGGGGGAGGTAAAAAATGGGGCAGAAGAAAATATTTTTTTTTTCCTTGTGCTGGGGGTTGAACGGAGGAGTACTTTTACCTCTAAGCCACATCCCAGTCCTTTTCTTATTTTTTATTTTGAGATATTTGCCTCAGGTCTCGCTAAGTTGTTGAGGCTGCCATCACATTTGTGATTCTCCTGTCTCAACCTCTGGGGTCATTGGGATTATAAGTGTGCATCGCCACACCCGAACAGAAGAAATATTGGAAAATTGAATAACAGAATTTTCTAAAATCAGTGAAAGATATCAACCCATAAATTCATAAATCTGAAGAACTCCAAGCAGTATAAAGGAAAAAAAAAAACCTACATCAAGATATATTCTAATCAAACTACTAAAATTCAGAGTTAAAGAGAACTTTTTTTTGGAAAGAATTTTTTTAATATTTATTTTTTAGTTTTCAGTGGACACAACATCTTTATTTTTTTAATCTTTATGTGGTGCTGAGGATTGAACCCAGCGCCCCGCACATGCCAGGCGAGCGGCTACCGCTTGAGCCACATCCCCAGCCCCTAAAGAGAACATTTTTAAAGTTGCCAAAGTAAAAAAAGACACTATCTTCAATGGAACAGAAAAAAAAATGAAGGCCAATTTTCATTTGAAACAATAATAATACAGAAACCAACGGTAGCATCTAAAATACCAAAAGGAAACATTGCCAGCCACAAAGTCTGTAACCAGTGAAAAATCAGGAAAAAAAAATTGTTTTCAGACAAACAAAACCTGAGATAACTTAGTTTCAGAAGACCCATTTTAAGAAATATTAAACTGTAAGCTATAAGCTAAGGGAAATTATATCCAACTAAAAGCCAGATCTGCAGGCAGAATAAAGAACAGCAGAAATGTAGGCATTTGGGTAAATATGAAAGGCTATAGTTTTCTTTTAAATTTTTCTTTAAAGACTCTCAGCTGTTTAAAGAAAAAATAACAAGCAATTTATGTGGGTTTTATAACATACGTAGTATTTGCCTCAAAGGACAGGAGGGGATTCTGTTGTAAGGATGGTTTAATTTTTACATTGTGTTTGTGAAATGGTATAACATTAACTAGAGGAACATATTGTGAATTAATGTTGCGTGTTACAATGTCTGAAATATCCATTAAAAATGCTATCATTTGGGGCTGGGGATGTGGCTCAAGCGGTAGCGCGCTTGCCTGGCATGCGTGTGGCCCGGGTTCGGTCCTTAGCACCACATACAAACAAAGATGTTGTGTCCGCCGAAAACTGAAAAATAAATATTTTTTTAAAAAATGCTATCATTAGCCGGGCACGGTGGTGCACACCTGCAATCCCAGCAACTCAGGAGGCTGAGGCAGGAGGATCGAAAGTTCAAAGCCAGCCTCACCAAAAATGAGGTGCTAAGCAACTCAGTGAGACCCTGTCTCTAAATATAATATAAAATAGGGGGATGTGGCTCAGTGATTAAGTGCCCCTGAGTTCAACCCCTGATACAAAAAAAAAAAAAAGCTACTGTTAGCTGGGTGCAGTGGTTCACACCTGTAAATCCAGCAACTCAGGAGGCTGAGGCAGAAGGATTGCAAGTTCAAGGCCAATCTCAGTAACCTAGAGAGGCCCTCAGCAATTTAGTGAGACCCTGTCTCAAAAAAATAAAAAGGGGCTGGGGATGTGGTTTAGTGATAAAGCACCCCTGAATCAAATCCCTAGTACAAAAAAAAAAAAAAAAATGCCATCAGCATATTACCCACTCAATACTCATAACCAGGTAAGACAGGCATTCCCACTTGATTTCACAGACAAGGGAACAGGTTTGGAGAAGCTAAAGCTTTGTCCAGCACCAGATATGACACCTCACCCAAGTTTTTAACCCCCATTGGGTCTCAGAAAACAATACTCCACAGTGTAGTGCTCAGGCAATGCTGGGTGCTTTGGGAATAAAGAGGAACCCAGGTCTCCGGCCTTTCCTTGTTCCTCTCCCTTCTGAAGCACAGGCAGGGAACCCAGGTGAATTCTGCCCCAGGCTGCTCTCTGTTCTTTGGGCCCATTTATTAGATATGGAAAATGACAAACCTCCAAATAGTGAGACCTCAGGAAAGGGAGTGCAAAGGAAAGCCATACATTGATAGCATTGAGCATTCCCAATACATTCTTTCCCAGTGACCAGACAGGCCCCGGGGAGGAGATATCCATCAAGTCTGGAATGACAGTCTCTGGGAAGAGGCCAAAGCCTCTTGGTTGATCTTTCCCTAAACAAATCCTTTCCCAGATACCAACCACTGACCCCAGGCCCTCCATCTGGTCCAGTAAGATAAATCCCAGATACTGACCACTGACCCCAGACCCCATCCCATTTCGCCCAGTAAAACAGATCCCAAATTCCTGAATGCCCAAACTGACACATTCATTAATTTGTAAAGCAGATCCCAAATTCCTGAGTGCTCAAGCCGACACGCTCATTAATTAAGTCACCACTCAGTGTAATCTATATAAGTCCAGTCCCTCTCCTTTGTCCAGTGGCTCATTTTCCACCAGGAAAGTGAGTCCATCAGAGGCATGACCCCATTCCTGAATAAAGGCTTTTGGCTGATCTGTGAAGTCTGGCCGGGTCCTTCTGTGCAATCACCATTCATCTCGCCTACATTATCCACCTTCCTCCACTGCCCTTTCCCTGTAAAGAGGGCACACAAGCTTCTAAAGACCCCTGGGGCATTAGGTACTCACTGCCTGGGAAGCCCCAGCATGGGGAAACTCGTCCATCTGTTCTCCTACTGAAATTGAACCACTGGACAAAGGAGGGGACTGGGCTATAGGTTACACCGAGTGGTGACTTAATTAACGAGCATGTCAGCTTGAGCACTCAGGAATTCAGAGGGCTGAAGGGAGGTTCCCTTCTCCCAAACACCCTCAAACCTTCTCCGTACAAGACCAGATAGTCTATATATTTTGTAGAGGACAGAATCTCTGTCACAACGAATCAACTCTTCCTTCCATACGAAATGATGGAGCACAGCAGTGTTCTAATAAAACTACTGACAGAAACAGGGAGTGGGGCAGATGTGACCCTCAGGCCACAGTTTTTCAATCTCTACACTGTTCCACCATTAGGGTGGTTTTGGGGTTCTGGCTAAGGAAAGCCATTCTGGGCCACAACCTTAGCCAACAGGCTCTATCTGGCTTAAACACTGGGTTGCCCTGACCCCCTTTCTTTTGGGCTCTGGCTTCAGCATTTTGGTCAAGAAGGAAGTTCAGTTCCCTTTCTTCCATTCCTGCCTCAGGAAAAAAAAAAATCCAAGTGAAGGCCAGGGACTGCTGAGCCTGGGTGACTGAGGCTCATTGTGCCTCTGAGTGTTCCTCTTTTCCAATCTTAAAATAACCCCCAGTGTTTCCTGCAGGCTCCCTCCCTCCCCAACAGCTCTTTCCATGTGGCCTTTGGCTTAAAGCCCCCTCCCTGGCAGGCTTCTAGCCTAGAGGTCAGCCCTGTCTTTAAAACATGTGGGACTATGTTGCTGCAGGCCATCCTGCTTCAGGACGCCCCCAGCGAGGCCTCCACAATCAGTCATCCTGTGCAGCTTGAGCAAGAGGAGCCAAAACTGAAGTCCTAACTCCAGGGCTTGGCAGGAAACCATTCAATTGTTAGGCTTTTGTCCCCTGTGGAGAAATCCCCCAGGCTGTCATTCAGCGCTGCTCAGCAGTTTTCAATTTTCGAAATATCCTCCAACTATTTTCAGCAGTTTTCCTCCCAGGACACCAGCCCCACCCACCAGCTGGTCCACTTTATAATTAAAGCAATTAGAATCTCATTCTCGGTCTTTAACCACTTGATCAAGTTCAGAGAGTCCACTTAGGGTCAGAATCAGAATTTGTCCAGCACTGCCAAGCTTCACCCCAACCGCCCCCTATGCCCCCCGCCCACCCCCAGCCCATTATACTAAGGGCCCTGTGCATGCTGGGCAAGTCTTGACCACTAATAGACACCTCCACCCTGGAGCCATTTCATGACCCTTGGAATCACTTCCAGACTTTGGACCAGTTTTAAGGTCAATCTTTTATCCCATCCTGAGCAGCTGCTTAGGAGTCCTAAAATCAGAAGCACTACAGAGACAATTTTGCTTAGGGGCTGAGGAATGAACCCATTGATCCCCCAGTGCCCCTGGGTTCAATCCCCAGTACTGAAAAAATAAAAACGTGTTTGTGGGCTGGGAATGTAGCTCAATGGTGGAGTGCTTGCCCAGCTTATGTGAGATGCTGGGTTCCATCCCAAGTACTACAAACAAATTTAAAGAATACCTTTTGCCAGGTACGATGGTGCACACCTATAATCCCAGCAACTATAGAGGCTGAGGCAGGAAGATCGAAAGTTCAAGGTCAGCCTCAGCAATTCAGTGAGACCCTGTTTCAAAATAAAAAATAAAAAGGGCTGGGCACGTAGCTCAGTGGTAGAGCCTGGCCAGCATCTGGGAGGCTCTGGATGGAATTCCCAGCACCACCAAAACTACCACCACCACCACAACCAGAACACATCTTGATCTCAAAGATGCTAGACTGCAGAGACCTGTGCATCTTAGAATTGGTGACATTAGTGACTTGGCTGCGGGAGGACAGGTTGTATTGGCTCTGCAAATACACTGAGTGGTTGCTGGAGAACTTCACCCTCCCTGGGCATGACACCTACTGTCATGAGAGCCTGTAAAACATCCTTCAACCACCTCTGAAAGGTGCTTTCTTCCTCTTGAGGTGGCAGATTTGCTGACGGAGGGATGGAGTGGGCTGCTGAGCATCCCTGGGCTTGGAGACCTGTAAGGGCCTCTGCAGCCCAAGTCCCATGGTCCTTGCACTGGATGCAAGGAGAGGCACAGCGGGGACCTTTCCCCTTCTGCCTTCTCACCACGTTCTGCCCCTGGGCCAGATGCACTCTGGCTGACCTGCTTTGGCTAAGCTGACTGCACTCCAAGGTTGGCCCTACCCTGAGGACCTGGAGGTCTCAACTCAAAGCAGGATCAGGTGTGGGCTCAAAGGCCCTGGGTGACTTTTCCACTGGGGCCCCTGTTGGGCTGCCACGGAGCGCCTTCTACCCTAGGATGTGCTGGAGCGCACAGTCCTCCTCTCCTTCCCTCCGCATGCCTCCGGGACCCCTGGCAATGTCCCTATCTGCCTTTCCTCTCTCCACAGCTCAGTCCCCAGCCCCATCAGGCATAGAGGTGATGCTCCATGATCAGCAGGCCCCACGAGGAGTGCTTGTTATCAGCACTGTGCTGCGGAGGAGCTGGTGCCTGTCCTGGGGGCCTCAGGACGTGCTGGCCCAGTTGAACGGGGATGGGGCCTTCCTGTTTGGCCATTCACGTTGGCCTCGGGCCTGGGCATTTGCCTGATGGCTGTGACTAATTCTCAAAACTAAATTGCACTCCCAGCACCTCTCCAGTCACGTGGGGTGAGGCACGTCCCTTCCTGTTACCACACAGCTTCCCCCAAAGCAGGTCCTCCTTTGAGGGGTGTGGTGTGTGTGGCGTGTGTTTATGTGTTCTGATTATTTGTGTGTTGTGCGTAAGTATGGTGTGTATGGCATGTGTGTGGTGTGTGTATGTGTGTTGTGGCATGTGCAAAGTGTGTGGGTGGGGAATGTGTGTACATGTACATGTGGTTTGGTGTGTGTGTGGCATGTGTGTTGTGGCTTGTATATGTGTAGTGTCATGTATGTGGTGTGTGTGGCTTCTGTATGTGTGGTGTGTATAGTGTGTGTGTATGTGGTGTGATGTGTGTGTGGTGTGTATATGAGGTATGGTGTCAGTGATGTATGTGAAGCATGGTGGGTGTGTGGTGTGGCATGTACGTGCCATGTGTTTATGTGTGGTATAGTATGTATATGGTGTGTGCTGCAGTATGTGTATTCTGTGTGTCTTTGTGGAGTGGTGTGTGTGTCATGTGAAGTGTGGGCTGTGTGTGAGGTGTGTACATGTGGTGTGGTGTATGTTGTGCTATGTGTGTGTGGCGTGTGTGATGCATATTTGGTAGATGTGATGTGTCTGTGGTGTGGTGTGTATGTTGGATGGGGTGGGGTGTGGTGGGTATGTTGGGTTATGGTGGGGTATGTGGTGTGGGGTGTGTGTATGTTGGAGTGTGTGTGTTGATGTGGTGGGGTGTGTGTATGTGGTATGGGGTATGTGTGTATGGTGTGGTATGTGGGGTGTGTGCATGTTGGGGTGTGTTGATGTAGTGAGGTGTGTTTGTGTGGTGGTGGTGTGTGTGGGTGTGTGGTGTGTATGTGTGGTGTGTGTGTGTGGTGTGTAGTGTGAGTGTGTGGTGTGTGCATGTTGGGGTGTGAGTCTCCAGGACCAGAACACTGCAGCATTCAGGGAGGTGTCACATTTCCACCAGGAGTGAACAGCCCTGTCCCTGGGAGCTGGGATGTGAGGAATTCCCAGGGCTCCCAGGGCATCTGGGAAGCCCGCTCTTCTCTGCCTTGAAAGAGGTGCCTAACCCGCCAGCAAGCCTGCAGAACGCTCCACAGCCTCTCCTCCAGCCACTGTGTGAGACTCATAGAAGAAGAGTGGGGAGATTTGGGGGACCAATCGGCAGACCCTGAGATCAAGGATGACATTTCATGGAAAGGCACAGAATATGTCTGTGACTAGCACTCTGTGGGGTGAGGACCTGAGTCTGGACAGAGGGCAGGACAGGCATCCTGGGTTGGCCTGCCAAGAAGAGCCTGTGGTCACACAGCTATTTTGGACTCACGGTTAGCAGCGTTCACAGATTTAGAAGGCAAACAGCTGTCATTCAGGAGGTGTCTATAAAATAGGGTGTTAGCAGACCCTGGAGATATTTTGGAGAAAACAGAAAAGAACAGAGACAAGACTTTGAAAACAAAGCCATCCATGTGGCAGAGGCAGCTACCTGCCCACTAAGGACTGGGGTTCCCCTTGATAGGTGCACAGCTGTTGCTGGGAAGTGGCTGCCCAGCTCCGTGCAATCAGCTGACCCCCAATCCCCAAGGCTGAATTCTGGCCAAGAGGAAGTGGGCAGAGTGCTAGATGCACTTCCAGATCTGGCCCACACATCCTCCTTTCCACTCCACACCTCTCTCTCCCCTTTTCTGCAAGCAGCTTTTGCTGTCTAGGCAATGGAAGCCCTAAATTGAAGACAGAGGAGCCTCCACGATCCCAGGTCCCCAGCCACACCAGAACTGAACAAAACAGAACCTTCTCCTTAGTTCTCTTCTCTAGAGGATTAGACTTACCAGAATGAGAATTGAAGTCGGCTGTGTTAGATCACTGAGATGTGGGAGTATACCTGTTATAGCCCATTGGATAGCAGTTAGCAGATAATGACAACATTTTTATTGCTGAAGATGATCGGTAGGCAAACAAGATATGGGCACATCACCGGATATTAGTGCACAAGCAAGGTGTCACGGGTAATAGTGAAGTAACAGAAGACTAAGGTCTGCTCCTTCCCTCACACCCAAGATGTTTGACTTAGAGTGATTGATGATGACTAAATTAGTTAATTAAACATTGACAGAAATTTCCCAGAAACTAAGGTGTGAATGGACAGCTGCATTCGTTGATAATTAATGATGGTGATACTTGGTGACACTTTGTTGACACGCCCTCTTCTGAGCGCTCAGCCGTTGTCCCTGAGGTGGCTCTGCTTTTATATACTCCTTCCCACCCACAGCGAGTGTCCCACTGACAAAGCCCCTCTGGCCCTGTTTCTAGTGGAGAGGACTTATCCGTACCCTGATGAACCATCACTCTTTGGGTGACCTGCTTCCTGTTGACCCCACAGAACCTGAGGAAGGGGAATCCCTCCCCTAGAATCCAGTTTTCCTCTTGTAACAAGGACTTAGACTCTTCACTGTGGCCTGCAGATGTCCCATGGGTGGCTGAGGCAGGATTCAGGACTTGGCATCTCTGCCTCCAGGTTGCGTCCATCTCCTTTGCTCCAAGTCACCTTGGATTCTGGGAATAACAGGCCTGATCATAAAGGTCTTGTGATGAGTGGAAGCTACCCCCTAGGCAATGGCAACTTTCCCATTGGTGACAACACTCCTCCTGACCAATCCTGAGAGAATGGTGGACAGCCCACACCTGATCAGGATCACCTGCTTCGGCAGCTGTGAGAAGCCCCCAGCTATGCAAACCCCCAACCCTGGCCCTCATTCCCTTTTCTATAAAAGCTAAATGTCACTGTCAGCCACTCAAAGACAGGGCTCAGGAGGTGGGTGCCCTTGTCTCCTGGTGGAGCTACATTTATGGAAGTTCCTTTCCTGCTTTTCACTGTCAGCTCTTCTGTTTCTGGGGGCGAGTGGCTGGACCTGATTTGTTGGATCCCCAGGGTCAGCCCTCTGGCCCAGGACCCTGGTGACACCTGGTTCTGAGGGCAGGCCATGACATTGCAGTAGCAACAGATGAGGGTGAGTACGCCTTTGGATGGGGCCTGGGGTGGACCAAATATTGTGAGTCCCAGATGAGGTCCTCCCATTATTATGGGAAGGATGATCTGGAAGAGTCTGGATGGGCTACTGTGAGGTTGTGGAGCTCTCTTCAAGATGGCAGGCCAAGCACTGCTCTCCTGACTCCTCTCTTCCATGAGTTTTTCCTGGTGGTATGTGAAGTTAAGCAAAGTTGCTTTCCTGACTCCTAGATCCCAGTGATGGTGCCCATGCCAGAACTGTTGAAGTGGTCAGTCCTAGGTTCAGAGGGAGCCCAGCCCTCTCCCCAGGCACATGCCCCAAGCGGGTGCCTCAGAGCCCTGGGATGTGCTCAACCCCTTGTGCACCCGTAGTGACCAACTTTCCCAGACACTGATCGGGAAGTGTGGTTTGGGCAAGTTCTAGAGAACTTAGGAGACACTTGGAGAGAAAGTTAGAAATTAGAACTGTCTTAGAAAATCCAGGTACAAGGACTGGCTTACATAAAGTTGTCTTTGGGAAGCTGGTAGAAGGTGGAGTGGGTTGGAATTGGGCTCTGCCATCTTCTCGTGTGTGGTATCCAGCAAGGCCTTGTATGTGGTTATGGGGTAAAACCCCTGTCAGTGCCTTGGAAGGCTTGTTCCTGGAGGTCAACTGGAGTCCAAGTTCAGGCAGAAAACAAAAGAAAGCGTACCTACATGGTTGCTCCACTGTGGGACCCTGGAGCAGATGGGATAAACGGAATAGAACTTTCTAAAATGGCTTCAGTAACTGCCTGTCCTGTTTACAATAACATCCTTACTCCAGTGTCATTTAAAAAAGTGTGGGATCATTACTAGCTCGGCTGCTTCTGGCCACTTGCAGTATTCCCATGCCCAGAGTCACCTGGGCCTCTGTGGAAAGCCAACTGTGAGAGCTAGGGGCAAAATATGTGTATTTGTGTGCAGCCTATCCCAGGTCCAAACAGCATGACTTTCACTGTCAGATTGAGGGATGCAGTGTACCGGTGACTCCCCCATCATTTATGGTGCCGTGGTATCAGTATTATCCCCATTAGTAGGGCAGTCCCTCCAGCCAGCAGCACAACTGATCTAGGAGAGACAGAAAGACTGGGGCAGAAAACCAGAGCTGAGACCGTAAGGGCCTCTTTGAGTCTCCCATAGATGGACCTGGGTGGACTTAATAGCAACAGGAGTGGTTGAAAGGAAAACAGAGAAACAACTGAATGACACCTGGTGCAGGTATGGAAGCAATTGCCAAAGGACAGGAGGTTTCAGCCATTACCTCTCCATAAGGAAAGGGAGAGATAAAGGTAGAACAGATCCCTCCTCCAAAAGGAGACAATGACAAGCTTCTTGCATTAGGAGCTGTAAGGAAAGCAGAGTTGTCAGCTCTCCCTGAGGCGTCTTTGGGTCCTTTGGGTGTGGGAAGACTAGGGGTGAGGTCAAGGTTCAGGGGTCTGAGCCATGTCTCTAGACCAGGAGCCATATATAGAATTGGCAATACATGGAGTGACGGCATTGGTGGACACAGGAAGTGAGTGTACGTTGACATGTGGCAATCCTGGCCAATCTCAGGCAGGTGAACTGCCGTTGATAGACGTGGAGGAAAAACAGTGAGAGTTCTAGTTGAGATGTTCACACTACAGCTTGGACGCTGCCTCCCACCCCCTACCTGGTGTTCATAGCTCCCATTTCTGAGTACATTACAGCTGTGGAGTATATTACATTATGGAGTCACTGTCTACAAACTACAGTAAGGGAGTCCATTTGTGTTTCCAGGAGCATGTGCCGGTTAGTTATAAGGCCAATAGTAAGGGGCATGATAAACACCCCCTGGCTGTTTTGCCTGAGTCCAGGTGGACAGTTGCCACCAAACAATATCAGCTCCCTGGTGGCCACCAAGAGATAATGGAGGCCACACATGAATTGGCTAAAGTAAACATAATTCGCCCAACACACAGTCTTCTTAACTTTCCTATGTGGCCTGTTAGTAAACTGGATGGAATTGGGCATGTGACAATAGATTACAGGGAATTAAATGAGGTAGGTCCCTCCACTCTATGCAGCTATTCCCAAACAGCCACCATGCTAGAAGACCTTGGCAGTCTGCTGGGAACACATCCCTGGGCTGGACCTTGCTAGTGCCCTCTTTAGCCCAGAGGCAGCCCCTGAGAGTCAAGACCCATTTGCCTTCATGTGGGAAGGTGACAATGGGCATTGACGGTGTTACCTCAAGGATATCCCCACAGCCCCACCGTGTGTCACAGTGTGATAGTGCAACATGTGGAAATACCCTCCCACCTCTGCTGGGAAAAATGTTTCATGATATTGATGACCTACTTCTCACTTTGGAATCTTTTTCAGCATTCACTGAGGCTGTGCCCACACCTTTAACTCATTTGCCGCAGAGAGGATGGGCCGTGAACCCCGAAGTGCTGGACTCTGGCTGACCAGAGAAATACTTGGGTGTTGTCTGATCGGGTAAGACAAAGGCCATGAGAATGTTCAGGTGTCCCCACTTCCCAACATAGTAATGCAACTACAAGAGTTTGTGGGACTCCTGGGTTACTGTGGGCATTTCCTCCCTCATCTGGCTATTAGGACCCCTGTATAATCCACGTAGGACACAGTGGGGGCTGAACTGACCACCATACTGAGATATTTAATCAGGCCAAATAAACAGGCACAAGCCCTTGGAACACCAGCACATTGAAGTCTGCTGAGTATACCCTCCATGTCACTCCAGATGGCTTTGGATAAGGCTTATGGCAGTGGATGAAGGGACATAAGACCCTCCCATTGGATTTTGGTCAGTTATAAAAGGAGACAGAGGAATGTTATAGCTTGTTGGAAAAACAACTGTGTGCCACTTATGCTGCTCTTCCAGCCACGGAGCCACCACCAGGGACATTCCAGTCAAGGTCATGACCACCCATCCAGCAGTGGATGGCTATAGCAATGCCTAAGGCCCCACCATCAGGGGTGGCTCAGATGGTGACCATTGTGAAATGGGGTGAGTACCTTGGACAGTGAGGAATGGACAACACCTCGCCTCTCGGCTCACAACTTCAACAGTTACTAGGACAGGTCACATATGTTACTGGGACAGGTCATGTACGTAGCAGAAAAGGATGAAATACCAGAGACACAGCTTTTCCTTCTCTGTGCACCAGAAGGCCAACCTCCAACACCAGAGTCAGCCTGGCACACTGACAGATTGTCAAAAGGAAAACCCCCAGTGTGGAGAGCCATACCACCCAGTGACTGAGGCTTTGTGGATCAATAAAGGACAAGGACACAGCAGCCCACGGGTATGGGTGGTTATTGCTCATGAAGGTGGGCATTAAGAATCTGCACTAATTGCTGAGCCATATTCAGGGGACTTACAATATGGCTGCCTCAGTGGTAACAAGAGCAGATGATTCATGGCAGGACTTCTTGGGGGAAAATAGTACTGGAAGACATCTGGCATTGTGTCCAAACCAAAGTTGTCACAGTGTATCATGTGACTGCTCGCGGCCATCTCCATTTTCTAGGCAATGACAAGGCGGACCAACTGGCCAAGATAAGATGGCAGGAGGAAGTGCTAGCAGGGGAAATTGCCATTTGACTACATTCTAGATTAAAGCATGCAGGCCAAAAGACTATGGGGGCATCTGACCCAGTGGGGGCTGCCCATAGTTTTCTTTCTTGTGTGTGTGGTGGTGCTGGGGATGGAGCCCAGGGCCAGCACCCATCCTTGGCAAGTGCTTTATCACCGAGCTATGTCCCCAGATCTGCCCATTTCTGATGTTGCTGCATCTCAGAACTGTTCTCAGTGCTACCACGATGACTGGATGCCACGGCAGAGCTCGTTAAGGGAGGCGAGGTTTGTCTTCAGTGCTGGAAGATAGATGGCACTGAAGAATGGGTCCTCTCCCATTCTCAGAAGGGGCCAAATGTGCTTACTTGTGTGGACACCATTACAGGCTTATGGAAGGCCTCCCCCAGCAAGAGAGCAAATCAAAGCCTACTATTCAGGGGCTAATCCAACTGTCACATGTGGTCACTGAGAGTGACCAAGGAACCCATTTCACAACAGTGGGCCTAAGACCAGGATGTATCCTGAATTTTCCACTGGCCATACAACCCAACAGGAGCTGGATTAATTGAAAGAATGAATGGTTTGCTGGTCCAGCCTAAGGTCTCAGAGGTACCATGCAGGGCGGGCTGCTCCTCTGCCTGAGGCACTGAGGACACTGAATGAAAACCCAGACATCAGCAGCCTGTAGTCCTTTCTACACTGACATGCCCATGGCTGCCAGCATTAAGGTGACAGATAAAGAACACTTCCACTGAGCATTTTCTTAAACCAGCGTAGGGCATGGGGAACAAGCTACTGTTGCCACCTCCTCAAGACTTCACATCAGATACCAGAAGCATTGTCTGGCCATGGAGCAAGCCCCTGGTGGTTTGCCTTATTGACTTTTTGGGGATGGGGGAATGTCCAAATTTACAAGTAAAGCCTACTGTGTTGGGAACATGGCTCCTAAAGTACAGGTGATGACACCCAAGGGTAAGGAACACCTTGTATTTGTTTATGGCAATGATTTTATTTTTTGGTACTGGGGATTGAATCTAGAGATGCTTTACCACTGAGCTCCATCCCCAGTCCCTTTTATTGTTGTTGTTTTTTTTTTTTTTTTTTGGAGACAGGGTGTCCCTAAGTTGCTGAGGCTGGCTTTGAACTTGTGATTCTCCTGCCTCAGCCTCCTGAGACTCTGGGATTATAGGTGTTTGCCACCGCACGAGGCTAGTTTATGACGGTCATATATTCCAGAAGGGGCTTATTCTTTTTGTCTCCCTGAAGATTGGTCTGGTACACTTGCCCAGGCATGCCTACTGTGCAGGCTACTTTACTAACACAAGATGGTACAGTGGCCTCATGGAGCTGATTTGCTGTTCTTGGTGCCTATTAAACATCTGTCATGTTCTCCATAGGTTGGCAACAAGTAACCTATTTCTGGACTGGGCAACGGAGGTTGCACGTCATGCCAACCAGACTGACTGCTGGATCTGCTCAGAACTCCCTGTGACTGCAGCCCAAGGACTTCCCTGGGTCGCCCAACCTGCAAATGAGACCGAATGGACTTGGTTGACACAGAATTGGAGTGAAAACACTCACCCGCCAAAATGGCCATCGTATAATTACACGACACAAAAGGTTTTTGCTTTAATTATAGAGACATTGAATGCTTCTCGAGTCCCTGGGTACACTTACGTATGGAATGGGCTTTCATGGGAGGTAGCAGTTCATGTCACAGTTAAAACGATGGCTTCCCTTTGTGTCACCCAGTCTGGTCATGCCAACAAGACAGTGGGCTTCATGCCTGACCCTCTGTGTAAGAACACAGTCAACTCAACAGATATCCTGTCCTCAACACCCAATGTCACTTATGGGGCCTTCCCCCTGCCATGGGGTGCACTGTGGATATGTGGGTCCAATGGATGGCCTTACCTACCTTACCACTGGACAGGACGATGCACATGGGGCTGGCCTTACATCCCGGCCCGAGTTAGGCCTCTTTTACCCCAGATGCCTAGTAACTGGGAGAGCGTGAAGGCTCGCCACACCAGACAGCGACGGGCCTCCTCGTGGTTCTACACACTCGCTGTTTTCTCCCCACAAGCTGCGGTGATCGACGTGGAAAATCAGGTCTCCGCCTTAGCCTCCCACACGGCTCAAGCTCTCAACCAGACCAAACATGCCATTACCTTGTTAACCGAGGAAACCACTCAGATAAGAAAGGTGGTGTTACAAAATAGGATGGCGCTAGATATGCTCATGGCTGCCCAAGGCGGGGTATGTGCCATCTTGGGGACAGAATGCTGTGTGTACATACCTGATAATGAGAACAATATCACTTTGGCTTTAACCCAAGTGTCTAAACAGATGAATGCGATTGAGGACCTCTCTGTGGATCCCTTCTCTAGTTGGCTGACATCCATTCCTTCCGCATGGCGCCGGGCCTTCTACGTCGTCTTACTGAGCCTGGCATGCTTGCTGATAGGCTCTTGTTTTTTGTTCTGCTGCTGTGGGATGTGTATGCGATGTGCCTCTGGAGCCCTGACCCGAGGGCTTTGTGGAAGACAGGAGGCATGAGATGGAGGGGGACATTAAGGGGCCTCTAAAGCACTGAAGGGGTGGACAGTTGGGGGTGAACACTAGTCAGAGCCTAGGAAAGCTTGTTCAGCGCAGTGAGATGAGAGGGACTCCCAAGAAGGTGACAGTGAAGGATCTAGAAGCAGGCCACGTCCCTTGTTTCCAATTTTTAGGTGGATATGAAAGCAGAGTTGCCTTGGATGTAAAGTATAAGAATGTACTTAAAATATCTGAAGCAACCCACCTGTGCCGTGAGCACAAGACCTATCCCTATGTTCTCCAGCTGGTAGGTGTGGTGTGGCCCTCCATTGTACCCCAGCCTGCTCCCCCACAAAGAGCAAGTAAGAAAATGTCGAAACCCTGTCTCTTGAGTGCTACAAGTTGTTTCTTTGGGATTGGTTCGCTGGGGCTTTTGCTGCCCTGGGGTTGAACGATAGTAAAGCCGGGCTGAGCACATACTTACTTCTCATTAAAAGGAAAGGTAGCATTGCTGCTGCTGGTGTCGGGTTGGGGGGAATCGCATGCCGCAGCCCTGACACACTGGGGTCTGGCACAGACATCTTTTCCAGAGGTCGAATGGGGGAACTGGAATTCAAGCATAGGGCTTAAGGCACAGGGAGATGAGTCATAGGGGTTGGGTTCCGCTGGCCTGGCTACCACCTCCCCTCCAGGGCCTCATCCCTGAGCCTCCTGATCTCTCTCCCTCCCTCCCTCCCTCTCTCGGTCCTGTGGGAAGCCTAGCTTGGTGAAGATGATGGAGGCCTTAACTGAAGTCAGCTCTTCTGGGCCTTCAGTGGCCCCACCCTTGGATCTAAGGTCTCTGCCCACAGGACTGGCCTTTCCTTGGATGTCCCCACCCACTACCTGCCCTAGGCGAATCCCCACTTGCTCATTGTTGCTCACCCCAGATTCCATTCTCTAAACTCATGAGCTTGGATCAGAGCCTTTGGCAGCCTACCCTCTGAGCATCAGGCAGGGGCCCAGCACACTGACCCTCTGTTTTTCACTTGCTCTTCTCGTGGGAAGAAAGGGAGGTGCAAACTCTTCTCATCTTGCCTACCCTGTCTTTCCTTGACCTGTAGGGTGTGGCAGATCTCATCCTTCAAGAACATTTACCTGAGTACACCTCAGGTCCGAGGGGCAGCGCCAGGGTTTTCCTACAGTACAGCGAGGGTGTGCTTTAAGTGGAATGTGCAGACTGGGGTCACAGTAATTCTTCACTTACTGAGATGGTCACAGGCCTTTTGGAGCCAGTGTGCAAAACAGGATGTTTATGGCTTCTGCTTTGGTCTTATTCATGACCTTCTCTGTCAGCAGTGAGCCCTGAGCGGGGTGGTTTGCAAGATCCAAAGGCTAAGGCCGGAGGAGCCTCCCCTCTACCCAGAACCAGTGACTGTGCAGAGGGCAGCTTCACGGGGATTTTTGGTTCCTAAGAGGGCACGTCCTCAAGGGAAGCTAGATATCCCAACTGGGAGAAAAAAAATATCAAGGGAAACAGGTTGTAAGTTTATATGGATCTTTATAAAATTGTACATTTTGATATTTCCCCCATTATTGAAATACTTTATGGTCAATAAAAATTAAAAAATGTCAAAAAGTAAACAGAAAAGAAAAAAATAACATGTAGAACTCCCATTCGATGATCTCTGGGCAAATTTCCTCTTCTCATTTTTGTTTATAAGAGTTACGAGTTTTAAAAATTATAGTTAGTTGGGGGGCTGGGGTTATGGCTCATGGGGGCGCTGGGGTTGTGGCTCAGTGGTAGAGGACTCGCCTAGCATATTCGAGGCCCTTGGTTTAATCCTCAGCACCACATAAAAATAAATAAATAAATATTGTGTCCAATTACAACTAAAAAATAATTTAAAAAGAATTATGGTTGGGATCACATTGTGTATGTATCTTGCTTTATTCATGAAAAAATGTCTATGGTACATTTTTTTTTTTTTAGCAGGGGCAGGTACTGGGGATTGAACTCAGGGCACTTGGTCACTGAGCCACATCCCCAACCCTATTTTGTATTTTATTTGTGTTTAGCACCTCACTTTTGCTGAGGCTGGCTTTGAACTTGGGATCCTCCTGCCTCAGCCTCCCAAGCGGCTGGAATTATAGGCATGCACCACCACACTCAGCTGGTACATGTTTTTTCTTTTGCTGGCTGCCTAGTCTTTCTTTTCATTATTCCTTTTGGTACTAGGGACTGAACCCCAGGGTATTCTACCACTGAGTTACATCCCCAGCCCTTTTTATTTTTTATTTTGAGACAGGGTCTTGCTAAATTGCTTAAGGCCTTGCTAGTTTGCCCAGGCACTTGGGGTCCTCATACCTCAGCCTCCTGAGTGGCTGGGATTAGAGGCATGTGTCACCATCCCTGGCTTCTGCCTATCTTTGATTAGATGTGCCCTATCTTTTTTTGACCAGTTTCCTATTGGGATGCAGAAGGCCTATGCTGTTTCCCAGCTTACTCACTGTTTTAGTCTTTGGGATTTGTTTCTTTGGCAGACTCCTATTGTAGCAGTATCTGCCGTGGGGCACTACTTTCTTCACTCTTTTTCCCAACAGAGATAACCTAGACATCTGCACTTGAGCCTGGGTCTTTAAAGGGCTTCACCCCCCCACCCCCCCCCCCCCCCCCCCCCCCCGCCAGCTTCATGGAACCAATCCCAAGTGTTTCGAGCCATCCATGGGCTGTGTGTGTGAGCTATGCGCATTTGAGCATATGAGGAGACTGGATTGACGTCACTGCCTGATTGGGCTGTGTGATGCATGTGTGCTGTCTCTCTTGCTCTGCCTGTGATCCCACACAGCACCTGAGATAGGTGTGACACAGCACCTGAGATAGGTGTGACTTTCCAAGATGTCAGCCAAACTGCTGACCACAAGACATCACCAAGTAAGACTCCACCCTCCAAAATCCAATTCCTTGCCTTATTTGGTTGGGATATTCTGTGAATAGCTTCACCCCAATAAATAGGGGGTTTTCAGGTGTGCTTGTTCTCTTGCCTCCCTTGCTCTCTTTGCCTTCCAGTGTGGGAACTTGATTTGTGAGGCTGCAGGGCCGTCCTAAACCCAGAAAAAGTTATTTTCTGTGTTTGTGTGGTTTTTCTGTTGCCAGCCCAATCCACCTGGAGTGATGCTGATTCCCTCGCATATTGTGACACCCAGGCTCTTGGCCTCTTTCCCACCACCCACCTCTGTAGAGAAGGCACTGATTCTGTGATTTCCTAGATTTACAGGAGGGAAGCCCCAGCCTGCCTCTGCTCAAAATGCTAATAGTTTTGGTTAACATTTCACCTGATTGCCAGACATCAAGCAAGATGAGCAATCAGGTGAGGGACATGGTGGTAGACAGGGTAGGGTAGCCTAAGTGGAGTCAGAAAATGTAGGTCTAGATCCTGCCTCTTCTAATTGTAAGCTGTGAAAACTGAGCAATTTGTTGACCTTCAGAGCCTGGGATTCTTCATGACAGAATCATTCCTTCTCTTTAGGGTTTTCATGGGAATTGAATGAGATAATGCATGTGAACTTGTCCAGTTGTTTCTGACCTCATCGAAGCAGCCAATAAAGGACTGAGATCATTCCCCTCCCCACCTACTTGCCCGCAGGGACAGAGCTTTCAGTCCAATTGTTCCACGATATTTAGTACCTCTTAGTAAGTACCAGTGAGCTCTCCCTTTCAACAATTTTATCCTCTTGGAGAGAAGGTTCTCCCAGGCCATGCTGGCACAGCCAATGGGTCAGTCCAGAAGCCATGAGACTTTTTTGGTCCACTGCTTTGGCTCAATAATGTGCAAATAAAGGGCTTCTTACCCTCTTCTCATTTAATACTACTTAGCTTACCCTAGGAAAAAACAAGAAAATCAAGCAAAAACACTTCCCCCTTCTTATACCAAATTCCTTGTTTGCTTATATTTAATCCACCTTTGTTCTGACATGCAATGGGATTATGCACATTCGAGGTCAGCTCTGGGAACATTTTAAATACCCACTCTAGAGTTCTGGCCTCTGGCTTCCCTCTTTTTCAACTCTACTTCATCATGGTTCTGGGCCAAATTTTATCTGGGTACGCTAAAGGTCAGAAAATAGACATTTGTTTTTGTTTTTGGTTCTGGGGACTAAAACCCAAGGCCTCACACATGTTAGGCGAGTGCTCTACCACTGAGCTATACCCCCAGCCCTAAGGTGAAGATTAGGGAGAGGAAAGAGTAAATAAAAATTATGGCTCAAATGCATCAGTTAATCCAGTGGTTCTCAAATTTTAGTATTACTTGTACAGTTTTTCCTTCTTTTTCTTTTCTTTTCTTTCTCTCTTTCTTTGCAGTGCTATGGATCAAACCCAAGGCTTATGCATATTAAGCATATTAGGCTTCACCCTCAGCCCCACTTGGAGACTTTTAAAAGAACCTTGATGGCCAAGCTACACCCCAGACAATTAAACTGGAATTTCTGGACACGGGAACTGGCATAATAGAAAATTTGAGGACCTGTGACTTGATTGCTGTGATAATGTGCCTGAATCAGTGTTGTCTGCCTTGCAATCAGTTCCAGAGAGAAAGGACCACATGCATCTCCACAGCATTCCATGTGGGCCAGGCATACAGCCAAGCTTCTGATGATGATGGCAGACCTCAGTCTGTTCCTGATTAATGCCAAGACTTGGAATATGGCGGCTATTCCAAGATCACAGATATGTCCTGAAGTGGTAAACATTTTATTACAGTTAAAAAAAAAAAAAAAGAAGTCATCTCTCAACCGATGAACCGCAGGGAACCACATCAGAAGCTGCTGCAGAATAATCGCACTAAATAACAAATATAGATTTTCAGCATCATGAAATGGCTAGATTCTTTCCATTCTTCCTCCATTAAATCAATGGCTAGGTCAGTTCTAATAACAGCCCATCTATGTTTACTTCATATAGAACCAGGATTGGACCCACTCACTGGGCCATTCCTGGCCACCTCCTCATTGCCAGATGGCAGTGGCCTAGACACAGGAGGCGACGCTGAGCAGCCACAGCGACACTTGCTCTTCTTCTGAGTCTGTCCACCACAGTGGCATGACCATCTGGGATCCACGTGAGCCCTTGGGGCCTTTGCCCTGAGGGGCTGTGGTGGGCTCTAAGGTCGGCAGCCAGCAGCCAGAGTGGACCTGCTTCCCTGGGCGGTAATTTCCACACGCTGAGGGCAGGTTCTGACGCACTGCTCCTTCATCATCCTAGGGAGTGGTGCTCTGCCTGAGCGCCCACCCATGCGTCAGCATCAGGACAGGCCCAGCAGCCACGTCCAGCTGGGGTGGGGGAGGAAGAGGCCTGTGTGGCAGAGCTGAGGCGTGATGGAGACACGTGCAGAGGCACCAGCACTGTTGGTCTTCCGTTCAGAGCCACTCCAAAAGGACCCAGTGTCCAACCCCACACGCCCGATATTTGTGGATAACCTGAATGCTTCTTGGCCTAGTCTGAAGGCCAGGAGACCATCCACCACTCTCCAGAGTTCCTGGTTCAGAGTGACTGGCACATGGCTCCTGGGCCTGTGGGGTTCCTCAGGTCCACCTTTAGCTCTTGAGAAGCATCTACTCGATGCCATCTCAGGATCCAGAAGCCCCTGGGCTGTTCCAGAGTCACGGTCCTCACTTGCTTCTCTTCTCCTTCCTGCTCCCAGCCAGTGGCATCTCTGGTGGCTTCACATGGGGTCGCATGGCTTCCTCAACCCTGACATGGGGCTGCAGGAGGGCAAGAGACAGCTACATGGTCCCTCTTCCTCCCTGTGATTTCTCCTTTGCCTATGCTCACCCTGCCCCCTGCACAGGCACCCTATTGACCCCAGCCTGTCACAGTATGAAGGTCAGTATCCCAACCCAGGCCTGGAAGGAGGCTCCTCTGAGGCCCCAGGTGTCACTCTTGCACCAGGAAGTTGATGAGGGCAGTTCTGGGGGAGAGGAAGGCCTTCTTGATGTTTCTCCCCTGCAAGAGCCTGGCTCCCAGTTCACTCTGGAGAACAAGTTCGTGGACTTTATCCTGGTCCTGGGCAACTTGCTGGGGCACAGGGATCTTGCCACAGGCTTTGTTGTTGATCTGAGAAGAAAAACAGCCAGAGACGAACCATGAGGACAGCTTGTCTTGGGGATGTCCCAATCCCCACTGCCTGCTAGGGGATTGCCACCACAGGAAGGAGAAAGGGAAGCTGGCACCTGCCTTGGGGTGGAAGGAGGAGGGTACCTGGGAGAGACAGACAGACAGACAGACACTGAGACCCCAGTGCTGCCTATAGGTGACTACCACCTTGAGTTTCCTGAGCACTTCCCCAAACACAGTTGTTGTGGGATGTTAAAAACTTAGACAGGCCGGGTGCAGTGCTGCAAGTCTATCAATCCCAGGAGGCTGAGGCAGGTTCAAAGCAACTTAGTGAGACCCTGACTATAAATAAAAAATAAAAGAGGCTGAGAAAGTGGCCCAGTGGTAAGCACCCCTGAGTTCAATCCCCTTGTACCAAAACAAAACCAAAACCAACCAATCAACCAAACAAACAAAACCCCTCAAAACATATGCTTGGCCCATATCCAGAGGGAAGTATTACCAGGTCACTGCAGAGCAGGTTTAAGTCCAAATCTGGGCTGGAATGGGCCATCCCCTTAGCTCTGCCTGAGTGCCAGGCACGTGCCATACGATTTACTTGTATGAGCCTGTGGGGAGATGCGCGACTATCCCACCCCATTTTTCAGGTGAGGAAGCAGAGGTAGGTGAGGAGAAGTCATTTGTCCGAGGTCCCACAGCAAGTACTGGAAAGTGGATGATCTGCTGAACCCTCTCCCTCCTGCCCAGCCCCCAGGCCTCTCTGGATGGAGGCTGGCCTCTGAGGCAGGGACTCTCCCAGCCTTCAGCCATCCTTCCTGTGCCCTTTGCCCTAGCTGCTCCATGGCTCACAGTCCAGGGTCCCTGGGGACTTCTCCCGGCCCCCTGCCCCCACGGCTCCTGATGTTCTGACATCTCTGTCTCCACTGGGGACATGCTGTTCCTCTTTCAAAGCCAAGACCCAGCTTCTTCTCCTCGTGACAGCTCTTCTAATCTCCCAACAGCCAGAAACAGCAATGCCGAGCTGGCAGCAGTCACCACTTACTGAGCGAATTCTGGACTAGCTGCGGGACCTTCAGCAAGCGAGTTATTAAGCCCTGTTCTGCCACTGTTTCCTCACCTGTAAAAGGGGATGAGTCCAGGCCCGCCCCCAGGGCCACTGTATGGAGTAAATGAGTTTCTATCTGGAAAGTCCTAGGCCATACCTGGCCCTTCATTTGCACTAGTTTCAAGTTAGTGGGTCTCATCGTTGGCATGTACAAAAGCAGGGGAAGTACTTTGGTCATTATCCTGCCTACTTCTCTCAACAACCGGGTAAGGCTGGCACGGGCTTGTCTCTATTTTATAATGAAGGAAACTGAGGCTTGGTGAGTGTCTGAGACCCTCACACAGCACAGTCCAAATCCCAAGCTCTTACATCTTAACCTTGCTGCTGCATGAACTGTGTGTGTGTGACAACTCACATGCCCTAGACCTCTGTCCCTTGGCGCTATGCTCTAAGAGAAGGCCCTTTTCTCTGCTCCCTGGGTACTTGGCAGAGTCCAGCATGTCTTGGGTACAGAGAACACACGGGGTTCAGCTAGACTACATTGCACTGAACGGTGTTTGCAACTTCTCTTTCAAGATCAGGCACCAACCCTGAAATCTCTCCAGAGTCAGAAGAGACCTCCCCAGACGTCCTGTGTTGGAGTGCTGCCCCACCTTACCTTCTCAAGCTGGGTACATGCAGGGAGCCTTCATGCATTTTTAATTTGGGGTTTACAGTCCAATGTTCTTCTAAAATTATTTTACTAATGATCACAACTCACTTTGGTGATATTTTAAACAGAAATTTTGTGATAATTTAAAGTAGAAATACATTTCCACCAACGGAAATTGTAAGCTGTTGCTTCTCAGCTGTGTGAGGCCAAGTTCTCAAGGGTACGTGAGTTACTAATTTCTCATAAACATTACTCAAGTTAAAGAAATGTCCTCTCTGAGCCTGAGCCGGGTGTGGTGGCGCCTGTAATCCCAGCAGTTTGGGAGGCTGAGGCCAGATTGGAAGTTCAAGGTCAGCCTTAGTAATTAGGAAGAGCTTCAACAATTTAGCAAGACCCTGTCTCAAAATAAAAAAAATAAAAAGACTAGTCAGGTAGCTGGGGTGGGGGGAAGAGGAGGAGGAGGAGGAGGAGAATCCTCTCTGTACCACAGGATGTTTTAGTAGAAGCCTCTAAGGCAGCCCCACATTTTTTGCCTTGTGGTAGGACAGAAGGGAGGTGGGTAAGGCAGGGACCTAAGTTCCAGAGCAGGTGGTGGGGAACTGAGCTGCTGTCAAGAACCCAACTCTAGGGCCAAACACTGCCTTTCCAAATGATGACCTTTTTACTGGGCCCAGGTTTGCACAGGTGCGGAAGGGCTGGGGCCTGGCTGGCAGAGCTTCTATGGGGCATGCTCTCCCTCCACCCCTGGGTGGGTTTGACTGTGGCACCTTGTACAACATGCTTTCATCTTATTATTTTTCTCTTTCCTTGTGTGTGTTACTGTGTGTGTGTGTGTGTGTGTGTGTGTGTGATGCTGGGGATTGAACCCAGGGCCTTGCACATGCTAGGCAAGCACTCTACCACAAAGCTACATCCCCAACTCTTTGAAAAAATAGCATTTAAATTTAAAATTGTAAAATATAAATTATATTTGAGGCAGGATCTCACTAAGTTGCTGGCCTTGAACTTGTGATTCTCTTGCATCAGACTCATGAGTTGCTGGGATTATAGGTGTGTGCTACTATGCTTGGCTTCTTTCCCTTTTATTCTTTTCTATCTTAGTGGGTTTTAAGCTCCATGAAGGTAGGAACTCTGTGTGTGTGAAAACTCACGTGCCCTAGACCTCTGTCCCTTGGCACTATGCCTATCTTATTTGATTCTGTATTCCCACAACCTAGCACTGTGCCTGGCACACAGTAGGTACATGATAATTATTGAAGAGTAAATGAATATACCTGGCCACTTCTCTGAGCTAGTTTCTTCAACTGCAAAGAGAATGGTAATGCTTGTAGGGTGACATGAGTCACATTACATTTTGGCTGTAAATTACCTGGCCCACGAGGGACTCAGAGGCAGTGATGTAAAAAGTCCACCCTTGGCCTCTTTCCCTTTTCAACCACATCAGCATACAGAAGAGACATTCCCTATAAATGTGTCTCATATTAAATAATCAAATATACAACATTATAAAGAGACTAAGGGAGTCATTTCTGACATAAAGGGTTTAAACAATAAACTACTCATGTATTTATGCTGTTCCAATTTACCAAAAAAAAAAAAAAAAAAAAAGGATGAAAGAAAATGGATTTTATGAATTTTTTCTAAAGTGGATTTTACGGTGCGAAGTCTTCCTGCATTGCCAGCGACCTCACCATAACCCTCTCTGTGCCTTGGATCACCCCAACCAAAACCCACACTTAGGCTCAGCTAAATGAGCACAGTCCTCAGTTGGAAAAGACAAATGGAACCTGTAAAGCAGGACAGGTTGATTTCTGCCCTTCTAGTCCCTTGATGGCCATCAGAGTACAATACTCACACAGTTCTGTTACATGGTGATGCAGAAAAGCAAGGGCACCAGCAAAGGCAAGAAGCCCTGTGCGCTGTGCCTGGTCAGGTTGGCTGGGGGCTGGAGAGACACTTACCAGAACTGCCATCTGCACCACATCGGGCTTCTGATGGAATTGCGGGTCCACCGTGGGCCAGGCCTGAAGCAGCACGACAGTGTCCCAGGCATAGTGGGCACAGAGCTTCTTGGGCACCAGTGCCAGACCTGCAATGCAAGACACAGAAGGATCGGCCACTCTGCACACAGGGGAGGTTGATGAGAGCAGGATGGAAGGCTGTGGCCTGGACACAGCCTGGAGCTGTTGGAGGAGGGTACGGAAGGCCACGCCATGCCTCTGCAGCCTGCCATGTCTCCCACTTAACTTGGCCTGGTTCATAATCTTGGGTTTATAGGCAACTCTTTGCAAACAGCACCCAGAGCTGTAATGATGAAGGGACATGCTGCTCTGGGGAGAGCATCTGGGAAAAAGAGGCTGCTGATTTTCCTGGGTTATTTCTCTGCAGCTCTCATGGGGAAGGAATGCTTTGGAGCCAGCTTGAGTACTGAGTGGCCTTTTCTTTCTGTAATGCCCATAAATACTTGCGGTGTGAGAGGCCTCCCACCTAGCCCCTCACATATAATCGCTAGAGCCAGATACAGGGAACAGTGGACACATGACCTTCTCAGAGAAAGCCTAACCTCCTGGCTAAACTTCCTCTGGGCCTCTGTTATGGCTAGGACAGGAAGTGTCTGCTAAAAACTTGTGTGTGGAAGGCTCGGTTCCCAGTACAGTGATGTTCAAAGGTGGGTTTTGAATCACCAGGGCTCATCAGTGGATTAACAATTTTGATGGCATTAATGGGAGGTGATAGGACGTGGGACCTTGTTAAAGGAGTAGGTCCCAGGCAAGTGCTCTACCACTAAGTCACATCCCCAGCTCTTTTATAATTTGGAAAAATGTTTTAAAATAAAGTTTTTAAGCTGGGCACAGTGGTGCACACCTGTAATCCCAGTGGCTTGGAAGGCTGGGACAGGAGGATTCTGAGTTCAAAGCCAGCCTCAGCAAAAGAGAGGCACTAAGCAACTCAGTGAGACCCTGTCTCTAAATAAGATACAAAATAGGGCTGGGATATGGCTCAGTGGTTGAGTGCCCCTGAGTTCAATCCCTGGTACCAAAAACAAACACACACACACACACACACACACAAAGTTTTTCCATACTGTGAGATGAAGTAAAGATTTTCTTCTGGTCTCTCTAAAAGGTTTCATTTTCTTCCCAATTTACCATTTGAATTTATTAGTAATTAATTTTGTTTATAATGGCAACAAATCATTAAAAAACAGTCAACCCAATTGGCTGAACAAATTTTCCCTTCCCTATTGTTTGTATCCTTATATTGGTGCAAATATATTATACCAGGGGGATTGTTTCAGAGCTATTCAATGTGCATGTGTGCAGTGAGGTAAAGAACTTGGGCCAGAATGTAAATTAACATACTGCTTCCTTCATTGAGAAAGTCCTATTATGTTAAAAAAAATAATAATATATGTGTGTGTGTGTATGTATGTTTATATCTCTATGAAAAGACACAAAGAATACACATAAAAAGTTTTATTTTGTATACATGTATACACACACCCCTCCTCATAGAGAGCCAGCCCACCTCAACTCTGTGCTCCGTGGTGGGTGGTTTACATCCTGGCCCAAGCTCCTCATCTTGTCATAGAATGGAGCTGACAGTTCCCAGGCCAGCCTTGGGTCCCTGGACTAGCAGCATAGTGCTGGTCCAAGATACCTGACATCTGCATGGCAAATACAAAAGCTTCTTTGTGTGGCATAATCAAAGTGACAGATCAGTAGGAAAGTTGGCCATTCTAGTCTAGTGACCTTCATCTTGATTTCTGTGCTAGTATCAGAGACTTACTTGTTGCAGCTTTTAATGTCTCACCATCAGGCACTTTCATTGTGAGCCTGTGTTGCTGGTTAATGGGTCAATGGCAGGGAAGCGGAGGCTCGGGCTGAGGATCAAGTGGTTTAAGAGACACATGACATACTCCTGATGCCCAGCTGGTTCCTGTGACCTGAAGCTTTTGCGCTTCTTAATGAACCTAGTCCATGTCTAACAGACGTGCCTTTTGGCTAAAACAGAAAGGAGATTCCTGCTTGCTCCTCCGAGGGGATTCTATTAAAACTCCTATCTAAATATGAGACAGAGGTCACAGGAGGCAGATAATCATTTCTTTATTTTAGTGAGCTGGCCCAGTGTGGCCTGTCCCGTGACCCAGCTGCAGTGGGAAGATTTCCAGAACCTCTGCATGGAAGTTGTACAGGATGCCTGTGAGATAAAAGGACCTTGGACACAAATGTTCTGGGCTGAAGCTGTTATAAATTCCATTTGAAAAAAATGAGGAAGCCCAGTCTTCCTGGAGCAACCAGGATGCTTATTTATAGCTGCCTGGGCCCCTGCCAGCATTTCCATATAGATGGGAGTGGGGCCATCCTGTGGAGCAGGGAATAGAAACTCAGGATCCTGGTTTATCACCGTGTTCTTGCCTCCCTGTTCTTTTTAGGGAAGTAAAAATACCTGACATTTGCATGGCAAACACAAGGGCTTCGTTACGTGGCAGATAACCAAGTGACAGATCAGGTGGAAGGTTGGCCTTTCAGAAGCACATAGGGAAAGTTGAACTCAGGCTGGGAAGTGGCATGGCCCTGGCAATGCAAGGCCACTATGCAGGGATGCTGTGGCCCACAGCCCACCCTCTTCCTTCCCCTCCTTGGGGAGAGCTGAGCTTCCTGTGGAATAACTGAGACACTCAGCCTTTCCCTTTCTGAGAGCTGGTGAGGTCACCATGCTGCCTTGGCACCCCAATGTGAGCACTGGTGAGTGTGTGTCATGTCATGGCTCCTGTGGGGGTGGCAGTCCTCTCCTGATAACCATCTTGGGGTCTGCCTCCACCCCCATCTCCCTGGCCCCTGTCCTCATATACACTGGAAGGGGGGATCTAAGGGCTCTGTGGCGTCTGGTCACCCTGGGGTCTCCCCCATTAGCCTTGACAATAATTCCCAAATAAGGCACAGGAAGTGAGGCTACTCTACTTTAGCCTTTTGCCAGAAAAATGGTTTCATTGACATGATTTTGAAATAACATCATCCACACAGCAAACACAAAACATCCAAACAAACAACCCCTGCCCAAACCATCAGAGCATCAACAGATATGTTTTCTCCTTTGAAATAATCTCTTAAGCCTTCTCTCTCTCTCTCTCTCTCTCTCTCTCTCTCTCTCTCTCTCACATACACAGATGTCTACATGATTGGTATGTTGATAATTTTGTTGGAATTAATTAATATAACAAAACACTATAGCTATAAGATTTCACAGTCAATATCTTCTTTTTCTGAGGTCCTGGGGATGTTCCATCCAGGGCCTCACACGTGCTAGGCAAGTGCTCTACCACGAGCTGCACCCCCCAGGCCTCACAGTCATTTTTATAAAAAGTTACAAAGAATGTTATCTCAAATTATTTTATGAAGAAAAGTGGATTTGTGTAGGTAAACTGATGCTTCAAGAGGAAGAGCTCCTTCCAGGGCCTCCCTGCTATGGTCTTGACAGTAAAGTACTGAAGGACATCTTTGAGATCACGTATGTTGCACACTGAGGCAAACGTCAAGAAAGAACAATCACCGTAGAGTTCCAAAAGGGCCAGAAAAACAGAAATGTACACCACATTTTCATTTTCATTTTTTTTAAATATATATATATTTTTTAGTTGTAGTGGGACACAATACCTTTATTTTATTTCTTTTTATGTGTTGATGAGGAATGAACCCAGCGTCCCGCACTTGCTAGGCGAGTGCTCTACTGCTGAGCCACAAACCCAGCTCAATCACCATATTTTTAAATAATTTTTTTTTGTTTTAGTTGTTGATGGACCATTATTTTATTTATATGCAATGCTGAGAATCAAACCCAGTGCCTCACACATGCTAGATAAGTACTCTACAACTGAGCTATAACTCCAGTCCCTCTATCACCACATTTTAAACATCATGGCCTCTGGCTTGCGGTGGCTCAATCTTACAGTGGTATGAAAGCCATGTATATCCATAAGAAACCACATTTTGAATTTTGACCTTCTCCGGGCTAGCAATATGTGGCATGGTAGTCTCAGGGAGCTGTAGCTCCCAGTCACATGATCATGAGGATGAATAACCAGTGCTCTGCAGAGCCCTCTCTCCCCCCATCCTCAGGGCATGTGCTCTGAGACACCTCCTCCCCAGTAAGTTGAACTTGTTTCCTGCAGCTGGTTCTGGGCACGTTAGAAGCAGACAGTATAAAAGCTCAGAGACACAGGCAGTGGTGCTCTTTGGGCACCAGGATAGGCCTGTCCCTGTCTCAATGCTCCTGTTGGAAATTCATACGGCCCTGCTGCAGGATTGCAGGAGATGAGGCTGCCTTGGATGCAGTGGGATGAATGGTGACATCTGGCCAGGTGTGTGATGTGTGTGTGTGCAAGCATGTGAATCAAAACCTGCAAATAGAAATAAATTCCTTTCTCCCTTTCTTCTTCTCTTATGACCCACTATGTCTCAGAACTAGAATCTCAACACTCAGGACTTGTGAGTTTAGAGAGGCAATTAAAAACAGCAGCAACTTTATAAAAAATTATAAAAATAATTGTGAAATAATTACAGATTTACCAGAAGTTGCAAAGAAATGTTAAGGAGGCACCTTGTGCCCTCCATCTATCCTCCCCATCTGGCATAGTTATAGCACAAAATCAAAACCAGGAAGCTGGTATAATCAATCCACAGAGTTTGTTCAGATTTTATTAGAGTTATAAGAATTAATTCTGTGTGCGCGTGCGCATGCATGTGCGTGAGTGCGTGTGTGCGTGTGTAGCTTAGTGAAACCATATGTGGCTTCACATGCTCACCACCAGTCAAGACCTAGGACTGTTCCAGCACTGCAAGGAAGTACCCTTGTGCTACCCTTCAGCAGCCACTGCCCCCTTCACTCACTGTTGCTTAGTGCCTCACTGTTATTGAGACTGGCTTTGAACTTGTGATCATCCAGTCTCAGCCTGACCCCTCACTACTACCTTTATGTTTTCCATCTCTATAATTCTCTTTTTTTTGCAGTGCTGAGGATGGAACCCAGGTAGGCAAGTGCTCTACCACTGAGCTACATCCCCAGCCCATTATGATTTTTGAAATTTCAGGAATGTTATATAAATGGAATCATAACAATACAAAAACATTTGAGCCTGGATTTTTCACTTAGCATATTCCCTTAAGACTCATCCAAGTTGTTCCTGTCAGATAGATGTTTTTTTTTTTTTTTTTTTTGGTACTGGAGATTGAACCCAGGGGGACTTGACCACTGAGCCACTACCCAGCCCTATTTTGTCTTTTATTTAGAGATAGGATCTCACTGAGTTGCTTAGTGCCTCACTGTTGCTGAGACTGGCTTTGAACTTGTGATCATCCAGTCTCAGCCTCCCAGGTTGCTGGGATTATAGGCTTATGCCACCATACCCAGCCAGATGGTTCATTTTTGACAATGATGAAACTGCATTTTCAACAAGAGTCTGACCAACAGAGTATCTTGATTTTTTGCTTTCTTTTTTGAGATGGAGTCTTGCTATGTTGCCAAGGCTGGCTCAAACTCACCATCCTCCTGCCTCAGACTTCTAGTAGCTGGGATTATAGACATATGCCACTGTGCCTGGATCTGTCCTTCTTCTCTTCATCTCCTTCCTCTCTCCCCGTCCCTCCCTTTCTCTTCCTCCTTCTCCCGCTCTTCTCTTGGTGTGGATCAATGCCCAGGCCTTGCACAAGACAAGCATGTACTCTACTACTGAGCCCTATCTCCAACCCCCAATTTTCTGCTCTTTACTGTCCACAAATGGAGGAAGTCTTGAGTATCCCTCCATCTGAAAACAGAACCAGTGACTCTGAATACTCAAAATTTTTCAAGCAAACAGCTAACACCCTCATCCGGATATGATAATTCTACAGTCATAAACAAAAGATAAGTTTGCAAATTCAGATGTGGTGTCTTTAGCTTCCCAAAGCTTCAGGCTTCAGGAAGTAAAAAAAAGAAAGATTTCTTCATCCTGTTCCTGTTCCAGTCTGCAAATTGCCAAGCTGCTGATTCTGTTTCTTATTCAAAGTGCCCATTTACCCTTTAGCAACTGACAGAGAACTGGGAGGCTCCAAGCACTGTGGGCTTCTCCAACATGCTCCTTCCATCCAGGCAGTGATGGCCACTGTGCCAACAGGCTTCAAGTCTGCCCTGGAAGACAGATCTCACTTCTGCTCCTCTGCAGGGAGAATCTCTCCTGGGAAAATTAGCTTCATCCGGGACTCTAGAAAGTTGGAATATGCCTTGCTGATTTACCACATTCACTTTATAGTCCTTGTGAGGTTATCTTTCTAAGATGCAAGAATCAACCAAAGGCTACGTGAAAGGTGAGTCTTCTGGAATAAGTGAAAGGTGCCTAAAAACTGTCCAGAGCTTTAGAATGAAAATGCCTAAGAGTGAGGGATGACGATAACGACGTCCTGACGATACAGTGCTCCTGTTCGCTGTGGACCATCAGCATCTTGCTACCTGTCCTTGATCATCTGCTGGGAGAGTCAAGAAGGGATCATGTCCCCATTCTTTCTTGAGGGCACCTGACTACACCTATGAGTTAATGACCAAGGTGACATGCTGGGTGCATGGGACTCCCCACTCAGCTGGTGGCATCCACAGCTGCTCATTTAGAAAGGATGGCACTCATACTGGGAAGAGTGGGAGGCAAAAGTTAAATGCTGCTTTTCTTGAATTCAGAAAAATAAGCCATTATGGATTTGTAAAGCTTTAAGAAAGATCTCCACTGAATGAACAGACTGCAGTGCCCACTCCTCCAACTGCCTGCCCCAGCTTTCCCACAATTCTCACATCAGAACCTGGCATACAGTGTGTGCTCAGTAAGTGTTTGTAAAATAACTGAATGGAACACTGTAGAACAAGTAAGTTTTAATCTGATCCACTCCTCAGGATCAAATAGCTCGAAAAACCCACAATGGGGTCACGTTTAGGAAAAACCATGGAGCAAAGTATAAAACGGGCTAGTTTCTGTCACATCATTTTAGCATATGTCATGCCAGAGATTTGTCACAGAAATGAAGGACAGACTGGACAGGGACCTACACAGAGTAGATCCTTGTCCCCCCGTCCCCATTCCAGATGCAGAGATGGAGGGCAGTGTAGGAGGAAGCCTCTGAAATCCTACTTACATGAGTCCTTCTGGAAAGAACTGAAAGGAAGGCAGCAGCAGATAGTGTGGGACAAAGAAGATGAAGGGGAAAGACGTGTGCATGCTAGATGATAGTAGGGGAGTTTATTACAAATTAAAAGTTAAGGAAGAAGAAGTGTGCCATTTTAGATCACAGAGGCTAAATGAAAGACCCATGTCTCCTGTTTAAGGAAATAATAAAAGACTACAAAATGTAACCATATGGCTAGAGCCTGGCAGGGCCTACCACCATCTCCCACAGAGGTTCTATCTATGCTGCAAGGAGTGGGCCTGTGCAAATGTACAGGAGAGAGGGAGGGGGTGTGGTTCAGTGGTACTGCGCTTGCCCAGCATGTGCTAGGCCCTGGGTTTGTCCTCAGTACCAAAAAAATAACTTAATTAATAAATTATTTTAAAAAACGTGGCATGCCTGTAAGCCCAATGATGCAGGAGGCTGAGGCAGAAGGATCACAAGTTCAAGGCCAGTCATGGCAACTTAGTGAGACCACAGAGGCACCAGATCACTCCACGAAGTCAGCAGCAAAAAACTCAATCCCCAACTTGACAGAACACGCTGAGAAAACTGGTCTTAGGAAAATAACTGTAAAATTCTAAATAAAACACCAGCAAATAGATTTTTTTTTCCCTCAAACTGAATGTTAACAGTTTATTAAATGTCTACTACATCAAGGTCAAGATGAATTTATCCCAGGATATCTTCATATTAGGCAATCAATTGGGCATAATTCATATCAATCCCTGGTTCTGCAAAAACAAAAACAAAAACTTAAAAAAGGATGTTGTGGAATTTTTTTTTGGTACTGGGGATTGAACCCAGGGGCTCTTAACCACTGAGCCACATCCTCAACCCTTTTGTATATTTTTATTTAGAGACAGGGTCTTACTGAATTGTTAGGGCCTCACTAAGTTGCTGAGGCTGGCTTTGAATTTGCGATCCTCCTGCCTCAGCTTCCTGAGCTGCTGGGATTACAGATGTGCACTACCACACCTGCCAATAGAAAAATATTTAGTGACTCAGAAATAAGTATCCTCACGGAATACTTAAGTGATGAAAGCAGTTATAATATGACATCTAGATAAAAACAAGACAATAAAAGCAAAATCATCAAAAAGAGAAAAAGAAACCAAGCATTATACACCCAACATGGATGAATCTTATACTAAAGAAGTGAGACAGAAAGGATTACATATTGTATGATTTCACTTACAGGACATTTCTGGAAAAGGTACACTCTAGAGACAGAGAGCACATCAGTCATGCTGCGGGTAGAAGACAGCATGGGACTGACAGTGGGAAGGACCTTTTTGGGAAATGGAAGTGTTCTAATGCTGGACTATGGTGAGGCTAACACAAGAGTACAGATGTACTTACATCATCAGCCATATATAAAAAATGGGTGAATTTCACATTACATAAATTTTATTTTATAAAGGATACATGAGAAAACTAAGCCAAACTAAATTAGGTACATGGCTATAACCACTGCCCAACATTAGGATATGACGGGGGTTGCTTCTATCTAGAGGGTAAAAGGAAGGGAATTTTTATTTTCAGTCCTTGGCATCTGAGAACTGGCCTGGCAATCACAGCTGGCCTCAGAGTCATTACAAGCTTGCCTGGTGCTCACAGCTGGGCTACATTAGTCTCCTGTTAGACACAGATGATCTCAGACACCAACATCAGCAAGGTCACACTGAAACCATGATGAAGTGAGAGATAGCAAAACCCAGGTGGCATGGAGTGGGATGATGTGAGATTTAAAAGCTATGAGTTACTCATTTCTGGAATTTTCCATTTAATATTTTCTGGTTTTGTTTGTTTTGTGAAACTGCACTGGGGATTGAACCCAGAGTCTTGCATACTAAGCTATATCCTAAGTCCTTTTCTTCAATTTTACTTTGAGATAGGATCTCATGTTGTCCAAGTTGGCCTTGAACTTGTGATCCTCTTGCTCAGGCTGGGATGAAAGAGTAGCGTGTGCCATCATACCAGATTCATTTAATATTTTGGAACCTCAGTTGACATGGGTAACTGAAACCTTGGACAGTGAAACCACAGATCAAGGAGAACCACTGCATTTGACCATTTTGAAGTGGTTTCAGATACCAAATGTGACTCTTGGTTTCCTCACTGGTCAATATGCATTTTTTTTTCTGTGTCATTAAATTAGTAATTTTAAAAATTGATTGATTGCAGAGCTGGAGATAGAACCCAGGGTCTCACACATGCTAGAAAGTCATGTTAATAAATTTAATTAGGAGAACTCTTTTTTTGGTAAATGAACTGCTAAGTCAAATGCATTACCAATGGACTATTTCTAGAAATATCTGAAGACGTCCACACATGACCTTTGGTGGCTTGAATACATATCTCTTTGCCTATCCCTATGCATTTGGCCCAATCCCAATTTGAGGATTTATATGAAGTTCCTGATTCTCCCTGGGCCAACACTATACTGATGTGGAAAGCATTCTAAGGACTGAACAGTTAGACCTGCTTTGGTGCCTAGTTTAGTAGTAACCATCTGGAGTGGAGAACTGAATCTTGGTATAAATGACATATTAGACCAGTAGTTTAATTTCAGATATGCCCTTTCTCCAACTGTAAAGTAGGACCAAACATTTGCTTCCATCTTAAAAGGATATACAAGGTCATGGTGTGTGGACACTCGGGGGCTGAGTCATTAGAAAGAATGTTCTGTGGTGACATCAATACTCGCATTAGTCTGAGCACATTATCCCAAAGTGGAAGTGTCTTTCTCTTTGGCAGGGGTGAACACATCAACAAAGTACAAGACAGAGAGAGTGCTGAGTGTACCTGCCACATATTGGGCCCCATGGCTAAGAACATCAGAGCCCTGAATACTGTTCCAGGAAGAGGGGGGCACTCCTGGGGTAGTAGCAACCAGTCAAACAGGACTCTCCCACCTACCTGCCCAAAGCTCCGAGGTTATGTGAGGGGCCATCGGGGCAGCCATCACCAGCAGGGCACACAGAGCATCCTCAAATTCGGAGCTGTGGAGAACGACTCTCTGAGAGGCTTGCTAATAAGGAAAAAAGAACAGCATAAGAAGACTGAGGTGTCTGAAATAAGTATGACTAAGAAAAGCCATTAACTAATCTGAGGTTCAGAGACAGAGATAGGAAGAAATCCTCCTCACTGCCCAATTTTGCTCAGGACAAAGGATTCCTCCACTTAATCAGCAGTATAAATAGCACAGGAGCAACAACCTCAAATACACTGCTCTTCTGAGCATTGACCATGCCCTTGATGTGACGGGAACTCACCTAGTTCTCACAACACCCTTCAAGGGCAGTATTCTTACCCTGGAAGACAGGTGAATAAGCTGAGCATCAGAGAGAGGGAGGGCTACCTGCCTCTGGGCAGGCAGTTAGTCAAACTCCCAACCTCTCTGCGGGTTTCCTGCGCACTGCAGGCCCAGACAAAGGCACAAGACCTGCTCAAAGATTCCCCGACCCCCCAGGGCAGGGGTCTTCTCCACCTCCCAGGGATCTCAGAGACCCCTTCTCTTACACAGCTGTGCCAGATACAGTAAGCATTCATTCCTCCCCAAGGCTTATCAGCTACCCTAGTCAGAGCCTCTCAGCTCACAGAGGATGACTCCAGGCAGACTTTCAGGATGAGAGGACCAGAGGGCAGACTCTGCTTTCAAGGAGGAAACTGACAAATGACTCAGGGATGTCATAGGATTCGGTGGAGGTGGGAGGGAGCAGGCTGGTCCACATATCCAGGTGTGAGTTGGGTGTGTAGTCAAGGAGTGGCCCAGGGAGAGAGGCTGTTCTGAAGTGGTTCAATAAAGAATGTTGCCAGAAGGACTTTGAGGAGATGGGCAGTTCTCATGGCCCTGGGGAAGCCATGCTAGAAACCAGCCTGGCCAGGTTGTGGCAATCAGAACACGTTCAAAACACCCCAGGACAAATATGACTTTGGTTTAATGGTATGGTATGTTTGTAAAACTTGAAAGTAGGATCCAGCAGGGTGTGGTGGCTATGCCTGTAATCTCAGAGATTGGGAGGCTGAGGCAGGAGGACTGCAAGTTTGAGGCCAGTCTGGGCAACTTAATGAGAACCTTTCTCAAAACAAAAAATAAAAAAGGGCTGGGGATATAGCCAATTTACAACCAGGATACTCCAGCTGTGAGGGTCTTAGTCTGTGCCTGTGTATACCCTTCAACTCAGGATACTCCAGCTGTGAGGGCCTTAGTCTGTGCCTGTGTATACCCTTCAACCCAGGTGTCCCCTGTTGATGATTTCTAATTACAGGATTTGGAACTCCAAATGTTCTCCCATGGGTAAACAGTAAAATGACTTATGTCATATCAATAAGAAGGAAATATGCCCCCATCATTAACATGATTTCCTCCAAGAATACTTAATATCAGAAACTGTTCATGAAATAGGCCTAAGTAAAAACATGATTTGAAAGGGTCCTTATGGGCTGGGCATGTAGCTCAGTGGTGGAGAGCTTGCCTACCATGCTCAAGGCTTTGGATTCCATATCCAGCACTGCAAAAAAAAAAAAAAAGTGTCCATTTGATTAAAAATCTCAGTCATGAACATGATTTGCATTTGAGTGCACAGACACACAAAGTTTCACATTTTTGGAGAGCGGCATAAAATATTTTTTCTGGGTGGTACAATTGTGAGTGGTTTTGTGTTTCTCAAGTGTTTTGGGCTATGTGTTGTTATTTAGTCAGGAAAAAAAATGAGGCAAATATTATAAAAAACTGAATTAAAAATGAAATGTCTGCCCCCTTGCAGCTTTTTCTGTCCACAGCCTCTCTGGCCGAATTTTCTATGCCTTTACTCATGAAGTTATGTTCAAACTTTTTAAGTGGTTTTACAAAGATCATGTATACATCCTCTATTTCTTATTCATTTTTGAGATAGTATCTCACAGTGTTGCCCAGACTGGCCTTGAACTCTTTGGGCTCAAGGGATCCTCCTGCCTCAGCCTCCCAAATAGCTGGACTATAAGTACACACCACCATGCCCAGCATATCCTCATTTTTTAAAAAAGAAAATCATGTATAAAATTTTTGGTATCTCTGGACCTAGAAGAATATAGCTTATGAGTCCTACTTTTTAATTTTATTTTTATTGAACCCACGTGCACTCTACTACTGAGTTACACCCCCAACCCTTTTTTTTTTTCTCTTTTTTCTCACTAAGAGTGGTGGGGATTACAGGCCTGCCTGCTGCTAACAGTTTTAATGCACACTTTTTGCTCTCTAATAGCTAACCTCATATGCTGACAAATTCTTCCGCTGGCAAGAAAAATGGGAGTCTTATGTAGCAAGAAGATGAATGGTACTTGAAAGAATGGTTTTTGTTTTCAATGAGAATAATTCTGATCCATCTAAATTAAGTAAATATAGGACATTATCCAAAGTACATGTATGAAGACATGAATTGGTGTGAACATACTTTATATATAAACAGAGATATGAAAAATTGTTCTATATGTGTAATAAGAATTGTGATGCATTCTGCTGTCATGTATTTAAAAAATAAAACCAATAAAAAATAAAAAAATAAATTAAGTAAATATAAAATATAACAGTGTTAGGAAAGTATCACAATTCATTCAGGCAGTAGGGGAATGAAGAGCCAGATGAGAGGAGAGAGGCCTAAGCCTGATCTGGGCATGTCATCTAACTTCCTTGGGCTTCTTTCTTTTTTCTTTTCTTTCTTTTTTTTGTGTGTGTGCCTGCTGGGGATGAACCCAGAGCCTTATGCAAGCTGGTAAGTACTCTACTTCTGAGCCACAATCCCAGACCCTCCATGTCTTTATCTGCAAACTCCTGGGGAAAAATGGGTTTGCATCATGCAATCTTTTAAAAAACATTCTAGCAAGAAGAAAAGGTTGTGACTATGGAGAAAAAAAAAAAAAAACCCTCCCCCACCCATTTTTTTTTTTTTTTTTGCGGTAGTGGAGCTTGAACCCAGGATCTCATGCATTCTAGACAAGTGCTTTACCACTGAGCTATATCACTTGCCTGTCACTTGCCTGGAGGGCACTTACCAAGAGGGCACTGCTGAGTCCCATCAGCTGAGAGATTGCAGAGTTCAGTGAGAAGTCCTCTGTGAAATGGGCGGTCACCTATTGGTAAAAGTTTAATAATTAATTCACTTTTCTCAAAAAATTCCTTTAAGCTTTCCAGATAAACTCAAATTATCAAAAAAGTGAAATTAAATGACTGCAAAGACATTTATAAATGTATTTACTATCTCAAATCATCACTATATTTCATCAGCACAAATATATTTTAAAGACAGTGCTGTTTCCACTATTGAAGACTTTTTTCACTATGTAAGACTGACCATATATCTTCCATATATCTGAGACAGTTTGGGTTCCCATAATAGGTGCTTACAAAACATTGCTAATTGTTTATTCAATAGGAGGCAGGACCACCAATGAGCAAGCATCAAAACAACAGTAAACAGAAACAGGTCAGGGATGTCACTTCTCCTCGGTTAAATTCTGTTTATTTAGTTTAGTTTTTTTTTTTTTTTTTTTTTTTTGGCGGGGGGTACCAAGGATTAAACTCAGGGGCACTCAACCCCTGAGCCACATCCCCAGCCCTATTTTTGTATTTTATTTAGAAACTGGGTCTCACTGATTCTGTTGAGTTGCTTAGCACTGACCCTCAGTGTTGACCACTTGAGTTGCTTAACATCTCGCTTTTGCTGAGGCTGGCTTTGAACTCACGATCCTCCTATCTCAGCTTCCAAGCTGCTGGGATTACAGGCATGTGTCACCATGCCCGGCTGTTTATTTAGTTTTTTTATGTGGTGCTGGGGATGGAACCCAGTGCCTCATGAATGTTAAGCAAGCCCTCTACCCCACCCTCCTTGGTTAAGTTCACAAGAAGGTTCTTGGTGTTCAGGACAAGGTTAGTTTTACATTTTGAAATGTAGAGAAAACATAAAAACACTAATGTGATTTGTCAGCTTTTTCATGTTTGTTTCAATTCTGACCATGGGCAAAAATATAGAAAAATAGCACATCTTTAAGATTTCAAGAACCCAAGTCTATTATCTGACAGAAGAGAAGAATCTGCCAGATCCAGAGAGAAAATATGTGCTATGAAAACAATTGCTTGGGCCTCACTCAGGTCATTATGTTCAATTCAGTGAGTTCTACTCCTCCACACAGAGAGGGACAGAGGGTGGAGATAAGGCAGAAGAAGTGTCCTCAAAGACCATGCTAGACCCAGCGCCACTTCAGGTTACACAAACCACAGAGGAAAAACCCTGCTGTGGCACCAAGGCATCCGTCATCTGAACCCGAGTCCAGATGAGTGACCATGGCTGAACTTACAAAGTTTGAATCAACACAACTTTTTTTTTTTTAAAGAGAGAGAGAGAGAATTTTAATATTTATTTTTTAGTTTTCAGCGGACACAACATCTTTGTTTGTATGTGGTGCTGAGGATCAAACCCAGGCCACACGCATGCCAGGCGAGCACGCTATCGCTTGAGCCATACCCCCAACCCAACTTTTTTTTTTGATCAGTGCTGAGGACTGAACCCAGGGCCCGGCACATGTTTGGTGAGCATTCAAATCACTGGGCTACACCCCCAGGCCTGAATCAGCACATCTTACAAAAAAAAAAAAAAAAAAAAAAGCCTAAGAATTTGGGGTCAGAGACATCTATTAAGAATTCTGTTGCTAGGGTTGGGCCGTGGCTCAGTGGTGAAGCACTGGGTTCGATTCTCAGTACCACATATAATTAAAAAAAAACCAAACAAATAAATAAAATAAAGGTCCATTAACAACAACAACAGCAACAACAAAGAATTCTGTTTCTGTTAATACACCACAAGCAACATGTCATCAGTGAGGTCCTGGATGGGCTCCTCCAGCTGAAGTGTCAGATATGAAACATGGGGAAGCGGGCAACTCCCTGAGATCTGGTGGACTCCATGACACAGCATTAGAGAGCCATTTCCTGAGGCCATCTCTTTCCAGTAGAATGTCTGTTCTGCTGCCCAGTTTTTGTGAAATATCCACAGTAGGAGGAACAAGTAGGAACAAAGCAGGAAGAAGCCCCAGGATGGCTCAGCCCAAGGCAGGGGGCCACGTCTCCCACAGAGAGCCCAGTGACAGGATCAGTCAGTGTCCACAGCAGTTTCTGACCTGAGAGATGACGGAGTTCTTGTACTCCCAGAGCTTCCTGGCCTCAGCTTTCTCTGCACTGCTCAGCAGCTGGGGTTGGGGGTCCTTCCCAGAAGCCCTGGCCTCGATAAATCGGGTTGCCAAGGACCACAGACGCTGCTGCCATCTCAGCACTCCAGGGAGAGCGTCGGCTGGATTTAGTGGTAGTAAAGGAGACAGAGAAAGAGAGCACTTGTAAGAAGAGTCGATTTGATGATAAGTGAGCCAAGAAATGCACCTGTGAGTTGACGAGATGCTTCCCTGTGCCCACATCTCCAGCTTCTGGGAAGTCAGACCAGGAGTGATTTGGGCATCTCTCAGCTCCCGGATATTCCAAGTACAGGACAGCAGAGCTACTCAAAATTTTGCCTGCTAACTGTCCTGGGCCCAGATCAGTCAGGAAGGGCATCAGCACACTGCTTCCTTGATTAAGTGAGCTTGCTGAGGAGCCAATGGTGTGCTTGGGCAGGGATACATGGTGGCATGGCCTGCAGCCGACACTTGGGAACAACGCTGCTGTAGAGGGAAGAACTCTAATACGATCCCCGTCCTTGCCAGATACACATACGTTATACAGTTCAAACACGTTCACCAGATCTTTCTGTGTGTGGTGCTGGGGATTTAACCCAGGGACGCTCTACCATTGAGCGTCCCTTTTTAAATTTTTAAAATTTTGAGACATGGTCTTGCTAAATTGCTACAATCCTCCTGCCTTAGCTGCCTAAGCCCCTGAGATTACAGGACTGTGCTGCCCCAACTGGCCACATTCGACAAATCTGTTAATGTGACCTGGTGAAGTCAAATGGTTTACCTGGTGGTCCTTGGTCACACGACTGGCCAAACAAAGGCCAGTCCAGGTTTCTGTACTGTTTGGGCCAGGTGTTCTCAAGCCTGGGTGCACAGCTGAGCTTTCTGGGAAGCTTACTGAAATAGGTTCCTGGAACCTGTCCCATGGCTGAAGGTGGGGAGCCAGACCTGTGTCTTATGTCTCTGCTTTCCAAGTCCCCTGTGGTTCTGATGCAGTGTATGAGAGGACTAGCATCCATCACCATTAGACCACACTCCCACTGGACAGGTGTGTTGAAACAATTGGGGATTCCTTAAATAACACACTTGCTCTACATAAGGTCAAGGTCCCAGGCACTTCCTTTCCTTCTCCCACAAACACACTTGGGGCAGATCACAGGAAGGACAAGTTGATGACCCTAGGATAGCCAGGTGCTCAAGATTAGGTTACTTCACATCCTCTTAAATCTGAACCACTACAGAAAGAAACATCTCCAAGGGGAGATGGAGGTACTGGGGTTGCTGGGAGACCATAGGTAACATCCCACCTAGGTCCCCACTTGAGGTTTTCTGCATTGTTAAGGGAGGACTGACCTCACCCAGGTTGTTTTTTTTAAAGAGAAAAACCCTTCAGAGCAGATTCAGAGATAGGCCTCAGTACCAGAGCAGGCCTAGGAGCAGCACTGAAGGCATCTGTGTCTGAGGCAACCACTCTCCAGGGGTGGTCCTTGTAGAAGTTACAGAATCACCACAGAGTCCCCTGCAAGGCATATTCTTGAGCCCCACCATGGAGGCTGTGCAGGTCTGGTGAGGCCTGGGAACCTACATTTGTAGCAAGTTCCCCAAATGATCCTGTGACTTGCTCACACTGAACACTGGCCTGAGGGGACCACAGGAGGCTGGGCAAACAGCTTCCTGCTCTATGGAGCCGAGTTCTAGAATTCTCCACCACAGTCTGTAGCAAAGTCATTTCCTTCCCCCAATTCCTGCAGTCCAGGGCAGAACACAAGGGTGGCAGGCCAGGAAGGGGAAGGTGACTTACTCTTCACATCCCACAAGATATCCTTCTCTGGAGGGGAGGCAAAAAGGATGTAGAGCCGAATGGTGTCTATGCCATACTGAGAGACGACCTCCTCGGGCTCTACTCCGTTGTGCTTGGACTTACTCATCTTCTCCCACGACACCTCCAGCTTCTCCTTTGTTTCTGCATGAACAGGAGCAGAACCTAGAGGCCAAAAGAACACATAGAATGCTATGTGATCCGGAACGGCTCCCACAAACACAGGGCCCATCAGAAATCCCAGGGAGCTAGAATGGCGCTCCTTCAGTCAACACGCCTCTTTCTCTCCCTCTGCGTGTTATGAAATATGTACTGTTGTTTTTAAAATAAAAACACAAACCTTCCTTTCATAAATAAACACACAGATATGATGGCTTGTGCCAGCTTTTTCGGCAAAACAAAACAATATCCCCTTTGTAAGTAAATTATTTTTGTAAAAAAAAAATAGGAAATTAAAAAAAAGAATAAGAAGGGCTAGGGGTGTGGCTTTGTGGTAGAGAGCTTGCCTTGCACGCACAAGGCCCTGGGCTCCACCCCCAGCACCAGAAACAAAACAAAACAGAAGCTTGCACAAGTTGCTGTTTTCTCTATGGATTCAGGGTCTTAGAAAAGCAGAGTCCTCTAAGTGGTCACTTCACTCTGAGATCTGCTGCCTCTATTTATCCCATAGTCATCAAAGTATGATCTTGGCTGGGCATGGTGGTGGACACCTGTAATCCTTGCAGATCAGGAGGCCTGAGTCATGAGTTCAAAGTCAGCCTCGGCAACTTAGCAAGGCCCTGAGCAACTCAGTGAGATCCTGTCTCAAAATATAAAAAGAGCTGGGGATGTTGCTCAGTGGTGAAGCGCCCCTAGGTTCAATCCCCAGTACCAAAAAGAAAAAAAGAAAAAAAACCAAACAAACTTGATTTTGTGCAATCTGGGCATATGGGGCGACTCACTGTGGTGGTCCCTTTGTGGTATGATGACACCCCTCCTTGGAAAGTGTCTTCTCCCTTACCCACACACCACTGTCCAGATGCTGCCAAAAGAAGAGGCCCATGTTGGGATGTGGTGACCTTGTTGTAAGCCCCTGGGGAAGGGACTGAAAGGATACAGGACAAGGCTCAGCCTCTTTCTGAGGAACTGGAGCTGAGAGACCCAGAAACTGTTTTGATGTTGGGCACTGGAACCATCAGGCACTAAGGAGTTAGGGCAAGACTTGCCGCTGTGGCTACCCAAGGTCACTTTGTAAACTGACCCAGGGCAGAGCACAGTCCAAGTCTGGCAGAGGAGAGAAAGAAGAACAGAGAGCAGCAGGAGGAGGGTAGGCAGGCTTGGGAAGAGATGGAGAAAAAGCGGCTGGGGCCCTCCTGTGTGCTGTGGATGGGCTGCAGTTTCTGCAGCTGAGTCTGCATCAGATCCCCTTATCCCTGTATTAAGCTCACTTTTGGGTGAGTTCTGTCCCTAACTCCAACAGCAACCAAACTCCCGAGGGACTGATGTATATACCTAAAAGCCAACTGACACGCCCTGAGAGTCCGTCTATTAAGACAACGGAAACCTGTTCTTGCTGACTGAAGCTTTCTCGCCCAGTTGGCAAGTCCCTGGGGAGGGAAAGGATTTTCACATCTCTGATTGGCCCCAGGACATCAGGGCAAAGGGAGCCTGAAGTCCTAGAGACATTTCCTCCAGGCTGTGGTGAGGCTCAGGGAACCACTCCCTCCTCTACCCAACCCTGGGCTAGGACCAGCTTTTATAGCACTATTGTGCAAATTAGGAAAATATATCTTTCTGAGTAGAGAAGTAGAGAAGATAGAAAATGGTGTTCCCTTAGTTGGGTATAGTGGCACACGCCTATAATCCCAGTGACTCAGGAGGCTGAGGCAGGAAGATTGCAAGTTTGATGCCAGCCTGGACAGCTCAGGGAGACCCTGTCTCAAAATATAACTAAAAAGGGCTGGGGATGTGGCTCAGGGGTAGAGCATTCACCTAGCATGTACGAGGACCTGGGTTTAATCTCCACTAGAAGTCCCACAAGCATACACATGAGGGATGCTCTCTTTCAGTAGATGAGGCCCCAAAGGTACGGTTTGGCAGTGTCTGAATATCAGGCCCTATTGATTCCCTTGGCCAGGTGCCTTTGTGCAGTGCACAAACTGTACAGCTATACGTGGGCAGCCTTGCCCATAACACAGAGAGCACTTTACTAATAGCTAAAATTTATATGACTATGGTCTGTGCTGAAAAGACAGTGACTGTTTGTTTCTCCAGCTTCCCATGGACTGCACCAACCATTACAAACCCTGACACATTTCCACTTTGATTAGATAATTCCATCAACTACTTCCACCTAAACCGTCTCTTTAGTGTTTGGCTTGGGGGACTCTGTACTATCTAAGTCCAGATGGGTCAGTTTACAAAGTGACCTTGGGTGGCCACAGTGGCAAGTCTTGCCCTAACTCCTTAGTGCCTGATGGTTTCAGTGCCCAACATCAAAACAGTTTCTGGGTCTCTCAGCTCCAGTTCCTCAGAAAGAGGCTGAGCCTTCAGCGGTAGAGCGCTTGCCTTGCATGTGAGAGGCCCTGGGTTCGATTCTCAGCACCACATAAATAAAATAAAGATACTGTATTCACATACAACTAAAAAATAAAAAGAAAGAAAGAAAGAAAGAGGCTGAGTCTTGTCCTGTGTCCTTTCGATCCCTTCCCCAGAGGCTTACAACAAGTTCACCACATCCTAACCTGATCTCATCCATTAAGTGCTGGTTTTCTGAATCGAGTGGCCGAGGGCTGGGGGTTTTAACAGCTCCCTCTATGTACACCCCTCCCCTGATTTCCTAACATGTCATTGATGTCACTTGTGTGCTGGGTGCACGTGACACATCCTCATGATGCCACCTAAAGATCTGCTAGGAGGAGATGCCTTTGAGAAGGCTGAAGACACAAAGTGGAGGGAAAGGGCTTGGGGCAGCTGGGAAAAGGGGTCTAGTGAGAAGTGCGAGGGGCTGAGGGGCTGCAGACGGAGTAGGCAGGGTGGAGGCCCCAAGGCTCTGACACACACCACTAGGCCTCGTGGGGAGATGCTGGGAGAGCCTCAGTCATAGAAGAATGTCTCCTGGGCCTGGGGCTCCGCCCCTGAGACAAGCTGTTAACCCGGCGATGCCCAAGTGGATGCTGGGTTACCTAGGAAGGAGAACCCTTCCAGGAGCTGAAGTGACCCGTGGGCTGGAGCAGCCTGCAGAGGGCCCAGTCCTGGACCAGCTGAACTGCAGAGAACAGGGAGCCAACAGATCTCCTGCATTTCCCACCCAGCCAGGACCAGGGGCAGATGCCTACGAGCTGAACAGCTCCCAGTATGGCCTTGGCTCTCTGCAATAGCCTGGACCAGATGGGACAGGGCTTACCTGTGAGGTCTGTCTCCTCTCTCCGCAGATACTGTCCAGATGCTAGGCGGAATGTCTGCCCCTTGATAAGGCCCTGGGCCAGCAGCTTATGAAAAGGCTCCCTGAGGAAAGAACAGGAAAAGAGAAGAAGGGGTGGGATACGAAGCATCTAGAAATCAGCAACACATGCCACCCTTGTTGAAGAGTGGAAAGAACTGCCCTTCGTGAAAACAAGTCTGCCGACCAACCTGCAGACCAGCTTGAACAAACGTGATGACATTAAGTCATATTGGCCCTCTTTAAAGACTGACCTAATATTTTTCTTTTTTGGTAACCAGAGATTAAACCCAGGGAACTTAACCATGGAGCCACATACCCAGCTTTTTTTTCTTTTGAGACAGGGTCTAAGTTGTAGGGCCTCACTAAGTAGCTGAGGCTGGCTTTCAACTCGTGATCCTCCTGCCTCAGCCTCCCTAGCTGCTGGGATTACAGGCATGTACCACCATACCTGGCAACAGTCCTACTTGCTACTACCGAAAGTAGAAAGAGACTCAGATTTGGAAGGCCTGGGTTTGAATCTCATTCTGCTTCTCAGGCAAGTCACTTATTTGCTCTGAGAGTCTGGTTGTTCATCTGTAAATGGGAAAGGAAAGCCTGCCTTCAAGTGTTTCTGGGATGAGGGAATGGAACAACGCATGAAAAAACTTGTACGTTCAAGAACTGCACAAATATCAGCTGCAGGCCCAGCTCCACAAAGGGAGGGCCCAGAGGACGAGGGTTCCTTGCTTTGTTCCTTAATTTGATATACAGGGCCTGCCTACTTTCTCTAAAAACATTTTAAATCATACAAGTTAAACACAAACATATCCTTTCTGTTCAAATCCTTGCTGGGTCTATGCCCCTTTGAGGAGGCAGTTGTTTTGTTTATATCTCTGGAAGTCTGGAGACTTTTTCAACATGTTTATGTTCATGAATGTGTAGATACCTGCATATGGCTTTAAAGATTTTTCTTGATTGAAATAGGTGGGATCATGCCAAATGTACTACTTTGTGGTATTTTTACATAATGGTATGAAACAATTTTTCCATAATAGTCTATATAGATCCATCTCATTTTTAAAATAGCTACCAAGTGTTCTACAGTCTAGATGAATTATAATTTACTTATAGTGTCTGTTTTTAGAAAGGTGTTTTTAATTTGTGTGTGTGTGTGGCACACTGGGAATTGAATCTAGGGGCTCTCTACCACTGAGATACATCCCCAGCTCTTTTTATTTCTTAATTTGAGACAAGGTCTCATTAAGTTGCTGAGGCTGGCCCCAAACTTGTGATCGTCTTGCCTTGGCCTTCTGAGCCACTAGGATTATAGGCATGTGCCACTGTGTCCAACTAAAAAGTAGTTTTAATCACACTCTTACTGACTGAAGAGTGAAGCAGAAACTTCTCTTAAGAGGACAAGTTGAGATTAACCTTCAGGCTGAAATTATTTTAAATTTGAAATGGCTTATTCTTATGAACCTGCCCGATTTAGTTCTGACATGTTTCAGCAACAGCTATTGCGAATGCTCACACGTACACAAGCTTGTGGTGTTCAGGGAAGGGGGAGGACTGTTCACAAAGTGAAGGCCTCACGGAACATCAGTAGCAGCATGACATGCCTTCCAAACATAGAAGCCCTGAGGCACTTCAAGTTCACTTATGTGGCGGTAGGGTGGATCTTCTATTTAGAGGTCCCAAAACAGTGACCTTGAAAAGGCCCCACAGGTCACACCCAGTGCTATGGGTAGCAGGAGCTGGCTTTGTTAATAGGCTCCTAATTTTCCATGCAAGAATATCTGATTCAGATGGACACTGATACTGATAAGGTTCTGCCTGATTTGTGTACTGAACAGTTGTGTGGATGGAAAGAGGTGATTTGAAGGAAATTCTCCAGTAGATTCAGGAGGATAGAGAAGGCAACTAAGAGACTGGAAAAGAAATGCAGTGTCAGTAGAAGAAAAGAATTCCTGTTTTGCATTTAACAATCTTGTCATGAGCATGTATGTAAATGTATGTTTGTCATTAATGGTGGTGGCAGGAGGGGGGGTACATTTTCCAAGGTTGGAAAGATCCAACATACTTAACATCAAATGGAAACGTAATACAATAGAGACCTTATCCAGTATATGGCTGCATTATTCAATGTCAAAGGATCATTGAGCATACTATGCATTAATCTGGAAGAAATTCCACATGTGCACATAAAAGTAATCACACCATTTTTTCAGCTCCAAAAAATGGTGGGAGATGGGTACCAGGGACTGAACTCTGGGGCACTCGACCACTGAGCCACACCCCCAGCCCTATTTTGTATTTTATTTAGAGGCAGGGTCTCACTGAGTTGCTTAGTGCCTCTCTTTTGCTGAGGCTGGCTTTGAACTCAGGATCCTCCTGCCTCAGCCTCCCAAGCCACTGAGATTACAGGCGTATGCCACTATGCCTGGCCTAAAATAAATTTTTTAGTCTTTAAACTTCTGTGACTCCCACTTCCTCTAATATATTCTTCTGGCAAGGTCACAATTGGCAGGAGAATGATGTCATCTTGTGTCACAGTTCATGTCCCCAGCAAGATTCCCAGAAACTGTGATTCCTTTACATAGAAGGATTTATGAATCAAAGGTACTTGGTTCTTAAACTGCTTTTTAGCACAGAAGCACAACGAAGGAAGGGCCATGCTGCTATGTTTAAGCTATTTTTGAGGAAGGAAGGCTGACCCAGACATCATAAGGAATCTTGTATCCTCAGGCCTTTCAAGTCCCCCAGACTTTTGACACACGAGGACTCAGGTCTATATTTTCCGGCTCCTCTTTGATTCAGGAAAGCAAGCCAGTCAATAAAACCGCACAAGGGGCTCAGAAAATTATACCAACAGACCAAATGTGGGCTTCTCTCTACCATTCCTCCAGCCCCTATTGACTGTCTTCTCTGCCACGTATGCACTTGCTCTTCCGAGGCCACATGGAGGTGGCTGCTGGAACATGCCATGCTCCTCAGCACTCTGTGTCCTTCTGCAGGAATGCCTTCCCAGCTCGGGCTCAAGAAGCCTAGATTCATTCTTAGACATCTCTGCACTCAGGCATTCCCTTTCCTGGCTGGCTGTCCCTATCCTCTGGACACACTCCCCTTCTCACAGTTCTGGGCCCTCCTTTGTGTCCTCAGCAGCCAGCACACCTTGCCGGGAGGCATGTTGCCAGGATGTTTTGTGATTCCATGAAAAGACCAGCCCATCCCAGCTCTATGCTCCCCATGGCAAGGACCCCTCTCTTAATCCTCCTTCCATTCCCAACCCTGGCACTGAGCCCAACCCAGGGAAGCCTTGTTTAAAAACATCAAATGGTTTTATGAATAAAAGGGCAGGTAAATGGATGGTGGGATGGAAGAGGAACAGCCTGGGTGTGGCTCTTTCTTAGTTCCTGAAGTCATTCCAGCTAAATTGACATGCATCTGAATTTTTCATCTCATTTCATAAATAACACAATAGATTTCAGCAAAAGACAACATTGTGTGGCTACTTGAGATCGAACAGGTGAGGGACGAGGCTGGGTATATACACAAAACAAATTAAGCTCGTATTCTACAAGATGCGGCGCTGTCCTCTAACACCCAGGGCGCCTTGCTGGGCTCAACCGGGGCTGATTTGTACACATGGGGGCACAAAATTTTGTTAATTTTTTAGATTAGAATTTTTGTCTCAGATGACTTTACATGCCTAACAGAAAAGAAACAGACAGTGACCTTTCCTGATACACTTGGTGCCAGCAGGCTCAATTTGCTGTTACCGTGTTAGGCGCTACTGTCTCTTCAGGATTTAAGGTGCTCCCCCACCCCCTTCTCAGGATGAGCACTGGAGCTGTAGCTGGGTGGCAGGCCACATGTTTAGCATATGTACCTCCCCAGCAAAAAACCCAAAGAACCTCAAAAACAAAGCAAAAAAATGTCTTTGAGACAGAAGGAAGGAAGGAAGAATCTGGACTCAAAGATAAAGATGAGTAGAATGATTAAAATCAGCAGCATTAAGACTCAAGGGGAGGAGGAAACACAGAATCGTTTTTTTTTTTTTTTTTTTTTTTTGCATTTTGTCAAATGGCCCACCACTGCCACCTTCTGGGAATGTGTAGAATTGCAATGGGCCAGAATCATCCCAATCTTAGGGCAGCTGGGATTCTGCCCTAAAACTACACTCCTCCTGACTTTCCTCTCATCCCCCTCAGTCTCTCTCTCTCATTTATTTTTTGCTCTGCTGAGGATTGAATCCCAGGCCTCACACATACTAGACAAGTGCTCTACAACTGAGCCACCCCTCTCTCTCTCTTTTAAAGTAAATTGGCGCACATATTGAAAAGCGTGAGTCCTTGGGATATATAATTTGGTGAGCTTTCACAAACTAAACATTGCTGTGTAATCAGAACCCACATCAATCAGAGGTTGAGCGCAACCTCCCGAATCCCCCACCGTAGCTGCTACCTCCTCACCCTGGGCACTGTGAGCCTGATTGCTAACACTGTGGTCTAGTTTTGCCTGCTTCAGAATCACTTCCAACCATTGCTGAATGAGGGGTATCTGGTATGTCACATGACATGCTTTCCCTGGAACTGGCAGGTGTCACCTCATAAAACAGCAATGCACCAGAACCCAGTCCTGGTTAAATGAATGCATCTTCATTTCTAAGAGGTGGCCACACTGGAGCCCATCTGCAAGCTGTAGCTCCTCCCGGGTACAGTAAGGCAAAGCCATCTCAGATGGATCTTCTGGGCAGGGATAGCAAAACTCACATGACTGCCTCAGTGCCCTTGCCTGTGACCATCCAGACATCACTGATCTCAGCACTTCCTGGCCCATGCCAGTGGGGTCTTGGAACTCAGTACCATGTTACCAGAAAGCACAGAGTTATTATGTGAGGTGTGTTACTTAGTTATTCTATAAGTACTTACTGAGTGCCTGCTATGTGACTGATGCTGAAGGAACTAGGCTTTAGGGATACAATGGTAAGAAAGCGACCCTGGTCCTTGGGGAGGAAGTCTATTTGCTGTCACTGATTTGTGATTTCCAATGCCTGGCCATTCTCAAAAATGTGAGGAAGGAAAAGAAAGTCTAGTCATGTTTGAAGAGTACCTCCAAATCAAGTCCAAATTCTTTTTTTTTTTTTTATTTTTTTTTTTTTTAATATTTATTTTTTCAGTTCTCGGCGGACACAACATCCTTGTTTGTATGTGGTGCTGAGGATCGAACCCGGGCCGCACGCATGCCAGGCAAGCGCGCTACCACTTGAGCCACATCCCCAGCCCCCAAGTCCAAATTCTTTAGCTTGGTCATTAAGGACTCCTTCCCCTTCCTTTTAACATTCTCCGCTATTTCCCTCCAATGTGTCCACATCCTTACTCACACTATTCCCCAAACTGCTATCCATACCACCCATCTGTCAAGTTCAACTCCATCTTCCAGGATCCGCTCCAATGCTACCTCTACTGGTAAGGTGTCTTGGGACTTCCTGCTTAGAATTAGTTGCTCTTTTCTGGTATATGTGTCCAGTGTGATACCTGGAACTGTATTGGGTGGTTTTTAAATTTTATTGTATGTGGCTGACCTGTCCATCGTCCTCTTGAGAGAAGGAGGAGGAAGGGAATCTCCATGAAGGTACATGGAGGCACAAGGTGCGACATGGAGGTGCTAGGTGCTACATGGAGGCGCTGGGTGTGACAACGGGGTGCTAGGTGTGACATGGGGTGCTAGGTGAGACATGGGGTGCTAGGTGAGACATGGGGTGCTAGGTGCAACATGGGGGTATGAGGTGCAGGGGAATGAGGGGCACTGCTGAACTTGGAACTCAGCCCTGCTGGAGTAGAGCTCACTCACACCGCACTATATTCATGATCAAATTCACAACCAGTGTAGTATTTCCCATTTGTTCATTCATCTACTCACTCAACAGATGGCACCTAGGAACAAACTTACATAAGCAGTTGAGTTATTCATTCATTTTAGAGACTGCACAGCAGGGACCTTTATGAGAGAGTGAAAAATCTGCAACTTGAAACCACCAACAAACTGCTTCTGACTCCAGGATCATCAAAGGCAGAGGGACTTCTGCCCTGAAGGCCCAGGATTTTTTGGAGTCAGTGTTCTTCTTACTCCCTCAAGCCCGCCCTGGAGGGAGATGGTATTTGAGCCCACCATGCAACAGAACAAGGAGAAGTGATGGAATCGTCAGTATTTCCAGCTTAGCTGGGACTCTGCGAATTCAGAAATTATAATTGATACCTGCAGAGCACTGAAGGCCACCTTTGTCTCATGAGACAGGAAGGAAGGAGGAGAGGAAGGAAGGAAGGAAGGAAGGAAGGAAGGAGAGCAGCTGAGAGGGAGGGCTGCTCATTATTAGAACAAACAAGGAAATTCCCAGCATGCATTGCCAGGCTACTTAAGTGTGGTATAAATCATCATCTGCAAGGAATGTTCCAATTAAGATGTGGCTCAAACAATCTCAGGACATGGCAGAGCCATGTCTCAGAGTCTCTGAGATGATATTTGCCCACTTATGAAGCTCTGGGCACCCTGTTGCCCATTCTCTTGACCCGGCTGGGCAGCTACTTATGTAGAGCTAGAAAGGAGAAAGCAGAGGGCCACGGACCCGCGCCAGTCCAAGTCACAGAGTTTCCTCTTCTCCCTTGCTTGGTGCCTAGGGCCATTATGTCCACACAGTGAGGCCTGTTTCTAAGTTAGCCACGCTCATTCTTAAAATATCACTGCAGAGAAGCCAGGAGCAGAGAAGGAGGCCATATTAATAGGCTGAGACCCCAGCAAAGCATCTCTCTCTTCTGCCCGCTCCTTTTGTCACGAGCCTTGGTTCTGGTGTGATCAGAGAAAGGGAACACCGGCAGCTGTTCCCCATGGAGCAGTTTCTGCTGGCCACCGCTCTGTTGGCAGCAAGTTGCAAGGAGAATTTCAGGTCAGGGAATTCAGTGTCTCTCTGGGTGGCATTGAAGAACAACAAAAGAACAGGCAAGAGTCCAGAGGAAAGACAGGAAAGGCCCCCTCATCTTGGGTCTGTGAGAGGAGCTGTGACAAGGGCTCCCGCTGCCCTGTGCCCCTCCTGGGGCTCTCATCCCAGTGCTACTAGCCCAAGTGAAGGAAGCCAAGAGCCCATGCCTGCCCCATGCCTGGAAAAGAACCCCGGGCTCCCTCATTTCCCTTCTGCAGAACACAATCTGCAAATGACTGCTTTTGAAAAATCATAAAGTTACTAAATTATTGTAAAAAAATCTGAGAACAATCAGAAGTACATTAAAAAATAATAAAATCATTAAGAAGTTCATTGCTCATAGATGACCAGCATTGCCATAATTCTTTCTAATCTTTTCTCTTGTGTTAAGTGAACAGATGTGTGTCACTGTGCATGTATATAGAAAGGCAGATGAACACATTGTTATCTACAATTTTGTATCTTGCTCTTTTCACTTCTCTGTGCTTCAGATACATTTCTTCATGCTTTTAAACATTCTTTGTAATTTAATTTCTGAAGAGTTGAATAAGAGTCCTCCACATAGGTAGGCTATTGTCAATTTATCCCTTCTCTCATTCTGGGGCACTGAGGCTGTATTCACATTTTTAGCTACTTGAAACAACACGTACAAGGACATTTTGGTGCACAAGTTTGCATTTCTGATTATTTCCTTGGGCTAGAGTTCTAGAAGTGCAATTAGTGTGTCCAAAATGAATATCTTATTGCCGGGTACGGTGGCATATGCCTATAATCCCATCAGTTCAAGAGGCTGAGGCAGGAGGACCTTGAGTTCAAAACAAGTCTCAGCAACTTAGTAAGGCACTGAGCAACTCAGCAAGATCCTATCTCTAGATAAAATATAAAAAGGTCTGGAGATGTTCTCGGTGGTTAAGCGCCTCTGGGTTCAATCCATAGTACCAAAAAAAAAAAAAAAAAAAAAAAAAGAATATCTTTAAGGTTCTTACTTTATATATTGGGAGAGTATTGCTCTGGTCTTAGCCTCTTTGCTCCATGGAAAATGGCATCTCACTGCTAACTAGTTTGGATTTCTTTGACTGCAAGTGAGGGAAACATTTTATACAATGATTATTGACCATCTGTATATCTCCTTTTGTGAATTTCCTGTTGATGTTAATTCCAGGTTATTTACTCATGGTATTCCACATACACCACCAAAGTACCTATACCTGCCTACTGTCTTGTGGGGTGGCACACCCAACACAGAAACCAGCCTCATATGAGTAGTAGGAGACGTTCTGAAGTTCCAGCTGCAAATCTAAGTGTGTAACTATCAGGTGAAATGTCCAGGGCTCTTTAGAAAATAAGAAGGAATATTTGATGTGTGCAAACATTTGCTCTTTGTATGTGAAGAAATTTATAATTAGCTGGGTGTGGTGCACATGACTGTAATCCTAGCAGCTCACAAGGTGGAGCCAGGAGGATTGAAAGTTCGAGGCCCTAAGCTACTTAGCAAGACCTGGTCTCAAAAATAAAAGTGTGGGGTGCAGGTGGGCTAGGGACATGGCTCAGTGCTAAAGTGCCCCTGGTTTAAATCCTCAGTATCAAAAAAAAAAAAAAGGAAACGAAATGTATAATTAGAATCATAGAGAGAAAAGGGGGCTCAGAAATGACTGAATTCATAACAGATGAGGCCACTGAGACTCAAACGAGTCAGATCTCTTGTCAACATAGCTAATTAGTAGCATGCTTAGCATGAACAGAGATCTTTGGTTACTGGTCCAGAGTTACTACTTGAAACAGGGGCCAAGGGCTAAGAAATGTAAAATTGAAATGAAATAGTTACAGTTTCAAGTCCCTATTGAAATGACAATGCTAACCAAAAAGATCACAGAAATAAACTTAAAAATTCTGACTTTTATGGGTTTCATAAACATACATGTGGTTGACAGGCCTTCATGTTTCCTCCAGCCCAGCTTGACAAAGTTGTTTAGAGGTTCTTAGAAATTCTAATTGGAGCCAGGAGTGGCCTCACTTATAATCCTAGCAATTTGGGGGGCTGAGGTAGGAGGATTGCCAAATTCAAAGCTAGCCTCAGGGTCTCTTGAGAGTCTGTCTCAAAATAAAAAATTAAAATGGCTGGGAGTGTAGCTCAGTGGTAAAGTGTCCCTGGGATCAACCCCCAGTACCAAAAAATTCAAATTGAAAAATTCTGAATTACTCCGAGCAGAAAGTACTGATTTTCCTCTTACTTGTGACTCACTGCTTTACCAACACCTTTGACAAAGAAGTAATGCTCAGGATGGTTTTCAGAGGCTGCCATTGTCCTGATGTGATTCAACAGGAAGAATGCTCACAGGAGGGCAGAGCAAGGGTTAGAGTAGCCTTCTGTCCCTTCTTCCAAAAGATTGGCCTTTTGAGAACTGAAAGCCAATCTCTTGAGGGAGGGGAACAGGGAACAGAATCTTACCATCTAGAAAAGAATTCTTAAAAACCCAAATACCTGAAGAGCTCTATTTCTATTTACATCATATAGCTGTCCCTTAAAGCTGATGGTAAAGCAAATTCTAGGTGTACCCGGAAGCTTTTCAGATTAGAAAACCATCTGGATAGAAACAAAGCCACACCTGAAACTGTATTTCAGAATCAGATCCAAGTGCAGCAAAGCTTTTTTCCTCTTCAACTATGGTTTTAAAACTTCATGAATAGAAGGGAAAATCAGTAGGGTTTAGAGGATCCAGGGGGAGGGAGGAAGGGAGGAAGGGAGGAAAGGGGAAAACGGAAATAAAATTGACCAAATTATGCTATATGCATGCATAAATATATCACAATTAATTCCATCTTTATGTATAATTACAATGCAGCAATGAAAAGAATATGCAAATAAGCCGGGCTCAGTGGTGCATGCCTGTAATCCCAGCAGCTCAGGAGGCTGAGGCAGGAATATCTCAAGTTCAAAGCCAGACTCACCACTTTAGCTAGGCCCTAAGCAACTCGGTGAGACCCTGTCTCTAAATAAAATACAAAAAAATTCCTGGGGATGTGGCTCAGTGGTTGAGTGTGCCTCAGTTCAATCCCCAGTACCAACCAAACACACACACACACAAAGAGTATGCAAATAAACAGAAGGAAGACCAAAGAAGGAGAGGAAAGGGAAGAGGTAAGGAAGGAAGGGAGGGAAAAGAGAAGTCTGGGGAATGAATTGGAGCAAATTATGTGCATGTATGAATCCACAATGAACCCCACTATTATGTATAACCCACTAGTAAAAATATAAAAAGCTCTTTAACATATAAAAAAATGCATAAGAAATTCAGACCTTGTGTGTGCTATACCTTAGGATAGCTAACCACTAAATAATTGGTTGATTGATTATTTCCACAAATAATTATTCAGAAACTGGTAGAAATATGCCTTATTGTTAAGGAGCCAGAAGTCACTTACATATGGTCTCTGTTTCTAGACCTATGCAAGAATGAAATATTTCTTGTGTTGTATTTTATCTTTAAACAGAACCTCTATTGCCAGGCACACGTGTAATCCCAGCAATTTGGGAGGCCAAGGCAGGAGGATTTCGAGTTCAAGGCTAGCCTTGGCAATTAGCAAGATTCTGTTTCAAAATAAAAAATAAAAAGGGCTGGGGATTTAGCTCAGTGGTATAGCACCCCTGGGTTCAATCCTCAGTACTAAAACAAACATCAAACAAACTGAACCTCTATCCAATTCTTGTTATCTTGTGGAGGCCATTTCTATAGAACATTAACTTTAACTGTTTACATCAAGGCATTAAACTAAACAAACATATCCTATGAATGTATAATGTCCATGAGACTGTGACAGGACCAGGACACCATTCCCATCTTCAAGGGTAATGTTTACTTAGGTAAATTCACTTTATATGTAAGAAATGCCAAGCACAACTGGTAGGTTCTATAACCTAAATGCAAACATTTTAACTAATTTGTTTACCTGAGGATCAGGGCTGTTAATGTGTTTAGTGTCCTTCTGATGCAAATCAGTTTATTTTTATACACGGAGGTCTCTGGGACTAATGAGAAGAAAATTAGTTTAAGCATTTAATTTATATTCTAAATTAGTTTTCTGAACAGATGACTTCTCTTAATCCATGTGTGCAGTGAAGAGTCAGTGAGTGGGGAGGGAGCTTTCAATATACTTTTCTATAATCAATTTGAAGTTCTGTCTGTATTACAGAGGTTTTATTTTTTCTAAAAAAATTATTTATTTATTTTTAGTACTGGGGATTGAACCCAGGGGCATTTTATCACTGAGCTATACATCTAGCACCTTCTATTTTTTATTTTGAGATAGGGTCTTGCTCAGTTGCTGAGGATCTAAGTTGATGAGGCTGGCCTTGAACTTGTGATTCTCCCTCCTCAGCCTCCCGGGTCATCAGGGTTGCACACGTGTGCCACCGTGCCTGGCTCAGAGGTTTTAATAGCAATAATTTTTTTAAAACATTTTTTTTTTGAGAGAGATAGAGAGAGAGAATTTTTAATATTTATTTTTTTAGTTTTCAGCGGTCACAACATCTGCTTGTATGTGGTGCAGAGGATCGAACCCGGGCCGCACGCATGCCAGGCAAGCATGCTACCGCTTGAGCCACATCCCAAGCCCGCAATATATTTTTTTTAATCCAACAAAAAGTAAAGAACATGTATGCTTTCAACCAAGATACCCCAGTGTTTGGATTTGACCCTAGAGATAGGCTCCTCAATTCTTGCTAAGAATATAGCTAGAGAGAGTCACAGGCTGGGCATGGTGGTACATGTCTATAATCCCAAGTGTTTGGGAGGTTGAGGTAGGAGGATCAAAAGTTTGAAGGTAACCTGGGTAACCTAGTGAGACCCTGTCTTAAAATAAAATAAAGCATTAAAAGGGTTGTGGATGTAGCTTAGTGGTATAGCACCCCTGGGTTCAATTCCCAGTACTACAGAAAAAAAAAAAGTCACTTTTTTTTTTTGATAATAATAATAGAAAAGTAGAGGACTATCTAAATAAATTGTGGCATACTATGCATAAATTTAAAAGAATGGGAGATCTGTATGTGCTGATTTGGAAAGACTACCAAGCTATATTGTTAAATCAAAAGGCAAAAACCTATGTGCGACATGTAACACATATCAATGTGTATCAATGAAAGCATACAGATGGAAATAAGGAAAATATTTTTCTGCATAAAATCAAATAAATTTAAAAGTTGAAGAAAGGGGTAAAGGGTGGCCTGCAGGGAAGGAGACTTGACCAAGTTCAGTTCCTATGCAGGCAAAACTTTTCATCTTAGGCATGGATCATTTTTTAAAATTGTCGTCATGGGTAAACTAGATTGGGAGATACTAGGACACCACCCCTCCACCACCTTTCTTTTCTGTAAGTAAAAAATATGCTAAAAGATGTTCCAGGATTTCTACTACTAGCAGCAAGGGAGACGAGAGAGTCTGATTATTGTTCTGATGAAAATCACCAACTAGGAAGGCTAAGGCAGGAGGATCACAAGTTTAAGGCCCACCTGGGCAACTTAGTGCAAATCTGTCTCAAAATCAGAAAGGCTGGGGATATAGCTCAGTGCTCACCTAGCATGCATGAAGCCCCGGGTTCAATCCCAGTACTCTGAAAAAAACCAAACCAAACCAAACCAAAAAGAACAACACCGACTCTCAAAAAATGTTGGGCCAGGAAAGCAATACAGAATGTGTGAAATACGATCCTACACAGTTCAAATGTGGAAAAACCAAACAATATCTTTTGTTTAACTATATATACAGTAGGGATAAGTTTACAAAGAAAAATCAAGAAAATAAATAAAAAATGCAGGGTGTTACCTGGAGGAAGAGCAGTGGGTGTGGGAAGAACGCTAATGGGACTGGAGAGGGGTGCCTGGGTTAGATTCTACTTCTTACACCTAGCCATGGGACATGGATGTCAATATAATTTTTTCAATTATATGATATACTAAATACATCCTATACATATATGATGTATTTCATGGGGGAAAAAGTGCACACTGATGTCTTGTGAACATGAAGAAGTTTATAGGCCAATGGGAAAGGATTTATCAGTGCTTTACAATGTGATTCTCTATTTTCCACTCCAATAATACACTTATCAGCGTGGCAATATTAAGGCAGGATTCAGCCAAGCTTAGAAACAGAGCTTGTACAGAGGCCTCAGATGATAAACATGACCTCATATGAGATGCTAGAAAAGGCCATGGACCATCTGGCTCACTTCTCTCTGCCTCACAAGTAAAAATCTCAAATTACCTAACTCACTTAAGCAGAGACGCACTGAAGGCTAGATTCATGTGAGCACTCAGTGCATACACCGGTACTCTTAAGCAATATGTATAATTGCACTTCAAACTGTTAAGGCTAAATGGCCTCTGGAGTACACTTGAAAAACAATATCTTTCTGCCACATATATTGACCTTGCTTCAGACACCTGCTTCAAGTTGCTCTTTGTGAACTGAATTCTTTTTAGAATGAGTATAAATGCTCACCTGTGTTTGACCATTTTTTGATCATGACAAAAATGACTGAGGAATCTTGCGTAGAACAAGTGCATGACGGCATGTTCCTTCCCTCCAATGTACAGATCCACAGGCATCCAGTAATCGGCTAGTGTTGTGCTAAAAGGGCTGGAAGAAAGAGAAATGGGCATTTAAAAAACCTGCTCACCACACTGCACAAATTAAACAGAACGCTGTAATTTGCATATGCCCTGAAATGAATCAGGGCAGGGAAAAACAGAGATTTTCTTTTAAGAATAAGAGAAAAGCTTATGTAATAAAGGGAGGAAAAATCAGATCAGTGCTAACTTAGAAAATTTACAATAACAGCTATGGAAGACATTAGTGACAAATATTTTAAAAAATGCAATTTTCATACAAAATGAGAATAAGAGAAAAACATATCAACAAAAAAAGGCATCTCAGTACAATGCACGTTTAAATATCTAGATTTATTTCAGTTTTTATTATGATTAGACAATGGAGATTTCTGAGTTCTTACCAAGAGAGGGCAATGTGGCATTTACGATGCAGACTGACATGCAGCTACTAAATGTTCATTTTAAAACAAAAATTCAACCTTATTTTTTAAAGTAGCTTTAAAATAGTCAGAAAGAGCCTGTGCATGGCTTACTGAATGCAATGAAGACTACTTAGGATAAGTAGTCAATAGCTCAATAACACTCTCACCTACCATGTGCTATTACAGCACAGACACTGAAAGACAGGCTTCCTCAGACTCTTGGCCCTGGTGGACATGGGGAGACGAGAAACTCCATTTCCCTCTGTTCTGCAGGGATCCTTGGGAAAGAGAGGCACTGGCCCCTCTCTTGAGGTCAGCCAATCAAGTGGCCCTTTGCCTTTTGAAGATGTGTGCTCCATGGTTTCAGATATTTGTGAATTCTCTCCCCTCATCTCTAGGTACTTTCTCTGCAGGGAGGTGGCGGCTCCAGCTCAGGCAGGTGGAAGTCTGGCCAACCAGTGCACGTTTGCATCTTAGTGTAGCTTAGTCTCTCACCTCCCGTTACTGTGCCAGCATTTGGTAAATTAAAAAAAAAATAATACATAATTTTTTCCTTTGTGAAAAATGATTCCCTACAGAAATCCAACTGCTGATCCAGGTGAGGGGAAAGAAGGGAAAGCAAAGGATGGTATTTAGTTCAAAAACTTGTTTGGGAAGAATTAAGGTGTGAAATGACAAAAATAGCTGTAGAGAGGATTTATGATCCACCCAGGAAGCCATCCCAGTGGGAGCTCAAGCCAGAGGCTGCAGAAAGCAACAGCAGGGGGGGAAATGAAGTGCATTGCGCTCTTCACCAAAGAGGGGCTCTGAAGGCCCAGGATGAAGGCCAGGTACCAGTCGAGGATCCCTCTTATAATTTAGTCTCTGCCATCTGTAAAGGTGGGAAGGGGAAGAGCCTGCCTCCTTGCATTCTGAGCCAGATGTTACCAAATGAGATGCCTTCCAGGGGGAAGGTCTAGGAGAGGAGCCCTTCTGTGGGTTAGATGGGGCCACCCTGGTGACTCACAGCCTCAGGAGTCACTGTGACCTTTCTACCTTTGCAGGGCATTATTGACTTTGGATCCTACTCATTTCTGAAATGAACTCAAATGACAGAATCATAATTCTGCAGGTCAGGATGATGGTGGGGGAGGACAGGAGCATCCATCTCTCCAGAAATATAGTATTTTACAACCAATAAGAGGGCATTTTTTATGTAAAGTTTAGGGTTCCAGAATATTTCTACCATGGACCAAAGCAATCTGGCAAGGTCCTTTTAAGCAGAGTATTTGTGTTTTTTCCTGAGCTCTGGAATAGTTCAGCTCTCATTCTTTTTTTTTTGCCTAGTTACCAAATGCTCTTTCCCTTCATATTTTTTTTATTTTCGCTTTTTTCTTTTCTTCCTTCCTTCTTCCCTTCCACCCTCCCTTCCTTTCTTTTGGCAAAGAAACATAAATACAACTGAAGAATCATATAGTATTGAAAGGTTAATCAAGAAGAACAATGGTGTCCAGTCCCAATGTCCCCACCCAGGTATGTCCCTTAGCTGCTTTTAATTCTTAGCTGTTTCTTCTGGCAGTTATTTTTTAAAAAAACCATGTTTATACTTTTCACTGATTTGCCAACTTGGGGAATTATCTAGTGACTATATGTGATAACAGGAGATGCTGCCTAGCTCTTTCACACTCCTCACCCCACCCTCCCTATATAGTCACATCATTATTTCTAGTTAAATACATAGCACAGCACTCTTACCATCATAGAAATGCAGTGTCCTGCAAGGCAAGCATCATGAGAACGCTACCTTTTGTTTTTGGACTTTTATTTGTCTTGTATTTGGGATTTACTTGGCTGTGTAAAATCTTATTTAATAGTTCAACACACTCTAAGAGAGATTGTTTGAGTTTTGATACTAGCAATGGAACCCAGGGCCTCATACATGCCAAGCAAGTGCTCAACCGCTGAGCAGCATCTCCCAGTCCTAGAGAGCCTGCTTTTAGGAGCACAGCTATCCAACAGCATTGGCTGCTGAACCTTCAGTCACTCTGGTGTTCATGCCAGCCCTTGCTCTCCCAGCTGCTCCCAAGGGCAAGAGGAAGGCACTAGGGCAAAACCACTTCTGCCTGCCTGGGACTCCGAGATGAACTTCCCAGCAGCTTTGATGCTCTCAAGGCTGCACTGTGGTCTTCCCCTTATCTCTCCTTCTGCTCCTCCTTGGTACCTGTCACCCGCATGGCAGCTAAGGGCTCTCCTTGCTTACCCTGCTCCTCTCCCTTCTGGCCTGCACAGGCGTCTCCCCCAGCAAACCTCTCGCGCAGCTAACCTCATTTGGAGGACCATTTCTTGCTGGAGGACCCAGGCTGACCAGAGCAGGGGCATTACCTGTGAGCATTCTGAGGGTCTGTGTATCGGAAGTAGTACCAAGCAGAGTCAACAAAGGTATCCATGGTGTCTGTCTCTCTTTTGCCTGTCCCCTGGCATCTAAGAAATAAATGAAGTTCATCGGTTAGTTTCTCTTTAAATTTTAATGTAGTCTTCTACTAGCATTTGAGAAAGTCATGACAATGAGTATGAATATAAAATGTCATAAGAATAATGCCACATCATAAAAAGACAATTCAGAGAAGGTTCTCTTTTTGGATTGTACAGTACATGATGTTTTGAAGGAATTTATAGAATAAAAATTTCAATCTTCCACAATTAAAAGCCTTATTCTTCACTTCTCTTGAATTTAACCCAGTACAAAATCTCATCATTTGAAAGGACAAGATGGGATTGTCTCTTTTGTGCATTATCTTCTATTTCAGGCATGTCAAGACTGCCTTCAGCCACCACCTACTTTATGATGGTTCTGAAGCAAATCAATGCACGAAGAGAAATTGAAAACCAAAAGAAATGAGATGTGCTGAAAAATGAAAGATACAGAAATCCACCTGGACAATCTGAGGAGATATATTACCTTGGAAAGCCCAAGGGCAGTGCTGGCTGGAACCCAATGGTACCAGCTTGTGGGAATCAATTACCAGCATATCTTCTCAGCTCCATGACAAGTGACTTTGAGTTGGTCACTTGAAATTAGCTCTGGTGGGAGTATGATACCACAGAAATTGGCAAACATCTTAAATCAGAAGCCCCTGGCAGTGAGCTGGCTGCTACACATTTGTAAGGATACCACTGCTTACCGTGGGCTCCTTACTGCAAGCTGAAGAGATCCCTGGCGTTGGAGACAGAGAATGAAGTGAGATCCTTGGAGTGTAAAGGGTTGAAAAGAAAATGCAGCCCCTGTTCTAGGAATGGAGGGGCCTGGGGAGCACCAAGGCCTACAAGGACCATATGCTACACTACTTAATTTAAGGTTCCAAGTCTGTGGGACTAAAAAGAGAGCCAGGTTCCAGAAGCCACTCCCTCTAGGAAACTGAGAGGAGGTGCCGTTGGTCAAGCCAAGCACAAGAGGGGACTTGAGGGCTCTGGCAGGGAAGCCCATGGTCACTGCTTATCAACAAAGAGGGTATGCTATTTTCCTTCTGGAGTCCACATTTGTTTTTGGTACTCGGATTGAACCCTGAGGTGCTTAACCACTGAACCAAAACCCAGCCCTTTTCTTTTTTTTTTTTTTAGTTGTCAATGGATCTTTTATTTATTTATATGTGGTGCTGAGGATCGAACCCAGGGCCTCACACACTCCAGGCAAGCATTCTACCACTGAGCCACAATTCCAGTCCTCCCCAGCTCTTTTTATATTTTGAGAAAGGGTCTCACTAAGTTGCTTAGGGCCTCACTAACTTTCTGAGGCTGGCTCTGAACTCACAACCTTCCTTCCTCAGCCTCCTGAGCTGCTGGGATTACAGACATGTGACGCACACCTGGCTTGGAGTCTACATTTCTACCCTAAGGTGGCCTGTGGCTTCTTATGTTCCTCCCTACCAGCTCCATTTCAAATTTCAGAACCACCTGGGTGAGGCCCCAGAGGACAACTGTCAGGCTTCACCTACAAAACGCCCGCTAGGTGCCTCTGTGTAGCCTCACCTGTGTTCATTCTGGTCCTCAGAATGGCCCTTGGAGGAGGTTACTCTAGTTCCTGAGGAGGGAACTGAAGCTGTGGGAAGTCAGGTGACTTTCCTGAGGCCAAACAGCAAGTTCAGACACAGAGCCAGGACTTGAATCCATTACTGACTAATTCCTCAGCCTGAGCCTTTCACCTGCTCCATGTGGCCACCTGATTGTCACCAGGAACTCAGCACTCCTCTGGCAGAAGACTAAACTATTTTAAAACCTCCCCATCATAATCCAGGAGCAAAGAAAAATGGTTTCTCCACAGAAGGAAGAGGAAAACACTGGAGCTTGATGTCTGTGACTTATTTGTTTAATCGGCAGATTCGGCACCATCAAAATCACACTTGAGACATCCCTGTGAACTGACAGAACAACAATCCACTTCCAGAAAGGGAGAGGGGAAATCAGAGCTGCTTCAGGGCCTTAGAGAACACTGGTGGCTTCGCCCCTGCTCTGCCACTGCTGATAAGACCTCCACTGCCACAGCACTGAAAGGAGACCACAGACACGAGAGAACACATCCTCTCGTCTCTAGCAAGCTCTCAGGAATATGAAATGGAAGACAGTGGCCTTTTTACAAATATGATGAAAACTTGTGCTTTTCCACTCCCTGGATCAGATGTTTCTAGAAAAGATCTGAAATGTCATGGCTACTTCCAGAGGCTCAGAGGAGCCGGGTGTGGTGGTGCATACCTGTAATTCCAGCAGCTCAGGAGGCTGAGGCAGGAGGATCACGAGTTCTAAGCCAGCCCCAGCAAAAGTGAGGCACTAAGCAACTCAGTGAGACCCTGTCTCTAAATAAAATGCAAAATAGGACTGGGGATGTGGCTCAGTGGTCGAGTGCCCCTGAGTTCAGTCCCCAGTACCTAAAAGAAAAAAAAAAAAAAAAAAAAAACTCAGAGGAGAGGGGAAGGCACCCGTCACAGTGACTGAGCCAGATTCCAGACCCTTCTCTCAAGGGTCCCAAAAGACCTGTGGCATTCCTTCCAGGCAGTGGAAGTCATGGGAAAAGAGAGCTGAGTTAGCACCAGGAGAGAGGAAGGGGGTCTGAGGCTTTTGCAGGGTACAGGGGTCACAGGCTCAGTCACCGCTGCAGGAAGTGGCTCCTTACCGTGGGCAGGAGCAGTTCACCCACTCCGAAGCTGCAGCTAGTGGGGAGCCTCCTTTGCCGGTGAAAGATGTGATGTTGGGCAAGGTCACGGGCAAGTCCTCCAGGGGTACAGGCACTGGGCCGCAGGCTGCACAGTGGACAATGGGGATTGGCGTGCCCCAGTACCGCTGCCGTGAGATCAGCCAGTCTTTCAGTTTGTCACTTGTCACATCTCCACCCACTCTCTTCCCTCGGGCTTTCTGAGTCAGGGCTAGGAAGGCATCCTGCCGGGTCATACCTGTGAACTGAGAGGCAAAGGAGAGATGGCTGATCTTCTCTGCGTAAGACAAGGTACCACCCCCACACTGCCACCCCATACTGCTGTGTTTACGTGTGGCTCTCCCAAGGGATCGGTTCTATGCAAGGTCGCATTTGGACTCTCTTGAGCTCCAAGTGCTTTTGCCTTGTGGGTCCCTTCCTCCTTAAGATAATATCAAAAATTATATTTTATGACTGCTTTGATATAAAGACAAGTATAATTTTTGACACTAAAAAGTTCATTTTTTTCTCTTTAAATTTTAAAAGAACTTAAAAACCCTCTAAAAGTACTATGGGCCTGGGCACTATGTATACTGTCTATATCCGGTTGGTAAGTTAGCCCTGGTTCTGTGGCTCTCCTTATTCTAGAACCCTGTGATACCTATAGGGATAATCAAATATCAGCATTTTGCTGCCAGTGAAGAATTGCATGATATGTATTTTTAATGACCCATCCCCTGTTAGAGGAAAAGATATCCAGAGAAGGAATTATAAAGGCAATATTATAAAGACAATCCGTACCATGGCTTAAAGACACAGACCACACCTTTTATATTTAAATGCTCCCATTTCACAGAGAGCAGGGCTGAACAGGAATAGTACAAAAGAGAAATTCTCTTTTTACTGATCCTTTTCAGAGAGCCAAATTAATTGTACAAAGTGAGCCAGTGGGATTTGTGAACAACCAGACTGTTGCCCTGGAATTGGTTCAGCGAAGGCATAATGTGTACCTACTATGTGTTGGGCTTATGCTAGGCCTTGGCACAAAGATAAATACGGTCTGTCTATGTTCTCAAGGAGCTCATAGTCATGAGACACAAAGAGTAAGAAAATACAGCCATGTTGACCAAGAGCAGTGCTTTTTTTTAGCAGTTTGATGTGTTGTCTAAAGTACCTGCGCCTAGGGACAGTCTCTAACTAAGCTCCATCCTCCTGTTACCATATAGCTATGATGCACTTTTAAAAGCTTTCTTGAAAGTCTATCTCTCCACGCACCACTATCTTTATGATCCAGAAGCTCGCGGAGGAAATGGCTTTTGACCATCCATTCTCTTTCTATTCATTGGAGAAATTCCTCTATCCCAGCTATTTAGCCTAGAGCCAGGAGAGGATTCAACAGGCCATCTGAAGCTATGTGAAAGAAGCCGAGGAGTATAACTAACACTCAGAATCTTTATTAAGGAGTGGATATTTCTCTGGGCAGTGAAGCCTCATTTTGGCCATGGATATCCTCTCTCGTGCCCTAACGCAGAGCGTTAGCCCAGGTCCCTTACAACTCCTTAGCTGGCTCTGTTCCACCTCCAGGGGGCCTGCTCAATAAGGTCTAAATAAAGGTTCACGATCTTAGAGTGTGAGTCATGTCTGGAGATGCAATTTATGAAGTGAAAATACAAATATGAGGTCAGAAAATGCTGTCACTCCTTATAAAGGAAAAAGAAAAACCTGGTCACAATTCTCTTATTTATAGAAAAATAAAACAACCGAAAGACAGTGGTCCCAAACCTGTAAAAGCTGAATCTTTAGGTCTAATTGGATCAGGATCACCCTGGGTGGGGCCAGTAAGCACCTCCCCAGTGATTCAGAGACATGACCAGATGTGGAATCACCATGTTAGGCCAGTAGTTCCCAGATTCTGCCTCACAGAAGAATCACTTGGGGATCTCTGAACACTCTTGATGTCCAATTCACACCCTCATCATCAATAGTCATTACATCAGAATCTCTGGGGTGGGACCTAAGTATTTCAGGTGTTTCTAGTGTGCAGTCTAGTTTAATGCAGAGTGCTCTAAGCCAGTACTCTGTAACTTTAGTGTGCATAAAAATCACACAAAGATCTTACTTGACTAGGGTGGGGTCCCAGTATCCACATTTCTAACAAGTAATGCCAATGATACCGGGCCAGGGACCAGACTTTGAGTAACAAAGTTCCAAGCAGGTAATTTTAAAAATATAGTCCCTGGACCACCACCAGCAGCAGCAGTCTAGGGTTGGGTTGGATTCAGAGCTTATAAACTTCTAGATCTTGATGAAGAATAAGTGTTTTGTTTTCATAGAGAAACAAGGGTGCAAGACAGTTAGGTGCAAGGATAATTGAAAGGGCAGATTATAATTTGCATCTGAAGGAAAAATGTCTCACAGAACTCAAGGTCAGGTCAAGGTCAGGATTTTAGAAGAAGGTCCATAGGTACATGCCATGGGGCACCAACCTCAGCAGAGTTGCTCAGTCTCTCTGTGCCATCTGGCAAAGTTTCAATGACTGCAGAGTAGGCCAGGCCCAGGGTTTGGGCTAAGCTGGTGTCCTCCAAGCTTGTGCTGGGAATTCCTATTCAGAGGGGGAGAAACAGAACACCCTTTTTGCAAGCACCCAAATCACAAAATAATTGATGGTTTCAACACCTGGATTTAGCTTCTTAAAGGAGACGATCTCATTTAATTTAGAAGTCGTAAAATTGCATCAGATTCACTGGGAGAATGGAACACACTCTAATACCCTAATATGATCAGTTTACCATGTTGGTTTTATTTTCCTTTGCTTAGTTTCTTTTTAAAAAATAATGTACATCTTAAAATATACATTATTATTATTTTTGGTCAATGAAATATGACATGAGCATTTAGGGAAACCTTTTCTTCAAATTCCCTCAGTGACAAAGGATACTGAGTTTTTTGTTGGTAAGTACAGCTGACTTCTTCAGCATTTCCTAGAACCCCACAAAAATCCACTCAGGAAGCTGAAAGCTGTGTTTTGTTCCTGAAGGCAATAGTACATTCTGAATGCATTTTTTCACTCACATACATCCTTGAGGAAACAAGTTGAGCATAAAGAATTCACTCAGCAGAGGGGCCAAGGCCTGCTGCTTTGCTGAACAGGTTTTCCTAGTTATTGATTCTGCAGGCATAGATTTGCTCAACCTCTGGACTGCTGGCATTATGGACTCTCTGATGTGGGGGCTGTTCTGTCCATTCTGGGATGGTGAGCAGCATCTCTGGCTCTTACTAGTAGCACTGGTAGTTGGGACAGTCTACCAAAGTACCAAAGGTCTCCTGATGGCAGAGCCCCTGGTTGAGAACCCCTGCTATAGAGCTACCTGTTGAAACTGTTGCCATATTTGTAGATTCAACATTTTATGTTGAAAAGTGAGGGTAATGAGCAGAAGGCTGAGTAAGATCTTGGAACATCTTCTCCAGAACATTGTCCTAGAAGGGTGATTTAATGATTGGGAGACAAGTTGGAAGGAATGATTTTTTTCATGATTCTCCTTGGAATCATAGAAGGCTCTGTGATAGGATGGAAAATTCTGTGTTGTTCCAGATGGGATTATGACAGAAAGCACCTAAGAAAGTGAATAATGTTGGGTGACCTGAAGGGCTAAAATAAATGGTAAGCAATAAATATTATCAAAAAGTGTTCATGGGCCCGATGTGGTGGTGTATTTCTGTCATTCCAGCTACCTGGGAGGCTGAGGCAGGAGGATTAAAAATTTGAAACCAGCCTTGGCAACTTAGCAATATCCAGTTTCAAAACAAAAAAAGGGCTGGGGATGTAGCTCACTGGCAGACAACCCCTGGGTTCAACCCCCAGTATAAATAAATTAAAGTATTCATGGTCAAGGAAGGAAACAAGTCATTTACTACATTCTAATGTGTACCAGTAGGAGTTAGAAGGATTGATGTTCGAAAGGAGACACTGTGGGGGATAGGAAGGGGATAGGAAGGGGAGCAGAATACAACAGACACTAGTATGACAGTATGTAAAAACGTGGATGTGTAACCGATGTGATTCTGCAATCTGTATACGGGGTAAAAATGGGAGTTCATAATCCACTTGAATCAAATGTATGAAATATGATATGTCAAGAGCTTTGTAATGTTTTGAACAACTAATAATTAAAAAAAAAGAAAAAAAAATAAGAAAGGAGACACTGTGACCACAAAACTTATTTGGCCATATAAAGAATGATCTGGGACCTGGTGTTGGTTCTATGAAACTCAGTAGAATGTGAATTGCTTGCAACAGTGCAGGTGAGATGGCAAAAATATCACTTATCTCTTATTTATTTTTGCTTCTGTCTTTCTTAGAGGGCAAGAAGCAATAATTTAGAAAATGATAATTACGTAACTGTGGGAAATCAGGACAATAGGAAAAACAATTTTCCATGCACATCTAAAAAAAAAAAAATCTATTTTTTTTTCTTTAGAGCTCCCCACATTGTATCAAGTGATCTAACTCAAAATACCCAACAAACAAACAAGAAAATGCCAAATAGTCATATTCACAAGAGCTTCCTTTAATATTTGTCCTGGCTGGTCATATTATGAATTTTTAGATTATAAAATGCTTCAGGTAATGGAGGTATTTCCTTGACCAACGCACACTTTCTAGGCTCAAGTGGTCAGAAGAGGATGACCCAGATGGCTTAGTATTGCTTTTCTGCTTTGATGTCCCTTCAAACCACTTCATCAAAAACCCACCTGGGCATTATAGGGGGGAAATGTGATTTTAATAAGAAACACTATTTCTTCTGCTAGGAAAACAGAGGGAAATAATTGTCTCTGAAGGTTTTGGCATTTTGGAGACCGGCTAGAATCTACTGTGGAAGAGAGATGCGCAGCCTGCCCTAAAGAAAGATGATTTTGGACAGAGCTGTCTTTAGATTCCTGTCCTTTGCTCATTCCCAGACTTCCTGTTACATGGTGATAGTTTAGAACACTCACGAATGAATAAGGCTGCCAAGGACATCCAATTTGCAGTTCTAAATATGCCTCCAATTTTGCTGCTGTTTCACAATTCTTTCTTGAATAGCTCAAGTTCACCTCCTCCACAAAGCCTTCACCAAAAGCCCAGCCCACGTTGATCATGTGTGCTTGGAACCCCCATCTCATCACCTGCTGACGATTCTACCAGTTTTGAACTGGATTTCCATCTGAGTTGTATTGTTCCTTGCATCATATGCCTAAGTCTCACCAACTAACTCTTGATCCATGGGCCAGACATTTTTTTTATTATTCTCAACAGCAACTGGCCAGTTGTGATATACTTATGTTTTTAATATATAGTTCTTAAATAAGGAATGATTAAATGAAAAAGTAAGGGGCTGGGGATGTAGCTCATGGTAGAGCACACATATACATGTATATGCCTAGCATGCAGGAGGCCCTGGCTTCAGTTCTAGCACTGCCAAAAAAAAGCAGGAAAAAAAAAAGTACTCATTTTATGAAGAGTCTTGGACTTGACAGCTCTTTCAAGTAACAGCAATAGGCAAGTACCTTGATCTTAAACCTGTGAAATATATTATTATGATGACATTTTAATAGCTGCTTACCTATTTTTGAATCCAGAGAGCCTTCAAAGTTAGCTTGGGCTGCAATCACGACAGGGACCTCCTGCTGGGTGAGCATGTTGACAGCTGTGACAGTCGTGAGGCAATCTGAAAATGAGAACACTGTGCGCTAGTCAACTGTGACACCAACCACCTGAATCTCAGAGGAGGCATGTGAGAGAAGCAAGCAAGAGCTCTTCTGTGCTTGGTACTAATTGTTAAAGAACGTGTCCTTTGAAGGGTATTCATAGATAATTCACATGAGTGGAAAACCAAAAGATTAAACAGGCTCATGAGAAATGTTCCTCCTGCTCCTAAGGAAAGCAGTGACAGCATCTGGTTTCCAGATGGTGGAGTAAAGACGTTCTCACTCCTGTCTTTTCCCTCTGAAAACTATCTCCAACGTACAGAATAAACACAAAATCTATCTCTAATGAAAGCAGGAGACACCCGAAACCCCAGACGATAACACATGAAGATGGTCACGAATAAGGTAGAGAGAATGACTGAGAAGAAAGGGGGAGAGGCTTCCAGAAATGCTAAGGCAAAATAGCTCCTTGCCAGGACTCTTTTCTTAGAAGATACGGGAGGATGAAGAAAAAGAGCAGACACAGGACCCAAGAAACAGAGACGTTCATAGCATGAAGACAGAGGGAAGGGCTTAGAAGGACAGAAGTACAGTAGTGGCCTGGAGAGGGACCAGGTTAGGTCTAAGCAGGAGACAGAGCCCTGGGACACATTTTCAGGAAGATAAGGAAATCAATAATTATTATATGGAATTATAATATATATTGATATTATATATATTATAATATATATTATAATCATAATATATATTATAATATATAATTATTAATATATATATATTAATAATTATACGGAAGGTTGTTCACAGAAAACTGTATTGAGAGGAGTTCAAGTGGTGTCAGGAAGACTCAGCCAGAAATTCAAAAACCACAAAGCAAATGGGGGAAAAAAAAAAGGGACATTATGAATATCAGGAAAAACAGAAAGAAGGAAAATGCAATCATAATATAGTTGGCTCAGTTGTGAATGATTTATGTGGTCTAATAGAACACTTAATTTAGATTTATTCAAACCTTGTATCATTTTAAATGAAGCTTATTACAACTCCCACAACAGGGAGACAAGCCATATAAGCTTACGTCTTTACTGACGATGTGTAGGTTTAGAAGCATAAAGACCTAAATAAAGTCCCAAAGGAAGAAGGGATGAGAAATGTTAAACAAATAATGGATGGGTTCAGCTGAATTTATTTAACAACATAATCAATTAGCAGCAGTTATAATTGATGGATACTGAGACTTACACTTTTAAGACTTCATGTGGTTCAAAGATATCAACCTCCAAACTAAAATAAGCCAAAAGCTAGGTGCAATCCCAGTGAGTTGGGAGGCTGAGGCAGGAGGATTGCAAGATTGAGACTAGCCTTGGCAACTTTACCCAGACCATGCTCAAAATGAAAAGTAAAAAGGACTGGGGATGTAGCTCAGTGATAGTTTCTGGCTTTAATCCCCAGTATCCCACCCCCCCACCCCCACCCCCGCAAAAAAAAAAAAAAAAAATCCACCAGTCCAGGAATAAGGATTTATATTTGAAAGAAGTAAAGATAGATTCTGTAGGCATCAAGACCACTTTTAATTCTTTCACTTTGCATGTCAGGAAGCATGGGGTATAGTAGACATAGTGACATGTGACCTAAACCGGTTCCGAAGAGGAGGTCCCAGCAGTGATGGTAAAGATGAGATGGGGGTGAGGCACCTGCTGGTCAGTACTGACTCATTTCTCAAAGTGGAGACTCCTATTTCTGATTACCTGTTATCCCTTCTCAAAGATGAGATGTATATTGGCTACTTGTGCCATTATGATAAAATGTTATTAGGAAGCTGGGGGGTAAGAGTAAAAGTACCTAAGTAACACCTAGAATTGGTGCAGAGATATACAGCAGGAGAAGTGTGTTATTCAGATATGGATAAGTAGGCATGGGCCTACTTCCTGGAACGAGGAAGTGTAGAGCACCTTGGAAAACCCTTGAAGGGCAAAGAAGATGACAGAAAGGGCGCTGGGCTGATCACCTCACCCAGTGGACTTGTCAAACTCACTCCAGCTTCATGTGAGCAAGAAAGAAACTCCTGTTTCTCTAGGACTATGTCATAGTCACTAAACTTACATCCTGAGTAACATACACCTAAAATCATTAGAAGTGGCTGAGGAGTCAACTCATGAGGAGTTGACTATTATTGCTGTGGTTATAATTTATATACATATTACTTGGAATTTTGGGGGGTGGGGGTTTCTGGGGTTTGAACTCTGGGGTGCTTTACACTGAGTTATATTTCCAACCCTTTTTAAGACAGGGTCTTCCTAAGTTGTTGAAGCTGGTCTCAAACTTGCCATTTTCCTGCCTTAGTCTCCTGAGTCAATGAAATTATAGGCATGCACCACTGTGCTTGCTCAGTTTATATCACTTGGATTTTAAAAAACACTATTTTTCTAAAAAAGAGATGAAAATTAAAGTAATTTTGAAATATTGTCATTTTATATCTGAGAAATGAGCAAAAACTTTTAAAAGGGTAGCACCCATTTGTAAAGTTGAAGTTCCTATTTCTCTGGATTCAACATTACAAACTGATAAAGCCTTTTAGAAACCAATACATGCATGTGAAGAGAACTAGACAAATGTTCACAACTTTGGATAATAACAAAAATCCCATTCTTAAGGAGAATTCTACAAAAGCAAAGAGCTATGAGGACACAATGATCACACCAGCTATCTTATGATAGTCTCAAACATTAAAAAAGTCAAAGGTTTAATAGGGAAGATTTAGAATATTATGCTACATGGATTAACAGGTATTATATATGGATTAAAAAATAATTGTGAAGCCTACATAAAACCAAAGAAACAGTTTCTGATAGAATACTAAGTGAAGACCAGAAAATAAAGAGGGGGAAGCAGTCTGATTTCTAAGATATGTGTGGGAATATAAAAAGGAAGATGACTACACACAAAAGCATTAAGCCGGACCCCAACCTCATGCCACTGGGATTAAAGACCTAATGTAAGATCAAAAATTACAATTCATCAAGCTGGGGTTGGTAGACTGCTCGCCTCACATGCACAACAAGGCCTGGCTTCAATCTCCAGCACCACCAAAAATAAATAAATAAATAAGTAAATAAACAAACAAACAAACAAATAAATAAAGTAAGAAAGTAAAACTACAATTCTTCAAAGAAAGCATACATGTAAAATTATTTTTTAGCTTTAAAATCCAAAGCAAAAAAATCAATAAGAGAAAAAAATATATAAATTGGATTTCATTAAACTTTTATGCTTCCAAGGGCACCATCAAGAAAATGAAATGACAACTCTATTACTGGAGAACATTTTTGAAAGTTACATATCTGATAAGGGACTATGTCTAGAATATGTAAAGAATTATTGAAAGGTGTCAAATCTGAAAAGACATTTCTTTAAAGACATTTCTATAAATGGCCAATTAATAAATGAAAAGATTCCTGATGATACTAGCCATCAAGGAAATGCAAACCCAAACCACAATGAGACAGCACTTGACACCTACTAGGATGATCATAATCAAAAACACAGATGACAGCAAATGTTGGCAAGGGTATGGGGGAACTGGAATGCTCACACACAGCTGGTGTTTGAAGCTGCTTTGGAAACAGTCTTGGAGTTCCTCAAATAGTTCCTAAATGACCTCACAATTCCACTCCCAGGTATATACTCAAGGAAATAAAAATACATGCCCACACAAAAATCTATATGACTGTTCACAGCAGTATTATTCATAATAGTAAAAAAGTGGAAATAACCCAAATGTCCATCAATTAATGGGTGATTAAATAAAATGAGGAATAGCCATATGCTGGAGTATCCATATTGGAAATAAGAAAAACAATGAGCCCAGTGTGGTGGCAGATGCCTATAATCCCAGCAACTGGGGAGGCTGATGCAGGAGGATTGCAAAGTTGAGACCAACCTCAGTAACTTATCGAGGCCCTAAGCAACTTAGTGATACCCTGTCTCAAAAAAAAGGCTGGGGATGTGGCTCAGTGCTAAAGCACCCCCTGGGTTAAAATCCCCAGTGAACACCCGCCCACCAATAAAGAAAGAAAGAAAGAATGAAGCACATTCTACACAAGGAAGAACCCGGAAAACATTATGATAAATGAAAAGAAGTCAGACATAAAGGAGAAATGTCATATGATTCCACTTACATGAAATGTCCCAAATAGGCAAATAAATGGAGACAGAAAGCCTAGGGCTGGAATTAGGAAGGAATGAGGGTGTGTGACTGCTAAAAGGATATGGGATTTCTTCTGGGGATGATGAAAATGTTCTAAAATTGATTGTGGTAATGGTTGCACAACTCTGTGCCTATTCTAAAAACCACTGAATTATATCCACTGAATATCGAGTGGATGACTTGTATGTTTGTTAATTTTATTTAAATAAGCTTGTTATAAGGGAAATTTTTTTTTATTTTTTAGTTTTCAGTGGACACAACATCTTTATTTTATTTTTATGTGGTGCTAAGGATCGAACCCAACGCCCTGTGCATGCCAGGCGAGCGCACTACTGCTTGAGCCCACATCCCCAGCCCGGAAATTTTTAATATGCTAAAAAACGTAGAGAATTGCATTAAAGGGTTGGATTTTCCATTCCATATTAAAGTTTAGTTATGCCAGTTTTTCAATTAGGGGAAAAATTGGTCTTTAAACCTAAATATTTACATAGGTTTGCACTGAATGTACAATATCAACTTGCATTCTGTACCTGGTCAAAATTTATTTCTTATAAAAGAAACTAAAATCTGAAATTCCTGACTAGGTCTTGCGTTCTCCACATTTCTCCTAAATCTTGTGCTGGTATCATGAGGCAGGAATCTAAGAGAGTCATGGAGAAACCCAAAGAACCATCTCACAGAGCAGTGAGAAAACAGTTGAATATTTTAGTAATTACAAAGGAAACATTCCAGGCCCAAAGGTGCCCTCTGCTCTCAGGGTGCCCTCTGTGAAGAAGGCAGGTCTCTCCTGCCCTTGGGAGAAAACAGACACATGATTTTCATCTGGTGTTCACCAGAGCAGCATTCATGCAACCACTTCTCAGGGATGCTCTGTGGCAATGGGGCTCTGTGGCTCAGTGAAGGTGACAAATGTCACAGAAGACCTCCTCCCTTGGACATTCACAGTGCATAACAGCACAGCAAAGGTTTCAAGCCAGGAGCAAAGAGACCTGAATATTTTGGTTTATTCCAGATTTCTGGAGCACAGAAGCTTTCCCCTCTATAGAACATCTATTAACATGTGCTGAAAGAATATGCCAGAAAAAGTGGATAAAAACCAAACCACTGGGGCTGGAGTTGTGACTCAGTGGTAGAAAGCTTGCCTAGCATGTGAGAGGCACTGGGTTCGATCCTTAGCACCACATATCAATAAATGAAATAAAGGTCCATTGACAACTAAAACAACAATAACAACAACAAAAACCCAAACAAAACTATTGCCCTGAGAATATGGATCTGTTTCTCACCCCTTTGTGCCACCCCCCAGGCTGAGATTATGGAGACAGGGCAAATGATAGTGAACAATGAATTATTTAATGTTCTAGGGGCTTCCTAGGGAGGTTCTTGCTTTCCAATATGTTGATAACAGCAGGGTTCTGAGTTACCCTTTAAGGAGACCTCATTTACCCTTTGGAGGAAAACAAAACAAAACAAAAAAGCACCATGTAGACAGTCTGTGAGTCAGAGCTGAAATGTGTGACTCCCAGAGCCCCAGGGTCTGGACAGAAATGATTACTGGAGAAGATAGAACAGCTTCTAGAGCTCTGATGACAATTCCCTATTGATGTTTTTCTGGTGACTACACAGTCAGAGTTGACATCTTAAGACTCAAGTCAGAGGTGGTCCACCAAGAAGGAGGCAATGTCAGTGATTGTAGAAATAAACTAAATTCTAAGAACTCTAGAAAAACAGGGTATGTAATTCCTCTCTTAAAGGAATCTGTGCCAAATTTGCTAAGCAGAAAACTCTACATTTAGTCAATAACATTTGACAACCCATCATCCAGGCCAGCAATCAGGGAATTTCCCAGGATGCTCCACCCTTGCTGCCTTCCAAACACTTCTCAGAGCTGGTCCCTCCTCTCCCTTCTGACTCTCGGGGCTCCGTGGTCTTCACCACCTCTTCCCATCACTAATGGGATAAGCTGGTCTGCCTGCTTCCACCCTGCTACTTTAGCATCACCATGTCCATGAGTGTCACCCTCCTCCTCACAGCCTCTCAGGGCTCCTTCTCTTCCCAAAGACCCTCCAAGACCACCATGCCTGACAGCCCCATCACTTGCTCTGTGAGAATGCTAAACTCACACGTTATGTTATGTGACTCTCCTTAGGTCATAAGGATTGATCTGGGACCGATATTTGGTCATCTTGTTGCAAACCAAGAGATAATATATAGAAACCCATCCAACAACAGCAGGAACTGATATTTGAGAATTTAAACTCCCGCGGTGATAAGTTCAAAACAACTGTGTGCTGCTACGACCCTCAGTGGTCACTGCTTTAACACTAGTCACCCTTAAAACCTGACATTCAAGGAAAAAACAAGCCAACCAGTAATACTAAGTGACTGCAGTGATACAACATTCATGGTTAAAAAGTAATCCTAAAGGCCAGAGGAGGCTAAGTCCTTATTCCTAGGGTCATTTAATTTACCTTTTGGGAAAACTGCATTATATTAGATGTTCCACACTGGCTTTAGGTGACTAGAGAGTCACATGACAAAATCCAGGGTCTTGCTGTGCAAATTAATCTAGAGACTCTGAATAAATTGACATCTACAAAAAGAATATTTCCACTCTGAAAATTAGAACTGGAAAGATTTAGTGCCAAGTATAATGTTCCATTTGGAATGATTTCAGAGACAATTAAAAATAGGGAAAAAATCAGCTTATGAGCCATGCCAAATGAGACACTACACTTGGCACTAAATTTACCAAAATGGAACGGCCAGGCTAGTCAGGTGTGCCAATGCCCAAGTGGTCATGAAAACACTGTTCTGAGCATATATTAAAGTGATTTCTCAATGTTTTTACATATGGAAATGTTTTTAATTTATAATGTCTTTCATCTCAGGAACTCCATCTTCTATAATTTATTAGCCCATTAATCTCCTATTAAAATTACCTCATTTTAATTTGCATCCCCAAATGAACCATAAGAAAAAATGTAAGGACCAGACATTTATAGTTTTGTTTTTCAATTCTGGATATTATTCAACCATCATAGCCCTCAAGGAAGCTCGAATTGCTTAGGAGGGTAGAAACTATCTATGAGTTTTCCATTTAAACTAAACAGTTGAAAAGAATCCAATTTTTCTTTTCAGTAAGTAGAGAAAATAAACCTGAGAGAGAGCAAGCTATAGTGAGCTTATAAGCATATACTGAAGTTTTAACTCAAAAGTCTTCTCTCTTTCCACATAGAAGTGGGGAAAAGAGGTGGGACCAGCTGCAGCAAGCCACCTGTGTCATCCATTGGGCTGTCTTCTCTGCTGTCCCGCAGAAACACTCTCAGTTAGGACTGAGAGGGGCTCCTCCATGTATCCCTAAGGGGTGGGCTCACAGCAAGCTCTTAGGAAGCACTCACTGATTTGAATGCTGGCTTTAATGTTCCTAGTAAGCAATCAGAAGTCTGAAGCAGAGGTCATCTATGATGACACTGTCTCTCCAATCTGATTCCAGGAAACGTTTCCTTCTGTTTATTTCAAAAATGGCAAGTTTACATCTCTATCAAAACAGTATTCTTAGTCAAATCATACTTATTATTCAACCTCCAGTCACTCAGATTGGATACTCTGGGCTGAAGTTTATATTCTATGAAAGAGAATAGGGATGAGGTTTCGGTATATTTATATTATACCGAAATATTTATATTACTCCAGAGACCTACTTCTCATTGAGAAAAGACTTCCTTTCACTCCATATCCTCACGTCTCCTTCCTCTGGGAAGAGCATCCTGACTTCGTCTTTAGAGAGCTACTCTTCCCTCACTGGTTCAATCAAGGAAGGTGCCCACCCTTGCATTGGCCAAAGAAAAAGCCAGGCACCCCACTACACCAATTAGACACCTTTCCCTCTAATAGAAATCTTCTCCTCTCCTCCACTCCCCTCCCTTTCCCTCTATGTTGCCTAGGCTGGTCTCAAGCTCCTGGGCTCCAGTGATCCTCCTGCCTCAGCCTCCTGAATAGCTACCCTACAGGTGCATGGCCTCCTGTCTGGCTCCTGAAATTACAAATCTTGCACCAAGTGCTCCAAACACTGGCAGTGGAATCAGAAGAGACTCTGGCAGAAGCACTTGAGGAACAGTCTATTAGCTCCTGTTGCTATCCTCTGTCCCCTGCAGTGGCTGCCTGGTCCAAGTCTTTTAGACTAGCTCTTTAGCTGTTCCTCTAGCCAGAAAACTTCCCACAGCTTTCCACTATTTCCCTTCTTTCCTATGGACAAGTCACAGATGGATTCTGTTGCTCGAAACCACAGAATCTTGACTGAAGCGTAAACACTCCTGAAATCATCACTGATGAATAAGGTGACACGCCAACTCCAGGTCAGCTTGACCCACTCACAAGCAGATCTGTTAGACACCTGTCCTGAGCAGGACTGTTCATCTGTGCAGAAGACCACTTGAATTCTTTAAAATAATAAAGTTAAGCTGTTGGAAATGTTCTCTCTCACTCTCACTGGCTTCCCTCTAGTCCCTTTTGGTATGGTTTTATTTGAAGGTGGAATTATAAATTAAGGAGAAGATTTTACTCCAATTAGAAAAGAGGTTTAAATAGAGATTATACCGAAAGAGAAAGAGCTGAGCTTTCAGTCACAAGCTCCAGGCGCAGACAAACTAGTAACCCACAGCAAAACCAGGGGTAAACGACTCAAATGTTTCCTGAGTTCTTTGTCCTCCTGTTTTAAAATAAAAAATTAAGAAGTAAGGCCAAAGGGCTGAGGTTGTGGCTCAGTGGTAGAGCACTTGCCTAGCATGTGTGAGGCACTGGGTTTGATTCTCAGCACCACATATAAATAAATAAAGGTTCATCAACAACTAATAGAATATTAAAAAAAAAAAAAAAAGAAGTAAGGCCAAGGTGAAGAACAAAGAGCAGGAGACGCCACATGTGAGAAGACCTTGACCTGTGAAGGGGTGTCCAGCTGGAAGGCAGCAAGCACCTCTGCTTAGGGGTACCAACTCACCTTCTCCAGGGATGAGAGCCTTCTGAAGGGCTTCCTTCAAAGAGCTGTGGCCATGTAAGAGTCTGTGGCTAGGAGAGATGGCCACGTGGGAAGTGCCATAAATGGCCTCAGGGGTGGCCGTGTACGCAGTCAGCTTTTCTCCTGTGTCTTGTCCATCAACCTGGAAGATGAAATAGATCTTAATTTCTCCTCCCTTCCTCAGGGCTGTGTGGCTCCTCAGCCACATCCCCTGGCCCTTCCCTCATTTGTAAACAGTGGCGACAGCTTCTGACCACAGGGCCAGGCACGTGGGGGAATGAGATGGTGCCTGGCAGGGGCTGAGAAGAGAGGGAGGAAAACTGCAGCTCCTCTATCGGAGCTCCCACCCCCATTCCCGGCACCAGGCATGTTGGGGATCCCAAATTGAAGGCGGTCTGGGCATGCTCAGAAAGGTACTTTCCTAGTTTTCTTGGCTTCTTTGTGCAACAAATAAAAAACATCACTGTCAGTGTTATATTGTTTCTGTCCTGGGAATGGAGCTTTATTTTCCTTAGGGACTTCAGGGGATATTAAAAATAAATAAATAAATAAAGGCATCTTTATTTTCCAAACCAGAAAAACAGGTTATTACTGAGGTTTTAACTGAGGTTATTACTGTTTTGAAGAGAGAAAGAAAAGCCTGATCTGTGTACACAATTGAATATCCCTAGCTGGTTAAAATGCCTTTCAAAGTGGCATTTTTAGGCACAAATTGAGTGTCCATTATGTACAGACCATGGAGGACACATAGGACAGGTGGTACTTCATGCATTGACAGGGATTAGTGATGAAGTAAAAGATAGTCCAAAATATGGCTCTAGGACCAATGGGGGTCCCTACAGAGGCAGAAACACAGCCACAATGGCCTGCCCTGTAGGACTGAGAATGTTTCCTCTCTAGAGACAGCAAGTCCCCATCCCATTTTCAGGTGGGTCCAGAATGGAGATGGAATCATCTGCATAATTAAATGTTGGACAAGGGAAGGTGTGCAGAAGACAGCCCATGCTACAGCAGCCAAGGGGCTCGGAGACCACGTCCTTCATCTTGGTTGAGAAGCAAAGACCCTTGACCTGGGAGCCAGACCCAGGCTAATGCACCCAAAAGAGAAGGTTCTGCAAGTCTAAGCAAAAGTCATGCTGGACTGAATTTGAGAACTATTGCTATTTTCTCGGGAAAGCAGTAAGAGGAAAAACTCAGCTCAGGATTTGCTACTGAAAGGTTTCCAAAGCTGTTGTTCCTTACAGGAAGCCTCCTGTGCTCCCCTGTATGTGTTTGAAGTGAGCTGGATCATTTTTGTGAGGGGACTGAACAGAGAACTATGAGCTCAGCAGTAAGCAGCAGGTACTCAACAGACAGCACGTATGTTATCAGTGGCTGGGGACATAGTTCAGTGGTAAAGCACTTGCCTGGCATGAGCAAGGGCCTGGGTTCCATCCTCAGTACCCCCCCCCCAAAAAAAAAAGATATGGTTGTCAGTATAGACGTGTCTAGAAAGGTGTGCCAACTTTGTCTTGGCCCCTGCTTCTTCCTCCCAAAGGTTTAGATAAATTGTGACCTCTCAGCAGTGTTTCCATAGGCTGCCTGTTTTGAACATAACCCTGAGCAGCTTGAGATCTGTCTAGGTTAGGAAGGAAGTTCCGATTAGTCTCTTCCCCTGCTTTTCAACCTGCTTTGTGACATGAACCCCTCTGAGAATACGAGAGCAACAGACCCACTGCTCAGGGAAACACTCTTTAGGTTGAAACTCAACCTAAAGAGCTTGTTTTGTTTAATGAGCATAATTTCAGGGGGCTCGTGGACTCCAAAAGACTGCATGTGTGCAGCAATGGCTTAAAATGTGGCAAATGTGCACTGTATGCAGAGAATATTGTGGGTTCTGAACACTGCACTAAAATATGAATTTAAAATATTTCTTTAATAAATTTCTCCCAATCCCATCTTGAAATGTTAGTATTTGGGGTAAAATGGGTTAAATACAATGTTATTAAAATTAATGTGATCCTTTTCTTTGTGCTTTTGAAAAATGTGGTTACTAGAAAATTTAAAAATTATGTGTGTGGCTTGCAGTGTCTTTCTACTGGACAGTCCTGCTCAGAATTCCAAGTAGTTGGTTTACTCAATGAGCACCAAAATACAGAAGGAGATTTGTGAGCATGAATTACTGGAGTTGCTATTGTTTGATCACCTTTAGTGCAAAGTCCAGATGGCAGCCCACACAGTCCCCAATCCAGTGGGCCTGCATGCCTTTTATCCCATACCATTCTGGAAGGTCTGCCAACGCGTCCTGCATGGCCTGTGGGAATGAAAAGAGGAGAGAGAAATAAAAGCACAGAGCTTGTTTAAGAGAAAGCAAATGATCTGGGTTTTTTAAGGTAGGTCATAGAGGAGGTTCAGGATTTAGCTTCTTCTCAGTTGCTTGCTGTTGGAAGAGGCCAGCAAAGGTTAGAAAAAGATGTACCCATCTTGACTCAATTGCATGAGATGGGTTTGAACATTTTCTCTATTCAGAGGAAGCCAGAGTTTCATGGAAGAAGGAAAATTAACAAAGAAAGATCATAATTCATGTCTTTGACAAGTGTGTTTAGGGCACTCTCGCCCATGGTCTGGAACTAAAATAAGACCAGGATCTGAAGATTGGCTCCACCTCCTGCTCTATCTTTCCCTGCCATAGAAAATTTGGAGTTGGGGCTGGGGATATGGCTCAAGTAGTAGCGCACTCGCCTGGCATGTGTGTGAGGCACTGGGTTCAATCCTCAGCACCACATAAAAATAAAATAAAGATATTGTGTATACCTAAAGCTAAGAAATAAATATTAAAAAAAAAGAAAATTTGGAGTTGACTGGGTTCAGTTCTGACATCCCACCCTCTCCCTGCATTATTGAACTACTTCTATAGAAACCATCACTGTGTTTTTTCTTCTTGATTGAATTGTTGAGGCTGGGAAACTTCTGGTGGAGGTGCTTTGCTTAAAATATTCAGATCTGGAAGAGCACAAAAGATTCAAATAGAATGAAATATGAATGTTTTCATATGCTAATTCTGGAAAGATGCCTGCTTAAAACTAACAAACCTATGAATATTTTTAAAAACCAAAAGAAATCTTCAGAATTGGCCAAATGAAACCAACATCTTGAACCCCCCAGCAAGCTCTTTTTATCCCACTTGCCTAATAAACACATTATTCATGGCTGCTTTTTGATGAAACAGGGCTTTAGACAGCACCTTGCCCACCAGCTCCCAACTAGCTCTCCTTCATCCCAGGGCTGGCCTAGCCTGGGCTCCACCAGAGTAGGAATGATGCGGATAGTTACAGAGGATTTGTAATGCTCAACCTAAAGAGCTTGTTTTGTTTAATGATGATTTTTTTGGATGTTGCAATTATAGTGACAGTGGTTGGTACTAGTCTCATTTCATGTCCTTATACTTGGCAAACAGTTGGCAATGTCTCTCCTCCCCATCCTGGCCAACCCCAACTTAAAGAAATCCTACTGGCTCACAGAATCCAAATACCTGGGGGAAACAGCAGGTTTATAGACTCGCTTTTAAAAGTGCTATGAAATCCCTGTTCAATAAAATCTGAGAAACTTGATGTGTCAGAGTTGAAAAAAGCAGAATCTCTCCCTTTAATTTTCCCCACTGATTCCCAGGGCTTGGGCACAATTTGGAAACCATTACCTCACTGAACTTCCCTCTTTTAATCAATGAAAACCATGGGGTTCTAAGAGGTCATCTGACTCAACCAACAAACAGCAGGTCCAACATGACAAATAATTCAGAAGTTCTTATTATTCTGAGACTACTGTGCTCAGTTTTCAGGAGTCTCTATTTATGTAAATTAAACAAAAGATAACTTCTTCCAGATGCAAAAAGTGGGAATACTATTTTAAGAATTAAACGTAGTATAGGAATTACTATATTTAAAACTTATCTGCAAGAACATGTGAAATGTTACATGAAATATTACTCAGCCATAAAGAAGAATGAAATTATGGCATTTGCCAGTAAGTGGATGAAACTGGAGACTATCATGCTAAATGAAATAAGCCAATCTCCCAAAACCAATGGCTGAATGTTCTCTCTGATATATGGATGCTAACTCAAAATAAGGGTGGAGGGAGGAACAGTAGAAGTTCACTGGATTAGACAAAGGGGAATGAAGGGAAGGGAGAGAGGGATGGAAATAGGAAAGACAGTAGAATGAATCAGACATAACTTTCCTGTGTTCATGACCAGTGTAACTCCACATCATGTACAACCACAAGAATGGGAAGTTATACTCCATGTATGTACAATATGTCAAAACATACTCTACTGTCACGTATGACTAAAAAAAAACAAATAAAACATTTAAAAAACCTTATCTGAAGCAACACTGGGGAGTTTCCCATGGTTCTTATTTAACACACATATAAGTATTTTGGGTTTGCAAAGAGACTGTGTAGTCATTTTCACTAGGATGATCTGAAAAGACAGGTGCTGCTGGTTGCTAGGTGCACACCTGAATGAGGTGGATGGTACTGGTCTCGATTCATGTCTTCACACTTGGCAAACAGTTGGCAGTGTCCCTCCTCCTCATCCTGGCCAACTCCAACTTATAGAAATCCTACTGGCTTACTGAGTCTGAGAATGAGCCAGCATTTAAGAACATGAACCAGTGAGACAGGCTGAAGCAACATCCAGTCAAACAGTCTGAGTAACAAAATATAATCAGAACTAAGAAAGAGGAACTCTAAAACTAAAAAGGTGGGGATAAAAAGAGGATTGAATATAACATGGCTATTCTGGCTCTCTCTTCAAAGTACATGAACTCAGGAACTGACCAAGATGCAACCTGACCACGGTAAGAATTCTAGAAGTGATTTTAAAAAATGATCAACTTTTAGGAGACCTGTAAAAATAGAGAAGAACAGGTCTTTTTAAAACAAGAAGCTGTATTAGCTACTAAGGGGACAACTGAGAAACAAGAACCCTGAGAGCTGACACAGTTTGAGACGGAATGGAAGGGAGAAGGTCTGATGTCAACTTGCAGCTAAAATGGATGTTTTGAAAAAGCTTGCATACTTCTGAATCAGTATGATTTGATTAGCAATTCCTTTTGAATTATACTTTGTATGTCTTTTTCTAAAACATACTCTTGTTGCCAGTATTTCTTTATTCTCCTTTTGGAATCATTTCCATCCAATCACTTTAAAGACACTGTGTGTGCTTCAGGTCTAAGTAAGGAAAACCAATTGTGAAGGCAATAAGGAGTTGAAACATCCAGATAGCCCCTTGGGAATATATTCTAGAGGAATAAACTTTCACTCATACCTAGTCTTTCTCTCCTGCTTTGATTTTGGCATGAAATTATGCATGAGGATTTATTTGTTATAAAAAACTTATTTGGAAGCCAGCCGCCACACCTATAATCCCAGTGACTCAGGAGGCTGAGGCAGGAGGATAGCAAGTTTGGGGCCAGTCTCGGCAACTTAGTGAGATCCTGTCTCAAAATAAAAAAAGTGCTAAGGAAATGACTCAGTTGTTGAGGGTCCCTGGGTTCAATACCTAGTAACAAAACAAAACAAAACAAAAAACTTCATTTGGCATGATGTCTACCATGTTTAAATTTAGAAAAGGCATGACAAGTAAATATAAAAAATACCCTTCCTATGACAGCTCTCCTTTAACCTCTATCTAAAATAGGATATGCATTTTTTAGCAATATCCACTTATTGTGGCATCTCACACAAAACAGTTATTTACAAACACAACTATACTATTGTATTGAGTTATATGCTAAAAGTTTCAATTCCAGCAAAGGTGCTGTTTATCTACAGGGAAAGAATCAGTTCTAAGCAAGGTATTTTGCGGCTAATATATAACTTGCCAGCCAGGTGTGGATCCAGGGGACTGCAGGGGCAAGAGGAAAGGAGGGACCAACCAGTTCACATATACCATCAAGTACATGTCTCAGAGCTATGTGAATGGGAGGGACAGACCAAGTGCTTCCAAGGCAGGGGGTGTAGCTCAGTGGTAGAGTACTTGTCTAGCATGCCTGGGGGCCTGGGCTCAATCCTAAACACACACACACACACACACACACACACACACACACAAGCTTCCAATAAAGAGAACTGAACACACGTAACAATGTAACACTCAGGGATGCTGTAAAGAAGGACCACCCTTGCTGAGGGTGATTATCAGAGGCCATAATGTGAGCCATAATGTGTGCTGTGGGAGAGGAAGAAATAAAGAGACCCAGAAAGCCATGGGAACAGCCAATTTGATTCATTCTTATCCACGCACCCATGCAACTCAGGCCAACTTGCCAGTCTTTCTTTTCTTTCTGCCACTGACTCTGGTCACCCCAACTTTTCAGCAACAGAACCTTTTAAATTCCACTAACTTCTAGGATGTGGTGACTACAGGTTCTGACTGTCACCACCACACTCTTAGAATGTGGATGACAGAGGCTGAACTGCTATAACAAGACAGCCATCTACCTGTCCAGTGAGATGACTTTTTCTCCCCCTACATGTGTGCTTGTGTACACGTTTTTAACAGTGAAGATCATGTTAAAATGCTCTTAAAACTGCTGGAGTGCACTTTACCCAAGTTCTCAGCTTATTACAGCTCCAAAAAGAATAATTCTGTATTTTAAACATTTTTGATACTTAAAAGTCAGCCATCCTGAAATAGTATGTAAAATATAGAGTGGAACAGAATGATACCGTGGAAAATTGTCCCTTTCTATGACACTTATTTTGGAAAAAAAAAAGTGTGGCTATGGGTACGTCTGTTAATGACTATTCACTTCTGATGAGGGAGCAGCAGCCACTGGATGAGTCGCTCTGTTCTCCAAGCAGCTGGGCCCAGAAGGCCCCAGGGTCAGGACAGGGCGCTCAACAGAGAATGACGTAGCAAAGCATGACACAGCTCTAGCTCTGAGAGGCCAATAAGAACAAACCAGAAAACCTCTCATCACTGTACTTGCCATTACCTGGCCACTGGAACAGGCCACTGGTGCCCTTTCCCAGGCCTGCTGTGTTGCCTAACTTGCTAATGGCTGCCCTCCCACAATGCACCAGCTACTGTCTGCACACGTTCTCAAAAATGCTTGTTTGCTGAGAAGCCAGTCCTCAGGAGCAGGTGGGAAGGATGCAGAACTGGGACTGAGGGGACCCAGCTGGATCCTGGCTCTGTCTTGGGCTTGGATGCCTCAATTATATGATGAGGCTTGGGCTGGGTCAGTCATCTTCAAAAATGCGGGCACTTCCTTGCAAGGATGCAGCAGTCACCCTGAGGGAGGAGGGCAGGATGTGGGCTGCTTAAAATAAAGTAATATCTTACCCGTTTAGTTTTTGATTTTGATTTTTTGCAGTGCCACGGATGGAAACCAGGGCCTCGCACATGCTAGGCAAGCACTCAACCACTGAGTGCCACCCCCAGCCCCAATCCTTTAAAATTTGTTTTTAGACAACATATGGATTCTGTAATTTTAAGCAGCAGTAAACGCAGGCATGAGGGTTTTTTGTTTGTCTCCTATTGTTTTCAGATAAGGAAACGGATTGAAGAACTGTGGGGACTCAAGTTTCTTCTACCTTTAAAATTAAAATGACTCTCCAAACTCAAGAGGTTCACTGGCATCAGTTGCCAGCCCCCCCTGGAAACTCCGAGATCCCTCAGAGTTTGAGGTGGTAAATCCATCTCTTTGCTCCCCTGGATACAAGCTAACACCTCAGGAAGGAAGGAGGTCTCCACGCACCGAAGGACCTGGCCAGCAGCTCAGAAAAGCTACTTAGGGTTTAAAGCAAGCCCTAATGTTAAGTTCTACATAACTTTACTATTTATTTTATTGACAATATACCCTGAGAAGTAAACCATTAATTTATCTGTTCCATTTTTCCCTTTGCAGTTACTCCTTCCCTCTTGGCAACAAAACAAAATGAGAGAACCTTCCTGTTCACAGCGTATGTGCTGATCTGGAGACTGAGCTCCCTGCAGAAGTTCTCTCTCTTTCTGGAAGGCTCCAGAGAGGGTGTAGCACACACAGCTGTCTCTCTTTACTTCCCTGACAGGGAGAGCATGAGGTGTGGACTGAAAGCAAGGACAGAAAGGGAAACAAAATAGTCTGCGAGAGCGGATCTAATAGCAACCTCAGCAAATGGGATTGGGCTTTGAGGGGACATTCCAGAGGTGGGCAGGAAGGCCTGCACTTAGGGAGAGAATGCTAATGGCCTCTATCATCTCTATTAAGTAGCAACACCATGAGTTTCTAAATGCATAGAAACAGTAGAGATCACCAGGGAAGAGGCTGGTCACTCTGATTTGAATCCCAGAGCTGTAATTAACAGCAGGACAAATCCTCTAAGCATGACTGTATAGGTTCAAGTAAGACGGTGTCAATAAAGACCTGAGCTCAGAGAGGGTGACCAGAGAGGGAACGAAAGGTGAACACAGACTTCATCCACGGTTCCTCAGTTTCCAGGTAATTCCTGAAAACTTGGAAAACATAACTACCAATTTGGTGTGGAGACTAAGCTGGCACCAGGTTTGTCTGTGTCCTTCTTCATGATACCCAGGGTGCAGGCCTGTGGTGTAGCCAGCAGAGGGCAGAGAAGGCACCAGTGGAAACCAAACCCCAGGTTTTTATGGAGTTCAAATGACAGCCCTCTCAGTCTCTCTGGCCACTTGTCACCCTGCTGTAGGAATCCCTTTTCCCCTCTGGATAGAAGGCTCCGATCCACCCTCCCCTGGCAAACCTTGGTGCTGCCGCCCACCAGCTGCGGCCCACACAGCTCTGCCAAGATTAATTCACCTGCTCTGGAGCCTCCTACTGCAAGCTGCTTTTGCACAGAATGGGAGGCCAATATCACGTTCATTCTCACAGAGCGAACAATCCAGGAGAGTGGGAGGGGGTAAGAGGAGAAAAATCACATATGTATCTCAGAGTAGCCCTAATAAAGCATTTTTATTAATTTCAGACTTCTCTGGAAGGGAAGGGAAGGGAAGGCGGGCTCCTCAACACAGCCGTGCTACCAAGACGACCACCAGCCATACGTCACAGAGGCAGCCCTCAGAACTCGAAAACCAGGTGCAGATACAACTGTGGTGGGCACAACTCCCTGGCCATCCCAGCACCCACTGCCCATCATTCCCCTACCCCTTCACCTCAACCACAGAAGCTAAAAACAAAACAAAAAAAACAAGCCTACTTTCCTATTCTCCTTTGAAGCTGAGGGCGGCCATATGACACAATTGGGGCTAATGGATCATCAGTTGGGAGTTTTGGCAAAAGTTCTTGCTTTCCAGACAAGAAGAATTCACTAGCATTGCTCCTTTTCTCCTTCTGTTTTGAATGGAGATGTGACATCTAGAGGTGCAGCAGTCACCATGCAAACATAAGATCACAAGCAGGAAGGAAAAGGACAAGAGAAGCACTGAGATGAAAGTCAAAGCCCTATCCTAGCTCAGTCCCAGCAACTGACGCTTGCTAAGTGCAAAAAGCAACTTATCCATGTAAGCCATCATGACTTGGGTTTTCAGTTACTTCCAGCCAAAAGCACTGCAACCAATTCAACATCTCATCCTTGTCTATATAGTAGCACCTCTTTGTTAATTCTAAGTTGTTTCATTTCATTTATTTACTTATTTAATTTTAATTTTGTTGTCCTGCTTGGGATAGAACTCAGAGCCTTGTGAATGGTAGGCAAGAGCTCTACCACTGAGTTACACTTTCAGTCCATATACTGTGTGTTAGAGCAGATGTTCTCCCTCATTTGATTTTTTTTTTGAAAATTTGGACCTATTAATTTTATTAATTTTGGATCTATTTAATTTTCCAAGGACCTATTAATCTTACATTTCTTCTCAAATGTCTGATAGTCATCTTAAACTCAAAAGGGTCAGGATGATGCCTTTTCCAGGAGTCCCTACCTCCAGTGAGTAGCATTAACCATCCACCAACTGTTCAAGCCAGGGTCTTCCTTGATGGCTGCCATTGCTGACCTATCATCCACCATATCACCAAATTCCCTGGATTCTGCCTCCTGAATATTTTCCTAAGCTGCTCACTTTTCTCTACGGCTCCTACTCGAGTCTAAGTTGTGCATACCCGGACCATTATAACAGCACTCTAATTGCTCTCTCTGCACCTTGCACTTTCCACAGTGATCATACAAAAACATACGTCTAACCATGTCCTACTCTTCCTCAGACTCTTTTAATGATTACATACACTCCCCATGGTAAAGTCCAAACTCCTCAAGACTGAAAAGGCCTGATCTGACCCCTCTGCACCTCTCCCCACCTGGCTCTCTGGAAGCTGTAGAGCCCTTTCAACTTCTCAAAGCCATCTCCTCTATTTCTGTTTTAGAGACACCACACATGCTTTTTCCTCTATGGGTGTGTGTGGGGGGGTGCTCCTCCAGCTTTATGGTCTACTTAGTTCTTACTTATCCTTCTGCAGCCCCAACAGTGAATTGTTTATTTCAAATACTGTGCTTTTCTGCTCTAGATTTCCAATTGGTTCATTTTTAAAAATAGTTTCCACTCTCTTCTGAGAGTCCCCATCTTCCCACTCATTAAGACCATCTTATCCTTTAAGTCTCAGGCCATTTATATAACAGATGCTTTTGGCTTAATCTTCTAATTCCAATATCTGGGTTATCTCAGGGTCTATTTCTATTGGGCTAAGTTTTTTCCTTGATTATGGGATCAATATTTATTGCTTCTCAGCAAGTCTAGTAATTTTTTGTTACATGTTGGACATTGCAGATGAAACCTTGTAGGCAGTCTGAATTATGTTGTCCCCCTTTAAAGATTTGATTTTTGTTACAGAAATTTCTTTTGAACCTCTCAGCTTTGCTTTTATTTTTTATTAAGGCAAGTCTGTTTTGATTTTGTCTTCAGTGTTAGGGTGTCATTTATATTTCTAATACATGACCTTTGTGGGGTCTCAATTATATCACTGGCTAGGCCATCACTCCATGGTGTTCCAGTACTGTGCAGCCCTCGTGTCTCTGTTCTGCTCTCAGCCCCATAGCAATTGTTTTCTGTTAGGCCTTTTGGAGCCCTGTGCTCGCTCTTCTCCTGATTTTCAGCACTGACCTCCAAAGACAGCTTTTTCAATAAATCTGCACAGGAGTTCAGTAAGAACCAGGCAAGTCACCATGGAAACTAACCATTTCTGCTGAACAGCTGAAAATTCACAGCTGACAATTTAAAGAATAATGCCTCTCAGTTAGGTTATTACATTTCCAACTAGAGGCAGAGGTCAAAACAAAAGAGCTAATCAGGTGGCCTTTCCAATAATGCCTATTACAAAATCATCTGACAGGTCCAGGAGATGCCCTGGCATCCTCTCAGTAATGCAGCAGACCCCAACTGCCAGCAGACAGGGGCGCGCACTGCCTGGGATGATACAGAAAGCAACATCCCAGCTTTGTTCTTCTCATTCAGTCTCCAATATTACTGTGCTCAAAAGGAGCAGGGCACTGTGCTAACAAGTTCTAATGAGCACTTTCCTGAGTCCATATGCTAGTCTCTGCTGCATTCTGAATAAATTATAATGGAAAAAGAGCCTCATTTAAGATGTGTCTTTGAGTGTGAAAACTGGAGGTCACACTTCCATATGGCATGGGTATTGTGAGGAGGTGGACTGCAGTTTTAATTGAGCAGTTCTGCAGTGATCAGAGGTTATTCAGAGCTTTGTGTTTTCCTTGCACATGAGAACTGCAGTATTGGACTTGACCCAAAGTCCACTTCAGACCAACACCCTGTCTCTGACAAAGCAACCAGGGGCTGCTGTGGTGACTAACTTGGGATCTGCGTGAGCTCACAGGATGCCCCCAGAGTGATTCCAGTATATATAGAACTGATCATTTTGCTCAGGTGACTGTGATTTAATAACCAAGTCCCTGCTTACAATTGTTGGCTTTGCCTTGAATCTATGAACATAGAAGAAGCCAGAAGGCACCTTCAAAGCCAGCTGGCCCCAAACCCTTATTTTACTGATGAGAAAACCAAGGCCAGGGACCAGTTTACACTGTCAACCAGGGACATAGGAGGAGCTGGCACCAGAACTTTGGTCTTCGGCTTCTTCCTCCTCACTCTGGCTTCTCAAAGGGAGACAGCCATGTCTTCAGTCCTTCCAGAGGATCTTTGCTGGACCCTCTGAAATGTCATTCTCTCCTTCTGTAGGTCTTATCAGAACCAGACAGAGAAAGACACTTTTCACTTTTTAAAATATACAATTCATCTTTTATATATAATTGCTGATGTAATTAACAGATTTTTTTTTTAACCTCTGTGGCAGTGAGTTCAAGATCAGCAAATAATGCACAACAGTGGGCCATTCTTGACTTTAAAATTGTGACCCAAACTCATCACCCTCTGAGTGGGTGAAGCTGAGGTTTGTCTGCTTCCCATCTGTCCACCACAGCTCTGGTGGCCCCTCTTACAGCACCCTCCCCATGGGCTTCCCAACACTCAGAAGACCTTGATGTAACTGCCAACTCACCAGGCAGGACCAGGGACACTCACCTTTGCATAAGCAGTTGTTTTAATAAACCACTGTTTGAGGTACTTCTGTTCCACCTTTGCTCCAGAGCGCCACGAGCAGCCATGTTCATCCACCTGCTCGTTGGCAAGCACTGTCTCATCCACTGGGTCCCAGTTAACCAAGGCCTGGAAAATTCAGGAGACAAAATGATGTATTCTGGTGACAGCTGTTACTAGGATCATTTCAAGGTGTTTTCTAACACGAAAAGAAACCTGTGAATGTAGCAGATTTGCTCTGAGGCCTAAAGGCATCTCCCAGAAGGCCTGCTTGGCCAGGAAACCACTAGTTAGCTGCCAAAAGAAGAGGTAGACTGCCTCTTTTCTTGCATCTCATTAGAAAGGACTGGGAAGGAAACCTTTAAGCATGTGTCTAACTCAACTTTGATGTCTTCTTCTTCCATCATCATTATCATTATTATTATTTTGCAGGGATAGGGATGGAGGTTAGGCCTTAAGAATACTAAGCAAGCACTCTACCAGTAAGCTGTGCCCTCAGACCTGTTGTATCTTATTGAAAGAAAGAATGAATTAGAAGGGTTTAGATATTTTAGTAAACAGAGAAAAAAGAAAAAAAAATGGAACCTACTTTGCATTTAGCAAACTGGGATTAGTAGAGGAAATACATGTATTAATTTTAATAAAATTGTTAATTTTGATTGAGAGATTACCATGTACCAGTTGCTGTGCTGAGTGGGTGACTATGGGTGGGTCTAAAATTCTCACAACCACCCTCTGAGATAAGTATATTCTTACCCTCATATTGCAGATAAGGACTTTGAGGACTAGAGAAGTTAACTTACCCAACCCACTGAGTGAGTGACAGAGAGGGGCAAAACTCAGGTCTCTAGAAACTAAACTATTTTAGCAATTTTTTAAATTTTAAATTTTTTATGTTTATTTAAATTGAGATGTAACATACATAAAATGAAAATTTCTTAAGTGTACAACTGATGAATTTTTGCATAGGTTGACACTCACATAATCCTCACTCAAACCACAGGAAACTCTTAGGCTTTCTATCAATCAACATCTGCCCCCCACAAGATAACTACTCTGGAATTTTGGCTCTAGGATTCATTTGGCCAATAGAAAATGCAATCTTAAATTTTATGAGAATTCCCTCACAGAGTTCTAGTTAGTTTCTATCTCTATTTAAAATAAATACCTCTGTCATCTACATCCATTGCTTTATGACATTCAGGTGCCACTGGGTCCAAGAAGGTGAGTACTGAAAGATGTGATTGGGCATTAAGATACTCTGACCTGATACAGTTGTTTTAAATGTTTTTTTACGGTATACCATGTGCTTGGCATGCACAAAGCCCTGGGTTCAATCCTTAGCCCCATCCTCCCACAAATTTTTTTTTTAAATAAATAATTCTGCGGAGGCATGGTGGTGCGTATCTCTAACCCCAGTAAATTGGGAGATTGAGGCAGAAGGATTGCAAGGGAGGCCAACCTCACCAACTTAGCAAGACCCTGTCTCAAAATTAAAAATAAAAAAGCTGAGGATGTAGCTCAGTGGTCTTAGTGGTAGAGCGCCCAGGGGTTCAATTTCTAGTACTGCAAGGGGGGAAAAGAAAAGTCATTCTAATAAGAGAAGGTGCTAACTCTTATCCATCTGCCCCTCCAGGCCCTCTTTCCATCATGTTCTTTGACCTGTCAACACAGGTTAACTTAGATACTTCCCTCTGTCTGGGTTTGACCCATGAAAGGTGCCCTGGCTTCTTCCTGATAGGGCTGTGGGCTAGCAGTGGCTGCTTCCTGCTACCAAAGGCCACTGCCCCTTTGGGCAGACCTTTCCTGCTGCTGCCTCTCCTACTCTGCCAGGTTCCTGTAACTGTTCCCTGACACTGTCCCTGAGCCTAGCAGTGGGTGGTACAGACTTCCTTCTGTTGCTGCTGACAGTTGTTTTCCAGCATCTCTGAATCTCCCTGAAGTTGGTACAAATAGTCCCTTTATTACATTTTCTTCAATGACTCCTTTTGGGTGCACCCTCTATTTCCTGCTGGGAACTGGCTGATTCAGAGACATAGCTAACCAACAATTACAGAAAATCTAGGGAGTCTAATCTATCTCTGAGTTGTGATTTACAGGGCGTGATTTTACAACTGAAAGTAGTACATCCACTGAAAAATTTAATGTTGTGAAGTCTAGAGTTGGGGTAGGAAAGACATGCATTGAATAATTTATTTCCTTCAATACAGCCCCCCTAAGTCTTGAATTGATAAATAAACAGAGATAAAACATAGGACAAAGTACTTTAGACCTAAAAATTCTAGGTTAATAAACCAAACATGACTTCTTTATCTATCACTGCTTATATCAAGGGGTTGGAGAAAAAGGTTCTACTTAGGTAGAAAAGAAAGGCCCAAGGTTGGGAATGTAGCTCACCAGCTTGTGTAGCATGCATGAGGCCCTGAGTTCAATCCCCAGCACCATTAAAAAAAAAAAAAAAAAGCAAAAAGCATTGGGAGGGGCAAGTATTAACTTAAGTTATACAAGGAACAAACCTCCACTCAAACACACAAAAAATACCAAACCCACACACAGCTAAAATTGTATAATATATAAAAGAGGGGGGAAAGCACTATTTACCTCCACCTCCTGCTCTCTGCAAACCTCAGAGGATTCAGGAGAAGCAAATGCTTGGTACTAGCAGATTTGCAAAAACAAATAGGACTTTATTTTCTTATGGACATTTCCCACACAGGCTGGCATCTCTAAGGCTGTAGGTAACTAAGCGCAAGGAGGAAGAGGGGCTCCTAAGAGGTTTACACGTTATGATAAACCCTGGGTGTTGATGAAAGACAAATCAAAGCATGACACAAAAGCAATGTTTTTTCCCCAATAAAAGACTCCAGGGAGGAGGCAAAATGCCATAGGAAACAGTCTCAGATGAAAGATGCAGAGGCTGGAGGCTACAGGAAGCCACAGGCTTCGGTCCACCTCAACCGAAGCTGCAGAGGCAGGCTGAGACTGGCAGTAGGGCTGGTCAAAATCCAGGGCCCCCAGGGTCCAGGAAGCACAGTGGGTGCAGCCTGAGAAGCCCAGAAGTCATCTTCCATATCCCTTCCCCCAGGTCTCCTCTCCTCCGACTGTTTCCACCCTTCGGCTTCCTTTGAAGTCAGGACTTCCCTTTGCCTAGAGTTTCAGTTTTGAATATTTACTGTGATGGACACCCTGATTTTTAAGCAAATACAGTCTTGGCAAATAGGATCAAATTTGTATACAATTTTACTAATGACATGTTTCCCTGGTTGACATCTATGTTGTCTGTCACCTACTGGAGCCAATTCTATATTCCGTGGTTGATAACTAGTCTTATTTGTAAAATACTGTTTTATATCTGCATTTTGAAATCAATCTCCATGAAGATGGACGTCATTAAAACATCTGAAAGCATACTGAAAAAAAAAATTAAGAAAACAAAACAAAACCAAAAAGAAAGCACACTGAACTCTGAGTAGGTTTACCCACTGCCTCCCTCTTAACAGTTACCAAGCAATGTCACAGAATGAGTCATTCCAAATAAGAAAATTTCCCAGTTAATCAAGGACTGAACACTAGATTAATATGTTAGCAGAAGCTTTTTGAAAGCATTTCAGAAATGCACACCATTGCAAATGTGAAGAAGCCATGTTCACAAGAGTTCAAATTTGCAATGATATCCCACACCCATTATTTAAAAACTTCTTTTGTGTTCTTCAGGATGGAACCTAGGGCCTTGCACATGCTAGGCAAATGCTCAACCACTGAGTCACTCCCCACCCCCAGCCCTTTTTCTTTTATATTGAGACAGGGCTTTGCTAAGTTGCTCAGGTTGGCCTTGAACTTGTAATCTTCCTGCCTCAGCTTCCTAAATTGCTGAGATTACAGGCATGTGCCAGCTTGGTCCCATCACTTTTGTTTCTTCCCTCTGTCCTCTGCTGCTGGGGACTCCTTGGACTCCCTTGGGAACTATCTGGGCAGTATCATCCTTATTTCACTATATAGTAACTGTGGTGCCTGTGGCCACTGTCAGATCTCCTGTTCCAACCCTTGCTGTCTCTCATCTTGCTGAGGGTCCTGGCCTCCCTGGCCTAAGCCTTTGCACAAGGCGCCAATGCCTCCCAGCACACATAAACATCAGCATGCTTTGGTCCCTGGCAATGAACACATCACTCCCAGGCCCTTGGCTACTCACCACTGCTCTCCTTGCTTCTTTTTCCTCAAACTCTGCTTTTTCCCTACCTGAGACCTTTTCTGAATCTACTGTCAAACAGTTTCAGGTTCCAGAAGTCTGGTAAAGTATATATTTTAGCAAATAGATTTAGATCAACTTGCTTCCTCTTGATAAAAGCATGCTTCACTAAGTAACATCATGTTGATCTCATTCAAGGACCTTGCTCTCAAAATCCATCCTGCTCCATTCCATCCAAAATGGGCCTGAATTCAGGAGAGGTCCCCAAGGTTACCATTCATCTGTTACTATTGCCACCTCCCTAAGCCACAGGTGTATAGTGGAAGAGGATGTGTTTGCAAAGTGATCTTTCAGGGTACTTCCTGAAGCTGGAGCCATGCTGCAGACCTAGCTTAGGGGGATGAATTAGCACTAGCCAGCTGCCACTGAAAACACAGAGACAGTCAAACACAAACTCCCATCAAGGGATTCTCTACAATCTCCTAGGATGTCCACATATAACATGCAAGCATCCTTCTTTGTCCACAGAATAAAACCTTTTTTTTTTAAACCAGAGGTGCAATTAATGTTGCGTCAAGTAAGGTCTTTACATTCATATTTATTACTGAAAATGTTTTTGTTTTGTGAGAACAAGAGTAGATTCCTTTTGCAGTGGAACTGAGTATTCCACGGACAATACCAATTTGGAACAAAATACTTACTGCCTCCCAGTACATTCAGTAACGCTGACCTAATCCCTACCCTAAATGCTATTTACACAGCCATGTGAGAAGCAAATTTAAAGGCTGAAGCTATCTTTTATTAAAAAACAAAAAGTTATGACAATGTTGTTAAAGGAAAAGTACTAATATTTGATTTACTTTTGGTTGAATATGCTTTATATATATATATAAAGTATATCAGGTACCTTCTAAAATCAATTAACTTTCTAAAATTAATTTCAAAAGTTTATAGTTAGGAATAAACCACAAACTGAGAATGCGCATGGAAATGTTTTATGTTTTTTTTCTTTAATACTTTTTTTTAAGATGTTGATGACTTTTATCTTATTCATTTATTTATATGTGGGGCTGAGAATCAAACCCAGTGCCTCACACATGCTAGGCAAGCACTCTACCACTGAGCCACAACCCCAGCCCAATGTTTTATGTTTTAAAGTCAATTTGAAGATAGTTATCCAATAAAAGGGGATCTACCTGATAAAAATATCTTGAATCAGGACTGATCTTTGAACAATGCACCAAAGGTACATTTTTTACATTCTGTTTATTATTTTTTCCCTTAAGATCATGATACTTCAATGGTGACTTAAAAATCAGTGCTCCATTTATAGCAGCACAACTCACAATAGCTAAACTGTGGAACCAACCTAGATAAATGGATAAAGAAAATGTGGTATATATACACAATGGAATATTACTCAGCATTATAGAGAATAAAATCATGGCATTTGCAGATAAATGGATGGAGTTGGAGAATATAATGTTAAGTGAAGTTAGCCAATCCCAAAAAGTCAAATATCGAATGTGTTCTCTGATTTAAGGATGCTAATTCATAAAGGGGTTAAGGGGGGCATGGGAGGATTAGATGAACTCTAGATTCAGCAAAGGGGAGGGAGGGGAAGGGAAAAAAGGGAAGGGAGGGGGAGTGGGGGCAGGAAAGACAGTGGAATGAGATGGACATCATTACCTAAGTACATGTACGAAGACACAAATGATGTGACTGTACTTTGTGTACAACCAGAGATATGAAACATTGTGCTCTATATGTGTAGTATGAATTGTAATGCATTCTGCTGTCATATATAACAAATTAAAATTTAAAAATAAATTTTAAAAAATCAGCACTCCAGGGGCCAGGGCTGTGGCTCAGTGGTAGAGCACTTGCCTCGCATGTATGAAGCACTGGGTTCGATCCTTGGCGCCACATACAAAAAATAAATAAAATAAAGATACTGTGTTTGTGTTCATCTATGACTAAAAAAAAAAAAAAAGAAAAAGAAAATCAATGCTCCAAAAACAATTTAAATCAGCAACTGATAACAAAAACATCATTTTAAAAAAATGGAATTTTATTCTGCCATCATGTATAACAAATCAGAATAAATAAATAGTTTAAATTAAAAAAAATAAAAATAAAATAATCTAAATTATTTTTTCCTAATATCTGTCCATAAATAGGCTGCCTCAGAATTAGCCAGGTAACCTTAGGTTGGTTTGTTTGTTTCCTGTTTTTCCAATTTAAACACCATAAGCACTCCATACCATAACTCCAACGGTATGCTCAGGTGGGGCATTTCCTGAGTACCTAGTCTGTTCCAGGCACCATTCTGGGTTCTTCATGAGCATTCACTTGTTTAGTCCTCAAAAACAACTCTACGAAATAGGGAGAAAGTGCTGTGGTGAGCAGAATAACAACCTCCCAAGGATGTCCATGTCCTAATCCCTGGAACCTATAAACACATTACCTACATGCAGATGTGATAAAGTGAAGGCTCTTGGGATGGGGAGACTGTCCTTCATTACCCAGGTGAGCAGAATGCAACTGTTATGTTCCCCAGGGCACCCCTATTGGGGTAGGTGGAAGGAGCGTCAGTCACACTGATTTGGAAAACAAGAAAGATATTCTGGAGCCAGCCAGAAGGCTGTGCGTGCATAATGGGATCCTCCCAAAACCTCTTACATCTTTAGAAAAGTTTCTCAGCTCCTAAGATGCTGAATGAGGCTGGCTTTGGATCTAATCCAACAGTGATGAGGTTCAGTTTACTATTTGGGTTTGAAGGCTGTAGAATTGAGGTAGCAAGCACAAACCCTGAGTGTAGAGACAGAGAGAAGCAAGTGTCCTGAAAAGGGAAATTATAATAAATATGCAATAAATTCAAAATTCAACTTATATATATAATAGACACAAAAATAAACGGTCTCGTACAGGAATATTAAATGTACATATAGGGCTCCCTGTGAGAAATGTTGATGCTATTATATTAATATGTCACATCATTTCATATTCCATGCATATAAAATAATAAGCAGCACCCAGACAACTAAGGATAGGAAACACTAGATAATCTTATTGATGTCACACACAACTGTTCACACTCTTCATAGAATTGTTTAGTCTTTCCTGTCATCATTCTTTCTTCTACTTCTCTCTCCCCATTTTACCTCTTGATTTTTGTTATTTTTTTTTAAAGGAGTTTGAAAGTTTTATTTATTTATTTTAATATATTTTTTTCTGTTCTTTTTATATATACATGACTGTAGAGTGTATTTTGACAATCCTACATACATGGAATATAAATTCCCATTTTGTGGCTGTACATGATGTGGAGTTACACTGGTTGTATATTCATATATGAATATACAACCAGTTATGTGTTGTATATGAATATATGAATATACAACCAGGAAAGTTATGTGTCCGATTCATTCTACTGTCTTTCCTATTTCTAACCCCTCTCCTTTCCCTTAGATTTCTGTTATTATTTTTATATTGTCAAGGTTTAGGACATTTTTGTTTTATTTTGAAATTCTGTGTCTATCTCCATATCAATTCCAAAAATTTTAAAATCTGGGAAAACCTGCTATCAGGTCCCCCTCACCAGGTAAGCACACAGTTTCTTTTCTTCTCACTTAAATAAATCCTATTCCTTTCACTCTCAAAAAATTAAATTTAAAATCTTGGCACATAATAATTATGTACATATTATTCACTGTAAGACAAGCAATGCAGTGGGACTCACAGAAAGAAATCATGATTCGGTGCCATCAAATCCCCCTGATCAAAGGAGAATGTGCCAAGCATAAAGGCAGAGTGGATTTCCTACTTGTTACTTCTCAACCTTCTAGACCAGTGCTGTCTGATGGAATGGTCTGTGAGGATGGGAATGTTCTACATCTGTACTGCCCAACACTACCAACCAGCAATGAGGGCATTGAGCACTTGGAATTTGGCTAGTGTGTCTAAAAACTTGGCTTTTTAACATTATTTAATTTTAGTTACTTCAAATTTAAATTTAACAACCACATGCAGCTAGTGGCTATAAATCACATGACAGTGCAGTTCCAAGCCTCTATGATACTCTTGTCTTGTTTCCCACCATTCCAAGCTTTATCTACTTATTGAGCTCCCTGCCATAACATACATGTCCATTTCCGTGTAGGTACTGGGATTTCTGTCTAGTGGGTGGTGCTGGCAATTGAACCTAGGGCCTCATGCATGCTAAGCATGTGCTTTACCACTCAGCTATACCTGCAGCCTGGCAGTTGTTCAGTAAAGAGTGCCTCTAGGGCTAGGGATATAGCTCAGAGTTAGAGCACTTGCTCAGCATGCATGAGGCCCTGGGTTCTATCCCAGCACTGCAAATAAAATAAAGAGTACCTCTAATTTTCCCAAGAACCCTAAAGAAAGATGCTAGCACTCCCATTGAACAGATGGGAAACCATGTTTCCTGAAGATTCTGTTACTCAACTGGTCACACAGCTGGGAGAGGAAACAGAGCTAAGAAGCCTGCATTTCCTCCTATACTCTGTCTCTTTGATCTCATCACAAGTACCAGACACTGTGTCATGTGTTAGGAAGTCAAGAGTGAAAGACACCCAGACCCGGTGTTGGAGGCACTAAACTGGCCAGGCAGTAGTTACTTTCTGGGTCTGCTGCAATTGATCCCATGAACTTGAAGTAGTATCCATTTTCACTGCTACTGTGCAAACAAGGTTTATTCTTTTCTTACATAAAAATGATGTATCTCAAGGACAAGGAGAACAATTGCAAATTTTTCCAGCTGCAGCTAACTTTAACTTACCTCCTTTTGATAAGCCAGACCAGCTTCATAGAGTTTAATAAATAGGTACTGAGTCCACTTGTAGTACTCTGGTGAACATGTAGTTATTTCCTGTCAATGTGGGAAAAAAACAACATGTAAAGGCCTTTGTAAGCATTCCCCTGCAATGTATGCTTCACCCTTGCTATTCAGTTTTGAAAACAATTAAATTGCAAAAATAGCTATCAGCCTATAGTATTTCCTCTTCATAAAGTATGGGACACAGTCATTTGTTCATGAAGGAGAGATGTTGTGGACACGCCTCCTCCCTTTCCTAAGTCATGTTCAATGGTGACAAACAACTTCAAGTCTTTTGTACATCCCTTGCCCACCCCACCCATGCAATTAAAAGGTGAATTATATTGTAGGAAAAGAGGTATTAGTTTTGTCAGCATAAACATACATTGGGGGCCATGAATATAAGCTCATTTGGAAAACAATCACAAAATTCAAGAGGAATATTTGCCCACTTTTACATAGTCCTTATTTCAAAACAAATTTTGTGTTTCTACATGTAACTGGGGCTGGTGGCTCCTGTAGATTCATTATTTTCCAGGTATTACATTATATGAATCAGGCTGTTGTCTAATTAGGAAGGCTGGGGACATGGTCAGGGATAGACACTGCTCAGAGACACAGTTTCTGATTTATACAGCCCTTCTGGAACTTTCCCTGAAATGCTCATTAAAACAAAACAAAAAGTTATTTCTAGACTTCTAACACTTTATCTTGAAGACATCCTTCTGAATTAAATTGCTTAAAAGCTTTTATTTTACCCAACTGGCTAGAAATTGAGACCCTCTTCATATTTTCACTAGGAACTACTTATTCAAACCCAGTTCCATAGACAAGAGTCTACTGGGGGGTTTAGTGCCCACAGAGATGTTCACAGTCCTTCCCAGGGAACATTTCTTTGTCACAACTCTGTGTGTGTGTGTGTGTGTGTGTGTGTGTACACACATGTGCTATCCATCATGTAGTGGGTAGAAACCAGAGATGCTATAAAAAATCTGTAATGCACAAGACAATTTCCAGAACAAAAAAATTAATCAGCTGTAAATGTTAAAAGAGAGAGGAGAAATAGGAGAAATCTTGATCTAAGGGTTTAAACTATTTCCATTTGATTCTGAAACCACAGGCAGATTAAAGGAGAATTAACCAGGCAACTCTCTGATGGGCATTTCATAAAAAAGTGATCAAAGGATAAAGTGTCATTGGGCAAAGTGGAAATATGGAGTCAGTTAACTTAGTACGCCTCTCCATTAGACGTGGTCCTATTTCTTTGAGCACGACTTGTAATGCACACGGAAATGCTTTATGATGCCACCACCAGCCCTCCTCCGAGACACACTCCAAGCAGAGACAGACAGTCAGGGCTGGAGATGCAGATGGATACAATTCTGAAGCTCTATTATGCATGCATAATGCTGTTCGCTGAGAATGAGCGACTGATTTTACCATCTAGATTTTAAATCATTTAATATGCCTCCAAGTAGTGGTCTGACTTGGAAAATTTCACATAATAGATTCATGTAATAAATTTTCTATTTTGAAGTGAGAGAGGCATATGGTTTCTCTTGATACGACAGTTTATCCCTCCCATGAAACAGTTGTTGAACTGTTTAAAGATCATCCATTTAACCGGAAAAAAAAAGAAGAAAAAGATCATCCATAAAAATCCAGCACTGGGCTGGGGTTGTGGCTCAGTGGCAGAACGCTTGCTTTGCACATGTGAGGCACTGGGCTTGATCCTCAGCACCATATAAAAATAAGTAAAGAAAATAAAGATTATTGTGTTCATCTATAACTAGAAATTAAAAAAAAAAATCTGGCACCATACCCATATGTTCAAACCCAACCCTGCCTGCATCCCCAAGGGGGAGTTCTGTGTCTGGGGCGGGGGCTCTCTATTGCCCACCTCTGTCTACAAGCTGTGAGATGGCACCAACTTGGTAAGACTTCTTGGTGAGGCTACAAAAAAAGACCAGGGCTGTTCACTGTGTTCCAAAACCTCTTTCCATTCCTGAACTTTCCTTTTTCCTGCTTTCAAATAAGCCCACATCTATGTAAAGGTACCATTGTTTTTAATACGAAAAGTCAGGTAATTCAAACCTATGGCTCTAAAAGCGATTGCGATTCAGCCACACTCCACATAGATTTCTATCAAGGTGTCAACTTTATATCCTCCTGAGCTCTAGAAAGTGCAATCTAGCTGCCAAGAGACTCAATTTACGCATCTGGGATCTCAACTAAAATGATTCCTCCACACTGCAATTTTACATCCTACAATATCTGGTTTTAGCATTAAAAATATTTTGCATATTTATAGGCAAATACAGAGCCCAACACAGAAAGTGAGCTCTCTCAGAACATGAGAGGCTCAATGCATGCTCTTTGAACAGACACCTGGCTGCCCACACCTCAGTGGCCCAAATATTTAGGTCATCTATCAGAGATTGAAGAGAACAAAGAAAAAACCCAATGTACCATGTTTATCAAGCCAGTCATTTGGTGGCCCTGTGCACTGGAAAATAAGCACAGTTAGAAAGCTGAGCAGCCACCATGCATCACTGTTCCCATAATTTAATAACTAAGCCAGCCTGGCCAGTAGTTCCTGTGGCACAGTGATATGACAATGACAAAGTCCAGGAAGGCTCAGCCACAGAGCCTACTTTCATGAAAGTAGGCTGATGAAAACAACACTTGCTCTGTGAGGAGGAATCCCTCCAGGCCACTGTCTGAGTACCCAGATGGGATCTCTTCAACCTGGAAGTATCTGGAAGAACATGATCCTGGGGAAAGACATCCACTCTGGAGTCATGTGACTTGGGTTCAAGTCCTTGCATTATCACTAGCTTGGTGGCCATGCCACACGGTCTAGAAAACAGAGGTGGTATAGAATGCAATAACGGATGTAAAGCACAGGCTGGGCATGTGGGAGGGACCAAGGGGTGCCATCCTCTTGACATGAGTCAGAACATGTTATGACAGGGTGAAGCTGGTGCGGCCCCACACCACCTAAGGGAGGGTTGATGTACCCGTGAGGCTCCTGGGGCCAGGCAAGAGGGAGAAAAACAGCTTAATACCCCTTACCAGGCACTGGCTTCCTCAGTAAAAAAAAGATGGTGTTTATGAGCAAAGACCAAAGCACGTGGCCCAGGCTGCTCCCAGGCAGCTCTGATGGTGACCACTGCAGGGAGGGTACAAGATCACTTCCGCCCCCACCCTCTTATGCTCTTGCAAGATTTAGTTGGGTCCTTGTTTCCTGGTCCATTTGTATCTTCGATAGTGATTGGTCCCAGATCACAGAACAGCCCAAACCACTCAAGGCCATCATGCATTAGGAAGGTATCGCCACCTCACAATAGTTAGATTCATCTATCAGGGATCTAAAAGAACAAACAAAAACCTGACACAACATGTTTATCAAGCCAGTCATTTGGTGGCCCTGTACACTGGAAAATAAGCACAGTTAGAAAGCTGAGCAGCCACCATGCATCACTGTTCCCAGTGATAAGACTGCCTCCCCGTCTCCTCCCTGTGAGCCTCCTGCCATCAAAACAATGAATCTTGGAAACAGGAGAAAGATACTCACAGACTTTTCTTAAAAAGTGATCTTTGGTAATGTGCATTTTTGTCATTTGTTCTCTATTGCAACAGATCAAAAGGAGACATGTGGTGATGAGCTTGGCTTTTATCCCGTCCCCGGTTCTTCAATTCTGAAGAGGAGGGATTCTGAAAGCAGAGTCCAGCTCAACAGGAGCTAAGGGCACTGTTCAATCCCTGTGGCATTTCCACCAGGGTTCTGGGACTTGTGTTAAGGGTCTCTCTATGAGCCTGCCCTTGATCCACAGCCTCAGCAACATAAAAAGACCCTATCTCAAAATGCAAAATATAAAGGGCTAGGGATGTGGCTCAGTGGTAGAGTCCCCCTGGCTTCAATCTCTAGTTCTGCAAACAAAACAACAAAACAAAACAAAAACCTTCAAAACTCCAAAGGAAAATGAGAGAACCACATTTATCTCCGTTAACAATTTCCACACCACCAAAAACGATGGCCTTTCAGAAGGAGGGTGCAGTTAGAGCAGGTCTCAATGCCTTGGTGTCATACTGGTGTAGCATTTTATGTCCTCCCCCACTTAGGACACCAATGAGAGAACACCACCAAGGATCTGCTGCCCAGAAAATGGTGATGCAGAGACTGAAAGAGATTTTCTACCCAACTCAAGGCTTTGCATGTTCATTCGCTCAGAGTCCTTCCACAGACTAACTGAATTTCAACTAGGCACATGGGCTAGGCACACGAAGATGAGCTTCCTCCATTACTGAGCAGATCAGCCACCCACAGTAGGCCTTTGCAGTCTCACCACTCTCCAGCAAAGTCCCTCAGCATTTTGATCCTCCCCGCATCCCATTCCTTCTCATTTCTTTCTGAGGGAAAAGAGACAATCTATTGCACACCTGCACCCCCACCAGCACTCTGGGCCCTGGACCCTCCTACCTCTCCAGGTTCTGTGGCATTCTATCTCATTTGTATCTTCCCTTGTCATTTACAGCCAGGGTCCCCAGCCTAGAACACCTGGCCACCCACTCCTCCTTTCTGAACTATGAATCCCCGCGTGTCCCCCGGCCAGGCGCTCTCAGCCTCACTGTCTGGCCTCTTCTCCTTTTTCTCTTTTTTCAGGTTCCATTTTTGCCAAGGTTCTGCCTCTGGCCTCTCTTACCTTCCATGTTCCCCTCTTTGCAAAACCGAGGGAACAAGTGTTAAGATCAGGGTAGTTAATTAATCTTGAACCTAACATTTGTCGAGCAGCTCATTTTTATGCCATTATGTTCCTCTACTCAGGACCAACTTTAGACTGAAAATGAGCGTTTATAGAAAAGTGCAAATGACAAGTGCTAGACACTGTGCTTTTATAGAGTCTGCATTTTATTCTTAAAGGTCTTGCTTTTCAAATCTAGGACTACAAGCAAAATTCTTACGTAATTTGAAAGGTTCGTGTTCCACAGGCTCTTGAGGCCAATTTAGAGCGAGTGTTAATGGCAGGGCAATCATGATCTTTGTAGTTTAAAGATACTGTCTTTCTTACTGAAAGTGGCTTGATCAGAGAACCCTTTTTTTCTGGTATTTTTTTGATCAATATTTTGAATATGATCATTTTTATGGTAACCTGAAAGTGATTCCATGCACACTACATGAGATTCTATGGAATATCCATAGTCAGACAAGCAGCAATTTGTTGAATTTCTTGGTAATTGTTCTTTGCCAGCTGACAAGAATCTCATCAAGGAAGCTTAACAATACAGACAGCTTTTCTAACTAGACATTTGGGAACAAAACACCCTTCCATTAAGCTACAGATGAGATTAATTGGTTTGAGTTGTAATTTATTATTGGTCTAGTTGGGCAGATGCCAGTATTTCAGCTGCCCAAGCAACATGAACTCTTTACAATTGCTCCATTTTTCTAGAAGGATAAGAGCATTAGTTGTAATCTGCAACATCCTTAAAAATTTCAGCATCGATAGGACAGAATCATCTGAAAAATGTTTTCATGAGGCCTGTCCTCTAAGTTTCCCGAGTAATATGCGGGCTACTTGTTAGATATGGACATGGATTCAGAGGAAGAGGAAATACCAATCCATCAATCCCATGGAAGCAAACAGTGACAGCAGAACCCAAAAGGAGCTGTTCAGCTGTCTGCAAGCTCCATTAAGCAATGAGCAGTAGAAACTGGCTATGGCTTAAAGATTTCATGAGACATAGACCAAAAAATAAAACCAAAAACTTAGAAAATCATTTTGCTAGCCCAGTGATTTTTAAGGGTCAAGCCAGGAAAGGGGAAGCCTAGATCAGAATCTCCCAGGAGGTGGTAAGGGGCGGATTTTTAGAACTGTACATACCTTCTTCTTCTGCTTCTGGGAAGATGGAGTAGCTGTATTTTTCACTGTTCTTGCTACCAAATACAACCCAAAACTCTGGGCTATATTCTTCCAGAGTTATTAGCTATGCTTAGTATCTACCCATGCTTGTGGGCGTGTGTGCACAAATACACACATGTATAGTGCGTATGTATCTGTGTGTGTGTGTATACACATACATATACACTAAGTATGAATAAACATAACATCCTAAAAGGTAGAGAAGGAAGAATGGTTACGGACCTTAGAATCCAGGGAATGAGAGTGTTGAATTCCATAGATTTTTTTTTTAATGCCCCATAAGTCCCAGAATTATAGCTAATGAAGCCAATACTCTAGAAACATGGGTGAGTGCAAAAAAAGAAAAGAAAGAACAGGCAAGGGGGAGGGGCACGAAGATTACATATTCAAAGGATCATCTCAGGGATCAGCAAGACCACACCCACTGCAGGTTCAAAGGTGGAAAACCAAATTTGTTTCAAAGACTTTCAAGGTCATAGTCATTTGAGAAGGGATCCCTGGGGATGCCCCATATGCCCCAAAGCACCTGGGGATACTTCTTCCCTTCTTAAGCTACCCAAGCATAGAGAGGCTCCTGCAGCTGTGGTTTGAGTGGGACCAGGTACATTTGGCAACGGTGGCTGACCCCAGTGTCAGCCATGTGATGCTGGTTTTGCAGGCATGCAGAATGCAAGAGGCTTCCACCAAGATTTCAGAGGAAAGCCTGGGAGGCCAGGCAGTCTGTGGCAGCCATGAGCATCCCTGCAAGCAGCTCCCGACAGGGTGGTGTGTAGAATGTTAGGAGTGAAGCTTAAGCTGCAATAGAGACCCCAGGAAGGAAGAGATGCTAGGAATGGGACTGCTTGCTAAGGGAAGCTGAAGGCAGCATCAAAACCTGCCCAAGAGAGAGACCATGTGGGCTGCAACCAGTAGAGCCATAGGGATGGGCTGCCCAAGCCCCTGGAAACCCACATCCTGCCATAGTGTGCCCCAGGTGTTGGCTAAGGAGTTATAGAGTTTAGGGTTTGCTCTGCTGTTTTTCATATCTGCCTTGGTCTGATTCTTCCTTTCTATTCCCTTAATCCTCTCTTTTGGAATAGGAATGTTTATCTTGTGCCATTATATCTTGGAAGTATGTAAGTTATGTTTTTAATTTCTCACAGGGGCTCACAGCTAGGAGTTTGCCTTGAATCTCATAGGAAACTTTGGATTTGTACTTTTAAGCAGCGCTGAGAGTTGAGACTTTGGTAACTCCTGGGGATGGGCTGGATGTATTTTTCTGCACTGTGAGACAGACATGAACCTTTGGGGGCCAGAGCAGAATATTATAGTTTGGGTCTGGAAATGTCCCCCACAGACCCACATGTTGAAGACTTGTTCCCCAGAGGCAAAATAAACTTTTTCTCTATTTAAGTTGCTTATCTCAGGTATTTGTGAATGGGAAGCTGACAAACACAGATGGTCTCACCTGCAGAATGGAAGGGATGAAGGAAAGAATCAGTGGACTCCAAGACAGATCAATAAAATTTACCGAATCTGAACAACAGAGAGAAAAAGACTGGGGAAAAAAAATAAAAGAAATTTGCAGATGACATGATTCTATACCTAGCAGACCCAAAAGGGTCTACAAAGAAACTATTAGAGCTAATAAATGAATTCAGCAAAGTGGCAGGATATAAAATCAACATGCATAAATCAAAGGCATTCCTGTATATCAGCGACAAACCCTCTGAAATGGAAATGAGGACAACCACTCCATTCACAATATCTTCAAAAAAAATAAAATACTTGGGAATCAACCTAACAAAAGAGGTGAAAGACTTATACAATGAAAACTACAGAACCCTAAAGAGAGAAATAGAAGAAGATCTTAGAAGATGGAAAAATATACTCTGTTCATGGATAGGCAGAACTAACATCATCAAAATGGCGATATTACCAAAAGTTCTCTATAGGTTTAATGCAATGCCAATCAAAATCCCAACGGCATTTCTTGTAGAAATAGAGAAAGCAATCATGAAATTCATATGGAAAAATAAAAGACCCAGAATAGCAAAAACAATGCTAAGCAGGAAGTGTGAATCAGGCGGTATAGTGATACCAGACTTCAAACTATACTACAGAGCAATAGTAACAAAAACAGCATGGTACTGGTACCAAAACAGGCGGGTGGACCAATGGTACAGAATAGAGGACACAGAAACCAATCCACAAAACTACAGCTATCTTATATTTGATAAAGGGGCTAAAAGCATGCAATGGAGGAAGGATAGCATCTTCAACAAATGGTGCTGGGAAAACTGGAAATCCATATGCAACAAAATGAAACTGAATCCCTTTCTCTCGCCATGCACAAAAGTTAATTCAAAATGGATCAAGGAGCTTGATATCAAATCAGAGACACGCCGTCTGATAGAAGAAAAAGTTGGCTACGATCTACAGTCGGTGGGGTCGGGCTCCAAATTCCTCAATAGGACACCCATAGCACAAAAGTTAATAACTAGAATCAACAAATGGGACTTACTCAAACTAAAAAGTTTTTTCTCAGCAAAAGAAACAATAAGAGAGGTAAATAGGGAGCCTACATCCTGGGAACAAATCTTTACTCCTCACACTTCAGATAGAGCCCTAATATCCAGAGTATACAAAGAACTCCAAAAATTAGACAATAAGATAACAAACAACCCAATCAACAAATGGGCCAAGGACCTGAACAGACACTTCTCAGAGGACATACAGTCAATCAACAAGTACATGAAAAAATGCTCACCATCTCTAGCAGTCAGAGAAATGCAAATCAAAACCACCCTAAGATACCGTCTCACTCCAGTAAGATTGGCAGCCATTATGAAGTCAAACAACAACAAGTGCTGGCGAGGATGTGGGGAAAAGGGTACACTTGTACATTGCTGGTGGGACTGCAAATTGGTGCAGCCAATTTGGAAAGCAGTATGGAGATTTCTTGGAAAGCTGGGAATGGAGCCACCATTTGACCCAGCTATTCCCCTTCTAGGTCTATTCCCTAAAGACCTAAAAAGAGCATGCTACAGGGACACTGCTACATCGATGTTCATAGCAGCACAATTCACAATAGCAAGACTGTGGAACCAACCTAGATGCCTTTCAATAGACGAATGGATTAAAAAAATGTGGCATTTATACACAATGGAGTATTACTCTGCATTAAAAAGTGACAAAAATCATAGAATTTGCAGGGAAATGGATGGCATTAGAGCAGATTATGCTAAGTGAAGCTAGCCAATCCCTAAAAAACAAATGCCAAATGTCTTCTTTGATATAAGGAGAGTAACTAAGAACAGAGTAGGGACGAAGAGCAGGAGAAGAAGATTAACATTAAATAGGGATGAGAGGTGGGAGGGAAAGGGAGAGAGAAGGGAAATTGCATGGAAATGGAAGGAGACCCTCAGAGTTATACAAAAGTACATACAAGAGGAAGTGAGGGGAAAGGGAAAAATAATACAAGGGGGAGAAATGAAAGACAGTAGAGGGGGTAGAGAGAGAAGAGGGGAGGGGAGGGGAGGGGAGGGGGGATAGTAGAAGATAGGAAAGGCAGCAGAACACAACAGACACTAGTATGGCAATATGTAAATCAATGGATGTGTAACTGATGTGATTCTGCAATCTGTATATGGGGTAAAAATGGGAGTTCATAACCCACTTGAATCAAAGTGTGAAATATGATATATCAAGAAATTTGTAATGTTTTGAACAACCAATAATAAAAAAATTAAAAATAAATAAATAAATAAAATAAAATATTTTCAGCAAATCTAACCATAAAAAAAAAAAATAAAAAAATAAAAGAAGCTCAGGGACATGTGGGACTATAACAAAAGATCTAACAAGGATGTCACCAGAGTCTCTGATAAAAGAGTAAAGCTGAAACGACTCAAAGAAATAATAGCTGAGGATACAGCTCAGTTGGTAGAATTCTTGCCTCACATGCACAAGGCCCTGGGTTCAATCCCCAGCACCACACACCACACACACACACACACACACACACACATACACACACACACGAAAAAGAAACAACAAAGGAAATAATGGCTGAAATACTCTCAATGTGGCACAATAACATAAAGTGACAAACTCAAGAAGCCAAGTGAATCCTAAACCAGATAAACCTAAAGAAACCCACTCCAAAACACACCATAATCAAACTTCTTAAAATTAAGACAAAGAAAAAAATACCCTTGAAAGCAGCCAGACAGAAATAATGTATCACCTTTAGGGAGAAAACAATTCCAAAGATAGATTGGTCATCAGAAACCACAGAGGCCAGAAAGAAGTGGCACACTATTTCTCAAGTGCTGAAAGAAAAGAACTGTCCATCCAGAACTGTCTTCTATGGAAATATTCTTCAGGAATGAAGGAGAAATCAAGACTAAAACAAAGAAAAACAGACTCTGCCATGATTAGATCTACCCTAAAAGAATGGCTAAAGAAAGTCCTCTAGGGGCTGGGGATGTGGCTCAGGTGGTAGCGTGCTCGCCTGGCATGCGTGCGGCCCGGGTTCGATCCTTAGCACCACATACAAAGATGTTGTGTCCGCCGAAAACTAAAAAAAATAAATAAATATTAAAATTCTCTCTCTCTTAAAAAAAAAAAAAAAAGAAAGAAAGTCCTCTATTTAGAATGTTATAAAAAAAGGAACCTGAGAACACCGAAAATGAAGGAGAGAAACTATAATGTGAGTATATAAATAAAATTTGTTTCTCTTGAGTTTTCTGAACTATATTTGATGGCTAAAGCAAAAATTATAATGCTGCTGCAGGTGATTCTCAATGTACATTTAAAATAATTAATTATAATACCCAAAGGGAAGATTAAGGAAGGGTATGTAAAGGAAAGCAAAGTTTCTACATTTCAATTGAATAGTAAAGTGTTCTACCAGTAGGCTGTGATACCATAAATACAATACAATACCTAAGCAGACATTAAAAAGCTGATACAATGAGATACACAAAGAACTACAGCTAAGTCAGGATAAAACTCTAGAAAAGAAATTCAAATAACCATACAAAGACAGAAAAATAAAAACAACAACAAAAAAGCTAGAAAAATAAATTAAATGCTGGACTTAAGCTAGACTTAATCTGGTTTAGGATTCACTTGGCTTCTTGAATCTGTCCCTTTATGTTATTGTGCCACATTGAGAATATTTCAGCCATTATTTCCAGGTTATTTGTTTGTTTGTTTGTTTTGTTTTTTGTGGTGCTGGGGATTGAATCCAGAGCCTTGTGCTATTCGAGGCAAGCACTGTACCAACCTAGACTTAATTACAATGAATATAAATGGTCTACACACACCCATTAAAAGAGTGGCAGAATGGATTTAAAAATAAAAAAAGCTCTGATCATATTCTGCTGTTACTTTGTTTCTTTTTTTGGACTTTTTTCTTCCTTTCTTTTTCTCCCCAGGGCTGAGGACTGAATTCAGGGCTTGTGCATGCTAGGATATTCTGTTTATGAGAAACCCACTTCAAATATAATGATATAGGCAGACTGAAACTAAAAGGTTGAAAAAAGAAAGCCATGCAAAAACTAATCAAAAGAAAGAGTGGTTATATTAATGTAAGATAAAGTAGACTAAGGGGAGGGGTTATGTTAGCATATCATAAAGTATGCTGCATGTATGTTTCAAAGAAAAATGCACTTCACAGTAAAATATGGTAAACAGACTTCAGAGCAAAACCAGTGACAGAAGGGCATCATGCCATGATGAAAAGATTAATCAGCAAGAAGTCAGAGCAATCCTATGTGAAGCAAGAAGTGATAAAACTGAGAGGAGAAATGGACAAGTCCACAGTTACAGTTAGACTTCACCAGTTCTCTCTTGACAATCAATACAACCTAACTAGACAGGAAACAGAAGAGTTCATCATCACCCAATAAGATCTAACTGACCATTTAGAGAACAAGACACCCAACAATAGCAGGATACACGTTGTTCTCAAGTCAGGTACCACAACAAACCATATCCCTGGCCATAAAACAAACCTCAGCAATGGAAATCATAGCCATTTGTGGTGGTGCTCGCTTGTAATCACAGCAGTGCAGGAGGCTGAAGCAGGAGGATCGAAGTTCAAAGCCAGACTCAGCAACTTAGCAAGGCACTGAGCAACTTAGCAAGAACTGTTTCTAAAAAAAAAAAAAAATTTTTAAAAATAATAATAATAAAATAAAAAGGGCTGGGGATATGACTCAATGGTTAAGTGCCTCTGGGTTCAACCCCTGTGCAAAAAAAATTTTTAAAATAAAAAAAAAACCCAAACTCAAAAAAACACCTTGAAATCATACACATTATATTCTCTGATTCACATAGTGGAATCAAACGAGAAATTATTGAGAAATTAAGATCAGGTAATATTTGGTAACTAAACACATATCAGAAGAATCCATGAGTCAAAGGGAAGTTTCAGAAGAAATTTTCAGAACATAGTTAATGAAATGAGAATAAAATAAAATAGATAAAATTCTGTGGGACCCAACTAAAGCAGTGCTTATGTTAGAAGTCTCAAATCAGTGACCGAATTAAGAACAAAATCGACTCAAAGTAAACAAGGGAGAAAATATAAAGAAAGTGGTTATCAATGAAATTGAAAATAGAAAAACAATAGGAAAATTGATCAAACAAGAAGATTTTTTTCTTTGAAGGGATCAATAAAATTAACAAAGAAAAAGGGAAAAGAAAAACCAGAAGCAACAAATTACTAATATCAGGAATAAGACAACTAGACTCCATAGACATCAAAAGAAAACAGAATACCATTGGCAACTCTACCTTCATGAATCTGACATCTAAGATGAAATAGACCAATTCCTCAAGGAGCATAGAATACCACAGTTCACCCAATATGAAACAGATAATTGGAACAGCCTATAGCTACTAAGGAAATTGAAGTCATAATTAAGAACCTCTAGAAAAACAAATCCCTGGGACCAGATGATTTCACTGGAGAATTTTACCCAATGTTTAAAGAATTAACTCTTAATCTTCATATTCTCTTCTGGAAAATAGAAGACGGAACACATCCCAAGTTGTTCTGAAGCCAGTATTACCCCAATACCAAAACCAGACAGACATCCCAAGAACCAAAAACTATAGACCAATACCCCTTTTGAATACAGATGCAAAAATTCTCAACAAAATATTAGTGAATAGAATTGAGCAAACTGTAGTATTTATATACCCTGGCCAAGTGGGGCTTATACTAAAGATGAAAGGTTAAATCAGTATTCAAAATCAATCTACCATCTCAGGAGGCTAAAGAAAAATCAATTCATTTGATGCAGAAGAAGCATCTGACAAAATTCAACACCCGTTCATGATAAAAACTCAGAAAATCAGACAGAGGGAACTATCTCAACTTGATGAAGAATATCTATACAAACTGAAATCATGTAGTAATAAAAGACTTAAGAATCTGCAAAAGACATTGGAATTAGTAAGGAGTTAGCAAGATTTCTGGTTATGAAATTAATATAAAACAGAAAAGTGGATAGAAAAATGAACATATACAAATGACTATTTCTTTGAGAGAAATTATAAAAGTCAAAGTAGGCAAAATGGAGGAATGAGGGGAGAGGGAGGGCAACAAGAATATGAAGAAGAGAAAGGGGGCTGAGTTGGAGCACCTTAAACAATCTTATGGAGTTAGCAGCTTATTGTGGACTTTGAAATATTATGTCCTTGAGCAAGTTTTATCCTTTCTGCATAGGAAACAGCTTTCCAGATTTTATTTTCACAGCCCAAAGTGTCCGCCTATCAATATTTTTAAGTTGTGGTAAAATATACATGACTTAAAATTCACTATCTTAACCACTTTAAAGTGTACAGTTCAGTGGAATTGAGTGCATTCTTATTATTGTGCAACTGTCACCACCATCCATCTCCAGAATTCTTTCCATCTTGCAAACTAAAACTCCAGGCCTATTAAATTGTAAGTCCCCACTTCCCTCTCCCCCTAGTTCCTGGCAACCATCATTCTTCCTTCAATCTCTATGAATATGATCACTCTAGGTACCTCATATGAATGGAATCATACAATTTGTCTTCCTGCAACTGGCTTATTTCATTTAGCATAATGTCTACAATTTTAATCTATGATGTACCATTATGCCAGTATCCCTTTCTTTTAAAAACTGAATGATACTTCACTGTATGTATATGCCATTTTGTTTAGCCATTTGTCCACTGATGGATACTTGGGTTACCTCTCATTTTAGCTATTGTGAATAATGCAACAGAGCATTAGTGTACACATCTTTTTGAGACCCTGATTTCAATTTTGGGGAGATATATCCAGAAGTGGAATTGCTGATAATTGTTGGTAATTCTATTTTTAACTTTTGAAGGATCTGCTATACTGTTTTCAATAGAAGCTGGATCATTTTACATTCTACCAACAGTGCACAAGGATCCCAATATTTCCATGTCCCCATCAACACTTGTTATTTTCTGTTTTGTTTCATTTTTGATAGTAGCCATCCTAATTGGGAGTGAGGTAGTATCTCACTGTGGTTTTGATTTGCAGTTTCTTAATGATCAGTGATGCTGAACATCTTATCTTTGGAGCAGCATCTATCCAAGTTCTTGACTCATTTTTGAAAAAGGTTGTTTAGGTTTTTCTTGTTGAGTTTTTGGGAGTTCTACATATACAGATACTCCTTGATTTACAATGAGATATGTCCTAATTAATCTACCCAAAGTTGAAAATATGATAATTCAAAAATGCAAAGTCAGGAGAAGAGAAAGAACGAGGAACCATGGCAGTTGTGGTTGTAGCTTGAGGTGGTTTAGGGAAGAAGGTGGCACATTGGGCAACAGCTGCTATCTGCCTTATAAATTCAGGAACTCATGTATGTAAAGTTTCATTGTAGCATTGCAGCCACTGCCTTGGCCCTAGTGGTTGGTGGAGTCATCATTGTTAGCAAAGCAATGCTAGTTTCTGGGTGATAAGATGGGTAGGATTTAGAAATGGCCTCTAACTACTATTTTAAAGCTGAAGGAGCCAGGAGATGATCAGCCACTTTTAAAACTTATTTTTTTTTTTAAGATTTTTTTTTTAAAGATGGACACAATATCTTTATTTATTTTATTTTTTATGTGGTGCTGAGGATCAAACCCAGTGCCTCACACACGCTAGGCAAGCACTCTACCACTGAGCCACAACCCCAGCCCCCTATAACTTACTTTTAAACATAAAAAGAAAGTGATGGATGGAATAATTCTTTAAGAGAGGCAGTGGTGCCAGCTGCTGGCACACACCTCAGGAGGGTGAGGCAGGAGGATCACAAGCCCAAGGCCAGCCTGGGCAACTTAGCAAGGCCCTGCCTTTAAAAAAAAAAAAAAAAATCAAATGCAAATGCATACATCTAAACTACCAAAGAGCACAGCTTAGTAACACTGCACATATCAGCTCTTTCCTCTTGTGATCACAGCTGACTGGGAACTTTTGCTTGCTGTAGCCACCCAGCATCTACAGAGAGTATCATGGTGCATATTGCTAGCCTGGGAAGAGACCAAATTTCAAAATTCAAAGTGCCATTTCAAATGAATGTGTATAGCTTTCATGCCATTATAAAATGGCAAAAAGGATTTTACAGCTATAATTAAAATAGAGAGTATACTCAATTATCCAGGTGAGCACATAATAATCAAATGTGCCTATAAAAATTGGTATCTTTCTTTAACTGGAGTCAGAAAGATTTATAGCATAAGAGGGAATGAATGTATTACTAGAGGATCCTGTGGAAAGCTGGAGGAGGAATGCAGGCAGCCTCCAGGAGCGAGGACCAGCCCTGGTTAATAGTGGCAGGGACACAGAGAGCCACCCTACAAATGCTGAAGAGATGAATTCAGTCAATATCCCAAATGAGTTTGGAAGTGGATTCCCCCCCAGAGTATCCACCTGTCTACACCTGGAATGTGGCCTTGTAAGACCCTGGCAGATGTCGCCAATGAGCCCACCCAGATTTCTGACCTACAGAAGCTGTGAGATAATAAGTTTACGCTGTTTTAAGAGGCGAGCCTTAGGTACTTTGCTGTGGTGGCAATGGTTAACAAATGCAGGGGACCTGTCTAGATTAAAACCAGCAATAAAAGACTTTCCTGGGACAAGTGAGAATTCACATATAGACTGGAGATTAGATATTATGGAGTTACTGTTAATTTCCTGGGTTGTCTAAACAGCACTGTGGTTAATAGGAGACAGGAATGCTGAAGTACACAGGGTAACGCGCCATGAGGTCTACAAGTTACACTTGAATAATTCAGAGAAAAAAAATAAAATGAATTTATACAAAAGCAAATACGGCAACAGTTATTGAATCTACGCAGAAAGCATATGGTGGTTGCACTATTTCTTCGACTTTTCTGAATGTTTGAAAAAATTTTATTTTTACAATAAAAAACTGAAGAAAAATTGTTGTAAAGAAGGTAGACATCAAAGAACACATACCAAGTAATTCAATTTCTGTAACTTTTGTTAACATCTGTTTAAAAAAAAATCAAACAAAACACAGATGTAAATAAAGAGTTCTACAGATACAGGTAAAGAGACCTGTGCAACAATATGAATGTACTTGATACCACTGAACTGGTTAAGATGGTCAAGTTTATGTTATGTGCATATTACCACAACAAAAAATCATCTGGAAAAAAAATTAAAAGAAACACATATGTAGGTGGTAAAACTATATTGATCGTACTATTAGTAATGATCATGAATGTCAAAACAGAGGTCACCTGCAGTGAGGAGAGATGGAGTATAAAAGGGCGGGGGGCATATTTTGAGCTTCTGGGAGCTGGTGATGTTTTCTTTCTTTCTTTTTTTCCCCCTCTGGTGGCAGGGATTGAATCCAGGGGTACTTACCCACTAAGCCCCAATTTCTTAGCCCTTCTTTATATTTTATTTTGAGACTGGATCTTGCTAAATTGCTTAGGGCCTAACTAAGCTGCTGAGGCTGGCTTTGAACTCACTATCCTCCTTCCTCAGCCTCTCAAGCTGCTGGGATTATGGGTATGCACCACTGTGCCTTGCTTATTTCTACATGACAATGTATTAAGCTATATGTACATGGTTTATGCTCTAGTCTATATTTTATAGTGAAAGGAAGTGATAAAAATAAATATAAATAAAAATAATCCCTGTATTTAGAAAAATACTGTCTAATATTTATCTGCCTCCTGGCCCTCCTTTTTCTGGAGATAGGTCTCACTGTGTTGACCAGGCTGTCCTTAAACGCCTAGGCTCAAGGGACTCTCCTACATCAGCTTCCAGAGTAGCTGGGACTATGTACAGGCATAAGCCACTGTGCCAGGCTTATTTTTTAAGTTTTGATTTTATTATTTGTTTATATTTACTCTTTCCTATGTTTCTTCTTTCTAAAGAAGAGAAACAAAATCACTGAAATTCTGGGGGGTGGAGCCTAGAAATCTAAGTTTTAACAAGTTCTTCTGGTGATTCTGGTGCTCATTCTGGTCTCAGTACACTAAAAAAAATCATCTTTGTTATTTTCATGAAATAATGACTTCATCTTCCAGACCTTTTAAATATTGCTTCCACCATACCTAAAGCTCACTGTACCATCCATTCACACTCATGCATTCTATCAGAGCTTGTAGCTGGCTGATGTGCAAAACTAATCTGCAGGCTAATTCAGCCGTAGGGAGAGAGGTTTTGTGCACTTATTTTCAAAGGCATTTAAAGAGTAATCTAATGTCTCCCAATAACAAGAAGCATTCTCCTGGAAAAGAGCCATGACTCAGAGGGGAAATAGATCATGCTGACCATGTGTTAAAGGCACGATCCATCACCAAAACCTAGGCCTTCAAGATAGGCATAGGTCTTGCCTCCTGAAAACAAGTATCAAGCATTAAATGGGGAAGTTCTCTTCCATTAGTCAGATGTCCCCTTTGATAGGGACAGGCTCATGACTACCAGCCGGGACTGTGGACAAAACAAAAGAATTTCCTTAAATGGCCACATTTACTGAGTATCCTCAGGAGACCTCTTTCTTTAGTTAGGGTCAAAGAGTCCAAGAAAACTACTACCTTGGCAGAGGCGAAGAAAAACCCACCTTCCATGTTTCAGACTGGCAAGCACTGAGCTGGCCTGACCACAGAGGTCAACTGGGTGGGTGCCACTTATTAATGAGGAGACAAGGTCCTGACCTCAAGATGATGGCACAGATCGGAACACCAACCATTCTGTAGCAGCACGGACTTTCCTGTAAATAAACAGGTAAGTGCCCAAAGAAAACCAGCCAAATCATATCAGCTAAAATAAAGGTAACACTGTCCCCTCCCAATATCCGGTCCCAACCAAAGGGAAATCCTCTGGTAAAAGACTCTGAGGGAGAACCAGTAATCCAGAGCCAGAGATCTGCCAAACTGCTTCACCTCTGTGAGGATTTTTGAAAGGGGACTAGGAGAGTAAAGCACTCCCAGTGCCTGTTACCAGTTGTCAAGGCAACCAGCTCAGGGCTCTCACAATGGAAGCTTCTCAACCATGTTTTCAGGTGCTCACCGGCTCCCAAGTTCTTTTTGTTTTAAGCTATTCTTTAAATACTTAAAAAAAATTTTAAAAAAATATATCTCCCTATTCTTCTGGAGGCCTCATTATTTCTTAGAGTTGAGTCCTTCCTATCAGACCAGTCCTCTACATGAAGTGCCAAGGTAGTAAGCACTCCGAGAACAATAATAATCTTCACTTTGCAGTTATATAAATTGGCTGACTTTGAAAATAAACTCAGGTATGGATGATGCAAAGAGACTGTTTTGGGGATGGAAAAAGGGTTTGCTCCTCCACCATGGTAACAACATGTGGGTGGGAAAGAAAAGGCTCAAACAAAGACCTGCAGACTCGAGCAAATGAGTCCACAGTAGGAAAAAAAAAAAAAAAAGATATCTAACATAACTACAGAAATGTGCAAACTGGTATTCCATGACCTAAGGTACTGTTAACTGTTCTATGCTATGATATTCGAGTTGTGATTACAAGAAAACGAGCAAGTAAGACAGATAAGAGGCTTTGCATTTTTAGCAACATATACTAAATTCTTTACATATGGAATTGTATCATGATCAGAGAGAAACAGAAATGAAGATACATGTGCTACGGATGCCATGACCCTAAGAAGCTACCCTACTTTATGCAGGCTTTAAGGTACTGATAGCCAAAACCTGGAAGAGGTCAAAGTCACCCAAAGCCCTATTCTCATGAGAAATGCGGGTGGAGTACAGCACTCATGTGGCTCTGCCATCCCTGGCTTCCCTTCACATGTGACCTCACCCACAGTTCTGCAGACAAGTCCCTCTTAGCCCACGTGGCCCATGGGGAGAGTACAAGGTCACATTTCAGTTTGTTTTAATGGATAATAGTCTTAGGGGGCAGCAATTCTGTGCTCGCCTGGCCTAGAAATGGGCAAAGCAGTCAACCTTATTGCTGGGCACAAGAATGTACAGAAGACTGAGACAGAGTAGGAGAAAGAAATCAGACACAGACACAGACACAATGAAAATGAGTGCAAATAAAAACGCAAGATCTCTGCAATAAACTCAGAAAATAGTCAACTTTTGATTATGTCATTGACAGAAAACCAGAAGAGTTGAGTTAATCCAAACATCATTTATGCTCAGTCCTGGAATATTCCCTCTTTGCTTTAATTTTCAATGAAGTATGACTGTGTGGAGATTGCTCAGTAAGCACCATAAACAAACAACAAGGCTCTCCTCTGGAAAGTTCCACAGTCAATACTTTGAATCTTATTTGGTTTGAGCTTTTTTTTTTTCTTTTTCTTTTTATACTTGTCTGACTTTGAAGGGAACTCCTAGGGACTGTTCCTAAAATGACTGTTCAGATGATTCCTGATGAAAACCAGGCCCGAGTCTATTCCAATCAAGAATCATCACCAGAACCACCTCAGGCACCAGGACACTGGGGAGGTGGCAGAGATCAAAGTCAGAGCCACATCTGCTTCAAAGGGCCTCATCAAATGACTTAGAAGCTAACTCTGTAACATGAAATGGAACTCACAAAACCATCCCCGTGGGTCAGTTCATTATCACCCAATTATAATTGAACCTTAAAATATAGAAAGCTGTTACAGTTTGGATCTTAAATGTCCCCCAAAGCCCATATATTAAAGACCAGGTATTCATTTCCAGTTTGGCACTATTTGGAGGTGGGTGAACCTTTAGAAGGTAGGGTCTAGTGGGAGGTTTTAGGTTATGGAAGAGGGTGTCCTCAAAGAGGATTGTGGGTCCCTGGTTGCTTTTTCTTTTCTCTTTTGTTCCTGGCCATGAGATAAACAGCTTTGCCATGCCACATGCTTCCTACCATGACATGCTGACTTGCCACAGGCCCAGTGGTATTGGGCCCATCAAATCATGAACTAGAACCTCCAAAACTGTGAACCAAAATAAACCTTTTCTCTTTGTAAGTTGATTGTCTTGGGTATTTATTACAGTAATGCAAAGCTGACTAACACAAATGCAATTCACACTTTCTCAGGAAGGCTGCTGACTATTCCCAAAAGGCACTGAGTGTTCCACAAAGAAACATCCTACTCTCCACCCCACCTTTCTCTCTCAGTGCACAGTTTGGAATTTCATTTCTTCTTTACTCTTCTCTCAGTAAATGTTCAACTATTCACATTCAGCTTCCAATTTGTTACTTTCCTTCTCCTCAGTATGATACAAGCTGTTTGGGGACTAACATCTGAGAAAGTGAAACACTGTACCATGCTAAGAGAGGATCTCTGATTATCATTCTGGCTCACCAGAAATGCATTAATTCCAGGAATGCATACATGTTTTTCAATCCAGAGAATTAAGCTTTTTATGTAAGGAAGATGAGGATGCAGTTCAAGAGCAGGACCACTCTACGGGACTCCTTGCCCAAGGAGAGGCAGGAAGAAGGAAGGCTGTCACGAGTTGGATTTAAAGATGGCTTTCTGCCTGGAGGAGGAAGATAACATTTCTGAGCCACTGTATTTTAAAAACTCTTCTAATTGTTGGCTAGCCATCTGATGAATGATCTTTTTTTTTTTTAATGAGACTTTAGGAATATTGTTTGTGAAGGGAACAGATTTGCCTCAACAATTCAATAAACAGTTTCCTCTCTCTCCTCACTTTCTGCTTTGTATGCACCAAGCAGATGGCAAAGGTTTAATCAAAAAATGCGTATGGACTTTTGGGCAAGAGGGCATCATGAACACACACATCTAAACTTGTTTCCATTACTCTCATTAAAATGACTAACAGAATATAAAGATGGAGGTGAGGGTGTTCAACAGGGCTATGCCAATGCTGGAAACAACAGAAGGTGCCATCAACATGCCAGAAATGCCAAGGAATTATAGCAGATAGGTCCAGAAGAAAAATGCCACAAGCCAAAAACATATCCCCTTCTTAGGAACTGGCTGATTCTTGAGAAGCAGGGCTCTGGCGCCCCTATTTCAAAGGGGAAGGCAGAGGAGGCCATGGGGCTCTGGGCAGAGGCAAAGTCTATAAATTGGACCCCTCTGGCATGGTAGCTCAGCAACACTTTGAGCACTCATGTTCAGAGTACATCCATGACACCAACTCATACTGAGCAAAGATCAGACCTAAGAGAACGATGCACCAGAGCAGTAAGTTCTCCAAACCCAGACCTAAGGAAATGACGCAGAGAACATGACAGAGCTTCCCCTCCCCTCCCCTGGGGCTGAAGGGATCTCTGAATTGGCATACTAGTCCACCTTACTTGGGAATGGGGGAAGGGAGCAGTCCACGAAGTGTCTACAGGATTCTGGAACAAATAAGGAGAACATAGCATTCCAAACTGTAAAAAAGACTTATTACAAGAAGCCAAAACACATTTTCAAGAGCATCTCCTTGTGTTGAAGAATACTTTTGAAGATAAATGGTCTTAACAGATGACTAAGAGGAGAAGACGAAGAAGGAATAGGAGGAGGAGAAGAAGGAGGAGGAGAAAGAGGAGAAGGAAGAGGAGAAGGAGAAGGAGAGAAGGTGAAGGAAGTGGAGATGAAGAGGGGAGAAAGAGGAGGAGGGGCGGGGAAAGCAGTAGGAGCTGGTCTAGAAAAAGCACCACTTCTTTTCCTGAGAAAGAAAATGGAAATTGAACAAGATAAGGAAAAATTCTAATAAATCTAAAAATATAACAGCAAAATTAATATTTCTACTAAAAGCTATGCTAAACAACACTGATTCTACATAAACAGAATCAGTGAAACCAAGCATGAGAAGTTCTTCTAGAAGGCGGAGAAAAAAAAGATGATCAAAATCTTAGTGTATGTGCTGCCAAATTGAGCACAAGGTGACCAAAATCATGACAGACCTGGGAAATCAAACTCATGAAGGTCAGTGAGTGCACAGGTATGGTCAGCACTCTGCAAAGGATTCCATGTAAGATCCACAGGAAAGATCCCGCCCCCAACTATGGATCACAAGTTCATAGACCAAGCCCCAGGCAAATTAAAGCCAAAAGACCAACTCTGAGATACATTCTGATGAGAATGTCAAATGGCCAAGGCAGAGAAAGAAAGAACCCAACAAGGATCAGAATGGAGTAGAAGAGTACAATACACACAGACTTAATTCTGGCTGGCCTTAGACTTCTCTATCAAAAGACAATGGATCAGGTAGTGGTGGCTAGGTAAATCTCTACATGTGATTAAATTGCATAAAACAACTACTATTACTATCATAAATATGAACACACAAGTGACTTCAAGTAAAAACTGAAGAAATCTGAATAAGATTTGTGCTCTCATTACTAGTATTATGCTGGTATCAATTTCCTGATTTCAATATTATACTTTGCCAAATGATTTCTGTTATGATCCTGACAACTTCCTGTGAGCCTGTAAGTATTAAAAAAAAGAAGAAAATTGATTGAGATCCACCACAAAAATGTGAAAGAAAAAATATAAAAAGATAAAACCAAAATATTGCTATTCATATTCAGCAGAGAGTCATTCTTGGTTATGAAAACAGTGAGTAATGTTAGAGGATCCGAAGGAAGACTTAAAACAAGATGCAAAAAACAGTTTTTAAAGGACAGATGTAAAAGGTCTACTGATAATCAATGAATTTAAGATCATTAAATTTAATTAATTGTTATGGATATGATTATAAAACTGGAAGCAAATATCAAATATAATGTTTAAAGAAATAGACATGATCTGAAAAATTGTAGCACAACAGTACATTAGGCCTAGGATCTCAGAATATAAAAACAAACAAAAACAAACCCTTAGAATAGATTAAGAAAGTGGAAAGTGGAACTGTTACTACTTTCTTTTTTTTTTTTAAATATTTATTTTTTAGTATTCGGCAGACACAACATCTTTGTTTGTATGTGGTGCTGAGGATCGAACCCGGGCCGCACGCATGCCAGGCAAGCGCGCTACCGCTTGAGCCACATCCCCAGCCCACTACTTTCTTTATGTTACAAGGGGACCAAGAAAAATACACTGCTTTATTTTTTTATGTTGATACCAAGGATGTGTTGTTTAAGAATGAAACAAAACAAAACAAAAACCTTTAAAATTATCTCTTAGCAGAGTACAAAATAGAATTAATATTTTTTAAATCTCTAGAGAAAAAAAATCCAAATTTCAAATACTATGACAAAAGAAGAACACTTAAAACTATGTTTTAAAAAGTCTAGTTGGAAAATAAGTATGTTGTGAAAATAATTTTCACTTTCCTATTAGACACAAGGATTCCAGATTAGTCAAGAGATTTCCCCATGTATTTTGCTTGTATTTTAGATTTTTAGATTAATTACATCTACCAATTGATATACCAAAAGAAATCAATAAATAAAGCCCAAATTGTTTATTTTATTTTTTAAAATGGGTAAACATATCAGGGAAACAGAAACACAAAAAAATAGAAATGGCACTGTTAATATACAATGAAGAAACTTCTGTTGTCAGGTATTAAAATGAGTTATAAAGCAATTATAGTCAAAAAGTAGTTTCATAAAGACATAACAAGTAGATCAAATAAACAGAAATAGAACTTAGTGTTTAATGATAGTATAAAAGATTCTACTCTACAATAAAGGTAGCCTTTTAGTCAATGAGGAGAAAAAGGATTATTGGAAAATACAAAAATGACTCATAAAACCCTAACTCAGAAACAATTGATAATATAGAAAAAGTAGTATTCATAACAAAATAAAAATCATTAAGAAAAGGAAATATAAGCCAGGTGCAGTGAGCACACCTGTAATCCCAGTGGCTTAGGAGGCTGAGACAGGAGGATCACAAGTTCTAGGCCAGCCTCAGCAATTTAACAAGGCCCTAAGCAACTTAGCAAGACTCCATCTCAAAATAAAAAATAAAAAAGGGCTGGGGATGCAGCTCAGTGGTAAAAACAGCCCTGGGTTAAATCCCCAATACCAAAAAAAAAAAAAAAGAAGGAAGGAAGGAAAGGACAAAAACCCTCTACCTATATGGGCAAAAGATTTGATTAGATCATTCACATACACCCTAAATTCAAATATTCATTAAACACATGAAAAAAACTTCCTATCAAGGGCTAGGGGTATAGCTCAGTTGGTAGAGTGCTTCCCTCACATGTACAAGGCCCTGGGTTCAATCCCCAGCACTACAAAAAACAAAAAACAAAACGAAACAAAAAAAAAAACACCCCTCCCATCACAAATAAAAAAAGAAATACCAATGAAACACTGCACAGTATCTTGGGAGTATAAGCCTATACAACCTTTATGGAGGATAATTTGGCACTAAGTACCACCAGCCTTAAGCCTATTCTTGTTTTTTTTGGTGTTTTTTTTTTTTTTTTTTGAGATTTTAGATTTCTGCTCCAAGTGTGGAGAATGTGCAGAGCAGCCATAGTGTGGTCAGTGGATTACCCCAGCCTGCCAACTGGGTGACCAGCCATAAAATGAAATCAGTGAAAGTATCTGCTTTTAGAGCCTTGAGATAATCATAACCTACATGGTACCTGCCACAGCAACCATGGGCGACAGCGGTAGAGAACAGTGATGTTTGGCCATAGCACTAGAGGTTCAAAATCCTTTATGTGAAACCCCTGCAGCCTAATATGCTTTAGAATTAAGACCTTTTTTGGATATTAAAACAAAAATAACAGTACAATTACCTAACTAGGTCTGGGGTAATAGCTGATAACTTTACTATTCCTACTTAAAAATCTTTGAATATTAATTTTAAGTGAAATATCAATTCAGGTCAGGTGTTGCAGTCCAATAAGTTACAAAAATACTTTCATTTTTTCAGAGCTTTCTGGACTTCAGATTTGCACAAGAGGGACTGAGAACCTGTATTTATAGCAGAAATATTAGAATTTATCTAAATGCATAGGAATAAGGGATAGATTTTAAAAGTTATATTCATAAAAAGGAAAAATCCATAGCTGCAAAAATAGCTTTTTCAAAGAATATTTAACAAAATGTGAAATATTCATGAATACTAGGTAAAATAAGCAAGATTTTAAAATATGCATTATGTAGGAAAGGGCACAGCTCAGTTATGGATTACTTGTCTAAGTACACAAGGCCCTGGGTTCAACCCTCAGTACCACACACACACACACACACACACACACACACACACACTACAAATTAAATTTTTAAGTAAATCATATAAATGTTTATAATTGCAGAACAAAAGAATGCAAGGAACCATACCAGGATATTAACTTAGCTATACTATGTTCTTTATACTTTTCTGAATAATATTCTATGATAATCAGGAAAACAATTCTCAAGTCATTTATGTTTAACTCTCCTGTATAGGACTAGGTCAGTTATCGTTCTAGGAGGCTAGAGAATCTACCTTTTCCCTTAAGGAATATTAACATGTAACATGTTCTGGACATGACTCAGCTCTCTCTGCATGAGATTGTATTTCATTCTCTATCAATGATTTTCCACTGGCACCTTAGGACAGCCTGGCCCAGACACCAGGCCTTTTTAACACTTCTGTCAAATGAAACACTGATGGTCTTGCAACTCGATGATAGAAAGGGCATCAGAGGTGCAATTAGAAATTGATTTAAACCCTCCTTAATCTAAAGGAGTGATGAAAAAAAAATTCAAGGCCTTTTCACTGTACTCATTAAATTTTAATCATTTAAGAAATTGTTGGGGAGGAAGAGATCTCACCTAGGTTTATTTCAGGGCTCTCTTGAATAAAGGGCTATAAACTTAATGGCACAAGCAATGAATCCCCAATATTCTGTGGAGTACGGGAAATGCTGAGAGGTATCATGGCATGGAAGGGGCCCTTTGTGGAGGGGACAAGCAGCAGTCCACCATATCTAACAGATACTCCTTCATGTCTAAGAAGTGGTCTCTGACCAGAGCTTTGAAAGACTCACTTCACAGTCTTCCATGAATTCCTCCTGGGTCTGGAATTTTCCACTGTTTGCGGGGGCATAACAGTAAAACTGTTATACACCAAAAAGGTAATATGTGACTGAATCATTATAGGCTGTTACGAGCCTCAATTATGAACTTGGTACAAAAATGTAACTAAATGGTCAATCAAGAACACTAATCACCTAAAGGACCAGTGAGTTGGTATTTAATCACTTTTATGTAGATTCTAATAGACTTTTTAAACCATTGCAGAGAGCAAAAGAAATCCTTGTTCAAAGCTTTTGCCACACACACAAAATAAACATAGTTAAATAAGAAGTTAATTCTCTTAGCTTAATCCCACAGAAAATTACTTGTTTGCAGACAAATTATCCACTCAGGATACTTTGGTATTTGTGGAGAGCTAGTCCTTCCCTCCAGCTCCCCACCTCCCTCCCTTCTCTTCTCCCAATCCAAACAAGAGGAACAGTCCCCTGAAATCAGGCCCTTCCTAAGAATTTTGACCTCCCAAGAGGAAGGGCTGACTTACCCTGTCCCAGCTGAAACACAGGCCCAGTTGGTCCAGCTGTTTCCTCATGTGTTTAATATTACTGTGAAACAAAGGAAAGCAAGTTTGATTTTGAGAGGGGTTAAAACCATAAAGAAACTATTCTTTGAGAACATGGAGGGAAACTGGAAAAGTATAGATGATTCAGAGGGGCTCTAAGTGTTATTTTGCTCTGGCAAAAAAGAAATAAAATAACCACTAAGAATCAGTGAAAATACCAATGTATTAGAAAATACTTTTTTTTTCTTCTTTTTTGAGAGTTACCATCTTCTTAGATTAGAAGAGACTCATTATTTGGAGACATACACAATCAATAGAAATAACAGTGGTCTTGGCCCTGGGAGATGCTCCTTCCTGGGCCATTCAGATAGACAACAACTCCTGGCCCGTCCACATGCCTGAATTTAGCACAGATTTAAGTCAAACAATTATAAGTCTTAAAGTGATTAGAGCTGGGTATAGTGGTGGATGCCTATAATCCCAGCGACTCAGGAGGACAACACAGGAGGATTGCAAGTTTGAGGCCAGCATGGGCAATTTAGTGAGAGCTTGTCTCAAAATTAAAAAAAAAAAAAAAATGTGTGTGAGTGTGGCAGGTAGCTGGGGATATGGCTTACGATAGAATGTTTGCCTAGCATGTACGAGGCCCTGGGTTCAATCCCAAGAACTATAAGAAAATTAAAAATCTAAATGAACAAATTGTGGGAATTCAAAGAAAATCATAAGAGTACTTTGTCAATCAAAAAACGAAAACTAAAACTGTCCAATATCTATGAAGTAGGGAGGAAACTGAGTTAATTAATTTATAATATGGAATAAGGAAATGCATCATTTTTTAAAAGGACTAACACATTTCAATGCTGCCTCTTTCAATTCAAGCAGACTTGAAAATATGAAAAACCATGAAAAGTCTTCTGTCATCTCTGATTAGCTAATAATAGCTTATTTATGAGCCAAACATTTTGTAGAAAAGTGCTAATCTTTATCTAGTCACATGAGGTAGGAATTATGACTATCCTAGTTTTATAGTTGGTAAACAAAGGCACAGAATAGTTAAGAAGTATGCTCAGAATAAACAGCTAGCAAGAAGGAAAGGCAGGATTCGCATCTAGGTGCTAACTACTATACTAAAGGGGCACCAAACTTTCTGTAACAGGCTAGAGGAATGTTTTTAGATTTGTAAGTCACATAGTCTCTGACACAACTACTCAACTCCACCATTGTATCATGAAAGCAGTGAGGGGCAATATGTAAATAAATGCACATAACTGTGTTCCAATAAAACTTTATTTATATTAAGAAGTAGGGATGGATTTGGCCCATAGGTCATAGTTTCCCAATCCCTACTATAGCTTACATCAAATTTGAGGTATATTTGATCATTTTATTTAAAATATCACCTCCTTTTTTTATTACTCCTATTAATCTAGAATTCACCATAAGTGGAAGAATAGAAACTAGGGGTTAAGAAGAAGAAAAGAAAAGTAGATATAACAGTAGAAGTCCAATAGTTCTAGAAAGTAGCCTTGGGCAAGGGAAAGCAGAGGGAGGTGAAAGACACTGGGGACAAACCCAGGAAGTGCCCTTTTATATCTCTGAGGAGTGAGGAGAAAAAGGTCTCAAGTCTTTGTAAAAGGGGCTGATGCTGTGGGCCCAGAAGATTCTGCTGTGTTCTGGTGTGAGGCGCTCAAGATTTTACCAGGAAGAAGAGGGATGGACACTGTTGGCCCACTGTACATGGAAGATGGCGGGGGGGGGGGGGGCGTGCTGGGGAGAAAGCCACAGCCAGCATCAAGTACCATGTATTTCCATATTGACTAAGTTCCCTTTGCTTGTCAATGATGAAGACAAAATGAACGTTTAGAGAAAATTACAATGTAGTGTTTGAATACAGGTCAAACTATGATCAACAAGACAAGAAGCATTAGAGAAATTTAACAAATGTAACTGTCATTTTTTCTCCCAAATGCAAACGCTCAAAGGACGAGTAACTTGGTAAATAACAAACATCAAAAGAGCATCTTCATGAAAACACCCCTCCTTCTCTGATATTTCTTAGATGAGAACACAGTGTGTTAGAAGACAAACACCAATACAGACAATCCTGTTTATTTCTTGGCAGGCTGAAGTATTTTGTTTGCTTGCTTTATTTTTCATGCATAGCCTGAAAAAAAAATGTTTCAGGTTTTTGTATACAAGTGTTTGAATATACCTGTCAACACATACCTTTGGGTCCAACTTTCTGGGTGCAAATTCCTCTCTATGGCAGCATTTTCAGCAGGCAATCCAAATGCATCCCATCCCATGGGGTTGATGACCTAGCACCGAGAAGACAAACATCAGCCACGGCAAATCACTAAGAGCTATGTGGGTATTCTCTTCTGGGCAACAAACAGCATCCCCTCCTGCTAACATTCTTGATTCCTTCTGGGTGATTTCTAACTATGTGTCTGAGAGCCACCAGGCTGCCTGTGATGTTCGAATGGAAGAGAATTAAGGTTATACGCCAAAGCGCCAATGGCAGTCATCTCTTGAGTCCTTAGTTGTTCTCATAAGTACTTTTTACTTTCTCCTGTTTGTATTGTCTGTAATGAACCCAAACTGTTTTTCTGAAATTGCAAAAAGCTTTCTTCAATTTCAAAAATATGTGCACATAAAATTTATAGACTTTCAAAATACTCATTCATATCAGAATTTTCCAGTTAAGGGGCTGTGTTGTCCAATATGGTAGCCATATATGTGGCTATACATTCAAGCTTAATCAAAATAAAATTTTATTTATTTATTTATTTTTTTGTTTAAATATTTTTTTATTTTTTTTTAGAGAGAGAGAGAGAGAATTTTTAATATTTATTTTTTAGTTCTCGGCGGACACAACATCTTTTGTTTGTATGTGGTGCTGAGGATCGAACCTGGGCCGCACGCATGCCAGGCGAGCGCGCTACCACTTGAGCCACATACCCAGCCCCTCAAAATAAAAATTTAAAGTTGGTTCTTCAGGCTCATTAGCCACTTTCCACATATGCAATAGCCACAATGGCCGATGGCTACATAATCAGATGGTGGAGATATAAAATATGCCATCGCCACAGAAAGTCCTGTTGGACAGAGCTGCACTGAATGTGCACCATGACTGATAACCAGAGATCCAGCTCTACCTTCACCTAAGCAGGTCCATCTGGAGAGGCCCAGGCCACTGTCTTTCTCCTGAACTCACCTGAGTCCAGCACCCATTCCCATCTTTTGAGTATCACTCAACACCTTACCTGAGCTCACTCCAGATCTGAGAGTTCTGTTGTTCCTCTCTCTTCCTCTCCCTCTTTTTCCCCTACCTGAACCAACACACTCTTTTGAAAGGCCCCCTCCCCATTTCTTCCTGAAATCCATCCCTTTCTTCCTACAGTAAGGAAGGGAATACACCACTACCAGGGATGTGGGAACACATAGCAGCAGACAGTAGGCCTCCACATAATAACCACTGAGACTGTATCTAAGTAGATCTTTTGAGCAAGCCCTATGCAGCATTCATACTAATTTGTAAAATGTCCTATATATTTTAAATTAATTGCAAACTACTTGGGCATAAGGAATGCTCTACATGTAGTTTCCTCATCTTTCCTCAGTCTGTCTTCTATAAATGGGGATAAATTGGTAACTTCATCAGATCATCGTGAGGATTAAATGAGTTAATATAGGAGAAGCACGGAGAATAGTGCCTGCCAGGTAGTAAGTAAAGTGCTGTGTGTAGTGTTGACCATTATTACTTTTATTCCTAAAGATTACTGCCTTCAAACCACTTCCTATAAGATATTTCCATTCTCTTAAGAGCAAAATCTCAAGATCTTGGAGCTTAAAGATTCTTTTGAGACACATCTTCTATTTTACCCCCTTATTTGAAGTGTAAGCAACTGTGGCCCAGCAAGACTGAGGAGCAACCACTTTGAGCCAGGATAGGCCACTAAGAAACTCCTTTCTCCAAATGGATGATTAGTTAGAGTGTAGTTGGCAGCTTCAACAGCAAATTCTCTAAACCTAACTTAACATGCTGCATATAGAAACAATGACGTGAAACACTGTTTACAGACACCAAGGATGGCCTCAGACAGCCAGGTCTCTGCCCCATCAGTTCCCCACTAGTCTCTGAAAATGATCCAGCCACAATGCCACAGACACAGCTTCTCTCCAAGCCAGTTTCCAGGATTTCTAGAAAGCAGCCCCTTCCAGTGGGCCATCTGACTGGCTGTCCACTGCCACCAGCAGGAGTGTAACCATGCAGAGAACCTGAGCTCATGCTCCCACTTCCTGGGATAATGAATATTCAGAGGCACTTGCTGGCGCCACCTCATCACCTACCCCTACAGCAGGACGGGACATTTTCAACTAAAGACATACACCATAAGAAATAAGACTCACTTAAAATTCTACTTCACATATATTCATGTGAGATACACCCATGTACTTCCCTAAGGGTGGGTTGCTTACAGGGAGCCTCAGAAGAAGGTTAGTGCCAGGCATCAGAAATTTTTACCTAAACAGAGCAGACCACACAGGCTCAAAGGGAGAGGTCCTTGGCCCTCCTTTCAGGGAAAGGGACCGAGCAGTTCTTCTTTCCCACATGGTTAATGGTTCACACCAGGTGCTTCGATGGAAAGCAGCCCAGCTGTTCTTGTCGCAGCTGGTTGGAGCAGAGCAGTCCATCAGCAGAAAGCAGCCATCTGTGAATTGGTCAGGGAGGAGCCTGTCTGATGGCCCTGGGCAAGGACACTGCCCTGAAGTAGATGTCACCATATTGGAGGTGGTGGGAGACTGGTCTCACCCAGACCTGCTCTCTGGAAGGGACACAGGCTCAGTAAACAAACATGCTATGGATCTCTCATGCTGGTTCTTGCTCCAGGGCAGCCTGGTTTGCCAGGTTCTGTGCTGTATTTCCCAGTTTGGGCCATCAGGGATGCCCTGGACTTCCCTGAGATGACTCCTAAGCTACTATTTTCAGTTGCTGCATCCATATTTCCTGCTTTTTTTTTTTAAAAAAATTTAATTTGTTCTTTTGGGTTACACATGACAGTAGAATGAATTTTGACATATTATATGCAGTATAACTTCTCATTTTTGTGGTTATACACTATGTGGAGTTTCATTGGTTGTGTATTCATATATGAACACAGGAAAGTTATGTCTGATTCATTCTACTATCTTTCCCATTCCACCCCCGACCTTTCCCCGATTCCTCCCTGTCCACCCCAGTGAACCTCCACTCCTCCCTCCACCCCTATCGTGAGTCACCATCCGCATATCAGACAGAACATTCAGCTTTTGGTTTTGGGGGACTGGCTTATTCACTTAGAGTGAACAAACTGCTTTTAACAAGTAGAACAACACAACACAATGACAAATCAAAGCCAAGCTGACCCTTACCCACTACTCTGCCCATTCCCAGCTCCTTAATATAACCAATAACCCCAGCCTTTGTATTCTTCAAAGCCTCCACCCTCAAACACAGACACAAACATGAAGACATGTATAGGAACTTGCTTATGTCTATGGAAATAGAATCTATTTATAATATATCACTTTATGACCTGCATTTTTTCATTTAACATTATATTGTGGATTTCTTTATAAAATCTGAAAATATGCATATATGTCTTTTTATTTAAAGTTCTACCAATCCCTGAACAGATCCATGCAGTTTTAGCAACCTAATTGGACACATCCCACTTCAGCTGAGAACCTGAGGTCTATTTTTCTCTTGTGAAATGTGACAGACCCTCTCTTGGGAGGTTTCATCCTCCCAAACAGCATCTCTTCATCTGGAAACTGTTTTTCCAATATCACAGGGTTCTGGCCTGGACCACCAATCATAAAGACCCTTCCTCTGGCTACAGGGGAAGCATATGCCTGAATCCTTCCTTTTCCAGGCTGGTCTGAAGCCAGGCCGAGTGCTGGGACAGGAGGAGACTCTCTTTTCTCCTTAGTCCAGGTGGCTCCCCAAAAGCTCCAGGTGACTCTGCCTCACCTCATGGAGATGTCTGAGAAAACAAAACAGAAGGAACTAGGAGAGCTAGAATGCAGCTGGCTTCAAGGAATTGGTCCCAATCCTGGTGAGCCTGTTCCTACAGCATTTCCTTGGATCCTGTGAGTTACATCAGGATCTGTAAAACCAAACAATCAAAACTTCCCTTTCTGCTTAAGCTGATCTGAATTGGGTTACAATCCCTGGCAGCCAAGAATCCTAAGACAAGTACCCTTTGGGACACAGCTTTCCCTTGAATACTGCTTGATCCATAGATGACAAACACTCTCCTGTGATCGCAATTAAGTTTTGCACTTCTTTCTCTTTTTCTTTTAAAGTTTCAGAAGAAAAAAAAAAAAATCCAATGCTAGGGGACATGTGCTGGATTACTTGAAAGTTCTATAATACTTCCACGGACAACACCTGAGTTCTGCTTCCAGCTGCGCTGAGAGTCTCTTAGGACTGCTTCACTGGCAGAATAATGTAACTGTTGTGTAACTGTTCCACAGAAAGGGGAAAACTTAATTACCACTTGGTGTCTTTGTCAGAACTGCCAAAATGGCACGGATTCAATGTTTCTGCCTATTAACATTCTGTTAGGCGCCATCCATATTTTTAAATAAAGTCAATACAGAGACTGTCACAAAAAACCCGTCTGGATTTACGTAATATACTTATTCACTTCTATTTCTGTTTTCAGATGGAATGAACATGAAAAGATATTCTTAGTTCACATGTTTTCCAAGCTGTCTATGAATATGAAATTAGAAAAATCTTCAAAGTTTCTTAATATTTCAGATTCTTATTGAAATTAAAAAAAAATCACACTAGGCAGAAGAAAAGAAGACAGAGTGTGAGAAAGACCTTCTGCATCATGAAGTCAAGTGGCAGTTCTGTCCACCACAGGTCAGATCACTGAAATAAAGGTCCAGTGATCTGGGAAGGGTCCCCTTGATCTTATATCCTGGCTTCCCAGAGCCCCATAAGCAGGTGCAGAGCTCACTCTTATGCTATAAAATGATTCACTCCTGTTGGGGTGGGGGATAAACCGAGGACCTGCAGCAGGATTACAACATACTCAAACCTGCTTCTGTCTCTCAAACAGCAGATTCTATTTTCTGGTAAAATTGTTATGGCTCGTTTACGTGAGAGACAATGTGACAGATGCTTCCTTTGCCAGCCTCATTCATGTCTTGGTCTCTTAAATGTTATTCAGACTAATTACCCCATTCTAGGCATTAGATGCTGCTCTGGGCTAGGGAAGTAGTTCAGTGGTAGAGCATGTACTTAGCATGCAGAGGCCATGACCTGATCCCCAGCCCTGCAGAAAAAAACAAAAACAAAAACAAAAACTGTAGTTTCTTGTCCTTGGATTCTCTATACCAAGACTGTCCAAATCATTCACTAGAACTTTAAACCCTCAGGCTGAGGATATAGCTCAGTTGGTAGAGTGCTTGCTTGCATGCACAAGTGCACAATGCCCTGGGTTAGATCCCCAGTAACAAAAAAAAAAAAAAAAAAAAGAAAAGAAAAAAAGAAAAAACAAAACTTTAAACCCTCCTTTTGGTTTTAAAATTCATAATCCTTTCTATCACCCTAACTTGTTTTAGTTCTTCCTTAGTTAAAGAAGTAACTGCAGGGGGCTGGGGTTTTGGCTCAGTGGTAGAGCACTTGCCTAGCATGTGTGAGGCACTGGGTTCAATTCTCAGTCACTGCATATAAATAATAAATAAAAGGTCCATCAACAACTAAAAAAAAAAAAAATTTTTTTTAAAAAGAAGTAACTACACCTCTAACTTACATGTGCTAACTAGGCAATTTACCCCACCCCACTCCCACCAAAAAAAAAAAACAACTGGCATCTGGATTTATACACTAGGGCTCGCCTGAGTGGTCTCAGTTTCCTAGGAGTTAACCTATTCTTGGGTATGAGTACTTTCTGCAGCTGTAGAATATTTTTCCAGATATTTCATTTCTTTTTTACATCTATTGAAGAAGACATACTTTGAGACATACATCATATCAATTTGGAACAATGGGAACATGACATTGCAGAGAGCGGCAGATGACTAGAATGATAATTTTAAAATAATAAATGCAAAAATATTCAGAGACTGAATTAAGAAGTCCCAATAGCTGAACAAAAAACCCATACAATAAACTTCCAAAGTCTGAAAAACCATCAATTCCACCAAGTTCTTATAACAAATACTTAAAGTATGTTAAACTGAGTGAGAAGCCAAGGGGACAGGGGACCACCCAGAAAGTCAGAAGAACAAGATACCACTGCAATGTCTGCACTGAGACAAAGGGAGAAGCATTCAGCAGAGCCCAAAGGGTGACATCAGCTCAGCAGCTCGAACAGGCTCCTGGATAGAACTGGATTAGTGGGAGAGATGGAACCAGGGCAGGGAGGGAGGGCCAGAAATTCCCTAGATTCTCCCTTCCTCCTGCCCTCCAATCTCACCCAGATTTCCTATTGTTCAAAACCAGCTAGAAGCCAATGGACATCACAGCTTGGGAAACAGAACCAGAGGGGTCAGCCTTCTGCCACAGAAATCAAAGCAAGGAATGGCTCTGACAGCAAACTGGCCAAGGACAGTGTGGGAACACTAATAGGACCACAACCCTACCATGATGTGAGATCTCAGAGGAGTCAGGAAAGCTAAGATGCAGGCCAGAAATCAAGGATGGAGGCAAATGGTGGTAGAACCCTGGAGAGGCCAGGGCAGAGCCCAGGGTCCAGCCCTGGAGAGGCCTGGAAGCTGGCTAATAGCCATCCAGGCAAGACTGCCTGCCTTCCTACAGCTGAGCCAGGGTGTCTCAGAGTTGGCAGGTGGTTGGAGGACAAGCAGTCTAGAAGAGAGGGACAGAGGAGAGAGCACGTTCCATATGAAAGAGTACAGAAAAGACTCTGGCAGGACATGCTGTGGAAAATGCCAGGGTCACTGGCTGGAGGAGTCTGCTCAAAGTGGGAGGGTGGTCAAAGGAAGCCAAGCCTTATCTACGTTGTGTTTCTTTTTAACAGGGGCACTACAGAATTTTACGTACAATTTAAAAATACTTTAAGAAGAAAAAAAAAATAAACAGGCAAATGGACAGTTGTTCTCCAACACAGGAAGCAAGCAAGATCAGAGAGAGCGAAAGAGTGTGGAGGCCGATGGGAAGGAACCTGCCCGGTGGACAGAGGTAGCGCCATGTCACTCACTACCAAGGGCCAGCCAGTTCCCTGGAAATAGCCAGCTCTCTCCCTCTCATCATAAGACAAAACTTTACATCTGAAATCAGTACAGCTTCAGACTGAGAGCAACCATGGTTACTGCTTCTCAAAAACGGCTATTCTCAGAGTACCGTGGCGTCTTTGGAGTAGGTTCAACACTATTTCCAAGAAATAAGAAACAGAACATTTAATTTTGTTAGCAAGTACAATAACCTGCATTATTACAGATTGGATATAAAAATCAAATGAATATTTCAGAATAAAAAACAAAACAAATGACGGTACCTAAACTCAAAGCAGCAGACCTCCTCTGGGAATGTGGAGGGACGTGATGGGCAGATGAATCAGTCAGTTTCCAATCAAGGGCCTGGACTGGCCATTCAGCCTCCCCTTGAAATTACATCTGCAAGGATAAGCCCTGGAAATCCACTATCTACTTTCTGATGCTACAGAGATTTGAAAATTTGAAAACTAAATGCCATACGCTGCACTCTCTGGGCACTTCATAAACACCTGTTCACTGGCAACTGAAAGGCCGAGGAGATGTACACTACCGTTCACTCGCTAAGAACTCCCCTTGCTTCCTGATATTTGTGGGTAATTACATTATGGTTATGCAGCTGCCAGACTCATAGCCTCAATTTTCCTCCTCCTCCACAGTGAATAGCAAAAAGGCCCAAGCAGAAAACTATTTGGACAATGCCTGGTGGCTTTTTGCCTAAGACTAATTAGTCCAAGCCCAACTCTGTGAGGGGGACTTGGCACTTTGATGCTTTCATCACCCAGGATTCTGGACCAGAAGGTGCTGGGGAGACCAGCCGAGGTGGGAGGCGGGCAATTTTATTTTCTAACCATCTGTGCATACAACATATGAAAACACAACAAAATCACCATATGGAGCTGAGCTTTAAATATGTCATCAGACGTTCTATGAGTTTGAGAAGCAACCGACTGGCAGGCACTGCAGCCTTCGCTGATTACTGAGATTTACCTCTGGCTTCAAATGGCCGTGTTCAAATGTGCAGAGCTCAAGACGCCCTTTGATGGCTATTATTAATTGGGTTATCCTCAAAAAGTGCACTACAGTTTCTAAAGGGTTTTCTCATCGATTGTCTCACACAAATCTTGCAACAAATCTGTGAGATGGGTAAGGCAGGTGTCGTCACTGTTGATTCCTGATTGACCTGTGCCACTCGGTTTACACAGTCCACATCTCATCCATGTCCCCAGCAGCATTAACTGTTTATGACCTTCAGTTTTTTTCTCACTTCCATGTGAGCTGTGTGCTTTTTTTTTTTTTTTTAAAGTACTGGGGATACAACTCTGAGGGGCTTAACCACAGAGCCACATCCCCAGCCCTTTTTTGTATTTTATTTAGACATAGGGTTTCACTGAGTTGCTTAGGGCCTCATTATGTTGCTGAAGCTGGCTTTGAACTTGCAATCCTCCTACCTCAGCCTCCTGAGCCACTGGATTACAGGAGTGTGCTACCATGCCTGGCTGTGAGCTATGTTTGAACCTAGAGAACCACATCCACTTTTTGCCCTGCAGAGTACTCCATCTTATTCATTTCAGTGCCAAACCTGGAGGAGGACTTGTGTCATAATTACCTGATGGATCATTTAAACTGCAGATTCCTGGGCCCCATGCCTGCCTTTCCAGCAAATTCCTCAGAGGATCATTATGTTTAAGAACTTAATGTTTAAGAACCACTGCTGGACACAGAAAAGCTGACCAAGCATAAATGCCTCTATGCCCAAACTGGCAGCAGCAACTTTGTATTACAGGCTCAAACTCCAGGGCCCTGCACATGCTAAGCAAACACTCCACCACTGAGCTACATCCCTCGCCCTTTTTATTTTTTTGTTTAATTTTAAAACAGGTCTTGACTGGCCTCAAACTTGTGACCCTCCTCCCTCAGCCTCTCCAGCAGGTGTGCGCCACTGCACCCCACAGAGTTTAACTTTTCATTCATTATTTGCCATACATGAGCCCAAAGACTTTGTCATGGGCATTTGAGAGTTTTCAAATTTGAAAAAAAAAAAATTATATTTGAGTAATAAACACTTATTCTAGAACTTATTCTAGACTTAAAGAAAGGAGTTGTATGCTTTAAAGAATATCCAGGGACTCCATCAACTCAAAAATGGTTGAGGCTTACCAAACTGTGAACTCCACAGCAACAAAGGACCCCATAGGGTGCAGATATACCAAAAATGATGGTCCCCATGACCATTAACACTTGACATGCATTAAACACAAAAAGAGTTAGAGAGACCTTTCCTGCCCCTGTGAAGTTCACAATATATTATTGGACAGATAAAAACAACAACACATGGAGAACACAGGGACTTAGCTAAAGTGAGTTTTCAGTTCTGACTGTAAGTGTACTTCTTGATAAATGTGAGCTGGAGATTTGAGGTATAAATTGATGGTAGAAGTATAACTTTAAGGGACCTTGAAGAATGATGAGGCTTGCTTACAGAGGACAGTGAGAGGTACTCCAAGAAGGAGAAACACGGGTAAAAACCACAGAAGTGAGAACAAGGACATTCCTCTATTTTGAGATGAGTTTGTACTTAGTTAAGGGTTGTGGATTCAGAAGGCCTAGGAGGACAGGTTAGGTAGGATCATTGCAAAAAGAAAACTGAAGCAGTGAACAACTTTGGATTCTGTTAAAAATATTTATATGAAGCATGCAGGACATAGTTTAAGGGTACTAGAGAGGAGGGATGCAATTAGGGAGAGTGGCACGGGTGCTTCCTGGTTACTGGCAGAGACAAAGAAAGACTGCTCCATTGCTGGCACAGTAAAAATGCCAAAGGCTGAAATCTGAGCCCAAGTAACATAGCTCCCCAAGTGACAGAGTTGCCTTTTAATGAGGCATGACAGCATGCTTGAGTGCGGGACCACTGGGACCCAACAGCTCTGAGTCACACCCTAGTTCTCTTTCACTCTTGGGTGGTGCGGCAGGATGGGGGACTCATCTTTCACTGGGGGAACTGAGATGATCCCAGCTTTCAGGCATGTTTGTGAAGGCACAGGAGGTCACTGGGATTGAGGGTAATTAATTGCACTCTGATCTCATTCTTCTCCTTTGTACAATCTATTAGTTGCTATGGGAAGAAACCACAGAAAAAGCTACCTTGAACTTTGAGTCATCATTCTTGCCCATTCTCAAAGCTAAACTATGATCCATAGTCTGGCCAGCCTCACAAAATGCAAAGACAAACCACAGACTGAAAGAAGATATTGATACTACATTCAGCTAACAAGGAATCAATAATCCAGACTATATAAAAACTCCTATAGAAAAAAAAAAAAAAGAAATAAAAACTCCTATAGAGCAATAGGAAGAAGACACACAATGCAAGAGGAATTTAGAAATAATATGAGCAAGCCAATCAGGGAAGAGGAAGCTTACATAGACAATAAACAAGAAAAACATCTCAGTCTCCCACAGACAGTAATCAGGAAAGTATAAACTAAAAGCACAAGTGAAAACTGGGGGTATAGTTCAGTGGGCATCCTGGGTTCAATCCCCAGCACCAAACAAAAAAACAAACAAACACAGTTGGATGCTAATTCCTATATACTAATAGCAGAGATTAAAAAGTCAACACTAGTATTTGTTGTCAAGGATATATAACAGTAAAAAAATATATATATATCATTCTTTACTAATGGACATATAAATCACCAAGACTTTGGAGAGCAATTGGGTGGGATGTAGTAATGCTGAGGCTGTTCACACTCTACCTAGCCAGGCCACTTCCACAGGCTGACAGGTCCAGCACAAGGGTATTCACTGGACATCCTTGGGAAACAACTTGAAAATCAATGTGAAAATGGTTAATTAAATATTGTCAAATAGCACCCAAAATGGATGAACTAACTCTAGAGCCACAGAAAGGATAAATCTGGAACTAGTGAGTAAAAATATATGTAAATACTAATCAGATACCTTCTATATTAAATTAAAAACACAAAACTACATGTAAATGTGTGTGTGGTATGTGTGTGTATCCTTAAACAATATATAGAGTAAACACATGAAAATATAAAGGCAAAGCCTTGGGAGAGTGGTTACTTAGCAGTGAAGGATGGGAATGTGACTGTTGAGAGGAATAGCTGAATACTTTTTTTTTTAAAGTATTGAGGCTAACAGGATTAAATGGTACTATATGTTACATCAGGATGGTAGGTTTGAGTATCTGTGGATCTGAATACTTCTATGTTGGAAATGTCCATAGTTTTTAAAAGTATCACATTAAAATAAAAGGAACAGATGAGACTACCTAGGAAAGTGAGTAGAGAAAAAAAGATGAAGTGCTCCAGAATAGAATCTGAGGCAGGGTGGCCAAATTCCTTGAAAAACACAGAATCTTAATACTGACACAGAAAGAAATAGACAATCTAAATAGTCCTATTAGAGAAACAGAATTTGTAATTTTAAAACTTGCCCCAAAGAAAACTCTAGGCCCAGATAGCATCACTCATGAACGCTAACAAACGATTAAGAAAGAAATAATAATAACATATACCACTTTCAGAAAATAGGAAGAAGGGAATACTTTGTAGGTCAAAGTGATGCATGCCCATAACCCCAGCTGCTCAGTAGGCTGAGGCAGGAGAATCTCAAAGTTTAAAGCCAGCTTGGGTGACATACCAACACCCCATCTCAAAATAAAATAAAAAGGGCTCGGGTTGTGGGTCAGTGGTAGAATGTCTGCCTAGTATGCATAAGGCTGTGGGCTTAATCCCCAGGACTCCCCTCTATGTTGCCTAGAAAGAGGAGAAAATTCCATAGCTTGTTTTATGAAGCCAGCATAACCTTAATTCCCAAGAAAATGTCAGATCAATATTTCTCATATACACAGGGAAATTAGCAAATTGAATACAACAATATAAACATCTTTTAAAATATTTATTTATTTATTTTTAGTTGTAGTTGGACACAATATCTCCATTTCATTTGTTTATTTTTATGTGGTGCTGAGGATCGAACCCAGGGACTCGTGTGTGCTAGGCTAGCACTCTACTGCTGAGCCACAACCCAGCCCCTAAACATCTTTAAATCATGGAAAAAAGGTAATGTTCCTCAAGAATGTTTTACTATTGTTAAAAGTAAACTAAGATAATATACCACATTAATGGATAAGAAAGGGCATTTGACGAAAATCAACATTCATGATAAAAATTCTTAGCAAGTTTAGTAATAAAAGAGAACTTCCTGAACCTGACTGTGAGTATGCAAAGATGGAATGAAATAGGGGAAATTATGGAGTAAGTTGGGAGGAAGAAGCCAAGATACAAGAGGAAAACTCAGAGAGTGGAGTCTGATGCCAAGAGAACAGAATGGTTCAAGGAAGAAACATGCCACTGATTGCATATCGCCGAGGCTGAGGAAGATGAGGACAGGGGACACATCTGCAGAGGTCACTGTGGCCAGAAAGACTCACTACATGAGGTACTCCACATTATACTTCCCATAATGCTGTTCTTGGTGTGTCTTAGAAGTACCTCACACATCTTCATTCAAGAACAAAGCAAGCCAACAAACTAACAAATTAATAGGGCAGAGTTGGCTAAATTTTTCATAGGCCTACTGCCTGATTTTCAACCTAAAATTCCAGTGTTTCTATTTAATAGAGTAGAAAACCAAGGGTTTAGAATAAAACTGGTGTTCATTGACCATTTATTGATGAATTAATCAATACACATTTCAGATTTTGTTTGGCAGTCCCAGATTAGATATTTCTGCCCTCTTTAGAGTGAGGATCATTAAGCTCAACTTGAGTTCAAGCCCACATGATCTCAGGGACTTGTCCAGACACTGGGCAAGATTTGAAAATGACAGGGAAGTTCAATAAGTCTTCTTTCATATGGTTGACAGTAAACTGAGGTGAGTTTTTTTTTTCTCTTTTTTCCCCCCTTTCTACATCACTTAAAAACAGCCTGACCAAGTTTGCTGGTTACATATGGAATGCTCTGACTTAACATGAAGTATGAAAATTAGCAAGAAATTAATTGCAATGTAACTTAAAAGGACATCTCCAAAGGACAGCTTGTCATCTTAAAACACAACAACTAAATCGACAAACAGAAAACAAAAAACCTAGGAGTCTGCTGATCACATAGCCTAAGATACCTTAAACCAAATAATAAATAGTGACTTCAAGAATAAGGCCCAGATCCAGGCTGAGCACAGACACTATGAACTGTAGACAAGAATATGCAGTCAAGCTGCTTCTCAGAGGGCAGCTTTGTGCAGCAGGCACCACGCAGAAGAGAGCGGGGATTCATTTATTAAATGGTAGTGAATCACTTTCCTGAGCAGCTCAGAGTAAATCAGATCAGTATAAATAATAATTACAGCTATCACTTGATAAAGGGATTATTATGTGCTAGATACAAGCACCATACATGCACCATCTCATTTAACCCTTCCAACAACCCTAGAGGGAGGAATTATTGTTATCATTATTTTCCTCTTTCCTTTCCATTCCTTTCTTTTTCTCTTTCTTTCATTTTTCTTTTTCTTTTTTTTCATGCTGGGGATCAAGCGCCTTGCACATGCTAGACAGCACTCTACTACTGAGCTACAGCCCTGGTCCATCCCTATTTTTAAAATGTGCAAAGTGGGATTCAGAAACACTAAATGACTAAACAGGATCACACAGCTAGAAAGTGGTACAACACCATTCAAACCATGTCCAATTCCTGGGTCCAGCCTGACTGTGAACTTCAGCGATGGTAGGAAGACACCATTTAACACTTGTCTTTTGAGTCTGAGCTGCCTGGAAGGATCCAGCTCCTCTGGGCCTAGGGCTCTGCCATGAGCTTCTTCTGCAGCATCTCATCTCATTCAAAGGAATTAGAATCCCACATATACACCCTCAACCTTCCCCGTACCCTATCATCAATGCTTATGCTTTGCTATAAATATTTAACCTTCAACAATTTGCCTGCACTCACTAATTGTTCAAAATAAGTTGGCATAAGTAATAATAACAATAACAGCAAGACAAATCTAGTTGAAGGATCACTGTTAGTTAAGGAACTGAATTTTAAGGGACTTAAAACAGTGTGGCTTAGCAATGGCGTATTTGCCTAGCATCTGCAAGGCCCTAGGTTCCATCTCCAGTCAAGGAAGGATGGAAGAAAGAAAGGAACAAAGGGAAGGAGGGAGGGAAGGAAGGAAGTAAAAAAGGTAGGAAGAAAGGAAGGAAGGAAGAAAAGAAATTTTATTTTAGTAAAAAAGCCAATTCATTCTGACCTCTTTCTAACAAACCACAGAAATAATGGCAAGCAATATGAGGGAAAAATAACATGTGATATAACCATAAATCTTTTGACCATCTGAGACAGAATGCAAATCTCTAAGTTTGGCAGTATACAGCTATTAACTCCTCGACAGACACATCACAACTTGACCTCATTTTTAAGGAATACTTCTTGCTGTCAATTTTAGTTCAGCAAAAACCTTCAAACTAATTATGACATAAGATGCACTTACCTCTCTAAAGAAAAAAAGCTTTATAAAAAAAACTGGGAGGTGGCAGATAACACCTGTATAGACCCTGACAAGTTAATAACAGCAAACACCAGTGGAGAGCCAGTAAATGTTGAACAACTGGCTTTCAGGGGGAAAAGCACTCATTTGTAGGTTTGCTGATTTCCAAGGTGTAAACACTCCTACCATAGTGGATTTCAAACTACCCAGATGACTAAAAACAAAATCGAATAGGGATGTATACTTCTAGCTTTCAGGATCTGATGTGAGTAGGATCCTGCCCACAGATGACAACTGCCAATATTTATTGGTAACATACTGTGGTCCCTAGTCATGGCCAATAGGGCAGGTACAATTTTATCTTCATTTTAAAGATGAGAGAAAACTGGGTCTTGAAGAGGTTAATTAACTAGTCAAAGTTTGCACTGGCATTTGAATCCTGGGAGTCCACTTCAATGGTCCAAGCTCTCAGCTCCTCCTCCATCTTGCCTCTTTCCATAGGTGGTTAAAAGATAATTTGGTTACTATCACCCCATCTTATAGTTGATGTCTTGCTAAAGAGTAAAGAGCAGGTTCTAGGGTAGTGGGCAGTGGGGTAAATAGGACTGACCTACATCAGCCACAGAAGGGCGTTTCTCCTCCTCTCTCCTGATAAATTTCACCTTGCCTTTAAGATTCATGTCAGAAGTTTCCTCTTTATCAGAGCTTTCCCAATTCCCCAAATAATATTTTCCAAATATATTTTCTTATAAAATTTTATTTTTTCCCATTATAAAATAAATGCTTGCTCATTAGAGAATGTAAAAACATCTAACATAAAGGGAAAAATCTCTCTCGTGGCCCCATCTGCCATTCACAGCATGCTCTAGTTTGCATCTTAAATGTCACCCAAAGGCCCATATATTAGTGGTATTGGGAGCTGATGGAACCTTTAAGAGGTAGGGCCTAGTGAGAGGTCTTCAGGGGCTGGGGGTGTTCCCTTGAAGGGGATAGTGAGACCCAGACCCTTTCCTTCCTATGTTTCACTTCCTGGCCCATGAGATGAACCATGCTGTGCCATGTGTTGCCCACCATTTGCCATCTGCAGCAGAGGTCTAAAAGCAGTGGGTCCACCTAATGGTGAGAAGGAAACTCTAAAGTCAGGACCAAAATAAACCTTTTCTTCTCTATAAGTTGATGATCTCAGATATTTGTCAAAGTGCTAGAAAATTGACTAACACACAGGATTTGATTCATTTTTCTATTGTGGGTTTCATTCCCCTATATAATGACTATTTATGGATGGGGTGACTCCTTCTGGGAAGACATGAGGGTTACCCACATTTGTATCTCCACCCTTAGCGCAACATGCAATTCATGGCTGTCTTCCCAATTAATGTAGGTGCTTGATTATGATGTCTTCTATGCATAAAAGGAAACACCAAGCTTTTCAATTCAATCCTCAAAGTCATTCTAATAATAACTAAAGTTGGCTGTCATCATTTATCTTGAGCACATGCCACTACACTCTTGTCCTGAGTGGCAGAAGAGGGCTGTCTCAGCAGGCATCTTTCCTTACCTGCATTCCTCTCATCTTCTGGAACCGTGCGATGGTGTCACTGATAGTGTAGACACGCACGTGGCCCATATGCAGCTTGCCAGAAGGATAAGGGAACATGGAAAGCACATAAAACTTGGGCTTTGATTTCTAGGAAAGAATAACAAAGGATGACAATGAGTATTTATTAAGCATTTTCTGGGAACTCTGCATGCAGTAATACTTTGGCACTTTATTCAAGGTAACAATTTAACATTTAAAAAATTTCCTTTGAATAACTCTTCTCATTATGTAAATTGACAAAAACATTAAAAACCAAAATTCAAAGCCCTGGTTTAAGCTAAAAAATGTCCAAAATAACACTGAACAACCTCAAAGTACTAATTACCTGTATATATTTTTAATTTTGTTTTTTCTCTTCTAAAAGCTTCTTTTTTTTTTTTTTTTTTTTTTTTTTAAGACAGCTTCTATCTAGGTCATAAAGAACTGTTTTTCCAAATGAAGCTCTATCATATATATCCATATGATTCAAGGAAACAATAGGTGAATTACATAGATGAGACATCTCTAAAAATGGAGCCCCTTCCTAAATTCCCTTTGGTGCATTCAACATTAAGAGCAGGATCATAAATACCTGTTTGGATCCTGAATTTCCCCACTGTATTGTGAGTTTATCTTTCAATAGAAAAAGTTGAAGTAGAAAGTCATGAGAAAAATCTTAACCAACAAAAGCTAAAGGTTGCTGTTTTCCAGGGATGACAGACAGAATTATGGAACTCTCCAGCTTCCAAAGCAGCAAGATCATGAGAAACACAGGAAATCTGTACATTGGCCTGAACAGAGTGAAGACATAGCAGGTGGTTTTTACTAGGTCACTGACTTTTGGTACCTGGGCTATTGCATTGGTAAGATGGTAAATGTTGTCAAGAATCTGTACACATGAGGAAAAAATGCTCCAAGGGAAATGTGGGAGTCACTGAATTGATTCTTCTTTGGGGAACCTTCTTAGGGGAACCTGTTGTTCAAGGGCAAGTACTGTGGTTTCATTTTTGTTTGTTTGTTTGTGTCTGTGTGGTGCTCTGTATGGAAACTGGGGCCTTGTGCATACTAGGCAAGTGCTCCACCACTGAGTTCCACCCCAGCCCAAGGACTGCTTTATCCACCTCTCCAGCCTCCCAACAGGAGTTTAATAACCTTTGGATAAATGTTTTGTTGGCCTCTGTTGGAACACTTTTTACCAAAGGGCATTTTCCCCCAGAAAAACCTTACAAATCCTGTCTGGGTAATGGGAGGCTTTCCTTAAACCCTCCCAGGGTGTGTGTTGGGAGTGGGAGGTCCCCCGACAACAGGAACTGCTTCTGTTGGTCACTGAGGGGGGACCATCTGCTGCTACCTCTGTTGGGTTTCTCTCTGCCTTCTAGGTCTCCCTTTTGGTCCTTAGTCTCTTCCCAGAGGACTGCAAGACTTCTTTGAGGCTTTGTTTTCCCCAAAGTAATAGAAACAAAGGAAAAACAGAATATTCATAACCCTTCTTGTGTACAGGTACAGGAGAATAGTTTTAAAATATTGTTTGCCAAGCACATGCATAACTGACAACGGACAGAGCCAACTGTACTCAGGTGAGTAGAAGACAAAAGAAATCAGGCTCTTGCCAAGTTCTTGTCTTTCCTTTTTTTTTCTATTTTTGGTGGTACTGAAGATTGAACCCAGGGGCACACTACCCTCCAGCTTTATCCTCGGCTCTTTCTCCATTTTTTGCAGTACTGAGGATAAAATCCAAGGACAATTCACCCCTGGGCAACATCCCCAGTCCAGTTTATTTGAGGCAATTTTATGGTTTAGATATGAGGTGTCCCCCAAAAGCTCATGTGTGAGACAATGCAAGAAATTTCAGAGGTGAAATGATTGGGTGGTGAGAGCCTTAACTTAATCACTGGATTGATCCACTAACTGAGTGAAAACTGCAGGCAGAGAGGGTGTGGCTAGGGGACGTAGGTCACTGCAGGTGTGACTTTGGGGTTTACATTTTGTTCCCGTTGAGCAAGAACTCTCTGTTTCCTTGTTGCTATGTCCTGAACTGCTCTTCTCTGCCCTGTCCTTCCACCATAATGTTCTGCCTCGACTCAGGCACAGAGCTATGGAGTCAGCCACCAATGCACAGAACCTCTGAAACCGTGAGTCCCAAATAAACTTTCCCCCCTCTACATTGTTTTTGACAGGTCTCTTGGTCACAGCAACAAAAAAAGCTCACTAAATTGCTGAGACTGCCCTCAAATTTGTGATCCTCCTGCCTCAGCCTCCCGAGAGACTGGGATCAGCTAGGATTGCAGGTAAGCACCACTGCACCCAGTTCTTTAGAAGTTCTTTGACTTCCTTCAACAAAGAAGGTATAAAACTTTAACAGAAGCACTAATATGTGGAAAAAAACAACTAAAATGGAACATCTCCTTGCACTGACTATCCTTTAGAAGTTACCAAGGTAAGGAATACTGCCTGGAGGAAAGGAACAAATAAGGCATCTAGAAAATCTAGAAAATCATCTGAAACTGCTGAAATGACAACCAAATGGGGTGGTGAGCAGGATACAGGTCATGCCCTTTGATTAGAAAAAGCTCAGGAGTGTGACAGCTGAGATTCAGGGGTCAGTGGGAATTCAGCTATTAAGAAGGGGAGTGGGGCTGGGGATGTGGCTCAGGGGTGGAGCGTGTGCCTATCACACAGAGCCCCAGGTTTCTATCCACAGCACCAGGCAAACACAACAGGTGACAGAAAATCCTCTCAGCTTATAAACAAGTCCCTCAAGGGAACGGCAACAACTTATTCTTTAACTTAATGCAAAAATCAAAGCAAGAAAACTCTTCATTTTTTCCAAAATCTTTTTTTTTTTTTGGTACTGGGGATTGAACTCAGGAGCACTCGACCACTGAACCACATCCCCAGCTCTATTTTGTATTTTATTTAGGGACAGGGTCTCATTGAGTTGCTTAGTGCCTCACTTTTTTGAGGCTGGCTTTGAATTCATGATTCTCCTGCCTCAGCCTCTTGAGCCACTGGGATTACAGGTGTGCGCCACCACACCTGGCTTAAAATCTTATTCTTTCCTACAACGGATGAGGCCTATTGCCTTTCCTTTTGGAATTTTAGGGATATGGGAAAACACCTTGTTAGAGTTCTTTGGGAATGAAAGAAATAGAATGTTATTTGTTGACATATGCTATTTCTAGTTTTTCCTGTAGTTTTTCCTAAAACATTTTTCTTATATTATAATCACCTTATTTTATTATACTAACATTTACTTTGTTACATTACCCTTATTTAACAATCTTGCCTCAAACATTTTCCTTATACATCTTCTTCTCTAGCATCTCCTGTTTGTTCAATGAAGATTTAATTACTAGCAAAATCAAACTAAGTCAAACTCCAAACTTATAAAAGATGTACAGAGAAGGACTGCTAGCAAGTCTTTAATATTCATGAATATTTTTGTTTATTGCAATAAATGTATTCAGCCTACTGCCTGTCTCTGCCTTTTGCTTTTCTGTTTGAATTAAGTCATTTTCCTCTGTGACAATGAAATGAGTTCTATCATCTGGGGGTGGAAAGGAGAGAAGTTATGGGACTTTGTTATGATTGAGCAGAAATCTGATTGAAAGGGAAATTTTCAAAATTATATAAAAGTCTAAAAATTTAAGCCTTTAAGATAAATTAAGATTATAAGCATTGGGGAGAGGAGGATTTTTATAACTGGGTCCTATTATTTTTGTCAGTTTCTGACTTCAAAAGATGACGTCTGCCTCTGTGTGGCTCATGCTCTGAAGCTGTCGCTGAGACTAGAGGGTGGCAGAATCAAAGGAGCACCCCACAGGAGTGCAGGGCCCTAGCTGTCATCCTAGCTTTGCTACCAGCTGTAAGGCCTTAGACAAATTCCTGTGCCTTTCTGGGCTCAGTTTGTTACCTATTAATCAAAAGAGAGGCAAAAGAAAGTTCCAAGCAGCTGGGTGCGGTAGCACATGCTTGTAATCCCAGTGGCATGGGAGGCTGAGGCAGGAGGATCACAATTCAAAGCCAGCCTCAGCAACTTAGTGAGGCCCTAAGCAACTCAATGAGTCCTTGTCTCAAAATAAAATATAAAAAAGGGCTGGGGATGTGGCTCAGTGGTTAAGCACCCCTGGGTTCAATCTCTGGTACCAAAAGAAAAAAAAGAAAGTAAGTTCTAAGTAAAAGCACAAACTCAGGAATGCAACAGGCCTGGGTTGGAATCCTGGCCCTGCCATAGGCTAGCTGTGCATCTTGGCAAATGACAACTGAGCTTTGGCTCTCTTACTCCCCAAATGAGAAGAACAATACCTATGCTCAGGGTTGTTCCAGGATTAAAATGAAATAATTGATGGAAAGATGGCACCTGGCACATGGTAAAGAGCTCATCAAATGGCAATTCTTTTTTAAATGGTGATTAGGATGAGATGATAAGACATCTGACTCACTGGGGTGGATTTCAAATGTACCCAATACCACAAGGAGACTGACTATATATAAATGCTTCAAAAATCCCCCAGCACCCAGTCAGAGTCTCAGCTCCTGATAAAGATAAACTACATGTTCTTTTATCCACTTGTATCTTTTATTTATATAACACTTCAGTTTGTAAAATGTGGTCAGACACATTTCTCATTTCATTTTCAAAACAATTCTGTGAGATAAACAATGCAAAGAGCTTGAGAATCAAGGAGGTAAAATGATAGCCCTAGATCATAAGAAATCACTTCTTGGGATGTGCAGTGTGACAACCCTTCAGGTCCTCACTGGGTGCACTCTCTACTTCCCTCTTCCTGACATGGTACCCACAGGGTCCCACACAATATCCCTTAGGCCATTTCCCACATTATCAAACCATAGTTTATTTTCTTCCATTTAATATTTTTAAAAAATTATATGCTTAAGATGAATGAGATGTCACAAAGGCAGTAAGCTACAACTTCAAAATGTTTAGAAGTCACTAAATTATAATCTAAACTGAAACGGGTAAAAAAAAAAAAAAAAGTAAATCTTACTTTACTTGTTCAGATCTAAACTGCTCCCTAGAGTCTAAAACACACTTAGTTATGTTAGTCTGGTCATGTTGACCCAAAAGCTTTTCACTTCCTAATGAGGTAAAAGTCAAGCTTTTACTGTAAAATTATGCAATAAATTCAAGCCTATCTTTTTATTATTTCATTTTGTTATATGCTACACCTCTCTTGATTTTTAAATTTTCTTCCTACCCAGTGCCAAAATCATCTATCAGGTGAACACAGTAGCTCCCCTCCTCAAGTCCATTTTTCTTAAGCATCCATCTCACAAGGAGGAGTGTGACAGGGGTGGGAACCAGGTGGTGGGAAAGCCAAGTTCATGGAGTGTGTCTGGCATAGCCACATTCAACTGCTTGCCTGGGACCTAATCACTAATTCAACAGAGCAGGACTATTTGACTATTAATAATACAAAGGGACAGTCAGAATTTAAGAGTAAAACTCTTACAGTGCATTTCTCTGATCAGATTGGGGTTGTAGCTTAGTGGTAGAGCACTTGCCTCGCATACATGAGGGACTGGGTGTGATCCTCAGCACCACTTAAAAATAAATAAATAAACATATTGTGTCCATCTACAACTAAAAAAATAATAATAATAAACCCTTAAATATATCATGTAACAAACCATTATCTTCCATTTGTCATTCTGACCAATATCAAGAAGAAAGGATCAATATGTCTAAGACTCCTCCCCAATGGGCTGGCCTCACAGAGGAGGAGCAAAGAGCTCTCCATGGAAATCAGCCATTGCCAAGTACTTAACACAACCAATTCTGGCAGAGTATCAAGTTGGTACATGTGGACCAGAAGCCAAGGGTCCACTAACTCTTTGACCGCTTCTGTAAAATGGCACATGCCTGAAATCCCTCACAGATTACAGGAAGGCAATGGTGCCTCCTCCCTCCCTTCTCTCTCTGCCAGCCCAAGATCTGTCCAGCAGCCTTCACTTGCCTTCCAGATCACATAGGAAGAAGGCTGGGACCCTCCCCACCCAAACCAGGATGAAGTGAGAGAATAGGATTGGAGGCCAAGGTCATGCCAGGGGAGGGGCAGATCCTGTTCAACACGTGCTCATTTGAGGGGTCCAGGCTCCTCTTTTGGAGACTTACATCTGGCTGCTAGATCTGTGTGCTGCCCACAAGGAACCACGAAGGACCCCAAACCTGTCGATGCTCTTGTTTTGATGAGTGTCCCCTGACAAATGCTACTCCCGAATGCCTGGTGTGGTGCTGTCTGCTATGCACCTTGTGGACAATATTGCCCCGTACACACGCACACGCTGGGAACTCTTCTAAGCGTTATCCTTGTGTCATCTCATTTATTCCTCACATTCCACCCAGGAAGCAGGTGAACGCTGCTGCTTGTTTTAGATAAGAACACAGAAGCCAGGCAGTCTGACCACAGAGTCCAAGTCCCTACGCCTTCTGCTTTACGCCCCCAGCCCGGTACTCACATCAGCTTCTGAAATTTTGGAGGCCTGTTCTTTTATTCGTTGATGCCACCATTCCTCAACATCCTTTCTTGTCTGCAATGTATACTCTTTCGTCCACTTCCCAGTGGCACTGTAAATACTTCTGGTATATTCTGGAATCACTCGCCTTTCCCATTTGATGATGTCTGGCCCACCCTTTAGCTGCCTTCTCAGAAGAGAAGCACATAAACCCAGTCTCTGCCAAGCAGGAGCCATTCTTCAGAACACAGGAAGGCACTGAAAAAGAGGACACAAGACAAGCTCACAAGCTGCCTAGAACCTTCTCAAAGGATCTTCTTTCCCATCAGCACAGCCCTGTGTTTCCTGCCTGCTCACTTGCTTTCTCCTCTTCTTCTTCATTTGTTTTTTCTCGAAAAGAATATTTTAGAAGTTCAGTTCAGCTCATACAAATTCCTGAGTGGAAAATATAAAAGTGATTCATGCCCCCAAACACCAAAAACACAAATAACCTATAGGAACAAAGGGAGCCTGCTGCCTGGGCCAGCTCCTGCACAACCTCACAGATTACAGGAAGGCAATGGAGCCTCCTCCCTCCCTTCTCTCTCTGCCAGCCCAAGATCTGTCCAGCAGGCTTCACTTGCCTTCTCTCCTGGCCTCAGCAGAACTCTAAGCACATTTGCCTTGGCCCAAGGCTCAAAGAGCAGAAGAGATCTGAACACAAATCTCCTAGAAGAAGCAGAGATTCTAAGCTATTATAGCATTTTTTTCATACATATTCTTCTTGTTTTTTTTTTTTTTTTAGTTGTAGTTGGACACAATACCTTTATTTCACTTATTTTTTTTTAAAAATGTGGTGATGAGGATCAAATCAAGGCAAGCGCTCTACAGCTGAGCCATAACCCCAGCCCCTTCATACATATTCTAAGTTAAATAGACTTTATTACCAGAAATCCTCATTATTTAGAAAATTATTTATTCATTTGATTCTTCATTCATTTACCAAATATTTATTTATTCAGTGCCTATGGACCTAATGGATACAGCTGGGAACAACTTCAACAACAAAAAAATAGTCCCAAGCTGCGGGTGCAGCTCAGTGGCAGAGCATGTGCTTAGCTTGCAGGAGGACTTAGGTTCAACCCTCAGCATGGTAAAAAAACCAAAAGCAAATGAAGTCCTTTCTTTCAGGACAATTATATACTAGAAGAGAAACCTACAAATAAACATAACATAACGTGCCACAGTGGGGAGTGCTATGTAACATTTTAGAATACAACCCATATATTGGACCCACCAGAATATCTGTTTGTAATTCAAAATTTAACTTTAGTGTGTCATTGGTTTCCTCCACAAGCGAATTCTGGAAATGACCTCATTGAAGAAGTTTCTTTCTGTTTTTACTGCTGTTTAAAGGGTTGAGGTACAATTTGAGTAAATACCCTACACTTTCTGCCTTCTTGCATAATAGCCTTGGAGAGCTGCTAGAGTGAGAGCGAGGAAAAACAACAGATGAAAATAGGTCTTACAAAAGAAAAACAAGTTAGTACGCTAAACTGATGTTAATTCTGATTCTCTCAAAATTCTTTCCATAGCTACTAGAGTTTGGCCTATTCCACAAAGATACTGGATCACAATGTTGCCAGGAGGGTCATTAAAGGTTTATAAAAGTGGGATTCACACTCACATAAAATGGCATTCCAGTGTTGGCACTTTACTAGTTTATCTGCCAAAGCTCTTGACATACCAATTCTCACTGCATTTAACACCTCTTGCTTTTTTAGGGATGAAATCAGAGACAGACTAAAAAAATTCTCCATATCAACTGGGTTTGACTATATTACAATATGTAGATGGGACTATAGGCATTAGGGTGAACCACATGAAACTGGTTAAATATTAGCAATTCTATATAACCAACCTAATGTACATAGACTTTGTATAATGACATCTGTTACATTTTATTTTTAGGGTTTAGGTTTCTATATAATTAGAATTATCTAGAGGCGTCATAGAGTTTATGGTTTTCTTGCTAAGTCAGCATTTCCATACTTTTGTAAGTCAAACAATGTCTGTTTAACAGAAGGCACATAGATACCTGTCTTTTATGTAAGGAGAGTGTTCTGGGCTGTCCTCACAAACAGAAAGAATGAAAAGTAACAAAATCATAAAAACACAAACTGACCTGAACTGCAATCTGACAAGGTTTTGGTTTCATTGCTGGTTAGCCATCGTGATGAATGAAATATGAGAATGTAGACAGATCACCAATAGGAGTAACATGAAGGGCATTCCTTCACTCAAAATTCTAATCCTGTCTCTAGAACTTACTTATTCTATACAACAAATCATAAGCAATACAGAGTACAACTCCCTGTCTACATAAGAATAAACTTTACATAATACTGGCTCCCTAATAACCTCTCCTTTGCATCAATCAATGGACTAAAGAATCCTGAAAAGGAACTGGGTATATAAATTTATTTGAAGTTTATAAAGAAAAAAGCACAAACTGATGAGAAAATGATGCTATTCAATGAATGGGGGCAACTTTCGAACTGGAGCCCCACCTCAAATCATACACTGGGGTAAATCCCAGATAAAGAATGTTTTTCTTAAACATAAAACAAGATAAAAACAGATGGGTATTTAATACACTTTTACAAGGCACACAATGTTCTATTCTGATCATAAAAACAATGGAAACTTTCACAAAGGAAAATATTAATAAACATAGCTCTAAAAATGTAATAATGTCTGTATATCAAAATGTCATGAGCCAGGCACAGTGGTGCACACCTGTCATCCCAGCAGCTCAGGAGATTAAGGCAGGAGGATCTCAAGTTGGAGGCCAGGCTGGACAACTTAGTGAGATTTAGTCTGAAAGTGAAAAATAAAAAGGGTTGGGAGTATAGCTCAGAGGCAGAGCACTCCCAGGTTTAATTCCTAGTACCAAAAAAAAAAAAATCTGAACAAAATTACTAGAGGGCAAACAATTCTGAAAGACCAAAACTACAATCACACAAGGTTATCTAACACTAGAAAAATTTCACATGAGAAGAGAAACATTCAAAACCTAATGTTAAAAATGGGCAAAGGTATGGGCTGGAGGTATAGCTCAGTAGTAGAACAACTGCTGAGCATGCCCAAGGTCCTGAATTTGATACCTCACACCACACACACACACACACACACACACACACACACACTTTTTAAGAATAAAAGTCCAAGGGATAGGGGTATGGTTCAGTGGTAGAGCACCCCCTCAGCATTTGTGAGGCCCTGGGGTCAATACCCAGCACTAAAGAACAAAGATGCACAGAAAATACTGTTTAAGTTTTGGGGCTGGGGAAGTAGCTCAGTGTTATGGTGTTTGCCTAGCATGTGCCTGGCTCTGGCTTCCATCCCCAGCATACAAAAATAAAGTCACACCCTTTATCTTAGAGGTCCCCATACCATTCTCAGATTATTACACACTACCAGCACTCACTAGGAACCAGTCTGTACTCATAGTTCTGATTTTTACAGAACTTCCTGGGTCTCTGCCTTATTCCCTTCCTTTACTTTCCAGGCCCTGTTCTAGGTCATTCCAAATATCTCTCCATGGAAGGCCTAATGGGTACTGCCTCTTCCTGATATCAAGAAGCCACAATTGTATCAGAGAACTATGTGGATACAATGAATGTGAAAGGTGTAGCTCATGTCCTATGCTTATGTTCAACTTGGCCTTTATCTTCCCTAACTCTGGCTCATCCAGTTCCTTCACTTGTTTGTGATCTTGTCTTCTCTTCCCTTTCAAAGCAACAGTTCCTGCTACTCCATCCTTCTCAGTCCTGACCTCATCTCACTTGGAGCTTGAGGCTGAAGTTTTTGAGAATAGAAGGGATCTGAGAACTGTACCCAAAATAATGATCACACAGACAGAGAAACCTAGAAGAGTAGAAGACAAAAAGAAACAGCCACATGGGAGAATTACAGGAAGGCATTTCTTTACACCCAAAATAAAGTGCAAGCAAGTCTCTGGGAAAATTCCTCTTAATGAAACTAAGTTTTAAAAAGACATGCTTGTGTTTTGCAGCTAGTTCCCTGTGTGACCTCAGGCAACTTGTTTCCTGTCTGGAACTTCATCTTCCCTCTCTGTAAGCTAAAGATGTGGACCCAGATGATTTTTAAGGCGCTTCAGGTTCTAACAAGCTGTGGCAATGACCTGTGAGCCCCAAAGATGCAATGAATTATCTTTGACTGGATCTAAGCCCCAATCCGGTCCAGAGGTAAAGAGCCAGGGATGAACCAAGGTAGAGAAGCTGCAGAGAGAGGAATTTCGAGTATATAACCATGTGAAGATGTGCGTTTTCTCTGGGAAGGGGTCCAGAGCAACGGGATCCAAGGCTTAAAGCGTCAGAAGACTAGGATCTCAAAGACTTTTCCAGTTCGGAAACTGCAAGGTTTCAGGACCACGTAACCCAGCCCCCACCTTTCCTTCTTGCCCCAGCAAAACGGAATCTCCCGATCCGGGATGAGAATATCAATAAGGCCTCTCTCGTCCCGCTGAGCTCCGGCAGGGATTTACCTGCTCACAGGCTCTGGCCTGCAGCTCCTCTATGCCTCGTTTCTCAAACCTTTAGGCATACACGGCCCCGCCAGTCACCATGGGCGCCGCCATCTTGGCAGAACAACAACTTTATCGGTCGCGGCCGTCGCAGACACGAACAGGCGGGCGGGGCCTGGGACGAGGATATTGGCCTGTGGGCGGCTCCCAGCAGCACGCGGGCGGGGTGGGGCGGGGCGTCTGGCGGTTGCCCCGCCCACCGGCCGTGCCGCGGATTTTGTGGGTCAAATTATTACAATGTGGCCGGGGCCTGGTGGGTGTTTACTTGTAATCCCAGCTATTCGCGAGGCTGAAGCAGGAAGATCACCAAGTTCCAAACCTGCTTGGGCAATTTAATGAGACCCTGTCTCAAAAAAATTAAAAGGACTGGGGTGTAGAAGGCTAAAGGACTCAATGATAGAGCGCTACTGGGTTCAATCCCCAGTTCCAGGGGGGCAATGCAGCAGATGGCGTGAGAATCCTTAGGTTGGTGACACCAGGATAAACAAGGCAACAGGTGGCGAAAAGAGCTGGGATAATCTGGAGACCTGGGTTAAAACTCCAGTTTAGCAACAATCGTCTACTGGACTTGGGCAGGTCTCCACCTCCTGATCCCGGAGGCATCTTCTTCTTCAGTATTCTCTGATCTTCTAATCCTGGGAGGGGAATTGCTGGCCAAAACCAGATTCGGGGCAAAATACTTTTCTCACCCAGTAAATAGGAGGGGAGGTGTGAAAGCAGGATACCTGACCACCCATCTACCTCTGGCGAAATTATTGTATCCAAACCCACCAAGCTACTGCATGCACACCAGCAAATATTTCTTGTTTGTAATAAATCAATGAGTGATGAATTGCCGAGAACCAGTGGTGTGAAAGTATACTTTTCAAAAAGGAAAAAATCTGTTGAAAGGAGAATTTGGAAACCGAAAACACACACACACACACACTGGCAATCAGGGATACTGAAATTAAGTTGCTAATCATGCAAAATGGTTGATATCCTATAGTTCAAGAAAAAAAATAATGTTCCAGAACCATCTTTTTCTGAAATCATTTGTACCTTTATCAGCCAAAATTCATCCCATTACTATATTATTATTATTATTATTATTATTATTATTATACTGGGGATTGAATTCAGGGGCACTCAACCACTGAGCCACATCCCCAGCCCTATTTTTGTATTCTATTTAGAGACAGGGTCTCACTGAGTTGCTTAGGGCCAAGCTTTTGCTGAGGCTGGCTTTGAACTCGCAATCTTCCTGCCTGAGTCTCCCCAGCCGCTCTGCCACCATGCCCAACCTCACCTTATTCTATTTTTTTTTTCCTTTTAATTAGGTACATATGACAGTAGAATGCATTTTGATTCATCGTACACACTTCACTTTTGCTGAGGCTGGCTTTGAACTCACTATCCTCCTGACTAGGCCTCCAGAGCTGCTGGGATTACAGGAGTGTGCCACCCCTATGGGCTCATTATTATCTATATTCTATATATTTGCTTCTATTCTTAAGATGAACAATAGTCATTAGGAAGTCAAGAAAAAGATGCAGTTTCTTTTTGTAGTCAAAGACTTCAACCTACACTCCAGCCAAGGGATACACAGTCATTTCTTTTGCCCCTTTCCAGGCTTATCAAGTTTCCTGACAGTTCAACATCTATATACTTTATTACTCCAAAAGTGGGCTCCAGATCAGCAGCAGCCTCACCTGGGTACTTACTAAAAATTGGGCTGTCAGCCTGTACCCCAGACCATCAAAGTCTGTATTTAACAAGATCCACAAGTGATTTCAGTCACATTCAAGTTTGAGGGTTCCTGTTCTAGAATGTAAAAATTAGAAAAGATATTGAAAAATCTGCCCAAGAAAATTGGAGTCCAACCTGCTCATTTTAAGGATGTATAAAGTGAGACCCAGTGGAGCTGTCTTGCTCAAGGTCATGGTGCCTACCAGAATAGTGCTCTGACCAAATAGAAGAATTAGAGATTATAAGTAGAATTTCTAGTCCAATCCTCTTACTTCAAAGATGATGATTCTAAGACCCAAAGATCAGACACAACTTGCCTAAGGTCATATATCTAGTTAATGGCAGAGCCAGGATTCCAATCCAGATCTGTTGATCTCTCTATCCTATAACACGGGGTACTTAATTTAAGCTGATACTATGGAATTGACTGGCATATTAACCTCCCACACATAAGGCATGCATCCATACTTAACTAGAGTTGCCCCTATCTCTATTGTACCCAAACCACAACCTCTACCCTTATTCTGGTTCAAAAGCATTTTCTTCTTATGGATTAAAGTTAACACTGACATTTCTAGAAGATTATTTCAAGTGGAATTTTTCTAAAAGTCATTTGCCTTATAGAAAAGTTGCTGTTTTTACATCAAACAACACAGTAGCATTGAAGTAAATTCTTTCACTCTTAAGGGGCTTGCTGCAAGGGTACATTATTAAATGAAAGAGACAAGTTGCTGGATTATATAGAATGTCATACCTTTTTTAACAATATGAAATAAGTATGGAAGGAAATACAGAAAAAAATAAATGTCTCAAACTACTTTTTTTTTCCTGTGATAATTTCTAGGGACAATGAGATTGAATGGGCCTTTCCTTTATGGTATCTATATTTCTTTTACTCTTTTAGTAGCTTATATGGGGCTAAAGAATGACCCCCAAAGAAACCCAGGTTCTATTCCTTAGAACCTGTGAATGCTACCTTATATGCCCCCCAAAAGTTTTTGTACATGTGATTAAATTAGAGATCTTTAGGTAGAGATTGTACTGGTAGCCCTGAATACAATGCAATCACAAGTGTCTTTTTTTTTTTTTTTTTTCTTTCCTGGTGCTGGGAGATAGAACCCAGAGCCATGAAAATGTTAGGCACATGTTTACCACTGAAATACTTCCCCAGCTCAACAAGCACTTTGAGGGGGGGTTGTGAAGAGGGGTTTACTGGGATTAAACCCATAAATGTTTAACCACTAAGCTACATCCTCAGCCCTTTTATTTTATTTTGAGACAGGATCTTGCAAAATTGCTTAGGGCCTTGCTAAGTTGCTGAGGCTGGCTTTGAACTTGTAATCCTTCTGCCTCAGCCTCCCAGGTTGCTGGGATTACAGATGTACACCACCACATCTGGCCAAAATGTTCTTATAAAAGGTAGCCAGAGGGAAATTTGAGACAGAAGAAGAAGCAATGTGACCATGACACAAGACACTATGTTGCTGGCTTAGAAGATGAAGGAAGAGAGCATGAGCCAAGGAAGACAAGGAGTATTGCTCTAAAAGATGAAAAAGCCAAGCACACAGATTCTCCCATGCAGTCCAGCAGCTCTGCTTTCCATGTACACTTAAAAGAATTGAAAGCAGGATTGCAAAAAGATGTTTGTACACTATGGTACTAGTAGCACTATTCACAAGAGTCAAAAGGTGCAAGCAACCCCATGTGTCCATCAGCTGATGAACAGATAAACAAAATGTGGTATATACATAGAATGGACTATTATTCAGCCTTAAAAAGGGAAGAAATTCTGACATATGCCACAGCATGGATGAATCTAATGCTAAGGCACCCAAGGAAAAGTATTTTAAGATTCCTCTCATATAAGGTACTTAGAGCAGTCAAGTTTATAGACCTTAAATTAGAATGGAAGTCGCTAGAGGGTGGAAGAACTGGGAGCGACTGGGTAGCTTTTTTGTTTGTTTGTTTTTAACAGGTACAAAATTTCAGTCGGGGAAGGCAAAAAGTTCTAGGAATGGATAGTGGTGATATTTCTATAATAATTCGAATACAATTAATGTCACTGAACTGTATTCTTAAAAATGGTTAAAAAAGTAAATCACATGTTTATGTAGTTTATCACAATTTTAAAAACAAAAGAAACTGGGTATGGTGGCCCCGTCCTATAATCCCAGCTATTCCAGAGGCTGAGGGAGGAAGATCATAAGATCCAGGCCAACCTCAGCAATTTAGTGAGATTCTGTCTAAAAATAAATTTTAAGAAGAACTGGGGGTGTACCTCAGTGGGAGCACATAACTATCATGTACAAGACCCTAGATTCAATCCCCAGTCTGGCCAAAAAAAAAAAAAGAAAAGAAAAGAAAACAGATCTTCTGCAGCTTCCATAGGGAGCATGTTCCTGTTGTTAAATATGAGTCACAAGAGGCCATTGTTTGGACAAAACTCCTACACCAGGCCCCAACAGAGCAGGCTTAAAATCGAAGTGGAGTCACACTAAAGTTCCACATCACTAAACTGAAACTAAGCTATTTATCTGAGTTCTGAGAAATCAGGATTAGAGAAGTAACAGGCAAATTTCCCAAACAGGCCCAAATTGGAATGATAATCAAGTTCCCTGTGCTTTAATCCTTACACAAAAGAAACAACCTGAAATAACCTGATGTTAACTGATCAGTTATTTTCCTAGTGTTCTTTTTCTCTGTCCCTGCCTTAGAAGGAAAGTAACTTTGAAATCGCCAATCTGGCCAGATGTGGTGGTGCATTCACACCTGTAATTCTACTACTCAGGAGGCTGAGGTAGGAGGGTCACCAGTTTGGAGACAGCCTCAGCAATTTAGCAAGACCCTGTTCCAATTTTTTCTTTCTTTCTTTCTTTTCTTTCTTTCTTTCTTTTCTTTTCTTTTCCTTTTTTTTTTTTTGCTACAAGGGATTGAACTCAGGGGCACTCAACCACTGAGCCACATCTCCAGCCTTGTTTTGTATATTATTTAGAGACAAGGTCTCCCTGAGTTGCTTAGCACCTCACTGTTGCTGAGGCTGGCTTTGAACTTGTGATTCTCCTGTCTCAGCCTCCCAAGCTGCTGGGATTACAGGTGTGCGCCACCATGCCAGGCCCTGTCCCAAAAGATTTTAAAAAACGAAGTGATAAAGTGCCCCTGGGTTCAATCCCCAGTATAAATAAATAAGTTTTAAGTAGTTTTTGTGTGTATGTGGTTTCCCACATCCAAGATAACCTCCAATGAGCCCCACCTACTGGTATCCAAATACTTGTATCAATCCTTCCTACATTGTACTGTAGGCTGTTGGCATGACGATAGAATCAAGCAAAAGTAATGGGATATTATTTTCTAGAGTAGATTTTTTTAAAAAGGTATTACAGCTTCCATCTTGCATTCCCCCTTCCCCATCTTGCATCATATACATGGGCCGGGAGGGCGGCCTTGCCAGGAGTTACCCTATGGAGAGAGCTGTAAGGTGAGGAACCCTCCAATCACATTCAGTCTTCAAACACTGCAAGCAACCCCAGCTGACAGTTTGACCAAAACTTGATGAAGGACCCCGAGGCAGAACTACCAGCTCAGCCATTCCCAGAAACTGTGAGACACGGTGCATTTGTAGAGTTTGTAAGCTGCTACATTTTGGAGATAATTGGATTCTCCGAAAAAGACAAGTACACTGTTTCCTTCTATCATCTGGTCCAGGATCCAGTCCAGGGACCACTTTTCATTGGTTATTGCCTGTCCTTTGTCACCTCTGGTCTGGGACAGCTCCTCCATCTTCATTTGCCCTTCATGACCTGGATACTTCTAATGAGGACCGGTCAGGTATTTTGTAGAGTGTCTCTCCTGAGTTTTCATTTTAGCAGTGCTACCACCAGAGTGAAGGTTGCATCTTTTTCGGTGCATTTCAAAGGAACTGGAAGTTCGTGAACTTACTATTTTATTCTCTGTATTAAGACATTGAAGATGTTTGCAACAGAGATGCTACTTTCATGATTAAAAGTGCATATTATTATTATTATTATTATTATTTTAACTCTAGGCTCAGCCCTTTCTCAAAAATAATAGCATTGCCTTTCTTTACATATCGTAAGAGGCTTCTGTAGCAGTGGACACTTGGAAAACCTCCCAACACGTTTACTCCTGTTTCTTCTCGGGCACTTCATCTTCAACAGGAACCACTCCTCCCACCCTTGAGTGTCCCCCTCCATTTTCCTGTCGTCCTTCTCTGGTTGCCTCCTCTGCCTTGGTTTTCATTCCAGCCATGCCCCAGATCAGGAAGTGGGTGGACACTGACAAGGTCAGGCTCCCTGACCTCAGGGAGACTCAAGCTCGGGTCTTTGCCTCCCTACTTCTCCTCGCTGCCTGGGTACCTTGCCTTTCTCCCCAACTGTGTGTCTTCCTTATTATGGGACCTGATCCTTCAAGTTTCTCTCTCTCTCTCTCTCTCTCTCTCTCTCTCTCTCTCTCTCTCTCACACACACACACACACACACACACACACACGCTGTTTCCTTCCAAACATCTTCTCAGGTTATCTGTTCCCCTACCCTGCCACCTCTTCACCTTCTTCCTATTGGAACATGCTAAAGGTTAGACATTCTGGAATAATTTGGGCAGTTGGCCCGTGTCTCATTGGAGGGTTCTTCTTCCTGCTGAGGAAGGTGTGAGCCACCTGGAAACTTAATGTCTCAAATAATTAATGAAGAACAAAACACAAATAGTCACAAATATATTTTCATAAAGCAGAGCCCCTGATAGATCTAATCCACATGGATGCTGAAACTAGACAAAGGAACGATGGCCCCAGTGGTTTATTTAAGGGAGTACATCAAAGGCAGGGATAAGGTTTCAAGGGCGATGTCTTGCTGTCAACAGGTTGTTTGGCATCTCGGCAGCTCACACCCATCTCAGGTGCTGTGTGGGATCTTTGGTAGAGTATGAGGGGGAAGTTCACCTGCATCAGGCAATCTATCCCTGTGGGGGTGCCACAGGAAGTTCTCAATGCCAGCCTTATCCCCTCACTAGGCTACGATGCAACACAGCCCACGGACAGCTCTCAACAGGTAGTACTATAAAAATTTTAATGGCCAATTTGTTGAGTTCTGTTTGGCCTCCCTTAACATCAGGAGTGTCATTTGAAGTGGTACAAGTGTCACTTCTCTCCCCTCTGTTCATTTTCCTTCCTTTCCTGCTTCTTCTCTGCACTCTTATAGTATAAAACCTGTGACAAACATCCTCAGGGGTGGGAGTCTCTGTCACCTTGACAATTCTTACCTTGAGTGTAAAAGCAAGATTATTCCTCCCTTCTTACCTCACTAGGCAAGGCAAACTCACTAGAAACAACCTAGAAATGCCAGAGTCATAAATAAATCCCATCTGGATATTAATATCCATGCTTTTGTGACCATTCCAAAAACAGATCCCTGGCACGGTTGGCTAGAAATCCCTACCTGAGCTGTCACATTGCAGACATTGATTCAGATCTTCTGGGAACAACTTTCAGTCTTTCATTTTGAAGAGATGAAGCCAAGCCCCCAAAATTCATGCTACTAAATGAGCAGAAGTTTTTTTTTTTCTATTAAAATGCCATATCTATAATAATCAAATGACTCAAGGTGGAGATAGGCTTATCGTCCATTCTTCCATGGACTTGACCTCTACCTCCAGGTCTAAGGTCTGGCTTCAGTCAATGAGCTCATTCTGACCCCTGAACATGGCAACAGTTCAACTAGTCACGGTGACCAAAGCTAGAGCGATCCAAGTACAGTACAGGACCTCTGCTGGGAATAGTAGGTCCTGGATTCTCTCTCCTATTGTGTGGTAATAAAACCCCCAGAAACTACCATTCCAGAGCCACAATGAGGAGACTGCTAAAGTTGGAGGAAAGAAGCTGAGAGAGGAGTTGGGACTTGGCACCGTGAAAGGGTATGCTGGATCAAGCCCTGCCTGAGACCCAAATTGCCCCTTGATTTCCCAGGCAGAGGAGCTGATGCGATCTCTTAATTGTCCAGGCCACTTCACTTGAGTTTTCGGTTTATCGAAATAAAAAAATATACCTCTATACCCATGTACCCAGCTAACAAAGTCTCTGCTTTTCTCCAATTTCCGTGCAGAACTGGTCTCCAAGTTGTGTTAACCATTCCCTCAAATATCTATTGTATTCCTCCACTGCCTTCTGCACCTATAACAATCTTCCAGTTCTGGCTTTTGTCCCCCACCTTGACCTGGACTATCGCAACAGACTCTCTCTTCACCATTCACTAGTATTCAGTACCTGTCTTTTAAATGCAATCTTTTAAAATGGAAGTAACATCGATTCTCATTAGTCAAAGATGATGTCTTTGGGAATTTCTCCAGTTGCTAAAAATGATGCATGACCCCCAAAATGATAGTATTCATGGGCTCTCGGGGTGATTTCCTGACATGAACAAATAAATGAAACAAGAGTTCCCTGATGTGTATATTCTCAGCAGAAGCTGAACAAGGTGACGTTCTACTTCTTCATTTCAGCTCTTATGCTGTAAATGTCCTTTCTGCAGTATATTCCGTGTCATGGTTTTTACATTTTTGTGATATCTGTCAGAGATTTTTGCCATTTAAAATGGTTCCCAAGCTTGGTGCTGAAGTGCAGTCTGGTGTTCCGCAACATGAGAAGGAACATACGTGTACAGAGCTGTTGCCAACCGTGAACAAATCAATAGCACATACTAAAAAGGTGTCCTGAGACAGAAACATGCAGAAAAGAAGGTTATGAACTGATTGATTGACAAAAACGTTATGAGCAGAAGCTCATGGGAACCTAGCCTTGTGTATCCCTAGGGACAGTGGCTGAGAGTCTGCTAATTTAGAGTTGAGGTGACTTTATAGATCGTGACTACAATGAACCACAAGAGACTATTGATTATATATAGCAACTAAGAGAGACGCCCTCACCCCGTCCTTCTAAAGGCACATCGTGTCATCAAGAGCTCATACTCTGGGTGGAGACAGTTGGCTTTGAAGCCTAGGCCTATCTCTTCCTTTCTTTTCTTCCTTTCTTCTTTCCTTCCTTGTTTTGGTGCTAAGCGTTGAACCCAGGGCTTTGTGCGTACTGATAAGCACATGCTCTACCACTGAACTCGGTCCTCAGCCCCTACCACTTTCAAGATGAGCAATCTTGGACGAGCCACTCAACTTGCCTGAGCCTCTGTTGCCCCTTTGGTAAAATGAGGATTATTGTGCTGAGAGAGTTAAACAATATTATCACAGAACTTGGCCAAGTTCCAGAGAGAGTCAACACTCAACAAGTAGTCGTAACAACTTCTGTTAGTTTTATTGAATTCAGAGTCAGTCTGCACACACTGCGAAATGGCTGGGGAGTGCCAGGTTGTCTAGGGAAGGAAGTCACACACACACACACACACACACACACACACCGCAATTATTGACCTGCTCAGTGAAGGAGAAAGTGGTACAGAGTGTGAGTCTGTGATATCCCCACCAGACTGTAAGCTCCTTGAGGACCAGAACTGAGTCTTGCCCATTCCTTGGTAGACACCATGGCAAATGAGTATGCTTAGAAGACAGAGAGAAAGGGAGGGAGGGAGAGAAAGAGAAAGAGAGAGAGAGAGAGAGACAGAGAGAGAGAGAGCGAGAGAGAGAGAGCACACACTGGGGTAGAATTGAAGCTGTCATTTGCTGGTTGTGCCAACTTGGACAAATCACCTTGCTTTTCTCACTTATAAACAGGATAATGATGTCCATCCTGTAGGGACAGTGTCACTATAAGTACAATAGAGTGTCACTATCAGTACAATAATCCCCTACAATGTCTGACATGTGGAACTTTCAATAAATGCTGGTTTCCCTACCCTTGCAGCAGCCAGCCAGCTTCCTGGCTTATAGTCCTCACTTAATAAATTATCTGCTGAGTTAGCTGTGCCTTGACTTGATGGGGCTTTAGGGGTCCTGCTTGCTGAGCTGAACTTGCAGCAAACTGTCCCATGAGGAGGAGCTGGACTGACTGCCACCCCCTCACATCTTCCTCTAGGAACCCCTTCCAGAAAAGCCCCCAACTCTTCTTCTTTTGTTTTGTTAGGAATGGAGCAGAGTCATGAGGTAGGAAAGAAGCAGTTTAAAGTTGAAATTCCTGTCTGGATGTTCAACTGTGTGTAAGTCCTGTACTATCCCAACCTCTGCACTTATCTTTATATCTGCCCTAGCACCTAGAAATCCTAGCAACTGATATTAGTTGCACACTTAGTATGTATCCGGCACTGTACCAGATACTTTATGAAAATTAGACATTGGGACATGGAGATTTAAAAGATTGTTCAAGGGCACACAGCTACTAAGTGCTAGAACTGGGATTTGAACCCTGGCAGTGTGGCTCCAGAGCCTCTGCTCTAACCACTAGCACCAGGCTGCCTCCCTTCCTGCTGCTGCACAAACCTGCTTGTTAAAGACGAGTTAAATATGTGCTGAAAAAGAAAGCAACACACCTGTCAACTGGCCATCATCCCACCTGGCCAGCCTGCCCCCTGCACAGGCAAAGACAAAGATGAAAGGGACACTTTCTTTCTTGTTCCAAAGATCATCTGTCCTGGTTCTCTTCAAGTCAAGCCTCAGCTTCTTCAAACCATCACTGTTAAGCACTGACTAAAAAAAACAGTTTCCTACTAGCTATCATCTTTGCTTCTTAGGAAGTAAACTCAGGGCTCGGGTGAACTGTGTCTTCACCTTGGTTCTTACTGACTTGAAGGTTAAGGCTGGCATCTATGGGTCCAAAGACTCACCGTGACTTTTATAAATCTAAAGTCCCAGTAACTAAGAAAATGAGGATGAGTGCCCTTCTGAAATTTGTTACAAAGTATCTGGACCTTGAGGGTACAGAAATCAAATCTGTGTTTTCCTGAGAGCCTGATACTAAAGAAAGGACCCACTACCGAAAGTTATCTCTTTCATTAACTTTTAAAACTTTTGGTTATTTTCCCCCAAATGCTTTATAGTTTTTGAGTGTATAGGAAAAAAACTCACTGAGTGACTCACATCACAATTATTCTTGGACACAGAAACAGACTTTGGGATTAAGCTTATAATCTGTTTATTACAGGGGAGGAGAAAATCCTTTCCATTGCCACAAATCTCCTTAGGCCTTGTGATTGCTTCTAGAAAAAGATAATCCTATTTGAAGATATACCAAATTTATAAAACAATACTGAGTTACATTTGACCTAAAGATATTCAGAATTCATTATTGTTAGTCTCAGAAGGGGCTATAGGTGACACATTTTTCCCCCCAAGGATATTAAATATATATTCCCCATTCTTTGGTGATATCTTCAATTTTAATGAATAAATTTTCCTAAGATCCTGTAGCTCTTATATTTCCACTAATGATTTGGCATTCAGTCATACCACCTTTTGGCACCTCTTGTATCCTTGTAGAGCTAATTAGCCTTTGAATTTGTGTGCATGTATCTTGTCTTCCAAGTAGTCTATAAATTAATGCAATCCATTATCACACTCCTCTGATCCTCGATCAGCAATCATTTCATACACAGAGGTCAACAAAGTTACTTCCAAAGATCTGGTTACTTCCAGTGGTCCGTCCCAAATGACAAGTACAGAGCTCACAGGTTTCAGTTTCCTACTCTGCTTAATTTGTGGGGTGTAGAGATTGGGTGTGCAAAGAATGTAACCAGTGCCAGATGCATGGAGAGAGCTTGGTAACTGGCCAGTTGATATTAATAATAATTAATAATAACAATAAAGCAATTCCCCATAATATCTTTCAGGTAAGGGCTCTGGCGTGTCCCTTACCTGTCTGTGGCTTCCCAGTGGCTGATGACAAACATCTCAGGTAGAGAGGACAGTATCAAATATGGCTGTACTTTTTCTTCCCTCTAACTAATTACCCTTCAGAATTCATATCTAAGGATCACTGAAGTCCCTTCTTTCTAGTCTCTTCTCTTCCTTCTCATATCCCATAGTTTCTTTTTTTTTTTTTGACCCTTTTGTCCTCCCTGCTCCCCCGACATAGTTTCTAAATCTATAAGACAAACCAGCTTCTCTCTTCCTAATATTGATTGCCTTCCAATAAGCCGAGTGATCTCCTTTTCACGGGGGATGGAGAGATAAGAATTAAGGAGAAGAAGTGACTGGAACAATAACAGGTACAAAATCACTGTCACCATCATTAGCATCTCAATTCGCTACCTGGAGCCCAAGGAACAAGGAGGGAAGGAAGGGAAGGAGAAAAGAGAACTTGAGCTTAGTCCAATGCCCGGTCAAAGGAGGAGAAGAAAAAAAAAGAGAAGATGGAGGAGGAAGACAAGAAAAGGAGGAAGAAATAGAAGAGGAGAAAGAGTGGAAGGAGGAGAAGAACTAGAAGGAAAAGACGGCCATGGTTGAGGAAGAGCAGATCCATGACATGGGGCAGGAAATGAGCTTTGACTCTCCTGGCCCTCAGTCCAGGGAAGGGAAATGCCATTTAAATCTGGACCACTCTGTTCCCAGAAGGAGGAGAAGGATATTAACAGCCCTCATTATAGAGCCCCCATCACAGGCCGGGTTATGGGTTGCACTGGGAGATGATAAGCAGTTTTTTCTTCCCATCCTCATCAGGTGGGGACCAAGAGAACATATATGGAGCAGTCGGTGCAGTGCCTGGCACAATGGGAGCTCCCAATATGGCCAGCCCTGGTATTTCATGTCGGGCTGCCCCTTCTGTGTGAGTGGGGCAGGCAAGGCCTGCGGTGTGTACTTCGAGCAAAGGTGCCGGATCATTCGGGATGACAAGTTGCAGAGAGAAACCCATTCAACACCCTTCTCCTCGGTAGGTCCTCACTCGTCTACAAAGCATGGGCTGGGGCAGGGTCCTTGTTTCGGTTCAACTTCTGCTTGTCAAATGTCTATGTTCATGCACATGACCCAGGAGCAATGCTGTCAGCAGCAAAGAGCTAACAGATATCGCTGGTGTGACGGAGCTGGCAGAGTCAGCAGCAAAATCAAAGCAATGCAGAAGTCAAGCCAAGATACATTAGCACTAATTTCCTTCCCAGTGCTTCCTTATTCTGTGAAGTGTGTAGGGGGAAAGGCCCATCTGAATGAATGAGGAGCTTGAATAATGAAATTTTAAAAAGGGAAAAGGAAAGGAGGAAGGGAGGGAGGGAGAGAAACCAAATGTAAGTGAATTACTTCTAAGCCCAAACAGTAAAAAGAAAAAATGCTGACAAAAATTTTGCCAAGTAGAGGTTGGTCCTGTTGATCCTATTTGAATAAATCCTTTTAAATAGTCTGACATTAGGCAACTGTTCATGGAATGGAGACTGCCAAAGTGCCTGGTGGAAGGGATTTTTTTTTTAAGAGTGTTTACCATTTTTTCACCTGGGTCTTTTTCCCATATTGACTCTGCTCAACAGATCTGAAGACCACGACTAATCCCAATCAAAATAACCAGGATTTGGACTGAATTGTGCTAGTCGAAGATCATCTATTCAATTCAATCCATCCAACCGTGTCCCAACATCTTGTATTGTTCTAAGCACCATCTCCAATCCTGAGGATCCGAAGAAAGAAGACACTCCTGAGACACATGTTCTCAGGAGCTAGGGTTTGATGGTGGAGACAGGCAATGGGACCCCCTCACCTGTGATAAGTGTGTGTCAGAACACAGAGGAGGGACACTTTTCTCAACCTGGGGATGAAGGGGAGGGCAGTCAGGGGAGGTATAGATCAGGAAAGGCATCCTGGAGGAGGCCATTTCAGTGTAATCCCCCTCCTGTGATAGCAAAGGCCATTCTGACTGTTCATTCTTCAAGGTCCCGAAATGAAATCTAGGAAGACGGGTAAAGGGAGGGAGGATGGGAATAGGAAAGATGGTAGAATGAATCAGACATAACTTTCCTATGTTTATATATGAATATATGATTAATGTAACTCCACATCATGTACAACCACTAGAAGGGTAAGTTATACTCCATGTATGTATGATATATCAAAACATACTCTTATTGTCATGTATATCTAAAAAGAATTTTAAAAAGGAAGCTATACATAAAAATTAATAGTTTGGGGCTGGGGTTGTGGCTCAGTGGTAGAGCACTCGCCTAGCATGAGTGAGGCCCTGAGTTCGATCCTTAGCACCACATAAAAATAAATAAATAAAATAAAGGTATTGTATTCAACTATAACTAAAAATAAATATAAAAAATTAATAATTTTATTAAATATTACATTTTTGTGATGTTATACTAATTCATAAAAATGCATTGTCAAATTTAATATTATTATAAGATAATAGGAAATATTATTATAAAAAAGGAAACATGATTAGCTGTACTTTCACAAAATACTTAAAAGTCGAATAATTACATTTATATTTAAGCAAAAATATTGGATGTTGAAGTTTTGCTTCATTTTATAGTATCTACAATATTGAGCAAATGATAAGGATTAAGAAAAAAAAAAGATGGGTAGTGAAGTCTGTAGAGTCCTCTGGCTTCTCTAGTCATGAAGAGCTGGCTGAGACATCTTCAGGCCCCTTGCCCCACCAATAGTGGCCATGAAAAGAAGTCTCCAGGAATTGCATTGAAATTACACTAATGTATGCACCAGCATCTCATTAACACTCTCTGCCAGAAGACAGCTTGTAAATAATTCATTGGTTTTGCTCTAGAATAACCAAGGGGTCTCAACTCCCCTGCAGAAGGAAGGGCCAAGCCTCAGCAGCTGGGGAAGGCTGTCCTGCTCCTAGCCCGGGGAGGCTTCCCTGGGGCATGAGGACTGCTCTGATAAACCAAGCCCAAAGCAATGCAGCCGCTTCCCAAAGAGACCTAGAAAGGAGACCTGCAGAAAAGGGGCAATGAACCAAGGTGACCGCTTTCCCAACAGAATATTCAGTGTCATGAAGCTGAAAATAAGCCTGGCCCTGCCTTCCTTGAGATGCCAGATGTGCTGTACAGAAAGACATCCATGACCAAATGACAGAAACTTGGCCTCACAGAGGGCTTTCACACAGCATTTAACGAAGGGCATCCCAAACATGGTTGGCCATGGAATTGGTTTTTTATCTTGTATAATTATTGAGGGGGACTATATTACTGTGATAGATTGTGCTGCTGTACACTAATATCTTGCCCTATTTTTTTTAAGGTGCTGGAGGTGGAACCCAGCGCCTCACACGCCTTCCTTTTTTTTTTTTTTTTTAAATAGCTGAGGAACTTATTAGCATTCATTGGAAACTAGCTTTCTGTAGAGTTTACTCTAGGGGTGCTGCCTAGCTGCCAGTATTAATCAGGGCTCGAGTTAGAGATTTTAAGGGATTGGCTCACATGTCTGTGGAGTCCAAAATTTGCAGGACAGGCGAGTGGGCTGGAGATCCAGGGAAAAGTTGAAGTTCAATTTCAAAAGCAGTCTGCTGGCAGATTTCCCTCTTGCTCAAGGAAGTTGGTCTTTTTCCATTTTCTAAATTATCAACTCATTTTTTTTAAACTGGTTCTATTTGGTTAGACGTGACAGTAGAATCCATTTTGATATAATTATACAAGCATGGAATATATCTTATTCTAATTAGGATGCCATTCTTGTGGATGTACATGATGGTGGGACTCGCTGAGGTGTTCTCATATATGTACCTAGAAAGATCATGTCAGATTTACTCCATTATTTTTTATTTTTCCATCCCTCCACCATCCCTCTATTCCCTTTTGTCTAATCTGTTGATCTTCTATTCTCCCCCCCACATATACACTTATTGTGGATTAACTTCCATATATCAGCGTAAACATTTGACCTTTGGATTTGGGGGATTGGCTTTTTTCACTTAGTCTCCAGATTCATCCATTTACTGGCAAATGTCATAAAGTTATTCTTCTTAATGGTTGAGTAATTCTCCATTGTGTATACATACCACATTTTCTGTATCCATTCATCTGTCAAAGGGTACCTAGATTGGCTCCATGGCTTAGCTATTATGAATTGCTGACACATATGAACTGTGCAGATTAATGGAATTTACTATGATATTTCAATCATGCATATATTGTGCATTGATCATGTCCATTCACCCTTCTTCTATGCTTGTTACCTTTGTCCCCCCACCAGTTTTTTTCTCTTAAGACCTTCAACTAATTGGATGAGGACTATCCCCAACATTACAGAGGGTAATCTGCTTTTCTGAAAGTCCACTGATTTAAATGTTAATCTCATCTAAAGTGCCTTCACAAGAAATAGCTAAAATAATTTTTCCGTATTTTTTATTGGTGCATTATCATTGTACATAATGGTGAGATTTGTTGTTACCTGTTTGTACATGCACACAGTAGAATAATGTTTGACCAAATATCTAGACACCAGGACCCAAAGTTAACGCTTAAAATTAACCATCACAGTGCCTAATGTCATGTCATGTTCCTGCACGTGGTATTAGCAAGGGAGTCCAACTGGGGCAGGAGGAGCCAAACCTTCTAAGTGGGCTCACTGTGATGCCCAGCCAGTCTGAGCTGGCTGAGGGCTGGATCTCAGCTGGCCTAGTTTCTCTCATGGGCTTCTTCCTGGGACTGCCTGGGCTTCTTCTGGCAAGGAGACGGGACTTCACAGGTTCTATGACATATTGCAACCCATCCTGCGACCTCAGTTATTTATATTTTCCTCACATGTGAAATACACTTACTCCCAAATGGCTCATCCTTCTCCCATGTCAGGCGTGAGGAGCAGATCTCATCATCTAATAAGGTTGGGTGTGGATGTGGCTTCCCAGGTGCAGTTCAAAAATGGCCACAACACCTTCCACCATCATCTCCTCTCCCCTTAAATCTGGGAGGAAGTGAGTGTGGTGGCACATGCTTGTAATCCCAGTGGTTCAGGAGGCTGAGGCAGGAGGATCACAAGTTCAAAGCCAGCCTCAGCTATGGCGAGGCACTGAGCAACTCAGCGAGACCCTGTCTCTAAATAAAATACAAAATAGGGCTGGGGATGTGGCTCAGTGGTAAGCACCCTGTGTTCAATCCTGGATACAAAAAAAAAAAAAAGTCTGGGAGGAGAGCTCTGTTGACCATGTTGACAAATAGAAGACAGCAAGGTGACGCTGGACCTGGGTCTTAAGAGACTGGGGCTTTCTACTCTCTGTCTCTTGGAACATTTACTCTGGACTGGAAGCACGCTGCATTCTAATAACCCTGAAGACCACTGTGCTGAAGAGGCCACCTACAGATGCTCCAGTCAACTGTCACTGCTGATCCCAGTCATCCAACCACTCCAGCAAGGATCCAAACATGACCCCCGCCCCAAAGCCATCTCAGACCCTCCAGACCAGCCCAGACACCCGCTGAGGACCACACTGAAAACCTTCCTGGGCACCATGAGGCACAGACCTGACCAGTGGAGCCCTGCCCAAATTCCTCACCCACAAAAGCATGAGCTACATTAAAATAGTTTTAATAGATAAGAGATAATAACAGAAACAAACAGTATTCTAACATCTTTTAGTTCAGTTGTTTATAATTCTTGGTTTTATGTTTTATAGCAGAAACTTCTTTCCCAATAAAATCTCACATGGACTCCTAATATATGAAGAGATCCAAAGGAGTTACTTTGCCTGAAGTCAGGAGTCAGGAGCAGGGTCTGGAACTCACTCAAACTTTATTTATTTATTTATTATTTTGCTGGGGATTGAACCCAGGGACACTTTGAGCTGTATCCCCAATCCTTTTTTTTTTATTTTGAGATAGGGTCTCGCTCAGTGGCTGAGCCTGATTTCAGACTTTGTGATAATCCTGTCTCAGCCTCCCAAGTTGCTGGAGTTACAGGTGTGTGCCACCACATCCAACTTCCCTCAAACTCCTTATCCCTGTCTTGTGGCTAAGGTATCTCTGAAAAAAAAATATGTAGGATCCTCATTTTGGGTTCAGTTAGCCTAAACTATATCTTATTTTACAAAGAACATACTAGCGGTCCAAGGATTTAATGGCTTGCTTTATATAGGTAGTTCTCAAAGTGTGGTCTCACATCTGGAAACTTGTTAGAAATGCAAATTCTCTAACCAAACCCTATAGCTACCAAATCAAAAATTCTTCCAGGGGATTCTAATGCAAGCTACAGTTTGAGAACCGCTGCTCTATTTTACAGAGGGAGGTCATTACCAAGTAAATTGTTTGAATTGCTCAGACTTAGCTTTGAATCCTGACCATCTCTTGGTTTTGTCACCTTAGGGAGTTACTTAACATCTCAGTTTCAGTTTCCGCATTTGCGGGCGGGTGGGGGGGGCGGGGAGTAGAAACTATTGCTGACTCCCTCTGCTATTCCTGACCCTTCTGGGTGATGGAAAAGGACAGAGGGAAGCCCCAAGCTGAGTCCACCCAGAAGAATGAGCAGCCGCCACTTCATGAACCTGGGATTCTGGGGTTTCTCTCTGAGCATCTTGGACTACTTCAAAGACAGCAGGCGAGACAATGAGGATATAGAGCCACTGAGATTTAATTTACACCGACTGACTGCACCCAGGAATTTCAAGAGAGGCCTCAGACAACCCTAGCACACAAATTCAAGTTTACCAATTGTCCTGAAAACCCATTCAGTACCTCCAGTCCTCAGGCCTCTGCAACACCAGCCCCAGAGCTCCCTGCTGCTCCCAACTCCTCCCCACACCCTCCTCCAAGATGAAAAGAGCCAGACCACAGCTGGTTCCACCTCTAATTACTGATTTCTTCATTTGCTTGATTTTCCTTCTCTCACTCTAATGTCAATACCAGAAGGAGGAGGTTGTCAGGGCAACCCAGAGAGGAGGCAGGAAGTCCATCCTTGACTGAAACCTTAACCCTGTTTGGTGAAACACCCACTGGGTTCTGCTGCCCTCCTTTCTGGTAGCAAGAATGTAAAAATCTGACATTTTCTGGAGGTTTTCTCCCTTCTGATAACATCTCCTTCCTCCTCTCCATTCTCCCTCCTACTTTCTGCAAACTCAGCCTGACCTGCATATATTCTGAATTTAGCAGCTTAACTCCTGTTTACTAGCTTCGCTTTTTCTCCCTGACACACTCCACTGAGATTCTTTCATTACTCTGGCTGATCAGCACTGGCCACACCACCCTCCCCAGCACATAGTGGTAGAGGGGGTGCTGAGGGTGTGGGGTGGACGCACAGAAGACCGCAGGGCGTGTTCATGGTTTTATTAATCCCCATCTCGCTGGTGGGAATTTTCCACTCGTGTCCTTTACCTCGCTCCGGGTCCAATCCCGGATCTCACATTGCATGTCACTCTCTTGTTTCCTGAGTCTCCTTTCATCTAAGACACCTCTTCAATCTTGCTAGTCTTTTATGACCGTGCCACTCTGACAAGTCCTGTTCAGGTACTGTGTAGAATTCTCCTCAGGTTGGGTTTATCTGAGATTTTCTCATGATTAGGTTGAGGTAATGCTTTTTGGAAAGGAATACAACAGATGTCGATTTGTGAATTATATCAGGGATACCTGATCTCGATATGTTTTACTCCTGGTGATGTTGTCTTGCTTAAGGTGAGGTCTGCTTGGTTACTGTTTTTCACTTGAAATGAATAATTTTTTGTCAAAGCCCTTTTAAAAATTTGTTTTTGTACATGACAGCAGAATGCATTTCAGTTCATAGTACACAAATGGAGCACAATTTTTCATTTCTCTGGTTGTACACAAAGTAGAGTCTTGGTTGTAAGCAACAGAAACTGACTTTGGGGTTAGAAAAAAGTTTATTGCAAAAGCACCCAGGTGGGGAAGAAGAATTGTGATTTGAACCTACATGCTACATTTTGCTTGCTTTTGACAAATCAATAAGCATCTATTGAGACTTTCTGTGTTCCAGACACTGGAGATAAAAACTTAAACAAAGACTTGTTCCCTGAACTCAATTATTAACATTGTGTTGGTATTTCTGGTCCTAAGCAGAGTGCCAGGCTCTAGGCAAGTTCATTACTCAGGGTAGTAGTCAGCCTCCAAGACGGCTGCAGTGATCTCCAGTTCCTGGCTCACACGCTGGGGAGTTGCTCCCTATATTGAATTGTCTTGTGAAACTAATATGATATGGTGGAAGTGATAGCGTGTGTACTCCGAGGCTAGGTCATAAAAAGCATTGTGACTTCAGCCTCATTTGCTGGAATCACTGGCTCTGGGAGAGGTAGCTGTTATTGTCACAAGGACACCCATGGATTCACATCCATTGGTGTGATAAGCTACTACTGTGCTGTTTGCCTGATGCTGATTTCTTGATAAGTTACTACTGTGCTGTTTGCCTGATGCTGATTTCTTGTAGCCATCATTACTTATACATTTATTAGTTGGAGTTTTACTATAAAGAAGAACTGACCCTTCTCCTTATTTATTTTGGTGAGAAATGGAACCCTCCTGCTGACAGCCACTGAAAGGAGCCATTTTTAAGCAGATCCTTGAGTCCCAGACAAGCATTCTGCATTCTGGCTGGCATCTTGTCTCAATAGCATGAGAAACCCAGAGCCAGAACGACCTAGCCAAACCGCTCCTAAATTCCTGACCTGCTAACATTGTGTGAGATAATACTTGTTGTTTTAGGCGGCTAAGTATTGGGGTAATTTGTGCAACAATAAATAATACAATGAATGAATGAATGTCAGACCTCCTTTTCCCCTCCTGTGCCCCACGTTTCCTATCATAACTTTGTCATGACCATATTTAGTTGTTTACATGCCTGTATCCCCTGAAAACAGAGATGGTCCTTTATCTCCGGGTGCCTAGTATCTGCTGTCATACTTAACATACAGCAGGCACTCAATAAATATTTGTTGAATGGGTGAGTACAGAGAGAGAATTGGAGTCTTATACCTTTTTTAAAACCATATTTATTTAGTTGTAGAATGACACACAATATCTTTATTTATTTTTATGTGGCGCTGAGGATCAAACCCAGGGCTTCACACATTCGAGTCAAGTGCTTTACCCCTGAGCTACAGCCCCAACTCCTTAAACCTATCTTTATCTTTGTAGGATTTGAAACAAACCTACAAAACAGTGCCAGTGGGGAGAAGGAAAAGGGATTGATATTTAGAACCCTGAAATCATTATTTCTTTTAATTTCCAATCAGTGCGTTCCACAGGTATTCGAAATAGAAGCAGGTGTGTTTAGTAAGGCAATCAATGTCCTCCCACAGCCCACTTGGGGTGAGGAATAGCACTTCCTTCTAAATCACAAAGGTATAAAGTGACCCTTCAGAGGTCACTTCAGAGAGCCGACTTATTATTGGTTTGGCAGGGAAAGCTCACAGTGTTCGGAAATCAGTTATATTCAAAATGTGCTTCTTATTCAGGTGTGACGGTGCATGCCCGTAATCCCAGCTACTTGGGAGGCTGAGGAGGAGGATCACAAACTCAAGGCCAGCCTAGGCAACTTAGTAAGACCCTGTCTCAAAATAAAATTTTGAATAGGGCTGGCGAGGCAGCTTAGTGGCAGACTTGCCTAGCATATGCAAGACCCTGGATACCACACACACACACACACACACACACACACACACGCACAAAATCTTCTCTCCACTTAATTAGAAAATTACTAAGCAACCATAATTCATAATTTAAAAATCATGAGAACTATTGATCCATATGTAAAATATATAATTTTCAGTGGGAAAAGCAGGGATAAAATTACACGTGCTCATGACAACTGTGTTGGACAGCTCTTCAGGTCCTCCTGGCTCCATCTGTCCCTTAGTCACTACCAGGGAAACTGATACTGCGTCAACTCCAATCACCTTTTCCCAGGGGTAGCCTGATCTACACCCTATGCCCCTTGCCTCTTGCCCCAGGGGTTTCTCTATTGATATCATTGCCTGTGTACCTAGAGGAACCCCCTCAGCACCACGGAAGGGAAACCCAGTGAGTTGGTGAATTAATGCCTCACAGGGCAAGCCTTTGAGTGATGGGGATTGACAGCCAATGGAAAATGCCTCTTTCTCTCTCCTCCCTTGGAGATCTTCATATGGCTCCCCAGATGGTTCCAGAGCCAGCACTTGGTGTCACTCAGCTGAAGTCTACTCCATCATACATCTTTGTGCTCTTTGTTTCCTCATCTCTCATTCTTGCTCCCTGGAATAACATTTCTTTTCTTTTTTTTTTTTCTTCTCTTTTTTTGGTAGTGGGGATTGAACTTGAGAGCATTCATCCACTAAGCCACATTCCCAGCCCTATTTTGTATTTTATTTACAGACAGGGTCTCACTGAGTTGCTTAGGGCCTCACTTTTGCTGAGGCTAGCTTTGAACTTTTGATCCTCCTGTCTCAGCCTCCTGAGTTGCTGGGATTATAGGCATGCGCCACTATGCCTGGCTGGAATCACATTTCTAATGAAAATTCCTGCACAAAAATCATTGTCTTAGTCTCTGCTATTTGGGAAAAGCAGGCCAAGACAAACATCAGGACATTAGGAAAAAAATGTATTCATAGAGAATGCAAAAGAAGACCCTAGTACAATGGCAGGAGTTGTGTTAGGGTGGAAGGATTATGAGTGGATCTTTCCCCTTTTCTCCATTTAAAATTTTTCTTCAATGAAACTACTTTCATAATTAAGAAGTTTACATTTAAAACATCATTTCCACATCAGAAGTCATTGTCAGAATGGTCCTAAAGGGGATAGAAGCACTGATAGAATGTCATTCTCAGCCAGGTGCAGTCGCACACGACTGTAATCCCAGTGGCTCAGGAGGTTGAGGAAGGAGGACTGCAAGTTCAAAGCCAGCCTCAGCAAAAGCAAGGCACTAAGAACTCAGTGAGACCCTGTCTCTAAATAAAATTCAAAATAGGGCTGGGGATGTGGCTCAGTGGTCAAGTGCGCCTGAGTTCAACTCCGGTTTCCCCCTCCACCCCCCAAAAAAGAATGTCATTCTCAGGACTTTGTTCAGATGCTAATAATGATCCTTAAGGAACTGGGCAAGGGAGAGACACCCAGAGCCATATTGGTCTGGAATGGAAGAGAATTCAGGGTGTGGAGCAAATTGACCAGAACAGTCTGTCCTCTCTGCAAGTTTCTGAGTTTGGCATAGAGTAGTTTTCCGCTTTCTAACCAGCTCTAATTTGTTAAAAGGTGAAAGATTTATTTGGTTTGAAGACAAACCAGAATATGATCAGCTCTAGTTTGGGCATTTTTAAAATCAATGATGGCACATATAACATACTTCAAAGCCCCTTTAGGAAAAACTCTTCAGCTTCTTTGAGGTCTCCCTGTCCCATCAGTCAATGGCCAATATCAGAGCCAGAGTTCCTGGAGAAGTTAGGTAGGAGGTGGAGGTCCCTTTATGAGTTCTTATGGGTAAGAATAATCAAGACAATATCTTTTGGGTGGAAAAAAACATCTTGGAGCCTAGAGGAAACAGGATGCTTGGAGGGTAGGTCAGGAGCAGGGCAGGGTGAAGAAGGAAGGGACAATCCTCTGGGCCGGGCTAGAATCTGAGAGTCTCCATCTCCAGCCTGGCCCAGTGGGCAGGACTAGTTTTAAGAGCAAGACACCCACTCGATGCTGTCAACAGTGAAAGAAAAGAAGAGGATGCCTGGAAATTTCCAGCCCCAAATCCCTTTGACGCCTGCAGTTCTCAGCAATGTTTCCAGAGTCGCCCAGATGGGTTGGTTTTTCTTTCCATGCAAATAGTTTAGGAAATGTCTTCAAGAAATCCCTGGAAATTCAGGAAGCCAGATGACAGGGCGTGTGGAGGAGCCCCTAGGCCTGCCTTTACTTCTGGTGCCTCTGGAAGTGGGCGAGAGTAATTAGGAAGGGGCTATTACTAAATGGCATACTTCAAGGAGACAAGGAGGCCTGGTGAGGGAAAGTCAGCCAGGAAAGCAGCCTCTTGCCCACACTCTCCCCTCCAGCCACACACACACACACACACACACACACACACTCACCCCCCCACACACACACACGTCCCCAAGTTCAGTGGTGTGCACATAAAGGCTTGACAATCCTCTTTCTGGAGTGAGGGAGCCTGATGTGTTTGCCAATTTCCATGGTGTAAATGTACTCCCGCGATGGCGGATTTCAAGGGACCAATACTTTAACACCAATTTGCAAAATTTCCTGAATCTTTGACAATGGGTTCTTGTGATCCTATATGAATTTTCTTCCACACACTATTGTACAAGTCAGTCCAATAGCACCTGTTGGTCCCCTTAGATTCTAAGTAACATGCTAGACACTTGTCATTGGACAAACACCCTCTCAAACCCTGAGAAACAATTCTTTCTGCTAACTAATGCTCTGTTCCAGACTAGATACCCACCTGGCCAGCCATGCAACATCTGGGAACTCAGTGGCTGCTGAATGGAACCAGGTGGAACGGGTTCTAGTCATAAAGGCCACAGTGTGGTCCCGCTACTCATCCCAGACTAATTATCATCTCACCGTAATATATGACCCTAATAAAATTCCCACCTGCCAGTGCTTTCTAAATCTGATCCACTTCTGACCCAGACTGAAACCAACCTATGAAAGGATGGAAAAAAAAAAAAAAAAAAAGCAAGCCCTCAGTTCCAGGAGAGACAACCTCCTCTCCAAGAAGTCATGGATAGTCCTGCTCTTTAACTAACAACATCCTCTACTTTCTCCCCATATTCTTTTTTTTTTATCAGTGAAAGTATCTTTTGGCAATAGATTTTTCTCCCCTTACTCTTTCTTTGGGGGGGTGGGGGGTACTGGGGATTGAACTCAGGGGTACTAGACTTCTGAGCCACATCCCTAGCACTATTTTGTACCACTGCGCCACAGCACCCGGCCTCACCTTAACTCTTTTTTTAAAAAATTTCTTTTAATTAGGCATATATGACAGCATAATGCATTTTGATTCATTGTGCACAATAGCAGCACAATTTTACTTTTCTATGGTTGTACACAATGTAGTGTTGCACCATTTGTGCAGCCATACATGTACCTAAGGTAATGATGTCCATCTCATTCCACCATCTTTCCTACTGCCATTCTCCCCTCACCACCCTTCCCTCCCCTTTGCCCCATCAAAGTTCCTCCATTTTTCCCATGCCCCCCCCCCCCCCGCCTTATGGATCAGCATCCACTTATCAGAGAGAACATTCAGCTTTGGGATTGGCTTACTTCATTTAGCACAATATTCACCAACTCCATCCATTTACCTGCAAAAGTCATAATTTTATTCTCTTTTAATACTGAGTAGTATTTCATTGTGTACATATACCAATTTCTTTATCCATTCATCTATTGAAGGGCATCTAGGTTGCTTCCACAGTTTAGCTCTTGTGAATTGAGCTGCTATAAACATTGATGTGGCTGCATTACTCTGGTATGCTGATTTTAAGTCCTTAGGGTACAGACCCAGGAGTGGGATAGCTGAGTCCAATGGTGGTTCCATTCCAAGTTTTCTAAGGAATTTCCATACTGCTTTCCAGAGTGGTTGCACCAATTTGTGGTCCCACCAGGAATGAATGAGTGTGCCTTTTCCCCCACATCTTCGCCAACATTTATTGTTGTCTATATTTTGATAACTGCCACTCTGACTGGTGTGAGATGAAATCTTCATCTCCAGGATATATAAAGAACTCAAAAAACTTAACACCAAAAAACAAACAACTCAATCAATAAATGGCCTAAGGAGCAGAACAAACATTTCTCAGAAGATATACATTTGATCCACAAATATATGAAAAAATGTTCAACATCTCTAGTAATTAGAGAAATGCAAATCAAAACTACTCTAAGATTTCTTCCCGTTTACTCTTAAAAGAACCTTCATCCTTTGTTCAGGTGAGAAGCTAATTTGCGAGTTATTTCTCTGGGCTTTTCCTTATTCTCAAGCCAAACAATAAACTTTCCTTCACTGCATAATTGGCCCTTGTTTTTTTTTTTTTTATTGTTCTCATGACTGTGAGAGGGAACAAGAACCCAGTTGGATTAGAAAGAAACTAAGTAAAGTAAAACACCTGTCATGAGGTAGGCTATTGTGAACAGCATTGCATAGATGGAGACAGCGAGGCTCAGAACAGAAAAATCATTTTCTCAAGGTCATAAAGTTGGAAAGAAAGAGCAGGGGTTCCAAATTTGAGTCTGCAGACCTGCACTGTCCATGAGCCACACAGTGACTATTGAACATGAGACATGTTCAAACTGAGACGTTGCTATAAAGTGCAAAGCATGCGCCAGATTTTGAAAACTTAATAAGGAGAAAAAAAAGAATGTAGAATATCTTATTTGTGATTTTATATAGGTTATATATTGAAATGACAATGACAGTATATTTTTAAAATGGATTTCAGGGGTTTCATTTATTTCTAGTGTAGCTATTAGAAGTCACATTATCTAGCTCACATTCTGTTTCTATCAACCCGTGGCTCTAGGCTCCTTTAGAGATTCCCCGCCTCAAGCACCAGGCATTTTCCATATTCAGGAATACACAAATCCCTATGGGTTCCTTTATGCAAGTTACACATACACACATGCACACAAACACACAATCCCATCTCATACAGGGTTGCTATGTTAGCTTTCTGTCATTATGACAAAATCCTTTATAAAAGTCACCTTAAAGGAGGAAAGATTTCTTCTGGATCATGGTTTGGGGGATGTCAATTCATAGTCACTTGACCTGGTTGCTTGGGGCCTGGGGCATATAGTACATCATGGCAGGAAGACTACTTACTTCATGGCAGGTAACAAAGAGAGAGAAAAGAGTCCAGGGTCTCAATGCCCTGAATGCCCCAGTGACCTAACTTCCCTCCATTAGACTCCACCTCCTAAGGGTTCCATCAACCCCCCAATAATGCTCCAGACTAGAGACTAGGCATATGAACCTTTGGGGGACATTTAAGATCCAAACTCAAATAGTCACTTACACCCTCTGCTCCTGTTACTTCGTATGCCACACCGTACACCCAGCCAATCAGGGAAACAGGCTTCTGGGTCACAAGGGTCCACGATGCCTTAGTCCTTTCCATGGGGTGCTACCTGAGGACCTCATCCCTCTTCATTGGCCTCAAGAGAAAATTCTGTCTGAGAGCATCTGTTGGGTGCTTCTAATCCACAGATCAGCGTTGGTCTGTCTGGCCAAGTGAGTGACAGGTTGTGCCTTTGCCATCAGCACAAGTTCCTTTCAGGAATTTTTCGGAGGGAAGGATCCCTGCCTGGGTGCTGGAATGTTTCTGCCTATGAATCTGAGCTGAAGGTCTGACCTTGGGTGACTACAATAGCTCTAGTGTCCAAGATGGAAGTAGCTTCTCCAGCACCTGACTTCTCCCAAGTATCTTCTTCCTGACTCCCCCAGCCTGAATTCTTCTTGACAGTGGTCCTCCATGACAGAGGGTACTGAAATCAGAAACCCACTGCTTTCACACACTTTGGTGTTTGTGTATGGATGTGGGTAAGTGTGTTGTCAGAGGAAAGCAGTTGACTCCTCCCAACTCATCCACAAGCACCCTTGTTCAAGCTGTTGCTGGCATTGACCGTGGGGCTGTGCTCTGGCCTCACCACAGTGGATCCCTAACTTTAAGGAGTCAGGTTTTTTCCAAGTTCACAGTCAATGGGCATCTCCAGAGGTTTTGGGGGTTTTTTTGTTTGTTTGTTTCTCCCTTAAGCAAAAAAAAAAAAAAAAAAAAGACCTTCTGGCCCAGGTGACATTAATCTGATAATCACATGGAGATAATTAGCCATATGCAGACTGGATGCTATGAACAGCCACAGCTCCCACTGAAACCCGGCAGGATGGCGATTCCAGAGATCTCTGAAGCCCCCATAATCAGTGAAGGTTTATAGAGGTACATCACAGAGTGTGGGAAGTCTCCAGAGATGAAATCTTCCTACTCCTAATTGCTCAAAGATGGAATATTGCTGGTTGGATGCAAATCAGATGAACTTCCCTAGGTACTGAAGGCCCTGGGCTGATTGTTGGGGTGCAAGTGGAGATGGGGGATTACAATGACTGGGAAGATTCTAAAACCAGTGATGTGATGGGATGAGGCCTGTGTTAGAAGAAGGGAGGAAAGTTTATCTCTGTGACCTGAACACCCAGCTAGCCCTCTGGTCATTCATTCCTTTCTCAGTAAAATAAGATGGTGAATGAGCTTTCCTCCGGTTCTGCAACATTTGGGCTGTAAGCAGCTGGAAAACCAGTTCAGACTGATTTGTCACCAGAGGTTGCTCTGGGCAGGGTTCCATCAGCAGACTGATGTCATCAGAGGTTCAGGTTCCTTTTCTGCTAGCTATCCTGTTCAGAATCGCCTTGTGGTCCCATGGTGCTGTGGCCGGCCATTCAGGTGCTATGGTTTGAACATGCTTTATTCCCCCCCAACCCCACCAAAGGTTCATGTACTGGGAACTTGATCCCCAGGGTGGTGCTATTGGGAGGTGGTGGCATCTTTTAAGAGGTGAGGCTAGTGAGAAGCTTTTAGGTCATTGTGGCGTATAGGTACTTCCCACGTGAGCCCTTGGTAGGTCTCCAGAGAAGGTTTTTTTTTTTTAAAAAAAGTAGCAAGGCCAGCCCCTCTCATCCTTTTTCTGCTTCCTGGCTCTAAATATGATTCTTCTTCTTCACAGGCTCTACTGGCCACCCTTTTTCATGAGGTCCTCACCAAAGCTGAGCCAATGAAGGCACATGCCCTTCAGCCTCTCAAACTGTGAGTTTAAATAGATCTTTTATCTTCATAAGTAGCCTATTTGGGGGGTATTTTGTCATAGGGACAAAAAGCTGACTAATACACTGGGTTTCGCTCAGTATAGTTCAGATGTGGAGAGGCCCAACTCACCTGGCAATCATGAAGGCTCCTCCCAGAGATTGCCCCTCACGTCTCACTGGAGGAAGGAGGTTGCAGGCTTCCTCCTAAGCCAGTCACTGGCAAGGGGTATGAGACAATTTGATTAGCTTGGAACCACTCTGAATTTAATGGAATCACCTTCCCCTGAATCATTGGCAAAGGTGGCTCCTGCGAAATCCTAAGGTTCTGTTAAGGAAGGAGAAGGATGGAGATGGGTGTTAAGTAGGCAACCAACAGTGTCTGCTATACATAGCATTTACATTTATGTGGAAAATAGGATGTGTCTGTTCTGTTTCCCATCTTCCATTTCTTTCTTTTTTCTTTTTTTCAGTGCTGGGGATTGAATCCAGGGCCTTACAAGGGCTAGGCAATGGCTCTACCCCTGGGCCATTTCCCAGCCCCATCTTCCATTTCTTTACTGCTCCTTTGTATCCCTCTTATCTTTTTGTTTTAGTCACAATCCCAGGGGACATAAACCCATCACACTGGCTTAATTTTTAAAAGGAATTTTGGGAGGGCTGGGGCTGTAACTGTGGCAGAGCACTTGCCTAGCATGTGTCAGGCACTGGGTTTGATTCTTAGCACCACACAAAATAAACAAATAAAATAAAGGCATTCTGTCCATCTACAACAACAACAACAACATTTTTTTTCCCCAAATAAAGGAATTTATAGACTCCTGTAACTGAAGAGCCGAGGGGGAGATTTGGTCCAGCTTGATCCAAAGGTTTGCATGGTACCTTCCAATAGGATTGGATCTTTCCTCTTTTCTCTCACTAGCTCCCTGCCAGCTTATTTCCTAGACCAGCTGCATATTTGGCAACTCAAGGTCCCTAATGGTCCTCAGTACCCACGTTCTGGAAGGGAGTGTTCTTTACCTATTTCTACATAACAAATGCTATGGTCTGAATTGCATACCAATAGGAAATGAGGGCCCTACTCTTATGACCTAATCTAATCCTTATGTTCTTAAGGCTGCATCTTCAAACAGGATCGTACCAGTCACACTGATCACACCGGGCACTAGGGCTTCAACATATTCCTGTAGGGGGTGGGGGCATACATGCCATTAAGAGCCGACAGTTGGGAAGACTCAAGTGGCCGAGGGCTGGTTTCACCTAAGGGCTTATTCACTCTATGTCTGTCACCATGAACAGCATGACAAATGTCTCTTTCCCTCCCTCCTTCAGCCCGTGGTTCAGGGCTTTAGGGCTCTGAGAGTGAGTGTTTCAGCAAAGTAGAGGCCACAAGATCTTTAAGACTGGAGCCTCAAATGTCAAATGATTTGACTTCCATCATATTCTGCCGTCCAAGCAGTTACAATTCCGCCCAGATTCAAGAAGAGCACCGTGGGCTACACAGGCTATCGTTCTAAGGGTGGAGTGTCACAAAGAATTTGTGGGCTTGTATTGAAACCACCATGAGGGGGTCCATCTTTCTCCCAAAGCCTTTGCAATTCCACGAAAGGACACTGGTTAGTCCCATTGGAGTCTCAGCACTGTCTCTACCCATTATTATCAGTTGATGGACATGGTGCCTTAAGTAGCCAGTCTTAAGTATAAGCCCCAGTCTGTGACATTTGGTGGACTCTGTGACCTGGGAAAGAAAGAACAGCCTAGAGATCAGGTTTAGATTCCCTCTATTTTGGAGCAAGACAGTTAAGCCCAAGGGTTGTAGGTGGGGCTCAGGGACTCTGCCCAAATGACCTGTCAACCACACCCTGAAACACACCCACCTGCCCTCTGTTTCTGGGTACATGGGGACAAGCCATGCTTCTGAATTCTTGATGTTAGAGGGATACTTATTTTACTTATTTCTCCTGCTAAAGAATGAAATCCTTTCCCTTTCAAGTGTTTAAGGAAAAAAGAATGTACCGAACTTTGTCTCTTCCTTTGGTCTTTTGTAAGACAGATTTGGGTTTGATTCTATAACAACAAAGGATTTGCCTTGTTTAGTAAGATTAGAGACTGGAGGGGTTCCTCTTTTCTAACTCTTTCTCTCCTTTTTTAAACCATAAGAGACACTGACTGTGAAGACAGTGGGTCTGACTTGGGACCCCCCAGCTTGGCTCTAGCTTGCCTGTGTGCAAACCCCACGCGCAGTTAACCCAGCTCCATGGGCCCAAGTGCTGGCTTTCATATTGCACGCTCCATATTGCTGCCATCTGCAACCTCCTCCATGATGGGGGCAAAGCTGTACCTGACAGATAAGGGAAGCCCCTACTCTCCATAAGGCACTTGCAACCCTACAGAGCAAGGTTGTTCACTGGAAGGAGTTGGTACTGATATTGCCTCTGCATTGATGCATGACCTTGAGTAAGTCACTTAACCTCTGGGATCATAAAGTATGGAGCTAAGCCAGATTGACCTTTGTCACAGCCAAGCACATTGTAGTTCCTTTTTCTCCAGATTGACTCAACAAGAGGCTGCTATGTTAAGAGTCCCATCTGGGGGCTGGGTTGTGGCTCAGTGGTAGAGCATTTGCCAAGCATTTGTGAGGCATTGGTTGGGTTCAATCCTCAGCACTGCATATAAATAAATTAAATAAAGGTCCATTGGCAACTAAAAAATATTTTTAAAAAAGTTCCATCTGGACCAAACTTGGTGGGCTCTGTAATGAAACATAAATAAAATATTTCCCTCTCATAAGCACAAGAAGCATGAAGCCTTCCTTTTTCTTGTTTTATTTTTTCTTAATTACATCAATTCATGGCAATAGTTAAGAATAGAATTTTGCATTTAAAATAGAAGGAATCTGGGAATGCCAATGTTTTGGAGGAGGGGCCTGGATTGGAGAGGCTGTGTAAGAAGTGCAGGGGTGATGTTGCTGGCATCCATTCCCATTATCCTTTATTGGGCTCTTCTTTGGGGAACCCCACCCTGTCCTCTGGAGAGGCTCTGCAAGGACAGTCAATAAAGGCTTCTCCTTGCTTTCCAGGACAAGGGGCCAACAAGTGTCCCAGGAGAGGCTAGTTTACCTTCCAGGAAGATGAGACAGTAACCCACTGCCAGTATCATAACAAGCAGAATAACGACCCTAAAAGTGTCCACATCCTAATCCCCGAATCCCCAGAACATGTGAGTATGTGAGACTCTAGGGCAAAGAGGAGCAAAGGTCGCTAATCATCTGACTTCAAAGAGATTATTCCAGATGATTCGAGTGGGATGAACCTAACCACAAGGGTCCCTAAACGTGGAAGAGGAAGGCAGGAGAGCACGTGCCACAGGAACATGATGTTGCCCACTTGCAGGATGGCTTTCCAGAGGAATGCGGGTGGCTTCTGGAAGCTGGAAAGGGCGAGAAAACAAATTCTCCCTTGGAGCCTCCAGAGGGGACACAGCCCTGCTGATGCTTTAAGCCCAGTGAGACTCATGTTCCCTTCTGATATCCAGGATGTTAAGAAAAATAATTTGTGTTGTTTTAAGCCACTAAATCTGTGATAGTTTGTTACAGCAGCGGTGGGGAACTAATACACCCATCTCAGATGGTGGGTATTCTCAAGAATTGTAGGAATGAAAGACATGTGGTCAGAATGAAAGAAGCTGGCTGTCCTTGTTAGTTGGTGTGCAGAGGGATCTGATCAAGATGAGCTGTGTCCCCCTTTCTCAGGACCACCCCCAGCCACTCTCCCATTCCTGGATAGTGAGCCCGCACCTTCCCTCCTTAATTACTTGGAAATGCTTCCTTACAATCACACACCCGATGACTCCCTTCAACCGGCTGGAGTCCAAATTGCACTTGAAGTAGCTTGTGCGATGTTAGCCCTCTGATTAGCTTTTTTTCTGAACTCCAAAACGAGGGTAATCAGAGTGGAGCAAAGATCTGACCATGTGTGCTGGAGGGAGGAGAGGGCAGGGGATCTCTCCATAGCAATTTTCCAATAAGACAGTAAGAGCTGCTAAAAAGCAGGCCGATGTCACCCTGTAGGCCTCCGGTCATCTTTCTGTCAGCCCCTCTGTAAACATGAATTCTCAGAGTTACCCTCCCAGCATGCAACTGCTGCTTTAGCTTCTCCTTCTCCTGGGTCTTTCCTCGGAGATAATCCTTTGCTGTTGAGATTAGGAAAATGATTATGAGCCAGCTGTCACTTGTACCCAGCCAGGCCCTATGGTCCAGGTCAGCTTGGCTCAAACTCCCCCAGTGCACGGAGCATGACAGCCCAAAGCCCCCTTCTGAGATTCCTGAGAATTTCCAGGTGGGGCCTGGCTTTCCCCTGGTCATATTGGTTCAGAGGAAGATTTATGGGAAGATAAGGAGGCTGTCACTCTAGGGCCACTCACGGATGGGAGGCCTCAGCAAAGCGCTCCTGTGGGTCATATTGTTTTTGTAAGCTGTGCCCAAGTTTGACATTTTTATATTCTTTTTCTTTGATGGATATCTCACCAATGCATGAGCTTTAGGTTCTGTGAAATCTTGATCTGCCTCTGCATCTCACCCCAGGTAGGAGACTGAGACCATTATCCAAAAAAGAGCTCAAGGCATTAGTGAATGTATTGTATCTGTGTGTGTGTGTGTGTGTGTGTGTGTGTGTTTTGGGAGAATGGTGGGATGTCCTAGAAGAGTTTCACACTCATGGTTGCCACTGGGCATCTTGCTCTTAGAAATTCTCTTTAGCCTGGGGCCTGGGACCCGCCTCTCAATGGCTGTCTGGTTTCTCTCTCCCCAGGTCTTCCCTCTGCCTTGGCCTCCTTTCTCTTCTCAGGAGCACAATCTGTTCCTTCAACCATCCATCCCCTTTGGTTCTTCCCCTGGAGCCTCTCCTCTCTGCCCTCAAGAAGTTCATCTGGGTATTTTTAGAGGCTGGCTTCCCTAAGAAGACTTCCAGAACAAGGGGCCAACAAGCAAATTTCCTAATTTGCTATTAGGAAAGTATATATATATATATATATAAAATCACATGACTTTCATGGGAAGTGCTGGGCTCTTCATTCTAGAGTTGGGGTCAGTAGATCCAAGGGCCTGGGGCTAACCAGTAGTGGAGTTGCAAGGGAACCTGGAGAAGCATGGGTGGCCTGGAAAGGGGGTCCAGCTGAGTGTTTTGGTAAAAAGAGAGTGTGCTGAGATGCTGGTCCCAGGTCCATCTTTCCTGTCTTTTTGTAAGTCCTGGGACTTGCCACCAACTGAATAGCACTAGGGAGAAGGGCCGTTTCCTCCTTGTGCCCAGCTGATCTGTCAACCCCAAATCCTCCCTCCTTAGAAGGAACTGGAGTGCAAACTCTTATGATTAAAAATCTTTTCTTATTCAAATTTCATCTCACTTCAGTAAGAATGGCAATTATCAAGTAATAATAAATGTTGGTGAGGGTGTGGGAACTCATACATTGCTGGTGGGACTGCAAATCGGTGCAACCACTCTGGAAAGCAGTGTGGAGATTCCTTAGAAAACTTCAAATGGAAACATCATTTGACCCAGTTATCCCACTCCTCGTGGTATGCCCAAAGGACTTAAAAACAACATCCTATGACTCGGCCACATCAATGTTCACAGCAGCTCAATTCACAGTAGCTAACTATGGAACCAACCTAGGTGCTTTTCAATAGATGAATGGATAAAGGAAATGTGGTATATACACAACAGAATATTACTCATCCATAAAGAAGAGTATGGTATTTGCAGGTAAATGGATGGAACTGGAGACTATCATGCTAAGTGAAAGAAGCCAATCCCAAAAAACCAAAGCCTGAATGTTCTCTCTGATGTGCAGATGTTGACTCACAATAGGCTTGGGTGGGGGGTGGGGGTGGTGGGGAGTGGAGGTTCATCATATTGGACAGGGGGGTAATGGGAGGAAGGGGGGATGGAAATAGGAAAGACAGTAGAATGAATTGGACATAACTTTCCTGTGTTCATATATGAACACACGACCAGTGTAACTCCACATCATGTACAACCACAAGAATGGGAAGTTGTACTCCATGTATGTATGATATGTCAAAATACACTCTACTGTCATGTATAACTAAAATGAACAAATAAAAAAAAGAAAAACTTTATTTTTCTTAAAACAATGCTTGTCACAGGAGAAACTTAAAAAATGAGTGAGAAAATAGAAATATTGTGCTGTAGAAATAGGGAGAAGGCAGAGGTGATGGAAAGCTAAAGATGATGCACCTCTGGAAGCACTGGGACCCATCTCGTCTTGCTCTGGATCTGCGCAGCGAGTCCAGAGTTGGTGAACCAGTCTAGAAAGGACAGATGGAAAGTGCTCCTGCACCCTGCCTGAGCCTTGGGAGGAAAATCAGATTGCAGGCGCTTTTCAGATGCAGAACACCTTCAAAATGCCAGCAGAGAGCGAGGGCACGTTATCAGGAAAGCTGCCTACGCGACTCACAAAAAGACAAGATTTCCAGGCTGACTTGATCTTTGTTAGACATTGATCTTTGACTTTATAATCGGTTGCAAATTCTGCTCAAATCCAAAGGCCAGCTTGTCTCTTGTGGGAACCTAGATTTTAGTTGGGGGGAAAAAGGAATTAAAAAAGGATTATGCTTAAAAATTATATTTTAAACTAATAAGACAATGTATCCATAGCATGCAATAAATTCCTTTTGGTGTTTTTTTTTTTCTCTCTCTCTCCCTTCTCTTCCTCCTCCTCCTCCTCTTCCTCCTCCTCCTCCTCCTCCTCCTCCTCCTCCTCCTCCTTCTCCTTCTTTTTCTTAGGGGTGCTTTACCACTGAACTACATCCCCAGTTCTTTTATTTATTTATTTATTTTTATTTTGAGACAGAGTCTTGCTAAATTGCTGAGGCTGGCCTTGGACTTGTGATCCTCCTGCCTCAGCCTCCTGAGTCACTGGCATGTGCCATGGTGCCAGCTCCTCTTGTTTTTTGTTTGTTTGGTTTTGAGGGGCTACCGGGGATTGAACTCAGGGGCACTCAACCCTGAGTCACATCCCCATTTTTGTATTTTATTTGGAGACAGAGTCTCATTGAGTTGCTTAGTGCCTCGCTTTTGCTGAGGCTGGGTTTGAACTTGTGATCCTCCTGCCTCGGCCTCCCGATCGCTGGGATTACAGCCTTGTGCCACGGTGTCAGCTCCTTTTGGTCTTAAAACATCTTAATGATTTGGAATTTATAGGAACTTGAAGACCCATCTACTCCATCCCGATTATCAAGATGTGCCTTCCCTGAAAAGATTTGCAGAGCGGTCTCAGTTTATACTCTAGTAGATGACTTGCCTGGAAAATGACATCGATTTCCATTGTAGAAATATAGAAATAATACAGGCCATTTTGGAAAACACTGACCCATCTATGCTAATATTGGAGCTAGGAATGACTTCAATTTTCTGGCAGCTTTTGTGCCTGTGCCTCCTGGAAGATCACCAACATCTGAGCCAATGACAGCTTAATTCTGTTTTGGAAAGCCCTCCAGAATCTGGATTTCACAGTGTCTGGTTTTTAGTACCTAATCATCATTCTTACCAGGATGTTCTTTGTAGAGAAGTTGATTTTCTTCAGCTACAACTTAAGCACAGGTCTATGGGAAGCAGTAATGAATAATTGACGTGGTTTTAAGTACATGTCTCTCCCAGGGCAACGGCATCTCTGGGTGTGCTGGTCATGCCGTCTCCACCTCTCCCCTCATCTGTTCTCTGCTCTGCGTGGGCACCAGGAGGCCTGAGGACGGCAATGCCAGGGGTCCCTTTGCCTCTGGATTCTGAGAGTCGGCTAACAGGAGGCACTGGCACAGAGGAGGAGACAGAAGTCAGAGAGGTCTTCTCTGTTGGGTCCTGACTCTGACCACGGTGGTGGCCCCATGATCTCAGCTCCTGTCAGGTGGCTCCCTCCTCATGGTGCCAGTTTTCTCAGGTCTCTGAGAATATCTTTTCTTCTCTGGAGTCTTTAGGACCAGAAGTGGCAGCAGCCCTGACTGTGAGTGGATTCTGGGTTTCCTTAACCCGCCCACACTCTCTAAACAGCCCCATCACTGAAGTCTCTGAACCCTAAGGGCTGGATTCTGTCTCCGGGCAGAATTCTGCCTGAGGAGCAGGGTGACAAGATGTCTGAAGCCTCTTAGCATTGGCCAGCATCAGGGGACTCCATCAGGTATCAAGTGTATCCCATTTGCTCCCTGGGTTACCTCCAAAGGTCGAGGCTTCCCCATTTGTTCCGAGATCAGCAGGACTTCCGTGGACAATTGTGCTGCTGTGCCACCGTGGAGAAGCTTCTGGAATGGAAGTCATGAGTGATCACAGGTACAATCTACTTCACTGTCTAGTGCCAGGGGAAGATGATGGTCCCTCTATGGATGTGGCCCCTCTATGGATGAGGAAGGACATTTGCAGAGTGTGGTGGGGGCTACAGAGACAACCTCCAGCCATGCCCCCCCCACCTCCTCAGAACTTGCCTTGGTGTGCTCAGTCCTACTTGTTGGCCCCTGTGAAACCTCTTCTCCCCCCTCTCTGCCCTGCACAGCCCTGCATCCAGGGCTCTTTCAAACAGAAAGCAAGGCAATGAGGCAAGGTACCTGATCCTGGGAAAACTCCATTCTGATCCCTAGGCAACCTCTTATAATAACCTGTAATGTGTGATGAGCCCCTTCACTCCCTGGGCCCCAGTTTCCCTATCTATAAAGAGATGCCCTGCCTACCTTTCCCTCCCAGGGTCACCCTAGACTTTAGTGTAGATGCATGCATCAGGGCACTTTGAAAATTATTTTTGCATCACCGGTGCGGCCCCTTCTTCTCTGTTACCTCACATCCAAGTTCTCAGGAAATCCTGTCAGCTGGACCTTCAAGATGTCCCTAGAATGTAGGTAGCACTGCAGCCAATAGCCTCCAAACTGGATTTCCTATCTCTATTTGGGTCCCTGCCCCCCTAAAGTCTGCTCTCCACCCACCAGCAAGAGGAATTTGGAGTGGGGAAACCCGGAATTGAACTCGGGGGCACTTAACCACTAAGCCACATCCCTAGCCCTATTTTGTATTTTATTTAGAGACAGGGTCTCACTGAGTTGCTAAGTGCCTCACTTTTGCTGAGGCTACCTTTGACCTCGTGATCCTCCTGCCTCAGCCTCCCGAGCTACTGGGATTACAGGTGTGCGCCACCTCGCTGGGCTGCAAGAGAAATTTTTTAAAAGTATAAATTAAAACATGACCACCATGGGTTCAAACCCTAGTATTGGGGGGATGGGCAGCAATCATCCTCCAGTGGCTCAGGTGGACAGAAGCCAAAGACGCTTCAAGTCATCTGCCAGGTTCTGGTGGTCTGCTGCTCTCCTGGCCTGCGCTCAGGCCTCTCTCTCTACCTGGTTCACTGCTTTCTAGTATGCCTGGCTTTCAGAGCACACGCCCACTCCAGGGCCTCTGCTCCTGTGCATCCCTCTATTGGAGCGCATCATGGGCTCCTGACTCCTTCAGACCTCCTTCCAGGGACTTGCAGCAAGACCTCTTCACTCCACAGCACTGGGCTCGGGGCTCCTGGTTCTGTGTCCCTGACTCTATTGCTCTCTGCATCTCCTTCCTCCCAGAGCCAGCTGTCTGCTTACTCACCTGCTTGCTCCTCTCTGGCTCCCTGGACAGAACATCCGTTCAGAGCTGAGTCCCCACAAGAGTGCCTGGCAAGTAGTAGATGCTCAGCAAATGTTTGGCGAATGAGTGAGTGAATGAGTGAATGGAGCTGGGTGTTATTCTCATTGCTTTGACTTAGATCTCTTTACAGAGACAGGCCCTGGCGTATGTTTGGAGATATCTCCATGAGGCTGTGTGTCCGGCAGGGAGTAAGCCTGAAGCACTGGGATTGGACTTTATGGCTCTTACAGGAAAGTGGGGATAGTACCCATGCAGGCTCATGAGAAATTTCTTAATGCGTATATAAAAATTAGTCTTGGAATGTATAATCTTATTTTTAAAAGAAGCTAGGATGAAAATATGCCGAGTGTTAGTTTTATTCTGCAAACATCGTTGCAAAAATGCAGTGTCTTGATAGTTTCCTCAGCTTCTTGCTAATTTCCTACTTCCTGTGACAATACAATAGTTCCAAAGCCCAGTTCTTTACAAGAAGGAAATGGTGACAGTGACCTTGGAAGTGGGAGGGTGGAGGGGAGGAGTGAGAAGAGAGAGGCTCTTCCGGAGGGATGGGCCGGACAGGTGTGCCAAGGATCATGTGGAAGAGATCAGTCGGGTGGCAGGTTTGTTCAGAAGGAAGAGTTTGGGCTCTGCTTGGTGACAGGGTGTGCAGAGGTGTGCCTGGTAGGAAGGATGTCATAAGCAAAGGGAGTCGGTGGGACAGAGGTAGGTTGCAGATGGCTTTCAGTGGAGCAGGACTTGGGGCACAGAATGAGAAGCAGCTTGGCCACTGGATGGGAAGGTCTGCAGCCTCTTTTCAGTGTGTGCTGGTGGAGCGCTGAGCACATGGGCCAGGATAGAGCTCTCCTGGGAGCCACTGGGGGTGCTGAAGTGGGACTAGAATTGCAGGTACCTGCAGAATGCATGGAAACAGAACCCACCCTCTACCTCTCTAGTTACCACCTCTCCAGGCCCAGGAACACTTTTCCCTGAATAAGAGGAACCCAAATGAGCCTGAGGGACTTTTAAGTTTTGGGTTGTTCCCAGGTGGAAGGGTGCTCCGTGTGTCACACTTGGACACAGTCCCACAACACAGCTGAGGGAGCCCTTTGTGGTCAGACGGCTCCGGGTTTGAGTCTGGGCTCTGCCCCTCAGTAACCAAGTGGCCTAGAAGCCTGGCTTCTCTGAGTCTCATTTCCTTACCTGTTTGAGAGTATGGAGACTGTGTACCTGTGAGACAGTGTACCTAAGGTTCTTGGCCTACGGCCTACCTGGAAGAAGTGTCTGGGGGCCACCGTCATGACCCTTACTAACAGGAACATATGGCCACCAGATGCTTCCCTGACAGTAGCACTTCCCTGACAACAGAGGACCCAGCTCAGCCACCCACCTGGAAGGGACCAGGTTCAATTTCTAAGAGCCATGCATTAACGAAGATGACCTACATTTTGCAGACGCAAGTGCCCCTTCAGACACTTTTCGTTGGCTGACTACTTTCAGCTGTTCCAAGCATTTCCATATTTCCGCTTCCTGTCATCTGCATAGCTCCTCAGTGAGGTAAGTAGGATTCATGGATGGAAGAGGGGAGCTGTCTCACTCTGTTGTGGGCTCTAAGGAGAGCAGCCCGGCCATGACTGGCAGTGTGGTACGCTGAGCCCTGGTGCTGGCTGCCCTGAGCATCCTTGTCACACACACGAAGCTCAGCCTTCCAGAGTCCTCAGTATGAGACCTGACTGTGGCCAGGAATGTCTCCCTGGGTTGGATTTGGGCCCTGACTCCTACCTGGGGCTGGCCCTCCCCCCATAATTTGCCTCCTGCCGAAGGGGCAGAAGACACAGCGGGTGCTGTCTCTTGCTGGTCCCCTCCTGCTGTCTGGGTACCATGGCAACAGATGGATCGCTCAGAACCATGGTACTTCTATCACCTAATTCTAAATGCCACCACTGCCCTGAGCTGTCCAGGTTGACCCCGAGAAGATCCATAACTCTTCAGAGCAAGAGCCCCTTTCAGGCACTGAGAGCTGGGCTGCTGGTCAGCCTTGGAGGTCACCTCAACAGCAGGTCCCTGCGCTCACTCTCACCTCCAGGAATCACTGTGGAAGTCTTTCCATGAATCTCCTGGCTTCCCGCCATGAGAGCAAGGACATGCTTTAGGAAATGGTGTTTGTCTCCTTATAGATTTTGAGGTGCTTGGCAACAGGCCCATGCTTTCATTAAAATTTTAGGGGCAGCACTTTGCATAGAGTAGGTTCTCACAGCATGCCTTGGTACCAGGCCTGGATGGGCTGTGACCAGCAGAACCAAGACTTAGTAGCTCATTGGTGGAGGAGCTGGCACTGCAAGCCAGATCACAGATGGGGATATACACAGGTGAGGATATACACATGTATCCATACACATGTGAACACACACACATACTGAAAAAAGACGGAAATAGATATTCAAAAATGCCAATAAGTGTTATCTGTGGCTGGATGAGATTATGGAGGACTTTTAGTCTATTTTACATATTTTTTTCCTATAATTTCCAACTTCTATTCTGAACTCATATAAAATGACTTTGGAAATTAGATATTTTAAGAATTTTTGAGGGGAAAAGAAAAGTAGGCTGGGCATAGTGGTGCATGCGTGTAATCCCAGCAGCTCAGAAGGCTGAGGCGGGAAGATTGCAAATTCAAAGCCAGCTTCAGCAAAAGTTAGGTGCTAAGCAACTCAGTGAGATTCTGTCTCTAAATAAAATACAAAATAGAGCTGGGGATGTGGCTCAGTGGTTGAGGGCCCCTGAGTTCAATCCCCGGTACCCCACCCCCACCCCCAAAAGGCCTCTAAGGACTGCCCTCCACCATCCTAAATTTGCTGCTGGATTCTAAGGAGACATCCCTGCTGCTTTCAATTGCCTGAGAACAAAAGGAAGGCTGCCGAGGCATTTCAGCTGGAAGAGTGGGGGCTATGATTCTACAGTGTTTTGCTTGTACACCCAACTATAAAATGAGACATCTTGTGTTTTGAGTAAATCTCTTCCATTAATCATGGGGATACTCCAGGTCTATCCGGCAGAGTGACTGGTATAATTACAGATTCTGTCTCCCGAGGATAATGCCAGCAGTCAAGTGGATTGTGCACAAAGCAAGCCCAAGCCTTCCTGGAGCTGGGAGGGATGTGGTTCTTCTCTGAGTCGTGGACACCAAGGGTGAGAAAGGCTGGTGGAGACAGATTGCAGGTGGAGACAGATGTGTGGCCACCGCTACTTCGAGTATTTCCCAAGGATTCCCAAACAGGTAAATAAATTTGGTATCAAGAAAGGATTTCCATAGTCCAGGAATCTCTTTGAGGACAGATGACCCAAGCCTGACAAGTGAGTTCTCCAGTCAGGCTGTGTCTCTTTGGTGAGCAAAAACAGTTTGTCCTTATCCAGGGGTTGTGGCCAGTTTAGTCACACACTCCATGAAAATGCATGCAATTTAGAGTCCAAAGAGGTGCATGAAAAATGACCGATAAAATGTGTCAGTGCCTAGTCACAAGGCCATCTGTCATTCCTGTTTCCTCCCCAGGGGTTTGGGGACAATGCCATAAAGACAGAGGGTGACTTGGCTCTGGAATCCTGACAACATGACAGCCTTTTCCCTGCTAATGTCCACTCGTGGTAAAGCAACGTGACTCAGGTCCAGCTCAAAGAAGAAATCCTTTGTAAGAGTCCATATAGGTTATTTTCATGTCTATAAATGATGACATTGAATAGAAACCCTTTCTAATTCAGCCTTTTCCATCCCCTATTCCATCCCCTATCTCCTGATAAAAACAGCAACTAACAAGAAAGATAATGAGGAGGTGAGACGATTCTTGGCGCGGGGGTTGGGGGGCAGGTTCTCAACCCTCTAAACTTTTTGTGCTTTCTTGGCATCTTGAGATGCAGAACCTGCATTAATTAGCCCCGTGATCTTCCCCCAGTGGATCCCACTGCCAACAATGACCCTTAAATTCCTGCCTGTCCTCCGTCACCCAGCTTCTGACCTCAAAATACGACAAGGGTCACAGCCACGTTAATCACATGAAGCCAAGAGAGGAAAGATGAAGGCTTGAAACTAAATCTACCTTCTTGCATCCTGTTTCCAGAAGGAAGAGTATGTAGCCCGGAAAAAGGTGAGAACGCAGGGATTCCAAGCAGAGGGAGCCCTTTGTCTTAGGACACAAGGAAAAATAGGGCATCAAGAGAAGGGATTTGCCATTGTAAAGTGTGACCCACACAGCAGAGTTCACAGTAAAGCATGACTGGGCAGTGTGGCTAGTGGGTCTGGCACTGATGGGGAGAACTGGAACATTGGGGCAGACGGGAGTGTGCCCCCAGTCCATTTCTTGTACCTCTGCCCCTATAACGACCTTCAGAGTTGCTGCTTTGCTTCTACCTCTCAGATCATGTAGAACTTCCATTTTAGCCAAATGGAACTTAAAACTACACAAAGGATAGAATTTGTTGGTGGAATTTGTTGGTGGTTATTTTGATACTGGGGATGGAACCCAGGTGTGCTTAACCACTGAGCAACATCCCCACCACTTTTTATTTTGAGATGAGTCTTGCTAAATTGCTTAGGACCTCACTAAGTTGCTGAGGCTGGCTTTGAACTCACGATCCTCCTGCCTCAGGCTCCTGAGCCACTAGGATCACAGGTATGCGCCACTGCATCTAGGTAGTGCAGGATTTTTTATTTTTAAACAGAGAAGATTCATTCATTTATTTATTTTTTTTTTGAGAGAGAGAGAATCTTTAATATTTATTTTTTAGTTATCGGCGGACACAACATCTTTGTTTGTGTGTGGTGCTGAGGATCGAACCCAGGCCGCACGCATGCCAGGCGAGCGCGCTACCGCTTGAGCCACATCCCCAGCCCTGCTAGTGCAGGATTTTGAAAGACATAGTTTCCAGAGTGAACAGGTTAACAGAAGAACAAGCCGGCCCAGGTTGCAAACCTGGGTGGGGGCATGATTAGGGTATGAGCTCTGGAAAAAAAAATGCAGTCTGTCTACAGACTGTCAGAGGGAGGGAAGGACGCTTCACCTGGAGATCAGAGAGGGGAGAGCTGCAGGTCAAGGCAGGGATGACATCCTCCGCCCCACGGCTGCGTTTCTATTTCAGCTCACCTGGACTTCTGTATGAGACTCTTCTCTTTTAAGTCTTCCAGACATTTAATAGCGTGAGTGTGTGTCAGTCAGGGTTCAGCACAGGAAACAGAGCCCTGTATTCTCTAATACAGTGAAGTGGGCATGCACACAAGTCACTAGAAGCAGTGGGGAAGTGGAGTCCAGGGGCCAGCGCTAGATTGGAGGTTTCCAGATCCTGTGGTTGAGTCAGGACACTGTTGCCATGAAGCTGAAATGACAGCAGCTGGAACTGGCTCCTGCAGTTGCTCAAACCTATTGCAGCTTGATCGTCACCCTTTCTGTCCCATGCCACCTCCTAGATTCCTGTGCCTTCCAAAACAAAGTACCACCAACTGGGTGACCTAAAACAATAGGGGACGATTCCTTCACAGTTTGGGAGGCTAGACCTCTGAAGTCAAGGTCACCACAGGGCCGTCTCAAGACCCTCAGAGACTCTGGGTAGAATCCTTCCATGCCTCTTGCTAGTGTGAGGGTGGCCACCAAATCACGGCATTCCTTGATTTACAGCACATTGCTCTGAACTCTGCCCCTGTCATCACATGGCACTGTCCCCATGTGTCTTCCCATGGCATTTTCCTCTTCCTATAAAGAGACCAGTCATATGAGATGGAAGTCCACCCTAGGATCTCATTTTAACTTGACTACGACTGCAAAAACCCTATTTCTAAACAAGGTCACATCCTTGGGCATTTGACTTTAGAACTTCAGCACATCCTTCTAGGGGACACAATTTAACTCACGGATCTTTTCTAAACTGTATGGAAGCATCTCACCCGCAGAACCTCAGTCACCTCCAGATCTGCAGCCAGGCAGACTGGGAAATGCAGGGTCAGTTTTCCAACTCTCCAAATAAAGTGAGGGCAAATAAGCGAGGAGAGCCCATCCCATGCGCCCATCACAAGAGGCTACCGTGTAAGCACTGCCATGTCTGGCTGAATAGATTATGCAATGGTGATACACAGAATGAGAGATAGTGCTCCAGAGTGGTCAGCAGCTGGGGGGGGGGGGAAGTCTGGTGGTTGAACTCTGGTCCTGCCCCAAGCAGGGTCTTGGAATAGTCAGTTACTTCTCTATAACCCTCAGCTTCCACATCTGTGATTGGGAACACTAATAGCAGCCCCTTCTCAGGGTCAGGGTTTATGTGAAGACTAAAGTGAGGCAGTGAACTTAAAGTCCCCAGGGCCAGGCACACAGTAAGCAGCCTGCAGATGGGAACTTCTATTAAGTTATCAACCTTACGAAGTTTATTCTGTGTCCTGTCATGTAGGGATTTGGATGAAACACAGAGGCAGAGATGAGCTGTACAGAAAAGTCCTCTGGAATGTGTAGGACTCTATGTTAAGATCAGAAACTCCAGGAATGTAAGCCAAGGTATAAATTTCCTGCAGCTAAGAATTGTCTCACTTGCAGCATTGACCCATCAGCATGCCAAGAAGCTGAGGGATTTGGTAGTGGTTGGTCAGATTTGTTGAGATAAGAAAAAGTAGCTGTCAGTGACTACTGGGGTTTTTCCTACCCAGGTAATTGTTACGTGTTTGTTCTTGAAAAAGGGAAACAGAAGTCATGTTGACCAGGTTTAGGGCTCAGATCACACACTTATTTTGTGTGTAGTTTTTTAAATGCACAATTAATTGGAGATAACTTTTTGAAGGTCAGCAAGACTTGCCTGGGGACATATTTTGAATTTTATTCTTATTAAATCTGTCTCTTTAAGTACTATAAAGCAGGTAAGTCAGAAATCAGATATTTATTTCTCAGACTGGGCCACAGGGAAAATTCAGTTGGCAAAAATTTAGCCTTATATAATTCAATGATTTAAAAAAAAAACAATCCAACACAAAAATAAGTAGAAGATTTGAACAGACATTTCATTGAGGAAGATATACAAATGGCCAATCATCTGAAATAGTCACCCCCCCAACCGGGAAGAGCCCAAGTGTCCATCAACTGGTGAATCATTCAATAAATTGCAAATTACAGAGAATAATAGTGTACTATACACTTTTTAAAAAACTAGAAAAAGGGATTTATTTTTATTTTAATAGGTTAATTTTTTCCACATTTTTATTGGTGCATTATAGTTGTATATAATGATGGGATTTGTTATATATCCGTGTATGCACCCAAAATAACAACACAATTTGTCCAATATCACTCCCCAGCACTTCTCCCTTGATAAAGAGATTTTGAATCTTTTCACTAAAAAGAAACAATAAATGTCTGAGGAGATAGATGTTTACCCTGATTTAAATATTATATAATGTATGCATGTATTGAAACATCACATGGTATCCCATTGATATATAGTTTTTATGTTTTTAATAAATTTAAACAGAAATTATTTATTTTACAACATGATTTATTTTCAGTTTAAAAATAAATATTATGCACATAATGGAATACCACTTAGCAATAAAAAGGGAAAAGACAGCAATCTGTGGAACTCAGATGAATCTCCAAAACACAATGCCCAAGTCAAAGAGATCAAACACAAAAGATGATGTGCTACATGAGTACATTTATGTGATATTCTAGAAACTCTAATGGCAGAAAGCAGGTCAGAGGAGCCTGAGTCTGGTGGGGGAGGGAACAGCTCGACTAAGGCAGGGCGATTTCTTAGGGTGAGGGAATTGTTCTGGTCTGGACTGGGATGTTGGGTATGTTCCTGAACCTATTCCTAGCAGCCGACTCTATCCTGGGAAGAGCCCAGATATGGGGAGCGTATTTTGCCAACTTGGGGCCAGGAGTGAAAATAAAGAGGGAATTGATTGATTTCTATTTCTCTCTTTGTCCACCGTGGGTTTCTGACAAGACTGTTTTCTTTGGAGAACATTTACTATGAAGAGAGCTTAAATGATTTAAAACTTGCAGGTGGGTGGGGAAGAACTAGATCAGGCTGTCAAACTGGCCCAAAGCCTTCTCCAAAGCCCCCTCCACCTACATATTCTTTGCTTTGAATCTAATTTCCTGTTCCTGGTGGCCACCAGGGCAGCTCGGTGGCCCTCCCTAGCTGCCCTCCCATCTTTCTTTGTCCCTCTCTTTCTCCGAGCTGAGGTGCTGTATGCATGACAAGATGAGCTGAATGTGACTTGGGAGGCGGAGGTGAAGACCTGGGAACAGCTAGAGACACGGGGGTCCCTGGACTTCACTCTGCTGTTTGCAGATGGACAGCCATCAAGAGCAGCGCATCAACGTCTGAAGGGACCTGACGTCAGTAATGTCTGGGTTTCTTGCTCTTCCCTTCAAGCCTTCTGACTAGTCTAGCCTTTTACAGAAAGAGAGTCAGTGATTCATTCCAGAACGTTCTATGTGCCAGATACTGCACAGGGCGACAGAGACTGTAAGATAAACAGGGAAAGTGTCCTCCATCTTCCTGGCACTCACAGTCTGATTGGAGGAGACAGACAAGTTGGCAGTGACGGCTGTGTAGAAACCTCAGAAGAAAGCTGTAGAGAAACCACTCTGGGAACACAGAGGGAAAAAATGCTCTCTCGACATGCTATTTTTTAAAATAGAAAATTACTTTCTCTCTACTTCCCATTACAGAATTTTAAAAAGTATCCTGGTGGGATATTACTGGGCTGCCCAGGATGTCCTCGTGCCTTAGATCAGCACCTCCCTCCTTTCCCACCCCAGCTCCCACCCTCTGCTGCTTTCAGAAGTGACATCGTCTCAGCCAGGCAACTAATACTGACCGTGATTTCAGGGCAGGGCTGGGTGCACCTGTGCAGATCAGGCCAGTGTACATGGGCAGCTCATCTGCAATTCAGCCAAGAGGCAAATCCAGATGGGTCTGAGCCCAGGAGGAACAGCTGCAGTGAGAGGAAAGAATGGAGTGGGAGGTGGGGAGGCAAGGTCAGGAGGAGCGCCAAGCTTCATCCTGGGGGTTGATTACAGAGTCCCTGTGATTGCAGGAGGGAACATGTCCTGGGGGGTTACTGAGATCCCCTGATTGGACCTCTGTAAAGACAGTGTGCATCTCACCTGTGCCAAGCACCATGCCAAGAGCTTTCTCTGTGCCATGCCTCTACACAGATTTACTCTTCTTATATGGTTAAGATTCCACAAATCAACAAGATCTATAGATTAGACTAAAAAGAAACACATCTAATGTACATATGGAAGTTTGCTCTGATTCCTTAAATAGTCAGGTATGAAAACTAAAATTGGACACCATTATATTTTCATCTCTTATAAATTTTTTAAAACAAATCCTAGTTTGGTGAAGTTTTGGTAAAATGGTGAAGCTTTGGTAAAAGGAGCTCATTCATGGCTGGTAGCTGCACCAGTTTATACAATAATGGCATTTTGTCAATGTGCATGGAAAGTCTCATGCATTATATTGGTCCAGTATTTCCATTTGTAAAAAAAGATAGATAAGGTTTTATACATTGATGTTTCTCATCAAAGTATACAATCTGTATCTTCAGAGCAAAAATTGGGAATTACTCGAACAACTTACAGTAGGAAAACTGGTCAAACAATGGATAGAAAACACACACTCTTATGCCACAGAGAAACTATCATAGTTATAATTTTGTTTTTAAAAGAATATTTATTCATTCTTCTGCCATTCTGTCTTTATATACATGCAGAGAAGAAAAGACTGGGAAGAAATTCACTGAACATAGTTTTCCTTGGGATGGTAGGATTATGGGCTATCTTTAGTGTGTGTGTGTGTGTGTGCACGCTTTAAATTTTCCTATAATGAATTTGACTTAGTTTTGTTATCAGAAAAAGATCATTTTAAAAAAATCTGTATTCTTGCAAAAAAAAAAAATGAATCGAATCAAGACTTGAGTCCCAACTTCAGTTTGCATGAGAGGAATACACTGTCACTATAAAGAAACAATCTCACAAAATGCAGGACATTCTATAAAGAAACTGATCATTGGTTCCATAAACCAGTGTGACAAGGGACAATCAGGTTGGAGAGTCATGCTAGATGACTCAGGAAAGGCAGTTTTCAATGAAGCATCTATACCTTTGTCCTGTCCTGATGAAGAGCCAGCTCTGAAAGACACAGTGGAGATGGTGGAGGAGACCTGAGTGTGGATTGATGTTTTATCTCCCTCGGCCACACGACAGATTGCAGCTCCCTGACCTGCACCCACCCCAGGACTATGATCCGTATTAGAGATACCCAGAGAAGCCATCACATTAAGTTCCCCAGCATGACAAGACTTCTGCACAACCTCAAACTAGCATATTTTTCTTATCCATTTTACGTAATATACCTATCAGGACCTACCTAAAATCAATTTAGATTTGCTACACTTTCCGTTGGTACCCATCAATGAAACATCAGTTTTTTTAGCTGCTTGCACAGGTAATTCTTCCCAAGACTCGTAATATGGTGGGGACAGGAGGCACGAGGCTGGCCAGAAGAAGATGGAGGAGACCCCACCACCACCACACCAGCTTCTCTCCACCGCACTGACATCATCCAACTCAATCCTGGACCCAGGAGAGGTTGTGGGTGTGTCTGTTTCTAATTAACAGTAGAAACTTTTGGTCGAAGGCCCAGAATTTCCCAATAAAGTGGCCAATTTTATCTCACTAACTTCTGTTATTTGATTCAAAAACTTCTGTTTGAGGGTGGAGGGACAAAAATAACTAACTGGTAATCATCGTCCCTAAGGTTTAGTACAATATGTTAATATTTTGAGTCTAACAAACTTTCTCTCTGGAGCAGTATTCTGTCTTCTGGGATGTTCTGTTTGCAGAACTTAGATAAATCTTGGCTATGTGCAGCGACGTCCTTAACCTGACATAACCCTTTCCCCCTGTGCCGCTTCCCACAAAATGTTCTCACAAGATGGAGTCACTCATGGCAAGCAATTTGCCTCACTGTGATTCCAACATAACCTCTATGTGGTGCCAAGAGCCTCCACAGACCTGGAGTGAGTGAATCTCAGGATGACAGTGTGAGGTTGAATGGGACCACACTCCCAGTTAGGTCAACTTGGACCCTATTTGGAAAATAGGATCTTTATAGATGTATTTAGTCAAGATGAAGCCATCCTGGATTAGCATGAGCTCTAAATCTAAATCTGTATTCTTTTGTGTGTGTGTGTGTGTGTGTGTGTGTGTGCTAGGGATTGAACTCAGGGGTACTTGACCACTGAGCCACATCCCAGCCCCATTTTGTATTTTATTTAGAGACAGGGTCTCAATGAGTTGCTTAGGGCCTCGCTGTTGCAGAAGTTGGCTTTGAGCTTGCAATCCTCCTGCATCAGCCTCCCCAGCCGCTGGGATTACAGGCATGCACCACTACACCCGGCTAAATCTTATATTCTTTGCTAAGAAAGTCATGTGAACGAAGAGACACAAACACACAGATGATGGCCCTATGATGACGGATGCAGGCTGGCATGATGTCAAGACTGCCAAGGACTGCCTGTGACCACCAGAAGATAGGAAGAATTCAAGATTCTTGAGAAGGATTCAAGAGAGAGAATCCTCCCTTGGTTCAGAAAGAAAGAAAGAGAGAGGGAGGGAGTGAGGGAGGAAGAGATAGAAAAGAAAAAGCATGGGACACTTGATTTTTAACTTTCACCCTCTGGAACTGCGATGACCAGACGGCAGTCCAAGGAGCCAACACAGGTGCAGAATGGGCAGCTGTGCCGGGTACAGCTCACTTCCTGAATCACAGGGGGAATCACCATGCCTTTAAGAGATGTGCAGCCTCCCGGGTAATCTAAAAGGCAGAAGGAAGGTGTCCCTATCCTAGCTATATATATATATTTTGGGCAGTCTGTCTGCTTTGCCAATGTTCAAGAAGGGATACTTTAAAAATTAATGTCCCCTAGCCAAATCAATTCCAGGAAAGCTTTGCAAAATAGCTCTCTGCTGTGCCTCCTAATTTTTCCCTCCAGAGGGGACAACCTCAGGCCCCATCAATGCTACACAGAGAACGGAATAATTCAGTGTTGGTGCCAGGGACAGAACGCAGGGGAGGGCAGGGCCACCGTCTGTCTTTCTAAGGGTGGGCATAGTCACAGCCAGAGTTTCCATTAGGACAGAAGCATTTAGAAATACAGCCATGTTAGAAATGGTCCAGGGGAGCCGGCTGCTGTTCCAGAGGCCTGAGCTGGGCTCTGAGTTAATCCACTGCTTCTTACTGGGAAGCGGGGCATAGTGTTTTCAGAGTTTGCCAGTCGGCTGCGGAGCGGTCCTTGGTCCTTGAGTGGAATGCCTGAGACTGGGGCCGTTGCTCAGCAAGGCAGGGACAGCAATGAGAGTGGTTTACAGCAAGGCAAGAGAAAGGCAAGAAAAAAGTGAGATATAACTCAGAGAGTGGGTGGGCAGGCGGCTGGGGACTGAAACATGCCTCCGTGGTTAGGTTTCAAGCTTGCATTAGGAGGGGGTGGGAGCTTGCAGTGGTGTGAAACCGTGGAGTGGCAGGCAGCCACACCTCTTTGGGCCTGGAGTTTGGGCAGCTGCTGACCATTTGGGGGAGGAGCTTGTGGGCACCTGCACTGCCTTGAAAATATGGCATATGTCCGTAAAACCACAGGAGTGAGTGCAGGGGAAGACCAGTGGTACCCTTTGGTGGCTCTAAGTAATCTGCCCACCTTCCTAAGATGGGGTTCCTTCTGTAGTCCCACCCATACAGGGGAGGGGGAATTAACGTCCTTATAGAGTTGTATGATGGTATGGATGCCTCTGGGTCAGTTGCCAATCAGGGTCTTTTTATAGTCACCTTCCTCTGTGGTTGCCCCCCCCCCATTCCTGCTCACCCCTAGCAGCCTCACAATAGCTGGGTTCTTTTTCCCATGAGAAATGGATTTACTAATAACTCATTTGGCAAACAGCGATTGGGCATTCATGTGTGAACACCGCAGAGCTTCCTGTAGGAAATCAAAAGATGAAAGTCATGAGGTCCCATCCTCTGGGGAGCTGTCAGTAAAACATATTAAGTAGGGCTTGAATGCTTAAGTGCTCCACAATGAGTCCTTAGGAGGTTTCTTATCCAACTCCCTGCATCCTGCTGAAGAGAAACCAGAGGCTTAGTGATTTGCTTCCAACCCAGCAACATCAAGGAATCTCACCCACCGGAGGGGTTGGAGCAGAGCTCAGTTCCAAGTCCCATGCTCCTTCCTCTGTGGACACACACATACACATTCCCAGGGAATGAGGGAGGGGTGGCAGGAGGCAGTCAAAGCCCAGGGCCACACTTCCAGGTTGACCCCTGTGTGGGAGAGAGAGGAGCCTATTGAACGTGTCCTGATAATGTTACCATGAGAATCCCAGCCTCTGTGGGCAGGGGTGGGGATAGACGAAAGGTTGAGGGTAAATATGGCAGGGGAGAGAGTGACACTGTTCTCAAGGACCATATGGTGAAGGAGGGAAGAGACTAAGCGTCTTAAATTCATGGCAGCAGCCTCAATCTATTACCAAGGGGCAGAGGCACTTAAAAATCCCAAGACCCTGACTGCACCCTTTGGGTGTGGCCTGGACATCCACTCTCTGAGCTTTCATAGTTCTATGATGGTGTTTCTTACTCCTCCCTGTTTTTAAAAACGTCCACGAGGGAATCTTGGAAGGTATGGGCAGGGCATAGGGTTCACCTCCGACCACACCGGGGTCTGCCCAGGTCTGGGTGAGGACGCTGGCTCGCTGGCTCTGGACCACTGTGTATGTGTGTTTTGTGTGTGTTTAAAATTAGGAATGATTTACAGATAGTAAAATTGACCCTTTGATGTTCAGAGCTTTGTGAGTTTTGACGGATGGATAGAATTGTGTGATCATCGCTACAATCAAGATTCGGATCAGTTCTAATGCCCAAAATATTCTCAAGGGATGCTTTCCAATGCAGTTCCAGTGACACGGTTTAGGTTTCAAACACGATTCTCCCCACCCCCAATCCTCTGCCTGAAAGAAATGTGTCCCAGGTACCTTCTATTTCTAGCGTGGACCACTTTTCTGAGAGTTGGAAGCAACGATTCACCCAACAATCCAGCTCTGCCTCATTAGAGCCGCTGTCGAAAAAGCCAAGTTGCTAATGTCACTTTTCTTGCTCCTCCTGAGGCCAATTTTCTGGACCTGAACAGCACCCACAGTCAATACCTCCTAAGATCGCAGAGATGACTTCTGTGGGAGGAAAAAGAAAAATCACCTGTTTCCCAGAGCAATCACAGGCTTGGGCCACACCAGCTGTTCCCAGCTCTGGATAAATCATTTAATTGGTTTGGAGGTCACAGGATCCTCTTCCAAGTAGGGTCCCATCACACCAGCTGCCACCTGCACTGGGGACAATCAGACGGGGCTTTGTAGGACAAACAGGCCCACTGTTAGCAGCAGCCACAATCCTTTGGAAGCATCTGGCTCCTTCTCAGAGGCAGAGCTCATCTTCATCTCCCCGTCAATTATTGGGGAACAAGGAGGAAATGAACAGAACAGGGATCCTCAGGTCAGCCTCTTTCTCTTTTCCAGAGCAGCCACTCTAAGGACAGGGCAGGGCTGCAAGGATAGGGAGGAGCTTTCTGCATCTTTCAGACACCTGCCCACCGTGGGTCCTGCGGCCTGTGGACTGCATCCCCCACCCCCGTGATGCTGACACAACATTCATTCTGCCTCTGTCTCAATGCCAGGGAGGGGACCTAGTGACGAGCTAAGTGGCAGGAACATGCTGCACAGGGAGCAGTGCGTGGGAGTATATTGAACAAAATGTTCTCGTGTGAGGAGGCCTTGAGAGAAAATGGAGTGGGGTGTGGGGCACTGAGGCTAAATGGTGAAGTCAACGACTGGAACCACGCCTTCTAGTATCTAAAGTCATGTCTGCTGTGTCCGGGGGTCCTGGAGGATCAGCTGCCCCCTGGACTTTGGAGTGATCCTAGTCTAAGCACAGCTCCCAGACAGACCAGGACTAAGGCTATTAGAGGAGGCTGAGCAACTGAGCCTGTGTAAGACAGGATTTGTTGGGCCCCTACCCGACCCCAACATACTTTCATCAGGATGTGGAGAGGGGGCTGCTGTGGTCCCCACCTCAGCCCTGACCAAGCCCAGTCCTGGGACTATGGTGGGACTCCTGGACCTCACAGCCCCAGGGATCACACTTCTTACACAAGGGTCCTGTAAAGCCCTCATTAGGCCTGGGGCTACCTAACTACCCCTCAAGTCAGGTAATTCTTGAGTCAAAAGCAAATGATGAAGGAAAGTTCTGGGCCAGAGCCTCACTGAGGCCTCTGTGGGTAAGGCCGGGCGTGAGAGGGTAAACAGCTTGGGGTTAGAGAGATTCAGTCATCCTGGTGGGCTTTGGGGCACAGGAGCTGACCCTAGTTGTCTGGTACTTGGTTCCTCGGTTGATTAGGACAGGGGTAATAATAAACCCAGGGCTCTGGGATGGTCAGTTTACACATGAAAGATGTACTCTGGGAACTCTTTGATAGCTTTAAGAATTGGGTAGCCCTAGGAAGAGCAGGGTCTCCTCAGTCAACAAGGCCAGAAATGCCAGGAACCTCAAAAATACAGGAAATAAGAGGACAGTTCATGCAACTGACCCTGTGATGAGAGGGTTTCAGACACATTCAGAGCCTAAGAAAATACAGTAAAAACAGAGGTTCCCATTACTTCTAGCTGCCTGTCTATCCCCTTCTCCTCCTGGGCCCCTGTAACCTGGAAACTCATCCTCCTCAGGCTCCTCCATCAGACCTGCCTCCCTTTCCACCATCTTGAAACCAGTTCTTTTTAAAACTCAGACTTTCCAGGATCTTGGATGCTCTTCCTTCTGAGGTAGAGGATAAGAAGAGACACTCTCTCCTCTTTCCCCCATGCCCTGCCAGGGCTTCTTAGCTGCAATGGTTCAAGCTCTTCAGAAAGGGGTAACCGAGAAGCCATCGGACTGTGCAGGCTGCTGGAGACTTCTGGGCGCTCTGAACCAGCTGGAGGCCACCGTCAGCCAGGAGCATTGCTTCATTCCTGCTGGGGTGTCAGGCTCACTTCTTAACTCACACCCCTCGGCCAGTGTGCTGCAGCAGGCTCAGCTTCATTCAGGGGCATCACGTGGACAGTACGCGATGGGCCACGATGGGAGCACTTACACCACAGTGACCAGCAAACACTATAAACCAGGACTACTGCTCTCCCCAAGGCAGGCTGTTAACTGTGCATCTGCCTCCCCTACTTGAGGCCAGGCTTTCCACAGTATCAACTCAGCCCCACAAACCACATCTACAGGGTCTCCCATTTCCTCAAATGGTCTGTGGGACAGAAACACCTCCCTTTCTCCAGATTCACCAATTCCAAGTCAAACCCCAGGTTTCTTTCTCCTTAGCTGGATGCCCTTGGGCAAGCCCCTGGGACCCTCAGGTTTCTCATCCATGAAAGAGATGATATTGTTCATCCCATGAGCAGCCAACACCTAAACGAACTTTATGTAACTGTGATCAGTGACCTGTGGTCAAAGCATTGAATTTATGTTTCTTTCACTAAAGAAGGGAAAAAACAAAAACAAAAAAGCCCTTCATCTTCCCTAATATCAGCTCTCTAGGCAGGGCTCCCATCTGTGGATTGGGACTTGCTTTTGACAGTAGTGAACCAAGGGAGGCTCTGTGGACAGGGTCTGCTTTGGGAGCCAGCAACAAGGACCAATTCTGTAGGGAATTTAAAATGAAAAAATAAGACTGGCTAAAAGTTGGTCTAGTTTTTCAAAGAATCCCTACATTGGTGATTCTAAACTTTGTCGATGATAAAATATTCCTCCCCTCTAGGATGTCCTTCTCCTAGCAGGCCTCTGACGGAGCTGCCCCTCCCTCTGCATGTTCAACAGTTAAAGGAGAGAGCCAGTTACAGTGAGGCTTTGGACACAGTCATAGTCCTCAGATCTCTCATTGTTGCCACCAATACCTTGTTCTCCTGTGTTCTGGGAAACTGCACAGAATTTTCCTGCTTTAGGGTCTGTGGTACAATTCTAAGAGCTACCGTATTTTGCATCTTGTCCCAGCAAGACAAGGAGGCTATTTGTCTACACCTAAAATCTGCTCTAGCCCATGACTTGCTTTGACCAAGAAAAGTGAGGATGTGTAAGTTCAAAGCCTAGGCATCAAGAAACCTTGCAAGCTCTTCTGACTCTTGGAACTCTGCCTCCCCCATGTGCAGAAGCCCAGGCTACCTTGCTGGATGACCACATGGTCTGGGTTCCCAATCACCTCAGTTAAAAATGACCCAACCCTGCAGGTATGAATGAAGCCATTCGAGACCAGCCACTCACCAGCTGCCCTGCCAGATGGCTTCAGTAAGTCAGGTTGAAACCAGTCATACAGCCAGGCATGGAGACACAGCAATGGAGGCTGAGGCAGGAGGATCACAAGTTTGAAGCCAGCTGTAGCAACTTAGCAAGGCCCTAAAGCAACTTAGTGAGATCCTGTCTTAGAAATAAAAAGGGCTGAGGGTGTAGCTCAGTGCTCTGCCACTGAGTTCAATCCCCAGTTTTAAAAAAACAAAACAAAACAAAACAGGAGGAGGAGGAGGAGGAGGAGGAGGAGGAGGAGGAAAGAAAAGGAGGAGGAAGGAAGAAAGAAAAAAAAATTAAGAAATCAGTAATCATACCTGGTCCAGATCCATGGAATCACCCAATAGGCCCATGGACTCAGGAACCTAATAAATAGTGGGTCTTTTAAGCACAAAGTATTGGGATAATTTTTTTAGGCAGCAAAAGCTAACAGAGACAGTGTCTTTGTGCTTGATGGTCCCCTCTGTGTCTTTCCTCAAGTCTGTATGATTAATGAAATTATACCTCCTCCTGGAATGCTACCCTCTCAGAGTTCCCAGGCTGGAATCCATCTCATCCACAGCACTTGGTTCTCAATTTCTGGGTTTATTGCTATTTGCTTTGCCTTGGGTGTATTCATACATAAGTCCTCAGTGAGGAGGGGCCTTGGGTCTTGATCATTATTATAATCTCTTGTGTACCCTGAAGTTCTCAAAATTGAATGGGCAGACAAGTCATCTGGGAAGCTGGCTAGTCATGCTGATTCCCAGCCCACTGTCAGAAGTTCTGTTCATTAATTCTGAGGTAGAGTCCAGAAATCGGAATGCTTAGCATGTTCTTCAGGAACCTCGCATGCACCTGAAGTAAGAACCACACTTAGATCAACACTGCAGCATAGAAATAAGCATGAGAGAATTCAGACCCAGCAAGTCCAATGACTGGTCCAAAGTCCCACAGAGTGATAATAATACCAGAATAAGACTCATTTTCCAATGGCCTCGCACATACTCTGCATGTTCTCTGAGAAGAACATAACCAAGCAGCCATGCATATAGCTCCAACTAGGAGTATACCCATATCCATATGGGGTTGCTTTCCACAAAGAAAGCAAACGATTTCAGGAAAGCTCAGGTGTGCACACACACCTTTAAACAGCTGTTTCTTGGAGCCTGTCCCAGCAGACAGCCCTCCTACTATTTGTCATCCTTCTCTACCATGCTGAGCAGGTTTTTACTGATTGCCAGATGTTGCCACATAGCCTCTGATGGAGAGTCAGCTTGATAAATAGAGCTCAAGGCCAACATCTGCCTTCCACCCCCACAAGTCCCCAGCAAGGTAGCTTTGATGAGGGTCCAGATGGGGCCAGGTGTGGAATAAATGAAGAACACACAATGAAAGCAAATAAAGTCTATTTACTCAGAGCTTGCAATAGCAAAGGAATCAGTTACCACTACCTGCATTTGGTAGAGACTCAAAGGCTTAGTGGACCAAAAGGAAGGCTTTGGGTGTGTCCTGACTGAATGGGGTTGGCATAGAGGTCTCTTGGGGCAATCTAACTAGAAGTGGAGCATCCTTTTGATTAGGGGCACATATTTGGTTTTTCGTGGTTGGTTCTAATTTGGAAGGAAGACACAAATTAGAGGATCTGACAGTTATTAAGTCCCAGCTATTTAGGGCTGATTGTCACAGGGGCTGTGGTATAACTTCCTGAACTGGCGGTTGCAGATTGTGAGCCCAAGTTCTATTTTTACATATGGTCTGGCCATTATCTGTTTGTATATTTAGTCTTTCAAGGAGAATTCATTTCTCTTAGGCTGTTCAGCCCTGTTCTTACTTTTCCCCCAAATAATCTGATGTCACAGTTTCCATGTCATGTGAAATATTCCCCCACCCTCATGCCACCCCCAGTTCCCAGCATTCAGAGGAGACAACTGAATGGAGCTCCAGCAAAACTCCTCCTCTTTGGAGCCTCTGGAAGGGAGTTCTCCCTCCATTCAAGTCCCAATCCATCATCAGAGACATCTGTGGAGGAAAATCCACCTCCTGAGTCACCGAGATGCTGTGTCACCCTCACCCACCTCCATCTCCTTTAGTGCCATGCAGATATAGCCAATGACCTTTAAGTTTCATCCAGGGCCTCTGAGGAGTGAAATTTTGCATAAAGAGTACCTTGATATCACTGATTGTGGGATACACAAATTTCCAAAGGGTCATTCTGTCTTCCACTTCTTTCCATGGGCATTCCTCCATGTTGTTCATGCAAAGAACCTGGGAATCATCCCTCACTGCCCACTCACCTCCCACGCTCAGTTCAGTTTTTCCCCAAGTCCTATCAGTTCTGCTTCTAAAATCTGTCCTGATTCCAGCCAATTCCCAGTTCTCTCATCCTCTCCACCCCCAAACCTGCAGCACCTCTCATCTGCTTTTGCAAAAGCGCCCTAGGAATCTCCTTGGTTCAACAATAGAAAGTACCAAACTCCATTTAAATAAGAGCTAGAAGTGATATATTTTTCTTATAAAGAAAAATGAGGGGAAAGTTAATATGCTTCTCTAGGTTTAAGAAAAAAAAACTCAGTGCCGATTGCTTTTCTTTTTTATTTTTATTTTAATCTTTGTGTGTGTGTGTGTGTGTGTGTGATATTAGAGATTGAACTCAACCCGTTCCACACACAGATTTCACAAATGTTCATGGAGAAGACCATTGGAGGCCATTTGGTACACATCCTGGAGGCTGAGTGGGTTCCTGGAACTCTTTGTCAAAATTCCTCAATTTGCAAGACTGCATAGTAAACTCTAATGTGCACTGTGACTGACATTTCTCGAAGTTCATCTTGTGTGACTGATCTGAGGTCAGTCGGAATTTGTAAACAGGGTAGCAAACAAGATATTTTTCTTCCATGTATACAATAATTTTTTTAAAATGTGCAATTTGCGTTGCAGCAATCAGTGTTAAATCATTTGCATAAGATTTAACAGCATTTTTATAATGAATGTAAACATTTTAACTTAATGGTACTTAATAATTTAAAAGAAAAATGTTAACTTAGACATTCTTATGCTTCTTGTACATCCACATCCCATTTCTATATTCCCAATAGAAAAACTATTTCAAGAACAAATCTTCTCTCAGGAAAATTTGCCTTTCTCCATTTGTTAAGAATTTTTATACAAGAACACCTACATACACCCTTTCTTTTACTGTGGAATACGTGCTGGAAAAAATTGCAACAAAACTTTACTACCTAACAAATAGCATTTGTAAATATTCTAGGCATCTGTAAACACTCTGATGAAGTCTGTATAGTGTAACTAACCCACAGGTTGGTTTACATTAATTTTTTTAAAAAATGGGATGTCATATTGAAAACTATTTCACCAGAGTTTTTAAAAAAAATAAAAGGGTATTGTTTTTGTCCTGTACAGCGAGTACTTTCCCTTTTACTTCATTTGGATGCTGCATATGGTTATAGAACTTCATATAAAACAAAGGCACATGGTGTCTGCAAGCTTTCTTTTTTTTTTTTTTTTCAAAAATTGTCCTTTGGAAGCTATTGTGTACTTTGGTTTACTTGGAAGTTGGCACATGGAGTTAGTTGTCACTTTCCAATTGCACTGGAGACAATTTTATAGGTGAAGAGGACCCACTATTGAATGACATTGTCTGAGATATCAGCATTTTGTTTAGAATCAATGCTTGAAAAACATTTTCCCAAGTCTGGGGTGTTTTTTCCTTGTGAATGAAATAGGCTCCGTGGCCCAAGAACAGAATGGGTTCCTTTATGGTTCCGCTGTTTTGTAGAGAGCCATGAAGTCTCAAAGCTCATGTAAGCTCACAAATGGTCTGAACGGCCTGTTTGTTTTTTCATTGTTGGGTGGATTTCAGGAAATCAGAAGTCAGTTCCATAATACAAAATGGTGGTATTTAACTTGGGCTCTTTTGAATGTGAGGCATTTTGAACTTTTTTTTTTTCATGTATTTATTAGAGCCATTCTGTGAGGTTCAGTCTGAATCTTTAAGGGAATCTTCCTTAATGGGAGATGCCTCTCTATGTTAAGGAATGGTAGGTGATGCTGGTGGCCAGACTTGGGCTGGTGTATGTGCTTGTGTGTGGATCTGGGGATTTCACGGAAATCCACAGACACCCTGCTCTAACCCCAAGGACTAGAACAGTGGTTCATAGTGCTGAGAATGGAATTAGACCTTCAAATCTCTTCAGGGCGATGAACCAGCTCTGTGAACTTGGGCCAGTTGTCCAACTTTCATTTTTCTAATGTTGTAGAATAAGGCAAATGGAGTATAACTCATGGGCTAACCTGAGATAATCCATATAAAGTACACAGTGCCTGGTACATAGTAAGCATGAAGTGTTAACTTGACTTTGGAAGGCAGTGGCAAGAGCTCTCACAGTGCGGGTGCTTTGAATAATATCTTAGTCTCAGAAGTTTATGGTCTCTCAGAGTCTAATGTCCCTTAGGTCACCCGCACTTCTTGAATAAGGCTGAGGAGAGAGAAATGAAGGATTCTCTCAACCCAGGGGGTTGGCAGAGTTGGAGGGAGGTTGCCTGAGAGATTCCAGTCTGCCTGGGGCTGATAGTTTTATAGAACAGGGCTGCTCTGACAGCAAAAGAAAATTATTACCCTCATGAACTGATTTTTTTTTTCTTTTCTCTTACGGTTTTTATTACTTTGAGTGCTTTCTGGTGGGTTGGGAGTTGTTAAAGTTAATGTGCTTTGATAAAATTAATATGCTTTGACTGAAAAAAAAAAAAGAGATTGAACTCAGAGGCACTCTACCACTTAGCTACATCCCCATCCCTTTTGATTTTTTAGACAGGGTCTTGCTAAATGACTGAGGATTGCCTTGAACTTGCCATCCTCCTGCCTCAGCTTCCCAAGTTGCTGAGATACAGGTGTGTGCCACCATACCCAGGTCCCTATTGCTTTTAGAAATAAAGCAGTCATTTTTAAATCTTATCTACTAGGACAGTTGATTAGGAATATAAACATTTTAGAAGCTAAAAGTCAAACTTACTTATAGGGCAGGGCATCCATCTTCCAAATCTAGGCATCTTAGAAAATACTTTGTTAGCAATAGCATTTTCAAAGTTGGTTTTAGGATGTGGAATAGTGTCTGCTTTTCTGCTGCTGCAGGGAAGGAGGCAACATTTTTCTTTCTTTATGATGAGCATTCTTTCACCAGCAGTTAGAAAAGCCCGCAGTTTCAAGATCAAGCCCTAGAACTCCAATAGTAAACATTAAGAAGAAAAGTTATGCCTAAGCAATTCAAAACTTGTGGAAAAACAAATGACAGAGAGAAGGGTGACAGATGGAGCATGGCACAACTTGGGAACTGCCGTCTCTGAGCTGCTTCCCTCTTCCCTTCCAGCTCGCTCTCCACACAGCAGCCAGAGGGTCTTGTGAACATGACCATATCCTCCTCTGCTTAAGTCAAATCGCTGGACCCCTTGTTGAGCAGACTCAGCCCTCTGGTGATTATGGGGTTCTGTAGCTCTCCAACTGTTTTCTATCTCTGTTTCCTTCCCTGAATGGGTGCCAGCCCCATTGGTCTTCCTTCAGATCCCTTTACCTTCTTTCTTTCCTTGAGGCCCCACAAACTTCTCCCCCTGCCTGGAGCATTGCACCTCTGTGCCTGGCTCAGCTGAAACAGTTTTGCCTCAGGGAGGACATCTTTGAGTGCCCTCTACCCACTGGAAAAAAGAAAAAGGAGTCCTTGAAGGTTATCAATATCATTTCACAAATAGGTACTGAGCAATGAGTTCATGCTACCATTTCCATGAACAAAACAGACGGAAGAAGCTGCTCTCGTACAGTTGACATTCTGATGGAGGAGACGGACTCTAAGCAGGATGAGTGAATAAATTAGATGCTATAGTAATACGAGGTGTTCTGAGCTAAGGAGAAAGATAACTTGAGGAAGCAGGTAGAGCAAGCTGATGAGAAGTGTCATCATTTTCCCGTATTCTAGGAGAAAACAGAAATAGACATAAAGAACGTACACAAAATCCAATCTGTTGGTGATTAAATAGCAGATTCAAGACTTACACCCAGGTTCTGGCACCACCTGCCTGTTACACTTTCCTACTCCCTAAATAGGTACTCAGTAAGATTCAGTGGAAGAAGGAGTAAAATAATGAAACCAGAAGTTACCTGGGGAGACGCAAGCACTCACATTTGGGGGCATCCATTGTGGGTTAAGCACCTGCTTTCCAAGTATGCTTTACAGGGACCTAAGGTCCCAGGACACCCTATAGGGGCCACCCCAGGAAATTGGGATAGCACACAAGCAAGCCAAGGAGACTGGGCTCCCATCTCCTCTCCTGCCTCCAACCAGAGAAGCTCTGTTTCTCTCTGAATAATATATTGGTGTTCCAGGTAATCTGTCTTTTGAAAAAAGGATAATTTTTTTAAAATTCCTGCTCTAGACAAAAGTATAATCAAGGCAAGTAGCATAGTCAAAGTCTCCTTCAAAGTTAGAACAATGGTGGATGTGGCCCATCCAATCCATTCATTCTACTGAGGGGGAAATTGAGGCTGAGTGACACATCTCATTCAGAGCCATAAAGCCAGTGACGAGCCAGCACTATAACTCCCATCTCCGGTGCCATACACCTTCCTCTGTTCCACTGTTGATAGACAGTATTAGCTTTTTTTTACTGTGACCAAAATATCCAAAAAAGAACAACTTAAGAGGAGAGAGAGCTTATTTGGGCTCAGTTTTGGAGATTAAGTCTATGGTGGGCCAACTCCATTGCTCTGGACCCATGAGAAAGGAACCCTATGTGTATTAATGAATATTTGATTGTGTATTAATGAATATTTGATTGTATATTAATGAATATTTGGTTGCAGACAGTAGAATCTGTTCTAGCTGAGGAATTTATTAAGAACAATAGAAAACTGACAAATTAAATCTGGGCTGGGCTTCCATGAACAGCTACTAAAACCATATTGCTGAACTGGACCACTAAAGAGCTGCTCCTAATGGGGGAATTATAGGGTCAAGAGGCTGCCACTTGCTGATTCCCAGAACCATGTCACCTCTTGCCCAAGGTGTGCCAGCAGAATGGATATCTTGCACCCTGCTCTTCTATTCTGGTAACTCAATTCTAAATAAAAGTCTCACACAAGAGCATCTGGCACATGGAACTTATACTGCAATAGCTTTCCAGACTTTGCCATATAGGAAGGTACTGAAGTAAGATGTTAGAAATGGTGTTGAATGAGCCAATATGTCTATGGAAAACACTCAGTGCAGTCTGTGACACAGAGAAGCTGCTCAACTTGCTTAACTAGCTTAATTGTTAAGGCCCTAGACTCTGGAGCCACGATGCCTGGGCTCAGATCTCTGCTCTACCACCATCTCCAGTGTTACCCTAGCAACCCACTTCCCATCTCTGCGTTTCAGCTTATGCATCACACAGTTAGGCCCATTTCTACTTATTCATCAGAAAATAGGATAATTATACTAGGTTATGTACTTTATAGGCTTGCAGTGAAGGTAGATGAGTAATATGTGAGGTGCTTCAAGAAATGCCTGGTCATAGATATGATCTCAGTCTACACAATGTAGCATTGGTTGCTACCAGGCTTCTATTGTCCTTGGCCTTCGTGGCTCCAAAGAGCAACTGCATTTAATAGAGGTCTTTACAATACCATGTGGGCATGCAGACTCTGTGGGTCGACTTTGCCTCTCATTTAAGCATCTCATTCCTTTCCCCAAATGCTACTGAGTCAAAGACACTGATGCACTGTGTAGTCCTCACAACAGCTCTTTGGGGATTGCTATTATCACCCCCGTTTCCAGGTTAGGAAGCTGATGTTCAGGGATATCGAGTTGCCGACAATCATGGCCAGTTAGTGTCCAATTTGTAACCTCATAGTTGCAATGTGCTAACCTACTGTTCTCTCCTTTTTTGTAGGAGCATTTTAGTTATATAGAATAATGGGTTACATTGTGGCACATCTGTACATGCATATAACACTTTGTTCATCCCCTCCCCTCCTTTGCCCTCCCCCTCCATCCTCTTCCTCTTCTCTAATGGTCTCTTTTCTACTTTGGTGTCATCTTCCCTCACCCTCTGCCCCTCTAGATTCCACATATGAGGGAAAAACTGTAATAGCTATCTTAGAGTCTAGCTTATTTCACTTACCATGATAATCTCCAGTGCCATCCATTTTCCTGCAAATGACATTATTTCATTTTTCTTAATGACTGAATAATACTCTGTTGTGTTTATATACCTCATTTGTTTGTCAAAAAATTGGCCGATTCTGTGACTTGGTTATTGGGAACTGGGCTGTGATAAACATGAGCGTGCAAGGTATCTTTATAGTATGCCAACTTTAACTCTTTCCAGTATATACCAAAGCATTAATCAACCTGGTCTTTGATGCTTTTTCTGGTTCAAGAGGAACAGAGCTATATTGTTCATGTGGTTCAGTTCAATGAATATTTAATGTCTAGAGTACAGTAGTAAATAAGAAAGGGTCCCTGTCTTAGAAGAGCCTGCAGTCCACCAGGAAGAACTGGTATATAGATGATTACAACATAATTCATACAATGAGAAATGTGTAAAATGTGTGGATATAACACAAAAGAGTTGCGAATTAACTAGGGTTTCGGGGAAGAGATGAAGGCTGAGTGGGCTCATAAGTGCTAAAGGTAGGGGTTAAACAGAGCAGGAGGGGAGATCCACCACAGCAGACAGAGCAGTATATATGCAAATTCACTAAGGTAGGAAAAGCCGCCCAGGAGGCCCAGGGGAGGACAGGGTCTATGTTTGGGAGGGTCAAGATGTAATGTGAGAATAGGTAGAAAATGGGATTGACGATGTGGCTGAGAACATACTTTGTATGATTTCATTCTTTTAAATCTAATGAAATTTGTCTTATTGGGGAGCATGTGCTTTAACCTGGGAAATGTTTTACCTGTGCTTGAGAACAATGCATATTCTGGGTGGAATGTTCTACAGATGTCTGTTGGACCCACATGTTTGTAGTGCTGTTCAAGTCTTATATCCTCGATGCTCTTCTGCCTAGTTGTTCTGTTCATTATTGCAAATGGGGTATTGAGGTTTCCAAATATTATTGTTGAATGTCCTGTTTCTTCAATTCTGTTAATTTGGATTTAGGTTTCTGCTGTTATGTACATATGTGTTCATAATTGTTGTATCTTCCCTATTACCATTATAGTCCTTATCTAATCCTAGGAAATATTTTGTCTGATACTTATCTAGCCATGTCGGCTTTAATTGCTGTTTGCATGTTCTATCTCTTTCTTTTACTGATGTCTCTGAATCCAAAGTGTGTCTCCTATAGGGAACAGATAGGTGGATCCTTTTAAAAACGCAATATCTCTGACTATCTCTGACTTCCGACTGGATTGTTTAAGCCATTCATGTGCACTGCTATTGTTAGTATGAGCATATTTACATCTATATCATACAATATATATGATGTGTAATATATAGTATACAATATATCTCGTGTAATATATTAATGTAATGTATTATGACATACTACACATGTATAGATAATATGCATATGTTATAATATGCATAGTACATACATAATAATATATACAATATATGTATATATTTAGAGACAGAGTCTTGCTATGTTGCCCAAGCTGGTCTTGTATTCATGGACTCAATTGATCCTCCTGCCTCAGCTTCCCAAGTAGATGGCTCTATAGGCATAAGCCCAGCTTATATTTCTTTATGCAAAGATCCAGCAATGCAATTATGTAAAACAATCCTTTATGGGATAGTAGAGGAAATGATAAATTATACTGTTTTTTTTAAATGAGGTATTTACATACATAATTACATTTACCAGACTCCTTGTTTTCCTTGTGTGGATTTCAATTATTGTCTAGTATCACTTGCTTTCAGCCTGAAGAACCTTTAGTATTTCTTGTAAAGTGGGCCTGCTAGCAACAATTTCTCTCAGCTTTTGTTTATCTTGGAATGCTTTTATTTTAGCTTTTTCCCCTTTGTTTTTCAAAGGTACTTGATTCAGAGATTTCTCTTTCAGAATTTTGAGTATGTCATTTTACTGTCTTTGATCTCTGTTGTTTCTGATTACAAATTCATGTTAGTCTTATTGGAGTGACTTTGTGTAATGAGTTGTTCTCTCTTGTTGCATTCAAGATTTTCCCTTTGTCTTTCTCTTTCAATATTTGAGGTTGCATATTCAAGTTGCATATTCAACTTGAATGTATATTCAAGTTGACTGATTAATTTTTATGCCATCTTGAATCTATTGTTGATCTCTGCTACTGAATTTTTCATTTAAGTCACTGCACTTTTTAACTCTGAAGTTTTCATTTGGCTCCTTTTTAAAACATTCATTTCTATAGCCTTGCTGATATTTTCTATTTGAGGATAAATTGTAATAATAACTTTTCTTAATTCTTTAAGCATTATTTTCTTTAGATCTTTGAGTATATGTTCAATAGTTGCCTTGAAATCATTATCTGCTAAGTCCAACATCTGGGTCCCCTCAAAGACATGTCTCATGCCTGCATTTTCCCACCTTGTGTATATATGGGTCACAGTTTTCTGTTTCTTTGCATGTCTGATAATTACTTGTTTAGAACTGAACATTTTAGAAAACATGTCAACTCCAAATGCTGATCTTCCCTCCCCCAGAGCTGATTATTAATTGCTTATTTGTATAGTGACTTAACTGGATTGGTTCAGTGAAGTCTACATCCCCTAGTGTGTAGACCCTGGTGTTGCTCTTCAAAAAGCATAGCCTTGGGCATGCCCATTTTCTTCTTGATCACTAGGATGATTATGGTTTTAGCTGGGCTCTATTTGACTATCTCTTTCCCTGAACTCCCCATTAAATTTATACTGGGTCTATACCTATGGTATCATACCCAGTTGTTAGCCTCCACAGATTGCTAGCAAATTGGTCTACTATTTTTCAAAGATGCCTGGGGACATGCATCATTACTGTTTGATTCAGTTGAAGTCAAGCCTTTAGGCTGGGGCAGAATGTTGCTAGGTTTGAGACTTGTTTCAACTCTTCACTGGGAAGAATCTCTGCTCTAAGGAGCTGGGTGAGGGGGTAGGAATTGGGGAACTCATTCTTCACCAGATATCTCACCCTGGTCCTCCCTGTGGTACAGGAAAAAAGTAGAGATAGAGACAGGAATAATGCAAGTTGCTGCCACCATTCAGTATGAATCTTCTGAAATTAAGAGTCATAGAGGAGGGGCTGGGGATGTGGCTCAAGTGGTAGCTCGCTCGCCTGGCATGCGTGCGGCCCGGGTTCAATCCTCAGCACCACATACAAACAAAGATGTTGTGTCCGCCGAGAACTAAAAAATAAATATTAAAAAGATTCTCTCTCTCTCTCTCTCTCTCTCTCTCTCTCTCTCTCTCTCCCCTCACTCTCTCTAAAAAAAAAAAAAAAGAGTCATAGAGGATAGGATCAGCTAATGTTCATTGGCTACTGAATCTACTCAGAAGAGGTTTTGGTCCTAGGAATTGGAAATATGTGAGAGTTGTCACTTGGCTGTTGAGTCCACTGGAGCAGCTCTCCTGAAACACAGCTATGTAGTGTCACCAGCTGCTCCAACCAGATCTTTCTTACAAAACAGGGTGAAGTAAAAAACAATACACAACTGCCACCATTCAATTTATATAGGCTTTCCACAAAATAGAGACATGAAAAAGTGATGTTGATGTTCATCAGCTGCAGAATAGCTTTTTCAAGTGGGAACACAAAAGGGTTTGTTATATTTTCATTCATTAATACAAATGAAAACAACATCAAGGTACCGCTTTTGCACATAAAATTGATAAAGATTTTTTTTTCAAAGTCAATGTCAAGGCTGGACTCTTTGCTTGCTTGCTTTGTAGTGCTGGGGATTAACCCAGGGCCTCAAGCATTCTAGGAAAGTACTTTACACTAAGCTCTACTTCCAATCCTTGGACTCCTTTATTTCTTTTTGGGTTACAAATTGGTGCAATCATTCTGGAAATCTATTTGACAACATTTGTTAAAATACTCTAAAATGGTCATATCCTTACATGTAGTGGTTCTTGCTAAGAATCTCATCCTATGGAAAATGTCCAGAGAATGTTCATTGGAGTAATAACTAGATATTAGAAAAGGCTAAATATACTGTCATGGGGAATTATTAAATAAATTATAATAATTTAACCATGAGATTAAAAAGTTATACAACTAGTAAAAAATGTTTTTACAGAATATTTAATTATATGGGAAATGTTCACAATACAATGTTTAGTGGAAAAGGAATCTAAAACTATACATACAATTTGGTAAAACACAGAAACAAATGTTTATCTTTGTGTGTGCATGGAGCGGGTTAAGAGGTATCTTAGTTAAGAATAAACTGACATTTCAAGGTGCCTAAGTTATCCATTTAAATTAGCTGATATGTGTGAAGTCCTTCTTGGATGCCTATTGAAGGAAGGAAGAGGTACCAGTACCTGGGTGAGAGGAGTAGAGAGATGAATTAAAGGAAGTACATGGAATAGGGTTTGTTCTCTGCTCGGCTCTTGGGCCAGTCTTGGTCCTGGGTGAGGTGACAGAAGCAGAAATTGAAACTTCCTCAGAAAGCAACGCTTTAGGGAGGCTCTAGGGACCAGCAGGGCTGCTTCATGGCCTGGTGGTGAGGGTGGCACATATGGGTATGAGAATCTCAACTCCTCTCTAGTTCCTAGAGCCTAAAAGATTCAGGAGCACTAAAAGTCGGTCCCCTGAGGAAGGATGTTGGTGTCTGCACAATGGCCCTCCACAGGTGGATAAGATGGGAACATGAAGGGTTTTTAAAAAATATTATTTTAATTGTATATATGTATATTTTTGGAGGAATAAGTATGATATTTAAATACATGTATACAATGTATAATGATCAAGTCAGGGCAGTTAACATTTCCATTTCCTTAAATATTTTTTGTAAAGTTACTAATGTAAAAAATCACACATATTTATGAAGCACTGCATGATATTTCAATACATGTACATAGTATGTACTGGTCACATTAGGATACAGTGGAGTGACTATTGTTCGCAATGACTTATTAAGTATGTTACAAACACCTAGAGGAAAAGAGCTTGGAGGCTCCAAACACAAAGTTATGGAAAGGAAATGGAAATGTCAAATACCTCCAGGGCATTGGAATCAGTTCTCAGTCCTAGATTGGAATCTTGTCTTTGGAAGCTGAGTAACTTTGGTCATACTTTTGAACTTTGGTGAGACCCACTCTCAACATCTGCCTAATGGAGACCGTGATGCCTACTGTTGGGCAGGGTAAGAGGGTATCCATAAAACTCACGGCAGCATCCCTGTTCAGAAAAGAGGCTCAACAGCATAAAGGGCAACGACAATGAATGAGTCCAAGCTGCAGACTGAGAGTTCTGAAGGATCCTCAAAGTGTTTGAAGAAGGCCTTTGGAGACATCCTACAGTAACCCATTTCTTTTTCCATCCGGAAATTTTGGTTTAAAAAGTCCTGTTAGCATAATCTCAATTTAAGTGGGTATTTCTTTGGCTGTCCTTTAAATACAAAGCCACCTGCTGTCTTTGTTCTCTTGTTATTCCCCCACTCCCACTAATACTCCTTTCCAGTTTGACATTAGACTTGATGAGAAGATGAGAATTTCCTTGGCGGACATCAGAACTGTGTGGTTCCCACAAAAGCTAGCAGAATTCTGCTTCGATGTGTTGACAGCACTTTTATCGCCTAGACATCTGCTAAAAGACTTGAGCATGTCTAGTTTTTAATTGCCTTTCCCACCCACATAGAAGCCGTTTGAAGCATTAATCTGGGCTGTTTAGTCCTTTATGACTACAACTCTACTGATGCAAACAGCACCAAAGCTCCTTGGTGAGATGGGGAGGGCAGACCTTAAATTTCTTAATCTTCTCTGGTGGGAATTTCCCAAGAATCGAACACCAATTATCCACTTCATAATTATAATAGATACACAACAATCACAAAGAGAAGGTCAAACAACAAAGATGAGTTTGGAAACAAAAGCAGAGGCAAGGCAGAAGATGATAGGAGAAAGAGACTATGGTTATTTAATGATTTGTTCACTAACATCATCATAAATAAGAAGAGTCATAAAGGATAAATAAATAAATAAATACACACGTATACATATACATACATATGCATATATATATATATATATATATAGATAGATAGATAGAGAGAGAGAGAGAGAGAGAGAGAGAGAGAGATGGACAGATCTTTTGAATCAGCTACTGTATCAGAATGAACTAGAATCAAGAAGACTCTAAACTGGGCTCAGTGGCACACGGTTGTAATCCCAGTGGCTCAGGAGGCTGAGGCAGGAGGATCGGGAGTTCAAAGCCAGCCCCAGCAACTTAGTGAGGCCCAAAGCAACTCAGCAAGACCCTATCTGTAAATAAAATATTTTAAAAAGGGCTGGAGATGTGTCTCAGTGATTAAACACCACTGGGTTAAAGCCCCATTACCCCACCCCCCAAAAAAGAAGACTCTAATCCAAGCTGGTATCACCCATGCGGGTGGCTGATAGCAAAGCCATTTTGGCAACTCTTTAGGGAAGAAAATATTAAAGCTCCTTGGCATATTTATACCAGGGCCCAAGCCAGTTGTGCTCATGGAAGAAGAGACTTCCAATTTTTTTTTTTTTTTAGTGGTTGATAGACCTTTTTTTTTAAATTATATTTGGTGCTGATAATTGAACCCAATTGAACACATGCTAGGCAAGTGCACTACTGCTGAGCCCCAGCCCCAGCCCTGAGACTTTTCCAATATTGAGACTGGATTTGTCTCTAGGAAAACCAGGCCAGTGTTTGCCTTGGTAAGTTTGCCTGCTTCAAGGATAACTATTGAGGCAACCAACTGTAGCTCTCATGGTGGGGACACTGGAGTGGAATGAGCATTCACCATCGCCCTTACTAAAAGGGCCAGGGAACATCAATTAATATCTAGCCAAAGCCTGAGATGCCCACATTTACAAAACACAAAAGACTGAAGGAGGTAAAGCCTTTCCCCCCTTAGCTTGCATTAGTGGGAACACCAAGGGAGAGAGGCCACAGTTGGAGAAAATCACACCAACATAGAACACCCCAAATAAAGTTCCTAATCATGCTGTGAAACACACTTGCAGCCCTCACTCCCGTTCCCCCACCTTTCATGAAGATGACCTTGTAAACTCCTCCTATACAGAAGTTGAGCTCAATGAGAGGAGAGAGATGGCTTAAGGGAATATTGGAACTCTAGACTGGAGACTTTAAAAAGGACACGCAGGGTGAAGGGGAAGAAGGATTGAGGGAACAGAAAAAGAAATGAAGAGAATGGCAGAGTCCACATGGGAAACTTCTCTCTTTTAATTTTTACAGCTATGTTTGTTCACTCAGGATTAAATTGACATTATTTAATGTGGGTCAGCTACAATCATGGATTTGTGCAAGTGCTCTCTCTGTGTCTCTCTGTTTCTCTCCAGCCCCATTATCAATTCCATACATATCCTGCTGCCTTAGCAGTCAGGCTAGAGAAATATGATTTGAGTCCTGTCAGATTTCTCTCCACCTTTGGTCTCTATCTCTTTCTTCATTTCCTGTTTCTCCTTGTGTACAGAACTGTGCCATTGGATTATCCTCCAAATGCACCTCTACAGACAGATATTCTCTCTCTCTCTCTCTCTCTCTCTCTCTCTCTCTCTCTCTCTCTCTCTCTCTTCATTGCCAAAATCCTTATTTTATTGGCTCAGATTGGTTCTGATACCCAATTCATTGCATTAGTGGGAACACCAAGGGAGAGAGTCCACATTGGAGAAAATCCCACCAATGTAGAACACCCCAAATAAAGCTCCTAATCATGCCCTTCCTCTGGTTAGGGAGGATGAGTCATATTCCAATATGGCAGCTCCTAATCAAAGCACCTGGTTAGAGAAGGACATACGGCATTTCTCAGGAGAAAGAGGAAAATGCTATTCTGGGCAAACAAAGCAATATATGTCTACTTGGAACAATCACGAAAATTCATGAATTCTTCATTCCACCTAAAGAAAGACGTTTTGCTTTGATGCTAATTCAGTATTGTAAGCTCTGAATCTGATATAATCCTGCCTTAGTTTTTCACCTTCTCCCTCAAAATTTCTCATAACCCCCACTCTTATTATTCTCCCATTGTTTTTTTCTGAGCTTCAAGGAAATGGAGCTAGGGATTATCATGATTCTAATTATAACCGATTAATAATTTACTGTGTCTTATCAACTCTACCAAGTGACTTCCATACATGAATATTCACTTCATCTTCACAATGATCTCTAATTAACATCCCCATTTTATGAATAAGAAGACAATGCATAGAAAAACTTGATCAAGGCTATAATGTTGGTAGATGACAGATCCAGTGTTTGAACCCTCATGTCCCTGCTTCTGGAACACAGGAACTTCCGCTGATTGGAACCCTGGCTGTAAGGGCTAGTCATTTTTTTTTTTTTACATTATTATTATTTACGAGGTTTGGTATACAATGGTGAAGTGGACAGAGATGAGCAATAAGACATTTGGGGTGAATACTGGGTTTCACCTTCAAAATGTGAGAGCAGGGAAAGAGCACACGGGGCCATGGAATGCTTCTGAGATAGAGGCTGGGCAGGTGCCCTGCCAATACTCTAATGGGAGAGGTACAAGTAGCAGGAATGGCAGAGGAGAACCAGAGCTTTCCAGATCCCATTCGATATGCAACAGGTCTGGGGTCCCTGCTAAGGCTCCCCACTGTGTTGGGACCCATGCTTATCAGAGGACTCCAGCACTGGGGTGGTGGCACTTTGCTAGCCACTAGAGCTTGAATTTGTTTAGGTTGCCAAGACTCCCTTGCCCTTCCTCTGGAATCTTCACTCCATAGTTTCTTTTGGAACTCGTCCTGCATCCTTGCTTCATCATTGACTCAAGTGGGACTAATCCTAGTTGGCCATGTGGCCCAAGTGTGGCCAGTGAGAGTGCTACATGCCCCTGGCCTCTTAATTGGTTCAGCTGTAGGCACATGACCCAAGAAGGCCAGTGAGACCTGAGCCAGGCCAACCAGAAAGCCAGGGAGGATGTCAGAAAATTCTGAAAATGTACCCCACCGTTTCCAGTGATGTTGCTTAGCTGGTAAAGCCTGCAGCAGCTGTTAATCATCTTTGCCATCAGAGAGAAGAGCCATAGATAGTGGTATTTGAGGTACTAATCATGTCATTTGAGTTCCTAGTTATAGGAGCCAGTAAAGTCCCCTGTATACTTAAGACAGTGTAAGTGGTGTTTCTATCACTTACACATGTAGATGCCAACACCGGCCAATTGGTAGCAGCTGCCTGAAGCTCAGTTAAGGCTGCATCCTGGATCAGTGGAGAAAATGCTGTTTGATTAGCAATGTCTGCTTTAGGCAAAGGATGGGAGAAAGAGAGTGTGTATGCTTTATATATGCCCTTCACATGTTTGAAATTCAGCAATTTCTAGCAGGCTTTGCGGAATAGCTGTCAGATGGTGCATGTACTTTCTTGTCTATGGATGGTGTTATAGACCAAATATTTGTATCCCCCTCAAAAACCTTCTGTCGAGAACCTGAACTAGTGGTTCATGGACCACTCTTTGAATCAATAAAATAATGTGGTTTATTTGATCAGAGTGTTAAGGGGGAAAATTCCATGCACTGAAAGCCTCACCCACAATGTGGCTATGTAGATAAAGTCTTTAAGAAAGTAATTAAGGCCAGGCATGGTGGAGCATGCCTGTAATCCCAGAGACTCAGGAGGCTGAGGCAGGAGGATCGCAAGTTCCATGCCAGACTCAGAAACTTAGTGAGATTCTCGGCAATCTAGTGAGACTCTATCTCAAAATAAAACATAAAAATAACTGGAATGTAGCTCAATGGTCGAGTGCCCTGTGTTCCATCCCCAGTACCCTAAAGAAAGGAAGTAATTAGGTGAAATGTAGTCACAAGGGTGGGGCCTTAACACATAGAATTAGTGACCTTATTAGAAGACCCACTGGAGGGGCTCTCATACCCACACCACCCCAACTCTGGTAAATACAGCAAGAAAAGGCCATGTGTCAATAGAGCAGGGAGGCTCCCATCTGCAAGCTTGAAAGAGAGCCCTCAGCACAGACCAACTCTGCCAGACCTGCCTCTGGTACTTCCAGCCTTCAGATCTATGAGCAATGAATTTCTGTTGTGTAAGCCACCCAATGAGACAGGGTTTGTTGTGGCAGTCCTAGCAGACGAACACAGATGGTAAAGCAAACTTGTGACACCTGGCGATGGAGGGCTCACGTTGCTGTGATCTGTCTTTGTGATAAGAATGGCCAATATCAATCAGGATCCGGGACTCCTCCAGACCAATTTATGAACTTTGCCAAAGACTGAGACTGGGAGCAGCCATGATAAGGCTCTTCCTCCTTCTGGGTACAGTTCATGGGCCAAATCAAGGGTCTGTGTCTGAAAAGCGTGGACTCTCATAGCCATGAGGATGAGGACATTGGGGAGCCTGGCCATTAAAAGTCCTTTGAGAAAAACTGAGTTTCCCAGTTCTGGAGGTTTCATGTGCAGGAATCTGAGAGTCCAGAACGGGGTCTCTTCTTTAGGCTTCCTCCCCACTGACAGAATAAAGCTTTGTGGTGTGATTGGAGTCAATTCTGAAACATAGACATGAGTTAGTTCAGAGCTCTGTGTCCAGAGAGATCCTTGTACCCCTTCTCAGATTCCTTGATGGCCTTCTTCCCTCTCTCCTGTGGTCCACAGCCCAGCCTCTGCTGCCCTAGCTCACCTCCCCTTTCAGAATTGGAAGAACCATGGAGTGCCCTGTGTAGCCACTAAAGGGTTAGAGGACACTGTGCAGAAATGTGGAGGTAAAAACTGAAATCAGATCAAGGTAGAAAGATTGCAAAAGATTACTGTGTGTAAGAAAGAACAGTCTGTGAACTGGGAGATCGGGGACGGAAGTGGAAATTAGCCCCGCTTACAGCTTACAGAACATAACGGAGGAGGCTTTGACCTTTCTCTTTGCACTGAGCCCATTCTCTCTCCTCTGAGAGCTGATCTGCCTTGCGTTTCTTCAGTGAGGAAAGCGGGGTTGGGTCAACTCTTCTCTGACCAGGGAGGGGTCCTCAGAACAAGGAGCTGGCTTGCAGAAAGACTCAAAAAACTGAAAATCTGCTTTTTCCCCCTCTCTGACAGCCGACCATTCTTTGACGAAGAGATTAGCAAGCTGTCCTTGTCGCGTCTTCTCTTCCTTGTTCACCCTCTGACTGCTGATCACCCCTGTCAGCCCGAAGCAGGGGAGGAGACAGGCCGCTCCTGTCTGCCTTTCTGCTGTTGACAGGTGTCGCCCTTAACAGTGTCACCAGGGAGAAATGCTCACATTACACAGGAAGTTCTTTATCCAACTGCTATGCAAATTCTGGCCAGGGGCAGCAACATCAGCATCATCTGGGAGTTTGTTGAAAATTCAGAATCTCAGGCCTCTGCCTTTAAGAGGCCTCACCCACTAAGCCAAAATCATCTGGGAACTGAACCCAGGGGCACTGAACTACTGAGCCACATCCCCAGCACTTGTTTTTTTTTTTAAATTTAGAGACAGGTTCTTGCTGAGTTGCTTAGGGCCCCTCTGAGTTGCTGAGGCTGGTTTTGAACTCAATATCCTCCTGTCTCAGCCTCTTGAGCTGCTGGGATGACAGGCATGTGCCACCACACCCAGCCTAGGTCAAAATCTTTACTGGGAGAAAGATCAAATCAGAAATCAGTGCTTTAATGACCTCACCTGACAACACTGATCTGCATTAAAGCTTGAGACTCACTGTTTTTTGGTTTTTTTTTTAATTTTTTTTAATATTTATTTTTTAGTTCTCGGCGGACACAACATCTTTGTTTGTATGTGGTGCTGAGGATTGAACCCGGGCCGCACGCATGCCAGGCGAGCGCGCTACCGATTGAGCCACATCCCCAGCCCGAGACTCACTGTTTTAAACAATTTCCTTCCTTCCCTGCTCAGTATTGAGAACTTGCTAAATTACCAAAGAGGCTTCACATGACATATGGGGAGACACCATTCAGGGTGAGGACAGCAATAAGCTTTAAACTCTGGTAGAGTGGATCTCACTTGTATTGTGACCACAAATGAACCTTTCTGAGCCTTGCATCCCTTATTAATAATACAGAAACAATTTGAACACTCTATGGGATTATTGTAAAGATTAATTGAGATAATATGACAGGCCTTTCCTGCAGAGTCAGGGCTTAACAAATCATTGGCAAAGTTGTAATAGAAACTGCCATATCCAGCAGCAGCATTGTCTTTAGCCATGAGTTTGGAGTATATGGTTAAACACTAGCCATGCCTCTGGCTTCCCTTTTGGACACCATTGCTAACTTTGGGAAATAACCAGCTATGTGGATAGTTTATGTGTCAACGTGGTCAGCTGTAGTACCTAGTTATTCAAATACTCCTATAGTATTGCTATGGATGAGTTCTGTATATTTTGTTAACATCTACCATTAGTTGATTCAAGCAGGATTATCTAATCCACAGAAAATTCTTAAGAGCAAAACTAAATTTTCCCAGAGGAAGAAAAAGTTCTGCATCAAGACTTTAGCCATAGTTCTTACCTAAAAGTTTCTAGCTTGCTGAATTGTCCTATGGGTTCAGACATGCCAGTCCCTGCAATCACATATGCCAATTTCTTGAACTCAGTCTCATGTATCAGCCTTGTTAATTCTAACCATCCAGGGTAGGACCCATAAAACTTGGTTCCCCATCCTCCTATGCTGCTGGAACACAGGCATATGACCTATTTTCTAATTCTGAGACTTATCTGTGTGAGATTTCAGAAATAAACAACCCCAAAGAGGCTGCATCTAGAACCTTCTGCAGGGTGGTGGCAGAAGTTTCTGAATTTGCTGGTGGGATTGCAAATTGGTGGCAACCAATCTCAAAAGCAGTATGAAGATTCCTTGGAATGTAACCACCATTTGACCCAGCTATCCCACTCCCTGGTCTATACCCAAAGGACTTAAAATCAGCATACTATAGTAATACAGCCACACCAATGTTCATAATGGCTCAATTCACAATAGCTAAACTGTGGAAGCAACCTAGATGCCCTTCAATAGATGAATGGATAAAGAAAGTGTGGTATATATACACAATGGAATAATACTCAGCATTAAAAGAGAATAAAATTATGGCATATAGCTTACATGGTGATCAGGAAGCACAGAGAGAAAGAGAGACTCTACCCTCCAGATACAAAACATATACCCCATAACCATGCTTAATTCCCACCTCCTCCAGACACACCCTACCACCTCAGTTACCGCTCAGTTAATTCCTATCAGGGGATTAATTCACTGATTGGGTTCAGGCTCTCACAACCCAATCATTTCTCCTCTGAAACTTCTTGCATTGTTTCATATGTGAGCTTCTGGGGGACACCTCACATCCCAATCACAACACTAGATCAGGAACAGATCTAGTATTAAAGAATGCCCTAGTGCAATATCGCAACAGACACTACAGAAATACAGAAGATAATTAGAAATTATTTTGAAACCCTATATTCCAATAAAATAGAAGATAGTGAAAATATCGATAAATTTCTTATGTCATATGATCTGCCCAGATTGAGTCAGGAAGACACACACAATTTAAACAGACCAATAACAAAGGAGGAAATAGAAGAAGCCATCAAAAGACTACCAACCAAGAAAAGCCCTGGGCCGGATGGATATACAGCGGAGTTTTACAAAACCTTCAAAGAAGAATTAATACCAATACTTTTCAAGTTATTTCAAGAAATAGAAAAAGAAGGAGATCTTCCAAATTCATTCTATGAGGCCAACATCACCCTGATCCCGAAACTAGACAAAGACACTTCAAAGAAAGAAAACTACAGACCAATATCTCTAATGAACATAGATGCAAAAATCCTCAATAAAATCCTGGCGAATCGAATACAAAAGCATATCAAAAAAATAGTGCACCTTGATCAAGTAGGATTCATCCCTGGGATGCAAGGCTGGTTCAATATACGGAAATCAATAAATGTTATTCATCACATCAATAGACTTAAAGATAAGAACCACATGATCATCTCGATAGATGCAGAAAAAGCATTCGACAAAGTACAACATCCCTTTATGTTCAAAATACTAGAAAAACTAGGGATAACAGGATCTTACCTCAACATTGTAAAAGCTATATATGCTAAGCCTCAGGCTAGCATTATTCTGAATGGAGAAAAACTGAAGGCATTCCCTCTAAAATCTGGAACAAGACAGGGATGCCCTCTATCACCACTTCTATTCAATATAGTTCTTGAAACACTGGCCAGAGCAATTAGACAGACGAAAGAAATTAAAGGCATAAAAATAGGAAAAGAAGAACTTAAATTATCACTATTTGCAGATGATATGATATTATATCTAACAGACTCAAAAGGGTCTACAAAGAAACTACTAGAGTTAATAAATGAATTCAGCAAAGTGGCAGGATATAAAATCAACACATATAAACCAAAGGCATTCCTGTATATCAGCAACAAATCTTCTGAAATGGAAATGAGGACAACCACCCCATTCACAGTATCCTCAAAAAAAATAAAATACTTGGGAATCAACCTAACAAAAGAGGTGAAAGATTTATACAATGAAAACTACAGAACCCTAAAGAGAGAGATAGAAGAAGACCTTAGAAGATGGAAAAACATACCCTGTTCATGGATAGGAAGAACTAACATCATCAAAATGGCAATATTACCCAAAGTTCTCTATAGGTTCAATGCAATGCCAATCAAAATCCCAAGGGCATTTCTTGTAGAAATAGATAAAGCAATTATGAAATTCATATGGAAAAACAAAAGACCCAGAATAGCAAAAGCAATTCTAAGCAGGAAGTGTGAGTCAGGCGGTATAGCGATACCAGATTTCAAACTATATTACAGAGCAATAGTAACAAAAACAGCATGGTACTGGTACCAAAACAGGCGGGTGGACCAATGGTACAGAATAGAGGACACAGAGACCAATCCACAAAATTACAACTTTCTTATATCTGATAAAGGGGCTAAAAGCATGCAATGGAGGAAGGATAGCATCTTCAACAAATGGTGCTGGGAAAACTGGAAATCCATATGCAACAAAATGGAAACTGAACCCCTTTCTCTCGCCATGCACAAAAGTTAACTCAAAATGGATCAAAGAGCTTGATATCAAATCAGAGACTCTGCATCTGATAGAAGAAAAAGTTGGCTCCGATCTACATATTGTTGGGTCGGGCTCCAAATTCCTTAATAGGACACCCAGAGCACAAGAGTTAATAACTAGAATCAACAAATGGGACTTACTCAAACTAAAAAGTTTTTTCTCAGCAAGAGAAACAATAAGAGAGGTAAATAGGGAGCCTACATCCTGGGAACAAATCTTTACTCCTCACACTTCAGATAGAGCCCTAATATCCAGAGTATACAAAGAACTCAAAAAATTAAACAATAAGAAAACAAATAACCCAATCAACAAATGGGCCAAAAACCTGAACAGACACTTCTCAGAGGAGGACATACAGCCAATCAACAAGTACATGAAAAAAAGCTCACCATCTCTAGCAGTCAGAGAAATGCAAATCAAAACCACCCTAAGATACCATCTCACTCCAGTAAGATTGGCAGCCATTATGAAGTCAAACAACAACAAGTGCTGGCGAGGATGTGGGGAAAAGGGTACACTTGTACATTGCTGGTGGGACTGCAAATTGGTGCGGCCAATTTGGAAAGCTGTATGGAGATTCCTGGGAAAGCTGGGAATGGAACCACCATTTGACCCAGCTATTGCCCTTCTCGGACTATTCCCTGAAGACCTTAAAAGAGCGCACTACAGGGATACTGCCACATCGATGTTCATAGCAGCACAATTCACAATAGCTAGACTGTGGAACCAACCCAGATGCCCTTCAATAGATGAATGGATAAAAAAAATGTGGCATTTATACACAATGGAGTATTATGCAGCACTAAAAAATGACAAAATCATGGAATTTGCAGGGAAATGGATGGCATTAGAGCAGATTATGCTAAGTGAAGCTAGCCAATCCCTAAAAAACAAATGCCAAATGTCTTCTTTGATATAAAGAGAGCAACTAAGAATAGAGCAGGGAGGAAGAGCAGGAAGAAAAGACTAACATTTATCAGAGACATGAAGTGGGAGGGAAAGGGAGAGAAAAGGGAAATTGCATGGAAATGGAAGGAGACCCTCATTGTTACACAAAATTACATATAAGAGGCTGTGAGGGGAAAAAACAACAAGGAGAGAAATGAATTACAGTAGATGGGGTAGAGAGAGAAGATGGGAGGGGAGGGGAGGGGGGATAGTAGAGGATAGGAAAGGTAGCAGAATACAACAGTTACTAATATGGCATTATGTAAAAATGTGGATGTGTAACCGATGTGATTCTGCAATCTGTAATTGGGGAAAAAATGGGAGTTCATAACCCACTTGAATCTAATGTATGAAATATGATATGTCAAGAGCTTTGTAATGTTTTGAACAACCAATAAAAAAAAAAGAATGCCCTAGTGGGTATGAACTGACCTGGAATAAAGTACACATTGAAGGCAAAGCTCAGGAGGGATCTAGTGGTGCAGCCATCTATGGTATGGTAAGAATGAGGGATTCAAGGCCTGTGGGGATAAACTGGATGCTTCCAGCTACACTGAGCAGTTTAACAAGAGGCTCCGAGCCCCACTAATCCACTTGTGTCATAACAGTACCCACTCCAGCCCTGTTCCAAGAAGCTCTCCTTGCTTTGCCTGAGGCCCTGTAATGCCTCACTCACAGTAGTGACTTTACTGAGGAGGACAGCCATATCTTTCAAACTCCCCACACCCCTGCCACTGTCCCTGTCTTAAGAGCTTCAAGGCCTAGAATCAGACCCCAGTCATCACAGGGGGCCCAATACAAAGCCAAACCTAGAAAGAAAGTGCATATATAGATTAAAAGAATTGCAAATACTTGCTAGTTTGTGCCAGAAATAAGCATGGAGGTGTGTATGGAAATTGATTCTCAAGATGCTAAACCAAGGAAAGAGGAACATACTTTAGTTAGAGCTGGATTTATGAGTAGGAGTAACCAGATTCTGTGTGTAATATGCTTTCTCGACAGGTGGCTGCAGTTCTAATTGATTAGCTAACCAAATCCTAGATTTAATGGCAGCCAAAATGAAACGAAGTTCCAGAAATTCCACAGCATGAGGTAGAACAGCACCTCTCAAACCTGGCTGCTCATTAGCATGGCCGAAGGATCTTTTCCAGAATACTGATGCCAAGGTCCCCCATCAGTCCAGTTAAATCAGAATATTGGTGCACAGAGCCTGGAAATCAGTATTTTCCCAAAGTCCCCATGTGATTAAAATATGTACCCAAGATTATGTAGAGAGAGAAGAGATGAACATTGGATTGGATTGGATTAATTATATGAGATCTGCTTGCTCATTTCTTATGTTTCTTGAAGGGGAACCAAAGACAGCCTTTGCCAAAATATTAAGAATTCCATTGATGGGTGTATCATCCTTGGAGAAAAGAGAACAATAAAACAGTGTGTCCCTGAAATTCCCCTCTCCATTCTCAAGAACCTCGTCCAAGCCAAGGGAACAGTGGGAATGAGTCCAGTCCAGAATTTCTAGGTAAATAAGAACACTGGCTTTCTCTCATGCATGCTGGGAATTCAGGAAGGCTGATGCTATCTGTAAAACGCTCCTCTCTCGCATGCACACCATGTTCCATATTTTTTTGAACCAAGAGAAGACATTTAATGAGACACTATTGGAGAATTGGTTTCAAGGAAATTTGGGAAGGAGGTGTGTGAACAGGACTCTAAGAATGATACGAGCATGTGATAACATTGAATTAGTTATATAAGATCTGACCATAGCCAAGGCAATTGTGAATGACCTGAATGTGGGCAAGGGAGCAACCTGGGACATATACCTTGTGAGAGAGAGCATGGACAGTAGGCGCCCAAATATTCAGGAAAAGGGCCCTTCTGTGAAGTACTTTCAAACATGAGATGGACAATCTGACTGTTGATGCCAATCATTTCTGCCACCCAAGTGGACTCTTGAACAACGTGGCCATGGTAGCTCAGAGATTATGCACATCTCTAACAGAGACTCTCCTGTATCAAGTGATCTTCCATTACTATTTCCCCAATTTGCCAGCAGCAAAGGCTATTACTGAGCACCTGTTTAGCACCTACTGCAGGAGAATAGTCAGCTGCCTGGTAGCAGATGATTTATATTGGTCCCTTTGGTCCCTTTTCATCTTGAAGGGGACTAGGGTTTGTTCTTCCTTAGTTACACTCCAGATTTGACTTAGCTTTCTGTGGCTGCCATATGTCTTTCAAGCACATGTCCATCATCACCATATTCCCATCCTGCATTGTATCTCTGTAAGGAATTTATTTCAGAGTGAAAAAAGTAAGGAAATGAGATTTAAAAAAAAAACAAAACAGGGCATCCACTGGGTTTCAGAGGGTTAGAGTAGCTGACAAAATGCAGTGATTGCATTTTCTAAGAAAAACACCCATGCAAGGTTGAGGTGCTGTCCTATAGAATGAGTTCATGCTCTGAACTAGAGACCAGTTTAAGGCTCAGAGTCTCCCACGGGTGGAATACACCAGTCTGGGGAGCCAGTGGGTAGAAGTGGGATGGTGGTTCTTAGTATTTCACATGAGCATTGGCCAGTGCTTTTATTTCCTATTTTTGTTGGTTCTCTTGTATTTCTTCCCCCAGACCCATTCTTCCTGTGATTGCCAGGTCAGTCATTTTCTGTTATATCAGCATCACAGGTAAGTGCAGGGCAGAGGGGTGAGCAGGGTGTTTTTTTGTTTTTTGGTTTTTTTCATTCACCACCTGCTTAGAATTGCATTTTTGTCAAGGGCTACTTCTTCCTGTAACTGTATAGCTACCATTGGGTACTTTCAGCTCCACTCCTTACTCATTGGGTTCAGCTAGCACAATTTCCTCCGCATATCCTCTCAAACCTAGGGCTGGTAATGGCTTCCTGCTCTTTGTTGGCTTCCGGGTGCCTCCGCACCCTTTGTTAGTTCCCTTAATCCTGCCCACACTTCTATATGTGATGCCTCAGTGAAGTCTCTTCATTTAAATCAAATGAGTTGAATTCGGTTTCCCTGCTGGAATCCTGACTGACACGTTATTTCTGCTGGCATCAAGGGCTAAGACCTTAGAAAAGAGACAAAAGAATAATTTCATTGTATTAAAAACAGGCTGCCTCCCGTCCATCTCTGTATCTCCATGCCATATGATGAACGGGCATAAAGAGGGTGAGAGCGAGACTGTCGTGACAGATGCTGTTATATAATAGGGGCTGGGAGCAATTGCACCCACATGATAGGGAGGGTAACATAACACCTGGTTGTGTCAGGTCCGAGGTTTAAAAACAGAAACATTAATAGAAGTCTGTGATGACTCTATTCAAGTAGGAGCACCAAAGGCTGACTCCTCAAAGCACAGTTTGAAGCACCTCCCTGGATCAAGAACTCTGTCCAGCTGTGGTTCCCCAAAGGGAGGGGGAACATACAGTAAGTTCCATGAGAGGATGGAGGTCATAAAAACCAACTAAGGCAATGTGGAGGTCGCGGGGGAAGAAAGGAAGGCTAATATCTATCCATGTTTTTTACCATGTATGTATGTTTTACAGTTCTTTTCCCCCTTACCTGTTCCCTTTCAGTTTTTTATGATTTCTTCCATGGGTAATAGGGTGTTAGAATAGGATTGTGAGGACCTCAGAGGGGGCATATGTGTTACCCAGGTAATCTGGCTTTAGAGTTAGATGCAGTAACTGATGTCAGTTTGAGCTATCTGACTTCTAGACTCCTTGTTATGTAAACTAGGATTCTTCCTTATTATTTACACTATCTGAAACTCAGAGAATTAATGCTGGCCAAATATGCCTTAACTGATACTTGAATGCTCCACTAAATAAATGCAGTTAAGTAAATTACAATCAGAACAGGGCTTGGCATATGGGATCCTTCTCTTTGTGAGCATTAATATAAAGTGGTTGATATTACTGCTGTCAATGCCATGGTCAAGGGCTACTTCTTTCTTCAACTATGGCTGCTGCTGGGCTGTAGTGCTCAGGGAGTAGGTTTCTAGGTTTGAACTTGGTCTGGAGTAATATTAAGCCTGGACATTGGGAAAGCATTGTGTTATTCAGCAGACCTCTGACTATAGCCAAGGCAATTGTGACTGACCTGAATGTGGGCAAGGGAGCAACCTGGGACATATACCCTGTGAGAGGGAGCATGGACAGTAGGAACCCAGTGTGAAAGGGGGAGGAATGAGTCAGTGCATTTATGCTTTGCTTCCTCCTCAATCACAGGGTTTGCACCGTACATGCAAAAATCAGATGTATAGCAAGTTAAATGAGTAGATGCCATTCTTGGCTTCTTCCTGTCTTTGGGACAGATAGACAATGATGATTTGCTATGAATGATTAGCTTGACATCACTTTGGTCTCCAAGACACATTAGAAATGGTATTGGTGGTAGATATAGCTGGTGTCCAACTAGCTCTTCTTTACCTAGCCAGCATACCGGTGCCCCAGTGAGTGTCAGTTACCACTGGCTCCCAGCTGATCACATCTGCACAGATTTGCCCTCCCCTCACTCAGAAAAGCCCCAGGGGAAGTCCACAGCCAGGGATGACTGATATGGGGTCAAAAAGCTAAAGTCTTTACCTGCAGCAGAAGAACTAGTGCTTCTGAGCTCTCCAAGGGATCAGACTGAGCTAGATTTGAGCTGAACCAACATGCTTTTTCAGCTTCTTCTCTGCACCATTTAGACCCCCTTGGTCTCTCACTCCCTTTGGGGAGTTTTCAGTATGAATTAGAAAGGGAAATTATAACAGCAAATATGTACAAGATATAGCTGCAAACGCTTTTACATATTAACTTATTTAATACTGGTTTCACCTGGAGAGTCCCCAGTCAGTCCCTGTCTTGGGCTGTGTTCTTCTGGGGTTGTCAGAGGAGGAGGACTCTGCAGAACAGAACAAGTGCATGGGTTGGGGCTTTCCTCCTGCTGCTCTGACCCCTTGCATAGCTTCCTGTGTGAGTGTTAGCAAGCCTCTGGTGGCTCAGAGGGGATCCAGAGCCAACCCACCCACCCAGGCTCAACCCATGCTTCTCTGAGTCTCTGGAGGACCCAGGTGGGCTCATTAAATCCACCTGGGCTATCAGATCCCAGCATGGTAGCTATTTTAAACAGTATGGTTTTGCCTCCTGTATCCCCGGAGCGACCTTAAGGGAAGGTCTATGACTCACCTGCAAGATTGGCAAGATGTGCCATAGGGCATCTTCATTATATTTAGCCTGGACCTGTTTGGGGGAAAGAATCAGCTAGAGCTGTGCGACAGATTGAACCTGAATCCCAGAGGCTGGAGCAACGTGGCTCGTGTTTCTCCTGTTCTCCAGCTGCTCCACCAAGGGCGCAAGCAGACCCGTGGCAGCAGAAGAGTGGCCAGGCAACTACTCCTGTGCATTTTGGTTTACACAGCTCTTTTGTTCAAGAGGCACAAACACTGTTCAGCTCTGTAAGGAGAAGTTGTTGCCTCTTTAAATATAGTCAGCCAATGGAAATGCATTTGCTTTTCTCAAGTCCTGTGAACCTCATTAGGAAGACAGACTCAGGTAATTCTTTCTTTTGATGAGATCTTAAAGAAAAGATCTTTTCTTAGCAAACAAATGCTCAGCCTGTTCTGGGTGCCCAGCCTCTTGCTAGGAACCGTGAGTAAGCTTTAAACAGGTGACACCCCTCCACTTCTTGGCAAAGGATACTGAACTTAGGGTTAAGGGATCCTGGTCAGGTTGCATAATCTGTCTGGGACTCAGTATCCCCATCTTTAAAATGGAAATTCAAAAGATTGTTATGAGGATGAACTACACCAACGTGTGCTAAATTATTAGAGTTTTAAAGCTGAGATGGGATGCTGTAGGGATGTACAAGAAGTTTGTTGAATGAGTGAGTGCATGAATGAATGAGTGGATGGATGGATGGCTGAAATATAGACAAAGAAACTGAGATCCAGATTGGAAAAGTAACTTGCTCAAGACTGCTAGTAGTTGTTAGAAAGAGAGGGCTGAAGGCAGACCTTTTAACATCTACCCAGTCCGGAAATCTTTACCATCTTTCTTGTCATAAGATTAAGATCAAACATTACTAATCAATCTCCTTCTTCCATGTGTGCTGGTTTATTCAATAAATATTGAGGGACATAGTATGTTATGTGCTGCAGGAGGTGTGACAATTTAAAAGGGGGGAAATAGTCTTCATATATCATATATTTTAGATTTGATTAGTAGCAGCAAGTGAAAACTACCTTCCCCCCCAAAAAGCATAAAATATTGAATCCTAGTCACAAAAAAGTAATGATAATAGGAAAAAACCCTAGAATGCTGTAAGCTTCTTCTGAGAAATGAAACATGTATCTTAATTTCTTGGTAGCCAAAGAAAAGAAGGAAAGGAAATAGAGATTACACTGAGGCCTCCTTGACTAATACTGGGAAGGACTGTGGTATACCAGTAGCTCTGAGAGGGACGTGTCCCGAGAGTATCAAAGGATGCTGAATAACAGGAGGGACAGTGTTATCTACAGAATTCTACTGTGATCCTCCCACGATCCCTTAATGTCTCAACCCCCAAGAAAAGCCAAAAGCCTTTGAGCTCAAGATGGAGACCAAGACATGTCCCCTACCTTCCGCTTAATATTGCATTGAAAAGTAACAAGAGTCTTGTGTGCGTCTGTGGTGTGTGTGTTTGTGTGTGTGAGGAATGAAACGACAAATGTCCTGGGAGGTGAGAATGGTACCTTCCAGCAAACAGGACATTTGAGAGAATTCTGGAATATAGAAAGCGTGAGTCTGGGTGGGTTGGCAAAGAGAAGCAGGATCACAGAAGCTGTCTTCACTCCTAGAGAAAGTTCAAAAACAGTGAAAAAATATATATAAACCAGGAATTTTTACCAATAGGAGTCAGGCAAGGGTATAATTTAATGAATTCTTGAATCCAAGAATTCAAGAAGTGGGGACAGAGGGACAAGTAACTCAGAAGATGTCATCCATCCCTCCCACCCCTGGCTCTGGCGGGACAACAATCCTGAGAATTCTCATAGTCCCCTCTGGAGAGAAGCGACATTCTCTTTTCCTCTTTCTATTTGGGTGGGAAGTGGGAGAGAGAGAGAAGAGGGGCTTCTCAGTCACTGAGAGAGAATTTCTCTCATAAAACTGGGGAGATAATTTCTCAGATAAAAGCAAGGGCTTCAGGACTCTACAGTGAAATAGGACACTCGTCCCCACCCCAGGCTCTCAGTTTCCAGAAAAGCAGAGAGAACATGCACTATCTCATATTGGAACCAGGGTTCAGTCACCTTTGACACAGTTTCCAGTTCAATACCCCCAGCTGCAGTTTCCTCCGGTTCCTTGATGTGGACCACTTCGCTGCAGGACAGTTAGATAAATGCAACTTGTTTGGCCCCCACTAGTCCGAACACCACCTGTGGACTAAGCAGTGACTGTGTCTATCACTGTGACCTCTTGGAACTCACATCTGCTTGCTTAAGTCCATTAATTTAAATTCTTCATGAGAAACCATGTTTGGATAATAAATTTTGGATCCAGTAGAAGCCTTGTCCCAAAAGTTCCTTTCCCTCCCTCCCTTTCTTTCTCTCTCTCTCTGCTTGCCCTATCTGACCTCTGTGTGTGGCCTCTAAGTATGTTGCTCCCCATCGAGGACCTGAAAATCATAAAATCTTTATTTCCATTTTGTGTCTCTTCTAATCATGGGAGGAGTGTTCACCATCAACAATTTTAAGTTCAAACAGGAAACTTCTCATAGAATACAGTCTGTGTGGATGTAGCTATATGTACATGATCAAATCAATGGGAACATCATGGTAATTGTGAAAACATTTCATAATAAACAAAAAGAAAGTCAAGAACAAGGCACACCAGAGATAGCTAAGGAACACATTCTAATAGAAAACACAACTCGAGACAGAAGAAAATTTCACACAGGTTGCTACTTCTAATGAGACATGAAGTCAATAAGACAAGAACTGAAAGGTGAGTTGATAAATCCATTGACTGAATCGAAATAGATCTCTCAGAATTAAGAAAACAAATTGAGGACCAAAACAAGACCATTAAGGAATTAATAAAGATAAACAGTAAGAAACAGAAGATAGAAGGTTCAAAACCAAATTGCTATCATAATCATAATGATGCAAAGGAAAATTACAAAGATATTAATGCAGTTAGAGAATAATAATATTATACACACAGATGGACCAACAAAAAGAAAATTGGAATGCCCCCAAAAGACAAAAATTGAAACATCCTGAAACCTTTTAGCTAAAAAATATTTTAATATTCTAGATATACTACACATGCATGCAGACACGATCTCTCTTATAGCAATAAAATAGTCTGCAAGAACATAATCTATGATTTGGAAAATCAATAGGAACATCAGTCTTTGAAGGTAGATAAGAACCCAAAAGTATCATATAACTTGGGGTTTTCTTTAGAGATAATTGGCCTACAGTTACTCTACAGGCCAGCAGATTGAAGGGACAGGGGATCAGGGACAATATATCAAGCCTTGCACCTAAGCAGTAACACAGATCTGGAGCAGCAAAACCTTGCATAAATTTAGGATTCAAAAGGGGTTACGTCTTGAGAAAACAGGTGAAGTAGAAAAAATTCTGTCTTCCAGAGGCTGACTACAAGAAACAGTGAGCTTTGTATATGAGCTTTGTTTTTGCCATTGCAGACCTACAGACTCCTGTGTCAATTCTGGTGAAGGAGAGAGGAAAAACAAAACAAAACAACAAAAAAAAAACCCACTTCCCTTGAGATTTCAAGGTCATTGGCTTATCTTCCTATAGGCTTATCTTTATTTCCATTTTGTGTCTCTTCTAATCATGGGAGGAGTGTTCACCATCAACAATTTTAAGTTCAAACAGGAAATTTCTCATAGAATACAGTCTCTGTGGATGTAGCTATATGTACACTGAAATATACCCCAAATTTCCAAAATGAGAACTTAATTGAAAGGAATCCAGGTGGCCAGGTACAATGGCTCAGGCCTGTAATCCCAGCAGCTTGGGAGACTGAGGCAGGAGGATTGTGATTTCAAAGCCAGCCTCAGCAAAGGCAAGGCACTGAGCAACTCAGTGAGACCCTGTCTCTAAATAAAATACAAAATAGGGCTGGGGATGTGGCTCAGTGGTCCAGTGCCCCTGAGTTCAATCTCCGGTACCCCCCACAAAATAGAAAAGGAATCTAGATCTGCAGTTCCCAAAGCTCCTGCCAGGCAAGCATGTATCCTCAGCCCGGGCCTCATAAAGTTCCCTCAGGGAAAGTCTCATCCCTTATGAACTCACAATATAATATCATAAAATGTCCCACCTAAGCAAGCCACCATAAGTAAGAGTTTCCCTATCTGTAAGACCTAAGTTGTAGCTATCCTATAGGGTGGTTTTAAAGAGTAAATAAAATATCTATCAAGTGCCTACATATGCAGGTGCTCAATGAAGGTTAACCATAGCGCATAACCCAAAGCCTGTCCCCCAAATGTATAAATGAAAAAGGAGCAGGAATAGTTGCAATCACAGGGAAGGGTCAGACATTGATAGTATGGCTGCTCAGAGAATTATACCACCATTAAAATAAAGAAGAAATAAGAAAACTAATAAGTAATTCAGAAAAATACTTAAGAGTAGTGAAATCAGGACCCACACTATGTTAAATTATGCTGATGACAACATAAAAGAAAGAAGGCACATTTAAATGGTTTTAGAGGTAGTCATTGGGGAACAGGATTTTGAATTTTTTTTTTTGAGAGAGAGAGAGAGAGAGAGAGAGAGAATCTTTTTTTGTAGATGGACACAACACAATGCCTTTTTATTTTTATATGGTGCTGAGAATCGAACCCGGGTCCCGCCCGTGCTAGGTGAGCGCTCTGCCGCTGAGCCACAATCCCAGCCAAAGGATTTTGAATTATTGAAAAAATTTTCTGTAATGAAATTTTTTTTTTTTTTTTTTTAGTGGATAGTTTGAACTCACCCAGGTCTCACCAAACCAGAGAAACAGGTTGAAGGTCAGAGTAGCTGTAGTAAGTCTCATTGGCTTTGACTCCAAACAGATCTGTGAATTGATAGGGTTGCTTAGAAAGCTACATTGGTTTTGTTTTGTTTTGGCGCTGGGGATTGAACCCAGGGGAACTTCACCACTGAGCCACATCCCTAGCATTTTTCATTTTGTATTTCGAGACAGGGTCTCATTAAGTCACTGAGGCTTGCCTGAAACTTGGGATCCTCCTACCACAGCCTCCTGAGTTGCTGGGATGATAGGCATGTGCCACTGTGCAGGGCTTACATTGTGATGTATTTTAAGTCTCACTGAAGCTCAGGGGCACAGAATGTTGAAATGAGTTCACAGTGTGCCACAAGAGCAGAAGTGGAAGTAGCTGTATGTGAGCTTTGTTTTTGCCATTGCAGACCTAGAGACTCCTGTGTGCCCATGGCTTATTAATTTTTAAATAATAGGCATAATTAGGACACAGCAAAGGGCAGTGATCTTGGTTGTTCAGCTTGATGGATTTTGACAAATATCTACAACCCTTGAACCATCACCCAAAATGAAGCATAGAACATTTTCAGCCTCCTGGCAAGTTCCGCCATGTCACCTCCTAGTCATCGTCCTCATCCGCCAACCATCTTCCAATCACCATGGATTAATGTTTGATTATTCTTGGATGGCATCAAAGTGAATAGGGATTCCTGTGATCTGGTTTCTTAGACTCAGTGTAGTGTCTGTGAAATTCATTCATCCTTTTGCATATACTAGTAGTTCATTATACATTGCAGAGTATATTTCACTCGTGGGAAAAATAACTTATCCATTTTCCTGTATGGACATGTGGATTGTTCTCAGCTCAGGACTCTTCTGAATAAAGTTGCTCATGAACATTCATATACAAATCACTTCGTGGGCCTGTGCTTCCGTCTCTGTTGAGTGGAGATCTAACAATGGAATTAATGGCTCATAAGGAAGCTGTACATATGTTTGATTTCATGAGAAACTGTTCAACCGTTTCCTGAAGTGGTCATACCATTTTGCATTCCCACCAGCAGTCATTCCACATGTTCACCAATCCCAGCGTTGTTCTGATTTCAGCCATCCCAGTAGCATGAAATGGTATTTTAATTTTTTATTTCTCCGATGACTAAAAAAAATTGAGGACTACCTCATATGTTTAGAAGCCACATGGACAGTTTCTTTTGTTAAGCATTCTCATGTGTTATTTATTGAGTATTAAAATAACTTTATCCTTAAAAGGAAGTGTCTGGGAAGCTCCTCTGTAGAGAGGGATCTGGCTTCCATATCATTTGGTTGCTGCTAAATTCATAAATCCCCGTGCCTGACTGTCTGCATTGCTCATCTCTAATAACCAGGTGCACTTTCCTCCTGTATTTCTGGACCTTTCAGCTCCCTGAGCAGGGACCTCTCTCTTTCCCTGCTTCGATGGCCACTGAATTGCCTTCTGACTGCCATCCCACCCCAAGCTCCTGGCCGCCCTGTCCTTCAGAGCAAGTTGGGCCTGTTGCTTGGTTACTGTCTCTCAGGCCCAGCTCTGGTGGATCCAGCCCTGCCTCCCTTCCCAGCTCCCCGTGGCTTAGAGACATGCATCTGGAAGTGTCCACTCTGGGAAGTCTGTGGGTTCCAGGTATGGGTTCAACACCCATTCAAAGCAGCCGCTAAGGCTAAGGCCATAGGGTGATCCCATTGTCTGGCTCTCAGGTTTGTTCTAGTTGTTTTTTTTTTCTTTTTTTCCTTTTCCCTGAGTGAAGTAATTTCGCAGATGACAAAAAGAAAACTATTTGTCACGGCTCTAAGTGGGATACAAAAAAGGCTGGCAACAGACGGAACTGCCATCTTCCCGTCTTCTCATGGCAGCCTGTTGTACCCACATCCTCCTGTCACTGTCCTCTAATACCTAGGCATTGTTTCTTAATGAAGAGCAATATTTAGGTTTTGGAGGAGAATAGAGAATAGAGCTTGGGTCTCTGTGTCTCAACAAAATATGTACATGTTCTCCCCTTGGGAGTTTCACAGGCAAATGAATTTTAAAAGGCTAATAACCAGGTTTCTTCGGCCATGGGCCCAGAAACCTGGCAAGTCCAAGCTGGAAAGACAGGGGACACAGCTGTCAGGGTACCAAAGATCAAAGCAGTAATGGTTTTGCAGCAAATTTGCTTGGCGATGTGTTTCTGATACTCGGGGGTGCTGGGGGTTGGTGTGAACTGGGCTTAGACTCTGTCATACACTGACCATGACTCAGACTGAATGTTATTGTCCTCTGCCTCTGTATAATAGGAATAATGATGCTCACCTAGCCCATTAATACAGTCAACTGGCAAACATATCAAGCCCTGTGTCAGAGGCTGGGGGTGGTACTGAGACCACCTCTGGCACTGGCACTCTGGTCAAGGAAGTAGATATTAGAGTCATTAAGTAATACCCATGAGGGAAGTAGGGGAGTCAGAGGAAGGACATTTAAACCAGACATGGAGGGTCAGGAAGGGCTCTATGGCAATCTCATGACCAAAGACCAAGACCATGGTGTCAAAAGCAGAGCTCCGAAGAAGAGAAGGGATTAATTGGGCAAAGAGATAGTAGAAGAGCATTCTAGATTAGGAAGAACATTTGTGGAAGGGGAACATCTGTATGAGAAAATGCACAGTGTGTAAGGAAATTAGAAGACTGAGGAGCTGGGCCTAGGAGGCACAGTAGGTAGATAGAAATAGAAGGACTGAAGACAGACAAGCAGGGGCCAGGGCTGTTCTGAGTATCTGGAGGAGATGGGTATATATCAAGGATCCTTATAAATCATGGGATATGTGCAAATGTAAGGAGGTTTGGTAGCCAGCCTCCCAAATGGGAGCCTCTCTTCCTGCTATTCACATCCACATGGTCCCCTCCAATTATAGATCAGGGCTTGCCCTGTGCAATAGACAGAATATGGCAGGAGCAGATGGGTGTGATTTTTGAGGCAAGGTCATAAAAGCTCTTTGGCCTCTGGGATCCTTGCTCTGGGGAAGCCAAACACGCTGTGTGGTGGGGATACTCCAGCAACCATGTGGAGAGGCATGGAGACCTCCCAACCAATATCCATTACCAAGTTGTACCTATGACCAAAGCCTTCAGATGACCTCAGTCCTGGCTGATCTCTGTCTGGAATCTCATGAAAGACACAGAGCCAGAACCAGCTACTCAGGTGTTTGGCTTATCATCCTTGACCCAGAAAATAGCAGAGTCTGAGCATCTTAATCCCTCCTTGAGAGGAAGTGTGAATCCTGTAGCTTCTGGTCCAACCTACCGTGGCTACTCGAGTCGCACCTCAGTTGGCACAAATATGCTGCCTCCCTGTTGGTGGGAGGGAGTTTTCAGAAAAGAGAAGTTCCAAGTTGTGCTGACAGCCCTGCAGTGTCTTTTACAGAAGCCAAGGATCCAGATGTTATACCTGTGGAGCTCCTCTCCAATTCTCCAGAGTCACAGAGCAAGACACAGAACACTTATCTCAATTAAAGCTCCTCTGACTTAACTGCCAAGAGGAAAACTTGCCCAGAAAACACTCTGGCTGCTTTATTTTAAGATAGGATGCCTTACTTTTGCTGATTGCTTGCTAGTTTAATGTCCTAGTGAGCTAGCTCTGGAATGAAATATAAAGGCCCATAATCTGGACCTGAACTATTTTGAGGGGTTTATGGGTTCCTGGGAATGTCTTAGCATCAGCAGCATAACTCAGGGAAGTGAATTCTGGCTAAAATTCAGAAGGACTGCTCCTCCCCCAGTCAATGACCAATGGTGCTCTATTAGAGAGCTCTGTCCCCAAAGCTTCTTCTCTCCTGCAGGTCTTGATGTGATGCAGCCTCTACTTTCATTTAGGTTCTTCCTTTCCTCTCTGAGAAACTTCCTCTCCTTTCTCTTCTCGTCATTATCAATCCAGTGTTTACCAAAGTCTTAGAATACCAGAACTGGGATGAAAATTTCTGAGGTTTTTCATCCTCTCAGAGATAATGTAGGATTCCATTTAAGTCTTGTCCCTAATATTCGGTCCCCCACCCTTTGCCCCACAGACCCTCCCATGGCATGTGCTAATGCACATGGGTCTCTCCCCTGCTGTGACAAGTCATGGTCAATCTTTACGGCATGAGAAGAATTGTGCTCCTCCAACCCAGCTCCTTTAGCCTGGCACAAAGTGACCAGGGAAACATTTGCTTCAGTAGTTTTTCCAAGAACAGACATTTCAGGGGAGGTAAGTGGCAGATTGCATTTACCAACACGTCTGCGGCAATATTTTGAGGTCCACATGCTCTTGCAGAACCTTGTCATTCCTCCATCAGGGGTAGAGTTGCTTTCTCCTCATATGGAACTTGAGAAGTCCTTTCAGATGACCTGGTAAAAGAGAATGGGGTGAAAATGACACCATCTGATCACTGAGGCAGGGTTAGAAAAGACCTCTGCCTGACTTTCTCTTGTGGGACACTTGGTATTGGAACCCATGCAGTGTTAAGAGGAGGCCTGGTCACCTGGAGAGGCCACCTGTAGGAGTTCTGGCAACAGCCCCCCTAAGGGCCCAACCACCAGACACAGGAGTGACTGACCGGGCCTGCAGCAATGGCAGCTCCTGCATGTCAGGTCACCCCAGCCTTTGAGTCTGCCTGTGAGGCTCTAAGACAGCATGGGGAAACTGGTACTTGCTAAGTCCTGCTCCAATTCCTGACCCACAGAATCCATGAGTGTCATAATAAGTGGTCACATAACACACCATGTTTGGGGGGTGATCTGCTACCCAGCAATAGAATCTAGGTATGTAAGTCCAAGTGGATTTAAGCAGAGCAATGGAGTAGCAGTGCTTCTAAAACTGTGGCATCCCTCGTCGCCTGCGGCCCCTGCATTCCTAGCAGTGTCCCAAAGGCATGTCACAACTAGGAAAACACGGTGTAGACAAGAATTTTAATATGCCTTGTATGCTCAGGGCTTTGATAAAACTCATTCTTCCTCTTTCAGAAGAGAGAAAGAAGGCAGCATCTGAGAACTGGAAGAGATGTTTGAGATCAAACTCCATTCCATGACAGATGAGTAAATGGAGGATTGAGAGAAGTTAGGGTGCAGGGTGTGGTGGCGCATGACTGTCATCCCAGCAGCTCGGGAGGCTGAGGCAGGAGAATCACGAGTTCAAAGCCAGCCTCAGCAAAAGCAAGGTGCTAAGCAACTCAGTGAGACCCTGTCTCTAAATAAAATACAAAATAGGGCTGGGGATGTGGCTCAGTGGTCTACTGGGTGCCCCCCAAAAAAGAGAGAAGTTAGGGTGATTCACCTGTGGCCAGGTGAATCTTGTAGTCTTGTAGTGTACACTCTGCACCACATATTAACACGGTGCCATAAAGATGAGCTTAAGTATCCAGAATGTCCTCACACTGCTCAACACAGCAGCCGTGAACCACATGTGACTTCTGAGCATCTGAAACCTAGCTAGCTTGACAGAGGACAGGAATATTTAGTTTTATTTGAGCTTCATTAGCTGAATAAAGAAACTATAGAACTCAATAACACAATCAATAACCTAGACTTAACCGTCATATATAGAATATAGCAACCATCATCAAGTGGATACACATTCTTCTCAGCAGCACATGGATCCTTCTCAAAGTTAGACCATATGTTATGCCATAGGGCAACTCTTAGTAAATATAAAGGTGTGGAGATAATACCATGCATCTTATCTGATCATAATGGAATGAAACTGGAAATCAATGATAAAAGAAGGAAGGAAAAATTCTGCATCACCAATGTTACTGAATGATCAATGGGTTACAGAAGACATAAAGGAGGAAATAAAAAAATTCTTAGAGATAAATGACAACACAGACACAACATATCGGAATCTATGGGACACAATGAAAGCAGTTTTAAGAGGGAAATTCATTGCCTGGAGTTCATTCCTCAAAGAAAGAAAAAACCAACAAATAAATGAGCTCACACTTCATCTCAAAACCCTAGAAAAGGAAGAGCAAAACAACAGCAAATGTAGTAGAAGACAAGAAATAATTAAAATCAGAGCGGAATCAACGAAATTGAAACCAAAAAAACCATTGAAAAAATTGATAAAACTAAAAGTTGGTTCTTTGAAAAAATAAATAAGATCGACAGACCCTTAGCCATGCTAACAAAGAGAAGAAGAGAGAGAACTCAAATTACTAACATACGGGATGAAAAAGGCAATATCACAACGGACACTACAGAAATACAGAAGATAATTAGAAATTATTTTGAAACCCTATATTCCAATAAAATAGAAGATAGTGAAGATATCGATAAATTTCTTAAGTCATATGATCTGCCCAGATTGAGTCAGGAAGACACACACAATTTAAACAGACCAATAACAAAGGAGGAAATAGAAGAAGCCATCAAAAGACTATCAACCAAGAAAAGCCCAGGACCGGATGGGTATACAGCAGAGTTTTACAAAACCTTCAAAGAAGAATTAATACCAATACTTTTCAAGTTATTTCAAGAAATAGAAAAAGAAGGAGCTCTTCCAAATTCATCCTATGAGGCCAACATCACCCTGATCCCGAAACCAGACAAAGACACTTCAAAGAAAGAAAACTGCAGACCAATATCTCTAATGAACTTAGATGCAAAAATCCTCAATAAAATCCTGGTGAATCGAATACAAAAGCATATCAAAAAAATAGTGCACCATGATCAAGTAGGATTCATCCCTGGGATGCAAGGCTGGTTCAATATACGGAAATCAATAAATGTTATTCACCACATCAATAGACTTAAGGATAAGAACCACATGATCATCTCAATAGATGCAGAAAAAGCATTCGACAAAGTACAACATCCCTTTATGTTCAAAACACTAGAAAAACTAGGGATAACAGGAACTTACCTCAACATTGTAAAAGCTATATATGCTAAGCCTCAGGCTAGCATCATCCTAAATGGAGAAAAACTGAAGGCATTCCCTCTAAAATCTGGAACAAGACAGGGATGCCCTCTCTCACCACTTCTATTCAATTTAGTTCTTGAAATACTAGCCAGAGCAATTAGACAGACAAAAGAAATTAAAGAAATAAAAATAGGAAATGAAGAACTTAAATTATCACTATTTACGGATGATATGATACTATATCTAACAGACCCAAAAGGGTCTCAAAGAAACTACTAGAGCTAATAAATGAATTCAGCAAAGTGGCAGGATATAAAATCAACACGCATAAACCAAAGGCATTCCTGTATACCAGCAACAAAACTTCTGAAATGGAAATGAGGAAAACCACTCCATTCACAATATCCTCAAAAAAAATAAAATACTTGGGAATCAACCTAACAAAAGAGGTGAAAGATTTATACAATGAAAACTACAGAACCCTAAAGAGAGAAATAGAAGAAGATCTTAGAAGATAGAAAAATATACCCTGTTCATGGATAGGCAGAACTAACATCATCAAAATGGCGATATTATCAAAAGTTCTCTATAGGTTTAATGCAATGCCTATCAAAATCCCAACGGCATTTCTTGTAGAAATAGATAAAGCAATCATGAAATTCATATGGAAAAACAAAAGACCCAGAATAGCAAAAGCAATTCTAAGCAGGAAGTATGAATCTGGCGGTATAGCGATACCAGATTTCAAACTGTACTACAGAGCAATAGTAACAAAAACAGCATGGTACTGGTACCAAAACAGGCGGGGGGACCAATGGTACAGAATAGAGGACACAGAGACCAATCCACAAAATTACAACTTTCTTATATTTGATAAAGGGGCTAAAAGCATGCAATGGAGGAAGGATAAAATCTTCAACAAATGGTGCTGGGAAAACTGGAAATCCATATGCAACAAAATGGAAACTGAACCCCTTTCTCTCGCCATGCACAAAAGTTAACTCAAAATGGATCAAAGAGCTTGATATCAAATCAGAGACTCTGCGCCTGATAGAAGAAAAAGTTGGCTCCGATCTACATATTGTGGGGTCGGGCTCCAAATTCCTTAATAGGGCACCCATAGCATAAGAGTTAATAACAAGAATAAACAAATGGGACTTACTTAAACTAAAAAGTTTTTTCTCAGCAAGAGAAATAATAAGAGAGGTAAATAGGGAGCCTACATCCTGGGAACAAATTTTTACTCCTCACACTTCAGATAGAGCCCTAATATCCAGAGTATACAAAGAACTCAAAAAATTAAACAATAAGATAACAAATAACCCAATCAACAAATGGGCCAAGGATCTGAACAGACACTTCTCAGAGGAGGACATACAATCAATTAACAAGTACATGAAAAAATGCTCACCATCTCTAGCAGTCAGAGAAATGCAAATCAAAACCACCCTAAGATACCATCTCACTCCAGTAAGATTGGCAGCCATTATGAAGTCAAACAACAACAAGTGCTGGCGAGGATGTGGGGGAAAGGGTACACTTGTACATTGCTGGTGGGACTGCAAATTGGTGCAGCCAATTTGGAAAGCTGTATGGAGATTCCTGGGAAAGCTGGGAATGGAACCACCATTTGACCCAGCTATTGCCCTTCTCGGACTATTCCCTGAAGACCTTAAAAGAGCGTACTATAGGGATACTGCCACATCGATGTTCATAGCAGCACAATTCACAATAGCTAGACTGTGCTAGATGCCCTTCAACAGATGAATGGATAAAAAAAATGTGGCATTTATACACATTGGAGTATTACGCAGCACTAAAAAATGACAAAATTATGGAATTTGCAGGGAAATGGATGGCATTAGAGCAGATTATGCTAAGTGAAGCTAGCCAATCCCTAAAAAAACAAATGCCAAATGTCTTCTTTGATATAAGGAGAGCAACTAAGAACAGAGAAGGGAGGAAGAGCATGAGGAAAAGATTAACATTAAACAGAGACGAGTGGTGGGAGGGAAAGGGAGAGAGAAGGGAAATTGCATGGAAATGGAAGGAGACCCTCATTGTTACACAAAATTACATATATTACACAATATAAGAGGTTGTGAGGGGAAAGGGGGAAAAAAAACAAGGGAGAGAATTGAATTACAGCAGATGGGGTAGAGAGAGAAGATGGGAGGGGAGGGGAGGGGGGATAGTAGGGGATAGGAAAGGTAGCAGAACACAACAGTCACTAATATGGCAATATGTAAAAACGTGGATGTGTAACCGATGTGATTCTTCAATCTGTATACGGGGTAAAAATGGGAGTTCATAACCCACTTAAATCAAATGTATGAAAGATGATATGTCAAGAGCTTTGTAATGTTTTGAACAACCAATAAAAAAAATTAAATGTAAAAAAAAAAATTAAATGTAAATTAAAACACTGTTACTTAATTCCGTTACTGAGAAAGTTGGAGCCTGTTGGAAACGATCTGGGCATGCGAATTTATGTTTTTCTTGTGCATGGTATGAAATCTAAATATAGATCACATATTTCCGGTGAAATTTTAGTGGCCAAATTGAGATACTCTGCAAGCATAAAATTCACACTGGATTTCAAAGATTTAGTATAGAAAAATGTAAAATATCTCATTAATAACCTATCAATCATATGTAGAAATAGTCTTTTGGATCCATGGAGTGAAGTAAAACATCGATTTCTTCTGCTCCTTTTAACTTTTTAAGTGTGGATACCAAAAATTCAAAGTTCCTTTGTGATTTGCATTATAATTCTATTGGACAGTCTGTCCCCCATTTGAATACATACTTTACTATTTCCTCAGTCCGGTGACCTTGGGCAAATTAATGGGTAATTTGGAAGACAGATGTCGTCTCTGAAAAATAAAAGCAAGAGAAAGGTGTGAGGATTTTTTCCCTTTCTTTTCTGGCTTCTGGACCTCACTATGTGATGTCGTGATGTCCTTGAGGCAAAGGAAACCACCTTTAAATGACGAGTAGACACAGCCCGTGTACACAGCATGGCAAGAAATGTTCAAGGCAGGAAAGGGCCAGAGTCCTTGATGCAGACAGAGTGGCTGAACTGGCTCTGGAATTACCAACCTCTGGACTGTAGTAGTGAGGAAACATTCCTTAATGATTTAAGTATTCTGTGAATGAAGGGGAGCATCCTGATACAACAGCTGAGTAAAATCACCTTGCAATAAATCATCTTGCAGAAGAAATCAGTGCAGGAAGATGCTGCATGGATGTCAAAAGCACAGACGGGCTGATTCTGCATGAGTTGGAGGAAGCAGAAATTGGAAGGTGGGACGCTTGGGCTGAGAAAAGGGGTGGGACAGATGTTCCAGCAAAGACGGCAGAGGGAGAAAGATCACAGAGACCAGAAATCCGAGGGAAAGCCAGGACCTCAGCATCTATCCAGACGTGGGACTTGTGCTTGGTTTCTGTGAGGACCTGAAAGCTCTGTCTGCCACGGGCCGTAAAGGGCTTGAGAAAGAATGAGACACAAGCATTCCATTCCATGATGGTAAATCCTGCGATTGATTTCAGGAAGGTAAAATTGTCACTTTGGGGTGGAGGAACACAGAGAGCTGAACAGCGGGTGGGCAAACATGGGTTTCCCCTCTGCTGTCCGCCACTTTCCATCTAGTGACCATGAGCATTCACTTAACCTGTGAGTCCTAGAATACCCATAATGCACTGCTTTAAGCTTTAAGCAACAGAAAATTCCAAGCAATTCTGGGGCGTCTAGAGATTGGGCAGCATTCAATATACTTTGCAGCTCAGCAGTGTTACTCTGGACCCATTGCTCCACTCTGATATCTCAATTGGTTGGATTATCTGTTTAGTAGCAAGATTATAATAGCAGTTCCAAGAGCCAAAGTCAGATTCAGAATTTTCCAGACTGACTCTCTTAGAAACACAGAAAACTGTTAGAAGCACCCAGCAAACTTCCTCTCATATTCCATTGGCCAAAATTGAGTCACATGTCCATTCTTCAACCAATCACTGGAGAAGGATTGAGGTGATCAAATCAGGATCTACCCTTGAAACTGCAGATAGATCCCCTCTCTGAGCCACCAGAGAGAGGCAGAAAGAGACATATATGGGAAAAAAACTGAGGTTTTCTTTAAAAGGAAGAAGTGAAGATCTGGTCTACAATATATCTGTTAAATGACACCCATACTACCAAGGATTTTTACATACAGGGTGATTATGAATTGAAAGTGAAAGAACTAAATGGTCTTTGAAAGTTCTGTGAAATAGAAAAGCTATGTGATTGACGGTGACAAGCCCAAAGGAAATGATTGGTACATCATCCAGCTAACCTTGGATGCTAGCCCAAAGAGTGTGAGTGGGTGACCTTGCCTTCCCTATAGACATTTCTGCTCTTGATCCACTTACCCTGGTTTCATCAAATCCAAGAAGACATTGGAGCTGTTACTCAAATTTTCAGTTGTTGAGAAGTTTTTCTTCTTTGTTTCGCAATTCTACAAAATCTTGGGTTCTGCTGGAATTCATTACCTTTCTCTGTGTTGATGGAAGAGAATTGTTATTTTTCATGAGAACTATTCCTCCCCTCCAATTTGCAGGTTTTGGGTGGGCCAGCAAGGGGCCACCAACATTTCTCTCTTTTCACCTGTGTTTTGAAGCAGGCATAGGCATAGTTTACAGTTACACTGCCCAGAAATTATTTTCTATGACTATGGCCCCTGAAGGTCCTTGAGCAGTTTACAGAAAACAGAGTTCCATCTGTCTCAAAGAATATTGAGGGATGTCACTTACTGCTTCTCTGGCCATGTTCAAATGGGCACATTTTAATTGAGGGCTATAAAAGGCACAACGCCATCTGCAGCAGTTTGTAACGCTGGCTAGTAACGATGTTTTCTACTGAGCACATGTTCTACTGAGCGCTTACAATGTGCCTACTACTCTGCTCAGTGGCTTAAGAACTTTACCTAATTTCTATTCCTAGAAAACCTATGGGTCTGGTATTATTACTGGTATTATTATTACTCCCCACTTTATAGATTTAAAAAACCCAACACTTAAAATATTGAACAATTTTCCCACAATCACACAATTTTCTCTAGCTTTTCAGCCTACTCCCATCCTCCAGTCCAGTGAGCTGGGGAGGAGAGACGTGAGCCTTGGGTCTGGCTTGATTCGGCATTTTGGCAGCAGGTGTACTACTTGATTTTTCCCTCATCTGAGCATCGGCAGGCCTTTTTAATGCCTGAACCCTCTCTACCCAGATTACCGAACCCTATAGGTCAACTCTTAGAACATAGAAGGACAAAATGATCTAAAGTCAAACCCTTGGGGCCCCTAAGATCCTGCATCAGTATTTTCTAAATCTCCCTGAGGGGTTCCAATGTGCATCTATGGCTGTGAACCAGTGACCTCAGGCAAAAGGAAATTCAAGATGGCCCCCGTGCTGGTGATTCCTCCCGAGGGCTTTGCCGGCCACATGTTGTTCAAATGAATGCCCAGTCCTGAAAGATGCACTCAGTATTAAGACATCTTAGTATTCCCAAGGGTTGGGTTCAAGTACAGTCATCCAATCACCAAGATTGCTTTAAGTATTGCAAACCTCACATTTGCTTCACAGGACTCAGCCTACAATCATTCTTTCAAAATGCATCTGCATGATTTCTTTTCTATGATGCACAAAAGCAAACAAAGCCATTCTATGCTGTCACAAGTCAGGAGAGGGTAACCCTGGTGGGGAGCCACTGGAAGGAGGCAGGAGGGGTTTCTGAAGGTAGGGGTGAGGTGGTCATGTTCTGTTCTCTTTATCTGGGTGCCATTAGCACAGGTAGGCTCAGTTCTGAGAATGAGATCTGCAGTCGAAAGCTTGAAAAATCACATCAGCTACCTAAGTTGAAGTGCTCTGCAATGTGTTCTCCTCAAACAAGGGTATGCTTCTATGATAGGGCCTTCCTGGTCATCCATGGGAGAAGAATTTTAAATTCAGACTCCCCAGCAGATTTCTCTCGGATCCAGACTAACCATGGGCTCTTAGGACATCCTCTGATGCTCTCACTGTCTCCGTGATGTCAATTCCTCCTGCTGCACCCTGACAGGTGTTTCTCCAGAGAAAATGTGGCATCTCAAACCTCTGTGAGACCTCCTCAGGTGCATGGGCCTTTTGCCCACATAGATGCATACCATCCAGCTGAGGAGCAGGCAGGAATTGAGACGCACGCACACACACACACACACACACGTGCACACACACACACGTGCACACTCATGCACAAACATTACATACACCATTCCATCTGTGCCTCCGCCCTTGGCCCACACAGACAGAATATCCTACTCAACCTGTCTTTGTTTGCCGCATTCCTCAGGGCCCCAGAACACAGAGAGTGATAAAAATAATTCCATTTCACATGGTAATTTATTACCACAACCAGCTTCTTCGCATTGTTTGCCAAATTACCCTTTCAGGAACCTTGAGCAACAGAGCTGACAGCACCCAGCCCTCTCTCTGTGGCGTGAAGCTGGGGTGGAGGCCAAGGCGGTCTGCACAACAGAGCTGTCTCTGGGTCTTTCCATCTTCTTGCCAAAGGACATTAACAGACCCTCAACAAATCTAAAACACCACTCCTGACCTTGCTCCACACATTTTTTTTTCCAGCATAATCTGGGCAATACATGGAATGGTGGCCCCACCTGGGAGACCCAGGGCTATAGATGATGCTCTGTGGATAGGACTAGGAGCCAGATGGGCTTGGACTCAAGTCTCAGGTCCTCTGTCTACTAACTTGTGTCTCTGACCAGGAGACTCTCATGCCTCTGCTTCTTTACCTACAAATTGGGAATGGAAATAGCTCACAGGGTTGCTTAGAACAGTAGATATGGTTGGCGTGACCAGACCCTAGATGATTCTCTATTAACTGACTTCTGTGAGATGTATTGGGCTGAGTGGAAATCCATAAGCCATGGGTTCCAAGCATCACCACCACTCTAGCTGTGTGACTGTGGGAAAGCTATCTAACCCCTCTGAACTTAATGCCCTTGTCTGCAAAACATGGGTGCCCCCACTATGCAGATCAGTCTTGAGGGCTGATGACATCATGTAGTCAGCGCAGATGCCTCCAGATGGCTGTGTCTCTGTACCCCTCTCCACCACTCATGGGCTTTTGCTTCTGCTCTTTTGGGGAGGACCACTTTCAAACCACTAGTCTTTGTCTTCATGCAATGAGCCCTGAAAGTGCCTGCTGCTTTCCTTCTCACTCCCAGCGGGGGCAACCTGAGGCTCTCGGTGGACATGAGTGGCAGTGTGAAACCTCAGTACCCTGTCCTTGAATGGGAACCCATTTTGAGATGTCACTTAGATCCAGGCCTCCTGTGGAATCAGGCCAAGGCCACCGTCCCCGTGGCTCCTGCCTGAGATTATACTCCGCCTGGTCTCCTTCCCGTCCCACTCCCCCATAAGAAAACCTCTGCCTTCATATAAACCACTCACTCCTGGAGAACCTTAAGACAGAGTGAAGAATGTTGGGTCTTGGATGTGGCTTCTTGGACACCCAGGGGCATCCAAACAGAAGTGCTGTCCCACCTGCGTGCCTCCCACCCTGCTAATCCTTCAGGAAGCCTCGGTCACCGTCACCTCCACCACTGAATCATCAGAGTCCTACAACTTTGGGTCCCCATGATGTCCACCCTCTTGTCTTTCCCACCATTGCCTGGTCTGTCCCTCTGTCTGGTTGCTTTGCCTCCTCAGGACCCACTCCAGCCTCTGCCCCACACTATCCCATTCCCCAGTGGCCTATACCTCACTCTTCAGGATCAAACTCCATCTTTTGGACTTAGTGCTGAAAGGCCCTGAGGATCCAACTGGAGTCTCATCAGCCCCTTCTCCTCGGCCCTCACCTCATACCCTCCCCTTGCCACCATAATCCACTTATGAAGCCAGGTGGCCCTGAACCTCCTTCTCCTCACTGAATGTCCACTCTCTTACTCATTCTTTTTTTTTTGGGGGGGGGGAGTGGGTACTGGGGATTGAACTCTCGGGCACTCAACTACTGAACCACATCTCAGCCCTATGGTTTTGTTTTAATTTTTTTTCATAATTGTTGATAGATCTTTTATTTTACTTATTATATGTGGTGCTGAGAATCGAACCCAGTGCCTCACACATGCCAGGCAAGTGTGCTACCGCTGAGCCACAGTCCCAGCCCTTGTTTTGTTTTTTTGTTTAGAGACAGGGTCTCACTGAGTTGCTTAGCACATCACTTTTGCTGGGGCTGGATTTGAACTCACGATCCTCCTGTCTCAGCCTCACGAGCCACTGGGATTACAGGATGCACCACCATGCCAGGCTCTTATTCATTCTTAAAGCAGCCCAGGCTCACTGCCTCCAGGAAGCGTCTTGATGGCCCAGTCTGATTTAGATGGAGGGCTTGCACCTGCTCCGTAGCACCTGTTCACGTCACCCTCGTTGCCTTTCCAAGCTCCTGTTCACCCCTTCTGTCAACCTGTTGGGTCTTGATGCATCTGAGTCCCTGAGGGGGTGCACTGCTTCTCATTTATCTCGCTGTCCCCATTTCCGAGCCAAGCACACAGCAGCCACTCAGTAAACGCTATTGGGACAAATGACGTAGGTCACACTTCCTGGCATACAGCTGGGGGTTAAGAATCTACCATATCCTCTCTTGCCCTGTGGCCACTACACCTGGAATACATTTTACCAATTATCTCTACTTGCCTGCTTCAAAGAGACACAATGAAGCAGGCACCAGCCAGGGCAGAGTCACATGTGTTACTTGCATATGATTTGCCTGAAATTTGCATATAATTGGCTTTTGCCTGCAGAATGTAATCTCTGGCTATTTGATTTTAATGTTGAAGCCACAGCATTGAGGTACTCCGGGGTTATCTCCTCTCCCTCCCTCAATCAATCTCTCCACTTTCTCTTTCAACCTGGAGGTCTGGGCACCCTGCAGGTGGGTCTCCAACATCCCTGCGAGGTAAGCAGAAGCTAGATGAGGAGGGAAGTCTAGGGATGCATGCTTTGCTTTTATAGCACAAGGGACAATGATGGTGTAAAGGATCTGGCCAGGCTGAGATGTCCTTGTAAAGTCCCCAAGCTCTGCTATACTGTGCCTGGAAGTCTACTCTACCCAAAGCCTTGAGATGGTGGGACTTGGTGACGGAGGCAACTGGGGTGACATCGCATTTCCTGTCTGGAATCTAGAAAAAATTTCTTGCAAATCACGTCTTTTGAAGTCCCACGGGCGGCATTGTTTTAAAGCAGTTGTCCTCTGAAGTATCTTGGAATGTGCAAAAGAACTCTCCCCAAAACAAAACAAACAAACAAACAAACAAAAAAACTCTCACAAAATATATTTTCAATTTCCCGTAATTCCTAAACACCAGAATCATCTTGATAAGGATTTTAAAATACAGATGCCAGGTCTTTGTCCCCAGAGACACTAATTCCACATGAATTGGGTAAGTGTGGAAGTCAGTCCCCAAAAGCATCACAGATGATTCTGATATGCAGCAAAAGATGAAATCCAGGGACCCATTCAATACCAGAAAGATAAAGAACTGAATGGGGGTCTGTTGCTTCCTGGAAATCAATTGCAAGTGGACAAGGATCTCTAAATACAAGGTCCTGGAGTAGGGAAAGGGTATATATCCATGCAAACAATGTTTGTGTCGAGATGCCACAACTAATGCTAAGTTACAGTACAGAGGTGTCTTTTGTGGGTAGCAATCTAACCATCTGCTACTTGTGATGTAACCATTTGTTAATCTTCCTTCCTGTAAGAATTTTGATAAAGTCTAAGCACCCACCCCAACTCTAGCCATTTCAACATTTCATTTGCAGTTATATCACTTTATTAACCTTCATTAGTAAATTTAATCCTGAAGCCCCTGGTGCAAGATGATCTATATTTATTCTTGCCAGAACAGGTGTGCACCTGTTTTGACCTAAGATTTATGTCAAATTCTTCAATAAGGTACAAGAGGAGCAGGGAAGTCGGTGCCTCTTGAAATTTGTCTGAAAATGGCCTCCGCGCCACTGTGTGATTTGTTACTCATGCCCCGATCAAAAGGTTTCCTATCTCTGCTGCTGCTCAGCCCAGTTTAATTAACACCTACCCCTCCATCCCCAACTTCCCTTTAAACTTGCTACCCTTCATCCAGATAGACTTCTACACCTGTCTCAGCAATTCCAGGAGAGAGCCTTTGAAGTGCCTTTTCAAAATCCCCTGTTAATGATCTGGTAATTACTGTGGTGACTTTTCAATGAGGTATGAAGCGCTCAGCTAGCTGTCAGCCAAGATAATCCCAAGATAGCAGAGAAGAGGGACAAGGTAAAGGAGAAGGAGAAAAACCTGGGTAACTGGGTCTGCCTCCCAAGATTGGGAGCCAGCCTCACCGGCCCTGGCCTGACAGAGCACCCGGCCAGAAGCCACCACAGCCAGGAGCCTCTAGAGTCAGACTTGTCCCTGATGCCCTGGAACAGGTCTGATTAGAGAATCTGGGGAAACTACACTAATGACCTCCAAATCCCTACCAGTGCCAAGTCCCAAGGCTGACTCCTGGAAGAGGCCATATTCCTTATGCACACAGACTGCAGTGTTGTTCCATCTCCTCCCAAATAAGCACCCCCCACACACACACCCACTTCACCCTCACAATCTTCCGCCATTTTAAAAGGCCAGGGCCGCCACTCACAGAAAGACCAGCAAAGTGAAAGCTACTGACACTCTTCTCACCCTCCCGTCAACCATGCAATCAGCTGAGACCAAGTGAGGTCAGTTGTGCTGGGCACCCCAACATCTGGAAACCAAGTATGCCACCTGTCTCCACACCTTTGCTCCCCCCACACCTGGCTGACACTTGTCAAAGGAAAAGGAGCACCTCAGGGACCCAGCACAGGGTGTTGGATCTCTGTCTGCTCATCCCTCATTATCATGAAGAGGCTGCAAAACACATCAAGGTATGGTTATGGGCCCAAGTGACTATGAAATCTGAGCTGTTCCTCCTTCCCCAGATCACCCCCAGCCCCACCTCTACAAAAGACCATCCTAACTGAAAAGGGACATGCCATCACCCAAGACCCTTTGGATTCCACCCATTGACTGTGGAATCTTATGAAGCAGAGAACATCATTAAGTACAGCACCCCCCCCTTCTTTTTTAACCAGTGAGACATGCTCAAGAAGTGGATAACACACTCACAATCAAGGACTCAGCTACTATCTCCAGGACATTGCCAACACCCTCTGCCTTTTCCTTCAGTGCCCAACCTGAGTCCAAGTTTGACTTCATATTTGCAACATATTAGTCCCCCCAACAAAGAGCAAGACCTTCGGGGCAAGGATGGCTCAGCCATCTGTGCCCTTGGTCATCTCTGACCTGCTCTGCACAGTGGTAACTGTGCTGACGGGCGTAACTCCCCCAACCCAGCCTCTGAGGCCGCTCCTGTAAGCCCAAATCTGCTCCTGACATTGGCACCTTCTCTGTTTTGAAGATTGCTCTGTTTAATTGCTAGAGATTGTCTAGGAGCCGCTTCCGTTAAGCAAACCCAGCAAGCGTGGTCTGGGATCCCCTTCTCTATTTGTTTGGAGAAAATGGGAAGCAGACCCCCCAGGCATGAGTATTTTTATGTAACTTTTTTTGTCTTCCAAGGATGATAATAATATGTGACAACATGGAGAAAATGGTATACTCTACACAAGGAGGGTCTTTTTATTTTCTTTTTTAAAAAACTTTTTATTTGTTCTTTTTAGTTATACATGACAGTAGAATGTATTCTGACATATCATACATACATGGAGTTTAACTTCTTGTGGTTGTACATGATGAGGAGTTACACTGGTCATGCATTCATAGGTGAATATAGGAAAGTTATATCCCTTCATTCTACTGTCTCCCATTCCTATTCCCTCTCCCTTCTCTTCATTCCCCTTTGATTAACCCAATGAACATCTATTCTCCCTTCCCTTCCATTGTGAGTTAGCGCCTGCATATCAGAGAGGATATTCCGCCTCTGGTTTTTTGAGATTGGTTTATTTCATTTAACATAATAGTCTCCATTTCCATCCATTTACTGACATAAAATGCCATAATTTTATTCTTCTTTATGGACAAGTAATATTCCATTGTGCCTATGTATCACATTTTCTTTATCCATTTATCCATTAAAGGGCATATAAGAAGGGTCTTTTTTGGTAGGAAAGAAATCTGCCAAGCCAGTGTTTCTCCAAGTGTGGTCCCCAGACCAAGGGCATTAGCCTCACTGGGAGCCACCTGGATGAACTTTGCTAGAGATGCAAATTCTCAGATCCCACAAGACCTACTGAATCTGGAAGCCCTGGGCTGGGAGGAACGGCTGAGCTTTGGGGCCTCCAGGGGATTCTGCTGCAAGTTAAAGTCTGAGAAGTCATTTGCAGGGAGGTGGGGGGACCTCAAAGGATATGTTCCAGCAGCAAAACCCAAAGCTCAACTTCCTTTAAAAAAAAAAAAAAAAAAAATATATATATATATATATATGTGTGTGTGTGTGTGTGTGTGTGTGTGTGTGTGTTTATCACTGCACTAGAGTTATACATAATATCAGGGGCTCACATACTTATAAGGAGGAAGGGTCTGGTTACCTGGGAGACCCTGGTCCAGGGAGTTGCAGATTGAATTGGGGTTAGGAGCAGCGGAGAGAACTAGATGGCTGCTCATGCCTGAAAGGAAAAGCTTTGGAGATTACTTGAGCAAATCAAGAGGGAGGAGTGAAGATTGGGAGGCCATGGCTGAGTGGGAAAAGACAGGAGAGAGTGAGGGCACTGGGACACCCAGGGGTATATATTGAAGGAGTTTCAGTAGATTTGCAAGCCCCACGCAATGTGCCCTCTGAGGCTCAGAACCTGTCAGCAAATATTATACAACTTCACATCCTCCAGTTCTAGGCTCCTTCTGGACACTGTGAGGGGCTAAATTCTACATGGTGGTTTCAATACATGCTCAGCAGAAAACTCTGTCAATATTATTGTAATGGCTATGCACCATTTCATAATGTGAATATGCCCATGCTTCTTTAACCATCTGCCTATTTGTGGACATTTGGTTTGTTTTAGTTTTTCCCGATCATTAACAACATATGATACATATCTCAGAGCCAAAATCTTTTGTGATTCTGACCTTGGAATCCAGATGCACAAAAGTTCATGGATTCGATTCAAATAGTAAGGACCACAGAGAACAGAGACTTCACCCGAGATCCAGCAGGTTCTCCAGGACATTTATGAATATGATTGCATTCTTGCTTTTAGAGAGTTCAAAGAGTACAGCTGGCAACATCTGGGGGTTTCAGCAGAGGAAGTAGGGTTAGTTAAGATTCAAGCCATGTTAGAGTCAGACATGGTGGTGCACGCCTGTCATCCCAGCTACTAGGGGGCTGAGGCAGGAGGATCACAAATTCCAGACCGGCCTGGGAAATTTAGCAAGTTCTCGTCTCAAACTAAAACATAAAAGAATTGGAGATGTAGCTCAGTGGTAGAATACTTGCCTCGTAGATGCAAGGCCTTGGGTTCAATTCCCAGTACCACAAGATAAACCAAGTAAGACAAAGCTGTGTTAGAAGTGGAGACATTTTGAGGGACAACTAGATAGCTGCTGCATTATCCAGAGAGCTCAGACAATCTGTTTAACACAAAGGTGATAGGGTGGTGTCTTGAAATGGCAACCCAGGAAGCCCAGATTCTAGTAGAAAGCAGAATGTTTCAGTAAAAGGAGGAAGTTTCAGTGGTTATTGTGGGGGGGGGGGAGTTGTCAAGAATTATGATTGATGCTGGGAGTGCAGCTCAGTGGTGCAGCATTTGCCTAGCATGCAGAAGGCCCTCGTTCCATCCCCAGTAACACACACACACACACACACACACACACACACTTGGATAAATTACTTCTCTAATTCATTGGTCCTGAACAGAGCAGCTCAAACCGTATCGCTGCTACTAGGAAAGAATTCAGTTTATACAATCCTCAGGATGTTCCTTCTTAGCGAGTTCCTTCTCTTGGCATGTCTGCAAGTTCACAGCACAAGATGGATTCTGGGTCCCACAATGGAGTTGCTGCTGTCAACTTTCTTTCTCACATCTGCATGTATTTGATTGCAGATAACACTAGGTTCAATTCAAGCTAGCATAAGTGAGATTGCATTTTTAAGTTCAAAATCTGGTCACAATAGGGGCGAGACAGGCTTCAAGTCCAGCTGGATCTAGGGTTTCAGATGATGATGTCAGGCCTTTCTCCACGTCTCAGCTCCTGCTGTTGGCCTTTTCCCTTCCTGCAAATAGGCTTTCTGTGTGGAAGGAAAGGAAGAAAGGGAATGGAGTGGGGAAAAGGTGTGCAGAGCTCCAGAATACTCCAGCCTTACTGCATCCCCAGCTAGTGATTCCAGAGGAAAGAGCAGCCTTCTTGCTTCTGTCCTCACTGAAGGAAGGTCTCTGATTGGCTGGCTTGAGTCACATGTTTGTCCCCTCAACAAATCAGCATGGCTGTGTGGTTGAAGCCCCATGATTGGCTAGACCTGGCTCATCTATCTATCATTGAGCCAGGGATCAGGTGCTGTAACAGGTAGGCCCACCACACAGTAGGGAGTGAGCGAGCAGCATGGACCCAAGAGAAGGGACATCTTTTCCAGGGGAGAGTGAAAGTGGAGAAGGGAGGTAGGACACACAAAACCACTGCTGCTTCCCACGGTTATTCCTTTGTCTGTAAGAGCTACAACAGAGACAGCCCGGGGATCCTCCCACCCCATTTTTTTTCTTTTCTAGCTTTATTGAGGAATAACTGATAGACAAATAATTAATGTGTATGATTTGATGAGTTTGGACCTGTGCTCACACAACCCTTGATACCATCATCCCAATCAAAGTTATAAGCATATCCATCCCCTCCAAAAGTTTGTTGGTGACTCATCCTCCTAACAAATTTTTAGGTATACATTAGTACATTGTTAATTATCAGCACTCTGCTATGTAGCAGATCTCTAGAACCTACTCGTCTTTTGTATCTGTAACTTTATATCCATTGAATAACTTTCCATCTTCCCCTCCCCCTCCCCCTGGAAACTACTGTTCTATTTTCTGCCTTGATGAGTCTACTTTAGATGCCTCAAATAAGTGGGATCATGCAGTCTTCGTTCTGATTTTCATTTCACTTAGCATGATGCCTTCCAGGTTCACCCATGTCGTGGCATGGATGTTGCATGGATGAACAGGCATGGGTGAAGAAGGATTGCCTTCCATTTAAAGGCTGAAAACACAAATATTCCATTTCATATATATAACACATTATCCATTTTTCTGTAGATAGACATTTGGGTTTTTTCCATGTCTTGGCTATTGTGAACAATGTTGCATGAGGAGTTGAGCTATCTCTTTGAGATTCTGCCTTCAATTCTTTATATAAATATAGATATAGACATAGATGTATCCCCAGGAGTGGGATTGCTGGATCATATGGTAGTTTCTATTTTTTGTTTGAGGAACTACCACACTGTCTTCCATAACAGCTGCATCGTTTTACCCTTTATGTTTACAACAATGTACAAGTGTTCCAATTCCTCAGAATCCTTCTTAACATTGTACTCAGGCAGTCACAATCTAAGTTAGCCTATAAGATAAAGCAACTTGACACTTGGAAGCTTAAAACAAAATTTCAGGTCACTGGTGTTCACATTTAAGAAAGGAGAAGGCCACAGTTGGGATAGTTCAGAACCTTCACGGGCTGGCTCTGGAAATGCCCCCTTCTAGGACTGTAAGTCTTTGTGGACAGTGAGATGCTTTGGCGTTTGGTGGAATGTGGGACATTGTAGCCTCTCTGATTTGCCCACAGGAGGCTTTGTAATGTGTTTTCTTTCCATCACTATTACTCAAAAGCTTGTCACAAATGGGCAGCTCTCAAGACATCTCTGGGTGTCATTCATCTAGATCTCCACAGGGGCTCATCTTCAGATGAGGTCTCACTCCTCCCACCCACACCTCCCTCCCTTGGTCATTGGCTAGCCAAAGGGGATAGCCATGCTCAGCAGAGGGTCTCAGCCCCAGGGTAGCACTGGATTCTTGTCTGGTGACATGCATCTCCAAAGTGCAGTGGGCAGAGCAAACCCAGGCACAGTCAAGGTGAAGGCTGTCATTGAGGGTACAGCCTGGATGGCAGATGCAGGGACAGGGCGCAGCAGGCCCAGGTGGTCCTGGCACATACCTTCAAGCAGGTAGTCACCCTTGGGGTTCTGATACTGTCTGAGGAGTTGCAGGAAGCCCAGTTCCCAGGAAGCATGACCCAATTGAATCACACTGATGGCAGAAATGGGCAGAAGAGAGAGAGGGGACAATAATCCCAGCCTCTTAACCAGAATGTGGTGTTGAGTCAGCCTCAATCCTACCAGGGGAGGAGGATGAATGAGGAGCAGGGCCCTGAGTCCTAGTGGCCAAAGACAGAAGTCTCCAAAAGTTCCTATAGCTCTTCAGGGACCTAGTGGATTTATTTATTTGTTCATTGAACACTTATTTAACACTACTATGTGCCGCGTATAGTTCCAAAGGCTTTAAAGATGTTAACTCATTCAATCCTCATAATTCAATGGGGTGAGTGCCCACTGCATTAGTCAGCTTTCCATTACTGTGACAAATGGCTGAGATAATTGATTTATGAAGAGCAAAGTTTTATTTTGATTCATGGTTTCAGAGGTTCCAGTTCATGATCCGTTGGCCCATTGTTTTTGGACCGGTGGCGAGGCAGCACATCATAGTAAGTTCATTTGGCAGAGCAAAACCCCTTCTCTCATGGCTAGGAAGCAAAAGAGAGAAAAAGAAAAAGAACAGAGCCCCACAACCCCTTTCAAAGGCATACCCCCAATGACCTAAAGACCTCCCAGTAGGCCCCACCTCTTAAAGGTTCTACACCTCTCAATAGTACCAAACTGGGGACCAAGACTTTAACACATGGGCCTTTGGGGGACACACAAGATCCAGACAACAGAACCTTCTACAATTCCCATCTTACAGCTGAGAAGTCTAATGCTTGGAATGGTAAGTACTGGGCCCAAGGCCATACAGCTTGTTGGCAAATGGTGTACTTCCCGACAACCTGGTATCTTCCAGACCCAGCCCTCACTGGCCCATGATCTTCTGGAGTCTGGAGCTTGTTAAGAGTGTCCACTGCTCAGCCTAGGGATGGCCCCCAGGGGCTCCAAGCCCTCACCTCTGCCCCTGGACTTCTTCAGTATTGAGGCCAGCTTTGGTCTAGCCTGGGCTTCCATGTCACATCTGTGTCTCCTGGGGCCTGGCCCAGGTCCTCGACAAAGCTGGAGAGAGAGCCAGGTTTAATTGCATCAGAACGGAAGTTTGCCAAGTACACCGCCACTCTGGGCCCATGCAATCAATCCTCCACCCTGCAAATTGAGTTAGAAGTGTGATTCCGGCAATTATAAAGCCCATCATTTTCCTCTTCTTCCCTAAATAAATTAGAAAAGCTCTTTGCTCTCACTTTGCAACCGGACCTCATTTTTCAAGTGCAGCTGGGAAAGCATCAGCAAGGACTGGGCTTAGAGAGGACTGTGCCTGATGTCTAGTCGGCCAAGGGGCTTGGCTTCCAACCAGACTGTCACCTTTGGCAAGGCCAGTGCCCATTTCTGGTCCTGTTTCCACATGATGAATTTGGACCCCTGGGACCCCTCACAGTTCTCATGACCACTGCATTCAGGTTTGCTTGACTGCCGGAGGATGGCTGCACGTGGACAGGAGTTTAGTCTTTTGATTTTCAGTACTGGTCAGCGAACCCAGGGGTACTCTACCACTGGACTATATCCCCAGCCCCCTTTTATTTTAGAGACAGTGTCTTGCTTAGTGCTGAGGCTGACCTTGAACTTATGATACTCTTGCCTCAGGAAACCACCACCCACACTGCCCTGAAGAAGCTGGGATTCCAGGTGTGCATCACCTCACCAGGCAAGTTTGGTGTCTTTTAAGTCAGAAGCTGTCATTCTAATGGTTTCTCAGCCTTTGGGCTGAGATCAGGTGTGGAAGCTGTCCCTCTATTTCCTGCATACAGTGATAGATTCCTGTAGGTGAACCCATACCGATTTGTGGTGCAGCATAAGGACAGAAGAGGAGCCACAGTTCCATGTCCCAAGAAAGAGCTAGCCCCACTCACCAAAAACTTCCCCTCTGCTGACCCTGAACTGATTGTTCTGCAATAAAGACCTCACTTACTGCTCTCAATAGAGCCCATTTCACAGACAGGAAAATTGAGACACAGTGAGATCAAGTACCATATCCCAGCCAAGTTCTCCATGCTCCAAGGGCCACATTCATAGTCCCAGGTCTCTAGAATCTCCAAACCTGGAGACTAGAAAAAGAGAGGGGAGCTAGAGATGACCTCACCAAGAAGGGAAGGCCAGGAACACACCTGCTTGATGGAGCATGCCCAGACTAAGCGCATAAGCCCTGTAAGCCTGTGGAAGCAGGTGGAGCAGGTGGACCTGGCTACAGGGGCTGCAGATGGAAGGTGAACAGGGACTGCATAAATGATTCCCAGTGTTCCTGCCTTCCTGAAAATGGCTTTCTCCGCCCCCACCTCTCCTCCACCTCTGCAAATGGAACGCCAATTATTTCATTTGAAGGGAATGTCGGTGCTGTTTAGAAGCAGCATGAAGGGTGCTGTTTAGAAGCAGCATGAAGTAAATTTTATGATGCTCGTTAGTGGCTGAGGGGGAACATTCCACTTGTTTTGGCTTTTGATGAGCCAGCTCTGCCTCCCAGGTGTGCCACATTGAGATCTTCAGAATTTATAATTATACATGCTAGGTGACATTTTAATTTGTTAGAAGGTGGATACAAGAACCACAAAATACCACTTGCTTTGGGAAAGAAAAAAGTAGCACACAAATGTGTAGACATGCATGTTGCTATATTACAAAAAAAAAAAATTTAAAGGAATAGATTGTTAGGTTCATCAGATCGACATTAACCCTAGAAATAGGTGCTTAACACAATTGTTTTGCAGAAGCCATTCTGCCATCCTGAATCAGGGCAGTTTACTTGATACCCTCAGTCTTTTCTCTCTCTCTTCATGACCTCTCCAAGTAAATTGTAAAGTCATTATTTAAAAAATCTACCAGTGGCAGTCTGAAGGCTCCCAGGTGTGTTGGGAGCACCAGGCTGGACATTTGCCAAGCCGAGGAGTCCCTGATGAGTCCTAGGTTCCCAGCCACACTGATTGAATACTGACTCTGTTCCAGGCACCACAGTGACTGGGTTAGTTGACTTTCTATCACTATAACAAAGTGCCTGAAATAATGAATTTATAAAAAGAAAAGATTTGTTTTGGCTCACAGTATTGTTGGTTCTAATCCATAACCAAGTGGACCCCTTTGCTTTGGGCCTGTGGTAAGACAATATATCATGGCAGGAGCACACGGCAGAGCAAAACTGCTCACCTCATTACCAGAAAGCAAAAGAGAGGGAGAAGGGTCAGTGTCCTACAATCCCCTTCCAGGGTATTCCCCCAATGATCTAAAGACCTCCCACTAAGCCCCACCTCTTAAAGGCTCCAAACACTTCCCAAAAGCACCACCCTGGGGAGTAAGCCTTCAACACATGGACCTTTGAGGGATACTTATCCATAATATAACAGTGACCCCAGAGGCAGAGTGGTGAAGAGAGCTCAGTCCTTCATGGAGATGCCAGTAGAGAAGAACACCCATGTTATCAGGGAAACCATAGTCCAGAGCTTACTCAGTAAGGATGCATTGGTCTGGGAAACCATTCTTCAGTATTTTAGCACTATAGAGAATTCTGTATGTCGTTGGGAGGCTGAAGCACTGAAGATGACCCAGCCCTTGCCCTAAAGGACATTTAACATGGTTGCACTTAAGAACAAGGTAGTCAGACAAGGTTTGGATCCTGGCTCTGCCATTGTATTACTGTACGTGTGACTCTACTCCTCTGAGCCTTGGTTTACTTCATCTGAAAAATGACAGCAATTTCTTCTTCATGAGCTGTGGTGAGGACACATTTCAAGTGCTTGACCCAGTGCCTGGCGCACAGTGAGTGTTGGATAAGGGACAGATTTTATCTGATGACGGTGCCCCTAGCAGACCAAGCCCAGAAGAGGTGTTCACTCAACATGTGTTTTTTCAAGTCCTTCCCCACGTAGACCACCTGGGCACCAGCCTCCTCCTGCTGGCTCTCTCTCTCAGGCACTCTCCACCTCTCCAGTTCAGCAGAAGCTTCTTATTTTCCTCAAAAAGTCCTGCTGAAATCTTACCAGATGCCCAGCATGAAAGGAAATACCATCAACGGCCTCGGCCCACCATGCCCACAGAGCAGCCACACAAAACATGTAAAGCTACAGAAAAATTAAGAGTAAGTGATAACTTGGTGGGGGGCTGGGGTTGTGGCTCAGTGGTAGAGCACTTGCCTAGCATGTGTGAGGCACTGGGTTCAATTCTCAGCACCACATATAAATAGATGAATAAAATAAAGGTCCGTCAACATCTAAAAAAATTTTTTTAAAAAAAGAGTAAGCAATGACTTAAGTTGCAAAGCAGACTCATCCCAAGGAGCCCATGATTAATTACCAAATGAACTGTGCAGGCTGTAATTTGCTGCCAGAATTCTGCAGGGGTGAATCTCTCTTCTGACCACAGCAGTCAGGAAGGATAAATGTGCACACCCTGGAGATGTGGCTGAGACACTGGGGAATCACTAAGTGTACAGACACCCAGACGAGAGATCATCAGGGTCTAATCAGCCAAATCCTGGAGCGTCCAGACTTCCTCCCTATTGCCTGCCAACAGATGCCCAGCTCTCCAGCTGCTCCTGCAACCAGACCTTGAGTTACCCATCTGAGAAATGCGATTTCTCAGGGAAACAGGCATGAAAAGCATTCCTCTCCCACCTCCTTGTCCTCTCAGTCAAAAGCCCAACACAAAACCCACAACTAATGGTTTTGATGGAATAAGCTGCTGCTTCCTAACCCCTTCTCTTCTCGATCCTACTTTTACGGTTCTTTTGTGGCCCTTGTTTATTTTGCAGTCTATAATGTGTGGTAATAATATCTTAATTCCACACACATAATAAGAAAGAACTAACCAATGACTATCTGTGGTACTCCAAGGTGGTTGAATAAAAGGAATTCAAATAACCCAGAGAGGTGTTCTTCTAAGGTTACTACTTCAATAGGCAGTGTAAGGGGAAATAAGCTAATACTAGGGAGGGACATAGGAAATGCAGAGAATGAAAGTTCTATGCATCATTACTAATTATTGTCTTTGAAGTCTTCATTGGTTTTTGCTAATACATTCCATATTGGCAAATTTGCTGCCCCTATTTTACAGACAAAACAGAGATTCATCAAAACCTTCCTCTTATTTTATAAAAGTTATAGGATTTGGGGCAGCGGAAGGGGGCTCATTTGCCTTCAACCTGCTAGAAAGAACATCTGGTGGCTCTGTCCTGTCCCTCTCCACTCCCTAAGACACTGCACACATCCCTGCCTGTTGGCATGGTCCAATCTATTGAATTCACTCACTCATTCCTCAGCAATTTTTTGAACCCCGATTGTATGCCAAATACTGTTCCATTGAACAAATCAGATAAAGTCCTGCCTTGTGGGAGCAGCTATTTGAATAAAGGGAGAGACAGTATACAAAGAGGAGAAAACACAAAAATCTCTCAACTGCCCATCAGCACCAGGAAGTAGTGGAGCCATACAGAGGAGGAGGGAGACCAACGTGTGTATAGCAAAGGGTGCTCTTCTACAGTGAGGGGTCAGGAAAGGCCTCTCTGAGGAGCTGACACCTCACTAGAGATTGAAAGGAAGCCAGGGAGCAAGCAAGACACGCATCAGAAAGAACAGTGTCCAAGGTAGAGGAAAAAGCATGGGCAACGTCCTGAATCCAGAGTGTGCTCAGTTTGTTCATGGAACAGCAAGGAATTCAGTGTGGCTGAAACAGGCAAACTGGGAGGGAAAGTGACAGAGGATGGACCAAGAGGTGGCTGGGAACCACAGCTTATGAACAAGTCCCAGCCTATAGCTCAGGCAAAGTTTTTAACCAGTAGGCAGACACTCAGTGTTGGGTACCTCTTGACCCTGGCTGGCCCTCCAGGTCCCTACTGAACTGAAGGGAAGAGCACAAGCAGGTTGAGAAAGGCAAGAAATATGTACATATTTGCAGAAGTCATGTTTGTACATTTTAGAGAATATTTTGAAAGTGCAGAAAAGAATTATGTTGCAAATGCTGAAAAGTGGCTTTGGGTTCCAATGTCCATGAGTTGAGATGCCTCTAGTTCTTTAAAAAACACAAAACTCTGAGTCGGGGGACACTGCACTGAAATTCTGGTTTTGCCACTAACTGCTGTGGGACTTCAGGTAAGTTATTTACCATCTCGGAGCCTCAGTTTTCCCATGATAAAGTGGGTCTCACCCATCAGATTGTTGTAAAGATTTAAAGATGTGTGTAAGACACCAGGCATGTAGAAAGTACTAAATAAATTGTAGCAATCCAAGCTGTTAACAAATAGGAAAGTTTGTTCAATCGACAAGTATTTACTAGGCCTCTGCCCTGTCCTAGGTATAATAGTAAACAAATTCCAGTTATCCAAAAAGCAGCAAGTCAATCTAGAAACTAAGAGCTGTGCAATGATCTGAGTGGTAATTACATTCTGAATGAGGGTGAGGTAGCAGAAATCTCGGCACATGCTGGAAAAGTAGGCTGAATGCGGGTTACTGGGATGCAGGGCTCCTATAGCAACATCTTTGCAGGGAACCACTTCGCTCTCCAAACAGATTGCTGTCTTCTCCCTTTGCTGCTGACTTCTCTAAGGAGAACCCCCAGGAAAGCTCAGGAAGCCCTTGCTTCTGACTGAAGCCCCAAAGAATGTCATTTTCCATCATGAACAGTGGCTTGGCTCAAAAACACATCCTTGAAGACCAGGCCTCTCTCAGCCCCAGGGACCACCTGACACCCTGTCCTTGGACAATCACCAACACATGGCACCAAAACAGTTCTGCCACATCAGGTGGTAGCTTCGGTTTCTGGTATATGAGACTGGAAGCAGTAATTTTTAATTTAAAAAAGTAACTTTTAATAAAGCATGAAATTTTCACATGACCCTCTCTGGTAGCACCAGGGATGCCACCAGTGGTGCTCAACAAATCTGGAGATTTTGACGGATTTTTAGTGCATCTCCCACACAATAGGCCCACTTGGTATTCTCACAGCAGGTGAACCTTGAGAAATTCCAGAAGGTCAACTTGGGCTGGACCAATAGTGACTATGTAAATTAAGTGAGCAGAGGGACAGACACTGGGCTTCAGGCATTCATGATCATAGTACCCTTGCAAGGCAGGTTCCACCAGCCCCACTACCAGAATGGGGACACCAAAGCCAAGTAAGAATAATGATTTGCCTAACTGGAAAGAGGTGGGGTATTTTGAGTATTTTGAGGCTGTTTTTACAACATTCTCAGCCCTATTTTACTCATTGCTAGAAAACAATGGATAAAAGATCTCAGAAATGTAATGGGTTCCAAGGCCTAACAATGGATATAGTTCTGTAGCTAGTTCAGGCTACTGACAGTTCATTTCCCATCCCTCTCAGATTTATGGAGCACAATGGCTTCAAAGGACAGGGGCATTACCTGAAGGAGTGCCAGTGAAGTTTGTTTCCAAATGTGAGAGGCCAAATGACTAGGAAAGTGATTTTAATATAAATTTGATCTTGACACATTTCTCATGGCAGCCTGTCCTCCCAACATGGCTACAGAATTTGAACATACAGTGAATTCTAACATACAAATCTTTTGTAAATCCATGCTTACTTGACCCATTAGGCAGGCACCCTGCGGGGTGGAGCAGTCACCTGTGCGTAGGACTCTGAATCAGAACACCCAGAGGGTCAAAGCTGCAGGTCTCGTCCCGACCAGCCACTTGGCACCCGGAACTCCATAGAGTTCTTGGAATTTTTCTCAGGATTTGTCTGCTGTGAGGAGAGTAATACCAAGTGGGTCTATAGAGCGAGAGAGGCATTAAAAACCATTTAAATTCTCCAGACTTGAGGTTTTAAGGGACATCTTAGAAAAGCAAAAAGAGTTAGTCGGTCAGAGATCAGCTTCTGGCGGATGCAGTGGCATGGGGAGGCCTTTCCCCTCTCTCGGCCTCAGTTTCTCCTTTTGTAAAACAAAGGGGCTCCAGGAGAGACATTGTTGGCTCTCCTCAGGCGTGACAGAGGGATAGTCTAGGGACCCTGGAGCCTCCCTCCGAAGACGCAATCCTCCCAGAGCGCAGGGGAGCGTTCTCCGGCTTCTCCGCTGCGCGCCCGCACCCAGCGAAAGGGACTCTCACTCTGCGATCGCCCGGCCCAGGAGCCCGCCTCGAGCTACCCTGGCGCCCAGTCCCGCATCCCGCCTTGAGGGGTCCTCCGGTGTCCTCACCCAGCTTGGGCGAGGAACCCACCCTCCACCAAGTACCCGCTGTCGGCGAGCGGGAGGCGGGGTGTGGTGGGGCGGGGCGGGGCGGGGCGCGCGGGAGGCGGAGCGAGCCGGGGAATCCTGCTCCGGGTGAGCCACAGCCGGCAGAGCAGCCCGGCGGTCCCAGGGCCCCAGCGCCGGGGGCGGAAGGGAACCCCAGACGCAGCGGGTCTGGAGAGGTCCCCGCGCCCTGCGAGCCGCCGCCTCCGCGGGCTGGCATCCGCCCCGCCGCCAGCTCCCGCGCCCCGCTGTCGCTCGCCGGCCAGTCGCCCGCGCGCCATGCAACCTCCTCCTGTCCCGCGCGCGTAGGCGCCCGCCGCAGGCCATGCTGCCCCTGCTCGCCGCGCTGCTGGCCGCAGCCTGCCCACTGCCGCTGGCCCACGGAGGGGCTGCGGACGCGCTGGGCTTCCTCGGGGCGCCCTCCAACGCTTCGGTCAATGCGTCGTCCGCGGACGAGTCCGTCGCCCCGCGGCTGCTGGCCTCGGCGGCCCCGGGGTCCCCCGAGCGTCCGAGCCCGGAGGAAGCGGCGGCGGCGACACCTTGCAACATCAGCGTGCAGCGGCAGATGCTGAGTTCGCTGCTTGTGCGCTGGGGCCGCCCGCGAGGCTTCCAGTGCGACCTGCTGCTCTTCTCCACCAATGCGCACGGCCGCGCCTTCTTTGCCACCGCCTTCCACCGAGTCGGGCCGCCGCTGCTAATCGAGCACCTGGGGCTGGCAGCGGGTGGCGCGCAGCAGGACCTGCGCCTCTGTGTGGGCTGCGGCTGGGTGCGCGGCCGCCGCCCTGGCCGCCTCCGGCCCGCCGCGGCCACTGCCACCGCCGGGGCGCCCACCGCGCTGCCCGCCTACCCAGCGGCAGAACCGCCAGGGCCGCTGTGGCTGCAGGGCGAGCCGCTGCATTTCTGCTGCCTGGACTTCAGCCTGGAGGAGCTGCAGGGCGAGTCGGGCTGGCGGCTGAACCGCAAGCCCATAGAATCCACACTGGTGGCCTGCTTCATGACCCTGGTCATCGTCGTGTGGAGCGTGGCCGCCCTCATCTGGCCAGTGCCCATCATCGCCGGCTTTCTGCCCAACGGCATGGAGCAGCGCCGGACCACCGCCAGCGCTACCGCGGCCGCCCCCGCTGCAGTGCCGGCGGGGACCACCGCGGCGGCTGCCGCCGCCGCCGCTGCAGCCGCTGCCGCTGCGGCTGTCACCTCGGGGGTGACCACCAAGTGACTCGCTCGGCTCCTCCCTGCGTCCTCCCTGTGTCCGCGCTCGTGGGTGCCTTTCTCGCTGGGAGACTCGGCAGGTGTGCTTCGTGCTGTAGTTATCGTTAGTTCTTTTTCCGGGGAGGGGGCCGCAGGAGAGCCCCAGCGATTTTGAAAAGCCAGGTTTGTGCTGCGCTTCCTGTTCGGAAAAGCAGGTGCAAGCCTTTGGACTGAGGGGTGGGATCCACAGCTCCGAAGACAGAGCAGGGAAAAGGGGCCCTTTCCCCTCTGTTGCATCCCCTGCCCGCCTTCCTCCCCGCACCCACGTGCCCTTTATTCATGGCAGAAAAATGACCAAATCCTGTGTATTTGTTTTATATATTTAATAACTGTTTTAAATGAAAGTTTTAGTAAAAAAAAAACAAAACAAAAAGATTAAATTGCTATTGCTGTAGTAAGAGAAGCTCTTTGTATCTGAACATAGTTGTATCTGAAGTTTGTTGTTTTTTAATTTATTTTAAAGGGGGGGGAGGGCATGGGAAGGATTTGACACCGATATATTGTTATCGCTAAAAATGAACTTTAAGAACCTTTTCCAAGTCGATTTATCCAGTGACGTGGCCTGGTGGGCGTTTCTTCTTGTACTCCTGTGGATTTTTGGCTTTTAATACAGACATTTTCCTCCAGAGATGCGTATGTAGCTTTGTCTTTATTGGAATTAGGGAAAGGAATCCAAGAATTGTAAGACATTAACCTAGAACCGGGAGAGGGAATTCCTTAAAAGTTACAGAAGGGCCAGATGAGGGAAAGGTAAGAGCTTACTTGCCCTAAGGGCAGTTGCAATGTCTTCCAACACACTGGCCCCCAATACCCAGCCTTCCCTGCTATCACAGTGACCAACAGGGTTTTGCATGATTTATCTTTTTACTCTCTGCCCCAAGCTTTGCAGAACACCCAGTAAAGTGTCAAAATGGTAAAAAAATCAATAGTCCCTCTGAGCCAGATGTCCTTCATGGAAATGACTCTCATTTAAACAGATATATAAGTTTCAAATTGCTATGCATAAATTTTATCAGATGAGCACATCTCAAGTGCTGGCTTTAAAATGAGATGTTATTTGGGCATTAATAAGATTTTAAGATAGATTCTTGGGAAATAAATGGTTAATGATCACAAGATTTTCTTCACTATCTGGCTTCCATGTTGTAGTGTCTGTTATGTAGTAGTTTCAGATTTGGGGGGTTTTCAGCAGAGTAAATGAAAAATCCTTAATACAATTTAATATAAAAATAATTTTTGAAGTCTTTTAAAAAATAAGCTGCATTTCCTTGCTCCATCTTCTCCCCACTTTTGAGTTAATAGCTGAGATTGTTCTAGAGATATAGTTCTCCAACTATAGTCCCTGGACCAGCAACATCAGCATCAGCTGGGAACCTGTTAAAGATGCAGAACGTGGGCTCCACCCAGGACCTGCAGAACCAGAAACTCTGGGATACAGCCCAGCAATCTGTGCTTTAACAAGCCCTGCAACAGATTCTGATGCATCTCAAGGTTGAGAAATGCTGTGTATTAGTGGAAAGGGAAATTCAGCTGTATGTAGTCTCCTTTTATCTTGAGATGTCTCTATTATTTCAGAGAAGTGGGATGCTTCCTCCCCCCAGGAATCTGTCTGAAGCAGAGGCTGAGTTATTGCCTATAGTTTCAGCTTCCTCCCACCCCAACACACACATACACACCTCTTTGATGTCCAGGAACGACTCTGGCAGGTGCCAGGTCCTGAGAGTAGTAGATGGGTCTTCCTCTTTCTCCTATTCTGGACATTGTGATTTTCTGTGTTTGTTGTAATACAAATCTTTACCGACACTTCAAATTTTCATATGCCACAGAGCAAGGTAGATTATGATCTTCATTGTTCTGGAACCCTGTGGTAACTAGCAGGAGAAAACCAATAACTTTGCTAACCTGTATCAATTTTAATACATTCACAGTATTTATAATTCTGGAAGCACATCAAGTATTCCCACTACACATCACTTGGCACCTCTCCCTCCCCATTTCCCTTCCTTTCTTCCCCCCAAAATGGAAACTAGGGTTCAGAGAGGCTTAGCATCTTGCTTACAATCAGACAGCTACATAAAACTCAGGAATTCTTCTTCCCTTGAGAGTATTTTTCATCAGCTCTTCTGTTGAGAGGCGCGCGTGTGTGTGTGTTTGTGTGTCCCTAACAAATACTTTTCTTAACATTTTTTCATTTGTAGGATACAATACCTTTATTTTATTTATTTATGATGATGAGGATCAAACCCAGTGCCCTATACATGCAAGGCAAGCACGCTACTGAGCCACATCCCTAGCCCAATAAATACCTTTATAAGATGGGTTAGAAATATTAACATTTATTACTATAGCAATATACCTTCCTGAGGTAGATCCTTGTAATTGCTGGTGGAGCCTACAGTGTGTGTGAGAGAGCATGTGTGTGTGTATATGTGTGTGTGATGGACCAGTTAGTTCTAGAAAGTGAGGAGGGAGCCTGCAGTTCTCTTTCAGTAGGCTCACCCACTGGTAAAGGATGTCAGGCCCTGGCAAGCTCAGCTTGGGGTCTGTGCCTTCTGGTCAGGTTGATGTGCACCATCTCAATAGTGAAACACTTCCGACTACATATTTAACTAAGGATTAACCATTAGTTCCTCTTGGACAGGAAAGGAAGTTGCCCCTGTCACTTGTGTACATGCATACATGGAATCCTCATATTCCAGCCTATTCATAGTCTCCTTGACATGGCCTGAGTTGCCAGCAATACAGCTGAGTCCCCAGGATAAATCATCATGCTCAGTTATTTTCCATTCTGAGAGGATGTTGGGGAAGGTTCGTATTCACCCCCAAATATGCCGCCATTACTACTGACTTTTCTACATTCACTGGGAGAGATGCCCTGACCCCAAATCTGAACACCCTGGTCTTCTTTGGGGCTCACCTTAGCGGAACATAGCCACCATGCCCAAAGCAACACCTCCACCTAGAGCACCCCATTCAATGACTCCTTAACAGAGGGAGCAGGAAGAGCCAGCCCTCTCACCTCAACTTCTGACAGCTCTAAAGATCCTACAGGCATCAGGACTGACTCCCCACAGGGCTAGCTGAGACTTCTATGGAGACTGCCTGGAGGTCAGACTACTCCCTTCCAGAGCAATTAACCCAAGGGCGTTGATGCACACTGATCTGTCTTCAGTTTGCTTCTTCAAGAACCCAGCCTTGACAGATAAAAATCCAAGTGGCATGCAGAATTGTTCTAACCAAATGATCATTAGGCATCTATGAGGAGCATACCACATGAATGATTATCATTTGCATCCCTTTTATATAGATCACACATTTCTATTTTTTCTCTTCTATCTGGATAGTCTTCTAATAACCACAATCAGTGGTGATAAGAGAAATGTCCCCTAATACCATTTCTTACATCATCATCACCCTCATACATATCCATGTCAAAAGAAGAAGGCTTTGCTTTTTTTCCTGTCATATCACCTTATTAGTAAGGATGTGCTGAGTTATGCTGAAGTAACAAGCAAACACAACTTCTCAGCAGTTTAACAAAAGAAAGGCTTATTCCCTTTTCACACTATATGTCCAAGATTTAGGAGGGCCATTCCTAAAAGAATTCAATCTGGAAGAATTCAACAAAAGAACCCTCTGGATCCCTTGGATCTGGGAATTCAAAAGGATGGGTGAGGAATCAGAGTTAAAATGAGGGGAAAAGACATGGAAAGAAAGTAATGTGGACTGGGGATGTGGCTCAAGCGGTAGCGTGCTCGCCTGGCATGCATGCGTCCCGGGTTCAATCCTCAGCACCACATACAAACAAAGATGTTGTGTCTGCCGAAAACTAAAAAATAAATATTAAAAAAAAAAAAGAAAGTCATGTAAATGGAAAATAAAAAGGGAGTCAGAATAGGCAACCCAGACGCCTAGGCCCAGCTCCAAGTTCTTTACATAGGGGCATTTTTCACATGTGGGGACAGCTAAGGTTATGAAGCAGAACTGGAACACAGGCCTCTGCCTGCACTCAGTGTCTGTGGGCCCTTCTGCTCTATGTAGTCTTCTCGTTTTGGGTGTCAGCAGACACCCACGGTCTCCAGATCTCCCTGCCAAGCCTGCATCGTCTCATGCACTTGTTCTTGGTCTTCTTGGGTTCTTCCCCTAAGGACAGTGTTCCTACTGGCCTCAGCTCAGGAAGTTTGGTTTTTTTTAAGATTTTTTTTTAAAGTTGTAGATAGGCACAATACTTTATTTTATTTATTTATAAATAAATGAGGATCAAACCCAGTGCCTCACGCCTGTAAGACAAGCACTCTACCACTGAGCCACAATCCCAGCCCTTAGGAAGTTTTAAGGCACTCCCTCCTCTGGGCCTACCGTCAGCTCTGAGTAACTTCTTAAACGTGATAAGATATTTCCTGATGTCCCACCCAGCAGACTTGTGTCCTGTGAGCCTCTGCTGTCTACCTTCTCCAAAGCTGGGGTCCCTGCAGCATACAGGACCCTATTCTTCTGCAGCCCTCTCTGGTCTATCAGTCCTAATAAGAAGCTGGCACCTTCTCTTACTATACCTCTAGCCATTAGGATCACAGGACTCAGCCCAATGGTCCATCTATCTCAAAGTACCTCACAGTGTACTTCTCTTTCATAATCTCACCATCTCCAAGCCTGTGCTGACCTTGGGCTAGATCTGCCTGCCACACCCCAGGATAGGACAGGTCCAGAGGTATTTTGAGGTGAGTGGGGACTCCCCATGGGCTCCGAGGTCCAGGGCAGGGCTGCTTCCTTGGACAAGTATAGGCCTCTCCCTTTGTCTGAGTCTCGGTGTTTTCCTGGAATTCTTCCTGCCTGCCTGTTCCCAGAACTGAACTCCCAAAGTCCCTGAATGAGTCTCTGTGCCGCTGAAGACTTGCTCTTCTATTTGTCTTTATAGAATTAGTGATAAAAACCCAAATAATTGGCATCTTGATAACACCCCAAGGCCACATTTTGACTGTACCCACAGATTGCGTCTCAGCAAGCTTTTCTGCACTCTAAGAAATAACCCTACCACAGCTCAGCTTGCACCAGGATGAGAGTCCCTGATGGGCTCCTGGGATGCCTTTTTGGTTGGTGGGCATGGGAGAGAAGATTGCTGACCATGTAGCTCTCCAACCCTCCCCAAATACTCCCAGTTCGAACTCTGCACTGCAGGTTCAAGAAACCTGTTCAGATCCTAGAAAACCTCCATCCTGCTCTACATGGCTGCGCTCCAGGCTCCCCTGAGTGGCTGCTGACACCCAGTGATTTGGAGCCATGTGCTTGTTCTGTCTCAGAGGCTATGTCTGTAAATTCCAGCATACCTCTAGGGCTTTCATAGGAGTCACTCTGGACTTATGACTCTCACTGCATCATGATCCAGAAGTGTGGCTTTATAATTACAGTACCTTGGAATTTTATTTCAGAATATTTTATGATCATAAGGAATTTTCTGGCTCCAGTTAATTCTACATATATTATATGGTCTCCTGGCAAGACGGATGCTGATCTTTTTTATCATAAACTTTAACCAATACCCTACCTCACTTCCTATGTGTCATAACTCTGCAGCTGCTAAAGGACTACACTGGAAAATTATAATTATTATTAATATGAAACAATCATAAATATAAAGTCACAAATATGGCTATAGATCATTGTCATTTTGGACTGGAAAGGAAAAGAGAAAGTGGGAGAAGTAGAGGGAAAAAAAGAACTAAAAAGAAAGAAGAAGCAAGAAAAAGAGAACTAGAAGCACTGGTTTTGGGAACAGAAAGATAATTCCCTACCTCATGCCACCAGCACATACAAAAAAACGAAAAACAGAAGTCTCCCACACAAGGCATAAAGGTACAGAGGATATGAAGTGGATGTCCTGGAGCCATAGTGAATGAAGAGTACAAAGTGCATATGGAGGCCTAGGCAGGACAAGATACTGGCAGGAGCAGGTAGGCAGGCAGCTGGGAGCTGGAAGGGGGCTGGGAGCAGGTTCTGCCAGCTGCCCTCCTGCAGAGCTGTCCTAGAGGGCATGAACCCCATCGTCCCTCCTCCACCCCGAAACAGGTTTCTCCTTCAACCCCGACAGGCTTGGATTACTGTTCCAAAATGAGTCTCACCCAGAGCATCTCACCTTGCCAGTTCCAGCTGTCACCAGCTCCCTGAGAGGTCATCCGAGTTGGTTAGCACCATGCAGATCATCAGAGGCTGAGAAAGGACACTTTGATACCCAGTTTCTTTCCTGAACTCTCATCTAAACACACTCAATGTGTATTCATCGTGGAAGTCAAGTGAGAAAGAAAGAACAGAACATTTATCTTTCGACTACCCCAAAATAAGTCCTGCAAAGGTTTTGATGCACATACCCCCAGCCTTGATTTATACATATATGTGTGTTCATGAGTTACTACTTAGGTTTTTTAAATGGCATGGTGCTATACATAACTGTTTGAAAACTTTCTTTTTTTTTAATGCCAGTGTTATATCATGGAAAAATTAGAAAATGCCCTTCACAAAACAAATGAATCATTATCAGCGATGCTATCTCAGTACCCACAAGTGACCACAGATATTATATTTTGATGGATATTCAAATGCATAAATCATATACATTTTCATCCCAGGGGCACCTGCTCCTCAGCACCCCGCTTTTCCCACTCAGCCATTGTTTGGTGTTTCCTTCTGTCTACAAGATGATAGAGGGCCTCTTGTGGCAGGAGGCATAGAAAGGCTGTGTTCTTGACACATGGGTCAGAGGTCTGCCACACAGGATATTGAAACCTCTCTGGGGCCAAAGACCCAGTGGAGCTGGGGGAGGAGAAGAGGATCTGCTATCTTTCCCATCCAGTGTTTTATGGTTTTTGTTTTTGTTTTTTTTTAATCTCCAAACACGTATCAAAGCCAGAGCCAACCTTCTACCCTTCTTGGCAGAATCATCTCTGTTTTCATATCTGAGGCCTCAGATGAAGCTGATAAGGAACTGAACACAACTCTGAACAATGTGATTCATCTCCCCAAGTCATAACCATGGAGCTACTTGTTTTGTCTGTTTATTTGATGTCTTGGGGGATGAAAATGAATTCTGAGATTCAATAAACAGAAAGGATATTGCTGCCCAAAGAACTGTCACAAGTCCTTCCGGCAAAGGGAAAGTTGCAGTCAGATGGCCCTGCTGCTGGGAATGGGTGCTGAAGACAGAACACCCAGAGGACTCACCCAAGACAGGAAGATCAGGCCAGAGTAGGGGAATCACTAAGCATGGGGACCATGCATGGGTCCAGATGCATTCAGCACTGCTCACAAGCAATAGATTGTGTGGCCGGGAATGGTAGCCTGTGATCCCAGTGGCTCCGGAAGCTGAGGCAGGAGTATCGCAAGTTCAAAGCCAGCCTCAGCGAAAGCCAGGAGCTAAGCAATTCAGTGAGACCCTGTCTCTAAATAAAACACAAAATAGAGGTGGGGACATGACTCAGTGGTCGAGTGCTCCTGAGTTCAATCTCCAATTCCCGCCCCCTCAAATAATCAATGAACTGGGTTAGGTCTTCCGTGATGGACTTGACTTAGGTTAGTTTCCTCAGAAGCAGAGCCTGACCCAGAGTCCCCTTCAAGAGATGAATGGGGAGTGGGTCTCAGGAGAAGGGGAATGAAGGAAAGATAGGGCAGCTTCTCTATCTCTGGTCCCAGCTCTCCAGAGGAGGGAGCAGGGGAGAGATCTCAGCACTCTGCACTCCCAGTAGCTGAACAGGAATCAGGACAGGGCACTCGCAGCATCTCCCATGGCTCTTGAATCCCGTTCCCAGCACTGGGGGAGAGGGGGACAGTGCCAGGACAGCTTGAAGCTCAAAACATGCCAGTTGAGGCTGAAATTCCCTATCCAATCAGCAGGCTGAGCGCCAGGCCCTTCTAGTCTCAGGTAAGGTCTGGCGGGCTGACCTTGTCTTTGGACCCACGGAGGCACAGCTGGCTCTGTCCCACTGACTATTCTCAGTGAAGTCAAACTCCCTGCCATTTGTCTTTTCAATACTCTCCACAGTGCCAGAGAAGTTGCTGAGGCCACCAGAAAAACTGGTGATAAATGAGACAGGACACTGGGACACCCACCGTGGTACCTGCCTTACCATTAACAAGCCATTTGGCCATGGGCAAAGTGCTCCCCCTCTCATCTCCAGAGCAAGGGAGAGTGCCGCAGTCTTGCTGGGCACAAATCACGAGCCACGGAAGCAGGAACAAACTTTATTTCTGAACTCCACCAGCACACTCCACACACGCTCCCCGGGAACTCTCCCGAACGCCACCCACGCGGCTCCTCCAGGAACACACCAACCGGAACTCCCACCACCGGAACTTCACCAATCAATGCAAACTCTTCAGGAATCCCCCTGAGAGCTCAACCAGAACTCAACGGGAACTCCTCGAGAACTCAAAAGTCATCATCTTAATGGCTCACTGGCATCACCTCTCAACCACTACTTCTGGCAAAAATGCCATGCGTCATCCCTACTCGGCTGTGGCCCTCAACAGGAGAGGACCAGGCAAGGCCTCAGTCCCCTCCAGGTCTGCAGTTTTATATTATGGTTCCTTTCCCCGTCTCCCAGGTCCAGTCAGAATACATGGACCCCACAAATACCCCGAGTTTCTCCACCAGGCAAATTGAAACAGGCTAAAGCCACTTGTTTTTCTTAGTGACTTACAGTATGGGAGGAGGATACAAATAAGAAAAGAATCTTCTTAAGATATCGTAGTGATTTTTGCCACTGGATTATCTCAATTGGGCTGTTTATTTGGCTTTAACCATTAATAAAATTATTAGGAGTTTTTACAAATCTCTATTCAAATGGCCAAAGCCTTGGATGAAGATTTTTTTCAAGTCAGTAAGGCCAATAAGAAATGAGAATTATTTCACATTTTTAAAATGACTTCTTTGCCAGACATGGTGGCACATGCCTGTAATCCCAGCTACTCAAAAAGCCAAGACAGGAAGATCACAAGTTCAAGGCCAGCCTGGGCAACTTAGGGAGACCCTGTCTCAAAATGAAATTTAAAAAGGCTGGAGGTATAGCTCAGTGGAAGAGCATTTGTCTACCATAAAAGACGCTCTGGTTTCAATCCCCAGTACTACAAAATAAATAACTTAATTAATTTAATTTTAAAAATGATTTCTTTGGCTTTGTCAGTAAACATTGGATATCATACTCTAGGGCAGGATCTACACAGGCAAGAAAGTAGAGAAATTGGCACGGGCTATGTACCTACTACGCACCAGGACCTTTTCCTCCCACATCCTCACAGCAATGTTATGAGGCTTATGATATTTTCATCGCTTTAATGACTTAGGAACAGACTCCATCTTCTATAGAGGGGATGAGAACCTTTCCTAAATTCATACAGCTCTGATGTGGGACAGCTGTCTCCAGCTTGTTCCCTTCCTATGAAGGCCACACTACCTTGCTCAGGTTCCTAAGGAGGTTTTATACCTTGGTGACCCACGAGAGGTTGCTTTAAAAAAGAAACAGCGCTGGGAAAATAGCTCAGTTTTTAGAGTGCCTGCCTTGCATGCACAAGGTCCTGGGTTCAATCCCCAGCACCAAAAAGAAAAGAAAGAAAAAAGAAACAAAGATTAATTCATCCATTTTTCCTGTTCTGTGTAAATCAGATCTAGAGCTAGGTGAGGCATATTTTCACTTAGGGAAAACCCAAGTATATATTAAACATGTGTTTCCAAAATAAAATTTATATGGTCAGAGAAATTGTCTTTTTATTTTTTCCAGATTCTTTGGAGCTCAGACTAAAGATATATGATTACTGCAGACCTGGCCATTCTCACGTGGGCTGTGTAGGATTCTCAGCTCAGGGGCCAGCTGTTGGGGGAATGTTGGAAGAGCTGGCTGCTTGGAGTCTGTAGGCTCAGGAGAATGGTGAGGTCAAGTCCAGCCTCCCACCAATAACATGGGAAATAGAATTTGGGTGCAGCACCTACACTCTACTCGGGAGGAAAGTCCTGTGCCAGATAGTTTTCCCTAGAGTTGCAAGTTGTCTTGACTTCTCAACTTTGTGGGCCTTGTGGGTTCTGTCACAATGACTCACCTGGGCCATTGTTGCTGGAAAGCAGCCAAATTAATACACAGCAGAACAATGTTCTAGTAAAACTGTATTTATAGACACAGAAAGTTGAATTTCATATACACTTCACAAATCATAGATTATTATTCTTTGTGGGTTTTCTTGCCCATTAAAAATGTAAACATTAACGAGGCACAGTGGTGCACACCTTGTAACCCCAGCAGCTCTGGAGGAGGAGGCAGGAGGATCCCGAGTTCAAAGCCAGTCTCAGCAACTTAGTGAGGTACTAAGCAACTCAGTGAGACCTTGTCTCTAAATAAAATACAAAATGGGGCTGGGGATATGGCTTAGTGGTCAAGTACCCCTGAGTTCAATCCCCAGTATCTCCCCCCCAAAAAAAGGTAAAAAAATATTCTTAACTCACAGATTGTACCAAAAGAGATCTATGGGTTGTGGGCTGTATTTCACTAACCCCATCTCCACCCCTGCCATCTCCACCACATCCAAGATTTAGATGATTGAAGAATCTCATCATCAGGCAAAGAACTGGATACAGTATAGAAAATACTATTCCCACATTGCATTTGATAAGCAATAAAAGTCATGGGAAAACTCTTTCTGATCCTTCCCTGAAATGTTCATCTTTCGGAGATTAAAAGAATCAGAGCTCTGATTCTGCCAATTGCAAGACCCTACAACCTATCCTTCAAGCATGGTGGAGCTTTTTGTGACAGGTTCAGAAGCTCTGTGTCCTTTTCTGTCTACCTGGTAGATGACAGCAGGAGACAGAGCAGATCCATCACAGCTCAGACTATTACTCCAAGGGCGAGCACTCAGGTGTGCACGGCCCTCAGCATCGGGACAGAGTGTGCGGGCTCAGCAGGCAGTGCAGACCAACACAGGCAGGACCCTGCAGCCAGACACATTCATTTTTCTGGGTAATTTAAAGGAAAAAGAAAGAAAAAAAACACAATGGTGCTATAACAATGATGGGAAGAAGGAATTCTCAATTTCTTCCACAGAAATTTCCCTGGCCACAATGGAAAATGCCTTTCTATCCCCTAACCACTAAATACTGCATTTTTCAAAAAAGGAAGTTATCTTTTATCACTGACATTTTTTTCTTTCTTAGTTACAGATGGACAGAATATCTTTATTTTATTTATTTATGTGGTGCTGAGAATCGAACCCTGTGCTTCACACATGCTAGGCAAGTGCTCTACCACTGAGCCACAGTACCAGCCCACTGGCATGTATTTTTAAAGTTTATGCAAAATGTGTTTGCTATGCTATGGCCTGTTTCTTTTAATAGAATTTAACTATTTAAATTGATTGTCAATGAGCCCAAGGTTATTTCCCTCTTGGCACACCACCTCATATCCTGGCTAAGAAGCCGGGCGTGGTCCCCCAACATGGACTATGGAGCCAGACAAACTAGGGTGGAGATAGGAGCCAACCTTATCTTTATGACCCTGGGCAAGTTTGTGAAATCCTCTGAGCCCTTGATTTCTCATGTGTTCCTGGGACTGTAGAATGAGACTTCTCCATCAAGATAGGCCGGCTTGTGCTGGGCATTTCACTTGAATGCAAAGAGATTTTAAAATATGTTCTCTCCCTCATTCATTTGATTTTATTTCATTTTATGTATGCATATAAGTATTATATTATGGGTGTATAAAGATATTTATTGTGTTTTGTTTAGGGTATAATTTACATGCAGTGAGATATTAAGTATACTATATGATCACCTTTGACAAATACACATATCTGGGCAATCTAGACCCTATCAAGGTACAGAATGTTGGGGCTGGTGTTGTAGCTCAGAGGTAGGGTGCTCGCCTAGCATGTGTGAGGCACTGGGTTGAATCCTCAGCACCTGAGGATTGTGTCCACCTATAACTAAAAAATAAATATTTTTTAAAAAATACAGAATGTTTTGATCAATTTGAAAAGATCTTCCTGGCTGGCCATGGTGGCACACACCTGAAATCCCAGCCACTCAGGAGGCTGAGGGAGGAGGATTGCAAAATTCAAAAGCTAGCTTCAGCAATTTCATGAGGTCCTAAGCAACTTAGTGAGATCTTGTCTTGAAAAATAAAAAGGGCTAGGGGATGTGGCTTAGTGGTTAAGCATCCCTGGGTTCAATCCCCAGTACCAAAAAAAAAAAAAAAAGTTAAAGTTGTTCCTGTCCTTTCCCAGACCCTAACCCTAATCTAACCCTAATTCCCATACTCGCCTAGCACATGCAGGGCCCCGGGTTTGATTCTCAGCACCACATAAAAATAAATAAGTGAAGGTATTGTATCCAACTACAACTAAAAAATAATTTTTAAAAAAAGAGCTCCATTTTTTTCAAAATTTTTAAAAATCATTTTACATTCCCAGCATCAATGAATGAGTTTGGGTTGCTCCAGTATCCTCAATGGCACTGGGGGTAATCATAATTCTTAATTTACCTACTCTAGTGGATGTGTAGCAGTTGCTCACTGTGGATTTAATTTGCAATTCCCTGAGAGCTAATTATATTGAGACTTTTTCATGTGATTATTGGCCATTCATAAGTCTTTCTCTGTTATATCTCTTGTCCTCTTTTTTTTAAAAAAAATGGTTTGGCCTTCTCCTGATTTTTAAATCCAATCCACAGATCTGACATTTTCTCAGGACAGGGAACTACACACTCAAGGTTGGTACCATGGACGCATCTTGGCCACATCAGTTCTTCAAATTTGCCTATTTCTGATGGAAATTCGGTCTCCCTATCTGAACATATAAAATGGAGGGAAATGGGGACTCTCCTAAAAGGACAACATCAAACCTGAATGTGGGGCTCGGGGACTAGAATGGCACGAAACACCAGTCACATGAGGTCGGATAGGGAACATGCTACTTGTGGTATCATATTGGCGCTCAAAAGTTTGGGATTTTAAAGCATTCAAATTTGAGATTTTCCCATGAGGGATGAGGAACCTGTACTGATGTTTGAGAATAGATAAAATAGTTATTCTTGACCCTTTGGAAGCACCGCCTGCCCTACTGCCTGGAGTCCAGTTCACTCTGGGGAACTGAGAATGTGGAGGGAGGGGTTTCCTGGGCCCAGCTGCCTGCTCCTTGACAACCTTGCTGAAACGGAGAATCCAGGCACTGTTGAGGGCTTGGGGCTTCTGGGCCCTTCGTGTGTTACGGTAGGAACAGGCTCTGTGGTCTCCAAATTCTCATCTCCTAGTATTCCCCTGCTATGGGGAAGTCAGAAAACAGTCATGGGGTCCTCCACGAATGGCCTTGCCATTCCCAGAGTGCCTCAGCCCCAATTCATGCAAAACCCCCAGATCCCTTCCAAAACAGATTCAGGACTGGCCCGGTTACTGGGTTCAAAATAACCTGTGATCACTATGACTCATATCCGCCTCATTCAGGAGATCCTGACTTTGCCAGACAAGAGCACAATCCCCTGGAGACTCAACTTGCCCACCAACCGCATCCAGAGGGAAGCCAAAGTCCCAGCACCACTTGATATTTTGGCTCATGGAGTGTGATTTTAGCAGAATAGAGTAAAAAAATGGGACCAGCCTGATAGGTCAGAGGTGATGCCCAGTGAGGCCCAATTGCTCAGTTTCAAATACTGACTTGTCTGAACTGAACCTGGCTCCTCAACGACGGGTTTGGTTACCTTCCTGGTGAAGTGACCTGGGATGGTCTCCTTGCCTGAGCCGTGATGAACCATGCTGGCCGGGCTCTCTGGAGGATCTACACCTGTAGTACCCGGCTCCCAGAACCTCCCCTGCTCATGCTGCAGAATGGCCCATCCAGCATGGAGGAGGGAGTTGGCATTTCTCTTTTCTTTGAGCACTGCCAGATGTGGCTGAGCAGACTCCATGCCCATCCAAGATGCAGGTAAGGGGACTCTGGGTTTCCAGCTCTCAGTGCGCCCGAAGCAGGCCCCATGAGCAGGAAACTGCCAATATCCTATGTAGGCATGACCAGAAATGAGTGAGAAGAGAGTGGGCCCCTGGTCCTGCCTATTTTTACCTCTCCCCTCTTTTCTCCCAGGTCTAAGTTGTGCAGGAACAGAGATAAAAACCAACCTTCACCTTCTCCTCCCTTCCGAGAATGATTACTTCAGTTTCAAGGAGGCTGGAGGCCTGGAGGCAGCCACAGGGCTTGGATAGAGTTCATTTTTTGGACACAGACCTGGGGCAGAACATGAAAGATTCAGCCTTGACATTTTACTGATGGAAACAAATTTCTGCACAGTCATGATTGGGTTGAGAGAGAGAGAGAGAGACAGAGAGAGAGAGAAAGCATTTTAATTCAGGCACAGGATGAAAATTCCTCATCACCTTGGCACTGACATGAACATCAGTATCTCCTGCAGGAGACTAGCACTAATGGGAGAGGCCCGTGACCTTTGACATGGCTGTGAGCCATATTTCTCATCTATAAATGGGGAGACTTCAAACAAGACTATAGGGTTGTTGGTGCCTACGGCTGCTGTGGCCTGTCTGTATTTGCTTCTAGTTCATCGGCTGTCAGTCATGGGGGCCTCACTGGGCTCTCATTAAGGCTCCAGGTCCCCAAGGTCTGCATGGAAAGTCACTTGATCCCTGGTTTTTGTTTATCTGTTTGTTTGTTTTTAAATTTTTAAATTTGTTTTAATTGGTTATACATGACAGTAGAATGCATTTATGCACTTTGATACATCATACATAGATAGGGTATAATTTCTCATTTTTCTGATTGTACATGTTGTAGAATCACGTTGGTCATGCAGTCATATACATATATATATATATATATATATATATATATATATATATATATATACACATAAAGTAATGATATCTGTTTCATTCTACTATCCTTTCTATCCCCAAATCTCCTCCTCTTCCCTCCCTTAACTCCTCTCTATCTAATCTAAGGTAATCCTATTCTTCTCCCCCCTGCCCCCCCGTCCCCACCCCCACCCCGAATATTGTGAATTAGCATCCACATATTAGAGAAAACATTTGGCCTTTGGTTTTGGGGTATTGGCTTATTTCACTTAGCATGATATTCTCCAACTACATCCATTTACCTGCAAATGCCATAATTTCATTCTTTGTTAAAGATGAGTAATATTCCATTGAATAAATATATCACATTTCTTTATCCATTCATCTATTCAAGGACATCTAGGTTGGTTCCATAGTTCAGCTATTGTGAATTGAGCTGCTATAAACATTGACATGGCTGTGTCACTGTAGTATGTTGATTTTAAGTCCTTTGGGTATAAACCAAAAAGTGGGATAGCTGGGTCAAATGGTGGTTCCATTCTGAGTTGTTTGAGGAATCTCCATCCTGCTTTCCATAGGGGTTGCACCAATTTACAGTCGCACCAGCAATGTTGACCCCTGGTTTTTGAAGTCCAACCACCAGCTCCGTTATACAGTCATTTTTGCATCTGCCTTGGTGATGTCCTGGTGAGCTCACCAGATGGCACCCCAGCTACTTTTTATGTCCTACTGTAGCACACAGAAACATCTAGATGCCCTCCACATCTCATGCAAACCCATACATTGCAAACCAAGCACCCTTGTTGTTGCCTCAGGCCCAACCCATTCCTACTCTGTGGGTTGGGCACCATATTGGATACAGTACCCGGCTGACCCAAAAGCCCCTCTGAAAGATCTGACCCCCAGAAGTGAGAGTTCAGCCCTGATGTTCTTAGAGTCCTCTCCTCTCATATACCTGAAGTTTTGATTCCAGGGGTGGGGTGGGAAAAACCAACACACTTAAAGCTGGCCCCAGCCTGGATCACCTTGTCTTGTCCTGCTTCTCAACTCCTTTCCCAAGTCTCAAAAACGGCTCCTCTCCCTCCTCGGGGACAGAAACTTTTCTTGTGTCATATTTACCTCTTCCTTCCTTGATGACTCAGTGATCACTTGATTTCTCTGAACTTGGATTTTTTTTTTTTTTTTTTTTTTTGATAAATGAAAACCACATCCTTGGGAATTTTAAGGAAACCCATTCTCTGCAAAGTCCGGGCTGTTAAGATTATTGTGTTGCTATTTTAAGTCCACGTCAAAACTCAAAGCAGAGACGGTAAGCCTCTGGTTCATGCTGATGCCACCCTCCTCTTCTTTAAAGACATTTGCCTCTGCTTGCTGGTCCAGGCTTAATGGCCCAAAGACCATAAGGTAGGAAAAGAATAAATTATAAAGAAAGAAACATATATGAGGTGATATTAAAAACATTATTCATCTGCTTTGTTAAAAATTAGTTATAAATGCAAGATGAGCACAGTGGCTTATGCCTGTAATTCCAGTGACTCCGGAGGCTGAGGTGGGAGGATTACGAGTTCAAAGCCAGCCTCAGCAACTTAGCAAGGCCCTAAGCAACTTAGAGAGACTCTGTCTCAAAAACAAAACAAAGGGCTGGAAGTGTGACTTAGTGGTTAAGCACCCCTAGATTCAATCCCTGGTACAAAAAAAAAATATATATATATATAAAGGCAAACAATAAAACAATAATAGGTATCATTTTATATCTGTCAGATTAGCAAACATGTTTTAAAATGCTAGAATCTAATGCTGGCAAAGATGTGCTGACATAGGCACTAGTGAAAGTATAAGTTTGTAAAAGCAATTTGGGTCGCAATTTGAGCATGTATCACTACCAAGACCCTCCAAGTACAACAAATAGCCCTTTGCAGAAATGGATGCTCCTGGGAAATGAGACTTTACGCACTCATTTTCGGGGAGAACACTCAGGATCATACCAGGCTTGTTCTGGGCCATGCCCTGCACCTAGAGAGTGGGCAGGAATGTAGCTGAAATCTCCCAAACATTTGGGATTACAGGGGCAGTAATAGAAGAGCTAAGGCCACTGGCCCTCCAATGAGAGTGGCTTGGCAGAGTTCTTCCTCTGTGAGGTTTGCTTCTCTTGTAGACAGCAGTCCTTGTGTGGGACTTGGGGACCTGAGAAGTGTCGCCTGTGTCTGTAACTCCTCAGTTACATCATTGGAGACTTGACCTCCTCTGGTGCTATCTGTGGCATCTTCCGCCTGGCACACCACACCCTGCAGGGACTTCCACATTACAGTGGCTTCTTGAGACAGGCATCCAGAAGAGACCATCCCAGGTACTCCTGGAAAGGTGGTGCTTCTATAAACGCTCAGACAGGTCATCAAAATCTACAACAGCAATCTCGGGAGAAGCTTTGTAAGTCAGTCTCCGCCTCCATTGAACAGTTTAATCTACCCTCCTGGTGAACTCCAGCGTCTCTGTTGGTTCTGTAAGGTTTCCCAGAAATGCTTCCTCGGTCCCACAGAATAAACCAGCACCTCAGGTGATCCTGGGTCAGGAGTGTATTTCCTGGTGCTACCGTGTTGCACTTGACTTGTTCACTGAGCAAACACCTCTTTTGCAGGGCCACAGCTCAGTTCTAATCCTGTCTCGTTCCAGGGAATAAGGGGAAGAGATGATCAGTGGTGTATATCTTGAATGGGGACATATAGAATCTCCCTTACAAGGCTATTTTAGGCTATGTGGGCTCAAACTCCGCAGAAAAATCTCCAAATAGCTCCTTTCTATACTTGGCATGGCAACAGGTGAGGAATTGAGAAATCTAGGATACTGTGTCCAAGGAGCACAGCCAGGATCCTGGGTGGCTGTACCACCCCCACCCCCCACCCCCACCCACCCCCGCATACACACCTAAGAGCATCTCATTGCCTATGTCTGCTCTTTAGAAGGAAATGATGGGTTTGGGTTTTGATTTTGTTTTTGTTTTTGTTTTTGTTTTTTTAACTACCCAGGAGAAGGCTCCTTACAGAAGAATTGGTTTGGAAGGCCCCCACTGGAAAGGAATTCTCCCTGGGCTGAATCCCCAAGTGCCAATTCTGTGCGATATGACCCTACCCTTTATCACAACCATGTTTTGATTTTAAATGCTTTTCATTTTTCTTTTGAAAATACATACCTGGCAAGAAAAATAACTTTGAGACTGGTTGTGCAAGGAAGAAATTGCTGAAGGAATAATCAACGAACAGTAAGAGAGAGACTTAATTTAGCACTGCTGGTGTCCAAGGCTATTCTAAACCTGTTACCCACTGTATCTCATTTTATCATGACACAAAGGTAGGTCAAAATAATCCCCATTTTACAGTTCCCATGCACAAACAGATCTTCAGAGAGGGTCAGTGATTTGCCTGAAGTCACACAGCCAGATAGTGACAGAGCCAGAATTCATACTTGGGTCGGAGTTTTACTCCCCTGGCTAGAATTTCTGCAAAGACTCCAACGTGTATGATGTCACATGAAGAAGGACAAGTACCCCAGAGGGTACTTGATGATGTGATGCTCTGAAGAGTGGCAAGCTTCGTGTGATATGGGGGAAAGTCGGCGGTTACATGGACAGATCTCTCCTGGCCACAGCCTCCTTGTCTCCCTGCAAGCCTATCCTTGCTGAGGGTCATACACAAATGCCTCCACTGTCCAGCTGTCCTGTTTCCAATGTTCCCACCTTGGGCTTTGCTTTTAGATCTTTCTCCAGGCTTCTAAACAGATCTGCTTTTCTGTTGATTTAAAAAAAAAAGAAAAGAAACACAAAAACCACAAAGCTCTGATTCCGAGCCTGTTACACTCCCGTTATTCCATATGAGGATTGGTGATGACTCACTTCTTAGCATTTGGGAGTGTCCCCACCTGCCTGCAGGCTTGGAAAGTCCTCTCTGAGTCTTTTCCTCCCTCTGAAGCTGTTTATCTTCCGGGGCTCTCCCCCAGCTTCGCCTGGCTTTGTCCCCCCTGCCGCCCACACCCGGAGTAGCTAAGGACCTCACTGGCTGGTTTGATGCTCAAAGAACTGAGGGATGTTTCCATCAGCCACGTCGCCTCCAGGAGCCGCCTGCGTCTTAGAGTGACTGGATGGATTTCCGCACTCTCTATGCCGTTTTAGGAAAGGCAGGAGCACTGGAGAAGTTTTATATATATATATATATATTTTTAATATATTACATATATTTATATGTTTTTGCATATTCATCAGGGTTCAGGGAAAGAGCCAAAGGGATTGAGGGGTTGGGTTCCTGTGATCCTCACTCCTGAAGCCTTTAGCCCGTGTAAATGTCCTGACTGCCCTGAGGCCACTGGCATGTGAGGAAGCCCAGACTAGCCTGTGTGGAGAGGACAGAGAGATCCAAAGTGCACATAGAAACAGAGGTGCCAGGCCAGCGCCTGCTGCTTCAACCCCAGCTCTCCAAGCCCCCCGCCTTGGCCAACAGCAGTCACGTGAGAGATTGGAGCCAGAACCACCCCCACAAAGCTTTCCTGAACTCCTTACTTTTAGAAGTCACCAGAGATTACAGTTAACCATATAAAGGCACTAAATTGGGAGGCGATTAGTTACGCGACACTACTTAGCTGGGACAGTGGTTCTGGCCAAGTGTGTGCAGTTGGTCCTCCATCTCTGTGAGTCCCAAACCCATGTATTCAACCAACCATGGATCAAAATTATTCTTTTTTTTTTTTAAATTGTGTCTATACTGAACACACAGAAACTTTTCTTGCCATTATTCCCTAATGCCACATAACAACTATTTTACACAGTATTTACATTGCATTAGGTATACAGGCAGATGCATGGATTATATGCAAATATGCTGTCATTTCCTATAAAGGACTTGGGCATGTGTAGATTTGGTTATCCAAGAGGTGTTCTAGAACCCACCCTCTCTGGATACCAAAGACCAAACTTCATGGAGAGCTGAAGTCATTGCAAACCATTTGAGAAAGAAACATGTTTGCCTCCCTTCCTGTATTTTCCATGGCAATGCGTTTTGAGTTAAATTGATAGCCACCCTCACCAGCCTCTGACTTCAGAATGATGTCACCCTTCCTTAATACAATCACATGGTGAAGACCCACCACCACCACGACCAACTGGACCACTGGCTACCAGCAACCTATGTTCAACCTGCTACTCCTCTGAGTCCCATGGCGGGGTGTCCTCTTGGGCCTGCTCACACATTTCTACTCCTCCCCCTCCTCCTGGCCAGGACCATTGCCCACAAGACCATTTGGTGGCTTTTACCCACTGCCATACAATGTTTCTGATGTTGAGATCAGAGACCAGCCCTCCCTGCAACCAGTGATCTATGTGGCTTCCTACATCCTAAAGCAAGTGTGCTTGGTCTGAGCATCTCAAAAAAAAAAAAAAAAATCTCACTTGAGCTGCTTCAGTCTGTACTTCTTTCTCTGTCATGGTTCAAAGTACAGATACATAGCATCCCTCTTGGGATTCTCCTGTCTTCTCCAGCTCTCTACCTAGAACCCATCGCCTCTCTCCTTATTACAGAGTTACTTGTCTGCTTGATCTTTAGGTGGACAAAGAGATGCTGAGTGGGAGTGAGGTTTTGTTTTCACATCGGGGCCCCACAAACTTGTTCAACTGGAATCAGTCAACCACCTCATCTCCACAGTGTACACTCAACCTTGGAAGAACTGGGAATTAAGGAAGAGGACTATTTAAATTGCATTTTAGAGAAAGAATAGAGATACAAAACCTCTGGCAATACAAATTTTTCAGGTATGAGAATCTGTCCTGGGGGGTGTTGGTCTGTGTTATGGTTTGGATGTGAGGTGTCCCCCATGTGAGATGGTGCAAGAAGGTTCAGAGGAGAAATGATTAGGTTGTCAGAGTCTTAACACAATCAGTGATTTAATTCCATGATAGGACTGAGTGGTAACTGAAGTGGTAGGGTGTGGCTGGAGGAGGTGGGAATTGGGGCGTGGCTGTGGGGTATATATTTGTATTTGGCTAGGGGAGTGTCTCTCTCTCTCTCTCTCTCTCTCTCTCTCCTTTCTGATCATGATGTGAGCTGCTTCCCTCCGCCACACCCACCCGCCATGATGTTCAGACTCGCCTTGAGCCCAGAAAAATGGAGCCAGCCTCCTATGGACTAAGACTTCTGAAACCCTGAGCCCTCAAATAAACTTTCCCTCCTCTAAAATTGTTCTGGAAGAGTTTTTCAGTCACAGCAGCAAAAAAGCTGACTAAAACACATGGTCTGCATGATAAGTTGGATGTGTTAGTAGAAGAGTATTTTCATCAAAGCTCCGGGGGTCTGAAAGGACAGCCATGACTATATGGAACATTTTTTTTTTCACAACCATGCAGAACAGAATCCAAATGAAACCTGCCACTTTCCCTACTTGAGTGTTCAGACAAAGCACTAAGGAGGAGGAAATTATTTCTTGAGACCTTACGAGGATCAGATGGGGGGTGGGTGAAAAGCAGAGAGATTGCTTTAAAGAGTCTGAGGCAAGGAAGGACATGTTCATTGTCAGAGAGAGAGTCGATGCAAAAGAAATTGGAGCAGAAATGTTGAAGCAGAAGCTACTGCAAATGATTCTCATCAGAGAATCTTCCCAAGGTGAGAAGCAGTATATTCCAACAGCATACTCTCACGGCCACTTGAAAACAAGACTTCCTCCAGCCACTTCCTGCCCTAATATTTTTCAAGAAATTACCCAAAAAATTTATATATATATATATATATATATTTTTTTTTTCAACTAACAGCATATTTTGCTCCCAGCACAGAGCTCTGTCTGACCCACCACCTCTTCCCTCCCTATCAGGGAACTCCTTTGGCCCATGCCCTTCTTCTCCTCTGTCTTTCATTACTGACAGATCATTCTATTTACCTGCACTGCAACAGATACATGGCCACCACCCAGTCAGCAGCTTATCCAACAAAACCCATTTTGTGCCTTACCTACCCTGCTCCATTAGGGCATTGAGCCCATCCTCATCCCCAAAGGGCTGGTCCTTATTAGTGTAAGAAAATGGAGGTACCGGGGCTGGGACTATAGCTCAATGGTAGAGCTCTTGCCCCTCATATGTGAGACACTGAGTTCGATCCTCAACACCACATTAAAAAAAAATAAAGATTTTTGTGTTCACTCATCTACAAATAAAAAATATTTTTAACAAAGAAAAAGAAAATGGAAGTACCACTACCCTTGACCATGACTAATGTAGGCAGGAACATATGATATGATTCTGGTTAATGAGATAGAAGTGAAAGTTTAGGGAGCCATTTATTATTATTATTATTATTATTATTACTATTGATAAAAAGAGACACAGAAGCTAAAGTTTCTCCCTTTCTGACTCGACATTGTTGGGTCTGCTGCTGGTGCAAAAAACTAAGGAGCCAAACTAATGATAAAAGGGCAAAAAGATGGAAAGGGCCTGGGTCTTTGGGAAAAGCCCAACTATTAAGCTTGGAGAGACATCCAAACTTGAGGATTTTTTTGTTAATAATTTTTTTAATTATAGATGGACACAATATCTTTATTTATTTATATTTATGTGGTGCTGAATTTTGAACCCAGTGTCTCACGCATGCAAGGCAAGAGTGATTTACCACTGAGCTATTACCCCAGTCCCCAAACTTGAGGATTTTAATTGTTTAATTCATTTTCAATTGGCATCAGAGAAGGAGTTGGGGGCTCTCCAACTCTCTCCTTTTTTTTTTTTAATTTTTCAATTTCTATTATGAACCGAAAGGTAGCACTAATAATTGCTGATGGGTTTAAACACAGCTCAACCCTTAATATAGAAATGAGACCCTTAACTTTTAAAGTGAAAAGAGACATGGAATTTCAAAGCTGTGGTTCTACCTGTCAGAGATCATATGAGTTTTTCAAGGTTGGGTTTTGCTTTCCAGATTCCAACACTTCTCTGTTCACCCCTCCAAATTGCTCACCAAAATTTGTACTCTCAAGGAGTCAGAACCAAATGGAGAATTCAGCACAGCTGCATAAATATGGAAGAAGAGCCCAATAACCAGGGTGGCCACATGCCCGGTTTGCCTGGGACATGCCTAGTTCATGCCTGTTTTCCAGGAGTGTCCTCTCCTTTCACTTCTGTGATGCCTGGCTTGGGTGATGGCTTATATGCTTCCCTGCTGAGAATCCTAGTGCAGAGTTCTAGTACAAGCTGGTTCAGAGAAGGCAGTTCAGGGTGGAAACCCAAGTAGATGATTGATTCTGGCTCACCAACTGACTCCACTTGAACCTCAGGTACTTAAACCTGCAACCTCCGACCTTAGGCAGTGAACACAGACTAGTAAGACAGGTGAGCCTTGCCAGGTATGTGTTTGGCATGGAGTAGAAAGTGAAAGAGGAAAGGGGTGGCTGGCCTGGCCTGTCAATCTTCCCACATGGGCTTGGGAAGGGCACATGGAAACTTACTAATGTGCCCTCACCCCTAACCACATGGTGACCCTCCCACTGATAAAGGGGACCCAATCAGCATCTGGGGAATCTGACCACTGAGATCATCAACTCTTCCTCCCTTGGAGGGAATTAGAAGGGGAAGGAGCCTGAGGAGGCTCCAAATCCTCCTAGGGTGACTCCAAAAGCCTTTGAGACAGGCTCCTGGACACCAGGAGCACCCATGGTGTGGCCACGGAGTCTGGAGCCATGGCTCCGCCTTCCTTTTTCCACAGATGGGACAGCTCTTGATGGTGCTGTATCTGTCGGGCTGCACTACCTGGCCTCACAGACAGGTGAAGGTGGTTTGCTAGGGGAGGGATGGAGGGAGAAAAATTCCCACAGTGCAAAGTAGCGAGAGGTAAGAGGCACAGAGGACATGCAGGTGGTGCTCCCGGTGCTTGGAGGAGGAGACACAGCATCAGGGAAGACATGGTCGTGGAGGAGGGAAGGACCCAGAGAGACACTAAGATAAGGTGGGCTTCAATGGGGGGGGGGGGCGGCAGGGGAGGGCATGTGCTCTAGGGACACTTTCAGTAGCAAGCAGGGAATCTCAACCATCTCATAAAGAGGCGCCTTCCTACGGGGAAATACAGGAAGTACTTGAACTAAAATGAAAATGGGAGACTTGGTCACTGAAATGATTCCGGGGCCTGACCTCCACTTCCGTTTCCGTTTCCGGTTTTGTTTTGTTTTCCTTCTTTTTGCAGGTTTTCTCCAGTTCCCTCTCTGTCCCCTCTGCTCCCACTCTGCCATGGAGTTTGTTTTTGTTGTTGTTGTTGTTGTTGTTGTTAATAGCAAACACAGACCATGAACTGTGTGCCAGGTATCCTAAGGTCTTTAAACAATACTAAACGGGGTAACCTCCCTAATAGCTCTGTGAGATAGGACTATTATCATTCCCACTTTATAAGTAAAAAATAGGGTGAGTGACTTGGCTAAGGACATGCGCCCTTGGGTGAGGCCAGGACTCAAACACCAGTTGTTCCATCTCCAGAGCCCTTGCCATACAATATATTTCCAGGGCTCTGCTGGCTCTTTCTTGATCCATCCAGCAGATGCACATCCTGGTTAGTAGCCCAGGATGTGGTCTGAGGGCAAACTCTTCCCAACAGTAACAGTTCTAAGTTGTGCCAATCAGATATCCTAGCTAGACAAAAGGCCAGTCAGTAGAGGGAAGAGGAGGGCAGACCCATAGCAAGTACCCAGGTCTAGAGTGGAGAGGCCACAGTTCCTTCAGATGAAGTCCCAGAGGTGTTTTACACTGTTTCTGGCCTTGATAGACTTACTTCTGTGGTTTTACAGGATAAGATCTTAGGCTTCTCTTGGCTTCCAAGGTATATTCAACCTTGCAGTCAGTACCTATCCTCACTCTTAGTTTGAGGTCGTATGAGGGAGCTTGGTTCTCTTGGAATCCAGAGAGCTGCACCTTGACTGTCTACACCACAGATCCCAGAAGGACTACTACTAGTCCTGGCTTGGTGACCACAAACTCACCATGTGCATCCTCTTCCTTTCAGCTGTAGTTACACAACTGCAGACCTGTGTGTGGTTAACTGGAACAGAAAACAGGTGGAAGGAGAGTCACTGTCTCATACAATGTGTCTGGCTGTGAAAAACACGAGAGAGGGTAATCCTAAGCACTGGGGACTTGGGTGGCTGTTGCTAAACACCATTCATGCACTAAAGGGAGAAAAATTAATAATGTGAAGGCCCGAGGGCCCCCATAGTAATGGTTAAGGAAACTCATCTCCAGTAGCCCAAGGGAACAGGGAGCAGAGAAGCGGCCTTGGGACCTGATTGTAACAGCAGCAGAACTTCAGAGAATTGATTTCTCAATCCAGTCGAACTCTGAGAGGAGAAGAGTGGGACTCTGAGGTTGGGATGGGAATATCTAGGTAGATGTCCTTGAAGAACTCGAACTTTCCCTCCCTGGCCCACTGAAACCCCTGGGCCTGCAGAAATGGCTTGCAACCCCCTCATTAAAGGAAGGACCTCCACCTTGTTGGTGATGACACAGAAGTCCCAGATAGAAGACTTTTTTTTTTTTTAAACCAGAGATTGAACCCAGGGGCATTTAACCACTGAACCACATCCCAAGTCCCTTTTATTTTTTTATTTTGAGACAGGGTATTGCTGAGTTGCTTAAGGTCTTGCTAAGTTGCTGAGGCTGGCTTTGAACTCATGATCCTCCTGCCTCAGCCTCCGAGCTGCTGGAATTACAGGGGTGTACCACCGCTCCTGGCCCAAACAGGAGACTTACTAAGACAATAGTTACCCTCCTCAGGATCTGCCTCCACAACCTCTCCACACCACCAGCCCTACAACAAGGTTAAATCTTAGCATAGACTAAATGGGGAAGTGCTGGACATGGTAAGGAAAGAGAGGGATTATGTTTTGAAGGAGCTACAGTTCTTAGTTACTATGTACCAACAAGATCTGGGAGAGTGTGCCCAGAAAAGCCACACGGTGCTGGATTAAGCTGGCCAGGAACAAAGTATTTGGTCAACTATGAAGTATTTCCATTGCAATTAAACAATTAAAACTGGAGCAATGACCAGCGGTAGGCCTACGGTCCCAGTAGAACCACTGAACATGAACCTGGGTTACAGGGGGTATTATCTGACGCTGGTGTTTCCCATCCTAATAGGGGAATGATGATGGCTCTTGGTCCCAAGAGATCTGGCTATTTCTCTTTCCACACTGTACAATCACCTGAGTGAAGTTTCCCTGGATCCTCCTGTCAGGGATTGGGAATCACTAATGGATTTGATTGACATAGGTTTGCAGGGTTCTGAAAACTTGCTCAGGTCTGGAAACTGAGTGAAGGATTGTGACTGTATATTCAGATGGATGATGTCGGTTTCCTCATCCTTAATCACTTTGGTCATCCTTGATCATTTTTTAGGTACTTTTGGCATTTCGACTTCACTTAATGTGGGCATTGCTTTTTCTAAGCTTCCAAGAGTCAACTCAACAGGGTATCAAGACGAGCCCCCAGAACCTTCTCTGGGTGTTCAATCCTGTTAAATGTTAATATCAACAAATTCTTCTGAATCCTGTTTATATTATGAAGTACAGTTGCTCAGAAAGGATGGAAGCAGGCAAATATTGAGCAACTGGCCACCCCAAAGAAGATCCGTGATGATATGTGAGGTCTCTTGAGCTGGAGAATGCATGGTTCTTGTGTCACAATTGAGACTCCCAAGCTCCAAGTGACAGGACATCACTACAATCTGGGCCCTTGGCACATGGAGAAGTGGTTCCCAGTGCAGCCTGTCCCAGCACATGCTTGGGCCTTCACAGAAGCAGCCAGCTTTACCACCGAGCCACATTCCCTGCCCCTCTTGAGTTTATAAGTATTTTAAAGTCCAGTAGTGGAAGCAAGAAGGACACAACTAACAAATGTGGGTGCGGGAGTCGGGAAATCTGATAAGATCTAATGCTACATTCCCAAGGAGAGGGGAAGGAATCTCCAAGCTTTCATGTGTGGGAGGAGTTAGGATCTGTTGCTATCACAGAGTACCTGAGACTGGGAGACTTATGAAGAAAATGAGTCTAGAAGCTGAGTCTGAGTCTAGAAGTCAGACAGCTGAATCTGGTTGGCATCTGGTGAGGGCCTTGTGCTGCTTCAACTCATGGCAGAAAGTGAAAGGGCAAGCAGAAGCTTGGGGAAGAGAACAAACATGAGGGGTGGCCATACTTGAGAACAACTGCCCTCTTGGTAACTAAGTCAAAGGAACTCAAGAGAAGGATTAATCCACTCATGAGGGCTCCACTCGCACATCCCAAACACCTCCCTCTAACCCCCACTTCTCAACACTGTCACATTGAGGAATTAAGCCTCCACCTGAGTTTTGGTTTTGACAAACCACATAGAAACCCATAATTCCCACCCTGGACCTCCCAAACTCATGTCCTTCCACATACAAAATACAATCATTCCATCCCAATAATAGTTTCAAAGTCATACCTTATTTCAGCATCAAAAGTCCAAAGTTTCATCTGAGAATCGAGGCAGACTCCATCCAGCTGTGAGCCTGTGAAGTCAAAGCAAGTTATCCACCTCCCACATACAGTGACAGGCCAGACAGGGCGGACATTCTCATTCCAACAGTGGGAAAGAGGAAGAAAAAAAAAAAGAAAAAGAGCAAGGAGTCTCAACCCAGTCTAAAATTCATCATGGCAGACATTGTATTTTTATGTCTGGAAGACAATCTTTCCTTCCATGCGCCACCTCCTGGACACACTGGGGTGGAAGGTGGATCCCAAGGTCTCTGGTAGCCCTGTTCCATGGCTTTGCTGAGCTCAGCCCACATGGCTGCTCTCTAAAACTGAAGTCACCTCCTCTTGCCCTCAACTTTCCTAGGCAGGTGTTTCATGGTGCCCATGGCTCTACCTTTCTGCTCCTGGTGATGGTCTATACCCAGGGCTCTACTAGGTATTGCCCAAGAGGGGAATCTCTGTGATGGCTCTGTTCCTTAACAGGTTTCTGCCTGGTCTCTCATGGTGCCACATCCATTCAGTACAATATATGAAATCCCACTGGAATCCGCCATGACTCCATGGCTCATGCATTCAGTGCCCCTGCAGAATTAAATTAGCATCACATGGATGTGACCTGCCGAGGCTGACTGCTTGCATCTCCATACTGGTGGCTTGAACTGTACTTGAGGCCACCTGAGTCACAGCTGGAGCAGCCAAGGAACACTGCACCAGGATTTGAGGAGCAGAGACCCAAGACAGTCCTGGGCAGTAAGTCATAAAGGACACCCTAAACCAGTCACCTGAGACCATTCTGCCACCCTAGAATTCTGGGCCTATGATGGAAGTGGCAGCCTGGAGAATACCTGAGACATCTTCAGGGGCTTTAACAATCGGTCCCTTGGCCACCCTCAGCATTCTCTGCCCAACTCACTTTTTTTTTTTTTTTTGCTCTTTACATGGCCAGGCTGTGAATTTTTCAAGTTTCTATGCTCTGCTTCCCTTTAGTTATAAATTCCACACTTGTGTCATCCCTTCCTTCACTCCTTTTATTAGATATGGAAAATGACAAACCCCAAAATAGTGAGGCCTGGGAAAAGGGAGAGAAAAAGAAAGCCATACATTGATAGCATTGATTCCGTCCCAATAAATTCTTTCCCAGTGACAAGACAGGCCCCAGGGAGGAGATGTCCATCAAGTCTGGAATGGCAGTCTCTGGGAAGAGGCCAAAGCCTCTTGATTGATCCTTCTCTAAACAAATCCTTTCCCAGATACCAACCACTGACCCCAGTCCCTCCATCTGGTCCAGTAAGATAAATCCCAGACACTGACCACTGACCCCAGACCCCCTCCCATTTCACCCAGTAAAACAGATCCCAAATTCTTGAGTGCTCAAGCTGACATGCTCACTAATTAAGTCACCTCTCAGTATTCTATATAAGCCTAGTCCCCTCCTTTGTCCAGTAGCTCATTTTCCACCAGGAAAGTGGGTCCATCAGAGGCATGACTCTTTGCGTTCGCCCCCTCCTTTTGTGCTGACACCTTCATTTCCATGTTAGCAATTAAAAGCAGCCATCCAGTAGCCTGAATGCTTTGCTTAGAGATTTCTTCCACCAGAAATCCCGGTTCATCACAGGTAAATGCTGCCTTCTCTAGGACATGGATGCAATGCAGGTAAGATGGCCTTGGCTCCAGTTCCCATTTCCATCTGTGATTCAAGACAGAATGGCCTCTCATCTCCAAATTTCTAGTAGCATTCTGATAAAAAGCTGGTCGCAACCTTTATGGAATCTTGCAGAATTTCCAAACTTTCCCCAGTCTTCTTGTCTTGGGAGCCCTCACCAGAATCACGTGAATGGTTCATTTACGGCATTCTGGGTTTTTTCTAAACTCTTCCAACCTCTGTCCATTCCCAGCTCTGTGACTTCTTCCCCAAGTTTAGGTATGTCTATCGCAACACTCTATGTGGGACCAATTTCTCCCATTGTCCCTTTTCTCTCAAAGGGAGGGAGCAACACACCCCAAAATAAAAACATCACATAGCAAACTATGTGTTTGAATCATTTGGAATGAAAAGTAACAACCACTTCTGGCATCCTGAGGTCTTTCTTGTTCAAGATCTTCCCTAGACCTTGCTCAAGTTTGAGGAATGAATAGAAAGGTCGCTCCAAAGAGTGGGGGCCTTGCACACCTGGCTCCACCCCTCCTGCAAGCTTCTCCCTCCAGCCTCCTCTCCCCTCCCCACTCCTTCTCCCTGGAAAGCCTATAGGGCTGGTGAGAGGACTGGCTTTGGTACCTCCACAATGAAGGGCAGGCGTGTGATGTCAAAAAGATGCTTCTGGCCCCAAAGCTGGTGGGGTCCCTCCTGGCTGGCCCTGGACTGGTTAGCCTGTTTTGGAAATGGCTCTGACACCTGACACTGTATCCCCCACCCCCCCCCCCAGAATCCTGACTGGGAAAGTAAGAATATGTAAATATTAGAAAGACAAAAGATTGTTAAGTGCCTTCATTTGAGAGGGAGGAGGGGCTAGAACCATCTGGAAAGAGGAACTGGAAACTCAGATCATTATTTCAGCTGCAATCCCTCATTTTGAAGTGGGCTCATTAACCAAGGCCCCAAGAATACCAGATAAGCCCCAGCAAAGGGTCAGGGCTTATCCAGGGCTCCTTCTCCTCCCACAAGACCCCCGCACTCCCTTTGATGCTTCTGTCTACTTTCTCCCCTGTACAGCAAGGACACTACTTAGGAGCCCCTGTGAGCTTTGGGCATTAGCTAATTAGTGAGCGACCACAGCCACAAGTGTCACTCTCAACAGTAATTACAGACTGGGGTGTTCCTTCTGCCCAGCCCCAGTCGCTGCTGATCATTTTTTAAAACTAAGAGCAGAAAATTACTGTTTGCCTTCTAGGGGTGGGGCAGCCTCTGGGAGAACGCCCACATTTTAGAGTTATGGGTCCTTTCATTCACCAAAATTTCTGGAACAGTAACTTTTGAAGAGTGCCCGCGAGTTTAGGACTTTGTTTCCCAAAACGCTCCTAGAAGTGCCCCCAGTGGTTCCTTTTCCTCCCTACAGATTGGAGTTGCAGGATCCTGGCATTGAGAACCACAGGATCTGGTGCCTGGCATATCCAGGTCCATGTCACCCCAGACCTTCAAGACAGCTTTATGGGGTCAGAATCCTTCATGGGGACCACACTTCTGGTGGCACAGAGCACCTCCCTGCCTCACTGTTTGGAAGATATTTCTACTTTTTTGTCCCCAACCCAGAAATGCAGACCCATTTATCCATGTTTCTGGGAAGACTAGAAGTCTCCAGTATGAGCAAGTGACTTGTCCACAGTTTCCAGCTGCTATACACCAGAATTTATCCTGTCCCTTCTGCCACCAGAGCCCACCAGGCGAGAGCTCTGCTGGGTCAACGGTACCTTCCCACCAGAAAAGCCCGCTTGTAGTTTTTATCCCTCTAATGCATCTTATGCAGTCTCCTTTCTCCTTTCGTTCTTTCCTTCTGGTGAATCTCCATCTGAGGCCCTCTGGAAAATGAACCATATCTCTTCTGCTTTCCCAGCCCCAGCCCCTGAGACTTGGAACTCAGTTTAAAAGAAAAATTGCATCTATAGGCTGGTGAGAAAACTGGCTTTGTGGTACCTCCACAATGAAGGGCAGATGTGTGATGTCAAACAGATGCTTCTAACTCCAAAACTGGTGGGGTCCCTCCTGCCTGGTCCTGGACTAGTTAATCTGTTTTGGAGATGGCTCTGACACTGTGTCCCCTGCATCCCGGGACTGGAAGTACGGAGTCCTCCTACAACTAGGTTTTCAGTCCCACCAGGCGTCTCTCAGCATGCCCAGCCCTTGGGGGGGCGGGGGGGGGGTGACACCAGTGTCAGCACAAAGCAGGCTTCATATTAAGCTCCACTGTCTTTTTCTTTCCAGATTCCCAGCTCCCTGGGGGCAGCCCTCCACCCTAAGAGAAACTGAGAGGACATGAATCAGCACATTCTTGCCCGCCTGACTCGCCCTGCCTGCCTGGGATCACGATCAGCCAACACCCATCCCAAACACGCTGGTTGCACTTCCAACCGGCCCTCTAGCTTTTAAGGGTGGCACCTGGTTTGTGGTTCTGCTGAGGCTCACACCCTCTCTGCAGCTTTAACCCTCCCACAAGTGGGCAGAAACTAAAAGCACCTGAAAGCACTTCCAGCTCTCCAGAGGCAGGTAAGTGAGGACTGGTTTGTATCCTGCATGGTTTTCAAAGGGCTAGTGGCTGCTGTTTATAATAAGAAAAAAAGAGACAAAGAATAGCAACAGTGTAATTAAGTACTTGTGGGTTTGCTTGGCAGGGGGCAGGGAATGTTGCAAGGGGTCTGGGGTTGTGGCTCTCCCTTAGCATGTGCGGGGGGAGCTTTGGTTTGATCCTCAGCACCACATAAAAATAAATAAAATAAAAGTATTTTGCCCAACTACATCTAAAAAATAAATATATATAAAAAAAGAGTGTTGCAATTTTACACAAAACTCTTGCTCTGAGCCTCCTAGTAGGCAAGGGGAAAGTAGTTTATGCTGTTCTCATTATCAAATGAAAGAAAGTATACGATATCTTCCCAGGGACCCAAACTCTGAGCAATTGTTTCTAACCCAGAGAGAGGCTTCAGAAAAATAATCGTGAAGGGGAGAGAGAAAAGAACATTTACTCCTAGCCCTGATACTTTGACTACTAACCCCAATTATCACTGGGTTGCAACATCAAATAAGCAGGAGCAGTCTCATTCATGCAAAGGTTTACAATATAGGCAGTTATTTTCCCTGCAGCAGTTTCAATCTAGAAGCCTACAAAAGTGCAAGTCCAGACCTATGGAATTGGAATCTCTGGAAGAAGAGACCAGGAATCTGCATTTCCCTTGGAATTCTTGGGCACCCTAGAATTGCAGAGCTGATTGAGAACTTCCATACACTTGGAAACTACATTCCAAATTGGACCCTCGGAGAGCAGCTCCCCTTTCCTACTTACTATGACTTTGAGCAGCCAATGAGGTCACGGCTCATGGGGACCATGTCACACCTGCTCACACTCCTCCTCCCTGCCTCCCACCAGGTTCACTCAAGTCCTCTGAGAATGATATGCCAAGATGAGACATGCAAAGCTGTCATTGGAGGAAATGCATGAGTGACAGGGAGTAGAGAAGAAGCCGAGAGCACTGCATTGAGAGTCTGGCCCCAACGAGGGTCACCGGGTTCAGCAAATAAATAACCCAGATGCCCAGATAAATATGAATTTCAGATAAGCAACAAATGCACACACACACACACACACACACACCATTTCACACTATTTGGGACATACTTATTGTTTGTTGTTTACCCAAAGTTCAGATTTCCTTGGGCATCCTGCATTTTTTTTCTGACAACCATAAAGCTCTGAGTGCAGGGGAGAAGGAGGCTGAATAAGAGCATGCTGCCGTGCTGTGCTGTCCAAGGAAGATTTCAGTGAGGCCATCGGATGGGTCCTGGAACCAAACAGAGGGCTACATCTGAGGAGCCCCTATCTCCCAAGGATACTCCCACTTAGTATTCCCACTGTGCTCAGTCTTGATGGAGCCACAGGAAACATGGTCTCTATACAAACCCGGAGGCAGATGTAAGAGCCAGGGGTAGGAGCCCTTGGCCAGTGTGCACCCCGTGACTAGAGGCTTACAAGGTACACATGCACCAGTCCCATGCCCATTGGACACCATTGGACACCCGTGTTCAAACCTTGGGTCAGTCACTTCAAAATGAAGTTAAAAACAACTTCTCTGCTCCAATTTTTCCAGCCACCTTGCAGATACTCTGGAAAGATAAAGAGGGGCTGAAGCCCAGTACTCCCGCCCCCCAGAGCAAAGGTTGTATGTGGGCTGAGAGGACTGTCCTTTGTCCCACTGGAGTCTCTCTCAGTTGGGCTGCATCTTCTGGTCAGGGACACTCTGCCTCAGCCCTGTGGCGACACCCCCAACCTCAGGGGGCAGATGCAGTTCCACAGAATTCCTTTCCCTCAAATGTGGGATCCGGGGGGGGGGGGGGGGAACCAAATCCCACAGGTCTCAGAGTGTCACACATACCTGGGAAAGGGGATGTGTTCTGTGTGCCAAGCCCCACGTGGAGAACGTGGCATTCCACAGGACTCCAGAGACCAGCCAAGGAAAGTGGAAGAGCTGGGGATCAGCCTGAGATCTTGATACCCATCTCGGGAATCAGGAATGGGTCCTCATTCCCCTGGTGCTGAAGATTAAACACCCAAGAATACGTAGAAAGCAAGCTTTATCTAAGAGAGGACAGTGACAGAATTCTCTAGAGAGAGTGGAACCCAAAGCTGGGTACCCGTGAGAGGGGATGTGCCTTGCTCTTTTATAAACCCCCCAGAACCCCCCCACACTTTTACTTTCTTCTCCCTGTGCGCCCTCAGGGCAGGGAGGAGCAGCACAGGGGTCATCACTTGTCTTGGGAAGTGTGATTCCCAGGGGTGTTAACAACCCATTGTCTTTTCTGTGAAAACCAGCCCTCATCTTCTCAACCCCCATCATTCATTACTGTCAGGCCTTTCACTCCCTGCCTCAGTTTGTGGAGGAATGTGACATTTCCTGTCCCCTCAGGCCAGGCAGGGCTGCAGACAGATTGCTTTTTTTTTTTGGCAAAGAAAACATGCGGGGAGTCAGAACAGTGGGCTCATTTTATAGAATTATTCTCTTAACCTTGTGTTCCCACCATGCTCATCTAGATGTCCTCTTACACTCTGGTGCCCTGAAGCCATGTTCTGGGTGGCACAGAGTATCTCCCTGCCTCACTAGTTGGAAGATATTTCTCCTTTTTTTTTCCCCCCCAACACAGACCCTGTTATCCGGTTACCACTGTGACCACACAAGGCAGCCCTCCAGGACAGGACAACCCGCAGAGCACAGAAGGGGAGGCTCTGCCCCAGCCTGGTGCTTAAATGTGGCTGATGGGGATGGCCGAGCCTGGGACACTTTGCCTAAATGCCCTGCAGGGGGGAAAGTGCACTTTCAAACCAAGCCACAAGTTCCAACTTGCACTCTTCCTGGGACCATGTCCCCAGCCTAAGGCAACCTAAGTGGCATTCCTTCCCTGGATTCCTGCAGGCAGTCCCTGTTTACCCCGTTCTCAGGGCCAGGACCTCACTCACATTCTGTGCCCCTCATGAGCTTTGCTGGGCTGTTCTGCTTGTCTGCAGTGCCCTCTCCTTGTGTCACTGTTCAAACATGTCCTAAACCATTGTTTATGTGGATGGCAGTGTGGTTAAGGGTGTGGGGTCAGGCTCTGAAATCCCAGGTTCCCTGTTCTAGTTCTGGCTCTGCTGCTGAACAAATATGTGAATGGGAGCAAGTTATTCAACTGTGCCTCCATGTTCTGACCTGTAAAATGGAGCCAGGGACACCACAGAAGGCTGTTACGAGAACAAAACCAGATAAATGATACGTCAAGCACTTAACAAAGGGCCTGGGAATAATAGACAATAATAAAGGATGATCTGTCTATCCATCCTGGAACAACCAGGTCCCAGTAGGTGAGAACTGGCCCCAAGGTGCTGTGAAAGAGGCAGGATCCAGGACTCCCCAGAGTGCAATTTACTGGGGCCTTACAGAGAGAAGGGGGTTCCTGGGCAGCAGCAATACCAGTGGACTCCTGAGGCTTACAAGGAGGTCAGACAAAAGTGACTTCATCCAGGCAGAAATGGACCTGGTTTATCTTAAGCCAACATCAAGGACATTGGGCACATTGCTGCCACTGTTGGCTCCAAGGTCTGGGTCTAAAGCTCTATATGCCACCATCATGGCTTTGTTTATTTGCAATGACTGGAAACGATGTCTGGAAAGCAGGCAGTCGACTCAAGATGGCTACAATCATGTCAAGCTGCATCCCTTTGTTACCTGTCTCTGCCTTCAGAGATGCAGTGGTGCACACCTGTAATCCCAGCTCCCTGGGAGGCTGAGGCAGGAGGTTTGCAGGTTTCAGGCCAACCTGGCAACTTTAGTGAGACCCTGTCAAATAAAACAATAAAATAAAAACAGCGAAAGGCAGAATACTCCTGGGCTCAATCCCCAATACCATGAACTAAAAAAAAAAAATTTAAGGGCCATGAGCCATTCCAGGTTCTGGGGATTCTGGGGTACCTATGACGTAGACACTGTTTTTCATGGATGAGGATTCACTTGCTTGTACCTTATCGAGAGTGGTAGAATATGGTGTGCAAAAAAGGGAGGGCAAATAGACTGCTTCTAGCTGAGAAGCTTCTAGCTTCTTCACATGGAGCATTAGTTTCTGATCCCCACCTCTCTTTCCAGCTGTGGAAAGACTTGGGGGCAAATTCACTTCCCAGTGCTGTTGGAAAGACAAAAGGACTTCAGGTAGGATAAAGCCAGTGCCTATAGACAAGAGATATTAGAGACAAATAGGCGCTTCCGGTGCAAAGGAATGGCTTTTAAGTGATGGAATGTCAGGCACCTGTAGGCAGAGGACAGCTGCATTTGGAGTTGGGCTGCCAGGGAGCTGGATGTCAAGTTCCCTGGGACCCAACTTTGACAGGTCTCACATAATGCTGACCCTGGGCTTGGCCAAAGTCCCATCGGTTCTAAGGGAAAAATCTATAGAGGGACAGAGTCAAGGGTTCTCCATAAAATAAAGCTTCCTTCAGGAAAATCTGGATCTGGAACTCCACCAGACACTTGCACGTCATACAGCAGCTTGTTTATGATTCCAGCAGCTCTGTCCCGCTGGGCTCATTCAACCTGGTTTATAGACGAAGAAGCTAAAACTCAGAGGCAGGCCACCTGCTCAAGGACACAGGGTCCATTCATAGCAGGGCCAGGATTCCAACCCAGAGGAGATGGGCTCCAACATCCAGGGCCTCCCATACAGCTCATTCCCTGCCTGGGCAGGGCTTCCAGGCCATTTTTTGGACAAAATTCATTTTTCACCACTAAGATCTTGTTACAGAGATCTCAGTGTTGAGCCCTGAAGCTATGCATGTGCTGGGTTTTCCAGTTTTCCGGTCCTACTCAAGTTCCATCTTAATTGTGCAATATTTACTGCCTGTTAAGTCTTTGTGAGAGCTGCTCATCCCCAGTTCATGGTCATGAGGTTTCCCCTTACGGGAATCAAGTACATCTTTATGAACACCCCAACATAGCATAGCACAGTGTGGGGGGACAAAGTTGGTGTTCCATCAATGGTTGTGGAATAAAAGAAAAATGACAGCTGTTACTTATTGCATGCAACAAATCTTTCTCTTCTGTACTATCTCACTTGACCTTGACAATGACCTCTGAAGCCACAAATGGACCCTTGTCTCAGGTCCACTCGCAGTGAACCTATTCATGCAGCAAATCCATGATCATTTCCCCAGTCCTCAAATGTGTGATGCAAATGGATACCCCTGGGAGCAAAATTCCCTCGTTGGTTCTCTGGCCTGTGAGGCCAGAGCTGCTGTCATAGGACCAAATAGGCCCTGGTCCAACCAGCCTCCACTGAAGCCTTCAGACTTCTCCCCCAACTCAGGTGAGCAAGAAACAGGAAATTATCTTTCTGTAATTTAACACAACTTCCTCTGAAGTCCCCCCCCCCTTTTTTTTTTTTTTGAGGTGGTGGATGCTTCGCTTGGAGTAGAGTCCCTGTTTGGGGACTCACGCTCAGTCAAAGGCCCCTCAAGAACCCCCTAGAAGCTCCTACAGAGCCAGCCAAGGTCCCACCAGCATCAACCATCATGGGTGTCAATCCTCCGCTGTGTGAGGGAGGGAGCCCTCAGCTGCTTCCTCTCCGGCCTTCTGGCTGCCCCAGCTGGTACCACAGAGGTGGAGCGAAATAAAGATGGTGGCTGTTTTATCTCCTAAGTGTTGGCATGTCTGTTATGTTGTCATAAGGGACTAGAGGCTGTCCTCCGAGGATGGGCACTGACCCAACTCTTGACAGCCTGTAGCCCAGCACAGTACCTAGAACATTCTAAATATTCCTTACCTGTCAGGTGTTTATTCTGTTGTTTCCAAATTGAACAACCCCAGTTCTGAATGGTGGTACTGAGCTGTAGACACACAGATAAATGGCTGTGCCATCCAGACAGAGGGAATGAAGGAAGGCTTCGCAAGATGAAGGCCTTTGGCCTACACCCTGGAGGTGAGGAAGCAAATTTTCAGAGCAAAGGGCAGCACTACTCACAGGTGCTGAGCTGGGAGGTGCCTCAGGCCCCACTAGCAATCCTGGTTAAGGATTGGTGGTACTGAGCCCAGAAACCAGGTCTCCTGGGTCCTGCTGTTGAAAGTGTCCCCTCTTCAGGTTACCCAGGGGTTGCCCTCAGGCTGGGGAGCTATACCCACAGCTCTCCTCTCCCTAACCTGCACCGGTCTGAGGGTTTGATATCTGCTCCCCTGGAGTTTGTCGATTCTTAAGGCCTCCAGTGAGCTGTGTGTTTGCACATCCCTATCTCTCCATCCCCCACCTCAGCCCTGCAAGGCCCAGAAGGTTATTTGCACCAACTCGCTGCCTAATGGGCACTGGAGTCCGACTGGGCACCCACAGACAGACCTCATCACTCCCTCATCAGTTAACCCTTCCCTCTTGTTCTACCGCCAGTGTCAGGCCTTCCCCTGAGGACCATGGTTTAGAGCCAACTTCCAAGGTATGCAGTTACACTGTATGTTTGTAAATCATAAATGAAAGATAAGTAGGATATGGAAAAATCTTGCAGATTAAGAAAACAATTACCCACAACCCCACCAGCCCCGCCCTGACAGTGATAACCATTGTGTTCATCTCTTTTGGATTTTTTTTTTCCAAACCTTCCAGTATTTTTGGAACCTGTTATAGTTGTACTTTACATTTAACTGTGAAGGCTGAGTTTTCCATTTAACATTGCAATGTGTGCTTTTTCATAGCTTGCTTTCTTTTTTTTTTTAATATTTATTTATTTTTAGTTCTCGGCGGACACAACGTCTTTGTTTGTATGTGGTGCTGAGGATCGAACCCGGGCCGCACGCATGACAGGCGAGCGCGCTACCGCTTGAGCCACATCCCCAGCCCTCATAGCTTGCTTTCTTAATGAGCACATAGCAGTACTAAGGGGCTGGACCATATTTCATCTATTTAGTTGGGTGTTTAGAAAACATCTTCCTGCCTAGAGCTTTTCCTGAAAACAGAATTATTCCTTAAGATAGATTCCTAAGAGGAATGACTGGGGTCAGAAGTTGTGGGGATAGTGATACCCACAATTCTCTGGATACCCTTTTGTCAAATGATCACAGTGACTTTTTTAAAATTTGAATTACTATTGTGATTGTTACTGTTGTTATGAAGGATCAAATGATCCATGTAGAAAATTTGGAAAGTTGAGAGAAATGAATAAAAATCACCCACATTTATCCCCCCACAAAGATGATCAGTAATTATCATTGTACAGCAGTAATGTTGGTATATTTGTTTTCAGCCTATTTTTTTTTATGTAAGTGTTAGGGTTTTTTGTTTGTTTCAGTACATTTGTGAATTAACATAATTATGATGATGCTCTAAATAAATTAGAGATCATAATTTTCCTCGAGCATAACAGCTAAGCATTTTCCACTTTATTGCAAACTCTTCATAAATATCAAATTTAAGAAATGCATAATTTCCCATTGAGTGGATATATTCTCATTTACTTGCCCATTATCCTATTTGGGGACACTTACACTGATTCCAGATTTTTGCTTTTAAAAACATTCGGCATGAATAAATTTGCAAGTTATGGCTTGAAAAGCAATTCCTAAGTTGGTTAAGTAGAAAAATTGTGAAAACTCATCATGGAAGAGGTGACTAATTGGCCTTGATTGTGGAAAAGACTAATTTCAAAACTCCTAGATTCACAAATGGAATTTTTAATAAAAAAAAAAAAAGTGAGTTTTTTTGTTTGGTTGAAAAATTTTTTTTGGACAATCAGAGCAAACCCAGCAACAGAACACCGGTTGGGAACTCTGATGCCTGGTTCTCTGATGGCTTTGCCTCTTGCTGTGTGATCCTGGACAAGTCACACAACCTCTCCAGGGTGTAGTAGAATGAGCAGTTAGACCAGATGGCACCAGCCGGGTGCTGTGACTCCCTGGCTTTTCCCTTCCACCCACCCACACCTTGTAAACACAGCGCCTTCATTAAGCCTCTGGGGCTGCCATCTGCTTCCTGCCCCACCCTGCAGTCTGGGGCTGGGCGCTGGTGTGCAAGCAGCAGACAGGGTGCCTGCTGCAGGAGCCATTACAGACATGTTGGCTGGGAATGTGGCTCAGTGGTAGAGTGCCTGCCTGTCACAGAGCGAGGCCCTGGGTTCCATGTCCAGCACCACAGAAAAGCATACAAACAAAAACAGTGATGTTGCTTCCTCTGTTCAGACATGGGTAGATCATCAAGAAACTGATTACGTAGGAAAACAAAACAACAACCAAACAAAATATCCTGGGGGAAAAACCAGGACATAGTATGCTATCATTTGCATAAAAATAAAGAGCCAGAGATACATATTAAAAAAAAAAAATCCAAAGAGTTGAAGAGCCATGCAGCCACCACTGGCAATCACAGGGTGAAGACTTACTGTTCCTTAAAAAAAATCACTTCACTTTACACACAGACAAGACTCATTCACTACAGAGGTGTTTAGTCAGCTTTTTAACTCCTGTGACTAAAAGACCTGACGAGAAAACTTTGAGAGGGAAAAATTTATTTGGGGCACAGTTTCTGAGGTCTGAGTCCACAGATGTCCAACTCCATTCCTTTGGACCTTGAGATGAGGCGGAACATCATGGTAGAAGGGTGTGACTGGGGAAAGCAGTGGGGATATGGTACCAGGAAGCAGAGAGAGAGAGCACGACACTCACCCAGAACAGAATAGATACCCCAAAGACAGGACCCCAATCACCCACCTTCTCCAGCCTCATCCTACCTGCCTACAGCTACCACCCAATTAATGTGTATCAGGGGATTGGCCCACTGATTAGGTTAAGATTCTCTTAACCCAATCATTTCACCTCTAAATTTTCTTGCATTGTCTCACATGTGAGTTTTTGGAGGATACCTCATATCTAAAGCAGAACATTCTGCTCCTGACCCCCAAAAGCTCATGCCCATCTCACAATGTGAAATACATTTAGTCTATTTCCAAGAATCCCCATAGCCTTAACAGTTCCAGGATTGCTCAGAAGTTCAAAGTATTCACCAAGACTCGAGGCAAACTCTCAGTGTAAGCTTTGGTAAAAATGAAAATCAATACATACACATATATATGCTAAGAGTAAACATTTCCATTCTGAAAGAAGAAAAAGGGGCCTAGAAAGAAGCCACAGGACCAAAGCAAGACCAAAATCCAGCTGGACAAACAAATCCTGTGGCTCTGTGTCCAGCATCTGGGGCACACAGCATCAAGTTGTTCTCTCCAAAGGGCTTGTGTAGCTCTGCCCCTATAGCTTTGTTGGTTGCAGCCCACATGGTCTCTCTTTTGGCTTGTCTGTGTTCAATCCCTTCAGCTTTCCCTGGATGACATTCCATGGTACTGGCATTTCTTAATCCCGAAAGTCTCCACTGCAGCTTTGGTTTCCTTCTCACATCTCCACACATGGCCCTCTCAGTGGCAGCCCACAGGAACTCAAACTCTGTTACACCTTTCCTGACCTTCCAGGTCTTCCTTTGAAATCTTGGTGGAAGGCTTCATGACCCCTTAACTCCAGCATCCTGTACTCCTACAGAACCAGCACCACGTGGTTAATGCCAATGTCTACCACCATCTCAAGCAGTAATCAAGTTTCTAGGAACTCTGGCTGCAGCAGCCTCTGTAGGCCTGGGTCGCTGAGCATGATGAAACAACTTTCTGACCTTCCCTGTGCATGTAGGGTACCTAATGGTCTCTTCTCAAAGGAATTGTTTCTTTTACAACCTTGAGCCTGAGATAGGTGTGGTCTTGCCAGTTCCTAAGATGCCATCAAGTCATCTTTCCTATTGTCTCTGAGTAAAATGTTTAGCACTTCTTGAGTGGCTATAATGTCTGTAACAACCACAACTTCCCCAGCCCCGGTTTTACTCACACTTTTCTGGCAGAACTCCAAGTGTTTTCTAATCTGTTGGTTCTGCTTTCCTCTCCTGATTATCACAATAAACTTGGCCAAAAGTTGCCAGTGATATCCATGCCATCACCTGAATACTATGCTACCTAGAAACATAATTTTTTTTTGCCTGATTAAGAAGCCCATTACCAGGGCTGGAGCTGGGGCTCAGCAGTAGAGCACTTACCTAGCATGTGAGAGGCACTGGGTTTGATCCTCAGCATCACATAAAAATAAATAAATAAAGATATTGTGTCCTACTACAACTAAAAAAAATATTTGAAGAAGAAGGAGGAGGAGGAGGAGGAGAAGCCCATTGCCTTTGAATTGAGCCTCACAGAGAGTCACAGGACATGGGCAAAAAGTAGATAACTTCTTAACTAGAACATAACATGAACAGTCTCTAGTCCAATTTCCAATAGAGTCTGCCTTTTGCTCTGAAACCTCATGAGCCCAGTCTTTACTGTCCACAGTCTTATTGGCATTCTGGTCTTCTGCGTTTCCACCAGAACTTAGCCATTAAGCTCCGCTGACAATAATCTAAAGTTTTTCCAATTTGCACCACTAATTTTTTCAAAATTCCTTCAAGAAATTCCAAAAAGCTCCGAAAGCTTCAGATTAGTCACAGTAATGACCTCCCTCTTGGTATCAATTTCTGTTTTAGTAAGCTTTTTCACTGCTTTGACCAAAAACCTGATAAGAGCAATTTTAAGGAGAAAAAGTTTTATGTGGGGCTCACCGTTTCAGAGGTCTCAGTCCCTAGGCAGCTGACTCCATTGTTCTGAGTCTGAGGTAAGGCACAACACCATAGTGGAAGAGTATGTCAGAGGAAAGCAGCTTGGGACAAAACATCAAGAAGCAGAAAAAGAGAGCTCTACTCAACAAAAAACAGAATATATACCCCCAAAGTCTCATCCCCCAATGACTTGCCTCCTCCAGCCACATCCTACCAGCCAACAATTACCACCCAATTAATGCATATCAAGGGATTTATGCACTAATTAGGTTAAGACTCCCATAATCCAATCATTTCACCTCTAAACTTTCTTGCATTGTCTCACATGTCGGGGACCATCTAATATCTAAAGAATAACAAGAGATCTGCTGGTAAATGACATAGGCTTGGGTAGGAGGAGTGAAGCCAGTTGCCCAGATGCCTCCTGGGTGCCCAGGCTGACCTGTGGCGAACTGTCCACCTCCCACACAGCCATATCAACAGGCCTCAGGAGACAGACACCCTTAGAGACTGCACCAGGAAGAGCAATGGCAGAGAGAGAGAGAGAGAGAGAGAGAGAGAGAGAGAGAGAGAGAGAGAGAAGGGAGAAAACAGTGAGAAAAAAGAGAGAAACTTTGGCTATCTTTTGGACACTCAGAAAGATCTTGAGGAATTCTGATGATGCTTCACTCAGGACAAGCTCTTTAAAGTTATCTTCCTTTCAAGGGCACCTTGTCTCTCAAGACATCTTTCTGTCTCTCAGGATATCTTTTTGCCCTCAGCAGCTCAGAAGGGCCACTGCTGCTTGGCAGCCTTCTGCTGGGGACAGATCTGGAGACCCTGGGTTATCCCTGTTTCTTGTCCTAGTCCTGGCCTTCCAGTGCAGTAACAAGTGACCATTGCCTGTGACCATGCCTGACACCTCCTGCCTCCAGGGTCTTGGCACAGGAAGCCCCACTAGCTCTCCCTCTGAAAGGGGCTTCTCAGCTCCTTGTGCATGCTTTGGAGCAGAGATGCTGAAAATCCTGAGGCCGTGGCAGGAAAGATACGTGGCAGAGTTCATATTTCCCAGATGTCTCTTTCTTATCTGCCAGGATTAATCTTTGGTGACACAGCCATTAAACTGGACAGAACACATGGAGAAAATGAATCTGATGCAGACATCCTGAATAATAAGGGGTGAGAACTGTGGGGAGAACTTGGAGTGCTGAGAAAGCCCTGCCTGAGGACAGCACACATGACCAGAGGAAGCAGGGACCCTGGAAGGCCAGCAGGTCTCCTGGGACCTGAACACCACCACCTTGGAATCTTCTGTCATGGTTTTGTCACTCTATCAGCAACTCCCCAACTCAAAAGTTGGACCAGGCTGGAGGGATGTCCATTTCTTGCTTTCTCCTCCCCACCTTCCAGCTAGGGTCAGTGAAACCAGGCAGCATGCCAAGGCCGGCGTGACCATGGGCTGTGCTCTGCGACAGAGGATCCCTTCAGACCTCCTGCCAACATCAGGGACAGAGCTAGGCAGTGTCTCCAAGTCTTTTTTAATTCCTGAAAAATGACACAGGGACACAGGAAGAGTCAAAACACTGTTTTTATAATAACAACTAGTATTTTAGACTCCCGCAGCCAGGCACTACTCTGCTTTAAGAGAAATGTCCCATTGGATCTTTGCAATGACCCTAGGAGGGAGATTCATGATTTATCCCCAGTTTACAGGTAAGAAAACTGAGGCATGGAGAAGTTTAAGACCACACAGTAGGCTGGAGGTGAAACCAGGGAGTCTTCTCGTGTGTACCCTTAGGTCAGTAACACATCTCATTACTAATGAAGCCAATGGGAGGACTCAGTTTCCACCTGTGGCTGAGGGGGCTTGTGAAAACACCTGTCTAAATGGGACAGGCTTTGTCATTCACTTGAGAGTGGGGAATCCAGCCTTGGAGCATACCTCATAGCTGAACAGGGACACTTGCCCCCAGGAAAAGAAAAGTCACAAGCCCAGAGGGGCAGAGCTCCTGCTACTGTACCCAAAGTGAGAGGAGAATAAGGGTGGGTGTTACTCCAGCACTGTGAGATGCCCCCTGGCCCGCATGGCACAATCACCTGGGGAATGTTTTAAACATTTCCGTATGTCCAGTCTCTCCAAATGCCTGTCCCCAGTGAAATCCGATGCTCTAGGAGGGACCCAGGCATCTGTATGTTTGAAACTCTGCAGGTGATTCCAGTAGATAGGCAAAGTTGAGAACTACTTCCAAGCCAACATTTCCTTGTGGGACAGTACGCAAGTCCAAGTGAATGGCCACTTGCCTTTTACATGAATTTGGAGATGTGGACTGGGGTGCGCAACAGGCGCAAGGCCCTGTCAGTCTTGTCATGCAGTGTGAATTCATTCTGGCCTCAGCTCCCTCCGTGCTGGCTGAGATCCAGGTGCAAAGGAGAGGGAGTTTGACAGTAGAGAACAGAGGGTGCAGTTGCTACGAGGGCCCCTGCAGAGAAGGCCAGGCCACCACGCACCTTCTGGCTCACTAGGGTGAGCCCCCATTGGCCATCCTATTTTGGAGCTTCTGCTGCCTGAGTCAATGTCTTAGATTATACCCATTGCTAAAGAGAGAGAGAGAGAGAGAGAGAGAGAGAGAGAGAGAGAGAGAGAAATTTAAAAAAAAATAAAAATTGATTAATTAATTTTTTAAGAAAGAATACACCCATTGCAATTTCACAATGCCCCCACCGCCCCCCCAGCAGCCATTGCTCTTTCCACTGCCTCGGGAGATGTCTTCTCCACTCCTGTTACCTCTCTTGACAGACAGCTTGTCCTTGAATTAAACTAAAACTCTCTTCCAGTGACATCTACACCCTGACCAGGGCTCTGCTCTGAGGAGACATAAAGAGAAGTTCTCTTCCCACCACAAGAGAAGAGTCCTTCAGACACAGTAAACACTCCCACTGCCTCCAGAACCTGCTCTGACGTGGCCTAGCACCCTTAGTTCCCCTAGGGCTGCCCAGATCTCCTGGTGCAGCCTCCTTTTACCATTTTTGGGTTTCTCCATGGATGGTCATTATGTCACCATGTACCAGTGGCAGCTGTGTGACCCTTGACCCCGAGTTCTTTCTGATTCTTGCAATTATTCTCTCGACTCTTCATTGTTGTGCTACTAAAACAGTGTGGCAAGCATTTTACAGATCAGGAAGCTGCAGCTCAGAGCTGCCAAAGTCACCTGTCCAAAGTCAGGCAACAGATCAACGACAGAACTGGGGTACGGACGGACCCAGGCCTGCCTGATGCCAGGGCTCAAGTTCATCTCACTCAAACCGCCTCTGTCAGTCGCAGAACAGCAAGCCACAGCAACCTCTGAGCATGCCAGGAGCATTAACACCTCCCTGGCCTAGAGACTTCCTGTGTCTTCTAAGCAAGCATAAGATTACCTTTATCCTTTCTATAATCACCTACCTGTCAAACTTCAGGAGGCCCAATCCAATAAATACCTCTGAAAAAACTCACCTGCTGCTGAAGTTTACATACCGCATCCCATCCCCAGCCCACCTCAGGGTGCTAAGAATGATTCCAGTTTTCCTCCTAAACACTTTTGGATTTTGCCATTTCTATTTCTCACAACTAGCCTTGGGTCCTTCCAATATATTTTATTACTTGGAAAAAAATTCAGACGATGGCTCATACATTTTTTTCATGGTTGCAGTTCCCAGGGAAAGTTAAAAGGCAGGAATGGGCCTAAGTCTGGCCCAACCCCTTCCATGCTGTTTCACCGTGGGCATGTTCTGGTCGTTTCCTGTGCTGGCAGATCTGGCCACTTGCTCCTTCCTCAAAGCTCTGGTGGGGTCAATGTGTGATGCAGAGAAGGCTAAGGCTTCTTGTGAAGCTAAAGAATGCCTCAAACCAGGAAAGAAGGCCAGCCCAGGAGGGAAAGGGGGGGTTTAAGGAGATGGCATCTGAGTCTCTTATGACTTTGTCCACTTAATACAGTATCTGCTTCACTGGTTGTGCAGTGTATCCACAGATGAGTCATGAATCCCATATTTCCTGAAGCTCAAATACCATCAATATATCTCACATCACTACTGCAGATATCTCTAAGAAAAATATTCCAACCGTTTTCTTATCTAATCAGCCATGAGATGCATCTCAATTTCAGAAATGCTAAAATGTGAGGGGGGAATCCAGGAAATGAGGTAGAAATACTTGAAGGTGAAATGCATTTGGGAAACCTTCTAGTGAAACAGTCCTCCTTACTGTAGGACTTTTCAGAGTTTTAATATGCTCAGGTGCACAATGAGCTCCTAAGAAGAGGGAAGGAATGAGCCATTCCTATTGGTCCACACATGGTGGTCCACAGACAGCTTCCTACCAGAGAATCCCAGAGAAGGGGCATCCTGTAGAGGCAGATAGTGAGAAATTGGGGAAAAGAGAAGCCTACAGGAGACTGAGTCCAACACCTGGGAGTACTTAAATCTAAAAAGTAAAGATTATCAATAAAAAGAAAGAAAGAAATCCAAAGACAGGATTACTTGCACTGTGAGAAAAAAAAGAAACGGTGGTGCAGCTTGCATGTATGAGAATCACCTGTTCTGACGTCGATCTTCTGCGCTTCCGGTCCAACTTCTATGGTGCTTTCAGAATTCTGTGGAGGAAAGTGAACCAGAGGGTTATAATTAACATAACCATGTTTGCTCACCCCCAAAATCCATTCAGGTGACCTGGAAATGGGAATTTGAAGATCAGGATTCTTGCTGTCCATCAATAGATAAATGGAGAAATAATGGTGGTGTCCCCAACTCACCCCCCTCACACACACAAACACACATACACAATGGAATATCACCCAGCTCTAGGAATGAAGCAAATTCAGACACATTACTACAACATGGATGAACTTTGATGATATTGTGCTCGATGAAATAAGCCAGTCACAAATGGATAAATATTGTATGTTCCACATACAGGAGATACCAAGAGTAGACAAGTTCACAGGGACAGAAAGTAGAACGGTGGTTGCCAGGGGCTGAGGGTGGGGATCGAGTGGGGAATTATTGTTGAGGGGTACAGAGTCTCGGTCTAGGAAGATGAAAAAGTTCTGGGGCTGGATGATGGGAGGCCCCCAGCACTATAGTCGGGTGACTCGATTCCCTCTCCAGGGGGAAGAGATCACCTACAAAAGCCGTTTACCTCCCAAACTCCAGGGGAAAACAGAAAAGAAAGGAGCAAGCCTGATAGGCAAGGCCCTGACTCGGGTATGGGTCACATCCAAGGGATGGGCAGGGCATGACTCTCTCTGCCCTGTGGGCAAGAGACTTACTAAGAGCCGGTTGCACAAGCTTAAGAAAGAAGAAGAGTCAGCTCTGTCTCCAGCTTTGCTCGTCCTCTTTCTCCCACTGGCATTTTATCTTGACCTCTTGGAGGTAATTGGGAGAGGTGATGGAGTGTATGGATCCCTGGCCACTTTGGGGTGATCTCAGAACATGCACAGCCACTTACTATCCAGTTCCTGAGTCACAAGTGCACTCAGCCCCCAGCCTGCAGCAGGCGACCAGCTGCTCCGTGCAGGCTTTCTGATTTGTCTTACTCATCCCAAGATTGAAATCCACCCTTCCATGTGGTTACCCCTCCCCCCCAGGCCAAGGACTCATGGAAGGAAGTCCTTTCCAAGGAAGATTCCTCACAATCCAAGACCTTGGTGAATTCCCCTGTTTCAAGAGTCACAAAGAGGCATTTGCCCAAAGTGAGACTGCTGGGGAGGGTGGGGGTGGGGGTGGGGGGTGAGGGGGGGTTGTTTCCTCCCTCAAACAGCAATTGGCCTGTGTAGTGACACTAGAGCGATCATACACTGAAAGAATCTCAACTCTGTTAACTTATTTAATCACCTAGAAAGCAAACTCCAAGAGGACCCCTGCTTCTGACAGATGCTCCTCCTCCTCTTTGTTCAAACCACATAAAGGTCATGCCCACCAGACTCTGGCCAACTCCACAAGACCAGGGTTACCACCAGACATCTGCATGGGCCAAAATGACCTGTTCTAGAAGTCAGGGCCCTACCACCCCCCAACACACAAACATACTTTTCTTTTTTTTTTTTTTTGCAGTGCCAGAGATTGAACCCAGGACCTTGTGCATGCTAGGCAAGTTCTCTACCACTGAACACACCCCAACCCCCAACCCCCGCCCGCCCCCCCACCCCGTCCCTTTTTAAAACGAACTATGTGTTCTTGGCTAGAAAAGCTCATTTATTCCCCAGCTATTTATTGAGCACTGACTACACACTAAGCACTGTTTCCAACACCAGGAACATCAACATGAGTAAGACAGAGACAACTTCCTGCCTTGAGGGGCTGATAATTTCTAGTCTGAATGAGATTGTAAAGAAATGTGTCTCCAGACTTCTCTTTCCAGAACTCTTCCCCCTACACCTCCATAGTGTCTATCCCCACCAAAGTGACAGGCGTGCCTTTTATGCCAGCCCCCACAGCAAAGCAATCTCAGCTAACTTTACTGTGCATTTGTTAGTGCCAAACACGGTGCTAAGTATTATGTATATGTATTAGTTTCATTAGTCTTTACAACACTCTATGAAGGATACTCTCTCGTAGCCGCAGTTCATAGACAAGCAAACTGAGGCATATAGTCAAAGGGAATTGCATAAGCCAGTAAGTGGCAGAGCCTGGGTCTGAATCTACGACCTCTGACTGCAAAATCCACATTAGTAGTTGATAAGCTATTCCATCTTGCTCCTGTAGTAAAGTTTATTTGCTCTCTGCAGTAAAGTTCCTGGGTCTACATACTCCACAGCTCTAAAAACCCAAGGATAGCCTGTCACTCTATGGTGCAGGCTGCCCTTGGTTGCTCAACTGAGTGTGGTTCTTTTGCATCTGTATGCTGGGGCTTGGGGTGGCAGCGTGTCTCAGTGAAACATCATTATTACTTGAGAACCTCATCACCAGAGACAGTGGCTCTATGTGAGTTTACTCCATGCTCCATTCACTAGGAAGGGAATGGTGGCCACAGAAGTCAGCCCCAACCCCCTGGCCCAGAGTAGGCCATATGCTTTAAGACTTGACTCAATCTGGATACTGGGCTCTCTATAGGCCTGGTGCACATCACCCTGGGAGTTCCTTGCCCCTCCCTTGGGCTGGATCTCTGCTTCCTGCAACCAGAGGCACACATACCATGAAATCCGGAAAGCTCAAACGTTACCATAGGACCTTCCAAAGGCTGTACCCTTTTGGTCACGTGTCTTTGTAACATTTGCAAAGGCACATATTTTAACTGCCAAAAAAAGTTCTTTACATCTAAAAAATAAATATCAAAAAAAAAAGTTCTCTTCCCACCTGCAGTCCATTAGTATCTGGCTAAGTGGAATTGGAGTCACATCTCACTGAGGTTTAGGAGGGTGCATTCAAGTAATCCACACTCATGTTCATATATAGTTATTTGTTCTCGCATTGTAGTAATGGCTTCCAGGAATACTCCCTCCACCCACTGGGCTGACTCACCAGATGAAGACCAGAAGGAGCAAGGCCTGAATGGGAATCACATTATGAGCCTGCCGTCCAGTGTTCAACACCGAGAAGCATGTGGATACGGAAAAGAGGGAGGATACAGTTTGAAGTGTACAGAGCCAGAGGAAGCTTAGTCCATGGGAGATTTTTTTTAACACCTTTATTCTATTTATTTATTTTTATGTGGTGCTGAGGATCAAACCCACTGTCTCACATGTGTTAGGCAAGTGCTCTACCACTGAGCCACAACCCCCAGCCCTTGAGTATTTCTTTGTGTAATCCACATGTTTATGCTTTCTGAGTCAAAGTGTGTCTTATCTGATGCATCTTGCAAAATGACCTGAAGAAATCAGTGAAAAGGAGCTGTACCATGCAGTTCCCAGTAAATATACTCCGGGTTTTTTTTCTGAATTTTGTGATATTTGTGATCTTTTTCAATTTCTTCAACATCGAAATTTGTTTCCTTATTCTAAATAATCACTTTTTACATCTGATTTTTTTATTCGTAAGTTTGTGTTCTATTTTTAAGGTGATTGATCTCAGCCTCTACAAACCTATATCCGCATAAACATGTGGATTACACAAAGAAATACTCAAGGGCTGTGTTTCATGTATTTCTTGTTTTAACATATACATCTTCCAGTATTTTCCTGAGGAAAAGGTGTCTGGGAGATTATTTGTGTGCATGTGCACATGCGTGCATTTTCTACCTTACCTTTTAACTTGGTAGTTTGTCTGGATATTCTGAATTCCAAGATGGAATTTATCTTCCTTCATAATTTTGAATATATATTTTTTAATATTTATTTTTTAGTTTTAGGTGGACACAATATCCTTATTTTACATTTATGTGGTGCTGAGGATCGAACCCAGTGCCTCGCGCATGCTAGGCAAGCGCTCTACCACTGAGCCACAACCCCAGCCCCCAGAGTTTTGAATATATTGATTCTTGTCTTTCAGCTTCCAGTGTTGTTCTGGAGAAATTCAGAACCATTTTGATTTTTGTTCTTGTCTGTGAGGTCCATTTCTTACCTCTGAAAGTCACAGCCCTCTTTGTCCCTAGGTGAAATTTCAACACAGTACTTTGATGTGAGCCTACGTGATCCACTGTTCAGGACTTTCCATGAGTTTTCAAGTCCAGAAACTCATGTCATTCCTTCCTGGGGAACTTCTTGAATGATGTCATTGATGTTGTCTTCTCCTCTATTTAATCTGTTCTCTTTTTTTTTCTAGAAAACCCACTGTATACACATTGGGGCTCCTGAGCTGTGCTTAATCTATCTACCTATTTATTATTTTTTTGGCAATGGGGATTGAATCCTGGGTTGTATGCATGATAAGCAGGTGATACACCACTGAACTACACTGCCAACCTCTCTTTTTTATATCATTTTTTTTTAATTTCCAAAAACTATTACTATTAATTTTTTTATTTCATCCTGTTCCTACTTCATAGATAATTTCTATCTGAGAAAGTTGATCATGTTTTTGTTTGCTTTGTTTTCTTTTCTTCTTGTACTCTCTCTTTCTTCCACGTGACTTTTTTCTTGTTTGGTTAGTTGGTTGGATTTTTTTTTTCTTTTCTTTTTACTCTGTTTGACACTTTCCTGGGTTGTCAGATCTGATCAGATTTAAAAGTGAGAGATTAAGCAGCTGTGTCAGCCAGCTTGCCAAATGGGAGCCTCATGGGAGGGAGCCCTTCAACCTGTGGAGGGGGTCAATGTCTATATCTTTTGGTCTTTCCTCTTGTGATCCTCAAACTCCCTAAAAGAAGATGAGAAGATTCTTTCATCTCCAGTATGGATGGTCAAGCCATTCATCCCTTTCTAGGAGGCTAGTTGGGAAGGGGAGGGAGGCTCTCAGCAGTCAGACGCAGATGCAAATGTTCTCTTTTATCTACCGGTTTTCAGAATGTTTCCTGGGCCTTCAGCTATGCCCGCAGCCCTCAGCCCAGATTCCTATATTTCAGCCTTCCTAGAAAACAACACTCAGACTTCTGGGATGCAGGAGGGACGGCTGCCCAGCCAGAAGGAAATCAGGCAGGGTTCCGTGAGCTACTAACTATGGTACTTCTCAAACAGTTTTCTCCCAGTCTTCTTCTTCACCTTCCATCCCCAGAATTGGAACTGCCCTTTCCTGAGGGTTTTGTTTTTGTTTGTTTGTTGAGAACTTCACAGTATCAACTCTGTCATTTCTCAATTTTCCCCTATTCAAACAGGGTTTTGGCACCTCTGAGTTCCGAAGGCAGGTACGCACCATCTGTCCCTCTGCCTTCTAGCTTCTCTCTGTTCTCCCTACCTGGGTAGGATTATAAATTTTCAAAAATTCCTGCTTTGTAGCCTTTGTAGTTTTCACAAAGATCAAGATTTAAAAGGGATGGTCTATTTTCAAAATCCATCTGTCATTCTTCTCTGGCGATGGATGATAACTGCCTGAATTTCTCTCCAGTTCAGAAACACAATTCTTCAAATTGATTCCTTCTATTCCTCCATGCTTGTAAACACGAAACAGATCCACACCTTGAATAAGAACATGAGGTTAAGAGAATAATCCTATAAGATGAGCCCACTGTACTGACTCCCCCCCCCCCCCCACACACACACGGTTTCTTTGCCAAAAGGCGATCAGTTTGCAGCACCACCTGGCCTGAGGGGACAGGATATGAAACACTCCTCAACAAACTGACAAACTGAGGTGGGGGCAAAGGTCAGGCAGTCATTGTAGGTAATCAATGATGGGGGTTGAGAAGATGAAGGCTGGTTATCAAAGAAAAGACAAAGGGTCACTCTCAGCTAGCCTCTGGGATTGCACTTCCTGGCACCTGGAGTCTTTTGTGTTCCTGATCCTTCTTGCCCCTATGCTCCTAAGGAGAAGAGAGAGAAAGGGGGGGGGGGCGGATCCTGGGGTCTATAACAGAGCAAGACACACCCGAAGAAGTCCTTTGTCTCTGTCTTTTTACTTAAATAAACTTACTTTCTGTGCTTTCTTTTGTGGGTGTTTAATCTTCCACAGCCCGGAAAAAGGACCTGATCCTGATCTCTGAGACCAGTATCACCTTGGCAATGCTTTGTTCACATTCTACTCCAAGAGCCAAGACATTATTTTAGAACATCTTGCCTTCAACTATGGAGTTGGGCTGATACACCGGATGCTGAAAACCTTCCTACTATTCTCTCTTTGCTGCCATTGTCCAGACCACCACTAATCCTTCACATTTGGAAACTATTCTTTTTTTTTTTTTTTTTTTTTTTTAATATTTATTTTTTAGTTTTCGGCGGACACAACATCTTTGTTTGTATGTGGTGCTGAGGATCGAACCCGGGTCGCACGCATGCCAGGCGAGCGCGCCACCGCTTGAGCCACATCCCCAGCCCCTGGAAACTATTCTTATTATTTAAATGTTTTTTAGTTGTAAATGGGCACAATATCTTTTTATGTACTTTTTTTGATGTGGTGCTGAGGATCGAACCCAGTGCCTCGCACGTGTGACGCAAGCACTCTGCCGCTGAGCTACAGCCCCAGCCCCACATCTGGGAATTATTGAATCTCATGCCATGTTCAAAAAATTGGTATCAACTATTCCAAGGAGGTCTGTTAAGCAAACCTTGGAGAAGTGAAACAATTAGTCCCTTAGGTGTGACTTGTCAAGCAATACTTCTGCTATTTTGAACTCAATGTCCTACTTTCCTATTATTGTTGTTGTGATGGTTGTTACTACTTGTGAGATATAGCATATAGAGTTATGGTTGTGAGAAGATGATGCTGGGATATCTATGTCTGCTCAGAATTAGGGAAAAAGACAACACCTGCTTTCTTCTTCCTGATCAGTATAAACATTGCTAAAGGGTGTTCAGGTTTTTTTCTCAAGCTCTCTTACTCTTAATGAATTTTCCCTCAGTTCAGCCAGGATAACCAAGAGCCTCCCTATTTTTCATCATCTTCCTTCCCTCTAGGCCTCAGTTTCCCCAGAGATCTGCTCAGTGACGGAAGTGGCCTAGAATTTAAAAGTTTAAGGTCCACTGTAGCTTCTAGGTCCTTCCATAGGTAGGGCTGTTTGGACATCTCTGCCTCTCTTTAATAAACTGTGGGCTCCTGGAGGACAGGTTTACTTGATTCTTATTCCTGACCATGCATAGAAGGAAGGGCGTGGGGCTCCTAAGGGACTGACTTCTCACCTCTGTTGACCATAGGGTTAGGGCCGCTGGAGAGGCTCAGTGTCCTTAAGAATTCAAGAGAAGTGCCATTCCTTGCCAGGAATCCCAGCGGCTCAGGAGGCTGAAGCAGGAGGATTTCAAGTTCAAAGCCAGCCTCAGCAACTTAGCCAGACCTTAAGCAATTCAGCAAAACACTGGTTCTCAATTAAAATGTAAAAATGGGCTGTGGATTGTGGCTCAGTGGTTAAGCGCCTCTGGGTTCAATCCCTTATACTTAAAAAAAAAAAAAATCCAGACCTCCGACATTGTTTTGGGGGACTGGCCCAGCCTCTGTCTACCATGGACACAGGTAGCCCAAGGAGTCATCAAGTCATTTTGGCCAACACTGGTCTGCCAGCCAAGAGTTCCTCAAGCACCCACTGTCTCTTCCTTTGGCCCTGTGATCCAGCATTTGCTATGTGGTCTGCAGGGTGGAACCCAAAGCACCTCTGGTGCCAGAGGTAGGGGGCACAGCTGCAGCTGGTGCTGTACACAGTACTCCCTTGTTCAGTGGAGGGCACATTCACAACTCAATTCAGGGACCCGAGGGCCTGTTCACGTTTCTTCTCTTACCTTTCCAGCCTCACGTTTTCTCTCACTCATTCATTCTTCAAAAAATCAACACCAGGAGTTGGTGGTGTAGCTCAGTGGTACAGCACTTGCCTAGCATAGAAGAGGCCCTGGTTTCTATCTCCAGACTACACACACAAAAAAAAAAAAAAAAAAATTTCAACACAACAACTCTGTGAAACTCATCTTGCACTGCCAAATCCTTCTTCTAATTTACCAACTGACCTGGTGACCCTGGGCCAGTCACCCAACACAGCAAGTCTGTCTGGCCTGCCTTGCTTGTAACAGAAGGGTTGCTGTGAGCATTAGAAACAAGCAGGCGAAGTGCCTGGGGTAGGCTGCAGGCTCATGGTCTTGCAAAGAGCAACCCTAACACCGACTTGATGTCTGGTGAGCCTCAAAGCCAAACAGCAGGAGAGAAAGCACAGGAAGCCAAGACTCAGGTGACCCACGAGTATGATTCCCTTCCAAAGCGGCACACCTGGACAGCGAAGAGAAGTCGGATTGACTTTTCCTAAGTAAGACCTTCGTACCATTGTACCAAGAGATCTGATCATTCTTAGCTTTGGGAAAGAGGACTAAGCCCGGGAAGGTGGAAACAAGTCCGACGTAATGCCACATTGGGTAGGAAGGAACCCAGCTACAGTGCCTAGGACGTCCCCACACCGGGTGGCTGAGGCAGGAAGGGGAGGAGGAGAGAGAGGAAGCACCGGTCAGGTCAGCGGCGCTCCAGCTGCGCAGGGCGGAGCCTGGGCTGGTCCGCCTGCGCGCAGGTGAGCTAGCCAGGGCGGAGCGCGGCGGACCGGGTGCCAGGCTCCGGCGCCCGCGGCCGCCGCTCCGAGTCACAGACTATAGTTGTTTTCCCCATCAAGGGCGCCCCAGAGCCATGGCTGGCCAGAACTGCAGGGTTACAGTTGTTCTGCTGGGGGGCCTGCTACTGCTTGCGGTGCGCCTGATGCGCGGGGCAGGTGAGTGCGGGGCTCGTGGCTGGGGTGGCGCCGAGCAGTGGGGCGGGCTCTCCGGCCGGCGCTAGGCGGTCAGGGTGCTGAGGAGCACCGGGTGCGGAGACTGCAGAATGGGATGGCGCGGCGGCTCAGTCGGGGTGCTCTTGTGGGATTGGATCCCCAGGACAGCCCGGCTCCTGCTCGCGCCTCTTCGGGCGCCGTGGCGATGCCCTCCTGGGTTCCAGCGACCTAGCTCTGGGCTCAGGCCGTGGCACGTGGGAGTGTCTTGGACCCAGAGCCTCTCGGTCCGAGTGGATGAGCCCAGCGCTGGCCGAAGGGGAAAAGGCGCGCCGAAGCTTAGCCCTGGGAACATGCCCGAGGGGGCGAGCTGTGCGTCCTGGGGGCTTTGCTGGGATTCTTGGGGAGAACCACGCCGGGTGTGGGGAGAGAGCTTTCTGCTCCAAGCGCTCTACCTCCTCAACTGGGCCAAGGAGAAAGAAAACAGTGGTCGGACGTACAATTTCCCATCAGATCGCCTCCTTTTTACCCTTCCGCCAGCCCCTCGCCTTCTCCAGAAGTTCAAGAGTGTTAATTCGAAATGAAAGCGCCAGGTAGGAGAAAGCTGCCAGGGTCCGCGCCCCAAGGCCAGACCTTCCTCCTGCCCCTGGCATCTCTGTGTAGTGGACTTTGACTGCAGCATTGGGTAGTTTTGGGGTGAACATAGGCTAGTTCAGGTTGGGAGGAGGGGCGGTCAAGAGGTCTGTGCCAGTGAGGACGTGCCCTGGAAGTTTTAGAACATAGTAAATAATCTGGTGTCTTCATGTAAGAACTTGAAATGAGGTCTTTTCTGAGACTAGCACAGGTTTTGTGTTTTTGAACGAGACCTATCCAGGAAGTGATTTGGGCTTTCGATATCATTTGCCGCACCTAAGCGGGTGTTTATGTTTAACAGGTAGATAAACTAGGGTAAATTAAAGTAAAGAATGAAACTTGTGAGGTTGAACTTGGACGTGACAGTGACAGTCATCATTACAAACCTAAGGCAGGAAAGTTTCCTGATTTCTTTCTCCAACATTAGGTGACATTACTGCACAATAGATAGAAAAGATGTAAAACCTTTAAAACATTGAATACATATTTACTGTAATATCATAGGACTGAAGTTCAAGATCCCATTTGTAGAGAAAGAAATCAGTTTAAGAATAAAAAACGGCTTAGGGAGTGAAGATGGGTGTAAATGTGTTAGAGAAAAGTATGTGCCTACCATTCTTGGAACTGTGTTGAAAATTGTTTGAGATGTTTCTAACTTTCTGTGATAACAGAAAGAACTTGTCCATGAAAATATGGTGTAAATCAAGGTATTATGGATGACAAAATGATAATCTATCTTGAACTGGCTTGTTACATGTCCAGGAAGTTCTTGAGGGGCTGAGCTCTGTGTAATGGTTTGGTGTATAAAAACCACAAAGCCTAGTAACTTCCCCAATTCACTTTCTTAAATTCCTCCCTATTACCTCAGGAACAGACTCTGAGAACCCATGGTGATGGTCACTTGAGGGCTTTTGTGTTGGGAATAGAATTCAGCAGCAGTACATCTGATTTGCCTGGAGTTGTGGGGTGTATCTAACTGGTGGAGGCCTTTAGGAAGTTATTGGAGTCTGTCCTGCAAGGACAGAGAAAGCCAGAGCCCTCTCTCTCTCACTGTGGATTTGTTTGATAAACTCCTGAACTCTCTGAAGAAAGACTTAGCAGAGTGGAAATGGACTTGGTATCTCCATGCAACTGAAAATATAGGACAATTGTGTTTTGATAGGGTGTGTGGGTGAGACTTTGGTATCCCCACCAACTCCCCCACTTCCAGGAATGAAGCACTGATTGAGTTGGAATCATAACCTTGTTAAAACCTTAACTTGGTTGCTTTCCAAGAACTGATACCAGAGTCTGGTTCAGTGACCCCATTGTTACTGCATTGTTTCCTCCAAAAGATGCAGGCAGACGGATCAAATGCTGTGTTTGTTCACCTCGGGTGAGTGTGTGTGTTCGTCATTCTTCAGATTCAAAAGAGGAACTGCTGGCTGGTATCTGGAATGTGTAACAGGCAGGACTGATGAGTCCCACCAGCCCTCCTCCATACCCCAAAGATTTGCACGAGTTGAGTCACAGGAGAGGGCTGTTCTGCCAGTCATAGATGTGTGCTGGGGCTTACCTGTCAGCTCTGGTTCGCCTCAGGTACTGTCATTCCATCTGTGATGACTGCACCTACCCACACACATGCTCTTCTGAAGGTTCTCCCTGGCTCTCAGTGTAAAAGAAGGATGTTAAAAACAATAGTTAAAAACAACACATTTTGAGTAGCACAGAGTTATCACAGAAAAGTTGGCAATAAATATAACTCAAATGGAAAAAAAATCATCTGTGAGCAAACCACCTTGTTCATTTGGATGCAGTCTTTTCATCAAGTGTGTGCATAAACTAAAAATGGGAAAACCTCATTGTATGGCTTTAACTAGTCCCCTATTGTTGGGCATTTAGGTTGCTTCTAATTTTTTCTATTTAAAATAGAGCATATTCAACAGTGGGGGACTGCTTATATTAATTTTGACAGGTCTAGTCAATGAAAAGTTCTTACAAATTTTGTCATGTAGACGACATAATGACATAACAATGTAATCATGTTGCCAAGGATATAAAATAGTATGTTGTAGAAACTGGATTATTCTATTTTGATTTATCTGAGAATGTTTTTGTGGCTATGTTGCTCTGAAGATTATTTTATTTAATTAATTGATTGATTTTTAGAGACAGGTCTTGCTAAATTGCTGAGGGAGGCTCAAACTTGTGATCCTCCTGCCTCAGCCTTCAGAGTCACTGAGCTTATACTGCGCCCAGCTGTTTTGCACATTCTTGACTGTTTGGTCCAGCTAAAATTCTGGAAGTAGAGTTGCTGGGGTGAGGAGGGAGTCTTAGGGCTTCAGATGCACGTTTCTATGTTGCTGTGGCAAGGTTGTCCTCTTGTCCTGCCGTATCCTCCATACCTGTTTCTCACACCTTCCCAGGCTGTCACTGGGGTCGCTTCACCAATATCCATGAAAGTCCTCCTAGTTCAGCAGGCAGTCTGATCAGTGTTGTTAGATGCTCAAGAGTCTGAGGAACTCCCTCCATCTAGGTAGTATTAGTAGCCCCAAAGAAAATAGATCTGCAACCCTTGGCTTATAACACAAGTCTCACCTGCATTTTTGCCCAGTAGTGCTGACTGAGGTTTGGATGGCGTGGGGAGGTAGAGGTGACAGACCAATTTGCTGGCTAGAAGGACCGCTGATGGAGGTTGGCATGGATGGGGCAGTAGGAGATGACAAGACCTGATGGGGGGAACCCATGGCTGAGTCTGTCAGCCTTGGTGAGTAAGTAAAATTCATACCCTTTAATTATCATTCTAAATTATAAAAATTATTCCACAATCAAATTATTTCAAACCACTTACCACAACCTCGTAATTAGCCCATCACCTTCTCCCGGCAGCTGGAAGCATTCTAGACAACCAGGCCAGGACAGCCGGGTTCCTTCCCTCACCTCTTTCTAGCCTTGGATTTCTATTGGGTGCATCAGTGTTTAAAATCACTGACGACCACTGCTTCTTGTGGATGCATATTGAGCATTTTCTGCACCAGTCACTCTTCTGTTTTGCATGTGAGCATCTCCCACGTAACATCAGTAATCTATTCCTGAAAACCAGGCATTCGGCATGAAAACACCAACTCTCTACATCTCATTCTTTGGTGTGGGGAAAAATCTAACCACTCACTGCACAGCAATACAAAAACCCCCAGCAGTTTCGGAAAGAATAATGAAACATAAGGAGATACATATATGTATCTAGCAACCAATCCTGTTAAATGTAAAATACATAAGAAATCCCTTAGAGACTTCCAGGGCATTTATGTGATTGTCCACAGACAGCTGCTCTGTGTGCAGTGACCCCACTGTACCTCCCTTTGTTGACATGCCAGTGTCTCTTCTTGCTCCTGATGTTCTTGATCCCATTGTTTTTGGAATGCAAGTCAAGACTACTTGTGCATCATTTTGTTTAAAGTGCTGTGTTTAGAGATGTAAATGTACATGTTTCCAAAATAGAATATTGGCCAAAAATTACTTTTTTTTTTTGGTAGTACTGGGGATTGTACCCAGTGCCTTGAGCATGCAAAGCAAGCACTCTACCTCTCAGATGAAGAAGTAGCACACCTGCCCTTTTTAGTTTTTAATTTTGAGGCAAGGTTTCCCTAAATGACCCAGGCTGACCCAGGCTGACACATGATCCTCCTGCCTTGACCTTCTGAGTAGCTGGGATTTCAGGAGTGCATGGCTATGCCCAGGCAAAGATAACTTTGATGGATAAAATCAAAGTTCCACAATGTATGAGTATTAAAAATGATGCCATTTTCTCCTGAGAAAATATAGATAAAACTCTTAAATGGGCCACTGTGTTGCGCCATTCTCCGTTTTCAAGCATGTACTGCTACTAACTTTCCTTTAGTAGGCACACAAAGGTGAAGTGACCAGACCAGGGCCACCCAGCTGGAATGCAGTGATGCTGAGGCAGCCAGAGAGTAACTCCAGAACCAGCTCCCAACACAGTGAGCTATGCCCCACACACCGTAGGCCTCAAAGGCACCATGTGCTTGTCAGCCTTGAGACATTCACTGAGCTCCAGAAACTTTCTTTATTAAAAAAAAAAAAAAATTGCCCAGCCCAGTGGCACACACCTGTAATCCCAGCAACTCGGGTGGCTAAAATAGGTGGATCACAAGTTCAAAGCCAGCCTCAGCAATTGAGCAAGGCCTTAAGCAACTTAGTGAAACCCTGTCTCAAAATAAGAAAATAAAAAGGGCTGGGGATGTGGCTCAGTGGTAAAGCGCCCCTGGGTTCAATCCATGGTACCAATAAATAAATAAATAAATAACCAGTTCATGTTGTTTGTATTTGTTTTAGGAATATGTATGTGTTTTTAATCAAACAATTTAAAAACTGTGTAGAAAAAGAATTACACAGTTACACACAACCTAATGATGTTAATGATGTCTCAGTCAGTGATGGGCCACATACACAACCACAGTCCCATAAGAATATAGTGGAGGTGAAAAATTCCTATGGCCTAGTGATTGTACCACAGTCCTCAAACCACAGTCCTCACAGAGCAATGCATTCTGCACACACGTGTGATGATGCTGGTTGAAACAACCTGCTGCACTGCCAATTACAAACAAATAGCACAGACATTTATGGGCAGTGCAGAATTTTGGATAATGATCATAAGCAACTATGTTACTGGTTATGTATTTACTATACTACACTTTCTATTATTGTTTTAGAGTATATTCCATCTACTCATTAAAAAAAAAAGGCTGAGGCAGGAGGACCGCAAGTTCAAAGCCAGACTCAGCAACTTAGTGAGGCCCTAAGCAACTCAGTGAGACCCTGTCTCTAAATAAAATATAAAATAGGGCTGGGGATGGGGCTCAGTGGTCAAGTACCCCTGAGTTCAATATCTGGTACCAAAATAATAATAATAATAATAATAGCCAAGTGTGATGGTACATTCACTGGAATCCCAGTGACTTGGGAGGCTAAGGAAGGAATATCACATGTTGGAGGCCAGCCACAGCCACATACCAAGTTCCTATCTCAAAATTAAAAAAGAAAAAAGTTGGGGATGTAGCTCAGTGGTGGAGCCTTGCCTAGTATGTGCGAGGCCCTGGGTTCTATGCCCAGCACCACAAATAAAAACGGTTTACTGTAACTGCTAAACTGGCAGCAGCCTACGCACAGCTTGTGTTTACCATGTCTCTCGTTTGTCTCCGGAGGCCATGTTAAGTGAGTGACCTACACCATCTAGGTTTCTGTAAGTACATGATATGACATTTATGCAACAATGAAATTGCCAGGGATACATTTCTCAGAAGGCATCCCCGGTGTTCCATGACGGTACTATAAAATGGGTGGGGCAGTGTATCCCCTCCTGCCTCAGGCTCTGGACCTCCTCCCAGAGGCAGCCGCGGTTTCTCGTGTATTGTTCTGGAGCTATTTTTATACTGTACAGGTTTATAAGTGATGTACCTCCCTCTTGTGCACTAAGCATACTATAGTACCTAGTGTAGGATTTACTCCATAGACTTCTTGTTTTTCACTTAGGACTCTTATCTTGGTGTTCATTCCATATCAGAACATACAGAACAGCCAGGTGCCTTTTGACAGCTGCACAATATTCCTTGTCGTGGGAATAGCATGTTAAATTTAACCATCCCCTTATGGATGGATTGTCCCTGTTCTTTTGTTACTATGAACAGAACCTCAGTGCCTATCTTTGCAGCCAACTTTGTTGGGCAAGTTCATCTGTAGGCAAAATTCCTAGAGGAAGGTGGGTTCAGTGGTGCACGCTTGTAATCCCAGGGGCTTGGGAGGCTGAGGCAGAAGGATTGAAAGTTCAGTCTCAGCAAAAGCAAGGAGCTATGCAAGTCAGTGAGACCCTGTCTCTAAATAAAAATACATGGTCAAGTGCCCCTGAGTTTAATCCCCAGAACACCCCCACTCCACCCAAACAAAATCCCTGGAGGAAGAATAACTGAAAAGTAAACAAGGAGGTGAAGCAAGTAAATAAATAAATATTAAAAAATGGAGGTGCAATAGCTTACCCAAGGTCATGGCTAGCAGGTGGAGGTGCTGTCTGAGGATCAGGTGGTCTCCCAGAGGGAGGGGCTTCCACGCCACTTTCTGGTTTATTTATTTATTTTCTAGTTGAAACTAATCACAATTGTCAGGTGAAACCTTGTCTCATTTTGAATTTCCTTTCACGTATTTGCATTTGGCTAATGTTTATATCTGTTCTGAATCTCTTCCTGGGGTATGGATGCCTCCATCAGTTAAATCCCATGTAAATCACGCAGTCGCTGGGTCCTCTTCAAGATCTCTGTGGCTATTTGTCTTACAATAAGTTTTTCTTGTTAGTGAAAAACATGCATAGACTCCCTGTTCCTGGGTGGTGACCTCGCCATCTTTTTCCTCCTCTGACACACATCTATAAAGTCACATGACTTCATGCCTTCCATTCTCTGCTCATTACACTTCATTGTTGCAAAGTGACCTTTTGTTGATTGCAAGGGGCAGGGTGACCTCTTACTGATTGCAAGGGACGCCTTGCGGTCCTTATCTTCCTGAACCATTTCAGGATGCCCAGAGTCCTGCGTGTCAAGCAGACCGAAGCCTCTGGTGGCTCTTCACGTTTACACCAATGATTGGTTAGCTCTTAACAATTCCATACTTTAGGTCTCATATTTAGGGTACAACCTGTCTTAAGCTGCTCCGATACATATACCCAAATGTGTACGATAGTTCACACACGATAGATTTTTTTTTTCTTGCTCACCTAAGATGCAAAACAGAGGATGTCCTCCAAGCTGTGATGTAGGGTCTCAGGCCTTTCCATTTTTTGAGACCTGCCATCTTCAACATGCTTGCTTCTGTGTTCATCTGCATCAGACAGATAGAGTCAAGCAGCGCATGAGAAATCTCACATTGGAGGTTTTCATGGGCCACGAAAGGAAGTTGCTCACATCACTGCTGCTGCTGTTGTGTGGGCTGGACTTCGGCAGCACAGCCCCACCGAGGCAGAAGGGAGGCCGGGTTGTGTAGTGTGGTTGTGAGCCCAGGAGGCAGCTGGGAATGTCCAGTTTGCAGGCAGCTGGCAGAACGGTCAGGATTCCCAGTTCTAACCTCAATCATGTCAACAGTTAGCTTTATATGAGACGGGGGGGGGGGGCAGTTGCCTCACCCCTCTGGGCCTCCGTTTTCCAATCTTTAATTGATGAGTTTGACCACACATGGAAACCTCTTGCACACATGTTTTATGAACTGATTTAAACCAAAGCCAACTTGTGGACCTCCTAGGGACCCTCAGGAAGTTTTATGTCCAAACACCACGAGTTAAGTGGCTAGAATCACACCTGGTGCCTGGTGGCATTTGGTACCTACCTGTGGAATAAACAAGTACATGGTCAAGGTCTCTTGGCAAATCTTTCTAGGAATCTTATAGAAGTTAGGTCACTTTTTTAAGTCACACTGTCAGAAAGTGGCAAGGGCAGAAAATTCTAAAGCCTGGGTCTTCTGGCTTTAAATTTGATGCAAATCAGATAGACTAGGAGGAGAAAGTAAAAACAGTCCCCAGGGCTTCACGCGTGGACACAAATCCTGGGAAAACTAGAGAATTAGAGAAAAGAAAGTGTGGATGGTCCAAGGAGCCCAAACTTGCTGTCTCTGCAGAGGTGGGGGAGATGGTTCTCCACCCTGCACCAGGGCCTGGCACCTTTGCTGTGTGAAATGTGCCCAGGGTCTTTGCTGATCCATTTCAACCTGGGTCCGGGAGACAGTGGATGGGGTGTGGGCAGGTTGGCAGGAACGCAGTCCTCCTCTGGAATAACCAGAAAATAATGATGAACTGCCAATGATACAATGAAAGAAGCCAGGTAGTCACAGGTACAGTGTGGCTACAGTTGTTATTTGCTCTTTCTGTGTGTATCTCACAGGAAGACATAGGGGAAAAGGCTGAAGGAAATAGCAGCACCTCAAGTGTCTGGGCTTACATGTGGCTCAGCAGGGTCCTCATGGTGAAGGGCAACTTATTAGTAGCAGTAATGAATATGACAAAAACTTTGTATTGTCCTGTGAGGTCCTCCATTTTAACTACACCACTCTATAGCAATGCAGAATTTGTGATAGAATACAGTAGAAAATCAGAATATTCTTTATAGGCATCTGATTGAACGTCTTTAAACGTTTACGAAATTGAAAGTTCTTTCTTACTGGGTGCCTGGTGTGGGCCTGTGACTCCTAGCTACTCAGGAGGCTGAGGCAGGAGGATCACAAGTTCAAAGCCAGCCTCAGCAAATTAGCGAGACCTTGTCTCAAAATTTAAAAATAAAAAGGGCTGAGGATGTAGCCCAGTGAAAGAGCACACTGGATTTTATACCTATCTTCAATTACTGCATTTAGAAAATAATGTGCACTTCTTAATTCTCTCCTGGTTGGGGCCCAGGGAATCACTGACAGCCTTGTTAACCTGACTGCATAAGGGATGGGCTGTCTTTCACTAGCAGCCATACTTTCTGGTAGACAGAAACACCAGTCAATAATTAGACTGCAGGGTCTGTGAATGCCTCGCCTGGGTGCAAACATCCTTAAATAATAAATTTGAAAATGTCTTGAAAAAGAAAATTAAAACAGCTTCAGGAGCACAGATGGTGTAACTTCAAGTTCTTTAATGAAGCACAAGCACTCCTAGCCTCAATGACAGAAGATCAAAGCGTTCTTAGAGAAATGTGCCATTTGGGCAAGAGTGTACAAGGTGACAATCTGCTACCTTTGCCTGGGATGATAAAAACAGTCTCTGGAGATAAAAGTTCCATCAACTTTCTGAATCCAGAGATAGCACAGAGTGGAAGTTGGGCCGCTGTCTTTGTTTCCGGGTCTGCCCACTTCCTTGGCATTTTGCCGTGTCACAGAACACTTGGATCCATGAGAAGCATCTGCAATTCCTGATAATGTGTGGTCCAGCTGGAAGCCGAGCTGGGGTGGTGCATGTCCAGGCACGTGCCTTGTTTGCCCAAATAGACGCCTTATCTTCTATTACTGATTTGGAGGCAGGAACATCAGGCTATTTCAACCAAGGATGGTTTCACTAAAACAATATGAAACCTCAGAGCAACTTACAAACATTCGGCGTGCAGGTCCCAGGACATCACAGAGGTGATGAGATTAAGCCCCTGTGTTTGAAGGTCTCAGAGCATCTCCCAAACCAGACACTGGGCTGCTATGCAGGTGGTACACCGGTCATAGTGGAGAGGTATGTGCCCAGTGCCTCTGCTCTGCTGGAGTCCCCAGGCCACAAGGACCTCGTCTTGGGAGGGCCCAGCCTATGTGATGGATGACCATCCTCTATCCACTGCGCTGCTGGCAAGTCTGGTACAACACTTCTGAGGATACGACATCCAGCCTCCATAGATCACTACACTTCTAAATTCTTGCATGTCACCGTATTTCCCATTTCCTCAATGCACACATCCCAAAGAGCTCAGATTCTAGGCTAGAAACTGACCCAGAGTGAGGAAGTGGAGAAATGGGTGGCGTGGAGCCAAACGCCTCCTGGGCTCATGGTTACCTTTCTAGCTTATTGGCAGTGATCTTACTCAGCAAGCTTTGGCATTGGGCAAAGCTTGGTTCAAATCCCAACTCCACTGCTTATTAACTTGGTGAGTTGGGCAAGTGACTTAACCTCCCTGAGACTCTGTGCTTGGTTACAAAACAGCAACAGCAGTATCTGGAGGTTGGCTGGAGGTCCCTATGAAAGGACATTGGTAAATCACTCAGTCCTGGCCTAGAACAAATCTCTCCACTAATCAGAATTATTATGATTTTGATCATCTGAGTTGAGCCCAAGAACATTTGTAATTTCCATGGCAGATTCTCATCATCCATGTAATCAGCTGCCTATTAGGAGATGTCAATGCTACGACCTGCTTCAGCTACTCCCAGGGATTAACTTTGGGCACCTATGGGGATATCTGTGGGGGAAATTCCTAGAAGTGGAACTGCTGGATTGAAATCTGCAAGAAGCCATTTTCAATGACACCAGAACGTTTCCAAAAGTTGTTTGCAATAGAGTACCTACGTATACATGAATTTCCTGTTAGCCAAGGAACCGACCGGACAGGTTTTGTACAACTTAAGTGCTGTGCTCAGTTGTACATGATCCCTGAATGAGAATGTCCCAGAAGGCTTCTAGGGATGGCAGCTTTCCTTGTGACAGGAGTCTTAAGTGGAGATTGTACTGGAGCATGCCAGTGTGTGAAACCAGAGCTAGAACCCCCATGAATTGCAGCCTGGCAGCACCCTGGCCTTTAATTCTTATTGAGAGATGGAGAAGTCGCTGACAATCTTATCAATCTAATCTTATCTTGGTTAACCCCGTCAGGAGCTTGCTCTTATTTTGTCAGAACACAGAAGACACTTTTCACATTGTAAACAGAGCGTGGGTCATCTAGCAGAAGCCCATCCACACCCAAATGCATCCCCATCCTGGAATAATATCTTCCAGCCTTTGAGTCCTCAACCTCTGTTGGGCAATATAACCCAAGTTCTTGCCAGAAACACTGGGGAAGGTATATGTCTCACTGGCACCTTCCGACTCTGGCTAAGTGTCTTCTCCTCTTTTCCCTGGTAGCTGGAGACTAGAGACAACTCAAATACACATCCATAGAAACCAGGTAGATAAATTACGCTGCACCCAATAGAATACCAGGCAGCCATTTAAAAGAATGAGATAGCGTTCTTTAATCTGATGTGGAGTAACGCACAGGGTACGTTATGGAGAGGAAAACCCAATGTTCAGAACAGTGGTGTGACATGCAAACTTTTGGCAAATTAAAATAAATAAAATTAAATAGAAATGGTATATAGATATATACCCACACTTTCCTAGACTACCCCTGGACCAATGCACCCCCAAAATGGTAATGGTTGCTTCAGGGAACAAAACCAGACTTAAGGGTAAGAGAAAAATATTTTACTGGTCAGGTGTTTATCATTTCATTTCATTATTTTATGCCTCACATAACATTTATCTAAATGTAAAAAATATTTTCCAGTTCTATTGAGGTGTAACATACACGCCATAAAAGTCACCAACCTCAGTTGTGCAATTTGACAAGTCCTACCAAGTGCATGATATGATATTTCCATTTCCCCACAAAATTCCTTCCAACCCTTCTACAGTCAGTTCCTGCCCCTTGGCCCCTGGCAATGACTGATTTGCCTTCTACTACCATAGTTTTGCCTTCAAAATATTCTCTTCCTTCCAACAAAGGGGTCATCGTGTATATGTTTCTGTGTGGGTGTGAATTGAGTCCATGTAGTTTTGCTCAACTTTTGGTTCTCATTCACATCAATGATTAGCAATTAATTCTCCCCTATGTTATGTTAAACGAAATAAGCTAGACACAAAGACGCATCCTGTATAATTCCACTTATTCGAGCAGTCAGATTCAGGGAGACAGAAGGTAGGGTGGTGGTTGTTGGGGTGGGGAGGTGAGAGTTAGTGTTTTATGGGTAGAGACTTCCTGTTTGGGATGATGAGAAGGTTCTGGAGATGGTGGTGATGATGGTTGCACAATAATGTGAATGTGTATAATGCCACTGGACTGTACATTTAAAAAGGTTAGAATGACAAAGTTTGTTAAAAAAAAAGTGGGGAAAAAAATGTCTGTGGGCTTATTTGTGTCTGCTACTCTTTTTCCCTTTTCTTTTTTTTAATCAGTTTGGTTTTTGTTTTTTGCAGTGATGGGGATGGAACCTAGGGCCTCATGCTTGCTAGACAAGTGCTCTACTACAGAACTACACCCCTGGTCCTAGTTTTTTGTTTTCTTTTTAAAAGCAAAATAGAAAGACTTTCTCTCTCTCTCTCTCTCTCTCTCTCTCTCTCTTAGAAGAAGGAGAAGAAGAAAAGCAAAACTTACAATTCTAAATCTTGCTTTGTAAATGACCTACCTAGTCTATCTGAATCTAATGCTGTGGAGCCCAGGACAGCACCATCAGCCTGCCCAGTCCCCACAGAACTTACTGTACTTGCTCAGGGTTCAGACCGGGGGAAGGACTTGGGGTTTAGATCATGGAGAAGGACCACGCCTTCAGAAGCCAACAGAGTTTTCTCCTCCAGCTTTAGCATCATGAAAAAACAATTCATTATACAAAACCTTGAAGCTCTGCAAAAACCTGGTTCACTTGAGTAGACTTCAGATAGGGATTGTGGATAAGATCCCGTGGCCACCTCTGTGCAGGCTCAAAAAGGGACTCAGAGGATGTCTGCTGCATGCCCAGAGGGACAGGGGAGAGTTGAGTTTTTTAATCATCAGAGAAGCTTTCGGACAGCTAGCAATGGTTCTTCTAAGTTTAAAAAATTGTTTTATTGACATGTAATAAAGTACACAAATCCTAAGTGTGCAGTTTAGTACCTTATAAATAGGAGATATATACATTTCATACATATAATGTGTGTATATATATATATATTTTTTTATATATAACATGAGATAAATATATATCTCATGTATATAAGTGTATACATAAAATGTTCCTTAGTGGCAGGAATATAGTCTGAGAAATGCATCATTGGGCTAGGGATGGAGCTCAGTGGTAGACCACTTGCCTAACATATGAAAGGCCCTGAGTTTGATCCCCAGCATTGCAAACAAACCAAAAAAAAAAAAAGCATTATTATGGAATTTCATCATTGTGTGTACATGCATAAATTAAGTTGGTTATCACGTCACTAATATAATCTTTTGGGACCACCATCATATATGCTGACCTATTGTTGCCCAAAACTTTGTTATATGGCACATTACCACATGCATATGTGTGTGTATATGTGTGTGTGTGTGGGTGTGTGTGGGTGTGTGTGTGTGTGGACATTTGCGCACCTTGTAACCATCACCCAAATCAAGACTGGAACATTCCAGTGTTGCAGAAGTTTTTCACTTGCCCCCCTCCCACCTAGTATCTGCTCCCTAGAGGTTTACTACCCTGACTTACACAAGCGAAGATTGGCTTTATCCCAATGTACAGTCAACGGAATCACCCAGCATGTAGTCCGTTGAGTGTGGATTCCTATGTGACCAGCCCCCTGTTGGTTTTAGCTATTTAATCTCCAGTGGCAAAGCTGGGCTGTGGGATCAAAATCCTCCAGAGCAAGAAACTGGATATTCAGTAACTTCTAAAACATTGAGCTTCTGGGGAGGGATTGTACAGGTCCATGGTCTGTCAAGGTCCCCAAGCATTTGTGCAGATGAATTGTTTGATCTCCTCCTCTGACTCTTTCCACATCTGTCCTTGTGATCCTTGGTGACTTTTCTGATTTCATACCTGAAGGTGTAACAGAGTGAAACTCTAACATTTTGTGGAATGAAATGCCCTGTGGCATATTAGCATATCATCATGCATTATGTACAGTGGCCTCATACTGAAGTATTTGTTGTTGAATCCTGCAGTGCTCACATTCAAAGTCTGTTACTCTGCAGCTCTTTTACCTTGGTCATCCTCCTTGAATTCATTTCTCCACCCAGTATGGTTTGATTCCATCTGGGGTTACATCCTCAAGTCCAGTCTTGAATTGGCAAGGAGCCATAACACAGCCACAGTCCCAGAGAAGTGTAGACATAGAGATATCCATTTGTTACAGACTGTGGTCCAGATAGGGCCCACAGCCTAGTGGAGGCACATACCTCTCTAACATGGCCTGTGTTTTTGACTCATAAAAATGAAAAATACTGCAGAAGGGTCTGGATGGCTTCTTGCAAGCCCTTTACTACTTTGGAAAATGGGTTAAATACCTGCAGACAGAGCTGATCACTAGCATTGCTTTCAGAAGATGGCTCAGTAACTTCAGAAGGTTGATAGCTTGCATCATTGCACATAATTTCCTTTGATAAGGAGTTTGGGAATCAAGAGTGGGACGTGAATTTGAATTGATTAAGAATACACACAGGTTCTCTTTAACATTGCTGTTGGAACTTTATTTTCCTGTCCTCTATGATCATTCCAAGAGTTATGGAAATAGTAACTATTTTAAAAGGGACCTGTGGGTCTGTTTTACTGAGAGGATGGAAACTTAATCTGTTGAGCCCTGAGGTCCCTGGAAGTGACTCTGGAAGTTGAGGCCCAACTTTGTTCATCTTTGTATGTCAGCCCCTGGCCTAGAAGGCAGGTTGTAGCAAAATTACTTTGATGTGGCCAGAGTCAACCTTCATCAGGGTCAGGGATTTTTGTTTTTTGTTTGTTTCACTTTGTTTTGGACCAAGGATTGATTCCAGGTACCCAGCACTTAAATCACTGAGCCACATCCCTAGCCTTTTTTAAAGTTTTTTACTATTTTGAGACAGGGTCTTTCTAAGTTGCTTGGGGCCTCGCTAAATTGCTGAAGCTGACTTTGAACTTGTGATCCTCCTGCTTTGGCCTCCCAAGCTGCTGGGATTACAAGCGAGCATCTCTGTGCCCCAATTCATCAATATCTCCTGCGTCCCAGCCCCACGCTGCCCTTGATCACTCCCCAGGTCCTTTGTGTATAATGTTCTATGTCCTTTGCAGCTTCGACTGGGGGCTGGGAAGTGGGATGGTTGCCTGTCCTGCCATCTACCCCTTCCTCCAAATCTCCATAGTAGCCCAAAGCATTCCCACAGCTTGGCCAGACTGCCACACCTTGCCCCAGCTTCTTCCTGGGGTTTCCTGGTAGGTAGTCATCAGTCCACACACCTGTACTTCTAAGAAAAAGGAAGAGATTTTCCCTGTTGCTTCTATGGACTGCTTTTCCCCAAGTCAGCCACAGGGGACTGAGATCGGGGCCGGAGTGACTGACAGGGCTTGTCGGGACCTGCTTGACCTCCACCCAGTGGACAGAGGCTTCAAGGCTCACAAGGGGACAGGTTGGGGTGGGGGTGGTCTCTATTCCAGGAAGAAGCATTTCCTGCTAAGTCACACCAGAGGCCTGGATGAACTTCACTCACTCTAGTTAAGGAGGAAGGAGGACGGGGTGGGTGGGGATTGGGGGAATTCTCCTAAAGTTCCGTGTGATTTCACCCATGAGTCTCAGTGATAGCAATCTTGAGAAATAAGGCCCCCAGGGCGGGGGCTTCTGTGGAATGCTTTTCTGCCAGATCGGCACCGCCTTTCGTTCAGAATGCTTTATTCTAGAATCATGGCTGCCTTTTTCTAGCCACCAACGCAACCACATTCACCTCCCCTGCCAGCCACCTTCCAGGCAGACCCCGTTGAAGCTGTGGCACCCTGAACAGCTGAACCTGTCGCCTTCCCTCTCCTGGAACCTCACACCTGGGCACTGCCCAGAAAGTACACAGAACACACCATGCCCCAAACATTTCAGATTCTAGGTAACGTCAAATCTTAGCTTTAAATCGGGCGACCCTTTCAAATGATTTTTTAAAATTAATTTATTCATGTTAATTAGGTATTTCAAATGATTTTGAAGTAAAGGAAAATGTGCATGAATGCAACGTCCACATTCAACCGTCTTAAACAAGCATCTTTCTCTCGAGGTGGTCCGGGAGGTGCCCTGGAGCCCTCACAGCTTGGAGCCATTCTATTCCGTCTTGATTTGCCTTGAGGGTGAGAACAAACCATGCTCATCAAAAAGTTAGAGGTTGAGTGTGAATTGCTGGGGCAGGGTTAGGTCTGCTGAATACTTATTTATCATGCCCCAGGCTCCAGCATCAAACTGCTCAGCAGGTGTGAAACCCGGCCCCGCCTCTTCTAATTAGTCACAGACGCCTGGGCAAGTCACTTCACCTGCCTGAGCTTTCAGTTTCTTCATCTGCAACTGGAGATACATGCTAGAGCCTCCCCTGCAGGCTGGTCGTGGGGACTTGTGACTACTTAACATACTTACCTCGTGTAAGTGGTACCGCCGGTTACCTGTTACCTTGATGAGTCCTGCTTCCCGAATGTTGAAGTGTAACACCTGAGCAGCACGCTGAGGCCAGGGTGGAGTACAAAGTAAGGAGCTTTATTTAAAGGATAATAGAACAGACTCCCCCTCCCCACCCAGGAAGAAGGGGACCCAAAGTCGGGATCCATGGGATGACGAAGTCCCATCCCTTTTACACATCTAAAGTCTCCTTTTTTCTTTTACATCCTTCCCCCCTTGTTCATTTCCCTTCATCTCGTATATGTGACTGGGAGATGCTGGTGGGAAAACCCAAAGGTGGTAAACAGATGGGCTGAAGGGGCTGGCAGGAATGGTGGGGCCGGAAGGGGGCCCAGGGTGAATTAATTAGCAGTTCCCTGTGTGCTCCGGGGTTGCTTTATTAACAATTCTTTAGGAAGGGCTGTATTGGCTTTGGGGGACATTAGCATTTCAATCTCTCCCACCCAGGAGTCTTCAACCTTTGGAACCCAAACCGGTTTGGTCTGTTTTTCTCAATTTGGCCCTATTTATCTGTCTACACCGACTACCTATTTTTAATTCTGGCTTCTTAAGTGTGGTGCATGACATGGGCTAAGCTCTTGGGAAGTGCTTGGTGTTATTCAGGCAGCTCTGGGGTCTAGATTCCCAAGGCTTCCTGTGCCAGGGAAATGAATTAGTCCCTGAAACAGCAACTGGTGTTCTAGTTCTTTTTTTACGTGAATGTGGAAATTAACCACTTCCAGGAGGCAGATCTGTGACCTACACCTCAGTGAGCCAGTCTGTAAATGGGCCTGGCCAACTCAATGGCAAATGGACTTAGGGTATCTAAACCGGTTGTCTGTCCCTCTGCTGCCTTCTGGCCTCACTGGCTAATAGGCACTGTATTAGAAAGACCCCAGGCTTGGGGTCAGGATGGCTTGGCACCCCCTCCCCACAGCAGACCCCATAGAGATGACTGGTGGTGAACCCAAGTCCCTTGGTATCAGCCAACAGCTCCCTTCACTTACTGAGGATTGCAGCAGCCCCTCCTCTGCTGGGGACTTGACCAAGGCACCAAGTCACCCCAGCAACTTGCAGGAGGCAGTTCAGTATGTCCCCTGGGGGGATGAAGACAGCAGGGGCACTAAGGTTGAACCAGAAGGTCCCAGCTGCTTCCTGAGCTCAGCAAACTTGGTTAAGTCACATCTCTGAGTCTCTGAAGTGTAGGAGTCACATGAGTCACTAGTTATAGAAGGGCTTGTTGACCAGTGGGCAGGGCCAGGACCAGATGAGGCTGGTAAGACATGCAGAAGAGGGCAATCACGTTTGCACAGCTCTGAGAGTGAGTACCTTCCTGTTCACAGTTTGCCCTCTAGGTATCCTCCCTGCCTCACCTAGGCCACCCAGCCAATCAGGACTCTGGTTAGACTCAGCGCAGCAGATGCTGGGCTTGTCTCTGAATACCCTTCAATGGTGCTCATCACTAGGACTAGCTGTTGGAATATCCCATCATTAACAATATCGAAACAATAACAGCTAATATTGATTAACTACCTGGCACCATTCTGAGCATTTTATAGGTAGTTAACTCATTCAGGGTATCTACCCTTTGCAGGGTATCTACCCTTTGCAGTTGGGGAAAGTGGGGCTCAGAGAAGCTGAGGAATTTGCCTAAGCAGACACAGCATAAGTGGTAGGACCTAGGCAGCCTGCTTCTAGAATCTGCACTCTTAACCACTGCATGCAGCTACTAAGATGGGCTGGTCCCAAACTCTGGCCTGTGCCCAGCCCTTGCTCCCCTCTCCAACACTTCTATCCCCTACACCAACTTTGTGAGGTAGCTCCAAAGAAGCATGATCTTCACAACTCCACGTCTTTGCCCCTGTGGCTCCTCCCACCTATCCTTCTGACACCCATCTCACTATCACCAGCTGGAAAATGCCTGTTCCCCTTTCCAGGCCCGAAACCTTCCTTGACTACCACCTCCAGATAGCCAATGCCCCCCCCCACCCCGTGTCTTCAGAACACTTGAACTTCCTTGTTGCCCTCAACTTACTGATTATCTCGTGGAGTCTGGTGGGCAGAGAGATCAACAAATGTACATTCAATTTATGTGAATTCAGCAGTTGCTCCTGCCAGGGAATGAAGGTAGAGAGAGGTCCTAAATGGTGTGAGGGGATCTGAGGCAGAGGGTGAATTGCTGTCACTCTGCAGGTGTCACTTCCTCCGGCTGTTCCTGGTGTGAGCATCCCACGCTCTGAATGAGCATCCACAATCAATGAACTATATTTTGCAAACCAGCCCCTCAAAGCAAATCGTTATTAATCAGGTGCACAGCCTGAGAAACTGGGATCTGTCTGCTGCGTGGAAGCAGGAGATGCTCTCTCTATACGTATACCTGGAGCGTGAGGAAGCTGGTCTACAACATGACATCTTCCTAAGAGGCCACAGGGCTGTTTTGTCCATCGGTGGTTTTCTGCTTGCTTTAGGATCTGACTCCCACACCAGCTGTGACTGATCAGCCACACTGATTCACACCTAAACTCCTTGGTTTCTGAGTCTGTCTCCCTCAGCCTCCTGGGTACTCCCCCAGAGCACTGTGCCATTAACATTGTCTCCCGGGTGCCCGAGCTTAGCCAGTCCCTGGTTAGACTTTTATTATTATTATTTTTCCATATGGAGAGCCAACGGTCCCAACTCTAATTATTGAACATATCAGTATCTTTCCTTCATGAGTTACTAGCGCTGCCTTAGTTGTTTGTTTCATTTTAGGGTCTACAAAATCCAGATTTCCATGCAAACTCATTTTGCAAACAAGGACAATGAAACCTTTACAGTTCATTGTAAGGGAGCTGCTCAGTTCATTGTCGTTGGACAGAGAAAGTGAATGAGAACCAAGCCCCACCAAAAACCACATCCACAATGGAGGCACTAGTTCTGACACATCTAAAACTGTTTCAGTGATATCTGTCAGTCTTTTAAACTGTATTTGACAAATCTGGGAGAGATGACTCCCCTGGTGTTTATCTGGTAGAATCTCCTTTTTTTTTTTTTTGCATATGTTTCCTGTTTCTCTTACTATTGCAAAGATAAAGAGGAGGGAGAAGAAATAGCAAGGAGTGTTTATGGACTGTCTTGTGACAAGGTGAATAATGAATGGTGATTAAAGCCATTGGACATTCCCACCTGAGAAGTTCCTGGTGGGAGGGAATTAGCATAATAAGGAGCCGGAGGTGGGGCTCTGAAGAGAGAGCCGGGACTCAGGGGCCCAGCCTGGTGCCCCACACTCCTTCCTGAATGCCCCAAGCCTGGGAGTTTAGGAGCAGCCACTGAGAAGGTGACCTTGATTTCTTTCAGTCCGGAGGATCTTGCAATCACACCAGAACTTGGAACACTGTCTGAGTTTCTCTGAACTGGAAGCACAGATCTGAAATATCAGACCAATGAATACAATGTTCTCAGGGAGGTGAAAGAGAGAGATACAGAAGAAAACTCCCACCCATTTCCTTTAAACCACAGGCCATTTGTCAAGTGCTCAGATGTGCCAGACCCCATGGGGGAGGGGGGAGGGAGGCTGAGATTTTATTCCAAGTTGCTGGGGTTTGCAGGGTCAAGGTGTAAGAGGGGTGGTGAGCGAGGAACAGGGGGATGAGCAAGCACCGTGTGCTGAAACTCCAAGCATCCGTGATCAAACGAACTTATTTTACCTATGTGGCCGGGTCTCTGTTCCTTTGATTACAGTGAAATAATCAGAGAGGTGGAGTTGATGAGCAGCAGGAGTCCCCATCTCAAGTATGTATGGGGTGGAATCATCTTCTTACCCCCCCCACCACCACCCCATCTCACTTCTTCATCATTTGGGATGAGGGGCAGTTACAAATGGCAGCCACGTGGGTGATGCATCCTGGACTGTAACCCTACAGCCTATAATACACACCACCCCCTCCTGCTGCAGAGGTGCTGAGACTCTGCTATACAGTCTTTAGCTTAGTGTCCCCTCTGTATGCCAGACGGATCACTCAAGCCCAGGTTCTCTGGTCTGGGTCCCTGGAGGACAGAGTAGAACTTGCTGGGTTGTTCACATCCAGGTCAGCACACAGTAGACATGTTGCAAGAGCTCCAAGAGTGAGTCCTTGTAAAGGTTTCCATCATCCTTGTTTGCAAAATGAGTTTGCATGGAAATCTGGATTCTTTAGACCCCACAATGAAACATACGAATAACTAAGGCAGCACTAGTAACTCATGAAGGAAAGACACTGATATGTTCAATAATTAGAGTTGGGAAAGTTGTCTCTCCACATGGAAAAATAATAATAATAAAAGTGAATTCCTACCTCTCATCCTCCACCAAAAGAGGAGTTTTCAATGCAGATTACCAGGTTTCATTCGAGGCCAGCCAGGTCTGAAAATTTTTTCTTTTTTTTTTTTTTTTTTTTTGTACCAGGGATTGAATTCAGGGGTCCTCGACCACTGAGCCACATCCCCAGCTCTATTTTGTATTTTACTTAGAGGGTCCCACTGAATTGCTTAGAGCCTCGCTTTTGCTGAGGCTGGGTTTGAACTCACAATCCTCCTGTCTCAGCTTCCTGAGCCACTGGGATTACAGGCATGCGCCACTGTGCCTGGCAGGAACTTTGTCATTTTTAAAATTGATAAATTACACTGTGAACTTTCTGAGAGCAAACTCTGGCTGTTTTTGTCATTAAATAGTTATATACTAAGTATGGTCCCTAGAATACATTATGAACCTAGAAAATGTTGATTGAATAAAAAATTACAAAGATTCTTTTAAAATGAATTTATTGAAGAGATTAGACCTTTTCCTTTGGTCATCATTAATACTACAATGGACTACCACATACCCAGAATTATTTGGGCTACTTACCTAGCTGAAAACAGGAAAGAACTGAGTGGAGATATTTTGGTGAGCTTGGCTTTGGTCTCCTCTGAATCTAATTCTAAAAGATTTGAAAATATTGCATGTACTTTGAGAGCAGTAAGGCCCACCCAAAATATTATTTTTGTGTGTGGTACTGGGGTTTGAACTCAGGGCCTTGTGCATGGGAAGCAAGTGCTCTACCCCTGAGCCACATTGCCAATCCATCACCACCCAAAATATTATTAAACCTTATTTAGGTATATCCATAATTATTCCACTGTTCATTTATTAAATGCCTTTTTTGTGTAGACAGACACTCTTTTGAACACTTCTCCTCATTTCTATTAAAATAATATATAAAATGAACACCACCACTCCCCATGTGCATTGTGATGGATTTGGGCATTTATATACAGCAGGTAGTCGCCACCATAGTCAAGACCCAGAACAGTCCCTTCATTGTGACTTTGGTCACGATCATCGTTACAATCAGGGAATCCTTTTAAATGTATGTAAATTATGCCTCAAAAAAGTTGATTTTAAAAGAAACGGGGAAAATCATAGCTGAGAAATGAAAAGCTCTTGGTAGATTGCAGTCTACTCACTGACTTCTTTTGAGCACCTTATGTGTACAGGCTCCATAACTGGTACTGATTGACCATGTCTTTATGCCAGAACAGGGTGAGACAGAAGCCCCCATGCTGGTACTGTGGTTCCATCAGTCTGTGTGGGCCCCGGGTTCCCTCCACAGGACCTACCTACAACCATCTATCCCACCCCCCTCGGCTCCCAGACCAGCCTGCCTACGATCAGAACCCTACAATCAAGACCAGGGCAGGGGCTGCTAAGAAGGGCTCTTCCCCTTTGGTCTAGAGCATTTAAACATTAATCAAGCAATCAAGTAGGATAGAGACTGGGCTTGTTCATGAGCACGGCCTCATGATGACACAGGCACTCCTCTGCTTAGTAACCAGTCCCCACCTCATTGGCTTAGTATTATTTGCTCAAGTGTTTTTGCTGAATCCCAATCTGAGGTAATAGCTTTTTTTTTTAACTTTCCAAGCTCATTGATACAGTAGTATCAATGAGTAAACATCAGAAGTATGTTTACTTCTAATTTCTGCAAACATCTTCCTACCCCCACCCTACTCCTATATATATGTATGTTCTGGATGTGCCAAGTGCTACAGCAGGAGACAGTGGCTCTTTGCAGATAAACGTGCCTCTTCACTGGGGTATTAGTCAGCTTTCTGTCACTGTGACAAAATGCCAGAGAAAATGGACTTGAAGGAGGAAAGATTTACTTTGGCTCAGGGTTTTAGAGGCTTCAGTCAATAATCACTTGGCTTCATAGTTTCTGGGCATGCAGTGAAGCCTTCCATCGTAACAGAAGCACATGACAGCCAGGAAGCAAGAAGAGAGGAAGGGGCTGGGGACAAATGTAGCCTTCAAGGGCACACCCCCAGTGACCTTCTTCCTCCTCTAACTAAGCCCACCTCCTAATAGCCCCTTAAGCTACCAATGAGATCAGAGCACTCTTGAAGGCTCCACCTCTGACCAAGCCTGCAACACGTGAGCTGTTGGGAAGCGTCCCAGATCCAAAATCAAGACAGATGGTTTCTTCTACAGTCATATCAAGAAGATAAGTGGAGCCGGGCATGGTGGCGAATGCCTGTGATCTCAGGAGTTTGGGTAGTTGAGGCAGGAGGATTACAAGTTCAAAGCCAGCCTCAGCAAAAAGTGAGGTGCTAAGCAACTCAGTGAGATCCTGTCTCTAAATAAAATACAAAATAGGGCTGGGGATGTGGCTCAGTGGTTGAGTGCCCCTGAGTTCAATCCCCAGTTCTCCTCCCTGCCAATAAAAAGACAAGTGAAAATGACTCTGGTCGTTATTTAATACTATAAGTCAGGTATCTGAAAACAAATTGCTCAAGATATCTGGGACGTGGTTTTTAACTTGTAGCAAAATCAATAATCCAAAGAAGAGACAGACAGATGTTCGTGCCCGGCCAGCAGTGCACTGGTTCTTTGGTGCCAGCAATGTCAGCGCTGTTGGTTTGCACCATCAGACCAGGAGGGAAGGCACGAGGTGTGAGAGAGGGCATCCTCCCTGAGCCAGCTGACAGGTGGGCAGGTGTGCAGACCTAAGCATCCGCTCACTGCATCTTTCTTCCTCCCTCCAGAGGCTTCTGAGATTGCTCTGCCCCAAGGAAGCAACATTACCATTCTCATAAAGCGGGGGACATCAGCTCCACCAGCGAAGCCCTGCTTCATCATCGTTTCTAAAAGGCATATGACTGTGTTGTTCATCAAAGCTGGAGAGAAAATGGTCTTTACCTTTAGCTGCCAGGACCCACAGAACCACTTTGTCATGGAGATCCAGAAGAATATCGGTAAGTTGCCCCTCGGGAGCTCTGGGCTATGGCTCCGCCCCTCCCTGCCCTTCTTTCCCCCATGAAGCTGGACAGGTGGGCTCTGCACTCTCCCTGTCCAGCTCTTGTGTGGCCAGTTCTAAGTGCCTTACACAGGTTAATTTGTTTGGTCTCCAGAAGATCTCTATTGAGACGTTCCCAGAGAAGGACTTGTCCAAGATGGCACAGCTAGTAAGTCGCAGGCCAGGGGAGGAGCCCAGAACTCTGGATCCAGAGTCTGTCCTTAACCACTAAGCCACATGGTCTCTTCATGGAGTCCCAGAGAGGCCCATGAGCTGCAGATCTTCAGGTCAGCAAAAGTCAAGGGAGTTCACCTTAGTCCATTTGTGCTACTATAACAGAATCCCTGAGACTGGGTGATTTATAAAGAACAGAGATTCATTTTCTCACGGTTCTGGAATTTGGGAGGCCCGAGGTCAAGGTATAGCAAGTGGCAAGGCAGGAGAGAAAGAGAGCTCTCCCTTCAACCTTAAGCTCTTTAGAGGGGTCCCAAGCCCATCCAAGAGGGCTCCATCAGTCTGCGGGTTTTGGAGGAGACACATTCAACCCATAACAGAGTTGGAAGCAAAAGGAATCAGAAGGTTGAGGAGGTAAGAGGGGCCATGTGTCCGCAAGCACCAGGAATAAACCAGCTTTAGAGAGTGGTCGAGCTGGATTTAGCTTCAAGCTCCAGGGCTGAGTCATGTGACCTATCCTGAGGCTTCACATGAGTTACTCGACTGTTTTGTGCCTTCGTTTTCTTATCTATGAAATAAGAGTCATCATACCAAACCACTAAGGTTGGTTAGGAGAATGAAATAAAATAATGGATTGAAAATGTATAACACAAGAATTCAAAGTATGTGTATTTGATATTTTTATTATTCATAATTTGAGCTTGGGATAGCAGGTTGATATGGGAAGCAGGCAGGGGTGGGGAGCTTTCAAAATTTCTGGTTTCCCAATCGGCATGCCAAATAAGAGTTAGTAGATATTAATGACAGTGAGAGCATTAAAAGAGCTATAGTTTAAAAAACTATATTTGCTGGGCGCAGTTGGTGCACGCCATATTCATCAGACACAGAAGTGTTACCAATAAAACAAAGAACAGGGGCTGGGGATGTGGCTCAAGCGGTAGCGCGCTCGCCTGGCATGCGTGAGGCCCGGGTTCGATCCTCAACACCACATACAAACAAAGATGTTGTGTCCGCCGAAAGCTAAAAAATAAATATTAAAAAAAAAAATAAATAAAACAAAGAACAGGGTAGGAGTTCCCATCCTGCAAGCTGATGGTCTCCATTATCCAGAATTTCTAATTAAATATTTATGGATAATCTTAACAAGGACACACAATATGTCTGAAGCAAAATGGAAAATTTTGCGGAAAGACAAAAGAAAAGACTTCGGTAAAAGAAGAGAGCTATCACATTCCTTGACAAAAAACACTTAGTGTTTTTAAAGCATCAATTCTCCCCCAGATTAATTTATCAGTTTAAATTGATGGCAATTAAAGCCTCATTGAAGCCTTTACAGAGCTGAGTAGAATATCAGTATACTTTAAGAATCCAGTGGAATGGTGTGTCGCCATTAAAAGAATGTTAAGTTTGTGTATTCGTCATGGAAAGACGCCAAGGGTAGTTTGGTTCCATCAAGAACAATGCAGAAGGCTGAGGCAAGAGGATCATGAGTTCAGAGCCAGCCTCAGCAATTTAATGAGGCCCTAAGCAACTGAGCAAGACCCTGCCTCTAAATAACATACATTAAAAAATAAAAAAGTGGGGAGCTGGGCTGAGTATGTGGCTCAGTGGTTGAGCACCCCTGGGTTTAATCCCCAGTACCAAAAAAAAGAAAAGAAAAGAACAATACAGTCTATACAGAAGAACAGTTTGTTGCATTATGTGAATGAGCACACACATAACATGCACACCCACACGCATACACGTAATCATACAGAGCCCAAAGTCAGGAGAGATAAAGAACAAAATGCTAATCCCATACTATATCTACTGGGGATGGGGGAAAGGAACAGGTGACCTTCGCTTTCTTCTTTCTATCCTTCTGTACTGTCCTTTGTTTTCTTTCTTTCTTTTTTTAACAAGTGTTCATTTCTATTCTATTCCATTCCATTCTATTCTATGTTGCTGGGGATAGAACCCAGGGGCTCACACTTGCCAGGCAAGCCCTCTGCCACTGAGCTCCACCCCCATCCTATGCTCACTTTCAGAATCAGTTCAATAAAGTGACTTCCTTTTTGAAAAAGCTAACAAATGACATGTCACAAACAGTTGAATATATTCTGCCTTTCAGCCCCAGTTTGCCCACGCTATTTGCTAGGTAGTAAAAATGCATGCTCTTAACTTTTGAAAGTGATAGGGAAAAATCAATTTTTAAAATAACCAATCTAGACACTGGAATCAAATCCAGTGGTCTGCCCGCCCCCTCACTTCCTTTTCTGGGTAAGCAACAAAAAGTTTCAAGGGAAATTACATCTCAGTTCTCGTCCCGTCTTCAATAGTCCCAAGCAAGTTAATGGATGTAGACATCTACAGGAAAAAAGCAGGTTGTCAATCACCTCAGAAATGACACTTCTCCCTCCTCTGGATATTCCTATATTCCTTTAAGTTATTTAAAAATTTTTTGCAGTGGACAGAATGCGGGAGCCACACCAGAGGGTGTGGAGCCATGCGGGTCATTTGGACTATTCCAAGGTACCAGGGATTGAACTCAGGGACACTCGACCACTGAGCCACAACCCCAACCCTATTTTATATTTTATTTAGAGACAGGGTCTCACTGAGTTGCTTAGCTCCTCATTTTTGCTGAGGCTGGCTTTGATCTGGCAATCCTCCTATCTCAGCCTCCTGACCTCCTGGTTTTACAGGCATGCCACTCTGTGACTGGTCTGGACTATTCTTATCTCTGGGTCCATCCTCAATACCCCCAAAGTAATGAATGAAAAATTGTGTTCATAGCCTAGCTCTTTCAGTACCATGGCAGGTGGCAGAGCTGAGGCTGGGAGGTGGGAGGGCCTTTCAACCCTGGGTCCTTGATATGGAATTAAGTCAGAATCCTTCGGGTGGTCCAAGCATGCATATTTTAAAAATATTCTCCAGGAGGGTCTGGGGTGGAACCAGGGCTGAGAGCTTTAATAGGAATAAATGATTCCCCAAGAGTACAGAACCCAGAAGAGCCCAAGTAATGCTACCCTGGACACAGTGGGCATATGCATGGACAGCTAAGAGGTGGCTTAATATAAACAACCAAGTTTCCATGAGCTCCCCAAATAGGTACTATCTTTACCAACACAGAAAGTCTGATTTCAGCCACATTAGTCACCTCTTTATCTAACCCTGTTTTATTGATATGGCTGCAGAGTGCATTGGCAAACTCGTGCTTGATCAAACACAGACTGGGCCTTTGTCCTGGCATTGATGTGTACTGCAAGTGGTTAGACCCAAGACACCTGGACTCCGGGGCTGTTTTGCAAAACTGAGAGGTTTGGCATGGATGACTTCAGAAGTGCTAGACAGCTCCAGATTTCACCTGTCATTTTATTTGAAGTCAACAGTCCTTTCAAACAATCCACAAAAGCAGGAATAGCTGTGCATGGTGGTGCACACCTGTAATCCCAGCAACTGGGGAGGCCGAGTCAGGAGGATTGCAAGTTCAAGACCAACCTGGACAATTTAGCAAGGCCCTTAGCAATTTAGAGAGACCCTATTTCTAAATAAATAAATGAATAAATAAAAAGGGCTGGGGATGTAGCTCAGTGATCAAGCACCCCTTGGGTTCAATCCCCCTACCCCCCAACAACAAAAAAAAAAAACAGAAATAAATATTTAAATATTTACAGATTATTATTACAAACGCCATCACATCCTTCAGAACCCCTGTGCACTGAAGTGCCTGCTTTCTATCACCTGTCTCCACTTATTTCTTCCTTGATAGTAATGTGTTTCACTTTGTTTTAAAAGGCTTGGGAAACAAAATACTTTAAAGGGTGTCATTAGTTGTGAGCACTTCAGAATTCAACTACAGTGGCACAAAACACTCCCATAAAGCCACACAACAGGAAGATCACTTTGCTGCAGGCTCCAGACACCCGGGAGTTGTAGACTTGGGGTGCACACCTCAGCATGTGGGTGAGAATATTGATGGGGAACGCAGGTGTAAAAGGTGGATCTTGGCACTGCGCCCTAGAAATTGTGAAACCAGAACTCAGAATAGGGGAAGTTGGACATCCCAAAGCACGGACTTCATTGCACGCAGCTTCTTCTGGCCTCCAGTAAGGTCTGGTCAGAGGTCCACCAGCCGGGCTCCACTTGGTCAGGAAAACACAGTAGTTAGGAGGCATCTTGGGTCGGATGCCCTGGAAGCAGAGCCTGGGACAAGGGTTTTTGTTTAAGTCATTTATCAAGAGTGTTCCCAGAAGAAACCCAAAGTGAGGGAAGCAGGAAAAGCCAGGGGGAAGTGAGCACAGATGTGGTTTCAGCTAACATCTGGCCTCAGCCTGTTCTCACGGAGAGTGCTGGAGCATGAATGGCACCCCGGGTCATGCCACTCAAAGCAGGATATCAGGCTTTTTGGTCCTGCCTCAAGCAGTTATTGGCTGAGGACTGCAACTCCTGCCTTGGGATGGGAGTGAGGGGGCAGCTAAACCTCTTAGACTTTTCTGGTCAAAAAACTGAGGCTTAGACCAGACCCAGCTGAGGCTCTCCCCAGACCCGCAGCAGCTGGGGAGTGAGTGCACCTGCTGGTAAAAGCCACCTGGGCAGAGCCCCAGAGGGTCCGCTCCAGGGGGCTGAGAGGAGCAGCATGTGGCCTTACAACATCCATGATCAAAATTGCTCTTGTGGATTCTTGCAGACTGCATGTCAGGCCCCTGTCCTTTTGGGGAGGTTCAGCTTCAGCCCGCGACATCGACGTTGCCCACCCTCAACAGAACTTTCATCTGGGACGTCAAAGCTCACAAGCGCATCGGCCTGGAGCTGCAGTTCTCTCTCCCACGCCTGAGGCAGATCGGGCCCGGGGAGAGCTGTGCCGACGGGGTCACTCACTCCATCAGTGGCCGCATCGATGCCACTGTAGTCAGGATCGGCATCTTCTGCAGCAATGGCACTGTGTCCCGGATCAAGATGCAGGAGGGAGTGAAGATGGCCTTGCACCTGCCGTGGTTCCACCCCCGAAATGTCTCTGGCTTCAGCATTGCCAACCGCTCGTCTATAAAACGTGAGCACACCCCTCCCTCCCTAGTGGGTAGATGGAAACACAGGAAGTGGCCGCCATTTTTCTAGGGCAGGGATGGCACATGGTCGGCCATTCTGTAGCAGTCAACTAACGCCCTCAAGGAAGATCCCATGCTCCTATAAGCCACTCGGGCCACTTGTGAGAGCCTCCTTTCTCTCTTAAACAAACAGAACATCTCTTTTCTTTGTCCTGCCTGCATATGATATTTATTTTCACAAACTTGGTTGCCCTACCTGTGTCTCCCTCACATTTTCTATACACTCACAATGGCTCCTGGGGGTTGCTCCTTAAGTGTTCTGGAATTTTGTGAGCTGATGTTAAACAGAGTCGGTCTCAGCAATAACATTGTATAAACTTACAATTCAATAAAGCATTTTAGAAGCAAAGGTAATAAATACGCCCAGCTCATCACTTCCTAATTATTTTACTACATTTTACTATGATCTCTGATCTCCAGGTTATTTATGACTATCCTATCTTTTTGGCAGACATACAATATAATGTTGTCTGTTGCCCGACTCTGTATCCAGTTGTGTTGGAAGCTTGAAGTCAGCCATGGGAGTATTTACACCAAGGAAATGGGCACAGTCCACCAAGTAGGGCTTTTCCCCTGCTGAGTGTAAACATACATCCAAACTCACTCCTAGGAGTTGGGAACTGTGATTGTGTAGTCACCTCCTTTTCTTTCTGGTCGGGTTCCATTCCCAACAGGCCTGTGCATCATCGAGTCTGTGTTTGAAGGGGAAGGCTCGGCCACCCTGATGTCTGCCAACTACCCAGAAGGCTTCCCCGAGGATGAGCTTATGACGTGGCAGTTTGTGGTCCCCGCACACCTGCGGGCCAGCGTCACCTTCCTCACCTTCAACGTCTCCAACTGTGAGAAGAAGGAGGAGCGGGTGGAGTACTACATCCCAGGCTCCACCACCAACCCCGAGGTGTTCAAGTTGGAGGACAAGCAGCCCGGGAACATGGCTGGGAACTTCAATCTCTCCCTGCAGGGCTGTGACCAAGACGCCCAGAATCCAGGGATCCTGCGACTGCAATTTCAAGTTTTAGTCCAACATCCACAAAATGAAAGCAGTAAGTAAGCCTGGCTTTCCTCTCCCCATCTCCTGCACACCCTCTCTGATTCCCCCCCCCCCAGTCGGCTTGGGTGGGGTCCCTTGCCTGTTTCTCATCGGGCTCCTGGAGCACTTGGACTCTGGCCCCTAGAAGAGTTTCAGGAAGTAGGTTGCTAGGTAACAAGAGGCTCTCTGGTGAACACCCAGCATGCAGTTTCATTTTAGCTCAATAAGCAAGCAGCAAACGTGATCTTGCATTCAGGGTGCTAAGTTGTTTTTAATGAAACCCAGGGAAAGCCTCTTTCTAGACCTCAGGTCTTGACCCTGCAGCATGAATGAGTTGTCACCAGCACCGTCAGTCATGATGATGACAACTAACAGTTTTTTAGCTGAGCACCCCCTACCATGGACACTCACTGCAAGTCAAGCCCTGTGCCAAACACTTACACAGCATCCTTATCCTTACTGCGGCCCTGTAGGGGAGACGGGAATGATCTTTTATTAATGAAAAACCAGAAGGTTCAGAAAAGTTATGAAAAAGGTTGTGAAACCAGCCTAATGTCACACAGCTTATCAGGAGCAGAGCAAGCCCACTCTGGACCGTACTGAGCTCTAGGCAGATGGGACACTATTCCACAGACATTGCTGAGACACCATGAACCTAGAGGTGGAGAGTCAAGCTCAGGATTGGGTGTGTTCAAGGGACCAGGATGCAAAATTTAAGGAGGCACCCACTCGGAGGAGCCTCACCCTCGTCCTGGCACCATTGTGACTTTTGAGATCAAAGCGGAGGAGTCAGTGTCTGTACCTGGGCCCATCATGCACTGAAGTCTGGGGAGGAGTGAGTTATGACAGGTGGTCTTCAAGAGGACACTTCTGACACGCACTGAGGGTGGGCTCTGTCCCGAGGGCTGGTTCTCATTCTTGTTTTTATTATCATTCACTCTAGGAAAAGGGCAGAGCCAGGCAGAAACATTAGGTGGGGACATGCAATGGCTTCCTATATCTTTCTGCAGAGCATATAAACATCGAAAAAGTGATAGCATGGGATCTTCTCAAGAAACTGCTCAACTCGAACTGGGAATGTCCTCTTGCCACTCTTTTGCATGTGTGTATGTATGTATGTGTGTGTGTACACATGCCATAAACACTTACATATATGTACACATGTATGTGTGCAAATATGCATATTCAAGTGTGTCCCCTGAGACATTTATTTTGTTTCCACTGCCACCGTCATGTCATCAGAGTGTGGAACACAGTGCAAAAGGATCTAGAAATGGAGTGGGTCTGGGTTTTAGAAGACAGAAGGGTTTGTTTATCATCTCAGTCATGGTGAAGTGCTGCTGAGAACCTCTAATGAATTCTGTTTCCTGTAACATCTGCTGGGCTGGTTTCTAAAACTAATCAAATTGTTAAACAAGCCATAAACAGCATCCAGGAGGGAGTGGATTCAGTTCTGAGATGAACAGAGACTGATGAACTGCGGGGCCAGGTGGATCACAGAGTCGGCCTGTCGAGTCGAGTTTGCTCTGTACTGTTCTAGAGGAGGAGTGGATCTGGCCAGCAGGAATATCTCTGGGGAGAGAAGAAGAGTGGGCTGGACTCCTGAAAGCTCTGGCAGCTCCCTCTGATGCTGTGAACCCCAGTGTGGGCCCTGCATTTCCAGGACTAGTCCAAGGAAGCCAGTCCTGGGCACCCACACACCTGTCTGACCCGTTCTTCATGCAGGAAATGATCATGGCAGCTCGTTTTGTAGGCAGGGTGCCCAGTGGGCAAGGGCACTGACCTGGGGAGTCAGCCCATGTGGATCTGTCTCCCATCTTCCCTGTTTTCCTTGTGACCAGGTCAAGCCGCTTTGCTTCTGCATGACTCAGCTCCTCACCTGTGCGGTGGAGATGATGGATGCTACGAGGCCAACCTGAGGCAGCCCAGGGCCCAGCAGGTTGTAGGCCCTCTCTAAATGCTACCTGCAGGGTTCTAGGTCAAGAAGAGGATGCAGGGTTGGAAAAGATAGGGAGATGGTCCCCAGAGATTGGGCTGTGGCCCAGAATAGGAGTAATTTGTAAGCGGTAGCAAGTCACTCCTGGAAGGAGCTCTGCAGACCTCAGGCTGGGAGAATTCCAAGGGAGGACTCATGGCAGAGTCTGCTCTTTCCCAAGCTGCCCAGAGGCCCCATCTGTGCGGCAGTGCATGCCCCCTCATGACCACAGGAAGGGATTCCAGGTGTAATTCTGGCTTTCTTAGCTTGGAGGTGAGCAAGTAGAAGCTGAGGGGAGAGGGGCTTCAAGGTGACTGAGTCCCTTGGGTCCAAGCCTGTGTCCTCCCTTCTCACACAAGTGCTAGAGGGAACCTTCTGCAGCTGGTGCCCCCCTGAGCCCAGGCCAGGGCCTGCTGCCCTCACTGGACCGTCTTCATCCCCAGCAGCAGGGAGCAGCTGCCCAGACCAAAGACTGTACCCCAAGAGCCCATGTGGCTGCTCTGCCTTCTTCATGGGCCACGCTGTATTTATCCATCTGCACAGCTGAGTCCCACTAATCTCCACCCAGTCTTGTTCCTCTTTCTGTAGCCACCAGTTTCTGGCACATTCCAGCCTCTCCATAAATTCATAAACATTGCACCAATCTCATGAGGCAGTATCCTATCCCAAGTGGCACAAGATCCAGATGCATCATCCAAGCACACAGTCCATCTGAAAGGGCAAGACAGGCAGGAGAGGGTGGGCCCCCAGAGGGCTGGACACTTAGGGTGTCAGACAAAGGGAAGAGCTTCAGAAACTGGAGTGGACACAGAGCCAGGAGACCTTCTCAAGCCAAAGAGGAGGGTTATTGCAGCAACCATAGAAAACCAAAGGGCACCACAGGAATGGTTTAAGAATTGAACTCCCTTGCTGATGATTTAGTAGAGAAAATATTAAAAAAAAAAAAAAAGAAAAAAGAAAAGAAAAGAAAACCAGAGGGCTGCATTGGAGGCACCCAGTCGGCTGAGACCCTTTGCCATCCCATGGCCAGACCTGACCACAAGTGGGCCCAGGCTGCAAAAATATTTCTGAATGTGAGCAGCCAGGCATATGTTAACCTTGAATATCATTGTCCCCCCCACATCACCACCACCAAACCTGCTATCATTCCTCTCTCCGCTTGCTGAAAAATATCAGTTGGTTCAAGTGTACCCGGGGGACTCCTGCATTCAGTTTTACAGTAAGTCATGTACAGGCTGCCCAGGCCCAAAGGAATAATGGATGTGCCCAGCTGTGACTAATGTGTCCACTGCTGGATTTGCCTCACAAAATGTGAAGCTCAGAGGCTCAAAAGAGTTCATGTGCATCTCCACCAAAAAAAAAAAAAAAACTGCCTGTTAAGGGCGTCATAATGCACTCTCTTCTTTTCTCTTGATAGTACAGAATTATCATGTCACACCGGGGGTTGCTACCATTTGTACCATGCGGCCTGTCTCCCCTGTTGTGTAATTCCTAGAAGATTGGAGTAGCCCTGCAGATGATGATTACATGAGTCAATAGTGCACCTCCTGTCCACAGCATCCTCTTTAGGGGGTGCCTGCTAGCCTCTGCGTAATGTATCCTCCTTGAAGATATATTTTTGAAGATATATTTACTTTCTCTGAAAATATCAAGCAAACTGGTATCTTCAAAACCCCTGGGCCAGCTGGGTACAGTGGCACACTCCTGTAATCCCAGAGACTCTCGGGAGCCTGAGGCAGGAAGATCTCAAGTTTGAGGTCAGACTGAGCAACTCAGTAAGACCCTGTCTCAAAATTAAATTTTCAAGGGCTGAAAGCATAGCTCAGTGGTAGAGCACTTGTTTAGCATGCTTAAAGACCTGGGTTCAAGTCCCAGTTTATATATATATATCTCCATCCCCCCAAAGACATAGACAAGTTTAGAGAGCCACTTTTGGGGTAAAGCAAGGAATACATATTCAAGCGAGAATGTGAGCTATCTCTAGAGGAGTATAATGGGTTTTTAAGAGCATTTTTTAAAGTATTTTTCAACATTTTAAAGAATATTTAATATTCATAAAGGCACAGAACAGTCAGAGAAATGGAAAGAAAACTATGTAACTTTTCATGAAATGGAAAGTAAAGTGGTAACTGATCCATCCGATCCAAAAGTGCAGAATCAGAAACAACAATGGGAAAAAAGAAACCTGGTTTGTCCCACAAAGGCACAAGAAGTAGCAAGTCAGATCCAGACCAGGGGACAAACTGGGGCTAAGAGTGGAAGAAGCCACTAGAACACCAGGTCCTTCTTCTCTGACAGCAAGTGCCAAGCCTCCTGTAGCTCTTCCCCAGCCAAGGGCAATAATGTTTCTCCTTGAGACAAGATAAGACAGTCATTGACCCAAAGGTCCCAGCCTTTGCTTTAGGGACCAAACTGAGCGCCTGGGTTGTCTGGAAGTTACCCACCAACTACCGTGCCACCTTCCCCTCACTGAGCCAGGCATACATTTCCTCCCTTTTTTAGAGTGACGGGCTCTTTTCTGAAGGAATCCCACCAATCCAAGAGACCCTGTCCACAGTATCCTCTTTAGGGGGAGCCTACTAGCCTCTGTGTAATGCATCCTCCTTGAACTTTCTGAAGATATAATGTTAGTGGTTTGACTGGAAGCAGTCTGGCCATAAAACCCTACAGAGAAGCTCCATCAACAAGCAGAGGTATTCCAAATAGCTTTCAGTGTCCTCTATCAGTAAGAGCAATAGGCAGACCCCCAGGCACCTGAAGAAGGCCAGTGAGAAAGACCAAGACCAAAACAAATTAACAGAAGAAAAGTAACTTGGAGGAGGCGGAGATATTGAATGGAGAAAAACCACAAAAAAGCTATCAGCCGGGCGTGGTTGTGCACACCCATAACACCAACAGCTTGGGAGGTTGAGGCGGGAGGATGGCGAGTTCAAAGTCAGCTTCAGCAGGAGTGAGGTGCTAAGCATCTCAGTGAGACTTTTCTCTAAATAAAATAGGGCCGAGGATGTGAACTCAGGGCCTTGGGCTAGGCAAGCACTCTACCACTGAGCCATAGAACCAGCCTTTTTAAAATTTTGTTTTAAGACAGGGTCTCACTAATTTGCCCAGGCTGGCCTCAAATTTGCAATCCTCCCACTTTAGCCTCCCAAGTTGCTGGGATTACAGGTGAGGTGCAGGCCACTGAGCCTAGTCCAGGTTGTAATGTTTTGAAAAGAGCTTTCAAAAGGATCTCTTAGAAAAAAATCCAAGAAATACAAAATGGAAGGGGGCTGAAAGATAAAGATGAGGAAATCTCCCAGAAAGTGGAGTTTGGTTTGGTTTGTTAAGAAAAAGAAGGAGGAGAAAGAGGAGGAGGGGGAGGGGGAGGAGAAGGAGAAAAGAAAATTTCCTGGGCAGGAAAGGAAAAGTAATCGTAGTATGCAACATGATATGACTCTATGAACACTGTGTTAGTATAGTGTTTACACAGTCATGATAATGCAGACAGAATAATGATTTCACTGTTAAAAATATAACTGTTAGAGAAAATGAAAAGGGAAGTACGTGTATCATAGTCTATATATTTGCTACAACATGCCATTTGCTCAGTACTACATCTAGGAGGCTTTTAGATCTCTCTCAGTCTTTTTAACTGCTGTATAATATTCATGAATGTCCCGTAGTTTATTCAACTATCCAGTGTTAGTTGGTTTCTGGTCTCCACAGCCCTGAGATAAAATGTGGGCACACATCATCACATCACTCGGCTGAGTTCCCAGGGCTGCAAGGTTTTCATTTATACACTGCTTCTCAAGTGACTATGCAGGCTGACCCAGGCTTCTGCCAGTCTTGTGGGTGAAGCACCTGTTTCCCTAACCTCCCTGGCACACAATATCCCCATATGTTTATGTTTTCCCCATCTGAGTCGGGGAAAAGAGACCCTTGGTTTTAATTTGCTTTCTCTGGTGACAAGTGACGCTAAAAACCTTTCATATTTTGAATATCTGGACACTGATGTCTCCATCTGTGAACTGCTCAATCGTTGCCTATCAGCAATATGTTCCTCCCCACCCCGTGCCCCTTGTCCCTGTTACTTATAGCACCTATTATTGACGGATATTTTAATCTTTTCATTCATTTATTTTTTTGCTTTTATACTTTGTGTTGATTTCACATTTCTAATGTTTGATTTTATTGGGTGAAGTCCACTGCTTTTTAATTTTCTTTGAAAGTTATTGCAATATTACACTAATAATAAAAACCCATGCCCTGTGCTGCTTTCCTCCTCGGGAGAGGTTGACTACTGACTCTTACCATCTTAAGTGGCTGCTGCTGGTCCATGCATCACACCTCGTTTCTATTCGTGTTTTCAGATAAAACCTACATAGTTGACTTGAGTCAGGAGCGGACCATGTCAATCACCATCGAGCCACGCCCCGTCAAACAGAGCCGCAGATTTGTCCCTGGCTGCTTCGTGTGTCTGGAGTCTCGGACCTGCAGTGACAACGTCACCCTGACACCAGGCTCCAAGCACAAGATCTCCTTCCTTTGCGATGACCTGACACGCCTGTGGTTGAACGCAGAGAAAACCATAAGTACGCCCCTCACTGGTACATGGGTCTCTGGCTGCGGGCAGCTCTGCCCCTGCCCGCCCTCCCTTCTTAGGGGAGTTCATTAGGTAGGTTGGGAATTGTCCGATCTGAAATGCCCACCCAAGTGCAGGTGAGCAAGGGCAGCAAGAAGGAAACAGAGCATATGCAACGCACCGGCTTTAGGACCAGGCTCAGTTGGAACGTGCCTCCCTTGAAATTCCCTACTATGTCTGTGCTATGTCTCTGCTGGCCTGCCAGATCCCCTCTGATGAAATCTCTCCTCTGCTTAGCCTACTCCAGTCCATCTGCCCACGCATCCTCACTTCCGTACTCACTGCCCACCTGTCTCCTCTGCATCAGACTGAGAAGAATTTTGCCTAATTCCATTTTTTTTAAAAAAAAAATCCATTTAATCCCTAGTAGTGCTGGTCATGTGTTGGTCACTTAAAGAATGTTTGATGAATGAAGGGCAGCAGTGCCTACTGTCACCTCCCTGATGAGCCACTGTGAGCTTTGTCATGGGTGCCCTGAGAGTCTCTACAATGCAGGAGCTGAACCCACATGTAGACTGCCAAGGTCACTTCATTAGGAGCTGGACATGGTGGCATACACCTGTTATCTCAGTGACTCCAGAGGCTGAGGCAGAAGGATCCCAAGTTCAAGGCCAGCCTCAGCAACCTAGTGAGACCCTGTCTCAAAATAAAAAAGGCTGGGGATGTAGCTCAGTGGTAAAGCGCCCTGGGTTCTATGCAAGTACGACCAAAAATAAATAAAGAAATAAATCAGCTCTCTCCATTAGAAGTACAAATTAACAAATTAGACCTCTTAAAAAAAAAAAGATCTCCCCGGTGGCACTCATAGATGTCTAGATGTGACTACTACACCAAACAGCCTGCCCTCACCACACTTAGCATCTCAGATACAATGCAAACAAGAAGAGAGCACTCATATCCTAAGTCCTGCAGATGGCTGACAGTGGGAATGGGAGAGAGCAGGGGAAATCCAGCAAAGCAGACACAGGGAGCCAGAAAGGGGGGAACGGGGGACCACAGGGACGTGACACGGGACAGACCAGAAGGAAAAAGTCTGCAGGGGAAGGTAGGGCGGGCGTGGGAGCCAGGGAGGGCGACTTCCGATCCCTGCACATAGGAACCACCAGCCTCTCTCCTAGGCTGTACAGACCACCGGTACTGCCACAGGAAGTCCTACCAACTCCAGGTGCCCAGTGACCTCCTCCAGCTGCCCGTGCAGTTGCACGACTTCTCCTGGAAGCTGCTGGTGCCCAAGGACAGGCTCAGTCTGGTGCTGGTGCCCAAACAGAAGCTGCAACAGCACACTCATGAGAAGGTCTGCAATACCAGCTTCAGCTACCTCGTGGCCACACACCTGGCCACACCTGGTCAGGAACTGTACTACGGCTCCTTCTGCCCTGGCCCTGGAGGCTCTATCGAGCAGATCCAGGTGAAGCAGAACAGCTCCGTGACCCTCCGTACCTTTGCTCCCGGCTTCCAACAAGAGTTCTACAAGCAGGGCCTAACCGTGTCCTTCACCCCACACTTCAAAGGTAAGGGGGACCCTCACTCTCTCTCTCCCATCTTGTTTGGGCAATTTTATTATTTTTTTTTAATTTATTTACTTTTTAAGTTGTAGGTGGACACGACGATACTTTTATTTATTTATTTATTTTTAATGTGGTGCTGAGAATCAAACCCAGGGCCTCACGCGTGCCAGGCAAGTGCTTTACCACTGAGCCACAACCCCAGCCCAGGGCATCCATGTTTATCTTGAGTTGTGTGAGTCCCTTAATTAAGTTGCCAATTTGGAGAGAAGGGGTGACTGAGGAGCTGATCCTCATACAAGAGATTTCAAAGATGACGAGTCCTGATTCCAATTTTTCCCATCAACCTAGGATGGAAAATTCCAGAAGTTTGAAAAGAAAAAGAAAATGTTTCTCCCAGCTGAAGTCAATGGTTGGTAGGCAGCAGAACAAATAATCAGGTTCAATTCTCTTTTGGAAGCAGGCAGAGCATAAATGAGAAATCACCAAATATTCCCCAGCCCTGAATTTTTAAGATGGGAACATAAAAATTCTTTTGCAGACATTTTTATGATTCTGCTTTTACAATTCAGGATGCAAGGTGGAGAGAGAGCCCGAGGAGGAATTGGGGGAGGGAGGTGACTCCCCGGAGCACAAGGGTCCCTTTCTGCAGCCTGGTGAAGGTTAGATTAAGGTCTTCGTGTCCGAGGCAATAAATGAGGTCTAAATGGCTCACCGCAGTAACCTCCAGGTGGTTGATTTTAAAAGTCACAGTTGCCATTATAAGTTGCTCAGAGAACAGTGCCATTAAATTAGAGGCCATTTCAAAATTGACCAAGACCTTTATTTAAGGTTTACTTTGTATTTTTGTTCTCAGAGGCATGAGTGGGAGGGAGATGAACTTTTAGCCATAGATTAAGATGGGTCCAGACTTCCTGATATCTCCAAGGTTACCAGAGAAAATCCTCTGGGCAACCTTTGAAATTAAGATACTCTCATTAGAGTGGAAAAGTGGGGTTTTTATCTCACCGGAAGGTAAGAAATGGATTTATGAATGTGTTAGAAGCTGTTTCAGATTTATGATTCTAGAATTCTTCCCAGAACATGAGGGTTCTTTGGGTTTTTTTTTTTTTTCCAGTCTCTGAATCAGAAATTGGTATATACCAATCCCAATGGAGCAAGGCAGCAGACAAGCATTAGCTATGTTGAGAATTATTTCTAAAAGGAAAGTGAGTTAACCACAGGTTTGGCAAACTGAACTGTTTTCTGTTTGTGTTTTCCAAAAGACCTAGACACCTAATCTGACTGGAACTAATTTTGCACTGACTAAAACAGTAACTATCAGCTACATGTGCTTATTTAAATTAATAGTAAACAAATCTAAATTGCACAATCCTCATTGTGTTAGCTTTCTGACACTGTGACAAAATGCCTGAGATAATTGACTTATAAGGAGGAAAGGTTTATTTGGTCTCATGGTTTCAAAGTTTTCACTCCATGGTTGCTTGGCCCTGCTGCTTTGAGGACCAAGCAGCACAGTATATCATGGCAGGAGCACATGACAGAAGAAACTGCTCACCTCATGGCAGCCAGAAAGCAAAGAAAGAGGAAGGGACCAGTTCCCTTGGCACCACCTCCCAATAGTGCCACAGGCTGGAAACCAAACCCGTAACACATGGGCCTTTGGGAGATATTTCAGATCCAAATTTTAGTACTCAAACTATTCCCATTTCAATGGCAACCACACATGTGGCAATGGAAATGCTATTAAACAGTGCAGATAGAGAATATTTCCAGGGACTAGGGATGTAGCTTAGTGGTGGAGCATTTGCTTAGCTTTGATCCCCAGCATGTTAATAAAAGAGTCAAGAATGTTATCACTGCAGAAAGTTCTGCTGGACCGTGCCAATCTAGCAGATTTAACATGTCCTCCTGTACCCCTCCTTTCTCTTTTATTTCCATCTTGATGAAGTGAAACAGTGTCTGTTTGGATCCCCTTCCCTTTTCTGCAGAGGATGGAATTTTCACCGTGACCCCAGACACAAAGAACAAGGTCTACCTGAGGACCCCCAACTGGGAGCGGGGCCTGCCAGCCCTCTCCTCCTTGTCCTGGAACATCAGTGTGCCCCGTGATCAGGTGGCCTGCCTGACCTTCTTCAAGGAGCGCATCGGCGTGGTCTGCCAGACGGGGTGGGCGCTCATGATCATCCAGGAGCAGAGGTCGCAACCAGAGGAGATCTTCAACCTGGAGGAGGTCATGCTCCCCAAGCCAAGCTTCCACTATCACAACTTCTGGGTCAACATCTCCAACTGCAGCCCTGTGAGCGGCAAGCAGCTGGACCTGCTCTTCTGGGTGACTCTCACCCCAAAGACCCTGGGTAAGAACTTCCATCGTCTTTCAGAGATGGTAGTGATCAGGAAAAAACCAGCATCTGAAGAGCTAGGAATAAGCCTGGGAGAGAAGTCAGAAAACATAGAAAGAGTCCTGGTTGTCCTTGTATCAGTCAGTGATTGCACTGATAATGCTGCATAACAAACCACCCAAGAAGTTAGCAACTTAAAACAGCCATTTATTACTGCTCATGCATTGGCTGAGTGATTCTGGTCTGAGCTGGGCTTATTGGGCTCACTCATTCACGCAGTTGAAGGTTGGTTAGAGGATTTTATTGATCTTAGCTGGGCACTTTCATATGTAAGGGGTTTAGCCAAGCTATCTGACACAACTAGGCTAACCTAACCCTTCTTCAGGTGGTCTGTTATCCTCCAGCTGGACCTGTTCTCTTGACAGAGGCAGAAAGATCCACAAGAGACTCGCAGAAGCATGCACAGTCTCTTGATGCTGGAATTGGGAACTTTTTTTTTAGAGAGAGGGTCTCACTGAGTTGCTTAACGCCTTGCTATTGCTGAGGCTGGCTTTGAACCTGAGGTCCTCCTGCCTCAGCCTCCTAAGCACTGGGATAACAGGCGTGCCCACCGCGGCCAGCCAGAATTGGGAACTTTGCACTATCCCTTCTAGCACATTCGTTGGGTCTGCCTAGATTTTCTCAGCCGAACTTCTACTGTTCTGTACTCTTCATCTCTTTCTCACATGGGGGAAGTCTCTGCCTCCTTTGATCTTCTTTATCTGTAAAGTAGGTGATAACTATATCATAAAAGTATCATGGGGATTCAGTGCCAGGGATTAAAAATGTGACATAGATATACAATACTGCTATTTTTTTTTTTTTTAACTTCATCCCAGTGAAACTTTGGACTCCATGAACAGCCCCAGTCGCAGGCCTTAGAGCAGGGTGGAGAATTTGCCTCTATGACTCCAGGAAGTGCCTACATGGCAGGGTGATCTGCAGTGGGACCCTGTGTACCCCTTATGGCCAGAGTGCCACAGAGTTTTGGAGCCTAAAGGACCATGGAGGCTATTTTCCTGACCTCTTCCCTTTCTGGAGGCCAGAGGGATTGGATATCCCCCCGAAGGTCACACAACTGCTTAGCAGCAAGAGAACTAATGGGAACCAAAGCCAGAGTGACAACTTCTCCCGTGTCCTCAGGTTATCGCCTGGGTTCTCCTCCTCTCCTCCATTAATTTTCTATCATTTCTTTTCCTATTTCCTCTGAAGCGCATCTTCTGTCTTCTTGGCTCCTTGGATTGACTTTCTCTTTCTTCTACTCGGCTATAGGAAAAGGACAGTACAGATGAAAGAGCCCTCTCCTCAACCTTCACCCTTTTTTTTTAAAATTTTTAATATTTATTTTTTAGTTTTCGGCGGGCACAACATCTTTGTTTGTATGTGGTGCTGAGGATCGAACCCGGGCCGCACGTATGCCAGGCGAGCGCGCTACCGCTTGAGCCACATCCCCAGCCCCTCACCCTTCACCCTTGACGCTTGACTCCCTGCTTTCTCTCCCACTCTGCTCTTCCCTCCTCCAAGACAGACTGGTGACTGGGGGAACCCACCTGGTGGTAGGCCAGGAATACCCTCTGGAGTAGATCTGGTAGGTCTCCCCAATTGTTCCCACTTGTCTGTTGCTACATACAAGCCACCCCAAAATGTCATGGCTTAGACATTGACCATTTTGTTGGTTCACAATTTCCGGGTCAAGAATCTTGACAGGACACAACAGGATGGCTCCTCTGTACTCCAGGGCATCTGGGTCCCCTGCCAGATGCCTTGAACAGCTGAAGGTTGACCGGGATGGAGACATGTCTGGGGCCTTGATTCTCACTTTTTTTTCCCCCCCATGGAGTCTCCACATGGCTAGCTTGGGCTTCCTCACAGCATGGTGGTCTCAGCACAGGCAGACTTCTAACATGGTAGCTACCTTCCCCTCACAGAAAAAATGCAAGGTGGACAAGGCATATAGCTTGGTGGTAGAGTACTTACCTAATATGTGAAAGCCACTGGGTTCCATCCCCAGCACTACAAAACAAGGTGCAAGCTGATAGTCTTCTTAAGGATCAAGGCCAGAACTAAGACAGCCACCTTCTGTTGGCCACCCCAAACTCAGGAGAAAGGAAATACACTCCCTCTAATGTGAGCACTATGTGGGTACAGAAGGGGAGGGCCTGGGGGCAGCCAAGCCTGGAGTCCACTCGGGTTCATCATTGCGCTGACCACGCCTGTCTCGTCTGTCTCCTTGTGTCTCTGCCCACAGACCTGACTGCTATCATCATCACTGTGGTGGCAGGTGGAGCCTTGCTACTGTTGGCCCTCGGACTCATCATTTGCTTCGTGAAAAGGAAGTAAGTGGAATCCCTCCAGCTGTCTGGCTGACTTGATGTCTCCTCCATCACCCAGCCCAGATGTAGTATTAATTATTGGCTTTGTTTTCTTGCTTCTCCTTCCTCTCCCACAAAGATCATGTTGAATAATATTGCTAGGTCTGAATTATGGTTTGGGGGGGTGGGAGGAGATCCTATCCTAGGAGGGGATAAAGGAAAAATAAAAGCAACACACCGTGATTTTCTGGCCGCAGCTTCTAGCTGCCTGGGCACAAGAGCCCTGTGAGTCACACTCTTGTTTGCTCATTAAACTGATCCATAAAGGGGACCTTGGCAGGAAGGTGCTCAGTAGGCCCTGCCAGGCCAGACCAGGCCTCTGGAACTGCACGTTCTCTCTCCCCTAGAGGAACACGCACACATGTTGCCCCTGCTTATTCTCCTGCAATTTATTAGACAGACTGTCTGCTTTGAGCTTGTTTGTTAGACTCCAGACAAGCACCAAAAGAGCATCTCTACGGGTGAGAGGAAGACCCATCGACCTCCTCCATCCCACCTTCCACCCCCTCAGGAGGGCAGCTTCTGTTGCATGAAAGGAAAATGACCTTTTTTAGACAGAGTTCATGCTTTGCTGCAGATTTTACAAATTCTGCTCATATTTCTGATTAAAACCATGCGGGAGAAGAAGAGACATCTGCTTTCTGTAGCATGTTTTGACCTTCCAAAAAAAAAAAAAAAAGCCAACAACAACAACAACAAAAATGGTTTGAAATTAACCACAACCCTGAGCAAACCAACTGAAATTCCTCATCTGCAAGGAGATGGTCTAGAAATGTCCCCAAAGATGAGGAAGTCCTGGCTCTTTGCAGGTCCTAGAGAGGCCTCTTGTCCATGAAATGTGGCTGTAGGAAGGACTTCTCTTAATGAAACGTCATGTTATTTTTCCTCTTAGGAGACTCTCTTGTCCAGGGCACACAGAATGCCCCACCCAGTGAGAAAAGCCTGGTGTTAAGACTGAGCCCTAGCTTCTCACCAGGAGGGACCTGGGCAGGGGCGGGGGTCCAGCCTTGCCTCCATCTCTAAACTGTTCCACTTTGGGCCTGAGGATCACTAGCCCTGGCCTTGCCGAGGTCCTTGTCTGTGTGAAGCCGTGTGTTGACAGGTTTATATAGGCCCATGCATCTCCAGGTTGGTGGAGAAGGGTGGACAGATTCTGCAACACGAACCAGCAGAGACAGCACCATCCAATTTACTCACTGAGCAGGTATTTCCTGAGGGTCTCCTAAGCACTAGGACCCACGCATGATGTTGAGGATAAAAGCAGGAGCAAGACGCAGTCTCTTCTACTGTCCATGGGGTAGAGGAACAAAAGAGGCAGGTGAATACACAGGCAGGTTCAGGATGCAGGAGAGCTTTGGAGAGGTCAAGCAAGGCACGGTGGGAGTGTGAAGGAGGGGCATCCATTAGAGACCTCAGGCCGGAAGCCTAGGAGCCCATCCTCTTGGCCAGAAACTCCACATAACAAGCTAACAGTTCTAGATTTATTTTTATCTCAGGTTGCTGATCCACAATTAGTGAACTGCCAGCCCCATGCATTATGTGGTCCATTATGCTAATGGAGCTAATGTCCTCCATTCGAATCACTCTGGTCAGCTAACAAGTCAGCCTTCCCTGCTATTTGGTTCACAGAGACGGAAGGCGAAGCTTTGTTTTCTAAGGCAGAGAGTGCTAATGTCCAGCCACGTCCAAGTACCAGAGAACATTACACTCCAAATGTTAATGGCGTTATTGTGGAACTCTGGCACGTGGCCCAAATTCTGTCTTCGTTTTGGCTCTTTCCTCTCTAGGAGGTTACCGTCGCAGGAACCTCTGAGGATGCTAAGCTCTTCTGTCCCCAATGCGAGCAGAAAATTAGCTCCACCCTTCCTTCCTGAGTCTCCTCTACAGCCACCTGGAATCTAAATGGTCAGAGCTTTTACCCATGTGAGAGAAAGATGAAATGTTAGCTACAGGAAAGTAGTAAGAGTTCTAGAAGGTTGGCCCCAGGTGTGCAGAGCCAGATGGGGTTTAGAAGAGCTGGGACACCATTTGTTTCTAGTAAGAAAGAGAGGGAGACATTGTCAGGTGTTCACACCATTGGATACCAGGTAATCCATCAAAGAGGATTGGAGGGGTTGAGGGTGTGACTCAGTGATAGAGCATGTGCTTAGCATGCACGAGGCCCTGGGTTCCATCCCCAGTTCTGGGGAGATGAAAGCAAATTTGAGCACAAATAGTGTTAAAGATGTCCCCTCTAAACCCTCTCTACCGTCTGTGATCTCTTGGTTTCCACCTTAAAAGCCTGAGACAATAGTAGGTCATTTCCAAATGTTCACTGGAGAACACTTTCATTTCCACATGCTAAGAGTTTCAGGGGCTCCAGGGAGACTTGGTCAGAACTCTGAAGACTCTAAGCTCCCACAGGGGTTTAGAAATGCGGTACATCTAAGAGATTTTTTTTTTCTGACTTCCATCTTGTTCTCTTTCTACAAATAGGAAAAAGAAAAACAAAGGCCCTGCTGTGGGCATCTACAATGGCAATGCCAACACCCAGGTGCCGAGGCAGCTGAAGAAGTTTCATAAAGGAAGAAAGGACAATGACTCCCATGTGTACGCAGTCATCGATGACACCATGGTGTATGGACATCTGCTGCAGGATTCCAATGGGTCCTTCCTCCAGCCAGAGGTGGACACCTATCGGCCCTTCCAGGGCCCCACGGGGGACTGCCCTCCCTCCCCACCCCCCATATGCTCCAGGACCCCAACTGCAAAGTTGACCACAGAGGAGCTGCCCCCTTGCATCTCTCCTGAGTCTGAGAGTGAACCCTACACCTTCTCCCACCCCAACAAGGTGGAGGTAGGCAATGGGGACACAGACATTCCCTTGCTGGATACCCAGGAGCCAGTGAAACCAGCAGAGTAACTTTAGGTCCTTTCCAAAGACTTTGCTGAGATGCACAAAGCAAGGCACTGAGACACTCTACAGTGTTCCTGCCCAGAACTCCTAGAGAAGCATATGGAAGAAGAGCAGGATTTCTTGGCTACCACTGTCAGATTTCCCAGTGGACTCATTCCAGTGATGAGAATGAAAAGGAGGGATTCAGACCTGGATACAGTCACCCTACAGTGTTGTAGGGTAGTCCACAAAGAGACGTGAGTCACCTGATACAGGGGTCGCCACAAGCCCAGATTTGGAGTGATAAACGGAGTCTTGCCCACTTCATGGTGACAATTCTGATTCCTAGGAGCCCACCTGAGGTCCTGGCTCTCATTAGAGTCCCCTGGATGAAAAGGACACTGTGCCTTATTATTATTTATGTGGTGTTCCTATGTATTTAAGTGGTCAAATGTATCACCACACAGTTCTTTTCACCTGATATAATATTGACTTGTGCCAACTGGTTCCTATGGCGAGGCTTTGACTTCTACCAACCACTTGATAAACATGTGCTTGTCCCCTGTGAGGTGCGATAATTTGCAACGTGTCCTACCAGAAAAGGATATGTGTGGGAGCTGCAGGGACACCCAACTGCTTGACACCCATCTGCTTGGGTAAGAGACGTCCTGATTCTCTCCAGCTGTGTAGAGTTATCCCACTGCAGACATTTAGCTTGTGTTCCTTTGTCTTTTACTCCTAGAGAGAAATTTCTTTTGAGTTGCCATATGTGGCTCTCCCAGCTGCAGCAAGACTCTGACATTTAAACAAAAATTTAGAGAATACTTTTCTCCTCCAAAAACGTTGAAATACATACCAGAGAGTAGCCACCTGGGTTAGTTTCTGTTGCTACTGCAACACATTATTATTTGGTGGCTTAAAAGCAATGCAAATATAATGTCTTACCGTGTAGAGATCAGAATTCCCAAATGGTTCTCTTTGGGCCAGATTCCTGGCATAGACTCTAGAATTCATTTCCTTAGCTCTGGTGACTGGTCAGGTCTTTCTCATACAGCATCACTGATCACTGACTGCCCTACTTCCCTCTTCTACTTCTGATTCCAGGATGCTCTCCCCACCTCAAGATCCTTACCATCGGGCTGGGGATATAGCTCAGTTGGTAGAGTGCTTGCCTCGCATGCACAAGGCCCTGGGTTCAATCCCCAGCACCCTTAGGAAAAGAAGAAAAAAAGATCTTTTACAGTCCATAGTGGAAAAGTCCCTTCTGTCATGTAAGGCACACATCCACGGGTAGGGATTAGGACCCTGATGGTAGGGTGCCATTAATCTGCCTGACTCACCTTCCTGCCACTGACACCCACAGAGAAACTACAAAATGATCCAGCTCACCGGGTGTTTTGTTTAGCCTGCTGTCTTTTTAAAGAATTTGTTACTAATGTTTAAAACTCCAAAATATTGCATTAAAATCCAGAGCAGAAGGTCTGCCCACACTGAGCTCACACTCATCCCAGTGATTGGCTGGACACGGTTGTTGGTAGAATGGTGCTCCCACAGAAATGCCGTTCCTGTAATGGAAAGACCCGGACCCTCGTCTCTTCCCCAGTGAGAAGCTAGACCACAAGGCTGGCCTGTGTTTCAGGAAAGTGTTTCCTCCTAGTGTGTCTCCTTCCTGTATGCAAATCACCATCCCCATTCCTGTGAACCTTTGCCAGCCGGGCTCTGCTCTAACCTGGAGAAAAGCGCAGTGCAAAGTTCAGTACTTCCTACAAAGAATAAAGGTGACTCTCGTTGTGTTCCTCACCCTGGAAGTGCACCACCTCTCCTGGTCAGGTGGCCCCAGTGGAAGGGCGTTGGACTAGATGGTGTGTGCTCCACACACTTGACCTCTTTCCAGAAGGAAGAGGATTTATTTCTTTGATCATACCCTGTCCTTTCTGAAAGGCTGGCTCCGCCCACCTCCTTTCAGACTCCACCCCAGATGCTGGGGTGACCATACATACTATTATCACTTGCAAGGTCCCCTTATGGACATTTGCTTTTTTTTTTCTTTTGGATCCCAGGGATTGAACTCAGGGGCACTTAACCACTGAGCCACATCCCCAGCCCTTTTTTGTATTTTTTTAAGAGACAGTGTTGCTGAGTTGCGTAGAGCCTCACTCAGTTTGCTGAGGCTGGCTTTGAACTCTCAATCCTCCTTCCTCAGACTCCCGAGCCACTGGGATTACAGGCATGTGCCACTGTGCCCAGTGGGCTACATTTGCTTTTAAGGGAAGGCTCAAGACTCTGGGCTGAGTTGCTGGCCCCCTGATCCTGCAGGTGGATGAATCTTCCCCAAACCCAGGCTCAGTGAAGAGGCCCAGCCTGAGCATGTGGCTCTTTAAGGCCCAGACCCCACTTAAGTACAATATTTCCAGGACTCTGGAGACCAGTCAAATGTCATGTTGATTTTTGCTGTGTGCCAGCATCGTGCCCTTCCACCCTAGATCTGCAGATCCCCAGGCAGCCCGTATGACCTTCTGCTTCATCTGTGAGCAAGGCTGGCTCACACAGGATTGATCTTCAGTGCTGTGGACACGGCATGGGAGGGAAAGTTCTCCAAGAGGAGTCAAGAGGGCAAGCCTAAGTCCAGACCTCAGGAGAGGTTAGGGGATGGTTTGTGTGGATCTTCAAAAGCTTAACTGGAAATAATTTATTTAATGTAGATACTTTTTACGTAGCATTTTATTCATTTCCTATGCTTTTTTAAAATAAACAAATGTACAAAACAAATGAGTATTGGGTTGTTTAAATGCTCTGACTATTCACTCCCTGGTTCAGTAGAGGCCTCAGTTTCCCAGTTGTTTCTTTTCACAGGCTTCTCAGGGGCCAGCAGCTTCTTTCTTCCTTCTTACCCTAGGGCTTATTGTACAGGGTACTGGGCTTTGGGATGCAGTGTGTGAAGCAGGTGTTTTTGAGCTGAAACAAAAATGATCGTCTTGGGCTGGGGTCCTGGCTCAGTGGCAGAGCACTTGCCTGGCATGAATGAATCCCTGGGTTCCATCCCCAGCACCATTAAAAAAAAAAAATTATAGTCTTAGAATCTGGCTGTCGCCCATTTCCAAGTCTCTGTATGCAGGGAGAAGGAATGGAAGCGCTCAGCAACTCAAGAGGCCACAGCTTTCTGTTCTTGTTAAGTCAGCAGCCCCTCTGTGGGCCACTCCCACTAGCTGACCCTGCAGAGGCCCGGGGCTGCCCTCTCCACTCACCCAGCTGCAAGTCATCACCAGCCCCCAGTATGGAAGTACAGGAAGGGGCAAGAGAAGGAAGTGCCAGAGGAGTCCCCATGGACTTGGAGAGGGGACCCAAGCACACTGGCTTGAACACATCAAGGAGATCAGATGTTGCTGCCTAGACAACCATCCCAAAATTTAGCGAGCAATCTCATCTTTTGCTCTCAAATCTGTAATTTGATTGAGCCTCAATGGGGACTGCTTATCTGTGCTCCATGGGACCTTAGCTGGGGCGGCACAACCAGAATCCTCTTTGAAGATGGCTTTTACATATCTGGCAAATTAATGCAGGTCATTAGCTGGGAGCTTTGACTCAGGGACACTTAGGCCACTCCACAGGGCTTTGGGGGCTTCTTCATCACACGGTGGCTGGTTTCCAAGAGTGTTTCCAGAGTCAGGAAGTGGGAAGTGCTGGTCTCTCAAGGCCTGAGCCTGGCATCATTTCTACTCTATTTGATGGTGTGCCCGTCACAGAGCCCACCCAGATTTAAGGGGAAGAAACAAAGGCCCCCACACATACATCTCAGTGGGAGAGGTGTCAAAGGATTTTTGGCTATAGTGGGGCAAGGAGATCAAGTGTCCTGTCCTTGAATGGCACTGATGGCCTTGATCATCATGCTCTTGATTTACCCAACATCTGGTCTACACCCCACCCATCTGCTGGACGATGGCACCTCCAGTGTACAACCCAGCCCTCCCCACCCCTTCTTCCAACCCACCCAGGACCTCAGAGCTGAATCCCAGTGGAGCTCAAAATCCTCAGGCTATGTCAAGGGACTCCTGCCTGCAGCCCTCTATGTGCCATCACCCGGGACAGCTTGTGGCAAAAGCTACCATCCCTCCCCCTGCCCACTGATTGGAAATCCTACCAGTGCTCCAGACTGTGCCAAAGAACTCGCTTCCTCCAGGAAGCCCTCCAGCTCCACCAAGCTGTACCTCTAAATCCCAATCATCTTTCTGATTCATAATTCTGCATTTAGCCACGTTAGGTTTATAGCTAACACGTTTGTACTTGCCTGTCTTTTTACCTAAGAAGTATGTACGTTTCCCAGATGCAGGGGCCCATGTCTTGTATGTTATTCATCTGCCTAATACCATCCCACACAGTGGGTGCCCTAGAAATAACATCTGTTACATTTACTAGTCCAAATACACTCCTTGAGCTTAAAGCAGCGACTTCAGGGAGGTGTTATTCTAGGGCATCCTGAGGGGGGTGGGGAGGTTGATGTCAGGTTTTGCAAACCTTATCTTACCTCGCCCTCTGATAATCCCAGGTACAAAGTTCATCTCCAATTTACTACTGAGAAATGAAGGCCCAGCAAGGTGGATTTACCTGCCCAAGGTCACAAACCAGGAGAAGGCGGGACAGCAATAGCTCGGTGGCTTGCCAGCGCCCTCTGCTGCTAGGCTGGACTTGAGCTGAGAGACAGGCTCAAGCAAGGGGATGCCGGGGAGTCTGGTGGACCTCAGAGCTCCCCAGAGGGTCCTTGTCTCCCCTGTCTCCATTCCTTCCTCCAAGAGGCAATAAATTTTGGAGGAGAGAGCAAGCCTGCTTCCCGCTTCAGGCCCCCTCTGGCGGCTCCTCCCCCATGGCAGGCCCACTCAAGGGTCTGGGGTTCCAGCCACAGGGTAAAGCATCAGCACCCCAGGCCACTGCCAGACGTGCCTTCTCCAACCTCGCCCCTGCACTTCTCACAGACTCCTGCTCCCCAGGAAAGAGGGGAGTCCCATTTAAACCCAGGTGGCGGGCTGGGGATGTGGCTCAAGCGGTAGCGCGCTCGCCTGGCATGCGTGCGGCCCGGGTTCGATCCTCAGCACCACATACAAACAAAGATGTTGTGTCCGCCGAAAACTAAAAAATAAATATTAAAAAAAAAAGGAAAACCTTCTTAAAAAATAAAAAAAAATAAACCCAGGTGGCTTTGGGAATGTGTCAAAGTGGTGCCACATCAAGGTGACCTCAAATCCCAACCCCGAGGCTCACCTTCCTCTGTTGAGGGGATTGGCAGGGCTGCTTCTTGGCTTTAAAGATTCTCATGAAGAACAAGGAGGCGTGGAACTCAGTCTCCACCTGGCTGGTTCCCTCACCTGCCTCTGGCCTCCTAGGAACCTTTCACAGGTGCGGTGAGTTTCAGGGGTGAGCCAGCACTGCCTCTTCCCCACCCTGTGACGAATGAGGGGACAGCAGGGAGCTGGGCTATGAACCTTCAAAGCCCAGACAACAACAAACCAGGAAAATATTAGCTATGAGTATTCCACAGGATTCCAGAGAAAGGACAGAGAGAGAATTGATGTCAGTGAGGAGGCCCAGCCTCACCCTCCACCTTGGGCCCACAAATGCTGATGGTCCTGCCTGGTGAGGGCCAGGCCACCTCAAAGCCCTCGAGCAGCTCCCTGGTCCCACAATGGATTGTAGCACAAAGCTCATAGCTCAGAAGAGCCACACTTAGTCTCCACTGTTGCCGGCTCAAAATCCTTAAATAATTTCCAAACAAGGGACTGACATTTTTAATTTGCTCCTATAAATTATATAGCCAGCCCTGCCTGGAGTCAGGATGGTTACCTTCCCCTTTCAGAGGAAGAAACAGTCTTTGAGAGGTTAAATTACTTGCGGGGACCCCACAGCTAAGTGACACAACCAAGATTTGAGTCTGGAAGCCCCTTAATCCCCCTCAACCTCTTTCCTCAAGGCACTGGCTGCTGCCTCCCCCCCTCAGCCTCTCCTTTCCTATCCTGTGACCAGACTTTTAAAACACTCTCAAATGTCAAGCCTTCGGCCAACCTCTGCACTTCAAATCCACCTTCCTTGCTTTATTTATACTCCTTCCTATTTATCTCTAAAAAGCTAGATACTTTATCTTGCTTATTGTTGTTCTTCCAACTAAATTGTAATCTTCCCCAGGCAGGGATTATTGGCACGTTTTGCTCACCCCGTACCTTGGACTTGGAATAATGGTACCTGGCACATGGAAGGCAGTTTCAGGCAGGCTGTTCCACTGGATGGCCCTGGGACGCAGCTCCTGAACAGCCCTTTGTTACCTGATGGTTTTTTCCCACAGCCTCTCAGCTCTGTTTAGATGGGTATGACCACAATGCCTCATTTGTGTCCTGCATTTCCACAGAAGCACAGGCTCACACCCTGGATTTTGCAATTGCTATCTGAAGTCCGGGCAGTCCTTCCTGTGCAACCGAGCCCCGCACCCATGGGATCTGACACTAGTTCCAGGTACAGAATGGAATTGGAGGACACCTGATACTGGAGACTGGAACTTCTGACTTGGTCATGACAGAAAGGGCACCAAGCCAGGTGAGTTGGGAAGGTGCAGGTGACGCTTTCATGGAGGGGCCAGAGTCACCTGGAGGAGAAGGGAGACAGCACTGAATGTGGAGTGACCCACCGATGGCAGGACAACCCCTAACTTCATTATAATGTCATCTGCAGGCTGAATGACAGCCCAGGCACCATGACAGTTGACAACGGCTATCACAATGACCAGGAAGAATCATTAAAGAAGTCAAAAGAGGTGGTACCTGAATTCCCAGGAAATATCCACCCACTCCCGAGGTGGGATAGAAGACATAAGGATGGGGAGAAAAGAGGCCCCCTGGGACAAAACGATTGGTCATGATTAAAAGTCTGGATTCAAAGGTCATGTTCTCATACCTTTGTCACAAACAGTGCAATTAGATCAATTGCCAGACCTTGTCCACAGGTACACCAATGTCATATTGTTTAAATTCACAAAGCAGAAAGCGTGAAAAACAAAGCAGAAAAAAATGACTCCCACCCCGGTAATGGTCAACGTCTAGTTACCAACCCCAACAGGAACTGAAACACCCTGTTAGATCACGTCTGTACTAGATTTCACCTGTCTAAGTGCTCCTGAGATGTAGCTATCCCGTTCTTCTCCAAGACCCACACTCTACCCTTTCTCTCACTAAGATCAATCTGTGCCTCACTTTGACACATCCTTAAATTCCTTTCTGTGACAATGTCCAGGAAAATCATAGTCTGAGTTGAGGTCCACCTCCCTTCTGGGGGGACTCCTCAGGACCCCCCATCCCAGAGGCATGAATATTCCTCCCCTTTATTAATTCTCCAAGAGTGAAAGAAAGGACCCAGCTAGGCGTGGTGGTGCACATCTGTAAAGTGGCCGAGAAGGAGGATCGCGAGTTCAAACTCAGCCTCAGTAACTTAGCCAGGCCCCTAAGCAACTCAGTGAGATCCTGTCTCTAAATAAAATACAAAACAGGGCTGTGGATGTGTCTCAATGGTCCAGTGCCCCTGAGTTCAATCCCTGGTACCAAAAAGGAGAAGAGTAAAAGGATCTAGTTTAGATGGATCTAGTTTAGTTGTCCTGCCATCGGTGGGTCACTCCACATTCAGTGCTGTCTCCCTTCTCCTCCAGGTGACTCTGGCCCCTCCATCACCTCCCAAGATCCTGTAATAAGCATGTAACTGAAATGCCAATTTTAGTGTCAATTTACTAATGAGGACAAGGTTTTGAGAAAAAGGAAAAAGAAGGTTTATTGCTTTGCTAGCAAAGGAGAAACATAGGACTCCTCTCCCAAAGGCTGTGACTCTCCCCATCAGGAGGGACTGTGGGGGGTTTAAAGGAACTCTTCAAGGTTTACATTCCAGGTGTGCTCTGGTAGCGGGTCCCAGGGCGCCCAGATGGCATGTTAGGATTCACTTGTTAATTTGGGAGATATTCGCCTCCCAGATCCTCAGCAGGCATCTCCTTTCTGTAGTGGGTACGTAAAGGGACCACTAGACCTCTATTATAAGCACCCAGTTATCTAGAGAAATGGTGAAACAACATAGCAATTGTTACCATGTTCCAATTACAAAGCCTTGGGTTCCACAAGGTCTCGTGTGGCAGTCTCACCTTTCTCTTTTGGGTTTTTTAACACACAACACCCACCCATTTACCCATGAGTATAGAACAATCCCCGGGCGAGTTCAGGTACCCCTAACATCTTGCCAAAAGAAAAAAAAAGATATGACTCAGAGAAATACATAACTTCCCCCAATAATTGGCATCAAAAAAGAAAAGGGAATATCCACATCACATAAACCCCAAGTCTTCTGTAAAGGAAGGTAAGATGCCCTAGCTCTAACTCTTGGGATTATGCACATTACAAATTGGACTCAAAGTAACCTATGGATTTACGACCCTATAGAACATTAACCAGATTTGAGTTCAACTTAGAGAGAGAATTTTTGGTGTGCCTTTCCCGGTTCCTCAGATGCTCTGGGAACCAACTTATCATCTCACTGGTTTCCTCACTGATGAATACATTGAATAAAATCTGTGGCTCGTTCTGTTTTGCGTACGAGTCATGTTCGAACTTAGATTTTGACATAAGAACTGTCCACTGGGGCTGGGGATGTGGCTCAAGCGGTAGTGCGCTCGCCTGGCATGCGTGCGGCCCGGGTTCGATCCTCAGCACCACATACAAACAAAGATGTTGTGTCTGCCGAAAACTAAAAAATAAATATTAAAAAAAAAGTGCAATTCACCATAACATTTAAAAAAAAAAAAAGAAAGAACTGTCCACTGGCACAGTAATGAATGAGCCTTGTCCTCAGCTCATTGGGTCCAGAACTCAAGTCCCACAGGAAGATGTCCAGCTCATGGAGGCCAACACTAGCTGTCCCCGGCATGGGAGAGGGAAGGCAAGATCCCTCTAGCAACCACAGTAGGAGGGAGATGCCAGGAGAATGTCCCCCAAAAAACCAGAATGCCATTGGTAAACAGGGATGGATGTGCCGCAGTCTGGTTGGGCACAAATCACGAGCCACTCAAGCAGGAACAAACTTTATTTCTGAACTCCACCAGCACACTCCACACATGCTCCCCGGGAACTCTACGGAACGCCAAGCAGGGGGCTCCTCCAGCAACCACCAACCGGGAAATCCCTCCTCCGGCACTTCCCCAACCAATGCGAACTCCCCAGGAATCCCCGGGAGAATTCCAAAGTCGCGGGCTGAGGCGGACAGTAAAGGTGTAATATACAATTGAATCAATCCAGCATCATCTTAATGGCTCGCCTCTCAACCAATACTATTGGCAAAATGCCAGGGGCCATTCCAACTTGGCTGTGGCTCTCAGCATGGATGTCAAGCAACCAAAATGACAAAGGCCAGCCTTCCCTCCTTAGGACCACTGCAACCTCGGACAACACTCAGGCTCACAGAGGGTGTGACCCTCACTTCCTAGACCAGCCTTGAACTTTGATTGCCATTGTGGAGGTATCCGGAGGTGGGGCCTGTAAGAGGTGTCAGAGGAGATAAGAGATCCATGCCTTTCCTGCAGTAAGGGGAAGTTCTTGCAGGAGTGTATTCGCTCTGAGCTCTGAAAATGAGTTGTTGTCACAAGAGTGGGTTGTTATGAAGCATGCGCACACACCTTGCACACACCTGCTTTTCCTTCTTCTGTTTCACTTTCATGTCATGCAGCACAGGACCCCCACCTGGAGCTGAGCAGATGTTGCCACCATGCCCTAGGACTTTCCAGCCTCCAGAACCACCAGCCAAAGAAGCTTTTTAAAAAATGAATTACCCAGTCTCAGGTACTCTGTTATAGTAACCGAATTATCTGTCTTAAACTCAGCTTGTCCTCATTTTCAGGAAACTTTTGTCCTCAGACTGAAGAAGACCTTGTAATCATTGAGAAGTAGCTGAAAAGTACAAGCTATGTGACCCGGACAAGTAATCTAACTTTTCTAGGCCGAAATTTCCTCAAGTATAAAATGTGAGCCATCCTCAAGCAATTAACATGCCTACACATTGAGGCGAGCAACGACCTGAAGACAAATACAATATGGAGAAATTGAAAATGTCAAGCCTTGTCCTACATTAAGGTATCTACCGGGCATCTGCCTATCTAGGAGTCAGTGCCTTTAGCAAAAGCAGCTTCTCGAAGCCTCAGTTACAGTAGGAGAGGCTGGTGGCGACTCCTTAAGAAGCTAACACCTGGAAGAGACTGGAAAGTCTGTGGTTATGGTTTGCATCTTAAATGTCCCCCAAACTCATGTGTTGAAGTCTTGGTCCCCAGCGGATGGTCAGCACCTTTGGGAGCTGGAGCCTAGTTGAAGGAAGTGAGTCCTCGTTCTCTCTCTCTCTTTCCCTCTCTCTCTCCCTCCCCCCCCCCCACCATGGGGTGAGCTGCCTTCCTCCACCACTTGCTTCAACTGAGATATTCTGCCTTACCATAGGCCCACAGTAATGGGGGCCAAGGAACCACAGATTAAACCCTCTGAAACCCTGAGTCAAAATAAATATTTCCTTCTTTTAAGTTGATTTTATCAGTCACTTTTTTTTTTTAATGACAGAAATTTAACTAATATCTTGTGGTGGCAGAAATATGCTCAAACCCTGCTGGGAGTCTCTTCCACACCACCTGGGGTGACTCTGGGACTCCTTACTCTCCCCAGTACTCAGCTGTTGACACCTCAGGCCAAGTGTCCTCAGGGGCTGAGACCAGCCCGGGGAAGGGCTTCACTGGACTCCAACTCCAGCTGCCAAAATGACTTCAGGCCTTTCATAGTTTCTTTGATTTTAATGTTTTAGTTGTTGATAGACCTTTATTTATAGGTGGTGCTGAGAATCGAACCCAGTGCCTCACACATACCAGGCAAGTGCGCTCCCGCTGAGCCCCAGCCCCAGCCCCAGCCCCCTTTCTTAGCTTCTTCAAGCTGCCCAGAGACAGGCTTGAGAGCCATCAGGCTGCTGGAAAGGGGGCTTCTCAGAAGAAGGTTTCATGGTGGCTCTATAATTTGAGAGGGAAATGTATTTTTTTTTTTTTAAATATTTATTTTTTAGTATTTGGCGGACACAACATCTTTGTTTGTATGTGGTGCTGAGGATCGAACCCGGGCCGCACGCATGCCAGGCGAGCGCGCTACCGCTTGAGCCACATCCCCAGCCCAGGGAAATGTATTTTGAGTCAAAATCTAACAGACTTGGATTGGGTGGACACTTTGGACCCTGGGCTGGCTCACTGGGTCTCAGGATGCCTGCAGGGCCAGTTCCATTCTTGATCTCTTTCTTCTCACAAAACACTAATTGCCTGGCTGCCTACCACCCACTGTGTTCCTGAGCTGGTTTGCAGGCTGGGCACAGGCAGCATTGACTGATGTTTCTAGGTGAAGTCTCTTCCCCCATCCACCCCAGGGACTGTCCCCCAACCCCCAACCAAAGCTGCCACCCCTTACTTCCACAGTGAGGCCCACCTATCTGCAGGCTTAGTTCTGTGGGGTTTTGTTCTCTATGGGATGAATTGTATGCTGGTTAATTATACCTTCTCTTCTGATTTTTAAAGTGCATTCATGAACATAATTTAGGTTTTTCTTTGTGTTTTTTTGTTTTGGGTACCAGGGTTTGAACTCAGGGGTACTTGACCACTGAGCCACATCCCCACCCTATTTTGTATTTTATTTAGGGACAGGGTCTCACTGAGTTGCTTAGTGCCTCACTTTTGCTGAGGCTGGCTTTGAACTCGCGGTCCTCCTGCCTCAGCCTTCTGAGCCACTGGAACAAAATTTAGTTTTATCCAACACTCATCACAGTGCCAGGCACATAATGTCTCCATATACTCTGAACCAAATTGGTTCCTAGAACCACCCAGGGAGGAAATAGGCTGAACTAATAGTCTTCTTGAACCGAATTGGTTCCTAGAACCACCCAGGGAGGAAATAGGCTGAACTAATAGTCTTCTTCCTCAGCAAATGAAACTTGGTTGGCTTCCTGTTGATGGAGACCCAGGCTCTTGAGCTATTGCTTGATTTGTTAATGGAATCCTAGGCCAGCGGTTCCAACAAATCAGAGCCAACCACTCACTCTAAAAACTAAATGGAAAAGTAATGGCAAAAAGCAGGAATAAGTATAGCTATACCTGGAAGACAAGAGAACCAGCCTTTCCATGTCTATCTTCAGGGTACTGACATGAGCTCCCAGATGAGATGGGTACAGGGGACCAGAAGTATGCACAGTCAAACAGTCTTGGTGAGGGGCTGGGGTCGTGGCTCAGTGGTAGAGAGCTCGCCTAGCACGTGCCAGGCCCTGGGTTCAATCCACAGAAGCACATAAAAATAAATAAAATAAAGGTATTGTGTCCAACTACAACTAAAAAAATAAATAAATAAATAAACAGTCTTAGTGAAACTGTGGTCTGGTGGATCATTATCTCAGGATTGGTCAGAAGGGTCCTTGTCACAAGATATTTTCAATCAGATCTTTTGAATATAAGGTGACTGACTCAGAGCAAAGTAGACACTTGCAAAATGGAGGCAGAGATGCCAACTTTTGTACATTTGCCAGCCTAAGTGATGAGTCAGTGCTTTAGTAAAGAGCAGTCTTTACATCCTTGTTACAATTTGAAGACAATCGATAAGTTGCTATGATGGTTAATTTTATGTCAACTTGACTGGGCCACAGATACTTGGATATTTGATTAAGCATTATTCTGAGTGTGACTGAGAATTAAAGGGGAAAAAAAAAATCTCTCTCGTTTCCAATACATAATCACCTTTGAGAACAACAAAAAAATTAAGATAGATTCATAATTTTCTATTATCTGACCAAGTGGCCTTGGTTTTGTTACAAAGCAAGGGAGCCAAGCAGCCAAGACAGCCATGGAAATCCTCAATTACTGGTTCTTGCAATCACCCTGGAAAAACTTCACACATGTCACTCAAAGTGGCAGGTATGGGTTCATTAGAAAGGATATGAAAGGGGGAAAAGGGGTCACACTCAAGGGAGGGGGTGCCTCTCAGAAAGGAGAGGAACAGCACAGGCCTGCCTGCGCTCCAATTTTATTGAGTGTCCCAGGGAAATTTCTAGAGAGTCCCACCCAGGTCCAGCTCTTGACTTTTGACTGACAGCAGGATTGCATTGAACTTTCAAGTCCCCACTGTGCACAATCTTACCCCATGAAGGGCAAATTTTACTATTATAACAACACGCTAAAGATCAAAGACAACTCTAAGTCACCTTGGCCTGCACACACTGGTTCTATTTGGAACTTGTTTCTACCGATTTTGCAGTTAGGGGGCTTTGCTTCTAATTATCCTATCTCCGTGAGTTCTGGGATCTAGTCTGTATAAAGTTCATAAAAGTTCATCCCCTTCAGGGTAAATGTGTGTTCTTCTTATGGACAGGGAGGAGCCATTAGAGCCTGCATGTCTCCTGCAGATAGCAGGTTGTTGAGAAATGTAGCTCATCCTATTGACTGAAGTCAGGCATGACTGAGGGTAAATTGCTTTTTAAAAGAAAGCACATGGAACCCGGATGCAGTGATGCACATACATAATCTCGGAGGCTTGGGAGGCTGAGGCAGGAGGATTGCAAGTTCAAAGCCAGCCTCAGCAATTTAGCAAGGCCCTAAGCAACTAATCAAGACCATTTCAAAAGAAAAACTAAAAGGGGCTGGAGATGTGATTCAGTGGTTAAGCGCCCCCTGGATTCCATCCCTGGTACCAAAAGAAAGAAAGAAAAGAAAGCATGTGGTATTGGGGAGTCCGCACAGTGGGCCCAGTTTATAAAATTATCCCCTTAACCTCATGTTCCCACTGTTCATGTCTGTTACCTATCAATTTCCCCTGGAGGGAAAAAGAACAATTATGAAAAATTAGAATTAGAGGGCTGGGGATGTGGCTCAAGTGGTAGCGCGCTCGCCTGGCATGCGTGCGGCCCGGGTTCGATCCTCAGCACCACATACAAACAAAGATGTTGTATCCGCCAAAAACTAAAAAAAAAATTAGAATTAGAAAGAATGTTAAAAATGATTTAGTGGCCAACCATTCATTTTACAGATCAGGAGACTCAGGCCCTCTTGAAGGAAGGATAATTGGAAATATGCTCTTCAGAGGTAATACTTTCCCATCCAGGGTCAGATCTTTCTTTCAGAAATGTTCCTCACTTCTTCTTGAAAGGCAACTCAGTGACATTTCTGCAAATAACAGTCTCTTTGACAAGCACTGGCAACACAGATATTCCCGATAATGAAGACCAAAATAAATGCCTTATCCTTAAAAAAAAAAAAAAAAAAGCCTAGTGTCAAATCCCTCTGACTTATTCAAGATGAAGTTGTATTTTCAGTTATGTTTTCCTTAAATAACCTGGATAACAAGGACCTTTCACGATAATAAAGCCTTTGTCTTTGGTGTTAAAAAAAAAATTGGTCCAATTTGTTTTCTGCAGGCCAGGGACATCGATTTTTTTTTTTTTTTTTTTTAAATGTTTTTTTTTTTTTTCTATATTTATTCTTTAGTTCTCGGCGGACACAACATCTTTGTTGGTATGTGGTGCTGAGGATCGAACCCGGGCCGCACGCATGCCAGGAGAGCGCGCTACCGCTTGAGCCACATCCCCAGCCCAGGGACATCGATTTTTAAGAAGAAAATTTGCTCTTGCTATAGTTGCTGCCAATGTAGATTTCTTGCACAAATACATCAAGATGTTTCTCTTTATCTTCAGATCCTTGCCAAGGGTTGAGCAATAATTGAACTTGGCACCACATCTGCTTTGATTTGCATGAAGAGTTTTAGTGCTGGTGACACTAAACCATCTGGTATCTATTCAGATGGGTGTTCAATTCAATCCCATTATTTTTATTCATGCTTTTTGAATACCTACTATGTGCAAAATACCATACTATGTGCTGATGGAGAAGTTTCTATACCTTTGAACGACATTTGAACCTTTATCCAACATGGTTCCACCAAGATGCTGATGTTTCCATTCCAGTAGGTGCTTTCCTGAACTGTTAAGACACCTCTAAACAAGAAGAAGAATGTGGCTGGAGGGGCATTAATAAAATGTGATAGGGTTCTTTGCCCGTTTTTATTCGGTTTCCTCAACTCTGAGTTTTTGTTTTTAGCTAGGCTCCCAAGGCAACAGACCACATCTCAAGTTCCATTATTAGCAAACAGACTACCGTTATCTATAAACTAATGAAAACACATTGCCCTTATTTCCCAGAGATATTCTTTAATAACTTTCATTTTGGATACTAAAAGAGAAAAATCATGCATTCCGTCATGTCCCACAGAAATGCTGAAGGCCAGCGGTTCAAAGTTACAGATTTTTGTTTCTGTCAGAGACAAGTTGACCTAAGTGCAAACCTCTGCATAGGGAACTCTTGGTTCTTTTAGCAACAGAAACCTCCAGTGTTCTCACCTGAAGGGGAGAGGAAAGCCATGCATAGGCCTGTCATGGTTTGGATATGAAGAACCTGCCCAAACCTCGTGATTTAAGGGCTCCGAATCTCCAATGTGGCCACATCCAAAGGTGGGGCTTATGGGAAGTGATCAGATCATGAAGGCTGTGACCGCCTCAGTGGGTTAATCCATTGATAGCTGAATGGACTACTGGGAGGTAGTGGAAACTGTAGGTGGTGGGGCATGGTTGGAAGAATTAGGTCACTGGGACCATGCTCTGCGTGGTTGGGGGGTATTTCTTGTTCCTGACCTGCCTCTTCCCAACCCTGCTTTCTCTCTCCTTCCTGGCTGCTCTGAGCTCCAGAACTTTCCTCTGCTACATACCCTTCCTCCATGAATTTCTGCCTCACCTCAGCCCAAAGCAATCAAGCCAGCCAACCATGGTCACTAAAAACCTCTCAAATCCATGGGCCCAAGTACATCTTTCCTCCTCTAAGTTGTTGTTCTCAGGTGTTTGTTGCAGCATCGGAGCCGACCAGCACAGGGCCACTGGGGAATAAAGAAAATCAGATTCAGCTGGGGAGGATGTCATCGTGAGCACTCTTGATCCATCTCACCGTCACTGGCTTGGGGGTTCACGTTCTCTGCATCAGAAGAACCAGTTAAAGGCATAACTATTAAAGGACCAGTTCTCTTCATTGGGGCTTCTTCCTCGAGCAGAGGGGACACAAAGCATCAATCATGAGAGTGTCCAACTGTTCCCTGAACAAAGAAGAGAGCTACTTTTTATTCCTGGGTAAGGACTGCAGGGGTGGGGTAGAGTCTAGCACATGTTCTGAGGTGCTTTCTTTGCAGGTCCTGGGCAAGCACTTCAGCCTGGAGGGAGGGCAGTCGGTCTGGAGCAAATGTTCCCTGTCTCCCTGTAGAATCATCTTGGCCTCTTGATGAGGAAGGACTGTTGCTGCAGCTGGTGAGAGACATACAGGTGGGAGCAGAAGAGAACACAAATCACGCAAGTTAAGGAGACAGGCTTAGTGGGGAGATCTCTATGAGTAGAGCTCCCAGGTGGAGAGGATCATCCTTGAGACAGACCTACAGCAATAGAGTTAAGAGCTTTCTCCTGACTGCAGGCCATACATAAAAACCATGCGTTCTGCAGAAAAGCAGCGTCTTCCCTGTTTAATTGGCAAGTATTGATGTACAAATGCCCCAAACTTGCAATAGATTTCCAAAGATGTGATTCTCCTTCCCTCCTCTCCCCGCGCCCCCCCCCCCACACCTTTTATTAAGTTATGGGAATGATTGTGTCAGAAAGGATCATGCTTTTAAAACCCAGTGGCAACCAATATGCTTTATCCACAGTGACATCTGAGACAGATGTACCCACACCTGCCCTGCCATCCTGTCAACTGTATTTGGAATGTAATTTGAACTTTTCCAGCCCATCTTAAAATCTATGGCGTCTTGGGAACTGCCGGTAGAAATTTTCCTTATAAATACTGGATGGGAAACATTGAGAGATATGCTCTGTGAGATTTAAGCACTAAAAATCCAGAGCTGTTCTACCTGGAAAATGGTAATTGGTGACATCTGGAGCATATGCTTCTACTTTAAAACAGGGAAAAAAAAAAAAAAAAACCTAACTGGGCATGGTGGCGTATGCCTGTCATCTCAGCAGCTTGGGAGGCTGAAGCAGGAGGATCATGAGGTCAAAGCCAGCCTCAACAACTTAGCAAGACCCTGTCTCAGAATAAAACATAAAAAGGACTGGGGATGTGACTCAGTAGGTAAGCACCCCTGGGTTCAATCCCCAATATCAAAAAAAGAAAACTGGGAAAGAAAAAAATAACACTTCTGGAGAACAGAAAAAGAGATTTACTCACCTTTCTCCCCTCCCCACTGATCTCTAACTCTTTTACTTTCTGTCTAGCAGCACCAAGGGAATTCTGGGGCATCATGGATGCTAGAAAGAGCCCTGCGTTGACAAGATGGAAACCCCAGATTCAATCTCTGTTCCCTCTGTCTTTACAATGGTAATCAGAGATGTAGATGGCTTTGTCCTCACTGCAGGTCACAGACCTGTACATGACAGTACCTTGGGAAGTGACCTCCATCCAGGCGCCACCCACCTCCACCTCTCTGCCCCCTGGGAGACTGACCTGACTGCATTGCCTGCCTACCGCTGCTAGTTATAGCAGAGGTTTTCCAAGGCAAAGCACCTGCAGGAGCCAGGAGGGTGGGCAGGCAGGTGTTGGGATGGTGCCTCTCAGTCTGCTCAGTGCTCTGGGTGGCATCTTCTGTCTATGGCTGTGTCTCTACCCAGCAATCGCTCACAGTGGACCTGCACCACGGCTCCAGTAGCATTTTTTTTTGCTCCGGGCCCTCCTGCCTTCCAGGGTTCTTCTTGCTGTGGCTAATGTCCTTGGTCATCTTGCCAAATAGTACCCATATCTCAGCAGATATGCACAGTCATGTGAGACTGCAAAAATGAAACCAGGCAAGACCAAAACCGGGCAAGACAGTCTTCATCCTCAACTTCCCCCTTCATCCTCAGGGGGAAGTTATGATTCTTCTGTGACTTCTCAAAATGTTTATCAAAACATTGAAACTGGGGCTGGGGTTGTGGATCAGCGGTAGAGCGCCCGCCTAGCATGTGCAAGGTGCTTGGTTCGATCCTCAGCACCACATAAAAATAAATTTAAAAAAATAAAGGTACTGTGTCCAAATACAACTAAAAAAGAAATATTAAAAAAAAAGCATTGAAACTGTCTTACTGTCAGCAAGAATGCCAAAAAAAAAATAACAGTGGATATCCTAATTTTAAAATATCAGAAATGCTGAGAATTAAATTGTTTTCTCTGTAAAAGTCTTAGCAAGAGTCTCTGGAACAACTGGCCTCCTCCTTCCTGTCATAACTTCTGATACAGAGTGAGTGTCTTTTCTGTGTCTTGGCAAATGGTTCTCTGATTTGGATCATCTTTCCCATTTTAACTTTTTGTTTGTTTGTTTGGTACCAGGGATTGAACTCGGGGCCCCTCGACCACTGAGCCACCTCCCCAGCCCTATTTTGTATCTTATTTAGAGACAGGGTCTCACTGAGTTGCTTAGTGCCTTGCTGTGCTGAGACTGGCTTTGAACTCGAGATCCTCCTGTCTCAGCTTCCTGAGCCCCTGGGATTACAGGTGTACGCCACCGCACCTGGCTCCCATTTTAATCTATTTACTTCCAGTGTCACAAGACTTCTCCAAGAGTTCCTGGGATATGGTTTGGGGTTGGCATCATTTCCTCTGGGGACATTTTCATCCTTTTTGTCACACTTTCTTTGTCTGGATAAGTGACACCAGGTTCCTCTAGCTGCATCGCTGGTGTCCAGATGGCAGCAGCATCCATATTCCCACAGCCAGCTCCCTCCCTCTAACTCCACATGTGATCCATTTCAATATCACGTCCAGTGCCATCACCCTTCATTTCTTTGCTGCACTTTTATATTTCTCCGCTGGTTCCCTCTTTCGATTATCCATTTCTGTGAAATGTCACATGAGTTGTTCTTCTCAAAAGGCCCACCCCCTTCTTCAAGAGTCTGAGCCTAGCAGGATGTTAGCTTTGGTGCCTCTCCACCTGCCTCTTCCTGGAGGGCAGAATCATGGATTGTGACCCTAGGTCAAAAAGCCACAGCGCACATCTGTGGCAGACCTTGGCTGAACTCTGCGAAGCTATCTTTGGGGAGACAAGGAGGCGACACAAGTACACACACTGCTGTCTGTGGATGAATGGAGTCACAGGTGCACAGCCACCTGCAAGCAGCTGATTTCAAAGAAAGTGATGTGGGTCATGCTGACCATCTGTCAGCGACTAAAGAACGAGCAGAGAAATTTGATTATCAATTAATGTATTCACAATGATTTGCAAATGTGAATTATACTCACAGCTAATATAACAAGGTGTCTGAAATTTGAACCATTTCTCTAGGGGACTGGGATCAAGCATATCAGATCTGTGCATAAGGGGACTACTTGCAGTCTTTTCACGACAGTCTTTAACCTGGAGGGAACACAGGGCCTCCTGCACTCCTAGGGATCTGGCTCACATGCACTCTACCCCTGAACTACTTCCCCAGCCCTTAAGTGAGTTGGATTGTTTCCTGCAGGGACCATGAGTGATAAAGGGTACAACTAATTCTTGGGATAGTGACATAAAACCAAATGATAGCTTCATAGAGTTCAGCCAAGGTCTGCGTCAGACATGTGCTGTGGCTTTTTGACCCAGGGTCACAATCTATGATTCTGCCCTCCAGGAAGAGGCCGGTGGAGAGGCACCAAGGTTAACACCCTGCTAGGCCCAGGCTCTCAAAGAAGAAGGTTGGCCTTTTGAGAAGAACAATTCAAAACAAAGGCTGTGACAGCCTTACTTAGGAACAAGGGCTTTGTTGATAGGGAACTAGGGCTTGACCTAGCTGCCCAGTTGAAGATAGGACTCATGAAGGGCTGGCAGCAAGCTTTTGGGAACCAGATCAAGAATCACCAGTGGCAGAGGGCTTGCCTTTCAGGTGTGAGGCACTGGGTTCGGTCCTCCATACCACTTAAAAATAAACAAATAAAATAAAGGCATGCTGTCCATCTACCACTTACAAAAAAAAAAAAAGAATCACCATTTCTTCTTCAAGATCTCTTAATTTTCTTGCCTCCTCGCTTCCCAATCAGGTTCCACAGCACAAACTTTTAGTTGCCTACAGTTTGCCCCTTCTTCTTTAAACAAGTTTAATTTGGAGGGGATTTCAATGTACCCACTTAAAAGGTAGTACTTTTTATCTTTTCTTGGAGCTAAGTGCTAGGAAAAGTTCTATCTGTGAGAAGGAAAAAAGAAAGCTCCTTAAGGAAATTGGCCCTTTCTCCCTTTCCTCTTACTAGATGACTGAAATGTAGATAACAATGTCTGGAACTTCAGCAGTCATCATGAACTATGAGGTGATGGTACAACAGGGAAATCAAAGGAAACTTGATCCCCCTTGAAGACATAGTAACATTTTTGTCTTATTTAAGACTCCATTATTTTGGATTTTTTATTATATATAACCATGTATGATCCTGATAAATATGACTACTTTCTTCTGAAATGAACTGATTACATCAAGTCCTTCAAGTTCAACTTCTACTTCCTTTCAAAATCCATACAGTGGGGCTGGGGATGTGGCTCAAGCGGTAGCGTGCTCGCCTGGCATGCATGCGGCCCAGGTTCGATCCTCAGCACCACATACAAACAAAGATGTTGTGTCCACCAAAAACTGAAAAATAAATATTAAAAATAAAAAAAATAAAAAAAAAAAATCCATACAGTGGGGCTGGGTATGTAGCTTAGTGGTAAAGGACTTATTTAACTTGCTCGAGACCGTGGGCCCAATCCAACAATACATACAAAACAATTATGAATCTGATCATTGCCAATCCTAGTTAGTACATGTGGTACCATTGCTAGGTGCTTAGAGTCATAAGAACTCACTGAGACGTCTTTCTTGTCTAATAAAAAACTAGGTCATAGTGGAGCACACTGTATATTTTTCCTACCAGGTGAAGATAATGGCGTTGACTCTTTTATCACCTTTTCTGTAATTAATTTTGTTTCCAAAACATTTTCATACAGTAACCATTGTCTCATGATCTTCATAATTGTGTGCCAAGGAGGGAGCTTGAGGCTTTTTGCAAGTTCAATCCACAACAACAATGTGAGAGAGGCAGTTAGGCTCACTCTCCAGGTGATGAGACTGCAGAGGGTAACCCTCTCCAGGGTCACTATGGTCCCCAGTGGGTGGGCTGTTCCTTCCCTTCCAGCGTACACTCTCTCATCACCCCAGAAAGCGGACTGGCTTGTAAAAGCAGAGAAGATCATGTAGCCTAACAGACTCCATACGCTGTTTTGCTGCTTTCACTGATGGCCTTGGAGAGAACAAGTCACAGGTGAGTTGAAGAGATCACAGTAACCCCAGCAATGTCAGTGTGGCTGATTTGAGAGGCTGAGAAATTTGCCTTCAGCTTCTGCATCTGTGAGCCTGGCCCCAGCCCTCTACTCTTCCCTTTGCAAATGAAGAAACTACAGTTCAGAGATGATTCCGAGGGCCACAGGACTAGAAAGTGGCAGAGCTGGAATCCAAGGCTAAGGTTTCTTCCTGAACCAGAGTCACTGCTGTTGAATAACTGCAACCCAGTTTAAGGTTTTTCTGGTTAAGAAAACCCTAGAGCAAGCCCTGGCTTCCCAGCTGGCTTTTGACCTAGTGGTTTAGCTTGTACACTGTGCAACATTTTCTTGCCATATTGCCCAATTATTTTCTCAACCAGGCAAAATAGAAGAGCTGCTCCAGATAGCATCTGAAAATGCCAAGTGTCCCACCAGGCAGTGAACAGCTAGTTCAAGTGCATACCCAGGACTGCGAGCTCGGCAGATGGTAAGCACTCAATTCTTTCTGGTGAGCACTTTGGAGAAATGGTCTGCACAAGCTGCTTTATCCTGAGAAAGTAGCCTTGACTGACCCTTAACCGCCCTGTGCCTCACTTTCCTTATGTGAAGTGTTGCTCTTTGAGGTATTTCCCGGCCCCATCCCAACACCCGTTCTCGCATTGCACGAAACAACAGTGCCCCCTAGTGGATAAAAAGGCTCGCGTTTTTCAGGTGGTGTCACAATTTTAAACGTTGAAAGATTTCATAAATCATATTCAGAAACGAGTCGCCGGTGAAAAGCAGGTGAGGAGAAGACAACATAAGGCCTCAGATGCAGCCCTAGGAAATCTGGAATGTGCTTTTACAGGATCCTGTACCTCCCATTACAAACACACACCAATGCCAGCACTATCGACTTTTTTTCTTTTTACAGATCTTTTACAGAGCAGATGGCACGTGGGCTTTGGAAGGCAACAGACTTGCGCTGGGATTCCAGCCTCATTAGGGAATGTTCTGAGCAAAGTCATCTTTGTACCCCATTTTCCTCAATTATAAAGTAATACCTTGTGTGGGCCAGCCATGGGCTGTGTATGTGAGCTGTGAGCATTTTGAGTGCACTAGTTCTGTCTAGGCTGTGCACGTGTGTGTGCTTTTCACTAGCTCTGCCTTTGATCCCACACACACCTGCGATGCGTGTGATTTGCCAAGATGTCAATCAATCTACTGACCCCAAGACATCGGGAAGCTAGACTCCATCCCCTGAAACCTAACCCCTTGCCTCATTAGGGAGGAACCTTCCCCTCAATAATTAGCATGGTTTCAGGTGTGCATCCCTCTCTTTTGTCTGCCCCTCTGGCTTCCCTTGTGGGAGCTGGGGCTTAGGAGGCGTCACTGGACCTTAAGAAAAAGGTACTTTCTGTGTCTGTAATTATTTCGTGCCAACCCAAATTCACCTGGAGTGACCCTGACTAATTTAGTCACGTGTTGGGGCAATACCTTCCTCCTGAGTTTCTGAATAGTAAATGCAACTTCTAGATTTGTTGCCAAGCTCATAATAAAGGGTTTCCTGGTCAGTACAAAAAGTTGTTCGTTTTCTTTGTTTTTATTAATGTTTACTATTTAATTTTAATATTAAAATTAAATGTTTTTAAATTTTATTAATATCCCTGTTTTCTCTTTGCCAAAATCAAAAGAAGAATTGTTGCCTGGAGGTCTGAGGCATCAGGATTATCCAGTGGTTGAAGCTGTTTTCAGATGAAGCAAAGCCGTGTATGCAAGTTCCCTTTAAATCTGTTGAAGTAGGGGCCTAAGGACTTCCGGGTGGCAGTGTCCACTGGGCATCTGAAATCGTACATATTTGGAATGCAAGAGAGAGAGCACAAAGGCCTCTGGCCTCTGCAGAAAATAAAATGGCCAATGCAGGTCTGACCCCTGCCTGGGCAGAGGACACAGCCCACAAATGGTTGCTTTTTTTTTTTTTTTTTTTAATCTCCAGTCTTTTTTTGTATTTTATTCAGAGACAGAGTCTCCCTGAGTTGCTCAGGGCCTCACTAAGTTGCTGAAGCTGGCTTTGAACTCTGATCCTCCCTGCCTCAGCCTCCCAAGCTGGGAAACACCTTTCTTATCTGAAGGGGGTTCCACAGTGACAGTCCTGAGACAGCTGGGTGGAATCCTGGACTCAGGGGTCTCAGGAATCATCTAGTCCAAACTTCATTTTGAGGATGAAGAAAGGATGTTCTGTTGGCCATCTTCAAGGCCCACACTCAGTGCCACCATAACCATCTCTAGGTCAACCAGCGCAGCCCCTTCTCCACCAGAACTGAGCTGTCCGGGCCCGCAAGGCTCCTTCTACACTTCCTGTTTCCGGTTCATGGCTCCTTCTACACTTCCTGTTTCCGGTTCTCTCTCCCCTTTGCTGGGACAGGTAGGGGGAAAACAGCGACAGAAAGGGCCCAGTGGGAAAGAGACAGGAACAGCAGAGGTGATGAGAAGAGGGGAGCGAGTGGGTGCAACCAGGCCTGAGTGCGGGACCCCAGCACATCACTGAGGCAGGGCTGGCAGGAAGACCCAGAAGACCCCTAGAGGGAAGCCACTCCTGCTCAGCCATCCCCACAAACACTGAGAGCACCACTGTTCCCAGAGACAGGTTTTAAGCCGGTGCTCTTCAAACGTATTTTGTTAGCATTTCCCCCAACACAGTTGCTGGGCTTTAGTTTAGGTGAGGAATGTTCTCCCAAGTCTCATGTGTTGAAATCTTGATCCCCAGCTTGTAGAGCTATTTGGGAGGTGGTGGAAGAAAGTTAGGTCACTGGGGGTGTGCCCTTGAAGAGGATATTGGGACCCCCTCTCTTTTTGCTCCTTGACTGCCATGAGGTGAGATTTTCTTCTGTCGTACTCCCGCTGTGATGTACTGTGCCTACACAGGTCCAAAGGCAAGGGGGCTCTTGAGCAAGTGTAGACTGAAACCATGAGCCAAAATAAACCTTTCCACTTTATAAGCTGATTATTTAAGGTATTTTGTCACAGTAATGAAAAGCTGACTAGCACATGTTCTTAGCACACAACTGATCAAGACATCACAGATTCATCTCATACATTTTTATAATCAGATGAGTAGGTTGTTTAAAAATTGGTTCATGAGTCCTAGAAGGAAGCAGGATTCAGCATTGACATTATTGCTATTTTTTCACTTTTATACTTGTAAAATGAAATCTTGTGCAGATAAATACTCTGGTGGGACCACAAGGAGTTTTGTTACCAGGTTGTCACTTAACACCTGAACTTCTAGGTTCAAGTCAAAAGTGTTTAATTGTCGGGAATTATTTTGTATGGTCTATTGGCTGATAATTTGGTTAGGGTCGTCCCTAAAGGTATTGAAGGTAAAGGATTAAAACTTCTAAATTTGCAAAAAGATGGTGTTTTAGTCAGCCTTTTCATCTCTGTGACTAAAATACCTGACAAGAACAATTAGAGAAGGAAAAGTTTATTTTGGCTCAGAGGTCTTTGGTTTTAGAGGTCTTATTCCATAGACATTGACTCCATATCTCTGGGCCCAAGATGAGGCAGAGCATCATGGCAGAAGGGCATGATGGAGGAAAGCACCTCAGGCCACCAGAAAACAGAGTGAACTTCTCTCACCAGGGACAAAAATATAAACCCCAAAGGGTTGCCCCAGTCACCTACCTCCTCCAGCCAAACCCTCCCTGCTTACAGTTACCACCCAGTGAATCCATATCCATGGATCAATCCAGGTTACAACTCTCATAATCTAATCATTTTACCCCTGAACGTTCTTGCATTGTCTCACATGTGAGCTTTTGGGGGACACCATACATCTAAAGCATAACAGTTGGTTTGCCCCGTCTTTTACTTTCTCAACCCTTACACTAATAATATTTCAAATTGTCCCTTTGTTTGGCATCACCAAAGCTTTCTACACACCATAGTAAGATCAGGATGGGTGAAAGAGTGGCCTTTCTGTTGTAAAAAGGGGAAAAGGTGATTTTAAAGAGAAAACAGGAGGGGAGGCTTCTGACCCAAGCCTGTGCCTGGGTAGTGCAGTTCAGAAGATGAAGAGTTAGACACTGATTCCCTTAAAACTATCATTGTATTACATCTAAACATGCTCCCAAGTTTACCTCTGAGGAAGATCAGGGACTAAGGTGGATGGGGCACTCGCCAGGGATAACAAAATTTAAGGGGATGCCAAAGAAAATCCTCCATAAGCAGATCAATTGTATTTGAACACACTATCATTTCATATTTAATGCTAAAATATTCATGATGAACAAGATGTGAAATTTAAAATAAAGACAAGCTCATCAGGAGGCTGAGGTGGGAGGCTCCCAGAAGCCCAGGAGCTCAAGGCCAGCAATGAGAACCTTCCGAAAAAAGGAGACAAAATCAGAGAACAGGTGTCCCACACGCAAGAGCATTAGAGGTAGGTAAAAGATGTGATTCTCTTGCCCATACTGCCACCTGCTGCTGGAGCTAGGTAATGCTTGCTGCCTGCCCAGATGGTGGCCTAGTGACTACCTTCCCACCAGATCCTACTCTCACAGAGGCTAGTGGTGTCCTCTTGAGGGCAGCCACTCATTTTAAGAAGTCTGAAAAAACCCTGGCCACTCTCAGCCCCAGGGAGTGGGGGTCAAAGAGTTCAGAGTTACAAGACAGATTTGAGCCTCAGCTTTGTCCTTCACTTGCTGGACCATTTTGAACATATGGCATCGTCCTTCTGAGTCTCAGTTTCTGTACTTCCAGCAACGGATCTCATCACCTCCTCCCATATGTTAAGTTTTGTGAGATGCTTTCTGTGATAATGACAAACAGACTTCCTGGCACAGAGTAGGTTCAACATTCACTGTAAGCTGCCTCCCCAACCCACCACATCAGTATATCAACTATCATCCATTTATCACTGAAGGCAAGACACAATAGAAGATAGGGAGCAAAAGGTGCTATGGAAATTCAGACAGTAGAGCAATGGCCACTGCTGAGGGGTGCAGAAAATGTCACCAGTGAGGTGTCACTAGAGCTGGGTTTACGGTGATTGACTGGGCCAGGTCATGCCAGGAGCTGGTCAATACCCTCTGGGGAACATTAGACCACCTTTTAATTTTATTTCAGGAAAGTTCCAGTCACAGAAAGCAAACGTGCAGTGGTGGTACAAAGGCCAATGGCTTTGGAATGAACCCTAGGTTAAATTCTGACTCAGCTACTACTTACTAGTTTTGTGACCAATAGAAGCCACTGAACTTCCCTGAGCCTCTATATCCTTTCCTGTAAAATGATGGTCATGACACCTCTCATCCTGGGTGGATAAAACTAAACCAGATGACATGTTTGAAGTTCCATGCCCGACATGGTGATGCACGTCTGTAATCCCAGCAGCTCAAGACTCTGAGGCAGGAGGATTGCAAGTTCAAAGCCAGCCTCAGCAACTTATCAAGGCCCTAAGCAACTTAGTGAGACCCTGTCTAAATAAAAACTAAAAGGGTCTGAGGATGTGGCTCAGTGGTTAAGCACCTCTGGTGGTACTACTTCTACTACTAATAATAGTAAAAGTTCCTCTAATATGGTGGGCACAAAACTGCTCCATGATAACATGGAGCAACACTTGGACCCCCTGACTAGCCTTCTGTGAGTATGAAGGAAGGGGACACTTTGGTCATTGGTGGGGAAGTGTTGGTGACTGCCACATTTGGCTCCTGGACCACCACCCCCCCCAGCCCCAGGGTGTGTTGAGGTAGAAGGTGGATGGATGTTCCCCACTCCTCCCCTACCCCACAGCAGGTCCCAGTATTTCAGTGCATCCCAGATCCCCAGGAAGAGGAGAAATGGAGGGGGGGGGGTGTGCAGGATTCCAACAGATGGAAGAGGGTCTACAAAAAGAAACCTGAAAATTTGAATAACAACTGTAACTTAGATAACAATACCAGATCAGTTTATTTCCTGATTTTGATAAACGTGTTGTTGCTTGTGGAAGACCATATCCTTGCTTTCAGGAAACACACAACCGAAGTATTTAGGGATAAACGGGAATCGAATGCATTTACTGTCAAAAACTAATAAAAGGCTTAGGCAAATATAAGGAAATGATAACATCTGGGGAACTTTTCTGGAAGTCTGAGATTAGGTACACAAAGTTATAAAAAGAAAAAGAGCCACTCTCTCTCACTCCCTTCCCCCGACCCGGTCCTCTGTCCGGTCTTCCCATTGTGTATCCCTGGGTGGTGGGAACCCTTGTGCTCAGCTGGCTTCTGGCATATGCAGCTCCAGCCTTCTGGCCCCGCCTCCCGGAGTCCCGCCCCGCCTCCCGAGTCCGCCCCGCCTCTCGGCCCCGCCCCGCCCGGCGCACCCAGCACAGACCCCAGGGACTCCAGAAGTTGCACCGACTTTATTGCAAGAGGAGGCACCAGGGCGGGAGCAGCAAGGTCTCCCCTGACACTCCCCGGGCGCCCTAAGATCCCCGGACCCCGCGATCCCCGCCCCTCCCCGGGACCCCGCCACCCCTACCCCTCCCGCCCCGGGTCTCCCTCCTCGGCCGCACAGCCAGCGGCTACACGATGGCGAACTGGCAGACGTAGGGCAGCGCGTCGCGGCAGCGCTTGTCGAACCACTTGCCGTTGGCCGCGCCGGCCAGGGCGGCGCAGTTCTCGGTTTTGCCGCCGTCCGGCTGCGCCGTGATCTCGGTCTCCCAGTTCTTGTAAGCCACCCGGCCGCCGGTCATGTCCACCCAGGAGCCCTCGGCTGCCATGTCGTTGAGGCCCAGCCACACCTCGGCCTCGCTGCCCACGCTCTGGCGCGCGTACTCGTACAGGGCGTCGTTCTCCGAGCCTGTCTGCGGCGTGCCCAGCGTGCCCCCGCGCGAGATGCAGTCCTCGCTCGCCTCGTGGAAGGTCTTCGGCTGGGGGAAGGCCAGGAAGCACTTCATGTGCACCTTGGTGCCCTTAAGGCAGACTGAGGGGGGAGAGATGGCTGTCACTGCGGGTCCCCGGTTCCAAGTCAAACACCTGCTCCAGTCCCAGGAAGGCCCACCATCCTTCATCCCATCTTCTACGACCTTTACAGTCCCTAGACTCCGGCAAAAGACCCTGTTGTGGGGGACACTGAGGCACAGCGCCCAGATCCTTGTTCTTGAAACCCTGTCACTGGGATCCCGTTCTCTGCTGCAGAGAGCCACCTGAGGGCTGTGGGAGTCTAACCTCCATTCAGAGCAGGATGATTCTCAAGGGCTCTTTTCACTTTCTGGCTCTTGTGGGGTCACACACGGAGGCTAACCTCAACTCTCCCCTACCCCATTACATTGCACTCCCTTCCTGCACCCCCAGAAGTGTGGATTCACTCCTAATGGATTCACTCCATCTCAGAGCCAGCTTCCCAGGGAACCCAGCTATGGTCCTTTTGCCTCACCCCTCTAATATCCCAGGGCTTGTATGGCCAGGGTGCATGCCCACATTGAGCTTGGACCACACCCCGGAACCCGGGACCTGCAGCAATCCCTGGCCTGCAATGGCCCTCTTCCCAGGTCAGACCTTCCAGGGACTGAGTGCTGCAGGCCGAGGTTGCAAGACCTTCAGACAGGAGACAAAACAGAATAGGTGGGCTCTGGCTTTTTTGGGCATGGAACTCAAGAGTCTTAAGAATTCTCAGATTGAACCTGGCCTCAAAGTTTGTAGGAAATACTATTTGGTCAAGTTAGGAGGAGAGAGGTTTTTTTGTTGAGCAGTTTGTTTTATCGCTTAACTTCTAAGTTAAATATTTAGACAGATGGGGTGTATGCCTTTTGCTGTTGCCATACAAATGTCAGGCACAGCATTCCACCTCCCCCATCTCACCCCTACAACTCACTCACCTGCTCACCTGGTTACTTCCACTTCATGCAGCAAATGTCAACAGAGCAACATTTCCATGTATGCCCCCGTGGGCATCTGACAACCCTCAACAGGGGCCTGAAGCCTCACAGAGGTGTCTAGTCACACAGTCTGTCCCAACTCAGCCACTCTGCCTCGTGAGGACCTGCAGCTTAGCCAAACCAGGCTTCCTTCCTGCTGGGGACACTGGCACTCTGCCTAGGGCCCCCTAGGGATGAAGGACTTGATTCTGGAAGTGTGCAGGAAGACAGCCCTCTGCCCTCAGCCCTTTGGGGGGATTGCCTCGGTAGGAGACAGCCACCTGGCCCAAGGCCACACCCCTTTCCCAAAGCAGCTGTCTCCTTGTGCCTGGCTCTGCCATACTGGGTGGGTCCTTCACATGCATTGCTGACAGGGGAAGGGAAAAAGAGGGCAGAGGACAGGGGAGAAGCCTCACCTCCACAAGCCCTGATTTATACACTTTGGTTTGATTGGTTTTGTTTGCTGTGGGGTGCAGAAAATGTCACCAGTGAGGTGTCACTAGAGCTGGGTGGGATGTGGTAACAGAAGGAGATCCCTCAGGAAGCCAGGGACTTCCTAGGAATCAGCAGACGCAGAAGAGAGTACCTTGGACCTCTATATGTCATGGACTTTGGCGCCAGGAGGTCCTCACCCTCACTTACATTGACTTCACGAGTACATAGTTCAGACATGCAAGAAACCTCAGAGTTTATGCTCAAGTTTACCCCTAGAACCTCTGCTCTGTAGATAAGGAAACTGATGCCCAGAGTGGCCCTGTGCTCATTTGAAATGCCCCCTCTGTAGTGGACACTCCACTTCCCAACTGTCTTCTCCCTTCTGCCTTCTAACACAGAGACCAGAAAAGCTCGCTTTTTGTGTTCTCCAGTGCTCTTAGAGCTACAGATGTGTAGGGTTCTGGTTGGTGGGGTGGAAGTGGAGGAGTGATACTGTCCTGACAAATGGGACAGATATGCTGGGCCACTTTTCCCCCTCTTTGCCTCAAATGCCCTCCTGATGCTTGGATTTGGAGCAACCGTGTAGGGACCATAAGGTGGAGTTTCTGAACAAAAACATAACAGACTACTTCCAGACTCACATTTTGTTGAAGTCACTGGTTTCTATTATTTAAAATAAAAGACGTCTCTGGAGATGCTTTTTTTCTAGAATCCTCTCTCTCTCCCACCTGCCATGTTAGGCAAAGTATCCAAGGTTGTGTGTTTGTCTTTCCTTGAAGAAAGATTTACTGAGTGTTGATCTGTGGCAGACACTATGCTGGACAGGGACGGGAGGGAGATGAGACAATCTAAAAGAGGCATGTGTCCTTGGGGCATAGAGTCTAATGGGGGGGGGAGCAGATATAAATCTAGAAACAAGTGCACTGTTACAACTGCAGTCAATGTGGCAAAGGAAAGGACGTTGTTCTCTGAGAGTGCTGTAGCTGAGGAGCCTGCTTGATGAGGGCTTAGAGACTCCTGAGAAGGTACTCTGCAGGCTTGTATGAGGTGACTGTTGAGCGACCCAGGCTGCCTGAACAGCGTGTGCAAAGACCCTGTACTAGGAGGGACAGAGGGTGGCACTTTCAAAGGACAGGATGGCCAGTGTGAATGCAGAAAGGATCCGAGGGGGAGACTGCCTTGTGAGAAGTATCCTGGAGGCTTCTGAGGAGGCAAAGCAGGGAAGGGCCCAGAACCCAGGAAGTGGGTGGGCTGTGTCATAGAAGCTGCTGGTGAGTAGGGCAGCCATGGACACAGGGAGGTTTGTGGATTTGCTAAGGAGGAGTCAGGGTGACCCCAGGCTGGGAACTGAGAGGCTGCAGAGCACAGCCAAGGGAGGCTTTGCTCTTCTCGGCTGTTGACAAGGTCGTCAGCTTCCTGGTGGGAAGCAAGGGTGTGAACATAGTGACAGAGTGGCAGGCCCACTGTGTGGGTTTTCAGCCAGTGAGTTAATGTGCATTAAACACTTGGAACAGCGCCAGGCACTGTACATGACCACCCGTGAGAACGCTGCGTCTCCCTGCTCCCTGGACTGGAGGCCAAGGTCATAGAGGAGTGGGTGAGACTTTGGAGTATGGAGAATGGAGCCCTCAGGCTGCTGGGCAGGTGGCTGTGACCTTACTCCCCAGCTGTGCGATGTCACACATCTTTGCTGGCCAGGGGAGTGCAGAGCCAGGAGGGCTGAAGCCTGACCCCCAGCTGCTTCCTGCTCTGTGGGACTGGGTGCAGATCTCTCCCTGCCTCACTGGGCTCAGTTGGAGGTGATTAGTCCTGCCTCAGATGACTCAAAGGGACAGCACCAGTCACACTGCTGACGTGACTTTGAGTCTAACATGGCCCTAGGACTGCGGAAGCTGTTCAGTGGAGCGTCTCCTGGGAGCTATGTCAGGTTGGGCCACCACCTCTGTCCCTGGAGTGGCCTGGGGGTCCTACTTCTCCTGGGCAGTAAGGATTCCTGTTGGGGAGCCTCCTGCCCTCCTGGGGCAGTTCAACTGCCACACCTCCCTGTTGTGGGCAGAGACAGCTGTGCATGCCTGGTTGGGTCTGGTCAGGGAATCTCTCCAGAGGAAGCGGGCTGGGGACAGGGCCTGCAGGCCTGGCCTAATGCAGCCAGGGCCCTGATGCTGGCTGGCAGTCAGAGACACCTTCCTTGCCACAGCCACCAGCCTGGGCTCTCAGCTGTGCTCCTGCTCAGAGAGGGCCCCACTCACCCGTCTGCAGGGCCTGCTGTTCCTTCAGCAGGGCCACCTCCTGGGCCAGGCTGTCCAGCCGGTTCTTAAACTCCTCAAGCATCTTTGGGCTCACGACATCTAGGATGAAGTCAGGAGAAAATGGGGACAGTCACAAACAAACACGTGAGGAAGGAAGTAGAGACCAGGACAGGGAAGGGACAGGCAGAGAGGACCAGCTTCAGATGGACAAGGGAAAGGACTCCCCTCAGCCTTGCTCTCTGGGTGAGTTCTCTCTTTCTCTGTCCCTGGTAGTGGTCCTCCAACAACTTCCAGTTTCCCTTCCCCCAGTGGGACCCATCCTTCACTTGCTCCCGCTTCAGTGCACCATGTCCCCATTTGTCCTGGGGATTGGATGAGGCTGGGATTGGCAGGGGCCAGGGAGCAGCCACCCTGTCAGCTCCAGAAGAGTTGAGAGCATAGGGAGCCCTTGAGAGGCCCTTGAGAGCCTAAAGACCACTTCCCTAAGCTGGAAGAAGGAGCACAGAACAGCAGGACAGGCTCTTCAGCCCGGGGACAAAGGAACAGAATGCCACCATTTGCAGGGGCTGGCAGGTGGCAGACATGGGTGACCTGGGACAAATTGCTCAGCCTCTTTGGATTGTTTCCTCATCTATAAAATGGGAGGATAACAATCCAGCTCAGAGGACTCTGTAAGCCTGGAACCACCTAGCTCCCACTTAGCACAGAGGTGCGCCCATCCAGTTACATGTGCACAAGTGGAAGAAACCAGGTTTTCATGTTTAGCCGCCAGTGCGCTAGTGACCGCTGCAGGCCAGGTTTAGGCTCGACCTTCCCATGTGCCATGGTGTGGTGCTATCAACCTCATGCCTTGGGAAATGTGTCGTTCTGTAACACCAGCATTTCACAAATGGGGAAACTGAGGCCAGCCTTCTATAACTGGGAGCCGACCTGTTGGGAGCTGGTTATGTGTGTGGTGCGTGGGCAGGGGCAGGCGGGAACACAGATCTGTACGTGTGTGTGAGTTCAGAGATCTCTGGGTGGACCCCAGTCTTTCTGAAACCCCAGGGGCTTCTGTAAGGGCTGCGCTGAGCTCCGGGTAGAGGGTGGGGAAAGGAGGCTTTGGCTGTGTCTGTTTACGGTCCACATTCACGAGGGCTGAGGTCAGAGCCTTTGTCCACCCATCGGAGCCTTTGCCGGGAAATTGCACGCAACACACTGACTTATTATATACAGAGATTAGTGATGTAGCTTGTCAAACACGAGGAAAGAAACACCCAGATGAGCAAGGCAAAAAGAGAGGGCTGGGGGCCTGGCAAACTAGCAATGGGGTGACATGTGCCTCACCCCCAGCCTCTGACTCAGCCTTTGAGTTCACAGCAGCTCTGGACCCACTCATCAAATGCACCAGCACAGGGCACCATGTGAGGTTGTGCAAGTTGGGTACTGCACAAGGGTTTCAGCTGAGGTCCATGTGCAGGTCCTAAGCCTTGTCCTGGCTAGGCTGGGTCAGACCAGAAAAAGAGGTGCCTTTAATTAATAATAATTTAATAATTTGTCAGTTCAAAGGGGGTACCTTTCATACTTTGTGTAAACATGCCTGGATGTGTCAGATCCTCCAGGGACTGACCACAGAGCAAGGAGCTAACCGAGGAAGGTGTGGGAGTTAGGGGTGTCCTTACAGTCTGGGCAAGCAGTCAGGGGGCCGGGTGCTGCCCCTCTGCCTCCAGGGCTTGGGTTTCTGATGTGCGCTGTTGGAGTGAATGCCCTCCAAGTTACCCCGGGTCCCTGTTCTAAGGGCTGTGACCCTTATGAGGACATTCTGCCCTCCCAAACTCCTGGGCCAGCTGTGGCCACATGGCCCATGGAGCTCCAGCCCTGAGCCCACCCTGTGTGCCCCAGCTCAGGCTGACATCCACCAGCAGCCAGGTCATAGGCCACAGGAGGAGTAGGTGAGCTCCCAGAAACACTCGGGCCCCCCTTCTTGCTCACCCTGGGGGCAGGGCAGGGCCTTAACCCACACTGTCCTTCCCTCCTCTCCCCAGCCCTGCCGACGTGTTCTCTACCTCGAGGCCTGGGCACCAAGTGGTCTTCTGGGGCCTGACCATCCCCTACATCTGTGTGCAGCCCCATAACAAGGTGGCTGCTAAGACTTAGTCCTGGGAATCACTGGAGACCTTTGGGAAAGGCAGATGGTGGGGCCACTACAACCCTGAGCGGGAATCTCTGTTGGGGGGGGGGCCAGCACCTGGATTTTAACATGACCCCCCACTTCAGGCTGCTGCTGCTTGAGTGAAAACCACCCCAGTTCCCATCCTAAGAGCAGGGACCACGCTCCCAGGCTACTGCGTGTGTATCAGTCTAGCACAGAGGGACAGCTCCGTGGGCTTCGCTGTGTAGGTAACTGGAAGGAAGAAAATCCAACCAGAGTCAAAACTCTGAGGTGGGCTCTGGTGCTATTGTGAGGGCTCCCGAGGCCTGGGCCTCCAAGGCATGGAGACTGCTGGAGCAGAGGCCCGTGTGTCAGCAGGGAAGGACCAAGGCCTTGCCTTTTCTCACTCTCTCCTTTTACACCACTGAAGACATGAATTACAAATTAAATAAACACATACCAAATCTTCAGTAAACTTGAGGAATTAGCAACTATTTTCTACACTAGAAAGTTCTTCTGGGGCCAGGCACAGTGAACCACGCCTGTAATCCCAGGGGCTTGGGAGGCTGAGGCAGGAGGATCGTGAGTTCAAAGCCAGCCTCAGCAAAAGGGAGGTGCTAAGCAACTCAGTGAGACCCTATCTCTAAATAAAATACAAAATAGGGCTGGGGACGTGGCTCAGTGGTCAAGTGCCCCTGAGTTCAATCCCTGGTGCAAAAAATAAAATAAAAAGAAAGAAGGTTCTCCTGGGGCTGGGGTTGTAGCTCAGTGGTAGAACGCTTGCCTAGAATATGTGAGGCCCTGGGTTCAATCCCCCACACCACATAAAAATAAATAAGTAAAATAAGGTATTGTGTTCATCTACAACTAAAAAAAAAAATTTTTTTTTAAAAGAAAGGAAATTCTCTTATTTGCTCTGAGCTGCCTCCTTCACAAAGAATCTCCCCTGGTGACCCACTGACTAATGCTCATGGATATTAACCATCTCTTTTAAATGGATATTTGGTAAAAGGTTATGCATGCATATAATTTAAAAATTCAAACCATTCAAAAAGTTAAAGTCTCCCTCACAACCTGTTTGCCTTCCCAGAGGTAGCCACTGTTATTTGCTCTTGTGGATCCCTCCAGAAAAATTCTATGCATATACAATTAATGTGTACTCTTACACAAATCCCTTCTCCAAAATAAATGTTAGCACAGTATCCATCCTGTTTTGTTCACTTTGTAAGCTCAGTCTTGGAGATTCATTTTTAAATTTTTTTTTTTTTTGCAGTTCTGGGGATGGAACCCAGGGCCCACACATAACACCCCAAGCCCCTGAATCTTTTTCCTAGCAGTTCCCAAATCTGCCCTATTCTTTGTTGTAGCATTGCAGGCTCCATGGTCCCCATGGACCTTTATGTGCTTACTGTCCCATTTACAGAGGAGCCGGAGAAGGACAGAGGATACCCCACCCTCTTTGCTTCCTTTGCTGGGCTCTTGGCTCTGGCAGCCTGTTTCTCTGCCTAAATCCCCACCCTCTCCTCCTTGGACTCTCTCTGCTGGCCTCTGAGCCTGTGGGACAACAGCTCCATCTATTTCCATCGCATTCAGCTGGTGTCTGTCTCCAAGCAGCCCAGGGTGACCTCACTGCTGGAGAGGCCACAGGGCAGGTCTCACTGCAACCAAGGCAATCTAAGAGCACTCCACACCCCAGAGGCAGCAGAGACAGGCTGTGACACCCAACGGAATTGAGAGATTCCTTGTCCCCTCTTTTCCCCTGTGCATTAAGCACACGCCCTGTGATCTGCTGCCTGGAAGATGTGCCAGACCCTGGGCTAGGTGTCTTTACCTAATTAGCATCATCAAATCTTCACAACAAACCTTTGAGCAACTACTACTCTCCCCATTTTACAGTTGAGAAAACCAAGGTCCTGAGATTACAAAGCACAAACTCACAGCACCCCCTCGTGGGAGTTGAGCATCTCCACACTCCCAAACCAAAGGTTTGGTTTCTTTAAAAGGCTGAGGAGTTGGGGAGCAGATGTCAGTTCAGACGATCTGGAAGGTTCTTTCCAATTTTAAGAGTCTGGGACCCTTATGGTTCTGGCAAACACCCCTCCCCCTCGAAAGAACTCTGCAGAGCTGGGGATATGCTCAGTTGGTAGAGTGCTTGCCTCACATGCACAAAGCCCCAGCACCAAAAAAAAAAAAGAGAGAGAGAGAGAGAAAGAACTCCTTCAGCCCCCAAAGGGCACTTCACCAAAGTTCTCAGGACGACCCATCAGGGAGGAAATGAAAGGAAGGAACATGAGGTCACACAAAGGAGGGGTGACCTGCTTCCTGGAAGATGGGGAGGGGCCCTGATCCCCAGCTTACCTTTCTTGGCATTTACAGCCTTCTTGACCTTGGGGGTTGGCGACTCAGCAGTGATGGGGGTCAGGAGAGTAAAGAGACAGAGGAGTAAGTAGGCTCCCCAGAGCTCCATGCTGTGTGTGTGGGGACTGCTGCCTGCAGTGGCCTGGGTCAGAAAGCAGTGGCAGCCTCGGCCGCAAGTCTTAAGGCAGCGGCCACAAGGACCTCTGTCCGGGAAACTCTCCCAAGACTTGGCTGCAAGCATGCCAAAAAAAAAAAAAAAAAAAATCCTGCAAAAGGAGGACGGCCTGGGAGCCGCAGAGCTGTGCTGCCCGAGGAACACCCACTCCACAGCCTGGCCCTGCCTTCCAAAAGAGAGTCATCATTTTTTAAGGATTCTGAGAAATGCACTATCAACCTCACAGCTCACATCTGCTGAGCAGTCCCCTGGGGCCAGAGCAGGCCACACTGTCCACTGGTGTGAGCTCACGGAAACCTCACACCAGCACCATGTCATTTCTACAGTTGAGGAAGCTGAGCCTCAGTGAAGTGAAGAGATTTGCCAAAGCTACCCAGCCGTGAAGGGACTGGGTGGTCTGGGGCTCACTGGTTGGTCTAGAATGTTTGTTAGGCTTATTTTGTCTCTTTGGGTTAAAAAACACAAGAGAAGTCTTCTTCAAAGACATATGTTCTTCCTCATCAATCCTGTCCAGGAGCCATGAGAGAGGGGAGAAGGAAGTAATCATGGTGGGAGGATCATAGTGTCCCAGGGCAGGTGTCAGGAAGCAGGAGGAATGTCCTCTCAACACCTGGTGCGGGGTGTCAGAGCCCAGCAGGGTGGAGGGAGGCTTCCCCAGGGAAAGCAAAGGCCCTGTGTGGAGCACTGGGTCCAAGTGAAGGGGGCAGGGTCTGGTTGGGGAGAGGATGGTGGCCGAGATGGGAGTCTACTAAAGAGAAGGGGAGCCAGGTTTCTCCTTGCCAAAGAGAGGATTTATGCATATGGAGAAAGAAAAAACTAGAATGAATTCTATGGAGTGGATGTTATGATTTCCATCTGGAATGTCCCCTCAAAGGCTCACGTGCTAAAGGCTTGTTCCTCAATGCAGCAGTATTCAGAGGTGGGGCTTTGGAAGTGATTGGATATGGGGGCTCTGGTCTCATAAATGGATTAATCCATTCTTGGATTCATAACTGTCAGCATTATTGGGAGGTGGTGGAAACTGTAGGAGGGGGTGACTAATTGAAGGGAGCAGGTCCCTGGGAGTGTGCTCTTGGAGAACATATTTTGTTTCCTGCCCTTTTCTCCCACTCCACCTCGCTCCCTCCCTGTCTCTGCTTTCCAGCTGCCAAGCTGAGCAGCTGTCCTCCACCACACCCTCCCCACCATAATGTTCTGCTTCACCTCAAGCCCAAAGTAATGGAGCCAGTTGACCTTGGACTGAAACCTCTGAAACTGGGAGCCAAATAAATCTTGCCTCTTTTAAGTTGTTCTTCTCGTGTATTTTGTCACAGCATCTAAAAGCTAACACAAAAGGATTAAAATCAGAGTGATGGCGAGCTCTTATGGACTTGAACATATAAAGACAAACCCCTGAATCCAGATGTCAACGTGTATATGTGTCTGCTCCCCAGCTGTCACTGGGAGGGCCTTGAAGCAACAAGTTCTCCAAAGCCTGGAGCCTTCGTGCATCTCAAGAACTGGCTCCCAAACACACTTTCCACTCAAGGAATCAGAGCATCTTGGAGAAATGGCTGATTCCAAGACAGGACAGGGGAAGCAGAAAAGGAGCCCAGAACATGTTGTTTTGCCAGAAAGCAAGGGAGTGTTTAAAAACTGATAGGGACACGTCAACGGAGCACAGAGCCAGGAACTTCCAGTGGCCAAAACCAGAGACAAATTGAGCACCAAGATAGTGACAGTAGCAGACTAAAATAGGAAACCCAAAGCACACACTCATATAAATAAACAGGAGAATTCCTCAATGGGATGGTGACTTGCTCTCAAAGTATCTACTCACAAAATATTATTTTTAATTTTTTTTTACTGGTGCATTCTAAGCATACAAAATGGTGGGATTCATTGTGATGTATTTGAAAATATTTCTCCATTACAAAGAGAAAGAGGGCAATTTCTCAGTGGAGAAGTGTGGCAGACATCACCTCAATCAAGGGACCAAAGTAAATGTCTACAGCAATGGAACACGGGGCAGCACACAGGGGTAGTGTGCTGGGAGTGCACAGAATCACACCCTGCCAGACAGAGACAGGTCCAAATTGAGGGGCGTTCTACTCAATGCCTGCTAGTAACTTTCAGAACAGCCCAGCTCCCACTCAGGACCAGTGTAGATTGGAGGAGAGAAGACACAGAACTAAATGCAATGTATGATTCTGGACTGGACCCTTCTACTCTCAGGACACACACAATCAGGACAAGTGATGGGGCCTGTTATCATCCGGGTTTTGATCAACCAGGTCAACAGTTTACAGGTGAATGGTTTAGGGGGAAAATGTTCTTTGTCTTGTAATTGCAGATTTTCTGTTTGAGATTGTTCAAAGAAAAAAGAAGACAATTCAGCCTTTCCGTGACTTCCCAGGGCCACCCTATCCATCAGGAGGGTCTGTTCTGCAGGCTCCAGGAGAAGGAACCTGATGTGATTTCTTACACTGTGGAGGTGTCCAGGGTAGAAGTCCCGAGTAGAGAGCACAGCACTCTCTTGGCCCTTTAAGAACCCAGGCACCACCTCCCACATCTTGGGAGTAGGAGAGGGTTTTGTGTTTGCAGCTGGGCCCTCAGTCTGAGGCCTGACAATTACATAACCTAGCAAAGAGCCTTCTTCCAGGAACTCTGGGTGGGTAGCAGATGACAAGGGGAAGTTCATGTTCTGTCTATAAAGTAACTCCTTTGCTGTCCCAGCTTTCTCATCTTGGCCCAGCTGTTAGAGTCCATAGAAGTAATGGAAGGAGTGTGCCATTCAAGCATGAGGCAGCCCGAGGTCCAAATTTACAAGGAGGTGCCAATGATGGAGGCCCTGCCCTAGATATGTTGGGGAAGAGGTCCCAGGAAAGCTGTTGTGGTGACTCAGAAAACTGGGACCCCCTGCAGGGTTGCTGTGTTCCACCACATGGGGACAAGAGAGTTTTGCTGGTTCAGGACACACCTGGAACTGCCAAAGCACTGGGTTCCTCATGCATTTAACAATGTACCCGGCTTGCATTAGGTCCTAGGAATGTGAGCAAGGGCTCCACACTGCACTGTGGGTCTGCTGTGGGGTCTGGCGGGGCACCTAATGCAGCCAGGGTAGGGCAGGGCACCTGTGTGCGGCTGGGCCAGGTGAGAGGAGGAAGGGAGGAAGGTGGACAGTGCTCCAGGCTGAGAATGCAGGAGCAAAGGCTCACAGCCCGCATGAAAGTGTGACACACCCTAGATCCTGAGCCCCAGAGTGAATGGCAATGGGAAGACAGAAGGCTGGAGATTAAGTGGGGATGTGGAATCACATTAAAGACTTTGGACATGAACCTGGAGGAAATGGGAGGCCACCGGAGAACCAAGCTGGGAGGCTGTGATCAGAACACACTCTGCATTGAGGGGCCCCCTCTGTCCCACATTGGACCCCTAAGCACATGGGGTCACACATTCATGGGGGAATATGACTCTTCTCTACTTGCTCCAGTAAGGGAACTTTCACCTTCAGGAAGGAGGTTGGATTTGGGGTTTACATGAAGCAAAGGGCAATGTCTTTGGTCTCAGCAGCAGATTTTTGCAGGGCTTGTGTGTGCCCGGGCATGCCACACAGAGCTCCTCTACGAGCACCTGGGGGTCCACTGTGTGCTGTTACAATGACTTATATAAAACCAGGCATGGTGGCCCATGCCTGTAATCCCTGCTACTCAGGAGGCTGAGGCAGGAGGATCTTGATTTCAAGGCCAGCCTGGGCAACTTAGCAAGGCCTTGTCTCAAAATAAAATAACAAGAGCTGGTGGTGTAGCTCAGTGATAGAGCGCTTGCCTAGCATGGGGGTGGGGGCTGGGTTAGCGCCTCAGTCCTGGAAAAAATAAAAGACTTACCAGGGTAAGAAGTGTCTTGTCTCGGAGCCTCCTCAGATTTAGGACTGGCTTGTCTCCCAAGAAGGGTCTGCACAGCCCAAAGGTACACCAAGAGTTTTAAGGGAGAGAAGTGTCGCCTGACTTTAAACCAGCATCGGCAATAGCCAACTATAGTGCGCTCAGGATGGTGTTTCAGAAATAACATCTGTCTGGTGAATAGTACGTCACCTGGTGTTATACTCTTGATATGGGATGGACCCTTTCCACTGACCCTGACAGACATCCCCATGTTGGCTTAGGGTCAGCCTCTAAAACATCACCCAGCAGTCCCTGGCACGCTCCACCCACATCAGCCCAAACAACACTGGAGCATGGGAGAGGCCAGCCACTGGCCTCTTATGTCCTTCTCTGTCCCTTCTTCAGGTTCCTTCTCCCTTTCTTCCCAACTGTTCCTCCATGACATGGTCCCTGGACTCCTTTAACCTTCTTGAAAGTCATCTTTATTTATTTAATAATTTTCCCTTAGTTGTTGATAGATCTTTATTTTATTTACATGTGGTGCTGAGAATCGAACCCAGTGCCTCACACATGCAAGGCAAGTGCATTACCGCTGAGCCCCAGCCCCGAAAGTCATCTTTAGGTAAATTTCCACTTGTTACCATCCTCACTGTGGGATGGATCTCAGAACAAAATATGTTCTTGGGGGCTAGTCTGTGCCTCCTGGGGGAAGACTGGACCCTCTATCCAGAAAGCACACGGTGCATGGGCTCTTTGTAGCCACCGCACCTCATTTGTGGCCAACATTGAGTTTGTGGCTGTTACTCTCCAGGCCCTCTTGTCTGCCCCCAACTCTCCTTGCCCGGCTGTGGACCACCATTTCAGACAATTGCAACGGATCCCCCTGAGAATGCTGGACGAGTCCTGTGGACCTCATCCTCTTTGCACCAATGACCTCCCTCTGGCACAGTCCAGGAGACTTCCACTGCTGGTGGTGCAGCAAGTGGGTGGGGTTTCAGCCAGGAGAATGAGTGCATTAGCTCCTGAGTGACCCGCCCTCAAGGAATTATCCGGTTACCCTCTGGCTCAGACTCTTCATACCAATTTCCCTGCACAAAGAAAAATCCTGATAACAAAGCCAGAGGCACTCGAAAAATCAGAGGAAGAGGGCTCTAAAGGCACATTTCAGTTTCCAAGTGTTTTCTTCTCCCTTCCTTTTCTGCCCCTTCCAAAGCTGTTGGAGTTCTGAGTTACATAAAACAAGCTCCGGGCGCTCCACCCACATCAGCCCAAACAACAGGAACACTGGCCCAGCATGGACCCGGTCCCCACAACAGACACTCTCTCTGCACAGATGTTTCCTTTCAGCTCCACTGGCCCTGGGTCAACAGAAACTAGAGGTCCAGCCTACAGAGGCAGAGGATTTTCTACGCCCTCTTCAAGCCACAGCATCCAGGGTGTTATGATCACACTACCTCTGCATGGCCTTGCCATAAGTTTTGCTCATTTCTCTTTTCCCCTAAAGAGTCCCCCTGTGTGTACCAAGCCTAATCCTTAACCCACAATCAGAATCTGCAAATACCCGTAGGGAAGATGGCAAGTTAGAGACTGCTCACTTCAGAAAGTCCCTCCTCTGGAAATTTAGGCCATGCCACCCTTTTTGATTCAAGATCTCTAGGTGTCTGAAGGTGGATTTTTTTAAAAAATATTTTTTTATTGTTGTTGTCAATAGATCTTTATTCTATTCTATTTATTTATTTGTATGTGGTGCTGAGGATCATTAGACCCAGGGCTTCACACATGCTAGGCAAGTGCTCTATCACTGAGCTACAACCCCAGCCTGAAATGGGATTTTTGAACCGTGTCTAGCCGTTAGAGTTGTGGCAGCATGGCTGGTGGTGTACCAGGACATATAAGTCCTACTCAGAACCAGAAGTCACCAGCTTGTGGAGGAGCAGCAGTAACATGGGCCCCAAAGCTCTACACTCTTTGGCCGATTCCCCAGCCCATGAACAAATCTCAGATCCCATCCTGCTCCTTTTGGATCTTTGTTCAACTAGATAAGCAAATCCACCCCGGTCCAGGAATCCATATGCAGTTCATCCTTTCATGTGAACTGAACCCCCGAGTGAGTGTCCTAATGCTCAGCTCCTCCACTGCTGTCCTGGGGATCCACCTCTGGGTGGCTCTGTATTGTAATAGCGGCCCCTGTGTGGTTTGCGCCAATATATAGAACCAACTCACCCACAAACCTGATTGTAGTGTTTTCTTCTCCCAGCAGCTGGTTGCAGCAACTCTTCCCCATGGGGCCACAGATGTGATATGTGGATGAGAGGCATTATGAACAGAGGTAGGTGACAGAGGAAACTGGCTTACCTATTTTTGTCCTTGCTTACACCTAAACTGCTCAGGCCTAATCCTGGATAAGCACTTCCATCTTGCATGGACTGTTGCTGAACCCCCAATCTTATGATCTGGTGGGTCTGACCATAACTAACTTATGATGGGCAGCTCATCCATCACTTGAGGACCCAGGATCAGGAACTGACTCTCATTGGGCACAGCGGCAAGCCAGGATCTGCTTTTCAAACTCACCGGGAGGTGAATAGTTCCAAAAATCCCATCTTCAGACAGTTCCTGGCCTTGCTCTGGAATCCTAGGGGCTGTGCTGTGCCTTTCCTCTTGAGCTTGCCAAACTACACAGCTCCCCTATCCACCTCAACAGCCCTAGCTCCATGGGAATTTCCATCATATGGAACAAGAGGAATCCTGTATTGCAAACTGGTTGGGCCTCAGAGCCCCATCTTGTTTTGGGCTCCCATTAACAAATGGTAGCTTTGTGAGTTACTTGACAAGTAGGTTGAAACAATGCTCTCAAGTGTAGAATTTTTGCCCCCCAAATTTCAAAGTCCAACAAATGCTTTACTTCTTTCATAGTAGAGGGGGTAAAGATGGGAGTGGGTGTGAAGTTCAAAATGCTTTCTAATGTACAGGGATGTTTCAGAATACCCTACACCATTGGATTCTAAAAACATTACCGCATACATGTAATTTACTAGGACTTCTTATGCACCAGATCCAATAAGCATTCCATCGATATAAAGAGATCAATATAAAGAGATCAGCAAGATGGCCTTGCAGAATACACTGAGGCAAAAAACTGGTGATTTACACACACCAAAGACAAAGCTACGAACACATTTTGCTGTCCTTCCATTTAAGAGATCTGCTTTTGATCCTTGTTGATAGGAATTTAGTATTTGCCTAATCTACAGCCACATATGAAGTGCCAGAGGCGGTGTTGATTTGTCTCAAAATATTTCATCTGGCACAGGAGCTGAAACTGGGGCTACTTTGTATGTTTATAGTGGCCCTCTGTCACCCACCACAATCCATCTGGTTTTTACAGAGTTCTGAGGTACGTTCAACGGTGATGAGTTAGGGACAAATACCATTGCATCCTTTAAGTCTCTGATATTGGAGCTAATCTGCAATTCCTCCCAAGAGCCAGTATGGTTTCTGATTTACTTCCTCAAGTGTGAAAGGGAAGCAGTTTCCAATCTTTGACCCTTCTTATCACTGTGATTCTTATTCTATCCCAATTACCTCATCTATTCCATGTATACATCTGGGGACAGAGAAATAATCCCCAAAACCACTAAACCCATAGTGGGCCAGACCTGTGCCAGATCTCCAATCATTACCTAGTCCCCATTCCTCATCCCTTTTAACTAGAGGAACCTGATAGCATTTCAGGTTCCCTAACATGGGCATCAAGTCAGAACGCACATCCAAAAGTCTTTAAAGCACCTCTCTCCAATGCTCATGCTCAGTTATTCCAAATCAGCAATTACCTATTGTGGGAACATACGGTGGCATCACATGATTCTTGCTTAAAGGGACCAACTTCTCTTCAATGGACTTTGGTCTGCAAACTGGCAGATGTGGAAACTGGTGAAGGAATGGAATTTCCCATCCTGGTAGCTGACCTAGACTTTTATGCTTCAACCTTTCCCTCCCCACAGAGTAAGATCCTGATTGGCTGTCTTACTCCTGGGAACACATGATCTATTAGCCATTGTCACAAATCCCTGCAGTGGCATCCTTACCACCACTCTGGCCTTGCTGTCATGGCTCAGAAATTAATATTCAGTTCACCTCTGATGGCTGAGAGCTGCCACCTTTCCCCTGTTCTTCTCAAATCCTATTAACCCAGTAATAAGGGTCCATGGTAACATTTCCTGCTGTCACCTTACAGATGATGGATACTATTGACCTTCTCAAGGATGCAGGACCTCTCCCAAGTGCTGGTGTCTAATCCTCATTTTCTCTGGAGATCACCAGATCCACATTTCCAGGGAGAAACTTTGACATCCTTGCCAGGATATTAAATCCCACTTCCAGTCACAGCCTTGGTCCAATACCCTCAAGATCCCCTCCCACCTCAATTTTCCTGATACATTTCAAGCCCTTGATTTTGGCAAAGGAAACCTGCCAAGGATATACCTGCAGTCTCTTATGCAGTCATGAGCAAATCTTGGAACTGAACTTCAGGGCACTCTACCTTGCAGCTGCAGATCAGTCCCTACATTGTGCCACAAGGCCTTCTGGTTTTTATAGCGTGCCATAAGCTGACAGCTGGGTGATGGGCCTGCCAGTTTTAAAAGGCTTTCCATGGCAGATAATAGAAGTCAGCCACCTTAGTCAGCAATTACCACTTCCATGATTCCATACTACCCTGTTGTGGAGCTTTCACATAACCCCATCTCCCCCTGTACATCTTAACTCAGCACAGGTGAGTCCTGATGATGACTTTATGGGAAGGCCCTGGGTTATCACCTCTCAATTACTACTACCCATAGACCTTTGCTGCCATATGCTAAGTTCCACTTGGAGGATTTGCTTTCCAGGAGCACTGCTAGTGCAACTGCTTGGCCTAGGACAACCAAAACCTAGGACAAGGACTTAACGCTCTGTGGTTATTGGGAGGTGGCTCCACGGAGTGCGGTGGGGAAGTGACAGGGGAAGGACAAGAGTTGATCCCAAGATCATGAGCACCTGAGGCATGATCACACCAGCACAGTTTGAAGAGAATCTTCCAGAATGGCTCCCCCATGACCAAATATCCCTCTATCACCTCCTCTCCCACTACTTATGAATGGTCTTGGGAGGCAGAGTCCCCAAGTCTGGATTCTAAGATGCTGAGTAGACTCCTGCCAGTGACATCAGAAACTGAATAGGAAGTAAAAGGTGTATGGGGAACACTGAGGTCACTTAACAACCAGACACTTCCTCAACAGCCATTTACTCTATGGTCACTATTTGAGGATATAAATAATACTGGAATGAATTCCTCTAAATGTAATGTTTTTGTTCCCCTTGTGTTCTCAGTTATTTACTTTGGTTACATTCTCAGAAGTGGAATGACTAGGTCAAAGGGCATGGGCACTTTTAAGTCTTATTCACACTGCAGCTTGTTTCTAAAACATCTGGTATAGTATAATTTATGCTCTACTGGTAGTCTGTATGTGAGACCATGGCCTTTACTGAGCCAAATGCAAATTACCATTAATAGTATAAATCCATGTGATTTGCCGTCTTGAGTTGCTATGATGTGGGAGACCCAGGAATCACAGGAGCAATAAAATCTACCTGAGTATTGCACAACACTGCATTCCCTGTGCCCACCTGACTTGGGCTGACTTCAGTGGCCTTCTCCCTGAAAGGTTAGTAAAAGCCACCAGAGACAGCTATGGCTGTGCCTCTCCAGGATGGTACTTTTTTAAGTCTCTGACAGTCTCTGACTTCAGTTTTCTCATCTCTTATTCTCTAACAGCTACAATAAACAAACCTTTCCAGAAAATGCCTCTCCTAGAGACACCTTCACCTCTGACATTTCATTCGAGATGCACTCGTCCCATCTGCAGGGTGGCTTTGAGAAAAGGCACAGGATGGTTAGCGAGGATGCTACCATCTGCTCCTCTCCTTTGCCCACACTGTGACTGCTGGGGGCCAACCTGCGGGGAAGCTAAGAGCTGCTGGTCATTCCCCTGGCCTGGCAAAGCATCTTCTGTCTGAAGGAAAATGCAGCTGAGCAGAGTTTCACAATACCAAGTACTCATGCTCATTTCTGCACCTCAAAATGACCCATTGGTATCAACCCTCAAAACCAAGGCCTCTGAACTTCATTCAAATTTGAGCTTCAACTATGGACCACCAGTGCCCAAGTTTCCTTGGGGCAGGGAGGAGGGAGGAGGCTGATTTCTGCCCTTTTGGGAGCAGAGTGTCTTGGTACCTATAGAGACATTCACTGGAAAAACAAAACATGAAACTCAGCTGTGTTCTCAACAGGGCAGCAGCTTCCCCATGAAACCCAAATCCAGCTGCTTCTGTCCACTGGGTGGACCTTGCTGATTGGGAGGAGGTGCCCACGCCAGGAGCTCTGGAAGCAGACCACAAAGGCTTCAGCTCACGCTGTGTTATTTCCATCAGGCGATAAATTCCTAACACCTTACCCCATTTGTCTAACTGAAATGCGGACAGCGAATGCCATGGCTGAAATACGCCCCTGTGTGAATCAGCAACTTCCCCAGGGGTCTTTAAGATGGATTTAGGAGTTTGGTTCCCCTGGAAAAAAAAAAAAAAGACTGCTCTATTCACAAAGAGACTCAATTCCAACTCACTGCACTGGGAGTGGAGAACAGGCTTAAAGGAAGAGCCTCCAGGCCATCAAGAATGCCTTCCTTCTTCCCCAGAGTATGAAGACCAGCTGAGTAATCAAATGACAACATCTCTCAAGCAGCCTTCTTAATGCTGATAAAACAATAAATCTTATGAAACACCAGGGAGTGATTACATAACACAAAGCAATTTCAAAACAGCAGTGATAAGGAAGGTTGGCTCAGAACCAAAGTAGCCTCTCCACCCCGGACCCTATGGAGTCTGGCCTGGATCTGGGAAGTGACCTAGGAAGCTCACCAGCCCTGGGCTTGGAACTATGGCCAAGTGCCTCCTTCCACATTCCCGAGGAGCACCAAAAACAAGGTAAATGAACTGTCCTTGGTGACTCTTATTTTGAAAGCTCTGTGGTAAAAATAATAAATGCATGGATACATATCATAAGCATTTCCTTTAAGCCACTTCCTGCCAGGTCTTTATTCCAGTGCTTATTGTTGTTCTGAACCCCTGCGGCAAGAGTCTCCCCAGGGCCCTCTCCCTTGGCAGCCGAACTCTGAACTGGTGGCTTGCAGCTCCAGAACTCTGGCCATACCCAACCAGACCTGAAAATAGACTTTAATTTTACCAGTACAAATGTTGCCTTAAACTTGTAACAGTTAAGAAAAATATATACAAACTTCAGTTTACAAGGAAAAATAAAACAAAAACAATCCACGTAGAAGGGATGATGGGCCGATCATCCCAGGAATCCAACTTTCTGTCTCTTGGGCCCCAGGCTTTCTTCCTTGTGTAGGATGCTCTGCAAGGAGGTGTGCAACACCTTGCCCACTCGCTTGCTGGTCTGCAGGACAGGGAGGGGATGGAAGAGAGCAGTCACTTGTGAGGCACACAGGCACAGAAAGCGCTTCCCCTGCAGCCAGCCACCTTCCCAGTGCTAAAATCAATTCCATCTGCTAAGGATGAACCTAGGGCCTCACACATGCTAACGAAGTGCTTTATCACTAAGCCACACTCCCAACCTTTGGAGGATTTTAAAATCAAAACAAAACAAACCACAAACCCCAGCAACATAATGGTCGCATTCTGGAAAAACCTCCATACCAAAAAAAAAAAAGAAAAAAAGAAAAGAAAGAAAGAAAAAGACACTTGCCCAGGAGGAAAGGCTGCCCTGGCCATTAGCTCATGCTTAGCATTCCTGATGGCACAGGCAGCAATGTTGTCAACCAAATCTGGGCATGGTTACATGACTGCCCTGTAGTGACAAGGCACAGGGAGACCACAGAGAATCCATTCTGCTGGAGAAGGAACAGATGGTGCCAAGGACATTTTAATAAGCAGGTTCTAATTCACCTCCCACCAAGCCTCTAGGCAGAACTGCTCAGATGTGACCAAGTCAGCACCTGGATGGGGTCTTCATGTTACTGCCTCAAAGAGATGTTAAACATATTGGAATATTGAACTGAGACACATCAAGGTCAGACAACCCACAGATTGAGTAATTAGCTCTTACACAGCAGACACAAGGGAGCCCCCTAAACATAAACATCTTTCTTTGAGGAACTATCATTCTGTCTCTAGGATTGTGAATCATTTTAAGAATACAACAAATGCAGGGTTGGGGTTGTAGCTCAGCGGTAGCGCACTTGCTTAGCATGCGTGAGGCACTGGGTTTGATTCTTAGCACCAGGAACAAATAAGTGAAAATAAAAGTCCATCAACAACTAAAAAATATTTATAAAAAAAAAGAATACAATGAATGCATATGTGATTACATGACCTATTTCATGTAGTGATGTACATCATGTACAACCAGACAAATGAGAAGTTATACTCCATTTATGTATGATGTATCAAAATGAATTCTACCGTCATGTATAATTAATTAGAACAAATAAAATATATACTTAAAAAAATACAATGAGCCACTGAGTATGGTGGTACATACCTGTAATCCCAGTGGCTCAGGAGGCTGAGGCAGGAGGATTACAAGTTCAAAGACAGCCTCAGCAACTTAGTGAGGCCCTAAGTAAATTAGCAAGCCCCTGTCTCAAAATTTTAAAAAATTTTAAAAATTAAAATAGGAATGTGGTTCAGTAGTTAAGTGTCCCTGGGTTCAATCCCTGGTACCCACCGCCCCCCCCCCAAAAAAAAAAAAAAAAGAAAGATTACAATGAACCAATCATATGTCTCTGCCTCACATTCCCATAGCAGAGTGAATTCAACTCTGCCAATGGTCATATTCTCAATAATGTCAGCCCTGGACTCCTCCCCAGTTCTCCCAGACACAGGCCAAGGAAGCAACCTGTGTGCCTGCTCCCCTGGCCCCTGCTATAGTGGGGGATGAGCCTCCAGAGATAACTGAAAAATGCTTGTGAGAAGATGATCTGAGTCTAAAAGTTTGGGAAGAGATCAAGGTTACAAATGTAACAGTAGGGTTCAGGTTCGAAATGCCTTTGAAAAGATTATATGATAATGTTAGAAAAAGAAAAGATGTCAAGGTCCATCAAACAGGGGAACTGATTAATCATATAAGCAAAGGACACCAGAACTTGAGAGGGCTTCAGTGCTTCAGAACAGGCAGGAAAGAGACCACAGAGCATGGATATTCACCAGCAGAGGTGTTGCAGGGCTGCTCAGGGCTGCTGTGCCCTGTGGGAGACAAACAGTGAGGCAGGGCCATAGGGCTACGGTTGTATTACAGGCCTCGTCCCCAATTCCCCGAGGAGGACAAAGCTCAGCTTACCATGGCAGCCAGAGCAGACCTGGCTTGCAAGGTTCAGCAGCACATAGTTTGCAGGGCTCTGGAGGCCCAGGGTGGGTGGGAATCCCAGCTCTAGCACCTATGAGCTTGTGTGGCTGTAAGTAGCTCAGCCTCTGTGTGCCTCAGATTACTCATCTGTCACAGTGAGGGTGGCAACAATCGTAACCTCACAGGGCTGCTGAAGATTAAATGATACTTGAAGCACTGAAATTCCCATAAAATTCTTGGGTGGGGAGACTTACAAAACAAGTTTGTTGAGAGGCCTTTGGTAGAACTTCTAAAGCATTGAAAAGTGATTCTGGAAAAACCTGAACCTAGGCTTAGCAGAGCACAGAGAATAAGAGCTCACAAGTACTGAGAAGGCAACATATCAGGCACTCTGACGCATGCTTCTCCTCCACACCCTCAAACAGCCCTCAGAGCAACCTCAGTGGCAGATATAGCCATGCCCATTCTGCACGCGAGGGAACTGTGGCCTAGACTCTGGTAACACGTCTTCCCAGCCCATGCTTGGATCCTCCACACCAAATGCACTGTCCTTGGTGTTCTTTTGTTAGGTTTTCTGCTTGTTTGGTTTTGGTGTTGGGGATAAAACCCAAGGCCTCATTCATGCTAAGCACACACTCTACCACTGAGCTATACCTCCAGCCCATTTTGTTCTTTTAAATAAAATGACAAAAGGAGAAACACAGACATCCAATGCTTGGAATCATTACTGAAAAGTCATTACTACTAGCTGGGTTTGGTGGTGCACAACTGTAATCCCAGCAGTTAGGGAGGCTGAGGCAGGAGGATCACGAGTTCAAGGCCAGCTTTAGCAACTTAGTATGGCCTAAGCAATTTAGTGAGACCCTATCTTAAAATAGAAAGGTCTGTGGATATAGCTCAGGGGTAAAATACCTCTAGGTTTATGCTCCAAGATCCACCTCCAGCCCCCCAAAAGAGAATTCATTAAGAATGAAGAAAACCATGATTTGAGGGACTATATGGTGATAGAGTGGATAGCTAAGAAAAAATAAATCATCAGATCCCACTAACTGCTCCTGGCAATTCAGTCAGAAAGCTGAAGAGGATGTGTGTGGCAGGCAGGGGATGGATCTCTGGAAAGACAGGTGAGCAGGCCCAGGACCCTGCCCTAAAGGGGCTTCCCATCCCCAGGACTTCCCACCATTCCTGCTAGTCCCTATTAAACACTTCTAGACCTGTGAAGAATCTGAGAGATGGCCACCCTTTAGCCACTGGTTCTACTTTTACATTTCCTTAAAGAACAGGAATTAGTCATCCAGGAATTAATTCCCTCATAAAATCATGCAAACTTATGATTTGGGAATTTCAAGTGATTCTTGACATGACCAATGTCCAAAACTCTCACAGACATGTAGCAACTTGGGGTCAGAGACGCAGAGGGACTTACTGAGAGTAAGTAACCCTACTGGCAGATCCCTCATCTCCAAACCAGAACCTCTATTGGCCTGGGCTACGTCAGCAGACACCCAGCCCACCAGCTGTTCTCCAAGCTCTGAATCTGAAGCCAAGGGTATGAACAGAGAGGATTCCCATGGGTAACCAAGTGGGTTGGAAGCAGCAGCACCCCCAACCAGGCCTCAGCCTCAGCACTACCACCTCACCTCCATCATCTCGAAGATGCTCTCAGGGTCCAGACTGCCCTTTCCCACTTTCCTCATGCATGTCACCACTCCCTTGCTGGTCACTGATACCAGGAGGCTGGCCAAAGAGCAGGCCTCTTCTTGAAGAGTAGCATCTACCACATGCCGGTAGCCAATCTGCAAAGCAGGGGCAACACAACATGCATGGCAATGCATGTCAGAGATCCCACCTCAGTGGCTTGGTGATCCATATCTACACCAGGCAGAGGCCCTGCACTGCCCACTCAAGACCTTAGTTTAGATGAAAAATGCCTGAAGGAATGTTCAACATTTCTATCATAGGCTGCTATGTAAGTGGTGTCACAGAAACTCAAGATGAAAATATGGGGTATAGGGAAGTCAGAGACCATCTAAGTCAGAGGCCATCAAGGCTTTCCACAGAGGGGCACAGGGAAGAAACTCATGTGAGGCCACATGAAGTTTCACTCACTGCAAATGGCAAATAAAGGGGGCCAATGCTAAAGGAAAAGCTCAAATATAAGTCAAATGCAGGTGGCTTTGGTCAGTCCCAATATCCTTCTGTCTGAATGTTTCACCACACTCCAGGTTCATGAAATGATTTTAGTGGAACTAAACCTGACCCATTCAGCCTTATTTATTGTTATGAAACTAGCCACAATCCCAGCCATCCAAAGCTCCTTTGTACAGCCCAGGGCAGGGCTAGTTACACACCAGCATCAACCAGATGTCAGGCTCCACGGGCCTCTGGGCTCTGTGAAAACCACCTGACAAATGACACACCAAGGACCCGCTCCAACCCCTTAAGTCCATAGATGTGGACATTCAAGCCCACAGAGGGAACACTGTTTGCCACTCTACCATGACCCAACCAGAACAAAGGAGCTGAAGGAAATATGCCCAGAGAGCACTGCAATTCAGTGCATGGCATGCAGAAGGAGCTTAACAAACTCTGGCTATTATTATTATGAGCCTCTGTGAGTGTTCCCAGCGCTCCACCATATCCTCCGGATAAAAAGAAGAGCTCCTGGTGGAAGTGGTCCCTCATATGATTAAATCATTGGATTTGTGTTGAAGCCACTTCTGCATGGTTGGTGAAACTATAACAAGCAATCTCAACAGGCTGGGACTGGAGACCCACCTCCACAAGGTCCCTTGAACAAAAACTGTAAGATACAATCTCACACCTTGCACAGAGTGATGATGCAGGGAACATTCTCCACACTTAATCGGATGCAGTCATAAGGGTCATCAGAGAGTTCAATGTCCTTCGATCCCTCTTCATCCTCCAGAACACGAACTCTTGGTATCCTGGAAGTAGAAGCAAAATTAAAAATTTCTACTCACACTGGGCATGGTGACGCATGCCTACAACCTGAGGCAGGAGAATTGCAAGTTTGAGGCCAGCTTTGGCAACTTAGCAAGACCCTGCTTCAAAATAAAATTTTTAAAAAGGCTGGGGCTATTGTCAGAGAGTAAGGCCCTGGTTCACCACTCCCCATCACTCTCAGGGTCCATCAATAAATGAATTTTTTTTTTTTTTTTTTTAGCATTTATTTTTTAAGTTGTGAGTGAACACAATACATTTATTTTTATGTGGGGCCGAGGATTGAACTCAGTGCTAGGCAAGCACTCTACCTCTGAGCCACAACCCCAATTCCACAATAAATGAATTTTTTTCTTTCGATCCTCAGGACCACATAAAAATAAATAAAGATAGAGAGAGAGAGAGAGACACCTAGGAAATATTAAAAAAAAAAAAAAAAAAAAGACCAAATTTAGGAGTTAGATAGAGGAAAGGATAGAGGAAGGCACAAAATTTCAAACCAAAGGAATGCACAATCTCTTCAATGAGATACTAGAGGCTCACAGGATACCAAATATACAAAATTACAACAGATCTACACTAAGGCACATTATAATGAAAATGCCTAGCATACAGAATAAGGATAGAATCTTAAAAGCCGCAAGGGAGAGGAATCAGATCACATACAGAGGGAGACCAATTCATATCTCAGTAGATTTTTCAACCCAGACCCTCAAAGCCAGAAGATCATGGAACAACGTATACCAAGCTCTGAAAGAAATGGATGCCAACCAAAAATCTTATATCCAGCAAAACTAAGTTTTAGATTTGATGATGAAATAAAAACCTTCCATGAAAAACAAGCAAGACATGAATGAGGACTTCCTAAGAGGCTAGCCAAGTAGCCAATAAATATATGAAAGGGTGCTCAATTTAAATATGCATCAGAGAGGTGAAAATTAAAAATACATGTGATTATCAAGACATACCATAGAGATTAATAGTTAAAAAAAAAAAAAAATCCAAGGGTTGGCAGAGACATGGACCAACCCAGAACTCAAATAGAGCTGGTGGGAGCATCAACTGGTAAACTCACTTTTGGGAAATTGTTCTGTAGTATCCACTAAAACGAGGCATAGCCATGTCCCATAGCTCAAACTTTCACTCCTCCCCAGCAGCAATGGGTAAATACACGTACCAAAAAACATGTCACAAAAATGTTCACATTCGGTACTATCTAGATAAAAACTAGAAATTACTCAGATGCTCATCAACAGAATGGATAAACTGCCATATTCACACAGTGGAATACCATATGGCAAAAAGCATGGATGACAACAGGAAACAATACAGATGTCTCAAAACACAATCTTCAGAGAGTAAGGCAAACACAAAAAACAGTGCAGTTTCATTCATATCAAGTACAAAACTAATCTGCTTCATTACAGTGGTATTGTTAGTACTGCATAGGAGTACAGGGCTGGGGCCTTCAGAGGTGCTGGCAATGTTTTTGAGCTGGGTGCTAGAAAAACACTTCAACCCCTAGTGTCAATCACTATAGTCTGAGTTGGAGAAGCCAGAAAGAGGTGGTCTATCCAAGTTTCCAAATGGAAACAGTGTTGGTGCTCCTTCCAGTTCCTCGAACAAAAACCCAATAAGATTCAGCCCAGCTGGTCATTCCTACATGTGGCAGCGTCCAGAGCAGATGAGCTTTAGCCAGAAGATAGCCAGGCAGGCCCAGAGCTGTTTCCAGGAAGACTTACCTTGTATTGAAGAGAGCAGCCTTCACAGCAATGGAAATGGCATCAAACAAATTTCCACCACACTCCAACAGCTAAGATAGACAGGGATTGAGAGAGAAAAAAAAAAAAAGCAAGCATCATTTATTACTGCATTATCCCACTTAACAGACACAGATTCCTAAGCAATGCTGAGCATATATTGTAAGAACATGGGCTGTTCCCCTGGCTAGTCATGCGGTCTCATTGACACAGCATGCTCACCTATCCACAGTGCTGCCTCACACTGGCTGTGCTTACAGGGCACGTGCAAGTGACAGCTGGCCCTGGCTGCTGTGATGCTCCTCTCAGGCACACCAGCAATTGGGCAGCACTGATCGACACACTGATCGCCCTTGTTTTGCCCAGATAGCTCCAAACTGCATGCAAGTGTCACTCCAGTCTTTGACAGCACATGCCTAGCTTCCCACAAGAAGGGACTGGGGACTACTTGATGCTGCAGCTACCAGTCATGCATGTGGGATTATCTCTCGTGTGACTGTCAAGGTACACCTGAAGCTCAGACAAGTATCACCACATTTTACATTAACTAAGGTCTCACACAAGCTTCTGCCCTTGAGCAAGAGCTGACAGCACCTGTGTGTGCTCATTTTGCAGGGGAAGTTGGAGCCCTTTATCAAGGGCTGTCCTCATTTCAGAGAAGCTCTGGCCTGAGATTCTGCAATAAAGCCAACTGGGTTGCCCAAGTAAAAAAAAAGTGAAGCCACATCTAGAAAGAAAATCACATATTTCTATCTATCTCCTCTTCATTTGAACTGTAAACTCATGAAGGTTGGGATTCTGCTTTTGTTCATCCCTCTATCCCCAGAGCCCAGGAGAAGGGCATCGATGGAGAAGGTCAATAGTCACTTGCAGAAGACAACAAGTCCTGTGCCCTGTGCCTGGGCCCCCAAGCTCGGCCCTGTCAGAGCCAATGACACACTTAGAATATATCGTCACACTTCACACCCTGTGTAAATCTCCACCTTCCGCCCTTATGCTCTCCACTGAACCTCAAGTCCACATACCCTCTTTCCTAGAGCCTTGTAAAATCCTACCTACTAATAAGGTCCCAGCCTCTGTTCCCACCTGGCTTTGTAACTGTGACTCACTCGTCTCATACCCAGGCTCCCTCCCACTCTGGTGGGTGTTCAGACACAGAACACGACTCAGCAGAGGGGCTCCAGGCCACACAGCCTGAATTTGATTCCTGTCTTCACCAGTTACCACACAATCCTGCTGGTACACGAGCTCTCTGTGCCACCTGTGGAGGACAAAAATCCCAGCTACCTTGAAGAGCTGTTACAAAGGCTAAACAAGTGAGTATCTTCAAAGCTCTCAGGAGCACATCTGGCACACAGTAAGCAGTAGCTAAGTTTTCTGAGTAAATACTGATTGACTCTTTCATTTTGCAGTTGTCTCTCACAGACTTTCTGAGGAAGCATGCTGCATGTTCCTCCCCATCTTCATCGCTGATAGCTGAGGCTCCTAACCCTGGCTGTGCAATCAAATCTCCTGGGGATCCTATTAAAAATACAGCTGGGCAGGGGGTGCAATCTGTATTCTTACTCTAGTCTCCATGTGATGATTGCTGTTTTATTACACTGTGTCCCAATTCCTGCTTTCTGCAAATGGTGCTCACAGACCAGACCCTCCTCTCTCTGCTAGGGCAGAGCAGCCTATCAAGACTCTCTTTGCTAAAGATAACGGTAGAATCAAGAAGCACCTGGGAGAGTGGGTGGTGTAGAGAGGCCCAAAGCAGCCAGACTGGGCTACCTGCATAGGCCTAGAATATGCAGAGAGGACACAGGAGACAGAGGCATCTAGGTTAGAGACACTCCAGGACTGGGGTCCCACAACAGGTCACAGGAGCCCACCCTCTCCAGGGAAGAATTCCTAAGGTGACATAAAGCACAGCCAGAGAAGATATATCTGGTCACAAACATAGCCTATCAGATGCACAAAGCCTAAAATGTTCTTTTAGGGGAACAGCACAATGTACCCTGTAACATTCTGGGGATGAAGGGCTTCTTTCATGAGGCATCTTCTAAAGCACACTGCCAGGAAATACAGCCTACCAAGAGGGAAATGTGCCTCTCCACGCACAATCCACTCCCCCTGGACTTCTCTCCTATTCTCTCAGATACCTAGGCCCAGCACCTCCCTCACCCCTAACACCAGTTGCAGGGTGCTGCGATGATTCCACGGCTCTTTCCTTCCCATGCCCAAGGCCATGGCCACACACTGGTTCTCATGGCCACTCCCAGGAACCACTTCAAAACAACTTGGTGACCCAACTCCCCAACAAATGTCAGCCATACACTGTTAGTGCAACAAAGTTCTAATACTTAACTCACTTGGGGTAAAAATTGATGCCATTAAGGAACTATGGAGACCAAAAGAAGGCAAAGTTTCCATGAAGTTAAAACTACTTTCATAGAATAAGTCATCTGGGGACAAATACTACACTGGACATTGATGGATAATCTGATTATAAAGAGATGTGTCTGCAGCAAAAGGAAGAAAACACGGAAGGGTGCCCAGCTAATAGCTAAAGATGGGCCCAGTCTGGGGACTACCTAGATCAACTACTGAAGACTTACAGGAAATTCCCTTTTCATAATCCCAGTGACAAGACTGAATTGCCACCACCTTGCTTCAAACAGGGACTCAATCTATTCACTATGTCTTTCGATTTAGGATAATAACTTACTCCGCAAACAAAAGTCTACCCCACCTCACATGCATGAAGCACATTTCCACCAAGGCTGAAAGCAAACACTTGTTTTCATGGGAGAGGAATCCTCCACAGACACAAAAGATGTGAATGACAAAAACTGATCTACCTCATTAATAATGTTTTAAAAATCCTTTTCTAATTAAGAACTTCACTGAGGATGACAACAGTTCAATAGCTAAACTGTGGAACCGACCTAGATGCCCTTTAATAGAGGAATGGATAAAAAAAATGTGGCATATATACACAATGGAATTTTACTCAGCAATAAAGAGAATAAAATCATGGCATTTGCAGGTAAATGGGTGGAGTTAGAGAAGATAATGCTAAGTGAAGTTAGCCAATCCCCCCACAAAAAGTACTGAATGTTTTCTCTGATATAAGGAGGCTGATTCATAGTGGGGTAGAAAGTGGGTGCATGGGAGGAATAGACAAACTCTAGATAGGGCAGAGGGGATTGAGGGGAAGGGAGGGGACGTGGGGTAATTAATGATGATGGAATATGATGATCATTACTATCCAAAGTACATGTATGAAGACACGAATTGGTGTGAATACACTTTGTATACAACCAGAGATATGAAAAATTGCTCTTTATATGTGTAATAAGAATTGTAATACATTCTGCTATCATATATAAAATAAATTTACATAAAAAAGAACTTATCATCATTCCACACAGAATGCTCCAACTAGTCAGAATTCTGCCCTTTATTCTGTGTAGCACTATCCAGACAGCATCTTTTGTTTTTTGTTTTTTTCTTTTCTAGTAACTTCTTCAGACAACTTTAGGAGCTAGTATAATATGACTACAATTTTATTCTAGAATGGGATTATATATATGCTACTTGTACATACGTTACATTTATCTTAAGAGAATTATCACAGGAGGCCATTTTTTCCCCCAAATTATCTCACCTGGAGGATGAAAGCATCCACTTGAAGTAGGAAAAAGCAGGGAGAGGAAAGTAGGTCAACAGGGCTCCAGCAGAGATAGAGCGCGGCTGGCATAGCAACGTGACACTCACCAGTACATCCACATAGAGGACCCAGCAGTGCTCCCGCGGACTGATGCAGAGGGACTTCAGGTCCACACTGCTCTTATTGTTAAATATCCGGTAGAGGGTGTTAGCAATCTCTGTACCAAGGTCATCACCTCCCCGACCTTCAAATTCAGGAGTGGCATTGGCTGAACTAAAAGAACGGAAAGAGAAAAGCTGAATGAATCTTTGCAAAAAACACAGGGGTCAGGCTCTCTATTCCAGTTTTCCATGGAACGGAATGGAGCCAGATGCTATAAGGAAAGTCACTGAGGGTTGATATTCTAGCTCAGTATTAGAGCACTTGTCTAGCATGCATAAGGTCCTGTTTGATTCCAAGCACCTCAAAAAAAAAAAAAAAAAAAAAAAAGACTGTTGAACTAGAAAAAAGGTAGCATCTGCCACTTTCCCAGCCTCCAGACACATGCAATGCACTAGCCCAGCACAGAGCCCTAGATTCGTCAATGTGTGTGACGGGTCTTCCCAGTGACCTCTAGCAGAAGCCATCTTCAGCAAGGAGAAACAAGACAATGATGGTATGTGAAACTTGGGTGGTAACAATTAACTTTCTTAGCTTCAGAGGACAATAAATATTCACTGGCTGGCCTAGGGAGCTGGGAGGTCTCAAGAATCTGTACAGTTTTCCAGTCACCACCATCCCTAGTTTTCCATACCAAAACCACGGTGTAAGTACAGTAACCTTTCTAGAATGATTCAGAAGGTATGTATGATAGCATGTCAGAGTTATGTCATAAACTTTACATTATCACTATACAGAAAAGAAGGAAAATGACAGTAAGAGAAAGACTGATGGCAGATTAAATACCAGGTCACCTCCTTCCTTTTTACTTTATTTGATATTTTTCAAGAGAAAAAATGTTTCCTTTTTGGCCTCTTGACACGTACACCCTACTATCTCAACAAAGAACTACAACATTCAATATTTACCATCCTAAACACGATCCAAAAGTGTTTAACAGGAAAATTTTGTGAGTTTTGACTTGACACAAACAAACCCTTAATAGGTTTGTGAAATAAGTAAACTTTAATCATTCTACTTTAACAATAGAGGCCAGGAAAGGTAAGAAACCAGCCATTTCAGCAAGGACTTTTCAAAATCACATTGAAACTTCCCAACCCTTCATCCATCTGGAAGGTAGCAGCCCTGCCCCTGCCACTCATGACCTGGAGATGGAGGAAAGTGGATGACCTGTACACTGCAGCAGTCCCAGTGAAGTAGGGGGGTTTGATGATAGAGAGCAAACAGTGAGGTGGGGGGCAGCTGTCAATTAACACTGAGAGCTATAGAAGGCCTCAAACTCAAAGATGAGCAGGAGCTGGGAAGCCACAGAGGCAGGGTAAGGGGGTTATAGGGGAAGCAAAACATGCATGACAGCCCCTGGCTGTGCCCATAGCACCTGTATACTACCCAAAAAAACCTCAATCAATAATATAAGAGTAAGGATGAATCAGGCTGGGCGGAGTGGCACATGCCTGTGATCCCAGCAGCTTGGGAGGCTGAAGCAGGAGGATCGCAAGTTCAAAGCCAGCCTCAGCAAAAGTGAGGCTCTAAGCAACTCAGTGAGACCCTGTCTCTAAATAAAATACAAAAAAGGGCTGGGATGTGGCTCAGTGGTTGAGTACCCCTGAGTTCAATCCCTGGTACCCCCATCACCAGCAAAAAAAGGGAATGAATCAGATTGTGTCACTGTATAACTTTGCTTCTCTAATTACCTTGTCTTCCCTCACCACCTTCAGCCAGCAGAACCCCAATTTAAAATCTCCAAGAGAAACTTCATCACTGCCATAGCAACGCTGCTGACCCTCCTGCTATCTCTGCTGGACTAAAGCATCAAGCTGGGAAAAGCAGTTCAGTTACAGAGAAATAATCAAGTCACCAGGGACCGAGTTTTTATTTTGCACAGGTAGCAAAACATAACCTGTTTCTAATTTAAACACTAAGCAATCAATATTGCATCCTTTGTTGTGCTTAAAAATATATCTATATACATCTCTGTGCAGACAAACGCAGTTGGAGATGCTCGTCCTCTAAATGTTTATCTTCTGCCAAATGCAGTGGGTACATCCTTCTACATGTGACTAAGCACTGGGGGCTAAAGCAGGACCTTTCCTACAGGACCTTTCCTACCGTTCAGTTTCCAGGCCCAATGTCTAAATCAATCTACCTTCAAAACCATGTCCCATTGCTTTTTTGAGTCTAGGCTAATTTGAAAAGAAAATCTCATACATTTATTCTTTCAGCCCTACTAACAAGCAAAGAGGAAGGTTTAGAGCCTCATCAGACTATGGCATGTTCCTGTCTGCAAGGTGCCCTGCCATGGAGTGACTGGAGAGAAGGCTGGGAAAATGGAAGGTAAGTGCTCAGGGTAGGGGATGGAGCACAGTACTTTTGATAAATTAAGCCAGAAATTACATATTTTGCCAAAGAATTAGCTAGGGATGGGGCGGGGTGTTAGATATTGGAGTACAGAAATGAGGGTTCTACCTCATCACTGGGGCATTCAATACATAAGGACCTTTTCTGACAAACTGACACTTTCCAGGCTTTCTAAAGGTATTTTAGTTCACCTTTTAAAAATTACTCTATTAGGTGAATCTTACAGATAGGCTGTGATCTACAGGATAATAGTGTGAGACCTGGAGGGGCCAACTCTTTTTCATTTTATAAGGAAGGAAACTTAACAATGTCTTTAAATGCTTACTATGTGCTACACACCCCTTAGCACTTCCGGTGTACTGACCCATTAAATTCTCACGGCAACTCCAGGAGGTACTAACCCCATTTTATTTTATGTTTGTGGTGCTGGGGATGGAAGCCAGGGCCTCACATATGCTAGGCAAGTGCTTTACCACTGAACTACATCCCCTGTCCCTGACATCAAGAGATAAGGAAACTAAATCAGAAAGGTTATGCGATCGGTGCAAGGGCATGTGACCAGTATCTGTTTAGCTAAGATTCTATCCCAGCCAGTTTGGGCCTTAACTGCTAGGTTACCCTGTACTCTCCCTGTATTTGTGGCTCTGCATGCTTGATCTGTAGACTGATATCAGTCAGAGTAGCTTTTCCTTGGGCTTATGTTTTACTTCGAGATAATGAATGGTGTTCTGGTCTTAGGACTTGGGACTTTTTACCAGACCACAAGTACAATCAAAGAATGCTGACCAAGAGAACTCTAAATAAAAAGCTTCTCTGCTAAATACAAACGAGAAAGAGAGGGAGAGAAAGGAAGAATGGAGAAAGAGAATACAAGCTGTAATTCTAGCCCCCTGCTCTTATGCATCACAATATATCCTTTCAGTAGGGATGTGGGGTTTTGGGCATAAAACCAAATGCTTTCAGCATTTATAGTTACCAAACCAATTCAGGTCCTCCATAAAGCATGACCCAGTCCCTCTTGCAGAGCTGTTGGGAAACAGTTTGCTGAGCTGGATGCACTAACAAAAGATCCTGGGCACTTTGCTCCTCCCAACTCTCTACTCTTCCTGACTCATTACCTCCATCCACCCTGCACCCCCTGCTTGGCACATCTCTGGTTTAACTGAGGTAGGTTGAGATCAAGGCCATATCTACATGGAATGATACTAAGCAATAGGTCCAATGTTATCTCCCATGCAATCAATCTAGCCTGAAATCTACAGACTCTTCCAAAAAGGTCAGGCCAGGCCACATTAGAAAAAGGATTCAGTGGGTACCTAGGACAGGGCTAATTTGGGACCTTACTCCTTTAGCAGTCACCTACCCCGGCTGGTTATTCATTTTGTGTATGTGCTCATTTCTAAGCCTACAAAAGCTTCCCCATTTGTAGGGGAACCTTTCATTGTCAGCTCCTATTTGAAGTTTCTGCAAGTTATCTCATCAGCTCTGGAGACTCTGAGTACAACCAGCCTCAAATGGCTTCTTCAGGATGACTCTCTGCCTTGCTCCCACCTCCAGCCCTTCAGCCAAGGACTGAGCCCCTTAATTCCCTTCAAGCAGCACCAAGCCGGCAAGGAATGGAAGACATACAGTGGTGCCACCCAGCAATGCAGGTTTCAAAGATTCTGGTTCTATATTAGTGAAAAATACAAGTGATCCCATTAAAAAGTAGCAAAGAGGGCTGGGATTGTGGTTCAGTGGTAGAGCATGCTTGCCTCGCAAGTATAAGGCACTGGGTTCGATCCTCAGCCCCACATGAAAATAATAAAAGTGACTTGATGGCCTGCCACCTAGTGGAAGCTCAGGATGACATCAGCTTCTTAAATTCTTACCTTCCTCTGGGAAGGTAAGAAATTTTTCCTAAAGTTTCAAAGTCTTATTTAAAATGGCCTATGCTCAGGCTGGCAAAAATAAACCAAAGACACTGACAGGGTTAGATGGTCTGTTTTGCTTCCAGTTTAGTGAAGATGCTGCCAGACATCTCTGGGACAGGGCTCAGAGGCAGGGAAGTCAGGAGCAACCTCCAAGGGCTGTGAGACATACCCAGCTTTCTCATCATCCCAAGAAGCGGGATAAATGATGAGGGTGAGGAGCGGTGTCTCCTTGGGCTTGTGCGTTATCACCCCAAGTACAAAACTGAAGGGAACTGAGTTAGCAGAAAAGCAATTATCTTTGAGACCTCTCTACCTCTGGGAATTTAAATAATTAAAGCTAGAAGTTGTTGATAAGGAATTAAATCAAACTAGGCTCAGAGTGGCAACAGGGACACCACCCTAACACCAATTACTTTTCTCCCTCTGGGGAGCAACTATGTTTCAGCCTATGGATAGGCAAGTGCCTGAACTCACCAGGGAGCCCCAGGGTGCGTTGCAGGTGTGCAGCACCCCCTCTGCTGGGCTCAGTGACAGGTGCTCAGAAGCTATTCCTTTCATCTGGTAGGAACGAAAGGCTTTGCCTGTTTATGCAATTTACAGTTGGCCCTTGAAGACTAGAGTGATGTTCTGATGTGGGCGGCGATTTGTGAATCTCTCATGGTAACTCTATTCCCTGAGGTGCTCACATTAGCTGAGCCACTTAAAGATGCTAGTGTGTCACCTTGAGTCCATGCATCTCAGGAAATATTCAAAACTACTGGGCACCTGGAGCTCCTGGGCCTGTTGAGGTCCTTTTGACATTTGCAAAGGAGGAAAACAGAATAGCGGGCAGGAAAACTGAGTCTACTTCAAGAGCCTAGATCTTGAAAAGAGGCAGTTCAAAGGCTTTTTTCACATGAGTGTCACCCTCCCTGTACAGTTGAGATAAGAAAGGGACAAGGGTAGCAGGCTGTCCTGAGAGAGCCACAATAAAATGTAAACCCCATATCAAGCATCTGAGGGTGGCGCCCTCCCTTTGGTGTGACTGAGCAGACTGTCACTATGTGCTTAGGATGAATGAGATGAGGATAATGACAGGGAAGAAAAGAAGAGCAAATTATAGTTCCTCTCACAAGCTGTCTGCTCCTCAGTGATTGTTCACTGCTTTGAATTACGCAGATCAAGACCAAAGAGGTATTTTGCTCCCTGCCAGAGCAAAGGAAAGGATAAACAGGGCTGGAACCAGGTCATTACCATCCACACTAACTCCAAGAAAGAGCCAGATCCACTGAACACCTCAACCCAGTGAAAGCAGCTGAGTAGGACCAGGAGGAGACTGTGTGGGGAACCAGGACAGGAGACAGGAATGGGCTGGGAAGAAAACTAGCCAAAAAATGAACACAGGCCCGGCATAGTGGCGCACGTATGGAATCCCAGCAGCTCGGAGGCTGAGGCAAGAGGATCGAGAGTTCAAAGCCAGTCTCAGCAAAAGCAAGGCACTAAGCAACTCAGTGAGACCCTGTCTCTAAATAGGGCTGGGGATGTGGCTCAGTGGCCAAGTACCTCTGAGTTCAATCCCCAGTACCCCCCACTCCAAAAAAACACAATGAACACGGATAGTTCTTGGACCTCCAAGCACAATGCCCCTCTAAAATGGACCTCAGCAGGCCACATAAAGCAACAAGAGCAGCAAATTCAGAGTTGGATAGACCTAAGCTGGCATTTTTAACTACAGGACTCTGAGAAAGTCAACTCCTCCCCTCTATAAACTCCATTTCTTATCTTTTTCACTGAAGCATTGTGAGGATCAACTTCCGTGTTTGCATGTAAAGATCGAAAGATTAACTTGCTATGCAAATGTGGATTCCCATCTGTGCAAAAAAGAGCTGACATCACAGCCTGGGGCTGCCACCTTTAGGAGGGCCTACTTGCAAAGTTGGTCCTAGGTGACATCTGGGAACGTGGCTCAGTGTTCCCAGTCAACAGTAAACTGAGAGCGGTGGCCCACTGTACCTAGATTGTACAAATGTTTTATGCTGAACACTTTCTTTCCTTCTGGCAGTCTGAAACTTTGGTATGTGTTAAGCAGAAGGTGCCTATGTGACCATCCCCCAGCAAAAATCCTGGGTGTCAAGTCGTCACAAATGGGTTGCTGCATTTTCATTGCTGCAAAAAATCTCATCAATGAGTACAACTATATACTAAGACTTGTGAGTCCTTCTAGAAAATCTTTCAATGTGGAGGTGGTCTTAGGCAATACCCAATCCACATTATACAACTACATCTAGCATGAGCCACTAGAGCCTTGCCTACTTCAAGAAGGCCTACTGTCAACACAGAGCTTCTAGAAACAAGGTTACAGATAGATGGGGAGACCACGCAAGTGACTCAATAAAAGCCCCAACCCTGGAAGGGTGAAAGACATGTATTTATTAGAAGCCCACCTGTTTATTATTTTCATTTTTTGATGAAAAAATTCAGGCACAGAGAGACTGAGAAACCAGTCTGAGGTCATGCAGCTGACCAGAGAAGAAGTGAGATTTGGGCCCAGGGCTGAGCACAGACACTGCAGAGCCCTGGTCTTTCCAGCATCCTTGATGCCTGCTTGGCTGACTCTAGGCCTCATCTGCCAAACAAATCATGAACAGTTTTCTGCAGAGCTAGAGCAGGAAGAAAAACAGGGCATTTAAGACCAAATAATGATTCTTATTATCTGAATTTGGTATTTTTCAAAGCATCCTAATATACATTGCTTACTTTTTAAAATTTTTTAAACATTTTTAAATTTGTTCTAATTAGTTATACATGTCACATTGCTTAATTTGATCCTCACACCAACCATATGCTGGATTGCTTGGCTGATATCCTCCTTTTTCAGACAGGGAAAATGAGGCCTAGCAAGGGCCAGGCGATTAAGACAAAGGCAGGACTCTTGCCAAGACCTCCTAGCACTTGGTACACAGGAGAAGGTCAGTAAATACCTCCCGGAGAGTTGAATGATTAAATAAATACAAAATATGAGCGGGCTCAACAGGAGATTGGAGGTTCATTTTCTGAATCCTCACCTTTTAAATCATTTTTCTTTAAAAACAGCTGCATTGGGCAGGGGTTTTGGCTCAGCGGTAGAGCGCTCGCCTAGCATGCGAGGCCCTGGGTTCGAATCTCAACACCACATAAAAATAAATAAACAAAATAAACGTATTGTGTATAACTAAAATAAAATATTAAACAACAACAACAACAACAACAAAAAAAAAACAGCTGCATAGTACTAACCAGTCAACAAAGAACTCCAGGAAGCCTTCATTTGGTTTTTCCAGCTTTGGCGTCCCCATTTCTGCTTTCACTCCCACCAAGATGTCTGTGTGGCCCTGTAGACACATTTGAGAAGGCTCCTTACTCAAGGAAGACAGCCAGACACCACCTCCCTCCCATTCCAGACATACAGCCCTGGGGGACACTCTTAGGAGCAGTATTGGGACTTGGACCTTTGCATGGATGATTTGCACTCCAAAAGCCAGCAGAGGTCTACAGCTGGCTCTCTGACACCTACCCATTTCTCTACTTGAGCATGAACTGTGGCCACAGTACTTACCAGTTTAACCCTTGCAGACCCACTGGTGTTGGACACCACATCAGTTTCCACTTCAACAGATCGGTAGTCCTCACAGCTGCGGCCATCCACACGGAGGTCTTCCTAAGTGCAACAACAGCAGTCCCAAAGTTGTGATCCCAAACCAACAACAGTCTGCTAAAAAGACTCAACCTTTTGCTACCTAGACAAATACGCAGTACACATCTTTTTTTCTCTTAGTGGATCATCCAAACTTCTGTCCTCATGACTAATGACAATGTCACTCTTTTACATGTGAGGAAATGGAGAACTTAAGTTACTTGTCCAAGGTCCTATAGCTAGTAAGGACAAAGCTAAATTTTCTTTGCAGTCTGTTTGACTGCAAAGTCCATACTACATCTTGCCATACAGAATATGTGCATGAAAACATGCAAAACCTGGAGAAGGGACAAAATAAGCCATCTCTCTCCAAATCTGCAAGGCTGAAATTGTACCAAGAAATATGAGCTGTCAGAGCTACAGGGTATAACTGTCCTCATTGCACCTGCCTCCCCCCAAAATACAAAATAAATACAAACATCTACTTTGTAACAGCTAAAGATATTTAATCTGCTAAAGCAGGGTCAACAAAGCAGGGCCTATAGGTCACTTGTTTTCATAGCTGTTTTTACTAGATCATAGCCATGCCCCTTCATTTAGGTACTATGAATGCTTTTCACTACAGTAGCAGAGGGAAGAGACTGAGTCAGAAATCTGCAAAGCCCCCAAGTCTTTCCTACTTAGCCCTTTCCAGGATCAGTCTGCCAACCCCTGCTGCAGAAGATGGCTTTTAAGGTGGTCTACACACTCCTGTCCCTCTGCCCGTGTATTTACTTCTTAAATTGTTTATATTTGTACAATTCATTCATGTCTATTTTATGCTACACTTATAATATTTTATTTTGTTGCTGAAAGCATTCCAGATTTGGCCTTTGGGAGCACCTTTGGATTGATTCTTGTGCTCTTTCAACATGCTTCCAACTTTTGTGGAGCATCTCCTACATTCTGAGAACACAAACACAAGAGTTCCAGCCTCTTGTTTTTCCCATACTCTTGCCCTAGTTAGTGATCAGCACGTCTCCAAGGAGCCCTAGTTCCTCCTCCTGGAAAACGGTACTTAAAGCCCAGAATCTTCATTGCTCCTGGAACATCACTGCTTCTAGAACTTCTCAGCTAAGCTAAAAAACATTATGTATGTATACTAACCCACATATACACAATCTATATTTAATTCTGTATGTACACATCTTATTAAAATATCATGAGTCAAGCTGAGAGCTCAACTCCAATCTAAAAGCCTCAGGGTTCATTCTAGCCTTTTCTTGTGTCACTTCTTTCTCAGAGATAACACAGGCTCTCACATTCTACCTATAATGTATTTACCTATTTGTCCATTCTGAGTGTAACACACAAGCACCCACCCTCACCATGAGAAACAAATTAACCAAAAGAATACAGTTACACTTGAAAGTTTTTTGTCTTCAGTCTTGGTACCCAGTCAAAATGTGTCCTCTAGTTACTTAAGTTAGTTATTTTCTTCCCCATGCCCTTCCTGTGTGGTGGTGGCATTCCTTTGTTTATATACTAACAGGCTCATTTGTAACTGTATTTCAGTTTGGGTTCCCCACATCCTGATTACTTCCTTTTTTGAGTATGTGGAATATCACTATGGTCCTAAAAAGCTAATTTTCTGATTAGTCAAAGCTAATCAGAAAAGGTATGCTCGGAGAAATGCCACTCTCCCCTTACCTGCCCTGCGCTCTTTTCATGTCCCTCTTCTTTCCACCCCTTTCCTGTCCACCCCAGGTTGATAACAGATGTCTTTGGTTTCTGGTTTATCTTTCTTGTATTTCTTCTTCACAGATAAGCAGATACACGAATATTTTTTACGTCTCCTTTATATTCCTTGTATGAAGGGTGGCATACTAGGGTGTAAATTCTTTTACACTTGGCTTTAAAAAAACCTTAACCAGACAATAAATACATATGCACACATACTATATTGCCCCAAATCAGCTCACAGAGATCTTCTTCATTCTTTGTAAATATTTTATGAAAGCAGTTTTTTTTCCTTCAGAAAAATAATCATTAGCTTCATCAGATTCTCCAAGGAGTTGATGCACCCCAAAATATAAACTAAATGAAAACCACTGCTCTGAAGTATGTACCTGTCAGAAACTTATCTTTAAACTGGATGACTGTGTATGTGAATGATTTTTTTTTTTTTTTGAGAAATTAAACAGAGGAAAACAAAACATTGTTGCATGCTCCCACCACACAGTACTAACTACAACCATCTGTCATATTTGTTTCAGCTCTAGAACCCTCTCAATTCCTTCTAATGAAAGAAAATAAACTCCATAAACCAGGCGGAATCACTGCCAGTCTACTTCCTGGCAGGAAGCAGTCTATAAGTCCGGGGGACATGTACTCAAAAAGCAACAGAATGTCAAGCATGGGAGAGTGAGCCATAAAGTGATCCCTCATCACCAGAGGATTCTATAACTCTGTCACTGTCTCTTCACACCCCTTTCCTTTCCACAGACTCCTAAATACTGCTTTTAAAATGCCAATCATTTTAAAAGGCTTTTCAGGTCCATCTCTGACACCTCATTTCTCCCCATCCCCATTTGTCCAAGGTCCCAGGCATATCCAGCCCCCAAAACATCATTTACAAGGATTCCTTTCTGGGCTACAGGCAAGGTACAAGACTGAACAATCACTAGGGGAATTAGTAACAGATGGGACCAGGCCTGGTCCCACCATTAACTAGCCATTTGACTTAGGACAAGTCCCTTCCCACTCTGGGCTAGTTTCCTCACTTGTAAAAGATCAAATTAGACAGTTTCAAAAGTGATTCTTTAACTGTACAGATCTATAAATTTAAATGGCTGCAATTATTTACAATACCAGCTATTTACTGAGCATTCATTATATCAGATAATGTGCTAGGAACACCACACAGTTAATGTATTTAATCTTTATGATAACCTTTTTAGATAGTATTTATTCACTCTGTTTCACAAATGGGGAAACTTGAGGTTGAATGATGCCAAGTAACAGGCCTGAGAGCACAAAGCCAGTAAGCAGCATTTGAACTTCAAGCCAGATACTTCCCCTCTACTTCACACAGCCTGCTGCCTCTAAGGGTCTCTCCACTGTACAAAAGCAGTCAGCACAGTCTTGACCAAGCAGCTGGCTCTACTAGGTGGTCCTGATGATGATATTAGCTCCCGAAAGCAAGTAGGCCACAAGGTCACAGACTCCTAAATACTGCTTTTAAAATGCCAATCAGGGGCTGTGGTTGTGGCTCAGAGGTAGAGTGCTTGCCTAGCATGCGTGAAGCACTGAGGTTCTATCCTCAGCACCACATTAAAATAAAATAAAGGTCTACCTATAATTGAACTCACTTATACTCAGATGGAAAAGAAAATGAGGCCTCATTATATCTTGCCTTTCCAGCTCTTAATTTCTCTGCCTCCTGGAAAAGGCTCAGAGGACAAATAAGAAATAAATGAAAAGCTACAAATTTTCCTTTCCAAGGATGCATAAGGTACATCCAAAAGAATAGAAGAAAAATAAACACAAAACCTAACTAAGCTCATGAACGACTGTACCTAGGGCAACTTTTTTGAAATCCAGTTTTCCTTTTAAAAGACAGGAAATCATCCAAACCTGCCTGGCCTGGCTCAGAGCCTAGAGCCCTACCATGATTTTTATTTATCAGCAACACTCAAGAGCAAAGAAATTAACCCACACATAAACATTTAAACACAGGTTGCCCTGAATTGAAAGTTCCATTTTAAAAATCAAGCTGATGGACACCATAGAGTGAAGACCAGTCCTCTAAGCAGAGACCGAAGCTCCTTCTAGATCCAAGGCTTCCCTATGATGGGCTAGTTCTTGGCAACTCACATAGCTATTATCACAAGGACCTTCCTTTGAATATTTAAATCTGGACTCTAACATACCAGCTTGGTGACCTTGAGCAAGTTCTTTAAGACCTCTGAGTCTGTTTCTTCATCTATAAAGCAAGAATAACCTCAACATAACACAGTTATAGGAGAATCCAAAGGTTATAAATCATTTCAGGGGAGCCCCCTGCACAGGGTAACCATTTCTTTCTCCTGTTACTGGGAGCATGTATTCGCTCAGGAAGTCGTCAAAATCCCTGGAGAGGGGTTATACATTAGAAAACCGAGGCACTAAGTGTCTATCTCCTATTTGTAAGAGAAGACATGAACTCAGCTCAGAGCTGTTTTGCCTAATGCCTAAGTAATCCAGTCCTATTATTTTTAATTTTTTAGTTGTAGTGGGGCACAATACCTTTATTTAATTTATGTATGTATTTTTATGTAGCGCTTAGGATCCAACCCAGGGCCTCACACATGCAAGGCGAGCACTCTACTGCTGAGCCATAACCCCAGTCCCTAGTCCTGTTACTTTTATTGCAGGGAGGAGTGTGCTGGGGATTGAACCCAAGAACACCTTACCACCGAGATCAAAGAACTACATCCTCAGTTCTTTTTTAATTTTGAGAAAAAGTCTTAAGTTGCTGAGGGTCTAAGTTTCTGAGACTGCCCTCAAATTTGTAATCCTCCTGCCTCAGCCTCCCAGTGTTCCTAATCCACTAGGAGAGTTTCAGACTGGGAGTGGTCCTCTCAGCTAAGCTCTCATCTACCTTGTTTTGCTTATCTAGTACCTCAGAGCTTTCTCAGAGAGCTGAGATTCAAACCTCTTCTAGTCCAGCTTTGCAGGCCCAAGTCCAAGACACAGCAAAAATACACACTCATTCCCGTTTCAGTTTCCAAGCCTCCTGAGTAGTCCTGCATTTCTTTGAAAGGATGTGGCTCCACAAGGCTGCACCCCACAGTGCCTGGACACAGACTTTCTGTGCCACGGGTTTGTAAATAGAAAGAGCACAGGGCTAAAAAGCAAGAGTGTTGAAGGATGATTCCAGTTCTGCCATTGCCAGGTTGAGCAACTAAATGCTGACTTCTCAATCTCATAGCTGAAGATCAGGCTCAAGCCCTGTTCCCTCTCTTCTGTGCTGTGCCCCAGGCACACATTAAAATAAAAGCTAAATCTACAGAAAAGAAATGGAAACCATTGGCTGAGCTACATTTTCCTTCAATAACCAAGAACATACAATGAATCAGCTTTCCTGGAGCTCCAAGAGGAAAGCCTGTTTGGTGCTACAAATTTTCCTTTCCAAGGATGCATAAGTTAATCAATTGCCATGGCCTGGTCTGACCCTATGGGGGCCAGTTTAATGACCAGATTATGGACACAGAACTTAATAGGCTGGAAAAGTCCATTGTACCTATAGTTCTGCAACAGCCACACAACTAAATCATCATCCACCCAAAATAGCCAGGGTCAGAAGTAGGTAGGCAACCCAAAAGCATACTATCCATAAGATGACTAACTTTTAATCATGAAATACTAGAAGGCCAAACCAATTCTCTCACTGGAATCTGACCGCTGATCTGGGAAACACTTGAGAGAAGAGAGGAATTAAACAGGGGCTGACAGGTCATGATGTGATGGGAGGCTAGAGAGGTCACACAAAAGTTAAGGTGGAGGAGGTGTACAGATTTCACCAAGATAGAAAGGAAGCTGGACAGCAAGAAGTGACAGAAAAGACATACACTTTGGCAGAGAAAAGAAGTATCACCAGAGACAGTCTGATAGCCACATAGACCATGTGATCCATAGAATACAGGAGAGCCTGTGCTCCAGAGACCCCAAGGCACTTCCTACCCCTTTTCGTGATATAATTTAAGAATTCCTAGCTCCCAAATCAAAAGAATTTAAGTCCCAATAGCCAAAGGCTAAGTCCTTAATGGAGTCACTATGAAGACTGGGAATTCAGTATGAGTGGTTTAGGATAAAGCCTTATCACTGATGAAAAAAGACAAAAAAAAGTGAAAGGGAGCTAACAGAATGGAGGCTGCCCTGATCCATGAATTGTGAATAAAAGCTAATTAGATATATGGAAAAAGAAAAGAAAGGGAGCTAACATTTTTTTCAGGGCTGACCATGAGCCAGGTGTTCAGCATTCTTTACTTCATTTCCAATATATTCCACTATTCCTAATCCTCTAACTAAAAAGCTCGTGAGATTGTAAGTTCCGATTTTATTATCCTGGTTTAATATGAAATCTGGTAACTAATTATTGACGTTTCTTAGTCTATAAAGGGTACAGAAGATAACACCAGGTCACAATTTTAAAGGAGGCATGGCCTTTACTCACAGTAAGTGACAGAGGATTAATTTAATCTGATGGCTACATCATGGGAATACTGACTTTGCATTTGGTCACGGCAGAGGAAAGGCACGAAGGAAAGAGGTGTGCTTTAGAATTCTGATGGGAGAAGGACACAGGGAGCTAACAAGTGTGAATAGACTCAGAGGGTGGCACCGGTATATCGTTGCCAGGTACAACAGTCCTCAACCCTTGTTCTGCAGTGGTCAAAACCAGGGGTTGAAGACTGAGCACAGAAGATCTTCATTTACAGCTGCCTGGGGATTTTAGTTCTCCACTGTCAAATGGAAAACGATAACAATTATGCCACCGAATGCCAAGTCGCTTTTTAAAAATTCTTCTCCCTTTATTCCTAAGGCGATTTATATTTCCTAAGCTCCTTCGCCTCAGGTGCATGCTCTCTGCGCCTCCCATCCACGGGGTGAGAGAAAGCGGGCCAGATGCCCACCCCCAGATCCCGGTTTCCTAGAGGAGAAACCTGAGGCTTGGTCTAGTAAAGCGTGCCGAGGCTGAATGGATGGCCGTGGAAACGATGCTCCTCGCTGAGAACTGCCCCAGGGACTGCCCAAGGATTCCTGCTGAAGTCGGAATCTTATTAACCCAGAAAGTCCAAGGGTGATCGCTCCTTATGCGGACGCTCATCCCCATCTCCTAAAAACTCCCACGCTGCCAGCTTTGGGCTGCAAACGCGGACCGCAGAGCTGTTTAACCACAAGGTCACCCCAGTCTCCTCCCCGGCGACTCGAGGACCAGCTGCAATCCGCAGGACAGCCTCCGCTACCTGGACGCCGTGCACGATGTACACCTTCTCCGCCTCGCTCAGCACCACAGACGCCATGCTGCCGTGCCGCCCCGCGCGCCGCGTCATCCGCCCGCGTCGCCCGCGCCCCCGCGCTGCGCGTCATCAGCCTGCGCGGCTGCCGCCCCTGCAGCCGCGGCCGCCACAGCCGCCGGGAGCTCGATGGGCTTCTGCGCGCCGTCCGGTATCTGGCTGAGTCGGGCGAGCCGTGGCGCCTCGTGCCGGGGAGCCATTGCCGCAGCCCGAAGCCAGGTCCCGAGTGAGGGACTGCAGGAAGAGGCGACGGCGTCGGCCGCGGGAGCCCCCCCGGGGGTCTGGGACTGGCGAACCGCCTCCGGCTTCACGGTCAGTTGGGATCGGAGACTGGGGTTGGGGTGAAGAAGATGAGGTGCAGCGAGAGCGCCGGCCCCGGACTCGCCGGAGTTGAAGTAGCAGATTGGCTGTGTGTGAGAGAGACAGACCACTGGGACCGAGACCGAGAGAGCCCCCCGAGTGAGGGGAGGCAGACTTCGTGATTGGCCAAGGGAGGGCTGTCTCCCCGCCCCCTCTACTTCTTTGGTCCCTGGGATGGTTGAAAAGAGCCGCTGAAGCCCTCTTCAAGTCATTCTCCATGGGAAGGGTCTGGCCAGGAGTGGAAACGAATCCCAGGGCCTCCTCACCCCTCCAGCCCTCCCTCTGATCTTTCCCTGCTTCTCCTCCTCTCATTCTACCTGCACCTTGTATACCCTCTGTACTTCTCTTTTTCTCCCTGCTTTTCTTGAATCCAGGGCTGATCTAGGACCTCGCAAGGTCCCTTTGCCTGGGACGTTAGCCAGAGCATTGTCCCAAAAAGAGAATTGAGAGGAGGAAGGGTCTTTGTAACTGGCACTGGCGAGGTGTGCAGTGTCCAGGCGTCCATTGCGCTTCCTGGAAGCCCCAGCTTGGTGAAAGTGATCTCTGGGAGCTGTGGACAGCTGCCCGCAAAAAAAAAAAAAAAAAAAAAAGCCAGCCACCCGCGGTGGTTGAGTAGGAATATCGGCCTGGGATATCCAGTGAGGATACCAGCAAGGTGAAGCTGGTGTCACAGGAGGAGGGGACAGAGTACCATATAAGTTTCAGAGGATCCCTATAGATAAATGGGGGCGGGGGTGTGTGAGTTGATCCCAGCTAGTTGAAACTTTCCCGAGGTCCCATTTTTTGAGGGATCTCCCCTGTTCTCAAAAATGAAAGTTACCCTTGACAGATTAACCATCCAAAAAAAAAAAAAAAAAGTTGGTGTTTCAGATAATAGCTTCACATACAGTTTCACAGAGCCTCCTAAGAAAAGACTTTATGTTAGCTTTCGAACACTTAGATCTCTGCATAGTTCTCTACAGATGCACTTGAAAGGAAAGGCATAGGGTTGGATTTTGCCCTCCAGGGAAACTGGAGAGGTGAGGCGGGAAAGGTTTCCTTCCTGCAGAAGGCACAGGTGCTCCACCTGTTGTGGTGCATAGATGCCTTTGCATGTGGTTAGACAGCTGGATTCTATGTAAGGAACTCTGTGTGGTGAGATAACAAGGGACTTCTTATGTTAAATATGGTAGTTTGGGCTAGTTATTGCTCAGAAATGAAAGATCCTGAAAGTAAGATTTTAATAGCTAGGACTATTAGGTGGGGATTTAAAAGGTGACAAAGCAGAAAAGACACAGGAAGAAAAGTCTTGAGTTTGAATACCACGAAATCATTTTTGTATAAAAATCATTCAGTGGGTCTCTAAACACATAGAACAGGGCTGATACTATAGCTGACTGGTAGAGCAGTTGCCTAGCATGCACAAGGTCCTGGGTTCAACCTCCAGCACTTCAAAAATAATAAAAATTTGTTAAAAGTATAGCACATGTATTTGAACCATCCCTCTGACAACTGACAGAAGTTCGTTGCTGAAGAAGTTAGTAGTATTTGCTGAATAATGCTATAAGTGACTTCTGATATGTTAGGCTAAATATGTATGAAGAAATGTAAACAACAGTGCTTATTTTAAATTATCTACTAAAACAGTTATTCCTTCACTAACCATTCTACTTAAATGCTGCCAGAACATGTTTGTCACCTTTGTTGTGATAGGGCATTAGATGTCTTCAAAACTTATAAATTCAGAGTTCTTAGCTTTTTAGCTTATTGAAGCCATTCAAAGAACATATTATGCCCCCCAAAATGAAGAAGCCAGGGATGGCCCATTATTCTGTTAAGCCAACTTTTTTCCATCATTGTCATACTCTTCTGGGAGCATACTATTTTGTAGATGTGTCTATTTTAAAACACTTTATCTCATTAAATTTCTGTAACACTATTCATAGTGCTTATTATGTGCCAAGCATTGTTCTAAGCACTTAAAGATTCAGTCCTCAAAACAGCCCTATGAATGCTATTTTATAGATTGGGAAACTGAGGCACAGAGAGCTTAAGTGCCTTGAGCAGGATCACAAATCCCATAACTAATAAATGACAGAGCCAGGATTTGAGTTCAGCTATTCTGGCTTCCACACCTATACCCCTAACCATTACATCTGTAGCATCTCCCCAAACTCCATTTAATTCAAAGAGGCCCATGTTTGTTACAGAATTGGTAACCTCTCTGTAAACTACAGCAAGGTTTAATCCAAAGCAAGGAGCCTGAATCCTTTTTCTAGAGGAATGCAGTGCTGATGGGAAGTTCCCCTGTCTATTTCAGCCCACCAAGTTAGATAAAGTTCAAAGTGATATGTAAGCAGAGCTTAACTTCAAACAGCTAAGGACAGAGTCCTCAATAGGCTGATAAATCTGGTACATATGATTGAGTAGGAGAACTAGATTCCAGCCATGTGCCATACTTCCAGCATAGACATCTAGAAGCTCTTCAGTCAGAAAGATGTTGTATGCCAATGTTCTTATGGGCCTAAGGAAATAAAACCAAAACACCTGCCTAAGAGGAGTTTAGGATTTATTATAGTTGGGGACCCCAGGCCCTTGAACTAGTGCATGAACAAGACAATAAAATAAAATGCTCAATTGAGCCATGTGGTAATTAGAAGAGGCCAGCCTATAATAAGGTGCTAATTGTGCAGGCCAGGCATCTAGTGCAAGAGGGCGAGAACTGCTGCTAGCTGCTAGCCATGAGCCGGTAATAATAACATTATAGAGAAGGAGTAAATCTGTCCCACCCAGCTTTGGTTAATTACAGCTATAAAAGTCAGTTACAGAAGAGCTTCAGGGCAGAGCTGAGTCTGTGGTGCTGAAATTGCAAAGAGCTCTTAAAATTCAACAGGTAATATATTTTATTCCCAGTCTTAAGTAGACATGGCCAAGTTTTAGCCCTCTTCCTTTGTATTTTCACTATTAGCCTGGTACCCTAGTGAACTACTGTTTTAAACACTTTGCGCTTGTCCTGCCTGTACCTTGTTTTAGAGAATACCAGATATAAATAACCTGTTCTAGTCTGACAGACAGGTCTGTCTATCTTGTTATAGACTTTATAACTTGGGATTACAGCAATAGAAAAATTGATAGCAGCATGGGTAAGCTTATTCCTGATTACAGGAAGGCTGTTCAAATGTGTTTCATTTTAAGAGGCTGGCAGGGTGCTTCCTATGTCTCAATAGGGCATGTGTAAGAAAAGGAGGTCATACATCCTGGTTGCCAAATGTAGAAATATTTAAACACACACCCTGATAGTCATACAAAAAGTAAGAGTCTGAAGTAAATATGAAGGCTGCTATCTCAATATTGACCTCCTGGGGAAGTGTTTTTGCTTTTTTAAAATATTTTATTAGAGACAGAGTCTCACTGAGTTGCCCAGGGCCTTACTGAAGCTGGGTTTGAACTCACAATCCCCCTGCCTCAGCTTTCTGAGCTGCTGGGATTACAGGCGTGCACCACTGTGCCTGCCCCAAATAGCCATTTTTTAAGTACACATGGATTGAACAGTAAATTTGACCCAAGTTGTCTTTTATATATATATATATTTTTTTTTTTTCCTAGTTGTAAATGGACACAATACCTTTATTTTATTTATTTATTTATTTGTGATCCTGAGTATCCAAGCCAGTTCCTCACACATGCTAGGCAAGTGCCTCACCACTGAGCTACAAACTCAGCCCCTGTTTTTGGCATTTTAAAAAATCATTTGCTCTCCTCTTTGGAAACAGTTTTTTGGAGATAAATAACCAGGCATTCCTGGCTGTCAGTTGTGAAGGTGAGAAGGCTAGAGGTACGTACTCTAAATTTAATTATTCATCCCAACACAACTGAAATGCTGGGAAATTTCCACCTTAGTCTCCTCTAAACCATAGGCTTCAGGGTATATAAAGACTCGATGATTAAACTCCTTAGATTTTCTGTGCTACCCAAGACATAAATGTCTCCTATTAGGGAAAGTGGGGATAGAATATATTTGGGTGAGATCCATTTTTTACCTTAGCAAAGTGAGTCAGTGTAGTGGGACAAGTACATTTCTGGCCACAGTCCTGCTGCAGTAAGTCTTGACTTTGACATGCAAAGTGTGTCTTTTTAAACCAAGTATTTGTAACAGAGAATCCAGAAAGACGGGTTGTTTAGGAAGATAATCATCAATGGTGAACAGACAACTGGGTGTCTAGTCCAAAGATTTGGGCTTTGTCATTAACTTACTTTGTGACTTTAAGCAAGTCAGTTAACTTCTCTACGCCCCATTTTAACTTCTATCTTGTCAGGTTGTAAAACTCAAAGTAGTTTCTGGATATGCAAATATTGAAACAGTGAAAAATGGCCATGTTTAACTTTAGGTTTTTAAAACTTCCCTCATTTGTCACTTTGTAATACTGGATATTTTTTTTTTCTTTATTTCTTTTTTTTTTTTTTTCCTCTTTTAATGCTTTTACAAATCCTTGTGTGGAGGGCTGACTTTCAATAGATTGCAGCTAGGGAGCTGCTCTGCTAGGTAGAAAACCCCGATCCAGAAGCAGGTCGTCTAGGAATGGTTTAGTGCCATGTTCCCCATGAACATGCGTTACATGACCGGACTCGCCCCACGCCTGGACTCAAGGCGGCCAACCAGCGGAGAAGGCAGAGGACCATTTGATATATTTTGATAGTACTTTTTCCATTCTGAAAAACATTAAATGAATGAACAAAAGGAAATGGCAGTTACATGCTACACTTGATTGAAGAAACTGAACTTGTTCAGGAAGAATGCTAACAGTTACCAGTCTTAACAGTTACTAATCACAGAGACTGTTACTAGTGAATTTCTTTTTTAATGTTAGCAAATAATAGGATGAGGAAGTTTAGGGAAGGTTTTGATGAAAATATAAAATCCAAGAAGTTAACAAAGAAAATGGCCTCAAAGGGGCTGGGGTTATGGCTCATTAGTAAAGGATTGGCCTAACACGTGTGACGCACTGGGTTCAATCCTTAGCACCACATAAAAAAAAATAAAGGCATTGTGTCCATCTACAACTAAAAAAGAAAATGGCCTCATAGAATCTCAGCCTTTCGAGGGACGTTAGCAGTTAGCTTGGTCTCTCCCCTTGTTTTATAGAGTGAGGAGACTAAGGCCTCGGGGGAGGTTAGTGAGTGGTAGGATTGAAAACAAAACTCTGGCCTCTTGACTCCAGGGCATCTTCATTCTGTTTAGCACTGGCCTTCCACCTTTCTCCAGAGGTTCTACTTATTAGACATTTAGCAGATGTCAGTCAGAGAGCCCTTTTCTCACCTGGTCTTATTTTGTTTTGGTTTATTTATTTTATTTCTCTCTGGGGTGCTGAGGATGGAACCCAGGGCCTCGCACATGCTAGGTAAGTGCTCTTCTACAGCCAGGGACTGTGTTTCTGTAGTGCACACTGCAGACTAGTTTCCATGGTCCCAGGTTCCTCCCAAGGCTCCCCTCTTTCAATCTTTGATTACAGTGCATGGGATCATCAGAGACCTGAAAGCCAGTGGTTCTTTCTTGAAGGCTGATACAGTTGTAATAACTGGTTCTTCCTCTTTCTAGCTATTTCATAGCCCTCTAAGCACTTCTGCTTTTAGCTCCTAAAAAATTCAAGCTCTTGCTTGGGTGATGTCACAGTGGCTGTGTATCTGCACATGGCACAATGTGGGGCCAGGTGCTATTCTCAACACCCTCAGGTGGGAACTTTTGCTGGTTGGTCTCTGCCTAGAATGGGTGGGCTTCTCTCAGAAAAAGCAGTATCCCAGTACTTGGACTCACAGGAACTATTTCCCAGCAGAAGCAGATTGTAGGGATTCAAACTTAGATGACTCTCTTGGCTGAGGCTTCATGACCCTCCTACCTCATAGCTTAGGGCAGGATCAGTCTTCTAAATGCTGGCTGCTGTTCAGCCAGGACCCGCCTTAGAGTCCAAATGCTTCTGTTCAGGCCTGTGGCCTATGAACACTGATGCATGCAGCCCATCCGATAGTACCATCTCTGCATCACTGTGTGTGGAAAAGATAGCCAAACTGTAAGTAACCCAGGTCACTGGTGGAAATGTTGACACTCCTCCCCTTTTATTTTTTAGCTATTGGATAAAATTTAGAGGTTGTAGTGAGTAGTTAAGAAGCATGTTCTGGGGTATATCATGGCATTGGGGATGTATCCTATCTCCACCATTTCCTGGAGGTGAGAACTTAGGCAATCTTTCTGTGCTTCAGTTTTCTCATCTCTTAAAGGGAGTGGGAAACTGGGGGTTTATACCTACAAGATAGAGTAGATGTGCCAATCAGACAGGATGAGGCGTGGCTAGCATGCAACTCAGTGCCTGGCAGATTGTAGACATTCAGGAAGAGTCTGGGCCCCACCCTACATTCAGCATACCCTACTCTGGCAACAGACAAGCAAAATGTCCATCTTAAAACCTACCCTGAGAGAAGCAGAAGGCAGTCCAGGATCAAATGAGATTGCGCATTTGATTATAAAGGGTTTCACCAACTATGAGAATCACAGTCATTGATTAAGTTTTCTTGGGTAGCTGGATCAGTAATTTGTTGTTGCCTTTATGAAGATTTGCCTCCTGGCTTGACTTCCTGCAAGGAAGAGTGAATGCAAGGACATGGCAGCTAATTAAACCCACCTTTAGCTGGAGAGCAGGTTAGCCAACTCTGAATAATTTTATGGAAGGCCCACTGGCTTCTCCAAGCTGGGCCAGAGTTTGGCAGAGCTGGCTAATCCTTGCAGTGTTTCCAACAGACTGTGTACCTGAGGGCCCAAGTGTTTGAGGTAGCCCAGGGGTGTCGTGCTTTTTTGAAGAACCAGGAGCCAGAAGTAAAATAGCTTCTGGAAGAAGGAATGCTCTGGGGGATGTGTGTGTGTGTGTGTGTTTACGAATAAATATTATGGGCTCCCAGGAACTAGTGGAAGGAAAGTCTGCTTCAAGTATACATCTTGAGTTTAAAAAAAAAAAAAAAAAAAAAAATCAGAGATTAGAGATCCAGTCTACCCCCTCACTTTAGAGATGAAGATCTAAAACTAAGTTGGAGTGATGTCCCCGCAGATACTCAGATGTATGTGAAGCAGTAGGAAGTAGAACTCCTGTTTCCTGCTTGGTCATTCTTCCCCTCCCCCACTTGGATCAAAAGCAGCCATGTGCTGTGCTCAGAAGCCCTGCTCTGGGCTGTGATGGCAAGCAGAGCTGATTTTGAATCCTGGCTCTAGTGCTGCCTCCCTCCGTGTGACCTTGGGAATATTACCCCAAACCTCTGAGTGGCTCTTTCATCTCTGCATTAGAGAATAATGCAAGTGGCTGGCCTGGGTTGTAAGAATTAAAGCAAGCTGCTTTGTGTGAGTCCTGAAGCATGACCGGCATTCATTTAATGTTGGTACCCTTCCTGTGGACTGTACTGCAGGCTTTGCCTAAAGCTTACAATTTAGATAAAACTTTTAGTAAATATAAATGGCCAGTCCCTGAGTTCCACATCTGTAGAACAGAATTTGACTAAAATCTGTTAGATGGTCTTTAATGTTCCTTCTAGCTGAAAAATTCTGACTCAGATAGTGATTATTTTACCAGTCAGTCTTGTGTGATCTTGTTTAAAGTTGTCTCAATATTTCTCATCATTGCAACATATGATATCCCACACCCATAAAAAAAAGAAATTAGAACATGTTCCCCAAACGAGTAGCAGTTTCAACTGATCTCCAATGTTTGTGACACGTATTATGTCACACTATATGTGGGTGTGTATTTTTTAATAGACTCGTGAATCTGGGAGATGATTTAAAAAAAAAAAAGCCAATTGTAGTAAAATAGTTGCAGTAAGTAAAGGAACTGTTAGCCTCTCATCTGCCCAAATCCCAAACTTTTTTTTTTTTTTTTTTTTTTTTTTTTTGAGAAGACCATCATTGTTAGAAATCTGAGTGTGTATTGTTAGAAATCTGAGTGTGTACAAGAATGGGTTTTAGAAGCAAGTGATGATTTATGAGGCAAGAAGGAAAATGGAGATTACTGACCTACTTCCTGACTTCTTCATGAACTTTCACATGCTTAAGGTCTGAGTTACAGCTACAACTTGTTTTTTTTCCTTGAAAGTGTTTTGTTAAAGGTTGAGTACAACAGAGGTAAGAAGCAGGCAGAAGACAGACCCTTCTGTAGACAGAGAAACAATGTAGACTTTGTGCAGCTGCTGTGAAGCAGGCCAGCTTGCTCTCCCTGTGCCTTCCCTGGCTGCCAGGACGTGATGTAGGAGATAAGGCACCTTTCCTTGGTTGAGCTCTGTACCACACCCCTTACTTTTTTGAGAAAGTTTAGTGACTCATTTGATTTCTTTATGAAATATTTCCAACCTAGTGATTCACGGTTCATTCTTTGTTTTTCTGAGATTCATCTAAAATGGGCATACATTTTACAATCTTTTTGGATCCTCATATAAATTTAAATTAATTTAGTTCAGGTAAATTAATTTTCTGCTTGACCAGATTCATATCTTAAGCTTTAGGACCTGGGCCATTTACTCATCTTGTGGATACTTTTATTTTGTAAGTTGATCACTCTAAAATGTCAGAAACCCTAAGAGAGTCAAATATCATATGTTTGGTTTTCAGTTTCAATGTATTGAGTGTTTTTTGTTGTTGTTTGGTTTTTGGTGTTTGTTTGTTTTAATTGAGTGGTTTTTAACACTGGAAGTGGGTTAAGCACCATATTCTTTTTGTTTTGTTTTTTGGTACTGGGGAGTGAATCCAGGGGCACTTAACCACTGAGCAACATCTCCAGCCCCCCCCCCCTTTTTTTTCAGTTGTAGTTGGACACAATACCTTTATTTTACTTATTTATTTTTATGTGGTGCTGAGGATCGAACCCAGGGCCTCTCCTGTGTTAGGCAAGTACTCTACCGCTGAGCCACAACCTCAGCCCTCCAGGCCTTTTTTGTGTTTTATTTAGAGATAGGGTTTCACGGAGTTACTTAGCCTTGCTAAGTTGCTGAGGCTGGCTTTGAACTCACAATCCTCCTGCCTCAGCCTCCGGAGTTGCTGGGATTACAAGCGTGCATGGGGCGCAGCAGCACCATATTCTTAGCAGAATTTAAACTATAGAAGTTTAATGTTATAAGTGAATTTCAAATGAGAATTTTTATAGAAATATCAGAAAATATGCTACCCTGTTTGAGTTGACATTTTAAGGATGAATTGAGTTACTTAACTGGTAACAATTAATTTGGGCAGGAGTTTAATGTTTAAGTCAAGTTCAAGAGGATACCAGACCAGCCCTACCCTCCAACAACAGTCTAACTCAATGCTAGATTTATTGAAAATTTATATATTCACTTGAAATAAGTTTGGCTTAAATCAGAAGTCTCCTATTTTGGAGTTTCTACTGGCTTGCTGATGCTCCTGACAGCTGTTAAGGAGTTGATGAAAATGAATTTCAACTACATAGTTCTTACTCATAGGCACTCAGAAAATTTAATCCACCAATGTTTGTTTTAAGTATTTGATCCTTGTCTCTAAATCAAGGGAAAATAGTTCTCTCTGATTTTGAGTTTGTTTAACCATCTGTGCTCAGATGCTTCACACAGGCCTTCAAACATGGACAGCTTCATTGCCCTTTGTTAATGCCACTTTAATCTATACAATCCCCAAATCTGCTTGTATCCTATTCATAAGTGCACAATGTGAGTGGGTGTGGTGCTTTAGAAAAATAATCCTCACAGAGTACTTTGAAGTGCTTCTAGGGATTTTATATTGGATCAGTGACTGCAGTATTAACATCTTATCCCAGGCAAGCAGGGGAAGTAGGACTTTTTGGCAATCTGAGAGAACCAGGGACCCTTGAGATACTGGCAGAGAAAAAAACAGTAATTTGGGATCATCAGTAAATCTAGTGCCGAACTTTTATATTTTATGTGACAATCATGCCTTTGACACCTGTATCTACAGCATGGACTGTGGGCTGGTTTTTTTAGGCCATGTAATAGATTTGTAGGCATTTGCCCTTCATTCAGCCAAGACAACTAACCACAGGCACTATTGCTGGATTCTGCCCATCATTATTAGTCAATAGTGGCCCAGTGGCCCTGGCCAACATGTCAGTGGGCCACGGTGGGATGGAGCCTTCGAGCTTGACTGTGGTGCCAAACCTTTTGAGCTCAAACCCTTCGATCTGTCCAGCCATGGATAGGCAGCATGGGAATTTAGTCATAAGTGCTCTCCCTCAGAGCTGACACTCTTTGGTCTCACATTGTTCAAACATGGAACGTTCTGGTTTTTTAAGGAGTCAGTCCACCTACTTCAGTCCAGTTCCTAGGATTCCTGGGGCCACTCTTTCGGAAGCCTTTGTGTCTTTCTGTCTGGTTTAGTAAACGAACATGCTTGTGGTCATCTCTAATGAAGTGTGTGTGTGTGTTTTACATAGATCTGGAGACAATTCTCTAAACCAGAAGTAGTTTTGTTTTTGTAGAAAATTAGCACTAATTTCAGTCACTTCGTGGCTTTGACTTCTGAAACTCTAGAGAGGAACTCTAACTAATCTCCTTAGATTTACTTCACCCAGCCTTCAAAGGGCCTGGCATCATTATTCTGACACTATATCTTACCACCAGGATTGCTACCTCTGTGGAGCTCGAACTCCTCTGAATCTGTGAATCCTTTTCTGCTAGGACTTCTTCTTGTGTGTGTTCTAATTAGTTTTACATGATAGCGGATCGCATTTTGACTTGTTATACACAAATGGAGCATAACTCTTCATTTCTCTGGTTGTACACAATGTGGAGTTGCAACACATGTGCAGTCATACATGTATCTAGGATAATGATGTTCATCTCATTCCACCATTGTTCCTGCCCCCATTCTCCCTCCCTCCCCTTTGCCCAAAGTTTCTCTATTCTCCCTATGCCACCCACCCCACATTATGGATCAGCATCCACTTATCAGAGAGAACATTTGGCCTTTGGTTTTTAGGGATTGGCTTACTTCACTTAGCATGACATTCTCCAACTCCATCCATTTACTTGCAAATGCCATAATTTTATTCTCTTTTAATGTTGAATAATATTCCATTGTATATATGCACCACAGATTCTTTTTCCACTCATCTGTTGAAGCCTAGTCCTTGATCTATACCTAAAGGACTTACAATATTATAGTGAGACAGCCACATCAATGCTCATAGCAGCTCAATTCACACTAGCTAAACTGCTAGGACTTCTTTACCCACAAAGCTTAGTCCCTTTACCTCTCCAAGTCTCACTGTACTCTTCTGACAGCTAGGAAAAGTAATTACTTTGACTAATGGATTACTAACACAAAGAAGTTGAATCTTTTTTAATGCTATAAGACAGTTATCCAAAAAAAAAAAAAAAGTAAGTTGCTATAATTAAAATTACAAAATGTTCGTTGTTCTCAGTCTTTCCTTGGAAAATTGGTAGCTACTACGAGGAACAGAAAACCCAATACCACCAAAATAAGACTCCATTCTGTTGTGTTAGTGTCTTCCTGGACTCATGGCCTCTGGGCTTAGCCTTTTGCTCTGTCTTGCCTTGTCCTGGTTGAAATCCCAGTTCATTGCAAAATTCAAAAACTTTCTAACACATAGCTTTCTCCTACCTTTAAAACTTCATTTCCATCCTAACCCTGTCCTTTCAGCAAAATCTGTGTGTGCACAGACTGCACGAGGTCCTGGACATCCAGCCCCACCACTGTCTCTGCCAGGCTATCCTATCCTTTGTCAAAGATGCTCAGATCCCTTCAGAGGTCCTTACCATGAAAAAGTGTTTAATCTCACCTCTGGGTGGTGGTTTTTGGTTTGTTGTCTTGATATTATTTGCCCCTTTGTTTAGCTATTAGTCACCTATGGGTTAGCATTGTTGTGGCTATGTCTGTCTGATTTATATATGATTCACTCAAAACTATTGATTTGGGCCCAAACTCATGCCAGATACTAAGCTACAGAGCTAGACAAAATGGGATATATAGATTAGTAGGAAAAAAACTAACAAGACTAGTCTTTAACTAGAGTGGTAGCTGGAGGAGGGAAATAGCAGGACCTGCACAGAGCAGCACACACATTATTGTCCTCATCTCTCCTCAGGTGAGCTCCGAGCATATAGTTCCTTGCGTTTAGTTCCTGCACCATGAATGCCTTTTTGAATTGAACTAAATGCAGAGTTGAAGACTTTAGAGAGGAAATGGGGCAAGGGGATGGGATGGAGAGGGCAGGGAGGGGAGACTGATGGAAGCTGTCCCTCCGAGGCATTGGGAATCTGAGACCCACCAGCCAGCTCGTGGGTCTGCCCCACAGACCTGAGCAACCAGTTCTGCTCCGCTCCTCAGAAGAGAGGCATCCTTGGCAAAGAGCTGCTGCTGAACCCCCAGATTGGGAGTTTCTCTAATTCAAAATAGAATAGGTAAAGGGACTGTATTTGTTGTTGTTGTTGTTATTGTTAGGGACATGATGAAGGGAATGTGTACAATTTGTTTCAAGGTAGGATCCCCCCCATACTTCTTACATGTCCAGTTGGCTAATTTAAGGGAAAAGTCCTTATTGGAAAGCCACTTTCATTACTTTGGGGAGTCCTGGAGTTAAGTAACTATTTTATAACAGCATGCCCTGCTTGATACCAGTTGGGGCATTTTGAGACTCTAAAGTGTGGGTTGGCCCAGTTCATACTTGGCTTCTGGCTCTGCCAGGTGCACCCTTGACTGAGTCCTTTTCCAGATCACAGTTTCTTGTGCACCGATGAGGGTATTGGGAAATAGCTCCCCTTGGGCATACACTCCTTGGTTTCACATTATTCAAACATGGAACGTTCTGGTTTTTTGAGGAGTCAGTCCACCTACTTCATGCTACTATTCGGTATATCCTTCACCATCTGCAATATGGCCATAGCTCTGAAAGTAAGCAGAAAAGGCCTCCAGGAGATGGCTCTGGGCTCACAGAGCTCATGCATTCATTTAATGAACACATGTATTAAATAGCTATTATGTGCCAGGAACTGGGCTAATAACAAGGCAGGGCCTCCAGTCCTCGAGGACTGAATGAAGGTAGAGCATAGCAGGTGCACCTTGAAGAATCTGTACCTAAAATGAGTACCTTCCTTTACAAAGCAACAACAGGATTTTATTTTATTAGCTTTTCCAGCTCATAGCCAATTAAAAGTAGTAAACAGAGAATGTGTTGATAACTGTAAACACAGAAATGACAATAGTTGTAATGAAGGAGGAAGACAAAGAACCATACAAAGAAGTTGCTAGAATTTCAGTCTGAACAGACCATTTGATGTGAGGCCGAGACCTAGTGAATCTCTGTAGCCCCTGAGGACATCATTGCCTGATGCACTCCAGTAATTTATGTTCCTGGTAATGACTCTTAATAATTCTGGAAGAAATGGTAAGATAGAAACAACTATAATTCCTTCCTTTCTTCCTCCCTCTTTCTCTCTCTCTCTCTCTCAAATTTTTTTCTTTAGTTGTACTTGGACACAATACCTTTATTTTATTTATTTATTTTTATGTGGTGCTGAGGATCGAACCCAGCACCTGGTGCATGCTAGGCGAGTGCTCTACCACTGAACCACAACACTCTTCTTAAATTTTTATTTTTGAGATTTCCATCTTAACCACCCAAATGGTTAAAATGTTTCTGCTTCAGAACAAGTCAGTTACCTGGGAAATCTATTTATGTGGAAGAGCATAATCCTCAGCAAAACTGTGCGCATGAAAAATAACTCTGGTGTGGTCAAGGCATTGCCATGTATCCAACCAAGAATGAGCAACTGTTGAAGGATAGAATGTAGTCAGCTACTCTGAATATACTGTGAGCCTAACTTAATCACTGAAAGAGTCTAAAGAACACTTGCTCTAAAATATATTCTTAGTGATCATGTATGAAAACCACACCATTTTTCATCATTGAAGTGCAGTTTGGTAGAACTCACAGCTCTGGGGAAGATGGCCCTTAGGCTGCAGAAGACAAGGGGCTGCCACAGAGGAGGGGGTCTGGGTGGGGATGATTTGTAGCTAACCATCTTCATCACACTGAGCTGTCCTGAAGGGGAAGGAGTTATGGTGGATCTGTCATTTGGTGAGTGACCACAGTTCAGAACCAGTGGTCAGTAAACCTTTCTTAACAAGAGAGAGTAAGTACGTCAGACTGGCAGATTATGTGGTCTCTACCAGTTACTCCACTCTTGCCATTACAGTGCAAAAGCAGCCAGAGATAGTTCATAATCAAACAGTGTGGCCATGAGCCATTAAGACTTTATTGGTTTGAGCCTAAATGTAATTATTGGAACAGAGATGATATACATACAGATCTGTATGGCAGTAGGAAAACTGAAAGAGTGACTGCATCTGGGGGTAGTCAAAGATTGGGCCTCAGTCAGCTTTTGATCCACTATGGGATATCAACTTGACATGGTAGGGGAGGGGAGCACTGATTTTGGCTGGATGGAATTTAGGGTTTTAGAATTTGCTGGGTACAGGTCAAGGTTTGGACATTCCTGGTCTCTGATCCCCTACTGTTATGCTTCAGGCTTTAGAAGGTAGGCCCACTGTCCAAATGTCTTTTGGTTGTCACTGTCAACATTAAATTGTTCGTCTCCTCTGGAGAGCACAGAGTTGCTCTGTTAGAAAATTCTGGTTGATGGACCATCAGGAACCACTGCTTCAATCTACTTGATAATTATTCCATATACGTCAAAGCTTCTTATTCCCAGCACTGGGCACTTAACATGTGATTCATTGTTCCATATTTGTGGAGTTGAATGTTCCTTTGGTCAAGTCCTGCCTTTCAGCCATTAATTCTCTGCCACTTTGGGGTGGGAGGGGTTGGCTTTATTGTTCTTGATAGTCTGTGCAACTGTTGACCCTAGAATGTCCACCATTTTGAGGAATAGTTGCTGCTCTGCCATCTCAGCTTTCTGGACTTGTTCTTACTTTTCCTGACTGTCCTATATTCAATCCAGATGCTCTTTTTGTGAGGTGAAGGCAATGGAAGAAGAAGGAAAAGTGGGAGAAAGGGTCAGGACAGTCCAATATGACCATTGCAAGCCTGCCCTTGCCCTTCAGCACACATGTGGCCAGTGTGGCTTTCGAGGGATTTCCTCTGCTGTGTAATGACTTGAGTTCCTAAAAAGCTTGAGTTGCACTTGCCTGCCCCAGGTCCACTACAGGTGGCTTTTCCATGGTACCTACATCTGGTGGTTAACTCAAGCTGTCACAGTTTGTGAGGAACCTGGTTGCTGATGCAGTGAGCGAGAAAGTTTAAGATAAAGAGATGGAAGAGAGGGATCTGTGCTTTCTGAACCTTGTAGCACATGTTGAGAATCTGTGTGGACATCAGTCTTTTCATTACTATCTTCAGAGACTCAAGTTACAACTACTAGGAGGAAAGGCTGTTTACCCAATGCTTCTTTCTCTTTCCTGGAGAGAATATATGTACAGTCTGTGAGCAATTTGGTGTACCAATTTCCTCCATTCATCACAAGCACCTCCACCAACTCCCCCACCAGCAGCCCTGGTAGGAGATGGCCAGGGCTGGAATGTGACAGGCTCACAAAGCCCCATGGCCAGGTGGTGGGACACATCTTTGAATTCACTAACATTCTCTACCCTTTGCCCCATTATATATAAGGAGACCAAAACTCAGAAATTCTGTCTCTTGTCCTGGAAAAATACATCATTTTGGTTAATCAGGTAAAAAGCCTGACGTTCCCCACTCTGTTTACCTTTATCATCAGCTTGGTAGTGCAGTGAGTTAGAATGTCTTCATGGTTGTGCCCTGACACTAGCCCTAGCTAACTACTGCTTTTCCTCTACTCATCCCTGTTGCCCCAAACAGCTTCAGTGTGGGCCCCTGGGTTTTCCATGCTATAAAGGCAGCAGCGTTTCTGCTGGAGAGTTTTCCCGCAGCGTTTGCTGTTCCTCCAATCCCACCCCTTCCCTGTCTTTTATGTCAAAATCTGAACTTATCTGCTGAAGCACTGCCTGCCCAGCGGAGCCCCGATAGCCAAAGAAGACTAGGTTCTGGTCCTCCCCCTAGGTGCTGCATCTGCCACTGTGCTCCAGCTGACCTCTGGCCAGACATTTGCCCTTTGGAGGCTCCCTCTTCATTATTTATCATGTGAAGGTTTGGGGCAAGGCAGGCCTATTTCAGAAAGACTAAGTTAACTCTCAGCAGTAGGAAAGACAACCAGTACTTTAAGTGAGCAAGGTGTTTAGGCAGCATTTCTACAAAGATTTACACACAGATACTTCTGGCTCACTTTGGAAAGGAAATTTTGACAAGTCTCCTTAATGATAACATCAAGTTTCTGGGTTCTTTTCCTCTTTCAGATGCCAGTATGGACAGAATAGCTTATGATGCTTATCCACACCCACCACTTTCGAGACATTGAGCGCAAGCCGGAATACCTCCAGCCGGAGAAGTGTGTCCCACCTCCCTACCCTGGTCCTGTGGGAACCATGTGGTTTATCCGCGACAGCTGTGGCATCGCCTGTGCCATCGTCACCTGGTTTCTGGTCCTCTATGCAGAGTTTGTGGTCCTCTTTGTCATGCTGATTCCATCCAGAGACTATGTATACAGCATCATCAACGGAATTGTATTCAACCTGTTGGCCTTCTTGGCCCTGGCCTCCCACTGCCGGGCCATGCTGACGGACCCCGTGAGTATGTCTGGGCTTGTTTTGACCAGCCCACACTCTCCTCCTCTGGCCCTGACATGGCCAAAGCCTGCATGCTCCCCCTGGACCTCGGGAATGTGGAGAACAGAAGGGCCAGGGTTGGCTGGGAAAGTGGGTCCCTCCATGTTAGAGTTCATGGGACTCTGGGGGAAAGAGGCCAGCATCTGTATTACAGCCTGTCTCAGTTGAATGGTACCATCTGTGCATTGATGTACACCTTAATTGAGCTACTGCAGGAAGGGGTTTGTCTGGGGGAATCTATCCTCTGGTTCAAATCAGTCCTCTGTCAGGTAACTTTGGAGACTGGAGTGAGAAGGTTGGAGCAAAAAACATGTTAGGTGTCTGGTCAGGATGCGAAGATAGGATAGGAGCTAGGTGGGCTTGAAATTAAAGCTACACCCAGTTCTAGGAACCTGCACAGATATGGTTTTTACTGTGTGTGGGTAAGGTTCTCTTTCCTGAAAATCTGGACAAGCCTGTTTTGGGCAGCAGCCAGTGCTTCTTGGTGAATATGTGTGAGTAAAACAGAGGTGATCTGCTCAGTGACCTAACCACCAGTACCAAGCTGTGCAAATGGCTATTGAATGTTTTTACACCCTAGAATTAGACCCTCCATTCCTGTTTCTACTCATTTTCTTGTATAAGAAAAGCCAGAGGATTAAGTTATTTGATAAAGACCTCTGTAGCTCAAATTGTTTCAATGTGTGGGATGTGTTTAAGTTAGGAAAGGGAAAACATTGCTAATAACACACACAAATTTTGTTTCTGTGAGCCCCCAAAAATATAGTAAAGATGATGTCCTGAGCTAGTTTTCTTCTCAAAGGGCTCCATTTCCTGCTGGTTTAGGTGGCAGATTGTTAACTGTCCCAAGGGAAGCTGGCTTTCCTAGCTCAGTTACATGTCAGTGACTGGTCCAGACAGGGCCCCTTCTGTGCACGTGCCTCAGGGAGCTCACACACACTGGCATCATAGGTAGGGGCCTCTTTGTCCAGGGTTGGTGCTGCTTACAGGATCGCCAGGCAGTCATCAGCTGCAGGAAACAAAGCATGTGGTTATGCCTAAAAGTGCCCCCAGACACAAGGGTATGAAAGTATCAATTTGGTCATATTGAAAACAAGTATTCAGAAAATCTTACGATGCCTTGCTATTGGGGGACACAGGAGTAAAAGACATTGTTTTGCTCAGCATATAGTTTACTGTCTATTAAGCTCCCAGTGCTGTTCTGCCCTTAGGGTGTCCTCTTTCTAGGAGAAAAGAAGCAAGGGCAGCTGCAGATGATGAAGGCTGTGGCAGAAGGAAGCATGGTTCATGGTTTGTGGTGGAAGAACAGGGAGGAGATTAGCCAAGCTAGGTGGGGGTGACTGCCTGGAGAGGAAGTGGTGCTTCAGCCAATTCTCATCAGAGCAATGGCTGTTGGCAGAGGAAGTGGAGGGTGATAGAGCAGGAAGACACGGGCGACATTCCAGGCAGAGGGACCTGTACAGACACAAGCACGCCAGGAGTGTGGCTCCAAGGCAGCCAGGCATTGTTGGGAATGGTGGAACCTTAGGAGGAAAATGGTGTGGGTTGGTTGGTAATGGTGGGTGTTGAAGGAGGGTAGAAGTTGGATGATGACAGGTGGTCAAAAGCCCCTGAGGATTTTAAACAAAAGAGTGACAAAATCAGATTGTCATTTTACAAGGATCACTCTGGCAGTAGTGCAGAGGAGCTCTGGGAGACACTGATGGATCGAATAAAATGAATGGTCATGTGTATTGAGTGCCTGCTCAGTGAGAAGTTCCTTTCTGAGCAGTGAGAGCAAGACAGACAGAAATCTCTACTTGAAGGTCACATTCTAGTGAAGCAATCTGGCAGCGAAGACATTATTGAATGACATTATTGTAATGTTGGAAGAACATAAGTTCTTTAAAGATGGTAAAACAGTGTGACTAGGGTGATGTGGTGACTTTAAAGGGGGACTGTATTCAATCAAGGTAATCTGGGGAGGCTTCTCCTCAGTCAGGCCATTTGAGCAGACCTGAATGACGAGAAGTTGCAGGATCTGCGGGCAGAGCCTTCCAGGCAGAGGAGAGAGTAGGTAAAAGACCCAGAGGCAGAAGCAAGTATGGCATATTTGAGAAATAGGACTAAGGCCAGGGTGACCCAAGCAAAGAGAATGTGGGCAAGGGAGTGGAGAGAGCTGCAGAGGCCAGTTACACAGGGCCTTGTCAGCCTGTGAGAACTTTGGTCTTTACAAAGGCGATGCATGATGTGCACCGTGCTCACAGTGGAGGTTCAGGGTGGGATGAGTAGAAGCAGGGGACTAGAGGAATTGTAGTAACCCAGATAAGGTGTGACAGTAGCTTTGACCAAACTGGAGGTAGTGAAGCTGCAAAGAAGCCATTGGATTTAGAGTATGTGTTAAACCACCAGCTCTTAAGTCTGGGTGCACCATAGAAGCCCTTGGAGAACTTCTAAAGTGAACTGATGCCTGGGTCCACCCGGAGAGATATGGCTCTAATAGCTCTGGAGGCAGGACCTAGGGCTTTGGGACACAAAAGCTCTCATGTGTCTCTCATGTTCAGTGAGGCTGCTGTTGAGAAGAACAGAGATTGATCAGAGAGCGGGCCTTCCAGAATCTCAGCTCCAGCAGCTGGCAAATGACTGGAATCCTTTATTGAATGAGAAAGTCCAAAAAGGAATAGGTGCTGGAGGAGAAATCAAGGATTCTGTTTTGGCCAAACTGCCCCTACATTAGGTGCAAGCAGAGATGCTAAATGGACGGTAGACAGCCAGCCTTGAACTAATGGAGGGCTGGGACTGGAGAGTGTAGTATGGAGGTTATTGCCTTATAGATGGCCTGTGAAACTAGGAAGATGGATATTGAACCATGGGAGAGGACACTTCCACCCTGGCATTCTTGCTGCCCTCACATACCTTTATTCTTTTATAAACCATATAGCAACGTGCATTCTCTCTAGGAACCTCCTCAGGCTGGCAGGACAGCATGGTTCTCACTGTAATATGTCACTCAGCTTCCAGTCCTGAATGGGTGGGAGCTGCTGCTACATCCCAAATACCAGTGAGCTGCTTATTGGTGCATTTTGTTGGTAGTCCCAAAGAAAACCAGGTCAGAAAATGAAGAATCTGTCAAATAGCTACCATAGCAGGGGAAGCAATTCAAAGCAAATCCTACAGACCAGCCATCTCAGGATCTTCATGCCACCACCTGCTTTTCAAACACCTCCAGCATATGACATCTTATGCAAAACCCAGTATGTAAAACAAGTGAAGCTGCAGAGGTGGGAGCCCTCAGGGTACCACTGAAGCACCTGGGCTTCTAAGGAGCAGAGTTGGAAGCCCAGATCTCAGATACAAGAAGATCAATTAGAGTCCCCTTTTTAATACAGCAAGGATATCTGTTTTGAGAAAGAAGGGCTCTAGGAACTCCCTGATATGATAATAATATTTTGTACTCAGGAGTTCATGTTGTGCATAATTTTTAGTAAAGTTACATCCAGAGAGTATAAACAATATATGTGTTGTGTATGATTTTTGGTTAGTGCCAAAAAAGAGGGAGAGAAGGAAATCTCTTATGTGATCTCCCATCAGACAGTTATTGTTTCACTTCCAGGTTTAACATTTTATTCCCAGTATAAATTCAGAACAGTTGCAACCACCGCAGCTTTCTGGACCTTTGAGTAGTCATTTACTCCAACGCAGCCGTAGTTGGGTCCACAGAGCTTGAGCAGAAAGCAAGAGAGGGAAATGACTCACAGATGTGTAAGTGGCCCGCTCAGAGGTGTTGCTGCCATTTGAGAGGTAAGCCCCGTAAACAGAGGGAAGAAGACAAATGGACCAGGAGGCAGGGCAGGCATCTCACTAGACCTGGCCACCTGCCAGGCCTGGCCTGGAAGCACAAGGATGTGGGCAAGGGCGTGTCAGGCTGGTATTTAATCTCATAATGCCCTCTCCTTGCCCACTGTGGGGTTGTAATGTTATCTCCGGGAATTTTCTGTGTTTCTGAAACACTTCAGGCGTTTAGAGGTCTCATGACTCCACTTGCCCTGAGGAGGCAGCCTCTTGAAGACAACCTGGACTCAGAAATCCTTATCTTGAAAACCTCTCTCTCCTTACCCGTTTCGTGATTTCTCTGCATTTTCCAGCTCCAAAACATTCTATTTCTTCATCTTATGAACTCCCCTAGGAATCCTTAAAAAATTAGGTCCAGGATAATGTCCATCTCCCAGAAGACACCTAAAGATGAGAGAGATAGCTTGCTTCTGATGGCTCTAGCTGCCAAGCATTACGCAATCACAGCAGTTGCACAAAATCTATGATTACTTTATTTTTGCCCCTTCTTTCCTTAGACCTAATCATTTACTTCACAAATTATTTCAAATCGAGATTTGAGAAAAGGAAGAATATAAATCCATTCAAATGAACCATATTGTTAAGGAAAAGAAAATTCATCTGTCTGCCTGCCATTGCACTCCCCACCAAGTCCCACCCTGTGAACACCTCACCGTAAACCAACCTCCCTAACTGTCTTAGGCCACTGAATTTATTTCACTTGCTGAATGTCATCATTGGACATGTTGGAGCTCAATTCACATGTGCAGTTGATGTTCCCTTCTGGTGTCTCTTCGACAACCTTATTGAGCACATGCCATAGTGTATAGAGCCACTTGGCAGGAATTCCCTCAGAAGGGTAACACAGCAGCATGATGTGGGCCCTGTGGAAAGACAAAGGGAAATGACATCGCAGGTTAGGGGCCTTGCCTCAGAATCCATTTGAATAGAGTGCCCCATTCTCCCTTATGCCAGGAAGCTTCTCACACGTGCCACTCAATAACCTATCAGTGAGCCTAGCCTCTTTTTGGCTCCAGAGAGAAAAGTGACCAGTTTGGGGCTTGCCTATCTCCTATCTTTCTGTGGAGGAGACTGGAGGTTCATGGCACAGGCATGTGGCTTGTTATTTTATTCCAGGAAAGCTATTAGAGGGAGCATTTTCTGCCCAGACCAGGCAGTGTACACATGCCTGGTCCCCAGCTCCTAAAATGTGAGCAACCTTTTCATTTTTTTGCTGCCCATGGATGGTAGTGCTGAGTACCTGAATCTTTGAAATCATTGACTGACTGACTGACTGACTTTCTTTTTTTCAATTTAATCTCTTGTTGGCATTTCATTAGACCTGTCTCCACTGCTTTCCATAAGCCTGTCAACGAGGCCTTATTCTAGCCCTGTTTTAGTCTTAGTGTGGTATTAATATAGTTGTTGGCAATGGAATTAAATGATAGCATCAAGGCAATTTTTTAACATATTTTTAGTTGTAGTTGGGCACAATACCTTTATTTTATTTATTTATTTTTATGTAGTGCGGAGGATTGAACCCAGGGCTTCACACGTACTAGGCGAGCTCTCTACTGCTGAGCCACAGCCCCAGCCCCCTCAAGACAATTTTTAAGAAAGCCTTTTTCAGGTCATTTGTTAAGAATATCTGATAAACCTCTCTGCCTTCTACTAGAACCTATATAGCATAGACTCTAGATTTATATGGCCTGAGTCTGGATCCTGGTGCTGCCACTTATTAGCTGTGTTGTCTTGAGGAATTGTTTGGCCCATCTCCCTTAGTTATCACATCTGTAAAACGAGGAGTATCAGAGTCTTTACCTTATAGATTTATTGTCAGAATTAACTGACGAAGTACAGTTTTGTCACAAAACATTTGAAACTGTGCCTGGTATATAAGCACTAAATGTCTATTGTATCATTATTACTTAGCTTGGGTTTACGGAATGCAGGCTTCTTGCCAGGCCCTGGGCAATTTGCTGGGCTACAAGTTGAAAGACATTGATTGTCTCTCCAGGAATTTATATAGTCCTGGAGGAGAGATGGTGTATAATTACATGATGTGAGTTATAATACCAGTACATCCTCCAGGAATTCACAGTCCTGTAGGAGAGGTAGTTTGTAACTACACGGGGTGTGCTCTGACACAAGTACAAACTGGGGGCGCAAAGGCTGCCTGATGGTTCTGCCTCAGGAAGAAGACAGAAGAGGTTATCCACAGTGGGTTTTGATGTGGTGCAAGAGGCCAAAAGGTGCTTGGCAGGCTTTGGGAAGGTACTAACAGGGCTGTGGAGGCAGAAGAAGAAAACTTGAAGAGGGAATGTCTTTGAGAAACTCCAGTCAGGACTGAAACACTGGATCAGGTCCAAAGTTGGGCTATGGCAGCCTTGTGCACCCTGCCCAGGAGCTCAGACTCTGGTCCATGGTCTCTAGGAAACAACTGAAAATTTTAGGCCAGGAATCGTGATTAGGCTCATGTTTTAGAATGTACCCTGGAAAATAGTGGAGAGAAAGAATAGAGGTGGGGTACTGGATACCAGGGAGAGATGGGAGGCAGAGAGGATCAGGAGATTTTCTAATTGTCTGGTGCAGATGATAATGGGCCTCAGGGAAGACTCTGATAGCTTTAGAAGGAGAGAGCATGGGGACTCAAGGATAGTTGAGGAACAAGTAAGCAGGTTCCATTTTAGTGGTGTGTGTTGAATTTTGGAGGTTTTATTTTATTGTTCCAGCGCCTGCTGGACAACCAGGTATTGATATGTGCAGATGCAGAAGTCTGAATTGGAGCTAGTGATTTGAGCATCATCACTGGGTAGTGTAGGGGAAGCAGGGGTCAAAGGCAAGAGTGTGCAGAAGATAGTGTAGAATGGGAAGGGCCAGAGGCTAGAGTGGAACTCTGAGGGATACTAGTGTCCAGGATGGGCAGGAACACAGAGTTGGGGAGAGGCACAGCCTCCCGCAGATGGGGGGAGGCACTAGGACTCAGAACAAGATACTGAGGAAGATGAGAGCTGAGACTCCAACTTGCATTTGGCCACAGGAAGTTGCTTATGACTTGTGAAAGCAGTTCCCCAGTGTGAAGGGGACAGGTGCCAGAGAGCAATGGACTAAAGAGTAAGTAAGAGTAAGCAAGTGCACATTCTTTTTTTTTTTTTTTTTTAATATTTATTTCCTAGTTTTCAGCGGACACAACATCTTTGTTTGTATGTGGTGCTGAGGATCGAACCCGGGCCGCACGCATGCCAGGCGAGCGCGCTACCGCTTGAGCCACATCCCCAGCCCAAGTGCACATTCTTAAAGAAGCTTAGCTGTGAAGAGGGAGAGCACCTAGAGGGGAGAGCTCAGAGTAATGGAAAGGGTCCCTGAGGGGCAGGGTTAGCTGGGCCCCTAGTCCTCTAAGACAGTGAGCACCAGTGTGTCCAGAGATTGGGGGGCGCGGGGAGTTAAGGGATATGAAGAGGGTTTTGTGCCAGGCACTGTAGTGCAAGTCTAGAATCCCAGCTACTTGGGAGGCTAAAGCAGAAGGATGGTGAGTCAAAGACCATCTTGGGCAACATAGGGAGAACTTGACGCAAGAAGGAAGGAAGGAAGGGAGGAGATGTGTCAGGGTCAAGGTCAAGGTAGGTCCTGGAAATTCGGGCTAGCCACTAAGGGAAATGGCAGATGGAGACATGTCATGCCTCCTGCCACACATGAACACATTACATTCCTTCCTTCTGTGCAGAGGGTATAGAGTACAGGAAAGCTCTAATGACTTCTCACAATTCTGTAAACTAAATTAACCACATTTGAACTGATTCCACTGTGGGGCGATGTGTATATTTTGGAAGCATATGAACATTTTTATAGATCTACAGATTTTTAAAGTGTTGTTAGGTCACTAGGTACCAAGAAAAAAAGACTAGAAGAATATGCTTCAAAATAGTAATAGTATCTACCTTGGGTGAAAGATTTAAGAGTGGATTTTTCTTTTTTCACTTTCTCATCTGTATTTTCTTTTTAAAGATCATGAACAAGTATATATTCTTTTGGAAGTGAAGGAAAAAAAAATCAGTGCCTTTGATCTACCAGGCTGTGGTAATGTGGGACCTTTGAGACATCCCTGCAAGGTAGGGAGGAGGGCTGGTGTATCTCAGTGGCAAAAAGTCTCCATAGACCTTCCTACTGCCTCCCTGCTATCTGTCTAGGATTGTTATGGAGCAAAATTCTTTTCCATAGACTGATAACAGTTTCCACAGTTCTGAAATCTGTGAAAATGTGGGCAGAAGAGCATCTTCCTGAGAAAGAGGTGGGAGGGTGGAGGGGATGGAAAACTTCCTCTGTGGCTGGAAAGTGCATTTGTCACAGATTGCTATCGCAGGGACTGGCCCAGCTGGTCTCTGACTCTGAGGGATAGGCACAGGTGGCTGGGCAGGTGGGACCTTGTCTGGATGGAGATAAGCCTTCTGGGAGATTTATGCAAATGGAATCACAGTGGAAAGTCAAACTTTGAGGAAGACTGAACTGCTAAAATGTCTCTGACTGAGATCTGAAAAAGCCTGAGATAATGAGGGTAGCCAGTGGGACCTCTGACTGCCTATTACAGAGGGACTTTGTCTTATGTCCTTCCGTGGTAGCTGGGACCATCTTAAAAACGGGGTCTTCAGGGGGCCCACCTGTGTCTGCATTAAGGAAAGCTGAGTTCCAGTGCTTCTTGAGGAAATGATGTCTCTTTGCACTTTTTATCTTCTATACATGACAGTAGTGACTTTGGTTGCATTATTAATATTTCAGGATAAACAGAAGGTCATACAGTTGCCCAAATGCAGTTAGTTTTTGCATTACAAGCCCTCTGGGGATTTGTGAGACCCTCAGCCTAGATGGCTCAAAATAAGACATTAATAGCACTTTGGTTACAAACTTAAGGAAAACTGGTCGTATTTCTATTTAGGTAGCTCCTTATTGAGGTTTGTTTACTTATTTATTGCCTGTGTTTTTAAGGATTTTTCCCTTATAGCACAAGCCAACATGTTCACGAGAGAACATTTAAGAAATACAATCAAGAAAATAAAAAATACCCATGATCCTATACCTCAGGACAACCACTAATACTTTTGCATGTATCTTTTTAGTTCCTGTTCATATGTGTGTGTATTGTTGATGTTTCTCATCAATTAAAATACATATTTACTGTCAAAAACTGCATTGTAAATGGCATGGTACATACCATATGGTCCTTACCCACCAAAGTTTATTTGCTTTCAGATTTTCTATCATAGGCTTTTCTGACATCTGACTGTATTTTGCAGACCAATTTTTTTCTCCTTTTTTTTTTTTTTTTTTTTTAAACTTTTAAAAGAAAACTTAATGGAACACCTGAGGGAGTTGAGCCCCCACCAGGGAGATAAGCATGTGTGTGAACAAGGTTCCTCATCTTCAGGCACACCAGTGGGGGAGTGTGACATCACTCTAAACGATAGGTCAGTCAAGTGCTGCCCCTCTCAGGAGTGAATAGGTCCTTAGGAGAAGGAGAGCCTCAGCAAGGAGAATTTGGGGGCCCAGCAAAGAGCCACATGAGGGACAGAAAGGCCAGGAGGAGTTCTATACTCCCACATTGGGGCCAAGGCTTGAACTGGTTCCCCTCCCAGGGGTCCCTCTCCTGTATGCTATCCACCAGGATCCTCCTGGCCTTCCTGGGATCCCTTTCCTCAGTCTGCGCCACTGTCTACTCACCAGCTATTGGAGGCCCTGAGGTCCCATCGCTTCTCTGTGTTTCCTATAGTGCTTGGCACAGTGTAGAAGAGAGTTGTTGGTTGATTTGTCTCTGCAGTCGCCTTAGCTGGACTGTTTATTCATTGTGGGTCATTCCCTTATCCAAAACAAAACTACAGCTTCCATGTATTCTCAGCATTTGAAGATTTTTCTGTTTCTTCCATAGTTCTTCCCTTCCCAGAATTTTTCTTTTCAGACAGGTTCTAAGATTCATTCCTAATCCCTCCTGCTCTGGGATTACCTCCTTGGTTTGTGACCATTTGTCAACCTCCCTCCGCAGGAACAAGTGATGCTCTGTCTGAAACCCTCACTATCCCAACCTGATAATCCACAGTCGCACTCACTCAGAACTCTGCTGGAAGTTTTATAAAGTGCAGGTGTCTTTATGTACAGTCTTTATGTAGTAGTGCTGCAGCGGTCTGGGTGTCTGTATTTTTTTAAGCTACAGAGTTGATGCCAGTGCTGGATCTAGAATCCGGGCTACCATATCCTGAGCACTGTGTGTGGCACGCATCATCTGAGCTCTTTCCATAAACTGTGTGTGGCGTAACCCTCATGGTAGTGCTAGGGATTGGGTAAGATGAATCCTGACTCACTAAAACTAAGGCACAGAGAGGCCCAAGATTCTCTTCACAGAAGAGAATCTCTCCTTACGTGGTCCACATAGCACAGACAGACAAATGTGGAAGTCAAATTTAAAGCAGGGACAGTGGACTTCCAAGCCCACCCCTCACCCCTGTGCTGTCCACCAGGCACTCTTCTCTTGTACTTCTTGGACTCATATTCCCAGCTACCTTCCTGACATCTTTTCCTGGGGGCCCATCTTTTCCTAGCAGGCCCCTGTTGAACTTGCCCACTCTTCCCCACAACTTGCTTCTCCAGTATCCTCTTGGTGGCTTAAGGGTGCCTCCAAACCTTATCAGTGTTCCTCTCCTCCCCTGTGTCAGCCCCCATATCTCCACGGTATTTACTTGGTTCTGTACTACACCTTTTATAAGCTCAGGTGTCTGAATTTTCTCTCCATTTCACTTCTATCCTCATAGTTTAGTCCTTCCTTACTAGACTGTCAACAGTAACCTCCTAAGTGGTCTCTGGGATTTTAATCTCTACTTCTTATGTGGTCCACATAGCACAGACAGACGAGCTCTATTCCTGAAGCATTGGTGTCACCCAATTGCATTGGGCTGCCCAGAAAGAAAACCCAACCCATCCTTAGGTCTGGCATTGAACACTCCACATGGGCTGCCCTTGACCCTGGTCTCTCTGCTAACACTGCACGCCTGGGCTCAGAACACTGGTTTCCTCACCATCTCCCAAGTGTGCTAGGCCCATTCTCACTTCGCCTTTACGCCTGACCCTTCTGCTGGAATCCCTTTTCTCCCCCAGCTCTCACTGGAAAACCTTATCACACTCCTCTGGACAGCCCTTAAACAGCAATTTCTTAAAACTTAAGTTTTTCTGATTCCCCTGGTTAGTTGGTTACTGCCTCCTCTGAGTTCTCTCAACATAAGCGACTTCTACAACATGTAACCCCCTCTATTAGAATTGTTTGTTAGCCTGCAAAAGACCATGAGTCTCCTGGAAATTGATTCTTGAATCCATAGCCATGAGCAGGGCTCAGCGCCAAGTAGGCACTTGGTGAGGGTTGGCTCCCAGACCCCATTCCGACTGGGCACTGCCAGTTTCCTTCTGTTTGGATGGATGCAGAGCAACAACAGATTCTGATGGCATTTTGGCTCTGCTGTTGGTTGTGCCCAAATCTGGACAGCTAGAATAAGAACACAAAGTGTTCACAAGCCAGATGGAATAGCAAATCAGAGGGTAGTCTGGCCAGATAGCAAGTCAGATACCTGAGACCGAGGCTTCCTATTGCTTGGGATTTTACTAAGGAAGAAATACAACTTTCCAATCCTTCATAATAATAGTGCTGATTAAAACTAAAATAAAATATGATTCCAATGTAAACACAACCCATTGAAATTTAGAGCTGCACATTTTGGTCTAGGAAAACTGGACTGTTAGATGTGAAGCCCACCAATGAAAACTCACAAAGGCAGATGCTATTAACAGGAAATTTAATGTAGACCAAAATCATTATGAGTCAAATTGTTACTGTAACATTTAGGTAGGCAAGAATGGATTCAGTGATGTTAGCAAAATTAATTAGAAAATAATCAGGAACAATGTACTATTCTTTGTAGAAAATTGATCAAGGAATTGATGTAGCCTAATGGCATTTCCTCAGAAAAATTCATTGTCAATAAATATTCCTTACTAGGCACACCTGTAATCCTAGCTCCTTAGGAGGCTAAGGCAGGTGGATCACAAGTTCAAGGCCAGCCTGGACTACTGTGAAACCCTGTCTCAAAATAAAATAAAAAATGCTGGGGATGTAGTTCATGCACAAGGCCCTGGGTTCAATCCCCAGCACCACTAAATAAATAAATAAATAGTCCTCACTGTTGATATAATTCAGAAAATACAGTTTACACATGTGTGGTGGCTGCTTTGAAATGACTGTCTCCACTTTGGAGTGTTATGACTGATAGAACTGCCAGAACAACCCTGACACTTTTCCTCTTTCTTACAGGGGGCAGTGCCCAAAGGAAATGCCACTAAAGAATTTATCGAGAGTTTACAGTTGAAGCCTGGGCAGGTGGTATACAAGTGTCCCAAATGCTGCAGCATCAAGCCCGACAGAGCCCACCACTGCAGGTACACGGGCTGGGGCTCCCCTGTCTCCTCTCAGCCACCCTGCCTCCTGTCACACATATACCCTGAAGTAGCACACACTTCCCCCACAAGTGCCAAGTCAGAAAGTGGACTCGGAACACCCACCCCCGGCTCTGCACATTGTGCATGTGCATCCTGGTCCCTGTGAGCCCACTAGATTGGAAAGGGCTTGTGATTTGGACTTAGAACATCTGCCCCAGGACTTGGCTCTGCCACACCTGAAGCAGGCCTTTGTTTTCATATATGTAAAATTGAGGGAACTCCTGTTTTTCCTACCACTTCACAGCTTTTATGACAAGGAGACCATGAGACAAAGCTTTAGAAAATCATTCTGTGAACATCTTATACTTGAAACAAAGGGTTGCTCCTGAATAAAGACTTTCCTTTAAAACCAAACTTCTAGAGGTTATGGCTATTGTAGAAGTCAGCTCAAAAAAATGTTTTCCCATCTTATCTGGCGAGTTTTCCCTTTTTATTTTCAGGTTTCTTTGTTGTTTTGAGTCTTCTTGTTGAGACAATGTCTAAATAAAAATTATATTTTATCATTAGAAAGAACTTTAAATGCTAGAATACAGAGGGAGAAATGTCACTGAGTCCCCTTTTCAGACCAGTGCTTGTGTTTGGGGTGGGGAGGGTCATAGAGGAATGAACTTGCTCTCAGAGGTGAGAGGTCATCCTTATCAGCCCGAGGCCATGGAGCTATTTGGGTCAAGTGAGACGTCTGAGTGAATAAAAGGTGGCCTTTCCCTGTAGTCCTCACTGTCCACCTCTCAGAAGAGACTAGTCAGTCTCTAGGGTTCAGATTCCAGTTGGCTCCTTGGTTCTTGCTGCATCAAGGCACTTACCCTTCCTGTCCCTTCATCACTCATCTGATTTCTATCTTCACAGCCACCCTGAGAGCTAGGTATTACTGTAGGGGTTACTCTTCCTAGTTTCCTAGATGAGGAAACTAAAGCTCATGGTGGTTAAGTGACTGCTCTAAGGTCTTGCAGCCAGTGAGTACTAAAGACTGGTGGTTCTGGCTCCAGGTCCCAGCAGGACTCTTTTCACTAGAACTCCAGTTTGGGAGTAACTCATATAACCCTATGTACTTGTATGTTTGTTTCTCCGTCTCTCTGAAAGAGAGAGATCGATTGATCTGTGGGCCTGCCCAACTAGTTGCCACCTGCTTGAGAGTGAAGGAGGTACTCCAGCAGAGTCCTATGGCAATTGCTGTCCCCTGTGGGGTTTCTATCTAGATCAACTTGCTTCTGAGGTCCACATCAGGTTTACTTCTTGTGTCTGAGATGGAAGCATCAGTCTAGTCTTTTCCTGTCACCTTGGGGCTCTGGAGCTAGCTGCTGTCTAAGGATCACCCAACTTGCTTGTGTGGTTCCTCAGAATAGCCCCAAGGGTTGGACCAGGTTCTGGCCTTGAAGTTGGAGAGGTCATTGTTGGAAATCTGGAACTGTCTCCACTGCACTGTGACCCTTAGGCCTCTGCTTTCTCTCCTATAATTGAGGGTTGTTCCTCCGTAGCTTGTTATGAGGATTAAATTTAAATAACTGTTCAAGCTGCCCAGCTCAGCGAGTAGAAGCTACTCGTTCGTAGAAGAATGTGTAGAGACTTGGAGATGTGCTGGGTTTATAAAGGCAAGACCAGAAACAGAGTTATTGCCTTTGTAGAAAAGAACTTTGGGGCAACCACAGTGGTTTTTTTCTCTTCCCTCCCCACACCCTCAGCTGCCTTCACTGCCTGGCATTTTCCTACCGCCTCCTCGCCTCCCTCCCGGGTGACCAGGGGAGGTGTTCTGAGTGCTAGTAAACACATCAGCTTGAGCAGCAGGAGCTACTTACTCAGATGAGCGAGCGAGGATGCCTGTGCATCGCCTACCTGTTCCTACTTCAGGAAGTGTGTGCTGACGGCTGCTTCTTCGTGACGGCACATGTGGCCCAGGCCATCTGGGGACCCACAGTTTGGATAAGCAGAATCCCCAGCACATGAGACAGCCTGGGCTTGTTGATGGTTGGTTGAGCCCAGTATACTGTAGTTAGAGCTGATAGACTCTGGGCTTGCCTGCTCAGTATGCCCACTTGTGTCTGTCCCCGTCTCTTTTAGTCCTGTGTTCCCAACAGAACCCATTGAATTTGAGGCTGTCTCCATTCCCTGTGCTCTGATGGGTACCACAGATACACCCAGACCTGCATACACCTGAAGGGTGTGTGCAGGTAGGTCTCACCCTCCAGAAGCACTTAGAACCCCACGCTGCTTTCATCCTGGTATGGAATCTCCCAGTCATGAGGACCATGGAAGCATGTGGAAATCCTGTAAGAGGAGCCATTTTACTGATGTGGATGGTTAAGGCTTTAGGCTTATATGCTCGGTTCTTCTTGAAGGAGGTGGAGACCCCTCCTTGGCAATGCCTCAGCCACGCTTCAACCTCTCCAGATATGCACAGTGAGGCTGAGACAGTGGTAGGTTGCTTTGTGCACCTACCAGATTCTTATTTGCCGCAGTCTGGCTGGGCACAATTCAGGAGCCACTTGTCAAAAGAAACGAACTTTATTTTTAGAACACACACACCACACCATATAGCTCCTCAGGAAAAACCCTCAGAGCCCAACTGCGACCACCGGCTTCCCACAAGCCTCTCAACCTCCCCCACTCCTCCTGCTCTTGAGGCCCATTGGCTGGGTCTTGTGGGCAGAGCCAAAAAAAGTCCCCCAGTGAGGAGCTCCGTGGTCTGAAAGGGCTGGGAAACAGCAATGAGCATCACCGCAGAGGAGCCAATCAATTGGCAGCTAGAAGTTGCTGGGGCCGCTGTGAGCCAATCATCAGCTGGCAGCTGGAAGTTTGCTGGGGCCCCTTCGGCTGTGGCTCTCAACGCTTATTGTTTTGTCTTTCTCGTTGCTAAGACTACTAATAAAATGTACATAGCATGAGTATTGTTTTTAAAGCGTTTAGCACACATTATTGGTGCTTACATGAAAGATCAGGGTAATTCTGCTGAGGCTGAGTGGAGAACCTACATTGTTTTGCCCAGACCCAAGATGAAGCTGTGTCCTCAGACCCTCTTCTTTCCCTCACATTGCACTGTCTTTCACAAAGTCAATTCTGAGCTGTGCTGGGCTGTGCTATGGATCTTTGCTTATACTTTTGTCATAGCCAGTGAGGTGTGATGCAGTGAAACCTGTGTGTGATGCCACGACCCCTCCAGTACTTCTTGCTGTTTTCTTTTCATCTTCCCTACCGGAGCATCTAGGCAGATGTGAGTCAGCTCATTTCCCAGGCTTGCTCATTACCTGTCTCTAGCATCAAAGCCTTAAATCAGCAGACTCTGCTATGGAAGGCCCTGGGCTTGGCTCTGTGCTTATACTGGTGAGTTAGAAATCGTCCTGACTCTAGGGGCCTCCCACCCAGGCAGGACAGGCCCTCATCTTGTGGCACAATTCCATAATTACTGCTATGAGAGACACACACAGTCATGCCTATGTTGCATATACGGCCATTACCCAGGATGGGCACCAGAGCCCCAGCCAGCTCATTTGAGGCTGCATACCTAGGAAAGGCCTGTACACCTCCCTGGAGAGGGAACACATAAACACAGAGGGAGTCCATGGATGCATACGAGCCAATGAGCTTGTTGGGTTCTCCCAAGCTTTGAGTCCTGAAAAATGGTAGGGAACCTGGAAGAAGTGGGGAGGAGAAGCATCTGCCTTCTTCTAAAACAATAACTTAAAACATAGAAGGGGCCTGGGAAGTATGGATGGCAAGGACACACACAAAAAATACTTCCATATAAGGCATTTGGTCTTTTTAATGATGTATTGCACATGTGGTCCTTGTGCCCCAGGAACTTACCAGCCCACACTATCTCGTCCATAATTTACTGGAATTAGTGGTAGAAAAGAGTGCAAGGAGAGAGCTTTCAGGCATGTTAAGGAAAGAGCAAGTTAGGAGGGTGCCTCAGAGAACTCAGTTTTGCCAAGTGAGAAGAATGGAGAAAGGGTCCTCTGACGTCGGGCCTGTGCCCAGCAAGACAGTAAGGTAACTGCGGCATGTTTGGAGAAGGGTGGCAGGCTTCTCCATAAGGATTGTGAGGCTTCCTCTTATCCTGTGCTTTGGCTGCCCTGCTACGTCTGGAGAGGGGACACTGCCAAGCCCACTCTGTGCAAAGGAGACTGGCTCTGAGGCAATGATTCCTTATTGGTCATCAGGCCTTGTAAATGGAAGTTCGTGGTTTTTCCACCTCCTGAGGGATAGTCTTTAGGTAAAACCACAGGGTAGAGTGCAAGCACCCTTCACTGCTCCAGGCCTTGCCCCTGACATGCTCCATGCCCAGGCCATTTAGATGAACTTTTTGTGAGCAAGTCAGCCTCTGAACAGTGCTTCACCCCACCCACCCCACAACCACCTGGCCCAGGGTGAGGACAGGTGCCTTTTTTTTTTTTTTTTTTAGTACTTAACCACTGAGCCATATCCCCTGCCCCTTTATATTTTACTTTGAGACAGAGTCTCACTGAGTTGCTTATGGCCTCAATGAGTTGCTTAGGGCCTTGCTAAGTTGCTGAGGCTGGCTTTGAACTCGTGATCCTCCTGCCTCAGCCTTCCAAGCCACTGAGAGTACAGGCGTGTGCCACCACATCCAGCGAGAGGTGCCATCTTTGAGAACAGGAAACTCAAGAGACCAGCATCTTGAGCTAGTCTTTGTAGGCCTCAGTGGCTGTACCTAATTTCCCTGCTGCCTGAAGCATAGGAGTTTGTCTTATTTGGCTGCCCAGTGAGATGAAGTTCCTTGTGATGTCCAGTGTCCTGGCCAATGCCTCATCTCTTCAGTGAAGCTGGGAGGAGAGCAGAGCACAACTTTGCCATGAGAGCTTGTTAAAACTCTTGTACAGCTTTAAGAGGATGGAAGGCCACTTTGTGCTTCTCTGCCCCTGAGCCCACCCTGCCTCAAGAGCACACACTTGAAAACCCTTCTAGAAATAAGTAAAGATAGAAGAGGAACTTACTCAGGGCCCTGGAGCAGAGAGTGTTTGTACTCTCAGGAGTCTGTTTCTCAGATGAGAAGGGACATAAGGAACCCCAGAGTTGATTGTATCCAGAAGAATATCCAAGAAATGGGCTGTAGCAGGCGGCTCCTTGGGAGAGCGGGAGCCTGGTAGCTGAGGCCTAGAACACAGGGCACAAAATCACTCCTTGCTTTCTGTGCTTTTAAAATTGTTCGCTGGGAACACTGTTACCAACTCAGACATATATTATAGTATATTATATATGTATATTTAGATGTATATGTGTGTGTGTGTGTGTATAAATGTGTATGTATGTATATAAATTTTTTTTTTTATGTATGTGTTCAAAATTGTTAACAGAGAGAGAGAGAGAAAAACAGACTGGGCAGTGGAGTTGCCAGTGCCCAGTGTTCTGTTTGTTTCCTCTGCCTTCCTTTTAGGCCTCTTTCTTACTTTGCTTGCCTGGCCCCCAGGGAGATTATGGAGCCAGGCCAGCATGCTTGTGTTGGCCAGGCCCTTTGGAGTGGTGGAAAAGAGTGAGAATGGAGATCAGTACGAATCCACCACTTGTCTGATCGAGACCTAGTATGTGTTCTCATGTATTTTACTTTCATGCTGGTAGGAGATCTGAGGCTCAGAGTTCAACTGTTTGACCCAGGCAGCTCAGCTGATCCAGGTCCACCATGCCACCAGACTTCAGGCCAGGCTTAGCAAAACATACCCTCATCCCTGGGAGAACATGGCAGTGTTTTTGGAACTTCTGTGTGGCTCTTAGTTTGGGGTGTTTTTTTGTTTGTTTGTTTGTTTGTTTGGGAGCTGTAAGGAGCAATTCTTCTCTGTATCCCATCCAACTCTTGTCAAGTTTTTTAAATTACTACTTCATTCCATCTTTGTAAATCCAGTTCTCAGCTGTGTTATCCCAGGAGAGCAGCCTGTTTCTCAGCCATGACAGGTCTGTCCTGTTTATATGTTAAACAAGATAAAAGGCCATGACTCTGTCCCCCTGTTGGGAATGACTGTGAACCCTGGGCATACTGACCCTGCCTTCCAAGGCCCTTGTAAAAAAAACCAGAAAAACCTCTAGCTGTGCCAGAGAGAGCCATTTCTAAGGAGTAAAACTGGAGCTGTGGGTCCCACCTTCCCCTTGGAGGCCCCAAACTGTTAGGATACCCCTAAAGGTCTGACCTGTGGGCTGTTTCAGTGTTTGTAAGCGGTGCATTCGCAAGATGGACCACCACTGCCCTTGGGTCAATAATTGTGTCGGCGAGAACAACCAGAAGTACTTCGTCCTGTTTACAGTAAGTCAGTTTCTGATGTCTGCCCTGCCCTCCACAAAGCAGCAGCAGAGCCTTTTATTCCTTTGCAAATTCTCAGCATTCACAGCAGTCTTGACTGCCCTTGAGAAAGCTGCCTGCCCCGTAGCTCTCCACCCTCCTGCCAAAGATCTCTGGCTGAAGAGTGCCCTTCACTTTCGCATGCAGACAGGTTGATTAGCTCCCACCCCAGGTGTCAGGCTTAAGTAGCTAGAGCAAGCAGTGTCAGCAGTGTCCTCACGTCCTGAGCTGCAGGTAGGTAGAGAACACTCAGAGCTAACTTCACTTGAAGTTAGCAGTCAGCACCCTAACTTAAAGTGAAGAGAAGTAGTACGCCTTGGGCTTTGTTTCTGTTCTGGTTCCACAGACTCAGAGAATGGCTGCTCCCCTCAGACCCAGGGCGGGAGGTCGGAGGCCCTGTGGGGGAGTCACCAGATGCCTCTCTGGCCCCGTCCTGGTCAGGCCTCGGCCTAGCTAAGTGTTCCGAGGAGCAGGTTCTGAATGCCCTGCTCCAGAGTCTGCACAGTCAGAAGGTTCTCACAACAATGGCATCTGCACTGCTTTCCTGTTTCAGATGTACATAGCTCTCATTTCCTTGCACGCCCTCATCATGGTGGGATTCCACTTCCTGCATTGCTTTGAAGAAGATTGGACAAGTGAGTATGTGCCAGGGCTTCCCTTCCTGTTCCAGGGTGGGTTCTGTAACCTAAGCGGGGTGGTCACAGACCACCTATGTGAATCCAGCTCTATTTCCTTCATGGAGGCTCTGTTTCCTTCATGGTACCAGCTGTCTACCTCAGTTTGTTAAATCTACTGCAAGACTATGGAGAGAACAGGGAAAGAACAGCAGAGGCCCAAGTCTATCTTCATGAAAGAGAGCAGCCCCCCCAAAATCAGTTTAACAGGTAAAGTAATGAGTAGAACAGGCCCATTGCACTGAGTGTGCTCAGGGAGAGTGTAAGGCCCCTGCAAGTAGAGACCCTGGTTCCAAGGAGGGGGAGCCATGTTGGGTGATAGCTTATGTTTCTATCTTTACCTGAGGCTTTTTTTTTTTCTTCTTCCAGTTCTGGGGATGGAACCCAGGACCTCAAGCATGCTAGGCAAGTGCTCCACCACTGAGCCACACCCCAGCCCTAAATGGGCACATTAATCAAAAGTTGTTTTATTCTAGTTTTGCAGAAGTCCCTATTTTTAACCTTCTGCCTACGACATAGAGTTTTTTATTGATTTGCTTGGTTTTTTTTGTGGTGGTTGTTTTCAAACTGTTTAATCATCACCAATTTACATTAAGAACATACACAAATTCTCTCTGCTCTAGAAGTATTCCATTTAAATGAGCAGATGGAATGAGGTCCAACCAGAATACTGTTACAAATTCTGAAGGAAAAGAAAAATAGATTCTGGAAGGGAAAAGAAAAATAGATTCTAGAAGGGAAAACAAAAAGAGAGAGAGACCACCTGCTGGGCTAGAGCTTTCACACTCAAAATCTGAGGCAGTCTTGAGCAGGGAACATCATATTTCTACTGTTTTTCCTTGGTGGGTGCCCTTTTTCACTTTATCATCTTCAGAGCAATTGCCTTTCCTGCATGGGCTGACTTGCCATACTTTTGGCATAAGCCCAGGGAAGGAAGGAGACCACACTAATGAGCAGGAGGCATGAGGAAGGGTGGGGGAGAGTGGGCATCTGCAGATCCTAGAAGAGAGTAAGTCTTCAGCAAGTTCCCAATCGCTTGGTGAGCTTCCTGAAGTACCCTCATTCTGCCACACCCTGGGGATGCAGGTCAGCTCCTCGTTTTATTAACACTTCCCACCTGTCATCAGGGTAACTGTAGGCAGTAACAGAGACTGTCAGTGAGGTGGAATGTCTTTGAAATGGTTTTATTAATGTCTACAAGGAGACAGGCATCACACAAAAGGCTTGTTGAGCAGTACCTCGTTTCAGTCTTACAACAAGCCTGCAGGGTAGAAGAGTACTCCCCACTTTGCACATGACAAAAACTGGAGCTTACAGAGGTTGAACAAGTTCTACGATCATTTAGCCAAGAAGAGGGCCTGCTGTTCAAGCCTCAATCTGGAGCAAGGGTTTCCACCTTATCTGGCTACCCCAGGGTCTTCCCTGGCACTGCTTGTCTTTGCTCAAAATTGCTGACGGAGTGGATTTGAGGCACCAGTTCCTAGACCAGCAAGGCTAGGAAGGCACAGGACAGTCCCCGGAATGGATACCTGAAAGTTGCCTGTGTATGACAGTTAATGCCATCATTGCTTAGTCCTGGTTGAGCTGGTGGGGCCATAGGAGCTTATATTAAGAGGGCATGGGGACTGTCCCCTAGGTTGAGGTGTTTTGAGTTAATGTTTAAAGAAGAATAGGGAGGTAGTTTCACATCCCCTGAATCTGGATCGTGCCTGCCCAGGCTCCATTTGTAATCTCCAGGGCCCAGCTCAAGAAGGGAAGGATGCTTGCTGCTTTGCAGGGAGGGAGATTAAGCCCTGCCGCGGGCTTTGCCTACAGCTCCAAGGCAGCCGAGTTAGGTGAGGCAGAGGCAAGGTACCTACATCCAGTGAGCACCCTCTGACCTCGTGTCAGGCTAAGGCTGTGCTATACAGATGTCCTCTCATGAATTCTTTCTTTTGCAGGGGTCTTGGGGGGAGTACCAGGGATTGAACCTTAGGGGCACTCAACCACTGAGCCACATCCCCAGCCTTTTTTTTTTTTTTTTAGAGACAGGGTCTCACTGAGTTGCTTAGAGCCTTGCTTTTGCTGAGGCTGACTTTGAACTCACGATCCTCCTGTCTCAGCATCCTGAGCCACTGGGATTACCGGTGTGCACCACCATGCCTGGCCTCTTATGAATTCTTAATTGTATCCCGGTACAGAAGGGAAAAGCCCAACCCTCTTGCCCAGATTCTCTTGTTGTTAGATACTGTTCCAACCTGGTTATGTAGCAGTGAGCAAAGTCCTCAGCTTCATGAAGCTTGAGGTATAGTGGGAAAGGCAGATACCAAGCAAGTACCAAAAGAAAAAGACAGTTCCACAACGCAAGATGGGTTGCAACAGATTATTAATTATTAGGTTATTAGTTAGAGCTCACAGCCAGGGGTTCAAACTCCAGCATGTCTGCCTAACTTCAAAGCCCTATTAATTTCTTCCTAATATCCTGCCCAGCAGATGGCCAGGCAAGCAGCTGCCATGTTTAGGGCCACCCAGAGCCAGCCCAGCAGGCTGGTGGGCTACCTTGACCAAGCCCTGCCCAGCAAGGAACCAAGAAAAGAAATATCTTGAGGTATTAAGTTCCCAGGGAAACCTAAGGGAAGGAAGGTGTTTAGATGAGATGTCCCTTCACCTGCCTCCCCACAGACTTTGGTATCTTTCTAAGCCCTTGCAACCTTCCTTACTCCTCTTGATGTACCTGCGAGGCCACCAGCAGGGCAACTCAGAGAATCACTTACTCCCTGAATCCTCAGAGCCAGTGAAGCCAAACTGTCTTTCAACCTCTCCAGCCAGGGAAGCAGGCCTGAGCTGCCCAGGCAGCTGCACTCAGCAAGGGTCCTCAGGGAATGAGTGCTCCCAAGAGGCCTCGACTACACTGCCAGTGCCGTGGCCTGGGCCAGGCATGTCCCAGGTGTGGTTCACCTGTCTTGGGAGTTTCCTGGGAGGCTGCTGTGATGATGACCTCTACCATCTCCAACAGCACCTCTGTTCTCTTCCAACATTTCTTTTCTTATTTAGACTTTGTTCAGACAAAAGATTTTGCCACACAGGAGCAAACCAGGCCTCTAGTCAGACACTGCTGTTTTACACTGAATCCTGGATAGGACAGGGCCTTGCCCCAGGTCAGGGTGGCCTTATAGTGGCCAGTATAGTAAAAGTGTCTGCCTTAGGCCATTATCTCTTTAGTTAATTCCCCAGCCTTTGGGGCTGATGGTCTCAGTGAGGCAGATGTCCTGGAAGAAAGGGCGTCGCCTCACACTGTGGTCAGAGCTGAGCCCTGCACTTAGTCTACCCTCCCAAGCTTCAAATCCAGATGCTTCAGTCCTCCCCTTTTCTCTCTGTGGTCTGATGGGGGTACAGAAAGAGGCAGCACCTTGTACAGGATTGCCCAGGAGCCCCCTGGCCAAATCAGGACTGGAGGGGCCTCTGCACCTGAGCCCTTGCGTTGTGCTCTCTGAGGAAGGAGAGGCCCCCATGCTGTAATGAGGTTGTCCTACTGTAGTTCATGGTCCTTCCTGGGTCTTCCATGTGCCAGGCTGTCTGCTTGGAGCCAAGGACAGGGAGCAGGGGCTGATTCTTGTTAGGGAAAGGGAAGCCCCAGCCAGAGCCTCTTGAGGAGGGCTTCCCTAAGAGGGTGAGGGGTAGCCAGCTGTAGGATAGGATAGTACCTGCCATGCCTGGAGGTCAGAGACTTGGGATCCCCAAGAGGTGCCGAGTCCTGCAGCGTAGGCAGAGCAGGAATCCAGGTGCCTTAGGGAGCTGGGCAGCAGCAGGTGGCAGCCCCGAGCCTGCATGTCCTTCTCTGTTTCAGAGTGCAGCTCCTTCTCACCGCCCACCACAGTGATCCTCCTCATCCTGCTGTGCTTTGAGGCGCTGCTCTTCCTCATTTTCACATCAGTGATGTTTGGGACCCAAGTGCACTCCATCTGCACGGATGAGACGGTAAGTGGGCATCCCTGCCTTCCACCTCTTCATCTGGGGCTGGGAAGGACCCCAGACAGGTACTGGAAGGGCTGCTCCCAGGCCAGACCCGAAAGCCCAGTAGCTAGGCCCCGGTGTGCAGAGCACAATCCCTCCGTTTGCAGTGACACAGATCGTCTTTATGCACACACAAACCCTCTAGCCTTGGACAGGTACAGCAGATCACACCAGAAACGGGACTAGCAGCCGTGGCTAGAAGGTTGCCTGTACCATAGTCCCTTTCATAACCTACCTCCTGGTTCTTTGTATGCACTGCTGTGTTGGGCACTCTGCTAGGCACTGGGGACATGTTTCCCATCTGGAGGCCAGAGGTTTAGAGATAGGGTGATCCACAAGTTATGGCCTAAACCAGCTGGGATAGACAAGGTCAGCTTCCCAGAGGAGATGTCATGACCAGGTCCTAGGGGCATTCAGAAGACACCTGCCTTGAATCTCCAGCAGCTTCTGCTGGCATTTGAATTGTCGGTGCTTGGCCCAGCCCTGGCACTCAGCCGTGGCATCCCATCCCCCCACTCCTTGCCATCCTACCTACTACTCCCTTTTGGGGCCTGTTGAAGTTGCTGGCTGGGCCAGACTGGAGCCTGCTCCCCTGGTACCCTGCTGCCACCACGTGCTTCTTCAGGTGTCCGGTGTCCTTGAGGTGGCATTTCTTTCTTTTCTGGTTTGGGGGTCAGATAAAGGACTCCAGGAAGAGAGGGCAGCACTTTGCTCTGGGCATGAGGAGCAGAGTCAGGAGGTCTCAAGCTTTTTCACATATTACTCCTGGCTTCCCAAGCTCCCCCAGTGGACATTTTCAACAGTGGTCTGGAGGCTGTGGACTGTTGGGTAACCAGTGTGTGAGTGGGGCTCTTAGAAAGATAGTCCTTCCCATTGCTGTGGGTTTCTCTGCCTTATAGGCATAGAAAAGCAGTCAGCAGAGAAGGGTCAGTACTACCCACTGTCAAAGCACCATAGTGTGGATCTGAGGGATGGGATTCCCAATGTTTTAGAAGGGTCATGGGACTTTCAGCAACTCTTTTTCATTTATAAGAAATAATGTAATTTCTGGGCACAATGGTGCGCGCCTGTAATCCCAGTGACTTGGGAGGCTGAGGTAGGAGGATGCAAGTTTGAGGCCAGCCTCATCAATTTAGCAAAGTCCTAAGGAATTTTGTGAGACCCTGTCTTAAAATAAAAAATGAAAAGGGCTGGGAATGTGGCTCAATGGTAAAGTTCCCCTGATTCAATCCCCAGTACAAAATAAAGAAATGTCATTGCAAAAGAGTTTCTGTAAAATAGTAGCCAATGGTATAGATCCAGCTATGTAGCCAAACAGTAAAGTGACCAGCTTCTCTGTGTAAAAGCTGCAGGGAATCCAAAGGTGACTATCAGGCTCTGCCCACTTTCAGGATGCTGTTGGAGGGCCAGAAGGAAAACATTCCTGGCCTGGTCCTAGTTGTTCTTCCCCGTCAAGGCTATTCCTAAGGGGATATGTTGGAAAGCTAAAGAGAAAGGAACATAGGGCCTGCACCTCATGGGAAAGGGTATCTTCCCCTTGACCAATGTCCTTCCCAGGTCCCTGGGCTGTGAAGACTCAGACTGGACTGTCCCAGCCCCCATCTCACCAGAGACCACAGCAGACAGCTCTAGCTGAGCTCCTGCCAGGCAGCTTCTCTCCTGTGCCTCTGCACAGGGGCCCATACTCAAGCCTTGCCCTTTGTCCAGCTCTGCTGGCAGTTGACCAGCTCCATCTGAAGAAGGGAAAAGGGGAAATTTCCTCCTAGTCCCCATTTTTTCCAGTGAAATATAGCAAGGGAAGTGGCACAGGCTGTGTGACATTGCCACATTGGCCTCCCCCACGCTTCTGCCCCAAAGGAGCACATGGAAGACCTTCGCCGTGACTGAGGCTGACCTATACTAATCCCTTTCCTTCCTCCTCTGGTGACTTCTTCCCTCACCCACGGCCTCTCACTTCTGCTCTATCTTCTTGGTTTGTGTCTCGCCAGCCCCGCTGAGCCAGCTGCTTCTGGATCCCCACAGGCTGGTGAGACTCAGCGCCAGAGCAGTCATTTGATTTGTTGCTTTTTTTTTTTGTCTGCAAAGTGGTCATAGTAGCTTCAAACTTCCCATGAATCTATCCCAATTTAGCAGCCACTGCTAATTCTCATGACTGCAGGGTCCCACTCAGTTCTGAGGCTTCCCCCACCAAAGCCTGCACTGCAGTCCCATGTGCACCCAGCACAGGCCACAAGCTCCTCTCTAGAGCCCAGGAAAGACCAGGTCTGGTGAATGTTCCCAACCTACAATATGCTGGATTGGCACAGTTAGGACAACAGCTTAGGTGTCTCCTGGCTGCGCTCATGTTCCCTTCCTTCTCTGAGGGACTTGTAAATATGTGCCCACCAAAAAAAGCATTTTTTTTGTGTGTGTGTGACACTTCTTATGAGGGACAGAGAAGAAAACTGCAACATGTAGATAGCTATATATTGCTTTAAAAAGGAAGCATTTCCTCCAGTCATCTCAAGCTAATGGATGTCCCTCCCCAAAACTACAGCAATAAAGTGCTTGACTGAAAGTATGATTGTTCTTGTTTTCAGGGAATAGAACAATTGAAAAAGGAAGAGAGAAGATGGGCTAAAAAAACAAAATGGATGAACATGAAAGCAGTTTTTGGCCACCCCTTCTCTCTAGGCTGGGCCAGCCCCTTTGCCACGCCAGATCAAGGGAAGGCAGACCCGTACCAGTATGTGGTCTGAAGGACCCCTGACCAGCATTGCCACTCAGACACAAACCACATCACAGCACTATCGTCCGATCTGTTCTCATGAATGTTTAGACCGAAAAGCAAATCAACTACTCTAAAACTTTTTTTATGTCTCAAGTAAAATGGCTGAACATTGCAGAGGAAAAAAAAAGTCCCCATGTTTTATTTTTTAAAAATCATCCTTTTTGATTTTTTGATGACCGAAGCTGCTCTTCTTTTTCCTTTTAAAAATCACTTCTCTGGCCTCTGGTTTCCTCTCTGCTATCTGTCTGGCATGACTAACGTGGAGGGTGCTGTCTCCAGGCCGTGTCCACTTCTACTAATTGAGTGAGACGTGACGCTGTGCGTGGATGGACTGGCCTGGTAGGAAAGCCAGGAGGGCCCTGGCCTCCCACTGCCCAGGAGGCAGTGGCAGGAGCCCATGGGACTTAAAACTCACTGAAGATGGATATTTGCCCCTTGAGGCCTGAGAAGGGCAGGATCAGGGCTGGTGCCTTCAGAAGGGCCCGTGGCTCAGCAGCCTCCTCCCCCAAGTGGACACAGTTTGCCTCCTCATTCACAAAATCAGTTATTCTGCCTTGTACTTTATGGGCCTGGGGTGTGTAGAATAATTTTGGTGGGGAAGGGGGGAGAGTTGAAGGGGTCTAATTTGTATTCTAAATCAGCAGTTTTATCCCTCTGATGATTTCAGAAGAAAATGAAGGAAAGGAGTTTTTCCATTTCAAAATGCCCTGTACAATCAAAGGGGTGGGGGGCCATGCAGTTTCAGGCAAGCTACATATTATTCCTTTGTTACAACTACTTCCTCCCTGACCGCCCCATCTCCCTCCCTTCCCTGGCGAGATGTCAATTAAGCAGTGTTGATTCTGGGTGGAACACATGTGCCCCACCGTCAAGCCCTTCTCATTTTGTAAATCTCTAACATGGGTCCACTTTCTGCTATTTAAGAGCCATGGAATGTGTGCGTACCCATGTCTTATTTTAACCTAGGAGACTGTTGTCCTGGCATGGGGCTAACCATGATCTGGGACAACATTTTTAAAGTTGACAGAAGAATGTCCGCTCACTGGACTGAGCCAGGGGCACCTGGCCCTGCTGCACTGAGGAAGGCCAGCCTTCCCATGGGAGGCACTTCCCCCACTGGGTCTCATTTGAAAGAGGTGGTGACAAGCTAGAGGAAGGACCAAGAGTGGTGGGGAGAGGTGAGGAGATAGGGAGTGCCCTCAGACACAAAAATAACCAATCTGAATCCTGACCATCTGTGAATTCCTACACACTGATTTGTTTTTTAAGCGATTGTCACAAATCTCCCTTTTTAGCTTTTGCTTGGGGTGGGGGCGGGGGATAAGATTTATTCAGTCTAGTCCTGGGTAGGGAGAAAGTTAATCTAGCCATGTGATTTTTCAGAAAAGTCAGTGGAACATGCTGCCTCTTTTAATTCTGTCAGTGCTTCCACATGGAAACAATGCAATAAAACTTTTCCAAAACCTGCTCTGATTTAGCTTTCCTCTCTTCCCATGTCACCCACAGAGGAGGGTAGATCTCCCATAGCTGCTGAGGTTTCTCTGCTGGAGTGGTGGTTTAATTGTGCTCTCTCTTGAATGAAGGTTTTTTACTTAAAGATTTCTATAGAAAGGACATTTATGGTCCTTCTCAAACAAGCTGCCCCACCAGGCCTGTCTCTCTTGGCTGGCTGCTGTCTGAATTGCCTGCTTGGTGTTGATGAGCTCTTAGTGGCTCTAGCAAGTCCTTAAGTCTCTCTGGAGTTTGTGAGCAGAGCCACCCAGCCAAAAGCCAAGTCCAGCCAGAGGAAAGCATTGCAGAACTCTGGTGAGTGCTGTTCTGGTGCAGTTCTTTGAGGAGCTTTGGCCTCGGGTGGCATGTTGCCAGGTGAGAGACAGCACCCTTGAGCTGTTTAGTCGAGCAACTCTGTGACCCTCCCTAAGGCAGGTAACTTGAACTTGCCTCTACTGTGCTATTCGTGCCATAGAATCAAGCCTCAGTTCTTAAGTGTTTTTTTAGAAAGCCTGCTTTTAATCAAGTTCATAGCATTTGTTCTCCATATACGTTCTTTTTTTTTTTTTAACATTTCATTTAGGTAGATGAAAGAAGAGTGGCTGTTAGATGACTCTTAGCAGTTAAGAAGGAATGGGTCCCTTGGGAGACAATGCTGCAGCTCTGGTCCTCCCCCTAGGGGACAGGGACTGGTACTCAGGAAATAGCTTTTACGTATTTGGATGTCCTCAGAACCCTCCATCTTCAAGGACAATTTTAAAGTGACGTGTGTTGCTGCTTTTCCCATGGAATTTCAAAGGAATGCAGTAGATAGTGCTGCATTGAATTTTTTTTGTTCTAAAAATAGAAGCTCATGATTTAAACCTGAGTGTACCGAGTTTCTCTCTCTGAGAGGAAAGGTTCTTTCAAACATCCCAACTGATTGTATCTCTGGATTTGTACAAGCCCTTAGACTGGATAGAGTGACTGTCCCTAGCACTCAAGTCACAATAAAATGCTGCATTCAGCTTACCCCTAGGTGGCCTGGATTTTTCCTATTTCATTTTCCTTTAGACATTTTGTTGAGAATGCAGTGACTTGGGAATGTGATGTCACTTGCAGCATAGGAAGTGGTTCCCAGTCTGGCGTACTCGCAGGGAGAAGGGCCCCCTGAGCTTTCCTAGTATTTTCAGATGGAATGAAAGAGGACATCTCTCTTCCCCCATGGGAAAATGAACCAGTATAGCCAGGCTTTTGGAACGTGGGATCTGGGAAGTGAAATGAAAAAGACGTGCCCTGTTGGGTTAGGTGATCCCCAGGTTCCTTTCATCTGTCAATGTCAGCCACACGGAACATACAAAAGGCTGAGGTCCAGACGAATTGATGCATATTTGCATGGACTTGGTGGTGACAGCCAACACAAAGTATGTTTGGGTGGAAATGCACGTGCCACACCTCCTGTTAGTTATACCAGTTTGTCTTTGTAATAGCTCCTTGAAAGAGCAAAAAACTACCAGTTTTTGCTCATTCTGGTCAAGTATCCACCAACCTGATCAGAAATCTTCCAGCTGAAGTGAACCCACTAGCATTATTACACTCCTATGCAAGGCTGCCATCACACACGGGCTCCTCTCTGGGAGGCTGGGCTCTCCTACCAGGCCAGTGGGTTTGAAGCTTCTCTCATTTTAAAACTTGCAGCGTACCAGCTAAAAGGTGAGGGGTCCCAACTTAGAAGGAACCCTGCCCCTCCACCTTTTATGTTTGCAGCTGAGAATGGAATCCAGAGCCTCACACATACTAGGCAAGTGCTCTACCATGGAGCAGCACCCCATCCCAGAGCCCCTTAAATATCAAAAAAAAACATGAAGAAAGATTCTGCTAGAATTCCTCAAGGCTCTCTGGTAGTCCCTGGCCCAGCAGCATCAGTGTCACCTGGGAAGTTGTTGGAGCTGCCCTACCCCAGACCTACCTACTAAACCAGAATTCTAAAAGCAGGGCCTGGTAGACAATGTTTTAAAAGCCTCTAAGGAACAAACCACTTGGCTTTTGTTTGTTTTGGTGGTGCCAGGGGTCAAGCCCAGGGCCTCAAGCATGTGATATCACTAGGGGCTGGAGAGTGGTACTTAGTGTCACCCCTGATTTAGCATCACCCTTGATGCCTGCTAATGGTGGGTGCAATGTGCGGCCAGGCTCAGTGTAGTGGGCTGTGCCATCTCTGAGGCCATAGGTGCTCCCCTGCAGAGAATCCACTGAGCCCTGCTTCCCTATGCCCACATGTGGCACCTGCAACAAATGAATGCCAAGAAAGCAAGGATGGTCTTTTGGAAGCCGCACCCAGTGCTCCTCCTAAGCATCTCCTCAGTTGAGCTGTCTCGGCCAAGGGCACCTTTGCTGAAGAACCAGCCCAGAAGGGAGCGAGGAAAGAGTGGAACCAAGGGACCCCCAGATGGGAATGCCAGCTGGTGAGTACTCGAGACAGCCAGGGGCATTTGCCCAGCACAGCCACAGGTACATGTCCTGGCCTTGGTTCCCATCTGTGGGCCTCCACACCCACATGACTGTTTCTTGTATCTTTTAAAGACATATGCAGCATGAGAGTCACCTCATAGAAGAAAAAGAATTTACAATGAGCCAATTACAGTGGTGCACATCTATAGCCCCAGCACTCAGAAGGCATTGGCCAGAGGGTCACTTGAGCTCAGACTGGACAGCATAGCGAGACTCTGTCTCAAAAAAATAAAATGAATTTACAGTGAAACAGAAACCAACCACTGACCAATGTGCTCTCAAACTGAAGTCTTCATTCCCACTCTCTTCCTCGAGAGAAAGTTCCTGATGACTTGAGCTATGTGGTTCCCTTAGCAAAGCAGGGAGGGCCGGGGCCCCCTCTCCACCCTCAGTCCTCATGGCAGGAGCTGATGGAGCAGATCTGAGGAATAGGACAAGGACTGCAGAGGAGATTTGCCAAAAGGCTTCTGGGGGAAGAAGGCACACATTCTAACAGAGAAATAAGGGAATGCCCTGAACTTCTCCAACCAAGGTCGTGTGATATGGTGACCAAGCATTAGGGATCCGGCCTCAGTCTGGTTCAGTCCCCTGCTTGGCTACTTCCTAGTACACCTTACTACCAAGACATAAGTTTGGACACTCATTTCCGTAAGCTTCACTTCTTGCTATAAAATGGGCATGATAGTCTAACACACAGGTGGACACAAATATTTATTAAGAGTAATGATTATAAATGGATAGTGTGCGGCACATGATGTGGCTTTAGTGAATGTTAGCTGCATTCAAACCATGGGTCACAACCATTCCTGACTTGTGTAATCAATTCAGTGGTTAACCAGCATGGTTTTTGGTTTGGTTTCTGTTTTTAATTTTAAATACAGTGAACATTGTAGGATAAGAGTCATAAAATTATGCGTGTGTATACCTGTGTATGTACATGTGTTTGTATTCTGAGTTGCAACAAAAAATATTTCCAATTGTGGGTTACATTTAAAAGTTGTGGCCAGGTACAGTGGCTTACACCTGTAATCCCAGCTGCCCAGGAAGCCAAGACAAGAAAGTTGCAAGTTCAAGGTCAGCCTCAGGGAGACCCAGTCAAAATAATAAAAAAGGACTGGAGGTGTGGCTCAGTGGTAGAGACCCCTGGGTTAAATCCTGGTTGGGGCCAGCGGGTGAGGGTATGAAGCCATTGAAGACAGATGGTGTTGTGTGACCAACTTGGAGAGGCATATTTATGTGGGCTGCCGAGTGAGGTTCTGACTTTCTTCACCCAAGAAAGGGTGAAAGAGCCTGTGCAGAGTACATGCTTGACCTCCTCTGGAGCCTCAGTTCTGATACATTCATTTTGGGGAACTGTTGAATTTTTTACAGGTCTCAGCTCATGCGTCAGCCAAGTCATACATCCCCAAAAGAGGTGTAGGTGTAGGCGTTGCCCTCCTAACAGGAGCCAGCCATTTCTGTTCTCTCAAGCTTGAATTATCACTGCTCCTCTGCAAACCTCTAGCTTAAGAATTCTGCCTTCAGGACACCTTTATAAGCCACCCAAAATTCCAAATTAAGTGCCCCAGGTCCTTTTTATGTATCATATTCACTTGGAATATTTTCTTCTTTCCAGACTCAAAGTTGACATTCCTTGAATGTTTGTCCGCTTAATTACTGAAGAATTTGTGTGTGGGTACACAGGCCGGGTTCTGTCTTGAATACTTTGATGAGCTTGTTGAGGTTGAATATAATACAAGAGTGCTCATCTGGGAGCATGCCACATGAATGGAAAATTGTAACCCTGGGTGCTCTTTGCTTTGTTCCCCTCTATGTCTTTTCTGACTTTGAAAGCAGCTCATGGAGAGTAAGGCTTTCTGGTACAATTGGGAAAACCATGGGCAGAGAGAGAAGACGCCAGTTCTAGTCCCAGTTCTACAAAACCATCTGGATGAGCTTTGGACTCTGTTACAGCCTCTCAGAACTTCTATTTCCCTATTTGCCAAGTGTCAGTACTAATGGCCATCTCCTCACAGAGTGCTGTAAAGGAAGGACTGATAGACAGCCATGGCCTTGAATGAGGTCCCATCTGAATGGACACAGCAAATCTGTCATTTCTGGGCATCTCCTATAGCATGCTCTGCCTCCTGTCCCAGCTCTCTTTGACAGACTTCAGATGATATCCAGGAAGGACATGCAGGATTCCCAAAGCAGGCTGCCTCAGTTGGCTATCACTGCTTTTGCTAAGGAGGTCTGGTGAGGGGCCATCATAGCCTCCTGAGTCCATGACCCACGCAGGGTCCCTCAAGACTTGTATCTATAAGGTCCATTTATTGAAATAGCCTTTTTGTTCTGATTAGAAAAATAACACCCATTCATTGGTAAAAACCCAGAGCATGTTGGACGCAGTAGTGCACACCTATAATCCCAGTGGCTTGGGAGGCTGAGATAGGAGGATCATGAGTTCAAAGCCAGTCTCAGAAAAAAGCGAGGTGCTAAGCAACTCAGTGAGATCCTGTCTCTAAAGAAAATACAAAATAGGGCTGGTGATGTAGCTCAGTGGTCAAGTGCCCCTGAGTTTAATCCCTAGTCAAAAAAAAAAAAAAAACCTGGAACATATGGGAAAGTCTATAGAGATAAATAGATCATCTAAAATCCCATTCTGAAGGTAATTTCGGGTTCCATGAGAATGTCATGTTCACCTTTGCTTTCTTCCCTTGACACCAGAAGGAATGTTCCAGTGTCATGTAAAAATGTATGCACACCATTTTTTATGGTTGCCTAGTGTTCTGACTTACAGACTCATTTACTTCACCTACATCATTGGACATTGTTTCCAACTTTTCGTTATTATATTATAATTCAGTGTTCAGATTGTTACTGCGCAAATATTTATGTCTTGGAATCTTATTTTTTGTTGTTTTAATATTTCATTGTGATGTAATTTCAGACTTACATAAAAGTAGAATAGTATAAAGAGTTTCCATTTATCATTCCATCATTGCCATCACAGGCTAACATTTTAGACAACCACAATACAAAAAAAACTGGAGCTGAGCATAGTGGCACACTCCAGTAGTCCCAGCTACTCAGGAGGCTGACGCAGGAGGACTGCTAGAGCCCAGGAGCTCAAGGCCAGCCTGGGCAATATAACCCCATGCACACCCTGACACCCTTTAAAAAAAGGGGGGGGGGATTTACTGATACATTACTATTTACTAATCTGTATACTTTATTCATTTTTCTCCTATTGTCCCACTAATGTCCTTTTCTATCCCTGGATCCCACATCACATTTTTGGGGAAGGTCCTGGGGATTGAACCCAGGAGTGCTTTACCACCAAGCTACATCCCCAGTCCTTTTTATCTTTTATTTTGATCCAGGCTCTCACTAAGTTGCTTAGGGCCTCACTAAGTTACTGATGCTAACCTCAAACTTAACAATCCTCCGTTTTAGCCTCCTGAGTCCCTGGGATTAAAGGTGTGTATTACCACACCCAGCTAATATCATTTTTCCTATCTCTTTAATCTCTTCCAACTTGTGACAGTTTCTCAGTCTTTGTTTATGTTTCATGACCCTGACCTTTTTTAAATTAAGGTGAAATTCACATAAGGTAATCATTTAAAAATATACAATTTCATGGTATTTAGTGTGTTTGTAGTGTGCCATCACCACTTCTAACTAGTGCCAGAATAGGTTCGTCACAGCCTTTGACCTTTTTTCAAGATGGGTAGGCCATGCTTTCTATAGAATATCTTTCACTTTGCATTTGTCCGATATTTTCCCATGGTTAGATTGAAGTTATACAAGAGTATCTGGGAGTATCTGAACCATGGTTATGACCTCAGTGCACTGTGACACGTGATATTGATGATGTTTCTTTTTTGGTGACATTAACTTTGACATTTGGTTAAGTTGGTAACTGCAACATTTTCCTACTGTAAAGGACTTTTTTCCCCTCGGGAATTAAAAAGTTTCTCATAAGGAGATACCTTGAGCTCAGATTATTTAACTTACAGTTTTTTCAAAAGTCAAGAAACTTAAATCACTGAGATGGGTGGGAAGAAAGGGTATGAGAAGAACTAGGGTGGGTTGTGGTCGGTCTGAGACAGTACATGTCCCTCAGGTTCTCTTTCTGCGAAACAAAGGATCGTGTGAGTTACTTGAGGATCTTGTATGGAAGAGCTAGGTGCAAAGATCTCTCCAGGGTAGTCTTGAGTCCTGTGAGGGAACACACCCATGTCTGCCACACTCACAGGGAACTCCTGTGGCTTCCAGAAGAGCTGGAGAAAGCAGACCACACTGGGGGGGTCAAAGCCTCTGTGAGGGTATTGTGGGCCTGGAGAACTGGCCTTGCTGTGTTTTTAACTCCTTTGGGCTTCCCTATCCCAACACCCTCTGTGGCCTGGGGGCCGAGTCACAACCAACACCCAGAGGCAGGTGAGTGGGCGGCTTGGGAGAGGCCACAGGGAGTATCCACTGCATGAGCAGGCCTGAGCCAACCTCGAGCCCCAAAGCCCTGGTGACCCCCAGTGCCCGCTGCACGCTGGTACCTGCTTCATCTTGCATGCTGTGTGTGTCCTGCATTCTTGCCTTTGCCCATCAGCCATCGCCATGCAGAACCTGCTGCTCCTACCATGAGGGGCATGGCCCAGGAAACGGGCTACCTTTCTTATTGGTTCTTATAGATGGGTGGCCCAGCTCACGCCTGGAGAGGCCCAGGGTATTACTCCTTGGCCCTTGGCCACTCAGCACGTGGCCCCTGTCCAGCAGCTGGCCTGTACCTTTGGGAAGAAAGGAGGGGGAGGCCAGGGGAGTGGGCAGCAGACATAAGCCAGCTGCTATGCAGGCCCTGCTTGCTAGGGCTCCTGCACACTGCTCCCCACCCACACTTCAGCAGCCCTCTGAGGGCCTCCAGGTGACCTGGGCCACAAAGGAATATGCCCTGTTATTTACCACTTTACCCCGGCCTGGGCTCCATCCCTCTGCTATGCCAGGACCCGGGAGTGTTCATGAAGTCCAGCCCCAGACCATGCTGACGCTCTTTCTCCTGTCCTCCCCAGGGCATCGAGCGCCTCAAACGAAAGAATCAGCCCAGGGAGCACAGGGCCAACTGGAGGTCGGTGAAAGACACCTGTGGTGGGGACTTCTCCCTGAACTGGTTCAACCCCTTCTCCAGACCATGGCAGCCAGAGATGCCCAGTGACAAGGACTTGGTGCGGCAGGTATCATCACTGTCAGATGTAGAGAGCACCCAAACGACAGAGGAGCATTCAGAAGAGATAAAGGACGAGGACTCTATTGAGGTGCTAGATGAATAGGTGTTGTGGGAGACAACCAAACACTTAAAGTGGCTACTAAACCGTGTTCGGGGGTTTTGGTTAATGTCCTCCCCAGAACCTCCTGACACTTCTCCCAGGCTACTTGCCTGGTCTTACCATCCCAGTGACCCCCCTCCTTCCTCTCTCGATGTTGGGATAGACAGGGGACAGTGAAGAAGGTAGGGACTTCTCTGAGTTCGCCTAGGCAGAATGCCCAGAGAGGGGTGTCAGGTCTCATTCTCCAATCTGGGGGGCTTTCACAGCTACTGCCCTCAAAGAAAGCTCCAAACAGGGCAGCCCAAGAACTCATTTCTGGCTTTCATGGGGATGCTGTCATCTTTTGGGAAGGTTGGGGCCCTGGCTCCTGGCTAGTGATGGAAGGGCAGGACAGGGCTGGCTTTGGGGACCTGAGGTGGAGTACTGATGTCAGGAGAACCTACCTACAGCTGCTCTCTGGAAGGATTTTCCCCACTCCCTGCCTAAATTAAGAGAAAGGTGTGGCTGTCACATCTGCTCTCAAGACCTCAGGCTTGAGGGCTGGGGATATAGCTCAGTTGGTAGAATGCTTGCCTCACATGCACAAGGCCCTGGGTTCAATCCCCATCACCACCAAAAAAAAAAAAAAAAAAAAAAAGACCTCAGGCTTGGCTTGAAAGACAACCCTGCATGCACATGCATGCATGTGCAGGAACTGCCCCAGGATGGAAGTAAGCCTGGGTTTTGACATTAGCATCAAAACTTAGTTCTGTTCCATAGACAATAGAATGTTCCTCCAAATAGCTTGGAGCTGCCCTGCCTCGTGTCTCCTCCATTCACAGGAGAGACATGGGAAGGACCTGTCATTTAACTTTCCCTCCTGGGGGGAGCCTAATACCAAAACACTCATGGGCAGAAATGACCAGAAATTCTACCTGTGTTTTGGGCCAGTTCTCCCAAGGTGGTACCTATCCTGACTCTCAGACAGAATGATAGTGGCCCGGGCCTGCAGACTGATGATGAACCTAGGAGACAGACACCCCCACCCACTACGTTCTGCCAGGATGAACCTGGATGTAGTGAGCCCCCATGAAGCCTGGGGCATCTGGCCATTAGTGAAGGTCTGAGCAGGCCCTCTGCTGAGAAGCCCCATTGTAGTGGTTTCTGAAGCAACAGCTACTGCAAAGTCTAACTCAAGGGTCCCTATCCCCATCAGATATGAAAAACACCCTGCTCTCCAACTCCTAGCTTGGCCTTTGTTCCTACCCATTTCCCTGGTATAGTCTGGCCCCAAGATGGGGGGAGATGAGGCAGAACGTGCCCTTGTAAGGTCTCCATGTCAGGGCCCCCCTCCTAGCTATAGGTGAAAGGGCATGAGTCCCAGCCCAAAGGGACCTGTGGCCCCAGATGAGTGGGGAAGAAAGTCACTATTTGGAGATACAGCCTCAGGACACTGAGAAAGGAAGGCTAGCCAAGAATGGTCTTGTTCTTGGACAGCATCCTTGGGTGATCCCTAGAGGGAGGGGATCCATCAGAGAATCCTCTGTCTACACCTAATGCCCCACCAGGCTCTGCAGTGAATTGCCCAGAGGGGCCGGTTCACAAAGCCCCCTCTATCCTAACCCTCACTCACAGCTCTCCAGCTATATTCCATGAGTGAGTGACAGTCGGACTCTAGTGTAGAAGGACCCGGAAGGTGTTGGCCTTCCACAGCCAGGCTGAAGGCCTGTTTTCTTGGTCCAGGTCAGCTTTCACATTGATTAATGCCAATGCACCAGTGACACAGTGGCTTTTTTCCACGGTGGCTACTGACACGTAACGTTCTGCTTAGCCCCAAACTGAAAGCACTACACCTGACATCCAAGCGAGACACGGTTTTTCAGGGAGGGAGCCGGGGTGCAAACCTTCACCTCTTTGAATAAAAAGCTCTGTGCTCGACCTCTGGAAGAATCTACTGTTTCTAGGAGGAGATCCCAGTCCAAGTCCTTGGGCAGCACCCTTCCTTTCAAGTCACCTTGAGGACACCTCTAGGAACACTGCTTTCATCCAGTTCCAGTGTGCCAGACAGGGGTCACACAGACACCTGTGATGGCTGTGTCGCCTCGGGTCCAAATGCTGCACCCTGGGATTACTAACCAGACCCGTGGGCTCCTGCGTAGTGTTTCCAGCAGAGGGAAAAGTCACTCTTCATCCAAAAGGCACTCACCAAACACCTGCGGTGTCCCAAGAGTGATGGGGATTGAGGTTTGTTAACTTTGAGTGCCTGAAAGGGAGACGATGGATGGCAGGCATTGTACCCCTGAATCACACACACCGTAACCCTCATTCAACCTGCACATGTGCCTCTGCCAGGGTCCCTGTGCTCTTGGACTTGTAGCCCTTGAGAGAGAGGCTGGATGTCCCAGATAGGACCCAGAATTAAAAGCCATCCCCTCAGAGAACCCTGCCATGTGATCCTCCCCATATGACACCCAGAGCAGGTGCTTTAATTAGCTTGTTGACATAAAGAAGTGACCCTGGGAGCCAGGCTGGTGGCTTATGCCTATAACCCAGCAACTCAGTATGCTGAGGCAAGAGGATTCCAAGTTCAAGGCCAGCCTTAGCAACTTAAAGACCCTCAGCAATTAGTGAGACCCTGTCTCAAAATATAACACGGTTGGGGATATAACTCAGAGGTTAGATTCCCAGTACCAAAAAAAAAAAAAGTCTACCATTTGAACCTCCAGGGGGGCAGAAAAATGGATTTCAGTTAGAGAAGAAGGGCCCTCTTTTCCAGAATGATGTACCTCCAGAACAGACCCCCACTCAAGCATCGGGGTGCAGGCAATAGGGTCTCTCCCCTAGCTTTGCCCAGAGTAGCAAATGGACCTGCTCTGCTGCTTAGGGCCTTGCTTCTGCTCAGCCTGAGGCATCTGAGAAAGAGTACCCATGCCCATCTGAGAGAGCAGAGTCTCAGGACAGGGAGAACCTGGCACCTGGCCTGGGGACATCTCCAGTGTGGTTTCCTACAGGGCCTGACCCCTTCCCTTGGGCCCAGCGGGGTCTTCAAGCAGGCCGAGAGAATGACCCAGTTGGCAGATGCCCCAGCACTGGTGAACCCATGGCCTGAAGAGATGGCAACTTGTAGCCCCACTGAGTACCAGCCCTGGGCTTCATGGAAGGGATGTGTGGTTTTGCAGGTCTTAGGCTCTGAATCTAGACAATGGTGACACTACTTTTTGAGGCCATGACTTGAGGGATGGATGTTCTGTGGCCTAGGCTAGGTGTTGCTAGCTGTAAAAGAGGTGGCCTAGCTGCCTGTGGTTTGCATTGCCTTTGAATACCTTATCTTTCACCTGGCTGGCTTTTGAATCTACCCTCACATGACTAATCAAATCTAATCATCTGTGATCTGAAAGCAAAGCATGAAGTAAGAAATGCTGAAAATATTTCCATAATTAGGATAACATGAAACTCAAGTCTCCAAGAAGGAAAATATGGAGCCAAATTTTTCAAGGTTCTTGTAGTGAAAGACATCTTAGTATTTAAACAAAACAAAACAAAACAAAAAACTACACAAGACTGGTTTTTGTTATTGTTATTTTTGGTACCAGGGATTGAACCCAGGGCACTCAACCACTGAGCCATATCCCCAGTACCCTTTATTTTCTGTTTTGAGACAGAGTCTTCCTGAGTTGCTGGGGCCTCACTAAGTTGGTGAGGCTGGCCTTGAACCTGTGATCCTCCTGCCTCAGCTTCCCGAGTGGCTGGAATTGCAGGAGTATGCCACCACAAGACTGCTAAAAAAAAAAAAAGGGATCTGGGCACGGTGGTGCACACCTGTAATACCAGCAGCTCAGGAGGCTGAGACAGGATTGTAAGTTCTCAGCAAAGGCAAGCACTAAGCAACTCTTTAATAAAAGGGGGGTGGGGGGGCTGTGGCTGTGACTCGGCAGTCGAGTGCCCCTGAGTTCAATCCCCAGTATCAAAAAAATTTAAAAAAGACTGGGGATGTAGCTCAGTGGTAGATCACTTTCCTTCCATGCACAAGGGCCTGGAGTTGATCCCCAACACTGCAGAGAATTAAAATTAAAATTTAAAATATATATACATATATAGGTGTGTGTGTGTGTGTGTGTGTAAATATATCTTCCATTCAGAGATCTGGGTCCATTTCTCTGGAATCAAGGTGTCAGGCCCGTGCTCCCTCCAAAATCTCTCAGAGAATCTCTTCCCTCCAGCCTTTCTCTCAGCTTCTGATGCCAGCAGTTCTACATGTGTATATACAATCTACTCTGTCATTGTTTTGAGGAATTCAAGACATGTAATCCTATGCCAGCCAGAGGTCCTAACCTGACCTACATCCTGGCCTCTTTCAGGATCCCTTGTAACCAAAATAGGGACCTTCCTGCACTACCCAGCCCCAGCTGCAGCCTGTGGGCCTGAAACCCCCTCCAGCAGAAAGAAGGGTGCAAGGTGGCCTCCATAGGGGGGTCCTTGAAACAAAAATGTCTTTCCCAAGCTCCATAGGTGCTCTTCCTCAACTCCAGGGTTAAATACCTGTGTGTGCTCCACAGGCCATAGGCTCCAACCCGCCATTCCAGGCTCCCTTCTGTACCCCTGGACAAGAACTGAAGCCAGGCTCTGCTCCTCCTCCCTCAGGACACCTCCACCCCTGCTCCTTCCAGAGCCAGAGCACCAGAGACTTGCCCCTCCTTCCCCAGCTGGCCTCATCGCACCCTCTTTCTCACACCCCCACCTCTGCCACCCAGGGCATCTTTCCTACATGTTTCAGGCTTGATCTCATTCTGTGGTTTTCACCCAAACATGTAGCTCTGCCAGTGGATGCTCCCTCCCATCTCCTGCTCTCTGTCCCACTGGTAATACAGACTCATGACTAAACACTCTACCTCCTGAAATCCAGTCAGCAGCCTACTAAGCGCCTGTCATGGCAAAGCTAGCTTACAGGCATTTCAAACATCCCCCAGACTGGACGGCTGCAGGGACCACATTCTCCCTGCCTCCTCCCAGGAGCTGGGAAGAAATACTTAGCTAAGCCACTTGGGTGAAGGTGGAGGTAAAACCAGAGAAACTCTTGATGCTTAAGTAATGTCAGATGGACCCCTAAATCCCTCTCAAGGGAATGTGGGCCCCATGAAGCCTGGGGATCCCATGTCACAGAGAGGAGAAAGTGAGTCTGGGTCCACATATGAGATGTAGCGCCCTGGCCCCACCTAAACACAAGGGACAACCTCAAACAGGCCCAGACTTCTGAGATGATGGGCTTTGTGACAATGTGCTCCAGTTGTTAGAGGCAAGGTGGCCTTTCTTAGAAACTGCCATGGAGTCTTCAGAAAGGGAACCACTTTTTCATGGGAGAAAGCTAACCAGCCAGGACCAGAAGAGTCTGGCACCCAATTTTACTTCACACTGCACTGGGTGTGCGTTACAGTCACCTGAGTTTAGGTGCCAAGCCTTTTCACTTTAATCAATTGTTATGTAAAACCTCTGGATGAATACACAAGAAACTGACAACATGAGTCACTTCTGGAAAGAGGAACTTCAGTGTCTGCAGGAGCCTGGGCACACGCCTGTAATCCCAGAGACTTGTTAGGAGGAGGCAGGAAGATCATAAATCTAAGACCAGCCTCAACCATTTAGCAAGATCCTTGGCAACTTAGTGAGACCCTAATTCAAAATAAAATTTTTTAAAAAGTCTAGAGCTCAGTGGTAAAGCATCCCTGGGTTCAGTTCCCAGTATCAAAGAAGAAAAGGTCTAGGGAGAGGGTAGGAGAGGAACCTATCTCACCATTTGCATTTTCAGAATTTTGTACTATATGCAAACATTACTCATTTTTAAAAAATATTTTATGATTCAGTTGACCAAAAACTGAAAAAAGGAAAATCCTTGAACTATCACTTCTCTAGGAATATCTATTTAGAAAAACAAGATACCCTCTTCCTTAGGAATGCAATTGACCCAATGATAAGCCAGCCAGCGTCCCCCCAAAGGTTCTAGAGGCTCCACCCAACTCGGAGGCCAAGTTCCAGGTAGGAACCTTTCTGACCAGCAGCTTACCTCGACAGAGAAGTCAAGGTGCAGGGAACATGGGGACATCTCAGCAGCTATTGTTTCTTTGGAGTCCACAGTGTCTTCAACAACCTCTGATGATTGGCTCATCAAACATGCCCAAGTTGCTGAGATGTAGATATTAAAGTCCAAGGTCGAAATCATTTCTGATATAGCCAGGGAGAAGTGGAGTTTTCATCAAGCATAGAATTAGATTTAACTCTGGATGGACTGAACTGGGTAACCTTGGGCATGCCCCATCCTCTTTTTAGAAAACAAGAAGCTGGGCTTCTTTTTTTTTTTAATTTATTTTTTTTTAAATTTTTATTGTTGGTTGTTCAAAACATTACATAGTTCTTGACAAATCATATTTCACACTTTGATTCAAGTGGGTTATGAACTCCCATTTTTACCCCGTATACAGATTTCAGCATCACATCGGTTACACATCCACTGTTTTACATATTGCTATACTAGTGTCTGTTGTATTCTGCTGCCTTTCCTATCCTCTACTATCCCCCATCCCCTCCCCTCCCCTCTTCTCTCTCTACCCCATCTACTGTAATTCATTTCTCCCCCCTTGTTTTTTTTTCCCTTTCCCCTCACTTCCTCTTGTATGTAATTTTGTATAACCATGAGGGTCTCCTTCCATTTCCATACAATTTCCCTTCTCTTTCCTTTTCCCTTCCACCTCTCACCCCTGTTTAATGTTTTTTTTTTTTTTGATGGATATATCAATTAGCGTTTGATTTAATCATTTTGTACTGTGTATGTATATCAAAATATCACATTGTACCTCATATAATTATGACTCATCAATTAATATTAATTTTAATGAATAGTACCTACTAATACTACCTAATTTGTGTGATTACTGTGGAGATTAAAAAAAATAAACAGGAAGTGTTTAGCAGAGTGCCTGTTATAATCTCATAAGTATTCAAACCCTTTAGATCCCTCCTTTCCCAATTCCGGAAGCATTCTGATGAGCTAAAATTTTTCATGAGGCCTCTTACATGAAGCAAAAAAAACTTCAGGCCTTTTAGAAATTTTTAATGTAGAGGGTTTTGTGTTTTTTCTGTAGAAGTCTGGAATGGATTTAAAACTGAAACTCTAAATATTTTGCTGTTTCTAGAATCCTAAACATTTAATCTTATCAATATTGCCAATTAAGCCAAACACCAATGAAGCCATCAAATCTGCCCTGCTGCTCATCTTTCACTCTCTTCTTTATTTAATGTATACTTTTAGAATAATGATGTTGACTTCAAAACCGTGATTCTGAATGGACCAAGGCTAACAGATACTGATAAAATAATGCAAACATCATTAGTATTGGGGCTGAAGCTTCCTTCCTACACAATGCTGGGAGGTTAATACTTTCTGTGCTTCTAGCCAGTATGAATATTTATTGGCATATAAAGTCAGGTTGAATAACATGGAATGAAAATAACATAACACAGACTTTCCCCATGACCCACCCCTTCTCTTTTTATATATATATATATATTTATTCCAGAGACTCCCATTGAGGAAAAAATTTAACATAAAGGGAGCCTTTGAAATATGAGTTAGTTGACAGAGTGTACTCTAATTCTAAATAGATTATTACATTTTAAGAACAATCCTGGTTAAGCACATTTTGATCATCTCATTTATAACATTTTCCCTTGGTTTTTGTCTTATTAACCCTAGTACTTGTATACGTAGCTCTTTTACAACAACTTCAGGTTTTATTTTACCATTCAGGAGACAAATTTGACCACCTTTCATGTTCTTCAAATTAAAATTTCTTGATTCCTCATTCATCAGAATAACAAGAATCCAGGATCTTTTTAAGGTTATCTTTCTCCATTATCTAAGTGTCTGTGTATTCCCTCATTCTAGAGAGGCCCGGGTGTGCTTGAGAGCAAATTAGAGAACCCGGCCACAAGATGTCCTGGTTTGCAAATGACTTGTTGCTGGCCCTCGATGCTCTGAGGCATTTTTGGCTGTGCAGTGGTCCTCTTTCTGGTTCAGCTTTGTGCACAGACCTTATCTGTGCTTATGAATACAAAGAAAGTTGGTTCAAATATAATGAATATTGATATTGGCATTGCTCTTAGAGTCTCAGGGTGACAGCTGTTATTCTGAAAGCAGGTCCACATTGTTCCGGAGCCAACACTTCTCTAAGTCAATTTAGGTATTGCTGCTGAGCCAGCCTCACTATTTTCCCTAGTGAGGAATTCCCTTTTGGATGATCTTTACTTTTCTTTTCTTTTTTTTTTTTTTTAAATTTTTTATTGTTGGTTGTTCAAAACATTACAAATTTCTTGACATATCATATTCCACACTTTGATTCAAGTGGGTTATGAACTCCCACCTTCACCCCATACACAGATTGCAGAATCACATCAGTTACACATCCATTGATTTACATATTGCCATACTAGTGTCTGTTGTGCTCCGCTGCCCTTCCCATCCTCCACCATCCCCCCTCCCCTCCTCTCCCCTCCCCTCCCCTCCTCTCTCTCTACCCCCTCCACTGTATAACCCTGAGGGTCTCCTTCCATTTCCATGCAATTTCCCTTCTCTCTCCCCTTCCCTCCCACCTCTCATCCCTGTTAAATGTTAATCTTCTTCTCATGCTCTTCCTCCCAACTCTGTTCTTAGTTACTCTCCTTATATCAAAGAAAACATTTGGCATTTGTTTTTTAGGGATTGGCTAGCTTCACTTAGCATAATCTGTTCTAATGCCATCCATTTCCCTGCAAATTCTATGATTTTGTCATTTTTTAATGCAGAGTAATACTCCATTGTGTATAACTGCCACATTTTTTTTATCCATTCGTCTATTGAAGGGCATCTAGGTTGGTTCCACAGTCTTGCTATTGTGAATTGTGCTGCTATGAACATCGATGTAGCAGTGTCCCTGTAGCATGCTCTTTTTAGGTCTTTAGGGAATAGACTGAGAAGGGGAATAGCTGGGTCAAATGGTGGTTCCATTCCCAGCTTTCCAAGAAATATCCATACTGCTTTCCAAATTGGCTGCACCAATTTGCAGTCCCACCAGCAATGTACAAGTGTACCCTTTTCCCCACATCCTCGCCAGCACTTGTTGTTTGACTTCATAATGGCTGCCAATCTTACTGGAGTGAGATGAAGAAGCTGGGCTTAAATAGAATTATCGTTGGCTAACTGCCAACCCTAAGTCCATGCCAGACATTACCAGCGGTGGTCAGGATGTCCCACGCATTCTCAGTGCTGTGCTCTAGGCACCCAAAACCCATTGATGAGAGTGAGCATTTGAGATAAAGTCTCTACCATCATGAAACATTTCTAATGGCACTTCTAGCACTCCAAATTGCTAACTCTGGGGTGGACCCCAGGCTTCTGCTCCACAGATGTCTTTGGCCCCCATTTCCTCTGTGCCTGGATTCCTTGTGACTTCCAAAAGACAGGTAGATAATAAAAATTTGTTTATGCACAAAGTTTATCAGTGCATGGGAGCAGTCTACAGAAGAGAGAGGACTCTCCAAGGGTGAGCATCCTGATCTCTTGGTGCTGAGGCTTCCCGTCTGATTTTGGTACCTTGACCCTGGATGTGCACGACTCTGCTTGCCAGGTATGTTGCAGGTCAAAGGAGCCTGTGATGTTGACACTGTATAGAGTGGCAGTCTTCCTTTTCAGAATCAGGGTCATTGACAGAATTTCCTGGCAGCACAGGATTTTTCCTGATGGACATCTGAGGCAAGTACTCTTTCCTAGGGGGGTGTCCTCCTTCATAATTTAGGGGAGAGAAGGTGCAATCCATGGCCTCCTTTGCCTCAGAGGAGACACAAAACAGCTTCCTGAGAGCACTCCTTCAAGGACTAAATATCCCAACCCACCCTAGGTGCAAGAGAGGACCTGCCTATCTGGCTAGGACTCCAGAGACAGATTCACACAGAGGAGTGTCACCCCTGTAAGGAGGGCAATGCCTGATGTCTGGAGAAGCCTGGAATCTGGCTTTATTTGAATAACACTTTTGCCTTCAGGGCCAAGTGGGCTCACTGGAGTTAGAGGAATCATGGGTCACACGCTGAGGGGTTTGGGCTAGCAAAGTAGTTTTACACTTTAATTTGAATGCTTTAGAGACCTGCAGGCTCCCATCTCTGGGTCCCCTCCTTCCCAATAGCACACCCCTGCTCACTTTCTGGCCCTTTAGGGCAACAAATGTGCTGTCCCTGGGACGAGGTTCAGACCAAGCAGTCTTGTTCTAGAAGGACCTTCAAAGGCATCTGCATCAGGGATACACACAGCATCCTCTGGGAGCCCAACAGCTGCAGGAGGAGGGCAGGCTGACCTCCTGTCACTCTTCAGTTAGAAATACAGAGAACTTGATCATTGAACCCGGGGGCATCCTACTAGTGAGCTACATTCCCAGCCCCCAACTCCTTTTTTTTCCCCCCATTTTGGAGACAGTGTTACTAAGTTGCATAGGGCCTCACTAAGTTGCTGAGGCTGGCCTTGAACTTGATGATCCTCATGCCTCTCAGTCTTCTGAGTAGCTGGATTCTCAGGCATGCACCACTGTACCCAGCTTCCATAGATTTTCCAAGTAACCTCAAACCAGCCCCATGCCTCTGTTTCTCCATATGTACAAAGACACCCTCACCAAGTTCTTCCAACTACAAGGAGACTACAGTCTTATTCAGGTCTTAGTACTTCATACCCCAGTGAGATAGGAATCCCCATGATGTGACTTGAGGCAACTCACTTCACCTCCCTGAGTCTCATTTGCAAAATGGGGAAAATGATAAAACTTATTTTGAAAGGTTGTCTGTGAGTTATGCAGATCATGTTGGTAGTGCACATGGCACATGGCAGGGACCCCTTAAGTGCTACCATATCATTAAGACTATTAGCTTCATGTTTATCAAAATATCTGGCAATGCTGGGCATGTTAGCACATGCCTATAATCCCAGTTATCCAGGAGGTTAAGGCAGGAGGATCGCAAGTTCTGAACCAGCCTGGGCAACTTAGACCCTGTCTCAAAATGAAATTTTTAAAAAAGGGTTGGGGATTGTGGATACAGCCCAGTGGTAGAGCACTTACCTAGCAATGTACAAGGTCCTGGTTCCATCCCCAGTACCATCAAAAATAAAAATAAATAAAATGAAAGTCATCTGGTAAATTGAAGACTCTGCTCTGCCCAGTAGAAATGGCAGGAATGATTGGCATGCCCTTTGTTTGGGGATCCCCATCTGCTTGGCTGTGTATCAAAAACCCACTTAAGCTGAGGCCAGGCCAGGAGAGCATCAGGGATGCACAGCCCCTCCCACTGCCCACTTCCTCTGGCTGAGCTCCTGCTTCTAGCTGCCTGCTGCCTGACAGCCATCTTCACCTTCTGGCAGATCCAAGCATCCATCCACAGGTGGAAGGAAATTCCTACAACTTGTTGGGAAGTGGCCCAGCCCCAGCTGGGTGGAGATATACACACCAGAATTGCCAGGGACATTTCCATCACTAAGGTTGTTCTCTGGGTTGGGAATCCTTTATCACCAAAGGGAAGGGGGCCATCACTGAGTCCCAGGTGACCCTCCTGGAAAGGTTTAGGACACAGCTCTGGGTGCAGGTGAGCATGTTTATCAAAATATCTTCATTAGACCCTGATCCTGCCTGCGGCTCCTAAAGAACCTGGGGATTTTCACTACTAGACACAGTGAGCTCAAGGCAGGACTCTTAGCTTGATGTCTTTGTGGTTGAGCACAACGGATACCAATAAACATTTGCCGGATGAAAGAATAGTTGTCATCTTTTCCTGGGTTGGAGACTGCCACTCTCTGGGAATCTGATTTGACTGATCAGTAATTTTGTAACTGACCAGTCTCTGACCTCTCTTATTGATTCTTGCTATTTTCAAAATGATTTCACCCTTGATTTTCTAAGTAAACAATTATGTAACTTACAACAACACAGTTTTGGTGCCTCCTTTCCAATAGTTTCAAACTCCTGCTCCTCCCTTCTAACTTTTTCAACTTTTTCTTGTGTCTTGATACATGAACTAGAACTTCACAGCAACATGTCAACAAAAGCTATGAGAACCAGCATCCCTGCCTGGCTCCAACTTCAACTAGAATGCCTCGGGTGTTTGTAACCATGCCCTGACCTTCCCACCTCTCCCACTTCCTCTGCAGCTTCTCAGTCTCCCTTTTCTCTCCTCTAGTCACTCTTAGCTTTGTAAGTGACCTGTGTACTACAGATCAGAGAGCAAAGGAAAATGCTCACAATGCCAGTTACATCAAAAGTTCTCATACAACAGTGTGTACCAGGTCTCCTGGGCCAGGTGCTAGAATTACATGCAGATTTCTGGCCTCCACCCCTAGGGGCATTTTTAGCAGCCCCTCCCCAACCCTGGGAGTTTCTGGTACAGATTATACAGGACTATATTTTGAAAACAACTGAATTTCCAAAGCAGTGGACACCTGCCTACAACCTGAATCAATCTCTGAAAGGGTTTGAGCAGCCCAACAATAGAGTGGAACCCTTTGGGTGGGGAGGATCTGGAGGTTGGGCCTAGGCTAGAAACTTCCTGGGAAGGGGGAAGCCAGGATAAAGAGGAGGGACCCTACCAGATCCAGACATGGCCTTGCTGCTGTCTGTGTTATCCATCTCATTTACCCTGATGTCCACCCTGGGGTTCTTTGCAGTGTCAAGGACTTTCTTTCCAGTGTCAAGGTTCTTTCCAGTGTCAAAGGTGGCCACAGTGTTCTGGGATACCCGACGCTCTCAGCACTGAAACGATCTGTGTAGGGATGGTCAGTCATTGTGAGGGCTGGAAGTCCCCCTTGGTACCTCTCCCCTCAGCCTCCTGCCTACCTATGATCAGAACCCCAGAAAACACCTGGCTGAGGAACACAGGCTTCTTATCATCGAGACCTGCTGCAGGTTCATAGGTAGGGGCCATCCATCCAGTAGACTCATCAACTCGCCTTGCTCGTCTCAGCTCATCTGATGCACACCAGGAGGTGGGATCATTGTTCACCCCTCAGCAGAACAAGATGTAGCTAACCCAGCCTGGCCACCGAGCCCCCCCAGTGTAGACACCCTGAGCACCTCAGAACATTTTCAGGACACCGTCTTTCCAGGGCAAGCAATGCACCCAAAAGGACCGAGGAGCATACCATCCATGTGACCTGCGGCAGATGGTCATGAGACCTCCCTTTAAAGCTTTAGGATGACCTGGGGAAAGCCTATGTTGGCTTCGGAAGCTTCCATTTTTAAATTAATTGCCAGTGGCCTGCCTCTCTCTCAACCTCTGAAGAACCCTGGCTAGACAACGTTTCCACTTCATTAAAGCCAGGGAGAAGGCAAAGCCCCAAGAATTCATCTCTTAAAGCCTTGGCACATGGTAAGTTCTCTATAATTAAAAATCAATAAATGGGGCTGGGATGTGCTTGCCCAGCATGCATAAGGCTCTGGATTCAATCCCCAGAACGGGAAAAAATTAGCAAAGGACCCTAATTTAGATTTTAAACGTAATCTCTAAAAACAACTGTATGTGTAAACAGGCACAGAGGAACCCTCTGAAAACACTACACATGACAGTCACAAACCTTTGAACTGGCAGCGTGGATTGGACCACACCCACCCATTCTCCTACCCCCTACCCCGCCCCAGGTCTTAAAGTTACTTAACTATGCCTTGCAAAAAGCACAAATTTCACTACCTTGTGTCCCACCCCACCCCACCCCACCCCCGGCATTAAAGATGTCAACCTGGTTAAACTCTTACAATATGCCACCATTTCTAAATCCTGTTTTGGGGTTTGTTCAACCTCGATTTATAAGGAGCTCCCAAAAATGGTGTGGCTCAGTCCTCTTATGACCTCTTAGGTCACATGTCTAAACAAGCCTTTTCACTTATCAAAATCAGAAATATGGCAAAAGCCACCCCACACCCAGAATGATCCAAAGGAATAAAAATGGGCGGAAGGAGACTGCAAAGGGGCCTGATCCAAGCAGGGCGCAAACTCCCTGAATTGTCACCAGGACGCCTCTCTGCTCTTGTCTGAGGGTTTCCTTCTGCCCCTTCTAGAGGCCCCAGGCTGTTTGGTCCTGCTGGATCCAGGCCATCTCCAGAGCAGGGTGGGGAGCAGGGAGAGTAGAGAAGGCAGAGCTATGGGGGCTCCAAGGACCCTCAGACTTAGAGCTCCCAGGTACTCTGGTTTGCTCCTCCCAGGTGGAGGTAGCCTATCTAAGAGGACCCCTGCAGTCCTCCCCTCCTGCCCTCAAGGAATCCCCTCTCCTAGACCTAGTGACTAGATGGGCTGAACCAAACCGCTCATTTCTAACCAACAGAATGCGACTCTCTCTTCTGAGATGAGGTCCTGCACACTCCCTGCTGGCTCCAATGGAAGCCGACCGCCATGCTGTGACAAGGCCCTCAGGACGAGGACCTGAGACTGTCAGCAACCAGGCAAGGAGCCTGGAAGTGAATCCTCCCCCAGAGGAAACTTGAGAGGCCTGCAGCATGCGAGACCATGATCCACAGGATCCAGGAGACTGCACCCGGATTCTTGGCCCCACATGTGTGAGCTGATAAATGTTGTGTAAGTGCTATATCTCAGGGACACTTGTTACATGGCCATAGGTAGTACCTGGGCTAACTGCCACATCAAGTTTCCTTGCCCCCCCTTAGGCAGCCCCACCAGAAGCTCTGCCTGCTGGTCAGAAATTTGCAGATGGCCAGGCATGGTGGCGCACGCCTGTAATCCCAGTGACTTGGGAGGCTTAGGCAGGAGGATTGTGAGTTCAAAGCCAGCCTCAGCAAAAGCGAGGAGCTAAGCAACTCAAGTGAGACCCTGTCTCTAAAAAAATACAATATAGGGCTGGGGATGTGGCTCAGTGGTCGAGTGCCCCTGAGTTCAATCCCCAGTGCCCCCCCACACACACACACAAAATAAATTTGCAAATGGAGCAGGCCCAGTGGTGGCCCCACATATCTCAGGGTGAAGGAGCAATATTAAGAAGGAACCTGGAGGAGGGAAGTAGCCCAGGAGTAGCCCTTGCCTAGCACATATGAGGCCCTGGGTTTAACCCCCAGTACTGCAAATAAAGAGGGACCTCGGAGGGGAAAGCTATCAAGCTTAAAGTTGAAGGCCTCTGAAGTTGGCAGGGGCTCTGAGATTCCCTGACACAGAACCCACTCTCTGGTAACCTCATTTTGGAAGTGACTCCTGCAATAGCTTAGAGTCCTGGAGTACTCACACGTGGCTCATGGCCTGAACAGGTGGCTTGAGGGGAGGGTGTGGAGGAGGAACACTCCACCAGGAGTCAGTAAAGTTGGTTCAACCATCACACTGTACAGCCTTAAGCCAGCTCCCCTGCTCTCTGGGCTGGTTTCCTCATCTCTGAAAGAAGCCCCACCTTAACCCACTGCTTCCCAAACTCCAACACTCCTAAGGGTCACCTGGGAATAGGCCACTAATGAGCTCTGGGCACTGGGCTGGGTAGTTGTATGGGTTACCGAGTACTCATTATAACCCACGAGATAACAGAAGCACAGAGGGGCTCAAAGTCTTGCCCAGGGTCGCAGAACTTGGGAGAGAAGCAGCCAGTGGCAAGGCTGGAGTTCCTTGGCAAAGGTATATTGCTTGATAACTTTGAATGGCTGCTCGGCCGTGGTCCCTGAGCATCCTCCACAGAACTCACAGTTCAGCTGGGGACACCTAAAAACTGCTGAGCAATGGGCAACGGGAACATGGCAGCATCAGACTGGTGTAAAGTACAGGCACCTGCACACGTGGCCCAGACTCCCAGACCAACTGTGGCACACGTGGGTCTGCACACCAGCACGGAGCCCTCATGTCTTTGGTCTTGAGACAGGTCTGGTTCATCAGGGAAATGCAGTCATTCAAGAAATTTTTCTGAAACTATTTTGGGAAATGAAGAAAGAGGCACGTAAGGATTTGCCCGGTGTATCAGAAACTTAACACACACCATCTATGGTGCACTTCATAGCCACCCTGTGCTGTGACCCATCTTCCTGGCAATGACGTCTGCCTACGGTCTCCCAGAGACTCTGCAGCACTGAAAATTAGAAACCTCAAGTGCTCAGACACAGAGCAAAGGTTAAGTACATCCATAGATCGGTGGGGCCCAGACATTAGAATGAAGTACACAAAGCGCTTCCAATTCCCTGGGGGAATGCCTCTGTAATCGAGTTCAATTAAATGAAGCAACCTACAAAGCCAGGCACAGGACATGCCACCTCAAATATGTCAGCATCAGTATCAAAAAGAACGAGGCACATCAACATGTGGAGTCCTTATCACTGGGGAGGACACTGATTTCATTTTCTGTCCACATTTCTGTACTTTCTAAGTCTTTCTTAAGTACATGTTACTTTTTAAGTCCTATTTATTTTATTTTATCTTATTTATTTTTTTAAGAGAGAGAGAGAGAGAGAGAGAAAGAGAATTTTTTAATATTTATTTTTTAGTTTTCGGCGGACACAACATCTGTGTTTATATGTGGTGCTGAGGATCGAACCTGGGCCGCACGCAAGCCAGGCGAGCCCGCTACCGCTTGAGCCACATCCCCAGCCCCAGTCCTATTTATTTTAAACCATTTTCTCAAGCTATAATTCACATCCCTGTACAATTTGGCGTTGAGTCTATGTAGAGTTGAAGTACATGTATTGTTTGGTTATCTGAAGGGAAAGCTATAAAAATAAAAGGAATAGATGATAATGTTCATTCTCCCAAGAGTGGGGAGTGTGTGCTTCCAATTCTTTGGAGTTCTTAGAGTCAACCCTTAACTTTCCAAGAGGGGCAACTACCTCAGCTCCAGGAGCCTTCTTCCTCTCCCTCCTGTGACCTTCATTTGGGCTTTTCCTTCCCTGCCAATCATTCTCACTTTTTGTCATGTCCTCTCCTGTAAGGTGATACGGTAAATGGCCCTCCACAATAGTGAGAGTAGAGAAGGGGGTGTATATGACACACCCTGCATGGTGCACCCCGCAGTCCTAACCAGGGGGTCCTCCTCCACTGTGCCCATATCCAACCTGCCCTGTTGTGCAGACTTAGGGAGAGGAGGGGAAACTTCAAGCAGAGGTATAAGGCTTGGCATTTTTCAGAAGTTTTCTGTTGCAAAGTCTGATGAGAAGGAAGGTTGGTTGTGTCTGGTGTCATGAGTCTTCACACCGTGGACCTTACAGCCACCCAGTCCTGCATCTCCAGGTCATTGCTCTGCCTTTGGGCTGTATGAAGATATCTTCCCTCCACTCAGCAGAGGCCTCCCCACCTAAGCTTCTGAAATATTTTTAGAAACACTTTGTGTGCACCAACAGGACATATAAATAATTATCAAGTGCTCAGTTCTTTGATAAATACTGGGGTTGAGAGAGAGGAAAGGAAGCTGCAAAAAGCCCATTGTGGGTCCTGGAGGAAGGCCTCTTGGCTTGGTCTCCACCCCAGACCTGGGGAGCTAACCCCTCTCTGGACCAGTTTCATGTGTCTGAGGCTGGCAATTGACCTGAGCTCACCTACCTTCCCCCACAAGCTTTACTAGCTCCTCCCTAAATAAAAAGGGGGGGGTCTATGGGATGGACCTGTTCCATTCAGGAATGGCAACTTCATCACCTGACCAAAGTTCCAGAGGTTTTCTCTGATATTTTTGGTGGAACCCATGTGAGCATAGCCCATGTCACTGAGGATGTACTCCATTGGCTCTTCCTCAACAGGCATGAAAAAGGTGTCCTCCGGAGCCAGACCATGAGTACGCAAGGGTTCCTGTCCACCCCAGGACAGAGGCAGGTCTGCCATGGGGGCCTGCCTAGGCTGGAGGTCTGCAAGGTCTTGAAGGGTTTGGGACAGCAGGTATGGGCCCTAGGAGGGAGGATTATGGCAATACATTTTGTATCATAAATACAAAGAGGTTCTAAAACAACATTCTGAGCCAGCTGTAAGGAACTTTCACTGGAAAAATTTGGGATATTTTGAGCATGAACAGAATTAAGAACAAGTGTGAATCATAAACCATTTTCAAAAGGATCCATAAGTCCACAGAGATGATGAAGGGATGTGAACAGAGGGCTCTGCTCTCAGGAGAGTGCCAGGGGCCAGGAGGTGGGTGTGGGTGAAGAGCTGGAAAATCACTATGTAACCAGCATAGTGAAGGTGAGTGATTCAGGCAAGAACTGTCAATGGATGCTAAATCTGGAGGTGGGGAATTTTGATGACGAGCAGGATATTTGCATGGTCTTAAATTATTTCCACACAAATTGTTTATTAGTTACAAAGGAAAAAAAAACAGTAATTATATGGCGAAGAAAGTGGACAATACCTTAACCAAATGATAAACTTCAGGGACAGGTAGACATCATTTGCCTCCAGGTATGATTTTTTGAGGACATCACTTACATAATATTGCAACCAGGAACACATAACCTCAAATCTAAAGATGATGAGTCACCAGACAAACAGAAAATGAGGGATGTTCTCTGTGTTAGTCAGCGTTTTCATCCCTGTGATCCAAACACCTTACAAGAACAACTTAGAGGAGAAAAAGTTTATTTGGGGCTCACGACTTCAGAGGTCTCAGCCCATGAACAGCTGACTCCATTGCTGTGGGCCTGAGATGAGGCAGAACATCATGGCAGAAGGTCCTGGTATAGGAAAGCTGCTCAACTCATGGCAGCCAGGAAGCAGAGAGAGCAATCTAGGAGCAAAAGACAAAATGAATTCCCCAGGACACATCCCCAATGACAGACTTCCTTCAGCCATGCCCCACCTGCCTACAGTTACCACCCACTAACCCATTCAAATTATTAATCCATCAAGTGGATTAATCCACTGATTTTGATTTACATCTCTCATATTTAAATCATTTCACTTCTGAACATTCCAGCATTGCCACATGAGCTTTTGAGGGGACACTTCACATCCAAACCATAACATTCTATTGCTAAGGGGGGCACTATCCCTCTGAAATTCACTGTCAACAAAGACTAAGGGGGCTTGAGTGTAGCTCAGTGGTAGAATGCATGTTTAGTGTGTGTGAGGCCTTGGGTTCCATCCCCAGCACTGCAAAAGAAGTAAAATTATGTAGAAAAAAAGCTTACTAACTGGTAAAATGAGGGTTGTTTTTATTTACTCTCTTCTGTCCATTTCTCCCTTTTGAAATTAAAAGGGAAAGCAGTGAGTGTCTCTCTCTCCTCCTGCCGACCAAGATGCCGAAGGGAAAGAAGGCCAAGGGGAAGAAGGTGGCCGCGGCCCCCGCCGTGGTCAAGAAGCAGGAGGCTAAGAAGATAGTGAACCCGCTCTTCGAGAAGAGGCCAAAGAACTTCGGCATCGGACAGGACATCCAGCCCAAAAGGGACCTTACCCGCTTTGTAAAATGGCCCCGCTGTAAAATGGCTGCAGCGCCAAAGGGCTATTCTCTATAAGCGGCTGAAAGTGCCTCCTGCGATTAACCAGTTCACCCAGGCCTTGGACCGCCAAACAGCCACCCAGCTGCTTAAGCTTGCCCACAAGTACAGACCTGAGACCAAGCAGGAAAAGAAGCAGAGGCTGTTGGCCCGGGCTGAGAAGAAGGCTGCTGGCAAAGGGGATGTTCCCACAAAGAGACCACCTGTCCTTCGAGCAAGGGTCAATACTGTCACCAGCTTGGTGGAGAACAAGAAGGCTCAGCTGGTGGAGATCGCACATGATGTGGATCCCATCCAGCTGGTTGTCTTCCTGCCTGCCCTGTGTCGCAAGATGGGAGTCCCTTACTGCATCATCAAGGGGAAGGCCAGGCTGGGACGTCTGGTTCACAGGAAGACATGCACCACTGTTGCCTTCACACAGGTTAACTCGGAAGACAAAGGAGCTCTGGCTAAGTTGGTGGAAGCTATCAGAACCAACTGCAATGACAGATATGATGAGATCCGTCGCCACTGGGGAGGCAACGTCCTGGGTCCAAAATCTGTGGCTCGCATTGCCAAGCTGGAAAGGGCAAAGGCTAAAGAACTCGCCACTAAACTGGGATAAATGTATGCTGTTGCATTTCTGTACATAAAAATGATAAATTGTCCTTCATCCAGTGTCTTGGGCCGAAGGCAATAAATGTGTTTCAGGCAGTAGCAAGGGCATGCCCCGTAGCGTGAGAGCTTTAGAAACTCATTGTGTAACTTGCATGAAAAGGCTGTATATAGCAGTAAAATGCTCAGAAACCAAGCCAGGGTTTTGTGATTGACCAGTCACTGTCTTATTTAAGGTAGCAATGAATGTGAGTCTATAAAGCATTTATTTATACTGATAATACATGATCCAGTAAAATCAAGTCTCTTGAAAAAAAAAAAGGGGGGGGGGGAAAGCAGTGAAATGTAAGTACTTTGAACCCTGTCAGAACGGCATGCTCTGGGAAGCCGTAGCCGTAGGGAGACATGGCCCTGCTGTACCCTGCCGTGGTGGTTTTAAGCAGTGTTAACAACTGGATGGCAGGGAAGGGAACAGCTGCTATTTAGATTAGGCAGGGAACCTGCTGAGCCAGCCAGCACCCTGGCCCTGTGGGCCCCCACCTCTGTGCTGAACTCTAGCCACACCCATCCCCAGGAGATGCTCCCCTGCCTTAGGGACATCTTCTGCCCACTCACTGAGCCCCCACCACCTCTCGGATTCCTGTTGTCCCCTGGATCCTTGAGCCTGGCCCTCAATCTGCATTGTTCCTTGTCCCTCCATGGGCCTCAACGCCATCTCTACCCTGATCATCCAGCTTTTGTCGTGTGCTTGAGTTAGATAAGGCTCCCTTATCACCCCAGGCATCCAGACTTCTGGGTGCACTTCCCCTCTCTGCTTTGGGCTAGTGTTTAACCCTCACTGGGCTGAAGGCAATGGAGGTGCTTCTGGTTACTACCTCTACGGGCACCCTGGAGGAGACCCTAAGCTTCCCTCAGAGGAGCCAAAGAGCCCCTCTCTCAGAAAGTGCTAGAAAGTCCTTTTTGGTGCTGGAGATCCAACCCAGGGCCTCACACACACCAGGTAAGCACTCTGCCACTGAGCCACACTCTAGCCCTGCTCTATCTATTTTTAAAAATTAAAAACAACATAAAAGAGCACGATCCCCCCCCCACCATTATCAAACCACCTGCCACAGATCTAATTCTTTTCTGTTTCCTAATTGTACTTATGTGCAGGTAAGTAACCTGGCTGTGACTGACCAACAAGCTGTTTCCTATTATCTTTGCACGGAAGGTGTGGTGTTTCTAATCACTGTTACTGGCTTGCCTCCAGCCCACACAGCTTGGGGTGAGCAAACCTCAGCACTGAGATTCATCCCTAGAGAATGTTCTAGATCCCCCTAGAATAGTCATCCCTCTGAGTGGCCTCCTCTCTCTGTGCTGGTCACTCCCCAGCCATCTCCTGGTTGGCCAAGGAATTGGATCATCTGTGGATAGAGCGCTCACTACTGCCGAGCCCAGCTGAGCCTCGGTTCTGTCCTAATTGCATAATGATCCTCATTATAACCACTTCACAGATAGGGAAACTGAGGCTCAGGAAGACAAAGGAACTCTTGGCTTGAATTTATTAGAAAGGGCACTGCAGATTCAGAGCCCAGGGGCCAGCCCTCAAGCCTTGTGAGCAGGGCCGAAGGTTTCTCCGATACTGCCTGCAGCTTCGGCTGGTCCTGGGATGGTGGAGGCTGGTTCAGCACCAACCACAGATAAAGCACCTGTTCCTGGAAGTCCCCATGTGGCAAGAAGCAATGTTCTCCCATTGCAAGAGGTAAAGGTACACAAGCTTCAGCTTTGTTAGCAACCCAGCACATGAGAAAAGAAGAAAAGGGGGATCTTTATGGCCTAAGTTTCTCTTTCCGGGTTCAAATTCTGATGATGCAGCAAGGGGAGCGGGGCGCTCTGCTCCACCCCTGCTGGCAATGGGTCTGAGACTTGGTTTCCCACCTGTAAGATGGGCATGCATGTATCAACCTCGGGGCTTACGTGCTGTTGAACTGCGACCAGCAGACACAGTACTTGGCAGGCATTTCTGGTTAACAGTTTGAAAAGGGGGAGACCCCAGGGCTGCAGTTGTAGCTCAGAGGTAGAATGCTTGCCTAGCATGTGTGAGGCACTAGGTTGGATCCTCAGCCCCACATAAAGGTAAAACTTGTACTTCCTGGAACAATTAAACAAAAAGTGGGGCCCCCACCCCGGTACCTGCCTCCTCTCTGCAGACAAAGCTAGAACAAATCTGGAGCCATGGTGCTGTGTGCTGTCCTTTAATTGACAGAGAAACTGGAGAGAAAGAGGAGAGCGGGCGAATAAAGGAGGGAACCCACGACCCCTGGAATTGCTCTTGCCTCCTGGTCAGGCCAGACTTTGGGTGACTGCGGATCAGACACCAGCTTGAGGTGGGAGCTCACACCCTGAAGAGAGAGGTTGGGGAGGAAGTGGCCAGATATCAGCCTTTTTATCCAGAGAAGAGGAAGCACCAGGGAGCTCTCATGATCCAAGGCTATTTCTGCTATAAATGAGATAACCCCAGTGCTAAAGTGAAAAATAGATTCACTTGGCATGTGTGTGCATACACACCTGACTTGCCACGTATCCCCGTTAGAATGACATTTCCTTGTGTTACCTCAGCTTAGGAGCAGATCTCCCCACTAGTTAGAATTCAAGCTACTCACAGGTTCACAATCAAGAAAGGGAAGGACCCCCCCACTCTTCCTGGGCAAAATGCCTGCAGGCAGATTGGCTGTCAATCACACTCTGAAAAAAGAAAAAAAAAAAAAAAAGCCCAATCCTGGTCCTCAGTTTCCACGTGCATGCAGCACACTGGAGTCACCTGTGAAGCTGTCAGGAGTACTGATGTCCACCTCCGAGACTGGTGTCATTGATTAACTTATTAATCCCCCACACCTGAGCCTCTGTACTCTCAAAGCTCTCTGTGTGGTCTAAACGTGCAGCCAACTTTGAGAACTGCTGGCTCTGCATGACTAATACAAACCAGGCTATCTTAGAGGCCACTGGAACTTCCCAAAAGCTTGTTAAATCACAGCTGAGCAGAGTTCTAGTTCTCACGGGCAAAAGAGATGCAAAGTCCTTCCCACATTCTGACTTGTTCCTGCTGACACTTTCCCTGCAGAACACTTACAGGGGTCAGCCATACCTATGAGATAGATGAACAATTGTGTCACAGATGACTAAAACTGGACCTCACCACCTCAGACAGGTCCCCTGGAACCAAGGGCTGAACTGAATTATTCCATTTGAACTAAAAGTTCCAGCAGTGGAAGCCACATGAGAGCCCTGTTAACCTGGACTCCCTGGTGCACCTCCTCCTAGGGGTGCCCTAACTCCTGGGAAGTCTTTTGAGTCCAGGGGTACAACATGCTCCCTCAGGATGTACTTCCTGTGTGTGCCCGACACTCATGATGCTGCCCTGCCCCTAGAAAGACTTCAAGTCTGCTTCAATTTTCTGGCCAGAGTTGAGCTGTGCCTTCCTTGGTCCTTCAGGCCAGGTTAAAAAAAAAAAATGTAAGCCACGCACAGTGGTGCATGCCTGTCATCCCAGCATCTTGGTAGGCTAAGGCAGGAGGATCACAAGTTCAAAACCAGCCTCAGTAAAATCGAGGCACTAAGCAACTCAGAGAGACCCTGTTGCTAAATTAAATACAAAATAGGGCTGAGGATATGGCTCAGTGGTTGAGTGCACCTGAATTCAATCCCTGGTACTCCCCACCCCCACAAAAAAGGTTATGATGGCACACACCTGTAATACCAGCTCACAATAAAAAGGGCTGTTGGTGTAGCTCAGTGGTAGAGTGCTACTGAGTTCAACAGCCAATACAAAAAAAAAAAAAGTTTCCTACAGAAACTAAAGGAGGAACCATCTGGCTGAGACAGAAGGGTTTTTAAGGTTATGAAATTTGTGGTATGGTTATTGGAACTTCCTATAGAACTCTAAAGGAAATAGGTAATTCTTTACTGACTTCATGGTTTTCTTATTTTCTTTAAGTTAGAAAAGTAAGAATTGCTTGTGGTTTTAAATTTTGTTCTATATTTTGAATATATAATGCATCCACATGGTCAAGTTCTCTAAAGTGCCAGTCACCTTGATGCATTCTAGTTACTAGTTTCTTTTAGACCTTTCCAGAGACTGTATGCACTAAGACAACATATTTATGCAATATTTCCCCTCATGCTTATACAAATGGGAGCATATTAATGTATTGTTCTGCATTTCAAGTTTTTGGAGATCTTGGAGATGTTGGAGATTTTTCAAGCACATGAGTTGGCCTGTTCTTTTCATGGGTGCATAGTAGTTCATTTGTGTAGATGACCCATAATTTATTTAACTAACCTCCTTTCTATAGGCATTTGGGTTGCTTCCACTTTCTCAATACTGCAAACAAAAATCTTATACACAGATCATTTATCCTCATGTGGGTGTATCTGTAGAACTGAATGCTTTCAAGTGGAAATGTTGGGCTGAAGATCAGCTGCAGTTGTGATTCTGGTAGACAATAATGCTCTGCTCTCCCCATCGGCATCTGTAATTTTTGATAATGTTACTTCTTTGGAAAGGAGCCAGCCTGACACAGCAGCAAATGCTCCTGAGAAAGAGTGAGATCTGACATTGAGTTCCACACCATAGTCACCTGCTCTGTGTCACTGGGAAGTCACCTGTGTTAGGTTCTTTACCTGAAAAGTGAGGGAACACTGTAGCTCTCCCAGGGCTCATCAGTGCCTGGCACAGAGGGTCCAATTCACACCAGTTAAAAGAAGTCAGTCTGGCTCACAAAAGTATGGACGTCTGTAGGGAGACCAGGGATGCCCAGCACATGTATCTGCAGGGCAGGTGCCTCTTCCTGAGGTCAGGGGAGATTCTGTCCTCCCTGCCCAGAGCAAGCTGGGAACCCCTTTTTGAAAGGCATCCTGGTAAGCCCTACTTTTGGGAATTCAAGCTTGCTTGCCCACCAGGCTCTGCACCCACTTCCCAGTTCTGAGGAAGAAAGAGAAGCCACCACCCTGCGGGCCATCCCAGGCACTATGTGGGCAGCCCACAGTGCTGAGCTCTAGACCTAACTCATGAAGGCCATTCTGATACTTTTTACCTCCTTTTTGGAGATAGGGAGCAACTGGAAAAATAGCATCCATAGATCTGCAGGAGGAACATCTTTTCTCCTTTGTATCTGAAACTGTAAGTTTATCCTACATCTGACTCTTTTTTCTTATTGTGTATGTAAACACTTTAAAGCAGAAAATAAAAAATTCTAATAAACCCTGCAATCTCTTCTCATGAAGCCATTCTTAGTGCTTGCCAGAGTACATGAGTGTTTAACACGACACATAGTGACCAGGGCGCCTGTGGATCCGGCTAGTAGCCTGCCCTTGTAGTCGTTGCCTGTATCCACCTATCTCAAATATTCCTGCTCATGGCTATACGATGTTCTACTGTGTTTGCTTAACCATGTGACTCTCGGGCAACAAACTGATATTAGCAGTGATGCCACCAGGAGCCCTGTTGCCCAAGCTGTGTGCTTTTTCTTTCCGATATTCCCCCCAGAGAGGATGAGGGGCTGCCACCTACAATAGCCTGCACTGAGGATGAACAGGGCTCACTGCCACATGCCTTCAGGTCAGATGATGGGGGACCCTGCTGAAGGCCAGCAAGGGGGACATGAAGCAGGGCAGAGGGGACAGGCACTCAACCAAGGCTCTCTGGATTCCTGCCTCAGCTTTATGACCAGCTGAGTGGATGTGGGGGGAGCTGAACCCTCTAAGGCCCTGTTTGCTAGGATCTAGGGAAATACTAGGATGGCTCTAGGATTTGCAGCAACAATCCTCTGGCAGCCCGGCCCTGGAACCAATCCCATTGGAACTGGTGCAGCGAGTCCCTCCTCCAACCCTCACCTGATTCACCACTCCTCATCCTCTCCTTATCCAGGCCCAAAGAACCTAGAGCAGAGCTGGGCTGGCAAGGACAAGCTCGGTATTTCCTTGTTCAACCACCATAGCAATAATATTTTCATATTTAATAGTGTTAAATGTAAATATTCCAATTTATCAGCAAACAGTTATATTAAAAAAATTCATGAAACTACCAGTCGGGGTAGCAGGAGGATCGTAAGTTTGAGGCCAGCCTGGGCAACTTAGGAAGACCCTTTGTCAAAATAAAAATGTTAAAAAGGCTGGGGAGGTAGTCTACTACTATTACTGGGGATGTAGTATATTACTACTGAGGTTTCACCTTTTCATATGTTCACTGGCTCTTTAAGTTTCCTCTTCTGTGAATTACCAGCCAGTATGAATTCTATTAGTTAGCAAACAATATGCTTTGATCAATTTTCTTTTGAGGTATTTTGCCTTTTTGTTAATAATGTATAATACCTGAAGAACTTTGAAAGAAAGATAACTGTTCCAGGCCCATGGGACCTAACCACTCCCATGAGATAGCCACTAATCACTCTGGAGGGTGGTTCTCCCATGACCAATTACTGTCCATTGGGCCCCACTGCTTAAAGATTCCTCTGCTCTTCAAAATTGTTACACTGGGGACCAAGTTTCCAACACATGAACCTTTGCGGAACAAGCCACCTCCAAACCACAGTTAATGTACATAAAATTGCCCATTTTAATCATTTTGGAGCATGCAGTTCAGTGATAGTAAGTACATGCAGAGCACTGTGCAATCATTACCACTATTCACTTCCAGAATATTTTCATTGTCCCCAACAAACTCTATATCTTTTAAACAATAACAGCCTGTTTCTTTCCCCCAGCACCTAGTAAAACTGCTCTGCTTTTTACCAATCTGCTATTCTAGGGACCTCAAATAAATGGGATCATAACATAGGTCCTTTTGTGTCAGGCTTATTTCACTTAGTGAAATGTTTTCAAGGCCTGCCCATGTTGAAGCACGTGTCAGATCTTCATTCCTTCTTATGGATAGTATTTAATTTTATATATATTTATCACAGTCTTTATCCTTTCACCTGTTGATGGATGTTGGTTGTTTTCACGTTTTAGCTATTCTGAATAATGCTGCTATGAGCACTGCTGTACTAATATTTGTTTAAGTACTTGTTTTCAATTCTTTGGGATATAGAATTGTCGAAAGAAGGAGAATTGTCAGATTGTAGAAAAATTGGATCAAATGACAAATCCATCAAAATTTATCTTATTTTACTGCCTGTGTTTTTGGTGTCATATCCTAGAAATTGTTGCCAAATCTAAGGTTACAAAAATCTTCCCCCTCTTTGAAAAGTTTATTGTTTTAGCTCTTTTTTTTTTCCTGTGGTACTGGGGATCCAACTCAAGGCCTTATACCGTTGTTTTAACTTTCATGGCTTTGATCAATTTTTAATTCATTTTTGGTATACAAAGTAAGGTAAACATTAAACTTTTTCATATGGATACAGTTTTCCCAGCACTATTTGTTGGAAAAAATCATTTTCTCCATTGAATTGTATTGACACCTTTGTCAAACATTTTCTGGACTCCGTTATATCCCAATTGATCTATAACTCTGTCTTAATGATAGTACTACACTGTTTTGATTACATGGCTTTGCAGTAATTTTGGAATCAAGAATTGAGTCTTTCAACTTTGATCTTTTTCAACATTGTTTTGGCTATTCAGCTCTTGATATTCCATATGAATTTTAGGATGTCAATTTCTGCAAAAATACCATTGATACTTTCAGGGAATTGGATTGAATCTGTAGATCACTTTGGGTGGTATGTCATTTTAACAATAGTCTTCCAATCCATGAACATGAAATGTATTTACATTTATTTATGTCTTCCCTAATTTCTTTCTGTAATCTTTTGTAGCTTTTAGTGCACAAGTCTTCCACCTCCTTGGTTAGATACATTTTTAAGTATTTTATTATTTTTGATGCCACTGTTGAGTTGAAAAAAAGATCCTTTCAGCTTGCTCATTGTTAGTGTATAGAACCGGAACTGATTTTTGAATGTTGCTTTTGTATGAGGCAACTTTGCTGAATTTCTTAATTCTAACATTTTGAGGAATCTTTAGGATTTTCCAAATATTAAAATCATATCATCTGTGAAGAGAGATAATTTTACTTCTTTACAATTTAGACGTCTTATTTCTTTTCTTTGACTAACTGCTCCAGTTAGGACTTCCAGAACTATGTGGAATAGAAGGAGTGAAAGAAGTCCTTGTCTTATTTCTGAGCTTAGGGGAAAAGCTTTCTGCCTTGGTATATTGTACATATATATATTGCTTTTATCATGTTAAGGGAGTGTCCTTCTATTTCTAGCTATAGTTTTTTTTTTTCTAACTATAGTTTTTTTCCATGAGAATGAACTGAAATTTGTTGGGTTGTAACCAGATGTTGAGGTTGACTCCCGCATGTGGGGATCAGGTGGGGCAGTGGGGACTAAGGAGCTATCAACAGAGAAAACCCTTGTTGGAGTGGTAGGTGAGGGCCAACCCCAGTTAGCCAGAGCCGTGAGACTGTTGGAGAAGGAGAGGAGAGCCACAGAGGTACTGTGCCAGAGGAGGAGCCTAGACCAGCTTCCTCGGTCCTGGACAGGACATCAGGGCCCTCTCATCTGCAAGGAATGTATGAAGAAGCCCAGTTGGGGATCAGGCTCAGGGGACTGGTGAAGGGTCAGGGGGAACCCCAGCAAAGAGCTGGAGCAGGTGAGTGCAGGTTAATGCTGTGCACGGAGAGAAAAATGGCAGTGCCAGACTATTCTGAGCTAGGAATTACATTCACAAGATATAAGTTAGCAAAAAAACTGAAGGGAAACAATGGACAGAGGAGACCAAAGGGTGGGGCCAACCTTTAGCCCAGGTTTCTTTCCTGATATGGAAAATGAACGAGGGCTCCGAAATGAGATCCAACTTTCCTCCTTGAGAGAATGGCCGAATGTCAAGCGCTGGCCTGGCAGACTCCAGAAGGAACACAGGCAACAGAGCAGCCAGGCACTACCAGGCAGAACCTCCATGCTTGTCCCTCTCCACCTGCCCCACTCTGGAAGTTCAGCTCACCCTGGCTGCTCTCTAACTCCAGAAGGAAGGAAAGAATTAAGATTCCATTCTGATAGTTTTAACTTACAAAAAAAAGTTATTTATTAACTCAGGTTTCCTTTTGCTTGCCATAATACATAAGCATGACATAGATGGCCTATAAGTCGGCACGGAGTTGTCAGAAAGCCCCACCAGTCACTGACACTAGAGGTTTGTGACGGCCTTGGACAACAGAACTATAGTTACAGTGTGATTTCAGGCACCATACATGAAGCTGAGCAACCCAGGAGCTCAGCATCCGCCCGGGCTCAGGAACATGAGAATCAAAACTTTACGCAGATGACTGAGGACACCTCCGAAAGAGCACTGCCGCACTGCGTCTCCTCCTCACAGAAGCAACAGCTTCTGCACTCAGGGCTTGGAGATCGGAGGCTTGTTCCCTTGGGAGCAGGGCTGGCCCGAAGACCTGCCTGGTCTGGCATCACCCCATGGCCAATGGTAGGAAGGCTGCATACCCAGGTCCCCCTGGAAGCAATCCTGCACACCAACCCAAGGCTGGGCACCATGGTGGCCTTATTAGCTCTTCGTCCTGCCAGCTGGTGTCACTGCTGCTTGTGTGGTAGAGCCTTCCAAGTGGGCGGGAGCTTCCTGTGGATCAGGGTGAGCCCACAGAGGATGAGGAACACTCCTCCCCACCACAGGACTTCCTGGCACTCTCCATACAGCACGTAGCCCAGGAAAGCCTGCGCAGAAGAGATAGCGGTGAGGGACCTGCCCTCCATGGGTGGGCATAACACACTCTCCTTTGGCTGACATTCTCCCTGAAGGCGCCAGCAGCAAAGGTCTAGAGCCAGCATCCTGGGGCTTTGCACCAAGCAGTCACTTTCACCGCTCACTCCATTCACCTCTGACTCCCCAGTAGAAGTGGGGTGTCGCCTCACTCACAGCATTAGACCCTAGCAGAGAACGTGAGAAAGACCTGGCACAGGCTGGCAGGTGGACCTAACATAGAGATGGTTCCTGGCAGTCACTGACCCATGCTAAGCCACCACAGCCTTCCTCCCAGAACTTTAGGAATGACTGGGCTCAGCTCCGCCCTGTTAACTTCAGACCACCAGAAGGAACCTGGACCCTCCAGGGCTCATGCTCAAATTCACAGACGCCTAGGTGACAGCTAGGCTACAGAGGGACTTCAGAAAGAAGTCCTCAGCCTGGAAGGAGCACCAAGCCAGGCTGCATTCTTATCTAACTTGAGAAGTCCATCATATATTTTTTTTTTTAAGTTGTAGATGGACACAATATCTTTGTTTTTTACTTATTTTTGTATGTGGGGTTGAGGATTGAACCCAGAGCCTCACGCATGTGAGGCAAGCCCTCAGCCACTGAGCTACAACCCCAACCCGTCCATCATATTTTAAAAAAATATTTTTTTAGTTGCAGATGAACACAAAATATTTATTTATTTTTATGTGGTGCTTCACACTTGCAAGGCAGGCACTCTACCATTGAGTTACAGCCCTAGCCCCAACCCTTCATATTTAATGGCTCCATGATTAGAGGAATAGCAAAGTGGGGGTCAGCCAGAGCCCAACCTCTGCTTCACATCCGTCCTTTCCCCTGGGAAAGCAGGGGTCCCTCATGGACAACTCACCCAGAACCCAGGTTTAGTACAAGGGCACCAGACCCTCAGGCTACTCACTGAGCTGAGGATGTTCGAAAAAGTCACTGTGACAGATGCAATGGCTGAAGACATGGAGAAACTGAGGCCCCGACTGAAGAAGGTCCACATCAGGGAATTGGTGCTCGCCATCACAATAATGCCTAAGATGCATAAGCTCATGTTCACCTGTGGGAGAAAGTGTTGCTGCAGCCATGCCCACCCACCTGCAGCTCCCCTTACAGCTCACTCAGGGACATAACTGTGGCAGCCAGATCCCTACTGGGATGGCACCATAGCCCATGGGGACTCAAAACTTTCTAGGGCAGGTTTTCACTTAACCCTCAGTGGGCAGCAGACCCATCTTCCAGATGGAACAGTCAGAGAAGACTCTTGCTGGCTGTGTGACCCTGGAGCAGAAGTAAAACACTAACCCAGAATTAGTATTTTCCAGTGAACACAGACCTCTTACTGGTCCCACAGGAACCAACGCTTGCAGACCACAGGGCCTGGTAGTTATTACTTGGTATGTGCTATAAGTAGGGTGGGGGGAGTCCTTACTTCCCAGGATCAGGTAAGGCACAAATTGGCCATACCTCCCTCCACGAGGCACCCCAATCCCCAAGTTACAAGTTCATTCAGGCCAGCTCCTCAGGGCATTCCTGGGCCTCTTTTGTGCTAAGACTTTACCTGTGCAGGTGTTTTCGGTGCATTCTTGCTTATTCCTTAACTTCATTTTAGAGATAAAGAACCAGGGGCACTGCATAACTTGCCTAAAGTGCCACAGTATGAGAGCCCATAGGATTCAACCCTAGACACTGTAGTTTCATGCTCTTAACCAGGACACAGCCCTGACTGGGGATACACCATCTGAAGTGATGTGAGTCATTCCAGGCATCACTTCAAGGACCTAAAGATTTTTTTCTTTCTTCTTTCCTTTTTTTTTTTTTTTTTTTAAAAAAAGAAAACCTTGAGAGAAAAGGGGATCTTTAGAAGCCTCCTATACAAAACCTATATAGACCTTCTTGCTTGGCTGAGAATAAGGAAACTGCCTGCAGACATGCATGCTTCTTCCATGGATTGGGCCTATCTAGACCTCCTACTTATTTCTCTTAGGTTTACCAGAAGCTAAATATTTGAGAAAAGAGTGCCTTTTTGTGTGTGTGTGTGTGTGGTGGTGGTGTTGGGGATTGAACTCAGGGCTTTGTGCATACTAACTGAGCTATTATCCCCAGCCCAAAAGAGTGCTTCTTTATAATTTACACAAGGCATCTTATGGTCCAGTGGCAGCCTGCTGACATAAAGGGTTATGAAGGCTGGGTGGCAACTGATAAAGACTAAAAAACTTCCCAGTCCACAGAGTCACTTGTTTTACTTTGGACCACTTACAAGAATCACACCCAACAGTACTACCAATTGTAAGCGTGGCAGCTCCCGCTGACAGCCCTAAATAGACTGTCGGGTCTGAGCCCAACTCTGGGTTGGGGATGCAATGAGACTCCTCTATCAAGCAGAGACTAGGGATGGGAGGCGAAGGGGATACACCTGAGCCCTGGGGGGGGGGCGTTCTCAGTTCAGGGGAATTTTCAGACGGTTCTTTCCAGTATCCCCGTATGCCCAGGGTACCCTACACGCCCAATTTTTCTGGCAATAGGGTAGACCGGCCAGAACACCCGATAATGACAGAAGAGCGATGGGCAGCGGGTTTCTCACCTTGGAATCGCGTGCAGAGAAAGTCTGAGGCACAGGGGACTTAAAATGAGAGGTGGGAGGTGGCGGTCTCCCCCAGAGCGAACTAGCCCAACCGCAGGGAAGGTTTTAGACCTGTCAGGAGGAGGCCTCGTCCGCCGTCTCTTACCGCCCGCGCGGGACCCGGGTCGGCGCGACTCGGGAGGAGGCCGCTCCCGCCTGCCCGGCTCACTGCGGCGCCGGCTGCAGGCCCCCCGCCCGCCCCGGAGCCCGCGGCGCCCGCCCGCCGCCCCCCGCCGCCCGCCCCGGGCTGCACCTCGCTGCCGAAGGCCAGCTTAGCGGCGGCGGCGGCCAGGGCCCCGAACGCGCCGGCGCACAGGCAGTTGAACGCGCCCCAGAAGCGGCGCCGCATCGCGCCGGCCTGCAGGTGCGGGGGCACCTCGGCGGGCGTGTCGGGGTAGGCGGTGGCCGACACGGCGCCCCTAGGGGGCTGCGGCTGTGGCTGTGGCTGCGGCAGCGACCGCGCCGCCATGGTGCCTGCCACCCGCTGCCCGCCGCCGGCTGTCAGCCGCGCGCCCGCCCGCCGGAGCCCGAGCGCTGAGGACGTGCCCACGTGACGGCCCACGCTCCGGAGGCGGCCACGTGACGTGCTTACGTGAGCCCGTCGTCCGCAGCTCCCGTCTTACGCAGGGTGGTGCAAGGCCCGCAGTGTAGATGCCAGGTCCGGGGCCCGCGTGGCGGCTGTGGGTGCGGAACGACAGCCGCTTGCAACCTGCGGCCTCAACCCGGGCCACACAGCGCTGCCCTGCACCGACCCCCGCAGCGTATTAATGCCCCGTCCTGACTCGTCGGAGCCGCGAGTCACCTCCTGCCTCCTGCCCGCTCACCTGTTCTTTCTAGGTCCAGACACGTACAATGAAGAGTTGCTTCGACAGAGGGCGCTGGACACCTCCGGACTGAGAAAGGAGGCTGGGGTGGGGAGAGGGTGGTGCGCCCTACGTGGGAAGTTAACATGAGGGTAGGCAGTGAGAAGTCGTCCGTAGTCACTCTGCTCAGATCAACGTCACCTCTGATCTTCTATGCAATTATGTGTCTTTATAATGTCATTTAAAAATTGCATTTTCTTGAAATCATAGAGCTGTTGGAATGTATGCTATTTCCACTCTCCGGGAAAATTAGTACTTTTCCTCTATGCATATTTAGTTATATAGAGTACAAATGTTAAAAGTATTTTATATATGGGATCCCCAGCCCACCCCATCCCCCAGCTTCCGTGCTGAGAATTGAATCCCTCGCCTCCTCGCATGCTCAGGCACTCTAGTGCTAACTACCTCGCCAGCCTGGGACTTTTCTAAAACACAAATGATTTCACAGCACACATAATGTTCAACAGCACTCTGTTCCCTGTTCTGGGAGTTTTCATGGAAGTCTTTGTGTGCCACCTTGCTTCGCCCATAGGGTGGTTTGTGGTTCAAATAAAATCATGGATAATCCCTATAACTCCTATGAGGTACAGACTGTCCCATTTTGCAGATGAGAAAATTGAAGCTCAGAAAAAATACATAAAGTAAACCCCGGCTCAAAAATGTTCCCCTCAAAACTCCTACCTTACTTTGAATCTTCAGGAAATCAAGTGGTGTCTGCCTGATCAAGACTGCATAATGTACAAGGGGTTCTCTTGGAACAAACAATGTCTTTTCTAGGACTAGCAGTTGAGCATCTTCAAGCTACCTGCTCTGAAATTTTCACCAGTCCTGTGGTGGTTCCTCTGGTTGTCTGTCTGTACTAGCCTGCCAGCTCCTTGAGGATAGTTAATTACATATTCAGTTGTTTTCAGGTGTCTAAGGCCTAGTGCAGGGCATTGCATTGAAGCTATCCTCAGCCAACCTACTGGGAAGTAGTTTCTGCTCTTAGGAGCTCCCCTGGACACACAAATTACCTGGGAATCTTAAAAATGAAGGTTCATATGAGGTCTGGAGCTGGACTGAGGCTCTACCGAGCTCCCCCAAGACAGTGGCAATGCTACTGGTTAAAGGACCACACTGAGGAGCAAAGCTTTAAGTGACTGTTGTTCTAAGTGCACGTGGGCATCCTGCAGCATACATGTCCCCTCACAGGACTTTGTCAGGGCAGAAAAATACATGCCTTTTTCTGTTCCTGCTGCAGCACTGGATAGTGCAACCAACTCATCTGTGACCTTTCTACAGATGTTTGAATACACTGTGGACAAACTTACTAAAAAACGATGCAAGCCAGAATTGCCTCAACTGGGAAAACGAGGGGAATCTCCCATTTAAAAAAAAAATTAAAACAAAACTTAAAGATGGCTTATAAGCAAAAAAATGACCCATTGAGTTCTGGGAAACCCTAAACTCCTCCTCACCTAGAAGAGCCAGATGTCATAATCTAAAAGGGGGCAAAGAGGGAATTTTAAAGCGTGAAGCCCCTGGGGTGATGGTGGGGGCTGTGGTGACCTGGGCAATGAGTGCCTTCTGCCACCCTTTTTTCTCCAGCCTTGCCTCAGTGTCGTTTCTTTTCATGGTGTCCATTCCTCTGTCCCTGTCTTTTCTTCTGTTCGGTCAAACAAATGAGCACATAATCTGGGCCAGGCCCTTCCTGTTCCAAGCATCATAGTAACCTGGATGCTTAAAACCAGATCCCTGTACTCCTTGGGTTCTCAATCCTAACTCCATGTCCTGAGGACAACCTTGTCTTCTTTCCTTGCTATGAGTGATGTTACGGGTTAAATTGTGTCCCCTAAAAAGATAGGTTAAGGTCTTAACTGCTGGAAGCTGTAAGCGTGACTTTATTTGGAAATAGGGTAATTGCACATGTAATCGCAATAATCTAATCCAGTGTGACTGGGTCCTCATAAGAAAAGCGGTGCAGAGGCATGTGCAGCTTGGTGGTAAGGTGATTATCTAGCATGCACAAGGTCTTGGGTTTGATAAAAGGCGGGGAGCAGTAGGGAGAACCCCATGATGTATGTGATACTGTGAATGGAGTGACACTTCTACAAGCAAAGGAACACAAAGGATTGTTGGCAACATCAGGAACTGAGAGAATGGCATGGGACATATGCTCTTCCGGGCCAACACACCTTGATTTTGGACTTCTGGCCCCAGAACTGTGAAAAAATAAACTGTTGCTTTAAGTCACCCAGTCTGTCATTGGTTATGGCAGCCCTAGCTAAACACAGGTGATAAGGACCCAAGCCTCTTCACTACCAGTGTCAGTACTCTACCTTCTCCCTCCAAGGCAGTTGCTACCTTTTACATTCCCAGCTTTTAGGGATTTACTACTATTCCTTGGGACTTCAAACATACATTAAATTTAAACTTCTTTCTACAGCTTTATTAAGAGGTATAACTCAAACACTGTAAAATTCACTGATTTCTTTTTGGCAGTATTAGTGATTGAATCCAGGGCTTCTTACAGTCTAGGCAAGTGCTCTTCAACTGAGTTATATCCCCAATTCTTTAAAAAAATTTTTTTTTCAATATATGTATGTGTTTGTTGGTACTTTGGATGAACCTAGGGGTTTTCTAACATTGAGCTTCATCCCCAGCACAATTTTTATTTTGAGATAGGGTCTTGATAAGTTGGCTTAGGATGGTCATGGATTTGGAGTCCTCCTACCTCAGCCTCCCAAGTGTCTGGGTGTGTATAACCATGCTTGGCCAAATTCACTCAAGTATACAATTCAATCTTTAGTAATTTAGAATTGCGTAGCCATGTCCACAAACTACATTTCTGTCACTTGAAAAAGTTCCCTCATGCCATACAGTCTTTCATACACCAAGCCAAGCAACCAATGATCTGCTTCCCATTATTTTGCATTTTCTGAACATTTCACATAAACAAAAGCGTGTGATATACATGTAGTCCTTTGGGTCTGGTATCTTTTATTTAGCATGTGTTGTGAGGGATCAGTTTGTCCCTTGTATTGCTCAGTAGTAGTAGTCCCCAATATGAAAAAATGTTGAAAAGCCTTAGTCACCAGGGAAATACAAGTGATATACCAGTACAGACCTACGAGGATAGCTGTAGAAAGATGGCTCTGGGACTGTAAAATGGCACAGCCAAATGGTATATTTGGAAAAGGTAAGCAATGTCTAGAAAGTTAGACACTTGCTTCACAGATGACCTAGCAATTCCATTCCTAGATATGAATCCTATGTCCTCACCAAGATTTACATATTTACAGTGACATTATTTCCAAGTTGGAAACAATTCAAATGTCCATCACCTGATGAAGAGATATATAAAATGTGACATATTCATATAATGGAGTATTATTCTCAATAAAAAAAAGAATTAAGTTCCAATACACAGAAGCTCCTTGAGGGCAGGAGTTTGTATTTGCTTTGTTCACTGATGAGCAGAGCCTGGCATCCAGTAGGAGCTCCACTAAGTATATGCTGAATAACCAGGGAATAAACAATCTAAGACACTTCATTGTTTTTTAAAGACTTTATTTGAAAAATGTTCAATATTTACAATCATAGAAAATGCTCATGAGAATAAAGAATACAAAAAAAAAACACACAACTATATTAACAAATTCACTACAAAACCAACCATTAGCTTCACTGAAAGTTACTGAACCACCATATATTGTTAGAGCTGCCACAAGAATCAAAGGAGATTACCTGAGAAGAAAATGATCTAACAGCTACTGCAAACCTTAGCTACAGGTTCTTATTTTAAAGACAAAAGGGTTTTTCCAGTATTTACAACCAATTTCAAGTCTGAAAATGGAGACGTAGCACCCTTAATAGTATGCTGCATACTGTCACAGGTGTACCTGTATACAGTATGTTCATTAGAAAACTCAAGGGTCATTTTCTGCCCCCCTATACACATGTCATAATTAAGATCCTCAAATTCAGCTCTGCTAAGTAGACAAGACTATGTCTTACTTTTGAGAAAAATAAAAAATAAAAATCTCCAAACAAGATGATGCCTTGGTAGTTGACCAGGATCCTTAGGATTCACTCTTTTTCTTTTCCTTTAAAAATATATTTTCAGCACGCAACTTTTCTGACTCCTATAAGTAATTTAAAAAAAAGAAAAAAAAGAATTAAAAGAAAAAAAAATTAAAGCCCTAATTCTTTCAGGAGTACAGGAGGAGTTATTCTTACCATTTATTACGTTTATATTTCAAATTAAGATTAGAATGTTTGATTTTTAAACTACTCAACAAACAAAAACTGGCATTTATGAGAATTTTAACTGATTCAATTATGTCAGATTAGTAATGAACAGAATTATTTTGAATTTAGGAAGTTCTCTGAAGCTGTTAATTGACGCAGTCATTAAATTTTAATTAATTTTACCAAGAGAATCACTTTGAATTCAGAGTGAATTTATTCAGAATGCTTTTCAGAGTGTACCTCGACAAGCCTGACATTTTCCTTCTTCAGTCGCACTACGTATTGAATCTTCTGATGCAGGTTTTGGTGGCCCACCAGCTTCCCATTCTCCTCAGTGAGAAATTCCACCTGCTTCCTTAGCATCGTCATCTCCTGCAGGAAAATCACCCCAAGGAGGTAAATGAGAAGCAGAACTTTCAAAATCACATTACTTCTTGCCCTCCAAGAACACAGGAAGTGAGAGTCCAGATCCCCAGCTTCTGTGGCCACACACCTCTGTGTACATGAGAGAAACCTGGAAGCAAGGACATGCAATCACAGAACTGAGCTTGTGTGGATTAGTTGTATTTATTTAAGTGTCCTAAGAACCGTGAGAAGTCCCCACGCTAACACACCTGGGACCTTCTCTCACTCTCTTCATACATCTCTTCCAGTTTTGATCTCAGGCGTTCCTTTTCCTGGAAGGCTTTAGACTCTAATGCTCTGGTTCGAACAATTTCCTCAATCATCCGGAGACACTCCATTTCCCTGATGTGAAGAGCACCCTGGACTTCTTCTAGACTGTGTAAGAATAAATATTTCATGGTATGCCAAAAGAATGTATCTGAAAAACAGCACTCAAATTAGATATTTCCCCTCTAAGCCCCAAATTAAAATTTGGAAGCATCACTGATATTCAGATCCCTCCAGTCAGCAACAGAAGAAAGCCAGGCTGGGGGTGTGGCTCTGGGCGAGTGCTTTCCTGGCCTGCACCAAGCAGAAAGCCAGTGCCGCAGAACAGAGGAGCTTTTTTTAGTTAGTTACCCAAGACCTTCTCTTCTCTTTTATCTCGGAAAACTTCAAAACACTTAAAAAAAAAAAAAAAAAAAAAGATCAAGAATGAAATTTTTCAGCCCACTCAGAGCAGAAGTAATCTAAGTATCACCACAGTCTGCATGGTTTATTCATTGTCCCATATCTCTGTAATCATTTCCAGTTTTGAAAACTGGTCCTCAGTGGGACATCAGTCATTTCTTCAAGGGTATGCAATTTAGAATTTAAAATTTTATATAACTATCAACTGAAAAGAAACATAAGAAATAAGGTTATTATTTTTAAATAGAGTTTAAGGGACTTCATAAAATTGTTTGAATATAGTTTCCCAAGAGGAACCAACGCTTTTTATTATACAATGCACATGCGATGTAATCTTGAAATCTTGATTACTGAAATTATGCAGTATGCAGAACTTACTATACTACTGCAGGCCAGTTTTCTGTGGGTTTAACCTGATAAGACAATGTCTACCATTTGCTGGGTCCAATTCCCATGCCCAGTGATGTGTGTGCTCCTACCTGTTTCAAGGACTCCTGGTTACTAGACTGTAAGTTACATGCCAAGATAGATAGCTTTTATTCTTTTTTAAAAAGGTCTCAAATGAATATTATTTCTAAAATGGCTCTGATTCTACAAACCATATGTCTGGATTCTCAAAGATCCTGTAATAAGCCGGCACAGTGGCACACACTTATAATCCCAGTGGTTAGGGAAGCTGAGATAAGAAGTCCGAGAGTTCAAAGCCAGCCTCGGTGAGGTGCTAAGCAACTCAGTGAGACCCTGTCTCTAAATAAATAAAATACAAAATAGGGCTGGGGATGTGGCTCAGTGGTTGAGTGCCCCTGAGTTCAATCCCTGTTACCGCTCCCCCACCCCCGCAAAAAGAAAAGCTTCTGTAAAAGATCTGGGGTTCCTGGCTTAGTTGTACCACTAACTGATTGGAAGACAGTCTCTGAACTACTCATATGCAAATGAAAAGGTTGTTTCCACATGTAGCACATGTATACACTTTTGAGCCTATGAAACAAATGACTCAATGATTAAGTAATGAATCTTTCACAGGTTGGGTGGTCTTTGACCACCTGATCAAACAAAGATCATTAAAACAGTATTTCTGATGAGAGAGCACCATGATTTGGGGCGGGGGTGGGGGACAGTGCTGAGGATAGAACCCAAGGCTGCACACATGCTAGGCAAGTGCTCTGCCTCTTAGCTAGATTCCTAACCCACCATGTAAGTTTTGGCATATTAACTTGGAAAGAGTTCAAATAATTGGATGACAGTACTCTTAACTCCTTCCACTGCTATTTGCTAGTATGTAAATGTATGAAAAAAGATTTCTCAACATTTATATCTATAAAAACATGAACAGAAATGATAATGAATTCCTGTCTCATTTTAGAATCAAGTGTAACAGAACAGCGAGTCATTTGAAGACAAAGCATTAGAATAAAATGCATTAAAAGATGCATTTCCACTAAAATCTTATTAAGTATAGCCAGGATATGGTGGTGCATGCCTGGAATTCCAGCTACTCAAGAGGCTGAGAGGCAAAAGGATCACAACTTTGAGGTCAGCCTGGGCAACTTAGACTCTGTCTGGGAAAAAAAAAAAAGGTGGTGGTGGTGGGGTTGGGGGTGGGCTCTAGAGATATTGATAGAGCACTTATTTAGCATGTGCAAGTCCCTGGGTGTGTTCAATCCCCAGTACTTTAAAAAAAAAAAAATTTAAATTTAGGAATTTAATGGCAGAGTACTTGCCTAGCCTGTGTGAGGCACTGGGTTTCATCAGCACCACATAAAAACAAACAAAGAAACAAATAAATAAATAAAGGTATGCTGTCCACCTACCAAAAAAAAAAAAAACCTAGGAAGAAATACAACACTTGTACACTTATAACCATATGATTTAACATACATTTTGGAGGCTGGGAACATGGCTCAGTGCATGCTAGCAGCCCAGCACAAACAATGCCTCCAGCTTGCACAAGGCTGTGGGGTTTGATTCCTAGCACAACAAAAACCCTCAAAAGGGTTACTCTTAGCTTGTGTACATATTTTCATTGCTAAGTAGAATGATGGGTTAATCAATAAAATATTCCCCCCCAAATATAATTTATTGGGATAAAATTCTGCAGAGTACAGAATGGAAACTCAATTTCAAAGGAAAAGGGAACAATGTATAATTTTAGACTCAGAAATTTGCTGTTTTTTTTTTTTAAACCTAGGGTTGTGCTTAATCACTGAGCCACATCCCTCACATTTTTTTTTTTTTTTTGAGAGAGAGAGAGAATTTTTTTTTTTAATATTTATTTTTTAGTTTTCGGCGGACACAACATCTCTGTTTGTATGTGGTGCTGAGGATCGAACCCGGGCCGCATGCATGCCAGGCGAGCGCGCTACAGCTTGAGCCACATCCCCAGCCACATCCCTCACATTTTGAGACAGGGTCTTGCTAAGTTGATTAGAGCCTCACTAAATTGATGAGGTTGGCCTCGAACTTGGGATCCTCACCCCTCAGCCTCCCAAGTTCCTGGGATTATAGGCATGCACCATCATGCTTGGCTTGCTCATGCATTTTTTTTCAGTGCTGAGGAATCAAACCTAGGGCCTCATTCATGCTAGGCAAGCACTCTACTGCAGCCCTCATTATCTTGCTTTTTTCTTTTTTTCCCCCTTTCCCTTTTTGTGGTACTGGGGATTGGACTCAATGGTCCTCTACCACTGAGTTACATCCCCAGCCCTTTTTCATTTTATTTTGAGAGAGAATCTTGCTAAAATGCCCAAGCTGGCCTCAAACTTCAGATCTTCCTGTCTTGGGCCTCCCAAGTTGCTAGGACTATATGTGTGTGCCACCATGCCCAGTCCTTCTTGTATTTTTAAATGGATAGAAAGTAGCAAATTGGTTGGAAACCTTTAAAAGAATGACAAGAGTTTTAATTGCAAATGTTATCATGTTCAACAAGCCAGACTATTCATCCTTTGCAATAATTTAAATTTATAATGAAAAGTTTTAGATAAAAGGCCAAATTGAAAATATGTAAGAGGGTATATGGTAGCTCAAAATTCTCTTAAGATGTATAACAAGTAGAAATGTTTGAGGTCTCTGGATTGGTAATTACTCCATCTTTTGAATGTTATTTTATCATTTTATTGGTTACTTAGTTTGAACTTGACAGAAAATACACTGTACCATGTTCATCAAAGAATGAGGCAATTTATAAGGATATATAAATTAATGTGAAAACTATATGAATAAATTAAAATCAGGGCTTCAAAAAAAAAAATATGACCTGTGGGTACCAGGGGCCCTCCTCAAGGTTTTAAATCAGAGGGAACCAGAATAGATGTAAAAAGGGAATCCTGGCCAGTTATACTGTTCTTATGCCCATGAGGATAAAACTGCATTCCTCAAGGGAAGTTAGGTTTTTCCATGTGCTTATTTTCTAAAATTCCCTTAGAGGAGAATAAAGAAAAGACAATCAAGCATTTGAACTACAAAATAGTTTACTTACTCTGCCTTCATTTTCATCATTTCTTCGACTATTTTACTCTATAATAAGATTAAAAAAAAAAGATGGCTTAAGGTCCTTTATAACATCAAATTTAAAGATGTTAAAACATTAAAAAGACTGAAAAAGAAAGCAATCCATCCCTCATGCTAATAAAATCAAACCAATGTCCTCTCCCACAATCCCAGTCACACATACATCACGGGGTACATATTCACAAGGCTTCATGCGCTGTGCCTTCTAAGGCTGCTAAGTGAAGAACTGTACTGGGCACGCCAACCAGGTGACTTCCCACCAGGCACCAAGACAAACCCCCTGTACTTCTCAGCAATGTCTAAATGCTGACGGCAAATATTATGCTCAACAAAGGATATGCAAGAAAGACAGGAATCTCAGTAGCAAAATAGTTTCAAAAACTATTTGACCCAGCTATTCCCCTTCTTGGTCTATTCCCTAAAGACCTAAAAAGAGCATGCTACAGGGACACTGCTACATCGATGTTCATAGCAGCACAATTCACAATAGCAAGACTGTGGAACCAACCTAGATGCCCTTCAATAGACGAATGGATAAAAAAAATGTGGCATTTATACACAATGGAGTATTACTCTGCATTAAAAAATGACAAAATCATAGAATTTGCAGGGAAATGGATGGCATTAGAGCAGATTATGCTAAGTGAAGCTAGCCAATCCCTAAAAAACAAATGCCAAATGTCTTCTTTGATATAAGGAGAGTAACTAAGATCAGAGTAGGGACGAAGAGCAGGAGAAGAAGATTAACATTTAACAGGGATGAGAGGTGGGAGGGAAAGGGAGAGAGAAGGGAAATTGCATGGTAATGGAAGGAGACCCTCAGGGTTATACAGTGGAGGGGGTAGAGAGAGAGGAGGGGAGGGGAGGGGAGAGGTGGGGAGGGGGGAGGGTGGAGGATGGGAAAGGCAGCGGAGCACAACAGACACTAGTATGGCAATATGTAAATCAATGGATGTGTAACTGATGTGATTCTGCAATCTGTGTATGGGGTGAAGGTGGGAGTTCATAACCCACTTGAATCAAAGTGTGGAATATGATATGTCAAGAAATTTGTAATGTTTTGAACAACCCACAATAAAAAATTAAAAAAAAAAAAAACATGTAGTTATGAAAACTTTCTCATAGAAAAAGACACTATTGTGTCACGTAAATCATACTTTAGCAAGTCTTTCTTTGATAATTTCTTCTTCTTCTTCACCCTTCAGCTGTTGATTGTTGGGATGATTCTGGTCACTGCATAGGTTAGAAGAGTGAACAGACAAACATTGTCAAGTAGATCCAAGTATCAGTTTCAAATTCATTTTATGTAGCAACGAAAGTTATGTCAAGAAAAGCTAACTCTTTGGTGACTGGGTCAAGTTAGTACAGTTGATATATGTGACCAACACATGGGATGAAGTAAGGCTGCTCCCCAGAACTCAGGACTCATTCCTCCCAGTACAAAAACATGACAAGCAGAGCTGGGAAATCTAATCAAGACCTGGTTGAAAGTGAAAGTAGAAACTAATGCAGAGTGGTAATACCTGAAGATCAAATGGGGGCATGGCCTTGGATGAGCATGATCAGGTGGGAGGGGCCTTTTTGAGTTGGGAGTGTTTCTCAGGGGGCCTCTGGGTGGCTTGGCCCCTTGGAGCCCGACTTCCCCTTTGGATTCTCTACTCAGCTGGCACTTTCTGACCATTCTGGCTTCCCATGTATTGCAGATAGTGGGGAAGGGGGTTCCCTGGGAACCACACAGAAATCTCTTCCTGAGAAAGGAACGCTCCCTAAATACAGACGACGACACTCTGGATGGCACAGCCCCCTCTGTGAGGTGAGTTCCGAGGACAGTCCCACAGACAGCAAGACCTCCCCCTTAGAAAACCTGCCTGAATGCCGTGAGCTTCTCTAGGAATCTCTCTCTGTCGGGTGAGTACAAGACCATTTCTTGAAGGAAAACAGAAGCTACAGTAAGGTCTCTTTCCCTTAACGAATCTGGCAGCCTAGACAAAAATGGCAATGAGACTCCAGTGAGGAAGAACTCGACATTATGGGGGGGGGGGGCGCAGATGCTTCCTGGGTGCTAATCCAGGGATAGGCAAACTTTTCCTTTTCCTTTTCTTTTTTTTTTTTGGCAGTCCTGGGGAGTGAACCCAGGGGTGCGCTACCACTGAGCTACATCCTCAGCCCTTTTTATTTTTTATTTTGAGACAGAGTCTCACTAAGTTGCATAGGCTGCTGTGAACTTGCAATCCTCCTGCCTCGGCCTTTGAGTTGCCAGGATTGTAGGTGTATATCACTGTGCCTGGCAAAGGTAAATTTTTCCTGTCAGGAACTATAGTAAGTATTTTAGGCTTTGGTGGCCGTTATCATCTCTGTCACAGCTACGCATCTGTCTACTGCAGCACTAAAGCAGCCATAACAATATTTAAGTGAAAAGTGACTATGTCCCAATAAAACTATTTGCGAAACAGGCTGTGGGCTGGACTTGGCCCCTGGACTATAGATCACCCCTTTTCCTGAGTTTTCAAAGAAGGTTTGGTGTGGCTCCTTCTACAAAGGACATGAGACTATGAAATAAAGTATTTAAATCATTTATTTAACCACAAATGAATCTGGGCATGTTCTATGTTCCATGTTTCTACCTACTCTTGAAAAAGGAATGGATGTGGGGGTGGAGCCTTTGGGAACTTAGGTGAGCAGACTGTGGACTGTGTTCATCAATTACCTAGAAGGAGAAAAAGTTGCTTATCAAAAATGTAGACTTCTTAAATCCTGCCCTACAAAATCTGACTCTGATGCTTATTAAAACTGGGAAATAACTATTTAAAAAAAGATTGTTAGTACAGTTCCATCACCACCCTCAAATCTCTTGTCTCAGATGGGTTGCTGGGGAGCTATTAAAGACTTTCTGGCAACAGCACCTATCAGATAGATATTTTTGGGAAGCTGAATTCAGTAAGGTCCTCTATCCCAGAGACCGCCCCCCCAACCCTGGTTCCTTTCAACGTCCCACATAATTTTATAGCCCCTCTCGTCTTTAGTCCTTCATGAAGAAAATTAACAATAGGTTGGATCATAATCCTACCTTGGGTACTTATTAAGTACCTTTTATTGAGTGACACTGTTAGTCAAGCATGTAACTGGTACTTTACATAAGTTTATGTTCTGGGGCTGGACATGGAATCCAGAGCTCAGGCATGTTGGCAAGTGCTCTGACACTCAACCACATTCTCAATTGTGTGTGTACATGTTCTTTTTAATCTTCAAAACATCTTGGGAAGAAGATAGAACTTTCCTCACTTTAATGTTAAGGAGACCAAGGCACTAAGAGGTTAAAAAATGCGTTGAAAATCACAAGGCTTTTAAATGTCAGAGACAGGACCTAGGTCTGGATGTGGCTGGCCGGTGGCACTATGTTATGTATAAATGCACAGATGCAACTAAACAACTGCTCTAAGCTGAGGCCAAATCACACACACAGAGATGGTCATGGCAGGGAACTCTCTGTGTATAAGGCTGAGGATGTTCTGGCTCAGCCCAGGAGTGTTTCTGGACCGTGAATTATGATGGCAGGAATCCTCCCCTTTTTCAGCAGCCTTCTTGAACTTTGTCTTGTTGAATTTACTATTTAAAAAAAAAATCTTTTTTAAGTAAAAGTAATTTGATTAAAATATTTCACACATTATAAATTCATTCCAGTAGCTTTACAGTGCAAAGGGTAACAGAGTAGCTGAGACCACAAATGCCTTATCTTCCCACTCTGGAAAAAGACCAACACCCTCTCCAGACCTGCTTCAGATCAGCTAAGGGAGCACCTCCTGGGCTAGTGGAACATCATATACACCATGAAACCAACCCAATCTCACTCACCCAACCACACCCAGGCAGGCCAAGGTCTGGCCCACAGAATTCTGGTGGCTTCTTCTCACCTGTTGTCCTTCTGCCTTTTAATATCATCCAGCTGACTTTGTAGGAGCCAGTTTTTCTCTCTTAACTGCTGGGATTCCAGGCGCAGGTTTTCCATTGCAGACAACTGCTCCTAAGAACATACCAAAATCATGCTCTTCAGAAAACACATGACAATATTATTTTGCACCCCAAGTCCATGACTGCGGCGGGCATTCCTCTTTTAAGCTCCTCCTATGTACAGAATAGGGCAAGGGGTTTTGCTGAATAAAACAGAGATTGTGACAAGTTCTTGGAGGCCTAGAACTATGATTCACGACCATATCCATAGTGCTTTGAACAGTTTCTTATCAATATCACATAAGTCATTTGTTTATGTGGGTGGAATTTTCATAATTCCTTTAGGAGGAAAAAAATGACAAAAGTCTCTACTTTGATGCCATAGTCGATCCCTCAAAATACTTAATCAGATCCTAATTTAAAAATCACGAATTTAACCATCCAGAAGAAATAAACACTTGTCTGCAAGGAATATTCTTTTAAATGTAATTCTACTCTGATCTCTTTTAACCTGACCCAGTTTCTTCTACGTTTCAAGATCATGCCAACCCTGGGTGACAGCCCCATTCCTGAGATAGCATGAAGTGCCCTGAATTCAAAGGGAAGGAATGATCCTCTCTCCTTGACAAACAAAATCCAAGAGTGATACTGTCTTTACTTACATTATGTCACTTGGTTAACAAGACCTAATTGAGTTCCTAAACAAACTCTCACTGCAGAGCAATGAACAGGCTAAATGCTAATTTCTGTGGGTATCCACATCCCTCCTCACATCTATCTATATACTCTTCACATGCCTCCACCCCAAATCATAGAAATGCCCTGCCACAACACACAGAAGAAATTAGTTTAAATTTATCACAGACGGAAATAAATCTCCTTCATATATAAGGAATGCCCACTAATCAATAAGAAAAAGTCCAATAACATAAAAATGGTGAAGGATATAGTTCACCATGAAAGAAAAACAAAAGATGTTGATGCTACTTTAAATAAGAAAAATTAAAACGACACTGAGATAACATGCTTATAAGATGGCAAAGACCTCAAAGTTGCATAGTACTATGAGGTGAAGTTTAAGGATACAGGCTGTCTCCTAATGACAGTGTAGTTGGTACAAATTGTATGATATGATACAACTGTGTGAAGGCCACATAGGGCAGGAAAAGGATGCTTACGGACTTAAATCAAGTGTACACACTGAAAAGCTCTAACAAATAAGAAAAAATAAGAAACCGGCTACCCCGGGACAGCAAACTAGGTAGCTAGGAACCAGAGGTAGGAGAAAGACTTTTCTCGGTTCACCTTCAGTTCTGTGCCCTTTGAATATCTGTCCTTAGCAGCCTTGAGAATCCTGCTTATTTTTAAAAATTAAATTTACTAGAGGGGGAAAAGGACCCAGGTACCTTCATTCTGAGGATTTCAGCATTTTTGACTTCTCTGTCTTCATTCAGCTTTGTTACAAGATGTTGCAAAGATGTCTTAGAGGCTCTTCCATCTTCTATCTCTTGTTCTTGTGTTTCCAGGAGTTTTGCCAAGTGTGTTTGAAAATGAGGTGGTGGTGTTTTAGGACTCTAAAATAAAATCACATCTCATCCAAATACCCGATTAAGTGATGCTATACAGATTTCATAAATCTACATAGCTAACACACAGAATATGCATTTAAATGTATATGCCAAGAAGCTAGCACACAGTGCATGCTGAGACATAAGTTGGTTTAACTTATTATTCAAATTCATGTCCAAGTAAAACACACCAAAGACTGGTACTTTTATCAAGGAGAAAGCAGACAGAGGGCATTAGTGAAAAGACAAAGCTATCTCATTCCTTGGCACAAACCCAAAGGACTTAAAGTCAGCATACTCCTGTGAATTAGCCACATCAATGTTTATAGCAAGCTCATTTTACAATAGCTAAGCTATGGAACCAACCTAGGTGTCCTTCAACAGATGAAATGAATAAAGAAAATGTGGTCTATTATAAACAATGGAATATTACTCAGCCATAAAGAAGAATGAAATTATGGCATTTGCCAGTAAACAGATGGAACTGGAGACTATAATTCTAAATGAAATAAGCCAATCCCCAAAACCAAAGGCTGAATGTTCTCCCTGATATGTGGATGCTAACATACAACAAGCGGAGGCAGGAAGAATAGAAGTTCATTGGATTAAACAATGGGAATGAAGAAAAGGAAGGTGGTGGGAAAAGGAAAGAGAGTAGAATGAATTAGAAATAACTTTCCTATGTTCATATATGACTATACGACCAGTGAAACTTCACATCACGTTCAACCAAAAGAATGAGATCCTAATTAGAATAAGTTACATACCATGTATGTATAATATGTCAAAATACACTCTACTGTTATATATACCTAAGATTAAAAAAAAAAAAAAAAAGACAAAGCTATGGTTCTGGTAATTTCTACATTTTTATCATTCACAAAACAAACTATTCAGACCTCCTGCAATGCATGCTTTTCTTGGGAAGTACCTGGGGATGCTCGGCAGCAAAATCCATTACGTGTTCTAGTTGCCTCATTTTGAAGTTATATTCATTCTTCTTCTGTTCTACTTCCTCTTTCTTTTGGATTAGCTGGGAAAATTGAACAGAAGAAAGGTTACAAGTTAGAAAATGATATGAAACACAGGGTCTAATTAGAAAAGACAAGCTTCCGCATCACCAATCATCAGGGAGATACAAATCAAAATCACAATAAGGTATCACCTCATACCTATTAGAATGGCTTCACACACACACACAACACACACACACACACACACACACACACAGAGGAAAATGGTATAGAGGTTTCCCCTGAAAAACTTAAACTAGAACTACCACCTGGCTGGCAATCTCACTTCTAGGTATGTAACCAAAGGAACAGAAACAATATGCCGAAGAGAACTTTGCTCTCCCATGTTCACTGCAGCCTTATTCACAATAGTCAAGTTATGGAGTAGATCTAAATGTCCACCAACAGATGAGTGGGTAAGAAAATGTGGTGTTCATAACCAAATGCTGTTCAGCCTTAAAAAGAAGCAGATTCAGTCATCTGCAATAACGGCATGGATAAAACTGGAAGGTGCTGTGCTAACTGAAATAAGCCAGAGGCAGAAAGCCAAAACACACATGATCTCACTTAAGTGTGGAATCTAAAAAAGCCAAACTCATAGAAGTAGAGAATAGTGGTTACCAGAGGCTGGGAGCAGAGGAAGTTGAATTGGTCATGTTGGTTAAGGGGTACAAAGTTTCAGGTGTACAGGAAAAATAAATTTTTGAGATCTACTGCAATGTAATGTGAATATAATAAAAAAAAAGTCAATTAATTTGACTAAATAATCCCATAATGTGTGTTTGTATAAGATCACATTGTACCACATAAATATATATCTACCAATTTAAAAAAGGCATTTCTTGCTGGGTGTGATGGCATGCCTATAATCTCAGTGACTCAGGAGGCTGAGGTAGGGGGATCCCAAGTTCGAGGCCAGCCTTAGTACTTTAGCAAGGCCCTAAGCAACTGGGTGAGACCTTGTCTCAAGATAAAATATAAAAAGGATTGGCAATGTAACTCTGGGGTAAAGAACTCCTAGGTTCAACCCCAGTTAAAAAAAAAAAAAAAAAGACATTTTAGTCAGGTGCAGTATCGCATGCCTATAATCCCACCAACTAGGGAAGCTCAGGCAGGGGGCAAGTTTGAGTCAGCCTGGGCAACTTAATGAGTCTCAAAAAATAAAAGAGTATCCTTGTGTTCAATCCATAATACTATGGAAATAAAACATAATAATAAAAATGTTTCTTAGAGAGTGAAGGAGGCGGCATCATTATACCAGACCTTAAACTACATTACAGAGCTATAGTAACAAAAATGGCAGGTATTGGCACCAAAATAGACTTGTAGACCAATGGTACAGAATAGAGGATGCAAAGACAAACCCACATAAATACAGTAAACCCAATAATCTCCTTTGCTCCCATAATTTGCCCTGATTTTTACTTTCTAAATTTATAATAAAAGGTTCATTTTAGAAAAATACAAAATGTAAAACAACAATAGTGGCCAAACAATGATGGTCAGCTGTACCCTCATCACAGTGGTTAGAAGTTGTGGCCATGTGCCAAGGACCCAGAGCAGGGAAGGATGTGGCCATGCAAGTGTCAATTCAAGTGAGCAAACCCAAATCCACAATCCACAGTGCAAATGCCAGATCACCTACACTCTCCTCGGTCTTCACCTTTTGTGTGCGGGGAAACCAGCCAAGGCAGGAATGTCTGACAACCTCCACTGTGGATTCTGCCTGACACCATCTTGAGTGACACCACTGTGCAGCTTACCTTGTGCTGAAGTTCCTGGATCAGGGCGTCCTTCTTGGTCAGTTCTTCCTGGGCTGACTGCAGCAGCTCTGAGTGTTTTTTCGAAGCCTCTGTGAGCATGTTCAGCTGCTCAGTGGCATGAGCCAGATCTTCACAGAGCATATCCCTCTGTTAGGGGACACAATCCCCATAAAGAAAAGAACTTGATTTTGATATTCCAATAAAGGTTCACAAGTCACTACTAATTTTTTAAAGGTTGATTTTTTTATGTAAAAAAAGAAAAAGTCTTTTTTTGCTTATGTGCTAGTGCTAATCCATTCCAAGATAAACCAATAATTGATATTTAGGTGAACAGGCCTATACAGAAAAGTATTACACAGTAAATGCATAGCGATATCTCAGTGGGGGTTGAACTGCACTCCCCCCCAACCCTTAGGATCTTAAAGCTGATCTCTTTCCTGGGGAGGACTTGAGGTATAGAGCTTACCTGATGTCTCACTAATTGATTCTAGACTTTTATATACTAACAGGTAAATAGCTATCACAATACCCTACCACCAGGTCAGTTGGGTAGGGGCTGGGCAGTTCACCATTTCACGGGTCATCAATTTCAGAATGTAAGGTGATGGAAAGTAAGAGAAAATTAGAAGTCCTATAGGTTGCACACATAATTCTTTATGTATGCAGTACATGTAATCACTATCAAACTGTGAAGAATCTGCTTATACTTCCTTTCCAAATCTATGCATGTATGTATTCATCTGCTTTTTAACAAAAAAAAAAAAACCTTGATATATTACAAACATTTTTCCATCTACTCACTCTTTTCTTGAATAATTTTCTTTGGGTGGGCTCCTTTTCATACAGATACATCACAGTTTAACCCATCACTGCATATTTTGGTTAACTTAAATTTTCGGTATTAAATATACTTTTTTTTCTCATATCTAGATTTACTTCTTTAGGGTAATTTTCTAGAAGTACAAACTCAAAAGTATATGCAAAAAACTTAAGGTACATATTACCAGATTATCTCTCTAAAGGCTGGACCGCAATACCTCCAAATGTCTACGAAATCATCCCCTTCTGCACATCTTCCTTGAGGCTTACACTTTACAACATATTTTACTTTGCACTTCTTCAATCCAAAGAGGTTTGTGTGCCGCTATATTCCTTTTTGTGGGGGATGCCCATGTACCTTTTTGCATCCACTTCCCTCCAACCAGGGATGTTCTGTCCCTTCTTGTGACTTGTAAGAGCTCACCTGTGTATTCAGCTGATGACCCGATGTCATCAGTTGTAGCTTCCCCCAATCTATCCTTCAGTCTTATTTTTGTCTTTAACTTATATAATATTCCCTTTTTGGTTTCTAACCATAGTACCAAGATTTTTTTTCAAAGGGCCACTTTTAAAAACGATCTTCGGGATTCATCATGTCTTTGTATTTTCTAACACTTTTGTAATACCATTTGTTTAATCTAAGAACTTGCATTGGTAAGAATCTAATCTTATCTTTTCAAGTGGGTCTTTTCCTAATATTTATTGACAACCCATGTTCTCTTCACTGTTGTGAAATATCCCTTTTATCATTACACTAAATTCCTTCCCCTTCATGGTGGTCTATCTGTGCATGTTCCAAATTGTTGCAAAGATCTGACATCAGTCCAGCACTGAGATATTATTATGTCTAGTTCACAAATCAATCTGCATTATTATTTTTCTACATTTTGTTGAGAAATTCTGTGTATTTATTTAAAGGAATTTTAAAATCCTCCTGTCAAATTTTTAAAAATTGAGATTTGAACTAGAATAGATAAATTTCTATTTTTATAAAGCAATAATGTACCTTCCTCTGCAAGTCTCCTACAGGTTTATCCAAGTCTCAGCAAGTTTTGTCCTTGATACTTGCTAAACCTTCTCCCTAAGATTTTGATATACTATGTTTTTGTGAATTGCTGATGTACAGTAAAGCTATTTTTACAAACACTTAGCCAGGCACAGTGGAGCATGTTTGTAATCCTAGTAACTCAAGAGGCTGAGGTAGGACTGCCAAATTCAAGGACAGCCTGGGCAAAGTCTTGTACAAATATTACCTCTTTTGGAAAGCTCTTTGGAATTTCCCCAGGCAGAATTACTTCCCTTCCTCCCTTTTCTGTGCTTCAAGTAACTTATTACATAGTAATACACTTAAGCTACAATGCCTATGTAACAATGTTTTAATCATTCTTCCATTCCCAAATGCCAGACCAGATATAGGTTGTATAATACGTAGATCCAATAAGTATTTGTTGAAGTTATTTAATTGGTTAGCACATTTTTCCAAGAAAATCTTATTTCTTTTTTTTCCCCAAAGAGTTACATTTTTTTTAAATTAAATTATTTATTTATTCTAATTTGTTATACACAATGGCAGAATGCAATTCATTTCATATTACACATATAGAGCACAATTTTTTCAAGTCACTGATTGTACACACAAAGTATTTTCACACCATTCCTATCTTCATAGATGTACTTAGGGTAATGATGTCTAACTCATTCCACCATCATTCCTACCCCCTTTCCCCCTCCCTCCCCTTTGCTCTATCTAAAGTTCCTTCATTTCCTCCATGCCCCCTACCCCATCGCCATTATGAGAAAACCTTATTTCTAAAGCAAATGAAGAACAATATACATGGCAGATTACCATCTATATGAAAGTATTTAGGATTAATCTAAAATATCTCTGGAAGAATACATAAGAAACTGGTAACACTGGGTGGGTGCTTTACCACTGAGCTTCATTCTCAGTCCTATTTATTTATTTGTTTGTTTATTTTTAAATTCTGAGACAGGGTCTTGCTAAATTGCTGAGTCTGGCTTTAAACTCATAATATTTCTGCCTCAGCCTATTGAATCACTAGGATTACAGGTGTAAGCCACCATGCCTGATTAGTACCACTTAATTTTTAAAAAGAACAACAACAAAACTAAAACCTACTTTAGCTAAAATGTAAGAGGCCACCCTGAAATCAAACTGTTAGCCAGTCTTTCCTTTGCTCCCATTCTCCCACTGCGTCCAAGTAAATGCCGACTCCACTCTGCATTCCTTACATGAGGAAGCCAGTTTAGGAACTTACCAGGGTATCATCACAAATGAATGAAAACAGATCAACTACCCAAAACAACAGTTTTAGTGCTATCTCTGAATCGTCCAACCTCCCATGAAAAAAGTGGCTCTGATTTTAATCATTAAAAAAACCTTCTATTTTTTTTTTATTAAAAAACCTCCATGCAAAAATATACATATCAACAAGTAAGAAGACAAATAAAGTGCTGTGTTAACATCTACCTCAATGTCCTCAGAGAGTATTCTCAGCCTAAGGGTTTCTTTCAGATCCTGAATATCCACTTCCTGTCTCTTGATCAATGCTTTGCTCTCTTCTTTGTCAACCAAAGCAGAGTTGTATTTGCACTGCAGAAAAGAAAATCATGATACAAAGTCTGCTTTATTAGCTGTTTATTTGTAGATTAAAATAATTTAAGAGCTGTGTGGTGATGACCAGATTAACAAGTTAGTTCAACAATACTTGTTAGTAAAGGAATGGAAGAATTGATGCATGTGGCAAAGAGAAGTAGGAAAGTCCCATAGATCAGTGAAAACACATCTGGTTTGGTCATCTTCATCAGGAGACTACCTTTGGAAAAACACATGGAGTGTGGCAAGCTCCTCTTGGAACCCAAAGGGGGACAAAACCTTCACCTTGACCCAAGCTGAGGAGGAAGCAACATCATTCAATTTAGATACACGAAGAAGAAAGAAGTAGTTACTTTAAGTCTAATACTGGGGAAACAAACCAATTTTCTCCATGATTAATGTCTCTGAACTTCATTAAAATGTGTTATTTTTTCCTGGAAGCAACTAAGGAGCACCACCTCTTAGCTTTCACTGTCTCAGATAACACCCCGTTTGTTCTTATCTGGTTTGTATCAGCAATTCCCAAGTGGTGCACGGAGAACATTGTTCCAGGACAGTGAAGTGTGGGAAATGCTACTGATTATGCTGCCTCCCAAAGATATGCATGCTGCACAATAAAGGCTTTGCAAGCAAGCAAACACAGTAATTCACTGAACTTCAATTTGTATTTCCAAAATTTTTTTTTTAAGAGAGAGAGAGAGAGAGGGGGGGGGAGAGGGGGGGGAGAGAGAGAGAGAGAGAGAGAGAGAGAGAGAGAGAGAATTTTAATATTTATTTTTTAGTTTTCAGCGGATACAACATCTTTGTTTGTATGTGGTGCTGAGGATCGAACCCGGGCCACACGCATGCCAGGCGAGCGCGCTACCACTTGAGCCACATCCCCAGCCCTGTATTTCCAAATTTACTTGATCCCAGAATCTTCAACGTTTGTTAACCCTTTGAGGAGTCTATGAAGTGTGTCTCATGCACAAATTTACTATCTTTTTTGGTGACTGAACTTACGTTTATGTCCTTCAGTTCTTGTTTCAGGGTGTCTATAGTTTCTGTTTTCTCACAGATTGATGTTCTTAGTTCCTGGATCTGGTTCATGAGTTCAGCTACAACTTCCTGATGAGGATAGAAACAGTATCTTCATACCCATTGATGTTAAGGACATCATTTTAAAGTGATAAACCATTTATCGTTCCTAATGGCAACATAAGAAGTCAATTTTATTTTAGCAAAATATCATATCACACTCCATTATTAATATCAATTTATATTTACTGCCTTTATTCTACTTTAATTAATTGTTTTGGTTTTATAAATGAATAAGAGTTAGAGAAATAAGGATTTTTCTAGGTCTATGTTATTAAGGCCTGTGTTTTTGTTTTTTGAGATGGGGATCTTTCTTTGTTGCCTAGGCTAGCCTCAAGCTCAGGATCCTATTGCCTCAACTTCCCAAGCAGCTGGAATTTCAGGGGTATATCACTGTATTCAATTTATACCTGATTTTTATACTTGGAGAAACATGTTATTTTTATTATTCCAGATAAAGTCAGCACGAAGGGATTTGAGAATTTGTATCATGGAACTTACAATTAATGATAAAGGGGCACAATTATATCAGCATCCTACTTAAAAGGGCAGAATGTGTTTTACAAACACACTCTCTATTCAAAGCAACAGAACAGTTTCCGCTTGAAATTACTTGATAATTAACTTAATTGAAAGAAGCATTCTGTAAGCACCCTTGTCAACCAAAGCAGAGATGTATTTGCACTGGAGTGTGCAAATACGAACATGGAAATGGAAGCTTCCACCTTCCCTGAAGGTGGAATGTCAAGTCAGCATTTATAAACTCCACCTACCTTGTCAGACTCTCTAGACTTTTCCAGGGAATCGATCACTTTTTCAGTAACAAGCAAACTCTCTTCTAATTTCTGTACTTTTGCCATCTACAGAGAAAAACAAATACTTAAAAAAAAGAATTAAATCATGACCACACATACATTATACATTAAAATACTAACCAACCAACCAAGCTGATTCCTGCTTTTCAACTATAGAGTCTATAAATAAGAGTAATACTTCAAAATGATCAACTGTGTTGAAAGGCAATGATACTGTGGGTTCTCCACTAGGAGGACAAATAAGGACCTATGATGACAGCCATTTAGGAGTTAGAAAAGTGAGAGCTAGAAAAATTAACTGATTTCCAACACTTAAAGCTGAAATAGTTTTTATAATAAACTTGTTTACATATCAGGTTCAAACTTCAAATTCTAGAGTCAGAACAACAGGAAATTTACCTGCTCTTCACACTTGGCCATCTCTTTCTGTTTCTCCTGACGTACAGCCTCAAGAACTTTTAAGATTTCTCTGGAAGAGAAGAATTACATTTTAACCCATTCCATTCAATGTAAACAGGAACTGGGTCTGTTAGTTTGGAAGAGATTAAATGCAATACAATTGAAGTTTATTAAACACACTTTGGCTTTGTCAGTATATTCCAGTAGAAGTCAGAAAGTTGAACCATTTCAATGGCTAGTTAACAAGAGTCCAATTTTGTTTCATGATTATTTTCTTCAGAGTGTTTTGTACTCCTCAACATAACATGCATATTTGTTAATTACTTGTCTCTTCTATGTTAAAGTTCAGTAGGACAGGGATGTTTTGTTTCACTGTTTTACTCTATACATTGTGGCATTTACCAGAATAGAGCCTGGCTTAATGAATATCACTAAATGTTTGCCTGAGTGAGAATGTTAACAGCCTATCTCCTATCTAGATATAAGCTCTACATTTACCACTGTATACCAAAGCATGGAGATTCCATATCATAATAAGAACTCTGTAAGTATTGACTGAAGAAACAACTCTTCCTTAAAGTGATCATGAGACTAAGCCCAAGAGTCTGACTAAAGGCTATCAAGGAAAAGAACTTGGAGAGAGAGAGAAAGAGAGAGAGAAGACAGAACAGCATTCCTGGTGAGGGACCAGAAAGAAAAAAGAACACCTAGAAAAAGTACAGTAGAATCAGAAATAAAAATCAGCCCCCACCTCCCAATAATAAATGGAACAGCTAGAAGTTATATATACTGTGACTTACAAAAGACTCTGAGTTCTGATTACTACCTGTCTCAATTCATTTAAAAGCACCATAGCTAGTTATTGCTAGGTTTCTTTATATAGCCAATTAACAAAAGCATCTGATATTCATTTCAGCAAACTTTAAAAGAAAAAGCTTTTTGTCTTTTTCTTTTTTTGTGGTACTGGCGATGGAACTCAGGGCCTCACACAGGCTATACAAAAGTGCTCCACCACTGAGCCACATCCCCAGCTGAAAATAACTCTTTGCAGGGTATTAGCAAGAAAACAAAAACAAACAAGACAAAGAATGTGATAATGACAGCACTCACTTAGAACTGTTTTCTTTATCCTCTTCAAACTGTAATGATAATTTGTTGTTGCGTTCTTTTTCTGCCTCAAAAAGCTCCATCAAGTTCTAAAAGACAAACTTAACATTAGATTTGAAGACACTGCTATAAGCAATGTGTAGCCAACAAATATGTGGCATACCTTCCACGTGGCAGGCACTGAGGCTGGCTAGGGAAATAGCGGGAGGGAGTCAGGACTTTCACACAACAGAACAGCCACAGTCCTGGGTCACACTCACCCATTACCAATACCCTTTGTCACTTACATTGAGATCAGATTTCAGAGTCTCATTTTCTTTTTTGCAGTTTTGGAGATTTTTTGAAAGTTGGTCAATTTCAAATCTCATTACTTCCTGTAAGTTGTCATAGGAATCTTGTAGGCAAGCTTGGCTCTCAAGAAGCTTTTCATGTTCTAATCTTTACCAGGAAAACATTTTGCAATGGTAAACATAAGCATTCAATATTTTTATGAGTCAGATTATCTGCACTTAAATTTATTCTATCAACAAACCACTGCCAACTTACATAAACCTAATGAACACACACACACACACACATAAATATGTATGTGTTTGTGGTGTAAACAGTATATATGAAGTAAGCAAAATAATTCAAGAAACAACACTACTGCTGTGCTGACTCATTCAGAGGCCACACAGCACCCGAGTGCCACATTAGAGAATAAGCAGTCCAATAAGTGAATTATTCAATGTTAGACCAGAAACAATGAGAAAGAATAAATTGTGTCCAGTATATTTAAAAAGCCAGGACATATTTAATACTTTTAAGGTAAATTTAAAAACCTAAATATTATGTATTCTTTACATTTTTGATGTAGGCCCACTCTGATAAGTAAATATAAGGATAATAAGATCCAATGAGATTAGTAGAGTGACTTAAGAAAAAAAATCACACAAAACTAGTTTGTAATAAAGCCAACATTAGACTCAGTGATTCAGAGGTTAAAACAAATGCCAGGTGTAAGAAAAGGTGTGCAGCTATAATAAATTACTAAAAATTACTACTTTGTTGAAGCAGTTTGAATTGGGTTTATACCACCTGCACGTCACACCATCCTGAGTTACAACCCATCAGGCACCTTGAAACCATCACACAACAACTCTACCTGTCGTGGCCCAGCTGAAGCTGTACATGCACGTGTCTTTCAGAAAGCTCGTTGAATTCTTTTTCCTGACTCTTTTTGAATGAACTATACTCCAGTTTTACTGAAGAAAGCTCCTTGTCAGCAGAATGAAGAACTACTCGCAGGTCACGCACCTCACTTTTTAAAACTAAAAAACAAAACAAGTCCTCAACAGGTTTCATCACAAATATTTTTTATAAAGTACACGAATAAATTTGATGATACCATTAAGGACAGATATTGAACCAAGTGGTGGTACCCAAGAGACCTGAGATTTCTGTTTCATCTTCTCCCTACTGCATAGCTCTTCCTACATTTCTAGTTAAAGAAGAAGAGTTAACATCTCTCCCTCACTTACAGGTCACTTGACTTTCTAGATTTCTCCTGTAAAATGTGCATCAAAACTCTTAAGAAAGAAACATCATGAGGTCTAACAAATTTCAAGTGACTTTATCTTAGTTATTGAAAATCTTTTGGTGATATACCAGAACTTTTCAATATGGGCTAAACACCTCTGGTCTTCCAGGGAATCTCCAACTGTAATATCAATTAGGTAACTTTTTAAATTAAAAAACAACAGAATAGCTATTTTTGTTGCTGCTGTGTTAGCTTTACTGTAAACTACTGTATAAACTCTGATAAAGGGAGAAATAAGAAATGAGTGAAAAAACTGGGAATTCAAATGATGCTCCCAAAATTAAAAAAATAATGCTTTGTCAATATTAAAACACTCATATTATAAATTGAAGATACTTCATTTTCAAAGCAGTTTAATTAAGATGCTAAGCAAACATCTTTGTCATTTATCAAAAGTAATAAAAGTTTCTTTTTATAATATATTATCGTCACCACTGTCATGTAAACTCAAGTATGGTTGTCTAACAATAAAACAATCCAACCCCAAAACACAGGACGACATTTATTTAAATGAGTAAAAAGACACTGAGGTTACAGTATTCCTTCGGGTCACAAAACTCCTAACTGTTCAAACTTACAATCATTCTCAGTCTGACTCTCTTGAAGCAGCTTTTCAAGGACATTTAACTGTGAGAGACGCTCTTCTTGCTGTTTGGTCCAATCAGTTCTTTCTGAAGAGAAAAGCTTTGGGAAAGAGATATGTTTACTGGAAAAGGAATACTGGTGGGGTAAGACAGTTTAAATCATCAGTTTGTTTCTGTTTTTTTTTTTTTTTAAATCCCCCCTAGTATTTGGGATTGAACCTCATCTCGTGCATGCTAGGCAAGCACTCTGCCACTCAGATATGTCCCCAGACTTTATTTTTATTTTGTATTATTTTGATACTAGGAATCAAACCTAGGGACACTTTACCATATGCTATATCCCCAGCCCTTCTGATTTTTATTTTGAGATTTGCTCAGGCTGGCCTTGAACTTGCAATCCTCTTGCCTCAGCCTCCTAAGTAGTTGGGATTATAGGAATATACAAAGTAGTAGGGGTGTATTATTACTGAGATACATCTCAGAACATTAATTTTCATATTGAGACAAGGTCTCACTAAATTGCAGAGCCTGGCCTCAAACTCCTGCCCCAGACTCCCAAGTCACTGGAAGTACAGGAGTGTGCCACCATGCCCAGCAAAGGCTGTTGTTTTTTTTTTTTTAGGGGGGTGTTGGTACTGGGGATTGAACCCAAGGATGCTTTATTATCAAGCCACATCCCCAGCCCTTTTGTATATTTTATTAGAGCAGGGTCCTGCTGAGTTACTTAGGGCCTCACTAAGTTGCTGAGGCTGAGTTTGAATTTACTATCCTCCTGCCTCAGCCTCCTGAGTCGCTGGGATTATAGGCATGCACCACTGTACCCTACTAAGGCTGTTTTTCAAGTCTAATTTTTTAAGGTCTCTGATAAGAAAAAATCTGGCTATTCCAGGAATCACAGTGAAGAGAAACAGAGTGTAAGAATGTGGATGGGCCATCTTGTTTTCTTCTCAACAAACAGAATGGAACTGACAATTCAGACAATGTCAACATCTGCCTTAAGACCAGAGTAGTCTTCAAAGTTAAAGTTGATCGAGGATCTGTGAGGGCATTTTTGAGTGCTTGTTTCACACACTGACTGAGGCCAAGCTCCCGGGCTCACCTCCTGCATTTGTGCCGAATGATGCTCCAGTTTGTCAATATGCTGCTGAAGCTTCAGGTTTTTATGCTCTTCCTCATCTAGCTTGACTTGAAGAGCATTCATTTGTTCCTGCAATACACAAATTTCAGTCCATTAAAACTCTTTTAATGGAATTCACATACCATCACCATTTCTTTTTTAATTAAAGAGAAAAGAAATCAAAAGTGAACAAGCTTAAAACTCCATAGGAATAAAGACAGCAAAGGTCTGTTTGAAGCCAGAAAACTTCAAAAGCCTATCCTGACAATTTCTGATGTTTCAGAATTACTCTTGTGTGGTCCATCAAAGTAGATAATTTAAACCCAAAGAACACAAGGGATTAGAATTAAAACCTAGAGGCATCTTGAGATTGCTAAAAGCTTCCTCAGAGATGCATGGGACACTTCAGTAGGAAGACCTCAATGGCTTGGAAGGATCAAATTACTGGGATTCAAGGTGATCTGGTCCACTCCAGGTTTTACTGAACAGATTTTTTTTTTTTTTTTTTAATTTTCAAACCAGAATTCTGAAATAATCAAATTTCACAAGTTATTACAAATATATGAAAAGCTGTCTAAAATTTGATTTATACTAAAATTCTGTGTCAAATATCTGAACTTTCTTTAGCAGATAAACCAGATAAACCAGTTTTGAAACTTGAAGCTAGCAATTATGGTCATTTTACACAAGGGAATCAAAGTCCATGGAGAATAGAGAATGATTTTCTGAAGACTGCAAAATGAATTAAAAGAACATGAGTAGACTGGTTTCTAAGCTAGTGCCCTTTATACACTCACACTTAACACTACAGATTTCAGGGAGTTAAAATGATAGACAAAGAAAATTATTTAACTGAATGTCTAATTATTTACCTTTTTAAAACCTAGAACATTACCTGCACTTTTTTAAGCTCTTCAGAAATAGCCTCAAAAGCTTGTTCATTCATCTCAGGTGGAACTGGTTCGTTTAATATATCATTATCTAATATGCTAGAATTACACACAAAGCTCCCCATTTCAGGGCTTAATTTTGGTACTAATCGAGAACGAAGTTGATAAGCCTTGGTTGGTGTAGTTATAATCTGAAAAAAAAATGATTATGGAAAACAATATTAGCACACATGAAAAAAATAGCATATTTAGTAATTTTATGAAGAGAGAAGACAAAAATTAAAGCCTGTAATTCCAGCTACTCAGAGGTTAATGCAGGAAGTTCACAGGTTCAAGGCCAGGCTGGATAACTTAGTGAGACCCTGTCTCAAGATGAAAAAATAAGAAGGGCTAGAAATACAGCTGAGTGATCGAGTGTACCTAGCTTCAATCTCTAGTATTAAGAAAAAAAAAATGAAATCTATTCAAAAGAAAGGAAAAAGTGTCCCTGAAGAAACAGAAGACATGACTAAATAGAAATAATTTTTTAAAAATATGTTTTAGTTGTCAATGGATCTTTTATTTTATTTATTTATATGCAATGCTAAGGATGGAACCTAGGGCCTCACACATGTCAGGCAAGTGCGCTACCACTGAGCCACAACCCCAGCCCTAAATAGAAATAATTCTATCAATTCAATACAGTTCCAAGCAAAATTCTAATAAGGTTTTAAAAAATGAAACTTGGTAAATTGATATCCAACTTTGTATAAAGAATAAATGTACAAGACAAACTTCCCATCCAATATAAAGTCACATTATAAACAGGGTATTAAAACAGTAATTTAGCATGTTATAGTCAAAAAATTGGAAAAACATACAAAGTCCACAAACAGAAGATTTATGTGCAGAGATTTCAAATTAGTGAGAAAAACATGGATTTTTTAAAAAGTTAAATCTTTCTACTACCATTCTCAAAAATAAAATAAAAGGTATACAAAGATCTCAATGTAAAAACAAAGATAAAAGGTCAATAAGCCTGGCTACATCAAAAATGAAAAACTACCATGTAACAAAAATACCACGTACAAAGATGAAAGACAACACCATGACCAAATATGTTGACAATGTATGTAAGAAACAAAAGATTAATATATAAAAATGCCAACAAATTCCAAGAAAAAGATAAACTACCAATAGAAAATGGGCTTTTTTTTCCCTTCTGAGAAGGATAATAGAAATAAATGGACATGAACATATGAAAAGACATTCATCCTCACTAGAAGTAAAGTGGGAACTAAAACCTTAAAAAGATCCTGATTTTCATGCATGAGATTGTAGTAAGAATTAAAGAGCCTGATGATGTCCATTAGTGGGATGGTGTTCTTCTACCAGGAGGCAATTGGTGCTACCCCAGAGGCAGCTCCAGCAGGCCTGGCTCATTTCTAACACAACCATTTCTCCAGTCCCAGAGAATGTGTGCCTTTGGAAACCACCTAGAGTCATGAGTCATCCAAAACGTGGAAGTGTAGGTTTAAAGTGAGGTAGCACTCTGGGTACCAGTTAATATAGAAAGATCCAAGGCATATGTTGGACTTACTTAACTAAAGCATGTTGTAGAATAACATATGCAAATTGACATCAATTTTTTTTAAATAGCAAAATAAACAAACTATAAAACTCTACATATTTTCTCAGTCCATGCATATTTGTTGTACAAACACCAAGAAAAAGGATTAAATTAACTCCAGGAGTATGGGATGAAGGACCAGATTGGAACTAGACTGGCAATGGTGCTCCAAAAGAACTTTCAACATTAACTTGTACTTTTAAGCCATGAGAATGTATTCATAAAGTTACTGATATGATTTAAAATAAACAACAACCAAAGACCTGAATTGCTATGCCACTCTTCCCTCAACAATTCTACTGTGCTAAGGAGCCACCAAGGATTTTAAAACAATTGACAATAGTCTTTAATATTTTATTTCCTGCAAAGAATTCAAAGGTCATTTTTAAAAAATTTTTTTGTTTTAGTTGTAGATGAACACAATCTCTTTATTTATTTATTTATTTTTATGTGGTGCTGAGGATCAAACCCAGTACCTCACACATGCGAGGCAAGTGCTGTACCATTAAGCCACAACCCCAGCCCCCCAAAGGTCATTTTTTTTTTTTAAAGCAAAGATAAAATTCTAACTTTGTAAAGAAAATAGGATTTTGTACGTTAAATGAATCATGATATATCCATATAATGGATTCTTTTGCAGCTACCCAAACAAACCAAAAGCTATAAAAAAGCAAAAAACCAAAAATGACAAAGTTCTTTTTCCCCTTCTGACCTGGGACAAACTGTAAAATATGTTAAGCTAACATTCACATCAACAGCATCACTGTCTCAAACTTTTACTTTCTTTATATAGTCCTCCCCCACAAATTCCTTACTGTCAGATGCTTGCACATTTTTTCTTTTATGAGGAGAAATTATTAGAGGACCCCTCCCCCATTATTTCTAAGTATTAAGTGTGATAATTATATGAGTACTTTATGAACATATTCTCCTAGTTTAGTGCTCTTCGCACACATGACATTACAGCAATGGCTGCCATTTATTGAGATCTAGAGGACTAGGCTCTTTATCAATAATGTTACTACTCTAAAAACCCTCCATCCTCAGTTCAGAGGAAAGAAAGGTGGGGCTAAGAAGTTAGAAAACCCTGCCTAAGGTTAATGGCTGGTGAGAATTTGATTCCAAATGTTGTATTCTTTGCTCCCTGGCCCTACTGCTGGAGGTATACATAAGAACACCAGTCAGTGTGACCCTGAGGTTAACCTCTGTGAAGGATGCCACCTATGTTTGGAGATAGACCATGTAGACTCTCTCCATTATGAATACAAAAGAGGGGCTGGGCTTATAGCTTATAGGCAGAGCCTTGCCTTGCGCATATGAGACACTAGGTTCGATCCTCAGCACCACATAAAAATAAATAAAATAAAATAAAGATATTGTGTCCATCTTTAAAAAAATCTTAAAAAAAAAAAAAGAATACAAAAGAGATAAGCACTAACTTAACACGGGACCACTGCTTCAGATAACCTACCTTAAGTGTTTCAGCATGAATTTTATTCAGTTGAGAAACTTCTTGCCGCTTGCAGGCTTTTGTTGCGTCCAAAAGGCTTTCAAGATTAAGGTTTGCTTTTTGCAAAGCCTGAAGCTCTGATTCCAATTCTAGCTGCCTTTTCCTAATAGATATTGTAAAACAGTACTTCAGGTAATAAGCAAGTCAAACACTTGTAAAGTACTTTATAGTTTATACATTCACATACCTTTATAGCTATCTCTCTAAATCAGAAATATCCTCTCAGGATCATTACCTTCATTTTCCAGCTGGATAACATACTCAGGGACTCAAAAATGTTCAAAGAACTCAACTACTAAATAACAGAGCTCAAATTCAAGGGCCCAAATAGTCCATGATGATGATGACAACATAAGTGATGTCATTTTAAAAGCAAACTGTTCTTTATAATTTAGGATAAGATTAATCTTAATTTATATCAATGTGAATTGTCTTGTTTTTCTTTTATACAATGAGCATCAAGAATACTAACAAACCCAGACCTTTTAAAAATCTAGATTCAATTAATAACTATAAATTTGGTTACAAAATAAAGAATTTACTCAGCAAGTTCAATTGACAATATATTGCTTAAAACATTTATCATTTAGTTCATTAGATACACCATAAGAAAAAGACAAAAAGCCCTTTTTCTTTGTGTCAAAACAAGTTAGGTGCTAATAATAAGAATTTAATATTTAAAGTAAAATGCCCATTTAAATTGTGAATATTAACATTACCATAAATCAACACTAGAAAAGGCAAGCACACATGTGTAGTCACACTTTACCGAGTTAGTTCTTTGAATTCTTCATATTCTTGCTTTGAATTATTCAGCTCTGTCTGAATTTGCAGGAGTTGTGCTTTTAATTTCTCAGTGTTTGCGAATGAACATGGTTCTTTTGGAGCTTTGGGAGAAAAGCCTTGCTGACCTGATAATAAAGAAACAATCTTGGTCTTTGAAAGACAAACATAACAAAACACATTTGCTGAGTACTCGGCCACATACCAATTTTGAGGCATAAAGAGGATAAATAAGAAATGGGTTGGGAGGTGGGCCCTCAAAGATGAGTCTATATCTCTGCAGGAAATACAGGATGCAACAGTGTCTAAAAGAATTAGGAGGAGACATATTCAAGCAGCAGAGAGGTCCATAGGGTGGAGAAGCACAGCTAAGACAACACCTTTTCCATGAAGAAAAAGAGCTAATGATGACTGACATGCATCATATTAACACTGGAAAGAGAATCACATGTTGAACTTGCAGGAATTAGTGCTAGCAGCTTGTCTGAACGGTCAATGCCTTATTTAGAAAAGAAGATGAATAGCAAGAGCAGCAAGCTGAAAGAACTTGGTATCATATACCAGGTAGAATATGTTAATTTTCAAAATTTGCTTAGAAAAGTGATTAGAGAGTACACTGAGCTCCAGCATACAAAAATATAAAAGTTGCTTGCAGGGGCTGGGGTTGTGGTAGAGCGGTAGAGCTCTCGCATAGCACATGGGAGACCCCGGGTTCAATCCTCAGCATCACATAAAAAAATAAATAAAATAAAAGTACCGTGTCCAACTACAACTAAAAAATAAATATTTTTAAAAACAGTTGCTTACAGAATGGTAGCTGCTTATAAGGTCCCAGAAATTACCATTAGTATCTATCAAATGTGTAAGTTAAGATTTCACTGAGGCCCAAATCACCAACCAAATATGGAGCCTTGTAGGGAAAATTAGCTGAAACAAAACCAAAAACTTAACTTTACATCTAAGATTTTAAGTCTCTCTACAACTCAAATACTGTGAATCTTCTTCTGTTAAGTTATAATGGAATAGAAGGCAGCTTAGGAAAGGAAAATTTAGAAAACAAGGAGAAAGAGCTGGGGATGTAGCTCAGTGGCAGTGCACACTTATCATTCATGGGGTCCTGTGTTCAATCCCCAGCCCAAAAGAAAGATAAAAAGCAAGGAGATAAACTTCTACATGAATGCAGAATAAAAGATAAGAATTTCCTCAACCTAAAAAAAAGGAAGGTAGAGGCTGAGTGTGATAAAAGACCATGAAAATACCAATTCTAAAGGGGCAAATAAACTTTATTATCAAATTCCAGGACATTAACACCAAGAGCTGCCAAACCTGTAAGTCAGATTTAGTACCAACTAAACCACTTTTCAGAGTACAAGTAAACTCCTGGGAATAATGTGTCACTCATAATACATTCACAATATCAGGACCAAACCACTGTTTGGTGGATCATGAGTGTGACACCCACCTACACTGTATAAACTTTAGCCAGACTGACAAACATTTCAACTATTTGAAATTGTAACTATACAATTTCAAATACTTTAAACTGGAAAATTCTATTGAATAAAAATTAAGTGATATCCAAATAGTTTTTACTTTTATCATTAAAACAAGATAAATACAATGGGTGTTTCCTTGCTATGTCTATTAATCTATGTAAATTACTATGATCTTTGAGAAAAAAATTTAGTAAATTCATTTTTATAACATTAAAGAATAAGTATGTGAATAAAAAAATTTGCAGGGGCTGCGTTTGTGGCTCAGTGGTAGCGCACTCGTCTGGCATGTGTGAGGCACTGGGTTCGATCCTCAGCACCACATAAAAATAAGTAAATAAATAAAATAAAGTTATAAAACAAATTGGCATATCAGGTCTGAGGCTAAAAATGAAGATCCTAACTGCAAGGCACTACAAATGCTCTTTAAAACAGCTTCTTGAACGAGGCAGAGTGGCACATGCCTGTAATACCAGGCTCAGAAGGTTGAGGCAGGAGGATCTCGAGTTCAAAGCCAGCCTCAGCAAAAGAGAGGTACTAAGCAACTCAGTGAGACCCTGTCTCTAAATAAAATATAGAATAGGGTTGGGGATGTGGCTCAGAGGTTGAGTGCCCCTGAGTTCAATTCCTGATACCCTCGCCCCACCCCACCCCCGCCCCCCCAATGGTTAAATCAACACAGCCTCTTAAAGCTGGGAATGGTGGCACACACCTGTAATCTCAGCAACTCAAGAGGCTGAGGCAAGAGGACCCCAAGGTTGAGGACAGCCTCAGCAACTCAGAGAGGTCCTAAGCAACATAGTAAAGCCCTGTCTCAAAATGAAAAATAGTTTAAAAGGACTGGGGATGTTTCTCAGTGATAGGACAAACCAGGGTTCCATCTTCACTACCAAAACAAATAAAAAACAGCCCCTTCTTACAACTATAATTTCTTACATTTGTTGTTTTTCTCTATGCCAGATATTTCAGAGAAAGCTTTCTCTAGTTTTGCAATGGTCTGGGCATCCATATCTTGGGCTCTTTTCACAGGCTCTAATAATCTCAGTCTTCTATTCTCTTCCCTGAGGGAATGATTTTCCATAGCATATTTTGCAACTCCAGGGTGGTGCTCTATCTGTCACACGGAAGAATCACACATTAAATATTTAAACATTTCCTTACTAAACTAGTCTTTCTAAAAAGCCATTAGAAAACTAAGGAACACTGATGCAATATTGGTTGTACTCTAATGCAACCATTGTGGAAAGCAACTTGGCATTTGTGATCACACTGAGATATGCATCACCTACTCCTCTATTTGTGCTAAGTTTCTTAAAACTCTCACCTGTGCACCTAGGGAGATACAGCCAGGAGTATACAATGTGGCAGACTCTTCCACAAAAGAAAATGGTTAAATCAACACACCAGAAAAAATAAAGAGACTTTCTGTTGACCAAGATACATTAACTGAAAGAGGTAAAGGGCAGAAACATATATGAAAGTAAAAATGCCCATGTGTTTAAACATGCATTGAAAACCCTGGAGAGTGGCCAGGTGCAGGGGCACACCCTGTAAATCCAGCAATCCAGAAGGCTAAGGCAGGGGGATCACAAGTTTGAGGCCAGCCTGGGCAATTTACTGAGATCCTGACTCAAAATAAAAAAATGAAAAGGGCTGGAGACACAGCTCAGTGGTAGGGTGCTCGCCTAAGGCCCTGGGTCCCAAACCCAATATCACACACACACAAAAAACCCTCTGGAAAGCGACACAGAGTTGATAACAGATCACTGTGGGGTTTTTTTTTTGTTTTTGTTTTCAAAACTAGATGTCTTTGTTACCTCCTGAGGGAAAGGGGAAAAAGAACTAAATATCAAAAGGCTCAACTCTAAAGAGACTACTGATTCAGATAACCACAATGACCCACAGGGTGAAAATCTACTTGGCCGGCTAGCACTGAGTGCTATATGGCAATATCACTGCGAAGCCTTCTTTCTCTTTGAGTGTAACTATTCTGGGAAAGGGAGGAAAATGAATTATGTAAATCATACAATCAGTTGAATTCATTTAAAACAATTTCCACTGTATTAAAGAGCAAGTATTTGAACTTCCTTTATTCTTAAAGATACACACACACACACACACACACACACGCTATGGACTCACTTGTTCTCGGAGAGTCTGGATCTCATCCCTTAATTCTGAGAGTAAGCGACACTGTTCCTCAGGCAGAAAACTTCCCCGGGATTCCTTGTGGAGCTTCTCTAGCCGCATGATTTGATCCTCTCGGAATTTCACAATCATTTTATTCGACTGAATAAATTTTTCCTTTTTGAGGGTGAGATCTTCTAATTGGGTAATTCTTTCTACCAGAGACTTAAAGACATTTGTTGTTTGGTTAATCACAAAAAATAAGTCAGTCTTCCTAAATTTTCATAAACCCAGAAACAAATACTAAATTTAAATTTAATCCTAAAGGCAAAAGTAGATTTTCACAGCCTTCATTTACTTTCTTTATTAATCTGGTGCTATTCATTTTATTGTAGGGCAATAAAAACCACATTGTGAAAGCCTGAAATAACTTAAATCCCTTTTATCCTAATTTAGTTTCCTACCTTCTTTTCCTGTTCAGATTTCTTAAAGAATACCATTGCCTCCTGGAAATACTTCATGTAATCAGTCTTTTCTTTATCTATAATTGACAAAAAAAAAAAAAAAAATTCTCAAATTTTTAAAACCAAAAGATGAGTTTAACAGTCTTTGATTGAATATTCTCAACTAATAGAATGAGACTGTTGTCACTGGATCATGAATTTCAAATTAAACTACTCAATATATTAGCTGTTTTTTGAAGAAAAATGAGCTTTTCTTTATTTAGTCAAAATATATAGTGTGTGATATGTAGAAATAGAAATGGATCTAAAAAATTTGGGGGGAGTACCAGGGTGCAGTGTGCCTGCTGGGATTTAATTTTCCCTCGTTTATAGATTTCAAATGAATTCACTTTCTAGTAACTATACTTTGGAGAAAAGTGCCTCCTATTGTACTTAATAAACATGTAGAATATTATGTAGATCCTATGACAGAATACTGGAAGTGACCTAAATGAAATCAGTCTCTCCTTTTAGCAATTATTAAGGATGAATCATTCAAAATTATTTTAATTCCTTCTCCTGCATCTCACAGAACTCAGTGTTTTTGGCTCCTGTGTCTGGTTACAGGGTACTATGCTCCTGGAAGTGATATAAATAGAAAGGGCTAAATGAACAGAGGAGATAGTCGTGGGAACTTCTGGGAAGCCTATCTAGCAGCAGGGGGCTCTTGAACTAATATTCACACTTGTCCTTCCCAGGATGGTCCCGCTGTGTTCATTCTACCTCTAGTCAGAAGGCTTTCTGGAAGTGTCTGCCCGGAAGTAAGCTGGGCCAGTTGTTCTTTGAGCCTCTTCACTTCAGCTTGGAGCTGGCTCACATTTCCTTGCGTGTCTTCATTTACCACTGCCTGTTCAAGAATTAAGAGATCACTCTTTTCAGTTGTACAGTCCTGAGTTGGCATTTTTTTGGTATGGAGTGATAAACAGCCAACAAAACTGTGCTTCCATTTCATGAATGATCAAAAGGCCACCAGAATCAAAGTGTCCTAGAGTGGGAAGGAAAGTTCCTTCTCTGTGCCTTTATACCTCGAGCTAGAGATGGACCAGCACCAGCCAGGCTCTCTTCTCCCTCACCACTCCCCTCCAGACTCCCACTTGAGTATTACTCTTTGACCAGCCCCAGGCTCTGTCTGGATCATCCTTCAGACCTGAGTGTTCCCTAATACTTCCTTCCCCCTGAAGAGGACAGACTTCACCCCCTTCCCCAGTGGAGAAAAGCAAACACCTCAATCGGTGCCATCCCCCACTCACCCCATCCCACCCCACCGTCCTAGCTCCCTATGAAGAAGAAACCTAGCCTGTGGGGCTGGGGTTGTGGCTCAGCAGTAGAGCACTCGTCTTGTTGGTGCAAGACCCTAGGTTCTATCCTCAGCGCTAGGTATAAAAAAAGAAAAAAAGAAAACAAAAAGAAACCTAGCCTGTAAGTGCAATGATGACCCTCAGGGCTGGCCCAAGCTCCCTTGGCTTGGCAGAAGCAAGCCTCTCCAGAGGAATCCCACCCTGTATTTTTTAACAGCCCTCCTGAAAGGAAGAGTTGGTTTCACAGTTCCATTTTGTGTTTTCAACACACTAAATGATATCTTTCTTTTCTACCTGTGTGTGTATGTGTTACCAGGGATCGAACCCAGGGCCTCGTGCATGCTGAGGAAGCACCCTACAACTGTGCTACATCCCCAGCCCAGTATCTTCGTTTTCTAAAAGAAATTCTTGTTTAAGACAAACACTAAGAAGTTAAAAATGGGGGCTGGGGTTGTGGCTCAGTGGTAAAGCACTTGCCTTTCATGTGTGAGGCACTGGGTTCAATCCTCAGCACCACATAAAAATAAATATAATAAAGGTATCATATCCATTTACAACCAAAAATAAAAATAAAAAGTTAAAAATGTTCACCAACAAATATACCACTGTGACATAGGATGTTAATAGTGAGGAAGGTGTTACATGTGTGGGGACAGGGAGTATATGGGATGTTTCTGTACTTTCTGTTCAATTTTGCTGTGGACCTAGAACTGCCACAAAAATAATTTTTGTTAATTAAAAAATTACATATTTTTAGAAAAGGCTCACAAAAGCAACAGGGTGATAAGTGCCAACAACTGAGTACCAACCAGGTCAAAGGACTCAGTTGTGAAATGCCCAATACCTCAGTGAGGAAAAACTCTCTGCCAGCCCCACAGTTCCCTCTGCTCTTGACGTAGGAAGAGCCCACTCAGAAAGATTTAAATGGCTCATTCTTAATAAGTAGCAGATGCCCTAGCACTTTCCACTGGTAGAAAGGTCAGGGGACTTACCATTGATAGAGACTAGTATAGAGCTCCTAGTTTTGTTGTTTTGTGTGTGTTAAGAAGCCATTTCCAATTGTGCCTGACTCTTATGGCCAGCCTCATTATGAGGTACTTTTGACATCATCATCACATCAATGACACCATAATTTCAATTATCACTACAGTTCTAATTTCTCCAGACTTCTAGAAGTCCCAAAAGATAAGGCCAGAAAGCTCTAATTGTTTTTCCTCTTCATATTGCTAATATTCATATTAGTATGAAGTCATAATCCAAAGAAATATAACAAAGGACTATATCTATACTCTGATCTAGCTGGGGGAAAGAGAAACACAAACCACTTTAGACTAACCACGATCAGATAATCAGGGAATCTTCTTGGGGGTTTAGCATGAACAGTTTCACCCTTGAAGGAGAAATAAAATTAATCTACCAATTTAGAGCACAATTATTTTGTCTAAAACCGAAGAGATCTTCAACTTCTCCAAAATAAGTGGGGGACTTCTTGGTCTTTAAAGGTCTGCAGAAGCCAAAGTGTTGTTTGTGGGCAAAATACAGTCCACTATCTTCTGCAGATGAAGCTATACTGGAGCTTGGCTGCTCCCATTTGTTAATACACTGTCTATGGCTGTTTTCTCACTACAAAGGCAGAGACAGGCAGAGATGAGTAGTTGGAACAGAGTTCATGTGGTCCAAAAGCATCAAACAGTGACTACCTGTTTTTTCAAGGAACATCATTTTTTTAATATATCTTTATTTTTATTTTATGTGGTGCTGAGGATCGATCCCAGTTCCTCATGCATGCCAGGCAAGCGCACTACCACTTGAGCCACATCCCCAGCCCTACTTGACTCTTACAAGAAAAGATTTCTGACCCTACATGTAATACCAACATTAAAGAAGCTTCTTGTATATAAAATGAAATGCAGACTCCCTGGAAATAGAGACAACTTGATAGACCAACTTTATCAATGTTACAAATGTCTTTCATAGCATACTTTCACCTTTGTACGCATCAGCTCTGCTATCATTGTTTAGGCAAATAAATTTAGTCTGTATCCCAATTACAAAGGAAAACTTTATGTAAAGAAAAAACTAGAAAAACAATTAACAACCATAAGATCTACCCTAGGTCTTGAATGGCTACAGAAAATAAAATGGAAGGGCTGGGGTTATGTATAGCTCAGTGGTAGAGTGCTTGCCTAGCAGGTGTGAGACCCTGGGTTTAATCACCAGTAACACCAAAAAAAAAAAGAAAACAAGGAAATAGAAATCTTACATATAGTTAAGATAAGCTTTCACAGAGAAATAGATAACAATTAACCATAATATTAGGGAAGGAGCTGGGGATATACCTCAGTTGGTAGAGTGTTTGCCTCTGCATGCATTAAGGCCCTGGATTCAATCCCCAGAACTCCCCCCAAAAAGAGTAATATTAGGGCAATCATAAACTGTATATTTTAAACTTAAGTCTTTTTCTAATTTACTAAAATACATTGAAGTATCTTACCTTGTTTTTAATCAGCTTGGCTCTTTGAGCAAAATTAAGTGTTGACAGGGTTTCCCCAAAACACCTGGATCCGGGATGAACATTTACAATTATGGCTGTTTTGGCATTACCACCAAGAGAATCCTGTTCCATGACATAAATGATATATGTTTTTATGTGAGAAATCACAAGATCTTTTCAAGCAAAATAAAGAAAGAAAAACAAAAAGGCACAATCTTTCCACCAAGACTGAGAGATGTCCCACTATCAATCTTAGTGAGCACAATCAAAAGAATGCAGGGACCCAATAATCTACTTTACCCGCAGCAAGAAGGTAAGTTTGGAGTCTCTGTAGCACACGTGTCTCTGTTTTCCATTACCCACATCAACAAGTGCGGTAATCACTTGGCCTAGGCAGCTCAATGATCGGTTTATATTACCTGCTTCCTAAGGTGATGGGAAAAAATAACAAAAATTTAGTGATATAAAAAAATAACAAAAATTAGTGACTTTCTGAATTAAAATAGATCTAATAGAGTGACAATCTTGGATGGAAAGGCAAGTCGGAGACTATTAGTTAATAATAATGGACTTTTCAGCTAAAAAACAGTATGCTCAATTATCCCCTAATAGTTTTCTATTTGAAGCACACTGCAGCATTAGAATGGTATAAAAGCAATGCACATTCAGTAGAAGCTGCACTTCAACTTTTAAATTTTTTTTTAAAGTATTTTTTTGGTTGTAGATGGACCCAATACATTTACTTTATTTTTATGTGGTGCTGAGGATCCAACCCAGTGCCTCCCATGAACTAGGCAAGCATTCTACCACTGAGTTACAATCCCAGCCCTTAACTTCCGAATTTTGATCTTTCTGCAGGTCAGCCAACATTCTCAGGATAGTAGGAAGCAGTAGCAAGTCACAGCTCCCAGCTGACCTCAAGATCTTGAGGAGGAATGACCATGACACTACCAATTACTCTATTGCTGAAATATGATGTTCAGTAGGGTAGATATATTCGATGCATTTTATTTTTGTAATATTTATTTTTTAGTTATCGGCGGACACAACATCTTTGTATGTAGTGCTGAGGATCGAACCCGGGCCGCACGCATGCCAGGCGAGCGTGCTACCGCTTGAGCCACATCCCCAGCCCTATTCGATGCATTTTAAACTTCATGATACTTTCAACTTACAATGAATGTACTGGCATGTAACCCTACTCTAAGCAGCATCTGTATAAACATGTTATTTTATTATGCATCATGTATCAATAGAAACATGAGCCTTAGATTGCCAGAAACTGCATGAGAACTCAGGAGGCTCAAGCCTCATTTTTTTGTGTAAGATTTTTTTTAAAATATTTTTTTAGTTGTAGCCGGACACAATACCTTGATTTTATTTATTTATTTTTATGTGGTGCTGAGGATCAAAGCCAGCGCCTCACACGTGCTAGACAAGCACTCCACCCCTGAGCCACAACCCCAGCCCCCTCAAGCCTCACTTTTAATGCAAAAAGAAGATCTCTCCTCTGCCATTTCTGACACCTCTCCCCCAACTCATATATATCCTAAACTATAGAATCCACACATATTTTAATGATGATCACATTACAATTATTATATCAATATACATTACACAGAACCTCTGGTACCATTGCTAGTACCTTAGCCTAGGCCTAGGTCCTCAACCCTGTACACTTGAAATATTAAACAATATAACCAGTCTCCTTTCTCTTTAGGCTCTCCCCTCTTCATCCTGGCAGTGGTAGGTCAGAGGGTCCAAGTTTTTCATAAAATAGGCTTTCTTCATGAAATCACTCATTTCTTCAAAACTTTTAAATTATTTCCCAGTATTTGGAAAGTTGAGTACAAACTTGGTCTGGCACTCCTGTCCTCAGTGATCTGGCCTACTTGCCTCTCTAACCCACCCTCCCATGCCAAAATGCCAAATGCCATACTCATTCAGCACGTTTACAATAAGCTTTGATTTGTCACCCAACTGGGCATGTATTCCCTCCCTACCCAAACCCTGTCCCTGTTTGAGATGACAACTTAAGAACTATTTCTTTTTCACATTTCCCCAAGGAATCCATTTCACATCCTTCTTTTTCTGTCCCCTGTTGATATACACTTCAACTTTAGAATAGTAGCAAAGCAATGCCTCCTTTATTTTTCCTTCTCTCTCTACAGATATTTTTTCCATATTTTTTATTGGTATATTAGAGTTATACATTATGGTGGAATTTGTTGTTATGTATTTGTATATGCACACAATACCTCTAGTACCATTATTCCCTCTAGCAAAAATTAAAACATTCTTGCCACTTGCCCTATCCCATTCACTTTCCCTTACCTAATAAAAATCTGCTCCTTTTAGATAGGAGTAATTTTTTATTTCATTGCAGCCCTCACAATACCTGGTGTGTACTGACTTCTGGTAAGAATTCACCTATAGGTTGAAGACCATAATCTCATTCTTACCTTCAACCTCATCCCTTCTGCATGGGTATCTTTTTGCCTTTCAGATCCTGCTAAATCCACCAAGTTGAGTAGGGAGGTTCGTATATTCACAGTCTCATTGCTTTTTTCCATTGACTCTATTGTGATTGTAAAGACTGCATGAGACCTAGAGGATTCTCTATTCATTGATGTTGATGCCACACGTCTGTTCCTCCATCCTCCAGACAACACCTAGGTAAGAGGAAAATGTATTACAAGAAGCCACAGCAGGCACACTTAAGACAAACTTAAAATAAGTACTGGAGAACCACTGATTTAACAAGAAAAATACTAATTTACAGCTATTTACTTTCACAACATTTACACAAAATACTTAATCCCTCTAGAGCAGAGGTGGGGAACACCTATTATGGTCTTTCCATTATCTAGCTTTGTAAGAGAAATTATATTTTCACAAATTTCAAGTGATACATGTTAGTCACCAAAATCAATAAAAAATCTGTAAAGTATGATAAGAAATATTACTGGCCCACCAAAGAACATACAAGTTTGTTTTTTTTTTTTTCTCTCTCCATGTTACAAAAAAAGAGAACAAACAGGAAATCAAAAGGCATAGTTTCTAGAAGTTTTTTGCCATACTCTATCTGTATTATCTTAATATAAATCACAAAATCTCTCTGAACCCTTTTCTTCACAATAAGAATGTTGAACCAAAGGAAAAAAAAAATTCTGAATTACCTTGAAACTCAGAGAGTTATCCAGTCTTTTGTTTTGTTTTCTTTCTTTCTCCTCCATTCCCTTGGCCTGTAAAGTACCTATTTTCCCTTTCTATTCCCTATGGCAAGCAGGAATACATGAAGGTTCACACTGCAGGCTTTAGAGTCTGCATGATGAGTTCAACCCTGGCTCTACTGTAGTGTGATCTGGAGTCAGTTGAACCTTTTCAAGGCTCAGCCTTTATATTTTTAAAACAAGAACGTGAATGCCTACCCTTCAGGGCAGAAAATCCAAGTTCAACATGCATATAATCACCTATGGACAGGGAAATTAGAGGTTGATCTCAATTTTTCAAATTGATGAAAAAAATACTAAAAAAAGTTCAAAAATTGAATCTAGTCCTTTATCATGTTAACACTTGAAAGGAAAAAGAAAGCACATGATCATGGCAGTAGCAGAAAAAAGCATCTGAAAGAATTTAACATACATTTCTGATTTTGTAAGATAGTTAGCAAGGTAGCTAATTAAGTAAAAAGCATTCTATAAAAATCAACTGCATTTCTATTTACATCAAACAGAATATGTAATTTTAAAGAGATTATAAGAGCATCAAAAATTGTAAGGCATATTGTAATAAAGTTAATGAAAACTACATGACTTTTATGGTGAAAATTACTAAAATTAATATCTCAAAATATTAAATCTAAATAAATGAATAAATGTTGATGTATGAACTGAATATTGTAAAGGTATCAATTACTCCAAGCTGGTCTACAACTGCAATGTAATCCAATCAAATCCCAACATGATTTTTTGCATATGTATCTATATACATACTGAGCCACATGTAAAACCTACCTCTTACTGGGGGAATCTCAGTTTAAAAAGTTTGAGTCAAGAGACTTTTTTTTTTTTTTTTTTTTTTTAAAGAGAGTGAGAGAGGAGAGAGAGAGAGAGAGAGAATTTTAATATTTATTTTTTAGTTATCGACGGATACAACATCTTTGTTTTGTATGTGGTGCTGAGGATCGAACCCGGGCCGCACGGATGCCAGGCGAGCGCGCTACCACTTGAGCCGCATCCCCAGCCCCTCAAGAGACTTTTTGAAGGTGGAAAAACAAACTAATAATATTATATAGCAGTGAAAATAGATGCAATGCAACATAGATGCATTTCATAAACCATGTTGAGTTAAAAATTCATAGGAGGTTGAACATAAACTATTTTTTAAAACCCAAAAGGAAGCAAAAGCAACATATTAATATGTATATATATTTGTAGTTTAAAAGCAGAAGCAAATGATAATCATATTCAACAATATTTAGGGGAGTAGTCAGGGGATAAGGAGGAAAACACAAACAAAAAGGATAATATTGGTGCTATATGAGTATTAAATTGTCTTGAATGTTCATTTTAAAATTAAACTTAGTAACTACATGCATGTTGCAATATTTTGTATATATTAAATATTACAGTATAAAAATTACTTAAAATCTGTAAAATATGAGAAGATTTTTATAAATTTCCACCGCTGGGTTGCCCTGAACCGAAGTTGGCTTTTGACGCCCAACTTGCAAGCAAAAATAGAAAGAAGTGAAGAGCTAGCTGCTTCACAGCCAGCATTCCCACAAGCTCCTTATACTAGCAGCTCCCAGGCAGACTAACTTAAGAAACAGGGACACTAATGAATCGTCACCTGCAGGGTGTTTTTAAAGAGTACTTGATTAGAATAAATGTATCAAAATAATGCTAAATCAAGTGGCTCAGAGTTCTTTTTCACTAAATCCTGCCCTATTCTTTTTTCTTTTCATGAGCATTTTGCATCATGCCTCCATGAAATATTTTTGGCACCTCATTCTACATTTTTGAGATCGGGGTGCTTTCACAGCATGTTTATTGCCTAAGCATCAAGTAAATACTCATGGAAGGGTACCTGATAGGCTTCAGCAGCAGAAGTGACCACTTGCTCCACTGCACCAACAACAAACACTCCCTTCTTGATGTGTTCTCGTAAGTGCAGTCCAGTTGAGGCAGAGTCCAGCAGGTCATAGATCTGCTCGTTGTAGATCTCAATAAAGGAACACTTACACAGGAAACTTTTTCCAGCACCAGCCTATAAAAGAAGCCTCAGTTAGAGCCATTATTGTCATGTGTTCTCCCAGCTTTCACCAGCAGTAATTTTGTAGTTGTTTGACAAGGTGTAAATTTCCTACACTATTAACCTTTAATAAAGATACTGAAAAGGCATTGGAAAAAATCTAGATAACTAGTTTCAATAACATTTTAAAGCAGTATCAAAGTGTGATCCCAGGAGCCCTGGAGGTTTCCAGAGGCGTCTCAGAGCCAGCTTAGGGAGTAGGTTAATTGGGCAATTTCATTTTAGTCTGTTTTTTATTTTGGACTTTCTCATAAAGTTTTATTTGAAACAAGCATTATGTTCTTTAAAAGACTGAAAACAATTCATTTTAAAAGACTTTAGAATTTTTAACCACAGAAATGCATGTTGCTAAACTCAATTATTTTATTGGCATGTAATTTATGTGTCTAACTGAAATATTATGGATCGTTTCTTTTATTTTTCTCCTGTTTTTGGTGGTACTGTGAATTGAACTCAGGGGTTCACATCTCCTGCCCTTTAAAGTTTTTTTTTTCTTTTTAAATTTTGAGACAGGGTCTTGCTAAGTTGCTGAGGCTGGCCTCACACTTGTGATCCTCCTGCCTTAGCTTCCAGAGTCACTGGAATTATGCACCACTGTGCCAAGCTTGGGGATAGTTTCTGAAAAGCAGTAAGTGATAAACTGATATCAAATCACTTTCCTTGGTATACAGTAATGGAACATATAATACTAAGGGTTCTTAAGACTGAAATTTGGCAAGCCAAAGAGGAAGCACAATCATAATAATGGCCCAACCTGGGAGCCAGCAAGAGAGGGAAGACCTTGTCTCCACATGATAAGAGGCATATCACACACAGAGCAAGGAGATCGTGGTGAAGTGGAAACGGTGCTGCAAAGGAGGCAATGATGGACCCAATCACTAGTAATGTCAGGAGGATCTAGGGATACCGGAAAGCCCAGGTACAGGTAGATGACTGGGCTTAGTATATTCATGAATCTGTTTTCCTCAGTCAGGATTTATATATATATATATATATATATATATATATATATATACACTTTCTCTCTTTTACAAACTAAAAACTCAATCAAATTGAAAACAAAACCCCCAGAATCACTGATTTTATCTTAAGAATTGAAAGGTTTTTCAATACCATATTTGCTGACACACAGTGTAGAAGAGAGTACCATCCACACTCCTCTATGTATCCTGAGCTAATTATTAGCAGCTAACTACTCAAAACTAGACATTTCGTTGAACCATTTTATTTTTATAGTAAGTTTTACCTTCTCTTTTTCACGATCAATTAAGTAAAATAAATATTCAAAACTTCGGGGAATTACTCCTCTCAGGTTGTGAGAAAAATTATCAGATTCAGATGGTCCTAAAAAAAGTAAAACAAACAAAAGGCCTGAATTTCATTCTATTTTTTAAAATATATTTTTTAATATCTTTATTTTATTTATTTTTATGTGGTGCTGAGGATTGAACCCAGGGCCTTGCACTTGCTAGGCAAGCGCTCTACCACTGAGCCACAATCCCAGCCCTGAATTTCATTCTATTACAAGAGTCCTTCAAGATAGGAACACTGAAAGGCAATTTACATAAAAATAAGATGATACAGTGTACAATCAATTTCCTACTTCAGCTCTGACCATTACATTTAAGCCTGTGAAAGACAGGATGCTAGAACCTGTCAATCAGTAGAACTTAAGGCCCAAAGCAGTCACCATCTGATTTTTTTATTGTTGTTTCCTAAACAAACACAAAAATCCACCTAGGTATTAAGCTTGGAATTGTTCCAATTGCCATGTGCCAGAATCAGAAATTCCAACTAAATCTTACACAACCACAAGAATGGGAAGTTATACTCCATGTATGTATAATATGTCAAAATACATTCTACTGTCATGAAAGAATTAAAAGATATGAAAAAAATACCAACTAATTCTAACTTATTTATTGCATGTGACATTTGGTTTCACGGATTGACCTATATTCTACAGCATAGACCCACATTGTGAGCATAGGCTGTTTAGTGTCTCCTAAACTTGAGTTTTCAACTATAAAATGGAGATAATAATGGAATATCTAACCCATGGAACTGTTAGAATTAACTGAGTATAAAAGTAAAACACTTGGAGTAATGCTTTAAACACACCAAGTACTAAAAATTAGGAGTAGCTAGTATTGTTTAAATTGGGCAGTAAAAGCCAAGCTGGTAAGAAAGATAAAATAACAATATCTTACAAGATTTCTATCAGAGAGATAAACAGTCTTATCTCTACTTCCTTACACAAGAGGAAGGAGGAGAAACGAGTGGATGCCTAAGCAGAGTTTTAGGAATCCTACCCCAGCTTATGATGTGATACATATTTCTTGGTTTTGTTTGCCAGTCCTGGTTCAAAGGACCTATAGTCCTTGTTATTTTCTAAGTGATTTTCGAGAAATAAGAATATCTTTTGTTAAAAAATTGGTCCTTTGTCTTTGGTCCCTGAAGCAGCTCTGGAGCAGCTTCAGAACAATAAAGGTAAAAGAGAATTTACTTACAAGTCCTTTCAAAAATACATGAGTGCTAGGGTTGTGGCTCAGTGGTAGAGCGCTTGCCTAGGTTCAATCCTCAGCACCACATAAGAATAAATAAATAAACGAAGGTATTGTGTCCATCTACAACTTTTAAAAATTAAAACAAAACAAAACAAAAAAAAAACAATGAGGTGATTTTTGGAAACTATAGGATGAGGGGTTGGTTGCCAAGGCAACTAGCCATGTGCTCAGAGAGCTGGGACTTTCAGCTCTACCTCCCAGGCTCAGGGGAGGGGAGAGGGACTGAAGGTTAAGTTTTTCACCAATGGCCAATGCTTTAATCAATCATGTGTATGTAATGAGGACTGGATTCAAAAGAGCTTCAAGATAGCTGAATACAACACATCTTCTAGAAAGGTGAATAAGAATATATCCAAGTGCAGGGAGGGTGGTGCACCCCAACTCCACAGGGACAGAAGCTCCTGTTCTGGGGACCCTACTGGGCATTCCTTTATGTATTTCTTCATGAATTCTTCTAATTATATATCAGATCATTTGTATCCTTTAAACTATTCTCTATAGTAAGCTAATTAAAGGTGTTTCCCTGAGTTCTGTGAGTTATTCTAGAAAATTAATCAAACCAGAGGAGGGGGTTGTGGGAACTCCAGTTTATAGTTTGTTTGTCAGAAATATAAGCCACAAACTGGGGCAGGCAGGCAGTCTTGGGGACTGAGCCCTAAACCTATGAGATCTGACTTTATCTTCAAGTAGATGGTGTCAGAAATGAATTGGATTAGAGGACACTCAGCTGGTGTCTGCTGCAGACCTGCTTGCTCACTTGCTGGTAGGGAGAAATTCTTAAACCTTTTAAAGTCACAGAAGTCTTCTGTGTTGATTTTTTAAAAAATTTTCTTTAGTGGTGCTGGGGATTGAACCCAGGGCCTATGTATTCGAGGCAAGCACTCTACCAACTGAGCTATATCCCTAGCACATGTTGATTGTTGTGGCGTGAAAGCAGAGGAAAAACAGCTTGGTTTTCCTGCAGAGAACTATATCAATATTTACCAGAAAAATATATAGCAAGAAAAGACCTGGAAGTTACTATAAATTTTAGTTAAGTATGCCTTAGAGACTAAAGGAACTAACAGAATGCAGGTATGCATAGGAATGGTACAGAGAACAATTTAAAAATCTTGTCCTGTGCAAGGCCTTACTGATTACACCTGGAATAATTACATGGTCCTTGTAAACTGTACTTTTAAGAAATGGATAACATTCCATCATTATGTACAACTATAATGCAGCAATAAAAAATGTGGACAGAAAAAAAGCATACAAAGGTAGAAAATGCAATTAAATGAGCAAAGAGAATAATATTAGAGCAGAAATCTTACACCATATTCTTGAACAATATTTAAAGATCGTCAACATATCCTTGGGCACCTCTATCATCACTTGCCTAGAAGGAAATAGTTACTAATCCTGCTCCCTCTTGAACCCTTCCTCTTTATTCCATTGATGCCTGAGTAATTCTTCTAATTATATATCAAATCATGTAATTCCTGTTTTAAAATAACCTTTCCAATAACTTCTTATCATACAACAAAATCTGAATTCCTCTCCAAGGCCTATGTGAATTGGCTGCAGGCTACTGCTCCAACTTCCCCTGCTACAAGCCCCTTGTTCTGGAAAACTCCACTCTGGCTGTAGGTGTCTGCTGCTCCTCACACTGTTGCCTATGTGCCCAACTCAGGGCCTGTGCAGTTGCTGTGCCTCTGCCTAGGAGTTTCTTCTCTGGATAGTCTCAGTACCCACTCTCATTTCAATTGTGACCTGAGAAGTTGTTCTTAACCGTCCACCTAAAACAACACCCCATGCTCTTCTCTATCCCCCACACTGCTTTATTTCTCTTTATGGCATGTATAACCTCTAGAATAATTACTATACATTTACTTGTTTTTAATTGTACATATGTCCCACCACCACTCTGGAATATAAGCTCCACAAGACCCTGGACATGGCTTTGTAGTCACAGAACAACAGTGCCTTGAAGAGTACCCGGCACATTGTAAGCACTCTAGTATTTGTTGTTCTTGTAACCTCAGAGAGAGGAAGAGTTTCCTTACAACAACTCACAATTCAGAAGCCACTGAAATAAAATAAAAATAAATAAATAAATAACAGGGAAAAGGGCTGGAGGATTGTGGCTCAGTGGTTCAGCACGTGCCTAGCACGTGTGAGGCACTGGGTTCGATCCCCAGCACCACAATAAAAAAATAATACACTGGAACCAAAACAGGCTGGCAGATCAATAGTACAGAATAGAGGACACAGAGACCAACCCACAAAATTACAACTACCTTATATTAGACAGTGTCTACTAAAGCTAAGAATACATATATCCCATCATCCAGCAATTCTACTCCCTGATAAATATCCAACAAAACAACTTCAAAATGTGAATACAAGAAAAAATATTCAGAGGAGCATTATATGGTCCCAAACTGGGACCAAATCCAAATGTTCATCAACAGTGAATGAAAAATTTGTAGTATATTCACACTATAATACACAGTAATGGAAATAAACTACTACTGCACCCAAAAAATAGAAACAATGAGGGAGAAAAAAACAGAAACAAAAGAACACATACAGCAAAATTTCATTTTTGAAACTCCAAAAATAGGCAAATCTAATGATAAGAGCAGCAGTACTTAGGCATGGGGCTGGAGTAGTTACTAATTAGGACTCTTGATCTTGGTGATATAGTATAGAAATACATAAAATATCATTAAAGCCCATTAAAGGAAAACTGTTTACCCAACACCAAGTCTGTGCTAGGCATCGAACTAGGAAACATAACTGTGAACACAACTAAGTCATGAACTCTGCTATCCAGAAACTCATCATCTGGCCTAAGAAATATCCCTAATTTTATGGGATCAACATCACATATAGAAATTATGCCTTCACCCAAAATGTATTACATGTTGTCATCACCAAAAGCATACATTAAGATAGCAAATATTCATCTTTAATTTACTTACCCATCATAGTAAATGTCTTCCCTGAGCCAGTCTGCCCACTGTGAAAAAGGTTTTATATATTAACACACAAAATTTAGAAGACTATCCTTCTAATTTTAATATGGTCTACTATTATATAAATTTTCACCACAAAAAGTTATTCTTTCTATTTCTAAATTATATTAGATAAAACACAAATGATCTAGTTTCTTTTCCTCCAATTCCAGTACTAAGAACCAACCACTATCAATTATCTGGTAAATGCTTCTAGATAATATTCAGAATTTTCATTTACAAAAAGTGAGATTCGTACGGTTCTGCAATCTGCTTTGCTCTTAATTTTATCTCAGATATCTAAGTCAGGGAATGATGTCTGCCCCATTGTTTTTAATAACCACATACTGGGCTGGGGATGTGGCTCAAGTGGTAGCGCGCTTGCCTGGCATGCATGCGGCCCGGGTTCGATCCTCAGCACCACATACAAACGAAGATGTTGTGTCTGCCGAAAACTAAAAAATAAATATTAAAAATTCTCTCTCTCTCTCTTTAAAAAAAAAAAAAAAAAAAAAAAAAAAAACCACATACTATTTAATGCATATGAAATCTTATAGCATAATTTATTTTACCAAAATTAATTGGACCATTTTCAGTTTTTGCTATTGTAAAAAATGCAACAATTCCTTTCCTAAATGCTTTGTCTTAAGAAGATATTAAATGTCTTTGTTTAAAACTATGGCAATTTTAAAAACCATTATGTAATATAGGTTTTATTTTGTGCCCAGAATCCTATCTCCTTTGTTATGCCACTTAACAGAAACAACAAAAAACTAAAAATTAAAAACTTGTAAGTTAAAAATAAATGTCAATCATAGTGTCAAATGATTTTAGCTCAGATTTACAGAAAAAAAAAAAAAATGTAAAATTCTGGCAGGCACATCAGTGCACACCTGTAATCCCAGCTACTTGAGAAGCTGAGACAAAAGGGTTGCATGTTCGGAACCCGCCTCAGCAACTTAGCAAGACCATGTCTCAAAAATAAAATATAAAAAGGGCTCGGGATGTAGCTCAGTAGTAGAGCAACCCTGGTCCAATCACAAATACTGCAAAAGAAAGAGAAATAGAAAATGAAAAACAAAGAAGAAGAAAAAAGGTGACAAAAAGAAAAGGGCTGAGGACAGACCTTAGTGATAGTGCCTCTGGGATCAATTCTTAGTATTGCAAATAAAGAATAAATAATAAATAAAGTATTGAATTTTCTTTTTGGTCAAGTGTCCCCCAAAACCAGAAAAAAAGTATGTTCTAATTGTTACCTCCTAATTTTAGAAGTACGGAGGAAAGTTCTTTGGTAATTCAGAATGAGAAATGGATATTACTGAGTACTCTACAACTAGAGTAACCCTATGAACTACTATCCCAACAGGCACTTGAGAATGAAGGGCCTACCATTAACAATTACTCTAGAATTAGCACTGTCCTAGGCAAACCAGAAAGTATAATCACCCAACAAATAAATCACTCATTTCTAAGTGCTTCTTATTTCTACTCACAACTCCAAAGTGATTTTCATTAAGTTATTAGTGAGTATATCATAAATTAAATATTATTAGTAGTATGACTTACAGGATCCTCAAAAAAAAAAAAGAGTTGTGAAGATACACAATCTCTGCAATTGAGGCTATTTCAAAATCATTTTGAACTTCAACACTCCAAATACTCTATGGAAAAAGTCTTTAATCTCTGAGGAAGATATATCAGGAAACAGTTTTCAGCCTCATAGCTCAAAAGAGAACATTTAGTTCTGCTGACTACATGAAAAATAAACACGAAAAGCAAAGGCAAATTTTAACAGTGGAATATATGTGCAGAGTGAGTGCTAGGCTTTTAACTTCTTAATATATTCTTTATTGTTTTTTGAGCAAGTTATAGAAGAACCAGGATACATAGACAGAACAAAAACAAAACAAACCCCTTGTACCTAACAGCTGCTCAAAATGAATACAAAAATCAGTACATCTATTAAAACCTTCTAGTTCTACATATATTTAGGAAAAAAAAATAATCACACTATCATGACGCCTTCAGGACTTAAGCTATTATTCCAACATCAAGCCCGCTGCAACGTAGGCAGGTTGCCAACATTTAGAAAAACAGGATCATTGTTCACTTCAGGTATATACATGATTGAGTAGATATAAAATGCTACAGCCACTTTAAAATATAGTTTGGCAGTTTTTTATAAAGTTAATCATAGACTTACCATATGATCCAGAATTGGCATTCCTAAGTATTTACTCAAGTGATTTGAAAACTTATGTTCACACAAATACCAAATTTAAATGTTTATGGCAGCTTTATTCACAATCACTAAAAAAGGAACCTAGCAAGATGTCCTTTAAAGGGTGAATGCATCAACAGACTGGCGTGTCCTCACATACAAAAAAATACTATGCAGCAAAAAAGGAATAAACCATGAATGTAGACAACACAGACAAACCCAAAGGGCATTTACTAAGATTAAGAAGCCAGATTCAAAAGGTCACATATTGTATGATTCCACTGATGACACTCTGGAAAAGGCAAACTATAGGAATGGAAAATACATGAGTATACCCTGGATGACAAGGATTGGGAGGAGCAGGGTGTGGCTGACTACAAAGGGGACCCCTAGGGAATTTGAAGGTGAAGGAACTCTGTGGTACCAACAGAAAATACCTGATACCATGCATCTGTCAAAACCAATACAACTATAAAGCACAAAGGTTGAACTTTAAAGTATGCACTCAAACAAAAGCATATCCACCAGGATATTAAGGTTCTCAGAATAGAATATTATAACATAACTGCAGAGAAGTGAGCAGGTAGGAAAGGAGTTGACCTAAAAAAGTTTAGAAAATGGATTTTGACTCAAAATTATAAGGCTTTAAAAAAAAAAAAGAACTGTACATAAACACTATACTCAGTAAATATTCATCTCATAGGGATACAGGCAAATAAATCCAAAACTGCTTTACCTGTATACTAGGTTACACAAGTTAGTAAATGAATGGTAAACAGTAGAAGTCAGGTCTCTCACTACCAGCAAGGAAAGTTAACAGTGGTTATGGATTAGGATCAGCCATCGGTATGAAATAATGTTTCCCTTTACACACATGTACACACAAATGGATAGGCACAGAAACAATTATAGATATACATGCCTTAGTATATATACATATACCACTTAGATCTGTCTACTGAGAAGGCCTAGAAACTGTCACTCTTCAATTCCAACAAACACACCTACCACCCAGATCTTGGTTTCTAAAAAAAAGAACAAGGATTCCTTGAGCCCAGAGCATCTTATAATATCACAAAATAAGGAAGTACTCAAAATACACAAGGGTAGAATATGGCAAATGGACACAGAAACCAACCTCAAAGAGTTCCCAGGGGCCAAAGTTGAATGATGTGAGCAACCAAATAAATAATGTAGCATTGGATTATAACCCAAAGTATGCTATAAATATACATATGTCCATATGAAAGAAAGAAGACAAATCTTTATATTTATTTATTTTTTTGATGCTGGGGATTGAACCCAAGTATTGTGCATGCAAGGCAAGCACTCTACTAACTGAGGTATATCCCAGCCCCAAGAAGACAAATCTTTCTTACAGAAGAATTTAAAATATAACATATAGACACTCTCTTCTCCATAAAGCAGAGCTTAATCCCACACCTTGATTATCAAGTGGGGCTGAGTTAATCACACAAGTCCTTAAAATCCAAGAACCTTGTCCACTATAGTTAAAGGGAGATGTGACTAAGAAAGAAGAATTGAGGAATTGTACATTGTTGGCTTTGAAAATAAAGAAAGGGGGCTGTAAGCCAAGTAATCTGGGTGGCCTCTAGAAACTAGGAAAAGAAAGAAAATAGATTTTCTAGTACAGCTTCCTAAAAAGGAACATGACCTTGTTAACACCTTGATTTAGCCCAGTCAGACCTATGTTGAAATTTTTTTTCCTGGTACTGGAGATTGAACCTAGGGGCACTTTACCACTGACTTATATCCCAGCCCTTTTTACTTTGAGACAGGATTTCCCAAAATTGCTGAAACAGAGACTAATAAATTTTTATGGTTTTAAGCAATTAAGTTTGGGGCAATTTATTAAAACAGCAATAGAAAGCTAATAAAAGCCAATAAAAACATTTACTTCTATACCCTTATATGTGGATACAGTCAACAACTTACTATGCCAAGATGGTACCATTATAGCCGCTCATGCAAGACTCCACAATGCTTTTAGTTACAGTTGAGAATACAGATTCCTACAAATGTAAGTACCAAACACATTAACATTTCAGAAAAATGAAAACCTTTTCCTAAACTATATTCTACAATATAATGAGAAAAACTGAGTGCTAAGATTTTTTAAACAAACTTATGACATCATGGTTACATCCTCTATAGAAAAATGTCTGAAACATCTAAGCAATAAAATTTTAACCATAATTAAATCTATTAATCTCCCATATAATTATAGATTTAAAGTGCACATCTATCAAGGGCAGGACAGAGTCTGGCCAAATATCAGTATCTGAGAAAGCTAACTCAGTGCCTACTTGACTGTCTTTACCTTCATCTACTTCTATGAAATAGAGTTCGTACTATTTTTAAAAAGTGTTGATGTTAAGTTTATAAATTAAAAAAAAAAAAAAACTAAATTTCATGTAAAATTTTTCATAGCATATTGCATGCAAATATTAATCTGGTATTAACAAATAACCCTATGACTTATTCAGTTATTTTCTTATAAGTTTATACTAAATAATATCTGATTTTTATTTTGAATTTTGCATATAAGTAGATGCAGTCTTATCAACAACTCAAGAACCCCTAAATCTACATTGTCCACGAGCCACACTTGACTATTGAGTACCTAAAACATTGCTAGTCAAAATTGAGATGAGTTGAAAGTGTAAGACACATGCTAGATTTTTTTTTCTTTTTGGGGTACCAAAGATTGAACCAGGGGTGCTTAACCATTGAGCTCCATCCCCAGCCCTTTCTAAACTTTTTTTTTTTTTTGTGGTGCTGAGGATTGTCTAAACTTTTTTATTATAAGACAGGATCTCGTTAAGTTGCTGGCTTCAAATTTGCAACCATCCTGCCACAGCCTCCTGAGTCACAGGGATTACATACATGTACTACCACGCCTGGCCACACACTAGATTTTGAAGACTGAGTGTAGAAAAAAAAAAAAAGGAAAATATCTCAATAATTTACACTGATTACATGTTGAAATGATACTTTGGACATACTGAGTTAAATAAGACATATTTCTAAAATCAATTTTACCTGAGTCTTTATACTTTTCTTTTCAATGTGTCTACTAGAAAATTTAAAATTATACATGTGGCTTTTATATTTCTATTGGCTAGCAATGCCATAAATGAAAAGGTAAATGATCTAAAGCTCTAAATAGCTCACCAAAAACATATGTATAAGAGAATAATCAAGACCCATGATGTACAGTATAGTAAGAATTAGCTATACATGGCTACTGAAGTTTAAATTAATTAAAATTAAATAAAACTTAGTTCATCAGACACACTAGCCACATTTCAAATGCTCAACACAGTCACATGTACCTAATGTACATAAGGCACCGATTTAAAATTTTATTTAATTTTAATTAAACTTAGTCATGTGGCTATAGATTACTGTGATAAACAGCTCAGATATAAAAGATTTCCATTAATGCAAAAAGTTCTATTGGCTAGTGCTGACTAGATCTTAATTAAATTGGCCTTATTGTCATCATAGTAATTCTAAAATCCTTAAACTAGGTGGCTGATTGTTCTCATCAAACACTCAAGCGGCCCCCAAAAGTACTCCTCCATTAACCTCCATCACTGAGTGGAGAAGCAAAGTAAAACAGGCTTGTGTTATCCTATCACAAAATTCGATGAATAAAGAACAAAGCTATTTAGTAAAATTAGAGTTGAAATATTCATGGAATGTTTGAACTTATCTTAAATCAATCAAACTAAAGAGATCAAAAATGAAATCTTTACAAATAACAAAGACTTGTATATTTCAAGTGAAAAATAAGCTTCCAGTTTTCATTACCTGCGTGGTGTCCATGTCTGCAACATAATCAAATGTGAAGATCTTGGGCTCAGGGCTGGAATGCAACCGGAGACTTGTTGTGGAAAGCACAGATAAGCACAAGCCATGCTCTCCATCAACTGACCTAGAGCCCTCGGCAGGTGGACGAATTCGCACAAAAATTTTGATGGCATCACCTTCATTACTAAAGGAAAAGAAAGTAACAGCTAAGTTTATTGGAGAAAAGAAAATTGTATAGGATCTGAATTTCATGTTGCCTCTAATATTTCTTATAATAAGTTTCCCCAACAAAGTCCAATACGTACTCCATTTAAATTTACCTCTTATAAGAGTCTCAATGACCCACACTGTTTATTGAGTTAGTTCATGATAGGCACCTTCATAAACCTTTACTGGAAATAAAGGGAGTTCTTTTCAAAGGGATATAAACACTGCTTGTCTCTCATTCCCTCTTACCAGCAAAAATAAAAGTCATTCCAAGGGAGAATTATGTAACCAATCCCTTATTTTAATTTGGAAATTAAGAGGGCAGGGGAAGTATATTATTTTCCCATATTTCCAGCTGATTGAGGACTAAGCTAAATTTTAAAACAAGTACCCCTTACTATGCTAAATACTTATTCTAGAAATATAAAATTGCTAATTCTTTGGGGGCTCATCAATAAGACTTTTTTCTTACCTCGGCAGGTTAGACTGAGAATTTGTCACATTGCGTAACTCAGCTAAAAAAAAAAAAAAAAAGATAAATCATTAAAGATGATTATAATTAGTTTATGGAAATCCCATTCTCTAACTTGTTCCTCAGTTGCTGACACTCTTCAGTCTCCCCATCCCTCACATCCATGGTGTGATGCTCCTGGGCTGAGGCCTTGATCCTCTTACCTATTCTATCTCAACCCACTAAGGTGGTAATGCTGTCTAGCCCCATGGTTTTAAAAGCTAGGTATATACTGATGATTCCCAAATTTAAATGTTCTCTCTAGATTGTTTTCCTAATTGCTTACTTAAAATCTACAACTGGATGTCCAGGGGGTAATGTCTCAAATTTAATGTGTCCAAACCTGCTCCTGATTCCCTTGTGCCACACCAATGTTCTGCTTCATCTCAGTAAATCACAATTCCATCCTTCCCGTTGTTCAGGCCAAAAATCATAGAGTCATCCCTAACCCCATTCTTTCTCACTGGAGCCAATCTGTCAGCAACTCCCTGACTCTAACTTTAAAATATATCTGTAATCTTAAACTTCTTGCCAAATCCACTGCTACCACTGCAGAATCAAGCCAACAACATCTTTTACTTGGGTTATTACAACAGTCTCCCTGCTTCTCTCACTCCCCTGAGCAGAGACCACCATAGGGATAAAGGACAAATGCAATCCTGGGCCTTAAATCATGGGCTGACAACCATTAAAAAATAGTACAAGATTTTTCTCTGCTCTCCCACCTTAACTCATTGTTTGTAAGGTATGAAAAGCTTGGTATGGGCCTTACCCATTCCCCTCAAACAACTTTATTAGCTTCAGAAACTAGGTGCCTAATTAGGATCAGGATGCTCTTGCCATGACTCTCTGAGGACAAACAACATGATGAATAAAAACTGTTGAGAAACCATCAAAATGGCAAATTCCCAGGGCCCTTAATTTGATGGCTGCCATAATTTGTGTTCTCTTCCATGCCCCACCTTTGTGTTCTCTTAACAGCTACTGAGACTTCCTTATTACAAGACAAATGTTTATATGGAATGTGGCAACAATATGGAAAACTAACATTTGGCTCCTGGATAACTAACTGATCTTCCTCAGAGTTAAAGTGCTCTCACAGGAAAAGAACCAATACATCCAGAACTTGGAGGAGTTCAAATAGGAGAAAACCAAAGAGGAGTACAGATAGACACATTATACTAAATATTCTGAAAGTCAAAAACAAGAAAAAAAAAAATTGAAAGCAGCAAAAAAAGGCCTGTTGTTACAAGTAGCAAGACGAAATCCCATACCATCCCACTCCCTCCAGCCAGCACATATTCACATTCCATAAGCTACCCTCCTAATTGTCATTTAGTAGCTGCTTCAGTTATCATTAGATCGTCTAATGGTAGGTATCAGTGTTTTTGTTCAAGTAAGCTTTGCAGCCTGTGTCACATTGCATAGCTCATTCATCTCAATTATCTTACCGATAGGCATTGTATCATCTCATTTCAGAAAAGGAAGGATGAACACAGTAAGATTTTTAGAGAGACCACATTCACATAACTATTATTACAGTGTACTATTCTAACTGTTCTTATTATTTGTTATTGTTAGTATGTTACTGTGACTAATTTACTGGGAGTCTTGGAATGTATCCTTGAGGATAAAGGGCGACTACAATAAAGATACTGCTGCAATCTGTGCTTTAAATTCCATTATCTGCAAGAGAAAGACGTGTTTGGGACATAGATAAATCCTTCCTTTTGAGAAAGTCAGAAATATGGAAACCTGCAGAAGGTAGTGATCACTGAGTAAGTGCTGACCCTCAGGCAGGGCCACCTAGACAGGCAGCCCGCAGCGGACAAAGAAGAGGGCCGGCAAAGAAGCAGCAAGATGGAAAGAAGGAAGAGGAAGAACAGATTCTAGTCTTAGGGCTCCGGTTCCCCACTGCTGTTCCCGAGCAGAAGTGTGCCAGCTCCCCGCACGCGCCAATGTGCAGAAGGAACGCTGAGAGTTGCCTGCCAGCTCGCTCTCTGTGCAGCACGGATTCCAAGATGATCACCGATCTTTCCTGTCCTTCACCAGGGACAACCCTACGGGCAGCCTCGCGACGTCGTATCTCGGGCGGTAACTGGGTCATGAAACCGCGGCCCCCGACTTACTTTTGCAGCCAGGCGCCATAGCGCCCTCAGCCCTGGACCTGGAACCTGCTCAGCCGACGCCTCCACCTCCCGCCCTGCAGCGGTCCCGCCCGCCCAAGATGGCGAGAATTTGAATTTGGCGCTCCGGCCAGACACTGACGTCACACGCACACCGACTTGCCCGGTCTCCGTCGGGGCGTGGTCTTGACGTCATCGGCGAGCGCCGTCACATCTGGGGACTGTCAGAGAGCCCTCGAAAGGGTCTTACCCAGATCCGCCATGAGCAAGCGGAACCAGGTGTCGTACGTGAGGCCCGCCGAACCCGCCTTCCTGTCCCGCTTTAAGGAGCGAGTCGGGTACAGGGAAGGGCCCACCATAGAGAGCAAGGTGAGCGCTGCAATCGCGTTACCTCGGAAACGCTCCCGGTCCACCATTTCCGGCTCCTGCAGGCCGGTTACTCCTCACCCCAATTTGGTGGACCTCGGACCGTGGGCAGGACTTGTTGAAACCATACATCCTCCTGCGTCTAGGAAGCTCTGTTTTAGAGCGCGGCTGCTTTCTCGAAAATGACCTGACGTAGGTGAAGCTCCTGGTCCTTGGTTAAGAAAGATGGCTTTCTTGTCTCTTTTCGCCTGCATATCGCAGAACCTGTGAGGAGATTGGATAATAGCACCGTCCCCATTTTCCAGATGAGAGGACAGGTCACTCGGTCAAATGACCTGATATTCTAAGACTCGAGTCTCGAATGTATTTTGATGAACGCCCTGTATCTATTTCTGTTTTGTTGTTAAAATAAATTAAGCATATTCTTAAAAGCAAAGTAAGCAAAACCTTAAATACGATGGGACGGGATGTCAATAGGAATCAACCATTGAGCCCTCTTGGGCTTCTGCTTTAGCTGGTTCACACCAAACCTGCCCCAACTCTTTCAGTAGTAACAGACCATTATGCTTAGAGGATGCGTGGGAAAACAAGTTTTATTTAGCATTGTGTCTCTAGTATTTGCACTAAGGTCACTTAGAGCTTCATAGAAAGGACAAAATTGATTTACATGAAGTTACTCAATACATTGAGTGTGTGCTAAACCCAGCACTGTGCCAGGCTCTGAAAAGACAGAGAGATGGATTTCTAAAGTGTCATTTTCTTTTTAACACCTTCCTGCCCTGCTTCGTATCTGTAGGCACAGCCCATCATCTCTCTGAAGGCCTTCAGAACCCCCAGTTATTCTTTTTCCTACTTGTTACTTTATCCATATCTTCTCTATAATACTCATTTTGTATTTCATCCACTTGTGCCTCTCATCTGTATCTCCTTCACTAAATCAGACTCTCTAAATTCTTACCAGAATCCCTCTGTTGTCCAAGCACTGTGTCTGCCATTATGAATGGAGTTAAAATTGGTTGGATGCCTGCTTGTTTCAGGCAAGGTTTCGTGGAGGAGGGGTATTTGGATTAAGTCTTGAGCACTGGTAGGTTAGCAATTAGAGACAAGGGAACTGCATGGGTAAAGGTGTGGAGGATGGTGAGTTATGGACTATATGTAGAAGCAATGGAGGGATTGATGGAGATAGGCAACAAGGAACCATAGAGGTAAAAATCAGAGAGTGATTGATCCCCATGACCAAAAACAATAGTAATGACAGTAAGTTTTGAGAAAAGGGATATGGATTCAACAATTGAACGCAGGAGATGTAACTATTGTTTTTTGGTCATGGGGATCAGTCACTCTGATTTTTACCTCTGTGGTAACAATCTTTTTTTTTTTTTTAGTTGTAGATGGACACAATATCTTTATTTTATTTATTTATTTTTATGTGGTGCTGAGGATCGATCCCAGTGCCTCATGCATGCTAGGCAAGCACTCTACCACTGCCCCTGTGGTAACAATCTTGATTGTAACAATCTTCCCAAACAATTCTTAATGAATTTGGCAATACAATTAGCATTTTAGTGATCTGTTAACAAAAAGAACTGACTTTTGTGGGAAATCATAATAATTGAGATAAATCATCTTATTGATCTTCTTGAGAGTTAATTCAGAAGTGGCTTTAAACAGTCACTGTTCCTTACACTGTTTCTTTAGTTTTCTAGTTAGTCAAATAAAAAAAGAGAATCAGAATTATTGATTCTCAAGTCTAAAGAATATCGGAAATAATTTTACTTTTCCATTTCCTTGTTAAAAATGCTTAATTACCTACTTGATTGTGATCGCTTATTAGAAACGTTTAGAGAAAAATAGGCAGCAACTGGTGAATAGTCAATAAACTAACAGATATAATTAAAGAGAATGAGCTTATTGAGTAATGGGACTTGGGCACTTAAGACCCACACTAAAAAGATGAATGAACTTGTGACTAACTTGTCAGGACTTCAGATTGTTCAGCATTAACCCATCTATTGGTTATTCATTAGTAGATCAGCAAATATTTCTTGAGTCCCTTCTATTTTCTAGGCTGTGTGCCTCTAGATACAGAGATGAAACACAGCGCCTCTCTCAAAGGAGCTTGCTTACTGGAGACAGACAAAGCATTGAAAACACAGTGTGGTACTTGCCTCCTATGAGCTGTGTACAGTGTACAAAAGAAAAAGAGGTGAGATTCTAGAAGATCTGAGTCCTAAAGGCTGCTTGAATAGCAGTTAGACAGAGGCAATGGAGATTTGTTCAGAGACAAAGGAGGAGATAAAGGAGCCTTTATGTTTGGAGATCTCCAAGTACTCAAACCTGACTGCAGTCTAGAGCCACAAGAGAGTGGTATGGGAGAAAGCTGTAGTCATAGGCTGAGGCCAAGTCATGCAGGGCTTTGTACCCTGTTAGGGACACAGAGCTCAATGAGAAGTGGAATAATGAGCTGTTTGAATAATATGTTGAAGACACTTTTGGTGTGCTTATCTTTCAACCCAACAGTTCCACTTCCAAGAATTTGTCTACATATAAGTTTCTAAAAATGAGCAAAAATGTATACAAGGTTTTTCTCATAGTAGGAAAAAGCTCTTAAACAACCAAAATTTTTATTTATAGGGTACTGGGAAAATAAATCATGAAATGGCCACATATATAATTAAATACAAGGCAGTAACTTTATAAAATCAGGTAACTATAATCTCAAAGTATTGTAAAGATATTTTTCAGTTAAAAAAAAAATGAGGGGGCTTTTACGGTGTCTGGCATTTTTTAGAAATCTCAAACAACTGGCAAAATGTTACCATTTAGCATTTGTGTTTAATGAGTCCATGTTTAGTGTGGGCACTTATTCCCTATACTTTATGTTTGAGAAATTTCATAATTTAAATAAAAAAAGAAGTCATAATATTGACAGTTTGATTATGTGCAAAATGTTTTCTATACCTATATATTTGTATATACTTGGAAACAGCTGAAGCTCTTACATGGGATAAGGAATGAACAGAGGTAGGAGAAGAACACTTCTTACTTACTACTTACTTTGATGGCATTTGATTATTTTCTGTCTTATTCTGAGAAAAGACAGAGGTAAAAAGTGTTGATGAGTGGGGCATGGTGGTGCACACCTGTAATCCCAGAAGCTCGGGAGGCTGAGGCAGAAGGATCACAAGTTCAAAGCCAGACCCAATCTCTAAATAAAATACAAAAAAGGGCTGAGGGTGTAGCTCAGTAGTTGAGTGCCCCTGAGTTCAATCCCCACTACAAAAAGAAAAAAAAAAAAAAGTGTTGATGAGGAGCAAAGAGAATTGATATAGCTTAGCACTGTCCTGAGTAGACTAGGCATGATGGAATTACCCAAAGCAGAGGGCCCCTATCACATAAATGCAAACAGGAATCCTCCTGATTTGGAAATGAATCCCATTGGATAGGCATCCAGGGTGCCTGGCAGGTAAACCTATTCCCTAGTGTGGTGTAGTTAGATTCTTTGCAGTTACTTGAAAAATTATTTCCTATCTCATTTAGTTGTTACGTTACCCTTCTCATTTTAATCATTACACTTGTTTACAGAGGCAGTACTTGTATTTGGTTCAAGATCAGTAATCTACATGCTGTATTTTGTTTTCTCCTAGAGAATCCAGCCTCAGCTCCCAGATGAAGATGCTGATCACAGTGACCAAGAAGATGAACGGCCCCAAGTGGTGGTTTTAAAAAAGGGAGACTTGACAGCTGAAGAAGTCATGAAAATTAAAGCAGAAATAAAGGCTGCAAAAACAGGTATATCTGAAAGTAATTTGGTTTCCCTAATAATTTAAGGAGCCTGGAGTATGAAATTGCCTTATTTTATATAATAGAGAGGCTTGTTTGAAGGAGCTGGTCCTTGGTTCAAGTCTTGATTTTGGCACTTCACCAGATATGAGATCTTGAGCCAGTTATTTCATCTCTGAGCCTCAAGTTCCTTGTTAATCAAATGGAGACAACAAGTGTACTTAGTGGGTTGTTTTGAGGATTAGGGGTGAGTTTAAGTAAAAGCCCCATATTAAAAAAAAAAAAAAAAGTAGTAAAGTTTACAAACAAGTCAATGAAGTTCTGTGTAATAATTAGTGCCTGAAATGTGGTTTCCTAACAACTATTACATTGTTTTGTGGGAAAATACAGTAGTTCCAAACACTTTTCAAAAATACTTAAAAATACAACCTGATTGGACTAGGGATACAGCATTTGCAAGTGAATGCTGATCTTGAGGGGCAAATAACTAGAAGTCCATACTGAATTTACTCCAAGGATATCCTTAAATACAGTATGAGAATATTTTTGCCATTTGACTCTTGTTAATGGCAAAATAATGAGAAAAAAATCTTTAACTTTGTTTTTGCTTCAGATGAAGAACCAGCTCCAGCTGATGGAAGAATCATGTATCGAAAACCAGTCAAGCGTCCCTCAGATGAAAAATATTCAGGTTTAACAGCAAGCTCAAAAAAGAAGATAACAAGTGAAGACAAAATAAATAAGCAGGACTTAGTTAAAAAGAACTCACAAAAGCAAATAAAAAACACCAGCCTCCTTTCTTTTGACAATGAAGAGGAAAACGAGTAAGTGTAAATCATTTTGTACTTAGTCTTCTTTGAAAGTACATAAGGTATTTTTTAAAAATATTTCTTTTTTTATGTCTTTTAAAATAACATTTTTTCCCTGTTACACAAGTTCATCTTAGAAAATACAGAAAAAAATTTAATAAAACAAAATTTTTGGCTATCCATCAATAATCCTTTGACAGGAAATGTCAACTTTATAGATTTTGACATTCTGTTACTTGCAATATGTGTATATATGTATGTAAATTATATTTTATAAACAAAATTGAGATTGTATTATGTGTGTTTTCTGTCCTTCCTTCTTAGTTGACATTACATTGTGAGCATTTTTTCAGGTCATCAAATTTCATAAATCTGACATTAATAGCGACAGAGAATTTCATAATTAAATTAATTCCCCTTATTGTATCTTCTCCATTAGCAGAACACTTTGAGTGAGGGAGATGATAATGCAACTAGTTAAAAATACTTCCCTAGCTGGGTGCAGTAGCTCACTCACATCTATAATCCTAGTGACTCCATGCTGGGGCAGGAGGATTGCAGGATCAAGACAAATATCAGCAACTTAATGAGGCCCTAAGTAATTTAGCAAGGACCTGATAGTAAAGCACCTCTGAGTTCAATCCCTGGTACCAAAAAAAAAACCCACACAGTTCCTGCTAAGGGTGGCCCTGTTACTTTGCTCTGGCAAGGTAAAAGGTGCAGGTGGAAGCCTGCTTAATAAAGATGCTGGGTTTTTTTATACAAAAGAATGGGCTTGAAAAATATGAGCCTTTGCCCTTATCTCTTCATCCTGCTCGGAGTACAGACATGAAAGCTAGAAGTAGCAGAGCTGTGTTTTTTTGGCATACAGAAGACAACTACTTTCTGGGGGTATTAAAGTGGAAAAATTGAAGGAGATTGGATCTTTATGGCATGCACCAGACTTGGACTGCTAGCCTCTGAACTTCTTCATACATAAGAAGAATAACCACTATGCTTATTTAAGCTTCTGACAGGTTTCTCTTAAAGGGTCCTGCAGTCAAATGCCATCGATCCCTACGGGCAGGGGTTGTAGCTCAGTGAAAGAGCACATACCTAGCATGGTGAGGCACTAGGTTCAATTCTCAGCACCACATAGAAATAAATAAAGGTCCACTGACAACTTAAAAAAAAAAATTAAAATGTCATCTCTAAGTGATACAGTAAATAACTGGTTAAACCTGAGTGTATTTCTGATGATTGAATGAATTACTGGAAACATTTTTTAAACATTTATATTATTTATTAAGAGTTAAAAGTATTTGAATATTTTTAAAGCAGATGTTTAGTAAAAATTGCTTTTTTGTTTGTTTTGTTTTGGTTTTTACCATTTTGTTCATTAAGCAACCCTAAGAGGCCACTTGACCTCAGGCAGAATAACAGTGCACCAGCTTTGGGTTGACACTAGGCTTTTTCTTTTTTGGGGGTCAACTTCCTATTTTCAAATGGTACTTAATCGGTTAAGTTCAATTGGCATTTTCTTTGATCTACCAATGAGGCTAAACTTCATTTTTTTAAAGTTTTTTTTAATACCTTTATTTTTATTTATTTAATTTTATGTGGTTCTAAGGATTGAACCCAGTGCTTCACAAGTGCCAGGCAAGCGCTCCCACTGAACTATAACCCCAGCCTAAGGCTAAACTTATGATGTTAACTATTCTTTTCTGTTCCTTGAATTAACTTTTTGTTAATTTCCATTAGTTTAGTCATGTTTCTCTTACTAATTTATAAATTGTGTAATTTGTGAACCTTTTGTTCTGTCTCAGATAAAGAATCACCTCACAAGGCATAATCCCAGTGACTCGGGAGGCTGAGGCAGAAGGATCACAAGTTCCAGGCCAGCCTCAGCAACTTAAGGAAACCCTATCTCAAAATGAAAAGTAAAAATGGCTGGTGGTATAGCTCAGTGGTAGAGTGCCCTGGGTTCAGTCCCCAGTATCAAAAAAACTATCACCTTTAATCGCTTATTCTTTGTTTCATTTTTTACATTTTGAACTTTATCCCACCTGGAATTAAAATAGATATACTTTTTTTCTCTCCAGTAATCAATTATTGTAGACCCATGCCTGCTTCTCATTTGAAAGGCCATCTGAATGAGAGGTTTTTCCAAATGTTGGGATAGGGAAAGAAGAGAAGCATTGTAAAGCCTGCAGCTTTCCAGGTAATTCCTCAAGCACCTGCTTAATGCTAATAATTTTTGTCATTACTAAAAGTCACCCAAAATTGGGGGCTTAAGACCCCATCTTCACCAGCCACATCTGTCTGAAATTAGGAATTTCAGAGCATCCTGTCATGAATTTGGTGCCATATCTGTCTCCTCCATTTTAAGTATCCAAAGACTACTCCAAAGCAGGGTGTGGGAGAAAGACTACTCACAGTTGACCTGTAGGTGGAAAGGGAGCCCTGATATAGGCTCTTTCTAAATTATTCAACTAGTCCTGAAGCCATTCTGCAATACTCTCTTTAATGTATACCCACTTGTTATGTAAGCCATGGTGTTTTGTTTTGTTTTTGTTTTTTTTCCTCTTTCTATTTATATTATTGTTCTATTCTTGAACCATAACTATACTGGTTTATCACCACTGTATCCTCAGAACCCAGAAGAATATCTGGCATATTAGGTACACATTAAATATATTTAGAATGAATGAGAGTGTTGTCTTTAATCTTTTCATAGGTCAGTGGACCCTGGGCCAGCAGCACCAGAGCCACTTAGGAACCTGAAAAATGCAGATTCTCGGGCCTTGCTACTAAATCAGAAGCTTGGTGTAGTTTACCTAGCTCTGCAAGTCTGACAGGTGATTTTGATATGAGAACCACTCATAAGACTATTAGAACTATTATAAGAAATAAAATGAAAAATTTAAGCAAGAACTATGAAAAACTATTATAAAGGCCTAAATCTTACAAATGCATCATATTAAGGAAACCTTTACTGCAATTGATACATGTAACAATGTAAATGTAATTGCTGTGAGTTTACCTCCTCCCCACTACCCCCATATCCTCAGACCCTCAGATTCCTGAGGGTGAATGACAGAACTGATTGTAGCAAGGGGAGCTGGCCCTCCCTTCTTGCACAGGTTTCATTCCTTGGATCCTATCTGTAATATTTTTATGGTCAGACAGACCCATAACATATCTTGCCTGATTTCTGGCCCCTTCCCTGGCTCATCTCTAAATTCAGTGTCTCTTCTCACTCAGTGTACCTTACCCAGTCCAGTTTCCTGGGGATGCATCTAGCTGTGCTCCACTCTGTAGGAGTCAAATTGCCCCATATATTGAAAAGCTTCCAATTCCTGTAACATATGAAACTTACTAAAGGGGCTTAGAAGCTGATAAGGCTGTCCTGGGGTTGCTCTTGCCACCCTGGTTTCTTCAAATCCATAGGGCCCTGTGACAGCACAAGATGACAGCAGAGACAGCATATATTGGTTCCCAAACAAGTTCACAAGCCCTTTTCTCCTACGAGCTTGCCTTCAAATCCCAAGGGTTCTGTGCGCCACTAAGCCACAACATGCTGGTGTGAAAAGAAAGCTAAACTCAAAGCCAAAATGTAATGCACTCCTATCTATGCCCGGGATGGTTGGTTTGGGATCTATTAGATTCCTCTTCAAAGGACTCTGAAGGTAAAGGTGCCACATGGCAGAAAGCAGCACCCTTTCAGTTCTGCCACATCCTGGCATGTAACATCCAGCACATTCCTTCTCTCTCGGCTTCACAGAGGCCCTTTAATGCTTCCTGGGAAGGAAATATTGGGGAAAAAAAAAAAAAGCATTTGCTGGGAGGAGAAACAAAATTTTTTCTGCACATCCTATTTATTTAAGAAGGTCTGTGAAAAAAAAAAAAAAAAAGGTCTGTGAGCTTAGGAGGACTCCAGGAGACAACACAGGCAACTAGGCCACCTACAACAGGATCTAGGGTAGGAACATTGGCTCAACTGGTCACTAAAGCCACATCTTGCTGATCTAGGATGACTGACCATCCAGCTCACCCAAGATTAAGGGTTCTCCTGGGGTATAGAACTTTCAGTGGTAAAACTGAGTAAGTCCCAGGGAATAACCGACACTGATTTCTTTTCTTTTCCTTCCTCCCCTCCCCTCCCCTCCCCTCCCCTCCCCTTCCCTCCTTTTTTCCTTCCTTCCTTTCCCTCCCTCCCTCCCTCCCTCCCTTCCTTCCTTCCTTCCTTCCTTCTAACTAGTTCTTTCCCCAAGTGTTTCCCCTTGCAAGAGACCCTCTTAAGGTGGGTACACACTGAGTGCCTGCTCTAGTCCATCCACTATTCTGTTCCCAGGAGCTCATAGTCTATTGGAAGAAACCAATCAAATAATAATAATAATAATTATTATTATTATTATTATTATTTTGGTACCAGGGATTGAACTCAGGGGCACTCAACCACTGAGCCACATCCCCAGCCCTATTTTGTATTTTATTTAGAGAAAAGTCTCACTGAATTGCTTAGCCCCTTACCATGGCTGAGGCTGGCTTTGAACTCACAATCCTCCTATCTCAGCCTCCCAGGTCGCTGGGATTACAGGTGTGTGCCACCATGCCTGGCCCCCAATCAAATTATTACACAATGGGTTGGATGCTGGAACAGAGGTTCTTGCACCCAACATTTGTTCCACCTCTTTTTTTTTAAATTCTTTTTAGATATTGTGCCACATCTTCTGATTTTAGTTGGGAACTTTTGTGAAAAACAAACAAAAACCACCAATATCTGTGAACTTCTCCTGTTAAGGTTGAGTGCAACATTATGAGGGGGGAGGGTTTGTTACATTGGTTGTTTGATTTTGTTTTTATTTATTTATTTATTTATTTTAAAGAGAGAGGTGAGAGAGAGAGAGAGAGAGAATTTTTACTATTTATTTTTTTTTTAGTTTTCGGCGGACACAACATCTTTGTTTGTATGTGGTGCTGAGGATCGAACCCGGGCCGCACGAATGCCAGGCGAGCGCGCTACCGCTTGAGCCACATCCCCAGCCCTGATTTTGTTTTTAAACTATCAGTACTCATATTTCATCCAAACCTGGCAAGGAACCAGATATAGATAGACAGACAGATAGATAGATAGATAGATAGATACATAGAGATAGAGATATATGTTTTTTTAAAAAATATTTTGTTTATAAATATGGCAGGTATATCTTTAACAATATCTATTTTTATAAAATAATCAATATAGCTGTGCATGGTGGTGCACATTTGTAATCCCAGCAACTCAGGAAGCTAAGGCAGTAGGATCAGAAGTTCAACCTGGGCACCTTAGCAAGACCCTGTCTCAAAACAAAACCAAACACTGTGGTATAGTGCTCCCGAGTTCAATCCCTAACACCACAAAAATAATAATTATTTTTAAAAATAATCATCACTCAATACATAATTCATTCTTTATTAACTATTACCATCTTCCACTAGACCATATTCAAATTTCCCTAATTGTCTCAAAATGTCTACAGTGGATTTGTTCAAATAAGAAACCAAACAAACTCCATTATATTTGGTTAGTTTGTTTCTTAAAATATTTTCAAATATATAATATTTTTAAATGTATAATTACTCCTCTCCTCTTCCTTCCCCCACCCCCATTTTCATTTTGTTGAAGAAACTGGGTTATTTGTTCCATACCGTCTTCCACGTTCTCTGGATTTGGTTTATTAAATCTCTTGGCATTAATAATGGTGTTTCTCAAGCTTTAACATGCATAAGAATCACCTAGCAATTTTGTTATACCCTAGGTCCTATTCAGTAAGTCTGTGATGAAGCCTGAGAAACAGCATATCATCTCTAACAAGCTTTCAGATATTGCTGATAACTGCTGGTCCAGGGACTATTCTTCAAGCACTTCTCTATCTTCCAAGTATCCTAAAAACTGGCATTAGATTCTAAGCTTGTTCAGACTCAAGTTTTGGTAGTTCTCATTCAGGGCTACTTGACAAAGAGAGCTATGTACTCCCTACTATATCAGATCAGAAGGCACATGACACCTCATGATGATACTTTGGTGATGGTAAGACGGATCAGTTTGTTATGTTATCAGCTTGATCCATTCATTTTAAAGTTTCCTTTTATCCTTTAACCTAACAGTTGGACATTTAATTTTTAAAAAGCTATGTGATTCTAATATATAACCAGGGGTTGAGAACTAGAATAGCCCATACTCAAGCCACATCCACATGAATTAAATCAGAATCTAATAAAAAGCAGGGTGGGGATGTAGCTCAATGGTGGAGTGTCCCAGGATTCAATCTCCAGTACCTCAAAAGTAAATATAACAAAGCACTTCAGGTGTTTCATTGTGTGATCAAGGCTGTAAGCCACTGCTCTAAAACCTAGAGCACTCTAAATTTTAGGAGAAAAAAGCTCCAAGCAAGAGGCAAGCCAAAGTCTTGGCAGGGAAGCAACTATGCAGTACATTCCATGAGAACTGGGCCATATTAGTGTATAGTATTTCCTTTAATTTTTTAGCCCTGAAACTAGTAAAACCTTGTTAAATGTGACAGTTAAGATTTAGCTGGTCCACAGTAATTAAAGGTTCAAAGTCCTAGCTTGAAGTTGGAATTGGATAGAGGAGAAAAGAGCCTCCTAAAGTTAATAACACTAATGGTGGCTCAGTACTGAAGAAGCTAGAATCCTAGGAGGTGGCAACAGAAATATGAATGCCAACAGGCTGCAAGGCTTGTCTGTGGGCAAAAGTGTCAGTGAAAGATGACAGCTATTCCCCCTCTCCTCAATGAGTCCTTATTACTCTGAGCTTTGCTTATTTGGAGCTAAAATATACTTTATGAATTTATTAATATAACAGATGGTAGTTTAATTCAATATGTTCACTTGCCAAAAGAAAAGGTTGAAAAATCTCTACTGTCCTCCAAAAATAATAACAGTGCTAGGGATCAAACCCAGGGCCTCACACAGGCCAGGCAAATGCTCTATCAATTAGCCTCATCCCCAGCCTTCCAAAAAATAGTTTCAGATTTACTGCCTGGGAAATCCCAACATATTGTTGGTGGGATGATTAAATGATTTATTCTCTAAAGAATGCCATAAAAACACCAAGGATGCATTTCTTTAACCATAAATTTCACTTCTAGGAATTATCCTACAAATATCATGCACATGTGTCTAAAGACAAGTATGTTATATATGCAGCATTGCTTATGACAGAAAAATAAAAGGAAGCTATAAACTGTTCATCAGTAGGGAACTAATTAAACAATAATAGTCTATTCATACCATGACATTGGGCAGAGGTAGGGGAAGGTCTCTATTGATAAAAAACAATCTCTTAAGATGTAAGTGAAAAAGCAAAACAATGGCCATTGTATATCATGCAATAGGTTTTTTGTTTTGTTTTTTAAGAAGGAAATCAAGAGAATACAACAAGCTACCAACTGGAAGAAAATATTTGCAAAAGTCCTCTCTGATACTGGATAATTATACAAAATATACAAAGAAGTCTTAAACTCATGATGATAAAACAAACAACCCAATTAACAAATGGGTAAAAAGGTGGGTACAGTGGCACATACCTGTAATCTCAGCTGCTGGGAGGCTGAGGCTAGAGGATTGAAATTTCAAGGCAAGCCTGGGCAATTTAGTGAGATCCTGTCTCAAAATAAAATTTAAAAATATTGGGGATGGGGTTATGGCTCAGCAGTAGAGCACCTGCCTAGCATGTGTGGGGCCCTGGGTTCAAATCTCAGCACCACATAAAAATAAATGAATAAAGGTATTGTGTCCAGCTACAACTAAGAAAATATTTTTAAAAAAATTTAAAGGTTTGGGAATGTAGTTGGGTGGTACAGTGTTTGCCTGGTTCTAACCCCAGTACTGCCAAAAAGACAAGACAAGACAGGGGGAATAGACCTGAATAAACATTTAATCAAAAATAATGTACAGAGGCTAAGATTGTAGATCAGTGGTAAAGCGGTTGCCTAGCACGCATGACACACTAGGTTCAATCCTCAGCACCACCTACAAAAAATAAATAAAGTTATTATGTCTATCTACAACTAAAAATATATTTTTTAAAAAGATGTTCAATGTGTCTCTAGGGAACTGCAAATTAAAACAAGGAATACCAAAACACTGACACCACAATATGCTGACAAGATGTGAAGCAAGAGAAACACTGATTCATTATCAATGCAAATACACAATGTACACTTTGGAAGACAATTTAGCAGTTTGTTTTTATTCTTGTTTTAAACAAAACTAAACACTTAGCTGGGTGTGGTGGCGCACACCTGAAATCCCAGCAGCTTGGGAGGCTGAGGCAGGAGGATGGCAGCCTCAGCAACTTACTGAACCCTAAGCAATTTAGTGAGACCCTGTCTCAAAATAAAGTAAAAATAAAATAAAAAGGGCTAGAATGTAGTTCAGGAGAAAAACACCCCTAGATTCAATCCCCAATACCCAAAATTAATTAACTAGAAGTTTTTTAAGTGAAGAAAATTCTTACATGCAAAAATGTTTCATGTTTAAATTTATATTAATGGCTAACAAGAGCACATGCTATGTGATGGACATTGCAATAAATGGATTAACTAGATTATAAGAAAAAATGGTTGAATGTAAATATCAGAGCAGAAAAATAGGTCACTATATTATAAACAAATCAGTGAATTAGAGGGGAGTTATTAAAATGCAATTGATAAAGTCTGTGGTAATACTGTTAAATCCACATGTTAAACCAAATAACAAGATATTTAGTACAATTATCATTGTTATTTTTAAAAGGGAAGAAAAATGGCTAAACAGAGAAGACTGGAATCAGTACTCTAGATTAGACTATATTTCAAGAGTAAAAGCATATAATTTTAATTTTTCCACACTTCTAATTTTATAAATGTATTTCAATGAGTACACATTAAATTGAAAAAAATATTTTTTTAAAAAATGGTTTTCATAATTTGGCTTCCTCACATATTGTTGGAAAGGTTAAACAATGGAAAATTATCTGTATGTCAGTTTGGTACTATAAAAAGCAAGACTGGGGCTGGGGTTGTGGCTCGATGGCAGAGCACTTGCCTGGCATGTGGGAGGCACTGAGTTTAATCCTCAGCACAGCATATAAATAAATAAAAAATAAAGGTACATCAACAACTAAAACATATTTTTAAAAAATCAGGACTGTATGTGGAATACTAAGATCTAGATTTCAGATACAATTCTGATACTACCTGCTTGACTCTAAACAAGTTAAATACTTTGCTTTTTTACCTTGACTCTGGAGAATGGATAATAACTTCATTAGAGCTGCTTATTTATATTAATGAGCTTAGTGTTGTATAAAACACCATCAAAAGTATCCCTCGGGTTGGGATTGTGGCTCAGTGGTAGAGCACTTGCCTAGCACATGTGAAGCATGGGTTCAATCCTCAACATCAGATAAAAATAAACAAAATAAAGGTATTGTGTCCATCTACAACTTAAAAATTTTTTTTAAAGTATCCTTGATCTCTCTACATGTATGCCTATGAGAGGGGATGAACTGGAGATGGAACCCTGGGGCCACCTGCATGCCAAGCAAATGCTCTACCACAGAGCTATACAACAAGCCTGGGTTCTTTGTGATTTTCCAAAATCATTCTTTGTTGTAAGTGAGGCACTCCTGACCCATTTACATCACCAAGACATTGTTCTCCCTTTTCCTTTGACAAGGTCTCCTGCCCTCCTCTTCCCTTAAAAGACCACTTTCAGTCTTGTGCTCCTAGAATTCACTATTACAGCTACATCCTCACCAACAGATTCTCTATATTCCAACCCTCTCTGTTCTCCTCATGACTTCCCTACCTCTCCCAAACACAAAAGTCCCATAATGTAAGATTTTATTCAGCTACTGTTAGCGAGACTTCCTTCTGCATGAGCAAGAAAAACCTAAGATCTGACATCAAATTAAATTTTATAAGGAGATATCTTTTACAAGGTCCACTAAAATCTCAATTATTTCTTTTATCACTAATTAAATTTGAAGTTTCAGCCACCATACTGTAATCCCAGCAACTGGGGAGGCTGAGGCAAGAGGATACCAAATTTGAGGCCAGCCTAAACAATTTAGCAATGCCCTAAGCAACATAATGAGACTGTGTCTCAAAATAAAAAATAAAAAGGGCAGGGAATGTGGTACAGTGATTAAGTAACCCTAAATTCAATCCTGGTCCCCCCCGCCAAAAAAATCTGAAATTTCTCAAGGACAATTAAATTGTAAATGCGTACTTATATCCAGACATTATGGTTTAAATAAACTACTGTAAAATAAAAGGAAATCACAGACCATTACAAAAATGATCTTAATACACAAGCCAGGTGCTATGGTACATGCTTGTAATTACAGTGACTCAGAGGCAGAGGCAGGATGATCACTAGGTTCATGGCCAACCTCAGGAATTTAGCATGACCCTATCTCATAAATAAAATTAAAAGGGTTACAGATGTAGCTCAGTGGGTACAGTGCCCCTGGGTTCAATTCTCACTACTACAAAAAGAAAAAAATTAAAATACCTTATGAGAACCAAAAATAAACTAATGCTGATTTGCTAGTTCTTAATAGGCATATTTAGATATTTTTATAGACTTTTAGAACATCTGTAAAACAACTAATGGACATTAATTCTCATCTGCAATTTATTTTATTCTTAAGACAACCCTATGAATTATCTGCATTTTTCTTTTCGGGGTAAGAACGGGGAAGCTAAGGCTTGGAGAGGATCAGATCACAATCCATTAAGTGGCAGAGATGGCATCAAATTCAAGACTTGTTCTGAGGTCTATTTTATTAATTTTTAGGACACAACATCTCTAGTTCAAAATATAAAATATTTATGACAATTACTAAGTCTTAAACTCCCAGGAATTCATAAAGATAAAAGGCATTTCATATAAATCTTTTCACATTCATTTCATTCCAAGTTTTAATCTCCAGCATGAAGCCTCTGATGTCGAACAAGCGCTGAACTGTGCCTACATTCAGTGCATTCATAAGGATTTTCTCCAGTATGAATTCTGTAATGCTCACTGAGGTGTGCTTGTTTGCGAAAAGTTTTATCACACTCACTACACTTATAAAGTTTTTCTCCAGTGTGAGTTCTTTCATGTACATCAAGGAAGGAGTTCTGAGTGAAGGCTTTTCCACACGTGGTACATGTGTAGGGCTTCTCCCCTGAATGAACCGTCTGATGCTGCATGAGGCATGTGCTCTGATTGAAAGCTTTCCCACATTTATTACACTTGTAAGGCTTATCTCCAGAATGGCTTCTCTGATGATGAGTGAGGCATATGCTCTGACTGAAAGCTTTGCCACATTCCATGCATTTATATGGTTTCTCTCCAGTATGAATTCGTTGGTGTTTAATAAGGGATGGGCTCTGACAAAAGGTTTTCCCACATTCATTGCATTTATAGGGTCTCTCTCCAGTATGAATTCTCAGATGCTGGACAAGGACTGCTTTTGTTTGAAAAGCTTTCTCACATTCATTACATTTATAAGGTTTCTCTCCCATATGAATTCTCAAATGTTGAGTGAGATTTGACTGTTTAAGGAAACATATTCCACATTCACTACACACATAGGGCTTCTCTCCTGTGTGAATCTTATGATGCTGGAGAAGAGATGATCTCTGAGTAAAGAATTTTCCACACTCACTACATTTTGAAGATTTCTTCTGCATGTTACCACTTCATTGTTTCATTTGGAGTGAAATCTGGCTAGAACTTGTGCTGTCTGTAACACATTGAAAGAGCTTCTGTCTAAATAGGTTTAGAGTTAGATGAAACCTCTTAAAATTCATACTTAGGAGGTATCTTCTTAAAGATGGTTGTCACTAGAGGAATATTGTTCCCAGTGAAAGTGGTGTGATTGTGTGTGTGCACACAAACATGTGCACATGTTGTCCTCTCTGTAGTTCCTATAGGATTTCCCGCTTTCCTGGAGCATGTATTTTCAACTTTTCCAAAGTCAGTCCCTGACAACCAGCTTGTCTGAAGAAAGAAAAGAAGTAGTGACAAACATTAGGAATCAAATTTTCTATCATAATTGATAGAGCATAACTGATGGAACATAAATTCTGAAGCAATCGAATGCTAGCAACTAATCCAGGTAATCTGGGATCATCTAGGTTTGCATCTATAATGATAAATAGTACAAAATGTGAAAGAAATAAGTATCTTGGACTTGGGAAAATTAAATGTGGAGGAAATTTGTTGTCCACCTACTTCTCAAAATAGGTGAATAGTTATTATATTTCCTATAAAGAATATTTTGGCAGAATAGTAATAACTAAAGTTTCCGTTCCAAGATTTCAAAGGGCATCCATGCTGTAACTTTCACTAGAACCATCTTACAAATTTTTTCTTATTCACTTGCCTTGTCAGGTATGTCGTTGAACCCCTTTCTGTGCAAAATGTTCAGGTAGTTTTTCCCCTATCTCCAATTGAGAAATCTATAGGTTTGAAAATTAGAGTCCTGCTTACTGAAAGAATATAACATTGTTTTCATTCAGGAAAGTGAGACAAAGGTCATTAGGAAGAAGTCAGGACAGTAACCTGAATATAGCAACAGGGCACAGGGTCTGGCTCTCACCGTTGTAGCCAAAGAAATGCTCTAGAATTTGAGATACACTAATTATATTTACAAGAGGAAATATGTAGAAAACAAAGTCCCTTTGTTAATTTAAACTGAAAACTTTTTATGCTCAATGTCCTACTGGTTAACACAGTCACTTCACTCTAGAAAAAAATCATATGGGAACCAAATCATTGTCATTAGAATGCTCCCAGAGAAGCACCGAATTGGAGGAAAAAAGGAGTACTCAGATGAGTGTAATGGCATCAAATGCCAAAACCATGATGTTGGAATAAGGGCACGGAGAACAAGAGAGTGGATACTCGGCGGGTATACATCACAGCAACTGCTTCTCTGGATGCACTGTAGACACTGGCATATTCTTGTTTTCTGAGGCTCCTTGCTATCTTGGTTTTCTATTCACATGTTATGCATGAATATATCTTTATTTTAATATTTAGGAAGAAATCAAATTATCAATATTTTAAGATGATATAATCCTATACTTATCAAGATCCCAAAACTTCTACCAAAGGACCTCTAGAACTGATAGACAAATTTAGCAAAGTAGCAGGATACAAAAGCAACATACAAAAATCAATGAATCTGCTGACAAAGAAATCAGGAAAGTAATTCCATTTATACTATAGCTTCAAAACAAACATCATATGAATATATTTAATTAAAAAGGTAAAAGACCTTTAACAACAAAAATTAGAGAACACTGAAAAAAGAACTGTAAAACATTAGAAGATGCAAAGTCCACCCAGGTTCCTGGATAGGCAGAATTAATATAGTTCAAATGGTCATTAGCAAAAGTGTTCTACAAATTCAATGCAATTCCCATCAAAATATCAATAACATTCTTCATAAATCTTATAAGAAAACAGTTCTAAAATTCATATGGAAGAACAAAAGAGCCAGTATAGTCAAAGCAATTCTGAGCAAAAAGATCAATGCTGGAGGCATCACAATACCCAATTTCAAATTATAATACACAGCTATTGTAACTTAAATAGCATGGCACCAACATAAAATAGACTCAGAGAAAATTAAAAAAATAGAAGACACAAAGACAAACACACATAGCTACATTCATATGATCCTTGACAAAGTCACCAAAAATATGCTGGAGAAAAGAGAGCTTTTTATCAAATGGTACTGGGACAACTGGATAGCCACATGTACAAGAATGAAACTAGATCCCTGTCTCACACCCTACATAAAAGTCAACTCAAAATGGATTTAAAAACCTAGGAAATATGTTAAAAACTTTGCAATTGCTAGAACAAAACATAAGGAAACACTCCAACATATAGGTTCAGAGAACAACAACTTCCTCATTAGGACTTCTAAAGCTAAGGAAATAATGCCAAAAATTAGAAATGGGTCAGCATTATGTTAAAATGTTTCTGTACAGCAAAGGAAACAATTAATAGCATAAAGATAACCAGGTGTGGTAGCACACATATGTAATCCCACTGATCGAAAGTTCAAGGCCAGACTCAGCAATTTATCAAGGCTCTAAGTCACTTAGTGAGACCATTTCAAAATAAAAAATAAAATTTGGGGGGGGGGTTGTGGCTCAATAGTAACATGCCCCTGGGTTTTTTTGATACAAAAAAAAACATGAAGAAAGCCTACAGATGGAAGAAAATCTTTTCCAGCTTCTCCTCTGACAGATGGTTAATATCCAGATTATATAAATAATTTTTAAAGCTTACCCCAAAAAGAAAAATAATAAAATAAACAGGCAAATGAACTAAGCATACATTTCTCAAAAGAAGTAGTAAAAATGGCCAACAAATATATGAAAAAATGTTTAGAATCTCTAGCAACGAGGCAAATGCAAATCAAAACTGCAACTGAGGCCTGGAATAGTAACACATGTCTGTAACCCTAGACTCAGGAGGCTAAGGTAGGAAGATTGAAAGTTCGAGGGCATCCTCAACTTTTAGGGAGACCCTGTCTCAACATAAAAATCTACAAAATGGGATGAGGATATAGCTCAGTGGAAAGGTTCCCAGGATCCACTCTCCAGTACCACAAAATAGAAACAAACAAACAAACAAAAAACATATTACATGAGATTTCTTCTCACTCCAATTAGAATGGCAATTATCAAGAATACAAATAATAACAAATACTAGGAAGGATGCAGGGGAAAAAGAAACTCTTACACACTGTTGGAGGGACTTTAAATTAGTATAACCACTATGGATATTGTGCAGAAGTTCTTCAAAAGACTAGGAATGGAACCACCATATAACCCAGCTATACCATTATCCAGTATTTATTGAAGAGTTAAAGTCAGCATACTATACTGATACAAGTATGCCCAAGTTTATAGCAGTTATAGAATCAGTCCAAGTATCTAGTAACAGATGAATGAACACAGAAAATGTAGACTAGGACTGGAAACACCAGATAACCCAGCTATACCATTACCGAATATTTATTGAAGAGTTAAGTCAGCATACTGTACTGATACAAGTATGCCCAAGTTTATAGCAGTTACAGAATCAGCCCAGGTATCTAGTAACAGATGAATGAACACAGAAAATGTATGTGTGTGTACACACACACACACACACACACACAGAGTTTTAGTCAGCTATCAAGAAGAAAAAAATTGTCATTTTCAGGAAAATGAAACCAAAAAGCATCTTGTTGAATGAAATAAGCCATATTCAGAAAGTCAAGGGTTATACGTATGTTCTCATATGTAAAAACTATGGAATAAAAAGGGGGGAAAGGGGATCCCATAAAATTATAAGGGAGGGCAAAGAAAGGGTATCAGGGAGAGAAAGGAGGTAAGGAAAAGGGAGTAATAATAGGGAATGAAACTGACTAAATTAAGTACATGTATGAATGTCACAATAAATCCCAATATTATGTGTCAATTTAAAAATACATGTGTACCAGATAAAAGAGTCATTTTATAGCTATTACCCCCACCCCACCCTACCTAAACAAACTCATTCCCTTTCTCTGATATTATAAAGTTTTGGAGTATATTCTTCCATTGCTTTTTCTACATATTTTTCTACACACAAATAGCAATTGATGCTTTTTACATAAAAAAAATTGTTCCCTAAGTCTTTCTCTACAATTTGCTTCATTACTATCTGAGGAGAGTAGCACAATGATAAAAGTTGGGCTAATGAGTAGATTTTTTTTGGTTTTTTTTTTTTTGGTGCTGAGGATTGAACTTAGGGGCATTCTACTGAGCCACATACACAGCCCTATTTCACATTTTATTTAGAGACAGGGTCTCACTGAGTTGCTTAGCACCTCACTGTTGCTGAGACTGGTTTTGAACTCGTGGTCCTCCTGCCTCAGATTCCTGAGCCACTGGGAATATAGGCGTGCACCCAACTTAAGTGAACTTTTGAAAGGCAGCAAGAGGAATGCACGAAGGCAGCAGGTGCTACTTAAGGACTTAAGCATCCTTGAATAAAAATCCCTCCACAGAAGAAAAGGCTAGAAAACAAAGGCTAACCAAGCATAATGGAAAAGCAGCTGACTTCAGGTCATACTGTAGGGCTAAAGTAGAGAGCAGTGGGACATGCAACAGACTCAAGAGGTCTGGATTTTAGTCTTAGTTCTGCCCTTGATTTGTTCAATGACTTGCTGCAAGTCACTTAGCCTCATTTGTGATTTTTTTTCTTATCTGTGAAATTAAAAATTGATAATAGCTAAAGTAGCTTATAATACCAAAATTCTTTGACTCTAAAACAGAAGGCAAAAATGAAAAAAACCTAAAACCAAGCCCTTCCAATCCATCTTTGATTGAAGTTGCTTGTTCCTTTATTTGAAAACCACTAATCGAGCAAGCAATGATGAGGAAAGTTCTTAGGAGTGGCTGGAATCAGCTGAGTGCTGTGGCACATTCCTATAACGGTAGGAACTTGAGTCCCTAAGGCAAGGGGATCACAAATTGGAGACCAATCTCAGCAACTTTGTGGGGAGCCTCTCTGAATGACCACATGCCCCCCAGTCCTGAAGTAGGGGGCTCTGACCAATCACTACATATCATGATGATTTGGGCATTGTCCCAGCTCTGATAGAGAGGCAGGCCTTCAGGTGGAGGTGTTAACCACAAGGGCTGAGTTACACTCACCTGTCCCTTGTAACCCTGCCCCTTCTGGCCTTCTTTGGATACAACTTTCTAAGAACAAGAGACCCCCCAGTAAAAGCTCACTTCCAAACATGCTCACTTTCTCTCACCAGCCTCTGGTGACTTCCTCTTGCTCTTCCTCTTGGGGAGCCTAAGGCTGAGAGTGGAGAAGCTGTCCTGAAGCTTGTGTAAAGGTAAATTGTGTCTGTGTTTTATCTTAAGTTCTACTGCCTGCACAGGTCAGGGGCAGCCCAACTTAGCAAAATAAAAAGCGCTAAGGATGAGGATGTAGTTCGGTGGTAATGTGCCCTGGGGTTCAATTCCTAATACCACTGCCCCAACACACACACACACACACATACAAGTGGCCCGAGTCAACAGCAGGGAAACTTCCTTTTCCATTATTCTCCCATAATTGCAGGATGCAAAAATTTCTGGAAACAGAAATGTCTCTCTTCCGACACACAAGAGAGTCTGTTGGAACTCCTCCTAAGGGAAAGGATTTTAAAGCCCTACTAGAACACCTATTAAAAGACAGGGACCTCATGGGGGTAGGAAAGAAGATGGAATGACATGAACATCACAAGCCCACTTCAACTTCTCTCGTCCCTATTTAAGAAGCTGGAGACACAAATGGTGTGAATATACCTTGTACAACCAGAGATATGAAAATTTGTACTCTATGTGTAGTGTGAGTTGTAATGCATTCTGCTGCCATATATAACAAATTAGAATAAAAAATTTATTTTAAAAATTTTAAAAAGGTCACAGAAAAAAAACACCTATGATCACCTTGATCTTGGGTTTCCAGCTTCAATAAAAGTGAAAAAAAAATAATAAAGACAGGGACCTGATTTTCAGTGTAAAATTCGCCCAAATCCACTAGCACCTCTTATCTGACACTGAAAAAAAATTAAGTTTCAAATTTCTGGTTACACTCTAATATCCAGCTTAAATAACCACAATTCTTTCTCGTGGAAAATTTGACTCTTTGAAGGCCCTCCCTTCTCTACATTCTTAAATAATTTAATATGTCTCTACTATAATACTTCCTAATCTAATACGGATCACCTCTTTTCAACTAACCTTGAAGAGAAGAACAATATGTGATCTAGTTTTTTTCAACTATTAAATGAAGATGGCGATAACAATACTTTATAGAATTCTGGTGATGAATAAATGAGTTAATACTTGGGAAAGAGAACAATGCCGGTTTGTAAGCATTCAGAAAGCGGTAACTGCTCTTCAGTTACTACTGAATCTGTCTTCGTGGAGTACCTATTCCGCTGCTCCAAATATTCGACACGCACATCGCTGTGAACTGGCAGAGCAAATCATGTTTTTACTTAGGGAATTAAGTGTATACTTAGGGAATTTTTTTTTTTTTTTTTTTAATATAAGAGCTCGGAAGTTGCCTCTAGGCAGGCTTAAGTACGTACAGATGAAAGCCAGGATCCGACTTCCGGCCAGGTGCTCTGAAGGCCTCCTCCCGCCTTCCTCACCGCAAGCGGACTTGGTCATGGTGGGGGAAGCTTACGGTTAGCGGCCCAGGACTGACCCCGCTGCAGCGGACAGCCGAAACTACTCGCCGCCACGCTGGTCACCCGAACTCCCCAGCTGCCGGAAGTCATCCCACGACCCTCCCCCGGAGCGACGTCACCATCCCGCGCCATTTCCGCTCTGGAAGAACGCGGCGAGTTCCGGCCTATGGTTCTTCCCGACGGAGCCTCGGGTTCCGTGCTCTGCCCTTGAGTCACGGCTCCGAGAACAGCCCAGAAGCCCACTTCAACTTCTCGCGTCCCTGTTTAAGAAGCTGAACGGAGGAGAACACGGAGATGGACCACAAGAGGCTCTTACTGCATCATTTCACCCTGCAATCCTGTCACATGTCTGCCTACATCACCGTCGTCTAGGGATTCTCCTGACTTTCTCCTAGCTGTCTTCAGTTTTCCTCACATGTAGTCTCACCTGCCAGAAAGTAGGAACCCCAAGCATCTTACTGGTTAGTTTATTTAATAAGGGCTCTGCTTTGCTTTGGGCTTAAATCCCAGGTTTTCGGTGTGTAAACAGGAGGCAAGTTAGTTTGTATTTCTTTGCCTGCTTCCTCATTTATAAAACAACAATGGCAGCAAATTCAGAGTTGTCGCGAGAATTAACGATTAATACATGTAAATTACAAGAACATCTGGCACTTAACTACCACCTTTCTCAAGTCCCTTCTCCATTCCGTTGTTCTGCCTTGGCGTCAGTGACCTTTCCAACCCCCCAAAATAGCATTCCCATTTTCTTCAGCAAACCTTCAGATCTTGATGGTGCTCATTCAGAAAATATTTGCACACATGGGCTCATCCTCACATGTATCCCAGTGATGGAATTTATGGGTCGCAGAACAACTGATTCACTTCCATGCAAATGCGCAGAACAGTGTTGTATCATATCCATAGTGTGCAGAATATGGTATTGAACTTAATAAACACCAAAATAAATGAATGTGATGCAGCAAAGAAGATATGTTGAAATTCCAGACGCCCAAACAGAGCCCTTTTAGAAGACTGAAATTAAGAGTGGAGGCCGGGTGGGGCGCATGCCTGTAATCCCAGCAGCTCGGGACACTGAGACAGAAGGATTGTGTCTTAGCAATGGCAAGGCACTTAACAACTCAGTGAGACCCTGTCTCTAAATAAAATAAAAAATAGGGCTGGGGATGTGGCTCAGTGGTTGAGTGCCCCTGAGTTCAATCCCCAGCACCAAAAAGAAAAAAATCGTGGAGGTGCTACAGACTGAGGCCACCACTAATTCTCTCAGGTAAAAGGAGACCCTCTGTAGAACTGTCAAGCACTCCTAGTATTTTATCAAGTGTCAACATTCTCAGCACTTTGGTATGGCAGAGCAAGTTCTTCCCCACAGTCCTAATATGCCATAGGCAAGAAAGCCCGGGTCTGGTCACTTTTCACTTATCTTTTGGGCTTCAAAGAATCTAAATCAGCAGGCTCCTCTGTATGGAAATTAAGCCTGTAGTGGGGCACACTCAATTGAGCAGTACATTAGAATCAGTATTCTAGGGCTTAAAAGCATTTGGGGCTGAACTTCTTTTAATGAGGTGAGAAAAGGATGGTAAAGATGGATGCCAAAAATATTCCACCCAATTAAAAAAAACCCTGGCCCTGATGTGGCCATAGGATGCAGGGAAATGAAACTGTGTCATCTAGTCAAGGCTAGGAGTTTTGCCTTATGTGGCAAGTAGGGAGGGGTTAAATGCAAAATCAAATTTGGAGGGCAAAAACTGCTGATCTTATAGAGTGAGTTTCTCCTATCCTCCAGATGAGGGGATAGGATGGAGCCCTCAGTGGCCAGTTACCTAATGGATAAAATAAAGAGGTATATGGAACAGAGGTAAGACAAAGAGAAATGTGAATGAAAAAAGGACACTGCAATTTTACATTTACATGACACTGCTTATGTAGCTTTGGGAAAGGCCAATTGCATATTTTATCTTCTGTTGTTCAAAGGATTTGATGTAGCCCCATCCTTCTGAAGTCATTAAATTTTAAAGAACTAAGAATAAGCAAGAAAATCTATCTATCATCCTAAAGACCTAGACAAGCCATGAGCTCCAGAAACACTTCTACTTTGGGATTTCTCAATTACAAGTGCTCTCATACCAGACCAGCATTACTCTTCAGTTCCTGTTTACCTTTTTAGTTCATGGATATTACAGATGATGTACGTGTCTCTCCATCTACATACATTCTTTTTTCTTGTGATAGAACTTTATTTAATTTGTAATAAACTTCCTTGGCTGCAAACTATTCTTATTATGGAGTCCTCTACATAATTCAAAATTCAAATTATATATATATATTATATTATATTATAATATTATATATAGAGAGAGAGGTCAGAATTCTTGCTCATGGCAAACACTTAAAAGACACATACACTCACATTATCTCCTTTCTGCTGATACATAGGGACTTAAGTTACAATGGGCAGACTGGCTGGAGAAATGTCTAACTCAGTATTTTGGTTGAACTCAACAAGTATTTACTGAGTAATTTTCAAGTGCCAGTTACTGTGGATACAAAGATGAATATCACATTGCCTGAGCCCTGGTGGACTGTACAGTTCAGTGGGAAAAGAAAGGTTTGTAAACAACCCATTATCATGTAAGATGACAAAACGATAAAAAGTATAGAATACAGAATAAAAATTGTGAGGTTAGAGGCAGTTTTATGTTGTCACTTGAGCACATTGATGAATAATGCATACAAACTCTCCAGGAAAGCCAAAGCAAGAAAGGGAGGCAACAGAAATATTATATGCAAGAATGTACCAGATTACAGTGGCAATGCTGCAGAACTAAAGAAATCTGCACCATCAAGCAGAATGTACTGGACAACAAATGGCAGCTGAGGATGGAGACGTAGTCATGAGATGAATGAGCAGCCTCAGATGTTTCTTTAGAGGGCTAGGACTTTATTCTAAGAGAAATTAATAAGGCATACAATTAGGATTAGAAAAATCATCTAGAAGAAAAATGAAAGATGGCTTTGTGGTGGTAGAAATTGAAAGACTATTTAGAAAAACTGAAAATAGTCTCAAAAATAACCTGGAGAACTAGACTAAAGGGAGATGGCTTCTAGATTTAGGACATAATGTCAACAGGAGTTGGACTAATATGAAAACTGAATAAAAGAAAAGGTTGAAGGGGATGGCAATTTTTAGGTTTAGGGACACACTGAAAAGACAAGGCACATTTAAGGGCCAACAACTGAAAATAAAATTAGGGGCAGTTATGTGTAAATGTGAGAATATGGGCTGAGGGCAGTGGAAAGATGATGAAATCTTTTTCTATTTCCCCATGAAATAAAAATGTGCAGACTATAATTGTCCAAAGACTAAATATTCAAGGTCATATCCATTCCATTTTAGAAAATCTTTTTCACCAGAATTTAAAATATAAGAATATATATAATTAATATAATAATTTACCAAATATTTAATAAACTATGTACCAGCATTACTTCTATAGTGTTATTTTTCATTTAGGAAGTATAAACACATTGATATTTACTTTCAGTAAAATATATATTTTCATGAGCATAAAATATTCAGAAATATTTCATAGGGTTATTTTTTTGCAAACAAGGTATTAATTTCCTCAATTATGATTTCATCTGTTGTAGGTCTTCAGAACATAAACTTCACAGCTAGAGAGGAAAAAGCAAATATGTTACTTGTATCACATTCCTATTAACAGTTATGAATGGTTACACTGATGCTTGCAAGACAGAAGTTCTGGATATATCTGCAGTTACAAATAACTAAGCATTCCAGAATCAACTTACTTTAGGTGATTTTTATATTCATATTTTAAAAATTATATAAGCTTCAGAACTTAGGAAATTATTTCAAATACTGCTCAAAGTCCTTAATCTTATGGAGCTCAATTTCTGGGTGGCAGTTAAGTACATGAAAGGGACTGAGGAAATAATGGGTAAACTGTAATTTCAGCAATAAACTGTTATTTTGATTTACAGGGATTTAGAATTCTTTCCAAATTCATTGACAAATTCCAACACTCTATTAAGGACTAGCCCAGGAGTCTGAAACTCCAGCCAGCATAAAAGGCTGTCTTCTTTCATCACTAAAGCTTTCTCCTAAAGGCCAATACCCAAGTCCCTTTTGTTAGTCATAGTGGGTCCCTCTACACTAGTTCCTGTGAACCAGTGGCCTAGCCAAACTTTTAACACAGAGATGTACTCCTTAGGACAAGCAAGGTTATATATACATATATGGCTTCCTCAGACACATTCAGGCTTTCTATTCTGAAGCCTCTTATCACTATTAGTCCACAACAGACCACTTCTCTCCTAAACTAGTATTCTTCTGTGACAGAAGTTGGATTTTCCTTTCCCTTCCCCTGAGCAGACCTGTCTTTCAATAAAATGGCAAACTCTCTTTGTCTTCTATTTTCTTCTTAGCTTCATGTCACCCACAGGCTTAAAAGCATCAGAAAGATCTTTCTCACCCCAATGAATGTCATCTTCAACAGAACATCTGTACAGATCAGCCCAGTTTTGGCCACATCCTGTTATTTGGTTGAATGAATGAATATAGGTTCTTTTTTTTCCCCCACTTGTTTCTGTATCCCACTCACAGGACTACTTCTACAGATCAGGGAGCCTCCCTATCATGGAATGGTCACAGCTGCCTCAAACATCTGGAAGTTAAACCTCAGAACTATATCAGATTGCTGTCACTTCCACATCAGCCACTGTACTTAGGTGACAAAGTCAGAAGGCTGGGTGGAGTATGGTAAAGGAAACACAAGTGCTAACTTAACAAATGTCTGCCCTTTTGGTGTAGTCATATGGAGAGAGGAGTGGTAATCTGCCAGCTTTATCTGAAAAACTGTTTTTTCCTTTTTACCCAGTATTCCAAGATGTCCACCTGGAGTAAGTTCTGCATCCTCCAGGTTCCCACTTCCACGTGAGAAGAGCAGCCAAGTCTCATCTTCCCTATGTGCCCCTCTCCTCCCAGCCAGATTCTTGGGTACTCTTTCTAGAGAAACCATCATAAGCTAAATGCCAGGATTAATCACCACTGTGAAGTTTCTGATGTCTGAAAAGGACTGAACTATGTCTGAAGAATTTTCCACATTTGATGCATTCATATGGCTTCTCACCAGTGTGAATTCTGTAGTGTTCACTAAGGTGTGCATATTTGCGAAAGGTTTTTTCACATTCACTACATTTATAGAGCTTCTCACCAGTGTGAGTCCTATGATGTTCCGTAAGAGATGAGCTATGAGCAAAGGCCTTCCCACATTCTTTACATTTATAGGGCTTCTCCCCAGTATGAATTCTCATATGCTGAGTGAGGCAGGTATTCTGATTAAAGCCCTTGCCACATTCCTTACATTTATAGGGTTTTTCTCCAGTGTGACTTCTCTGATGCCGAATAAGGCAAATGCTCTGGATGAAGGCTTTGCCACATTCGCTGCATTTGTAGGGTCTTTCCCCTGTATGAATTCTCTGATGCTTAGTGAGAGGGGTGCTCTGAGTAAAAGCTTTGCCACATTCCTTACATTTATAGGGTTTTTCTCCTGTATGAATTCGCTGGTGTTTAATAAGAGATGGACTCTGGCAAAAGGTTTTACCACACTCCTTACATTTATAGGGTTTTTCTCCAGTATGAATTCTCTGGTGCTGAGAGAGGTTTGCCTTTGTTTGAAAGGTTTTCCCACATTCATCACACTTATGTGGCTTTTCCCCAGTGTGAATTCGCTGATGTTGCATAAGATTTGAGTGTTTACGAAAAGAAGAGCCACATTCATTACATAAATAAGGTTTCTCACCTGTGTGAATTCTCTGATGATGTATAAGGTGTGTATTCTGACTGAATGCCTTTCCACATCTATTACACTTATAGGGTTTTTCTCCGGTGTGAATTCTCTGATGTTCAGTAAGATGTGAATGATTGCGGAAAGAATTCCCACATTGATTACATTTGTAAGGTTTCTCTCCAGTGTGGATTCTCTGATGCTGAGTAAGAAATGATCGACATCGAAAGGCCTTCCCACATTGCTCACATCCATATGGTTTCACTCCAGTGTGAATTCTTTGATGTTGAACAAGGAATGAGCTACGACTAAAAGCTTTCCCACACTCTTTGCATGCATAGGGTCTCTCTCCAGTATGAGTTCTCTGATGTTGGGTAAGGGATGAGCTCTGAGTGAAGTTTTTTCCACATTCCTGACATAGCCAAGATTTTTTCTGTGTGGAGAGAGTTGAACACTTACTATGGTCTGAAATCTCACTTGTATGTATATTACATGTTTCCCACTGCTGCAGACTGTCTTCTGTAGAAACCCTGAGATGTGTAACAAGGCTTGAGGTCAAAAGCAAGCTTTTCTCAAAATTATATTCTTGACTAAACATTTCAGGGGATGCTTCTCCGTGGATAAAGTTTATTCCCCCAAAACCTCCTGGCCCAGGAGCCTCTTCCCAAGAATTTTCCTTTATGTCCTCACTGGCATATTTTTCTTCCAACATAGAACCCTGCTGTTCATCCTCTTGGAATCTCTTTGCTATTCTCCCTGGTGGATCAATTTGAACAACACCCTGCTTTGCAACAGGTTTGTTCTTCCAACCTAAAAGAAATCACCACAGTAAATATCTCTTTGTGTCTGACAGAGCTGGTCGCTGAAACTGTGGGACCCCAACTTTCACAGGTCTCAGTAATGGCCTATGAGTATAGAATAATAAAAGCAAGCATGGCAAATAAGTCAGAGTTGGTAGAGATCTACATTAGGGTAATGTGATCACCACTGATGAGGAACCTCATGGAATGGGCAGCAAGGCACCTGTGAAGTGAGTCAATCACAGGCAAGAGTAAAAATGGAAAATAACAGACACTGCAGAGGCTGAGATTAAACCAAAATGGGTAATGTGGATGGGTTTTATTCAAAAAGTGGATAATGGGAGAATTTTAAAAGGCAAATGCTGGAAATGATAAAGATTTATTGAGTACCAGGAAAAAGGTGGCCCTGGAGATGCTCATCCATACCTGTTCCCAACATTCCTGTGAGAGAGAGTAATTTTATCTCCTGAGCATTAATCTATTTCTCTTCTAAAATTTTCAAACCCTTCCTACTGGGTGGCTATGTCTCATACATTGTCCTATACTCACTCACCTGAACAAGTGTCTCTTTCAGTAGCTTTCTCTTCAGCTCCTTGCATATTCAACAACCACAAATCTTCTCCTTGCTTTGATTAGAAAAGACTTCAGGCTTGGAAAACCACCAACCCTGCTCATGGGGGGAAAATGGTTCCGTTGGCAGATATCATTTTCCCAGCAAACAGAAAAATGAATAACAATTGTTGTTTGGGGAAACTAATAACACACACAATACCTCTCAGGATAGCAGTGTGACTATTTCAGCAAAAATTGGGGTTGGCATGCAGCCATCTAGGTTCACAAACACCATTTTTCAGCTGTTCAGGAAGTGGTAGACTCAGACAGACTGTCCAATGCTCAAGCACTTGATGAATAAATCCAAATGTTATTTTTTACCTTAAATTATAAAGACAAAGATTAGACAGATATGAATATTCATGTCACTTAGTGCTCTCTGTTCATTATACAATAATCTTTACTAAAAGTCAGTTAATATAATCATAAGCTGCACAGGAAAATGGCTTCATGCAAAGCCTAATGCATTAGATCTGTTTCATTAATTTCCACCATATGTCAATTAACCTGGATCATGCCTAGGGATCTCTAATGCAAACTAAAAATATGCTGATTGTCCTTTCTTCTAGATGTTATATCAATGAAACAATTTTTTATTCAAGCAGGCAGCTCAATATGAGCACATAACGATCTTTATTTTATTTTTATGTGGTGCTGTGGATCGAAAACCAGTGCCCCGCGCATGCCAGGCGACAGCCTTACCACTTGAGCCACATCCCCAGCCCCCTCAATATGAGCACATAAGTTGCTCTTTAAAAGAAAAAAAAAAAAACTTTAATTGTGAAATTCCTGTTTTGAGTTTTGAATGTTTTTTTTTTTTTTAAAGAGAGAGAGAGGGAGAGGGAGAGGGAGAGAGAGAATTTTAATATTTTTTTTTTAGTTATTGGCAGACACAACATCTTTGTTTTGTATGTGGTGCTGAGGATCGAACCTGGGCCGCACGCATGCCAGGCGAGTGCACAACCACTTGAGCCACATCCCTAGCCCGAGTTTTGAATGTTCTTAAGAAGATCATTTGTAGGCTTTCCTGGTTCTCTTTCAGAGGAGGAACATAACAGGGCACACAATCCTAAAGAGGTATCACACAATCCTAAAGAAACTCAAACAGCAGAGTAGAATTTGAGAGTAATCAGTGCTAGACACTGAGGGGTTTGGGGGAATAGTCAAATAATGCCCTTGCCAGTCTTGAACTTGTTATCATATCTAAACAAAGAAAATTAAATCAATAATTTCAAAAAAGGGAATTAACAAAAGTGAAAGTATAGGGTACTATGGAATATAGGAAATATAGGAATATAGGAAACCAAGCCTCTGTTAAAGAGACAAATAGGAACTAGACAGGAGTATACTATATTTACTAATATAGTAAATAAACTATATCTGAAACTAAACATAAGATTCCTAAGGAATCAAGCACAAAACTTTGAAAGAATGAAAAATACTCAGTACAGCTAAACTGTTATGCACTAGAAATCAGATAGAAAGCCTTAGGGCAAGGAAAGCCCAGATCAAACAGAATCCTGCAAACCATTTAAGGATTTAACCCTAAAGTGAAGAGAAAGTCACAAAAGATTTGATAAAATATATGATTCAATCTACTATTGTATAAAAACATTCCTCTGCCCACAGCATGGAAAGAGTGCATGCAAAGGGTAGAGGGTGGGAGTGCATGGCTGCGAGTCTCTGTGAGGCTGTTTGAATATGCAGAAAGGGCACCGGACAAACTATAAGACAGAATCATCAGGACTGGATGAGTATTGTGGGAAGGAGGTGAGAAAGATAAGTCAAGAATAATTGGCAAGTTTATGGCTTCAATGATGATAGTGACATACAGTGAAGTGGGAACACTGAACTGGGGAAGAAAAAGATACATTTAGTTTTGAAATGTCTGAAGGAAAAGTAAAACATATCTGGAATAGAGGAGAGAGGTATGAGCTAAACACTTAACACTGAGAGTGTTCTTTGTTTTGTTTGGTGGTGCTGGGGATCAAACTCAGGGCCTTACACACACTAGGCATATACTTCAACACTGAACACCCCCAGCCCCCTAGAGTTTTTGACATAGAGTAACTGAAATCATGAAAGTAAAGCACAAAATGCCTGCATTCTCTCACCTAGTAATTCTATTACTAGAACTTTCTCATAGAGAAGTTCTCAGAGGAAAACAAAAACTGGAATTTTGTTTCATGTAAAAAAATATCCCCTGCAATGTTGTTGGAGATAATTTTTCTGTTGGTAGACATTGAAGCTTAGCAAATTATGGTACTTCCACTTAGTGGAAATTATAGAAACATAGCAGTAATTAAAACGAAAATATGGACAATTTGGAAAACTACTTATGCAAATATATAAATTAAAATGCAGAATATTAAAATTTCTTCTTGATCTTATTCACACTGATCTTTTTAACAAACATATATGAAGCAAACATATGAAATATGTTTGTTTGGTGAATGTGAATAAGATCAAGAAGGAAAAATAATTACTGTAGTGATACTGAAGTATAAATAATTTTCCCTAAATTCCTCTACTGTCTATATTTTACTTTACTCTTTTAAAAAAAATTCTAACTTAAATATGAGAATTGATATCAAATTGCTATCTGTGATCATCCTTGAGGTATAAAATTGCAATACACTTTTGCTTTAGAGCTGATCTTTTTGTAATATTTGAACATTTTCCCATAGAAATAAATAACATCTATAATCAGATGAAAAAAAAAAGCAAAAAAAATACAATCAGATGGTTCCCAAGATTTTTGTGCATAGATCACATTGTTACTATAATTTTAAAAAACAGGCAAAATACATTGATAGAATATATATATAAGTTACTAAACTGTAAAGATCATAGTTTTAAAGAATATTCATGAGAAAATACTTTTATGTTGAAGCAAATGGATATAAGACACCAATCCAAAAAATATATATATGCATATACTAAGTAAGCTCTGAGTAAACAAATTATTTTTTTTAATATTTATTTTTTAGTTTTCGGCAGACGCAACATCTTTGTATGTGGTGCTGAGGATCGAACCTGGGCCGCACGCATGCCAGGCGAGTGCGCTACCGCTTGAGCCACATCCCCAGCCCAAGAAGTTATTAATACACCAACTTAGCAGAATACACACATTTAAAATAGAAAAGAAAATTCACCAAAATTAATATAGTTATCTCCAGATCAGTAAACAAGTCACTTTACTTTGTAACTTTATACTCTTGTATATACTCAATTTTTGCTTTAGTAAACATAAATTTGTTACTTTTATATTAGTCAGAAAAGTTATTTTTTAAAATTTTTTAGTTGTTGTTAGACCTTTATTTTATTCACTTATTTATATGTAGTGCTAAAAATCAAACCCAGTGCCTCACACATGCTAGTCAAGCACTCTACCACTGAGCCACTGCCCCAGCCCCAGAAAAGTTATTTTTAAAACATGGGTTTCAGCACCAAAGGAAAAAAAAAAAAGAAAAACCCTGAAACAAAATAAAAAAATATCAGATTCAATGGATATGGTAGTGGTCTTCCATTCAGAATGAGATGGAAGTGGACTGGACAGGGAGTCAGAACTTTATCCTGCCATATGAGTGGGTCTACCTGACAGACAGGCTTCTTAAATGAAAAGATAATTGGATAATTTCCATTAAGACATTCCAACTCCAAAATTCTCTGAATCATGGACTAAATGAATTAGTTCTTGTAAAGAATTCATAGAAATATCTGTGACACGGTATGCACACAAGATGTGTTGGATGTTATTTTGATCAAAAAACCTATATAGAAGGAAAGATGACTTGGTGATGACCCCTCTTCTCTAACCATGGATCATCTGAGCTGTTACTATATTGTCTAATTGAGGGGGCAGGGAACTTTTTCTGTAAAGGGCCAGAAAGCATATTAGGCTTCATCAACTAAACTCTCTTTCTGTTGCAATTTCAAAGTTGCCTTTGTTCGAGCTGGGGATGTGGCTCAAGCGGTAGCGCACTCACTTGGCATGGGTGCGGCCCAGGTTCAATCCTCAGCACCACATACAAAGATGTTGTGTCCGCCAAAAACTAAAATAAATAAATAAATAAATAAATATATATATATATATATATATATATTTATATAAATTCTCTCTCTCTTTAAAAAAAAGAGGGAGAAGAACATTATTTTTTTAAAAAGTTGCCTTTGTAATTTTAAGACAGCAATAGACTATATGTAAATAAATGAGCTTGGCGGTATTTCAATAAAATTTTACCAAAAAATATGTAGGCCAAATTTGGCCCATGTCCCTCGGTTGGCTGACCCACAGTCTTATATACTACCTATAAAGGAAAGTACATATGCTTCCCTAAGTGTCTATTGTGGAGTAATCGGATTGTTAGTGAATTTTTTAAAATATTTTTATTTTTTAGTTATAGTTGGACACAATACCTTTATTTTATTTATTTTTATGGGGTGCTGAAGATTGAATCCAATGCCTTGCATGTGCTAGGCGAGTGCTCTACCGCTGAGCCACAACCTCACCCCCAGATTGTTAGTGATTTTAAGATGCTAAAACGATCTATCTGCAGATCTAGGGGAAGACGGATATTATAATAAAGGGCAAAAGGAAAAAGGATCTTTTGGGGAGGGGTAGCAGGGAATGAACTCAGGGGCATTCATTGACTAAGCCACATCCCCAGCCCTATTTTGTATTTTTTTTAGAGACAGGGTCTCACTGAGTTGCTTAGCATCTCGCTTTTGCTGAGGCTGGTTTGAACTCGTGGTCCTCCTGCCTCAACCTTGGAGCTGCTGGGGTTACAGGCATGCGCCACCACTCCCATCATGAGAAAGGATCTTTAATACATCATCTTGCTAATCTAATAGGGAGCTGGCTTCCTTTTCATATCTCTTAAACTATTTCTTCACTGCTACTTCCTTACCCTTCAATAATTACCTAAAGTGGTCTAAGTCAGGTGCAGGGTTTTTTTTAAATACACTTATTTATTTATTTTTATGTGGTGCTGAGGATCGAACCCAGGGCTTCGCACATGCGAGGCGAGCGCTCTACCGCTGAGACACAACCCCAGCCCCCAGGTGCAGTTTTTCAAGAATTTAAAACTGCAATTTCTTCAATAAGACTATAGTGAAATGTACTAGTCTCTGAAACCCTCCTTAGTCTGCCTGTTGGCACTAAATAACACACAGCTGTAGCAGCAATTTGCATGTACCTTTTCTACAACCTTGGGTCACTTAGTAGCAATATGCTCTTGGGCAAATAACCTATTGTCTCTGTTTCTGTTTTCTTTGCTTAAAAAATTACAGATAATATGCAGTTGCGAAGATCAAATAAATTAGAACTGGCTTTTTATACAGTGCTAAATAAATGTGGTTTAAAAATATTATCCAAGTGTAATTATAATGCTTCAATTTTAAAAAGAACCAAAAAATAAAATATCACTCAAACCCACTCATATACATATCTTCCAGCACTAGATTAGAAGCATTTTTCCTTTGGGGAAGCTACAATTCCACTTACGGAGTAATCTGATTGATTATTCCTTGTTCCTGAATTCCATGAATGTTTGGTGATAATGGATTGCAACATTTTGTTGGAAAACAAACGTTGCACACAAGCTGTCACATAACTCCCTGTCAACTCTGAGCCTGGTGAAGAACACAGGGCACCGACTGACTACTTGACAGTGCAACGTTAGAGATCAAGAGGCAGCCTCTGTACTCTCCAGGATTAGAACTTAGGTCCTGACACTTCCCACTTAAGTGCGGTTTACACTACGAAGACGGTCCCTAAACAAGATTCTTGGTTGTAGAATAGGCTGGGGTTAGAGACTGGTATGGGGACCGAGAATTCTGAGCCCCAGGCCTTCGTTTTCCGACATGGTTATGAGCTCTCCATCATTCACATCCCATTCATTCATCATTTATTCATACATTCACTGTCATCTTCTTAGGTTTATCATCTGTATTGGACACTTAGCTGGGCTCTGGGCTTTGTGGTGCTAGTGGTCAGACTGTAGGCTGGACCCGGCCAAGAAGCCCGGGGTGCCCCGGGTTCCAGGCTGCACGCGCAGACAGCAATCCCAGGAGGAAGCTCCGGCCGGCCGCCCCCAGCCACTGCGCGCCGAGACCTCTCCGTTCCCCTCTCCGGACCCGTGCCGCTCACCGTGAGATCCCGGGGCTCCCGCTGGGCGGTGTCTACGGTCTCAGGGGCTTGTGCAGACCCGGGAAACTGGGTTCCAGTCTCGGACCAGAAAAATGGTGGCGCGGTCGGTAGTGCGTTAGCTGAGTTCTTGCACATCTTCGACTGCCTTTCTAGGAATTGGGAGGATCATCTCTATGGTATCCTGGAGAAGGCGCGCTCTCAGAGACTAGCCTGCAAGCTCAGCTTGTTTCCCTTCAAGCCCAGCCACGTTCCTGATGTCTCCCTAAAGATTAAGTCCGGCTGGAACACATACTGCAAAAAAATTATAAAGGGCGGTGTTAGGGGGCTGGGGATGTAGCTCAGTGGTAAAGTGCTTGCTTTGCATGCAGAGGTCCTGGGTTTGATCCTCAGCACCACCAAGTAAATAAATATATATATATATATATATATATATATATATATATATATATATATATATTAAATCAAAGGGCGGTGGGAAGGATGAAAAGGTTCCTGGATAGAAGTTGGAAGGGGCACTCTCAGCATTGAGCTATTTTAAGGAGCATATTATATTATCTGCTTAAAATAGCGCCTCCAGAGGGCTGGCCTAGCATGCACAAGGCGCTAGGTTCAATCACCAGCATCACAGTACACACACACACACACATACACACACACACACACACACCAATTAAGAACTGCGAATGCTCCTGGTATGTTAGAATAAAGGACAAACTCCGAAATTGGGACTACAAAAAAAAGACCTCAGATCAACATCTCTTATACATGTATTCTGCTCTAACATTGAATTCCCCTTGGCACCCTGAAATCCCTATCCTGTTCCTGATCCTCAATTGTTTTTTCCAGGGGTTGCCTTCTGGAATATTCGCCCTCTCTTCTATCTAATCTCTTCCACCTCAGCCATCTAACTCATATTGCTTCTTTAAAACCCAATGCTAATCTTGACATGACCACCTTGGCTGTTGCCTTCACTGGTATTCACAGTCCAGTCTAGTTTGTATGGAATTAGTGGGTGATAACTGTAGGCAGGTGGGGTGTAACTGAAGGAGATTGGTCACAAGGCATGTGCTCTGAAAGGATGAATTTAAAAATATAAAAATTTTCATATTCTTTATAATATAAAATATATTGTACTTCCTATGAGAGGGATTTCTAATGGTAATTTAGTTTTCCTTCTTATATAAAGAAGCAACATACAGCTTTATATACAGCATATTTAGATGTTGTTACCAAACTGAGCATACACTTCCTCCCCTTTTACTTCCTGTTGAAACCTCATTTGGTTTAGGTATTTGCATCTCTTCCATTCAGCCATGAACACCATAGAAATCTCAACTTCGTTGGTCTCTTGATTTATGTAAGAACAGTAGAATTCCTCTTGCCTATGACTGTCTCAAGAATGGGCAAATGACAATTAGATTTTGCATTTTGATAAAACGCCCCAAGATTTAGTGGACTAAACAATGAACACTTTTGCTTCTACTAATTCAGTGAGTCAACTAAGGGGTGGGTTTTTCTAGTCTGGAGTGTTTTAGGATGGGTTGTTTAGGATGAAATGGCCTGGATTACATGTCTTGTCACTGACAATCTGGTTGGTTGGGGGGGTTCATCAGTTGGGAACGCTTGTCAGTGCTCCATTCTGGGCTTTGTAATATGGTAGGTAGCCTCAAGAGTTCCTAGAGTGGCAGAAGAGAGCAAGCCCCAGTGGCACTTTGTCAGCCTCTACTTGCAACAGTTTTCCCTGGACAAAACAGTTCACATGCTGAGCCTATGTTCAGGGGATAGAGAGGAGAGTCTGGTATTATGCTAGCTTTTTGTTACTCTGACCAAAAAACCAACTGGGCCAAAAGCAACTTAGAGTTGTTTCATTTTGGCTCATAGTTTCAGAGATTTATTCCTTAGTCAGTTGAGTCCATTACTCTAGGCCCAAGGTGAGGCAGAAGAGCAGGGTGGAAGGACATGGGGGAGAAGTGCTGTTCACCTCATGGTGGCCAGGAAGCAAAGAGACAGGAAGGGGTGCAGGAAAGATGCATCATTCCGGGTGCATGTCCCCAGTGATCCACTTCCTTCAGCTACATACCACCTGCCTACAGTTATCATCCAGTGAGATCATTCAAACAAGGATGGTCCTTGGGACAATTCTGCATTAACACAGAAGCTTTTGGAGGACACCTTGTATCCAAATCCAACTACTTATTGTGAAGAACTACAAGTCTGTGAACATTAGTACACAGAGGTGTGAAGAATATGTAGCCATTTTTAAAATCTTTCCAGGACATAACATATATTGCATTTTGTACTTAGGAAAGGGAAAGGAGATTTCTTCCTTTTTTTCTTTTCTTTTTCTTTTTTTTCTTTTTTTTTTTGGGTAGCAGGCATTGAACTCAGGGGCACTCAACCACTGACCCACATCCCCAGCCCTATTTTGTACTTATTTAAAGAGAGGGTCTCACTGAGTTGCTTAGTGCCTCACCGTTGCTGAGGCTGGCTTTAAACCTGTGATCCACCTATATAGGCCTCCAAAGCCTTTGAGATTACAGGCATGCACTACCAAGCATAGCTGAGAAAGGAGACTTCTGGCAACGATGTTCAACATTCTGAAATAACATTCCAAAAGCAATTGTCTCTTGCAGCAAAGTTATTATTGGCTGTAAGAACCAGAACACTGTCACCATGTGAAAAAGTGTATATACTGAAAAAGTACATACAAACAAGGATTTTGAGACCATCATGCATCTCTCCCTCTTGAGGACACCCACAGTCTATTTTTGAGTTTGTACCCCTTTGCTGTCCTTAAAATCTTTGTTTGTACCTTGATTACTGACAACTCCTGAAATTATTTTCTGTGGCAAACATGGAGAACTTTCCTTGGGCCAGACACAGTACCTCATATCTATAATTCGAGAAGCTCAGGAGGCTGAGGCAGGAGGATCTCAGCAACTTATCAAGGCCCTAAGCAACTCAGCAAAACCATTCAAAATAAAAAATATAACAAGGGCTGGGAATGTGGCTCAATGGTTGAGTGCCTCAGTTCAATCCTGGTGCCAAAAAAAGAAAGAAAAAAAGAAAAAGAACTGCCTGGGGGCTGAGGACATAACTCGTCATTGATAGAGTGCTTGCCTACCAAGTACAAGGCCCTGGGTTCAAAACAAAACAAACCTGCCTGGGGCCCAGTTGAGATCCCCTTCTCTTTGGAGGAATCTCAGAGCCCTGTCTGGTGACAAATTGGTAATTTTGGTGATCTTCAGGAACTCAGAAATCTAGCCCACTTTCTTAGTTAACCTGGGATGTCACCAAAAAAAAAAAAAAAAAAAAAATAGACTGGGATGCTTACTGCTCAACCCCAGGACTGCAAAGTCCCCAAAGTATTTTCCAATCCCAAAGAAAGGACATGGAGCACTCAATGGAGAGGTTTTAGACATTTTATTACTCACTCCTCGGTGGTGGCAGGCCACAATGCCATGGAGGGCCATTCTGTGCCTACAAGCTGAGGGAATATATATATGATAGGTGGCATGCCCACCTTGAGGGTAGACTTCCTTCAGACGTTTTATGAGTTCATTCCTAGGTCACTCTCTTTCCTAATGATTGGAAGTAAGGGAAGTGGCCCCCTCCTGACTTCCCTTGTTACCACATTCTTTTAGAGACCTAACTCATTGCAAGCTTTCCAGACACTGATTAGTGTTTAACCCAACACTTAGGATATTGGAAATGTCTTTTCTCATAATTCTGGATGCTGGAAAGTCCAAGATTAAGGTGCTGGCCGATTTTGTTTCCTGGGTTGTAAATGGCCACCTTTGTCTGGCAGGGAAAGAGAAACAGAAAAGAAAGGAGGAAATACAAGCTCTCTGGTATCTCTTCTCATGAGAACACTATTTCCATCATCAGCCCCCTGCCCTGATAACCTCAACTAACCTAAATTTCATTCCAAAGGACTTGTCTCCAAGTAACCTCACACTGGGGGTTTGGGCTTCAACTCATGAATTGAGGGAAGAGACACAATTCAGTCCCCAGCACCATCTAAAATGATGTGAAGTGTCATATCTAAGGTTTGGCAGGGTGGTGAGCTTGAATAAGCCTGTTTCCCTGAGGAATCTGTGGAGCAGAGCTACTGTGCCAACCCTGGGTTGCCTTTACATTTTTCAGAATGAAGAGACATAAATTTCCACCTTCATGTGCCATGGTTATTTCTTATTCTCAAACTAACTTAATCTTAAACTGATACCACTACTTGAGAAAACAAATTGCCTGGTGAGCCTGGAACTGTAGAGCACAGGTAGCTGATGTTCATGATGAAGGTCTCCAAGCCATGAACGTTGATGCACTATTTCCTACTACACCAGCCAGGAGGACCAGTTATTTATATCATTTGGTTAGGGGACAAGATGCTCTAGCCTGGATGAAAGACCCTCTGACAAATGTTGGCTATTTAAGCTACATTGTTCCAGGACTCTCTCCAAACCAGGGACACCCAAAGGTTTTTACTGTTGCCCCACCTGATACTTACCCACTGAGGGCTGACTCCCTCCTCAGTAACCCTCTTGAAAGTACTGCCAAGTCCATCCGTGTTGTGGACTGTGATACCCAGAGGCCAGACTCTGCAGTCACTCATTTTGCCTGTGTTCCAACCCATTTTCCACCATTTAATGCCTACCTGTGGGCCATCTTCCTAACCTCTGCCTTATTGACCCTGTCTGTAAAACTGAAAATCTTCCGTAGGGGCATTGTGTGGGTTAAGTGAGTAAAATATATAAAACAGTCACATAGAGTAAGTGTGCCCTGTAACTGCCATGTGACATAAACAGCTATAGCTTGGTGTGGTAGCATGTACCCGTAGTCCCAGCTTGCCGGGAAGCTGAAGTAAGAATGCTTGAACCCAGGAATCTGAGACCAGCCTGGGCAACCTAAAACCCTTTCTTAAAATAAATAAATAAAATCGCTTTAATTATTAATTTGCTTTCCTGCTGAGACATGGCCCAATAGCATTTCTGCCAGAAACTCCAGGGATAACCTATAAGGCCAGAGAAACTACTGCTTTCCTTTATAGAAGGCTGTGGGAACTGTGCCATTTCAAGCCATAACAGCCTCCAGTTTCAGGCCTGTCAGGGGAGGCTCAGTAAGCACTGCAGCCCCTCTCAGCTCTGGAAGGCTGGTGCAGGGCAGGGCTGGGCGAAGTGGAGAAGCCACACAACATCCAACCTGCTCTTTAGAAAGGTCATGGCAGTGTTATCAAGAGGGGTCCACCTTCTCCTAGAATTACATTTCCTGAGACATCCTCTCATGGCCCTGGACCAAGAGGTCACAGATTCATTTGTCTCCTTCCTCAACACCATGACCCTTTAGACCATACTCTAAAACAGATCCTACCCCTTGGGACCCGAACTATGCCTTCACCTTCCCCTCCATGACCTCTTTCTTATCCCCTCATCAGCCAAGGCCTCTGCTTAGGCTCTAGAAGGAGCAGCAGCTCAGTAGCCCTCTCAAGGACATGGAGGCCCAAATGTAAGGCAATTGGCAGGAACTGCACTCACATTACACTTTGGAAGTAAAAAATGTTCTCCCCGTCAGGTAAGGCTTGGGTTTCTTTTACCCATGCTTACCCTGACTCCAGCAGGCAAATGGCAGGCCAGTGCAACAGGGAGCCTTATAAGGGCTGTGAAAGTTTGCAGCCCTTATTGCATCCCAGTCAGACAGGTTAGAGATTTTTCCTGATTGGAGGTAAGGAGCAGGGCTATCCCACACTGCCCTAGTTCCTACCACGAGGTTTGAAAGAACAATCTTGCCCTCAGCAGGATGGCCTGGTTCATGCCCTGCTGACCCAAGGCCAGAGAAAGCAGCTGGATAGGACCCAGGTCCCAGAGGAAGCTGCCCTTTTCCCTTCTTCCTCTTCCCATCCCCTAGCCACTCCTCCAAGCTGTTACATCTTATCCCAAGTCTCTATTCTTCCCCTACATGGCCCCATCCCCAACACTCCTCCCCACTCTATCCCCAACCTCTGCAAGGTGCAGCCTCCTCCCTCCCCTTCCCTCCCCTCCGCACCTCAGGCTCACCTGTGCTGCATGTGGCCTGCAAGTGTATCCATGGCTCCATGAGCCCGTGTGGGAGGGCAACTGTAAGCTTCTGGCTGGCAGCTCTAGGGAGCCAGCTTCATCTTTGTGGTCCTACTCTTTCTCCTGCTGCATCCCTGAGAGGTGGGAGGAGGCTGAGAATACCCTAGTTCTTACTCCACTGATTTCCTGGTGGACTTATTGAAGGATCAGACAAAGTCACGGTGGAATGTATCACTCTGAGAAGGTAACTCTTTGATTTGTCATTAAACCTTTTTTGTGTGCAGTGCTGGGATGCAACCCAAGGCTTTGATGTGCGAGGCAAGTCCCCTAACATTGAGCTACACCATCTGCCCAATAAACCAGAGAAAAATATCAGTGACACATACACCAGGTAAGAGTAATTTCTTTACTATATAGAGAACTTGTACAAAGCAGTCTTTAAAAGGACAAACAACAAGAAAAACTGCTAAAGAGCAGAAGTAAGCAATTCATAGAAAAAGAAATACACATGTGGGTTTCAAACATGGGATATGATAACTAACTTCACTTGTAACTAAATGCAAATTAAAACACAAGAGCATCTTTCATTTATGAGATAAGACAATTCTCTCATAGAGGACTCAGAAACTGGGGATTTTCATATACTTAATTAGGAACTGCATTCCCAATTTCTATTGAAATACCAAATGCACCTGCCCTTCTATCAATTTATCCTGCAGATAAGTCCCACACATACCAATGACAGTATGCAGGGATATTCAGCACAGTATTGTTTGTAAGAGCAAAAGTCAGAAAAGAACCTACCAACAACAGAGCACTCTATATGAATAATGGGATATCCAAACCATAATTGGAGATCACATAACAATGAAAATAAGAATGAGGTAGATTATATAGGCCAATAACAAACCATCTCCAAGACATGTTAAATGTAAAAAGCAAATTATAGACATTATGCAACCTAAGCTCCCGTTTGCGATCTTTAAAGAAGGGAATACTAAACACAGTAAACACATGGTCATGGCCAATCTCTCTGGAGGGATGCTCAAGAAATTTAACAATGGTTATCTCTGGGATAGGAGACCAATTGTCTGGACTGGGAAGGAATCTTACTTTTCTTTTATTCTTTTGTACCATTGATCTTTTTACCATAGGCAAATATTACACTCTCACTTGTTTTAATTTTTTTGGTGCTGGGGATTGAAGCCAGAACACTTTACCACCAAGTTATGTCCCCAGCACTTTTCATTTTTTTAAAATATTTTTTAGTTTTAGGTAGACACAATCTCTTTATTTTTATGGGTGCTGAGGATTGAACCCAGTGCCTCATGCATGCTAGGTGAGCGCTCTACCACTGAGCTACAACTCTACACTCCACTTTTCACTTTTAAGTCAGGGTTTCACTAGGACACTGACCTTGAACTTGTGATCCTCCTGCCTCAGTCACTGGAGTTGCTGGGATTACAGGTGAGAGCCACCATGCCCAGCTGTACTTATGACAGAGGACTACTAGTTGAGGACTGGAGACCCTGGAGAACTTCTAAGTCAGTGTGGGAAAGGGGCACAGGCCTCGGTATCAGAGTCGTTCTAATTCTGACTCTGATTAATGGCTTTGAAATGAGGATGGTAAGACAACTTCCCTCCTCAGGTGAGGATTAGATGAAATAAAGCACATTTAACATTGAGAATGGTGTCTGGCACACAGGAACCTCCCTCACCTAATTGATGCTTACAAACTTTCTTTTGGCTCAGCAGGCTGACTTACCTCAAGGGTGCCTAAGTTCCTGGAGGGAAAATACCAATGAGATCAAAGGCAATCAAGAAGACAGGACATTTGAGGTGGGTTGGGGTAGCCAGGTGGCTGCCAGGACTTGGGTTACCTCTTCCTTTACTCCTAGTCCTTCTCTGTATACACAGGGCAGCTCCAGAGAGACCAACCATGGCTTCTCAGACCTGGGCATGGCCCCATTTTTGTTATGTACTAGGTCTGCACCCAGATTCTAATTTGGAAATTGGATGCTGGATCTTCTATGCCTCCTAAGTTCTGCTCATTCTATCTTTAAAACATCAATCTGTCCCTTTCCCTTTTGTCTCCTAGGACAAAAGTAGCTAGGTCAGAATTCTATGGTTTTTCTTGAAATGTGAGGGCCCGGGGAGAAACAAAAAATCCTGCCAATACAATTTAGAGGAATCCCTTCCCCTTTCCCAGGCCAGTCTCCATGCCCAAGCCAGAATGTCACAAACATATTCCTTGCTAAGCTTCCCCAGGCATTAGGTACTTGGTAATTGGGGACCTTATGAATCCAGACTCTTTATTATTCTGTTGTTCTTCACACTCCAGCCCATGCTCAAGAAAATCTCACCACTCTGAAGAAGCCATGTTCTTTACCTTTTATTAAACCTTTTTCTTCCCAATAATGAAAGTCATTCAGGCTCACTATAGGAAAGACCATGCAGGAAAAAAATCTAACCATCTAACCAATCTATCCTTTCAGTCTTTTCTATGCATGTACATTTTAGAAAACAGCTCTGTAGAATTTTTATAACTTGTATTATTCATTTACTGTTACTGTGACCATCTTCTTGTTATCATTATTCTTGCTGAGGGTGATAAAATGAAGGAGATAGGAGATCAAGCCTGCCAAACCTCAGATAAGGAAGACCACAAGGAAGAAGTGGGATTACCTGGAAGTTTGTTATAATAACACAACTCCCTTTTCTCCATTTCAAGAGGAGCACTAAGTAACATTTGAATCGCACACAAAAAATATCAGAGGATTTTTTGCCAAGGAAATGTAAGTACTCCAAGCAAAAGATTCTGCATTCTGGTATTTAGAGGTCTCCAGGGAAATAGTTTGCTCTTTATCAGTCACTCTAAAAGAAAGCCTTTATTTAGTGGGTAAATCCTACTACAGAGGTCTCAATTGGCCTTTTTTTTTTTTTTAAATGTTTAGATGGGGTCTTGCACAGGCTGGCTTTGAATTTCTGGACTCAAGCAATTTTCTTGTCTCAGCCTTCTGGGTAGCTGATTACAGATGTGTGTCACCATGCCTAGCTTTCAACTTTTTTTTTTTTTTTTTTTTTTGGTTATAGATAGACACAATATCTTTATATCATGCTTAAGATCATGCCTCACAGGTGCAAGGCAGGCACTCTACCACTGAGCCCCAGCCCCAACTCTTCAATTGAACTTCTGACATGTGCACGTGAAAGAATATGGGTATATCAGTAAGTTTCAGAACATACATAATGAAAATCCCCAATGAGAGTAAACTAAACAAAAAAAGGACTCAGGGGAAGATACATAAAGTGGGTACAAGTGACAGAAAAGACTTTTAAGAAAACCCTTCTAATTAGAATACTCAGAGGGGGACTAGGGGGTATATCTTAGTGGTAGAGCACTTGCCTGGCATGACCAAGACATGGGTTTAATCCCTAATGCTGCCAAAGAAAACAAAAAAAACTTAAGAGAAATTTGAAAGGTTCTCTAGAATGAGATCAGTATGTTACCAAAAAACAAAGGAAAGAAAGAGAAAAGGCTCTTAGGAATTTAACTTATTGACATAAACATTTAAAAAAAAAATCTTAAATGCTGGGGCTGGGGTTGTGGCTCAGCAGTAGAGCACTCGTCTAGCACATACGAGGCACTGGGTTCAATCCCAGCACCACATAAAAATAAATACAATAAAGGCATTGTGTCCAACTACAACTAAAAAAAAAAAAAATCTTAAATGCTGAAAAATACTCAAGGTATGCCCCCAGAAAGTGGCACAAGACAAGGATGTGGAAACAAAGAAGCAGTGAGGATCAATCCAAAAGGTCCAACATTTTATTGACAGGAATCCACAAGGAGTAAAAATAGGAAAAAAAAATGTGAAGAGGGAATTATCATGTAAATAACAAGAAGTCTTCTAAGAGAAGTACCCAAGTTACTATATTAAAAATTCTCAATGCATTAGGGAACTGAATACACCAAGGAAAAGACTAAAATTTTGAGGCATGGGAGTGTTGGAACAGATCACTATACTATAAATACCATTGATTCTCCAGGGAATGAGAATCAGGCTGGACTCAGACCAGCAATAGTGGATGCTCTAAGTCAGTGATGTTAGTGATGTCAGTGATGTTATGACCACTGCTGAGGAATTTTTGTACCTAAAATCCAAGATTCAGTCAAACTACCAATCAAGCATGAGGTCTTAGAAGTCTGATATGGACAAGGACTCAACAGCTTTGCCTTCCATATACTCTTTGCCAAATTACTTGAAGATGTGCTGCAATGAAATGAGGGAGTAAAGACAGGATGATAAGGAATTCAAGAAACAATGGAGCCTAGTAGAAGATGGTAAGCAAAGAGGGCATCCATGCTAAACTACAGCAGGAGGCATGAGGTACCTAGAAGGGAAATAAACAGGAGGAAAGTGGGGGGGGGTACTTAAGAGATACATCTAATTGATTGGAAAATTTGTAAATGACTGAAGATGTGCTAAAAGCAAACAGTACAAAGTAAAAAAGAAAGTCAACTAGAAATTTCAGTGAAAACAAAAAGTTGCCCCAAAAGGAAATACAAAGGTCTAGATTGAATAATATTCACATGATCATTCATACTGCTTATTTTTAACTTTTAGACAAATCAAAGCATAAAAGAATATGGTTACAGAACAGTACTTTAGAATTATCAGACTTGACAATGTCAGAGGCGAGGAAAGAAGGGAAGAGTACATCCAACATTGAATGCAATGGGGAACTGAGATAGTTCATAATTAATGCAATAAAATTAAATATGTAAATATAATAATTTATTTTTCTTGACTATAAAGTTGTTTCTTATAGAAAATATGGAAATTACTTTTTAAAACTGTTTAATTACTCATACTTCTGTTATCCAGGGACCTATGTTTGAGTCTACCCTCTAAAATTTACCATCTGTATGGCTGTGAAAAAAGTCATTGAACCACTTATGTTTTCTTGTATTTCATTCAGGTAATGTGTCTAAATACTTTTAATAGTATTTAGTCAGTATAAGTAATAACAGAAGTTGAGAAGTGTACTATACATACAATTTTAAATCCAAAAAAAAAATTTTTTTTTTAAACCAGGGATTGAACCCAGGGACACTTAACCCTTAACCACTGAGCCACATCCCCAGCCCTTTTTAATTTTTATTTTGAGACAGGGTCTTGCCAAAATGCTTAGGGCCTTTCTAAATTTTTGAAACTGACTGAGATTGCAATCCTACTGCCTCACACTCTTTTTTTTAATATTTTTTGGTTGTTGATAGATCTTTTATTTTATTTATTTGTATGTGGTGCTGAGGATCGAACCCAGTGCCTCCCACATGCTAGGCAAGCGGGCTACAACTGAGCCACAGCCCCAGCCCCTGCCTCAGACTCTTGATCAGCTGAGCAGAGGTTTTTTTCTCTTTAAAACTTAAAATCTGGGCTAGGGTTGTGGCTCAGTGGTGGAGTGCTCAACTCACACGTTTGGGACCCTGGGTTTGATCCTCAGCACCACATAAAACAATAAATAAGTGAAATAAAGGTATGAAAAAAAACGGTAAAATCTGGATACATACCATGTTTTTTTTTGTACTTCTAAATATATTTCACATGCCCTTGTCCACAGACAGTCAAAGGTTTCCCAGTGATGGGGAACTGAACCAAATCTTAGGGAAGCAGGAGGAATTGGATAAGAAGAAGAGGTGGTAGGGTGATAGAGGCACTGTGGAAGGTGTGAGCAAAGGCACAGAGAAGAGCAAGCAAATGACTCTAGGCTTTAATAAAAGGTATGAGGGACATACAGAGATAAGGTTGGAAAGAGATTATGAGGGGCTCAATAAATGATGTCACAGTAACCTGACATTTTTCACATGAGACACACCAGGGTTAGTAGACCTTATTTGCTTTGGCACTCCAGGATCTTCTGAAGGTATGTCAAAGGACACAACACTATTTTCTTAATGAACAAGTGATACATAGGAAACCAGAATGTCTCCAGAGAATTTCATCTGGGTGCTCCAAGTAGCGGATGTAATGCCACAGGGAGGAAATTGGGAGAAGCAAGATTTAAAGGCTGTATTTGGCAACAGTCTTAAGAGATAACCATAATCTGACCTCCGTTTTAAAAAGCCGCACAGATGATTATGCAGTGCAACTTCAGGTGATATGTTAAGCCCTACAGATCCATGGATTTCCTTCAGGGAGCCTGCATGACACTACAAAAGAACATGAAGTTCAACAAGCATTTCTTAAGGGAAAGTATTCACAACCTTCATGAGATTCTCAAAGGAGCTGCAACTGCAGGAAGGTTAGGCACACTGGATGAGGGAGCAAGTGAACTGTCAGATGTACGAGAGGGATAACTGTCTAGGCAGGGAAGGAGACTCAGAACAAAGACCTCTTCTGGAGCCTGGAAGAATCCATGGTTAATGATCCTGAGAGTAAATGTACGTGCATATGCATGTTAGGGGCTGTCAAAGTCTTTCTCCTGGGCTCTCAAACTACCTTTAGTGATTTCATTATCAGTCCTTCATCACTGTCTATTGGTCTCCTTTGTGACAGATTTCCTGGTTTTTTGTTTGTTTTTGCAGTACTGGGATTGAACCCAGGAGTGCTCCAGCACTAACTTACAGCCCCAGCTCTTTTTATTTCTTATTTTGAGACAAGGTCTCATTAAATTGCCTGGGCTAGCTATGAACTTGCAATCCTCTTGCCTCTAGGTTTCCAAGTAGTGGGATTACATGTGTGTGCCTCCATGAAAAGCCTCTTGCTCAATCTTCATGCCAATCACCAGACAAGGCACAGATTTTTTAATAATTATGATAACTAATATGATAACTCTTAGCAACTTTGGGAAATGGAACTTTGGAATTCTCAACCACTTCTAACAAGACCAGATAATGGAGAAGGGAACAGAAAAACCTAAGCCAACTTCAACAACAAAGGGTGATCATTCTTCCCCTATTAGAAACTGTAAGGAAAATTGTAGGTTATAATTTATTTTGAAAGTTATAAGTAAATTGGGAAGAGTTGTTGTTAGTAATCTACTTGGCTCACGCCATTTGGGTAGGATTGAAGGTCTTGAATCTGGATGTGGGATTGTGGAAAGTCAGATGCAAACATGAAATTTAAGCAGAAGCATAAGAAGTCATAATACATACATAAAAATGTATTATGCAACGCTTGGTTTTCACATATAAATAAAAAAGTTTGGTATATTCTCTTAAATACAAATAAGGTCACATAATCCAAGCAACTGAAGTTTGGCAGGGGCACTGAAGGACACCTAATCGAGCTAATGCAGAGTAAGTGTTCTGTTTTGCTATCACTGTACATGCAGATCCTTACACTGGAGCCTCTTTCCCACCTTTGATCATACATTATATGCCTGTAGTAGCTCCTAACTTTGACAGCCCACTACATTCCCCTCCAGGGTTTTAAAAAATAATGAGGCATGGACATGGCAAGTTTTTAAAGTATGCTGGGTGATTCTAACATGCGACCAAGGTTGAAAACCACTGCTTTATTTCAAGCTGAGTCAGTGATTCCCAAACCTTCCTTTGCATCAGAATCACTTGGGTGACTTTCCATCTAAGAATGGAAATCTTTAGCCAGGATATTACAATCATCCATGAATAGAGGATTTGAACTTGTCTTAATGGTCATAAAGTACCCTTTGGTCTCTTGGGTCAAGTTCACAAAGCCATCTCAAACCCACAGACTGGCTTTCTTGACATTCTGAGCTTCCTGATCAGGCAGGGGGAAAAAAACTAACTTGTTCCTAATCTCAGCAGAGAAACTTGGTTTATCCTTGAGGGTCTGCTCCTAGACAGAGAGCAGGAACAGTCACCGTTAGGGTCAGTGAGGACATGAGTATTTTTTATTCCTACTTTTGAATTCTTTTGATTTCTTGTATTTGTATCTCTAGAGTGAAAGTGAGAAACAATGGTGCATGTACTTTCACAAAAGATTTCTTGAAGGAGGAAAACAATAAGCTTTCTTCTGTATATGAAAATGCTCTGTAAATTAGAAAACACTATGTGATTTATATTATTTAGTCTTGTAGAAAAAAGACAATAAAAGCATGGAACTTCTTCAAAGAGTTGCACCAGACTGCTTATCACCAGGCTCAGTGTTTATAATACACGCTACTGGAATGTCACTGGAATGGGGTCAGGAGATAGACCCAGAAATCAAGAGACCAAAATTCTAGTACTATATTTGCTACTCCTGGTCACATCACCAAAAACACACCCCAAAATCTATCACTTCAGTTTCTTCACCCAAAAATGAGACTACATACCCTTTCTCAGGCTCCCTCACAGGTCTGGATGAAGGTTACAGATGGTTAGGAGAGCAGCAGGTCCCAAGATTGGTTACAGGTGGTCACTTCTTACTTGGCCTCATGTTATATGACCACTTTCAAGTAAATGAGAAAACACTTCTGCAGTGTTCTAAGGATGATAATGGTCTATGGAAAAACATGAAATCACTGACAGGTATCATCACTATACATGAAGGCAAACAACAATGAAGTTTTATATAAATACAAGGCAATGATATTACAAAACTCTATTGCATAGTTTTATAAATCATTTTTCCAGGAATCAAGGCTGAACAGCAACAAAGATATCTTACCTGAGCCAGTTTCTTCAACCTTCTAGAAGTTTTCACATTCCAACACTTCTGAACTTCTTAAGAACCAAATTAACATTTTAGGAATCCCATTCTGCCTCCTCCCTCTCCCTTCACTCCCCTCTTTGGTCTTGTCAGAATTAGAAGAGTTTACCATTTCTTCTAAATACCATCCAGAATGTGAGAATGAAACCCATACTCAGATCATGGCTGGGCTTGAGCAGAATAAAAGCAGAAGCAACTGGGACATAACTCTAGGCAAGCTTTATTCTTTGACTCCTCTATCAGAGAAAGGGCATGCTAGTTGCATCTCACCTAAAAGGAATACAATGGGAATTAGGGGGCTGGTGGAGCTGTTTGAAAGGAGTTGTCATCCTTAGCAAATGAATGTAGCTGTGTGTTGTCTCCATCATTCCTTGAGCACCTGGCCTTGCAGACTGGGGAATGGTCAGAACAGACTCATAGGAAGTCCCCAGAGCTTTACTATACCAAGGTTCAGGAGGAGGAGGCATAGACAACAAATGTTTTATATTTCTGTTCATTTTAGGAGCTGTAGATTGTTTTTTTTTAAATTACCTAGGGAGCGTAAAGCTTATATTCATAGATGAGTTGTTGTTGAATGCCTACCCCAAATGGTTTCCTTAACTAGTTATCACTTAACCCAGAATACTATAATACAAAGATCAAAGCTCCAGAATTCAAAAAAGGAAAACCACCTTCCTGTTGCTCAAGCAAATACCAGAGTTTTAAAAAACAAAATTAAGCAAAAAAGACCTTTCCCCAAATAGGCTTGTTATCAACTAGCTTTGTACGACCCATTCCTAAAAAAGCCACATTCCATTTCAGAAAACATGACTGCTTAGGATAGAGCCCTTGCCTTTAGGTGCTTAGTTTTCTTTTGCTTAGTTTCTGTAAAGTAACCTCCAAAATGCTTATTTGTGCTGCCTTCCTGAAAACTGTGATTTGTTTTTACAAAGGAGAAAGAAAATCGCAGAGGTGTCTAATTTGGCAGGTAGCATGTTATGACCAGCCGCTAAATGTCTTCCTCACCCTTTCTTATTCAACAAGATGGGTTCTGTGGTGTCGCATGAGGTGTGAGTTCGAAATGAAAGCCGCACCGCACTTCTCACATTCGTAGGGCTTCTCCCCAGTGTGGGTTCTCTGATGCACAGTAAGGCTCGACCTCTGCCTGAAGGCCTTGCCACACTCGTTACATGTGTAAGGTTTTTCCCCATTATGGATTCTCTGATGAATAAGTAGATAGGAACTACACGTGAAGGCCTTCCCACACTCATTACACACATAAGGAAGATCTCCACTGTGAATTCTCTGGTGGACAATAAGGCAAGAGAGCTGACTGAAGGCTTTTCCACATTCACTGCAGTCATAAGGTTTCTCTGCAGTGTGAATTCTCTGGTGCACAATAAGGTGTGAAAAACAACTGAAGGCTTTCCCACACTCTTTACACTCATATGGCTTCTCACCAGTATGGCTTCGCTGATGGACGATAAGATTTGCACTCTGGGTGAAGGCTTTGCCACAGTCATTACAAGCAAAGGGCTTCTCCCCAGTGTGGATCCTCTGGTGAACAATGAGGTTTGAGCTCCGAGTAAATGTCTTTCCACATTCATTGCATTCATAGCACTTTTCCGTAATGTGGACTTTCTGGTGCCGGGCAAGCTGCGAGCTGTAACTGAAGGCTTTCTCACATTCACTACACTTAAAGGTTTTTTCTAAAGAGTGAATTTTTTGGTGGACAGTCAGATTTGAACTCTGAGTGAAAGCTTTCCCACATTTTGCACAAACGTAAGGTTTCTGTCCAGTGTGGATTCTCTGATGTACAACAAGGTTTGCACTCTGGATGAAGGCCTTCCCACACTCATGGCACTCAAAGGGCTTCTCCCCAGTGTGGATTCGCTGATGCACGACAAGGTTTGCACTTTGACTAAAGCCTTTCCCACATACGCTACATGTAAAAGGCTTCTGCCCAGGCTGGATTTTCTGATTTTTCATACAGCCAGAACTAAGGCTGTATTTACCCCCCGATTTCTTACATTTTTGGTCTTTCTCTTCTTTGAAGTTTTCAGGTAAGTGACAATCCTCCACTGTCACTTGTCTGAAATCTTTCTTTTCCTTCTTTATTTTCTGCCTCTTTTCCATGTTTCCTGTTTCACATGATTCTCTTAATTCAGGTCCTTGAGTGTCAACTTTCTGGATTCTTCCTGACATTACAAGGGGTTTTTCAGTTTCATCACATATCTCAGATTTTGGAACAAATAACTGTAGATTCTTGGTTTCAGCATCTGAAATGAAAAAAGAAAAATACAAATGTTAGCTTAGTCTGGCCTAGATAAAAAAAATATCAAGTCAAAAAGGCCAGGAAGCATATGACTTCAGAACCTTTACAATTTGCTTCATTAAAGGAAGGAATCCCTTCATGTTACTCCTCCGCTGTAGATTCTCCTGCCCCATACCTGGCACTGAATGTGCTCACTCATGCTCTTTTTGGCTTTTCCACTTACCTCCATGAGATATTAACCCACTGCCTCATAATAGAGAAGCCCATGCACTCCAGACTCCTTTATACACCGGCATGAAGGTAATTTTGTATGGATCTCACACTAAGACTAGTTATGAAGGACACCAGCCTCTCCCTAAGCTTGCCTTTTACCTGAGCTACTGGTGTGGATTTGCTCCCAATTCACCATTTGATTAGACACAATCTCCCTCTGTGAACAAAGACCTACCAAGTTGAACCTTACCGTGTGAGGATGGTGAATATCATAGACAGAGTAAACATGGACAGAAAGGTCACGCTGGATGTCAAGAAGTCCAAAGAAGTCAATAGCATCTGAAACATGAAGAGGCTGTATAGCTCAGAGGTTAAAAACATGGACTCTGGAGCCAGACTGCCTGGTTTCAAATCCCTACTCTACTATTAACTAGCTATGACTTTGGGCTAGTTAACTTCTTTATGCCTCAGTGTCCTAATATCTAAAACAGGGATAATAATACTATCTACCTCAAAAGGCTATGAATGGATTAATGCAATTACTCTGTCAACTGCTCAGAACAGTGCATGGGACACATCAAGTATTCTGATGTCTGCAGTGACTTTCAGTCTGATGGATGGTGCTGTTAGGGGCCAGGAGGAAAGATGAACCCTTAAGAGATGGGAGTTGCTATGATGACAAGCAGCTACAGTAGGAGGGATTAAAGAAGAAATAGTAAACCTTTACTATGTTCCTTGTGTCAAGGAACACCTTAGTATTTCATCAAGGAAAGCTGACATTCAGGTGGAGTTAACTGTTTAAAAATATATAATCTATAAAACTTGAAGCTTAACTGAACATGAATTAAGGAAAAAGTATAAGTGTTATCACTTTTATAAAAGTAATTTAAATGTGCAGATGAAAGTACAGTAAGTTATGTTTAAAGATGTAAAAAAAGGTTTTTAAGTGAATAAACTTTAATTCAACATTAATTAAAACTGAGACATTTAAAACCCAGTGATCACTTCCAAAATATTTTCATGTATATCATAGGTTGAACATTCCTTATCCAAAATGCTTATGACCCAAAGTGATTTGGTTTTTCAGATTTTAGATTAGAGACATGCACGTGTGTGCACACACACACACACACACACACAAAATGAGATCTTAGATGGGACCAACGTATAAACTTGGAATTCACTTATGGCTCATATACACCTTATACACATGGTATGAAGGTAATTTTGTACATTTTTTACCATACCTGTGTTCTGACTAGAACCAGTCATAGGAGGAAAATGTAAATTTTCTGCTTGTGTGTCATGCTAGTACTCAAAAAGTTTTGGATTTTGGAACATTTTGGAATTTTGGATCAGGGAAGCTCAACTTTATCATTGAGATGAAAATGTTCTTCAATTGTGTGGGAACTAAAAAGGGATAAGACTGTGTCTTATTTAATTCTGTCCCCCCCTCCCCAGCCCTTATTTTACTGCCCATCACCCAGGAAGTAGGCCTTTAACAAACCCTATACCTTATTCAGTCAATGTACCCTAGTTTGTAGAATAGGAAACACAGGTCCCAAGGGGACTTAATCAAGATCAGAATTACTAGAGGCAGGGCAACAACTACATTCAGGTCTCTTTCACAATTCCTAGAGCTTGGTGTTCCTGCTATTACCTGCAGCTCTGGAAATGGTCTGTAGCACAAAACGGTAAGTCTTGGGTGGGAATAGTCTTGGGGTAAAGAGGCAGAGAAGGAAAACTGGCTGTTCCTGATGAATGAGTGCAGCTCTTGGAGCCCACTATGAACAGATAATAAAGCAAGAAGACAGAAGAGACATATGGGGGAATACACCAGAAAGAATGGAACAGAAAGCAGGAAGTATGGATAATGCTGAGAGTGTAGGGAATAATTGAAGACAAGAAAAAGAAAGGTGGAGATTTTAACTGTTTCCACAGCCTTGGTTTAAGAAAACAACTTGGTCTGCAAATGCCTGAGGAATTGTCTAGGGAGGAGAATGGGTTTGAAATGTTCAGATATTGGTCTCTATCAGGCAGACACATAAAACATGAATACCTAGGGACCTGAAAGCCATCCAGGTGATTGCTTATGCAACTCAGGGCTCATGGCTACCACAGTTTTGACCCATAGTTACACATCACTCTTCCACAGGCTAGCTTCTGTCACAATCATGACATTTATTTGATAAATGAAGGCAATGTCTCATTGTTTTAATTAGTCTTTTCTTTTTACAATCAGCAAAGTTAAATGTTTTCATCTACTTCTTAGACTTTTTGGTTTTTTATTTTGGAAGAATAATATCCATATGCATTATAACTATTTTTAATTAATTATTTTTCCTTTTGGGGAGGACAGGGTACTGGTACTGAACCCAGAGGCACTTTACCACTGACCTATAGCCTCAGGCCTTTTTCAATTTTTATTTTGAGATCAGTTTGCAATAAATTACCCAGAATGGCCTCAAACTTGCCATCTTCCTGAATCAGCTTACCAAATTGCTGGGATTAGAAGCATGTGCCATTGTGCCCAGCACAGCTATTTTTAAATAGGGCAGTTTTTTCATTTATTTTTGGGGACGGAGGGGAGGGCACCAGGGATTGAACTCAGGGGCACTTAACCACTGAGCCACATCTACAGCCCTATTTTGTATTTTATTTAGAGACAGGGTCTCACTGAGTTGCTTAGTGCCTTGCTTTTGCTGAGAGTGGCTTTGAATTCGCAATCCTCCTGCTTCAGCCTCCCTAGATGCTGGGATTACAGGTGTGTACCACTGTGCCCAGCAGTTTTTTTTTTTTCCATACTAATGGTTTATAACAGCTCTTCATATGTTAAAGGTATTTGTTTTTAGCGTGCGCACACACACACACATACACACACACAAAGACATATAGAAAATACTACCCTTTGCTGAGTCCAGCTTGGAGAGAACCAGGTGATAAGCCATCAGTATCCTCCACAAAGACCTAGTTTTGACCATAATTATGGTTGACACAGCTGTTCAAAATCCTCCAGAATTTGCACAAAGATCTATGAAAACAGAACATCTCCAGGACATTTTCTCAAAATCAGCACAAAAGTTGACCTTTTCTACCTTTGCTAGCTTCTTCTGCAGGCTCACCAACCTATAATAACCATAAAAAATATGAAGAAAACAAGTGTCTATGCATATGCATAGATATGAAACTCACTGAGCAATAAATATAATTAAAAGGAGAATTCAAAATTTATGTCTGTCTGGTATCTTCAGATTGTGTGCAAATAAGACATTTCCTAAGATAACTGCACAGGCATCTCTCAGCTATCCTCTCCAGCTCTCCTTAGCACTTTCAACAACTCAATACTCTTGTTGTTCACAGGAAGAAACCAGATACCCACCCACACTCTTGAAAAGATTCTAAACCCCAATGGTCAGAATCTGAATAAGGGAGTTAAACCTTACCCAGAGAGTTCAGGTTCTCATGAGTCTCCAGTATCTCCCTCTTGGCCAGAGTCCTTGGTAATGAGTAGCTGCCAAGTGGTGCAGCAGCAGGGGCCTCTTGTGTTGCTTTTAGGACTACTGCCATGTCCCAGAACATATTCGGATCCTATAGACAAGCAGGCATTTATGAAGGGATTGATGGTAGGAATACTGTGATTGTAGCTTTGAGGATGCATACACAATCATCTATTTCTGGAGGTCAAAAAACACTTAAAAAAAACGGAAAAGGAAGCCAGAATCTTCCTCTTCCCCAAGGTGAGAGATAAAGAAACAAACCTGCTACTTTGATTTCATCCCATCACTCACTCCAGCAGCCAAACCTAACTTACCAATGAGTATGTGACAAGAGAGCACATGAGGCTGTTTTTCAAAGGAGACTTTTCTGGGTCCTAAAGATCAAAGAAGCAAGGTTCTAATCAAAATCTTTTTTTTTTTCCTTTTCTTTTTTTTGCAGTACTGGGGATGGAATCCAGGGCCTCATACATGCTAGGAAAGTGCTCCATCACTGAGCTATTTCCTCAGCCGGCCCCCTTTTTTTTGAAACAAGGTCTCACTGACTTACTCTAGCTGGCCTCAAACTTGCAATCCTACTGCATCAACCTCCTGAGAAACCAGAATTACAGGTGTACGCCACTGTGTCCAGCCTGATTGTGTTCTCATATAACTTTTCTGGGACCAGCCCTGCCCTGCTTTGCCTAGTGCTGGTAAGGGGTGTGTTTAAAAACATTAAGAACATAGTGTCATTTATAGCCTCATTACTGAAAATGTGGTCTATGGGAGCTTGTGAGAAATACAGAATATCAGATCATACCCCAGGCCTCCTGAATCAGAATTAGCATTTTAGAAAGACCCCAAGTGATTCCTATGCTTACTAAAGTTTGAGAAGCACTGAGAGCTTTCAAAATACAACTGGAATTACCTGAGGAGTGTTCTTAAATACACAGAAACTCAGATCTTATCCCCAGATTCTGATTTCCTTAGAATAGTCTACAACATGGCCAGAAAGATTTTATAAAAGTTCCCCATGTTCTTTATAGGAAAGTTTGAGAACTACATGGTTATAAAAAATACTGAATAATGCATCAATCAGAAGGGAACATCTCAATTATATTCCAAAGGACTTAAGGTCAGAGACCTAGCTAGGAAATAAGATGCTGGGTTTTAAAGCAGAGAAGCAGTTTTCCTGAAACTACTTGAGGTTTTCAGGTCTCTCCTTCTTTCCTCCCAGGTCATCATTTACCTTCTCCTCCTCTTCGGATATATCAAGGCCTGTCTGAGGCCCCTCATGTGGGGCCCAGACTTTGAAGTTCTCAGAATGTGCTTGTTGGCTGGATTCCTGATTTAGGAAATTGTCCTCCTCTTCCTCCTCCTTTTTCACCTTCACTGGGCCCCAAGGGTCTGGAATCATGGCCTCTCTCAGTTCCGTAGTCATCTTCTCTGCACAGCAGAACAACTCCTATAACTAGGGTTGCCCAGCAGAGGTCAAGCCCCATCTAATCTCTTAAGTTTCAAAAGCTTCTTCTTGATTTTATTCTCAGGGCCAAGATGAGTACTGTCAACTGAGAAATGAAAAACATTGTTAGCAATGAGCACAGATTTGTCAGGATGCCACTCAGCCTCCAAGCCAATTTCACCAATGACTGGCCAGTGATCACTATAGTGCAAAGAATATTCTACTTCTATAGATGGAAAGAGTTAAAATATAAATATGTTGGGGCTCGGGATGTGGCTCAAGTGGTGGCACATTGGCCTGGCATGCATGAGGCACTGGGTTCGATCCTCAGCACCACATAAAAATAAAATAAAGATACTGTGTCCACCTAAAACTAAAAAATAAACATTTTTAAAAAAAATATATATATGTAAATGCAAATTGCTGAATATATCAATCATTGATTTTTTTTAAACTAAAGGTTAACTTTTTAATTATAAAAACTTTTAAACTATAGAATGATTAGGAAAACTCACCCGACTACCTCCAAAGGAATAATCACCATGTGTTGTAAACTGAAATTTTTTTTAAGGGAAAATCTTCAAACATACTAACAATAATTATGACTTTATAAACATTTTGTTTTTGACAGGTATGTTCACAATTATTATCAGTGGTCTTAAAAATAGGAATATTATAACACAAATGTTTCTATATTGTCAAGGATGAAAAAATTAGCATGAGAAAGAAGTGCCAAGCAAAAGACTGGAAGTGTATAGACATCATGTTAGGAATAAGTGGGTGGATAGCTCCAGGTGGTGGAATTACAAATTGTTTCAAGGTTCTTTTTGTTTTTTTACATTTTCCAAATGTCAGTAAGACCAAGTATTAGTCTTAAGATTTAAAAAAAGAAATCATTTTCCATTGTCATTGTTCATGCTTATTTTGATTTGCTACACAATATCCTACAGTATTAAGATTGGGGACTTAGTTCAGTGGCCAGAGCACTTGCCTAGCACACAAAAGGGGTGGGGTTGAATCCCCTGCACTTCGGGACAAAAAGTGAGCAACAACTCCCCCCCCCCCCAAAAAAAAAAGACAAGGCAAAAATAATCTATGGTATTGACAAATTTTCACTCTCATTGAAAAGGACCTATTCACAAACATAAAACATTAAATGTATTTCTTTTTTTCTTTTTTTTTTTATACTGGGGATTAAACCCACAGGGGCTTAATCACTGAACTCCCTATCCTCCAGCCCTTTTTTATATTTTATTTAGAGAAAGGGTCTCCCTGAGTTCTTAGGGCCCCCATCTTTTTTTTTTAATTCTTTTAGTTGTAGATAGACACAATATCTTTATTTATTTATTTTTCTGTGGTGCTGAGGATCAAATCCAGTACCTCACCCATATGACGCAAGTGCTCCATCACTGAGCCACAACCCCAGCCCTAAATATATTCCTTATACATACATACACACAGAAATTAGTCATTAGTTGAATGGACATCCTAGTCCTTTTTCTATTATTTACATTCATATGTGCATTCACTGCTTATTTTTCTAAATCATACTTTAAAACTCACTGTACACTGTTCAGCAAGTTGCACTATTTGTCTTTTGAACTAATCTCCTTATTTCACAAGTATTGGTGATCCTTCAATACATAGTACATACATGCCTCATTCTGGCAGAATATTCTGAATCAGTGCTATACTATAATTTATCCCATTAATGAACCATTCCTTTAGTAAAAGGAGTCTTAACTGTTTTCAGTGTATTCTCTTACTAAAACATTCGAAATGTTTACGGCAAAGTTTTTTCTTCTGCTCCATTATTCCTTTAGAATAAAGAGAGGGATCACTATCTTGAGGACTGTGTAGTTGGAACATTTTTTCAATGCTTTCCAGAAGCACCACATCAACTCAAGTCACACCGAGACTAATTATCAGGACCCCTTGACCACAGATGAGCCAGCAGGGTTTTTGTTTCTGCGAGTCAAATAACGAACTATTTTAGATAAATATGAGAATGATATTTTTCTATTTCTCTTTGGAAGTTTTACTAAAAAAAAATTGCTGAATTTTACTAAATCCCCTTTTGCAGCTGAAATGATCACATTCGTTTTTCTGTTAATTACTGGCAATTTTTTGCACAATTGAATTCCTAGAGTAATGAAATATACTTACATTCCTACGACAATTCTTAATTGTGAAGCTTAAGGTATCCATGACTAGTAGATTTGGAGGTTTCCATGACTAGCTTAATTCTACCTCATAATTTTCCCCAAAACATTCAAGGACAGCTTTGAAAACCCGTTCCATCTTTTGTAGACAGAATTGTCTACTTCGCTTACTGTCATCAGACTTCTGGTAAGATTCAAATGGATCCCCCAACCCCAGGCGACAGAGAGCCCTCTATTAAAGGCTTCCCTTTTAATGTCCTTTTTCCAATTCCAAACGTGGCAATCCGTTCCCTTCACCTGTATGCCCTGGCTCCGGGTCTCCGGGATCCTCCTGGCCCCTGGGCGGTGTGCCTCGGTCCTCTGCCTGCCCAGGCGCCCGTCAGATGGCCACCCGGACGGCGAAGCGAAGGGGCGCGGAGCCGCTCTGGGACTGCCGGGGCTAAGTCCCGAGGCAAAGACTCCTGGGCCGCTTCGGGACCGCCGTTCCGGGCACCGCCCTGCTCCCCGTGGTCCCTGGCCACCCCGTAAATCCGCTCACCGTACGCAGTGAAGAGGCCTGGTCCGCCGCACCGACTCAGAGTAAGAAGCTGGCACTGCAGGACCCCTGCCCTTACTGGCGCTAGAACAATGACTGGACAGGAAGTGCCTCGGGATGGGCTTCCGGCTCCCAGATCGCCAGGCCGGCCTCTCTAGGAATCTCGGAGGAGCCTTCTTCTCGATGGGCGTCCAACTCAGTCCTGGACCAGGGAAAGGGCGCTCTAAAGCCCTTTGTTTTGGGACGAAACGATGGGACCTTCCCAGGATGGGCAAGTGGCTCGTGCAAGGATGGCACCCGGGAGTCTGATGCTTAAAGATTAATCTAGAAATACCGGATAATTTTCCCCAAAACATTTTATTTTGAAAATATCAAACGGTACAGAAAAGTTGAGAATGATATAAAGAATACCCGTATCCTCCATCTGGGCTCAACAATTAACATTATGCTATGTTTGCCTTATCTCTATTTAAGGTTATCTTTTCAGAAAGCTGTAAACATCAAAGCGCTTCATTCCAAATAGCATGCATCCCTTAAGAATATTCCCCAAACTAACACCACCATCATCACACGTAAGAAAACAGTAATATTCTAAAACCACTTGATATACAGTCAGGATTCAAATTTCTCCTAATGTACTGAAACACATTTCAAAGGTTTTTTTTTTTTTTTTTTTTCCAATTCAGTTTCACAACACTGTATTTTAGTTATGGCTCTTTTGTGTATTCATATTTTATGTTAAAATGACAATTCCACAGGAAGTTGCAAAGAGTTCCCCCCAATGGTTACATCTTATGTAACTAGAATGTCAAAATCGGCAAGCATATATTGGTAGTGTGTGCCTATGTGTTTGTCATTGTATTGCATGAGATTTGTATAATTGCCACTATTACACAACTATTCCATCACCAACCTCCCTGGTGCTACCCTTTTTATAGTTACATCCCAATCCTCTCCCTCACACCATCCCTAATATGTGGGATTCCCTAGAAATCCATTCTAGTTGTGACAAGCTGTAGGTAATCTGTCTTATTGCCAAGTACTAAGTACTCCATGGTATAGACATACCATAGTTTATTTTAACCACCTGATACCTAAAGGTTTTGAATATTAATACAGATTGTATGAACATTATGTACAAGTCTTTGTGAACATAAGCTTTTATTTCCTGGGACAAATGCTAGGGAATGGAATTACTGAGGCATATAGTTAAGTGCATGTTTGGTTTTATAAGAAACTGCCAAACTGTTTTCCAAAGTGATTGTGCCATTTTGCATTTCCAGCAATGCATGAAATCCAGTTTCTCGGCATCCTTGTCAGAACTGGTGTAATCACTTTATTTTAAAAAGTTAGCTAATTCTGATAGGTGCATAGAAGTATCTCAAGATTTTAATTTACATTTCCCTAATGGATAATGTCGAATATCTTTTCATTTACTTATCTGCCATCTACAGTGAAATGTCTGTTGGTATCTTGTGCATTTCTAATTTTTTTTTATCAATAAGTTTTCAGAGTTCTTTATGTAGTCTAGATACAAATCCTTTGATGGATATGTGATTTGCAAATGGTTCTCTCCCAGTCTGTAGTGTCTTTTCATCCTCTTAAAAGTATCTTTGTAGAGAAAAGTTATCTTAATTTTGATGAGGTCCGATTGATCATTTTCCCCTTTAACAAAACATGCTTTTGATGACATCTGCAAGTTCTTTCCTTAATCCTAGTCCTCAAAGTTGTGAGGGGTTTTCCCTTTATGGACAGCTTCATTAATGATCACTCTTCTTTCCTTTATATCATGACTTTTTGAAGAATCCAGGGCAATTTTCTAATATCCCATGTTCTGAAATTTTCTGTTTCTTATGGCATCTTTTATATCATCCCTATGCTTTCTGTATTTCCTACAAACTGCCAATTAGGTTTAAGAAACTTGATTAAAATCAGCCTAAAGATCTTTTGGCTTATTACACTACAAGAGGAGGCACATCATATGGGCTCAGTTTGCTATATTGTATTTTTACTTGGTTACAAGGTAAATGCTAGCTCTCTCCTTTGTTAAAATATGTCCTTTTGCAATTATTATATAAGCTATGGTGATTCTTCTATAGCATTAATAGGAAGAATTTTCATACTCATTACCTCATAACAACTTTGTGAGGTAGATATTTTTCCTCCTGTTTGACAGATGAGGAAATCATGTCTCCAAGAAGTGATTTGTCCAAGGCAAGTGGCAGAACCTGACTCATCCAGATCTTAAAGAGTTCAAATTATGGGTGCCCTTCCAGTTTTCAGTATACATTTCAGTATAATGAGGAACCAGCCCTCAAAGGAGCTTTGGGGTTGAATTAATAACATGTCATAATCAACATACCACTTTGATATTGCTTGTATTAGAAAACACCATCCTGATATACATTTACATTCTACCTGCAAAACTGGAATTTGGAGAATTAGAAGATAAAATATAGGAATACAGAATGAATTAACCCAAATAAATGTACAATAGGGCATGAGCTGAATGAACAACTGGTTCACAGGGAGTAAAGGGCAGTGGCTGCCTAGAAGTGGATTCTACATTGGCTTAATCAGAACTTGAAGGCTTGGCTGTGTAAAAATTTAGATAGTAAATTAAGTGCTGGGACAGAAAGTCTTTTTGTAAGTGACTATCTATCACATGACAGCAATAATTAAATATTGACTACAATGGAAAATGGCTGTGGCAAGGATCATCAGCTCAGCTAATGGGGTTATGTATTTCTCCCAATAAAAAGAAAAAGCAACATAGGACTGTCCTTCAATTTTGATATTCTATTAAGTTCCATATTCAAAGATCAAAAAACAAATAGCTTTCCTCGGCATCACTGTTAATGGCTGGCCATAATATATTTTCCATAAAAACAAAGTAGACATTTTAAAATTGTATTTTTCAAAAGTCTTTAGAGTACTAAATCCCAAAGTTAGCTATCCGTCATACTTCCCCTCATAAAAATGACTATCTTTGAGGTTCATGGAATCCTCTTCATTCTAATATTGACTTAATGAACAAACTTAGATTATGCCATGTCCTAGACTCTGGCCATACCTCTCTCTCTCATCTAACTTTATTGTAAAATGGTTTCACAAACATCCTTTCACTTACTCCTCACAACAACCCTGTGAGGTAGGCATTCTGATGCTTAGAGGTGGGCTTAACATTAACATAGTAAGGGAAAGAGAATCCAAACCTAGCTCTTCTAATTTTACATCTAGTCTTAAGGATGAGCCAGGTATCTCTTGCCCACTGAATTCCACATCTCAGTGTCTGGATTTTACTGTCTATACAGACATTCTGCAGCAGAGATGCTATCTTTAAACTGTATAATATACATATTTTCAGAAACAATGTCCACTTTAATAAAGACACTTTTGCTAACACTTACAACTGCACCATTATCTCTTATAAGACCCAAATCCAGTTTCTTCTGTCTTCAATTGCTCCAAGATCTATTTCCAAGGTCATAATAAATGATCTGGAATACAGTATCCTTGAACTAGAATTTGGATTATGTTTTTCTACACTTGAAGGTCTAGATTAACTTTCTTTCACTTGTCCATAAGAAATGGTCATGATTTTTTTCTTATAGAAACTATGTATCATTCATCTAAGGGTTAAATAGGATTCTATTCCATTTTACGAATGACACTAATTTTTTTTTTCTTTTTTGCAGTGCTGGGGGTTGTACATGCAAGGCAGTACTCTACCACTTAGCCACAATGCCAGATCTCCACTATATTTTTTGAATCTCTATCTTAGACTCACTGGCATTTTTTTAGCCAAGAGAATTCCTCCACAGTATGGACTTTTTGTTGAAAATGAAGTTTTGAAGTCTGAGAAAATTCCTTTTCAGCCTCACCACATTCACAGGGTTTTTCCTCTGTATGAACTTTCTGATGTACAGTGAGGTTTTTTCTTTGTCTAAAAACTTTGCTACAATCATTACACCCATAGGGTTTCTCCCCTGTGTGGATTCTCTGGTGACCAACTAAATTCCTCTTGGAGGTAAAAGATTTCCTACATTTCTCACACTCATAAGGCTTCTCTCCAGTATGCATTCTCTGATGTACAACAAGGTTTTTATTCTGACTAAAGTCTTTTCCACACTCATTACATTTATAAGGTTTCTCTCCAGTGTGTATTCTTTGATGTACCATAAGATTTCTACTAGAGGTAAGAACTTTTCTACAGATATGACATTCATATGTTTTTTCCCCACTGTGAATTCTTTGATGTTCAATAAGATTTCTGTTGTAGGTGAAGCCTTTCCCACACTCATTACATGCATAGGGCTTCTCACCAGTGTGGATTCTCTGATGGGCTATCAGGTTTGAGCGGTAACTAAAGACTTTCCCACAGTCATTGCATTTATAAGACTTTTCCCTTGTGTGAATCCTCTGATGTCCAATGAGGCTTTTTTTCAAGATGAAGCACTTGCCACACTCATTACACTCATAGGGTTTTTCACCACTGTGGATTCTCTTATGTTCAATGAGGTTTCTGTTGGAACTGAAAGCTCTTCCACACTCACTACATTCAAAAGGCTTTTCTCCAGTGTGGATTCTTCGATGTACGAGCAGGCTTGAATTGTAACTGAAAGCCTTCCCACAATCCTCACATTTGTAGGCTTTCTCCTGTGTATGAAGTTTCTGGTGGACCATGAAACTCTTGCTCATAATAAAGGTTTTCCCACACTCTCGACATTCATATGGCTTCTCCCCATTGTGGAGTCTCTCATGGTCAATGAGATTCCTGTTAGAACCAAAGACCTTACCACAGTCTTTACATTCATAGAGATTCTCTCCAGTGTGGAACCTTTGATGTAATATGAGGCTCTTCTTCAGAATAAAAACTTTTCCACATTCATTACATTCATAGGGCTTCTCTCCATTGTGGAGTCTCTGATGATCAAAAAGGTAAGCACTCTGAGTGAAGGCTTTCCCACATTCAGTGCATTTGTAAGGTTTCTCTCTGCTGTGCATCCGCTTGTGGTCAATGAGGTTTGACTTAGAACTAAAAATTTTCCCACACTTTTTACAACCAAAGGTTTTCTTTTCTGTGTGGACTCGCTGATGTAAAAGGAGGCTTTTACTTCGAATGAAAACTTTCCCACATTCTTTACACTTGTAAGGGTTCTCTGCACTGTGGAGTCGCTGATGGTCGACAAGGTAGGTGGTCTGAGCAAAGGTTTTTCCACATTCATCACATTTATAGGGTTTTTCCCCAGAGTGAATTCTCTGGTGCAGAATGAGGCTCTTCTTCAGAATGAAAGCTTTCTGGCATTTATTACATTTATAAGGTTCTTCTCCTTTATGGAGCCTCTGGTGGTCAATGAGGTAAGCGTTTTGAGAGAAAACTTTCCCACACTCATTACATTTGTAAGGTCTCTCCCCTGAATGGCGTCTTAGATGTATAATGAGGCCTGAATGCCTATAGAAGCCCTTTCCACATTCCTTACATTTATAAGGTTTCTCCCCAGTGTGGATCCTCTGATGGTTTAAAAGGTAAGCACTTTGAGAGAATGCTTTCCCACATTCATTACATTTATATGGTTTCTCCCCAGAATGGTTTCGAAGGTGCATTAGAAGGCTTGAGCGCTGAATAAAGCCCTTTCCACACTCCTTACATTTATGAGGTTTCTCACCAGTATGGATTCTCCGATGGTTTATGAGATGTGAAATTTTATTTAAATGTTTACAACATATGTCACACTTATAGTACTTCTTTCCCTCAGTACCTATTAAACTTTCAGAAACAGCTGAACCTAAAGTCAAGCTTTCTCCAAATTCCTTCCACTTCTGGCCCCGTTTTTCTGGTAAAGTCCTTTTCTTCTTGTCTTGTTCACACAGGGAACCTTTTTTCATTGCATCTACCCTTTCTCCTGTTTCATTTCCCCACTGACTTTCCAAAACTTGCCATTCACATTCTTCCTCAAAACCAGGGACCTGGGAAACACTGCCTTGAAGTCTTTTTGATATTCCTTTCTGAGCATCTGCTCTTTGAGAAATATTTGGCTTTGATGTCACCTCCTCATTTTCAGTCATGGTCTCCCATTCTGGTAAAAGAAATTAAAACACAAATGTTAAGGTTCCTAAATTTGTGAGAATAGGATCTTCAAGTTTCTTAAAACCATGTTTCTAGTGATAGAGTGAGTGTCTAGAAAGTGTGAGACCCTGGCCTTGATTCCCAATACTGGAGCGAAGAAAGTATCCATCTAGGAGTTAGGGGTGTAGCTCTGTGGAAGGCATGTCACCCATGGGGTTGAGCTACACTCACCTATTCTTTTGTAATACTACCCCTTTGCCCTGTTTAGGATAGAATGTTCCATGGAAGCTCCCTTTGTGTGTCCCCTTCTCTTGCTCTGCCTTTGGGTGTGGCCTTTCTAGATGTTCAGTCAGCTTGCTGACAGCAGACATCAAGATGCTAGACTCAACCCCCTGAAACCTGACCCATTGCCTCATTTGAATGGCTTCTCCCCTTGGAGCCATCATAGGACCCAAAGAAAAAGGTATCTCTGTCTCTTGTGTGATTATTTCATGCAGCCTAGTTCACTTGGAGTGACCTTGACTGTTTTAGTTGTTAGAAATGCAACACCTCTGAGTTCAATCTCCGGTACCACCACCCAAAAAAGAATGTTTTCAGGGCTGGAGTTGTAGCTCAGCGGTAGCACACTTGTCTAGCATATGTGAGGTACTGGGTTTGATCCTCAGCACCACATAAAGATAAATAAATAAAGATATTGTGCCCATCTAAAACTCAAAAATATTTTTTTTTAAAAAATATGTTTTCATAAGTGTAAAAGTACACAGTATAAGTTACTATGGACAATAAAATAATAAGGCTGCTAGATACAAAATTAATATACAAAACATCAGCACTTTCTATATGCAAATGAAGTCAATTAGAAAATTAGAGAAGACTAATTCTAAAGAATAAATATCACTAGAAGTATATAATATCCAGACAAATGTGATTTTAAAATATGCCTGAAACACAGAGAAAAATGCAGTACAGAAAAAATGAAAGGGTATGTAAGGTTCCTGAATGGAAATACTCAGAATAAAACCGTCAATGTAAAGCATGATCACAGATAATGAAATATTATGCAGCCATTTAAACTAGTACTACAGATAATGTATATTCCAGTCAAAATTCAATTGTGTGGCTGATTCTCAGTTCTCAATGTCTACTTCTCTGTACAGTCCTACTTTTCCAGTAACACCTCAAATGCTACCTCCTTTATGGCCTTTCCTGGTCTCCAGGAATGAGTTTGGTTGCTCTATCTTCTGAATTTCCACATATCAGATTTATGTCACTATTGCACCAATTATTTTATTCTGCCTTGTATTGTTTATTCTTTCTATAATCATCTCCCAAACCATGATAAATTATTTGTGGGCAGAATCCTATCATTTTCACAGGAACACCACAAGATACATGTTTTTAAAGTTTGTTGGAAGCACAAATGGCTGAATTTTTTTTCTTTCAAGTCAGGATTTCTCTGTTACCTAGGCTGATCTCAAACGATCCTCTTGGCTCTGTCTCCCAAGTAGTTAGCACTATAGATATGTATCACTGCACCCAGCAAAAAAGTTTTTAAATATTTTTATTTTATTACTAATTAAAGAAATCTACTTTATATTTTTTAACCTTAAAAAAATAGCAACAGTTTAAAACAATTGGATTACTAAGTACAAATGAGAGCAGAATAAAAGGAGTATTTGTAAGAACTGTGGAGAAGAGTAGAGAGGGTATGGGTCACTATGGAAAGCAATTTGGTAGTATGAAGCAAAAGCCTTAAAGCAAACCAATCACATAGGCCCAACAGTTGTACTTATAAAAAAATAAGGAGGAATAAAGAAAGGTTTTAGCCACAGAGAAGAGGATTATGACAGCAATTATCCAAAATATGAAAAAAAATAAGAAAATGGCTAAATTTAAATTATGGTACAAATTATGTAGCCAATATAGTGACTGCAAAGAAAGAAAGCTATAAATGTATGTACGTGTGTGTGTGTGTGTATTTTTTTTCAATATACACTGAACAACATATTTAAAAACCCTCTAAACACATAGGAAAAAACACATGGGATATATCAAAATGTTGACAGCAGTTGTCTGCAAATAATGAGGTTGAAGTGAATATTCTTTCTAATAGTCTGTTTTCTTTTTGTTTTTTTTACAGGGGTACCAGAGATTGAACTTAGGGCACTTGGCCACTGAGTCACATCCCCAGCCCTATTTTATATTTTATTGAGAGACAAGGTCTCACTGAGTAGTTTAGTGTCTCGCTTTTGCTGATCCTGCTGTCTCAGCTTCCCCAGCTGCTGAACTTGTGATCCTGCTGTCTCAGCTTCCCCAGCTGCTGGACTAATAGTCTGTTTTCTTAAATAAGCATAAACTACTTTTATAATCAAAACAGATAAGATAAAGGTAAGAATTATGGGAAGATGTCCTTACCTAGAGAGGTCACATTTCCATAATTCTCCAGCATAACATCCCAGTACAAGGCTCTCTGAATTGGGCCCAGACATGCCCATTCCTCTGAAGTGAAGCATACAGACACCTCCTCAAACATTACCAACTCCTGAAATAACAGGTTTGTGTTACGGGTATGAGTAGATTCCAATGTTTAGGAGCTCCCCTATCAAAAGGTTCCTTTCACTTCTGGGGAAGAAATACATTGTCAGGTCATGAGGAGAGCCATGGATATCAGGGAGACATAAAGCGACCCCTCAAGGTCGGTTTTCCAAAAGCATGGACCTTGATTTGGATATGGGAAATGATGGGACACTCCAGCACCAGGATGAGAGAGGACCCTTCAGCAACAATTAACGCAGTTCAGACAAGAAGGAAAGAGGATGCAAACCTTACCTGGGGCTGGGCAGTTAGGAGCATAAGTGCCATTAATTGATTTCTTGGGTTCTCTTCCTGGGATAGGGCAGAAGCCTCAGGGGCAGGAGAATCTGAGAAAGAACAAACTGCATGTAAGAATATTGCTGTTTTGGCTTACTACCCGTCTACTATCTTCTACAAATTAGGAATTCAGAATGATCCAGAGGGGTGGGGATACAGCCCAGTGGTAAAGTGCTTGCCTGGCATGCATGAGGCCCTGGGTTCAATCCCCAGCACCACAAAAGAAACAAACAAAAAAAATAAAATAAATAAATAAAAACCAGAATGATCTAGAACTCCAAGTCTAAGCAATGATGTCTACAAAATGACCTACAACCCTTTTCTGAGTGACTCTCATGTCCAGGGCTGGAAAAACAGAATTATAGCAATAAGAATGGATACAAGTCAGAAGAACCTAGGAAGGGACAAGAGAGAGAACCATCAGAACAGCAGAAAGAGACTGTCACTATAAGGAATTCCCTTACAGGGTAGGAATTCTGTTTAGGAAACACTTAAAAATATTCTCCTCTTTACAGTGTTCAACCAAACTCAGCATTAGCATCATCCAGAGAGACATTCTGGAAGTAGGGAGATGAGCCACACAAAGGGTTCTAGAAAAATGAGTACCATGTGGAGGATCCTGGAGGTTGAACACCACTCTGTCAGAAAGAGGATTCAGATGAATTTCAGCTGATAAGTGGCTGCTGGGAGATGCAGGAACAAATGCTGTTCCTGGAGCACTCAACCCCTCCTGGAGAATGTCCTGGTCCTGGACAAGGAATGGACCCTGAAAAAAGCAAAATAAAATAAGCCGGCTCTTCTTGTATCTCTAGAAAAGGGACTCACCTAACCTTTATGGACCTCTTTCTGCCCTCAATCTAGAACTGTGAGATCACAAAGACCCACCTCAAATATGGAGCATCAAACCAGCAGTAAAGCTTTGCATTGAGAACAATGGAGCTGCCCTCTAGCCCCCTCACGGCACTGGTGACCTCTCCCACAGGAGACTGTACAGAACGGTGGCAACAGAAGCCAGACCTGGGTGTGGGTTAAGGAGGGAATGGAAGTAACAAGCAGTAATTAAGAGCATGGATTTAGCTTCAGACCTAATTTTTTATCAGAATTGGATTCAATCACATCTCTTCTATTTATTTACCCCTTTACTTATCCCTTCCTGCTCCAACACAAGTAACATTGGAGTAGGCAGCTAGATACTTAGCTTTGCTGCTAGCTCAATGTCTGACCTAAGGCAATCCACAGAATCTTTTTCTGTTTCACTTTTCTTGTCTCTCAAATGAAAAAGGATGGGTTAATAATTTGTGAAGATATAAGCTCTAAACTTCTTCATTTTTATGATTAAAACAAATAAGCCTATCCTTGTGGCCAATGCCAAGTTTGAGTTATGGTTCAGACTTCTTCACAAAAATATTTTTAGTGGGCTACAGATTTATAGAAAAAAAAACTTATACACACGAGAGGCTATCTTAAAAGTCCCAATCTAAAGGTCAAGAATGTAAAATCTTATCAGAAACAAATATCTCAACCTAACCCCTTGTCTTGCAGAATTCCCAGTAAGGGGGACACAAGGGGAGGTTTGGTTAGATCTGGAAAGCTTCATTCTGCCTATGCCTTTTATGCTCCAAGCTTTTACACCATTTCAATCAGAATTATAGAAATAGCACATATGCTCATATACTTCTGTTTAGGGGAATACTTATAACTATCATCTTCTTCAAGGTGTTCAACTAGACTCAGCATGAGCAGGTTTCATCTAGGGTGGCAAAGTGGAAACAATGCTTTTGTTTTGATTGAATTGGGCCCAAAAACCTCAATCATAAATCCACTTCTCTGCAAATATGTTCTGTAATCTGAATAGCATATGAACCTGCTTTTATTTGCATTAAGTTGCTAATTATTAATGAAAATTACAGGGTCACCCACCAGCCCCACCTCAATTCTTTTCTTCCCTCCATTCACTCCCTACTCCCAGCCTTTCTCACTTTTAGTGCTGGTCCATCAAGGTCTTTCTGCAGCTCCTCTACCAGGGCCACAGCCTCCTCGCCACTGCCAGGACGATGGAGCTGCACCCAGGTCCGAATCTCCCCAGGCAGGATGCTCAGGAACTGCTCCAGCACCAGCAGCTCTAGGATCTGAGCCTTGGTGCGTGCTTCTGGCCTCAGCCACCGGCGACAGAGCTCTCGGAGCCGGCTCAGAGCCTCCTGGGGTCCAGATGTCTCATGGTAACGTAACTGTCTAAAGTGCATGTGAGAGGTCTCCCAAACAGAGGAGCTGCTCCCTTGGAAGCTGGTTCCCCATTTCCAGGTATCATCCTTCCCTTTCACAAGACCCTCTTGTCTCAGAGCATTGTGGGCCCAATTTTCTCTCGTCATTGTTGCCTTTTTAGAAAGGTTCCTCTCCACGTCCCCTTAATTCTTGCTTGATTTCTTCCTTAGAACTTGGAGAACATCATCTATAAGACCTCAAAAAATCATTGTTAAAGTTAGCCCACAGAAACAACCAAGTTTTCCAGACCCCGTCAATTCCCAGTAATAAACAGAATCCTGTAAGCAAGTGTCTAGGCTCCAGAGAGTGCTTCTTCTAATAGAAACCCTCTGCCTAAGGCCAGAGGACACAATACTCCTGAAACCAAACACATGGAATTCCTTTGGTTTTTATTCATAAGAGCTCTTCCATTTAATTACAATAAACTATTTACCATTTTAGATTTTTAGATATTTCTGTAATATCTTTTTAGATACTTCTGTAATCTGATATGGGCTTTTTAGATATTTCTGTAATCTGAACACATTACCTCACTCCTAAACCTTAGTTTCTTTTAAAAAATTTAAAAATATTTTTTAGTAGTAGATGAACACAATACCTTTATTTGTCTTTATTCAGTGCTGAGGATTGAACCCAGTGCCTCACATGTGCTAGGCAAGTGCTCTACCACTGAGCTACAACCCCAGCCCAAGCCTTAGTTTCTTGACTTGTAACACAGGGATAATAGCTGTTCCTACTTTACAGCAGGGTTGTTGTGAGAATATGATGTCTAAATACATTTCAAGTTGTTTTTTGGTGCATAATTGGACAGAATAGTAGGTTTCACTGTGGCATACTCATACATGCAGATAACATAATTTGATCAATTTCATTCCCTAATATTACGCTCTTTCTCACGAGCTCTCTCTCTCTCTCTCCACTTCCTTCCCTCCCTTTCTCCCTCCCTCCCTGTCTCTCTCTCTGGTGATACTGGAGACAGAAGCCAGAGAAACACTTTATCACTGAGACATACCCAGCCCTCATTTCAAGTTTTGAACAATACCTGATACATAGATTCAAATGTTAGTTATCTTTCTATAATGAGCACTCCTTCCTATGTTATACAGTCAACAAGTAATCATGATTTTAACTCTTATAATGGAAAAAAAATTATAAAATTCAATTAACAAAAAAGGCTGAATTGATTTCTGTATAGTTTGCTGTATGTACTATCTAATTAATTATCTGACAGTCATTTATTCTGTTAAAATATTTGGATAACTTTGAATAAAGTTTCATTATATAGAACTTAGGCTTACTGCTCTCTAGAAGTCACCTGATCTTTAAAACTATTATTTATTTTTCTGATTATAAAACAGAAAGTTTGTAAAACTGGGAAACATGCAAAAAAAAGAAACCCGAAAATAATAATTGCTATTGTTCTGGAGTATATCCTTTTTCAATGCACCAATTTGTATCACAAGACTGGATCTGACTATATTACTCTATAACTTGCTTTTCTTGCACAGTATGTTGTGAAAAAGACATTAAGTATTGCTGGTTGCTTTGAGAGCTGTATGAGCACAATCATATTTAAGTAGTTCCCTGATCACTAGATATTTAAGATTATTTGTAATTCTCCCCTATTACAAATAAAGCTACAAAGAGTATCCTTGCTGATGAATTTTGGGTTTCATAGCTGATTATTTCTTCAGGAAAAATTTCTAGATACAAATGTTTTTAATCTTTTAAAGTGATAACAGTTCACCATCAGTGACATATGAATCATTTTCATTGATTTCATTTAACAGAGACATTTAAAAATAACTAAACAAGGGAGGCAGAAATATAAACACAATTTTAATTAAATATGTAAATACAACTAATAGAATAAAGACAGAAAGTATTTGTGAAAGGTAATTTTAGATTGGACTTTAATGAAAAAAAAAATCAGGGAAGCCATTCCAGGAAGAAAGATACTGCATTTTCAAAATCAAGGAGTAACAGCACATATCCCTCTATTAAAAATGGGTTTTCCAGAGCTGAGCATTGTACCACATGCCTGTAATCCCAGCTACTGGGGAAGCTGGTGCAGGAGGATTGCCTAGTTCAAGGCCAACCTGGCAAATGTGTCAAAATAAAAATTTTTAAAGGGCTTAGGAATAGCTTAGTGGTAGAGCACTTGCCTAGCATGTGTGAGGCCATGGATTCAATCATTAGTACCAGCAAAAAAAAAAAAAAAAGGAAGAAATGGACTTTGCAGTGCTTACCCAGCATATATTTGATGAAGCTCTGGATTTGATCCCCAGAACCACACACAAACACACAAAAAAGAGAGAGGTGGAAGAAAGAAAGAAAGAAGAGGAAAAAAGATACAAAAAAATTTTAAAAAGAAAGAAAGAAAGAAATGGGCTTTGCAAACCAGAAGAGTAAAGTAAACTTCAGAGGCAAGATTACAGATATAGACTGGGGTTGATCTCAGCTGTAGAGCACTCGCCTAGCACATGCGAGGCCCTGGGTTCGATCCTCAGCACCACATAAAAAAAATAAAATAAAGGTATTGTGTCCAACTATAACTAAAAAATAAACTTAAAAAAAAGATTACAGGTATAGAGCAGGAAAAAAAGATTACAGGTATTGAGAGGCAGAGTAAGGAGAGATCATGTCCTATGAGCAATGGGCAACTATTAGAATTTATCCCGCATTTTCCCCTTTTATTCTTAAAAACATAACAAATTTACTTGGTTAAACATTTACTTGGTTTAAAATTACAAAACACATGCTGTGTTATTTCCCTCTCCCTGTTAGTTTTTTATGTAGTTTTTCTAGTTATTTGTGTATCCACATATACACATAAGGTTTTGTATTTCCCTGTTTTCACAATGGTAGAATACCATGAATAATGTGCTGTTTTCCTTTTCTCAATTTTCCTGTCCATACATATCCCCTCCCCCTTGTTTTTGTAGATGCACTATAATTTATTTATCCACTTATGGGACATTTAGGCAGTTTTTAATTTTTTCCTAATACCAATAATATTATCATTAATAACCCTGGGCATACATGAATTTGTACGTGTGAAGGCACACATAGAAAAATTACATGAAGCAGGATTACTGTGTCCAAAGTTGTGTGCATTTTAAATTCTGATCTTATCATTAGGCCTCATAAGGATTGTACCAAATCACAATTTACAATTCACAGCATGAACTGTGAGGGAATGCCTGCTTCCTCACTCTCTCACCAATGTGACTGTCAAAGATTGGGATCTCTGCCAAATTTTTAACTGGCACCTTGAGTGAAGAGTCATTTTGTTAACTATTCACATATTTTGCCCATGATTCTAGTGAGTGCTGGACCTTGTTAATTTGTGTACTCTTTGTATCATAGGAAAATCATTTATTTGCTTACTATGGGAATTGCAAATTGTGTCTTTGCAACTTTGTCACAGATCATGTGACTTTACTTATCATGTTTTTGCCATGCAACTAATCTTTTCTTTTTATTGCTTCTGGGTTTTATGCCATGGTTACACAGACTTTTCCCACTCTGGGCCCTGAAGGGAGTCTTATATGGAGTCAGGAATTGATAAGGGAGGAATGATGGGGGAGGGAGGTTCATATATCAGGAAGGCCAATTAGGTTTTTGCAACAGTCTAAACAAATGATTAAATTCTAAAAGCAACAGCAGCAGGGATAAAACAATTGAGAAAACTTAGCAGTGTTTGGTGATCAATGTAAGAGTGATGGAATGGAGTCTTTTAAAAGAATGTTAAATAATTTCCTACAGTAAGTTATCAGTACTCTATCCACATGTACTTTACCAATAAAAATAATATATTTTAAACACAGATTTCCATTGCTTTTCACAAAAGGTTTATGAAGCAGAAATTACAAATAAAAGATACAGAGGATTCACACAAGTCCTCTCAGTTAAGTTTGGGAGCAAATTGTGAATCCAGGAACCCAACTCCGAAGTCCAAAATAATTCCATCTACTTATGAAACCCAAACAACAGCTGTTCTAAAACAATGGTTTCCAAACATGAATCCATGATAAAACTTTAATCTGGCAAGCTGCAAAAAGAGAAAAGCAATGGCCATATATAGTCACTGACAGGTTGGCAGTGACTTTTTGTTTTTCTCTGCAGTCAGCATGTATTCTGAGTTTACAGTCTTAGTATGTGTGTTCTCTGAAAGAACAGCAGTATACATGGTTCCGCTCTTCCAATACCGATATATTAAAAAAGTAAAAGATGGCAACTGGTCCAGCCTAAAAATCAAAACAAAAGCGTCTCCAGCAGTGGCCGGCCACTGCTCTAGGGAAGTTTCAAATTGTTAATGAGCAGCAGCCTCAGAGAAGACTGAGCAAGAGCAGAAGGGCCTGAGCTGGGGAACCTGGCTATTGAGGCAGCTGTCCTGTTTGACTCCACCACGTACAGACCCAGGTCCGATCGTCAACACCTCTCCCGCGCCGGCCGTGTGCCCAAGCCAGGCCACGGCGCTGACCCCGGCGTTGACCCGACATCCAGCTGAGGAGCGTCTGCGATGAGGGTCAGCGCCCCGGAGGGCCGGCAAGGGCGCGAACCTCCCTCCGCGCATGCCCACCGGCCCCGACCCCCACCCCGCTCACCAGGGTTCCTCTCGCAGTCTAGCCCTGGGTACTGTCGCCTCGGTGGCAGGCCGCTAGGAGATGACACTAGAACCCAACGCGGCACCGAACCAGTCCCAAAATAATGGCCGAGCCCGGGACATCCCGACTTCCGGTTGCTCACCACCCCAATCGCCGACTCTCTATGAAGCCACGTCTCTATGGTCCCTGGTTTTCCCCAGAGGAGGCGAGGAGGGGCGGAGCTCCTAGGCCTATGGGTCTTCAGATTGTTGGTCTGTGGGCCAATTTTCTGTTACGAGGCTGGGGATACCTCAAGGAATCACAAGATGTTTGACCCTTGAAAGATGTCTATTGCTGGTCCCAAAAATTAGCCTACTGCACGTCCTGCATCTCCACCCTGAGACAGACAGACACACACACACACACACACACACACACACACACTTTTCAGTTGTATATGGCCGGCAAATGCAGAACATTTAAATTGAATGAAGCTAAAGTTCAAACCAGAACTGGGATATCACTAAAAGAATATAAACATAACTTGTGGGTCACCCTCTTTCACATTTCATTTACTTCCTACATGAGTCCTTTGAAATAGATAATATTGTCACAGCTTTAATGACACTGAAAGTGTTTCATAATTTTCTGCCTAATAACTAGCAAGTTATTGAAATTCAAGGAAAGTGCTCTTTCCACCAACATATGTAGGCATATTGAAGCAAGCAAACCACTCAGGATTGGAAGGCAAGACGCAGATGGGGAGAAAAGTCAGGAAAACCAGTGTGAAGACTGTCTTCAACCTCCTGAATGTTTTAGCCATGGTTGGGTTTTAGAGAACTCAGTCAATGTGAATGAAAACCTTCATTAATATGCCCTGTTCACAAGGAATCCATCTAAATGTTTGACAATCTGATGTGGGGTAGAAAGCAGGGAGGTTGCTACTGGAGTTCACACCAACTGGATTTTTCATATAAGTTATAACTATTGAATACACTCTGCTCTGGAGAGGCCCAAAAGTGGTGGGTTAAAAAAATTTTTTCTTAAAAGGTATAGTAAAGAAAATGTTAACTGAGGCCCTTTCTTGCTTTAGGGTTTTGGAAAAACAATGGATCAAGTTACAACACAGAAAGGGAATATTTTCAAACACTAGAATTCTTTGACAGATATTAAAAGTAGATTTTGCTTGCTATTTAAAGAATATGCCCTTTTTGCTCTATTACATGGACAGTTCTTCTACCCTTTAATTTTTTGTACAGCTGTGAATAAATGTCTGATACCCATCTTGGGTCAGGAATGGATCCTTGTTCCCCAGTGTTGAAGATGAAAAACCTGAGAAATGCTGAGGCAAGCATAGAAAGCAAGTTGTATTTAAGAAAGTGATAGCGACTGACTTCTCTGAAGAGAAGGGGGCTTCAGAGCTGGAAAACCCACGTGTGTGTGTGTGTGTGTAGGGATCAGCACGGTGGGCTCATTTTATAGGATTGTTCTCTTAGCCTCGTGTTCCCTCCATCCTCATCTATCTGTCCCTTCACCACTCTACCCATCAAACGGCTATAGAGCTCTGATTTATATGAATATGAAAATAACAAGCTTCATATAGAAGGAAGTCAGAATCACTTTATTCTAAAAAGTCAGCTCCTTGAAGAAAAGCAGATTGAATTGTTTTCTTCCTACTCTGAAAGAAGATAGAAAAGAAAAGGCCAGTAATGTAAGAATAGCAGAAGTTTATTGGAAGAATTATCATTATTTCCTGCAAAAACAGTTTTATGACTCCAGTTTAATGATATTAGAAGTGACTAAAACCAGTCTGGTAACTAAAAACCATTTAATAATATGAGCATCCTTTTATTTACACTGGATGGAAAAATTAAAAAAGGAAGTCTGTCACTGAAGCTATAGACCTGCAATAAAATTCAGTCTTATGGAATTTACATACAATACAATTACTCAACTAAATCAAGTTTTGGTTTCAATTTTCTACCAAGTAAGACATAACATAGTATACACCATCTATGAAAGAAACCTCTAAATCCAGGGAAATAACATTTTTCTAAGCAGGTTTCTTTATGTGTTTCCCTATAATTGTATTAAATGAGATTTCACATCTTCCTCTCATCTAAGAAAGCACACATTTTTATTCCACAGAGAGCAGTTCTACATAATCAGGATATAGTGGCTAAAAATAGTACCTCTTCATATGCCTCAGGAAAATTCGGGGAACTAAAACCATGAGATAAGGTGACAACACAGGAAGCCAGCAGATGACAAAAACAAGGACCGATAATACACAGTACTGTCATGATGTACATTTCAAGAGGGCAGTGTTTCTGATGGAGAATAGGAAAGAAATGGCAGTACAGAGAGGTACACGGCTTGAGGGAGACAAAAACTAGTAATTGAGGGACTTCAGAGGAAGCATTGCCCTAGGGAATAGCCAGGTTCCACTGGAACAATGTGAAGAAAACACACTCAGAAATAGCCCCTGAATTCAGAGGATATTATGAGAGGAGTTTAAGAATGGTCCTAGCTGCAGGTTTAAACTCCAAGGCAAGAGCTGACAGTAAGGGTTTCAAGGGACTATGTTCCTAACATTCCTGGGCCAAGAAAGTGATCTTTTGTATTCAGATCCTGGATATTGGATAACATGATATCCATCCTAGAAGGATACTCTATTTACTCTATTTAATCTTAAAGATCACAGAGTCTTTCTTGATGTAAAAGAAAGCCTATCTGAATTCTAGATAATACGACATAGCAATGGGAAAATGATGACATCATGATCAAAGAATAGCTGCTCAGCAATGAATGCTCCTGAATGCAGCAAATCTGTTCCATGCTGCACAAACCTGCTTTGACTATGCAAAGAGGACTATTATGTCACAAAATTGTGTAAAAACCACTATCCAAAAATCAGGACAAAGCCAAACAATCCTGTTTTACACAAATATACACCTTTCACACTCTTCACTTCTTTCTTTCCAGTAACTGCAAGGAAGATATATATATGAGTGTGTGTACATATATATATCCCTTTAAAACTAAATTATGAGGTAGAGATGGGCCATACATCTCAGAAAAAAATAGCATCTTCCTTATGAAACCAATGTCAAATAATTGTCCAGATACAACCACCTTTCATAGAGGTGGATGCCCCGGAGAACCCCACTCATACACAGAATCACCATGGCAGAGGCACTTTGGTATAATGAAGAAATTATGGACTTCAAAGTCAGATCTCGGCTTAAATCCTGGCTCCAAGCACTAATTAGCTTGTCACCTAACCTCACAAATTTTCTTGTACAAAATGTTGGATTGAATAAGATAACAAATCATTAATAATTCCTAAAACAATGAATCACTATGTATAAGACAAATGACAATGGGCTTCGGAACTTACTATATACAAAGAAAAGGAATGTGGAGATTCAGGGCATGATGGTGGTGCATGCCAGAATCTCAGTGACTCGGAAGGCGGAGGCAGGAGGATCGCAAGTTTAATGTCAGTCTCAGCAATTTAACAAGACTCTCAGCAACTTTGCAATACCTGTCTCCAAATAAAAAGGAGTAGGGATGGAGCTCAGTGGGAAAGCATCCCTGGGTTCAATCCCCAGGGCTGCTCCCCCACTATGGCAGGAAAAAAAAAAAAGAATGGAGAGATCTAACTGTTGCCGGATGCATTTTGAATAGGACTTAAAAACATTTTGAATACTGGTTGAAAATGGGTATAGGCCTTCTTAAAGCGTTGGCCATAAAGAAGGCAGAGAAAGCTGGTGAGCATGCGTCTGTAGTACTGACTACTCAGCATTCTTCCCTCCCTGCTTCTGAGGAAGATTTTTCTCAATGATAAAAGAAAGAAACCCCAATTCCTAGCTTTATAAGAGTTGTATGAAGAAAAGAAACTTGCAGCAACCAAGATTATGAAAAATGAGTCAATATGGCTAAAAATCATGGTGTTAAATTGAAAGTTTGTTGAGTTGCCAAACCAAACTCAGAACTGCTTACTACTAGACTTCCTCTTAAGTTTTTACACTTGGTATTCTGTTCATTACCTGAAAACCTACTGTTACCTTTGGCAAAAGTTCTGTCAAGTGTTTCAAAACATTGCTATAATACTTGTATACCACTACAATAGCCTACTCTTGGGCTATTATTATTTACCATGTATCAGGCTTGTCATCCATCACATGCACCATTTTATTTAATCTTCACAGCAATCCTGTGAGGCAGAGAATTATTCCCTTTTTACAGAAAAGTCTGAGCGTTTAAATTTACTTGTCTAAAATTGACAAGTGAATACTTGGCAGACTTGATATTAGAACACAGATCACCTACTAAGCTCTATATAAGATGTGAAGGCAGTCTTTCACTACTTTTATTATGTAATGATTCCTGGAACTCTTTATAGTTTTTGAGCCTAGGATTGATTCAATTTCATAAAGGAACATGTTTTTCTATTTGCCCAGACACATATTGGAAAGATGGAGCCTATATAGTTCTTCATCATCTGCAGATCCTTCCACTACTGAGGGAAAGTAAGACGCCCTAAATATTTTCCTGTTCTTTTCACCTAACAGCGATCACACACTTTGCCGACAACTCTATAGTCAATTTATCTTAAAACTGCAAAAGACAAACTATAATTTTACTACCAGGAAATCACCTGTAGAAGGAATTGACTCACTTATGGTTCCACTACAGCTAAATGCCAGTATTAAGACGTAATTCTGAGACTTTAGACTGTATACTATGCGCCTTTCCCAGAACAGTTGAGTGAAAATGAGCATGGATTTACTGCATTTAAAAAATACTATACTTTTTTCCCTAAATATAAAAGTAGAGCATTTTCATTGTAGAAAATCTAGAAAGCATAGAAAAGTATACAAAAGAAAATAGAAATAATCTACAATTCTATCACATAGAGATAACATTTTAGTTTGCTTTAAGGTTTTAAAATTTTTGATATTTCATTGAAATTTTTCTTTTTTTTTTTCCTTACTAGAGGTTAAACCCAGGGGTGCTTAACCACTGAGCAACATCTTTAGCCCTTTTTATTTTTTTTATTTTGAGACAGTCTCTTTAAGTTGCTTAGGCTTTGCCTCATTGCTAAGGCTGGCCTCAAACTTGTGATCCTCCTGCCTCAGCCCCTGAGTCACTGGGATTACAGGCATGTGCCACCATGTCCAGCTTTTCTATTTTATCCAAATCATTTCCCCATGACATCACATATTCTAGGGCTATTATGTTTACAGTGGCTGCAGAACCATCATATAGATAGAGCAGCATTCATTTAACCCCATCCTATTGAAAACTGAGGTCTCTCTCCCTCTCATACATTTATGTATGATGCTAGCATGAATATCCCTTTTGTTAACCTTTGTCTATTATTATTTTCCCTATATGGATTCTTAGAAATAGAGTTAAAATTAACACTGAAAATTGTTTTTTAGAAGCATTTAGCTATATTACTGCCAATGTTTGTTATTTACAAGGTTTCTTTCTCTTCATTATGTTTTCTCTGATGTTGAATAAGTTGTGAGCTGTAACGATAGGCTTTCCCACACTCACTACACTTATAGGGTTTCTCTTTAGTGTGGGTTCTCAAATGTAGAATAACTTGAGAAGTCTGCCTGAAGGTTTTCCCACACTCATTACATTTATAGGGTTTCTCTCCAGTGTGGACTCTCTGATGATCAATAAGGTTTCGATTAGAAGTAAATGCTTTCCCACACTCATTACATTTGTAAGGCTTCTCTCTTCGATGAAGTCTCTGATGTTCATTAAGGGTCTTCCTTAAGATGAAAGCTTTTCCACATTCATCACATTCGTAGGGTTTCTCCCCCGTGTGAATTCTCTGATGGTCCATAATCTTTGTATTAGAACCACAAGTTTTCCCGCACTCCTTGCACTTGTAAATTTTTTTTCCTTTGTGCATTCTCTGATGTTGTGTAAGGTTTGAACTGCGGCTAAAGGCTTTCCCACACTCAATACAAGTGTAGGGCTTCTCCCCAGTGTGAACTCTGTGGTGTGAAATAAGCCCTGAACTCCGACTAAAAGCTTTCCCACACTCCTTACATTCAAACGTCTTTTCCCCACTGTGGATTCCCTGGTGCCGAATGAGGTGTGACTTACCACTGAAAGATTTCCCACATTCACTACAAGTATAAGGCTTTAGTCCAGTGTGGATTCTCCGATGAACCACAAGGTTGGAGCTATGACTGAAGGCTTTCCCACACTCCTTACACTTATAGGGTTTCTCCCCTGTATGGATCCGCTCATGCACTGTAAGGTTGGCACTCTGACTAAAGGCTTTCCCACACTCAGTACATACATATTGTCTCTTTTCAGCCTGAACTCTGTCATGTGTTGCCGAGTCATAGCATTGACTACCATCTTTTTCAGATTCTTGATCACTCACTTCTATGAATGTTTTACTGTCTTTAACTGCCTTATGTTTGAAGTTTCTTGTCTTTCTCTTCATTTTCTATTGCTTGGAACATTCCAACAGCCTTGCTAGTCTTCTCTTTTCCTTCAGAGGAGCTTTTGAAATTTTGAATTTATTGGCAACACCTATGTGAAATTCTCTTGAGAGTACAATTCAGTTCTAATTTTCCTGGATTGATGCTTTGGAATCAACACCTCCTCAGTCCCAATTTCAGCATCTGATGGGAAAAACAGAAATCCTACATGTCACCTGTTCTTTGTGCTAAGGACAGTAAGATGTGGTAGATCACAGATCACAGGGTCTTACTTGGAAGGGTAAGTATTCAAAGGCAGAGGAACTAATCAAAAAGATGAGAAAACTTAGACATAAAGACCAAGTTAAAGGGTTCTGGAAAATCATGAGCTCCTCTTGGCAATAACTAGTACAAAATGAATCCTGTTTTCCTCTTGCTTCACTTTCAGAACTGTAGCCATTTAACTCCTAATGACAGGCTCAAGTATAATCTGGTACCCAGAAAAAGTAAAATGAAAGATCCTTAGTTCAGTAACTGAAATGATTAATTGTCAGATCACTTTGATTTTTAGTCCTTGCTGACATATTTCCTAAGTACTAGTGATATACTGGTGGGCATACAATAGGCACTCAAAATTTATTTTATAGGATAGTGACTGGGACTCTTTTGTGTGTGTGAGTGTGTGTGTGTGGCACTGGGGATCAAACCCAAGGCCTTGTATATGTTAGGCAAGTGTTCCAACACTGAGCCACATCCCCAGCTCTTAGCAACTGAAATTCTGTCTTAGGATATAACTAAGATTTCATCTTTTGCTCTAGGTCCAGGTACTAGGCTCCAGTCTAGGTCTCTGGATTTAAGTCCTATTTTGATAAATGTTAATACATTCTTTCAATACTGAATCCTAGTCACATCACAGCCTACTTTATAGGGGCTGATCTGTAGCTAGAGCCAGAAAAAATATGCTAGTTTTATGTGTCTGCTTTTCACCATTTACCACACTGGCAGATTGGTCTACTGGATGAATCTGAGAGGCTAAACTGGGAAAGAAGATTAGTTACAATATGACAGAGGAACTCTGATAGGACCTTGCATGTTAAGAATGTAAGTATGGCAAAGGGAGAGAGTAGGAGACACGACAACCAAGAGGGCCCAAGACAAGGGTTTTTTTGTTTTGTTTTGTTTTTTGTTTTTTAATTCCCTTGCAGTACTGGGGATGGAACCCAGGGGCATTCTTACTACTGAACTAAAAGCCCAGCACACCCCGCTTTTTTTTGAGATAGGGTCTTGCTAAGTGGCTGACGCTAGCCTCGAATCTGCCATCCCCGACCTCAGCCTCTCGAGTTCCTGAATTACAGGCATACGCCATCATACCCAGCTTCTTTTCCATTTCTAAGCTTCTCTAAAATTTACCTTTTCTTCATACATTTCTTAAATTAATAATTATTTAGCACCCTATTCTGTACCCATCACTGTTCTGAGTCTAATCCAAAGAAAATGTAAAGAAACATTGTTATGAACTGAATGTTTGTGTTTTTAAAATTCCTAAGTTGGAGCCCTGATCCCTGCAATGTTACCATATTTGGAGATTGGGCCTCTAAGGAGATAATTATGGTTAAATGAGGTCATAAGGATGGTCACTTATCCAAAAGAATCAGTGTCATAAATTATAAGAAGAAACACCAAAGTGAGCACTCGCTCTCCTGTATTCGGATGAGCAAAGGCCATGTGAACAACACAGAAAGTGGCCATTCACAAACCAGGATGTGACCCCTCAACAGAAACCAAATTGACTGATTTCAGACTTCTAGCCTCCAGAATTTTAACAAAATAATGGTGGTGGCTGGAGTAAGGTAATATAAGCATAAAATATATTTACCTCTAAGAAGCTCTCAATGGAGTAGTATAATAAAACAATAAGAAAGTAAATTACAAATTTACAAATTACCCAAGTGGGAGATGAAGGGGAAGGGAGGAGCAATTACTGGGACTTAGAATGCTAGGAGAAAGGTCTTCAAAAGGCAGAACTTTAGTTGAGCTTCAGAAGAGAAACAGGAATTATTTTTTCTCAAAAGGAAGGTGGCACAGGGTTGGTGTACTCACAAATAAGTGGGAAATTACACTATAGCATACACTTCATGCTGGCAGGGATTTTGTTTTGGAAGCTTTTTTAAAATATATATATACTGGAATTGAACTCAGGGGAATTCAACCACTGAGGCACATCCCCAGCCTTTTTTTGTGTTTTATTTAGAGGCGGGGTCTCACTGAGTTGTTTAGGGCCTTGCTAAATTGCAGAGGCTGGCTTTGAACACAGGATCCTTCTGTCTCAGCCTTCTGAGTTGCTAGGATTACAGGTGTGTGCCACCAATTCTGGCAGGGATTTTGTTTTGTTTACAAGTGTATTTCCTAGGGTCTAGAACAGATATAAGAACTTAGTCTGCACTCAAAATTCTTTTGTTGCTCAATCAACAAAATGAATATATGAAAGAATCAAGTTGCCTGAAGTGAATCCAGTCACAACACTAAAACTGCAAGACAAAAAAAAAATATATATATATATAGATATATAGATATAGGTATATATATATATGTATATATATATATATATATATATACATATATATATAGAGAGAGATATAATTTGATGGTCAATGAGAAACAAGTTCTAAAACAAAGAATGAAATCTACTCTTAATTTTCTTCCCCCATTTTATATTCTGTTTTTCTATCTTGTTTTTCTCCTCTCCTGTTACTCTCGTCTTTCTTACTTATAAATTCAGTTTTTTAAGTTTTACCATTCATTTCCCCTAAGGCTCATATTTCCTTCCTCTCTGCTACCTCTGAAAACATTCATGTTTCTCTCAGCTTTATTAAGCGGAAAGCAGAGGAGACAGGCAGCTGAGGTATTCCACAGGAAGTAAACTGAGAGAAATAAAAAGGAAAGAGTCCAAGACATGTAGCCTAAGAGTAGAGTGATCATATATTTTGGTTTTCCCAGAACGGTGCTGGTTTATAACTGCTATCCCAATATCATATTTAATAGTGCCTCTCTTTAACTCACTAAAGCATCCCAGTTTGGATAATAAACTTTGTATCACTCTCTCGAAAAGTGAAAATAGGAAAAGAATATTCTAGGAAGATTAGCCTAGATGGCTTAAAGGGGGGAAAGAAGAATGGAGGAAGAGAAATGAATTAGGAAAAATGTTTAGAAATGTGATATGGATGACCACTGTATCATCTAGCAGGATCTAGCACTTTGTAGGTGCTCAATAAATGTTTGTTGAATGAATGAACTATGAATGAGACAACAAGGAAGATTGTGACAGGGCAGAGGACAATGAAATCCAGCTATTCCAAGAAAGCATCCACATACATCAGATTGGATACAGAGGATGACTGATGGAAACAATCTAAGGTCATCTGATGTATCAAGAATGGTAGTACTGGGGGCTGGGGTTGTAGCTCAGTGGTAGAGCACTTGCGTAGCATGTGTGAGACACTGGGTTCGATTCTCAGCACTGCATAAAAATAAATGAATAAAAATAAAGGTCCATCAACATCTAAAAAAAGAATGGTAGTGTTGCCAAGCAAGATTGGGAAACGGGAAAACACTTTAGACAAAAGGAGAAGAAATGGAAAAATGTCAAGGATGCAAATTTGAGAATAAGACAGAAAACAGAGAAAGTCATGGAAATGTATAATCTTACAAGCTAGGGATTGGGTTAGAAGGGGCAGGTAGGGGAAAAGCAATGCACAGGGATACACTATGAGAAGGTCCAGGGTGTTTCTGCAGGACCCCAGTAAGAAGCAGGACTAGACAGGAGATCAAGGAGGGTCACTCTAAAGAGAGTTTGATCAAAAGGAAACCTAACTACAAGCTGCCCTTTGCCCAGCTGAATGGAAAACTCCTTCAGAAGTCCTGGAAGAACCTCCAGGCATGAGAGAGGTGCGGGCTTTACTGGAGAAGCAGTAAGAGGAGAAGATGAGGCCATTGGGCTAGTAGGACACTATGGGTATTTAGGTAACTGTGCACATAAACTCAGTTTGGGGCAGCCAGTAAATGAATAAAGCCCAAGAAGACAGAACAGATTTTCTACTTATTAATCTCTGAGACTGGTAGGTAAGTTTTCTGATCCCAAGAAAACCATCCATTTCAGGCTGTGAGGAACTTGCAAAGGGCAGAGTCCTTTTCCCACAAAGAGCAAGAGCAAAAGTGTCTTTACCCAGAGAAGCTGTATTCCTTTAATTCACTCGTGTCATCTGTCCCTCTGAGTACTGGTCACATGGTCCTTGGTCATTAACTGCAATGTAGGGAAGGAATGAGAGGAAATACATGAAAATATATTCAAAAGACAGATGGGTAAAATATGAAAATTGGAAGAAAAAAAACACAAAATAACAACAATAACAAGAAAATATCAAGGGAGTACTTGACCTTAGGTAAAGACAAGCCTTTAGGATTCAAGCATAAAATAAAGGCTGTATCCACAATACAAAAGCTGATATATTTGACTATATAAAAATTTCTACACTTAAAAAAACCCTGACCATAACAGATATACAATATAAACTGGGCTTTATGCTAGAATTGCTCATGTGTATGTCTATGCCCCTCATATTCACATGTACACATTAAACACTAAGTCACAAGAGAGCAGGGCTCATGATATTTGTCTGTGGATACCATACATCACCTGACATGAAGAAAGCTCAGTAAACATTGCTTAATTTGCAATGTTCAACAATTTCAAAATTCTATCCAATATTTGGAGTACTTACCAGGAGGGTGAGAAGTGAGTCCACTGAACATTACCTCCTCTGCCTGTTCATCCTTTTGTGCTTCAGATTGTCTAATAAACACCATGATAGTATATTTGTATCCTGTCAATTCTATCTCAATATGGCCATCCAAGGGCCTAAATTCCCTAAGAAACTGACCAGTCCCACTAGTCACAGCTTCTCAGAATGTAAGAGCTAGGAGGGACCTCCCAGGCTACTTGGCCTCATAACCAAATATGCCAATGGGGAAACTGGAACTTAGAGGAGAGCTGGAACTGAAATCTAAATTTCATGACAACCAAATTTGAGCCCCACTTCATCACCCTTTGATATCATCCCAAAATTCTGCTCCTCAGGGTCCAGAGCTCCTCCTTGCATTTCTGTATTTTTATCCCCATTTGAAAAATAACCCATCCAGTAATACTCCGTTTCATCCCATGTCCCCACATCCTTTAGCAGGCCGGATTCCTGTCCCCAGACTAATTTCACAGTCTTGCTCTCACCTGCTTAGAAGAGAAGGGAAGGGCTCCCCTTACTCCTTGTGCACAGCAGCTTCACTCCAAAGGGCCTACCCAGCATAGATCTGGACAGATCATCTCCTGGGGTTCAGTGAGGAAGTTCCCAATGGGTTCCTGAATCACTGTAAACAGATATAAATGATGGAGTTCTCTGAGACTTCAACTTTCTAAGGCTACTCAGGGCAGTATCCTATCCTTGGGTAATTTCCTTTCCTATAGAACTATGAGCAGGATGATCACTCCCATATTAAAGAGGAAATGAGGTTCTCAGGGATTAAATGACTTGCCCAAGATTGTATGACTAGTGACAAGCCTTGTGTGTCTGAAGGATGTTTTAATTCTAACCTATCAAAGCCCTGCTTCTCACCCGTACATCACCCTTTGCTATCTAAAAACCTCTATATAGTCTAACTACAAAATGCATTCCAATTGGGAATTTCTTTGCAGTGTAATGATGGGGCAGTGGATGAAAGGGGACCTTAGCTGAATTAAATGTTTTTAATGAGACAGAAAAAAAATGAAGCCCAAAGGGACACTAGAAGACATCCTCCCCCATTACCCATTTTTTAAATTATTAGGCCTCAAAATGTTTTGTGTCTCCCCCTCCAGATGCTCAGGCTCCGCTTCTAACCCTTCGTTTCATTTCTTCCCTCCCAGAACACAAATCTGCCTTATACACAAATGTATCCCCAGGATCTACCTAGCACGCTCATGGGCAGGTAGTCAATAAATATTTGTTGAGAGAATAAATGAATGAATGACCTTGTGCAAAACCCTAACCTCCTCCCCAGGTCCCAGTGAACTCATTGGTAATTGCCGAGATTCCACTGGTGATCGAGGTCAAAGACTCAGAGGCTGTGGAGTCTTCAGAGAGCCCCCAGCAGCCAACAGGATGGGAGAATATGGGATGACACAGTTCTGTCACCAGCCCCCTGCTCCGAGGGAGCAGCAGTGCGGAATTAGAGACTAGACCCAAGACAAAGGGGCATCGCGGAACAAGAGAAGAAGACGGCCCACCACGAGCCCTCCGTTGCGGCGCACAGCCGAGCGGCAGCCGCGAACTATGCCTTGTTCCCGGTCTGTGCGCCCCACACACTCCCAGAACCCGGTTCGCCCCTAGTCAGGCGCGCCGCACCCCTCACCGAAAGCGCCAGAAGCACACCTCGGAACACCGTAGCGAAGGAACTGCGTCAAGAACTCTCCACTAACTACCCTCCGACCCTCTGGCCCTTCTAGGCTCTGGGAGGCTTCCGCGTCTCAGTGCCCCCAGGCCGGAGTCCTCCCGGGCCGCGAAGCCCAGCGGAGCCCACCCGCACTACGACTCCGCCTCCAGGCTAGGCTTTGCGCCACTATTGGTTGCGAGGACGGGAGGACAGCCAATGAGAGGAGAGCCTGGAAAGGGTGGAACCCTGGGAGCAGCTCCGCTAGCGCGGGAAGAATAACCTGTCAATTGCTCCGCTGGCTAGCTCCTGGGACTGCCCCCTCTCTGAAGTCGCACCGACCGTGGGCTCTGGCTGCTGAGCTGAGTTTAAATTTTTGTCCACAGAGTACGTCTTTCAACCTCAAATCCAGGGTTAGCTATCGTTTGTCAACAGTATATAAAATAGGTACTGGGAGCCTACCATGCCCCATTGGAGAGCCATTCATGACATAGTGCTGAAAAATTCACCTAAGACATTTCCTATTAGGTGAAAGTTTCAATTGAGAGTAAAATATATAGACTTAATATGTTGGCTAGCCATTTGGAATACAACTCAGTAGCCAGAGGCCACAGTGTTCCACCTGAAAGAGAGTTATGGATAGTTTGTATTTGGGACAGAGGTAAAAGGTGCTCTACCTAACATTCCCCCAAGAAGTTGTCTGAATTTGATAGCAAGGGCAAAGCCATGCTCCGACATGCCACTTTCTCTGCATCTCCAGGTTCTGGACCAACTTTTATCCTCTCATTGGGAGAATCATAAAGTAGTCACCACCAAATATAGTTCCTCAATGGAAATCAGGCGTTATTTGCTAGGGTTGCCATAACAAAGCACCACCAACTTTTGTGGTTTGCACAGAAATTCATTTTTAAGTCTTTCAAAAGAGAGTCGCTTGAGAAACACCAATTTATATTACTGCTAGATACGGAGAAATTTTTTTTCTGATTACCCATTTCTTATAATTATTAGGCCTCAAAATATATTTTGTTTCCCCCTCCAGATGCCCAAGCTCTGCTTCTAACCCTTCAAGCATGTTTCATCTCTTCCCTCCCAGAACACAGTTCTGCCTTGTACATAACTGAACTCCAGGCTCTGGCACACTCCTGGGTAGGTGTTCAATAAATATTTGTTGAGTGAGCAAATGAACAAATGACCTTGTGCCTCTAACCTCTTCTTTAGGTCCCGGTGAAGTCATTGATAATAGCTGGGATCCCACTGGTGATTAGAGCCAAACACTCAGAGGCTGTGGAGTCCTCGAAGAGACTCTGTGACCCACAGTTCTGTCAAGAGACAAGACCCAATGTGGCTGTCTTTGGAAAGACTTTCTAAAAGTAACTTTAACTACCTCATTGTTCTGAGTCACTTTGTAAGGATAGATGCTGACAATGGATAGCCATTATTAAATGCAGAGCTTAAACTGGAATGAATACAATTACTGGTGGTTTTAAGCTTAGCACGGTAGCAACTGCCATGAATACCTTCTCCAAAAGTGGCCCCTATAATAGGATACTTACATCTCAAACTTAAGGACACTAGTGGTTCCCTTTTGACAGCTTAAGCAATGTCAGTTTCTCCTCATTATCAAGGCAGCCTGAATGCTGACTGGAGAGGTTTCAGTGATGGTCTCTTCCTGACATCAGGACTTACCAGGGCTGCTATGGGTGTAGTATCCTTGCAATTGTTCTGACCTCTCCTCCTTTGGTGAGCTTTATATAGTCTTAGAGGAGGGATATAACATTTTTCAATCTCCCAAAATGGGAATTAAAGCATATATTGAATGTATTCCACGTAGTGTTTAGATATGTTCAAATGGCCTAAAACATGAAGTCGTAGCTGTCATTCCTTATTCAGTCTAAGGGAAGTATATATTGTCCTGGGATTACTCTTCAGTGATTTCATTTAATCCAAACCATGAGAAATGATTGGCCTCTTTGCAATTTTATCTACAATCCACATAGTGTTATGCTCGAATTTGGGACCCCCAAAAGACCACCAGAGACCAAGATGGATGTAAACAGCAAAGAGGTGTTTATTGAGAGCTAGCTTGGTCCTCCGCGTGCACACACAGCAACTGGTGACGCTGAGAGGCCCCGAGCCCAGGGTTTGCAGCAGTTTTATACATTCTTTGGAGAAGGCAGGGAACCCCACATACATCATAGCATCTCTTAGCAAATCATCACCCACCGTGGGAAAATCAAATAACAACTCTAAAACATGATTAGCACATTCACTGGCGGGAACATGTTGGGTAGGGGTGACTGGTTACTACAAAAGGGGGATTCATTTGAACTGATTGGTTAAGCCAACAGGGGTGTTCATGCTGAATTACATGGTTTCCCAACACGTTATCAACCACCATAAACTACTGGGAGGGTCATTTGGCATCCCAGGTATTTCCCTGTCTCATGCTGATTGGTGGCTGCTAGGGGGTTACTATGGGTCTCCACCTAGCCTGAGTCAGGGACACCTGGCGCTGCAGATCTCTCCTGTTATTCATAGATAAACAACTTAACAGGGTGGGAATGTGCCTAGGAGTGCTCTGTGGGTCTTTCCAAGGACAAAGGTCATGTCCCTTCCTTGGACAGGCTTTGCTCTGAGGTAGAGGCTGGTTTTTCAATAGTACCATTTGGGAAACCAAATATTCTGCCTCTGTAACTGTAAGTCAAAATAAACCTTTCTTCCTTGAAGCTGTGTCAAATATTTTTGCCACAGTGGCAAAGAGCTAACTAACACAGGAAATTAGTACCAGGAAATGGGGTTGTTGCTGTGATTATACCTGACAATGTGGTTCAGAAGCATATGGAACTAGTGTGTGGGAGGAGTTTGGAAAAGATTTGAGGTGCAGGATAGGGAAGACTTAACATGTTGTAAACAGAGCTTACTGGACAATTCTGATGTAATTTCAGAAGACCATAGTGCCAAAAGGAATAAAGACAGTAAAGACCATGCTTATAAGGTTTTAGATGGGAATGAGCATTCTATTGGGAATTGCTATAGAGGCCATATATGCCACTTTCTGGCAAAGAACTTTTTTACATTTTATCCATGCCCTGAGACTTTGTGTGAGACTGAATTGAAAGGTGACAGAATAATTATTCTAGTGGAGAAAATTTCAAGGCACCACAGCATTTGGGCAGTGGCATGATTATTGCTGGCAGCTTTTAGTCAGGATTTCTATGATAACCACAAGCAAAAAGCAGAGCAGAAAAAAACTGAAAAACTTAACAGTTTGGACAAAAAAAAAAAAAAAGCAAATGTGAAACAGGCCAATAAAGATGTGGCCCTGAGAAGATTAGCACCATTAAAGAGAAACCAAGTACTCTGCAAAGAGACTGCAAAGAAGAAATGCCTTGAGGGCATCTCAGGAATCAGCAAGACTCCACCCATCACAATCTTAAAGAAGTAAAAGTGAAAGTTCACTTTAAAGACATCCCTTTGAGAAGAGAGCACTAGGAAGCCCTGCTCACACAGGACAGACTAGAAAGCTGCTTCTGCAGAATTTGTTTCACAATGCTAAGCCCTGCAGGTATTCAGAGGCTGCTGCAGCCATCATCTGATGGGGCCTGGCTACTTCATGAGTTGGTGGGATACCTTGGCATTGTTCACATGGTGCTGGGTTTTTGTATTTCTTTTTTAAAATTTTTAATTAGTTACACATGACAGTACAATGATCTTGATATATCATACATTTGAATCAGATGGGATATAATTTCTCATTTTTCTGAGTGTACAGTCTGCAGAATTACATTGGTCATGCAGTCACGTATATACCCACAGCAATAATAATGTCTATTTTATTCCGGTGCTGGTTTTGTAGGAATGCAAATTATTGAGATTTGGGAGTCATGGTGTCTTCCACCAAGATTTCAAAGGAGGGTCTGAGAGGCCAAGCAATGTGTTTCAGGGTCAGAAATCCCTGCAGCCCTTGAGAGAGCAATGTGTGAAGCTTTGAAAGTGCTGACAATGATGCAATGAAGACTCCAAGAAGTTAGGGATGCCAGGAATATGGAATGCCTGCAGAGGAAAGTTACAGGCAGAAAGTGGAGCTAGCCCAAGAGAGAAGTCATGTGGGATAGCCAACATGGCCATAGGGGTGGGCTGCTATAGTCCTTTGGAGCCACCTCATGCCTGCCATCTTGTGTCATGGATCTAAACATGGATCTACGGATTTGCTGGATTACATTTGTGTTGGAAAAAATCCCTTCTTTTCATACCCCTATTCCTCACTTTTAGAATGGGAATGTTTAGTCTGTGCCATTGTATATTGGAAGATGGAATTTTATTTAAAAAAATTTTATTTTAGTTGTAGATGGACACAATACCTTTATTTTATTTTTATGTAGTGCAGAGGATTGAACCCAGGATCTCGCAGGTGCTAGGTGAGTGCTTTACCGCTGAGCCACAACCCTAGCCCCGTGATGAGTGGTTTCTTAAAATCAAAAAGGCCCATAGATATTCCCATGTCAAGTAAGAAATGACCTACAACCAAAGGCTTTGCTAGACACAAATGAGAAGACTTTCTTGTAGGTGTAGTCTTTGGTGGATGATATCTGCTATAATCAAATGCCCCCCCCCACACACACACACTAAGAATAGGTTATTTTCCCAATGTACAGCCACAAAAGCAAAATAAAGTCTAACTGAAGGCTTTTGCATATTGAGCTCTTTCACAATAAAGCTATTTATTCCCACTGAGGCAGAGAACTTGGAAACAGGCTCCACTGGATAGCCAGTGTAGAGGCTGAGCCAAAAACATGCTAGATATAAAAGCTGGTCCTAGATGGTTTTTAGCCAACTCACCAAATGGGAAACCATTTCATTGCTGAAGCATATAATTATGCAAATTCACCACTAAATCTTCTAGCTTCAAATCTAAACATCCAATTAGACTATGAAGGGATTCAAAGAAAATCTATTTTCCCTGTTTTATGGCCAATCTCAGGATGGGAAAGCTCTCATCTTTCACTAATGAGGAAACAACAAATGTAATGCAAGGCCAATAAAAATGTTCTTCAACTTGAGGCAAAAAGAGAACATATTAAAAAATACATTCAAGAAAAAATACAATTTAATATAAGAAAGGAGTGGCACTTGGAAATCCCGACAGAGAAGAAACTAAAAGGAAACAAAGATGAAAAACACCATATACGAAAAAGGAATTTTAACCACATATACGGAAATAAAGGATTTTACAGTTTACTAGGTGCAAATTTATGCCTATGTTTCACATGACAGTAAACATGATGATTCCTTGCTATATATTAGCAAAATTTAGATAGAGCACCACTAGAAAAAATTCAAAGTATAATAATCGCTATATTGTATACTGTGTGCTGAGTACTGTTTTAAGTATCTTACACGTATTAACTAATTTAAACTTTACAATCCTATGAAGTAGCTCCATTTTATAGATGGAGGAACTGAGAAACATGAAAGTAAAGTGATCTGTCCAGGATCACACACCTAAAAAAGCAATGAAGCCAGGATTTGAATGCATGATGCCAGGAACCAAACCTATGCTCTTAACCACTACACTGCTTCTTCTAAAAATAGAAACAGAAGGAAACTTACTAAATTCAATTAAAAGAAAAAAATCAACCCAAAATGAACCCTTTGATACTGCAAAGTGCTAAAAACATTACCTCTAACAGGAAGACATGGAATACCTGTTATGCACTATTCAACATTTTGAAGTTCTTACTGATGCATAAGCAATGGATTGGAAAACGAGATAAATGAATATTTAACAAATTGTATACCTACAAAACTAAGAAATAAAACTATGAGAAAAGATAATATAGTCAAATAACTGGATCCAAACAATTTATAACAGTAATTTTATTTAATTAGCAATAACTAATAGGGAGAGGAATGACTTTCAAATGTAGCCACTTTTCATCCCCTCCCCTCCCAAAAGCCTGGGGCTTTTCCAGGAAGTTAGGACATTCATTTCTATTTAACACTGACACCAGGATGGTGGTAGTGGGCAAATAACATTATGACTAGAACTGTTCCTCACCCCCAAGAGACTTAGTGTGATAGAGAATGAATAGATAAGAACCAGATGACAAAATTGCAGTATTCAATAAGCAGGGAAGTTCTACAGATGATAGAACCAATAAGGCCAACTCGAGGTGGAAGGTTGCCCATGTGCAGCCCACGTGGCTATGTAGTGGTACAGGGTCAGCTCTTCTTTGGATCTGGAAGCTCCCAAAGTAACTCTCTTGACACACACATTCCTATGTGCAGAACTCTTTCATAACTTTCAAAGGAAAATGGAAACAAATACCAAAAATTTAGTTGAGGCACTCTTGCCCCTCCCCGGCACTGCACTGGGAGCTGTGATTGTTTCGTTCACTTTGCTTTTTAATAAAATTACTGCTTGCAAAAAAAAAAAGTTGAAAACAAATATAATTCACAATGGGCTGGGGATGTGGCTCAAGCGGTAACGTGCTCGCCTGGTATGCGCAGGGCGCTGGGTTCGATCCTCAGCACCACATAAAAAAAATAAAATAAAGATGTTGTGTCCACCGAAAACTAAAAAATAAATATTAAAAAAACAAATATAATTCACAAATGATACATTTCAAGTTGTATCCTGAATTCAGTAATCTTTTAAGTCCCCCCCCCTAAAAAAATTTATACTTCCAAGAATCTTTTTTAAGTTTGTCTGAGATGTCTCCCCTAGAATCACATCTGATTATTTTCTTAAATATCAACTCTTCCCTTTCTTTTCCAGTATTAGACATAAACCACAGTTCACAAAATCTCCCCTTCAGGCTATATATCTGACACTGTACCTGTAGCCTCTTCAGCCATTTCTGCTATATTGCCAGTATTCTCTTTCTGTTAAGAAGAAATTTGGAAGATGGAAATTGAAAGAGATAGACACTGGAGGTGAAGTCTTCTGGCACTAGGGCCCCATGGTAACAGTGGAAAGGAAAAGACAATAAAGTTTATGATTGGTGAATGACTACAGAAAAAAGTTCTGAGACTTTCTGTTTCTTACGTCTTTGAGGAATGAAAGATGGACCTAAAATTGTCTGAATGTATAGCTTTCATCTTGTAATTAGGATGGCAACTGAATTTAAACAGGTTGATAAGGAAAAAATTTATCCATTTGACTCTACTATATAATCTTACCACAAAACTCATCACTGTGAATTCCAATCATCTAGGAATGCATCTCACTGAATTCTCAAATCTCCGTATTGTTCTTAACCTGTTTATTGAGGAAGTAGGATGCAGTCAACAAGTTTGGAACTTCAGTCAGTATGCAGAGCAATATATATCTCACTGGGACATGACTGCCCTAGACAACACCTAGACACTCTGTCATACACACACACACACACACAATTTTGAGTCAGAAATACCAGTAATAATAAGATTTCTAGGAACATATACAGAGATATCAGTGAGACTTTTGTATATGATAGTCCATGATAGGATGCACTTTCACCTTTAGAAGCTTGAAGGAGAGAAGAAACTGCATAACTCAATTCAGAGTTGAGGTTTAAAACTTATTTATTTAACAGCTAGTATAAACAAACTATTATCTATATGCTGAAAGATATAGATATATACTTGACCTCAATGAGCCAAAAGTAAGGGGGTATGAAAGTAAACACTGTGCATTGAAAACATTTACAAAGCAATTTAACACAGTTACACCTGATAGCACCAGTCATTTAAAGCACTGAGGTCAAATCAATAGATGTTTAAGAGGAATAAAGAAGCAGGTGAAGAAAATCCTTAAGACATGAGATAGATTTTTGAAGGTTATGAAAGAATTTTAGATTATCAAAAAGGAAGAAAAAAGCTTTCTAGGCAGAAAACACAGATGATAAGCTACAGGTGGCAGAAAGCTTAAACAGTACATGGAGACCACAGCCAAGAGGAAGAGAAGGAATCATAGCTTGAAGAATGCCTTTGGGAAATGATGAAATGGGGGACCTAAAATACACAGATATTACCTTTGTCCTTGAGAAGCACACAGTCTGATTGTGGGATGGATAAATAAAAAATGAGATAGACATTAAAACAGTTTAAAAAATAAAGGAATAGGGAAACCAACAAGTAAATGAAATGCATAGTCCTTACTTTCCCAATAATGGAGAAGGACTGCAGTAAGTTATTCCCAATTTGGTGACTCAATGAAAATTGACAATGGTCCACGTAGATGAAAGGTTCCAGGGGAGATCAGGATGAACATGATTCTTATAAAGAAAGCTTCAAGTTGGGCACAGTGGTGCATACCTGTAATTCCAGCTAATCCGAAGTCTGAGGAAGGAGGATTGAAAGTTCAAAGCCAGCGGGAGAAACTTAGTGAGACTCTGTCTCAAAAATAAAAATTTTGAAAAAGGGCTAGGACACAGCACAGTAGCAGAATGCTTGACTAGCATGTGAAAGGCCTATTACCATTATCAATACCCAGTATCACCAAGGAAAAAAAAAACTTCACTGAAGTTCCTTATTCTCTTTTTCAAGAAAACCATGCCTTACGATGCTGAGTGAGGCAGACCTGAGGGTTTCTCTCCAGTGTGAGTTCGCTGGTGGTGATTAAAAGTGGAACGCTGACTAAAAGCTTTCCCACATTCAATACATTCATAAGGTTTCTCTCCAGTGTGAACTCTCTGGTGCACAATAAGCTGTGAACTGTCACTAAAGGCTTTCCCACAATCATTGCATTTGTAGGGCTTTTCCCCAGTATGGGTTCTCTGATGTACCATAAGGCTAGAGCTGTAACTGAATACCTTCCCACACTCATGACATTCATAGGGCTTTTCACCAGTGTGGATTCTCTGGTGTATAATGAGGTGAGAGTTTTGATTGAAGGATTTTCCACACTCATTGCATTTATAGGGTTTTTCACCTGTGTGAAGCCTCTGGTGCCGAATAAGGCACTTACTCAGACTGAAAGCCTTACCACACTCACTACATTCAAAAGGCTTTTCTCCAGTATGAATTCGTTCATGGTCAACGAGTTGAGAATTCTGACTGAAGGCTTTCCCACATTCACTGCATTTGTGTGGTTTCTCCCCAGTGTGGAGGCTCTGATGTCGAATAAGACATTTACTCCGACTAAAGGCCTTGCCACATTCATTACATTCATAAGGCTTCTCTCCAGTGTGGATCCTCTGATGATCAATAAGATTTCTGTTAGAACAGAAGACTTTCCCACACTCAGTACACTTGTAAGGTTTCTTACCAGTGTGAAGGACCTGATGTCGGACAAGATTTTTACTCCGACTAAAAGCTGACCCACATTCCTTGCATTCATAAGGTTTCTGCCCAGTATGGGTTCTCTGGTGATCAAATAGTTTGGAACTCTGATTAAAAGCTTTTGCACATTCATTACATTTATAGGGTTTCTCCCCATTATGAAGTCTCTGGTGTTGAAGGAGATGGGAGCTGTGCCGATAGGTCTTCCCACACTCACTGCATTCATAGGGTTTTTCCCCAGTGTGAGTTCTGAGGTGAACAATTAGCTGGGAGGTCTGCCTGAAGGTCTTACCACACTCATTACACTCATAGGGTTTCTCTCCAGTGTGGATTCTCTGGTGGCCAATGAGGTGTGAACTCCGATAGAACACTTTGCCACATTCATCACACTGAAAGAATTTCTGTCCCTTTGGAACTCCTTGATATTCCTCAGGACTGGGGCACAGATTTGGATGTTCCCCTACTTCCTTATAATCCTCACATCTGTCTTTTGTGGAGTTCTTCTTATCCTCATCTGTTATTTCCAAAAAATTGATTTCCAAACTGTTCCCCTCTTCATCTGAGGGCTGCCCTTCCAGCTTTCTCAAAGTATCTTCACAGACATCTTCAACTTCTGGTCCCATAGAAGTGACCCCAAAGAGTCCCCGTGGTGACCTATCAGATGACTCTGATCCTTTAGAAATGGTCTGCTTTGGAGTGAATTCAGAACTCTCCATCCTATTCTCACCTGCTGCCAAAAGAAAGAAGAAAATAACCTTTACTCACTTTATGCCCTGTTCTGGAAACAGAACCAAGAGCTTAGTGTCAAAAAAAAAAGTCACCTTTATGGTTAAGGAATAAAAGAACATCTTGAGAAGGGAAGAGGAAATAGGAAATATCTCAATTTGTTAATTTTTTTTAAATTCAGGATAGAAAAACAAAAGTGGAAGAGGGTAGAAAAAGAGATACCAGTACAGACAAGATGTTGAGCCAGAACAGATAGATAGACAATCAAAAAGCAAGGGCTGAGGTGGCAAAGCATAGTACACTCTTCCAGAAGTTACTATGATGCTGTCTCCTGGGTAAAATGACAAACTCTACATTCCTTTCCAACCATGGCTACCAGAAAAGATGTTGGGAGAGAGAAAGCTAACAAACACTTCAAGTTAAATATAAGAGAGAGGGCAAAGATAAGAGTGAGTTGGTGAGAGATTATGTTGTGAGAATATGACTAGGAAAGTTTATAAAAAGGAGAGATTCTGTATGACAGGACAGTGACAAGATGTGGGTATGGGTTCAGAAATACTGTGGAACAGTGTTGAAGGAGATGGCAGAACTCAAAAGTGGATAGGCTGGGTCCCCAAGCAGTGAATGCTAGGAGAAAGTTCTGTACTCCCATGAAACCAAAAATTATCAATAATTTCAAATATGAATTAAATGCCTTAAAGATCTTGATTTTTTAGAATAAGGAAACTGAAGAGTTGAGCATTTGCCTTGAAATCTTGGGAAAGGCACAGTAGTATAGGTTATCACTAAAAACTAGGTGAGTTCCCTTCAATCCTCTTTTAGCTATGGTTAGGCTATAACACCATTTAGCATATAGAAAATCACAAGATGATTCTCATGTTCACCCTCGGACAAGTTGGCTAGTGTCATAAGTTTGTAAATCACAGGATCTAACCTTCCCTGGTTTTTGCAGAGAGAGAAATTCATGCAACCATACTTGGCAGCAAGTCACCCTGGGCATTCCACCCCAGATGATTGGACCAAGGCCAGGCACAAGGCCCAAGTACAATTTGTCTGTAGGTTAGTCATTAGATTCTGCTGCGGCTGGGCCAGACACTACCAAAGTACAGATGATATTTAGTGGCTGTAGCAATTAGAACCCTCTCTAAGTAAATTTTGTCCTGGAAACTGAGCAAAATTATAGCAACTAGAAGTAAGACCTAAGGCTGAAATGATGCATGGGCCAAGTCAAATCATTAGAAGCCACAATAAGAATGTATGAGGAAATCAAAAACAGAATTGAGGAACTATGATGGGGATAAAAGTTTTAGAGTAAATAAATGGGTCATAGTGGGAGAAGCAGAGAGGAACCAGACACAGGGAGTAGCTATGTTACATTCATATTGGACCACTCATGTAAAATTTATTTGCCTGTGATGCTGAGGCTTCTGGGCTGTCCTGGGATGTAGCTCATTCTTCTTGAGGCTGTTTCCTACGTTCTAGTCTAGCTGATCAATTTGTTCTAGGTTCCCATTACTGTAAGCCTTAAAACACATAGCTCTTTACTGACCATAGACTGAGTGACTCTCTATTCCTTACAACTTAGAAAATCCAAACTAGCCACCATTTAGACATCAAACATGATATAACGGAAATATTGATCATTGTTAAAGCTAGGTGGTAAGTGCAGCAAGGTTCACTATACTTTGTTTGGAAATGTAAATGTTTGTAATAAAAGTCAAAATAAAAGAAAAAGAACATAGCCAAGAAAATGTATAAAATGCAGACTCTTAAGTTAATAGGAAAGAAAATCATTACCCAGTGAGTTCATGATGCTGTAGTTTTCCAGTATTGTGTTCCGGTACAAGGCTCTCTGCCTGACAGCAGGGCCTTTCCACTTCTTCTGTGTACAGTCCACTGACAGGTCCTCATTTGTGGCAGTCTCCTGGAATAACAAGCTTCTACTGCTCAGGTAGAGTCCCAGGCTGAAGGGAAGAGTCATCAGGGTGTAGATGTCACAGGGTACTGGTTCTTGGTGGGGAAAGGGGCAGGGGAAAGGAGTTTGGATGACTCATTGGAAAGGCCAAGTCCAGGGCAAGACAAAAATTCCTTAACTACAAGTAGGAACCCAGCTCCAATGTAACAAGTTAGGCAAGAGTTATAGTAGCTGGCTCTTATGTGGCAGTCTCACAGATAAGCTCTAGACATTCTTGGGCCAAAGGCACAGGAACTTGGAAAAAAGAGAAAGAGCCACACTCACCTGGGCCTTGACCATCTGAAGCACAGTGGCCATTACTTGGTCTCCTGAGTTCCCCATCTGAGAATGAGCCGGAACTATAGATGCAAGTTGAGCTGAGGGAGGAAAGAAAGCACTGAGTGGGCTGATTCCAGCCCCCAGCTCCCATAAGAACTATATTCCCAAGGAGAGGATTCAAGAGAACCCAAGCAGCTCCATGCACACTGACTCTTTTTTTTTTTAATTTTAATATTTATTTTTTAGTTTTTGGCGGACACAACATCTTTATTTTTTGTATGTGGTGCTGAGGATCGAACCCAGGCCGCATGCATGCCAGGCAAGCGCGCTACCGCTTGAGCCACATTCCCAGCCCCGACACTGACTCTTGGCTCTCCTCCTAAAGGCTTTATCCCAAGTGTGCTGTGGCTGTTCCCTGGAGGGCACAGTGAGAACTCCCTAGTCAAACTAAGAACTGGGTTTGCTCCTAGACTGCACTCTCCTCAATTTCTCTGAAGGAAGCCGTGTCTGACCATGTTCTCTCTGCAATGGCTTCCCTATCACTGGCCAAACCTGATTTCCCCTCAGGTCTCTGGTTCCTCACGTCCAGCTCTCTCTTCCTGTTCCTGCCATGTCATTATGGACACCCTTGGAAGCCCAGCCCAGTGTTCTTTTTTTGTCCACAAGCTCACTGGCTCTCATACTTCTCACTTCTCCTTTCAGACCCCTATCACAGCTATGTATTGGGCATTTCACTTTGATCTCTGAAGATACCTTAAATTGATTTTCTAAAATGCAGTTTCTTACCACCTTCCTTTCCTGATTTCCCACATTTTGTCCATAAGTCCTTCATTGAGAAAAAGCCTACTATTCCCCCATCTATGAATTTGTCCATTCCTGTATTTCTCAGACCTATCCTTTTCCATGTTACCCACCATGTTCAGGTAGTTATTTGCATATTTTACTGCACTAGTCCTCTATTGAGGCTCCATATAATTCAATACACAATATTCCCCTGCAGCTGTGTAATTCTCCTGAGAAACTATTTCTTCAACCACCCCTCAATTTTGCTAGCCTCGATGTCAAAATTCCAATACAAGCAGGGCTTTGAATTCCAAATACAGCTCTCCTTGACTCCACCTCAATGACTGCTGAAGGGTCTTTGCCTAAATCCTCTACTAATAGTCTACCACTTTCCTCTTGCCTTCATTGTTCATTTGTGAGAGGATCAAATGCCAGAGATATCACTCATATATGTCTTATAAGGTTGACTTTTTTTACACATTCGATTAACTCCTTGCTACATACATAATAACTTAATTTTGAGGGGAGGGGTAGTGGGGATTGAACTCATAGGCACTCGGCCATTGAGCCACATCCCCAGCCCTATTTTGTATTTTATTTAGAGACAGGGTCTCAATGAGTTGCTTAGCACCTTGTTTTCTGCTGAGGCTGGCTTTGAACTCTCGATCCTCTGTCTCAGCCTCCCAAACTGCTGGGATTACAGGCGTGCACCACCACGCCCGGCTACATAATAACTCTTTTTTTTTTAATTTGTTTTAATTAGTTACACATGACAGTATACATAATAATTCTTTAAAGATAGAGTACTATATCTCTTTGGTCCCCAGCAGTGTATTTCCTATGTGCTTGAAAAAACTTGCTAAATGCATGATTGGAGAATAAGTAAAAGGAACAGATGAGGTCATTAAAGGAAGGAGGCCAGATAGCAGGGCAATGCAGGATTCCAGTAGGTGTGAGACGTAAAGATGAAGGAAAGGAGACCCCAGTGGACAGATGAGAAGTGCAGCTTGAGGTATGAGTTGGGGATATGAGTACCGAAATGCCCACTGGGGAGGTGGTGTGCCCCTGGGTCATGAGGAGGTTCCAGGTGGGCTCCAGGGGCTGAACCCCCACTGAGAGGTGAGGTAGGAGATTCCTCTGTTGTACCCAGAACTGTTGTCTCCTCCATATGTACTTCCTGTTCCTGTGCTGAGGCTGAAACCTAGAGATAAGGAAATATAATTTGGGTTCAAAAAGAGCATCCTTGAAGGTACAGAACCCAAAACCTCTATGAAGCCCCCTCTAGGAAGAAACCCAGGGAAAGAAAAGCCACAGTGTTCTTCTGACAAAATCTGAAGCTTGCACTCCTACTTGCCATCCCTCTGTTGAGCCTCTTGGTAAGAGCTTGAGGAACAGATTCTATAACCATTTCCACTCGGTATTAGGTCTTCAGACACAAATTTGCTTACAAAAAAACATCTAGAAATGTGAACAAGAATAGCAATTCAGTACATTCTCTAGGGCCTTAGACTACATAAGAGAACAATAAGAAGTACAGAAGAAGTAAGAAATAACAGGCATGTGACACCTGATTACACAAAATAGCTACTGAAGCTGACAGATGAAACAATTCCCCAGAACACTGGACAACAAACCTTAAGAAAGCTTTTCCAACTTCTTTCAAAGTGTCTCCTCTTCAGAGAAGTCTTCCCTGAACACATTAACAAAGCAGGGATAGTCATTCTCTTAAATTACCTAGTTATAATTTCCAGATATATGTAATACTCTTTATCTTATTTACATTCCTACTGTCATTTTTACCCACTGGAATATTAAGTTTTGTGAGTATAAGAACTTTGTCTTGATCACTAGCTCCTAAAGAAATGCTTGGCCCAACACTAGTGTTCAATTAATATTTGTTGACTGACTTCCCCTTGAAATGTTGCTAAGGGTCTTTATGGTTACCTGCAAATTCAGTTTTCAAGATATTCTACCTCTCACCAAAAATTGATATTAAAAAGTCAAATAAGGTCAGATAACATCCATCTTTAGAGATCTTGAAGACACCTTAGAACATAGCCATTTTATTTCTAACCTGCGCTAGTCACCAAACCAGCTCCCCACAATTTCATGGTTACTATTTTTAGCAGTACTTGGAGCAGAAAACACAAATCATTATCTATAAAAAAAAAAAAGTACATTTATGCTGAGTGTGGTTGTGTATGCCTATAATCCTACTGACTTGGGAGTAGACACAGGAGGATCACACATTCAAGGCCTGCCTCTGCAACTTAGTGAAGCCCTGTCTCAAAATAAAAAGTAAAAAGGAATGGAGAGGTAGCTTAGTGGTTAACTGCCCTGGTTTGATACCCAGTAATGAAAAGTGAAATTTTTAAAAAGTGAAATTCCCTTGATCTGGATGTATGAGACAGCATGAAATGAAAATAACTTTTTTAATAAACCATGCCAGATTAGCTTCTTGGCAACATCTGCTGAGATGTCAAGGGACTTGTCCTTTAATACATCTCAACAGTGTGGTTCCCAAGTTCTTCACTGGAAGGTTCTTACAAATAGGATTCACAGCTTTTCAGTACAGTAGCTGTGGGTCTGGGCAGATGATAGAACTTAACTGCACTGTGTTAACACAACCTTGTGATTTGCTGACAATTAAATTCTAGTACACGTCCAATTCCTTATCAGGGATGTATTGGTTTTCTTTCCTTGAAAGCATGAAAATCTCATTTCAATTTCCATTCTAAATTGGTATTCTACAGCAAGAGACTAGAGAAAGATGTAGTGGCTTAGAATGTAGGGAGGCAGAAAATCTTGGTCCTGACACTTGGTGGTAATCAGCAATAACAATACTTTGGCTAAAATCAATGCTTACTAGATGCTTAATCTGGATAAGCCAATCAACCTCCCTGGGCTTACTTCACTTTTCAAATGGAGATAATGACTGCTACAACACCAATTTTGTAAGCCTCGTAGGAGCTGAAATAAGATACAAGACACAAAAACATTTTGTTAATTGTATGATTCTGCTGCTCCACAAGAATTACTCTATAACTCTCTCCAGCTCCCAAGGACATTCATGTCCATGCTCTTCCTCCAGCAATAAAGTGACTTGCTCCTGATGGGAAGAATGGCTCTGATTTGCCCTAAACTTCCCTAATCTCCTCCTGGCAAACTACCCTAGAAAAGTGTATTTATTCCTTTAGTCATTCTATAAACATTTTATGAAAGCCTGCTAGGAAAGACAGTCTTGCCCTCATGTGTTCACGTCAGAAAATAAAACACTGACCAGGGACCCCAGGCTTAGGCTGGAGCCATGAGTGTTTTGCTCCTTACCTGTTAACCTGAGCTGTGATGATTGATTTATTCACGTATGCTTACTTGTTTACACAAAGGAAATGACAGCTGACAACAAATTCAATCAATTATGCATTGACTGGACAACATTTAGTCCCAGGACTCCAATCACCTGGGATGACTAGGTAGACATATTTATAGATATGCAATTATTTTTTAAAAAGCACTGAATAAAATGGCCTGCTGGGTATTTGGGAAATTTTTTGTACTAGTTTTCCCTGGTAAAGTACAAAGAGGTAATGTTGAAGGGATGAAGGGGAGCAGCTAGAAGCTCAATAGGAGGAACTAACTTAATGGTGTCATGTGTCAACTTGGCATTCACCAAACACTAATACAGGTGTTGCTGCGAAGTACTTTGTAGATCTGATTAAAGTCCACACTCAGTTTACTTTAAATAAGGGAGATTACCCTAGATGATGGATGAATGGGCTTGACTTTATCAGTTCCAATGCCTTAAAAGCAGAGCTGAAGGTTTCATGAAGAAAATCTCTGCCTGTGCACTGCAGCTTCATTCAGCCTATACCGGAGAGTTCCAGCTTGCCCTTGTTGATGGTTTCCCTGTGAATTTCAGACTTATCTAGCCAGCCACAATCACATTAGCAACTTTTCCGCAATAAATCTCTTCACAGACACACAAACATCTTCTACTTGTTCTGCTGTTCTGGCTGAACACTAACTAATACACACGGTTACAGATGTTTTTAGCTCTGTGGTCCTACAAGTCAGATTTTCTAATGTACCATACTTCTGACTCTTTCCAACTATTCCTCTGGTTCAAGCTACCTTGGCCTTAAATTTGAGAGAACCCCAGGAAATAAAGAAAACTGAAATTAGAATTAAAGAGGTAAAAAGATGCCAGTTAGGCCAGGTACACTGGTACACACTTATAATTCCAGTTAAGGCAGAAGAATAATAAGTTTGAGGCCAGCCTAGACAACTTAGTGAGACCCTGTTTCAAATATTTTTAAAAGGGCTGGTGATGTAGCTTAGTGGTAGAGTGCTTGCTTAACATGCATGAGGCTCTGGATTTAATCCCTAGTACTGAAGAAAAAAGTCCCCAGTTGGGCTTGGAAAAGCTAGCAAAAGGAAGAACTAATCAAGAGGCCCTGAAACGTCATTTCTCATAAAGGACCTAAGAGGCAGGAAGAGAGAGAACTGACTTTGAGAAGTTTACAAAACTAATGAGAACTTCTCAAATGAAGGCCCCTTCTCATCTATCCCCATATTCTAACCACTGTGCAGATCCCCTGCCTGCCAGGAGTCCTGTGTGATCTCCAGGCTATAGTCCGGCTCACAGCATAGTATTTCACAAAGTCATTCAGGGCTTAGCTGGGATTTGCATTTTTGTTTATGGACTGGAGCACAAAATTATTTATCCTTTCTCCATGGAATAGGTTTGGAAATCCTAAAGGCAAATCAGCCTAGAACCTAAGGAACAGAGGATGCCTATTCCCCAAGCTAACTCAAGCACTAGAGAATGTTTTCCAGATGCTATTCTAGACTCCACTGTTTACCTCTTCCTGTACACTGAGGTGTCTCTGGAAATCCTCCACCACAGCCACAGCCTCCTCACCACTCTCAGGGTGATGAAACTGCACCCAGGTTCGGAGCTCCACAGGAAGGATGCTCAAGAACTGTTCCAGCACCAGTAGCTCCAGGATCTGCTCCTTGGTGTGAACTTCTGGCATTAGCCACCAGCGACAAAGCTCCCTGAGCCGGCTTAGTGCCTCCTGAGGCCCAGACATCTCATGGTAACATAACTGCCTAAAGTGCAGCCTGAAGATTTCACAGACAGGAGGGTGGTTCTTCGGGAGACTGCAGCCCGGTCCCCTGGTCTGGTTCCCTGGCTGCTGCTTCACAATCAGACACCCAGCCTGCTTCTGGAAAACAGAGCTCCTGGGGATGAGGCCTAAAGTTCCCCTGCCTTCTGTGGTCATTATGATTCCAAAGAGAAGCTTGCTCCAGTTGCAGGTAGTCCAATTAAAATGACAGACTACAGTTCAGATCTCAGGAGATATTTCTTCAGGGTTGGGGAAGAAAGTGGAGTGTCACCTACAGAAACATCAAGAAAGAAATCAGAGTCTCAGAGTATTTAATTCCAGGATGATGACAGATCCTCCACATAGTTAAAAAACAAAGTTCCAGGAAAAAGAGCACAATGAGAGCCATCTCTCTGTGCATCTCTTGGGACCTACTTACCTTATTAAACTTTTAATCCCATCATCTACAGGATAAAACCTCAATGTCTATGCCTGGCATTCACAACTCTTGGCAGCCCAGCCAACCCCCTGCCTTTTCCCCATGTATGCAGACTAGAAAAACAGCAATGGTCTCCAATGTGGGATATGCAAGATATCCCAAAGGATGGGGGGGGGGGGCTAAGATGTAAGTTAACTCCTCTATTTATTTATGCTTTATAGTATGTATTGAAATTTGTATAGTAGTACATATCTTTAAATTATGAATAAGCCTGCTGGGAGTGCATGTTAAAACTTACTGATAGAGGTGCACACTAAAATTTGGGGCTAACACTGTGGAGAAACAAGTTGAAGCCACATACACTTTCCCTGTTTTCCTTTTCTCAATTTCTAACAAACTGTTACTAATGCTTCCAGACCCAAAACAAATACCATTTTCTCATTAAGGCTTTCCTGATTGCCCCCTTAGGAAAAGAGCTTTTCTTGCTGTACCTCTCATTATGATACTGTATTTTAACTGTTCTATGCGCAATGCACCACTCATGCTCTCCAAAACTGCTGAATGGCCACCAAAATAAAGGAACCAGAAAATTCCAGTCCTTTTCTAGTCTTCCCTACAAAGCTTTCCTCTCCAGCTTCAGACTGGTTATTGCCTCAGTGAACCCACAGGGTGTTTTTCACTCAAACCTCTGACAGATCGCTTCTTTACACTATAATCATAGTTTACATGGGTCTCCCTCAACCCACCACAACCACTTCCTGGGAAGATTCACTGGGAGGACTCAAGGGCAGGGCTGGCTTCCAGGCATCTTGGTACGAGTGTGTACATGGCACATAGGAGTGCATATCTGGTAAACCAAAGAATGAGGTTCATTTAGCTGATACTGAAGTTTGGGGAAAACGTTTGTCCAGTTCATACACTGTAAAATGGCTATTTGAAAACCAGCACCCGGGTGATATCTAGGGTGTAAATGTTATGCTGCCCAATCACCATGCTCCCGAATCCCTGGGTAAGCTATTTTTCTCTGGACTTCAATTTCCTCAAAAAGACAAAGATTGACTTATCTGTTAAGTCTACTGAGATTCCACACAGGTAGAAAGTGCAGGCCATTTTCCTGCTTCCCTGACTGTTCGAATGTTCAGCAGCGCATCTCAAATTGGGCTTTTAGCGTTTCCAAGTCACAATTCACGTTTGAAATGCCAAGGCTGGGTCGGACCCATTTCTGACGCTCCTTATCGTCTCGCGGTGCAGGGCTGGGCACACAGTACTTACATCTCCTGTTAGACCAGGCTTCTGCAGCGCCGCTCACCTGGCCACGTCTGCCCTGCTCATCGTTCCGCCGGCTCCAAGCCAGACGCGGCTGGTCAGATGACCGCGACAAAGAGGCAAAGAGGCGCCTCCGGAGCGCCGCAGGGATCGCGCCGCCCCAGGCTCTGGCCACCGCAGCGCGGGTCCGGCGACGCCGGCGGCCGACCCTCCGTCTCCGCACCGGTCCACATACGCGACCACTAAGCGAGGACACGGTACATTTTCCCCGGCCCAAACAAGTGAAAATAATGGCAGAGTCGGAAGTGAGAGAGCCCCGCTTCCGGCCTCTACGGGATCCCGGAAGTCTAGTTGGGAGGTGTGCGCGCCCTCCCAGGCGAGAGTTGGGGGAGTCCTGGGCGGGGTGGTGTGGGGCGGGGCCGCCAGCGACTGGAGCCAGAACCTGGCTCACCTGAGGCCTCCGGCTGCCCACATCCGGTTCTCAGGCAATTCAGCGTAGGGGAGACCTTTGCTCACCGCAGTCGTGGCCCTTCCCCTCCTGGTGACCTTGGTGAAAGAGTCGCTGGGTCTGTTCACCCTATCTGAAAAGTGCAAAACATAACTCATGTCTTACGGGGCAGGTAGTAGTGCACAAGTACACTCGCGACAAAACAGAAAGGCTGGCATAGTCTTAGCATGACCAGTTAGACTGTGTGTTATAAGTAAAGACATAGGCCCAGAAATGTGGTTAATGTTTTCCTGAGGCAGTGCCAGAGAAGGACAAAGAGCAGATAAAAAGTAGGAAGGTATGAGGACAATTTATAATCTGAGATGCAGTTGTCTTGTTTTGGGGGACAAATGTTAACCCAGATGTATTCTTCACCTTGAAGAATAGTTGACGGAGCAGGCCTTGGAGGCACAATCGCTGGGTGCAATGGCATAGAGAGAAGGACAGAAGATAAGATGGACCACTTCCAGATGGAATTGACTATATATTTTTATGTATCTCCTCATAGCCCAGTAAGTAGGTTCTTTATGGGATCCAAAGTAAATAGTCTCCTGGGCTGTCCAGGGATCAGCAACATCGGGAGGAGTCCTGGGCCTACCTCAGGCTCTGACATCTGTCCCTCATATATATGTGAAGGCAATAATAGAGACAAAGGCAGGGGAAGTCCTACCTCAGAGTTTTCACAGGAAGAGACCTTTGAGAACAGTCTTTGTCCTCTGAGCCTAACTGTGATCTTCTGACATCAAAGTCACCCCTATATTTGGAAATTTCACAGGCAGTGTCTTGGAAGAAGAGATATCTTTGAAGAAGTGTCTGAGAAATTCCTGGAGAAAAGGGGGAACTCAACTCAGGACCAGAGGATTCTTGGCATTAGATAGAAAAAAAATTTCATTACTCACTAAAGGCATAGATAGACAGATGTTTATTTAGGAAAATAGATACATATTCAAGGGAGAATGGGGACAATCTCAAAAAAGACAGCAACCCATTGATGTGGGATGTTAACATTTATTAAGGACATAGGTCAAAGGCCTGAGCCAAGGGCATGTCCCTCAGGAGTTGCAATTATTTGTTTGTGTGCTTTCTGCATTTCCATGGTTTATGGGAATTTCCTTTGAAATTCAGTATCTTTCTCTTTATTCCCCCAATTCCTATCTAAGGAGGTCAAGGCAGTCTGGGCCTATATGCATGGCATTGCGGCTGGATATAGCCTATTGGTCCATCAAAGCCTTAGAGGTCCATGGATTTGCTTTTTTTTTTTTTTTTTTCTTTTTCTTTTTTTGCCAGTTTTGTGTTTTATTGCAGCATGGCACTCAGGCATTTATTGCCTAGTTTTGTAGAGGATACAGCTGTTCTTTCTGCTGCTGCTTCTTGGTCCTCAAATCTTCCTTGTGCTTGTTGATTCAGTGGCATGTAGCTCACATCTTCTTGGGCCACAGGTCCAGCGGCTTGTACTGCATGCCCTTGTAGAATTTTCTGAGGTTTTTCTTTCTGAGTCTGGCTAATAATGGGAAGAACACCAGGGATGGATTTGCAGACAACTTGAGTCTTGGAGAGCTTGGATGCTCGTTGAAAAAGAACAAGGCCCAGGGTTCTTGAGCAGGAATTATTTTTGGTACTGGAGATTGAACCCAGTGGTGCTTAACCACTGAGCCACATACCCAGCCCTTTTTATTATTTTATTTAGAGACTGGGTCTTGCTGAATTACTCAGGGTCTCACTAAGTTGCTGAGGTTGGCTTTGAACTTTTGATCTTTTAGCCTGCAAGCTGCCAGGGTTACAGCATGTGCCACCATGCCTGGCAGGAATTCTCTTAAGGACAGGTCAAAAGCTGTCAGTTCTTTTTTTTTTAATTTTTTTTTAGTTATAGATGAACACAATGACTTTATTTATTTTTATGTGAGGCTAAGGATCCAACCCAGTGCCTCACCCATGCTAAGTGAGTGCCCTACCACTAAGTCACAACCCCAGCCCCAAAAGCTATCAGTTCTTATCTCCAAGTTTCTTTGACCAAGTGCTGTCCTGCAGTTCTGGCTGCCTAATGTAGGAGATTCCTACATTAGGCAATGCACAGGCAATAATAGAGGGTTGTTTTTTTGTTTGTTTGTTTTGTTTTGTTTTTAATTCCTCAGAGGTATTTCATGCTCAGCTAGTTGGCTTTCATTGTCTGTGATGGCTGGAGTCATCTAAGCAGCATTTCTGGACTTCAGAAAAAGCTCATCTACGTTTGGCATTGTGGGCCTTATCTACCACAGATGAGCTGGGTCAAAATAGGCAAGACATGCCTCACTATGCTTCCCATATAACACTTTGGGAGACCTACATTTTGGCCAAAAATGACCTTGAGAAGGCTTGTAGTAATTCTGTAACCTATCCTGATTTTTATTGGAAACCATCACAAAAAGTTTGGAATGAGAGCTACCACACAAGGAACCCAAGTTCTACTTTTCTAATGCAAAATACACTATCTAACCCAAACCTTGAAGCTCTACCCATGATGCCATCTATTTTGGAAAAACACAGTCTTGGTGTATTCTTTTGAGATACCTATACCACTCACTATGCTGCTCTACATCACTATTATCTCCTCTTCTGTGTTAAGTCCTACCTGGGGTAGGGGAAGCTTTGAAAAGTGTCCCCTTAGGGACCATTTAGATTTAAGAAGACCACAAAGAAAGGAGCACAGTCAGGTCAGTGGATTTGCTGCCTGCAAACTACTCAGACCTCTGACATCATCTTGGTGGACATCCCTTTTCAACAGTCAGAACATTCATGTACACCCTAAAAAAAGTTGGGGTCTTAGACACCCCAAAGGAGGTTTGCTGATATAGGAAGAAAATCTCAGCTACCTTGCTTCAATGGGAGTGGATGGGGCCCAAGCTCAGCAAGGAGAGCACAAAGACTCTCCTTTCATCTCAAAAACTCTTACTCATCCTTTAAGACTTAACTGAGAAGCCCCTTCTCTGGGAAAATCTTCTTTGTACACCTTCCCAACCTAAATTAGGTACCTCTTCTTTTGTGCCTCTGCAGTAACCTCCCATATTCTTGTCATGGACCTTTCTTGCCATACTGTATTTACACCGACTTATTACTACAACTCCCTTACTGTAAGCCCCATGTGAGCAAGTCTCTTTAATTCACAATCAAGTCCCTAGGTGAAAGGACACTCGCAGAGTCCACGCAAAGTCCAAAGATCACACCACACACCAGAATTCCACTCGGGAGATTTATTGTCAGAGCAAACTGACAAGGCTTTCCCTCCAAGAAGAGCAGCAGCAGGTGGGCACTCACAGGGCAGCTTTATAGCCCGCAAGAGGAATTTCACAAGCATACTTTGGGGGTCATGGGCTGGGATGGCATTGACCCTTTAGCAGGCACAGGCTAAGCAACATTGCCTTAAGATCTCTAGATAAAATGGCTCCTAAATTGAAACTTAGGAGTCACTAGATAAAAATGGCTCCTGAACTAAAATGGCAGGTCTGATGCCAATACCAGCTGCTAACTCCACGCTTTGTTGGATGTCTTGCTTTGTTTTGTTTAGGAGGAGAACTCCTTAGGAGGAGAACTCTATACAGCCAGGCCACCTTTGTTTCCCTGATATCCAGCAAAGAGCCTAATTTGGCCACCAAGAAATGTGTCCTTGATTAAAGCTTCAAGGCTGAGAAGGAAACTGATAAGTCTCAGTTATGGCAAGTTGCCTGTGATATCCAGCTACCTTGAGGGATTTGGAGAGAAAGAGACAGGAACAACTCTCATACATCTGTATGTCTGCTGTGCACTCCCAGAGCCTGTGTAAGACAGCATCATTAGTTTGCAGGCGAGGATCTGGAGGCTTGGCAATATTTTGCTGGCTGAAAATGTTAAGGAAGCCCTTGAATTGAGGTCTTTAGACCTGCCCTCTTCTCCCATTGCTCTGACTTTTTCATTCCTGTTTTTTAATTCCTTCCAGATTTCTTCCGCAGGGAGGATTAACGATGTCACAAAACGGGGGGGGGGGGGGAGTGTGTTTTCTTTATCCACTGGCCTCTAGGAACCCCGCAGAGACCCAAGCCCAGGTCTAAAGACCAACGAGATGCGCAGACCTCCGACTTCCTAGACGAAACCGGAAGCAAGCGAAAACCGCGGAAGGATTCATTTCCGGTGATCTTATGTTCAGGACTTCCCTGGCCACTGCGGTTGGGGGCCTGGGGATCAGGGTGGGGAGTTTGTGGATGTACTGCTAGAGTCCCCGGCCTGGGGCTACCTCCTCCTCCCCATATCCACTGCTGGTGCTGGTATCGACTCCCTCTTGATACAGATGGGGCGATGCAGCGAGAGGTGGAGACCAGCGAGGGCGTTTGGCGCGGGAACTTAGGCTTCTTCCTTCCAAATGAGTACCGCAAGCATTCTGTGTTTCCCTGTGGGTTCAGTCCCAGTGATCTTCTGGGGTTGGGGACAGATCTGAAGCATCCTACATCCAGTACCCTGTTCTGGCCAAATCACCCTCTGGGGCCTGTCGTCCAGTCCCCCACGCTCTCCACCAGTCTTTGAGATGCAAATCTGTGAGGGGGAAGGAACATTTTCTGGCCGCCCTAACCATAGCTCTCCACCAGCTGAGTTGTTACCCCTTCCTTTCTTGCCAGTGGAGAAACAGACCCACAGAGAAAAAGGAACCAGGTCTCCTGCCTCCCACTATTAGCAACCTTGTCTCTTTGTGAGCCTGTCTTCAGTGAGCTTGATTTTCCTAAAGCATAGCTTTGGTGTTGGAAATAATAAACTTGACGTTATTAGTTGTAATCTATCAGTTTCTGGGTACTCTTGGACCTCATATTTGAAAACCAAATTCTTCCTGAAGTGTCTCAAAACGGGCTGGAAATACTTTCCAGCATATAGATATGGCAAAACCCAGCTATGCCCATCACCCCCTAAAATTTAAATTCCTTAATTGAGGAATGGAACAACAAATAGCGATCCATGCTTGCTTTCCCACTCATAGTTTGGAGGACTAAGTAAGGTAAAAGGTGAACTTTGACATATCCTATCAAGCACTATACATCATAATTTACAGACAACATCTATAGAAGAAAATAGGTGGGAAACAAGGAAGATTTGCACCTCAGAAATAGTAAGAACCAGGAGTGGATGGATACTGATGACTTTAACAAAAGGCAACATAAGAGAAGAGAGCCAAAGGAAGTATTGATCCTGAAAGGGATTAGATGAGATTCAAAAGGAATAGCATTGAGTTGGATCTTGGATAGGAATCTGGAGAGAGGGAGGAGCATTCTTGATAAGAGGGAACAACTTGATCAAATGTCAAGAGATAATCATTGCTTGGGAAGGTTCATTATTTCAGTTCAGGTTATTTCCTATTATAGTCTATAGGGAATTTTAAACAACAGCAAAGGTGTTTGGATGTATAAAAATTGTGCCTTTAAGCAACCATAATGTCACCTGATGATTCTGTTCTACCAGTCTAGAGATAGAAGATGATAGTTTTCTTTTTTCCCCTCTCATTTCTTTCCCCCATCTCTTTTACCCTCTTCCTCTCTTCCCTCTTTTTTTTTTTTTTAAACAGGGTCTTTCTATGTTGCCCAGGCTGGACTTGGGACTACAGGCATGTGCTACCATGCCAGGTTACAATCCTTATTTCTTAATTGAAAAACAGGCAGAGATCCAATGAGAATAAGACTTGACACTCCAGGGAATTTCTAAATTTCCTTTACATACAAGACCTCCAGTATACTTCCATCTGCTATTGGAACTCTGCCAGAATAAGCTCATATCTTCCATGAGTATCTGGAAGAGTATTCTGTGCCCTGATAACACCAATGTCCTACACACTAATATTTCTTCAGATTAAATGTGCCTAACTCCCAAAGTCAACCTAACTCTCCTCTCTCAATGTGTTCTGGAGGGTCAAGCTGGTTCTCAGTTTGCAGATTGTCAGGAGTATTATTTCCTCTCTCCCTCTTTCCTAAGTAATGTCTGAGAAAAGTGTCCCCAGGAATTACATTTGGAAAAAAATGAGCCTGTTCCCTTTTCTAGCCAAGTTCCCTGTTGTTTCTGCTTTCCACTGCTCAGAAGTTGATGAAACCTGGGAAGAGAATGATCATGTGATACCTCCTGAAGTAGTTCATAGGATTAGAAGAAACATACTTTTCAATCATGCATAAATTTGGAGAGTAAAGCTATAGTAGGAGATACTATATGTGAAAGGGCCAATTGTTTAGCAATTTGGTTTATTTCCTCTTTATTTTTTGGACTAGGATAAATGCTACAACTCTTCTCTAAAAGAAACACTCTTGATCATTTCATGTATCTTTTTTCATGAAACTTTTCTAGGCCTCTTGCTAGAATTTTGTTTCATCTTATTAATCCTAATCACTTACCCCTGTTCTGAACAATTCTCTGCTCCTACAGTTTCAAAATCCATAGCAAAAGCCAACCTCTAAAAATTTCTGGAAATATCACTTGGGAAAACTTGTTATAGCTAGCTTCCATTTATGTGTTTAGACTTCTTCCTCTAATTTACATTATACCAAGCAATTTCTGAACTGTCACCTTCATTTGGTTTAGCCTGTCATTGTGTACAAACACACACACACACACAGTCACACACACGTATTAGTGTTCTCCAGATATCATGGATATATCCTGCAACTACTATTTGTAAGCTAGAGCCAAATTGAGATACACAATTGACCATTTAAATTTTTTTTAGTTTTAGATACATTTATTTTATTTTTGTGTGGTGCTGAGGATCAAACTCAGTGCGTCACAATGCTAGCAAGTGCTCTGCCACTGAGCTGTAACGACACCCCCACAACTGATCTTGTCACATACAGTCATTTATATTAAATTTCATATGGTTTCTAAATATATTTTATTTATAACATGTTTATATATAATTTATCTATATAGTGAATTTATTATAGTAAATTGGGTTCCTATAATGGCTGAGAAGTCCCACAATCTACTCTCTGTGAGCTAGATACCCAATACCCCAATCCTGTAGGGAGGAAATCAGAATTATTCAAGCACTGTTTCTGAAAAGGTGGAGTGGGCTATCATCCTCAAAATACCAACTTAGGGAACTTGGGTACAGAAAAGGACTTTAATGGAGAAGAAAGAAGGTGCAGGGACAATGGGCAGAAAGGCTAGGTGCTGAGCAGGGTCTTCATCATTCAGGGCCTCTGTTTTCTTTCCTATTCTATTAGGATATCCTTGAGATAACAATCTGCTTTAATTTCTTAGGCCAGTACCTGTAATTCTTTAGAATTATTGGTGTGTTACCCCATGCTGGTGAGGGCATGCATACCTTCAACACAGAACAACACAGTTCTGATGATTCTAGGTGAAAGAAGGGGGCTGGCAGTTTGTCTCTGCTGCAGAAGGGGTTGTTAGTTATATATTAAACTTTTCAAAAAAAAAAACTCAAGCAGTAATATATCTTGAAATAACCCTAAATCCTAAAGGTGCTAAGCTATGCACCTTCCTGTCACCTTCCATCTTGGTATGAACTTTGCACCCTTGAGTGGGTTTGTTCACCTCTTTAGGTGTGTGTGTGTTAAAAAGTGACATTTGATCCCATTTATAAAACTAATGCATGGCAATTCCGAAAAAATAATCCAGAAAGGTATAATAACAGTACTTATTTATCTACCTTTGATTACATAGTATCTTTGTTTTTATTGTTTGCTTAGGATGTTTCTAAGGGAAATAGATTGGTATCCCACTCTGATTGTTTATTTTTGTATCTTAATTAATATTTACCTTATATAATTTAAAGGTCTACTGATAAATGCAGAAGTACATGTGAGTTCACTACAACTCTTCAATACATAGCTACGGAGCATTTACTTTGTAACAGGCACTGTCCACGGTCCTGAGAACACAGTCACAGATAGGATAGAGGCGCCTCCTAGTGGAGAAAAACAAACAAATCATAGAAAATAAATGCTGTGCCGAGAAATAATAGAACTATTTGAAGGAGAATCCTCAAGTATCTGTTTTCATCATAGTTCAATATTTAACAGACTAATAGTAGCCCACACATTTGTAAGTTTGTTTATAAAGGTAATAAATTGAAAGAAAATTACAGTATTCTTATGCTTTTATATCTACAGATATCATTTTTTAAAAATTCATCCTCTTGCTGGTCATGATGGCACACATCCATAATCCCAGCAGCTTGGGAGGCTGACACAGGAGGATTGCAAATTTGAGGCCAGCCTCAGAAACTTAGAACTTGTCTCAATAAAATATGTGTGTGTGTATGTATATATGTATATATGTATACATATATAGGTATATATGTGTGTGGTGTGTGTGTGTGTGTACACACACACACACACATAGACACGCATTCTAGGGGATGTTGCTCATATATTCAATTCCCAGTCAATCCCCAGTACTGAAAAAAAATCATATTCTTGTCTTAGGAGGTGCCATTTAAATTGAACATGGAATGAAAACATGTTTCTGTGCCCTTGAAAACGTGGGAGAGAAGCACATCAGGCAGAGTGACCAACTGGAGGTATTGCTCAGGGTAGAGTGTTTGCATAGCATGCATGAGGCTCTGGGTTTAATCTCCAGAACCATAAAACAAAGCAACCACACAAAAATGTCAGGAGAGGGAACGGTTGTTGCAAACACCTTGGGGAATGACCTGTTAGCTGACAGGTAATGGAAGAGAGACGACTGTGCCTGGGTGGGAGTGACAGCATCAGAGATGCTATTGAGTAGGTAGGGGCCTGCTTTCCCAGGCCATGTGGACCAGGTTAATGAATTTGAGGTTGCATGGAGGAAACTGATTATGGGTCCAACTAGGTCAGTATTACAAGATTGCCTTTGAGAGAGGATGGTGGCCAGATTTGGACACTGTGGAGAATGGAAAGACATGAGTGGATTTACAAGGTATATTGGAAAAAGAGTGAACTGGGATTGCTGATGTTTTAGAAGTGGGAGGATGGAGAATAAGGGCGACTTATAGGTTTCTTGATGACTTGGAGATTGTTCATTTTTAAAATCAATACAAAATGTTCTGTTTTTAAGCATTTTAAATGCTTATTCCTGGAGTCTGTGTCATCTCACTTTACTATTTCTACCCAGTTTTGTTGTTCTTAGAATTTGTTTGGCATATTTTTCTCCCTCCCTTTTCAACCTTTTCTATTGTTTAGTTTTAGGTGAGTTACTTGCAAAACATCTCTCTCTTTCTGTGCCTCTTAATAAGGAAACATAATGTATTTACATACATTGTGATTAACTAGTGAACATGGATTTTGTGGCATTATATTAGTGTCTCTTATACCCCTTTCATTCCCTCCTGTGTGCCTCCTTTCCTGCTTGTTGATGCAGTGAAAAATCAAATGGGCAAAGCAGAAACAGGGAGGTGTGTGGGCTAGATATACTGGGCCTTTCTAGCATTTCCTTTCCCTGTCCTGTGTCAGCCCTATTCTACTGAGGGCCCTGGTTTAGGATTCAGTGAGATAGCACCCTCTTCATGGCCTTTACCACCCATTCCTTGGGTGATTGTTTCTCATCCTCTGCAAGACTCTTGTTTTTTTTTTTTTTTTTTTTTGTGAGCATCCCTTATTTGCCAAATCTTTTGGCTAGAATTTCAGATCTTAGGCAACATCAGCAACCACATACTGTAAAAGGAAAGTTCTACATATGTAACATTTTACCTCGAGCCCAGCCATTGTTGCTCACCAGAATCCACAACATGAAGAAGTTCTCCAAGGTAATTGTGGAAAAGCAGGGCCACTTTGGAGAAGACCCGTGAGTGTGGTAAGAGTGAAAAACTGCAGTGAGGGCCAAAGGCTGTGCCTGCACAAGCGAGCTGCGGTGGGGAGAAGTACTGAGGACAAAAGGTATTTGGGAAGGCCTCAGCCAGAGCAGAAACCTGACAAGGCACCAGAGAACCCATGCTGGGAGAAGACCTAAGAAATCAGTGAGTCACTGCTTGGCCATCATCCCTGTGTGCTCCTTCCTGTTGTGGCTTCTGTGACATGATATGTGAAACATGACCCAGAGGAAGTCTTTCCCATGCCCACTGCTTTGGTGGCTTCTGTCTAAGAGGATATTCTGGTAGGCAACAAGAGCAGAACTCAGGGTGAATACTCCCTCATCTTCAGTACTGTTTTAGTCAGCTTTTTTTTTTTTTTCTGTTGTGACAAAAAGAACTAACAAGAACAATTTTAGAGGAAGAAAAGTTTCTTTGGGGGCTCAGTTTCAGAGGTCTTAGTCCATAAATGGCTGACTCCATTGCTCTGGGCCCAAGGTGTGGCAGAACATCACAGTGGAAGGAGGAAAGTGGTTCAGACATAGCCACCAGGAATCAGAAAGTGAGTTCTCAAACACCAGGGACAACTTATAAACCCCAAAGACACTTCCCCAATGACCCACCTCCTCCAGCCACACCCTAACTGTCTATAATTACCACCCAGTTAATCTATAAGAGGGGATTAATTTTCATAACCCAACCATTTCCCCTCTAAACTTCCTTCCATTGTCTCACACATGAGCTTGGGCACACCTAATATCTAAACCATAACAAGTACACACATAGAATTTCACTCCTGTGCATAGTTTCTGGTGTTTCCTAAGGCCTGAAATCTGCCCAAAGGATTTCCTATTGATGGAACCAACACATCCCTTCTCCCCTGAGTGACAGGTTGGTGGGTTGTAAGCATGGAACTGAGAGAAGCTTTCTCACACTTCTCAGATATATGGGGCTTCTGTGTGGTATGGATTTCCCTATGCCTCAGGAGAGATAAGCCATGGCCAAAGTTCATGAAGTATCAGCAAGCACCAGAACTTCTCTGCTGCAAGAGAAATTTCTAGGAGGGTCTGCCTGAAATCTGACCAGAAAGGCCTTCACAGGAACTTGCCAAAACTGTGCTTTTAAGGGTTTTCCTTCTTTTTTTGCTGAAAGGGTATGTGGTATCTTCCCTTTAAAAATTGGTAGTTATTTTTTTTTTCAAAGAGAGAGAGAGAATTTTTAATATTTATTTTTTAGCTTTCGGCGGACACAACATCTTTGTTTGTATGTGGTGCTGAGGATCGAACCTGGGCCGCACGCATGCCAGGCGAGCGCACTACCGCTTGAGCCACATCCCCAGCCCCGAAAAATTGGTAGTTATTTTAGTTGGAGGAAAATCACATAAAGATCACATAAAGATTGAGTAGCTTGTTATGGTTTAGATGTGGTGCCCCCCAAAAGCTCACATGTGAGGCAATTCAAGAAGGTTCTGTAGAGAATCAGATGTGACTGCGTTACTATTACTGTCCTTGATGGAGTCTGCCTGCAAAAGGGATATTCTGTCAAGGTATAGATAGGTAACAGCAGACATGCTTGAAAACGAGGTGTCTGCTGTCCTTGGGAGGGTCTGCTCGCAAATGAGGGGCTACTTCAAGGTTTAGATAAGGTAACAGCAGACATGCTTGAAAACGAGATGTCTGCTGTCCTTGGGAGGACTTGCCTGCAAACGGGATGTTCTGCCAAGTGGGCTAGGAGGGCGCTAAGAAAAAATTTTATTATCTGTTCTTAACAAGAGCAGAGCTTGGCATGCTCCAGGCCGAGAGTAGATTAACTATGAAAAGCGGGTCACTTCTGATTAGAAAGTAAAACTTCTACGTGCTATGTTTAATTAGCTGAAGGACTTGATTTATTGATGTTGGAAGGCTGCCTTCTTTGTTCACAATACTATAAAAAGATTGCTTGTATACAATAAAGCACTTTTTTTCTGCTGCTGCTTTGCTTGCTCTGCTTCTTCTTTCTTTCTCATGATGACCTGCAAGTGAATTACTGCAACATTTGGCGTAGTCAGCAGGATCCAGCACCTAAAGGGTAAGTATCCCAGGTTAAGAAAACAAAAGGGGGACTTTTGGAACTAACAAAATATCGAAAGGTATCGCCCCGGGTTAAAAGAGACTTTAGGGGGACTTTCAGAACTAACATGGGAAACTCCCAGTCCTTAAAGGAACAATATATGGAGTTACTACAAGGATTATTGTATTCCATAGGTGTGAAAACATCTCATAAGAGACTCAAGGAGTTATTTAAAATTATAGAATGTCATTGTCACTGGTTCCAGCATCAAACTAAGGTCCAGTTAAATTTAGGGGAATGGAAATTGGTTCAAAAAGAGCTCTGTAAGCAGCATCAGGCTGGGAATGTTATTTCTTTGAAGATTTGGACATTGTGTAGCGCTATTACTCAAGCATTACAATTATTAGAAAGCAATAATTAAAAGGGTTCCTTTGTGAAAGCCAGGTTGATACATCAAATCTGATAATAAGGTTAACAAAATGGAGCCCAAGGAAGTTATCTGTGATACTATAGATGATTCTCCTAAATCAGATCTGGGTGATGAGGAAGATTCAGAAAGTTCAGATAGTGACTCCAGTATGAAAGAAATTATGGAGGCCTTTGTGGATAAAATGAAATTAAAAAAGCAAAGGTCCTCTCTTAAACCTACTACTCTGTCCAATGCTTCTATCTTTCCAATGACAGAGTATAGAGCTGATGTGGGTAGGGAACAACAACGTTTTTAATTTCCTCTTACTATGATACATGATGATGATGATCTTGCAGCTCCTCCTGGTTGTTTTGTTGATCCACCACATTTGTTTCCTATAACTAGACAACAAAACCTTCAAAATCCCCCAATGATTGATGTTCACTATACTGCAGTGGAATACAAGTTTATAAGGGATTTAAAAGCTGCAGTCTCTCAATATGGCCCTCAGTCTCCTTTTGTGTTAGGTATGTTAGAAAATTTGGGAACTTCTAAATTACTTATTCCTTTGGATTGGGAGGCATTAGCCAAAACAGTTTTGGAGGGATCTCAGTGGTTACTATTGAGAAGTTGGTGGGAAGATGAGGCATGAAAACAAGCTCGAGAGAATGAGGCTCAAAATCCCCCCCCCCCCCACCTATGGAAGATAAGTTAATGGGGGAGGGTAATTACCGTGCCTTTAGAGAGCAGGCTCAATATACAGATCCAGATCTTCAACAAGTTCGACAGGTTTTCTTAAGAGCTTGGAGACCTGTGATACCCACTGGTCAAGCACAACTTTCCTTTACTAAAACTGTACAAGGGGCTACTGAACCTTATACTGATTTTCTTGCAAGACTGCGTACTGTTGTAATGAGAGCAGTGGGTCAAGATCAAATAGCAAAGGTATTATTGGAAACATTAGCATTTGAAAATGCAAATCCTGAATGTAAGCATATTTTGGGGCCATTAAAAGGGCAAAATGCCTCATTGAGTGAATATGTGAGAGCTTGTGCTGGAGTGGGAGGAATTGAACATCAAGCTTCTGTTTTTGCTGCAGCCATGGCTGGAGCCCTTAAACCCAATAAATCAGGAACTTGTTTCAATTGTGGAAAAGCAGGTCATTTTAAAAGGGATTGTAAAAAAAAAAAAAAAAAGGGTAAATTTTATGGTACTTTCTAATTACCGGCCGGTCATTTTTTCTAGGACTCTTGCTTTTTCTTAGATTCTGTATTTTTTGAGCTCATAATTTTGATCCTACAGACCTAAGTTAATGTTTTTCTGATCAGTTCTATTTTTTATCAACTGTGGAGTATTTAAACATTACAATGGAAATTTCACCTAAAATAGCTACAAGTCCTTTATTGTGTTATGTGTGCACACTTGTATTATGTGTTGTGTGTCTGTTTGTGCATATGTCCATATATCATGTACATGATATAAAGATTAATATATATGTAAAGAGCGCTTGTAAAAATTAAAAAAAAATAGATCCAAATATTTTTCATTCACTGATTTAAAAGGTTCAATTTAAATTGGGTAAACAGATAAAAAATAAGATGTCTTTAACATGTTAATGTCTGATGTGCTTTGGTTCTAGGACTTTTCTTCAACAACAACAACAAAAAATGGCTAACACTGTTCATTATACTTGTCTAATGTTTTGATAAAATAAGTAAATTAATTAGACATAAGATTACTCGTTTATGAGTACTTTTGTTGAATATCTGATTGATTTACAAGGTTAATCTGCTAAATGTTAAATATACCATTAAATGCTTTTAACTCCTTAAATTACATTAGATAACATATTGATAATTTTTAAGTTGGTAAATAATAAAAATAAATAAATAAATAAATAGTTGCTTTGTCATCCCTAATATTTAGACACTATATTTTCATAATATGGTAATCAGATGAGTACTATAAATAACAAAATATCTCTTATTAAAATGGGATAATTTGCATAAATTCAAAAACTTACAAGAATTATTTCAAAGTGTAAATAAAGAAGGCGTTAACAACAACAACAAAAAATTAAAAGGCTCTAGGTATGGATTTACTTGAAAAAAAATGTGTTTCTGAAAGTGAGTAAATAAAAGGGTTTAAGCAAGTGATAAAGAAGGTCTATGTATGTTGGCTATATAGGTTTAAGTAAGTGATAAAAAAGGTCTGTGTACATTGGCTATAATGTAAGTTTTTTGAGCAAACAATCTTGAAAAAATTAAGGATTATACAACAATGGTTAAACAACAACTGTTATTTTGAAATATTCTAATATGTTAATTCTTTAAGAGCTAAATTTAATTAATATAAAAACATCAATAGTAATTATGGTACTATTACTCTTCTTTGTATATTAAATGTGTTCATATTTTCCAGGTATATAAGTCATTAAGATAAAAGCTTTAAAAAAATTATATCAGGCTCGTGTTCTCCAAAAGGTTGCATGGTAATTTTAGGCTTATAAAAATAACATATTGGAGATTTATTTATATCATTTAATGTTCTATAACTGGGCCTATTATCAATAAGATATATAAAGTTTTATGTTACTTTTTACACTGAGGTACAATTTAAATGTATTTTTTAAGTTAATGAGAGCCTAATCTACATAAAGGTTAATATTATAAAGCACAAAAACATTTTTCTATTTTTCTACAAAAAGCTAAAAGCTTTCAGCCTTTCTTTATTTCATGTTTTAGATGTGTTATCATATTGTGTTAGTTAATACTTAAATAAACTTAAACAATTATTTATATAAAATTTATAATATAATATTTAAAAAAAATAATAAACTTTAAAACTATAGCACTTTACTTAAGATTTATAAAGAGCCCTGCTTATCTAAGATAAGACTCTATGTCCTCACTACATGTAAAAATAACTACAAAAATAGTAGGCCAAATTTCAATATATTTTACTTATATTAGAGCACATTCTACACTACCAGGACCATTAACTAAAAAAGAAAAAATAAAAATATTGATCAACTATTATTTCCCTTACAAAAGACTCATCTAAAACATGCTTTACATCATACAAACACTAAAGGACTTTATGAAAAATACAAAATAACCAAAACAAACACATGAAATTATAGCTAACTGTTCATCATGTTCTCCTTTTAATATTCCTTACTATCCTCCTAGTGTTAATCCAAGGGGACTCCATCCTAATGCCCTTTAACAAATGGATGTTATTATAATTCAGTCATTTGGACGACTAAGATATGTACATCATAGTATTGACACTCATACTCATTTTCAATGGGCCACAACATTATCTTCAGAAAATGCTGATGCAGTCATTTCTCATTTATTATCTTGTTTTGCTATCATGGGAATTCCTAGAGAACTTAAAACTGACAATGCACCTGCATATACCTCACAAAAATTACATTCATTTTTACAAAAATATGACATTACACATACATTTGGCATACCTTATAATAGTCAGGGTCAAGCTATTATAAAAAGGAAAAATTGTACGTTAAGAAAATATATACTAAAAATAAAAAGGGGGAAATGGCTATGGCTTATACACCTCAAAATATACTTCATAAAACTTTACTAACTTTAAATTTTTTAAATGTCTGGTCAGCTTCCAAGGTTCCTGCAGCCCAGCAACATTTCTCTACATTTAAATCTCAGCCATTATTTCTAAAATCGGAAATACTTATATGGTACAGAGATGAAAATAAAGAATGGATTTCTGGGTTGTTGCACCACATGGGAAGGGGGTTTACTCTTATTTCTACATGTAAAACACCTTTCTGGGTACCTTCAAGACTTATCAAATTGCAGAATGAGCGACCCATTTGTCAGGCAATTTCAGGAGCTGGTAATGCAGAGAACTTCTACAATGGCAACGAGAACAACAGACCCCCCAACAGGGGGACAGATGAAAAAGTTGACTCAAGAAGCTGAAAAAAAACCTTTCAAAAGGCAAATCAGCCTTTAAATCCTGTTAATCTTTTATTAGCTATGCTTGCAGTTATTAATTGCCAGGTAAGTATAGTTTCTCCCCATTCTTTTGCTTATTGGGCCTATGTTCCTAACCCTCCTTTGGTGCACAGTGTTTCCTGGGGAGAACATGAAGTTCGTGTATGTACTAATAATACTAATTTTCCCCCTCCTGTGTTTGGGGGAATTGAAGATATTCCATTCCATAAAAATCTGTATAATATTTCTAATATAACTGTAGCTGTTGAAGGAGTCCCATTGTGTACAGGGGCTCGTTCTTTCTGTTTGCCTCTTATAGCACATGAGGACTCTCATTCCTATAATACTTGGGGAATTAATTATTGTAGTTATTCTACTGCTGTTTTTACTGTCATGATATCTTCCCAAGGATTTAATACCTGTAGTATGTATGTTAATCAATCATCACTATCATCTGAAGAATGTTTTGTCAGAACTCATCTTCCTTTATGTTCAGCTAAATATTTTGAAACCTTTTTAACTCATTTAGAGTGGGAAAAATGTCATAATCATCACCCTAAATCAGTAGTCAAATATCAAAATATCACTACGGTTGATTGGAGTCCTGATCATTCTAAATTCATAGAAAGTTGGTCAAATCGTACTTTAAGATGGCATCAACATAATGGGACAATAAATGCTTGGGGTAATGAGACAATTAAAATGCAACATTATGCTTTGGTCCCTCCAATGTTACAGCATATAAAGTTTTCCTATATTCAAGGGGATATACGGAAATCATGGGCAGTATCTGGGAAACTCACTGTATGGACTGGAAATTTCACGTTAGATGTATCCCATTCCTCTCCTTTTGAAGTACATCTACATAATAATCTGACTTATTTTGCTTCTGCGTGTGTTAAATTCCCTTATTCTCTTATGATTGGAAACTGGGAATGGAATGAAACTTGGGGAACAATATCATGTATAGACTGTTATCTTACTCAATGTGTAAATAGAACTAATTGGGAATTAATAGAAATTAATAATTATTCTTTAGTTATTGTTAAAGCTCACACAGAATTGTGGGTGCCTGTTAATTTGACTCGTCCTTGGTCTGATTCATTGTCTGTTACTCATTTGTACAATGCTGTTCAAGTTTTGTTACATCGCTCTCAATGATTAATAGGAATAGTTATAGCTTCATTCCTTGCAGTTGCTTCTGTAACTGCCACTGCTGCAGTAGCTGGTGTTACTTTACACCATGGCATTCAAACTGCGGATTTCATGAGAACATGGCATCAAGATGCTCATTTATTATGGCAACAATAAAAGGATTTAGACTCTCAATTGGCTACAGATGTGATCAATGTACAACATACTGTTTCCTGGCTTGGCGATCAAGTGACTATCTTGGCTACCAGAAGTGTTCTGAAGTGTGACTGGAATTCTTCTCATATTTGTGTGACTCCTGTGCCATATAATACCAGTGATTCCTGGGAAACTGTTAAAAGACGGTTAAATGAACATCAAAATTTAACTTTAGAAATTATGAATTTGAAAAAAACTATTATGGACACCTTTAGTAAGACATTACCTGAACTAACAGGATCTGACATTTTACAAAAATTGTCTTCAAGTATTGCTAATTTAAATCCTTTAAGTCATTTCTCTACCTTGTTGTCAACTTCTTTAGGTAACACTGTAATAATTTTTGTTTTGTGTTTTGTTTTGTATATAGTCTTCCAACGCTGAAGAAAGCGAAGGCAACTGAAACATGAAACCTCTCTTATCGCTTCTGCTATGGCTCATTTACAAAAACAAAAGGAGGGAGATGTAGAGAATCAGATGTGACTGCGTTACTATTACTGTCCTTGATGGAGTCTGCCTGCAAACGGGATATTCTGTCAAGGTTTAGATAGGTAACAGCGGACATGCTTGAAAACGAGGTGTCTGCTGTCCTTGGGAGGACTTGCCTGCAAACGGGATGTTCTGCCAAGTAGGCTAGGAGGGCGCTAAGAAAAAATTTTATTATCTGTTCTTAACAAGAGCAGAGCTCGGCATGCTCCAGGCCGAGACTAGATTAGCCATGAGAAGCGGGTCACTTCTGATTAGAAAGTAAAACTTCTATGTGCTATGTTTAATTAGCTGAAGGACTTGATTTATTGATGTTGGAAGGCTGCCTTCTTTGTTCACAATACTATAAAAAGATTGCTTGTACACAATAAAGCACTTTTTTTTCTGCTGCTGCTTTGCTTGCTCTGCTTCTTCTTTCTTTCTCATGATGACCTGCAAGTGAATTACTGCAACATTTGGCGTAGTCAGCAGGATCCAGCACCTAAAGGGTAAGCATCCCAGGTTAAGAAAACAAAAGGGGGACTCTTGGAACTAACAAAATATTGTATTGTCATGTCCAGTGGGAGCTGTTTATCTGTTTTATAGTACAGTACCCCGTCCTGATTCATCAATTCCAAGCAAAGCCAATTAGATTTTTTAACTACATTTGTAATAATGTTAGCTTTTGACAGCTGTTGGAACATGAGAATGGTTAAAGCAGCTTGGAGTACAGGGGAGCCCCTATGGAGCTGGGCAGCTGCTCTTTACCAACCTGTACATGAACACTTTAAAAAATGGCAAGAATCAGAAAGGTTGTAACCATATGTACAAACTGAACATTTTATTGCTTTGTACTTTGTTCTACAATTCAAAATGCCACACAGAGGCTTTCCAGGTCATAACCCAGGAAAACAGCCTGTTCTGATTTTCCAGTTTACCTTGGACCCTCATTCTATCTAGTACTTTGAATATACTCTTTGCTTTGATTCCTGGACATGGATTTTAGTTTTCTGTGGAAGCTTGCCCTTTAACCTATCTAGTCTTCCTTATTACCCTGCCTACATCCCTACCCCCGCAGCTTCTCTGATCTCAGCTAAGAGACATGCCAACCCCCATTCTTCCTCCACAGGGAAATAGGACAGAAAGGATTTTATGGGGTGTTATAGTGGGTAGACCAAAGGATATGGCCTCAATGACTATCCAGTTTATTGACCCTATTTCCTTGCTCCACCCAAACCAGTGTGTTGCAGGCAGGATGCTAAGAACTCAGAAAAAGGCATCCAAAATGATGATGATGATGATGATGATGATAATAATAATAATAATAATAATAATAATAATAAAAACATGTATTAAAATCAGTCACTCAAATAACCCTATTAATTTTCAATATAGTATTTGTAACCATTTGCAATTTCCATGTGTCATTTCTTACTTATCTGTTTTTCCCACGGAGGTGAAGTTTCTGTAGTAGGTGATTTGGGTGTCAGTGCTGGGAAAACAGTCACATGCTGCCTGAGCACTGCTGAAGAGTTGCCTGCTAGGGCTTGGAACTCATCCTTACTAAGACAGCCTTGTTCGGGAATTTCCCTGGGGCGGGGCGGTGGAGGCTTTCCTGGGCTTGCAATTCCTACTTTGACCCCCTACTTGGGCTCCCTAACTTTCCTGGGAGGAGAATCCGAAGTGAGCAGCAGCAAAAAGCAAGGAGGGGCAAGGTGTTCTGCAGCACGCAGGCCCCCAGCGTGGCGGCGCCCAGCTCGGGAGGAGCCGAGACGTCTACTCTCCCGGTGTCCTAGAGAGGCGCGACGGCCCTGGCGGCGACACGCGTGCGCGACGTGGCGGCGCGGTAGCCAAAAACCCGGACCCCGACCGCCTTTACCTGGCAGTTCATCTGTGCGGGTTGGACTCCCGAGGGCGGCGGTCTTTAGCTGCTCTGGGAGGGGCCGCTCTGTGGAGTCTATGGGGTCGGCCTCCCGGTGTGGAGGATCTGGAGTCAGGTCTCTCCAGCCCCAAGAACTTTTTTTTTTTTTTTTAAATATTTTCTTAGTTGTAGGTGGACACAATACCTTTTACTGTATTCATTTACTTTTTATGTGGTGCTGAGGATCAAACCCAGGGTCTCACACATGCTAGGCCAGCGTTCTGCCACTGAGCTACTACCCTAGCCCCAAAATACAGTAAATAATGTATAATATAAATATATGGTAACCTTATTACATTTAAAGGTAACATCAATTAATATAATTATATGTTATATAATGTAATACATAATATTATATAATTCATATAATACATATATACACATTTAAGACACACACATATGTACATATATATTTAAGCTACATGTTATCATTTCCAACCTATTTTAATGTACCCTTGTCAATTTCGTTGAAATAATCACAGAATTGAAAACCTGTGATTTAATAGATTAAATACATGTGCAGGAGCATGTACACTCATGCATGGTACATAAATATATTTTCCTTTGGTACATATGTATTTTGATTATGGAATAGGGTCATGCTTCTGCTTTCTAAAAATTTATGAGTAGTGTTGTGATGAAGTATTTGATAAAATAAAACATACATGACATTTGCCATACAGTATCTACAAATTTACCCTTTTAACCACTTGTGGCATTAAGTACATTCATACTTTTTTTTTTTTTTTTTTTTGCAGGGCTGGGGATAGAATCCAGGGCCTCGTGCATGGTAGCAAGTGAGAGAAGCTAGAAGTGTGAAAGCCATGAGAACCACTGAATTCGTTGACAGAAAAGAAGGAAGCACTAGGCTAGACTTCCAAGAGTGTCCATGACATGGCAGGAACAGGAAGAGACCTGAACTTAAGGGACCAGAGACCTGAGGGAAAATCAGGCTTGGCTGGTGATAGGGAAGCCATGGCAGAGAGAGAACATAGTCAGAAACATAGCTTCTTTCAGGAAGGTTGAAGAGAGTGCAGGCTAAGAGGAACACCCAGTTCTCAGTTTGATCAGGGACCTCCCATTATGCCCTTTAAGAAACAGTCACAGCACATGTGAGATAAAGCTTGTAGGAAGAGGGCCCAGAATCAGTGTATAGAGCTGCCTGTGTTCTCTTGAATCTTCTCCTTGGTAATATAATCCTTATGGGAGCTGAGGGCTGGGCTTGGCCTACTTTCTTCCCTCTCTCAACTCAGTTTACATCTACAGTTGTGCCCTTTCCCACATGGGGAACTCAAGAAACCAAGCAGCAGCCCCTGTGCTTCAGATGATCAGTATATTAGTCAGCTTTCTATTTCTGTAACTGCATGAAGAAATGAAATTAAAGGAAGAAAGACTTAAAGGCTCACAGTACCAAAGGTTTCAGTACATGGTCACTTGGCTATGTTGTTCATGGGAATGTGATGAGGCAGAAAGTGAAAGAACCACAGATCTCAAACCCGGAATGAACCACACGAGACACTGGCTGCAAGAAGCAGGAGGCTGTTTATTCATACACAGGCGCCTGCGGGTGCTCAGTGGAACCTCAGCCGGAGCTTCGGTGACTGGCACACCGGGCTCTAGGGCACAGATCTTTTATAGGGAGCAGGGGGTTAGTTTTTAGCTTAGCACAGTAACAGTTATTCTGTTGGTTCCTCTGAATCCAGCCTTTAGGTCACCTGGGGGGTAAACTTGTTTTTCCACTTTAGTTCTCGGAAAAACCATAAAATTGCATCCTGTCCTTTTAGTTCCTGTTTTCACCCTGTTTGCTCAAGTTTGGCCCTTCCGGGGTTATCTTTATGGAACATCTTGTGGTAGCATTGTGCAAGACTTGAAGTGCTACTTGCAGCTGGTGGGGTTTTGACATGGGGGTTGTGTAAGGGAACATCTTGCAGCTTCAGGGCACAGGGGTTAGATTTCCTAATGTTGGGCCTGGGGCCTTGGGGTCCTTCAAAAGAACATCATGGCGGGAAACATGTGGTGGAATAAAGGTAATCATCTCATGGTGGCCCAGAAACAGCAAAAATAGGAAGGGGCCGAGAATAAAATATATTCTTCAAGTGTGTGCCCTTAGTGACATCCCTTTTCCAAATAGGTCCATATCTCCTAAAGTTTGTAGTATTTTGCAATTGCCCATTAAACAATGAATCCATAAGTACATGAATCTTTTCATGTCAGAGCCCTTATGATCCAATTACCTCCCAAAGGCCCCACCTCTGAACACTGATGCATGGGGGGCCAAGCCTTAACACATGAACTTTTTGGGGAAATAAGATCCCAGTAATAACAGTGAGGCCCCAGATGAGCATGGATTTTTCTTTTCTTTTTTATATTTTCCCCCGAGTTCCCATGTCTATGACCCAAATGTGACTGGAGCTTACCTATGGGTCTCTGCCCTGAGGCAGCTCCTGAGGCTCATGCCTAAATGACCCTAGAGCTGGGTCCCTATTCACAGTTAATGGACTCTATTTTGTCCTGGATTTTCCATTTCTTTTTTTTACCCCTGTTTTGCAGTACCAGGGATTGATCCCAGGGCCTCATGCTTGCTAGGCAAGTGCTTTACCATAGACTTATCCTTTACAGTTATCAAGAGACTGTACCCTGTGCCCTCTGCACCCTTTGTGACTCTGCCCTTCAGGCTGGGACTGTTCTTGAGTGGTAGAAACTTGTCATTTCAGGAGACTAAATGCATGAGGACCTGTCTGTAGACTATGTACGGAAAAAGTGGAAAGGCTCTGCCCTGAGGCAGAGAGCCCTGTACCAGAACATGATGATAGAAAGTTATTATAGCATGGTCTCATTGGGTAATGATTCTCTTAGAGTTCCTTCTGTATATTTTTTCCACTATGTTTCCCCCCACTTTTTATTATAAAAATTTCCAAAGTAGAACAGTATATACCGAACCTCTCTGCACCCATACCCAGCGTTAACAATGATGAGCATTTCCTTTACTTCATGATTGATGGGACATATGGTACCTAGTTTGAGTTTTCTAGATTGTAAGGAATTGAGAATCACCTAGTCTATGGTATTAAGGAGCTATGTGTTTTAAGGCTACAGTAACAGGAACCCAGAATAAACCAATCAGCTAGACCAGACTAGGAAACAGAGCCTCAAAGAGAAAGAGCCACAACCAGGACAGCCCAAGAGCCTCAGCAGCACAAGCAAATGAATTTTATGCCAGTATTCCAGTGTGACTGTAACACAGCTGCTCCCTGTTCCAACTGTTACCCTTTCTTTACTCTGAAACTTGTATCTCCATCATAGTTCCTTCTCAATTCTGTTTTTGGTTTTCTTCATACATTCTTCTTATTGTGGCTTCAAATGGTTTGACTTGGTTCCATGTTTCATTTCAGCTTTAGGTCTCACTCATAATTGCTATAGTTTTGCCAAGTTTTCAGGTCAGAATTTACTTAGAGAAGGGTTCTAATTGCTATAGCTATTAAATATCATCTGTATTTTGGTAGTGTCCTGCTGAGGCCACAGCAGAAGCTAATGACTAACCTAAAGACAAATTACAGCTGGGTCTAGTGCCTAGCTCTCGTCCAATCACCTCATGTGATACTCAGGGTCATCTGACTCAAAGTGTGGCTGCTTGGGCTTCCCTGTCTGCAAAGACTGGGGAAGGGCAGGTTCTGAGATTGACAAACTTATAACAGTGGCCATCTTGACAAAGGGTGGACATGAGAGTAATTGAGCTTTTAACTTTCCATATGGTAAATGGTGTGATGCCCTGGCCTTGGTTAAGACATGATTGAAAGTAACCAGTGTTGTGGTTTTTAGTGATAACTGACTACTCTGCTTTTTACTGTACAGATTTTGTATTCCAGAATTTAAAATTCCGGGAAATACTTATCTGTCTAGTTTCTTTCTTAATCTAGAGAATCAAGATTCCATTCAAGGCGTAGTGGCTCACACCTCTAATCCCAGTAGCTCGGGAGGCTGAGATAGGAGAATCATGAGTTCAAAGCCAGCCTCAGCAACAATGAGGCATTAAGCAACTCAGTGACACCCTGTCTCTGTATAAAATACAAATTAGGGCTGGGGATGTGGCTCAGTGGTTCAGTGTTCCTGTGTTCAATCCCTGGTACAAAAAAAAAATCCCCAAACATTTAATTCAGATTTCAAATAATTGATGCTCTCTTTATTTCTTTTTCTAATGCCAGGGATTGAACTCAGGGCCTTCTCACACATGCAAGGCAGGTGAGCTTCCACTGGGCTATATCCCTAGGTTTTTAGAGGAGTACATAACTGACTCCTACTAGTGCAATGCCCTGGTTACCTATGGTATTCCCACTTTTTTAGCTCTGCTATTCTTTTCAACACTGTTCCCCAGAATTTCTGAAAGTATGTTCACATCTTGTCACTTTTCTGTCATACAAGATCTCTACTTTTAAAACATTTTCCTAGTCATATCCTTACAATATAATCTCTCATCAACACACTCCCATCTTTGCTCTTTCTCTTTCTTGTATTTAAAATGAGGTGTTTGCCAGCTTTCTTTCTCCCAACATCTTTTCTGAGAAGCATGGAACCATACAATGTCATGTTTAGAAAGGAGCATAGAGTTCATCATTTTAATATTGAGATGGTGTGACTTCTAGAAGATTTCATCATGCTTTGCCACCTGGGCCCCTACTTTCTGATTGTGTAATTATCTGTTCTGGCTCAACATCTTTCTGTCCTGGTATCTCCTTTTCTACCTCCTCCACTGACCATCTTCCTCCTCTTTGTTTTTCTATCCTGAAGAAAAAACCTGATATATTTCCTATTTTCTCTCCCCTTCTCAATGTGTTCTTTTATTCCTTAACCTTATGATATATTAGGCTTTTGGTTCTGTTTCCAGAACAGGACATGAAGTGAGTAAAGGTTATTTTCTTCTTTCTTTTGGCAGCAGGTGAGAACAGGATGGAGAGTTCTGAATTCACTCCAAAGCAGACCATTTCTAAAGGATCAGAGTCATCTGATAGGTCACCAGGGGGACTCTTTGGGGTCACTTCTATGGGACCAGAAGTTGAAGATGTCTGTGAAGATACTTTGAGAAAGCTGGAAGGGCAGCCCTCAGATGAAGAGGGGAACAGTTTGGAAATCAATTTTTTGGAAATAACAGATGAGGATAAGAAGAACTCCACAAAAGACAGATGTGAGGATTATAAGGAAGTAGGGGAACATCCAAATCTGTGCCCCAGTCCTGAGGAATATCAAGGAGTCCCAAAGGGACAGAAATTCTTTCAGTGTGATGAAGGTGGCAAAGTGTTCAATTGGAGTTCACACCTCATTGGCCACCAGAGAATCCACACTGGAGAGAAACCCTATGAGTGTAATGAGTGTGGTAAGACCTTCAGGCAGACCTCCCAGCTAATTGTTCACCTCAGAACTCACACTGGGGAAAAACCCTATGAATGCAGTGAGTGTGGGAAGACCTATCGGCACAGCTCCCATCTCCTTCAACACCAGAGACTTCATAATGGGGAGAAACCCTATAAATGTAATGAATGTGCAAAAGCTTTTAATCAGAGTTCCAAACTATTTGATCACCAGAGAACCCATACTGGGGAGAAACCTTATGAATGCAAGGAATGTGGGTCAGCTTTTAGTCGGAGTAAAAATCTTGTCCGACATCAGGTCCTTCACACTGGTAAGAAACCTTACAAGTGTACTGAGTGTGGGAAAGTCTTCTGTTCTAACAGAAATCTTATTGATCATCAGAGGATCCACACTGGAGAGAAGCCTTATGAATGTAATGAATGTGGCAAGGCCTTTAGTCGGAGTAAATGTCTTATTCAACATCAGAGCCTCCACACTGGGGAGAAACCACACAAATGCAGTGAATGTGGGAAAGCCTTCAGTCAGATTTGTCAGCTTGTTGACCATGAGCGAATTCATACCGGAGAAAAGCCCTTTGAATGTAGTGAGTGTGGTAAGGCTTTCAGTCTGAGTAAGTGCCTTATTCGGCACCAGAGGCTTCACACAGGTGAAAAACCCTATAAATGCAATGAGTGTGGAAAATCTTTCAATCAAAATTCATACCTCATTATACACCAGAGAATCCACACTGGTGAAAAGCCCTATGAATGTCATGAGTGTGGGAAGGTATTCAGTTACAGCTCCAGCCTTATGGTACATCAGAGAGCCCATACTGGGGAAAAGCCCTACAAATGCAATGATTGTGGGAAAGCCTTTAGTGACAGTTCACAGCTTATTGTGCACCAGAGAGTTCACACTGGAGAGAAACCTTATGAATGTATTGAATGTGGGAAAGCTTTTAGTCAGCGTTCCACTTTTAATCACCACCAGCGAATTCACACTGGTGAGAAACCCTCAGGTCTGTCTCACTCAGCATCATAAGGCATGGTTTTCTGAGAAAGAGAACAAGGGACTTTGCGTGAAGGTTTCTTTAAGAAGGATGTTCACCCTGATCTCCTGTTAGAACCATTAAGCAAAGCAGACCATCATCTATTGTTTTCCAGTTGGTCACTAAGGTGGAAGAAACTTAGTGTGATTCTTCCCTACATTAGGAAAGTAAGGTCTAGGCATTTAATTTACTTATAGATTGGCTTTTTTCTTCCTTCCTTTTTCCTATTTTAAAATTTATCTCATTTGTTAATATGTATCTCATAATCAAATTGTGTATCAACAGGAATGATTATATCTTCTGTATGTTATTGCAGCTACTCAATTTCACTACATAAAGTCATTCCACAATATTGTTCCACAGAGCATTTTTATAGTCATTTATAAGTCATTCTATCAGTTTGTTCTTTCCTAGTTCTTGCTATGGCCCTCCACATCCATGTTTTATATTATAATATATATTCACTCATCTCTTGTGTTTTCTATGTAGAACCCTTTTCTTCCTATTTGGTAATCTGGTTTCCTTGTATTTATTGTTCAAAGTCCATCTCATCTCTGAAAGACTTTTTTCTTCAAATGCTTCTGGATTTCTTTTAAACTTATGATTAGATCACAATTCTTTTAAATTAACTGATGCTGCAATGTACAACTGTTGTTAAGTTACCTTGCAAATTGCTCTCAAAATATATGAGTATACTCCTTACCAACTTTGCAGGTTTTTGAGATTGGTTATGGTATCTATTGCTTTCTGCAAAAACATACTATGTTGAGCACTAGTTCTTAAAAATATTTTAAAACCCAACTCCCAAATCTAACCTTCCTTAATGTGGGTGCAGTCTCTCCCTTCCTTACATACACTGGACTGAGATATTTAAAAATGGAAGTGCTCATGCATGAGGCCCTGAGTACACTCCCCAGAATACAATAACAAAAAAGTATCCATTTCAGGATCTAAAAAAATTACTGAACTCAAAACAAAATTGGGACTATGTCATTTATTAGTATGTATTTATTTTTTTATTTGTTCTATTTTCCTTTAAATGATAGGACTTTTTTTTTTTTTTGGTGGGGCAGCCGAGAAATGAGCTCCCTGATCCCAAGGAACAACCAGGCGCTATATGAGCTCATGGATCTAGCCCTTCACCCTGAGTTAGACGTTTCTGGTCACTTCTTCAGTAGAACTATCTGCCTGTTTAATATTATAATTTTACCTCCTAGTTCTTGTCTGTGCATTCTCTACTACACTAAATCTCTGGCAGTGGGAACCAACATTATTCATAACTGTATTTTCCCACATCACCAACTGGGTGTATAGTCCAGCAGAAATGAATCCCTTGTATTCCTGAGAGAGCCCAGGCATTTGGATGGAGGGAAAATAGCTGTGACTTTAAAGCCATACTTCATTTCTTTGGTCATTGTTAGTATAACTTTACCACTACTACTATCATATATATATATATATATATATATATATATATATATATATATATATATATTTTAGTTGTAGGTGGACACAGTACCTTTATTTTATTTTTATGTGGTGCTGAGGATTAAATCCATGCATGCCAGCCAGGTGAGTGCTATACCACTAAGCCCTAGCCCCAGCCCCTTATTATTATAACCCTTATTATTATTATTGTCATCATTATTATTTTGTGGTACTGGGAATTGAACCTAGCAGTGCTCTATCATTCAGCTGCATCCCTAAACCTTTTACTTTTTATTTTGAGACAGGGTCTCACTAAGTTGCTGAGGCTGGAAACTTTCTATCCTCCTGCCTCAGCCTCCCTCCCCAGTTGCTGGGATTACAGAAATGTGCCACCATGTCCAGTGCTAAGTATTATTTATTTATTTATTGTTGTTGTTGTTGTTGCAGTTGGACACAATACCTTTATTTTACTCATTTATTTTTATGTGGTACTGAGGATCGAACCCAGAGCTTCGCTCGCGCTAGGCGAGCGCTCTACTGCTGAGCCACAACCCTAGCCCCCTAAGTATCATTTTTTAAAAAATTTTATCAGGATCCAGTTACCTTGCGAAATTATTTTTAGTTTTAGTGGTTTTTTGGTTTCTAGGTAGTTATATAATAAATAATGATTTGTTTATATCAGCTTCTAATCTTATGCCACTTATGTTTACATCAGCAAGAAGTTTTTAAATATGTAGCAGATATTGCTTGTCTTTTTTTAAACTCAGGGGTGGGGGACATTCTTAGTGTTTTGTTTTATATGGTGTTCATTATTGGGTTCTGATAAATATTCTGTTGTACTTAGGAAGTTTTCGTTTCTTCCTGCTTTTGGAAGAAGCGGTATAGTGGTTACGTGCATAAATTTTGTACCCAGCATCCTGATTCACCTTACTCCACCAGACTTATACATTGACCCTGGGCAAGTCACTTAGCTATTTTGTATTTCAGTTCTTCCATCTATAAAATGGAGCTACCTCACAGGTTGTAGAGATTAAATAAGTTAATATGTATAAGGTATTTGAAATAGTGCTTGATACATGGTATGTACTGTGACAATTACTTGGTTGCTAAGTTTTGTGAAGTTTTTTTAAATTGTAATTTTATGGTCTATGTCATTTTAAATTCATTTTGTTGACAAGTTTCCAAATAATTGAAATCTCCTCATACTTCTTGAATAAAAAAAAAGATTTGTTCATAGTGAATTTTTTTCTTTTTTTTTTTTTTTTGTCAAGTACAGAACTAGATCAAACCTGGTGATATTTTGCTAGTTTTTGCAAAATGAATTTGGAAGATTTGTGGGTTTCTTTTTAATCACTTAAAATTTGTATAACATGGATTGAAACATTGTTAGAAATGACTTGGGCCTAAATGTTCTTCAACATGGGTGGAGGTTGGATATATCTTAGCAATGGATTTTTTTCCAGTGAAACTTCCATGGTAAAACTATGGACTGGGTGGGTAATAGCAGACAATTACTTCTCAGGGACATTCTGTGAGCTTGAAAGTCCGGCATCAATGTGCCAGCGTGATTGAGTGTTGGTGAGGTCTCTTCCTAGTTTGCAAATGGCCAACTTTTTTCTGTGTCCTTACATGTGAGAATAATAAGAGTCCAGATTTTTCTTTCACTTCTCTTAAGGACATTAATCCCATCATGAGGGCCAAATCCTCATGATCTAAACCCAGTAAGGTCCTACCTCCAAATGTATCACATTTTTGGTATGTAGGGCTTCAACATACACATTCATAAAATTCCACTTTGCCCCCAACATTCATGTCCTTTCATGTACAATACAATTATTCCATCCTAACATCCCCTAAAGTCTTATTTCAGTATCTGCTCTACTGTCTTAAATCCAAACAGTATACCATAGTGGCATGGCCACATCAATGTTTAGAGCAGCTCAATTCACAATAGCTAAGCTATGGAAGCAATCTAGATGCCCTTCAACAAATGAATGTATAAGTAAACTATGGTTTATATACACAATGGAATATTACTTGGCCATAAAGAAGAATGAAATTATGGCATTTGTCAGTAAATGTATAGAACCAGAGACCATCATGCTAAAGTGAAATAAGCCAATCCCCCAAAACCAAAGGCTGAATGTACTCTCTGATATGTGGATGCTAATACATAGTAAGGGGTTGTGGGAAGAATAGAAGTTCATTAGATTAGACTAAGTGGAATAAAGGGAAGGGAGGGGGAGTGGGAGTAAGAAAGCCAGTAGAATTAATCAGATATAACTTTCCTATGTTCATATGTGAATGCACAACCAGTGTAACTCCACATCAAGTACAACCACAAGAATGGGAAGTTACACTTCATGTATGTATAATATGTCAAATATAATCTACTGTCATATATATCTAAAAAACGAAGTTAAAATTAATTAATTAATTAAAAAGGGATGGGACTGTAGCTCAGTGATAGAGAAACCCTGTGTTCAATCCCAGTACCACACACACACATACACAAAGAAAACTTAAAAATAAATAAAAACATACTATCATTAACATTAGCACCTCCCTGCAAAATGAAATACTTAGGTATAAATCTAACAAAAATATGTACAAGGTCTACATGAAGAAAACTATAAAACTGATGAAAAATAAGATAACTAAATAAATGCAGAGATTAAGATTTAGGTATTCACAAATGAGAAGATTCAACATTGTTGCTGGGCATGGTGGCCCATGTCTATAATTCCAATGAAATGAGCTGGGGATGCCACTCAGTGATAGGGTGCTTGCTTATCATGTGCAAGGCCAAGGGTTCAATCCCTGTACCATATATTTAAATAAATAATAGTAGAAGATTCAACATTATTAAGGTGTCACTTCTTGGGGCTGGGGTTGTGGCTCAGTGGTATAGTGCTTGCCTAGCACATGCGGGATGCTGGGTTCAATCCTCAGCACAACATAAAAATAAAATAAAGGTATTGTGTCCAACTACAAATAAAAAAACAAAATATGAAAAAAAAGAAGTCACTTCTTCATAAGTTGATCTACAGATTCTGTGCAATATTTATCAAGATCCCAGCAAGTTGTGTTGTGGATATTGACAAACTGATTCTAAAGTTTATTTTGAGATGCAAGAAACCCTTAGTAGATGACTCAGTATCAAAGTAGAAGAACAAAGAGGACTGACAAATGAAGAGTCAGTATGAAGCTACAGTAATTAAGGCCAAGTGATATTGGATAAAGAACAGACAACTAGATCCATGGAACAGAATGGAGAGCCCAGAAATAGATGTACATGAATATAGCCAATTGATGTATGACAAAGGAACAAAGGCAATACAATGGAGCTAAGTAGTCTTTGCAATAAATGGTGCTGAAACACCTGCACATCCACATGCCAATAATAATAACAATCTACACGCCAATCTTACACTCTTCACAAAAAATAAATCAAAATGGATCCTACAACTGAATGTAATATGCCAAACTATCAAACTACTAGAAGATATCATAGCAGAATATCAAGGTGACCTTGGGTGTGGTGATGACTTTTCAGATACAACAAGAAAGACATAATCCATGAAAGAAATAATTTCATGGATTGAAATAAGCTGGATTTGCAAAAAGGAAAAACTTCTGCTCTGTAAAAGACATGGTCAAAAGAATGAGAAGACAAGTGCCAAATTGGGAGATAATATTTGCAAAAACCATATCTCATAAAGAACTGTTATTGAAAAGATACAAAGAACACTTCTAACTAATGATAAGAAATGAATAAATTTTATTTAAAAAATGAACAAAAGACCTGAATGGGAACCTCTCCAAAGAAGATATAATGATGGCCAGTAAGCATATGAAAAGATGTTCAACATCATAAGTTGTTAGAGAATTATTAAACAACAAAATGAGTTACCATCCTATGTCATTTGAATGACTAAAGTCCCGAACAATGACAACACCATTTTGGGGGGGGGTACTAGGGATTGAACCCAGAATGTTTAACTACTGAGCCACATCCCCAACCCCTTTCCTTAAATACATTTTTTTAGTTATATATAAACACAATACCTTGATTTATTTTATGTGGTGCTGAGGATCAAACCCAGTGCCTCACAAGTGCAAGTGTAACTCCACATTCAGCGCTGCACCACTGAGCCACAACCCCAGCCCCCAGCCCTTTTCTATACTTTATTTAGAAACAGGGTCTTGCTGAGTTGCTTAGGACCTCATTAAGATGATGAGGCTGGCTTTGAACTCACAATCCTCCTGCCTCAGCCTCCCCAGTCACTGCTCACAGTTGATAACACCCAATATTGTTGAGGATATAAGCAACAAGAGCTCTCGTTCACTACTGGTGGGAATGCAAAATAGGATAGCAATTTGGGAGTTGGAATGCAAAATAGAATAGACAGTTTGGTAGTTTCTTAAACAACACTGTTTCCATGCCATCCAGCAATTGTACTCCTCAGTCTTTACCTAAATGAATCCAAAACTCAACGTCCACACAAAAATCTGCCCATAAATGTTTACAATAGCTTTATTTATATTTTCCCGAACTTAGAGCCAACCAAGATATCCTTCGATAGGTGAATAGTCAAATAAACTGTGGTAATCCAGACAATAGGAAATGAATTATCAAGCCCTGAGAAAACATGGAGGAAATTTAAATGAAGACCATTAAGTGAAAGAAGCCAACTTGGCAAAGGTACATGCAGTATGATCCCAACTACATAACATTCTGGAAAAGACAAAACTACGGGGATAGTAAAAAGATCGGTGGTTACCATGGGATAGAGAAGAAAGTGGAATGAATAGGGTGAACACAGTGGACTTTTAGGGTAGTAAAATTATTCCATGATACTACAAGGATGGATACATGCCATACATTTGTCAAAAACCACAGGATATACAATACCTAATATCGTGTGAATTTTGAGGGCTGATAATTTGTCATCAACTGTAACAAAGGTACCATTGTGGTTGGGGACACCTGTAGTGGGTAAGATTATGGATGTGTGTGGACAGGGAGTATATGAGAACTCTGTACCTTCTGTTCAATTTTGCTAGGAATTTAAAAGGACTCAAAAATAAAGGTTATTTAAAAGAAAACAACAGAAAGATTCTGTGACAAACTTCATTCACAGGGGTTGACCCCATCAAACCCAGATCTGCTTCCAAATTCATAGCAGATGGTTCACTAGATTTGATGGGCTCAATCTGCTATTTTAGCAGCCTGGGATAGCAGGTAGACTGCAGTTGTGCATAACAGTTGTGCACAACTATGTGACCCTCACATAGTTTCAAAAGAATGTGCCTCAGGCCTGAAATATTTCTTTACATGGAGATGAAAAGATTCCATAGCCGGTGCTAGGTGCTGGGCTCATTGCCTTGTTTGTTACTATCTTTCCCTGTTCCAGATTTGATGTGTACTTCTTTGTTCTGTTTAAGTGTGTACTTATCATATGGCATCCACTCATCCTTGCTGCTATATCTTTTCTCTGTGGGGAGGGAACAAATTCTTGGCTAGCAACACAGAAGATGCATGGCTGTGCAACCATCCGTGTTGGCTGTGCAGAAAGAGCCACCAACCATGGGGACCAACGTTCACAATTGCAGGTAATCTTACTTTGTCTCTTCTTTGTGTAACTTAAGTGTTGTCCCATCCAGTGTCTGTGTCTTTTCTTCCTTTTCTTCCTGTAAACCATGCAGTGGGTTGACATCCCAGGACTGGTGCTCCAGGTATTAGGTACAGGTATGCTCTTGGCTATCCTCCACATGGTGGGACTCCTCTCCTGGAGGTGGGAACAGGTGTCTACTGATTGACATTCAGAGACTGACATACCTTCAGTTTGGAAAAGTACCTAGCCCACTCTCAGCAAAATCCTTGTGAATGAAGGAATGAAGGAGTATAGGCAGATCTGGCTTCCAAAGCCCACGTTGGCACTTCCTTGTTCTTTGTTTGGATAAAGAAGCAGGTTTGCTTGGGGCAATTGTGATGAGTGAGTAGTCGGTGATACTGGAAAGAACACATTCTGAAATTAACTGGTTTCTGTTTGTTGTCTCATGCCTTGGAACTCCCACCTCCAGATTGTTCTGAGAGAGCTTTGCTCCTACACAGGATCCTGTGAAACCAAAGCTTTCTGCCTGAGTTTTTGTCTCTTATGCAGACTCAGAAATCAAACACTAACCTAATGGGGTTTTTCCCCTTACATTCCCATTCTCATAAGTTCAGCACCCCTCCTCTCTTTCCAACACACAGACACACACAGACAGATACACACACTCAGAGCAATGATGTCAGTTAGTAGGAGGAGGATCAAGGCCCTGAGGAAAAATAAAAACTTGCATATTATCAATGTGATAAAAAAGAAAACACTTGCCGTTAAGGGCTGGGGTTGTGGCTCAGTGGTAGAGCACTTGCCTAGCATGTGTGAGGCACTGTGTTTGATCCTCAGCACCACATAAAAAATAAATAAAATAAAGGTATTGTGTTTATTTACAACAAAATAAATAAATAAATAAGGTCCATCAACAACTAAAAAAATTTTTTTTTAAAAAACTTGCTATTAGAATGGCAAATGAAAAAGGCAGGATAGAAACAGTTGTCAAAAGACAAAATTATAACAGTTCAATTTACAGATCCAGTTGGCTTTGATTGGTAATTCTAGAATTGGGCTACATCTCATTCTAAAAAATAGAATAGAAATTCCAATAAGCTGAGCAGATACTAGCTTTATAGGCAGAAAAGGGCTGAAAAGAGAAGAAATAAGGGGAAAAAAGCAGATTAGTTTGCACCAGGTTACTTCAGGTTACTTTCCTTGTAAAGGTTAAGGCTGAGGGGACTTCTTATTATGCTGGCTAAATATGGCCTACTGGGATTTGGTTATTATCACAATAGAAAAGTTCTAACAACTAGGCTAAATATAGAGATTATTCATTATGTATTCAACAAATATTTATTGAGCACCTGCTATAATACCAGTTGAGATACAGCAATGAGAAAAATATGAAGATTCCACAATTTCTCTTCCCCATGACTATGGCCTGATAGACAGATCTCCTGCTTATTACCAATAAAGTTTAAGCTCTCCAAGTTTCTGGCTCCCTGAAACACTTATCTACCATTGTGTCCAGAGGCAAGGAATACCCTCTGCAGAAGAAGATGGGGAAGGGGGACTTGAATTCAGTTTTTAAATTTAAGTCCTTTTTAGTACTGCTTTAAAAGCATCAGTGTTTCTTTGATATAAATGAATACACACACATATGACAAAGTAATTTTAAAAGTAATTTATTTGTGTTAATTTCGTATTTTTCTCCTCAGGGATGGGGTTGAGTTTGGGACCTATAGGGATCTAACCTGATATAACTACAGCCATTTTGGCTGTAACTGTCCTCTTGCCTGCCTGTTGACCCTGGCACACATTCCAAACCTATGGGATAAACAAAGTTATTAAGACAGTCATCCCAGCATGTTGGGCTGGGCACTGTTGCCTGGATCATCTGTGTGTGTGTGTGTGTGTGTGTGTGTGTGTTGTGCTGGGGATTAAATCCAGACCTATGTTATTTGAAGCAAGCACTCTACCAACTGAGCTACACCCCCAGCCCCTGGACTATCTCTTAAGTGACACTTGGCATGTTAACATTCTCTGAGAAGGCCCAGGTACGTTCTGGTTAGCAATGGCTCATTTTTGTCTAGCTTAACATAAAAACTCTTTCTTCTTGCTTTGGCGTGGTGATCCTCCTCAAACCATTCAAGACATATCTTTCTGTATGTCCCTCATAATTTGCATTCTTTCAATCCTGGATTAGTTTGCCTCTTTCTTCCATCCTCCACTTTTTGCAACTGGTTCTCATACACTGGGTTTTCCTGAAAAAAGGCCAGGAAACGGGTGAAAATCCCACCACAACAATGTGGTTTTTTTTTTTTTAATCATTTTGTCCACAGCTGATAATCAATAGTAATATCTTTTCTATTTTTTCAAGTTACTGTCCAGACCCCATCCCTACCCCTGAAATATCCACAGATCCCAAACCCGGAATGAACCACACGAGACACTGGCTGCAAAAAGCAGGAGGCGTTTATTCTCACACAGGCGCCTGCGGGTGCACAGCAAAACCTCAGCCGGAGCTTCGGTGAACTGGCACACCGGGCTTTGGGGTATAGATCTTTTATAGGGAACAGGTGGGTTAGGTCTTAGCTTAGCACAGCAACAGCCTTCCTATTGGTCCCTCTGAATTCAGCAGTTGAGTCACCTAGGGGGGTAAACTTGTTTTCCCACTTTAGTTCTCAGAAAAACCATAAAATTGCATCCTGTCCTTTTAGTTCCTGTTTTTACCCTGTTTGCTCAAGTTTGGCCCTTCCGGGGTTATCTATATGGAACATCTTGTGGTAACATTGTGCGAGACTTGAAGTGCTACGTGCAGCTGGTGGGGTTTTGACATGGGGGTTGGGTAAGGGAACATCTTGCAGCTTCAGGGCACAGGGGTTAGTTTTCCTAATGTTGGGCCTGGGGCCTTGGGGTCCTTCACCCCCAGTGCCCCAATTTCTGTATTCCCTATTGCCCATGTCCACATGGGCAAGGAAATGGGTTCCCCTCCGGAGGGACGGTCTGGCTGAGAAATAAAAGCTAAGAATAGTACTACAAAATAACCACAGGACACAGAAAAGTGGTTTCAGAGCAGGGACAGCAACATGTCAAGCTGACCAGTTGGGTCCAGCTTCTGACAAAGAAGAAGCCTGCTCTTGCTTTATTTATATCAGAATATATATATCCAAGAGTTTCTATAGAAAGTTCTTCACCAAAACAGGGAAGAAGTGGGGGCAGGTAGGCTGCTCCATTCCTAATGGGTCACGTGCATTTCCAGTGCTACTCAGGAACTTTTGGCAGAGCAGAGGGGGAGTTCACTTGCAAAGGGTGATCTTAATAGCAGGGATTGCTGCTGTAAGTTCCCAATTACCAGATTTACCCCCTCACTGGCTTCAATGTTGAAAAGGTCCTCATGCATTTCACGGGTGGCTTCCCACACTTCCCTATTTCAAAATGAGAGAAAAAATTAAGGAGGACCCCCCCCACACACACACATACCTTTGATTTGGTGGTATTGGGGATTAATTTTGTTTGTGCTAAGCAGATGCTCTACCACTGAGCTACATCTCCAACTCTCCCCCTTCTTTTTTTTTTTAATATTTTAAAGTTGTAGATAAACACAATACCTTTATTTATTTATTTTTATGTGGTGCTGAGGATTGAATCTAGTGCCTCAAATGTGCTAGGCAAGTGCTCTACCACTGAGCTATAGCTACAGCCCCTACCCCTTCTTTTTGAAAGGTAGAATTTTGATGCATTTTATTTATTTTAGTTTCTTTTGGGGTACTAGGGATTGAACCCAGAGGGACTTAACCACTGAGCCATATCACTAGCTTTTTAAATTTTTATTTCAGGGTCTTGCTAAGTTGTTTAGGGCCTCTCTAAGTTGCTGAGACTAGCTTTGAACTTATGATCCTCCTCCCTCAGCCTCTTGACCCACTAGGATTATAAGTATACACCACTATGCCTGGCTTCCTGATGCCAGGATGTTTGTTTTAAATTCTAAAACAAACAAACAAAACCCTTGACGTGTATTGTTTGGCATGCAGCAAGGAATCAGGCTAAAGGAAGAAGGTACTCTTAGGTTCTCAAACTTTGGAATTACCTATAGATTTTAAAATCTAGGCATTCCAGAGTCCTACCCACAAGATTTCAATTAATTGATATGGGATATGGATGTTTTTAGAAATCTAAGGAGGATTTAATATGCAGCTAAGTTGATAACCAATGGTTTATCTTCACAGTTCTTTGCTGCTCCAAGAGTTGTCTGGAACTGCAGCATGAATGTGATACCGGAGACAGAACTTTTGACCAAGTGATGGTAGAAATGAAATCGAGTCAAGTGAGTGTGACTGTAGAGTCAAGGCTTTAATTGGGACTTCAGCTAAAGGGAGATGACACTGATCAAGAAGAGGGACAAGGCTGCTCTCCTAACAAAGGGAGATGCAAGTTTTTATTGATTTTCTGGAGCGGGCTATAGTCTAATACCTTCCATTGGTAAGTTCCACTGGAAAGGGCACTGTTCCAAAAGATGTTTCTTCTTATATGAGAATCAGGCCACCAGGTGGTCATGGTCAACTTGAACTTTTGTATTATAAATCATCATCCTGTGCAAATGCCCTGGCTTTTTGGCTCATTCTGGGCCTAGTGATAGACTGAAGGACTTTGGGTACTTGAGCTGTTGGTATAGCTGTGGATCAGACAGGAGGGTTGGGTAGAAGAAAACACATATCCACTCCAAAAAGTAATGCAGAACTTTTAATCTGACCCAAAAGTTAAAGTGGTAAAGGGAACAGTCATATTATTGAAGACAGAGATCCTATCCCAGTCACCCATCAGACATCTGCAGGCTCAAGGGAAGAATCAGTGTTCTTTAGCAAAAGTGACCTGAAAAGTAACTTAGGCAACTGTTATCATTATATTATAACCCACATGTCAGAGGTATTATATACAACAAAACTAGTGGGAAACTAATAATGGATTGCTTAGCTGTGTGATCTCCAAGATTCATGATTTTTACGTTGACTAAGTGAAGTTAGAGAGTTTATTTAGGGCTTTCCCCCAGTAACAATTTCATCTTGTGTAAACATTCTGCTTCTGTGGGCCTCATGACAAATCTTGTTGAAAAGAGCCAGGTGTGGTGGTCCATGCCTATCATCCCAGCCACTAGGAAGGCTAAGGCAGAGGACCCTATATTAAGAAAGAAAAAGGGGGTGTTGGTGGTGCTGGGGACATACCTGAGCGGTAAATCACCCTAGTAACAGAAAAAGAAAACACAAAGGTAGAGAAGCAACATGCCATGCTACAAATAGAAATTGTTTATTGCACTCAGGGGTTAATTTCATTGTCTCAATCTTTGTTCCACCATGAGAGTCCCTGATCATCTTAGGTGCACCTGGGAGTTTGTTAGAAATACTCTTTGGCTTCTCTCTAGACTTTCTGAATTCAAATCTGTAGTTTAACCAGATCCCCCAAGTGATTTGCCTTAATGCACATTAAAGTTCACAGACCTAGGGCTCTTACCAAGCAAACAGCTCCAATTTGAGAGAATATTAAGCATTCAGGAAATATTGCTGAGAAACTGATGTGACTCCATTTTTGAGAAACCAGCCTCTACCTCAGAGCAAAGCCTGTCCAAGGAAGGGGGCGTGACTCTTGTCCTTGGGAAAACCCACAGAACCTTCCAGGCACATACCCACCCTGCTGAGTTGTTTGTCTATAAATAACAGGAGAGATCTATGGCTCCAGGTGTTCCTGATTCAGTTAGTTGAGGTTAGGACCCATAGCAACCCCCTGGCAACCACCAATCAGCATGAGACAGGGAAAATATCCGGGATGTCAGATGACCACCTCCCCCAGTAGTTTATGGTGGTTGATAACATGTTGGGAAACCATGTAGTTTAGCACATACACCCCTCACGGATTAAACCAATCAATTCAAACGAATCCCCTCTTGTACTAACCAATCACCCTCCAGTGAATGTACTAATCAATGTTAAGAGTTGTTGTTTGACTTTCCTGTGGTGTGAATGATTTGCCTTGTGATGCTGTGATGCATAGAGTATCCCCCAAAACTTATAAAATCTCACTGAACAAAGGATTGGGACTCACTCCTTGGGACCGATGCATTGGAAACGGTTGTGAGTCCAGGCTTGAGCTTGCTCCTGGAGGTCTATTGGGGTTCCACGAATCTGGCATTACATTGCTAGTAAGAATTGCCAGAGAAATGAAGAAAACTCATTGTTACAGGTTCAAGTGCTCTGGGCATTCAGAGAAATCACCTAAATAATTAGCAGAACTTCTTTGAGCTTCAAGATGCTAGTTGCACAAAAATAGAGGCCCTGGCTGAGGTTGTGGCTCAGTGGTAGAGTGCTCACCTAGCATGCACGAGGCACTGGGTTCGATCCTCAGCACCACATAAATGTAAAAAAAAAAATAAAGATATTGTGTCCATCTAAAACTAAAAAACAAATATTTAAAAAGAATAGAGTCCCAAAGCCTGGCCCTAGAGCTTTGCAAGTGCTAGTGAAGTTAATCTTTATTGATCTGTTTGACCACATCAAATGTGGGTGCTGTCCATACTAAGCACCTACCAAGATGAAAAACATCCAGTAAGCATGCCCCAAACACAGAGACCTACAAAAGACCCTTTATGATGGGGAAATTTTGTTCTCAAAACTCCCAAACTCTTTTTTTCCTGTTATGGATCATTATGAATCTCTCCCCACCCTTCAAACCAATTACCCAAGAACATTATTTAAAATGGAAATTATTAAACAAATTAGCCAGTAATGATCAGTTCCCACTTTCCGTTTTGCATGTGTTTAATATTTTCCAATTGCCCCTCCATATGTACTGTTTGTCCCTCTCAACCCTGATGTGAGACTTGGGAGGCTGACTTTCTTGAACTGCCTCCTGCCTTCCTTTTGGGATAATAGGAGGCCCTGGCAGGAGATCAGAAGATCAGTTTCAGGTTACTTATTACACCAATTTCCTCTGTGCTGGAACATGGGTTGGCTGTGTTCCTCACTTGAAGTCCACAGTTTTGTCAGGTACCTTGCTCCAAGGGGGTGAATATAGCTTCCAAATACTGACAGCTGTAATGCATTGTCTTAACTTTGTCCACCACGTTTTGGAAATTGCCACTTGAATTTTCCTCAGTTACTCTGTTTGAATGTATCATCTGTTTTCCTTCTTTAACATCACCCTCTCTCTGGTGTTTGGGAAACATTTCTGTTTTCCTTCTTGGTGACTGGAGTAGTAAAGATGAGTGAAGCAGCTAGGTGCAGTGGTGCATACCTATAATCCTAGCAGTCTGGAAGCTGAGGCAGGAGGATCCCAAGTTCAAAGCCAGCCTCAGCAAAGGCGAAGTGCTAAGCAACTCAGTGAGACCCTGTCTCTAAATAAAATACAAAATAAGGCTGGGGATGTGGCTCAGTGGTTGAGTGCCCCTGAGTTTAAACCCTGGTACCAAAAAAAAAAAAAAAAAGAAAAGAAAAAGAAAGAAAGAAAGAAAAGATGAGCAATGTAAAGTTCTAAGGCACAAATGGACATCATCAATGGAAACAGAAAGAGAGAACTGGCTGCTGAGGCTGGCCACTATGAAGCACATACCAGAAGAGTACAAGGACAGCTACTTGGCCATGGACACAGCAGCTTTGCAGCATGCCCAACAGTGATGCAGATGGTCTTATGGTTTGGGATCTGCATCCTAAGTTCTCTGGTACTGGCAAGAGATGACATTTACTCCTAGGGGAAATGGCAGCCTCCCCACATTGCTCCAGCCCTCTTCAGGCAGCTTCTCTACCTACCAGCTGAGTCCTCCAAGATTCCAGGTACTGATCAGTAGCACCATTCTTCACCTATCAGGTAAGCCTAGTTACAGTTTACCCATAGAAGATAATAGGTGGAGACTCTGGGAAGCTAAGGTTTTGTGTTCCCCTAGGTGTGGAGGTGATGGCAATGAGGAAGGAGTCCTGGTAACTAGTCTCCCATGAAATCTGGTTCTTCTCTTTCAAGGTTACCATGAATCAAGAACCCAGAATCTCATATAAGTGTTTGAAAAAGTGTTTATTTGAGCTAAGAGGACAGCCACTTGGGGAAACATGTATTCTCCAGAATAAGTGCTCTGAAAATAGGTTTGAGGGGTCTGGTTTCGTAAATAAAAAGAAAAAGAGGATACACCCCCCCCCCCAAAAAAAAAACCCCAAAAACCAAAATCCGAGGAAAAAAACCTTGGTTGTTATAGGTGATTGCCCCAGGTTGTTGATTAGTCACTGTTTAAACATCATAGGAAAGCTATAACGGCAAGCAAGAATAGGTATTCTCCAAAGTATTACCTAATGACATCAGTACCTCTACCAGGAAACAAGTTGAACTGGTTAAAAGTTAAAATTAACAAGATTATGAGATTTTGGAATCCATGAGGACAGGACTGCTCCACACATCTTGACCTCCAGGTCTAATAGTGTAACAGAGGAGACTGGCGTCAAGGGAGTTCTTTGTTTTGCGAATCCTAAGAATGAAATTCACTGACCGTATCTACTATGGCAGTAGACTAGCAAGCTTTATTTAAAGCAGGAAAAGGCTCCCGCAGTAGGAGAGGTTATCGCTAACTGTTGTTTTTTGTCTAGGAATTTTGTAAGCATGGCTGATGGTCCAGCGGAGGTGATTGGTAGAGCCCGATGCTAGCATGGGACAGTCAAGCGCTGGTTTTAATAGACCAATTAGAAGTGCATAAATTTAATCCCTTATTTACAAAATTGAGAGGACTCATTCAACCCTGGGGTTTGGCACTCAACCCAGGTGAGAGGCAGTGTTTGGGTAGGGGGTAGATTTTGTGGTTGGCCGTTGCTAGTGGCAGCTAAGGAAGTGCTGTTGTGGTTGAAGCCATCCCTGGCAGCCACAGTATGCTCTGCAGGCCAGGTATCTCAGGATGTCATGGTTTCCTTCCTTCCTTTGGGGCCTTTATTCCTATCTGCCTACAGGAGGTCTAGCGTTCTGGTTCTCTTTCAACAGGAGTTTGCAAACCCCCTTTCTTTATTTTTAATTCTTATTTTACATTTAGTACACCGGGAAGGAGGGAGGAATGAGCAGTCATCTAGTCATTGTTCCTGTTTCGACCTCTCACCTCCCTTTCTTCCCTCGGGGGAGAGAGGCCTACAGGGAAGTCCTGCAGACGTACTGGGAGGAATGTGGGAAAACAAGTCAAAGCTGACAGAGCCCTGGGGCCTGAAGGACCTGGGCGGCGGAAGCAATTCCTGCTGTGGCCGCTTAGGGGCAGGAACTCCACCGCGCAGGACCCACAGCGCAGTATTCGGGCCGGGAGGAGGCGAGTCGTTGGCCCTCCTGGCGTCCTAGAGAGGCGCGGTGGCCCAAGCGGCGACGCGCGTGCGTCACCCGGCGGAGATGTGGGCGCGGCGGGGGCAGTTTGTCGGCGCTGACGAGACGGTGAGCTCTAGTGGTGACTGTGACGGTGGCGGCTGTGGGCCCTGGGTCGCGGTGCGGAGGTGTCTCCCCTAGGGCGGCAGTCCTCGGACTGGGCAGGACGGAGCCGCGATCCCTTCCAGCCCCTGGGAAGCTCACCAGGGCCTCAGGGGCGGGCCTGGAGTGCGGAGGATCCGGAGTGGTGTTTCTTCAGGCGTTCTCTCCCACACAAGTATGTGCGAGGGCGTGGTCACTGGAGACTGGGTAAGTGGAGGGAAAGTGGAAACTGCAGTGTCGCAATCTTCGCTTTCTGGCTGCTTGACATAGGTGTGCACACTCATACACGCGCACACACATCTTTTGATTATGAAATGAGGTCATGCTGTTCTTTCTAAAAACTTGTGCGTAATATTAGGATAAAAATGCGATAAAATACACATAATATTGGATATGCAATATCTACAAACTTACCCTTTAAACTATGTAGGGCATTAAGTACATTCACAGTACTCCCTAAATATTATGATTTCTAAATTTGCTGGATGCATTTGAGTGTCTAGTTCTGTCGAGGTGAAGGCAAAAATGTCCTGGGATTGGGGGTGTAAGGGAATGGAGAAGAAGGCATCTTTTAAGTCCAAAACCAAAAAATGAATGGTGTGTGAGGGAATGGTGGAGAGTAGGGTATACAGGTTCAGAACTGCTGGGTGGATGGAGAATTATGGTCCTATTGATGAGGTGAAGATCCTGTAGGATCTGTTTGATTTCTTGAACTGGGCAGCGGGGAACCACCAGGATGGAGTGGGAAAGGGTAATGCCGTGGAATATACAGTGAAGCAAAGGGGTTTGTAAGGGCTGGTCTGTGTTCCTTCTACCCTGTCAATAGAGGAACGAGAAAGAGAAGTAGGTCCCCAAAACTCCTTTAGGACTGAGTATGTGGCTCCAGTGTCTAAGAAGAAAGAGATGGGCCTACCTGCTACCACAGTGGTTACTCTGGGCTCCTGAGAAGTCAGGTGAGGGGATCCAGGCCTCCTTGGTCATCTGTTGCCAGACCTAGAAGATCCGCTTGAAAGGTATCAGAGCAGATGGCCTTGTACCTCTTGGTGTTTGAGGACAGTCAACCGCCCAGTATCCTTCCTGATGGCATTTGGGACATGCACTAGGAGGCTTCTGGGGATTCATTTATGCTCTGGCCCAATGACCTGTTTGACCACATTTGAAGCAGGGGCCAGGGGTCCCCCTGGCTGCTTCCTAGGAAGCGGGGATGCCCAAATGCCCGTGGTTGGGGCAGGTTGAAAGGCTTTGGCCAGCATCTGGTATTTTTGTTTACGGGCCTTCTCATCTCTCCCATTATACACCTTAAAAGCCACTAGTAGAACTTCTGCTTGAGGAGTTAGGGGTCCCCTCTCTAGGTGTTTGAATTTAGCCTTAATGTTGGGGAAGCCCTGGGAGAAGAAGTAGGTCATTAGTAGTTGTCTCCCGTCTGGGGTTTCAGGGGCTATATTGGTGTGCTGTAAAAGGGCCTTTGTAAGGCAGTCCAAGAACATTGAGGAGTTTTCATTTTTATCCTGAATAATCTCTTGGAGTTTCTCATAATTAATAGGCTTATGGGCCGATTTTCTTAGTCCAGCCATGAGGCAGGTAATAAATAGGTTCCTACTAGTGATCCGTTCATCGAATTGTAATCCCAGTTGTGGTCACGATCAGGGTCTGCCTCAGTGCCAATTGGGAGACGGAGGAATTATGAACCTTGTGGGCATAGTTTCTGGCCTGTTCCCAAACTCACCTGTGTTCCTCAGGTAGGAGGGTGTTGGATAGGATCATATGAACGTCATGGAAAGTTAGATCGTGTGACTGGGTTAGGTATTGGAATTCCGTAATGTACCCTGAAGGATTGGAGGTACATTAGCCTTCTTTCGATTTGAGAGAGGTCACTAAGGGAGAAAGAGACAGGTACCCGAACAACTCCCTCCGACCCTGCTACTTCATGAAGGGGAAGCAGAGGTGTGGGCTGGGTAGAGGGGTCCATGCGAGAGTGAGAGTGAGTAACGCGTAGATTGAAAGTAGGTGAGGGAGGTCCCAGAGGATTCTGAGTAGAAGGTGGAGAACAGTGGTGAGGGGGTTTGTCAGTGGGGCCGAAGTCTGGGATTTCAGGAAGGCGCTGAGGTCGAGGAGAGGGTTTCAAGAGTGAGCAGAACCTGGGCTGGAGAATAGGAAGAGCAGAGGGATGGTTCGGAACAAAGGAAAGAGAAAGCCTGAACATAGGGGCTCTCTTTTCATTTCCCTGAGTGCTCACAAAAGTTAACAATGTCCCTCAAAATGTTGGGAATCTAGAATGCCCTTAGTGGCCGTTTGAAATCATTGTCTAAGGTATAGAAGGGCCAAATTTAGTTGCAGAGATGAATTAGTTTTCGAACCTTAAGTCAGAGGTAAGGTGGAGTGAATCTAAATTTGCTAAAAGGCAACCCAAAGGGGTGTCCGAGGGGATGGCAGACTTGGCTGCACCCCATGGCAAGAGAGAGTTGGTAGGGAGAAACAGAGGCATCCCTCTGTGTTCTCTTATACTGAATGAGGAAGAGCTAACTGCTCTGGGAGTTGTCACTGTTATGGGGAGACGCCATAGAAAGCACTCTAAGTCCAAATTTCAGATCAAAAGAGAGCTTTATTTACTTGGCCAGGGTCTGTCACCCATCACAGAGACTCAATCTCTGTGGGAGGACAGCAGCTTCCTGGTCCATCCAAAGAGAATATAAACACAAAAAACACAACTCAGTGACTTGTTTATCGGATTGTAAGCTAGCCAATCATAGAAATTAAAATATTAATAAGTGGGACCTGTGGGCTCTAGGCAGAACTGGAATTTTCCAGCAAGCAAGCAAGCGATAAACAGAAGCAATTAAAAAAAAAAAAAAGCATTAGCTTTGCAATTCAGTTGACCACAGCCCTGGGTTCAAGCAGGTGCTATTGCAGCCTGAATTTGGGTGGGGGTCTGCGGGGTGAGAATCTATTTCAAAGTCATGTAGACCCACGAGGGCATTTGTTGCGAGGGGGCAAAATTGTGACATATGCATTCGAGGGGAGAAATAAAGAATGTCCATGCACTTCTGCCCCTTTCAATGATTTATTCACTCAAATTACCTAAAACAGTTTCACTCTGTAGGTTCTTAATCAAGAAAACGACAATCCTTAATGCTAGGCACTGCAATAGACAGAATCAATTCACAGCAAACAATTCTAGATTAATTCTAAACACTGCAAAACACACTTAATCATGACAGGCTAGTGACAGACATTCCCTCTGCAGGCTAAGTTCAAAAGTCTGAAGCCTTAGGCTTTATGTCCAGCAGATGCACACTCACTCAAACATAGTATCAGGTCCAGATCCAAAGATCCAAGGCAGGCTTTTCCTGGCGTGGAGTGGATGATCAGTTGAGGAGAAGGTCATAGGGAGAAGTTGCTGCTCTCACCAAGGTCCAGAAGAGGTGGTAGAGTTTGAGAGCGGTGAGGATCACGCAGAAGCTCAGAATGATGACAAGTGATGGGATGTCAGGTCCTCATCCGGCTCTCCAGCTCGAGTGCATCCTTATTTCAGCTGGCTGAATCCCTGTTCATTTGCTCTATTATTTATACTATATTTTAGGGCTTTTGACCCCCCTTTCAATCCTTATCAGCTATCCCCGGATTTCTCAGTGACATCATTTACCCTGGGATCAGAAACATCTGGTCTGGTGGTCTCCACCCTGTCTCTAGCCTTTTCCTCTTATCAGGTAAGGACAGCCTGCCAGGGGCTTTACTCTGTTTATCTGGGTGAGGGGAAGTAACTTGTTTGTGGCCTTACTGGAGGGCTCTGTGGGTGTGCCTGGTGAAACTGCTGGTTTCAAACTGGAGTTGCTTAGGCTCAGGCCTAAGGCCATCCTAACAGCATTCAAACCCAGGATGTAGCTCACCGTGACTACTGCTGCATCCTGAGTAAAGTACAATTGGGTGGGGTACAAAGTACAGAAAGACAATTTTTTTTTTTTTTTAAATAAGAAAACAGCTTTCATTTCAGTTTCTCAGAAACAGCTCTTGTAACAGTGTTTTATAGAAGGCAGGAAAATGGAGTCTTAGGCCTGTCTATGACAGTTCTTGCTTTATAATTGTCTTATCTCACTTATCAAAATCTTATATCTATAATCTATATTTTTTTACTAATCTGTAACCTATAACTTATACTCTTATTGATTGAATTTATCAGTTCACACACAACAGTCACTGCCTCAGGACAGTAGCTGGGGCTAAGGGCAGTAGGGGTTCTTGGTGCCTAGCACCAGGGCTTTTGAGCTGAAAGAGTAACCGAGACCCAGAAAGAGAGAGATCTTTTGCCAGGGTTGAGGCCTTCTGAGCTTATGGACTCGGCTGACAGTAGGGATCAACCGTAGCTCTGAAAGCCGTGGTTGGGGTGCCCAGAACCCTGGGGTGCTGGACGTTCAGCTGTCACTTCCTGAGACTGGCAGGTCGTCTGAGTTGACCGAAGGCAGGGGAACTTACTCAAATCAGCCGGTGAAATGGAAGGTGAGTTTGTGATGAGGGCGGCCTAGGACCAAGCATAGGATCCCAAAGCAGCTCAGCTCCCCCAAGGGGAGAGCAAGTTGATGGGAGAGCCTAATCCAAGTCACTGCACCAGTGAAGGACACTTGCAGAGTCCACGCAAAGTCCAAAGACCATGTCACACACTGGAATCTTACACAAGAGGTTTATTGTTGGTAACACAAGGCAAACCAACAAGGCTGTCCCTCCGAGGAGAGCAGCAACGGTCGGCACTCACAGAGCAGCTTTATAGGTTGCAAGAGGAATTTCATAGGTTGCTTAGGAGTTGCATCATAAGCTGTGGTGGGGTTAATCGTTTAGTAGATACATGTTCTTACAGGAAGTTAAGCAGTATGGCCTCAGAATCGAAACTTTGGAGCCTCTAGATAAAATGGCTCCCGGCCTAAAATGGTGAATCTGATGCCAATATTGATTTGATGCCAGTAGTCAGCATATTTAGGGACTGAAGAATTAGGCTGCTCTAGTATTTTTTTGTAATGCCAAAGAAAGGCAGATAAACTTTGGCTGCAAAAAATTACATAAATAAATCCATCCCTTCTTATGGTAGGCTGAAAGATGGGAATGTTTTGAAGATTAACTCCAGTATGCACTTAAAAGGAAAGCTGACAAAAGCATGAAAATTGCTAACCGTTCCACCAGTAAGTTTTCTGTGGCTTCTGGTGTCCAGAAATATTAATGCATAATAAACATTCTATGATATCAGTTGCTTGAGACTAAAAAGATAATACAGTACAGTAACGCATAACTTACTGTAATTTGTAGTCTTCAATGTTTTGTCCTAGAAACAATATAAAAGAGGTCTTGTGAGCATTCCTTTGCTTTCTGCAAGATTGAATTTAAGACCTTATTTTTTCATTGTAGGTCCTAAACGTCTCCTTTGTTTTATTTTACTACATAGCCCCATTACTGTCTGGCATGCTACTTACATATCTATCTTCCCTTAATAAGCTCCTCAAAGCAGTGCTTTTTGTCTGTTTTATTCATTTCTGGGACCTTAGTGCCTGCGACATAGTAGTTATTTTTCCATCCTTTCTTCAACTGGCATGGCCAGAACCTCCCATTCAGTGTTTTGTAGAAGAGGTGAGAGTGAATATTCTTGTCTTATTCATGCTTTTGAGGGGGAATCATCATCCACATCCAGCTTTCACCATGTATGAGGTTAGCTGTGGGTTTTTGTAGATGGCTTTTTAGCAAACTGAGCAGTTTCTATTAATCAAGTTCTTTTGTCATGACAGGATGTTTGATTTTGTTAAAACTTTTTCTGCATCTGTTGACAGGAACATGTTTTTTTTTTAATGGATTCTTCTTATACATGTTATACTTGACATTAGAATCCATTTTGGTAAAAATGTACAAGCATGGAATAGATCCTGTTCTGATTAGGATGTCAGTCTTGGGAGTGGGCACCATGGTGGGATTCACTTAGATCTGTTTTCATATGTGTGCATAGGAAAAATGTTAGATTTATTATACTGTCTTTACTATTCCTACCCCACCTTTCTTTTATTCCCCTTTGTTTAATATACTGAACTACTCTTCTTTTTTTTTTAATATTTTTTTTAGTTGTTGATGGACCTTTATTTATTTGCTTATTTATATGTGGTGCTGGGAATCGAACCCAGTGCCTCACACGTACCAGGCAAATGCTCTACCTCTGAGCTACAACTCCAGCCCCTGAACTACTCTTCTTCCCCTCCCCTGCTTTATTGTTGTTTAGCTTCCACATATCAGCGATTGATTGGGAATGTGTAATTTTTGTTTTTTATTTTTTATTCTGCTGATATGTTAATCAGCCTTGCTAGGATACATTCCACTTGTTTGTGGTGTATCATTCTTTTTAATATATTGCTGAATCCTGAAGGTTTTCTCCTTTGGTTGTTTTTTTTTACCCTCTCTCAAAGTTGCACAGTTTAATGTTTGACATTTAAGCCTGTGATCCATTTTGAATTGATTTTTCTACAGGGAATGAGATCAAGGTCAACTTTTGTTATTTTGCCTATGGCTGTCTGATTGCTCTAGTAGTATATGTTGAGAAAACTATCTTTCCTATTGGAATTACTTTTGCTTTTTTATGGAAAGTCATTTGGGCACATCTCAGGGGTGGACTCCTCTACATGGTGACGTGATCTGAAGCACAAGCCCCTGGGCACAAGCTCCTTTCCTAGATGTGAAGAAACAGACAAACACTGTGAGAGCCCACAATGTGCCTTAGGTAGCTTCTCATTTAAATGTCATTATATAATAAGGTAAGATTATGTGGTCATACAGCTAATAAGTGGGGAGCTGGATTTGGCTTGGTTTACTTTCTTTGCTTTCGAAGCTCTGTTGTCTCCTGAAAGTAGCTTGACCTCTTGGATTGACCCTTTGTTATGAGGAGATGTGAAAGGAAATGCAGGAAATCAGTGAAAAGCTGGATTAGTGATTTTCATACATTCAGTGATTGGCCTTAATCATCATGGGCCATAAAATCAAGGATTTTCCAATCAGCATTTTGTTTTTGAAATACTATATATAATATTAGTAAAATCCTATTTGATGTTTTAAAAAACAAGTTGATCAAATTTGTGTGGGTCTGTTTCTGTTTTTTCTGTTCTGTTTCCTTGATCTGTTTGTTACCTACTAATATCTGTTACCTACTAATATCACACAGTCTGGATTACTGTGACTATAAGTCTTAAAATTATACAGGCTGATTTCTTTCACTTTATTCTTTCAAAATTATTTGGCCTATTCTAATTCCTTTGCCTTCCCATGTAAATTGTTGCATATTTTTTAAATTTAAAATTTTAAATATTATTATTTTTTGTAGTGCTGGGTATTGAATCCAGGGCCTCATGCATGCTAGAAAAGCACTTTATTACTAAGCCATATCCCTCATAACCCTTAAAAATTCTTACTGAAATTTTGAAGGTATTACATTAAACCTATAGATCAACTTGGGAAGAATTGATAACTTTACAGTGTCAGGTCTTCTGATACTTGAATATGGTATGTCTGTCAGCTTATTTACATCTTCTTTGATTTTTTCATCAGATATTTTTGTATTTTAGCTGTATACGTGTTTTACTTTACTCTGGGATGTTTTATTGGCTTACCTCAGTAAGTGACAATCTAGCCCTGCTATGCTTGATACAAGTACATTTGTGCATTACGTGTGCCCTCTTCTCATACATCCAAAGATGATCTCAACCAACAGCATCTAACTGCATCATGTGAGATGGACATCATTTTCCTATCTGTCCACTTCTGAACAGGAACGTTGGTTATTTCAGTGACTTCTGATGTCCCAGCAAATGACATTGGGTATTTTGATGCTCAGAAGATACTCCTGAGGACCCAGTAGCAGACTCTGTGTGCACTTAGCTGGGTCGATCCTGAACAGCAGTGATGCCTCCAGGCAGGTGGTATGCTGTCCATCCAGCTCAGGCCCAGGCTTCAAGGGAGCGAGGGCGCCTTCAAATGGTAAAGAAAGAAGAAGATGATGAAGGCTATACTTCAGTGCAGACTGCCAGGCCTCAGACACTTAACCGTCCTGGCCAGGAGCTGTTCCGCCAGCTCTTTAGGCAACTTCGTTACCATGAGTCTTCTGGGCCCCTAGAAACTCTGAGCCGGCTCCGGGAGCTCTGCCGCTGGTGGCTGAGGCCTGATGTTCTCTCCAAGCCTCAGATCCTGGAGCTGCTGGTGCTGGAGCAGTTCCTGAGCATCCTGCCTGGGGAGCTCCGGACCTGGGTGCAGCTCCATCACCCTGAGAGTGGTGAGGAGGCTGTGGCTTTGCTGGAGGAGCTACAGAAGGACCTTGATGGGACACCACAGAGGGTGAGTGAACAAGTGTGTGGTACCTGGTGAACTCTACCTGCCTGTCTAGGGGTGGAGGTGGCCCTCTGAAGTTAGCTTGAGCAGTTCAGGGGAGGCCTTCTCTTCTCATTGTGATGGCCCCTGAGCAGCTGAGGAATGGATCCTGAGCCATCACAGTTTTTGTGCACAATGGCTTAAAGTATATAAAGTCCATCTGTACACGTTATCTAATTTGTCTTGAGTCTGACCCCAGACCTATAAAGAGGCAAGGCAGGAGAGGGACCTTAGGATCAGGACTCTTGGCTTCTGAATGGGAGACTACGAGAAAGAGCAGTCTACACATATCAAGTTGCTTCCTCCTCAGGGAGTGTCTGAGGATCTGAGTGGTGGTAGGCGGGTGGACACAAGTGATGGGGGGCAGCCCTGAGCTGGGAAATTGGAAGCCCTCGGGTCTTAAATTTTATTCCAAAATTCTACAGCCTCAGTGTCCTTGGCCATGTTATTGTACCTTTCAGAGTCTCAGTTTATTGAGAAGAAAATGCAGAAACGATCTGATTATGAAAATTTTTTGACTAAATATTTGAGTGCCTGTTATGTGTCTGGCCCTGGCCTTGGTGCTGGGAGAGAGCTGGCTATCCTAGGCCTGGCGGGGCGGTAGAGCGGAGGTACATCACCCAGCAGATCTTTCCTGCTCCTTCTGCTGCACACAGGAAGCCAGTAAAGAGATTTATTATTTTTATCATTTTATCAAAACAAGGAGATGTTCAGAAGAACCTAATAATATTGTATAAAATGAAATAAGTTACACAGCAGTCACAAAATTATGGCTTGGTTGTATTTAGTTCACTTAGGGCTAGAAGTTAGGTTTTTAAATCCATGGAAACATTGCCATATGAGCAGAAAGAGCCTTACTAGCTAGTTGAAAACTAGCTAGAAATTTGGCTGGGAGATACCTGCCAAATACTGAAAAATGAACAGAAATACTTTAAGGTGTATATGAAACTGCAGAATCATCCTGTGGCCCATTAAATAATTACCATAGCATGAAAAAACAGGGCCTGGGAAAGTTTGTCTATCTTTAAACTGATTTGGCTTTGCTCCTTTATTCTTATTATTCCATTTTTCTCCCTTTATTATGGTTTGAGAGAAACAGGAAATAATAAACAATTCATCCTCTGCAGCCTTTTTCTCTATCAGATGTTCATTGGCCTCAGGCTAATATTTGTCCATATCACTCTAAAGAATATCTTCACCACAGGGTCAGGAAAACTCGAAGTTCATTGGCATAGAGCCCCGAAGTTCATTGGCATAGCTCATTTCTGCATCAAGGACAGCCTTGCCTCAGAGACCAAAGCTATTCGAAGTATCAGGGCAAGGATCTCTTTCCTTAGAAACTTTTTCTTCCATGGCTCTCTGGCTGACCCTCTAGTTAGCATCGCCTCTCTCGGGTGTTACTGTTTCATTTAGATTTAAATAATCTGAGCTAGCTTGATGAAGTCACTTTGCATTTCAGTCCTAGGACAGTGCTTGAAGGAAGATATTGCTTGGCTGCATGTTTGCCCAGAACCATTATCCATGTACTTTTCAGGGACTAATTTTTTCTCTCCAATTTCTCAATTCTAGGCAAGTTAGGGGCTGAGAGGTAGCTGGAGGTGTCATTGTGGCATCTGAGGACTGTCAGTAGTGCTATTACTGATGGCCAAGTGTGTCCTTGGACTAAGGCTGAAGGGTGGGAGGAGCCTACCTGGGTTTTTCTCTGACTGGAGGTAATAGAGTTTGATTTGCTCATCCTTTTCCCTGTGCCCTTTAGAGACTGGCCATGTGGCCACTTTCCTGAGTTTGATTTCTGATTCCCATGGGGGGTTCCTCTCACAACATCATCTTCTTGCTAGGATCCAGGCCCTGCCCAGAGCCCAGATGTGCATTGGATGGGTACAGGACCCCTGCAGTCTGCACAGACATGGCCCCCTGCTTCACCTCTCAGGAGCGGCTCTGCTTTGGGAGACCACCTGGAGCTTCCCTATGCAATAGGAGTGCATGACTTCCTGGCCGAGCAATCCGGTACTCTCTGCCTAGCTCTAAGACCCCAGTCTCAAGCCATGTCCCCCAAATTTCCCATAGTGTTGTTTTGTCACCGTCTGTCTTCTCACAAGGGCTCTTTCTGTCCCTTACCTCTGTGTTCTCTCAAACTCCTCTGTGTCTCACTAGCTCCTCTTCCCAGCACACATCCCCTGCCCCTTTCCCAGTCCCTGTGAGACACTGAGGTCACATCGTATGGGTGTTTTAACAACAGTCAGTACCTGCTTCTGGGTCCAGGAGCCCTCTAAGAGTGGGAAGAATGGGTTTCTCAGTGGGTGGCCAGAGCTGGACAGCTCTCTCATGGCTCTTTCTTCTCCCTCAGCTCCTCCTGCTGCCCAGGTGCATGCCATTTCCCAGAGCAAAGGGATCCCAGGAAGCCCAGGAGATGGGGTAAGGGCCACTAGGTCCCTGACGGCTGAGCCCCAGGTGAGTCCTCTGCCCTTCCTTATGTCTCAGCATTGCTGCCTAATGGTGAAGTGCACCTCCCCTCCTCCTGGGTTTCTCTGTCCAGTGACCTCATGTCCAGGAACCCATGTCCTAGAGACCCAATTATCCCCCTTAAGCCCAGAGCTCTTCTGCTGGGTGATGGTCTTTCACCTTTGCAGATCTATCCTGGGGTTACTCCCAGCCAACCCCATTCCTCCAGCCCCTCCTGAAAGCTGAGAGCTGTGGACCAGCTCTAGAGCACAGTGTTATTTTCAGGAGGCTATGACTTTCAAGGATGTGGAGGTGACCTTCTCCCTGGATGAGTGGGGATGGCTGGACTCAGCTCAGAGGAATCTCTACAGGGATGTGATGCTGGAGAATTATGGGAACATGGCTTCTCTGGGTAAGTCACCGACATTCCCCATGCTTCTATCAACCTTTACTTTTGTCTTCTTGGTTTTTGTTGTTGTGCATAGAAAGGGACCTGACCTGGGTTTAGATCCTGTAACTACTAACTAGGTCAACTTAATCTATCACCTCATTATCCTCTTTTGAAAAATGGGATAATAATGCCTATCATGCTGGGTGATTATAAAGATTGAAGATGTTTCAAGTACCTAGTCTATTTAGGTATTCAAAAACTGTTGGGGCTGGGGTTGAGGCTCAGTGGTATAGCGCTCACCTAGCACACATGAAGCACTGAGTTCAATCCTCAGCACCACATAAAAATAAAGGTATTGTGTCCACCTACAACTAAAAAATAAAAAAACAAAACAAAACTGTTGACTGATTAATCAGTTGAGTAATTGTGTGGTTCCCACCTCAGGAGAATCTTAGCAGTCCTTTGCTCATAGCTATCAGAAATGGCTTTCTAGTTCTCCTGCCCTCACTTGCTCCACCTGCCTTCCTGGCCTTCCCTTCTCCCTCAGGACTTCAGACTGAGAGGGTCTTAGAGAATAGTTCTGAGTGATCCATCCACCTTTCCACCCTTTCCCTCCTTTTCTGCAGTGGGCCCGTTCTCTAAACCTGCTCTGATCTCCTGGTTGGAAGCAAGAGAGCCGTGGGGCCTGAATATCCAGGCAGCTAAGCCTAAAAGGGATCCAGGTGCTTCCCCTAGAGGTAAGTTCACAGAATCTACTAGACCCTTCCCTCTTGCATCTGCTGCTCTCTCTTAAGGTCAAGTACCTCACTAGGGACTAGTGATCATTGTTTGCTAGAAGGAATATCTTTAAGTGTCATTAAGGGGTGATGGGCCCCTAGGCCTTTTTCTTCCTGGATGGCCTATGATAAGCCATTTGTTTCTAGCCTTGACCCTTCCCCCAGTGGCCCTCTTTCTAACAGTTCTTGCCCATCGAAGGACTTACTGTTCTTCCCTTTTCCACTCAGCCTCCTGACTTGCTGGGGCTGTTCCTTTGATTATTCTTTGACAGGTTTGATCTCTCTAGTCCTTTCAACCAGAACCTACCTCTTAGCTTTTGGGTATCTTTCTACAGTGCCCCTGTACTAGTCCCATGATTCTTCTCCCCTTTCTTGCTGTTTAATACTCTTTTCTCAACCCTTGTTCTTTTCCTGCTGGATAGGATTTCTGCATGTCTGTATCTGCTATGCTCATCTTGCTTCTCCTCCTCCCTTCCCTGTTATCTGGGGTACTCTTCCATGTTTTGCCTTATTCCTGACTATTTTGTAAAAGTACTGGCAGTCGGGCAAGAGCCTCACCACCCACGTCATGGCATTACATGGGCCCTTATTGCTTTCCAAGTATGGGAAAAGAGTACATTCTCTCGTTCTTAATTTTTGTCAGGAGGTAAGCTCCAGATTGAGACAAACAAGCTCATCTTAAAACAGGCTCCATTGGAAGATGAAGAAACTTTCACTGTGCCATCAGGCTGCCCTGTGACTAGTGCTTCTGAAGGAATAGGACTCAGAATATCTTTTGAACAGAAGAGCAGGCCCTGTGGAAAGAAGTACTGTGAAAGCCCCACACAAGTGAAAAATAAGAAGGAAGAGATTGATCTCAGTCATAAAGTGGAAAAAGAATTCGAAGTACTGGGAAGAAGTAATAGTTTTGACCTAAAACATGTTACATATTTGAGAGTTTCCAAGAGAAAGCGATCCCTTAAACATGGCTGTGGCAGACACTTCAGAAAAGGTTCACACCATTATGACTACAAGAAATATGGGAAGGGACTCAGACACACTATTGGGGGGTTTAGCCTCCATCAGAGAATTCATACTGGCCTGAAAGGGAGCGAGAAGGACACAGGTGGAAAGGGCTTCAGCCTCAGTGCTCATCATCAGCATGAACAGGGCCTTTACCTGGTGGGTCCATTGTACAGATGCCATTACTGTGAGAGGACCTTCAATCGCAGCTCCCATCTTGCGTATCATCAGAGACTTCACACTCAAGAGAAGCCATTTAAATGTAGGGTGTGTGAGAAACCATTTAGGTGGAGCTCGAACTGTGTGCGACATGAGAAAATCCATACTGGAGTAAAACCTTACAAATGCAATTTATGTGAGAAAGCTTTCCAACGTGTGTCAGCCTACCGTCTGCACCAGGAAACCCACACTAAGCAGAAATTTGAATTGAATCAGTATGAAGAAGCTCTCACCTACAACTCAGGACTTGGTCACCATTTCAGAGACCAGCGTGGGGAGAAACCCTTTGACTGCAGCCAGTGTAGGAAATCCTTTCACTGTAAGTCCTATGTGCTTGAACATCAAAGGATTCACACGCAGGAGAAACCTTATAAATGTACCAAATGTAGGAAAACCTTTCGGTGGAGGTCAAACTTTACTCGTCATGTGAGGTTACACCAGGAGGAAGAGTTCTGTGAACAAGAGAAACATCGAGAAGACTTCAGACAAAATTGTAGTCCGCTCCCACTGACTACTGTTGCCCCCACCATGGAGAAAACTTTTTCATGTCAGCAGTGTGGGAAAACTTTTACTCAAAAGAAAACTCTCAGTGAGCACCAAAGAATTCACGCAGGCGAGAAACCATATCAATGCAGTGAATGTGCAAAAGGATTCACCTATAGGTCAGCCTTCATTGTTCATAAGAAGCAACATGCCATTAAAAGAAAGCCTGAGGCAGGGCCATCTGTTAGTCAGGACACAGTGCTCCAAACTCCTCAGAGTAGCCACACTACAGAGGAGCCCTACAAATGTGGTCAGTGTGGCAAAGACTTCCGCAATCACTCATTCCTTCTCATCCATCAACGAATTCACACCAGAGAGAAGCCTTATAAGTGCAGGGAGTGTGGAAAAGCCTTCAGATGGAGCTCCAATCTCTACCGACACCAGAGGCAGCACTCTTTGCACCAGAAGTATGAGAGTCCTAAAAGTAAAGAGACCCCTGATCTGCAGCCCAAAGTCCTCCCTGATCTGCAGCCCAAAGTCCTCCCTGGTCAGAAGCCTTTCTGGTGTCAAGAATGTGGAAAGAGCTTTACACGTAAAAGAAGTCTTTTAGATCACAAGGGAATCCACAGTGGAGAGAAGCGCTATAAATGCAATTTGTGTGGGAAATCTTACGATAGGAATTATCGTCTTGTTAATCATCAGAGGGTCCACACCACAGAGAGACCTTTTAAATGTGAGTGGTGTGGGAAGGATTTCATCGGGAAGCACACCCTTTCTGTCCATCAGAGAAAACACACCGCGGCGCCACAGTCTGAATGCAGCCAACCGGGTTTGTCTTCCTATCAGGACGTGGGGCTGAATGTACAAGAATTAGAACCAAGGGAAGAGAAGCCCTTTAAGGATGGTAAGGAGCCTTGTGACCAGAGTGTCACACTCACTGGACTCCACAGTGTGCCCACTGAGAAGAAGTGCCACAAGTGTAGCATATGTGGGAAAACATTTAACAAGAGTTCACACCTTGTTAGCCATAAGAGGTTTCATACCCGGGAGAGGCCCTTCAAATGCAGAGTGTGTGGGAAGACCTTCAGGTGGTCTTCAAATTTGGCTCGGCATATGAAAAACCATATTTGAGATTAGCTTGGGGCTGTCAATGACAGTGGGGTGGGGAGTGGTTCCTGACTACCCTGCTAGAGCACCCCTGATTATAGGCATTGAGGGGGAAACCTTCACAAAGGGCCCAGCCCTATCTATTTTGGAAGCTACTGGCAGGGAATCCTGAAGATTTCAAAGCTCAGAGTCCCCAGCATCCCTGCTGGGAAGTGATACTATAGGGAATGGCATCACCATGTTCTTTGGGGCCTTTCTGGAGGCCTAGGCCCCTACTAACCATCTTTTTCACAATAGCCTGAGGCTCCCCAAGCCACATCTCCTTTGACAACTCTAGATACACCATTGCCTTTTGGGGTTGGACAACATGGCTGTGACCTGGGGGGCTTTGTGCTGCTGGAAGGAGCCAGTTGGATCCTCAGTCTTTCCTTAGGTTTGGCCCGTGACTGTGCCTATTCTGTTGACTTTAAAAGCAACAGCGTCGAGAACACCTGGTCTCCTGAGCTGCCTCCTGAATTCAGGCTGGGACTTCAGCTTCATAGCTGGGTTTCTGGATATCCACTAGGGCCTAGATTTGTCTCAGCAGCAGGTAGACGAGAGCAGGGTGGCGGGCTCAATTGCTTGGATAAGGGAGCTCTGCCAGTGCCTCATCACCATCTCCACCCCACAGGTCTACGCAAGCAGTAGCCGGTCCGTCAGTTCAGCAGAAATGTCCTGAGCACCTCCCTAATGCCAGGCAGTGACAGAACAGACAAAAGTCACCCAGCAGTGATTGGAACAGATAAAAATCCTACTGTCTTGGATCTTTACAGATGATAAACAAATGACATATGTAGCATCCTGGATGGTGGTGTGTGTTAAGGACAAAGTAAATCAGAGAAGAGTGAAAGTAAATGCTAGATTGGGAGGAGGGAGGGCTGTGATTTGAAACAGGTTGGTCAGGGAGGGCCTCAACAGAGAAAGGGAAATCCAAGTTCCCGAAGGAGGCAGGGAGCAAGCCAGGTGGATCTCTAGATAGAGTTCCCGGCAGAGGTGGTAGGATCTTGACCCATGTCCTCAGAGGATAGCAGGAAGGCCCCAGGAGCAGAGTAGAATGAGCCAGCTGGGAGAGAGGGCGAGTGTCCAGAGGAGTGATAGGTCAGGCTGTGTGGGCTTCACAGGTCATTGCGGGCTGGGGCCGCCTCAGGGAGGTGGAGCGCCTTTGGGTAGTTTGGAGTGGAGTGTGGTCTGAATGTGAATTGCATTCTGCAAGTGTTAACCACACACCCGAGGACTCAGTAAAGTGTAGCTGAAAGGTTTTTATGCAGTTGTTTCTGCTGACAGTTCCCAGGATGGGACTTTTTACTTTTCTGACTTCTGTTAAGACCTGAGTCCTGAGCACACATGAAAGCTTAAGCTCCTGTGCTTATATCTCCGGCCTCTGTGCATGGTAGTTGTCATCTCCACAGCCCACTGTGTGTGCGCTCCTTGCTGGTATCAGGCACAACACAAGAGTAACTGGGCATGCACCTGTTGCCCTCAGGAGGCAAAGGGGCATGATGGGGGAAGCACCCCCTCACTTGCCCACCCGCTGATGTTGAAGCAATAAGCAAGAATCATCTAAATGACACAAATGTGAAGGAGTGACATTTCTGAAGTGTATTTAAGTAATTTCTTTGAATTATTGAAGAACTCAGATTACAAATGTGAGGATAAAATGTCTCAATTATGCAGTGACGTCTCCTTTTACTGCTGTGAGTTGGGGCACAGACTGGGCAGGCCATTTCTCATAATGAGAAGAAACCAGCCTGGTACATGTCTTTTTGTTAGAGTACTGAGTCTTCCTATCTTCTGGATTGCCGTCGCCAGGAGAAAATGAAGAATAAAATTGTGTGGTAGTGTGTGGGTACAGGCAGGTAGGGCATCACTCAGTTTTCTGGTGGGAACTCGGTGTTGCCATCTTGGCCCTCTACAACAGCAATTGCCCACGGCCTGAAATCAAGTGTTTCCCCTCTGACACAGATGGGGTGCTAAGACTGGCGTTAGATGTGGCTGGGCAGGGGCTAGTACATGGGAAGGGCCTTGGAATCATTAGATCTGGGTTCCAGATGCCAGGCTTCATGTACCTTCTGCTGGCAGGATGATCTTGGGCAGGCAAGTGCACCTCAGTGTCAGTTTCCCTGTTTACCCTTGTGGTACTTGGTTTGTGTGGGTTGCTTCCTGGGCCTGGCTTGGATTGCTGAGGCTCTGGATAGGTGATCGAAATCTGGAACTAGAGCCCTCACAGAGGTTCAACTCAAATGTCACTTGGTGGTACAACCATGGGAAGACCCGTTTTTTTCTGTATCACCTGGAGTTCTTATTCCAATAGGTGTTTCCACTGCTGTTTTTATAGAATGAGATGTACTTATTTTTAAACATTCTGACCAAAATCTAAAACATACAAGTGATGAAGTAAAAAATTAATGGGAATCCTTCTATAATGAAGTATGCTGTTACTGTTTGGGGATTGTATTGGTGCAGTGTGTTCAGTAGCCTGGACTTGCAGATTTTCTTAGTTCTTCAATATACAATTATTATAGAAATATTAATAAAATCCTGACTCCTTGGAACTAACTACTAAACATTTTGATAATCAGTGTTGGATTTAACTAGTGCCCCTCCCTGCACACCCTGATCTCCCTGGCTTTGTGTATCTCCCTTTACCCAGAGTGCCACATTTTCTATGCTGGTTCATGTCTTCAGCTTTTGGGGCCCTCATCCCTGCTCCCCGGCCCCGCCACTCTTGCAGCTCAAGTCTTGCTCTGTTGGGTGTCATCTGGTTTCCAGTCTGTCACTGCAGCCTAGCCAAGTACTCTGGAGGACAGGGTTGGATGCTTATTTGTTTACCACACAGAGGAACTTTTCCACAAAATTGGCCCTCTGAAGGAATCTAGAGCTGACAGGTTCAGCCAACTCAGGGGAGCAGTCTTTTGAAGTGGCCCTTGAGTGAAGTGTTGACAGGAAGCCACTGCTCAGGTGCACATCTGCACTTGATAAGGAGCCCAGCTGTGGATGGTTCTGAGCCACAGGACTCCAGCTGACAGTTTTTGATGGTTTCAGCCACAGCCTGGCTTGGACAGCATTCAGGCTTCCTCCAGCCTAGCCCACCTTCTCTACCCTCATGAAGAACTAAAGCTGGGGTTGGAGAAAGCCAGATGGGCTGGGTCCATCACAGAGAAGAGTGGGTGCCAGAAGTTCCTTTGGCCACTGTTTGGTGGTTAGCCTCACCCTCAATGACAGAGACTTTGAGACAGACAAGTGTGTGCAAAGAAGAAAGCACAAGAAATATAAAATATTACAAATTGAAAGCCAAAATATGAGCAAGTGTGTGGGACAACTGAAGTTCATATTGCTTTTGGTGACAACTATGGTGCCAGATGATTTACAGAGTCTTGTAAAGTGGTGAGTACTGTACTATACAGCAGTGGCCCTCCTGGATATATCCAAGAAGAGTACCGTGTGAAGAAAGGAATGTTATGCTCTTCGTTGCAGAGCTATTTAGGAAGGAGGATTGGCAGAACCCTGCATGCCATCAACAGAAGAACAGGTAAACAAATGGGTTGCTTTTTGGTACTTTAGTAAGTGAATATAAAAGACAATTAATTATATCTTTCAACCCAGATAAAAACCAGGCTGAAGCTGGGCGTGATGGTGCACGTCTGTAATCCCAGCTACTTGGGAGGCTGAGGCAGGAAGATCGCAAGTTCAAGGCCAAGCCTGGACAACTTAGCAAGACCCTGTCTCAGAACCTAAAAAGGGTTGGGGATATAGCTCAGTGGCAGATCGCCCCTGGGTACAATCCCCTGTACCATACATACATGTACACAAAACGCTAAGAATTGCAGAAGCTATGTACTGTGTACCATTTGTGTAAAGTCACACATACTGTGTGTTCATGGGCACACACTTTTATTGGTTTGTGTTTTTCTGTGATGTGGATAGTAGTGCCAACCTCACAGAATGATTGGGATGGGGGACAATTAATGAAATAATGCATGTAAAATGCTTAAAATGTTGTCTGGCATGTAAACATTCTTGATATGTAATAGTATTATTTTGCACAATCCACTTTTCTGTGGATTCAAATGACATGAAATAAGAGTGTAAAATCATGAATTGTAATGTTGGATGCATGTCACTGCCCTGCCTTTCCAGGGCAGGAGATGCTGATGGAATCAAGGAGAGCACTTGGGGACTTCACTTGTGTTCTTTCTAAAAACTGATGCAGATGCATCAGGATGCTAAGATTTAACGGGATAACGCGGTGGCTTCTTTTTAACTGTTAGTTAAAATATGTCAGAATAAAACATTTTAAAGCATGGGTTCTGTTGTGATGGTGTAGAAATCAGCTCTTTCTTTTCTTGATGTTACTAGAGTAAGTAAGTCACTTAATCTTATGGCTTCAGAGACCTCACCTCCCAAAGTTGAAAGCAATGCAAATGGCAGTGACGGATGGTTAAACAATTGTGCCTCTGGGGAAATACCATGCAACAGATTTGAAAAATGAGGGTGTTCTGTGTGTATTGATACATGGTCTCTAAGACAAACAGTTTATGGGAAATCGTACGTTCCATTTTCTTTAATAACTCATTGCTGGAAAATAGGAAGTGAAGCCAGAAGCTGTCGACTCATGGTTCTGATGAGGAATGGGACCCTGGGGATGGAATTGTCAGCTTTGTCAGCCATTCTACTCTATTAAAGAAACAAGGGAAAGAGTAAATGTTCACATGCCAACTCCTGCACCTTTGAAATTAATGCTAACTCTAATAAGAATGGCAGGATTTTCTGTCAGGTTCTACTCAGGAGTCAGAAACCATGCCAATTACTTAAAGAGAACTTAAGAATTGTTGACTAGGTATTTTAAAATAAAGAGGCAAAAAGAATGCCACAGTGTCGTGGAGGCAGAGTCTGCTATAGTCTGCCCGCATCTATGATGTGTGGCTGCTGACAATTTTTAAGCACTCCCCTCATGTTGCCCCACATTGGCGCAGGCTGAGAGGCCAAGCACGTCCCCTCAATGCCAGAGTGTCAAACCATGCAAACCTGGGTTTTGGCAGTTCACTGAGACCTATCCTGTGACTACAATAACCAGAGCCACTCTCTACCCCCAAGAGAAAGGTGCCTGCCCTGCTTCTGCCCAGAAAGCCTCAGTTATGAATGGTCAAGTTTTTCATGATCCCATGTGTGCAGTGTCATTGATCTCAACATCTGAGCCAATTTGGGGGATGGCAGTGTTTGAATCCCACCTTTGTAGGGGCAGACCACCAAAGCAGGAAGAAACAAGTGCTTAGAATGGTTGGAGGTTGGCAGAGAGGCCTGTGGAGCTAAAGTGGAACCATGTGGAGAGAATGCTGCTGTGTAGGCGATGGTAGTGTCAGAGCTCAGGAGGGGGATCCCCTGGTGGCTGGACCTGCTTCTGGGGCGGGGTACCAGCCACTGTCACTGGAGTCTAGGGAAGGTCACCATGAGACTGAACTGCAAATGTTGATTAGCCCCTTTCTGCATGAAGAACATGTAATGAGGTATGTGCCTTCCAAAACATGGCTGACCCCTCAGGGCCTTCTTCCACTACCTTTTTTTGGTTTTAAACCTACAACCAGACTTATGTTGCAGTAGGCTTCAAAGGGTGAAGAGCCAGTGTAACTGGGGACATAACAATATGCTCCCCCAATCTGCATGATTTTGCTGGTTTTTACTGAGAGAAACCTTGGGTATATGTAGAAATGGATGTGAAGAGTGTAATCATGGTACAAGGAATATGAAATCAGATCAGGCCAAATTTATTGACTTGGACCTATTAGGCAGAGACTTGGGTTCATTATTTCTGAGAAACTGAGAATAGCTCTGTATATTGGTTGATTGAAATTCAGATCCAAACCTATCCTACACTAAATAAGTTGAAATGTCAGAACTTTCTTGGTACAATAGAGGAAGATACCCAAATGCTTAGGGAAATTGGAAAAAATGAGTGTCTTTATCATGTAATTCCTGCCTAGAGAAGGACAGTAGGGAAGGCTCAGGAATGCCCTAACAGGGATTCTGGAAACAGTTCTCTGAGACTTTCTTCAACAGAATTTCCATAACCCTAACTCTTAAACTTACTGTATTTGGTGGTGAGTGAGAATATATCTTTCTCTCTCTCTAGTACTGGGAGTTGACCCCATGGATGTTCTACCACTGAACTATATTCCCAGGCCTTTTTATTTTATTTTTGAGACAGGGTCTTATCTTACAACTGAACTCTGTTGAGTAAATCAAGTTTTCAAAAGAAGGGAAAAAAAAAGAGGAAGCCAGGCAGGAAAAAATGGAGAGCAAACTGACTGTAGTGGAGACTATTCTAAAGCCATGAGAAATTTAAAGCTCAATTTATTTGTGGGAAGGAAGAAAATGATGCCTTCCCATGTGAAATAAAGTGACTGTTGCTGATAAAGCCTCATGAGGGCTGGGGATGCAGCTCGGTGGTGGAGCACTGGCCTAGCATGTGCAGGGTCCTGGGTTCAATCCCTCGTACCACCACCAAAAAAATGAGAAAAAAAAAAATTATACAGCCTGATGAGGGTTTTCTCCTTTTTGGTAACTAGAGTATACTTAAAATGTTTTGCCAATCTTGACATTTATGCAGTGAAATGAATTGCTAGCCAACATTGTTGTTTACCTAATATTCTATGACTTAAACCATCAGCATGATATGGAAATGGCACCAGGCATGTCAACATCTAAAGCTAATCCTGAATCCTGAACACTGTCCATTGGTGCTGATGAAGGATAAGATGCTTGTATTTTATGTGACCTGTGGCTAAAGAATATTTTAGGGAGGCATATGTTCTGTTCAAGTTGTATTTGGAAGCATCCTCACACAGCAGACCATTGGGCACTCAGATCTGTGCTTTTTGTTTTTTTATTTTAGGGCAACTTGCAGTTGAACCATTTTATCCATATCACAGTTCTCCCAAAGTGGTCACTCTAATTCCAAGTTATTTTTGGTGTAATTGTGCCAGTCAGAAATATATACATTTGCACTATAGTAAGAAAACATAAAAGGAGCAGGTATATGACATGGAAGTGCCAGAGTTTTAAATGGAAAAGACCCCACAGGGACTGTAGCATCTGTACAGACTGATGTGTATGTACATTTGCATATGAAAATGTTGAGAGCCACAGCCAAAGGGGCCCCAGCAAACTTCCAGCTGCCAGCAAACTTCCAGCTGCCGGCTGATGATTGGCTCACAGCGGCCCCAGCAACATCTAGCTGATTGGCTCCACGGCCCCAGCAACATCTAGCTGATTGGCTCCTCTGCGGTGATGCTCATTGGACTGTTTCCCTGCCCTTTCAGACCACGGAGCTGCTCATTGGGGGACTTTTTTGGCTCCGCCCACGTGACCCAGCCAATCGGCTTCAAGAGCAGGAGGATTGTGGGAGAGGGAGAGAAGCTTGTGTGGGAGAGAGAGGCTTGTGGAAAGCCGGTGGTGGCAGTTGAGGCTCTGAGGGTTTTTCCTGAGAGGCTGTTTTGTTTGGCGTGTGTGGTTCTAAAAATAAACTTAGTTTCTTTTGACAAGTGGCTCCTGATTGTGCCCAGCCAGACTGCGGCATTTCTCAGTGGCCCTTTCTGAAAATCCAACCCATGTCTGTCTGTTCCTTGATCTATTTGCATTTCTGCTGCTATACCTTGTTCTTGTTTTTCTAATCTTTTTCCTTTCCTAAAACCTTGTCTAGTCATAATAGTGGGTGCATTTTGGTTGATGTTATTTGTTAATGTTAAACCTAATTGATCTAGGACATCTCGTCCCCATAAATTTATAGGAAGATGATCCAATACATATGGCTGTATAGTTCCTTCACATCCTTCAGGATCCTTCCAATCTAATACCATTGCACTTCTATGGGGATTAGTTGCCACTCCTAGGCCTCGAAGCGTTTGAGTGGCTTGTTGTAATGGCCAATGTTTTGGCCATTCTTGACGAGAGATGATGCTAAGGTCTGCACCTGTATCCAGTAGCCCATTAAATTCATGTCCTTGAATATTTAGTTTTAGCATGGGGCGAGAATCTAAATTTAAAGAAAGCATAGCCCAATCTACACCTGTGGAGCCTAATCCCTTGGAACCTCTTTCTACAGTACGAGTGGAAAATTTATCATGTAGGCTGGGTATTATTAGTAACTGTGCTATTCTATCTCCTGGTGAAATTACTGATATACCCTTTGGAGAACTGGCTATAATTTTTATTTCACCTTCATAATCAGGATCAATTACCCCAGGACTTATCATAAGTCCTTTTAGAGTAGAAGAGCTGCGTCCCAATAATAAGCCTACTGTTCCTTTGGGAAGAGGTCCTTTCACCCCTGTGGGAATGATTTGAACTCCCATCTCTGGAGTTAGTACTGCTCTGGCGGAGGCGCAGATGTCCAACCCTGCGCTCCCTCTGGTTTGTCTGATGAGGGATCTGATGGACAATGTGTCCTGGGCACTACCCTGATGGGGTTGCTGGGTTCCTCCAGTGCTCCGTATATTTGTGGTTTTGGGCCCCGGAGCATTGGGCCCCCCTGTCCATTTTTTGGCAATGGAGCCCGATGCCTTTCTCCACGATATCGTGGATAAACACCTGGTCCTTGTTTGTTTTTTGATAATGGAGTACCCTCTATGGTGGTTTGAGAACGGCATTCATTAGCCCAATGTCTCCCTCTACGGCATCGTGGGCAAATACCTGGTATTCTACTCCTTTGATACCTAGTTTTGTTAAACCCTCCTCCAATGGGGCAATGCCTTTTAAAATGTCCTGTTTGTTCACAATTGTAGCATGTTCTTGGCCTGGCATCTAAAGCCTGTTTTACTGCAGCTGCCACAATTTGCCCTTGTTCATTAATGTCTCTGGCATCTAAAGCCTGTTTTACTGCAGCTGCCATGACTTGCTCTTGTTCATTAATGTCTCTACATAATTTAATATATGTGTTTAAATCTTCATGTTTCCATGGTCTAATGATATCTCTGCACCAACGATTCGCTTGCTCATAAGCCAGGTGTTTTAGTAATGGCATTGCTTGTTCTGTATTCCCAAAAACTCTGGTAGCTGTTTGAATAAGCCTATCTACAAATTCAGCATAAGGTTCATTAGCTCCTTGTATTACCTTAGATAATTGACCTTGTAAACCTCCATGTCCTTGTAAAGTCTTCCATGCCTTAATTGCATCTGCAGCAATTTGTGCGTATACGCCAGGATCATATGCAATTTGTTGCTGCTGATCCTCATAAGGTCCCTTTCCTAACAACATATCTAGATTTCTCTGAGGATAACCAGCTGCTGCATTTCGCCTAGCCGTCTCCTTGCAAAATTCCTCATTGGCAACCTTCCATAACAGGTATTGTCCTCCATTTAGCACAGCTTTACACATATTAGCCCAATCTGCTGGCGTCATGTTCAAGTTGTTAATGGATTCGACCATGCTTACAGTGAAGGGTGCTTGAGGACCATAGGTTGTTACAGCCTCTTTTAGCTGCTTCACTGTTTTGAAATTTAAAACTTGGTAAAATCGCTGCCCTCCTGCCTCAAATACAGGGCATGTTAATATTTGAGATCTTGTCTCAGGATCCCAACTATCAACTGCGGGGGTTGGGGGCCTCCCAGCATATGGAGGTGGCGCTGTTGGTTGGACACTTACGCCCTCTGGTGATAGAAAGGTGTTAGTAGCAGTCTCCTGTTGTAACTTTCCCCCTGATGGCTTTTTCTGTTTTACACTTTCTTTCTCTGTCTGACTAGCTTGAGAGGCCTTCTCTTTTACTTGAATCTTTTCCTCTGTCTGACTAACTTGAGAGACCTTCTCTTTTACTTGAATCATTATGTCTTCTCCTTCCTCTACCATTGTCTGAACTGAAGGCTTTGGACTAAGCAAACAAGATATGAACGTCCACAATGGCAATGTGCCATCTGGCAGAGTCCCTGGGCTTTTCTTTTCTATTCTTTTTAAATCTTCACCATGATGGTTCCATTGTGATATATTTAACAACTCCTCCTTAAAAAGCCATGGGCTACATTTTTGTATTGTATTAACGTATGCCCTGATTGTTCTTGATTTTACTGAGATGCCTCCTTCCTCTAACAATTTACTTAACACTCTTTCAGTTTGTTTTTTACTAATTTCTGATCCCGTATTTCTACTATAATACAACCCAACAAGATGACGCCAAACAAAACCGAGACAGAATGAAATAAAAAGGGAACAACAAAAAGTCATTATAGCCTTTCTATCCTCCTGACATGTGCATCCGTCCTTTCTCCCTATCTGTTCCTCAGACGTAAATAGTTTTTCCTCAGATGTGAGCGGTTTTTCTTCCGTCTCACTCATCTCCAGGGACAGGCAACTTAAAACAAAAGTGAAGCAAAATAAAAGAGGAATCTTAAAATGGCTACCCATCCTCTCGCCCTGCCCTCAGGGGCGAGCAGTTTCACTTACCCTCAGTCGCTCCCCGTGCGAGCCACCAAATGCCGCAGTCTGGCTGGGCACAATCAGGAGCCACTTATCAAAAGAAACTAACTTTATTTTTAGAACCACACACGCCAAACAAAGCCTCTCAGGAAAAACCCTCAGAGCCTCAACTGCCACCACCGGCTTTCCACAAGCCTCTCTCTCCCACACAAGCTTCTCTCCCTCTCCCATAATCCTCCTGCTCTTGAGGCCGATTGGCTGGGTCACATGGGCGGAGCCAAAAAAGTCCCCCAATGAGCAGCTCCGTGGTCTGAAAGGGCAGGGAAACAGTCCAATGAGCATCACCGCAGAGGAGCCAATCAGCTAGATGTTGCTGGGGCCGAGGAGCCAATCAGCTAGATGTTGCTGGGGCCGCTGTGAGCCAATCATCAGCCGGCAGCTGGAAGTTTGCTGGCAGCTGGAAGTTTGCTGGGGCCCCTTTGGCTGTGGCTCTCAACATGAAAACCTGTTAAAGACCAGCACTCACCAAGAGAAGTTTCAAATGCTTGGAAGACAAAGTTCTCAGAGCATACTTATCAAGCATAGGAAATTGATGGGAACAAGTAAAATTGAAGCCTGGTAATACTCAAAACAAGCTACGTTTTCAAGATCCGGGGGGATGTGGTGATGGGAGGAGTTAATATTTCCTGAAAGACCTCTCCTTTGTGGACAGGGATGGAGCAGTAAGAAGGCAAGTGGCTTACCAGGTTCCACCAAGTGCGGTGGCTGGAGGGGATGAATTGAGTCGGGGAGGGAGGAGGGGACAGAGGGCTTCTCCCTCATTTTAGCAATGGCCTCATTTTAGGGATAGGCCCACAGTAGTCCCTGGGAAGGCTCAAAGCTGCTGACACCATAGGGGAAAGTTGCCCATGGCAGGCTGGCTAGTCGTGAACACGTGGGGACATAGAGGAGATTAATCTACCACTTAGATCCAGAGTGCTCGTGGACTGCCCCACATCAAGTGGGCACCACCAGGCAGATGAGGAGAAAAGCCAGGTTGGATGACCGGCGGGCAGCCAGTCCAAGAGAATGGTCATTCCATCTCCTGCCAGTGAGATGGGCCATCATCATGACACATAGCCACTTAGGGACCCTCATCCAGACCCCACCCCACCTCCATCAGCAGAGCTGATGTAAGCCTAAGGATTCCTCCTTTCATCCGGCTCTGTTATGGTTATCAGAAAGAGCTAACTTCCTGTAAGTGTAGATAGCAAGATCCTGTTTTTCAAGATTGCCCAACCATCCCAAGGAACATGGGCAGAGGCCTCCAAGTTTGACCTAAAGTAACCTAAGAAGGGAAAGTCATTTAAGACCTCACATATATTACTTGTATGTCATGCATCTGATTTCAAACCTGGGAATGGGCATTTGGCACATGTGTAGTAAGAATAATGGACAAGGCACAGGAATCTGTCAATCACCTCTTGCTTAACAGAACTCCCATCAAAGGCAAAGAACTGAAAGCACAGATAAACCCAGATCCCCTCTCAGCCCTGGGGGAATATCCAGGCATGCCTCTGCTACATCCTTACTGTGAATCTTCCTTTGATAAACTCTCAACTGCTTCCCTTTGTCTTAGTGAATTCTTCTTACCACCTGTGCACTGCCCATCACCCAGCTTCCTAGACAGCCCCTGGGTCTGCAGAGTGAGATGTTCCAGCAGAGGCAGCTTGCTGAGGGTTTAAGCTGGGCCTGAGCTGGGGGGGTCTCAGCCACTGGCAACATGGGGACAAGATCTAATTTTTAGAGACAAGGGCATAAAGAGGGTGTGAGGTCTTGGGTGAGTGAATTCCAGGGAGTTGGTCTGAAATTCCAAGAAACACTTGGCTTCCTCTATAATGAACATAAACCTGCAGAGGAGCATATCCTCACTTTTCTATAAATTAATGTTCTGGAAAAACAACAACAACAACCCTGATGCTGTTTGTGGGGCCATGTGATGGAACTGTCAGAGAACTGTGGGAAAGGAAGGGCAAGAACTTCAGGAAGGGAAGGAGAATGTTGGGGATACCCCCCAGGCTGGGAACATCAGGCACCATGACAGACAGGACTGAGCAAGGGTGAGGTGTGTGTCTGTGTGTGTGGCCATTCTGGAGTGGGCTGTGATCCTTCAGTGGAATCCAGACTGGGATAGGGTAGGATGCTTTACATAATAAAGGTCAGGTTGCTAGGAGCCCCCAGCCTTCTAGTGCCCCCTTACTATTCTGAAGCTCCCTTCATAGACTCCTCCACCCCAGAATCTTCTGACAGGTGAGACTCAAACCCTTTTTTACCTGTTTAACTCATGCCCTGGTCCAGCCATCCTGATTCTGGGATTACCTCAGAACGTGCTGACATTCCCGTGGCCTGTGGACCTCCAGGGGATGATGGGCAAACACTCTTTGCCGCAGTCTGGCTGGGCACAAATGCCGCAGTCTGGCTGGGCACAAAATCACGAGCCACCACACAGCTTGTAGATTCAAACAGCAACTCTATTCCCGAACTCACACCAGCCGTCTACAATCACGTTCTGGGGAAATCCACGTTCTCTGCCCAAATCCACATCCACTGGGCTTCTATCTCCCAAAAAATACTGTCTGAATCCCATGAGAACTCAAGGGGAACTCAGGCAGCAGGATACGCCCTATTCCCAGCAGGAATAATCTTAAACCTGGAACGCCCTAAACTGGGAATGCCCTAAACCCAATTATCCTAAACCAGGAACACCCTAAACCCGATTATCCTAAACTGGGAACACCCTAAACCTGGAACCTGCCCAAGGTCACCTACATGCAATGTCACTGCAAAATGTCCTATTTCCACGAGTCCTTCCACTAAGCAACATGGGGTACGCTGGCAAGGAAATTGTCATACCTACTTGGCTAATGGCTCCCAGCATCTCCCCCCTTCTGATTAATTAAACAACAAGCAATGTGGCTTAAGGACCGTGCCTGGTAGGTTGTCCATTTCAACATATGGTTCTTACCCGTCATGGGAAAACTGACCTTTAGGCGTCAGCCTCCTGTCTTAGGTTGATACCACTGCAATTGAATCATACCCGTCACTGACTACCGGTCCAGCATACAGCCATACTTGTGGATAGGTCTATGCACCAGTGGGGGGGGTGAGGTTCTTTGCCTCACCTCTGTTGGCCCCCAAATTTGGCCTTGGTGCCAGTGGGGGAGTGAGGTTAATGTGGCTTAAGGACCGTGCCTGGTAGGTTGTCCAATTCAACATATGGTTCTTACCCATCATCGGAAAACTGACCTTTAGGCGTCAGCCTCCTGTCTTAGGTTGATACCACTGCAATTGGATCATACCCATCACTGACTACTGGTCCAGCATATAGCCATTGGCCCCCAAATTTTAGACCATCACTAGCAGAAGGGAGGAGGATACAGAAATGCCACGACACCAAGCCAATTGACGGCTCCTTGGGAAAAATTGCATCACTGGTGACACCATCAGCAAAGATATGTCAGCACTACCACAATTAACATGGTGTGCACTGACAAGGAAATAAAAATTGCATCACTGGCGACACCATCAGCAAAGATATGCCAGCATTACCACAATTCGCTGCACCAAACAATAGTTACATAGTCCAGGCAAGTTCTGCAAGCAGTTCAAAGCGGAGGAATCTATCAATATGTCCATTTCCTCCCAAAATCTGTTTCCTCCCAAAGTAAGTTGACTCCTTGATTGAGCATTACTTGTTGAGTTATATTCATTGATACATCAGTTTATACAGTTTACTGTGATAGCTATCATAGAAGCTGTAGTTTGGTTTTATCTTTGTCTTCACCGGCACTGGGATGAAGATAGGAATTCTGGCAATGATGCTAAAGAGACATTATCCTGAAAAGAATTATTAAATATAATGAAAAGGAAAGGTGAAAGTAAACAAACAGATCTGTTAACCTACTTTAAAAACAATCCTTAACAGCTTTTTACCTAATTTAAATTAGTAAACAAACAGATCTGTTAACCACCTTTAAAAACAATCCTTAACAGCTGTTTACCTAATTTAAATTAAACCATTTAAATCACGTGAATAAAAAAATAATAATAATTCGGATCCATTTTTTCATGAGCGCTCCTCATATAAGAAATATGGACATATGCACATACAGACATACAACACAAAACACAAATGTGCACACAAACGTACAACACATAAGAAAATAGTAAAGGCCTTGTAGCTTTACCTAGGTGAAATCTCCATTGCAATGTTTAAAAACTCCACAGTCAAAAAATAAAACTGATCAGAAAAACATTAACCTAGGTTTGTATGAGCTCAAAAAATAAAAATAGAACCTTATGATATGGAAAAATGCAATAATAAATAGCTATTGAAAAAAGCATCCTGGTTAATCACTGTCACAGATGTAAGAATGGCCAAGCTGGAGCTCTGGATATCAGCTGTTATGGATTTGAGTCAAATCATCTTCTTTTCGATCTGTAGAAATTGTTTTAGTTAATCTCTCTGGAATCCAAATCGGCTGCTGTTCTCCCTGTGGAAAAACACAAACAGACCCCCGACTCCAGACAATCACTGGGTCAGGACCTTTCCATTGTCCTGTTAGAATATCTTTCCAAAGTACTTTAGGCTTATGTACATTTTTTGGATACATGTGTCTTTCCACAGCACTAAGTCCTGATGAATCCAAATTTTAAAAGTTTAGAGTAAAAAGCGTTATTTTAAGTTTATCTTTGGGGGATATATACCCCCTTCCAATTCCCTCTTTTTGCTTTAATAAGTACGTTTTAATAGTTTGATGAGCTCTTTCAACTATGCCTTGTCCCTGTGGATTGTATGGGATTCCTGTTATATGAGTAATACCAAATGATGAGCAAAATTGTTTAAAAGAGGTAGAGGTATAGCCAGGACCATTATCGGTTTTTAACTGTTTAGGAACGCCCACAGTGGCAAAATTTTGTAAGCAATGAGCTATAACATCTTTAGTTTTTTCTCCGGCATGAAGGGAGCCCATCAAAAATCCAGAAGAAGTATCGACTGTAACATGTAAATATTTTAATTTTCCAAATTCTGGCAAGTGTGTGACGTCCATCTGCCAAATATGGTTAGGTATCAGTCCTCTAGGATTGACTCCAAGATTAACTTGTGGTAAAAATGTCAACAATTTTGACATTGTTTTATTATATGTCTGGCTTGTTCCTTAGTTATTTTAAAACGCTTTTGTAAAGTATTAGCATTAACATGAAACCTTTTATGAAAATTTGTAGCTTCTTCAAATGTAGAGAAAATATGTATGTCATGTGTAGTTTTATCTGCTAAATCATTGCCTAAACTAAGGGCTCCAGGCAATCCTGTATGTGCCCTAATATGTCCTATAAAGAATGGATCTTTTCTATCCCAGATTAGACTTTGTATAGTGGAAAACAAAGAGAAAACAGTAGAAGAAGGGGAAATCTTACCAGCATCTTCAAGAGATACTATAGCATTAACTACATACTATCAGAAAATAAATTAAATACAGAATCTTTAAACATCACAAAAGCTTGTAAAACTGCATTAAGCTCTACCTTTTGAGCTGATTGTTTGGGTACTAAAAATGTAAAAGTTCGATCTGGGGTAACTACTGCTGCTGTACCATTATTAGACCCATCAGTGAATATATTTGGAGCATTCATGATAGGTGTTTTTCTTGTCATTTTTGGAAAAACTACAGGATGCTTAGACCAAAAAGACAACAAAGGATTAGATGGTAGATGATTATCAAATGTAACATTAGATTTACACATGATTATTGCCCAAGTATTTAACTCATTAGCTAACTCATCAATTTGATCCATAGTATATGGAGTAATAATTTTATTGGGAGAAATTCCAAACACTCCCTTTGCTGCTTTTATTCCTTTGAGTATTAATTGTCCTACAGCCTCAGGATACCTAGTAAGAATAGTGTTAGGAGAATAAGATAGATGTATCCACAATACAATAAATAATAAAGGCAAACTTATATCAATTCTATGCAAATGTATATTTTCCATATATGTTTCAATAATTTTTAATGCCTTTCTTGCTTTAGGAGTTAACATTCGGGGTGAATTTGGATCTGATGGACCTTTTAGAATATCAAATAAAGGTCCCAACTCTCCTGTTGGTATGCCTAGATAAGGCCTTATCCAATTTATGTCTCCCAATAACGTTTGAAAGTCGTTAAGTGATTTGAGTTGATCTACTCGTATTTGAATTTTTGGTGGACGGACCATGGTTGAGGATAATAGAACTCCTAAATAATTAATTGGAAAATTTAATTGTACTTTATCTATTGCTATCTCTAGATTATAATTTTTTTATAAGTTTGTAAGTGTGGCATAACATTCCAGCAATATGTTTTTATCTTTATGTGCCAATAATACATCATCCATATAGTGAAATATTTGTAGTTCAGGATTTTGATTTCTAAGTGGCTGGATTGCTTTGTTAACATATATTTGACACATAGTTGGACTGTTAGCCATCCCTTGAGGGAGTACTTTCCATTCATATCTCTGATCAAGACCTTCATGATTTAATGCAGGGATAGTAAATGCAAAACGTGGACTATCCTCAGGATGAATTGGAATTGAAAAAAAAACAATCTTTAATATCTATAGCTAAAACATGCCAGGTTTTTGGCAAAGCAGACAATTGAGGAATCCCTGATTGAGCAGGTCCCATAATAACCATCTCATTATTAATGGCTCTTAAATCTTGCAATAATCTCCATTTACCAGATTTCTTTTTGATGACAAAAATGGGAGTGTTATGGGGAGATATGGAAGGTTGTATATGTCCTTCCGCTAATTGTTGTTTGACCAGATCATGGGCTACTTGTATCTTTTCTTTAGTCAAGGGCCACTGAGGAACCCACACTGGTCTTTCTGATTTCCAAGTAATTTTGATTGTCTCAGTGGCCCTTTCTGAAAATCCAACCCATGTCTGTCTGTTCCTTGATCTATTTGTATTGGTGCTGCTATACCTTGCCCTTGTTTTCCTAATCTTTTTTTCTTTCCTAAAGCCTTGTCTAGCCCTAGTAGTGGGCGCATTAGGATTGATGTTATTTGTTAATGTCAAACCTAATTGATCTAGGACATCTCGTCCCCATAAATTTATAGGAAGATGATCCAATACATATGGCTGTATAGTTCCTTCACATCCTTCAGGATCCTTCCAATCTAATACCATTGCACTTCTATGGGGATTAGTTGCCACTCCTAGGCCTCGAAGCGTTTGAGTGGCTTGTTGTAATGGCCAATGTTTTGGCCATTCTTGACGAGATATGATGCTAAGGTCAGCTCCTGTGTCCAGTAGCCCATTAAACTTATGACCTTGAATATTTAGTTTTAGCATTAGGCGAGAATCTAAATTTAAAGACAACACAGCCCAATCTACACCTGTGGAGCCTAATCCCCTGGAACCTCTTTCTACACTATGACTAGGAAATTTATTATGTAGGCTGGGTATTATTAACAACTGTGCTATTCTATCTCCAGGTGAAATTACTGATATACCTCTTGGAGAACTAGCTATAATTTTTATTTCACCTACATAATCGGGATCAATTACCCCAGGACTTATCATAAGTCCTTTTAATGTAGATGAACTACATCCCAATAATAAGCCTACTGTTCCTTGGGGAAGAGGTCCTTTTACTCCTGTGGGAATGATTTGAACTCCCATCTCTGGAGTTAATACTGCTCTGGCAGAGGCGCAGATGTCCAACCCTGCGCTCCCTCGGGTTTGTCTGTTGAGGGATTTAATGGACAATGTGTCCTGGGCACTACCCTGATGGTGTTGCTGGGTTCCTCCACTGCCCCGTAGATTTGTGGTTGTGGGCCCCGGAGCATTGGGCCCCCCTGTCCTTTTTTTGGCAATGGAGCCTGATGCCTTTCTCCATGATATTGTGGATAAATACCTGGTCTTTGTCCGTTTTTTGATAAGGGAGTACCCTCTATGGTGGTTTGAGAACGGCATTCATTAGCCCAATGTCTCCCTCTACGGCATCGTGGGCAAATACCCGGTATTGCCTGGGACAGCATTCCAGAACACCTGAATTTCTATGGCTGCTGTAACAAATGATCACAGACGTAGCTGCTTGGGATGTAGCCGATTTTCTCACAATGCTGCTGATCCTGAGTCCAGCAAGCTGGCTTGGTACACTGCCTAGGGTTTTGCAAAACCCACATCAAAATTTTGGCTGTTTTTTTCTTTTGTTTTTGTTTTATTTCTTTCCCCTGATTGAACCCAGGGCCTCAGAAATGGTGGGCAAGTCCTTTACCACTGAACGATACCAACAGCCCCTTTTTTATTTTAGTGGGGGGCAAGGGAGTGGGGTGGGTGTAGAGTGGGGAAGTGTACTGGGGATTGAACCCAGGGCCTCGCATATGCTGGGCAAGCTACCACTGCACCTCACCGCCCCCCCCCAGCTCTTTCCATTTACTTTAAGACAGTCTTACTAAGTTACCCAGGCTGTCCTGGGTCTCCTGATCCTCCTGCCTCAACGTCCCAGGTTGCAGGGATTACAGGCAAGTGCCACTTCATCTGGCTCCCCTGGGTTTTTATCAGGGCCTCTGGGGAAAATCCACTTCCAGGCTTATTCATTTTATTGGTGATTTCCTTCTCCTGGTTCCTACTTAGCCCCTGCCATGGTAGTTAGCCCATAGTAGGTGGTGTTAGAGCAAAGGCGCTCTCATAGCCAGGAAGCAAAAGAGAAGGGTTGGGACAAAATATACCCTTCAAGGACACACCTCCAGTGACCTACTTCCTCAGGCTAGGCCCCACTCCCTGGAGTGTCCACCACCTCCCAATAACACCACCAGCTGGGCACCAAGCCTCTACCTATGAGCCCTTGGGGGACATCCCAGTTCCCAAACTGTAACACCATGTAATGAAACATACTCACAGGTTCCCAGGATTACTGCATAGCTATCTTTGGGAGAACCATTCTGCTGACCACACACGGTCATGATTTTATAAAATTGTAAGGATGATTTTTTTGTTTTCTTTTGTGAATGGTCCAACATTTTCTATTGTTGATATAAGACGTGTTTTTCAAGTGTTTTCAAGCTTTTCATTGTTGCTTTCTTTCTGAGTTCAAGAAGTGGCAACCAGCATTTTCATAAGGAATATAGACTTTAATCATATAGAAAATATCAGTGCATTTCACCATCTGATTTCTCATAAAACTGTGAAGTGTACAAACTCGCATATGTCTTATTGCCATCTATCCTAGCTGGCGAACTAATACTGGGTTCACAAAATTTAACTATTCCAATAACTTAAGAAAATGGCAAAGAAATCACACAAACACACAGAAATACCTTTTCAAAATCTATGATGGCTCTCCAACCTTAAGGGTCCATGGAAGGAAAGAGGGAGACTGGAATTCTTTATTCTTACATAGGGGACCCACAAGGGGAAGTTCCATGGAACATTCTATCCCAAAAAGGGCAAAGGGGTAAGATTACAAAGGAACAGGTGAGTGTAACTCATCCCTAGCACATGAGGCCTACTCCTGGAGCCACGCCTTGCTATCCGAGCACTACCCTGCCAGACCGAAGGCAATGATTATTCAGAACCCCGGTGCATCAGGACTTAAAGGTGCCTGCATCCAGGGCAGCTCCTGACAATATCTGAACTAGGTCAGAATGTAAAGTACACTTGGTACATACTCCTCCCTAAGTATCTCCACAGGATTGGTACCAGGACCCACAGTAGATACACAATTCAAGGAGGCTCAAGTTCCTTAGATAAAATGGTATATGTGATATTTGCATATAGCCTATGCACATCTTCCCATATACTTTAAATCATCTTTAAATTACTAACATGATGTAAGTGCTATATAAGTAGGCATTATATTATTTAGGGAATAATGACAGAAAAATAAATCTGTGCATGTTCATACAGATCCAACTTTTTTCCTTTGAATATTGTCGATCTGTGGTGGATTGAATCTGTGATAAGGATTTAGAGGGCTAACTGTACTTTAAAATTGTTAAAATTTAACTTTAAATTTTTAATTTTAAAATTAACTTTTTAATTTTTGAAGAGATGATTTAAAAAAAAATCTGGAGCCTCCATCTGGGCCTGTTCCTGGTCCTGGGAAGATTTCTGGAGCACGGTGAAGAGCAGGCCCCAGGACAGGTAGGCCTTAGTGCAGGTGTGCATTTGTGGATGCGCAGGTGCCTCCTGCTGCCTCTGACCTGCCACTCCAACGGCGCACCTGTGTTGCCTCTTTTTTCTCCCTTTTAGATATGTCTAGGAGTCAGTTTGGACAGGGGAAGAAACCTCTAGATATATTTTTCTGGGTAAATGAGATAACCGGAGAAATCACCTACCCCCCACAGAACCCTGAACACCTGCAGCTGCTGAGAAACAGGAGAGGACCGTCGCCCAGCACGGGGGCACTCAGGCAGCCGTTCAGAGGCCCCTGGGCCCAGCCACAGGGCAAAGGCCTGCCCCTCCGCCCACTCTTGATGCTCCACTGAAAGACCCGGACTCTACAAACTTCCTCCGATCTCCGCCAGCCTTCAGCCAGACTAAAGCTGGGACAAGGAGCCCCCCACCGTTTGCAGCAATCCCTGTCACCATCTCACCCCCAGGAGGGGCTCTGCCAGCACAGGGTCCCCTTGGACCAGCCCCTCTGCCCCTACCTGGCACATGCAATCCCTGTCATCATGTCACCCCCCAGGGGGGACTCTGCTAGTCCGCCGCCCCCTTGGACCAACTCCTCGGCTCCTACTGGCCAAATTTTCTCCCAGCCCTTCTCCCACCTTGGCCTTCACCGGCAAGCTGAAAAAATGTCCTTACTGGGAATAACCGATTTACCTTTTGAACCTTGAGAGCATTTGTCTGGCTACACCCTTTAAGTACCTTTCTGAGCATCAGAGCCAGAGTAACCACCTTCCTATACCTCACCTCAGTGAGGGCCCCATCTACCACTGCTCCAGAAGTACAGGAATCTCCCAGGGTTCTGAGCAATCTGCCACATGCTTTCAACTAAATATAAAATTTGACTTAGATTTTGACATACAATGTCTTCTGGAACTTTCTTTAGTTCCTGAGCTGTCTTGGTATTTTACTCTGAACTCTTTGCAGTTCAGTAGTTCAGTTCTGATGTTGGAGTCAAAGCAATGTGTTTAGTTTCCATCCAGGGTCAGAAGGAGACCCTCTTGATGAGGACGAGAACAGATCTGGATAAGTGGAACCCACAGGCCTATTGTCCCTGGGGCACTCGGGACAGAAGGGGGCTAGAGCCCTGTTGCTCTCAGGTCAGCTTTTTCTCAGCTCCATTCATCTGCTCATGGGAAACGCTCCCTCCTGCTCTGCTCCTCAAGCTCAGAGCCTAGGACAAGTTTCCAGGTCAGAATTCCAGGCAGGACTGCCAGAGTTCATGGGGACAGACTCGGTGAGGGTCTAGGGGGGGCATGGGCAAGCCACATGGGTCCTGTGTACTCATACAGCAGGGAGGAAGACATCCTGGTGAGCAGGAACAGCCTTAGGAAAAAATACGGAGATGGAAGGTAAACTGGGTCCTGGAGCAGGTTGGGGCACAGCTGGGGAGGAGGTAAGGCTGGGAGGGGAGGACTTTGAGAGAACCATCAGGGAGATGCAATAGCTCCTTTAATCCTGAGGACCACAGAGGGCCTTGGGGTAGGGAGCGTGGCTCTGAGGGGAGTGAAGGGCAGGCAGGTGGGTGTTGTTATTCAGGTGGGGCCAGGGATGAACGCAGAAGGTGGCCGTGGAGGGGCATGAGGCCTGTGGGAACCACTAAGGGCTGCAGATGCACCCTCAGCTTGGAACTGCATCTTCTTCTCCAGGCAGTAACTTTGGTGGGACAGGAAATCTTATATCCTTTATGCACCACTCTCCACGTTGGGGATCCCGGCTACACAGGACCACCCCTGTGACCCTTCACCAGTGCAGCTTCCAATACCTGTTGGCCGGAGTCCAGCGCCTGGCCCAGAGGAAGCATGGAAAACCCTCAGCCAAGGATTTCAAGGCCTTCTGAGTACATGACTCCCCCAGGAAAGTGTGCCCTCTTTCCTATTCCTGCCTATACCAGGGCAGGACGCTGCCATGTGTCCCTTGGGCCTGTGCATCCCTAAGGGTGACCTGCATGAGTAGAGGTTCTAGGGTTAGAGGAAGGGAAACTTTGAACCTAGGTTTTTTGGATACTGGTTTTGTGGATGTGGGCAGGTAGACCTCAGGAGACTTTCACCTTCTGTTGGAAAAACTGAGACTGTGTTTATTGAACACCTGTTAATATGTAGGAAACGTAAGGTCAGAGACACCTGGTGCCCTCAGCTGGATGGCTGTGGAAGTCTATAGTAGTCTATTTGCTTCCCAATGCTGGGCTTACCATATCCTGACACTGGCAAGGCCTCTGATGGCTAGAGAGTTCTTCCTTCTGTCTCACCATTACCTCACCTCCTTTGACTTAATGCCAATCCCAGGATAGCTAACTGGTTGATCAGCCAGGCAAAGAACATGCTAACCTCAGGCTGTGAGCGGGGGAATGGTCCCGTGGTTACCCACATTCTCTGCTGCATCTATTCCCCTCACCTGAGGAAGTATTTTTGGTCAGAACAGAAGGTGACATTGAGGGTGATAACCCAGAACAGGGGGCCCCAGTGAGCTCCAGACCTGGTTGGCTGGCCTTGCAGATGGAGGCAGTGGGGAGGGGTCTGGGTTGGCTCCTGGGAACTATGACCCCCTGGCGCAGTTCATTTATAATCCTGATGTGGCCCAGTACCCATGGTACTTGCTGGTCTGGTACAAAGGCTTCTCTGCTTGGTGTCTATGAACATGTGGCTACAGATGTTCCTGAACCAGCTTTACCTCTCTCCTGTGGTGAGAAGTGTGACCTTTCTGCTGAGGGCCATGGGGGTTTATACCCAGCCACAGTGAGCAGAGCATCAGTCAATAGAGTTCTGGGGTCTTCAGGTCTGGGTTTGAAGCCCAGCCCCTTCACTTCCTAGCAAGCTAAGCAACACCTACCTACAAAATGGGGGTGAGAAAGGGGGCCTGCTCCAGGTCACCAGGGAGGTTGCAGCAAACACTCTCTGGGGTGTGATGAACACAATGGAAGCCCAGCCCTGGCTGAGGAGGGAGGTAGATTCTGAGAGCTGGGGGATTGTTCCATACAGTCCTTCTGCGCTGCGATACCTGTATAAGAGGGCCTGCCACTCCCCGCTAGCTCAGCTGCTGAGACTCACAGGCTCAGTGTGGGGATAGGCAAGATGCTTCCTGGAGGCGCCTTGAGTCCAGCCCTCAAATCCCCCTGGCTGTCCTTCTGCCAGAGAGCTGTTCAGGTGGAGGGTTAGGGTCCTGTTCTGACCCTTACAGATACGGGCTCCCTGCCTGTGTGCCACTTCATGACCCAAGGAGACTATAGGATGGGGACAGTTCCTCCCTGGACCCAGTCTGTGCTATCACCTGCTATAGACCCACAAAGGACGAGGAGCCAGCTTATCTTCCTGGACTCATCTTGGATTTTGGCTGGTGGAGACCAGGGGCCTAGTAAGACACAGTCTCCGCATATGATATGGGCTTTTCTTCTAGATTCCACGTGGTAGGGGTTGGGGGCTGGCCAAATAGGCTGCACCTGGGCTGAGAAGAGGCCCGTGTGCTGTCTCTCACTGGGATACACAACCAGAACAGGCCACTGCAGGGACAGTGGGCCAATGTAGTGAATGGGCAGGACCTGGTTCCTATAAGCCCATGGGCTCCATGCTCCTCACCTGTACACTAGGGATGCCCCCCTTTATGCAGCCTGGGACCTTAAGCATGCCTCTGTGCCTGCTCATCCCTAGGTCTGTCCACTAGACCACAATACCACAGCAGTTCTTCCCTCCAGAACACATCCGGGCTACCCTAGGTGGAGACAAGTCAGTCACAAAGCCCATGCACCTTGCTTTGAGAAAGGGGTGGGCTACTAATATCAGGTCATCAGGAGCAAGGCTGCTATATCTTGGTGTCAAGGATGTAGATATTCAATAAGATTTGTTTTGTTTCTGATAAATGCGTAATATGCTAGCAAGGCTCAGGGGCCAGGCCACAGGAATGGGGACACCGATAAGTCAGTATTATCCATCTGGGGCCAATTGGTACTGAGCAAGGGCTTGCTGCCCCATGTCCATATAAGCCAAATACTGTGGCATGCTGACTTTTGCAAAAAGAAAACATTTTATTGGAGGTTAACTGATAAGGAGACAGGAGGCATGCTCAAATCCATCTCCCATTGGCCATTGAAGAGGGGTTTTGAGGACTTTTTGAAGTTGAAGGGACTGGTGATATCTTGGGTCTTGATTGGATGCTTCTGTGTCTTTCAAAATGTTAATGAAAAATATAAATTCTGCTTTCTTTTTTTATATTTATTTTTTTAGTTTTCAGTGGGCACAACATCTTAATTTAATTTTTACGTGGCGCTGAGGAGCGAACCCAGCACCCTGCACATGCCAGGCAAGTGCGCTACCACTTGAGCCACATCCCCAGCCCCATAAATTCTGCTTTCAAGGAAAAAAGAAATAGTTTATTATGAGCCAAATGTGAGTGCCTAAAGCCCAAGAACAGATTCAAGTTACTCTGAATGATGGGCTCCGAAGAGGAAGAGGTTACATCAACTTTTATAGTCAAAGAACAAAAAAGTTATCAACATCCAACAAATTCATTGGTGGCTGTGTTAGGTAGGCAGCTATAGCGAGGCAGGGAAATCTTTTCTATAGGGTTCAGACATCAACTTACAGCATTGTTACCTTTTGGGGTTGGTGGAGGCTAATGGTGTCCTTTTCATGGGACCAAATAACAAACATTAACTAAGCTTAATAATACCTTTGGAGATATTTATCTGTTGGTCATAAACCAGACACAAAGGTTAAAAGCAAATGGATATTTTCCTAAAGTGACTATGACAGTCCAAGATAATTTTGGCTCTATTTTTGGGGGTGATAGTGGTGGTGGTGGTAGTACTGGGGATTGAACCCAGGGGCACTTAACTGCTGAGCCACATACCCAGCCCTTTTTATTTTTTATTTTGAGACAGGGTCTTGCTAAGCTGCTTAGGCCTCAAAGTTGAGATCCTCCTGCCTCTGCCTCCTGAGTCGTTGGGGTTACAGGCATGTGCCACCATGCCTGGTGATAATTTGGGTTCTAGACATGCACCATTCCATCTCTCCACAATCTCAATGTTCTACTCAGCTGAGATCAAACAGCCTGCAAGACTTTGAATATGGAGGCAGCTTTTTAGAGAACTTTAGCTTTACTAAGGTTTTTGCTATTTGAGTCCTATGTTATAATTTCATGATTAGTATCCCTGCCCTTGATTGCAATTCATGTAGCTCCCATTCCTGAATCTAAGACTTTTAAGTTCTGTCCAGTTTGGGGTCATTCTTAGGTTAGATTTTAAGGCACTTCACAGGACCCCATGTTATGCAAAATATATAAAAGTTAGAAAAGAGGAAGTTACTTAAAAATGTCTAATAGGCAAAGATCTGAGCCTCATAATGATTTGAACATTTTAAAGGGAGGGAGGAATATGGGGCTCAGTAGAGTCAGAGAAGGTTTCCACAGCTGCCACCACACAGTGCCACACGGGTGCACTGACCAGGCGTGCTAGAGGGTACCGCTCCTCCCGCAGAGAAGAGGAGCAGGTACTGTGATGACAGGCAGACATTAGAGTGATTGGGCTACAAGTCAAGGAGTGCCCACAGCCAACAGAGGTTGGGAGAGGCAAATGAAGGACTCTTTCTGGGACAGCAGTCCTTTCAACACCTGATTCCTGCTGTATAAGCCAGCTAGTTTGTAATTTATTCTAGCTACTAATGCACCAAGAAAAAGCTAAATGATGCTCAGTCTTCCAGTGTCAGCTCCTCACAACAGCTTTCTGATTGGTCCCTGCCATGTCACCAGTGCCTAGGATCTCCCTGTTTGTTAGGAATCTAGGAGGAAAGAAAAAGATTAATGATTTTACTTCCAAATTTAAAAATCCTGAGTTCTGGAGTGAAAATAAAAGTGAGGCACTAGGGTTGTTCTCTATTCCTGTGGTCACACTGTTCTTCCTAAGGCCTAGCTGCTTGTCCTGCTGACCTCCAAGTCTCTGGCTCATGCACACAGATACCAGGTCTAGGCCAGTGCCCGTGGTAGCGATAAAAGAGAAAATGCAAAATTCTCTACATCTTGAAGATTGGATGGTGAAAATCTGATGGCCCCTCCAGCTTGCACCACATCTCGTACTGAGCAGCACACCCCATGCCCTGGTTGGAACAAGGGCAGAATGAAAAGGTGAGGGACAAGGGTGCTGCCCAGCTTCTCTTGGAGCCGGAGGGTGCAGAACTGATGGGCTCCAGATCAAACACCTGGTGGGGCAGGCTTGCCCAGAGCTGGGGCGTTACTCTTGCTCAAATCCCTCCCTGGCCACAGGACACCTGGGCTCCAATGCCAACTCTGCCTGCTGCAGTCTGAAGGGTTTGGACAAGCCTTTTCCTTATTTTGGGTTTTAGTTTTTCCACTTGTTAACCTCTGTCAGCTCTGGGGGAAAATCCCTAAAACGCTCCATTGTAGGAAGCTCGCCGCGGGGCAAGGATTTTGAGTGGCCAATGGAAACAGGCTGTGGCTGCAGAGGCTTCAGGGGAGGAAGAGGGGGCACTCTACTGAGCTGTCTCACCTGTCCAGAGCACTGGCTGTTCCACCTCCTTCTCTGTTCTCACAATTGCTAAGAGGGAGGGATCCATGGGACCAAGGACCACCCATGGCAGGATTCTGGCTTCCGGGGATAGACTTGCTCAGGGTGGACAGAACCTCCAAGAACATGCTCTGCCTCTCCTTTTATAGATGGCCAAGAGTAGAGGGACTTTGCCAAGGCCACCTAGCATGTGGAGCCACTAGGACTAGCACTTTGGGTCTCCTAGGGTTGGGCCATGGAATGGTCACCTGCAGTGACCAACTGTGTCAGAGGGGACCAGGTTGGGATCTGCATTGCATCTGATGTTAGGTGACATAGGTAAGAGGGTGGTCTTGGAATAGGCCAAGCTTTGGATGGTCAGCTAATCCTCCCTGATACATCTTTGGCACCCCTGGCCTGTGGGTGGGAGGTTTCCATGGTCCACAGAGGAGCCTTGAGGTCCCATCAGTCTCTACTGGACTGATTTGATCTGTTGATTTGCTCAAGGGGAGCCTAGCCAGAACTGCCCCGGGCAGCTGGGGGTGAAGTGGCAGCCTCCATGACACAGGCAGTTAGTATGGAAGAAGTGGGGGCACTGCAGCGACCTGAGCTGGATGGGTTTACCCCAAGGACACTAATCTTTAGAAATTTCAAAGGTGAGCTGGCCCTGAAACTTCTTATCTTGCCCACTCAACAAAGCCTGCCACCCTCTTAGTAGCTCAAGGAGGCTGCCTGGAGGTAGCTGCGTTTGTTGGAGGGAGGAGGAGGAGGAAGATTCCTGGAGATGCTGTTTGGGCAGCAGGCCAGAGGGTGCAGCTCCCCTGGAGGGCAGGACCCAGCTCTCCCTCAGGACAGCCTGAGCTGTGATCTGGAGCGAGGTCCTGCTGGAGACCATTTCTCCCTCGAGGCTTTATAAAGACAGAGGCTGGGTGCCCCTTCTCAGTGGTCGGACAGTTTTCCCTTTGGTGTTAGGTCACCAATTTCTTACACTGCCAGAATTGTAAAACTACTAATTGGACAGTATTGAAACTACTAGTAATTGAAAAATCAGCTCTCTGGTTGATGTAGGTATTGTTTATTATGTAATAATGAGTTCTGAGACAAAATCCAATTCAAAACATTAGTATTGAAGATTCTATATTAGTTAATTTTAGCAATGGCACAATTGAAACCTAATTTTCCAATAAATCTTATATAATCTTTGAGGAATTTTTCACTCCCATTATTTGGCTCTGGAAAATGTTTACAGGCAACACCACTTATTTTACTAGAAAACAAAATCTGAATATAAGTTGTCAGGCACAAGTTAAAAGGGATGATATGCACAAATGAATAATTACAAACCAACACTTCTTTTGAACACATATTTGCAATGTGAAGCTGCTTCCATATTTGATGTTTTATGTAAATTTAAAACATACTTCAAGAACTGATTTTAACATCTTTTTGTTCTAATGCACGATGGAAAATAATTCTTCTGATTTCTACAGCAGAAGAGTCATAAAAATGGTCATAAATCCCCAATCAGGATTCACCTTGTTCTCTTGAGAAATGAACTGAGAGGTTTTGGATCTGGTTAAGGAATCTCAGAAGAAATCTGCAGAGAGGGGTACAGAATCTAGAACTGGTCTCTTTGCTGAAGACATCATAACTCATACCTCTTTGGGATTAAGCTATATTTCTAAGAATGAGAGGTGACTCAGAGAGGTTTTAACCCGGCCAGAGCTAAAGAGGGGATTTCCAACACCCGCAGGAACAGGAAGGTGGGCTTGAGAGAAAACCTGGAAGGTCTGAACTACTTTATACTTGACACTGCTTCTTTGAACCCTCTGGGAAGCTGGCAAGGATTTTCCTGGATAGTCTTTGCCCAGGAAATTTTTAAATCATTCAAAAATATCGTTTTTTGGTTTCATGTTACCAAGAGTTACAATATTTTATTCATTTCATTTTTTCTGGGGATTGGACCTAGGGACTCATGCATGCTAAGCACATTCTCTCTTGCTGAGCTATATAATCCCAGCTCCAATGTTTATGACATTTTAATGAGTAGGATAAATTTAGGTTACAACTAAACTCTGTCAATGAAGATTTTTAATAAACTGATATCAGACTCTTAAGAACAATGTCAATACTATGTATTTGTTTTTTTCCCTTCTATTCTTTATTTTAGGCAAAATTTGGTTATCCAATTTTTGCTACCTACCAGTCATCTATTTTGGATAGCAACCGGCTGTTACTGGAAAATACGTGTGTATATATCCATGAGATGAACTATGAGGATGAGTGTTGGGCTAATGTAATGGTTTCAATACTTCAGAGATGTACTGGGTATGAGACCTGTTTATACTTACATACATACTTGTTCAGCCCCAAACCAATATTCACTCATATAAAAATATATGACTCAGAGAATCCTTCATTATATATCACTAAAAATATTTTCTTTCACTCTAATATCATTTTACCTAGTCTTGTCAATCAACATCATAGAATGGGGGACAAAATCTTTTAAAAACAGGTTTCCTTGAAGAAATTAATTAAAAAATTAAAAAAATTTTTTTTAGTTGTTGATGGACTTTATTGTCTTTATTTTTATGTGGTGCTGAGGATCGAACCCAGTGCCTCATGCATGCTAAGTGAGCATGCTACCACTGAGCCACAACCCCAGCCCTGAAGAAATTAATTTTTAAAAGTGTATTTTTAAAGCAGCAGTTAGGAACTTTGTTCTTGTAATACATAAGTGATAGTGTCATATCAAACTGTGGATTTAAATTAAGTTTAACAGTTTCTTATCTCTTTAAAAAAATATTGCTGTTACTTTATGGCTTCTCCATTCTTCCAATTCCAAGGAATACAAAGGTCTCCATCTTGCATAACAGAGTAAAAATGTGAAACGCAGAGGTGCATCCCATGTAGATAAGGCAGTGACTGTTCTAGAAGTCTCTTACAACAATCCACCATTTGTATACTAGAAATGCTGGGCTCCTTATATAACTTCTCCAGAGAAAATTTCTTTGTTGAAGCCTGTATCAATTCATTTTCAATAACCTTTAACCTATTATATTGAAAATAAAAGTAATAAGACCATAAGTTATAATTACATAAAAGAACATAAAATGTAAATACATTCTTATATATTGGGGCTGTAACTTTCTACTCAACACTGAAAATGACATCCATAAATGTCAAATTATATATTTAGAAGATATGACAACAGTTATCATGTGGCACTCATTATTTCCACAGGTATCTCTCAAAATATTTGTTTCATCTTTTTAGCAGTAATGGGGTAAAATTAATGCATAATTTAAAGAGGTCTTATTCTTCCTCACCTAGTGGCTGCTAGTGACTGAAGAAAGTAGAAAGTGAAGAATATAAAATCCCTAACTTTAGGAGCCACTGGCCAGCTCACAACAAAATCAATAGTCCAAGGACAGGCGCTCTTCATTCTCCTCCTACCTCCCTCAGCCCCTCTTCCAGCCCTTTTGGTTCCCTCCCCTTTGTCAGAGCCCCCTTCTGGCTCTGTTGGGGCTTCAGGTAAAGCCTAGGAAGGAAACAACTCCAGAGCAGAACTGGCATCCTTTCCTACAGGTGGCAGACACGTAGGGACCTGGTGCTCATGTGGGCTGCACCCTCCACGCTGGGGGGCTGAGACCTCCACCTTGCTACACCATTCGGGCTACACCTAGACTGATACATGTGTCACTTGGGAAGCCCACCTGACAAGGTATGGCAGACCTTAGGAAAGGCCTCCCAAGAAAGTGAATGTGAGCAGGGGCAGAGGGAGGCTAAGACTCCTGGGAATGGCCAAGGGCCAGGGAGGGAAGCGCCTGGGGAGCCGGGGAAGGCGAGGGAAGAAGACAGGGCTAATGAGGCTAGGGCTGATGAGAAATTAGCGAGGCAGAGTCCTAGGAGCTGAGCTTGGCTGCAGGCACCAGCCCAGGAAGACTGTTCCCCTGGTTCACTTAGAGGATAAGAATGGACTGGGGTGGGGGAGGAAAATGTGGAAGCTTGATGACTGGGTAGGAGGTCACCACACAATAATGCAGCCCTGGTCCAGGTGTGGGATGAAGGACTGAGACTTGGTAGGAATCCGGATATACTCTGAAGTGGGGCTGGGAAGTTGGGGATGGGGAGGAATCTCGAGGACTCCCAGGCTTTCATTTGCCTGAGCAACTGGCAGTTCAGGAGCAAACACAAAGATGGGTGGTTGGGGAAGGCTGGCTAGAACTGCTTCCCAGCGTTGAGCAGAGGGGAAGTTCAGCAGAGCAGTACCACAAACACAAACGCTCGACACTACTTGGGAAGCAGGATATTCATGTAAGATCTGAGTGAGTTGTCACCAATCCCACAAACAAAACAGAGATGCAGTTTCTTCATTTATTTTATTCATAAAATGAGTCCCTTATCTCCTGTTAAAGGGACAGTTTCATGTTCTTAGCTGCCATCCTTTCTCTTTATCTCATGAGCCTAGCTTTGGACAGAGGCATCCTGTGGGGACTGAGTGTGTGAAGGCTTCTCCCCCGCCCGTCAGCTAACCACCACTGCTCCTCTCCCTGCCAGGCTCCATATCTCTGTCCTCCTGGTCTCTCCTGGAGCCGCCCCTCCCAAACATGGGCACAGTTGGCCTCCTCAGTCTCCTGCCTGCTCTCTGCCCTGCACTTCCCTTTATCCTCATCTGCTAGAGCCTTAGCTTTGGCTCTTCCTGCTCAGCTCAACCCTGTGGTCTGGCTCCCACTGCCATATTTCAGCTGTTAAATCTCCTGCAGAAAATGAATTCTGGGAGGACAAAGGACAGATCTTCATCTGACCATGGCACCTGTCAGTTCCAGGCACATAACAGTCACAATAAATGATGGCTGAATGATTGAATGAATAAAATACTTGGCAAACTTCCTCGGGGAGCACTTTAAAACAACTGTCTTTTGAACGTCAGACCCTCCTTTCTTCACAGCAGACACATAACACATTACTGGGCAATATCTTACCACTCAATTAGGAAACTCCTGGCTATAGAAAAAGGCCTGCTTATGAACTAGAACAATTTTTATTGTAAAATTTCTTCTGACTAACTAAAATGCAGATAAAGTTCTCTTTATATCAGGTAGTTTAAAAAATTTTGAACAATAAAGATTCCTGTTAAGTAATGGCTACTTTCTCCCTTTGTTGCCACCCTTTTTCCCTCTGTAGAATCTCTATTTGATATTCTTGTTATTCTGTTGCTGGCTTTAAACTTTTTTTTTTTTTTTTTTTTTTTGGCACTGGGGATTGAACCTAGGGGTGCTTTACCACTGAGCTATATCCTCAGCCCTTTTTAAAAAAATTTATTTTGAGTTTAGGGTCTTGTACTTTTGATCTTCCTGCCTCACCCTCATGAGCCACTGGGATTACAGGTGTAACCCTACTTCTCAAAATGTATTATATAATTTAGGTTACTATGCTTATAAAACAGTCCACATCCAATATCTTGCAGGTGTGTGTGGAATAAAAAATATGGAATACCCACAGATTAGTTAATTTCTGATGTTCAATTCTGTTTTTTTTATTTTTTTTTTATTTAGTGTTGGGGATTGAACACAGGGCCTCACACACACTAGGCAAGTGCTCTACTACTGAGCCCAGGCCCTTAGTACAGTTCTAATGTTCCATATTTGTGAATTCCAAACATCTGATTCTTTAAAAGTTAGATGGAACTCCATGACTTCACAGACAGCTAGTAGTACTTACTCCTCCTTTCTTTTCATGTTCTCTCTTGCCTGCTGCACTCTGGTGTGAATAAACCACTGGAGATTTGCTGGATCACAGAGTACTGGGATGTTAAAATGGCCGAGTTCATGCAAACTTGGAGCATATCTGTCACTGCAATGAAACATATATATAGGGAAAATCACAGACTCTTCCACCCCCTGCCAAGAACTGAAAAGGAATCATCAAGAAAATCCACCTTAAAAACAAAAAAACACGGACTTAAACCTCCAATGACTAATCATGTACTACCGAGCCCTGGGTCTGTCCTCTGTAAAACAGCAGTAGCAACTGCCTCATGGTGAGAGTGCAAGATGGAGAAAGAATGCATTTAAGTATACAATGCAGGGCAGGCAGAGCACATGTGCAGTGTGGGCTACTGATTTAATCCTATGAAGTTTGACTGTCCCCAGCATGAGGCAATATATTCAAAGAATGTCCTAGAGATCCAAATACTTCAATACTCTCACATTGGCTTGTGTCGTGTGCAGAAGAGGGTTGCTAACATAGTAGTGACATTCTTTTCTTTAATTACTAAGATCCACACCCTGAAATACAAAATAATCTAAAGTCTTTATATACACAATCCACCTAAAAAAATCAATCATTTGGCCTGGTTCAGGAATTTACCTGTTCAGGATCATTTGTAAGCCACGGAGACTCTGAGGGTGGAAAGGTGCTCGGCTTTTCAACAGTCTACTATAGAACACGTTGAGAAGGGAGTAATATTCTTCAAGTGTCAACACTGGCTGTAATTCTTCGATATAAATGACCTGTATGCCACCTAGCAGACAGCTGATTTGATCTTCTAAAAGCATCAGCTTCCTCTGTAGGTCAAAATAACTTGGCAACCTTTCAAAAAGCTATAGGATTAAGGAAAAGGAAAGATATATTTAGTTTTATGTTACCATAATAACTCGACCTCAGCATCCCAAAAAATGGCATTGAGAATGTTTAAGAAGAAAATTATTTTTCTAAAAAAGAAAAGTCAAGTAGAAGAAAAAAATTTAAAGGAATTCTGGATATATTTATATTAAAAATAAGTAAGTAAGTCTAGAGATTTTAGATCGGAGTTGAAGAGAATGCAGGAAAAAAAAAATAAAAGAAATAAGTTCCAAATAAAAACATTCTTGGTAGGAATCTTAAACTAGTTTAGGTGACTAAAGAAGACTTTTAGAAATAAAGTATATGTATGTATTTCAACTCCACATCTCTTTCTTTAAAGTTTACTCTTAACTAAATTAAATTAAAAGCAATAAATATTATTGAACATCTACTGTGTTAAGTAGTGGAATGGGCACTTTCAGCATATGATTATGAGTTTGCTCCTTTGCCAGGGCCTCAAAATTGGGGTGCAAGGAAACAAAAGAAAGATTCAAATTTAGTGAACTAAGTGCCACATCAGGGCATGCTGATAGGCATTCAAGCATTGGTTTCCAAGGAAGTCTAATTTGACCAATCTTAAAAGGTAAATCGGATTTAGGAAAAGTGGATGAATGTGGTTTTTCTGTGAACATAGTTTTTCCTTTCTCTCATATAATTGCCCAAGAGTATAATTACCAGGTCAAATGCTGAGCACATTTACTTTCATAAGAAAATGCCACGTCCTTTTCCCAGAGTGCCTGCATCATTTTGCATTCCCAACAGCAGGGCTAAATGATCCAGGTTTCTACATCTTCACTAGCATTTGGTGGTGATGCTATTTTTCATTTTGGCCACTCTAGTATGCAGTAATATCTCACTGCAGTTTTTGTTTTGCTTTTTTGTGGTGCTGGGGACTGAACCCAGACCCTCCCACATGCTGGCAAGTGCTCTAGCACTGCACTGAGCTGCATCCTCATCCTCACTGTAAGTTTTTTTTAAAATGTATATATATTTAACGTATTTTTTTTAGTTGTAGGAGGACACAATACCTTTATTTTTACGTGGTGCTGAGGATGGAACCCAGTGCCTCACTCATGCTAGGTGAGTGCTCTACCACTGAGCCACAACCCCAGCCCCCCATCACTGTAAGTTTTGATCGCATTTCCCTAATGGCTAACAATGAACATCTTCTTATGTGCTTGTCATCTGTATATCCTCTTTGGTCTTTTCATTTCCTTAGTAAAAACAAGCTGTTTTTTGTTTTTACTGCTGGGTGTTGAAAGTTCTTTATGTATTTTAGATACAAAGTTTTATCAGATATGTAGTTTGAACAGCTGCTTGGGCAAAAAACATATGCAGATGGCAAATAAACACATGAAAAATGCTCACCATCACTTGTCATTAGAGAAAGGCAAATCAAATTCATAAGTAGAATCACATTCCATTAGAATATTTAAATTCAAAATTTAAAATAAAATGAAAAAGATGAATATCTTTAGGCATTTTATTAAAAAATTAAAGTACTTAATGAGATGATCCAGCCATTCCATTCTAGGTATTTACCCAAGAGAAAAAAAAATATATATCCTCATATTTGGACACTATGCTTATAATAGTTTTATTTGTAAAATCCCAAACAGACCAAACCCAAAGTCTAGCAACAGGTGAATGGATTCACAAATAGTGATTCAGTTACAGTATGGCACAGTACACAGAAATGAAAAACAGTAGCTCTAAATATTTGTGACAATATGGGAAGAATCTCAAAATAAGTAAGCAAAGGAAACCAGAGGAAAAAGTACTCTACACTTATATAAACTCTAGGAGAGAAGGCAGCTCAATGGTTGAATGGGGAGGCAGTGGTGGGATGGAGGGGAGGGTTTACAGAGGGCCACAAACATCCTTTGCAGGTAATGGATGCACTGGCCATCTTGTTTGTGGTGTTGGTCTCATATATACCTGTCAAACTTGCCCACTTATATACTTTATTTTTTTAATTTTTAATATTTATTTTTAGTTGTAGTTGGACACAATACCTTTATTTCACTTATTTATTTCTATGTGGTGCTGAGGATTGAACCCAGGTTCTTGTGCATGCAAGGTGAGCACTCTACCACTGAGCTACAACCCCAGCCCCACTTACATACTTTAAATGTGTAATTTACTGAATGTCAGTTATACCTCAATAAATCTGTTAAAAACAAACAAAATAAAACAACAGAATGTAGGCTTGTGGGCTGGGCTTCAGAAAAGACCACTTAATATTACCAGACACAAACTACCTTGAAAATCAGAAAATCCTCCTAAGTATGTGAACTACAGAATACTGAACATCTCATTGGAAAATAGCTAGTGCCATGGTTTAAGGTTTTGTTAGTTCAGAGCAGAGGTGTGCACCTGTAGTCCCAGCTACCTGGGAGACCAAGGTGGGAGGATCACCTGTGCCCAGGAGATCAAGACCACCCTGGGCAACACAATGAAACCTGTTTCAAAAACAAAGACAAAACAAATAAAATTCTGTTAATGCATGTAGCAGTACTGCTTGAATCGCAAGTACAGGAATGACAACCCAATGATGATTTTTTACTTTTCAGCTCTTTCTTACTTTTGTCCAATGGTGATGGACATCCATGGTTCCCAGCATCACATGGCCCACTGCACTCATGCCAGAACGGTCTGTAAATATGACTGTACATCCTGATGACAAAACACAAACCTTTTGGTAATGGTCTAGAGATGCTTCATTCTTTTAGCACTATGCAAATAATTACTTAAATTTAATTGTAAACTTGGGGTAAAATTCAGGAACAGCCTAAAGACTAATTTTAGGTCTCTGCTTTATTCAAAGGATCAGATATTCAGATATTAAAATTCAGCTCTGATAAAGTCACTTAGTTTCCACTATAATCTACAAATGTGTATAGCAGCTAAGCTATACTATAAAAGAAAGTAGAAAATGTTTACCTTTTGCTTTCTGCAGTGTTTCCAAGTTCTGCTGAGCTAGGCGGCCTAAACTATGCAGCTGGCTGCAGCGGTGGGCAATGCCCCAGCTCCTCTGCCACCTAGGCCAACAGGGACACAGGTGCATTAGCAGCTGGAACCCCTGAGGGGAGCAAACTCTCACCCCAAATGACTCATTCCTGAGAAAGCTCATGAATTTCTTTCTGAAGTAGGGATAAAGTTATAATTGATCTCACATTTCCAAATGAGATGATCTTTAAAGAAGCGATCAAATGGAAAATGAATTGTTTGCCAGAAGGTAAAAATATTACAACCATTTTCAGGTATCCACAAATTTAAAATAAGCAAATGCACTATGTTGTTTCTATATTAAAATAACAGGGTGGGGCTGAGGGCAGAGCTCTGTGATAGAGCATGTACTCAATGTGTGCAAGTTAAGAAAAAATGTCTATGTTACTAGACTGCTATAGTTTTGAACTTAAATGTCCCCAAAAGGCCCATGTGTTAAAGGCTTAGTCCTCAGCTGTGGCACTATTGGGAGGTGGTAGAATCTTTTTTTTTTTTTTGTACCAGGGATTGAACCCAGGGGTGCTTAACCACTGAGCCATATCCCCAGTCCTTTTGATATTTTACTTTGAGACAGGGTCTCACTAAGTTGCTAAGGGCCTCACTAAGTTGCTGAAGCTGGTCTTAAACTTGCAATCCTTCTGCCTCAGCCTCCCAAATTGCTGGGATCATAGGCATGTGTACTATGCCCGGCAGGTGTTGGAATCTTTAAGAAGTGGGGCCGAGTGGGAGGTCTTCAGGTCTCTGAGGCCACTAAGATGGATAGTGGAACCTGCTCCTGCATCTTCCTTTCTTTTTTGGCTTCTTGGCCACGAAGCGAGAACTTCTGCTCTGCTATACACTCCCCATCATGGTGTGCTGCTTTGCCACAGGTCAAAAAGCAACAGACCAACCAATCATGGACTGGAAACTTCAAAACTGTGAGTGAAAACAACCCTTTTCTCTATGTAAACTGATTTATCTCAGTTCAATCCCTGGTTCAAAACTATAGCAGTCTAGTAACATAGACATTTTTTCTTAACTTGCACACAGAAAACTAACACACAGAATATGGAGTTAGAACAATCCTCATATCAGGATGGATTGATAAAAGAACAGCTATAAGCACACACTCAAACATCCCACATGCTTTGCTTTGAATTTTCTTATAAGCTACAAAAAAAGGTGACATTATGGTACCCAAATAGTCACTGGATTCAATAAAAGACAAAAATACTGAAGATGAGGGTTGAAAACAATAAACTGTTTGAACATGAGAGTGACACTTCCAGGGCTCTAGTAACGGAAGTCCCAGGACAAAATCATCTGGCCCCTTCCTTACTAAGAGCTGTTAAGTCTGGTTTCATAATAAATTTCTACTATATATAATTTCCAAGTTTATGAAAACTTAAATAGTTGTGCTATATATGACATGAAATTAAGAATACAACATCCACTTCTCTTTTTTAAAAACATTTATTTTATAGTTGTAGGTGGATATAATACCCTTATTTTATTTTTATGTGGTGCTGAGGATCTAACCCAGTGCCTCACACATGCTAGGCAAGTGCTCTTCCTCTGAGCCACAACCCCAGCCCCATCACTTCCTCTTTTGCCCATTTTTTAAAGTCTCAAATACCAATTATACATGATAAAAATTACACGTATATATATATATATATATATATATATATATATATATATATATATATTTTTTTTTTTTTTTTTTATTATATATTACACGTATATGGAAAAGGGCATTCTTTTTCACAAATTCATCATGTAAAAAACTTAAAGCATTATTCTAAACATGTCAGAAATTAAGCAATACTTTAAGAAATTAATAATAGTTTTCTTATATACATGAATAATTGATTATGTTCATAAGAAGTCAACTGAAGAATACTTAATTATCAGAATAATTAAAGTTAAAGATGCAAATTTTAGCAGCTGGGAAGTCTTACTAGTAGGTGATTTGTGTGTATTTTAACCTCTAAATTAGGTTCTCTTTTTTATTACCTAATATCTGAGAGTTGTAAGAGATGGGACAGCTCCTCTTTTAAACGATCCAGTTCTTTTCTAAGGGGCAAACTATTCTTCAGCTTTTTAATAGCACTTTTCCCATTGTTATCTAACCAGGATCTAGAAAGAAAGAAAGAAAGAAAAAAAGAGTCATACACTTTGCAATGCTAACTATAATGTTAAAAGACATATGTGTTATCTTAAAGCAGCTCCAATGTTACACCAAGTTTTCAGTCAAACCTTTACTTCTAACAAGTCTATTCTTCTAAAGAAATATCTACTTTTAAGAGAGGCTGTCTGGAGGACTGCCAGCACCTGCCAAGTAACATTCTAGTTATGACAATTTCCTTTATAGACCATAAAAAAATAAATTTAATTCGCACCAAAACTGTCACTAGATTTCTGGAGATGGGATAACTTTTAAGAAAGTAAAGATAATTCTAAATCTTTCATTTAGGTTTGCTGCAGCATTCAAGAGACTGTATTATATCAGATCCTCATTTATATCAGCTATACACACATGAGAGCAGAACTAATAATTATACAGCAAGTGAGCAAATAATATTATAGTAGGGCTCATAAGCTGTTAAAATCAAACCCAAAGAGTTTGACACCAATGACATTAAGAAGTGGCGCACCTTGAGGAAGGAACTTGAAAATAATTGTTTGTGGACTGTAGCTTTGTAGAATTCAATTTCTCCCTTTATTTTAAGCTTGGATTTCAGTACTCCAAGTTCTCAGTGCATCTTCCCTTATCCCTCTATCCAAATCCTTCCACTGGTCAGCCTTACAGATTTAGTTCTTTGGCCACAAGGTTTCCCAAAATACCTGCTCCTTCCAGGTAGGTCTCTTCACTAACCTGGTGCTCATTTGCACCTCCATTTCTTTTCATCCAACTAAATGCCCAGTGTAAGTCTCATTTCAACTACATCAGCTATATAATACAATAGGCTCGGTAGAAAGATGTTTTCCAATTCTTATTTCTTAGAATATTTTCCTCAATAGTCTTATAAGAAAAAAAATATAAAAAAATACTTTAAGGATTAGCAGGGGACAGCTTTCAGAAAGGAGTGGAAAGGGAGGCTATGTGGCTTTCCAGAAAGTATCACTGCCTAATGGAGACTGTCTCTTACTGGGTGCTCTGAGCATCATGACATGGATGTTTCTGTTGGTGCTCAGGGACTCTGGCTCCCCAAGGGAAGTCTGGAGAAATGAAAAGACCTGGGTAGAGCCCTGTGGGCTGAAGAGCTGCTGCAGATGTGTGGGCAGGGGTAGAATGGCAAGGTGACTACAGGCTGAAGGAAGGTTTCAGAGTCCTAGGTATAGTGGTGGTTTGGGATCTAGGCATAGGTGTGCAAGAGAAAACTCCAGAAGAGTGGGGGGAAATATATCTAAAGAACAAACAGATGTGTCATGGAGCTCATCATCAAGGGGGCACCTGAAACCCTGTGGAATATGTCAGTGAAGGTCACATATTAAAATCATGCTGCAGAATTCACATGTCCATCTCAAAAACATGGGCAAAAACCTTTAAACTTTCCTTCATAGTCACTTTAAAGGTTTAAGATGTTGTGATCTAAATCATTTAGAAAAGTATTCAGTTTAGAATCAAACAAATCATTATGTATTCACCAAACATTTATTCTCAATATATATTGCATTGAGTTGTGGATAAAAAGAAATAAAGTCCCTGCTGTAAAGGAAGACATACCTAATAAGGAAAAATAGAGAGAAACAATAAAAACAGAATAGGAGAAAATAGAATATTATCAGAAGAGAGGAAGCAACAATTAATTCTCCCTGGAAGGTTCTGTAGAACAGGTGATGTGTGATCTGGAACCTAAGAGATGTATCTTGATTTTCCTAGACAGATAACTAAGAGGGGAGGGCATGTCAATCATGCAAGTACATAGAACCTATAAGATAAATCAATATGCTCAGATTATACGACACCTGCATAGGGTCAGGAGATGAGACTGAAGAAGTAGGGCAGGAGGAAGCAGACCACAGAGGCTCTTGCATGCCAGGATTAAGAACTGGGACCTCATCCTCTAGGAAAAGGTGTTTAAAATTGATAACATGAATTTGGAACAGCAGTCAATGATCATTCCTTTAAGAATATTAGCAAACATTTTGTTACTTTTGAATGGTATGTGATAAATAAGAAATTAAATAAAAAATATCTTAATTTATATCACTATTATTAGGTATTGCATTACATTTTTCAACCTTTCTTCACTTATTAATACATGTTATTCAGTTTACTTTAAATCATGTAAGAGAAAGCATAATGAATGTAGTATCAAATGACATACCATGTTTGGTTTGGGGATCAAAATGTCTTAAAATGTAGGTTGAAGGGCTGGGGGTGTAGCTCAATGGGAGAGCGCTCACCTAGTATGCACGAGGCCCTGGGTTCCATCCCCAGTTCCGCCAAAAAAAAAAAAAAAAAAAGTATATTGAAATATAATCTTTTAATTATGCATTCATGACTCTAGAATTCTTACTATTAATATATAATAATCAACTGGTCTAGTTAACAATTTTTATTAACAAATTTTAATTATTTTGGAGATAAATATGTTTTTTAATTCACAAAGATGAAGATATGTGTTTCCTAGCTCTGGCCACAGAAGATCAATAGCAATTAAGTATGTGGAGCACACAGATGCTGGTTTCTAATAAACACTCCCTACTAAAAAGAATCAAAGCTTCTTAGAAAAATGGCTGAACCAAACAGTGGGGCAGAGACAGTTCAGATGAGCTTGGAACATCTTGATGAACTAGAATGAAATGGAGTACTCAAGGAATGCTGGGAACACAGGAATCAGTTAAAAGGAAACATTTGGCAACCAGGAAAGCAATGTGATTCAGGCAAGAATCGTCAGTGAATTAGAGTTAGGGGTAAATAAATATCTGATAAATAAAAGGATATTTACATAGTCTTAAGTATCTCCTCAAAAAACAAACAAACAAACAAACAAACAAAAAAACCTAATTAAAGGGGAAAACAATAACTTTTCTGTGGAAAAAAAAATGGGTGTTGTACTTTGGATCTTGAATGCCCCCAACTGCTCACATGTTGAAGGCTTGGTGTCCAGCCTATGGTGCTATCAGGAGGTAATGGAACTTTCTGGAGGTGAAGCCAACTAGGAGGAAGTTAAATCACTGGAGATGTGCTCTTCAAGGGGACATTGGTATGCTAGCCCCTTCCTTTTCTATTCTTTGGCTTCCGGTTGCCAGAAGGTGAACCAGACCTCCTTATGACATGCTCCTTCATGACATACTGGGCTGCCACAGGTCTAAAGCAAGAGGGCCAATCAGCCGTGTACCAAAATCTCTGACACTATGACTCAAAATAAACCTTTCCTCCTTATAAGTTGTTTATCTCAGGTATTTTGTCATAGTGATGCAAAGATAACTAACAGAGTTAGGGAAATAAGAGATATGAAATCCTTCAAATTAATACAGGTGTAACTTCATCCGCACTCTAAGGCATGATGGTGAAGGCATTTAGTCTACACTACAGTTCACTTTGAGGGCCACAAGAGAGAATTCCTTTTCTTGCCTTTGTTCTGCACAGTTCTGTTCTCTCTCATTGTACCCTGCTAGGATCCTCTACTCTAAAATTACACTTTTTAAAAGCTAAATTCAAACCACGTGAGGTGTGATGATCTAGTTCAGGTTACAAAGATAATAATGCTCAAGAAATATAATCTAAGGCCCCTAAAATAAGCATTAAAAACTGAATACAACTATCCATTATAATTCTATGTCATTATTAATTTCACTTTTGAAGCTAAGAAAACAAAGATTCTATCTGGCTAATAATATATTTACATCAATGTCTGTCAAGATAATCAGCTATTGACAACTGGATTGAAAAATAATGATCAATAAATTGGAGAGTTAAATTTTCCCTGGCTAATTTCTAAAACAATGTTGCTGCCTCTTTAAGGGTAGATGAGGAGACAAAAATGAATTTTTTGAGTCTGTGTTTATAATTGTCAAAATAAGACCTTGAATTTAAAACCAAGTATACCTTGGAGGAGATCACAGTATCACAACTAATTCACCTAAACTCAGACCTATGACATGTGTCTCTTGCTAAAATTAGCAGTTATCTTTTAGTGAATATTAATGAAATTAACAGGGCACTATAAGAAAAATGACCATCTACATTCATTAATAAGATACTTCCATTGCTACCATCTTTATTAAGCTACTTTATGTTTCCATATTATTAAACTGTGAGTCCTCCAACACATTCATATTAATTCTTTAAGTTCTTTTTTTGTTGGTACCAGGGATTGAACTCAGGGACACTGAAACACCAAGCCACATCCCCAGTCTTATTTTGTATTTTATTTAGAGACAGGGTCTCACTGAGTTGCTTAGTGCCTCGCTGTTGCTAAGGCTGGCTTTGAACTCTTGATCCTCCTCGTCTCAGCCTCCTGAGCTGCTGGGATTACAGGAGTATACCACCACACCTGGCTCTTTAAATTCTTTAATGCAGGTCAATAAAACTACTGGGTGGGTACTATGGATGTATGAGTAAATAAGTACACAAAGAGATGATTAAAACATGTCTCTTACTCCTTTTTTTAAAAAAAAATATATATTTTTGTAATTGTACACGATAACTTTATTTTATTTATTTTTATGTGGTGCTGAGGATCGAACCCAGGGCCTTGCACATGCGAGGCGAGCGCTCTACCGCTGAGCCATAACCCCAGCCTGAAAACATTACTCTTAAGAGCCTATCAGTATAATAAAACAAAGTCTACTGCATTTATTAAAGACTAAAGATTTTTATTAGAAGAATATTTAAAAAGAGAAATGATAAAGACTCTGAGTAGACAAGAAAGTCTGATGAATGCCACTTATCTTGTTGAACTTCCATTTTATAGTTTTAATTTTTTTCTCCATTGTTTTGCCAGCTGACTAGCTCTTGGTTCTGGGCACTTGGGGACAGTCTTTTCATAATGGCTGCATAATCTCTAGCTCACTCAACTGAGCCACAGACTAACTGCTTCTTTGACACTTTTTCCTTAAGCCCCTTCAACTGTCATTTGTGTCTTATCTTATCCAATCTCATTTCCTTTCTATACCCTTTAGGCCAGACATTTCCCAGGCCCCCCCTCCCTTTTTTTTTTTGGCTCAGCACATAGGTAAGCAGAGCAACATCCTCAGAGTCTAAGAAGTTGGACTTTCTGTTTTCTCTTTTGTGGTGCTGGGGACTAAACCCAGGGCCTTGGGCATGCAAGGCAAGCACTCTACCAACTGAGCTGTGTCCCCAGCCCAGAAGTTGGACTTGTATCTCAGGCATCCAAGGCTGAGCAGATCCCTGTCATCCCCTGCTCATGGCAATCATTTCAATTCCCAATACAGTCCCTAGGGCAGCTGCCCTTCATCCTTCCCTCTGTTTTTCCAAATCAAATTTCCAGTATATCAACTTTTATCCCACCCTGATGCTCTTCACTTTTACCCTTCTTACTATCTCATTAATTCTGGACTAAAATTATCATTCCCAATCTCATGTTTTCATTTCGGTTTTGTTTATAGAATAGAATTTGAACAATTAAAATCTAGGTTTAGGGCTGGAGTTGTGGCTGAGTGGTAGAGCACTTGCCTCAAATGTTTGAGGTACTGGGTTTGATCCTCAGCGCCACATAAAATAAATAAAGGTACTGTGTTTATCTATAACTAAAAAAAATTGTATTTTAAAACTCTAGGTTTAGGGAGGTGATTTATCCATTAGTTACACATATGAACAAATACCATGGCTGGACTCTTACACAGGTACATAAACATGTGCCCTCAGATGCACATTTGTCCCCCTTTCTGGACTGGATTTTGGAATCTAGATAGAGAACAAGTGAGGAGTTCTAGAGTTAGTATAGATAATCCCCATGAAGCAGATGATAAGCCACTGGATAGTTAAGGCTCATTTCTTAAACTGCAGCAAGTCAGAATCCCTTGGTAAAGGACTGGATGCTTTAGATACAGCCATAGAAAAGGAATGTGATGGGTCCTTATGGAGTCTAAAAATGACTTTCTCAAAAAACATTAATGGTGGTTTAGCAAACAAGACACGCCAAAAGACAGAGAAATATTTTGTATCTGTTTTTCATAATTAAAAACATTAGTTTGGCAAGTAATCTATTCAAGATGACATTTTATAATGCTTCACTGTATTTTTTTGAATATACTTCTTAGTTGTAGATGGACATAATACTTTATTTTATTTGTTTTTATTTTTATGTGGTGCCAGGGATCGAACCCAGTGCTTCATGTATGCTAAGTAAGCGCTCTACCACTAAGCCACAACCTAGGCCCCTCCCTGTATATTTTTTCAGTGTTATGTATTATTATACTGAAGTACACTACTAGTGAACTCTCAAAAAAAAAAAAAAAAAAAAAAAAAAAAAAAAATGCTGCTCAATATGTAAAAAAGCTTGAAAATCTTCCACAGTCTTAGATACAGTCCTATTCCATATACTAGGTGCAACTTGCAACAGAATTTCAAAAACTTAAAATAATCTCTTACATACATTTAGAATCAAAAGACTTAAAAAAACAAAAAAACAGTTGGAAATATTTTGGCAATGTTAAGAAATAAATATATCTTTTTCATAATGGTGACTGGAGTAATGATATTGATAGGATTAGTTTTCCTGGAAAATTAGACTTGAATTTTAAACATGAACTACAAATGCAGTTTAGTTAAATACAAACTTTTACATACGTTAGGGTTGTTTCTATTCTCGAGACTTGTTCAAGGTCTTCATCAGGGTCCTTGAATCCAGTAAAGGAGTAGTAAGACTTGTCCCATTTGATGGGCCTGTCAGACATCCTTTTAGTTTCTTTGAGAGGCTGGGAATGCACATTAGTGTTCATGCTTTGGATATGTTCAACAGATAAACTGCAGGAGTTGAGAATATATAATACTGTGCTTAGAAGATCTCTGGTGTGCAAAGTAAATTTGACTGCTCGAAATCCTAGAGAATATAATTCCCCCAAACAATTATTACAGATGATTATTTGCTGTAGCTTAAAAATCTTTTCATGCAACATTTATAAAATCAAAATCTTTCAAAACATTCCATTACTGATTAAAATTCATCTGTGAATGGGAAATTGCTGCCTCTCTCCAAAACATACAATGCTATTTTTACCTTCACGAATTGCTTTAACATCAGCTGCATTCTAGTTCAGTGACTAACCCCATTCCCACCCAAGAAGGGGTTCAAATTATCATCAATGCTGCCCATGAATGTGGTCTCTGAACAGATAGGAAAGCTGCTCTATGAGCAGGTCTCCCCAAAGTCCAGTACAGAGAGTGAGCATGTGAGCTCCCGCAGTGTTACAGTGGCTCAGATGAGGAGGGTAGGTTGTCTAGTCTGTGGTTACAGAAACCCATCTTGAATTTTCTTGTCCCTTTACTTGTCCACCCAACTAGCTAGTAACATAATACTTTTAGTAGTGATTAAAATTACCTAATTGTTGGGCTAGGTATGCAGCTTAGTCATACAGCATTTGCCTAACCATGTGCAAAGCCCTGGGTTCCAGCCCCAGTATTGCAGAAAAAAAAAATGATCTAATTGCTTAAAAGTTAGTGCTTTGGGCGGGACCTGGGTTCGATCCTCAGCACCACATAAAAATAAAGGCATTATGTTGTGTCCATCTACACTTAATAAATAAATAAATTTTTTTTTTTTTTTTTAAAAGTTAGTGCTTCTACAGTCTGATTTTGATGTTGGGCAAAGTTTGGAAACCTAAATTGTTAAATCGTCAACAGGAAATCCATTGCGCTGTTTTCTTCCTTGATCAAAACTCGCTACCTCGGAAGTGCTCAAGAGCTACACAGACTATTTCCCTCACTGCAGAGTTTTCTTGGACAGTGTTGGTCTAAACCTTTTCTATGTGCTTGTGTATTACACACACACATACACACACACACACACATATATGCATATGTGCTTACATGGTTTGCATAGTTCATTTTTAATATGTAAATGGTGTCAATCTGGATATGTTATTTTGAAATTGCCTTTGCCACTTAATGTTGATGACTCTTTTACATCTGTATGTATAAATCAGCTTCATTCTTTTTAGCAGTTACATACTAGTCCACTTCATGACTATAGTATAATTTATTTAATGATTTCCAATAGTGATGGACTTATAAGTTGATTTCAGTTTTTCACCATTCCATACTAGACTGAAATGTGTTTTCTTGTCTTTGCAACTGATGATACCAAAATTGAAATCATTCTCAGAGATACATCTTCTGTTTGCCACAGACTTATAAAATACAGAATGTGCAAACTGAGAGATTTTTAACCCGATTCATTTGATGATGAAGTGTATGCTACAGGAAAGAGAATTTTTCCAGTTAGTGAAGGAGGATAAGAAAATCCATACCCTACATTGTAGGTGAGGAAGAAATAGTTTTTCCTTAAAATAGCTAAGTCAAGGAAGAAATTTGTTTCTCTCTTAATTTATCAATTTATTATTTAACCCAATGAAAGGACTGCTATATACTGAGGATTGCCTATATCAGAGTGCACATGTCTTTGTGTAGCAAATAGTACCTAATTATTTCAATTTGTACCTGAATACTGAGGCTAAGCATTTTTAAAATTTTTATTTGTTCTTTTTAGTTATACATGGCAGAATGTATTTTGATATAGTATATGTACATGGGAGGCTAACCATTTTTATTGTCTATATATATGGATTATTTCCTGAGCTGTTCTTCATTGACTTTGCCCATTTTTTTTTTTTTAAATGATGATCTGCTGTGTTCTCTTTTTGATTTGTAAGAACTCTTTATATATTAACTTTGTCTTTTGGTCATGTATGTTATGTTTTCTCTCATTCTTAATGTTTTTCAATAACTTAGTTTTGTTTAATAAATAGTTGAAAACAACCTTTAACTGAAAGTAGAAGATTTTTTATCTTTATATAGTCAGAGCTGGCTACAGTGATTTGTTTTAGCATTAATTCACAGAAAGTTCTTAAAATAAAACTTATTTTAACAATAAACCTTATTTTCTCATGGGCAATCAAGAAAATATGGAACTGAAGAAATGACTAGGCCTTTAAAAATTTCAATGTCTTAATAATATAAAATGGTTCTTAAATTTCCGTGATAAAAAAAAAGGAATAAATGTTTTATCTTACTAACATCTTAATTACCAATGAAAGGCTGATTAATGATTTTTAGTATTCTAAGAAAAAAAAAACTGATTTTAATTTTACAATTGAATAAAAATGTTAAAGAAAAATGTGTTTAAAGGCTTTGTTAAAGTGCTAATCTGTAAAAAAAAAAAAAAAAAAAAAAAAAAAAAAAGTGCTAATCTGTGTCATAAAGGCAAAGGCAAAAAATGAGTACTAGCAATATTTTAAAGAATCATCAATAGACAGTATGGTTTATAAATCAAACCACTGGGCTAGGAATAAGGGAACATTAGCTCTAAGTATCAGCTTTGCCCTTAATTTGCTGTGTGGAGCTAAGTTTCATTCTAAGCTTTCAAATTCAGCTTATTCTTTAACTACATATATATTCAGTATTTAAGCTAGTGGTGGTAGTGGCAAGTAGTAGTTGTAGACCTCAGAGTGACTCTCCTAGACACATACAAATAGACTGGAGATACTATTTTAAGAACTGTAAAAGGTATAATTTGCCTTTATTAATTTCATCTGTTTTCTTGGAGAAACCTAAGAATACTGATGTTATTAATATGATGTTTCTTCAATTCCTAGCCTTTTTTTTTTTTTTTTTTTTTAGGTACTGGGGACTGAACCTAGGGTGATCTACCACTGAGTTATACCTCAGCCCTTTTTTTTCATTTTGAAATAGGGTATTGCTAAGTTGCTGAGGCTTGCCTCACACTTTTGATTCTCTTGCCTCAGCCTCCCAAGCAGCTGGGATTAAAGGTTTGCGCTACTGAGCCTGGAAAATTCCTAGACTAATCTTGAAGTTTAATAATAGAAACACTATCCATTAAGTAACACTATGAACACTTGGTCTGAAACTAGCAAACAATATGTCTCACGGGACTCCCATAGCTAAGAAGGGCATATTTACAATGCTTTAAACAAATAATGATTATTTACACTTTCAAACGGAATTGTATCACTTAAAATGATACAGTTACTATTTATTATTATTTATAGCATTCTTCAACACAGCTGTTTCTTTAAAAAAGGGCTATAAGTTGACTTTTTCTCTCTGGATAATGACAAACAAGGGGTGATTTTAAGTAAAACTCTAAATCAGAGGTAGATGGAGAACTGTCAAGAAAAGGAATTTGTGATTCTTGATCTCCCATAGGAGAGGAAAAGACTGGAGAAAATATAGCATGAAATTCTGGTCCCTGAAAAGGCCAGGTGGGAAGCCATTATCAACATTGAGACTCTCCTCAGGCAATCTTTAGATGGAGCCCTTCCCTTTACACCCTAGGTCCTGAGCGCCTCCTGAACATTAGGCAGAAGTGAGGGATCTCCAGTGGTCTCTACACAGCACTCTGGGGTCTTCACCTTGATCAATGAAGACCCCAAAGTTAAGTTAAAGTCACACAGCTCATTACTGGTAGAGTTAGACACAGATTCTAGGTCTCAAAAGACTTCCCAAATTCTGTTCCCAAAACAAATAATAGTTTGTTTAAAAAAATTATAATGCATTTTCTAATTGTTTTAGCCTTTACTCACAAAAAGCTCTTAGTAAATCTTCAAATGGTTTTAAGTTTATTCTAAAAATAAGGTTATTCCCTCAAGGATTGCCAAAGGAGATCTCTCTCTCTCTCTCTCTCTCTCTCTCCACACACACACACACACACACACACACACACACACTTGGATAAAAGATAGTCCTTCAAAGCTTTTTACCTACCAAAACATTTGTCCCCAATGAAGAATTACTGATTATAACTAAAACCTTGACAAAAAGTACTGGGAAAAAGGCTGTGTTACAGTTGGTTAGATTTTCAAAACAGCATGAGGTGGGAGTTCAGAGACCTGGATTCAAGGTCACAGTCTATCTCTAGGGTCTTGGGAAAGTCACTGAACATTACTGTTACAACTGGGCAAATACTATCAACCTCTTAGGTACTGTTGGCACTAAATGAGAGAATGCAAACTATAGTTTTTAGAAGTATAAATTGTTATAGACATGCTTAACACTTAAGACAACACTGAAATAAGGAGACAAACAGGTACTTCAGTTTTACAGACAAGACAGTTAAAAAACAACAACAACATAAAAAATGGCTTATCCAAAGACATGCAGTTAGGAATACAATCTAACCCTAGAAAAACAATGAATTAAGTGATACTATTTTTCAATGACCAAGGCTTCAATCCAAAGGTATTCCTTAGCAAGGTCAAAATTAATGAATATATGTAGCATGCAGTTTGCAAGGGACACACTAGAAATAAGACCACGTACCGGGAGAACTAAAGGGTTCCTGGCCATCAGAGGGGTTCTGGTCTGTTTCTCTTACATAAAATGTAAGTGGAGTTGGTTTCAAAGACTTGAAGCCTGGTTTCTGGAGGTTTTCTAAGTAGACACTTAATCTCTTAAGAGAATTTTCATTGACTTCCTGGAAAAAAGTATGAATAGCATTTAAGACAAAATAGAAAAAGGACACAAGAGAAACTGTATCTAACCTTTTAAACACTATTGAGGTTATTTAATAATCTAGTTTAAAAAATTGGGATTTTCCTTTTTCTTCGTGCAATGGGGATTGAATCCAGACACTTGAACATGCTGGGCAAGTGCTCTATCACTAAGCCACATTCCCAGCCCTATAGAGCTCTTATCAATGAAGTACTAGGGAATCAAGACGAAGACAAAGTTGATGTAGAAGATATCAATGAACTGCAATGGAGTGATTTCCAGCATATACTGTCATGTGAAAAGAAGAAATGCACTTTAGTGAAGGAACAGCTCTATAGAAGAATGGCATCAATAATCATGCTTCTTGTTACTCTAAGCCTCTTCTCAGGCACACAGTGTGATTGGAAATTAGAAGAAATCATTGTTTATTTTCATATGTTGAATTTATTATAATATGATGTTCTTAGCTATGAGAGTTCATAAGTCAGGTACATTTTTTGCTAGTGTGATAAAATCTTCCAAATTATTTTTGATACATGTTTCTATTTTTGTCAAGAAACAAAGGAAGAATAGGGGCTGTGGCTGTGGCTCAGTGGTAGCGCACTTGCCTGGCATGTATGAGGCACTGGGTTCAATTCTCAGCACCACATATAAATAAATAAAATAAAAGTCTATCAACAACTAAAAGATATTAAAAAAAGAAACAAAGGAAGAATAACACTAAAATTAACAAAAATGATTATCTATAGGAAGTGAAGAGAAATGGAATAAAGTAGATAAGAATGGAAACGAGACTTCTCAGTGAGCTTTATATTTAATTTTGACCTTTCAAATTTATAAATGTTTTACATATTTTAAGATTAGTTAACGAGGATTTAAAACAACAACTCTGCATCAGTGTGAGATCCTGGACCTTGAGCTTGATGCTATGACCAAATGGGACTTGGGTCTGCTTCCTGTAAAAGGGAAGACTGGGTGAGTGTGTAGGAACAAGTTCCTGCAACAAGCCTGCATTTCAGTAAGGGTAGGGGGAAAAAAAAGACCAATAAACTTCATAAATAAGGACATAGGATACCTGGAAAAGAAAAAATTAAAAACAGAAAAAAGCACTGCAGTGTAAGGAGGAAAAGGACTGCAGGAGGCAATGTGGGGTAGCAATTTTAAATAGCCTGGGAGAGCCTTACTGAAAGGTGATGTTTCAGTGAGAACGTAGAGAGCAAGCGTATCAGGGATACCCTGGGGAAGGATGTCTCAGGCAGAGGGAGCAGCTTATGCAAAGGACTGCACAGGGAAGGCACTCAAAAATACAAGGCAAAAGAGTAAGAATGTAAAGTCAGAAAAGCAATTAAACTCCAGGCACATTGTCAGGGTACCCTAGATCAGACTTGCAGAACTCAGAAGAGCAGTTATGTTCACAACTACGGTTATTACAACAGAAGGAGGGCAAATTAAAATCAGCCAGGGAAAAGGCACATAGAGCATAGTCCAGGAGAGGCCAAGGACAAGCTCCCAGATGTTTTTTCTCAGTGGAGATTTACAGACAATGCTTAGTCCCCCAGCAGTGATGCACAGGAAAAATGAGAAGTGCTGCCCATTAGGGAATCTCATTCAAGCCTTGGTATCCAGGGTTTAACTGGGGGCCAGTCATATAGTTATGTAGTATCCATGTTACTAACTTTAGTTTTTCAGTCTTTAGCAGACCCTAGAGGTCAAATTGATAATGTGACCCAGGGCCTTATATGAGGAAAAGATGTATTTACCATGAATCACACTGTTAGCATAAACTATGTGGCATGGCTGACAGTTCCTGTTAGATGGTCTTATCCTATAGTTCATTCTCATCAGGCAGGACATTCCAAAGGCTCAAGGTTCATCTCCCAGCACTGAAGCCAGTTCTTTGCAGTGTGCAGGGCTTAAGCAACCCAAGTTCACTGAGTTAATCCTTTACAGCACACAGAGGCTGTGATTTAAAGACATTGTAGGTAAGGGAAAACACTCAAACATTAATAGGTTCATTTTTTTTGCTTCCAGGTTTAAAAACAATTCCCCAAGGTAACAGATAACTTTCTGTTGAATCAATTTAATAATTACTTTGAAAGTTTGTGACTTTGTGTAGTCAACATATGTTGGAAATATCAATAAGGATTATCTTCCTAGAGCAAATAAGTAAAATTGGTATATTTTTGACTGTAGATAGCAAAGGACAAAAAAAAAGTACTAATTTTCAAGAGTTTAAGTTCCTTTTCAAGTCAAATCAGGTACTGATATTGATGAAGATGAAAGGAACCAATAAAATAATTCCAAAGCATTTGGCTTTGTAATTCTATTATTATCTAATGTTAAAAATATTGACTGTCCTAAGTTTATCATGTTTTTTTCCTTATCCATTTGTACACAGTAACTGAAATTGTAAGAAGGCAATCCTAAAGCAAAATTACTAGGGCATTGCAAAATATTCCTTGAAACATCCTTAAAAACAGGACTGACTATGATGATAGAGGTTTAAGTTTTATTTCAGATCCTCAATTTTAATCCAAGAACTGGTACAGAAAATATGACTACTATGCCGGCGTGGTGGCGCATGCCTGTAATCCCAGTGGCTTGGGAGGCTGAGGCAGGAGGATCGTGAGTTCAAAGCCAGCCTCAGCAAAAGCAAGGCTGTAAGCAACTCAGTGAGACCCTGTCTCTAAATAAAATATTTAGAGCTGAGGATGTGGCTCAGTGGTCTAGTGCCTCTGAGTTCAATCCTTGGTACCAATAATAATAATAATAATAAGAATAAGAATAATAAAATAAATAAATAAATAAACAAAAATTTTAAAAAAGAAAGTATGACTACTAATACTCCAAAGTTTACATGGAAACTTTATGGCCTGTATAAGAACAATGACAATTTTCATAAAAAACAATCATTATATTTCCAATTTCCAGTATTTACTTTTTATTAATTTTATTTGAAAATTTACTAATTTTCAAGTTTCTATATTTCAAATTTGATCAAAGCACTAATTATATCACCATGACAGAATAATCCAAATTTACAGAACTCTCTATATTATATAATGTCAGAGGTAAACAAATAGAGACAACAGGTTAAAAAATAAATAAAGATTTACCCTTTCTCGGGGATGCTGTCCAAAGAAATCTGGGTGGACTGCGAAATAGAAAGGCCTCAAGGCATTGACTGCTTCTGCTCCTGATAAAGCTCTTGAGTAGTGGAACCAGTGAGGCAGAATCTTTTCTAGACAGAACCTTTCAAAGAGACGTGGCCTGATTACTCTGAGCACAGACTCATATCCCCAACATGTGCAGTTATAGTCAAGTTAGTACTATACATGGGAAATATCAGAGAACCAAGATAGAAACCTGTGGTTTTCTGAAATCTATTAGGGTTCTGAAATAGTGGTTATAATAAATTCCTCTGATTCAATATGAGAAATACTAAATAATAATAAAATTTCCCTTCCCTAGTCCATTTTGAAATATTAACTGGTTTCATGGCAAATGATAATTTTCTTTGTAAATTTTCTTCCTCAGAAGAAAAAAAAATTCAATATCCAATAGTGTAATTTCTCCATAATGAAAATAGTTTGATAATTACGACGTTTATAAAGAGATGGAAGACATCTTTTTATTTTAAAACACACACTAGTGTGTGTTAACAACATTATTTTAGCTGGATAACTTAATATTCTAATTGTGAAATTTTGGCATAATCCACCTGGAATGTTTTTACAATAGTTTTTCCCCAACTAAAAGAAAAGTATAGTTTTTAAGTCCAAATGAAATTATCTGGGCTGGGGATGTGGCTCAAGCAGTAGCGCGCTTGCCTGGCATGCGTGCGGTCTGGGTTCGATCCTCAGCACCACATACAAACAAAGATGTTGTGTCTGCCAATAACTATAAATAAATAAATAAATATTAAAAAAAAAAAGAAATTATCTGCAATTTTTGGAAAGCATGCCATGAAACCTGTTTTTAGTTAATATTTTTGAGACATGGTCTTGCTATGTTGCTCAGGCTGGCCTTCAATTGCTGAGCTCAAATGATCCTTTTGCCTCAGCCTCCTGATTAGCTTGGACTAGGTGTCATCATGTCTTGCTACACCTATTTTTAAATGTTATAATTTACCTTTACTATTCTAAAAGTTCTAAAAAGAAGATCTAGCTTTTGTGCACACATTCTTTCTGATATGGTAGGTGTGCTGAGTCTTTGGAAAGGTTTTACATCTTTTTTTTAAGGTTTTACTTTTTAAAATAAGACATTATTTTAATGTATAATAATTATTAAAATTCTTATTTAATAAGAAAAGAATCTTTTCTGGAGATTTTTCAACAATCTGGAGACTACCAACATATTTTCAGATTACCTTCTGTTTTTTGCATGTATTTGAACCTTTCATAAAGTCAATGTATAGTTTCCACATTAAGAATTTCAACAGGCCTTTGAACAGTAAGTAAAGGAAACAATAAGCCAAGGATTAAAGTCCTCAACATAAGTTTGTCTAAGTAGACGACAGTGACAACTCTTCTTATTCCCCCTCTGAGCTGTAGTTCTCATTTCCAAGTATATGACGGACACTTGGTTCTGCCAATCTCTTAAATTTTACATATCTAAATAAGGAGGAGTTATTTTTTTCCTTTCCTAATGTTGTCAAAACCTAAAATCCAAGCTACCTCACTACTCGTACCCATGTTCAATTACTTTGAAACTTGTCACTTTATAGTTCCTTGAAATCATTTCTTCTTTCCACTTTCTCTGGCCAATTAGCATCACCACAGAAACGGACTGTACGGTACCACAATTAGTCTACTTTCCTGTTTCTTTCCCTAACCACACTGCCTGCCACCAATAGGTTAACTTTCCTAAAACCCACTCACTGTAGTCCTGACACAAACACCTGTGATGGCTCCCACAATTTCTGTAGAATAAAATCTACTACTTAGTCCGGTATTTGAAGCTGCCCAATCTATCTTTCCAATGTGATCTCCAATTCTTACAGAAACCCCCAGTCAGGTCTCCAGTGATCTTCCTCATTTTTTTCCCTTTCTTCTACATGATTATAGAGCCCTAATAATCTTCCCTGCCACCCACTTCCACCTTTCCAAGTTGTATTTGCTTATTTAACAATTACCACATACTACTGTGTACCAGGAGGTATGGTACCCATTCCCCCTAGAACCTTCCCTTTTATATTCTCATTACAAATAGTCATTTCTTCAGGGTACATGTCTCTGATCCTAGCTACTTGGGAGGCAGGAGGATTGCAAGTTTGAGGCCAGCCTAGGCAACTTTTTACCCTGTCTCAAAATAAAAAATTAAAAGGGCTCAGGATGTAGCTCAGTGGTAGGGCAGCCCTGGGGTCAATTCCCATTACCACAAAATAAATAGGAATTTCCTCTTCTAAACTCTAAAATAAGAAAAAAACACTATGTTCTGCATATTTGAAATATAATATCATAAAGTGACTGTGCTAAAGGGAAAGGTGATCGTTTTTTTTTCTCTTAAAAAATTTTACACCCAGTAATATTCTGAAAGACAGTATTCTTTTTCACTTTCTGCTCTGAGTGGACTCTTGGAGGACTTGGCTGTTCATGTGAACTTTGTTTTCCCTTTTTGTTCCTGCCTTCCACTATAACATAAAATAGCCTTAGAACTTGAAATTAACCAAATGCGTAACAGATTCCCCTTTCTTCCCCAATGTTAACTATAAATTGGACCATGAAGCTTACCTCCTCCAAGGTCTCAGGTGGCAGAACATTTCTGAATATATATGTATGTCAACTTCCAGGCATCCATCAACTGCTTAAAAAGTTAAGCAGAAGCCACAAATGAACAAGTGGAATTTGCAATTAAAAACACATTGCCAGTTATGTTACCAACCCCCCAAAAGGAAATATTTAGGTTAGTCTAATAAAATATGGATAAAATTATACTATAAAACTATAAAACTCTGATAAAAGAAATCAAAGATATAAGTAAATGGAGAGACATCCCATGTTCATGAATAAGAGGACTCAATATTGTCAAGATATCAATTCTTTTCAATTTTGTCTATAGATTCAGTGCAATCACAATTATTTTATGGATATAGAGAAATGGAACCTAAAGTTTATGTGAAGAGCAAAAGATTCAGAGTAGCCAACTCAATGTTGAAGGAGAATAAAGTCGGAAAGACTGACGCTATTTGACTTCAAGACTTACTCTAAAGGTACAATAATCAAGACAGTGTGGTACTGGCAAAAGAACAAACTGATCCATGGACAGAAAAGAGAACCCCAAAATAGGTCTATGTAAATATAGTCAACTGATTTCTCAAAGGAAAAAAGGCAATACAATGGAGCAAAGATAGTCTTTTAAATAACAGACATTGGAACAATTGGATATCCACATGCAAAAAAAAAAAATAATAAACTAGACACAGAACTTATACCCCCGATAAAAATTAACTCAAAATGTATCATGGACCCAAATATAAAATGCAAAACTATGAAATTCCCAGAAGATAACACAGGAGGAAATCTAGATGACCTTGAGTATGAAGATGATTTTTTAGATAGACTACCAAAGGCATCACCCATGAAAGAAAGTATAACTGACAAGCTAGACATCATTAAAATGGAAAACTTCTGCTCCATGAAAGTCAAGAGAAGATGACGAGGGCTGGGGATGTGGCTCAAGCAGTAGCGCGTTCGCCTGGCATGCGCGGGGCGCTGGGTTTGATCCTTAGCACTACATAAAAATAAAATAAAGATGTTGTGTGCACGGAAAACTAAAAAATAAATAGAAAAGAGAAGATGAAGACAGCCATATCACATATAAAAGATGTATCTGATACTGGACTGTATCCAAAATACACACACAAAAAAACCTCTTAAAACTCAACAATAAGAAAGTAAACAACCCAATTAAAAAATGGACAAAAACCTGAACAGACACCTTACCAAGAGGATTTACCAATGGCAAATCATATTAAAAAAAGTTTAACATGTCACCATGGAACTGGAAATTAAAGCAGTAATGAGATATTACCACATACCTATTAGAATGACCTAAATCTACAATACTGACTACACTGACAACAGTGTACTGCACCTACAACAGTGCAGGCAGGGACGTTGAGCCACAGGAGCTCTCATTCACAGCTGCACACTCACTGTTGATGGGAATGCAAAGTAGTACAGCTTGGTAGTTTTTTATAAACTAAACATACTCTTACCATCCCACCCAACAATTGCATTCCTTAGTATTTATCCAAATGAACTGAAACTCATATCTATACAAAATCCCACACGGATGTTGATAATAGTTTTATCCAATGTTTGGAAGCAACAAATATGTGCTTTATATAGGCAAATGGGTAAAGTATGGTACTTTCAGACAATGGAATGTTATTCAGGCTAAAAAGAAAGAGGGTATTGAGCCATGTAAAGACATGGAAGAAACTTAACTAACTGCATATGTAAGTTAAAAAAAGGCCCAAATTAGAAAGGCTACAATTCAAAATATATGACATTCCAGAAAAGGCAAAAGTATGGAGATAATAGACCAGTGGTTTGCCAGGAGCCAGAGTTAGGGAGGAATGAATAGACAAGACCCAGAGGCTTTTTAGGGTTGTGAACCTCTTCTGTATGATACTACAATGGTAGAAACTCATCACATTTGTCAAAATCCTTAGTATGTGCACCACCAAAAGAGAACCAGATAGAATAGACTTAGGGTAATAACCATGTGTCAGTGTAGGTTCACTGATTATAACAAATGTGGGACTTGGGCAGTGCAGGAGGTTATGAGTGTCTTGGGACAGGAGATAAGTGGGAATTCTGTTTACTTTCTGCTTAATTCTGCTGTGAACCAAATTTGCTTGAAAAGCCCAAATTACTGAACAATTCAAAAGTTGCATTTAGGCCTATGACGGTAACAATGCAATCTGGGTTTAACTGTCTTGAGTGATATCTCAGTTTATGAAATCATGGGGGATTTCCTCCACTAAAAAGAAAGCTTTTGTGGACAGGCAGAGTTCTCAGAAAAAAAGTGAAGCCCCACCCGCAAGCAGTTACCTCTTTGGGTTTCAGCAGCAATGTTGGCACTGGAGCATTTGCCTACTATGTGAGGCCCTGGGTTCATCCCTAGCACGAGGGGTGGAGGCAAAGGTGTTTTGTGGCTTCATGAAAGTATTACTTTAAGTATTATTAAATTTTCCATTGTATCGAACAATGAGGAAATTTGCTGTATACATAAAAAAGCTGAATGTTTCCAAGTCTTTTAAAAAAATAATTACTAAGGCTCTTCCTAGATTGAAATTTTAGTTTTGATGAAACTGGTCTACACTAGATTTAATATGATTTTTGTTAAGGCTCTTGTAAAATTCAGTAAGTTCTAAGTGGTGTGTAGCTCCCCCGCATAAGCCCTCTTACTCTAATGCATTATCTCTCAGGATGTGAGGCTTTCCAAGAACGCATGTGTGACTGTATGCCAGAAACACCTGTATATTACACTATTACTCCAAACTGCCCTTTAATTCTGAATTTAAAATTTTTATTAACTGAATTAGCACAATGCTATAGTTTACCAGACTGGAGTTTAGTTTAGTCAGGGAAATTAGTGAATATCTTAATGACTTTTGTTTTTATAAAAAACAAAAAATTACAATTCTAGTTCCAGCAATAAAGAACAATAAAACAAATGAAAGAATAACACATATATCTATCATGCTTTTTATCTGATGCTCACAAGACTAAAGTCATTTAGACTGTGTATTTAAGAAAAAAAATGGCTGAAAGACACATACAAAATACTAGAAATAACCATTAGAGATATTTTAAAAGGAAATATATAATTTAGAACATTATGATTATTGTTTAACACTCTGGTTATGGAATCCCACATCTAATTTTTTGTACATGTTTTCAGGAGTACATAAGGTATGAAAGTTGGGGTTAACTATTTCACAGGATTTGTTAAGTAACTTAAGAAAAATAATATACATAAGGGGTTGGCAACATTGGCAAACAGAAAATTCACAAAAGTGGCAACTATCATTATTATATAATTAAGGGTATATAAAAATTGCAGAAGTCTTTTTCCAACTTAGTGAGGGCTTACATATAGATAGAACATGTAGTTAACTATAATATTTTATTTGAAGACAAATTCTGGGACTGTAAAATACCCAGAATTATCACAATAAATGATCAATGTCTGAAAATCTTAAAATGTACAATGCAGTAGGTAATTTTGCTAAGACTTCATAGAAGTCTTTTTATTTATTTATTTTTTAGATGTAGTTAGACACAATACCTTTATTTTATTTTTTGATGTAGTGCCAAGGATTGAACCAGGGCCTTGCACATGCTAGGCCAGTGCTCTACCACTGAGCCACAACCCTAGTCCCTGAATACAAGTCCTAAGTACATTAAGTACAAATGACTGACTTAAGTATTTCAAACTTTTTAGTAGGAAAAATTATTTTGAATCTATCAGAATAAACATGGCTAATTGTTTATGTTTACTATTTCAAGACAAAATTAGTGCCTGCTTAGTAATAAAACATTTGTTTTGATAGAAATAGTATTTTTTTTCTCCTCAAAAAAGAAAACTGATGTGGGTATGATAATGTTGTGGTATGGGAATTGCTTCTTTATAAATTAATACTGATTTTTAAAAACACTGTTCCTTGGAGGACAGTGGAACAGTGAGAGGGAATGTAACTTCTTTTGCTGCTTCCAGCAATTCTCCCTTTTCACATACACCTTCCTATAGGAATATGTCATCAATTATATTGAGAAAGGAGAAAATTATATATATATATATATATATATATATATATATATATATATATGTATGTGTGTGTGTGTGTATGAATTCATATATATATTCAGTTAATAATTCTGACATCTACTTAAATTATTGTTCTAACATAAACATTTCCTACACAAATCATGGGAAGAATTAAACGTATATTTTCTGGTTCTTTTTAAGAATTGGAATGGAAATGGATGTTTTCCCTTGGAGACCTGTAAGTGGGAAATAACTATCACATGTTTCCTGTAAACTCTCCTTTAAGCTCTGAAGACTTAAGTGACAGGGAAACTGTGATTTGGTCTAGCTCGTTTTGGAAAAGGGAAAAGGATAAAGGAAGAGAAAAAATACAACTTTAAGGGCCGAAGTCTTAAAGCAAAAACAGCATCACCAGGAACTTGTCAGAAATGCAGATTATTAGACCCCACCCCAGCTTTGCAGAACCAGAAACTGGGTAGGAGCCAGAGATCTCTGCCAGGACACACTCTCAGGGGACTCTGATACATGCTCACTCTGACAACCGTTGCTTTAGGTTCTCAGAGGATTCTGAGGTGTCTGTTAGAAAGCTTTTAAACTTTAATGCACTAAAAATACCTAATACAGGGTTGTGATTGTAGCTCAGCGGTAGAGTGCTCGCCTAGCATGTGCGAGGCCCTGGGTTCCATCTTTAGCATCACATTAAATAAATAAATAAATAAAAAATGAAATAAAGGTATTGTGTCCAACTGCAACCAAAAACATAAATAAAAAAAAATTCCTAAAACAAACACAGGGAAAGATCTTTAGATGCACAATCATATGCCAAGTCAAATAATTTTAAAATTGTTCTGGAACTAGTTCCTTGTTCCCTGTATAGCTTATTTACTTTTTGAGATTTTGAAAAATAAAATTCTAAGTGGAGACAATGAAAGAGTCCAGCAGGCTGTCAGGCATGGCTGCTTGCCTTTGTGTGTGACACAGCTCTTGGTCTTAACCTTGCAAGACCAAGAACCCAACTGTACCGCTTCAGGCATAAATAAGCAGGCCCTGGAAAAACAAAATCAGAAGAGGTCTATCTGATGATCAAAACACCAACCTTTTAATCTATGTTGAAAGACATACTGCAGAGAATGGTAGAAGATTCAGATCTCATGTTTTCTTCCCTTACAGAACCAGCTACACAGAAAGTCATGTTACTATCAGCTGACTGAAGATACACTGCTAGAGTACTTGGGTGCTCTCCTATGTAGTAAAGTGAGCTGTGAAAGCTTGGGGCATCCACATCAATTGTAGGCTTCTTGTCTTTAAACTCTTAATGCAAGTGGTTCCTGTCCATATTTCACTTAACTGGATAGCCTTCCATTTCGAAAAGGCCTTAGGCATGCTACAAAACAACTAAAGAAGTTAGGCTGTCTTACCAGACTTGGGAGGCATTCTGGGTCCAAGAAGCACCCACCCAAGGCTCATGTGCCAAGTCCTGTGTAAAGTTCTGGGAATAGGGGGAAAAAATCAAGACAGGGCTGGGTTTGTGGCTCAGTGGTAAAGTGCTTGCCTAGCATGTGTGAGGCAGTGGGTTTGATCCTCAGCACCACATAAAACATAAATAAAATAAAGGTGTCCATCTACAACTAAACAACAACAACAACAACAAACCCAAATCAAGACAATTCCAGCTCCCCAAAATCTTAAGTATAGAAGAGGGAAGAAGTGGAAAAACAGACACACAGGCAGATGATCATAAAACAATACAGTAAATGTAATGATACAGACATGCACAGGGTAAAATAAGAAACTGCCAGGTCTACACCTAAGGGCATAGGCGCTCTGGAAAGTCATGTTCAAGGAGATGGGTGTCCTCTCTATATGGGGACTGGAAGATGGGAAACAATCCATTTACAGATCACTTAGTGTCTGTGCAATTCCAAACCAAATTTATTGGAAAGATAATTGGTGAAAAATCCAAATTATAGGGCAGTGTAAGAAAAACTCTTACTTAGATTACTTTCGCCAGATACAGAAACAACAATTAACAGTGTTTGCCAAGTGGAGGTCCCAGGACTGAGCTTTGACCTCTTGGGACAATTTTCATTTTAAAGTAACTTATTTAACAATTAACCTTAGGTTACTCTCATTTAAACTGTGACTTCCCTTAGTAACTATCTTGTAAGGTTTTTTTTGAAAGCAGGTTGCTCCATCTGGCTCTTTTCTAAATCCCTTGCTATCAAATTTAAGTCGTAACAATTTGCAGTAAGACAAACACTTTGGGAAATCTTAAATCGGAAACAATGAAGCCTAAAGTCTGTGTTCTCCTTTCAAGGAAAGATGAAGCACATATAGATACCCGCGCCCCGGACGAGCTTTAAAAGTTCAAAGCCCAAGCTGAGGTGGTTCGAGCTCTGCCTCCGCTTTCTCCTCGGAAGGGACCGACCTAGGATCAGGGACTGGGCCCGCGCTCCTCACAGCTTGGGCGTTCCAGGAGGCCGAGTTGTGCGAGCGCGCGCTCGCGGGGAGCCACCGCCCACGCCAACCAAGGAGCCGATAGGCCGCGCGCCGCCGTATCTCCGAGCGCCCGCACGCGGCCGGGTGCAGGTCAAGCAGCCTTACGCCAACGCGCCTGCGCGCGGGCCGAGCCTCGGGGCGCCCCGCCGCGCTGACGTCGGCGCCACAGCCCGTTGCTTCCCTGACTTCTTACCGGCCGCCCGGGGGGGCTCCGCTGAGAGCTTTAGGAGGCGCTGAAGAGCGCTCCGGAATGTGCGGGACTAGGCTGCAGGGAGACGGGTGGCTAGCCGGCAGGAGGTGGTCTGGCCCGAGGGCCGGCGGGAGGGCGGGGCATCACGAAGGGCAAACTGGGCGCGCGCTGGGGGGCGGGGCACGCATGCGCAGCGCCGCTATGCCCCGCCCCGGAGCCTGTCGAGGGATGCCGCAGTCAACGCACTCTGGGGACTCGCTGAAGGCGGCTTCGCGCTCCAGCCCCCGTCACGGTCACATCTTGTTCTTTATTCATTTTTTTCTAAATGATATGAATTTATGGTTTTAAGCACCAAATTAAAAATGAGGACTATTATGTTGGCGAGTACGCTGCAGATTTTGAAGCTGTCTTCAGAAAAGAAGTTTTAACTTCCAAAGTGGTTTGGATAGTTCTCGTATTTGTTCCTAATGTAACAAAATATTCAAAAAGCAGTATTCTAAGATGCACCAAAGGAAAACTTCAGGAAGCATGCCTTTAAATTCAGAAGGTACTTTGAAAGTTGTGTTCAAGTCGCTTTAATATTATTTTACCATTTGCAAAGATTAGTTGTAGGTTAATTTAGACTGAACTGAGAACCCACTAATCCCTTTCATACCCTTACAGAAAAACTTCAAAGTTTTTCTGAACACTTGTTACCTGCTTGCAATGTTCCTTTTTATTAAATGGTGCACAGTATTCAGTGATTTTTTTCACTGTTTGGATTTTGCAGTAAATGGGGATTTACCACACCGAAGTTCTTCTAAATTAATCTGAAAGGTCACTTTCAGTGTGGATAAAACTATTACAAATTACATATATCAATACAAACTTTTATTGCTTAAAAACAGTTAACTTGCTATAATTTTAAAAAAGTGCAAAAACTCAAAAGTGAAAACTTTATTTTTATTGCTTTTTATTTTCAACAATGATTACTTGAACTTAAAAAAAAAAAAGCCTTTATTAACTAATGATTACTGAAAAGCCAAACCTTTCCAGCCCATTTCATATTCTCTTTCAACCATTTCAGGGCAGAACAATGTTCCAAACTATAAACCTGTTCCTTATTAACATTGACAGTCATGTGCTTAATGAAAAGCTTTGGATCTGATATTCGAGCAGCCATAATTAACCTTTCCACTGCAGCTTGATAATCATCCTTGCTCCGAGGCTTGTTGTCTTCACATCTATAAAGTGAACATCTCACAAAGTCAGAAATTCTAAAAAGCAACAATATGGTTTCTTGAAAAGCTTCATTTATATTGGTACTAAGCCATGACACTCCTTTCACTTTATTGTTTTAGAAGTATCTTTCAGACAATGACCCATGCATAGGAAGAAAGGTACTGTAAATTTTGACCCAGTAATATAAAAATTTCATAAAAAACGAGAAATCTCATAAAATAGTTACTCTGATGATGATGATGTACATTTTATACTGTTTTTCAATTTTAACGATGGTGGCAACACCCAAAAATGATTGCATCACAAACTAGGCAGCAACTGATGACTTGTAAAATACTGATCTAAAACATAATTACCTATCACTTTGTATTTGCAAAGTTAATGACTGTATAATTATTCACTATAATGCATGAAAGAATATTAAATGAAGTTTTGCATTACTGACAACTGCATGTTAATTTTATCTTGATATTGACTATTGTTAGTTGAAAGCAAATAATAGTGGCTAATATTTGGTATCGAACTGTATTGCTGTATATCTTAATGAAGTAACAAGTCAGGACTGAAGAAAGTAAGTGCTAGAATTTACTTTTCTAATAAATACATTTTCTACCAGCTCTCTGCTATCAGTTGTGACTGTGTGTGCTTGTGTAAAATTCATTCTTTAGGGCACTTTTTCCTCTGGGATATAGGATGGGAAGTATTTAAAATAGAGATGTAGGTGTTATATTAGCACTTGAAACAGGAGCCAATGGTCAAAGAGAGGAAAAAGTGGCCAAGTGCCTTCTAGCTTAGCAAGTGGTGTTCTGGTAGACTGAGCATATGCCAAATATGTGTAGTGTTTTGAAAATCTAAAGATGAGTAATATTTTCTCTCAGAAAGGTTAATATTATAAGGCAGAGCTCAGCATGATAATAATAAGAGAAAACATACTCAGCTTGGATAAAAAAGAAATCAAGTTCTATGGATGTCACTAGTTATGCTCTAGGGCCACAAATACCCCCCAAATTCAACAGTGAGTAAATAGACGGCATGTGTGAGGAATGGAATGCTACCAGAAAAATCAAGCCCTCATTAAGATGATGGGAAGCCCAGTTGCCTCAGGCTACTATAGTTCACAGTGGTAAAAAGGAAATCCTCAGAAAACAAAGCTATTAAAAAAAAAAGTGTGTTCGAGGGGGTCCTAATTTTAGTGGGTTTTAAAACAAAGGTGGAGCTGAAATTATTTTCTTTCTAGTGAGCTAGACTAAATGACTTCTATAATTAACAGAAGAAATCCAAAGTTGTTCACTGTCACTTTGGTTACTAGGTTGTTGGGATGACAATTTTCCATGGTATCCTGAAATTTGGGAAGTTTTTTTGAAAGGCACCAACTATCCTTTGTTCATTATATATAAACATCCTTGAAATTTGGAACAATCTTGAAAGCCAGGATAATTTCTCCTTCAGGAGAAAAAGGCAGGTTTATTTACAGCATTAGAAGATGGAGATAGTATCTCCCTGCAGAACAAAAAGTAGGCATGCTATTTCCCATTATAAAAGATTTGGATTCTCTTAAGCTTGGGACTCCTCTCCTGTAACAGAATCCAGTGCATCTTCAGGTAATACACAAAGGTCCATTTGTGGATTTAGGAATGAGAATGAATAATATAAATATGCAGATAGTCATGCTGTTCCCTGCACCACAACTAATAAAGTACTCTTGTCTCCAACAGAAGAGTCTTGAGTCTCATGCAAGCATTCAGGAAACTGTGGCATGCTAACTTGTAACTTAAAGATAGGGTAAAATCTGACACCATTCACAGTTCTTGCTTGATATAGGTCACAAAAGGCCTTGCAGTTTTCTCCTTTTACTCAAGCAACCTATGGAAATGCTCATGTGTTGAACTGAGGCTTTCCGACAATAGGCAATCAGGAGATTCAACTAGGAAAGGCAATGTCCAGATGCAGTCAAGGCATCATGTAGAAGACTACAGGACTACAGCTCCTGACATTCTGACTCCAATTACATGAAAAATTCTGAGTCTCGTAAAAGATGGTGAGCTTGAACCATCCAGCTAAACTGTTCTGAAATTTCTGACCCACAAAAACAAAGATAATATTTGCTATTTTAGGTACTAGATTTTAGGTTATTTGTTATGCAATAGAAAACTATGCAATAGTATTCAATCTGAGGATCTGATTCGTTACATCAATATACTGAAGCAAAATTCTTGTCAAGAAACTCTAAAATAGGAGTCCTGTGAGATCTTTATGTTTTAGGTTTCCTGGGTTAGGCTAGCAAGAAATCAGTGGTATAAGTCTAAATTCAGGGGACGTTAAAGTGTCACTCTAGTCTAACACCTACATTATAATATCTATGCATATATAAAAACATTTTAAAATATGGAACCTAGGCTGATGGCTTCATTTTCAGTAGTATTCTTGACTGAACCAAGTAAAATATCACATATTTCCCTTTTAGACCTGTGGGTTCCCCCACTCCCCTTTGGTACCAGGGATTGAACCCAGGGTGCCTTAACCACTGAGCAACATCCCCAACCCTTTTTAAAATTTTTTATTTTGAGATAGTAAGGCCCTAAGTAACTTAGCAAGGTCCTTAGTTCCTGGGGCTGGATTATAGGTGTGTGCCATTGCACCTGGCTTAGACCTGGTTTTTACATCTTTTGGGTTACCCAAGAACTTTTAGGTACCAATCTCTAAACAATTACAATTTCTAAACAAATAGGTACAATTATAGGAAAAGTGGGTATCTGAAGATCTTATCTTTTTCAAATCTAACAGCTTCGAAGTCACTTGAAGTGTTCGAATGCTACTAACTTTTATTTTGGTGGTGCTGGGGATTGAAACCAGGGCTTTGAGCATCTTAACCATGTACTCTACTGCTGAGTTACATGCCCAGCCCAGCCCAGCCCCTTAACTTGTTTAGTTTTAAGTCTCAAATAAATCCTATGCTTTCTTAAAATATTAGCAAATTTTATAATACACATATGTTTATATAATCTATCTACAGAGTATATGTAAATATAAAAATATACAAGTACAAAAAACATTTGTAATGTAGGACACGTATGGGAAACCATAATGTGCTTTCCGAATGTAGTTAGTTTTATCAACCAACCTTTTCAAAACTATCTGTAACATCTGTGTGGACGTTCCAGGACTCTGAATACTACTAGCATTAGATACCAGGAAGATTTCAATAGCTAAAAGCATTTCAATCTCAGATAAATAAGAAGGAATCAATAGAAGTTTTCGGTATAAATTTCCCTCCAGTGGTGGATAGCAACCTAATGAAACAGCACCTGAAAAATCAAACAAGTAAAACTTTACTCAAGCTCCCATAAGTAAAGACCTAGACATCTGAAATATCCTTAGGTGACAATTACATTACGATAGAATAATTCTTCACATTAGATTTACTACACAAGTTATATGGTAGTGAGTTTCTTAGTACACTTGACATTATTCTTTATAAAATACTTTTGAAACATTAGATATAAAGTGGGAAATATAAGACTATCTGAAAAATGACATTTTTGTGGCAGGTATCATTTGAAGCCAATTACAATGTAATTAAAAAAAAAAAAAAAAACAGAATAGCTCCTTAGGATTTTTTTTTTCCAATGACATCTGGTTTTAATGTATTTATAGTTATTGCCTATTTTGAATTATGAATCTAAAACATGAATTATAACATGAAGTTTTTGCTTGCTATCAAATATTTTTAATTAACTTACAGAGCCATTACAGTGTATACATTACTGTTTCTTACTATGTCTTACATTGTGCTAAGCACTAGATTAAAATATATTTTCATTCTATAGCGCTAGGTGTGATATTACTATATTCATCAATTCATGTTCTAAAATAACTTTTCAAGGAGATTGAATTTTGAAACTTATTTTAGGGGCTTATTAGAAGTGGTAAGTAGGGGGAAAATCCCTTTAAAACTCCTAGGACATCCAAACTGTATATAGGCAATATTGTTATATTTTACCAAAATCCATTCAAATTAAAATTTAAACAATTAAATTTTAAATAATTAAAAATTGTTTATGCTTTAAGTTTTTCAAGCTAATATGGATGATTACTAAACTTTGTGAAACTACTATGTGCCTGTTACCTGTGTTAAATACATAGGTGTTGTTTCATGTTAATCTGCCAATTTACTACCTTTGACATGAGGTACAATTACTCCCATTTATTGATGTGACTGTAAGTCATTAATTTTTTTTTTTTTTTGCAAATGTTAAGCTATGTCTGAAGATAAATCCAAAGAATAATCCCATTGTGTTTAATATATCAACACTGAAGTGTCTGGAGGACTAATTGATGCCTATAAATTACTTACTTGGTTTTCAAGTGTATTTTTGAAAAACCAAAAAGATTCTATACTTCCTCACCTTTCTTGCAAAGTCTCGGAAGTTACACTGCATATGAAATAAGCATAGGTGTAATTAGGTAAAATAAAAGTGCTAATAAGAAAGGTACTGAATTATACGTAGACACTAACTGCTTTAACATATGACTAAAAAAACTTTACAAGTAATTCTTATTATGGACAAAAGTACAGAGGGCAGGGGAATAAGGAATAACTGCTAATGGATATGGAGTTTGTTTTTGGAGTGATGAAAATATTCTAAACTTGGTTGTGGTATTTGTTGTACATCTCCACACTGAAAAACCATTGAATTATATACTTAAGTGGTATATTGCATGGTAATTGAATAATACCTCAATAAAGCTATTAATAACATTTAATAATAATTAAGCTTAGTTGCTTTAATACAAAATTTTATTTCCAACTAAAAACAGATTTATAGGAGTCACATTTAAATGATTCCAGATTTATATTTTGGTTCTATGGCATATAAATACCTTCTGACAGCATTTCCCAAGTTTCAGAATTAGTTTTTTAAAAATAAATTACCCCAGTAACTTCAATTCTAAAAACTAAAATCACGAAGTTTTGCTTATAGTACGTGTGTGTGCGTGTGTGAGTAGTGTTGAGGGGAGTGGGGTTCTAGCAATCTTCAGGGAAACAGTATAAAGAGCTGAAACATGACCACAAAATTACAATGAAGTTTTATGAACAAACAATTCTAGCTCTCCTCTAAATTTCTGATCACCTTTTAAAATATATTGTTTTCAAACTTTTTGTTTAATACATACTACAAAATGGCTCAGCACACATATGTGTATGTATGTAACTGAAGTAAAAATCATACTACCTGAAATGCACCTAATATTTTCTTTACCATTTCTCTGGAGAAAAAAGTTACCACGTGCTAAATGATCATAAGTGGTAGAATGAAAAACAGTTCCAGTTCCCATATAGTGTGGCTAGGATGTTTGGTACATCTGGCACAGGAAGACAAATCATGGGTACACAAATGATTATATACAATATACAAATGTCATACACACGACAGTGGTAGAGATAGAAATTTAAGACAAATTACTTCATGAAGGCAGGAAAAATTTCAGATTTAGATCATAAATGAAATTACTTTCTAGTAAAAATACCTTTGAGGTGACTGAGACTAGAGAAAGTACTAGTTTTCTAGGCTAACCTATTAGAGAGAAACAGCTATAAATAGACTAACAAAGTTTTATTATTAGAAGTCACATAAAAAACTTATGTAACATGTTCCATTGATATGGCAGCTTCTTTACTTCCTATATGACCTTCTATGGGACATTCCAAGTTATAACGACCAGGGATATGTCAGGCATAAGTAAACCATGAGGATATTCTTTAATTTTGTCACTCTACCCTATATTGTTTTACTCCTATATTATTTATAAGATATGTCAACCTAATTTCACATTTTGTCATTCATTTCCTTTGCTCACCCTCTAGTGGACTTGCCAATGTACAAAGAAAAAAAAAGATTAACTGGAAACAGGAGAAGTAACAGGTTTTGAAAGACAGCACTCATCTATTCAGACTACTATCTTTGAATATATTTAAATGGCTAGCATTAAATATTATAGATGGATCTTTGTTAAAAAGTAAAATTCAAAACCAATATATCAAATTAAATTTTTTTAAAAATGGAACTTACTTTTGTAGTGGGTTCTGGCCTTAAGCCATAAACAACTCCTTCCCAAAGAAGTAATCAATCTTCTAAGAAAGGAAAAATCAATAGGGATATTCTTTGAAATCATGAATTCTGCTACAGAGGATGACATGCCAAGACTGTTGCTTTCTATACAGGCATCTAGAAGTTTATTAAAAAGAAGGCTATACTGTGAGACCTCCATATTTTCTGAAATAAAAATAAATTGATACAATGAAATTTAACTATCTCAGTCTCTCAAACTTACTCCCTTCTTCCCCCTCCCACCCCCGCAGACTCCCCTTGATCCTTTCTTACCCACTACAGAAGTAACAGTCACTAAAATGCAATGTTACATATTCTCTTAAATAAAAACGCATTTGATGAAACAAAGCTTCATTTCCTTTGTAATGGAGAATATGAAAGGAAGCTGCACACAGGTTTCAGAGGTTGCATTAACATCTCTGCGGTGTCTTGAAAGACTTCATTCCTCTGCATAAACTACAGCTCAGCCTTGTACTTCCCATGACTAAAACTTCAAAATTAACTAGAAAATATTCACTCTTAAATTTAAAAAATCCTTTAGTATTTCTATTCCTTTAGTTATTCATAGAGGAAAGAGAAATTGTGGAGACTTCCCAACATTTTCCCCCTTCTATTGGGTCTAAGAGCTAGATTTTGTCTTTATCACTTAACGAATTTTTAGTGGTCCGGGCTTTATCAGAAAATTAATCTCTTTTCCTTTAGCCTCTTCTTAAATATTCCTCCCACAGGAATTTTCCTAACACCAACTTTTTTACATCTTTCTTAAACCTCAACCTCTAGTGACCCCTTATCCAGAGACGGAAGCTCCTGTAGCTTGCCATTTAGGGTTTACTAAAAATCTGGCACAACTATCTGTAACTCCTTATGGTTACTTTGTTTCATTACTGACCCAAGTATATGTTAAAGGTCTATTAGTAGGGATACCAAGATAAAGCTTCTTGAAGGAGCTCACTATCTAGAAGGAGCAACAGATAGGAATGCTAATTGTAATATAGGATCTCTGAGGAATGCATGTGAAAATGAAGATTCAAAGAGAATATGATAAAAGCACTGAGGAGAGTCCATAAATTAATGTTTTTATCATCCTATAAACCTATCTCATGGCTCAAAAGTGATTTCTCATGAACTCCCTGTTCCTATCCATCTATGACTTGAGCTTTAACCTTTAAGAGAACTATCTAGACAGGTGCAGTGGTACATGCCTATAATCCCTGGTATCTGGGCGGCTGAGGCAGGAGGATCGTCTGAGGCCATGGGGGCAACTTAGTAAGACCCTGTTTCAAAATAAATAAAAAGGGATGGGATATAGCTCAGTGGTAGAGCATCTCTAGGTTCAAGCCCTAAAATGGCAGGGGGGAAAAAAAGACAAAAAGTACTACCATTGCCAGCACTGGTATTCCTTCTTCAAACTTGCCATCTGCTTCATTTCCTCCATTCATTTCAAATTTATCTATGTTCCAAGGTGATGTAAACTAAACTTTATATTTATAAAGTCAAAGGAGAAAAGTATTCTTCATTATTCCACTGCCATGAATTTTTTAAGATACAAGGCTTGCTGGGAGTACTTAAGCAAACTGTTTACAGATGACAAGAGGCAGGGAAAAGGGAGTGATGAAAATGTTTGTGTTAGGAACTGCTGACAACCCAAAGATAAGCATCTCCGATTTTCTGAGATCATCAGGAAAGCATATTCAGTTTGCAGAGAATACATTTTATGGAAAACAACTTCATTAAAAAAAATATGCTGGAATATAAAAATTCAACCAAAACAGGTGTAGAATTGTTTCTTATTAACAGTTAAACACCAGATGGGCAGAAGATAATTAAGGCAGACTTTGCAAAAACATACCTTGAGAATTTTGAAAACCTGGTAGATTCTGCAAAACTTCAAATGTCTGTCTGTAAAGGCTCTTGGCTAAGATTTCATGTGCAATTGTACAAAGCAAATTATGTCGATTAAGCACATCCAGTCTATCACAAGGCCAAAGAGGTGTGTTGATTACCCATTCTGATTCTTCCAAAAGAAAAAAAAAAGAATATTTTAACACCATGGAAATTACCCTTAGTTTAATCACAAGTAATGTTTTAAAATATCTTTTGGAGAAAGTGGCAAAACCTAAGACATGAATACTGAGAAAAGATAAATATAGCTCAAATTTTAGAAACAAGTTATAAGTGAGGTCATCAGCCTAATAGTATGCAAACTAAGTCACTTTGTTATGCTTATTTTAAAATTAATACTTCATCTAAGTGTATTAGGCAGTGATAAATTCTAAGTTAATGTTTATTTTACAATGTTAAATTTATAATGAATATTTGGTTTAACAACATTTGTGTGGCCAAGTTTAACAATTTTACAATAAAGAATAATTAATTCAATTAGTTTTTGATCCTTTTGGGGAATAGCTCATCTCCTCCGATTTATTTTTTAAAACAATTTCTACTGTGAAATATTTGATATGAAAGAATATCTAACACGATATGATAAAAGCTTAATGAGCTCATGTATCCATCACACAGCTTACAAAATGAAAAAAATTACCTTATGTTACAGTCCCTTAATTTCTGCTCTAATTCTTAGATTGATAAAAACAATTTGCTAAAATTTACCTAATTCACTCAGTTTTACAAAGACTCAATGATGAGGCAACAGGGCATAACATGTAAGTAACATTTTTCTCTCCCCCCTCCCCACTCATTGCCTTCCCAGAACAGTGACTACAAAAGGGGAATGAAGAAATATTTGATACATAATGCCGAAAGAAAGCTCTACAAAGCTCTACCTATCTATCTGCATGCACGCACACACACACACACACCACACACAAGCTTTCAAACAGGAGCCTGTTTTAAACATACTATAGACCCTTTGATTACTGATTTACTTAACAGGCTGATACTGTGACAGATAATATTCTAAATACTTTATGAATATTAATTCAGATATCTCCATTTACTCCAAAATATGCTAGAAACTAAATAAACTTAATAGAAAAATTAAGATGAACTTGGTATCTTCAAAGACTGTATAAATACCTGTAAACATAATTCCCATTAAAAGTAAAACTGCTAAATAAAACAATTTATTTTGATCAAGTTCAATTGGTTTTTGTTAGTCATATATCAGGTAGATATATCCCACTTATAAAAAGTAGTCTATGTATGTAAAAAATTGCAATGTTGGGGCTGGAGTTGTGGCTCAGTGGTAGAGCACTTGCCTAGCATGTGTGAGGCCCTGGGTTCGATCCTCAGCACCACATATAAATAAAGGTATTGTGTGCAACGGCAACTAAAAAATATTTAAAAAATTGCAATGTTTTTCTTTAGTACTTATTCTTTATCAAGATATAATAATGGTTACATTGTTTGAAAATATATCTTACTAGGTTCATTTTAAAACCTTAGCAAATTCTATAGCTATATTAAAAATTCTAAATAAGGTAGTTATTTCATATATTGAATCTATCAACCAACTGGTAATTCAGAAGTAATTAGGAAATTAATAGCTTTTAATTTAACTAATCCACCTAGTTTATCACTCTACCACTGTAGATACATTTATGAGAACTCCCAATAAAAAGTTTACTAATATGCTTAATATTTTTATAGCAATAATAGTTTTTAGTGAATTCATCTTCATGTTTTTTCTCTATTCTACAGTTGGGAAATTCGCAATCTTGTGTGATTCCCAACACCACACACATGCAAATCAGAGTGAAAGGCGTTCAATTTTTTTTTTTTATAATAGTCACTCTTTATCCTCTTACCTTACAATATATACATATTCAGTCATTACTTGTACATTTGAATATTGGCACTGGGAATATAAAAAGACTATTAAGATGATTTCTGCCCTAAATGAATATCCAGGCTAGTCAGTGTGATCAAATAACCATCTTTTACCATGGTAAATACTGTGATGAGGGAATATCTAAGATATCTGTTCTCACCTTAATGTGTACACTTACTATAGTCCTAATCAAATTTCCTATAGACCTATATTAAAACCTGATCCAGCAATTCTGAAATTAATTAAGAAGAATAAACCTTGAGGATAATAAAGAATAGTTTAAAAGAGGAGGGTGGTCTTGCCTAAAAAGATAGACGTTACATATTCTAATTGCATATCATATAGGGGGATCCAAGATGGCAGGTTAGAGGGAAGCTGCATTCGGTTGCACTCCATGACCTGGGATTTAAGTAGTGGGAATACTATTGCTCTGTGAGTTACTAGAGGACCCCCCAATAGCTGCTCCCACGCAGGACCCCTGGTCACCCACCCGCACAGGAATCCCAACTACTGTTCCCATGTGGACCCCCATCAAGCAATGTGGGGCTCCCCCAGTTGCCTGCATCTTGGGATACTGCAACTACTGCTATAGTCCCCTACATGCAGTGGCCTGCACCTGGGGACACTGGACAGGGTCTGGGGACAGCTGCCAGCCCCAACACTGCATACCACAGAGCTGCATCTCTGAACACGCCGCCCAGTGCCATCAACTGGCCCAACCCGACCTGACACCCTCCCCCTGAAATCTCTGAAAGCATCTGCCTCCATCTTGGGACACCCTTGTCCCCATCTTTAGTTGGGGCAACTCCCAGCTTGGGATACTAGCTAGGGCCTAGAAGGAACAGCAAGGTATCTGTTGTCCCCAACTCCCCTCCCACCCACCCCTCCCAGGCAACCACTAACCCAGCACAGTGCTTGTGGCTACACAGCCGGTCCCTTGATCACAAAGCTTTGTCTTGAACCGCCTAATACAAAACAGCTCTCCCCGGCAAGTGCACAGCCCATAGAGCGCAGCCCACAAGACCTACAGAGCGAGGTTCCTGATTGGGAAGTAGAAAGGGCGGGGGTGAGTGAGATACAATTTGGAGACTAAATTAGAGACCAGGAATGGTGAGGTTTATAGGCAATATAAGGAGATAAGACTAGGCGCCCACATCACACAAGCAGGCCCCAAAGGAGATCCTTGGGGTGCAGTCTCTCACAGGGAACCAGCAAGTGCTATACTACTCCAGCTCCAGGCACTCTGCCCCCAAGACCAACTCTTCTACCCATCCTGAGGGTGGAGATAGATAATATCAAACAATAGACAACCCCACTTAGATAAGGAAAACAGGAAAGATACTGAACTCCAACAGAAACAATCCTTGTATTTTCCTTTGAGATTCCCCCGCCCCCTTTTCTCTTCTCTCGCCCTCACATCCCCAACATTTGTGAAACCAACTACTTTTCATGAGACATTCTGAGGACTAGACCACAACACAATAATTCTGGGTGACTTTAACACACCTCTTTAACCACTGGATAGATCTTCCAAACAAAAGCTAAATAAACTATAGAACAATAATACAATCAACAACTTAGATTTAACAGACATATAGAATATTTCACCCAACAATGAGTGAATACACTTTCTTTTCAGCAGCACATGGATCCTTCTCTAAAATAGACTATTATGCCACAAAGCATCTCTTAGCAAATACAAAAAAGCAGAGATATTACCCTGCATTCTATCAGATCATAATGGAATGAAATTAGAAATCAATGATAAAGTAAAAAATAGAAACTACTCCAATACCTGGAGACTAAATAATATGCTATTGAATGAACAAATGGATCACAGAAGACATTAAAGAGGAGATTAAAAAATTCTTAGAGGTAAATGAGAACACTGATATAACATATTGAAATCTCTGGGATACTATGAAGGTAGTGCTAAGAGAGGAAAATTTAGTGCATGGGAGCTCATTCCTTAAAAAGAAGAAAGTCAACAAATAAATGATCTAACATTACATCTCAAAGCCCTAGAAAAAGAACAAATCAACACCAAAAGCAGTAGATGATGTAAATAATTAAAGTCAGCTGAAATCAATGAAATTGAAACAAAAGAAACAACTGAAACAACTTACAAAACAAAAAGTTGGTTCTTTGAAAAAATAAAAATGATTAACCCTTAGTTATGCTAACAAAGAGAAGGAGAGAGAAATTTCAAATTACTAACATCCGTGATGAAAAAGAAAAAATCACAACAGACACTACAGAAATACAGAAGATAATTAGAAATTATTTTGAAAAATTTTACACCAATAAAACAGAAAATATCGAAGGCACCTACAAATTTCTAGTATCATATGATTTGCCAAAACAGAATCAGGATGATATATATACACAAGTTAAACAGATCATTTTCAAGCAATGAAATAGAATATGCCATCAGAAGCCTACCAATTAAGAAAAGCCCAGGACCAGATGGATACTTCTATAAGACCTTCAAATAAGAACCATTACCAATACTCCTCAAATTATTTCATGAAATAGAAGAGGGAACACTTCTAGACTCATTCTATGAGGCCAATATCACCCCAATTCCAAAACCAAAGATACATCAAAGAAAACTTGAGACCAATCTCTGTAATGAACATAGATGCAAAATTTCTCAATAAAATTCTGGCAAATTGAAAACAAAAACATATAAAAAAGATGGTGCACCACAATCAAGTGGGGTTCATCCCAGGGATGCAAAGTTGGTTCAACATATGGAAATCAATAAATGTAATTCATCATATTAATAGGCTTATAGATAAGAATCATATGATCATCTCAATATATTGGAGAAAGGATAGCCTTTTCAACAATGGTGCTGGGAAAACTGGAAATCCATATGCAGCAAAATGAAATTAAGCCCCTATCTTTCACCATGCACAAAACTCAACTCAAAGTGGATCAAGGACCTAGGAATTAGACCAGAGACCCTGTGCTTAATAGAAGAAAAAGTAGGCCCAAATCTTCATTATATCAGATTAGGCCAGACTTCCCTATCAAGACTCCTATAGTGCAAGAAATAAAATCAAGAATCAATAAGTGGGATAAATTCAAACTGAAAAGCTTCTTCTAAGCAAAAGAAACAATCAGTGAGGTGAAGAGAATTGCTCCTACAGAATGGGAGCAAATTTTTACCACACGCACATCTGATACAGCACTAGTCTTTAGGATATATAAAGAGCTCAAAAAACTTAACACCCCCAAACCCCAAATAACCCAATCAATAAATGGGCTAAGAAACTGAACAGACTTCTCAGAAGATGATATACTATCAACCAACAAATATACGAAAAAATGTTCAACATCTCTAGCAATTAGAGAAATGCAAATCAAAACTACTCTAAAATTTCATCTCACTCCAGTCAGAATGGCACCTATTAAGAATACAAACAACAATAGATGTTGGTGAAGATATGGGGAAAAGGCACACTCATACATTGCTGGTGGGACTGCAAATTGGTGCAGCCAATATGGAAAGCAGTATGGAGATTCCTTGGAAAACTGGGAATGGAACCACCATTTGACCCAGCTATCCCACTCTCTAGTTTATACCCAAAGGACTTAAAAACAGCATACTATAGGGATGCAGCCACATCAATGTTTACAGCAGCACAATTCACAATAGCTAAATTGTGGAACCAACCTAGATGCCCTTCAGAAGATGAATGGATAAAGAAACTGTTCTGTATACACAGTGGAATATTACTGAGCATTACGAGAATAAAATCATGGCATTTGCAGGTAAATGGATGAAGTTGGAGAACATTATGCTAAGTGAAGGAAGCCAATCCACCCCCAAACCAAAGGCTGAATGTTTTCTCTGATGTGGATGCAGATCCATAATGGGTGTGTGTGGGGGGGAAGCATAGGAAGAACGGAAGAACTTAAGATAGGGCAAAGGGGAGGGGAACAGAGGGGAAACGGGGGAGGAAAGATGGTGGAATAAGATGGACATTATTATCCTAAGTACATGTATAAAAACATGAATGGTATGACTCTACTTTGTGAACAATCAGAGACATGAAAATTTGTGCTCTATATTTGTACTATGAATTGAAATGCATTCTGTCTTGTATAACAAGTTAGAATAAATAGATAAATAAAAGTTTAAAATTTCAAAAAGTCAAAAAATAATAAATAAATAAGTGTACAGTGCTAGTACAGAAATGAAGATCCTTGGGAGAAAAGTACAGAAACAGACCCAAGCAGATCCAAGATTTTAATATGATAAAAGTGGCACTTCAAAGAAGTGAGTAAAGGATGAACTGGGACAACACTGTAGGGAAATAAACAAAATTAGGTTCCTTTCTCACCTCAAAATTTAAAACCAACAGAGAATTCCCAAATTTTGAAGAACATATGGGTGAATGAATTCTCAGACAAATAAGAACTGCCCAAAGCATTATACAGAACAAAATTTTAAATTAAAATTTAAAAGATAATTTGTTAAGTATAAAAAAATGTAAACTGGGTAAAAAAAGAAAATAAATATGCAAAAAGCAAATGTTTTCATGGAGGGAAATAAAAAGCTGAGAAAAGCATAAATACCAAACAGATCAAGGTCTAATAGCTTTAATATGTAAGCTACTGCAATATAAAAGGGCATTACTATGCAGCATGATATTTCCTAAGTATGACATACATATTATCCATGTTATCAGAACTAATATTATGTGTATTATAATTTATAAAGCTGCTGGTACAGTGGTGCATGCCTGTAATCCTAGTGACTTGGGAGGCTGAGGCAGGAGGATTCCAAGTTGAATGCTAGTCTCAACAACTCAGTGAGACCTCGTCTCCAATAAAATATAAAAAAAGGTCTGGGGATGTGTCTCAGCATCCCTGGGTTCAATCCCCAGTATAAAAATAAATAAATAAATAAAAAAGAAAGAAAGAAAGGACTGGGGATGTGGTAGTTCAGTGTGGTGAAGTGCGTCTGGGTTCAATCCCTAGTACCAATAAACAAACCAACCAACCAGAAAAGTACAAAGAAGGTAGTAGGTCTAATAAGTAAATACAGGAGAAATAAAAGAGACCGTTGTATTAAAACAGACTGAAGTTGGCTTAGCCTAACAAGATGTGTGCTAAGAGATCCATTCAGAGATTGAAAATGAGGACAACACATTTTTCTTAATAAATATTAGAAATGTTTATATGCTTATATTAGTACTGGAGTCATAAAGTGACTAGTCTAAGTATTTGAGCAAATCTTTATGTTAAATTCTGTAGTAAAAAATAGTTAACACTTCTAAAAAACAACAAAAAAAGCAAAAACACATACATATGCACTTTCAAAACCTCCAGCTATTTCCTTCTTAGAAAGGTGCAAAGATACTTAAGAAAAATCCATGCACCCACCTCAACTATTGTTTACTAAATATTTATTCTGTGTCAAGTTCTGCCACAGGTGGAAGACTCAAGTTTAAAAAAAAATGAAAGTGGTAACATTTATAACAGTGGTTAATTAACGGGGGAGGGGGTGCAGTAATCTGAAAAGGTATGGGACACACGTGAGGTAAGCAAAAATGTCATCATAAGAAGAGTGATGTAGGGCAGTGAACTGGAATTCCTACTCCAAACTTACTTGCTGTGTGATATTAATCTGAACCTGTGTCCTCATCTTGGGATACCACTATCTATCTTAAGGAGGTAGTGTTGATTAAATGACAGTGACAGCACAATGCTAGATACACAGTGAATATTCACATTATCAAATCAATGAAGAGAAATACAGATATCAGAAAACAAACCAAGTTCATGAACAGACCACTGACAGAAAAAGAACAAATGGGAAAATTCTCTCTAATGGTCAATTAAATGCCTAAATTAAAAGTGAAGCTGTGAATATCATATTTACCCTGCCAAAGTAGCAAAGGAGTATGGAATACTCACTGCTGGCAATGGTGTTTCATAACTCATATTTTCACACATTGTTCAGATGACTACAGTTACTATAATCTTATTTAAAATGTAGAGGACTTTTGTATCTACCCACAGATATAAGACCAGGAATGTATGTATAGCCATCTTTTAAATATTGAATAGCCAGATTAGGGGTCTGTATAATTTGGAACACTGCAGTCTTCCTGATAACCAAAACAATTCTGCAAATCTGAATGGCAAGAAGGGAAAATTTGACATTTACTGAAGAGCCTTATGATGCCCTTATTCTTTACTACAGTGATTCCATCAGAATTTATCTTAAGGAAAAAAAAAAGATTTAGCAGTGATGTTTAGTAGGGATCATCGTCTATAATAGAAATATGGAAATATATTAGATACACCCATCCATCTATAAGATGGAAAACCAAAGAAGCCCTTTTTATAAAGACTGCCTGGAAAAAAAATGTAGGCTACAAAAGTCTGTAAAGTAACACTAACGTGGATAATAATTATTTCTGAGTGACTAAGGGATTTTAATTATCAGTTTTGCTTCCACTCTAATTTCATATTACATATGAAATTCATATTACATATAGTAACATATTCCTTATAAAGGCAATAAAATTAAAATTCAAAAGGCAGTTTCTCAATAAGTGTCTTAACTTTTTACAAAATTTGAATTACAAAGAACTAAGATATTTATTTTTCAAACTCTGGACCATGATTATAAGATTGTTTTAAGACTTTATTTTATGCTGGTATTGGGAGAAGACATGGTAGGAATCTGTTGCTCCTTTGCCAGGATAAAAAGTACTAGTGCTGAGAAAAAGTTTAAAATGGTAAAATGAAGTTAAAACAATAGAATCTGTCTCACCATCAAGTCTACCACCCACCAAACCAACAATGTGTAAAATATTCTCCATTTCTCAACCTTGAATAATGTATGTATTTCCACCTTTTAAGAATCTTAGCAGGTAACAAAGATAGATTTTTTTAAAAAGGAAAAAGAAAAAAAACATGTGAAAAGATAATGTGCCTCTCATCTTTTGTCCTGGAAGCACTCAACTTCTCATCCTGGAGGCAACCATAATTACCATTTTTTGGTGCATCCTTCTAAAAATATTTTAAGAGTATATATGCAAATATGGTTAGGCATCCATTTTAGTATCATTTTTTACAATAATGGTAGCACGTACTTTTCTACATATTTATTTTTTCACTTGGCAATAGATCTTTGAGACCATTCCAAATGACTACCTGTGGATCTGCCTCATTCTACTCTAGCATATGGCTATAGTACAGTTTAATTAACTGGCACTCCATTAGTGGACATTTAAGCTATCCGGAATCTTTTGTTATTTTTGGTGTAACAGAAGATTCTAGACTTACAATGCATACCCTTTTATACTGGCATAAATGTGTTTGCAGGACAAATTCCTAAAAATAGAGTCAATAAGTGAAAGGAGGGGCTGGGGACGTGGCTCAAATGGTAGCGCACTCGCCTGGCATGCGAGCGGCCTGGGTTCGACCCTCAGCACCAAACAAAGATGTTGTGTCCACCGAAAACTAAAAAAAAAAAAAAAAAAATTCTCTCTTAAAAAAAAATTAGTGAAAGGAAATATGCATTTTTAACTTTTGGCAGGTATGTTGCTAAAAAGCCCCTCAAGATAATGTCTCTGAATATCCATTTCTTCAAACTCTCACGAAAAATGTACCATTAAACTTTGACAGCATGACAGGTTCAAAATAGTGTTTTTTAACTTTAATGTATATTTCTTTAATGAGAGATTAACTTCACTTATTACAAGTGAGATTGATTCATTTGTATTTCCTTTCTACAGAACGACCAGTTCACTACAGGACCCCTTTTAAGCAGGGTGCAGTGGCATACACCTGCAATCCTAGAAGTTTGGGAGGCTGACGCAGGAGGATCACAAGTTCAAAGCCAGCCTTAGCAACTTAGCATGACCCTCTCTCTCTCTAAAAAAAAAAAAAAAAAAAAAGAGGGGGGGGGATGTTGCTCAGCTTACCAAGCCTAGGTTCAATCCATGGTACCAAACAAACCAACCAAAAAACCCTTTTAAGAATTAAAAAAAAAAAAAAAATAACAAACAAACAAAAAAACTAAGGACAACTGACCATACTTCCGTAGTGCCTTCTTTTGAGAAAATAAAATTTTACTAATAGAAATTACTTTCCAGGGAAACTGCCATCGTGAAAGAGAATACTATGTTGATAATTGATAAAACCTAAAAGATAATCAAAGTTGAAACATCAAAATTTACAAATATCTCCAGAGACCACTCCACATTGCTACCATAAATTCTCTCATTTTCTAATTTAAGAAAGAATAGTTTTGTCAGAAATGTTTAGGAAGAAGTTTCCTATAACAAGATTTTACCCAAGCCCATTTTTATCAACTATTTATTTACCCTTCTCATTTTTTGCCACATCTCTTTAAAAAAAAAAAAAAAAAAAAGAACCTGTGTGCAGACTTGCATTTCACTAATTCTGTTTCTATATCTCAGTTATTCCCACTTAGGAAACCTTTCTGGCTGTTTGTTAAGTTGGAGAAAACCTTTTCCAATAAGCTTCTGATCATGTAGTCTATTTACAACCTCTATATTCTATAAACTCTCAGTACTGAACAAATACAAAGGATCATGTGTGTGTGTGTACTAGCATACTAGGCATGGGTGCTAGCATATGTGTTTGTTAGCATATATTAGTAATCTATTTGCTTTATTTATATCCATTCTATCTTCCTATCTAAACAGACTCTTATATTGTCTTTATTTTTACCCTACTTTATCAAATCTGCCTGATTGTCCAATTAGCCAGAGCCATTACTGCCTATCATGTAGGGACACTATTGTGCTCTCTGAATTTTTATTTATCTTACACTAAAGTAACTTTAGTTGCTTCTGCTGGCTTAATTTAATTGTAATTTCTGCTAAATGGACTGCCTTTTAGGGAAAATAAGCATCTTCGTTTATAGTCACCTTTGCTTATACATGTGAAGACAGAGTTTACATTGACTGCAATCAGCATTTCACATAGCAGCTGAAGCCTGGACTCTGAAGCTAGACTGTCTGGGTTTGAATTTCTGTCTGTTCCTTCCTTGCTATGTCATTTTGGGTCAGCTGCTTAATATCTCTGCTAACATTTTAAATGTATAGAATACAAACTGTAATAGTTCTAAACTCTATGAAGATTAACTGAGATAATCCACATAAACATTTAGTATGGTGCTTAGGCCACAGCCAGTACTAGCTTGTAAATCAACTAAGGCTCATAAAATTTCTTCTTGACAACCAAGTCCACTTTCTCCTTTCAGTGTGTATCACAACCACTCTTTTTCTATACACATGTTCACTAGTATCTGGACTAAGCTATCACCCAAAGTTCAGTATCAACTTAAAGCAATGACAGATAAGAATTTAACAAATTTAACAATCATTTTATGTTTGTGGCATATGAGAACTTACCCCTTAATACCCAAATGGCACCATCTAGGCTTCCACTTTTTAGAAAAATTTCTGCTGCAATATTCACAATCTGACATCTTGGTGCTAACTTCTCAGGCCCTGTAAGTCCTTTTAAACTTGTAAAATGTATTTTTAATTCATATAGTTTATCTAAGACCTTCCTTCCCTAGAGTGAAAATAAAGAACACTAATTGAGTATCAATTATAGTATTAGAGAGATACAAAGTCAATGGTAATCATGCAGAAGGCAATTATCCATTTTGATTTATCATCCTAGACTGATGGTTGCCAAACTGCTCCAAGACTAATTCTGGAAGCCCCTTCCTGCTGAGCCCTAAAGATGGAAAGGGAAGTGGAATAAGCAGGCCTTTGTCATATACTACCTACCCTCTTACTACCACTGGGCACCCCCCTTTATCAGCGGTTTTCCTTTCTACTGTTTTATATACGCTTCCTCTCAAAATCTCATTTGAAAGGATTTCATGCTTTCCTTGGAAAACTACTGATTATATAGTTTTACTTCTGTTTTGTTGACCAGTCTGACGGGGAGAGAGAATATAAAGGAAGATATTTTGTTATCAAATTTAGATAAAGAGTGATAGTGGGGGAAAAAGGATAACTGTTAGAAAAAAGTCCTCAATTCAATAAAAAAATTCACATATTCTACAATAAAACTGTCTTCATTTTGGGTATTAGGAAGTGGACACACATTATTATTTTATACCAGCAGCTAGAAAACTTTCCTGTAAACAGCTACAAAGTAAATATATTAGGCTTTGCAGAACACATTTGGTCTATTGTACATTCTTTTTAATGGTTGTTTTTAACTTTTAAAAATGAAAAAAACATTCTTAGCTTGGGGGCTCCACGAAAGTAGGCTGCAGGTACAATTTTGCAACACTTGTTTTTATATTCAGATGCTTACTAATGATGTCAATGTACCTTCAATTTGACTGAATAAATTAATACATTTTTTCATGATAACTTTAGTTTAATTTCAACATTTTTCCTGAAGTACTGGGAACTGAAAAAGGGCCTTGAGCATACTAAATGTATACTCTGACACTAAGTGACATCTCCAGGCCATTTATTGCTTTATGTTAAAAAAGGAATAAGCTTCATTAAAAGAAATAGGCTTCATACTAAATAAGGTGATAATTTTTCTAAATAAGGTAAACATTTTTAATTAACAAAAATTCACTGACATCTTGATGTCTTAAGAAATAATAACCCAAGAAATAAAAATATACTCTTGAATTTTCGCTAAAAAAAGTTTTCAGAAAGTGTCTTCTTGGGGCTGGGGATGTGGCTCAAGTGGTAGCGCGCTCGCCTGGCATGCATGTGGCCTGGGTTCGATCCTCAGCACCACATACAAAGATGTTGTGTCCGCCGAAAACTAAAATAAATAAATAAATAAATATTAAAAAAAAAAAAAAAAAAAAAAAGTGTCTTCTTTAGTAGTTCTTCTGGTCTAAGTGAAAGCTATGACAGTTTGAGAAAGCCGGGACAGGGTACATCCTGCCCACCCTAGGCCTGCCACATACATGTTCAATCTCCTGGAGATATTCTGTACCACCATTTGGAGTTAAATTTTTTCTAAATTCATGAATTTTTTTGTGTATACAAGTGACAATATACTTAAATATTATTGAACAAATATTCAATTATAAAATGACCTCTTTTAAAAAAGTAACAGGTAACAAAAGGTAAGTTAATTAATTCAATAGTTACCACACTTTCAGTTACTCTACTTTATCAACTCCATTCCTTAGCACTTTCTATTTTGAATTTTCTTGCCCACTACTTGGACTTTATTGAGTCTATAACTCTGCTCACCACCTCAGGGAAATCTAAAGAAGAGAAATACAATATGGTCTTGATCACTAGTCCATTTACATGGTAAGCTAAGCCTTGAAAAGTTACGACACCAGTATACAGTGTTCTAGAGCATTTTAAGAGGTGTTTTTTAAAGGAATTTTGTTAATTTTAAAGGAATTTTTGTTAACAAAGGTACCTTGAACTCTTCCAGAATTACAATGCTACTGACACTGAGTTGGCCAAAAAAATTATAAACAGAAAATTGCTTCATATAAATGATTTAGCACAACCTCTTAAGTCTTACCTATAATGAAATTCCACATAGTATTCAGTCTCATGTCACCCCCTTTCACATTTACTTAGTGTTATCATTTAACAATTAACTTATTAGTGTGGGTTCCATTCTGTTGCCTGTAATGACTATAAGAAAATTCTTAATTTCAAGGTTAATCTTTATTCTATTCATATTTTTTAAACTAACACTATTCAGAAGGAAAACAAACATTTAATGAAGTACCTTGGACCACTGCAATAGCTTGTGATAGAAGTACATAGCACTGATTCCAATTCTTCCCAGCAAAGTTTTATCTACTTCACTATTTTGTGGATCTTTGCTAACTGAAACACAAGGTAGGCATATGGAAGAAAATGAAACAATTATTTAAAATGATGGAAAAGGCAAATTAACATGAAACTGATACTACTGAAGCTTGTGAGCTAACAATAGTTTTTATTTTAAAAAGTAAAAAGAACTGTGTGATATCATACATGGTGTGTGAAAAGCCTAAAACTTTATGATCTGGCCTTTTACAAAGTTTACTAACCCCAGATAAAAACTGTAGTAGCAAAGTGTTCACACTAAAAAAACAAACACATAAATGAACAAAATTCAGTTATGACTTTTGTTGCCTTACAATAGTAAAGATGGTAACTACTTCAGTGTTTCAAAAATTCAGATGCTCCAGTGAGATTTTCTAGCAATAATTTAGCCACTTTAAAGAAAAATAAGAATATAAAACATCTGATACAACTAAGCAGAATTTAAAAAAATCTGATACTAAAACACCAGTTCTTGCCTTTATACCATTATAACTTAACAAGCAGATAGAAAAATTCATATGAAATCTGCAATATTAATTTATCCGTAACATGGAAAATATTAAAAAAGCTCTATCCTCATATCACTGCACCTTTCTCATAATGTTCAGAACAATACAGAGATATTTTACCTGTTTCAGCAAATTCACAAAAAGGAACACCTGGTCTTTCTTCTTTACAGTCTTTTGTGAGTGTTTCAGCAATACAAGTACAAAATTTCTGGAAATCTGCAAATTTTTCACAGCCCATTTTTACACTAATGTATAAATTTCCCAATTTGGTCCAGTCACCTTTTTCTTTACAATTCTATCAAAATTATTAAAAACAAAACAGAAGAACAAAATGAAAACTATGCAAACATATTATGGGCCAGGTACACGTAGGCATTAGATTTTATACAAAGATTAATAAAACAATCTCTGCAAATGTTATAAACTTAATAATGAATGTCACATCAATAAAACTGTGGTAACTTTTTAAAAAACACATTCTGGAATGATCCTTTCCATCTTTTAAAATATAAGGTTTTATTTTTTTCTTTTTCTTCCAGCAAGAACATTTACTTTCTACATGCCTGAAGTTCATGTTCCATCTTTCTTTTCATTTACATTGATGTTTTCTATATCATCACAAATTTATTGTTAACATTATTTTCAATGGTACAGAATATACTTTTGAGCAGGTTTACATTTTATTTAATTGTTCTTCAATGTTGGGCATTTAAGTTATTTACAATTTTCTGCTGTTATAAATAGCCCTGTGAATAAAACCTCTGCCAAAAACTTGATCAGGAGTGTTACATGACTTCCCGAGTGAACTATCAAAACTTCACTTTTTCAAATGAGCATTTTAAAACTGTTTCAGGCCTTTGTAAATTAACTCATTGAGCATATTTTTCAAAACCTCTGTTTTGTTTTCTCTGGGATCTTGAGCTGATAGTTCTCAGTTCTTTAGCTCTTATATTTCAAAAATTTGCTCCTTAGAGGAGGAAGGCTACATGGAATATGTAGGGAATAAATAATGTGGTCCCAGACACATGTTCAATTATTCATACATTTATTTATTTATCTAAGTCAGTAAAATAGAGGAAAGAAATAGAGCACCGGGATGAGAAACAAGGTAGATGGTCCTGCCTGCTAGGAATGGCACAAATATACCTTTATTTTAGGTTTGACCTCCACCCCCTTGTAACCTCCAAGGCTTCCTCAAGCTGCCCAGCTCTGCCTCTGCACATATCTGTGTGTGGAGAGTAGGGAAAAAGAGCAATCCATGAATCATTCCTAAAGGTTATGACCTTGATGAGGTTTACGGAAATGGAAAATGGGGAAACTCTCCGAGATTTTACTCATCTCTTTTGTTTTTACCTACTCTACATGTTTCTTTCCTTGAGCACAGTATCTCAATTACTCTCCCCTCAAGCAGGTCTTAATCCCCATGATTTGAATGTATTGACTACTCTCATCTAGGGTAGATTCATGATCCAGACCTAAGTAATCAGAGCATTCCATCCAATGGCCATGATGACTGGTGACTAGCTCTAAGGAGAATGTTAGCCTAATACTGCCAGAGTCCCCAGGGAGAGATCCTTCCTGATAAAAACATCTCAGAAAAGATGTAGTCATTCAGTGGGAAGAGAACTAACAAGGGAACAACAGATAAGGCTAGCAGGGGTGTGACAGAGAACGCATCTGAAGGGAGACATGGCTTTAAGAGAACTGAAATCTAACAATCAATACGAATCTGCATGGCCATTTAGACCCCTTTTATTGAGAAAGGCTATTCTCTGAGGAGACTTGACACACCCTGGTATTGAAGAAATCATCAATCTAATCTCATATAGGAGCAAAATCCACATCAAGGGATATTTCTATTCCTTGAAAAACGTACATCCAGAGTCAAGCCATTTTTTTTTCTTATGACTTTTGAGAAAATATAATTCAAATAGCAACAAAGAATTATTTTTCCAAAAAAACAGGTATTTAGAGGGAAGGTTAGATTCGAGACCATAGCCTAGAGTATGTTTAAATCTTGAAATGGTTTTAGCTTTGAGAAAAGCCTTCATAGTTTTTCATCTTAATGATTTCCTATCTCATTCTCCAAGCTGTCCAAAACATACATTTTAGAAATGGAGAAACAGTAAGGGTCTTATGCTATCAGTTATCAAATTATCTACTGAGTGTTTACTTTACAGGGGCATTTTCAATTCTCATCACTATCATCTGGACAAATTAAAAACAAAAACAAAACAAAACCTAATGCCCAGATGTCACCCCCAGAGATTCTAATGTAACTGATCATAGCTTTACTTTTCTGACTACTGAAAAGCCTCCATGCCTTCCAGATAGCAACATACATTTTTTTTTTTTTAAAGAGAATGAGAGAGAGAGAGAAGGAGAGAGAGGGAGAGAGAAGGAGAGAGAAGGAGAGAGAGGGAGAGAGAGGGAGAGAGAGGGAGAGAGAGGGAGAGAGAGGGAGAGAGAGGGAGAAAGAGGGAGAGAGAATTTTATTTTAATATTTATTTTTTAGTATTCGGCAGACACAACATCTTTGTTTGTATGTGGTGCTGAGGATCGAACCCGGGCCGCACACATGCCAGGCGAGCGCGCTACTGCTTGAGCCACATCTCCAGCCCCATACATGTTTTAATCACCTAGTTCTTAAGGAACTTAATAATATTATTCCCAAACCTAAACTGGGCAGTGGAGAGATGAATTTTATATAAAGCAGATGGTGACTAGCATGATGTAAGTCATCTCCACAGTAATATGCAATTTTATTACTTTTGGAGACTGCATTTTACTATTACTTAGCCATTTATAACTTGGGGTCTACATATCATTTTGGGATACAACTCTACAAAAGGGGTTACAAATCAAGTTTTAGTAAATTTACTATATTCCTACTATTATTATAAAATAAGAAATAATTTTTCCAAATCAAAAAAGTTGCTTTATGGATGTAAAGATACTAATGAAGAGTATACTAATAATTACTAGAGGAACAGAAAACTATAAGATCATCCTGAAAGTCCTCTACTTTTTATTTTCCACACTCTTGGAGAGCTCAGTATGATCCTAAATTACTCTTGTCATTTCGTATACTATAGCTATCTGTGACAGCATGAGTCTGCTTAGCCACAAAAATTAAAGACTAAACTTGGATTATTATTTTACCTTAACATAATTTTGCAACTGAATATTTTTAGAATAGTTCACAACTCAATAAATTAGTATGTCTGCAATTTCAAAATATTAACTTGTGTAAACAAAATCAAAGTTCTCTTCCTTGAAGATTTTCTCCAATAGCCACATTTCTAAAACTTCCTAAAGTGGGGTTTATTACAACATTTTTTGTTGTTACTGATTTTCAGAGATCCCAGCAATTTATTTTAAAAATAAATGTTACAGGGCTGGGGATGCAGCTCAGTGGTACAGTATTTGCCTAGCATGTGTGAGGCCCTGGGTTCAATCCCAGTACTGCAAAAAAAAAAAAAAAATAAAAAATAAATAAATAAATAAATAAAAAATAAAATAAATGAAAATATAAAAATGTCATACCTCTATTTCATTCAAGGCTGAATCTAAATCATACTTCCAGTTCTTTTTAAATTGCCTCTTCTGTAACCTTTAATAGAAAAAGGTTAATTATACTTACATTCACCCCCCCAAAAAGTCACTATTGCTAATTATTCATAGTTTATGCCTAAGATAGATGAGAAAAATGAATGCATAAAGTTTGTCATAAAAATATTTAGAGTTGAATAAAAGGATAACTCCTTAAACCATAGGCAACAATACGAAGGAAAAAATAAATTTCATGTGAAACTTATTTTCAGCCTACCAGAATGCCCACACTTCAAAATAACTGAATAAAAACAGAAAAAAAAAAAAAAAAAGACCAACTCCCAGCACATGATCTCTTTTGCTCCTACCTTGCCCTCACTGATCAATAAGGAACTGTGGCAAGCAAAGACAGATTAAAGGAAAAACAAAGGAAGCAAACAAAACCTGGAGGAAGAAATGAGAAAAGATGTACTAGAAGGTCCTGATATTGACTAAAAAATACCAACATCATAGTGGCACATGCCTGTAATCCCAGGGACTTGGGAGGCTGAGGCAGGAGGATTGCAAGTTTGAGGCCAGCACAGGCAATTTAATGAGGCCCTAAGCAACTTCGTGTGATCCTATCTCAACAATCAAAGGGCTGAGGATGTAGCTCAGTGGTAAAGTGCTCCCTATACAACCCCCTCCACCAAAAATGAAGGCCAAGACTAAATCCATACTAAGTCATGCAAATGAAAACAAAACAAAAGCACCTGAGTAGATGAGAACACAGACCACAGGGAAAGAACCTAAAATTCTGTGTGATCTTAAAGAAAGCAACTTTTTTTAAAAAATTTTTTATTGTTGGCTGTTCAAAACATTACATAGTTCTTGATATATCATATTTCACAATTTGATTCAAGTGGGTTATGAGCTCCCATTTTTACCCCATATACAGATTGCAGAATCACATGAGTTACACATCCATTGATTTACATATTGCCATACTAGTGTCTGTTGTGTTCTGCTGCCTTTCCTATCCTCTACTATCCCCCCCCCCTCTTCTCTCTCTGCCCCCTCTACTGACATTCATTTGTCCCCCTTGTATTATTTTTCCCTTTCCCCTCACTTCCTTTTGTATGTACTTTTGTATAACTCTGAGGGTCTCCTTCCAATTCCATGCAATTTCCCTTCTCTCTCCCTTTCCCTCCCACCTCTCATCCCTGTTTAATGTTAATCTTCTTCTCATGCTCTTCGACCCTACTCTGTTCTTAGTTACTCTCCTTATATCAAAGAAGACATTTGGCATTTGTTTTTTTAGGGATTGGCTAGCTTCACTTAGCATAATCTGCTCTAATGCCATCCATTTCCCTGTAAATTCTATGATTTTGTCATTTTTTAATGCACAGTAATACTCCATTGTGTATAAATGCCACATTTTTTTTTATCCATTCATCTATTGAAGGGCATCTAGGTTGGTTCCACAGTCTTGCTATTGTGAATTGTGCTGCTATGAACATTGATGTAGCAGTGTCCCTGTAGCATGCTCTTTTTAGGTCTTCAGGGAATAGACCGAGAAGGGGAATAGCTGGGTCAAATGGTGGCTCCATTCCCAGCTTTCCAAGAAATCTCCATACTGCTTTCCAAATTGGCTGCACCAATTTGCAGTCCCACCAGCAATGTACAAGTGTACCCTTTTTTTGAAATGCATAGTTTTTGGGAAAGAAAAATAAGCAAACTTTGGCAACTGAAAAGAAGAAAGAGGAGTTCTGTAGAATACCCAACTTAGGGGTTTATTTTCATAATTAGTCCTAATGCTCTATGAATTATTCCAGAGTGTTAAAAAGGAACAACTTCCCAGTTAGGAAGCAAGTATAACACTTATATCCAAATTCAACAGATAAAGGCTGGGGTTGTGGCTCAGTGGTAGAGCGCTTGCCTAGCATGTGTGAGGCACTGGGTTTGATCCTCAGTATAATAAATAAATATTTTATTTATTAAAAATAAATAAATAAAGGTCAACCAATTCAACAGACAGAAAAACAAACAAACAATTCTAAAAAACAGTATCAATCATAGCCAAGCATGGAAGCATACACCTGTAATCTTAGTGACTTGAGAGGCTGAGGCAAGAGGATAACAAGTTTTGAGAGTAGACTCAGGAATTTGGCAAGACCCTATTTCAAAATGTAAAATAAGAATGGCTAGTGATATAGCTCAGTGTTAGAATGTTCCTGGGTTCAGTACTAATACCAAAACGAAACAAAAAAAGATCATAAGAGAGGAAATAAAATGTTGATGAGATTTCAAGCCCACATTAAGAAAATAATACACTAAGAAGGGAATTTTCTAAATGCAACCTTAGAAAATCCATAAGTATCATATACAATAGTAAAAGACTAAAAGAAAAATCATGATTAACTCCATAAGTACTGAAAAAGCCTTTGAAAAAATTTGACAATTTATGACAAAAATACTTAAGAATGCAGGAAATTGAGGAATGCTTCTTCAAAATCATTAAACATAGCAGGGCATGGTGGCGTATGCCTACAATCTCAGCAGCTCTGGAGGCTGAGGCAGGAGAATTACAATTTCAAACCCAGCCTCAGCGGCTGTGCAGCTGGGTTCAATCTCTGGTACTTAAAAAAAAAAATTAAATATATGTACCTTAGTCCGGAAGCCAGTGTCACATTTAATAAGAATTCTAGAGGCATTTCCACCAAAGTCAGGAACAATGCAAGGATATCAACTTTATCCACTATTATTCAATCTGTACTAAAGGGATGAGCCAATGCAATCAAATGAATCACTTAAAGGCTTAATGGTTAACAAGTCAAATTATCTCTATTTGCAGATGATACGATTGTATACCTGGTAAATCTCAGATTCCAGAATAAAACCAACTCTAACCTCAGAGTAAAACAGAATATAAAATTTGCAAACAAAAATCAGTACCTTTTCCACCAAAAAAAAAAAAAAGGATTTACAGAAAACTTCACTTATAGCACCAAAAATATTAAAATACATACATGAGGAAAATTATAAAGCACTCCTGAAAGATACAAAATTTGGATGTTATGGTTTGGATTTGGAATGTTTCCCAAAGGCTCATGTGTTCAGAGGTGGGGCTTTCAATTAGTAACTGGATCACCAGGGCTCTGACTTCATCAGTGGATCAGTCCATTCATAGCTGAATAGACTAATGGACTGAGTTGGAGGAAGTCAGTCACTAGAAGGGTTTATATTTTATCCAGTCCCTTCCCCACCCTCTTCTTCCCAGATGTCATGAACTGAGCATCTTCCCTTTACCATTCCCTTCTACTATGATGTTCTGCCTCACCTTAGACCCAAAGCAATGGAGCTGGCAGACCACAAATGAAAACCTCTGATACCATGAGCCCAAACTAATATTTCCTTCTTTCAAATATTTTTATCAGGTATTTGTCACAGTAATGCAAAGCTGACTAACATTCTGAAAACAATACCTATTCTTGAATATGATATAATCGCACAGATGTCAGTTTTCCCAAGTTCATTCATAAATTTAATACAATTAGGATAAAAATACCAATAAGCTACTATAAGTTAGGAAGTAGGAAATAAATACACAGAAAAATATAAATATAGGAAGAGCCAGGAAAACACTGGAAAAGTAAAATAATGAAAGAATTATTGCTACTAGAACTATTAAATCCTCTGTAATTAAAGTAGTGTAGTACTAGGGCATGGAGAAACAGTCCAGTGGAATATAATAAAGTATAGAAACAGACCCAAATACATGTTCAATTTAGCACATGATAAAAGTGGTACCCCAAGTTACTGGAAATAAATTTTTTTTTAAAAAAATAAACATTACTGGAAAAGTTGAATGACCATTTAGAAATGATAAAATTAGGTATCTCGCAATACACAAACTCTAAATAGATAAGAAATCTAACTTTAAAAATGACATCACAATAGAAAAAAACATGGTTGAGTTCCTCTAAAACCCTGGGGTAGGGAAATTATGACTTGATATACAGAAGCAACAAAAATTATCTTGACTCAAAACTGGGGCAATTTTTAAAAAGGATACATTTGGTTGTATAAAAATAGAAGTTTCTGCATGGCATGGTAAAAACCACCAAAGTCAAAAGACAACTGACAAACTGGAAAAAAAATGGCAATGTATGCTATAGACAAAGGCCTAATATTTATGTTAAATTCTTTAAGGAATGACCCAATAAAAAGGGGGGGGAGGGCAGACAAATCACCCAAAATGTGTAAAAATGGTCTTCAAAGTTATAAACAGAAAAATTTCAAACTAATTCTACTAAAACCACACTGTGTTCATTATTGCAGCCATACAGTAAGTTTTAATCAGGTCGAGTGAATACTCACTTCAGAATTCTCTTCCAAAAGTTGTTCCAGCTACTCTAGTTCTTTTAGCTTTGCATATACACTTTAGAAAAACTCTGCTATGATTCCAAAAGGAATTGCATTAAACAAATGGATGAAATTTTGTAGAAATGACATTTTTATTATGTTCAGTCTTATACTTTATCAGCATAGTATGTCTGTTTAATCTCTTCTGGTCTCTTTCATCAACGTTTTCTAATTTCCAGCATAGAAGTCCAGTATGTGTTCTATTAGATTCTTACCTTCAGATATTTCATTTTTAGGAGCCATCAATAAATGATGCCATTTTAAATTTTTATTTCCCCAATTCATCGCTATTATATAGAAACATGTCTGATTTTGTGAGCTGATCTTTATTTTGCAATCTTGCTGTCCTTGTTAAGTCTCAGGACTGTTTTTGAAGAGTTCTTGGCATATATATAAACTATAATGCCAACTACAAATATGAAGCTGTATTTCTTCACTTCCAATCAGTATGCCTTTTGTTCCGACTTGTGCTTTACTATGCAACAGTGGTATGAGCAGGCATCCTTGTCTTGTTCCCAGTCTTAGAAGAAAAGCATCCAATCTTTCAACTAAGTTATGTCTGCTTCAGATCTCTTCAGATGTCCTTTATCAAGAAATTCCTTTATTCCTAATTTTGCTTAGTATTTTTGGTCAAGCACAGATGAATTTTGTCAAATGCTTTTCTGTATTAACATGACTTTTTTCATGCTGCTGTTGATATATTAAACTATCTTTGCAGTGTTAGAATACCTACTTGATCATATTGTATAATTCTTATGTATTTCTGCATTTGATGTGTTATTTTTTTTCTGAGAATTTTTGCATGTAAGCTCATGAGAGAGATTCAGTCCACTCTCTCCTTCATACTCTTGTTGTGTTATCTGGGTAACACTGGCTTCAAAAATATGCTGGTATTTTTTTTGGGGGGGGAATGTATAAATTCATGTTGATTCTTTAACTGATAGAATTCTCTGGCCCTTTGGATATCTTCTCCAGCAGCTTTTAAAATATAAATTTCTTCAGTAGTTATAAAACTACCTTGATGATCTAGTTCAGATGGGGTACATTTCAATATCATGTGGTTTTTGAAAAAATTGCTCCACATATCTATGTTGCTGTTTATTATGTTGAAGTTTTCAAAGCAATCCTTTACGATCCTTTTAATGGCTGCAGGATCTGTACTAACAAAGGGAAGGCTGATTTCTGATGCTGATAATATCTATTTTTTGTCTTGTTAGAGGTTTACCAATTTCTTTAATCTTCAAAGAAACAGCTTTTTGTTTCACTGATTTTATCACTTTCAGATTCAATTCCAGATTTTGTCCTTAAGTTTATTTTGCTTTTATTTTTTTATTAGTTGCTCAAAACATTACAATGATCTTGACATATCATATATCATACATTTGATTCAAATGGGGTATGAATTCTTACTTTTCCCACATGTACAGATTACAGGATCACATTGGTTATACAGTCACGTTTATACATACTGCCATACTAGTGTCTGTTGTATTCTGCTGCCCCTCCTCTTCCCCCTCCCCTCCCATCCTCTCTCTCTACCCCATCTAATGTAACTCATTTTTGTTTTTTCCCTTCCCCCTCACATCCTCTTATATGTAATTTTGTATAACAATGGGATCTCCTTCCATCTTCTGAGCAATTCCCCTTCTCTCTCCCATTCCCTCCCACCTCTCATCCCCGTTTAATGGTAATCTTCTCATGCTCTTCCTTCCTGCTCTGTTTTGAGTCGCCCCCCTTATATCAAAGACGACATTTTGTATTTGTTTTTTAGGGATTGGCTAACTTCACTTAGCATAATCTGCTCTAATACTATCCATTTCCCTGCAAATGCCATGATTTTGTTATTTTTTAGTGCTGAGTAATATTCCATTGTGTATAAATGCCACATTTTAAAAATTCATTCATCTATTTAAGGGCATCTAGGTTGGTTCCACAGTCTAACTATTGTGAATTGTGCTGCTATGAACACTGATGTAGCTGTATCCCTGTAGTATGCTCTTTTTAGGTCTTTTGGGAATAAAAGGGGAATAGCTGGGTCGAATGGTGGTTCCATTCCCAGCTTTCCAAGGAATCTACATACTGCTTTCCAAATTGGCCGCACCAATTTGCAGTCCCACCAGCAATGTACAAGTGTACCCTTTTCCCCACATCCTCACCAGCATTTGTTGTTTGACTTCATAATGGCTGCCATTCTTATTGGAGTGAGATGGTATCTTAGAGTGGGTTTAATTTGCATTTCCCTGATTGCTAGAGATGGTGAGCATTTTTTCGTGTATTTGTTGATTGTATATCCTTCTGAGAAGTGTCTGTTCAGATCCTTGGCCCATTTGTTGATTGGGTTATTTGTTTTCTTATTTTTTGAGTTCTTTGTATACTCTGGAGATTAGGGCTCTATCTGAAGTGTGAGGGGTAAAAATTTGTTCCCAGGATGTAGGCTCCCTATTTACCTCTCTTATTGTTTCTCTTGCTGAGAAAAAAACTTTTTAGCTTTGAGTACGTCCCATGAGCTTAGAATATTTATTGCTATAGATTTTCCTCTCAGTGCTGCTTTAACTATATCCCCCAAACTGTGATACTTTTTTTTTTTTTTTTTTAAATTTAGCTCAGTTTTAAGACTTCCTTTTCACCTATGGACTATATAGAAGTATGTTATTTTATTTCTGTTGGGAGATTTTCCTGTTATTTTTCCATTTTGATTTCCAGCTTGATTTCATTATGGTGAAAAAAAATTGGAAGTACAGATCATACACTCTAAGAAATTTAAGGTTTATTATTCAGGATATGATTCACTTTGGTGAATATTCCAAGGGTACTTAAAAAAGAGAATATTCTGTTGCTTTGGAGTAGAATGGTCTATAAATGCCTATTAGATCCTTGATTGTTGGTAGTATTTTAGACCCTTGCCGATTCTTAGTACTTTGACATCCCTTTCTCAGGTACTGATGAACTATAATTATAGTTGGGTACTTTTGTCTATTTCTCCATTTCTATCACCTCACCTCATGTAATTTGAAACTGTTAGGAGTCCTGTATGTGCACACAATGTTTTCTTGGTGTACTGGCTATTTTATAATTATGTAGTGTTCCTTTTGTCCCTAGTGGTTTTCTTTGCTCTAAGGTCTGATAATATAGTGACTCTTACTCTTTAAAACTAATGTTTGTATGGCATGTTGTTTTCCATCCTTTATGTCCTTATACTGAAAAGGAATTTCTTAGCCAACAGTATTCCCTGGGTATCACCGATTCAGTTCCAAGTATACTCCACTGTGTGGATATCTAGATTATTTAACTCATGTCCCCAGTATCATGAAATTGTAAGTAAAGCTGCAATGAATAATCTTTGGTATATTTATTTTTATACTGAAATTTTCAGGGTTTGTTTCTAGATTTGGGATCACTGGGTCAAAAGGTAAGGGCACTAGAATTACTAATAAAAACCTATATAAAAAGACTTTAAAAACAGTATAGGTAAAAATTCTAAAGATTGCTCAGGTGATTCCTATAGGAAGGAAAGAGAAAGAACAAACAAAACAGCAAAATGGCAGATATAAGTCTATCGAATCAATATTAAGTGTTTTAAAATAAGTCACTGAATATATATAATAATTTCCTAGATTATAGGCAAACTTACATTCTAATAATCTGAATATAAATGCCAAAATTCTTTGACAGCCATATAGGCTGTGAAAGCCTTTCAAATGAACTGTAATTAAAATACAAAGAATGAATTTCCATTAAAAGTCATTTCCCAAGCCAGGAAAGAAAGCATTTCAAAAAGAATTAGGAAATTCAAGTATAATATAATTTTTCCCTTTGTGTTGGGGTTAGGTCCACATCCCTTAACTGCATACAATTATTTCTCTGCTTTCTCAGAACTCCCCAAACAGTTTACCAATGTTAATAACTTTTCAAAGTGGGAATATAAGAAAAGGATGTAAAAGAAACTGTAAGAGTAACTGCATGATTGTATTATTTTGAAAGTTAAAAGCTGGTTTGTTCTGGAGTCTTCCTATACCAACAGATCCTACTCTCAATTACTTGTAAAAAGAGTTCTGCAGCTGCCCAGGGCACAAGAAGAGTGCCACTCTCGAGCCCTGGTGTGTACACTTTCCCTATGCCAGCAGCTAATCTTGTGGTAGACTAAAACTTGCTAGCCACCTGATCACTTTACCATAGTAACTGCTGCCCCAAAATGGGTAAAGTTTTTAGAAAGAACATCCTTAATGTTACTATATCAAGGTACCCAGTTTATAAATAATTGTATCCCAGAAGTGTATGCTAAACGAACAGTAATTTTCCTCATGAAAATCCCTAAAAATCTATTTAGCCAAAATAGCGTTTAATACTATTTGTTTCTATGAAAATTGTAACAACTATCAGTAGCTAAAGAATTCAAAGAACTCAAATTAACTTCAATACTGGTCCTTGAAGACAAGTAGTATTACTTTGAGCTGTACTTCTCTAATTGCGCCAAGGCACAGATGGCACTACAGAAAACTCATAGGGGTACCACACGCTTTTTGACATTTTCAAGTGACATTTTGTCAGACCTTGCACAAATGCTGTTAACTTCTTTGGACCTAACTATTTAATAAATGGCACCACTAATGCATTTCTTTTGGCCATGAGATGCTGTGAACCCAGAAAGTCTGGGAATCTCTGCATTAGAAGAGAATGGAGACAGAAATAGCCATGGAATCTATTGGCAATTTCTGAGAATTCTGAATAACCGCAGGGGCTGATGCCATTTGCTCTTATATCAAAGCTAAATTCATCTTTGAAGTTATGGTTCATTTAAATACTTGTAATTTGTATGTTTTCTATGTATGTTATACTTTATTTGAAAAAAAAGTATGAAAAGTCACAGCTTTCCTTTTTCTCAAATCAGGTACATGGTACTACTCATAAGTATCAGAAATTTGTTTTTTTAAAACAAGGCCTTTTGGAAACTCAAACTGAATAGAAAAAGAAAATAAAGAGGCATTAAGGCATTTTATTAAATATGACAAGGAATAAAAAGAAATAAGGAAATCTATATGAGCTATATGAAGCAAAATTAAATGATAAAACAAGATGAGGATCTGAGAAAGATATGGCAAGGCTGAGCAGAAGCAGACTGACAGATAGGACTGGTCAAGACATGGAAGAAAGGCTTATGATGGGCAACAATCCAGATATCAAGGCACATGAATTGTCAGAGTGCTTTGCCTACATCCTTTATAGGTCTCCACCAAAACAGATGTATTAGCTTTAATTATGATTTTGCTCACCTGGATTTGATTTCCAGAACTGCAGTTATTTCTTGTTTGGAAGCCTGTACTTGATATAAAAGCTTAACGATATAGTTAAAGTGCTCTGGGTCAAGCATCATTCCAGCTTCAACAAGCTGTAGAAGAGGAAAAGTAGTAGTCATAAGATTGTGAAAGAACTGGGAAGCCAATATGAGTGAAACAATGAAGAGACTAACAGAAGAAGTGAAATGTGGAGACAAGTGGAATTAAAAGTCATTTAAAAAACTTGAAAGGTGTTTTCTTCAACCATTTCAGAACCACAGAAGGATACCCTAAGAATTTAAAGCAAAAGTGAGAACACAAAAAATGAATTTTCTTCCTGTTCTCCAAGTCATTTCAGCCATTTATCAACCTCTACCTCTTATTTGCTACTTGATCCTTTAGTGTAGCACTGGTGTTCGTACATCATTCCTAGCTGTACCTTCTTGAGAAATAGTCTTCCCGAGCCTCATTTAGGGCCTCAGCCACAGGAGGAAAAAAAAATACCCCATGTGACTCCAATGTTCAGGTGACATAACAGTAAAAAAGATCAGGTGAAAACTCAGGGAACATATAGTATTTGACTAAAAAAAAAAATTTTTTTAACTTTTTTTCTTTCACATATGCCTCATTTCCCATCTTCCTTAAGTACCCCAGGCTCTCATGGACTGAACTGAAAGGAGAACTCCTGATGGTTTGTCTGTGTTTACTGATGATGCAGCACCTTTTGATAAGATGGACAGGGCCAATTACAAACAAGCCTGGCAAAGAACAAATTGGTTACCTGGTTACCAATACACTTTAAAAAATATGCCCTTTAATACTGCTCTAAAACCAGGGTGAATGTGTTTTTTTTTTTTAAACATTTACTTTTTAGTTATGTTTGAACCAATACCTTTATTTATTTATTTTTATGTGGTGCTGAGGATAGAACCCAGGGCCTTTCATATGCTAGGTGAGCGTTCTACCACTGAACCACAACCCCAGCTCATAAATTGTTTCTTGGTAAGTCAGGAACCCAAAGTAGTACAAAAAAAAAAAAAAAAGCTCTTCATTTCTCTCTTCTCCATGGTAGTCATGTTAATGAGATAGGGGTATTGTGCACTGCTAGAGTGATAAGGTGGAAAAGCATCTCTTCCATTAATTATATGGCTTTATCACTGAACCCCGAAAGTCTCAACAGGGAAGTTGGAACTAGCATTAAACAACTTTTAGAAATGATGGCTCCATGTTAAACATGCAAAAAATGGAATGTCATTGTCCTTGTTAAATACTTTCAGTAAAGCCAATTTTATTTGGACAGTAATGGGGATACATTTTGCAGAAAGCCAAGTTATTCAGTATCAGAGTTTGTGAGGTCCTTAATGAGGTTTTCTATAATTACTACAGAGGATAAGCAATTTTTGATTTGAAAAATCTCCACTCAAGTAATTCTTTCAAATTTTGTAATGGGGTATTAAAAGGTATTTACTCAACAACCAGTCTTTATAAAAAAAAAAAAAGTATTCACTCAAATATTTATTAGTTATTCTGAAGTGGATGGATAAGTAGCACTGAAAAGTGTTAGAACGTAGTCAAAAGTTATAATTTTTATATTTTTATGAGAACCATAAAAATTCCTATTTCACTTTTTGTTTAGGGCCAGATTTAATTCTTAGCTACTGTGTTTCTATTTTGGTCACAATGTTTTATTTTACATACCAATTTAGTTATAAATGACCTCAAATGTTTCAGAGAAAGAATTTTCTTTAACTATACTTAAAGAGTAGAAACGAAGATTTTATAAATCAGCAGTCACTTAGTGTGCTTGAAATATTTGAGGGGAAGCCTTGTCACCCGCTGGAGTCTGTTTATAAACTATTTTAGGAGAAAAAGAACATTTTTGAAAGCAGAATTCTTTGGCATCCAGAAAATGAATAAGAGGCAGATCAAGGGTACGTGTGGAAGTAAGCATTTTCTTGGTTATTCACTATTAGAGAATAAAAGAAAATAAAAGTCATACCTTGCAAAAGATATCAACTAAAGCAGGTACAGCAGTCCTTAATTTCATAGTTGCCACATGCTCAAATATTTTTAGTAATATTTTCAGAGCAGGCTGGGTAAAAACAAAAAATTACACTCATTTTTATATTGTCTTTCAGCACACCTTCAGTTTCTCAAATTCGTTTATGCTAAAAAACACAAGTTTTTTTTTTTTTCTAGGGAATATTAAAAAAACATTTAACTTCTAATTTCAAACAACAAAGCAATTAGAATATTAAAATATATAGTTTCAAGTTACTTACCAGCATTTTAATCATTATGCTGAGGTTCACTACCTGAAACACTTCTTTTAGTAAACAATGTTTGAGTAAAGAAATTAGAAGATCATTCAGCACTTGTAAGTCAAAATGTATACCTGGAGGAAACTTTCTGTAGTATTCCATAAATATATTTACTGAAAGCGAGAAAAATATAGTCATCTATTGCTTTTAAGATATCCAGTTTTCCTAAATCAGATAATCTCTCTATACTTAAAGTAGTATGTCAATTTCTTTGAAAAGCACAGTTTTAGTATCAGAAACATCTGATGAAAATTAAGTTAAAATGGCATGTTCAGTAATGAAGGCAACCAAGCATGTTCAGCATTAGATTGAGCACTAACTCATGTATTATTCACAAGTAAGTCTGAATTGCCAAATATATCATGGTGTCAATATAAACTCCCGGGGAGTTGAGCTTCCAGGGAGTCTTAAGGCTTTTATGTGGCCTGGATAAGAAATTGTATAATTTGGTAATGGGTGAAGACTATTTTGACACATATCCATTCTGGTTGTTTCAATCCCAATAATATTAACCCTGGTGATGTTTCTGATTCCAGCTTATTGTCAGTTTTAGTAAATTGCCCATAATCATAATCATTAATTTCCTTTGAGAAAGTAGTCCCTTTACCTTCATCCAATTCCATAATCTATTTTCTATACAATGCAAACTATTTCTAATTTGTTCCCATTAATTTTACTAAAATTAACTGGGATGACTGCATTGTTCACTTTCCCCCCATTCCGAAATTCCCAGGTCAAAATTTGTATGTTAGTTAGTGCTTTAGTAAAAATTACTTTTGGCTTTATATTTATGTTATTCCTAGCAGAAATATTATTAGATGAATTACAAAGTATAGCTAATGACAAAATTCAGTAGCACAGATAATTTTTAACAACCTTAATATGTGCAATAATACTCAACTTTGTTTTAAAGGTGCTTTACATACATTTGTTTTTCCTGGGCACATATAAGATAAATTCTTGCTATTTATAAAAATAGATCAACTGATAATATAGTTAACACTCTGAATTTCCCATATTTCATTAATTATAAACTGGTATTGTAGATGTTTTAAAAAAGTGTCATTGGAAAGAATCTAGATTAGACAGTGTTTATATTGTCTGCTAATTGCCATTTAACCCTTCTGTCATTGTTAAGAATTTTTTTTTTTAAAGAAGTTTTAATAGAATTTCTCCTTTTAAAATGATCATCCCCGTGAAACTACTGGGTAGAAAAGTTGGACATTTTATGGCTTTTGATATGAACTTCTACAATGCTTTTAAAAATGTTTAGTCAATTCAGTATATTACTTGATCAATGATCTATCAGAACTGGGTACTTATACTCCTTTTTTGATTGAGGGTACAATTTATAGAATCAGTAACTACTGGATATTCCTTTCCAAAGCTGTTTCCTCACAAGAGAAAAGAGTTTATGCCTTTGTAAACAGCTGACTGAAATTTCATTCTAATCAGAATACTTTTACATATTATTGATAAATCTAGTTTCAGTTTAAATTTATGATAAAGTTCATCTTTTATACTTCCTTTGACTACTATAAGTCAGAGATTACCCAAGATGGATCAAAATAACTTAATTTTTCTAATTACTATTATGTTGATTCATTTTGGCTTATGCTAAACAACTGTAATCTTTCAAATGTTTTTAGTCCAAAACTTTTGGATAGAAAGTTTTATACAGAAATTCAAATATAAAGCATAAAAGAGAACCTTTAACTCCACTCCTAGGTATATACTCCAAAGAACTAAAAGCAGAGTCTCAAACAGATATTTGTACATCCAGGCTCATAGCAACATTACTCTGCATAGCCAAAAGATAGAAACAATTCAAGTGTCCAATCCAAGTGTCCATCAACAGATGAACAGATAAGCAACAGATATTTATACAGTGGAATATTATTCAGCCTTAAAAGAAAATTTGAAACATGTTATGTATAACATGGATGAACCCTAAAGACATTAAGTGAAATAAGCCAGTCACAGAAGAATATTGTATGACTCCACTTATATAAAGTACCTAGAATAGGCAAATTCACAGAAACAGAAAGCAGAGTAGAGGTTGCTAGGGATTGCAATGGGTAGAAGCAACAGAGAATTACTATTTAATAGTTAGTTTCTGTTTGGAATGATGAAAAAGTTCTGGAAATTGATAGTAGTGAAGGTTATACAACATTGTGAATGTACTTAATCCTTGTGAACTATATACTTAAAATGCTTGTTATTTTTGTATTTGTTTTTGGCACTGGGATGGAACCCAGGGTCTTGTACATGCTAGGCAAAAGCTTTACCACTGAGCTACGTCCCCAGCCCTGCTACCTCCCCTCCCCATGAGTAAGCACACACTCATGCAAAGACTGAAAATACTGCAGATTAAAAGGCTAAAACGATGTGACAACTAAATGTTAAATACCCATCCTAAACCTCTGTGTCCTAGACTGGGGAAAAAAATGCTAAAAAGGACGTTGAGTCAAATGACAAACAGATTAGATAAAACTATTGTGCCCATGTTAAGTTTACGGACATGGACAAGTGTACCAAGGTTATATGAAAGGATATTGTATTTTTAGGCAATATGCATTGAAGTACTTAGTGGTAAAGTGCCATGATAAATACAACTTACCTTCAAGTGGTGGGTTATATCACACACACACACACACACACACACACACACACACACACACACACACGGCTGGGGGACAGAACAAGTACAATGACAAAGTAAGTTCATATGAATATTCTTTGTGCTGTTTTTATTTTTGTAACTATAAATTTGAAATTAAATAAAAACTTGAAAGATTTAAAAATAATTTCTGGAAGAATTCTGTATGGAAATTCAAACAAAACTGATAAACAAGGACCCACAGTTCAATGATGGGAGGAAGTTCCATCACTGAATTATTTCCCTTTATATATCAAAATGGTCCCCGAGGCCTTGCTTGAGAGCCTGAGCAGCTAGGTCAATGACTTACATGAATGGTATTCAGAGTTTCTCTTTCTAGGCTGCTATCCAGATATCTTATCATTTTTTAAATAAATCTTTTCCGAAATCCTATGGTCTTTCTATACAGTAAACTCTCCCCTTTATATATAACATCAGGTCTAAGCTATCTACTCCATTGATCTAAGCTTCTTACAATAAAGAATCTCCACAGGTTCTTGACAACTTCCTATATTAATTTATTCTTTGCTATAGGCCCTTATAGTTTTCTGAATTCACTGTTCTAAAACTAAGTTCAGATATTTCTCCTGTGGCCATAGTGAATCTTCATACAAAACTTCATTTTGGGGAGTTTTACATCTTTTTCATGTCACCCTCTTTTCTTCCCTTTCTCATAGAATTATTTCTGAAATTTCAGAATTCATCCACATCTAACCCCATGTAGCTTGTCTTGGGCTATTACATCCCTCAGATGACAAGTATATTCCCATAATGACTACATTCTCATACAGAGTTTTATGTATGTCTTTGTTACCTATGTCTTTTAAATGCTTTCTCTAACCCTGGAGAAATGATAATGGCAGAAAAATAAAATAAGCTTGTCAGACTTGTTCAGCTGTAGGAAATTTCAAGTAGATGAATATGAAGCTGCAGTATACTATTATCACCATACTATGTGGCTTTAGTTGCTGTGTCAGGTGATAAATATAAATAGAATATGGTCCCTGTCCTCTTGGAGCTCACGGTTTAGTACAGGGAGATGGAGGCCCAAGGTGGGATGGGACTGTGGAATCAGACAAGGGCTTAATAGGGGAAGTAATCCTATTTATTATGACTAAGTTTGAAAGCTAGGTCTTTGCCATGGGGAAAGGATATAGAAGGAGAGGCATCCTTAGCAGATGTAATTCAGTGCTGCCACTGCTCTAACACAGCCTGTCATGCTTAGAAAACTGCACAAAGTTCATTAGGGATAGTGAACTGATAAGAAAGGGAAGTGTAAAAAGAGAAGGATAAAGAGGGAAGATTCAGGTTCTGAAGAATCCCTTTAGACTGGTATTGTTAATTAGCCTTTAAACCTTTTTTCCTACCTTACATCTGTAAATAAATTTTTTTCTACCTTACATCTGTAAGTAAAAGTTATGAAAATATTAGTACAAGCTGGGCATGGTGGCACATGCCTGTAATCCCAGTGACATGGGACACTAAAGCACGTGGATCGCAAATTTGAGGTCAGCCTGGACAACTTAGCAAGATGCTGCCCAAAGACAAAAAAGAAGAGCTTGAGATGTAGCTCAGTGGTAAAATTCTCCTGGGTTCGATCCCTAGTACTACTGAAAACAAATATTAGTAGATAAGGGGAGTTATAGTGTTAGGTGGATTATAATTTTTTTAAATCAAAATACCATATTTACTTTTAATCCTTTCTAAGGCCAGTAGAGCCACTCTTAGTATGAAAACTGGATACTTTACCTTAGTATTAAAAGTTTATTTTCAAACTATAAGATACAACAGCACAATGTGTGAAACACCCATATTAATAAATTTCTGACCATATTAATAAATTTCATCTGACTCCTACCTGCACGTTGTAGCAAACACAGCTCATTGATACTTATATATTTCCTAAATACGTCCATGCAAACCTGCAAATGTTACAAAAATGTAAAATTACCTTTTTATATTTCATAAGAACTATAAAATTTCAATTCTGTTTGCTTATTTCAAAATTTTTAAGTGAGCTTAAAGCACTGAAATAAAGAAGGTGCTATTTGGTCAACTTACAGTTTGAAATGTATATTGAATTGATTTCAAAAATCCTTATTTAGTATGTAAAAAAATAACCATTTACAGGTGTAAGGATAAATATAGTGACTGATTATTAGAACAAAAAGCCTAGAACGAGACCCATTCATACATACATCATCAGCTGACTTATGACATGGCAACACTGGAGTACAGTAGAGAAAGGACAGTCTTTAATAATTGGTACCACGTCACCTGAAAATGCACCTGGGAAAAGTATCTCAACTCCTATACCAAACAAAAATGCAAAAGGTTAAAAAAAACCAAAACAAAACAAAAAAGAAAACAAAAACAACAACAAAAAAAATACAACAATGTAAGAATACTTTTTTTGGGGGTACTGGGGTACTTAACCACTGAGCCACATCCCCAGCCCTTTTTTTGTATTTTATTTAGAGACAAGGTCTTGACAAATTGCTTAGAGCCTCATTAAGTTGCTGAGGTTGGCTTTGAACTCTCGATCCTCCTGCCTCAGCCTCCCAAGACACTGGGATTATAGTTGAGTGCCACAGCGCCCAGCTAGGAGCACATCTTTATGATCTTGGCAAAGATGTCTTCAACAGGTTAAAAGAAGTTAACGCTATGAAAGAAAATAACCTACAAATCAGACTAAAGATATCTGCAATTTGACAAAAGAACCTATATCCAGAGTTCTTGTAGATTGATAAGAAACAAACTTCACAGGATATAGGCAAAATATTTGGGTACTTCCAAAGAGTATATCCCAATGTCCAAAAACATTTTGAAAGATGCTCACTTCATTGATCATCAGGGAGGGCATCAGTCATTACCCATTCACCAAGATGGCCAAGATTTAAAGGTTGATCATACTAAGAACTGAAAGAATATGATACAACCAGAACTGATATTGCTGGTGAGAGTAATTTAGTACAACCACTTTAGAAACCTGTTCAGCAGCTAAGACTGAACATGTGAAGACCTATGACTCAGCAGTTTCAGTTTTATGTATAACCCATCAGTGTATATATAAGTTCACCAAAAACCATGCAGAATATTGATAGCATCACTACTATAATACCCAAATCTGGAAACCACCCAACTGCCGATCAACATTGATATCTATCTACAAAACTGATGTTCACACAACGATATATTTACTATATAGTAAAGAAAAAGAAACCCCTAAAGTTAACTAAAAATATAGAGGTATCTCAAAAACTTAAAGCAAAAGGAGGCAATCTAGGCACAGTAGTGCACACTTATAAACCCAAAGAAATCGGAAAGCAGAGGCAGAATTGCTTGAGCCCAGGAGTTCAAGGTCAATACCTGGGCAAAATAGCAAGACCCCATCTCTTAAAAAAAGATTTTAAAACCAAAGCCAGACATAAAATATAAATCAAGTTTTATTTATATAAAAAAAACACAAAATAGGCAAAACTCACTTATGCTATGAGAACAGAATAAAAATCTAAACTAAAATATATGACACATTAGTTACTAACACAATTTCTACTTCAAAGACTTTATGCATTACCTTTTCATTCCCTTGTTCAGGCACATGAGCAAACTTGCATTGCAATCTCTCACAGCCACGTAATGTATTAAAATGAAACTTGCAATATCTATGGGGTATCATCAACCCTAAGGGCTTCTGGAACACCTAGAAAATTAGAAAAATTCCCTTTCTGTATTAACTGTAAAACAAAGTAAAGTGAAAAAGTATTTGAAGTAACAAAAACACACACATTTTGTGTGCTAGGGCTTGAACAAAAGCCCTCATACATGCTACCCTGAGCTTATACTCCCAGTTCCTAAAACAGAAATATTATATACCCCAAACAACAGTATCAAGATAAGCTGTTTGCATCATAGAATTTACAGGGAAATGGATGGCATTAGAGCAGATTATGCTAAGTGAAGCTAGCCAATCCCTAAAAAACAAATGCCAAATGTCTTCTTTGATATAAGGAGAGTAACTAAGAACAGAGTAGGGTCGAAGAGCATGAGAAGAAGATTAACATTAAACAGGGATGAGAGGTGGGAGGGAAAGGGAGAGAGAAGGGAAAATGCATGGAAATGGAAGGAGACCCTCAGAGTTATACAAAAGTACATACAAGAGGAAGTGAGGGGAAGGGGAAAAATAATATAAGGGGGACAAACGAATGTCAGTAGAGGGAGCAGAGAGAGAAGAGGGGAGGGGAGGGGAGGGGGGATAGTAGAGGATAGGAAAGGCAGCAGAACACAACAGACACTAGTATGGCAACATGTAAATCAATGGATGTGTAACTGATGTGATTCTGCAATCTGTATATGGGGTAAAAATGGGAGCTCATAACCCACTTGAATCAAATTGTGAAATATGATATATCAAGAACTATGTAATGTTTTGAACAGCCAACAATAAAAAATTTAAAAAAAAAAAAAGGAAAGAGAAAAAAAAAAAAAGATAAGCTGTTTGCTAATTTGCTAAGGAAATATAGAACTCTAAACAATTTACATTCTTAAGAACACTGAAAAACCAATTTAAGAGTTATATATATCAATTGAAATCAATTTTTCTTAGTGTACAATACTCAAATAAATAAATAAAATGATAGGGATGATGGGGAACCAGGCATAGTGGCACACACCTGTATCCCAGAGGCTCGAGAGGCTGAGACAGGAGGACTGCGAGTATAAAGGCAGTCTCAGCAATGGCAAGGGCCTAAGCAACTCACTGAGACCTAATTTCTAAAATATAAAATAGGGCTGAGGATGTGGCTTTGTGGTTGATCCCTTCCCCGCCCCAGTTCAATCCCCAGTTTCCTCCCACTCCACACCCCCATCAAAAAAAGGGGAGGGGAAAAAAAGACAGGTTCAAAGTATGAGTTATAACTTAGAAAATTACTGTTTTTTCAAAAGTGGAAGACTTACCCCTGCATTTTTATCCCTTTTAAATATTTCACAAGTGTCAGGATTCTGCAGCCTTAGGACAGAATGTTTTCCTGGAAATCTGAAATCTAGAAATGATTTAGAATGTCATCACACACTAATATGTTACCATGAGTTCCCTTTATAACAATGGGGTAGATCACCACTGCTATTCGATTTAAAGTTTCACTTTGGAATATTCATGTACAATTTATAGACTGTGCTGTCAGGTGTATCACTATGAAATACAGAATGATTTAGATCTTAGTTCCCTTAAGCATTTCTAGACCCATATTTTAAATTATAGACTTACTATATGCTGCACATAAGTTTCTTAAAAGCCTTTATAAGTCTTTCTAAAGGAGAATACTGTCAAACCAGGTGCTGTGGGCTCAACTGGGTTCCATGCCAAATTTACATACTATAAAGCCCTAATTTCCATGAGACATTTGGAGATAGGGCCTCTATAGAAGCAATTAAAGTTAATTAAATCATGAGGGTAGAAGAGTGGGGGTCCTTATAAGAACAAAGAGCTCTCACTTTCTCTCCTTGCACACACTCAGAGAAGGATATGTGGTCTTAGCAAGAAAGCAACCTTCTGCAAACCAGAAAGTTCTACCAGAAAGTAAACCAGCACCTGGTTTGACAATATTCTTCCTTTAGAAAGATTTATAAAGGCTTTTAAGAAACTTATCTGCAGCATATAGTAAGTCTATAATTTTAAATATGAGTCTAGAAACTTAAGAGAAGTCAAGATCTAAATCATTCTGTATAGAACCTGCTCGAACCCTACTTTTGGACTTCCAGCCTTCCAGAATTATAAGAAATACATTTCAATTGTTTAAGCTACCATTCTGGTATTTTGTTATGGTGTTCCCAAGCTGACCATTATATCAGACATCATATGCCATAATGGAGGTATTTTAAAATGGAAAATAGGACATTTTAAAACATTCTTTTCTAAGGATAAAATAAAAACTTTCAGTAGCATCCAGATATAATCTGGAACAAGATGAAGTTTTGCTGCATAGTTTTGCAGTAATTTGTATTATGAAAACTGAAAGATTTTGAAATAAAACACATGACTGCTGCAAGCTTTATGCTATATAGCCCACTATAACTAGGCAGCATGAAGGAAGCACTGGGAAAGTCTAGAAGAGTTGGGTGTGGGCTACAAAGTAATTTTATAGTTTCTAGATTCATTCTTCAGGGAAGCTTGTTCCTAGCATTATGAATTGTCAGGAAAAAAAAAACTTGACAAATGCTAACAATTAAAATATGAATATTTTAGGTATTCGTGAATTTACTCTTACTACAGTATCAGATACAGATATTTCAGAAACTGTCTTATCAAAATACTAAATAAAAGGTACATAAGTTTAATCTTAACATATTCCATACTTGTTCCTATTTTTCTCTTTATGTCTATTTTCAGTGGAAATGTCTCCTATTATCAAAAGCCAACCGGATTTTATTTAAAAAATAAATATTACCATTCATCCAGGGCTTCGGTATTATGTCTTCTTGACCACCCAGATTCAAAGGAGGCAATGATAAGCACAGAGGTTTGGTGCCCAGTGCTGCTAATTGACATTCAGCAGTCATTATCTCTGCATTTCTAGACTCTGTGCTGTATAAGCAGAAAGATCGGAAAAATTTTAAAATAAAGAGAATTCAGTAAACAAACACCTTGTGCTATGTACATGCTATATATTATGCTGCATATATACACTACATATTATTTTTCAATATTTTCCTTTTTTTGTGGTGCTAGGGCTTGAACCAGGGCCTTGTGCTATTTCAATATTTTCTTTTTAAATATTTATTTTCTAGGTGGACACAACATCTTTATTTTATTTTTATGTGGTGCTGAGTATAGAACCCAGTGCCTCTTGCATGGTATGCAAGTGCTCTACCTCTGAGCCACAATCCCAGCCCTCAATATTTTCAATATAATGTTTCTGACCTAACAGAAAACCAATACTTATTAAATTGTTGAGGCAGGTGTAGAAATGGGGTGGTATGGTTAAAACCAGAGGAAAAAATTTTGAGAGGGAATTTTGCTATGTTGCTCTTATTTCAGTCTCCTAACTGGGACTACATCACTTTGTGGTTTGCTCAAAATATTTTTGATCATGCTAGACAAAAGGTTTGAGGAGGAATTAGGTTAGCACTCTAATCCAGAAAGGCCATCCAATTATTCTACTGATAACGCAATGAAATGAGCTTTAGAAGTTCTCCCTTACTCAAGGTTTTTTTCACTCTCCATGGTTTCAGTTGTCTGTGGTCAACTGTGGTCTGAAAACATTTACAGTAGTCCTCCACTAGTGGTAAAGCACCTGCCTGTCAACTGTGGTCTGAAAACATTAAATGAAAAATTCCAGAAAAAAAAAATTCACATTTTACATTGCACACTGTTCCTAAGTGTGACAAAATCTTGCCCTGTCCCTTTCTGTCTTGCCTGATATTTAACTCATCCCTTTGTTCAGTGTGTCCAAAGAGCATATGCTACCCACCCATTAGTCACTCAATAGTCACATCTTGTATCAGAACAACCATGGCATCTGTATATGGGGTAAAAATGGGAGTTCATAACCCACTTGAATCAAAGTGTGAAATATGATATAAAGAAATTTGTAATGTTTTGAACAACCAACAATTAAAAAAAAAAAAAGAACAACCATGCCAATACTGCTTGTAATCAAGTACCCCTTACACAGTAACCTAATGCCATTTGTATCACAACAACACCACCATTCACTTTTGATCTCTTTAGAGACATTGTATAATCTCACATCATAAGAAGGGCAAGTACAGTGTAGCAGCTGTATTCATTCATGCACTTTTTATTATAATATATTGCTATTATCTATATATAATATTGCTATTATTAATAATATATTGCTATTATTTATAGCATGCTTTTAACTCCTGGAATATCATTAGTTACTGTTAATCTCTTCCTGTGCTCAATTTAAAATTAAACTTTATCATAGGTATCTACAGGAAAAAGTATGCTACATACAAGGGCTTAGTAATACCGCAGTTTCAGCCATCCACTGGGGGTCTTGAAATATATCCCCATGGACAAAGGTGGAGGACTACTGTAAATTATTTTTTTAAATAATATTTATTTTTTAGTTATAGTTGGACACAATACATTTCACTTATTTATTTTTATATGGTGCTGAGGATCGAAACCAGGGTCTCGAACGTGTGAGGTGAGCACTAAATTATTTTTTAAGATAAGTATGTATAATAAATCTAGATACATCTGAGGGCTTCTTCTGAAGAGGCATTAAAGATGTTATTGTTCCAGGTTTGCTAATTTAAAAGCTTTAAATGTACTTTAATGAATGACATTCTATACAACCAATTTTATAAAAAAATTTAATCTGGGGACTAAGGCTGTAGCTCAGAGGTAAAACTCCTGCCTCGCATGTGTAAGGCACTGGGTTTGATCCTCAGCACCACATAAAAAATAAAGATACTGAGTGTTCATCTACAATTAAAAAAATATTAAAAAAAAAACTAATCTGGAGGCTACTTATCTACAAAATTAGGCTAGGAGGACTAGTAGATGCAGATCAATTAGCTTTTTAGGAGAAAGACATCAACATTTAGATACTATAGTATTTTAACCTTAAAAACAATTATAATAAGCTTTAACAGCAGAGGTTTTCTGGGACAGAGATGTAAAAAACAGAAGTGGGGCTAGTTTATCCTTGTTTGAAATGTAGTAGCACTGACAGAGTTGAGAAATTTCTCACAAAAGAAACATTCACTTCTCTCCCGAACTTCAGATGTCAATAATAAGTTAATCAACATTCCCCAACCCCAAACAAAAAGTGGTGACATACAACAAATTATGAAATATTATAGACGGAAGAGATCTAGAAAACCCTTTTATTTTTGATTGGGTAACTGAAGTCCAGGGTGATATGATTTGTCCAATGTTACTCACACTGCTGAACACTATGGTAGAGCCAAATTTATGATAAACCTTCATAGATTATAACCTAGTAAGCAAAATCCTTCCATCAGGAAAATAAAGTTAGCCTTTTTACTTTTTCCCTTCAAGATTTCCAAATGGTCACAAACCACGTTGGACTTCAACACACACCTAATTATTACCTACCCTTGCCCTTAACACAGTAGTTCTCAAACTTCCACACACATTAGATGAGTGCCTGTTGCATACAGATTGTTGGGTCCCATCCTTAGAGTTTCTTTCTGGTTTATTGTTTTGTGTGGATCCCAATAATTCCATTTCTGACAAGTTCCCACAAGATGCTGCTGCGCCAAGAATCACTTTAAAAACCACTGCCTGAACATAAAAGGAGTTGAATACGTTCATTCTGACATGGAAGGGGCTTACCTCAGCAGCAAATGAAGGTGCAGAATGGATTAAATGATTGCTAAGTGGGGGGACCTCCAACTCTAAATTTGGTAGTTTTATGTGTTCCAGTCAGCGTGCTTTTAACTCTCAGTACTCCCTGCACCCAGATAAAAATATTTGCAAAATACAATGTTCTTTTGATTTCAGCCATTCTTAAATTCATGGAAGTCATATATACATCCTTTCTTTTATTTTACCACCACTTATCTTTCTCAAAAATATTTTAATGACCCAAAACAATTTACTGACAGTTTTAAAGTAACTTACAACATCCTTTATATCTGGGTACATCCGATTCATTAGTTAAATCATACCTATGTATGGTTTATGGCACAATTGCTGAAGTATATATAACAGAATAAAAATACTCAAAATACCAATTAGATGGGTGACCATTTTAAAGTTATATTAGAAATGGTAAAGCATGGTGGCACATGCTTATAATTCCAGTGGCTGGGGAGGCTGAGGCAGGAAGATAATGAGTTCAAAGCCAGCCTTAGCACCTTACCGAGGCTCTGGGCAACTCAGCAAGACTGTCTCTAAATAAAAAATATAAAAAAGAGCTGGGGATGTGGCTCAGTGGTTAAGCACCCCTGGGTTCAATCCCCAGGACCAGAAACCATTAAACAACAACAAAGAATTGTTACAGACCTTTTACAAGCTTCGTAAGTACTTTCTTTTTCTTCTTTGTTAGTCGCCTTATCTGAAACTCTACACTATGAAGAGATTATGGTTAGACAAGAAGTGAGTATCTATATATTAAACTATGATGTTTACCATATTAGAATGTATTATAGATTAAACAATTAGATTATGGCTGACCATAAAAACAATTCTACAGAATTACTGAATATTCACTTAATTTCTACTATCAAAGAGAAAAATATATGTCATTATTTCAAGTTATTATGAACATTGAAAGTTGCGCTTCTTCCCCTTCCTCCCCCTCCCCGCCCCAAATTAAGTTTTGAGTGACTTTTCAGGTGGCATCTATAAACAGTTTTTCATTAGAAATATTTAAAAGCTTCTTGAAACTTTTGGTGATACCAAGGATTAAACCCAGGAGTGCTTTACCACTGTACTACAACCCTTTTTATTTTGAGGTAGTCCTGCTAAGGTGCTTTGGGTCTCATTCTGTTGTTGAGCCCATCCTTGAACTTGTGGTCCTCCTGTCTTAGCCACTCCAGTTGCTAGGATTATAGGCATGAGCTACCACTCCTGTGACATTCTCAATAGCTATACTTAAAAAAAAATTACTTGTGAAATATTTTGAGAACATAATTTCTAATTATAATAAAGTCATACATGCTAGGGGCCAAGAGTGTAGCTTAGTGGTATAGCACTTGTTTAGCATGCACAAGGCCCAGGGTTTGATCCCCAGCACTACCCAAGATTAAAAACAAAGAAAAAACAACAAATGAAAAGATACACAACATTCTTGGATGAAAATACTAGGTAAAGAGTTCAACACATGAAGAGTTCCTATAAATAAAAAGATTGAAATTCCAGAAGCTAGCAAAAACAGGAAGTTCACAGAAAAGTGAGATGGCTTTTAAACACGCTAAAAGGTACTTAACTAGACTCATAAGAGAAATGTATATTAAAATTAAAACAAGGCCATTTGTAAAAACAAAGGTGGACAAAAACCAATTCAATGAGTTGGGAAGCCCTCATGGTTGTGCAAACCTGTAATTCTAGCTACTTGGGAAGCTGATGTAGGAGAATCACCAATTTGATGGTGGTCTAGGCAACCTAGCAAGACTGTCTTAAAATAGAAAGGTCTGCGGATGTAGCTCAGTGCTTAAGGTTCTGGTTTCAATACCCTGTACCACAAAAACCAACCAACCAATACATAAGGTGGTAAGTTGTAGGGGAGAAAAGTGACATTCTCAATGTTGTTGGAAGTATAAGTCAATGCAATCTCTTTGTAGGGCAGTTTGACAATTCTACTTCTAGCAATTAATCTAAAAATGCTTGCACATATGCAGAACTCTTTATGTTTAAGGATGTGTAATATGTTAGATAGAAAAAAAGGTAAACCAAATGTCCATTAATGGTGGACTTCTCTGAGTACAAAGTAGTAGATAATTACGTAACTAGAAAAACATGGCATCACTACATTGAAAGGAAAAAAAATTCCATTTTATATTAAGAAAAAACAATATGCTAGCATCTGCATAAAGTTTGAAAAGAATGAACAACAGATCGACTGAGAAATGGCAGAGTATCTCCTACTGGATTAACCATTCTACAGTAAACTATGATCTATGGAGAACATATCTTAAAACCTATACCTGAAAGCCCTGAAGAAATGAAAAGCAGAATCTAGAGGGAAGTTCATACTCAAAGAGAGGAGGATACTGGATAAGTGTCTTGTTTTTATGGCTGTATTCCCAAAGGCAGGCCCTAATTGGGACCATTTTAGAAGATTAAGAATTAGCCCTACTGACCAAAAAATAAATAATAATTTCAGGAGACAGAATTAAGGGGAAAGTAACAAACTGAAAAGTAAGGATGGAAATCCTGAAAATATGAGAGCCTAAAAGATGAAGCCCCCAAATCTAATTATAAACAGATCCATTCTGGCTGGTCCCCAAATTATAGCTATACAGACTCCAAACAACCCAGCTAAGACTAAAAGAATTAAAGATTTCAAATGCCCCAAACCACAGGCAGTATCAGGTTCAATTCACCCAAATTAAAACCTAAGCATGCAACTACCATAGAGCAATTATAGCCCATTTATCCCAGAGAAATGAAAACTTTGATTATGTACCAAAACTAATGAGTATTTGTAGATAGCAACTTTATTTGGAATAGACACAAAGTAGCTACAACCTAGATGTCCTTCAATGAATAGAATAGCTCAAAGTGGTATAGGTGTAGTACTAAGTAGTAAGAAACTATTGATACGTGCAATATCCTGAATGAATAATCCCCTGGTTGAAAAAAAAATTGAGGATGTAAACATACTGTATGATTCCATTTATACAGCATTCTAGAAATGACAGTAGTAGAAATGGAGAACAGACTAGTGATTGTCAAGGGGCTGGGGGGTACAGAAGGGAAGGAAATAGGTGTGGCTAAAAAAAAGGACAACATGAGGAATCCTTTTGGCCAATACAGATGTTCTGTATCTTAAATTTTTTACTGTCCACATTTTGCAATATTTGTCAAAGTTAGGCATACCTGGTCTTAAAAGTCTAAAATTCAAAATGCTACGAAATTTAAACTTTGAGCACCCACATGATATGAAAAAAGAAAAACAAAACAAAACAAAAAACCACTTTTGGGTTTTGGTGCATTTCAGATTTTGGATTTCTGAAGTAGGCATGCTCAACTGGTAGAGTCTATGAAAATATTCTAATCAGAAAAACTGAAATCTGAATTCTGCCCGAGCATGTTAGATCAAGATAAATTCAAGAAAGGGGGATATGAAATGTCGGAAGAAGGTAGAGCATTAGAATTTTAGGTTAGATGGCCAGGGAAGGTTTCCTTAAGACTATGAAGTATGAGAAAAGACCCAAAAGAAATAAGAGCCAGCCATACTATTTTATGGGGAAGAGCATGCCAGGCAGATTAAATGGCAAGGAGAAAGGCCTTGAAGTAAGAGGAGGCCTGGTGATGTTTCAAGAACAAGAAGGATAGTGGATAAGTGTCTTGTTTTTATGGCTGTATTGCCATAAAAGGAGAGCAAGAAACTGGAGAAGTGACAAGGTCAGAAAGAAGTTCGGAGTGCAAATACAGGGCATTGTAGGTCACAGAAGATTTTGACTATGAATGGCATAGAAGCCTTTGGAGGGTTTGAAGCATAATAATGAAATGATCAAACATGTTATACTGAGAATAAACTACCAGAGGGCAAGATTAGAAGTAGGAGATCTATTAGGAAGCTACTGCAATAATTCAGGCAAGAGAAGAATCTGATCTGGACCTGTGTAGTGTTGATGGAGTAAGAAAACATGAACAGTTTCTAGACACTGTGAGTATAAAACCAGTATATAAAACCATATACTCTGCATATGGAGTGAGAACTAATGAAAGTAAGGATACCCAAGGTTTGGGATGTGGGCAATTATGAATGGAGATGCTGTAAACAGAGAAGGTCGTTACAGGAGAAGCCAAGTTCAGTTTTTCATGTGTTAAGGTAAAATGCCTAACTAGATATCCAAGTGGTAAAAGCAACTAGGCAACTAAACAAAGGTTTGTAGTTTAAAAGTTTAGGCTATAAAGAGTCTTAGCACATAGAAAGTATTTAATGCAATAAATATGTATGAGGCCACCTAGGAAGTAAATCTAGATAGAAAAAGAACAGATTTATGGTTTGGGATCTGAGTCACTCCAACATGCAGATGTCAGGGAAATCAGGAATAACCAGCAAAGCTAACTGAGAAATGGCAGACAAAGTAGAAAGCAAACTGGGCAAATGTGTTTATTCTTGAAACCAAGTGAAAAAAAAGATTCAACGAAAGTAGTCAATTGTGTCAAATACTGGTGGTAGGTTAAGAGTAAGACTGAGAAATGCCCATCAGATTCAGTAACAAGGATGTCCCTGGAGGGGGTCAAGAAGGGTAGTCCAGGTAAGTTCTCCTTTCAACGAAACTGGTGCACAGAAACAAGATAATGGGCATAGACAAGCCTTCTGAGACTGTTAAAAGGGGCCATGGACCATTAAAGGGGTGTTTTGTTTCATTTTATTAAAAAGATGGGAGAGAAGCATGTTTATTTGTTGAGAATGATTCAGCAGTGAAGGAAGAATCTGGAGTAGTATTTTAAGCTAGGGAAGAAATGGAATGTAGTAAAGATGAAGGAAATTAATTGACTAGTTCATCTGTTAAGAAAAGCTAGCATCTGGGAGCAAATGCAGGTAGGCAATTTAATGTACTAGTAACAACTTAGGATATTCTTTTCCAATTCAGTTTTCTTGGTGAAGTATAAAACAAGGTTATTAGTGAGGATGAATGAGGATAAAATGAAGGTTTAAGGGGAAAGAAGAAAGTATGAAACAGTTGTTTAGGAGTCAATTAAATTAAGAAAGAGGATCAAATAATTACACATTATCTGGCAGAAAATTTTTAAAATATTTTTTAGTTTTAGATGGACACAATCTCTTTATTTTACATCTATGTGATTCTGAGGATGGAACCCAGCGCCTCATGCATGTTAGGTGAGCACTCTACCACTGAGCTACAATCCCAGCCCCTTGCAGAAAATTTGAAAGCTTGTTACCAAAATTTTCATACATCAGTGGTATGGCATTAAGATAGGCTCAGCTCTAATTTTTATGCCTTCTACATCTGTGGTTGTACAACATTCATGGCCTTCAGGAACTATGATATTCAAAAATTAAGAAAAATTTTATATTCAGTAGTTTATGTTTAACAAGGTGGGAAAATACAGAACATTTACAAAGTCATAGGTTTGTGATGAACTTCAGCATACTAAAAAGCTTAATATGTAATTTAATAGGACATCTTATTTTTCCCGGATAAGGGAAACCCTGTCTATGCTGTTTTACAAAAAGCATTAAGGGATATATATATATACCATTGTCAGAATGATAAGTCTCTTACTCAAAAGTAGTTACACTTGTCACTTGACAGCACTGTTGATATGAATTCTGCATTAGTATTTAAGATCAAGAAATAAGAAAAGGCAAAAAATTCCCTAGTACCTTTTCATCCAAGTCTGAAACTTTTATTTGTTCACCGAGATCTTCCAGTTTTTCGTTTTCGGAGGTCTCGTTAGTAACTTCTAAGGAAATGCTTGCACCTTTGGAATCATGCTGCATCTCATTTGCTGAAAAGAAATGGTATTCAACTATAGAAACTTTAAGTCAAACAGCGTTCCAAAAAATAACAGAATTTGGAGGCTCTTAAAGTCTAATGACAAAAATGGAGTAGAGTTTTCAGCAAATATGTAATTCCCTTCTTGTACCAAAATAACTTTACAGCATGGTACAAGAACTGACAGTAAGAGATTTAAGATTATGTCCACCTATTCAAAAATATTTTTAAGACTTGAAAGTCAAAGTAAAAGTAACTTTTGCATCAAGTTATAATTCTGCAAAGACTCAGGTATTTAAACTTATGATTAGCTGTTAGATTTTTAATGGCTCGGATTTATAATGTACATTGTAATATGAAATATATAATTCCAAAATAAGACTACAAAATTGATGAGGTAAATTACCTATCTTTTGTAGATAAAGCATAGCAAAGTTATGTACTGAATCAAATCTCAAAATTTAACCTGCCAACTAGTCAATTCAAACTGAGAAAAACCAATGAACTATAAGACATATGATTAGCAGATTTTAAAATGAAAAGCTTCCTATTCTAATGGATTCATTTTGATTTGGCCTGAATGGAGATACAGATACTTCAATATTGCTTATTTTGTTGGGGGGGGGGGGGGGGGGGGAATCAAATTTTACCTGCCAAGAGGGAAGAACAGATCTCTGACTTTGTCATTCCAAGGTCCAGTACAGGCAGTTCTCTATTATAAGCAAACAGAGCTTAAACATTGTAACATATTTTAAACAGAACTTTCCACTTCTCTAAAAACTATATAATACTAGTATTAGCAACTGGTGAAACCCATCAAGTTCTCAGGACAGAATAATATACTGGTACTCAGGACCCAGCACATTTACAGATTCCTCACTTGGATCTTTACCCACGTGCGTCTCAATTGTTAGTAACACAGTTGGACAGCAGCACTTTCTAAGAATCAGATAAGACAAACAAGCATTTAAAAAAATTTTTTTAAATTATTACATCCATGAAAGAATGCTCAACTTCTACCCTCAAGCATATATGTCATTACTAATGTAAAAGACAGTTTGAGTTTTGTTGTTGTTGTTATCTCTTATAGACAACTTACAACCTAAAAATTAAGGGTACAGAAATCATAGACCAACCTGGTTCCAATACTGTTCTGTCACTTCTGTGTAAACTGTGCCCGAAGTACTAAACTTCTTTTGAGTCTAAACATATCTATAAAATGAGACTAACACCTATCCACAGGGTTACTGTGAGGACTAAATGAGAAATGTTTTAATGGGCTCAACAAATAAAAACTACAAACAGAACACCAGTAAATACTATTCTGTTTTAAAAAACAGACAAAAACTTACATTAATGAAAATACAAAGAATAAAATATAAATACCCATAATTTGTTTATTTAATAGATGAGTTTTAGTTAAATATAGCCTGCAGGTCTATACAGCTCACTGGTTCAGGATTATTTTTTATCCAAGAAAGAAATACTGAAAACAATCTGTTTTTATGGTTCTTTGAAGTCTTTGGAAGACACGTTTTCTCCCCCCAACATAAATCCTAGAAACAGAAGTACAGTTTAAAGGATGGGAAAATACAAACAGAACACCACATATACAAATCTCTTTAACTCAGGCCTCTCCAGACTTCTAATTAAACGAAATCATTCTAGCAGACAGGTATCACAAAGGCCTCTGACTCAAAAGTCTAAATCCAATCTCCCCAATTCTGACCCTCTGTTATCAGAAAGGTTGAGGCCTTTCTGAGAAAAGCCAGGTATCATCTTTATCTCCCTTCTGCCTCACACCCACCTGATTATCAGTCTTCACTTATTAAACCTCTCAAATCCATTTAAACTTTGAAGTTAAAATAATTAGACAAAAAGGACTAGGTAACAAACAATTCCTTGACAACTATTATTGATACCAGGGATATGGGGTTTTTTTTAGTGTAAAATGATCAACTTCTCTCAAGTCCTTCAATGAATTTCTATACTTAAAGTTCAAACTTGGCCTAAATTCTAGTTTGCCGAGGTTGGTCCATTCATGCTTGTTGTCCTGGCATACTAATAGCTCCCCATTTGCCTCTCAAAAGTTGAAATTAAGATATAGTCTATAGTCATTTTACTTTTTAAAGCCCTTCATAACTGTTTATAAATTCTGTAACATTTCTTGACATCTGAACACTTACCATGGGACATTTTTTCAGTTTCTCACTTTTCTTCACCAGTTAGCTAATTCCTACTTTTGGCACTCAACCTAAGTCACTAAAGAAGGCATTGCCTCTTTTTGAAATCTTGTTCTCCTATATTTTATTGTACTTAAATACTTGCCTCCCTGGACAGACTAAAAGCTCTATGAGGGCAAGACCCTATATATCTGTACTATACTCTCTGTACAGGCAGCATCTAACATTCCTGGCACAATGCCAGATATGAGACACAAATGAAGATACCCCTTTCCCTTGTAGCAATTCCTAATATAGAGTGAGGTTCATATGTAAGCAGACATAATAATTGGAACAAAACCCTGGAATAACATCTCAGATGTGATTTGATGGCTAGTTGGAGATTAAAAGACTTTCAAATAAACATGCAAAAGGATCAAAGTACATAAATAGATAGCACACTGTGGAAACATTGAGCTGCTTGCTGCCTTTATCACTCATAAACCTCTCAACTTCTTCCTTCTCTCTAATATTACAGTGGTCAAAAAAAAAAAAAAAAAAAAAAGCCAAACAATTTAGACTATCTTCAGGTGGCTGAAAGTCTGTGAGGCACTCCAAACAAATTTCAGAATATGACTATGGCAGATGATATTTAAAAGAGTTCAGGAAGATTAGGAGATTACAATAATCTAAAGATAATTAAGATAGTAACAGTGAGGCCCTGGGTTCAATCCTCAGCACCACATATAAATAAACAAAGTGAAAAATCCATTGGCAACTAAAAAATATTTTTTAAAAATAAAGTAATAGAATGAAGAAAATTATGTTCTCCATAAAAGAGAACTAAGAGATGCTTTGGTAGTTTCCAATTATCCTGAAAGTTCCATTTATAAGTGGGTATAGCAAGGATACTGCTTTAATTTTGTATTAAGATACTATTTATAATAATATTGTTAGGTAAATTTAAACAAGTATGAGAAACTTTACTATGTATAGCTAAGTTATACTGAAGATAAAAATTACATACGGCATTCTTAAGAAGTAGTTTTATTTTGAATCTGAAACAAAAAGTTAGATTCACCTAAATTTAAAAAGTGAGCAAAACTGTAGTATGCAGAAATATTTTGCACTTCTGCATCAGCAGAGGAGCGAAAAGAAGTCCTGTATTGGTGGAATGGGAAAGGGAAGAGTAGAAGCAGAAAAGGAAAGAAAACAGACGACTTGGATGAGGCTATAGAAATAGAGAAGTAAAAGACCCAAGCAAAAAAAAAAAAGAATGAGGCTTAAATCAACTTTGAAGATCTCTACGGATAACAAATTCATCCTCTACCATAGCATTATTCAAATTCGGTAATTTCCAGATTTTTAAGTAAACAAAAATACAATGAAATTATATCATTTGTACTAAGTTTTTATAAAACTACTATTTCACATATTTGTAAGTGTGTACTGAATTTAATATAAAATATATAATTACTCTGGGTAACTGACAAACAGGTTTGAAGATGACTGCTTTAGAATGATTACTAGCCAAAAAAGTTTGGAAACTATTGCCCAAGGAAAAAAAAACTAAGAAGGTCATTGCCTCTTTTTGAGATGCTAACTGTAATCAGGGTTCATCTATTCATATATTCTGTTTCTAGGTAGGATGGATACAAATTATTAGAACAATATTTTGCAGAGAGCAGTGGCCATAAATAGAGAAATATTACAGTATTCAATTTATTGAACAGAGGTTCCCTAGCTTGATGCCATGCTGTGCAGTTACAGGTGTCCCGATTTCGTAAACAATACTTTATTAAGTACTATATGGTTTATTCAGCAAAGACAAAGTATGGTCTATGTGGCCTAAAAGAAAAAAATGGAAAAAAAAAAAAATAAATAAACCAGAATAATGCTTTGGACTATCCTACCTACTATTTTTAAGAGAAAAAGATTAAAGAAAAGGGATCAAAAGTAAAATATTGTTCTGTGGCAGTTTGTGATAGCTCAGACCCTTAGAAGCTGTGTGTCGTTTGTGAAGTTAACCATTTTGATTCAATTACAAAAATAGGTGAATTTCAACCTCAGAATTGTTCCACTATATATGTATATGACATGGTGGACACTAAACATTAGCTCTTAAAATTAAGTCTAAAAATCTGTATTAGAACACGTCAGCTACTCAGTGGAAAGGAACAATAGAGCCAAGGGAGACTCAATACAAAAGACAAAAAATGACCTTTATTTCTGGTGTAACTTTTTTCCATCTGGTTTGGTAATCTATTTTACAAAGCCAATCTCCCGGGGACTAAACTGGGATTATATTAAATTATGAAAAGTGGGATGAGACAAATAATTTGCCCAGGATGGATCCATGCTGGGGATGGACGGGTCTAAGGGAACTCAAGACCTGGGCAAAAGATGGTAGGCTTGTATTTTCTATGCAATGGCATCAGGCATTTCCCTTTCTTGAAGTCTATTTACCAGCTCTAGAATCTACAATGGTTCCTTGGACTTAAATTGTAAAAGTAGTACAACTCATGCCTACTCACTACCACACTGATTCTATACTAGAGTTCAAGTTTTTATACCCCAAATTTCCAATCTCCTTAATTTGGCACCATGCTACCTACTTCTCTAAATCTTGTTTATCACTGTTCTTAAAATATCAATTATTTTCTCTCCGTCAGCATATGAGGAACTGGACTTGCAGAGAAACTTAGAATTCTTGAGTGTAGGAAAAGTGTTTTATCAAGTTAGATACACAAAAATCATGAAAATCAGAATAAATGAGGTAGCATGAGTACTACAGGAACACATAAGGGCTTCTACTCTGCCTGAAGGAGTTAGGAAAGCCTTCATGACCATCCCTGTACAATTGTATTCATATCTAAATTTTTTCTGCCTATGAATTCTTCATTATTTCTTCTCAAACTTCTTTCCTTCTTTCCCTTTGTTTTTCTCAATCAACCCAAACTTTGAAAAAAAAAAAAAAAAAAAATCAATATAACTTTTGCTTTACCAACTGCCTTTTCATCCCTCCCTTTTCCAAATTCCTACTATTCTTGGTACTTCAGTTTATATATTTTTTGTTCCAAACACATTAACTCCACTACAGCTATAAAGTAATTCCCTTAAAAATTTTGGCAGGTTCTTAGAAAAAAAAAGATCCACTTTATAGTATCATTCAACTGATATTTCAGCATATAACACACATTCTAGTACATATTACCTGTTCCATGCACTACTATGAACATTCTCTGATCATTTCCAATGATGAAGGCAAAGTCACTAGATTTGCTAATCTTAGCCATAATTCATTTGCAAGCTCAACAGTTAAAGTTTTAGTGAATGAGTTCTAATGTGCTTTTTAACATGGACATTCCTCACTGTGGAGGGTTACAATGTATAAGCATCCTATCATGATCTAAACACCTTATGAATTCTAACCAGGTCTGATAGTGCTTTCCCCAACAACTTAGCTTATGTTTGTCCACTTGTTTTTAAACCAATAAGAGGCAGCCCAGAGCTTCCAAGTATTTGTTTTTATTTCTGTAAAATAAGAACTATTTAGAAGCCTTCAATCTCTGGGCACAGTAGAGAATATGAACTAGTAACTAGTAAGAGGGACAGAGCTGAAATTTGATATATTTTAAGTGTCAGTTTTGAACTGTTAACCTTCTGTGCAACTATTGGCAGATACTGATTATCATGCCCTTCTTTCCCTTTTAAGGTTTAGCTTTTAGTACCATGAATGACACCAAAACTGGTATTTTTGTGCAGAACCAAAATTAAAATATTAAAAAAAAAAAAAAAAAAAAAAACTGAGGAAATTTTCAAGTTCATTTAAAAACAATCTTCAGAAGCAGATATACTTTTATTTGCTCTCTTCCTTTTGTTATTAGTATTTTAAGTGAAGGGAAGTGAAATTTTAAAAAATTATCTGAAATAAAAATTGAGGGCTGGGGGTAAAACTCAGGAGTAGAGGGCACTTACTCGTCTAGAATTCACAATGTCCTGGGTTCCATTCCCAGCAAAAAAGAAACTTTCTGCACTGAAGTTCACAATTATCTCTACCTTTGGCTGTATGTAGTTTTCTGTCAGCATTTTGCTAACAGAGATGCCTGCTCCTAAGTGCAGAATCTTAGTTCTTCAAAGGATGAAAACTTTAGTAGGTAAAAAGCAAATGAGGAAAACAACAACAACAACAAAACTTTATGCTCTTATTGCTTAAAGCTATGTTAAAACCTTTTTCATTCATTCTTTGATTTAATCCTCAAAACTCTAAGGGAAATATTTTCTTTTAAATGATAAGGTTAAATAATTTGCTTAACATAGCTATTTCTGTAGCATGGAAAGATTTAAAATCCTTAGATTATGAAGGTAAAGGTCTTAACCACTAGTTTTAGACTGAAGCACTGGCTCAAATCCAGATTGTTTTACTACTAGCAGTGTGACTCTAGAAAAATGAAGTCTTAATCCTTAAAGTAGGCAAGATTACATCCCAATTTCATTTCACAGTTTAAAACAATGCTTTTGGTCTTCTATTTGGCACACAGAAAATATTCTGTTTGGAGGTGTGTGTGTGTGGTTGGAGATTGAACCCAGGGCCTCGTACATGCTGTGCAACCACTCTACCATTGGTACCACCGAGTCATATCCCAGCTCTAAGCTACAACTCTTGCAAGTCCTAAGAACATAGATTTCTCCAATGTAACTAAAATTTTATAAAAATTAGAAATTTAAGTCATGTGGCATTAAATTTTAGTGAAATGTTCTCATATTTCCTTCTGAATCTGTTCATAAAACATTCCAATATTCAAGCACTATAAAATACAGATATAAATAAGAGCTTGAACAATGGTAATAGTTTAGTAAAATGAAATTATATAATCTATTTTTGTTGGCCAAAACTTAAGTTCTTAAGCATGAAGGTTACTACTTAATTCAAGTTGCCCTAGGCAAACTTGTCCTATTTGGGGGGGCAAAATAACTTAAAACTGTCACTTTAAAAGTAAAACCATGAAAAAAAATTATGTTCTGAAAACTAAATTTGATTCTACTTTCAATATCCAATTGCCTCAAATTTCTACAGCATCTGTTCTTTGGAAAAATGAATTTGTTAATCTAACAAGGAAGTCACAGAAAATGGGTTAAGATAATGGGTTAAGATACACAGCACCAATCTTAAGTAATTTGATTATTAAAAACGTGCAGATAAAATTTTAATTTTAAAGAATATATGAGCCTGGCATGGCATGGCACGCCTGTAATCCCAGCTGCTCAGGAGGCTGAAGCAGGATTACAAGTTTGAGGCTAGCATGGACATCTTAGTAAGACCCTGTGTCGAAAAAAAAAAAAAAAAAAAGGGCTGGGGACATAGCTCAGTGGTAAAGCACCATGGGTCCAGCCCTCCAGCCACAAAAAGACAAGCAAAACCAAAAACAACTGATGTTTTAAGACTCTCTAATTTCAAAAGCCACTTTATAAAAACCATCAGTTTAGATTTTAAAAGCTGATCTGCTCCATGTTTTCCAAGATATATAATATACCATCCATTACTTGAACTCAAATTTTAGCAATGGCATTTCCAGGTGTCAGCAGTGATATATTACATTTATTTAATAACTGTGTTATTTATTCAATGATCACTGAATATCAGTGACATCTAAGCAGAGTGCGCTTCTGAAACCCCCAATGATCTGCACCAAAAGGCACAAGTGAACATGCATACCTCAAATCACCCAATTGGTTTTTTTCTGGAAGTTCCATGTGCTTGGAGTCTGCTGAGTGGTGCTCTTCTGCAACATTGGGCTCCTGGCTTATCTTAGGGATCTCTGAGGCAGATGAGAGCTCCCCTTCATTGGAGACTCCAAAGAGGTCTGGGTCATCTTGAATTACATCAATTAAGAGAACATCATCTTCATAAGCCTTAAGAATATCTGGAAACTCCACTTTGATTTTTGAAATGCTCTTAGTCATTTTTCTACCACTAATTTCAGAGGAAATTGGTTCAAATACTTCTTGTTCCTTAGAGCAGAAGGAACTTTCCTCTATAAACCCAGGACCACAAGAAAAAGTATTATTTTCAATCATGAAAGAAACAGGTTCCTTATTGGAAACAATATTGCCTAGTTCAGAAATATAATTGGATGGTTTATCATCATCACCTTGCTTCGTAAAGCTTGGAGGAATACTACAGGGATTCTTATTGTAGAATGAGTCAGAATTAGCTTGCCCTGGAGTCACACCATTTTGTATACCCAAAGACTGACGTTCTGATGTTGCTGTGGAGACATTTTTATTCCTATTTTGTTTTACCTCTGAGTCAGATAAATTGTCAAGAACTTTTAGGGGACTGTAAGCTTCTCTCTCTGAAGACCTGGCATTTATTTTTCTTTTTTCTGTCTTATTCTTAAGTAAAGGAATTTTAAAATTAGTCAGCCGTCCTGTGTTTAATATTTTAACCAAGTCTGGAACCACAAGTGTTTGCTTAGTAATGCAGGCTCTGCGATGGATAGTTTTGCTTGCAGAGTTATTTACTTCCTGGCCATCCTGGGAAGCCATTGTCAAATTAGGTTTTGTTAAATTTCCTCTTTTTTTATTTCCCGTTAAGCTCTGAATCACATTAGTTAACTGAGTATCTTCAGTAGTATTAGAAACTACCTCTGACCCATTTCTGCTCAGTTCCTCTGACTTTATCCTTTTATCATTCTTGATTATAGGTTCCTTTAAAACCATCAAAGTAGGTTCTAAAACTGAAGACAAACAATTTAAATTAGAATCCAGTTTTTCTTTAGTTGAGGATTCAATTTTTTTTTCTGGTAAGGAATTTTGTAACAAAAATTTGGAGTCAGTTAAATGAGTTTGGTTTGTTGTTTGGTGTTTAAGAAAATCATCTTGCCCAAAATTTTCCTGAGACCCAGGAAATAAGTAATTTGAGCCTGGCAAGGAAGCCTTTTTCCAACACTGGGCAGATATTCTAGCACATGAATAATAAGGCCAAATTCTTTTACCAGTCATTGGTGTTGTTCTGCGACAGCTTACCTTTGATTCTTCACCTTTGTCTCTCAAATCTTCCCGGGAAGATCTCTTTTCGGTATCATGGCCATCACTAGGCAATATCACTAGAGAGCCTGTCATTGATTTAGAATACTCTTTGGGTTCCATGTTTTTATAATTTAAGGACTCTAAGGTAGGCGTTGTTTCTTCTTTCAAAAATGGTTCAAGAGTTTTCTGAAACATAGCATTTACATGATGTCCAGGACTTGGTTTTCTTCCTGCAGTTTCTGGCAGACTTAATAAATGATCCATTGGAGAGAGTATATTAAGTCCTTTTAAAGGACTTTCGCTTGCCTCTAATGTCTCTGCTTCTTTCCCATCTGTACTCATTTGGTTTTCTTGCAATATCAACTCAGACTTGTTAGACATATTAGAGAAATCCATCTCACTAACTGGTTCTCCTTTATCAAACAACTTCATCTTTTTTCTGGGTTTTCTGCCACCATTGCTCTCCTCTGACAAATATTTATTTTTTTCACTTTGAAAACCATTATTTTTACTTTGGTATAAATCACTTTCTTCAAGCAGTAAGTTATTTACTCCCATTAAGTTTTCTTCAGTTTGTAAGAGAGTAGGAATACTATTTGCATCACTTTTTCCTGAAGGATTCCTAAGGTTTTCTTTCTTTAACTTCGAGGAATTTTCTGCTACATGTATACATCCACCATCAGGTTTAAGTGCAAAGTTGTTTTCATTGTTTTCACTATAACAATCCTTGGAATGGGGAAAACAATTGCACTCATGTAATTTTAAAATAAGATTATTTTCTACTCCAGGTGACAAGCTGTTACAAGAATATTCTGAAGTACTCTTGTACAGTTCATCTTGGAATTCAACCTTAATATTTTGCGTAGCCTCATTATCTGTTATTTTGAGAGGTGAGCTTTCTAAACTTTCATGTTTTTTAATTTGAATTCTTCTTTTAATACTTTCTACCAAACCTTCCTTAGCCAAAGACTGCAACAAAGCCATATTTTGAAATTCACTGCATTCCACTGTTTGGAAAGATTCCGAACTGGTTAATGATTCCTTTCTTACCAGGTCAATCCCTGGCTGTGAATCATCACTTGAGGCTTCGGTAACTTTTCTTTTTTCCTTGGCTGATCAAAACAACAAAAAACATACCAGAAAATATTTTACAATGAGGAGGAAAGAGTAATACAACTTTACCTAAATAATTGTGAAGCCGTCCATTTTTTATTTCCATGAATAGTATATGGAAATATACACTTAAAAATGAAAAAGACCTAATTTCTGTTAAGGATTTACATATAAACTTGTATGAATTCTAAGGCTTTGGAAAAAACCCTATCATTTCACATTAGTCAAAAATGGACCACTAGCAGAGCCATTCTACAGTAATTCTAAATCAAGGGCAAACGTCTTTAAGAAAAAAAAAAATCTTTCCCACCACCCTTCTTGGTCAACCATGTGCACTGGAAAACACACGCGGATGAAAAATGAAGACTAGTAATAAAGACGGAGCAGGCCCAGGTACAGAGGATGGAGAGAGAGTGACCTCGGAGAGCTTTCTTACCAGGTCTTCCAGACTGCAAGGGGAGCTCCGCCTCCTTCACTGCTTCGATGTCCTGACCGTTCGACGGGCCCACGGGGCACCGCCGTCCCTCTCCTCGCCGCCTCCCGGCCTTACCAGCCCTGGAAGCCTCCCCGGTCTGGTCATTTTCCGCCTCTGCTCTCCTAGAGGCCCGGGCCACCATTCTCCTCTTCTGCCTGCTCTCCTCGCGCCCCCTGGTCTCAAGGCCGTAGCCTCCTGCCTCGCCGAGCCCACGGCCTCGCTTTCTCGGGCCTCGTGCTTCGCCTTCGCGTCCTGGGGCCGTCGTGGAGCCTCGGGGCGGCGGCCGCCGCATTCGCACGCCCGGGGCCTTGCTGGCCGACTGCGCTAGCAGGAGCCCACCCGCCAAGCGAGGGCTGCTTTCGCCGCTCGCCTTCCCCGCTCGCCTCCCCGCACTGTCCCGCGCGTCGGAAGCGGAAGCGGCACCAAAGGTCTGTGGCCGGAAGCGGAAGTAGCATCTGGGGCCGAGGTGGCCTACGGGGTAGGTTCAACTGGCTTTCTCGCGCTAATCCTGCTTAAGAAGCACTTATTAGGGGGACTCCTCGCGGCGCCCCAGAGTGGCTGTGGCCTTGTCAGTGGCGTTCCTGCGTTGGGGGCTGTGTGGACTCCCACCAGCCGCTCCGCATCTTCACGAGATCAGGACAGCTGGGACAGTTCTAGGCTCATAGGCTGCTTTTTATGCCTTGGCTGGTTTCAGAAACACATGAACTGCACGCCTTGTCCTTTGGGACCTTTTCAACCTCCTTTTCATAAATACACCTGGATGTTCTAGAGGCACCTCCTACTCAAATGTGAAAACAACTTGTCTTTCCACTCGAGGTTGTTCCTTGTGTGGGTACCCACCATCTGCTCAACGTTTAAGCCAGGAACCATGCCTCTCCAAATGAGAGGGGAACATGACATTTCCCCAGCTTGACAATTTGTCAAGCTCAAAGACCTTTTGCTCAAAGACTAGGGCTAACAGAAGTACAGACTCCTTAGTGTTATTTGTGATCCTATCTGATGTGGCCCCTGGGTAATTTTACCAGGTTTGTCTTACTGACAGGGGAAATTTTGTATTTGGATGGAAAATTATGCGGAGAAGTCACACTTTTCAATGATTCTTGGAGAGTGACTTGAACAAACTATAGGTAGTAGGTAAGTGTTTGAATGTCTATAGAGCATTATTTTGAATGCTAATTTGGTCCAATAGATGTTTAATTGACTCCTCACCCCACTGTGGCAGAAGCCTCAATTTCCACATTCATTTAAATTCCATTTTTTTATTGAATTGATTTTATTTTTTTAAAAATACACGACAGTGGAATGCATTACAATTCTTATTACACATATAGAGCACAATTTTTTATATCTTTGTATATAAAGTATGTTCATGCCAATTCATGTCTTTATACATGTACTTTTAAAAAAGTATTTATTCTTAAGTTTTAGGTGGACACAATATCTTTATTTTACATTTATGGGGTGCTGAGGATTGAACCCAGTGCCTCATGCATGCTAGGCGAGCACTCTACCTCTGAGCCACAACCCCAGCCCCAATACATGTGCTTTTTTTGCATTACAATTCTTACTACACATATATACCACAATTTTTCATATCTCTGTATATAAAATAGGTTGACACCCAATTCGTGTCTTCATACATGTACTTTGGATAATGATGTCCATCACATTCCACCATCCTTGCTAATTCCCTGCCTCTTCCCTTTCCCTCCCACCCCTAGATTCTATATTTTGACCTCATTTCCACATTCCAATATTTGTGGTATATAAGCTTGTTTAGTCTTTGGACTGAACCTGCCTGATGAGAGAAATAGGATCTTGAGCACATTTTAATTGTACATCTATGAAAGCCATGATTTAATCTTTTCTGAAATCTTTAACACCATGTTAGAGGAAAATATTACTTTATAGCTTTGGTCTTTGTAAGAGTGTTAATTAACGGTCTCTGTAAGAGTGTTGTTTAAATACCCCTTTAAATTGTAAGGTTTCTATGTTAGGTTTGAATTATAGCTCTTAGGAGTAAGTTTGCAGTTATCTCGAGAAACTGCTGCCTTGATAAAGGCCACTTCGTGATGTCACTTGCAGATGTTTCTCGCCTTTGTTCCACTTTGGTAAATTGTTTATAGAAAGAATTCCCTCCACAAGCTTCCCACCCTGTCCTAACCTCTATTCCAGCTTGTGGAACCCCAAATTTCAAACCCACCTATGAACAACCAGTACTGCCTTTGAACCTTATCTCCTGCACTGCCCTGTTAAAGCCCTGTTCAGGGCCCAGAATTTCGGAGAACTAGCTCATCTGGGTCCACTGGTGTAATAAACCCGAGTTCCCTAATCCTTCTAGTGGTGCTTGATTTCTTGCTGAATGTAATTTTCACAATATAACCCAAACTTAGGCCACATTGGACTACTTGAATTCCCCAGATTTCATGTTCCATCATGCATGTGCATTTCTACATGCTAGTCCTGAAAATTCTTTCTGTGTATATATTCCCTCCTTCCATACTCATGCAAAGGACACCCCCTTGAGAAAGCTTCTGTTACCCATCTGTGGTTAGCTTTTGTGTCACTGACAAAAATACCTGAGGAAAAACTTAAGATTTGGGGGTTAGTTTCAGAGGTCATTTCAGAATGTATGACTGGTTATATTGCTATAAGCCTGTAGTAGTGTCACTGGAGAAAAGTCTGAGGAATTCCTAGAGAAAAGGGGGAACTTGACTCAAGACCACAGGATTCTTAGCATATGATGGAAAGGAATTTCAGAATGCAAAGGCATAGACAGGTTTATTTGGGAAAGTAGATACATATTCAGGGAAGAATCGGGGGATGTCTGAAGACGGATGGCTTTGAGGTAAAGCAAGGAATACAGATTCTAGGGAGAAAATGTGAGGTATCACCAGAGGAGACACAGCAACCTGCTGGTGTGTGGGATGTTAGGGTTTATATAGGAACTGTTGCTAGGAACTGAACTAGAGGTGGAACTGGGGCAGAGTTATACAATTTTGCCTCAGTTTTCCCTGGGCTTGCAAATTGCTCTCATGTTACAAGGGCATGTGAGGGAGATATAGAAGAGCCCAGGCAGCCAGGGCAAGACCGTGAGTGAGGAGGTTGCAGGCAGGGCTAGAACAAAGCAGCATGAAGAGGGTCTTCTAATGAGGTTAACTTCCTGCTTGATAAAAGTGCTAGTGGACACAAACAGAAGATCCAGACAGACAGTTCTGGACTCAAGCTCCTAAGTGGGGGATCCAATAGTAAAACTGAAACAGATGCATGGACAAAGGAGGCCCAATTAATAGTGTGGAGAGCAAGGACATAGGAGATGAGGAAATTCCAGAGACCCTAAAAGCAAAACAAGACAAAAACAAAACCATACCAAGTCAAGACCACCCCACTGGATTCCTGACTCTGGGGTCCCTTCGCTCTGGGGAAGTCTGCTTTGAGTGGTGTTGTTTGCCTCTGTCTGCTGCTTGCTTGCTCTGTCCTGTTCAATCATTTGCTGAACAGAGACAATAAACCTGGCAGTCATAGATGGTTACACATGAATCAAGAGCACTTTTGAGACTCAGCATCTCTCCCTTTCTTCCCAAATTCCTATATCAGTAAGGCAGAACATCATGGCAAAGAGGGTGTGATTGAGCCGAGCTATTCACTTCATTGTACTTGGGAAGCAGAGAGGCCAAGAAATGGGCTGGAGATGAGCCATACCCTTCCAGGGCATGCCCCTAGTGACCTACTTGTACCAGTTAGGCCCTACTTCCTATAGTTTACATCACCTCCTGAAGTGACACCCCCTTTATCCACAGGAAAGTCTTAACTGGGCTTCTCCAGAAATATTTACCATGGCCGATTTTGGGACTGTCAGCAAAAGAGTCTCTGCAAAAGTGTTCAATGTAGATAAACTTCCTATTTTTGTGTCACCCTGTTTTACTTGGCCACTGGCCAGGAAGATATCAGCACTCCTGGTGCTGGACACCTCCTACTAATTTTTCAGAAACATATCCAGTATAGTAGTTTGTAGAAATGTGCAAACAAGGCCTCTGGCCTTGAGCTGGGCTTCACAGAGATGTCCACATTTTTAAGATAAATTACCAACTGGACTCCATGGTAACAGCTGGCAGGGGGGGAAAGAAAGGGGAGAAGGAGCTCTCCCCTTCTCAGGTGTTGTCCTTGAGGTGTTAACTTGCCCAAAATATGAAAGAAAAAGCCTCTTTTATGTGAACTTCTGCAGACTGAACTTCTGCAGACTGAACTTCTGAGCCCCTCCCCTTACATGCTGAAACTCCCTGAACTCCGGTTTCAGGAGATTGATTGATTATAGCAAAAGCTGTGCCCTCTGAACCTGGCTGCAGCCAAATAAAACAGTTTCTTGCCATCTTTGGTGCCTTGCCTGGTTTGTACCTACAACACTCCCAATAATCTAAATTATGACTCCCCCAATGGATTAATCCATTGATAAGGTCAGAGCCCTCATACTCTAGTCACTTTCTCAAATCCCCATCTCTAAACATTATTGCACTGGTGACCAAATCTTCAAAACATGAGCCTTTTGGATGGCACATTTCACAGATCCCAAAGCCACCTTTTCCTTGCACTTGGAGTCAGATGTTCCTTCCTGATAAAGTTTAACCATTTTGTATCTTCTTCAGGACAGATACTTTTCAGTTAATCTTTGTATTTGAATTCATCATAACCCTCTTTAAACACCCAGAAAGCACTGTGGGCTATGCTTAAAGAATGGTAGGTATAGTAATCACCAGAAGTTTAAGAAGCCTCATGGAGCAGAACAGATTATCCAGGTTTTTGTGTGGCAAAACCCTTCAGCAGGAGTACAAATTTGCCTTATCAACCCACTCCTGAGCATGTATTTGATTTCTTGCGGCATCTTGGTACTTCTAACAAGCGAGAGGAGGGAAGGTGGCAAGAAGTACTTGTTGCTTCTAAATTGGTCAGAATTAACAGTCTGGGAAGTTTATAAATAAACAGGGCATTATGACCCTGATGGTCAGCCATGAGGAGATAAAAGTTAAGGTTTCAGCATACATTCAGGAATGTGAAATCATCTTTTCCCATAACTTGTTAACTGATTAATCACCAGTTAGAAGATGGGAAGAAAGATGAGAGGGATTAAATTTAGGACATCTCAGAACTTTTATCAGTAAGTTAGGACAATATCATTATTGTTACCTAAAGGTCTGTAGTGTTACCTAAAGGTCTGTACTTGTCCCTCATGCCAATTCAATAACAGTGACATTTTTTAATATTTTTTATTTATAGGTGGACACAATCTATTTTTTTTTAATGTGGTGCTGAGGATCGAACCCAGTGCTTCACGCATGCTAGTCAAGTGCTCTACTTCTGAGCCACAACCCCAGCCCAATGACATGGTTTTTGAAAAAAAGAAAAAAATAGGTTTCCTTTGCTTTACTAGGAAAGGGTAAGCACAGAGGATTCCCATTTCAGAGGCTGTAATTCTGTCCATCAGGGAGAACAGAGGGCTTTTAAAAAAGCTATTCACAGGCTATGATCTCTGTAAGGGGACTGCGATTTGTTAATTTAAGAGAGGGAGGAGAAAACATGTTCCTTTTAAGATAAGCCTTAGTGGCAGAGTGGCAAGAGCTATATTCCAAGTTCAAACCTCTGTGACACTAGCAGATGGTAACATTAGATTTGTTAAATAAGTGTTGATTATATCAAAGATAGAATTCTGATATTTACTACCTTCAAAATAAACATGGTTGCTTCAGATTTCAGGTCAAGTAAAATTTGAGAGTCCATCTTCTTTGGTCTCAATAAAAACAGATGGTCTTAAAGTCAGCTATAGGCCCAATAACCTAGAAGCTTTTATGTATTGCTCAACAGTTATGGCTCATAAAACAGGAATTCGTAGAGGTAAGTGGCACAGGAAACTGAAGGAAAGAAAAAGCATACCGAGTGTTCAAAAGCTGTAATAGATTTTTTTTTCTTCTTTAGAAGTCCTTATATGTGACTACTTTTCACAGAAAACTTGAAGTGAGGTAGGGTTATAGAAGTTTTCACTCATCTTCTGTTCTCTGTGAAAGGATTGTCATGTATTATGCATGGCAATGTCTGGAAAAGGCTGGGATCTTCATCTACTAGAAAAACTTGTTACTGAAAGTCCTCTTTTCTGGGGATCCAACAAATCAGGTTTGGCCAACTCACCTCCAAAAAACAAATGGAAAAACGACAATTAAAAGCAGGAAAGAAACTTTAATCAATATGGCCATATTGGAAGATGACCGAGATCAAGTGACTCAGCCCCATCTTATGGGGTACTGAAGTGAGCTTTAGGGTTAAAGAGGAAGAATTGGGGCAGAGGATAAGAGGTATGCACAGTTAATCTCTCCATTGGTCAAATTGAGGTCTGGTTGATTATTTCAGTTCTGGGGTTGCAAGGTGGCTCTGGAGAAGTCCCTTTTATTGTGGGGGGGGGGTGTCGCGACCCCTTGCCCGCAAGGAAGACGCAACTCAGGAATCTTCTTTCAGCAGTTTATTCAGGCCCTTGATATTTCTTCTTCTCCCTCTCGGATGCCCCTCCCAGCCTTAATAAAGCATCCCAAGCCCCAATGCAAAGCTGCCGCGTGGAGCTTTCTCACAGGGTGGTGAAAAATCATGTGCCAACTTTCCCAGATAAGAAGTTGTTTGTCACAGACCACAGCGGAGCCAGCGTCATCTTGTAATGGTGACCATAGTCTGCAGAAACGGCAGAAGTGGCTCACCACAGTTCCCCCTTTTCTGTTTTCTTAAAACAATACAGGCGAGAGTAGAGGTCCTATCCCACTGTGCAGAAGTGGCTGCATAGTATGACTCAGTCCTAAGGAGGCGCCTTCCCCAGATCTGAAGCCATATCAGCCGACGCCTTTTTTCGTCGGGCGGGGCGTGAACGCGTCTAACCCGCATGCAATAGGACATGCTCACATCAAGGATCACTCAAGTGCAGTGCCTTGCCTTGCATCCTGTATCGTGATGATGGTGGACGAAGGGGGATAGCTGAGGCTGAACTGTGACTGTTTATAATGACAAACAAGTTGACAGCACCCTGAAAGAAAGGCACGAACTTCAAGGCGATAGAAAAGCACTAGTGTGGAAACCCATCTGCGTGCAATGGCAGTAAGACCGGCAGAGTGCAAGGGCTTTCCAACACTAAGAGAATAACAAGGAAAGTCATGTCGATCCCAGTGCAATGTTATAATAACTTGGGGTGTAACGACCATGACAAAGGTTTACTGCTTAAGATGCGCAAGCCAGACTTGAGGCGAGTTGCCATTTTCTAAAGCTGCAAGAGCTTGTATGATCATAGCCTTATCGTGAGCACTGTGGGCCTTAAGGCGACAGAGAAACCACAAACAGAGCAACATACCGAAGCAACACATTGCACCAAAAATGCCTACCCCCACCCACTCTTTGAAGAAGGAAAAAGCAGAAGATATCCAATCGGTGAATTGACCCAAAGTCACGGGATCGACACGGGTACTGTTCAAGACAGCAATCTGGGTTAGTTGAGACTGGATCATGTTTTCTGCTTCCATGGACCAGGTTCCGGATGGATACTCCCCGATGATGTGGGAGGCATTTCTGGAATCATAAAATCTGACAGAGGTTATACATAAATGTGCACGTTGATCAACACAACCCAAATGTACTAGGTCAGACAATTCCTCAACTTGAGCTTGAAGCAGATCTATCCTTTGATTAGCAGCCAGAATCCCAGATAAAATGTGTTGATTAATTCTACTTTGAGATTCAAGTATGGTGGATGTTTGTTGAATAACCTGATTAATAGTGGCAGCAGTTTGTACCTGGCTGGCCATGGCTACTCCAGCTGTAACTGCTGCAGCAGCAGACACCGCCACAGCTGTCACTATAGCTGCCGTAATTCCAAAATCACTACGGGCTCTAATCAGTTCAACAATAGGAAAAGACTCTGGATCTGCAGTAACCGGGATCGGGACAAAGGTTGGAAATTTCATAACCATTGCCATAGTCCAGGAGCCATTCCAACACTCAGACAAATAACAGGTAATATTAGAACAATTAAGCATCCCCTGTAATGTAACATTAGCCAAAAGAAACAGGAACGGAGATTGGAGACGGACTGCTGCGGAGGGTAATGTAGCATTAGATAATTGTGAATTGTGTGAAGTAATTTTAAGTCTCCTAACCTCGCTCCGAGTCTTGGGTACTGCCAGAAACATTAAACAGCCAACTTTGGACTCCTAATATTTCCCTGGGGAAACACAAGCGCGGACTAGACTAGCCCAATCTGAGGGAGTCATGCAAAATCTAGTAAGTCCCTCCACCTGAGTGAGAGTGAAAGCGGCATCTATGCCATAAATGCGGACAGATTCTGCCAAGGTTTTCATTATCTTAAAGTCTAAAGGCTCATGATATCTTCCCCTGTTATTGTCCTGAAATACAGGGTATGCAAGTCCCATATCTGTATTAACTGTCCTCCAAACTTGTGCATGAAAAGATCTCCCGGAACCTTGGCTCCCTCCCACATACGGAGGTGGGGCAATTGGCACCATATCTTCTTCTAGATATTCTACCTCCTCCTCCGAGTTTTGTTGACCGATGTTAACTCCCTTCCCCTTCTTACAGTAGGCCTGTGTGCCCTGTGTCTCCTTTTTCTTCTTTTTCATTTTTATCTTATGTAGTTGTTGTAACAATATATCAAGGTCCTCAGAACTCTCTGAGTTGCTTGTGTTCTCAGGCATTTTTAATTCGGTCAAGTCTGGGTAGAGCCTTCTCCTATTTTTATCTTCAGGCTCTTTTGCCTTCTCACTACTGTTACTTTTAATACTCTCTGCCACTTCACTACATGATCCTTCAGATTTTTCCTCATGCAGCTGCTCAAGAATAGCTTGACCCTCACTTACAGCTTCCTGGCATTTACCATCTGTTATACATCCTCTAACTAACTTCTAAAGTGGTATAATGCCACCCTGCAAGGTACCTTGCTCATGAGCGAAATCTAGATCTTTCCCTAATTTGTCCCAGCTGGGAACCGTAAGACTCCCTGAAAAAGCAAACCAAGGAGCCGCTATATCAGCTTCTCTTAAAAACATCCGCAAAGTACTCTGCTTTATCTTAAGTCCTTTTGAATGTAACAACCCATCTAGGGCCAACAAAATTGGGCTTGAAGAAGCAACGCCCATAATGTTTTTAGAGCTATAAAGAAAGTGAAAGTACAAAAGTCCCCGCTCTCTTCCTTTTACAGGGGAGCGTTCCGTTCTATGAATTCCCCGCTCTCTTCCTTTTACAGGGGAGCGTCCCTGTCGTCACAACAACAAAAGAAGCACAAAAAACAAAAGCGAAAGTAGAAGCGAAAGTACACAGTGCAGCTGCAATAAAATGTAAGGCTCTCTCTGTGTTTACAGAGGAGCTGCCCCGCTTTGGTCGCGGATCCCACTTACTAGGGACTAACCCCGCTTTGGTCGCGGATCCCACTTATTGGGACTAACCCCGCTTTGGTCGCGGATCCCACTTATTGGGACTAACTGGTGCACCACCCCTGACTGCTGAAAGTTCTGGTTCCCGGGTCTCAGCACCACTTGTCGCAACCCCTTGCCCGCAAGGAAGACGCAACTCAGGAATCTTCTTTCAGCAGTTTATTCAGGCCCTTGATATTTGTTCTTCTCCCTCTCGGATGCCCCTCCCAGCCTTAATAAAGCATCCCAAGCCCCAATGCAAAGCTGCCGCGTGGAGCTTTCTCACAGGGTGGTGAAAAATCATGTGCCAACTTTCCCAGATAAGAAGTTGTTTGTCACAGACCACAGCGGAGCCAGCGTCATCTTGTAATGGCGACCATAGTCTGCAGAAACGGCAGAAGTGGCTCACCACAGGGGGGTATCTTCACTAGCTATTTAGAATGTTTATTAGCCTGTGATTTTAAAGGGAACAATTCAGTTTTCATGAGATGATTGCTGCTGCTTAGGGAGTATAGTCTCACCAGGAGGTGATCTTTCTGCAAGATTCCACTGGTTTCTGGAAGGTAAAGGCAATGATGGGAGACTTCTAGGTGCCATTTATGGTCTCTATAAAGAGGGCTGTAAAAGCTTGTAGTTTAATTTCCCTGAAAGTCTTGAAAATACCTTACTCTTCTCTTGGTGTCTTCAGTCTTGAAGGTAATTTTAGGGCCAATAACCCTTGAATTACCATGCCTACAATGCAGAGCTGGGCGACTAAAAGTTCAAGGTATTAAAAAGGTAGATATTTCAAATTTCACCCAGCTTTTAGTTACCTACCAGGCCTCTGTAGACACAAATGGAGAATGTGTTTATATCTGATGAATTGATACTCTGAATGGGTGACTGGGAGATGGTGGAACCTATAGGAAGTGGAATCTAATTGGAGGGCATGGGTTCTTGTGGGTATGTCCTTGGGGACTAACTTGCCCCCACCTCCTTACTCTTCATCTGCTTCGTGGCTGCCATAAGCTGAACAGCCTTCCTTTGCCATGTCCTTTCATCATGATATTTGACTCCCCTCACGCCCATAGCAACAGAGCCATAGACCATGAAGACTAATGTGGTACGGGGAGGGGATAAAAGCATTTTTCTCCTTTAGGTTGTTTATGTCAAATATTCTGTTAGTCAGCTTTTCATTGCTGTGAAGAGTGATTTTTTGCAAAAGCAACTTTCAATTCTGCTATAGACTCGGGATTTTTAGTGTCAGATTTCTTTATTTTTGCTGGCACTGAGGATTGAACCCAGGGGCGTTACCACCGAGCTACATTCCCAGTCCTTTATGTTTTTTGAGATAGTCTTCCTAAATTGCCAAGGCTGGCTTTGAACTTGTGATCCTCCTGCCTTAGCCTCTGGAGTCACTTAATATTTGCCACCATGTCCAGAAAGATGGAGATTATTTGCCCATACTGATTGGGTTGCTGACCTTATATGCATGCACAGGTGTCCTTACTCTTCTAATCTCTTCCTTCCCTTTTCTTTTCTCCCCTTCTGCCCTTGCCTCTGGATCCTGACTGACACTACTACTCAGCCCTTGAGTAAACTTCAAGTTCACCCCGTTTCTGTGCATAACCTGTCTGCTTTCCTGGAAAGGGAACAGCACAGCCATATTCTCTGCATTCCATAACTCCAAGCTGTATATTATTGATCCAAAGGATTGGCTACATAGTTGGGGGGGGGCAGTCCAGTAAAGATGAAAATTCAAGGTCCCCTGTTCCAAAATTAAGAATGTCAAGGGGCTGGGGCTCAGCGGTAGAGTGCTTGCTTTGCACGTGCAAGGCCCTGGGTTTGATCCTCAGCACCACATAAAAATAAAGTTATTTTGTCCAACTACAATATATATATATTTTAAAAAGAATGTCAAGATAGTGACAGAACATGAGACCATGTACAAGGGCCCTGTGCAGGGACACATGCCTTGTGCTCATGCAATTGGCCCTGTAGATCCATGTTCTACTTCTATAAATATCTATGAGACTAAACTTCATTGCTGATATTTTTAATCAACCATAGCATCATAACTTTTATTCCTCATTGTGCCAGTCCTTGGCCAGTTAGCAGAGAGCCATCCTCTACCCTTTCTCCACACTGAAGTACAGGGGCCAGTCTCTGCAATTTGTATTTTTCTAAGCTCCTTAGTCAACTGGCTTTGGGTGAGACTTAGCCAATGGTAGTGTTAGAGCTGGAGCCTTCCAAGCAACTGAGGCAGTGCAAAGACCCCCCCCCCCCTTCAAACCCCGATTCTTGCAAAGTCAAAGATTTCAGATGTGTTGCTCAGAGGAATGAGTTAATTGAAGGGATAGGACACTCTCAAGGGGAGAGGGTGGGTCCTCTCAGGGGTGAGGGACAATGTACTTTCTTCTATACTCCAGTTTTATTGGGGATCCCAGAGAAGTTTCCAGAGTCCCATCCAGGTCCATCTCTTGACTTTTTGACAGCAGGGTGACATCAGACTTTCAAGACTGTCATGGCAACTCTAGGTCACCTTGTTCTAACTAGATTCTTAAATCATAAATTCTTACAGAATTCATGATTGGGAGGAACTGTCATCTCCAAGAGATTTAGGATCTAGTCACATTGTCTCCCGGGTTCTTCCCATTGACATTATCTTGGGCCTGTGTTTCTCTTGCAGTTAACAGATGATTTGCTTAGGAATGTGACACATCCTGTTCAGGCAAGGCAAGGTTGCAGGTAAAAATTGCTTCTTAGAGAAGGCATGTGGGGGTTAGCACTGTGGGCCCATTTTGTAGAGTTATTCTCTTAACTCCATGTTCCCACCATCCGTCTGTCTGTTCCCTAACAATGAAAATAACTCCCTCTAATATAAATTAAAAGGATCAAAGGGGATAAAAGGAAAAATTTGTTTGTCTAGAGTGGCAATAGAGGTTCTTGTACTCACCTTGAAGTTCGTGTTTATACGACACAATCACAAGTGTTCAAGACATGGCTATTCATCTTTTCTCCCGATTCTTTCCACTGTTTTCTCCAGGTCTTTATTTAGTCTGTGATACTGTGTCAATAGAAAGAGATGGACTAATACAATAATGTTATTGGCATGTTAAAATCTTGGAGGAAAAAAACCCTGAAAAAAGTTTTTCAAAACCTGCCATTTATCCCAAATATTTTACTTCAGATTATTTAAATCCAGATTTGGAAATCTATTTCTGTCCACTAGAGGGCCCCAGATCCAGAGGAACCAGCTAACAATAGCTCAGGCTCCAGGCACTGCAGGCTCTTTAATCTTAAGAGCCTCTCCTGGCCTGTCATTGAGTTGGAAGTACTCAGTAACTCAATGTAATAAGTCCAAGATGGAACACAATTGGAATTTGTGAGAACAGGACCTTAGAAATAATCTAGTCTAATTTAGACTACCACCGAAAGGCAAGAGAAGCTAAGTAATTTAAAAGTGCTGTGAATCACCCATTTTCTAAGCATTTCCTCTTGGTTTCTGTTTAGGCAACTGTGCTTCCAAGTGACCATTCTTCAGGAGATGAGAGATGAAGACAGATGAAAGCAAACATTTATTCTTAAAAGGGTTATGGAAAAATACAAGGGTGGGGGACACGGAGAATAGAAAGATGGTGTGGCTTGGAGGAAGGAGGAGAAATTAGCCAAACATTAAACCTCTCCCAGTATATCCTTTTCCCAAAACAATGGGCCCTCAAGGAAGGGGGTGGATACTGAATGCTGGGCTCTGGACTTTTATCCTCCCCTGTGGCAAATTAGTCCCAAATGGAGGCACTGTAAACAGCAAAACTCTGAGGGAAACAATGAATTCCAGTGTAAGAAAAGCAATGGGTGGAATTTGAGTATTCATTCCCTCCGAGCTCCTCTCTGTCCTGGTAATAATAGTTTCAAACTTTCTACAACTACACAACTACTTCTCTGACTGTCCAATCTGATCTGGCATGTCCATGGTTTCCAGTGGTTAAACCACCCTCATTGTACCCTATAAAACTAAAATCCTCTGTAACTGACAGCCATTTTTGCATCCAGAAAATGAGCCCCTATAGCGATTCTGAGAATGAATAAATGGCTTCACTGAATCTGTTCAGGTCTGCATCTGTCATTTTGCACTTACATTTTGGTTCCCTGACCCAGAAGTGGATGTATGATAATATTTGCCCTTCCCATCTCCCCCAAAACCCATTCCCTTTCACCCCAGTTACATTAAATGGCTGATGAGGCCTAGGGAGTGACCACTGAGAGTCTTCTGGCACCCCTGTGATCCTCTGAAGTTGGGGGTGGTCCTCTGAAGTTGGGGGTACTCCCCAGCCACTGCTCATGCTATAGGCTGAATCCCCAAACTGTGCACCTCACCATAGAAAGAGACTCTCCACACTCTGAGTCCATTTGGCTGAATGCCTGCTGGTACTTGACTTGTAACTGACCCCAATCCTAGGCTAGGTTTCCACGGCCTATGCTATGTGGAAAGAGCAAGTATTTGTATGAAGTCCTTTATTGGTGCTGGAGGCATCCTATTTTTGGCCCCCTCCCCAATCCTACCTTTACAACCCCCTGGAGAGACCTCCAGATCAGAGACCTCTTTGCCATTTTGTTCCTGCATTCAACACCAGCCTTTAAATTTTCTAGAGAAGTCTAGCAAATAGGTACCCTTCCCTAAGACCTTGCGGATCCTCCCACCATTGAAATTGGGATGAAGACATTCTCCCATTTTCCAGTGGGACTATCCAGTCAGGTGTCAAGAGTTCAGGGGACACTTGTCTCAAACCAACACCCCAGTCTTGCCCCCCCAATGTGGGAGTCAGTCAATTCCATGGGACTCCCCTTTGGGTTATCTTGTTGGGAATATTAAGACCCTTAACTCCCAAAATGACCTCAAAAAAAAAAAAAAAAAAAATCAAATGCTCATTAAAAGCTCAGCATTCAAATTTGGCCACAAGACAAATAATCGGTACCAATGGCCCAAGTATGGGACTTTGATCAGGAAATTCTCCAAAATTTAAAAAATTACTTATTGCAGAATGGCAAGTGGTCTAAGGTTCCCTACCAAACCTTTTTTATTCTTTGCTCAAATCTCTCATTATACAAACCTTGTCCCACTTTGCAATTAATTCTTTATGAACTTACAACTTTCATCTTTATTTACAGCTCCAGAAATAGCAGATGAACCTTCTCCTTACAGATCCCTTACAATCCCGATTTCTGAGGCAGGAGCAAAGATACTTAGGCCAAACTGATACTTCAGCATCTCTTATGTCCAATGCATCTTTACGTATTTAGAAGTGCAGATTTCAAATTAAGATATGCTCAACTAAAGTAACATGTGTGAATCTTCATTTGAAGACCTTTCTTTTTGCTGGATATCTGTGTTACCCAATTCTAGCAATCAAAATGATTTATTAGTATGGAGAAAGTAAGGTCACAGTTATTGGATATGGAAAATGACAAACCCCAACATAGTATGGCCTGGGGAGATAGAATGAGGGAGAAGGCAATACATTGATCCTTTCCCAATACATTCTTTCCAATCGACAAGACAGGCCCTGGGGGAGGAGATATCCATCAAGTCTGCAATGACATTCTCTGGGAAGAGGCCAAAGCACTGATCCTTCCCCAAACAAATCCTTTTCCAGATACTGACTGCTGACCTCAGACCCCAGATTCCTGAGTGCCTAAAGTGACACTCATTACTTAAGTCTCCTCTCAGTGTAACCTATATAAGCACAGACTCCCCCTTTGGCCAGGGGCTCATTTTCCACCAGGAAAGTGGGTCCATCACAGGCACGAGACTGTTCCTGAATAAAGGCTTTTGTTGATCTGTGAAGTTTGCATCTGGCCCAGTCCTTTTGTTTTAACAGTTGTGGCTGTTTCCAGGCAAGTAGGCATAGAAATAACATGGAGAAGGTTTTTGAAGTTGGTGAATGTAATTCTCGGAAAGGAATTCTTGGGAATACAGAGTCTTATTTTCAAGACTTTGCTTAGTATCCCTTTCTGGAAAAAAAAATGTGCGCTTTGTTAAAAATTCAATGTGTTTAGAAACACTTTTTTTGGGAGGGTGGTACTGGGGATTGAACTCAGGCACTCGACAACTGAGCCATGTCCCCACCCCTATTTTATGTTTTATAGACAGGGTCTCACTGAGTTGCTTAGTGTCTCACCCTTGCTGAGGCTGGCTTTGAACTTGTGATCCTCCTGCCTCAGCCTCAGGAGCTGCTGGGATTACAGGTATTAGAAACACTTTTTAAAACCACCTTTTAAAAATTGAAATTCACTTCACCCAGGGGGACTTTGAGAAGTTGGAATTCTGCATGGTCAATTAAAATTCCAGTTCTGATAGTTACTTTTTTGTAACTTCTGCCAGAACTTTCAACATCCTTGAAGTTACTTGGGATAAAGAAAAAGCTATACCTAGTTATAAAAATGCAACTAAATTTGAAAAAAAATAAAACCACATAGTACTATCTCATAAGTTAAAGCTGTCAGCCTATCATTGATATTGTAAGGTTTACAATGTGGCCATTAAATGCAAACTACCTATAGAAAAGCAAAGCAGCAATTTCCCCACAATATACTTGACCATGCAGGCGTAAGTGGCAGAAAAACAGGTAATCAGGTTGAGAAAGGGAAGTTATGCAGATACCTTTAACTAAAGATGTATTCAGGTATATGGTGCCTATACAGGTGCTTCATTAACATGCTAATGAGACAAAGCAAACCTCAGCGTGGTGGTTCTAGTTTTTATTTCTTATTTTTTAAGTTTATTTATTTATTTTTAATTAGTTACACATGACAATACAATGATCTTGACATTTCATACATTTGAATCAAAAGGGGTATAATTTCTCATTTTTATGACTGTACAGGTTGCAGAATCACATTGGTTATACGGCCACGTATATACATACAGTAATAATAATGTCTATTTTATTCTGCTGCCCTTCTATCCCCCCTTCCCCTCCCCTCCCATCACTTCTTTCTACCCAATCTAATGTGACACTTTTTCCTCCTCACAACATCATACATGTATTCTGTATAACAATGAGGGTCTCCTTCCATCTTCCGTGCAATTCTCCTTCTCCCTCCTTTTCCCTCCCACCTCTCTTCCCTATTTAGTGGTAATCTTCTCATGCTCTTCCTCCCTATCCCATTTGAGTCACCCCCCTTATATCAGAGAAGACATTCGGCATTTATTTTTTAGGGATTGGCTAACTTCACTTAGCATAATCTGCTCTAATGCCATCCAGATTCTAGTTTTTAAGCACTAGCTAAAGTCTCTTAGGTATGTGCTTCCATTGTCCCAGACAACTGTTTATCTAAAAGCTCAGCAAGTATTGACAGGCAACCCCATCTTTCATTTGATGCATTCACAGTGAGGTTACAACACAATGGTTTGTCCCAGAGAACTAGGTTTTTAGTAAACCCCAAGTCACCCACTTATTGTGAAGTCAGGGGATTCAGAAAATTTTTTGGATTTTTGTAGGCACTAAAAATTGATTATCTCTGCTTGCAGCCTTACCTAGGTCCCTAAACTACTGTCCCCCTTCCTATGTACACCATTTTCAGTGAGAAACATCCCTTACGATGTTGTAGGGACAAACGAGGCAAGGCACCGAAGATAGCAGGAAAGTTTTATTTGGCTGCAGCCAGGTTCAGAGGGTACAGCCTTTGCTGTAAATCAATCAATCCCCTGAACCCCGAGTTCAGGGAGTTTCAGAGTTTTATACCCAGTGTGTAAGGGGAGGGGCTCAGTAGTTCACAGTCTGCAGAAGTTCACATAAAAGCAGCTTTTGCTTTCACTGTTCTGGGCAAGTTAACTCTTCAAGGACAACACCTGAGAAGGGGAGAGCTTCATCTCCCCTTTCTTTCCTCCCCCTGCCAGCTGTTACCATGGGCCCATTTGTAACTTATCCTAAAAATGTAGACATCTTTGTGAGGTGCAGCTCAAGGCCAGAGGCCTTGTTTGCACATTTCTTCAAAGTACTATACTGGATACTTTTGTGAAAACTAGTAAGGGGGTGTCCAGCACCTGGAGTGCTGGTATCTTCTCAGCCAGTGGCCAAGTAAACAGGGTGACACGAAAATAGGAAGTTTATCTACAGTGGACTCTTTTGCTGACAGTCCTAAAATCAGGCATGGTGAAGAGGGCTTTTCTGTGGAGAAAGGGGGTGCCACTTCAACAAGAGAACTTGTTTAGAAATACCAGTTTGGGGACTTTGACCCCAGACCTCTTAAAGGAGAAGTGGGTGTGGGGCCTAGCAGAGGGTTTTGTAACAAGATCTCAGGGATTCTGAGGCAAGCTCAAGTGTGCGAGTGTGAGATCTAAGTGACAAAGCACTGCCTGCCTGCTTCACGAGATTAAATATTCTTTGTGATGTTGGCATAAAATATTTCAGAAGTATTTAGCTCACCTCTGAGCAGAATCCAGTTTTAAATCAACTGCATTGGGATAAGTTATTTGTAGGTCTGTGGGTTTTGTTCCTTTCCCGAGATTGGCTTGGATCCTAGTCACTGCCACTTTCTGCCCTATGATTTACCTTAAAGTCAGCTGCAGCACAACTGTGAAATCCTAAGTCATTTAGCAGGTTCTACTCTCCTTAGCTCATCCACAGGGGTAGGAGACCCCTCCTAGCCCAGTTTTCTTACAGCCACTGCAACCAGTCACATCCCTCAGTGACTTTGTCATCTGATGCAGCTTCCCCCAAAGGACCCAGCATAATATGTCCAAGTCCTCCGTTTACCAGTAGCGAGAAAAGGAAGCTTTCTAAATTTGAGAAAGCAGCATGGGACACCTGTTCCAATTGCTCTTCAAGCCCCTTCAAGTACATTAGGTACTGTCTGAGCTCACCAGCTGCACGTTCTCCGACTACTCTTTGGGTAGGAAGCAGACTCGGCAGCAGAAAAGCTACTCTAAAGGGTTCAACGTTAACACACGCACTTTCCTCCCAATCTCCTGTAGTTCCTAAGGAGTTACGTTGAAGTGACTTATTGACCTTTATCTTACCAAAAGAGAAAGGTATACGTTTATTGATGAGCAGAGATGCACCGTCAACAGGGATGATTAATGACATGAACACATCTACTTCTGTACCTGTTGCGATGGGCAAACGTGCGACATCTGCAGTTGAGGGGAGAAATAAAGAATGTCCACAATTATGCCCTTTTCAATGCTTTATTCATTCAAAATAAATAAAATCACTTTACAATTTCACTCTATAGGTTCTTAAGAAAATGTCAATCCTTAATGCTGGACACTGCAATAGATGTAATCAATTCAAAGCAAACAATTCTAAGTTAACTTCTAAGCACTACAAACACTATTTATCGTGGCAGACCTATTAAAGACATTCCCTCTGCATGCTAAGCTTAAGTGCTAGGTTTAAAATCTTAAGTCTTAGATCTTATGTTCAGCAGATGCACACTCACTCAGACCACAGTAATCTGGTCAGGAACGGATGGTTCCTATCAGCTTCTCCAGGTGTGGAGTTGACAGCTGGCTAAAGAGACGGGTCGGGTCGTAGGGAGAAGTTGCCTTTCTCACCAGGATCAAGAGGCTGCTGTAGAGTTTGAGATCAGTGAGGATGATGCAGAGGATCAGGCAGATGAGAAGAGCTGAGATGTCAGTCCAGGTCCTCATCAGGCCCTCAGGCATGTGTGCATCAGTATTGGCTGGCTTGAAAGTATAAAAAACGGAACAAATGAATAGACAAAGTTTTGGGGCTTCTGCACACCCCTTTGGTCCTATCAGCTGTTACCAGGTTTCTTAGTGACATTTTACATCTTAGAGAGGACATATGGTCTGATGGTTTCCATCCTGATAGTACCCTGTTTTTTTCAGGGTGGGCAAATGACTTATGACTTCACCCTAACTCGTTATCAGGGTTGTAGAAAGTGACTTGTTTTATCAGGCTATGTCAGATAACATATTGGAGGGTTCTGTGGCTTGCTTGGCGAGACTGTAGGTTTAAGATAGAGTTTTAAAATGGAGTTGCTTAGGCTAAGGCCATCCTCTCAATACCCCAGCCTATACCCACCCTCTCCTCACTCTTCATTAGTATTGGGGAGAACCTTGTTAGGGGACAGAAGAGGATGGTGGGAACATGAGGTTGAGAGAATTCTATGAAGTGGACCCACTCTGTTGACCCCTACATGCTTTCTTTTCTAAGAAATTTACCCGCAGCCCTGCCTGGCCTAAGTAGACAGGATAGATCACATTCCTTGGCAAACTTAACTGCAGGAGAAATACAGTCCCAAGATAATGTTGATGGGAGGAACCCAGTAGACTTTGGTGACCAGATCCTGAGATTCAGTTGAGAATAATTCATTTTAACAAAAGTCTCAAGAATTCATAGTTAAGAATCCAAATTAGAGCTGGGTGTGGTGTTCATGCCTATAATCCCAGTGGCTCAGGAGGCTGAGGCTGGAAGATTGTGAGTTCAAAGCCAGCCTCAGCAATTTAGCGAGGCACTAAGCAACTCAGTGAGACCCCTATCTCAAAATACAGAAGGCTGGAATGTGACTCAGTGGTTAAGTGCCCCCGAGTTCAATTCCCAATAACTGCCCTCCCCCCCCCCAAAAAAAAAAAAAAAAAACAGTACAAATTAGAACCAGTCAGCAAGGGCCAAGGTGACTTTGAATTATCCTGCAGTGGGGACTTGAAATTCTGTCATTTTGCTGTCAAAAGTTGAGAGGTGGACCTGGGCAGGACTCTGGAAACTTCTCTGGGATTCTCAATAAACCTGGAATGCAGGAGAGTCATACTGTCCCCCCTCCTCTGAGGACCCATTTTTTCCTCTTAGTTGTGTACCCTTTTCCCACCCCCCATCCCTTCAATAAACTCATGCCTGTTATTTGGAGCAACAGATCTGGAATCTTTGATCACAAGAATCAGGGGTTCAAAGGCAGGTCTTCACACTGCCTCAATTTCTTGCAGGGCCCCAACTCTAACAACGTGACCTAGGCAACACAGTTTTGAAACATATCCTCCATCTTAAACTACTGTCACCTCAGTCACTGACCCAGAACAACAGTCAGGTGGACCTAATCCCGACAGTAACTTGTAAAGAGAATTGTTACCTGGGACTGAAATATTGAGAAACAATTTGATGTGAAACAGTGATCTTCATAAAGAAGGATGGTGACGACCACAAAAACCCTTTCAACCCCCAGCACCGTCCAAACTGCAAAAATTCCTTCATTTCCCTAAAACTTTCTTAGGCTGTGAGCAGAAGACAGGTTCCAGTTTTCACTGGGCCCCATCTGCAGGTTTGTCAGAAGAAACCTGTTATGTGAAGCTTCCTCACCTATTTCCTCCACCTGAGTCTTCCTTGTGATTAACATCCTCTAAAGAATGAGACTCGGGTTCAAGTGGGAATAACTTGACATTTCCCCTTCATTTAAGAAAAAAAAAGTTTTTTGGTCATAGGTGGACTTTCATTTATATGCAGTGCTAAGAATCAAATCCAGTGCCTCACACGTTAGGCAAGTGCTCTACCACTGACCTACAACACCATCCACCCCCTTCATTACCCGAGGAGGGGTTTCTTTTTGCCAGATTTTATTTTTGTACTAGGGATTGAACCTAGGGGCACTCAACCATTGAGCTCCCTCCCCATCGTTTTTAATGTTTTACTTAGAGGGTCTTGCTAAATTCCTGAGGCTAGCTTTGAACTTGCGATCCTCCTGAGTCACCTAGTTTACAGGCATGCCCCACTGCACTCAGCTCTTTGCTGGATTTTGCCCTTTGGCATGCTGGGCTAGGCTACACATTGTTTTGCTAGAGACACTACCAGTTGTTTAAGGAGGAAAATTTCTAATTCACTGCTCCCACCTGTTAAATCTGCCTCATCTTCGCCTCTTGCCTCCACATCCCCAAATGTTACATTCCTTAACCTTCAATTCAGGAGAGCTCAGAGTTGGCTATTTCAGGTAGCCTTTCCCCCACCCCCGTTGGTGGAAATCTCCAAGACAGATTTCTCTCAAAACTTGCCTTATCCTTCCCAGAAGGGGGAAAATAAGAGTTTTGCCTTCTGGCCATTTTGAGCAAGATTTCGGGAAGGAGAACTTCTTAGAAATATGGCTTTCAACAAAATACTGGATGACGTGATTTTTATAAACTGGGAAAAAGTCTTAACTATCCAAAATCTGAGGCTCTCAAATCTTTACATCTTACGCTACTTTTGAGATGGACCCTACCCAACTCGCATCCCCATTAAAGGGAGGCACCAACTCGAAGGTGGTGGAGGTAGTAGAGTAATGAGACTCTTCACCCGTCACTGGTCAGGCACCCCTTTGAAGGAAGCTGGGAATCCTTGAGTCAGAGGAAAGAATCTGCCCAGGTAAAGCAAGACGGAAAAGGTTAGGACCAAAGTCAGGATAAAGAGATGATTCTCCTTAGCGCCTAGGGAATAAGTATGATCTTAAACAGATTAGGTTGCCAGTACTCAGGTTAAACTGGGATTGACTGGGATGGGGACCCAGTTCAGTGGTAGATCATGCACTTAGCTTGTGTGAGGTCCAGGGCTCAATCTCTGGCACCCCCCACCCCCCACCCCCCACCCCCCACCCCCACCCCCTCCCACCAAAAAAGCTGGAATTAACTTACTTTTGGTCACAAAATTTTAACCACTTTCCAGGCTTTTTAATGCCCTTTCTATTGGTAACTGACCACCCTTTAAAGGAGAGAAATCTGAGAATACCTCAAAGAGCAAAAGTCCATTGAAGAAAAAAAGTGTTGAGTTAGAGTAGCCCAACCAAGACAACAGGTGAACATTGTGAGCTTTGATTAGGGTGACCAAGAATTAAGAGAACAGGGTGGTGGTGCCATACCCGAACTCCCAGCACGTAAGCAGCCTTGATACCCAGCTTAATAGATTCCACCTCATCCACCACGTTAAAAACCCTTGGAAGTTTGCAGCCCCTTTGCCTCCCATACACCCCAATCTTTCTGTAATTTTATGTAATCGAGCTTCAACATCCCCACTCCCCAGGCCTAAGTTCCCTCTAGAATCTGTTTAAAGAACGTCTCTCTAGCAGCTCTCCCCAACACACCTAAACACCTTAGGATGCGCAGGCGTCTGCTGAGCCCTCCTCTTATATCACATTCCAGCTTGTTAGCCAAATCGGTTCAGCTGAGTGAGCAGCGACGTGTTCCCAATCAGCAATCAGCTAGATGAACGCCGAGCTCCCCTGTCTCCTTCTCCTTCCCTCAATATTAATGCCCTAAGATAAATTGTCTTCCACAGTTTAATTTTGAATTTTCTTTTTCTTCTGTGAGGCCAAATTGAACCCAAGGCTTTGTGCATGCTGCATCCCTGGCCCCTCAAGTTTTAAAAATTTTATTGGAGATGAAAATCATAAAACTATATTCTTAGTGTGTTGCTTATTTTAGTTTTTTAAAAAATCTTCTGAGAGGCAAAAATGGCATACTTTAGACCCAACTTGTAATTTGTTGGATATTACTGAGGTTCAGGATTTTTTATGTATTATTTCTTCTTTTGTGAACTTGTGTTCATAGCCTTTGCCAATTTTGAGGTGGTCTTGTCTTTTTTCTATGGGTGCCTAAGTACTCTGTCCATATTATGATTTCTGTCTTCCTGAATATACATATTACTACTATTTTCTCCCATAGGAAGCATGTCCTTTAATTCTGCCTGTGATATTGTACATGAAATAAAGGACTTGGATATTTATTTCATTCTGTTTCCTTTTCCACATTTGGGTTAAATAAAAACCTCTGTTCTACAAGAAGGAACAAGATCTCCTTTCTAAGAGATAATCATTTCATAGCTAATAAAGAGACAAGTAGGTTGGAGGTTAATCTTTCTCTTATTTTATTTGGAAGCCCAAATTCTCATATATAGAACAGAAGCATAACATGTCAAGGTTAATATTTTGTATGTTTGTTTCCATGTTCATTGTTTATCGACTGAGTTTAGCATGCATCACATGCTTTTGTGATTTGCTGAATTTTTAGATAGTTTAATAATTTAAATCTGAATCAGATCTTTTTAAAAAGTGACGCCTTGAGGGTGTATATTCTATCAAATTCCCTCTAATCCTTCAACTTCCAATTTAACCAAACTAATTAATCATTATGTGATTAATACAACCTATTTTTAGGATTCATGACCACATTCCAGTAGCAGTGTTGGGGGGGTCCTACATTAGCTTTGTCTTTGATTTGGACTCTGTCATTCAGTTTTTACAGGCAGAAATCATTGTTCTCAGGACCTGTCAACGTTACAACTCCAACATTATCCCATTTAATAGCTGGGGAAACTGAGGTGCAGAGAGATTATAGGGTAACAGATGAGTTTTTTTTTTTTTTTTTTTGGTAATGGGGATTGAACTCAGGGGCATTCAACTACTGAATCACATCCCCAGCCCTATTTTTTTTTTTTTTTGTATTTTATTTAGAGATAGGGTCTTATTGAGTTGCTTAGGGACTTGCTAAATTGCTGAGGCTAGCTTTGAACTCTTGATCCTCCTGCTTCAGCCTCTAGAGCTGCTGGGATTATAGGCACGTGCCCAGCACCACCAAGGTTTTTAAAAAGAGTCTGCTGTCAAGTATATTTCAGTTTAGAATAGCCCGAAGGTACTTGATTGTGGTTCTTATTTACAGTTGACCGCCCTGACTTCATTTCCACAGAAAGGTTTGGATGTCATCTCAAGTGCTCAGGTATACTTAGTTGTTGTCTAATGATCTAAAGTAGAAAACATACCTTCATGCTAAAGGAAATTGAGCCCTGACATTTTCTTTTTTTAATCGGGAATTAAACTCGGGCACTCAACCACAGAGCCACATCCTCAGCTCTATTTTGTATTTTATTTAGACACAGGGTTTCACTGAGTTGCTTAGCACCTTGCTGTTGCTGAGGCTGGCTTTGAACTCGTGATCCTCCTGCCTCAGCCTCCAGAGCTGATGGGATTACAGGCATGTGTCACTGTGCCTGGCTGAGCCCTGATTTATTGATAGGGCACTCTGGTTCAGGATAGCTTGATAGTACTGAGTTCACATCTCTGGTCCTTATGACCTGGCTTCTTAGTGATGTTTACCTTAACCACAAATCAGTAGTCCCTGAGCTCTTCTAAAGCCATGATTGATTTTGTCATCAACTGTAGCCCTGCCTACACGTTCCCAACAACCTTACTGCCAGGAGGACATAGATTGTCTTCTTTTTCCTTTGATCGTCTGTGTGTTCCTGACATCTCAACTTGCATGAACAAATACCCACCTTGAAAGGTTTCTGTTGTTTTCCTTTATTGCTTGTCTCAGCATTGGGCCTGCTACAAATGCTGGCCTTGGACCTTGGAAGACACACCTGGGACTTGTTCTCCAGCAGCCAGGTTTACCTTGGTGTGGGAGAGTGGGCCTGTTTTGCACCTGATTATTACTTTCCACTGGAGCTCAATTTTTGTTTTCCTTTGGAGCAAAGCCAGAGGAGTAAAGAATTTTAATCATAAAACTAGGGATAACATTGTAAATCTAACTTAGTGACAGCAGATGCTTATGCAGCACTTTCTATATCCTAAGTTCTGCTCTAGGTCTTTACATGCAAGAACTCATTTAGTTCTCAAGAAAGCCCTTGAAGGTTGGTACTGAAGTGCAGAGAGACTATAGGGTAACAGACCAGGTTTGAGATCTAGATGATCAGTGCCACAACCAGGTTTATAACCACTAAATCGTGCTGTGCAACTGTTATTTATTTAGAAGCATTGGAGTCTGACTTTCGTCAGAATAAGAGGAGGCCTATACGGTGATGGCCAAGATATTAGAGTGAATCCCTATGAAATTAGTCCAAAGTAAAATCTGGACTGTATTATGAAATGACCACAACACAAAATATAAACTAGATTTTTTAAGTTTTTAATTTTAGGTGGACAAAATATCTTCATTTTTATTTTTATGTGGTGCTGAGGATTGAACTCAGTGCCTCATGCATGCTAGGCGAGCACTCTACCACTGAGCCACAACCCCAACCCCTGAAGTAGATATTGTTTTAAATATCTTAATACAAGTTCTTTTAATCATCACAACAAGTATATATAAAATGAACCACCATTATCCTTGCTTTACAAATGGATAAACTGAGCCCAGAGAAGTGGAGTAATTAGTTTAAGGACACACAGCTTAAATTGCTTACTAGTGACTCCGTAATTACTCCTAACCAAACCATTTGTCCCCTCTAAAGATTCAAAGTTTTTTTTTTTTCCCCCTCACGTATCATCTCATTTTATTCTTAATAGTACAGCAAACTGTTCAGTATGTCAGGGCTCAATTTCCTTGAGCACGAAGGTATGTTTTCTATTTTAGACCATTAGAAGACAACTAAGAATACCTCAGCTCTTGAGATGAAACTCCAAAAAGGAGTCACGGCAGTCAACTGTTAGCAAGCATCGAAATCCAGGGTTGCAGGGCTTGGGAGGGAACATATGGAGCCCCCAGATGGTCGGGACAAGCTCAGGAAGTAAATAGAAATGCTTCCAACCCAACGGGGAGGAGAGCCAGCGCTCCATATCCATGGCCACACGTGCTCCTGGCTCTGGCCCTCTGTGTGCTGTGCATTTCAAAGGAATTATCGAGGGGCTTCAGGGACTCAAAGTGGGGAAATGAAAGACAACTACATTTGATGTTTTTGACCCGAGGAAGGGTCAAGAGCATGGCTCACCTCTCCTTCCCAGTCTGGAAAACACTGGATCTGAGATGCAGTTCTCATCGGGCGGGGCTGCTATGTATTGCTGAGTACATTGTTGAGTGTACAATGTGCCCAACCATACATGGTGGTCCCGCTTGTATGAAACGCACTTGAAAGAATTCCTTATTGCATAAATCTAATTATAAAACAAATCCACCAAAAATATCTTCAAAATACAGAACAACTTTGCTCCCTTGGCCTTTTGTCAGTTTTATTGCATCATTAAAAATAATGGCTTTGAGATAATTCATATACGGTACCATTAACTCACTTGAAATGTATAGTCAGTGGATTTTAATGTATATTAAAATGTTCAGAATAGGCAAATCCATACAAAGTAGATTGGTGGTTACCTTCAGCTGGGTGGTTGGGGGAAGTGGGGAGTAATTGCCAAGAGTAAGGGTTTCTTTTAGGTATGATGAAATATTCTAGAATTGATTGTGGAGATGGTTGCACCACTCTGAAAAAAATATATACATGTAGTCCTTCTGAGTTGCTTAGGGCCTCACTAAGTTGCTGAGGCTAGCTTTGAACTCAAGATCCTCCTGCCTCAGACCCCAAAGCTGCTGGGATTACAGGAATGTATCACCTAATCCTAATCCTAGTTTTGATTTTATTTCCCTAGTGATGAATCATGTTGGGTGTCTTTGTGGGTGTATAGTCTATTTGCAAATATATCTTCCTTGGAGAAATGTCCACTCTGACACTTTGCTCATTAAAAAAAAATGGGTTATCTGTCTCTTTACTGTTGATCTAGAAGCTCTTTACATATTCTAGATATGTCTCTTATTATATATAAGATTTGCACAAATTTTCTTCCATTCTGTGGGTTGTCTTTTCACTTTCTGATGGCATTCTTTGAAGCCCAAGAGTTTTAAACATTGAATAAGTCAAAAAGTTCTATTTTTTCTTGTATCATTTGTACTTTGGGAGACATATCTAAGATATCATTGCTTTAATACACATCATAAAGACTTGCACCTGTCTTCTTCCAAGAGTTTCATGGTTTTAGCCCTTACCCTTAGCCGTTAGATGATTGCAGTGTGAATGACAACCTCTTCATGTTATATCTCTGTGCAGTGCACATTCTGTGCAACCCTGTATGCCTTAGGAGAACTTAGTACCAAATTGAATCTTTTTATTTGGACAGGGGTACCGGGGTTTGAACTCACGGGCACTCAACCCCTGAGCTACATCCCCAGCCCTATTTTGTATTTTATTTAGAGACAGGGTCTCACTGAGTTGCTCAGTGCCTCGCTAAATTGCTGAGGCTGGCTTTGAACTCGTGATCCTCCTGCCTCAGCCTCCTGAGCCGAGCCGCTGGGATTATAGGGGTGTGTCACTGTGCCTGGCCCAGATCAGATCTTTAGATACTTGTAGTGCGCCTTTTAATGTGCAAGTCACTGCACTTGTCTAAGGGGTCATCTTTGAGGGATGTGCAATTGAAGTAATTTTTTTTTTAGAATTTTAATATTTATTTTTTAGTTTTCGGCCGACACAAACAACATCTTTGTATGTGGTGCTGCGGATCGAACCTGGGCCACATGCATGCCAGGCGAGTGCGCTACTGCTTGAGCCACATCCCCAGCCCGCAGTAAGTAATTTTAACAACTCACGATTGAGCATCTACTGCATGAAAGGTTCTGCTGGGGGCATGGAGATGAATAACACACAGTCCTTGTCCTCAATGGGCTTTGGAGGCAAGATGGACATACTGACACCTTAGTGTATAATTCAGCCATCCTTGAGGGCTGATTTCCATTTCAATGACAAAGTCAGGATCCTTTGCTCAACAATCAGCATCACCTTCTTCCCCTGCTGTCCCCAATGAACACATGATCTAAGCTCAAGCACTACCCTTCTGATCCCTGTGGCTCTGAAGTCACCAGGTTCGCAGCACAGACACAGGCCTGGAGTCAGTTTGGGTATACAGTGGCACCCAAGAGAAATCGTACAGGAGTCAGCCTGCTGTCTGGTCACGGGACATACTCGTGGAGACGTGAGGTTCGACTTGGGCTTCACGGGTCCTCAGACTTGTCTAAGGGCATGGGGTCCATCTTTGAGGGATGTGCAATTGCAGTAACTAATTTTAACAACTCACGAAGGAATATCTACTGCATGGAAGGCTCTCTGGGGGACTAAGATGAATAACACACAGTTATATGGATTGAGGGTTTATGTGATGCTCCCCTGGTATGGGGCCCGGGACACTTACATTCTTATCAGCTGGTGTTAATAGATTCATAAATGAATCTCAGTTTCTTAGTGGGCGGGCCCAGGAATTGGCACCCTGATAATTTCTCAGGTGAGACTCCTATAGCATAAATTCCGAGGACCACATTCTTAACCCTTACTTTTTTAAAAAAAAATGTTATTAGTGCATTATAGTCATCCATAATAGTGTGGTTTGCTTGACATAATCATGCATGCATGGTATATAATTTGCTCCATTTCAGTCCCCAGTATTTCCTCTTCCCTCCTTTCCATCTCTCCCACTCCCTTTCCTCTAATGCCTAACCCTCACTTCTAAATTCTACTACTGTTTGGGCAGAAGCTTCTCCCAGGGGCCTATCAGACTGTGGAGAATGGCTCTGTACTTCCAGAAAAATACAACCGTCCTAAGTTTTCTGACGACCCCCCTTTGCATATTCTTGGTGGTCATAAGTACTAATTGCTGGTTGGAAGACGATGCACTGCTGTCACCTGAAGCCTCCCTCGTGTGCGGCAGCTGAGGGGAATTACAGGTTTCAGCTGATCAGGCTGCGTGGTCAAGGCTTCAAAAGCCCTGGACCAGGAGCCTCTGCTTCTTTAGACAGTGGGGAAGCTGCCTGTGTTGGGAGACCTCTGTGCAAGCCTGCTGCTTGGGGATCTGAGAGGAGAGCTTTAGGATTCTGGGAATTGAGCTCATGGTGGACCATTGGGCCTGTAGGAAAAGCTAGGTCTCAAGGTCAGCTGTGTGTCTGTCTTTGTCGACAGCCGAGTCCCCCGTGTCTTTGGCTTGCTCTCTGGAAAGTAAATTCTCTAAGCTACTGTGCTGAAGAGCCACGGTCTCCTATGTAGCAGGGGGGACAGCAGGGTTCTGAGTCAACTAATGTAGGTTGGTGGGGGTGTCTGAGGAGCCACACCTTAGGGACCAGTAATTCTACAGCTGCCTCAGCGGCGTAACTTTTGGTTTCAAGCTATTCTACATTTAGTTTCTGGGCTTTTCTAAAACTACTGTTTTCAACTCTAAGTGAGATTAAAGCCTCATATCTAACATGAGGTCGTTTCTGGAAAGTTGTAGGGCCTGGGGCAACTTGACCTATGTAGCCTGCCCAGGATAATGGCACTTGAAAGGAGACTGGGCTGTTAACGTATTTCACGGATGCTTGTTTGGGGTTTAGATACAGAAATTTGAACTGTAACAGTCACTAAAAAAGGGAATAAAGTGCTGAGTGTGGTGGCACATACCTGTAATCCCAGTGGCTCAGGAGGCTGAGGCAGGGGGTTGCCAGATTGAAAACTGGCCTAAGCAAACTAACGAGACTGTCTGAAAATAAAACAAAAAAAGGCTGGGGATGTGGCTCAGTGCTGCTGGGTTCAGTCTGACACCAAAAAACAAACTGTGTGGAACATATAGGGCTCACAGGGACTACCCTCGTTGCCCTCCTCCAAGGACGGGCTCATTGGCAATTGAATCACCATGGCAACGTCACCTAGTCACTTAAATTTTAGTTGTGTCCTATGAAGAGGCCAGATGGAAGCTATTTTAGTTGGTAATAATCTCGCAGGTTTGTTTTCAGTTCAGGTGTTGGGTCTTGATTCTGTCTCATGGCTATAAATTATGTGGGGGCAGCCAGGATTGGGTCCTGCCAAATTTTGAGTATTCCAACAAAGATCATGCTGCTTCGGGTACCTGGTCTGGTTGGTTAACTCTTATTTCAAGAAAACTTATTAGCATGGAATACCCCTCTCCACCTTGGCTGTCCATGCAGCCTGCCAAAGCCACAACAGCCCTGTGCTTCTCCAAGTCTACCTTCCCAGCTATGTACACGGCAAAAGTTCACTGGCTCTTTCCCCTCCCTTTCATGGGAGGTCTCTACTGCTCTGAAGGAAATGTTTCATGAGAACCCCCCTTGACATCTAACTGGAGATGTCCTGTGCTTCTTGCCCAGTGTCGGGTGGCTTGTGAGGCAGTACCCAACCCAGGGAATGAAATGAATACAGCATAGGTTTTCCTCTGTCCTTGGAAGGTGGGTCTGAACTCTTTAATGCCAAGTTTGACCTTTACAAAGGATTTTATTTTTAACTAGTTTTTGAGCTACAGTGGATTCTCACTGTGACTTTAAGGAGCAGGCCTCGGTTCCCATGATTGGAGTGTGTTACTTTGAAGTTCAGTGTTGAAGTAGGTACTTGGGTGAGGAATGAGATGCTGGGGTGGGGGTAGCTCAGTGGGAGACACGTCCCTTGCATGCACGGGGCCTGGTTTAAGCTCCAGTGCAAAGGGGGAAGAAAAAAGATTCTGGTATTTGGAGGTGTTCAGAAAATTCCAGGTATCCTTGACAGAACTCTCATCTCTGGATACCACAGCAAATATGTAGACCACTTATGATTGGTTGAAAAGAAATCAAAATATGCTTAAGAATCCTTTACTGAGAAAAATATTACCTAAAACTTGAGTTGAGCACAAGATAAGTGCTTGAAAGGCCAGAGAGAAACTGAGATAAGAGGTTCAGTGATAATCCTGTTTTCCCCTCAAAATAAGTAAATTTTTCCTAATACATGCTTCAACTGATGTTAGAACTTTCCATAATTAATGACAGGCTGCCACGGGGTACTTATCTGATCATATTGCACATTCTATCTCCTCCACTCCTCTGTGGCAAGGTCATGGCCCTGGTCAGTGATCTACTGCAAACCTTCCTTCATAAGGTTGTGAGCTTGTGCTATAGGAGCCGTGGTCCTCTCTGGATTTGGACTTGCAGTTCTTGGTGTAGATGCTCCTGTGTTAACAATCAGACAACTCCTGCAGAGTTAGATGGTAAGGGCCCCACTGGCCGGTCGATTTCGCCACGTCCTTTCCTCTTTCAGAGGTAATCGTTTCCTTCTGGCCACCCTCCAGCTGTGCCTCTATCTACCTGACTTGTCGACACCTGGCACAGTTTCAGAAAACCCTAATGGACCCCTTTATGGTGGAAGAGACCAGGTTGGTCCACTCTTCCATGATCGTTGAATTATTGCTCTTGGCAGAAAGCACTAGACCCTGTTCTTGGCTGGCGTTGGTCCCCTTAAGAACCAGTTGGCACACTTAAATCTAGAGCTTTTGAGTGGCACCTCTATGGGGAGCTTCAGTCTTACCTCTGTCACCTCTTAATTATAACCTTATGAATTATGCATTCTTGAAGATGGTGGATCACTATGTGTGAGATGTATGCTTTTTCTCCATCTGCTTTTCTGTGACATGGAACTGCTAACAATAGGGTTTCTAACTTTCCCTTTACTACTGAGTTGACTCCTTGATATTTCTTTTTCTTTTCTGGGTAGCTGTTATGACCAGCCTCTGTGGCAGGTTGTGGAAAGGAGCTCTTTGCTGACTTCCCTCTCTGCTAGGACTCTGCTGAACACGTTTTCTTTAATCCTTACAACGTGTCTGAAGGGCCTTCACAAAAAAAAGACACAGGGAGGTTTGAATTATCCAGTTATTTTTTTTTATTGCATCCTTCTGAAAATAGTGTTCTCCAAGTAATGTGATCACTATATTTGTATACAAATTACTGTAGTTCTAAAAATGATAGGAAGTGTTAGATGATTATTATAGCATATAAAATGGTAACCAATTTTTTTTTTTGCATTCATCTGTTGCTCAAGAGGTACATTATTGGCATTACTAGTTTCAGATTATTGGACAACTGTCCACCAAGAAGTAGGCTTAAATCCTTGCCATGACTATGTTGGTCCTGAGAAGGCATTTCAGGGACCGTGTTCCATTTAGGTCAAAATTGTAGGTTGAGTGAACCTTGAGCTTTGTTGACTGGTCAAAATGAGAATGCTCCATCTAGGGAGCGGAGGCTTTGGGTCTTGCAGTGAACTGTTGAGTTACTTATTCAATCCCTTAACCCCTGGCTGGCTTATTTACTGAGCACGTATTTCGTGAAAGCCTAGAGCAAGAAAAATTTGACCATCTTGTTCCTGAGATGCTCATGGTCTGAAGGAAGACGAACTTGTAACCAACCGCACTCTAGAAGTAGATTGCGTATTCACTTGTTCTCTCTGTCCCTTTTCCCCTTTAGTATCACAGAAAACCTCCAGGATAAGGACATTTGCTATGCAGGTGTGTTCAAATGCTAGTGCTTACTGGTTGCCCTCCACGAGAGCCAGAAGCTGACACCAGCTAGCAAGAAGTCACTCTCCTAGCAATCAGTTATTTTACCAGCTTGTTTCCTGTGAGTCCCTTACATTTAATCAGAATTTTGAAAAATGAGGCTAAATGTCAGGAGAATCCAAAAGGTGTTTAAGCATCTATTGACCTTTATTTTACACAGATTATTCCCACATATGAGATTTTTTTGGATCTTTTTTGATATTAAGTCCAAATATGAATTGCTTCTTCAAGCAAACATGTTTATTTGTTTTCTGCACATGTTGCATGTGGAGACCTTCAATGTCTCCAGCGTGAAGAGAAGTGGATTAGAAATGAGCATCCCTGTCTCTAGTCTCCTTTGGTCCCTAATTCTAGGAGGCTGTCTTGCTTGGGTTGTGGTGGGATGGCATAGGTCTCATTTTTTTCTAGATTAAAAATCTTACTTTCATTGCCTTTAGCAAATAATGGTCCCTGTTCTAAATTCTCACTGAGGCCTTTCACTCACCAGCTGTGCCTTGCCATCTGGAGCAAAGCCTTTGGGAATAAGTGGCCACCGTGGGAGGAGGCTCAACTAGACGCTTGAAGAGCGCAGTTCCGTGAAAGACAACCAACTGAACAACAAACCCTCTGAAAAAGAACTGGTGGAAAAGACGGATCAAGGACTTAAATAGGGATGATCAATAAATGAGATAAAAAATGGTGTGTGGGCTAGGGGTATAGCTCAGTGGTAGTTTGTCCTGGGTTCGATTTCCAGCACTATACCTGCTTCCCACCAAAAATGTGTTTGCATCATGGAGCAAGAGCCCACCCCCCCCCCAAAAAAAAAATATATATATATATATAAAAACAAGTAGAAATGAGAACAAGACAAAGTAGCAGACATAACAGAAGAATGAGCTGGTGAGGCACAAGTTCAGATGAAGGAACAGAGAAGTAAAGCAAGCGTAAAAGAATACCCCAAGACGTGGAACATGGCCCTAATGTCCGAGAGACAGAAGGGGAAAGGTGGGGGAACACTGGCTAATAAAAGGCTTTGTGTGGTATGACAACCCATAGAGGTGCTGATTGGCTTGCACTGAATTTAGAGAAATTGAAACCAAAATTATAAAATAAAACTTAAGCTTCTCTTAAAGTATACTGAAATACCTCTATTATAGCAATTTTTTCCCACCCTTCCATATGGGTATGATACTTGATGTTGGATGGACAGCATTTCTGATGATCATTTCTTTACCCTGATCCAGATGTGTCTTTAAAATTGCCTCTATAAAAAATGATATTAAGTGATATTTTAAAAATCACAGTGAACCATGTATAACTTCTGAGTTTGGAGAATGTGTATCAGGATCCTGCAAGCCAAGTGTCGTGATTCAAGAGTGATTGGAAATAGGGTTGGGAGAAACCTAGTTTTCCAGTGAAATTAGGTCACCTCCTAACTGGGGTACCTGGGTGTATTTGTGGCTTTTTTTTTTTTTTTTAATCTGGGTAGCCAAGCTTGCTGGCAATGCTGGATAACTTTTTGTTTAAAAATCTTAAATTGCCTGACAAATGCCATGGTGTGACTTTTTTTTTTTTGGGGGGGGGGGTGGTGGTGTCTGTATTTCACAGGCCTTTCAATCTCAGCTTATAGCTGTCATACTGCCCAAGGCTAGCCCTGCCCCCAGCTCACTCCTCACCTACCCTCCTAGCCACCTGCCCACTAGGAGGAGGGAGGCAGAAAAGCTTGAAAAACCATCTAGAAAGAAAAGTAAAACAGCACCCCCCCCAAAAAAAAATTCCACCTAAGGGCCCCTGTCCCCCTCTAAGGGTAAACTACAATTACTGTGACTGTACCAGGGCAAACCAAAGGTTTGCTAAGCAGGTCAGTTTGCAACTCAAGTGTGAACACACCTCACGACCATTTGCAAACTCTAGGTGTCTTCCTTAGGAATCTGGGATTCTCATAAACAAAACAAAATGGTCTGCATTGGGGTCTTCCCTGTCAGATCTTTGGACATTCGTGGCACAAGATGCTTTTCTTTATGGTTGCTCCTGAAAGACTGAATGATTCCGAGCAAGAGCACATGCCCTAGGACAAAAATGAGAACGAGTTCGTGAGTAGACCCAGCACTCGCCCACCATTCTTCCCCAGGCTGGAAGGAAAGTCCCTGCTCGCCTGTCTCCAGAGGCTCCTCAGCCTCCATAGGAGACCATGTGAACCGTGGGGTTGGTGGACTGTCCCCAAATCAGAAGCAAGATTTTGTGTGCACTCCTCTGGTGGGCTCATGTGTTTACCAGATTCCTAGAGGTGTAGGTGAACCCCCAAATGGTTAAAACTACAATTCTGTGTTCTAATGACTTTAAACATGGAAGGAGAGAATGGAAGTCTTTAATTTCATTGACTCTTGCCCTTGCTCAATGGAAGTACTGCTTTCTCTGCCCAGGCTTTCAGCCATGTATATTTGGGGGTCCTTGTGCAGAGCAACCTTGAAAGCCTAGGTGAGGTGGCTTAACCCTGGCGAGGGTGAGTGAAGTTTTATTTTTTATTTTGGTGGGGGTAGTACCAGGGATTGAACTCAATGGCACTGAACCCCTGAACCACATCCCCAGCCCTATTTTGTATTTAGAGATAAGGTCTTACCGTGTTGCTTAGTGCCTCCCTTTTTCTGAGGCTGGGTTGGAATTTGAGATCCTCATACCTCTGCCTCCTGAGCTGCTGGGATTACAACTGTGCACCCACATGCCTGGTGCAAGTGAGGTTTTTAAATGGAGGCACTTGATTGGCATAATGCCCAATCTAGCTCTGCACTATACAGAGAAGCCTTGTGAATGTGAATTATCTTTAGGGATAGATGCTGTTTTCCTCACCTGAGAGGGCGAGAAGTGCCTGGATTCTAGAATGTCGTCCCTTCTCTAAGGAGTCGAAGAAAAAAGGAGGGAGCTTTTTGGTTCTCCTGAGACACCACTAGATGGCGGTGTACCAAAGGCTATTTCCTTCCAGGATGCTGCCAGCCAAGGACTGCACCTTAGTTTTGCTTGCAGCATAAAACTTTTGCCTAAGTTTGGAAGAAGAGTTCTAGGATTGAGCTGAGAATCTCCCTCAACCAACCCCCCCTTCCCACTCCATGTTGCCCCATAATGATTCAAACTAAATGTTTCTTTTTTTTCCTTTTTTTTTTGTTAGTGAATCTCTTAAATGAAGCACACTACCTGCTCCTGTGCCCTGAAGTAATTCTGGGTTTTCATTTGCAGAGCATCTGCAAAGGTGAGATAACTGCATCCTCAGTGTGTTGTGTAACCATTTTGCAGTGAAGGTAAGCCATTTCACCCTAACAATGTCTTTACAAAGTTTTTCTGTGGCCCTCAGATTCTATTGCGTTGAAATCTCGAGAGTACAGAGTTCACAAGCAGGCATAGAAATATTTTATTAGTGAAATCAGGAGTTAAGAACATTATCACTTGTTTTTTGCTCTATTAAATACTTTGTCTTTTTAAAAAATATTTTTTAGTTATAGGTGGATGCAATATCTTTTTATGTGGTGCTGAGGATTGAACCTCCCATTTCAGCCTCCTGAGCTGCTGGGATTAGTAGTTCACTCTTATGCACAATTTGTTTTCCATGATTTTAGTTACTTGCAGTTGATCATGAGATGGAAAATTTCAGAAATCATAAGGTTTAAATAACTTTCACTACTGAATATTATTGTCTTTATTTTTTTCCTATTATTTTTTTGCCTAATTTATAAATGAAATTTTATCATAGTGTGTAGGAAAAAACATACCATCTGTAGAGCCTGGTGTTACTTGAGGTTTCTGACATCCAGGAAGCATCTTGGAATGTAACCCCTCAGAGATAAGGGGACTACTGTATTACAATGAGACCAAAGTTATTTCATTCAACTTAGTTTTTCTTTACTCAGTAGTACTACTTTAATGTCTGTTGCTATTTATGTAGGGCTACAAATGTATTTTTATTGCACCCTTTCCAGTACTTACAAAGATGAGTCTCTTATCTAAAGAGCATCGTATGAAACCATATATAATTCACATACTAAGTGGCTAAACTGGAACTGTGCCCCTTTCATAGGAATTTAAAATGTAAAAAGATTGTTGAGTGATCAGATCCTCTTCCTTCTCATTATGCCTAAGGGAAACATCCTCTGAGTCCTGAGCTGCTTGCTTCCAGAAGAGAAGGAAAGGCCAGGTGTGAATCATTCCTTTCGATGTATGTTCAGGGCACATTGCCATTCCTTTACAGACCTATAGTAGAGTTTTAAGTCAAAAATCAATCTCAATTCTAATGAATCTGTATGTTCCTACTTTGAGGTGCTTATTCATAGTGCCCAGGTAATCAGATGACTTTTTCCAGCTATCCTTTCCTATTGAAACAAGTAATAAGCACGACTATGACTTACATTTTGCATCTACCAGAAAACATGTGCCAACCAATTTTGCAAATACCATGATGAATAGCAAAGTGCTCTCCGTAACTACATATACTTTTATTTGCTATTTCTGTGAAGCAAATGGGCCATTGGACTTTCTACTAAAGCAATGTCTAGAATCCTTAACATTGGCATGGTGTGCTGGTTACGCTTACTTTTGGAATGGCATCTATATTCAAACTCCCATATTTCAACCTGTTATCCTCTGTGATCACCGAGTTGAGGATCATGTCATGATCCCATGTCTTTCTTGCCCCTAAACCCTACTCCCATCCAACCACAGCTATTCCAATACATTTAATAAGGGATCCTTGGGATATGTATGATGTCTTCAATGTATCATGGATTGTGTTCCAATTTGATAGGTGTTTCCACATCATGACTTTTATTCTTTCCATTCAGTGCTTGCTTCAGCTTTATTCATGGCATTTAACTATGGTAATAGGCTGTAAGGTATTTATCTGCTGCACCTGTTTATCTGATCACACGGGAGGGTCACTGTCAGTTAAGGTAATGTCATTGTTTGGTGTTGATTAGGGAAATGCTGGCCTTATAATAAGTCAGTGTCATAAATTCTCTGGAAGACAAAAGTTTGATATTATATACTAATGAAACTATCTGGGTCTAGGTTCTTATTATGGGAAGCATTTTGAAAACACTTTAATATAGGTTTTATTCTAAATTTATTTCCCCTTGTTATAACTTCAGTAAGTTGTATTTTGAACTAAATTTGTACATTTCATTTGGATTGCTTAACTTGGATTTAGGTCTGCTGTTCTGCTATTTGCAGTGTTTTTCTTAATTGTTCCTTTCCTTTGTGTTAAATATTTTGAGTTCCATTTTAGTTTATTTGCTGGCTTTTTGTTGTAGAGGTTGCTCCAGAGATTACAAAATATATCTTTAGTGTTTTATAATCAACTTTGAATTAACATTATACTTTCTCACCTGAAATGTATTTTACAGCCACCTACTTTGATTCCTACCTCATACTTTATGGGGTAGCTCATATAGCCTATATAATTTTGGGTTGTTTTCTCTCCCCAGTACCTCAAAGATGTCATTACACTAACTTTTTGCTTCCACTGTTTTTTTTGAGAAGCCAACAATAATTCCTAGTCTTTCTTTCCTAAATGTAAAGGTTGTTTTTTATCTATTTATCTTGGGGTTTTAATAGCTGCTGCTGATGTGCCTAGTTGTAGTTCACTTGTATTTATCTTGCCTAGGACTCACTAAACTTCTTTGGTCTGTAAATTTGCATTTCTTTACCACATTTGGAAAGCTTAGTTTATTTCTTCAAATATTGTGAGCTCTCTCTATCCTACCTCTTTGTGGGACCCCCAATTACACCTGTTTTAGACATTTTGATATTTTTCCTCAAGGTTTTTGTCACTTCAAATTGGATTTTAAGCCTATCCAATGAAATCTTAAACCCTTCTGATACTGAGAGTAGCATGGTGGGAAGATTTGGCTATGTCAGCGTTTTGTGCAAGAATTTATTGTGTATATTTCACTACATTGCGTGTAACTTATGCCTTAAAAAAAAAAAAAGACAGTGGCTTCTTCCTGCCAATTAAATAAAGTTCACATGCCTTATCTTGGCACTCAAAGCTTTCTACAATAGTTATTGGCATTACTTGTACATGCAAAAAGTTTCTGTGATTGGCAAGTAGATTAGAACAACGTGGCTGGAGAGGGTAGGGGAGCAACTTTCCAAAGGGAGAGAGGTGACCACTTGTGACAAAAATATTAATACACACCCATAGCGTCTTCCCTGACAGCTGCCATGTCCACTGGTCCACCTGTGTTTCCCATGGTACTTTTATGTCACATGTTTGGATGGTGATGTAGAGTGTGTGTGTATGTCCTTTAAATTCTGTCATGGGTTCAATTTAACTGCCTCCCCCCACCATAAAATTTTATTCTGACCAGATTTTAAGCATTGCAAACAACAGATCCTGGCACAGAGATGAGGGGTGTTTAGGGTGTTTCCTAATACTCACATCAAAGCTGAAGTTGGAGGCAAGATGCTCTGATGGATCATAGCGTGGCTGCTTAAAAATCTCTCATTCAGGGTGACCATGATGGACAGCTTTGATTCAAGCACTGGATTGAGCTGTTTCTTGAATTAACAAAATGATTTGTCAGTGCCTGTGTGGAGGTCATTCACATCAGATTCGCCATTTTAGGTCGGGAGCCATTTTATCTAGGGACTCCTAAGTTCTGATTTAGGAGCCATTTTATCTAGAGATCCTGAGGCAATGCTGCCTAGCCTCCCACAAGAACCTGTGCCTGCCAAAGGGTCGACCCCACCCCAGCCCATGACATAACCCCCAAGCGTGCTTGTGAAATTCCTCTTGCGGGCTCTAAAGCTGCCCTGTGAGTGCCCACAGGCTGCTGCCCTCTTCGGAGGGACAGCCTCGTCAGTTTGCTCCCTGCTCTGACAATAAATCTCTCAAGTGGGATTCTGGTGTGTGATGTGGTCCTTGGACTTTGCGTGGACTCTGCAAGTGTCCTTTCAGAGGCCCCCTTACACCTGGCACATGCTCCATGGATATGATAAGGTGAGGGACCCTGCATCATATCGTGGCTCCATCACACCTCTCCTGGGAGGTTCTTGAGGGAGCCCTACACTCAAGGAATCACAGGAGTGGGACAACGGCATGCCACTTCAATTGAGTCTGTAATGTACACTCTCCAGTCCCCCAATACAAAATCTGAAAAGGTCCGACTGGACCGTGAGGCATAAAAGGGTCAAACCTTAAATAAAGCCTCTTCTATGCCCCAAACACAAATCTCAAGGCTCCATTTTCTCCGCCCAACCTCAGGGTAACTAATTCCAAACAATGACGTTGTGTTATATATAGGAAGAGACCAAGGGCTGGTGGGATCTGGGTCTAGCATCCCCTAGGGGTTGTGAAGCATATTTTAGAAATAACTTGAAAGTGATCAAGCTTGGGCAATAATTTCTAATTTTAATGACTATGCTGCATCCCATAATACTAACCTTCTGAGATGCTTGAAATGCTTTGAAAACAGTACCAGGAACGATATCATGAACTCCCTCTGGCCTCCCCCTGACTCCAGGCACAGCTCTAGTGTGCAGTTTGCAGGTGCCAGCACTTCCTGCCTAGAGCACCGTGCCTGCCCAGGGGCTGCTCTTGCCTCCCAGGGGTGTCTCTGGGAACTTGCTTCACAGGGTTCATGTGCAACCTGGATGTAGAGAATGCAGGCCACTCAGCCAGTGGACAATAGAAGCCCATTGTTAATGCTTCTCCCTTTTGTTTCTTAAGCACATGATTCTGGGGTGCAGTTCACCTGATTTTCTAGGTCCAAGTAGGGCTGATCTCAGTGGCTGATGACCAACCTGATGACAATAATGTATCTTTGTTTTAGTCAGCTTTTTTTGCTGCTGTAACAACAAAGACTTGACAAAGAACCATTGTAGAGGAAGAAAAGCTTATTTAGGGGCTCACGGTTACAGAGGTCTCAATCCATTGACAGCTGGCTCCATTCCTCTGGGTTTGAGGTGAGGCAGAACATCCCAGCAGAAGAGTGAGGTGGAGGGAAGCAGCTCAGATAATGATCAAGAAGAAGAGAGGGAGATCTCCACTTGCCAAATACAAATATATACCCCCCAAACCACAGCCCAATGCCCCACCTCTTCCAGCTACACCCTGCATGTTTCCATCACCACTCAATCCTATCAGGTGATTAGTTTGCTGAGTGGGTTAAGGCTCTCATAATCCAATCATCTATCCTCTAAACCTTCTTGCATGTCTCACAGATGAGCTTTTGGGGGACACCACACATCCAGACCATGACACTTGTGATGGCTTTCCCTCTCACCCATATCACACTCTCCTTTCTCTCACTCTGATCCCTGAGAGGCCTTGTCCAGTCAACTGTCTATAGATAAGTACTGCTTTCAGAGGGATAAACTCAAGGTAGGGGGTCATCTGAAATATCTAAAGTAGAGAAACATGTGTTTCTGGCTGGGAAAGTGGCTATTTTGTGTGTTCTTTGTTATTAATCAGAGATGGTGGCTCACTCTTTACCTTCCATACCTGCCAGAGGACTACTTGGAGGCATAGGCCACATCCTTGAGAGAGTTATCATGGCCCATGCTGGAGGAACAATACTTCAAACATGTATTCAAGGCCACCACAAATAGAAGGTACCAAATGGGCAAAGGATGCATGAAATGAGGGGTGTAATTCTGTTTTGGGAGACATTTGAGTACCCCCCCCCTTGTGAAATAACTTTTATCTGTCCCTGGAGGCTGTTGAAAGTCAGATTTTTGGGTTGCAAGTGCTGACTGTCTACCTTAAGCAGGACTTAAAAACAACAATAAAACAAACAGTGCAGGACAGATGAAGACAGGTCTGATGGCTACCCAGGTAGAAACAGTATTCCAAATGACATCATAGAACTAGTTGTCCTAAAGGAAGTGGCCACGTGTTCCAACTGTTGTGCCAGATCCTGGGTTTTGCAGTCATTTAGCCTACTGCAGCTGTCATTAGCCATAGAATACAGCTGCCAGGTCCCTGCTGGCATTTCCATGGTATTTTGGCTGTTCCCAGAGAAATCTCCTCCCCGGGCCACAGAACCCCTAGAGTGGACAATCATTCCACAAATATAAAACAGGCTTTGGCATGGGCAGCAAACAAGAGACCTCTTTGGCCACATTCAGAAACACCATTTAGCGTTACCATGTGGATCCTGACTAGGACTCCAGATGTCATATCCCCTCACTTAACCAAAAGTTCCACTTTTATCTGTTCTATACAATGATGATTTTGTAATCTTGTTTTTAGGATAAGTTTAGAAACCTTTGCCTTATGGAAATAAGCATCGTCAAGTGTTGAGACCATGGAATTGGTACCTACTAAAAGGCTCCCATTTGTTCATGTGTGGCCCAATCATGGCAGGAAGAGGCCCCCTGGTACATTACCAAAACTAAGATCTGGAGCAGCCACGATCTCTGTTGACAGCATGGCCAAGTTTTGATTCTAACCTAGTGCCTTCTCCCTTGTCCCCATAGTAGCTCTAAACAAATGGTTCCGAATGCCACACAAGAGGACTGAAGGTAATAGATGAGCTATTTTAGAGTCTCAAACTTCCAAAACTTTATGGCCCTAGGCCTAGTGATGTGGAGACTTTGCATTTGTTCTTGATGGTCAGATAAACAAAGGTTTTTGGATTTCTTGCAATGATTCTAAATCTGAGGGGATAAAGGCTCCGACAAGCCCAAGGTGCACAGTGGTAGGCTGGATTCTATAGGGGAACAGATGGAGTAGTGGATTTAAATGGTTTCAAGAATTCACCTTCCTGAGGGATGCGGAACTATGTCGATTCTGTTAGAAAGGTTTCTCCAGTAGCCGTGTCCCACCACACCATTATTTGGGCTCTAGCAATGGCCTACTTTCATTGAAGTAGATCTTCTGGCCTTACCTACAGATGCTTAGACCAGTTGACGGAGCCAGTAAGAGCTGTCTCCACACCATTCCCAGTCCTTACCGTGGTCTGCTTTCTCTGCGTTATCCTTTGCCTTCCTAAAAATCTTCCTTTCTTTTCATTTAGGAAGCAAATCCCCTCTATCTGTATCCATAGGTGCAAAGAAAGACCAAAGATACAGAAGGTTCTTCACTTTGACCCTTTGTTAACACTCAACAGAGGTCACTCGTCACAAGGTGACCTTCTCCCGATACCATAAGCTCACATCAATGCTTTCCAGATTCCAGATAAGAGATCAAAATCAAACTTAGTCCTTTGTGAAAGATGCTTTTTCGTAAGCTTAACATGAGGAGTCATCAGAGTAGAGGTGATGTGAATTCTTGAGAGGAAGCCCTGTGCTAATTTAGAATTCTTTGAAGTCTCAGGATTCAAAGTGAACTTGTTTAGGACTGAAAACTTTAAAAATGGAAATAGAGAACAGTGATGGGGCTACCTGGAACCCATGGTTTGGTAGAAGACAGTTGGGTCAGGAAGTACTCCCCATGGGATGCTCCCAGGACAAAGGGTAGGTGGGGGCAAGAACTTAGGTACTAGAGAAAGAACATGGAAGATCTCTCCAGGGAGGCCTGAATGACAGGTTTTTCCACTCCAGCTTCTATCTTCTAGGGCTCTGGGTTGTAACCACTAGCTACATAGGCGATTGGGGACAATGTTAGGCATGTCAGGGTGAAGTGCTGGGTGAACCTACTTCAGTGCTCCGGCATGTAATGACTTCCAGCTTGTCATCAGAGTTGAGTTATAGAACTGATTAATGGCTACTTTGAAAATCAGCACGCAGCATAATACTCAGTTCCCAAATGACAAGGGGGCAGATGCTAAGGCTCTAGGCAATAAAAAAACAGCAAATGTTCCCCTTCTGTGTTTTTAAAAAAAAAAGAGTAGGAGGATGGAGAAGTGACTTGCAAAGATTCGCTGCTCTTGAAAATTTGGTCTTTACCTTAAATCACCCAACTTGATTCCCGTGCTGCCCAGCCTGTAGGGCTTTGGCTTGAAGCTGCCTAGACATCTGAGAAAATGCTTAGCTTCCCGACTGCTGTAAGCCATGGTGGCAAACGTCCCCCTACTGATGGATCATTTCTATACAGGATTTGTTCTGTCACGCCCACAAGTGCCTAGTACAGAGTGTGGCTCGATGTCTATAGCCAACTGTCCACCTGACTCTTCTTTCCTGAGTCAGTTCTTCCAGCAGAGGGCTGGCAACATCACTTGGCAGAAAGAGGGCAGTACTTGTGTACTTTGCTGTTGGCCAGTCATCTATTTCCTAATTTGCCAGGTTCAGCATTTACTTCATCTGTTGATGTGGGGTGTGAATTGGTTTTCTGTTACTGTTAAAAATTACCCAAAATGCAACAGTTTGAAACTTTTTATCTTCGTTTCTAAGGGCCAGGAACCTAGGAGTGGCTTATGGGCTGTGGTTCAGAATTCCACTTGAGATTGCATCAAGCTGTCACCTAGACTTATCTCAAGCCTCTATGGAGGATGAAGAATCTGTTTCCACCATCACCCATGTGGTTGTTGGTCTGAGGGTCTCAGCCATGTGCTGATGGTTGTCAGGAACCTTTACTACCTCACTGCTGGGGTCTCTGTCTCTGCTAAAATTGTTCACACATGGAGACTGGCTTCTCCCAGAGTGAGCATCAAAGAGCTGGGTTTTTTTTTTTTTTTTTTTTTTTTTTTTTTTAAATAACCTGGTCCTAAAAGTAACTGACATCACTTTTGCCATGATATTGGTCACACACAGAGACCAATACTGTTACACTGTGGAGTGTCTACACTAGGGCACAAATACCAAGAAGGGGAGAATTGGGGGGTTGTCTTAGGGACTGCCTATCATAGTGACCATTCAAGAGGAGTTAGGCTCAGATCTTCATCTTTAATCCTTCTCTAGAGAATCCAGGTTCAACCTCAGTCCACCCAGATTCATGAAAAATAATTTATTTTGAGCCTCCATTCTTCTGAGTCTTAGGAAATTTCGACTACACTTTCCTGGGGAGCTAAGGTATTGGGAAGGATCTCCCTGAGTTTGAAGAACTTGTCTCCTCATTTTCCCATTATGGCATCGTGGGGCCTCTGCTTATAGGCTGCAGTGGGGAAGTATCTGGGCAGCCATAGAGAATCTCAAGTGCTTGGATGCACCATGGCAGGTGGGTCCTCTCTGGCGTTGGGATACTTTCTGGGTTGCTCTTCCTGGGAGGATATAAGGAGCAGGCTTCTCCTGCCTTGGGCCTTCAGACTTTTATGATTGTTTTATTTTCATTGTCTGGAAAAAGCTCTTCCTAGGGTAGTCTCAGTTATTGCTTTTGAATTGCTATTCATCTTCACCTTCAGCATCTCTAGAAAAGCCAGATGCAACCTCAGTCCATAAACCCAAGTGTATGAAAAATCAACTTTTGAGTCTCCATTCTACTGGGTTTTAGGAAACTTGAGCTTCATTCTTTCTTGGGGGAGCCAAAGTATTGGGAGGGGATCCCCTCTCCCACTTTTTTTTTTTTTGGTACCAGGGATTGAACCCAGGGGTGCTTAACCACTGAACCATATCCCCAGGTTTTTTTTTTTTTTTTTTAAAAACTTATTTAAAAACAATGTCTCAGAGTTGCTTATGGGCCTTGCTGAGTTGCTGAGACTGGCTTTGTACTCATGATCCCCCTGCTTTAGCCTCCTGAGCCACTGGGATTATAGGTGTGCCCCACCATGCCTGGCTAGGGATCCAAATTTTTTGACCAGAATACCTTTCTTGAGGATTCTACCCTTATCTTCATGGGTTTAGAGTTAAGGCTTAAGCCCTGTGGATTCCCAGGTTTCTTGTGACTCCAACTTCAGGGCAAGGAGCACAGGGATGCCTGTATTTCTTTCTTTCTTTTCTTTTTTTGGTATTAGGGATTGAACTTAGGGGCATTCAACCATTGAGCCACATCCCCAGCCTTATTTTGTATTTTATTTAGACAGAGTCTCACTGAGTTGCCTAGTCCCTGGCTTTTGCTGAGGCTGGCTTTGAACTCACAATCCTCCTGTCTCAGCCTCCCAAGCTGCTGGGTTTATAGGTGTGCGCCACCGTGCCTGGTGCCTGTATTCCTGAAAGGTGAACATAAATGAAGCAAAAAAGCAGATGAAGCATCCTGTCACACCAGCATGCTTCCTGTGCTCTAGTTGACTGGACTCCAAGCTGCCTGTTGACCCACTTCATGAATTTGTTGTGCTGTCCCCACGTCTGGCAGGTGAACACACACCTACCTATAACTGAGTCTCATCTTTTACACATTGTCTTAAGACCCATCTTTTTTTTTATATATTTTTTAGTTTTTTTGGCGGACACAACATCTTTGTGTTTTTTGTTTTTTTTTTAATGTGGTGCTGAGGATCGAACCTGGGCCGCACGCATGCCAGGCAAGCGCGCTACCACTTGAGCCACATCCCCAGCCCAAGACCCATCTTTTCTGATCCCTTTCCTGACCTCAAGCTTGGGAGGCCACAATTCCTCATTATGCACTTTACAGCGCTCCCTTGGTCTCTAACTTGCTCAATGTCAATTTAGAGGTCACAGATAGCTGGCTTGTTTGCTGAATTTGCCTAAAGATAGAATTCATGTCATTTTTTCCCATCTATATTAGGTGTCAATTAAAAAAATGGTGCCTTCACATAAAACATCACTCTGGTTTGTACTGAAAAAGTTGTATATGGTCATCGCAGACCTATATCCCTTTGGAACAGGAACTGGCTGGTGCTGAGCACCAGCTGCCCTCTTTAATGGGTCCTGCCTCTGCCTGCTTTGCTCTTCGTCACCTGCTAGACCTGTGTATGACTCCTGCTCTAGTTTCCTGTGTAGTTAACTCATCTCTCAAAGCCCAATTGCCCTGCATGCCCTTCTTTTCAATTTAATGATTGCTTAGCCCAGTGGGATGAAGTGGATAGAAAAGAAGAAAATGAAAACTGTCACCTACATATGGAAAATTGTAATAGTCAGCAAGTTTCATCCAGAATCCAAGGGATAAGTAAGCAAGTCTGTGTGATGGAAAATGTCCAATTTATCACTGGTTTATAGCTAATCACAAGCAATACTTTTCCTTATTTGTCTTGATACGTGCATATTGTAACTTGTTTGCATGAGGTGGAAAGCTTCCGTTAGAAGTTCACTGTACTCTCCAGTATGGATCTGATGAGGGAAGCAAGTGCAAAGGTACTGGGGCAAGAGTAGAGGAGGGAGAAAGTAGCAGGAGATGAGGTCGATGTGCTCATAAGAGAGGGGTGATCGGGCAGGTGACAGGAAGTGGTTATATTTTGAATTTGCCACCTGATTGGCATTTGCCTGGGCCCTGTCTGAATGAGGTTCCTCTATCCTTTCTGTACGATGGAGTGGTATAGAGGCTCTGGAAGTTTACTTTGAGAACACTCCCAGAGGAACATGGAAACTACCTGCTTACCTGTCATTCCATTAGCAGAGCCCAAATGTAGGCCTTGACACCCACAGTGCAGAATTGGGATGGCCTTTGTGCCCAGCACCCTCAGGAAGATGCAAGAGTTCTGGGACTTATCCAGTGGAGGGGGCTCTTTCCCCATCCCTCTGGTTACACCTGGCAACCTGGCAATGGTCTAGTAACCCATTTTCTTGATTCACAGCCCTCAATTTCCTCCTACCCTGTTCTTTCTGTGCCTTCTGGCTTCTGTTTGTGACATCCCTCTGTCTAGAATGGCTCCAGTCTGAGCCGGTTTGACTTTGGGAGGCTGTTTTGCAAACCAAAATGAAGAGCCTGCTTTGACATGGCTGAAAGGAACACCCGTGAGCGAGCTTCAACAGCGGCAGTTGCTTCATTCAATCCCCGGATACAACACATGCTCCAAATAGAGCCACACATGCCCAGCATCGCGGGCCTTTCCTCCCAGCCACCCAGCAAGAGGCCATTTAATCTCAATTGCTCCCCACAGCGTGGGCCAATTAGAGAGGAAGCCAGCAGGGCAAGGATCACTGGCGAATCTTTTGAGGGAAGGAGACCCCAGGGCTGCCTCGCCAAAGGCTCTCCCCCTCCATTCACACGCTGTGCAAGAATGCAAACCACGCGGCTGCCAGTTGGATGGAGGGCTGCCCCAGAAACGGGAGCTGAGATTCGGTCCAGATGGCAGCGAGAGTGGCAGCGCCACAGAATAGTATCCCCAGGGCTCGAAACTTCCAAAATGAGATTTACAGTTCTGGCCCGCCCCCTTTCGGGGGGAAACACCTGCTCCAGCAGCTCCGGAACGGCCTCTTATTGTCGACTTCTGTGCTGGGATCAGATTTTTTTTTGCAGCTAACTAGTGCCTGGTGTGAAATCAAAGCTATTTTGAGGTGGGAGGAGTTCTCAACCTTTCCTCTTTTGAATTTTGTGTCTTGATTAATTTCTCCTTAAGCCTTTATTTCCAGGTTCCTTCCACAATTCCTCCCCCTGCTCTAGCTTCCTTTCCTCTAAATTTTCAGAATGTGCAGACCGAACCAGGGCTTTAACAGTGGTTTCCAGTTCCTCCTGCCCAGCCCAATCATCCAGGGCACATAAGGGGCTGGACCAGTTCCCAGGCCACTTAACTCAATTTCTAGGGGCAACGCCCTGGCCGAGGAAGGCAAGTTACCCAGCAGATTCTAACATGCAGCCAAGGTTCAGAACCATTAGCCATATGTATAGAAGTGATGCTAAAAGTTGGACTGTTCTGATCAACAGAGGTCAGCTTGATGCCTTACCTGCATGTCTCTAGAAGTGGGATTTGGTCCCAGAGACAAGCATTGAGGCATCAAATTATTTTTTCTTGGCTTTTTTCTATTATACAAATGATAGAAGTTTATCGAAGATGATTTTGGAGATAGAAAAATCTACAGCCACTCAGAATTGGGTTACTATTTTGGTGTAGGTTTTAATGTATATTTCTTCTTATTTTAATGTACATGGACAAATTAAAAATGGAATCAACTATACATAATAATACTTTTAATATCACAAGTCCCTTTTTATGTGAATATACTATATGACATAACTTTAATCAATGGTTTTGTTTAATCAGTCTATCAATGGATTTTTGGGCTACTGTTTTTTTTGTTATGGTAAACACCGTGATGGAGGGGAGTGGAGGGAGGGGTAGGACTGTGGGGATGGGAAGGACGGTAGATTGAACCGACATCATTATCCCATATACATGAATGACTACACTACTGGAGTGACCCTCTACCTTGAACAGCCAGAGGAATGAGAAGTTGTACTCTATTTGCATACAATATGTCAAAATGCATTCCACTGTCATATATAACTAATTAGAACAAATTAAAAAAAACATGATGTCTACTCTTGTAGCTAAATCTTTGCTCACATGCATGGGATTGGTCTGGTCTTTTCTCTGTAGTCTTGGGTCTTCTTGTCTCATGACTTTAACATTGTAAGTGCTAACACTCTAAAATTTATGCACATTTCAAATAGCTTTTGTTCAAGAGAAGCTGTTAACGGTGTCCTTCTGGCTGCCCCAACCTCCTTTTCTATCTATCCTCCTCCCCTACATTTGCTTTTCTTTTAAGCTGGAATCGTACATCACCCTTGTTCTTTCTTTCTCCCAGAACAGAGCCTCTCCTCTCCATTGAATTGACAGTAATGCATATTTAATCTTCACATTGTCCTAAATCTATCTACATCTTTCCATTTTCCCATCTCCTAGTCAATTGGTCCTCATTTCTCATTAACTAAACTTTTTACTTGACATCTATCTCTTCTTCACAGTACAGCCATGTTGCATATTTAGGCCCAAGTCATTTACGGCATTTCTGACCTCTGAAGAGTCTCAATGGCTTTCTTGGACCTTCTAGCATAAAATTCAGGATACCTTATGATCTAAGGCCCTGCTATCTTGCCGATCTCTTCATTCTACATCTCCCTTGATGCCTGTCTCTAGACACACTTGTATTCTTCCTGCTGTTACACATGCTAACTCCTCTCCCACCTTGGGACTGGATGCTTGCAGCACAGTGTCCACCTGGTGTCAGAAGCCAGGCAGATGTGAAGTTCATGTTTCTTGTCATGAGAAAGTTCTTTGATCTAGGGTCTTGTTTCTTTGCCCAAGAAAGAGTGGCAGGTTAATTTATTAGCTTGCAAGTAGGATAACATCTCAAAACCTTCATTATCGATACTATCTACTTCTACCTCCTAGGGGATCAAGTGTGCTTGGTTGCTCATTGAACACATCACTATTGAACAGATCTGGTAATTCCTAATGTACCATAGTTTCCCCCTCCCCCCTTTCCCTCAGTACTCACTTTCAACTGAGCATTAAGCAGCACTGCATTAAGAAATTTTAGCTTTAGTGAGATAAATGGGAGAAGCAGGAGTGATAAATTCTGATAAAGTTCCTATTTGGCTTATGTGTAAAGTGGGTGGCTCCTGGAGATGTTGGCTGTCCATGGCTTCTCACCAAGCTAGACACAGGAAAACTATTTAGGAAGTCCAACAGACTGAGAAAGCATTAGCTTGCTTTCCTATATGAATTTTGAAAGGAAGCCAGACACAATTCCCTTTCTGATGGAAAGGGATGTAGTATGCATTTGCCGCTTTTTGCCAAGGGTGCCTGAATTCTCCAATATCTGCTCTTAACCTGTGAGAAGAGATTTGGATTTGAGTACCATCAAAAGTAAGTTGTTTTTTCACATTGACATTCTGATGACCTTCATCAGAAGAAATAAGGAAGAATGAACTTTTAATAGTGTACATGATCAGAAGATAGTTAATTAACTTGGCTAAAATGCAAGGTTCAATCAGTTTAAATTTGGGGTTGGAATAACTTGGGCCAAGACTGTGCAGAAATTATCACTTGGGGTGCTATTTCAGTTACTTGGAATTTAAATATACTTTTTCCTCCCTCAAAGGCGACACGTGCTGGATAGTGACTCACCTTATGGGTCTAGACTGACTGAATGCTGCCCAGCGGCCCCTTTGTATGGATTCCCCTTCTTTGGCTAGTATTCCTCTTCCTCCTCCCGGAGAATGCACAAAGGGGAAGATCCAGACTACCGGGGGCCAGGATGGCCGAATCCAGAGATTCAGGTTTATTGTCTGGTTTGAGATAATGAAGGGACAAAGGAGAAATTGTGACAAATGGGAGTGGGGCGCACAAATGGACAGCAATACTGGGAAAGGATATAATGTCACTGTTTTCTCAAGATAGCATCTTGGAGCAGGAGAAGAATGCTTAGATAAATGTGGTGCCATGGCAGATGCTGAGAGAAACCCCTGGATCTGCTTTCTCTTTATAAAGAGACTTGAGCTGAAGCCAGAATAAAATTCTACCAGGTTGATTTTTGGGAGGAAAAAAGAGAAAATATAAAAAGTTATCACCCATCAGTACCTCTTTGAACAATTTGAATAATAGGCTGGATTATCATTATTCTATTTTTTTTTGATTGTAAACAGTGGTTCCTTTTTGAAGCCCTTTCCTTTTAGCTGGGATGGATATATTGTCCTGTTGTGCCTGGCCAATGAGGATTATATGCTGTTCTATACATGCATGTCATCCAAAACCGGTGATTAAGTAATGAGAATTGACAATGATGTGCAGGTACCCTGCAGAATCAGGTTGGTTATATATACTTGAGAGGCTACTTGGCATAAAGCTGTAGGGTACTAGGGGTGATGGCTTACCTGAGCTGAAGTTATTTGGACTCACTCGTTCTGTCTCCAGTGAGCACATGTTTTCCAAATTCATGATGTCTAGGACTCTAGAAGCTGTGCCTGGGAGTCCCAGGATCTCTGCTTCGCCATTACAGTGGTGTGCTAGGATATTTACTGTCCTCTGTCCTTTAGCAAAAATTTGGTCCTGGGAGAGGTCTATTGTGTTTCATGAGTTTGTCTACCTGAACTCAAATCGATGTGGCTTGTAAAGCACAGTGTTATTGCCATTATCTTAACATTATTTATTCTTAGTCACAGTGTTTAATTCATAGCCATAATGAAACACTGGTGGAAAGTAGTTCGTACAAGAAATATTGCTCTTGAAATGTATGTAAGAAATGGCAATTTCTCAAGTTAGCTTCGAGACACTTTTGGATTCAGAAGTTGCATTTATCTGATCAAGATCTTTATACAGCAGATCAACATTTCTCTCTAAAGCAACCAGTGCTAAAGAAAATATGGTGAAAATTACTCCAAATTGGCTTTCTTTTTATTGGAAATAAATACTATCCACATCTGTAATGTGTTATTTGTAGAGAAATGACTGCAAATAGCATCCTGAAACTTTCTCCCTAATCTTGTCATTTAACAAAAATCATGATGGTGGGAATAAATATGTATTTTTGTCTTTGTTCCCAAAAATATATACTTGGTCTTGTGTTCCTGGTACACAGCTGCTAAAATATGGTGGCATTGCCCTAAGTGATAAGTGTCTCTGGTATGCTAATGAGATAACACTTTGCCTAGTGGCTTTTTAGATAGCTTCAGGATGAGTGCTAGTTACCAGAGAGACCAACCACATGATTAGAGGGATAGAACTCTGCCCCATCGCAGAAACTTGGGTCCAGTGATTTCATCAGTCATGTCTGTGTAAAGTGATCTTCCTAAAGCCCCTAAATGACAGGGTTTGATGAGTTTTTCAGGTTGGTGAATGTATCCACATGTTAAGAGGATGGTCAACTCAAGTTCATGAGGACAGAAGCTGCTGTGCTCAGGGCATAAGGTTTGATTCTTCTGTATCTGTTTTTTAAATTTTTTATACCTTTTATTTATTTCTGTGGTGCTGAGGATTAAACCTAGGGCCTTGCAAGTGCTAGGTGAACGCTCTACCACTAAGCTACAACCCCAGCCCCTGTGTATCTGTTCTTCTATTGAGTTTCGTCACGTGTTTTCATGATGTTAGTTACCCTTTGGTTTCTATGAGAGGACTCCTTTAAGTATTTTCTTAGGGGCTTGTCTGGTGATGATGAATTTGTTTCTGCTTATCGGGGTTAAAGGCTTTATTTCTACATTTTCAAAAGATAATTTTGTAGGATAAAATACTCTTGGTTGATAGCTTTTTTTTTTTTTTTTTAAAAAGTAATTTGAATATAGAATAGCATTGTCTTCTGGTTTGTAAGATTTCTTCTAAGAAATCTGCTATAAATCTCAAGGGTATTCCCTGAGATGTGACCTGATGCTTTTCTCTCTTGATGCTTTGAGGATTCTCTTGTACTTTTGACTATGCTATGCTTTGGTGGAAAATCTATTTTGGCTAAATCTAGTTGAGGCCCTTTGGGTTTCTCTCATCTGGATGTATATTTCTTATTGAAGATTTGGAAAGATTGAAATGTTAATTCCTTCAGAGCCCTTCTTCCACCCTTATCAAGAACCTGCCCCTGCTCCAACCTGTTGCCAAGGTAACCTGTCCTAGGAATTGCCCCTCCCTACAGGGAGATATAAGGTTTTTAATGTGTCCTTGGCTGCACCATCCTGCCCTTCCCCCTTCAGCCCACCTGTTTCCCACCTTTTGGCCATCCCATGGAGCATTCCTGGGCCTAGTCACATAGGTAGGAAGGGAGAGGTAAGGGGAGGAGGGCAGAACAAAGGAATCTTAGGACATATAAAAAGGGGGAGCACCTTGCTTCTGGGGATACCAGGATACCAGCTATAGCCTCTTTTTCCCTGGGAGAAGTATGTTACCCTTTTTTAAATAAACCCTGCTTTATATGCTTGTCTTGGTGTGCTTCTCTAATGCTCAGACCTCAACATTTGAGGAAGCAGAACTTAACCGGAGTAGTGGCCAGGGATAAAGTATAAAGCCAAAGTCATACCACCAGTGACCTACTTCTTCCAATCACAGCCTACCCTTATATTTACCACCCAGCTAATCCATACAAGTGGATTAGTCCACTGATGAGGTTACAGTTCTCATAACCTAATCCTTTCACCACTGAACATGCTTGCATTGTCTCACACATGAGCTTTTGGGGGACACTTTACATGTAAACTATATGAATTTCTGATACATTTCTTATTATGAATTGTTTTCGTATTTCTTTATTGTTTATTTGTATTGCATCTGAGTTTCCTTAAGATCATTATTTTGAATTCTTTAAACATTTCATAGATTTACTTCAAATTGGGATCTATATCTGGAGAAGTATTGTTCTCCTTTGGAGGTATCCTGTTTCTTGTGTCTCTATATTGATGTCTGCACATCTGGCGTAACATTTTCCTATCAATTTGATGAAGTAGCTATTGTAGGAAAATTTCTCATTTGGATGAGATTTCCATTGGATAAGTGCTTTTGGGTTTGGTTTTAGGGGAGCTCAAAAGTTTAGTTTGTGTGATTTCTTTTACTTTGTCAGTACTAAGAGTGCCCAAATAGTCTAGACTGTAGCAGTTCATAAAGGATATAGGATTCTAAAGCAGTGGACATAAAATTCTAAAGATGTGTGTCCTGAGGATCCATGAAATTGAGCACTGATGATACTGTGGCTTGAAGTGGCAGCTGCTACCTTCTTGATAGTGTGGGATCTGACGAGGACTATACCTGATTCCTTCAGGGCAAACACAGGTGACGCCAATGCCTGCATTGACAACTATGATTCTTGAACCAGGGGATGTGAGGAAGACATTCCCCAGGTCCTGTATGATAATCACAGGCAATCCTAGGGTCTGTGGCACCAGTAACTATGGGTTGATGTTGTGGAACACGAAGGGGACATTCTCTAGATTCCATGGGGGCAACTGTGGTTGGTGCTGGGGCTTGTAGTGCTCTTTGCCACATTCCCACTGTGGGACCCAGATGATAACCTTCTCCAGGTCCTAAAGGACAAGCACAAGCTATCCCAGGGCATTTGGAACTAGCAGCTAAGGTCTCAAGTCCATGGACTGTGGAGAACTTCCCTAGGTCCTCTGGGGCATGTGAAGGTAACATGTTGACTTGTGGCACTGGTGTACATGCTTCTGGAGGTATAGGATGTGTAGATCCCACTAGCTGAGCACAGTTGGTAATAGGGCTTGTGGCTTTAGTATTTATGGTCCTGGAGTTGCAGAGAATATCCCTAGGTCACATGGGGTAAATTTTGTGGCATTGGTAACCACAATTCTGGAGCTATAGGACACAGATGAGACCCTTTCCTGTTGCCCAGGGATAAGAGTGGGTGAGTCTTTTGGCACTAGCAGCTACAGGTCCAGATCATTGGCTAAGAAGGAGACCTGACCTAGTCTCAGCTGGATGAGTGCAGGCAAAGCTGGGGCTTAGGGCTGCTGAAGTTCTTGGAAGTGGTTGGGACCTTCCCCAGCTCCTGTGGATAGATGCAGGTGAAGCTGAGATTTTGCACCTATAGTCCCAAGTGTGGGAGGCCATCCTCACACATGATTTGAGTTACCTCCCTGGCTGGGCGAGAGGCGCTTAGGCACATACTGTGTCCAGAGCTTTCCCCACCCTTCTCAGGTCTGAGGGCTTGTCTGTGTGGAGGTGTGTGAAAGAGCCAATCGTTGCCCCTGACCTTGGGATGTTACCCCCCTTAATCTTCATTGGATGAGATTTTCCCCAGAAATTTTTTGTTCCCTATAAAAGTCCACTCTCTGGCGTGTTCTCTCTCTCTCTCTCTCTCTCTCTCTCTCTCTCTCTCTCTCTTCAGTAAACCTCACTACCATAATAGGTGGCTGGAGCCTGGAGCTAGGAGGAGCTGTCCTGGAGCTGGTCTAAAGGTAATTAGAGTCTTGCCTCTTTAAATCAAAACTCCCTAGAGATTTCTCAGGAACCTTCATTCATGAAGCTGGTACTGGTTGCAGGCTAAACCCAAGGTTGTGGGTTGGCCAGGAGACCTTCTCAAGTGCCTGCTGGGGGAGTGCAAGTGAGGGTGGGGATTGAGGCCACTTCTAGTCACATTCCTAGAGCTGTGGGTGGTAGCTGGAATCTTTCCCAGCTCCTCATGGATAGGTGTGAGTGAAGGCTGCACTTGGTGCCAGTCGTTACACGGCCAGCACTGTGGACTGGGGGAGAGACCCCTCCAAATTCCTGTGCAGCAAGTACATGGGGGACTCAGGCTTGTGGCTGTGGCAGCCATTGGTCCTAAAGCTGCAGGACTCTGAGGGGCTGGTCCAAGGCGTCTGGCAGTGTCAGGGTGCTGCCTACCATCCCCTAAGTCAAGATGGCATCTAGCAACTGGCTGTGGTTGTAACTTGAGTTTTGGGGGTTAGGGGGAGGCTCAAGGTGAGCTCCATCTTTGGAGTAGAGCACTCACTCTTAAATCAGGCAGCTTCCCAAACTGGGTTTAAAGCTGGTTAAGGAATGTGGAATTCTCTTGCAGTTGGACTTCTGGTTTGTTGCTGTAATTGGGGTTGCTGAAATTTTCCTGCTTACCTCTTTCTGGCAATTTGGGACTGTACCCTCACCTCTTAAAGTTGCAATTTGCTTTCTTCTCTAGATCGATCACTTCTTTGCTGATTTCCAGAGTTCTCCCTCAATTACCATCTTTGAAATGTGTTTTTTTTTTTCTGTTGTTGTCCTGGTTTGTCTATGCTATATTTTTTTATTAAGTTTAAACCATGAAATAGAATGTGGGGTAGTACAGATGCAATCTGGGATAATGGGAATGGTTTGTAACTATATTACTTACATATTACTCTATAATAACAGTTGAGAATTAACAGCTTAAAGCATCAAGCCCAATGATCTCAATTTCTAAGAATTAGAAATCTGGGAACAGCTTAGCTAGCAGACTCTGGTTTAGTCTTTCATAAGGTTGCAGCAAGTTGTGGGCTAAGACTGGAGTCATCAAAAGGATCAACTGGGGCTAGAAGGGCCTGCTCTGTGGTTCTTGGAAATTTTCAGTTCTTCACTGGCTACCAGCAGGAAGCTTCCATTTCTCAGCATGTGGGCCTCTCTACAAGTCTGCTCACATCATGGCAGCTTGCCTCCCTCAGTGACAGATCTGAGAAGGTGGGTTGGGTGAGAAGGAGAAAGTAAACTTGGGGAAGGAGAACAAAATGAGAATGTACCCAAGATGGACGCCTCAGTCTTTTTCTAATCCTAAACTTAACTATATTGGTTTGTTTTTTTCATTACTATAATGAAATACCTGAGGCAGGCCAACTTTATAAAGAAAATAGGTTTATTTACTTCAGTTTTGGAGATTGAAAATCCAAATAAGATTGTGCAGTTTCCTGCAAAGGCTTCCTTCCCTTGACTATCATCCCATGAAGGATAGCAATGGTAGGAACATGTATGGGAGGAAGAGGTCACATCTCAAATCGGGAAGCTAGAGAGACTAGCTTGAGAATGGCTGTGTGGGGTCCCATAATCCCTTCCTAGGGTACATCCCCAGTAATCTACAGATGTTTCTGCAGGCTCTACTTCTGCACTGAGGAATAAGCCTTCAGCATATGAACATTGGAGGGATAAATTTAAACCACATCCAAAACATAATTGTGACATCTCATTATTTTTGCCATATTCATTATAAACAAATTACTAAGTTCAGGTATGGGGAGGGGAATTAAGCTTCACCTCCTGATGGGGAGGGGTCTCAAAGAATTGTGGGTACACTTCAAATGTGTAGATTTAAGGCACTGGGAGTTCAACTTTTACTGAGTAAGATCAGAGAGATCACATGGTCTTAATTGAAGGAGGGACATTTAAATAAGTGTTTAAAATGCAGAGTTTTCCAACTGTATATTTAAGGCATCTGACCCACAGAACACTAGAAAGTGATAAATGCTTGGTCTCCTCATTGCGGACCAAGAGGAGAATCTAGAAAACAACAAAAGGAAAATTTGTATGAAAAAATTTAAACATTTGTGTGCTAAAATACATAGTTAATAGCTTAAAAATATTTGCAATGAGATAAAGAGAAATCTGTTATATATGTATATAAAGAGCTCGTAAAAACTGACAATAGACAATCTGCTAGAAAATAAGCAAAGAGCATTGAATCAGGAACGTGTTTGCTGGTGACAGATACCTGTGGTGGCTTCAAGACTTGAGGGTTTGTTTGCTTTCATAATAGGTGCAAAGGGAGGAAGTTGCTGGCATGGGTTCAGGGCTGAGGTATTGCATTCACTTGGCCTTTCCTCATAGTTACCTAGGCTGCAAGAACACCACACAAAGTATGCACATTCTTCGCTTCCAGAAGCGCAAGAAAAGGGCAAAAAAATGTTCTGCCGAAAGTCCTAGCCAATGACTTCTATTTGCATCCTATTAAAACAAAAACCAAAACAACACCCACAAAGCACTCCTAGAAATAAGCAGAATCATCTGTATCAGAGAAGGTGCTTTTTGGTCTCAACAGAGAACTCAACATAAAGAATGAAGAAATCTCTTTACACATAAGTCCTGAGGTAGGAAGATTCTGGTGTTAATTGAGTGACTCATCAGATATCTAGAATATTTGTCTTTGTTTCCCCAAGAGAATTTGAATTTTGTTCCTAGACTATTACCTCAGTCACAAGATGATCAAACTACAAGTATCATTAATTCTCAAAACAAGGACTAAAGGCTAGAAAAGGCAACTATTTTGCACCAAAAGTAATTCTGACAAGGGAGTCGGGGGTTAGCATGATGAAATTCTGGACTTAACCAAGAGTCTCAGCTTGGCAGGCCAGTATTTGAAATGACTATAGTTCTGAGAGTTTGATCCTTTTGGTCTTTAGGGTAGCCCTGGGGGACATGTCTGGAGCCTCTCAGGCTAGTCATCCTTATCAGGATAAATGGAAGCCTTTAGAAGGTGGCACATTTAGAAGCCTGTTTGGTGTGGCCTTGACGGAAAGCAATGGCTACCAGTAGTTCACATGGGCACTCCCAGGGCTAGAGAGAAGACAGAAACACTGGCTGACAGAAACCTGAATAATCTGGTTGTATCATCCATGAGTGGGAGGAAGAGGTCACATCTATATGTATGTCACACCTATAAAGGAGAATCAGATTTCATTAAAATCCTGGTCAGTTTTTCTAGAATATGATAATAGAACGACTGCTTCAAAGTGGTGAAGGGTAAGAACTTTAACCTGGAACTTTTATACCCAATAAAACTGTTCGGGGATTGTAAGGAAACAGACATCAAGATCAGCGAATGGGAGACTAGCAAATGGGAGTTTTGGGGAATTGGCCCCCTCGGAGGAAGGGAAGGCAGCAGGACTATACAAAAGGAAAAGGTGGGCTACAGTGGAATCCTAGCAAGGGCTTCTGCCACCAAGTGGAGCCCTGAGGTGAGCTGCTCCACACTGCAGGGAGGACTGGGTGTTTGTACTCCCCTGTGGACTAGTCACTGGATGCTCCAGGAAGAGCTCCCTTTAGCCAAGTTCAATTTCTGGGAAGGCTGGGAGCTGGGATATGTCTGCCAGCAGCAATTTTCACAAATAAGTAAATTATACGGTTGAGTGTCAATCAGTGTCTGGCCAAGAAATAAAATCCATTTAGAATTTTCAAATAGAAGGAGTTTTATAAAGGGAGTCAATATCAGTGTTGGAAAAGTGGGATAACTCATTGGAATGGGAGGTATGTACCCAGAGTTAGCAATGACAGGAAACTTCTACCTAAAGGGCTAGAGAAACTAAGGGTCTGGTAAGCCTGCCTCTTAACAGTTGAGGTCATTGGAGGGGACTCGGTGGGGACCCCACAGGAAGGGGGGAGATGGAGCCATAGGGAGACGTTCTTTGGGAGGTGGCACAGGAAGCTGAGAAAGTCCCCGGCCTTTGCTTTTCCTTGATACCACCTTTCAATCTCCTGCCAATGCCTCTCCTTGGTGGAACCTCCCAGAAGTCAAAGGGAAGATAGCCTGGAAATTATAGTTCCCTGTGCTACAGAATAAGGCAAGGGAAGGAGGCATATGGATCTGAAGGCCAATCATCCATGAATAACATAGAACATTAGAAAGTGGTTAGTACTATGGAAAGGAACCAAGTAAAGGGAACTGGAGATGGTAGGGTAGAAGAGGATAGGAAAGTTGGGGGAGACCTGACAGGGAAGATGTCGATTGAGCGGAATCGGGTGAGGGAGTTGGCCAGTGATTAGGGAGAGATGCGGTGTTCCAGAGAAAAGAGGGAGAACAAAGGCATGAGGTGACATGTCATTGCCCATAGTGGAGGGACAGCAAAGCCAATGAGCTGCCAGTAGAAGTTGTGGTCAGAGTGCGATGAGAGTTAAGTGGAGCGCGGGTGAGAAGATGATCCCACTTTCACCTCTCATGATGTTAAAGGAGGGACATTCGAATAAGTGGTTAAAGGTACTCTTTTTCATATGTGAGGATTTTAAGCACTCTCAGACTCTTTCTGGGAAAAGGAAAAAAAAATTCTAAAGGCTGTAGTTCAGCCAGAAGAAAAATGAGTACAGGAGGAAGTAGATCCAATGGTGAATAAAATCTGGAGTTCTTTAAAATTTTTTCTTAGATATTTAAATAACAAACTGGAATTAGAATTCCAGTATGGTGGTCAGGCAGCTGGTGCCAGGGGGAGTAGAGAGGCATTATGCTTCTTGACTTGGAAGATATATTGAGATCTTATTAGAAAAGCAGGGGCTGGGGTTGTGGCTCAGTGGTAGAGCACTTGTCTAGCATGTGTGAGGCACTGGGTTCGATTCTCAGCACCACATATAAATAAATAAAGGCCCATTGACAACCACCTCCCCCAAAATGCAGGTGGCCTAAACATTCAAAGAATAAAATTTAAAGATTAAAAATTTAAGAGTCAGCTGGGCGTGGTGATGCATGCCTGTAATCCCTGCAGCTCAGAAGGCTGAGGCAGGAGGATCGTGAGTTTAAGGCCAGCTTCAGCAACTTAGGGAGGCCCTGAGCAACTTAGTAAGACCCTCTCTCTAAAATAAAAAGGTCTGGGGAAGTGGTTCAGTGGTTAAGCAGCTCTGGGTTCAATCCCCAGTATTCAAAAAACATATTTGAATGTTTTGAACAGAAAACATTTTTTAACTCAATCATTAAAAGAACAAACATAGAATGTGTAGCCTTGAAGGAAAAATGGGAACTAGGGAGATTTAATTTAATGAAAAATGGGAAAGAGGTGTGTGGGGATAAGTACTGGTGTTAAGTTTTTTTTTAAGACGATTTTATAGCAGTAATGTATTAAACAGAGTGACCATTTGACCCAGCAGTTCCACTAGTAGTTTCATCAACTGAAGAGAGAATGAAAGCAAGAGTCCACACAAAGTTGTACACAAATAACATACAAGTATTATTATTGTATGTTAGAGCAGTAGTATTCATAATGTCTATTGATAGATGAGCAGGTGAACAAAAGGTGGTATAGTCATACCACCATGGTCTATAACACTGGAATATTATTTAGCCTAGAAAGTTCTGATGCATATGGTAGCCCGGATGAACCTTGTAAACATGATGCTAAGAGAAAGAAGCCAGTCAGCAAAGACCAAATAGTGTGGGATTCCATCCTGTGAAATATCCAGAGTTTACAGATACAGAGAGAAGACTGGTGGTTGTTTAGGAAGCGTGGGCAGATGAAGCCTATGGGGGTGATAGCTAAAGGATGGAACTCTAGAGGGAAACTGACAGATCTGCCCTAGTGACAGAAAGATTTAATTTCTCTGGAAGCTGCCCTTATTGAGTGTGGTGGGCTCCCCTGCATCCTTCACGGTGCCTGGTTCCATTTTGGGGTGTTTTGCTAACTCATTGGTCAAACATGGATAGAGCATGGGGAAGGGCTGGACAAAGAGGCCATAGAGAATCTTGCCAAGCATTGGATGGCTGGGGTCCCTTGGGAAGTATTTATTGATGGGAGAAAGTATTTATTGATGGGAAAGCCTGAGGAAATACATTAAATTAGAAAGGCCCCCAACACACAGGGTGTGGGGAATGTGACTGAGCAGAGAGAGAACCAGGTTTCTGGTGAGATGGCGCGGATTCTCTTTATCTTCAAAATGTTCTTGTATACTTCCTGTCTTTTCATGTTTCTTGAGAGATGCTCACAATTACTTGGGGAGAGGGAGTTTAAAAATAGGGATGCAACATGTAGTTTGTGGAGGAGCAAAGCCAGCGAAGGTTTTCTTGGTTTGATTAGAGTAGTTCTTGACCAAGGTTTGGGATATTTTGGTTGATACTTGGAGTTGTGGGTTCAGGTGTCTGCAGGTTCAATCCTGGCTCTACCTTTGATTTAATTGTGAGCTAGTAAAGGTGACTTGATCACTCTTGGATACCGAAGGTCATTTCAGCACCACACACCTTTCACATCACATTGGCATCCCTTCAAAAAGAGAAAATGTGTAAAAAGCATTCACTTTTAAGATAGAAACAAGTAAATTATTTTTAATTACCCTGAACGTGGAGTTTATAACATGCACGTAAAAATGAACCAAGCTGATCTGCCCTTTCTTTAGGGAGTGTGCTGAGTGTTCAGTGAGATTTGTGTCCAGGTTAGGTTTTGGGTCTCTCTCTCTCTCTCTCTCTCTCTCTCTCTCTCTCTCTCTCTCTCTCTCTCTCTCTCTCTCTCTCTCTCTCTCTCTCTCCTTAAGGGGAAGGCTGCTATCAATAACCTTCAGGGGGGCAGTTGGGCACCTGTCATGTTCTTTCTGACCCCACATCTCTGGCCATTGTTGTCTGGACTTTGTGAAGTCCAACTCTACGCTAGTCAGAGGCCTAAGTGGTCAGATTTGAAAGGATCAGCAGAGCCAATCAGTTTCTCCTTTGTAGATGTGGATTTAGCTAACAGACTGAGGCAGAAAAAGTAGGAAAGAGGAGAGCAATGCCATCACACTGAAGAGGGACCGCGTCGAACAAAGCCACCCGATAAGGGTATGTTATGGGGGTGAGGGGAGGAGGCATCTAAAGGGCAGTGAGCCAAGTGCCAATGTCAGCCACCAACCAGATCTGATCAGGTTGATTAGTGAAGGTCTCTGTGTGTCTCTCACACACAGTATCACAATTGGCAGCTTCACTGCTTCCTGAGTCTCCGACCAAATTTGATCAAGTGTCCCGACTGTGTTAACAGATGTCTCCCAGCCTGTTTGGAGTGGAAAGAAGTCTCTCTTGCCGTCTCTTGCTCTCGCTCTCTCCCCTGGCAGGTCTACAGTACTTGCATGCAAGGAACCCTCCCCAACAGATGGGACATCTTCAGGTTGGGAGGTGGCAGTATCCAAAATATATTGAAAAAAGTTAATGGCTTCTCATACACAGGAAAATCAAAATGCCAAGGAAGCATTTTATTGCTTCTTTGAATTACAGATTTTCTTCTGACTCCAGCCATGTGTGTAGTAAAGCCCCATTCACCACAGTATAATTATTCAAATTCAATCCACTTGTTTTTTGGTGTTCTGGTTCAGTCCAAATGGAATTTAATCCAATCTTGAAAACTGCAAAGAGAAAGCTTGGTCTATAATAGTTGATATGAATATGTTCTGATTATTCACTATGCAGAATTCTCCAGGAAAATGGAGAGAGAAGATTGTATTCATTTATTAGAAGAAAAATGACCCCCTGGATGGGTAGTAGTATTTCCTTTTTGTGAAGAGGCAATCATTTCTGAGAGGTTAAATACCTTGCCTAAAAACCACCCAGCAATTAACTAGCAAAAGCAGAATTCCAAACCAGTCTTTGACTCCACATCTGTGATACACTTATTTATTTATTTATTTATATTTTAATTAGATATATATGACAGCAGAATGCATTTTGATTCATTGTACACAATGGCAATACAACTTTACACTTCTATTTGTATACAATGTAGCGTTGTACCATATGTGCAGTCATACATATACCTAGGTTAATGATGTCCATCTCATTTCACCATGTTTCTTACCCCCAGGTCCCCTCCCCTCTCACCCCTTTGCCCCATCAAAGTTCCTCCATTTTTCCCATGTCCCCTCCAATTATGGATCAGCATCCACTGATCAGAACATTCGACATTTGGTTTTTTGGGATTGGCTTACTTCACTTAGCATGATATTCTCCAACTCCATCCATTTACCTGCAAATGCCATAATTTTATTCTCTCTTAATGCTAAGTAATATTCCATTGTATATAAGTACCACAGTTTCTTTATCCATTCATCTATTGAAGGGCGTCTAGGTTGTTTCCACAGTTTAGCTATTGTGAATTGAGCTGCTATAAACATTGATGTGGCTGTGTTACTATAGTATGCTGATTTTAAGTCCTTTGGGTATAAACTGAGGAATGGGATAGGTGAGTCACATGGTGGCTCCTTCTAAGGAATCTTAGAAGGACCTAGGAATCAGACCAGAGACCCTGTGCCTAATCCAGGAAAAAGTAGGCCCAAATCTTCATGAAATTCGTTTAGGCCCCAATTTCTTTAACAAGACTCCTAAAGCGCAAGAAATACTGCTTTCCAGATTAGTTGCACCATTTCCAAATTAGTTTGCAGTCCAGCAATTTCCCCCCCCCACACACATCCTTGCCAACATTCATTGTTGTCTGTATTCTTGATAACTGCCATTCTGACTGGCATGAGATGAAATCAGTAGTGTTGATTTGCATTTCTCCAATTACTAGAGATATTGAAAATTTCTTCATATTCGTTGACTGAATGTATATCTTCTGAGAAATCTCTGTTCAGCTCCTTAGCCCATTTATTGATTGGATTGTTTGTTTGTTTTTGGTGTTAAGTTTTTTGAGTTCTTCATATATCCTGGAGATTAGTGCTCTGATGTGTGGCAAAAATTTGCTCCCCAAATGTAGGCTCTCTGTTAACCTCATTGACTGTTTCTTTTGCTGAGAAGAAGCTTTTTAGTTGGGGTCCATCCCATTTCTTAATTTTTGATTTTTAATTTCTTGTGCTTTAGGAGTCTTTTAAGGAAATTCAGGCCTAAACGAATGTGATGGAGATTTGGGCCTACTTTTTCCTCTATTAGGCACAGGGTCTCTGGTCTGATTCCTGGTCTGATTGTGGTATACTCTTGAGGTAGGAGTACCTCTGCCTATCAGAGTAGAGAGATAGGTTTTGATTTCTGAGCAGATAGTGCTGTGGTTTAACTTGGAACAAAGGACAAACTTGACAATCCATAACTAAAACATACTGCATGAATTAGGAAAGGAGGGCTAACCAGACATCATTGGACAGAGACGCAAGTCTTCCATAGTGTGAATCTTGTTTCCCAGTGTGCTTTGAAGTAGTTGGAATGAATATCTGGGAAGGCCTCAGACCCTTAACATAATTAAGGAGAACCCCCCCCCCCCAAACACACATACACATGTGGCATGTAAGTTCCTCTTACCAGAGAGCTTTTTGCCCACGACATCAGCTATCAGCAAAAATCTATAGAAAGCATTGTGGTTTGTAGCTTCCTCTTTGTTTGTAAATGCCAGGTTTGCAGAAAAAAATTTATGAAACCCCTCTCTCTAGAGGATGAAATGAGATGCGCTTATCATATGAACCCCCTAGCCCCCCACCCCCAGTGGGTATAAAGTACAAAGAATTTTTATACTCATTATTCAGAGGAAGAATTCTTAGGCAAGAGCCACCTCTGAATCTTGCAGTCAATAAATGTGCTTTCTGAAAATTCCTCAGGTGTCCAGCCTCTTTTGTCCCACTTCAATTTCACCTCTGAAGATTGCTGCCTTAACAGGAACTTCTTTGTGGGGACACCTCATATCCGAACCATAACACCTGGTGATCAGTTGGGAAAGCCCGGCACCTACAGACAATGCTGCTGGCTGCCAGCCTGACATCTGTCCCTGTCACCTCCCACACAATCTTCCTGTGTTCTCCCAACCTAATTTTCATACATCTACATTTCAAGGGTGGCCGATTCACCTTGTCCTGAGGGGTGAGTTTGATTAGTGTATTCAGGAAAGCTACATGCCAGAAGATACAGTGAATGGGAGGAATAGGCAATTATGCAGCCTTTCTTGAAAGGCATCCTCATTCTTTAAATTGCGAAAGAGGCAATGTAAGCAAAAATAACTATAAAAGGGGAGCAGATCCTGGCTCAGACCTTGGATCAGCACACCGTTTTTGTTTAGCAGTGGTGGAATGGCACTTTTTCAGGGAGAAAATGGTGACTAGTTACAAGAGGGGGTCTGTTTTTTAATGAGTCTTAATGAGAGTTAATCTTAGCAGAATGTGTAGTGTGACTTAATCATCTGAGACTTGGGACGTGCTGGTTGGGCAGTCGGGAAACTAGTTGTTCAGGTTAAACATCTAACTCAGGAAAAGATTGTGAAAACTTGAAACTCATTGTTACTGGGTCAAAAGACCTAGAGACTTGTATGGATGGAGTTGGAGAATATCATGCTAAGCAAAATAAGACAATCCCCCCAAATCAAAGGCCAAATGTTCTCTGAGTGGATGCTGATTCATAATGTGGGGGGGGACATGGGAAACATGGAAGAACTTTGGGGCTAAGGGGAGGGGAGGAAGCACAAGGACAGGAAAGATGGTGGAATGATGGACATCATTACCCTAGGACACACATGACTGCCATATGATGTGATGCTACATGGTGTGGTTGTACAATGAAAAGTTGTGCTGCAATTGTGTTCAACGAAGGGAAAAAAAAAAAGTGTAGAACCCAGAGCTCATTTGTTTGCCTTCCCCTCCAGGACTCATTCTTACTGGGAAAGGATGAAAGATGGAGCCCAGGGCCTAATGTTTACTTTCTCTCTCCTGGGACCCATTATCCTACCTCTTCCCTGGGGGCTGTCATTCCCCTGTTCCTGGGGAATGTTATTTTTCATATCCTTCAGGCGGACCCCCTTCAGCCTCTTGCCTTGCCTGCATGGTGGTGCTGAATGGCTCTTGCAACTGCAGAGTTAGAGTTGGCTTAATCACGCTGTAGCCTTTGGAAAAGGTAGTGATGGGTTGTGATCTATCATGGAGCTGCCCTGCTCCCTTTGGGCTTCTTTTATGTAAGAAGAGTTTCTTGCAGCTAAAGCCACTTGAGTTTTCTGTTGCCTGTGGGTGGAGGTGTTGTACCTGTGATGGTGGGTGAGGGAATTCCTGGTGTTTTAGATGGACTTTGGGGGAAAACTTCAAAAGTTTAAAATGAAGAGGGTCCAATTCAGCCAAAAAATACTCCTGGAACAAATGAGTACGTTCTTAACGGTATCTGGTTCTTCCCTCATTCCAGAGCTCGCCACCAAAATGCCTTCTTGGGACCTTTCAGGTCAGTTTAGTGGTGCTGTCTCTCATGGTTTTAGTCAGGTTTTTGTTTTGTTTTGGGGTTGCTGTGACCAAAAGATCTGTCAAGAATAACATAGAAGAGGAAAAGTTTATTTAGCTTATGGTTTGAGAGATCTCAGCCCATAGATGGCCGACTCCATAGCTCTGGGCCCAAGGTGAGGGAGAACATCCTGGTGGACGAAAGCTCAGGATATGGCAATCGGGAAGCAGAGCTCCACTCCCTAGGGACAAAATATAAACCCCAAAGGTTCACTGACCTATCTCCTCCACCCAATTAATTCCTAAAAGAATTGATTCACCAGTAGATTAAAGTTCTTATAATCCAATCATTGCACCTCTAAACTTTCTTGTCTCACACATGAGCTTTTGGGGGATACCTTGTATCTATCTAAACCATGACACTCATGGTCCTAAAAAATACTTTAGTTCTTAGAAAATATTATTTTCTAAGCACTCCCCATGTATTGGTAATTTGGGTTTCCTGGTTGCACAACTTTTACATGTTATGGGTAAAGAAGAACAAAAAGGCTACAAAACAAAATTACGTGTTATCATAACACTCTATCTGTAATCCAGGGGGCCTATGGCAAGGGGTTTCAAGCGGAAGAACCACACTATCTGACTATGTGGGACATTTTATATAAACTCTCCAAATCCATCAGATCCTACCTCTTATTCTACTGCTATAGCAACTGTGTTGGGCAACCTTCAACAACAGCCTTCCACATGCCATGGCCATTCAGTATACCCCTTATTTCTTTCCCTAGCACTTCTGATATTGATGTGAAGCACCTGAGGGGAACACATAGGAATCAGGAAATATGAAGGAGTGAATGTCCATGTGGCCACCTTACCTAATGGGTAGAGGAGTTAGGGATGGATTCCTGCTATTTTCTTTCCTTGGTGGATTGGGATGGATTCCCCAGAGGGTTTTTGGGAATCGAACCCTGGTTGACAATAGCAAATCCTAGTACTGTCTGTTTTAGTCAGTTCTTTGTGCTGTGACTTAAAGACCTGAAAAGAACATTTTTAGAGGAGGAAAAGTTTATCTGAGGGCTCATGGTTTCTGAAGTCTCTGTCCATAGACATCTGGCTCCGTTCCTCTGGGCTTGAGGTGAGGCAGAACATCATGGCGGAAGAATATGGCAAAGTGGCTCATATGATCAGGAAGCAGAGAGACTCCACTCGCCAGATACAAAATCTATACCCCAAAGACATGCCCTCAGTGCCCACCTCCTCCAGCCACACTTCATTTACCACCCAGTTAATCCCATCAGGGGATTCACTGATTGGATTAAGGCTCAGAATCCGATTATTTCTCCTCTGAACAACTTTCCTGCATTGTCTCACACATGAGCCTTTAGGGGACACCTCATATCCATACCATAATACCATCCCTTCTTCTAGGCTTCACTTCCTTCTCTATCACTCCTGCTTCCTCAAATCACTTCCCAAATAAACTCTCTAAGACTTTGTCTCAAGTCTTGCTTCAGAGGAGCTCAGGGCAAGATGTTCCAGTCAGGTTAATCTTCAGAAAGGATTAATTCATACTGGTATAATAGCCATAAGGACTGACCCCAAATATTTTATTTCTTCTTCCATGCTATAATATATGATTTGTCAGGTTCCCTCAGTCCCTGAGGTGGAGATTTGTGTGCATGTAGTTTATAGAGGGAGGGCTTTCTACAGAAACCAGTAATGGAGTCAGGAATGTAGCACAGGGAAAGATGAAGGAAAAATGCAAAAACATTTTTGGGTGACATCTAGTTTCAAAGTGATCCCGTGGTGAGCTCTGGAGCGTTAATTGCACCACAGAATCTGTTTGACCTGAGGCAAGCAGAAGGATTTATATTCTAGCCTGCCTCAGCCACTACCCATGGGCCCCCCTGGGATATGTCAGTGTAGCTCTACACACTTGTGGCAAGATACGGGCAATTGCCCAGGGATGATCAGTTCTGCAGAAGACAGGGTCAGTCATGAACTGAAGGACATGTGGTGGCAGAGGATGGGATGCCAGCCAAAGGAACATAAGTACATCTGGGTGGGGTGCCAACATCATTTGCTATGACAGGATTAGGATAATTCCTTGTTCCTTTTGAAATCTGGAGTGAGCTCATGACTGCTTTGGCAGAGGGATTGTGGGTGAAAGGGATTTTTTTCCCCCCATTAGGTAGATGCCTTAGGAGCCAGTATGTGAGTAGCCTCCATTCTCTTTCCTGCTTTGATGATCTTGGAAACCTTTTTTTGACATAGGTCTCTGATCATCCTAAAATCCTGAACTACAGTGCCAAACTAGAACCTCCCTGCTGACCCAGTGTACATGCAGCATAAATAAGAAGTTTTGTTTTGAGTTACTGAGAGGCTGCAAAGATTTTGTTACCACAGCAAATCCGGGTGTTGTGCTCAGAGGTGTGAACATGTGGAACATGGGGAGGGGCAAGGGTTGCCTGGAAAAGTCACTTGCGTTCTGTGTCTGATAGCACTGATAGTGATACAGCAAGGCCCTGGTCATCTGAGGGCTTGAGTTTCTCTACTGGGACCATTGCACCTCAGTTCCCGGGATCACAAGGCTAATGGTAGTTACCAGGAGTCTCATCTGCTGCTAAAAGAGTGATCCAGAGAACATTGAGGAAGCTTGTGGGGAGTTACCTAGGCCTCGCAACTAGAGAACTCTCCTGCCAGCATCTGAGCAGTGGTATGGTTTTTGGATGTGATTGGGCTCACAGAGCATTGAGATATTTCTGATTTATATGATTTATGTGACTGTCGGCACTCCATCACTGTTATAAAACCTGAGATACACAACTTGTAAGGAGGAAAGTTTGTTTTTTTTTTTTTTTTTTAAAAAACAAAAGCATGTTTTACTTAATGTTCTTCCTCCTCCTCCTCCTCCCTCTTCTCTTCCTCTTCCTCCTCCTTCTCCTTTTATGCTTTTAAATTTGAATATTTTTTCAGTATTGGGGATTAAACCCAAGGCCTAGCATATGCTAGGCAAGCACTTGATCAGTGAACTACATTCCCAGCCCAGGAAAGATTTGTTTCAGTTCACAATTTCAGGGATTTCAGTCCATGGTAGCTTGGCCCTGTTGTTTTAGGCCTGTGGCAGCACAATATATCATGGTAGGAGTGTATGGTGGAGAAAGCTGCTCACTGTATGGAGGCTATGAAACAAAGAAATGATGTGAGAGATCAAGGTCCCATCATCCCTTTTGAGGGTTCGCCCCCAATGACCTAACTTCTCCCACTAGGCCCCACCTCCTAACGTTTCTACTTCTTCCCAACTGTACTACAGGCTGGGACCTAGGCTTCAACACATGGGCCTTTGGGAGCATCCAAGACCTAAACTATGATGACTGAAGAAGGCTTTGCATTATCTTGGATTCACTTATTTATAATGGCAAGAAAGCCTGGCAAAAGAGGTGGTGGATGGTTGTCTTCTTACCTCATGATAGATGCCATCTTTCCAAGGAAATCTTATCTCTCCCATTCCCACAAAATGAGTCAATGAGGGAATGCCCTGGCATCTGATCCTCTTCCACTTGGCACTTTGCTGTTGGGAGCCCCCAAACTGAAGAATATTCTGCTGAAGAGCTAAGAACTCTGTGCTCTCACCCAAACTCCCATCTTTTCAGTGAGTAAACTAAATTGTTTAGAGATTAAAAAAAAAAAAAACAAACCTGTTTGTTCCTTAAGTCCCTGGCTTGAACCAACCTCCAAATACCTGTGGTCCTCAGGACTCAATTCTGATTTATCTCCTGGCCAACATTTTCATTCTTCCCTGGACTGTCTAATTGCTGACTCTTCCTGAATTTCATCTCTGCCTTTGATTTTTCTGAGACCTTGGCCTCAAACCTCCAATTACCTGCTCAAAATTTCCACTTAGAAGTCCCACAGGTAAAACTGATTTTTCTCCTTCTCTAGTCTTTGCAATATCAACAAATGGCTCCATTCTCACTCCATTTCCTACATCCAGAAACGGGTTGACCTATAATCCATTTGTTAAGAAACCGAAAACCTTTTTAAAAAAAACTTAAAGTCAAGCAGTTTGGATATGAAGAAATGAAACTACCCCTATTTACAGATGACATGTTTTTCTATGGGGAGGTGAAATCCCAAGGTGTCCACAAAAACCTTCTGGAACTAATAAGTGGTTTCAGCAAGGCTGCAGGGTATAAGGGTATATATAACCTACAAAATCAATTGTATTTCTAAATACTAACAACAAACATGTGGAAACTAGAATTAAAAACATAATACCATTTACAGTAATGCCAAACAAAATGAAATACTTGGGTATAAATCTGACAAAACATGTGCAGAAACTGTATACTGAAAATTACACAATGCTGGAGCAAGAAACTGAACACCTAAGTAAATGGAAAGCATAATGTGTTCATGGACTTAGCATTGTAGAGATGTCAGTTCTGCCTAAACTGATCTATAGGTTTAATGCAGTTTCTGCCAAAGTCACAACAAGGCTTTGTTTTTGGATATTGGGGATTAAATCCAGGGGCACTTAATCACTGAGCCACACCCCCAGCCCTTTTTATTATATTTTATTTAGAGACAGGGTCTTCTTGTGTTACTTAGAGCCTTGCTAAGTTGCTGAGGCTGGCTTTAAACTCACAATCCTCCCGCCTCAGCCTCCCGAGCCATTGGGATTACAGGTGTGTGCCCCTTTTGTTTGTTTTTATAGCAATACATGAACTTAATCTAAAAATTTAACTGAGAAGACAAGAGTTAGAATAGCTAGAAAAAATATGACAAGAATAAAGTTGGGAGAATCCATCCACCCAACTTCAAAACTTATTGTATGGATATAGTAATCAAGCCAATGTCGTATTATGGGGCATTAGACACAAAGATTGACTGAACTCAGAAAATGTGCAATTACCATATGGTCCAGCCATTGCACTCTTGGTAAAATGTTGTCTCGGAGAAATGAGAACTTACATTTAAATAAACTTGTATACAAATGTTCATAGTAACTTTACTTGTGATAGCTAAAAAGGAGGAATGACCCAAGTGTCCTTCAGTAAGTGAATAGCTAATAAAATTATAGTACATTTATATCATGTAATATTTGACAATTAAAGGACCATATTATTGATATTTGCAACAATTTGATGGCTTACAAAGGCATTATGCTGAGCAAAAGGAGCCAGTATCAAATAGTTGCATACCATGTGGTTCCTTATGTAAAACAATCTTGAAATAATATTATGATGATGGAAAACAGGTTATAGGTTGCCAAAGGTTATGTGGGAAAGGAGATGCATGTGGCTATAAAAAGGTAAGTTCAAGGGAACTCTGTGGTAATGGAATAATTCTGTATCACAACTGTGATAGTTGTATATGAATTTGTGATAAGATCAAAGTAGAACTATATATGCTACATACACATGTACATGTAAAACTGGTAAAATCTGAGAAAGTCCTGAAGATTTTACCTTGTCAGTTTCCTGGTTTAGATATTATGCTATAAATATGCCAGATGTTTCCATTAAGGGAAACTGAGTAAAGGTGGCTGTATATTTTTTCAGCTTCCTGATAATCTGATTACTTCAAAATAAAGTTAACAATTTGAAGTAGATTTTTCTTATAATCTTTCAATATTTTTCCATTGTTATCAAGAATAATTTCTTATTACGAATTACAAGGCCTTTGTGATCTGCCCCCTACCCCATCTCTCCCCTTGCTCACTATTCTGTCCCTTAGGCCATGTGTCAAATCCTAGTCCGCACCAATACACTCTTCCAGCCTCAAGAACTTGACTTTTCCTTCCCTCTTTGCATGCTTCCTTCACATGGTTATCTCCCTTTCAATATTGTAACTTAAATGTCACCTCCTCCTGACTATGCTATTTCTCATGCACCATGATGTTAATTTTATTTATAGTGCTCATTACCATCAGGGTTATATTTCTTCCTTGTTTTGATGCTGGCGAGTGAACTCTAGCCTCTCGCATGCTAAGCATGTTCTCTACCACTGAGCTACATTACCAGCCTTGGGTTATTGCTTGTTTACATCTCACCTGTTCTCCATCTAGACTGTAAGACTTGACTCTTAAGGAGCTTATTTTTGGTGGTACTCTAGCATCTAGTACTTTGCCCAGCACATTGTTCCAACTGAATGAGTAAATCCATGAATTAATGGCAGAGTCAGGAGAGCACCCTGGCCCCCTATCTGTTACTGCTACACAACTTGAACAGTTCCTGATGCCTCACTCCTTGCCAGGTAAAAACACAACAACATTTTCGTCGTTTCTGCAAGGCTGCAGGGTTTAAGTGGCTTAAAACAACAGAGATCTATTATCTTACAGTTGTGGAGGTCAGAACTCTGAAATGGATGTCACTGGGCTAAAATCGAGGCCTCAGCAGACTGTTCTTTTTTTCAAGACTCTGGGGCAGGACTCGATCCACATTCTTGCCTTTTCTAGAAACTGTCAGGGTTCCTGGCTCATAGCTCCCTTCCATCTTCCAAGTCAACAATGGCTGGTCAAGTCTTTCTCTCATCCATCACTGTGACACTTACTTTTCTGTCTCCCTCTTCCACATTTAGGGATTGTCATGATTACATTGTCCAGGATAATCTCCGTGTTTCAAGATCAGCTGAAATTCACCTTAATTCTCCTTTGCCATGTGACAGAACATGCTTACAACTTCGGTGGATTCAGATATGTTCTTATCTGTCTATCATGCTATCAGATGTGAAATTCTATGTGGAAAGTGACTCCTCTGTTCATATTGAATTCCTGGAATCTGACATCCAGTATCACTCAATAAAAATTTTTTTGAAGAAGTTTAACTAAAACAACCCAAGGAAAACACTGGTGCTTAGCATATACATATATTCTTGACCCACCAATGACCCTTCTTCCCAGCCCATTCCAACCTATCCAACCTTGGGAACACTGCTTAAGCCACTTCTTCCTGGGAGACTCCACACTTCTAAGGACACAAATATAGCGCCTCTCTCATATCTGAATTCTTCTGAGCTCCTGGCTTGGGGTGAAGCTTTAACACTTAAGAGAGGTTCAAGAGGAAGGTCACAGCAAGACAGCACTTGAGTATGAGAATCAAGGAGGCCCCTCCTACCCCCAGAACCTTCCATTTCTTCTCACTAGAGAAGAATCTCATTGCAAAGGGGTTAGAGTGCTGGCACCATGGACACATTTATAGTAAGATGCTAGAATCAGATTCTTCCTCCCCCATTCCTTCATGGAAGCATTCAGTTCCCATGAGTGGCATCCATCCCAGAGCCTGCAGCCCATCTGAACTGAATCTTTGACAGTGAAAGAAGCTTTGGACCCCATGGTGATGGCTCTGCTTCCTGATCTAGCTGTTTCCTTTTGTGTTCTCTCCAATGTTTGGGGGCATCTCCTTTGCCACTCTGTCACCTCCACCATCTACTTGATACACAGAGTGGCTGCCCCTTGCCTGTTGGAAGTCATGCCTGAAAGCCCACACCTTGACTGAACACTTTTTCCCTTCCAGAAAGTGCAGAAGGTGACTTCCGTGCAGTTTTAAAAAGTTGGGTGTACTTTTATTTTTCTTTTTTCTTCAAAGACACTTTAAACTCTTTGGTCAACATTTTCATCATTTTCCTTTCAGATGCCCAGGGTCAAGTTCTATTTTTAGCCATTGTTCTCCCCAATGGGGTTCTCCTCAGTGCATCCCGACTACTGGGGTTATACTTTTATAAGATTCTTCAAGGGATAACACACAGGTAGCCACATCTCATTTCTCCCCCTTTTAAGTAGGTTAAATCTTCCGCAGATAATTTGCTTGTTGCTTGTCTAGTCCGTGAATAAGAATAAGTTAAATAACTGGTAGCGGGGATAAGAAGAAAAAATAAGGATGGTTACTTTGAGAGAATGCATTATTTGTCAGATATTTTCTCACAGGAGCATTTGATGAGTTTGAAAGAAATGCTTTGTTAAGCTGTTAAGAAGCAGGTGAAACTGGGGGGAACATGAATGAGAATAGAATAGTCTGAAAGAAGAGGGAGAGTGTGTGCAGATGGATTTGAGTTTTGGAGAAGCAGGGAGTGAAGAGGTATGGAAGAGGCTGAGGGAGAAAGAGGGAATAACCAGCAAGATAGCAGAAGGCCATGTTCTAAGATGTGACCTTGTGCATGACCCCTGAAATCCCTGGTGCAGTGTGGTTCAATCACAAACTACTTGATGTGAGTAGATTCTAGTGGGAACTGGTGAGGTCAGATTTGTACTGCACAAACATGGGACAACCTACACTGTCAGTTGAAAGCTTTGGGAGATAAGAGGACATAAGCCACAGAAGCTTTGGGAATGACAATATTAAAATCAGAAATACAGCTGCCTCTGTTGGTCCCAAATCCATGAGTGAGAAATATCCAGGGGTGACTTGTTGTACCTCAGTTGTGCAGCAATAGCTGACTGATACAGCCCTTTTAGTGAGATCATAGTTCACAACCCAGCTGTGTTTCTACTGTCTCGAAAGCGTTTTCTCAATAGTGTCCTCCTTCTCAAATTCTTCTGCCTTTTTAAACTTTGGTACATAATTTAGTGCTTAGAGTTAATATGTTAGAAGAAACTTAAAAACATAAGTCTTCAGTAGCTTCACAGGAGGGTAACAGAGAAGAGATAATGTGAATGTGTCAGAAGGATGCAAACAAGTGGGAACAACAGAATGGACCTTGGTGGTAGGTAGTGTCAGAGGCAGAAAGATCAATTTTTTGGCGGTGGCAATGGCAACAATTTGATTAGTGATAATTGGAGTCCACTACAATTCCTAGAGCCCACAACTAAACAATGGTGCTATTAAGTAGCCACTAAGTCAAATGTAGAACATGAATTTGCGCATTGTTCATGCATATAGTTTCTCAGGTTAGATTCTAACCCTCCTTGACATTCTATAATCAATATTCTTTTAAAAACTTCAATCAGCCTGATTAAAGTTAAATAACCAGATTTTGTTCCCTTCAAAGAATAACAACCTATATAGTTACACAAAGGATTTTCTCAGCACACACCTTTTAATTTTAAAATTAAATTAATTCTTATAATTCATTTTATGAATTAAAATTAAATTTTAATTAAAATTTTATGATAAATTCTTTTTTAAATTTATTTTTTAGTTTTTGGTGGTCACAGCATCTTTATTTTTATGTGGTGCTGAGGATCGAATCCAGCGCCACGCGAATGCCAGGAGAGCGCACTACCGCTTGAGCCACATCCCCAGCCCAAAATTTTATGATAAATTCTTTTTTTAAAAAAATTTTTTATTGTTGGTTCAAAACATTACATAGTTCTTGATATATCATATTTCACACTTTGATTGAAGTGGGTTATAAACTCCCATTTTTACCCCATATACAGATTGCAGAATCACATCAGTTACACATCCATTGATTTACATATTGCCATACTAGTGTCTGTTGTATTCTGCTGCCTTTCCTATCCTCTACTATCCCCCCTCCCCTCCCCTCCCCTCCCCTCTTCTCCCCTCTTCTCTCTCTACCCCCTCTACTGTCATTCATTTCTCCCCTTTGTATTATCTGATAGAAGAAAAAGTTGGCTACGATCTACATACTGTGGGGTTGGGCTCCAAATTCCTCAATAGGACACCCATAGCACAAAAGTTAATAACTAGAATCAACAAATGGGACTTACTCAAACTAAAAAGTTTTTTCTCAGCAAAAGAAACAATAAGAGAGGTAAATAGGGAGCCTACATCCTGGGAACAAATCTTTGCTCCTCACACTTCAGATAGAGCCCTAATATCCAGAGTATACAAAGAACTCAAAAAATTAGACAATAAGATAACAAACAACCCAATCAACAAATGGGCCAAGGACCTGAGCAGACACTTCTCAGAGGAGGACATACAATCAATCAACAAGTACATGAAAAAATGCTCACCATCTTTAGCAGTCAGAGAAATGCAAATCAAAACCACCCTAAGATACCATCTCACTCCAGCAAGATTGGCAGCCATTATGAAGTCAAACAACAACAAGTGCTGGCGAGGGTGTGGGGAAAAGGGTACACTTGTACATTGCTGGTGGGACTGCAAATTGGTGCAGCCAATTTGGAAAGCAGTATGGAGATTTCTTGGAAAGCTGGGAATGGAGCCACCATTTGACCCAGCTATTCCCCTTCTTGGTCTATTCCCTAAAGACCTAAAAAGAGCATGCTACAGGGACACTGCTACATCGATGTTCATAGCAGCACAATTCACAATAGCAAGACTGTGGAACCAACCTAGATGCCCTTCAATAGACGAATGGATAAAAAAAAAATGTGGCATTTATACACAATGGAGTATTACTCTGCATTAAAAAATGACAAAATCATAGAATTTGCAGGGAAATGGATGGCATTAGAGCAGATTATGCTAAGTGAAGCTAGCCAATCCCTAAAAAACAAATGCCAAATGTCTTCTTTGATATAAGGAGAGTAACTAAGAACAGAGTAGGGACGAAGAGCTTGAGAAGAAGATTAACATTAAACAGGGATGAGAGGTGGGAGGGAAAGGGAGAGAGAAGGGAAATTGCATGGAAATGGAAGGAGACCCTCAGGGTTATACAAAAGTACATACAAGATAAATTCTTAAAGCTGGATTTTAAGTTCTGAGTAATGTTGAGAGCCACAGCCAGTCAGAATGACGCCTGGCATATTGCCAGAGGGAATGGTTGAAAGGTGACTCCAGCGAAGCATTGAGATAATGGTTTGAGTTAAGCTGTATATAATTGCTATGAAGCTGGATTGATTGAGTTGTATATGGACCCTGCTCTGGGAATATGCCTGGGGCGCCCGCTACTTTGGAGTTCCTGTGGAGTTCTCGAGGGGGTTCGGAGAGATTGGGCTCATGGAGCTTGGTGGAAGGAGTGTGTTCCGGGGTAGTGTGTGTGCAGTGCCGGTGAGAGTTGGGGAATAAAGAGTTGCTGTTTGAACCTACAAGGCTTTGTGGCGGCTCGGTTATTTGTGCCCAGCCAGACTGCGGTAGAGTAAAATGGAGTAAACACTCTGTCCATCACTCCCATTGAATATGACTGTAATATATAGATGGAATATGCACGGAGAAGCTGTTTTAGGACTTTGGAAAGTAAATAGCAATGGGTAGATTGGAGAATACCAGAAATTGAAGTACCACCAACCTTACAGTTGACCAATTTTTCCCCTCCAGTTTCTCTCAGTGGAATTCACTGCTGCTAGAAACTTAAAAAAAAAGAGAGAGAGAGCTCAGAAGAGCTCTAGGGGAAATCCTTCAGTTCTTTTGGACTGAGGAATTAGAGAATGTTTGAGACTGTGTGTAGAAACCCTCCTGGATTTAATTTTTATTCTCTCATACCCCAGCCCCAAGGTGATCCTATAGTACAGGGACAGTGGTGGGTGGATCTTCTGTACCAAGAGGGTATGGCTAGTTGTTGCTTTTTTTAAAAAAAATATTTTAGTTGTAGGTGGACACAATAACCTTTATTTTTAGGTGGTGCTGAGGATTGAACCCAGTGCCTCACATGTGCTAGGCAAGTGCTCTACTACTGAGCCACAACCCCAGCCCCTGTTGTTGCTTTTTCTAATCTGTCTTCCTACCACTTGACCCAAATATATAATCAACTATGGAAGTGTGAGGCAGAGTGGGACAACTACACCCTCAAGCTTCTGCCTAGAAGACTGAAATGGGGAGACCTAAGAAACCCAGAAAATATCAGGGAGACTATAAAGAAGAGCTCAGGAAAGTGACTGTGAGAGAGCTAAATTGTGAACAGTTGTCTGAGCTCCCAAGTCCCACTCCTGAGACATGATGTGTGCATCTGATTACAGTTGGTATACCAAAGATGCTGAGAACTAAAATAATGGATAGATTATCCCATGGGTTCTACAGTGAGTGGTATATGTTCATGACAGATATGAAAAGCATTGCTAAAGTTTTGATGACTGAATTAATGTTGAACCCACCTGAACCCAATCAGGTCCATTGTCTGCTGAAACAAAAATTATTTTTGTTTAAATTCTATGAAGAATTTAAACAAGTCTCATAATATTTAAGATGTCCAGGGTACAATCCAGAATTATTCAACATATGAAGAGTCACAAAAATTTTAACTTGCATGCAGAAGGGCAATTATAGAAAGAACACATAATGATCAGGAAGCAGAGAGAGAGAGAGATCTCCCCTTGCCAGACACAAATATATACCCCAAAGAAGCCATGCCCCAATTCCTACCTCCTCCAGCCACACCCTTCTACTTTAGGGTGGTAGTGTCACACCCAAGCACTCAGTTTCAGGGGATTAATTCACTGATGGGTTAAGACTCTTAAAACACAATCATTTTTCTTCCAAACCTTCTTGCATTGTCTCACATGTAAACCTTTGGGGGTCATTACCTCTAAATCATAACATATAGTATTTGCCTAGGATGCACAAGACCCTGGGTTCAACCCCCAGCACCACACACACCCACAAAAACAAAAACAAACCAAACCAAACCAAAATAAAAAAAAACTAAACCCTACCTAATAACATACTTATAAGACTGAATGATTTTTCCTAATATTGGAAATAAAGCAAGAATGTCCAGTCTCACCAATGGAGGACTTAGCTAGTGTGATGGGGTAGGGGGAGAAGAAAGTAACAAACCAAAACTACAAGACAAAACCATATAGATTGCGAAGGAAGAAATAATCTCCTTTCACAGACCACTTGATTTTTTTCTATATAAAAAATCCTAAGGAATCTCAAAAAAAAAAAAAAAAAAAAAAACATGAGTTAAGCAAGTTTTCAGGATATAAGGGCATCATACAAAATCGGTTTCACTTCTACATACTAGCATACTATCCACTATTTATTTATTTATTTTTAAAGAGAATTTTAATATTTATTTTTTAGTTTTCGGCAGAGACAACATCTTTGTTTGTATGTGGAGCTGAGGATCGAACCCGGGCCGCACGCATGCCAGGCGAGCGAGCTACCGCTTGAGCCACATTCCCAGCCCTGGACAATTTATTTTTGACAAAGTATCCGTTCCATGGTGGGGGGCAGTCTTTTCAACAAATGGTGCTGGAACAATTGGATATCCATAGGCAAAAATAAAAGTAGTAAAAATTAGACCTTAACGCCATACCTTATACAAAAGTTAACTGAAAGTGATCATAGATAAGGCTATGAAACTAGACAATAAAACTCAGAACATAGGAAAAAATCTTTCTGACTTGAAGTTAGGTGAAGCGTCCTTCGGTATGACACCAAAAGCATGAGCCATAAAACATGGTGAGTTGGATTTAATGTAGAACTCCTGATCTGTAAAGAACACTGTTAAGAGACTTCTCTGACAAAGGACTTGCTTCCAAAATATTCGAAGAACTCTCAAGCTCTAATGAGAAAACCAACCAACGAAATTAAAACAAAAGGGCAAACCCCCTGAAAAGACGTCTCTTCACTGACAGGTAGGAAATAAGCACTGAAGATGTGTTCAACATCATTGACCCTGAGAGAAATGCAAATTGATACCATGACGAACTATCAGCTCTACGCTTATTAGAATGGCAAAAATGAGGAATAGAATATTGACAGTTGATTATGATAATACAGTTGATGAAGATATGGGGCAAATGGCACCCTTCCCTTGTTGGTGGGAATACATATCTTGAAAATAGCTTGGCTATTTGTAATACAGCTTATAAAATTTCAACATAGGTGTGCTTCACTGTACTCCACCTGTTATTCCAGTGACTTGGCCAGCTGAGGCAGGAGAATCACAGGTTCCAGGCCAGCATCAGCAACTTAGTGAGACCCTATCTCAAAATAGAAAATAAAGGAGGCTGGGGATGTGGCTCAGTGATTGAGCACCTCTGGGTTCAATCCCTGGTACCAAGGGGGAAGAAAAAGTTCTCGCTGCCTGCAGGGATTGCACCGGGACCCCCCATTTCCAGCATATACCAAAATTTGCTCAAGTCCCTTATACAATGGCATAGTATCTGCATATATACCCTAAGCACACTTTCCTGAATGCTTTAAATTATACTCATATTATTTAGACTATTTAACATGTAAATGCTGAATTATAATGTTTAGGTGCCGCAGTCTGGCTGGGCACAATCAGGAGCCACTTGTCAAAAGAAACTAACTTTATTTATTTTTTTTTTTTAAATATTTATTTATTTATTTATTTTAGTTCTCTGCGGACACAACATCTTTGTTTGTATGTGGTGCTGAGGATCGAACCCGGGCCGCACCCATGCCAGGCGAGCACGCTACCACTTGAGCCACATCCCCAGCCCCTAACTTTATTTTTAGAACCACACACGCCAAACAAAACAGCCTCTCAGGAAAAACCCTCAGAGCCTCAACTGCCACCACCGGCTTTCCACAAGCCTCTCTCTCCCACACAAGCTTCTCTCCACCTCCCACAATCCTCCTGCTCTTGAGGCCGATTGGCTGGGTCACGTGGGCGGAGCCAAAAAAGTCCCCCAATGAGCAGCTCCGTGGTCTGAAAGGGCAGGGAAACAGCCCAATGAGCATCACCGCAGAGGAGCCAATCAGCTAGATGTTGCTGGGGCCGAGGAGCCAATCAGCTAGATGTTGCTGGGCTGTGAGCCAATCAGCCAGCAGCTGGAAGTTTGCTGGCAGCTGGAAGTTTGCTGGGGCCCCTTTGGCTGTGGCTCTCAACATTTAGGGAATAATAAAGCCTGTACATATTGAGCATGGGGAATTTTTCAAACATTTTCCAACCAAGATTTGTGAAACTATGGATTCAACATCCACAAATATGGAGGGTTGACTGTACTTTACGATCCAGCAATCCTACGCCTGGTTTTCTACCCCAGTGATAGTCACACTAAAGACTTATATTCACACAGAACCTATATGTGAATAGCAGCTCTGTTCGTAATTGCCCCAAATGATAAATAACCCCAAAATTCATTCAATTATTAAATGGATAAACAAACTGTAGAAAATCTATACAATACTCAATGACTAATTTAAAAGTACAATAACTTAGGTGAATCTCTCAACACATTAAGCTGAATGCAAGTTACATACCCTTTAATTTAGATGATATTTTTGAAAACACAAAACTAGAGAGAAGAATAAATCAGTGGTTGCCAGGGGCTTGGGAATGGGAGAGAAGGTAACTGTTTAAAAAAAAAAAAAGGCACAGAACAGTGTTTTGGTATATCCGTGTAGTGTTTGATTATATTAATCTATACATGATATTAAAAGTCATTGAATTATTCACCCCCCAAAATTTTCCAAACATGGACTTTGGGGGTGTCAAAATATATGCACATATTTAAGTCTTTTGAAGCATATTTCCATTTTGACCTTTAGAAGGATTGCAATAATTTACTCTCTCCCATGAGAGGCACCTAAGAATACCTGTGCTCCATTACCCTCGCTCACCTGCCTGGCATTTGTTGTCCTTTATTACTTCCCCACCCCCTGCCCCAGTGCAATAGGTGTAAATGTTAGGTGAGTGTTTAAAAAAGACTATGTGTGGGTACAACAATCAATATCCAAGCCTAGTTTATTTGCATTTGCATGAATCCATCTCAGGCTATATCCTCGAATGTCTTTTTATATTATGAAACGTCTGTGCTTGTTAAGTAGTGATGGAATACATTTGGTAGTCGGGTCATTCTGTATTCAGAAACAAGGTAGATAATTTCCATGTTGGATTTTTTTTTTTTTTTTTTTTTAATATCTGAGCAAGGAGCAAAGAGCTCTTATGAAATCAGGAACTCCTAAAAAGAATTTTTTGTTATTTTTCTTAGGACTTAATTACATTTCAGGGGTCTCTATTATCTATCACATAGTTGCGCCCCAAGAATGCCAATGGTTGAAAACATAAGCTACAACCAATAGGAAGTTCCAGGTGAAGACGAGAGGCAAAATCGTTCTCTAGGCAGAGTCACAGGAAAAATGCCAAGGACCTCCAAGCAAAAATTTCAGAAAGGACCTCTGTCAGCAGGTGCTGAGACCTTCATCTACATCCCCTTGATTCACTTTTTTTTTTTACTATTTTTAGTTGTAGATGAACATGGTACCTTTATTGTTTAGGTTTTTTTTTTCTTTTTTTTTTTTTTTTATGTGGTGCTGGGGATCTAACCTAGTGCCTCATGCATGCTAGGCAACCACTCCACCACTGAGCTACAACACCAGTCCTCAGTCACCAGTTTTGTGCACGTGGGCTCCTAGAGTCCTTTCTTTCCCAATAGTCAGCGCTGGGTTTTTCTGTTGGAGGGTTGCTGCAGGCTACTGGACCCTGCTCTGCTGGTGTCTGTGGATATCTGGAAGGCCCCAGGGATTTATGTTCTTCTGGGGGCGGAGCTTCACTAATGATGTGAGTGTAGGGTGTAAATTCCGTAGCTCCCTGGCTGTGATCGCAACAACTTGGGCCTGACCTGTACTGCCTGTACTGTCCCCAGAACTCCTCTAGGGATGGAGCCTGGTGACTCTCCATTGGACTTTTTCCGAGATGGTGCTCTTGCTTGGCTGTCTTCTCACTTTCCAGCTCAGCTACCAGTTTTTTGTTTTTGTTTTTGTTTTAGTAGGAATGTTTTGTAATAAATTGTAAATCACGTTGTCATCAGAATCTTTTATAGGAAATTCAACTTTAATCCATAACTCGGAGTGCAGTAGGATTATAAATTTTCTAAGGAATTTTGTTACAATAGTGGTTTAACTAACAGTACCCAAAATAATTTGGCTTACATGGATAGATGTTTCTTTCTCTACCTGAAATAATCTGGGCAGTTCGATGACGCTGAGAGATGGATCCTTCCGTACTGTTTTCCCTCCATTCCTTGGATGTGGCCTTCATCTCCATGGACCACCATGGAACTCTACCACCTCCACACTGGGAAATGGGGAAAGAGACACCTGCTTACGTTCACGCTCCATTGGTCTGAACTTAAAACTGCACGGCCACATCTAACTGGAATGGAGACTGGTTAGGTACACATTGTCCAGCTTATAATTTGGGGCTTCATGATTATGAGCCAGAAGGAAGAATAGATTTGGGGGTAATTAGTGGCCCCTGCCACAGGCATGCTCTGGATAGAGAATGAATTGGCACCTACCTGGGCATGTTCTCTGCTCTGGTTCTACCTTATTCTCTCTCCTCCTGTCCCCTTTAGGCAAATGATGAGCTCACCAGTGGAAAAGTTGACCTTTAAGAAGATCCTTCCTGGAAGTGGAGGGAATTTAGTAGACGGTGATGGTTCACCATAAAATATAACATTTACCTTTTATACTGAGAGCTCAGTATGTTGGGCCCAATGGTCTTGGGTGGGATAAGCCAGAAGCATTGATTTCTTTTATTCTTTTAATCAGAAATCATTTAAGGAGTCAGGGAAGCTCAGCCTTCACTTGACACTGTAGAGAACTTGCGGAGCATAAATTATACTTGGTCTAGAGGCAAGGGAGCTGAGTCCTCACTCTAGCACCCTGTCAGGCAAAGGCTAAGGGCTGCCTCAGGGAACAAGTTCTCAATGCCTGCAGGCAAAGTTGCCCTGTAGCCTCTGCATAGTCATCCCAAGAGCTTTAAGTAGATTACAAACCAGGAAAAGAGATTTGAGGAGATCCAGGAAAATCCCCAATAATGTCTCCTGCAGGCAAGGTTTACTAGTGAGCCCAGTAGCTATTTCTGTGGGACTGCCCTCTTGGAAGGACTGGTCTTCCTGTGCTGTGGAGGTGGGACTCAAGTTTTGTGGAGGCTCCCTGGACCTTTGTTTTGACCCCAGATCAGGATCTTCCTTCTGGGTCCCTCTTTTATTTTGGAGGCAGAAGTAAATCGGCATAGATCCATGAAACCAGAGCCTCGCATGTTGTCAGGGATGGCTGACTTCATTGTCTACCCGCAGGGGGAGAAAATGTCATGACACTAGACCTCCCAACCCAGGCATAGCCTACCAGATGAAGCGAGTAGTTAATAGGAGCTTAAGTGATTCTCCCATGTGGCTGTTTCTAGGTACGTCTTTTAAAATTAGTTATGCTTAAATTAGCAGCGCTTTACTTTTAATATTCTTCTCTCGAAGCAGCTAGCATAGTTTCAATCAGGCACCTGATTAATATGCAAAAAAATGATTTGTTTTGATTTTGGTCTAGTGGGTTTTTTTTCCCCCTTCTTTGCCAGGCAACTTCTTTATCAAATTCCTCTGCTTTTAAGGGATAAGAAGAAATGTATCTCTTAAAGTCAGAGGGCACAGTTTCCTTGAAAGTGGAGATGGGGTGGCCTCTCTGGGAGCTGTTCTGAAATATCAACAGCATAATTTTGCCAGCAGCAAAATATCTTTTTGTAATTTTCAGTCTATTAAAAAGCACCAGCCCCTCTTTAAGTTATAATCAGCTCCATAACTGGGCCATGCGGTATCATCCTTTGGAAGTCAATTGACATATACTTGTTCTGTCAAAGTGCGTAATATTTTGTAATATATTGTGCGACCTTGGGCAATTAACATCTCCAAATCTTTTTTTTATCTTTAAAAATGAAGATAATACTTATCCCCTGTGATTCCATGTAGTATATCTAAAATTCCTTATCTGAAAAACCTCCATGTATTTCAGAATTCAGAATTTTTTTGGATTTGGGGAAGACAATCAAAAAACGTATGTATCATTATTAACACCCCCAGTGGAGTACAGAGAAGCAGCCTATCATCCGACAGCCAAACTTATGAATATTCACACGGAGTGGCAGTAAGATTAAAAATAGCCTTCCATCAGTTGAGGGCAAGGTTTGGAACTGAGATACAAATCTTTCAGATCTCTTTGGATGTAGACAAGAGGAACCAGAGGCTGTGGCCCTGCAATGAGAATGATCTCTCTGCCTATCTATTTTCCAGGCAGTCCCAGGAAGGACCAATGAGGTTCAAGACAGGAGGATCATGAGTTCAAAGCCAGCTTCAGCAACAAGAGGCACTGGAAGGGCTGGCTCCCCACATATTCCTATTTTCCTCTTTGCTTCTGACACGAATGGACTTTTGTCAGCTTTTGACACTTTTTTTGGTATGAGGTATTGAACCCAGGGGCACTAACCACATCCCCAGTCCCCCTTTTTAAATTTTTTTAAATTTTGAGACAGAGTCTCACCAAGTTGCTTAAGGCCTTGCTGAATTGCTGAGGCCGATTTGAAATTGTGATCCAGCTGCATCAGCTTCCCGAGTTGCTGAGACATGCGCCACCATGCCAGGCCTCTTTGACACTTGGATCCTGATTTGCTTCTTCTAGGACCCTGATTGCAGATCACTCTACCCTTTTGTCACAAATTGAGCACACTGGGGGAAGAAATTTCTAGAGACAAAAACAAAAGTAATGAACCTACCAATCGTTGATGGATTACATTAAGCAATAAATTGAATTGGCTAAAAATTGGTAGAAAATTCTAAAAAAAAAAAATCCTTTGAGTGGCAAGTTTCAGGAATTTCAGAACTAAATACACAGCAAAAGCTTATTAATATACACAGGGAGTTGGAAGCCTTTGGCAAAACCCCCTAAGCACCCCTGGATCCCTCTACTCCCCACATGCTGAGAAGTTCCTGCTTAAATGCATCTGTCTGTGGCAATGGTTCACTTTTGCTTGTTACATCAAAATACAATAATAAACTGGGTGTAGTGACTTACTCCTGTAATTCCAGCAGCTCGGGTGGCTTGAGACAGGAGGATCATGAGTTCAAAGCCAGCTTCAGCAACAAGAAGCACTGAGCAACTCAGTGAGACCTTGTCTCTAAATAAGATACAAAAAAGGGCTGGGGATGTGGCTCAGTGGTTGAATGACTCTGAATTCAATCCCTAGTACCAAACAACAACAACAACAAAAACCCAATAATAATACTTATAGTGATATATCCAACAAGATAAATGTACAGATTTATTGGCTTCTGTTGCTATCACATATTCTTCTGAAATTTTCTAGTGAAAATATTTTGTAATGAAAATTTGGGGTAAAATTTTGACAAAGGGATAGTAAACCAATGATGTTGATCACTTTTGGAGGTGTTTTCTTCTTTTACTACTTTCACATTTATTTTGTAGAAAAAAACAGTTCTTGTTTATTGAGCAGTTACTGTATGGACTGTTTTAGTACCTACATTCACAGGCTCAAAATTCCTTTTCTAAATTGCTCAGGGCCAGCTGCATTTTGGGGTTTTATTTTTATTTATTTGAAAATTATATTAACATGTATTAACTATAAGCATTAATGTGATATTTCCATACATGAATGTAGTATGCACTAATCAAATCCAACCACTCTTTTCTCACCCCACCCCCAGCTTCCAAATATGTTCTATTTTCAGGCCAGTTATTTTTTTTCCCCCAGCTTCTACATAGGAAAGAAAATATGGTTTCTTTCTGTGTCTGGTTTATTTCCCTTAACCTAATCTTCAGTTTTACTTGTTTAGCCTCAAATGACAGTTATATACACTAATTTTTCTTTATGGCTGAAAAGTATTTATCTCACTTGCTTTATCTGTTCATCTGTTGATGGGCACCTTGGTTGATTCCCTATCTTGGCTGTTGTGAATAGCGCTGGGGTAAACATGTATGTGCAGGTATCTGCTTGGTATACGGCTTTCGTTTCCTTTGGAATCACACCCAGAAATGGCATATATAAATCATGTGGTAGATCTATTTTTAGTTTCTTGAGGAACCTCCATACTGTTCTCCATAGTGGTTGTATCAATTTGCCTTTCCACTAATAGTGAATAAGAATTCCTTTTTTCTCCAACTCCTCACCAGCATTTATTACCTTTTTATTATAGCCATTCTAACTAGAGTGAGATTGTACATTATTGTGGTTTTGACTTCCCTGATGGCTTAAGCTATTGAGCATTTTTCATGTGTTTTTTAGGCCATGTGTATATTTTTCTTTCAAAAAGCGTCTATTCAGGTCATTTGTCCATTTTTTAATTGGATTACTTGGGTTTTTTTTGAGTTCCTTATAAATTCTGTATATTAACCTTCTGTCAGATAAATAGTTGGCAAACATTTTTTTTTCTTGTTCTATAGACTCTCACTTCACTATGTTGACTGTTTTCTCAACTGTGCCAATGCATCATTTTTAGTTTGAATCTAGGAATGTTCCCTGAAAAGCTCACGTTAGGCAATGCAGCTGTATTCAGAAGTGAAAAAATTGGATTATGAGAGCTGTAACCTCATCACTGGATTAATCCACTTAATGGATTACTGGGTGATAATCGCAGGGGGGTGAGTGTGCCTGGAGAAGGTAAGTCAGTGGGAATGTGCCCTGGAGGACTGTAACTTGTCTCTGGCTCTTCTCTTTCCTTCTCCTTCCTGTCTGCCATTAGCTGAGAAGTTTTCCTTTGCCATGATGCCTTTCTGCCCTGAAGCCTACTGACCATGGAGTGAGCCTCTGAAACTGAGCCAAAATAAACCTTTCCTCCTCTAAATTGTTCTTGTTAGGTGTTTGGGTCACAGCAACCAAAAGTTGACCAGCAAAAGCATTTTAGTTCAATGTAATTCCACTTGGCAATTCTTGCTCATTTCCTGTGCTTTGGTGTCCTATCCAGAAGGTCATATATACCAATATCTTGAAGTATTTCTCTGATATTTTCTTCTGGTAATTCTACGATTTCAAGTCTTTTCAGGTCTTTAATTCATTTGTCTTAGTTTTGTACAGAGATAGGGGTCAAATCTCAAACTTCTGAATATGGATATCCAGTTTTCCCCATCACTTATTGAAGATATTGTCTTTTTCTCCAACGTATGATTTTGGCACCTTTGCTGAGAAGCAATTGGCTATATATTTGTGATTGGCTATAGATTTATTTCTTGGATCTCTATTTTGTTCCATTGGTCTGTGTGTCTATGCCAATACTATGCTACTTTTATTACTATGGCTCTGTAATATGTTTGAAATCTCTAGCTTTGTTCTTTTTGCTGAAGGTTGCTCTGGCAACCTGAGGTCTTTTGTACTTCCACTGGGATTTTAGGATTTTTTTTTCCTAGTTCTGTGAAGAATGTCATGGGTATTTTGATGGGAACTGCCTTGAGTCTGTAGTTATTTTTGGTTAATATGGACATTTAGACAATATTCTTTCAGTCCATGAACATAGGAGGTCTTTCCATTTTTGTGCCATCTTCAATTTGTCAGTTTATAATTTTCGTTGTAGAGGTCTTTCACTTTCTTGGTTGTTATTCCTAGGTATTTTTTTTTTTAAATGTGGTTGTGAATAGGATTGCTTTCATGATTTCTTTCCTAGTGAGTTAATTATTGGTATACAGAAAAGTTACTGATTCTTTTTTGTATACTGCTATTTTACTGAATTCAGTTATCAGTTCTAATAGTCTTTTGGTGGAGTCTTTAGAATGTCCTATGTATATGATCATATAATCTGAAAATATGGGTAATTTGACTTCCTATTTGCATTCCTTTTGTTTCATTTTGTTTAATTTCTCTGGCTAAAACTTCTAGTAGTATATAAAGAAGAATGGTAAGATGGATCATCATTTTTTCTGATTTTTTTTTTCAGTATTATGTTGGCTGTGGGCTTGTTATATACAGCCTTTTATTACATTGAGGTACAATCCTTCTATACCTAACTTGTTCAGGGCTTTGTATAATTTCTAAAATTTATTGTTGACTTCTAGATTTATTCCATTGTGATCAGACAAGATACAGAATATGATTTCGATTGCTTTGAATTTAAAACTTGTGACCTGATATAAGGTTTATCCTAGAAAAATTTCCATGTGCTGATGAAAAGAATGTATGTTATGAAATTATTGGATGAAATATTCTGTGAAGTCTGTTAATTTGAGCTGTAATATAGATAACTCTGATGCTTCTTGTGTGATTTTTGTGTGTTTGGTGGGGAGGGGGAGGTCTGGATGATCTACTGAGAAAAGGGATGTTGAAATCCCCTACTATTTTCCTAATATTTATTTTTTAGTTGAGTTGGATACAATATCTTTAATTAAATTAATTTATTTTTATGTGGTGCTGAGGATCAAACCCAGGGCCCATATCATGCCATTTTTGTTACTGTAGCTCTAGAGTATAATTTAAACTCTGGTATTGTGATGCCTCCTGCTTTACTTTTCCTGGTGTGGATTACTTTGGCTATTCTGAGCCTCTTATTTTTCCATATAAATATCCTGACTGCTTTTTCTATTTCTATGGAGAATTTCATTGGAACTTCAATAGGAATTTCAATAAGTCTACGTAGTGCTTTCAGAAGTATAGCCATTTTGACAATATTAGTTCTGCCTATCAAGAACATGGGAGATCTTTCCATCTTCTCAGGTCGTCTTCAATTTATTTCTTCACTGTTTGTGGTTTTAATTATAGAGGTCTTTCTCCTCTTTTTAAGATTGATTCCTAAGTATTTTATTTTTTTTTTGAGGCTTTTTTCCTAATTTCTCTTTCAATGGGTTCATCACTGATATATAGGAACACAATTGATTTAGGGGTGTTAATTTTATATCCTGAATTCATTTGAGTTCTAGAAAATTTCTGGTGTAGTGTTTTGGGTCTTCTTAATATAGAGTGTCATCAGCAAATAGGGATAGTTTAAATTCTTCTTTTCCTGTTTGTATCCCTTTAATTTTTTTTTTGTCTGGTTACTTTTCAAGACTATGTTGAATAGAAGTGGTGAAAGAAGACATCCCTGTCTTGTTCCAGTTTTTAGATTAAATGCTTTCAATTTTTCTCCATTTAGAATGATGTTGGCCTAGGGCTTAGCATATATAGCTTTTACAATGTTGAGGGATATACCTACTATCCGTAGTTTTTCTAGTGTTTTAAACATGAATGGATGGCTGTATTTTGTCAAATACTTTTTCTGCATTTGTTAATGTATCCATCTATTATATCATGTGATTCTTGTCTTTAAGTCTATTGATGTGATGAATTATGTTTATTGATTTCTGTATGTTGAACCAACCTTACATCCCTGGAATGAATCCCATTTGATCATGGTACACTATCTTTTTAATATGTTTTTGTATGTGATTGCCAGTATTAAAAGTTTTACATCTATGTTCATCAGAAATATTGGTCTGAAATTTTCTTTACTTGATGTGTCTTTGTCTGGTTTCAGGGTATCAGGGTGATACTAGTTTTATGGAATGAGTTTGGAAGGGTTCTCTCCTTTTCTATTTCATGAAATAATTTGAGAAGGATTGGTGTTCTTTGAAGGTCGGTCTGGTACATTCCATCTGAGAATCCATCTGGTTCTGGGGTTTTCTTAATTGGTAGGCTTTTGATGGCATCTTTAATTTCATTGCTTGAAATTGATCTGTTTAAATTTTCTTTTTCCTCCTGATTCAATTTGGGTAGGTCATGTGTCTATAAAAAAATAATGTCTAGAGTTCAAATTTTCAAAATAGGTTCTGATTATCATGTATTTCAGTAGTGACCTGCCACAGTCTGGCTGGGCACAATCAGGAGCCACTTGTCAAAAGAAACTAACTTTATTTTTAGAACCACACACACCAAACAAAACAGCTTCTCAGGAAAAACCCTCAGAGCCTCAACTGCCACCACCGGCTTCCCACAAGCCTCTCTCTCCAACACAAGCTTCTCTCCACCTCCCACAATCCTCCTGCTCTTGAGGCCGATTGGCTGGGTCACGTGGGCGGAGCCAAAAAAGTCCCCCAATGAGCAGCTCCGTGGTCTGAAAGGGCAGGGAAACAGCCCAATGAGCATCACCGCAGAGGAGCCAATCAGCTAGATGTTGCTGCGGCTGCTGTGAGCCAATCATCAGCCGGCAGCTGGAAGTTTGCTGGGGCCCCTTCGGCTGTGGCTCTCAACAGTGACCATTGTGATATTTCCTTTTTCATTGTGAATTTTAGTAATTTACATTTTCTCTTTGTTAGCTTGACTAAGGGTTTATCAATTTTACTGTTTTTTTTTTTTCCTCAAAGAACCAACTTTTTTATTTAAAAAAATTTTTTGGATTGTTTTTCATTGATTTCAGCTCTGATTTTAATTATTTCCTGTATTCTGCTTTTGGTATTGATTTGTTCTTTTTCTAGGGCTTTTTGATGTAATGTTAGGTTATTGATTTGTTGAGTTTTTATTCTTGTAATGAGTGAGCTCAATGCAATGAACTTACCTCATAGCACTACCTTCAGAGTGTCCCAGAGATTTTGATATGTTGTAGTGATACCTTGTTTACCTCTAAGTATTCTTAAATTTTATCCCTGATTTTTTCTGCTATCCATTTGTCATTTAGTAGCACATTATTTAGTCTCCTGGTGTTAGAGAAGCTCTCTCTCTCTCTCTCTCTCTCTCTCTCTCTCTCTCTCTCTTTTTCAATGAAATCTCCCCACTATTTATTGCATTAGAAACTATCCTCTCCCTTTAGTTCTCATAGTGTATGTTTTATATGATTGGGTTCTTTGACATTAGGTACACATAGATTTGCAATAATTATCTTGTTGAATTGATCCTTTCATATTATATCATGATATTTTGTCTCATAGTGCAGTTTTTGTCTTAAAGTCTACTTTGTCAGATATGAGCATAGTTCCTCCTCACTTTTTCCCACTTGCTTGGAATATTATTTTCCATCCCTCCTCTTCCAGTCTGTGTTTCTTTACTGGTGAAGTGAGTTTCTTGGATCTTGTTGTTGGATCTTATTTGTTGTTGTTGTTGTTGTTTTTTAAATCCACTCAGCCAGTCTGTGTCTCCCTTTATATTCAGGGTTATTATAGATAGGACTTATTCCTGTCATGTTAATTTTCTTCTAGTTTTGAATATTCTTTGTTCTTTTTTCTCTTCTGTGTCTCTACTATTCTAGTGGGAATTACACTTTGACTAATGGTAGTTACCTCTCTTTCACTTTTGGATGCAGAACTTCCTTAAGCATCTTTTTGAAAGACTGATCCTGGTGGTCCTGAATTCCCTGCATTTTTTGCTTATTTTAGGAGGTCTTTATGCTTTCATTTCTGCAGGGTAACCTTATAGGGTATAGTATACTAGGTTGGCAGTTATTTTCTTTCAGGACTTAGAATGTGTCATTCCCTTCTCTCCTGGCCTGTCATGTTTCTGCTGAGAAATCTGCTCTTGGTCTAATAGAGATACCTTTAAATGTGACTTGGCACTTTTGCAGATTTTAAAACTCCTTGTCTTGTACTTTGACAGTTTGATCATAATATACTATGGTGAAGATTTTTCTGGTCTATTTGGAGTTCTATAAGCTGCCTCTACATAGATAACTTTCCTAATCTTGGGTAAGAAAAAGACTTCTCTAATTATTTCATTGAATAAGTTTTCGGTGTTCTGAACTTTATTCTTCTTGTCTTTAGGCATTCCAAAAATGTGCATGTTTCATTCAGTGGTGTCCCAGAGGTCTTAACTCACTCTTCACTTTTTTCCTTTTTATCTGAATAGGATATTTCAAAAGGTCTGTCTTCAGGTTTAGATACTGTATCTTTCCCTTGACCCAATCTGTATTGAGGCTTTCAACTGTATTTACTGAGGTTTTTCATTTCTAAGATTTCTGTTTGGTTCGTTTCCAGATCTTTCTTCTGAATTTCTTAGTCATACTCTGCATTGTCTTCATTAATTTTCATTTAACTCTCTGTGTCCTCCTGGATCTCACCAAGATTTTTAAAAAATATTTTTTTACAATCATTTCTCAGACATTTAATTTATCCATTTTGATTTCTTTGGAATCTGTTGCTAGAGAGTTAATATGTTATATTGGAGTTGTCATATTACCTTATTTTCATATTTGTTGTGTTCCTATGTTGAGATTTGCATCTGGTGAATTGGCTATCTCTGCCACTTCTATGGCTTTTTCCTGAATGTATGTCTTCAGGTGTTGGTTTGTATGTAGTATTGCCTTCAATTTTAGATGAAACCATAGTATAGTCTCTCTCTAGCTGCTTTGGCTATGATTTATAACTTTGGGTAAAGTGTGTATTGTGGCAGTGCTGGAGAGAACCACTATCTGTGCAGGTCACATGAGAGTAAGGACACTAACAGTTATGGCAGGTGTGGTATAGACAACTTGCCATGTGGCTACTCCTACAACATTAGTGGTAACCCGTATTAGACAATGGGGTTTCTTCAGGCGTGGTTGATTGTTATCTCTACTTCTAGGAGGGGACTCTGACATTGGTGGCCATAGCAGGGGTGAGGAGCCCCGAAGCATGTGACCTCTATCTGGTTAATAATGTGGCCCAGATCCTGAACAGGGAAAGATTGTGGTGGGAACCTCAGTACCTCCTCTGTGGCACTCACACGGTCCTGACAGCAGTGTTTGGTCAGACCGGGTGTGAGGATGTGGTAGGAACCATGGTGTATTGCGAGGTGACCAGCACCCTGCCAGTGTAGGTTTCTGCTCAGGAGGTGGGAGCCACCTGGGAAATTAAAAAAAAATCTGAAATAATTAGTAAGAAATAAAGAGAGCCAGAAATTAGATATGAAAAAGCGGAGTGCCTGATGGGCCTTCCAGTCCTGATGGGAGCTGGAACTGAACAACTGAAAAAGGGCCCTGATTCTTTATTTATGGAGGAGCACATCAAAGGCAGGGACAAGGCTTCAGAAGGCATCTTGGTTCTGTGCTTGTTTCCCGGTGTGGCAGGGATCTTGCAGTAAACAAGTTGGCATTTTGGCAAGCCACACCCAGAGGGGCTATGTGGCTCCAGCAGGTCACCCCATCTCCAGTGCTATGCTGAACTTAGATGGATAAAAGCAGAATGCCACATGTACTAGGCAAAGTCTCAAACCTATGGGGTTGCTGCCGGGAGTTCCTGATACCAGGCTTTCCTGCCTAATGAATTTAACATCACTTTAATTCATGCACAGTTCATGGATGGCTTCCTGCAGTGGTGTTCCTCTATTGCTGTGGTGGTAGTGTCTTCCCAGGAGCAGAACCTCAGCAGGAGACAGATAAAGTTGTGCTCTGCACTCTCTAGTCATGGGCATTCAGAGGCAGTGTGACTGCTGGAGTCATGGAGTCTCTCAAGGCCACTTCAGCATGCCCCTGTTGTAGCAGTGGGAACCTATTGTTCCCTCCCCACCTGTTACAGATGCCTGAGCATGGCACAAGAAAGAGGGAGGTGGCAGGAACAGCCTGGGTGTCTTTTTTTTTTAATTTTTATTGTTGGTTGTTCAAAACATTACATAGTTCTTGATATATCATATTTCACACTTTGATTCAAGTGGGTTATGAACTCCCATTTTTACCCCGTATACAGATTGCAGAATCACATCAGTTACACATCCATTGATTTACATATTGCCATACTAGTGCTGGGTGTCTGTCTTTAGTCATGGATGGTATGTCATGCCCTTGGTCTCAGAGGGCAAGTACGTTAACCTCCTGGTTCTTGAGGGTGGCACTCTATGTTCCCCTTCATGTTGCAATGCCTTACAATGAGGGCCATTCAATGGGATTAAATCTCAATAGGCAATATGGGGGATGATTGCTCGTTACTCCCCTCCTCTGGGTTTGGAGTGCACAGTCCCTGAAATCAGAGAAATGTTTCTCCAGGAAAATGTATGAAATTCCCACTAATGAAGAAAAAGATATAAGATATGTCTCATAAGATTTTCCACTAAATGATTTATGAGAAAACTTTTGTTTTCAGAGCATTTGGGATTTTGGATTTGCAGATGAGCACTGATTTTTGTTATCTCATCTAATCCATACATCCACCCCACAAAATAGGAACTATTATTCTCGGGTGATAAAAGATTAAGTGAACCCAAAGAGAGGTCTGTCCTTTGCACTGAGACATCTCTAGGCCCCCTGGAACATGTTTATTGACAGGACTCCTTATTTGCTTGGGAGATTTGGTCCCAAGATAGTTTAACAATGTGATTTATGATGGAGAGTTTGGGCCATGCAATATCAGGTTTGATTTTTGACGGAATTGATAACTAAAGTCCAGCCCTTGACTGAAGGTCAGCCACCTGGTCAGTATGTGATCAAACCCCAATAAACAAAAGGGGCAGCAGAGGCTCAGATGACCTTCTATGTTTGACAATTCTGTGTCAATGATATGCTGTTTCCAAGAGACTCACTTCATAGGTTTTCCCATCCTTTTACCTTCAGTCTGTGGATGTCTTTACCTATCATTCACATGGATCTTGTAAATAAGCAGGGATTTCCAGTCTCATACCTGATAGAGTAGACTTTAAGTCCAAGTTATTCAGAAGAGACAAAGGCCATTTCATACTGTTTAAGGGAGTCATATATCAACAAGTGACAGTCATAAATATCTATGCCCCAAACAGTGGAGCACCCAGGTACATCAAACCTTTCTCAATATTAAGAATCAAATGGACCACAACACAATAATACTAGGTGACTTTAACATGCTTCTTTCATCACTAGACAGATCATCCAAACAAAATCTAAAAACTATAGAACTAAAAAAAATACAATTAATAATTTAGACTTAACAGACATATATAGAATATTTCATCAGCGACTGAAGACACTTTCTTCTCAGCCGCACATGGAACATTTTCTTAAAATAGACCATATTTTAGGATATGAAACAACTCTTAGCAAATACAAAAAATAGAGATAATACCCTGCATTTTATCAGATCATAATGGAATAAAATTAGAAATCAATGATAGGTGTTACAGTAACTTGTATTTTTTTAACTTATCACTAAGTAATTCACCATTGAATGATGAATGGATAGCAGAAGAAAACAGATGAAATTAAATGCTTAGAGGTAAATGAGAATAATACAACATATCAAAATCTCTGGGACACTATGAAGGTGGCTCTAAGAGGTAAGTTCACAGTATTGAGCTCATACACTGAAAGAATAGAAAGATAACAAATCCATAACATTACACCACAAGGCTCTAGGAAAAAGAAGCATAAACACCCAAATCAGCAGAAGACAGAAAATAATTAAAATCATATGTATACAGTTAAGGGAAAATCACTGTGATCCTGGAACATCTACCCTATTGTTGAAAAGCAAGACTACTTTTAAGGATGTCTGTGATAGCCCTGAAAGGACAAGGAGGTCAATTTAAAGGGCTTCCCACTGGCCGTGTTGTGACAGCTAGAGAGTCTCAAAGAGAAGTATAGTTAAAAGTAACTAAAACAACTTAAATCTGTCTTGCCATGAGTTTGATCCTAAAAAAAGGAACAAGTGAATGTTAAGGGTATTAAATAGAGCTGTAGGAGAAAGGCTGGTGAATACGGTATTTAAACTTTAATTAAATATATAAAGTTGGTCATAGGAAAAGCTTGCATCTTGGAGCAGTCTATTGTGGGACAAAGGGTGGCTTTGATTGATCTGGTGATATTTTCCAACCTCCTGTCTCTGATCGCCAAAGACTTCCTCACAGGGCATGAACTTTCCCACACTCCAGGGAAGCTGATAGGGAAGCTGGAGCTCTGAGTGTCCAGTGTAGCCAGTGTGGAGGCATAGCAGTCAGAGTCTCCCTGAAAGCCATTCATGGCAGGGGAACTTTTCTTCTGTCTATAGCAAAGGCAGCAGAGGCAGGGCCAGTCCTTTACAAGTGTGGAATTAGTATGAGCCATGTCTTGGCTGCACCAGCCATAAGCAAGCAAAGAGGCAATAGCCCATGATGAAAAGGTTGGGGGCAGGGTCTAGTAGGTTGGGAATGTTTGGGAACTAGGTCCAGAACATGGGATGAGCAACGACTATAAATTCAAATTCTGTTGAAAAGTAATTTTAAACCAGAAACGTTTTACCACAATATTATGCTATGGAACCCTCAATAGGGAGTAGGGTCCACTTGGATAAAAGTAATTCTGACTATAAAACAATTATAATTCTGTTTACATCCAGGATTTGAACTGTTTGTAAAACACCTTATTACATTCATAATCTCATTTGTTCCTTATGCCATTCTATAGTGGGCATCGAGCCTAGTTGAAAAAGCATAGCCATTGGAGCCTGATGGACATATTGAGCCATTTCCTGGCTCAGTAATATGTGTGATCTGTCTTCCTGAGCCTGTTTCCTCAGCTGCCAGATGTGGATACTGATGTGAGGCTGTCTTGGATGTGTGTGGAATAAGAATGTATGAGAATCGCCTAACCCTTCACAGGTGTTCATCTAATGGTGGTTGCATTATTTTGCAAATAAGAATGAGACATGTTGGGTGACTTCCCGAGATTACACACTTATATGTGACAGATTTCGCTTAAAGTCCCATATCCTCATGAAAGAGCAGAGTAAATATCATCTAGGCCCAAAATTTTCAAACTTTTAAGTTTCAAAGGAAAACTCTAAATTGGGAACCAGATAAAGGCAAATTTATTCTAATTTAGCTTGACTTGACCTCCTCTTGACCTAAACTGCTTAGTAACTTATGAAGGGGCTGGAGTTCCCTAGGGTTCCTTGGAGCACTGTTTGAACATCTCTGATCTAGTCCCCCACCCCTCTGCTTTACAAAGGAAGTTGCTGAAGCTCAGATGTGTCCTACAGCTGGTCCCTAACATGGATGGGTAAGTCTTGTTGACAAGATCCAAGCTCTCCCCTCTCTACTTCACCACCTCTGTGGATCAAAGAGACCTAACTCCACATGAGACAGTGCCATCTGGTGACCTACAGGGTACATTGCTCTCCATACCATGAACTGTCTGCTGGTCCTCAGTCTCAATGCCATTCTTCCGTATTCGCCTTTGCAATGTGCACTGAAGCCTGGAAGTGTGGAGCTGCATTTCCAGTTAATCTTTCCAGTTGGATTTCTGCAGGCTTTGAAAATATGAGATACTTGCTGGAGGCTGGGAAGGAGGAGAAATAGTAGTCACCCTGATCCTTGTTCTAAAGCTGTGATGGACTGACAGTGACTTTTCAGACTTCAGCATTCGCGTTTCTGGGAGCAGCACCCATGGAAACCACCTTTATCTGGTTTTGTGGCAATCTCTTCATTCCCCCCACTTGGCACTTAAATAAGTCCTTTGAAAACACCACCTACTTCCCCTAGCTAGGAAGAACCAAGAGAATATGCTGCTCCATTTGATGGTTGCCCAACCACGGAGGGAGAAGACAGATATATTTTGTTCAGCATCTCTGGCCTATTTTATTTCAGCACCACGGCAACGGACAGTTCCAAAGCCCCACTGATGGTGTTACTTTCAGGTCCTCCTGGAAGCAGAGGCTAAAACAGGATTAGAGGATCAAGAGATTTACTGGGGAGCACCGGTGAGGCGAAAAAGTGGAGAAAGCAGGAGTCAGTAAGGAGAGCCTCAGTCAGTAATACAGATCAGACACTTGGGAAAGAAGAGTAGTTCTGAGACACGCACTCTTGCTGGGCCAACAGGGAGACCTGTTGCCAGTATCTTTACTGGACTCAGTTGTTGACTGGGAATGCTCAGGGGAAAATGTGGACCTTGGGCAAGTGTTGTAGCACATGAGGGTGAGGCAGCCAGAGACACCCCCCCCCCCACGATGGGTTCTGTGGAGACCTGAGTGGCCTGCTACATGGATGTCATCAACGAACCCACAGCATTTGTTTTTCTTCAGACCTTTTTCAAAGTTGAAGAGCCTACTGGACTTGCATATACACTAGTCCCAAAGTATAAGAGAGTGCCTGCTTCTGGGGAAGAGAGGACCTCTGGATGAGAGTGCAGCTTTCCATCTGAGCAGGTTCTATATGATTTCTTAGCACCCATCAGGATGGAGCCCCAACTGCAGTAATAGAACACATGCTCATTAATGCACCATCTATTGTCCCTCGCATTTCCCACTGCCTCACTTCTGCTTCAGGAGATGACCCTGTGCTCACACGAGTTCATGTCTCAGAATCTGATTTTGGGGGTAAGATCATAGTAACAAGACTGAGAAGCAATTTGAGGAGTCACTGGTAATACTTAGAGAACCTTAAGATGGATCAGATTTGTTTACTTTTTTTGGTACTGGGGATTGAACTCAGGGGCACTTAACCACTGAGCTATGTCCTCAGCCCTTTTTCATATTTATTTTGAAATAGAGTCTCACTAAGTTGCTGAGACTGGCTTTGAACTTGCGATTCTCCTGCCTCAGCCTTCCCAGCCACTGGGATTATAGGCATGTGCCATCATGCTTGGCCGGACTTGTTTTCTTAAAGGAGGCCGGGTTGCCCAACACACTCTACTTTAAAGTATCTCACCTTTTTATTTATTATGGTACCAGGGATTGGACCTAGGGGTGCTTAACCACTGAGCAATATCCCCAATCCTTTTTATTTTTGGAGACAAGGTCTTGCTAAGTTGCTTGGGGCCTTGCTAAGTTGCGGAGGCTGGCTTTGAACTTGAGATTATCTTGCCTCAGCCTCCTGAGTGGCCTCTTTGTAAATGACAAGGTGGCTCTCATCCACTACACAGGGCCCCTGTTCATGTGGTATTTAGCTTTTTGATCTTCCCCACATTGATAGCACTTCCCAAACTTCTGAATTCCATGCTGCTTATGGAAACCATCAAACTTCTCAGGACCTGCCACCTGTCCTGTCTATTCTTTAAGACTCACCAATGTTGGGGGGCCACTTCTCTGTTTTCCTCAGTGAGAATTTCCTAAACCTTTCTTTTTACACTTGCATTCTAAAAAAGCCTTACACTCCAGTCCACTTGAAATTATATTACAGTGCTCATGTACATATTGACTTCCCCCAGGGATCAATCTTTTTCCTTCATGTTAAGGATTTCTACATTAGAAATATGGTGATGAGAGTAGATTTCCTTCTTTCACTTCTGTCTATGCTTCCTTCTGGCCTCCCTCTCTTCCCCCAGTCTCCCTACTGACAGGAAGTTGTTTTTGATAAGACTGTAAAGAGCCATAGAATGTTATTAGCCTTAAGTGTAGCTCTTGTTGCTGGTGCACTGCCCACGTCAACTTGTCCTTACCACCCTGCCATCAGACTTCTAATTGCCTACATATGCATTTTGCCACCTGAAGGTTGTCTTGGCAGCAGCAGTTCCCCACACCACCCCCCTTTGCCCAAAGCTCAAGGAATTAACAGTCCCTGGGAGTATCCCCCAACTAATGAATACTTAGTTCTTTGAAGTGTTTCTTTTACACTAGCTTCCTTGTCTTCCACAAGCTTGTGGAGACATTAAGCTCCAGTGGCCCCAGGGGTAACTAGCCTGATAAAGAATCCTTCCATGTCCCACTTTGCCATTTCCCTATGTTGGGAAGTGACCCAGTGTTTTCTGGATCACTTCTCAAGTACAATTTCTTGTGCCAAAATCCAGGATCTTTCTGCTGAGAGAACCCAAATAAAGCCATGAGTTGCCCAAGCTTTGTTCTGAGGAGACTTTCCAAAGGGAAAGTGTTTGGAGAGACTCTTCTAGCAACAGAACCAAGAGGAAGGAGGGGGAAGGAGGGAGGGAGGGGAAAAATGATGGGATTTGGGGAGTCAAGGGAGGGAGGAAGGAAGCTGGTGCTAAACAATGATCTGGTAGTCTGGATCCCCGTCCGATGGGAGCTGGTGGAAAATGTGGTAGATGAATCACATGATGTATTGTAATGTGGTTGATTCTTCTAATTATGAGAATGATTCCTTTCCAGAAATAGGTGGACCTACCCCTTCTTTGGGACCAAGAAGGCTTACCTAGAGTTATCTTCTGTATCAGCATGGGGGTCTATGGCTCCCTGGGTGTCTGTGACAGCATTGATGGAGGAGGACGGGAACATGAAGGAAGAAGATTGATCCCTGGGGAAAGTCAATATGTACAGGAGCGCTGTAATATAATTTCAAGTGGAGCTTTTTCTCTAACTGTAATCACAGGGTTTCCTGGCTCCTGGTCCTTGTCTTCCTCTTGGTATAGTCTGCAGCGCTAAATGCGTGTGCAGACCTGGAGGCTCCCATTCTCCAGAGTCTCTCCTTAACCCACTGTGAAGGAGGAAGCTTCTGTTTAGACCCAGTGGAACCAACGAATGAGCTGGGTGGTGTGGCAGCCCTGGGTCATGTTGAAAGGTGATCGACAATGGACTCTCTAGTAATAATCCTTTAGAAAATTTTATTTTTATCATTAGCTATCTTGATGCCAACAGTTTCTATTTTTTTTTTTTTTGAATCTTGATCCAAATGGAAATGATTGTGTGCTAAATAAGAAGAGTGGGGGTGCACATGTTTGGTATTCCTGAGAAGAAATACTGGATGGAATGCAGGGTTGTTCTTCTGATGTCAGAAAAATCCCAAGAGCTCCTGTCTGCAGAGCATATACCTGCCAGGTCCATGTCAAACACCTCCAAGGGGCAGCCTGTGCCTTCTGTTCCTATTTGATGTAGTACATGCTCTTTTCAGAGGGTGTACATTATGGCAGGCTCCTACTCCTGGAATGTCTATAAATAATCACGGATTTAAAAAATCATATTCATGCAATAGACTAGAACTGAGCCAACTGGTTCATTTGTGGGCTTTTAATCCTTGAGGTACACATTTCTTTGTGAAGCACTGGATTTTTAAACTGTTCACCTTTGACAGGCAAGAAGCGGCATTCTCTGATCTGTTCAAATACCTCTGGGAGCTTAGGGGAACCAGGGCATAGGTGGGCAGAGGGGTGTTCTAGGGACACCTTTCTTTAAGAAATGCTAATTTAAAGGGACAAAATGAGAATCTAAAGATGACCTTTGTTGGAATGGCCAGCATCTCAGTTTGTAAAAGAATCTCAAAGCCTATCCTAGACCCACAGAATTGGCCTCCTGGTGTGGACTGGGGAATTGCATTTTTTTTTTAATCTCCCTTCCCTACAACTCTTCCTCTATACTAAAGTTTTAGGATCTCTATTCTAAATAGGAAAGGGAGCTGTGGGTGGAGAAGGCAGACCTCTCTTTAAATTTCTAATTCAAATATTCTGTTGCATGTGTCTGATTTATTTTCTTAAAACACAACAAAGCAGCCCTGTAGAATTTGAGGACACAAAAGTCAACAGATGAAACAAAATCAAGGAGTTTCCTATTAGAGGTTGGAAAATGTGACTCCTAGTGAACATGTTTGTAGGTTTGTTGACCCCAATTCTATTTTCTAAAATAGAGGTCCACTAAAGAGTAGAATTCCAAAAGCTACATGAAACACCCAGCTGAAGCAGGGTATTCAAAAGAAATTTTAAGCCTTGTCAAAGTGTGATCTACTTCCAGACATCCTCTGAGACAGCCAAGGCACATGCTCATTCTCCTCAGTGAGGGATCCCTGCTGCAATGGAAGGTGGTCAGTCACACCTTAGTATGAATAGGTTCGTGTATAGTTTTATTTTTGATAGCTGGGCTAAGGCAGATTTAGGGAGAACAGTGAGCCTGCCTGAAAGATAGGAGGAGGAGGAGGGTGCTGATTGTAATTTTGCCTAAGGTCTTACCTGCTTCATACAACCTCTGTTCTGAGTTATGTGGGAATTTTATTAGAAACACTAATCTACAAAATAGATTTCTTCTCAATGATCTGTGTGAGTATCAAGAACTTGATGGAGGAGCTGGGTGCCTATAATCCCAGTGTCTCAGGAGGATAAAGAGGATAAAGTGGCCAGCCTCTGCAATTTAGGCTCTAGACAACTTAGACCCTGTCTCAAAATAAATAAAAATGACTAGGGGTGTGTAGCTCAGTGGTAAAGTGCTCCTGGGTTCAATCCTCTGTATCAAAAATTAAAAAAAAATAATTTGGAGGAGCATTTATAGCTTTATAGCATTGATAACCAGATTTAATCCTGAGCTAGACACCTCCCAGATCAAGGGATATATAGAATACCTAATGGGCTCACAAATGTACAAAGTAAATACATAGGTAAACTCCACTCCATCCCCAAGTACTACATTTAATAATTTGTACTAGATGTTTAACAAAGTGGTCATTGTGCTGAGAGCTTGATATGCATCTCCCTCATTTTCCCCATATAATGTGATGTGGTATCTTAGGTTGGGGTCTTTCCAAAACGGACTGAGTCAGACTTGTTTTTTAAAATCATTTTTATTTTAAAATAAACACTTAAAAATGATTTTCAATTGTTTTTTTTATTTTTCTGGTTCTTTTTAGTTATACATGACAGTAGACTCTATTGTGACATAATTATGAAAGCATGAAGTGTTATCTTATTCTAATTCAGTCCCCAGGACTTTTCCTTCCCCTTCCATCCCCCCATCTCCCCCGCCCCGTTCCCTTCCCTCTATGGATCTTTCTGTCATTTACCTGCAGTTACTATTTTTAAAAACTAGTTTCTGTGGATGTACATGATGGTGAGATTCACTGTGGTCTATTGAAATACATACATAGGAAAGTTATGTCAGATTCATTCCACTGTCTTTCCTATTTCCTGCACCCCCTCCCTTCCCCTCATTCCCCTTTGACAGACTGTTTTGTCCAGTTGGTGCTCTTCAAGGATGGTTGCAATGGTGTGGGTGTGGTTCCTGTGTTGGAGGCTGTATCGTCAGTGTGGCGATGTTAGAGATGATGGAAACATTAAGAGGTGGGGACTGGGCCAGGCACAGTGGTGCACGCCTGTGATCCCAGCAGCTCAGGAGGCTGAGACAGGAGGATTGTGAGTTCAAAGCCAGCCTCAGCAACTTAGAGAGGCTCTAAGCAACTCAGTGAGACCCTGCTTCTAAATACAAAAATGGGCTGGGGATGTGGCTCAGTGGTCGAGTGCTCCTGGGTTTAATCCCTGGTACCAAAAAAAAAATATATATATATATATATTGACACCTAGTGGGGGGTTCTTAGGTCACTGAAGGCAGATGCCCTTGAATGATTGTGGGACTCCAGCTCCTCTCTGCCTTCATGTTTTGGAAAATTGATTTCTTACCCACATGTTCCAGCAGTGTGTCATTCATTTGCCTTAGGGCCTCACTAGAGTCTGAACCCATGAAACTACCCAATTTTGGGCTTTCAGCCTCCAAAACAGTGAGCTAAATAAACTTTTTTATAAAGTTAGCCTGCCTCAGACATTTTGTTACAGTAACAAAAAAGTGGAAAAACAAAATGGTCAGAGCCGACCACATCTCACCATCATTAACAATTATTCATTAGGTACTCTGTGCATCAGGTGCCTTATAATTATTACTGAAGTCTCCTGAAAAATCTGAGTTGGGTTCTGTTTTTCCCAGTCTATAGATAAAATCTCAAGGTTAGAACTAGAAAGTAACTTAACTAGCACAGCAAGGGTAGGGTGGTGAGGCCCAAAGTGTGCTAAACCACTGTAGCCTCTGTCCAAAGCCTACCAGGTCCTCAGTGTTTGAAAGCTTCAGCTGTGTTAGCATTGCCAGCCATGGGCTTTTGCTAATGGAGAAGTAAGGACACCACTCAAGGTACAAAGAAATTTGAAATCCACATGGGCCAGGGATATGGCAAGGGGGACTTGCAGGGGTGAGGTTGCTATAGAACAAACTTTCCCTGGGTCCTTCCAAGCCAATTTCTTTCAGTTTTTTTTTTCCCCTTTCCTCCTTGGGGTGGAGGTGCCCTCCAGGTGACTTGGTCCTACCCAGACTTCTGGGCACCCTGGTTTCTCCGCTGCAGGGCCTTGGGGATGCGAACTCCCTATGCACCGTGGGAAGTTGAGTAAGATGGTCAGCAGGCTTTCAATGGCAGCTTCATTACCTTATGTCCAGGGCTGACCATTGTTCTAAGCACTCAAGTCTTGACATGTGGCTGAGGTTACTCCAGAGGAAATTCATGATATCCAAAGAGATACTGCAGCTTGCCAGGCCACCTGGACAGGACCCCACAGTCCCCATTTGTCTCTAAACCTTTTTATGGATTGCAAAGTGAAACTGAAGAAACAGGCAGGCAGATTTTTTTTTTTTGTGGGGACAACTGGAGACAAGGTATGTTGGGTTGACTTATCTTTCCAGGCATTGGGCTGGACTGCATTCACATGGGGCTTCTCTCTTCCTTCCCAAGGGTATTTTCTGTGTGACTTAGAATAAGTATTGGGTCATGTGAATGTTACCATAGCAACTGGCATTTTAAATAAAAATAGTGCTACACCCCCGGTAGCCTGTCAGTGTGAAATGTGCCTATAAGCAGTGAAAGGCTCTTGGCATCTGCATCCCTTCCATTCCCAGCAGCCTTCTGTGGGCACCCCCAGGTCTTGAGAGCAGAACCTGTGGCTCTGACACAGGAACTGGGCCTCTGGCTCATTTTGGGGAGAAGGTGGGTGGTTTGCACAGGCAGGATTCCCTCAGCTGCCAGGGGCTCTGCCTGGGACTTCCCTCCTGGACTTCAGCCAGCAGTAGAGGGGTGCTGCAGTCCTCTAAGTCTTTCTGGGAGAAACTTTAATAAAAATGGGTTTTGTCTACTTCTGTGGAAACACAATCTGAGACAAGGATTTACATGCAAATAATCTATTTGGAGGTGACCCAAATAAACACCCATAGAGTGGGGAGGTAGGAAAGGGGAGGCTCTTGGTAAAGGTCAATTTCAAAAATGACTGCTGAGAAACTTTGGGAGACCATGTAGGATAGGGCACCTCCCCCAGAGGCAAGGGAGCGGTGCACTTAGCAAATCCCTGTGGGTCATTGGATGAGAGCTCCTCCCAGGATCATGAACTCTGTACTTCTAGGTTGGTTTTGTTTTGATCCCTCAAAACAAAACCCCACAAAAATACCTAGATAGAGCGCCAAGGGTATGGGCAGGCAGGAGCCTTTAGCCTTTAAAGGTGAACACCTGCCCAGAGCACTTGGGCAGGGAATCTACATCACCTGCTATGGGCCTCCTGGTGGGTGTTGCTGCAAGCTAATGGATTTCCCCAACCATGGGAAGTCATTTTGTGTGGAGATGAGGTGTTTCATCAAAGTTAAAGGGATATGAAATGACTTTTAATAATCTCGATAAATCCTGAGATCTCTGAGGGCCTGATGATGAAATCCAATCAGTACTCTCAAGGTAGATTGTCCTCTATCACAGAAGTGGAGGAGGGATTGAGTGGGGAGGGACTGTTCTCTTTGGGGGGGAAGGGAGGGAGGCTTATTACATTAAAAAAAAAAATCAGAGTTTTTGAAAGTGTTTTGAGTATGTCCTTCTCAAGTCCTTATTGATACTGTGGGGGATGACAAATTTTAAGATTAGACATAATGACAATGTAACCAAGAGGCTCAGACACTTAGGGGAGGAACCGATGGTGGCTTAGGCAGGAGTGAAGCGGTGGAAATGCATTACTGACTGTTCTGAAACAACCCAGTCCCAGAGCATAACTGACTCCAAGGTGCCCCGAGGCGAAAGGAAAAAAGGCAGGCAGATCTAGGATGGCACAGAGTGCAATTTATTCAGACACTTACTGACAGAAGGGTGGTCCTGGTCAGCAGCAAGATCAGTTAGATCACTGCACTCTGGGTCAGAAAGAAGGGATTTATATATGGCTAGGACAGAAGTGATTTTTTTTTTTTAAATCTTAGCCAGAATGCACCTACCTGGCTTATTGTAAGTTAACATCAGAGAGTCATACATATTCCTGGTGGCAGGGTCTGTTGTAAAGTCTCATACACTATGCTAATTGTTTTGTCTATTTATAGTTTGCTGGGAGCCTAGTTAGGGTTACTCGGGGGGGAAATCCTGGAGGTTAACATTCAAGATGGCTCCTGTCATGTCAAATGAAATTCATATGAGAGAGACACACCGCTTTGAGCTCTTGGTAAGAATTGAGGCAAGGTACATTTTTTTCTCTTCCCATTGGGTTCTATGAAATTCTCTGGGTAGAGTTAGCCATTTGGTAGATCTAGTCACCTTCTGATGACAGGTACCCTTGTGAGAAATAGGAAGTTCAGTGGTCCATTTTCAGAATACAGTATTTTATGTACAATTACTGAGGATGTAAGAAAGTCGGCTGAAGAGGAAATAGAACAAATGTTTACCAGCAATTGACAGCCTCACAGCCCCTTGACAAACAGGAGGTCAGGGGGAAGGGGCTGGCCTGACCAACAAAGATAAACTCCACATGTGCCCAAATGCACTCAATCCCAAGACCTTCCTGCCACAACAAAACAAAAGCAAGTAGGAACAACTAAAGGTCTATTTCTTTAACCCATCAGGAGACAGTAAAACCTAGGGGATGTTTCAACATCTTGGAAGATGGTGTACCCCACAGTACTCAAGCCATTGTGGAAGGAGGAAGCAGGGGGTGACCTTGTGCTCTAGGGGATAAAATGCTGATTGTAACAGGCTGGGGTGTGCCTGCTCCCCCCTGCCCCTGATACCTGATCTTGCAAGACCGTCATTAAAGCCTGACTGCACCTTTGTGTGTCAGTCCGTTCTTTGGGTTTGGACAGGTGAGCATGTTTCTCTCCCTCTGATCTTGCTTTGGATGCTGCTTTAATGGAAGGAGAGTTGCTTTCTATTTCCATGGGTTGCTTTCCCAAATGCCCTGCCTCCGCCTGGCCAATGAGACACCTTCTCCTTGGAATTTGAACACTGGGACATTAGAAGCACCAAAATTTGCCTGGAGTTTGTTGATGTCAACAGTGGTGTTCTAAAGAAAAGAGCTTACTAATTCCAGGAGATCATAAACTGTTGCGTTCTTTCTTTTTCAGTCTGGTACTCTGACTTCTTGTTAAGTTCTCTGAGTATCCTATGGCATTCCGGTACATTCTTGTGCCTTTTCTTAAATTAACTAGAGTCTATTTCCACTGGTTGCTCCAGAAGATCCCTGACTATTCCTGATTACTTTGGAGAACACAAGGGGATTAAAAATCTGAAGGCCCTCAAGCGAAGTTCTATGAAAACCTCTCTGTTACTACTATTTCATGCAGCAGGTGCAGAAACGGAGAAGAAGGAAAAGAAAGATGTGTTAGCATCATCTTTTCAGAGGACCCAAGAAGAGGAGGCAGAGGAAAGGGATGCCTGAGAGTGATAAAAAGGGAAAGAAGCAGGACTAGGCAGGGAGGACTTGGGATGTTCTCAACCAGTCCAAGGGGGAGCTCTGACACAGATGTCTACTTGGGGAAGTTCCTTGTTAGATGGAACTGGCCTGGCCAGTTCTCTGCTATGCTTAGTCATTAGCTGGGGGCTGCCTGGAAAGAGCTGGCCTCAGCTCAGAAGCTGAGGCATATTGGAAGGTGCTGCAGCTGGGGGCTCACTGTGCTCCTTGTGGCTGAACAGCAAGTCCTTTCTCATAGGGACATCTGAGCCACACAGCTCCAAGGCTGCCTTCTGCTGAGCACATACCATGTGCCAGACACTCTCCATTTTATCTTGCTCAGGGCTCTGACTTATCAGATTGAGACCCAGCAGAGTTATTTGTCCCTGAGATTAGTCGTGTTAGAGCTGGGATTTGTCCCTCGGTCTGTTGGGCTCGAGTATGGCTACTTCAACATTATGATGATGGCTGTTGCTGTTACCGTGTCATTCCTGTGATCAGAACTTGGGTTCTGGAGCTTACTGGCAGCTTGCTGTGCCCCAGGCATATTCTGTTTGGGTTGTGTGTATGTGAATGCACCTGAGTCTGTTTAGGGTTAAAAAACACAGATTTCACGGGGCACGGTGGTGCACACCTGTAATCCCAGCAGCTGGGTAGGCTGAGGCAGGAGGATTGCAAGTTCAAATTTAAAATGGCTGGGAATGTAGCTTAGTGGTAAAGCACCCCTGGGTACTAAAAACAACCATAACAACAATAAACCCCGCCCCCCAAACCCACAGCTTTCTACTTAGTGCTGAATAATATTCCATTGTCTGGATGTGCCAGTTTATCAACCATTTATCTACTAAAGGGCATCTTGGTTGCTTCCATGATTCAGTAATTAAGAATAAAACTGCTATAAACATCCATATGCAGGTTTTTGTGTGGACCTCAATTTTCAACTCCTTTGGGCAAAATGCCAAGTACTGTGAATACTGGATCCTGTAGTAAGACATGTTTAGTTTTTTTTTTTTTTTTTTTTTTTTTTTTGAAGAAAATGCCAAACTGTTTTCCAAAGTGGCTGTACCATTGTGCATTTCCCTAGCAGAGAATGAGGAGCTACTGTTGATTCCCATCCTCACGCATTTGGGGGCCATATTCTCTATTTTGGCTATTCTAATGGGGTTGCAGTGGGGTTTCATTACTGTTTTGATTGGCATTTCCCTGATGACCTGATGGGCAGCATCTTTTCCTTTGCTTATGTGTCATCTCGTCTCTTTAGTGAGGTGTCTGTTAAAGTCTTCTGCCTATTTTAAAACTGAGTTTTCTTAATGCTGAGTTTTAGGAGTTCTTTGTATATTTGGGACAACGGTCCTTTATTATGTCTTTTGGAAATATTTTCTGGCAGTCTGTGGCTTGTCATTTTGTTCTCTTAACAGTCTTTCATGGAGCAGAAAATTTAATTTTAAAGAAGTCCAGCTTACCAATGTTTTCTTTCATGGTGTGTATCTAAAAAGTCATGACCTATGCCAAGGTCATCTGGCGCTATCCAAACAATGAAAAGACATGAAGGAAACTTAAATGCATATTAATAAATTAATGAAAAGGCTACATACTGTACGATTCCAACAACATAACATTCCAGGAAAGGCAAAGCTAACATCAGTGGTTGCCAGGGATTAGGGAATGGGAAGGATGAACAGGCAGAGCACAGAGGACACCCGGGGCAGTGAACCTTGTGAGAGACACATGTCATTCTACGTTTGTCCAAATCCATAGAATGTACACCACCAAGAGTGAACCCTAAGCCAGGGACAGTGGTGCACACCTGTAATCCCAGCAGCTTGGGAGGCTGAAGCAGGAGGATTGCGAGTTCAAAGCCAGTCTCGGCAGAAGTGAGGCATTAAGCAACTCAGTGAGACTCTGTCCCTAAGTAAAATACAAAATAGGGCTGAGGATGTGGCTCAGTGGTTGAGTGCCTGAGTTCAGTCCCTGGTACCTCCTCACCCCCCCCCCCCCCGCAAAAGTGAACCCTCATATAAACAATGGACTTTGGGTGTCAATCATGTGTCACTGTAAGTTCCTCAGTTGTAATAAACACACCACTCTGGTGAGGGATGCTGGCAGCAGTAGCTATGAATGTGTGGAGAGGGAAGATACTGGAAACGGATGTACCTCCCACTCAATTTTTTTCTATGAACCCCGAATTGCTCTAAATTAATTAAATTAATTAAAACAAAGTTGAAAAATAAAAATAACAAAATACCCAGTTTTCTTTCTCATGTGCCTTAGTTTAGATTCCATCAGATTCTGAGACCTGTAGTTTATTTGGGAGAACATTCCAAGATGCAGGAGTTTGGGGCGTCGCAGAGGGTATGAGAGAGGGGAGGAGTTATGAGCCAATAAAGCGGGCATCTGTGGTCACATGGGCAATGGGGGCTCCAACTTTCTGGGGAATCACTTGAGGACTGAGCAGAATGTTGGGGCAACTGTGTCTTCCATGCTCGCTTGGTGGAAGGCGGCCCCAGGGGTGTTCCCAGGTACTTCCCAGCAGATAGAGCCTGCATTTGGACTGAACAGACCCCTGTGGCTCCAGAAACAGCCTCAGGTCCAGCCCTCGGGTGGAGTGGATACAGTCAGCCTCAGGGAAACGTTCCATTATAGTGACAGGGCACTCAGAGGTGGCTGGGACGATGGTGGGGGCATCCATGGCACCTGTCGTTCATATATTCAAGGCTTACATAAAGAATCTGACTGTAGTTTCAGGGTATCTGATACCTGTGGCTCAGGATTCTGGAGGAGTAGTAGCCTCCACCATACCTGTTAGGGCACTGCATTAGTTTGCTAGAGCTGCTATGACAAAATATTACAAATGGGGCCGCTAAGACGACATACACTTATTTCTCTCAGTTCTGGAGTGAAGAAGTCCAAGAGGAAGGCACTAGCAGGCTTGGTGTCTCCTGAGGCCTTTCTCCTTGCTTGCAAATGGTCACCTTGCCATCTCCTCACCAGGTCTTTCCTTTGAGTGCTCCTCCTTGGGTCCTCTTCTTAGGAGGACACCAGGATCCCACCTTTGCTACCTCATCTAACTCGAACGACCTCTTTCAAGCTCTATCTCAAATGCAATCCTATCCCAGGTTAAAGCTTCCACATAGGACACGAGGGAGACATAATTCAGTCCATAACTGACTTGACGACTGGTGAGGGGAGCTGACTGAGCCATACTTCCTCTTTTTACTGGTCCCAGAAACACTTAAGTGAGAAGCCGAGGGTCATACAGCTAGCATGGCAATATGGTGCCGAGTCAGAGGTAAATCTGTCCAAGATGACTTCCACACCTGGGGACTGCCCAGACCAATGGCCTTCTGGACATCACGCCCCCATGGTCTCCTGACCTTGTTGGGGGCCTTTCGTAAGTGCTTCCTCTGTTCCCTCAATCTGGGAAATAAGGGAGCTGGGTTAGGCTACCAGTACCTAGATCTGTTCCCCCTGTGTATTTAAAAAAAAATTTTTTTTATTTGTTCTAATTATACATGACAGTAGAATTTTTTTAATTCTATTTTTTAAAATTTGTCCCCTGTTTTTTATATTGGTAAAAACTCGGGGGGGGGGGATGGGTATTGTTACCTGTTAGGACTGTTCTAACGTATAATCCATCTTTTAGGAGAGCAATTTGATAAAATATTTCAAAAGTTCTAAAGAATGTGCACATCTAAGATTCTTCTCTTATGGTACATTCCCAGAAGGGAATTGCTGGGTCAAGGTTGAGCTAGGAAGTGAGTCGCTATCATTGTCTTCTCACATTTTACTTTTGTAAACATCAAAATGCCTAACACCAAGGGACTGAATAAACAAATCATGGTACCTTATTCAGGGGAACATGTGGTCCTAAAACGTGATTCTGCAAAGAACATTTAGTGACTTGGAAATCATTTTTTTTTTAAACAATATCAGAAGACTAATTACAGAGCAACCCACAGTGTGGTTCTCTCCGTGTTAAAAAATACAAAGAGCTTCCAGGATACCCAGGGGGAAAAGTGGTTACTTCAGTGTGATGGGATTGTAGAGATTTTATATTTTTATTTTGTGAAGTCACACTACAAAACATTGCTTTTGTAATAAGAAATCCCACAGAAACAGGTGTTACATTAGAAAATAATCTACCTCATTTGGCAGATGTTGCTGGTCGGTGGGCTCTTCAGGGATTGCTAATCCTTTCTTGCTGCCTAAAAATTTCCACCTTCTGCACTAGAATCTTTCCCAGTTCCCTGGCTGCTGGGGTGGTCAAGTGATATGGTTTTAGCCAGTGGAAGTGGAAATCTGCTGGGTGGAGGTAGATGTTTCTGGAAAGACTGTTTTCAGATAAAAGGGTTCTTGCACCTTCCTTTTCTCTCTCCTGGAATGCGGAAGTGTTGACTTGAATGTCAGCAGCCCTCTTGTGACCATGAGGTGCAAGGGTGGTAGAACAGAAGTGTAGTGTCCAGGCTTTTGATGGCATCCTTGATTATTTCAACACCTCCCTATAGCCAGGTTCTTGCAATGGGTGATAATTCTGATATATTAATTTGGGTTAGTTCACTTATGAATGCTTTTGGCTACAAGCAACAGAGCTAGTTTTTCCTTTAGGCCCTGAATCAGTGCCCTTCCCCTGGCCCCATGCCATTCCTCACTCCCTCAAGGAGAAACGGGGGCCTTCTCATCCAGGCACCTTTTTCCCCCCAAGCTGGCTGTGCCTTCAATTTGTCACTGGTCTGAATTTGTTTGATTGGTCTTGGAGGAGAGGAACACTGAATGTCTTTTCTGACAAAGGGAATAAGGTAAGAGTCCTGTGTTCCAAACCGATCAGGGACCGCATGAGACAGCCAGCTGGCCCTGAGGACTCTTAACTCTGTGCAGGACATTGCACTAGGGAGGAAAAAGAGCCAAAGAGCCCCACACCTTGGACTCCTGTCTTGGTGGAGAAGAGGAATGTTGGAACACCACAGTTATTCCTTTGCATCTCAATGGTTGTGCGGTTTTGAAGTACGTGGTGCCATGTGAGAATGTAATGGGGGAGCCCAACTGGCTCTGGGTTCAGGGCATGCAGCCTGGGAGCTCTTCCCTGTGTCTTTAACTCAGCAAGATGTATCCAAAATTCCTGGGCTTGTACATCACAGTGCCCGATGGAAAACAGTCTTTCTTTTGACAAAAAAGAGCCCTCCCCTGTGGGCTAGACTGCGCACACTGGTAAAATGGGAGAACTGGGTGCACTGAACTCCCAGCTTTGCAGACATGAGACAGTGCCGAGAGGAGCCATCCATGGGAACAGTGCAGACACAGGGGGCTGTTTCCTTCCCAGCCTTGGCAGAAAGGGTCCCATGTTCATTCATTCAGATCATACGTGTTGGACACTTACTGTGTGCCAAGGATTGCTCCGGGTGCTTCAGAGCACATCAATGAACTAAGGAGCCCATCTCCCTGCCCCTGGGCCGCTAAGATCTAATGGGAGGAGACAAGATCACAAACAGCTTATGTGGGGGTGTCAGGGAGATGCCTGCCAGGGAGGAAGGAGGAGCAGGGCAAGGAAGGGAGGTGACATGTGGATGGTGGCACACATTCCACGGGGAGATGAGAGTGGCTTCCACCAAGAGAAAACTCAGGTCTTCTGAGGAACAGCAGGAGGGCCAGCAGGGCGGCCGTGAATCCTGGGTGGATGTGGCCCGTGGAGATCAGAGCCCCAGGACGCAACTTATGTTTCAAAAGGATTTCAGGACAGCCCTTGCCCAGTCTGTTAGCTCTCAGAGTTTAAAAAAACAAAAAACACAAGGTGGTCAACTGCGGGAGACCTGGTAACCCATATGGACTCAAGAGGCTTTGCCCACCAAGGTAACTGAGCAAGGAGGCTGTCATTTGAGTTTTATCTGATGGGTCTTTAAATGTGCATGACTTTTGTAATCACGAGAAATATCCAAATTAAAAATAAAGGCTAGAGGTTCCCTCAGGGGGTAGGATTATAGAGGACTTTCACATTCCATCCTTTGTGTCTGTAATCTTTAAAGTGTGGTTCTTCAGCAGTGCTGTTGCTTGTCATTCTGTGCCTCTAAACATGCAGGGTACCAAACCCAGCAACAGGCTGACAGCACTAACTGAGCTCAGCCTTTGAAGCCAGCCTTACCCGCACTGCAGCCTCCAGTGGAGGCAGGCATAGGAAAGGACTTGAGGTCCACATCAGGAAGCCAGTGCTTAATTTTCTCCACTGCCAGTGTTTTCTCCCCTAGCTCCAGTGTAGAAGCTGGTCATTTCTACAGAATCTCTCGTTAGGTGGCAGAAGAGCTGCTCAGGAAGGAGGGTGGAGGATGAAGCCTCCTTGGGCAGGATGAGCAGCCCTGAAAATATACAGTTGGCGAGAACTTGAGGGAGTTTCGCACCTGAGTCTGTTCCTCACCTGAAACATGGGAAGGGTAATCCTGCTTGCTTTCCTTCCCAGGGCTGATTGGGTCTATGTGAGATGGCACAGGCGAAGTGCAGGGCTTGGGGCTAATGCTAGCAAGGGAATGCTCTTTGTCCTGGAGCACAGAAATAGAGGGCAAGGCTGTGTGTCCTAGGGAAGGTTCCTTAACCTTCCTGATCCACAGCTGTAAGATGGAGTTGCAATGGCCCAGCAGTGGGCATTGCCACAGGTGTCCCTCACAGCCTTGACAATAGCACCTCTGCTTGCATCAGTGGCTCTTGCCTGGTACCACTCATCTACAACCATGACAGTTAAGACTGCCACCAGGTGCCCAGAACCTGAGGCTGCTCCCAAGCTTCATCCTCTGTAGGCTTCAGCTTTGTTGATATATTAATTTGGGTTAGTTCACTTATGGCCCCATGTCCCCTGCTGGAAACAGGAAGCCGTGGATCAAGTCTCTAGAAAGCATGTCAGAAATTTGATTTTCCTGCTTGTTCATTTTGGTCTATTTCTCCATTAAAACATTTTTTGGAGGGAGGGGGGCTATTGCCTTTTATTTATTTATAGTTTTTAGTTGTTGATGGGCTTTTATTTATTTATATGTGACGCTGAGAATTGAACCCAGTGCCTCACACACACGCTAGGCAAGTGCTCTTCTACTGAGCTACAACCCCAGCCCCTGCTATTGCCTTTTAAAATAGCAATTTTGAATTCTCTCTCTGGTCTGTGTGAGGCTCCTTCTGAGGATATTTAGGGCATTGAGGGCCGGGCACAGTGGTGCACTTCTGTAATCCCAGTGGCTCAGGAGGCTGAGGCAAGAAGATAGTGAGTTCAAAGCCAGCCTCAGCAAAAGTGAGGCACTAAGCAACTCAGTGAGATGCTGTCTCTAAATAAAATACAAAATAGGGCTGGGGGTGTGGCTCAATGAATTCAATCCCTATAGCTCGCGTCCCCCCACCCCAAAAAATTAGGGCTTTGAGGGAATAGTGGAACATCTTTGTCCCTGCTTTAAAATGTGCCCTCAATCAATGTCAAGGTGAAAACTTTTGATTTCAACTCTGTCCTTGAGACCCATGAACTCTTCCTGAAATCCCAGTCATGTGCAGTTTTCCTGGGGAGAAGACGCACAGCTTCCCTGAGGGTCTTACTATGGTAGGTAAGATGGGATAGGGAGGAACTCTTGCCTCAAATCCTCAAGTTACTATATTTTTCTTAAAAAAACAAAACAACAACAACAACAACAACAAAAAACACCCCACTTGCCTGGAGTCGGTACCTACCAAGATAGTTACTTGTAGTTGAAAAGATTTTTGGCTATTGTACAAGGAACACAGGAGACCACCCCCTTGGAAGAGGGCAAATGTTAGCAACGATTATCCGGAAAACAAGCCCAAAAGGGATACCACCAAAAGGTAAAAGAACAACAAAAAAGTTTAAATGGAATCATTGTCCTGTGTCAGCTTCATGATGTTATGTTAGGCTCAGGATTTTCATTAGGTACCATCTATAAATGGCTTCTCAGGGCTGAGACAGACACAGGTGCTTTGAGCTGGGCTTGCCTGCTTTTCTGGACCCCATTTGTTCATGAAGGAGATGGCAAATCAAAGGCAGGGCCAAGTGTGAGCCTGGGGACCCCATGGGGCTCCAATCTCTGCCCCAGCAAGTAGATACTTCCATCCCCAGGGCAAGTTACCAGAACTCTTTGCTGCCTTTCTTAAAATGGGATTGTTGTGAATTGAGAGTAGAGAAATATAAAGCCTTTAAAATATGTCCTGCATTGTTAGATTTTTTTTTTTTTCGTAATTTATTGAATTCCTAAGACTTTGTATTGGTCGAAAACCTCTTACCTTCGGTCCTCCCTGTGGTGAGGGATAAAAGCTTGTTCCTGGGCATGTTTATTGTGAAGATGGGAAGGGTCAGGTTTCCACAGCCTAGAACACCTGGAGATTTACTTTTAAGATCTGAAAAATGGGTTTTAAAAATTATTATTCAAACACTCAGTAAATGCCCTAAATGTTTCACTGGCTACCGCTGATAGGGATGGACATTTCAATACCATGCCCTTTTATCATTTGGTACTAGAGATTCTTTTCTATTTCCATCTCTCACTCCTTTTTTTTTGTGGTTCTCAAACTTGTGTGCACTTCAGAACCCCTGGGGTGCTGGTTAACACAGACTGCTGAGCTTCACCAGAGGAATTTCTATTTGCATTACTAACAAGTTCTCAGGGATACTGGTGCTGCCGTTGGCCCCAGGACCACATTCTAAGAACCATTGCTGTTTATTTGATATTCGATATTAAGTAAGTTCCTTTTAAACCCAGCTTTCACCTGATGTGCTAACGGGGGTCAGCAGACGATGACCAGTTTGTAAAGTGTGCGTCTGACAAGCCCCCTATATCCAAAGCTTTGGGTTGTCTGCGCTGGGCCTCCTCAGAGAATTCTATGGTTTGAAATACGGCTAGCTACAGCTGTAGGACCCTATGGAAGTTACAATGCAGAGATTTTAAACTTAGGGCTTCAGATGGTAGAAACTGTTAGAGCAAGGTTCCAGAAAAAGGGAGCGGGACACTCTTGGTTCTTATGGAGGGCATCAAATCTACCTACATAGAAGGTCCACAATGTTCTGGAGGGGAGGCTGTTCTCAAGTAGGATGCATTTTGGAAAAGAAGCCACACTGTGGGCAGAGGTATATGGCCCAGGGCCGGGGCTTTGGCTGAAGTCAAAAACTGGGAAGGGAGCCCTAGGGTTGTGCTTCCCAAAACAGTTGTGGGGAATGCACATCCGTCTTTGTAGGTAGTGAAGGTCACTGTGCAAGCCTCAGAAGAATTCACCAGCTAGACACCAAAATTAAATAGAGCTTCCTGCGGATCTGAAACCGTTCCCTCATTCTCTCTGGACATGACCCCGTTTTATATTTTATGAGGTTTTTAATCAGGTTCTATTACGAAGTGCTTGAAACAAGGTTAGAATCTAACCTTTTACAGATGCATGAAGGGAGAGAACACCGCCTAGTTTAGGAAATCAGAGTGGAAGCCTCTGAGAATGGAGAGGGCTTTGCTGGGTCCCTGGAAGCAAGCCCCAGGGGCTTCCCTATTCAGCTTTGTCATCTTGGCTCCTTAGAGGCATGGAGCAAGGCTCTGGACAGATCGTGGGGCCTGAGTTTAAATAGCAGTGTCGTCAATTACCAATGGGATGATGGCGTGGCTTTGGCACTTACCTGCTGGGGTATTTCCAGGGCCTGCCTGTCAGGAGGAACTGGGCCCCAAGTCAATGGCTGGCAGTACACAGTGCTCTGGGCAGCGCCTGGCACCCTGTGTCTCCTCAGCAGTGCCTGCTGCTGTTATGCTGCTGAAAGAAGACAAAGACCCGGGGCTTCCGAAGAACGAGCGCCTTGAAGGACACTCAGGGCTCAGGCTGTGTGCATTCATTCATTCATTGAGAGGACATTCTGTTGCAGAGTGACTGCTCCATGCACACACAGACAAGGGGCTGGGGTGCAGCTGCAGCGGTGAGTGGAGGCGAATGTCACCGCCTTCAAGGAATTTCTGGCCAAAGGGAAAGACACATGCAGCAGGGTCCTGCTAATGAATGCAGAATGCCAGACTGAGATGAATGCTCTGCAAGGCCAGAATTCAGCTTGCAGAGTGCGCTGAACAGCGGCTACCTGACCTGGCCTGTCAGAAGAGCGCGGAGTCGGCTCTCTCTGAAATCTAGAGGACAGACTGGCATCGATCATGGGAGGATAGTGGAGACGGAGGGCATCCTGGAAAAGGCCTTGGGACGGGGCAGAGGAAGAAGGGTTTTTGTGGAGGGAGCAAGATGCATCAGAAGAGGGGATGGGGAGCACACGAGGGAGACCCTGCCAATCATGGGTCCCACTGCAGGCAGCTTCCTCAAGGTCATGATAGAGGGTCTGCATGATTTGGAGGCAGGTTTTAAGAAGATCATGCTGAATGAATGTGGGGAAGCCAAAAAGACTTCCTGAAGAATCCCTTAGAGGGCTTGTTCACGTGTAGTTACTGGCCTGGGTCACTGTCCCCATTGGAGATTGTGACATAGCAGTGGGCAATGAAGCCAGGAATTCTGCTTGTCCCACATGTGGCAGCTGTCTCCAGGGGCCACTCTGTGAGTGATGCTATCCTGGACTCTGTTGGTGGTTGTGGAGTCAATGGTGGATGAATTCTCAGAAATGTAGTTTGTATGTTCTAAGGAGATAGTAGGGGGACCTCTCTAAAATCTTGGACTTTTACTCCGAGAGGTAAACACAATTTATTACAAATTTCAGGGATGCTCTTGGTGCTCTGGGGATGGGGTAAGAGACAGAACTTCTCAGGAGATTTACCTCCCAGGCTCTAAGGTGACTGAGGTCAAGGTGGCACTGATTAACCCAGGCTCTGTTTGTGGAACCTTGATGTTGTGCAGGGCTTGATTTTGTCTGTCTCTTTGGCTTTCAATGGGACAGCAGCAAAGCCTTGTACAAATAATGCACAGCATAAAGCTGGATCAGAGTGGGTCTGGATCTCTCGTCTATGCAAAGCCAAAGAGATGGACGTCTTCCTTTTCCCTAGTGCTTCACAAAGAATGCTGGGCAACCCCACCACCCCATCTTGGGAATTCTGTCTGAAGTCTCAAAAATGGTGGCGTCTCATGTAATATCTACTAAGCATAAAAACATTCAAGCTCTGGAGACCCCAGTTAGATTGCCAACTTTTTGAGGTCCCTGGCTGTGAGGACCTGAGGAAAGGAAGCCCACCTGTCAGTTCAGGTACGTCTTGTGTTTGGCTGTCGTCTGACATTCATGACTTTGGGCCATGTACCTGCTGGACAGCTGTGGGGCTCTCCTCCTGGAAAGGAGTTCACTCTTCAGAGAACCTGGGTCCCTCTAGGAAACAGACATGTTCCCCACATGTGTAGCTCTAAAGAATTCCATCTCTCTGGAACTGTTCCCTGAGGGTACTATCCTATAATTAGGTCCTTTCCCCACTCTACTTTGCTCCGTTTCAAAGTACTATCCCTAAAGATCAAGGCAAAGGTCTCAGCTCCTCAACACCTGTGTCTCCTGCACTTATGAGGAAATGTTCATTGGTGGCGCTTAACCCTTCTGATGGCCCCTGACACCATTTTCCCTGTGGGAAGTCTGGTAGCACCAGTGTCTCCATAGAAAGTTAATCCTGCCGGGATTGGATTTTTTTCTTTTAAAAGTGGAGTTACTCATGTTCAGATAAATAGCAGCCACAGGATGCTAGTGTTTGTGGTGCAGCCACATCAGCAGGACAGGAAGTAGAGGGCTGCAGGCCTGGGTTCTGGAGCTGGGAGGAGGTGTCCTGGGATGACCTTCTGTGAAGGGCTCGGCTGCCTCGTGGTGGACGTGGTGGACGCTTGTTGGTTCTGGTGCAGAGCTGCCTGTGGTGGGGTGTGACCCTGGTGTTGTGAAGTAGCCGTTCTCTGATTGGCAACGGCCTGATTCACAACACCAGCTGCCCCACCGCACCATGCTGGGAGATCCTGGGGCGGCTGAAGGGCACTCGATCATCTCTGCTGTGCTGTTGCTGAGAGAGGAGAGAGAGAGCAGCAGAGTTAGGACCAGGATGCAAACAGTCTCCATTATCCATCTCCCTCTCTCTTATATCCCATCTGAGAGACTTTTCTTTCTTTTGCCCGCTTCCCCATCCCGAGGGGATCCTGCACCTTGGATACAAACTTACCCAATGCATTAGTGTCTCTGGGTAGAGAATCTGCCTTCAACAAACCCTCAGAGGAAAATACAACCCTTCACAGCTTGAGTGTCTCTGCCCCACAAGGTACAGTGATTACCAGTAATTTTTAAGGTCCATTGGTAAAGCTGTTTTCCACACTGGTATTGGGGAAGAATGCAGGGATTTCCATTATTCTCTGGCCAAACGTAGATAACTGGAGATGGTTCTTACTTTGTATTCTAAGTAATATCTTCACTAAGACCACTGCTGTCTTGATTCATATGCTTATCAAGGTCCCAGACCTTGACACCTGAACTCAGAGCAGCCCCCTGTCTTCTGGGGAGAATCAAGGAGGTCAAAAGGATGGAGAGAACAATCTTCCCACCCAGTCCTCAACTGATTGGGGAACACATTCCAAATACAAAATAAGGGTGATCACTGAGGATTTGGAGCAATCAAACCAACAAAAACAGGCTAGCTGGAAAGCAACCAGGTGGCCAACCAAACAAGGAGCCCCCAGGGTGCCTTGCCTTTCTGTTAGCAAGTGACCTGCTGGGCTCATCCTTTCCCCAGCTTTAGCCCATCTGGGATATTGAGTGTTTCTGCTAAGGAAATCCAGCAGAAAAAAAAAATGGCTTTGGAACTCTCCTTTTGGTGTCTGCCTGGATTTCATCACCATTATGAAATTATGTAGTGTAAACTGACGTGAAAACAGCATTTGAATGCCTATTTCCAGGTGTCAATAAACACTTTAAATGAACAGCTCTTTGGTCTCAAATGGCTCCTGCCTGCTGCGTGGTTCTTAGTTACCCAATCAAGAAAAATCACATTTTCCACTTCCTGCCATCTATCTTGGAACCCGTTTCATTTTAAGGACACAGACTTGGCAAGTTCCTGGTACTGGATGTGGCACAGAAGTTCTGCCAAAGTTCTTGCCAGAGTTGGGGGAAGCAGAAACTTTGAGTAATTCATCAATCATGACTTAACACCATGCCCCATAAACCATTGAGGCCTTAGAGTCCAGAAATATCTGGATTTTACTGTCTATAATTCCTGCTGGGGTCTTAGGCTGTAATTGTTACACTGGGGTCTCTGTGATCCATAGACCTGCCAAGCTGAGGATTTATATCAAATGGGAGTTGTGCATCCCAGACTCCCAGGAAGGACATGGAACCAGGTGTGTGGCTCTCTGTGTGCTAGGGCAGAAGGAATGCTGGTGCTGGGGCCAGGTGTTCATGCCTGAACTCTGTGAAGGTCATACTGTGTCACTGTGCCCACTGTGTTAGGAGCGGGAAGTCCGGAGGCATGAAGGAACTAGAGGGGTCAAGGAACAGCAGGAGGAACCAGGGTAGAGAGGGTTCCAACTCTAGCTTGGCTGCCATCTTCCCTGGGTGGACATAGCAAATCTGGGTACCTCATTCCATTTAGATTGCTCATTGGATGAAGGAGGGCCCTGGAGAAGATGGTCTCTGGACTCCATACCCCCAGTTCTTTCATCTTGGAGCCTACTTACTGGACATCCAGTGTGGGGAATGGGTTGCTGTGTGGCACCCTGGTTAAACACCAGGACTTTAGAAGCAAGTGGGTCTGGGCTGAATTGTGACTTTCCCTTTGTGCCTGTGTTACTGAACCTTTCTGGGCCTCCATTTCAGTATCTGAAAAAATGTGATAAGATCAGAAAACCTGGCACACAGAAAGTGCTCAATAAGTGTGCATATTTGATGGTGTTGGTGCTGATCAAGTTAATATGGCTGGCTTTCCAACCATCAGGTAGAGAGACACCTGGGATTTCTTTTCTTATGGGACTAAAATTTCTGTGGACTGTCTTGAGGACCAAAAATCACTTACTCTGAGAATAAGGAAGCTCCAGATAGTGGGATTAGGTCTTTTATAAAGTAAGCAAGGGGACTGTGACTTGACACTGCTCATGGCTAGAGCCTTCAGCAAAGTCAATGTGCTCTTCTGTTCAAGAACGTGCGTGGGAAGGTATATTGGTACTGGGTGGGACCTGCACAAGTCTGAGAAAGTAAACTGCCATCAGCCCATGTACCGGCACCATCCCACCCCTGCAACTGAAGGGCAAAGGTGACTCGGGAATTGTCAGTTCTGCTCATGACCCCAGCTTCCTGTCTGCATCCAGTTCCACTTCTTGGTTCTATCTAGGACCCACCAGTGCCTAGTGGGTCAGAGACAGATGACAAAGAATTGATCATCTCAAAGTAACAAATGATTATCATGTTTGACTTAAAATGCTTGCAAGGAGAAGGTACCTGCAAGGCTCAGGTGTGGCCCCACCCACCTTTTTTCCCCCCTCATCCCTCACTGTTCTTGCTCTCTGTACTTTAATTTCCCTCCTGCCCTGGGGGCTTTTACACAAGCCGCTTCCTCCACCTGGCATGTTCATGTTGCATAGTTGGATACAACTTCTTCAGACTTCATTCAGCTCCATAGTCACTTCCTGGATTTCCAACCTGCCAACTAGCTCTGACTTCTCTGTAATGTGTTCTTGGGGCATCCGGCACTCTTCCTTCACAGCACTTATCATGGAATGAGTGGTCTCCCAACCTCACCAGTGGATCTCCAGCACTGGCCACCTGGGAGATGCTTGATGAATACTGGCTGGGAATTCATCAAGCATTTAAACCAAGATCCCTGTGGCTCATTTACTCTTTTCTGAGTGCTCGTATGAATCCATCAGGAGAATCAAGATGGTACCAGGCATTTTAGGGATATACAGTGCTAGTGTGTACACAGATATTCCTAATTCATCTCCCTAACTCTAGGCTAACCCACTCTGATCCACAGGAATTGGATCAACTCTTCCACAGGCTCAGCCTGATCTGGCCTAACCTCCCTAAGATTGCCCATCATTCCCAGGATGGAGTCCTGGATTCCACAGCCCCTTCCTTTACCTCTAGCTTCTTTTCTGTCTATCCCAGTCTGTGCAGTGCAGTAGAGCCCATGGTATACCACACACACATGCTTCTCTGGATCTACATTCAACTGCAATGTTGCATGTCCCTTTCTAAGTAGAAAACTCCTCCTGCTTCAGCCTGGGCTCTGGGGCCAGCTGTAGGTGGCCTTCCTTGTCCTTTGCTCAGCCAAGTACCTGGCCTGGCTTCCATGACTTGCACTTTTTGTATGCTTCCATTACTGTTAACTCTTCTGTGTGTCTTGGTAGATGGTGACTCTAAGGATGAGGCCCTCAGGGAGTGACCTGGCAAGTCGGCACCCACACAGCACCTGGAGCACAGGAGCCTTCAGCTCACTCACGGAGTAAAGTCTTGCAAGGTGGGGGTGTGTGTGGGCACCATGATGGTAAAAATTTGTTTTTAGTGTCCCCTATGAATCTGGGAAGTCCAATTATTTGCATCTTTACTGCATTTCTTCATCTCTGTGGCCGCTCCATACCGCCAGCCCAGAGCTCTCCCTCCACCTCTAGCCTGGATGGTGGCATAAGAATTGAACTTGTCCCTCTGATTCATTCTTTGCACAGCAGCCTGGGCGACCCTTTCAACACATGAATCAGATCACATCACTCTCCTGCTTCCAAATCTCTTGCTTCCCATCATTCTGGAATAAAATTTGAACACCCTGTATAAACCCACGTGCCCCTGGTGGTCCAGCCCTCCTGCCCACCCACTGCCACCCCCTCCTCCTGGATGCCAGCTCCACTCTTTCTTTCATATCTTGAAGCACAGGGCTGGACCATATGGTGCCTTCTGCAATGTGAGAAGCCAGGCCTTTCCTGCGAACAGCGCCTTCTGTCAGCTCAAGAGGTGCCCCTTGACAGGATGTGCCACCTGCCCAGTGGAGCCTGGGCTAGACCTCAGCCCCCACTTACCCTGCAGGCCCTGTGTCATACAGCCCAAAGGGAGTGTCTCTGCTGGAACACACCCTGGCCCCCTCCCTCCTCAGGGCCTTTTTTCTGTTGCCTCTTTAAGGACCTGCAGGTACCTCAGGAGCATTTTAAGAGAATGCAAGACACCTAGTATTCTGGAATTATTCATCAATTGTAATTAAAGCCTTTACTTCTTTATTTTCCACTTGGACTTGCTTATGTCCTTATTTGACAGGAGTTTTATAGGGTCAATCCAGCTCATTCTGGTTTTTTCTTTTTCTTTTTTTGACACCAAACAAGGATCACTTGGTATAGGCAATATCAAGGACATGACATGTATCTAGGCTTTATAACACCAGAGGTTTCAAATTGGGGAAATACTTTTCTGCTTGTTAGTGCTGGGGGAAAAAAAAAAGATGTCTGTGATAGAAAGTTGGGAGGTGTTTCCTCATCCACCACCTCCAGGTTTATCTCAGGTCAGCAGATTTGGTGGCAGATGTTAAACACCAATCAGACTGGCTCAGGAGGGCTGTGGGGTGGGGCAGGGGGATTTGGGGCTCTACCCCAACACCAAGATCCTGATTTAGCCTATTTGGGAGTGAAGCGTAGGAATCCATCCCTCACTCCAGGGATTCTGATAAACTGGACATAGGATCCAAGACTCTGTTAAAAACCAACATTCCTAAGGAGCCTCAGCACAATGAGAGTCTGATGTAGCCTCAAGGTGTTCAGAGGAAAATTAGATCGTGCCTACATAGCGGGCACTGTAAACGCCCAGCACCACTGTTTGTGTGTACAGGGTGTGATTCTCCACTCGGCCGCTTCCTTGCGGGGTATGTCTAGTCGACACTGCAGGGAGTTAACATCAGCGACCATCAGGAGTTGCTGGATGAACGCTGGGCTCTCCAGCCCCTCAGCTGGAATAACCTGAGCGATGCTCTACTTGGGCTTGCAGAGGTCTCCACTTGCCCACAGTGGTAACACGATTTTTATTGGCTCAACTCCTATCTCTAGAATGCTTCCTGAGACCATCTCCCAACACTCAGCTGTGCAGTCCGTGTCTGTGTTAAGTGTATTTAAATACACTCTTGTTTTTGAATGGGTGGAGCTTACACTGTTCCCATGGTAACCTGTGGCAGGGTGGGGTCAGGGGGAAGAGGAGAGTGAGGAAAGAACGCCCTTTCTCCCAGGTGCTGACCTTGATTTCCATTTCTCCTGAGCCAGACAATGAGTGCCTCCTGAGATTTTCCAACCTAGGTATCTTGTGGGTTTTTTTTTTTTTTTTGGTGGGGTGGGGCAGGTTACCAGGGATTGAACCGGGGGTGCTGAACCACTGAGCCACATCCCCAGCTCCTTTTCATATTTTATCTTGGGACAAGGTTTTGCTAAGTTGCTTAGGGCCTCGCCAAGTTACTGAGACTGGCTTTGAACTTGCGATCCTCCTGCCTCAGCCTCAAAAGCTGCTGGGATTGCAGGCCTGTGCCACCATCCTGGATATCTTGCTTACCTACCCTACTCCCACTCTGACTTATAGGGAATCAGAACACACAAAAACAGCCCACTCTGATTAGGTATTTTCTGGAGTGTGCTGTACCTATGTTTCTTCATTGCTTATTTCATAGGCACTAACGCTCTAACTAGGATCTTTTTGGCACCCAAGTTTTGAGGCATCAGGATCATTCTGCATGGTCAGTAAGGCATGCATGCTGGGACAGGCATTGAAGATGGCATGTCTTTAAGCTGATGGCAAAAATGAAACCAGAAGGCAAACTGTAGAGCCTGCTTGTTTTAGCCCATCCTGGCAGTAGCTTTCCAGGTGGGCTTTGAAATAAAAACCCCTGGTTCAAAGAGGCTGCCCAGCCCAGTTCAGAGTTTATTAGCACAGTTAATATCGCATGCAAATAGATTTCCCCGCTTCTGTCATGCCAGTCCATTAATTCAGCCCCTTGTCTGCTACATCTTTATCCTTGGCAGGTTAATCCTGCCAAATGCCTTTGCTGTAGCACATGTCACGCTGCGCCTATGTCTAACAAAGCAATTTTTGCTAATCCTGTTGAATCAGCTTTGTGGCCCTGTCTGGTCAACCCAATGGTGGAAAAGCGCCTATCAGGTTTTTGCCAAGATCTTTCTCTTACTCTAGCACCCACTCCTCCCTTTTCAAATTAATATGGTTTCCATGGAATGATCTGACAGTCAATCCCAGTGTTCAGACACCTGCCAATACCCATGTCTTTCAGACAGGGATGTCAAGGTGCTCAGAGGCCCCCCCAACTCTTTCTTGCAGCCCCACCTAGCCATCAGCTACATATATGCTAACCAAGAGGGGTTAAATAGGAAGCCCCAGCCAAGGCTCTGCGCACCAGAAGGGCTTGAGGATGGCTGAATGGAGGGCATTACCTTTGCTGGCATCTGTTTTAAGGTTCAGTGGAATCATTAACATGAATTGTTAAAGGTGCCACCTTCCTGCACCTTGTCACAAAGTATCACCTTGTGATACATCCACTGGGGTGGAACACCTCCAGGCCTCACAGCTCCCTAGCTCACAGCCTAGTGTGGGGAAGGGTGGACCTTGTAGCCAGATTTTCCCAAATCTCTTCCAATCCCAGAGGGACTACTTTCTATGACTTCAAGCACATTGCTCTATGTCCCCAACCTCAGTTTGCTCATCTGTAACATGGGCATAACCACAGTACCTTCAACACAGGATTGCTGCAAGGACTCAGTGTATTAGTATATACCAGCTAGTCAGAACAGTGCTGGCAGGCACATAGCAAGCACGAGGTAAAAGCAGGTTCATATTTACACAGATTGGGAAATCTGTCAAAACACTGCCAATTGCAGCTTCCTGTAGTATATATGCAGAGCACATGGGTTTATCTTTTAGGGTCTTCAGATGTGAATTGCAGTCTCCTGCTTGGCTCCAAGGACCCTCTCTGGTCTCCCTACTTGCCACTGATCTCTGCATTACCCTGGCCAGTGATGGGTGTGAGGAAGCATTTCAGGGTAGAGAAGTCCAGGGTCTTCAATCATATCCCCAGAGACTGAGTTCTGCGGCTATGTGACTTTGAGGATTTTTTTAACCTTTGTGATTCTTATGATCCTTGAATTACAAACGGGGGACCTGGTGCTATATTCAGGAAGGTTTCTGTGCAAATTAATAGAAACAGAACAGGTACTCACATGAACCTTTTCTATCAGTAAATATCCCATAAATAATGGCTATTGTGGGCCTGGTTCCCTTGCAATGTACCAGGTCCTCCCTCTCCAATCCTCCATCCTCTTGATCTCCCTGTGGCCTTCATGGAGATGAAAGAGTTCAAGAATGGAAGGAAGGCTGCCAGTACAGATCCCACTTCCAACACAGTCCCAGGAGAAGTGGTGCTCATTGTTGTTAACTCTGTAGCTCGGCCTGGTTTGACTCTTACTTTAAATGGCCTCAGCTCCATCCTGCCCCCTTTTGTGTTACTCTACTCTGAACCCTGCTAACACTTGTGAGTGGTTATGAAATGATGGTGTGCATATGTGGATTTGAAACTGTCCCAACACATGGACATCTTTATGATAACCTCGAGTGCGGAAGATTAAATCTATGTGGTATCAGATGTGTCAGGACAAGGAAATGGAGGCTTGGAAATGATAATCAGCTTACCCCAGGTTGTAGCTAGAAGGTGGGTACAGAGCTATTGTTTGAGCCCAGAGATGCCTGTCTCTAGGCCAGTAGGCTACACAACACATTTTTGGTGTGATGCCATTTCTTCTGGAGGGCATCTGAGACGAGGGTGGAGCTCCTTTAGCATTTATTTGTTTCAAGTTACAGTATTTGCCACTACAGTATTTGCCTTTTCATTATTTTGATGAATCTTGCACTAAGTTGTTTGTGGGGAGGGGTATGGGTGGCGGGGGGCGGGGGGGAAGATTCCTTTTCTGCAAAAATTAGGAAATTCCAGCACCTAGCACATTTCAGTGATTAGAAAATTCCTATATATATCCCACTGATCTTAATCCAGTTCTCACTTGCCAACCTCTTGAACAGAATCAGCTTGCAATACTTCATGCTAATTAAAACATGATGGAATCAGGCTATTTGCAAAATTAGCACTTCTGAATGTCTGGCCTCTGTGGCCCCAGTGGGGCCCACTGAGGCCCACCTCTGTGTTGCCTTGGCAAGAATTCCTGCTGAGAGGACAGTCTATCCATCCTGGGTCTTGAGAGGCATGCTTACCTCGAAAAATGCAAACATCCCTGAACTTTGCTTACCGGATAAAAGGCAGCATTAGCTTCCCGTTGGCATCCCTTGAATTTCCTCCTACAGGATCAATCACACGCCAAGCCAGACACGTGGCCCTTGCCTGTAATTAATCTCGGGGAGGAGGGGAGGCATAGCTCCTCTGTGATGGATTGCTGTATCAGAGTGTTGCTTTCTGGGGGGAGGGGTGGGAGAAGATGATAATAAGCACTGAGGATGGAGACGCTGCTCAGGCGCCATGTGGAGCAAATCAGCATTATATATATATATATATATTTTTAATGGTTGATGCACCATCAGAAAAATTCACTTTTGTCTTTGAACTACTGAGCACTGGGGAGGGAGTCTGCGATTCTGTTTTTCTTTTCCACAATGTGAATTTGGTGGCTCAGTTGTGTTCCCCCTTCTCCGCCCCCTTCTTTTTTTTTAGCCAAATCAAAGTTGGCTAGGTCCTGTCTCTTTGGTGGTTTTACAGATGTGCTCAGCACCATGGTCTGTCCAAGGGATGGATGTGCTTATGTTTCTCTGCTGAAAAGGATTTAAACATGACATTTTTATACAATTGCTCTCAGATGCTCTATTTTTAAAATTCTTCATTGAATTTAAAAATGCTTACAGGTGGGGTTTTTTGTTTGTTTGTTTGTTTTAAGCGCAATCATCCTGGTACTAGGTTTGTGGAGTGGGGGCGATCACAGGGGTGTGAGAATCCTCCTCATTCATCAGCCCTGACAAGGACTTGAGGCATTAAGAGCTCCCAACAGAGTTGTCAGCTCCTTGCCTTTCCTGAATAATGTTGTTTGTTACTATTTTAAGACACAAGCAACCTGCAGGAAAATCTTACTTCAAAGAAGCGCAACACCCAGAAGCCTCCAACAACATGAAATCCCCTGAACAGCAACTTTTCTTTGAGAGTTCTCGAAGGACTTGGTTAAAAAGCAAGTTTCCTGCCACCTGAATGTCACATGTGAGAGGTACTTTATTGTAGGGACATGCCCACTGTGCAAAGAGAGGCACATCTGCATTTACCTCTGGAAAGGGATTTCTTCTGGGGGAGAAAAAAAAAAAAAAACATTTCCCCTGCAAGCCCAGGGAGACATCGGCAACACAAAGATTAAGTCATGGACAGTGAAAGGAGTATTTCCCAAGCTGGTATATGATACACACCTATTAATAAGTAAACGAGACAATCTCATCCCCATTCTCTTCTAAACACACTGACCTTGGGGCCAGCACCCACAGGGTTACTAACTTCACCTGTCCTGCCAGGACCATAGGCAAAGATATTTTGGGCAGCCTGAGGCCCTCCAAAGCTCTAAACTCTGGAGCAGGTGAATATACTCCCTTACCTTGGTTCCTGGCATTTCTGTTGCTAGAACAGAAAATGCTTTCTGGGCAGACAAAATATGCAATGGGGAAGTTTGACCAAGCAGTTTTTCACTTGAAAGAAAAGAAGTCACTGTTTGAAAATCCTAACTGCCATTGAGACCTCAACTGCCTGGTGGGACATTTCTGGTGATCAGCAGAGACCTAATTTTTCTTTTCAAAAGTCCTGCTTCTTCCCCACAATTCCTGGCTACAGAGCTCTGGGACATTTCTCATGCAAGGTCTTAAGGCCTCCATCATGAGAAATTACACTGTCTTCTCTCCAGTATTTTTCCCAAGAAATTATCTTTTTTAAAATGCAGCAACTCATATAGCCTCAGAGGGTGAATCCTCTTGAATGAAATGCAGTTTCACAGAATGGCAAGAGGAAGCCTGCTCTGGAACAGAACAAGTTCCCTCTCTACCACCACAAACAGCAGGGGAAAGGAAAGGGGGAACAGGTTTCTCGAATGAATGAACCAATGAGTCACCGTCTTTCATATCCGCCGCCGTGAACTGTGAGATATTGCACGTACATGCTCACACCTACAAAGACTCACTTCAGGCTCACCTTCATACCTGCCTGGAGGAGCCTGACCATTATTTAGAGAAATCACTAGCAAATCAAAGGACACTTCATAAGTCCCAATTGTTCTGTGTGCTTAACCAGGGCTCCTGAGGGCTGGGAGCAGTGGCTTCCTGGAGGGTCCTCTCTCTAGACCCTGGGACCAGGCACAGAAACTGATGTGGAGCAGCTCACAGATCCACTTCAGCTGGCCCCTAAAGGAGATCTAAAGCTAGGCAATTCCTCTGGAATCCTGGCTCGAGTCCTATACTTTGAAAGTGCCTTCCAGTCCTGGTGGTTGGGGGCAGTTTTCCTGCAAATGGAGGCGCCAGGTAGGCGCTTATTCAGAAATATACATGGGAAGAACAGGAAGGTGAGATGTACCAAGGCAGAAGATGGTATACCAGGGGTCTGTGGAGCTTCCCTGGAAACCCTGTATTAAAAAGATCTTTGTGCAATTATTTATTGACATAATTGAATACAGAATTGTTAGACAAATATCCCTGACACTTGGCTCAAAGTAGAGCATTTTGGTAATCATAGGTATTTGAATGTGGGCAAGGACCATGTTCTGAGGCACACAGAAGACCCAGGACCCTTCCTCTGAGGATGTGGATCCTCAAGAGCAGGGAGAGAGCAGCAAGATGTTAAGATGCATCTCCATGCCCAGAGCTGAGACCCCACCTCACCTGGCTCCATCCTATAGCCTTATAAAGCAGTCTACAATCTGCCTCACTGTGTCTTGTTTTCCTGTTGCTAAAACACTTTTGAGCCTCAAAACAAGCCATCATGTGCCTGGCTGAAGGCCATGGCTGCAGCTAACTCCGAACCTTCTCAGCTGGCATGGAAAAAACCGACTGACCTGTTGGTTCTGCTCAGCCTCTTCGTCCTTGTCTGGATACAAAATGGGATATCCATCTTCATCCCTCATTCTGTAAGAAATTTGCAGAAATTAGTTCCTTTTAGGCTCAGCAAAATCAAACTTGGAATTCACTTGCATTTCATGGCCCACAGATGAGCTTCCTAAACCATGGGTCTGGTGCAGGAAGCTTTGCCAGCCAGGGTGCTTGATGCTGAGTTCTCCCTGGCACTTGTATATTCTTTAACAAAGTGACACGGTGCAGCTAACATTATCACAGCACCCTCAAGTGCCTCTTGGCTCATACTTGATGCGATGCTTCTGGTGACGTGTTTTAATGGGTCTTTTAAGCACAGGTGGTAAGAGGATGAAGAGTTTCCTGTTTTAGGGCCGAGGCGCTCTCAGACTGTGTTCATGACACCATTCCCGTTCCCACCTCCACTCTGCATTCCCTTTCCACATTGCTAGAGAAGAAAGAAAGAAAAAAATGGCACAACTTTTTAGAAAAATCCCTGAGTGCACAACCTAGATAATGGCATTCCTTTGTCACCTCACTCCTGGAGGCTCAGGTGACAGCTGCAGACCTGAAGGATTAGGAGAAAGAGGGACTTTCAAGGGAGGCTGAAGAGAAAGGGAAAGAAACAAGAAAATCCTCAGCAAAGCTCTTCTCGGCTGAAGACTCTTGGTCCTGACCCTATCAGGAAGGCAATTTCCTTCTCTATAAAATGGGATGGTAACAGTACTCCCCCTCCTTGGCTGACGGAGGCAATAAAATAATCCTCTGGCTTACCATATATCTGTAGCAATCATCCTTTTCTTAGTGCAGTTGGTAGCTCACCAACAAGTGGTTAATACCACAGAAATAAGCCCAGACCCTATGGTGGGGAGAGTTCCTAAGCCAGCTCTGTCACAGCTCTTTAGGGGCAGAGAATTCCGTGTGTCTATTCTAAGTGGTGCCCTTGGGCTCAGGGTCCATCACGCCAGGTGATGGATGCAGTGTTGGTAGGACCATTGTGCTCTTAGAAGTGGTTTTCTCCAATATCAAAGATCAGAAAGGAAAATAAGGATCAAGGTAAAAGCATCATTTGAGTCATAGCCGAGACAAGCTCCATAATAATTAGGCACCAGAGCAAAAGCAAAGAAAAATGACGGCGAAGGGAAACGTTATACAACTAGTGTTGGCAGAAGAGCAGGAAGGAGATGTCGAAAGGAAAAGTTTGGTGCTCATTATGTAACTGTGCCTGCCTTGTCCCTGACAGTTAAGTGCTTGTGCTCTGGCCTTTGCCCCGTAGTCATCTTTTCATGCCCACTGAAATCAGAGTGCCTACCTCAATGACAGGGTGCCCCATGCCCAGCCTTCAGAATTCGGCCACCAGAGCTCTTCAAGGAGACTGATGCTCCCCTCGCTGACACAGTATTCAGGAAGCGTCCCTGAACTTGCCCTGGGGACAAGAAGTGGGTGTGCAGGTGCTTATGATAAATCCACTCCAACATCTCGGCCATGCCAGGCCCTCGATTCCTTCCTTTTCCATTATGCCGAGGAAATTTTGGAAAATAATTTGCAGAATCCCTGAGTCCTGCTTTCACTCAACCATCCAAACAGTCTCTTTAAGCCACTCCTGGTTGCTGGAGCTACGACTTTAAATTCAAAATCTCTTTACTCCTTCTTCCTTTACCTCATATCCTTAGAATCCGTTCTTATGCATATTCCTCAGGTTTGCACTAATTAACAAAACCTTGTAATCCTCTTGGAGAAAAGTCCCTCCTGGTCTCTCTCCACACCTGTGTCCAGGAGATGGTTCCCTAAGGTGCAGTCAACACCCCAAGCCGAGGCAGAATTCCTCCTGGTCTTCCTATCTTCTTGCTTCCTCAGTGAGCACTGGCATTTCTTCCAGTGAAACAGTTGTTCAGGAAGCAAAATCTGCTGACACAGACGTTCAGCTCTACCTTGGTGTTTCGCCAGAGATTTGACTTTGATTTTGAAATCGAAGAATCCTTCTGATCACGAGAGGGCCCCAGGGAAAACAAGCCTGAGGAAATGCCCCACAGTTCTCTGACCTGACAAAACTGCTTTTCTGCATTAGTCTTTGCAGGCTGAGGTTGAAGACTCAATAACACCTCCATGGCATCTCAACCTCACCTTTACACTCTCTCCAAGTGCCAGGAGACAGATTGGGATCAAGACAGCCTGGAAAGTCGACAATGACAGAGTGCAGGTCTGCTGAGGAGGAAAGCAGATACCTGGCTGAGCTGAAAGCTTCTGGAACCACCTTTCACCAAGCCTGATTGCCTTGCACCCCACACCCTCTCTCCAAGCCCTGCAGTCACTTGGGGAGGTAGGTATCCTTGCCCCATTTAAGAGGTAAGGACATGGAAGACTTGGCCTCACCCACATGCTTGCTCCACATCCACACCTGTGCCCAGTGGTGACAGCAAGACAGGGAGGTTGGCACTGCACTCCTTGGATAAGAAGAGGATAGTTTGCCTCCGATCGTGGTGAGATGACAGTGGTACAGGCTGCTGGGTCAGCTGTAGGAGTTGACTTGTGCTCTGGCCACAGCTCTGATCCCTGCATTTTTAGGAACTGTCACCCTTCCTTTCTCCTCTGGCTGGCATCCTGCTCTTCCAAATTCCCTAGATGCAGAGGGAAGAACACCTCATGCTATTCCATTTTCTTTTTTTCTTGCTTTAGAAGCACCTCCTAACTGTATAGTTTAGAAAAGCCTAGAATTGGCAGCAAATTGGACCTTTCTAGTCACTAAAGAATTTTAAAAAAATCCATGTGGCTTCTGAAATGTACATGAGAAAGCGTATAATTCCTAAATATAAAGCACTACTCTGGTGGGTAGGCTGCACTCACAGAAATCATGTTTTGTGCCTTGAGACTAATCATTGACCTGAGTGTGCAAGGTTAAAAAAAAAAAAAAAAAGACTTCAGCATCCGTGTGCAAGCATAAGAAGAATCACTCTTTCCCCAAATGGTGGATTTGTATTTATTTATTTTTTGCGAGAAGGCTCAGTTCCTCAGTTATGGTTGGAAACCTTCTGAATAAGCTTCGGTGGGAGAGTTGAGGATTTAGATCTGATGGACACGTGAGCCCGAGTCCTTGCTCTGTCATTCCTAGTTGTATGGTGTCTCGAGCAAGCCAGTGAACTGTCTCCTTGTGGGTAGAATGGGAACAGTGTGTCCCGTGGAGGGCGCTTGTTCAGATAAACCAGACGAAGTGGGGGAGGAGGAGCCAGCAAAGGGTACAAATGAGAACAGTGGCACCAGGGACGCCTCAGTCTTATTCCCCTGGCCCTGGGGACTTCTATTCTGGTTAGAGGAAGAGAAATTTTTCCACATGTTCCAAGAATTTCTGCAGGAATTTCTTTCTGATTCGATGTCTAAGAAAGGAGGGTTTTACTGCAGAATTTGGCAGTGATTCAAAATCAACAACCCAAAACATGGAAGAACCAGCGTCAAGTCTTTAGGATCACTGTGACCCTGAGGGGAAGATCAACATAACCTACAGGACTCTGAGCACAGAGACTTGGTACACGATGGTTCCTGACTAGCAGGGTTGATGGTCACCTACACAACCGTAAAATTAGCAATTCCTATGGAAGGCTCCTATTCCAAATGGGAAGAAGTAGAAACCAGATTCTTCCAATCAAGCTTAAGAGCAGGATGAGAGAAATGAGCGCAAGGCACATGCCAGGCTAGAGGAAGGTGAGGATTTAAATCCCCAGGTGACAGAATTCTATGGTTGCTTCAGTTTTAATCCTACTCTTCAAAATTACCTCACTCCGGGAGTTTAGAATGCAAAATTGCCAAGGCAGTGTAGGGAGGGAGTTTGCTGCTCCAAGGCAGACAACACGGAGCGGCCTGTGGGGTTTGCAGCATCCGGCTTCTGTCAGGACAGAACTGAGTGGGAAGGGGACAGATTCAACAGTGCGACTGTTGAGAGCCTGGCTGTGAACACCCAGGGAACCAGGGGCTTAGACTCTAGCATGGCAGCCATCCCTTCTCCTTCTGCCGAAATGGAATCTGCCTGATGGACATCCCTCCTCCCAGGGGACCCAGTTCTTAGAAATCATGTTTTGTGCTTTGGGCCTAATTAACAACAAAGGGTCATTTTATCTTTGCTCTCCCGATTTGGTTTCTGATTCACTTTCAATTCCTGTTATTATGAACCAAGTCAGTCAGAAAGGGATTATGGAGAGCACTCTGCCCCCCCCCCACCCCGTCTCCCCCACCCCCCATCCCACAGATGTCCCCTCCCCCCCATTCCTTAGTCCTTGCTGCTAGGGCTGAATCTGAGCGCATAAGTGCCATTAAGTGACATTCATCAAAACACTCTCCATTGTTCCCAGACACCAGCGGCCGAGAGGTGGAAATTACTTGGCATTTCATTTTAATCTGTATTGAAGACTTGCTTGACAAAACATATTAAGTGTAAGAATTGCCAGCTTGGGAATGAAGCTATGTTTATGGCCTGCACCATATTTTTCCTTCCTAAAGGAAATGACACTTCCCCCTATCCTTCCCCATCCTCTGCAGCTCACCCTTCCCCCACACATGAAACCTTAACATTTAATTTTCTTTCGTGAGTAAAGCTTTTGTTGGCGGTGTCTAGAAAATGATAATAAACATCTTGTGCCCCTGCACCAGCGTCTGAGATTAAAACACACACACACACACACACACACACAAACTCTGCCTTTAATATGGTACAACATTTCTCAGGGAGCCATGTTGTGGCCATCTAACTGTAGGCCCCATGTGAGCAAAGTGCTTCTCTGGAGAGAGACTGTCACCACGTGCTTGTGCTTCCGACAAAGGCCGATGCCATGCTAATGGATGCACATGGTTACTGGTTAAGAGGGACCAGGATTCTCCCTGCTGGGCTGACAGTCGTGGATGTTATGTGTGTCATGCCTGCATGGCACAAGTTTTATTTTCTTTGGTGCCTCAAGTCATCTTTCAGATGACTTTGACATTGTGTTAGAAAACAAAAGGCTCTCCCAAATGGGAGATTGTTTTATTTTTTTCTCCTCCTTTTGGTCTCTTTCCAGATTAGGAGGCTGCTCTTGGGGGGGGGGGGGGGGTCAATGCCTGGCTGTCTTAGTAGACAGTAGAGATTCAAGAGAACCAAAAGTAGTGGACCTACAGGATGGGGTGGGGGCAGTTAAAGGTCACCAGGGAATCACAGGGTCTCCTGGGCTTTGCCAGTCTGATGCTTTCTTTGCTTTGGAGGCTTCTGATGGTACTATCCTGGTGCTATCCAGGTGCAGGTAGGAGAAGGAATCCATGATCTCGTCTTGAGTTACACTATAATAAAATCTATCGATTATTCAAGGACCATTTCAGAATTCTTTTTTTATTTAATACTTTTTTTAGTTGTAGATGGACACAATACCTTCATTTTATTTATTTATTTATTTATTTTTGGGGGGGGGCTGAGGATTGAACTCAGTGCCTCACACGTACTAGGCAAGTGCTCAACCACTAAGCCACAACCCTAACCTCAGGGTTTTGCTTCTTGAGCTTTCTCTCTCCAAACTTTGAAGCAACACAAGTCCCTGATGGCAGGAAGTCCGACCTTCTGGTCTTGCTTTACTGACCTTTATGAGCTTTATGTGAGCCTCTGTTGTGTCCCAGGGGCTACCTTGTCTGGAACAGAAAGGAGGTGTTCATTTTAGCTCCTCCATTGAGCCTCTGCTATTTCCAGGACTTTTGGAATCGGGAGAGGGTATAGAGGAAAGGAAGAGGAGAGGTACTTAGTGTACCCTTCTGGGTGAGGTCTAGGCATCACGGTCCTCTGGCTGGTGCTCCCTTGGAGGGGGCTTTCTATTCTTGCAAACTGTAAGCCATAGGTGGTTCTGATTTGGGGCTGCCCACATTAGCCCATGGTTCTTGTGACAAGGGAAGGTTACAGGGTGTTATAGTTTGGATGTGAGGTGTCCTACAAAAGCTCCTGGTAATGCAGGAATGTTCAGAGGTGAAATGAGTCAATTATGAGAGCTGTAACCTAATTAGCCCATCCTAGTTTGAATGGCCTGACTGGGTGGTAATGTTGGCAGGTGGGGAGTGGCTAGAGCAGGTGGGTCACTGGGGTGCACCTTGGAAGGGTTGTTCTTCCTGCTGCCCCTTCCCCGACTCTTTGCTTCCTGACCACCCCCCCACCCCCCACCCCCGACCCCCAATGAGCTGAGTACTTTTCCTCCGCTGGGTCCTTCCCCAGTGATGTGCTGCCTCACCTTGGGCCCAGAGCGATGGAGACTGAGACCTCTGAAACTGTGAGCCCCAAATAAACTCTTCCTCCTCTAAGTTGTTCTTGTTGAGTGTTTTGGTCACAGTGACAAAAGCTGACTAAAGCATAGGGAATCCTGAGCTTTGTGAGGGGAAGGGCCCGGAGGAGCCCACTGCAGGATAAGGGCGGAGCCCTGAATCTTAGAAGGTAGACGAGCTGAGGAAAGCTCGTGCCCTGGGGTCCAGGCTCAATGCAGGGTTCTGTCCCACCAGAGACATGACCCAGTTTTGCTCCCCATTTCCCACATGAGTGCCTTAGGTCAAGTTTTGGTGAAAGAATATACTTTTTTTGGAAGGGGGTGCATATGCCTTTCTATACTATAGGATATAAAATTGCTCACAGCTAACCTCTATCCCTGGCTGACACTAAAGAATCCAATTCTATGGCTTAGGAGCTTGTTACCAACAAAATCCTGACAGACACAGCTGTTCCCTCCCCTGACACCCGGTCCTGGCTACCTGCATGCGCTCTAAAAATTCACACCTTAGCCCAAAGGCACACCCTTTTGAAAAGATGTGGAAAAGTAACACACTGTTTTAAGTCATGATTTCAGTCTGTTGCCTTTTGATTTTGAAGGATAAATAATAGAAGAGAGTCTTGCATATGGCCCGATTTTAGGGGCAGATGCGATTGGAATGGTAATTAGTAAGAGTTACAGAAAACCATCTGAATCATCTGTAGTTATACACAGTAGTCACATTCATGTCTAGAAAGCAGAAGTAAGGTGCTGTCTATTCTAGATTTGTACCAGAAATCTGATTCTTTTCCATATAAAAATTAAAAATAATGCTCTAAAAGCTCCCCCTTGAACAAATTAAAGTCATCTTCTGGAATTTCTCACCTTACTAAATGAACTCATTCAGTTCCCTGACCCAGGTTCTACTTGAAAAATATACACCCTGTCTTGCTTCCAAGAAATGTCAAATGACAGCGTCCCTACAGACTATCAATAAGGAGCTCCTTGGGGCCCTGTTGGCATTTTCTCCACATACTTGACCTGTTTGTTTTTGGGTATTGAACCCAGGACCTCAGACATGTTAGGCAAGTGCTTTGCCACTGAGTCATACCCCCAGCCCCACACACTCACCCTGGATCCAGCCCAAGGGGGAAGGGGTAGGGGACAGGCTGCTTGTGCAGAGAAGCCCCAGAGCAAAACTCACAGCCAAGGCATCCAGCTGAGATGACAGACTGGGGACACCAGGGTGAGTGCCCCAGCCATCTCTCTCTCTGGCAGTACTGTTAGCCCACTCGATTCTTATCAAAGCACTTCCCTCCATCCGGAACTGTGTTCTTCCTATATTTCTTTACTAGTGTATCAGATGTTCCCCCCACCCCTGGAACAGAAGCTCTGTGAGGTTGGGAACTCAGATGAGTTGTTCACATCTATCCCTCCAGTGCCAAGGACAGTGCCTGGCATGTACTAGATGCTCAGTAAATTCTTGCTGAATGGAAGGAATATCTGTTCTACGGAGCTGCTCAGTCCTCCAATGGTCTGTGCAATATCCCTGGTCTTGCGCCAAAATGGAGCATCCCAAGGATGCACTAACTTTGGCGAAAATCTCCAGAACCTGGCATCACAACCTACAGGCAATTGCTATGTTCTTGGTTTGCATTGTTAACACTGGGAATAACAGCAAAGAGATGGGAAGAGGAGGGAGGAGCAGGAAGGTGCCACAGAAGGGAACAGATACGGATGCCAAGCAAAGAGCTCACACAGAGAAGCCAAGAAGAACTGTCTGACGCTTTTCAGAATTTACAAAGTGTTTACAAAGTAGGTGACAATGGCCTGTGCCAGTGGAAGCCCGTGGCCTAGGACAGTCAGACTTCATGAAACCCTCCAGTTTCTAGGACAAAAAGCAGCTCTTGGACTATTTCTTCTAAATCCAGCCATGTATAAGCGTAAACTTGTGTGTGCATACACACTCTACCTACAAACACTGTCACCAGCATGAATGTGAATGTCCCTTTCAAGTCTGGCTTATGTCTCTTTTCCGCTGACCTCTGGTCATGATTCTCAGCCAACCTCTCAGCAGTTGAAGTGGCATCAAGTTGAAAGCAGCTTGCTAACTTAGTAAAAACAGAAGGATATTTAGATAAGCCTATATTCATTTTGCCAATATATGTGGCCTCTTCTTTGAGCTTTTACATCTCTAAAATGGAGTGGAAAAAAAAAATAGGTCTCATGTTCCAGTGACTGTTTTCCTATTTTGGGATCAGCCCCTGCAAACTTTTTAGGAAATATCTACTGTGTACTGAATGGTAACATACTGGGGAACTGGGGCCAGAGCCCTGGGTACATGGGGCTTGGGCTGGTAGTGTTGCTGGGAACTCCCAAGAGCCATGCTTTGGGGTGGCATGGCTCTGAGGTTTGCTAATCATCTGTACTTGAGGATCCTCTTAAGGTCTTAGATTATCCCCCAAAATACTGTAATTAATGACTAAAGATGTATCTTCCTTCTAATCATAAAGAAACATCAGAAAACTCTAAATAAAGCCAGTTGTCTCCCCCCCCCCCCCCCCGTCTCTCTCTGTCTCTCTTCATAAAAAAGGTCAGTATTGTGCTGGGCTATAGCTCAGTGGTAGAGTCCTTGCCTAGCATGTAAGAAGACCTGGGTTTGATCCTCAGCACCACAAAAACAAGAGAGTCAATGTCATGAAAGATGAGAAAGACTGAAGGACTGCTTCAGATGACAGAAGGTCAAAGCAACTACTGCCTGGATTAGGGGGAAAAGATTCCTGTAGAAATCATTACTGGGACAAGTGGGGAAATGTGAATATGGATTCTGATACTGTATAAACACAACCAAAACAAGACCAAGGCAACATTACATCAATGTTAAATTTCCCGAGTTGCATAATTGTACTTGGTCCTGTCCTCGGGAATTACATGCTGAGATAGTTAAACTAACTCTCTAGTGGTTTGGAAAAGTGTGTGGGTTTAAGAAAGAGAAGGAGAAAAATGAGAAAGTGATTAATCTGGGTTCAGACCGTATGGGATTTCACTGTACTAGTCTTTAAGTTCTAAAATATTCTTATTTTGGGGGCAGTGATCTTTCATTTCCTTTTTTTACTTTCTATTCTGAAATCTGTCATCCATAAGTACATGCAAGTGTATTTTTTTTCATTTTTTTAAGGAGGCAAAAAAGTAATATGCAAAGTAGCTGACACCACATTTAATGTCAATTTATTTATCATGATATTACTTTAAACTTCATCCCAGTGATCACTTCACGGATCACAAACCCTTCGACTTCTGTTTCTTAATTTTCTGTGTCTTGTTGAAAAGCTGCTTGGGAAGCAAAATGATATTATTATTTTGCAGGAAAATGGGTAATCCAGATGGTTTATACTTTTCCTCTAACAGTACAATGCGGCCGAAATCACACAACACCCTTTGCCTTTTTAATTAAGACAGGAAGAAAAATTCGTAGTCATCTTTTTTTATTTCCCCATTTGGTATTGTGGGGTCTAGTGTGACGAGAGGTTCCTGGGAAGCCAGACTGTCTCCTAAATATTCAGCCATCGAGGGGAATTCACTTGTAGCAAGAAATGTCAACAGCAATGTTGCCTCTCTGACACTAAAATACTTTTTCTTCCATTCAACTTGCAGCTGATCAGAAAGGATACGAGCAAGAATATTTTGCTTGGCACATGGCCTAAAAGTTCTAAATTTATGTATTCTATTTTTGCTTCTTTCTCAGATTGGATTAGTTACTAAGCAACTGAAGTATTTAATTTCATTTGCTAATAGTGACATGTGAACAGCAGCAGCGGGTATACATGGCCAGCACTGCCATGGCAGACGTGGCCCCAAACCAGCCTTGTTGGGCAGGGTAGCTCACTACCTGATTTTCAGTACAGACAATACTTCTTATATTTTATTTATTTGACTTGTGTGTCTTGGGAGAATATTTGTAGTAGGAATATTCTTGTGATTTGTTTTCCTCACTCAGAAAACTACATGTTTGTAGAATCCTAAATCCTTTCTAGACTTCCGGTTCAACATGGTAGACCAAGCACATATGTTTTTTTTCCTTTAGCAAGAAAGAAAATAAAAATCTTCAGAGATACACTGTCTTGGTAAAATAAAAATAGACGGTTGTGAAAAGAGAACAATTGGACTAAGAGTCCTTGGAGTTAAAAACACATGAAAACCTGCTAAGGATTTTGTCTTATGGGGAGGAGGACAAATTATAGATTCGGTATAAATGATATCTTCCTACCAATGATAAGGCTTATAAAATCTTCTGCTCTAAACAACTAAGGAATAAGACACATACCTTTCAGAGCACTGAAGGATAAAAAACAAAAACAAAATTTTGAGCCTAGCAATAAAAGGAGGCAGGGAAAAGAACAAGGAGTAGCACATTAAGTAGAAGATGAAAATAAATGACAGGGACATGTCCAAAGGCACCCATATTATAATACAAGTAGTTTAAGTTTTCCTATTAAAAGACTTTCAGGTGGGAATGTATAGAACCAGGCTATATGTTATTTTCAAAAGACAAAAATGATACACCGAGAGAGAAACCTAGTAAGTATTATTACAAAGAAAGCAAAAAGAATGCACAGTTACTATCAGGCCACAATAGAATTCAAGGCCAAACAAGTGACTACTTTCTGTGGATAGAAGATACAGTCCAGGAATAGCCACACACACACACACACAAAAAAAAAAAAAAAAAAAAAACCCTTTTGTCACTGAAGAACACACACCATGGAATTGTCACAAATGTTCAGAAACGTGCACAGCCACTGTGTAATACATTTATTGTGGGGACCCTGAGCACACCTTTCTCTGGGAAGGATCAAGTAGCCTAAACAGTAGGTAAGGATATAGAGGATTGGGATCCGCAGTCATAGAGCCAACTTTCATATCTACACTCAGTTCCCAACTAACAGAAAACATTGAGTTTTACGTTTCCCTGAAATGCTTTAAAAATCTGACCAAGTATAGGCTACAGATAAAAATCTCAATGAATCCCTCAAAAGAGAAATTCTCCAGGCTTCTCAGAGCTCTAACCCAAGAGCAATTTACAAAAGAAAATCAAAGCCGAAATTAGAGACTGTATAGAAATGAACGACAATGAGAACACTCAGTTCTAAACCTACAGGGTGCATCAAAGAGGGACTCCAGGGTCAAGTGCTTTTGGACAACAAGAAAATTCACTAAATCATCTCAAGAAATTTTAGAGAAGAGAGCTAAACAAAGTAGAGTGGATCCAATGAAGAAAAAATAGGATGATAAAAGAGAAACGGGTTGGTTTGATCATTAAACCTCAAAAGAAACGAGTCTTTCAAAAAGTTGAGCAAAATTAGGGATAATAAAGACATGGATTTGATTTCAAAATTATCAGAGCATATATATGCAAACATTGATACATTTGAAAAAAAATTAGGAATAATTTTCTGAAAACAAATAATTAAACTTATTATATGACTCCATAAGAGAAAACCTGAAAAGATCAGAAACCATAGGGAAAAAAAATTGAAAAGGTGGGTCCAAGAGCCTGTTCCAATAACTAGGTCTCCCACCCACCTGGATTTTCTACAGTTTAAAATGCATATTCCTGTGCTTGAACTAAGAGCACATAGGAACTAGGTAAAGCTTCTCAATTTTCTATGAAAAGGTAGTATAAGCTGGATATCCCAAGTGGCTAGATGGCATGAAAATAGACCACAGTTCAACAACTCGAAATGCTTACAAAGCCAGGTAGGACATTTAACAGGAAGAAATTTAATAGGAAATTGAATATCCATCTAATAGAATGTCCACAGGGAGAACATATGGCCCATTTGACAGAGGCCAGAAATGTGATGAATGGCAGGGGTAATAAGCACCAGCTTATTAATGCATACATAAGCCACATCCTAATGCAAGTTCCTAAACCAAAATTAGTGTCTTAAGAGGGTAGCGCAACATGACCTAGGAGGGTTTATCCTAAGAGAGCAAGGATGAATCAACGTTGGAAAGATCTCATCCAACTCATTAATGGATGGAGAGAGAAAAGCCATGTGATCATCTTGTTTAATTCAGGAAAGACATCTGATAAAACTGCATTTCTACTCCTACAGAAACCTACAGAAAGGTGAGAAGTAAGAGGGATGGGTGTCCATTATCATCATCACTGCTGTTCTGTGTTGGTCTTGGGAAAGGCGGAGGATGAGGTGAGCCTGCAGAAAGGGAGAAACAGGCCTTTGCAAAGCAGTCATGTGTCACTTAATGACAGGGACATGTCCTGAGAAATGCTTCATGAGGCAGCTGAGTGTGTGAACATTGTAGAATGGACTTCTGTGGTGTTCTGTGCTGAGATGGCCAGGATGTCATCAGGCCCTCTGATCTTGGGGAACTACGTCTTCTTTGCAGTTCCTTGTGGACTAGAGCCCTGTTACAATTATCCTCCCAAATCCAAAACCCTCAGCCTGAAAATGGGTACAACTACTCGATGGTTCAGTAAGATGCCTAGACACAGGCTGTCTGTATCTCTCTCTGTAGCATGGATACAGATGTGAAAGGTGGAAAGGAGGAGGAAGACTGGGTAGGGACTGTGAGCCCCAAAGAATTATATGGCATATTGCTAAGGAAAGAAATCAAAGATCTAAAGAAATGGAGAGGGGTATTATGTTCACAGATTTAAAAACTCAATAGTAGAAATGTTGAGTCTGCCCAAATAGATACAGTTCTTAACAAAACTGTTAAGTTTTGTAAGTGCAGACAAGATTGTTCTAAAATTTATATACAAAGCCAAAGGAACTAGAATAGCTGAAACAATTCTGAGAAACAATGAAGTGAGGCAGAGCACTCTCCCTGACTTTAAGACTTATTATGTAGCTGTAGTAATTAAGAATGCAGAGTATTGGTGGAAGGTCAGAGATGCAGATCAAAGGGAGAGGAGAAAGAGCTCTAAAATAATTCTGTTATTGCTCAACTGACTTTTGACAAAAGTACAGAAGCAATTCAGGAGGAGGAGGACGGTATTTTAACAGCTGCTGCTGGAGCAACTAGAAATTCATAGGGGAAAAAAATGAACCTCAACTTAAACTCACACCTTAACCCTTATATGGATGACAGACCAAATGTAAAAGGTAATACTGTAAAACATATGGGAAAAGAATAGAAGTTCATTGGATAGAGGGGAATGAAGGGAAATTGGGAATAAGAAAGACGGTAGAATGAATCAGACATAACTTTCCTATATTCATATGTGAATACACGACCAGTGTAATTCCACATTAAGTACAATCACAAAAATGGGAAGTTATACTGCATGTATATGTCAAAATACACTCTGTCATGTATAACTATAAAAACATGTTGTTTTGTATATGACAAAACAACAAAACATAGGGAAAAGAGAAAATCTTCAGGATCTGGGCTAGGCAAAGAATCCTTAGATACGACATCACACCATAAAATAAAAAAATGATAACTGGACTTAACAAATTAAAGCTTTAGCTCTGCAACAGATTCTACTAAGAGAAAAGACTGATACACAGACTGGAAAAAAAAATATTTGGAAACCCTGTGTCCTATGCAAGAAGCTCTTTGAGCTCAATAATAAAATAACAAACAACCCAATTAGAAAACAGGCAAAAGACACAAGCAGACATTTCACAGAAAAGGATAGAGAACAAATAAGTACATGAAAAAATATTCAACAGAACTATGTACTATGAAAATACAAATTGATACCACAATGAGATCATTTTACACTTCTTAGTCCAGATAAAAATGAAAGTGATAACATGAAATGTTGGAGAGAATGTGGAGAAACTGCACCTCTCACACACTGTAGTGGAATGTAAAATGGTACTGCTACTCCGGCAGTTTCTTCAAAAACTAAACATACACTTGCTATTTGACCCAGCGTGGGGAAGATGTTTAGAAAGCATGGTCCTGAAGGACAGGTGGTTCAGCCAGTGAACTGCCTTTTACAGGTCATAATGTGAATTTTCTTGCTGCTAGGCAAACAGTGCCGAAGAGGTGCTGGTTATGTTACCAGCTTCCCTTTCAACCTCTGTTCTGCTGGATCATGCCTCAAACGTGCCTATTTTAGGGCAGCCTTGTACAAAAAGAACATAGCGGACCCACCCTGAAACCTTATAGATAACATTTTGCATTGGCACGACTGCACATCACTCAGTGCTTGATGCTTTTCAGGGTGCCTTCACCTACATCTCTTTGAAACCACAGGATAACACTGTGAAGTGGGCAGGACATAAACGATCTCAAGAAGTTAAGAATTATACTCAGCATTTCATGTTCAGAGGGTGAGTGAGTCAGAAACGGAACCAGAGATTTGTGCCTTGCGTTACCCCATGCTTTGGTGTTCTAAAAAGTATTCTTGGGGGGGGGGGAGGGCGCGGGGTGCATGATAAACATGTCATTTGTTACAGTGTTACAAAAACAGGAGTGGCTGATGGCAATAGTTGCTGCTGTTCTTCCTGCTTCAGGGAATGCAACTTTACACCTGTTCTCCTTAAATGCAGAAATTTTAAAAATGGGTAGATATTCATTTAAGACCCCCAACTCAAATAATTTAAAGATCCCAACATTCCAGTTGTGGGAGGGCCTCGCTCAATTTCTAAACAAACAATAGTGGGAGAAGAATTCTAGAATAAAGGAATCTTCTGAAAGATTCCCAAAGGAATCTTCTGACCTCAAAGACAAAAGCATCTTTAATTTTTTTTTTTTTTTGGTAAATCTTGGTAACAGCAAAGCCAAAACACACCCTTGCTTTTGGAAATTAAGGAAAAGTGGTGAAAAACAACAAAACAATTACAATGGAACTGTGAAGTCTTTGTTGCTGGTGTTAAAAGACATCGACTTACTAAGTCGGACAAAGAGTGTAAGCTCACATGCAGGTTAAAGCTTTAAACACCTTCTTGGTGAGAAATGTTGACTATTAGAGGTTGTGCCCGAAAAACCGGGGAGGAAATGAAGCTGCAGAGTAAGATGTGTCAAAAATCAAATCAAAAGCAACAGGAAAAATAGTGACCGGGAGAGCCAGGATGCAGGCAGGTAACACTGTGAAGGGCACCTTTTTCCCAGGGCGGTCATGGGAGGTGCCTTCAGGGTGGTGGTTCTCAAACATGACTGTACAAGGGATCTACCGGGTTGTTTGAGGAAGCAATGAGGCTGTGTCCCTCCCCCACAGCTTCTTTTCCTTCAGTCTTTTTGAGTCTGGACGAGGGTTTCTTGCTATGTTGTCCGCACTGGCCCCAAACTCCTGGCTCAGTGTTTCTCCTGCTTCCTGCTTTAGCCTCTCCAGCAGCTGGGACAACACCACCGTGTCTAGATAGAAGATGGCTTTTAAAGGCAAGGATTCTCTTTCCCCAGGTAATTCTAATGGCAGTGAGGTTGGAGCACCCCCAAGCCCTAGATATTTCAGACTGGGGCCTTCTCCACACACCCTCTTTACCTGCGCCTGGCCCTGAAGGAACTGCCAACCGGGGTGTGGTGGAAAGTTGAGAGCATAGGAGCTGGGGGACCAGCCTTTCCTGGAGGGGTGCCGACCTTTAAAGCAGAAACCTGCTGTGAAACATTTTGAGAAGCCCCGTACCCTCACAGCTCCTCAGGTCCAAGGGCCTCCTGCACCCCTGTATTATAAATTGGGGATCCCGAGGCAACGTGGAAAACAGGAGGTATCCTCTGCTTCTCCTCGAGGCTAGCTGCAGGGTAGAAATGTGCTGAAAGTGACATCCTAATGGTCCTAAAATTTGGGGAGGCCCCCTTTCATTTTATTCTTCAAGAACAGAATGATAGCTGGCAAGGAACAGCAATTTCTCCCCACCCGATTTGGACTTTAGGAAAATCAGCTTTGTGGTTCATGGGCCAAGAATTACGTTTCCCTACCTTGACCTAGTGGGATGGTTTCTGATGTCATGGCTCAGAAACCTTTCTTGAAAAACCAAGTGAGTTAGAATGAAGGGAGAAAATGATCCCTTTCTTCCACTACTACTGTGACTTTTGACACTTTTAGTTGAAGAAGAAGAAGAAGAAAAACTGCACACACCATTGACCAAGAGATCACTAGTACACAAGGTACGCAAGGCAGGTAGTAGGATCGTCACAGCCACCCACAAAAGCCTGCTGGGGAATGCCCTTCTGGAGGGGGCTAAGCTTCAAGCTCTTTAAAACTGACCCAAGGGGAGCAGGAAATAGAGGCCAAGGACAGATACAATCAGGAGCTCTGGAGAATTACCTGAAATCAACACCATCCACTTAATTATCTAAGAGGGAGAAATAAGCCTTTTGATTAGGACCTTCCAAAAAAAAAAAAATCACTAAAGCTCTCATTTCTTATATGCTTTCTTCCTTTCTTTCCTGGTATTCTTAAGAAATGGTGGCACTGGCATCTTGGCTGTCACCCTCCTGGCAGGAGACTCCACTCGGGAGCTGGCTTCCCATTCCCATCCGCCCCTCATACTTGTTCTGTATCTGGAAGGCGACTTGTGCACTTCCCCAATTAAGTATTACCGTTGTAGTTCTTCCTTGATGCATTATTCATCCAGTATTAATCCCCTTAAAATTGGTCTTTGCAGGGAAACTTTGCTTTCTAAAAATCAGTATGCGTTTAATAAAGACCGTTGGCTTTGGCTTGGCGGATGGGCAAGAGGCCTCCTAAAGGCAAAGCCCCAGTCTCCCTCTTTCTCTTCACCTGCGCAGCCCGGCCCCGTCTCTGCCACTTGGTGAAATGCATTTTTCTGCTTCCCTCAGCTAATAGACTCTCTTCAGAAAAGGAAGTTAATCCTTGGGCGACACAATGTTAAACCGCCCGAGGAAGAATTAAATATTTCAGAAGGGAAGGTGGTAAAAAATGGCAACTGCTATTTTAGATTCTTTGAAAATTTAAGTAGAAGAGCAAAGAAAGAAAAAGAAGGCAGCTTGTTCTTGGTACAATAGATAGATGTTCACTTTTGTGAGATTCTTAAAAACGTGCAGGGAGACAACGGCACCTGCACACGACAGAACACAAGGCTTGGGACGGCTGGCGCTGGGTACAAAGAGGACTGGCTGCTCCAGTTATAGGGAGCGAGTGCTTGAGTTTTGGGGGGGATCCGGAGACTACTGAAGTCCCTTAGGTATGGAAAGGAAATGTGATGTGAAAAATGAAAATTGACCTATTTTCCTTCTCCCAGTCATGGAACAAAAAGCAAAACTTTCACATGGGATGAGCAGGCTCTGGGGTCGCTTGCCTCGGGCCTGGGTCCTGGCTGCCATAGTCACCAGCCCCATGACTTTGAGACTTGCCTCAGCTGACTCACCTGAAGAGCAGAAGAGCCAAGGGAGCCCGCCTGGTGGGGAGGGCGTGGGGGTTGACCACAAGGCTGTGTGCCTCGGGAGTGGCGAGCAATCAATACATGCTAGATTATGATGATATAATAATGACAGGGACTTAACCTGGATACATTTTTTACTGCAGAAGTACAAAGAGAGAGCACTCTTCCCTCCACGGACTGAGGAAAACCAGGTAATTGTAAAAATGCTGCAATCATTTTTCTATCCTGAGCTTTTACAATCCAATTTATTGCTCTGCTCCTCACAGCTGCTTTCCCGGGCGCACAGACGGTGGTTACAACATATTAGCTGGAATCAGAATAGCAGGTTCGAGAATTTATGTATTTATGGTTTGCCTCCAAGAGGCACAAGTGATTGTGACTTCAATTGTTTTAATTTGCTGTGCCTCGTCATCCCTTGCCTGAGGCTGCTCAGAAGGGACAGGAGCTGTTGGTGTGCAGTGCTGTGCTGGGGCTTTGCACATTTGTGCAAAGCCCCCTGCCTCCTGTACCATGTAGGCTGTGGGTTCAGAGGCTGATCGGCCTGAAGATGCCCGAGTTCACACATGGTGGAGGAGGCAGTGCTGCTTTTCAAGGCCTGTGGTTCTGCAGAGCAGATCATGCTACCAGGTGAGAAGCACAGACCCTTGAGAAAATCTGTTGTGATTTCACTCCTCACTCTGCCACTTTTTAGTTGTGTGGCCTGGCGTGAGTCCCTTAGTGTCTCTGAGCCTCAGTTTTTCCACCTGTAAAATGGAGATGATAAAATCTACCACTGAGGGTCTGGGGAAGAATAAAAGGAGAATGCCCATGTAGTGCTAGAAGTTTGGCTCTGCCCAAGCCCAGCTGGCCACACAGCCTTAGGACTTTAAGCACTCCTGACTGTCATGCTTCAGAGTCTGAAAGGGGGCCTTCTTGCCTCTCCTGCAATGTGCCACCCCTTCAAGTCTTTGAGTCCTGTTGCTTCATTCTAGTCTCATCTCAAATGCCACCTCCTCCACATTCCCTGTTGGCAGCTGTCTCTCTGTCCTTCCCTGGCCTCCCAGTGCATGTTGTAAAGTTACCATGGCATGCATTATGGACCGACGTGTCACCATTGCCAGTGTCCTTGAGGCTCTAGGCACGGGCTCCTGTCTTATGTGTCCCTCTATCTGGCCTCTCCGCTATACTCCATCCGTGGCTTGCACTGAATGGGTGCACAACATCCTTCAGCCAAAGTGTACATCTGCTCACCCTGGCTCACCCCAGCTTTTAGAGATGCCTGAGTCAGGGTCTCACACTTCTAGGTAGCAGGTTCCCAGCTCAATCAGACATAAATGAATGCTTGGTCCAGACCCTTCTAAAACCCAAGTCAGAATTAGGGTGCAAGCTGCTCAAGCTGGTCTAACCCTAGAAGCAGTGTTAGGAGCTTGGGTTCTGGAGCCAGGCAGGTCTAATACTTATTCCCTGCCAAGTACCTCTAGTGAAATGCATGCACCCATGTGTTCCTGGTGCCTTCTCCGTGCACATGGAAAAGTGACCATACCCTCGCCTCACAGGGGATCTGACATAGCAATAAACTATTGCATGTACAGTATACAGTCGCTGGTATACAGTAAACGCTCAGCAACTCTCCATTATTCGAATGCTGCTGTGGGTGCTACCCCTTTGGGATCTCTGTGTGTGGAGGGTGATTCCACTTGGAGTAAAGCAAGTCTCTCTAATTTCCAGAGATGATGGGGGAACTTTTCCTGCTTGGTGAGTTTAAGTGGGTACGAAGAACACAACCAGGAAAAGGAGAGAATGACAACAGAACCCAGGGGTATCTAGTCCACATGGCTGACAACTTTAGAGAGTTTAAGAAGAGGTGGGATAATGGGGTGGAGGAATGGATGGGAGGAGATTGGACAGGCCTTCCCACCCCATTGACCTTCATTTTCAGTATGAACTATTTCACAACAATAACTACAACCCCTTTCTGCTCATCCCCCCAGGATTAGAACTAAATCATAATAGAAAACAACAGAAAGGCAGGTCCCAGATTATGACCCGGGAGTGGAGAGGCCAGAACCCTGGCTGTGCTCCACATGGGAAGGAGGGCCCAAAGCCAGGAGCTGTGAAAGCACTATCGTTGAACCCCTGTGCTTTTCTAATCCACTGAAACTCTATAACAGCCCTCTCAAATTAATAAGTGCAACGGGCACTGGGGACCTACCTTTTCTGAAACTTATTGGTAACAGAGGGACAAGGAGGCCAGCCTTGTAGTTGGTGGTGTTAGAGGGCATTTAAAGGAGCTCATGAAATATCTGACTCCATTCATGGTCTCATATTAGCCGCTAGAAGTTGAAGGAAACCACGTTTCGTGTGAGCAGCAGGCAGGGGAAGGGGGTGAAAAACGATCTGGCTGTGAACTAGAGAACCGTTTCAAGAGGGAAATCGGCAAACCACAAGGCTAAGTTATTCAATGCCTCTGCTGTTCACAGGTAATTTACAAGGTGCATGAAGGGCTTCTGCCTGCAGCATCACCTGCTTTTTAAGTCGCATCCAGTGGAGCTCATCTCCTGGAGATGCAGGACTTTATTTATTCAGAAGGGTGGCCCAGGGCCATGCAGTCTGGGTCTGGGACCTGATTTTTCCACATAGATGGTTTACCATCTGGTTCTCATACCTGTGATCACTTAGTGTCTCATGTTTTTTTGTTTTTTAAATTCTAATCATCAGAAAAAAAATCTCCCAGGACCTTGCTACTCACAGTGGCTCCAGAGACCAACCGTACCTCCCGGTTAGAAAGGCAGACCTGAAGTCCACCCCAGACCTGCTGAATGGGAAGATGGGAGGAGCTCTGTCCAGAGCAAAGGTGCAAACCTGCAGGCTCTGATGGGTAGAAGAGGCCTGAGAGAGGAAGGGGCTATTTCCTATGAGGCTTCTTGTTTGTTTGTTTCTTTTTTTTTTTTATTGAGACTTCTAGATTAAAGAAATTGTTCTCAGACACCAGTTGGGTCAGACTTTCAGGGAAAAGTATGTAAGGGGGAAGTAAAGTTTGGAAATTTTGGTTCCTATTAATTTCACCAAAGCAAATCATAGTTCACCGATGGCTGGGAGTGGAGTTGTATTCTTCACCACTGTTACTTAGGCTGCATGGGCTATGGGTTATTTAAATCTATTTACCTAGCACCTCTATTTTTCTGGAGGGAGGACAGACTATGTCCTGTGCTTGGTTACTGAACTCAAATCCTAATCCTTCCTATCTTGAGTGCTTGCTAGTCACATGCCCCTTCTTCCATTCCCCATTACCCCACTCCAGTCCCCTGAACATTGATTGGGATCACAGTCGGGCTCTGAGCCGCCAATGGTCACCTGCCTGAGGCTGCTCAGACCCACCATCTTTGCTTCCACTGTCTCTATCAACCTGCCCTGTGCCATCTGGGCTGCATGGTGCTTGTCTCTCTCACCCTTAGGCTTGGCTATGATGTCATCTTTTGCCCCTGAAGATAGATCCTCTTTCCTCCATTTGCCACCCAGCTCTGGCTCCTGGAGGCTGACACAGGGTGGGGACTTCATCAGTGGCTCCCTTTCCTACTGATTGAGAGAAGTGTGATGTCAAGACAGATTCCTGGTGCGCACTCTGCAGGACCCTCTTCACACAGGCTTCTCTGTCTCAGATTCTAGTGACAGCTCCCTCCTCTGGATCCTAAAGCTCGGCTGCCATAGTGCCCAGGCTGGACACTGCACCATCTCTCTGGCTTCCTGTGCCTGCACACACAATCCCTTTATTAAACTCTCTTCAAATTACCCAACTCCAGTATGCCACCTGCCTCCTTCCAGAACCCAGGTTATTCTACACACCTTGCATTCTTGAGGGTCCCAGTGACTATTACTTTCCCCTTTATCTTCTTCCTGTTGCATCTGATGTTCCAACATCACATTCAGAACATCCAAAGTAGATCATGTTGTTCCCTCCCAACCTTTCAGGGACATCGCCACTTTGATCCCACCCAGGCTTCTACCTGCCACCACCACACACCCCAACCCTTGTCAGAGAATAACAGGGTCATCCAGCAGGGGAAGGCCTCAAACTTCTAGTCCAACCCAGTGTAAGCACCAAGGTCACATGAAAAGTGCCAAGTTTACCTGGCTGGTGGGGCACGCCTACCCTCCTATGCCCTCTGCCCAGGCCCCTTCACAAAACCTCAATTCCCTCATCGGCCTCCCAGGTGGGTTCTCCATTCTGTTCTCTGATGCTGCAGTTATTCCACCTCTTGCACATCATCTTGATGATACTGGTAGAACATTTAGCCGTCAGCTGGAAACTGTCCCAGGTTGCACGGCCCCTCACCCTGGCATACAGTGTGGATATGCTGCCACCTTCCCATTCCTAAGACAGCCTGCAGCCTCACCTCTCCCCTGTGGAAATCATCTTCCATTGTGATTCTAGCTCACCACCGCCTTTCTACCCTGTGCTCTTGTTTGTGCTATTGCCCAGTAAAGGATCCGTCCCCACCCTGGGCATCATTGTGGAGTCTAGATCTGTGTGGGAAAACCCTAGAGGGCTCTCCCTTTCATTTCCTACAGTCCCTTATTTTCTGTCCCATTTATCATTAAACAATTAATCATGTCCTACTTTTTTTCTTTTTTTGGCTGCCTTGAACAAGCAGAAAAGACACGAGATTAACTCTTTAGCAGCACCTACCTGAAGGCCCCAACCAGACTAGAACCTCCCTGGAGGTGTGACTACTTAGCTTGTGTGCAGAGTTCTCTCTCTCAGCAGCTAGAAGAACATGATACAAACAGAAGGTGCTCGAAACCCTTCCATCTTACAACAGGGGCATAAATGAATACAAGATGGCAAAATCCTTTGTAAGTGTCACAGTGTCCTATGCACCAGAGAAGGTACACAGAAGGTCATTCCAACCTCCACTGTCCTCCAACTACCCAATTTCTGGTTCCTGTTTTCTATATTAAATCTGGCCTCATTATAACTGACTGTATATATTGCAAATTCTACTTGAATATGGGTTATGGTGTACAGATATTTTTCTCCAAAGATATAGAAGTGTTTCCTTATCCTGACCTTCATGTGAGACCTTCAAGTGAGATGATAACACCACCTCTGTGCTCAGGGTGCAAGCCACCCTGTCATACACATCACCTCAAAGTTCCCAGTCACTTCACAAAATGGCCACTTTTCCTTACCCTCACCCTGCCTAATCCACTCTCCTCCTTGTAGCAAGAAAGATTGAAATAAAAGAAGAGCTGATCATGTCATTCTCTTCTACCCCAACCTTTCAGTCCTTCCAAGCTGTCTCCCCACCACTCCTTGTCAGGTGGCTCAGCCTGCCCCAACTCCTCAAGCCCCCTCTACTCAGCAACCTCATTAACCTTTCCTGCAGGTTTTTGCCTAAAAGTCACTTATTACCCATCTCCACCTCCTCCAGCCTGTAAGACACGAGCTAGGAGGCAGATATTTTGGTCCAATCCACCTGCAGCCAGGGTAGATCATAATTCCTGCACACAGCAGGTCCTCAAAGTGCCAGTTTCAATTTCTTTACAATAAAACTGTGACAGAATTCTGAGTGAGGGAAGTTACCTGAAGGGGATTGCTCCAAGACATGCCAGAAAGCTCCATTCTTGTTTCCAATTAATCCGAGCTACAATACCCAGAAAATCTGTCCCTCTGTGGAGTCTTCACTGGTGAGGAGGGGACAAGGCCTAGGGAGGGATCTCAGCCTCTGCTAGTGGCAACAGACACAGCTCCAGAGGCTGGACTCTGGACATTGGCCTTGTCAATAGTTGTTGTGTGATATCGTTTAGGAAATAGTGACAAGAAAAAATAGTATGTACATGTTCAGTGTGGATGTGATTTTCCTCCAAATACGTTCAATCTACTGTTGATTGAATCCTTACTCATGGAACCCAAGATACGGAGAGGTGACTGGACCTGCTCTTCTTCATTCCTCACAATTCATTCCAAGCTACTCGCCAAGCCAGGAATAATATCTGCTTGTCCAACAAATACTTATAGAATACCTACCTTCCATCTGATGGGTTGTACTGGGGCGACAGCATAAAGGTGCTGAGGAGAGGGAGGGACCTGACTCGTAGCCTCGACTAGTAAGAAGCAGACAGGCAGCAACCCAGGAGCATCCAGCACTAACAAAGTGCCAGCAATGTCCCAAGCACCTGGCCTCACTTAGCTCCCCTAACCAGCCCCCCCAAACAGTGCTTTAAGGAAGATATTGCTCTCACATGGCAGACTGAGGAGACAATGGAGCCCACTGCCTCAATTCACCCAGAATCACGTGGCTACCATGTGGCAAGCCAGGCTACCCCCAGATGGCCATCCCAGCACCCACCTTCTTCGCTGGAAGGCCACATGAGCTGCTCAGAATCCCGACCAGGGGTGATCTCTGCATCTCATATGGTCACTGTGCTTTGCTTCTGTTGCTTCCCTTTCTGAGCCTCAGAACACAGCTGTCTGTCACAGGGAAGTCACACACACACACACACACACACACACAAAATAGATGTTGTCTCACCTTTGTGAACATGCCACGCTCTGCTGACCCCCTGTTCAGAGCAGTTTTGCATGAATAATGGCCAAAGGCAGAGCAATGATGGAGAGAAATGCCAGGGACATCTCATGCATCGTCAATCAGGGTGTTAGAGGGCTCTGAGTTTTGACAGAGGCTTTCTGTACTGTGGAGGGGTACCTTGTTGAGGCCCCTTCATTTTTGTCTTCATGAGTCCCTGAAATAGCCTTAGCCCCACCTCCTTTGAGAAGCCACAAATGTCTTAAGGTGCGATGGTCACAACAGAACATGGCACATGTGTAAAGAAACACCCAGACACATGTGCACACGCACCAGGCCCTCCATTTGGATTGTTTTAACACAAAGCACTTTCATATCCTCTCATCTTAGTGGGGAAATGGATATGCAAATGGAGAGTCAGAGTCTGGTGGGAAAAGTTTAATGACCATCCTATACTCAACTCAAGACTAGGAGAGGAGTGCCAGTGTCACAGAGAAAGATGCTCCTGACCCTGTAGCGGTGGGGCGGGGGTATCTGAGAGAAGACTCCGTATAGTCTGTGAACACATGGAGGAATAATTTATAGTTGGGAGAAAAAAATAATGCAAGAAACCAGGTTGGTGAGGGAGGATGTTTTCTAGTGGAAACTGGGAGATAGGAGTTGGGGGTGTGAGCTTTGGAGCTAGAAGGCCTAGAATTGGACCATGAACCCCCCACTTGCTGGGCATGAGGCCTGAGTGAAACTTTGGCTCCTATTCTATATAAAAGTGGCTGCATGCTATGTCATTTAATCTGCACTGTGAAGAGCTTTGTCTCCCCAGTTCCTGTCCAACAAAAGACTTTATTAAAATGGTTTATGGACAGAGTAGGTGATTAGCTTATTTTCTACCAGGATGATGTCAGTTTGGCCTGGAAAAGACTGGGAAGTGTCCCTAATTCAGCATCTCAGAGTTCTGTAAAGCCCTGGGCTCCGGAAGTAGGCCTTGAAACAAAAAGTGAAGGATAACCCTTTGGTTTCTAATGTATGAACTGTCCTTTCCTGACAGAATAATAGATAAGAATAAATAGTAGCTGACATGCTACCATGAAGATGCAGGAAAAATATCAGAGGGCTCTGAGAGACCAAAGGAAAAGCACATCTCCCACTAGCTTTAAGGGCCTGTTATTTGAATGGTCCTATCCTTTGAAGTAGGTACAGCAGGGGCGGGATGGGGAGCTTGGCTCCAGGGAAAAGGAAGTTTCCACCCAACCTACAGTTTTTTGTACTCAACTGCAGAGAACTGAGAAGAGAAGCCCCAGATTCAGAAAACAATTCACAAATAAATTGCCAATCAACACAGCTCCAGCTCCATGGCAGATTCTTCCTCCTCAACACGGCAAAGGAAAGGAACAGGGAAATTTATAATCTCTTTTTCCCGGGCATATATCAGCCTATATTTTTGACAAGCTGTAACGGAAGATAAGTGTCCTGCAATACTTCTATTTTCCTTGCTGTTGGTTCTCTAACTTGCTTTCTGCCCCTCCCTGCTCCTGTAATATTCAATCTATTTTGTGATCCTGACATGTCTAGTGACCCAGACTTACACGAGTCTTGCTTAGAATTTTAGCTACAGTTCTCTTCTTGATTCTTCATAGCTTGTGAGTTTCTCCAAGTTTCTTGGCCTCTCCGCCTTAACAAGAGGGAGCACATGACCACATGGAATGAATTGGCAGCAATTCCTCCTCTGGAGGAGCCATGGGCTAGACAGATTTCAAGACAGGTGTTCAATCCCAATGGCTCAGGAGTCTGAGGCAGGAGGATTACAAGTTCAAAGCCAGCCTCGGCAACTTAGTTAGGCCCTAAGCAACTTAGTAAGATGCTGTCTCAAAATAAAATTTAAAAGGCACAGAATTAAAGGCTCCTAGAAGGCACCTTATAAGAACGATGTTTCTCAAAATGTAGTGTACACTGAGATCCCCTACAGATTCCAATTCAGCATCTCTGGGGATTGCCCCAGATTCTTGTGTCTCTGGCAAACCCCTTGGACTTCACTTGGATGAGATTCTAAATAACTTTGTTTTTCGGATGAAGACATATTGCCAATTTTGAGCCAATGAAGTTCAGACTGACTCATTTTTTCTGTGCTGAAGCCATTTTTAATTTTTTCTTTAAAAATTTTGGTACTGGGGATTGAACCCAGGGTGCTCTACTACTGAGCTACATCCCCAGCCCTTTTTATTTTTATTTTTTTGACACACAATTTCACTAAGTTGCTGGTCTCAAACTTGGGATCCTCCTAGATCACTGGGATTATGTGCATATGTCACCCATTGGCTGAATTGATTTTTTTTTTTTTTTTTTTAAACTGGGCCTCTTGAATCAAAGAGAATTTTTAGGGTCAAAGAAAGAGAGTGAGTTTTCTCTTATTACCTCAGTCACACAACAAGGATCCAGATTCTGCAGGAAGGCAAAGTTCCTGCTTTAGTAAGAATACATTTGCGTAGCACTCTTGGAGGGCACCATGTCTTCCTGATCTGAGTAATGAATGGTACGAGGGTTAGCAAACATCTGCTTCTGAAATAGTCTGAGTATCATTCCCAGTGAAGACTAAGCAGTTATGGAAGGGCTCAACCTCCAGCTCCATCCTATGGCCCAGACCCAGGAATCTGATCTGTGTTCAGCTCCCAGTCATTTTAGTGCCCAGCCAGTTTCAGACACCAACAGATTAGCAGACCTCTCCACTGCCATTCAGCCTGGGAGGGTACTATCATGGAGACAATGTCACTCATGTGCCCCCTGCTGGCCAAAGGGTTAAGGACACATCAGAGGGCAGAGCCAGGGGATCTTCCCAGAGTTGACTTGAAGGAGGTGACCATGGTAGCTGGGGACCCCCACTCTGTTTGAAAAGGATCAACACCACTCAAACCAAGGAAAGGCCAACAAGGAGCTACCATAGATATGGGAAAGGTGATCTGGATATTCAGAAAGTATCAGATGTGAAAAAAGGGAGTGATTTGTCATCAGGGAGATATATCTAGAAACAACATTCCTTATAAGAGCTTTTGAGAATCAAATGAAAAACATTTGATGTGGGGCAGATTTTTCCTGAAAGCGTGAGCAGCTTGCTGGGTGAATTCTGTGCTGTGTGAATGCACAGCCATTAGGACAGTGATGGAGGGGGCTCCAGATCTCCCCCGGCCTGCAGAGGAGGGCAGGAGGACGATGCCCCCGAATGCACCTTTGGGGATGAGGGGCCGGGGGCGTTGAGAGCCCCGGTTCTTATGGCATCCCAGGTCTCTGTCACATGATGTGAAGTTCCTCCCACTAGTGGGGTGAGGAACGTCCTCTGTCCCTTGACTTCAGGCTGCCCACACAACTTAGGGTCAGGGTTAGGGCGGCTGATCCAGGGTGTGCCAATCCAAGCCCAGTCTCCAAAGGACTGATATGTATTCACTTGCCCTCTTATTCCTCTGGTGTCACCATGAGCAGAGAGAGAGCCTCTCTAGCTACTGGCTTGTCTACAGAGGATGATAGATGTGAGGAGTAGAGCTACCCAGCCAACCCCTGTGGGGTGGGGGCCAGAGCCACCCAGCTGCCACACCTGAAGCACTGGAGCTGGCACAGTTAGCCCACATCAGCCCCAGTTGAGGCCACCTAGTTCTAGAGTGGTCCCTGTAAGCAAAAATGACCTAAATGGAAGCACACCTCGATGGATCAGCGATGCCTTTAATTAAGCGGTGGGATCAATCGGTCAAGCATCAAATGGGGTGCATTTTCAGGGGAGAAAATGGCAGGGGAGCTGCAACCAAGGTCAGAGTTATACAGGTCCTTAGCAGAGCGAGTCATGGGACAAATACCTTTGGCAGGCTTTTGGCGGGCAGGTGAATTTTGGCTGAGTCATAGCAGGAGAAATTTCTGTGGCAGGGAGAGAGGCCTTGAGCAACCGGAGGAACGGATTACAGATAAGGAAAATTGTACATGAGCAGGGCCCATTGCTCTTCCTGGGGGCCTTCAGTCCCTAACGTGGCCATGGATAACTGGTATAGCAGCCTTGGAGAAGGGGCAACGAGTCCTGGCCCCTCCCATCCTGCTAAGTTGGTACTCCACTTGGGACAGTTCCTTACTCCACAGGACAGATCACCCAGCCACTAAGAGACAGGGCAGGACAACTTGGGTAAGAGATCATTGCTGACTCTAATTTTGCAATTCCTCTGCATTTCAGCCCTGTGCTTACATTCCTACACAGAACACAAGGAGAAACTCAACTTCTAATCATGATGGTTGGCTAGAAAAAGTGACACTTTAGGTGAAAAAAAAAAAAAAAAGCGATCATCAACACTGTAACACGTCATGCGCCTTCCCCTGAGGTCTCCTGGTATCTTATAAACACTCATTCATCATTTGGAAGCCTCAGGCTTCTGCTCACACTGCAGCACAGAGAGGCAGCTACCTCCTGGCCTGTGGGACCTTTCCCAGGCTCTTGAGTTAATGATTTTCTCAGAGGGAAGAAGGACAAGGAATTACCCAGGGCCTTGTTGAGGAAGCAAGGCACTAACTGTAAATAATTTCCTATCAATCCAATTTCTTGCCTCGTCAGAGCCTGGCTTAGGTCTTAATCTGGCTCAGCTTCTTTCTGATTGCGTTATCTTAGGGAAATCACATTTTCTGAGCCTCAGATTCCCCCATATAAAATCTCAAGGGTTGCTGTCAGGATTATAGATAATATCTATGCAAGAAAACATCTGACCTATGCTTACATCTAGAGAATATTGTTGTGTTAAGTCAGCTTTTTGTTACTGTAGCAAATACCTGAGATAATCTGTTATCAAGAGAAAGGTTTAGCTTGGTTTCCAGTTAGGTGTTCAGTTGGCCGCACTGCTGTGGGCCAGGGGGATCATGGCAAGAGTGTGTGGAGAGCAAAACTACTCACGTGATGGCACCCAGGAAACGAAAGAGAGGAAAAGGGAGGAGCTGGGGTCCCCCAACCACTTTGAGGGCACACCTTCAATGACCAACCTCTCGCTATGTCTCAGCTCTTAAAGATTCCACCTCCTACCAAGAGTTCAATAAGCTGGGGACCAAGCCTTTAACACAGGCGCCTTCACAGGACATTTCCATCCAAACTCTGGCAAAACCAAGGGTAGCTGTTGGGTTTACAAGAGAACAAAGTGAGCAGGGTTGCCATGTGTGACGGTGTAGGTTGGCATCTGCACAGAGACTCCTGGCCAGGGAGGTAAATGGCGCTGAAATTTATCCTGAGCTCCACAGGCCAAGCCTTGCCCTCAGGGAGACCTGTGACTGCTCAGGAGTAAGGGTTCCTAATTTGCACAAAGGGGATATGGCAGAAATGAGGGCAAGCCCAGGGTACTGTTAAAGATAGGTTTGAGTTGAAACTTCTGTGAAAGAAATTGAAAAATAATCACTTAACTAGGCGGCTTGCAAATAATTACACAGCTTAGAAAGAAAGTCCAGCTGAACTTCCCTTCATCCTGGAGAGCTAACTCAGCAGGTCTGGAGAGAGTCCCCCTACCCTGAACTTGTAGTCAACACCCTGGGCATCACTTCCAGGTTTGAGAACTGTGATGTTTCTGGTTTCCTAGACCCAGTCCTAGGCTCTCGGCAGCCGAGAGCAGATCAGCAAAGTGAACGAACAAAATAGAGCCTCTAGCAGTTCGAGTTCAAATTCTAGGGTTAAAAAATCCAGAAATACCCCAATCTCCCTTCTTATTAACAAGAGCTTTAGTTAGACAGGGCCTCCCAATGGTTGGGCAGGGAACAGGTCGGGGCAAAGAAGGGGATACATGGCAAAGGGGGCAGCTTGGAAAGTGGCTGTGTCCCCACAAGCAGCCTCTGATGCACAGTAATGACAGGAAAGAACCCGGCCACCGAAGGCAATTAGGGAGGATGGGACATTGCACAAGCCAGTGAGTCGGGGGAGTACGGGGGGATCTGATTATCCCTCTGTCTTGCTTAATAGGAGTTAATAGTTGGACGGGAATAAAAGAATGGTGTGTGAGGTTTAGTGCCAATACAGTCTAATATGCATGCTATGTTTTTATTTCAAAGAAGATAAAGGCCCAAATTTTATACTGAAAACAAATGTTAAAAATTAATTATAAAGAAGACACCAGAGGGCCTCCAGCCTGTTCCCTGGGTGACTGATTAAATGCCTGCCTCATTTAGACTGGTATAAACCCAGTCTCTTGGAAGAAGGCCAAAACTATTTGCCAACGTCCACAGAGACTCTCCAAGAAAATGATCCTGGTGCCAGGATAGAGAAAAACATACTCACCACTGCTGCCCGGAGCCAGCCACTGCCACCGGCTGAGATCCAGTCCCAGGCAGGGCCAGGAAGGATTCTGTAAGGTCACTACTGTGGGGCAAGAGCTTCCTTCATCATGTGACCATGATAAGGCAAACATATAAGGCTGCTCAGGCCTGGGAGGAGAGTGACCTCCACTTTCCTCCTCTCTTTAGGTCTGGTGGGGAGTGCTCAGGGGCTTTTCTATGTTATAAATCCATGGATTTTGTTTGGTTTCAGAGACTATCTTCCCAATTCTCAGAATGTGCAAGCGCTAATTGAAAATTTGAGAGCTAGGAAGGAAGTAAGCCAATGATTCCAATATCTTTTGAATTTTAAAATTACATTTTTAATGTCAAGATAACATTTTCCTTGTTAAAATAAAACTAAAAGATTACCCAACATGCTGACAACCCCCTTCAAGACTCCCCACCCCAAACCCTAGTTCTTTGTTTTGTTTTGTTTTTTTTTTTTTGCCCTAAAGGTAACGGCTGTGAGCAGTCTGGTGTGGGTCCTTCCAGACCCCACAGAACCCACACAAACACAGAGAATCATTTTGTGTCATCTTTTCTCCATGGGTGATATCACACTGGGCATATTTTTCTGCCACTCGTATTTTCCGTTGAACAACAGGTCTCAGAAACTGATTCATGTTGGTGCATATGCTCGCGATGGCATGGTATTCCAAAATATGGATGCAATCACTCCATGTTCACCAGAAAGAAAGAAAAAAAAAGATGCCCATGTTTCCTAGACTGATATTTAGGGCTGTTCATAATACAGTCCTAACCTACATTTTTTTACTTTATTTTTGCCAGTTTCCCCTCCATTTCCAGGGACACTATATGCAAACCATAAGGAGCCATAGGCAGTCCCCACAAGGGAGGGCCAGGACTTCCACACAGGACTCTGCAGCATCAGTTCCCTATCTTCTAAGGGTGGTTCCCAGCTAGCAATCACTAATACTTCCTCAGGACTTTTGGTCTACTCCCTATGCCCCTGCGTAGGGCCTTTATTACTTCCCCTGTGCATTAGAGTAATCAACAAATTAGCTTACCTTCCTTTTTTTTTTTTTTTTCAGTTGTAAACTCCTGGAGGGTAGGAATGTATACAGGGATATGGGAGGTGCTCAAATTTTCACTGAATTTTTAAAAGGCAACCAAGTCTTACTGATTCTCTTTACTGCTATGGGGAGGGAAAAGAGCAAAAGCCAAGTGCAAGAAACTGGACCACTGCTCCAACATTCTCCTTCCTGCTATCTGAAAAGTGCCAGAATATGCCACCCCTAAATACACCTCTTTGGCATGGATTATTTTAAAGCTGAAGGCCAAGAGAACCAGCAGAAGCAGAAAAAGCATGAAAAGTAAAATACAAGTTTTCCTTTGGTAAAGGAAATAAGAGAAGTTTCCATTTGTAAAAGGTGTCTCTTCTCCCTGGCCAGGAGGAGGAAGACTCTCAACTCTGGATCAATGGAGGTGGCAACAACCCTCGTTTACCATACATTTCCTTCTCATGACTTGCCTTCCCAGCCCAGAAACCCCAAACCTCTTTCCGTTGTTTAGTCTAAGATGTTACATAAGCCCAATTTCTGGCCCTTCCCCTGGGTACACATCATTGGGTGCACCCAGTGCTTTTTTCCTCTTGTTAACCTGTCTTTTGACAGTCTAATTGACAGGGCTTCAGCTGGAGAAGCTAGGATGGGTAGAGGAAAAGGAATTTTTTGCCCGCCCCCCATCCTTCAATCTTCCATCTTTTCTTTTATGTACTCTTCTTCCCCAGCCTCCCTTCTTCCCCAGCCTCCCTTTTACTCCGGCCTCCACTCTTCCATTGTATGGAAGTACAATGGCGATTTTGCTTCTTGTAACTGCTCATTTTAACACACTCCCTACTCCATCTCAATATCAGGGAGCTTATTGACTGACCTACATCATGAGGTGGGGGTGAGTGAGGGTCAGGTGTGCAAGCATTTGGAGCCCATGGGTCACTGTAGATGTGGAATGGTAGTGATAACGGCAAATGTCCACTGGAGCTACTCTCTGAGCCAGGCACCAAGAGCACGCCAGATCCTGGGGCTTCCTCAACGCTGGAGACAAGCATTCCACTTTTCCAGGGCTTTCATTTCATCTTATCACATGTGAGATTGCATAAGTCCCTCTTTAGAGTTAAAAGAAACAACTGTGTAGAGATGCCATCGTCTGCCTGCGGGGCCACATGGTATCCACAGGAGCCCAGGGGAGTTGGACCTCTGTGAGAGTCTCTTGGTTTCAGGGAGTAGAGGCAAATATTAGTTATAGCTCACGAGTCGCTAGAATGAAACTGATTTCAGGATCTCTCCTAACTCCCACTGGCTGCCTCTTGGTCTAGGAAGGTTCAATATGCCCGGTCTAGGCTAAAAAAAAAAAAAAAAAAAAAAATGCAATTAATTTTTTTTTTTAAACCAGACCATGCCTCTTGGGAGAGATGGGCTGCTACTCTCCTTGAAATTCTCCTAGATTCTAAGATTCCACAGCCTCCTCCGCCCACCCCCTTCACAGTTAGGCAGCTCTGAGCTCTGGCTCCAGCTAAATGCTTATCTCCCTGGGGTTCCTGCAGCCCAGCACCCCCAGCTTACCACACAGAATTGTAACTGCTTCCTCTCCACCTGTCCCCCAGAGGAAAGAGGCAGTGAGTGGCACTATCACAAAAGGGGCCAAAGAGGGCATGCAGGGTGACTGCGTGGACATAGGTCAGATCATAAAGCAGGTTTGGCTGAATGGATGGCTGGTCCTCACTGGGGCTGTTGCCCCCAATCCAGGTGTTACATCCCACTAGCCTTCTCCCATTTGGCTTCCTAGAGATGGCAGAGCTGCACTGCCCCCTCCCCTGTCCCCAGACTACAATGACTGCCCCACAGGCTTCTTTAGGTAGGACTTTTCTGTTATCTCCACTTTGTACTTTTCTCCACATTCAATGTGGAAAACAAGCCTTCAAAAACACTCCTGTTTATCAGCCTCCTATCAGTCATCGTTCTGGCTATTTTGCTTCTTGTAACTGCTCATCTGCTCTGCATCAGGGACTCTGTCTGACCCACTGCTCAATGTGCCTTGGTGCTCCCCACTGCTGCCCTTTCTAATTCTGTCCCTGCCTCCCATGCACATTTGGCCTGTCACAGACCCCCATTCTCTTTTTGCACAACAGCCAGGTCCTGTGTCTGTGCAGAGCTGCCTGTGGGGACAGGCTCCCTTTCACCGTGATGGGGACTGTGAGGACCTGGCTCCAGCCTCGGCTGAGCTCTCTGGCAGTTTATGATCAACTGTCAGGGATGCCATCAGCATATTTTGGCAGACAAGTGCCCGAGAGCCAGCTCAGGAGTTACTGGGCAGGAACCAACACTTTAAAAGGATTAAAATAACTATGAGACCTATTCCAAAAGTGTTTTTTGCTGATGAAACTGGCAAACAGGGCAGGTTTGGATATGGGGATAAAAATTAATTTTCATCAGTTTTGTTCTTCACACCACAATGAATGAATAATAGATGCTGGCAATGATAGCAATAATAATAGTAATAATAAAAAAGTAACTTGTAAATTTAATCTCTAACAGCAGATGACTAGTAGCTACATTTCTGTTTTAATGGCTAGAAGGTGAGTTAAAATCTAGAAGTGAATCTAAAAGTAAAAAGTAAATAGAGGTGCTTTTTCAAAAAAAAAAGAGAAACTATTTTTTAATGGAAGCATAAAAATTTTGCAGTAGGATTAATTTTTTCAAGCATACAAAAAGCAAAGCAAAGCAAAACAAAACAAACACAAGTTACTGATATGGATGCGGAAAAGAAGGTAAGTTATTTTCAAGTTTGATTTGTCTCTTAGATTGTTGCATAAACCCCAAAGTAATTTATAGGATAGCATCTGCCACCCTGCTAACCTCCTAGGAAAAGTCCCACCCCCACCTTTTATTTTATTCTTCTTTGTGAAAACTAAGACATCACATGTTCCCAAGGGGAGGAGAAGGTGACAGCTACATTTTACCCCTGCCCCTCCACCATCCTTCCAAAATGATGATGTTTTAAATATGGCTTTGTCAGCTGAGAAAGAACTCTCCTTCTTCCCACTGAGAGATGAGACAGCCCCCAAAGCATCCCCAAAATGTATTTTAGAAGCATTTGCTGGCCTCGGAGATTACCAACCCTGGGGGAGGAGTGGGATCTAATAGGGACCAACCGGCTCACTTCACATGTAAAACCAAACTGGCTATCCTATAAGAATTTTTTTCATTATCTTGAGTTGACAAGTAAAACATCTATATGGTGTACAACATGGTGATTTGATAAATGTACACATTGTGGAACGGCACCTGATTCAGGTGAGTTTAAATTCCCTATCCCTCCATCCCCAGGCTACTGATTTTTGATATCCTCTTCTTTCCATTAATTTGTCTCAAAGTGACCCTAACACTCAGGGCTGGCGTTTCTATTAGTATGCTTCTTTGTGGCGGGGGGGGGGGGTCCCTCTTTTCTAAAACGGCATCCTATGAATCCATAGGCTAAGGGTTTCCAGCGTTTGCTACTTGCAGGGAAGTTTGAATCAGCGAGTCCATGGTGCAGACCTACATCCTTCAACCTGCACAGGTTTTCAGGGATGAAATGCAAGCCACAGTGGCACACACGCAGGGACATCGATGTTATCCCCATTGTGCCATTAATCATATTTAATGCATAAGTCTAATAATGTTATCTTTGCTCCCAGTTCCAAGAGCCTATAATTTAAACCGGACCACTTTTCCCCAAAGTGTGAATCAGGCTCATATACTATCTCTCTCAACTCCCTTTGTGCTTCTAAATTAGAAAACCAAAATGTCACTTTTCTCAGATATGAAATACTCTCAAGGTCAATGTAAAAGAATAAAGCAATTAACTTCCTGAATAAATTGCAGTATGGTGGTTAAAACACACACACACACACACACACACACATATACACATACACACATACACACACACCATGCCTGAAAAACTGGTGAAGAAGTTAAACCATCCCTACCAACGATGCTCCTTTTCTAAGTCCAAAATGATGAATGCCGTTCCCGAGGCGCCTGTCAAATGAACAGCCAGGTAGGGGAGCCTGCGTCCCTCTCTGCTGCCAACTGGCTGCGGGGATGTGCTGTTCTTCTGCTTCAGGGCACACTCACTGGCTGTTTGATAGGCAGATCTGTGGCCAGTTTCTTTGCTTTTCTTTCTTCTCTTCCCTTTTTTTGCTACCTTCTTTCAGGCTTTTTTAATAAAGCACGTTCCACTTCTGAACTTCTGGTGGAACCACAAATAATTCAAACTGTGTGCCCTGACTAAGTACACTGTGTTCTGTTATGGAGTCTAGTAATTGGGAAAAACAGACCTATCTGAAAACAAAAGAAGATGAGGCAAGATTCCAACTCTTGGCTCAACCCAACTTTTGTCCAGGTTTGATTAAAATTGGCCTTCTCCTGCCTCTGCATGAACAAAAAATGAAAACACATTTTTGCTGTCACACTTCCTTCTTTACAACAGTCAGCACTGTGACTCCCAGGGGGTGAGGAACCTTTTCACTTTTGGGATGCAGGGTCCAACCTGGAGTCCTGGTATTTCCATAATCCCAGGAGGCTCAGCCTTTTGACCTGCAACTGAATTTCCAAAACCTGCCCAAAGGCACTCACTGGTTCTCCAGAAGAGCTTGACCTCAGACTACAAAATAGCCCACGGAGCTTGGTTGCACCTGGTGTGCCCAGGTGTGCTCCAGGACATAGGGCAGGACACACCCCAAAGCAGTGTGAGATAGAGGCATTGCCTGTCCAACTACCTTCGTTCGAGGGCTGCTGTTTCAGTGATGAACAGAGAGTGCTTAACTGAACATCTGTTAAGTTTCTGTTCTCCTGATGGACACGTGTGTCTATGTTGCTCCGACCCCTTGGTTCTCCATAGACTGGGTAAAGATAATCCTGTGACTCAGAATCTCCCTTCACTTAAACCCAGGGGAAGAACTGGAATGGGTTATGAAGAAAGGCAGCCATTGCATAGACCACGGGCTTGGTCAGTAGCAATCCTAGGTCCCTTGGGGGGAAAGCAGGGTCCAAGACTTCTCCAACCCCCTCTTCCCCATCTTCCTTACTTCCCAAACACATCTCCCACCAAAGCCTTGGCATTCTCCCTTCTCAGTGATGAGTATCCCTGTCTCCTTCCAACTCCACTGGGGAACCCAGGATTTCTGAAATCGGCTCTGAGCAATACAGAAAGACCTCAAAAAACATCAGGCCCTGCAAAACCATCTGGCATTCACCACCAAGTTCTTGACCCTTGCCGCAGATGGCACTTTGAGCCTGTGGATCCCTGCGATCCCCTGCTGAAAATCTTACCTCAGCCGTTTTACAGGCACTTGTCTAATCTCTCTGGCCTTAGGGGGCCACGTTGCCCTGCCGTTCTACCCTGCTGCCATGAATACTGCAGGGTGACACATAGTAACTCACAGCTCAGTCTTGTCATTTGGGGCAAAGGCAGCCCAGGGCTGGTTCCCACAGCCACAGCTGCCAGGTGAGCCCAGCAGGGCATGCAGTGGGCCTGGGCTGGGAGGGAGGGGCAGGTCCTGGGAGGTATGCAGGTGGCAGGGAGCCAGAGGAGTGGGGAAGCTCACACCCACCTGTGAACCCCTGCCTGGCAGAGGCCTGAGGGAAGTGGGAACTGAGCTGCTCTCAAAGGCTCTGGCAGGCTCACTCTCTCTGTGACTCATCCCGCTTCACTCTCAGGACTTTTTAATGCCTTTTATCTGCCACAAATGTTCTTGTCAGGGAGCTGGTAGGTGTTAGATGTTCAAGCAGACTCAGGGGTGTAAGCACACACACAGAGTCTTTGGAAAAGCACATTTGTCTCACTTAAAAACAACAAAAAACAACACACCTGCCTGCCTTAAAGCACTTCTCGGGGGACAGAAAGCCTTCTTCTGACTTCACAGTGTCCACCTCACTACCTCTAGGTGGAGGAGGAGCTCCTTCCCAGAAGATGGCCACAGGCTGGGGGTGCAGCTACCGGAAGCGTGCCTGCATGTGCAAGGCCCTGGGTTCCATTCCCAGCCCTCCGGAAAAGAGGACACAACTCCTGAGAACTAGATCCACAATCCACAGGAGAGGGCATGCTGGCAGCAGGAAGCAAGCAAGGAGCAGACCGGAATGAGGAGGGGCTGGGCTGAGCTCAGATACTGCTGATGCTGGCCCACCCAAAGCCCTGGATGTCACGTATTATGCTCTGGGACCGTGTCTGATGCTGGGCCACTTGAGGTGAACAAAATGGAACTCACTTCCGAAATGCTGAAGTAAGAAGGAGAGAATACTAGAGCAAAATGTGCTTAAAAACAATTATTCCTTATGCCTTTTGAATAATGAACCCCTCAATATTTCCCGTGTAACAATTTTCTGGGAAGTCACCCTAAGATCCAAGAAGCCTGAAGCCTTTCACTTTCCCTGGACAGAAGTGGAAATCCAACCCCAGACGACAGATCCAAGTCCACTCCACCAACATTGGAGAAGAATGAGGATGGCTACTTCCTTTTAGAAGCTAAGGATCTCTGGGAGGAGGAAAGCACACATAGGGAAGTGTATTCATGAGTTAGCATGGGCTGAGCAACAGACAGGGGAACCAGGGCGAGCCCCGGGAGGAGGGGCATGTGGCCATACAAAACAACAGGGAAGGGGAAGAAAGAGGAGGGTATTGAGGGGACATTCCGGTGTTTGGGATGGCCAGGGGCGGGGCTCATGAGAGACAGGCAGATAGCATATCTGAGGACAGCCAGCTGCTGAATGCGTGGTCAGCAGAGGCCAGGAAGGGAGCTGGGGGCCACAGTAGGAGGGGCTGTCACACTTAAGACCCCCTTTAAAGGAGCCAGTCATCAAATGATTTTTAGAGGGGAAGGTAACGGGCCCTAGAGTGAGAGGTTGATGGGGGTGTTGGTGGTAAAGAGAGAACTAGGGTGAGGGCCGTGATCGGGGAAGGGAAATGGTCAGAGTAAGGAGGCTTCGGAGAGGCAGAAATTTACAGGACAGGTCTGGAGAAGGGCAGCCAAACAGTGAGTCTTCCAGCCAGAGACTGAGGGCAGGTGGCTGGGATTCATAGTGCATGTGATGGACTGTGGGGGCAAGGGGTGGAATCAGGGCAGGAAATACACAGAGGACACAGAGGCACCTTGGTGAAGACTGTGGTTCCCTCCTTGAAGCCCGAGAGCTGCAGGGCGGCTGGCTTCTTCCCTGTGCCCTGCTCACCACATCACGGAGTGAGGATCCAGTGTAATAGGAAAGGCCCAAGTCCCGCCATTACAAAACAGCAGAGCGCCAGCAAATGCTGAGGGGCTTCAAAACAGACCAAGAGTGAGCTTGCATCCAGGATGCACCTGGGGTCAAACATGAAAAGGGACACAAGGGACAACTGTGAAAGCCAAAGAAAGCTGAGGGCCCTGTCAGCATCATGACTCAGAGGCCCCACATTTTACAATGACAGAGGGAAGGTTGTGCTGGGCCATGCTCTTTTCTGGGGAGGAAAGGAGCCACCAATGCTGGTCCAGGGAGGATTAAGGAAACAGGTTTTGTCTTCGGGAAGCACCAAACACTTTACAGACTTTATTTTTAGATTAATACTAGGATGCTATTAACATCACCACATTCCCCGCAAGAAAGAGGCTCTAGAAATCAAGCATGTTCACCATGGGTTCTCACTCCAGCCACATCCCCTGCCCATCGCTACCACCAGGATGGTCCCATCTCCTCCATGGAAGCCGCAGTTCCCTGAAGATCCTGCCTGCAAAGCTCCTGAGGCTCACGCAGTGGCCAGCACCATGGGCCTCCATACCCCACAAACACTCTACAGCCCTCTGGTGAGCACCCATGGCCACAATGTTAGGTGGTCTACACAAAATAAAGCTACCGAGCATTTTACCTCACACTACAGGTCTCATTGGCAAAGGAGGAAAGTGCAAGAAATATTCCAAATATGCTGTTCCTGGCACCGGCTGAGCTTTGGGCTGACTCAAAGTCCTGTCCTCTTTTCCAGAGAGTGGAAGAAAGGAAAGTGATAAAAGACCACAATTTCACTTCTCAAAGCAACTTGGCTTTCTTACATAAACACATACTTTTTCAGTGGAAGGCTCAGTCCCATCTCCTCAATCCTACAACAACTGTAGGCTGGTCCATCTCAGGTTGCTGCAATCAGGTAAATACTGCTGGTTTGAAGAAATGAAAGGATTAGCTAAAAGAATGCAGAGATTCTATCTGAGGTTCTAGTTCATAGAATAATGATGTCCCAAAACAACCCAGTAGTTTTAGAAAGAAAAAAAATGTTAAAAATGAGAATTAAATATCACTGAAAGAAAAAAAAAATGCATTCTATAGGCCTATTTGAAACCTCTGTCAAAAGTTTGAATATTTAGCTTACTTGTTTTGACCCTTCAGGGAATTTTCTCTACCATGCTTCTTTATCAGAACATTACTTCCGCCCCCCCCTTTGGAAGGGAAAAGACTAGCTTCTTTCAAATTTTTACAAAACAAAACAAAAAAGTGCAAACATTTAAAAAGTGCTCTTGAGGTACTGAACAAATAGCTCTAACATTCAGAAACTCAATCTCATGCTTATTTTATCTTAAATTGCCTTGTATTGCAACTAATTATATTTCACATTCTATCTGTTGAATTTGATGGGAAGGTATTTGAAGCAGCTAGTGAATCTTTTCAATATTCTCCAACGTACTCTGCCAAATGCCTCTGTATAGTTACAAGCAATAACTTTTGGAATGAATGAGTGAACAATGAAATGAATGCCCAGGTTAGTTTACTGCAACTACATACAGTTGGACCAACTAGGTTCTCCCTTTTTTACTTTACTAAAAATCTTTTGGGGGTTGGGGATGGAAGGGAAGGTTTGGAGAAGACGGGAGAGGGAAGATAGCAGATGCATGGCAATTGAGCCCACCCTCCTCCTTCCCATGCCCTTGGCAGACATTAATAATCAATTATAGGACTCTTGCTGGGCGTTGATTAGATCTCAGATGCCAAGCTCAATCAATCTGCCATGGCTGCCCTAAGTGCTGTGTAAAGAAAGCTCCATTCATCTCCTCTGTGTTAGTGTTGCTTTTAAAAATCTGGATCTATCGAAAAAAGAATGCAGGGTTATTTTTCTGGTTTTAGTGTCATCTCTTTATTTTTAGATGCTTCTTCATTCCTGCACTGTCTCCCTCCCCCTACCCCAATAGTCTACTCCTTCCAGTTTAAAAAGAACTGTGTCTGATAATCTAGTTGACTTTCCTTGTGATGCTCTTGGATCCTGCCTGGTCCCCATACCTGTCTCTGTGTGGTGTCTCATTCACCTGTTCACCACCTCCTACCTCTGGCAGACCCCTGACAGCAGAAAGTTGGACATTACAGCAAGAAACTCCAGATCATTCTCTTTGGTTCCCTGTTAACAGTCTCAATATACAAAAGCTCCAGTCTGCCCTTTGAGCTTTCTAGCAGCACCTCAGGCTTCGTCCTGGACAGTGTGCATACTAGGGCTTGCAGAGCCACACAGCTCCCCCTGGACCCTTGCCAGTGTCTCCTCCAAAGTTGCTCCCTGTCTGCTGCCAACTTCTACCTTTCTCCTGAGGATGTGAGGCTTCAGTGGGCAACTGTGTTCCTATAGGGATACAACCTGGAGCTTCCTGTGCACGAGGTGGATGCGGATGAAGGGACTGTCAGTTAATGATGCTCGTGAGACTCCCCCCGTCCAATAAGGTGTGGTGAGTCAAAATGAAGGAAAAGAAAATAAGCCCCTGTCCCTGTCCCCTGGAGGATTCTGACCTCATGGGGCAGATAAAGCAAATCCATGCAGCAGGACGAGTGGCCCTGGAACACTGACTCAGCCGCCTTGTCTTGCCAGCTGGAAGATGGTGGTTTCCTAGTCCCCTTCCCCTGGGGACAATCTAGGAAGCAGAAAGCTTGAGGCTTTTTGGCAACTGGAGTGAGAGCAGAGGTTTTGATGGTTAAGTGTTCAAAACCCAAAGGGGAAAAGCTAGATAGGGGAGGGTAATGGGCACCTCCATGGCTTGAGCAGGCAAGAGCCAGAGAGGAGGCATCTGTAGCTGGCAGGGACCTGGGCTCTGCTTCCTGGTACCAGAGAAGCCCTGGGAAGCTGGAGGTTAATTGCTATGGGCCATGGCCACCGAGCTCCCAGGAAGGTCCAGGGCTTAATCAGGCATATAGGGAGAAGGCAAGCATCTCTGGGTCGTCACCCTAAGACACACATCAGTAGGGATTATGTCAACCCTTCTTAGAGGTTCCAGTCTGCCTCCTAACCCTTGTATAACTAGGGAAGGGGGAGACCCTCCCCTTGTAATGACATGTCAATAGGGGCATGTTTTAATGAGCTTTGTTGTCGCTGGGACCAAAAGACCTGACAAGAACAATTAGAGGAGGAAAAGTTTATTTGGCTCACAGTCTCAGAGGGCTCAGTCCCCAGGTAGCTGACTCCATAGCTCTGGGTGCAAGGTGAGGCAGAACATCATGGCAGAAGGGTGTGGTATGGGAAGGCAGCTCAGGACAAAATGTAAACCCCAAAGGGACCCCCCACACACACCCTACCTGCCTACAGTTACCATCCAGTTAATGGATTAATCCACTTATTAGGTTACAACTCGAATAACCTGCTCATTTCACCTCTGAATATTCTTACATTGTCTCACACATGAGTTTCTGGGGGAACACCTCATACCTCAACCGTAACAGGCATGAAGTCAGAATATTGTTTTTAATTGACCCAATCAGAGCTTTTTTATGTGCCCTCTCCTTAGAGGCCCTCTTTGTTATATCATTTAATAAGAAGCAGATACCATGTGTTTAATTTAGAGAAACTAGAATGAATTTCTTGCAGTGGATCATCATGGAGTGAACGTGGGCTTGTTCAAAGCAGGTGAACAACAAACCACCAGATTCCTGGGCTCTAGCGCAGGTGGGGGTGGGAATGCGAGGGCCAAATCCTGAGGTGGAGAGGTGGAGCAGAAAAGCTTCCATGGGAAGGGGAGTCCTGGTGTTCACAGACCCACCCTTGGCCCACATTATCTAGGCAAGGGCTTCTTTCATGCTTTAAGTTGAATTAAAACATGTTTTTAAATAAGTCCAAGTCCTGGCATTAAAAAATGGGCATGGGGGGAAGTGGCCACCATGGTGAGTCCCACTAGGTGCCCATCACTGCCCGAGTTTATATGCACTACCTCCTATTGCCACGATCCCTGCATAGAAGTGTTACTGTTCCTCTCTGGTTCTAAATGGCTCCGAGGTTGGATATGAGTGGAAGGATCTTTGGGGCAGCGATTTTCCTTATTTTGAAAAACATCAGTCCAGCTGTGGAAGGGTCTAGCATATGAAATTAGTTTGGGTTCTATCCTGACTTTGCCTCCTATTCATGGGCAGTGAGAGGCCTGGCTTCTCTGAGCGCACTTCTCAGGAAGATCACTCATCTCCAGCATGGCCGGGACCCACAGGAGCCTTGTTCTAGAATAAGGTCAATACTCCTAAACAAAAGGCTGCTGGAATTAGGAATATTTTTATCAATGTGATTAAAATAATAATATATAACAAAGGTGACTTTTAAAAAAATCAACTTAGATCTTCTCTGTGCTGTAAGGGAAGCTGCATTTCTGTTTCCCTTATGGACACAGAGCTGGCTGGGGCTACACTGTATAACAACGCTGTTGGCTCTGGTCAGGGGTGCAGCTCCATGTGGACGGGGATGTTTCCTTGTTCAGGCAGCTGCCTACAGGGGTGACAATGGACACCCTCAGGGTCCTGGGAAGGAGGGCAAACCAAGCCCCATGTGGCTGAAGTTCCTTATAGGGGGCCTGGGCTCTGAGTGTCACAGGCACACACACACACACTGCTCTCCTGACCTAATGATCTAGACTCAGGGAAGACACTGAGTACCGAGAGCTGTCATTCTTCAAAGGGGAGACCAGAGAAGTTGATGGGAGAGTCTGTGTCCAAAAGTTCTTCATGCAGCAATATGAAATGTGCTGGTGACACTGTCACTGGTGAGGGCAAGAGGATGAGGCTGGCAGGGTATTTCTTGAGGGACACGTGTCTTCACACTGCCACAGTTGGCTGCTCAGATTGAGGACTTGAAGGGTGGGTCCTTCAACTGCTGGCTCCAGAGGCTGGTCATCTCTCCAGATGGGGGAGGAAGGAAGACAGACATCCTCTGCCTCGTGGAAGGGCAGGAGCTGGGCAGAGGTGCACAATGGGTGGTCTCTGCAGGGTTGGGTCCTGTATCAGGTGTGACCTTTCCATTTCTGTTAGCAGATGCTTCTCTTAAACAGCAGCACTGTTGGCCTGGTCCCGTTGTAGCAGGTTGGCCTCCTCTGTGGTGGGGCATGAGGTCTGGGTAAAGGGCCCAGGCTGCACACTGATGGCAGTATCAGGGTCAGGGAGACTGTGGTCCTGGCTCTGCAAGGGGTTGAGCTGGGGGACTAACAGGGACCCTGGGGCAGGCAGGGGTCAGGGCAGAGAGCTGGCATGGGACCCAGATAGGATGGGCCTGCAAAACATCTAAACATCCCCTGGTGTGGGCACAGAGCTTTGCTGCTGGGGGGGGCTATGCATGTGAGCAGGGGTAGATGGTACCCAAGGAAGTGTGGCCATAGCTTTCCCCAAGTTGGCAGGGACACCAGCAGATACTCAGTGCAGTCCACGTCTGTCTGCAGAGCGCTTGGGCACTGTGCGTCCTCTCCTTGAAGGTGGGTTCTGGCCTGGGTGTGGGAATGCAGGGCCAAGGGGCAGGTGAGGGAGGGTGAGCCACTCTAAAAGGGGAGCACTCCCTGTCCCCACTCTGACTGCAAAGGCAAAAGTCTTGTCTTGAAAGCACTCCACCGCAGCTAAACTCACTTAGATAAGTCAAGATCTTCAGTTTCTCCCCCAGTGGGTATTCCAAGGTCACCATTTCCTTTGCTCTATGAGGGGGGATTAGGAATCCCCAGGGAGTCCCAGCAGTGAAGCTCAGTGGTAAGGCTCAGGGCCTGGGAGCCAGGCTATATTCCTGCATGGTCCTTCTCCAGCTCCTGTCCTCCTTCTCTTCATCCCATGAGACCTCCTCCTGGACCTGGGCTGAGACCTGAGACTCTCCACCTCTCTGATCCCTGACCTGGCATCCCCCACACAGGAGGCTTCCCCTCCTCTTATTCCCAAAGGCAATGAAGAGACCAACAAATGATTTTTAAAGGTGTTATCAACAGTGTCCAGTGTGTATTAACTTAGTGTCTTTGAAACTCAGAAATGCCCTTTCAAAAAATGGAATTTCATATCAGATCATGCTTTTAGTGGCTTCTCTGTAAAGTGAGGGTAGGAATCAGGCAGGCAAGTCTATAGGATTGCTTACAGTTGTAAAGCTGATTTTATGTTTACATGCTGCAGAGATTTATTAATAAAAAAATATAAAAAAAGGGACCTAAAGCTCAAGACTAAACACATCTCCAGGACTGCAGGTGCATGGGGCATTCTGCCCCAGCAGCGGCGTGGACAGTGAGGGGCTTGTTGGAGAACATTATACCAGACTCCGTCCAGAGCCTCCTTGGCTCTGTCCTTTGTGCCAGTGACAGGGCAGATGTGCTAACTGGGAGGGTGGCTGAGCAGCCACATTAATACTGGAGATGTCTGGGGATGTCCCAAAGACTGATTCATAGCCACCAATGGCTCAATGGAAAGCCCTTTGTGATGGTCTCATCCGCTGGGACAGTGATAAGGACCAGGGATGAAGGACTCATTTCAATTAAACAAAAAACGTATTGAGGTCCCACCAGGTGCAGGGCAGGACACTCAACTTGAAGACAGAGGGCAGTCATGTCAGGGCTGTAGCTTAACAGTGCCCAAGTCAGTGGAGCCCCTGGCATCCGCTGCACGGACTGAACAGTGGGGCTCCTTGCATACCACTGATTCCACAAGTCAACCACTTACTCAAGAGCTGAGAGAGCTGTGCCCTTTGACAGGCACCCAGGAACAATGGACAAACTGCTGAACCCAGCTCAGGACGGCGCATTCTGCAGCATCTTGCAGTGACTGACTGCCCCCGACAGGTAGCAATGTGGATGTCACAGAAATAAATGCAAAGATGCCCAGAGGGTACCAGCGTCCCTACCAAATGCTCCTTTCTCTACACACCAGTACTCTCCACTTAGCACGGTCCATGGAGCACGCCATGGGACGGACACCCGTCCACATCAGTCCTTGTACCTTCTACGCGTGAATCTCAGTAGTTTAACAACATGCTGATTTCTGAGTGGAACGAAAGTTGAAGTTCTAAAATTGGATTAAGTATTCCAACCCGAGAGTTAAGCTCTCCTTAAAATGTGAAGACTGAAAACTATCTAATGAATTTGTCAATAAAGTTCCTTTGAAAGTAGGAGAGATCTTTCTGATGTGAGCTAAAAGGGCCTTTATATAATGATGTATAAATATACCCATGGCAAAGAAGAAGAATAAAAATATATCCACTTATTTACTCTAGTTTTTAAGGATGTTATGCAAAGGCACAAGTGGGCCAAAATCGTAAGCAAAATTCTATCCCCAAACCAAATCCTCTTATAAAAAAAACGATTACCAGAAGATCTCCATTAGTATCTCTGAGCCCCAGTCAATATTCTGACATCATCATGTCCTATATATGCGATGAACCTAGAGAGTCTCCCGTAGTTTGCTGCTGTGGGATTTAATCTGTTTTTAAAAGTTGTTATCTCTGATGGAAAGAGATTTGTGGGAGAAGCCCTGATCACACTTGACAGTTCTGCCTACGGAACAGCAATCAGCTCAGATGCTTGCATGGGGAAAATACTTCCCAGAACCACACAGTCTCTGTGCTGCTGAAAAGACCTTGAAAACACAGGCTGGACACACTCCAGGGTAGAAAAGTCACCTTTCACTTGGGAGAGCAGACACTGATTGCTCTGAGTTCAGGGGCTGCCTCTTGGTGACCTCAGGTGAGTCCTCACTAACAGGACCCCTCACTAAGATGTTGTGAAACCCCCAATGGCTGGTGATGGGTGGTGGGGGATCTTATGTTAGAAGGCTGGCTCTGGGGTGATAGACTGACAGCAGATCAGTCCCAATCTGTGTCTGTGGAAGACATTACTAATCAATCAGATGCAACCTGATCTCCCAACTCGGACCTCAGGCAGCAGATCACTTCTGCACACCTCGGTAAAAGGTACCTAGGATGACAAGGAAAATCTCCTCATCTAAACACAAAAAATAGCTTTTGGGACCGACCACAAGACTAGGGTCACTGCTAAAGGCCATGGATTATAAAAGCACGTGCCTGAAGATAGCCGCCAGAGTCTACCATCAGTCATGTTTCGAATTGCAAGAATGGGTTGGTATGAAGAAAGCTGGCTCAACAAACTTGGTCAAAATACCAACAAAACCTGATACACTGGGTCCTTTGTTTATCTGGGCTGTTCATAGAGAAATGTCCCAATTCAGAAGTATTTACAAGGAGCTGAAATGACCATTCACCAAAGACCTCTTGGGTTGCTCTGAGCTGATTAGCCATGGAAGGCCCAGCCACTAGAGAGGACTGATAAAACTTGAATTATTTGGAAGCCAGAACCTTCCTGCTAAACTGCATTCCAAAGATAAAGAAGAAAGTCAACAGGGCCTGTAATTGCTTATGTATTGGCTGGCTCACCTCTGAAACCTCCATCCCAGATCTCGTCAGTTACTGAAGATGGAACCCAGGGACCACTCAGAGACTGTCTCAAGACCTCCTCCCTACTCGATCCTGCACTTGATGTTTGACAGAGGGTCAGAAATCCATGGCTTTCCACAAACACACCTGCCCTATTAACTGAAAAGTGTGTAAGAAACATGGATGCTGATGACATTCTTGGACGCTGGCTGGATTATAAGAGTCCAGCAAGGTCCTTCCAGTTCCTCTGCCCTCGCCTGATCAGCAGTGAGACTAATAATCGGAAGGCAATTATCCATAGCTACCGTCTTTGAGGCACAGTGCTGGATCACACAGCAACTTGAATCTAATCAGAGTTAACAAAGTGTTAAAAATTTAAGAATATGATTTTCTTTTAAAAATGGCTTTGTCAGGTCTCTCCACATAATCATATCCCTTGCATTCTGATGAGCCCGCTGGAGCGGGAGAGAGGGGGTGACATTCGCTGACTGCCAGGGAGCTGCTTGTAGCTGGCAGTTTGCTTTGTCTATGCCATGGTCCTCAGGGAGTGCCCATTAATCTTGTCCTGTTAATAGTGGTGGCAATTACTAAGTGCCTTTATGCTTTACTCCCTGGGCTGAGGATGTTTTTGTTGTTGTTGGTTTTGTTGGAATCTAAGGCTGCCCGAGGAAGTATATTCCACGTGTCAATATTACCTAATGCCTATGTCTGGGATGGGGGCGGAGGAGCAGGATTTTCTCTGAAGCAGTCAGAAGTCTTTTGATGGAGAACTTGAAACTATGAGAAGTAGGTCACAGCTGGTTACAGGCTCAGCCAGGGGAAGCTGAGGTCCCACCTGGCTGGGAGGACTTCCAGGTTCAGATCAAGTCTATACATCTTCCATAGACTTTCTATGGTTATAAGGTTTTCCAAAGTGTGAGAAGATTCTCCCTGGTCTACCTGAACCATGGTGTATGTGGAGTTGGTTCTCATTGGATTCTACAAAGGAAGTGTAAAAAATAAGGACCAACTTTCCAGGGTCTGATCCTCAGAATCAAGAAACCAAATCACCAAAAATGACCTCTGGAATCATTAATCTGTCTCCATTATCTTTTTTTTAAATAGGCACAATACCTTTATTTTATTTATTTTTTATGTGGTCCTGAGGACCGAACCCACAGTGTCTCCCATGTGCTAGGCAAGCAAGCTACCACTGAGCCACAACCCCAGCCCCTCCATTATCTTGCTCTCACTCCCACTTTTAAAATACTTTTTTAGTTGTCAATGGATTTTATTGTTTATTTGTATGCAGTGCTGCGAATTGAACCCAGTGCCTCACTCGTGTTAGGCAAGCACTCTACCACTGAGCCACAATCCCAGCCCTTGTTCTCACCCTTTCGACAAAGAAAGCTACATATTGGTGAAAACTGGGATTATAAAACACCACCAAATTCCAACTTAATAAACCCAAAATGTTTGCATGTAAATAAAATTATTGAACCAGGCAGCAAAATACGAATTGTGGTCTTCTCTATCACCTACCTCTCGTTTTTCTTTTGTATAGAATGATAGCATTGGCTGTACTACACCCCCCCCCCAGAAGATTCTTCACTATTGTGCACACACAGAGGCTAATGATACATGTCAAATATGACATCTCACACTCTTGGATTCAGCAGGAAGCAACCCAAGTGCTACTAAGTCCACACCAACATACTACACGAGGCTGTGAGGAAAATTACCATACTTGACTTACATAATTGAGGCCTAGTTTGAAGCCTCTTAACATTTGTATCCATTTAACTGAAAACTGATCCTTGCTTGTCTAGATTAATGGCAATTGGCTAATGTAATTGTCTCCAAACTTTTTTGAGCACACAACCCTAACGGTAAAAGAAAAATTCTGACCATACTGCCAATACCTGCATATTTACTTATAAAGTAGGTACACGTACTACTACACTACCACATTGGATTCATTATACATGAGAATAGAAACATTCTTGTTTGATGATCTGTATCTTTCCTGCACCATCATAGTACAGGAATTTAAACAGCTAAGAGAGCAAAGTGTCCAATACAGTATGACTGATGTTGATTTGCCACCTGGAAGGCTTCCAAAGGAAGGGCTCCCGAGACACTCATCCCCCTAATGGACAATAAAGGCTCCACCAGCCAGCACCTCAGAAACCTCCAACTGGTTATGTGGCATGGACTTGGGCACTTGCACCTCACAGATTACCAGGAGGAACTTATCCTACCCTGGGCCATGAGTCCCTTCCCATAGGACCTCAGGGCAGCTGGGACTGGGGACCTCAACCCTGATGCATAGAGTCCAAGGAACCTCCAAGAATGAAGTGCTTCCATTTTTATTTTTTCCCAAGCTGGCTTTACTAGAAGATGTTTAAATAGGAAAGTTTTAGCGACTCTTTTTCTGTTCAGAAATCTATAAGTGTAAATAGACAGCTGTCAGAGTAGTGATCGAATAGGTTTCTGAATGTTTCTACTTAAATCTGATGTCAATTAGGACATCAAGGGAAGTCAAAATACCTTGGCATAAAGCTGCATCCAGACTGGAAACAGTCAATTAGAAATGTTGAGTGACATGGGGAAGCGTTCATATCTGAGAGATGATGGAGATCAAATGTGAAAAATAAATAAAATTAAAAAAAAATCCAAACCCAAACTAATGTGAACCCCAAACAAAGCCTCATAAAAAGTTCATCAGTTCCCAATTCACCTTTGCTAGGTGGAGGCTCCAACCGTGACTGAGATTCCCAGAACCTGATCTCACCCAAATGTTAGGAGTAAGAAGCAACATGAAGGAGTTGATATCCTGATCCCATAACTGATGCATGGGCTTGTTCTAGTGATCTGTTTTATAGATACCTGTGGCCTTCCAGTGTCTGTCTGTCTCTGTCTCTCTCTCACTCGAGATATATATTTTAACTTGATGCTAGAAATACAAATCAAAGTAAAGACTCCTGACTTCCAAAGAGCTCACAGACCAGTGAGTAAGAAAGAAGATGAGCAGAGAATGTGCATTTAGGGTGCTCTCATAAGGGTTGAACAAGACACAGAAAGGTGCAGAGGAGCCCTTAACATGAATGAGCAGAAAGGCTTTGGCAGGAGCTACCTTGGGTCGGGATGTGCTGGGCAGGGGGAGTTGGTCAGCCTGGGCAGGTTGGGGAGGACAAACATGCCCAGTGAGGTATGCACAGGTACAGTGTGCCTGGGTACAGTGACAAATTCAGAATGCTTGAGCCTAGATCAGGCTGGCTGCCTGGGAGGCACTTTATAGGCAAAGGCATTTTCATTGTATCCTGCAGGCAACGAGTTAACAGAAGTTGACTTTAAGTAGGACACAGACTTCTCCTTCCTTACCCTTTGAAAACCTGACTGGATTGAGGGGGGGGGGGTGGAAATAACTCAAATGTGAAATATAGATAACAATGTGATAATAGGAAATATCCAAATATAATTTATCTGCTAAGATAGTTTTTTTCTATAGAAGAACCTCAATTCCAAATCATTAATAATGGCATGGCAGAGTCCCCTTTTGATTGATCAGAATCAATTACCCAGCTGGATGTGGGGTACCCTCCATAGACATCTGTTATATTGACAATATGAGTTTAAGGTTCTAAAGAGAACCAGGTTAAAGGGGCCCTGTTTTTTAAAATATTTTTTTAGATATAGATGGACACAATACCTTTATTTTATTTATTTATTTTTAAGTGCTGCTGAGGATTGAACCCAGTGCCTCACACGAGCTAGGTGAGCGTTCTACCACTGAACCACAACCACAGCCCCAAGGGGCCCTGCATTTTATAGGTGTTGTAACTAAACCCCACTCTGGGTGCTGACTGGATGGTATTTCAATGAAACAACTGTATGCAAATAATGACTTAGGTTCCTAAAACAATGAGACAGGTCTTATTATGTTAAAATCCAGGAAAGAAACAAAAGTCACCATCCACACTGAAATGCCACAAAGATGATTTCTCTGGTTCTCTCTGTCCTTCATAGTCACCAAGGAAAAGGTAGCAAGTTCCTCAGAGGAGGGGCAGGCACAGAAATGCTGGAATGAATGGCCATCTACCATTTTGCACAAATGCTTTGGAGACTAACAAGGGAAGCTCCCGTGTTGGCTGCAGGACAGGTGGGGTTTGCAGTTTGGGCACTACTGGAATTCTCTAGCTGCTCTGGTCTGTAGGTAGCAACAGGTAGAACTCTGAAGAAGGTGTTCTCCAAGCTAAGAAAGGGCTTAGCTTTATGAAGTCACTATACCGAGAGGTGGTGAGCATCTAGGGCTTGTGGGGAGGCAAGAAGTAGGAGTCGTTCTTGGCAGGGGTTACCCCATTATTTACCATACTGTGGGCACATGGCCACAGAGGGAAGGGGGCAGGGGGCTCAGCATTGGAGCTGGCTTCCCAGCCTGTGTCAGCTCCTCTTAACAGCGCCCCCTGCACCTGCCAGCCAGCTGACTTCCATAGTTTGCATCTTGTCTGTCCAGATGTTAATGAGGAGGGTGTCAAGTGGATTCTTAAGAATCCTCATACACCAACAGATGTCTTCTAAAATCTGCAGCTAACCTAATGAGAGTATGTTTGTTGCCTTACAGTCTAGATGTCAAACCCTGGCCTTGATGTCAGGCTTTGCTGTTACAGGGCTGCTTTGAAGATAATAAAGATCTAGCCTACTTCCAGAAACAGAATTTCCCACCTGTACCCTACAAGGAGCAATCGGGAAAGGTTGATATTGGCAAAGGCTCTGCCTCCTGACTGAAGCATCCAAGATGAGTCAAAGACCCAACTCAGACTGAACCCAGGATTCCAAGATGCCCAGAAGACAGGCTCTGGTCAAGAGATAGCCCTGTTCAGTGAGAGGCGGTCACTACAAGGAAGAAGGGAAACTTGAACTTCTGGTGAGCCAAGGGCACCCAAAGCTTCTCCAATCCTGTGCAAAGCAGTGGTACAAAGCACAACTGGAAAGCCCCTTACAAACCGCTGTGCAGCCCTTTCATTTTAAACACAGGCAAGCCACATTCCTACTCTCAGTTCCCTAATGTGATACCACAAACAAGTGATTGGGACAGAGTAGCAGGGACAATCATCCCAGGGTGTCCTGCTTGTTGAGTGGTTCTTATTATCAACCCACTGAGCTGCTTCCAGGTATGGACGATCAATTCTTCTCACCTTGCAACTCTGAGAAGGTCTTGAATACATACCCAAACCTTACATAGTTTAACAGCTTGATGACAAGGACTCTTATTCTGGCAAGAGATATGAATGGACAGTTCATAGAAGAGCACATTCAAATGGCCAATAAACACAAGGAAAGATGCCCAACCCTGGGGATCGTAGAAAATACACAAAACAATGCACCATCACTTATCACTCCTTTTACCAATCTGATAGGTGAGAAATCCCCCTGTTGGTGGGTAAAGATATTAAGGTTTATCTTAATATCACTGGTGGAAATGCAAATTAATTCAAATTTTAAAGAAGCAATCAATAACACAGATTTCAACTTATAAGTCACATTACATTTCATCTCACTCTCAGCCATCTTTTTTTTTTTTTTTTTGAAGACGCAGCTGGGGTGGTTACCTACTCTGCTCCCACTTCCCTTTCTCTTTTTTAACAGAATGCTGGACTTCTTCATAAATCCACCTGCCCCTATATAATCCATCTGACCTCCTGTTGCTCCTTCTAAGGTCTAAGAGGGAGCCTCTCTCCCTTGCCTGTGATTGGCTCGGGAACACAGGTCTCGCCCAACCAGCTCTTGGCATTATCCTAGCCCAATAGCTTGGCCCAGGATTGGACATGTAACCTACTCCAGATCTATGAGACTGAAGCAGAAGCTTTCTCGGGGCTTCTGGGAGATTTGTTCACACTGGAAGCCTCTCTCTTCCTTAGACTGTTGTTGCTTTCAGTCACCAGGCCATAAATGACTGTGTCCATCTTGCCTTCAGTCTGAGAATGAAACACAAATATGAAGAACATCTGTATACACCCCCACCACTGATCTTTCTTGACAATGAATTCCTTTTATTGGTTTTCTGTGTAATTTATGATTCATTTTCAACACAGAGAAATGTACAGAGAATAAGATATAAAATATGCAAGTGTCCACAACTCAAGAGTTCACATATGTTCACATTGTGCCATAGGCTTCAGTTCCATGTGTTAGATCTAACTTGGCAGTCACCTTAGAAGCTCTCCGGTGGATTCTCCTAAAAATGCTCCTCTCTCTCCCTTTCCAAACACAACCACTACTACTCTGAAGTTGGGAAGTAAACTTCCCCTCACTTTTTAATATTTATATCATACATGTATTAAGTTGAACTATATTGTATTAGCCAATATTGACTGTTTTTTAACCTACATATGCCTATTTTATATAGTTTGACTCATAAGTGTTTTTAAAAATAATTCACAAGAGCCCGTCCTGTAATCCCACCAGCTCGGCAGGCTGAGGCAGGAGGATCACGAGTTCAAAGCCAGTATTGGCAAAAGCAAGGTGCTAAGCACCTCGGTGAGACCCTGTCTCTAAATAAAATACAAAATAGGACTGGGGATGTGGCTCGGTGGTCAAGTGCCCCTGAGTTCAATTCCCGATACCAAAAAATAATAAATAAATGGCATGATCACATACACATGATTCAGCAAGTCCAATTGCTCTTGTACTTCTGAGGTTTAGCCACGTTGATCCCTGTCCTTTTAATTGCTACTCAGAATTCCAATGAGTGGACATTCCATCTAGATATGTTTTCATCTCCCATAGATGGACATTTGGGTTGTTTTTGTATTTCTATTATGGTGACTGACATCTGGGAGCACCTCCTTGCACCCCTGGAGGGGTTCCTCTACAGCAGAACTCCACATGATGCAGCTGGCTGTTGAGATTCAGCGGTGGGGCCCACACTGCTGAACTGATAGTGCTGCATTCCAGAGATGAGAGGTTCCCCTTCCCGCCTGTTCTCCAGGGTTCAGTTTTATCAGATTTTGACATTTTAGCTAATCATTTAGCTCATGGTGGCTTTGGAGGTTTTAACATACATTTTCCCCACTTACTAATTGAGACTCTTTTCATCTGTTTGAAGACTAATCAGTTTTCCAACTCCTTTGGCCACTGCTCCTCCTGCTGCTTAGTGGTTTTCTCGTTGAATCCTGGAGTTCCTGGATGTAATGTGAATTAGTTGATGGTCACAAGCTGCAGACAGATAACTTCTCCCAACGAGGGGCCTATTTCCCCACCTTTTAAATATGGTTCCTAGGGTCATTATAAGTTTGAACTTTAATATCATGAAATCTATCAATCTTTTTAGGCTTGGTGGTATTTTTTGGTCGTGTGGAGAAGAAATGCTTCCCTCCCTGAGGTCGTAAAGATATTTGCCTGTTTTTCTTCTAAACATTTTAAAACTTTGTTTTACATTTAGGTCTCAGATCCATCTGGAATTTATTTTTGTGTGAGATGTGAGAAAGCTCTCTAAGTTTATATTTCCCTGTATGAAAAAACCAGTCATCCTAGCACAGTGTTCTGAGTTGGCGCCCCTCTCCCACTGATTGATAATGCCACCCCTGAAAAATAACTCAGACGTGCCCCACGCTGAAGGGATGGAACCCAAATATAACACGTCGATCTCTGCAAACCACCTTCTTGTAAGAACTGTATCTTCCTGAAGACAACCTCGCTGTGCAAGGCTGGCTTCTGTATCTTTTTCCTTGGGTTTTGTCGGCTCTTTGGTCTTCCACGTGAATTTCTGGGTCAGCTTATTAAATTCCGTGGAAAACTTTTATCAAAGCTTTTACTGAAATTGCATCAAATTAACCTGTTAATTTAGGGAAACATGTCACTTTCTGCAGTATTAGTTTGTCTCTACCTAGATATTCTTTGTCTTTCAATGAGGTTTTAATACCATCTCCGTGCATATCGCACACTTTGGTTGTAATTTTATTTCTGAGTTTCTTAGTTTTTATAGTTAATGAAATGTTTTAAATTTCATTTTCTTTTTAGAAGTGCTTAGGAGTGTCATTGAACTGGTATTCATCAAAATTTCCGAATTCACTGAATACTTTTATTTCAGGGTCTTGCTAAATTGCTGAGGCTAAGGCTGGTCTTGAACTTGCAGTCTTCCTGCCTCAGCCTCTGGAGTTACTGGGATTACAAGCCTGCTCGACTGCACCTGGCACCAATTCACTGAATACTTCTAATTCCACAAATCATCTTGGAGTTTCTAAGTAGACTACCATATGGGTTTCAAAAAGTGAAATCTCTTCCCTTTTCAATGGTATTTCTTTCTGCTGTTGTATTTCATGACTAGGATCACCAGAACACAAGTCAAAGAGAGGTGGCCAAACTAAGCATCTTTGCTATATTTCCTGCATATTACACTTTACCATTCAGGATGTTTACTGTAACTTTTGGGTAAATGTCCTCTAGCAGGTCCTCTATTCATGTTAGTTAACAATTTTTTAAAAATCGGAAATAAAGGTAAAAATTTTTTTGACAACAACTTTTTATGCACTTACTGAGATGACTGAGTACCTTTTCTCCTTTTGAATCTGGGTTGATGGTCAATTCCACTGATCAATTTCCAATGGAAAGCCACCTCTGCAATTCCTAGTCACGATAGAGTCCTTAAGTTGCTGGATTCATTTTATTTACTTGTTACTTAGGATTTGTGTCCCTCTTTTATTGTGATTATTAAGCCCTTACTTTTTAGGCAGGCTTGAGTCAGATCTTTCTTACTTCCAGCAGAGAGGATTCCAGCCAGCATAAATTGCTGAAAGAAAAGTGAGTGGGCATTACAGTATGCACACGTGTGCCCAAAACAGCAGTCTGCTTGGGCAGTAAGTGGGAAATGCAAGGAATGCAGCCCACGAAGCATGCTGACCAGCATTGTCCATCTACATTACAGATTCTGCAGCCACACAAAAAGAGAGGGTTTGGGCTGGCTGTGTACACTTGGAGGGATCGGCCCAATTTATTAAGTGACAAAAGTAAAACGTAGAGAGGCATATCTGACATCATTTGTATAAAGCAACTGACTTCATTTGCATAAAGCATTGACCATATCATACTTTATCTATGTTACATAGACGTATGACTTTATGTCCGTGTAGAAGAGTATGGAAAGAGACCAGCAGCTATTAACACTGGTGGCCATAGTGGGAGAAGCAGAGATGCAGGGATTATTTTTAAATAGAACAGGTACACAATAAAAAATAACAGCACATGTAGAATATGATCCCCTTTATGTAATATTTTATTCTCCGTGTGTGTGTGTGTGTGTGTGTGTGTGTGTGTACACATGGCTGGGGATCAAACCTGAGGGTCTCACACGTGCTGGGCAAGTGATCTACCACTGGGCTACACACTCAGCTCATTATGTAACATTTTCTTACACTTTCCTATAGAGCCAGAAAATTTTAAGTTTTAATTATATAATGAGGAAAAAGTCAGAAAATTATTTTCATAGTACAGTTTTACAAAAGGCACTGTAGCAGGATGCATGTATTTGATTTTGTCAGAAAATTTCATCCGCACCTTAGAACCTACCATCCCTGAACTCTGGAGCCATATTTAGCCCGAGGTATGCTATCAGAATTTCCCAGATGGATTGTTTGTACCTGAATGGGGAGGGAAGATAAGCTGGTATGAGCTTGAAGGTGCTTAGGTGGGCAAGTTCCACACTGACCTCTTAGCACTCAGATCCTTTATCCTAGCAATCAGTTCGGCAAATAAGAAATGCTGACATTGTATTTGCTTCAGAGATGCCACAAACCAAAAGGAAAAAAAGAAAACAAGCAAAACAAACAAAAAAACCCTAGAGCTAGTTCTCACCATCTCCAATCCCCAGGCAGGAAAGAGAAGACAGATGTTCTTAGTGGACTGTTTACTTCTGGCTCCTAGCATCTTCTCCTTTTCCTGTTTTTTTTTTTGGTAGTACTAAGTTTTGAACCCTGGGGCACGCCACCACTGACTACATCCCCAGACTTCTTCTTATTTTTATTTTTTAATTTTGTAAGACAGGGTCTTGGTAAATTACCCAGGATGGCCTTGAACTTGCCATCCTCCAGCCTCTGCCTCTTGAGTCACCGGGATTACAGGCATGTGCCATAGTATCCGGCTCTCTCCTTGCTTTTCCCACAAAGGAATGGAGGACAAGGTAAAACACATTATTGGAAGAAGGACAAGGTAAAAACACATTATTATTATTATTTTTTTATCTGCAGCAGAGGAAGATCACTTATTGGAAGAAAAGGGCCTGAAAACTAATGCTATCCAGGGAAGAAGGCAGGGCAGCCATCAGGGAGGAGAACGTGCTGCTGCCAGTGTGTCTCTGTAGATTACCTGAGGACGTCCATGAGCCCCAATGACCTTGTCATTCTACAAGTTCCTTGTAAGGAAAATCACTGACTATTGCTAACACTTACTCTGGGCCACATCCTGGCCACATGCTGAGGTGTCCCCGCAGTTCCTGTTTTCTAAGGGCCCAATAGAGGGACAGCCTCCATCGTTTCAAACATGTCGTTCAAGTCTTCTAACAAGGGAAGACACACACACACAAGAAGGAGGCGGCTAATCTCTAAATAAAGCAATACGAATATTGCACAGCGGCATGGCTTACGCTTTTTGTCAAGAACATGGACATAGGAGTCTAGTAGCGTGGAAGAATTGCAGAAAGAAGAAAAAAGTGGAATGTAGAAGAATTAAGGGTCAGTAATGGGAAGAGGAAAATAATAAAAGCCAACAATGGAGTCTGGCACCACTGTACCTGCTCTGTATCTAGGGGCTCATTTAAATCTCGTGCCCCACCCTCAGGTGGCTTTATTATTATCCCCACTGGCTAGCTGAGTGACCAGCCTCCTTTCCCAGAGAGGAAGAAAGAACCCTAAGACAGTGACATCCTCCCAGGCACACAAGGGGCTGTGGGCTGATGTGCAAGGAGGGTGACTTGTGTAGACTCACAACCGAGGCTCAACCTCCCTGCGCATATGAGCCTCTGGGTATACACAGCCCCACTGCTACGCAGCTCTGGCCCAACAAAGCAAACCAGAACCCTGGAATCAACTGACTTCACACCTTGAACCGTACTTACTCAACGAGCTATTGTTAACCTGGCCTACTCCTTGGGGTGAGGGCTCCCCCTAACTCCATCCCATTGTACCCCAAATGGCTTATCCTAGAATCCTAGCCATTGACACTGAGGTATTCGGGAAAGACAATTTTTTCCATCATGTTAAATTTCCCAACAGAGCAAATGCACTTGGGACACTGTGGTATCTGACTGCCCTTCATCCGGCCGTGTCCTCAAAGCGGCAGCAGTGACCTCTCAAGAGTCCTGGCCGTCCACCCCAGAATGCACCTGTCCTGTGAGGAATACGTCCTGGGTTCAAGTCCCAGGGCTCTCTTTCAAAGATTGTCTTCCCAGGCAGTCAACTCCAAGCTCAGTGTCATGTATGTAAAAATTGGGCAGGCTGGATAAAATAGACTGGAAGTTTCTCTCATGTCCCCATTCTAAACTGTGTACCTTAACTAAGGCCGCCTCTCTCTGTGCCTTGGCAACCGTGCCTGAGACAACTTGTGAACTGGTTGTCATCAGGTTCTGGGCTCAGAAGCGCTCATCTTCTTGGTAACAGAACTGGGGAAAGCCTGAGTGTGGGAGGGGTGCCTAGGGCTTGCAACTCGCTGACAGCGACATTGCTTTGCAGCCCTGAGCAAAAATATACGAGCCAAACACCACCCAACCCAGAAAGCCGCGGAGCCAGTTCTCTACTGATTTCAACTATTAGCCACAGCCAGAAGAGTGGGTGCAGTCAATTACTGATCCCCAACTTTAGTTTCCAAGGAAAAAACAAATGAAATGAAACCCAATGGCTTCCTGGTCGAAGGATGGCGACAGCTTTCACTTCTAATTGTCTCAGAGAAAACATCATATTGAGCTCAAGCGAGCTCTGGATGCGGGCGATATTGGGATCCCGTTCTAACTCACCTTACTGGCTTGCTGACCTTGGGAAACTAACTCAGGGGCTTGGACTCTCAATTTTCTCAATTACAAAACTGGAACAGCAGCATCCCCATCGCCGGGTGCCTGCACACATTAAATGAGACCACATATGAAAGGTCCCTGGTGATTGTTAGCTTGTGTTTGAATACTGGCAAACAGACAACCAAGCACAAAATTAATTTCTAGGGAAGCATAAAAGGAGCCTTAAACGTGACATAACAAACGGTGCATTTGTATGTAAAAATAGACGTGAAAGGTCTGTGTTTTTCTGTGTGGGCAATAGGCCTCGGTTTTCAAAAGTGACAGGAGGAGAGGCACCTGGTCGGGGACATGCATGAAGGTTTATTAACAACGAACAGCCACTATTCATTCTAGAGAAAAATCAGAAACAACCAAAACATCCTGCAGGAGGTGAACAATTAGATAAATTCAGGTACTTCCACATGGTAGGCTATTGCTAATGTATTGAAAAATTCTGTCTTCAGAGAACATTTAATATCAGGAGAACATGCTCAACAGAAAATGGAAAGTGGGAGGAAGACAGGAAACGAAATGGCTGTGGAGTGGAACTCTACCTTACAGCTCCTATCTGCAGAGACCAAAACGAGAGGAATCAGATGCAGGTGGTAGCGCCTGCCATCCCCTGGGGGTACCGCTGTAGGTGGCACTTATTTTTCCCTTTTGCTTTTCTGTATTTTCCAAATTGTCTCAAATGAACATATCTTACTTTTAGATTCATAGGAAAAACACATAGTAAAAAATAAATGTGTGCTACATAGCACTTGGGAAACGTGGTGATATTATGGAAATGAGGCACAAGCAAAGGTACTGTACTCCCAAAAGGGCGTGGGGGTGGCTGTGGGACAGAAAACCTGCTGGCAGCTTATCACCAGAGAAAATGCAGCCTTCAGCTCCACTCCCAAGACAGGAAAGCTGGAAACTGGGTTTTAAGAATATAAAAATCACTGACTGGAAGCCAAAAGGAATCGTTCTAGCCATCTGATTGGGATATGAAGAACAGGAGAGGAGAGAGAGAGAGAATTATTATTTTAGAATTTCACAGCAGTAATTTCTCAGTGAGGAAGACCTTGTTTCTAAACATTTATTTTTACATGGCACAAAAATCAATCAGGGATCACCTTATCGTTTATTATCATCATCATTAGTATTATCTTATAAAACAGTACATTGTTCAAAATGTAGGAGGAGGTCCTTCGATGTCTGAATTTAAATGATGGGAAATTGGAGTTTTATCTCCAAATAAAAATAAGATTAATTCCCTATAGCTATGAGTGCTTTTACTGCGTGGGATTTTATACTTATAACCTCCTTCTTTCAAAAAAAAAAAAAGATCTGAAATAGGATGTCATCTTTGATTTTCGGTCTTTATATCAAAATGTCTAATGTTCCTGAAGAGACCACATTAAAGAAAGCCGAAAAGTGAATTCTCTCTTATCCCAGAAACTTCATCATAAGAAGCTGGGGGAGGAGGGACTATTTAATTATTAAGGAAGAGTGGTTGAAGCCACACTGTCAGGGAAGGGGGGGGTGGGGCTCTAGTACCCCACAGCCTCCAAAAACTCATCCCTGGGCTCACCCTGCAGCCTGCACCTGCCCTGTGCTGGTCTGCTGTCCTCAGAGAACTCTGCCAAGGGCTCTGCTGGTTCTGCCCTTGCTTGGATGTCAGGGCAAACTGAGGCACAGACAGACCTAGGAGCCACCATGGGCTCAGGGTGTGGACTTCACCTCCAGGAAAAGAGCAGTGATATCAAGAAGAGGCTGGGCAAGTAAAAAACAACCAGGCAGGAGGGGTACCTTGGAATTCTGAGGACAGGGCAGGAAAGGGGCACCAGCAAAGAAGGCCAATTGAGTAAGATGATCTCCCACACAGAGTAACTGTGTAGGTAACAAAATCAGAGTTTTAGCCGAAGGTTTTTGATCCTTTCACAATGAATAATCAGGACTGTGACGGTGATATCCACATTCATAGGAGTTTTGGGGCAGGATATTCCTGGGCTCTGTCTTTCAGGAAAACTGCAAATGCTTTTATTATTCATCTTGTAGCCAGGAATACTTCCCTCTATCCGTCCACCCTTCCATCCATTCATCCTTCCTTCCATCCATCCATCCATCCATCCATCTATCCAGTTTTTAGGGTACCACTCACTGTGCTGGATGCTAAAGAAACAAAGCAGGATGTATCAGTTCCTGGTCTTAAGAAGATCTGACTTCAGTGAGGAAGACAGGGGCGTAAAACAGAAATTACCTGTAATGTGAGACCCGTAATATCCTATAATACAAAATTACAGGCTTGCTGATGTTGGAGAGGAGGAATCCACAGTACTGATGGGATCTGAGAACCTTGGCCACAGGCAAGGACTGTGAAAAGCTTCAGACTTCACATTTGGTTGCCTCCCTCCCACTCCGGGCAAATCCCACTGAGCAGAGGGAGGTTCAGTAACAAAGGCGATGGGGTGGGGGACACGACTGGACGAGGCCAGGAGCACCATGTATAGAACCAGGCTACCATGCCAGGAAGCACGGGGAGGCGGGGTACAGGTTTTTTCTCGCTGCCTGCTGGAGACTGGGCCTGAATCAGGGATGCATGCCCAACAGGAGCAGCTTGATCCTAGGGTGCGGCAAATGTGTTCTGGGCTTCAGGTTGGGGGGCTGTGCAGTGTACCCTCTCCATCCCCTAGAAAGGACAAACCTTTGGGGCAACTCAAGGCCATGAATGCAGTATTACTTGGTCACTTTTAATCCTTGCCTCCTTTAATAACAAAAACCTTCCCATTCTTCCCCTTGATTCTGAAATGCCCTCTTTCACTCATACCAAGGGAGATGGAGTGGTGTCCTTTGGAATAGACCACATGAGGCCACCAGCCAAGCTTTGATTCAGCTCCCCTCATGCTTTTCTCCCATTTCCAAAAATAAAATGATAATATTAAAAATTCTACTTTGAACTACCCAGCTTCCCCACCCCCACCATTATTCATATAAGATGAATAATGAAAGCATTTGCAGTTTTCAAGAAAGAAATGGGGCCAGGAATAGTCCCCTCCTACAAGTCACCTATAATTCTCAAGGCCAAGTTTCCACTCCTTGACCTATGAGGACTGAATTAGGATTCAAAAGGTCATCAGATCCATGGGTACAGGCAGGGAGAACAGGTAGGAAGCGGAGGCCAGGAATGAGGTGACCAGCACAGATGGGGCTGTGGGGACAGTCTGAGAGGGAGGTGCTGGAGAAGTGACAGAAGCAGAATCAATCGGAGGGCCTTGGGCAGTCGGGGGGAGAGGGCGAAGTCAAGGGTGATGCCAAGCCCCGTGGCTTGGACAGCCTGGTGGCTGGCTGTGCTGTTAGCAGAGATGAGGCAGCAAAGAGTGGGCCCAGGGAGAAGGCCGTCCGTCAGTCAGGGACAAGAATGTTAAAGATTTGGTAGGAAATACAGAGGGAAATGCATGGCTGGACCTCCTCAGCCCCTTATTTTGGGATGATTGACAAGTCACAAAATCCAAGTCCTATTTAGGGCTCCCGATTGCTCCCTGCCTTCCTTCCTATATTAAGCACACAGCACATGTTACTGTGTGCCAGGCACTGTCAGGGTTTTGAAGGTACAAGAGTCAGCAGACAGCCCCATGGGACTTTATTTCCCACTGGACTATTTAAATCGTGACACAAAGAAGACTCTCTTGAAGAACGGCCTTTTGAGCTGAGATGTGAAGAGCAGGGATAGAGAAAGGGGGCTGGATTTCAAGGCAAGAACCTTGCCTTGGGGGGAAGCATGGTTCACCCAAGGAAATGAAAGGAGGCCGATGTGGCTTGTGAATGACTGGTAGGCAGGGCAAAGCCCTGAGAGCAGTGCAGAGGATCTAGGTCTTCCTTTTAAAGGTACTGGAAAGCTTTGAAGAGACTCTTCCCTCAATCTTCTTAAGATGGCTCATACCTGGGACCATCCCAATGCACTGAGAGCAGCTGGCTCATTGTGTGACAAATGTCTAAGGGTTGAACACTTCACGGAAATGACTGAGGCAGGCTGAGTCAGACTATTTCAGCAAGCTCCTTCTGTTATTTTAGTGACTAAATCCCTCATTCAAGGGCCTAAAGGCTGAATCTGTTTAAGATCCATGCCGGGGGGAGGCAGAGTAGCCCCGGGTTTAGGGGCACTTATGTTAAAATGCTAGTTCACCCAGCTGGATAACCTTAGACAGGCTATCTAACCTCCACGTCTAGCCCCCCTCAATACCTGTATCCAATACTTCTTCCAATAATCCCTAGGAGATAATTCAAGTAAGCAGCACGGCATATGTTTTCTTCCACAGATGAGCATATACCACCATATTGTTAGTATCAAATAGTATTTGGAGAAAGGACCACCATCCCACAATGGTTGCGAAGCGATTCTGTTAACTCACATCTCTAGTTTGTAGTTTTTGTGATCTAGTAAGTTAAAATAACTTGGGATATCTTTTCAAGGGATTGATGTTAAAGTGTCCTGGGACTCTAGGTGACAGAGCATGATGGTGTCTCCAACGAAGAACACAGTTGTGGGTGGTCCATGGCAGGAGTCTCTCTTGGGGTCCTATGGGAGCCAGCAACAGGCAGGTGTTATACAATGACACTTGGGAAAGCCTATCCTTGTGGGTTTGATGGCCTCTGAGCCACCAGCTGTCTCTTAGGAAGTCTTCAGGACTCTCATTTTAGATATTTATGGCCAATACTATCTTAGAGGTTATTGGAAAAGTGGTCGAAATCTTGACTGAAATTGTTCTTTCCATGGACCTCGCCTGGGTTGAAAAATGATGGGAGAACCATCTCTTTCCCCAGAACAATGGGTACTCAATATATATTTGAGGAAAGGAAGGCAGGAGGGAGGGAGTGGGGAGAAGAAGGAAGGAAGCAAGACACGAGGTAGGGGCTAGAAGGTCTTTCTGGGCATTCTGATGAGGAAAGATGAAGATTGAGAATGGGCTGCCTCCGAAGACAAAATGTTTTTCAGCGTTCGGGACCCATGCCAGGGTCCACCTCCATCTGGGCAGAGAGCAGAAACTCCTTCAGGAGGAGGCTGAGACTCAAACCCACTAATCCAGCAAGTCCTAGACTGTCTCGCTTCACGGTTCCCACGGCCCTTTCCCACACATTCTTTCAGTTCCTGCCAACAACTCTGTGAAATAGATGTGATTACCCTCTTTTTTAGGGATGTGAAAACTGAAGCTAAGAAACCAGGCTGCTAGTCACAGTCACTAGAGCGCTTAAAAGGCAGAATCCCAAGCCTACCTGAGGGTCTACCGAGAGAGAACCTCAGATTTGGGGAGAGGTGGCCTGAGGATCTGAATTGACATGAATCTCCCCACAAGTGATCTCACAGGAACACTGGGTCCCTGGGTAGGAGGCTGTGCCAGTGTTGGGAGTCACCCCTGATCCTTAACTCCTCTGTCTTCCCATTTATCCATTCCTCTCCCACTGACTCCCACAGTCTCTTGACTGACCATGAACTTCTTTCATCTGGCAAGTCCACCCGACCCAGATTTAAACCACCATTTCAGGAACCAAGCCAACAATAGGTGTGCTCCTGGTGTGGGTGTAGGGTGACCTAAGCTACCCTGCTTTACTTCTTCCCAACGCAACCCAAATCTGCAAGGCATCTCGCTCACATCACATTGATATCAATATGATTTTAAAAACAATAACCAAGAGGAACTGACACATTTCAGAATGGTCCTGTGCAGGAACAAAGAATCTGGTGGAAAGTGGGGGTGAGAAAGTCAAGCATTTCATATGCAAAGTGCCTCTTCACTGTGCACGGGACCAATTCACCTCCTGTTGAAAGTGAACAGGGAATAATGAAGAAAGCATTTGAATAAATCATGTATGGCAGTTGCACTTCCCCTATTTACACTGGCGTGTTAAGTTATTGGTAATTTTGTACTTCTCATCTGATGACCAGTTAATGATTTCACCTTTCACAATCCTGCTTCTCTTTTTCATTTTGAGGTTTTTTAGAAACATGAAAATCTGGTTAAACAACAAAAAAAAAAAAAAAAAAAAAAAAAAGAAAGAAAAGAAAAGAAAAGAAAAAGATCTAAAACACTTGACCTAGTTCTCCTGTGTGGCTTGAAAGCACAGAGACATTTCCTCAAATAAGACAGAGGATGGAATAAATTGGAATTATAAAGCCCAGAAAAGATCAGGGATTGGCCTGATCTACATAAACTTGAGACTACATGCAGATTTTTGCTCAGAAGACGTTGATGGCTTTGCTCACTAGCTGTGAGCAGAAACACACACAGCACTGTACAATTGATGAACACGCGCCGGTAGAAGGAAGAGAAAGAAAGAGAAAAAAAGCCTTGCTTTTAAAAACCCTGACTTGATGTGCTAATGAGAATCACAGTCAAGAGCAAGATTTAAAGATAATATTAAAGAAAAAAAACACTCAGAAAATAGTCAACAAATTCCTCTACTAGGAAAGTCACTATTTGAATCTATGGGATTTAAAGGGGCTCAAGTAGAAAAACAGTATACTCTTTTGGAATAGATGGTAGAAGACCTAGAAGAAGAAGGCCTGTTCTCCTCCACTTATGTTCAATAAAAACTCTAGTATCTTCCATTCAAATTGAATATAAAAGTTGGAAAATGAGTTTCTCAAAGCGTGACTTTGTTTTACATTAGAAATCCAAAGTAATAACAGATATCAAGACAATTTATCTATGGCTTATTCAAAGGTTCTATTTTTTTTTTCTCCAAAGGAAGAGACTAGCAAGGAAAGACCCCTTATTTTTCATATTAATCAATTTGTCTGATTTGTTATTCCTGGGCTTTGTAAATACCATGATCGGCATAGAATTTAGAGCTGTATCCCAAATGCTGTTTATTTCTCTGATGCAATACGGCCTAAAGCATGAACTGTCAAGTTCAGGGGGAAGCCTGAGGTGTGCCAACCTGCCCTAACCATTGGCCCCAAGCTATTTCTGTGCCTCTTGAAGCTAATACACACCCTCCAGAAAGTACTCTGTCCCTGGCAGGGCAACACCCTTGGCAACTACAAACTCCCACTAAACCTCAACTAAAAATTCCAATACCACATCACTCTGATCAGCAAGTGGGTGGACAGCACATCCACCTGCGTGTGCACAGACTGGGAAAGAAACCTTTAAGTGCGTTTGTCACCCATTTGCGCTGATTTTCACCCCTTCGCAGATGGGGGAAGGCAATGCCCACAGTTGGAAGGGACTACCTGTGGATGTGCTTTCCGAGACTCTGTATCCGAGGACACGGATGACTCACCTGCTTCAGAGAAGTGTGCTCACAGGGACCACATCTCAGCACAGGTCAGGGTCTGCTCACACAGCGCATGTGCCTCCCCTGCGAGCCCAACTGTCCTGCAGGTATGCCATGCACTGCAAGAAGAGAGGCTCATGCCTCGAGTGTGAGATGTCAACAATGAAAGCAAAGCCAGGGCAGGCTTCAGCACAGCAGTAGGGAGTTTACAGGTGGGAAGAAGAGGAAAGAAAATGGCTGGTCTCCTTCCTTCTTGTACTGCCATCTTCTCTGACTCAGAGACAGGGAAGAAACAAAATGGTGTTCTCAAAGATACAACTCGGCGGACAGCCCCGCTTCCTGGATCCAGCCAGCACAAGTCCAGTGTCGCAGCATAACTGAACAATCACAGCCCCACTCTGCTGAGTGCTCCAAGAGCCAGGTGTCATCGGCTCTTTAAAACATCGTCTTTTTTAATCCTTAGCACAACCTGCAAGAGGCTCTCTGAGGACTAAAGAGGAGGAAATGGCGTGAAAGGGGCAGCAATGCTTGTCCCAGGGCTGGACTAGGCAGCACAGAAATTCCACTCACCAAGCCCTTTGCCCACACAGAATGCAGAAGTAGAATCCTTAGGATGACACAGTCCATGCAGCTGGTCTGAATGCAAGTTAATGATTAATGCCAGGGCAGCACAGAGTGGGCTCCTGCACGATCCCTTCAGAAATTCACACCTGGGGTCAGAGGGGTAAAGTGTACCTTTGGGTTCTCCTACCACTTTGGGAGACCTTAGGATTCCGGCAAAGAGGAAAAACAGGGTCAGTGGGACTTTAGAAGGAAAGATTGGGTTACCAGGAAAGGCCAAGTCAAGAGATAGGACAGTGTGGTCATATGGGGAGATTAAGAGAACCAGTCCTGGATGTGGGCCACCTGCACTTAGCTCTGTTGCTAACTGCTGGGCGACCTTGAGTCAGTGACTCAAGGTCACTGTGTTCCAGTTTCCTTGTCTATTCAATGGGGATGTGTTAGCCAGCTTTTTGTCTCTGGGACAAAATACCTAGGAAAAAAAATTTAGAGGAAGAAAGATTTATTTTTGGTTCATGGTTCCCAAGGTTTCATTCAGTCCATGGTCGGCTGGCTTCATTGCTTTGGGTTTGAGATAAGGTAGAATATCATGGCGGAAGGGCATGGTGGAGAAAATTTGCTCAGCTCACGGCAGCCAGGAAGCAGAAAGAAAAAGAGAAGGGAGAAAGGGGTGGAGGACAAGACATGTACTTGGAGGGCAAGCCACAGGGACCTACTTCCTTCAAATAAGTCATACCGCCTATAGTTTCCACCACCTCCTAATAATGCCATCCAATTATGGACTCATTAATGGGTTAATCCCAGTGATAGGGGTTAATAGCCCTCAAGATCTAATCACTCCCCAAGAGCCCCACCTCGGAACACTGCTGCGTTGTGGACCAGACCTTCAACACATGAGTCTTGCGGGGAACATTTCGGATCCAGATCATAACAGGATGATACCATCAGGGTTGCTGTGAGATCAAATGTTCTGACTTAAAACTAGAGGTCCTTATGAACTGTCAGCTGGTACCAGATTGGACAGGTACCATAACAACTGATTGAATGAGGACTGAGGATCTAAAATTTATGCAAACCATTTCATCTTCTGGCCTCTACAAGGTTCATCGAGCTCATTCAGCTGGGTTCCCCCAAGAGCTCTAAGACACGGACTCCTGGGAAGACAGTTTATAGGAGTAGGGATAGGACAAAGGGTTGGGAGAGACCAAGGAAGTAGAAGACGCATCCAGTAACTGAGTGTCACTGTGACTGGAGCCGAATCTTACAAGGACAGTGGAGGGAACCTAAACAACTGGGCTTCAGAACTGTCAGTAGAGGATGAGCGGGAAGAACAGATCTCTGCCAGCCCCTATCATTCGCCACTGAGGGGTCCTACCTCAGGGGGATGGCTAGCATCGGGGTGGGGTAAAAGGCAAGGCTCTCCTAGCTGAACCTTCAGGAAGCTTGCTCATTGCTAGGCTCTATGGAGGCTGTAGGCTAAGAAGATTTGCAGTGGCACATAAGCCGTCCAATAGGTTTACTCCATAAATACCTGATAAGCACCTGTGGAGACACAACAGAGAGCAAGACAGGCAAGGTGCTTGCTACTTCCTCCATTATCATGAAGGAAATGACAAGAGGTGAGCAAATAAAAAGGGACATTTTAGATATGGATAATGTACTTGGAAGAAAATGGAAGGGACTGGAAGACTTCCTTTAGATGTAAGGACAAGAATGGCCTTTCCCAGAAGGTGAAATTGCTGTTGAGGTTTGAATTACAAGAAGTCGTCGGCCATGGAATGCAAGGGGCACGTGCAAAGATCCTGAGGCACAAAATGGTTGGTGAGTTCTAGGAACAGCTGGGAAGCCAGCTTGAGAGGAAAAGAGGGAGGTACCGGAAAGCACGGAGACAGGAAGCAGGTGCAGGCAGAGGGCTGGGTCCTAGAGGACTGCAGAGGAAGCCACGGTCAAGAGCCTAGGTTTTATTCTGAGTATACTGAGAAGCCAGTAGGACATTTTCAGGTATGGGAATTACGTGATGTGGTTGCTGTGTGAGCAAGATTTGAAATAGGAAGAAGCAGGAACTACTGTTTTTATAGGTCAGGAATGGCAGACCATTGGCAATTTCATGCAGCTCTGCCTGATTCCAGTCCTGCTGGGCTGTCATTGAGAATGAGGGCACTGCCTTAAGGCTGGGGTGACTCTAACCACCAGGGGGTCTTCCAAGAGAGATCCATGGACACGGTCACTGAACCAAGGCAAAGGATCAGACTTTCCAGGTGGCTGCTGGCAGAGGCATGGCAGGAGTCTCACTCTGCCCCTGTGACCCACCAGCATGTCAGAAATGACTCCTCAGACACGGTTCCCCTTCTGCCACCTTCCTAGTTGTTGCATGACTCACACTCTGTTGACACAGAGCAAACCCTCTATGCACAACCCTGCCTGAGGGGGACCGTCTGCTTTACAGATGACATGACATGGTGGAGAATGGACCTGAGCAGTGCTCCTTCCTCCTGCATTCTAGCTTGCCTGCAAGAACGGAGACTCCTCAGGGTAAAGAGAGAGGTCTGCGTGAGAGGATGACCATGGGATGCGATGAGTGTATCTGTTCCGTGTAGAGACAAGGCTCCATCTGCACTATGACAGTCTTAGGATTTAAGGGAAACGCAGACTGGTCAATCCCCAAGCTTAAATTTAGCCCTTAGACCAGATTTGCACACATTCCTATTCCTACCCCAGCCACATTTTACTTAGGTGCCGGTGACAGTTCTGCAATGGTGTGAAGGTTATGCTTTAAAATAAGTGTAAGAATATGTCACAAGTTTATCTTTGGGCTGTGTAACTGTATCTAGTGTCCAGTGTTCCTTATGCATTTTTTAGACATTTCAAGAGAGGACCCCACTCTTAATTTCAAAAACCTTGATGCTATTGTACAATTTTCATTTGGGGCTATTATCCTTGAAGTACAAAGTGGGGACAGCACCTGTTCTACTCCTTAGCCACATGGGGACTTTTATGGAGAAATCCTATTGAGGAGAGACCCGAGGCTTCATTGCAAATCAGATCCTACATGAGTCATTATTGATTATTAGCCAGTAGAGCACTGTATTTGGGATAAAAATTTTTTTGAAGGAAAGGTAAAAGCTTTTGTCTTTGAATCTATTAGAAACTAGTTACTGAGGGCCCTTGGGGCTTCTCGGAGCCGTTCTTAATTTATTCTTTCCAAGATATGTTGGCTGTGTTAACATTGGTCAATCATCTTGCGTAGTAAAATAGGCCACTGACCTGAAATAAAGTGCTTAAAATAAGTAAATTCCATTAAAAAAAAAGAAACCCCTAAGACATTTCACTGTCTCCCCAGAGCTGAGTTCTGCAAAACTAAACCAAAAATCAAGTCCTATTCAAGTACATCGAAGATGTGGGTTTTTTTTTTTTTTTTTTTTTAAGGGAAAAATTATCCCAACCCCCAAATAATCATGTTAAAGTAAACCTAGAGGCAGCTTTAATCAAAATGTGGGCAGGTCTTTTTACTCTACCTGCTTTCCAAGGGGAATGTGAGACATCCTCCTGGCAGCAGAGGGTCCTAGACCTCAGGGCACAGGAGGTCAACACCAGTAGCCACTTGAAGAATTCCATCTTAGTTTTGGCCACATTAAAAAAAAAAATATAATGAATGGGTTCTTGTGCCAGTAGAGACCTACACAAGTAATTTCTAATACTCCCTGGTAGTATTTCCATTCTCTACATCATCCCTGATAAACAAGAGAAGATCATAGGATAAGCAAAGTGGAAATGACTTTCTCCCTGCTTCTTGACTCAACCGTGACAGCCCACAATACAATGTAAAGGCATTTATATTAAATAGTTCCCTTTTAATTATTCATCAAAATGAGGAAATTTTTTTGTGTGTGAATAGTTGAACATCAAATAGGAATAGAATGTTTGCCTCAAATATTTCTGATACTGAGGAATATTCCACTTTATTCAAGCCTAAACTATCAATCAAACTAACAAACCCCAAAGCCCCCTTTTTAATGATCAAGAGAGAAAAGGTCACTTCCTAGATGGGGGGAAAAAAATCACAAGTAGTGATCTGAAGGGTAAGGGTTTGGAGTGGTGATTTAAAAAAAAAAAATTCCTCTTAAGTGAATTTCAAGAGCACGGCAGGAATGCATACTCTTGGGGGTTGCTGTTTAATGAATGTGTGTTTGTGTGTATGTATTTTGTAGGAACACAATAGAATTCAGACCATCAGGAAAAGCTCATACACACCATAATCCTCCCCAGGGACTTCGCATCAACACCACCTACAATAAACAAAAGGCCACATAGAGATAGTACCACTGGTGGGGAGGGTGGGGTTCTACTAGCTGCTCACTGTACATGCACAGAATCTCTGCAGAGGGGGCGTGAACCCAGTCTCACTCTCATTTCTCTCCCCCCGCCCCAGCCCTATTTCTTAGGGTCTGTGTGGAGTTCCTGCTATCCTTGAGACCTCCCAAAGATCTAGGTAGTCCTGCTTACCACATTCAAGGTATCACCACTGCATGAAGTCGTCACCTGGTCTGCCCACGTGTGATGTTCCCAGACAAAGGTAACGTGCCTTCCACCCGACAGGCACAAAGACACAAAACACTCCACGGCTCTGTGCCCGGCTTCTCCCCACAAGCTTAACAATCATGCTGCCCCTCATACCGACTCTTTTTTTTTTTTTTTTGCTTTTTAAAAAAATCTGTCCTTACACTATATGCATCGAATCAATTCTGTGATGACTTTTCAGCTGACCATAAAGGCATTTCAAAAATGTTTGTAGTAAATACACCAATAAAAAAAAACACCACACGTTGCCTAGTCAATGTTCTGCCTTCTTGTTTTCACTCAATCACGACAACGTGAATGTGAGGCCACAGGGAAACGCTTGTTTGAGAACTGAAGCAAAAGAAAAGCGTTTTTCGCCCTTTTTCTTGCTGGTTACTTATAAGTTATCGATCCGGGGTGTTTTCTCTCTCACTCCTTCTCATAGAAGCAGACGCTTCATTATTCCCACCCTAATGGCTGTCATTTCTACCCACAGAGCAAATCACACGTGTACATATGCATAATATGTTCATCTATTTCATATACCATGTAAATGCAGAATATACTAAAAATGTAGTGGGATCATTTTTAAAAAGTGATGGAAACATATAAAATAGGATATACAATAAGCTTACAGAAAACATAAGCCCAGCAAATGCCATCCGGGTTTAATTCATTCTTCTATAGTCCTTCCTGTTAACATATTAAATATATAATTTTGAAGGAGTTTAAAATCAGAGTGGTATTCTGTGTAGTAAAATTTCTACTTTTGTGAGAGCATCTATTTCCATAAAGGAAATTCATAATGATTTAATTTGTTGACAATAAAAACATCTTTTGTTAGAAGCACATTTTACATCAATTAGAACCGGTGGGGTTGAGCCAGGCTTTTAAAATATCAAGACTAAAAATAGGTTTATTAGGATCTGTAAAGATATTTCTGCTAAGTGTTCACTGGCTTAAAAATATCTTTAAAAAATAACTTAAATAATTTGGCTGAGGGGTTCATAAGCACGTATTGACCCCACAGGCTGTGATTTCCTGCACGACAGAATATCTCTACCAAATTAAGTAACATAATCCAGGTCAAGTTTATAGGCATAATAGAGTTCTTGAAAATATAAGAGACTGTGAGATAATTTTTCTTGAAATGATGGGGTTCTGGATGGATGAGTAGAAGGGTGGGGGCATAGGAAAGTGAAAAGTCAAGTTGAAGAATAAAATAAGTGGAGAGAAAAAACAATTGAAGTTATGTTTCCCGGTCACCTCAGGTAGCATCCTTTGTAATGGAAAAAAAAAAAAAAAAGCAACATTTATTTTTATGTACCTTGATGGAAATAAGTCAGTGACTGTTCCACAGACACATCCATCCTAGAATCATCCCTAAACTGAAACGCCACACAATCTTTACACCACATCCCACTAGCTGCTGTCAAATGTTGGTTTATTAAAAAAACAACAAAACAAACAAACAAACAAAAAAACACTATGCTTTTTTTTTTTTTTTTTAGTTCAGTGATTTCTCTGGAAGAAAGATATGCCATTCCTAATGAGCTCTCCATAAAACAAAAGTCAGTGGTCACTAGGCTAGAAAATGAAGGGGTGGGGGGTGGCACAAACAACCTTTGTCTTTCATCCCTAGCAAAGAACATGCCTGGGAAGGGCAGACGGCTCCCATGAATTCAGGACTGCTTAATTACTAAAATAAAACACACTTTATATATAAATCAATAAATCAGCCTGTAATGGCAAGAAGGGCAGCCGGCTACGAGACAAAATGAATATGCATGGGCACCACCTCCTCATCCAGCCTCTGCCTGGGCTGTATCACAAAATCCGAAAGGACAGTTCCAGCAAGGAGCCGCCAATGCCCGGAGAGAAACGACAAGTAATTTGCCCACTGGAGAAAATGCCTTGCAAAGTAGTCAGGGGAGGGCGCAGGAGCTCTGGTGCGAGCGCGACCCCTCACCTTGGGCAAGGGGAGGAGCAGGCAGCGGGCAGCAGGCTCAGTCCCCTGGCCCGGTGCGCACCGGGCTGAGCTGCCGCTGTCACAGGCCAGCCGAGGCACCCCGGGGAGCGCGACTACACTCCTCTACTTACCCTGTCCGCGCGCGTTATTAATAGATGTTAATGGCTCCGTTAGATCGAGGAGAAACCTCTTTCTTTTTTTGCCATGTGGAAATCCCAAGTTAAAAAAAAATCCCGAAGCAGCAGTGGGCTCCCTGGTACCGAGATGCCAGTCCGCACCGCCCCTAACCACCGCTCGCTTCTCACCAGCCCCCAACTTGCGGCAGCGGGGGCCAAAATCAATCCGACGCCGGGAGCGCTCGGGCGCGCAGGCAGACAAAGACTTCCTACCCCGGGCAGGGCCGAGTCTGGCTTTGCTTTGAAAAGCGGTAACCTGCGAGTGGCATGAAGAGAAAGGGTTCCCGTGCACTGTTTCCTTTAGAGATTTCTTTGATGAGACCTATGATAGTTTAATCCTGACACTGTCCCAGCCACCATGGGACGAGTATGCCCCAGGAGTCTCCAAAAAAAAAAAAAAAAAAAAAACCAATCCTAAGCCTTGTGAGAAACCAGAAAGCACCTAGCAGCCTCCTACCTCGCCCCCAACCCCCTCACCAGTTTTTGTTTTTGTTTTTTTCTTGACAAATCCACTCTTTGGGGCATCAGTCCCAAAAGACCTTTCCACCTTGCTGCTATAGAACAGCCTTCAAAAGCCCCTAGTGTTTGGGAAGGAGGCAGGGAGGGAGAAAGGGAAGGAAGGAGGGGCAAGGAAAGAAGGAAAAGAGGGGAAAGCAAGAGTAGAGGGAAGGTTTAGTCCATTCCAAGGTGTCAACTCTTGCTGCTTTAGGTCCCAAGACAAACTTACTCAATTGGGGTAGGGGGGAGTCTTGAGCCAGGAGATCTGGTCTGAACACACTTTAGCAGGAAAAATACAGCCTCTGTGGTGCTGCTGGGCTAATCAGTCATTTAACCCTCTGGATGGGCCCAGACTATCTAGATTTGTCATGAACCAAGCACCCAGTAAGGCCTGCCATGTCACAGAGTTTTATGGAAAATCCAGCTATTTGCTGGAAAAGTATATACTCAACTCTGTTAATGAAGAGCATACTAATTCTGGACTCTGATGAATGAATCTGAGCTCTGCCTGGGTAGGTGAAGAGCTGACTTCCAACTTTCTTGCCACTGGGGTTTTTCCACCCTTGTCAGAGAGAGCCCCCTACTCCTGAGCTAACTGCCTTTGTTTCTTCAATATGTCTTCCAGCTGTGGGTCCAAGGATTGTGTGTTAAGGGCCTTTGTAGTTAACATGTCCCGTTCAATCTGCCTGTTGTGAATGTTTATGGTTTAAATGACCTTTTTCTATTTCTTACTATTCATTCCTAACAATGTATAGGAAGTAATAAAACACCATTAATACAATTACTATTTTTCAATAAGTCAGATTGGCTTTCTTGGCCTGATTCCCAATCAGTAAGAATCAATGGTTCGATAACCATAGAAGCTGCTATTGAAAATACAAGAGAAAAATTGGGAATTTCACTAGAACCTTAGAATTTCACGTGCCCAATTCTTCACACTTTTGCTCTTCCCCTTTCATGAGCACCACGCAGAAGGACAGGATAAAATGTGATGAAGTTTCAAGATAAAGGATATTTGTAGAGAGATAAAGGATATTTGTAGCTTTACAATAGCTAATGTGCTTTCTCTTTTTTTTTAAAAAAAATTGGTTTTTAATGAGCAGCTATAAAAGTTCAACAACAAGCTATTAACCACTTCAAGGTCTGCTTTATGAGAAATGTGATCTGCCTGCACACCCCAGAACCCTGCAAATTCCAGTAAACTAGGGGTAAAACAGTTTTAAAAATAAATCAATATGCTTAGGAAATTGCACTGGGGCAGGAAAGTGCTGGAAGGTCAGGGTGGTGGGGAGAGCAAAACAGATCGTGATTCACCTTCCTCTAAGCAGCTAAAGAGCTGCAGCTGTTTTCTTGCATTTACCAAAAGAATGAAAAATGTCATTAGTTCTTTCAAGACAAATGCAAGCAACTGGCTTTGTTGCTGTTTCTCCCTCCCTCCTTCCCTCCCTCCCTCCCTCCGCAGCTTTAGAGAAAGGCAGCGGTGAGACTGTAGCAGCGATGGAATCACAGGGTCTGGCTACATTAGCAGAATCACAGACAGCACTAGGGTGATGTCTCCGCTCTCCAGCTCTCTAATTATTTACCCAGATCAGCCTGACTGCTGGAAAATCAGCTCTCTCCAGGAGGTAACCGAGCTGAAAGGTTCTTTTCACTGAGAAATGATGGGCTGGTGGCTGGCATCTAGCCTGCAGGCCGGTGAGCCCTCGTGGGCAGTGTCTGAAATAAATACCCAGGACCACACCATTTTCCTCATTCATTCCCAGGCAAGCATCCGCCAGTTTAAGAAAATGAGGCAAGAAGAGAATACCTGAGCTTCCGAGAACACACACAGATTGAGCCCCCTAGAAGTCACTGTTCTTAAAATTAATTTTGTCAAATGAGGAAAGGAAACGTGCTGTGATGGTGGGTGTTTTATAGCTGGAGCATCCGTTTACAGTCCCTATACGCAAACAAAGCAGATTGCTTCATTGTCCTCACTTATGGGTGCTGTTTTCTCCTGTGGGTCTACTGTGCTGTTTTCTACTGTGGGTCCAAGAATGTTCAGGAAACATTGACATTCAAATTTAACGGAGCTCCTACAAAAACAGAAAGCCACCAGCAGTGTCAGCTCACAAGCTCTCCCAAAGCTTGAAGTCACTCCCTGGAACCCCACAGAAGAAAACATTCAGAAAAATCAATTTCAATCAATCAATATTATTTAGATTTGTCCGGTTTTTTTTTCAAGAGCTTTTCTAGAGGCAATGCTTCATTTAAATGCTTTTCACTTTCTTATTGCTTTCCTAGGACTGCAAAAGAATTGTCACACAAATACAAATTTTTAATTTATCCGGCCCAGAATGGGACAAATCACCTTCAGATTCCTTTATTTCTCACTACTCAGAGACAAATGAACATGGCGACATGGCAGCCGGCGGGGGATCTGTCGCGAATGTGTTGGTGGGGTATGCATACTGCCACCAAGAAATGACAAGGTTCACCCATAGGTATGCAGAGACGATGTGTGTATTTTTAGATGGCATTTTCGATGATGCTGTGCTTATTCTAACATTAAAATCAATTTGTATTCTCTACATATGCAGCCACCTCTTAATAGTACATCTGAGAATTCTCTTTCCTGCATCCCAGTCAGGACTGGAATTCTAAATCTATCCTGGTTGATTAGTTTGCTGATTTTTAAAAACAAATTTCTCTTTTTTAAAAATTCCTCTTTTGGGGGGCAACTGACAATCCAACTTTGAGCGTGAAAGGCTGCGGAATTTTATTCCTGCATTCCACATCTAAACAAAGTATTTCCTTCAAGTGTGATGGGCATTGGTAACATATTAATCAAATTTCTCTCATGAAATGTTGGCATCTATATTATGGCATCTATATTCAAGGGAAAGGCTCAATAAATTCATTATTTAGGAACGACTATGGATTTGCCAAGTCTCTATCAAGCTTCTTACTAGACACGACAGGAGCATTTCCAGAATTCCACCAAAGTATCAACAGATTAAATAGAATTTTGAAGGGAGTATAAATTTTATCTGGTGAGGCTATGGGGGTCACCACATTTCCAGTATAAAAACCACTGCTGCCCATCTGTCTTGTGATGCCATTTAAAATATGGAGAAATTCATTTTAATAGGAGGGGAGGAAAAAAAAAACTCACCACATCTCATATTAGCAAATTGCTTTACAGGAAAAAAAAAGTAGAATTCATATTAAATTAAAACTCATTGGGAGAACAAATATTATAATTTCCTGTTTTATATTTTTGAAAGTTAAATAGAATGTAGAGGAACTTCCCATTTCTATAGGGAGGTGAAGATCTTACCATTCTCATAGCCATTACACACAAGGCGGGCAACAGTTTTCAAATTTAAAATTTTTTCATCCTCTGTGGGAAAATGTTTGTTGTAGTGATTATGGTTAAAACAAAAAAAAACCTCTTAGGATGTTGGGGACGTTTCACTGCTCCTAGGATTTGCAGCTGTGTAAACATTTTGAGATTTCAGTCTCTGCTGCGCCTGCCTTTATTCAGACCAAAACCTCTGTTGTGTCCACCTGAATGCAGGACAGGCTCTGCATGTTCCTTTCTGGGCTTAATCATCCCCAAGCTAGGGCTCTTCTCTTTCTTTTTTCATAAAACAGGCCACAATACAAAATTATTGTAGCATTGGTCTATATATACCAATACAGGCAGAATCACCTGGCATGAAAGAGTTCCTGAATCCAGTTTATGATCAACTTGGCTAGGAAATTAGGAATGATGAGTTAGGGCAGTTGACTATGGGGGGACGGTGCTATGAATGTCATCTCGGGGAATCCTGGGGTACAGTGGGATGCTTGGGGCAACCTGTCTGCCAGTCCATGCCCTGTGCTCCCTACCACCCCCCCCCCCCGCAGATGCCCTTGGATGCTCATTTTTCTTATCATGACATTGATGCTTATTGGCTGGGCGCAATCCCTGTTCCCCTGGAGGCAGTCCAGTTGAACCAGGAGTGCTCCATGAGTCTCTCACGAGGAGTCACACAACGAAATTATTATAAAACCAACACTACTGTATAGGTTTATAGGATCAGCATGGTTTCAGCCCTTGAAGTATTGGCATTTGGGAAAAATAACAAAACACAACAGACCAAACATGGTTGACATCTGTGGCGCTATAGCAAGTGATGGTAGGTGACAGTTCTATTTTGCAGAAGAGGCAAAGTGACAAGAAGGAGGTGACCCAACAAGCTACTGTCCCTGTCCAGGATTAGATCTGATTTCAGGGTATTCCTTGAGCACTTGAAGTTCAAAATGAGATTATTCTGTGGCTTCTTTCAGAAACAAAGATGGACTTCCATGGGGCCCCTTGCCACACTCTACCATCCTTCAACCCTAATGTACCCTAAAAGTCACCACTGTCCCTTGCTTGGGCTAGAACTGTCTGCTTGAGGAGTACTGCATTACTCTCCCCTCCCCCCAAGAGTTGGTTAAGGTGACCCCTGTGTAGTGTCCCTCCCGTGGAATGCCATCTGTGTGGAGAGAACAGAACCCAAATCAGCATGACCCATATTAGCATCTAGAACTGGACCTCCTCAGGAACCAGAATCAAGACTCTAGGGTTATGACCGGTCTCAAGAGGAGGGAGAGGCCTAGGAACCACCTTCTTACCCATGGCTCCTGGGGCTGGGGAAAGGCTGAAAGGTGCAATTTTTGTCCCTTTTTAATTTCCTATTTTTCCTTTATTGAAAGGGGGGTCTCACAATGCTGCCCAAACTGGCCTTGAACTCCTGGGTTCAAGTGATCCTCCGCCTCAGCCTCCAGAGTAGCTGGGACTGCAGGTCTGCCCCATACCCACCTTCCTTTTTTTCCAAAGACTCAAAATTTCTCCTGTAGCTCCTGTTAGAGCTACAAGGTCAAGGGTTTGACTTGGCTTGGAGGCGAGGCTGCAATGAAAAGCTACAGCTCAGGAGAATGCAAGGGCTTATGCGGTTGCATGCCTGGGACAGACCTGGGATGCTTTTGTGGTACTGGTTTTTTTTTTTCTCTTCTTGGCCTGCCCCTGGAGGTGTGCTCAGGGAGCTGGACTAGGCTCAGATGGCTGGGCTCCACTGGGAAGGGAAGAGCATCAACGCATGCACTTGCCAGCCTTGGGGAGGCAAGCTGGCAGACAGCAGGGGGCAAGGAGAGCTAAGGGGAGGGAGTGGTGAACTGGGGCTGGGGAACAGGAAGCTCACTGTGACTGTGAACATGGCACTCGCCAAGCACCTATCAGTGGTAGGATCAGCGCCTGAGCATTTCTGCTACCTGAAAGGCTCCCAGGCACTGTGGCCAGAAGAGTGGCCAGCTCAGCTCCAGCCAAAACTGCACCAGGTGCTGCTGCCTGGGGGTGAACATTGGCCAGTGCGGCCGCCACCCATGATGCGCTCACCTATGTGGGCGCAGCACATTTTATGGCATCCTTCTGGTCAACCTCGGGAAGCAGATGACCTGACAGTCACTCAATGGATGAGAAGCTGAAGCTCAGAGAGGCTAGGGAACTGACCCAGGCCACAGGGCCACTGAGTAGTACAGCTAGAATCCTGACACCAAGCCACCTAGCCTCATGGCCAATAGTCATGAGAATTCTAACAGTTGTTTTCTGATTTCTTTGGCCTTTCTCCATGGACTGCATCTCACTTTCCACCACCATTTATAATCTTTCTGTCCAGCCTGCTTCTCACAGCTGTCCCCAACACAATCTCCATTCCACCTCCTTGGCCTCAGCTGTACAACTTACATCTCAAAGCCCCCAGATACTGATGCTGACACTGTCAGGGGCCATCCCTGTGGGGCTGTTGGAAGACTTCAGGCTGTGGTCCCTTCCACCTGCACCATTGTCTTACAGATATCTGAGTGTGAACAACACCCAGCCTGGGGCTCAGACCCTGTGAGCCCTTTTCTGAGCAACCTCCTTCTAGACAGATCCAGACTTTGGGTAAAAGCTGTCCACCTAGCACATAAGACCATCATCATTTCTGAACCCTCCTGTCTGTGGGACCCCATCTTGCCTGTGATCTGGAGGTAAGGAATGTCATATTAAGGGACACAGGGCTTGGGCACTTGCACTTCCTAGGTGGTTTGTCAGCATGGGCTTGGCTAATGGAGCCGCCCTGCAGAGGACAGGACAATGGCCAACTTCCCTGAGTCTCCATTTCCTCATCAGTTAGCTGTTCCCCACAAAACCGTGACAGAGATGAACTGAGATAATACGTTAGAAATCTCCTGGCTCCAAAGGTCCTCAGCGATTCACTGTTATTCCTCCGTTCCTCACCCAGCATGTCACTGGCCAGGAGCTTATCCAAAGTTACTGTCCTTTTCCTGGTGACCTCTGTGCTCACCAGAAGCCTGGGGGAGCTCCTGGCTGGTCCTCAGAGGCAGAAATGGCAGGTGGGTGGGTCTGGGGATACTTCTTTCCTTAACCCCCTGTACCTGCCCAGTAACCACCAATAGATACTCCACAAATGGGTTCTCAGCCCTCTCTCTGTCTTGACATCCTTTCAGGTTTCTCTCCCCACCCCTGAGCCATGGCTATAATGGATGCTAAGTGCTAGGATACAGAGGAGACAAAAGGTGCCCGGGTTGACATCAGGGTTGGGGCTTACACAATCATCTGCCTGGGATTCCTGGTTCCTGGCATACAGGTAAGAATTCCAGTCCCCTGAAACAGATACATCCTGGCCACCACGAGGTTAAGAATATCCCCCACAGGGGAGCTGCTGGAGACTGCAGGATTGGGTGGGTCCCTAAACCACTCCCCCTGTTGTGAGCCCTGGGGCTACCTCTGCTTTGTGGAATCTGGATACAGCTCAGCGAGCGCTGGGGGGAAACTCCACTACCCAGCTGGCCACAGAGGCCCAGGCCAGTGTGGGAGCTCCAGAGGAGCTTTCTTCAAAGGGACGAGAGTCCGAGAGTCCTGTCGGCAGGTGCTGTTCAAAAGGACAGGGGTGTACACAATGCCAGGTGGAGAAAGCCCTCCCCCACACCTGCCAGGCGTGCAATCAAAGGCAAAAGCAATGCAGAAAGAGCAGGCACACAAGAATGGAACTGCTCGGAGAGGACCAGTCCAGCTGCCAGAACTGGGGCTGATTCCTGTCCTAATCTCATTCATCAGGAAGCAACAGCACATTGAGAAAAAGCAAACGGAAGACAGCTCAGACCCTGCGTGGAGCTCAGCATGGCATAAATAAATTAAATAAACAATCAATCACATCATCTCCCTGAATCCTGAGATGTGGCTGACAGGGACTTCTTCTGATTCTAGATGGGCACCTCACTACAACTGTCAGCCATCTCTGTCTACTCCATCTCTGTCTATTTGTTGGATAGAAAATACTCCCAGCCATTTGTTCTGAATAGCCCTTTCCAGAAACCAGCCTGTTATTTGGCGCTGACAATACTGAGTACCTACTGTGTGCCAAGCACATTTCTCAGGATGCTCCATAAGCACATGGCTCATTTGGTCCCCACAATGACCCTATGTGGCAGTATCATTATTTTACAGACTCAGAAATGGATGCACAAAGGCCTACAGCAGCAAGCAAGTCCCAGAGCCAGGATTTGAACCCAGGACATCTAGATTCAAGTGTATGCTCCACTGTGCTCTTGAACAGGCTCAGGAACTCAGCCCTCTATAGAAGTTTTCACCTACTCATAACACCCTCCTCTCCCTTTCCAAACCTGTGTCTGTCTGCCATGATTTCTCATCTTGCTAACATGGATACGAGGTGTCAGGGATTCGAGGATGACAGTATTGTGTCCCCCTAAGTGTGAGCCTGCTTCCCCACTCCCTGGGCCCTTCTCCAGCAAAGGTATGGGTTATCCTGGGATGTAAAGCTTGATTATTGTCTGGGGTCAAAAACCAAAAAACTCATGATGCAGACTCCATGAGGCCCATCTCTAGAGGTGAAGGCCTATGGCTTCCTATTTTATAGAGGTGTACCGGATATTCAAACAAAAATAATTCTGAAAGTCTCCAACACACTTTTTTAAAAAAATTATCTGCAGAGGCAGACATATGCCATTGTGAAGGAGGTTGGGTTTTTTCTTTTAATGGGAATAAAACCTTAAGGGGAAAAAAACGCGGAGGAAGTGACTCACTGATAAGGCAGTGGGCCTCAGGAACCACATGGACAGACGGTGGAGGCCTGGAGGCTCCGCTGGGAGGAGGCAGTAGGAAATGAGACCCAGAGCACACCAAGCCTCAGATGGGATCCTTCTTTTTCTTCTTCCACAGCTCATGACTCAGAAACACCTGGAGAGGTGGGGTGAGAGGGGCCAGAAGTCCGGACTGAGGCAGCTTGAATGAAGCCTAGGTCTCTGAGGGCAGGACAGTAAAAGACCTGGCTCTACCTCTTTCTGGCTGTGTGACCCGAGCCATCAGGTTGCCCTCTCGGAAACAGTTTCTTCGTTTGCAAAAGTGGTGATAATGGTACTCACTGCATGGGGGGTTTTGAAGATAAAATAAAAACATCCACCTTAAGGGCTGAGCTGGGGAAATGCTACAAAGTGACGACGGTTAAGAGCAGCAGAGAGAATGAACGGTGGTGGTGGGAGATGCCAACAATTCCCTCCGTCCTGGATCATGATGCTTGAGGACTAGGCGGTCAATTTGGGACCAGTCTTAATATACAGAGCACACTCCTGGACATTTCTAATTCAAAATGGCCCTAAGCTTGAGCCAGCTGTAGGTCATAACCCTGACCTGCCTAGAGACTCTGACCCTGATCACCCCTACCTACCCACCCCTACCTGCCCACTGGTTCCTCAGGGCAGACATGGGAGGCCAGAAGACGTGACCTGGCTTGGTAGAGCAGAGGATGGGCACAGGGATGGCTTCCTGGCAGCTTTACAACCCCCTGGAGGTTAGACTATCTCTAAAAACCATACTGGGTCTGTGCCCACAACTCCATTAGGCCAAGGTGTCTGTATGAAAAGTTCACGACTGCTCCTCCCGAGCTGATGGAGTGTGGGGCTCTCTGTTCCAATATGGTAACTAAATCATTAATGAACCCAGGCATCCCTCAGATTCACAGGACTCGGTGAGAATGGCTTCCCACTGGCCACACTGACCTTCTGTGGAGGTTCTGGGGCTAGGTTGGGCCTGTCACTGGCCTGCCATCATGAAGTGGTTCCCCACCTCCCCCCAACCCACTGATTCAATGACAGAGGCACTGCCAGCCAGAGTGACCCTGCCACCCACCCATGTCAGCATGCACTCCACTGCCCACTCAGCAAATCTCAGGCCACAGTGCTGCCTGGGGACAATGAATCCTCAGTGTGCTTTAAATCCAATGACCAAACACCCTTCTTAGAGCATTGCTTCTCGATCATCCTCAAGTACAGTACCTTCTATAAATAAGATACAAATGGTGCTAATGTGGACGATTCGGCCATTCTGGTGCATGAAAGGCCTCCTCTGTGTGAGCCTGTTGTGAATTGTTCTTTTTCAGTGGCTTAATTGTCAGACCCAAGACTGAGAGCAAAGCAGGGAAGAGCCATTCTTCTACCGGAAGGTGCTGGCCGTGTTCGTGAGGAGGCGGTCACATGGGGGCCACCCAGTGTTGTCCACTTCCTCGCGGGGTCTGAGGCTGCTGAGGGTCAGGGCCCGGGAAGGTGGTATACAAAGGTCCCTGTGCTCCTGGTTCTGGGAGGAGCTATGGCAGCAAGGACATCTGAGCCAGGGAGGAAGACTGACCATGGCCCTCAAAGTTGCCAAAGGGAGTCTTGGCTGAGGAAAGAGTCTGGAATGTACAGTCCCTGTCCCTTTCATAGCCATAGCACACTGGGGCTCTACAGATGTCTCCCCTCTGGAATCAGTGCTCCTTTCCCACTGGAGATGGCAAAACCTGTCAGCATGCTGACTCCGAGCCCCAGCCCTGTGTCCCCTCACCAGACCACAGGCACTGTAGCAGGGCTCTCAGATGACACTGTCCCAGGAGCCATGCCCAGACCCTGCCAGCCTAGAGAAGGCTTCCAGAAAGAGGCAGAATGAGGGAGGCAGCCATAGGTGCCCCACCTGGCGACTGCAGTGCTGGGGATGGAATCTAAGGATCTGCACAGGGCAGAGCAGGCCCAAGAAGAGGCACTAAGGTCCTTGCCTGCCCCACCTCCATCTCCACCCCACACTAAAATACTTGACATACTTGTGGTTCCTGCATAAGCACTGCCCTCTCCCCCTCCCTCCCTCTGCATACACAGCTTCCAAGGCTGCTGCTGCTGCCTCCTCCTCCTCCTCCTCTTCTTCTTCTTCTTCCTCCACTGAGCTCTGCAAGCTGCTCCAACCTGGCTGGCAGGATGAGGCCCTCAGCACCCTGGATCAACCCCCTCTACCAACTAGCTTCTACCCTTTCCCTCCAGGGGAAACAGGAGAGCTGAGCCAGTGGCCTTCATCTCCAAGCACTTGTCCAGAGCAAGAGCTGGGTTCTTGCCACATTCCCTGGGGAGGCTTTGAGGCTCTGCCCCCGCCCCTGCAGTCTGAGGCCCCCCTCAAAGCAGCAGTAGACAAAGACAGAGGACCCCTGGGGACAGCCAGGATGGCTCAGAATAGAGGTACTGGGCCAGCTGCACTGTTCTTCATGACTTGTCAACAGCTAACCTGCCATGCTGAGACTAGAAGGGGAGAGGGCAATGGCAAGAGGGTACAGTATTAGTGCAGCAGCTGTGTCTCCAAGTCCTCATTTCTTCGTACAAGGGGAAGAGGAAAACATTTTTCCAAAAGTACCACCAAAGCAAGGTGAGGTCACTTTGTGAATGCAGGCACCAGGTACAAGGGAGCAGCTTGAACGGCAATGGTAAGAGATGACTGCAGGAAGGGCAAGCTTCACCACAGGGACTGTGCGGGACTGTGCTGGTGCATGCATGTGTGCACCTGCGTGTGTGTGTATGCACTGGACAGGGGTAGCGAGGGGAACAGCAGCAACAGGTTGGGGCCCAATGGGGAGGCCTAGCACATCCACACTCAGGAGAAAACCAAAGGCCTCTGTCACTACTAAGAGCATTCAGTCAAAAACAAATGCCACAGGCGGCCTCGGTGGGAGAGTGATGTCCAGAAAGCCTCTGCAAAGACCCTGTCCTAAGAGCCGAGGGGGAAGGAGTGACCAACCACGACTCCTGCCTGCAGGGTGGAACTGGAGACTAAGAATGAGGCACTGTGTGGCAGTGCCTGCGTGTGAGCCAGGAGAATTGAGGAATGAGAGCCAAGGGAGAGGGGTACAGAAGAGGGTGTGGGTCTTGGGAATGGGGATAGGGACAAAGCCATCAGAGAAGCTTTTGTGGGGTGACTAGCAAGATCAGCAGATGTACAGAAAGAAGGCAGGTTCAACTGGGCCAGTTACCCCGGCCTGGGCTGCAGGGCACAGTGGGCCCCTGTGGGCAGTCTGAGCCTGTGGGAAGACATGACAAGATGAGAAGCAGGTCTGGGCAGATGACAAGAGAGATGCACCACCCTGACCTCAGCAGACAGCCTTCTGAGCTTTCAGTGGTACGCTTCGGCAGCTGGGGAAGGATGGCGAGAGAGAGTAGTGACAGAAGAGGCAGAGCCCACCTCTGACCATTTTAAAACAGCCCAGGCACATGTTGGCCCAAATGACATCAGCAGCACAGTGACTAGGGAAACGGGGGACCCTGGGGTGGAGGGAGTAGGACAAAGGGACCAAATTGGACTGTGGGAGGAAGAGCACCTGAGTCTTGAACCCAGCTTCCAGGAAGAAGCATGGCATGGGGCAGGGCACTGGACTCAGGTGTGCCCGCACTAAAAGAAATGCCCAGGGAGACCCAGGCATAGGGGTCACTGTCCCAATGGGCTGAGTAGACATGATGAGACAGCAAAGGAAGCAGAAAAGAAGAGTAGGGCCAAGGACACTGAAACACAGCACCACGCCCAGGAGAGCCGATGTATCCTTGGTGCCCAACAAATGCAGACAAGCTACAGGGGCAGGTGTGGGTGCTCATCTCAGCCAGAATGCTTACTGTGCACCCTAAAACTTTTCAGTTGGCATAGCCATGCACAGTCTGTGCAGAGTTCCCTAGGGAACCCTTAATATCTGTCCATGCCCAGGCCCTTCCCGGAAATTCTGATTCCAGGCTGGAGTGGGACCCTGGTATCAGCATGCTTAGAAAGCCTGCAAATGGCTGTCTCTAAGAAGGCAGAGTTGAGAGAACTGAGAGAAATGTTCAAATTCTACAAATGAGAGGTGGAGGGCGGGGGGGGGCAGGCGAGGAGGAATTAGTTTCTGACTCATTTATTCTAAAGGCTCTCTGGGGTGATTTTGAGGCAGGTCAGTTTGGAGGGCCATGGTTCTCAGGGGAAATGGTGAGGTGTAGGCTGTGAACTTCCCGAGGACAGTGGCCTGACTGTCTTCTATGCTCAGTGTCTGCCTCTCCTTGCACAGACCTAAGGCCCCTATGTGTGCTGGGCAGTACGGGCAGGACAAAGGTGTGGTCACAGCTACAGGGCATGTTTCCCCCCTTTCCCTCCTTTCACATCTATTTTTAAAATCTTAGGATGGGGGAGGGTGGGCAGAAGAAACCAAGCTCCATCAGGAATAAGTTCACTCACTCGCCTGAGGATGCTGATGTCCCTGAAGGCTCTAGAAGCTTCAGGGTCAATTCAAAGTCAGGAGATTCTATGTTGATAGGGAAAGATTCAGCAGTTTCAGTAAGAGGTCAGTGTCTGCAGGTGAGTTAATGGTTGAAACCTCTTCTTCGTTGGTCTTGTCCTAACCAAGACTTTTTTAAAGCACAAGCATGGGGTAATATTCTTTTAGACCCAGGGGTCTTCATGCAAGTCAGATGATAAGACTCGCCATGAACAAAAATGGTGTGAGGTGCAAAAGGAAACCAGAACAGCAGAAGGACCCTTGGAAGGGGTCTTTAAATCCCTTCTCCTGAAGCCAGAACTCTTCGGTGAGCACCTTGGATGTGCATTCAAAGCCAAACAAACCAGCCAAGACCTGGAGCAGTTCTGGAATAATTAGACGGTCCAATAGGGGATGGAGTCTCAGGAGCAGCAACAATATACTGCGTCACATTCTGACTAGAAGGTTTTAAAAATGTGAAAGCAAAACCAACAAGAGCAAGCTTGACTTGGAAGGCAGGAGTACAGCCCCCCCTCATGCTGAGGGTGCAGAGCATTCAGGGTGGACCCGTCTCTAGCTCCTGTGAGTACGGGCTGCCCTTTGCTCACGTAGTTCACAAAGAGGACTTCATGGCAGAGCTGACTCACGTCCCTCATTTTCTACGGCTATGCTGACCAATATGCAGTAGTTGCATGTGTCTTTTGAAGTTTTAATCAAAATAAAAAAAGATATAAAATTCAGTTTCTCAGTCGCAATGGCCACCTTTCAAGTGCTCAGCTGCTAAGGGTGGTTAGGGATGCTGCGCGAGCAGACATGACGGTCACCGCAGAACATTCCACAGATGATGCTCTTCAAGACGCTGGCTCTATACAGAACCCAGTCAGCCTCATGTCTAAATCTAGAAAAACCAAGAATGTTTAGTCACTGTGGTCACTATTAGTGTATTCCTGGGATATACACTAATAGTGGGGTAGTACAAAAGAACAAAGACCACCACCCTGTAATTTGGCTGATTTCCCTGTATATATTGACATCTCATTAAAAAAAAAAAAAAAGTGGCAGATGTCATCTCTATAAATTTCCACCTTGAACTGGTTTGTTTTTTTATTTTACTGTTGATTTTGATCACGGCTTGGGAGGAAATTTGTCTGTCTGCTGTACTAAAACATCCCAGCTCTGTAAATACTGGGTTGAGGGAATTCTGAGAGAATTCAAAGGGTGCAGTCTTGGTGATGTAGCTAGAGCCTCATCTGAGCTGAAAAAAAATCTGGTCTCCACAATTAATTCCAGGGTCGATGTCAGAATGGAAAAGCCTGACAATCGGGGTCTGTAGCAGGTTTCATATTTTAAGTCTTATCCTCAACTCTGTAATATTTTTACAAGAGAGAAAAACACTTTTGAAGGACTTTTGGAAATGCACAGGTTTCAGCAGAGGTATAAAAGGACACACCAACAAAGCAAATATTATGCAGAAGGTGTGGCTACCTTGATGGAGAATAGCACTTGGCTATGACACGGGACTTTCAAATCCTTGGAGACAGGAGTCACAGGCTGGGTAGTCCTTCTGCTTAGAGGAGACAAACCAAGTCCCTCAAAGACTGGGTTTGCATGTCCCACTGTCACATCACCGTGACCTAAGGCCAAGGCACAGCAAGATGGAGGAAGAAACTGAATCTGAAAGTGGGCTTTTTTTCCCTGGATTTTTTTTATTTTGCAAAATGAGAATTTCACTCCTTAACCACTCCCCATACATCCAAACCAACCAACCAACAACAACAAAATCCACACCAAATTCCTACATAACCATAGTAGATCTGGTTATCGGTAAAATAAATAGACCACAGCATGTATCTCGAACAAAAACTAAAAAGGGGGAAATAGTCAAGTCTGTTTTCTCGAATGCTATAGAATATTTGATCATGTCTAAGTATTAGGTTTCTAGTTGAAAAGAAATGGTTTAGTCTCATTTCAAATACATACATACATTTAACTATTAATTAGAAGAAGTATGAAAATATCCTTAAATATGTTATATACTTACAGAATATATACATATTAAAACATCAATAAACATAATAATAATGTCACCAACTGACTGTAATCACAAATTTTTCCCCCTTACACAGGTGACACAGAATCTTAAAAGACACGTGGAGAAGCGCTGAAGGTTTTTTCTGTTCCATTATTTCCCCTAGTGAAGCTAACTTACATAAAGCTTAGCAGTTACATGACCTAAACAAATTGTCTTGTTGATCTCCTCCTAGCAAGCAATTAAACCTGAAAAACTTTTTATTAAATGTAAAGCTAAATATATTAAAGTCATTTATCCCAAACTACTACTTGGCTGATAATTGAATTAGTACGCACACTGCAATTTTTCTTTACTTTACCCAAATGTGTTTTTTATTAAAGTGAAAATAAAACCCACCAATTTTTAAAAAGCATATTATCTTTAATCCACTGCATCAACCTAGTTCTTATTTAAATCACTGTGGAAGAAAAACTAGTCCCACTTCTTTTCTTCAATTAAATGAACATAATTCTAAATATGCTGCAACTAAAGGAAGAGAACTCCAACTCGGGCTTCTGAAAGTACAGCAGTTGCAAGGAAATGAAACGATAAGGGTCCAGTTATTTCCCAACCTCACTTTGGCACACATAAAAATCAAACCCTAGGGGCTGCGGATGTGGCTCAGTGGTAGAGTGTTTGCCTGCAGTATGGGAAACCCTGGTTCCATTCCCAGCTCTAGGCGCCCCCCCCCCAAAAAAAAAAAATTTAAACCCTGGGAATTGTAATATCCATGTCTGTCTGTGAAACAGCTATAAATTCCACTGTTTTTTGAATATCTTTTAAAATGATTTAAAAGTTTTACCAAGAACATGGTGAGGATACTCATATTGTTTTTGTTTTTAATTCTATTGATAAGTCTAGAAAAGCTAGGTACTAAAGTTGTTCTATTTGTCCTTAAATATTTGGTAAAAAAGAAATTCATTAAAACTGAGTATTTATATTACCAAATAGGGTGTTATGTGACCAAAGATAATCTTTAATACTTTTTACTCTGAAAGTAATTCATATAATCATGGTGGGCATAGGTTAATGGCAAAGTGTGTACCCCACATGCAAAAGGGCTAGGATTTGATACCCAGCACTACAAATGAAAATATTTCATTAACCTCTACTTAGTTCATAAAACTTTATTAAAATAAATTAGTAAAACTATATAAAATTTAAGACAACAGGCAGGGCCTATAAAGGTAGATTTCAGACTGAAATTCTTTGGGATGGTTTTTCCTTTCCAATTTTCTTTTCGATTTCCCTTTTATTGGTGACATCCAATAAGTCCCTGTTGTAACACTTGCAAGACATACATTTCTCGGTAGGTTAAAATTATTGAAGCTTATTCAAATAGCGGAGTTTAAAGTCTCTGTATAACCTAGCTTTTGCTTAAGTCTCAACAGTGGAATTTCCCAAGCCTAAGCTATTTAATCGACTACCTTTGTAAAAAGCCACATACTACAAATAGCTTCTAACTGGTATAAAATTGTGTGTATATATGGGAATATATAAATATAAGGTTTTACTTAGAGGAAATCTGCACATTTCAGTAATATATTTTATAACTACACAGAGTTGAACCTCTGCAACCGATGAGTTCTCAGATAGTCCATTCTGTCTGCAAACTTTGGATTCCTCCTTACTGCTAATCAGAAACCTGAAAAAACACACCAGAAGCATTTCAGGGAAGCAGATGAATACAGGCACAAAGAAATTCTTGCTATGGAAAAAGCAGCAGCATCCGGGCACCATGTCATCTTTTATATCTTCATAGCCCCACTTGTCCTGTTTTGTATACTCGTTGTGATAAGTAGATTCTTCTGGCTATTGCATGACACTTGAGGCTAAAAAAGCAAAAACCTTGGCCAATCGCATTTTAAAACATCTTGAATACTGAAAAGGAACTGGAAGAGACATTTGTCCAGTATTGTGTGTGTGTGTGTGTGTGTGTATACTTTTTTTTTTGCCATTAAAAAAAAAAAGCAAATTAAATTTGATGAGCAAAGAGTCGTTTGGCTTCATTCATTTACAGGAGATGAAGAATTCTTGATAAAATCTGGGTTGCACCCTACCCAGTAGACTAGGACAAACATAATACATCCCACACGGTCATGGGGTGAAACAAGGGTCCAGCGAATGCAATAGACCCCCCTGTGTTCCCTCTATGGCCCAATTCCACACTTAACCAGCAGCAATGGAGTCAGCTCTCAAGTCAGCTCCAAAAAGTGACCAGAAGCCCCATCACCATAATCACTGCTCTGTCATGACAACTGATTTTAGGGAATTGCATATGAAAGTTTAAAGTGCAATTTCTTCACTTATCATTTAAGAGGAAACTTCCAAAGGAAAAAAAAAAGAAGAAGAAGAAGAAGACGACTTGGCTTTCCGAACGCATGGCTACTCCTCTGCTCCGTTGTTCTTAAACATAATTTATGTAAAGCAGGCTTTTCTCTAAATATACCATGCTTTCCCATATACACATTGAAAATGATATTTGCATACAGCGAGTGTATGCGCTGATACACACATGGTAAAAACTTAAAAAATATGGACTGCATAAATCAGTAGCTGATTTTAAATATACACCAACTTAAACAGATTTGTTTGCAATTTCTGAATTCTTCAGGTAGAAAAGATCTCTCTTGCTGGCTGTGGTTCTAGAAGATGTTTATACTCTATAAGAGTGTACAAGAATGCTTCCCACATAAACAAAGAAAAGAAGGTTCCAGGATCTTGGTATTCTAACCTTGCCTTTGCTATTAAACATCCGCCAGACGAATGTGATGGAGACCAGCGAAATCAGCCTGTCATGCTACAGTAAACATGATATTCCGTGAGCTGCCCAAGACATTTTTTCTCATGAATATAAGTCGCCTGCCATTTATTATGAGATTTTTCCCCGATTGACACCCCATTATGTATATTCAGTCAAGCTCAAAGGAGATTTCAAGTGATCAATATACTATTTGTGCTGAAAGTCTATTAGTAGCTCTAGCAATAAGCTCTGCAAAGAAACAAAAATGGAAGTGATATTTAGTGAACTGAATTACATAGAAATCCATGTTTTGGGCAAGTGGCTAAAGACAGGAGGCAGGAAATCAAGGGACCAGAGAAGGTAGGAGAGATGCTTTTCTATATAAAATTCAGCTTTCTAGAGCCTGGCCAGTGATGAAATGCATAAAATGCCTGAGAATTTTTCAAAAATATCTTAAATTACACATTGAGATTTGCGAAGAAGGGAGGGGTCTAACTCAGCACTAGTCCCTTTCAGAGAACAAGCAGTTCCTTGTTTAAAGAGTCAGATTTGGAAGTACTCAATATCTGTAAAATGGACAAGGTGGATCCAGCCCCAGAAAATCCACTATCCACCGTGTTTCTGTGACACAGCAAGGGCCTCCTGCAGATTTTAACACTTTCCACTTTATACCTTACGTGAGCCAGATCCCAACACGTGACCTTCATCAGCTGGGCCATGGCACCTTGGTTAATATGTGGTAGGACAGTAACCAGAGGATTTCATCTGACCCCAAAAAACTGCCCCTGAGCCTAGATGTGTCTGCATATTTGAAACTATCAGCTTGAGCCAGGAGAATATTAGAACAGGCAGGGCCACCCAGAAAGATGTGACACTTGGGGGAAGGAAGCATCAATTCAGCATTACCCAGACACCAAAGGTTCATATTGTTTTACTCTGAAAAATAATGTGGGCTGGGGATGTGGCTCAAGCTGTAGCGCACTCGCCTGGCATGCGTGCAGCCTGGGTTCGATCCTCAGCACCACATACAAATAAAGATGTTGTGTCCGCCGAAAACTAAAAAATAAATATTAAAAATAAAATAAAAGATTCCAAGAGTCCATAAAATTAAAAAAAATAATAATGTGGTAGGGAGAGGCAGAGAAGGAGGACACCCATCATTGGCTGTGGTGACACACATATAGTCACAACGCCGTATACTGAAGAAATGTTCGTCTAGGTTCTTCATTGCCCCAGGAGAAGATATCACCTCCTTCTAGGCTCTTATGAAGCTAGAGTCTTGGGCAGAAGGACACAAAATGGGAAGAACTGTTCTGCATAGATCTCCAGAGTTATCGATATTTAATTATTTAGCTTGCTGAACTTACATTTTGAACCACTCTCAGGCTGAAGAGCAGAGTCATTACCCACTGTATCAGAGGAATACCTGTAAGACCAAAATATTTAGATCATTAGTAGTCTGGGCAGTTTGCAAAATTCCAAGAGTAGCGAAGATGATTGGCAGTGATTTGAGATGCATCCTAAGCTATGCCCGAACAAAAGTTATTTCTCATGATATTTTGAGTCCTAAAACTGAGAGCTAGATTGCTTTTAAACTAGCAACCTGAAATATGACATAGGAAAAGAATACGCTTCCTTAGAAGAATAACCATATTCATTTGTTTCTTCTCCTGGATGGTCCTAAATACTAAGACACTCAAGTACAACAGAATCAAGAGGCCAACATCCACTAGGAAATAGATAAATAAAATCCCTCCCCACTACTCCAAGTCTTGTCAAAATGAAGAATTGAATAATCCTAACTAGCTATTCCAGTTTGTGTAGGATGCACATGTATGTGGCAAAATGTGCTCACCAAAGCACATTCTTGAATTTTGCAGAGATATGTATGTGCAAGTATTTAATGTCACATAAATTTAAAGGAGCAGCAATTTTCAAGTTGTTTTTTCCAAAGGCTACTTATTCCCTACTGCCTCAATCTAACACATGGCACCCAAAACTTTAAAATCTTTTAATTTTTAAAAATGTATTTATTTTTAAATACTTAAAACCAATGATACTACCAGTCTGACAACCCCCTAAATTAAGTGGATTAGCAAACCTCATTTTCTTCAGATTCCTTATAAAACACACATAATGTGATGTCCTCACATTAAAAAAAAAAGGGTAGATTCTTGGAGGACGACCCTAAAAGAAGCCAAACAGATGTCTCTCCCCACCCTAGAAGGTTCTCCAGTGTCCTAAAAAAGCTCAGTATACATGAACACCATCTCTAATGTAAGGAATGAAATCCATTTGTGGGCTCCGGCAGCCCAGGTATTTATTCACCCCGCACATTCACTTCACCGGGAGGTGGGTGTTCTGGAATGTTCCTCATACAATGCTGTGTGCATATTTACTGTCGGAACTCAAGGAGGTACTGTTCTGGAACCTTCTCACACTGCAATTAACTGTGCAAGTAGGCAGAGCCAACTTCCCCAAGATAATCACCATGTATCTTAGGAAAAGACCCTCTTTGAAACCAGGCTGGTAGGGTGCTGGCATCTGAGCAAAGGACCAGATTCAATTGATTTTTTTTTTCCAGTTTGATTCATGAAGCCTCTGATGAAATCTATTTTGATTTTTGGAATGACCCGCATTCATAGGCAATTTACCTGATTACACATGTGTTCTTGGTGACTCTCAAAGCCTTCTACGTGTTAGGATTTGCAGGTGTCATTTGGGAATTTAAATGAGTGGAAAATAGCATAAGAAAAAAAAAGAAGGTAGTTTCAGCAGCTTTGAACGTACATTATTGTACAGAACAGAACACACAATTTTCATGGGAAGTAGACTCAAATAACCACTGAGATGCTGTCAAATGATCACTACATTCAGATTTGAAAATGCATTCATTCATTCTAGCCATCAGGTGAAAAGTATTATGTTCCTCTCTTTAAATGATTTATTTAACTTTAAAAAAAAAGGGAAATAAACCAAGTGGGCATCTTTCTGAAATTTATTTTTTATATTCTTTCTTTCTTTCTTTTAAAGAAAAAAGTCTTTATATCTCTTTTCCTCTTGGTCAGCCCTGCTGTCTGCAGTAGACGATGCGGGTAAGCACCACTATAATCAGAATGAATTGTGAATTCATAATGTCTTTTTTTTTTTTTTTCCAGAGCAGCTCGAAACATTTTCTTTCTCACAGATTTGAAATCTCCTTGCCTTGTTGCAGAAATGGCCTTCCTCTAATCTGATGTGACATGACTGGGTTCTGTTTGAAGGACCAAACAGTAAAAGATAGATTCATTCATCTATTTCTTTCTCAAGTTATGCATCTCTGTTCTCACTGAGACGCCAGGTGCTAGTCTATCCCACAAGCTGGTTTATTCCATGCACTGCCTGAAAATGAACCCCCTCTTCCTAAAAGAAGTTACTTTTATTTTAAAAAAAACATTTTATTAAGAATAATAAAGCAAAAATTATTATTTTGGGTTTCATGATATGCTTCGATATTTGTTCTTCCAATCAGGTCTTTTAGCCCCAGGATCTTAAAATTTGGAAGCGGCTCTTGCTTCATATCTTTTTTTTCCATCAAAATCAACCTCTCAAAGTTAAATGTACATTTTAACAAGATGACTGGTGAAATGGAATAACACTTTGCTTTCAAGAACTACTTATGGATTAAAGCTTACCCTCCGAAATGTTAGTAATTATTTAAATAAAGGTAACACCCAAGCCTAGACACTGCCCCTCCCTGCACCACTGCAATTGTTGAATTCCTTTCCTGGTCTTTCATGCAGATGCTCAGAAACAGGGTGGGGCCCTGGTCTTGCAAAGCAAGGGGAAGGGAATCTGTGCTGTAAAGAAAACTCAATTAATCCTTCATATTCTAGTTTTCCAGTATCCTTCACAAATACCTTTGAAACAATCATGTTGTTAAGAGTGCCACTTTTATTTTTAATATTAGGATTTAGCTTTAAACCTTTGTGTCAAACCAAATGTGCTGTGCACAAGCATGGATGACAGGTATCGAAATGAAGGTGACAAGTCAAGGGACTGGGAAATACCTCCCTGGAGAAGAAAGTGAGGGGGAGACTAACTTCTCTATGAATGTCTCTGGTGATGCTTATATTAATTTATTAATTTTTTTTTACAAGTACAGTTCAAGTCTACAAGTAAAATCCCACCATGCTAAGCCATGCTAGTTCCCTTATGAGTCAGCAGGCCACTAAGCAGTTCAGTAGGAGCAGAAAGAGTAAATGGGCAAGAGCTGTCTTTGGACACACCCATTTTACTAATCCTGACTGATTTTTTTTTTTTTAATCATCTTTGGTGTCTGACCTCAGAACTGGCATCAAAAACTGCACCCTCCCAGCTCTACCAAGAAAAATTAGGCTGGGGTGTGGACCTACTACCCTTCAGCTCTTTTACTGAGTGCAATTGAATTAGAGCTTATTTATTCCTAAATGGGCAACTCCTGCTTCATTTTCTCTCCAGTCTGCATGTTATCAGCTTGACATTCCCTTCAGTGGCACATGACAAATCAAATTGGCCATCATTGCACTCCTCAAAGGAGGATGTTTTTTGTTTCCCAGGACTGCTTCCTTCACTCTTACAATCATAGGCACACCAGAAAAAGACCCCTTTCCCCCCCTTAATATTTTTGTTTGTTTGGAGTGGGGAGGAAGCTTGGTAAGAAATAATGAGTAAATACAACTCATCATAAATCAAGGAAAGCAATGGATAGCCATAAAGTCAAAGGCAGTCTCAAAATACAATTCAAATACCTGTGCCTTAAGGAATTTGTCAAATAAGCAGATATTATTATCTTGGGAAAACTTTACCAAAACACAAAGTAAATTATTTTTCACATCTTTTTGCATGATTCAGCACTTTGAATACTCATTTCTGCCCCAAAGTTAAAAGATAAAAGAATATTTTCTGGGTGCCTTAAAACCTCACACACTCTTTTACTGAGCCATCTGCACTTCTGTTACTACAGGAGCATATCAGAAATACCGAGGGCCACTGGTTTGCTGCCGCAACGTCTAGTGACCACCTCAGAGTCGCTCAATTTCTCTCTCTAGCACATAAGTGGTACTCGGGAACGGAATGACCGGCCACAGAGGCTTCGCCACACACGCAGCCCCACACACGCAAGCACACCTGTCTAGCCCCTGACAGCTGCAGCCACACATTCCCACCTGATGTCTTTGCAACCTTTGTCAAGTATCTCAAGACAAGAATTTCCCAAAGCCCTACCCCCCACCCCAAATCAAAGCTCTCGCCCAAGCCCGGGACCAGTAGGAGCATCGAAAGAAGGCCGAGGGTGCGAGAGACCTCGGAATCGCTCTGCAAGCTTGACCTAGACATCACACAAATCCACGTCTGCATTCGAGGACCCTGATGTCCCCCGCACTGTCCCCGCAGCATCCCACGCCCGCTGTGTGCACTCACCTGCCAGTAAACGAGTCACACAGCTTGGCGGTCCAGACTTCCATCGCGACCTCGGTGGGCGAGCTTCTACACTGGATGCTCCCGGGCGGCAGGGATCACCGGCCAGCGCTGAGCAGGGCGGTGGGATGCCGGGAGCCGGCAGGAGGAGCGCGCCCGGGCGGGTCCGTGCCGAGCCCAAGCGAGCGGGCGAGCGGGGCGGGAGGGGCCATTTGTAACCGAGCAGACGCTACCACCGCCCCTTACTCGCGGGGGGCGGGGGCTGGCGGTCAGGTGACAGCGGCCCACCCTCCGCCGCGAGCCGGGTGGTTCCTGCCCGGGAGGAGCCCCCTGGCGCGCTCTGATTGGAACTCCCGCCGCAGTGGCGGGGGAGGGGGACACGTGACCACCCGGCCGGGCAGCCCCGCGCGCCCCACCCGCGTTGGGCACCCCATCTTCCTCTTGGAAAAGCCGGGGGACACAGAGAAGGCGGGGGAGCACGCGGGTGCAGGCGAGCCTACCAGCCCCTTTAGCTGCAATGCTGGTGATCCCGGTCGCCGAACCCGGGGAGGAAGGGCTCCCACAGTGAAGCCAGCCTGCCTTCACTGTCCTCCCGCCCTGCCCTTGGCCGCTGCACCCTCCCTTCGGCTGCAGTACCCGCCCCCACACCTCCAGGCACGGACACTCAGTGTAGACCACTGCCACTCCATGGATGCCAGTGCCACTTAAGAGTGTTCTCTTTTCGTCCCCTTTTCCTCCCACCGTCTCCTCTCTACACCAGCATATTGTACCTAAGAGAAACTCAAGGCCATGCTTGGCAGACACCGCCCAGTCCCAAGATTTGGGAGGACCCCTCACCCCGACCACGCCCCGGGATGCCTGAGGGCGGCTCCCAGATTTTAATGCTAAGGGACTAGGGCCTGCTCCCTTGGAAGAAAGAAGCACTGTAGTGTCGGCAGTGTCTCTGTCCCCTCCAAGAAGCAGGCCGGATGCAAGGGGAGAGAACCGTCATCTGGGTGCGATTTCAGTTCACAGCCTATGGGAGCATGTTGCTAGTAAAGGTCAAATTAAAACACATAAGCTGGTGGCGCGGCAGGGACGCGCCACATGGTCGTGGGAAGCCCGGCTGTTAATTATCCATAACGAGCATCGCTTTTCTTCTGTGGGAGAATGGGGTCGTGCGACAGCCCCCCATTCCCCGGAGTTGCGTGCTGTTCTAAGCTCTGGTTCTCCCGCAGAGAGAGTGGATTCCGCAGTCTTGTGTTCCACCTCCCCGTGACCCCCCTCTCCTGGCTGCACCAACCTAGAAGGCAGGAATTCGGAGAAAATGCGGTGTCACGTCCCCCGGTAAACCCGCGGACGCCTGCGCCAACCCCCAGCAACATGTGAGGACCGTGAATCGGGAGTCCGCTCTCGGCTTAGATGGTTATATGGGAATACTTATGTTATTATTTATTATAACCAAATTGGAGGGAGAAGTCTGTCTCTACACTGGTTTCTCTAGAACGTGTGTCCAAGGGAGTTTTGTTCTTGATTTGGGCGGGGACGCGCTTTCCAGCCAAGCCCGGCTGGCACTTTCCTGAGCCCTAGGCACGGATGGGGAGAGCAAGGGAGAAGACAACGGGCACTTGGTCTTTGGGTGTTCTGCCTTCGCTCCCTACTTCCACCAGTTGAACAACGCGTTCCTGGTCCCTAGAAGACTTTCCAACCGAAATGTTACTCAGACATTACTGAAGGGGGGAACTTGGACCCATTTGTTCCTGGGCTTCACCGAGCATAAAACAAGTGTGAAGCAGGTTTACTTGAGAAGGGAGTTTACCTGTAAGACTTCAGGCACAAACTCTAGGTAAGAGAACCTTTGAGGACGCTGAAAATCTATCCATTGTTAAGTTGGGGACAGTGGTAGGGGGAGAGCTAATATAAAAAGAAATGGACCTATTAAATGAATAAGGAGCATCTTATTTTTCAGGTGACACCTCGCTACCCTTGAGTCCTCCCCTCCCCTCGATCCATTTCTTCAAACCACAAAGGTTGAGGAACTATAAGCCCGGGGGTGCTCTATTAAAAAGAACTTTTTAATCAGGAAGGCAGGTAAGTTTTGCATTTCCAGGTGTTCATTTTTATATAACCACCACGTTAAAATGGAAGGTTTGTTATAACAAGAGAATCCCAGAGAACAGGATGCAGAGAATTTTCACAATTAAAAAAATAAACTTCCTCCCTGCCCTCCCTGACAGCTACTTCCGCATGAGCTGGGGACAGGGACAGGTGGTGGTGGTGACGGGGGGGGGGGGGGGGGGGGGGGGGGGGCGGGTTATGGGCACTCTGGGTGCGCTGGTGAGTTGGCTGGGCCACTTGCTGCGGCACTTCCAGAAGAGGTAATTTCTGAGGAAATCTGACGGGAATCTGGATTTAAAATCCATTCTCTAGGATGCGACACCCCAGAAGCCCAGATAGAAGGCTAACACGGTCTCAGTACCTCAAAGAGGTGTGTTTTTTAACTTGAACTCTGGACCATTTTATTCTTGAAATGCTTTGTCTTGCACCTCTGGGAGTTATTCTGCAGGGATGAATGCATCTGTCTCCTCCTCTCTCTCCTTTTCTCCCTCTCTCCCAGTCTCACTTACATACACACCCACATGAAGTCCAAAGCGGAGGGAGGTACGGGGCACCTCGGACTTTTACGGGCTCTGCCCTTGGGAAGCAGTGGGAAGGGGACAGCCTCAGTGTGGCTGCTGATGTGCGGCAGGTTGCTCTGAAAGGCCCTCCTCCGGCTGCTTTGGGAGTGCCGAGCTGCTAACGGAGGCTCCCCGGCGTCCGGATGGACCCAGAGCAGTGGATGCAGTGAAGAGTAGGTGTCTTGGGACAGCAAGACTGGAGAAGGTCAGGCGAGTTCTCCGGATTCCGAGTTCATCTATCTACAGGGTCACGCTCTGTTGAGAAAATGCACGATACCCGAGAGGAAGCGAGTGACACTGACCAAGTGTCCGTTCAGGGCCAAGCCGCGCGTGGTAGAGGGGGTCTCGAGGCCCTTGGCTCTCGGCTCCTCCGCAGCGGAGGCTGTCACTTGAGCCGCTGCTGAATCTTTGCGTTCAGCGTCCTCCGGTGGCATGGTCCAGGGTTTGAGGAGCAGAAACTGAGAACAGGAGCAACTCACTGTGGGTTTGGAGTGACCACGCCTTCGGGTTGTGAAAACTGCCGCATGGTGACTTGGGGGCGGGGAGGGTAACAAAATGCGGAATTTATCCTGTTTTTTTAACCTAAAATGAAGTGAGTAGTCCTAAGCGCAAAAAAAAATGGTTCTCTGCTAGGACCTTGGAGCTATGGGGGAGGGGGAATAGTAGCTTTAGGACAACCCAGGTTATGCTCAATTTACCCATGTCAGGTCGCATTCTCTGGAATTCTACCCCAGGGGAAGCTCCGCTGCCCCAGAGGTCATCTTGCATTATGACACCCTGCAGTTAGTTGCCCTCCAACCTCCAAGTCCCCACGGTCAAATCCCTCAGCACTGGCTAGAACCAGCAAAAGTCTGGGCCCTTGATCCTTTACCTGGACCCTTTTCCTCTCTAGACCAGGCTAAAACCAGTAGGGACCGCAGTGCGGTTGATGGGTACCTCGCTGCCCCCGCCAGCTCCTCCTTGGACTACCTCCTCCTTGCACCAAACCAACTGCAGGACTAGAGGCTGCTACAGTGGGGCCACAGCATTCCAGTACTTTCCGTCCCCTCCCCCTTGGCCACACCTCAGCTACTCACCTCTCCCCGCCCCCCTCATTTGTCCCCAGCGAGCTCCCTGCTCCAGCCCCTCCAGGGTCTGTGGAAGCTAAGCTCCCTGTGCAGGCATTGGGAGCGCACACGACGGCGATTCGCAACCCTACACTTGTCCCAGCTCGGGGTCCACCCACTAGGAACCCGCCGGCTCCGGAAGGTCCCCAGCGCCACTCTCTGGGTCTAGGCTGCGGGTGTAGTAACCTCAAAGCCCCAAGGAGCCCCTGTTGGTCAGTGTCCATCCCACACTTTTTCCCAAGCCAGGGGTTTAGCCAGCTGGGAAACCCCTTTCGTTCCAAGCCTGTACCCACAACCATCCCCGGACAAAGCCGTCCTCTTCCCAGTTTCCTCCACCCGAACGCGAAGGAGGCCCTGGCATCGGGGGAAAAACGCGCGTGGAGAGCGCCTCCAGGCGCCGGGCCGCTGTGTGGTCCCGGTCCCTGGCCCTGCCTGCTAGGTTCTGGGCTGTAGCTGCGAGCACTGCCTGAGCAGGGCAGTCACCGCACCCGCTGTTCCAGCGCCGGCACCGGCCACAACGGCGCTGCAAAAAGGAGGCAGGGCAGCACCGGCTCCTGAACACCCACGTGCCCCTCGTGTGCACCCCAGGCCTGCAGATGCTACCGGGCTGGCCGGCTGGCGCCGCCGGGATTTCTAGGCGGCTCCACCCTCCCTGGTCGCTACGCCTTGTTCCCTGCATTCGCAGCCTCCTTGGCGTCTGCACCGCAGCATCCAAGACCCGGCGCTCTGCAAGCGGGACTGCCCAACACGCCGGCGGGCCGCTGCCGGGAGGCCTCACTTCCCGATCGGTCCGGCACTCACCTTTCCCTGTGAATGGAGGGGTTCAGTCACTGAGCCAGGGCTATTCACCCGCCGCCCACAGTCTCCTGGAGGGTGCAGCAGGAGGGTGTTCCCTAGGCGCCAGCACCCTCCTCATATCCTTCTCTGGCTTTCTGCACAGCACCTTCTTCAGCCGGCCACCCTCCCTGACAGTAGGGGATGCATAGCTCTTGCTCCCTCTTTCTTCTGCTTTCTCTCTCACGCTCTCGCACCAACGCCCACCTATATGTTCACCTGAGCGCCAGGGCCAGTAATCTCCCTCTCGAACACCTAATTTCAGCACTAAGCAGCGCACATCATGTCGCTGTCAGCAAGTTGAGGGGGTGGCACTTATGAGCTAGGTGATTTCCCAAAATTTAAGAAATAACCTTCTGCCCCTCGCTTTTGTGTGCTTAACAGGATTACTGTGTTTAAAAAAAGCAACCACACATTTGAAAAATAGTAAAGTATTTAAGATAACCACACAATTGTAGAAGAAATAATACACAAAGATCCTATGCACCTTTTTACTCAGTTTCCCTTAATGGTAACAGTTATCCAAACTGTGGTACAATATCACAACCAGGATATTAGCATTAATACAATCCTTGTTAGTTAGATTTCTCCACTGTTATTGTACCCCCCTCTCTTTGTGTGTATATATAATTAGTTCTGTATAATTTTCATGCATGAAATTTTATGTCTCCACCATCACAGTCAAGACAACAGAACCCAACCCACCACAGGATCCCTCTTGGTGCCATATATAATACACCTACCTGGCAGAAGAGGCAACCCCTGACAACCACTAATCTGTTTTCCTCCCCACCCCACCCCCTTCTAATTTTGTCATTTCAAGAATGTTGAATAAGGGCTGGGGCTGGGGCTCAGTGGTAGCCCACTTGCCTGGCATGTGTAAGGCACTGGGTTCGATTATCAGCACCACATATAAATAAATAAAGGTTTTATCAACAACTTAAAAAATTTAAAAAAAAAGAATGTTGGATAAGTGGGATTATATAGTAATGTAGTCTTTTGGGAATTATATTTTTGACTCAGCATTATTCCCTAGAAATTCACCCAAGTTATTGTATGTAATCAATAGTTCATTCTTTTTTGTGCTGGAAAATAGTCATGATATGGAAGAACCACAAAGATAGTTTGTTCAATCATTCACGTTGTGAAGGACTCCTCCAAGAGTTGCCTCTAGATTTTGGCTCTTCCAAATAAAGCTGCTTCCAGCATTAGCATACAGGTTTTTATGGGAACATAGATTTCTCTGGGATAAATGCCCATGAGGGCAATTGCCGGGTTATATGTTAAGCACAACTTTAGTTTTATATAGAGACTGCCATACTCTTCCAGAATGCCTGTACCATTTTACAATCTCATCATTGGAAGCATTTAATGGTGTCACTATTTTTTATTTTACCCATTCTGAGAGACTTAGTAATATCTCAAGGAAATTTGCATTTCCCTGATGGTTAATGATGTTGAACATCTTTTTTTATGTGCTGATTTGCCATCTGTATACCCTTTTCCTTTTATGAAATGTCTGTTCAAGTCTTTTGCCCATATTTTAATTAGGGTTGGGGCTTTTTGTTGTTTTTTTGTTTGTTTTTGATTTTTTTACTGTTGTGTTTTGAAGAGTTCTTCATATATGCTAGAACAAGTCCTTTGTGAGATTCATGATATGCAAACACTTTATCCCAGTCTCTAGTTTGTCTGCCCATCCTCTTCACATGGGCTTTTGCAGAGTAAAAGTTTCCAGTTTTGATGGGCTTCATTTTAGCAATCTATCATTTTATATATCCAGTTTTTGGTATCAAGTCTAAGAACTTTTGACTGTCCCTAAGACCTGAAGATTTTCTCCAATTGTAAAAGTAAGTTCTATAGTTTTATATTTTACATTGAAGTCTCTGATTCATCTTGAGATAATTTTTCTACAATGTGTGTTTAGATTGAAGTGTATTTTTTTTTTTTTTGCCTGTGGATACCCAGTTGTCCCAACATTTGTTGCATTTGTGAAATTTTATGTCTTCACCATCACAGTCAAGACAACAGAACCCAACTCACCACAGGATCCCTCTTGATGCCATGTATAACTACACCTACCTGGCAGAAGAGGCAACCCCTGACAACCACTAATCTGTTTTTCTTTTGTTTTCTTCTAATTTTGTCATTTGTTGCAAGGATATTGTTTCTCCTCCATTGAATTGCTTTTGCAGGATTATCTTTTTTAACTCAATTGACATACTTTTGTGAGTCTATTTCTTTATTCTATATTCTGCTCCATCAATCTATGTGTCTATCCCTTCACCAACACCACACCATTTTCATTATTGTAGCTATATGGTAAGCCTTAACATCAGGTAGAATTAATTTTTCTTCTTTTTAAAAAACTATTCTAGATCTTGTGCCATCCCACATACATTTTAGAAAAGGTGTTTCTATGAAGAAGAAGAAGAAGAGGAGGAGTGGGGGGGAATCTGGGATTTTGCTAGAAATCACATCATTTATAGATCAATTTGGGGAAAAGTGGACATCTTTTCTATGTCAAGTTTTTATGAAAATGATGAAAATGGTATATCTTTTCATTTATTTAGGCCCTCAATGATTTATTTCATCAGCATTTTAGACTTTTCAGCACAAAGATCTTATTCATTGTTTTGTTGGACTTATACCTTAGGATTTCATTTTTTTGTAGCACTTATAAATGTTATTGTATTTTAAATTTTGGTTTCCACATGATTACTGTTGATGTATAGAAATAAAATTGAAATTTACATGTGTTGATCTTGTATTCTGTGACCATACAGAATTTACTTGTCTCTTCTAGGAGTATTCTGTGTAGATAATCAAGTTTTCTGAAAATGGGGTCAGTTTTATTTCTTCCTTTTCAATCTGTGTGCTATCTATTGTTGTGGTGTTTTTTGTTTTTTGTTTTTCTTGTCTTATTTCAATGGCTAGGAATTCCAGTACTATATTGAATAGGAATGGTGAAACAGATAACTTTGCATTATTCTTGACCTTAGGGGAAAAATGTCAATCTTTTACTTTGTTTTAGATGTTGGATTTTTGAAGATGCTTTTTCTCAAGTTGAGATAATTTTTCCTCTATTCCTAACTTGCTTAGATTTTTTTTTTTTTTTTGAGGAGGAGGAGGAAAAAATTATTTGAATGCTCACAGTTTCAGAGGTCTTAGTCCACAGAAGGAACTCCATTCCTCAGGGCTCAAGGTGAGACAGAACATCATGGTGGAAGAGTGTGGCAGAGGGAAGCAGTTTACATGATGATCAGAAAGCAGGGAGAGAGAGGTCTCCACTTGCCAGATACAAATATATACCCCATAGCCACACCCCTAATGCCTCATCTCTTCCAGTTACCACTCAAGTTAATCCCATCACGGGATCAATACACTGATTGGTTTAATATTCTCATAACCTCATCATTTTTTCTCTGAACTTTGATACATTGTCTCACACATTTGGTTTTGGTGGAACCTCATATCTAAACCATAACATTCTGCCCCTGGCCCCCAAAAGCTCATACCCATATGACAATGCAAAATACATTTAGTCCATTCCCAAGAGTCCTTATAGTTTTAACAGTTCCAAGACTGCTCAAAGCTCAAGTCTGAAGTCTTCTCTGAGGCTCAAGGCAATCTCGCATTGTGAGCTCCTATGAAATTAAAAGCAATTTACAGGTATCCAATATATAAATGTACTGAGTAAACATTTCCATTTGCAAAAATAGGGGCATAGAAAGAGGGGTCAGTTTTATTTCTTATTTATTTTATTCTTATAATATTTACTTACTTATTTTTGGTTCTTGCAAAACAAGACTGAAATCCATCTGGGCAAATAGGTCTTGTGGTTCTGTACCTGGCATCGGGAGCACATGGCATGATGTCCTCCCCTGTGACCTTGTTGGGTGCAAACACAAGTGGCCTTTCTGTTGGCTTGTCTCTGCTCAATTTCTGCAGCTTTCCTAGGATGATGCCCCACGTTACTGGCATTTCTTAATCTAGAGGGTCTCCACTGCAGCTTTGGCTTCTTCCTCATATCTCCATACTTTAGCTTCTTGGGTGCTGTTTGCAGGGACTCTGTCACTGCTGCACTTTGTCTCCCAGGCCTTCCTGTGAAATCTTGGTGGGAGCCTCCATGTACCCCTAACTCCAGCATCCTGCATTCCTATAGAGCCAGTACCAGGTTGATGCCCAGGTCTGTTGCCATCTCCAGCAGTACCCAAGATTCTAGGCATCCTGGTTGCAGCAGTCTCTTCTTGCTTAGATTTTTTGACAGTAAATAATTGGCTAGAGTGCCTTTTCTACATCAATTGATATGATCTTATGATATGGCAAATTGATACTATTTGTTGATTTTCAAATGTTGAACTAAATTTCTGACCTGTAATAAATTCTACTTGGTCATGGCATATTTGTCTTCTTAGATATATGTTTGGGTTCAATTTCGTTGAGGATGTTTGCATCTAAGTTCATGAATGATATTGACATGAGCTTTATTTTTTTTAATGTTTGGTTTTGGTACTGAATTCTTTTCAAGTAAATTGGGGAATATTCCCTTCTCTTATATTTTAAGGAATATATTGTACAAAATTCTTCTTTAAATGTTTGGTAGAATTCTCTTGTAAAACTATTTAGCCCTAGAATTTTTTGAAAATAAGTTTTTTTTAAAATGATAAATTTAATTTATTTAATGGTTATAGGACTATTCAAATGATCTATTTCATGTTAGTAGAGTTTTGGTCATTTATGATTTTCAGGAAATTGGTTTACTTTTCTAAGTTCTGTATTTCCAATAAGTTGAACATGGAGTTCTCTGTAGTATTCTCTTATTTTCCTTTTAATGAGTGAAATATCTGTAGTAACATCCCCAGTTTCATTCCTGATATTGGTGATTTGTGTCTTCTCTCTTAATATTTGTTAGTCTTTCTAGGGATTTATCAATTTTTTTTATTTCATTAAAGAATCAGCTTTTTATTTTTATCTGGATTGTGTTTTTATTTTCAATGTCATTATTTTTTTCTCTTATCTTTATTTTTCCTTCCTTATGTTGCTTCAGGTTTGTTTTGGTAGATTTATTCTTGATGCCATTATACGATGTTCTTTTTGCATCTAATAATTTTCTTTGCTCTAAAGACTACTTTATCTGGTGCCAATATTGTTATTACTACTTTTTAAAAAATTAACATTTGAATAGGTGTGAGGATACAGCTCAGTAGTAGAATATTTATGTAGCATGCATAGACCTTGGATTCAATCCTCAGTACTGGAAAAAAGAAATTAATGGCAGGTCTTTTTCATCCCTTTCATTTCAACTGACCATATTGTAGAGTTTGAAAATTCATAAATTTCTAAAAATTTTTCTCTTTTTTTCTCTAGAAATTGATGAAATTCCAAAATTCATTTTGTTCAATAAAAAGCTTATGATCGTGTGACATTGGATTTGGCAATAATTTCTTGGGTATAAAGCCAAAAGTATAGGTAACAAAAGAAAAAAATAGATAAACTGAACTTCATCAAAATTAAAAACTTAGATAACACACTATTAAGAAAATGAAAAGACAACCCACAGAATAGAAAATATATTTGCAAATTATATATGTAATAAGAGACATAGCCAGATTATGTAACAACCTCTACAATTCAACAACAAAAATACGAATAATCCAAATTTAAAAATAGTCACATATCCCAATGCCTACCCCAGGCAGAGAGATGCCCATGACATTGCATTTTTGAAGAGAAAAGGTACTAGACCTGTCTGACTTAATACAAATGATGGCTTTGTCCAGCCTCAGGGCCCATCTCAAGGCACTACACAAGCACTGTGCATTTCTGCAGAGCATAGCCTCTATACCCTCCATTTGAAGCAGAAATTCCCCCTAACCTAAGAGTTTGATCTTCAGGCTTGCTCAACCACAGAACTCCAGTAATGTTATAACCCAGCCAGGGAATGTACTATAATCCAAATCCTACCCAGTGGTAGGGGATCACAGTGCCCAGTTAGGGGCTCTGCTTGATTGCAGAGCCAAGCCAGGCCATGACTTTGCTGGAGAGTGAAGTTGAGCCAGCAGCCCCATCTAATCCCCACCTGATCTCAGAGAAAAGAAAGCAGCCTAGCGAACTGGAGAATCCATCAGAAAACTCTGCCTTCTCAGGTCATTATCAGTTGGTCTATTCAGAATCACAAGCTAGGCTCAACAGTGAAAGTCTATCCCTGGTAAAGAATACCTAAAATGGCCAGAGAAAATTTCTGTTTCCTTGAATGCACAGAAACCAACATAAGGACACAAGGATGACAAAGAATCAGGGAATCATGATACTACCAAATCATCAAATAAGCAAAAAAATAAAAAACTAATAAAAATTCCAAAAATACACTCTAAAAAAATGGAGATCTATGAAATGAGTGAAAGAAAAAAGAACTCACAATAATCTTATTAAAGAAGTTCAGTGAAGTATAAGAATATAAAGATTAAAAAAATTAATGAAATTTGGAAAACAATGCATAAACAAGATGTGAAGTTTGACCAATAAATAGAAACAATATTTAACAATCAAATAGAAATTCTAGTGATGAAGAATACAATGACCAAACTGAAAATTTTAATACAAAGCTTCAACAGCACACTTGACGAAGCAGAATAAATAATCAGGGAGCTTAAAGGCAGAACATTTGAAATTAAACAATCAGGGAGTGGGGAGAAAAATAATAAAAAGTAACAAAGAAAGCCTATAGGAATTATGGGACACCATTAAGGGAACAAATTTGTTTACTATGAATTAAAAGAAGATGACAGAGAAAAAGACCTAGAAAGCATATTTAAAGAAATAATGGATGAAGACTTCCTAAATGTGGGAAAAGATGCCAACATCCAGTTATAGGAATCATAGTGGTCCCTAATCAAATTCAGCCCAAAATAAGTTCACCAAGACATATAACAATCAACTATAAAAAAAATCACAGACAAAAAATTCTGAGAACAGCAAGTGGTAAGAAATATTACATACAAGGGAGTGTTAATACAGTTATCAGCAGATTTCTTAGCAGAAATTTGAAGACCAGGAGAGAAAGGGATAAAATATTCAATGTCCTGGGGGGAAAAACGTCAGTGAAGACTACTGTACCTTCCAAACTGTCTTTCAGAGATAATGGAGAAATAAGAATTTTACCAGAGAAACAAAAGCCATGGGTTTCATCACTGGTAGATCTGAGTTATACAAATTGCTACAGAGAAATTTTTAAGCTAAAAGGAAAAACTGCTAATAACATAAAACATATGAAAGCACAAAACTCGATGGTATAGGCAATACAGGGTCATATTCAGAATACTCTAGTACTATAACTGTGGCATGCAAAGCAATTTTATCTATAGTATGTGGTTTAAAGATTAAGCTATTAAGAACAACCATGGCTGAAATAAATTATTAAAGAAAACCAATTGCAAAATGATATAAATGTTGACATCAAAAACATAAAGTATATATGTTGGGATAAAAGAGTTGTGTGAAATTGATGTCAAATTGTCATCACTTTAAATAGCCTATTGTAACATAGTTTTTGTAAGCCTCATGGAAACCATAGAGTAAAAATATATAGTAGGTGATCAAAACATAAATGGAAAGGATTCAAAGCATCCAATTATAGAAGACCATCAAACCACAAAGAAAGATAGCAAGAAAGGAAATATCTTACAGAAACCAGAAAACAAGTTATAAAATGGAAGTAGTAGGTCCTTAATTATTAATAATTACTTGGAATGTAAATAGATTAAATTCTCCAAAAAAAAAAAAAAAAAAAGACCTAGGATGCCTGAATGGATAAACAAATAAGACTCAACTGTATGTTGTCTGCAAGAGACTCACCTTGCTTTTAAAAGATACATATAGACTGAAAGAAAGGGGGTGGAAAAAATATATTCCATAGAAAAATATATTCCATGTAAATGGAAATAATCCCCTATAAGAATATAATGAAAAAGGAATCAAATCATCAAAAGGATATGACGATTATAAATATATATACATACTTCCAACATTAGAGTGCTGTTGAGAGCCACAGCCGAGTCGGGATGGTGCCTGGCATTTTGCCAGAAGGAGTGGTTGAGAGGTGACGCCAGCCAGCCATTAAGATGATGATAATTAAGTTAAGCTATGTATAATTGCTGTGACTGGATGATGCTGGATTGAAACAGGCTGTGTATTCAGTTGTATATAGACCCCTGCTGTCCCGCAATAGGATGGCTCCTGCTGCCTCAGCACCCACTACTTTGAGTTCTCACGGAGTTCCGGTTGAGTTCTCCCGGAGCCCGATTGAGGGCTGGGAGAGTTCCTGGGGAGGCGCGTGGAGTGCTGGTGAGAGTTTGGGCAATAAAGTAGTTCCTGTTTGAACCTACAAGTGCCTCCTGGCGGCTCGGTTATTTTGTGCCCAGCCAGACTGCAGCAGAGTACCTAGATATATATAAAGCAAATAGTAAAGGATCTGAAGGGAGAGATAGATTTCAATACAATGATAGTGGGGTTACCCCACTTGAAACAGTGAACAGACCATCTGAGTAGAAAATTACGGAAACATTGAACTTGAAATATACTTCAGACCAAATGCACCTAACAGACATATGCAGAATAGTCCATTCAAAAAATGCATTCTTCTCAAGCACACATGGAACATTCTCCAGGACAAAATGCATACTAGTTCACAAAACAAGTCTGAACAAATTTAAGAGGGTTGAAATTGTATTAGGTATCATTTCTGATCACAATGATATGAATCTAGAAATTAACAACAGAAGAAATAATGAAAATTCACAATATGTGGAAATTAAAAAATGCCTCTGAATAGTCAGTGGATCAAAGAAAAAACCAAAAGGGGTATCAAGCTATGTGTGCTAGTGCACACCTATAATCCTAGTAGCTCAAGAGGCTAACGTAGGAGGATCAAAGCCAGCCTCAGCAACTTAGGAAGGCCTTGAGCAATTTAGCAAGACCCCGTCTCTAAATAAAATATTATAAAGGGCTGGGGATGTGGCTCAGTGGTAAAGCACTCCTGGGTTCAATCCCTGGTACAAAAAAAATCAAGAAATATATTGAGACAAATAAATACAATAAATCAAAACTTATGGAATGCAGAAAATTGCTTCTAAAAGGGAAATTTATGCCTATAAACACTTACATCATAAAAGGAGAAAGCTCTCAAATGAAAAACTTAATGTTATACTTCAAGGAGCTAAGCAAAGAACAAACTAGCCCAAAATTGCAGAAGGAAAAAGCAGCAAAGATTGGAATAGAAATAAATGAAACAGAGACTAGAAAAAAAATAATGTAATTGAGAGGTTTTCTTAAAAAATAAGGAAAAAATTCTTAGACTAAGAAAATAAAAAGAGAAAAGACAAAATCAGAAACAAAAGAGAAGACGTTACAACTGGTATTGCAGAAAAACAGAAGATAATAAGAGATTACATGAACAATCATATGCCAAAATATTGAATGACCTAGAAAAATGCATAAATTTATAGACACATAAAACCTACCAAAACTGAATCATGAATGATAGAAAACCAGAAGAGACTAACAAGTAAGGAAATTGAATCAATAGTAAGACATCTCCATCATAGAAAACCCCAGGACCTGATGGCTTCACAGGTGAGTTCTATTGAATATTTAAAGGAAAACTTTTAACAGTTCTTCACAAATGCTTTTTAAACTCAAAGAGTAGGGAATAATTGTGGACTTATTTTATGAAGCCAATATCACTCTGATAACAAAGTCATATAAGGACATTGCAAGAAAATATAACTATGATTAAATATCCCTGATGAACATAGATGCAACAAAATACTAGAAAATGAAATTCAACAGCACCTAAAAATAATCATTCACCATGATCATGTGGGATTTATCATTAGATTGAACAAATCAATAAATATAATAAACCATATTTAAAAACCTATGATCCTCTCATTAGATACTGAAGAAGCATTTAATAAGACTCAACATCTATGATAAAGGCTCTCAACAGATTAGTATAGAAGGAATGTACCCCAAAACAGTAAAAGCCAAACCTAACATTTTACTCAATGTTGAAAAGCTGAAACTTTTTCCTCTAAAATCAAGAATAAGATGAGGGTATCCACTTCAACCATTTTTATTCAACATAGCCACTTTCTCTTGCCAAAGAAGTTAGGCAAGAGAAAGAAATAAAAGACATTCAAATCAGAAAAGAAAAGGTGAAGTTGTGTCTATTCATTGATGACCTGAGTTTATATATAAAAAACCCTAAATACTCTAACAAAAATAGGTAGGCATAGTAAATGAAGTAAAGAAACAGAATTAAAAATCAATAAAGTAAAATCAGTAGTGTTTCCTTACACTAACAATGAATTATCTAAAAAGGAAATTAAGACAACAATCCCATTTACAATAGCTACAAAAGAAAAAAAAAACCCTTTGAATGAAATTTAAACCAGGGAATAAATGATCTGTACACTGAAATCCATAAAACTTTGATGAAGTAATTGATGAAGAAGCAAATAAATGGAAAGATATTCTATGCCCATGAATAGGGGAATAATCAGTATTGTTAAAATATCCATACTACCCAAAGTGGTCTACAGATTCAATGCAATTACTATTAAAATTTCAGTGTCACTTTTCACAGAAATAAAAAAAAATCCTAATATTCACATGGAACTACAAAAACAAAACAAATGACACAGAATACAGATATGAATCCATGTTTTGAAGTCAACTGATTTTCAACAAAGGTACCAAGAACACACAATGGGGAGAAGACACTCTCTTCTATATTCATATTGGTGAAACTGGACATTCACATGCATAAGAATGATATTGGACCCCTATCTTATAATATATACAAAAATCATCTTGAAATGGATTGAAGGCTTAAATTTAGGACTCAAAACTCTAAAACTATTATTAGAAAAGTTATAGGAAAAGTTCTTACACTACAATGGTCTGAGCAATGATTTTTTTTTTTAATTTGAGCCCCCAAAGCTCAGGCACTTAAAGAAAAAAATAGACAAATGATATTACATCAAACTTAAAAACTCCTGCACAGCAAAGGAAACAATTACCAGAGTAAAGAGATAATTTACTGTTTGGGAGACAATATGTGTAAGCCATACATCTGATAAGGGGTTAATATCCAGATTATATAAGGAACTCAACTCAATAACAAGAAAAACAACAACCCAATTAAGTGATGGACAAATGACCTCACTAGACATTTCCAAAGAAGATGTACAAAAGGCCAAAAGATACATAAAACATATTCAACATCTCTAATCATTAAGGAAATGCAAATGAAAATCGTGAGATATCACCATTTTCTTCTCAGAATTGTTATTATCAAAAGGACAACAGAATGCTATAGACAAGAATATAATGAAAAGGGAACCCTTGCTGGTAGGAATGTAAATTAGGATAGCCATTATGGTAAGTGGTATGGATGGTCCTAAACAATTTAAGAAAGATTACTCTATGATCCAGCCATAACACTTCTGGTTATATAACCAAGAATTTGAAATAAGTGTAGAAGAGACAACTGCTCTTCCATGTTCATTGCAGTATTATTCACAATATATCAGTTACATAATCAACTTAAGTGTCCATCAACAGGTGAATGGATAATGAAATTTTGGTATATATACACAATCTAAGATTACTTAACCTTTACAATAAGAAAATTCTGTCACTTGTGACAACATGGATGAACCTGGGAGTTTCAACCTAAGTGAAATAAACAAGGCACAAAAGGGAAAATATCTCTAAGTGCCTGGGTGAATGAGCACCATGAAAGGAATGTAGGGGAAGCAACTTTCTAGGCACCCCCGTGAGGGCAGTGTGCCCCCAGGGACTCTTCTTAGCCCTTGGGCCTGTAATAGGTATAGTCTTACAAATTACTGAGATTCCTTCAAGAATCTATTTCCTATTGTCTTTGTGCAAAGTTCTTAAATTTATTTAAGAGTGGAAATCTCTTCAACATTAATTGGTCCCAATTTTACATGCACTTTTCTGGCCAAACTAAAAGTTTTAAAATATTTCAGCTATGTTTTTTTGCCCCTGATTCTTACAGTAAACCTGACTAAAAACTGCCAGCAAAATCCATGCCACTTCCTGAATGCTGTGCTGCCTTAAATTTTTCTTCGCCAGAGTAATTAGTTATCACTTATAAAATCAGCTTCGCATAAAGTGTCAGGACAAGGCAAAATGTAGACAAGTTCTTTTCCAGAATGCTATTTGTGTGACCTCTTGTTCTTGTTCTCCTCTGAAACCTCATGAGCACTGTCTTTACTGTCCACATTCCTATCAGTATTCAGGTACCACCAGAATTGCCCATTAAACTCTGCTTACAGCACTACAAATCTTCCCCATCTCTAATCTTTCCTAAATTCCTCCTGAAAGCCAATTCCAAAGGTTTCTGAACCACATGGTCAGGTTAATCACAGCAATGACTCCACTTCTCAGTACCAATTTCCTTAGTCAGATTTTTCTTGCTGTGACCAAAATATCTGACAAGAACAACTAAGAGGAGGAAAAGATTTGGGGAGGCTCACTGTACCAGAGGTTCAGTCCATATTCAACCAGTTTCATTGATCTAAACCCAAAGTGAGGCAGAGGATCATGGCAGAAGGGCATGTTTGAAGAAACCTGATCACCTCACAACAGCCAGGAAGTGGGGATGGGGGTGGGATACAATCGACTAGGGCAAGCCCCCAGTGACTTATATCCTCTGCATGCTCTTCCATCACCATGTTCTCCCTTGAGCCCAAAGCAATGAAGCCAGCTGACCATGAACTGAACCTCTGAAACCATGATCCCCAAATAAACTTTTCCTCTCCTTAGTTGGTCTTGTTGGGTATTTTGGTCACAGTGACACAAAGCTGACAGAATTAAACAGAATTACCATATGGTGCAGAAATTATGTGGTCACTGAAAACAATACTAACCTTGGAGAATAATCACCTTGCTTTGTCCCTCATTGATTTTTTCCTCTTCAAAGAAAAGTATGTGGATTAAATGAAAATTGTCTATCTTCTTATTTTTCCTTCAAGTTTCTTTGATCCCTTTGGTACCTTTATTTTTCCCTTTATAATGGATGTACCATCACGAAAATGAAATGCAATTTTTGCAGTCTATTATTTTAGATAAAAATATCTGTGCTAAGACAAAAAAAAAAAAGATAGATGTTGTAACTTCCTGAACACTGACATGATTCCACAGTGGAAAAACCCCACACCTGACCTCATCTTACAAGTTATTATCACCTACAGTTTAGTAGGTGCATTACTAAAAATAGTTTATGAAATTACCTTCAGGTTTTGTGTATAAGGAGTATATGAAACATAAAATTAATTTTGTCTTTAAACATGTGTCCTGTCTCCAAGATATCTCATTATGTGTAGGCAAATATTCTAAAATCAGAAAACAACCTGAGGGCTGGGGATGTGGCTCAAGTGGTAGCGCGCTCGCCTGGCATGCATGCGGCCCGGGTTTGATCCTCAGCACCACATACAAACAAAGATGTTGTGTCCACCGAAAACTGAAAACTAAATATTAAAAATTCTCTCTCTCTCTTTAAAAAAAAAAAAGAAAAGAAAACAACCTGAAATCCAAAACACTTCTGGTCCCAATCATCTTGATAAGGGTTACTCAACCTGCACTCATATTTGGCAACAAAGATATTCTTTATGTGACATTTGAACATTTTACCCATGTATTTTTGTATTTATACCAAAAGTTTTAAGCATTTCCCCTTCATGATTGGTGTGTTGGTCTGTAGAATTTTCCACAGCAATTTATGGGGCTTGGTGCAGAATACAGGGCTCCTTGTTTAAAAATTAATAAGAATGTCAAAGTAGAAGAAGAGCATTAAACCAGGTACAAGGTGCTCCTGAGCACAAGTGCACAGGTTGCACAAGCTTGAAGACAACCCTGTAAAAAGTCACCCAGAGCACCACTCCTGGAACAGAGTTGCAATTGACTAGGTGTGCTGAGACATTATGATGTGTATGTGTGTTGCATTTTTATGCACAAATAACACAAACAGGAAGTCAGCCTTCCCACCTGTCCCTCACAAGGAGAAAGTGTTAATGAACAGTCCCTCATGAGGGAGGCAGCACAACAAAGTGACAAGTTTACAAAACTGGCTGGAAAAAAGATTCACATTTTTCATTTAACAAATATTGATTGTGTGCCAACTAAGTGCCAGGTCCTGTACTAAGTGTTCTACAGTAATCAGATAAATCTGTCACCTTGGTCAGTTCATCACTCTTTAATACCTTGATTCCCTAGTGGTTGGGTGGGAACAAAAGTGTTACTCACTTGAACACCTTTAGGAGGTAAGATAGCTCCAGATGTTCAAGTGGAATTACTTGTTATAGATGTGGTTTTACTAAACTTTAATGATAATAGCTGTTAAAATGTATAAAAAATATATAATGAGTGTAGATTATAGGGTCTCAGGGTGGCTTCTGATTTTCTTCTCTTTCATCTGAACAACTCGGTGAAAGATTCCATGTTCAGGAACCATAAAAAACTCCTTGGATGTCTTGTGTGAATTTACAGAATTACATTCTCGGACTTCAAACACATAAAAACCTGTTAAAAGAGGAACTTATGGGAAAACCTGTTGTATACGTTTTACGCAATCTATGTGTTCCTTTAAAACAAAATCGGTCAACAGAATTGTTAGGAATGGAATCATATTTGACATGTACTAGAAGACTCGGATATTAAAAGGAAACCTGAATGGAATCCTTTTGTACAACAAAGAATACTTTTCATAAAGAAAAAAAAATTACCCCTAATTTACTTGATGTGAAAACTTAAGATTTAAGCACAGAGAGTTTTGTGACTGTATAAATGGGAGCCCATTTAGACCACACAATGGCTCCCTCTCCTCCTTTTTAGTCCTGGGGACATGCAGGTAGAAGTAAAGGTAGAGAGGGTGGGAGGATGTCAGCATTCTTTGCAAATGTTCATAATCTACTTCCCACTAAAATGAGAAGTGTTTTCCTAAGTGAAGGAAGACAATAGACTCAGAGCCTCTGAAGGGATCAACGCTAATTTGAGAATAGGAGATCTTTTCAGGAAACACACCATGAAGAATAACATCAATTAAACTCATTGAGTTTTAGCTGGCTGGTGGTGTGGGGGGTTCTGAACATAGACTGCAAAACTCTCAAGAGAATGATTGAAATGATGACATTTTGAGAGGCAGAGATTCAGCTTATTGGTCTCCTCGACTGTGAGAGAAGTACTGAAAGCAGTACCCTTGCATGAAACATAAACAAACAAAAATAAAATGATAATCTAAGAGAAAGAAGTAGGATCTAAAAAAGCAATGGTGAAGAAAATATCCTCGTAAAATTTATTACTAGGTCCACATAATGATTGGTTGCACACACACACACACACACAAAATTAACAATTATCTGGAACTGGATTCCTGGGTGGTGTCAATAAATCAGGGAGGAGAATGAGTATCAGAAAGTGAAACTGGGCTAAGATTTTGTTTCTTAGGTGAGGATATAGATAGTGACTCTTTCTGAAAATTATTAGACAAAAGCAAATTTAGGTGCATTGATTTAAGAATACTAACTAGAAAAACAGAGCTTCCCGCCCCCCCCCCCCAATTTGGTACTATTAGAGGAGAAAAGACAGAATAAAGAAAATGCAAACAAGTCAATATAAGGAAACAGAAACAACAAAAATAAGGGAGCAAAAATCCAAACACATCAACAATCAAAATAACTGTGAATGGCTTAAATTCACCTGATATTTATTAGTTCATAGATTAATTGGCTTTAAAAAAAATCAATACTAGATAAACACTGTGTATAAGAAAAATACCTAAGACAAAATGACTTGAGAAAATTGACAGTAAAGAGAGAGAGAGAGTAAGATGAGCAATTCAAAACTTACAAAAGGAACAGAAAAATAGTGAAATTCAAGGAGAAAAAAATGCAAATAAAAAAACCAAAACCAAAAATCCTCCCCAAACAAATAAACAAACAAACAGAAAACACCCAAGAAGAAACGGGGACAAAGGGAAGATGAGTAGGAGATCAAATGACCTTAAAAAGCCCAACAGTATTTTCTTAGAAGTTGACAATGTGATTCTAAAATTAATCTGGAATGAAAAATTAATAATAGTCAAGACCTACCTGATAAAGAAAAAAAAAGCATCCAAAGTATAGTTTTAAATTGTCTAAGTCTCTTTTCTTATGCTATAACAAAATATCTGAAATTGGATAATTTATGGAGGAAGAAGCTTATTATGGCTTATGGTTCTAGAGACTGGAAAGTTCAAGAGCTTGATGCCAACATCTGCTTGGCTTCTGGTGAGAGCCTTGGACTGCATCATAACATGGCAGAAAGACAGAAGGGCAAATAGAAATATGTGGAAGGGATAAACATGAGAGTTGGCCTCATAGTAACCAATCCAGTCCCTAGAGAGCAAAAGCCCATTCACCCCATGATACTTAGCCCAGTCCCAGGAAAGCAGCAATACTTTTTCAGGAGAGCAGCATTTTTATGACCCAAACACTTTTTTTTTTCTTTTTGTGATATTAGGGATTGAACCCAGGGCCTCATGCATGCAAAGCAAGCACTCTACCACTGAGCTACATTCCCAGGTCCCAAACACTTCTTGAAGGTCCCATGACCTCTCAACACTGTTACTTTTAGGACCAAATTGCAACATGAGTTTTAGGGAGGACAGATCACATCCAAATCATAGCAAAAGTTTTAATAATTAAGTCCATTCCTGGTATGGACTCGGGAATGAACAAATTAAGAGAACAGAAAAGGGATATCAGATGCAACTGCACCTCATTAGAACTTTAAGAGAAAGACACTACACTCAACTCGGAGAGGAAGATAAAAACATGGTTAAGATAATTTGGTATCCATTTGGAGAGAAATAAACTTAGATTTTATCTTTTATCACAGATGAATTATTCCAGGGGGATTAAGGAGCAATTATTAAATAAATAAGGAGCTATAAATGAGAGCATTTATAGCTTTGAGAGAAAATTTAGCATTGTAAGGCAAAACACAAAATGTGAAGTATTGAAAAATCGTGCTTATTAAAAAACTATAGGATGATAAAAAAGATGTTATGAAGAAAAATAAATTGTATGCTATGAGCCTGAAATAAATTGCAACATATAGCAAAGAATTGATATTGAGAATATATAAAAATTATCAGTCCAATAAAAAATAAACACAGATTAAAATCAGGAAAAGCCAGGTATGGTGATGCATGCTTGTAGTCGCAACTACTTGGGAGGTTGAGGCAAGAGGATCACTGAGCCCAGAAGTTTGAGACAAGCCTGGACAACACAGAGAAACCCTATCTCAAAGCTACACACAAACAAAAAGGAAAAAAAATCGGGAGGGGGATATGAATAGTAGTTCATAGAAAAGGAAAGACAAACGGCCAGTAATGTTTAATATGATTATAATTATGTAATTATATTTAATGTAATATAATTGTAATATAATGTTTAATCTCAACAATAATTAGGAAAATAAAAATTAGAGCAATGAGGAATCAGTCTTAACCCCTCCAATATTTAAATGTTATCTGGATTGAGAAGAACAAGGCAGACTTCTGCACTCTTATATACATGTTTGGAGTGAATATTGGCAGCTTTTTATGAATTGTGTTGGGTAGTATGTTTTAAAATTTCAATGAATTAGAAACCTACAAAGAATGGTATAAATGAATAGTGCCAAAAGTTTGTTGGTTGAGGATTTGAATTTCAAATACTAGACAGGTTTAGAGAAAAAGAAGAGAACACATTACCAATATCAAGAATGAAAGAAAGGATATTGCTATAGGTCCTACAGGCATGACAAACATAACAAAAGAATATTATAAATAGTTACATGCCAACCTATTTGCTAAAGTAGATGAAATAAATTCCCTTAAGTTCTTTGACAAAGAATTTAAGGTTACCTAAAATAGACACAAGGTGAATGAGAAAATCTGAGTAGTCCTATAAACTAAAGAAGTTGAATTAATCATAAAAAGTTTCCTGACAATACAATTCTAAGCTTAGTTGGTTTTAATAATAAATTCTATCACACATGTAAGAAATAACACCAATCTTACACAAACTGTTTCATAAAGTAGGGAGAAGGTAATACTTGTAAACTAATTTTACAAGGCTAATACAACCCTAATATCAAAACTGTACATAGATATTACACAAAATATTATAGACAAATATCCTCCGTAAATATAAATATCCTTAATGAAATATTGGCGAATTGAGCCCAAGACTATATTAAAATATTATCATACAAGCTGGTGTTTTTCTGAGGAAGGCAAGGTTAATTTAACATTTTAAAAATAATATAATTCATCATAAAGGAGAAAGTTGATATGATCATCTGACAAAATACAAAGCATGTGACAATAGTTAACATCCATTCATAATAACAACTTTCAGTAAATTAGAAATAGAAGAGTATTTCCTATGCTTATAAATTGAATCTATTAAAAACAAATTGCTAGCATCATGCTTAATGGTAACATTTTGAATATTTTCCTAAGACTAGGAATCAGGCAAGGATGCCTATCTTCACCACTTCTATTCAATTTTGTAGTAGAGATGCTAGTCATTGATTTAAGGCATGAAAAAGAAATAAAAGGCATAAATATTGGAAAGAAAAAAGTAAAGCTTAATATTTGCAAATGACATGATTTTTAGTAAGAAAGTTGGAATGAATTTATAAAATACCCATTGAACTGAGAAGTAAATTTAGTAAGCTCATATGATTCAAGGTTAATATACCAGAGTGAGGTATTTTTAAGTACCATCGCCAAACAACTGAAAATGGTATTTTAAAAAACAATGACATTAGTTATTATAAATATTTAGAATAAATTTTATCAAAACATATATAAGACAAATATTTAGAACAAATTTTAACATACAAGAATGTTATACTGAAAACTAAAAAACTTGTTCAGATAAATTCAAGAAGACTAACTAAATGAAAAATTATATCATGCTAATTAATTGGAAAATCCAACATCATTGAGATGTTAATCCCTGCAAATTAACCTATAGATTTCTCTCCATCCCAATCTTAATCTTGGAAGAATTTTCAAGAAAAGAAATTGATAGCTAGATTTAGAATTTTTTAATATGGAAATATCCAAAGAAATCCTGAAAAAGAATAATCAAGTCAGAGAACTGATAACTCACTATAGTTATACAATAATCATGACAGAGTGGTGTTGGAATAAAGATCAGCAAGTGGGATGGCAAAAAAAAGTGAGCCCAGAAACACATTAAAGCTCAAATGGTCGTTTAATTTTCAACAAAAGTACTAAAATAATCCAAATCTATAGAAAGAAACATCTTGCCTGGGGATATAGCTCAGTGGTAGAGCATTTCTTAGCATTTGAGAGGCCCTGGATTCAGTCCTCATCCCTGAAAAAAAACTAACAAAACAAAAAAACAGAAACATCTTTTCTACAAATGAAGCAGGATGCAAAAAATTAATAAATAAATAAAGGAAAGAAATTTAATTTTTATCTCTCTTCATACTCCCAAATTAATTCAAGTTAGTTACTAGACCTAAACTTAAAACTAAAACCAAGAATTATTTATAAGAAAACACTGAAGATGATCTTTGTGAATGAGAGTAGAAAACTCTCATTTTTACTTAAATATTAGATATTTCTTAAATATTCTTAGATCTCAGAAAGCAATTTGTATTTAAAAATTGACAAATTAGACTTCATCAAAATTAAAAACATACTTACCAAAAGACTGTTAAGGAAATAAATAGGCAAGCCATTGACTGGGAGAAAATATTTGCAAAACATATATCTCATAGGGACTTGGCATTCAGCATACATTGAAAAACCAGCCTCTACCTCAGAGCAAAGCCTGTCCAAGGAAGGGACATCACCTTTGTCCTTGGAAAGACCCACAGAGCACTCCTAGGCACATTCTCACCCTGCTAAGTGGTTTATCTACAAATAACAGGAGAGATCTGCTGCGCCAGGTGTCCCTGACTCAGTCAGGCTAGGTGGGGATCCATAGCAACCCCCTAGCAACCACCAATCAGCATGAGACAGGGAAATACCTGGGATGCCAGATGACTCTCCCAGTAGTTTATGGTGGTTGATAACTTTGTTGGGAAACCATGTAGTTTAGCATGTACATCCCTCTTGGCTTAAACCAATCAGTTCAAATAAATCCCCCTCTTGTAGTAACCAATCACCCCTACCCAACTTGTTCCCGCCAGTGAATGTGCTAATCATGTTTTAGAGTTGTTATTTGATTTTCCCATGGTGTGTGATGATTTGCTAAGAGATGCTATGATGTATGTGAAGTCCCTGCCTTCTCCAAAGAATGTATAAAACTGCTGCAAACCCTGGGCTCAGGGCCTCTCAGCGTCACCAGTTGCTGTGTATGCGCGCGGAGGACCGAGCTAGCTCGCAATAAACACCTCTTTGCTGTTTGCATCGATCTTGGTCTCTGGTGGTCTTTTGGGGGTCCCAAATTCGAGCATAACAACATAAAGAGCTTTGACAACAATTAAAGACAAATAACTAAATAAAAATGGGTAAAATATTTGAGCAGATATCTTACAAAATAAAATATATGATTATTTTTGAGAAGCACACAGAAACATTCAATGTCAATTGTCTTCAGAGAAATACAATTCAAAACTAGAATAAGACTCCACCATGCGTTTCTCAAATGTGCTCAAATTAAAAAGACTAACAATGCCAAATATTGGTAAGAATGTAGGGTAACAAAAAAGTGTGTATACTGCCTGATTCCATCTGTATAAAGTTCCAGAACAAGCCAAAGGATGAAAAACAATCGGAAAAGTAATTGCTTCTAGGGAGATGAGTAAACGTTGCCTGGGAAGGGCATGAGGGAACTTTCTGGGGTAGGGTTATTTTGAAAGAGTTTGTGATGCAGGCATATATGAAGGAAATACACATTTGCCTAACCTGTATGAATGTTCATTTAATATCTGATCATTTTACTATATATAAGTTTTACTTAAATATTAAAGCTTTAAAAAAAATATATCTGACATGTAATCAGCACGGTGGTGCACACCTATAATCCCAGTGGCTCGGGAGGCTGAGGCAAGAGCATGGTAAATTGAAATCCTGCCTCAGCAATGGCAAGGCGCTAAGCAACTCAGTGAGACCCTGTCTCTAAATAAAATACAAAATAGGGCTGGGGATGTGGCTCAGTGGTTGAGTGCCCCTGAGTTCAATCCTTGGTAGTCCTCTGCAAAAAAATCTGAGATGTTAGTTATTGCAAGTTGAAGCACTTAGGAGGAAGTATACTAAATTATCAAATTAGGAATGTATCAAAAAATTAGAGTGAATAATAGATTGATAGAGGAATGAACAGATAAGTGATGAGACAAGTACAAAAATGGTAATGGTAGAATGTAGGTAGTAATGTGCTGGTAGTCACTTAAATTGATTGTATCTTTGCTGTTTGATTGAGTTTCCTATTCAAGTGTTGGGGAAAAGAAAAACAGGCACATGTATCAACCCAATCCATTTATATGCAATCATTTATTCTACAAAAACACATTTCACATGTGTACCATGATGTATTTATAAGGGTCGACATGGAAGTATTGTTTCTAGTAGCAGAAGATAAAACAGAGAGTGGGGCACATAAATGTCCATGGTTAAATATACTATGATCTATTTATATAACAGATAACTGCAAAAGTTACAAAAAAACAAAAAAGCCCTAATGAGGTAGTTCATTATTGAAGGGTCTCCAAGATATATTTTAAAGTAGAAATAGAAATAGAAGAGTAAATGTGTATTTCCTTTATGTAAAATTATTTTTTTTAAAAAAATCACCATTTGACATGCTCTCTGTATAAACATACACATATAAGAAGGCTTAGAAGAAGACCTAGAACAAGAAGCTGCACATGTTTTTCTGTAAAGGTCCAGATAGTAATTATTTCAGATTCTGTAGACCATATTACTTCTGTTATAACTACTCAGCTCTGACATTGTGGTGTGAATACATCCCATAGACAATACATAAATGAACATGGCTGTGTTCCAAGAAAACTCAATTTATAAAATCAGATAGCAGGCTGTATTCTGCCTGTGGTCTATAATTTGCCAACCCCTGACACAGTAGTGATTGATTGCAATGATGGCCCCAATTCTTTGCCCCTTCCTGTCTCCTACCCTCTACTATGTGTCTTTGTTTTACCCTCTCCTTCTGACTCTGGGCTTAACCATGTGATTTGCTTTGGATTAATAGGATGTGTGATTCAGTTTTGTGTGATGCTAGCAGAGACTTGGAAGATACTGATGCCATGGGGCTTGCTGGCTCTTGTGTCTCTGTTCCTCTGAAAACATGTCAGGTGGCACACACAGATTGGAGTCCAGTCTTTTCAGTAGTCCTGGTCAAGGCTAACCTAGATGGGTAAGAGTCAGGCAAGCTTCAGCCAAGTGGGCAAACCCAGTCAAAATGAGTATAGCCACCAAGCTGGCCACATCCAATGTGCCAGCAGTAAGTGCCTATTATCTGCCACTGAGGTTTTGTTACATGGCATTAGCTAACAATTACAGAAAAGAAACATATTCGACTGGTAACACAGAGTGCTTTTGAGGAGGTGAGAGGGGAACGATAGCCTTTGTGATTAAAAAGAAAAGAATAAATTTTAACAAAGAAAAATCACCTAGTGGTGTTCTAAGAATCTGAAACTATAGTTCATGGTCAAGGTTCTTGGGAAGGTCAGGCAAAGATAGAGCACAAGGAAAAGACCAGAATTTAGTTTCTACTTCTTTTCTTCTATTTTTATATCTTTTTCTTTTATCCTCTGCCTATAAACATATACAAATCTTTTGCATTCTGTAAAAACCTCTTTTCCCCTACATCCTTGTTTATCTTTATCTCTCTTCTTTTTTAAAAACTTAATTTTATAAATACCAAAGAAATTAATGTACATATAAGCAAAAATTTTAAATAGAAAATAAAACCTTTTTTTTTTTTTCCTGACCACAGCCTCCCCATTTCCTGAAGCCCATGCCTTTAAAATGATTCTGGTTTCTGTTTATGCTGGTAGTTATCTATATTTTTCTAAATAACAGCTTATATCTGTTTCTTGACTCGTATATTTTGGCTCCATTCTGTGAAAGGCGCAGCATTTAGCTAATGTGTTTTATCCCTTTGTTCTTACCCTGCCTTCACATCAATTATGATTTTAAAATTTTTAGTTTTGTTTATACATTTTATAGCTCTAAATAATATTCTAAAACATCTATTTTCTTTCTTTTGGTGTTGTATTTGTATCAGAGTCATTGTCCACCCAATTAAAAGCAATAGCCCAGTCCTTGACTCTCCAGCTCCCATCTCAATCCTCTTTCCAGAGGCAACCACTTTTTTTTTTCTTGTCTTTGGTACTAGGGGTCAAAGCCAGAGGCATTCTACCACTGAGCTACATCCCCCACCTTATTTTTTATTTTGAGACAGGGCCTTGCTAAGTTGCCAAGGCTGGCCTTGAACTTGCATCTTCCTGCCCAGAGGCAACCCCTTCTAAATGCCAGGTATAGGTGAAGACCAGGTGATATATTGAAACGTAAACCCTGAGTAGCAGCAAGTCTACAGAGGAGGCTAAGAATCTGCGTTTCTGACAAATTCCCAGGTGATGCTGATGCTGCTAGATCATGGATCACACTTCGATAGGGATGTGTTAGAGCCTCTAGTCACAGTGCCTGTTCTCATATGGGCTTTGCTTCTGAAGCCGAATACAGACAAGGAATGTGAGACCCAAGTCCTACCTTAAGTACAGGTCTAGCCCAACAGGAAGGTGGAGCAGGGCAGTTTTGTTCTTCCCAAGCCTGATTCTCCATCTTGATCAATGGTCTCTTCATTCTCCTCCAATTTCTGGCAAAGGAATTAAAATACCAGACTTCCTGGTAGCCTGGTTTGACTTCTGAGAACCTCCAAAGAATAAGTGTCAAGGCCAAACCATGACTTAAGGAAAACACAGAAGTGCTGTTTAGACGCAGGTACTTCTGCATCCACTAAAGCTCTTTCCTCCCCATCATTCTAGTTCCCAGATCCTCCTAAAAGGTCATAATATGTAATTAGAGCATATCAAAAATTCAAATACCTGGCCCTCTCCCTATGATTTTCATCTGCATTCTAGAAAAACAAGTAGGGGCTCTGAATAGACAAAATAGACTAGGCATACACTAGTCTCACTTTGGACTCCTCCAAGAAGCTACTCCTGAGAGTAGGAATGAAGACTGAGTGTTGTATTTGGAGAGGTGGGGTCCCAGGAAACGGGAGTGGAGTGGTAAAGGAAGGGAGTAAGGCAAGGAAGGGAAGGCACCAGTGACCGTGGGGACAAAGCAAGCTACCACTGGGGAACCTGGACTTAACCTTTGAGCAACTCGGGGAATACATATAAAATATGCCCCTCAGCTGTGCCACCTGCGCAAGGGAGCTGGGGTGTTTATTCCACTGCTTGCCTGTGGGTTGCTCCTGGGGGAGTGAGTTCCCTGTCTGTCAGGGCCTGCTGCATAGCAGCCTCATGAGCAGGAAAAACTGCAGTCCAGAGCCTTCAAACCACTCCCTCAGTGGGGCACCCCTTAGACCAGCATCCAAAGCCTGTTTATTCTTCCTTGACCCTCTCTGCACCCCAACACTGCACAGGAACAGCTTCAGGTGGCCACAAGTAGGCACCTGACATTGAGACTGTCTGCCACGGGGCTGAGGGTGGATGTGATCCCGGTGTCCTGAGAGCAGGGATCGGGAAGCAAGCAATGGTCAGTGGGATGTGGGGACCCCGACCTGGGATCGCTGAGGGTTTTACTCTGTGGAACAGTCGTGTCTGGTTCTCTTCCATGCAATCTGCCCTGCACCCTGCTCATTCACTTTATTTCCTCGGGAATATATATGTCAAGGAGATAGATCTGTGGAGAAAAGCCATCCGGAGGGGCTATTTTCAAAGGAACTATTTTAAGGCTGTCCTTCCAGTACGCCACATCCTGACATTGGGTATATTTAGCATCATCCATAGACAGGGCTAATGGATTTTTGGTTACAAATCATTATGATTCAAACCACTGCAGTCTTTATTTTTTTTTTTAATTGCAATGAAGTCACACACATACACACACACACACAAACACATGCACACACCACACACACAGATAGCTACATTATATTTATACACGGGAAATGCTTCCAACAAAAGCCATTTCTCGAGTTAAACTTACAAGCCTTTCCTATTGAACTCGGATGTGTGGGGGAGGGGCTAATGCTGCAGGTTAGCATGTATTGCCTTCACACCGTGCGTGAAATGCACATGTATTTGGTCAAAGAAAAGAAGGCACAAAAGGTGTTTTAAATTGACAGCCCAAGACAGGGGTAATTTAACATGCCATTCTTTGCCTCTCGTTCCTGTAGTTGCAAAGCACAGCTGATTTGCCTCCCTGAATACAAATTTATATTGTCCCTTCCATTAATATGGTTCCTTTTCATCTCATGCATTAATCTCTTTCTGCCAGCACAATAAAGACTGCAAAGTAACAAGTTTCCAGTGTCAGAAATCAAAACTGCAGCAGGCTCAGGCTTTCTGATGGGAGTTTCATTCTGATGCAGCCCCACAAGTTGTATGAACTGCAGATAAAGTAGGAATCACACATTCAAAGGCGTCGTCCACAGTTCACCTCTGCCCTGTGGCCACCATGATGAGGTTTTAGCTTTGTATCTTGGGTGATGACTGAGTCAGTGTTTCTGCATATCGGGCTCTGGGACCGCACTGCTTGGGCTATGATCATAGCCGTGTGACCTTGATGATTCTTGAGGCCTCACAGACATCATTGGCTTCATTGATCTCAGTGAGTCTCCTTAATGCCTCTGTTCCTCAGTGTCCTCATCTGAAAAATGGGGAGGTCTTAGTCTGGTCCCCCTCTCCAGAGACTAAGATCTGGGGAAAATTGTTTTATCTGGGAGGTAATCCCAGGAAGAGGGAGTAAGTAGGGAGGGTAAAATTAGAAAAGAGGTTATACTAGCTAGCTTTTTGTTACTATGACAAAATACCTGAGGAAAACACCTTAAAAGAGGAAAGATTTATTTTTGCTCAAGGTTTCAGAGATTTCAGCCCATAGTTGTTTGGCCCTATTCCATTTGGCTGGAGGTGAGGTAGAGCAGAGCTGCTTACCTCATGGCAGGCGGGAGGGAGGGAGGGAGGGAGGGGGAGAGAGAGAGAGAGAGAGAGAGGGGATTGAAAGGAGCTGGGGACAAGATATATCCTTCTATGGCATGCCCCCAATGCCAGTGACATACTTCCTCCAACTAGGTCCTACCTCCTATAGTTTCTGCCATCTCCTGGTGGCCCATCCAGTGGATCTTATCCATTGATGAGGTTAGAGCCCTCACACTTCAATCACTTCCCCTAAGCCACACCTCTGAATATTGAGGACTGAGCCTTCAATGTCTGAGCCTCTGGAGGACATTTCAGCTCCCAATCATAACAAAGCCCAAAAGAGACTCTCATTGGCAACTGGGGTCTATCCACTGGGGACTCTGAGAGAGTATAGGGACAAACACCCCGACACTCCAGGATGGGTTCTGATGACTAGGCCATCAGATGAGTCTGAGTTATCTTCTCCCCTCCTGCACCAGTCAGGGTCACTGGGACTTGCCTTGTGCATGGGCCTGGCCTGGTGCCAGAAGTCCTCAGGCATTAGTCTGCATGTTTAGAGACTCTAGTGGCTTTTGAGTGGGCTGCAGGGACATGGGAAGGGCATGGCAGCACCACAGAGGTCACCTGAGTGTTTTCCTCCTAGTGGTGGTGTGAGGATTAAGAGAGAGACTGCATGCAAAAGGGTTTGTAACAATGGCTGTTACATCCTCTGTGCATGCAGCTCGGCTCATGCCCGTCGTAATCCTCTTGTTCTCTTTTCCTCTCCCTCGCTACGTCCAGCCTGCCAGAAAAATTCTGCTGGTTCTACCTTCGTGGTGTTTAATCCACTTAATCCTCCTTCTGTGACAACCGTGTGACGATGGCGATGATGATAGTTATTACTCCTTTAGAGCTTAGGACGCTGAGAGACAGAGATGTTAAGTGACTTGTCTGAGGTCACTCCGTGGGTAGGTGTTAAGGATTTGAGTCAGGGATGCCCAGCTCCAGAGCCCATGCTTTCAAAGACTGCACACACTTACAGACCCATTTCCTGGGGGAGGGTTTGCTCTCCAAAGCACAGCCATTTATTTAGAGACAGACTTGGAGAAATTATGTGTACAAACTGCCCACATCCACATTACACAGATGTATGGCATGCAGCTGAGGGGAATGTGGGTGGTCCAGGGTCGGGGACTCTTTCTCACTTACAGATCCCTGAGCCTATGCAGAAGGGGCTCCCAACTGAGACCAAGCCACTCTCCCCCAAGCAGGGTGTTTCTGGCTGCTGAATCTTGTAGATCTGCATCACACAGGACCAGGTAGACTTGGCAATGGTCCCATAGTCATGCCCTGGCCTTGGCCCTGTGACCTTTGTCTCCTGACCCTGCTGCTGCTGCTGGTCTATATTTTCTGGATTCTTGGGGCCAAAGCAAGTTTTGCCAAACTGCTGGTATAAAATTGTGTGCCAATCAAGTTGGACAGCATCTTCTTCCCAGCAGCGTCAATCTATAATCCTAATCACAGAACTTCCCAAGGAAGAAAAGCAAAGAAGTGTTAACATTGTTTAAAACAAGATGCAAGTAGAACTAGACTGTCCTCTAGGACAGGAGCCAATTCCTGCTCACTGATGAGTCTGCCATTCTCAGGGGAGAGCCCGCCATCAGTAGGTGCTCACTAAATGATTTTTTTAAAAAAATGAATGTTGTAGAGAAAAATAATGGTGGTGATTGTGGAAAAGGTGATGTTTTAGAGAAATATGACCCCCCAGTCTTTTGAGAATCCCCCAGTTTGCATCTCCTACTTGGCTAATTATTGTTCCTGTAGGATGTAATTAGAGTAAAACTGACAAAGGAAGTGCCTCCTTCCAACCCTTAAATAGGAGTGAGGAGGCCTCAGTGGGATGAGGAGACTTCCATTCTGCTAGCTTTACAGACTTGGCAAGAACCCGCTTTTGCAGGGTACCAGAAAGGCAAATGCAGCAAATGAATCCCTGTTGTTTTTAAAGTCAAGTTCCTCCAGAGGCTGACTCTGAGACAAGAATTCAAGCACAAGTGGTTAATTGGGCAGGAGATCCCAGGAAGCTGCTGTAGAGGGAAATCAATACAGGGGGCTTTTTTTTTTTTTTTTTTTTTTGAGCAGGTCACTCCTGAGGGCAACAGGGGGCTCTGTCCCACAGGTGCCTCTGGCAGACTGCAGAGCACATTGTGAGCTGTGTAACCCAAGCTGACAAGGAATCTAGACATTTATCCACCAACTCCCCATCTGCTGCTCCCGGGGCTATTGACTCTCCAGCGTTTCCAGCTTCCTGTGTACACCCACAGAGCCTGCTCCCATGCCTGGAAAGAGGTCTCCAGGCAGAGCTGCCTGTGTTCAGTAAGCAGGGACTTGGCAAGTCCAGGCGAGCCCCTTGTTGCATGATGGGCACCTGTCATGTCTGCCACATGTCAGGGACGCTTGAGCTGTGTGCAGAGAGAAAGCTGCAGATGTGGCCAAGATTCTGGTGTATTTGAACTTGTTCAGTGAGCAATGGGGAAGAAATCCCCCATATGTCCTCTGAACCTCGCATGGTAGAGCATGATGGCCTACTAGGCCCCCTTGCCTTTCCTTTCATGCTCAGGACATAGAAGAGAACAGCAGATTTTCTCTTTTTGTCTCTCATGTGGCATCATGAGAGTGGGAAGACTGTAGCCCTCTCCCACCAGTACCTCAAGAAAACAGAAGCTTTGAATGATAGAGGGGAAAAGGACACTCTGTGGTAGACAAGGAGGTGTCTGGCTTGGCCCTCTCTTCAAAAAAGACTAGCCATGCAGCTATGAGGAGCTGGGCAAGCTGGTGACCAGTTGTCAATCTCTTAAGTCTCCCTCAGCCTCCAAGGTGTAGCCTCCTGCTTTCTAGGCAGCTCAACCCATGACTTGAACATTCAAGGGCGCTAGGGCCTGACCATTTTTGCCTAGCCTGAAACTCCTCTAATGGACAATTGTTTGGTTCTGGAGTTCCTCTTTGGAATGGCCCAAACTGGCAGGCTCACCCAGCAACCTGCCCATCAATCATGCTGCTTTTCTCTTTTATTGATCACAGGTGTTACCTCCCAATAAACCCGCTCTCTGAATCTCTGAACTGTCTGCAGACACACACACACACACACACACACACACACACACACACTCTATATATATATATAAGTGGGGAGAGAGGGAGACACAGAAACACAAAAGGGAAAATATGTTCCAAATGTTAAAAATTGATACATCTGAACAGAGAACATTTGGGAGTTCATTGATCTAGTCTTAGAATTTTTCTGTGTGCGTCCCAATGGTCAGGAAACCCACTGCAGAGAGGGGCATGTCCTGAATGCAGGAATTAACCAGGGAAGAGGCCAGTCCAGCAATAATCCTAAAGAATTTTGATCAAAAAGAGTGCACCAAATGTCTTCTTAGGCTCCTTAAGCAGCATGGAAATAAACCTATTGGAAACAATGAGAATGTCAGTCAGTTCAGCTCTCCTAGGGAGGATCAGTCGATAATGTGAACCTGGTACAGTCCCTGTCACCTCCTCATGTCCAAACACAGAAATGTTGCAGAAACCTTCTGTGACTCAGTTTCCTGTCTGTAAAACAGGGACACTGCGTACTGCATATCCTTCAGAATGCTGTAAGGTTGGCTGTAGGGAATGGAAAGTGCAGTTTTATTATGAACAGGGAAACTTCTCAAGAGTTCTATAGCTCAGAGTCCCTCCCAGGGTAGAACGGATCCCTTACACCTGGCCTGGGCACCCACAGCTTCTTCCCCACCTTCTCTCCTTTCTGCCCTGTCCTTGTGGTACTGGGAATAGCGATTACAAGCACCTACTCTCTGCCTGGCCTGGTGCCCACCCTCTCCTACCTTAGTCACAGTTAATCTTGTGATTATCCTTTGGGCCTGATATTACCATTTGGTAGGTGAAGCAATGGAGGCCCAGAGAGATGGAGATATTTGTTAGTTACTGAAATCCCCATGTGTGGCTTAAGAAAATAAGACAAGGGCCAGCAACAGAATTGGTAGGCTCACTGAGAAGAAAGTGTGGAGCTTCTTAATCAAACGTTATTAAGTTATTAAGTGCAGAGCCCTTTCAAGCTTGGAATCCTGAGCAACTGCATGGGCTGAAAGCCCACAAAGCTGGCCCCGAGTATTGTCCTTGGACAAGTAGCTGTGGAGAGCAGGTGAGGTTCAAGGGGAAGTACAGACCCTGGTGGGTGCCTACCATGTTGCTGTGCATGCCGGGTGGGATGGGTTAGCTTTGCTCCTGGTGCCAATGGAAGAAGGGTGCCTGGGAGGCTGAGGAAGGTGTGTGCTGTGTTCCATGGCCATGCCCTGGTCTTCAGTGGGGTCTGTTAAAGACTCAGCAACTGGTTGAGGTAGAGCAAGACAGAGGCAACCTGTAGGGGCATTGAGAAAGCCACCTTGTGCTGGGGGTGCAGCTCAACAGTAGAGCACCCACCTACCATGTGGAAGGCCCTGAGTTCCATCAAAAAAGACTATTGCGGGGCTGAGGCGGTGGCTCAGTGGTCGAGCACTTGCTTAGCATGTGTGAGGCACTGGGTTTGTTTCTCAACACCGCATATAAATAAATAAATAAAAATAAAGTTCTATCAACAACTAAAAAAAAAATTTTTTTAAAAAAGACTATCACTTCAGGAATTCATAGAGACCCCCGAGGGAAGGCTACAGACTTCCAAAGGGATAGTGTAGCTGAGCCAAGTCTTATCAGCTGTCTTCCTATTGGCTGAAATTCTGGGGCTTAAGGTAGGTCTCTGTAGAACAGGAAGGGAAGCCAACATGCGCGCGCGCGCACACACACACACACACACACACACACACACACACACACTCCATATGTAAGTGGAGAGAGAGGGAGACAGAAAAAAACATTTGGAAAATATATTCCAAATGTTAAAAATTGATAAATCTGAACTGAGAACATTTGGGTGTTCACTGTCCTAGTCTTAGAATTTTGGTATTCCAAGCACCCAGCACCCAGCATGAATCTGCTTGATATTGGGGTTGCGCTTGGAATCCACTAGCTAAAAGGTTACATAGCTCAGGCTCCCCGAACAACCTCTGCAGGAAGGATGGTGTGTGGGTGGAGGCCAGTCTCCTTGGCCCCTCCTGTGAGGTGGAGCAGTCACCTGAGTGGGCTGGTCTGCAGTGTCTTTGGCTCAGCCAAGGTGAGCTTCTGCATCTTCTGGGCTAAATCAAAATCCAGCCTCCCATTTGCAGGTCTTGCTTCCTTCAGTTTTGCTCAGTCCAGCAGTATCCCTGGAGAATTCCAATGGCAGGTAATGTGGATACATTCCCCATCGTCTCTCTGGATTGGTGTGGACAATAGCTATGAAAGTCAGCCATGTTCACGAACATCAGAAGTTTCTCTGGGAAGCTTTTATTCACATAGGAAAATGGTCTCCAAGGCTCCAGGACAGTTCCAGCTCATGACTGGTATCTAAGGTACAGTGTTCAAGAAGTATTTAACACAATAAGTTATAATTAGAGGTTTTATGTAAAATTTTGGATTGGGGGATTTCCTGGAACAAAAGGCATCAGCTGTGGACCATGGTTTTTACATGGAGCCTAACTTACCTGCAGGGCTTGGCAAGGGCCTCCTTACCTGGCTCAGGTTCTCCATTTACCACAGTCCCCTGTCCCCAGCCCATGTCATTCCATTCAGTAGGGACTTTGTACCTGGGCTTTCTGAATGTTTGCACTTGCACTGGTGACATTGATGGTAATGCCATGAACACACCTGGTGTCCCCAAATATCTCCTGTGAAACGATTGGACCTCTAGCACATTCCTCATCTAGCACATTCCTCATCTCTCTGGGTTTCTAACCAGGGCTTTCAGAACTGGGTTTGCCTAATTTGAGGGTTGAGCATTTCCTCTCTTTTTGGTGGTGTGAGATTTTTGTGGCAAACATATGCCGAGTGCACGTAGGTACTTGAGTCTGGATTCAGAAATGGACTTTCTCCTTACAAAAGTCATGTCAGGTAACTCAGGTGGTAGAGTGCTTGCCTAGCATGCACAAGGCCCTGGGTTCAAACCCCAGCACCACACAAAAAAAAAAAAAAAAAAAAAAATCATGTCAGGTCAAGAGGCCTCTGCTTTTCAGCAACCTTCTTAGGGTAATCTGAGAAAGGCTTTGGGTTCCATTCTCTCTCTTTGGCTCTCTCTGTCTCTCTCTCTCTCTAAAATGAATGCAGCAAAAGACCTGTGTGGTGGATTATCTCATTAGCAGGGCCCTCACAGGAGAAGAGATGCTGGATGCTAAGCATGTCGATAATTACGTCCTTGGTTCAAGGCCAGAACCCCCTCTCTCTCCTCGGCTGCTTGCCAGCTCCAGGAAGAGACCACAGGCTTCCGCAGCCCCACACAGAGAGCTTGGAGCCCCAGCCTCCCGCTCTGGAGCAGCGAGCTATTTCTGTGTATGTGGGAAGGGTGGGAGGATGGAAAGAAAAGTGAGAAAGTGTATGTAAGCAAATATTTCAAAGAAAAGAGGGGGAAGCTCTTCTTTAAACAGCTTTATAAAATAATCGATGAGATCCTGCCAGACCCCCAAATGAACAACAGGCTGCATGGCCCTCTGTAGCCTGGGCAGACACTCATTGCCAGTTTCGGCACAACCTGGTCTTAGGTCCCCTTCACCTGCCTGGCGATGGCCAGTGGGGCCTGAAGCCGCCCGTGTCCAAGCTGCCAAGGCTGCCTGTGCTCATCTCACCAAGGTCTTCGGGCAATGCCCAGAATTTAACAAGCCACAAGAATGCCAAACTGTTCTCCAGGTGATTTGCCCACAGGAACAAAGAAAGATGGGGGAGAGGGGGCAGGAAGGGGGGGACATAAAATGGAAGAGTTAATTTTGATCTTGAACCATGCAGGGAAAACAACCAGGCAAGTTTATTGCTAAAAAGAGCCATTTCTTCCCATGAATTCTTGTTCTCTCAACAGATCCCACTAATTCTAAAACTCATGCTCCTTTCCTGCCTTTCTCCCTCCTCACCTTCAAGAGGCTAATTAAAAAGGTCAATGATGAAGTTTTTAGAGAATACTGAATAAATAAGATGGAGACAAGAACATGTGACGGAACCGAGTCAGCTGCTTATCAGGGACAAATGTCCATAAGCGACTCAAATCAAATTGAAGGTGCATGAGCCCACACAATCACTTTCAATTTTTGAGAGAATTTTGACATTCGGATTTCTCTTTGTTTCAGTAGTTTCAGAAAGCATATAAACTTGCTTCTGATTTAGGCTTTGGATTCACACTTCAGTTAAAAGAATATGGATTTGTTTCCATTTGAACTTAGCAAACACCCCTTCCCCCACCCAGTCGGTGTTTGGTTCTCAATTGCTCAGTTGGATTGTGACCCAGGCATGTCTAAGCGCACTAGCTTAGACACATTTCAAGATGGCAAAGCTCCCTGGAATCTGTCTTGTTACTGATTAAAATAATAAAAATATCAGAATCGAATGGATAGGCGGGCAGTATCTAGAGGAAATTATATTTGCTCATGGGAATTGAGGTAAGGCAGTTAAGGCCCGTGACTTCCATGAGGAGCTGGGAGTGGGCAGTGCCGGAGCTGAAGACCATCAGTCCATCTTGCTTCATAGTGGAGGTGGATGTGTTTACTGGCATCAGTCATTATGTGGGTGAAGACAGTCTGAAGTTCGGTGGTGTTCCCTCAGGAGTGTCCACAGCTTGGACCTGACTCAGACCCTTTCACAGGAATGTACTCCAGGGTTCAGTTGATGTGACTTGGTCCCTAATGTCCCAACTTCCACTCTCCAGCAACAGGTTTCAGCTTAGAGAGTAGGAACCATTTTCACCCTGCTCCACCCCTCCCCAGATTACCAATCACCCCACCCCCACAACCCCAACCCCACAATCCCTGGATGTGGGATTGCCAAGGCCAGCCCCTTCCTGCTGCAGAGCTCCTGGGATCAGGAGTTCCCCAGAGGAGACCATACCTTTGCTTAACCACTTCCTCTTCTCCTTCATGCTTCCCTGAAAGCAGGAGCAAATGAGGGTCCCTCAACCTCTGCTTTCTTCCAAGTCCTTTGCAGCTGACGACACTAACCATCTTCTGAAGGAAGTCACACCTGGTGCAGAGGGGCTCTGCTGAACTCCTGTTCAACATCTTAGTAGGTTCTGGTGACCTGAGAAGTATTTTTATTTATTTATTTTATGGAGCTAACAGTGAGAATTTTATTTATGTAAACATAATTTATATTATTTAAAGTATTTTTAATTAGCAAATTGACCCTGTTCTCTGGGATTGGTGCCTGTGATCCCACTGTGGGTGGATCTCCCCTCTCTAGGGGCTTCCAGGTGAGTACAAGTCTCCAGTTACTAACAAGAACAACACAAAGTGAAAGCGACACTAGATTTCTTTTGGAGTGAAAAAGAATTCTCTTCCAAGTAGCCCTTCCCACCCCACTCTGTTGTATCCTAAAATGCAAAAGGAAAACAAAGCAATGGAAAAAATGCTTTAGCCCAGCAATTCTATTATCAGCTCTTAGACAACTACCCCCCCCCACACACACACACACACTCCAATTGCTGTTTCTCGCCTTATATATCTTCCACACAGCTGGAAAGACCATTGAATCTAGGAGGAAAATCAGCAAAACCATACAGCTTTGTTACCACAAAATGGCACTTCCTTCTTGGACATGTTGCCCTTTGTCTGATGGAGCTTGGAGCTGTGATTCCCTGGTGGGCACCCCATTCTGTTCTTGGAACTTTTGCATGGGCGGGGGGACCCTCAAGACCATAGTGACCTTAGTTTCAATTTGCTCAGCAGAGCAGAATCCAGGGAAAACTTCAGTAGACTTAGAAGATAGGAGTCACAGTGTGAAGGACTCACACCGATTCCTGGGGAGGGTGGGGGGTATGACTTGGTGCCTGCTGGATCTATGACATGGCCAGAGTATCTCTGCAGATAGCAAGTAACAGTTGTTCATCTGTGATGAAAGCCACATGTCCGGACTAGAACAGGCTGGGGAAATCTTTTCACTCCAAAGCTCGGCATTACTGATGCCCAGTCTTCTGGTACATTTGCATTTGTAGCAGATGCTGTGGATGGCCTGCCTGAGGCTTCCTCCCACGCCATAGGAAGTTGCTCCGGCTGTAAATGGGAGAAACCTGGATGTGGAGGAGAGTGGGCAGTTTTACACCAACCAGTGGGGGAGGGGAAGAGGCACAAAAAGGTCCCAGTTCTGTATTCCACTGTGACACCCCTCAGAGGCATGTTCAGTGGTTTCTTTCTTAGGGACTCCCAAGCAGGATATAGCCTGCTGTTTCCCTCAGGGTAACCCATTTGTGTAGACCCCCTCTATTGGTTTTTCTTCCTTCCCTCTTACTTTACCCACTTATTTCTGCTTCCTGAGATCGCCTCCTAGATCTAGCATGCTAGCCCTTACATTGGGTCTGCTTTGGGGGCATCCAAATAAGAACATTTATCTGTGCATCCATCCATTCTATGAGGGTTCCCTGTAAGTTTCCAGCCACTGTACTATAGAGAAGGGAGGGAGGATTAAGGTATACAAAGCTGAATGAGGTATTCTTTCTTCTCCTAGGGATCTCCCAGTTTATGGGAAACAGAAAATTGCCTCATGAGGGGGCAGGGCTGGAACAGCTAGAGACACAAACTGCTGTAAGCACTCAGAGGAGAGAACAAGTAGCTTAGCGTGGGGACATACAGAGGGGCTTTAGAGGGCAGACAACGTGCCTGCTGCTCATAAGCATTTTATGATTCTACTTCATCTTCATCACTTTTACTTTTTTCTGGTACTGGGGATTGGACCTGGGGGTACTTGACTACTGAGCTATACCCCCGCCCTTTTTATTTTTGAGACAGGGTCTCACTAAATTGCTTAGGGCTTTGCTAAGTTGCTAGACTGACCCCAAACTTGCAATCCTCTTGCCTCAGCCTCCCAAATTGCTGGGATTACAGGCATATGATACCACACCCAGTGCTCAATTGCATTTATTTAAATTTTTTTTTAATCTTTGACCCAGAGTTTACAATATGCATTCATAACTAATCCAAGTTGTATTTTCAGGTAGTGCTATACCACTTCACAGATAGTTGTGGGTAGCTTATGACAGAGTATAGTTGTCCCAAGGATCTGTGAGGGTTTGGTTCCAGTACCTGCTGTGGATACCAAAAATTCATAGTTGCTCAAGTCCCTTATTTAAAATGGCATTTGCATGTAACATCCCTATATCCTCCCATAGACTTTAAGCCATCTCTAGATTTTTAGAATACCTAAGATAATAGAAATACTCTGCAAATAGTGGTTATACTGCATTGTTAGGGAATAACGACAAGAAAAAAAATCACAATTTTTTTTTCCCAAGAATATTTTTAAACCTTGGGTGATTGAATCTGAGGATGTGGTACCTGCAGATACTATTTTCTCAATCCCTGGCCCTTGTAACATTGCTGCCATTCATTTTCACTTAGAATGACCTTTTAAAACATAAATTTGAACCAAAGGGGGATGAGGAGTTGGGGTGAGAGAGAAATAATCTGGGAGCACTTCAAAATCTTAAAAGCAAGAGCTGGTAAGCGGTTTACTGTTTGCAAAAATGGCTAAAATAATTCCTCCCATCCCTGTACTAGACCCCTTTTGCCACTTCTCATCAAAAAAGAGGTGACCTTCATTTCTGCACTCCTGGAATACAGGGTTGACCACACAGCATTCTGACCAACAGGACATTCACAATGCTTGTGCATTGGACCTTGGCCTTTTGTTACTGGTTTGTAAAATCTGAATAGCTCTATGGAGGGCCAAGCTTAGTTCTGTTACAGAAAAACAAAGGAAGATTTACTTCTGCACGTGCCACACTGTAGCTTGGTCTGGGAGGCTCATACCTGTTGCTTTGGCAGTACTGTCCCCTCTTCTGGTCACTGGCTCATTTGGGGCTACAACTCAGGTGCCAGCAAGTCAGCCCCCAGCCATCCCAGGCTCATTAGCTACTGTGTCCATTTTCTGGACCCTGCCAGCAGACAGCCCTCTGTTCCCTGGCCTTTTAATAGCATTAGGAAAACCCTGGCTCCTCTGGTCCTTCCTATTCATGAACACTCACCAACCCACCCATTTTATTAAGAAGCAGCCAAGACGCAGTACTCTATCCACCCGCCCCCTGCCCCCCCCCCCCGTGTACACTTAAAATAGAAAAGAAGCAGGAGCCAGAAGATTTATGACTGATGATGATTTGGAATGCAGGCGAGAGCTCAAAGGAGCAGCAAGACGTCCTTGGAATTCAGACCAGGCGGAAGTTGGCCGGGGCCTCCTGCAAGGCGGCTCTCCAGGTACAGTGGCCATCACTCTTGCTCAGGCAGATGCGCCACCCTTCCTGCCCCCACCCTTCCTGCCCCCAGCTCTGTCTCTGCTCATTCCTGCAAGCCATCGGCACTAGCAGCACTTAATCACCACATTGCTGTGTATAAAAATTTAAGGAGTCTGCTGCCTTGAAGAAACAAATCCCAGATCATTTAGAAGTACTTCCTCCCCCACATTTGTTCTTTCCTTTTGCTGTCTTATCAACTTTTGTTTTATAGAGGGGGCTTATTTTGGGAACGTGCTCTAAGAAAATTTTTAGGCAGTTGTGTAGACGTGGTCTAGTGTGTGCAGAACTGGAATGTTCGGAACTGCCCAGGTGTGAGGACCACTTTGCAATGAAGCTGCTTGAATGAAGAATTTGGGATCCTTTCAAGGCACTCTGCAATCCTGCCCCTTTTTGCTTTACCCAAGGCACTTGGGGAAGAGCAAGCAGCTGGAAGAGGCAAGGGCAAGAGGAGCTGGGTTTCCACCTCCTCTGCTTCAGCCAGGTCTGCCATGACACATCAGAATCTCTGCATCCCAAGGACTGAAAGACCTTAGCTCAGCTCAGTTGCATGGCAGGTGCTGGGGGGATGGTAAGATATGCAGGCAGGGAACACCAGGTCTTCATTGGCCAGGGTCAAAATCAAGTTTCCATAACTGATTGCCCCATAAAGCCAGCCAAAAGGCTTGCAGCAGGCAGGTTGGGACTTTTAGCTGTGTGACCTTGGCCAAGTGACTTGACCTTGCTAAGACTCAGTGTTCTCATCTGTAAAATGTGGATGGTTTTCAGGCTTAAAGGGAACAATAATAGTAATGCAGTTGTCCAATAAACAGCCAAAGAAAGTTGGTAGACGGTTATTATTTCATGCTTAAGGTTAAAGCCCTATTATTCTTGCTTGGAGACACCAAATCTGAATGGGGCAAGTGTGTTAAGTCCTGAGCTCCTGAGAAACAATCTAGAGCCAGGGATGCAGGGCTAAGGGCAGCCAGCTGAGGTGGGGCAAGGTGGGATCTCAGGGTCATGCTTTCCCAGGCTCCTCAGCAGGGCTGGCCTGATCATTACCATTCTGCTCCTTTTTCACACAGGAATCCCACCCCAGCAAGTTCATGGTCTCTGTTTCCTTGAGCATGTACTAGCCAGGAATAAATGACAGCATTTGGCTGTGGGAGATTACCTCTGCCCATTTCCTGTGCCAGAGTGTCAAATGATAGATGACCTTAAGGTCATAGGTGACCCTTTATAGTTCCCCAAATTGTACCTGTCTGCCCTAGTCTTTCCTTACATTGAACAAACTCTTGTGTTTGTAGGCTGGAGTTTTTAGCCTCTGATCTTGGAGCTCCTGCTGCTATGCATAGCATCCTAATAAAGAAAAAGAACCAATAAACCAAATCAAACAGCCATTCCCTAGAATTGCCGGGGCACAAGGAGATGCAGGCTCTGTTCATTAACAAAACCAGTCCTGGTCATTATCTTTAATATGTGGACTGAATCTTTATTGTATTTTAATTTTCTCCATTCATTCTTTGTGGGCCAGGATTTGATTCAGAAACCAGGTCGACAGTTTCAAGATCACAATTTGTTGACAAAGTATTTGGTTTAAAAAAACAAAACACATCCTATGTTCTTGTTCTAGCATTGTGGATCTGAGTCCAAATTCCACAGTCTAGAGTTCTAGTCGAGGTATCTGAGTCCAAGTTCTGATGTAACCACTATCTGGAAGGCATCTCAGGGTGTCTTAGTTTGGGTTCCCCATAAGTGAATCCTGAAGGAAGGACCTGGGAGCAATTGCCTGTTGGATAAAGGAGCAGGGAGAGTGACATAGGGATGTAGAAAATGCAATAATGAGGTGACAGTCTGGGTAACTGGAGCTCAGTTCTGCTGAGCCTATCTGAAAAAGTGTGCTGAGCACCCTCAGAACTGTCCCCATGCAGGCTGGAGTGGCTGAGCCGATGTCCCTTGGCTCCTATCTCCCTGTTTTAAAGGTGGTTCCAGGAACATAAAAGCATCCAAACTTCAGATGCGTCTTCTTAGGGAAGAACAGGTTCTCCTGGTGCTGGAGAAAGCCAAGGGTAGAGGCAAACAGCCTGGGTAGAGAGGAGACAGCTGTCACATGGGAACTGTCCCCATAGCTGCAGTGAACTCCTGTGGGCTGAGGGGATGCAGGGTGGGCATCAGCAGGGTCTGCCACAAGGGTGAGCCCTCTGAGTGAGGTGGGAGCCACAGGAGTGGGGTGCATAGTATATATATCTTATACCTCTGTATTCTCCACATAAACATCACCACCCTTGCCTCTCAGCATCCTCACATGTAAGATGATCAGCAAAGTCTCTGAGACAGAGGAGGCAACCACCTTTCCCTTCTTCCTCAGTAATAGGATTTCTGGCTGGGCCCAGAGTTACACAATGGACTACATTTCCCAGCCTTTCCTGCAGATGGGCGTGGCTGTGGGACTCAGCTTGGGCCAATGGGATACAATGGGAATAGCTGACACGTGCCCTCTGCCCTCCCCCTTTCTCCAGGTCTCTTCCTTCATCTTGCAACTGGGGTTGGGTATAAAAGTCACCAGTTTGGATCATAAGGGGAGGACAACTCCACACCATGGCACTACAGGAAGCTGGAAGACGCCGGGGACCCTGCAGACTTGAGGAAATGCCCATCACATCAGCCTCCAATTAGGAAGCCCCAGCCTCAATAGCTTCTGTCTTGTTTAAGCCACTGAAGTTTTGAGACTCTTGTTACTGATAGGTTAGGACAGATAATGGTTCTAATTTTGTCCCCACTAAATTCAATATTTATTTTCTTTAAAAATAGCTGGGGAAAGGGACCAGGAATCCTTGCTGGTGTCCCCTAACCATATGTGTGTGTTTTGGTTGGGGGGCAGGGGTGCCACTCCTGTCTGCCTTCTTAAATACCTGAACTTCTGGATAGCTACGTGGTATCCAGTTGTCTTTGCTGTTTGGAGGCATCATTAACTTTGTGTCTCACCTGGTGCTGAGACCACCCTGCCCTCAGAATTCCAGGTAGGTGTAGCAGAATCAGTCTCTTCCCCCTCAGAGCTGTCTCAGGGACAGTCCCCATATGCAGACAGCTGCTGCCTTTGATGTCTATATCCTCCTCTTTGCCTGGAACTTCCTCTAGCACCACAGAACTCTTGCTCAGCCTGGGAGTTTGCACTCTCAGGGGCAGCTCTCCATCTGAACTGGGGATCTATAGATAAATATTCATCTTTTCATATCCACAGGGCCATTCTGAGGTATGTTCTATACAGTTCCTCAGAAGGTCCCTCTGGACAGAGCGCTAATTGCCCACACCGGAGACCCACACACTAACACACTCCCTTCCCTCATTTCAGAGGCTGCTTTTGGGAGAACTGGACTTCCCCCACTTTGCAGCTTGAAGAGTTCCAGAACTCTCCAAGAATCACACTAATTCCTTGGGGCATGCAGTTTTTTTTCCCCTGCTTTTGGCTCATCCATTCAGACTCACTGTCCTTCTTTGTCCTTGTATCAGCTTGGTCACAGAGCATGGCATCTCTACAGATTTCCAAAGAGAGATATTTCCACCAACTTCTCAAGTTTTGCATATTTTACCAAAGGCATTTGGATTCCAGGAATCATATGTCCCTCTCTCTCTCTCTCTCTCTCTCTCTCTCTCTCTCTCTCTCTCCCTGTCATTTCTGTTCCCACATCCCATCCCTTCTGGATTTCCCCAGGGCTCTCAGTTCTTCCTGTACTCTGCAGAGCAGCCCAACCCTGGGCCCTGCTTCCTCTAGAACTGAAGAATGAAACCAAGCTGGTAAGGTCATTGGCAGAACAAGAGGCTGCCACTGAGTGGGATCTACTTTCCTCAGAAGAAGATGGGCTTCCAACTGTCACATCTTCAAGCTCTGGTCTCCTTATATATAAGACCAGAGCTTGGAGATGTGACATGGGCTGGCCATGGTCACAGGACTATTAAGTATCAAAAGCTACTGGGACCTACCAGTAGCTCCTCAGCTGTCATCTTTCTACACTAAAAACTGATAATGGCAATTCCTTAACCTTTGTGCCTGTAGGCTCCCTTGCCTCTCCAAGGGACAGAGGACAAATTGAAGTGCTAGAGAGTTAATGCCGTCAACTAATGATGGGAAGGTGTTGGTGGCTCTCTGGAGCCACTGCTGGGAATGAAAACTCTGAGCCTCATTTAACACAGTGTGACTGCCTGATGACTCACTTCATATCGGTCATCTCCCCTAGTCCCCACCACCTTCAACTGGTGTTTCTTGAGGTCATCTCCTAAGTCAATCATCTTGTCTGATCCAGGGGACATCAAAGCAAGATGGTAGCAGAACTGGGATTTGAACCCATGTCTCGCTGACTCCTGAATGGTGCCCCTTTCAGTCTACCATAGTGGCCCTGACCAGGTCTCCTTGGCATTTCTGCCTGGCGTTCCATCCACAATGTCTTCAGAGACTCCTGATGCTGTGCAGTCCCTGACTGGACTGTGCCCCTCCTCCCAGGGTCAAATCTAGTTTCCATTCACCCACCTCCCTCAACTCTCTGGCCTGGCTTGGAGACCACATACTGAGCTGGGAGCGCTCCTCCTGTGCCCGTGGGAAACCCTCCCCAGGAGGAGACTGAGGGGGTGTAATTATTCATGGCTGTGGTTTGCCTGTGGCCTGGAGTTTTCCAGACTCTTCACATTCGTTTAGATGCAACCTGCCCAGCACTGCTGTGATGTGGCTCTAGGAAATTGCCTCTTTGTTTTCTTGGCCCCTTCCTCAATGCCTTTGAAATGGGCCACCCTGGCCAAGTTTATAATCTGCAAGGCGGTTCCATCTGTGGTTCTACAACTCGCCCCCCTGCCCTTTCTCCATATCTACACACACACACACATACACACACACACATATTAAAAAAAAAAAGAATGGAAACAGATCTTGACATTCCTGAGGAGGGGAATCCATCACAGTTTTGTCTGGCCCTGTGAGGGTCAAGGGTCGCCAGTGCAGCCAAAGGTACGTGAACCAGAGACATCCTGACGCCATGCATGGTCACTGGGATTTGTCCCTGGTTCACACACATCTGTGAGGGGGTGGTGTCCCTCCCAGGCATCTGTGAGGGGGGAGTCCCTCCCAGGCAGAGGGGGGGTCCCTCCCAGGCCTTCTCTGCCTTGGTCCATTTCCCATACCCTCTCTGTGCCTAAGCTCATAAGTGTCCACTCCTGGCCCAGAGGAGCTGGTTGGAGGTGAAGTTGTGGGAGTGTGTCAGTGGCGATGAGGGAAAGAACCAAAGGGGCAGATACAGAGATAACCTTGTAAAGCACAGTCTGTGTGGAGCTCACTCTGCAGTCCCAGGGGAAGGTTTAGTAGGATGTTCATTAAGCTCCTCCCACTTATCAGCTGGTCCTACAGAGGAGGGCCCCATAGGAACCTGGTGGATCAGGCCTGGAAGGAGAGATGGGGAAACTTGGAGGCTAGGCTTGGTGTGAGGCCAGTGGCTACTTGATGCTTCTTAACTGGATACAAATTTTCACTTTGCTGGCCAGGAGCGGAAGGCATTCCCAGTAGGACATTGGCTGAGACATGATTACTAGATATACAAATAAAATAAAAATACAGTTCAGCCCAGCTAAATCACCTCTCTGAGTTTGACTATGAGAGACGACATTAGAGAGTGCTGGGTACCTGTAAATTCATACTTGGTGAGAATACTAATGGGTTCTTTAGTTTCTCCAGAAATTTCTGTAACATCCAGTATTTCTGATATTTCTTTAATGAAGGATATTCTGCATACCAGGGAGATGCAGTAGTTACCTTCTTTAGCCCCTGTCTCTTCTGTTCAAATAGATTGTCTTCTTACATTCTTTATTTTTTATTTATTTTTTTCTTTTTTGGTATTGGCGATTGAACCCAGGGGTGCCTAACCACTGAACCACATCCTCAGCCATTTCTCTTTAAGTGTATATTTTATTTTGAGACAGGGCTTCCATAAGTTGCTTACTGCCTCTCTAAGTTGCTGAGGCAAGTTTTTAACTCACAATTCTCCTGCATCAGCCTCCGGAGTCATTAGGATTATAGGCATGTGCCACGGAGCCCTGCTGTCTTCTTATATTTTTGTTGGGTGTGTTATATGGGTGATAATAATCTAAACAGTTTTAAAACAACAACAACAACAACAACAACCTAACCAAACAAAAACTCAGGCAGTCATCACTGCTGGTGAGATGTGATGTGGTGCAAGCCACTCTTGCACCAAAATGAAACTGAGAGTCTCCACATGACCCAGCAATTCCACTCCTAGGTCTATGCCCAAAGGAACTGCAAACAGAGCTCTTGAAAAGACATTTGCACATCAGTGTTCATAATAGCATTATTCACAAGAGTCAATGGAGACCACGGAACATTATACAGCCTTAAAAAGGAAGGAAGTTCTGACCTAAAACATGGATGGATTTTGAAGACGAAATCACTTTGTGAAATAAGCGAGAGATAAAACAGCAAATGGTGTCTCATTCCCCTTCCTATGAAATATGTTGGCTAGTCAAATGCATAGAGAAAGTAGACTCGTGTTGATAGGAGGTTGGGGGCGGGGGTAGAGGAAATAGCTTTTGTTTCATGGGCACAGGGCTTCAGTTTAGAATAATGAAAGCTATCTGGAGAAGGATGGTGCTGATGGTTGCCCAGCAGTGTGAACGGATTCTATGCCACTGAATTGCATATGTGAAATGGTTCAAATGGTAAATTATATGCTATACCTATTTTACAAGGAAAAACAAGGATGGTTTTTTTTTTTTTTTTTAAGCCATTCAGCAAGAGTGCTTATATTCATAAATCCCTTTCTTTAATCAATCCAGATTCTCTGCATACATTGCTACCAAGCATTAATAATCATGTTTTGTGTTCGGGGTTGGGGGGCACTTTGGGAAACAGGAAGTTTCACTCACCATGTGGCTTCAGGATTTTGAATCAATAATCAGCCTTTCTCGGGTGGTGGTGGGGGGTGGGGGGCCGGCTGAGGTGCCATGGGTCCCTGGTCCTTTATTCTGATAATGATCTGCCTTCCTGGAAGAAAAAAAATGATGGAAAGATGCTGACGACGCCTGTAAAGATTGCCCAAGCATTCCGGGTAGCAAATGGCTCATTAAAAAACTGAACTAAGAAGAAGAAGAAGAGAGAGAGAGAGAGAAAAAAAAAAGTCCTTTGATGAGTAAGGTATCCATGAGTCAGAAGCGTGAGAAATAAATACATCTGAAATCTAGGTAGGTTTGAAAATGGAGGGGAAATGGTGCTTAGCAAAGTTATTTGTGGTTTTTCAAACTCAGATCAAGAACAATAGAAAAATTGTTCCAGATGTTCAGTGAAACTTGGGATGGAGCCAGATCTACCCAACACAGCACAGTGAGAAAAGACAGAGGGAAAGACAGAGAAAGGAGGGAGAAAGAGGGAAATAAAAGGGGGGTGGTGGCAGGGTTGCTCCGGGTGTGTATATTTAACTGAAGCTAAACACAAGTGTTAGAAGATGCCAAGTTCACTGAGCCTGGTAAACAATGAACGCCAGGGCGACCTGAGTTCCTGAATTTAAAATTACAGGATAGAGGTTTAAATTAGCTCGTGTGTTGAACACTCAGGGATCTTTCCTGCCATGGGAATTCAGGGTTAGCAAGATTCCTATAGGGCGTATTGGATTCTTCCTGTCTAATTGCACATGGATTTCTTTATGCAGCTCTTTCTATTTTGGCATTGTTTTCTGAATTGAAAATCTTGTCTTGATAACTTATTTATAATCTAACAGAGACTGAAAATGCACATTAAAAAAAAAAAACTGACCAGCCACAGTAATTAATTTGTTTCTGTGTGCTGGAGTTCACATGCGAACACTGTGGGTGGGTTTCTGGTAGTTGGTAGTCGCCATGAGACTGAGTTAAATCAGCCCCTGCTGTTCTATAGAACATATCCGCATGCAGAAATAACGTGGTTGTTACATGCAAGCTTCCAGATAAGTTTAAACATAAAAACAATGAAAAACTACCTACAAGGGGTACAAAAACCCCCCATCAGCTCTCCAACATTAAGATTGCTCATAAATGCCCAGAGAGGTGGAGAGTTCATTCGACACACATTTCTATGTGCCAGCCTTGGGCTCTGTGCTAGCAAAGGAAGATTCTAACCTTTAAAGAACTCACTGGTGGGGACTGATGGACGACAAAAAACTAGCTGTAATATAGCTTAACAAATGTTATATCAGAAATGGACATAGTGCTCAGGAACCCAGAGGTCCTAGGGAACATTTTTTGTTTGTGTGCACGCTTATTTGGGTATATGTATGCGCATGTGTATTAGCTCATTGTCAAAGAAAATGCCTGAGATGGGTACTCTGTAGAGAAAAGAGTTTTCTTTAGCTCACAGAATATGAGCTAAAGAATATGGCGCTGATTTCTTCTTGGCTCTGGTGAGGACCCCCCTTGGCTACATCACAACATGGCAGATGGCATCTTGGTGGGAGTGTACACAAGAGGCAGAGATCACATGGTGATGTGGGAAGCAAGATTCAGGGTCTGGGCTTATTATTTTTTTTTTTTTAAGAGTAGCTTGTTTTCCCAGGAACTAAGGGTCCCATGAGAACTACATCAATCACTTCGGAAGCCCCCAGTGAGATTACCACCTTCTACTAGGCTCCACCTTTAAAGGTTCTACCACCTCTGAACACCACCATGCCATGGACCAAGACTCAAACGGTATCTAAACTATAACAGTGTGTGTGTGTGTGTGTGTGTGTGTGAGAGAGAGAGAGAGAGAGAGAGAGAGAGAGAGAGAGAGAGCGCACAGAGAAGTTTCCACAGAGAGACACTTGTCACCTGTCTTCTGTGCTGAAGAATGAGTAGGATTCCAAAGAGCAAAGGCAGGGGCAATTCCAGAGAGTGTGACCCATGTGAATGAGATTGTGACTCAAGCCAAGAAATAGTTTTTATGAAGGAAATAAGGTTCATCTCTTAAACATGTCAACTTGTCTTCTTTTTCTCCTTTCACGCAATCTCCCCCCACTTTCTTCCTTCTTCTCCTTCCTAATCTTTTCCTTCCTTTTTTGAACAATTCAGTCCTCAACCATTAGTTGGGGCAGAGCGATGGGAGGCCACACCAGCCCAGGCTGGTGAGGAGGGTATCTGCACAGAGGCGCTGTCGGGAGGCCTGGCTTGGGGAGAGAATGTGCTGGAGGGGTTAGCCAGGCCTGATGAGGCTGAGCTTGAGCAAAGCAGGGAAGGCATTTCCCCCCGGGGAAGAGACTCTAGGGTGAGTGTCGGAGCCCAAGGCAGGTAAGAAGGCTGCCCATTCAATGACAGAACAGGCAAACCAGAGAAGACAACCATTGATTTAAAAAACTAACAAAGTAGGGGATGTACCTATTGATGAAATTCATTTATTCATTCAATGAAAATGTATGGAGCACAAACCAGTTTCTAGGACCTAGGATGGGGGATGCAGCGATGAGCAAGGAGGGCATAATTTTCATCCTCATGGAGCTTGGGGTCATCTAAGGAGATCTCTGCCCAAAGCTGAGAAAGAAAGAAACTCATGTCTTTTGCAAAAATTCACTTGTCATAACATGTCTGGGCCACAAATAAAATCAATGAACTGACATCAAACTTCTTATTGTAACTGTGGATGGAGCAGGATCAGCCTAAAGGGATTACAAACAGGTCAAGTTTAGAACAACTTATCTGGATTTACCAATATTTCGCAAATTTCTTTGGTCTCTAATGGTTCTTCCATTCTACTATTTCAGACTTTATTATTTTATTTTATTTTTTCCAGATGCTTCTGCTGTTCTGCCAGCACAATCATAGGTAGAACTGTGGTTGGAGAATTGTTTTCTGTCAGCATTTTGAACACATTCCTTTGGGCTTCTGTAGTTGCTCATATGAATTCTACTTCCCAAAACAACCATCAGGTATTCTGTTTGCAATCTGATGCACTTTATTTTGTCACAATGCAATAAGATGTGACTATTTGTTTTCATTGCATCTATTTGAGATACAAAGTTCTCCTTCAGTCTAAGAACTCTGGGCCTTCAATTCTTTCCCCCTTTGAACAAGATTTCCCCTCATTGTTTGCATTCTCCTTCTGGGAGACACTGTTGGTGGTACTCTTGCTTTTGTTCATGTCTCTTTCATGTTTTCCTTCTCTTCACCACTGTGAATTTTCTGTAAAATTTATATTTGCCTCAACTTTGTCTATTAATTCTTCCTCTATATCAGCTTGTCCATATATACATATATATACATTGTGGAAGGCCATCCTCACATGTGATTTGAGTTACCTCCCTGGGTGGGTGAGAAGTGCTTAGGCACAGCTGTGTCAGAGCTTTCCCCACCCTTCTCTAGGCCCAAGGGCTTGTCCGTGCAGAGGTGTGTCTGGCCACTGCCCCGAAGACCCAATTGTCGCCCCTGACCTTGGGATGCTGCCCCCCCCTTAACCTTCATTGGAAGGTTTTCCCTGGAATTTTTTGTTCCCCAATAAAAGTCCACTCCCTGGTGTGTTCTCTCTCTCTCTCGCTCGCTAGCCTCTTCTGTAAACCTCGTACCGCATTAGGTGGCTGGAGGCTGCAGCTAGGAGAAGCCCTCCCAGAGCTGGTTTTAAAGGTAATTAGAGTCTTGTCTCTTTAATTTAGAACTCCCTAGCGTTTACTCACAAATCGAACCTTCTTTAATGAAGCCAGCGCTGGTTGCGTCGCAGAATATCATACCTATATAGATAGATAGCAATGATTATGATTATGATTATAAAAAAAGGATTTATTAGGTTGGTTTATATAGCCAGAAGCTGGATAGTCCATAATGGCCATCTGCAAGCTAGAGAGCTAGAGGAACCAGTAGCTGCTCATTCCAAGAAGCTGAAGCCTCAGACCAAGAGGGATTGATGATATGGCCCCAGGCCTGGACTGAAGGCCTGAAAAATCCCTTGGAGAGTCACTGGGCAGAGTCCACTTTGAAAGAGTGAAGGTGCTGGAGTCTGACGTCCTCGGGTGATCACAACAGCAATCGAGAACCCATTTAAGAAGAATTTGTGGGGGGCTGGGGTTGTAGCTCAGTAGTAGAGCGCTTGCCTAACATGTGTGAGGCACTGGGTTTGATCCTCAGCACCCCATAAAAATAAATAAATAAAATAAAGGTATTGTGTTCATTTACAACTAAAAAAAAAAAAAAAAAGAGAAGCTTTTGGTGGTGTCTGTGTCTGATCTGCTTTCTTGTTCTTCTGACTTTTGTTCCATGCAGACCTATTGGACTGTGCTGTCCACACTTAGAGTGGGTCTCTGCTTCAGTTCGCTATTCCATATGCCAATCATTTCCAGGAATATCGTCATTGAGACAACCAGGAACCTCTTAATCTTTGGCATCTCTTAATCTGATCAAGTTGGCAATTCAGATTAACCATCACAAATATCATAAACTCACCATTTTAAAGTAGGTTGGTGATTTTAAGTATAGCGACAATTCTTAAGTGGGATTATGTCCAGATAAGCCCATCATGAGTCAAAAACTCTTGTAAGTTAAAAATGCATTTAATATACCCTAAGCTACTGAACACCAGCTCCTGGTAGTGTGGAGACTAGAGGGACAGTTACAGTATGTCGGCATATTCTTCCTCATCTGTCAAAAGACAGTGTGGCGTTGGCAGAAGGATAGGTATAGCTTAGTGAAATAGAATTAAGAGGCCAGGAGAGAGACCCCAATATTTTTGATCAATGGATGTTTTTCAACAAAGATGCCAAGACAATTCAATGGCAGGAAAATATCATTTTCAATCAATGGTGCTGGGACAACTTTATATCCACATGCAAAAGAATGAATTTGGGCTGAGAGTAGTGGTGCATGCCTATAATCCCAGTGACTCAGGAGACTGAGGCAGGAGGATTGTGAGTTCAAAGCCAGCCTCAGCAAAAGTGAGGCACTAAGCATCTTGGTGAGACCCTGTCTCTAAATAAAATACAAAATAGGGATGGGGATGTGGCTCAGTGGCCGAGTGACCCTGAATTCAATCCCAGTACCCACTCCCCCCAAAAAGAATGAATTTGGGCACTCATCTCATATGCCAAAATTAAATTCAAATGAATCTGAGAGCTAAATTATAAATTCTAAGAAGAAAACATGGGTGCTAATCTTCATGACACTGAATTAGGTAATGACTTCTTAGATATGATACTTAAAGCTCAAGGGATTGAAGAAAAACACATTAATTGCCCACATCATACCAGACACTGAGCTGGGCAGACACACAGGTGATGTGAGATCTACGGTAGACTCAGGTCTTGCCTGATGGATTGTGGATAGCAGGGAAGCAGGGATTTCCTGCTAGAAGAAAGAAAAACAAAACAAAACAAAACAAAAACAAGCTTTTTCTGTTCCTGACATGAGACATATCTGTGTCCTAAGTGTTGTGAGTAAAACGGCTCAGTATTGGAAATGGGGGGTTTATTACATACTCTGAAAATGTCCCTAATTAATCAGGGCGTGGCTCTGGGAAGCATTTCCAAGGGAGTTGACTTTGGGAACCACTGAGGTTTGTGAGTTGCATTCATATCTGGAGGAGGAGAAAAGATAACTAGTTTGTTTAGATGTTGGAATCGTCACCACTTTTTTGAGTACTTGCCATGGGCTTTGACATGTGCTTTCTTACTGAACGCTGAGTCCACCCCAATGACCTCAGGTGAGGAAACAGCCTGGGCCTGAAGGGGGGGGGGTCTCAGGACAGAAGTGTCCTGCTCTACGGGCTCCAGCATCGCCTTCTCCTTGCCCGGGGAAGACTCCTTGGGATCAGAGGAGGGGTAGGACAGCAAATCTGGTCTTGGTTTGTAGGAGAGCAATAAACCAGGGGTTAGGAGAAGAATCAGGCAGATCTATCCTCATGGAACCAGAGAGAACTGTGAGGTGGCCATGAGGACACTGGTGACCTGAAAGAGAGGTGTCAACAGCAGGCCTCGGAAGTGGGAGCCAGAGGGTTGTGTGGTCTGAGTGGCAGGCTGAGGGGGCTCCAAGTGACCCACCCGGTTGCTCTGCCTGACTTGACCAAGTGCTGGAGGAGAGCTCTTTAGGAGCTTTGGCTCTTCTCATTTGAGGAGGCCATGCTCCCCTCCAGACAGAGCAAGCGAAGAGCTCTGCTTTTCGACGTCTAGTGATGGGGAACAAGCCAGAAGAGGGACATAGGAGAGGGAGAGGGTGGCCTTCTTGGGGCACAGGGGACCCAAGAAATGCTGTGGTGTGTGCTGTGGTGTGCAGAGGGGAGGTGACGCAGGAGGGTGGACACCGTGATTGTTCCAAGCCTGTCTGAAAACTGAGAGGCCTCACGCTCTCTGCCCGTGTCCCCGCAGGTGCTGATTCATGGCATGCGACGGTGCTCTGCTCTTTACTCCTCTGCTCCTTCCTGGGTTTCCTGGTGCTGTGGCAGCTCAAGTGCTGGCCCCGTGCAACCGTGGCCCCCTCACTGGCTTTTCCCTTGACCCGCTCTGAGGGTTACCTCTTACTGATGCCTTCCAAGGGCCTGGGCAGCCAGGGTGAGGTGGCAAGTGAGGAAGTCAGGGGCAGGGCCAGAACAAAGGAACGGGGAGGGAAGGTACCAGGGATTGAACACAGGGGCACTCTGAGCCACATCCCCAGCCCCATTTGGTATTTTATGTAGAGGCAGGGTCTCACTGAGTTGCTTAACACCTTGCTGCTGTTGAGGCTGGCTTTGAACTCGCGATCCTCCTGTCTCAGCCTCCCAAGCTGCGAGAGGGTCTTCTAATGAGGTCAGCTTCCTGCTGGATGCAAATGCTCTTCGACACAAGCCGGGGACTCAATCAGACAGACACTTCCATACCTGTGCTCCTAAGCAGGGGATCCAATAGAAAAACTAAAACAGACACATGAACAAAAGGGCACCAATCGAGAGTGTGGACAGGGGTAGTAGAGATAAGGAAAGGAGGAAATTCCAGAGACCATAAAAGCAGGCCAAAGCTCCCCCTCCGGATTCCCAGCTCTGGGGCCCCTTCTCTTTGGAAAAGTCTATCTCTGTGTCCTGTTCTTCAATTCTTGGCTGAACTGAGACAATCAACCCAGCACCCGTAGAAGGAAACACAGTCTCTTCTGCATTGAGAAGTCCAAGCTGGTTTTCCAAAACAAACATCAAATCATACTGTGCCTTAGCATAAAGCCATTATCCGAACTACTATTACCTTCCAGGTGAAAAGGAAAATCACAGTGACGTCCTCTGGGATCCTTCTGCTCTGAATCACTTCTGCTCTGAACTCACCTGGCTCCTTCCTGGGCTATGCTACCATGGCTGCCGTGAGTTCCTGCAACATGCCTCCTGCATCCTTTTCGCAGGGTCTTTGTTCTTGGTGGACCACTCTCTGTCACCTCCCCCACTCCCCTCCCCTCCCACTTCAACTCCACATCTCAGTTAGAGATCACTTTCTCAGGAAATCCTGACCCCACAAGGTCCTGTCAGCCCTCTGGTTACACTCTGCTGTGGTGGCACAGGGATGATCTTTGCGTTTGTCACAGTTGTAATCAAGTCTTTGTATACATCTATTTGATTCACGTCCATCTCTCCATCTTGACTCTCACTATATGAGGATAGGGACCAGGTCTGTTTTTGCTCATAATGAATCCTCAGTAGTAGTGTGGTAACTAGTAGGTGCTCAATAAACACCTTTTGAAAAACAAAAATGTTACTGGGTAGATGGATGGATGATCAATAGTCAGAGCCTAGATTCTCTTTTTCTGTTGAGGGAAATGGCTGCTCCATTATACATTTTAACCGCTGATGGCATTAAGGTTTCAAGTTTTCCACATCCTTGGCAAAACCTGTAACTTTCTGTTTAAATGAGAGAGAGAGAGAGAGAGACAGCGAGCAAGTGAGCGAGAGAGCGAGAGCACATGCTTGCGTGCATGCAGACATCATTATCCTAATCAGTATGAAGCTGTATCTCATTGTGGCTAATGATGTTAGGCATGTTTCTCATTTGCTTATTGGCCATTTGTGTATCCTTTCTGAAGACACGTCTATTTGAACCATTTGCTCACTTCTTACTTGGGTTGTTTATCTTTTTATTATTGAGTTGTAAGAGCTCTTTATATATTCTGTATACTCGACCCTTATTGGATATATAATTTGCAAATATTTTAGATGGAAATTTATCTTTCTTCCTTCCTTGAAACTCTCTTGAAAGGAGAGCAAAAGAATAAAATCACCTTCGTTCTAGGCAGAGAGAAGGAGAAGCAAAAAGACACAGACAAAAGGTTCCTAAATATCTTCAGAAGCAGAAGGCCTTTGGGAAGTTGAGTCTCTGATGTGGAGATTGACATTGCTCAAATGCCAAGGAAGAGTGAGACAGCCCATTTATGGGATTCTGGAAAAGACCAGGGTCTTAAAACAGCAAAACTGCAGAAGTCGGAGGGTAAGCAGGGGAGACACATTAGCTTTACCTGTATGCGCAGAAGATGAAGCCTAGTTCTCTCCCAGAGTGCATGGGAGAGGGCAGGCATCTTTTCTGGAGAAAGTGGTTCCCTTCAGAGAGTTCAGATTCAGGGGCACAGGCACAGGGGAGGTAGCAGAGAGGGAGTGCAGCTCTCAGGGGGCAGGTTAGCTGAAAATCTGCCTTCTGAGCTTAGACTTCTGTTGTTTCCTTACCTTTTTCCCAAATGCAGGTATTTGTGCATACCTTCTAGAAACTGGAAGTTTCTTTTAGAGAGTCAGTACAGTGGCATATACCTATAATCTCAGCGACTAGAGAGACTGAGACAGGAGGATCACAAGTTCAAGGCCAGCCTCAGCAACTTAGCAAGATATTGTCTCAAAATTAAAAATAAAAAGGGGAGTGGGAAGATGGCGGCGAGGGGAGTGCATTGCCCCTGTGTGCCGCGTCACTGTGTGGGAGAATGACGAGTCAGGACTGCTAAAGGCTATCTTGTTAGGAATTTCCAGCAATAGTGGAGTGCTCCGGAACCTGGAGGAAGGATTTCCATCGCACGAGGATCGGCTGCGGGGACTCAAACGCGAGAGATTTGTCGCACGGAGGGTAACACTGCTTATTCAGCAAATTGCCCCGCGGCTAGAGTCTGCAGCGCGCACTGGGAAACGAAGAGATAGTGATGCAGGGATACAGCGCTGCAGTTTCTGCCAGCCGTGCAAGCACCGTACTCAGTGCTGAATTCTGGGTTCGAAATGGGGGAAGGAAGCAGTCCAATTCGGTTCTCCACACCGGTCAGATCACAGAGGAGGCCAGCGCCCACCATCTTGGAGAGCTGACGTCACCATCCCTGTTTTCGACTGACCGCAGCTCATTCAGCCATAGAACAGGTAATTCCAGGCTGCCATTCGCCTGCGGCTTGCAGACAGATTACTCAGGCTCAGTGTTAGATGACCCTCGGAGACTGCTTCTTGGAGCCTGCTCTTATCGGAGCATACACCGAGCACGGAGTGGCTGAGTTCCGGCTCCCTGAACTGCTCTGGCCCAGGGCTAAGGAGCCCGCGGAAACTGCTTCTCGGTCCGGGTCCTGCTGAGTACTGTGGAGGTAAATACCAACCGAGCCTTCGTGGGCAGTGGTAACAGGACTGAGACGGGGCCGGTGAGGGCCGGTCAGGACTCACCCGTTGCTTTGGTCACCCGGCAAAGGGAACGAAGTGCTGCCATTCGCATAGGATACCAACATGGCAGAGGTCTGATGTCATCAGAAAGCGGCGGATGAGAGAACTTCATCAATACCAGCGGCGACAGAAACAGTTGGTCTCCTGGTAGGGAGGGTGAGCCACAGACATCCGAGTCTCTCTCGCTTTGTCTTCAAGCCAGAGGGGAGGAGCCGGGCCGTCGCCCGCGCCCTGAGCAGGCCCAGCTGCTCGCCGGCGTGGTGGTCGTGTGACCCCAATTGGAGAGGGGGCGGAGCGGAGCCGCCACCCACGCCGCAAGGTGGGCAGACCTGAGACCCAGTGGTATGCGGGCGTGGTAGGAGGGGCAGGGCAGAGCCACCGCCCGCGCCTGCAAGGTAGTCAGACCTGCCACAGACCGGCGGATCAGGCCCAGCGGCCTGCCGGTGTGGTACACATGTCACCCCAATTGGAGTAGGGGCAGAGCAGAGCCGCCACCCGTGCCCAAAAGGTGGGCAGACCTGCGACCGACCAGCGGGACAGGCCCAGTGGCCTGCTGGTGCGACAGACACGTCACCCCATTTGGAGTAGGGGCAGAGCAGAGCCGCCGCCCGTGCCCGCAAGGTAGGCAGACCGGCGACCGACCGGTGGAACAGGCCCAGCGGCCGGCCAGGGTGGTAGGCACGTCACCCCAATTGGAGTAGAAGCAGAACAGAGCCTTCGCCCGTGCCCGGAACAGGCCCAGCGGTCCGCGGGTGTGGTAGACAAGTCACACCAATTGGAGGGGGGGCAGAGCAGAGCTGCCGCCCACGCCTGCAGGGTAGGCAGACCTGCAACCGACTGGCAGATCAGGCCCGGTGGCCTGCTGGCGTGGTACACTCGTCACCCCAATTGGAGTAGGGGCAGAGCAGAGCCGCCTCCCGCGCCCGGAATAAGCCCAGCGACCCGCCGGTGTGGTAGACACGTCACCCCAATTGGAGTAAGGGCAGAGCAGAGCCACCGCCCGCGCCTGCAAGGTAGGCAGACCGCTGCCTGACCCTGCAAGGGAGACTTTTCAACTATACAAGAGCAATATAAATATATAGGGGGAAAAAATTTTCAAAAACACAACAGTTTCACCAAGCAGAAAGAAATGCAAGCAGTATGAAAAGACAAGGAAAGAAAGGACCACAAGCAATGCAGGTCAACTCAACTTTAGAAGAGGTAACAGCTGCAGCAGATGGAATGTCAGATAAAGAATTCAGGATATACATGCTTCAGATGATCTGGAGTATCAAGGAAGACATTAGACAGCAAAATCAGACAATGAAAGATCACTTCGACAATGAATTACACAAACAAATCCAGGAAGCAAAGGATCAACTATACAGGGAGATAGAGGTTATAAAAAACAAACAAACAGAAATCCTAGAAATGCAGGAAGCAATAAACCAACTTAAAAACTCAATGGAGAATACTACCAGCAGAGTAGAACACTTAGAAGATAGAACATCAGACAATGAAGACAAAGTATTTCAACTGGAAAAGAACATAGACAGCTCAGCAAGACTGTTAAAAAACCATGAGCAGAACATCCAAGAAATATGGGATAACATTAAGAGACCAAACTTAAGAGTCATTGGGATACAGGAAGGTACAGAGCTCCAAACCAAAGGAATGAACAGTCTATTCAATGAAATAATACGAGAAAACTTCCCAGACTTGAAGAATGAGACAGAATCCCAAATCCTAGAAGCCTACAGGACGCCGAATGTGCAAAATCATAAGAGATCCACACCTAGACACATTATAATGAAGATGCCCAACATACAGAATAAGGAGAGAATTTTAAAAGCTACAAGAGAAAGGAAGCAGATTACATTTAGGGGTAAGCCAATCAGGATAACAGCTGATCTTTCAACACAGACTCTGAAAGCTAGAAGATCCTGGAATAACATATTTCAAACACTGAAAGAAAATGGGTTCCAACCAAGAATTGTGTATCCAGCGAAATTAAGCTTCAGGATGGAAGATGAAATTAAAACCTTCCACGATAAACAAAAGTTAAAAGAATTTGCAGCTAGAAAACCATCTCTTCAAAACATCCTCGGCAAAACATTACAGGAAGAGGAAATGGAAAATAACAATGAAAACCAACAGTGGGAGGTAGGACAGTAAAGGGGGGGGAAATAATCAAAGAGGAAAACAAACCATGTTTAGTAACAGAAATAAACAAATATGGCTGGAAGAACAACCCATATCTCAATAATAACCCTAAATGTTAATGGCTTAAACTCACCAATTAAGAGACACAGGATAGTAGAATGGATCACAAAACAAGACCCAACAATATGCTGCATACAGGAGACGCATTTGATAGGAAAAGACATACATAGGCTGAAGGTGAAAGGTTGGGAAAAATCATATCACTCATATGGACTTCGGAAACAAGCAGGAGTGTCCATACTCATATCAAATAAAATAGATTTCAAGCCAAAGTTAGTCAAAAGGGATAAAGAGGGACACTACATACTGCTTAAGGGAACCATACACCAACAAGACATAACAATCATAAATATTTATGCCCCAAACAATGGTGCAGCTATGTTCGTCAAACAAACTCTTCTCAAGTTCAAGAGTCTAATAGACCACCATACCATAATCATGGGAGACTTCAACACACCTCTCTCGCCACTGGACAGATCTTCCAAACAAAAATTGAATAAGGAAACTATAGAACTCAATAACACAATTAATAACCTAGACCTAATTGACATATATAGAGTATACCACCCAACATCAAGCAGTTACACTTTTTTCTCAGCAGCACATGGATCCTTCTCAAAAATAGATCATATATTATGTCACAGGGCAACTCTTAGACAATATAAAGGAGTAGAGATAATACCATGCATCTTATCTGATCATAATGGAATGAAACTGAAAATCAACGATAAAAGAAGGAAGGAAAAAGCATACATCACTTGGAGAATGAACAATAGGTTACTGAATGATCAATGGGTTATAGAAGACATCAAGGAGGAAATTAAAAAATTAGAGATAAATGAAAACACAGACACAACATATTGGAATCTATGGGACACATTGAAAGCAGTTCTAAGAGGAAAATTCATTGCTTGGAGTTCATTCCTTAAAAAAAGAAAAAACCAACAAATAAACGATCTCATACTTCATCTCAAAATCCTAGAAAAAGAAGAGCAAAACAACAGCAAAAGAAGTAGAAGGCAAGAAATAATTAAAATCAGAGCTGAAATTAGTGAAATCAAAACAAAAGAAACAATTGAAAAAATTGACAAAACTAAAAGTTGGTTCTTTGAAAAAAGGAACAAAATTGACAGACCCTTAGCCATGCTAGCAAAGAGAAGAAGAGAGAGAACTCAAATTACTAGCATACGGGATGAAAAAGGCAATATCACAACAGACACTTCAGAAATACAGAAGATAATCAAAAACTATTTTGAATCCTTATACTCCAATAAATTAGAAGATAGTGAAGGCATAGATAAATTTCTTAAGTCATATGATCTGCCCAGATTGAGTCAGGAGGATATAGACAACCTAAACAGACCAATATCAATTGAGGAAATAGAAGAAACCATCAAAAGACTACCAACTAAGAAAAGCCCAGGACCGGATGGGTATACAGCAGAGTTTTACAAAACCTTTAAAGAAGAACTAATACCAATACTTTTCAAGCTACTTCAGGAAATAGAAAAAGAGGGAGAACTTCCAAATTCATTCTATGAGGCCAACATCACCCTGATACCTAAACCAGACAAAGACACTTCAAAGAAAGGAAACTACAGACCAATATCTCTAATGAACCTAGATGCAAAAATCCTCAACAAAATTCTGGCGAATCGGATACAAAAACATATCAAAAAAATTGTACACCATGATCAAGTAGGATTCATCCCTGGGATGCAAGGCTGGTTCAATATACGGAAATCAATAAATGTTATTCACCACATCAATAGACTTAAAAATAAGAACCATATGATCATCTCGATAGATGCGGAAAAAGCATTCGACAAAGTACAGCATCCCTTTATGTTCAAAACTCTAGAGAAACTAGGGATAACAGGAACATACCTCAATATTGTAAAAGCAATCTATGCTAAGCCTCAGGCTAGCATCATTCTGAATGGAGAAAAATTGAAGGCATTCCCTCTAAAATCTGGAACAAGACAGGGATGCCCTCTCTCTCCACTTCTGTTCAACATAGTTCTCGAAACACTGGCCAGAGCAATTAGACAGGCAAAAGAAATTAAAGGCATAAAAATAGGAAAAGAAGAACTTAAATTATCACTATTTGCAGATAACATGATTCTATACCTGGCAGACCCAAAAGGGTCTACAAAGAAACTATTAGAGCTAATAAATGAATTCAGCAAAGTGGCAGGATATAAAATCAACACGAATAAATCAAAGGCATTCCTGTATATCAGCGACAAATCCTCTGAAATGGAAATGAGGACAACCACTCCATTCACAATATCTTCAAAAAAAATAAAATACTTGGGAATCAACCTAACAAAATAGGTGAAAGACTTATACAATGAAAACTACAGAACCCTAAAGAGAGAAATAGAAGAAGATCTTAGAAGATGGAAAAATATACCGTGTTCATGGATAGGCAGAACTAACATCATCAAAATGGTGATATTACCAAAAGTTCTCTATAGGTTTAATGCAATGCCAATCAAAATCCCAACGGCATTTCTTGTAGAAATAGAGAAAGCAATCATGAAATTCATATGGAAAAATAAAAGTCCCAGAATAGCAAAAACAATGCTAAGCAGGAAGTGCAAATCAGGTGGTATAGTGATACCAGACTTCAAAATATACTACAGAGCAATAGTAACAAAAACAGCATGGTACTGGTACCAAAACAGGCGGGTGGACCAATGGTACAGAATAGAGGACACAGAAACCAATCCACAAAACTACAACTATCTTATATTTGATAAAGGGACGAAAAGCATGCAATGGAGGAAGGATAGCATCTTCAACAAATGGTGCTGGGAAAACTGGAAATCCATATGCAACAAAATGAAACTGAATCCCTTTCTCTCACCATGCACAAAAGTTAATTCAAAATGGATCAAGGAGCTTGATATCAAATCAGAGACACGGCATCTGATAGAAGAAAAAGTTGGCTATGATCTACATATGGTGGGGTCGGGCTCCAAATTCCTCAATAGGACACCCATAGCACAAAAGTTAATAACTAGAATCAACAAATGGGACTTACTCAAACTAAAAAGTTTTTTCTCAGCAAAAGAAACAATAAGAGAGGTAAATAGGGAGCCTACACCCTGGGAACAAATCTTTACTCCTCACACTTCAGATAGAGCCCTAATATCCAGAGTATACAAAGAACTCAAAAAATTAGACAATAAGATAACAAACAACCCAATCAACAAATGGGCCAAGGACCTGAACAGACACTTCTCAGAGGAGGACATACAGTCAATCAACAAGTACATGAAAAAATGCTCACCATCTCTAGCAGTCAGAGAAATGCAAATCAAAACCACCCTAAGATACCATCTCACTCCAGTAAGATTGGCAGCCATTATGAAGTCAAACAACAACAAGTGCTGGCGAGGATGTGGGGAAAAGGGTACACTTGTACATTGCTGGTGGGACTGCAGATTGGTGCAGCCAATTTGGAAAGCAGTATGGAGATTTCTTGGAAAGCTGGGAATGGAGCCACCATTTGACCCAGCTATTCCCCTTCTAGGTCTATTCCCTAAAGACTTAAAAAGAGCATGCTACAGGGACACTGCTACATCGATGTTCATAGCAGCACAGTTCACAATAGCAAGACTGTGGAACCAACCTAGATGCCCTTCAATAGAAGAATGGATAAAAAAAAATGTGGCATTTATACACAATGGAGTATTACTCTGCATTAAAAAATGACAAAATTATAGAATTCACAGGGAAATGGATGGCATTAGAGCAGATTATGCTAAGTGAAGCTAGCCAATCCCTAAAAAACAAATGCCAAATGTCTTCTTTGATATAAGGAGAGTAACTAAGAACAGAGTAGGGACGAAGAGCATGAGAAGAAGATTAACATTAAACAGGGATGAGAGGTGGGAGGGAAAGGGAGAGAGAAGGGAAATTGCATGGAAATGGAAGGAGACCCTCAGGGTTATACAAAAGTACATACAAGAGGAAGTGAGGGGAAAGGGAAAAATAATACAAGGGGGAGAAATGAATGACAGTAGAGGGGGTAGAGAGAGAAGAGGGGAGGGGAGGGGAGGGAAGGGGAGGGGGGATAGTAGAGGATAGGAAAGGCAGCAGAACACAACAGACACTAGTATGGCAATATGTAAATCAATGGATGTGTAACTGATGTGATTCTGCAATCTGTATATGGGGTAAAAATGGGAGTTCATAACCCACTTGAATCAAAGTGTGAAATATGATATGTCAAGAACTATGTAGTGTTTTGAACAACCAACAATAAAAAATTAAAAAAAAAATAAAAAAATAAAAAGGGCTGGGGGTATGGTTCAGTGGTAGAGCTTTCCTGAGTTCAAGCCCCAATACAAACAATCAAACATACAAAAAAGATGGTAAAGAATAGGAACTCTCCTAGAGAAAAGAACAAAGAGTCAAAAACATGACTAATAGAACACAGAGGATGAGAAAATTAGATAATCATTCCAGAATCCCAGAAAAGGAAATGAAAGAGCAAAAAGAAAAATATTCAGAAACATTACAAGAAAAATCTCCAAAACTTTTAAGCTCGATAATCATCCAGCTCAGGAAACAAAAAAATAGACACACTAAGGCACATCAGGAACAAAGAAAAGATTCTAAAAGCTTCCAGGGAGGGGCAAAAACATGTTACATACAAAGGACTGGGGTGCATAATGGCACTGAATTTCTCAAGCAAATAGTGGAAGCCAGAGGACAAAGGAGTAATGAATTTAAAGTATGAGGAGAAATAATTTTGCGTCAAGGAATCTTCAAGCTATTAATCAAGTTTGAAAGCAAATATTTTTAGATGGGTACAATGTAAAAACTTTTTTTGCTTTTTCAGCAAACTTTATTGGGAATCTATTGGAAGATGTGCTAAAGTAAAAGGAGGGAGAAAACATGGAGGGGGGAATAGCAGAAAGAAAAGAGAAAGACCTTAAATCCAACAAAATAGAGAAACAACTCAAAAGGATCATAAGGAGCAACCTGAGATGTCACCCATACTCAGTCCAGATAAAGGAGAAGGGTGGAGAGCTTGGGAGAGAAAAATTGACAGAAATCTAGGAAATCGACAGAACTGATAGAGTATCTGACATGCTTGATATTATTATTCATAGGCATTTTACAGAGCCATTGGAAGATGTGGAGAAAAACAGAAATAAGTACATAGAAAATAAAGTAATGGGGGAAAAAAGTGAGGCAATAATTAACTTCAGGAAAAACATAAACCCATACAAGAGATGAAAAGATGAAAGTGCCTCCAACCTCAGCAGTGGTCAATATTTACAGTCATAATAACTTAATCACAGGCTATTAGATAACATAATAATGATTGTGAGTCCTGAAATAGCATATTAGGAGAATAGGGAAAATAAGTGGTGAAGTTTAACAGTGTGAACCTAATAGGGAGTCAGTAGATCGTTTCTAACACTGATAGAGACATTGCAACATATGCATACTACTTAGAAATAGCAGGTGAGTACGCAGGACAAACAACAGAAATGTTAGCCTCCAAGAGGAGGGCCTGGGGGTTAAAATGGGGAGTAAAGGAACCCAGGCCTTCTATTGCTAGACTTGCAATTTTATTTTACTTTAAAAAAAAAACTATTTGGGACTCAATTACAAAATCAAATGGAGGCTCCTTTTCAAATGTGTTCTGTGAAACCAAGAACTGAACATTTCTACTCCATTTACCTGTGAGAACAGAGACAGTGACATTCCTATTCTCACAGGATTTTAGCAACCTAAGATTCGGTAAGTTCCTACATCATAACCACCCCCAAGACACACACCCTGCATTTGTGATACTCCTTGTGCTTTAGAGGAGAGAGAGGAAAAAAAAAAAAAAAACAAGTGTGTGGAACTCCAAAGAGCTTAGCTGGGAAAAATCACAGCCCAAAGCACATATTTATTTGTATCACAGAAAAAAAATCTTCAGATTTGGTTGGAGAAACTTAAAATCATTAGTGTCTACATTAGTGTCAAATGTGTTATCCACAGTGTTTTCCAGTGGAGGAGCACATGTTTCCCAAATAAGTGGGAGACCAAAAGGAGGGAGCCAGCAAGACAGGAAGTGTGACTCAGACATTTGCTTTCAACTTTAATTAGTCAGCCCTGCCAATTTACTTCTCTGAAGGGGAAGCTCATCTAATACCCTCTTTTGAATTAGTCTCACCCAAGAAGCGAGGCACTTGGTTGCCATTCCACGTCAGGTGAGACCTGCTCACCTGCACTAGTTCACCTCCAGTTGCACACCAGTCTGCAAAAATCGTCTCGATCGCTCGCTGCCTTTCTTTATCCTCACACCCTTTCACAGGACTCCCTAATGTTAGTGAGTTTCTCCAAGCCAATCCAAGTCCCAGAAGGTTGCTAAAAGAAATGATGGTGTGTATATTGGCTCCGAAACAGAATATTGCAAAGTGCTTTCCAGTTGGGAGATTTTGCAGAGAAGATGCACAAAAGTGCAGACCGAATTTGATTCAATAAACATTTGTTGGGTGCTGACTATACGCTATTCCGCTGGGATCTAGAAATGACTGAGACCTGGAACCCGCCCCTCCATTACCCCAATATTGGAACATAATTCTTGTCTCAGGCTCTGCATTTTTGTTTCACGGAGGTGGGGAGGCCCCATCCTGTCTCCCGGACAGGAGGGAAAATGGAGGGGACTGGCTAACCTCCAGCTTTTTGTTGCTCTGGGAGAAGTGGGATGGTGTCCACCGGAAGTCAGTGCAGACTGCATATGTTAGAGGCAGAAGTTGCTCCTCTAAAAATCCTGCTTTGCTACTTTTCTGTATCCTAAATACAAATTAACCTTCGATGGTGTTTAGTTTTGAATTTTTAAACTCTTGACATATAAACAGTATGCAAATTTATGGGTGATAATGTCTTTCTTTAAATTTTTTTTTTATTAGAGATTTAACCCAGGGACACTTAACTACTGAACCACATCCCCAGCCCCCCTCCCTCCTTTTTAAAATGAAATATTTATTTATTTATTAAAATTTTATTCTAATTTGTTACATATGACAGCAGAATACATTTCAATTCATAGTACACATATACAGCACAATTTTTTATATCTCTGATTGTACACAATGTAGAGTCACACCATTTGTGTCTTCATACCAGTACTTAAGAGTAATGATGTCCATCTCATTCCACTGCCTTTCCCCCCCCCCCCCCCCCCCCCCGTGTCCTCTCCCTTCCCCCTCCTTCCCCCTCCTTCCCCTTTGTCCTGTCTAGAGTTCCTCTATTCCTCCCATGCTCCCCACCCCCATCCCCATTATAAGTTAGCATCTTTATATCAGATAAAACATTCAGCATTTGGTTTTTGGGACTGGCTAACTCCACTTAGCATTTTATTCTTCAACTCCATTTACCTGCAAATGCCATGATTTTATTCTCTTTTAATGATGAGTAGTATTCCTTGTGTAGATATACCAGTTTCTTTATCCATTCATCTACTGAAGGGCATCTCTAGGTGGTTTCACAGTTTAGCTATTGTGAATTGTGTCCAGCCCTTTTTTTATATAGTTTATTTAGAGACAGGGTCTTGCTAAGTTGCTTAGGGCCTTGCTAAATTGCTGAGGCCAGCCTTGAACTTGTGATCCTCCTGCCTCAGCCTCTGGGTGATGGTGTCTTAAACAATGCCTTTAGGAAGAATTCCAGTCTGAGACCCCCACTGTTACAAACTCAGAGGATTGGTTTAGCTAATATTCCTTGGTAGGGAGACCAGGTCTTTCGAATGTCCCATCTGGGTGCTTCCTCACTTCCCATCCTCTCCTGCTCAAACACTTCAACATCCACATTTTCCCCTGTAAGCCCTTCTTTCCCCCTTTCCCTGAGATAGCCTGTGCCTTTCTACCCAATGCAAAGTTCCTGCCTGTGGCCCTCTCCTTGATTTCTGGTGGTTGAAACAGCACTAATTGTGTCTGCAAAACTAACAAGATTTACGATGGGGAATTTGAGAAGAGTGTTAATGAGGTAGGAGCTGGTTTGGGTCCTCTGAGGCTAGGTTCAAAGGTGGCCCATTGGGACAACTGATTAGAAGGGCCATCCGGAGGGAATGCTGAAACATTTATTTCCTGGGAATGTGCTGTTCCTCATGCAGGTTTCCAAACACAACACTGCGTGTGACTGGTGAAGTGTGAATTCTGCTTACTTGGGTGGGTGGGTAGAGGGAGTGTCCTCCAGTGGAAATAAAATACCAGCCCTCAACTCTGCAAGTTTTTTAAAATGGACAAAAAGTAATCAGCCCCGTTCTTGCCAAAGAAACTGGCTCAAAAATGTTCTGTACCTTTTTGTCATTTACCTGTGAGAGGTACAATATTAGTGGCAGAACCACCAATGGGGAGTCTAGCCAACTGCCCGTGGCTGAACTTAGCAGCCATTATGCTGAAATTTTGAAATGGCAAAATTTTAAATGGGAGGAGGGTTTATTACCCAAGTGTTTAAAGCATGTTGCCTAGTTTTTCTGGTCCAGAGTATGGCATATAACCAATATGTGTAATTACTTTTATTTTTTAAAAAATAAAAAATGTGTTTATTAATGGAACATTTGTTTCTCAGAACCTCAATGAATTCAATTTTGAATGGTTATTTAAAAAAATATTATTTGAAGTCATGCCCAAAGAGTAGTCTAACATTTCCTGGAAGAAGTTACAGGACAGAAGTGACAAAGGCAGTTGGTGGCCCTCGGGGTGTCCTCTCTGCTGTTTTAAGCGGTTTACACTGAGCTCATTTAAACCTCACAACAGTATATGTACGTATTTTACAAATGAGGTACACAGCTAATAAAAATCTTGCTCTTTCATCTTTATGTAGCACCTTTAATGGGAAGTTTACAATAACAAAGCTAAAAAGTCTATGGTCCAGTTAACAAATGTTTTCTATTTTTGTTTAAAAAAAATATTTCCTCCCCTTTAACCTAGAGAATATTTCTTCGGCTTTAATGTAGCTCACAAGTAGCACTAGAGGAAGAAAATAACTTTTTGGTCATAGAGAAAATGAGGTGGGAAGCAGGAGCAACCTTTCTTGGCTCTTAAGGGATTAATTGTCATGGATATTTAATTTAGGATTAATAATTGTTTTATCCAAAGCCATTTTAAAATGTGCCAAACCAGCAAGGAAGAAGGGAAATGAATTCGTGATCTGAAATTTGGGGAATAAAGCTTTTCTCATTAGCAAACAGCTTTCTTTTTGTAATGTGAATAAATCTAATGAGGGTCAATTATATGTTTTATTAAATGTTACAAAACCCGTATTACTGATCCCCCTCTGCTCTGCTCCCCCTGCCTGGCCTCCTGAATTTTTATTCTAATTGCTTAGGATTTCTTCTGTTGGAACATTGATGTTATTTCCTTTGGATCTTTATTTTCCACTAACTTTTTATTATGGAGATCTCTTGGGTGTGATTATATATACAAAAGAAAAACAAAAATTCAGCCGCAAACCAGATCCCAACAGTAGCCAACATGTCTTGAGAAACAAGTCCCCGAGACATTCGTGGGCAGGGAATTGGTCAGGGAAAGACAGGCAAGAGAGGGAGGTGTGAAGGTCAGTTATTCACATCTGCAACTACCACTTCCTTTCCCAGTTCCACCCATAGCCTCTGAGCATGGGCCATGTGCCCTGCGTGACGGGCACAGCACCGGAGAATGGGGCACAGTCCTTGCCCTCCAGAAACTCACAAGCCCATGGGAATTTGTCAAAGGTTGCTGCTCTTCCAGGAAGGAGAGTCAGTCAGTGATGGTGCTCTGTGTCTCATTCATTCAAAGCCTCTCTCAGTTGGATAGATAAAAAGAATACGAAAATGGATGGATCTGGAGACTATCATGCTAAGAAGTGAAATAAGCCAATCCCCCAAAACCCAAAGGTCGAATGTTTTCTCTAATATGTGGAAGCTAACCCACAATAGGTGGGGAGGATAAAAAAAAAAAAGAATAGAAATTCAGTGGAGTAGACAAAGGGGAATGAAGGGAAGGATGGGGATGGGAAAAGGAAAGACAGTGGAATGAATCTGACATAACTTTCCTATGAACATATATGAATATGCCACAGTGCATCTCACATCGTGTACATCCACAAGAAATTAATTTTAAAAAATGACGATGGGCAAATGGCAAAACGATCAGTAGAGGGAATAGAGTAGGGGGTGGGTGGAGGGGATTGGTAGGAGAGGTACTGGACACTGAATTAGAACAAGATAAAGATATATTCCATGCTTTGATAATCATGTCAAAATGGATTCTACTGTCATGTATAACTAAAAAGAACCAATAAATAGAGAGATGTGGATGATTCTCAGCGGTGCTTTCCTCTAGCGGTGGAGACCTGACTTGGACAAACCCAATGCAGACTTTTCCAGAAGCTCTGGCTACCACTAACTTTCAAGTGGGAAATTCTGACTCTCACTTTTGCTAAGCCAGGTACTCGGAGATCTGTGGAAATTCCTTCTCTTCAATACCACTGACTTAATTTTCACTCAGAAAAGAAGAAAGAGATCCCAAATTCCATTCTGCACGGCTCTGTACCAAAACCCTGTGCTGGTGATTCCACTGGCTACTCTTCAGGCCCCTCCACGACTATTGCCCTTTGTGGTTTTATCAAGTGATTCTCTCTGACCTCAGACCCAATTTGGAGCGGCTCTGGATTTGCAGACCCCCAGATTTCAAAAATATTCATTAGGGTGGAGCCAGTGGCCCACAATCCAGTGACTAAATATCTCAACTTTGGTTTAGTTATCTTGAAGGACCTTTAATATCTTCTTGGACTGGTCAATGGTCTGACAATGATTCCTGGGATTATTTTTATTATGATCATGTTCTTTCCTTGTCTTAACTTCTTAGGTAAATAAATAAAGTTCCTACGTCTCCTATTAGGATTTCTTACAGGTGTCTTCTTCTGGCTGTTCACTTACTGGGAGAGTTCCTTACAGGTACAAACCTTGGTGACCAGGTGGGAAGGGTGTGATGTGTAGGCAGGAAGGAGCGTGATGGCAAAACCAGACCTGGCTGTGAAATGAAATTCCAAAACGTTATGGTAAGAAACCAACGCCTGGGGAGGGGGTCCGTTCTGATCTCCTCTCTCAGTCTTTCCCTAGGAAGCCTAATGAACCATGGGTCCCTACCTTTTGGATTATAAAAAACTGCCCTAGGAGTCTGAAGGCTCCCTCTTGAAATGTAACAGATGCCTGTGAAAAGAGTATTTCTTCTTATCTGTTTCTGTAAGCATACTTTATATTAGAGACCCTGCACAAGGCCTTCAGCCACATAGATTAGGAATTGCTTTTTAAAAAAAGAGAGAAAAGCCCCAATGATAGGATGAGTCTAAGATGATATCAAATAACTTATAAATATTGCAAGAAACTGTGGATCTGGGCTCAGAATTTGGAGTTTACTTTTTTTCCTCTGGGCCCACCAGCATGAAATAAAGTTTGGAGTTCTCCTCCTCTCTGGGTGCTGCTTGCTGCTTCTCAACCAATCTGTTTCCCACGAAAAGAGAATCAGAAAGAGGGGCTCTGTGTCTCTCTTGGGGGTTGTACTGGCCCTAGGTCCATTGCCCTCAGATCTGTACCCCTTACCCTCCTCTGCTCCAGATCTGAACATCCACGGCAGACTGTTTCCCAGGTTCCTGGGCCAACTGGGTTTGGACAGTGGGGGTCCCTGGGGGCGGGCTGGTCCCTAGAGGACAGGGCAGGCTAGGAGTTTCTCTCTTGCCTCTCAGCTTCAGTCTGAGTCTCCTATAGCCACTGAATGTGGCTTCGAGTCAGCTGTGGTGAAACCTTTCCCAGGTGACACTGGACTCTGCCAACTTCATCTTCTTCTTTTGTCACTACAGCCTGGGACTCAGCTTCTGGTCCCAGGTCCAGTCTACCACCCTCCATGGCGGTGACCCTTTCTAGCCAAATCTCAGACCTCAGGGTACGTGACACCTGACTACAGCAGGAAGACCACAAGGTCCCTGGAATAAGGCAAGAGAGAGTAGATGCCTAGCTCCAGAAGCCACAGCCTTGGGGCTAATGTCAGCAGGGCAGGCCCAGAGACCAGCTTACGAGAAAGAGACCCCTGGGTACAGTAATCACCCCATGCCTCCTGCAGCCCTTTGGGAGAGAAGAAGGGAGGGACAGTGGAAGCTCAAAGGACATTGTTTAGACCTAGAGGTATTGAAGTATCAGTTACTGACCAGCTTTGGTTTCCTTGCTACCTGGAGGATAAAGGGCCTAAGAGGGAGGACAGCTCAATATAAGATGAAGAAGGTGTATTTTCTTTGCCAGAACTATTATTATTACAAACTATTATTATTAATAGTGCAGGCACACAGCCAACACTACTTACTCCCCTTATCCTATCCCTTCACATCCTCTGCAGATCTTTGGATATGACCTCTCTCTTCTGTTTTCCCTCCTGTTGTGACACCTGTGGTCTGCCACTTTCAAGCCATGGATTTTGGGTAAGCCGTTGAACTTCTGTGAGCCTCAGTTTTCCTCATTGCAAAGAAGGGTGGGAGAACGAATCTTTGCAATCTGGATATTCTTTGATTCCTCAGAAGAACGAGCTTGCCTGGGAAGCAGAAATAAACATAATGATCAAATGGTCACTTTTGAATGATCACTCACAATTGGTTCTCATTGAAACGTCCCCATCTGTACTTGCAAAGCAAGTAGCATGCAGATCAATTGCAAAGAGAAATCACAATAGTAGCAAAAATGCAGGATTTGATGATCATAAATGTTAAGTCAGAGAATTGCTAAAGTCACATGCCAAGTTCGAGAAACTAGACATCTTGTGGAGTTAGGCCAGTTAAAAATGGAAAGAAACAATGGCAATTGGTTTCCGTCAGCCTTTCCTCACCAGGACCAAAATAACCAATCAGAACAACCAGAGGAGGAAAAGTTTATTTGCAGCTCATGGTTTCAGAGGTCTCAGTCCATACATGGCTGAGTCATTGTTTTGGGCCCAAGGTAATGGAGCACATCATGGTGGAAGTGTGTGGCAGAGGAAAGCTGCTCACCTCATGGTAGCCAGAAAGCAGAGAGAGAGAAAGAGGAGAGAGGTCATAGGGAGGATGTACCCTTCCTGGGCATGACCCCAGTGCCCACCTCCTCCAGGTATGCCCCACCTGCCTACAGTTACCATTCAGTCCATTCTAGCTAGGATGGACCGATTAGGTTACAGCTTTCACAATCCAATCATTTCACCTCTGAACATTCCTGCCTTAACACAGGAACTTTGGGGAGACACCTCATATCCAAACCATAACACAAGTTATGGGAGAAAAATAAAGCTTGAGTTATTCTTTTGTTCTTTCAAAGAGCTGGTCATTATTTGTTTATTCATTCATTCATTGAACAAATATTTATTGTATCATTTCTGGCTCTGTGTACCAGAAATACAGCAGACCAGAGTTGCACTGAAAACATAATTTTGTGAAATAAGAGACACCACACTATCATAATTTTTAGTTTCACTTTTCCACTTAAAATAAGATCGCATTTTCACTTTTTTCATTACTTGAAAATGACATTTTGGTCTTCATTTTAAGTGTATTTACTTTAGCAAGCCTTTTCCAGATACAAGGTACCCTTTTTTATTCTTCCTAATACTCAGAGTATTTTGGAGAATCAGATGGCATTAGATAACTGTCAACACGTCACATTTTCTACCCAATGTGACAGGGAAAAGTGGTTGCCCCCGGAGATCTGCTCCTGGAGTTTGGCATGGCTTATTGCAAACACGGGTTCTCCCCTTATTTCTAATACCTCAGGTGTAGAAAGAGCTCAAGTTATATACCCTATTAGCATCATTGCTCTGTAGGAGTCACCAATCGAGTTTAACTGATTTCTTTCCCTTTTTATCCCTTATCCCTTTTTCTATTCGCTCCCCACAGGCACCCACTTCAATGTGTCTGATAAAAGCTGTCGAATAAGTATATTCCTTGTAGAGTATGGAGTGTTGTTTTATGTTTTAATTTGTGGAACAGAATTAGGTAAGGCAGGAGGATCACAAGTTCAAAGCCAGCCACAGCAACTTGGCAAGCCCCTGAACAACTTAGCAAGACCCTGTCTCAAAAATAAAAAAAACAAAAAGGGCTGGGGATGTGGCTCAGTGGTTAAGCACCCTTGGATTCAGTCCTTGATACCAAAGGGAAAAAATAAAGAATAGGTAATGGAACTTGCTGTGTTTCTTTCTTTTATCACTCAACATAATGCCCCATAATGCCTTCACATGGATGTACAGCTAGTGTGTTGTGTGGCTGGCTACTGTGGAGTGTGCTCTGGGGTTGCACAACACTTTATCCATTTCCCCAGGAACAGGACCCTAGATGGCCTCTATTCCTCTACTATCCAAACAACACAGATGTAAGCACATGTATCATACACCCTTACGGATCTGAGTGAACGGGTCTTTGGGATGTTCATCCAGGAGAGGGGTCATTGGTCCTGGGACAAATATCACATAGGTTTCCTCAGTGACTCCCCCGCAATAATAGTGCAGTTTCTCATCTCCTTGCAACCTCATTGACCCTTATTGTTCCTTATCTTTTTCTATTTCCCTCCTTCTTCAGGGTGTAATATGTTATGTCCATTGTTTCAATTGCAGCATTTGATTATTAGTGAGTTTGAGAATCTCATCTGTGAATCAATTATACTTTATCTATTCTCTATTTTCTGTCTTTATCTTGTTAACTTGCAGAAGTCCTTTGTAGAGTACAAAATTTTATTCTTGAGGTGGAGCAAGGTGGTGCATGTCTATAATTCAGTGGCTTGGGAGGCTGAGGCAGAAGGATCATGAATTCCAAGCCAGCCTCAGCAAAAGTGAGGTGGTAAGCAACTCATTGAGACCCTGTCCCTAAATAAAATACAAAAAAGGGCTTGCGAATGTGGCTCAGTGTTTGAGTGCCCCTGAGTTCAATCCCTGGCACAAAAAAAAAAAAGAAAAAAAATTTAATTCTTTATTTAATTTATTTATTTAGGTACTAGGGATCAAACCTAGTACCTAAATAAATAGGTAGGCAAGTGCTATTCCACTGAGCTACACTCCAGCAGTTCTTTATCTTTTAAAATCATTGTAAATATCTTTGCCCAGGTTGACACCTGTGTATTATATTTATCTACTGCACAGAAATTCTTTCATTAATATCATCAACACCAGTGGGATTTGCTTGTTTTTCCCCCCATCTCTCAGCTATAAATATGTTCTTATCTGTTGGCTTTATTGTCTTCCCTGTTACATTTAGGACTTTAATCACTGTGTGGAACCTTCCTTTAGAAGGTGGGAGTAAGGGCTGGGGATATAGCTCAGTTGGTAGAGGGCTTGCCTAGCATGCACGAGGCCCTGGATTCAATCCCCAGCACCACCAACCACAACAAAAAGAAGGTGGGAGTTGAGAGCTATTGCACATAGCTTCCGACCACCATCAACTGAACCATCTATCCTTTCCTGGTAGCTTCTTCCTTAACATTTCAATTTTTCACATATAGATAAGTCTAATTCCAGGCCCTATATTTCATTCCTTTGGTCTGTTATAATTTTTTTGATATCTCATATTTAATCTTTTCAAAACCCTAAGATTTTACATTTTGTTTCATAATATCATGTTTGTTCTTATATAGAATCTATATTTTAAAGTCCTATATTTTTAATTCCAAAGCCATTTAACATAAAAATTAACAGCATATTTCTGCGTCAGAGGGAATAGGGTTCAGGCTTCAAGTCCTAACTCTACCACTCAGCATCCACATAATCTTAGGTAGCCATTTCCTGTCATTACTATAACAAATTACCACAAAACCTGGTGGTTTTAAATAGCATAAAGTTATCTGGGGGGTCATAAATCTAAGGTGGGTTGACAGTACTATGTTCCTTCTGGAGGCGCTAGGGGAAATCCATGCTTTTTCCAGTTTCTAGAGACTGCCTAAATTCTTTGCTTCACGGCATCACTTTGATCTTTGCTTCTGTTGTCACACCCCCTCTGACTCTTCCACCTTATTTTTCTTAAAAAAGACCCTTGTGATTACATTGGGTCCATTAGCGAATCCAAGATAATCTCCTCATCTCAAGATCCTTAACTAAATCACATCTGTCTTACGGGTAGCATACTCACAGGTTCTGGGGATTAGGACATGGACATCTTTGGGGAGCCATTATTTTTGCCTAATACACCTTGTACAGGTGACTTACCCTTCTGAATGTCAGTTTCCTTTTCTACAAAATGGGGATAAAGGGGCTGGGGATGTGGCTCAAGCGGTAGCGCGCTCACCTGGCATGCGTGCGGCCCGGGTTCGATCCTCAGCACCACATACAAACAAGGATGTTGTGTCCGCCAAATACTAAAAAGAATAAATATTAAAATTCTCTCTCTCTCTACCTCTATCTCTCTCACTCTCTCTTTAAAAAAAAAAAAAAAAAAAAAAAAAATGGGGATAAAATAAGTAGATGCTTTTCTTTGGCACCATATTAGAAACACTGAGTGCTTACTAAATAGCAAAGATTTTTAATCTCATTATGGCCCAGGAAGGGTACACTATGTACTTAATTGGAGAAACTTAGATTGGATGAGACATTTTATAAGTGAAATGCTAAATTACTGGAAATACTCATAAATTTTATCATTCTCTCAATACCAAGCCAGGGGTCCTATGAAAGTCCAGAGCTTGTCCAGTTGTTATTTTCTAATTGTTATTCTGAGCAGCAAAGTCGAGGTGATTTCTCTGACCTTGAACTGTATGACCTCTGATGTTCCTTGAATTTCCTGAATTTGTAGGAAAACCAAGATCACTGGCTTTCTGTTGCTTGAGAGTTGGCATCACGCGGTTTCAATAAAGAAAATCAGAGGAGACTGAAAGAGTCTGGTGTTCATAAATGAAGTTTCTCATGTGTGAGAGGTCTCGGGGGACTTAATTTGGCAAAGGGAAGTTCTCTGAATCAAGGCATATTACAATTCGTGTCTAATCCGATTAAGTAGATCAAGGAAGAGGGAGATCATCTCATCCCTTGCAAGACGGTACATTTCCAAAGCAGGAGCCATCAATGGGAGAAGGTTGGATGTTAGGACAGGAGCACAGTTTCTAGAGGCTGTCAAGGGGTGAAGTAATAACCCAGTCTAGACATATCACAAGGCCGGCACCAACAGCACTGCAGTCCCAGGAAGATCTCATTCTGATGCAAAAGTCAGCATTTTAGAATTCAGAGAACTTAGTTTCTGGCCCTGGACATCCTGAAATAGAAGGTGCTCCAGAGAACTGCAAGGTGTCCCTTGCACACATTATCTTGGAGCAGACTCTGTTCATGTGGCCACACTGAACACAGGAGCCTGAGACATGTGGTTTCCTTCTATAATGGACCATGCAGGGCAGAGGGGACATCATGGGGCCTATTGGCAGTAGTAGCCACTACTTACTCTAGTCTTTAGGCTTTTTAAAATCCCTCCAAGGTCAGTGTTCTGGAGAGAGTATGCGGTCCTTTGATAAATCTATGTTGATGTAAATTAATCAAAATTAATCCCAATCTAACTTCATATGGGAATTGCTGCAACCGCTCCAAGGCGAAACTGTGAGTCAATTTTATGCCCTGAGCTCAGCCCTCTTCTTGAATTATGGCCTCTTCTTTTCATTGCAAACTTCAGATTTCCATCCACCCACAGCCCCAATTACAGTGCCGCAGCCAAGGCATTGACTCATCGGCCGACTCTCCTCCCTGCTGGAAATGTACCTGTAACATCACCCAAAGAGCAATGTGATACTAAGTTGATATGTTAATGCAACATAAAGACATCGATATTGCTAAGGCTTGACTGACAACAACCAGAGGAGCACATGTGGCCTTGCAGAACCTGTAAAGCTTATGAAGATGTTGCAGTGACAGTGTGCCTGGTGACTGTCACTGAGCCCTGGGTAATAACAGGCAAATGTTATCCATTGTGGACTTTTCTACAGTGCAGAGAACAGAAGTCATGGATACAGCATGAATAAGCTACCCCTGGGAAGGATCTTGTAACCCAGTAGATGGAACTCTGCAAGTTCTATGTCCTCAATTTTCCTTTGGGCAACATTCCTTGGGATTTTTTTTTTCTCTCCCTGAAATGTTCAAGGAAGAAGCATTAGACTCCTTTGATCCAACACTGTGTTCATGGTGGTTTTCCCCAGGATAAGACCACAGAGTGAGGGGCTGTGAAGGGGCTGCTGCTACTTTTTAATTTTTCTAAGCATTCCCCCAAAGGTACATGTCCAATAAAGGATTGGTCCCCAGGGTGGCATGATTGGGAGGTGGTCAAACACATGCATTGTTTGGGTGACTTTGAAAAATAATGTAATTTAACTGCCATGATAAACCACTGGCTTTGCCTGTAGTTTGGACAAGAAACCACCCTGTGTATTACTGAGAAGGTCTCTTCATCTTTGGGAACTGATGACAAATCCAATCATCAGTGTCTCCTCTCTTTAGGGAATGCATTTGGATCCTTTGTGCTATTAGCTTTCTTTAACGTGATATGAATGGTCCTGCGTCCCTGGTTTCTGTCTGCTCCGTGAGTCAGCTGTTCTGATTTATTTTAAAGCCCTAATTTTAAGTGAAATTAGAATGGACACATTGCTTATTTATCCTCAGTGCCTGGGCCCACTGCCTGGCATAGAGCCGACACTTAGCAAATGTTTTGAATGGTGGCCGAGCCCTCATATTAGTCAAGGGACTTTTGTGGTTTGAATAAGCATTCGCCCAAAGGTACATGTCCAATAAAGGGTTGGTCCCCAGGGTGACATGATTGGGAGGTGGTCAAATCTTTGAGAGATGGGGCCTTATGGGAGGTGCTTAAGTCATTGGGAGCATGCCCTTAAAGAGGGTTATGGGACCCCAATCTCTCAGTTTCTCTCCAGGTCCTGGCTCATGATCTGAGCAGTTACATATTCCCCACTACTGCCATCTTACATCCTTACCAGGTACCAAAGCCATGGGCCACCCAATCTTGGACTGGAACCTGCAGAACCATGTGTTAAAGAACATTTTCTTTTCACAAGTTAATTGCCTCAGGTATTTTATTATAGTAACAAGAAGTTGACTAAAACTGGACTCCTCATGATCACTGAGTTGTTTGAATATGGCAGCCATTGCAGGTCCTCAGGGAGTAGGAAGTGAGCTCTGAATCCTAAGGGCTTTCCCTCAGATGTTGCCCCAGATGCCAGATGTGGTTGGGAGAGAATGTGGTAATCTGTTATGTAATACTAAAAATCAGGAGTGATATCTGTGAATATACTTGTGCCCTACTTATCTAGACACTGGGTAAGGCATAAGAGGTTTGAAGGAGAAAAGTACTGAGCAGGATCTCAGTAATTTTTCGGCCAGCTTGGGAAACAAAAACTAACAACACAATCAGGGGTTTGCCTTGGTTTTGCTTTTGGTAGTGCTGGACATGAAACCCAGAACCTCATGCAATGCTAGGCAAGCGCTCTACCATGGAGCCACATCTCTAGCCCTGTTTTTGCTTTAACAATGATTTGCTGGAATGTGGCAGCCCAATTGACATCCTCAGAGATGCCCTCCTTGACATTCTGCTTGACCACTGCACCACTTGCTATTCAATGTTGGGAATTAACTTCCAAATTTCACATCTCTTAGCCCCTGGCCACTTTTTTTCCCCCAGCATTGCTTCATATTGTCAAAGAGGGGACTGCAAATATATATATATATATATATATATATATATATATATATATATATATATATATATATATATTTGTAAGTATAAGGGCTGGTATATAGTAATTATTAAATAAGTGGTAATCACTTTCTTCTTCTCCCATGCTCCCTTATCAAAGACTGGCAGAAGACCCTGGGATCGCGGCCTAGGAAATTCATCACTTTCAGGCAGAATACTACTCATGCTTATAGAGTTCTGCTGTGTCATTCTTCTGGGACCTCATGTTCTGTTCTTACAGAATGGGAAGTGAGCAGGCTGGGCCATGGGGTATTTGGGAGCCCAGGGGGTTGGAAAGGCAGAGGGGAAACACGGCTGTTGGTTGGGAGGCAGCAAACCCAGTAGGGAGGCAAGAGGAATTACTAGGCACTGAGGAGCCCCAGTGCCAGCTCTCTGATGATATAATTAATGAGGCTGCTGTGCCAAAAAAAAAAAAAAATGAGGCATGTTGTTAGTATACAGACCTGTTGGTAACACAAGGAAAAGGCAAATAAAAGTTTTGCCAAAAGGAGAGTGGGATCAAATCAGCTCCAAAGGGAGACCCTTTTATCTATGAAACTTTAATGTGTGGGTTAGGGGTGGGGACAAAAAGGATAAGAAAATGGTTTCACGCAGGGGCTCAACAGCTACCAAATTACTTAGTGCACTTTTAAAATTCTCATCTACATTTTACTTTTGTCTGTAGTTTTCAAAGTTTGTCCAATTGGTAAAATTCACCTGATAATTAAAATTCCACAGGAGTTTAAGCATTTAGGACTGTAATATGCATTCCCAAGCTACATAAGGGAAAAAAATTGGATTATTTTTATTTTGACTTTAAAGATCTCTGGGCTGCTGAGAAAAAGCAGTCCTAAGCCTACATAAGTTTGTGCGTGTGTGTGTGTGTGATTTGGGGGGTACCTGATATTTCTAGCATAAAAACGAAAAGCAATTATCAATTTTTTCATATAAGTGTTCTCAATGACAAGTTCAATTTTCTTTCAAAAGGCCTTCTTGAATCATCAGGGTAAATCCTGGACCGAGGAGATGGCGCCTGGGGCTGACTGCAGTCTCCCAGGAGGCCGGAAACAGAAGATCCAGTCACCAGTTGTCCCTTGAGGCTGTGGCTGCGGACTGGCTGGGAAGAAGCCCAGGGAGTCATTCTGTTCCGTGCAGTAGTTCTGGAAGGTCGCTGAGCAGGGTCTTTGGCACCCACGTCCCATTAACAAGCCTGGGCACCTTGGTGGAGCTGCAGGCCCCTCACCGGGACCCAGGGCGGCTGGTGCCCCACGGAGCATCGTGGGGTTGGGGTTAGTAGAGGAGGTTACTTTTGTCTCTGGCTCCCCCATTGTTTCCCCATCCCCTTTTCTTTCCCCTTTCTCACTGACCATCTTTCCTGGCTTTTCCCTGTTGGGTGGTGACTGTGAGAATGCGTCGGGAACAAAGTGGCTGTTAAAGGCGACAGACTGTGGAAGGACCTGTCTCGTTTCGTTGCAGTTAATTTATTTTCCCTTCACCTTCTGCCGGCTGCGGGTGGCTTGGTAAGTTAGAGCCTGGCTTGGTAAGTAAGGCCCGCCTGGAGGGGGGGGGGTGCCCAAGGTGGGTGGCGGAGCGGAGCGCGACTGTCTGCAGGGTCGTGCGCGCGCTTAAGTGGGCATGTGCGCACGTGGGGCGCGCACACCTTCTGTAGCGGGAGCGTGCGCACGTGCACGTGGGGGCGTGTGTGCGCGCGCATTGTTTCTACCTCCAGCAGGGTCCCCAGTGGGCACTGAGGTAGGGAGCACTTTGCATTTCATGGGGACCTGCAGGCCCTGTCCCTGTGCTGAGCTGAGCGTGCTGTGAGGACTTCAGGCGCCTCTGCCAGACCAGAGGGGAGATTTTCAACTTCTAATGAGAGCTACTGAATACTGCCAGCTTATAGTATGTCAAGGTACCCATCTGAGCTCTGTGGTGGGATTCACTTAGGTGACCCCCCAACAACAACCTAGGAAGGTCGGTGCTATTATTATCTTCAATTTCCGGACGAGGAAGGGAAGCACAGAGAGGTTAAGTAGCCCAGCTATTAGGAGACTTTGAACTCAGTCTGGCTCCAGAATCTATATCTTAACCCACTACTCCTTATTTCTTCAATGCTAGAGCACACACCCACACACACCCTGACCTCCTCCCTACTCCTCTTTAAAAGGCATTGCTTAAGAGATCCTTTTCACCTCTCTTCATAAAACATCCTAATTTCAGTTAATCTGAAACCCAGAGGCTGCTCAAAGGCACAGAAAACAACTCAAAGGCACAGAACACATGCAAGTCCCTAAGGTTGGCATGCGAAAGTAGAATCTCTTAAATGGCACTTCTTGGAATAAAGGGTGCCTGCATTTTAAACTGGAGCATCTTTTAAATGCAAGGGTACACATGCTCTGATAACTCATCTATTCTTTGTTTCTGACTTTTTTTTCCCCCTAACTGTGATGAGTTACATTGGGACAATACAGGAGAGCACAAAGGTCCCTGTGATCTCAGCGTTCATCCTCATGTACTATATGTTGTTGAAAATCTTTGCAGTCATTTTTTCCCGAGCATATACATTATAATAAATTTAAATGAATTTATTGAAAGAAATTTAAGACAGTATCATAATATAGATTTCAATTTTTATGATCTTTCTTGACTGGGCAACATGATCGTTTCTCCATGTCAAATATTCTTCTACAATTGTTTGTAATGATTGCACAATATTTCATCATATGAATTTGCCATGATTTAACTCATCACTAGCCTTATATTTTGACATTTCAGTTTCTCACTAATTTCTTTTGCTATTAGAAATGCAATCTTTGAAATACCATGACTATTTCTCTGGGACAAATGGATAGCAATGGAATTTCCAGATCAAACAAGAGCACGCTTTTCAAGGGGTCAAATTATTCTCCAGAAAGCTGGTCTCAGTCCATACACCTCCAGGTAGAATAAATATGTCCATTTTCCTTTTCAATTCTGGTCTCATTGCTCGAGAGACTTTTCATTAATAAACACACTTTGTTTTTTTAATTTTTTTTTCTTTTTCTTTCTGGTATTTGGGTTTCAACCTAAGGATGCTCCACCATTGAGCTACATCTCCAGTTCCTTTTTAGAATTGTTTTTTATTTTGAGACTGGGTCTCATTAAATTGCTGAGGCTAGCCTCAAACTTGTGATCCTCCTATCTTGGCTACCTCCTCCTTCTTCTGCACAGTGGCTGTCCCTGCCCCCTTCCCACAATTGCATTACATCTTTAAAGAAGAAGAAGGAAAAAAAAAAAAGCTAGGTAATGTTGCAACATGCTGAGTTTCCAGAGAAAGACTTTACATGGTTGCAGGTATTTGAAACATTTGGGGAGATTCAGACAATCCTTGAACTGAATGAGACTCTGCAAAGGGCATGATGAAATAGGGACATTTTGGAAAAAGAAAGTAGGAAAGTTAATCCTCAAAACAGTTTTTCCCGACCCCCCACCCCCCAAGGCAGGGAGACAGATGCTGTCTGTCAAATGAAAGAGGAGGTATTAATTGCTGCTTTTGCTGGGCCTCAGCTCCCTGGCAACTTTCCCATTGTCGGGTCTGAAAACATTGCTGGTGCCGACTGCCGCAGAGCTACTGCAGAAATATTCAAGGCAGCAAACCTGGGCAATTAGAGGTTTCTGTTAATTTTCTTCCCCTTTCCTTCTCCCAGCTTCCTGTCCTCCCCCCATATCAGCAAGTTGGAGTGACAAATATTTAAAGTCAGCCTGTCACGCATCAGCAGCTCAGCTGTGAGAATGACTGATTTTCTTGACATTCTCAACAGATTTGTGTATGCCTACGGAGACCTGCAGACCCCAAACCTGCCACCAACCGCTTCACAAGACAGCCTTGGTTTGGTATTTGAGGCCAGGGTGGGGGTCTGGGCAGGTGACATTTTATGACCAAGAACTGAACAGACGCACAATCTGCAGATGGTTTTGGAATATGCATGCATCAAAATGACCTCTAGGTGGATTTCTGCAGTGACAAAGAAGAGACTTTTAGGGTGTGGTTTAAATTTCTTTCCCTGCAAGACTTGCTTTAGAAACCACTTTTGCCTAGCCGGCTGGAGACCACGATGTCTTTAGCAATCTGAGAGAAGCACTTGGACCCAGTTGGCCTTTTTTTCTCCCCACTCAGCATTGCAACAAGAGTAACAGATGCCTATTTAGGAAAGGCACATTCCCTTTTTATATGCAAACCTCGTTGCTAAAAATTCTCTTTTAGATGAATTATTAAACCCAATTTATGAAATAAGGACAATACAGATTTCCTCTTGAACTATTCTTTCTCTTTGATATGTGATACCCATGTCGGCTGGTGAAGAAGAGCAGAGAGAATATGAGAGGCCTGGTGGGGAGGGGAGGAAGTGTGGCTTAAGTAAATAAAGGTCATTTTATAGCCCCAGAAGTTTCTCTTTTTTTTTAATATTTATTTTTTAGTTTTTGGCGGGCACAACATCTTTGTTTGTATGTGGTGCTGAGGATCAAACCCGGGCCGCACGCATGCCAGGCGAACGTGCTACCACTTGAGCCACATCCCCAGCCCAGAAGTTTCTTGATAAATGCACAAAAACATAATGACTTTTGTAAGCCAAGATGTCTTCTGGTCTGATGAACTAGGAATATTCAAAAAATATTCAAAATTCCTTTAAGAAACAGTACTATCTTTGGGAACAGGTATTGATCTATTTGGGACATCAAGATAGGTGCTTCCAAGCGACAGAGTAGATTATTCTTTCTTTCAAGGAGAGGGGATTTGTGTTGCTCTTGAAGGGGCCTCTGCAGGAAAGAGACTGGAGGAGTTGAATGGACATAAAGCCCCACAGTACTCCTGGATGTGCTGAGGATGGGGATGCTCACCTGGTTGCTTAGGTTATAAAACTAATGTGAGATGAAAACCACCACCACCTCACCTCCTTTATGAAATCTTCAGTAACATCTATGCTTCTAAAATCATAGGTTCTTTAGCTAATGAATATTCTCCTTCCATTTTTTTTAGAAGAACTCTATTATAAAATTTAATGTTCTGTTCTGCAATACGTAAATTTTTGTAGCAATTATAGAAAAGAAGCTAACCACTAACTTGAAATTCACACCTATTGCTAGCCTTGGATTCCACCTTCCAGGCCAGAACTTCTTACCAGCACAAGGTCATTTATAGCCCCAGTACATGTTTGGTGCTGGACCCGCAGCACCACCTGGAAGCTGAATAACCTGGTGTCTCAGTCGATATGGGATGCTGTAACAAAATATACCAGGTAACTTAGAAACAAAAGAAATGTATTATTCACAATTCTGTGTGTGTGTGTGTTTGTGTATTGGGGGGTCTGGCAAGTCCAAGGTCAGGGTGCTAGCATACATGGTGCCTGGAGAGGGTTTGTTTTTCATGGAGAGTGTCTTGGAGCTGTGTCCTCACATGGTAGAAGAGACAAAGCCTCTTTTATAGAGGCTTTGATCTCATTCATGAGAGTTCTCCCTCATGATCTAATGGCCTACTACACTCCCCACCTCTTAATACTATCACATCAATGATTAAGTTCCAACATATGAGTGGGGGTGGGCCCAACATTCAGACCTCAGTGCCTAGTGAATCAGGTCTGCATCTGCATGCAGACTTAGATGCAGACTTGACAAGATCCCCAGATGATGCAGGCACACTTTGCAGTTTGTAACGTGCTGCTCTACAGAGCTGGTTCTAAATCTGGCTGCACATCATGGGAATCCCCTGGGCAGCTTTACAAAATGCTGATTCTTGAGTCCCATTCCTAGGGCTTCTAACTTCTTTGGTTTCTGGAGGGAGGACATCTGTATTTCCAAAAGCTCAGGCGGTTACCATCTTTGTTAAGTTTGATAACCCTTGATCAGAATGTGTCCCTCTTCAGGCCATGTTTAACCCCAGACACTGTAATGTGCCTGGGCTGGCCACAATGTTGGCTGCTTTCACCAAACAGAGCTCTCCCCCAAAGGCACAGCTCCGCATCCTTGAAAGCTCCTGTGCAACAAATATCCACCATGAGACTCAACGGATAACTTAAACAATGGCAGACATTCAGAGAAGTTTCTAGAATCACTCTTCTCTGACACTTGCCCACCCATCTTTTGGCTTTGTATCCCCAGGAAATTGCCTAACAGAGCAAGTTGAACAGAATAAGGGCTTCGGGGCAGAAAAGCTGGGTTGAAAGCACAGCAAAGGGCTATAACAGAGATCACTTACCCACTCGGGGCTCTCTAAATGGGGTTGATGATAGTACCTGCTTCACAAAGAATGGATCTCAAGAATGGATCAAAGAGAAAACGCAAGGAATTTAGTTACTAGGGCTTGTATTCAAAGAATAAAAGTGGTATACACACAAGGGGGACTAAGAGAAGGAGTAGATCCAATGGGTGCTCTCTGTCTGTTAAGAGCCTGCAGAAGGGGCACCAACAAGAAACAATCTCTGTGCACACCTAGAAAATTTAGGAACTAAAGGACCAGGTATGTCTGAAAGGAGGAGTAAGTGGAGGAGCTGAAGGAGGGAGCTTGGATAAGTCCCTGCCCAGCTGAGCCCAGGTCCTTTCCATTGCAGCAGTCATCTGGAGTTTTACCCTCTGGACAAAATAACCCAGGGCAGTTGCCAACTCAGAGATGCTAGGCACAGCTGGGGTTGGAGGTGAGACCCTGGACAGAAATGGGCCAGGGAGACTGTAAGACCCCTGTCCTACTTCAGTCTCCATTCCCCAGCAGGCCCCCAGAACTCGGCTGTGCACTCCCTAAGAGTAAAGAGCAGAAACACATTTGAATTTTGGGGAATCTTCCAAAGGAACAGCAGGACCCTGTCTGATCATCCTCAGCAAACACCCTGTTGACAAGCCATCACCACATGATGCCACTTTCCTAATATAAATGGAAAGGCAAAGATCACAAGAAAAACCTTCAGTGGAAACCAAAACAAGCAAGAAAAGAAATTGAGGAAGTAAACACGATGTTCAACCCTTGAAGAGAGAGAAGGTACTGCACCCGCCAAGACAAAACTATTTGAGAGATGGTAGAGGTATTGGAAAAAAAAAAAGCCCTACAAATATAGAAATAAGATGTGATAAAAAGAATGGAGCTAAAAATAAGGTCATGTCTCAGTATTTTAAAAAACCTTTAGGTCAGTATTAGAGGCTCAATATAAAATAAGATATTCTAGAGAGAAAAAAAATGGAGAAATTATCAAAGCAGTCTTTTAAAAAATATTTATTTATTTATTCTAATTAGGTATATATAACAGCAAAATGCATTTTAATTCATTGTACACAATTGCAGCACAACTTTTCATTTCTCTGGTTGTACATGACATAAGAGTCGCACCATATATGAGCAGTCTTTTATACAGGGCACAGTGCCTGTAATTACATGCCTGTAATCCCAGCAATTCTGAAGATTGAAGCAAAAGGATCAAAGCCAGCCTCAGCAATTTAGCAAGGCCCTAAGCATCTTAGCGAGAACCTGTCTCAAAATAAAAATAAACAAGTCTTTTAAAACATTTCAGAACAAAAAGAATAGGTCCCCAAAGTGCCCAGCACAATGGATTTTTTTTTTTTTTTGAAGGGTGAAAGGGAAAGCCATCTAAAGCACGTTTTCATGAAATTTAAATATTTCAGGGATAATAAGCAGATCCTAACAACTCCTCTGGGGGCGGGGAGAATAACAGATCAGGGGTCACACACAAACGATTAGGGGTCAGAGTGGCTAAATCACCTCAGTAACACGGGAATATAGAAGGTAAAAGGATAAGACTTTGAAAATGTTGAGGAAAATGTATTTGTTGCCTAGAACTCTGTATCTAGTCAAGTCACTCAGAATGGTGTCTGGAAGCTAGTACTCTCTGAAATAAGGGAGTCAGCAAAGAAAAAAAAAACTATATGACTCAGAAGATGGATTCAAGAGAAGAGAGTCAAAGGGAAGTGAAGCCCTGAATAACTGGTGGGTAGCAAGGGTGATGAACCACCAGCTCTGATTGGAGAAGGAAGGACAGTTTCAGGAAGTACGTCTCCAAACTACAGATGGGAAGGATATGTTTAAATATATTGAGGGAAATTTTACATCTTCTAGACAGTATCTGGGGAAAATTAGCAATAGATATGTGGAATTATACAATTGAAAAAAAAAGTCAATGATTAACTCCTGGGAAAACAAAAAGTCACATTCAAAGAGAAGTGTAATATTTTTCCTGGAGCCGCTTGATGAATGTTTGCTTAGAAAAATATGTTCATTGAATATTGATTTAACAAAACATGTGATATGACCATATGTGGAAGATGTAGGAGGGAAAGTAGATAAGTTGAAGGTGTATTCACTTAAGCCTTCATTTCTCGTTGCAGGAAGGCAGGAGATTACATCTATGGTGAAAAAAAAAAATCCAGACTGAATAGTATATGTCTTTTACTTAGGAAAATGGAAGTAAATATGAAAATTATTTGCAAGGAGTTGGGACTTGGGGTAGGGAGGTATGAGAAGGAGAAAGCTATTTTTTTCTCAAGAGCCTTATAGTATTATTTATCTTTTAAAAATAATTTTGTGCACTATTTTGATAGAAATAAAATGAAATTCCAAAACAATGCTGAGCACCATGCTGGGCGCAGGGTTTTCAGCTGTTCTTCCCATTCCTGTCCCCAGACCCCTTGGCTCTTCTCAATAAACTAACAGGTAAGCTACAAAAGCTGTAACTTCATCTCACTCCTGACTCAGGAGCAACCCCACTGGAACATCTGTTGGTGTTTGGTTTTGTTCTTTGCTGTATTTTGCTCTCAGAGAGAATGTACTGTAACACTGGACTTCACTGGAGAAAATTCCAGTGCCCAGGAAAATTTGATGTGGAATGGTTTGGCTGCTGCTTTAGTTACTGAAATAAATGACTGGTATTTAAAGTAAGAGATCTATACTTTTCACATACAACTAGGGATTTCTCTGATAAGGATTTTATTTATGTGAAAAACGGTTACATCTTAAATGCACTGGAATGAATTCGAGGTTGTCCAGTGAAATATGCGGTTGGGAACTTATGCCCTGTTTGGGGAATATATGGAGGATGACGTGTTGGGGGAGAGTTGTACCTGGTGAGAGTGGATTATTTCATGGGAATCAGTGAACTGGTATTTTGCATGTACATGGGTTGCTGAGGGTAAAGAGGCAGTATCCTGGATTTCAGGTGCTGAGAGGGCTGGGAATTCACAGAAATCTTTAGAAGATTTGGGATTTTCATACCATGAATGGTTAAGACAGAATATATCACTCTTCATTAAAGAATAGAATATACCAGAGTGCAGAGCTCAACTTCCTATTGCCCCAGCTCTGCCCACCCCACACCCAGACACACCAGCATATTCACACCCACATGCAGGGGTGTGTGCTGGAATGCTTCACTATTAATCAGGGGTCTGTGGTCCCCTTACCTCCATATGACGGGGCAGGGAGGCCCCACTGACCTTGGGGTAGGAGTTTCCTAAGTTTCAACGTGGCATGAATGCACATGTACAGCTTTCTCCATCCTGGAAGGGATTAAGAGGTTCTTCGATTGGACACCAGACAGGCTTGCTTCAAACTAAGAGAAAATCAGATTCTGGGTGACCACGCTGTATTTCTTGTCTCAACGTCATTTTTCTCTCCCTACTTTCCTTAACCAAACTAAGGTTGTTCCCTACCCACCAAGGTACCCCTCTGGGTGTCTCAGTGTAGTTCATCATTCGATGCGACTTAAATAGCAAAAGGATTTTCAAAAATAAGTTTTTCCATCCATCTTGCTTGATCCTAGCAGCCCTCTGCTGCAGATGTGGCAGACTCTTCCCCCAGGCCAGCTCACTTTGTTCCAGAAGCAATTTGCACAAAAACCAGAAAGTCCCCTGGTGCTACTAGGCACAAATACGCTCATGCCCCGTGACTGGGAGGACGGGAGGATCCCGGCATGTGGGTGTGAATGTGCTGGTGTTTCTGGGTGTGGGGTGGGCGGAGCTGGGGCAGTAGGAAGTTGAGCTCTGCTCTCTGGCATAGTCTATTCTTTAATGAAGAGTGACATATTCTGTCTTAACTATTCATGGTGTGAAAATCCCAGTGAGATTCCAACATGTGTATTTTTAAATGCTTGTAGTTTGAAGATGAACATCAGAAAGACTTTTTATGTTTGGACAGGGACAATTGCCATCATTTCTTTTTCAAAATGAACTCCTCGTACCTTCTGCAGAAGAAAAAGGACAGTTCTCATGAAGTAGCAGGCACTGGCCTTTTACTATCAATAACATAGTAAGTCATGTTTTATGTGCAAAGTGTAGGTAGAGAAAGAACATTTGCCATCTAGCTGGATTGGGGTCATGGGACTATGTGGTCCTCATTTTAAGGATAGTGTTCAGATAGTAAGAGTGTGTTGCTAAGCACAGAACTTCACATGTAGTGACTCGGTCCTTCTTGAAGGGGGCTGCACTGGCCATGGGGTAACAGAGGTGATTTTAGGTGGAACTGGCTGAATGCTTAATTTTAAATGTTACATATTTATTTTAATGTGTAGTAGGAAAGGTTAAAGTCAGCATATCAAGTCCACAGCGACATGGAGATATAAAATTCCTGTAAGACAAATTGTTTAGATATTTTAAAAGAGTGTTAGTTTGAGAAAAACATCCATTAAACAATATCCAGAAGTATTACTCAAGGTTAGGTAGAAAATAAAATCCTCCCTGACAGTACCTATGGCAAGACATGGTGATGGGACATTTGCAGATCCATGAGGCAGGGTAAATGGAGTCCTGAAGAATACAAAAGCCCCCAGAGAGTAGCCCTTAGAAGGATCAAAGAAGGGAACCAGAGTCCAGTGGGACCTGCAGCCTCCACATAGGGCACAGCTATGGACAGAATCAGGGCACCCAAGTGAGGAGGAGGGTGAGAAACACCAGGGCCTTCCTCTTCCTATACCCTCATCCCTGCTCCTGTCCCCAGTTAGAGGCTTTTTAGAGTCCAAAGATCAGCCTCCACCAAGGTACAGACTTGGGCAGAGACTGGATCCAGTTTGGGACAGGGTAGGAACAGAGAGAAGCCAGCATAAGGTGGGATGTGTGGCAGGAACGAAGGTGGCAGGTGATGGCAGGAGTCTGGATTCCCTCAGGAGGCAATGAGGTGAATATGCACGGTCCTCAATGAACAGATGACAGGCCCAGCTGTGGAAAGGTGGAGGACTTGCTCAGCTTCCAGTGCTGGAAGGTGATAGAGTTGGGCCTCAAGTCCAAGTCTGTATGCTCATAGCTCTTCACTATCACTTCACACACACACACACACACACACACACCACTCTGACTTACACACACAGAGACACACACACATATACACACACCACTCTGACTTACACATACACACACACACACACACACACCACTTATGCAAAAAACAACCAGCTGTGATATTGGGGCTGTGTTCACCATGAATACAAATAGTAAAGAGCATATTACAGCATACTTGAGTGTTGACATTTCATTCATTCATTCCCATTGTCTCTGTGGCCCAGAGCACCTGGACCGGCCTCTCCTGTCAACAGGTTCTGCAACCAGACTATAGCAGCATCTTGGTGGTTCACCTGAGGCCTTGTTATCCCAGACACAGAAGCATAAACCCCATTTGTCCAAGTGCTGGAGTCTGGTTGGCTCTCCTCGGGGCTCACACTCAAGGGCAGGGCTCCTGGCCAAATTAAAATGGGGCCTGGGAGAGTCCAACTGCACTTAAAAAAAAATAATAATCGCATGTACTTTCTTTAATGAGCTCTCATTCTCACTTGGCAGCAGCAATACTAAATTCAGTCCACTCGAGCAGAGCCCAGTCTAATTCAATAAAAATGTTAGCCTAGTCCAGGGACTCAATCACTGGCCAGTTCAAAGTGCTCACTCCACAAGGTGCTCCCATCTTCCACCTAACAGGAATGTTGGGGGCTTTCCTGCCAGTCTACCACCCAGCCAACAGGGCCAGGGAGAGTAAATAGGTGGTGATGAGGCCACAGCATGGCCGCTCCTTTTGCCCTTACTAGGTTGTGTCCAGCTGTCATCTGTGCACATCTGATGGCTGTGGTCTGCCCCATTGGACACCCAATGCTGCACAGAAGCACAGTCAGTGCTGCTAACCCTTTGCCCAAGTAGTTGGTCTGCCTCTCAGTCTCTGCCAGCAGCCTCCCAGCTCCTCTGGGCAGTCTGAACATGAGGAGAGTGACCAACCCACTGTATTTTTGGAATTAGCTTTTAAAATGTCTGTGGCTGAGAATTGGGTTCTGGGGCAGTGGGAGGAGTCCCTACCTGTTTTCCCATAGCCCAGACTTCCCTGCCTGGGAAGAGAGAGGCAGGTCGGGGGCATTCTGACTCTATTGGAAGATCTTGCTCCAGGGCAGAGAGAGGGAGGGTGGAGGAAACCAGGCAGGCAGGGATTGGGGGGGGAAGTCAAGGTGGTGCTGAGCTGAGCAGGCCCTGCTTCAAGAAGAGCGTCAGCATCTCTCTTCATCTTGCCCTGTGGGATATCTTGGAACAAATGTGGAGGGTGGAGAGTACATGGGTCTTCATCTCTCTCCCATCTCTCATCCCCCAGTGGTGGAGGGTGTCCTCTCAGGGAGTTAGCTCCACTGTCTTCTGGTCTGCATCTCCTGGCTCTTTCAGGAGACAGGGAAGCCAGACCCCATGCCAGAGGCAGCTCTGAGCTGCTTCCTGGAGCCTCTCAGCGCAGAGGCCAGGCCTGGTGGTGGACAGTCCATTGACAAAACCTAAGACAGCCTATGTAGTATGGACACGGTGAGGCCATGTTTTTGTTTTGGGTTTTTACGTTTTGTGGAAGAAATCGGGTTGAACCAATATCTAAACTACATCAATATAAAAAGTACACACTGGATCTCAGAATATCCAGCACCAAGACTGGTGGTGACCTCCCTCCACTCTGGCATTCTTTCCTGGGTGTAAACTGGAGCTGCAGGGCGTCCCAACATCAGACATGAAACCTGTGAGGCCCCGCTGTCCCCGCTGTGTTTTTCCTGGTTATTAAGAAAGTTACAGAGAGGCAGCCCAAGCCTCTCTGTCCCGACACACAAACGGATGTGGCAGCTTTATCTTACTCCCTGAGGTGTCATAAAGAGTCAATGAGACAACCCAGGGTTTTGCACATTTCAGGCATTTGCATATAACCTTCAACCTTTCCCCCTTATCTCTGCTACCTGTCTTGTTATTTAGCTGACATTTTTCTTTATATTGACACCCTTTTAAACTTCCGCTGTACTCAAGCAGTGATATTTGTGAATTCTCCAGGCAAATATGCTGAACACACACACACACACACACACACACACAAATAGGCGCCTTAATCTTGAATTATTGGTGTTAAATTGAGGAGACGAACGTTCTAGAACAACTGACATCATCTCAACTATGATGAATGGTGCAGTGCTACACTTTGAAGGACACTGAGCTTGGCTTCATATTCCGGCAGTGTCCGGCGTTCAGCGAATGATTGCTGCATTGGCACTTCAACCCCGGCCAAGGCTGCGTCCTGGACTTCCTGAGCGTGGGCTGCTGCTCATTCTCACTCCAGCTGTTCCACCTCGGGCCAGCGGTGTGATGGCTGTCCCCGCTGTCTCTGCAGCTGCTCCTGGGCACGCTCTTCCCATGCCAATGCCCCTTTCTTGAAGCTCCTGTCAGTGAGATCTGCTTCCCTCTCTCCTCCCAGTGGTCATCTGGTTCATCGAACTCCTGATCACTCCCTCTCATCCCTGAAGACTTCAGCATCTGCCTCTTGGCTTTTCTCTCCAAGTTCATCCATAAACCTTAACAGCTTCAGCTTTCGTGTTGATGTCCATCTAACATCTTGTCTCAGAGTCCCTTGACGTCTTCACCACTGCTAACTACCATCCCTCCAACCCACTTCAGCGAGCCACTCGCATGGCTGGCCACACACTGTGGCCACACACAGCGAACCCCTTGCATGACCACCTTCTGGAACTACACAGTCTCAGAAACCCTTCATTCTCACATTTCAATCTCTACTCCTCCAATTCTTTGTGCCCTTATTACAGGGCTTTGGCTCTTCTTCATGAAAACTCCCATATTTCCTTTTTTTCCACAGGCCTGCATCCAACTTGCCTGCCTCAGTCTAGGTCCCATGATGCATTGCTTAGCAACTTGGAAATACCTGGACATTTTCAGATTCCACAATACCTAACTGCAAATCCCCAACCCTGGAGTAATCAACCTACCTGCCAGTCAGTTCCATACCTGGGCCAGGGGTGGGGTGTGTGGCGGCTGAGCATGGTGTGGAAAATTCACCCATTATTTCCTACAAAGTTTGTTTTGTTCTTATTTCCCTGTTTTGTTTTTTATAACATTTCTGTTTAGTAAGACCATTGGAGAGGGAAAACTGAATTTGTAAGTGTTCTGAAAATGAAAAAGTGCTGAAGAAGTGGAAAAAAAAAAGGTTTTGGATCTTTCTCCTGTAAGACCTGACCTCTCCCATTGAGGGATTCACAATCAATTGATTGTGAAAGTAATTCCCCTGTATTCATCCAATTTTACACTTGTGTTTGAATGCCCTTCATCTTCCTTCTCGACCTTCAAAATTGCCTAAAATTGGCTCCTCCAGGAAACCTCATGTGAGACCCAGGCTTATCTCCCCTCCTGCTGGGCTCACAGCACTTGTTATAGGATTCAGCAATGAGCTATTTATTATCCATTTCCCCTACTGGACTGTGATGGGGGTTTTGAGGTGAAGGACCTTGTCCTTGTCTTTGCTTCTCCACCTCTCAGTGTGGAGCAGAATAATGATAGTTACTTGTCAAACAAAACTGAAATAAATTAAAGACAGGAGGGCAACTCCAACTTCTTTTGGAGAACAAAAAAGTAAATGTATTGCATTAAAATGATGATGAACTCCAACCAATGATTCATAATTTGCCTGCATAGCACTCCTCCTTCTGAGCAGAGCCTCTGACTCCTGCCCCAACTGTGTGGAATGGAAGTTACCAATCACAGGATAGCTTCCTCTTGGTCACTGCTGATTGACTTCAGCTGGACCAATCTGAGTGCTTCCCTTGGATCTTTTGAACTAGCATTAGAATAAAGGATGCAGTTCCTCACTGTTGATAAAGCGGTGGCAGGTGAGGTTTGGGGAACTGCAGATAACCATATTTACCTCCACATAGAAGAAGCCCATGTGAGGTGAGAATGTACCCAGTGAGGGAAGAGAGATGAGGAGCAGAAATGGGTTGGTGTCCATCATCCCAGGAGCCCAGCCTGCCAGCCTGTGAGCCTTATAGGCAGTTCTCTCATCAAATTACTCCTAAGAGTTGCTTTAATCCACTGAGTTGCGTTTCTGCCATTTACAGTACAAGGATCCTGGTCTAGCCATGTGCTTATTTTTTGCTACTTAGAACAACTTTCCAAACTCCAAATAAAAGATAGTCAAAAGAAAGGGGCTGATGGGCTATCTGATCCTTTCATCATCCCCATTTACCCCACTTATTGGATTAAGATGTACACAGAGCAAATTCTCCCTTTTTAGCATACTGATCTGTAAGTCTTGAGAAAAGTATAGAGTCAGGAACCACCATCAAGATACAGAACAGCTCCATCAACCCAGAGTTTCCCTGCTCTCTTTTGCTGTTCAGTCCTCACCTCCATTCCAGCTTCTGGCCACCAATGATCTGTGTTCTGTCCCACCTTTGCAAGAATGTCACATAAATGTGATCCTACAGGATGTAGGAATTAGCACCAGGCACACGATCCCTCCATGTGGTTGAGTGTATCCATAGTTCAGTCCCTTATGCTGGTGCTTCTTATGCCACTGTGTGATGTACCTGGTTTGTTTATCCATTCCCCAATTCCCCAGTTGTAGGACATTGAGTTATTTCCAGTCTGCTCTACCCTCAGCTTCAGGTATTTCCTTTGCATAGAGGCAATATCTTTCCATGCTTTTGCCCCGTCCTTGCAATGGATGCTGTCGTTTGTCACTTGACACTTACTGGCCTATCCTAGCATAGGGGAGGAGGGAGAGCATCCTCTGTTCTCTAATTCAGTCTTAGTGGGTAGTAGGCAGGTCCTGGGTCCCCGTGTCTTCTTGGTAATTCTGCACTGGCCCCGTCTGTAGGGCAGCATTTGTGTTTTGGGTCCAGGATGCATTTCTGCCTCTTTCTCAGCTCTTGTGTGGCAGCTTGACCTTGCTGTCCTGGGGAAGAGGATGTCTTGCCTTTCCTGCTGCAACTGCTGCTCCCCAGCCCACTGCAAGAGCCACTTAGCCAGGGCCACTGTCTGAGAACTGGCTCTGCTATGGTCCTTCTGTACCTGCTGAGCTCAGTGGAAAAGAACCTGTTGTGGGGAGAGAGGCGGTGGTGGTGTGCATGTGCATGCATGTACTCTGTTGGGATTGCCATAACAAAATACCACAGACAGGCTCGCTTAGACAACAGACATTCATTGCTCACAGCCCTAGAGGCTAGGAAGTCTGAGATCAAGGTACCAGCAGATTCAATGTCGGGTGAGGGCTTATTCCTCACAGATAACTGTCTTCTCGCTGTGTCTTCACGTGGCAAGGGGAAGCTAGCTCTCTATAGGGGTCCTTGTGACCTAATCACCTCCTAAAGGTACCACTGCCAGGTATCAGTGGGATTAGGATTTCAGCATATGAATTGGGGAGGATAGAAATATTCAGGTCCCAGCCCCTGTGGCTACGGTTTTAAATTCTCCCACTTCCTCCACTTTAGAGAATCATTACAAATTTTAGGTAACTTCTTCTTACTGGCTAGTACAGCGTCTGGTAACATCAGCTCTGGGTAAACAGGTACTTACATCCAATCTTTCTTTGCAAATCCTTGTTACTTTTTAGGTTTTCGGTTAGTTGTTTACCATGTGGCCTCAGCTCTCTCACAGCTTCAAGAAAAAGTTGTGAATTTGCCCCATGATAAGGTCTTTTTTTTTCCTATTGTTAGGTGAGAATGATGCTTTTCCAGCTTTAAACATCCTAAGCAGAAGCCACAGAACCATCCTTCCTTTTAAACAGAAAATGGAAAGACAGAACCCTGTGTTGGCTGGAGGAGCCATGACTTAAAGCGGGAGGGCCACCATGGGCCAGCTCCAGTCTCAGTCAAATTTTGGTGGACCCACAGGTGTCTGAACACAGACCTGAGTAGACGTTGAATAATTTAGAATCTGAAATCTTCTCACCCCAAATCTTGATTTTTAGTTTCTCCAGAAAATACCTCCAGGTGTGAACATCACCAGGCTATTTCCCAGGTGTGAGGTGCAGTTCTCAGGTCCCCTGTTGTCCCCACACATGAATAGCCTTTGGCCTGCTTCAAGCATCTTCTTAGCTTACCTGGCCCTGGTGGGCAATGGGGGAGACAGAACTAGTTATTTTTTGGTGAAGTTTTACCAGTTGTGAAAATGTTGAAATACTTCTGTGCCAGTGAACAAATTAGCCCATGTGACATCAGCCATCCTGTGCCTTCCCTAGGACCCTCATTCCAAGAGGTAAAGTGTTCAATCCCAGGAGCACCAGGGCAGAGCCGTGACCTGACTCTATGCCTACTTGGTTACTGTCTGGCCCATCCTGAGCATTAGATACCCATGGGCAAGGTGACACTCAAGAAACTGACATGGGCACCCTTCAAGTGTCACACAAGCTTCTGGCTCTGAGAAGATGGAGAGAGCAGAAAGACATCAATTAAGGCTGTTTCTTCAAACAAAACAGCTCACGAGGGCCTGGGTGCAGATATCAGTGCAAAGAGCAGAATGTAGCTTTGGATATTGGTTCTAGGACTATAAAGAAGAGACCAAAAAAAGTGAGAAATTGAAAAAGATTTAAAAGAGAAGCTTAAGTCCCAGGAAAATCAAGAAGCAAGGCTGATATGGGTTGGAGATATACTAGGAAATGGCTGTACCTCAGGGTAGCCCATTATCAGGGATTTTTGGCCTCTTTCTACTTAAAAAGATAAATAATTACAATAAAGTAATTAACTGTTTTGTAATTAAATACCAAAATAATTAAATTTGAAATTAAACATGATAATATCAAATTGTTCAGACAGGATTAATTAGTGTCTTAATCTGATAAATCACGTTTATTATTATTAGGATTAAGTCTTAGAAGAAAAAAATTATAAAAGGAATCGTCCTTACATTCCACAGAGGAAGAGTGCTGGGGGCTTTGATTCCTTATATATGGAGTACTCTCGAAGGTCAAGTGCTGGAGGCTGATTTTTAAGGCACAAGCTGGAAGGAGGGGAGAACATTTTCTTGAGAGGACCATTTTTTTTTTCTGAATACTTATCCTCTTTTGTATTTGGATTCTGAAAAAAGAACTAATGTTTCCTTACAAGGTTTTACTAATTTTTGACCAAAAAAAAAAAGAAAAAAAGAAAGAAAGAAAAAGAAAAAGAATCCAGAAAAAGTAGCCAAAGTAATAGCTACCATACACTAGAAAATGCAAGAGCATAAAAAAAATTGTATAAGACACATACAGTTTCTTCTTTCCAAATGCAGGGTTTTCTTCTCTTGTGATGGAGAAAAAAAAGCATGTGTGCATGTAGAAGATAAAATGTCAATCAGAGGGCTGGAGTTGTGGCTCAGCGGTAGAGCGGGCACCTACACATGTGAGGCCCTGGGTTCGATCCTCAGTACCACATAAAAATAAATAAAATAAAGGTATTATGTCCAAGTACAACTAAAAAATAAATATTTTTTTAAAATGGCAATCAGAAATTCAATAATAATAGAAGGTATTACTGGGCACAGTGGCGCACACCGGTGGGCGCAGACCTATAATCCCATCGGCTCAGGAGGAGGCTGAGGCAAGAGGATCGCAAGTTAAAGCCAGCCTCAGCAAAAGCAAGGGGCTAAGCAACTCACTGAGAACCTGTCTCTAAATAAAATACAAAATAGGGCTGGGGATGTGGCTCAGTGGTCAAGCACCCCTGACTTTAATCCCTGGTACCAAAATAATAATAATAATAACAACAACAACAATGATGGAAGGTATCTATGATGGTTAGTTTTCTGGGTTGACTTGGCCAGGCCATCGTACCTAGTGTTTTTGCCAAATGCTATTCTAGATTTTCCTGTGAGAGTGTTTTTGTTTTGTTTTGTTTTAGATGAGGTTAAAATTTAAATCAATAGACTTAAAGTAAAGCAGAATACCCTTCATGTAGTAGGCGGGATCCAAATGGATGAGGCCTTAAGAAAAAAAGACTGACCTCCCTGGGAGAAGAGGAAAGAAAATTTGGACAGCAGAGCACTGGTGGACTTGAACTCTTCCCAGCCTGCCAGTCCCCTGCAGATTCGGGACCTTCTAAGCTTTCGTACTCACATAAACCCATTTTTAAAAATCTCCTCTTCTCTCCCCTTCCCTCCCTTCTCTCTCCTCCTCCTTCCTTCTCTTTCTCTCCTGCTGTGGGTAGTGTTTTTCTGGAGAACCCTGACAGATGCATCTCCAAACCAAGGGAGGAGCTGTCTCAGGGACCCTCCCTCCCTCTTTGGCCGACTCTATCGTCATAGCAGCAAAGTGCTGCGGGATGGATGGGCCGACCGTGTCCTAATAAAACTATATTTATCAAACAGGCAGAGAGCCCATGGGCCGCAGTTTGCCAATTTGATTTTTCACAAAATATCGAATGAAAATGTTATTTATCTTGCAGCAGGACCTGAATAATCCCTGCGGAGATAGAGTCCAACTAGGACTGGGCATGATAGGATGGTGATGGGCAGTCCTGCTTCCCTGCATGACCTTGAATGGATCTTGAAATTCCTTGGGCCTTGTTTTCTCTTAAAACTAAATTGTAAAGAAAACATGAATAGGAATGGGGATGTAGCTACGTGGCACAGTGCTTGCCTAGCACGGGTGAGGCCCTGAGTTCCATCCCCAGCTCCACAAAACAAAACAAACAAAAAGCATAAATATAACAAATCTTTACTGACTGGGGAGGCCTCCATGAAGAGGAAAGGGCATCCCTGAGATGCAAGGTTGCTGCACAGTTTTCCAAGCCTGTAGACACCCCAAGAAGAGAGTCAGTGGCCTGAGAGGCAGCACCAGTCCTGGTGGCCATGCTAGCCCCAGGAGTGCTAGCTTCTTGGGTTAGATGAGAGTGGACCCCTGCCTTGAGTAGATGTCTCAGTCACAGGTTACAAGAGAAGGAAGGAGGAAAGAGAAAAGAGAGGTAGAAAACAAATTAACCACCACCCTGCAGACATTCTGCCAAGTCCCTCTGTTGTCCAGTTGGGGCGCACAGCAGGCCAGCTGGAGAGAGCAGGTGGATGGGGCTCTCTGGGTTCCTAGGCTCTGGATTTAGGATTGGTTCCCACCTGCTGGCCTCTCTTAGCATTGGCCTTTGCCACCTTCGAATGAAAAGCACCTGGGCCTTTTCTCACGTCTCAGAAGGTAAGCTTTGCGGGGGAGGGTGGCTGCACAGTGGACAATATTTGAAGGTGTGGCAAGATTTCCAGGAGTCTGGGGAGACTGGTATAGGCTCACTTGGTTTACGAAGGGCCTGCTAGCTGTCCTCACAGGCCACCCCGACATTGGACTCAGTGATAGCCCCCACAGCCCGAGTGACGTGGGGCAAGGTCCCTACCTGCACCTGACAGAGTGCTCTCAGCAAATTAACAAGCATGTCCTTCTTATGACCTGATGAGGCTAGTTAAAATTCTTTCCTAGGATTTTATAAACCAGCAGTGAGACAAAAGGCCAGCTTTTCTTGGTAGTGAAGCAGCAGGTTGGAAATGGGGGAGCTGTTTCCTGCCATATACAGGAAGCCAGTTCCAGGAGGACAAAGAGAGGCAGAGATGGAAGACACTTGTGAGCTCCTGGTGGCTTTCAAACCCTGAATCCAGGTGTCCTGTGTGACTGAGCTGCATCCCAGCCTGTCCGGCAGTTGAATGATCCTTCGGGCAAATACCCCTTTGGGCTGCAGTGGTTTTGAAGGATGTATATTGTGCTAGAATTGCCATAATAAAGTACCAAGGAGCGACTTAAACAACAGAAACTACTGACTCACAGTTCTGGAGGCTGCAAGTCTGAGATCAAGGTGTCCCCAGGGTCAGTTTCCTCAGAGGCCTTTACCTCTTTGGCTTGCAGAAGTGTCTTCTCCCTTTGTCTTCACGAGTCCTCCCTCCCTAGTCTCTCATAAGGACACCAGTCATATAGGGTTAGGGCCCACCCCAAGGACCTCACTTTGAGCCAAGGCAAAGGACAAATAGCTGTTAACCAAAGGAAAGGAAATGGGTAGAGAGCACTTCCCCACCAGCCCTAAGGTAACATCTCCAGGGGAGGAAGACACAAGCGATTACCCCCTGGGGTTACTCTTTCCTGCCCTTTGGTCCTGCAGGCAAGATAAGAGAAGGAGGGGGCACGAGAAGAAAGGTAATATATAACGGGGCAAGACACCCCCACTCCCATAAGCAGCAGCTCTGGGTATCAGCTCCTTCCTCCTGTCCTCTCTCTCTCTCTCTCTCTCTCTCTCTCTCTTGCTCTCCCCCACTCTGTTTCTTAAATAAAATTTACTTTCTGCTCTTGCCTCAGCATTTCTCAAGTGTTTAATCTTCGACACTGGGGGAAGGAGGGCCCGATCCTGATCTTTCAAGACCAGTATCAATTTTAACTTAATTGCCTCTTTACAGACTCGGTTTCCAAACTTAGTCACATCTGGAGGACCTAGGTCCTGGCTTGGAATATGAGGTGGGTGGAAGGATAACTGCATCTACAATGAGGGGTTTGAGTTCAGTTTCCGACCCCTGCCACCAAGAGAGTCCTGATGAAGAGGCATGCATATTCATGGAAAACAAAATCATCGGGGCAATATTTATCAAAAAACTTACCAGATTCTATTTCTGCACGGGGGAAATGCTTATATTTGCTTACCTACGTTTTAAAATTTTTCTCCTTCAATGCACATGTATTCTTCTTGTAATAAAAAGGCTTTAAAATATTCAAAACCTCCCAGAGCCTTGCATGTGATGGACGGGGTAAAACCCAAGGGTGGCATTTGAAAGCAGGAGGGCAGTGGGAATGGAGTCACAGCTGATCACTGCAGACAAGCTGTGGGCACCGTGGGAGGGGTGAGTCGGGGAGAGGCCACCAAGACGTGCCTGAGAGAGGTCGGAAATCAGGAAATGAGACGCAGCTCTGCCAGTGAAACCATAAAGCAAGCAAAAATGGATCCACACAGAGAAATGCCAAGTCACCTTAAAGAGGCAGGAGGGCTGCAGCAGCAGACTTCCGGTAACTGGAGAAGTTCAAGAGCTAGAGAAAGATGGAGTTGGTGTGTGTGTGTGTGTGTGTGTGTGTGTGTGTGTGTGTGTGTAGAACAGTGACAATACAGGAGGAGGGGACCAGGGCCCAGCATTGCACCTGGAATGGTAGCATCCATAGGACATGGGAAGAGAGGCCCTTGGGAAAAGCCAAGCTGCTGTTTTGAGCCAAGCATCTTGGAAAAATACAAAGTCCTCTTAGCCTCCTAAACGCTGCTAAAACAAAAATCAAATCAAAGCAAAACAAAAAATTGGGGGAGTCTCCTTTCTTTCTCTTATTTTCTTTTATTTATTTATGGATGAGAAAACCGAGACTCTTGTCCCTGGACCAGAAAGAAAGAGGAAATTACAATAACTGCTGCAATGGCCTCATGACGAGGTTACTGGCACTGAGACCTACCCTGGGACATCAGTGTTAGGGAGGACCCCCCGGGGTGCAGTGCTCTGGAGAGGGGCCTCTCTCAGAAGAGGGACTCCATGGCGTGAAGGGAGGGGGAGTCCTGGGGAAACCAAAGGTGATTGAGAGTCCCCTACCCATAGCAGGGAGAGCGACTGCTGTCATGCCCTGGTCATCTCCAGGACTACATTGAGTTTTCTGCTCGATGCTCTGTCATAATCTCCCTTGGTTTCTTCTAAGACTCATCAAATTCCATGACATAAGAGCATGCCATTAGCAGTGTTTGGTGGGAGAATGGCAGAAGGTGCTGGGAGTGGGGCAGGGCAGGGATGTGGCAACTTGGGCTGAGATCCCCAGTGGGCAGCTTCAGAGGACACTCATTGAAGAGAAGCTTGAGATGAACCCCTCTGTCCTCACAAAGAATAGGGAAGGGGAGCCTCAAAACATAGGAGGCCGGGTAAGGGGAGAACACAGGCACTGCTGTCACTCATCTGCAGAGCCACAGTCCCCTCAGATAGAACAGGTACTGGTGACTCTCCACTGGAGAGGAGGTCTGGGACACTGGCTCTGAATCCACCCCACAGGGCGTGGGGCAACAGCCATGTCAGTCAGATCTTAGGTGATGAGGCTCAGAGAGGTTACGTGGATGGCACAGGAAAGAGGCAGGATTTGAAACTTCCAATTTCCAGACACAGAATGTGTCTTACTAGTCCATGCCACGGCCCGCAATGTCTGGAGTGTTGACATCCAGCACTGGCAGGATGATGTGGGGTCCTGACCCGTGAACACCCGTGTCATTTTCTTATCACCACAGAATCTCCAGTACTCAGGCATTAAAGCATGCAGCTGAGCCTTGGCTGTGAGCGCATCTTCACCTGCTGCCCTGATCCTAGCTGAGTTTTCTCCTCTCTGGAGACTGGAGACTGATGATCCTGGGCATGAGAGCTGGAGCGCAGGCTGGTTCTCTGTCTCTCCCTGGAAACATGGCTATTTGTAGGGAGTTTGCATCACACAAGCCTGTTCCCAGCACTCAGCCACCTTTGGACATTATACCAGTTGCTGCCCTTCCGCCCAGGTCCCTTTACCATTTCTGTGCCCACCAGCCCCTGGTGCTTTCTCTCCAACAGCCAGCCCCTAAGGGTGGCTACTGAGACCCACTTGACCTATGTGCATCAGGAGTTGGAAATGCCTGAACCTGGCATCCTCCTGGGATCCCCTGGAACCAAACACTAATACCTACTTCAGTTCCCTTGTCCCTGAGGAGGACCTGCACTGTCCCCAGAGCTCCCCTGTGGGAATGACCCAATGTCACCCTCCAGAATTGTGGTCACACTCCTTCTTCTTAATCTCACTCCCCCACTCTCCTAGCAGGTTTTCCAGGAAATGCTTGCTAAGAATATCATTCCCTAATAAACTGCTTCTAGAAAAATCCTCATCTTAGGGTCTGCTTTTGGGGAATCCACCTTAGAGGATTGCACTAAGAACTCTAACTGCTGAGTCTCCAAAGTTGAAGACCAGCAGACTGGTGCCTTGGGGCTGAATTTGGCCTGTGGTTGTTTGATTGGCATGCCTCCCCCACACCTCCTGGTCCTTCCTCCTGGCAAGCATTCCACTTCCCTTATGGGAATAAAATTCCTAACATTGCTAATGGAATGCTTATCAACTGTGTTGATCATTCACAAGGAAAAACAGTGCAGGTGGCCACAACCTAATCAGTGCTTCAAGAGCCATCAGTATCACACTCAGACCTGCAGTTACCTGGGAGGAAGGAGATGTCATTACCCCCTCTCCCGCCCCCCTCCCCCCCTGCAATGGGTGAGGATTCTGAATGGTGGGTCCTGGTTCATCCAGTCACACATCCGGGAACCCTCTAATCACTGGACCACATAGAGACCCAGCCATCCACACCTGCTCTCTGGTACCCAACCAAAGAAAGCATCTCATAACTGGAGGGATTTCAATTTGGTTTTTGTGAGTCTCTTTCCCTATTAATGGCTCTCTCCCTTTCAACAGTTTAAGGTTTAATTTGGGTAGGCCCAAGCATAAAGAAGTAATGGAGGCTGATGTATTTTTGGAAGGATTTGTATCTATCTTTAAAAGAAAAGTCGAAGTATCTACATATATTTAAATCCTCCAGTTGCAGAGTGGCAGTTCCTGGTACCCAGCATTTTCACAAGCTGGCCGAGGGTGCTTCCAGAATTTGGACCTTTGTGTGCATAGGCTGTGGGTGAACCAAAGCCCGTAGATGCGAGAGAAAAATCTGCAATCCCTCCACTCCCTGCCCCACCCCCCCACTGCCACCTTGTGCCATTCCTCCTCCAACAAGCTGTCAACTCTGCAGTGGAGAACAGTGCCAGTCTGCAGGCTTTCTGTTCCCAGAGCTCAGGGGATGACTCAGTGACTGAGGTATTTCCTTTTTTTATGAGCCTACCATGCAGAGATTTCAAATTATTTCCCTGAAATGTTTCTCGCCTCATCTTATTGCATGCCTTGTCCCCAGAAGGCACGATTTTCAAAAGATTCTTCTTAGCAACGTACCAGCCAGCATCTATTAAGTTCTTACTAGACATCAGGCATCCAGCTCAGCATTTTCTATCTGTCTTCTCATCCAGCCTCATAGCCGCACTGTAAGGTTTGCATAATAATATTCCCATTTTCTGGATGAGGAAGTGGGGCCCAGAGAGTTTGCCTAAAGTCATTTTGTTCAGAAGTAGCAGAACAAGAACTCAAATCCATATCCGTTTGTGTTTTTAACTGCTCTGCCATACTGCCACACCACTGTGACAAGGTTCTTGTTATTCATCGGACATCGTATTATCTGTCTAAAATTGTTACTTCCCTCTTTCTTCCTTTGATATGACTTTTCTACAGGCAGATCTCCTACGCTTGACCATATGATTTTGGCCATATCACTTGCTTTGGCCAATGGAAAGAGTGTACCCTTCTGATCCCAGAACTTAGGTGGCCTGGCACATTTCTGCCAACCATCTTCGAGTTTCCACTCTGCCATGAGTAAGCATGCTCATGAAGCCATTGACTCTCACCCTGAGCCTAAGCATAAAAACCTATGGGACAGACCTGATCACAACCTGAAGCCTAGACTTCATCCTGGCTCATCCAAACTCAGCCGAGTCCAGCCAAGATGGACCAAGTCACAGCTGAACAGCACCCCATGGGCACAAAATCAGTAGTGGTTGTTGTGGGTGATTGAGCTGTTGGTGCTATTTGTTATAGCAGCAGAAACTTCTCACTGCTGCTTGTAATAGCACTCTAGTCTTGGCAGTGCCGCATGGCCTGGCTCTCAGCACCATGGTGTCATAGTACACCATGATTTCAGGGAAAAAATAAATTGGTTTGCAAGATCATACAATGGCTCCTCTGTTCTGGTCTCCATTCCTCACTGCCTCCTAAGAAGCTCACTTCCTCTCTGGACACTCTGAAAGGAAGATTGCCTAGATGGGTCTCTGAAGATTTATGTGCAATTAACATTCATGGTTCCTGTGCTGCCTTTACCTGATCAGCACCTGAGTCCCCCGTGACCTTTGTCACTCTCCTACAAGCACACTCCCACTTGACAGCAGTCAGGGCTACTTGCCTATTAGCCCTCCAGGTCCTGACTTCAATCTTCCCTGTATCATAGAGGGATGAACCTTACAAACCAGTGTCTCTTGGAGCTCTTCCTGGCTGGTTTCCAGCTAGGTGTGGCTCTTGTCAGACTCCAGTGAGAGATCAGAGGAGGTGAGGAAGGAAGATGCCAGATGTTTCCCTCTCTCGTTCCTGCTGCTCTGGCTGGTATCTATGTGTCCTCCAGGGGTGTAGCCCTTCCTCTCTTCAAGTCCTGCCACTGTCATTCCAAGTTCTTGCTGGCCACCGGAACCTGGGTCCAGGAACATCCCCCTGACCTTTGACCCCTCTGACCCAAAGAGGCAGCTTCCAGCATTGCTCAGCCCTGGGCTGTCTCACCCTCTCCTTCTCCCTTGCATCTCTTTCCTTTTCACTGTGAATCTCCTCATCTCAAATACCTGGCCTGGGTTCTGTTTTCCTCAGTGAATGTTGGCCAGTGTGGACTCTCAGCCTCTGCACATAAAATGAGGACATGTTAAGGTGCAGTTGACCTCGCTGACAAAATGTTTTGTAGCTGTTTACCTATTGTTATGGTTTAGATATTAGATGTCCCCCAGAATCTCATGTGTGAGACGATGCAAGAACATTCAGATTGGTTTATGAGAATCCTGACCCAATCCGTAGATTAATCCACTCATGAGGATTAACTGAGTTGTAACTATAGGGTGGAGGGCGTGGCTGGAGGAGGTGGGCATTGGGGACATGCCTTTGGGGTGTATATTTTGTATGTGGTGAGTGGAGTCTTTTTCTGCTTCCTGGTAACGTCCTGAGCTGCTTTCCTCCACCACACTCTTGCGCCATAAGGTTCTACCTCATCTCGAGCCCCATGAATGGAGCTGGCCATTTATGGACTGAGACCTCTGAGACCCTGAGCCCCCAAATAAACTGTTCCTCCTCTAATCGTTCTTGTCAAGTCTTTTAGTCACAGCTTCAAAAGCTAACTAAAACAACTATATGTTAATTCCAAATAGTTTTCTTTTTGTGTGGCCAATTTCCCCCAGCCCCTGCCTTCAGCCCTTGGAACATTTATTTTTGCAGCCCTTGGAGAGCTCCTGGAACATGTGAAGAAAATGATCTGATGGTGGGAACCTCAGTAAACCAGGCATCCCAAAGAGTGGTTGCAAGGGACTGCCTCCTCAAGACCATCACTGTCTCAGCGAAAAGCCAAGAGGAGAAGAAACCCAGAGAAAAAGTGCTCAATGTCAGGCACCATTGTGTCCAGGATCCAGCCCTGCAAGATGGTGGCTTTGCCCTTTAAGAGGCCCTGAGCACAGGAGGACCTTGTGGCTGTCTAGGAGATGGATTTTTCTCCACAAGCTGAGAGGCAAGAGGATTGTAAATGTGTCAATGGAATTCAGATTTCCCAAGTTGCCCAACCACTATAATAAAGTTAAAAGCGAGGCTCCCTGGAAGCATGCCGAGGCTCTAATGCAGGACGCTGCAGAGGTACTGAAGACACAGAGCAACTCTGGCAGCCCCTCCTCTGCAAATGGATTTGGCTGCCTTGAGCTGGGGCCTGGAAGCACAGGGCGAGACTTAACCCTGCTGCTGAGGGCTCACCGCAAGCAGGCGGCCACACCCAGGGAAGGCCACTCTTCTGACAGCAGCACCCTGAGCCTGGAGTTTTCTCCTAAGGCCAATGGGCAGGTTAAACTGTCAGCCTGGCAACTGGCTCAGAAAGAGCTGGAGCTCAATGCCTGTCTGGGATGTCCCTGGACAGAGACAGACCAGGAACTGGGCTGCCGCAGGCCCATGGGGCAGGGGTCCAGGCAGAAGGCACAGTGGGAGGCTGTGGGCTGCCCACCCACCTCTCCTCTGGCCCTCAGCTAGTGGCAATGGAGAACTTGATCTTGTGACATGCTCCCCCCCGCCAGCCACCACCCTTCTGGAAGGCAGCTGGAATGGGGGTGAAAACCCCATGGTTGGAGATGGATGGGTTGGAAATGATGCTGGAGCAAGATCTAAGATAATACAGCAATCATGAGACGAAGAAGGGAGGATTAGAGGAGGGCTTGCCTCACAGAGGATATGGATCCAGTCTTTAACCATTTGAAGGACATTGAGTGACAAGGCTTTCTCGAGCATCTACTAAGCGTCTAATTACCCCCAAGAGCTATTCACATCACTGGACTTTCCAGAATACCTTTTATTAACCCCCAAACAGCCTGGTCAATGAAGGTGTCCTTGTATGATGTGCCTTTGTTTATGTGCCAGGGAGCAGGTGCCCAGGGGTTGAATCAGGCGAAGAGACAGATCATGCCAGCAGGGCCCAGGGAGCCAAGCCATAAGAGGCGCTTGAGATGGAACAGAATGGAGTAAATTGTATTTACCAGAATTTTCAGGGAGCAGAGATGCCAAGCAGCATGTGTTGGAAATGAATCTTTTGATAAGTTGCTGGTGGAACAGGGGAAGCTCTGCTCCCCTGGGGCACGCTGTAGCCGCCTAGTAAGAATCTGTTGAAGAAATGCTTGAAACACTGAAGGTGTCTAAAGTGCCACCTGGGCAGATAGATGGGTGTATGTCAACGAAGGGCTCCCGTGTAGCCGAGTTAGTAGTCACTGCTAATTACATTCCTCTTCATTTTCTCCAGCTGCCCAGAAATTGATGTTGAACAAATGTCTGAAGAATATCTTATTCAGGGGACCTGCTCTTTGTCACCCCCCCCCCATCACTTAGGTCAGACATGGCTGGGGGTTGGAGTTCAAGGATGGGGAGACTGAACTTTGCCTCTAACCAGCTGTGTCTCGTTGAGTAAATGATTTACCCTTTCTGAGCTTTCATCCTTTATCTCCCCAAGGATGAGCTAAGACTCCCCCCGAGCAGAGGTACGGAAGACACAGAGCAACTCTGGCAGCCCCTCTCTTGTGGAACACGACCCACAGCCAGCACACTTATGACCAGGGGAATCTTATTACCCCACTTAATTCTTACATTGATCAAGCACCTCCCAGAGTTAGGTAAGATCAGGTGAGCTGATTAGGATGGTACTATATGGATTGGAGGCACTTGGCCACTCTGGGACGTGGGACAAATGTCATAGCCCCATTGAGAGGAATAATTGCAGGCAGTGACTGAAGGCCAGAGAGAGAAGTGGGTCTGTGCCCTTTCTCGGTCCCAGCCCACGGTACTGGTTCTCCTTGGAAGGCCTGCCTGTTCCCTAGCCACCTGGCCACTTCCTTCCTGGGAGTAGGCGGCCCTCGGGGACCAGCTCTGCCGGGAAAGGCCTAGACACGGAGAAGAGCCTGTGCTCCCGATCCTGCCGAACTCCTGTTTACCACTTAGTCCCAGCCAAATGGAATAAGTGCAGTATTGATTAATTGTGTTTTTTTTTTTTTTTGGAATACATATTCACTCTGATGTTTTATCATTAATGCATTAAGAAGCTGAACAAGCAATAAGAAGAAATGGACTTCAAAACGCAGCAGAATTTTGATCCAGTGTGGTCTGAGATACAGCCATCACCTCCTGGCAGGAGACAGCCTCCATTATAGCCCACACCTTGGCTGGAACTCGAGAGCTCTTTGTTCTTAACCTTCCATTTGTCTTTCCTCAGAGAGCAGGTGTGCCTTGTGCTCTGTGCAGCGTGAACCTCCATGGTGATGGGGCATGTATAAATTCCCGGGGAAGAGAAGGAGTGGGCTTTTTGCTGTGCTCAGACAGGTGGGAAACGGTGGACCCTGCTGGGGTGATGGGGGTGGGGCGTGGTGACCTCACCCTCTTGTCTTTCCAGCAGCAAATTCCAGAGGGAGAGGTGGCTCTGACCCAGGGGTTTTAGCCCACTCACTCTGTCTGTCTGGCTGCTAGGGTGCTCTGCGTTCTCCAGCTGGGTTGGGCAATGGCTCTGTCCTTGGGTGACTGAGGATAAAGGGGCCAGCTTTTTTCTGTTCAGGGGCCTCAGTTCCTTCATTTGCCAAATAAGGAAACTGGGTTGGATGATATCTCAGAGCCTTGAGGACCCAGCAGTTTGATTCTTCTGTCTCCCTCCCTTTCTCCTCTTCCTTCTTTCCAAAACCATTTTACTCCTGCAGAGTCTGGTCAGAAGCTCTCCAGATTTACTGACAGGAACAAAAATTACCAAAAATAACAACAATGACCTCCTTTAAAAAAAAAAAACCACAGAAGAGTTCAGATGTCAGCTTTCAAAATGTAGCTTAAGATGCTCCGGAGAGCACGGAGGGGCTTTGACTCAGGCCGGGTGGGTCAGATGATGACCCCAGAATGGGCCAGGCCAAGATTAAGATTTCTCTCCCTCTTTCTGCTTTTCCTCCCAAAGCTCAAGGGTCTCCTGGATATCAGCAGGATGAGGCTTGCCCCTCCTGGATGCTCACTAGCCCAGAGACGGTGCACAGAGATTTCTGAGGCTGGCTGCTACCTCCTGGAGTACCTGGAAGGTCTCTCCTGCTCTGAGAGGCCCCCAGCCCTGAGACCCACAGGGACAGTGAAGGCTCTTAGGCTTGGCCATTTCCTCATGTTTTGGGGGGTCATGGGGGAATTGCTGTGTGCTTCCTGTGCTGGATTCTGCAGGGCATCTAGCAGGAGAGTTGTATGCATGGACGTGACTGGCCAGGACACTGGGCAAGGCTGAATCCAGGATGCTGCAGGAACCCAGAGCAGCAGGTGGATGGGTGGCACTGGGTGTAACTGGAGTTAATGTCTGGTGGGAGTTAGCCAAACAGGGGTCCGCAGAGCCTGGAAGCCTGAGAAGCCTTGGCTGGTTCGGAGGGATGATAAGGAATGGTGCTGCATAGACAGCCAGGAGCTGGCAACTGTGGCTGCTGGTTGTAGCCTGGTTAGTGATGGAATTAAAATTTTTTCTAAAAGGGGAGTGATCTAAGGTGCACAGGGTGCACCTGGAGGGAAAGACATAAGCAGCTAGGCCCCTACTCCCTACTATATGCACCAGGACATGAAATTTCCAAATATGATATCTAGTTTGACCCTCCAAACAGCCCCAGGAACCTGCAGAGCTGACTGGCTAAGCGCCAGCCACTCAGCTTAACTGGCGTCCCAATTCTAGTCCACCACTTCCAATTGTATGATCTGGGCAAGACCCTCAGGACTAAGTCCCCTCATCTGTGATGGGGGGGCATGCTGGTTCCACAGGGTTTACAGGGCCCGACTTTGGGCCCAGACTGTCAATGAGGAAAGCGACTTGCCCCAAAGCACCATCAGGTTTCAAATCTCAGCCTTTTCCTTCAATCCCTCACTCCCTGATGTCCCCAGGCTCAGGTGGGGCTCTGTGGGAGACATGGAGGCCCGGCACTCAGGAGTTGGGGTGGCAGGAAGTAAGGCAAGAGGATTCTCTTGCAGGCAAAGTTGATTTCAGGCCTAAACTTTAACAATGATAAGGTAAATGTAGGCCCAAGGCTGCCCCACAGACCCACAGGTTAAATGCCCTGTGAGATCCCAGCTGCCCTTCCAACCTTGATGGAGTGAAGCAGGGCAGGTAGACGACCTCTAAAGTCACCCAGAAAAGCTTGTGGTCACTGTGTCCTTGTGAGGTCTTCCCTCAGACTTCGTCATTTTTACAAGGTCAGAGACAGGACCCCTGATGTGTCTCCCTGTGGGGACACGCTCACCATTTCCAACTGCTCCTATCTGGGAAGAGCATCTCTCTGTCCATCTAGGATGCTCTTGAGGGCCTCAGGAGCCCAGGCTCCTGCTCACTGGCCAATCAGACCAGCCAGAGGGGGAGAGTCAGGATGACTCCATGCCAGACAGGCAGTATAGGCTGTTCAAAGTCAGCCAGACCCCAATCCCAGCTGCAGTGAGTACCACTGCTGACACTCTACTCACAGAATTGCCTCCCTCCCGCTGAGCAGGAAGCACCTGGGTAGGAGTCTGGCCCACCCTGGCCCATTCAGCCTGGGCCTTTAGTCTTAAGCCCTAGACCCTGGCTGAAAACACATCCTGTTTATGCTCCTTCCCCAGCCACTCACAAGAATCCATCAGTCTCCTGCACAAGAATCTAAGCCTCAGGGTTGCTTCTGAGGAACCTGACCTAGGAGACCCTGCACCCCTACATTCTTCTCCTACTCAAACCAACACCCACCAGATTGTGGGGGAGGGGTTAGAATTTCTCTTCAACTCTGTGGGAGCTCAGTCTAGATTTGTTTATTTCTTTAAGAATAAATAAGTCGTTTCTTGCATACCTGTAGTGGCAAACTTAAAGCACTGCACACTTATAGTGTGCTAAGTGTATACTTGGGGCAGGGGGGCATGCAGGAAGACAGCAGCCCATGGTGGGTTTAGAACCCCAGTGGGGCAATCAGACCTCACAGAATACATTCCCCAGGACTCCACTTACTAGCTGGGTGCCATTAGTTAACTTAAATTATTCAAGCCAGATGTTTTGAAACTGAGAGAAGAAAGACTGCAAGGATATTGACGGGGACAGTATGGTACCTACAAAAATGGCCCCAAGTTTGTGAGGCTTCCTGGAGTCTATTTCCCCCACCCACTGAATCTGGACAGACCTGTGACTTGCTTTGGCTATAGGATGTTGTGGAATTGACCTTGAACCAGTTCTGAGCAGGGTTTAGCCAGTGGTTGGCCCTGGCAGGAACCCAGGGTGCAGGAGAGAGGTTGAAAGACTCCCCCCCTTTCCCCTAGTACCCTGGCTACTGCTGCCCCTCTTCCCAGCTCCAGCTTCTGCTGGTCCCTGAAGATGCTCTTTCCTCTCTGACCATCAGCCCTTTCAGGGTGGTGTCTTAGGCAGGGATTCCCAAAAGCACAGGGAGATGGGAGGACTTGGGAGACTTTGCTTTATTCACAAGCATACCCTAGAAAATGCAGAAAGGAGAATGGGTAAGAGGTCAGGTCAAACAAGGGTATGAGGACATGAGGGGGCTGGGTATGTAGGTCACATCAAAGAGCGTTCCCAGTAGAGACCAGGGACATCTTCCCACCACCAACCATCCGTCCTCTGCTCAGGGCTGCCTATGGGACACCTCTGGCTATTGTTTGTGCTGGCAATACTGGACTCCAAGGGCAGCTCTTTGGTAAACAGTCTGGGTTCTAGATGCAGGGGTGGACTCATTGGAATCCCTACACTTAAGGACACTCCTCCTCCAGCCTTTGTTTTCCAGGAGTTAGCATTCACGAAGATAAGCAGTAGAAAGGCATGGGTTTTATTTCCCCTGCACCTTGCCTAAGAGGCAGAAGCAATGGTTGTCTTGGAACAAATTGGAAAAGCTCCCAGGAGAGGAAATTCAAAGTGCCCTGTTAACTTCTTGAAGTGGGAAGAGGCAGGAAATAATGAATATCTCTTTTTTTCTTGGTTGGGGGGCTGGAGTAGTGCCAGGGATTGAACCCAGGGCCTCAGGCATGCCAGGCAAGTGCTCTGCCATTGAGCTACATTCCCAGCCCCACCTCTGTGTTATCTTGCTGCCATGTGTGCTGAGTAGAACGGACCCTTTGGAGTGTGGGCTCTGGGTTCAAACTCTGACTCTTCCATGCTCCAGCTGTGTGACCTCAGGCTGGTTATTTAACTTTTTCTCTACCTCTTTTTTTTTGCCATCTCTAAAATGGGGATGACAAAACCACAATAATAACCACTTTGTAGAGTGGCCATATGGAGTGAGTTCATGTAGAGAGTTTAAGAGAAAATTCCACAGGGATTAAGCAATCAGCACCATGCAGGTCTTTGCTGTTGCTATTATCAAACATTAAAGGAATCTCTTTTTAATTTGAATTTGCATGTTGTAAACGGTTCCCTTTTGTGAATTGGCCTTGGGTGAGCAGACAAACCTTCCTGCTTTCAACAAAACAAGTTTGTACCTTTTCCCTGAGTTGGTAAGAGCAAGACCTGGTATTGATGGGATCCCAGGTGGGTCTTTAAGGTGATGTCTACCTGGGGCTGGGGTTGAAAAGGTGGTGAGAGCTCATGATAGGCCCCACACTTTCTTACACTCACCTCTGCGTTTTCTTACACTCGCCTCTGCGCATGTTGAAACTTGGAAAACATGGGGGGTGGGGAGGGCGTCTGCTAATCATGGAGCCCCAGTGAAGGTGATTGCCCCTCCCTTGCTGGCCCGTGAGTTGTGCCCACTAAGCACATTCTGCTTGCCTCATATTGAAGCAAGAAGCTCTGAGCTGAGGTGCTCTCTGCAGAGAAGCAGTGAATCAAGAGGTTGGCAGTGTTTATTGATTTAGTAATTCGCACGCATTTTTCCGGATAGATTATGTTCCCGGAGACTGTGACAGCAGAAGCCAGCTGCTAATGCAATGCAGGCTGCAGGGCTGCAGGGCTGCAGAGGCAGCACAGGGCACTGGGGATCCCAGGGAGGGCCACCCAGGGTGGGAGAGCAGAGAGGGACTTCACCCAGACTCTGGGGGACCTGGGACTGACTGCGCTGCAGGGACCACACTCTGCATGGTGACGTACATTTCTTCAAGATGTCCCTACAACCCCTTTCAGAGATGAAGGTTTATTTCCCCAGCTGTCCCTTGGCAAGTGGCACCTGAACATACCCTCAGAGGCCATCTGGCCTTCCTGGAGATGCCTCGGTGAGGAACAAGGACTCACCCAAGGTCCTAAGGCTCCTCAGGACAGTCACACGAGCCCACACCTCCCTCAATTCAGAACATTCTGGAAGGTCACTCAACTCCAGAGCCCCACAGGAACCTCCTCCCTCTGCCCAGCCCTGTTTCCATCCCTTCCCCTCCAGGGGTGTTGATCCCAAGAGCATCCCTAACGAAGTCCTGCACACTACCCGGAGCCTCCTTGCATGCTTTCCTGGGAGTCTGACCTGCTGCAGGCCCTAGTCCTGACTCCAGGCCCCTGAGTGGAGCAGCAGGCCAAAGCCTCAGGTTCTCTATAGCTCTTCACCTTGTGTATCAAAGCCTGAACCTACAGGGTGGCTTTTGAATGATGTGATGTGCAATTACAGAGATCTGTCCCATATGACAATCCCTCAGCCCACGTAGATGTGGCCCAAAGTGGATTGTCTTCTTGTCAACTTCACTTGCCCCCCCCACCTCCAGGGCTTGTCTGTTTCTCAGCAGTGGCCCCAGAACTCCCCTGGTCTGTGATTCCCCCCATCAGGGGAGAAAGTTCTCCATCTATCCGGGAGCCACTTGGGGGTCACAACCGCTGTGGAAGCCAGGTCAGAAGAGGACTGTAAGAGTGTGTGATGTCAAACCAAGGGAAACATCTGTGGGGATGAATTTCAGACACTAGGAGCAGGTGCCAGGAAGCAGAAAGAGCACATTGGTTTAGAATCCAAATCTCCCGATCATTTATTTATATGTTCTAGCATTTCCTTCCTCTATACAGTTTCTTATTGTTCTATTCCAGTCCTGAGCATATGACAGTATGTTAGATATCAACAACTCCAGAAGAATCAGCTAGATGGTCCTGCCCCAGACCACCTGCCTTTCTGTTTTAAGGTACTTGTATGTATATCGATACATACATCCATACAGACATCTATTCATTCTTTCATTCATTCACTCAATAATACTTACCAAGTTCCTGCTAAGTTCTGATGGGTGGATAAATGAATGGGTGGATGGATGGGTAAACAGGCACTACCTGGAAGGCATCTCAGCTGTGGTTCCCGCTACCTGACGCGGCCAGGACTCTCCTCCCACTCTGACCCTTAACCAGGGCACACCACGGGCTCCATCTCCTGCCTTGTAGTAGCCCTATCTCCACCCCTGGCTTCCTTTTCTGGACCAGTTAGTGTTCCATGAGGAGACAGAAACTACCAGTTCTTCAAGCAGAAAGAGTTTAATATCAAGAATCATTGCCAGCTGGGTGCCATAATGCACACCTGTAATCCCAGCGGCTTGGGAGACTGAGGCAGGAGGATTTTGAGTTCAAAGCCAGCCTCAGCAATGGCAAGGTGCTAAGCAACTAGTGAGACCCTACAATATAGGGCTGGGGATGTGGCTCAGTGGTTGAGTGCCCCTGAATTCAATCCCTGGTACCCGCCCCCCCATAAAAAAGAATCATTGCCAGACATGGTGGTGTACCTGTAGTCTCAGCTACTTAGGAGGCTGAGGCAGGAGGATGGCTTGAGCCCAGGAATTAAAGACCAGACTGGGAGACAAAGCAAGAACTTGTCTCAGAAACGGAAACAAATACAAAAGCAGAATTATTAATCATGAAATCTAAGAGGCAGGAAGACAGCTATAAGCTAGAACAGAGGTAGAACTATGTGGAGCAGCCACGACTTGTGGGTCAGGGGGGCACTAAGAGAAGAGGTCAGAATTACCGTAATGCCTAGAAGCTTTGGGGAGGGACCTGGCAAAGCTTGGATTCCGCTATCTGGCTGGTGTTCCTGTCTGTGAGCTCGGGCACCCACAGACCTCTGCAAAGGGGATGCTAGGCAGCTTGTGCAGTGCCTCTGGCCAGAAAGTGAAGGATACAGCTAGCTCTGCAAAATGGAAAATGGGAAAACCGCAACGTAGATTCATCATCTGCTTGAGGAAGGAGCTGGTGCTGCCAGGAAGAGGACTTTCTGGATGCTGCTCACAGGAGCAGAGAGCAGAGAGGGAGGAAAGGGGTCCATACCGCCTCCTCCAGCCTTCCACTCTCGCCATCGCCCCCTAGTGGCAGAGCCTATCCAAAAGTGTCTGGCTAAAGGGGAGCTGTGTTTGCAGAGCCCCTGCCCAGCACCGCTGAGCAGAGTACAGGAACCTGGGGCTGGAGCCCAAAGACATAGTGGCCTCTGGCTAGAGGCACCACACGCCGCCCCACCGCCCTCCGGCGACAAAGCCCAGAGAGATCTATGACAGAGGGAAAAGAGCTGAGGTGCAGTTTTCCTTTTTCAGTGCCATGGCCAGGACACAGATTGGGGCTTGAGACTGGGTCTGAGGACAGAGGCAGATGAGAGCCACCATTAGGAAGGCAGACTCAGCTCTCCCTTCCTGGGTAGCAAAACTGAAATGCCTTCTGGAGAGAAATTATACTTCCAGGCAAAATGATCCAATTAGTCAAGCCCATTGGAACGGGGATGGTGGATAGAGTTGGGGTCACGGTGGTCCTGATAGAGCTGCCCTGCAGTTAGGCAAGGACTGAGGCAGAGGGAAGCAGATAGTCAGACATGAAGATGCTGTTACCTGGACTCCTGGGCCGTTCACTTTAAGGCTACTTGATTATCTAATCCTGCAAAGGAAGCCGGGGAAGCCTGCTGGGTTTCAATGGGATTAGGTGCTCAGACCAGCCCCACCCCATTAAAAAAAAAAATCAGACTCCAGGGCAGGGCTGTCTCTCCATCAGTACAGCCCCAGGCTGGGAACCCGAGGGCAAGGGCAGGATCCTGTAATGGGCTGCTAATTGCTCTGATTGCAACTCCAGGGCAGAGTGTTTCTGGAACTGCAGAACTCTTGACAGAGGAGGAAATACCAGCAGAACATTTTTGATGAATAATTCAGTGAGCTGAAATGGGAAATGAGAAAGTTTTCTTTCCACCAAAGTTGAATTTGAAAAAAAGAAAGAAAGAAAAAGAAAATAATAATAGCAGCAGAGCTGAGCATTCTGGCCTCCCCACAGTAAAACTTTTTCTTTGCATAACCATGAAGGATTGCTCACTATGATTTGCTTATGACAATTACAGGACCTAGGCTGGGATAGAAAAATATCCTCTGTCACCTGGATTAATGGTAAATTTGATTTAATCGCAGCCACCTTTTGAGTGTTTATTCCACAAGTATTATTGGGTAGGTACCCAAAGCCAAACCCCTCTGCTGGCTGTTAGAGATTCTGTAGTGCTTGTTTTTTTGTTCTGAAGGAGTGTGTATGTGAGGGGTGGGAGAGTGTTTAGACATTGTAAGAAAAGACAATTGATAATCCACAATTCAAGAGAGTCAAGACACATCTTGTGTCAGTGAGAGCTCAACTGGAAAGTCAGAAACCACTAGAAGTGTGTAGAGAGACAAGAACTCGGGGACTGGGTTACTTAATGTGGCTGATAAAATGCTGAGAAGCCTGAGACGGTGAAGAATCCAGAAATAACCACCAGCAGGAAGTCATTCAACAAAGAAGCCAGGAGAGCAGGGGATGTTATCTGAGCCAGGCCTAGGGCTCACCTGGGGGGACTGGAATCAAGAGAGGAGCCTCATTCAGTAAGGACTAGCGGTGTGAGTGGAAGCCCAGAGGGTAGCTGGTGTGAGTGGAAGGCTCCAGGGATCTTCAGCCCTGGTGAAAGTAAGATGGAAACCCCCAGAGAGAGGGGAGGTCCCACTTTCTCCCCTCCTGTCTTTCTGATCTCCTTTAGTGCTTCCCAAAGGTTTAGGCTCTTCCCAAATTCAGAAAGGAAGAGAGACAGGGAAGTTGGGAACTCCCATCACAGGGATCATCCACCAGAGGTACAGAGCAGGCCAAGGGAGAGATCAGAGGGCACTCACGCCAGTGTTCATTCTCTGAAGTAGGAGAACAGTCTTGAGAGGAGAATGAAAGATATGATGCTGTTAAATTAAATGATCATGAGAAGCCTCTTTGAGGCAATTAAGGTGAAACATAAAAAATTACAAGAAACTATCCAAGTAAGAAGAGAAAGTAAGAACAGGCGAGGAAGATTTTTTTTCCCCAGGCATGTGCAAAGGTCCTAAGACAGCTATATGTGGGTGTGAGGGGAAAGAGTTGAAGGCAGGAGATATGGTTGGGGCCAGGTGACACTGAGGAATTTGGGGTGGTTTCAGAGAAGAAACAGTCACATCTGCTTCCTTCTACAGAAAAGAGGTTTTGAGTTAGAAGTAAGTTCTGGTGTTCTACAGAATAATAGGGGGATATAATTTACAATAACCCATTGTATATTTAATGAATAACTATTAGGGAACAGCTCAAAGGCTCCAATCGCAAAGTAAAGTTAAGGACATGGAAATCTTAATTATTCTGATTTGATCAGTACATTTTGTATACATGTATTGAAATATTAAACTATACCTCATAAATATGGAGTTATTATGTGCTAACCAAATTTTTCAAGTGTTTAAGGAGATGGAAATGTTAATTAACCTGATTTGACTATCACACTCCATCAAATGTATCTAATTATCACATGGCACCCCATACATTTGTATGATTAAGAAAATAATTAAAAACATACAAAAAGAGAGGTGGTTTAAGCATTCGCATAGTATCTGTTTACTCCTAGACGAAGCAAAAACTAAAACCTTCCAAATGTTTCCAAGAATGTGTCAGCAAACTTTCTTGTTAAACGGGCTGTTGCTATAGCCACACCAGGTCCCTCAGAACACATAAAGCTACATCCTGACAGAATCTGTGAAGAAATATTTAATACAGTAGATTAACGTTTCCGGAATAGTTTTTACAGATCCCCTGGGTGACGGTCTATGGACATGAGTGACAATTCTTGACTCCCTGTTCCCTTCTGCCACCAACATGACTTCCTTCCATCCCCTTCTCTCACCTCCTGTGAGACCCCATCAGACTTATTTAAATGCCTGTGAAAGTGGGACTTGTTTTAAATGCATTTAAACCACACTTTTATGCACAGTTGATCTAATTTTGTGCTTCTTGTGAATACATTTTAATCTATCTTAAATTTTAATCAGAGGAATTTTTAGGAATAGATTATTCCACGAACCGCAAACTTCCATGTGCTTCGTACCATGTCATGAAAACACAAAGGCATAGATTCTTTGAGGAGTAATTCAGTCAATAAATGTTTTAATATCTTATTCAACAGTATTTTAACTGTGTCATCAAACTTATGTGAAGTGCTATGGGTTGTTTGACAGCATCCCATACATTTGTATGATTAAGAAAATAATTAAAAACATACAGAAGAAAAAGAGTAGTTTTATTGGTAGCCATGATAGAAGAGCTGGGACCAAACTTATCTTCTCATTGTTAGCTAAAAGAAATGAACAAAGTATACAAGGCAAAAGTTTTCATATGTTGGGCAATATCAATACCTAAGAAAAAGATGGAAGAAAGTGAGCTATTAAAGAAAGTGAGCTATTATCACTCTGTGTTTCTGGAGGTACTTCCTACTGGGAAGGTGGACCGAGCAGAGAGTGCCTCTTTTGGAGTTGAAGAGACAGAAATCTTGGTTCAGAAAAGCTGAGGGGAGCAGAGTACTAGGGAGGAAGGAGCTATTTAAAGAACTGATTCCAGAAAGTTCACAAGGATCACTTGACTCAGTTGCTGAACACTAAAGTATATAAATATAGAGTGAAGAGAAGACCAACAGGGAGCTATAAGCCCAACAGTGCACAGTCCTCGCACAGGACAGAGAAATTCCAACAGCTACAGTAGAGAGACCTCAGACTCTCAGGCCTTCAGTGCAGACGCCAGGTGAATCAGGTCTACCTAGTGAGGCTCAGTGAATCTTAGCATTAAGGTTACTTATAACTTAAGACAACTGAGATTTTCCCAAATCTCAGAGGAATCCAGGTGATCTGCAAGCAACTTAACTGCCTGCCATTAAAAAAAATCCAATGCCCCCCTTTAAAAAAAAAAAAAAAAAAAAAAAAAATATATATATATATATATATATATATATATATTTATATTTTAGTTGTCAATGGACCTTTATTTATTTGTTTTTATGTGGTGCTGAGAATTGAACCCAGTGCCTCACCCCATGCTAGGCAAGCCCTTTACCACTGAGCCACAACCCCAGCCCTTAAAGTCCAATACCCTTTAAAGATATATTACAAAATCCAGAACTCAATGTCAAGTTCACAGTGTATAGCATTCAGTCAAAACTTACTAAGTTTGTGTAAGGAACAGAATGGTGTAACCCAATACCTACAGAAAATTCAGACAGTGGAAACTGGCACAAAGAGGTAGAGATGGTGGAATTAGCAGACAAGATCTTTAAAGCATGAATTACAAATACTTTTAAGGATTCAAAGGAAGGCAGAAACACATGAAGGATTGAAACAGAAAAGATGAAAAAATCAAATGAAACTAGAGACAAAAAGTAAGATACCTAATGGGAAGGAATTATAGCAGATTAGATATTGAAAACCAAATGTCCCCCAAACTTGAGGACATAGTGATAGAAACAATCCAAAATGAAGCACCAAGCAGGAAAAAGTTTTAAAAAATAGAACAGTGACTTGTGGGACAATATCAAGCCATCTAATGGGCGTAAAGGAAACCCAGAAGATGGAATAGACAGAAAAAGCATTTGAAGAAGTACCCCCAAATTTCCAAATTTAATGAATATTATAAACCTATAGATCCACAAGGTTCAGTGAACACCCAACAGGGTAACACAACAAAAGTGTATCAAGAAACAATATAACCAAATGTTTGCACATCTATGATTGAAAGAAAATCTTAAAAACAACCAGAGGGGGAAAAACACTTCAAGTGGAGAAGAATAAGACTACAAACCCAGACATTAAGTGTGACATTAAGTGTGACCTGGTTATGCTGAAAGTGAGGAATCCACCTAGAATTCTGCACCCCGCCCCATGTCTCAAAACAAAGTAAAAGACTTTTTCAGAGAGGGACAAAAGATCATTTGTCACCAGCAAACTTGCATTACAGAAGTATGCTAGGGATTGCTTTTCAGGCAAGATAAATAAGAAGAGACATTTGGCTCTATTCAAAGAATAAGGAGAGCTGGAAATAGTAAATATATGAGCAAATAGAAAGGGTTGTTTTTCTCATTTTTATTGACTGCATAAAGTAATGTGCTAATAATATTTTCTGTGGTTTATAGTATGTATGGGAGAAAGATATATGACAATAATATTACAAAGGATAGGTGGAGAAAATTAAAATATGCTGTGGCGAGGTTTTTACACTATACCTGAAGTGATTTAGCAGTATCGAAAGATATGCTGGAATACACTGAAGGTATATTTTGTGAACTCGAGCAAAAACAAACAATGCTCAGAAAGAAAGGAAGAAAGGCCAAATACTCTAACTAATAAGCCAGTGGTGACAATATCAGAGAACATTAAAAAAAAAACAAAACACACACACACACACTCAATCCAAAAGAAGTTAGAAAAAGAGAAAGAAATGGAAGAAAGAACAGATGGGACAAATAGAAAGTCAACAGCAAGATGGTAGTTTAAATCCGACTATGCAGATAATTACGTTGGATGTAAATTGTCTAAGCACTCCAATTAAAAGGTAGAGATTGTTAGATGAGCTTTGCTTTTAAAATTCTAATCTATGTGCTATTTACAAGAAACATACTTGAAAAGCACAGACACAGATGGGTTCAAAGTTAAAGGATGGAAAACGTGATACCGTGCAAACATTAATAATCATAACAAGGCTAGAGGAGTTCAATTTATATCAAAGTAGGATTCTGTATGGGCAATTGTTATTGGGTCAAATGGGGAAGTTTCATAATTATAAGGGAGCACATCATCAAGAATTTATAAAAGTCCTAAATGTATACATACCTAATAAGAGACATTCAAAATACATAAACCAAGGACAGATGGAACTGAAAAGAGAATTAAGACAACCTCACAATTACAATGGAGGACTTCAAAACTCTCCTCTCAGTAGACAGAATCCATGGGACCAAGAAAGCCTTGAAACACACTGCCAACCAACTCGACTCAATTGTACATCACTCCACCCAACAATTGTATATTTTTGTCAAATGCACACAGAATATTCTCTAATTAGATCATAATCTGGACCATAAAAAGTCTCAAAAATATAAAGGAATTTAATTAATATGGATGATTTTTTTTCCCTGACCAATTTGAATTAAATTTGAAATTAACAACAGAAAGACATCTGGGAAATTCCAAATATGTGAAAATGAAACAGACCAGTTCTAAATTACCCATTGGTTAAAGAAGAAATCACAAGGTAAATTGGAAATGAAAAATTCACTAGAAGGGTCAATGACAGATCTGAGACGGAAGAAAAGATGGGTGAGTTTCAATCAGCCACACAGAAAAAGATTGTCTTTATTCTCCATCTAGAAATCTAAATGGAAAGATGGTTGGGATGACCACTGCCATCTTTCTGTCAGCCAAATTATGGAGCCAACCCTTGAGGAGGGTAGACCCCAGAAACAGAAAGAGCCCAAACCTCAATGCCATCGCAGAGCTGTGAAATCAACCAACTCATGAACCCACCCTTGGTTTTGAACTTCCAGCTCTGTGAGATGGCACATTGCCCTAAACTCAAACCCATTTTGTATCCTGCCTATCTGAGGGGATAAAAGTGACAAGAGAGATAAGAGTTCCGGGAAAGAGGACATAGAAATAGCTCAAAAGATTTTCTCTGCCTTCTGACAGACTATACCTAGCATTTAAGTCATGTCCCACAGTGATACCTGGAGAGAAAGATGTGTGGATTTATTAACAGAGATTGATTGCTTTAAATATTGGTTAAAATGGTGCAACAAAGTCTGATTTGGGGAATTCTTATAGTCATATGAGCTACTGAATATTTTGTGTACTCGGACTCAATCCCAGTAACAACATTAATACTCAGATGAAAAGTCAGGAAGGACTGAGGCCTAGAGAAGTCAAATAACTTTCTCATAGACTTGTACCCGACAGGGAAGGAGTCAAGTTTTCTGACTTCAGAAACTGAACTCTGGGGTTGGGGACATAGCTCAGTTGGTAGAGTGCTTGCCTTGCATGCATAAGGCCCTGGGTTCAATCCCCAGCCCAAACAAAAAAATAAAAAATAAAAGAAACATACTAAACTCTGAACAATTAGTTCTCATGGCTGTATCTACACCCCACACTTCTATCCTCTGATCCCTCCAGGATTCTGGATCAAGTACACCCATGGGAAGAGACATCTCTTCAATAACAGCCATAATCTGCAACCAGGTTCCTTAGTGCAGCCTCCCTGATAAAGCTGAGTTCAGTCACAGTGCCTTAGAGAAACCACTTGTTTCCTCCCCATCATTTCTATAGCATGGCTCCAAAGAACAGACCTAACCCCATCTACTGACTCTGATTCCCACAGAGAAGAGGAAAATGGAAAGAATGCCATGCTAGCTTACCATGCAGGCTAGAAATGGAATAAAATAGCTGGCCTATTTGAAGGTGCCAAGCCTCCTTACTACCTCAAGAACAAAAAGCTTCCAGGAAGTAAAATGCCACCCCCCCCAGGGTGGCGTAAGGAATGTTGGGTAAAGGCACCTGGGGCTTGGAGAATGACCATATCTTAAGGAAACTCCCACTAGGTAGTAGTGAAGGGACTCCTTCCAGCACCTGCCAGGCCAGCTGGAAGAGGAAGCAGATGTGAGAAAGAACATTGGGACAGCAGCGTCACAACCAGAGACATAAACAGGGTGGCCTGTGAGTCCAGGAGAGGCCTGTGAGACCCAGTTTATTCCCATGATTCCCCCTCCACACACTGCTAACTTCTACCAGAAAGATTGAAAAAATATTGGCCTTCAGTAAAAATAATACGAAAAGAAATAGCATGGTATTGATTCAAAGTGCTACAAGTGAAATAATGATATGAACATGACAAACACTTCTTTAAAAGTAAATAATTCACGCAAGAAAACATGAAACGGAACAGGAGTTAATTATGGATTAATGCTTCTCCATGCAAAGCAACAATACACACACTCGTGTGTGCACACACAAATGAAAAGAAAGCTCAAATAAAAAAATAAGCATACAAAGAAGGGTGATAAGTAACAAAAAATATGAAACTTGATGTGGCAGATGTCAGCAAACAATAGAAGAGAAAAAAGCATTACAAAAATAAAAGTAGAAATAAAATTTTTAAAAAGTGGATCACTGTGAAGCACAGGGCTAGGAGAATATGGTAAAGGTTTCAAATCTCCAGATTCAAACATTCCTTTAATTTAGTTATGTTTTCTTATATAACTTTGACTGTTTTGTAGTCTTTTTTTACACTTGTACATTGCTGGTGGGACTGCAGATTGGTGCAGCCAATTTGGAAAGCAGTATGGAGATTTCTTGGAAAGCTGGGAATGGAGCCACCATTTGACCCAGCTATTCCCCTTCTTGGTCTATTCCCTAAAGACCTAAAAAGAGCATGCTACAGGGACACTGCTACATCGATGTTCATAGCAGCACAGTTCACAATAGCAAGACTGTGGAACCAACCTAGATGCCCTTCAATAGACGAATGGATAAAAAAAATGTGGCATTTATACACAATGGAGTATTACTCTGCATTAAAAAATGACAAAATCATAGAATTTACAGGGAAATGGATGGCATTAGAGCAGATTATGCTAAGTGAAGCTAGCCAATCCCTAAAAAACAAATGCCAAATGTCTTCTTTGATATAAGGAAAGTAACTAAGAACAGAGTAGGGACGAAGAACAGGAGAAGAAGATTAACATTTAACAGGGATGAGAGGTGGGAGGGAAAGGGAGAGAGAAGGTAAATTGCACGGTAATGGAAGGAGACCCTCAGGGTTATACAGTGGAGGGGGTAGAGAGAGAGGAGGGGAGGGGAGGGGAGAGGTGGGGAGGGGGGAGGGTGGATGATGGGAAAGGCAGCGGAGCACAACAGACACTAGTATGGCAATTTGTAAATCAATGGATGTGTAACTGATGTGAATCTGCAATCTGTGTATGGGGTGAAGGTGGGAGTTCATAACCCACTAGAATCAAAGTGTGGAATATGATATGTCAAGAAATTTGTAATGTTTTGAACAACCCACAATAAAAAATTAAAAAAAAAAAAAAAAAAAACATAAACTTTTTTAAAAGGTGTTCTTTACAGCAAAATTTAAACAGTTTGAATATGTTCAATTTGGAAAACTTATTGGGCACTTTCTATATCACGTAATAAAAAAGAAAGAACAGATAAAACATGATGATTCCAATACAAGTAATACACCAAATGTAAGTAAGCCCAAAATAAAAAGTCACTAAAATGAAAAAAAAAAAAAAAAAAAAAAAGAACACTAATTATGCATGTGTTGGTTCTTCTTTGTCCTTGATAGCTTTTTGATTCTTTTAAAAACCTTTCAAAACTATTCTATTTTACTGATTTTTCTTCACCTTTTTAAAATTTTTGTTGTTGTTGTTGCTGTTGATGGGCCTTTATTTTATTTGAATGTGGTGCTGAGAATTGAACCCAGTATATCACACATGCTAGGCAAGCTACAATCCCAGTTCCTTACGTCACCTTTTTAAAGCTTATGTCTTTAGGAAAAATGACAACGAATGATCATTCCAAAGACATATCCTACTAAATTTGCTAGAATTCAGAGGTATGAAAAGAATCCTATGGACTTACAGAACACACACACACACACACACACACACCAAACGAGTTATTTATGTGCATGTGAATTTTTTTCCCCATGGAGTCATGTGTTAGGAGAATTGACTTTACTTTATATCTGTCTACACAATATTCAATATTAGAAGACAGTGGGCCAGAGTCCATAAAGTCATTAAAGGAATAAAATGTAACCATGAACTTATTCCAGCAAAAGTGTCATGTAAGAGTAAATGCCACACAAAATTATATTCAAACATACTAAATTATAGAATAAGTCCTTTCTTATTCAATCAGCTTTTTAAAAGACAAATGGAAAAACCCAGGTAAAAAGACTATTGGGAAGCTTGGAGCTATAGAACTTAGTTCTTTATTGTATTAAGCTTTAACTAGGGACATGTCAGTTACAGAACAGAAGGTCAGTATTAAAAAAAACATGAGAGTGTGAAATAATTTTATTAACAAAAACTGGAAGTGGGCCTGGGTTTGTGGCTCAGTGGTACAGTGCTTGAGGCAATGGTTCAATCTTTAGCACAACATAAAAAAATAAATAGTTATTTTTAAAAACTGAGAGGTGGAGGGAAAGATCCAGGGGTACATAGGAGCATAAGTACTCTGATTTTCTTCAAATTTCACAGGGGCAAGCCAGAGACATATAGCATGCTAACTAACAAGGGTGTTTGTATGCTGTTCAATTATATAAAATAAGCATCTTATATAAAATAGCATTAACTAAAATAATAATATACTTAACACCAATCTAGTAATGGATGGTATACACAGGGAAGGTAGAAAGAGGCACAGTGTGATGATTATTCATATTTCATACTGGGAAGTACATAGATACTACTAGAAGGGATATCTTAAAAATGAGTCTGTTATTGCATAAAACTCTAAGGTAGTTTTATAGCACTATTAGAAAAAAATAGATTAAATCTCAACATCCCAAATTCTTACAGGGAAAAATATGTGCACATGAGCAAAATTAAGAGACCACAGACTACTTTGAATGATAAAAACAGAAAGCATAACCTAAAATGACATTTCCAAATCCTCTGTCCTGCAAATGAAACACAGTAGGATATATTTACTTATCAAATAATGAAAAACTTCCAATGGGATTTAAAGAGCAAGACTTAAATACATATTATGTATGAGATAAAACAATGGAGAAAATCAGTGAAACCAACAGGCTATTCTTTGAAAAAACCTCTAGCAAGACTAACAAAAGTGGGCTGGGGATGTGGCTCAAGCGGTAGCGCGCTTGCCTGGCATGTGTGTGGCCCAGGTTCGATCCTCAGCACCACATACAAACAAAGATGTTGTGTCCGCCAATATATATATATATATATATATATATATATATATATATATATATATATATATATATATAAAATATTTTAAAAAAATTCTCTCTCTCTTAAAAAAAAAAAAGACTAACAAAAGTAGAGAGAATACACACATTACCAACATCAGGAAAGAAATGAGAGCTACCACTACAGATCCTGGAGAAATTAAATGGAAAATAAAGAAGTATTACAAATGAACTTGTGTTCATAGACTTGACAACTTAAGAAGAAATGGACCAGTTCCTTGAAAGCCACGTTCATTCAAGATGACATCATCTGAATGAAACCATTAAAATTTGAATTCATAATTTAAATTCTCTCCAAAATGAAACCATCATGCCCACATGGTTTCACTGGGGAATTTTACCAAACTTTTAAAAAAAAAATCATTAACAATTCTACGCAATCTCTTTCAGACAATGGAAGAGGAGAATATGAGATATAAGGAAGAGAGGGGGTCTTTGGTCTAAAAAAAAGAAAAAAAAATGGAAAGAGGAATGGGCCATCAACCAGAGTGAGTAAGAATAAAGGGACATAAATGGGAGAGTAGTGGAAAAACCAAGAGATGGTTTTGGACCTTTTAATTTTGAGGTGTTTATGAAGCCCGATCATGTAGGCATCAGATGATAGTAAAAAAATTCAGAGCAGACTTCTCACCACAGAATTAACTGGAATATTGTAGGGGTCTGAGAAAACAGAGGCAGCAAATTAAGAGTGAGCCTCTCGGTTCTGCAATATCTAAAGGCTTGGAGTTTCTAATATTTTGTTTGGGGTTTTCACACTGATATTCATAAGTGAATTTGGTATATCATTTTGTTTTCTTGTATTTCTTTGTCTATTTTTTCACACCAAGATCATATTATCCAATGGGGGAAAAAAGTGGCACTCTTTGAAACATTTTTGTCTATAATTTCCAAATATCCCCACTTTCAAGAATACCAGAATCATTTTCTAAATCTCCAAGGAATCTTTGATGACTTGCATTCCATGGATCATTGGTCTATTCAACATTCCAACTTTTGCTTGAGTCTATCTATACTTTTTAGTTGCTAATATTTTAGTTTACAAAATTTTTGGAATACACTCATTCAATTATCAAATGCTTTTTAAAATTCTGTATCTAAAACTATGTCTTATTAAGGCTAATGTTATTTGTTCTTGCTTCTCTTTTTGTCAATTACCCTCTGATGGTGTTTAGATTTTTTTTCCTTCCATCTCTGATGATCTCCCATTCCATTATCCTGTTGCCAAGGTGTCAATATATTATCATTTACACAGATTGGTATGTGATGAGTTTTTCTAATCTAAATACTCGTATCTGCCTTGATTTCTTAGAAAGCAGTTCAAGTTGACCAAAAAGCATAGAGCATAATACAATAAATATACACGCACCCATCATTCAGTGTAAGTGATAAAACATGGCGCACACAATTGAAGGCTGTGTTTACCTCCCCCAGCCACATTTTCCTTCCCATGTCCTAGCAGCAATCACTATTCTGAGTTTTGCCAATCAATTCCCTGCATATCTTTATACATTCCCTACATATGCATATATCCTGAAGCAACATATAGTTATGTTTTCCATGTTTTTAAACTTCAAATAAATGACATATGTATGCAAACTTCTGTAACTTTGGTGCTCAACAGTCTGTTTTTGGAGAATAATCCATTCTTCGTACGTGGCTCTGGTTCACACAGAGCTTCCTGCATGGTGTGCTGTGGTTCGCTGGAGCTGGGCTGCAGTGTCCTGACCCTTTAGCCCTCCAGGCATCCAGATGGGATCTGGGGTTGCCAGAGACCCTGGACAGATGCCTTCAGAGCCATTGGAAAAGACTATACAGGAGCTAAAGAAGCTCAGGTAGAGACGGGGAAGCCTCAGAGGCATGCAAGGAGCCCTGGCAGAAGCAGCTCCAGGTGGAGAGCTCCACCTGTCCGTCTCTCTGCCTTCACAGGAGTTGGATGTCACCTTCTATTCTTCATCCTGTGTCCTTTAAGTGGTGAGAAGCAGATGCAGGTACCTGCCCTAACAGAGCATGTGCAGTCTGCACATTCAGCTTCTATTCTGTTTCCAAATGTTCCAATGAAAAGCTGTTTTTTATTTTTCCCCCTTTTTCTTCCAAATAGACAACCTTTACAAATCTCTTTCTACTCTAGGACAACAGAAGGACCTTAGAATGTTTTCAATTTAACAACCTGTCCCTTTTTAATGTTATTTTTATCCAGGATTTTTTCCTCCCTGTTTCCTTTTATATCACAAATTATTACCTCTATTGCTGTTGTTCTACATAGTCAATATTTATTGAGTTTTACCAACATGTTTGTGCCAGGATGCAGCATATAGTATTTCTGTGCAAATTGGAAAAGGTGCTCCTTTTTCAAAATACTTTATGTCCATCTGTAGGAAGAAAACATTCATTGGATAATGTACATACACCACACGATGGCAGAGTATATAATAAACAATGTACCTGCCATCCCAGATGTGCAGCCTCACATCTGGCAGTCTCAGGTGAGCCAACTCCTCAAACCCCATTTTGTTTTGCTGCTCAATTCTTTCTTTAGAATTTCATTTCCATACAAAACAATATCCTTTCAAGTTCCTTAGGTTTAGGTTTCTAGGAAGTAAATCCTTTAGTTTTTGTTAGTTTATAAATGTTTGCATTTCATCCTTATTTTTGATGATGGGTCAACTAATTTAGAATTGCATGTTAATAGTTGTATTTTTTTTAACCTTTTGAAGATAGTATTTTATTGTCCTTTGCTTTTTTTTTTTTACTGTTTTTAGTAACAAAGGGGCCCTATTATTAGTCTCATAGCTATTTTTTGTAGGTAATCTATTTTTCTCTTTGCTTGCTTTACAAGTTTTTTTTTTTTTTATCTTTGGACTTCTCTCATTTTTTTTAAGTTTGCTATGCAGATTTTATTGTGTCCTCTGAATCTTAGGATTTATTTCTTTCACCAGTTTTGGAAAACTCTCTGCCATTTATCTATTGGAATATTTGCTCTTGCCTCTTTCCTATCTCTGGAATTAAAATTAGATATAGATTAGACTTTCTCATGCTGTCCTTTGGGTCTCTAAACCTCTTTCTTCTTGCCCACTTGTTTGTCTCTTGGTATTATGTTCTTTAGTCTTTCAATTTATTAGTTCTCTCTTTAGCTATGTTTAATTTCCTATTCAACCTATCCACTGAGATTTAAATTTCTGTGGTTACATTGTCAAATTCTAGAAATTCTATTTGGTTATTTACTCAAATATTAAAATACTTTTTGATACTGCATCATTCCTTGCTCACATTTTCTATTTCATCTTTTATTTTTAAAATATTTTAAACATATTTCCTATCATCTAAAAATAATTGGGATTCTGTGCCGCTGAATTGTGGTTTTTTTTTTCCTACCAATTCACTCTTAACATTTTGGATTCTTATGAATTTTGTAATTCTGAATTTTGAGCTCATTTTCAGTGAGTATCTGTGAAAATTTTATGAGGCCTGGCTTAACCACATGTTCTGGGATGTATTCGTATTTCTGCCAGTCACCCTAGAAATGTTACCAAAATGACATTGATGTTATAATTTTTCTAATGGAAACTTTTGAACATACCCCACAGTAGAGAGAATAGTAAAATAATTCTCCCTTGGTACCCATTACTCAGTACAATATCTGTTCTCAGAGATCCTTGTGAGGTTCTTAAATGAAGAAAATATTGGGCCATTCTATTTTTGCTACAAATAATATTTCCATCCTTGGAAGAGTTAATACCAAGATGAAGAGTAAGTATTCATTTATTTATTTATTGAAGAGTAAGCACTTATTTTAAATTAATTGGCTCTTGCTTATTGCTTCAGTGTGGTTTAAAGATTTTTGTTCTTCTGCCCCCAATTTGGACCTCTACTTTGTAAAGCCACCACCTGGATTGGAGGTGAAGAGGACCTGAGAACATCCAGACTGAAGACGGTCAGACTCCAGCTGAGGGAGTATTTTGCAGACAGCCATGTTCAGCTCTAGACCACATTAAAACTGAGCTTTCTTCTCTGATGGACGAGTGAGAGGGAACAGTGCCTACAGCAAAGTAGGTTCTCAGTACTAATGTGGTATATAAATAAGAAAAAGAATTTTTTTAAAAAAGGGATCTTCTAGTTCTTTCTTTCAGATTCCAAAGAGTTAACCTGTAGTCTTACACTTCATTTTTTTCCAGAATGAAAACATCTACTTTTTTGAATAATAAAAGATGACATGAATTCATATTGAAGATTTCAAGCAATAAAGATAATTCTAAAGAAGAGTATTAGAAATCACCTTAAACCTCATCAACCAAAGATAACTGTTATTAACTAGCAAATAACCCATTCTGATAGTTCTCTGTGAGACCTTACCACACATATGCCAGGCTACCATCTCTGTCAATAAACATGGCTGAAACCTCCCATGTTCATGGATAGGCAGAATTAATATTGTCAAAATGGCCATATTACTAAAAGCAAAATGTAGATTTCAATGCAACCCCATCAAAATACCAGTGATATTCTTCACAGAACTAGAAAAAAAAATAGTTCTAAAATTCATTTGGAAGAATAAAAGATACAGAATAGCCAAAGCAATTCTAAGCCAAAAAAGCAATGCTAAAGGCATCACAATAACTGACTTCAAATTATTCTACAGAGCTTGAGTACCAAAAACTGCACTGTACTGGCATAGAAACAGACACATAGTCTAATGATACAGAAGACAAGACACCGAAAAATATCTCGCACATCTACTGTCATCTGATCCTTGACAAAGGTGCCAAGAAGAAAGAAAATATTTAAAAATATTTATTCAAAATGATGCCTTCAGATAGTCTAACTCCATTCCAAGGTAAAATTTTTATCTACATTCAAATGCTTTAAATAGTAAATAAAAAATTGTACAGACAAAGATAAACATGGGAAAAGTCCTAAAAGACATATACAAACTTTTAACAATGATGTAATTTAAAAAAAATGGGAGAAAGATGTGGAATATGTGAGTTGAAGAGGGAAGATGGTGATGTATTTGAATAAAAGAGGACTTTTAAATTTTAGTTTAAATACTTCAACGTTGTTTGAATTCTTCTGCAGTGTGACTATCTTTTGGAGAAAAGATAGCGTATTTAACAAATGGTGCTGGGAAAACTATTCCATGTGGGAAGAATGAGATTAGACCCTTATCCCTCAGCCTGCACAAAAGTCAACTCAAAAAAGACCAAAGACCTAAGAATTAGATCAGAAACTATGCAATTCCAAGAAGAAAATGTGAGATCAAGACCCCAGCATCTAGGCACAGGCAATGACTTTCTTAATAGGACCCCTAAAGCTCAGGAAATCATGCCGAGAGTTAATAAATGAGATGGCATCAAATTAAAAGTCTTCTGAACAGCAAAGGAAACAACTAGGAATGTGAAGAGAAAACCTACAGAATGGGAGAAAATCTTTGCTAGCTACTCTTTCTGATAGAGGATTAATATCTAGTCTATATAAAGAACTCAAACTTTATATCAAAAAAATCAAATAACCCAATTAATAAATGGGCAGATGAATTCAACAGACATTTCTCAAAAGAATAAATACAAATGACCAGCAAATATGTGAAAACTGTTCAACATCATAAACAATTAGGGAAATGCAAATCAAAACTACACTGGGATTTCATCTCATACCAGTCAGAATGGCAGTCATCCAGAATACAAATAATAATAAATGCTGGAGAGGATGTAGAGAAAAAGGAACACTTTTACATTGTTGGTGGGATTATAAATTAGTACAATCACTAAGGAAATCGGTATGGAAGTTCCTCAAAAAAACTAGACATGGAACCACCACATGACCCAGCTATACCACTCCTCAGTATTTATCTTGAAGAATTAAAGTGATGCATGCATACCCATGCATGGGTCTACATTTCATCCTTATTTTTGATGATGGGTCAAAGTAGTTTAGAATTGCATGTTAATAGTTGTATTTTCTTAACCTTTTGAAGATAGTATTTTATTGTCCTTTGCTTTTGTTACTATTTTTATTAACACATTCAGCTTCTATTCTGTTTCCAAATTTCAGAATGGCAGCACAATTCACAATAGCCAAACTATAGAACCAGTCTAGGTGTCCATCAATGAATGAATGGATAAAGAAAATGTGGTGTATATATACACAAGGGGTTTTATTCAGCCATAAAGAAAAATGAAATTAGATCATTTGTAGGAAAATGGATGGAACTAGAGACCATTATGTTAAGTGAAATAAGTCAGACTCATAAGGTCAATGGATCTTATGAAAATCAAAGGGAGATCAGTAGGGAAAAGGGATCCAGGGGTATCTTGGAGGAGATAGGGGAAAAGTGCTGGGGAGTAATATTGGCCAAATTACATTGTTGTACCATGTGTTGTGTGCATGTACGAACATGTAACAACAAATCCCATCTGCATGTATAACTAATGCACCAATAAAGATGTAGGAAAAATAAATAAATATGGCTGGACATCATATTTAATGGTTCTGTAGATAGGCAAACACACATACAATTGTCTCTTACTAACTGAGCTGTTATGTTCTATAAAGTTGCTGCAAATACTAAGTTACAAAAGCAAACCATCATTCATGGGGAAATACAGGGTTAGGTTCCATAAGACTCTGGTCACATTTCAGTCAACTATATAACAACTATATATCAAATATAACTCTGTGTGTTTCTGTTTAAAGACACCTTATTTTATATGCAGTGCTGATTCATTAACACTGAACTCAATAGCCAATAGCATGGTTACTCACGCATGAGCAAATCTTATCCAACACTCACACCCTCTCCATAAGATACTCTCCAATCTTCTTGCACCTGGGGACACTAGACCGCTTTCTTGTGTTCAGTGCTCTGCTTGGGGGCCATTTAAAATAGCAAAGTCACCAACAATGAGCCCAAAGATGCAATAACACTGCACTTAATATCCCTGAGAAGGACCCTCTTTACAGCTTGAGAAATGAAAGAAAAAGGCAGAGCATTGCCCTGTTTAACCTCAGCCAGGAACACACGCACAGGACAACTCAAATTTTATGCTCTGCATAAATTCAAAAATAATCTCAAAAGCACAAGTGTTAATTTCAAAGTTATTAAAAAATGTCATCAAGTAAACACATTTACAAATACAGGTTCTTCAAGTAGTGAGGATGTGTGTGTGTGTGTGTGTGTCTATGCGCACAATTTGCCTCCCAGGGACCCCCATGAATGAACAGTGAGATTGTAATTTTGTCTCCTTTAAAAATATAAGGTTCCAGGGCTGGGGTTGTGGCTCAGTGGTAGAGGCCCTGGGTTTGCTCTACATAAAAATAAATAAATAGAATAAAGGTATTCTGTCAACTACAACTAAAAAATAAATATTGAAAAAAAATACAAGGTTCCAGTATTTGGCTCATACACACATATTTGCAAGATGACTCCTCAGCTTATTTTCCACAAGGGGGTACTGATCTCCCTCCTCTTTCCTCTTCCCTCCTCCCCTCCCCATTCTTCCTCCCCTCCCCACTCTTCCTCCCCTCCCCACTCTTCCTCCCCTCCCCACTCTTCCTCCCCTCCCCCTTTCTCCCTTCTTCCCCTCCCCCCTTCTCCTGCCTCTCCTACTTTCTTCCACTTCTTCTGTCTTCCTCCTTTCCTCCTAGTTTTTTCTTCCTCTCCCTCCTCCTCCTCCTTAATTTTTACCATCTGTTAGTTGTTGAAGGAGATTTAAAACAATGGAGGAAAGTAAGGGGAAAAGGTAAGGGAAGAGGAAACTTGAGGATGGAAATATGCATGGGGAGGGGGCAAAGAAGGACATGGCACAGATCAGTTTTCTTCATTGCACTAACAAAATTTTATTTACAAAATATCATTAAATTATCCATCTTAAAAGATTTCACTTAGAGGGGTTGGGGCTGTAGCTCAGTGGTGGAACACTTGCCTAGCACGTGTGAGACACTGGATCCGATCCTCAAAAATAAATAAATAAAGTAAAGGTACATGAAAAAGATTTCACTTAGAGTCTTGTCTTATAAAGAAGCAATTTCAAGGGCAAACTTATTTCATGTTGCCATAATGATAGCTGCAGATGGTTTGAAACTCCTCCCAGCCGGACAGGGGTCTGGGTCTGAATCTGATTGGGCTCTTTGACTGTTTAAATAAGAAAAGATAATGCAAGATACACTGTCCCAATTATCAGTCTAAAGTCCTAAGAGACTGGCAGCCATCCAGTATCTCCAGTTTTCTTTTGGAACCGACACCATATAGTCAGGAACCCGGTGGTCAGCTGGCAGGTCCATGTGGCAAGGAACAGTGGCCCCTGGCTGTTGTCACTCAAAAGTTGGCATCAACTTGATGGCCAGGTGAGGGGGTCATCTTGGAAGTGGGTCTTCCAGCCATAGTCAAGCTCCCCTAGCTGCTGCCACATGGAGTAGTGAGGAGGCAGCTTAAATTGAAGACTCAGGTGTAAAATAAACCACGTGGTTGTTTTAACACATTAAGCCACGGAGTATCATATTATCTGCAATGTATAATTAGAATAACATTACAAATAAAATCTGTTCTATGGAGCAATAGGTCATGTTCATAGTATATTTACCAAACTTCTATTTCTTTTTTTAAAACATTTTTTTTTACTGGTCAATGGACCTTTATTTTATTTATGTGGTGCTGAAAATCAAACCCAGTGCCTCACACGTGCTAGGCAAGTGCTCTGCCACTGAGCTACAACCCCAGCCCCCAAACTTCTATTTCTTATGTAATCTTCTTCCAAGAAAGCCAAATAAACTAGGAATTCTTGGCTTTTTTTTTTAAACTATGGAATACCTGGATTCTTAGAATAATGTTTTTAAATGCATAAAATAGAATGTACCCATTAGGTTAGCAATGTGCTTACCAAAATATTGAAACTTTTGATAGAGGAATATATGAAATAGAATCCAACAAAGGGCTTAGTAGCTACTGTAAATTTGAGTATGATGAGCTCAAATAACTTTTTGAAGTATCTGGAACTTTTATATCCCTTTAATATCCCCGAGAAGAACACAGATACAGAAATATCTGTGCTTTCTATAGGTATAATTTCTAATTTTCTGTTTAAAGTCTGGTTTGTTACCTATGTGCATAATTAACACAAATGCAACTTTTAGGTAGAGGTTAGTAAAAATGAAGAGATAGCTTTTTCTATGCATGTTCACAAATTCTTTGAATTCTATTCTCATAAGCAGGCTAAGAACTCTGAGCTATCCAATTGTAGGGCATTGAGGCATTGACGAGTTTGTTGTGTTTTTTTTTTTTGGAGGGGGGTGCATGGTTTGCATTTCTTAGGTTATTTTCAGACCTACATCTTTACTGTCTCCAATACAAAAGAATGATAGAAGCTGTCAGGAAAACCAGTCTTCATCTGTCCTCTCATTAGCCTGAATTCATCAGCAACATAATACATGACTCCTCAGAAAGTTCTAGCACCGTGCTATTGTCCAGCCACCACAGACTTTGTCCTGTGGAGTCAGGTCATAATAGCCAGAGCACATGCATGCAGACACTCATACTAGGATGTTCTTGAACCGATAACAATTGATTCACTGCCACCATCAAATATAGTTATCTGCCATCCATGTAGCACAGGAAATTAACTTCATGTGCTATGCTGAGACAGCTGAAAGAGAAGGCTCTGGAACTGCTTAGCAACTCAGACTTAAGCAAGCAAACAAACAACAGAAGGTGGGTCAGAGGAATGGTAAAGTGGGGAGCAGAAGACACCCCAGGAAGAACAGAACAGCCCAACTGTGAGAAAGGTAGGAATGTGGCTGGACCACAGGAACCATAGCCCACACAGGGCCACGATATGAAGACCACTTTTTCTATACCTCAACTTGGCTTCTCTCTGCACATCTTCTTCACCCCCATCCTTTGGTGCAAACACTTTCCTTGCTCTTCAGTGGGTATGGCAGAAAACAGGAACAATAAATTCTCTATGGTTTTATGTGTTGTATCTTTCATTGAAATGAGGCAGATTCAACTATATCATTGGATGTAGGATGGGTCCTACATCCAAAAATCACAGAGATGTGCTATGATTGGCAACCGTGGGCAGAAGGACAGGGTCATATTATGGCTGCTCTCATAAGTAAGGATGCACAGGCAGGAAGAGGAGGAAAAGTTCTCAGGAAAGTGGAGTGGGAGCAGGGTAGACCAGTGATTTATCCAGCATAAACGCAGTGACGTTGTGGACAGGAGAGCCACACTTGAATGCTTCTTGAAGACCAATCTTGAGCCCATGATGGTGGCTGTGGAAATTCACTGGCTATAAAACTGAGTGGCTCCTATGCCTATGGATGAGCTGAGCAGATCTCATGAGCAAAAACAAAATGAGAACAATTTTTTAATAAACTAAAGAATATGCCCTTTAGACTGTATTTTTTTGCATACATAAGGAATATACCATTAAAACTATTATTGTAGGAAAGATTTGGAGAGCCTACTGATACCCTCTGATCTCAGAGAGAGAGAGAGAGCTGGACAATAAGACACTTTCTCGGAGAGCGGGAACTACAGTCTGAAGTCTCCCATTAGGAAATCCATTTTTTTTCTGGAGAAGAAACAATGATTTACTTATTTTTTTAAAATCTGAACGTTATACTATGCTCTATGGCAGTGGTTCTCAAACTCGGTATCAGGAACATATAACACTGGAACATTTCTTAAGGCCCACAAGGAGCATTTCTCTTTAACCTGGGTTATGTGTATGGCTATTTACCAAATTTGAAATTGAAACAATTCTTAAAGCATATTTACTTTACTAGTTCATTTAAAAATAGCAAAATTAAAACCATTCTATGTTAAAAACAAAATATTTTACAGTTAGAATTTATTTTTGAAAACAAGGAAATATACAGGGAAGAATGGCTTCATTTCACATTTTTGCAAAACTCTTAACTGGCTAAAGAGGAGACAGCAGGATTCTCGAGTCTTGCCTCTGCATTCAATCTACTGTGATATGTAATTTTGTTTGGAGTAGAAGTGTGGTTGGGAAAAGGAGGAACATTAAAATGACCTTTTTAGAAAATTGTGGCTATTCTTTGAGGCTACATGAAAACTCAGCAGATGATAGTTTATGAAAGATCTGTTGCAATGTGAAATCTAAACCCATATCAATAAACTTTTCATATAGTTACATTAAAATTTCGCATTAATAGAACACTGAAATTATTTATTGGTACGTTAAAACCTCCCATTTTGAAAGAACATTTCACCCAGCATCCTGCATTGATCAGTTGGAAAATATTGGCTAGGTCATTTATGTAGATCTTCTAAAGGCTGAAACATTTCTTTGTGCAATATCAAAAAAAAATTAAAAACCGTAAAACATAACCCCTGATCTCATGGGCAAAGTACTTCAGCATCAGAACACAGTCAGACTCCGAAGGTCAAGAGTTAATTTCCCACAGTTCTCATTTTTGCTTGAAAGCACAAGCATTATCATTGGTAACAAATACTGTCAGTCATTTCCCTTAAGGTGACATACTCATTTCACTATTTTCCAGAAAATGTCTTCCAGAAGCCTAAGGCTGTAAGTGATTCACTTAAGTAAAAATGGTGTTCCGTGAAAAAAGTGGCTAGTTCATCCCATGACTCAAACACCTGCATGATTACTTCTCCTCCAGATGAGCATGACGTGGCAGTGTGAGCACTTCATGTGCTCTTCCCATTTCCTTGCACAGAAAGCATGTTTTGAAGGCTCAAGAATTGCAATTCAATAAAATGAATGATTTTTCTGGTTCATCCAAGAAATTCTTAATTTCCCCAGACACCCTTTCTCTGCTGGTTAAGAATGCAATGAGCCCTTGGGCAGTGGGAGCAGGGGTCACTGCCTTGTTCCTGCTCAGGTACCAGTATTCTTGCTCGCCCCCCCCCCTCCCCATAGCCTCTGATCTCTGATGGGCAACTCAGAAAAGATCTTTAAAAGGTTGGATGACTGCCTTCTCTCCATTAGTTTCAGAGAGTAAGGGATCTACCACTGAAGAATAAGCTAGTAACTGTCAGTCTTTGAAGCAATCTTTATTATTTCAGTATTTGAAATTGCCCAAGACTTGTTTCTCCTGCTGGTGTCAATAGCACAGCCAAACCCCCTTTGGCTTTTGTACAGCTACATTCAGGGTGGGGGATGCTTGGAAGTTTCCTCCCTCTGATTTTTGATGCTATTCTGCTGGCACATTCTGGGATGGTCTTGGAAACCAAAGCAAGGAAGAAAAGCAGGAGACCAAGCATTGTTGGGGCTTCCATCAGGGACAACACCCTGAGCCCTGATCAGCAATGGACAGTTGTGTCAGGCCTGGAGAACTCTGTGGAGGAAACCCAGAAAAGGGGGCCTTCTCTTAGGAAGGAGGAAAGAAAGGTCAGACATTGTGGGTCAATGACACAATGCACATTTTCTCAGAACTAAACACCTTCAGTTTTATCTCTGTTTGGTTTGTCCAACGTCGGCACATTTAAATACCTTGCAGGTGGCTGCTCTGAATCATGTAACCCAAGGGGTCCCCAGATCATCCCAACAAACAGCAAATGAAATGATCTCTAAAAAACTGTGAGGGACTTCCCAGAGCCCAGATGAGATGAGTTCCTTCCAACTCAACTTCAGACCTTGTCCTCCAGGGAGACAGACAAGGAGGAGAGGTCACAGAAAGCAGGACCCAAAGCTCGGACATCTCCTAAATGTTCACTTTTGTCACTTAAGTATATTTTGGCTTGTACATAAGGGAGGGAGAGGTGCTGAGGACAAAGCACACGTAGATATGGAATTACTCATTCATCCCTTAAACAAAACCATTCTGACCATATACTAGTTATTTTACTCTAGCAGAGTAAAGAGGCAAGAAAAGCCAAACTTGCCAGAGATCTAAAAGCTCTACATGCCCCAATCTACGTTGGGGCACTAAAGGAGAAAAGAGCAGGGACCAATTCCAGCTTGGAGAGGGCAGGAGAACCTTCCATGGGTTGGTAAATAACAGCGAAGTCTGGACAGGGAGTTGAAGGAACCATACTCACAAAGTCCTAGACATGGGGATGACATCTGGGTTGAGGGGATCTTGAGTGCTCACTGTGGCCAAAGTCAGGAATGGAAATGTGCAGAAACTCTAGTGTAGCTTTATGGTCTTTAAATAACACTGTCCTGGTGTTCCAGGCAAGCATCTTTCCACTGCAGGGAACTGAGTGCCATTTGAGGACACTCTGCAGTTGAGGAGAAAGAAGGGAAGAGGAGAGAAGCCATAGCACAAGGCATAAGGCAGAGTGACACGGCAAGAACTGTCCCCAGGGGAGTAACACCAGAGCTCAGTCATTGTATCCACCTCCTCAGTTCCTGGAAGCACAAGATGGAGGTTGACTCATCAGAGGGAGACAGAATACCAAGCTCTAGAAGGTGCATGAAGTCAGAGCACGACACACAGAGAGGCTGACTTAACTGTGGGTCCCCAGAGTCCCTGGGTCATGACTCCTCAAGTATCCCCTCATGAGGGACCCTGTAAGCCAAGATCCAGGAACAGGGACGTGATGAGCTAGCAGGAGTACGGACAGCTGGAGTCACGCCAGCATGAAAGGGCAGGTGTCAGGTCAGCTGCTGCACAGGTGCAAAGTGCCAGAGAGCCACTTCATTTAGGGTCTCAATGACGAAATTGGGCTCTCTGTTCCGTGTTGCCCATGGAAATCTGCTGTTGGACAAATGGAGTATTAATTCAGCGTGTGTGTGTGTGTTGGAGGTGACCTCAGCATGTTGGGCTCCTGCTTGGGTGGACTGCTGTTTGTGGGGTACTTCAGAGAGGATCTCTATACACTCAGAGATTTTAAAAAAAAATGAGGCATTGAGAGCAATGGGAAGAGAAGAAGCAGAAAGAGGCAGACAATTAAAAGTGAAACAACATCAGACATGTACTTTACCTACTTTTTATATTTGTTCTTTTTATACATGACAGTAGAGTATATTTGACACACTTATACAAATATGGAGTACATCTTATTCTAATTACCATCCCAGTCTTATGGTTGTACATGATGTGGAGATTCGCTGTGGGGTATTTATATATGTACATAGGAAAGTCAAGTCTGATTCATTCCATCGTCTTTCCTAGTTTCCTCTTTCCCCTACTTTTCCGGAGCCTTTAGATTTGGTTTTGGACAAAGACAAGCATCACTCTGTTCTCAAAGGGCAAATAAGTCATGGAACACTAAGAGTCCTGTTTCAAACTTGAGGTTTTTTGATCTTGAAAATTTATGCTTTCTTAAGGCCTTGAAATCTCTCTATCATCACTGTGAGACTTCTCTTGGAAGAGTAATCCCCAGTGATGGGACCCTAAAGAAGCCTGTGGAAGCAGTTTGGGGAATCCAGTGGGGCTCCACAAGGCAGACAAGTCTTGGTGGGAGGTGGGCTGGTTATGAGCCCTCTGGGCTGGGGTGCAGGTAGGTGGTGTCCAAGAACATGAGGCATGAGAAAGGCATCTTGAAAGAGCCCAGATCCAACCCCAGCTGGAGTGTTTGCAACACTTGTGATTCTGAGCATGTCCACATCAAAATGATAATGATACCTACATGTCACTCTGCCATTTTAAAAGGATACTTGTCTATGTTTGCTTTTATCTATCTAATCTATCTATCTATTTATTTTGCAGAGCTGGGATGGAACACAGGACCTTGTACATCCTAAGAACGTGTTCTACCACTGAGCTACACACCCCCAGACCTATGTTTATTCTTTGAAATTCACAATACTGTTATACCCCAACCCTGAAGTTAACAATTCTTAGTCTTCCCACTTAACAATGGAAAAATAGGCCCACAAAAGGGCAAGTGGTATAGTTTATCAATATTTCTTAACTTTTCATAAAAACTGTGTTCAAGATACATTTCTTTATGCTTTCTTTATGAATTCTAATTTCCTTTTAGGATTTACTGGCAGAGAATAACTCACATAATCGGAATTATATAACTTGACTTTATTTTCTCTTTTTGGTCTTGGCAATCAGAAAACTAGGGGATATATTTAGTTCTTAATCTTAATAGCTGTGTTTTGTCATTTTGCACTCTGCTTGGACCAGGAAGGAATATCAGAAGTAGAGGGCATAGTCTGGGCCCTTTAGTAGTTACAAATTGGCAGGTCAGCAAAGAGGTAACTGGAGACCCATTCAGGGGGATGTCAAGTCGGGACATACCTAGGCTAGGCAGCCTGGTTCATCTTCTAGGTGTTTGGACTGGGGCTTCCAGTGACCCACTATCTCCACAGGCTTCCTGAAGCAGAGGTGGTCTATAAGCATAGCTAGTGCAGCAATGCCCAGAAGTCTGGCCTTTTGAAAACACATATCGGAAAGAAATCCAAAGAACAGAGAGAAGGTCTTGAAGAGGCACCACTGTGGTTCAGGGCCAGTCAAGGAGTGGACTCTCCCAGCCAACAAGGACTTCCCTTCCTTCACTCTCCCAGATAGCTTCTAGGGCTGCAGTCCATAGGTGACATCTCCAGCTCACCAAGAAAGGCCAAACCAGAAAGAGGGAAGTCAGGGCATATGAGTGGGCTGGGGTCGCTCGAGAGGCCAGAACCTTTCTTCTGCAGTAGCTTCTGCTTGTTGGGATTTGGAGATTCCAAAGTTTTGCTTCATTTCAGTCCTGCTGCCCTTCCAGTATCCCAAAGATCACAGATATGTCTCTGCACAGATATGGTACGCCAGGCCACCTGCCTTCCCAGGTGGGAAAATAACCATGGGACCATTCTGGAGCCTCGGATTCCCTGAAACTAGTTCTCAAAGGAAAGCTGTTGAAAGCTAGTGAAGCCCAGAGTTGATTTATGGATTCGTTTTCGGTATCCGGTACGGTTATTTTGTGAAATGATAGCAGTATCAATTCCAGAAGATTTTCTCTTTTCTGAATCCTAGGGCTAGATGCATAAATGGAGCCTCAGAGAGAGTAACAGCACTTCACGATTCATCGATTTGATTGGTCTGGGCCTCCCCATGGATATAACTGACCAACACAGAGGCTGGGATCTTTGAGGGTGGGTTTTGAGGGTTGGGGTCTTTGTTGCCTGGTTCATGAATCTCATTTCTCCAGGTGAGAGCTGCCTGTGAAGTAGGCCACCACTCCAAAGAGTCAAAGGCTCGAGACAGGGTCACTGGGAATCTATTCACTGTCGCCGTGGGGGAAACTCACAGCCACTATGAGGAATGGATTTGGGAGCCTCCTTCCAAGTGCATTTCCTGTCCCATTCTAGTCAGGTCTCAAGACAGGAAAGGAAGGACTATGTTCAGGATTGAAAATGACAGCAAGACTGAGTGAGCAGGTTCAGAGGTGGATGAGTGAGAGTGGGAGGTAAGGAGAGAGAGGAAAGAGAGAAGAGGAGATGAGGGAAGAAGAGATAGAGACACAAAGGAGATAAGAGGAGGGAGAAAAAATCCTATTAATTCAGAATGAGCCTGTCAAGAAAAAGCAAGTTTTGATTTAGAACACAATTGAATTATCTGCCAGTCCTGGCATTAGCTTGAGACTCGGATTCTTTGTGATGGAGTTTGGCAGGGGAGTTTCGTGTTTTGATTTGCCTTTTAAAAAGACAGCTCAGGCCTCAGGATGCATACAGGGTTGTTGAGGAACTGGCCAGAAGTAGGAGGTCAGTTGGAAGTGGCTTCGGTCATCTAAGCAAGAAATGATGGTGGTTTTGCCCAAGGTAGAAAAGGAAAGAAATGGATGAATGGGGGTTTCGTTTGAGTACAGCAGGCAAGACTTGGCCATGGAGGGACTGTGGGGAGGGAAGGGCTAAGAGATGGTCCCCAGATCATGGATGGAAGTGTCATTTCCTGAGAGTGGCAGATTGAAGGACTGAGGAAGACAGAGATGCTTCCCTCCTGACCCTGGAAGTCTACAGGGTTTCCTCAAAGGCAGCTGGAATTGCACCCATTCCTGCAGAGTGTAATATAGACGGTGCACTGCTCTCTGGCCACCACACCCAGCTGCTAGCAGGTGTGGGCTGAGTGACATTGAAGTGCACCATCCTGCCAACGCCAGGGCTTCACATCCTGCCAACAAAGAAGCCCACAAATTATCGACATGGCTGGAGAAGCTGAATGAGACTGACCCTTGGAAAGATACATTAATATCCCTGTGGTGGCCTCCAGACACTTGGGAGAAAAATCCTGAATCATTGGAAGGGCCTATTATGGGACCATGATTTTGATCAATTATTTGCATAACTTACTTTTTAAAACGTGGGCAGCCACATCCTATTGACCAACCTGTTGCTTACCCTGTTGCATCCTAGAGTCAAAATTCCAAATTCAGAAGTGGCATCAGAGGCCACTCAATCCACATACCTCTCCACCATATCCCCTTGAAGCATCCTACCAGGGATGGCCATTCTCATCCAGTCTCTCCAGGCTCACACATGCGCTCCGGGCAACATGACCTAACCACAGCACAAAATAATTATCTAGTGCATGCATTCCAAATGCTGTAACCACAGCTCATGGGAAATACACGTTCTTGCCATCCCACCACATGCAACTCCCCTGAGACAATGTTCACCCTTGCTGTGTGTATTGCACTCTAGTATTTTCTAGTCTGTTTCAATGCAAAGATTGGTATTTCAACCAGTTTTTTTATTTGTGTTTTGTTTTTAAGCAAACATAGAAAATTTTGTTTTTGCTCTTTTGTTTCTTGGGGAATGACTATATCACACAGAAGAGTTGTCAATGTCATTGCCACTATGCCTTGGAGGCTACTCTCAATGATATAGAATTGTAATAAAACACTGTGGCTACAGTTGCTTTATGCTGGTTGTTGACACTATATTGGAGGAAAAGTTTCTTAAAATAAAAAGGATAAAAACAAAAAGTCATGTCAATACTTGGTCAGGACAACCTCTTGATTTCCTAATTGTTTCATTCTTGATGCAAAGCAGTCATCTTTATAAAGAAAAGAGTTTTATGACTCTCCAAGTTCCCCTGCACTGATGGCCACCGAAGGGAACAGAGCCAATTGTTGTGAGGATGCAGGAGAGGCAGAGAGAATTAGGGACCCCTGGGAGAGTCACCTTGTCTTTGTATCAACTTGAAATCACACCCCAATAAAGCTGGAAAACTTCTTAACTAAAATAAATAAAAGGAAAGAAAGAACAGAGCAAGCGAGGGAGGGAGGAACTAAGAAAGGATGGAAAAGAGAAAAAAAAAAAAGAAACTAAATCAAAATCTCATCCCCTAGAGAAAACCATTAATAACATTGTGGTGTATATCTGTCAGTTAATTCCTCAAATTGCTTCCGATCTCAGGCACACAAGGTTTTCAAGATTGTTTCTTGTTCTTTGAGCTCAATAAGATTCTCCTCGCCTTCTCTCTGGCCTAAGGGGCTTCCCTGGAATTCTGGTTTTACAGCCTTTTTGCAAAGGTGCTTGTTCTCATTATGACTCCTTATGGCACACACAGACATTTAAAGCCTCTCTGCCTCGCTTCCAGCTCAGCCTTGGTCAACTAATTGCTGTAGCGCACACAGAGCACAACTACCCGACCACCAATAACTCCTATTCAGAACGTAGAGCGTAATTAACTGACCACTAAGTTCTGCTTTTGTTTTTGTTTCATAGGCTTCTAGAATTCAGAATTTCCTAAGGGTAGTATTGGATGCACGTTAATGTTATGCCCCCCAAGACCTATAGCAATATCAGGCACATAGTAGGCCTCACTAAATGTTTGTGGAATTGAACCGAAGAATGTTAAGTTCATTACTGGGTCTATCTCAAAAACATTCTGGGACCACTTATTGATGACTTGAAACCCAGGCAATAGGGCTTTCAGAATGCAAGAGTCAAGCTAGAGTGAATAATGCCCCTCTCCAAATAAATAAATAAATAGAGGAGGGTCCAATCCTGTCTATTTGGTTGACCACTAAAAAAGCCATTATACTTCCTGAAGGGACATCCCAAATTCTCTGATCACAAGATGGCAGAAGACCCCTGCATGCCCTGCAGAGAAACAGTGGTGGGCATATTCACATCCTAACTCTCTTGGAATCTGGCGTGTCAGCAGGGAATTGGAAAGAGATTCTCACACAACTGCCCTTGTTCTATAAACATTGTCTAGGAGTTTGTCTTCCTTCTTGCAACAGAAGACAGAACACTCTCCTAGTTTACATCTTGTCTTTAGTCTCCTTCAGCCTGCGATAGCCTTTGTGTCTTTTAGCTTGGATTTCCAGGCAATTCCATTTGTTTTGGGCTTCAGGGGCATATCTGCTGTTGGATCAATTCCAAGGGAAGTCATTAGTACTTCTCCAGGTGAATGTTGCTTCTAATTGCAAAAATTGGCAGTGAGGGACCTGGTTATTAGTTACTAGTATATCCTGCCCCATGGAATCTTTCTATAATTGATTAAAGGAAATGCAAGATCTTTTCAAGATGTGTGTGTGTGTGTGTGTGTGTTTTCCAAATGATTGCTATCACTCATTCTAGAGATTTTTGCAGGAGTAGCAGATTCTGTTGGGAGATATGTCATTGGATGTCTTCCATGTGCTAGAAGCTAGTACCTGCTAGTCCTTCCCAGAAGGTCACCCTCAGGGGCATCAGGAGCCCCCTTTGTCTTAGTGCACGGGGGCAGGAAGTGGGGAGAGAGCCTAAGTCAATGTCTATTAAGTATGGCAGTAAAATCATTGCAGCTGCCTTGCCCCACAATCGGGATAGTCTGAGGTATAACCTGTACCAGGTTTAAAGCCAAGCTGCAGGCCTCTGATTTTACCTACCCTTGCTTGGTCTTCCCTTCTCATCCCATTTCCTCACTCTCCTGTCAATATTCCTCATGAACCCCTCACATGAATTCTCATCTTAAAATGTCCTTCTGAGAATCCAGCCTGACATGACAGGCCATATGGAATACCCAAAAACTCGGTGGTGACCTGCAGACTGTATTCCACCACCTGCATATTTTGTTGGTCACTGGGGATCAGCTGGCTGCTATGATTTGGATGGAATTTATCCCCCAAGGGTTCATGTGTTAGAAGCTTGTTTCCCAGTGTGGTGATGTTAAGAGGTGGTAGGACCTTTTAAGAGGGGGAGCCTAGTAGAAAGTTCTTAGGTCTTTGGGGGTGTGTCTTCACAAGGATTAAGGTAGCTCTCATGGGACCCCTGAGTTTTTATATGAGGGTTATTCTAAAAGAACAAGTCTGGTCATTCTCCTGCCTCTTTGGCTTCCCATTTGGTAATATGATCTCTCTCTCTTTTGCACATACTCTTGCCACAGTGATTCTGTCCGCTATGAGGACTTTGCCAGAGCTGAGCTTGTGCCAGTGTTATGTTCTTGAAGCAACAGAACCATGACCTAAATCAACATCTTTTCTTTATGAAGTTACCTAGCTTTAGGTATTTTGTTATAGTAACAGAAAATGGTTACTAATGGTTTTACATTTTATTTAAATTGTTTTTTTCTATTATCATTCATTAATATTATTTGTTGAAATAAAGGATTCAGAACATAGAGTACAGATTTGAGAGATACATGAGGAAAACAGGCAAGTTTTCCTGCCCCTGAAATTCAGAAAGTATCCTCAGGCAAGGAGTGGTTAAGTGAGGCAGAGGGAAAGCAGTAAAAGAGAGAGGTCATGGACCTCAGATGGGGGATCCAGACCCAAATATAAATAGTTATGACTGACAGCAGTGGAGGCAGCACCCAGCACAGGCTGTCCCCCAATGGGGGTGATGACCTAATAGTCCTCTGGGAGTTGAGGCAGAGCTTGCCATCTAACCAGGGAGCACATCCTGCCTGAATGATACTGAGGATCAGTGCTGGCTGGTCTTTCCTGGGCCTCTAGGGTGCCCCCAGTGGCGGACAGTGGAACTGACATCTGGCAGAACCCCCTGACTTTGTTGTTCCTATCTGACTTGCCCCGTGGCCACCCCTCTATTTTCAAGAACACTCACAGACCCTGTTCGGTGACATCCTGTTTACCTGGAGGAGTGATGGGGAAGGAAAGCACAGCTTCTGCCATGGGAGGGCAGAACGGGAAAAGCCCAAGCTCTCCTCCCTCCCCCACTGTGAGCCTGGTACCCCACTCCTCTCACCACCACCCTTCCTTCCTATAGCTGCAGAGTCCTTCCATCTGATGGCCAACGCCAACCTGATCCTTGGTCAGCTCTGCTTAGGAAATAAGTCCACCTACAAACATCTCAACAAGTGACCTTTTCTACCCAGAAAAATCTGGGTGTTTTTTTTTTTTTCATTTCTTAGCACAAGACTAACCAGTTGCTCATGGGGGAACCTGGGTGTGGGAGGCCTTGACACCTGGTGCATGATGGAATGCAACCCTGCACACCTGGTCTCTGCACATTTGAGGGAGGGTTGGAAGAAATCCAGTCTTTGCTAGAGATTCCATGCTGTTGGGAGAAGGTATTTTAAAACCTATCGACAGGGAGAGCAAACTACAGCCAGGCTTCCGGTGTAACTGGAAAGGAAGCTGTCCTTACTCACATCAGCCCAGATGGGGAGGTTCCGTCATTTTGTGGGTTGAACAATGCTCATATCTGGCCCGTGTCCCAACATGATTAGGGGGTGTGGTCTTGTTTTCATTTTTGATCCATCATTCTTACAGAGTGGGCTTGTTTGTTGTTGATGGTCCATGGAAGTCTTCATATTGAGAGAAGAGCATCAAGACCTACCTGCGAGCCAAAGCCTGGTGGGCAGCACCTGTCCATCTCAGGAGGAAGGGGCTCTTTTCCTCTCTCTCTTCAGCGCCTGTTTCCTGGGAGTCCCAGACTAGCTAGGAGGCAGGAAGCACTCTTTCTTTGCAGAGATGGAAGATTTCTCCCAGGGAATTTTTCCTAGAAGGCACATCTGGTACCCACACACAGGGTGAATTCTTTTTGGAAAGTAGTTTGGAATATCAACCAAGAGCATTTCAATTGGAACAACACAGAGATGAGCATGGCCCCTGTGCAAAGATGACACACAAATTCGTGAAACATTCCATGTTTTATCAAACAAACAACAACAACAAAAATAAACCCTTGATCCATTAAATCCACCCCTGGGAATGTCTCCTAAGGAAATTTCCAAAATACCTTAAAGGGCCATATGCACAAAGATGTTCACTGTGGAACTGTTTAAAAAAAAATTTTAAGTTGGTAAATTAAATTCCCAATCACTAATTAGGGAATTAGATATGTACATTGTTGTGCAAAATGGGACTGAGTGTTATTAGGAGACAATTGTCAAGCTCATGAAAAGTGCCCATCATCTTACATAGACACTTGGTTGATTTTTTTAACAGAACAGTAACTTTACCAAATCAAATTAATTCATTCTTTTGTAAATACCCAGCACCTAAGGGATTGTGTCATGATTTTTTAAATGTATAAATCAAATGTGTAATGGTAGTGCAAGTCAACCCAATTTCTGTGAGCCTGCTGGTAGGAAGCGGGCTGATAAAGGGAATTTTGATTATTCCTACTGCTTCTAGAATGAACAACATGAATGTACTACCTCTCACTCCTCTACTGATTTCTCTGGTTCCCTGAGTCTGAAGACAGCACACAGTTCAGTGTTGAATAAGACTCAATTTTCTCATCTGAGAACAGGGATAGCACCAACCTCACTGGATCCTGGTGAGGAATTGTGCTAGGCAACTTTCAGTCACTATAATAAAATATCCGAGAAAAATCACCTTATAAAGACAAAAATCTTGTTTTGGTTCATAGCTTTAGAGGTCCTAATTCATGATTGGCTGGCCCCATTGCTTTTGGGCCTACGGTAAGGGAGTCAATTGTGGCAGGAATATGTGGAGGAACAAAACGACTTACCTCATGGCTAGAAAGCAAAAGATAATGAAGAAGGGACTGGGGTTCCAGTATCCCCTTTGAGGACATTCCCCCATGATCTAAAGACCCCCGCCCCCGCACTTGGACCCATCTCTCAAAGATTCCATCACCTCCCAATAGCACCACCCAGGGGACCTTTAACATGTGGCCCTGTGGGGAACATTCAAGATTCACACCATAGCAAGGATACATAAAACATGGGGACTTGACACAGCTCGGTCAACTGGGCATCCCATCATAACTCCATCAGAGGAAAAAGGCCTTCTGCTGTGACTCCCAGGAGGGAAGGAGACCTGTGGTCATGCACCAGGCAAGGCGGTCTGGGACAGTTGGTTGAAAAGTGTTTACTACTTGAAAACTCCTCTGACTATTGCTTGGGCCCGCTCAAATATCCTCAATTGCTTGACTAAGCCCAAAGCTGGAAATGAGCCGTGGCTTTGTTAGGGGCCCAGGCTCTCAGCACTTCAGACCAATGATGTCATTTTAATTTATCCAATAAAGCACAATTTTCTCATTCAATCCAGCTATCACCTGCTTTGTATATTAAGTTCCAATACATACTGGGGTATATTTCTAGCCCCTTTATTCTGTTCTAGCATTCCTTTCCTATTGCCATACTGTTCTGACAATAGGAGCCTTGAAGTGTGTTTGACCATCAACAAGGTGAGTGCAATCTGACTATTCTTCATTTTCAGATTATTTAAACTCATCTCTCATGATCATAACTCCCATCTCTCCATCCCCTTAACGTCCTTCTTTATGAACTTGAAGCTCCTTGTGCTGTACAGATTAGCCTCGGCAGGCCTGGAATTGGCCTGAGCTATTTTACTGAAATAAGAGATGAATCTTTCTGGCATGGTCCCCAGTCAGCGTATGAAATGTTCTGACTAATAAATGTTGCTTTGTAACCATGATCCACAGATGTCCCTTCTGCTTCATGTTTCATAGATCAAATCAAATTATGTGGTCATGTTGACTCCAAAAGGGTGGAATGTAATCCCCTGGGGGAGGGCAATGGGGGGGCTGGGGAGTACTAATACACTTGTTGTCTCAGTCCTGAGGCTGCCATAACAAAATGCTACAGACTAGGTGGCTTAAACAACAGAAATGTATTTTCTCACAGTTCTAGAGTCCAAGAGGAAGTTGTCGGGTTTATTGGTTTATGATGAGGCCTCTCTTCCTGGCTTGATGACAGCTACCTTCTCCCTGTGACCTAGATGGCCTTTCCTCTGCATCCGTATGCAGAAAGATTTCTCTTTTCTCCTCCTCTTCTAATAGAGACACCAATCCTATCAGATCAGGGGGTCCCTGAGGACCTCATTTAACCTTAATCACCCACTAAAAGCCCTATTCCAATCATAGTCACATAATAGGTTAAGGAGCTGGCCTATAGAGGGGTGTGATTTAGCTTGAATCACCTGTAGAGGGTGCTATGGGGCATTGCCCAGACCACCCTGCAGGACTGGGACCCTGGCCAGAGGGAAAGCTTCATCAAATGCATTGCCTCACTCCTGGGGTCTCTTGCTTCCCCTGAGACAACCCCAATGCTCACAAGCCGGATGGGCTGAGGTCTCGGTGGCAGCTGCATCGAAGCCCAGCCCCTCCCCCTGCTCACTGCTGCTTCCCTCCCACTTCTCATCACCAAGGCTGATCCTAATAAACACTCAGTAAGTTTTCCACGAGCTAATCTCCAACTCGGAGTCTAGCTCCTGGGAGCCCAGCCAAGTCCACTTGACACCAAGGCGACTAGCCATTTCTAACTCTGGGTACTTTTGTCCTGCCTGGGCTGCGTCTCACCTTTCTGGGAACCGGACTTCTCTTTCTGGGTGGAATTACCATAACTCGTATCTCTCCATCCCACAAGATGCACACATGTCAGTGCCTCTGACTGGGAACTTTATAACTACTAAACTATTTAGACCATGGAATTGCAAGCCTTGTACTATAACTTCAGCCTTTGTAAGGAACAATAACAAATTAGCGGTACAGTTTTTCTCCTCCTTTTCTTCCAGGCAAGGCCTGGGGAACCTGGGACCTATTGCAGCCCTCCTGTGCTATCCTTCAGAACAAGCAGTTGGCTCTGTCCCTGGGGTGACCTGGAAACCTGGGGCAGCCCATTCTCACATTTAGGTCTGGTTGATCATTGTACATGAAGGACCATAAACTCATGGCAAGTATCAAGTGGTTAAGTACATAGCAGCAATCTTAAAATCCAACATAATTGCCTGAGGTTTTCTGTCTTTGAGTAGGAGACTGATTTCTCCTACCCTCTGCCCCCTCAAAAAGAAAACTGTAAATTACATTGTGATTCATCTTTGAAATACTTGGAAACTTCAAGTATAATTGCTAAATAATGGGCTGGAATGTGCAATTAAAGTGCCAGATTTGCCTCTACCTTGCCCCCTCTGTTACCTTCTTGGGAGCCTGTGCAAAAAAAAAAAAAATGTTTTGAAGTATAGTGGGGGCAGAGGTGCCGGGCAGAGAATAGAATGGGGAGGAGAAAAGTAAAGAGAAGAAAGATTACCTTAAAGAGATTGTCACCTGTCACATAGACAGATGTATAGAGGGCTATGCCAGGAAGGGTAAAAACTGAGCCTCCTGCTATATCTGACTCCATCTGGTCAGGTTTTGTTTAGTATTTTCTCACATGAATCTAAGATCCAAGAATTGGATGGATTTTGAGAATGTCACCTGGGAGGTAGGCTGGACTAGGGATCTCTGAGTCCCTCTTTGACTGCCCATGGAATAGGGAAACAGAAGATGGTCACTGTTCTGCCGTGTTCATGAAGATGGTATCTCCAAGGTCTGCTTCCTGGGGTAACTCAGAGACACAGTGAAATCTGATGCCCCAGAGCACTGCCCAGAACTCTCAGGACTAGAATAGATCTCCCCTGAAATACTGCCTGTTGGGTTTATCATTGAAATGTGTTATGCACCTGTCTGAAGTCAGAAGATTCACTGTATCTTGGAAGACCAAAGAGGAGTAATGACTGACAGTTACTGAGCTGACCTGTGCCCAACGTGCAGTTCTAAACTTTTGGTCATATTAAGCCACTTAATCCTCAGCACAACCCTGCAGATGAGAAAACTGAGGCATAGAGAAGTTATGTAACTTGCCAGAGTTTGCACCAACGATAAGAGTATTTTATCAGGAGAGAAACCATTAAGCTTGAATGCACAAAGCCTTGTTTCCAAGCTCACAGACCTCTCTGCTGTGGCTTTAAGGACTTTTTTTGTGTGTGTTTTTTATTTGTTTATGTATTTTAATGTAATAGTTGTTTGCAAGCTATTTTATCTCCTTTGAGTGCACAATCACCCCTTCTAAACTACAAATAGCCAAGGAGAGCTTGGAGGTCACCAGCCTTTCACAATTCAGTATGAATTCATGACCTAGCTCACTGCCTGCAACCAACAATCTTTCTCTTGATGCCAGGTCTTGGGGAAGAGATGTGAATTTTGAAGTCGGGGACATATCTATTTGGGGAGAGATTACCGTGAAATGGGACTTGGCAAGGCTCTGAGAATCAAGGCTCTGGACTGCTGAGGCCATGCAGAAGTGCTGGGCGGCTGCAGAAAGAAGACCTGTTACTGCTGAGACGCATCCCAAGAAGGAGCGGGAGAGCAACAGAGAAAGCCTGTCTGCTTTACAAATGTTCAGGGAGCACCAGCCGCTGAAAGCCATCTCACAGTCAACCTCTGCACCTCCCCTGGTTGCTCCAGGCTGCTCTATGCTTCCATCTCATGTTCCATGACCTGGAGATTTGTTTGTATTAGGACTGGCAACCAAGGTTCAGTTATGCTCATACCTGTCTCTGCAGAGGATGCCGCCTTAACAAGTTTCTTATGGATGGATAGGTGGCCACATTCTGCACTGAGCTTCTACTCTGCTTCTCATGCCTGGCTCCCTCCACCTCTTAGTCCATACTGATTGGACCAGGCACCTGTGGCTGGTGCTATCCATGACCCTCTGCCTATTTTCAACTACATGAATTCTCAGCAGTTGCAACAGTCTCTAGCTCATGTACCTTCCTACCAATGGCACTGCCTTTTCTGTCTGTCTAAGGACTTCTTCAGGCACAAGGAGTTTGGTCGGATCATTGGATGTCTGTGGGGGAGGGAGGAGGCTGAATGGCCCTGAGGTCAACCACCAACCAGTTAGAGCCAGGAGCTGGTAGACAAAGGTTCCAGCCTCGCTCTCCTCGGGGGGAAAATTCTAAGGCAGCTTTCCCCCACTATGGCCTAAGGTCCCAGGGAGATGGGGTCCTGGGTGCTCATCAAGAGAAACTGCTTCTTAGCATTCTTTCATTAGATTTCCTCCTTTCTTGGCTTCTCTCATTGTTCCAGAAAATCCTGAGATAAGGGTTTGGGTGCAGTTGGTTTATTTTGGGGGAAGCAAGGGATAACAAAGAGGAAGACCCCCAAGGGACGCATTTGTGAGCAAGTTCCTTCCAGGTGTATCCCAGAGAGAGAGATGGGGAAGCTGGGAGATTAATCTAACCACTCCCTTCCCAGGTTGGTTGAGAGGCCATAGATGGGAGTGTCCTATTCCTGGTACTTCCCAATCATGCTCTTTCCCTGGTGAAACCTTTCAGGCAGGAAGAGTCAGAGAGCAGAAACTGTCTGCAGTAACCTCCAGGGTGGGCCTGCAGGGTATGGTGGGTGCCAGCAGAGTCTGATACACCCATGAGTTTATGAGGCCTTGAAACCAAAGCAAAGCAGATACCTGGAGATCAGAGACATTTCTTCATAACATCAACCCCACGCTCTATATTTTACTTCAAATAGTCCCATTTTTATCTCTAAATGTAGGCAGCAAAAATTTGTCCTGCATTCTTGGGCCTCTAGAAATGGAATAATTCCCTGCTCAGCTGATAAATATGCCCACTTAGCTCTACATTTCTTACAGTTTACAGGGGATCTGCGTCTTTGTTAGGTTGAAGGAAGGAAGGGGGTGGGTAGGGGACAAATGGAATACTTATTCCGGCATTAAAGATTATGATTGCGGGATATTGTACCATATCTTTTTCTGGTGAATTATTAATAAAGCCTGTTTTTGTTTAATGCCTGCTAATAATTTCTAAAAACAGATCTACAACTTCAGCTGTAAATGCATGTCCATGAATCACTCGACTGAAAACCCAATTGTATGGTTAGCAAAAAGCCTCTGACGGTGAAACAGCCCTCATCTTTCAACCTTCTCCTCTGGAATCCCTACAGAATAGCAGGCAGGTCAGCATCGGACCTGGGAGGCAGGAGGGAGGGAAAGGTGAAATAAAGCTGTCCGGGTCTTCAACAACCTTGTTCAAGGAATAGCAAAGAGAATGAAAACCGGGCCTTAGGGCACTGAAAAAGGACTTTCTTCCTGCTGACTTTGAGTCGGGAAGGGAAAGGCAGCCCTACACGGCCTCCCTCAAGCGTCATTAGATGCCTGCCTTTTGCCTCCTACCAACCACATAGCACAGATATTAGGATCTCTAATTAGCATGGTAGAAAACAGATTCAAGGGCTGTAGCTCAGTGGCAGAGTGCTTGCCTAGCATGTGTGAGGTACTGGGTTTCAATCCTCAGCACCACATAAAAATTTTTTAAAAAAAGGCATTCTGTCCTTCTATAACTACAAAAAAAAATTTAAAAAATAAAACAGATTTAAAGAAGCGTGATACCTGGCAACGCTAGGGTTTGAACACAGCTCAATATGTTGCTAAAACCTTGGTCCCCCAAGGACCCTTTACTACCGATCAAATGACTTTAAAGTTCATATGGGCTATATTTCCATGATGGAAAGGAATAAAAAAAAAATACATGACACCCTGTTCTATAGGAGGGAATCTTGGGGGTAGAGACAAAGCAATTGGCAATGTCTACTTTGAAAACCCCTTCAATTCTGATATCTGCCTCTTTAATTAAAGATCACTAACTTTCTGCTCAGGTCACTGACCTCATCCCAAAGGTGATTGGATTAGATTGCTCTCACATGTAATCATTCGTTCAGTGGATATTGGCTTAGTGACCACAGTGGCCAGATCCTACTGTGTCAGTCACTGAGGGCCCAGTGGGGATCCAAGCCTTGCTCACAGTCCACTGTAGGGATAAGCATGAATCAGATATAAAATTGCTGGTTTCTATAATGCCTTGAGAGTTCATCTCAGGGAGTGAGACTCCCTGGAAGTGATGGTTGATCAGACAGTGAAGTCAGACTAACAAGGCAAGAGAAGAAGGAAGAACATTTCATGCAGAGGACCCAGCAAGGGCAAAGGTCCAGTGGTCTGCAGATGCAGAATGAAGACTCACGGGCTGCAGTGGGAAGAGCTGCATGGCAGGAGGGGGCTGGAGAAGGTGGAGGCCAGGCCTTTAAGGTCTCCAAGCCCATATTAAGGAGAGCAGAAGGAAGACAAGTGATAAAGCCTGAGGTGGAACATAATTCAGTTTGCATTCCTCTAATTGCAATGTGAAAACTATCACAGAGAGAATTGGAAGGGAGCCAGGCAGGACACAAGCTCACTAGCCCAGAAGTGGAAGCAAGCATCTAGGCCAAGATAAGAGCAGCTCAGGCTTATGTGTGTGGGTGATGGAGACAGAGAGCTAGCATCAACACAAGGAAGATTTAGGAGATCAAATCCTACAATCTCAGGGGTGGATTGGACGATGTCAGAGTTTCAGAAAGCGAGAAAAAAGTATCAAGGGTGTCTCTGACCTTTGCCACTGGATAACTAACATGCAATTCACTGAGACAGAAGAAAAGTCCAGCTATGGCTTTGGTGGGGGATGGGGGAATCAAATGTCCAGTTTGGGCTCTGAAATGCCTTTCAGATTTCCAAGGGCAAATTTCAAATAGGCAGGTGGAAAGATCTATGCTACACAAAACAGGGCGTACCATCCCCTTAGCAATGGAACTTAATGCTGTGTTTCTGAATGGGTACTAGGAGGAGAGGACGTTTTGAAGGACCTATGTCCTTCTCAGGCCAAATGGCCCCAAACTTTCAGAAAAGGCATCCCCAGAAAAGTAGGAGAGATCACAGAAGCAGGAAATGTTGTGGATTCCAAAGCAATATGTGTAGATGGTACAGATGGAGGTGGAAGTGGTCAACCACGTTCAGTGCTGTTGAAGGGTCAGTGTGTTGAGAATTGAGAATGGGTCCCCTGGACTTTCTCCTGAGCAATGTGGAGTTCAGGAGAACAGTTTGTCCTGTGGAGGGGAGAAGCCAGATGGAAACGGACTGAGGTACCAGTGGGAGGGAGGAATGGGGATGGTGACCGTAGGCCTCACTTCCAATTGGTTTGATCATAAAGGAAGAAAATGGAAGGGAAGAGGAGTGTGGAAGGTGAAGCATTGGGTTTAAATGAAAGAACTATGATAGGGTTTCAAAACTCCTGGAACGCCCCCAGTGAAATGCCCTGGAGAGAGACGGGGGCCCCCAGCCCCATGATAGCCCCAACACCAGTGGATACCATCTGTCTGTGTGCTTCCCTCCCACAGGGAGTCCTCTGGCACTTGGACTGTTCACTTTTCTGTGTTGTGCACAAGGACTCGCAGAGGGGAGGGAGGGAGGGTGTCTAAGGGATGGCACTCAAGGTTAGTGGGGCAAGAGCGGGTGGGTAAGGGCCTCCAGTTCTGCATCCTCCAGTACGCTGATCCTAAGTTGGGCCCCACACAGCCTTCCAGAGGGCTCCCAAGGACTTGGACTCCCACCTGCCCCTAGTTTTATGTAGCTCATGAATTACTCATCATCTCTTCCCTGTCTGATCTCCCTTCCTTTCTGGCTGGGATTGCCAAACAAGTGAATGTGCTCGTTCAAGCCCATGTCTCGGGTTCTTCTTTAGGGGGAACGCAAATCAAGGTGTGGAAGGTAAATTTTTTAGGTAGGCAGGAGGGTCAGAACACCAGCTAGAAGAAGAGGGATCGTTTTCAGAAAGCAAGAGAGGGGATGCCAGCTTCTCTGGCATCAAGAGGTTAGGTGAGTCCTCTCTGAGGTACTCTCTAATGGAAGCAACCAGGCCGTCCACTGGAAAAGGAGTGCAGGAGGTCAGAAACACGGAGCTCCTAAAAAAGGGTGAAATAATGAGTGTGAGGGTGAGCCGACCTGAGAACCCGGGTTTCCAGGAATGCTGAGTCCATCTGAGGTAGTGACCCAGGGTCTGTGATGAAAGTTCTATAACTTTCCCCGGCAGCGCTCTGTTCTCTGTCAGTAGGAAGAAAAAAAAAAAAAAGTGAGCCATTGGTTTCACTCAGGAAGACAAATGGATGGTGACAATGGAGTCACTGAAGTTGTGAGTCTCTGCTGGAGGACAAGGAGAGAAAGGAGAGACATTGTGGATGAAGGCAGAGTTGGAAAAGCTTTTCTGTAAAGGGCTTGGTAGTAAACGTTTGAGGGCCACACAGACTGTCACAACTACTAGATCTGTTATCATAGCAAGAAATCGGCTAAAGGCAGGTCACAGAGGGCAAGGATGTGTGCCAATAAAATATGATTTACGAAAATAGTGGTTGTTGTCGAGCCCTGGATTAAGATACACGGGAGGGTTTGATTTGGTGACTTTGGCAGGGATGGGGGCGCGGTGAGGACAATGTCTTGGGTGTAGCTGGGAGGTGATGGAGAGAAGTGAAGAAGATCCTTGCTGACAGGGAGGTTGGGAGGCTGAGAGACCTGGGAGCTGAGGTCATCCTTGGGGATGTGGATATTCCCACCATGATCAAGAATGATACTTCAGGCAGGAGGGAGAGTGTCGTCCAGGGTGCTAAAACCTTGGATGAATGAGGGTAGGGTCTGGAAGGTCTGTAGATGATAGCACAGAGGGATGGATGGATACATGAGCACCACAAGGAAGTACTGTTTGTTATCAGGGAAGGCAGTAATCATCTAGAAGTTTCCAGAGAACACTAAAGAGTAGAGGCTGTGTTTGGGGCAAGTGAGCGCCTGACCTGGTGGCCAATGGATTTGTCCATTGTGGCTTCAGAGCTACATGTTCTATAGAGACTGATATTATTTGTCTCCTCAGAAACACAAAGAAGCCACTGTCACAAAAACATTTATGTATGTCTCCATTATCAATTAGGTTAAACTTCCAGGAGCCTATACTGACTGCCCCTCCCCTGGCCCTAGAGTTCACCACTACCCAGCAAGATCCCAAACTCCTTAGCAAGCTGTGGAAATCCATCGCCACCCATCTGCAACCTACTCTCCTAATTCATTTCCTATGATGCTTCAGCAGACAAAAACATAATGGTCACCCACACGCACCCCACAAATGCTCACATCTGCCTTTGTGCCTTTGACTTAAAGATTCTTTCTCTTCACTTCCAACTATCAACATCTGATCCATCCTCCAGGGCCAGCTGGAACACTGTGCCCAGGCTGAACTTTTGCAGGGCACCTCAGCACAAGGAGATCTTACCCCATCTCATGCTGCCAGAACAGGATTGGAGTGAGATTGCAGCCCACGTGGGTTAAACACGAGGAGTCCCTTAAAATCTGACATTTTCAAACTTCTTTTTTGTCATAGAGCCAGGGACAGCAATGTACAGAGGGGACAGTCAGCACTTGTTCCCTGCCCAACATTCCACCTGGCCCTGCAGATGACCTTCAGCAATGCTCTGTCATTATCTGTTCAACCCTCTGGGGTTCTCCAGACCCCACACTCACAATCCCGTATGGTTCCTCTCAACTACACAAACCTTTCCTTAAAAGAAATGCTAGTAATTATAACTTTTCCCTCCACCTTTCTCCCTATGAGCTAAGGCAGCTCTGTATACCCTCAGTTCTCCATCTCAGCCCCAGCACGTCTCCCCTCTCCCACATGCTGCCCATCTTTCCTGCCCAACTATGACACACTAGCCCACCTTGTCACCTCCCTGGCCCCTCACACCGTACCCAATACCCAGAAGAGGCTTACAAAACAGTTGTAGAAGCCAACCGAGCTGCCCCCTTCAGCTGTCTCATCCTTACTTCCATAGGCATGGCTCACTCTGCCAGTTTGGGGCTGCCCTTCCATAGCTGATGGATGCCCAGCCATGGGAGCCAGAGAAATATGGCGCTGAGCCCAGCATGGTGGCCCAGCAGGGAGTTCAGGAAAACAGCTGTTATATATATGATGATATCACCAGGGCTTCTGGGGAAAGGGCCCTATCCAAGGTGGACGCCTCACTCCTGTTCTCTTGGGCTGCCCTAGAGAGCAGGAGCACCAAGCTTACCAGGCTCAGCCCAGGACTCTGCTGAGGTAGGAAGTGGCAAACACCCTGCCGCCCCAACTCCCCCCCCCCCACCCAGAGGCCACACCAAGGGCGTTGGGCCTTCAAAAGCACAGGACCAAGGAAGGTTAACAGTTCCACTGACAGGCAGTCCCTCCCATCAACCCTCAAGGGGCTCCTGGGGCAGATTTTGCCTTGGGGACCCAAAACTTTGTTGGGTGTGGACACAGCTCCGGGCAGGTCCAGCTCCCTTCTCTGGAACTGAAATCATCTGGAGGCACCCAGAGGGGCCAGCTCCCCCCATCAATTCTGCATCTTCCTGAAAATGTACTTTTAAACCCCTTAATTGCATTTCAGAGATAACCCTGCAAGCAAAGTGGCCGGAAGAGAAACCATAGAGAGAGTTTGGTGGTCAGGCTCTTTGTTTTAAATCAATCAAGCATCTGCGACTAATGCAGCTTTGGGCTGCTCCTCAGGAAGCATTAGCCCTATTAGCAGGGGCTGGCAGGAACACAAAATAAGATATTTATGGGCTGGGCACGTGTGCATTACTGAGGAGGCCAGGCTGGGAGTGGGGCCGGGAGGAGAATGGCATAGGTCAGCATGTTTGCGTGGCCCGCCTCAAGGTCCACGCCAAGCTGGTGACAGAGAGCCCCGAGTTACTTTGTCTTAGTGCCCCATATACCCTGGGACATTCACAGGATCTCTGCTTACACAGTTAGTGTGTGTTTGGGGGTACCTCTGCCTTTCAATTCCTAGCTCCAATCAAAGCTGGAAGACTAGGGAAATCGCCCCATCTCTTTGGGATCTGGGCTTCAGTGGTGACGTGACAGATCGGGAAAGATGTTCTCTGAAGTCCCTTCTCTGAGCTCTGAGCCTGCATGAGTGTGTGGTGGGGTGGAGAGAGATTGTGCTGCTTAAAACCACAAGTGTCTTCTCAGCAGGGAATCCTCTGACACAAAAGACCCCTGGGTGGGCTGGGTGTCTGGTGGGGGGTGCTGCTCAGAGGAGTCAGCAGAGGGTGACCTTGAGAGAGGAGCTGGAGGAGCTGGACAGGGAGGGGAGAAGACACGGCTGGTGAGAAACTGCTGGTTGAGGGCGGGAAACCCGATACTCCAAGTTGTCATGAGCGGACTTCAACCAGGCTTCACAGTCCAGAAATCGTTAGTAAAGATCCTGTGAGAAGCAACCGCCTGGGGCTTGTGGTGGCTTTGGGGACAGAAGCAAGCAGGAGCTGTGCTCAGTGACAGATAAAAACGAGGGTCACCAAGACAGAACAGAGAGCATCGAAATCAAGGACTCCCCTTGGAGCCAGGTCTCAAGCAGTGACCCGCAGGATGGGACCCAGCTGGGTGACTTCAGCTAACACCACGGTTCACATAAGCAACGAAAGATAAATGGAATTGCCCCCTCATTTCCAAATATTAGTGACTAACACTGTCATCTCATTTTGGGGGGTGATGAATGGAACCTGTATGTAGGCCATGGAGACGGATCCAGCTGGGTTGCCACTAACTTGTTTAGTGACCTTGTTTAGTTATTTTCTCAGGATCAGTTCCCAGGTAAATGGTAGAACAATTCTTCCCAGAAAAAAAATCTCTTCCCAGGCCTGCTGGGCCCATTAAATGAGGTAATGGATGTTTATCAGGAGCCTTGTCAGTCAACTACTGTGGCACAATGAACCACCTGAAAAACAACCACTTAAAACAATTTTTTTTTTCCTCCAGTTGCACAATTTGGGCTGGTTTTCAGCTGATGGTTCTTTTGCTGGTCTTGCCCATGAAGCTCATGGAGATTTAGTCCTCTGAGGCTCAGCTGGGCTTGGGTGGTCCAAATGGCCTCACTCACATGTCACATTTGGCAAGCTGATACTGAACACCTTGGTCAGAACCCTTTACGCGGCTGCTAGTTCCAAGCAGGCAAGGCTCAGCCTGTGGTACCTGTGAAGTCTCTGCTCACATCACGTTTGCTGACATCCCATTTGCTAAAGCGTGTAATGTGCTAAATTCAGAGCACACGAGGGAGTAGGTTACACACAGGCCTGGAACACAGGAGGTGTGTGTCAGTGGGGCATAGTTGGAACTATTCACCTCCAGCAATTGTCACCACGTTTGGGACACAGAGAATGCTCGGGAAATGTCACCACTCCATTCATTCACTTTTGTGTGCTGGCAACCATCTGCTCCCCTGGACAGGGTCAAAGGTCCTGGAGGTGTGTCTTTGCACAGTCTCACAGCTCAGCATGACCTGGCCCAGGGGACCCCAAATGGGCCACAAGCTCAGATATTCCTATTTATTGAAATACAGAAGGGAAGCAAGGTGCGATGGCGCACACCTGTAATCCCAGCAGCTCAGGAGGCTGAGGCAGGAGGGTCATGAGTTCAAAACCAGCCTCAGCAAAATTGAGGCACTAAGCAACTCAGTAAGACCCTGTCTCTAAATAAAATACCAATAGCAATAGAGCTGGGGATGTGGCTCAGTGGTCAGGTGCCTCTGAGCCCCAGAGCTCAATCCCTAGTACCCCATAAAAACAAATAAATACTGAAGGAAGATATCTGGAAGATACCTCCCCTCTTGTTATGGGTCCAGTCCAAACAAACATGCTCAGGGCCATAGCCACTCCCCTTCCCTGGGCCTCCAGGGTACCCCACTGGGCTTCAGAACTGGGACCAAAAATCAGCCTGTGTATAACAATGGACTCAGAGTTCCTACCTCCCCACCTCCCACCTCAGAGAAGACCAATGAGCTCAAGCTCCAGGCTAAGAGGACAGTGGGACAGGCTCAGGGATTTCTAGTCCTGGTGGCTCATTCTGGCCTGTTGCACCCTTGGGTGTGTTTTGACCATCTGGCGTGGATGAAGACCATAGATGTGGGGCCAACTAGGGGACTCTTGCCTCCCTCAGCCACCCTTCCAGCTCCCATCCATCCCAGATCCCCACACCTACCTCCAGGGCTTCCTCACACCTCCCCAAACTTCCCTCACCTGGGGCCCTCGTGGCTAAACACACCCTCTTCCCCAGAAGCTCCACCCTTCCTTGGCTAATGCCTCCTCCTTCTAGATCTCAGCACAAATGTCCCATTCTCGGGTCTCCTTTGTCCTCATCCCTCCGAGATGAGACTCGCCATCCAGTATCCACTGTTGAAGCACGCTCTCCTTTTCCTTCATGGTGTTTCTGGATTTATCATCACGTATTTACGTCATGCATGTGAACATCTGCTAAGCACGAGTTCCACCTCTCACTCCATGAGAGCTGACACTGTCCCTGCTTTGTTCATGGCTCTACCCAGCATTGAGAGGGTGCCAGGAATACACCAGGCACTTCATAGCATTGGAGGAGTCAATTCATGGATAGACTGGAGCTTGAGTCTTGATTGATGATTGATTGAATTCATCAATCTATTCACCATGAATGTTCCTGCTTGCAGCCTGGGAATCTGGAGAAGAGATAAAGGTAAGGGTGGCTATGAGGAGGGCCCAGACTCAGCCTAGAGGGTCTTGTGCCCTGCCCAGCATGGGAGAGCCCCAGTTCTCAGCCACCATCTTCTAGCTGCCACCCAGAGAAGACGTGGAAAGGGGCACCATTGGGAGCCCAGAATGCAGCGGGTCCTTTGGGAGCATCTTACTACCCAGGGGCTCAAGAAAAGAGGGCTACAGCCTAGGGAAGGAAAGAGGAGACGCAGTGACCAGGTAGCTCCGCCTGTGGTCCTCCCTGCAGCCCTCTCCCCCCACTCCTCAACTCAGTTCCTTCCTCCTTATCCAACAGACATGGGTCTGGGTGCAGGAGAAAGAAGAGAGCCACCCCTTTGCACCTGGCTCGTCTCTCCGGACATTGTCATTGTCCCCATTTAATCTAGCTCAACAGCTTATGGGTAGAGACTGGTCCTGGTCACTGATGGAGATGGGACAGGGACAGAGGCCACCATAGGCCTCTAGGCCAAGAGTCCATGCCCTCACTCTCCCCTTCTGGCCATCTTCCTTTCTGGCCCCTCTGAGTGAATTCTGGGGATACTCCCCCTAGGCAGCCAGAGAGCTCCAGATGGGGCTCCTGCTACAAGGTCCCCTGTTAGATTGTCACCTCCAGACTGTGGGGAGCTGACTCTTCCCTCATCCCTGGAGGCGCCAGGTGCCCTCTCCTCACATTGAAATCTCCTTCTCTTACTACTGGTTCTAAGTCAGCACTGTCCCCAAGAATTGGGCAGGGCCACCACACTCTCCAAGGCCCAGTTAGGAACTGTTCAAGAGGAGTGGGAACCAGGGCTGTCCCTGACAGTAGCTAGCCTTCCAGAGAATGAGGTCCTTGTCCACGAAACACATCCGGGAAGGGGACGTGTCCCTAGGAAGGGGCATTGCTTTTCTTCTAAAAGCAGAACAAACTAGTTCAACCCCCAGAGTGTCTCATCATAAAGCCCACTGAGGTTTTTGAAACCTAAGAACTAAGGACCAGAAGAGAGAAGGGCCTCTGTCCAGGGTCCTGGCAGCCTCATAGTCCTGTGGGTGGTCTCTGGGCCACCCTGCAACTCCTACCCTTCTTATAAGGAGGTTTAGTGAAACCTCAACCGAGATGGAAAACAGGAGGGTCCTAGAGGATGGAGAGACAAGGACAAGTCACTTGGGGCATGGTTGGGAGGGTCCAAGGGAGGGAGGTTGATCACAGCAAGGGGTTCCTTGCTCTGTCTCATCAGAATCCCAATATAGTACCTGGTACATCACGGTTCCCAGTAAACATGTCCTGTTCCCCTGTTTTTAGGTCTCTATAGCCTCACAGCCATTCACCCAATATATTTTTTATTCACTCATTTTTTCATTTATTCAGTCAGTGCTGGGGTGGGCACAGGCTGTCACCAAGTTCATCAGTGCAAAAGCCACCTCTGTTGGGGGTAGGGGAGAAAGGTAGCAACAGATGCCTGCGCTGGTGTGGGAAGGGCTGGGAGACTCCCTGTAGAGGTCACTAACCCTGATGGACAAGGGCTAGGTAGAGGATCAGGGAAGCTCCTGGGAGATGTGTGGAGGATACTTTAGGGGTAACCCCAGAAAAGAAGCATGGGAGCTGCCAGAGAGGTGGGCAGGTGCACAGAACCTTGCAAGTTATGTCAAAGAGTTTGGATGTGTCCTGAGACTCCTGAGGAGTCAGTGAAGGGATCTGAGCAAAGGAGTAATATGGCCAGATCTGAAATTTGTCACAACCAGGGACAATAGTGACATCAGGGTCAATAGTGTACATAAGACAGCCTAGAGCAGGTGTCTCCTGAAGATTTTAGCTCTTCTAGCAGAGCTCTTACCAGTTTTCTTACCAGCTCCCAACCCTAGGTTATAGGTCTCTGGTGGTTTCTGGGCTTCTGTCTCCCTAATGCCCTCTCCTGGCCCCATCAACATTTGGTTACCCCATGCCTCTGACTGGCATGTGCCAACTGTACCTATTTCAGGGGGTGGTAGCACCACGCACCCAGTGAGCAGCCCAAATATCTTCAACCTCTCTCTTCCTCATTTCTACTCCATTTTTCTCAAGTCCTATTGATTCTATCTCCTAAATTATCTCTTCTTTTTCCACCTCACCCCATCTTCTTCTTTGCCTCCTCTATTCTGGTCACCATCTTTTGTAAAAATTTCTATAAAGACCTCCATCCTAGGGTAGGCTAAATTTGCCCCAGTAAGCAACTTAAGGCTCAGTGACTTAAAAACCAAGGGTTATTTCTTACTCATTCCGCGTGTTCACCGTGAGTCAGATCTTTCTTGAACACATACATGATCACGCCTGATTGCTTATATCCTTCCTACGCCAAGACTAAATTCTGTGAAAAAGGACCATGTCTGTCTGATAATTTTAGCTCCCACACCTGGCTTGTTGCCTGGCATAAGGGAGTCAGTTAAAAAAAAAAAAAAACAGTTGTCAAGTGAGTGAGGGATGACATAGTTCACACTGTGACGTTCATCTTTGATAATAACTTATTATAAATACCCTCATCTTTGTTGGGATACCGGTGAAGGTGCATATAACAGAGATCCAAAATAATAGGGGCTCAGTTGAACTAAAGGAGTATCACCTGCTCATATAAAAGTCCAGCTGTATGAGACCCTGTTCCGCAGAGTCTTCAAAGCCTGGGCTCATTCCATCTCCCTGCTCTGCCATGCCGCATGATCAAAGATGGCTTCCCACACACACAGCTGTCCCACCAGCGGGAAGGGCAGGAAGGGAAAGAGGAGGGCAAACACCTTCCTGTTAAGTGGCATGACCCAAGCAGGGTGTAAAACGCTTCTCTTCATTTTAAACTGGCCAGGCCCTAGTCACGCGGCCACATCTAGCTGCCAGGAAGTAGGCTGGATGGCTAAAGATGGTCAGCCAAGGCAGACCACTGAAGATTTAGGACAAGAAAGTTGTCTGCTGCTTCCTTTTAATCTTATTTGCAGAATTGTGGCCTGCTCCATCAGGAGCCATGGACCAGGCGGGGAGGCAGCATATGCCAAATTCTAGTCCCTTCCTTTTTCATAAGCACCAGGGATCCATTTCTACCCAACAGAGACCTGTTGATGAAACGGCATGACAGCCAGCCTGAACAGCCCAGGGTCAATTCTATCCACAGAGGGAACTCAATTATATCAAGGGAAGACTGCCTGGGTGCCCCAGGCCACATGCCCCATTAGTCCCAAACCTTGCCAATATTACCTCCTGTATCTTGTGTCTCCTGCATCTTGTGCCTCAGCCTTCTACCGGCCAGGCAGCATGACTTCCCACCTGGACACAGGCTATTCTTCCACCTTCCTCCCCAAACCCACCACCCCTTCTGATTCATTCCCCACCTGCCTCCACCTCCACTTACCTGGTCTTGCCTCCTCCCAGTAATACAGTCTCCATTGCCTTCCCCTCTCCAAAGCTAGTAAACTCCTCACTTCAGCCCTCTTGGTCACTTCTATGATTGTCACTGCCCATCCCCCTGATGCATGCTTCAGTCCCCCTGGCAGCCAGGAGGAAGAGCAGAGGTTGAGGGGAAGAGGAGGGAGAGGAGGGAGAGGACATACCCTGTGAAGCCCAGAGGGAAAACTCTCGGGTGAGGGCTGGGAGGAGAGTGTCCTCTTACGGGGAAGGCTGCTGACTCCCTGAGCAACACGGAGGCAGGCCCTTTGCTAGCCTAAGCCTTCGTTTAGCTCCTCTGTGAAAAGGGGCAAGAAAGGGTCTGTGGAAGATCCCCATCTGACCAATATATTCCCTCCCTCCAAGACTGAACTTAGTGCTCCCTACTCCCCCAAAGGCCCTCCTGATTTTCCCACCTCATCTTAGCCCCAGCCCAAGGAGTGTCCTCGCCTGGGTTCCTGTGGTGCCCCAACATCACCTTGCTCTCTCTCTCTCTGCTGGATTTCCTATTTGCCTGGCTCATGTCCCACCTACCCTCATCACATGCCCTTCATTGCAAAATCCCACAAGAAGAGGCCACTTGTGACATCTCTGGATCCCTAGGTGTTGCTATATAGTAGGTGCTCAGTAAATCCGTGTAGGGTGCGTGGAGATGGTGCGTTGAGATGGTTTTTATTAGACAAGTCTATAAAGGAGCTGCTTCAAGAAGCAGGTGTGCAAGGTAAATCAGTCCAACATTGTTCCTTTAGGAAAGTTTGAAGAGTAGGTACTATAGAACCCTGTACTGCGCACACCCATCTGTGGATCACAGCCGTTGCCTGGGATCCCTGACCCCACTTCATCCTACAGAATCTGCATATGATTACCAAATGATTTGCATATACAGTTGTTTGTTCTAAATATCAAGCACTTTTTGGGGGAGGGGTACAGGGGTACAGGGAACAAGGGGCGCTTAACCACTGAGCCACATCCCCAGCCCCCTAATATATATGCTTTTAAAAAATTTTTTAGTTATAGGTGAACACAATGTCTTTATTTTACTTTATGTGGTGCTGAGGGTTGAACCCAGTGCCTCATGCATGCCAGGCAAGCTCTCTACCTCTGAGCTACTACTCAAGCCCCTATATACATGCTCTTAAGGCTAGACTCTTACCAACCACCCAACCCCAGGTTACTGGTCTCTGGTGGTTTCTGGGCTACTGTCTCCCTAATGCCCACCCCTGCCCCATCAACATTAGTTACCCCATGTCTCTGACTGGCATGTGCCAATTGTACCTGTTTTAGGGGGTGATACCACCGCCTACCTAGTGAGTTGCCCAAATATCTATATATATATCTATGTATATATATACACACAAATATATATATATATATTCTAATTAGTAATAATGACAGTGGAATGCATTTTGACACATAATACATAAATGGAGTATAACTTCTCATTCGTCTGGCCCCAGCCCTATTTTATATCTTATTCAGATACAGGGTCTCGCTGAGTTGCTTAGAGCCTTGCTAAATTGCTGAGGCTGGCTTTGAACTCATGATCCTCCTGCCTCAGCCTCCCAAGCTTCTGGGATTACAAGCACCACCCCGCCCGTCCACATCAAGCACTTGTGTTGGTCTAGGCTTGGGCTGCACAGCACTGGGGAGGATCCCAGATCCCATCTCTTTGTCCCCACCAACTGTCAGGCTCTCTGCTGGGGATTTGGTGACTTCTCTGGGAATATCCCCAGGAACCTTTCATGATTACTCCAGTTAGCCAGCCCCTTTCTCCCTCTGCTGGTCTCTTGCCAGCTGCAGATACTGCCTGCAGCTCCATGCTGAGAGGAAACACCAGGCAAGTGCCCAGGTGTGGGGTGAATGCGATTCTTGAACAAGACCTGAAATCCAAGGTGAAGTCTCGCTGGTCAGAGGAGCTGAGGGGGCAAGTCACTCCACAAGCTGTGGGGACAAGAGGTTATTATCATTGTATCTGATCAGCCCTGGGAATCTGTGGGCCAAGGGCTCCTGTGAAGAGTTCAGGCATGAAGATAAGCATGAAATCCCGTGGCAATATTACAGGACCTACGTAGCACTCGGCTTTCTGGAGGACCTGCTGGGACCTTTCTGCCCCAGTGATCTGTGACTCCTGCTGTTCAACAGCAGTTCTAATTCACAGGGCAACATGGGGCAAGGCCCTTGGCTTCTTTGGGCTGCAGTTGTTCATCTGAGGAGCAAAGAGAAAAAACAAAATGTTGTAAACGTTGGCTGCAATTTGAACTAAAAGTCTAGATATCTCAGGAGTGATCCCGTCTCTTCTGGAAGGACCCCTTGTATGAACAACCATACAGGCAACTGGGAATCTGTCACTGCCATGAAATTAATCACCCTAAAGAAACCCCATGACCAATGCATCTCACTGCTCAAATGATTTGCAGACCTGCTGCATTCATCCCAAATTCCTCCCCAGAGGTCCCAGTCATATGGTCCATCTCCTCCCTCAGCAAATCCTTAGTCTAGGTCTGAGTCTACTGCCTGTCACTGAACATGGTTTGTCCTGAATTTGTGTGTCTGGGCTCCTGCAATCCCACTTCCTCCTCCTTCTCCTCCCCTGGGAAGTCTCCCCTGATCACCTCCATGGCTCCAGCCAGACATGAGAGCTCTCTTTCCTCTTGTTCCTTTGTGCTTCCTGATAGCCTGGTATAGAAGATGTCCTTTGTGAGCCCCAAGGTCTGGCCTCTTTCCTCAAGATTGCTTCCCCTCCTGCAGAGCCCAGCACAGTGTCTGAGGAGCAGAGAGTGATGTTAAAATCCCCTGGGTCCTTAAAGGGAGCATCCCCAGCAGCTTCCATGTCCCACATCTTCACAAAGACAAGAGTTTCTTTGCTCCTGTTTTAACATTAAAATTCATGAACCTGGCTAGATACAGTAGCACACATCGGTAATCCCAGCTACTCAGGAGGCTGGGGCAGGACGATCACAAGTTCAAGGCCAGCCTCAGCAACTTAGTAAGCCCCTGCCTTAAAAAAAAATAAATAAATAAATAACAACAACATCAAAAAAATTTTTTTTCATGAACTTTTGTGTTCTATACAATCATATGTGTGAATTTGTTTTAATATAAAACTCATGGTTTTCCTCCATGAGTTCCAAGAGAATGCTGCCCCCCCCCACCTACCCAGTTGAGCTTCCAATGACTCTGATAGACTTGGGCTTTGTATACCTTGCACAGCCCTTGACAGCTTGCAAAACACTTCCACAATGTAAATATCATCTCACTTGAGGTCACCATGTAATGGGACCTCCAGCAAAGAAGGCAAGATTTATTGCTCCTATTTTATTTTACTCTGTTTTTTGCAATATTGGGAATCTAATGCAGGACTTCACACTCGCTAGGCAAGCACTCTGCCCCCAGGCTATATCCCCAGTTCCATTATCCCTATTTTACAAAGAGCTGCTTGAATCCCACAGCTAAAAAATAACACCAGTAGGGCTGAAAACCTTTTGACAAATTTTCCTAATCCATAGACTTTCCTGCTATTAGCATAGCAGGTCAACCAGCACTAGCCACTGCAGGGATTCTACCCTACCAGGTGCAATGTCAAGTTCATTTGGAGACAGCTCAACCTCTCACTTCTACTAAGGGCAGGAGTATTCATCCACCCAGACACTCAAAATCCTACCTCTTCCTGGGCTTGCAAACTTGTGCTTCAAGGCCAAAGTCCTCAGAAGCCCCTCTCTGACACCCTTCCCAAGGTGAATAATTCTGGCTATAAACCCATAACCACCAAGAGAACCCCAACACATACCCAGAGCTAGAAGGACGGCCTTTGGGCCCCAGAGCACTAAGGACAGGTTTCTGAATATACTGGAAGGAGGTCAGGGAATGAAAGACTTTTTTTTTTTCCCCAATAGTCCTTCACCCTTCTCCACTTACTCACCTTTCCTGTCCTACTTCCTAGCTCCCAGCCCCACCTCCACCCAGGGAGTGGCTCCTGAATTATGGCACTAAACCAGAAATGATGGTGAGTGTAATGGACTTGGCTCTCCAGCAGAGCCCCATCTCAGGAGTGAGAGGCTCTAAATGTGGAGAGCAGGACACAGGCTAACCTGCTGGACTGCTAGCCCTAGGTTACCACGCAGTAACCTCCCTGGGGACCCTCTCAAAGGAGCACTCTGAGGATGCATGTGACTTTGCACAGGGATCAGCAACCTAGGCACCTTCTCCTGCCATGTCTAGCACCAGAGTCCCTGCCCAAAGGAATGTCCTTGCATCCAGGCACTAAGGTCTCTCCTTTAGTGCAGTTTAATGGTATCACGTTGGTGAGCCACTCTGAAACTGTTTCTTGATCTTCAAAATGGTATAAAAGCCCTGGATTCTTTCAGCCTTTCTTGGGTAATAGAGTTAGAAAATACCTTAAAATTTATTTCCAAAGGTAATTAGATCCTCTGACCCCAGGACCAAGGAAGGAAATTTAAACCCATGTCCATAAATGGCCACAATCCCTGTTGAATCAATGAATCATTTCAATACAGGACGGGAAGGGCCAAGAGGATCATCAGGCTGGCCTGCTGTGGGGGTGGAGGAGCCCTCAGTCCCTTGGGGAGCTGGTCCAAGGGGCAGAATACTGTCCACCCTGCTGTCTACCTCTGTGCTCACTAAGTCAGTGGCCTGAGATGGCCAGGTGTATATGGGAAAAGTGGGACTGTGGCCGCTATAGATGGCACACCCCTCAGTGACCACACAGGGACTCAAGCCCAGTGTCACTAGAGCCTGTGACTGCAGGAAGTGGGCTCTCTGGGTGCTCCAGAATCAGGTAGGGAAGGACAATCTCTAGCTCTGAAGCCACAAGACAGAACACCTGGGCTGGGGGGAGCCCCTGTGGTGTGGACGCGGCCTTTGGAAGTGGAATGCAGGAGGGAAAGACCAACGGGGAGATCAGACTGCTCTGAAATCTTGCTGGAAGGTTCTAGCCTAAAACGAAAAGCTGTAAGAGACTCCCCTCCTCCTCATACCCCCTCCAGCCGCCAGGGCCTGGTCCCTGCAGGCTGGCAGCTGCGGCAGGATGACTTGCAGTTTTTGCTGGCAGTGTCAGGCTGACTGGGGCAGAGAGCAGCTCCCCCCACTGCTGCTGTTTGGCCAGTCTGGGCTCTGGGTCTGACTACAAGCAGGACTGTGGGTGCTCCTGGTCCAGTTCTCCCAGACCTTAGGACTTATCTCCCTTCCCCTGCAAGCTAGGTCTCCTTTGAGGGCTCTGCTGCCCCAGTCATCCCAGACAGAGACATATTTTTGTCTCAGTCAGTGGATATTGGTTAATTGATTGCTTTCCCCTTCTCCAAAGCCTATCAGGAAAGTCTTCAGACACCTCTTTGAAAGGGAAGATGACTCAGGTGGAATGATTTCTAATTGTCCTCCATTGTGCTCTCGTGGAACTGGAAGATGCACCCCACTCCCCAGCTTTCACTTAGGGGCCCCCTAAAAATATCCAGAGATGCAGGAATGCACCCAGGCTTCCCAAGGCTCAGGGGAAAGATCCCCTCCCGGTCTCTGTCCCCTAAAAGAAGAAATAGAGCATCCTAAGGGGCGGGGCCTCTGCCCCTGCCAGGACCACACTCAGGGACCCTCTGCAATCCCTTCACTTAACTGATGGACACGTTTTCCTCTCTCTGAAATGTGGGATTTAAAAAAGCCTTTTCACAGCTAAAAAACCCAGACTTGCAAGCAGAGAATTAGGCCGCTCTTGAGGCTTTGTTGATTCTCCAAAATATTCCACAAAGTATGGAGGTAAATAACGATTGCTAAATTAAATGTTACAAAAATAAATGATATGAGTACACTGTTCCTTCGCCAAGTATTTCTGAACCTACAAACTTTAGACTGCTGCCACGAAGTTTATCCTGCAAGCTTTTTAAACAAATTCTACTTAAGAAAACTCCAGCAGAACCCAATTCCCCAAATAAAGGGTTTTAATACCACAGAGTGGGTGACTTAAGTCACATGATGTCCCTCTCCTATACTCCTGGTATAGCCACTCCTGGAAATGAAACTAATACAATAAAAGTGTCACTGTTCTCCATTAAATTTGTATTGCTCTCAAAAAAAAAAAAGAAAGAAATCAAAACTTTAAATATAAATGTCCACTCAAAATGCGGACATTAAGAGATGTAAGCAGGAATAGTGCTAAGTCCTAATTTTCTTTTAGAAAAATGAGATTAAAATAATAATTTTCTTTTGAATATCCAGAGAGCTGTGCATTTGTAATATGCACCCTTCTCTGTGTTATGCTTTGATTCCAAGTTCTTTCTCTCTCCATCCACCTATTGTAATCCTCATTCATACCTACCTCTCAGGAATGTTGTGAGAGTCTAAGAGACTGAGGTACTTGGCAATGATCTGCAGACTACCGAGTGTCAGAAGAGGACAACCATCACCACAGAGCCGGCAGCCTCTCACGCCCACACCTGTCAGAACTGGGACTGGCAAGAGGCAACGTGACAGCATTCAGGGAAGAGGCTGGGAGAAGGCAGATTCCACCCCGCACCAGCTGCACTGCTTAGGCAATCGTTTAGCTTCCCTGTCCCAAGTTTATCTGCCTGTAAAGTGGGTACAGTAACCTCTGCGTCACATGATGAACACCAGCAGGCATTGCCAACTATGTCATGAATGCTAACTATGAAAATATGTCACCTTGGTGTCCTACCACTGCCCACACCTCTCTTCTCACCTTATTCTAAGCTCATCCAAATAACCAGCGTCCCACCCCCGGCTTTAGTTCCTCTCTGTGTTCTCAGTGGCAGCTGCAATATTCCCTGTAGCCCCCTGGGAGGGCACCCTGGGGTCTGATGCAGAGCAAGATGACCTGGAGGAGGCAAAGCAGAGCCCACCTTCAAGGGTCCACCTGGGGTCCCCGTGCCAGGCCTTCCTTCCCAAGTCTCAGCATCCTTGTGTGTGAAACAATAAGAGAAGAAATAACAGGTTCAAGAATGACACAGGTGAGAGCCTCACTTCTGGGAGCATGTCCTCCTGGCTCCAGGGGCAAAGGGATGAGCCAGAGTCACTAAGACAGAATGTGGCCACCAGGTTCTGAGCCCAGGCAGCCAGACTCCAGAGTCTTGTCTCCCTGTCATTGTGGCTTAAGGGTGGCCTCTGTGTGGGACTAGACCCCAATTTTCTCCATCTTCATCCAACCTAGGCAGAAGCAGAGGATTTACCATGCACACACAGCTTCAGACGCCCCAGCCACACCCACCCGCACTAATGGCCACCCAAGCTGGGTCTCTTCCCACCACTCTGATGAAAAGACAGGAGCTGCCCCCAACAGGGAGGCTGTGGAAGGTAGAGCCCCATCTCTCAGCTCCTGTCTTCCCAGGCCTGATATGTAGGTCACCCTTCCAGTCCCTGGTGTGATGACTCACCTCCCCTCTGTCACAGGCTGATAAAGAATTTGAGCCATTAAAGAAGTGGAACCAATTACCAAATGGGAGGGACGAGAGACACCCAGGATTAAACTAGTTCATTATTCATAAATCATAAATGACTCTTTTTGCCACTGATGCTTGTCTCTAGCTCTGTCTACTGGACTTGAAGTAGCAATAGTCTCCTATGGGCAGGAGGGCAGGTGCCAGGGGTGGCACCAGAGCTGGGTTGGTCCAACCCTGACTGGCTTTGAGCTGTAAGATCTTAGAACAAGATGGTGGGGTGGTCACCTCAGGGCCCGCTGTGCCAGGGCACAGCTCCCACATGTGAAACGGCTGGGTAGGGCTAAGTCTCAACTGCCATGTCACCTCTATGGAAGGCGTTACTTCTTGGGGGCCATGTCACCTGGGTGGGCCAGATTACCTCTATGGAGCGTGTCACCCCAATGGGCATGGTACCTCCTCAGAGCAGGTACATTTTCAAGGAATTGATGTGCCTTCTGGGGATGTCCATGGATCTCTGAGAGACAAGACCAACCTGGGTGTCTTTCAGGGCCTGTCATGCTTGGATGCAGCCAGTAAGGAGAGAGACCAGACAACCCACTACCAAGGACAACAGGACATCTGTTCCCCATCCTTGGAGATCCTGCCCTGCTCTCAGCCATAGCTGCCCCAGGCAGGTCTGCGAGTTTCTATCAATATGAGAAAGGAACAAGGGCCAGAGTCTCAGAGACTGGGACATGGAGACTGGGAGGTGACCTGACCGGTCTAGGGAAGGAGTGTACCCTGCCAGGATTGTGGAAATGGAGGCGAGAGAGAGGGTCCTCCCCCTGCTGGTCATAGATGGGAAAGGCACTGCAGTGAGCAGGAATCCAGGGCAGGATGTCAAGGGAGGAGGAGAAACTGCACTGATTTCAGGCAGACATCTGCTCGAGGCTCTCAGTGTCACCCCAGCTGCAACACTATTTTGATCATTCATAGCTCCTACGCTACGGGTCAGGGAGTCCTAGACAAACAGCAGCGGTATTCTGGGACTCCTTGTGGCAGGGCGCTTTACCTAAAGCTTCCTGGGCTTGTGCAAAAGGCTGGAAATCCTCTCCAAGTCACTCACATCTTTTCTGCACTCCAAGGGGCCAGCTGTGTTTGAGAGATGAGCTGAGACTAGGGTGGAGGGGCAGGGAGGGGATAGGGGGACCAAATCGCTGGGCAGTGCTCTGAGTTCCTGCCAGCAAGAGGTAGGCATGGGCTCTCACATCACAGCAGCAAGTGCCATGTGCCTGCCACGTGCCAGCAGCACCCCCAGACTGAATCCACCAAGGACCTTGGGCTCATTTCACAGATGTCCTGGCTGTATTGACGTGCTCATTAGGAGGAAGGTCAGATTTTTTCCACTCTCTCCGTAGCCACATTCATCAGGTCCACTTTAATTCTTGGATTCGATCACTTCTCACCCCTGCCTCTTACTTAACTGTTCCCAGGATGAAATCTCAGTCTTAGCCAAAAGGGCACCCTTCCTACTGAAGTCAGAGGTCAAACAAAGCCTCCTCCCGCAGCCTCACCAGCCTCCGGCACAGCCGCTTCAAGACCCAGCCTGCTGCTGACTTTCAGAGACAGTGCCCGCCTGTCACGGAAGCTCATGGAATTCCACAAGCCACCCGACTTGACACCGATTTTTACAGCTTTGCAGTGAGTTTCCTTAGTTCCCTCCCCCTGAATGCATTATAAAGTTAAAAGGAGAAAAAGAAGTCTTTTAAAAATCCCCAGCTATCTTAATTAACATGCAGAATGCTTTTCTGGCAGTGCACAGACTGTGATAAAACGGGAAGCTTCTTAACACAACATATATTTAATCCGTGGCTTTCGCTTCCACATGAAATTCAATCAGATATTTTAAGGGAGTTAACAAGTGCTCTCAGATCGAACTATGAATAAATGCAGGTGTGATAAATATACTCGAGCTGTTGAGCTGCTTTATCCAATGATAAGGGTGGAGCCTGGGGTGGGGTTAGAGGGTGCATGCACCTTAATTCTAAATCTGTACATTGTCAAAGAGGGTAGGGGAATTCAGTGGACAGTGCCAGGGGCGATCTGATGACCCTTTGCCTCTGAAACATCAATTAAACTTGCTCATTTTGTTCTGTGTCTCCGGGAACGCCTTAATGTGGGCCTGCTATGTGTCAAGTACTGAGAGGCAGGGACCAACCAGTAATGCAGTTCAGGTGTCTGTCTCCACCCTTGTGAAATTCACATTCTGATAGAGAGATGAACGATAACAGAGAAACAAATGAAAATAAAATTTCCAGTTGGGTTAAGAAACACAGTAATGAGAAGGGTTCGGGTTGGTCATCTTCAGGAGTTGGTAATTGAGATGGGACCAAGAGCATGAGAAGGAGCCGACTGTGTAAATGGGGACAGCCTGTTGATGTTTTTGAGAGTAGAGGGCCCTGGGTGTGTTGGCAAGGAACTGGACAGGGCGGGCAGGCAAGCCTGGAGGACCAGCGTCTGGTTGCAAAGGCAAGCCTTCCAACTTATCCTTAATTTTTTTTTCCAGTTGAAAGTTTCATCTGCTACCAATCTGTGGGGAAAGGACGGTTTGTTCGGCAGCCGATATGAGGAAAATCGCTCGATACAGGGCAAAGAAAGTCGTATCTCCCATCACACATAAAGGCAAGCCCCCAACAGATCTAAGACCTCGCTCAGAGCAAAAGTCAACAGAAAGAGCGAGTTAACAGGAAAAGAGAGGAGAGGGCGATCTTTGCGTAGTTGAGGTGAAAAGAATATCTTAAAATAATTCAAAAAAACATAACCTAGCTGGGCGTGGTGGCTCACACCTGTAATCCCAGCAGCTTGGGAGGCTGAGGCAGGTGGATTGCAAGTTCAAAGCCAGCTTCAGGAAATTAGCAAGTCCATCATCAATCAAATTGGTGAGACCCTGTCTCCAAATAAAATAAAATAAAATAAAAAGGGCTGGGGATATAACTCAGTAGTAAAGTGCCCCTGGTTCAATCCCTGGTACCAAAAAACAAAAACAAACAACCTGCTGATGAAAATTGAATGAATTTGACAACAACAAAATTAAGGATCTTATTCAAAAACAACATTCTCGACAAAGAGAACAGCTAGGTGAAAATGTGAAAGAGATTTTTGCATTGTCTAAAGCCAAGGGATTAATATTTAGATTAAGGGCCAAACCCGGTTGTTTACCTAATTTTGTAAAGAAAGTTTTATTGGAACACAGCCAATGCCTATTCATTTACACATCATTTAGGTCTATGGCTGCATTTGTGCTGTATCGGCAGAATCAAATCATTGCAATAGAGACTGTGTGACCCTCAAAGCCTAAAATATTTCATATCTAGCCTTTTATAGAAAAAAAATTGATCTCTCTATATAGGGAAATGGGCACAGGAAATATAATAGACAACTTGGAAATTATGAATAGGCAACTCAAGAGACAGGAAGCAGACTGGCTGATGAATAACTGATAAAAATAAACGATCTCTTGGGGCTGGGGTTGTAGCTCGGTGGCAGAGCACTTGCCTAACACAAGTGAGGCACTGGGTTTGATCCTCAGCACACATAAAAATAAATAAATACAATAAAGGCATTCTGTCCATCTATAACTAAATATATATGTATACGTATATTAAAATTTTTTAAGAGTGATCTCACCAGAATTCAGAAAACACAGGCAAATCTTCTTTGAGATTCTTCCTACTCATCTGATCTGCCAAAAAAAAAAAAAAACCTGGAAAGACATGTAATTGCAAGTGGTGGTGAAGATGACAAATAATTAGGCCACCAGTTATAGTAGAAATATGCCCAGCCATTCTGGAAAACACCCTGGCGGCATTTGGCTAAGCAGCATGAAGTTGCTGATATAGAACCAAGAGGGAGTCCCCGGGAAGGCCCTGTGTTCTGCTCTCCATCCCAGCCCACTGGACAACAAGGTGAGGTGTGGCACTGGAAAACATCCACCTTGTGAGTGTCCACCCTGCACGAAACTGCCCCTCCCTGTTTCTAGGAGAGCCCTACACTGTTCGGGTATTTTACTATCATAAGTGACCTGCATGTTGGGAAGGGAAACAGAACCTGACCTAGGCCAAGGGCTGGGCCACCCTGGTTCAGAGATGGGCATGTGGCCAAACCTGGGCTCTGAAGATTCAAGTCCTTGTGGCAGATTTTCTTCACTCTGCCAGAAGAGCTTGTAGAATCATTCTGTGTGTTTCCCTTGGACATGAGCTGTAGAGGGGCTGGTGTAACCTCTGGGCCCAGCTGCTTAGACAGAAGAGGATGCTGATGACCCAGAAGAGGGTAAAGCAAAAAGAAAACTCAGGGGGCCAGCGGGGGCGGGGGGGTGCAGAGCTTAGATTTAATCTAGGTTGACCTCGGGGGTTCTACCTAAGTGCTCCAAAAATGATTTAAAGTAGTTTGTGTTTGATTTTCTTACTTACAAGTCAAGACATCCTAACCAATAGAAACCGTTTGAGAGGCGAGGGAATCTGCACCTGACCTTCAGGTGGAGGTTGGAAGGTGAAAAGCCTTCCAGAGAAGACCTCGCTTCCTGCCCCAGGTGCACACACGGGGGCTTGTGGAGAGGTACAAAGGGGAAATGGCTGAGGGCACCTCTTCCACAGTGAGGACTCATCCAGCATCTCCTGCCTCCTGGGGTGGGACAGTGTCTTAGGGCAGGTCCCTAGGAGCAGAGAATGAGACAGGGACTGTTTCGGAATGTCATTTATCTGGGGTGAACTCTAGGAGAATCGCTGCCCCAGCCACTACCACCATCCATCAAGTGAGGGAAGCAAGAAAGGTCAGAGGCAGGAATCAAGCAAGGTCAAGGACACGGTCCTTGCTGGAATCTGCAGCTGCAACCTGATCCCACACGGAAGCTCTGCAGCATGAATTGTGCCACCTTAAAGCAAGGCAATAAAAGCTCCAAACCCTCTCCTCAATCACTGAGGGCTGCTCTGGAGAGGAAGACCAACCCCTCCCCAGCTGCAGTGTCTCCCATTGGCTGAGGGCAAACCTTGAAGAAGCAGCTGGGTACCACCATCTTCCTGGGCCCAGAGAAAAAGGCGCACCAGGGGCATCCTGTACAGCAGGTACCCAGAAATCCCTCGTTCCTCGGGAAGGCACTGAAGGAAGTGACAAGAGGAAACAATGACCAAGATAAGGAGAACAGGGGACAGGGGACGGAGAGGAGACATCCTGGAGAGACAAGACAGCAGTGTGGCAGACTGCCAGTGTGTACTGTCACATCAAGAGGGTGTCACCCCAGTGGGTACAGCATGGACAGATGAAAATCAGGAAACAGATATTCCCCGAACCACCACCAACACCCTCACACCAGGCACACTCCTCAAGGGACAAGCAGGGAGAGAGGGAAAAAAAAAAAACCCAGAATTGATTAAAATACAGTTTTTCACCATCAGGCAGAATGGGACCCCAGGACAGACAGAAACTAAATTCAGTTACAGAAAAGGTTACATTGGTTAGCCCTCCTGGCTGATTTGCAATCACAGCATGTGCTCCTACCCAAACAGAGAGAATGTCATTAACAGGAAAAGATTATTAGCAAGTTCATTAATCATGGTCCTTTCACACTTCCATGGTCAACTACAATGGGGGTGGTTTAAGCTGAGGCTTCCCGCTTCATTACAGTGTTTAGCAATTAACAGTCCATTCCCTACCACAGACCTGCCCTGGCTTTCAGTGGAAGACAGAGGACTGGAGTTCTACAAGTGCTCTCCGCAGGGTTCCCCTGCACCCTGGCAAAGAGCCAGTGTTCCGTGTTACCAGGATAATCATTTGCTGTTGAGTGAATGATAAGTCACTCAATTTCAAGGATTTTGCCAATGACATGGCCTTATCTATGAATCCTGAGGTGGTAAAAAGCACAGGTGATGTCCAGGTATCTCACAGGGCAGCAGGGTGACCTTAGAAAACTTCCCTTAACCTATCTTCTCCTCTGTGCAATGGGGATAATCATGGAAACTTCACCCAAAACTTAAATGACACAATGAAAGTCAAATGCCTAGGAACAGTCTGGCACAGTGCTCGATACTAGATACTAAGAAGTTTTGTATTTTTAAAATGTTCTTTGAGCACTCACACAGAATATGCACATTATAGTTAATTGTGTACTTGGTAAAATTCCTCAAATAGGACTCAGTTCTGGAACCAGCACCCAGATCAAGGTGGGAGATCACCAAGCCCAGAAGCCCTGCCCCTACTCTTTAAATTTTTGCTTATTTTTTTAGTACCAGAGATTGAATCCAGGGGCACTTAACCACTGAGCCACATTTCCAGCCCTTTTTTGTATTTTATAGAGAGACTGTATTTTATAGGGTCTCATTGAGATGCTTTGCTGAGCTACATCCCCAGCCCTTTTTACATTTTATTTAGAGATAGGTTTTCGCTGAGTTACTTAGGGCCTTGCTAAGTTGCTGAGGCTGGCTTTGAACTCACATCCTCCTGCCTCAGCCTCCCAAGCCACTGGGATTACAGGTGTTCACCACCACGCCTGGCCCAGAAGCCCCTTCTCCCACTGATGGTTAGTACTGCACCCTGGAACGGCTCTCCAATAGCATAAGCTACCAGTTGTGTATTTTTTTAGACACTTCAGTGCATGCTTTTTAGTGCCTGGCTTCTTTCACTGAACATTATATTCGTGAGATCTATTCATGTTGCCCTCAGTATTCACACATTTTGTTTAAACTGTTCCATTGTGCAAATATGCCTCAATTTATGTATCCATTCTTCAAGACTTTGGGGTGGTTTTTATAAGGCAATTATGTGTAAAGCTGCAATGAGGGTTCTGGCCCAAATCTTTTTTTAAATTTCAAAATAAAAATAAAAATCTTTTTTTTATTTTGAGAGAATTGAAGATCCTTATACAATTGCAAGAAATGACACAGAGAGACCTGATGTCCTCTTTACCCAGTTGCTTCAATCACAACACTTACAAACTCCAAGTAAGGTATCACAACACAGATGCTGGCATTGATGCAACTCCACACCAACCTCACATGACAGGATGCGGTCCAATTGCAAAAAAATATTAAGAACCTCATAAAATGGGTGTGGTTGCACACACCTGTAATCCCAGCAATTCTAGAGGCTGAGGCAGGAGGATTGCAAGTTCAAGGCCAGCTTTAGCAATTTAGTGAGGCCTTAAGAAACATTTAGTAAGACCCTGTCTCAAAATTAAAAGTGTTTTAAAATAGGGGTGGGTGGGATGTGCTGGGGATATAGCTCAGCTGTAAAGTTACCTTCAGTTCAATCCCAAGACTACGTATACAAGGCGTTTATGAAACATAAATGAGTTTCATGTTCAGACTTAGGTCCCATTCCTAGCTACCTCATTTCACAATCATATCTCCACTGCAACTTTGTGAGAGACACTGAAAGAGAACCACCCAGCTAAACCACCCTGGATTCCTGACCCTCTGAAACTTTGAGATAATATCTATTTATATATTTGAGGGGGGTGTACTGAGGATTAACCACTGAGCCAAATCGCTAGTCCTTTTTATATATTTTTTATTTTAAGCAGAGTTTCATTAAGTTGCTTAGGGCCTTGCTAAGTTGCTGAGGCTGGCTTTGAACTTGTGATCCTCCTGCCTCAGCCTCTTGAACTGCTGAGATTCTAGGTGTGTGCCACCGTACCCAGCATAATTTTTGTTTTAAGCTGCTAAGGATTAATGTAATTTCTTATACAGAAATAGGTAACTAAATAGATACCAGTCAAGTACCCCTTATCTAAATACTTGGGACCAAAATATTTCAGATTACTGGGTTTTTATGATTTGGCACTATTTGCATACACAACATGAGCTAACTGGGGGATGGGACCCAAATCTAAACATGAAACACATTAATGTTTCATATACACCTTATACACATACCCTGGGAAGGATTTTATACTATTTTTTATTTTTGAGAGAGAGAGAGAGAGAGAATATTTTTTTATTTTTCGTCGGACACAACATCTTTGTTTGTAATGTGGTGCTGAGGATCGAACCCGGGCCGCACGCATGCCAGGCAAGCACGCTACTGCTTAAGCCACATCCCCAGCCCATTATACTATTTTCTTTGTGTTTGTATTTTGATCATGTCCTGTCACATGAGGTCAGGTGTGAAATTTCCCACTTGTGTCATCCCAAAGTTTTGGATTTTGGAGCATTTGGGATTTGGGATTTTCAGATTAGTAATGTTCAACATGTTCCTATACCAGACCCTTGATAAAAATGTGGGTCTTGCAGGATGCTGTGGTGCATGACTATAATCCCAGAGGCTTAGGAGACAGAAGCAGGAAGATCGTGAGTTCAAAGCCAGCCTCAGCAAAAGCAAAGCCCTAAGCAACTCAGTGAGACCCTGTCTCTAAATAAAATACAAAACAGGACTGGGGAGTGGCTCAGTGATCAAGTGCCCCTGAGTTCAATCCCTGGTACCAAAAAAAAAAAAAAAAAAAGAAGTGCATCTCTGAGCCTCACCCAAGACCTGGGTCCTGCCTTTTTAAATTCCCCCAGGTAATTCTGCATTTTTTTTTTCCTTTAAATCCCTGTTCTGCCACTAACTTCAAGCAACTTATCTACCTCTGTAATCCTGGGTTCCATACTTGACAAATGAATCTAATCTAAGGGCTTTGGGGTTTTTTGTTTTGTTTTTGTCTTGCATTTTGTTGGACTTTGGGTTAGGGATAGTGGCCATGAAGTGTGGTAGCCGCTCCTCTCCCACCACCCATGTCCCCTGGCTCTTAGCATCTCTGAGCTTCCATAGAGATGGCAAGGACCACATTGCTTTGCCTGAGAATTTTCTTTTTTCTCCGCAATAAGCCTGAAGTGCTGGGTATTTAACACCCTAACAATCCCCACAACTAATGATTGACAAGAACTGGCATTTAAATACTCCAGCTCCCTTGCCTCTTAGGGAGAGGGACTCTGAGCTGTAAGTTCGATTCCAGCTTACAGAATTCTCCCTCAGAATTAAGTTCCATTCACTAGAATGGTAACTTGCTTGACAACACACCATTTATTGGCTGACCCCCCCCCCTTCCACGGGTCACTTCTCCATTTCCCTAATATGTTGTCTCTTTGCTGCCCAAACAAACCACTTCCACTGATATTCTGTCTCGAGGAAGCTTCAGGGGAGAACCAAATTAAGACAAGTCTCAGTATAGTGTCAGCACATAGTATGTGCTCAGCTAATGTTTTTGATTTCATATATCTGGCTAGTGAAGGACATGGAAAATTACTAGCCTAGTGTCAAAGGGTGGGAAAGTATCTGCAGCATCGAAAATCTAAGGATGATTGTCCAGACTCTCAAAGTCTACTCCAAAGCTACAATGACAAAAATGTCAACAGGATATAGATAGAAAGCGGCCATTGGGCAATGCACAGAAGGGACCAAATGGCCAAATGTGTAAAGACAAGTTCCAGAGCAGCAGTGGTCAGAAGAACCCAATTCAAATGGGAAGGACAAAAGTCAAGAAATATGGGGAGGGGGTGACCTTACCTTGCTGGGAGACATAGGCTGGAATCACCTCTCTGGAGAATTTTCTGGTAGCAATGAGCAAAATTCAGAATCCATTGGCTTCATCACCCAGTAATTCCACACTGGGGCACACTGACCCCATGGGACGTCTCACAAAGTGCCAGGTGGTTCATTGTGGGTGTGTGTTTGTGGAATTGCTGGGTGGGAAAAGTAGGAACCAGAATGAGATTTCTAGCAAAGCTCCATTATAAAAATTAAGTCCAGACACAGCACAGAAGTACATATTTATGTAACGATGAAAACCAAATAAATTTTGAAAAAGTGACTGGGTGGGGTGGGAAGTAAGGAAGCATCAAGTATTAAAAGAAGACAAATGAGAAAAGTCAAATGTCAAAACACTACAATCTTTCTGACCATGGAGTAGGGAACGATTTCTTAATTAAGACACACAGACAACACATATCTAAATGGAAGAAGCTGATGAAATCTGGCAACATTAGAATTTGAAACCTCTGTATAATAAACATCATGCAAAATAATGAAAAGATAAACCACAGACTGAGAGAAGATATTTGAAATACATGCGACTGAAAACGGATGGGTATAAAGAATAGATGGTGAATTCCTTCAAATAATAGCTAATACTAGTGAGAAAGGGCTCCAGTTCCTTTGTGCGATTGGATTAATTACAAAGCAATAAGGAAAAATATCATTCACGAGTTACTTTGTGTCACCTTTTATCTTTTAATATCACAACATGCAGAAATTATACTCCTTTGTTGCTTGACCTCCTGTAGTTCTGCCCAAGACCTCAGGAGGTAACATGAATTAGTAGGTAAGAACACTACGAGCCCTGGGGAGCCGATATCTCAATCCAAGATCCTAAACTACTCTGACCCTCAGTCTCTTCTTTGGTAGGAAGATAACGTCTCTGAATGTGATTTGAAGTACTTAGCACAGTATTTAATATCCAGTAAACACTAAACAAAGGCAGCTATTTTGATGGTACAGAATAACAGTAGCTCACATGTAAGAAGGACCTGGTCCCCAAGCTTTTTATATGTGCATTCTCATTTAACCCCACGGCAGTTTTCTTAAGCTGATGCTGTTATTGCTCTCATTTTGCAGATAAAGAAATTGAATCTCTGGGAGGTTGAGCGGTCATCCAGGTCATGCCATGGGATCTGAAGCCAGGTCTACACTCTGGATTTCTGTGTGTCACCTCTCTTCTGTTGTCAATGTGTGGCTGGCCCAGTCCAGTTCCTTACCCCAACCTTTTTTTCTTAATGTGAAAAATAGCCAGAACTCCAGAAATCTTGTTTATGTAGCTGACCGCATCTCTGAACAAGCATTTCTCCGTCTTTAATGTGGAAGTGAACAATGTGGCCAAGATGGGAGCAGATCTTGCTAAGATGTATTCTGCTCCTGCTGTCGGGGGAGAGGCCCAGGAAGGGGCATTTCTACCATATCCCCAGGAGATCCTGTGTCTGCTGGTCCGCCTGCCTCATGGTGCAGGTCTGTTCTAATGATCTCTCCCCTGGTTAGCACACACCCATCAGGGTGGCTCCGCTCTGTCAGTCATCCTGATGTTTTGCATTTGTCCTTTTGGACAACAGGGGGCTCTGCAAGCTTGAAAAGCTGTGTCTCATCACACACTCCACAGGCCAGACTTCACCACACCAAACAGCGTTAATGCCTCTGCACCTCTGGGGTTCTTCATTGTTCCAAATACAAAATTGCTCAAATGACCGAGTGTGGAATATTCTGGACTCTGACTCAGCTGGCTGCAGGTTGAATGATGTGGCTCCAAAGCTTGTTCCCCCAGCACTGGAGCTACAGGGGCGAGCCAGACCCTGCACCGTGAGGTCAGGTGAGGATGAAGGCATTATAGACCCCCTGCTCTGGTGTTTGTGGAAATGCCTTCCTGGAGGAGACCTGGAAGGCTGGGCTGCCTGGGGTTTACAGTGGGCAGAAGTTTCTAGCGTAAGAAGCCTCCTAAGCTGTCAGGGAGAGGAGTTGACAGGAAGGGAGGAACCATCCAGGAAAAATAGTGACAGGAGCAGCAGAGACCACCGTCACAGAGCCACAGTGCCCCGGAACAGGACTTGGCTTCACTTGGCATTGGCCCCCATGACTGAGTCTGCATCCTTGGTTCAAAGTCTTGAGAGGTCAAAGCTGACTGACCCATTGGGGAGGTGGCTTCTTCAGCCAAGATAAGCCAAGCTAGAAACCTGTCTATTCCTGTTCAACGTCTTTTGCTGCCAGGCTCACACTTTCTTCTCCCCATCAGACGGTTTTCAAGCCTCCTCCATCTGTCAAGATACCAGGGCACGAACGAGGGCACGAACGTGAACTTGCCAGTAAGAAACGCCCCAGGCACAGCCGACAACCACCCCCAGAGATGACCCTACTGGCTGTTTTCAATCTCTGTTCAATCTCTGTAACAATCTCTGGGGACATCGGTTTCTCCCCTGGCTCTAAAGCACGCAAGCCCTATGTCACCACCTCACAATTAAGAAGCTGAAGGATTAAAGCCATCCCCAGCCTCACATCCTTTATATGATTATGAAACACGAACTGGGCTTTAGCAACTTAATCCAGGGCAAATTATACCCAGGCAACCTGGGCCCCTTTTATAGCTGCCACTGGAAGGAGGATTGTTAAAAAAATAATCAGTACTGCAGTAGGGCTAGAGAATTGCACCTAATGTCACTTGCTGACTCGGCTCCGTGGCGGGGTGGGGGCTGTGCATTGGTCAGCAAGCCCCACTCCTAGGGGGACAGGGACTGTGGTCTTTACATTCCTCTCAGTGCTTGCTAAGGTACGGGCCGTGCCCACAGTGGACTTTGGTACATGGTGAAAATCTCTTTGGCCAGAGATTGAGAAATCTTTGAGATCGTAGTATTATGGAGAGATTGTGATAAATCACCAAGTTGATCTTTTCTTTTTTTTTTTTAATTTGTTCTAATGAGTTATACATGATAGCAGAATGCATTTTGATTCATAGTACACAAACGGAGCACAACTTTTCATTTCTCTGGTTGGACACGATATAGCATCACACTCATTTGCAGTCATACATGTACCTAGGGTCATGACGTCCCTATAACTCCCCCTCCTCCCTCCCCTTTGCCTAATCAGAGTTCCTTCATTCTGTCCATTCCCGTCCCCAACCCTTATGGAACAGCATCAACTTATCAGAGAGAACATTCGTCCTTTGGTTTTTGGGGGACTGGCTTACTTTGCTTAGCATGATATTCTCCAACTCCATCCATTTACCTGCAAATGCCATCATGTTATTCTCTTTCAATGCTGAGTAATATTCCACTGTGTATATACACATCACAGTTTCTTTATCCATTCATCTATTGATGGACATCGAGGTTGGTTCCACAGTTTAGCTACTGTGAATTGAGCTGCTATGAACATTGATGTGGCTATGTCCCTGTAGTATGCTGGTATTAAGTCCTTTGGGTATAAACCTAGGAGTGGGATGGCTGGGTCAAATGGTGGTTCCCTTCCAAGTCAATCTTAACGCAAGAGAAGAAACCTCTATTCACCTGCTGGGGGTCTAGATTCACCAACTGGCAAGCCAAGGGGCAGGCTGCAAGTCCACACCCTTCGACCCCCTCCCAAGATTTGAATCCACCTTTTATACCATGAGTAAAGCATGTCAGTACATTAATCATAAGTGGGTGTTGCTATGATTTAAAACCATAAACAAAAATTATGAGACCTAAACTCATAAGCCAAGGGGAAGTGGGTCCAAACGACCCTCGCTGAGTACAAGTGAAAGAATGATAACTAATGTCCGGACAGTCATTCTCTGACAGGGTACACTGTCCAGGAGAAATGGGAACCAAAAAAAAGAACAACTTTACATTGTGTAAGAATGCAGTTGCCATTTTTTGTTGCCAAACATGCTGTGCAACTGTTGCTGGGTACAGAGGCGGGGTGTTCCCATGGGAGAAGCATTTCTTATACGACATGGAGTCTCGGGGTAACATAGAGTCTGTGTGGTCACGGCCCATGTGGCCTGGCCCGTAACTGTAGTGTCTCAGTACTGGGTGTTCAGATTGCAGAGAGGAGAGAAGGAGAATGGCTGAGGAGTGAACTGGGCTGGGTTGGTTGGTGCCCAGACACCTGGATCAACTGGCTGGCGAGGAGGGGGGTCGGGGTGGGCTGCAGAGTGGGCTCATCTCAAGCTCTTTCACACTCCCAGGGGGCAGGGCAGGCAGAGGCCTCGAGTAGCTTCCCTCCTTGTATCCGACTCCTTCAGCAGGAGGGACTCATCTTGGAGCCCCATCATTCTACCTATAACTCAGCTGACACTTCATCAGGGTCCAGAATATTCCACGCCCTTGTCATCCTGAGAAATATTGCATTTGGAACAATGAACCACAGAGGGGCAGAGGCATTCGGTCCCCTGTTTGGCGTGGTGGAGTCTGGCCCTTGTCAAGCATGTGATGAGGCACACCAGCTTTTAAAGGTTGCAGGACTCCCCCCCACCCCCGTTGTCCACCCATACATACCAAGAATCATTTGCAGAAGAGCTGTAAGGGAGGAGGGAGACCAAAACCCGTGTGACGTAGGGGTGTGACCCTGATGTAAGATGTGAGGAATGAGAACCAAGATCTGAGAGCTGAAGGAATGTGGATGGTGGCCTCTAAATGCAGAGAACTGGCACTTGGTCTGAGACAGACCTGAGTCAAGAGAGTGATTGGCTGGTGGTTCAAGGGGCAGAGAAAGGGCAGCCACTCTGAGAATTAATTTGAAAAAAAAATTTTTTTTAAAGAAAGGAAAAGAGAGAGAACTTCCTTTTTTAGGTTTAGAAGAAGTTAAGCTCTATTAAATCTTGCAGACAGATAAGCAAATAAGTATTATAAAATTCGGGAACATATCAGTTTCTTCTAAGGATTGAATGGACTGTTACGCATGATCCAGAACATGGGCGAAGGAGATCAACACCACTTTCTGTGTGATTTCAGGAAGCCACTTGGGCCCTCTGCCATGGTTTGGATGTGGTTTGTTCCCCAGAGTTTTATGTGTTGGAAGCTTGGTCCTCAGATTGGCGGTGGTGAGGCAGTGGGACCCTTAAGAGAGGACCCTACCGGGAGGCCATTGGTGGAGCTGCCCTCTGAAGGGATGAAGGTAGTTCTTGTGGGACCCTGGTTAGTTCTTGTGATGAAGGTTGTTATTTTTAAAAACAAAAACAAGCCTGGCCTATCCCCAGCTGCTCGGGCTTCCTGTCTGGCTGTGTGATCACTCCCTCTTGCACCAACTCCTAACATTGTGAAACCATCTGCCATGATGTCCTCATTGGAGCCGAGCATGTTGCTCCATGCCCTTGAACCTCCAGAACTGTGAGCTGATAAACCTCTCTTCTTTATAAAGTGGCCCAAATCCAGGTATTGCATTATAGTAATGAAAATTGAACTATGACACCCTCTGTGTTCGTCACCTTTGCCTTGATGTGACAAATACCTGGGAAAAGCAACTTATAGAAGGAAAATTTATTTGGGCTCATGGTTTTAGAGGTTTCAGTCTATGTGGGCTGGTTCCATTGCTCTGGGTCTGAGGTGAGGCAGAGCATCATGGCAGAAGGGCCCGGTAGAGAAAAGTTGCTCACCTCATGGCAGCCAGAAAGCAGAGAGAGAGAAGAAGGGGATGGGGAGAAGATGAACCCCTCCAACCCTCCTAGTGACCCACTTCCTCCAACTAGGTCCTACCTCCCAGTCATCCATTCAGTCATCAATAGACTCATCAACTGATGATGTCCTAACACTTACCATCCACTCACTTTCCCAAATCCTCACCTCTGAACACATGAGACTTTGTTGAAGGGGATTCCAGATTTGAATATAACACCCTCCAACTTCAGTATCCTTGGGGGAGATCTTTAAATGGTACCCACCTTGCAGGGTACTGTGAACATTAAGTAACCAATGCCTATCAAGTCCTCAACAGAGTGTGTGGCACATAGTACATGCTTAATAAAGTGATCAATGAGTCTCAGACTTTCTCTGAAGGCCATAGTAGAAGAAATGCTCCACAAATGTTTTGAGTACCATGCATATCTTTAAGATGATTAGCCAGCCTCCCAGCAGAGAGCATTCTGAGAGAACCACACTGGGGGGGGGGGGGAGCCATGCTGGAGGGTGCAGGGAGCAGTAAAGGGGGCATCTGCAGGGAGAGGGTTTCCTGTTACCTTGGAGCTGGAAGATGCTTCATTTGCTCCAGCTCAGGCAGATTGATAATGGCTGCCAGAATATCAGCTCCAACAAGTATGCAAAGCACGAAGATCCTTCAGGGGAAGGGTGTGTCAACTGATGGGCCACGTCTTCCCACGGGACAGGAGGAGCGTAGGTAAGAACTCACATCTAAAAAAAAAATAAATTAATTAAAAAAAAAAAAAACTCACATCTGCCATCTCCCTTCCAGGACTGACCTAGTAGGCTACAGAAGTTAAGTTTGTGCCAATTTTCGCCATAATCACGATATTGTTTAGTGAGAGTTCCCCACGTCTGAGCCCTATTATAAGGTCTAGGTGGTGTACATTCGTGTATCGTATTTAATCTGGTGCCAATTCTATGAAGAAGAATTTTCCACATCTGTCTCAGAGGCCTGTCAACTCTTGAGGTCACTTGCCGCAGAAATGGTGAGTACCTGTCTACTTGTTATGAACAGTGGCTTCTGTATGCCTCCACTTTGGCATACACTTTTGGCTTCTGTATGTCTCCTTGGACTTTCAGGGTCTACTTTGCCTACTCACAGGAGCATTGAGGTCAGCTGGGGAAATCTTTAACCTGGGATTGTGGCTGCAGGGGTGCAAATGTCCTAGCTTTACTCATCCTTATTTAGAGACACCCTGGGGCATGACCTACACTGACAACGAAGCTCCAGTGGAATTGAGTCATATGTCTGTCTTCCTCCTCCCTCCCTGGGACTGTGCTCAGTGGCACACCATTACACCCCTGCCTCGTCTCCTTCTCTTCCTGATCCTGTGTCCCTGGTCCTCTACTGGTTTTTCCTGGGAGTGTTTCCCAATGAAACACTCTCCAAGTCATCTGGAGGTCTGCTTCTGACCACCAGACCCAGACTATCACCTGGATGATAAAGACAAGAACCTGAGTTCAATTTCAGATTCAGCTATGCCCTGTGTCAATTTCCCAAACGGAGCACCTCCCTCCAGCAGCAATGACCACAACAGAACAGCAAACGTGCAACTGCAAAGATAGGAAAGCCTTTCCCCCTCACCCCCGTGCTATAGGAGAACTCCACTAGAACATTCCCTATGCTCAGGAGCCTGAGCCCAAGCAAGGCCTGGCTGTGAAATCGCTATCCACCTCCTACTGGGGGCTTTAGGAGTCTTCTAGAAGTCCTGCACACTCTGATATGGCCTCTGGTGACACACCAGCACAATATGGTTGACAATGTCATTCGAATTCTGGAAGCTGGAAAGGCTCTCCTTAGCCTGGTAATTTTTTTTTTCTTTAGCCTGGTAATTTTTTTTCTTTTCAATCTCTCTGAGAAGAATGTAAGTTAATCGATCAGTCTGCAGCTCTGTGCATTCCCCGCTTCTCTTGTCTGCAGCCAAATGAAAGTGTGCATCTTTGATGAGTGGGAATTAACATCTTCTGCAGCTCCTCCCACTCACCCAGAGGAGAGAGGGGAGGATACCAGCTATGGTACTTGCAGCTGAAATAGAAATCCTGGAGCTGGGTGGGGGTGGAGGCCAGAGCGGGAGGAGAGCATTTCTCCCTGTCTCTCACTATTTTGGGGAATTTATCCCAGAATAGGTAAAGCAAAATAGCTTCCTTATTAATATATACGGCTGCACGCAGAAGGAAGGGAACATGCTGTAGGGTGTTTCTGAAACTCCACTGGCCCCCTGTGTCCTGGCAATGCCCAAATCGATGAATCCTAAGAACAGCCTTCACCCCTCTGCCCTTTGACTCTCCCAGGTCAGCCTCACCCCTTCCCCCCCCCTGCCCCGTGTACCTCCCACACTCAGCCAGCAGTTTGTAGAGATGATTTGAAGGTGACGCCTGGGTGAGAGGGTCTAGGGGTTGGGAGAGGGAAGAGGATATCAAGCTTGGCTAAAGTATATGTTTAGAACACTATTTAGAAGAAACTCTCCTCTGCAGAGCTAAGGGTTCCTGTTTGCTCATGCCAACCCAGAAGTGGGGAGAGTGGGGACAATGAATTCTGTGGAGAGCAGTTGCCACTGCAGACGTCCTTTGCAGATTTGCTTTGGAGGTTTGTACTAAGGAGCAACACAAGCAAACGTACCAGACAGACCCTTCTCTTGCTTTGCTCACGCCCTCAGAGTGCCGTTCCCACTCAGGAAGAGAAAGATGGACCCAGCCTGGGTGGATCTGCCTGGGCTGTGATCTGAGACCTCTTGGTATGTAAGAAAACAAATTCTTGCCTGCTTCTGCTACCCTGGGCAGGTATTTGTTAAACACAGCAAAAGCACAAGTTTGTTAGTTGGTCATCTGGGCATGAATCCCTGCCTTAGCCTCTCTCCGAGTCTCTGTTTCCTAATAGATATAAAACTACCCCAAGAAGGGAAGGTTTGGGTTTAAGGGAAAAATTTGAAGGCACTTTGCACATCTGCTATTTCAGCCCTCATGGTAGAGAACTAAACCAAACAAACCAATAAAACAAAAACAAAATCCATAGTGCAAGAATTAAAATCAAGAATCTCTAAACGGGATGGTGAATAGAGAGCCTACAAATTGGGAACAAATTCTTACCATATGCATGTCAGATAGAGCACTGATCTCCAGGATACATAAAGAACTCAAAAATCTTAACACCCAAAAAACAAATAACCCAATCAATAATGGTCCAAGGAACTGAACAGACACTTCTCAGAAGGTGACAGACAATCAATCAACAAATATATTAAAAAATGTTCCACATCTCTAGCAATTAGAGAAATGCAAATCAAAACTACTCTAAGATTTCATCTCACTCGAGTCAGAATGGCAGCTATTAAGAATACAAACAACAATAAGTGTTGGCGAGGATGTGGGGAAAAAGGCACGCTCATACATCGCTGGTGGTACTATAAATCGGTGCAACCAATATGGAAAGCAGTGTGGAGAATTCTTGGAAAACTTGGAATGGAACCACAATTTGACCCAGCTACCCCAATCCTCGGTCTGTACCCAAAGGACTTAAAAACAGCATACTACAGGGACACAGCCACATTAATGTTTATAGCAGTACAATTCACAATAGCTAAACTGTAGAAACAAACTAGATGCCCTTCAGTAGATACTGTGGTGTATATACACATGGAATATTATTCAGCATTAAGAGAGATTAAAATCATGGCATTTGCAGGTAAATGGATGGAGCTGGAGAATACAATGCTAAATGAAATTAGCCAATCCCAAAAAACCGAATGCTGAATGATTTCTCTGATTCATAATATGCTGCAGGGTAGAGGAGATGGAAGGATTAAATAAACTCTAGATAGGGCAGAGGGAAAAGGGGGGAGGGAGGGAGCATAGGGATAGGAAAGATGGAGGAATGAGCTAAACATCATTACCCTAAGTACATGTATGAAGACACGAAGAATGTGACTCCACTTTATATACAACCAGAGATATGAAAAATTGTGCTCTATATGTGTAATATGAATTGTAATGCAGTTTGTTGTTATATATAACAAATTAAAATTTTTTGAAAATTTTAAAAATAAATTTAAAAAAAGAAACAAACAAAAAAACCCCAAATCCATAATCTCAGGTTCTTCTACCTGCCCCAGATCTTGGAGGTTAGGGTAAAGGTGAAGCTGGTAGAGTGCAGGTCCATTTCTCGGAATCACACAATCAGGACAGTTTGCAGCTTTGATTTTTCCACAAACATGAGAATCGGGGGCAGAAGATTTGCTCTTGCAAACTGGCTAATATCTAGTTCTCATTAAAGGTTTTGGTAAAAGATTTAGGCCAGTTCTAAGGAATGATGAACCCTAAGAGTTTCAGTGATTTGAGTACTAAATTCCCAAGCCTCCCCGTGGAGACCTGCGGCACAGCAGCCTCTTCCCCAAGGCCCTTTGTAGCAGCTAGGAATTATGGATTTTCTTTGTGAAATCTTCACCTATTCAAGAAACTCACGCTGATATTGGCAAAAAGCATGGTAATTGCCACTTATTAACTTTTCCATGCATTAAATGTATACATGCTTTTGAACAACCAACAATAAAAAATTTAAAAAAAGATATTAGCAAAAAAACATGAAAAAAAAATGTATACATGCATTTTCTCACCCGTAACTGGAAACTTCTTGAAACTTGTCAAAATTTCTCAAAATAAGGACAAGGGTCAGCCCTTTCCATCTACCCACCAACATGCATGCCCAGGTGCTCCTGTCCCTGCATGTCCCTGTTTCTTCTCTCTTAAAGGGGAAAGCACGTCCTTGACCCCACCTGCTTCTGTGCAGATGTTACCCAGCTGTCATGCCTCTAGAACAGAATCCTTAAAGGTCCCTAGTGCCCCTCTGCAATTCTCCTCCTCTCTTTCTCTTCTTTGTAGATCTGTGCCAATCAGCCTTCACGGCCCTCCCAGCTCACCAGAGACCTCTGCTCTGCTAGCACCAGCACCAAGCTCAGGCCTGAACTTGATGACACTCTCAGTTATTCCTGGCCCATCAGGGACCCATTCTTCACTCCACCTGTAGAACCTTACATGCTGGGCCTCCCCCTGTTTCAGCTGCTCCATCTCAAACTTGTGCCAGCTCCTCTTCACCTCTCCAACACTGCCCCGGACACCACAGACAAACCCCAGGCCCTCTTCTCTGTATGCTCACCCCCTGTGGAACTCACTCGCCTGGTCCCTTGGACATTTAAGCCTCTGCATCTGCACACAGCCCAGTGTCCCTCCTCCCTGGCATCTCCACAGGAGCTTTTTATCAATCAGGACAAACTAGATGAAGGTATACCACTATCAACTGCACCCTCTCCATGGCCTAAAACAATAAAGGTTCATTTCTCACCATGCCACCTTCCAGGTCAGCTGGGACTTTTACTCATGTTTACCATTCAGGGTCCCCAGGCAACGAAGGGGCCAGCCTCTTTTGGGCAGCCTTCTCAACACAGACTTGGGACATGCCATGGCAGGGGAAGAGGGCATGGAGAATCGGGTACTCTCCTCCCCAACTTAAGCCAATCACATCTGGAGAGTGTCCTCTCTGCCATTGCCATAGGCAGTTTTCAGAAAGAATATGTACATACACACGCAAATACACGTCAATTTCATAATCCCATATAAAACTAGCCACACTCATGAACAATGTGGTTCATGTCATGTTCTCAAAGTTCTGCGCCTAAGATGGAGTTATAACAAAGTCTGTGAAAGTCGAGGATTGGGTCTCTGGCAAATGAGGGCTTCCCCCAGTGAGGCGCTTATAAATGTTTAACAACCAAAAAACATTCTGCTTTCTCTAAAACCAAAACCAAAAAAAAGAAAAAGAAAGAAAAACCAAACCTTTGATTTGTACAGTTTGCCAACTAGCATGGTGTCTAAAACGCCACCATGATTGATTTCAAGTCACTGAGCTTACAAGTACTGAAAATCAAGTCACAGACCCTTGTGAGCTGCTATAAGCCAGCTCTGTCACACCCTGGTCTTTACCCCAAATTCTTCTTTCTCACAGCACTTGACCTACTCTCCAGAAAAGAATGAGTGGGAAGCAGAAACATGCCAGTAACTGCTAACACTGGGTGTTACTCGATTTAAGATGGGTATTAGTCAGTATGTTGGTTCCACTGCTTTAACAAAAAGACCCAAGGTAAGATTTACACCATAGCAGTACTATCCACAGAGGCCCAGAGGCAGAAATGACTCAAATGTCCATCAACAGCTGAGTGGATACATGAATAAACAATAATATACACGCCATGGAATACTATTCAGATCTTAAAAGGGAGGAAATTCTAACATGGCTACGACATGAATAAACCTTGAAAACATTAGGCTTGATTAAATAAGCCAGAATCAAAAGGACGAAAACTGCATTGATTCCTCCTCCCCAAGGTACCTAGAATAGTCAAATTCATAGAGATTTTTAAAAACAATAGAGGTCCCTCTGCTGGGAAAGGGGGCAACGAGGAATGACAAAAGGGTTCTAGAATGGACAGAGGTGAGGCTACACAACATTGGAATATACTCAGTGCTACTGAATGACATGCTTAAATGCTTCAAAAGATCGCTTTTGCTTCACATAGGTTTCACCACAATAAAAATGTTTAATTACTATTTGTCACTCATCAAAAGCTAAGGAGCTGGACCACAGCTGATACATAACCCCACAATCACCAGAACAAATCTTCTACCTGGTTTCTTTGCCACTTTCAATGTGAGGTGTTTTTTTTTTTTTTCTCCTTCTGGATTCCAGTGGCTACTTCTGTTCCCACCATGATATCAGCATCCCAGCCAGTAAGAAAAAAGAGCATAGAAAGGGAGAGATGTTCTTACCTTTTAAGAGTAAAGCTTGATATTACACACATAGCTTCCACTTTTATCCCATTAGCCCAGAACAAGCTTGTGTAGCTGGGAATTTTTTTTTTTTTTTTTGTACCAGGGATTGAACTCAGGGGCACTCAACCCCCGAGTCACATCCCAGCCCTATTTTGTATTTTTTATTTAGAGACTGGGTCTCACTAAGTTGTTTAGCTGGGATTATAGGAGTGTGCCACCACCACGCCCAGCTGGAAATATAGTCTTTAATGTAGACAGGCGTATGTGTGCACAAAGTTGACTGCTGTATAAAAGAGGGAGAAGGGGTATTGGGAGATAGATAGCAAAGTCTGTGGGAAGTCGTTATAACCCTGTGAAGTAGCTACTATTACTCCATCTTACAGATCAAAAAACTGAGACTTAACAACTTAACAGAGCTGTTAAGTAATATAGCTCAAGGTGCCTCCACAAAGGAATGGCAGACTCCAAAAGCCCTGCTGTTTCTCATTCCATGTCCCTCAGGGACACTGCACAGGAGAGGACCAACTGGAAGCAGAGGGAAGGGTGGGGCAGCCACACAGGAGGGGGTATCCCTGTGTCCCTTCACCACAAACTCAATCTGGTGGTGAAGTTAGGGTGACATCTCTGAAAGCACCATGAGCTGCCATCGGGCCCTGCCCACAGTGCTGTGACCCAGCTGGCTCTTCCTTGGCCCATGAGAATACTTATTAAATGTCCAGAAATTTTGTGATCTGGCTGTTAAACAGTCATCATAAAAATCAAATCACATAAACTTACAATGAAATAATAAGATAACACATACACAGTCCCTAGACCCATCATGCCCTAATGATGTCTCTGCATCTTAGGTTGATCTATGCTCCTGAGCGCCTTTGTGTGTGTCACATCTGTATGATGGACGTACAATCTAAGGGTGGGTCACCTCCCATCCCCTCACAAGTCCATGCCCAGTAACATCAGGCCAGGTAGCTGGACATCAGTTGGGGGAGGAGCATTTACAACCCAAGAACCCACAAAGGTACAAACTAGAGCTTTTGCCACTTCTTAGAATCTGGTTGCTTATGCCTGTGAGGCCCCCCAGGAAGCTGTCTTGGGAGGGGTAGCCGAGGCCCATGCCCCCTTCTCTGACTGCCTCCCCGGGCTTTTTTTTTTTTTTTAACTTTAATTTTTATTTTTGTGTGCAGTGCTGGGGATCAAACCCAAGGCCTTGTGCATGCAACCCAAGCACTCTACAAACTGAGCTATATCCCCAGCCCTCCCCTGTCTTTCCTTCCTGCAGTCTGTCTCTCCTGATAAAAGACAAGCAGAAGGAAGCTGCCAGCTGCATTTTAAGAGATAAATTCCCAATAAACAAAGTATTGAGGGATTGAAGTAGAAAATGACTTGGGCTGATATCCATATGCCTGTTGCCACATGGTCCCTGGCTGAGGGCTTGCAGAGGCTCCACTTGTGGCCACTACACCCCTCCCACCACTTCTGCACTTCCTCTATCTGTAGTGGGTGTGGATGGCCTAATCCCCTTTCCCAGGGGGTGGAGCCAGGAGGAAGTGAATGTTGGGATGAAAGATTGTTCCCAGCAGGGGCTCCCTCTTGTCCTTTGAATAGATAATGTCAGTTTCCCACTGGGACAAGAATCAGGTGGTAAAGTGGTGTCCTGGTCCCAGAGCAGGCACCTCTACAGGCCTACAGGCATTTGGGGGTCGCAGAGTCAGGGACTTGAGAGGGACAGCAGCCAGGGGCTGCAGGCATAGCTGAGCATGGCTCAGTCAGGAGAATGCTGAGGCCCCAGGGATTCATGGTCATCAGGCCCCAGGGCTCTAAGTCTCCCTCAATAACACACACAGAGGCAAGGACCCACATCTCATCTGCAAGTAGAGAAAACAAAAACAAAGTAAGTGTTAAAGATGAAGGAGCCTGCCTCATTTTTCTGTATAAGAAACAAAAGTGGCTTTTAGAAAATATCTACAATGTTAAGCTGAGCCCCCTCAGCACTCGATCACAGCCTCCCTCTCTCCAAAGACTCTCCTGTCCAAAGACTTGTGGTTCTACTGCAGGTCAGGTCCCCTGGATTTCTTAGGGGTTGGGACTGTGGTGAGAAGTTGGGCAGGATAAGCAGAGGGAGAAGCTGACCCAGGCCCATGAAGCTTGGCTGGCTCGGCCTAGGGCCAACAGTAAGATGGCCGGCCAGTGTCCACATTTGCTCCAGCTTTTCTGCATCTGGCTCCTCCAGTGCTGAATGCCACACACATGAAGGAGCTCACAGCTCCTGACCACATGCCCCACAGCTGGCCACCAAGTCCTCTCTGAAGGGAGATCTGGACAGCATAGCTCCATTACACAAGCCAGGAATGCTCTGACGTTACATCTGAGGTTGGCGGGCCCCACAGGGCTGTATTTGCCTCACCAAAACAACAGGAGCTTGAATACTTCCTGTTTTTCATCCCTGCAGCCTGATGTGGTACTTCCATCTTAAACCTCCATTTCTTCATTTGTAAAATGAGGTATGAACACTCCTGAACTCGGGATGCAGCAGGCCCTGGGCAAAGGCATGTATGTGTCTTTCTCCTCCCTGTCCAGCAGCTCATCCCCTGCTTCCTGTGATGGCAAAACCAGACCTGGTTGTGAAATGAAATTATAAAAACATTATAGTAAGAAACTGATGCCTGGGGAAAGGGTCAGTCCCCCCACCCCACCACCACCAGAAGCCTTTTTTCAGGAAGCTTAATAAACCATGGGTTCCTATCTTTTGTATTATAAATAAGTGCCCTAATGTAAATACCCCTGTGCCAGGCTTTCAAGGCTAGAGATTTAAGAGATGCCTGTGAAAAGAGCCATTTCTTCTTTCCTGTTTCTGTAAGCTTGTTTTATGCTAGAGACTCTGTACAAGGCCTTCGGTCATTTAGATTAGGATCTTTCTTTCTTTCTTTCTTTCTTTTAAGGGGAAAAAAATCCCCGATGATAAGACAGGTCTAAAATGACACCAAATAACCTATAAATGTTGTGAGAAACTGGGGTTCAGGGCTCAGAATTTGGAGTTTGTTCTCTTCTGGGCCCACCGGTATAAAATAAAGTTTGGAGTTCTCTTCCTCTCCGAGTGCTGCTTGCTGCTTCTCAACTTATCTCTTTCCCACTACATTCCCAGAGTGACCAAGACTCTCCTTTCCTGATTTTCTATAATTGCACACTTTACCCCCATTTCTCTCACTTCCTTGGTGTCTGGGGCCCCCCATGTCTGTTTGAGAGCTATCTTTACAGACATCTGTCCAACTCCCCACATCCCAAAGTCTTTTAAAGAACAATTGACCAAGTCTCCACCTCTGCTCCCTAGTCCCTCATTTAAAACCTTAATATTTTCCTTTATTTATTTGTTTGTTTGTTTATTTATTTTTGTGGTGCTAGAGATTGAACCCAGGGCTTTGTGCATGTGAGGCAAGTACACTACCAACAGAGCTATATCCCCAGCCCAAATCCTCAACATCTTCCTAAACTTCCAAACTATATTAGAATCCTATTGCTGCTGTAACAAATGGTCACAATCTTGGAGGCTTCAAACAACACAAGTTCATTGTCTTATAGTTCTAGAGGTGAGAAGTCCATCCTGCATCTTACTGGATAAAATCCAGATGTCCATGTAGCTGTGCTTCTTTTGAAAGACTCAAGGGGAGAATCTATTCCCCTCCTTTTCCAGTTTCTAGAGGCTGCCCACATTCCTTGGCTCATGGCCCCTTTCATCTTCAAATCCAGCGATGACCAGTCCAGTCTTTGTCATATCACATTGGTGGTATGGTATTGACTTTTCTGTCCCCACTTCCACATTTAAGTATCCTTGAGATTGTATGGGGCCTATCTGAAAAATCCTGGTTATTATTCTTATTTAAAGGTCAGTTGATCAGTAATCTTAATTTCATCTGCTACCTTAATTCCCCCTTACGATTTAACATAACATATTTACAGGTTTCAGGGATTAGGACCTGGATATTCTGTGGGGTAGGAGGGTGTGTTATTCTGTCTATCACACAGGCCAAGGGTGGGACCCCCATGATGTCATGAATGGCTTTATCAAAGAAGGAAGAGAGGTCTGAGCTAGCAGACTTGTTCTGTCTCTCCATGGATGCCTCCGTCATGCTATGATGCAGCAAGATGGCCCCTCCCAGAGGAGGAGCAGTTGGCTGGCACCATGCTCTTGGACTCCCCAGACTCAGAACTGTGAATCAAATAAGCTTCTATTCTTTATAAATTATCCAGTCTCAGGGATTTTGTTGTAGCAACAGAAAATGGACTAATGCAAGTTAAAATATACTGGATTATCTCAGTGGGACCAGTATAATCACAATGATCGTTAAAAGAGGGAGGCAGTGGAGGGGGTAGAGAGAGAGGAGGGGAGGGGAGGGGAGAGGTGGGGAGGGGGGAGGGTGGATGATGGGAAAGGCAGCGGAGCACAACAGACACTAGTATGGCAATTTGTAAATCAATGGATGTGTAACTGATGTGAATCTGCAATCTGTGTATGGGGTGAAGGTGGGAGTTCATAACCCACTAGAATCAAAGTGTGGAATATGATATGTCAAGAAATTTGTAATGTTTTGAACAACCCACAATAAAAAATTAAAAAAAAAAAAAAAAAAAAAAAAAAGAGGGAGGCAAGAGAGTGGGAAATAAAAGAAAGAAAGAGAGATTCCATGACAGAACCAGAGGTCAGAGTGATATACCAAGGAAGGCAAGCATTCTCAATAAACTGTAAAAGGCCAGAAATGGATTCCTCCTTAAATAAAGTCTCCAGAAAGAAACTGCCTGCCCACACACCTTACTTTTAGACTTTGACCTCCAGAACCATAAGACAATGAATCTCTGTTGTAAGGTAATTTGTTACAGTAGCAATAAGAAAATGATACAGATAAGAAATTAGCCACTGACTGCTCAATATGCCATTACTGCAGGCCAGAATAGTGCTTCCTATGGAGTGGAACCCAATAAATAGTGGTGGGTGGATGGATGGATGGATAGATGGATGAATGAAATCCCCAGCAGACAGACCGTAAGGATTCCTGCTCTTCACTAGCCTGGTGCGCATGCTTCCTTGACACTTCAGTTCCCAGGGGAAGAAATATGGAAAACTATTCTCAGAGTTGGCCTGTGAAAAAGCATAGAATAACAGGCTGCAGTGGTGTGGTGACAGGATCCGCCCGAAAGAACAGCAGCACAGCCTAGAGGCTCCAGGAGTAAGGGAGAGACTGTGTGTGGATTACGAGGGTGGAGCAGGAAGAACTTCCAGCGCCTCTGACTGCATAGTTTTGAGGTGTGCATAGGGTCCTCTTCATCTTAACGGGCAAGGGACCTGGCCAGGTGAGTCTGCCTGAAGAGACTGGTTGAAAGTGTAGCCCTGCACCCCTGCTGTATGCACAAGTCTTTGCTTGTCTCTCTTACGTTAAGAGATAGGGAACCAACAAGGTGGAGAGAATGAATTGGTGCAGGGAGGCAGGAGCAGAGGAGGAAATTCATAGGAATCTGCAATGTTTAGTTCCTTAACAATAAAATAGTCAGAGAATGCTGGGCGTGGTGGCATACGCCTGTAACCCCAGTGGCTCAGGAGGCTGAGGCAGGAGGATTGCAAGTTCAAAGCCAGCCTCAGCAAAAACAAGGCGCTAAGCAACTCAGTGAGACCCTGTCTCTAAATAAAATACAAAATGGGGCTGGGGATGTGGCCCAGTGGTCAAGTGCCCCCGAATTCAATCCCTGGTACATCATACCCCCCCAAAAAAAAAATCTGAAAATGGCAAAATGCTAACTAACGTTTATTGAATCTAGGAATGGGGTATACATGATTCTCCCAATTTTTCTGTGTTTAAATATTTTTTAAACAATAGAAAAATAAAGAATACCATTCTCTGATATGAATTCATAAAGGAATCACGCTAATTCCCTCTTTTTCTTACGCACATACACACACATATTCACCTCCACCCCATGTAGATTTCTACATAGGCTCATTACCCAGTCCTGTCTCCTTTCCTCCCTTTACAAAAAAAAAATAATAATAATTTTCTCTGCATATAGAACGTATACAATCACAGTAGCCTTAGTGCTTTTTAAAAATTCAATGAGTTCTCTTATCAATTTAATTTTTTCAACACATTGTTCAAGTTAATTAACTTTTCAGAGTTGATTTAATTTTATGGGAAGGAAAGGGTTTTCGGCTCAAGAAGAAAAAGATTTTTGAAAGTCAACAATACGAAAATGCATGTTCGTAATTGAAATTCTTGTTGCAAAAATATTTACCTGCACTTTTCTAATCACTCTACCAGGCATCACCTCAACAGAAGTTCTTAATATGTTATATATGTCCTTTAGGTCACTTTTAAAAATAGGTAAAAATGTCATTAACTCAAATTTGTGTTTTTCTCCCTTAACATTGGATCATAAATGTTATAAAAGCATTAAAAACTCTTGAGTGTTATTTCAGTGGAGTCTTAATATTCATTTAGACGCATGTACCATAAATTTAGACAACTGCAATTTGCCAACATTTAGCATGTCCTGTACTTTCATTGTTACTTTAGTTCTGAGATAAACATCTTGGTGTGAATCTTTGACCCCAATTATGTTTATTTTCTCAGGGCAGCTTCTTAGAATTAAAGTTCCTGGGTGAAAGGGTACACAAGAGACATTTTTAGTTTCTTGATAACAGTTGCCAAATTGCTTCTAGTGTACAGGGCCACTAGAAAGTGTCTGCCCAACAGCCAGTGTGACCAGAATTTAGGAAATCTAGCTCATTGGTTGAATTTGTTCCTTTGATAGTTAGTAAACTTAAACAGGTTTCCCAACTGCTTTAAGCATTTCAGTGTGTACTTCCTCTTGATAGTCTTTGCCCACATTACCTGAGTCTTACTGTAATTCCTACACACTGGTATGAGTGCTTTATCTACTAAGAAGACATTCTTTTGTCTCAGCCTCCTGAATTCCTGGGATTCCAGGGGTACGTCACCACACCCGACTGTCCTCTTAACTTTGCATATGGACTGGCAACTGCAGCTTGGTGGTAGAGTGCTTGTTTATTATGCATGAGGCCCTGGGTTCAATTCCTGGCTACAGCCAAAAACAAAACAAAAAAAGGTCATTTAATATTGTATATAATGTTTTTGGTGCATGAACAGTAGTTTATGTAGCTCCATTGATCTTTTTCCTTTGAATTGAGATGAGTCAGAGATCAATGTAAAAATAATAAACCAAAATGTCAATTTAAAAACATAAAGCACAAATATAATCAAGAGATGTAATATAATCAAGATGATTTAATTCTTTAATGCATTTGAACCTATTTGGGGGTAGGGCAGCAAGTGGGCTCTCGATTGATTTTATTTCCCCTCAAATAGCTACATTTGTTAAACACTTTTTAAAATTTTCACATTGATTTGTAGGGCTCTCTTTATCATTAGATTAGATTTTGGTGTGTGCAAATGTTGCCTTTTACAGCATAAGTGCCCTGACCTTGAAATGTTTTCTGTGATTTTGCTTTCTTCTGATTCTCTTTGTACCTCTCTGATTGAAACTTTCCCGTCTCCATGACTCTTAAGGTTTGGAAAGCCAACTGCTTAAGTACCAGTGGGCCTCAGTTTACCTGGATATCATTCACTTTGCAGGAACTCTCCCTCCTACCACCTGTTAACTGGCACCTTCTTCCTAATGAGGGCTGAGACTAATTGATTTATCAAATGGATATTTTTTGCAGCACTGGGGTTTGAACCCAGGGCCTCTTACATGGACAGTAGTTTATGTATTGAGCTTTATCATTGAGCTGCAGCCTGAATCTGGATACCAGCCCACACCTTTCCCTTTAGTTTCAGACCCAAACTGCATCCCAAGTGCCCATATGTGGAAATGTCTCAAAATCCCTCTGTACAAAACTGGACATATCATCTATTTCACCAGCATCATATGACTGGTTCATAGGTGTAGAGTATGGATTGAGTTTCCTGGTGTGTGTGTGTGTGTGTTAGAAGAACACACAGTAGCCATCCTAGTAACAAGTACCTCACATGGACAGGTTATGCCAGATTCATGGGACCCCCCCAATAGACCTCCAGGAGCCGAATCCGATGCAATCACACAAGAGTCTTTATTGCAAGCTCGAGCCTGGACTCACAACAGTTCCCGACGCAGCTGTCCCAGGGAGTGAGTCCAGGTCCTTTGTTCAGTGAGATTTTATAGGTTTTTGGGGAATACTCTATGCATCACAACATCACACAGCAAATCATTCCATACAGCGGGAAAATCACACAACAACTCTTAACATTGATTAGCACATTCACTGGCGGGAACAAATTGGGTAAGGGTGATTGGTTAGTACCAGAGGGGGATTCATTTGAACTGATTGGTTTAGGCCATGAGGGGTGTACATGCTGAACTACATGGTTTCCCAACATGTTATCAACCACCATAAACTACTGGGGGGTCATCTGGCATTCCAGGTATTTTCCCTGTCTCATACTGATTGGAGGTTGCTAGGGGGGTTGCTTTGCTATGGGTCCTCACTTAGCCTGACTGAGTCAGGGACACCTGGTGCCACAGACCTCTCCTGTTATTTACAGACAAACAACTCAGCAGGGTGGGTATGTGCTTAGGAGTGTTCTGTGGGTTTTTCCAAGGACAAGGGTCACGCCCCCTTCCTTGGACAGGCTTTGCTCTGAGGTAGAGGCTGGTTTCTCAAAAATGGAGTCACATTAGTTTCTCAGACAGGGAAGACAGAGCTCAACGGAGACCCCAAGGTCCCCAAATCACCAGTCCTGCCCTATAGTCAAGGCAGCTTCAGGCCCCTCAGCAGCAAGAACTGCCTCTTCATGCAGCCATCTTGCCTTCCACAGGACCTGGCCCCTCTCTGGGTCTGCTCTGATCCCTGAGGGTGACCAGATCACACCTCCCCTCCCTCTCCTCTCACATCCTAGTCTGTACCAGGACTGTTCCTTGAATGGGCCATGTGATGCTTTGTGCCTACTCCATGGCTACTTTTACCTTCTATGTCCATGAAACGTAACATCATTTTCATTTCTCATCTCAAATTCTCAAGCACAGGAATCTGACTGGGCTTGGTCGTTTCACTCCAGAACATGCCAGGTTAACAATCGGAGGTGGCTTCACATTGATCCTGGAATTGAACAATGAAGGAAGTGGATGGGAAGCAAGGGGAGCCGGTTCCTCACTGGGATCTCACACTGTCCCTCCCGTGTCCTCGTCCATCTTTCCCGCCGTCTTTCAACTTCCCTGGAACTACTCCTTAGATAAAATCTGTCTTAGAACTCTTCCAACTGAAATTCATGGAGGAACCCCATTGGTGTGGGGATGAGGTGTTGGGGAGGGGATATTCTATAATCTCCTGACTAAATCTTAGTCTTTCAGGGAGCAGTCCTTGGGATATGACCTTTGCCCGAGCCTCAGGCCCTTAGGTGAGTCAAAAGGTGAACTCACCTGGGGTTGGGGAAAAAGCCCTTTGCCCAGGTGAGATGAGGCTCTGGTGATGTCTGTTCCCCCCGTTGACCTTTGCTGTAGGGAGTGCTCTGGACGTATCCTTTCCCCTTTCCATGCCAGAGACAGGAGGGGAATCTCTCTTGATTTTTCACCAGAAGGATCTAGTAGGTTCCTAGAGGTAAAACCCACAGAAGTGTGGAGCCACCCTTAGGACTGAAACCTAAGGATTTTCACCCTCCCATTTGCCTAGACTCAGCTTCCAGCAGTTTATTGGAATTTTAATGTTAACAATCCCCACCAGTTTATGGTTCCACTGGCTTCTGCTTCAGATAAGTAGACTCAGCTGTGATTCTTTGTATTTGCCTTTCTGTCCAGATTTTGAAGTGGCAGATTATCCTATGGCCTCTATTCTTTAAAAGGTCCAAGAAAAATCACTAATTTTGTTCATTGATTTTTCTTATTTGAGGGTGGGAATGATGACTTCCGAGTTCTTCACGCATCTAATCCGAACCAAAAGAGACTTATTTTTTAGGAGGTTTTAAAACATGAATTTAATATCTTTAATGGTTCAAGGACTATTCAACTATTAAGGAGGTTGTATTTGTAATTAAAAGCCCTCAAGAAAGAAATCTGCAGGCTCAGACAGTTTCATTGGAAAATTCTACCATATATTGAATAGTCCTATAACTTTTAATTTTGTTTTAAATGCTCCATCTGAGTAACTTCAAGATCTAACCATCTTCTTTCCATTGCGACGAATTTTCATTTTAACTAAAAATGTATTTCTAGCTTGTATATCTAGTTATGTATTTATATCTTCAGTGTTGCCCACCAGAATACAGTGATATTATTATTCTAGCTTTGTTTATTTCCTGATCAATCATCATCTTTACATCATATTTCAGCATATATCCTTGTTCTGTTTGAAGCACTCATTCCCATCTCTTTCTCTATATTCTTAAAGGTCTGTTGATGAAATTTGAAATGTGCAGATAAAACAAACAATACCTATACCAATTGCCTTTGAGAGGGTATGATAAAGCCTGTTAGTTTTTTTTTTTTTTTAACCAGCATCAATAAAAAAAATGACATTAGGACAAGTTTTAATCACTTTGCTGCTTTTCCATATTTATTACATTCAAGGGTCAATTTCTTTAAGAATCTGGGTGGGTGGGGGTCCTTGTAACTGGTGCCCTGATTAAACATTTCACTGAGGGCTTGTGGAGGCACAAACTATGTCTTGGTTCTGAGTCTGTCCTCCTCTCTGGCTTGTAGCACAGTAAGGTAAAAAGGTCAGGGGCAGTAGGGCAGTTGTTTGGGCATCATTTGGGACAGTTACTGCAACTCTTCCCTAGCACCAACAGAAATCTCAAGAGTGCCCCAAGGTCAGGATCCCAAACCAGGCTGTATATCCACATCACTTAGGAAACTTGTCAAAGACAGATTCCTAGGCTTCGACCCAGAAGAGTCTAATTTAGCAGAATGTGTCTCTGAAGTTTTAAACAAGACCCTCAAGGTCATCTGCTACATTTCCAATTTTGGACACCTGCAATCCAATGCATGTCTCTGCCTCCAGAGAACAGGCCACTTATATAGGTCCCAGAACCTTTGAGAGGGCTTCTTCTGCTGGAGATACTTTTTAAGCAAATTGTTTTTGGAAGCCATTTCCTGGTGATACTCAGTTCAAAAACTTTCCTGAGTGACTTATTCACCTCCTAAGAACATAGTCCAGCTCCTGTCCAAAACACCCACAGGCCCTGGGGTGAAAACCAGTCTGCTAGAATTTAACTTCCAGATGAGCAATGTAGATACAGTTGGGTCCTCATCTCCACGGTCACAACTGGGAATCAGAGAGGCAGTGGGTGAAGAAGCTGCTGCTTTCCCTGGAACTGGGTCTGGACATCTCCTTTGTTAGTGGTGCTCAGACCCAGCTGAGCAGGCCAGGCCCTCATAAACATGTGCCTTTGTTTGTTTGTTTGTCTGTCTGTTTTTAAATCTCCTTTGCTTATCACAGATCAAACTCTTTTGGGCTCCCAATGCAATTCCCTAGTCTTATCTCCTTTAGCCCCCAACTCCTGAGGCTGGAACCCCTGTCCCAGCATTTTCTGGCTAAGATCCCCTTCCTAGAGAAGAACTTCCAATGATGGCTTTTGACAACAAAAAGCTGATGAGTTTGGAGCTCATCAGAGAAATGGAGTTTCCAACTTTCTTTTTTTTTAGTATATAAGTTTAATACATTTTATTTTATTTTTTAATATTTATTTTTTTTAGCTTTCGGCGGACACAACATCTTTGTTTATCCAGTCCCGATCAGAGTCACGGAAAGCAGGACCGACTTCATTCTCTCTCCTGTACTTTATCCTGCCCTTGATCTGCTGGAGCAGCTGGTGCTAAGAGCAACCAAAGGTTAGTTTGACTTTATCACGGAATTATGTTCCCAACAGCTCTGGGAACCCAGGAATGGAGTTCCAAGGAAATGAGACCTATGATCTGCCATTCTGAGATGTGCATTTCTGCCACACAAGTATTTTCGTTGTGTGATGCTGAACCCAGTCATGCCCTGCTTCCACGGTGGCACAGAGCTGGATAAGTGTCACAGAGTAAAGAGGCCAAGTTCCATGGGGCCAGGTTACCAGCTGGGTCTCCTTTCCTTACCTTCTGGGAAATAGAATTTCACAAGACTTCCAGCAACAGCCACAGAGAACCTGATTGACTGTCCTGGGAGAGTGTTATCTTGGAGCAAGTAAGTCCTCCCACCTCCTTTTCTGAGGCTCTTTCACAATCTGTCACCCAACCAAAGAGTAGGGTCCTGTCTATCTCCCAGTGCTTAACCATTCCCAGACAGGACAGTCTCGATTGTTAGGCTTGTTTTCTTTTTATCACGGTAGTCTCAGGACTACACAACTTGAGGCGAAGGATACAGTGTCCTGCTGACCCCAATTCTTCTCCTCCTTGTCTCGCCCTGAGTCCTTTGGATCTATGTTGTGTCTTTCTAAATAGGGAGTTGGCAAATTACGGTCCACAGGCTGAACGTCTGGTTTTGGAAATAAAATTTTATTAGTGCACACCTGCCTCCATCCACTTATATCTATAGCTGTTTTTGCATCAAAACAGAAGAATTAAATAGTTTCACCAGAGACTGGAGGGCCTGCAAAGCCTAAATTCTACTCTCTGATCAGGTACAGGAAATGTGTGCTGACTGCTGCTCTAAATGGAGAGTATTCAGTATCTTTATTTTTTTCATCTGGTTTCCAAAGCTCTCAGCTGTACCACCCTGCCTCTGGCCTCCCCCTCCTGGGTCTCTCTGGGTGCTACAGAACCACCCCAGAGGGCTGACATATATAAACTAGTGATGGGGTCTCATCTCATCTCTTTGCAGATGATCTAATCTCTCAGGGCTCCATCTCTTCTTGGGGATGGGGAGGGATCCTCAGTGCCATGAGGATCCGTGAAATGACCTACGAGGCCTTGGGCCAGTTTCTATTCTTCATTTTGCATGGGGAAGATCAGGCTTGGGAGGGGACTTGAGGTTGCCAAGGCTGTCAAGGGGGTCAGGTGAGATGGGTTATGAGAAGGCACGTGGCCTACAGCAGTTACCCGCTTGGTGCTCGTTGTCTGTGTTTCTTTCCTTGGTTTTCTCTCTCTTCTTTCCCATCCCCCAACTACTGCCATCTATCCTAGCTGGTGACCTAATGCTGGGTTCACAAAAATCTCACTATCCCAATCACTTAAGAAAATGGAGAAGAAAGCATGCAAACACACAGAAGTACCTTTTCAAAATCCGGGGATGGCTCTGTGACCTTAGGGGTCCGTAGAAAGAGAGGGAGCCACTAGAATTCTTTATTCTTATATAGGAGACATACAAGGAGAGTTTCCTATTCCAAGAAGGGCAAAGAGGTAGGATTACAAAGGAACAGGTGAGTGTAACTCAACCCCACTGCTGACACCTACTCCTGGAGCCACGCCTCATTATCTAAGCAGAGGTAAAGCCCAAGTTATTGCGGGGCACAATAATTGTTCAGTATCTTGCTCAGGACTTAAGGGCATATATTTCCAGAGCAGCTCCTGACACCCAACTTTCCATTAAACCTCCATCTACTCACTACCGCCCCCCCAACCAAGAAAGCTCAGGGTAGAGTCGGGGGTCCCTGATAGTCTGGGGAGGTGGGCCGTCTGTTTCTAATGGTGTCTGGGGTCAGGAGGGCCTCCTCCAGACCCTGGCTTAGAGTCTGGAGGCCAATGTTAAGAACATCACATTTCACTCTGGAAAACCCTCATACCTCTGAAGGAGTAATCAGATCTGGAGGTCAAGTCCCTGTCCCCCTCCAGGGCCTGTCCCCTTTAGCTCATGTCACCTTTACTCAGGAAATGAACCTCTGCCTAGGGGACCCCTTTTGGAAAATGAACCAGGGAAGGCCTCCAGGTTGGGGGTGGGCACACTTCCCACTCTTGGCCATGGCTGATCTCAAGTCCAGGGAGAGCTTGGGGAACTTCTGTTCCTCCTATGGCTCCCATTTCCAGAAAAATCCAAAGAGAGCCCCTCCCTGCTTTCCTTGACCACTTGGTGGCGAGGAAATAAGGACACAAAATAATTACAAGTCCAAAGTCAAGCGACCGGAGCATTTCAGTATTGAACCATGAATCCTAGCACAAGGCACCCAAATTTCTGAAGCCCTGCCCTATCCCTCCTGAACCCAGGGGAGCTGAGGACAGATGGCACACCCATTAAGTTCACCAGTACAGTGGAAGGTGGCTGGTAGAACAGAAGAGGCAGTTCTGTACCCACCAGGGATGCCTCCCGGAGCTGCCATCTGCTGTTGTTATGCTTGAATTCAGGACCCCCCGAAGACCACCAGAGACCCAAGATCGATGTAAGCAGCAAAGAGGTGTTTATTGCGAGCTAGCTTGGTCCTCCACACGCACACACAGCAACTGGTGACGCTGAGAGGCCCCGAGCCCAGGGTTTGCAGCATTTTTATACATTCTTTGGAGAGGGCAGGGACTTCACATACATCATAGCAAATCATCACACACCGCGGGAAAATCAAATAACAACTCTAAAACATGATTAGCACATTCACTGGCGGGAACAAGTTGGATAGGGGTGATTGGTCAGTACAAAACGGGTATTCGTTTGAACTGATTGGTTTGAGCCAAGAGGGGTGCTGAACTACATGGTTTCCCAACAGGTTATCAACCACCATAAACTACTGGGAGGGTCATCTGGCATCCCAGGTATTTCCCTGTCTCATGCTGATTGGTGGCTGCTAGGGGGTTGCTATGGATCCCCACCTAGCCTGACTGAGTCAGGGACACCTGGCGCAGCAGATCTCTCCTGTTATTTGTAGATAATCAACTTAGCAGGGTGGGAATGTGCCTAGGAGTGCTCTGTGGGTTTTTCCAAGGACAAAGGTCATGTCCCTTCCTTGGACAGGCTTTGCTCTGAGGTAGAGGCTGGTTTTTCATTGTCTAAACATGTCCGCTAAAGTTAACCCTCAGATCATTGCTCCTCCTATTCCTGAGGTAGGATAGAAGGAATAAAGAGAAAGGTAGGAAGGAGACCAAAGAAAGAGCAAAGAAAATATAACTTGAATCTAAAAGCCCAGGACTAGAGTTCCTCATACCTTCACCCCCCAAAGCCAGTAAACTTCTCAGGCCTGTCACCCCCAAATATCTGGGAAATCTACAGATCTTCACTCATAATCTGAAAGTCATCCACTCATGAAAATTGCCCTGTGCACTGTTAATTAGCCTATTAATACATTAATTTTTTTAGAAGGGATTGAGCAAAAGGAGATACCAAACCTATAATATAGGGTGCTTTCCCAACCTTACCTATTGATCAGATAATAAAGATATGGGCCAAAGGATCCTGAGAATTTCCAGATCACCATCACCACCTTGAGATCACCAGACAGATGTCATCCCCACATACCTTCCCATGCCCACTCCTCACCTGATTTCCTTTAAAAGAAGAGCCTGAGAACCCCAAAAGCATCTCTTACTCTCAAGATGGGCTCTTGAATTCACACTACTTGCTTTCCTATATAAATCTTGTCTTAATGTCTGATATGTCTAGAAATTCTTCTCTATGGCATTTGTCAAGGACCCCGTTGTCCTAAGTCAAGGTCTCCGGGACCTCCTAGGACCCTCTCCAGGGATAGTTCTGATCTCCATCAAGCTTCTTGGAGGAGCTGGGACAGATGAGCCCTCAGCTCAGGGGATGCCAGACTTTCCCTTAAACTCTCTCTCCTCTCCCCTTTGTGCCCCCAGACACTTCTCTTCTACCACTAAGCCTCCTACACAAATTTTAGGCCTCTTTTAAGAAATCCAAGTTAATTTAGCTCAGGATATATTTGTAGAGGACCCATTCTGAGCCAGGCACGTGTAAGAATTTCTGCTTAGGTCCCACCATCACCTCAAATGAAAGCTACAATTTCCATAAACTAAAGATTGCATATTTACCTAAATATAACTAGTGCTTTAAGTCAAAATCTTCCTCTGGGCTTTTACACCTCATCATCTCCCATTTTTCATGATGAATGATGATGATCTTACACCCTCAGGCAAATGCAGGGAACCCCACTTCTGCGGACCCTCCCCTCCAAGTTGCCTTTGTTGGCTCAGGGTCTCCAGTAGAGATTGACAAGTCTTCTAGAGTCCTGGATCTTGGAGGTGCTCAGGAGAAGGGAGAGAAGAAGGCAAAATGGAGTGTGGAAAGAGTTAAGGAAAGATGCCCGACCTCAGTCCATCCCACAGATACTCAGAGAGAGAACTGCATTGCAGATGGGTCCCAAGAGCTGGCAAAGCAGTGACAGGCTTTCTGCATTTGAAAAACCAGCCTCTACCTCAGAGCAAATCCTGTCCAAGGAAGGGGGCGTGACCTTTATCCTGGAAAGACCCACAGAGCACTCCTAGGCACATACCCACCCTGCTGAGTTGTTTATCTACAAATAACAGGAGAGATCTGCTGCGCCAGGTGTCCCTGACTCATTCAGTCTAAGTGGGGACCCATAGCAACCCCCTAACAGATACCAATCAGCATGAGACAGGGAAATACCTGGGATGCCAGATGACCCTCCCAGTAGTTTATGGTGGTTGATAATGTGTTGGGAAACTATGTAGTTCAGCATGAACACCCCTCTTGGCTTAAACCACTCAGTTCAAAGGAATCCCCCTCTTGTAGTAACCAATCACCCCTACCCAATTTGTTCCTGCCAGTGACTGTGCTAATCATGTTTTAGAGTTGTTTTATGATTTTCCCGAGGTGTGGGATGATTTGCTAAGAGATGCTATGATGTATGTGAAGTCCCTGCCTTCCCCCAAAGAGTGTATAAAACTGCTGCAAACCCTGGGCTCGGGGCCTCTCGGCATCACCAGTTGCTGTGTGCGCGCGGAGGACCCAGCTAGCTCGCAATAAACACCTCTTTGCTGCTTACAACGATCTTGGTCTCTGGTGGTCTTTTGGGGGTCCTGAATTCGAGCATAACACATTCACAGGCCACACAGGCACCAGGTACAGGATGAAGCCTCCTGGGTTCTTAGGGAAGCTCCTGTCTGGCCCAGGGCAATTCTCCAGGGGAGATAGCTTTGAGCCACTAGAGGCCAGCCTCCCAACAGCTGGCAGTGGTTGCACCAGGCCCGGCAAGAGAACCCCAGGGTCCATCCCAGGACCTAATCAGACTCACCCCAAAGCTCACTGCAGAGGGCTAGATCCCTGAATTATTCATCCAAGCCCTGCATTGCATAGACAGGGAGGTGAATTGCCAAGGCGACACAGCCTATCTGTGGGAGAGCTGGGACAGGAATCCAGACTTCCTTCCTCTCGGACATGACTTCGCAGATTTCTGGGTTGGCCTGATTCTTGTGCCAAGAAAGACAGCAACAGTGATAATGAATCAATTCCCAACAATGTGATCTTGAAGGCACTGAAGGGGTTAACGTGATGCAGTCGCTGTTCCCTTGCCCACTGATTAAAATCTATGCTATTGTGATTGTGGAAATATGTACCCCCCAAAATGTTTTTCTCCTTGAGTAAAGGACGTTTAGAAGGAGGTACTATATTTGTTCAAGTTTCCAGAGAGAAACGTGATTCAAATGTAAATGGCCACAGGAGGCAGGACTGTGACAATAGTCCAGATGAGAAAGGCAAGCACAAGGGCATCCGGTGGAAAGATTTTGTCCTGGAATGTGCTGAAGATCTTGTTTTGTCCTTCCTGGCATGACATTTTGACCTTTAATATGCAAAACTGCCAAGTTCATTTCAATGCAAATAGAAACCAACCTGTTAATGATATCAAACTGTTTTTCAAAACTGTGTTCCTTCGAAGCCATTGATATATGCATTCAACAAATAGTGATTATAGGATTGCATTTGAAACTAGGTAGGGATGAGCAAGACATTTACTTTCTAAACTGTGGGGAGAGCTGGCGAGGCTTTGTGTAGATCAGGTGTGTGGCCAAGTCTCCTTTTTCTGACAAACCCTCTTGTAAATGTATGTAGCTGTGAGTAAGCCCCGAAGGATTCCTGCTTCCTGGTCTGCACACCCTTGGGTTCCTCTCCCCCTGAGGAGGGTTGCCTGTCATGTTTTTGGAACCATTAATAGAATCCAGTAAGGATGATGTCACCTGTGGTTATATCACATGGGATTGTAACTTCCATCTCACCAGCAATCTTGGTTCACCACGCTGGGGAGGTTCACCCTGCTGGGACCAGGGTGGCTTCAGCTGACAGCCAGCTAGAGACAGAGGCCCTCAGGGCAGTCAGGAACCAGATCCCACCAACAACCAGAGAAGACTGGAAAGCAGATACTTCCTCATTCGAGCTTTCAGATGAGAGCCCAGCCCTGGCCACCCCCTTGACGGCAGCCCCACAAAGACCCTGAAGCAGAGGACCCAGCTGCATCATGCCTAGATTCTCGATCCACAGAAATTGCAATATAATAAAACTATGTTATTTTTTAGTCACTAGTTTTGTGGTTACTTTTAAATATTTCTGCTTCCTCTCAATATTTGGAATCGGTTTTAAAAAAATATGTTTTGTTCTAGTTAACTGGTGTCTAAAACATCCATTGTTCCTAAACCTCACAAGGCATGAAGCATGCTTTGTGCTTTTACCCCTTTCCCATGCCTTCTGTGTTGTTGAAATTGTTAAATTTTAATGTGTGATTTTAAAATGATCATCCTTCTTTCTTCATAGTATTCTTTAGGAAACCACAAATTTAAGCTTCATAAAGAATATTGTGGTTAAGACAATCTTTTAATTGGGATATTTGGTTTATCTTACTCAATTTTTTTTTTTTTGCCCATTTCTTTTTTAAATTTGTTTAAAAAATTTAAAAAGGTCCTTAGGCCAAAGTAACTTCATTTTGAAAATCAGTACCTGCCCAGCCAGGCATGACATTCCTGTTAGGCCCTCCCTGGAAGAGTCCCTAACTACCAAAACCACAGAAAAGACATCAAATAACAATCACAGGACCAGATGGGTTATTTTTTAACTACTCCATTGTATTTGAGTATATAGTTAAGAAGTTTTATCCAGCAGGCCTTGTAGGAAGGCAGCCTGGCTGATATTCTCTGTCAATAAATCTTTGCTTAATCTCAAAGATGTGTCTCTCATGAATATTTGTGCCACCCACCTTAACAAAATTCAATTTTGTTTTACATAGAAAGAGTTCATGGGTGGCAAGCTTTCTGGGTTCAGGGTTAACTTTCTGGGTATGTGAGCCCAACATGCCTAGGAAAATGGACCTGCATTCGGTGGCGGGGGCGGGGGTGTCCCACACTTATTTTCATGCTTTGCAGTTGCCATCTTGAAATTCTTCATAATTTTTGAACAAGAGATCTCAAATTTTCATTTTGCATTGAGTTCTATAAAAATTACATTGGGCTCTTGTCTAAGTTTTTACATGTCCAAGAATACTGTTATTTTCATCTCACTGTTAATGGTAGTAAACTGGATATAGAATTCTAAGTTCAAAATAATTTTCTTTCATAAAAAAATTAAAACTTTTTTAGATAGTTCCCATTTTTGATGATGCGCAATCAGCCAATTCTGATTATCAAAATGAGCCAACTTTGATTATCAAAAATCTGCCTTTGTGTCTCCTCCTGGAGATCTGTAGAACTTGCTCTTTAGCTTAGCCAAGGATCCCTGGCATCCCTAAGAGGTTAAAACTTCACTAGGTGATGTTTGTGTGTGACTTTATTCCCACTGTTTCTGCTCACCACTTGGGAGCCTCTCAAGGAAATTCATCTTTAAAAATGGATAATTTTCTATTCACCATTATGAGAATTTTTTTAAAGTCTGTTTGGAATGTTTATCAGTTAAAAGATAGATCAGGGCAATCTAACATTTGTCTCTTGATAGCTTTTTCCAAGTTCTATCTCTTTGTCAGCCAGGATATTCCCTTGATGTTGTCTTCTAGGTTACACGCCCAGGAAAGGCTATAATTCTCAGATGGTATAAAACAGTTGCCAGCCAACATCAGCAGGAGATGGCCCAGTAAGACCATCTGGGACAGACACCATCAACATCTGCTGCAAGTTTTCTCTCTGAGCCCTGGGTTCCTCCTCTGTGAAACAAGGGTACTTTTCCCATTCAGATGTTCCAAGAAAAAAATGAAATAATGTTGCAAAGATTAAAGCATGGAGAAGTGTTCCATAAATGTTATTTTTTCCCATCAATGTTTATAGCAGCTCCATTCACAATAGCTAAGCTATGGAACCAACCCAGGTGCCCTTCAACAGAGGAATGAATTAAGAAAATGTGATATATATATATATATATAGAATAAAATCATGGCATTTGCCAGTAAATGGATGGAACTGGAGACTATCATGCTAAGTGAAAAAAGCCAATCCCCCCAAACCAAAGACCAGATGTTCTCTCTGATATGTGGATGCTAACACACAATAAGAGGTGTGGGGTTTAAAAATTAATTGGATTAGACAAAGGGGAATGAAGGGAAGGGACGGGAATAGGAAAGACAGTAGAATGAATAGGATATAATTTTCCTATGTTCGTATATGAATACGTGACCAGTGAAACTCCACATCATGTACAACCACAAGAATGGGCTCCTAATTAGAATAAGTTATACTCTATATGTGCATAACATTTCAAAATACACTTTACTGTCATGAATATCTAAAAAGAACAAATTAAAAAATATTATTTTTTATGAAGGATGAATAGACTCTAATCACCAGCTTCTTAATATTAGTTCGAATGCTAACCTTTGCTTCAGCTTTCCTAATCTCCCAGGCTGGATGCAATCACTTGTCCTCTGCAACAATGCAATGTGTTTACCTTGTAGTAGAAGTTAACAGAAGCAGACAAGGAACTATAGGCAGAAATAGGCTCCCAAATCTCTATGTCCCTGTAGGAAGTGATACTGAAAGCTCCCGTCTGGCTGTTTTCCAATTATTATTTGTGTATCTAATCAATGTATAACTGGCTTCTGTGAAAGAGCTGTTGTTTAGGTTTCCAGGTCTGGATTTCTTTTTTCTTTTTCTTTCTTTCTTTCTTTCTTTTTTTGGTACCGGGGATTGAACTCAGGGGCACTCGACCACTGAGCCCCATCCTCAGCCCTATTTTGTATTTTATTTAGAGACAGGGGGTCTCACTGAGCTGTTTAGCACCTCACTTTTGCTGAGGCTGGCTTTGAACTCATGATTCCCTGCCTCAGCCTTCTGAGCCACTGGGATTATAGGAGTGTGCCTGGATTTCTTTTCTCTTGTGGACAGCCAGTGGAAGGGCAGACAACTCAGTTTGGGACAGGAAGAATGTTCATCTTGGCTTCCCCTGTCCTTGGGTAGGGGAAGAGGGAGAAGAGGAAAGAAAATAAAACATGTCAGTTTTAAAACAAGCCACCACTCCAGGGACTCCTGTTATAGGAGGAGTCCGCACCTTACCCATGTTCTTGACTAGAGTCTCTGTAGCATAGAAAAGAGTACTGGCCCGTACTGCTATTATATTTATTTGAGTACCTTCTATCATAGAGCAACTTGTCATCATTCTAAAAATACCTAATCTGCCTTGCTAAGGCACTGGTAGTTTTCTAAGATCACAATCAAAACTTGGCTAGACCAACTATCTACCTTTGTCATGTCTATAATTTTCTGCAGAGATTCTGCCCACTGTCACACATGGCTGGCCAACTCTACCCTATTATTTACAATATCTGGCAACGCTGGGAAGAAAGAAGTTCAAACAGAAAGAATTTGAAAGGAAGTAAGAGTCTTTGGGTTTTAATATCCCAGTTATGTGATCTTGGGCAAGGCACTTAACTTCTCTGGGCTTCATTTTCCTCCTTTGTAAAATGGAGATGATTTCTGAAGATACTTTTCAAAGATCTCTGGTCCCATCCCTCACTCTCCCAGTAAATTCAGGTTGCCCTTAGGATGAAATCCAAAAGCTTATGAAGTGGCCTAAGGTATTTGTGGCACTTTTTATAATATCACTGTGCTTTTTCTATCTTCATCCATAGGATGTCCCTGGTCCTCCACTCATCTGAGGACCTTCTTTCTGTTTCTCACACACCAGGCTCATGGTCATATATTCTCTGCCAGCCTCGTCATTATGGAGGTCACTGCTATCGAGGATTCTGGAACTCAGTCATTATCAAAGAGGAGAACATTACTTTTCCACAAGAGTGGATCTCTTGGAAGCTCTATCCAAGACTATTGTTGTTAGAGTTGCCATGAAGACTTTAAAAGCACGTGTGTGTGTGCATATACCTGTATATATGGTTGTATGTTTGCATATGCATACATACAAACGTGTGTGTATGTGTACATATATATGTATTTTTTTTGGGGGGGGGGCACTAGGGATTGAACCAAGGGGCACTTAGCCACTGAGCCACATCTCCAGTCCTTTTTTATATTTTATTTAGAGATGGGGTCTCCCTGAGTTACTTAGAGCCTCACTAAGTTGCTGAGGCTGGCTTTGAACCTGAGATCTTCCTGCCTCAGCCTCCCGAGCTGCTGGGATTATATGCATGTGCCACTGTGCCCAGCCAAAAGTTTATATTTTTTAAATGAACCATCTTATTCTTCATTGCTCCCTGCTTCTCAGTCTCAGCAAACATGACCCATGGTCCCAGGAAACCCTGATTTTTCACAAAGGATTCTACTCCATCCAGCAGATTTAAAAGAACAATTTAGTATGAGAATGACAATTATTTAAATGCTGAGGGAGAGCCTCTGAGTTTTCCTGGTGACCACAAAGCACAGTGGTTTTATGCATAAGGCTTAGTGTATCATCTCTGGGTGTGCAGGGGTTGTTCCTTCTTAGTTCTCACATGCGACTCCGATGATAGAAGCTGCTGAACAGGAATGTGAGTGACACCTGACTTAATGGTTGGTTCCTGGATCCACAGGTCAAAGATTAATGAGCAATTGTCAGAGTAGCAATTTGTGGGTCACAGGACAGTGACTCTCAGAATTCCAGATCCCCATTCCTGAGTCTCTGGGTGATAAATAAACCCCATATTGGTGCCATCTCATTATTTTCAAATTCCTTCTTCCTCAATATTGGAGAGTAGAAGAGTGGAGGAAATCTATCAGGAATATCACTCTCAGGGTTACTTAGGGGTTAGTTTTAGGGAAGCATGATTGGTTTTCATCAGCAATGCAGAAGTTTCAAAACCTTCATCCTCAAGATTGTTGCTGACCTCGACTCTTCACTGATCTTATCCTGAAGTTGGTGTTCTGGGGTTTTGAGTTATGCAGAGTATTGGGGCACCTTACTATTTAAAATTATTAGAACCCTGTTAATATATGAGAATGGAGCATTCTTCAAGAACTTAGCCATTTTGCTCTGTTTGTTGTGACATTACAATGAACCAGCCTAGTTCCACACATGACAAAGAGGGCAGAGCCCTCAGGAGCAATGGGTCCGGGAACTCTTGCACACTTCTCGAGAAACTACTGCAGGATGAGGCCAGCAAAAGCCAAAGAGAGAAGGGTTGACGACAAAGTGGCTTTAGAGACAGACAGAAATGATGGCTTCCAGACAAGATTTTGCCTGAAAACTACATTTTCACTCCAGCTAGGTTTGAGGCCTCATTATCTAAAAGCAGTGCAAACACCACACTACTTCTCCTGCACTGGCTAATTCTTGCTGACATTTCTAGAGTAAAGTACGATATCTATTTCTTGCTACATGTAGTCACAGAAAGGAAGTACAGAAATAAGACGCAAGCATGCCTTTCAGCATGACGAACCTCTTACTAGCTAGTCTCAAGGGATGCGAGGAAAGACTGATTCTCAAAGTCTGATCTAGGAGCTCATCTTGCAGGACAGAGAAATGAGATCCTGCTGGGCACAACCCACTCACTGACAACTAGAGACAAGATCGAGAAACAACAGCTACAAAATGAACAAAACCAAACAGATTCAGGAGGGGAGTTGACACTTGGAATAGAGAACAGAATTTTTACAGCTTTTATTGGAGGAAAGGCCATCGCGCAGGGCTGTGAGGTAAGGAGAGAAGACCAGAACTTTAGTGGGAAACCAGCAATCTTGGCTTCAAGGACCAGAGGACAGAGTTCAGGGCAGCCGCAGCATTGCAAAATGAGGGGGAAGCAGTGAAATGGAGAATGTTGTAAAGGGAAGCCCCAAAGTCTGAATATGATCTCTGCCCTTATTTCTGCCTACATGTAAGACAGTCGGCCACCACCTCCACCCCCACCTGACCCCTGAAAGGGGAACATGTACTCCAGGGACCTTAACTCATAGCTTGATAACTGTTAAGAACTTCATATGGTTGAGCGCAGTGGTGTATTCCTGTAATCCCAGGAGCTCAGGAGGCTGAGGCAGGAGGATCACAAGTTCAAAGCCAGCCTTAGCAAGTTACCAAGGCCCTAAGCAACTTAGCAAGACCCTGTCTCAAAATAAAATATACAAAGGGCTCAGTATGTGGCTCAGTGGTTAATTGCTCCTGAGTTCAATTCCTGGTACACACACACAAAAAAAGAACATGATAGGGAGGCTGAGGCAGGATAGAGGATTGCATGTTAGAAGCCAGCCTTGGCAATTTAGTGAGACCTTGTCTCAAATAAATAAAGTTAAAATTAAATTAAATTAACAGGGCTGGGATGTAACTCAGTGGCAGAGCACCTCCATAACAATTCAATTCTCTATAACTAACACACACACACACACACACACACACGAAAAAGCATGCTACATGCCATTCCCTACCCTCTCAGTCATTCAGTCACTCAGTCTTAATGGCCTCAGAAGGCAGGTGCATCATTAAAGCCAGGATTCTTTGCCAGGAATCTCCCAGGACAAATATCATAAGCCATTAAACTGTTGAGGAGCCTCTAAAATAACAAATTCCCAAGATCCTTGACTTGTTACCCACTTGATTTGTGTTCTTTTCTGCTCCCACCTGTGTGTCTCTCACCAGCCACAGCAACACGTCCTTATTACAAGGCCAACGTGATCTACAGGGAGACAGGGAGCACTTGCTCCACACTGACCGCCCTCCCTCCAGGCTGAAGTGCTTGCCCAGGACCTGCAAAGAAAGCACCCCAGAACACGTGCTCAGAGCCAACTAAAATTCCTAGACTCTACCCCACCCCTGCAATAAAATAAAATTGCTTCCTTCTGTGTTTGGGGAGCCAGCTTAATACTCTCGTGGTTGATGCTCTGTGTCCCCTCTGCTCAAGCAAGAAGCCTAAGAAAGAGACTTGGTTTCTTCACAGTTGTTCCCTTAACTGATTCTTCTGATGGAAAGTACACCAACCCACCAAGCCATTAACATCCGTTTGGGGTCAGAATAAAATAATTAAACTGCGATTTCAGCTACTACAAAGAGGCAGCATTTGTACTTTTTGAGTCAAAATGAACAGCCCAATAAACCACAGAACAAAAATTTGGACACTCCTATGTCAGCTGTATTGGGGAAGGGGTACTTGTAGAAAATGTAGATTCCAAGCCCTACCCACAGATCTGTAGAATCAGAATTTCTCAGGAGTAGTGCCTCAACTCTGCATTTACCAAAAGCAGCCTTGATGACTGCAGCACACTAGAGTTTGAGTGTCACTGCTCCGAGAGTTGGCACAGTCCACGTCTCATGCTCAGATATTTGCTGGGACAGGCTGTGCTTATGGGCGAGGTGTTTGGCTGCTAAGGAAGATGCGTCAGCTGCCGGCATTGTTGGCGCTGGCCACGAGAAACTGAGAGGTCATATCCCAGCACAGAGGAGATGTCTCATGACTTTAGATCATCACTGAAAACCTTCTGATAAGGGACCACATAGAGATAGGACAGCTGGCCTGTCTCTTGCAGGTCATCACCTGAGTTAGGCCCTTTGGGTTGCCCTCAACATCTGGCCTCCCTTTATTGCCAACTTTTATTCTCCATATCCTCGAACTCCAGTGTCCTTCCACCCCACAGAAAACAGCACCTTCAAGACTTGAGCAGACAGATCTGTTAAAGATCTGTTGGGGCAGAAAGATGGGCAGCCGGTGGGCATAGGAGAGTGTGTGTCTGGCACCTTGGGTCTGGCACCTTGGGTCTCAACATTTGTTTTCATTGCTATTAACTTACAGTTATAAAAACACTCACAGGTTAAAAATTAGGAAATAGTACATAATGAACACAACAGACGGCCACAAGATTTGTAGGCACTTACCCCCCAACTCTGTTCACCATGACTCATGTGTTTCTGATTCTACCAAAGAGGAACTAGAGCAGTTTGTGGAGCTTTTCATACCCATTTCTATGACCCATGTGTGTCCAGGATCATGCATTGAAAACCAGATTGAGATCTCTATACCATCACATCTGTCAGCCAAGTGAGTCTTCTCTCATAGAATACAATATTTTAATAGGAAAAGAGGAGGCTCAGGTTAATCTACATTATCAAACAATTAAAAGGCACTCATGAAAAACTTTTTTAAAAAATTTATATTTTATTTGTTGATGGACCTTTATTTAATTCATTTATTTATATATGGTGCTGAGAATTGAACCCAGTGCCTCATACATGCTAGACAAACACTCTGCCATTGAGCCACAACCCCAGCCCTCATGAAAACCTTTTAAGCCATATGTAAATATACAAAAGTCTTCTTAAGGATTAAATGTGCGCTGGAATAAAATTCCTTACCCATGTCATTTACAAACTCACTGGTAAAAATGTCTTTAAATTTTAGCTGGGTGTGGTAGTATATATATATATATATATATATATATATATATATATATATATATATATATATATATATATATATATATATATATGACTGTAATCCCCGTGCTTAGAAGGCAGAGGCAGAAGGATCCCAAATTCAAAGCCAGCCTCAGCAATTTAGTGAGGACCTAAGTAATTTAGTGAGACCCTGTCTTAAAATAAAAAAATAAGCCATGCGTGGTGGCACATGCCTATAATCCCAGTGACTCAGGAGGTTGAGGCAGGAGGATCATAAGTTCAAAGCCAGCCTCAGCAACTTAGTGAGGTCCTAAGCAACTTAACAAGACCCAATCTCAAAATAAAAAGGGCTGGGGATGTGCCTCAGTGGTTAAGTGCCCCTGAGATCAATTCCCAGTTTCAATAAATAAATAAATAAACAAAAATAAATAAATAAATAAAAGGGCTGGGGATGTAGCTCAGTGGTAAAGCCTCTCTGAGTGCCCCCTCCAATACCCCCTCCCCAAATTTTAAATCTGGGAGCTAATCTAATTGAGTATAAAGCTAAGATATAACCAGGAAATCAGCAAATAAATTCTAGCCAGTTGTAACTTAATGTTACAATGAAAGAAAAATTTAGGGGGAACTTTAAGAGAAAATATCAGGAGTGATATGGTGGTCATATGAAATGGAGACAGATAAAAGAGAGAGTATATTGTAGAAACTTAGAGAAATACTATAGAAATACTATTAGAAATGTTCTAATTCTGGTGCCTCTTTCAATAATTTTAAGAAAATAAGGGTGAATGAAGAAGGTGGATTTGTGCTGAGACTGTTTCTGGAGTTAGGGAGAGCAGGATCAGACCAGTCATAACTTCATAGCTCACTTTTCAGTAATGAAATCACTGAGCCGTACAGCCTTCCATACATTGAACCTTTGTCCCTCTGCCTAATCTGGATCTGCATATCTGCCCACAGATGGCAGCACAGTCAGTAAGATCCTTCAGTTATTTTCTTTCATATTTTATACTAACTAGGATTTCTTTTTTCTATTTTAGTTGGTTTTTATTAAAACATAGCAAATGCACAAGTCTCCAAAGTTTACAAAAGCATTTACAACAGAATTGTCCCTCTCCAATACTAACCGTTAACAAACTCATCCTCCCCCAAAAGCCTATACATATATATGAGCATATGTGTATCTTCATGAAACTTCAGACACATATTCTGTATGTATGTACATATTTATGTGTCTGTATATTAAATATTCTGGATTTTAGTTTATTTTTATTAGAGATTTTGGAAACTTTCCAGATAGCCACTTACAGATCTTACCTTGTTTGTAAGGCTGCATAATATTTCACTGAATGAATGAACCATAATTTAATCAATCACATCTTGTTCCAGACTTTTAATATTACAATGTTGCAAGATGAATATATTTTTTTTTCAAGTCCATGCTGATATATTCCTGGGATAGAATCTTGGAAACAAAATTGCTGTGTTAAGTGGTGGGGACCACAAACAACTTTGTTACATATGCTAAATGACTCCATTCCCGTCAACAGGAAATGGGGGCTCCTTTTGCCCTGATCCTTGTTAATACAGCACTGCAGTCTGCTCTTCTGCCCTATCACTTCCCCCTCTTTCTGCTACTGCTGAGATAGTTAGTTATAAAGCTCCCCCCTCCATCTAGTTCCCACCGTTCATACTGGCATTCTTCAATCTCTCTTCCCATTCTCTTTCATTCTGTAAATTCATATTATGGAAATTTTTTTTTCTTTGGGGTACCATGGATTGAACCCAGGGGCACTTAACCAATGAGCCACATCCCCAGCCCTTTTTATATTTTATTTAGAGACAGGGCCTCACTGAGTTGCTTAGGGCCTAAGTTGCTGAGGCCGGCTTTGAACTCGGGAGCCTCTTGCCTCAGAGTCTCAAGATGCAGGGATTACAGGTGTTGTGCCATCGCCTCAGCAATGGAAATTCTTTAACATGCATCAAAGTAGACACACAAGCCCCTGTGTGTCTATCCCCGGCATCAGCAGAACACTCTGCTCATTTTATCTATTTCCTGCCCAGAGCATTTCCGGTCTGGGTTATTTTCAGGTAAATCCCAGTCATAATTTCAACTACATATACTTTAGTATGTCTCTCAGAGAGGTAAAGGCTTTTTAACAAAGCCACCATACCATTATTTCACCTAACAAAATTAATAATTCCTCAATATCATCTGATACCTAGTCCATCTTAAACTTTTGTTTCAAAAATGTCATTTTGTCTCATTCAAATGAGGATACAAACAAGGTCCTTTAAAAAGTTTCTCTGATCTTAGAATTCCATCATCACTTTTATTTTATACCTTCAATTTTCTGAAGAAACTGGATTATTTATTCTGTGGAATTTTCCACCTTCTGGAGTTAGCATGTTGTTTAATGCATTCCTAAATCTCTGGTGTTTTTACAAACTGGCTAGACATACAGGCTTAACTAGATTTGTGTGCAAATTTGTTTGGGGCAATAATTTTTCCTGGCTGGTGTTAGGTTCTTGGTGGCACAACAAAGCAGGACATCTGATGTCTGCTTGTTCCTCTTTTAGTGATGTTAAGATTCATCCCCGGGTTCAAATGTTACCAAACAGAGCCATGCAATAAAATGCCCCCCACCCTCAACTTTTCATCTAATACTGTTAACCGCCTAGATCCATTATTTCATTAGAGGTGGAAAAATGATGTCTTCCTAATCCTATCATTCCTCTGGTACTTAATGATGATTCTTTTGTTCTTTCTGAGACAGGGTCATGCTATGTTGCTCAGATTGGTTTATAGGCTCAAGTGATCCTCCCATCTCAGCCTCCTGAGTAGCTGGGACTACAGGCATACACCAAAATGTCCAGCTTAGTTAGGATTCTTACATGAAGAACTTTTCTTAGCAGGTTAAACTGGATACACAAAAAAGTCAGAATACTTGGTTTTTTCCAATTAGCAATTTTTTAAACATTGAGTGGGTACCCTACTTGCTTTCAAAGGTGAGCACTATCATGTTAGCCACTGGGTCCTTCTGATGCGATTTTATTTATTCTGCTTCCTTAGTTTCTGTCACTTCTCATCTTCTCCCTTCTTTTAGTGGGTTACTTTAAGTGCTAGGGTACACCTTCCTATTGGGTTGGAATTGCTTCCAGACTTTTTTTCAGTGGACATTTGCTTGTTTTTCAAAAAAGAAATTACAGATTTTACTTGCATTTCAATTCAAATATAAAACTACAGGTTTCTTGTATTGTTTTTTGTATTGTATTGATTGTATTCTTGCATTTGTTCTCTTCAGGCTCTTGATTCCACTGACATAGTAAACAGTTGCTTTATCGTATATACTCTCACACACAGTATGGGGAACAACAATATTGTTGCTATAAAAGTACTGAATGAAATTTAAGATTTCTTTGTGGTTCTTTGGTGTGTAGGATATACTTCATAGGAATATAGGCAAAATGCTGGGATTTAAAGTCACTTGACATATTTGTCTACATGTGGCTATACTACCAACTTGATAGTTACATGTTTTAAAGAGTTGCTTTAACATTTTTTTTTAAAAAAAGGAACATAAAACATTGACAGAATCTAAAAGATACACAGCTCTAGTTGTCATCCTTGTTATCTCCCTTCCAGGACTACCAAGGGAACTGTCTGATTAATTATTGGTGTACCTAAAACTTCTATTGATAGGAGCAAAAAATACATTTGCTTTTTTTTTCTTCCCCAGTTATCACTCCTTTCTTATGTAACAGGTAGCACACCATGTCCTAGTCTGTTTTTCATTTCCTGTGTTCTGGGAATCCAGTTTTCACAGATGTACCGTATTCCCCTGTATGGACATACCATGATGCTTCCATCACTCCCCTCTCAATGGGGATGTGGGTGGCTTCCAGTCCTCAGCTATTATCAATAGTGTTTCATATTCTTACCAGTGAAGAAGTTCATGTGGAGTTTTAGAATTGCCTTTAGATTGAAGGATAAATTCATATTTAATTATTAATCATTAAAAAAATTCTACCCACAGGGATTTATACTTTTCAGAGTACTTGTTTTCTCCATCTCACAATAGAATGTATCACCTAACTTGGTTTTCCCCAATCTGACAAGAAATAGTGTCTTGGTAGTTTTGATTGGCACTTCTCTTATGATGTATATCTTCATATATTTAAAGGTCATCTGCAGCACTTTATTTTCTGCCTATTGTCTATTTGTAGCTTTTGCTTATTCTTTCAGCTTCTTTCCAAAGTATAAAAATTCCTTAACTGGAGTTTTTTGTGATGAATGTTACAAATACCTTCATTTTTTATCTTGAATTTGCTTATTTTGGCCAGAGGTTTTCATTCTTGCAATAGGGTCATTGATCCATCCAGATTTTATTCTTGTGTACAATAAAGAAATGCATTTAATTTTTTTCCTACATGGTTAGCCACACTTGCCTCAACACCATTTTTAAGTGTTTTCCTCCACAATTGAGATGCTACCTTTATCCAATACTAAATTCTTAGACTTTGTTTATAAAATAATATCTAATATCCATTATGCTTTTCTAGAGTTCTTCTGGTTATTCTGTTTCTTCTTTTCCAATAGCATGGTACAGGACAAAAACTTCCTGTTCTGGTGTGGCCCTTTAAATATATTTTAAAAAAATATATGAACATATTTCAAAAATGTTCTCTAATATTCTGAAACCAAGCCTAGGTAAGTTTTTTTTTTTTTTTAATTAGTTTTAGGAAACCAAGGGGAAGAAAGAAAAAAAAAACAGAAATTATCTTTAGAAAACATGGGAACATGTGAAAAACCACATATATCAGCCATGACAGTTGCACACTAGAGTAGCGTTCCCTCAGGATAACAGCATTTACAGAACGCTCACTGGATCAAAGGTCAAGGAATGGCCCATGATAAACACTCAAGGAAATATACAGCTGTCTTATTGCAACTATCATAGTAAAATTTATTCTATAAAATAAAATACAATGTGCATAACTTAGCAAAGATCAAACATTGAAAAAGATTTTTTAAAAAGAAAACATTTAGCACCCACAGTATTTTAAAGAATTCCAGTTTGTGACCTTCTCTGCTAGTACAATCTTTACAGAATTAGATATACTGTACCCCAAGGTTTTCAAATGAAGAAAGTTCAATCAGTAGTAAACTTCACCAGATACTTGGGTATATCTTTCCTGAATCACTTGGCACATCTATAGCCAGAAACCCCACTTAGTAAGTGAACCAAGGAATTTTCCTTCAAGTTGTGGGACCAAATTCCCTGGACAAAAACCTTCTATGAGAGAAACTGGCATATTACTCAAGTTATTTGTACTACTGTCAGGTTTTAATTTGTCTATCTGAGACACTGACTAAATAGTGAAGCTATTTTTGTTCTTAAGGTAGAGAAACTCACCCTAGCTTTCATGTTGTCATATTGAACTAACCTAGTTAATCTGATGAGTGAGACAAATGGTTCATTGGAAAGTTGTTTCCATCTTCTGTGTAGTTCTTTTACAGGGGAAATAATATTGAAAACATAATTTTCAGTTCCTCTGGCAGTTTATCAACAGCATACAATCTTACATTTCCTAATGACTACAAACTCCCTAATTAACCATCTAAAAAATACAATAACCCAAACCATTATTTGTTCTAGTTCACTGTCTATTTACATAGCCTGCCTTTCTCCTAGACAACAATGTTAGCAAAACATAAGGCAAAGATGCCTTATTGGTGACAATTATACTCAATTTTATTTTGTTGAGGATTTTCTCAGCAGCCAGTTAGCACATGGAGCTTTCTCACAGTTTCAAAGTTTTAAAACTCATTTTAAAACTGCAAGACAGTGCCACACTTGATGATAGTTACTGTCAAATAGTATAATCAATGTTATAGATTTTTCACAATATAAATGCAAGTCTGCAATGATTTAATCAACACAATACTCAATAAAAACCAAACCCAAGTGTGAGCTCACTTCTGGTGCCATGAGACAATAACAGCACCCATTTTTTAATTTTAGTGGTAAAAATGCAATCCAGTTTTAGCACCCATCTAAAGAGGAGATGTTCATGAAAATATGATACGTACGACATGGCTTACTGGAAGGTAACAATTCTAAACTCCCCTGAAGTGAGGAAATCTGTCCTAGTTGCTGCAGCCTGGTTCCAGGAAAAGAATAACATTAATGGGAGGAGAAAGGGCTGGATTTTTGGTTAAGAGATTCAGTATTTGAATCCCTTAAGCATTAATGTCATTCTTCCTTAAAAGTACAGAACAGTGTCATACATAGAAGGTTCCCAGGAGTGATGCTGTTGCAGTTTGTATCACATTTAAAATGCCGAACATGGGGTTTGCAGCTTTAAATATAAAACAGAGGAAAACCAAAAAATTAATGCTAGTGATTAAATCCCATACTTTTAACTAAAAACCTATTTTGTCACTCCATTTAATCTTCAGAATATCATTATTATAATTATTTTTCTGTGCTAGGGTTTGAACCCAGGGCCTCCTGTATATTAGGCAAGCTCTCTACCACTGAGCTACATATCCAGCACTTGTCACACCATTTAAAAATCAGGTGAAGTAGTCTAAACAACTGACAAATTTTTACATAAAAAATAAATTGAATTTGAATTAATTATATCAGTTATTAGATGTGGTAAATACAATCAGACAAAGAAAATCAAGTGCACTTTTATAGTATATAACATAACAGACCCAGAAACCACTTCTTTAAATTTGTAAAATAGACTGCAATATTAAAAGTACTTGACCAGCAAAGTTAGGTAAAAATGAAAAAAATCTTAATTGAAAAATTACAGATTTTCAGTACAGAGGGATAAATAACCTTTTATTTAAAGCCATTAAATTTTGAGTCTCTTGTATATTTCAATTTTGTGTAGGAGAAAGGAAACTCATTCTTCTAGAAGGCACTAACGGGTTTAAATGTGCAAATGGCTTTAAAAAATGTGCAAGATGCAGTCAAGGAGACTGCCTGGTTCTTGGGTTGCATTCCTCAATCTTCATCGTACTGTAGATTATTGCTCAAGAATTCTATCAGTCAACAGGTGTTCTTACAAAGGCTTCAGTGTGTTCAGTCCACCAAGCTGCAGATCTCCTTTACTTTCTGGTTGAACTCTTCTGGTTGATCTGCATATACATAATGCCCTGCCCCAAGAATAGCCTGGGGAAAGAAAAGCAGTCATGGTCAGTGTGCACAAGCATTTATTAAAACACAGTGATATTTAAGCAAGGAAGCTTAAAAATAAAAGTGAGACTCACTACATTAAAAAAAAAAATAAGGTAAAAGAATAAGCAAAACTGAGCTATGGTTAACTAACAAGTATTGCCATCCAAAAGATTTAAAAGTAAATAGAAAAATCTATTTAATCTTAATAAAATTTTAATATCCACCCTCCCCCCAGAAAAAAAAAAAACCCAAAACCCCACTCTAAATGACCACTAGTGAATGAGCCAACAGAGAAACGGAACAAAAGGAGAATGTTCTGTCTTGAGGGTGCGAGTAAGCAGAGATGCTACTGGACCAGTGTTTCTTTTAGTCTCTCTATAGAGACCAGAAAGCCCCTCAAGAAAGGTAATTCACTGTTGGGACAAGAAGATCTCACATTTGAGATCAGGTCTCTGATTGAGGCTGCAGGTACAGTTTGCTTGTGAAATCATTATGACCCAAAATCTTATTTAAGGGAGAACATCAGAGATTTCACCTACAACTGAAAACTAAAAACCAAGCCACACACTTACTATCGTCTTCACATACGAATGTGGTCGTAATGATTGGATGCTGGTGCCAGAATTGCCATCTATGCAGGATCGGGCGCCAAAGATCACTGAAACTGGAATGTCAGGGTGCATTTTACCAATTCGCTGAAGCATTGGCCTTTTTGCCCATCCATAGGGAATAGTCATATTCTTGAAAGCTGTTTCACCACTTTAAGGGGAAAGAAAAAAACCACATTGCTTAACTTTTAGAGATGAATATGCTTCTCAGTCTCACCTCTATCAAAGCACATCCACATTTAGCTTCTCCAGCATTTAATAAAAATATCAGAAATATCACAGTTAAATAAAGAACATATTCTTGCTAACTCCCATGATAGGTCCATTTCTGTCATTCTTTTTTAAATCAAGGATTGAACTCAGAGGTGCTTAACCACCAAGCCACATCCCCAGCCCTTTTTTATATTTTATTTAGAGATAGGGTCTTGCTGAGTTGCTTAGGGCCTTGCTAAGTTGCTGAGGTTGACTTTAAACTCACAATCCTACCTCAGCCTCCTGTGTTGCTGGGATTATAGGCATGCACCACCACGCCTGGTCATTTCTGTCATTCTTAAAGGACTCAGCATTGTTCTGAATTACCTTTTACAAACCAAGTTACATCATATGAAAGACAACAATTGAGGACTACACAGGCACATGTAATCATGAAATGAGAAGGAGTATAGCGTAAAACCCCAAGCCCACATAGGAAAACCAATCAATGTTCCTGAACAGCCCCCTAAAAACTGCTGTAACAAGTCAATAAAATGTATAGACTTTAATCACCAGACCTGACAGCCTAGTGAGTCACAAAAACTCTCTTGAGGATTCCAAACCTCCAGTCTCCCTCACTCTTGGCAGAGAAATTCTAATCTTCTTTATTGAAAAGACTGAGACTACAACTACCAATAGCTGCCAAGGCCTCACTCTGTTCAATGAAGCAGGTGGACATATTTTCTTCCGAAAGTGAGAGAGGATAAAAAAGGAAGGAGGATGTTTCTACATCTAGCCTCTCAGCCTTCTGTCCAGTTCTTAGTTTTAGGGAAAAAAAAATGAGGTAGCATGTCTGTGAAAGTGTGGTTCATGACCAACCTATACTAGAAACTGCCTGAGGTATCTGTTCAAGATGTAGCCCAGAATTGCTCAATCAATCTTAAAAATAGGCTCCCCCAATAATTGGTATACCACAAAGTACAAGAATTGTATTCTTCTCTTTGTACTCCATTCTAGAAACTCTAGAGCTTTGTCTTCCTACCTCTCCACTATCTTTAGATTACTTTCTCCACTGGAACCCTGCACCCAACATCCATCCATAAGTCATATGTTATAAAAAAGATGTTTGGCCCCCTGTTTTCTCTTGCTACTATGCACACACTTGTATATTTTCTCTCATCACTATCAATATACAGGCAGAATCCCTCCTCCCCTCCACCCAACCCTCACTCAGTCCTTACCAACTGCAGCCTTGTTTCTCATGCTGATGTGCAGATGTTAAGAGTTCCTCAGTAAAGGGTGCAATCATCAAGTGAACTTGAAAACTCCTACATAGCATTTCCCATGAACTCGGGAAGTTCAATACCCTCAGGTATAGTAAAGTTTCTAAGAAGATCCATTTACTTTTGTTTAAACAGCACTCCTTTTTCTGGTGGAACATTTATACTATTTGGGAAATATTTTTTTTAGCTTTCTTAATTCCCAGCCCAACCACCTCCTAAAATGGAGGATTTCTAAGATCAAGGCTTCTTCAACTTATGCAAAAAAGCACTTTAGGGAAAGAAAGTACATCTTATTTTTTTAATCCCCCATCAGAACTCAGAACAATGTTTTATATAGTGGGCACTCTATTAATACATGAGTAATTAAGAAGTATTAGACATTTTTCCTTTTAAATTTATTTAAATAAATTTAAAAGGAAAACTTCAAAAACAAAAAAGTTTGATGCATACACAAGTAAATTTAGAATTTAACCTTACCTTGGAGTCTGTACATTACAGTGGTAGATGTATTCTGTCACAGTGTCATCTTCAAACATTGAAGAATACTTCCGTTTGAAATCAGGCCTTAACCGCTGAACTAGGCTTAAACCTATTTAATAAGAAATAAAAACATGTATATTTTTAAGTTATAACTTATAACTAAATAATATACAAAGTTTTAATGCTTGCTCATATAATAAGTGTTATGTGTATACACATCTACATGTGTTCAAATACATATTTTAGGTGGGAAAAAGCACATTTCCTGGCAGTTGTTCTCAATTTCCCTAAGGGAAGTTTAAAATAAGAATTAAAGAGTGCTGTATATTGACTTACAGATGCACTTTAGGAGCTCAAAAACACATATGTTAGTTTTCTAGGACTTATTTTTGTAGGAAAATGAATTCTTTAAACATGACCAATGAACAGAGCAGTTAGTATATAAAATTAACATACTAACTTGTATCCCCCTTCAGGATTACAACACACCAGCATTTGCACCAAGTGAAGTGGGATACACAAATATTTCTGTGGGAAAATAAACTCAAGAATTTCTGTTTGGAACACTGTAACACTCCCTGCTGAGGTCATTCCTGATGCCACACTCCTCTTGAGGAGTGAAGCAGAGGTAAGGCCCCAGGGATAAAGGCTGAAGAGCAGATGCCTCTTCTAACCACAACCTTTCATTCTGGGGCCTAGCCCCCGGCTAGTTTCTCTCTCTGTACCAACACCCACTATTCTGGCAAGGTTTTGTTTCTTTAGTGACAATTCCTTCCTTCCTTCCTTCCTATCTCCAAAGGAATTACCCTACTCCACCAACAATTTTATGGTGCAGTTGATACTCTATATCATCTCTGCCACCCCCACTACAAGCAGGGAGCATCTGCCTCTTAAATTGCTAATCTATAAACCTTCTGCTTTCCTAGAATATGAGCACTCACCAAAGGGTCCTGCAATCCTGAGGCCAGCTAAAGGGTTAAAGGGGGTCAATGCTGCTCCCAGGGCTCTGATCCAAACTGGAATTGGTCTGTCTTGATCAGCAAGGTCTGGTCGCTCAGGAAAACCCCAAGGCTCCACTAAAATGAGATGACTAACCCTGTTGAGGAAAGAACAGACAAATTCATTTGATATATCTACCCTAAACCTCAAAGAACTAACAATGTATACAATAAAGATAGACCACTTTCAAAAATGTTCATGTTAAAGAGAAAACGGATTGCTAAACTGGTTATTACACATAAACTCTTGAGACTCAGTAGAATTTGAGAGATATATGGTAGAGAAAGGACTTAATTTTAAAATATTTAAGTCAATAATAAAAGATGTGTAAAAGCAGAGCACAAAACTGTATTATTTGAGAAAAGAGGTCACTTGTCTAGGCTACACTCTGGCAGATGAAACAGATCAATAACCACTCAGAAAAATCGAATGATTCCATATATCTTGGGGTTGACACTGGAGAAATGACTAAAGATCAGTATCGTGCTTTAAAAAAATAGCCTCAGATACCAACAATAATCTCCCGTGAATCAATCATTCTAACAATTTTAAGAAAAGTCAAAGTGGGTTCAAAAGAAGTTTAAGTGAACTTTCTCACAAATGTAAGAATGATGTAACATGAAGAAAAAATGTGTCCTTTAGTTTGGACATCTGGAATCTTGTGAAAAGGAACAATCTATCTACCCTACTTGTGACATCATGACATACTGGCATTACATTCTGTTTCTAATCCTTTCCCAAATTTCTTTTTTACTCAACAGATACATTAATTTCATATAAAAATATCTCATTAATAGCTTTAATTTTTCCATTATTAAATTTGTTCATAATGAAGAAAAACCAGAACTACCAGAGTACTTTCATGTGGCTGTCATGCTTTTATATATCATAAAGATTCTAAACCAAGCACAAAGGTTTTCTGATGCAATACAATGTTCAACTGTCACCCAAACATCCAAATGCCCACCAAAATCTCCAGAGGATGAACTGACAATGATTCTAAAATCATAACTGAAACAGAAAGAAATTAAAACGTCCACAGAGAGCATTATTCCTTATATCAAATCTTTTATTATTTTTGTCAGCACATGTAAGGATCAGTTAGTTTTTTACTTTGATTGCATTTTTTAAAATGGAAAGCTTTAGAACACAGACTCAGCACAGAGCTCCATGGGTCCTTGGGGAATACTTGGTTCAATCACAGATGGGAAGGAAGCTGAGACATATCTTCACGACCTGCCCTTGAATACAAAGCTAGTTAAGGTAGAACTGGGGCTAAAACCCACATTTTCCCACTCTAGCATACTAACAGATGACAACAAGTTACTGTTCAGGCTTTCTCTCCTCTAGGCCAGCTCTAATAGGGGACCCTAGATTTCAAAGAATTGAGAAGATTTATGGAATATAATTATGAATCTGTGTAGAGATACGTGACATAAGAGTTCCATATATCTGGTGTGCTTTTACAGTTTAAAAGATTTTATTTGTTTGTTGTACTGGGGACTGAATCCAGTGGTGCTCTGTCATTGAGCTATATCCCCAATTCTTCTAATTTTATATTTTGGGACAGGGTTTAGGTAAGGGGCAAGAGGAATTGACAATCAGCCATTTAGCTGTAAGCAGCAAGGACTCAAGTTGGGAAATAGCCAATATTATTCATCATTGAATTATCTGCTAAAAAGAAAAATGAACTCTTTATTAAAACATACCCTATCCTAAAAGATTAAGTTTTTGTTACAAATTTGTTAAGGGATTCTATCCAGTCTTTTCTAGACTCTTTCTGACCTATTGACCCAAGAAGTGGGAGGAGAGAAGAAGGGAAGTCTCATCTTCCTCTAGTTCTGTTTTTGCTTTACTTTTTGCTTCTCTTGCTTAATATAATCTTCAAAATATCACCCCTAAGTAAAAATGTCATTTAATAAATTATGCAAAGCACACGTATACTAGGCAAATAACCTCTTCTTGCTTTTATAAAGGAGTAAATTAGCCCAAGAATTGTTCAATTCTGTGTCTTCAGAACCTAGCATGGTGCTTTAGCACATGGCAGATACTCAGTAAATGTGGATTATTATGCTTTCCCACATTTTCTTTTGCTCTGTATCTATAACAATATACACATCTTATAAAGTATAATTATAGAGTAAGCCTAAGAGTTGGTCTGGCTCCCCAGACGATATTAGAATATTACTGGTGATATTTGTTTTATTAATCTCACAGGCCATTACTTATTCATGGTTAATGAAATCCACTTTGAGGGTAAAGAGCCAGTCTGGTGTGTTTTTTAATAAAACCATAATATCTGGAATAGAAAAATATAACAAACATAAGTATTGTCCCACAAAACTTTTGTTTTACACACACACACACAAACACATACACACACACAAACACACAAAATTTGTAACTGAGGATTGTGGTCAAAATGTTTAAAAATAATTTTTAAAAACTCTACAACTAAATCTAAACTATATTTACATAACTATCATCTGCTTTGACTAAAGGTAAAAGACCTCATAAAATGATTCTTGTTTATTTTTTGTTGTAAGATTTTTAAATAAGTAAATGTAAGCTAGTTACGGTAGCAAAAAAAAAAAAAAGGGAAAATTTCTATAGTAGAATTTATTCCAAGGGACACCAGAAGATAGTGGCCAGTCTGGTGAGCAAAATGTCATTTAACCTCATCATTCCAGAAAGCCTAATCACAGGTTTTGGCTCACAGCTTATTAGATACTGAACCAAGTTCCCAGGCTATCTTCTCCTGCACCCTTAAAGATTACCTCCTCACTTCGTTTTAATGCATACCTAAACTATGACAATTACCCACATCCTACTATCGAATATTCTATAAAGGACACCCTGATGGGATTCTTAGTTCACATTTAGGATCAGGAATGGGTCTAACAACACAGCATATGTGAGTCATCTTATCAAGAAATCTTGATCAAGAACTAGAAACCGAATTAAACTACAGGAAAAAACAATGAACCAGTAGAGCAGGAAAAAGAGAACAACCCATCTGTTTTGAAACACAGAAAGGCATTCATCTCAATATTAGTCATTAGAATTTTGTCTTGAGTTTGAAGATGATGAGCAAGTTACAGCTTTAATGAAAAAGCTGTGGATAACACCTGCACCAAAACACTGGGATAAGATTTGATTTTGTCTAAATGCTAACAAGGGTATATAAATCTGACCTTCATGAAATTCAACCACCAATTAGACATAATGCAGCAAAAACAATCAGTCCCCAAATCGATTTATGGAACAAGGAAAGGAACAAGGGAAAAGATCTGAAAGAACTTAAGTCAGTGCACAAACAAGGCATTCTCAGAGAAGTTACATATCCCCATGGGCTGCAGTCCACTGCGGGTAGGGGGACAGGGAAGGCCTGCAGAGAACGACCTAAATTCCTTCAACTCCAGGTCGAGTGGAACAGCTTTTCTTCTCAAGAGGACCCAGCAAGAATTGCTCTGCCCAGGTCTGCATAATCAGGAGACAGAGCCAGGCAAGGTCAATGGGAAAATATTCAAGATAAAATTATCTGAAAACCTTTTATTAGTGAAGAATGGTTATAACCTACTTATTTTAACTTCAGACTGGATCTCTACTAAACATTTTCTAAGTTAAAAGTTTCCAGAATCTCCTTTTCCCTAGGTTATAACCAATACCTATAAAACATCAACAGTCTTTGTATAAGGTCCTGAGCAGCAAGGGTAGAAAGGAAGGGAAAAGGAAAAACTGAGCACACAGTTCAAAGAAAAGTGATGGTTATCTTTGGCTACCACTGCTGGCTTACTTTACCTTATAAAGAAGGTTTTACAGATGGCAGCCCAAGACACCTCATACAGTGAGTGGCCCTACTGTTTGTGACTCAGCACATTAATCTACTAATGAACTTGTAGATGGCATCTCTAGTTATTAGACATTGTAGCAAGACAAATGAACTAAGATTGTTTGTAGGGAGAAGCTTGGGTGTGTGTACTCATCTGAAATCACTTCCTAAGCAGCTCATAACTTTTCTGATTACAAGTCACACTGGCCTTTCTGGAATAGTCCAGATGTCTGCCTAGCACAGGGCCTCTGGAATTTGTCCCATTGCCTAGAATACTCTCTCTCTCTTACCACTCCTTTGAGACTTCAGCTCAGGCAGTACTTCTACAGGGAACTATTACTGCACCTCATGATCACGTCAGGTTCTCAACACTGCCCACCTCCCTACACAGCACTCATCACAGCTGTTATACTACTATATGAACGTTTAATGTGCATTGCTTTCCCAACATAGTGTAAACTTTATACGCATCGAGATTCTGGGCTTTGTTTCTTTCTGCTCACTCTAGCACATAGCAAAATAATGGGCATATGCCTGATGGATGAACCAATGAAAGACATGATGAAGCAGAGAGAGGTATTCCCTTAATTAGATATGATTAATATCATTTATTATAAAAAGACAGATGTGGGCTGGGGTCGTGGCTAAGTGGTAGAGGGCTCGACTAGCATGTGCAAGGCCCTGGGTTCAATCCTCAGCACCACATAAAAATAAATAAAATAAAGGCATTGTGTCCAACTATAAGTAAAAAATAAATATATAAAAAAATCTTAAATTTGATATGAACATTTAAAAAATAAATAAATAAAAAGATGTGATGTAAAATGTTTTTTGAGGGGTACTGAGGATTGAACCCAGAGATTCTTAATTACTGAGTCACATATGCATTCCTTTTTATTTCTGATTTTGAGACAGGGTCTCACTAAGTTGCTTAGGGCCTTGCTAAACTGCTGAGGCTGACCTCGAACTAGCAATCCTCCTGCCTCAGCCTTCCAAGTTGCTGGGATTATAGGCATTTGCTATTGCACCAGCAAAACAAATTTGTAATATGAATGGAGCTCAGCTAACTCTTTAGACATTTTCTTTTTAAAGAAAAAGAATTAAAGCAGAGAGAGAGAGAGAGAGAGAGAGAGAGAGAGAGAGAGAGAGATAAGAGGTGCAGTGAACAAAAGAAATTATCTGAATTCCACTGATCTCCAAACCCCCCTCTTTCCCTTTCCTCTCCCCCAAATCCCCAAATCTTTCTGAAACTCAATTCAAAAATTCATTTTAATCTCATGACAGCATAATAAAAATGTCACCTGGACCAAGAAAAAGTAGGATGAGACATTTAGAGTAATTGGTTCTGCATTTGCTTTGTTGATACAAAGTCAACTGCTTGATAGCAGCAGAGCTATTATGTGTGTGCTAGAGAAGCTGTCAACTGTGTGCTCAGTAGTGGAGTCAAATTGAAGGAACACCAAATGCTAAACCTCACTTCCAGGTTAACTTGAACACATATACTTGTAGTATATCCCACATAATTGGGATAGAGAATGTCATCATTTTGAAACTAACTTGTGTTTAATAATTTAAGTTTTATGCAGTTAAGGATATAGCCTGCAAGGTCCAACACACTCTAATTGAGAATAACATTTTGGTGGCAACCATAGGAATTTAAGACATGCTAATTATTCTAAGCATTCTCACATCCATCTATTCCTACTACTTAGTGGTTCTTGTTCCTCAGATAGTACTCAAGTTTTATTTCTAGCATTAAGTACATCACTGGCTCTGATTTAGATACTTGTTGCTGTTCTTTTTTATTGACAGTTTTTAAGTGTTCACTCTGTTCTGGATCTCTGCAGTCTCCCTATTTCTTTAGAGCATTTCATAATTGAAAATGAAAATCTTAACAACTGATCTAATAATCAGTAGGTAACTATGAAGGGCCAAAATTCTAAGAATTAATGACCAGCATCTAACCAATAGAATCCCATGTCACCTCCTGAGATACAAATACCACAACAGACATAATAAACACCTGATAAAGAAAAAAACAAAGAAAGGCCAAGTCCCACAAAAAGCTCTGCTGTCTTACACTAGGAAACTATCCACTTCCTTCTCCTCCTTTTCCAAAAACATAGCTACATGTTTATCACTAAGAAAGAATACCAAAAGAGAATAAGCCCAAAATGCTAATTAGGAGAACATTTGGATTTCTTTTGAAAGAACAGAACTGCCAGTTGACAAGTCTATTTCTATCTAGCATATACAGAACTGTAATCTCTCTACCAGGTATTACTGCTGAAGTTTAGCTAATGCATCTGTGGAGAAACAGTGTCTCTGCCAAGAGGAAGAAAACCTTGGCATACAGGGCTGCTGCCCCACATGCCAAATGCTGTGTAGAACTACACACTCTGGAGTTATACAATGGGGTGGCCTCATATACAGGTGTATACAGGCACTGGGAAAATGACCATCATCCCATGTTTCACTCACAGACCTCAAAGTCAAAGTCTGTTGCAATTCTGGATTTAAAGATTAGATTAAATGGAAAAATACCTTGGCAATACAAAAATGCTGATATTTATTTTTTTGTTTCTTTCCAAAAGATAAGCAAAACAATGATGTTTTTCTTTGATTTTCTTATATTCAAATGTAACCTCCTCTCAGAGTAGCAACATGAATAGGAAATAGCATAAAAATCTAAGGTAAAGAAAGGAAATAATGCTAGAAAGGTTCTGAAGCAAACATTCATTAATTCAATGACTGAAATACAGTTCTATAAATGAGAAAGGTCAGGGAATTTATCAAAAACCATGCAAAATACACTATGAAGGAAAGTAAAGTTTAGAGGTTACATGATTTGCTCCAAGCCACAAAGATAGCACAGTTCCTAGATCTTCAACTTCTAACCTTGTGATACCCATTCCAACTTAGAAATGGTTAGGAAAAGCCTGCTAGATCCACAGGTTTAATGATGATAATAATAATAAATAATAATATCACAATAATTTTGACTTGTGGCTTAAAATCATACATTAAATTTTATACATTTCTAAATAACAACTATAGAGTCCTTTATCAAACTTACCAATGTATAGCTTATGTAATAGGAAAATCTGACATCATTATTTCAGCTACTATACTAGTCCTTCAAGAGAATGTTCATCTTGTAAGTCTCAGACAACAATAATCACCAAACATGGAAACCAGAGACCAGCACTTAGAAGCCAAGGTGATGATCCCTCTCTTCTGTCACCATCACTTACCTTGATGGGTACTTCAGTGAGTAAGCAGCAGCCAAGAACCCACCCAGGTTATGTCCAAGCAGGATCATTTTGTCCAATCCTAGGGCACATCTCCACTCTTCAATAGAATCCACAAACTGGTTCTCCACTTCTTCTGCATCACTGTCAAATCTGGGTCTACTACTCCGTCCAAAGCCCAATAGGTCAAAAGCATAGACTGGCCTATCGGTGCAAAGATCACCAAAATTCAGTGCCCAGAGTCCAAGACCTCCACCAAAACCATGGAGGAGAACAAGTGGAGTCTTATTTGAAATACTGTGAGAGAACTTCAGTGTCCATATTCTATTTCCATTAGATATACGAACAGGTTCCTTTTTGTAAGTGCAGGGGACACCTAATGAAAACATAAGAGAAATTTTGTTTAGTTTCATCTCTTTTTAAGAAGGATATACTCAAAGCATAAAAAAATTAGTAATCTAGAAACCATGTGGTATCTAATCATATGATTTTAGCCTTTACTGATTTAGCCCTAAAAAATAATAAGAGATTATTTTATTGAAACAAGTAATTTTAAATTATCAGACAAACCTCAAGCATCCATGGTCAGTCTTTGGCAAATCATATTACCTCTCGACTTAGTATTACATGCAAAGAACTTGATGGTCACTGAGCCCATTATTTTTAGAATGCTTGATTAGCAGACAATAACAAAAGAATTCTACCTTGAATTTGTAGAAGATTTGCAGAATTAAGCACTGAATGTTGAAGTCAAGTTTGAAGGAATAATGAAAAGATTCATGAATTTAGACAAGGATTTCAGAAGTCCATATTAGCTGGGAGGGTGGTGCACACCTGTAATCCCAGCTACTCTAAGAGGTTGAGTTTCAAAGTTCGAGGTCAGCCTAGGAAATTTAGTGAGACTCTGTCACATATAAAAAACCAAAAAGGGTTGGGATGCAGCTCAGTGGTAGAGTACCTCAAGTTCAATACCCAATACTGTTAAAAAAAAAAAAAAGATATCCATATTAAACACTTAACTGAAATATTAAGTCATCTCAATGCTTAGTAGAAAAAAAGGTGAGAGGGTATGTATGGTAGGAACTCCTTAGCATAAGGCATCAGGCAACATGAGTTCAAGTCTAGCACTGTCCAGAAAGTGTAAATAATCATGATTTCATAGAACAAAACTCTTACTTTTGTTCAATACCACAAGACTAAAGACTATGAACACTCTTTAAAATGAACTATAGATGAAACTAAATCTGAGATTCATTTACATTAAAATATCAACTGAATAACTGCACTTTATATCCCTTAATTATTTATGCATATTTGTCTGTAGTAGACAAAACAAGGAGAACCAGGAGTTTCCACTCTTTAATCATCAAAGAAATAATCACAGGTTTTGTATTCACATAATGGTGGCAAAGAAGAAATCTAGCATTCATTCAGAATATTCCCAGCTACCATGCCCCTAATGGGGGGGGGGGTGCCACTAATTTAGAAAAGGAGGTGATCTGGCATTAGTATAGAGCTGAATCACTTCATCATTTTGAACACAGTTGCCCGAGTATTCCCATAGAAATTATCTGTAATGTCCAGTAGAGAGCTTATCTCACTGTATTAGTTGCTTGCTTTCATGTCTGATATTGGAGCAAGGACCAATTCTCATTCCTATTTGCACCCCTAGTCCCAGGAATAGGGAATCAATGTTTGTTAAATGAATTATTGAATGTCCAGCACCCTGTTTAATCTCCTTACAACAATTCCTTATTTTTGTAAGCCATAATGACTACTTTCCCAGTTTTGTAGAAAGCAAGATTATCTAAGTATATAAAGTAGAAATTAATTTTTATGTTAAAAATTCATGTAAGATGGCTTCCTAGGTGACCCAAATTAGGCACTGAATCCCCAAATACACATCAAGAAAATTCATTAACGGTAAACAGGACAAAAAAATAGGTGTGAACAAACATCTACACATATGTACAAAATAATCATGTATGATTCACACTGTTAATCCATTCTCCTAAATTGCATCACCAGAAAAAAACTGGACAATAAATACCACTGCTTAAAACTATACCCACCTGGGAATGCCCTAACAGTAGAAGTTTGGACAAAATTTCAGTGCTCATAAGAAACAAACAAACAAACAAACAAACAAACAAAAAAAAGGTTTCCACACCAGTATAAACATATAACTAAAGCATCCTAGAATTCTAGAGCTGTAAGTACTCTATGGATAATCCTACCATAAGGTAAGAAATAGGAAGATTAGTAAAGTGGCCCAAGATCCTGTAGCCAGCGGTGGCTGATGTGGGCTATGTTATTCTAATCTAGTACTTGTTTTATTATACTATGCTCTGTAATATCTAATCTGTTCTTCTTCTTCTTCTTTTTTTGTTATACATGGACACAATATCTTTGTTTATTTATTTTTTATGTGGTGCTGAGGATCCAACCCAGGGTCTCACACGAGTGAGGTGAGCACTCTACTACTGAGCCACAACCCCAGCCTTAGAATCTGTTCTTGAAGTATATAGTTGGGAACATCTGAAGGGTCTTTAAGATCCTCTGAGTAAGTCAAAACTGTTTTTGCAATAATAGTAAATTTTCATTTGCTGTTTCATTCTCATTTTCTGAGAATATAGTTTTCTAGAGATTTCATGATAATTGTTACCCAAGAGACTGAATGTAGAAGCAGATATTAGAATCCAGATGCCTTATGTTAAGCCAGATAGAAAAGAGACTTGCAAACATATAAACGATGTTAATTTCTTCATTACATTTTTGTTTGTGGAGAGTAGCTAATTTTTTTGTAACTTATTTTAACTTGCAACAGATTTATTATTATTATTTTCAAATAAATTAATGCATTAACATTTTCAACTATTCAATTTCAATTTCTAATATGGTAAATATTGGTAACAATAACCTATAAACAAAGCTCTTTGGGGTCCTTACAAACTTAAGGAGGTGACTCAAAATAGAGTAGGGAGGAAGAGCATGAGAAGAAGAATACCACTAAACAAGGAAGAGAGGTGGGAGGGAATGGGAGGGAGAAGGGGAATTGCATGGAAGATGGAAGGAGACCCTCATTGTTACACAAAATACATACACCATAGTGTGAGGGGGAAGGGAAAAAAAAAGAGAGAGAGATAAGTGTCACAGTAGAATGGGTAGAGAGAGGTGATGGGAGGGGAGGGGAGGGGGAGATAGGGAGGGCAGCAGAATACAACTGACACTGGGATTGCTGTATGTATACACATGGATATATAACCAATGTGATCCTGCAATCTGTACTTGTGAAAAAATGAGAATTCATACCCTATTTGAATACAATGATATGTCAAGATCATTGTATTGTCTTGAGCAACAAATAAAAGAAAATAAAAATACAATAAAAAGAGTTTAAAGTTGAGAATCACTGGCCCACCATATTTTGGCACTTGCTGATGACATAGAAGAGGGAAAAAGTTCTTTTGTTAATAGTTAACACACCATAGAATCTTATCTCCAGTTTTAGGCAATACAATATATTGGATCAATTTTAGTAAATAGTTCTGAACTTTCAAGAAGAAAACCTTACATTTTAACATTTTCTCTTCAGCTTCTTTAAGGTGTGATGTAGATGTAGGGCACCAGGTGGGGAGCCAACCCGTTAGCCATCCTGACCTAGAGCACCAAAAACAAAATGCAAGTAGGTGAGTTTATGGTCTTCTCAACTCTCAACTATTACACACCCAGAAGAAAAGCAGCAGTGGAATCCTATATCTCTGTGATAGTGAGCTACAAGTGACACAAGTCATCTAATAGGTATAAAGCATTGTAGAAAATATTGGGAAGCAGATATGCAACTTCAGCCTGTGTGTATGTCTACAAGTAGATATCAAAGTCTATCTTCAAGGACAGATTCCAAATAATACAGTTGAGGCTAAATGGGGCAGAACAAGAAAAAACAAAAAAGCATTCCCTCTAATCCAAGACAGCCTCTTGATAAAACATTTAAAGACTAAGTAGGTTTCTTGAATGGCAGGTTCACAGCAAATGCTGTGATGGTAATTACCATTGGGGTTCAGAGAAGAGAACCCTTATTAAAAATCAAAGTTAAAAAGAAAGAGATTCAAATCTCATGAGAAAGAGTAGTAACATACCCTCAATACAAATGCAAAGAGGTGCCTGTGTACAATCTGCCTAGGGTAAACTAGATAACTATTAACAGAAAAACAAGAGCTTTGGGTTTCAGTTAATAGTAGTTGAAAAAACAACCCAGGCATCTTTCAGAACACAGCCAAAGAAAGAAAACAAAGAAGAAGATCTGAGGCAACAGGTAAAGAAAGATGTAGAGCGGCTAGAACTTACACACTTTGCCAGGATAGAGTGAGCCTTCAACTCCTGGCCTGGCAGCAGCAGACCAAAAGCTTATTGGAATAATCTGAGACAAGGTAGAGCTTCAGTAATCATCTATCTGACTGTTGACAAGGGCTGGGTATGTGGTGGAAAAATAAGAACTTTCTGGTGAAAGAAATGTTAAATAGAAGAGGAAAAGTGATCAATAACTAGAGAGATGAGAGATTAAGAGCCTGAACCCCCTCTTGGCAACAGTGTTAGAGACAAGAACACTTGGCCAAGGAATGTTTAAAAGCAAAACACAATGGATTTGGTGATTAGCTGGATATAAAGGTGTAATAAGGATCCCCAGTCTTCTCAGGGTGCCACTATAATGATAGAGAACAACATGAATAAGAATAGGTGTGAGAAATGTGTTAAATTTTGGAAAGGTTGATCTAGCACCCAGCTTTTTCTAAGCTTTGTAGGTTCATCCTACATCATTTCCTTTCTCTGTAGTCATTCTCTGGATATTATACACAATAGGTACTCAATAAGTAGTGCTTGTTGAATGATTAAGTCACTTACAATCCAGGGTATTCCCAGTGTGAATTCTCCCCCTCACAGATGTGAAAACACTTGGTCCAAAGGTATACAGCTAGTAAATGACACAAATAGAGACTTCTAGGTCAATTCTGAGCGACTCCAAAGTCCTTTTTTTCCTCAGATGATTTCTGTCCTTAAACTGTCTGGGGAGTTGTCCATTATGCACAGGACAAGGTCCACATTCCTTAAGTCAGCACAAAGGATCCTTGACAATCATATTTTTTCGGTACCTCATCACTCCCAAAGCTTCATACTACTGCATGTCTCTTTGCCCAGCTCTTCCCTCTACCCAGAATGACTCACCTGTTTTGAGATACCGTCCCTGACTCTGATGCCAAGGGCAGAGGTTTAGCCCTTGATACAGAGATGGTTACTAGTGCTATGGTTATTTATTTACATATTTGCCTACCACACTGAAGGATAAGTCAATCTTCAGAGTCATCCATACAGCCCCAGTGCCAAACACACTAACTAGCTGATGATCATGTAAGGGCTTGAGAATTGTGAGCCTCTGTCATAAGAAATAACAGAAGTGAAAAGAAAGGCAGATGGGGTTCATTTCTACAGGCAGTGAGTACTTGAAGTACCACAGGTTCTTTAACATAAATAGCATACAGATAGGGCATTTATGTTAAAGAAAATAGAATAACAACAAAAAAGTGCAGATATTAGGTTCTGATCACCTTACTTTACGTAACACACACACACACGCGCACACACACTGGATCAAAGGACAACACTATAAGTAGATGTACTTGTTCAGGCTTTTATAGCCAAGCAGTTGTATTATGGCAATAGTATGTACAGAAAAGGTCTGAAGAAATATAACAGCCTGTATTATAATAAGGCTCTACTCTAATGTTCTCTGCTGTCAGTTTCAATCCTTGTGCAATAAAATAAAAAGATGCTAAGACTTCTAAGTATCCCTTGCAAATGTTACCTATATTTATCCTCAATGTATAAACACAATAAAAAACATTAATTAGTCTATTTATAAACCTATTTACAAATTATCTAGGAAAAAGATTCAAGGCGTCAGCAATTAATTTTTCAATTCATTCAACAATTTTTCAGTTATTGAAAAACTGTTTAATAAACAATTAAAATTTTAAAGATCATGACCTTTAGTGTTTTTTTTGTTTGTTTGTTTGTTGTTTTTTTTTAAGTAAACTATCACGGAGCTGAAGCTCCTTTGTCTTTGACCAGTCATTAGGTCTCTGACTGTAACAATATGATCTAGCACCAAAAGGAAATTACTTAAAACTCAATCTCATCAACTTTCTTAAGCAAATCTCTCTCAAAATCATCGCTTTGCCAGAGAGAATCAGAGGTCAGTTAGAAAAAAAAAAAAGTGAAATGAACTGTAATCTACTATTGCTCCAATTGACATCATAAAGTTGGAGCAAAGAAAACACAACTGCAATCTTTGTTTCAGTCTTTAAACAAAATTACATCCAAAAAATAATTCAGACTCCGAATACCTCTGGTGTACAAGGTACTTGAATTTAAAAAGTTATATACTAATCTATAATATGGGAATTAGGGCTACCTCCACCAACTTACCACTTATCACAAAATGAACTTTCAAAGGATGGGACTGTCTGCCCATGATAATAACCAGCTCAACTCAGAGTCTGTAAATCAACTCAGAGTTTGTAAGTCTAATGCATTAATTTAAAATTAGGGCTCTTTAACCACAAGAAGAGGGGCCATCTCTCTTCATGTGCACAGCAGCCTTTTCATCAAAGCATTTTTTAAATGTTTTTTTCTCAAGTATATTTAAACTGAAAAATCTATTCTTAATATAATAAAACATTTTGTTTTCATTTGTAATAGAACACTTTTCCCCTAAGCCCTGACAATGTTTCTGTCCAGGTTTACTTTAACCAGATGATAAATGTTTTATAGAAACTGTCCTCTACCTCTGTCTTAGAGATAGACTGCAGGATTGAGTGTTATATGCCTAGTAGGTTCAAAGGAACACTTCTTCTAAAGAGAGAAAAACAAAGATCTATCTTATCCACCCTTTAGCTCTTGCCCTTTGTTTAAGGCTTCCCACACCTTATCTTCCTACATCTGTTGCCTCAACCCTCTAAACTAACCCATCCTACCCTACCTCCTATCTTTGGTTAAGTTAACCTCACTTTCAAAGACCTCTGCTGCTTCCCACTGAATCTTCTATGCTGTTCAGTGTTGTTCAGCATTCCCTAGACTGAGCATGTGGAATACTGGAACCAAGGACATGAGACTGGAACTAAGGACACAGCCTATCATATTTCTAGCCATTCTTCTGAGGTCACAAACCTTAAAGTAAAAATTTATATGGTCCATCCATAAAACAGTGAAATAGATACAGGACTGCCTCCTCATAGCTTTGGGGGGTGGGAACAGAAAGACAAAACCTAACTCCTCTATTTTATTTAAGCAGATAATCAGTAAGCACTATCATCCATTGCAGAGACCCAGATTTCAGGAGATCGAAGTATCCATTGTAATATGAAAAAAGCCAATCACCACAGAGACTGTAACTTTCCAAAAGTAAACATCTGTAATACCAAGGAGGCTTAGGAATGTGTCCCAAAAGGATTCCTACACAGCCCATCAGCTGGCCCCTAACAAGTATTACTAGCAGGGCAAAAGACCCAAGCCCTAACGCATTCAATCAAAAACCAAATAAAAGTATTCTTGCTTTGTAACCACTGTAGCTGGAAACACAGAAAAAAAATTAATAAGCAGATTTCTGAGTTAAGGAAAACTTTAAAAGACCACATTAGAAGTGATCATTAAGGAAAGTCAAATGAAATGTGCTGAACATATTAGAGTATATTTATTTGAGAATCTGATTTTAAGTATCCTGAGTTTGAGAGATGAACACCAGTTTTTTCCCCCATAACCTTCTACCTAATCTTTTTTTGTTTTCCAATATTATTAACATTGTACTTGTACCCCATGCCATGAACATTTAAGTTTCCTGGTAATCCTGTTTTGTTCTCCAAGACATCTGACTAGATATCTATAGTTATTACTAAACCTGAATTGCACAATCTATAAATATTATGAAATAGTGAAAGAGGTTTCAAAGTATTCTGAAGAAAATATACAGAAGTCTGGCCAATTTCCACACACTCTTGGCCACTTAAAATAACATCTCTAATCAGGTTATAAGTAAAAAGGATTTCATTAGATTATAGTTTTGTTTAAAATAGCCTCCAACACTATACTGGTACAGTCAAGAAAAAAAAAATCACGTAAGTTTATTATTGTTCTCTACAAACTAAACTAAGCACACTAATCCATCTCATTTAAAGCAATCATGAGGTTTTGATTTTTATTATTAATATATGGATTAATTTGAAGTGTAAATATATGTGTTCTGAAATAATCCCTCAACCAATAAATAATTGAAAACTTTCAAACTAGAAACTGTAATACAACTAAAGGTCTTCTTTCCTGGGAACTGACTTCTTAAATTCTATTCTTAGGAAAGAGAAAAAAACTGTCTCATACAACTACAACTTAAGTGACTAACACACCATTTTATTTTAGACAAATGATACTTAAATGATTCAAATTATCACTGGCCATCATATCAATGTCAACACAGACCCTCAAATTTTAACACATTACTTAAGAGTTTTCTAACTCCACCCATCCACCACCACTTCTAGTTTATTATTTTAAAAGACCAGTGTTTTATTTTTTTTATTTTTTATTTTTTTGAGAGAGAGAGAGAGAGAGAAAGAGAGAGAGAATTTTTAATATTTATTTCTTAGTTTTTGGCGGACATACATCTTTGTTTGTATGTGGTGCTGAGGATCAAACCGGGCCGCACGCATGCTAGGTGAGCACGCTACCGCTTGAGCCACATCCCCAGCCCAAGACCAGTGTTTTAGACAAGCCATGTGCTGGTAAAATCCCTCCCTCTTCCAGCCAACTGTTTCCTACCTTCCCTCACACAGCAAAACAGACCATTCAAAAAGTCAGACCTTTTCATGACTTCACGTTCAAACAAACCTGAAGCAGCTACATGTGTACATTTACATTTACATAGCTTAACAAGTCAGAGTAACATTTCTTTGTTAGTTCTAAAATAAACTTATCCATTAGATAAAAAAATAACAGTGCAAAATCCTGGGTCTCAAACAGAATAGTTATTTTTAATAAAATCATGTCTCCATGCATTTATTTTGATAACTCACAATCAGAGTGAGGATTATGGAACCATGTTTTGATTAGACTAAAACTTAAGAGTTTTAGTCTAACTAAATTTTTAGTCTATCAGTTAGTGAAGGCTATTTTTAAGCCAATATAATGTTTCAGAATAGCTATTATAAATACTACAGTTCAAGCTTTTAAAGACTCCATCAAAAACACTTGTAATTCTGAAATATTTATCCTGTGTTGCTTTTTATTAAATGGATCACTCCTGGAACTCTACAATCTTTTGTTTAAAGGACTTTTGTCACAGGACTAAAATCTGCATTTGCTGGCTCGTGATTGGCATTTTGGAGAGCAGGCACAACAGTGAGGCATGGGTTGGTTCAACTAAGGTCAAGAAATAGAATCCTATTCCCATTCGCCCCAGTACAATTTAATTTCATGATCCTAAGTGTTGTCCTATTCAAATTCAAACTTTTCTGTATATCTTATGATGAAAAAACATAGTTCACACAGCTGCAAAATGTTTAAGAAACTCCTAAGTTTTTTATCTTAATGTTTGTATCAGCATAAATTTACTATAGTTGAAGTGCTTAATTAAACAAAAATGTATTGAAGCTTAAAGCCAATTTAAGGTCTACCAGACATATATGTAAGACAAAAGCCTTGTTCTCACTGAGCTGACAAAACAAATATATAATAAAAAACTATACTAGGAAACATTGATATAAGTGTCATAAATAAAGTTTAAAAAAATACTAAGGACCTTTAGAGAAGGGAGATCACAATTGTTTGAGGTTAGAGAAAACAATGTTAAACAAACCATAGTAAAATGAGAGGGGAGCAAGGGCCATTTTCAGGACTCAGAAACCTAAAGCTTTGCTAAAGTACAGTACTCAGGGAAAAAGACTCAAAAGCCAGGTGGGAGGGCTGGTATTGTGGCTCAGTGGTAGAGCACTTGCCTAGCATGTGTGAGACACTAGGTTTGATTGTCAGCATCACATATAAATAAAATAAAGTCCATTAACTACTAAAAAAATAATAATAAAAAAAAAGCCAGGTGAGAGCTGCATTGCTTACAAAGAGCTTTAAAGTCAGGTTAAAGATATATAATAAAGCCACTGTGTGTGTGTGTGTGGGGGGGGGGACATATAATAAAGCCACACTGTACGTTACTGTGCTGCAAACAGGACTGGTCCTTTTGGAAACATAAAAGTATTTAATGAAATGAGCTATGCTAAAAGCCATGTTATTGAGTTTATAATAATCCAGAGGAGGAAATAAAGAGGGTCTAAACCAGGTGGCTCCCAGGTAACAGTGTGACTAGAAAGGAGAGATACATTTAGAATCCAGTGGACTTGGTAAGAGATTTGGTATTCAGGGGCAAGGGAGGGAGCGAAGGAGAATCAACAGTAATGTCACAATTGTGATTTTGGAAGATCAGAAGAATGTATCTACCCTAAATACATAAACTAAAGAAAATAATAAACAAAAGAATGTAATTTTCCTAATAAAAGTAGGGAAGTCAAGAAGAACTGCTGATTTTATATTATCTAGTTTAAGAGTAAGTACAGTACAAGTAAGGTCCAGGTCTGAACACATTAAGTTTAACAAATCAGATGTAAACATCCAACAATTAGAAATGGCACTAGAATATAAAGAGAGATGTGTCTTCTCCACAGATGAGACAGTTCATAAAATGAGTAAACAAAGTAAAAACAAAGATGAAGATAGACTCTTGGAGAATAAAAATAGTTAAGAGAACCTAATAAAAAAAGTTTACTGTTCCCATCAAGTAAGACAATAAGCAAAATGTCATAAGAGGTAGAATGTCAAAATCAGAGTTTCAAAAAGAAGTAGCTATCATGGTATCAAACACTGAAAAGGATCCAAGAAGAAAAGCTGAGAAAAATAAAATGCCAATGGGATGTGGCACTGAGGAGTATCTTGATTTTTAAAGTCAGGTGGCAAAGGTTACAAAAGGGGAGATGGCAGCAGGTGGAAGGAATAGACTATAATAGTTTTGTTTTGTTTTGTTTAAGATAAAAGAGAGAAATCCACTCTTCTAGCTCTAACACAAAGAACTACATTCAAATTCTGAAACTAGTGTGATGCTTGCAAACCAACTGAGGCATGGAGTAGAGAGAAAAATCCTTTATTTATATTTTATTTATAGCATTTAATGATTTTCACACTGTAAATACTCCCACCACAGCCCATTTCAAGCTGCTGATGGTTGATCAAATTGTCGAGAATTTAGCAATGGCTTGTGCTGCAAAATTCTTAAAAATTTAACAATGGCTTGCTGGCATAAATCAACTTTAGTATATCTCTGCAAACAACCCATTTTATGGTCTATCCTGTAAATGAGCTATTCTGTGACAACTTTCCTCTAAACTTCATTGATATTTATTAATTCTCTGGGACAACCTTACAGCCATTCACAGAAGTCTATCCTGCTCTTGTTACATATCACTTTCTCAACTGTATTGCAATTAAAAAGATTGGATATTGAAAGCAAAAATGGCTCCCCAGCAGGCCCATCTTCACTTAGAGCCACAAAGGAAAAGACAAAAATTATACACTTCAAAAAACTGTCAGATGACTGTTTTATAATTGTTTCATTAGTTAATGTCATCTCCCCATCTGTATTGGTCTGTTTTCCATTGTCAATAAGATAATATCACAGACAAAGTTATAAGAAAAGAAATATTTTGGTTCACAATTCAGGAGACACAAGGTTAAAGGGCCTCGTCTGGTGTTGACCTTCTTTGTGGAAAAGTCTGGAGTGGCACTGAGAATCACATGCCAAGAGTCAGGGAGTACAAGAGTATACAGTATGTATATGTGTCTGATTTCTCTCTCTCTTTCTTCCTATAAAACTACAAGGATACACATCGGGGCTCTACCCTAAAGACTTTTTCTGAACCTAATCAGTTCCCAAAGGCCCTACTTTTAAAATCATAGACTGATTAAGTTTCTACCCTCTTAATATCTCATGATGCAGATTAATTTCAACATGTGAATAAGCCTTGTAGGACACTCAAACCACATTCAAACCAATATACCACCTAAACCCTAAACATCTTAAGTCTAGGATACTTGACTCAAAACAAGAGCCAAACATCCCATCAGTCCCAATCCAAGTGAGAAGCAGCACAAATATGGGGGAAATACCTTAAACTAAATCCAGACAGCTAGAGGAAAGAGGTTCCAACCTAACCCTATTATTCATGGGTGGCAATTTCAACTGCAAAATAGGAACAGGAATACCTAGGATTTTAGGTTTAATATGACCAGTAGGAAGAGGAACATAGCATTCTCTCCCTTCTTGGTAAAGAGTGGACACTGGACATTGCTCAAGTGTACTGCCAAGAATACCAGGGAGGCCCACCCCTATTCAGGGACTATAGCTCATCAGCTGCTAATGATTTTTAATGGTGTGCCCTCAATGACCTCCAGCCATCACCAAAGCCATACATCCTTTTTTTTTTTTTTTTTTTTTTTAACAGCTGTGTTCTGGACTCTCAAACCCTACAACAACATCAAGACTACAAAGTCCACCTGTAAGAAATCTCCAAAAGAGCCAAAAATGTTCGGACAAACCTGATAGGAACACAAGATACCAGCTGGATTCCTACTTGCCATCACATGACATTCATCAACTCATCTCTGTGTAACAAGGAAGTTCATTAATAAAGCAAAACAGTGGACCCTTTCATTATATAAACAAAACTCAGAGAAGAACCTAGTTTCTAATATTTCACAATTTCCCCCTACTGCAATCTTTCCAAATACCCCTGTCTTCATGATACTCCATAATCTATCAGTTAGATTAGGTTTCTTATAAAAATTCCTCCACACATCTAAAGTAGAACTATTGTCAAAATATTTAATTTATAAGGGAAAAGTACACAACTTTACTCTCCAACATAAAGTACTAGTCTGGAGAAGCAATAATCTTTATGGTAATTAAACTTTTCCAACAACCAACTACTCCTCTTCTACACTCAACTGCATGAAATTAGTTGTGGATATAAAAAAAAAAAAAACTTAGTCTACCTCTATCAAAACACCTTCACATCAGATGTGCCCTTCACCTTCTACTTTCCTACACGTGCGAGTCTTTTTTGGAGTTAAGCGCACGCGCACACACACACACAAACACTTTTCCAGTAAGGAGAGCGGGGCTTGGAAGTAAAGGATCTACATTTGAAAGATGAATTTTCACTGCTGAACTTATGGAAAGAAGGGGTTAACCTTCTTTCCATAAAGTCTGAAGTCAGAACTCAAAGCCACACGCCCACTTCCCAGACCCCTTTCCCTGGACACCCCAATTCCCCGCTTCTCAGGGGCTGTTTCTCCAGGTCTGCGGAGGAGGCACCGCCCCCTTTCCCCCGGTTTTAGGGATGATCCGCCCGCGGCACTTTCCGTTTTGCCTAGCTGGACCCAGCATTGCGCGAACTTCAACACCCAGAGGCGCTAGGAGGCGGACAGTGACTCGGGGACGACCGATCACCGCTGTCCATGCCGGGCAGGGCCAGGTTCCATCGCGGGTCCAGAAACGCAGCCACCCAACCGCCTCGCTGAGCTACTTACACAAAAGCGGGCGGCCTCAGGCGCAGCGGGTCACTTCGGACGCCCCGGGGGCTGGTGCTGACCGCGCCCGCCGGGCAGAGCTGCGCGGGGTTTCACGTCAGGGTGCCGCGCGGACGCGCATCGGACCGGACGAGGCCGCTGCCCGGCGTTGCCAAGCTGGGGACAAGTCCTGGGCGCTGCCCGAGACTCACGCACCCTTCTGCCGGCCGTACTTACTTACCCCTGGCTGCTTTCGGCGGAGTCCACCTCCTCCTCTTCCGCCGCCATCGCCGCAGCGCAAGAAGCTGGACAAGCTTGGAAGCCGGACAAGCTTGGAAGCCGGCTGACGGGCCGACTGCGCCGCCCCGGCCGCAGCCGCTCTTAAGGCCGCTCCGCTCGCGCATGCGCCTCACACCCGCCGGGAAGCCCGCGCTTGCGCGTGCCCAGCGGCTTCGTCCTCCCCCTCCCCCCACCCCGCCGGCCGACCATTTGCGCATGCGTTGTTCCGCCCGACCCGCTGCTGCAGAGTCCACCTGGAAGAACTGGTGAGAAGTCAGGTGACAGAGTTAGGTAGAAACTCATTCGATAATGAATTTGTAAGTAGGTCATCCGGTAGTATTGACTATTAAGAGCTGCATACCGTTCGAGCACCTGGTAGTCTGGGACTAAGGTGCATCCCTTCCCTGAAAGAGTCCACTTGATGGGTTTGGCCTTCACCAGCTGGTCCCTGCAAGTGGGTGGACAGCAGGAAAGGATGACTCACAGCACCCTTCAGCTGTGGCTCTAGGTTCTGGAGTTACAGTAGTGACCCAAACCAGCAACCCCCACCCGCGGGCTTTAAATACATGGGATAGGTGAAGGGGTGAAAAGAACTTAGGTGTTGAGGAACTTAGGGTTCAGGAACTTAGGGTTCCTGAGTGAGAAAATCACTAATGTAAATGTCAACATTTTTTTGACCTATTTTCAAGCCAAAATAGCCATCAGATACAAACTGCTTTTTAAATTATACTGTTCCCTACCATTTATCCATTTGTGTTTAGTGTGGGCCTACTATGTGCCCAACCCTTTCTAGGTGCTGGGAAAGGATGGATTGAAATAGGACTCCTGCCTTTACAGAGCCTAGGTTAATATCCTGCCATTTATTTGAAACTCAGTTCATTACTCTCCTTCTTAATCCATTGTGTGCTGATATAAAAGAATACCTGAGGTTGGGTCATTTATAATAAACCTCACAATTCTGGAAGTCGTGGCATATGATAAGGACTCTGCTTTTTCTCTTTTCTGATCCCCCTTGTAAACTTGATGTGTTTCTGTAGCCCATCAGGCACTCATATTCTCAGCCTTGTATAATTGTTACAACTTTTTAGTGGACAGTATTGAATATCCTTCCAACCATACTGCAAGTTCCTCACAGGTCATGTTGTGTGATGTAAAGGGAGGAAAGCCACTCATAACCTCTTGAGCACGGTACTAATACATATTTCTTATTGTATTTGATCCAATTTATAAAATACCTTAGGGAAGATCAGAACATATAAAAAACACTTTTATAGGAATTCATAGTATTGCCTGAGACTTGTATTAACAGAAGGGCAAAGAGAGTGCAAAAAGACTCCAAGGGGGCTGAACTCTTTTTATAACAAACTCACTTCTGAGATAATAGCATTAATGCATGTGTGAGGGCAATGCTTCTGTAAACCAAACACTTCCTATTAGGCCCCACCTTCCAAAACCACTGCATTGGGATCAAGTTTCTAGTACATGAACTTTGGGAGACACATTGAAACCATATCACTCTCCTCTGTCACTCCACCCTCAGAGCAGCCTCTTTTTTTTTCTCTTCTGATCCCCCCTATAAACCAGATGTGTCTATAGCCCATCAGACACTCATAGTCTCAGCCTTGTTTAATTGTTACAGCTTTTTAATGGCCATGATTGATTATCCTTCCAACTACACTGGAAGTTCCTCAAAGATGGTGGTATGTTCTGTGATTTCAAGGAATGAGTGGAGCCACTTGTAACCTGTTGAGCATAGTAATAACTAATAAATATTTCTTACTGTATTGGATCCAATTCAAAAAATATTTTAGGGAAGATCAGAACGTATAAAAATACTTTTATAGGAATTAATGGTATTGTTAGACTTGTAATGTGTCTGCAGAAACCAGCCTTCTACAATCTCTACCTCTCAGAGCACTTCTAGATAGGGAGATTCTAGCCTAGTTGGGGATTCTACTATCTGGAACACAGTCCCAGCCCAGTGGTACTGTGTCCAGCAACAAAACCCTAGGTTGTGGCAGCAGTTCATATCCAACTTTCAGAAAGTTGGGCTGGCTAGTAGCATGCACCCTCAGAAGTCTTTGTGTACCTGAAGCTCACTTTCATAGATGTATGTGGCTACTGCATAATTTAAAAAAAATAGGAGATTTTTGATCAAATGCTGGAGTTTATCCATAAACTGACAGAGCTTTGCATAGGGTTATAGGCCTTGATGATCTTCCCCAACTCTGGACACAGTTCTGGCTTAGGCTTCACCTTGATGCTGATAAAGGAACTTTCTTTGACTATGGCAAGAATACCAAGATGGGGGGCTGGGGTTATGGCTCAGCGATAGAGTGCTCATCTCGCATATGCAAGGGCCTGGGTTCGATCCTCAGCACCATATATAAATAAACAAAATAAAGCTATTAAAAAAACCAAACTTATTTAAAAAAAAAAGAATACCAAGCTGGAATTAGCCATCTACCTAGTCCCTGGGTGTAGGCAGCAGCATTTAAACCTAAGCCCCATCCTAACTACTATGCTCTGTCTTTGAAGACAAGGAATATAACAGCTGTCACTAACCTGTAGCTTGAGGACACCACCAACACCAATATCAACCACTGCCTAGGCCACATCTCCTTCATCATTACTTCCCTTCACTTTGGTCGTGCCCTGAAAGCAGATCTCCCAGAGTTTAAGGCCAACCTGGTCCCTACTTCCAAATCACTTCCTTTAGGTGACCTGCTAGCCAGTTAGCAGTGCTTATGTTAGGAGATCACCAACAGCTACTTTGCATTCTCTAATCAGATGGTCAGGATACTAACCAAGGAAAGTATGTAACCTGCTTTGCATGTTCTACCCTAGGGTTGTGACTGAAAGTACTGAATGCTGCTGTGTATCACCAAGGGCAAGTATATTATACAGTTTGATGACTCGTGCCCCACTGGTTTCGAGGTTTATTTTAATTTGTAGCCTCTCACCAGTGGTTCCCTTGAGGAAAATACTGAGCAACATCACAGGGGCTTGGGATCTTTACCACAAGTCTACCAAGCAAGCACTTGCAAACCAGAAAGAGGGTGAAGGCGTGGAAAAGGGGAAATTTTCTGAGGCCCCCAATGGCCTAGTTGCTCTATAAAAATTTATTTAAAAGTTGTGTAATTAAACATGTTGAGAAATCAAGTGTGGCAGGGAGATAGTAGGAAGGAGACAGAAGGTAATGTCAACTGGTAGCTTGATTAGGGAAAGGGCCTACACTGGTCACCTGTATGATCTTGAGACGCAATCATAGAATTAGAATTTCTCAGTCTCTAATCACCATTGAAACGTATATGGATCTTGTTTAATTGCAGATTCTGACTGTAAATCTGGAGTGGAACCTGGGATTCTCTGTTTCTAACCAGCTCTCAGTAATGCCTGTGTTCCTGCTGCCACTCCACAGAATGTATTTAAACTCTAGAGCAACTCTGTCCACTAGAACGTTCTGCAGTAATGGAAATGTTCTAGACCCACACCATCCAGTGTAATTGCCTTTAGTCACATGTGGCTATGGAGCATTGGAAATTTGACTAGTAAGAGTGATTTTTTTCATTGTCATTTTAATTAAAATTTAAAAGCTACTTGTGGCTTATGGCTATCGTGTCTGACAGCAAGTAAAGATTCCACAGTCCTCATCTATAAAAATGAGTTTGAGACTTGACAGTTCCCAGATTCCCTTATATCATTATGTTGTTGCTTTCAAAGATGTCTATGTAATGGAGGTTGAGAGATTCCCCCATGATTTGTGCAGGAAGAAGAAAGGGGACTATGATTCCCTAGGAGTTGGATTCTAGAACTGAGTGGTAGAGCTAGCCCCCAAAGACAAGAAACTGATTAACCAATGAGTATTAATTGAACTCTCAGAACCATTTGGAAGGCCTTTGTCAGCCAGACATAACCCCCAAGCTGTAAAGGAAAAGAGTGATTATTTAGCGCATTCAGATTTGAAGCAGTTGTATGAAAAAAAAGGCACAATAAAACACAGTGAAAGATATGAGACAGACTGGGAAACAACTATTTTGGACATGGTAAGAAACCCAGGTTTCATATCATAAACACATAAAGAAAAAAATGAATAAGAACAAAATTAAAAGTCATCTCAGAAGAAAAAGGCCTCAAGTCATAAGCAGCCACAAGATGTTGGGACTCATTGATGATTGGGAAAGTGCAGATTCAAACCATGATCACATTCATGAGAAGTTTAAAAAAAAAAAAAAAGCTAAATATTGGGAAGGACCTGGATCAGTGGGGAATGTTTCTATCTTGTTGGTGGGAGTGCAAATTGGTACAGCCATTGGAAAGTGGTTTGGGAGTTATCTGCTTAAAAATGTAAAATTAAGGTACTCTCTGTCCCCAAAAATTTAACTTCAGGGGTTCTAGTCTTTCTCGTGCCCACATAAAGACATACCATGATATTTGCTTCAGTATTCAAAAAGAGAAATGAAATTAGTTAAGAATGCCTGAGATTATGCCCACGGTTAAATAAATCCTCATATCTCCATTATATAAAATACTATGGCAGCAATTAAGAAAAATGTACTAAATGTGGAAGAACTCCAAAGCATATTACTATGTAGAAAAAGAAGAATCCATTAAATATGATTCAAAACTTGTTTCTTCAAGTTTTAACAGCATCAGTAGAGTCCTAGATAACTGATCATGTTGGGGAAAAGAGAAAGCAATAAGCTAACAATATCAGGAATGGAAAATAGATCACTACAGATTTTACCCACATTAAAAATAAAGTTAGGCAAAGTCAGGTTCAGTGGTGCACATCATAATCCTAGTGACTGAAGCTGAGGCAGAAGGATTGCAAGTTCAAGGTCAACCTTGGCGATTTAGCAAGACCCTGTCTCAAAATAAAATATAAAAATGGCTGGGGATATAATTCAGCAGTAGAACCCCCTGGAGTTCAGTCCCCAGTAATCCTGCCCCGTGTGTGTGTGTGTGTGTGTGTGTGTGTGTGTCTTCTCTCTCGCGCGCTCTCTCTGTGTGTGTGTGTGTGTGTGTGCGCACATGCAGTATTACAGATAACTTTTGCCAATAAACCCATCAATGTACATGAAACAGACAAAATATTTAGAAAGCAAATCTTACCAAAACAGTCAAGATGAAACAGGCAATCTGAATAACTTGATATTTATTTTTAAAAATGGAATATGTACCTTAAAAAACTTCCCACAAAGAAAACTATTTGTTCAAATAATGAATTACCCCCTACGGTAGAGTAAGTGAGTCACAAGTTCTTTGCTACTCCTCACATCATTTGAAGTCTACTTTTTCTTCTCTTGAACTTGAGCTTGTGATTTGTTTTGATCAGTAGCCTGTGGCAGAAGTGATGCTGTGTAATTTCTAAGGCTGGAATTGAAGAGATCTGTAGCTTCAATGTTTGCCAATTCATATACTTCCTCTTGAAAGTCAGCCACTATAGTAAAAGTCTGACTCCCTGAGTACACCATGCAGTGAGGAAGCTTGCTAGCAATGTGAAGACCATGTGCAGAGCACCGAGGTCCCAGACCTGAGAGTGAAGCTTTTATAGAATTTCCACACAACCCACCCTACCACTTGAACGCAGCTGAGTGGATGACCCCAAACAACACCATGTGGATTCAAGTACTGGCAGGAATCACCTGGAATTCCTGAACCTCAGAATTGTAAGAAAATGAAATGGTGACTGTTTCAAGCCACTATATTTTGAGGTAGTTTTTTACGTAGCAATATAACATCAAATTGCCCTCACGCCACGTATTAATAACCCTTTACCTCTTGCTATAGTTTGAGTGTGTCCCCCAAGCTTCGTGTGCTGGAAGCTTAATCCCCAGTGTAACCATGTTGGAAGATGGGGCATAAAGGGATGTTTAGATCATTAGGGCTCCAAACTCATGAATGAATTAACATCATTATCACAGAAGTGATTGGGTTATCTCAAGAGTGGGTTTGTTAAAAAAGCAAGTTCAACTCCCATCTGTCCCCCTCTAACTCACTCTTTCACTCACATGATGCTTTCTTTTTATGTTATGATGCAGCAGGAAGACCCTCATCAAATGTGGCCCCCCAATCTTGGACTTTCCAGCCTCTAGAATCATTAGCCAAATCAATTTCCGTTCACTATAAATTATCCAGTCTGTGGTATTCTGTTATAGCAGCATAAAATGGATTAAGACGCTTCACTAGTGTATAATGCCACTACTTTATGTAATAAATTATTTAGTTAATTTATTTAATTAAATTTTTACAAGCAGTTTTTTTTTTCATTCTTATTTTGAGCTAATTACATATGCATATGTAATTGTAAGAATAGTGCCGTGAGAGGTCCCATGGTCCCTTTACCAGTTTCCCCTTGTAGCAACAGCTTGCAAAACCATAGTACAATGTCACAACTAGGATATTAACATCGAAACAATAAAGATGTGGGAAGATTTCCATCACTGCAAGAATCCCTCATATTGCCCTTTGATAGCCACACCCACTCTCCTCTCTTGCACACACACCCTTAACCTCTGGCAACCACTAATCCGTTCTTATTATTTTTTTATTTCAAGAAAGTTATACAAATTGAATCATACAGTATGTTAAACTTTTGGGAAGTAACCTTTGAGATTAATGTTTTTCAGCATAATTCCCTGGCAATTCACTGAATTGTATGCATTCATCTCCATTCCTTTTTATTGCTAAATAGCATTCCACAGGTGTATGTACCAGTTTAATCACTCACCTGTTGAAGAATGTCTGAATTATTTCCAGTTTTCAGATATTGCAAATAAAGCTGCCATAAGCATTTGTGTACAGGCTTTTAGTTGAACCTTGCAAAATTTCTCTGGAATAAATGCCAAAGAGTGCAATTGCTGGATCATATGATACTTGCATATTAAAAAAAAAAAAAACTGCCAAACTGTTTACCAGAGTGTGTCTTTTATACTCCCACCAGTAAAGTATGATTGATGAAGTTTCTCTACATCCTCACTAACTTTTGGTGGTGTTGCTATTCTTTTTTGTTTTAATTTTAGCCATTTTCCTAGATCTGTAGTGATGTTCCCTTGTGGTTTCACTACTGGCTAATGATGTCATGTATTTTTTCGCAGCTTATTTGTCATCTGTATATTCTCTTCAATGAAATATGTGTTTCAGGATTTTACCCCATTTTCTAACTGATGAGTTTTGAGAATTCTTTATATTCTGTAGATATGAGTCCTTTGTCAGATGTATGGTTTGCAAATTTTTGCCACCTGTACTTTCTTTTTTTATGCTTTTCACATAGACTTCTGCAGAGTAAAAATTTTTGATGAAATCTGATGTTTTAACCTTTTGATGGATTGTGCTTTTGATGTCAAGTCTAAAACCTCTTTTTTTTTTCCTAAAAGCTATATGGGCTTGTTTATTACAGTTCAGACCATGACCCATGTTGAGTTAATTTTTGTGTAAGGTGAGAAATTTGGTTGAAGTTTATTAATTTACTTTTTGCCTGCTAAATATTATTAAGCTCCAGCACCATTTGTTAAAATTGCAAATAGTTTTAAATTTATTAGGTAGCTCTTATGATCATAAAAGATGTGTATGTAAAGGTGAAGATATTTTTTAGTGAAAGGTCACTAAGATGAGGTGCTTAAATTCCCCTCAAAGGAAGGATTTATTGCCCCAAATGTAGCGAATGTTTCATTAGATGAACTTCCAAATTTTAGTTCCACCAGGGAATGTCTGCTACAGAAAGCTGCCTCACCAAAAACATGACCTATCTAATAATGAATGGAAACAGGGATAGAAAGGATCAGCATTTTGTTCCATTTGGCCCAAAGTGAAACAATTCTGTGAGCCATCTCTGCTTCAAACTCCCTGGGGCTGAGGCTGTTGAGCCTATATTACAGCTCACCTTCTCCCTCTACCCGATCACACTTTCTCTCATCCTTCCCACAGGTGTTGATCTCAGTGATATTCCTGAATATTAAAGTCTGTCTCAGATTGCTTTCTGGAGAACCCAAACTTAGATACTTATTTTTGTTTTCATTTAATGTTAAGTACATTTGGTTTAAGTATTGAGAATGATGAAAAGGTCATACATAACTTGATATTTTTATAGTACTACTCTAGGAGTCTGTCACCTCAGAAGAACTTTCATCAGAAACTCTACTTTCACAACCCAACACTACAAAAGAGGAGAGAGCAAGCTGAAAGGAAGGGAAAAGGCAGGTGTGGGTGGTAGGATTCATATAAGCATCAACACAGTGACAGAGAATGAGAGCTGCCACATGCTGTCCCCTCCTCTACTGGATGGTATGCAGTGGTTCCAATGTTAGAAAGGTAAATTTGTGGGTAAACATCTCCAAAGCAATATATCAGGACCAAATATCCTCATCAACATTAATCAGAAATCAATTGAGAACTTGAACATAATCCCTGTTGGTAAGCTTTTTGTCACTGTGATAAAATATCTGAGATAATCAACTTTTTAGGAGAAAAATTATTTTGGCTTTTGGTTTCAGAGGTTCCAGTTCATAGTTCTTGTCTGTGTCACTTTGGACCTGTGGTGACACAATACATCATGGTGGGGGAACATGTTGGAGAAGGTCAGTTAACCTCATGGTGTTAGGGAAGCATGGTAGGGGGAAGGGGCTGGATTCCAGTATTCCTCAAGAGTATACCTCTGGTGACCTAATTTCCTCTCACTATGGCCCACCTCCCAGTAAACCCCATAGGCTGGTGATTAAGCCTTTAGTATGTGGGCCTTTGGAAGACATTTAAGATGCAAATCATAACAATCCCCACTTTACCAGCTTTAATTCTGGTATTCTTTGACAATTTTTATGACTACTAGGGAAACCCAGATAAAATGAGAAGGACTCCACAGAAGTTACTGTTCAATTTAAAGCTCCAGTGTCACTCGAGTTGGGACAGGGAAGAGAAAGGATAGGAAGAAGCCAGAGGGGCTAGCGTTCAATGTCTTGTCATGACCCTCGTCCAAGGAAATTCGAAGACATAGTGATTTAGGAAGAGAATTGAAACAACATTCCTTTCGTCTGCCTTCCATTCCATTTTTACAATAGAAGAGCCCTGGATTTTTATTTTCAACAAAATCAATACTTTAAAAAAAATGTTTTAGTAGAGGATAGGAAAGGCAGCAGAATACAATAGACACTAGTATGGCAATATGTAAATCAATGGATGTGTAACTGATGTGATTCTGCAATCTGTATATGGAGTAAAAATTGGAGTTCATAACCCACTTGAATCAAAGTGTGAAATATGATATATCAAGAACTATGTAATGTTTTGAACAACCAACAATAAAAATTTAAAAAAAGGTTTTTTTAAACCACATTTCAAGATCTTTTAATTTTCATTTTTCTTATGTTTTCTGTTTGTTTGTTTTTTTCTGATAAGTCCATGCTGAAAGAACAGGCATCCTAATAAATCAGGAAAAAGTGTTGCCCTCCAAAATATTGACATTGAAAATGTCAGTTGCCTTTCTCTATTTGAGCTTCCAGGAGCAAAACCCATCTATGTAGTAATTATTTATGCCACTGAACATCTGTAGCAGGGGCAGCTTTATACAGTTGCAGAAATAAAGTGTTCATACCCATAATTTCCTCTGACATTAATGTTGCCTGTTTATTCGCCCCCCCTCACCATTTTGAAAATGCATCCTTCAGTTTAATACAGCTTACTGAATATCTGTTTAGTTCGCTTGTGGCAGAAAACAAACAGCAATTGGTGTCTTGGCTCTATTACATTTCCTGACAAGTAGAAAATAATGTGTTTGTGATGTAATAAATACTTGGTTCTAAGTAATTCAGCAAATTGGCTTATTTAGCTTTAGCTCTGCAGGGATACACAGAGGGAACAATTTTCACCCATCATTGATTCCACACTGAAATGTGTGATGATTGTCTGTGCCCACAACTGTAAGAACTTTGTGGTGCTATGAGTGAATGAGAAGTTAGTGAAAATGCTGTTCTAAGTTGGTGCAAATCTATCGATGATCATATTGTTTATGTGGCTAGAGATGGCTTTTGTCTATTCATGAGAACCAATTGTTAAATATTCAGTAACTTTATGAGCTGGATATTAGACCTTGAACTTTGAAATCAGGAGTATTTAGACCTCAGAAGTTGTCATCCATCTCAAATCAGAGCTCCTTTCTGAGTGCTGGTTTATGAATACACCATTATGTACTGTGTGATTGTAGGAGAGTCACCAAGGCAATGGCAAGCAAAGAATTTAAGGTTTCACAGGAAAAAGTGAAAAGCACAGACTAGACACGTAGCTTAGTGGTAGAGGGTTGAATCCCCAGCACTGGGGGTGGGGGTGAAAAACACAAGCAAACTAAAACCACAAAATTATGGAGGACAAAAGTAACATCTTTTCATAAAGGTGCACAGATGCAGCAAAGCATTTGAAAGACACTTTAGTATTAGGTCACATAAGTATGATAATAATTTGTGAAAGTGAGTCTCAAAGCTTTATCTTCTTTTTCATTGACGTACACACCACAAATCATAATGGTTATCCCAAAGCACACCCACATAAGCACCATTCAGATTATTAAGTAAATTTTGAAGGAGAAGAAAAAGACTCCTTGGTGGAATGTACCAGAGCAGGCAGTCTAGGCAGGCATCCAAGAGGAAGGTGACTTGTGACTGGAACAGATATGATCTTCAAGCATTTCAGCTACACACAAAACCCAGCTTTGGATTTTTTACTTTATTTGATTAGATGCTACAACTCAATTTGTGAAGACTTTTTAGCTGTGCTGATGAATATACATTTTATAGCTAAATTTAGGGCTTTTATTTTAAACGTTTTCTCCTTTGATATTTGAAGGTGTTGCTTAGCTACCCTCTCCTTTTCTTAGTGTAGGCTCTGACAGTGTAATTTCTTCAGCTGCAGATTCTGGAAATAGGCTGTTATTAAATATCTCTCAGGTTCAGTAGCATATACAGAATGTATATTACTATCTGTTATGTTTATATTATTAAATCCTTAGTGTCTTGATGCTATCCATTTAAACCATCATGTAAGTCCACTTGTGCATTCTTTTTTTGGGGAAAAGGTGTATGTATACAAAGTGATAACTATGGTGATGATTAACACATGTCATTGTACTAAGTTGACTATCACTTTTATTGTAAAAGTTAATTTTTAAATACAAGGCCCAAAACCAAAAATTATATCATAGCATGAAATTATACCCAAATGATTTTCCAAAATAATAAAACTCCCAATAGTGAGCCTATCCCATACACCTAATTTTTCTTCTTTGAGTTCTTCAGAATTTCAGTTCACTACAGCTGAACCTGGGCTATGGAGGGACATGAGCATCCTTGTCAGCAGGTTGCAATTGGTTGTATATTCGTTAGTGGTGCTTACCAACTTTTACTATTTAGATTCTATCTCTTATGTGAAGTATAATAATTCTTTGGGAATAGACTTCCTTTGTAATTCCTAAAAATACTTAGAAATTATATTGTAATCCATACACTGCAGGGATCAAATAAATATATTTTATTGACTGTTATAGCTTAAGGAATTCAAAATGCTGCCCTATCAAGCCCATTGATCTTTATATCATTCTTAATATTATTTCCTACAAATAGAAAAGGTTGAAGGATATACCAACGATTATACAGAGAAAAGATGGCAAGAGTAATGGGGACTTATCAATCTCTTTGATTTAGTTTGCCATACATCCTCTCACGATGATGGCAACTGTCCCATGAGGTGGTGGTATTTTTATAAAGGCTATCTTGTCCATGCTCATTCAAACCTGCTGCTAAGGCACAATCAAGGATTTGTGTTTCTAGTGTTAGTAATGGGTATGTGTTGTTGCAGTTAAGATAAGAAAAGTAACAATGTGACTGTGAACTGGACAAGACTAATTTTGTCAACCCTCTCAGTATGGAGCAAAAACCACTGAACTCCCAGCCATAGATATACTTTTGAGCCAAATGCAAGTGTCAACAGCAAGAGTCTTTGTCTGCATTGCCCATCAGGTCATCCAAATAATCCTATAACCAGTCAGTTAGAACCAAGACCTCAGATACCCACAAAATTTGTAAATTGGTTATATGCTTGGGCAGTTTAGAGATAAGAATGTCCAATCTACTCTTTTTGTTCTGTTTCATTTACCCTGAAGTTTAAATCAGAAGGATTATTTTTCATCCTAATTGGAAACTTGGAAACCAAGTTGGCCCTGGTTATGTAACATCAGATAAAAATATCACCAAAGTCAAGTATTCTTAGTTAGGAAACTAAGAATGATCTCCAAATTTCGGCTATTGAGTTTTATTTTAAAATAAATTACACAGAGCTTAGAAAGTATTGTTCTGTCTTAACAAGTAAGTAGTTAAACAATTGAAAAAGTGACAACTCTTCTCAGATCTTCAGAAAATTTTTATCACAGGGCAGACTGCTTCCCCCAAAATCGATTCTTTGAAAAGCTTAATAACACCAGTAAGCCTCTTGCCAGACTAAGAAATGAAAAGAGACTACATAGATTACTAATATCAGATATGAAACAGGACATCATTATAGATCCCATGAACATTAAAAGGATAATGAAGGAATATTATGAATAGCTCTCTATCCACTAATTTGATAATTTGACTGAAATAGACTAATTTCTTGAAAGAACTGTCAAAATTCACAAAAAGGAATAGTTTGACTATACCTAAATTTATTAAAGAAATTGAGTCAATAATTAATAACCTTCCAAACAGAGAGCACCAGGCCTAGACGGGTTCACTGGGGAACTCTCGCAAACATTTAAGGAAGAAATTATATCAATTCTCTACAGTCTCTTACAAAAGATAGAAGCAGAGGAAATACTTCTGAACTGTGTCTATGAGACCAGCATTACCCCAATGCCAAAACCAAACAAAGACATTATAAGAAAAATGCACACCAGTTTCTCTCATGAACATGTGTGTATGTCTCATGAACAAAATTTAGCCAAATGAATTCCACAATGTGTAAAAAAAGAATTAGATACTATGACCAGATGGGATCTATGCCACATATGCATGGTTTGTTGAGCAGTCAAAAAAACAATTAGTATAATCCACCACATGAACAGACTTAAGAAAAATCACATGATCATATCAATAGATGCAGAAAAAGCATTTGACAAAAACCCACCACCCGTTAATGATTTAAAAGTATCAAAAAACTAGGAATAAAGGGGAACTTCTTCATTGTGTCAAAAACAATCTACCTAAAACCTACAGATTCCATCATAGTGATTAGAAACTCAAAGCTTGTCCAATAAGATCAGGAACAAAACAAGAATGTCTCCTTTCACCATTCTTTTTTGACATTGTATGGAGGGCCTAGTTAATGCAGTAAGACAAGAAAAAGAAATAGTAAGTATACTGATTGGAAAGACATGAAACTGACTTTTAGATTACATGATCATCTCTGTAGGAAAAAAATTAAAGAATCATCATCATCAACAATAAAAGAAACTCCTAGAACTAAGCAGCTATATCAGGTTAGTATAAAAGAGTCAATTGCATACTGTCATGTATAACTAATTAGAACAAATTCTTAAAAAAAGAGTCAATTGCTTTCCTATGTGCCAGCAATGAGCACGTAGAATTTAAAATTAAAAACACAATACTGGAGCTGAGGCTGTAGCTCCATGGTAGAGGACTTGCCTAGCATGTGTGAGGCACTGGGTTTGATCCTCAGCACCACATTAAAAAAAATAAATAAAGGCATGCTGTCTATCTACAAGTATATAAAATATTTTTTAAAGTCACCATTTCCCTCCAGATTAAATACTTACATACAAATTAACAAAATATGTGTATGACCTACACGAGGAAAACTACAAAACTTTAATGAAGTACATCAAAGAATAACTAAATAAATGGATAGTCCATATTCACAGACAAGAAGACTCAGTATTATCAAAATGTCAATTTTCCCAAACTCAATCTGTAGAGTCAATAGGACAATCAAAATCCCAGTAAGTCTTTTTGTGAATATCAACAAATAGATTCTAAAGCTTTTATGGAAAGACAAAGGACCCCAAAGAGCTAATTCAATATTGAAGGAAAATAACAAAGTTGGGGGACTGACACTACCTGATTTTAAGACTTACTATAAAATAGGTGTAATAAGATAATATGCCATTAAGTAAAATAGATCAATGGAACTCTGTTAGAGGGCTCAGAAGTAAACTCATATAATCAACTCATCTTTAACAAAGGAGAAAAGGAAAATACAATAGAGTGAAGGTAGCTTTTTCAAGGAATGGTGCTAGAGCAACTAGATGTCCCCATGCCAAGAAACAAACCAACCGAGATTCAGATCTTATACCTTTCACAAAAATTAACTCAAAATGGACTGTAGACCTAGATATGAAACACAAAACTATAAAACTCCTAGGAAATAGTAGAAAACCTACATGACCTTGTTTTTGGCAATAACAGCTAAATAAAACACCAAAGGCACAATCTATGAAAGAAATAATTGATAAGCTATATTTCATTAAAACCTCACTTTTTATTCCCTCAAATGGAAACTATGAGTGGCAATGGATATGTCAATTAATTTGTGATAATCATTATACAGTTATTCATATATCTAATCATCACATTGTATACTTTTAATACATATAACTTTTGTCAATAAAATATTTAAAATTTTTAAAAAGAATAGTAGATGATATCACCAACTACCTTTCCTGAGGTTCTCTATGGGCTAAGTACTATATTGGGCTTTTTATAATCACATTTTCACAAAGCCTGGAGAGATTAACAAGACCTGTTTTGTACTTCAGGACTGCCTGATTTCTGTTTAGAAAATGAGGAATATGAAGCCCAAAAGTTACATGAATAGTAAATGCTGGATTTGAGGTTTAGAATCAGGTTTTTCATCCTCATGTTGCTTCCCATCCACAGGATCCACTATGTTTAGGATTCCAAGCATGGTACTACCAAAGGGGAAATATGTGATTTTGTATTAAAATATATTTGGGGAAATGTAAAAGTACACACACACACACACACACACATATCTCTTGGAATAGAGAACAAAAGAAATTGAATTTGTAGCTTTTTTAAAGTAAAATTTCTATAATAAATAATTCAGAGTTTCTGTTCTGCAAACACAATGTCAAGAGAATGAGAAGACAGGCTATAGACCACAAATAAATATTTGCAAAAGACACATCTGATAAAGGAATGTAACTCCAAACACACACACCAAAAAAACCCCAACCCCTCTTAAACCTCAACAAGAAAGATAATGAACCCAAGTAAAAAATAGGCAAAAGATATGAACAGATACTACACCAAAGACACACAGATGGTAAGTAAGCACTTGAAAAGATATTCAATGTGATGTCATTAGGGCATTTAAAATTAAAACAAGATCCTCCTACAAAATTACTGGAATGGCCAAAAACCAAAACATTGACATCGACAAATCCTGGTGAAGATATGAAGCAACAGGAATTATCATTCTTTGCCAGTGGGGTTACAAAATGGTACAGTAACTTTGTAAGACAACTTAATAGTGTCTCACAAAACTAAACATACTCTTGCTATATAATCCAGGAAGCAAGCTTCTGGGTATTTACCCAAATGAATGAAAAATGTGTTCACATAAAAACCTGCACATGGATGTTTGTAGCAGCTTTATTCTTGATTGTCAAAACTGGAAGCAGGCTGGGCGTGGTGGTGCACACCTATAATCCCAGCAGCTCAGAGGCTAAGGCAGGAAGATCCCAAGTTCAAATACAGCCTCAGCAAAACTGAGCATAATCAGTGAGACCCAGTCTCTAAATAAAATACAAAATAGGGCTGGGGATGTGGCTCAGTGGTCAGGTACTCCTGAGTTCAATCCTTGTAACTAAAAAAATGAAAAACAAACAAATAAAAAAACTGGAAGCAGCTGTCTTTCAGTATGTGAATGGGTAAACTATGGTATATCCAGACAATTGAATATTATTTAGCAATAAATGAAATGAGCTATGGGACCATGAAAACATATGGAGGAAGCTTAATTGCATATACTAAGTGAAAGAAGTCAATCTGAAAAGACCATATACTGCATGATTCTAACTATGTGACATTCTGGCAAAAGCCAAACTATCAAAATAATAAAATGATCAGCAGTTGTGAGAGCTTACAGGAGGAGGAGAGATGAATAGGCAGAACAAGAGGATTTATAAGGCAGCAAAACTATTCTGTAGGATTCTGCAATGATAGATACATGTCATTAAGCTTTAGTCAAAATCCATAGAATGTGCAAGACCAAGAGAAGATCCTAATATAAACTGTGGACTTTGGATGTGTCATTGTGGGTTCATTAACTGTAAAAAACATACCACTGTGGTGCAAGATACCAATAGTGGGAGAGTTGTGCGCGTGTGGGAACGATAGGTATTTGGGAACTCAATGAATTAATAATGATTGGAAAAAATTAAGAACTACAGTTACCTGAAGTGTGAAACAGTTCATCTAATTTATAGACTTAAAATTTCTGTAAAAAGTTGTTTATTAATTAAAGGCAAAGTAAGTATTTGCTTTATGATTGTACTATGGTTTGAATATCTCCAAAATTCATGTTGAAATTTAATCCCTAGTAAAGTAGTATTAAGAGATAGGACCTTAAGAATGTAACTAAATCATTAGGTGGAACACTCATGAATGGGATTGGAGCCTTTATAAAAGGCTAAAAGGAGTCTCTTTATCCCTTTTTGCCCTTCTGCTATGTGAGGACAGAGTGTCCATCCCTTCTTCTACATTAGGATGCAGCAAGGAGCCATCCTAGATGCAGAAAGCAGCCCTCATCAGACATGGAATCTGTTGGCACCCAGACCTTGATTTTCCACCTTCCAGAACTGTGAGAAATAAATTTCTAGTATTACTCAGCCTGAAATATTTTGTTATATCAGCAAGAATGGACTAAGAAAGGTAGACTATATATATTTTAAATATATATTTATACATCAATCATATGTATATGATTGATAGATAATATATAGATATTGCTGTCTTCTTAAGTATATTGTCAGCATAATTTAATCATATTTATTTGTTTGACAACAAATGAAAAGGAAGCAATTATCACTCTCGATAAAATACATGAAATACCAACTGAATTCCAAAACAAGAAATAATTAGGTCACTTTTATGAATTTTTAACAACTTGCATAAAAGTGATTACTGGGTTTAGTTAACAATTCAATTCTCCAAATCCAGAATGAGCTGTTTCATACTTCAGGTAACTGTAGTTCTTAATCTTTTCCAATCATTTGAATCATCACTGCAAGTTGACCTTTATTCAAGTGGAAGATTATTTTCTCTTGAGAGAAAGAAAACAAAGGGACATTAAATACTCCCTCTGAATTATTCTTTAGATTTGAAATACAGTTTTAATTCTAAAACCAATGTTTCCACTTTGAAAAGCATACGAATAAGGGTCTGAATTAAAATTCCTGAATATATGACTTAAATATTACACTAAATTTAAATGTTCTTTCACATGTAAATGATTTAAAATTACATTAATATATTTTTTGTCATCTGTGTATGCTATTGCTTCTTTGGAGTTATTAGAACAAAAATATATTGGGATCTGGGATGTAGCTCAGGGTACAGCACTTGCCTAGCACGTGTGAGGCCCTGGGTTTGATTCTCAACACTGCAAAACCAAAAATGTACTGGAAACATAAATCAGTCAATCAATCAGTAATGAACACTAAAATGACTTGCTAAAACCTCTTTTTAATTGCCTAACCATTTTCAAGACCAACAAGTAAATTCTGAGTGTTTTGCTAGTTACTCCCACTGTATTCTTGAGCAGAAGCAATTATGTTTTTAGAGAGGTCTTGGCAGAGAGGAGAAGATCAATGAAAAGGAATCATAGACCAATAAATGAAGAAAAGGTTAATGAACTCTGCAATAAGTCGCCTTAAGAATCTCCATGCTGGATGACCAAGATTTTTTGAAGGAAGGAAGGAAGAAAAGAAGGAAGGAAAGAAATTGCCCTTCACCCTTATTTTAAAATTTTTAATTAAAATACATATACAGAGGGACTGGGGCTATGGCTCAGTGGCAGAGCGCCTGCCTCACACATGTGAGGCACTGGGTTCAATCCTCAGCACCACATAAAAATAAATAAACAAAATAAAGACATTGTGTCCATCTATAACTAAAAAATATTTTTAAAAAAGAAAAAAGAACAAAATACATATACAGAAAATTGCACTACACATAAATATCCAGCTAAATCCTTTATTGTAAAGTGAATATTTATGTAACCACTACTCAGATCACAAAATGGACCATTCCAGTGCCCCAAACCTCTTTATACCCCTTTCACTCACTACTCATCAAAGGTAACTCCTTTCTTAACTTCTAACACCATGGTTTAACTTTGCCTAGTTGAACTTTATGCAGACAGATTCATGAAGAATGTTTGGCTTCCTTCATATAATATTTATAGTTTTGATTGCAGTTTCCTGTAAATATTCAGTCATTGCCATAGAATATCCCATTGTCCAAAGATAGTTTAATAAATTATTGGTCCATGCTACTGCTCATTCTTCAATGACTTGCCCTGTGACCTTCAATCTGTTTGAATAATTTTTTATATTAGCTTATGACTCTTCTTGTGCTTTGATGACCTAGCCATTCCCATGAGCTTTAAAATATACCTTTAGATTCTGGGGGTGTCATTTAGTGGTAGAGCATTTGCCTACCATGTGCAAGGTTTGATCCCTAGCGCTGCAAACAAACAAGAAAAAGAAATCAAAAACAAAAACAAAAATCTCCTTTTATTTAAGATATATTAGTTTTGATAGTTTGATTCTTTCTATGTGTTAGTCAGCTTCCGTTACTGTGACAAATGCCTGAGATAATCAGCTTATAAAGAGGAAAGGTTTATTTTGCTCAGTTTGGGGATTTCAGTCTATGGTATATTGGTTCCATGAATTTTGGGCCTGTGGTCAGGCAGCAAATCATGGCAGAGAGTGCATGGCTGAGCAAAAAGCCACTCACCTCATGGCCAGGAACAGAAGAGGAAGGAAAAGAAAGAGTCCCATTATTTTTTCCAAGGAGATTCCACAGTGACTGGAAGGCCTCCCCCTGGATCCTATCTCTTAAAGATTCTACCACTTTCTACAGTGCTACGCTGGGGCTAAGTCTTTAATGTGTGGGACTTTTGGGGACATTTCATATCCAAACTAGACCACTCTAAAGAGGAAATTTTAAGAAAAGATTTCCAATATAATTTGTAGTATTGAAGTTATTTCATGTTTTCCCAAGGACTGTTTAAATAGTAGATGTTGTGTGTTCTTTAGATGGGTTGTACCTATATGGACAGGGGATTAGCAGGCAAAAGAGAAAGAAGGAAACTCAATTTTAATGTCCATATAATGTCCATTTACTTATAATCCTAGAAATAAACAACAAGCCACCTAGATTCAATACACATGCTATAGGAAAGAACTAAGGGCTATATAATTTTTTGAGATTTTAAAAATTTCCCAAATAATAAATGAAAACATAACATAGTCATGGAAGTCTCTGTATCAGTTCAGCTCTTTGGCTTCAAACTATTTTAATTCCCTCTGGTCATCTTGAGCAAAATGAACATACCCAAAAGGATATCAGGGGAGACAGAATGAATGAGAGACTGGATAGCGGGGCCAGAACAGGCACCATCCTGAGACCCAGAACATCAGATCCTCAAAAGCCATTTCATAGAGAGAAGATGGGCAGGGGCCACTAGTCAGAATCAAACTTATCTCCAGTCTCTTGATCCTCTCAACTCAAGATTCATGTTTCAAAGAGGGAGCAAAGAGTTGCTTTGAGTTGGGTCACATGCTTTCCCCTGAGCTTGCAAAGGGGGTGATGGAAGGAGGAGACCTTCAGTGATAATCCCACAAGACACTATCCAGTGATTTAAAGATAGAACTAATAAAGCGAAAGATAGGTGAGGCAAACGAATGTGAGGAAGCCCCAGATCCCTGACGTTGACTGCATCCTTTACAACATGACCCTCATTTTGGATCTGACATGGGCTGATGGAAATGGAAGCCCCTGCTTTATATAGGTAGTTTAGGAAATGCGCAATTTATGTCATCATTGCCCCTGCCTTATTCAGATTCGTGGACTGTTAAGAGCATTACTATTTCCTGACTTTATCCCAGGTCATCTCTGTCCTGATAAAAAACAGATGAATAAAGACGGAACTTGTAAGAAGTTGATGGAGCTCCTTGAAGAACAGTATGGAGAAGAAAACCTTAATGATTATTGTCATACTTCTTCAAGTCAGTTGCATCTAATCATTCTTAGAATTGAAAGATTCATTTATTTTTGGATGAAGAGTATATTCTAAGGTTTTTATTCATAAAAAAATTCTGGTAAAAAAATTGAAAGGCAGGCTTAGCTTGAGGCTTTAACCATCATTTGTAGAGTAAAAATCCACTTTTAAAAATTGGGATCATTATGTAACATTAGGAAAATCCATCTGATTTCACTGTGTGTCCATGATTGTTACAAACTTTTCTACGTTTAATAGGAAGTTACAGAATTTGTGATCCCTATGCTTCTGGAATTAATCTGAAATGCATATTTTTTAAAATATTTTTTAGTTATAGATGAATGCAATAATTTTATCTTATTTATTTATTTTATGTGGTGCTGAGTATGGAACCCAGTGCCTCACATCTGCCAGGCAAGTGCTCTATCACTGAGCCACAACCCCAGCCCTGAAATGTATATTTTGCTTCCTGCAAAAAATATAGAACAGATTTGTGAACACACAGACATAAAGAAGGAAGTCCAAGGGCTGTGGCCCATGCAGTGAAATCAGAGGTGGGGCCAGTTTTTCACCAGCCCACTAGTTGTTTAAAACAGGTATCTATTCTGATGGTCGCTGCCTCTTCAGACACCACTCCTCATTATGGGACTCCATTGATCTTAACCACCCATTCTCCCCAGCCCATCTTCTGGCTCTGCCATAGTTAGAGGCAGAGGAAGGGAAGAGTAGAAGGAAAAAAGACAACAGACAAAGATTTTTTTTCTATACCTGGCTGGTGTCATTTGTGTTAGCAAACCTCTCTTGAGTGACTCTAGCTGCCTGTCATGCCTTCCATGATGGCAAGTGTCTAATCATGGCTCTTTTATGAGAAGTAGAGTTTGTCAGAGTCCTCAATCCAGGGTCTCCATTGCACAATTTCTTGATGTTATGTTAACTTTTGGTTAGAGTTAGTGAAAATAAAGATAGAATTCTTTTTCACACTCAATCCCAAATACCCTCTTTGAAATTTCTCCCCATCCCCAGTATCTGCTTGAAATGTCCAGGAGTGGGTAAAGAATACCCATCTTCCCTGTTACTTCTGACACTCTTTCAGCCCCAGAGAAGTAGAATCAGGACAGTAAGCAGCGTTGCAGCTCTAGGCTGTGCTAGGCTGTGTATATGGTTTTCTTCTGCACAAGATCATAAGACCTGTAAAAGTAAGAAGAAGTGATTTGAATGAGCTATGACATTAAGTTTTGACCTGGTTTGGACTAAGTGATAATCACCAAAAGGTACTGGTACAAAATACAATGTGCTCTGGATGTTCTTTAGGGCCAGGCAAGGAAAATTTAACACAGAATTGTTCAAGGCATGATTGAAAATTTTTTAAAAAAATGTTTTTTCATGTGTATAAATAAACCTGTTTGCACAAAGCTGAGTAAGAAGAAAATTCTGTTCTTAAGGAATTTATCATCTCACCTTCACCAAAGTGATTTGGCCAAGGCTGCCATTCACCCCTGTGGACTTTCTCTGCTGGATAGGGGAGAGGAAAAAACCCACTGCCTTTTCTTAAAATATTTTATTTCCATTTTCCACAACATTTTTATAATAAATCACAAATCGGCCACATGTACCTCATGAGTATGGTACAGACTGTACTTGCACTGCAGAATTAAACACATCAGCTGTTCATAGAGGATGAATGTTTTTAAAGTCTCCTGGTATGTCTGCTGGCATAAATTTATCTATCATTTTGTCTTGTTCATTTAATCATTTTGTATATGGTTTTCTTCTGCACAAGATCATAAGGCCTGTAAAAGTAAGGACAACATAGGACACACAGTAGACATTTATTAATGATTTATAGACTTGGATTGGGCAGAACTGAATAAAAATTTTTTGAATGCTATTATGAATAGTGTTTTTTAACCTGAACTTCATTCAAATTTCTCATCCATCATTTCATCTAATTTTATTGTCCTCCCCAAAACACATTTACTTAAAAACAGGCTTTGTACAAGTAACAGCACATTAATTGAAAGCAACATATGCTTGCTGGCACAGCAGAGGGACCAAAATAAATGATGTGATGAGCACTTTATTATTCATTCTATCAAAAGGTGCTGCCTCAAGGAGGATGTTATTGTGCTCCTTGTGAAAGGAAATTAACACAGGTATTTGTTATCATAAATGTAACTTCCATGAGTGTGTTTGAGGCTGTTGACTTCTTTCAAAGATAGTAAATTGCTCATTTATTGCATTAATGCTAATATAGTGCACAACTTGCACAGGAAATAAAAGAAGCTGAATTAATACAGTCAGAGCACAGCAGCTGGTTTAAGATAATTATTTAGGGCTATTGGGGAAAAGTTCCAAACAACCTAAAAACCTGGAAAGTAATGATCCAGTACTTGAATTCTTGCCTGTGTATTTTTCCCTAGGTGCCATTCTAATCTCTATCCAGAAATCCTTTGATGACAGTCTTGCCTTTTATTGAAGTTGTTTTTTAAATTTTTTGCAAAATGATTCTTTATGATTCACTCCCACACACAAAGTTATTGTGTGTTGTCTTTTAAAGTTTAATTTCCTCTTGATTGTTTTTCTAACCACCCAAAAGGACCCAAACCTGAGATCCTTAATTCCTTTGTTCAGTAACTCCATGGTTTTCCTAAATTTTTCAGAGTATTTCAACTACCTTTTATTTTTTTTATCCTGTATCCTTAAATCCTTTTACCACCTGAGGTATTTCTAAAACTGAATAGAGCCTTCTAACCATTGTATTTGATGAAGTCAACATATTCTCACCATTTAACTCCACTACTCTAGTGACATTGTTGATCCTCACGTGGGTATCTGTCAGTCTCAGGAAGATATGCATCTTTATGGGTTAGTCAGCTTTGTGTTACTATAATAAAATACCTGAGATACCTACTTAAAAAGAGGAAAGATTTTGGGTCATAGTGTTGGAAGCTTCCATTCATTCATGGTCAGTTGGCTGTTGCTTTGGGGCCTGGAGTGGGGAAGTACATCGTCATGGGAGCATGCGGCAAAAGAACTTGCTTATTTCATGGTGGCCAGAAGCAAACAAAGAAAGAGGCAGGAAGGGGATGAGGTCCCAATATTCCCTTCAAGGGCATGCTCCTGATGATCTTTTCCCCACTAGGCCCTACCTCATAAAGGTTCTACCATCTTCTCATAGTGCAACCGGAGGACCAAGCCTTTTAACTCATGGACCTTTGGGAGATATTCCAGATCCAAACTATAGAAGATTTTGATTGTGGACATTTCATATAAATAGAATTATACAGGGACTAGGGTTGTGGCTCAGTGGTAGAGCGCTTGCCTAGCATGCATGAGATACTGGGTTTCACTCTCAGCACTGCCGCAGTCTGGCTGGGCACGATTCAGGAGCCACTTGTCAAAAGAAATGAACTTTATTTTTAGAACCACACACACCAAACAAAAAAGCTCCTCAGGAAAACCTTCAGAGCCCAACTGCCACCACCGGCTTCCCACAAGCCTCTCCCTCAACCCCAAGCTTCTCCACCTCCCACCATCCTCCTGCTCTTGAGGCCCATTGGCTGGGTATCGTGGGCAGAGCCAAAAAAGTCCCCCAATGAGCAGCTCCGTGGTCTGAAAGGGCAGGGAAACAGCCCAATGAGCATCACCAAAGAGGAGCCAATCAGCTAGATGTTGCTGGGGCTGCTGTGAGCCAATCATCAGCTGGCAGTCTGAAAGGGCGGGGAAACAGCTCAATGAGCATCACCGCAGAGGAGCCAATCAGCTAGAAGTTGCTGGGGCCCTGTGAGCCAATCATCAGCTGGCAGTCTGAAAGTTTGCTGGGGCCCCTTCGGCTGTGGCTCTCAACACAGCACCATATATAAATAAATAAAATAGAGATCCATCAACAACTAAAAAATATTTTTTAAAAAATAGAATCATACAATATGTGGCCTTTTCTGTCTGGCTTCTTTCACTTAGAATTTATCTATATTGTTTATTTAAATATAAATAACTTTTGTAATGCTGGGGATCAAACCCAGAGCCTCTGCATGCTAGCAAGCTCTACTACTGAGCTACATCCACAGTCCTTATCTATATTGTACTATTTATCAATACTTGATTCTTTCTTATGGCCAAATAATATTCCATTGCACGACCATATCACTTTTTATTTATTTATTTATCAGTTATTCGTGGACATTTGGATTGTTGGATGTAAACATATATTTTCAATTCCCTTGAGTATATCCAAGAAGTGGGATTTCTGGGCATCCTATGTTGAACATTTTGAAGAACAGCGAATATATTTTGCAAAGGAGGTAAAGGATTTTTTAAAGGAGTTTGTGAAGGATTGTTGCTAATTCTTCTTTAAAAGTCTGGTATAATTCTCCAGTGAAGCCTTCTGGGTATGGGCTTTCTTGTAGGAAAATTTTTAAAATCACTAATTCAGTCTCTTTACAAATTATAGATATAATCAATGTTTTAATGTCTTCTTAGGATAGTTTTTGTCCTTCTAGTGACATTTCCATTTCACCTATGCTATCAAATATTTTTATTATGATTATTCATAATATTCCCTTATTCTTTTTTATTTCTGAAAGAATCCTCTTTCATTTCTGACATAGTTTGAGTCCTTTCTTTTTCTCTTGATCCGTCTAGTTAATGTTTGTCAACTTTTGTTTATATTTTCAAAGAAGTAATTTTTGGTTCCTTTTTAAATTCTGTATTGTTTTTCTATTCTGTTTTATATATATATATATATTTTTTACTAAAAATAGTTATTATTTATTTCCTTCTATTTGTTTTTGATTTAGTTTGTTCATCTATTTCTAATGTCTTAAGGTAGAAAGTTAAATGACGGATAGAAGATCTTTTTCCTCTTTTAATATAGACATTTACAGACATGAACTTTGGCCTAAGCATTTATTTCATAAGTTTTGCTATTTAGTATTTTTTGTTTTGTTTTGTTTACATTCATGTCAGGGGGATTTCTAATTTCCCTTGTGATTTTTTTAATTTTATGTGTTGGTTATCTAGAAGTATGTTCCCTCATTTCTAGATAATTGAGAATTTACCAAATTTTCTTCTACTATTGAGGTCTAGTTTCATTCCATTTTTGTGCCACAAAATGTTTGAAATTCTTTTAAATATAGTGGGGTTCATTTTATGACCTTAAAGTAAATGTTGATAGCACATAGAAAGCATGCATTGCTATTATTGGTTGGAAAGTTCATTTGATATTCACTGGGTCTCTGGTTTACAGTGCTGCTCCAGTCTTCTATTTTCTTGTAGCTCTTCTAATTATACTATTATATTATCTCACTATGCTGAAAGTGGGTATTAAATTCTCTATTATTGTTGAATTTTTTTCTCTCTCCAGTTCTGCATATTGTGGCTCCAGGGTTAACCACACATATTTTTATAATTGCTATGTTGTCCTGATAGTTCAAACCTTTTCATTGTAATATGTTGTCCTTTTTAAATAATAACAATTTTTTATTAAAATCTATTGTCTGGGTGCTGGGGTTGTGGCTAGGTGGTGGAGTGCTCACCTAGTGCATGTGACGTGCTGGGTTCGGTCCCCAGTACCACTTAAAAATAAATATAATAAAAGCATTATGTCCATCTACAACTAAAAATATATTTTTTTAAATCTATCGTCTGATATTGAGTAGTGTTTGCATGGTATTTACTTAAAAACCCATTTGTGTATTTGAATTTAGTTGGCTGTTGATTTTCAAGACAATGGGATTAGGCAGGTAAGAATGATATAAATCTCACTGCAATTCAACTGCTTTTCTGAAATAAGCACTTTTTAGAAAGTTGCAAGCCTTTAATTAGTTTCCAGAGTTTGATTTTAACAGTTTTTGCCATTGATTCATTGTTTTTATGGGGGGATAGATGTTCAGAGATCTTTACCCCATCATTTCTGGAGACAAACAGATTATGTATTCTTTTTTCCCCTTTCTTTACCTTCTTTCCATTTCCTTCCTTTCCCTGACCTTTCCTCTCTTTTCCTTTTCTTTCTTTTAACTATCTATCTATCTATCTATCTATTCATCTGTCTTTGGGCAGGGCCTTACTAAATTGCCCAGGCCAGGCCTGGCTTGGAACTCATGATTCTGTTACCTTATTCTCTCAAATAACTGGAACTAGAGGCATGCACTACCACCACTGGTTATGCTGTGATAGTAGGAACAAATGTGACTCCATTTTGTTTTATGACTTCATCCTGTAAAACAACCATGCCAAGTAGAAGAGTCATGACTGGAGCAAGATGTTCTTTTCCTTTTGCTATAGAAACCTTTAAGAACACGGAACTACCTAATGGGGTATTGTTTCTGTAACTAGGGTAACGGGGCTCTGTTTCTGTAACTGGCGTGACTGGGCTAACTTTGATTGGTTAGGCTTCCCTCCGCTTGACTGCACTGTCCTGCTTCTGTAACCTGGCTTGCTTGCATTGGCTAGATCCCCTGAACATCCCTTTTGCGGTTTTTCAGGCTTATAAGGAGTGCCCTTGCAATTGTTCGGGCCTGATCAGGGGAACAGCTTTATGTTCTGGTCAGCCGCCACCGGTGTGCTTCAATAAAGTCTTGATTCAATTATACGTGAGTGGTCTGGAAGTCAGTTTATGAAACCCTGGGACAAAGCTTTAACTATAACAATGCATTATTGTTCCTTAACTTTTCAGTCTGAGTCTCTACCTTTGAAGTAATTCAGATGAGCTTAAGCTCAGGGAAGATAAACATTTAGAGATAGGAAACTCCATTTTTTTGCCATTGGTCAGAGAAGAGGTGGCTGCACTGAAGCAGGGAACATTTAAGTTCATGCATCAGTTCCAGTAGCTAGTGGCGTGATATAAATAACTGCTTGGAAGTTAACTCCACTCTTCTATAAAATGGGGAGAACGTTCTTTACATCACAGATGACTTTCTGTGTGAGTTAAATAACCTCATATAAAATTAATTACTTTAATTAATTACTTTTTAACAAAATTAATTAATTACTTTCTGTGAGAGTTATATGACCTCATAGAAAAGAAGGAAGATAGTGTAAACTGAAAAGGAAGCAATTAATATTTCTGTCTAATCTACTTGATGCAGAATAGACACTAAGTAAATATGTATAGAATAAATAAATGGCCTCAGATACTGGCTCCTCATAGCACAATAGCTAAAGTCGTGGGTTCTGAAAATTTGGTAAATTCTAGACAGCCTGAGGTCAGATTCTACCTCAATCAGCAATATCTGTATGGTTGGGGGAATTAGTTACTCTTTCTAGTGCCTGCTTTCATTTTGCTCAATCTCTGAGTGTGCTATGATCTCCTATTCCTTCATCTCCCTGTCTCCTGCAGCCTCCCATAGCTGTCCTGTGTTAGGTATTTGAGGGAGGGTGAGATAGTTCTTCCCTATATGCACCCAGTGAATTCACAGCATTCATTCAACAAGAGTGTTGAAACTTTGAACTTCAACCTAGTTTTTCCCTCAACCCCAGGGAGCTCTGGCTCCTGTCCCTTAACTTACATGCAGCTACAATGAGATACCTTACTTAATGTTTCCAGGCTAACTTTTGTAGTTATATAAATAAAAATATTCAACTTTATTTCATAGGGAGGTAAGTTCCTGGGGCCTTGGGCAGGTAAGGGAAGAACCTCTAGAGGAGATAGGTTCAGCTTGGCTCTGAAAAGTAGATAGAGGCTGGTTCCCCAGAGAGAGGAAGGGTGTGACAATGAGGGGAGCACAGCTGCCCAAAATGCAGAGAGGGAGATGAGGACCTTTAATAATCACTATTGTTGATCTTTTTTTAAAAAAAGTCACATGGAGATTTTCCAAAGAATAATATTTGAGAGCAGCAGAGCCCTGCAATGGGAATATGGGTGGCTTATAAACTAAAGGCTTATTCAAAGAGGTTGAGACTAGGGGAGTTTTAAAGGCAAAAATGAGGATTACTTCGGATATTTTGAAATGATAATCCTTGGTTACATTGATTAATAACAAGATTGGTATAAGCCCAAGATTGAGTTGTTGGGAAGATACCTTTGCAGAATTACCTTTGGTGTAAGTTTGCAGCGGCCTCTGTGCAAGCTTATAATTCTGACAGTCTTTTGTGATAGTGTGATGGTGGCTATGATGCAATCATGTATAAAAACCCTTTCTTCATAGTCTTCCAGCTTTATTTGCCTTTTTTTTTTTTTTTTTTTTTTTTTTGGGTGGAGGGGAGAGGGTAAGGTTGTTAGAAATAACTCCATTTTGATTCTGGCAACTTTCACTTTTTTTTCCCCACACTGTTCGTGTATTAAACTCATTTAATCCATACATAAAGTTATGAATTCTGAGTTTTTATTATCCTTACCTAACAAATAAAGAAACTAACACCCGAGAAAAGTTCCATCTATCTATATGTGACACTGCTGATGAGTAATTGCATCAGAATCCTAAACTCTGCAATCTGTTATGTTCTAAGAGCCCAGGGGGATATGGCTAACATAATTGGCATTAGACAATGAATTCTGGATAATCCCATGTGATGATTAACTCTAAGTGTCAATGTCTCTGGGTTAAGAGATACCCAGCTAGCTGGTAAACGTTATTTCTGGGTGTTTCTGTGAGGGTGTTTCTAGAAGAGGTTTGAATCAATGTAGAGCAGACCTGCTCTCACCACTGTGAGTGGGCATCATCCCATCTGTTGAGAGTCCAGATGCAGGGGAGGGAGGCAGAGGAAGGACAAATTCACATCCATCTTCTCCTGCCAGAGCTCCACGTTCAAGCCTTCATTCAGGCTCTGGGACTTCTGCCAGCATGCCTCGTCCCTGCCTCCCAACACACACCACCAGCTTCTCCAGTTCTGCAGCTTGCAGACAGCGGCTTTTTACTCAGTTCCATAACTCCCTCTTATCTCTCTCTCTTCGTGCTATTGATTCTGTTTCTCTGAAGAAACCTGACTAATCTCTTGACTGGACCCACTAGTCAAAGGAATGACACTTTAATGGCAAAATGGCAGACATCAGCATCTAGAATGTGTCACAGAACTGACCCCTGTGGGAAGACAGGGGACTTTCCCTTTTCCCCACTGCTCAGGAGCCAGCCTTTACCTTCCAGACCTTGTACCCCCTCTCCTGGGCTTGGGCGGGGGGAACTCTCCAGTACTTGAAAGGAAGGGTTTTGTGTGATTGGCACACATTTCTCCTTTCAGAGCTAAACTGGAGGTAAATCCTCATATTGGTCCATGAAAAGAAAGGGAAGATCTGTGACCTAGAAAACTATGGCTTGAACATTATTCTTTAGAGAGGGCCACTGTTTTCTCCCTGCAGAAAACATGGAGGTTGGCTTAGATGACTTCTAAGGCCCTTCCATCATAACATTGCCATCTGAATCTTTAATTCAAAGAAAAACTAAGAATCTGAATTTCACCCACTGTGAGATGAGAGTCTAAGAAGGGCAGTTAAGGTGCATGATCTCTGCCTGCTGTCCCTTCCTCCCCTGCACAAAATAGGAGACCAGGGAGAAGTCCTTCCTAGAAGCATGGGAGATAAAACTTCTGGAACTTTTCTTCATAGTGAAGTAATTAAAATTTACTCCAAAGGTCGATATTCACTAAAACAAAACTGGTTGTAACTATGAACATGACTCAGCAGAAAAATAATGAATTTCCCATGGAAGCTTCCCACTGGTCAACTAAGCAAATTAAACAGGCAGAGACATTTAACTTTGTCAGAGCGTTTGAAAAGCTATCTAAGTACAGAAATATCATAAATATGCTTAGGAAGTAGTACGAGAGCTTAACTGTAAGTAATGGAAATTTTTTTTTGGGGGGGTTGTTTTTATTTTGCCTTACAAATATATAAGAGCCACACATGCATGTTTGACTTCAAAAATAACCACTCCAGAGAGAGTACCTGCTCAAAAGAACCTAGAAATTCTTTTAATGGAATTGTCCTCAGAGGCAGAAGATACTCTTTAATGTACTAGGAGAAGTTCAACCGTAAACATTTGAAGATGGGCATGATATCTGAAACCACCCACAAATTGACCAGAGAGCCTTACATAATAAATAAGGAGGCTAATCAAGATGAATAATGAATTATCAAGAATCACTTTGGATTTTTGAGATGCAGCCTCATTGCTTGATTTTTACATTTACCCTGTAAATGTTGTAGTCTGAGGTATTGTGGACTAGAGCCCTATCACCTGCCTTTTGACTGATGGATTGGCAAGTACTTGTGATTCTGTTGGTATCTGTGAGGTTCTTGCAGGGCACACACTATACTGTGTGATCAAAGGACAAGAGGACATACCTGAGAAAGGTTTAGGAAGGGCTATTTACAGAGGTGGGCAAGTGGAGGACACCACAGGGGACCTAAGAGGCTAGCACCAATGGAAAGGTGTTCTACATAGGCCTGAAGGGGCAGAGAGGAAGAAGGGCCTATCGAACCCAGAAAAGCTGCCACTGGGAAAGAGGTTGACCCACTGAAAAGGTAGCTATGGAGAACCCCTGCCAAAATGATGCCCAGCTTCTCTAGGTCTCCAGTCTCCGAGCAGTGCCTCCCTAGGTAAACCCAACCAGAAGTCGGGGGCAAAACTATTGAGTGATGCTGTCCACAGAGGTCAGCCTCCTGGAAGAGAATAGGCCAGAGCAGGCCGACCTTGAATCTGGAGAGGCTGGTGGGAGACAGATATACACACCATCACATGCACTGTTCCTCTCTTTTCCAAGTACAGAGAGAGAGAGAGAGAGAGAGAGAGAGAGAGAGAGCAGCCATCTCCCTAGGACAGTGACGGTATCTTTTCATTGATATCACTTCTCCCGAGGTGTTTGCTGCTTTATTTTAAGTTGATGTCTAAAAATAAATCAAGTTATTCCTGTCTGAGAAAAAGTTGGGCTTTTTAATAAATGGTGTCAGGACAAATGGAAAACCATCTGGAAAAGGATGAAGTGAATCTAAACCTCAGACTGAAATAAACTCCCAATAGACCAGCAATCCAAACAGGAAACATGAAACAAAGGAGCATTTCACAGGTGAATTACTTTGCAACCTGAGAATGCAGAAAGCATTTCAAAATCCAGGAACAAAAATATGAAACTATTGATAAACTTTACTACCTGAAACAAATGAGATGCCTTAAGCAAAGTCAAAAGTCAAATGACAAATAAGGAAAGGACATTTGCAAATTATCTCACAGACAGGGCAAACACACAAAGAGCCCTTACAAATGAATAAGCCCAAACACTGGATAGAACTATGGGTGGAAGTTATGAATAGAGATAAACCTGAGGACAAGAGAAAAAGAAATAGAAATCTCTCCTTACATATATGGAATGATGCTCAATCTCTCTTATGATAAGAAAAATGCAAACTAGAATTCTCCAGGATACATACACTATTGATAACATGCACTACTAAGACTGGAAGTGCAAAATGAAACATTGGAAGAGGATTTGGCAAAATCAACTTAATAAAATTACATATGCATTAACCTTTGACCTAGCAGCCTCATTGCTAGGAATCCACATGAAAACACATCTCCACAAATAGCCAGTTATTTGCACAAGGTGATGTAACACAACATTATTTGTAGTAGCCAAAGATTAGAAACAACTTAAACACCCACCAACAGACGAGGCAGCAAATAAACTGCAGGACACACAAAAATTGGAGACCAGGCAGTCATGAAAAGAGGAAAATGTCTGTGAACTGAAATAATCTCCAGAACACAGTATTAGATTTAAAGTGCTAGTATGCAGCAGTACATAGAATGTTCTATATTTTGTGTTTAAAAGAGAAAAAAAAGGAGAAATAGGAATACATTTAGATATTTGCTTATATTTGTAAAAAGAAGCAATAAAAATAGTTTCCTATAGGAGATGGAGGAAATGAAATGAAGGGAGAACTTTGTGAGTTTGGTTACTTTTTGTATAGTTTTTCACTCTGGCACCATGTAAATGTTTTTACATATTCAAAAAAATTTTAAAAAAGATAAAAATAAAATCCTAAAATGGGAAACAAATTGGGACAAATGAGCCTAACTTTATTTCAAATGTGGGAACAACAGTTACACAGAGAAAAGAATTATTTCAGTATCCTCATTATATACCCGTAGTCGGACATGAACTAAGAATAAATAAATAGAAAGAAATCTTACACTTTACTCAGTTACTTATTGTTAATATAGTACTGTGATTCTGGACTAGGAGAAAACAAATATGTAGTTCTGAATTAGAAGAGAATTGTTACCTTGTTACAATTCAAGATTTTCAGTGTGAGAGAAAGAGATACAGAACAATTATTAAGTCAAAGTTAAAACAGAATACTCTAAGGTTAAATTTGAATTGAGAAAACCTACCTGAAACTATCTTTTTAAAGGGTATTTGCTTTTCCTAAATCTATCCACTGAAAGGTCTTAGAAGCATGATACCCTAGTATCAACGATTATGCCTTGCCCCCAGATTTTGGTGTCTAAATACCACATTTCACCACATAATTATCACCACCACATTAATGTGTATTCACAAGCGGTCTGCACATACTAATCTTGCACCAAAGATAGTTTGGTAATAAATGATTTTTTTTAATACTTATTTTTTAGTTATAGGCAGACACGATACCTTTATTTTATTTTTATGTGGTGCTGAGGATGGAACCCAGTGCTTCACACATGGTAGGTGAGCACTCAACCACTGAGCCACAATCCCAGCCCAGTAATAATGATTTCTAAGTATCACTGGCACAGTTTTTTTAAACTTCACATAATGTTCACACCCCACTTTTTTGCAAAAGAAATTGGTATAAAATCTGCAACAATTGCAGTGAAATATGGTACCATTCTTTACTACCAAGAAAAATGTCTATTAGAGATGCATGTTGAAATATTTAGGAATGAAATGGTGAAAGTCTTGATTTTCAAATGGTTCAGCTGTGTGTATGCTGATATGGGTTAGTGGGTGGGCAGTAAGCAGCTAATTATTACACCAATCAGTATATTTTCCTGCACCTGGCATGACCTTAAGCTGAAGAATCAACTTGAGCTGCCCATACCCCGTTGTAGACATGGCCTCTGATCTGAAGATAAAGCCTAGAAGAGCACTCATGAAAAGTTTCAAATGACTAAATTGCCTGTCCCTGAGATTCGGAAATCCTAAAAATAAATGATGTCATGTGTGCTCTAATTTTCTGCTTAATGCTTTCAAAATCCTTCCAATTCAGATATTTTCAATAGAATACATGGTTCTTTAACCTCTTACTCAAAGGCGCTTATTGAAATCCCATTTCCCAGAGCTTTCTTTCATTTTCTCTGGCTGTGATAGGTAGAGAGTTTGCATTAGCAGTTACTGGTGTTGTGGCAGGGGATGTTGCACAAAGGGCTTTACTCGGGAATTGGGAAATCCAGGGTCTCACTGGGGCTCTACCAGCTAACTTGCAATGTAGTTTTGGGCAAGTCACATCAACTTTTGGGTTCTTAGTTTTTCAACTGCCAAATGTAGGTGTTAGATTTGATTTTCTGCCACTATAAATGATGGTCTGGAACATTTTCCAAGTAGGATGATATGTCTGCCAACAACAGGAACAGCAAGAGAGAGAGAGACAAGAGTAAGGGCTCATTGTAGTATGAGGGGTGTATGGAGTGGAAAAGGAACCCCTAATCTAGATAATTTTTTGACATCAATCCTGTATCAAATTCTTTAAACATGTTAAAATGCATAAAGGCAATACATGGTTCCTCAGTTATAAGGACAATATTTTGAGCTGAGGGTGGTGGTACACAGCTATAGTCCCAGCAACTCAAGAGGCTGAGGCAGGAGGATCACAATTTTAAGACCAGTCCAGGAAACTTAGCCAGGCACCTGTCTCAGAATAAAAAATATAAAGGGCTGGAGATGGAGCTTCATGGTAGAGTGCTTGCTTAGCATGTTCAATCTCTAGTAACTTAAAAAAAATATATTTGGGTAATGTATTTATAATTATCCCTACTTTTAGCAATTAAATTATTTCAATTATTATTAAAATATTATCTTAGTGCTGTCTTATAAATAAATTTTTGTTTTTCAATCTAGAAAGAAAAAGTTGGATTCTAAATAGTTTCAGTCAGTCACATCTCCCTGCGGCTGTGACTCTGGTGAGAGCTGCATAGCCCTGCTAGGGTTGACTGAGTCTAATACACCTCAGAGTTTGGTTTAACATGCTTCCAAATAACTTACCACAGCAATGCTATTGAAACACAGAAAATCCTCTGTTTACTCGCATGACTGGGGAATTAGACAATCAACCGTAACCATCTATCAAAAAGTCTTAGAATTCAAAATGCACTAAGCATGAAATCCTATTGAAAACCATTTCATTCCCTTAATTATTCATTAGGTTCCTCAGAGTCTGACAGACTTTCAAGGTCATTATTTTGGACATTAATTATCACCGTAATGTGGCAATAAAAATATATTTTAAAAGAGTTCTGTTCAGCAGAACACTGTAATAAAATAATTTGCCAGTTTATTTGGGTGTTTGTGTATCTATCCTTCAGCTACGTGGTAATAAAATGGGAATATTGGAAGTGAATCTTCTAGAGTCTTTGGTGCCCAGGAAAAATTCCAGTTGCAAAAATTCCTGTGGCCAGGCCCAGAGGGAAAGGGGAACTGCTGTTTGAGGTGGGGTTGGGGGAGGTGAGTAAACGGGTGCCAGACAGAGATGGCGAGTTCTCCATCACCATAGTGATGCTTTATTCCCTAGCCAGCTTTTTTCTTTTCTTTTTTTTAATACACCAAATATTGACAGGTGTACCTTTTGTTGTTGTTGTTGTCTTGGAAACATCAGATTGGAGTTCATTTAGTGAAGTAGCTTCAAGTCAATCTGTCCATGGTATAAGCTGGAGGAGGAGATACTTTTGAACCATTTCTTCCTCATCTCCTCAGAGCACACAACCAGTAACGAAACATCCTGTGAAATGTAAACCTGTTGAATATAAATGCAGCTAATGACCAACATTTTTTTTTCCTTCAGTACTGGGGATTGAATCCAGAGTCATCCTACCATTGAGTGTCCCCAGCCCCTTTAAAAAAAAAAATTTTTTTTTAAGACAAGTTGGCCAAGCTGGCTTCAAACTTGAGATCCTCCTGCCTCAGCCTCCTGAGTTGCCAGGACTGCCGCATCTGGCCTGACGAGTTTAAATATCAGTTCTTCAAGCAAAGTTGTGTGAAGTGGCACATCTTGGAGTAACCACTTTCAGAACCCCTTTTTATCCTCTCTCCTTGGCACCCCACTTCTATCCCAGCACACACTACTACAAATCCCGTGCTCAGGACTCAGCTTTCTTTCGCTAAAGATACTCCAATGAGTTTAGCTGGTTGTGTTGATATGACAAATATTGTTGCTGAAGTTCTCTGAATGAGCAGTATTGCCATCCATAGTTGACAAGACACTAGCATATCACATTCGACTTCCTGGAAAGGCAGAATTGTCTTTTTCATCACGAATCAATTCCTCCACTTATTTGAGACATGTGGCATTATGATAAGTGTCCTAAACATTAGTGCTAGAAATGCCCTGTGAACACTAGAAAGGGTGTGAATTTGACCCCTCTGGATGTAAGAGCAAGTCAGTTTAGTCATCAGTTCTGTGGGCTCCATGCATTGCAGTGATTTAAAATGTCAAATTCTTTGTGGTTCCCTTCAAAAGATGAAGCCTAATTCTCCTCCCCTTGAGTGCAGGCCAGACTTAGTGACTTACTTCTAACAAGCAAAACAAAGCAGAAATGCTGGTGTGCGACTTTGAAGATTAGGTGATTCAAAGACATTACAGCTTCCAGCTTGCTCTCTTTCTGAGCTCTCCCTCTGCAGGAAGCCAGCTACCCTGTCATGAGGATGCAGTAGCGGCCCTATGGAGAGATCTGCATGGTAGGGAACCTAGGCCATCTGCCAACAGTCCTGTGAGTGAGTTGCCTTGGAATCAGATCCTCCAGCCTTTAGATGATGCAGCTCCCAGTGATAGCTTCACTACAGTCTTAGGAGAGATTCTGAGCTGAAGCATCCTGCTAAGCCACTCTCACATTCCTGACTCTGAGAAGCTGTGTGAGGTAATAAACATTTGTGGTTTTAAGCCACCACATCTGGGAGAAATTTGTTAAACAGCAAAAAAATAATATGAACACCTAGCTGAAGTAGTTGAGACACTTTGCTCACCCTTCCATTGGAGGGCACTATTGTGCAATCACACAGACCTGGGAAGCCCAAAGTCACCATGCAGAGGCAGAATGACTCCTTCCCAGGGCACAGTGGGAATCAGGCCCTAGGCTGCTGTTTTAACAGATCATCCAGCTGCTCTCAGGATTCTTGCAATTTACCCTTTAAATATACAATTCAATTTTAATAAGCATGTCATTTTTCATGAATGCTAAGGTAGGAAAAAAGATTTGTCACAACGTCCCATTCATATCCCATAGAGCAGATTGAATAGCCAACATTACATGTGTCAGTTGCTTTGATTTTGACAACTAAAAATCCCTAGCTGGTCTTGCTGGTACCCGTCTGTAATCCCAGTGGCTCTGGAAGCTGAGGCAAGAGGATGATGAGTTCAAAGCCAGCCTCAGCAAAAGTGAGGTGCTATGCAACTCAGTAAGATCCTGTCTCTAAATAAAATACAAAATAGCCACTGATGTGGCTCAGTGGTTGAGTGCCCCTGAATTCAATCCCCAGTACCCCCTCCCCCTAAAAATCCCATTAAAAATGACATATGCTTTTAAAGGACTACCCATAACCCAAATCTCCAATTTGTACATTTTTATTAACGTTGTGAAGAAAAAAAAACTCAAAAAAGCTTTCCTCCATAACTTTTTGAAAATCATGATCAAAGAAGATTAATATAAAATGCATCATTTCAACAAAGCTCTGTTTCTTGCTTGCAAAAATTAGTCTCTCTCAATTCATCTCCTTTTTTTTATAGTATAAGTTGGAAGTTTATCCTAATAAATGTGTAGTTAATAGTCTGGTTAGTCAATGATTATTTAAATATTTCAATTTGGAGAAGGTACATTTTCTTTCTTTTTTTTTAATTTTTTTTTAGTTGTAGATGCCATTATCTTTATTTATTTATTTATTTTTATGTGATGCTGAGGATTGAACCCAGTGCCTCATACATGCGAGACAAGCGCTCAACCACTGAGCTACAACCCCAGCCCCAGAAGGTACATTTTCATAAAAAATAATTTAGAGCTTGAGTTGCAAAAAATGACCTCATTAATAACTTTTTTATAAATAATTTAATCAGAAAATAAAGTATATTAATTTAATCTACTTGAGTTGTTTAAGAAAGAAGATAAATATAATGTACATTTTCTTTATGCTTTATAAAAATCCACAGAAAAACTTGATGGAATGCCATTTTAAAGATTTTACAATTACTCATTAATTGCTGCCCATGATATACATATTGTACTCAGAACACTAGGTCTAGAAGGCAAAGTGGCAACTCAGATTCATCATCTAATTATGGTTACTTTTCTTTTCTCTGTAATTTGTTTTCTTATGTTAAATAATTATGTAATTATGTTTTCTTAGGTTAAATAAGAGATAAAAAGTGGGATATAAGAGAGGTATATGAATCAGCTGGGCCAGTCTGTTTAGATTTATAAAATGGGATTTCTGGAAGTCATTCTCCATCTCTTGACTCACAAAGTACTTCAAGCACAAGAAGAAACCACTCAGCACAGGTGCAGTGGCCCTGCCCTACTGTTTCCCTGTCTTTTAGGTGAGAGCAAAATGCCCTTTACCTCTTGGCCTCTTTCATTTTTCTTCTTAACTTTGCCTCTAATTTTTCTGTGATTTAACCTTTGTCCTGTCTTATTTTATTTTTGCAGTGCTGGGGATGGAACCCAGGGCCCCATGCATTCTAGGCAAGCACTTTACCACTGGGCCACATCCCTAGCCTGATTCTGTTTTCAGTTGGGGCCTTCCCAGTGGCTCCCTCAATAATGACCACTGCTGCAGGAGTGTCCTGCTACCCATCGACATGGCCAGCAGGAGTGCCTTCCTGAGCCAGCAGCCCTTGGTCAGCTCTCTCACCGATTTGGCAGGAGACTGAGGTGTTGTCCCCACTGGCTCCTTGGAGTCCCAGTGGAATCAACTCCAGACACCCACTGTGGCTACCTGTTTGACATCATTGCTTTCCTGTCGGCCTTCTCCGCTCCTCTGCTTCTCCCAGATAAATTGTTTGCACTCAGGGGCTGCTTTTGGGGAAACTCACACTTAGAAAATCCCGGCTTTCTTACATTTTTGTCTATTTGTTAAAAATTCACTATACTAAAACCTTTGCCTCTCACACTGGACTACTCAAAAAGAAGGTATCAGAGTTGACCAAATGATAGGAGCCAAAGAAACCGAATCTCTAATGTCAGATCAAGTCAAAGATCTTTGAAACATTGCCATTATTTATTATGGAAAATAGTATGGAGATTCCTCAAAAAAGAAGAAGTAGGACTACCATACGCTCCTGTAATTCTACTACTGGGTATATGTTCAAAGGAGATTCCAACATTATATTTATTGTATTAAAAAATAACAATTTGGAGGCCAGCTGTATAGCTAGTGGTAGAATGTATGCCTAGCATGTGCAAGGCTCTGGGGTCAATCTCTAGCACATGGCGTACGTATGCTGTCTCTCATACAACAAGCACACATACACAAAATCATGATTTATTTTCATCTGAAATTTCATTTGAACATACTTACATAGTAGAGTTACATCTATAGTGTGTTTGGGAAAGAGTCAGATGGAAGGATTTTTATTTATGCTCAGAACATGAAAGAGTACATGAAGATTAGTAACTTCAATAATTACTGTTCAACAATTAATTTTCCAGGCCCTCCAGAGTTCAAAGCAATAATATTTGACATGAGTGCTGATAATTTAACAGGAGGGTTTGAAGATTAAGGCACTCCAGTTAGGCTCAGAACATTTTGCTTCCTGTGAGAGAAGAAGGGAGATGCCAGTAACAAGGTGCCCTAAATGATGTGTAGGTTGTTACCCATGGGTTCAGCACCCTTGTTGTCTTACAGCAACATCAAAGAAGATCAGGCTGCTGCACAATCCCATCGGCAGTAGCATTGCATTTGAGACTTTCCTCTATCAACAACTCCTCCTTCTCACACTCCCTTCCTTGCTCACCTCCCTTCTGCCTCAGCTCCTAAGGCTGCTCTTGTGTCCTTGGAACATGCTTTGCTTTCCTGTTTCTAGCATTTTTCTCTGTCTTTCCTCTTCCTGGACTGTCTATCTAGTCTGTGACTCTCTAGCCCCTACTTAACTCATGACACACAACCACGTCTTCTCCTTTCTTCTTTTTAATGTTCTTTACAGCTTAATAAGTAGTTCTTGATGATTGCTGATATATAAGGCCGTTTGATAATATTCAGAAACATCAATCACAGTAATGGCGTTTTTCCTGACTAGTTTATCGTCATCAATCATTACCAGGAGTTACTTGTAGGAGACTGCTGTCAAACCTGGGAGACTGCTGGGCAGGGTGGTGCACGCCTATAATCCCAGTGACTCAGGAGGCTGAGAAAGGAGGATCGCAAGTTCAAAGCCAGCCTCAGCAAAAAAGTGAGGCTCTAAGTAACTCAGTGAAACCCTGTCTCTAAATAAAATACAAAAAATGGCTGGGGATGTGGCTCAGTGTTCGAGTGCCCCTGAGTCTGAGTTCAATCCCCAGTACCAAAACAAACAAACAAAAAAATCCCTGTAAGACTGCATTTATGCATCCATCTTTTCAAGATTATTAGTGGTACCCTGGACATATTTCTCAAAAGACTTCGACTCCTTGAGTAATTTTTGCCTCTGTGATGGGACCTTTGGTAATAACACTCTAAGGTTGTATGACACATTGGCAGGCTAAATGTGGCTTTCAATTCAAGATGTGTTCTTGAAATGTAGCCATTGGCTTAAAGAATCTCTCATATTTGGGTGGTTTTCTTACAAAGCCATCTCCAAGAAAGCAGACTTTAATATTTCTCCTCTTCTATTCTTTATTTTATTATTATTATTTTTTTGTTTGAATAACTTCTAATACTTCTGATTCTCCCTGGACAGAGGGATTTCCCATTTTCCTGATTTCTCTCTCTCTCTCTCTCTCTCTCTCTCTCTCTCTCTCTCTCTTAAACTTGTATATGAATATAGTACCTTTATTTATTTAACTAATTAGTTTTTATTATTTGTTCTTTTTAGATATACATAACAATAGAGTATATTCTGGCATGTTGTATATATATAGAGTGTAACTTATTCTAATTAGGATCCTCTCTTTGTGGTAGTACATGATGTGAAGTTACTCTGGTCATGTATTCATATATAACATTAGGAAAGTTATGTCTGATGAATTCTACTGCCTTTCCTATTATCCTCCCCACTCCCTTCCCTTCATTCCCCTTTGTCTAATCCAATGGACTTCTATTCTTCCTCTACCCCCCCCTCCCTTGTTGTGGGTTAGCATTCACATATCAGGGAGAATATTTGGCCTTTGGTTTTTAGGGATTGGCTTATTTCACTTAGCATGATAGTCTCCTGTTCCATTCATTTACCTGCAAATGCCATAATTTCATTCTTCTTTATTGTGTATATTGTGTATATATACCATATTTTTTAATCCATTCATCAGTTGAAGGGCATCTAGGTTGGTTCCATAGCTTGACTATTGTGAATTGAGCTGCTATAAACATAAATGTGTCCGCATCACTGTAGTTTGCTGACTTATGCTGATTTTTGGTTATAAACAGTGGGATAACTGGGTCAAATGGTGGTTCCATTCCAAGTTTTCTGAGGAATCTCCATACTGCTTTCCATAGTGGTTGCACCAGTAATGTATTAGTGTACCCTTTCCCCCACATCCTTGCCAATATTTACTGTTACTTGTGTTCTTTATAATTGCCATTCTGACTGGAGTGAAATGGAATATCAGTGTAGTTTTAATTTGCATTTCTCTAATTGCTAGAGACGGTGAACACTTTTCATATATTTGTTGACCATTCACATTTCTTCTTCTGTAAAGTGTCAGTTCAGTTCCTTTGCCCATTTATTGTTTGGGTTATTTGTTTTTGTTGTTGTTTGTTTGTTTTATTTTGTTTTGGTGTTAAGTTTTTTGAGTTCTTTGTATATTCTGGAGATTAATGCTCTATCTGAGATGCAGGTGGCAAAGATTTTCTCCTATTTGTAGGCTCTCTCTTCACATTCTTGATTGTTTCCTTTGCTATGAAGAAGCTTTTCAGTGTGATACCATCCCTTTTATTTATTCTTGATTTTACCTTTTGCACATTAGGAGTTTTGTTGAGGAATTCTGTTCCCAAGCTGACATGATAGAGATTGGGACTTCCTTTTTCTTCTAGTAGGTACAGGTTCTCTAGGTTGTTGGTCCACTTTGACTTGAGTTTTGTGCAGCGTGAGAGATAAGGTTCTATTTCATTTTGCAAAATATGGATTTTCAGTTTTCCTAGCACCATTTGTTGAAGAGGTTCTCTTTTCTCCAATGTATGTTTATGGCATCTTTGTCTAGTCTGAGATAACTGTATTTATGTGGGTATATCTCTGTTACATTTCTTGCTAAGGATTGCTTTGGCTATTCTGGGCCTCTTATTTTTCCAAATGAATTTCATGACTGCGTTTTTCTATTTCTGTGAATATTTATTCATTTTTATGTGGTGCTAAAGGTTGAAACCAGTGCCTCACATGTGTTAGGCAAGTGCTCTACCGCTGAGCTACACCCCCAACCCCTCTCTTTTTGTTTCTTGTCCCATCATTTGGAAAGTACTTAAGCTCAGGCCTGTCCTTCTCCATCCAGCAGAAGGTGCTGCTCCCTTGGAGACATTTCATTATTGTTTGATGTTTCTCTATTCATGCATTTTGATAGCTTTTTATTTGTATTTTCTGAGTATGGCCTTCAGATCAGTTCTTTTTTCTTTTTTCTTTTTCTTTTTTTTTTTTTTGAATGTTCAAGAGCCTCTCCACCTCCCTTCTCCTTTTCTTATGGTAATCCAAACAGTATCCTTAACATTTAGGTATAATTCAAGATATTTCTTTTGTGGCATGATGCAGCCACAGAACCAAATTCAATAATACCTTGGGGTGTGAAGCAGCTCTCAATTTTCAGGTCTCACCCACATCTTCTCCTTTTAACAGTCCAATACAGACATCACGTCTGCCATCCAACTGCTATGAGACACTCTAGCTCCAAGTAATCCATCCCTCTTCTAATCCCCTTAGAGTACATTCATTTTTCCTATTCTAATGGTTCTTTATCTCATAACCATGTGTGTAGATGCTTTACTTTTATATGTGTGTGAACACAGTGAGAGCAAGGATCATGATACACATTTTCTTGAGTCTTCTAAAATGGTCATCAGTGTGGGAATGAATGAATAAAAGAATGCAGGAATTTTGAAAGCCACTGGATGAAATTGAAAAGTTTTCGGTTTTAGATTTTTCATGTATTAATTTTGATTGTTCCTGGTAGGTGGGGACATGTGGAAAAGTAGACAAGAACTCCAAGTAGAGGGAAGATAGGAATAAACATGCACACACCAGACATACATGAGCATTTGTATGATATATATGTGTGTGTGTATGAACATGTTTATGTGTGTGTATATATATATACATATATATAAGCATGTGTGTGTGTATGTATGTATATCAAAATAAACTGATTTCCTCTAGGAAGAAAAAGAAAGAATGGTTTGGGAACAGGGAGAGAGACCTGATTTTCATGACCTACTCTTTTTTTTTTAAATTTTTTTGTAATTGTAGATGGACACAATGCTTTTATTTTATTTGTTTATTTTTTTATGTGGTGCTGAGGATTGAACCCCATGCCTCATGCATGCCAGGCAAGTGCTCTGCCACTGAGCTACAGCCCCAGCCCTCAAGACCTACTCTTTTGCAGATTTTTATACCAAGTGCCTATGTTATGCATCTTAAGTTTTTTTTTTTTTCAATTAAAAGACAAAAAGACTGGGCTGGAGCTGGGGCTCAGCAGTAGTGCACTTGCCTGGCATGTGTGAGGCACTGAGTTCGATTCTAAGTACCACATATAAATAAAGGTCTATCAACAACTAAAAAATAAAACAACTAAAATTTTTTTTAAAAAGACATAAAGACTTAAAAGACTTAAGAAGTAAGGACTTAAAAACAGCACACTACAATGCACAGCCAAATTAATGTTTATAGCAGCACAATTCACAATAGCTAAATTGTGGAACTAACCTAGATGCCCTTTATTAGATAAATAGATGAAGAAACTGTGGCATATATACACAATGGAATATTATTCAGCATTAAAAGAGAATAAAATCACGGCATTTGCAGGTACATGAATGGAGTTGGAGAATATTATGATAAGTGAAGTAAGCCAATCCCAAAAAACCAAAGGCCAAATGTTTTCTCTGATATGTGGGTGGGGGTGGGGAGGGAATGTGGGAGGAATGGAGGAACTTTAGATAGGGCAAAGGGGAGGAAGGGGAAGGGAGGGAACATAGGGGTAGGAAAGATGATGGAATGAGGTGGACATCATTATCCTAAATACATGTATGAAGACACAAATAATGTGACTCTACTTTGTGAACAACCAGAGACCTGACAGATTGTGCTGTATATGTGTACTATGGATTGAAATGCATTCTGATGTCACGTATAACAAATTAGAGTAAATAAATAATTTTTTTTTTAAAAATTCAAAAACAAAAAAATACATGTAAAGAGGAAATTCAGTCACCTCTGTCCTCTTACAATCTATGTAACTTGAAGGTCAGCTAGCTGGAATGTCTTTCTGCTGGGAAAACTTGTGAGTCTGCTGGTGACAAGGCTATTCTTCATTGTTAGGAGATAATTCCACATGACTCCTTTGCATCTCTACACCTCTTCTGGGTAAGGTGGTGACGTCCTTTATTCTAATCTACCTTCTGAAGGGTGTTTATGTAGCAAACAGCCTTGAAAATAGATGAGGTTTCTCCCCAGGAAGCAGAGGACAGATTTGTTTGCTGTTCTAGATGATAAAGATAATACTTCCCTTTGGTCAAGCAGGTTTGCTTTTAAGAAACCAGGGTTATCTAAATTCAGTTTCTCAGCTGTGATGTCAGAAATCGTCTTGCTGCTGCACGTTGCCCCCATGGGATTTAGGGGTTCAAGGAACTGACACAATCCCCAAACCCATGCTAGCTGCTGTCAAATGAGTGATTTATGTTCTTTGTTTCGGACCCAGGAGTATCATGTCGTTTGTCAACATTCATGACGTTGAGACAGGTTAACTCCTCCGGAGGAGGGTGAAATTTCAAACCCTTTGTAGTTCTTAATGCTAATGATGCAGATTTTGATAGTTAAGATACCCATCTTAATCAAAATCCAATATTTTGAATGTGCATTTCTCCTCAGGTGAGCAATTTCATAGAGAAATTCTATTACTTCAATGACTTTATTCCAGGAATGAATTGGCTACACAGAAGACTCAGAAAAGACCCATGAGCCATTTAGCCTGTTCCTGCTAAGACAAGAAATTGAGAAATAGCACCATGAACCAAATTGTGTCCTTGGTTATTTGGCAGATGTTAAATGATCATTATTCTATGTTATGGGTTTTCAGTAAAAGCAGTAGAAATAAAATAACACATTTTCTAGGATATTCAAAATACCTATGTAATATTTCATCTACCCCAATACATAAGTGTTTGTATTCAACACAGCAGGGAAGATAGAAGCAGCTTACATTATTTCCTTCCAGGAGGATGAGATTGGTCTTTTAATATATGAAAATAGATTTCTGTTTTTCATTTCTAGATATCAAAATGGAAAACAGAAAAAAATGTTGCAACAAAAATCTAAAGGTCATTTTTTCCTGTTTATTTTTACTTGATATGTTGAGACATTTTAAACATGATGTGAAATATATGACTATAACTGACTTGATTTAAAGTTTGCTGCCAAATGTTACATTTTCAATGCAAATTTACATAATCAGAATATTAACTGTCTTTATCACCACAGCTCTTTACATACAATTTTGTCTGTCACCTTCTAGAAACCAAATTCTTATATTGACACCATTTTCACTATGTCATAGATGCCTTCCCAAAGGCTGTCTAAACATGAAAAGTCAAATAGTGAATTGCCTCCATTAAAATTGGAGTCGTTTTGGGAAGAGTTCAGGATTGTAGTTGAACCTAGTATAAAAACTTCAGTGCTGCTTGGAGATGCTAGAGAATATTTAGGGCAGCAAAACGTGTTCAATCCATAAGTCACAGTCCTGGCAAGAAACAGATGGCACAAGCAAATTTGTTAATTTGAGTAGTTTCAAAAAGAGATGATCCACAATGATGTGGGCAAAGTTTAGGGAAACCACACAGGGTGGTACAGCATGCTAAATACTGCTAATGAATGGTTGGGAGTCATAATCATTCCAGGTCTGAAGGGCACAGAGAGGAAGCAGTTACTGAACTATATGGAGAGGGCTGCCTGACTGCAGCTGTGGCCTTCCACCCATGGACACAGCCAACTCCTTGTGACTCAGCACAGAGAGAGCCAAGGAACAAATATTCTTACCTCACTCTCCTTCCTCCAGTCTCCTGCCAATGCCTCCATGAACTGAGCCCAGTCAGAGGTCAGAGGACAAGGAAGGCCGTTGATGCAGTCCACAGATGACCACCTCCTGGGACACAGGAGAACAGACAAAGATGGACAGTGGATGTGGGCAAACAGAATAATCCATATAGTCAATTCAATTCAAAATGTGTTTTTGAAGCATTGAAATCCATATCATATTCTGAAGGAGACAGAGTTGATTTTAAAACTTACTTTTTTAAAAATATTTTTTTAGTTGTAGATGGACACTATTTATTTATTTATGGTCCTGAGGATCAAACCCAGGACCTCATGCATGTGAGGTAAGTGCTCTACCACTGGGCTATAGCCCTATAACTTACTTTTTTGATAGGCATTTTCTTTTACCTCAGGAAACAATGAGTTTTCTCCATTAATTGAAGTAAATTGGAAGTGTCATGTAGACTTATGGAATTTCCACACTAAAGGGGACCTAGTGGTTATCTGACGAGTCTTTCTTAGAATATTTTAAACTATTTTAACACAAGTGTTAGAAAAAAAATGCATCTCTACATTTATGCCCATCCTGAAGACTTTTTAATAAAGGGATCTTCTGTCTCAGCTTTTGCTAAAAGTAAACCCCAATTTATAGAAAATCAATTGGCAACTCTGGTTTGAGAAGGGTGGATAATATAAGCCTGCCTCTCTCTCTCTCTCTCTCTCTCTCTCTCTCTCTCTCTCTCTCTCTCTCTCACTGCGGTGCTGAGCCACATCCCCAGCCAGTTTTGGTTTTTATTTAGAGACAGGGTCTTGCTAAGTTGCTTAGAGCCTCTCTAAATTGTTGAGGCTGGCTTTGGACTCTCAATCTTCCTGCCTTAGCCTCTTGAGTCGCTGGGATTACAGGCTTATACCACTGTGCCCTACAGCATTTCTTCTTTCTCTTGGAAACCATCCAGAAGAAATAAGGACACTTAGAAACAGAAATGCAAATCCTACATTTGACTAAACAAGAAGACATATGAAACTCAAAACCGCACAAAACACATGTGAGTGGAATTCAGGGCAGTGAGGGTCAGTAGGAATGCTGGCAGAAGTATAGAGAGCACACTCATGTTTACAGATCTCAGATAAAGCTGCAGATCTCAGTTACAGGTCTTGGAGGAGAGGGTGCACAAAGCCAAATCCTATCCAGAGGGTTGGCATGAAGAAACAAGGTAGAAGCAAAGGGTGTTGGGGTGAATAAAGGCAAAGACAAGCTATATATTTGCACAAAGCAGTCTGCCCATGAGTAGGGAGAGAAGACTGTATTGTGAGTAGCTCTCCAGCTGACTAGAGTTTGGCTTGGGATGGTACAGGCTGAAATATTTCAGCCACTAAATTGTGACTTGTAAGACCTCAATTGTGACCCTACCGACATACACCTCTTGCAAGTAGCTCACACAAGAGAAAGCAAGACAATAAGAGATCAAATAAGAGCTAGTGGCACTTCAAAGAAGTAAAATGGGGGGGGAAAGGCATCAAAGAAATGAAGGAAGAACTGGAAGCAGACTGTGAAAGAACAGACTCTAAAGAAAACTCAGTAAGAACTCTGGAGAGTAGGAATGAAAACAGTATTCCAAATAGAGTTTAAAAAGATTAGAGAGAATAGGTTATGGTTTTAAATAGGGAGGTCACAGTGGGATTCATTGAGAAAGTGACACATTGAACAGTGTCTTAGAGAAAAATGGTAAGAGTTGTCTAAGCTGTGTTCCAGGCAGAAGGAAAGCCTGGTGCAAACTCTTCCTACTGCCCTTGAGGGGTGACTATGTTATTTGGTGTATATATGTGCACATGGTTGTTATCTCATCACGAATTCAACATCTTAGCTTTCTTTAAATTTTTTTTTTAGTTGTAGATGGACATAGTTATCTTTTTAAAATTTTTATTCTAATTTGTTATATATGATATTAAAATTCATATTACATATATACAGCATAATTTTCCATAGCTCTAGTTGTATACAAAGTAACAATTATCTTTATGTGTTTTTTAATGTGGTGCTGAGGATTGAACCCAGTGCCTCATGCATAAGAGGCAAGCGCTCTACCACTGAGCTATAGCCCCAGCCCAACATCTTAGCTTTCTTAACACCCCTGCTTTCTTTTGCTTCATTATATTTTTGCTCTAATTTCAACTTCATTAAGGTCATGCTTTGGTCTTTTTTGGCCTCAAATTTGCCTGGTATGTCATACCTCGTTGTCTAACCCTTTTTACTTTAAAACTTTTGGAATTAATTTGCTTTAATGTGTTCTTAGAGCTGAGTTTTGATTTGTCTAATCTGGGCATCTTTGTTTATTCACAAGAGACTTTAGCACACTTACAATAATTGAGAGAACAAACATGTTCATCCTAGGACTGTCATTATTTTATACTCTTGGTCCTCACCTTACGGGACCTAGCATCAACAGGTGGCATTGCCCCTCCTTCACGCATGCTCCTTACTTGCTTTGAAGACACTCTCTCCCCACATTCTCTGGCTGTGCCACCCTGGTCATTGTCGGATCCTTCTCAAGCTCCTTTGTTATTTCCTTTTTTCCCAGGTTTTTCCTATTGGAGATAAGGCTCACGGGCCCAATGGTCCTCTTTTCTCCTCCATTTGTACTCACAACTCTGCTGAGTTCATTGTCTCGCAGCTTCAATATCATCTTTGTGCTAATAATTTATAAATTTGTATCTCTATCTTCAACCTCTCTCCTGAAAACTGGAAGCTTATATACTGACTCAGATTTCCCAAGGGCATCTCAAACTCAAGAGCATCCAGACTCCTGACTTCTCCCAAGACTGCTCCTCCCAGTCTTCCCTGCCTCTGCCCTCACTTGACTCCTCTCTGTCTCATACTTTACATCTAACATATCATCGATTCCTGAGAACTCTACCTTCAAAATATTTCTAGAATCCAGTCACTTCTTCTCACTTCTGCTGCTACCACCCTGGTAGGATCTGCTGTTGGCCTCAGTTATTGCAATAGCCATCTTCCATCTTGTGTCTCTGCTGTATATTCTCCACACAAAAGTCTCAGTGATCCTATTAAGATGTAAGTCTGGCCAGGTTCTGGTGGTGCATGCCTGTTATCCCAGCGACTCAGGAGGCTGAGGCAGGAAGATTGGGAGTTCAAAGGCAGCCTCAGCAACTTAGTGAGGCCCTTGTCTCTTTACTATCACTAAGAATAGTGAATACCTCCATAGACAAGGGAGAGTCTATGATAAAATGCAGCATTCATTCTTTTTTAAAAAATATTTATTTTATTTCTTAGTTTTAGGTGGACACAGTATCTTTATTTCACATTTATGTGGTGCTGAGGATCGAACTCAGTGCCTCATGCATGCTAGGCAAGCGCTCTACCACTGAGCCACAACCCCAGCCCCGCATTCATTCTTGATAAATAAAAAAAACTTTCTGTAAAAAAAGAATTGGTAGATTCTTAATGATAAAATGTTTGTCTCAAACCCAAAGTCAACCTCCCACTTGCTGAGTAAATGTCAGAAGCATTTCCTTAATGTCAGAAACAAGACAAGAAGGAAAAAGGGAAAATGGTAATTATATTCAGATTGTATGCCTATAAAATTAGAAATTTCAAGGGAATCAACTACTATAATCTATAAGATATTTTATTCTGAGTATAAAATTAGTATGCATAATTTACTGTTCATACATATATAGGCAACAACCAGTTAGAAAATATAATGGGAGAAACAATGTCATTTATACTAGCAATGAGAAAGATAAACTGTTTAGGAATAAGTCATATAAGAAGTGAGCAAGAATTATGTGATAATAGGTATAAGCCTTGGAAGTCAAAAACATTAAGGGGCTCTCCAGTTCAAACCATTTATGTGAGATTGGGTAGGTAGAGGTTAGAAAACCCCTCTGGTGTCTCCTGGCTCTTCCCCAGAAGAGGAAGGTGGTGGTTTCTTTGTTGTGACAGTCCCAGTCCTTATTCCCTAAGCTTCCCAGGTGTCAGGAAGCAGTAGTGGTCGTAGCAGTTTCTTCTTTTTAAAATTTTTTTAAAAAATTGTTGTTTTTAGCTTTACATGACAGTAGTATGTATTTTGACATATCATACATGCATGGAGTACAACTTCCCATTTTTGTGGTTGTACCTGATGTCGAGTTACACTGGTCATGTATTCATGTATACATGAACATAGGAAAGTTATGTCCCATTCATTCTACTGTCTTTCCCATCTCCCTGCCCCCATTGTGAGTCAGCATCTGCATATCCGAGAGAACATTTGGCCTTTGGTTTTTTGGGATTGGCTTATTTCACTTAGCATGATAGTCTCCAGTTCCATCCATTTACCTGCAAATGCCATAATTTCATTCTTCTTAACTGTGTTTATATACCATATTTTTTTTAAAAAAAAACATTCATTAGTTGAAGGGCATCTAGTTTTGTTCCATAGCTTGAATATTGTGAATTGAGCTGCTATAAACATTGATGTGGCCATGTCACTATATTATGCTGCTGATTTTAAGTCCTTTGGGAATAAACTGAGGTGTGGAATAACTGAGTCTGCAGAAGCAGCTCCTGCAGCAGACCAGCCCAGCAGTGTGGTTCATGCCAAGACATCCAGTCTCAAGCTGCTTTTCCAAGCCTTCCAAAAATTCATTAAGGACTTAATGCTCTTTATGAAATCTTTTACTGTGTAAAATGCACATACTGATTTCTGTTTTCTGCACTGAAATTTAACTCACATGTTTGGTATTGGAAGTGGTTATAGGAATCAGACCCTCAAGCTGGGAGTCTGGCATTGAATATGACCAGGCAAGGGATGGGGACAATTGTGGCTTTGCCACCAGTAGACTACTATGAGTCTGGATATATAAAGTTACATGAATTATCATCTGTGGCATTTGAGATAAATAGATTACTGAAGGGGAGTCTTCAGTGGCTTCTGAAATATGTGGTTAGGATGGGGATGAGGGATACGAAAATCCCCAAATGGCTTGGACTTTTCTGACAGTACTAGAGGGTTTAAAGAAAGAAAATGATATAGAGCTTTGGAAAATAAAACCTTATGATTCTGGTACATAGCTAAACCAACAGATTAATACAGTTCTAGAAGAGAAAGTTCATAAATACAGAAAGAAGTTTTATATATGATAATGGTGGCCTTTAAAATTAGTATGAGAAAGATGGGTTGGGCAGATAAACATATCTTGATATAATGTTTGATTCATCCACTTATCTCTTAATCAAAAGAAATTCCTGATGGGACAAATTTTAAAAGAAAAAAAAGTAAAACCATGAGACATACAAAAGAAATTATTATTATTATTATTATTATTTTGGTACTGGGGATTGATCTCAGGGATACTCGGCCACTGAGCCACATTCCAGTCCTATTTTGTATTTTATTTAGAGGCAGGGACTCACTGAGTTGCTTAGTGCCTTGCTTTTGCTGAGGTTGGCTTTGAACTCACAATCCTTCTGTCTCAGCCTCCTGAGCTGCTGGGATTACAGGCATGCACCACCGTGTCCAGCCCATGGGAGGGTTTTCAAAGCAATCTAAGAGAGAGAAAGGCCTTTCTAAGTATGACATAAACAAGAAGTAGTAAGTGGTAAAAGAGAATCTTGATAAGATCAACTAGTTAGAAATGGAAAATGTTTGCATGGCCAAGAAAACCAAAACCAAAGCAAAACAGCATAGGAGAAGTCAAGAGACATGACAAACTGAGAAAAAGTTCCAATATTCACATAGAAGAAAAAGGACTACTTTTTGTAGTGTATAATATCTATATTCAGGAGAAAATTAAGCACAATATAAAAATGGATAATTTACGGAAAACGAAATACCAATGTCTCTTTGACATGAGAAGATACTTTCAACTTCATTCCTAATAGGAGAAATGCAAATCAAAACTTTTTTTCATCAACCAGATTGATAAGTTCCATTTCCAGCCAAAATAGAGTAATTTCATGGTAGCCCATGTCCCACTAATTACCTCTAATACCTCTGGACAAAATATAAAAGCAACTACCCAAGGAGTCTGAAAGTAACTAATAGCTGGTGAATTGGGGAACTCAAAACTTTTACGAAAAACCAATATAGGGGTAGTGAGATTCCTCTTTTTGTTTTTTTTTTTTTCTCCACTACCTTCTGGCTTTGATCTGAGGACAGATTGAAATGGGAACTATCAAACACACACTATTAGAAAAAGTCAAGAGAAGCCTGACCATATTAGCTACAGGATCAGGAGGAAAGCCTGCTGCAAGCTAGAGAAAGTGGTGGAAATTTCTTATGGTTTTCCTGCTGCTATTGATGAGGCCAGCCCCAGTCTTGAAGCTGCACTGCTGTAGTACAATGACACAGACATCTAAGACCTGAAGAGAAAATATGTCCCTCTGAACTGAGGAACTTGGAACAGGAGTTCTTGGGAGCCAGAGAACATAGAGGAAATCCCCAAATGGAAAGAGGTGGAGAAGGGCATTCCTAATTCTTTGTAGTGCTTTGTTATGCAGCAAATGGTAGCTAATACACGAATCCTCATCTTTAAGTCAGGGCTGCCATCTATGCTGTCCAACCATTAACTTGTTGTATTTAAGAAAATTTTTTAATTTATTACTTGTGGAGAGGAAAGAAGATTGTCCAAGCAAAAGGGATTATTTCACATTTACATTCAAATTTTATTTTTTCTAATCCTTCCAATCAAATAAATTTCAAAAGATGAAGTTATATTATAAAGATAGTCAGAAGTTGAGGTGATGAGAAAATAGAAACAATGCAATTAAAAATCCAAAGTCTAGCCAGGTGCGGTGGCAAAGGCCTGTAATCCTAGAGGCTGGGAGGCTGAAGCAGGAGGAGTGGGAGTTCAAAGCCAGCCTCAGCAAAAGCGAGGTGCTAAGCAACTCAGTGAGACTCTGTCTCTAAATAAAATACAAAATAGGGCTGGGGATGTGGCTCAGTGGTTGAGTGCCTCTGGTACCCCTCCTCCAATCAAAAGTCTAGTAATTAAAGTCTAATAGTATGAACAATTCATGAACATATTTTCCCCTGATTTTTCAGAAGAGAGAGAACCTCTGGATACACTCATGCAGGAGCTGCTAAAAGATAGCCACACAAGAACTGGTTAATAAGGTCATGAGCTGCCATGACAGACTCAGGGATCTAGAACAAGAAACAGGGTAGTTGCCTGGTCTCCCTTCTTTGAACCTGGAAGACTCAGAGAAAGGATAGGGGGATAAAGAGCAAATAAGCCTTCTCTATTAAGGACTGAGGCATCGAAAGTTCTGGCGAGAAAGCATTTATTCATATTTTCTTTCTTTTCAGAGTCTTGCTTGCTAAGGGTGGACTTAATGCAGTTATAGGCACAGTGGGGTGTATCAGTGTGAAGTGGCACCCCCTTTCTCCACAGAAAAGTCTTAACTGGGTTTCTCTAGAAATCTTCTCCATGGCTGATTTTAGGACTGTCAGCAAAAGAGTCTCTGCAAAAGAGTTCAGTGTAGATAAACTTCCTATTTTCATGTCACCCTGTTTTACTTGGCCACTGACGGGGAAGATACCAGCACTCCAGGTGCTGGACACCCCCTTACTAGTTTTTCACAAACGTATCCAATATAGTAGTTTGTAGAAATGTACAAACTAGGCCTCTGGCCTTGAGCTGGGGTTCACAGAGATGTCTACATTTTCAAGATAAGTTACCAACTGGGCTTCATGGTAACAACTGGCAGGGGGAGGAAAGAGAGGGGAGAAGCAGTTCTCTCCTTCCCAGGTGTTGTCCTTGAAGGGCTAACCTGCCCAAAACAGTGAAAGAAAAAGCTGCTTTTATGTGAACTTCTGCAGACTGTGAACTTCTTAGCCCCTCCCCTTACATGCTGGGTATAAAACTCTGAATCTAACTGAACTTGGGGTTCAGGGGATTGATTGATTACAGCAAAAGCTGTGCCCTCTGAACTTGGCTGCAGCACATAAAACGGTTTCCTGCTATCTTCAGTGCCTTGCCTCGTCTGTCCCTACAACAAGTGGACAAATGACAAAATCCCTGCCTTTGGTAAGTGTACATTCTTTGGGATAGAGACTGACAATAAACATGATAATACAAAAATGTTAGACAGTGCTGAATGCTTTAGAAAGAATGTATAGGAAAGTAGTAAGATAGTGGTGATGAAAGGAGAGCAGGTGTTATAAACAGGATAATGGAAAGACCTCAGGGAGCAGCTGGGATTCCAGCAGACTTGAGGGAAGCAAGGAAGTAAACCAAGATGTTAACCAGGGAAAGAGCTTTTTAAGCAGAGGGAAAAGCCAGGAAAAAGGCCTGAGGTAGGGGGTAGGAGAGTGGCATGTTCTAGGAAGACTAAGGGCACTCCAGTAATCCCAGAGGCTAAGGAAGCTGAGACAGGAGGATTGGAAGTTCAAAGCCAGCCTCAGTAATGGGGAGGCACTAAGCAACTCAGTGAGACTTATCTCTAAATAAAATACAAAATAGGGCTGGGGATGTGGCTCAGTGGTAAAGTGCCCCTTAGTTCAATTCCTGATAACCCCCCCTCAAAAAAAAAAAAAAGAGTAAGGGTAATAAGGTGGCAGAAACTAGGAAGATAAAGAAGTGTTCAAAGAAGTAAGGGGAGATGGGACTGGACAACTCTGTAAACCACTGCAAGGAAGTTGGTTTTAGTTGGAATGTGAGGTTTTAATTCTAAATTGGATGTGGGATTTTCGCCACTTAAAAATGATTTAAAATTATGAGATTTGTCTTTATACTTGAAAGCGACCAGAAAATTATATTCTGGACCTTAAAATATAGAAAAGAGGGAAATGTGATGGGGCACAACCCTTCCCAGGTGAAGACTACTAGGGGTGCGACAGCCAGATAGGCCCCACCCCTGCTCGGAGTGACAGTCCACCAAGACCCGCCCCTCTTCTTCCGGCCCAACCCCGGCGCAACTACTCCGCGAGGTCCCGCCTCTTCCGCTGAGGTTCCGCCTCTGTTCGGTGTGATTACACTAGGCATTACCTCTCCCCCTTTTCTCGGCTCGGTTCCCATTACAGGCGATGCGGAGTTAAACCCTCCTCTTCTTTTTTCGGACAAATCCAGGCCCCATCCCCGCCCCATGCCTGATGAGGCCCAGCCTCTCCCCCCGTGGCTCCGCCCCCACCCGGAGTGACTGCCAGAGAGACCCGCCTCTCCCATCGCGGCCCGGCTCCAACTTGAAGTGATAGCCGGCGAGACCCGCCCCTCCCGCCGTGGCCCTGTCCAGCCAGAGCGGAATAGAGTTTGGGTCCCGACCTGCGCACCACGCCTGGCGCCCCGCGACGCTCGCCCCGCAAGTGCCGTTTACCCAGCCCCACTTCGCTCCTCCCCGCTCCGGTGTCGGCCCTCCCGGCCTCCGGGTCTTGCCGGCTTAGGGACCCGCCCCCGAGGACGTGAAGCGCCGTGGCGCCGGTGAGTGAGGGAGGGGGCCCTCGGGGCCCCTAAGGTGGCGAGCGGGGCTGTACGTCTGCTGTGACCCGGCTGCCACCCGCGGCGGGTCGCCTCTGGCAGTCTTCCCAGCCTCCCTGCCATAGGGTCGCCTTCTGCACTGCTCCCCGCCGCCCTGCTGCCTGGCTGTCGCGGGGTGGGGAGGTGGGACTGAGGAGACTGTGGGCGGGGCGCTCTGAGGAAAAGGTGTGGGTCGGTGGCGTGGCAGGTGGGGCTGGGAGAACCGAGGTTTGGGGAGGGGTGGGGCACCGGGAGGAGGTTTTAGCGGGAGAACCCCGGAGAAGCCGAAACCGGGCCGGTGGAGGGGATGGAGAAACTGCGGGCGATCTGGGGAGGTCCTTGATTCCTGCTTCCTGGCAGTAGAGTAGGGGTGTCTCAGAGTTGTTGGCCAGAGCGAACTGTCTGGCTGATGCGCTGCCCTTAACTTTGGGGTGATCAGGTTTCCAGTCTTGTGTCTGGGACGTATTGTACAGTTTAAATAATGGTTGTAAGTCGGGCAATGCCTGGGGCACCGGAAAAATACGGATGGAATGGTATTCTACTCCTCCTACAGGCCTTGTGGGTTGTTTTTTTTTTTTGGTACCAGAGATTGAACCATTGAGCCTGGCCCTTTTATTTATTCATTTATTTTTTGAGACTGGTTTTGAGACCGAGTTGCTTAGAGCCTAACTTGCTGAGGCTGGCTTTGAACTTGTGATACTCCTGCTACAGGCCAGTTTTAATTTCCTTGCTGCCTTCACAACACCGGTTTTGGTGTGTACGCTCTTCTGAAATCTATTCCGACATCTGGGAGATTGCATAGAAGTCCCACACATAAAAAATGCAGTTGAGGTTTATTTACACTCCAAACACAGTTGTATCATATTCCCTTAAATCCTCTGGAGTTTTTTTTTAAAAAATGAAATCTACAATGAGATATCTACTTCTATTTAAAGTCACACTAACCTAGAGAACTAGATATTTTCCAAGGGCTCATTCTGTCCTAAAGCTAAATAATTTTAAGTTCAGTCGTTGATTAAAATTACAACCTTTCTTGTAAGGAAATCCCTCTCACTTTCAACCTGATCAGTGCAACCCTTCATTTTCTCTTACTAAAATATTTCCTGTTCTGCTTCAAGACAGTCATTTTGTCATTTTGGTTTCTATTTCTCCTTGAGTGTGAAATAGGTAATCCCACTCCCCCCCTCCTCCCAACACTTTATCACAGAGCTACATTCCTAGCCCTTTTTATTTTTTATTCTGGCCTCGAATTTGCATTCCTCCTGCTTCAGCCTCCTGAGTCCCTGGAATTGCAGGTATTTTCCTGCATGACAGGCTCAAAAGACATCTTTGTGCAGTTCCTTCTTATCCTTTGAATTTGTGACAATTCCTTTTACATTTTTTTTAAACCCCAACTGAGAAGAACATATTCCAGAATAAAGAATTCATTATTCTTTTCCTAATCCTTGATGAAGTAAGCTCCCACTATCTCCCTCCCTTTTCTCCTCCATGGTTGAACTCACAGTATCTTTCTGTTACTATCATGGTTTTTCCCTCTTGGGGCCAGTGATCCAGTAGCTAATGTGAAAACCACATGAATCCAGTTCCTTTGTAGGTCTATCTTTGGCCCTGTGTGCAATTCAGCACACAATAAAGAACAAAATTTGGGATACCTCTCTCTTGGTCTCACGCCCCAGGGCCTATGAGGAACTTGGCTGCTCTGTGTCCTATAGTCATTCTCCGCTGCCATCCTGACTGACAATCCTGACTAATGGGGAAAATTGGCAGTGGTAGCAGAAATCATTCTGCCCTCCAGTGCCCAGTCTATATGTTGAGTTATTGCTTGCTTTTAGATTAACCCCTCTAGCAACACGTAAAGCCTCCCTAGCCCCCTCACTTGGTACTTTGGTTCTTTTTTGTCTAGGATTCATGGTAATGATAGAGCAAACTCCCATTAAGAATCTCTATTAAAAGTGGACTGCAGAACTTAATTTAGACTGGAACTTCCACCAAGTTTCTTATTTCCATGGCTTTATACCTTCTACTTGTTACTTAGTCCTTTTGGGCTAAGAGAAGAAATGAGACTGAAGTAGGACTCCATAGGCCGGTGAACTGCAAGATGAAAATCTCGCAGTAGAACATCCAGGGGCAGCAGTCCCCTGAGAGAGGGTATCCCCAGAGGTTTTAGTGTACAATGGCAGGAATCCCCTCAAGAGAGGACATATTCAGGAGGGATTACTATGTGGGGGTAAAAGTTTCCTAAGCAGTTGGCACTGCTGGTTGGGTCATAGAGATAGGAAGAAGAGAGTATAGGTGGTGGGAGAGGGGAATCTGCTTTTAGGTAATCGGGTCTGTACATCCATTGTGGCTCAATGGATGTCACAATCGCAGAGAAAAATTGGGATCTCTCTTTCTTTATCCCAACATTGCAAATATTGCTAAGCTTATCTGCACAATGAATGGCATAGAGTATCTTAAATGAGAATTTAAAAAGTGAGAAATGTTTATTATGAGTTTCTAGGTAGTCCTCATATACCTGTTTTGAATGGAAACCTGCATTAGTATCTTAGAAAAATTATTTATGACCTGGTAATTATGAATAAGGTGGACTTTTTGATATTCCTGAACTTCAATGTATGCCTATTATATACTCTACTGAACACTTCATTGTCTCCTTAAACTAATTATTATTTCCGGCTTTTCTCTTTCTTCACTCAGAGTTAATGTTTTAGTCAGCTTTTTCCTTGCTGTGATCAAAAGACCTGACAAGAACAATTTTAGGAGGAAAAGTTTATTTTGGGGCTTATGGTTTCAGAGGTCTCAGTCCATAGAAGGTAGGCTCCATTTCTTAGGACTTGAGGTAAGGCAGAATATCGTGGAGGAAGAATGTGGCAGAGGAAAGGAGCTTGGAACATGGCCACCAAGAAGCAGAGAGAGTGAGTGTGACTGTACTCTCCAGAGACAGAATATATACCCTGAGGCACATTCCCAGGGATCTACCTCCTCTGGCCACACCCTACTTACCTTCAGTTAATTCCTATTGGGGATTAATTCACTTATTTGGTTAAGCCTCTTGTAACACAATCATTTCATCTGTAAACTTTCTTGCATTGTCTCAAACATAACCTTTGTGGTGATATCTCAGAGTTAAACCATAACAGTTATTTCTAGGTTGGAAGCCTTGGACTTATCCGTAATAAATGAAGACATTTCTGGTTCTCAGATGTCCTCCTCAGATAGTTAATGCCCCCTTTTATGCCTACTCCTTGTATTCTTTTTTTTTGGTGGGGGTTGGGGTGGCCAGGATGGGGTCAGGTGGGAGGGGTGCTGAGAATTGAACCCTATAGGTCTTGTGCATGCTAGGCAAGAGTTCTACCACTGAGCTACATCCTTAGCTCTCTTTGGGTTCTTGCTAGTGCATGTACTCAGTGTATTAAAATTATTTAATGCACACTTGCTTCTGCTACTGGACAGAGGCCGCCTCAAAAGGAAGATATTAGACTTGTTTTATCTATAGACTCTCTTATGACTTGGTACATAAATATTTATTGTGATTGTTATTTCCATTTTGAAGGTGATGAAGTTAAGACTGTATTCTACTGGTAAAGTAATATTATGTCTAATGGCATATATAATATTTTTATTATGAAAAATTTTAGTTAAGAGTGTTGAAAGAACCATGAAGAGCCTGGTGCAGTATAATATAATCCCTGTAATCCCAGCTACTTGGGAAGCTGAGATAGGAGGATTGCAAGTTTGAGGCCAGCCTCCACACTTAGTGAGGGTCTGTCTCAAAGAAAGAAAGAAAGAAAAAATTGAGGATGTAGTTCAGTGGTAAAGTGCCCTTGGGAGCAATCCTCCATACAATAAGGGAGGAAGGAAAGAAAGAAATAATACCATGAAGCACACCCATGTTCTCATCCTCTGAATTTACCTATTAAAATCTATATTAATCCAACACAGAATCCTCTACTCATAAACTCACAGGGTCTCTGTTCATTTGCTCAAATGTAAACTATATCATTTGTTATTTGTAAATGACTACAGCTTATGAACATGGCCCATTCTCCCTCTGTTCTGGTCAGGCCAGACTTCTTTTCATATGCTGCCTTGTTCCGGCTTCATTTATTTTATACGTATCCCCCTGTATAGAACATGCTTCCCCCTTTGCTCGATCTAAAACTTTAGTGCATTAACTGTTCTTACCACATTATTAGTTATTTGAATGGGAGAATTGATCTTATTTGCATCTGTTTTTCTTTTTAGAACCTCACATGTGGACCATTGATTTGGCAGGTGTCTAAATCGCATTCCTGATGCATTTGTAGTATGATTTGAATCCAGCATTGATTTATTAGACATATATTGCTCCAAACAAATCTGTGCTGTTAGGAGGGAGCTGTTGATCAGTTTAAGACAGACAACTTGGATCTATTTGATGATATTGCTGCAAGACTGAAATTTCACCAAGAAAGGAAAGATGGTATATAGGTAGCATTTCAGAATAGGTTACTCCCTTTGTGATTGTTAATATGAGTTGATTTGCATTTGTACTTTGGAGTCATTAAAACTGATATGAAATGCAAAATTAGAATAAATAGGACTAAAGTCTAAAAATCACCCTGGTTGGGGGGAAGGGATCACAGGGCTGGATCCACAGAAAAACCATTTTAAAGGGAGGACTTTAGGCCTTAGTGGCTCATTCCATTTGCAGGTCTTCAAGTTGACTCCAGTACTTTGCAAGCTCCGTAACAGAGGTAAAGATGGTCTCACCGAGAATAGTAGGGAAACTGGGAAGGAGGCTGGGGCTGGGAGAAGTTTATGTTTAGTTTTGGATATGTTGAAACTGATGTTTTAGTGAGAGTTTCTAAGTGTTGCACATTCCTGATGAAGCACATTTTAGAGACAGATTGCAAGGACATCAATGCAGAGGTTACAATTTGAAGTTAAGAAAACGAAAGTGATTTTAGAGGGAGAGATTGCATAACAAGAAGGGAGAAGTCTAGAGATTGTAGCTTGAACACCATTTACAGTAGTACTGGGAAAAGGCAGAAATAGGGAAAGGAGTTTACAGAGACAGGGATAAAACCAAGATAATAAAGCATCCTGGAGGCCAGAAAAAGAGTCTATAATTTGATTTTAAATTGGGTGTTTAATTTTCTGTGCTCCAATTAGAGAAATGCAAATAAAACTACTCTAAGATTTCATCTCACTCCTGTCAGAATGGCAGCTATTAAGAATACAAACAACAATAGGTGTTGGCGAAGATATGGGGAAAAAGGTACACTCATACATTACTGGTGGGACTGCAAAATGGTGCAGCCAATATGGAAAGCAGTATGGAGAGCTCTTGGGAAACTTGGAATGGAACCACCATTTGACCCAACTATACCTCTCCTCTGTCTATACCCAAAGGACTTAAAAACAGCATACTACAGGGACATAGCCACATCAGTGTTTATTGCAGCACAATTTACAATAGCTAAACTGTGAAATCAACCTAGATGTCCCATCAGTAGATGAATGGATAAATAAAATGTGGCATATATACACAATGGAATATTACTCAGCAATAAAAGAGAATAAAATCATGACATGTGCAGGTAAATGGATGCCGTTGGAGAAGAAAATGCTGAGTGAAGTTAGCCAATCCCAAAAAACCAAATACCAAAATTTTTCTCTGACATAAGGAGGCTGATTATAGTGGGGTTGGGAGAGGAAGCATGGGAAGATTAGTTGAACTCTAGATAGGGCAAAGGGGAGGCAGGGGAAAGGGAGGGGGCAAGGGGTGTAAAAAAAAGATGATGGAATGAAATGGACATCATTACCCTAAGTACATGTATGAAGGCATGAATGGTGTGAATATACTTTGTATACAACCAGAGACAAGAAAAAATATGCTTTATATGTGTAATATGAATTGTAATGCATTCTACTTTCATACATAACAAATTAGAATTTTAAAAAATTTAAAAAGAGGTTTTCTACTTTATATCCTTAATAACAAACTCAAGAGTTTGTAAAATATCACTTATTCTAACAATATAAATAAAATTGCCCCCCCCCCCCAAATAATAATTTTCTATGCTTTATAAGAGTTAGTTAATATTTTTAACAGCAAATACGGGCTGTTGCAATGAGAGCATTGCTGTGGTTTGGATATGGGTCACTTAGAGGTCCTTGTGTTAAGGGCTTGATCCCAGCATGCAGTATTGGTGGAATCTTCAGGAGGTAGGAGCCTAGTGTGAAGTTTTGAGGTTATGGGGGGTACCCTCAGTGGAGATTGTGGGACTCCAACCCCTTCCTGTTTTATCTTTGCTTCCTGGGTCATAAAGATGATTGGTTTTACTCTGCCACATGCGTCTGCCACAATGTGCTACCCTTAGAAAGGCCCAAAGCAATAGGACACCTGATTTGGACTGGAACCTCCAGCACCATGAACCAAAAATAAACTCTTTATTTTATAAGTTAATTACCTCAGATATTTTGTTATAGTAACACAAAACTGACTAATACAAGCCTCTTTAAGTGCATCATGATTTACTTGGTAAATTTCTATGCTGTGGCTAATTATTTTACTGTCACCCTTATCACACTTATTCTTGCTGGTGAGAGCTGGAACTTGATCTGAGACAGTTAAAGTTTTCTCTGAAGAGTTTAATTCTAGGATTTTATTACTTTGTGTATAATATTATAGTAGCCAGTAATAAATATGGCACTTAATTTTGCATGCCTACTTTGTGACAAGGGCTGTGCTGTACATGTGTTATTTCATCACACACTAACCCAATGTGGTCTGTGCTTTCATTGTTTCTACTTTTCAGAAGAGAATAAATTGTCTAAAGCCACATAACTAATAGGTTATGAGTTGAACTTGAATGTAGGTCTGTCTACTCCAGAGGTCAACCATTATAGTCTAATAATGTTGAGACAGATTGTAATAAAAGGCACAATTATACCAAAGCCCAAACTACTGGAAGTAAAGGAGCTGAATTAATCAGAATAACCTAAACTGCTGTGTCCTTTGGTTCCCCTCATGTGTAATAGACTCAAACAATAGATTTCTCACGATGGAACAGTTCAAGGATTGGTGGGCGGCTCACCTCCTTAGGTCAATTAGGGAGCCAGACTTTGCTCCCTAATTTGTGGGGCCCATGAAAAGGGAAACAAAACATGGAGGAGGCATGATCACATCCCTGGATTGGAGCTGGCATTCACTACTGCCCATATATCATTGGTAGGATTTTGTCCCATGTCCACCTGATGCCAGTAGGCTGTCAAATATGGTCCAGATATGTCCTTAGGCAAAGAAGGGGGAGAACACATTTCAGACAGGTGGGACTCTGCTACAGGAACCAAGAAAAAAAATTGGGTAGAGAATTAGAAGTAGAAACCTAGCGAAGAACTTGAATATTCTTGTGATATTCATCTGAACTCTTCTTAAAAATCCAAGTCCTGGGGCTGGGGTTGTGGCTCAGTGGCAGAGTGCTTGCCTGGCACGTGTGAGGCACTGGGTTCAATTCTCAGCACCACATTCAAATAAGTAAAATAAAGGTATGGGTTCATCTGCAACTAAAAAAAAATTTTTAAAAAACAATGCAAGTCCTTTTTGAGTTCATTTCAGCCAATAGGACTCAATTTCATAGATTTTAATTTTACAGATTGGTAAGGACTGCTTATTATTAATTTTTTACTAAATTAATTACAGATTAGGAATATTTGGTATTCATAAAATAAAATTAGTATGTGTGTTAGCATATACCTGAGATAATTATATAGAGAGCATTTTTATTTTGTCTTGGTTTTAGATGTTGTAGTTCAAGAAGGGGCTTGGGTGGATTGCTTTGGGCCTTGATAAGAGAGCACATCATGGCTGGAACATGTGAGATAGTAAAACTCTTCGCCCCGGGAACAGAAAGCAAAGACAGAAAGAGGAAAAGACCAGGGTCCCACAATCCCCTTAAAGGACATACGGCCAGTGACCTAAATAGCTCCCATTAGGCCGTGCCTCTTGAAGGTTCCACCACCTCCCTGTAGCACCCTGGGTACCAAGATCCAGGACACATGGACCTTTAGGAGACATTCAACATCCAAATCACAGCAATATATTTCTAGGGTTCACTGAAATCTCTGATTCAGTAATCTACTAAAATGTCTGGCTGTTTTTCAGGGCCTGTCTTTGTTACAATGATTAATCTGCAGATACATGCATGTAGATGATTGGAATTCCCCAAATTGCCTAGAAAGATCCTCAATCAAATCCTTGCCTGTATTGCATTCAATTGGTGATTTGAGCTTGAAGTTTACTTTTTGGTTGTTGAGTATTTTTTGTTAGTTTTTGTTATTGGTGTTTGTTGGCCATTTTACTTATTTTTGAAAACATTTAATACTGCATTGGGCCTAAGGATTCTGTAATATGTTTTCACTTTGTCATTTTGTTTTTAACTCTGTCCTATGTCATCTTTAGTAAGAGTTGTATGGTAGGTAATTAAAAATTAACAGTAGGAAAAAATGAAGGATTTAAATATCTCTAATGACTGTTTTCTCTATTTTTAAACTCTGTATCATGGAAAATTGATGTTTTTTCTATTGTGAGATTAGCAAAGTAACTTCATCATTTGATTTTTTTTTTATTATTATTTTTTTTAAATTTTTTTATTGTGGGTTGTTCAAAACATTACAAATTTCTTGACATATCATATTCCACACTTTGATTCAAGTGGGTTATGAACTCCCACCTTCACCCCATACACAGATTGCCATCAGTTACACATCCATTGATTTACAAATTGCCATACTAGTGTCTGTTGTGCTCCTCTGCCTTTCCCATCCTCCACCCTCCCCTCTCGCCACCTCTCCCCTCCCCTCCCCTCCTCTCTCTCTACCCCCTCCACTGTATAACCCTGAGGGTCTCCTTCCATTACCGTGCAATTTCCCTTCTCTCTCCCTTTCCCTCCCACCTCTCATCCCTGTTAAATGTTAATCTTCTTCTCCTGCTCTTCGTCCCTACTCTGTTCTTAGTTACTTTCCTTATATCAAAGAAGACATTTGGCATTTGTTTTTTAGGGATTGGCTAGCTTCACTTAGCATAATCTGCTCTAATGCCATCCATTTCCCTGTAAATTCTATGATTTTGTCATTTTTTAATGCAGAGTAATACTCCATTGTGTATAAATGCCACATTTTTTTATCCATTCATCTGTTGAAGGGCATCTAGGTTGGTTCCACAGTCTTGCTATTGTGAACTGTGCTGCTATGAACATCGATGTAGCAGTGTCCCTGTAGCATGCTCTTTTTAGGTCTTTAGGGAATAGACCTAGAAGGGGAATAGCTGGGTCAAATGGTGGCTCCATTCCCAGCTTTCCAAGAAATCTCCATACTGCTTTCCAAATTGGCTGCACCAATCTGCAGTCCCACCAGCAATGTACAAGTGTACCCTTTTCCCCACATCCTCGCCAGCACTTGTTGTTGTTTGACTTCCTAATGGCTGTCAATCTTACTGGAGTGAGATGGTATCTTAGGGTGGTTTTGATTTGCATTTCTCTGACAGCTAGAGATGTTGAGCATTTTTTCATGTACTTGTTGATTGACTGTATGTCCTCCTCTGAGAAGTGTCTGTTCAGGTCCTTGGCCCATTTGTTGATTGGGTTGTTTGTTCTCTTATTGTCTAATTTTTTGAGTTCTTTGTATACTCTGGATATTAGGGCTCTATCTGAAGTGTGAGGAGTAAAGATTTGTTCCCAGGGTGTAGGCTCCCTATTTACCTCTCTTATTGTTTCTTTTGCTGAGAAAAAACTTTTTAGTTTGAGTAAGTCCCATTTGTTGATTCTAGTTATTAACTTTTGTGCTATGGGTGTCCTATTGAGGAATTTGGAGCCCGACCCCACCGACTGTAGATCGTAGCCAACTTTTTCTTCTATCAGACGGCGCGTCTCTGATTTGATATCAAGCTCCTTGATCCATTTTGAATTCACTTTTGTGCATGGCGAGAGAAAGGGATTCAGTTTCATTTTGTTGCATATGGATTTCCAGTTTTCCCAGCACCATTTGTTGAAGATGCTATCCTTCCTCCATTGCATGCTTTTAGCCCCTTTATCAAATATAAGATAGTTGTAGTTTTGTGGATTGGTTTCTGTGTCCTCTATTCTGTACCATTGGTCCACCCGCCTGTTTTGGTACCAGTACCATGCTGTTTTTGTTACTACTGCTCTGTAGTATAGTTTGAAGTCTGGTATCGCTATACCGCCTGATTCACACTTCTTGCTTAGCATTGTTTTTGCTATTCTGGGTCTTTTATTTTTCCATATGAATTTCATGATTGCTTTCTCTATTTCTACAAGAAATGCCATTGGGATTTTGATTGGCATTGCATTAAACCTATAGAGAACTTTTGGTAATATCGCCATTTTGATGATGTTAGTTCTGCCTATCCATGAACAGGGTATATTTTTCCATCTTCTAAGATCTTCTTCTATTTCTCTCTTTAGGGTTCTGTAGTTTTCATTGTATAAGTCTTTCACCTCTTTTGTTAGGTTGATTCCCAAGTATTTTATTTTTTTTGAAGATATTTTGAATGGAGTGGTTGTCCTCATTTCCATTTCAGAGGATTTGTCGCTGATATATAGGAATGCCTTTGATTTATGCATGTTGATTTTAAATCCTGCCACTTTGCTGAATTCATTTATTAGCTCTAATAGTTTCTTTGTAGAGCCTTTTGGGTCTGCTAGGTATAGAATCATATCATCTGCAAATAGTGATAATTTAATTTCTTCTTTTCCTATTTTTATGCCTTTAATTTCTTTCGTCTGTCTAATTGCTCTGGCCAGTGTTTCGAGAACTATGTTGAAGAGAAGTGGAGAGAGAGGGCATCCCTGTCTTGTTCCAGATTTTAGAGGGAATGCCTTCAGTTTTTCTCCATTCAGAATGATGCTAGCCTGAGGCTTAGCATAGATTGCTTTTACAATATTGAGGTATGTTCCTGTTATCCCTAGTTTTTCTAGAGTTTTGAACATAAAGGGATGCTGTACTTTGTCGAATGCTTTTTCCGCATCTATCGAGATGATCATATGGTTCTTATTTTTAAGTCTATTGATGTGGTGAATAACATTTATTGATTTCCGTATATTGAACCAGCCTTGCATCCCAGGGATGAATCCTACTTGATCATGGTGTACAATTTTTTTTATATGTTTTTGTATCCGATTCGCCAGAATTTTATTGAGGATTTTTGCATCTAGGTTCATTAGAGATATTGGTCTGTAGTTTTCTTTCTTTGAAGTGTCTTTGTCTGGTTTAGGTATCAGGGTGATGTTGGCCTCGTAGAATGAATTTGGAAGTTCTCCCTCCTTTTCTATTTCCTGAAGTAGCTTGAAAAGTATTGGTATTAGTTCTTCTTTAAAGGTTTTGTAAAATTCTGCTGTATACCCATCCGGACCTGGGCTTTTCTTAGTTGGTAGTCTTTTTATGGTTTCTTCTATTTCCTCAATTGATATTGGTCTGTTTAGGTTTTCTATATCCTCCTGACTCAATCTGGGCAGATCATATGACTTAAGAAATTTATCTATGCCTTCACTATCTTCTAATTTATTGGAGTATAAGGATTCAAAATAGTTTTTGATTATCTTCTGTATTTCTGAAGTGTCTGTTGTGATATTGCCTTTTTCATCCCGTATGCTAGTAATTTGAGTTCTCTCTCTTCTTCTCTTCACTAGCATCGCTAAGGGTCTGTCGATTTTGTTTATTTTTTCAAAGAACCAACTTTTAGTTTTGTCAATTTTTTCAATTGTTTCTTTTGTTTCGATTTCATTAATTTCAGCTCTGATTTTAATTATTTCTTGCCTTCTACTTCTTTTGCTGTTGTTTTGCTCTTCTTTTTCAAGGATTTTGAGATGAAGTATGAGATCATTTATTTGTTGGTTTTTTCTTTTTTAAGGAATGAACTCCAAGCAATGAATTTTCCTCTTAGAACTGCTTTCAGTGTGTCCCATAGATTCCGATATGTTGTGTCTGTGTTTTCATTTATCTCTAAGAATTTTTTAATTTCCTCCTTGATGTCTTCTATAACCCATTGATCATTCAGTAACCTATTGTTCATTCTCCAAGTGATGTATGTTTTTTCCTTCCTTCTTTTATCGTTGATTTTCAGTTTCATTCCATTATGATCAGATAAGATGCATGGTATTATCTCTACTCCTTTATATTGTCTAAGAGTTGCCCTGTGACATAATATATGATCTATTTTTGAGAAGGATCCATGTGCTGCTGAGAAAAAAGTGTAACTGCTTGATGTTGGGTGGTATACTCTATATATGTCAATTAGGTCTAGGTTATTAATAGTGTTATTGAGTTCTATAGTTTCCTTATTCAACTTTTGTTTGGAAGATCTGTCCAGTGGCGAGAGAGGTGTGTTGAAGTCTCCCATGATTATGGTATGGTGGTCTATTAGACTCTTGAACTTGAGAAGAGTTTGTTTGACGAACATAGCTGCACCATTGTTTGGGGCATAAATATTTATGATTGTTATGTCTTGTTGGTGTATGGTTCCCTTAAGCAGTATGTAGTGTCCCTCTTTATCTCTTTTGATTAAGTTTGGCTTGAAATCTATTTTATTTGATATGAGTATGGACACGCCTGCTTGTTTCCGAAGTCCATATGAGTGATATGATTTTTCCCAACCTTTCACCTTCAGCCTATGTATGTCTTTTCCTATCAAATGCGTCTCCTGTAGGCAGCATATTGTTGGGTCTTGTTTTGTGATCCATTCTACTAGCCTGTGTCTCTTAATTGGTGAGTTTAAGCCATTAACATTTAGGGTTATTATTGAGATATGGGTTGTTCTTCCAGCCATATTTGTTTATTTCTGTTACTAAACATGGTTTGTTTTCCTCTTTGATTATTTTCCCCCCCTTTACTGTCCTACCTCCCACTGTTGGTTTTCATTGTTATTTTCCATTTCCTCTTCCTGTAATTCGAGGATGTTTTGAAGAGATGGTTTTCTAGCTGCGAATTCTTTAAACTTTTGTTTATCGTGGAAGGTTTTAATTTCATCCTCCATCCTGAAGCTTAATTTCGCTGGATACACAATTCTTGGTTGGAACCCATTTTCTTTCAGTGTTTGAAATATGTTATTCCAGGATCTTCTAGCTTTCAGAGTCTGTGTTGAAAGATCAGCTGTTATCCTGATTGGCTTACCCCTAAATGTAATCTGCTTCCTTTCTCTTGTAGCTTTTAAAATTCTCTCCTTATTCTGTATGTTGGGCATCTTCATTATAATGTGTCTAGGTGTGGATCTCTTATGATTTTGCACATTCGGCGTCCTGTAGGCTTCTAGGATTTGGGATTCTGTCTCATTCTTCAAGTCTGGGAAGTTTTCTCGTATTATTTCATTGAATAGACTGTTCATTCCTTTGGTTTGGAGCTCTGTACCTTCCTGTATCCCAATGACTCTTAAGTTTGGTCTCTTAATGTTATCCCATATTTCTTGGATGTTCTGCTCATGGTTTCTTAACAGTCTTGCTGAGCTGTCTATGTTCTTTTCCAGTTGAAATACTTTGTCTTCGTTGTCTGATGTTCTATCTTCTAAGTGTTCTACTCTGCTGGTAGTATTCTCCATTGAGTTTTTAAGTTGGTTTATTGCTTCCTGCATTTCTAGGATTTCTGTTTGTTTGTTTTTTATAACCTCTATCTCCCTGTATAGTTGATCCTTTGCTTCCTGGATTTGTTTGCGTAATTCATTGTCGAAGTGATCTTTCATTGTCTGATTTTGCTGTCTAATGTCTTCCTTGATACTCCAGATCATCTGAAGCATGTATATCCTGAATTCTTTATCTGACATTCCATCTGCTGCAGCTGTTACCTCTTCTAAAGTTGCGTTGACCTGCATTGCTTGTGGTCCTTTCTTTCCTTGTCTTTTCATACTGCTTGCGTATCTTTCCTGCAGGTGCGGGCGGCGGCTCTGCTCTCTCCTCATTCCAATTGGGGTGTCGTGGCTACCACGCCAGCAGGTCACTCGGCCTGTTCTGGGAGCTGGTGGCGGCTCTGTTCTGCCCCTACTCCAATTGGGGTGACGAGTGTACCACACCGGCAGGCCACCGGGCCTGATCCGCCGGTCGGTTGCAGGTTTGCCTACCCTGCAGGCGCGGGCGGCAGCTCTACTCTGCCCCTACTCCAAATGGGGTGACGTGTCTGTCGTACCGGCAGGCCACTGGGCCTGTCCCGCTGGTCGGTCGCAGATCTGCCCACCTTTCGGGCACGGGTGGAGGCTCTGCTCTGCCCCTACTCCAATTGGGGTGTCGTGACTACCCCGCCTGCAGGACGCTGGGCCTGTTCCTGGCAAGGGAGGCGACTCTGCTCTGTCACTACTCCAATTAGGGTGGTGTTTGTACCACGCCGGCAGGCTCCTGGGCCTGATCCGCCGGTCTGTTGTAGGTCTGCCTACCTTGAAGGCGCGGGCGGCGGATCTGCCCTGTCCCTCCTACCACGCCTGCGGACGCCTGGGCCTGATCTGCAGGTTGATCACTGGTCTGCTCACCCTGCGGGCACGGGTGGCGGTTCCGCTCCGCCCCCACTCCAATTGGGGTCACGTGACCACCACACCGGCAGGGCCTGATCCGGGCATGGGAGAAGGATCTGCTCTGCCCCTACTCGAGTTGGGGTGACGTGTGTACCACACTGGCAGGCCACTGGGCCTGACCCGCCAGGCTGTCACAGGTCTGTTTACCTTGCAAGCGCGAAGGGCGGCTCTGCCCTGCCCCTCCTACCACGCCCATGTACTACTGGGTCGTGGGTCTGCCCACCTGGCGGGTGTGGGTGGCGGCTCCGCTCCGCCCCCTCTCCAATTGGGGTCACGCGGTCACCACGCTGGCGAGCCGCTGGGCCTGCTCCGGGGGCTGGCGGCGGCCCGGCTCCTTCCCTCTGGCTCGAGGACAAATTGAGGAGACTCGGGTGACTGAGCCTCACCCCCCTTACCAGGAGACCAACTGCTTATGTCACCGCTGGTATTGATGAAGATCTCTCCTCCACCGCTTTCTGCTGACATCAGATCTCTGCCATGTTGGTATCCTATGCGAATGGCAGCATTTCGTTCCCCTTGCCGGGCAACCCAAGCAACGGGTGAGTCCTCACTGGCCCTCAGCAGGACCCGGACCGAGATGCAGTTTCCGCGGGCTCCTAGCCCCGGTCCAGGGAAGTTCCGGGAGCCGGAACTCGGCCGCTCCGTGCTCGGTGTAAGCTCCTATAAGTGTAAGCTCCAAGAAGCAGCCCCCGCGGGCTCAGTTCCGGGAGCCGGAATTCGGCTGCTTAGTGCTTGGTGTATGCTCTGATAGTAGCAGGGTCCAAGAAGCAGCCTCCGCAGGCTCCGCAGCCCTGAGCCAGGGCGGTTCCAGGACGGTTCCGGGAGCCGGAACTCGGCCGCTCCGTGCTTGGTGTAAGCTCCTATAAGTGTATCATTTGATTTTTTTAAAGAGTAAATTGTAGGACTATTGGAATAATTAAATGGAATAATATATGTAGGTACTTAACATAGTGTCTCACTTACAGTGAGCCTTCAGTAAAAGAGAATTAATGCTGAAAAGGAATGTCTGCTTACTAAAAAGAGAATTGATATGCTCCAGATCCTAGATCATTATCTGCAATCATTTCCTTCTGCCCTACACTATTATACTCATATTTTTTGGTGGGGGTGGGTATCAGGGATTGAACTTGGGCACTCGACCACTGAACCACATCCCCAGCCCTATTTTATATTTTATTTAGAGACAGGGTCTCATTGAGTTGCTTAATGCCTCATTTTTGCTGAGGCTGGCTTTGAACTCATGATCCTCCTGCCTCAGCCTCCTGAGCCACTGGGATTATATGTGTGCATGTGCCACTGCAGTCGTCATCCTTATTTTTTTTAAATGGGTATGTGCTAGTGACGAATCCTCTCCAGTTTTGTTTGTTTGAAAATGTTTTTATTTCTATCATTCTTTTTCCCCACTGTACTAGGGATTGAACCCAGGGCCACAATACACTGAACTACATCCCAACCCTTTTAATTTTTTTTTACTTTTGAGACAGGGTCTCACTAAGTTGCCCAGGCTGACCTCAAACTAGCCTTACCCTTGCTCCCTAGTGGCTGGAATTACCTGTATGTAATTCCACCATGTCGCCTGTCTTATTCTTAGAGCATATTTTGGTGAAGGATACAGTCTTGGGTTGACCATAATGTTCTCTTGGACTGTTGAAGATGCACATATGGTTTAATTTGAAGATAACCATGGCTTTCATTTTTTTTTTTTTACTGCTGGGTCAGCAGTCAGTCTAATTATTTAGTGTTTTATCTTTTCTTTTTTTTAGTGCTTTTAATTTTTTTTCTGTCTCTTGGGTTTTTTGTGATTTTACTATGCTGCTTCCTTTGTATTTATCCTGGTTGCAGTATATAGAGATTTATATATTTTGTCTGGGGAAGTTCTTTGTCAGTATTTCTTTAGATACAGCTTTTGCCCTAATACATTCCTTCTTTACTTCTAGGACTCCCCATTTTTCTTTTATTCTTTTCTATCTTTTTTTAGCTCTCAGAGCTTCATTTTGGGTATTTTTCTTATACTTCATCAATTTTCCTCTTTAGCTTTGTCTAATTTTCTGTGACTTTGACTCTTATATGTTTAAATTTTAGAATTTCCACTGAAGACATTTTCTAGTTCTTTGCCAAAATTCTCAGTCTACGATAATTACTTCAAAGTCTGTTCTAGCTAATTCCATTATTTGGATTTACTGTGTAATTGTTGGTATTACTTATTATTTCTTTCCCATTTTCATGTATAATAAGTTATCTTCTGATTGAAATGATATAAACCTAGAATTTAATTTCTATCAAAAATGATTTTTTGATTCACAGTTATCTTTAAGATGAAATCTTTTAAGGTCCTTATTCATAGTAGGGATTTATCTGACCCTTTCCCTGGTGAGCTCTACTAATCACACCGTCCCCAAGTCTCTCATGGCCAGTAGAAATCCTTCTTGGCTCCCTGCTTCACTCCTTCTTGTCTCCTTCTTCCCAAATTGGCAGAGGCTTCTGGGAAACTGCAGATACTGAGCTTCCTCTCTGTTTCTTCTTATGGGCCTCAGAATTCTCACTGCCCTGTTTGCTTTCTGATATTTGCAGTTTTTTTTTTTTTAAAGCGTGTGTGTGTGTGTGTGTGTGTGTGTTGTTTGTCTTTAGTGAAAGAGTTTGTCTGAACCTCCTATTCTTTTGTCCTAGAAGTTGAGGTTTTGGCTTGTCTTCTCACTATTAATGGCATATTAATGTCACTTTTAGAATGTGTAGTTTTGGGGGACTTATATAGCAGTGTCTTTGCCTATGTAAGTTATCCCATCTCTGTGGGATGACTGCAATAGAGAGTTTCATAATTTTGTAATGACCATTTAGTACCCATTAACATTTTTCTAAGTCATTTCATTCAGTCTACATTTGTCATCTTCTGTAGATTTTACCTCCAATCTGTCCTTACTGCTAAGGCCAGTACAAGCTCTTTTTAAACTATTCTAATGGCTTCCTAACTGGTCTCCCACACTCTAGGCTGAGCCTTTCTGATCTGTAATTGCTCACAGTAACTCAGTTCCCTGCTCGTGATCTATTGGTGACTCCCCTTGTGCATTGGACAAAGCCCATTTCCTTTGTAACCAGGGGTCCCACTTAGATACCAGCTCATTCCCATCCTTTCTTCCTGCTACATAGAGTTAATGCTCCAGTCATACCTGACAACTTGAGTTTCTCTGAGCCTACTGCTATTTTCCCATCATTATTTTATAGGGAAAAACTATTTCTTCTTCTTAGAATACCATCTACTGTCAATCTGGCCCATTCATTCTTTTTTCTTATCTTGTGTTTGAGCACCTTTTGTAGTTATTCTTTTACCCAAGTTGCTCTCCTTCCATGTTCTGAGCTGCTTACAAAAAAGGTTGGTTTTCTCTGGTCAGCCTGGCTTACACATGTGCTTTTGGTTGAGCCTTTTATGTAACTGTTAGGATCAGATTTTTGCTTTATCTTGGAAATCAGAATTAGGTATAATTAAGAGAAAGTGAAATCAGCCTGTAGCATATTTATTTGCCAGAATAACTCATTTTTACTTTTCATTTTAATTTTCAGCAAGTTTGTCAAAGATGAAAGTGACCTTATCAACTTTGGATACTTATGAGAGTTCTTTCACACCTTTGGTGGTAATAGAACTTGCTCAGGATGTCAAAGAAGAAACCAAAGAATGGCTAAAAAACAGAATTATTGCTAAAAAGAAAGATGGAGGTGAGTAACATGTCACATGCTCAATGACTAAAAGTGTATTTGCAAATGTGCTTTACAATTTTTATTGATGTTTTATTTGCTAATGTATATTTTCACTTTATTATCTACCTAGGAGTTGAAATGAGGCCTTAAATCAAGATTAAATTGTAAATTCCCTTTAGCCTGTAAGCAATATGAGTGGTTTTCTTCATAACTCTTATTAATATGCCTACTATAGTACTTAGTGCATAGTAGGAGTTTAATAAATGAATGAACAAGTATCTGTTGAGTGTTCTTTGTGTGTCAGTTATATTGCTAAGAAAACTCAGAGAAGTCTGTGCCTGCAAGGATGTTTGTCAGGATAGGGAGACTGAATGCTATTTCCCAAAAATTTTAAGTAAAAAAATAAGTTAGTGGAGAGCAGTCACAGAACAGTGCATGATACTTACACATGAATCATATATACACATACTGTAAAGAAAAAGGGAAGTGAGGATGAAACTTTGGCAGTGCTTTTTGGAATGGCAAGGGATGGCCTAAAGCACTTAGGTTTAGCCCTCTCTTGAACAGGGGTTAGGTGTGGGTGACAAGGTAGGGGGTGTTTTACATAAGCAAACATTTTATAAGGTACCAAAAATAGTACCTTAAACTGCACCAAGTACTGAACTAAACTTAAACTCTTTTTTTTAAAAGTAACTATAAATCAAAATGGATTTTTTTCAAAAGAGAATTTAAACATTTTTTTAAATAATTGTACCCAAAGGAAAGAAAAACAAAAGTATTTGCTTGCTGCAATTTGAGGTGTTTCACTGACTTGAATTCCTTCTTTAACCTCCAGTGATTTAAGAATATTTGTAGCATCTTAGAATGAAAGGCTCCAGTGTACTCCCAGCCTCCTTTCTGTTGGTGTGTGCTTTTGGGACACTTTGGGGACAGCATCTCTGCACTGTCTTTGTCTTCCAATAAAGGCAATGCATCTACTTTAGTATCTCCTTTTGTTGTCTTCTGGACTCCTATTAAAGTGATGATAAAAATAAAAGGACCTTTTAAAAAGGTATATTAATCTCTAGGATATATAAAGAACTCAAAAAACTTAACACCAAAAATACAAATAACCCAGTCAATAAATGGGCTAAGGAACTGAACAGACACTTCACAGAAGAAGAAATACAATTGATCAACAAATATATGAAAAAGTGTTCAACAATTCTAGCAATTAGAGAAATGCAAATTAAAACTACTCTAAGATTGCATCTCACTCCTATCAGAATGTCAATCTTTAAGAATACAGGCAACAATAAATGCTGGCAAGGATGTGAGGAGAACAGTACAGTCATTCATTGCTGGTGGGACTGCAAATTGGTGCAACCACTATGGAAAGCAGTATGGAGATTACTCAGAAAACTGGGAAGGGAACCACAATTTGACCCAGCTATCCTACTCCTTGGTTTATACCCAAAGGACTTAAAATCAGCATACTATAGTGATGCAGCCTCATCAATGTTTATAGCAGCTCAATTCACAACAGCTAAACAATGGAAGCAACCTAGATATCCCTCAATAGTTGAATGGATAAAGAAAAAGTGGTATATATACTCAATAGAATATTACTCAGCTTTAAAGAAGAGTGAAATTATGGCATTTGCCAGTAAATGATGGAGTTGGAGAATATCATGCTAAGTGAAATAAGCCAATCCCCAAAAAACAAAGGCCGAATGTTTTCTCTAATACGTAGAGACTAAGGAAGAATAGCCGTTACCTTAAATTAGGTAGAGGGAAGTGATAGGAGGAGAGGAGAGGGGATGTGCGAATAGGAAAGATAGTAGAATGAAACAGACATTACTACTGTATGTATATATGTGACTGCATGACCAATATGATTCTGCAGCATGTACACTCAGAAAAATGAGAAATTATATCCCATTTATGTATGGTATATCAAAGTGCATAAATGTATTCTACTGTTATCTGTAACTAATTAAAACAAATTTAAAAATTAAGAAAAAAAATAAAAGACTTAAGTCCACACTGACAAAGAAGAAAGAAGAAGATAAAACAATAACAGAATTGTAAAAGCTAGAAAATAATGGGATGAGTAACTGACTTCACAAAGTTGAAAAAGGTGGGACTTAACCTGGTAGGGGAGAAAATTTAGAAGCAATTTGGTTTATGCTACAGAACACTCCCTCAAAAAAAAAAAAAACCCTCAGGAATTAGGGATATCAGAGACTTGTGGACTGGAGGAGAAGAGTAGTACCAAGGAAAAAAGAGGATTGGTGATCTACTTAAGGAATATATCGCTGGATCCCTTTAGTTTTCTACCACACCAGCAGAAGACCTGGGATTCATTCTCTGGAGAAAGTCAGATGCTTGGTTTTTGACATGGGGGTTCTAGGCACAGTTGAGCAGAGATCCATACTTGAAAATAAGGTACTGAGGACCATTCCCCTTCTACCACCCACCATTCTCATATTTCACTCAGTTTCCAAAATACTAGAAGCCAGAGTCAGACCACCTAGGAAGCAGTCTTTCTCTGGAGAATCTCACCCATTTAAGACAAAATAACTGAAGGTGCCAAAATCAGGAGGTTGCCAATGGAAAATGACTTGGCCATTCCAGCTTGCATTAAAAGCCATCTCCGATAGGCTCTATCTAAGCACTCAGAACTTCTATTTAGCTTCTTAGAACTCCTTTCTCAAGCATATAAAAGAAAGATCACCAAACTTCTGAGGAAAATTGCTTATATGAAAGAGAAAGCTAAAGCTAAACAGACAGGTAAATGCAACAAATCATGTGAAGGAGAAAACCAAAGGAGAATAGAAATCTCAGTCATCAGAGTTATGAAAAGAAGTAACATCTATAAATCAAGAATAGGATTTCATAAAAATGGGGAAAAAAGCAACTCTTAAGAAGTGAAAATATGAAATCAAAGTTTAAAAATTCATTAAAATGGTTAGAAGATATTGTTGATTAAAAATATCCAAGAACAAAAAGGTATAGAATTAAAAATTATGGGAGGAGGTAAAAATAAAGACTGATCCAAGAGATACACATCTGAATAAAAGGAATTCTAGAAAAAGACCAGGGGGAAAAAAGAAGAAATCATCAGAAAAAAACTGGAGACTCCAAGTCTCAAAGGCCCATCTAGTGACCGGCACTAGATGGAAGTCGATGAAAATGGCATAGTCTTGGGAAGTTTCAGAACCCTGAAAAACAAGACTTCCAGAAAAAAGGAAATAGGCCAGATGTAAAGTATAAGACTTCTTAACAAAAACATTAGAAGGCAGTGGTGTCATTTCTTTATTCCTGAAAGAAAGGTTTTTGATCTAAAATTCTGTACCAACTAGTTGCCTAAAGGTGTAAGGGCAGAGTCAAGGAAGATTCTCTGAAAAGATGATGTTGACAGCGTATCTTTCATGTCAGTGAATCAAGGGGAGACAGATGATTGGCAGACAGTTTAGGGGAATGATTTAGATGTATAATAACTAAGCAAGTGATAAGACAGCAACTTTTAGGAAAATGGAAAGTGCAGGCAAAGTTCAGCCATAAATAACATGTAATCATAATATGTAAATAGTGACTATTGAGGAAAAGCGTAACATAACTGCATTGTGAGAATGGGGAAGTAGGAATGGTGAATGCACATGGTGAAGGTTGGGAAAAATGGGAGCTAAATCCTCATCTTGCTAGACTTAAAATGAAAAAAAAATCAAGAAATACCTCTCTAGGCAATATTATCTGGTGATACGAAAGCAAATAATAAACGAATCACCTGAACAATTTGAAGGGGACGGTAACTTGGGGCAGGGAGATGAGGACTATTGTCTTTCAAAATAAGACATTAACAAAGGATTCTTTGAACTTATTCCATTTCCTACCTCCTCAGTAGGAGGAGGGTAACTCACTGTGTCAGTTTGGGTCCTTTAAGAAAGAGATGCCACGATGGGATTTGAATACACCAGAGGTTTACTAAGGGAAAGATTTGAAAAAAAGATAAAGAGAATGGAACAGGAGTAGATCTGACACTTGTGAGAGAGGCAAGGGAGGAAGAGCCTGAAAGCACAGCACAATTCTGAAGTGTCAGCCAGGCTTTAGGTTTCCCTTTAAAGGAGAACCATGTTGAGCAGGAATGGCCTTGCTCCAGAGTCTCCTGTGTATTCAGCCAGTGGCTCCGAGCAGCCAGAAGCAGCATGGCTTGGTGTAAGGAATGGTGGCTAGCACCAGCTCCTCCAAGCAGATTCTCCTGGAGTAGGGCACCTGGTGGCTCCCATACTCACTACCCTGTTATCAAACTTTCTACCTTTGCATTGCGAGAAGAGAAAAATTAGCATTTTGGTGACTTTTTTTTTTTTTCTATTTTTCTTAATGTGAATGAGGTTAATGATCTTATATTTAAGAGCCATTTGTAATTTTTCTCTATAATTTGAATATACCTTTTATTAAAAATTTTCATACCTCTATTGTAAATTACCTAAATAATAGTGCCATAATACATTAATCTAAATATTAACTAATCTATTTGGTAAGTAAATTATATATTTTTTTGAAATTATAAATTTTAAAAATTATATAATTTTATTCATTATCCAATTATATGATTAATGTCTGTCAACTATTTCCACAGAACTCATAGTAAAGAAGTAAACAGTTGGCTGCAATGATATCACCTGTAGTCCCAGCTACTCAGAGGGTAGGGCCAGGAGCATCCCTTGAGCCCAAGAGTTCAAGGCCATCCTGGGCAACTTAGTGCTTACCCTGTCTCAAATTAAAAATAAATAAATAAATAAATAAATAAACGTACCTTGCAAAGTTTGATGTAGGTAAAAATAATTAGAAAAAAATTCCTTTTCTCTGTTATCTTTTAAGTAATAATTATATATACAATAATATTTTTAATGTTTTGGGAAAATAGTGATAATTTTGAAAAATTTTCTGGGTGTGGTTGTGCATGTTTTAATTCCAGGTACTTGGGAAGCTGAGGTAGGAGGATCACAAATTCAAGATAGTAAGACTCTGAATTAGGGGAAAAACGTATATTAAAACATTTATAGAAAAATCACTAAAAAGTTATATTGCTTGAATTCTTTAATATTTATCTTTTATAATATTTCTTATAGTCTAGTGTAGTTATATTACATTTATGACTTTTTTTGCTAATGTATGTTATTTAATTTTAATTTTCTTACATTTTAGTTCATTAGGCTTATATTAGGAAATTTTATCCTTTTACTCTGTATTTTTACTTAATAACTGTTTTATACTTAAAGCTAATTAACATTGGATTCTCATCTCAACTGCTCATTTGAATAAATGGCAGACCACTTACTGCTACATTTTCAGTTTTTACTTTAACACTTTATAAAGACTGAATATCCAAAACTTGTATTTTTTATTTCCTTGGAATATAGATTTAAATTGTTAATATAATTTCTTCTCCTTCTACCAGACTAGATATATACTCATTTAGAAGGTTTTCATTTTTGAAAATTGTAATGTTTGTTTCTTTCTAAGGTTGTGCTAATTTTGTTTTTGAAGGTGCCCAGTTGTTGTTTAGACCACTGTTAAATAAACATGAGACAGAAACACTGGAACATCACAATCTGTATCTTGTTGGTGCCTCCCAGATCAGACTGTTACTGGGGGCAGAAGCAGTGGGATTGGTAAAAGAGTGCAATGATAACACCATGAGAGCCTTCACATACGGAACGCGACAGAACTTCAAAGGTTTTGATGGTGAGCCCCACGATATTTTGTTTGTATCATAATCCTCTTATTGCAAAAAAGTTTTGATGAAAGGATTAGGAGGCTTTCTAGTAAAGGATCATATTAACATTGAATATTAGTGAATATTTTAGGCTTTGTGGGCCATGTTGTCTCTGCTGCACTTAATACTGCCATGGTAGAGCAGAGAAGAAGCTTAGACCCTTAAGTAAATGAAGGGATGAGGCTGTTTTCCAACAAAATTTTATTTGTAAAACCAGGTGGCAGACTAGTTTGACTCATAGATCATACTTTACCACCTCTAGAATAGAGAACACCCTGGAATAGAAGGACATATGTAACTTTTTTACAGTATCCTATACTAATGTTCATAGTGATGAATATCCATGATACAGAAAAATACTGTAAGAAACACCATAGTGGTTCTGTATCTTTAAAACATCATTTCCTGAAGTTTTTGGCTCCTACTGAATATGGTAGGGTAAGTGATTATGTCCTGGCCTTCCGGAGGAAAGGGAATATTTTCTGGAAAGCAGCAGGAAGTCAGAGTAGCTTTATCAGGAACAGTGTTTGGCTTCAGAATCAAGCTGACCCCTTCAGAGCTTTCAGAGTTAGAAGATGTGATTAGACTTCTTCAGACCAATTCACTCTGGATTTTTATTCCTTAGTGACTTAATGAGCCAGGTGAAATTTACCTCATTTAAGAAGAGTCACCTGTCAAAAGGAACTCTGTTTTCTTATCAGACTTGGTTCTCTCTTTCACATTTGCCTCCAGAACGGAGTCTTGAGAGTTTGAAAGAGGAGGTTTTCCCATTTGGGAGTCTCTGGTAAAAAATACTGTTAGAATTCAAGAATATATTGCCTCCCACTGAGATCAAGCAAGTGTATGCTGTTTGAATGTTTGTAACATACTACATAATAACTATTAAAATGATTGAAGAATAGTAGTGTGAGAAAGCATGGCCAAATGTTTTTATTCTTATGAAATATCTAAGAAGCTTTATGTTCTGTTTAATTTACCAATTTCATACTTTGGTTACTCTTTATGTTAATTGTTATTGCTTATATCATTAAAATATAAAGTAATTGAGATATTGCTTAACTTTACTTTGTTACTGAGAAAACATATATTTTTGTTTTATTTTATTTTAGATAACAATGATGATTTCCTCACAATGGCAGAATGTCAATTCATTATCAAACATGAACTTGAAAATCTTAGAGCTAGAGATGAAAAAATGATCCCTGGCTACCCCCAAGCAAAGTTGTACCCAGGAAAGTCATTATGTAAGTCATTATAGCAACCAGTTTTGTGAATACACATTCTGATGAAATTATTTTATTGGCTACATATTTTTGACAGATTTTCCTTATAGATTGCATCTTTTATAGTCATCAAGTATTAGTCTTCATCTTGTTTACTGTTTTGTTAAGGTTGCTGTGTTCAACTTTTTTCTTGTAGTTCTTGCTTTATTTAAGTTTGCATGTGCTGGGATCTTTTTACCCATCTTTTTTTAGTCCCTCTCAAGGTTGTTTTAGGTGGATCTCTCATATTAGGATATAGTTGGATTTTGCTTGCATTCTGACCTGAGGACTTTTTTTTTTTTTTTCTTTTAACCAAATGATTTTTTAATTTGTTTTTGTGGTCTTGGTGGTCAAATCCAGGGCCTCATGCATGCTAGGCAAGCGCTCTACCACTGAGCTACACTACACCCTTATACTACTTAAGTAAATGACCTGTTTTGTGTAGAGATATCTTATTCAGTATTATGTTGTCTGTTGAAATTGCTTATTTCTGTGCTTAAAAAAATATTTTGCTATCTGGGGTGTGTCATCTTTTCTCACATTTCAATGGAAAAGGCTAAGAAATACATTTGTTTTCAAATAATGAATTTATATTAATATACTCAATTCAAATTTAACATTATGGAATTTTACTTATTTTCTTTGATTTTATATTTGTATTTCTTTTCACTTTGAAAATCTTGATTCTTAATAACATTACTATAATTACTAATTTACTTTATCTTACGTTTTACATAAAATAACTTGTAAAATCATGATAATTTCAACATTAACAATACCAGTGAGTAAAGTTTAAGATTTGTTTCTGTCTTTCTTTGTTCTTCTACTGTCTCTAGTTAAAATCTAATCTGTTTTTTTTTTTTAAACTAAAGGTTTGGTAGAATTCCTTTAAGAAATCATCTGGTTTGATGTTTGTTCATGGGTTAGGGTTTGAACAGTTTTCTCTGAATCATTTGTAGAAGGGTGTATTTTGACTTTCCATTGCTCCTGGGGTCAATTTGGATAAATTCTATTTTCTTAGAAAAGTTTTTATTTTCTGTAGGCTTCTGCTATGTTTCATTTCTACCTTTTATTTGTGGTTTTTCTTTTTCCTTTTAGTGTTTGTGGTTTCCTTATAATATTTTTTCAGAGCTCTATGCTATTTTCTTTGTGATTATTAGTTATTTTTTAATGAATCCCTGTTCTTCACAGACTGGTGGCTGTCTTTTTGATTTTGAAGGGAAGTGTGTATTTTGGAGAGAGGGGTGACTGGAGGTCTCTATGGGGGAACTGTCAAAATGGGAAGCTTAGCTCTGCCTAGCAATGCATTCTTGAGTCATCTGGGGCTCTGCAGAGAGCCCCTGTGGAGTCCTGTTCTTGCAGAGTTCTTTGATTGGGTTTGGCCTTTAGGCCTATTTTGGCCTGACCACAGCTCCAGACTTAGTCATTCTTCATCCTGGGTTCTAGCGGGCAGTTCCTTCTTCCAATATGCCTTTTTTCCTCTCTAGCTTCACCTTGTCTAGCTGTGGGGCAGACATGCTCCAGGGGTTCACCGTGCATCCTCATGTGCCTGCATGCTGGCCAGGGGGACAGCTGTCCCACAGTGTCTAGGAGAACTCTGCTCTTTGCCTGCTTGGCCCAGGTTTGCAGAGGTTTGCCTTAGCTTACCCTGAGCTATTTTCAAGGCTTTTTATAGTAGTTTAGAATTTGAGTTTTAAGTTTATTTTTCTATATTTTTGTCAAAGATAGGGGTTTCTATTTCGTGTTTCTTTTTTTTTTTTTTTTTCTTTCTATTTTTAGTTCGGTATCATGAACAAAAATGGGGCAGTGGTGTCTTTCTGCTACTCTTAGTAACCAGGAATTCTACATTCTGTATTTAAGTAGTTATTTGGTACTAAGATTTTTAATCTTCCTTAATCTCTTGGTGGATGGACATGTTTTCAGACACAGCTGGGTACTGCATGAAATAAAACCCAAGCCAATTGAGACACTGTCCTGATTGTTAATGTAAACATCCTTCTTGTTTGTCCACATTGGTCAGACTGTCCTATGGAAATCATGGTTTCCACACCTGAGTTTCTACACATCTTTTTGGGTAAAGCTGGGATAGAGAAAAGTATAAGTGTCCTTTTTTATCAAATGATACAATGGATCATCTAGTTTCCAAATGCTCCTAGCTGCTTGAAAGAGAAAAATTTTCTGCTGAATGAAAACCCTGAAAGAACTACTTGAATGGATTTCTCTTGGGTGTATGGGCTGGCACCCTGAAGCCATAACAGAAATAACTTTCTTGCTGGCCGGATGAGCCTTTCGTGAACAAGGATCCTTCCTTCCTCTTTCCCTTTCTTCTGTGTCTTTCTTTTTTGGTCCTAAATATAAAAGCAATAAAGTAATCTCAGTCATGGTCATTGGAAAGGTTTTTTTATACCAGCTGACATAAAAATCCTATTTTAGTTGTCAAGTCGACATTTAAAAATTCTGCATTACTCTCTTTCTTTATGTCTTTGGAAATGTGATCTTTAAAATGCTATGTTGTCTTTTATACTATTTAAATTTATATCATATTTAGTTGAAGAAGAGGAGGTATATGCATAATTGTAAACTGTGACTATTTTCAGAACTGATAAACTTAGAGTAAGTTAAACCCTAGATTTTTAGTAGGTTACTCCACAGTGGAAAGGTAGGTCCCCTTTAAGCTTTGTGAGAGCTGCTGCTTTCTTGGGTAGCCTCTTCTCTGGGGAGGAGAGACTTCATCTTGCTCAGTGTGAAGCCTATTAGTACTGTGAGAGGTAGCCAAGGCTCTCACGGAAAATACTTCATATCCTAGGTTGACACACAATGATTATCAATTTGCTTGCTGCTTACTGTAATACTGGGTTTTGATAGAAAGCTTTCATTAAGCAGATAGAAATTGTGTCATTGGAAACATGATTTTGAGGCATTTTGGTGGTGCTCTGAGATGCGCACATGAGGGCCATTCATCATTCCATCAAATGGCCAGCAACGTGGAAAACAGAATGCTGTTTCCATGTATGTCTTGGTGGTCAAGTGGTGATCTTGACAGCTGTCCATTGCTTGCTTCTCTACGTGCTAATATCTTTTCATGCCTCAGACTCTGCTTCTCCTACTGCTTCTTAACAGAAACAGGGGTCTGTGTAGGTATACATGCATGTGCCTGGGCGGATGACCTAAGGAAAGATTTTCTTTAGAAAGAGGAGTTAAGGGACCCAAGAACTGCCCACATATTAGCTGTATCTTAAAGAATGTTATCTAGTTTAGGTTACAGTTTTGTCTCAAAACGTCTTTCAGATGATTAGCACATTTTGATTGATGAGAGCTGCTATGGTTTAGATATGGTTTGAGTTTGTTCCCAAAAGTTTCATGTTGTGGAGGGTTGGTCTGCTATGTGGCAACATAGGAGGTGATAAAACCTTTAAGAGGTGGTCCCTGGTGGAAGACTTAAGATCATTGGGGACATGATCTGGCTTCCTCTTTGTAGATGTGATCTTGCCCTATTGAATGTGCTCCTGCTCTCTGCTGTGAGGTTCTCACCAGAGCCGAGCTGATGCTGGTGCCAGAATTGTGAGCTGAAAAAAGGCCCTGTTAGTAGAAAGTTAGCCTGCCTCGGGTATTTTGTTACAGTAACAGAAAAATGGACCTAATATGATCTGACACATTTCCTATTATGTCTTTGATATGATTTGGTTTTTTAAATTATTTTTATTGGTGAATTATAAGTATATATAATAGTGGGATTCATTATTCCATATTCATTCATGCACATAATTTGATCACTCTCATTCTCTGGTACCTTCCCTTGCCCTTCCTTTCTCCCTCCCCTGACCTACTCGCTCTATTTTACTGATCTCCCTTCTGTCATTATCATTCTTATTTTTAATTTGTGATTATAATTATATGTATGTATGTGTGTGTGTGTGTGTATATACACACACATACATATATATAATTATAATACATATATATATGATTCATCACAGTGTGTACACAGATATAGCATAATTCATGAGATCATTTTTTATTCCTTTTCTCTCTTTCTCTCTCTCTAGCTTCCACAAATGAGATAAAACATTTGACCCTCAACTTTCTAAGTCTAGCTTATTTCATTTAGCATGATGTTTTCCAGTTCCATCCATTTACTAACAAATGCCATAATTTTATTCCTCTTTGTGGCTGAATAAAACTCCATTTTGTATATATGCCACATTTTCTTTATCTGTCCATCTCTTGGTGGACATCTAGGCTGATTTTATAACTTGGCTCTTGTGAGTTGCATTGCTATGAACATTTGTATGTGTGTATCACTATGTATGCTGATTTTAGTTCTCTTGGATAAATACCATGGAGTGGGATACCTGGATCATGTGGTGGTTCCACACTTTTAGTCTTTTGATAATCTCCCTTAGATTAGATCTCAATTTTTTTTTTTGCTGATTTCTTACTGGTTATCATAGTTAGAACCCAGTACTTACAGGAGATCCTTCAGCAATCTTGAAGGAAGGAATCTGGTTTAAGTGGTTGCTATCTTTAAATAGGCCCAGGTGGTATCATATTTTCCTTTCAAGGTAATGCTCCTTCCTAGTAATTACATTCTTAGCTGCCCTGAAAAGGTTGAAGGATTAAAAACAAACAAACAAACAAACAAAAAAAAAACACCAAGAAAACCTATTTTTAGAAGCTGAAACCAGAACCATGCTTTGGCAATGATGGTGAAAAGAAGACCAGTAATTTAGGCCTTGCAGCTTTATATTCTCTCAGAGTGCTCAGTTCACAGTCCTATTTTTAGAAACATAGAAACTGGTTTTTATGCCTGCCTGGAAAATATTCTGTAGTAGAGTGGAGTCATCTTTTATAAAAGAACTTGGAAATAGTAAAAATAATAATTTAGATGCCATTAAGTCAATTCAAAGTTAAAATACTTTGTGTAGTAATTGGAAAGGATGGTGATAAGAAAATCTGCTATAACCTGTGCATCCCCAAATAAAGGATGAGAATCAGGTTGGTTGTGACTTAAACTCTTCCTAGCTGAAAAACATCCACGGAAACACTTTAGGATAAAAATGTTTTAAAAATGGATTTGACAGCACGGGAGGCCAATGTAACTTAGCCCATATGTCTTTTTACCCTAGCTGCTGATATTTTGAGGATATACCCTTTTCAGTCACTAAGAAGGAGGATTTTATCACAACCCTAGTTTTTAAAGTTTTTCTCCTCTGTATAACTTACTTATAAGCTATAATTGTAAAAAGAAACATACATTATGAATCATTTTTTTCAAATCCAAAGTTTCCCCCATTGTTAGTATCAGGTATCTCCTCTTTTTAATGTTTTTCTTTTTTCATTTCTAAGGAGTTAAGTCTACTTTTAAATTACTCTGAAGATTTTTAAAAGATTTTTTTCCCTTTTTAAAATTTTTTTTCCTTAGTGGTCCTCACTGAGGGGGTCTCATGCCTGGGTATTCTCATCCTTGTCTTTGGTGGCAGATAGATAGGAATGAAGGGAGGCATCCATTGGAAGAGGTGAGCTGATAAACCTTCAAGAGCTCCAACCTCATCCATGGATAAAAAATGGCAAAACATTCTTTTTTTAATGCAAATTCCATCTCATAAGCAACCATGTTCCTTAACAGGAAAATATACTATAAATTCATATGGCAAATATTCCATGTCCCCCGATATGGCAAAAGGCTTTACATCCAAGTCCTCTGTTTCTACTGACAGCCCTTCTTCCTGAGGCCCTGAAGGTCCCTTCCCACCCTTTTGAGTCACTGTGAGTAATTAGGATAGAAGAGAGATCAATTAATATTTCTAGGAGATGCTGTCTTTGGTTAAGTTCATTTGTCTTTTTCAGATATGTGCACAAGTGTCAAAACCATACTAGAAAAATGACTGCTTATAGTAGGAAATCATTATTTTGATTTTGATATTTTCTGTCTGTGGGTATGTCTTTGCAATTAGGTTAGAAAATATAAAAATGATGGAAAATGCTTAGTCTCAACAAGAATGAAAGGAACTGAACATTTCCCTGCCTTCACAAATAGTAGAAGGATAAATTGTTAAAAAAATTTTTAGGGGTAATTTGTAATGTGTGTACAAATTTAAAATATATGTGCCCTTGGACCTAGCAATTCCACTTCTAAGTGCATATAATAAGGAGAGAGTAAACAGATGGGAAAAAGTATTTGTGCCAGAATTTTAGCATTATTCACAATAATAAAAAAAGGAAAACAAGTATTTGTCAATAGAGGATTAGTTGTTGATAGCATTTCATACAAGGAAATATTGTGACACTGTTAAAGAACATTTCATGTTCTATTGACATTGAAAAATATTACACATAATTACATGAGAAAAGAGGACAGAGCAATGTGACATATAAGATGATTTCATTTTTTGTTATTAAAGTATAAAGAATATATACTTTGAAGTCTGGTTATAAGTTAAGTTGCTATTTATAGTAACTATTTTCAGGAGAGGGAGAGAAAAACAGGATCCTCTCATTCTAATTTATACATTTTTATGGTTTAGAATTTTACATGAACTTTCTTTCACCAAGAAAATAGTAAAGTGATTTTACATTCTGAAAAATGAAAGAATGTACGCGTGTGGAGCAGGCAATGTGACCTCCACCTGTGTGTACTGCTCCTCTCGTGGGTGTGTCCTTGCAGTGTTTGCTGACAAGTACGTGATCTTCTCCATAAGCCATCTCCAATTTATTTTATGCGGTTTTTGCGCCTCTTCCTCTAACAGTGAGAAGATTGCTCACATCTGGCATCGTGATTCAGGTGTTTCCACTACATGACCCTGAAGCCCTGAAGAAGCTTGAGGATACCTGGTACACTCGGTTTACTTTGAAGTATCAACCCATAGGTAGGTGCCAATACCTGTCTTTTACAGAAGAAGAGACCTGTAAAGAAATGTCACCATCCGGCAGTGGAGTCATCTCCCTGGGGAAGATAATTTAGTGCTCTGCTAGGCAGAAGATGCAGGATGGACCTATTCCGCATATTGATTGGGGCATGAGGGCATGAAATGACCCCCACTTCACTTTAAAAAATGTATAATTTACTTGCAGTGATTAAAAAGGAGTCTTTGGTGGTCTTTGGTAGTCTTTACTTAAGTTCTTTTTTCCCTTCCATTACAGACAGTATTCGTGGCTACTTTGGAGAAACGATTGCTCTTTACTTTGGATTTTTGGAGTATTTTACTTTTGCCTTAATCCCCATGGCTGTCATTGGGTTACCTTACTACCTGTTTGCGTGGGAAGACTATGACAAGTATGTGATCTTCGCCTCGTTCAACCTGATCTGGTCCACAGTGATCCTGGAGGTGTGGAAGCGTGGCTGTGCCAACATGACCTATCGGTGGGGGACATTGCTGATGAAGAGACAGTTTGAGGAGCCCCGACCAGGGTTTCATGGGGTCTTGGGTATCAATTCTGTCACCGGTCGGGAGGAGCCTGTCTACTCCAGCTTTAAGAGACAGCTGCGCATTTACCTGGTCTCGCTGCCTTTTGTATGCCTCTGTCTCTATTTCTCTCTGTATGTCATGATGATTTACTTCGACATGGAAGTCTGGGCCTTGAGTCTACACGAGGATAGTGGGTCCGAGTGGACAAATATCTTGTTATATGTGCCCAGCATCATCTATGCCATCATAATTGAGATCATGAACCGCCTCTATCGATATGCTGCTGAGTTTTTAACTTCATGGGGTAAGCCTTGATTTTTTTGTATTCACGTCTTATTTTGCCTATAAGAAATGTTTCTTAGGTTCTAGGACTACAGAACTGCCACCATGCAGAGGAGATGGATGTTCTCGTTTGTTATAGAGACATGAGGAAAAATTCATCACCTCTGTGAGCTCTGATGATCTTTGTGTTAGGTTTATCACAGCTTTCATTTATTGAGTGTTACTATGTTCTGGATGTCCAGTAAGCACTTTATCCACAGTATCTTATTTTCCCCTCCTCAGGGCACTTTGAAATAGAAGTCATTTCACCATTTTGTGGATAAAAGATATTGAAAAACTTAACAAGATTTTAACAATAAACTGCAGAACCAGGCTAATCCACACCTATCTGTCTTAAACCTGTGCTCGTAATACTGTAACAGTGTGTTTCATGCTGAAGGTAAAATAAATTAAAATTATCTTCATGATCCTAGGGCTAGTATCCTAAAATTGACTTGTCTAGTTCATTTGGGCACTGAGGACTGCTATCAGCAGAGGTGGTTCTTTATGCATCTCTCTGTAGAAATGAGGAACTTGGTTATAGTTTAAAAATGGTCTGAATTCACTCATTAATTATTTATTCAAACAAATACATAAATATGCTATATTATAGCTTAGGAAGAAGTCTAGGCCTTAAATTCATGGATCATAAAGATGTTTTAAATTATTTTAATTAGTGATATAACAATAGAAGCAACTATGTGTTGAGGGCTTCCTTTTTGCTGGTTCTGGTCTGAGGCTGCATGTTATTTCTGATTCTGACTCCAAACCCGGGAGGAGGGTGGTCTACCTTGTGTTGTAGGCGAGGAGGCTGAGTGGCAGGAAGCTAAGTAGCTGGCCCAAGGTGAGGCCATGGCTGAGCAGCTGAATTGCTGTTTTGATCCTGGATGATCCCCTGCCTCTGTGCAGGATGACACTCTCCTCAGAGTATTCCTTTTTGTTCTTTTGTTAGGCTATTTTGGGATCTGTACAATGTACCATGTTTAAGCAAGGATGGACAGTTGAATTTCCATCTCTTCAAGTTACTCCCTGTAAGTCACCTGTCCAGAAAACTATAATGTCCTCCTCTTAGTGGTTATGATCAGTTTTGCCACTTATCCAGGACCTTCTTTTAGGCAGTCATTTATAAGATCATTTGCCGATGCTTCCCAAATTTCTTTTTAGCATTAATATTTAAAAAAATTCAGACCACATGATATTGCAGACCCATGAGGAATGTGTCCTTGCTTGGTGTTCTTGGTGGCAAGGAATGACCATGACCAGAAGCCTGGCATATTTAGTGACTGAGGATCTGTGATCATATGTCTCTGTTCTGAGCAAAAGTCCCATTTTACCTCACGTCACTGCACCCATGTTTTTTTCTTATCTGAGAGAAATTATCTTTCCTTTTTAATATTTTAGAGAATCACAGATTGGAATCTGCATACCAGAATCATCTAGTTCTGAAAGTTTTGGTGGTAAGTAGAGTTTTTATGTACAAGTCCATCTGAATTTTGAAACTAATGGATACTACTTGGTGTTTAGGATTACAAATATGAAGAGTGACTTCTAATTTAAGATAAGTTAGCCTGTTTTGTATAAACAGGCAAGAGGTGATTAATAAGCATGTGTACTTTTATGTTCAGTGACCTTATTACAAATGTGTATGTGGTGTGAGACTTTACAATATAGAGATTAGTAACGTAGCCCATTTCCAGTTATTAAATAAAAAAGGAACCACTTTCTAGACAAGTTTGTATTTAGTATCCTCTTTGAATGTTTTTGCTATTTGGTAATCCTCTCAGATACCTGCAGTCTGAATAGTGATGAAACCCTAAATTATTTTTAAAATTTTGGTAAAGAAATTTCCAAAGTCCAAGAGGTTTCCAGCATGTTTTGATGGATGGGAGGAAAAAAATGGAGAGAAAGTATTGTACGATGTGCTTGCTGTTTATGTAAACACTCACCCATTACATCTCTTTCCATCATTATTATAAGTCATAAAGAAGTCCCACCTTGAAAGCACCTCACTAGTCAGAGGGTTACCCCATCATCTGTGTCATAATGTAAGAATCCCTGAATTTGTTGCTGGAATGGCTCAAACACAGTCCACATACTTAACACTTCAAACTAGGGTCTTCGTTATAGCCATAGAATCATCCTAAGAAGTTTGCCTGTCTGGTTTTTCAGTCCTTAAAAGATCAGAAATCACCATTAGGAGAGTTCCAGAAGTAGGTAAACTTAGGCAAGAGCAGTTAAGGAAATAGAAGACCTGTCATAGATAAAAATTCAGTAATTTGGCCATTAAAACAAGAGCAAGTGACCTTAGCATCTTACAAAATCTCTAAAGGCCTGATTCACATTATGAAATAATGGATATTTAAAATGTTGGTGAATCCAAAGGAAGTTGCATAATAAAGCAGAGGACCTCATATTACGTTGTTTTAGTTAGCTTTTTCATCACTGTGGCCAAAAGACCTGATAAGAACTTAGAGGAGGAAAAGTTTATTTTGGGTCATGGTTTCAGAGGTCTCAGTCCATGGTCAGCTAACTCCATTGCTCTGGACCTGAGTGAGGCAGCACATCATGGCAGAAGAGCATGGAACAGGAAAACAGCTCAGGACATGACAAAAAGAAGCAGAGAGCTCAGCTCACCAGGGACAGTTTATAAACACCAGAGTCACACCCCCAGTGACCTGCTTCCTGCTGTCACACCTTACCTACCTACAGTTACCACCCAGTTAATCCACATTTGTGGATTAATCCACTGATTAGGTCATTCCTCTCATAATTGAATTATTTCACCTTTGAAAATTCTTGCATTGTTTCACACATGAGCTTTTGGGGAACACTCATATCTAAACTATAACATCCATTAAGAAGTTCACTTCAAAAGACCACAAGGGAGCTTTTGCTCGCAGAGCTGAAAGCATGCATCTTTCTTAAAAAATTCAGTTATGTATAAGACTTTGTTATCTCTGGCAATGCCGGATACGATGCCAAGTGGTTGCTCTGTAAAGATCCACACGTTTGAACCAGTTCCTCCTGCATTGTGTTTGTTACTCTCTCCCTTTCCCTGTAACTTTATAGAAATAGTGTTTGTCAGTCTTTCAGGCTTTGCTGTTCAACTTCCATTCTGACTTAGCATCCCTGTGCTGTGGCCATATTGATCTCACTGCTCATCATCTGGACAGTGTCCCAGTCCTAACTAGGTGCTCACTCTTATACACATAGCAGCCTCTTCCTCAGGAGGCGATGCTGTGCCACAGAGAGTAGGCAATTGGAGACTGGGAGGCAGAACCCTAAGTGCAGGATGGCGACAGGTTCTTGAGCCAGGGAACCACTTGAAGGAATGGGACTTTTTGTGGCAGAATCTCCTGGCTGGTGCCCCTAGCCCCAGGCTGCCACTGTGCCTGGCAGGGCAGTGAAACTCATGCCTCTGCTGACAAAGATGCTTCCCAACTGGGCTGGTTGTTTTGACTGGTGCTAGTGCCGCCTGGCTACCCTGGTGTTTCCTGGAGGAAGGGAATCTTAGGCCCTTGAGCAGAAAGAGGCATTGGTATTTGTCCCTTGTTGTGATAGGCCCCCTTGCCAGAGCCACACAGCTTGCTCTGTTGTCTCCTGTGTGACTTAAGGTCTGTGGGCATGAAGAAGTTTCCAAGGTGGGGCTGCTTGTTGCTATGAAGTCTTTCTTGCCATGTTGCCTGCCTTCCATGGCATCTCTCTATGGGACAGGGAATCTTGGGCACTGCAGGGAAGAAGGGTACTTCCCCTGCAGCTTACTGCTTGTGGGGCCTGACTGAAACCCCCATGCCCATTCCTCTGGGCTTGCTGGTATGGATGGGACTCCTATTTGAATAGGGAGCAGTGAACCAAGCTGGTCTACCCAGTTCCTGGGATGGGGTTGCTGGGCCTTGGTTTTCCCTTGAGTGGGGACAACTTAAACCCCATTAAATCCAACGTTTTCAATTCTGCAAATATTTCAACAAAACTGGCACAAATGTGTTCGAATAGGTTGGATTAATCTGGAGCTTTATATATATATATATATATATATATATGTGTGTGTGTGTGTGTGTGTGTGTATAATGTTTGTTATTATTGTATAATCAGATACTTACATGATATGTATGTTATATAGCATATAATTATATTTATAATTGCACTCAAGTTTTTACAGGTGTTCTACACGTCTGGGATGATGGGGTAAAATGGATTAGGATGCCGATGCTGTGCTGTTCCTCTGGTCCTGGGGTCCCCAACAGTTTACTTCTTCCTAGTGCCTTTCAGAGCTCTCCTTTGGTTTCCTCTCCCGTTATCCAGAGTTGATAGTGGTATTTAGTAAGAAGGCACAGGGAGGTACAGTTCTGTGCCTTGTTATCTGGAACAGAAGTTCCTCATTGTGTTTTTTAATGCTGTATTTAGGATTATAATAAGGTACTGCAAAACAGTATTTAACATTGTTATATTTTTTTGGCAGTTCAACTTTCTAAATTGCTTCGCCTCACTCTTCTACATTGCTTTTGTCCTAAGGGATATGAAGCTTTTGCGCCAGGTCAGTGTGCATAACAGAAAAGAATCTGTTTTTTCAGGTCTTGGTTGGTTTCCTATATTCAGGTAATTGTCTTCAGATTATTTTTATAAATAAAATCTTTTTCAATTTTGTATATTTCTAAGACCAATTCTAAATATGAAAAACATGAGCATGCGTGCCCTGTGTATCATTTTAAACTGATGAGAAATTAACCAATTTGCAAAATTAACCATAAAGGGCAATAAAATCAATTATGTGGTTCACTTCAAAGCTTGTTAAACCAGTCCCAACAGCCAAATGTATTCATTAATTGAACTTCTGGGGTGTTTTAGGCAGGGGAGATTGGTATAACCTTAACAGGTCTTTTTTTTTTTTTTTTTTTTTTTACCTTAACAGGTCTTGTAAATTTTATTTTTAAGTTGATAAGTTGTTGAACTTTACAGATCAGTGGATCCTGTGCTGTGCTCTTTCTTTACTGAAATGTTTGGGAAAGTCCCACATTTATTTTGGCATCTTGTCATTTCTGGATCATGTTTTTAGTAGTTTTTAGTAGTGACTAAAAACTTGATTGCAAATTATGAATTTCTAAATTCTCATTTTGTACTTGAGCCAGTTATCGGTAAAGGGCCATTTCTTCCTGGTTCTAATATTCTGAAATGGTTTGTGAGCAGTGTCTGAAATCCTAGGATTCTTAATACTTACATGAAAGATTGGGATAATTTCCTCCGAAATTAAAAAATTTGTATAATCAGAGAAATTACAAGATTTTATAGTTGGGTGCTAATGGCTTGCATAAATGTTGTTGCTCTTATCAACTATACTAGATACATTGCTACCTTTTAAAATTATTTTTGCAAATTGGGAAAGTTAAAAATAATGTATTTGGATTTGATTAGCTGAATGTATGGACCTTCTCTGACCCCACATAGTGGTGTATTATTAAGGTATGACTTCTTATTTCTTACCTTTAGAGAGTCTCCTTTAGTTATCAGAGGGGAATGAAGGAGGACTCTTTAAAAATCAGAAGTGTAGTGCCAGCACAGGTGATGTCAGATGGAAACATTTCCACCTGGGGAAGGTGGAAATTGGTCCATCATCTCTGGAAACCACTAAGGTAGCTTCCCCAAGAACCTCAGCTCATTCCTAGTACATCATCAGAGATGTGATCAAGACTCACAGATGTGGGATATCCTATGAGAGCTTTTATAATAAGAACAATTGGAATTAAATTTAATTCAGCAGCAGTGTATGAGCTAAGTAAAAACATTTTTAGTGATATGGGAAAAATGCTTTCAATATATTGAGAAAAGGAATATAAAAAAGCATGTATGTATAGGATGATTGTAGTTTAATTGTACACATGATTGGGAAAACTACCTCAAGTTGTGGTAGCAGTTCTGTCATGGTTATGGAATTATGAGTAGCTTTTTGTTTCTTCTATTTTCTACTGCAAGGTGAGGATTTGCTAATTTTATAATTCAATTTTTTTTAAAAAAGTTTTTTTTTCAAAGTTGTCAACATCATTTAGATTTTTATGTTGTGGTTAGGATGAGATGACAAAGAACACAGTTTCAGGTTACTACATTTTCCTATTGACTCAATTGGCTTATTTCTTATCATCTTATTTGTATTTTAATCTAAGTCTTTTCTGTGACAACTGTAAATCAGAAACACTTCTCTAACACATAGCTTGTCTAATATTAGTTTTTATAACATAATAGTATAATTTTAAGGCCTCATTTTATTTATTACATAATTATATGCATATTATAGTTTTATTAATCTACCTTGCCATGACTTATGTTCTTCTCTTTAGAGCTTGGCCACACTTCTGATTACTTCCCAGCTCCTTAACCAAATAGTGGAATCTCTTCTTCCTTATTGGCTCCAAAGGAAGCATGGTGTGCAGGTGAAGAGAAGGGTGCAGGCTTTAAAGGCAGACATTGATGTTGCATTATATGAACAAGTCATCCTGGAAAAGGAAATGGGAACCTATATGGTAAGTTGGATTATTGCTGAATTAAACATTACTGGAAGTGGATAATAGTCATGCCTGTCGTACACTCATTGTCTCAGGTGACACTATTTTATAAGTGCTTCCAGCCAGTTTCCTCTCTGAACCACTTTAAAGTTGAAAAGATGGGGTCAGGGTTATAGCTCAGTGGTAGTGCACTTGCATAGCATGCAGAAAGCCCAGGATTTGATCCCTACCCCCCACCCCCCGACAGTGCATTAAAATGCTGCCATCTTGGATCAAAAGTTATGCCCAATAACACCAAAGGGCAAGTTTAGGAAATTACTTGACAGTTTTGCAGAACCAGGAGGTGAGAATAGTTGCTCCAAACATGACAGAGCAAGGGAGAAGTGACTGCCCAGAGAAGCAACAGCATTGCTCACTCTTGGCATTTCAAACTCATAGAAAATTATCACTCAAGCAAAAGATTGAGGACCACTGCTGAAAATGGAATGCCAATGCGAAGATTAATTTTTAGTTTAAATTAGTGGTGTTGTAGATATAAATCAGTTCCTTTCAGACAATTTATTTTTAGGAACTATAAGAAAATTAGTAGAGATTTAGTTGCTTATAATATTTGAAAAGTCTAGCTCATAAAAATCTAGCCATGTATGATAAACTTTTATTGTGCTCCACCCGTGTTCACTGTCTGTATTTGGTGGGGTGGGATTTGGGGATTACATTTCTTTCAGGGCTCTTTTTCATGCATTCTGTGCCTTCCTTTTGGACATGGTAAAAGATCTATTTCTTGGTGAAATAGGTCCCTCGGTAGTTCACTCAGTGAGGGTCAATTTTGTTAGACATCCATAGTTTCATTTTTTTGTGGAGAATAAGTTCATCTTTTGATTACTGAGTTCCTTAGCTGGCTTTCGTAGTTTTTCTAATATGACAAAGAATTTTGGTTTTTATGTTCATCTTCAGTAAGAGTTCTCCCTCTTCTCTCTGCTCACTTCTCCCTGCCTTATTTATTGCAGCTGTTCCCTGGGGCTTCCACCCCTGGTTTGCTGGGGATTCTCTATTTCAGGTCATGGAGCCAGTAGGTAGCCGTCCACACAAACTGTAGTTCCTGGCTGCAGTTGTAACTTTTTGCAGCCTCCCTTTCAAGATGGGTGGGGGTTGACTTTCCGCCTGGTTCCAGTTAAATTCCAAGGAAGGGTGCTCTCTGTTCTCAGTTCTCCTGCCTGACAGGAAGCAGATCTGAGCCACCTCGGCCTGCCTGTGGAGTTGGAGCCTGGCCATGTTCTGCCTTCCCATCTTGCTTTTATTCCATTTCTTACGTATGCACCTGTTTTTTTCTTGTTTCTGACTGGGAATATGTCTTTTGATTAAAATATCTATATACACAGTTGCATTTTCTATCATTTCTGTGTTTAGGGGAGAAGATATAAAGTATAAATACACAGCACAACTAGAATGACAGTGCCACGTGTGTTTATATGTGAACGGCAGAGAACATGCACACAGAGGAGGAGTTAGAGATGGGGAGCTCGTGGATACAGTGGAGCTGCCCTTTCTGAATGCCCATCTGCTGTGGGTTAAAACCCAGTCTCAGTTAAGTCACATTATGTCAGGATCCTCTTCTTGCTTGTGCAAGGAGTAGTTTTTTGGGGGGAGCCAGATTTGTTTTTCTTCCTTCATGCTGTTCCAGAAACTAACCCAGCAGTCTCTCCATCATGCTCATCATTCACCCTCCCTGCCCTGGAGAGGCCACATTTTCCCAGCCTTCACCAGCTGCTCCTGGCTCTCCTTCCTTCCTCTTGGTGCCTGCCCCAATCCTCAGCAGCTTTCCTATTTTAAACTAAGCAAGCCCTTCACCTCCTGTGTGGTTTGTCCTGTCTCTTTCTTGTCCCTCACAATTTCTTGAGATAAAGTCTCCATATTATTGTCAGTGTCCTAATTTTCTTCCTATAATCCGTTAGAATCTGCTTTCGGCTATTCTTTTTCTCTGAGATTGGGTAAATGACATCACCTCCTAAAGTGCCCAAACCAAGCTCATAATGTCTCCAGAGAACTTTCTCCTCTTTTCCCTGGCTCAGTAAATGGTATACAGTAATCCAAACAACACAGACCTGTGTGTACAGTTCTTACTTCTCTGAGAACTGCATGCAATAAGGTGACACTGCCAAGATCATAGATCTTGCCTCTTGTGGCATTTCAGTCCAACTGACAATGCCTTTATGAAGGAAGGTGAAGGAGGCTCATATTACCTGAATTTACTGCTTATGTGTGATAGCACTTCAGCTCTAGAATTACACTGAGATTTTGAAGAAAAGTAGAAGCTCTATGTTGTTAGTCATTTGGTGACTAAATCAGGAACAGGGGTCAAGACTTGGTTTTCCCAGTTTATAGTCTTTCTGTTGTACAGCTCAGAGGATCTGTGATGTGACATGAGAAGAACTGGTGTATTAATCTCCCTGGCAGGTCCTGGGACTGTAAGTGAACTCCAGGCTTACAGGGTTCCTTCTCAGCTTGCCTGTAGGGTCCTCCTGGTCTCCCATAAGTTCCCAGTGTACTCTCTCCACTGGAGCAGCATTAGGTATTTGTTATCTTTAATGTATTTGGAGAGAAGAAATGCTTTGGGGCACATTTGTTCTAGATGATTGTTTCTGGTGCATTGATCCTTCCCTTGTGGTGTATTTTGCTCCTCACTGAAGTCAGAAAATTTAGGATTACATGTTCTGGGACTCCATCCTGACTGCCTGCATGAGTCTAAAATAATGTTGTCAAGCTTTGGGAAAAAGCAGTTTGGTTGAAATTTTTGAGAACATTATTGTAAAAGTAATACTTGCTCACTTACTATAGAAAACTTGGCAAATGCAGAATAGAACAAATAAGAAAAAGGAATTCCTCTGTCGTATCCACACCTAGGATGACCAACTGGCGCCCCTGACCCCTGCTCCACCAGCTCCAGACTAGGGCTGTGCAGCTTCTTGGGTCTTCACTGTCCACTGCTGTCCTTTTCTTGAAACTGCTAGTTTTTACCCAACTACCTAGCCAAGGAAGGTTGAATTTTCACAATGCCTGCTTCACCCAGAATAATAATCACCCCACAGTAAGTGAGCTGCTGTCTCTTAAGCTAGACATTAGTGAGGTTTGCCAAAAATGTAAGTGATGTCCCTTTTTACACTTAAACAAGTGTATTTTTCTAAAAAAAAAAAAGAAAAAGAAAGTGTGGTATATATACTCAAAGAAATATTATGCAGCTTTAAAGAAGAGAGAAATTGTAGCATTTGCCAGTAAATGGATGGAGCTGGAGAATATCATGCTAAGCGAAATAAACCAATCCCAAAAAACCAAAGGCCTGATGTTTTCTGTAGTATGTGGATGCTTATTCACAATAAGGCGGCGGGCACTAGAGAAGAATAATATTACCTTAGATTAGGTAGAGGGAAGTAAAGGGAGGGGAGGGGATGTGGAGATAGGAAAGATAGTAGAATGAAATAGACATTATTACTTTATATATTTTTGTGACTGTATGACCAATATGATTCTACAACATGTATACTCAGAAAAATGAGAAATGATATCCCATTTATGTGTGATATGTCAAAGTGTATAAATGTATTCTACTGACATGTATAACTAATTAAAACAAATAAAAAATTAATTAAAAAATAATCAAAGTTATGTTAAAAAACAAGTATATTTTTCTAAAGATATTTTATTTTTGTTAATGTTATTATTTTAATGAATTAATGAAAAAATTTGAGTTTTAATTTCAATATGATAAATATCGCTAGATAAAACTCACATGAGAATGTCCTTAACATCCTCAGTAACGTTTAAGAGTCTAAGCTACAAAGTTTGAAAACTGCAGATCCAGAATAGTCTCCCTCTCTCATGCTTGAAGACACTGACTTTTTTGAATCTGTTGTCCATTTCCTCATGAGGCCACTGTGAATGATGTTGGAGGTGCCCTGCTCTTGTACCAGTCAGGAGTCTCTACCCTTGTCCCTTTGGTGGGGCCACTGTGCTTGATCACTTGGTTGACTTGCTGGCAGATTGTAAGGATTCTTTTTAATTTTATAATGAGTTATCCTTGGGTAGATACTTTGAGACTTCTCTGTTCCCTATACATGTGTTTAAAAATGTATTTTCTAATCATTGCTAGCATATGGAAATGCTGTTGAGTTTTGAGTCTTACCGAACATGTTTGCTGAATGCTCCAGTATTTTTTTCCCCAAATGTCTATTTTCTTTCTTTCTTCAGTTTTTATTCTTTTTATTATATCTTTTAAGCTTATTCTCATGTTCAGTGTAATTTGGATAGAAGTGGTTATAACAGCAATATTTTTCTTGTTCCTGATTTTTTGTCTTCTCTCCATTGGGTGTTATATTTGTTCCAACATATATATATAACTTTTATCAGTTTAAAAATGTTTTATGTTGCTTATTTTCTAAAGATTTTTAAAATCATGAACAATGTTAAGCTTTATCAAGGGTTTTTTGTTGTTGTTGCTTCTGTTGTGATTGTTATATTATTTCCTTAATTTATTAGTGTTTTTATTAATATGAGTACATTTCCTAATGGAACACCATGTTCAAATTTGAATGATTAACTATTTGTTCAGTGTTTTTATGTACATTGCTACGGTCAAGTATGCTAATATCTTATTTGGGGTTTTTAAACCATCAGCTCACAATTTTCCTTTCTCAGTCACTTGAGTTCATTATGGAAACCCTGTTTCAAACATAGAGCATTTAGCAGGCATTCAGTATAATACTTAATAAGGAACAGTGTTGGGAAAAGAACAGCCCAGATTCTGTGGTCTCTGCCCTGGTGGCCTTCATTCTATGCTTTTTTCCTGCCATTCAAATCTACATTATATGAGTAAGCTCTGTGCAGGGAACTCTGAGACAAACGATGTAAGGAGCAAGTGGGGTGGGTCACTCCAAACTTGGAACTATATCTTCATACACTTAATAAAGTAGATATGTAAAATTAGCTATGGCTTTCACTGTCATAGTATTTTTAAAAACTATTTTGTTCTTAAAGTTTGCAATTAAGTTCTTAGAATTGTCTTAGTTGGTCATTCCTAACTTTCCAGGGAATAAAGTAGAGAAGTGCCTTAGTTAATGTATTCTTATATTATGTGTGTATTTACTTTGTTAAACATGTTTTTTTTTTTTTCCTTGTTGATGTTGGGTTATCCTGGTTTGCTAAATTTATTGTTTCAAATGCACTCAGAAGTTCAAAAATACTGATTCACTCAGAATCCCCTGGTGGGATTGAAACACAGAATAGAGAGTGCACTGCTGTGCTGCTGGGAAGGGCTCTGTACATTAACAATGCCAGAGGCCTGTGTGTGACTCCCAGAGCCTGCCCAGGAGCATCTGAGAGATACTGACTGCACATACCTACAAAGGCTTGACCTTTACAAGCTGGAACAATATAATTTTGAATGCTGAGCATAAGATGTTAGGATTTCTTAAGACTGAACTATGGTAAAAATGGCTTGATTGCTAAAATTTTTACTCTTTCCCAACTTGTGATTTCTTCACTCTTCAAGGAAGTAAATTGATGTTATTTTATTTTCCTGGGCATATTTAAAAACCACATCTTGATGCTTGCAACACAACATAAGGAAATATTTTCTGGAGCCAAATGCAACCAGTGAGCAGTTTAGAGACTGCTCCCCACTGAGCCCAAGCTGAACATTTGGCTTGCCAGCTCCAAGGTACAAGTGTTTGGTGTTACTCTCTGCTGAATCTTGAAAATAGCCACTGAGACCTGGAATCCCTGGGCTATTTCATGCAAATATCTGGAGCATTTGAAAGAAGCACTTCCTCCATTCCTACTCCCCACAACTGTGTTTAGGATTTTCTATTTAAGTGAAGTATAAAGTAAGAAAAGAAACTGGCTGGAAGTAGAATCTGACTTATACTAAAGCTGTCAGCTACTGATCCTAATATGTTTATCTTGATGAAAGACCATGTGGGAGATATAGCAATAATTATTATATTTATTAACTTTAAATATAGTGCTCAATATTGCTTATTATTTCAATATTGTTTGGAAACAGTGTATAAATATTTCTCTTAAACTGGAATTATTATTGTGTGGTGCTGCATGATCCTGAGACATGAGGATGCCAGAAGTTGGATAAACACTGGCAATAAGATGTGAGCGTGGCTTCTGGTGTCATGCAGGCTGGCTCTATACCTTGATCACTGTGTCCTGAGATCACAGTACCTAGCTAGTACACAGTACCTTGTCCTGATCTCCCAGATCAGGACATGTGAGGTATTGTGAGCCCTCAGCCTCTGATGAGGCACTTGAGTGGCACTGTCCAGAGGTGGTGACTGAGGTTAAGAGTTACCATTCCCAGGAGTCCCACCACACTGAAGGCTCCTTTCTGCAGTTATTAAAGATCACAGTGACTCTTTTTCACTTCCCTTCTGCAGAAAGGGGGATTTCCTTATGGTATCCCCATTTTCTGTCACTAATGAAGCCAGTAATATATCTCTTCTTTGGCCTCATTAATGTTTCTGCTACTTCTCTTAGTGACTCTGGGCTGGGTTTCTTGTTACCATCAGTGGTATTTTTCTCTTTACTTTAAATTGAGATGTAATTTACCTACCATAAAATTCACCACAGTTTAATAGTTTGTAGTAAATTTACAAGTCTGTGCTCCTGTCACCCCTTGTCACTCCAGACATTTCATCGTTCCATGTCCATCAGCAGTCCTCCTTTCCCCAGCCTTTGGCAGGCACTAATCTATATTCTATGTCTGTTATAGTTTGGTCTGGAACGTCCCCCAATGTCTCATGTATTGAAGGGCTTGGTCCCCAGCTGATGGTGCTGTTGGGAGGTGGTGGAAACCTTAGGAGATAGGCCTAATTGGAAGAAATGGGTCACTGGAAAGGGGTGGGTACCTTTGAAGGGTACATCTTGTTCCTGGCCCCTGGCGCTCTCTTTCTCTATGCTTTCTGGCCACCTTGAGGTGAGCAGTTTTCTTCCACATGCCTTCTACCATGATATTTCTTCCTGCCTCAGGCCTAAAAGCAATGGAACCATCTGATCATGGACTGAAACTCCTGAAGCTTTGAGTCAAAAAAACCCCTGTTCTCCTCCAAGTTTATTTTGTCAGGTATTTCATCATAGTGATGAAAAGCTAATACAGTAACTACAGATTTACCTATTCTTTGCATTTCATATAAATGAAATCATGTAATATGTGACTTTTTGTGTCTGACTTCTTTTTACTAAGCATAATGCTTGTAAGGATTGTCCATGTTGTAGCATGTACTGACACTTCATTCCTTTTTATGACTGAATAATATCCTATTTTATGGATATACTGCACTTTGTTCATTTGTAATGGACATTTGAGTTGTTTCTACATTTTGGTTATTATGACTAATGTTATAAGGTTTCGTATGAATATATGTATAAACATACATTACCACATTCTGGGTCATATGAGTTAACTCCCTGAGTAACTTTTGTAGGAATCACAAGATTGTTTTAAAAGCAGTGGTATGGTTTACATTCCTGTCATCCCTGTATTAGAGTCCTGATTTTGACATGTACTCATCCCAACTTGCAATTTTCTGCTGGTTATTTTCTTTCTTCTTCTTCTTTTTTTTTTTTTTTTTTTGGTAGCCATCCTAGTGGGTTTGAAATGATAGCTCATTGTGTGTTTGACATATATTTCCTTAAGGACTGAAGATGTTGATCATTTCTTTATGTGCTTCTTGGTCATTTGTATATCTTCTTTGGAGGAGTATATATTCACATTATTTGCCAATTTTTTGATTGGATTGTGTTTTTATTCTGTTGTAAAAATTATTTACATATTTTGAATCCAAGTCTCTTTTTAAAATATTTTTTTAGTTGTTGATAGACCTTTATTTTATTTTATTTATATGCAGTGCTGAAAGTCGAACCCAGTGTCTCATCCATGCCAGCCAAGTGTGCTACCGCTGAGCCCCAGCCCCAGCCCCCGCCTGAATCCAAGTCTCTTATTGGATATATAACTTGCAAATATTTCCTTCTGTTCTGTGGATTGTCTTTTTACTTTCTCTTTTTCTTTCTTTTTTCTGTCTTTTACAGTGTTGGGGATCAAACCCAGGGCCTCACACATGCTGGGCAAGTGTTTCACCACAGAGCTATACTACTAGCCCTCCTTTTCTTAATATTGTCCTTTGATCTACAAATATTTTTAATTTTGAAGTCTGATTTATCTCTCTTTTTTGATGCACGTGAGTTTGGGGTTACATCTAAGAAACCATTATTTCTAATCCCATGGTCAGTCAAATCTACCCCTAGATTTTCTTGTGAAAGTTCTATGCTTTTGCTTTAATATTTAGGTCTTTGATCCATTTTGAGTTAATTTTTATGTTTGATGTGAGGGAGAGGTCATGTTCAAATTTGTTCTTTGATATCTAGTTGTCCTACCTCCATTTATTGAAAAGATCATTTCTTCTCCATTGAATGGTCTTGGCACTCTTATTGAAAATTATATGACCTTTGATGTAGGGGTTTATTTCTGGATTCTTAATGCTATATTCCTTAGACCTGTCTGTTTTCCTTATGCTAGTATCACCCTGTCTTGATACTGTAGCTTAGTGGTAGGTTTTTAAAATTAGGAATTGTGATTTTTTTTTTGAACTTTGTCTTTTTCAAGATTGTTTTGGCTGTTCTGGGTTCCTTGAAATTCCCTCCAAGTTTTAGAATTAGCTTATCCATTTCTATAAAAAAATGCAATTGAAATTTTGATTGGGATTGCACTGAATCTACAGATCAGTTTGAGGACTATTGTCATCTTAATGACATTAAGTCTTCCACCTTAGTAAATACAGAATGTCTGTACATTTTTAGGTATATTTCAGTTTCTTTTAACAGTGTTTTATGGTTTTCAGTGCACAAGTCTTACTCTAATTTGGCTACATTTATAGATAAATTATGCTTTTCAATGTTATTAGGACTGGAATTGTTTTCTTAATTTTATTTTCAATTTGTATTGCTAGTATATAGAAATTCCATTGATTTTTGTGTGTTTATCATGAATCCTGCAGCTCTACTGAAATCATTTGTTAGGTCTCAGGATTTTTTGTGGGTTCTTCAGGAATGTATAAGATTATATTTTCTGCAAATACAGATAGCTTTAATTTTTTAACTCTTCTGGATAGCTCATTTCTTTTTCTTGCCTAATTTTACTGGTTAGAATCTCTAGGTCAGTGTTGAATAGAAAAGAACAGGTGTCTTTGTCCCACTCCTGACCTTGGTTGGGAAGCTTTCAGTCTCTAACCTTTAATGTGTTAACTGTGGTTGTTTTGTAGATATGGCTTATCAGCTTGACGGGATTTCCTTCTATTCCAAATTTGTTGAGTGTTTTTATCATGAAAGGGTTTTGGATTTTGTTTTTCTGTCTTTAAACTTTATTATATTAACGTGGTTGGTCACATTAATTGATACATATATGTTGAACTAATCTCATAATCCTAGGATTAATTTTACTTAGTCATGGTTTAAATTACTTTTGATATGCTACTGGATCCAGCTTGATAGTATTTTGTTGAGGCCTTTTACATTTCTGTTCATAAGAAATATTGGTTTATAGTTTTCTTGCAATGTGTTTGTATGATTTTGGTACTAGGATAATATAGGCCTCATAGAATAATTTGGGAATTGTTCCTTCCTCTCCTTTTCGGAAGAGTTTGAACACTGTTATGAATTCTTCTTTAAATTTTATAGAGTTCACCAGTGAAGCTGTCTGGGTCTTGGCTTTTCTTTGTGGAAGTTTTTGATTATGAACTTGATCTCTTTACTTGCCAGAAACAGAAGAGATGCTCTTTTCTTCTTGAGTCACTTTTAGTAGATGTGTCACTCTGGGAGTTTGCCCATTTTATCTATACTCTATTTTCTTTTGGCATCCAATTATTCATAATATTCCCTTATAATCCTTATAATCAGTGTAATAGTCTCTCTTATATTCCTGATTTTAGTAATTTGAATCTTCTCTTTTTTTCTAGTACATTAAATAATGGTTTTTCTTTCTTACTTCTTCCTCCTTTCCTTCCATCCATCTATCCATCCATTCATGTTTTTAAAAAATGTTTTTCTAAGAACCAATTTTTTTGTTTCATTGATCTTCTCTACTAGTTTCCTATTCTATTTTGTTTATTTTCATCCAGTTATTTATTTCCTTTTGCTTGCTTTGGATTTAGTTTAATTGTCTTTCTCAAGTCTGTTTTGACAGAAGTTTATATTGTTTTGAGATGTCTTATTTTTTAACAGATGCATTCACAGTCTTAAATTTACCATTGACCACTGCTTCTGTGACATCCTGTAAGTTTAGGTATATTGTACCCTATTTTCATTCGTCTTAAAATATCTTCTAATTTCTCATGTGATTTTTTCTTCTTTGACACTTTTTTTTTATGTTGTTCAATTTTCATATATTTGTGAATTTCTGAAATTTCCTTGTTACTGATTTCCAGTTTCCAGAGAGGATACTTTGTATGATTTTTAAGACTTTTAAATTTATGAGAATTGTTTCATGGCTTAACATAACATCTGTCTTGGAGCATGTTCCACTTGCATTTGAGAAGAATGTGAACTTTGCAGTTGTTGAGTTCAGTGTTCTTAGCTATGCGTTAGGTATCTGCTTTTGTGTTGGGCATGCCATAAGCACCAAGAAGTTTACAGCTCCTGTTTGTGCATAGCATCACGGTCAATTAGAAGTGAGATCATAGAGTTTTCTCAGGTCTCTCCTGAGCATGTATATGGTTGTGAGCATGTATATGGTTGTATGCATGTGCCTGTTCTTCTAGAGTCCCAGGAAAGTGTTAGAGCTTTTTAAATCACCTATTGACTTCTCATTCCTCAGCTTTACCTTTAATTCTCTGGCTAGTCTATTGTTTGTCAGAGTTCCACCCTCCACCCAGGGAGACATAATGTTGGAACATTTGACAACCACCCCTAGGGAGAAGCCTTTGGCACTGGGAGAGACTTTGAAAACAAGTCTTTTGAGTGGGAGTGTTCTAGAGCAGCACTAGCCATGTGGAATAATGACTTCCCTTTGGGAAGGAGGCTTTCAAAGATCTCCATTCCCACTCTGTTGCCTCTGATACTGGGAATGCATGCTGTTATGTTTCAAGGCTGCTGCAGAGCCCAAGGATTGGGAGATAAAACGAAAGTATGATACAATTCCATAAAACTCAGCTGTTTTTCTTCATTATCTGCCATCTGAGTTGCTGTCAGCCGAGGGTTAGATTCTAGAGTAATAAAAACATTGATTCTGGGAAACTTTTCTGATTTTTCCCCCCTTTTAATGAAAAGGTAAAGTTTTGGTGATCATTACCAAGTTCACTGGCATGATCACCATTGATTTATTTAATGGAAGGTCGGGGACTGATATTCTGGGGTGTCCATGATGCGAAGGTGCCATTTCTAACAAAAACACTGGATTATTTCTTTTTAGTTGGTTGAGCAAGCATGTTTAGCTTTGCCATTGTTTGCCATACAAAAAATATAATGATTCAGTAATTTGGCACAAGAAAATGAGCAGCTAAATCTTTTTTATTCTATATTTCAGTGATTTAATATAAAATCACTTTGGGTAGTATTCTTATTATATAACATTAAAACAATACCTCTTTCTTGTCATTTACATTTGCAGGGAACCTTCGATGATTACCTGGAGTTATTCCTGCAGTTTGGTTATGTGAGCCTTTTCTCCTGTGTTTACCCATTAGCAGCTGCCTTTGCTGTGCTAAATAATTTCACTGAAGTCAATTCAGATGCCTTAAAAATGTGCAGAGTCCTCAAACGTCCATTCTCAGAACCTTCAGCCAGTATTGGTGTATGGCAGGTAATTATTTGAGAAAAAATATTTTTAAAAATATGAGACATTATGACAAAACAAACAAACAAACAAACAAAAAACACCAAACAAAAAAGCAATCCCTAAAAGAGAGATTAGCAAAACTAGAGGTTAGTCCTTACTCAGCAGCATAATAGCTATATGACCTTACAAAGCCATTAACTTTAACTTCCTTTCTCTGGCTTCACTTTTTAAAATTTAAAATTTGGCATGTGGGGCAGATAAGATGAAAGATATAACCTCTGAGGACCCTTACAGATTTAAAACTGATAATTCTCAGGGAAAGAATCTGGCAGAGACTTTTTCTCCTGGGGTAGAAAGAGGCCCTCCCTGATGCAGTCTCAGTGGAGACCACATGAAAGCCTAGATTTCTGCTCCTACCTGTGAAGGCAGTAATGAGGCTCCTGCTAGGTGAACTCAGAGTAAGCATAATGGAGTGTGCAGTGGAGGTGACATGGGAATACAGATCAGGCATTTGTACCTCTCTCAGCAAGGAGATGTTAGTGGAGGTCTAGTGAGAAACCAGAGCACCCACTTCTCTCTAGTAATCATAAGGATTTCCTGCCTCAGCTATTAATGGTATCCATTAGGGAACCTGGACTGCTACCTTCACCTGGTAGTAACAAGATATTACCCCTCTTCCTTTGCTGGAGTGCCATCCAGGACCAACTACAACAGAAGGTTTAAAGACCCAGAGCCTCATAGTACCCAAAATGCCCAGGTTTCTATTTTTTTTTTTTAAAAATCCTTCATCATACCAAGAACTGGAAAGATACCAAACTGAATGAAAAAAGATAATCAACACATGCCACCATTGAGATGACACAGATGTTAGAAATACTGGACAAAGATTTTAAAGAAGTCATGATAAAAATTCTTTAACAAGTAATTATGAACACACCTGAAACAAATGAAAAAGAATTTGATTGTCCCAGCAAAAAAAGAGAAGCTATAAAAGAGAATCAAATTGACATTTTATAATTGACAAATATAATAGCTGAGACAGAAAACTAAGTGGATGGGTACAACAGCAGAATGGAAGATGGGATAGAGGAAAGAATTAGGACCTTGAAGATGTAACAAAGAAATTACACAATCTAAACAACAGAGAAAATAGACCAAAAGAATAAACATAGCCTCAGTGACCTGTATGACTGTAACATTCATTAAAGTTATAGGAAATGATGAAGGAGGGGCCAAAAATATTTGAAGAAATAATCTGGCCACAAACTTTTAAAATTTGGTGAAAGACCTAAAAAAAAAATAGATTCAATAAGCTGTGTAAACACCAAACTAGATAAGTCCAAAGAAATCTGTGTCAAGACACATTGTACTAAACATATGAAAACTTAAGACAAATATTTGGGAACACTAAAAGAAAAATGTCATTTTACCTACAAGAGAGAAACAGTTAGAAGAGCCAGTTTCTCACTGGAAACCACAGAGGCCAGAAGAAAGTAGCATGATAGTTTCAAGTCCTTAAAGAAAAATTTTATTAATATAGAATCCTACATCAAGAGAAGATATCCTTCAGAAATGAAGGAAAAATCAAGACACTTGCGGATGAAGAACTAAGAATTTCCTGTCAGCAGACCTTTTCTAAAAGAATGACTAAAGAAAGTTCTCCAAACTAAGGAAATGGTAAAAGAAGTAACAGTAGATAAATTCACAGTTATTGTTCAGGATTTCAACACTCCTTCCTCAACAATTGATACAACAGCTAAATACAAAATCAGCAAGAATACAGAAGAATTCATCGATTCCATCAAATGACAGTATCATTACAATGAAAAAGTATAACAACCAAAAATACAAGTGAGCATAATAGAGACTTTCCTTCTTCTCTTGAGCTTTCTTAGTTTTTTTGATGTTTGAAGCAAAAGTTATAATACTAATAATTCTAAACATGTGAAGAAAATATTAAGATAAATATAGAAAAAGGATAATAAAAGAGATAAGTTTCCATGCTTCACTCAAATTGGTAAGTGATGGGACAAGTAGAATATGATAAGTTATATAACGTAATCGTAGAGCAACCACTAAAAATTTATACAAAAGACATACTCAAAATATTATAGATAAATCAAAATGGAATTCTAAAAAATAATTAAGTAAACCTCAGTAAGGCAAGAAAAAGAAAACAGAAATGAAAAACAAGGAACAAACAGAAAATGAAGAAATGACTGGCTGAAGTCCTAACATTAATGATTATTTAAAATGTAAATGGTCTAAAGATATCAATTGAAGAAAAAAATGTATGTACATATATATAGTCTATCAGAAACTCAGTCTAAATGGTGATATATATGGATTGAAAGTAAAAAGAAAGAAAAAGATAAATATGGAGCTATTGCTCTAAAAAAGCAGGAGTGGCCATATTAGTATCTGAGAAAGTAGACTTCTGAGCAAAACATTACCAGAGCGGAATATTCTGTGATGATAATTTTTTAGGAAGATAATATCAGTCTTTAGGTATATATCTACCAAACAAGAGGTGAACAAAAAACCTGACCAGAAAGGAACAGTAGATAAATTCACAGTTATCGTTCAGGATTTCAACACTCCTTCCTCAACAATTGATAGAACAACTAAATACAAAATCAACAAGAATACAGAAGAATTTATTGATTCTATCAAATAACAGTATCTAATTGACATTATAGAACATTCCAACCAACAACAATAGAATACATATTTTTTTGTAATGCATTCAGAATGTTCAATAAGATAGACCATATCTTGGTACATAGAACAGAATTGAAATCATACAAAGTATGGTCACAGTGGAACCAAACTAAAAATCAGTAACAGAAAGATAACAGCAAAATATCCAAATACCTAAAAACCAAATAACACATTTCAGAATAGCCATGTGTCAGAGAAAATCAAAAGAATCGTGAAGCTAAATAAAAATGCAAGTACTGTATATCAAAATTTGTGAGGCATAGGTAAAGCAGCCCTGACAAAGAAATTTGTAGCATTAAATGCATGTGCTGGAAAAAATTCAGGTAAAAAAATCTCACTTCCTGTTCAAGAAACTAGAAAAGGAAAATAAACTCAAAGCAAGCAGAATAAAGAAATAATAAAGAGAAGGTACAAACCAGTGAAGATGAAAGCAAAAATAATAGAAAAGATCAGTGAAACAAAAATCTGGCTTTTTGAAAAGGTAAATTCCAATTGATAGACATCTAGCAAGACTAAAAAAGAGAGAAAAGACAAATAACAATATAAAAATGAAAGAGGATGTCACTACAGATCTTATAGTCATCAAAAGGGTAAAAAGGGTATTCTGTGGGCAGCTCTACAAGCACAAACTTGACAACTTGGGTGAAATGAACTAATTCTTTCAAAAAGTACAAACTTCCACAACTCACCTAAAATGAAATAGACCATTTAAGCAGACCTATTACCATGAAGGAAATTGAATTTGTAATTACAGACCCTCCCCTCCCCTGCCAATCAGTGATCTGACTCAGATAATTTCACTGGTGAATTCTACCATTTAAAGAAGAATTAACACTGGGGCCTGTGGTTATGGCTCAGCAGTAGAGCACTCGCCTAGTACATGCGAGATGCTGGGTTCGATCCTCAGCACAACATAAAAATAAATAAAATAAAGGTATTGTGCCCAACTATAACAACAACAACAACAAAAAATTAAAGAAAGATAGGGCTGGGATTGTGGCTCAGCAGTAGAGTGCTTGCCTAGTACAGGTGGGACCCGGGTTCAATCCTCAGCACCACAGAAAAATAAAGCATTTTGTTGTGTCTATCTATACCTAAAAAATAAATATTAAAAAAAGAAAGAATTAACACTAATTTACAGAAAATAGAGGAGGAAAAAAGATTTCCCAATTCATTTTATGAATTATACTATCAATTCAATAGCAAAACCAGACATAAAGAGTTTTTAAAAATCTCTCATGAATATATACACAAAACATCTTAAAACCTACTAGCAAGTATAATTTGGCAATGAATTATATACCATTATAAGGGGGATTTAGTCCAGGGATGAAGCCTGCTTTTGCATTTGAAAATCTATTGATATAATCCACCATAATAACCTAAAGAAGAAAATCACATGATTATACTAATCAATGCAGATGAAGTATTTGACAAAAGCTAAACCTCATTCAAACTTAGAAAAATAAGAATACTTCAAATTGATAAAGAACATCTATTAAAATCCTAAAGTTCATATCATACTCAGTGGTGAAACAATGAATGCTTTCTTTCTAAGATTGAGAAGAGTGCAAGCATGTGTACTCTTACTACTTTTATTAAGCCTAAGTACTGGAAGTTTAGTGTAAATAATCAAGAAAAAGAGTAAAAGACATACTAATTGAAAAGGAAGAAATAAGACAGTCCCAAGTTGCATATGATGTGATGGTTTACATAGAAAGTTCCAAAGAATCTGCAGAACTCTCTTAGAGCTAATAAGGGCGTTTGGTAGGGTTTCATGATTATTACACAGAAATTAGTCATAGTTCTATATACTAACAATGAAATGTGAAGAAATTTAAAAAAAGCAACATTTGTAATTGCTTCAAAGAACTTGAAGATATACACTTAACGTGTTCAGGATCTGAATGCTGATAATTATGAAATTCTGAGGAAAGAAATCAAAGATCTGAGTAAATGGAGAAACTTAACATGCTTGTGAATTAGAAGACTGAACAGAATAATGATGTCATTTCTTCCCAAGTTGATCTATAGATTTAATGCAATAACTGTCAAAATCTTAGTAAGGATTTTTACAGACATAGACAGTTTATTCTAAAATTTATATGGGTAGCACAAGCACTTGGATATCTAAACCAATCTTTAGAGAGAAAAATCAAGTGTTAGGACAAGACATGCTACCTGGCTACCCGATATTAAATCTTATTACATAATCAAGTAATCAGTAATCAAGATGATGTAGTATTAGTAGAAGGAGAGACACAGAAGAATGGAGTTGAAAACTCAGAAATAGACCCATACCATGGTTTTTGACAAGGCTGCCAAAGTAATTCATTCTTTAGGGAAAGGACAGCATTTTAAACCTGGTGCCAGATTAATTGGAACACTTTATTAAAAAAATCACAAAATGGATCGTGTGATTAAGTAAAAAATGTAAACCTATAAAACCTTTAGGAAAAAAATGCAGACAATCTTTTGGTTCTAGAGGAAAGAAAAAAGGTTTTAGATGTAAAACCAAAAGTATAATTCATAAGAAGGAAAAATATATACATTGAATTTAATGACAGTTTTTAAAATTTCTTCAGTGAAAGCCCATGTGAAAGAATATGAACAGACTGAGAGAAAGTATTCGCAAACCACATATCTGATAAAGGACTAGTATCTAGAATATATAAAGAGCTCTCCAAACTCAATAGTGAAAATAAACAGTCTGGTTTGGAAAGGACCAAACATATGCACAGGCATTTTTCCAAAGAGGACAAAGATGTTGCACATTATCCAGGGAAATGCATACCAAAACCACAATTAGATACTACTGCCCACCTATCAGAGTAGCTAGAATAAATGAAGTGACGGTACCGGAACTGGTAAGGATGCAGAATAATTAATATAAAATGACACACAACTCTGGAAACAGAGTTGGCTCATTCTTATCAGACTGAACATGTAGTTGCCTTATAAACTCATGATTCTACCTTTGGACATTTATCTCAGAGAAAAGTTACATTATGTTCATATAAAAATATGTACAGAAACGTTTATAGCAGCTTTATTTGTAATAGCACAAAAGTGAATCAGACCAAATGTTCTTCATACCATAGAATGCCACTGTGCAATAAAAAGGAACAAACTCTTGCTATGTGGAACAATTTAGATGAACATCCAGGCAGTTATAATGAATGAAAAAAGAGGTTGCATAACATATCACTTCATTTATGTAGCATTTTTTAAATGACAAAATTTTAGAAGTGAAAAGCAGCTTAGTGACTGTGAGGGGCTAGATAAATTATACAAGGGCAACAACAGGACTCCTTGAGGTGCTGAACTGTTTGTTGTCTTGACTGTTCTGGCAGATAAATGAAATCAAACATGTGATACAATTATTTGAACCGACATGTGTACACAGATGAGTGCAAGGAAAACTAGAAACAGGAATAAGAATAATACAGATCACCTTTACTTAAAGATATTAAGTACACAGTAAAACAAAACCAAATGGCTTTTAATAGATGAGGATGTCTGTGATCACTTTTAGTGTTGAGTATGGCACTAGAATTACTGCCCAACCTAATTAGACAAGAAAAGGAATTATAAGTATAAAAAGTAGGAATAGAGCTAAAACTCTGTTTGGAGATGATGTGATCATTGGATTATATGATTGGGAAAACCCAGAGAATCAAAATTGCTACAAGTAATATGAAGATATAATAACTCACAAAATTAACATACAGAAGTAAGTAACTGTTTCATATACAAATAACCATTAGAAGATACAATAGAGATAAATATATAATAGGAATAAAGACTTTGTATTTCTTGGAATTAGTGGTTATCAAGTAGTGATAGCTCGAGCTTTATGTTAAAAAAAGAAAAAGAGCCACGGCCAGTACTGTTTTCTATCCATACCTGGAAGTGTGCACCAAGATCTCCTTCACAAGATCAAGGATGAGAGTAGGTCTCAGTAGAGCCTGGCATCTCTGCATTTCTAAGGTTCTATGGTGGTTTGGTAAGTGCTACTAGGAAGGGATCACTCTTTAGAATTGGTGTTGGTTACAGCTAAACTGGATGTGTTGTGTGATCTGTCAAAGTGGAAAGACAGCTTCACAAAATAAATTGTTTCAAGTATTATGTGTATTTGTGAGATATTTTCTCTGGTGGCCCTTTAGATTCCTCTTAAATATGAGTAGAGTAGAATAGCTTTAACAATGTATTGGATGTATTCCAAATTCAGGTGCCTGATCACCTCCAGTTGAGACAGTAGAACATATTTCTACAGGATAGTCAAGCCAAATTGTCTACAATACTTTCTAACAGTATAGCTTTTTTCAACAAAATAAAAATCAAAACACAACAGGAGAAAAGTTTAAAATGTACTTGAAATGTGTAGAATGTGGGAAAAGACTTTTTCTTGATTTTTAGATAATATGAAAAAGAAAAGGATAAGGAACTATGAAAATGGTCATTACAACTTCACATTCTTCTTTATTTTAGCTGGCTTTTGAAACAATGAGTGTCATATCTGTGGTCACTAACTGTGCTCTGATTGGAATGTCACCTCAAGTGAATGCAGTCTTTCCAGAGTCAAAAACAGACCTCATTTTGATTGTAGTAGCAGTGGAGGTAAGTGAAAATTTATTATTTGAAATAGCATCCATATCAGATGTCTCTGTTATCTATTCTAAAGCAGTGCTGTCCCTGCTGACCATGACAATTTAGTATCATGCATTTACTGGTAAGAAAGCAGCACAGTTCAAATAGAGGACATGAGGATTCAGGCTGTTTATTTATGGTTACTGCCCAGACTATCAGGATGCAAATAGGAAGTGACTTTTTTTTAGCTATTGTGCTGAGTGGATAAATCCTCTTTGGAATAACATCCTACAAATTTAACAGGTATTTTTTGTCTATTCTGGGGAAATGTCACTTCTGTTTTCTTAAGCAAATCCTAAGTAATGCTAGTTAATAATGATTTATGTCTCATTTGCCACAAATATAAAATTTGTTGTGAAACACTATCAAATTCCACAATATAATTTGTGGAATAATACATAATTTAACAAACAAAATACAGGTAGGCTGTCTCTGTACCTTTCAGCTTTTCCTTTGTTATTATGTTTCAGAATATGGATTCTTACAACATCTTAAAAATTAAACACTAATCAAAAGTAAATAGAAGAATTTTCCCAAAGATTTTTCATTGCTAGTGTTTATCATTGTTAATACCATAACCTTTCATTTTTCAAAATTTTAAAAATAGAACAGTTATAGAAATTTGTTAAAGCAGTATTTAGCAGGAACAGAGAGTGGTGTTTCATATCCCCAAGGCCTTTGGACTCAGGGTTGAATAGAAGAAATGAAATTATGAACGTGTATATTTCTGGAATTAGCTAGAGAAATATATTCTGCTTTGCCCTTTTTGCTCTTTTATCATATTTCATAGGAATCTATGTTCATGATAGATGCTACATGTAGAATATGCATTTTGAGAGTGATTTTAGACAGTAGTGTGTAGGAGGGGAAAGAGATTGGCCCTGGCAAATAAAAGGAAGTTGATTTTGAATGTTGTGAGTTGAATAAAATTTTGGAGAGCTATTTGCAAAACTGATTTATTACCTGCAGAAATGAGTGAATAAGTCGGAGGTTCTTTGGAGAGGGAGAAACCAGCTGGCTGGGCTTCTTGATTTAGGTTATGCCCCATAACTTTGTTTTTTTTTTAATATTTATTTTTTAGTTTTCGGCAGACACAACATCTTTGTTTGTATGTGGTGCTGAGGATTGAACCCGGGCTGCAGGCATGCCAGGCGAGCGCGCTACTGCTTGAGCCACATCCCCAGCCCCTGCCCCATAACTTTGAATATCTAGAAACTTGCCTTTGCCAATACAGAATTATTTGCCATCCAAAATTAGTTAGGCTTTTGGGATTGACATAAACTGCATACTATTAAGATGCATAAGGATGTCAAGTAGCTGATTTCAGGTAGGAGATACTTTTACAGTGACCATAATAGTTAGTGTTATAGTACAAGTGGAATTGGTTATTAAATGATTTCCTGGTGAATGGTGAGTCAGAACAGGGAAAAATGTAATAGTCTTGAGGGACACAGAAACCTAAAAACTACTCCTGCCCCCAAACAGAGCAAGTCTCTGTTCTGAGCCAGGTCTTGGTGTCCATTTGTCAACTTCTAAGCAGTGCAGGATGAGTTCAGTGTCACCCACCTCTTGATTTTGTCTTCTCTTTCTCCTGATTTCCGACTAGCTATCTTCCTTCTTGTACAGTACCATTGATCAGACTGCTGCTTTCTTTTGCATTTAATGATACCTTAATCAGGTACCCAGGGCCCAGTTCTCTTTTACTTTGGGAGATTTGCTGGCTGTCTCCTGTTACTTTACTGACTTCCTACATTTGAGAGTGCCCTCACTTTGGCTTATAAATTGAGCATTTTGTGTGTAAGTACAAAACTAATCTCAGAGAAGGTGTTAGAAGTATCCAAAAAATTAGTAAGTTAGCTAATTTTATTCTAGTGTTACTGAGACCTCAACTGAATGCCATCTGGCCTTGTAATGATCCAAAAAGTGGAACATTTACAAATAAGGAAAAGTAAGTTTTTGGTTTGTTACCATGTAAGCTTATAAAATCATGCTGAAATTACGATTCACATTGTTATAAGGTAACTATGTGAGGTGATGGACAAGTTATTTAGCTTAATTGTGTTAGTCATTTCACAATATATGTTGTGAAATACTTAAATATATACAATTTTTATTTGTCAATTATACCCCAGGAAAGCTGGAATCAAAAAAGGTTGTTATGAAAAGTTTATCAAAACTATCAATGGGTCAAATTTACATGTTTCTTTATAAGATTTTCCTCTTAAACCTGGAAATATCTTTTCAGGTAACTAAGTAAAATCTTAAATTTATTATTTTAAAATAAAATTATTATTTATTTCTTATTTTTTCTGGAGTCTAGATAGTGTTAGTATTTATTTGGTTTTAAAAGAATTTTTTCCTTGTAACATGTTAATGGCATGCTGTACTTTCATAATTTATTCATGGCTTCTAAATGAGTTGAGATTTCACTAATTCCCAAAAGCCATAATAAGTAAACTCTAAATATATATTTGAAGTAAAGTCTTGTATACATTTTTGACATCTTGATGGAAAAATCAATTTAAGTTAAAATTTTTCTCCAAATTAGTTAGCATCTAAATGTAATTTATATAGTTAGAATTTGGTAGCAAAGCAAAGAAGTCTTAGAAAATGCAATAATTTTTTAAAGTTGATGTTTAATTTAAAATTGGATGAATTGATAGTTTCAATAGCTTTTTTTTGTCTCCCATTTTCAAAGCCAGCTACCTTTAAATTTTAAGTGAGGTTTTTAATTAGGATGTTTTTTAGAGCTTGATTTTAAATCAGCACGAAATTGAGTAAAGGGTAAAATGGTCATTATTACTTGCTGAGAACTGCCATGTCTCGGCTTTTGTGTATTTACTGCCATCTAGTGTTGCCTTTGAAAGTCGATGGTAACTGAACTTTACTTTTTTTTGTAAAATAGTTTATTATAGACCGAACAGGAGAATTAGCCAACTGATGTATAAGATGAAAATTTACGAATATGCCATTTTTGTGGGTTGAAAATAAGCAAATACTAGCAATGTCACAAAGTTTAGCCTGCAAGATCAAATCAGTAATTCCCCTTAAGGAGTAATGCTCCTCACTTTTAAAACAAATTTAGTTCACTTCTTTGATGTAATTTCAAGCTAAGGATCGTTGATTTAAATGCAGAATTGCACTAAAACTCCAAGTTAAAAAAATAGAAATGACCTAAAAATCTTACAAATATAAAATGTTAGATAATATTTCATTTTAGTATTAAATGAAGTTACAGTGTCCTTTTAATTCTGAGTTTGGCAGCTGTACCAGTTAGACATATTAAGTGCTAACAATTTACCTGCTGAAAGCTATTGTTTTTCTAAGTGAAAAATGAGTTAACTACTTATTCCAGAAGTTACATTGCATTTTTAATGTTTAGGACCTCGTGATCAACATCAGAATAAGTCTGATCAACATCAGAATAAGTCTGCACCACACGTGTTTAATTGTAGTTCTTCTCAGCAAAAGAAACAATCAGTGAGGTGAATAGAGAGCCTACATCTTGGGAGCAAATTTTTACCCCTCACACATCAGATAGAGTACTAATCTCTAGGGTATATAAAGAACTTAAAAAGCTAAACACCAAAAAACAAATAACCTAATCAGTTAATGGTCCAAGGACCTGAACAGACACTTTTCAGAAGATGATATACAATCAGTCAACAAATATATGAAAAAATGTTCATCATCTCTAGCAATTAGAAAAATGCAAATCAAAACTACTCTAAGATTTCATCTCACTTAGTCAGAATGGCAGCTATTAAGAATACCTACAACAATAAGTCTTGGTGAGGATGTGGGGGAAAGGCACACATTGCTGGTGGGACTGCAAAATGGTGCAGCTAAAATGGAAAGCAGTATGGAGATTCCTTGAAAAACTGGGAATGGAACCACCATTTGACCCAGCTATCCCTCTCCTCGGTCTATACCCAGAGGACTTAAAAACAGCATACTACAGGGACACAGCCACATCAATGTTTATAGCAGCCTGATTCACAATAGCTAAATTGTGGAACCAGCCTAGAGGCCCTTCAGTAGATGAATGGATTAAAAAATGTGGCATATATACACAATGGAATATTATTCAGCAATAAAAGAGAATAAAATCATGGCATTTACAGATAAATGGATGGAGTTAGCTAACTTCACTTAGTATTTTATTCTCCAATCCCAAAAAACCAAATGCCGAGTGTTTTCTCTGATATAAGGAAGCTGATTCATAGTGGAGTAGGGAAAGGGAGCATGGGAGGAATAGACAAACTCTAGATAGGGCAAAGGGATAGGAGGGGAAGGGAGGGGGCATGAGATTAGAAATGATGGTGGAATGTGATGATCATTACTATCCAGAGTACATGTATGAAGACACAAATGGTATGAATATACTTTGTATACAACCAGAGAAGTGAAATTGTGCTCTATATGTGTGAAATGAATTGTAATGCATTTTGCTGTCATATATAACAAATTAGAATAAAAAAAATTTAAAACCCCACTTAATTAGTTTTTTGACACCCCCCCACTCCCACTCCACAGTGTTTCTCATGTGTTTGTAATGATTAAAGTTATCTTCTAAGGATGGACTGAGCCCTCATGGTTTTTTATGTCCTCCCAGGGTTATTTTTCTAGTTTTAGACTTAAAGAGAATTTGCAAGACAATTTAGATAATCCCTATATACTCTACCTATATGAGGATCTACTAATTTGGAACATTTTTGTCACATGTATTCTCCCTTTCTGGAGAGAGAAGGTGGGCAAAAGGAGGAAGGAAAGAAAGAAGGGATGGGGAAAGAGAGATACGAGAGATTGTATTTACATATAGACGTTTAAAACTATGCAGATGTGGGATCTGTTTCTGCCCTGCCTCTTAGTGTCATCGCCTTGTTTTGTGACCCCATTTCTTTGACTAGCAGATTGAGGTGAGTGCAGCTTCCCTTACACAGATGCTCTGAAAAGTAGAAGTGACAAAGGCATATTCTAATCACAAGTGTCTGGCACTTAGCAGATCCTGCTATCACTCTTATAAGGTGCATGTAAGTGAGATTATTTTGTATGTGAAATGCCAGACCCGGAGCTGAGTACAGGATTGAGACACAGGGGATATGAGTGGCAGTTTTGACTTGGCTCAGCCGTGGCAGAATGACACTTTGATTATCTTATTAGTGTTGTCCTCATCGTTTGTTAAGCAGGTAGTGTCACAGCATAGAATTCGCTTGGGGTGTCAGAGTCAGTTTATAGCTGAACTAGAATTTCAATTTTTCCTTCAATCTCTGTGCATCTTCCGTTTCCTCAGATGTACAATGAGTATGTTGGTAAGATGAGTGAGAAGTGACAGGTATGTGTTTAACCCAGAAGAGGAATTGGAAGACTGATAACAGATAATAGTACCATGATTATTAATGGGTTGATCTTTTAGTGATTAGTCTATGTCTCCATTGGCTCCTGAATGCATTTCCATAATAATGCTGAATTGGTTTTGTTGGTTGTTTATATGTTAGCTTCCCTCTCTTCTTCCTTCCTGTGGCATGACTATGTTTCTCTCTTCTGGGTCTTGCCTCCACACCTCAGTCCCCCCCCACCCTCTCTTACCTATCCATTGATCAAGTCCTTCCCATTTTGACTTTGGAATATTTGTTTGGTTTCTCTCACTCATCACCATTGGCATGGTTTGAGTTCAGGTACTCTCAATTTCTCATCTAGGCTTGTTTTTTAAAATGGATTTACTGAGGATAATTCTTTTTTTTACCTCTCAGTGTAATTCACATACCACATGGTACAGTTGGTGGTTCTTACCTAGACTCTCATGGCAGAACCTCACTAGCCATTTGACTCTCATGCTGCCCTTCCTTTGCCCCATGCACTCTGTTTCTGGAATTGTTATTCCTAAATGAAATTCTGATCTTATTTCTTCTCTGTTATGGTGCATGGCTTTCAGAAGACATACCTCAGTGGAATACAATACCCTTTTCCTTTCACCTCCACTGATTTCTATTCCATCCTTGGACATCCAAGAGCCCTTCTTATAAGTCCGTGTTAGCATTTACTGGAACCTGAACCGGCAGCATTCGTAAGTCTCCTTTTCCAACTCTGATCTTCCTGAGAGCCTGGTCAAGGTCCAGCACACAGAAATACTCAGGAACTGAGACATGTTTATCAAATTATTTTAACTCTTTGTTTTCAAGTGATTAAGTAATTGCTTAATGGGTGAATGAGTCATTTGTAATTTTTTCCCAGTGCACACATATTATACTTAGTATCAGACATTTAAGAATTATTTTCAGATTTATAATTGCAGACTTTGATATCGAACTTTTGGGAAGTATATGAAGAAACCTCTTAGGTAAAATATTAACAGTCTATTATTTATAAGATCATCTGAAGGATATTAGGTGGTATTGCATAGTGGTTAAGAACAAGGGCTCCGGGTTCAACTCCTGACTACACATTAGCTAGCTCTGTGTCTTTGAATGACTTCAGTACATACTTCCTGCATTGTTATGAGGATTAAATCAATAAATGCATACAGTATATTTATACAGTGCCTATGAAGATTAAATAGTCAATATTTGTTAGTTGTTATTGTCATTGTTTTTTTCAGGAAAAGAAAATCTGTTCTTATAGAGGACTCTTTATGCAATTGAGAGGTTTGATTAAACACTGAGAATGCAGTTTAAAACTTAACTTAGGAAGGAACCCACAGCCAATCAAGTCATTCATCTGGTCACTACTTCCCAATGTTGAGCACATGTTGGGTTTCTGGGAAGATAAAAAAGGGCTTTGACTTTTGGATTAGGGTACATACAAATGGAATTATGGAGTTATATTTTTTCTTCCTATTTTTGTTTCCTTTATTCCTGTTGATAATCTTTGCTATTTCCTAGTCTTTCTTCAATTTTTATCCAAAAAAAACTTCTTCTGTGCCTTCCTAATGGGTGGGGAATAATTAAGGATAGTCAAGGCAGATTCTTTCATTGAATACATGTTTACTGTGTGCTTAATGTACACCAGGCATTTTGTAACACACAGGCCCTGCTTTGGAACTCTACAGAGCTATCTGAGAGAAATTCTGTTGCCTTCCTGCCCCAGATGACCCAGCTTTCTCCATTCCCTCCCGTGGGTGTCCTGACTATAGAGGTGCTCCCCCTGCGGGGAGTTGGGATGAGAGAGTGGGATAGATGTCTACTCACTGAGTTAAGTACTTACCCAGAGGTATTTTGTTACCAAATTTGTTTATGTGTGGCATTCTTGTTACTGTAATTGGCATAATTTAATTAGATGGAATGAAAACTGATGAAAAACATGTGCTAAAATAGAACCATCATTTCTGTGCAAACTTTTAGAAAGACTCCATAAAGACAACTTACTATCAGGTTGGATAAAAATGAGAGAGTTATAAAGGATTGGGGAGAAACCATAAAAATATGGGCAGTTTCCAGATTCTGTTTTCACATTGCTTCATAAGTATCTTCAAGTTTTCACTCTTCTTTAAAGAAAAGAAATCTGAATATTGTAGGCATTGTCTTATGGGTTATTATTTCACTGCATGCATTCTAAAATGTACAAATATATACATGTTTATGATTCTGCATTTCTGCTAACTTTATTGAATAAATGAGGAATTACTGGCCCCAACTGGATCACCTCTGTGGACTTCTTCTGGCCTTAGATTCCTAAATTAGAGGCCTGGCTTTTAGGTATGTTAGTTAATGGGAAATATTTGTTTGGTTGAAGAACCCAGTGCCCTGATGGTTAGCACATATTCTTCTTCAATATAGTTTTTTGTGTTGTTGTTGTGTTTTTTTTTGGCGGGGGGCGTAACGGGGATTGAACTCAGGGGCACTCACCACTGAGCCACATCCCCAGTCCTAAATTGTATTTTATTTAGAGACAGGATCTCACTGAGTTGCTAAGCACCTCACTGATGCTGAGGCTGGATTTGAACTTGCAATCCTCCTGTCTCAGCCTCCCAAGCTGCTGGGATTACAGGCGCACACCACCACTCCCATCTTAAATACATTTTTGTTAACGTGCAACTTTTGAAAATTACTCTGCATTTGTATTTTAAGATCTTACAGTGGTTAGCCTGTTTCTTGACCTGGAAAGTTTAGGAAAAGGCAAGTCTCAACTTCACATTCACAATAGTATTCCTTTCAGAAAAGAATTACACAGGGGGTAAGAATTAGAAAAGCAACTCCACAGCTTTTCTACCTTGTAAGTCATCATTTCAAAGTCTGGCTGTATTATTTTTGTTAAAGTGAAATCACAGAAGGTCATACATATGGGCATTCAAATGTAAATACTCTCACTCCTCTCCCCCAGCAGCATACAAGCTTGTTTCAGTAGTTTCCCCTTGAACTTGCCTGCTAACCTTGTTCTTGTATGACAGTGACCTTTCCTTTTAGATAGGTGAACCAATTCTAATTCAAACTTTCTGATTTCTCTGATTTTCTATCTATGTTATTCCTTTGGGAAATGGGGAGATAAGAAAGCATTTTTAGTTTCAATTGAAACTAGAATTGAAGCATAGAAGACACTTCTGCCCTTTAAAATATTGGATGGGGTGTTGAGCAGTTTCGAATCTGCAAGAAATGTACTTGAGGAGGCTTTGTGTGGCAGGGAACACCTTCAAAGGAAGAGTGGGACATTGGGGCAGCTCTAGAGGTAGGAGCAAGTGAGGGACAAAATCAGATTGTGGGTTTTCTTAGGGAGAGGGGAAATCGTGAATTGGAGGTGGGGGATGATGATGGGGAAACCAGTGGAGGGCTCTGAGCTCATCACGAAAATATCGCATCCCCTTTCATTCCAAAATGGCCTCTTAGCGCACTAGTTTGAATGACTTCAAAATGTATTTTCCTTTACTAATATAAACTCTAAACTTGACCATTTCAATGATGGGTAAAAATGAAAATTGAATTTATCACTATGAGGTTGAACCTCCAATTCTGCCCTTGCTAGGGAGCAGCTCCCAAGTGGGGCTGTGGGGTGGATGCAAGGGTGGTGTCTGTAAAGCACCCAGCCCTGTGTGTGTAGACAGCAGCCGCCTCTGCTCCTGCCCACCGACCTCACTGCCCTGCAGGTTCCTTTGCTTTTTTCTACATCAGTCCAAAAGAACAGCTGGGGTCTACCAATTGCTCTTCTCCATTATTTTTAAACCCTCCTTGCCTTTCCCATTTCTACAGTCCTGATATTTCTCATTATTTTGATATATTGTAATTGTTCTTTTGTTATTGCTTCTGTCTCTCTACCTCCTTTAGTCTATAGCTTAAAGGCTTAAGAGCTTTGGATTTCTTTAGGCTTTAGTTTATTTTGTAGTCCCCCAAGGTGCCATGATACATCCTGGATTAAATTAGAAACTGTGTGAGAGCGTTTTGTTGACTCCAAGGTGCTTGCAAATGTAAAATGTTAATATTGCTACTATAATTTAATTAATAAAATGTGTTCCCCAACCCATTATGTTATCAGTGTTACTAAAAATGGACTACGGATTTCTAAAGATGTTAAGGGCCATGAAGGGAAGAGAAGGAAAAGTTTTTAAATGTTGATTACTTTCTAAGAAATTTTCTTATTTTACATGTATGAGTTAAAGACCCTCATCTTCCAAATGAAAAAATACATAAATGCCATATACATCTATATGTGTATTTTTTGTAAGGTGTGCCCATTCTGAGCCTGAAGGTCAAGGCTCTCCTTGGCAGGCTGAACACAAGGTGAAGATGAGCTTCAGAAGGTACAGACATGGTTGTCCCCAGGCTGTCGTCGTTGAGCCCCAGCCGTGACCATTCCTACACATGCAGGGAAGGCTGTAGTGCTGTCATTATCCTTTGCATCTCTGTACTTCACACAGAAACTAATTGGCACCATCTGTGCTAGTAATTAAGCCTGTGATGTGGTCACTGGATGAGGAACTTGGGTTGAGGGAACATTTCACAACAAAGGTGAGATAGGAGCAGAAAGAATACAGTTTGTTAATATTCTTTTATGATACTCTCAGTCATAGAAAGGAAAACGCAGCTGTCTGATAGATAAGTTCTGTTCATCCACAGCCTAGAAACACAGAATGTCAGGAAGGACTTATGAACAAGATCATAGGTAGAGCTCTGTATTGTCTTCTCTTTGCTAACAGATTTGTCCTGAGGTTGCTGTAACATACATCCCTTCTAAACCAAGATATTAAAATTTACTGAGGGTGGTTGCTAGTGGTTAGGAATAAGGTGCAGGTTTAAGGGTAGTTTCTGGAATGATGGAATTGTGCCATATATTGATTATGTGATGATTTCATAGCTCAGTACGTTTGTTAAAGAACTGTACAGCAAGATGAATAACTTTTACTGTATGTAAATTACAGCAAATTTTAAAATGTATAAAAATATATTTTAAAAAATGTTTGGAGAATATTTTATCTGTGATTCAGGATATGTTATAAGATAAAGAATTTTTTCTTTTTCAAAATTCAGAGTGAAACAATATAAAACCAGTTAATCTAAAATTTGATTTTCCATAGCAAGTGGATCTTTTCAAACAACAAATAAGATTTTGTAATTGACTCTTTATTTAGAGACATTGTTAAAAGGAACATATCATGAGAAGTAATGGGCTTCTTTAGCTTTTCTTGCTTTGAGTTCCCGTAACTTGAGTTCATCATTTTGCTGATAAGAGGAAATTAATGAGGCGAAGCTTAAAACACATTTGAGAATTCGCTGATCATATGTAAGAACAAAAATGATATGCTGTTTTATGCTTTTGTTATTTGCAGACTATGTTTTCAGAATGTGGTTCATGCACAGACATGCAAATAATTATGAGGAAAGTGATGCAGCACTGTAATTAAACCTTTTGGAGGCAAAAGGTAGTCGTGTGCTCCTAGGACCAATAGGATCTGTAGAGCAACAGGAGCACAGTGGTGGTGACTGAGAATCCCAGTGTTCTAACCAGTGAAGGATTGAGGGGGTGCAGGGGGAGGTGTCAAAAACAATAAAGTTAATTTCAGGTAATTTTTAAATAAATAATTTCAAACTAAGAATAGTATACAACTTGTAATGTTAAATTTACTCATGTGCTTGACATTTATGAGGAATATTTTAATAACTTATAAAGTAATCTAAACCAAGAACCTATTTAAGTAAACTAAAGAATATATATATATTTTTTAAATATAAAGACTAACACATATGTGAAGAGTATGGCTCAATAGAAAGATGTCTTAGCAGTTGGATTACAAGGATTTGTTGGGTACATATCTTATAGGACTTTGCTTTTTTTTTTTTCTTTTTCTTTTTGCTTTAAAATAAAGGCCAAGCCTGGGAATGTAGCTCAGTGGTAGAGTGCCTACACAGCGTATGTGACACTCTGGGTTCCATCGCCAGCACCACACACAGGCATGTGCACACACACACACACACACATAAAAAAACCAAAAAAACAAAAAACATAAACCTAAATGCCTTGTCCTGCTTATTCATTACTGCAGGAGAAAGGTTTATAATCTTTAATGTCCTTGGAAAGGGTCTTATGCAAGTCCTTGTCAACTGATGACATAGTTATTCATTCACACATCATCAGAATTTAAGGGAATTTGGATTTTTAGGATCTCTCCCAGTTGTCCTAGTTATTGTTACTGAAACTTCCTGTCATTATACTCATATTTGTAGTGCTACTATAGGTGTGGTTCACATACTGTGCTGGTCTGAGAACTGCTTAGTAATTCCACAGTAAGAGAAGGAACTCATGCTAAACCAACAAATCAACATACTGTTTCTTTCATTAAAAATGTTTAGGTATGGAAAAAAAAAAAAAAAGGAGTTGATTTGCCCCCTGGCACAAGTTCCCCCTCCCCATGTAAGCTGGTCACAAGCATGTTTGACCTGCACTGGCTTACAGTGCTGAGGTTAAATACATCACCCTCTTGTCCCCAGGAAGGTTGATGGATTTGTATGACATTCATACTACTGAGCAGGAGCACTGTTGTCATTTTGTTCTCATTCCTGACTCTGAGGCTGTCATGCTCCACTGCCTTATTCCTTGCCTGTGTATTTGCAGGTGGACCCTGGGATCACAGGTAGGGGTGGAGGACTGTCCTGTGGAGAGGTCACCACTGCTCATTGGCTCACATTATTGTTGGAAGTATTGTCTGGGTCAGTGAATGGAACCCTGCAGAGCAACTGTGCTGCTACTCTCCCTTCCTCCTCCCCCACTACACATGCGTATGCGCACAGACACACACACACACACACACACACACACACACACACAAACCGAGTTCTGAAAATAGCAGAAGGTATTCAGTTGGTTCTTTCAACCTTTGGGAGAAAGTGCCATTTGCAAGCATTCCTTCTCAGCTCTCTGTAAGAAGTGTTTTATAGAAATTGTTCACTCCATACCTTTCATGTGTATTCTGCCTCCGTGTTGCTTGGTATCTGATAGTCTTTTAATAAAGTTTCATTATTGTTGTTAACTGACAACATGTAGAAACTAGAAAGGTATAATTTACAGAAATAGTTGTCTTGATTTAAATTTCAAGTATGTGTTCTTTGAATAGCAATGTATTTACATGATTCAGAATTTCTGTTTCCTAGTCAACAAATTCCCTGCTTTGGCAGCCAGCGGGATGGTTTCTTGTGCAGGCTTCTAGGGATGTTTAATGTACTGATAAACAACTATGTATATGAATAATGATTCATGAGCAGAATTTAGTGAATTTCCTAGTTGTTTAGTATAAGTAAGAGAATGCTATTATTAGCAGTTGAAATTTTTTTTTTTTTTAAATACTACAGATTGAACTCAGGACATCACACATGCTCATCAAGTGCTCTACCACTGAGCCACGTCCCCAGACTATCTTAAATTTTTTTTAATTTTAAGACAGGGTCTCGTTAAATTGTCCAGGCTGGCTTCAGCCTCCCTAGTAGCTGGGATTACAGGCGTGTGCCACCACACCAAATGAAGAAAAAGTGTTATGCAAAGGAATGCATATGTAAGATGACCTCTTGATGCTGGTGGACTTTAGAACTTATGATTTGAATGATATTTCACAAAGCAGTTTTGACCTTTTCAGAATAAGATAAGTTCTTGCTTCATGAATAAATGACAAGTTGAAGAAAAGTGATTGGTACCCTTGTTATTTCAGGCTTGGATCAGCTTTACCTCCAGTTTAGCAATATTAAGAGCTGCTAGTAATAAATATTTTGTCATGCTTTTTTGCCAGAGATGGGACCAGGACTAGATTGGGGTCAAAGCGAAGGAGCAGTCTATTTGTGGACCTATTACATTGTTTTTTTTTTTTTTTTTTCTTTTTAAAATAAGAATGAATTTCTTTAGAACTGCTCCAAAGGCCAAAGCCTATTTAAACAGATAACTGTGCAACTCTGGAATAAGAATCAGTTTTAACAGTATAATTCAACAAAAAGGCATTGGATTAGGAAGTCTTGAGGTGTTATTGAAATAAGCCTCATAAGATTTAAACAAATGTGAAACAGGTATATTCTTCGACCTACAAATTCCACACCAAATAATTTATCTTGAGGAGAGATAACTGGAAGCCAGGGTAGGGAGGTACACCTGAGCCTCAGTGAGACAGTTTCTTGAATGCACTTGCGGTAACCTTCCAGTTCACAGCCCATTCTTATTTCCATTTTTCTGCTATATTTGCTTCCCCGTGTCCCTCAGTATTCCTCTCTGTTTCATTTGACAGCGTGCTTCTCACTTCACTACCATCGTCTGAAATGTGTTGCCATCTCTTCTGCTGACAGCCCCTGTTTTAGATGTCTGTCTTTGATTTCTTTGACTGTTTTGATGATGTTTGGGCCTGTATCCTGGTCTGGGAGTAAGCAGGGGTATGTTGAGCCCCTTCTGAGTTCAGGCCCTGGCCTTGCTATAAAATCCACAAAGAGAATATCTTATGGGGTGTGGATCATGGACACCTGGCTAAGGAACACTGCCTTTAGAGCAGACTCTAGTTTTACATGAAAAAGAAACTGAGCACACAGAAGCCTAAACATACCATGGGTTCTTTTAGTGCCTGTATCAGTGATTCCAGATGTTTTAGAGGGATTGTTTCTGCTGCTCGTTCATGGGGAAAAGCATTAAAATAATGTGAATTAAGATTAATTTTGTTGTGTAACATGAGGGAGTTTTCAGGTGATGACACCTGATTATGATATGAATCTGTGTGGGTTCAGATTTGTAAAACTGTACACCAAAAAGTAAATTTTGTTGTATGATTAAAAATTTTGTATATTCCCTGCAAATGTAGGTATGTACCTGTGAAAGCTATTTCACTATTATATTGGATGAACTGTTATATGACCCGCTCTTTATAAAAATTGAGATTTCCAAGGAATTCGATTATTACCTTTTATCTACAAATTGAGTGAGGATGGCAAGTCAGTGATGGTGGCTGTTGTTTTTTTCTTAGTCTTTGATAAGAAGCTTGAACCATTAAAAACAGGAAGTTTAAGGGCTGGGGCTGGGGCTCAGTGGTAGAGTGCTTACCTAGCATGTGTGAGGCCCTGGGTTCAATTCTCAGTACCACATATAAGTAAAAAATAAAGGTACATTGACAACTAAAAAAATTTTTCAAAAAGATAGGAAGTTTAAGTAAAGGCAAAGCATTTGCAGCCATTGAAGCATCTTGCGTCTTAGTCCTTGTCCCTTTGACTGTTGGACCCTTGTCTCCTCTGCATCAATGGGAATATTGAAATTTTAATCCTGACTGCTCGTAATAAGCTAGCATCACACACAGGGGTGGCAGATAAATGGGCAGGGCATTTTCTAGGGCCATGTCCATGGTGAAGCTCAGTGATGGGGATTTCTGTTTATTGGGTGAAGCATCACTGAACTCTTTGACAGTGCTATTAGCTCCCGGATCCTTCATTTTTATGTTTTTAGTTACCATGGAAATGAAAGAATTATGAAATCACATATTATATTGTCATATTTGAGATCTGCTATGTATTTTTATACCAATTAGAAAACAGAAATGTGGTACCCTTTTGTTTCATATTTTTAAAATATTAATACAAGGGAAAAATACTAGCATATACATCAGAAAATAGAGAAATTTGGGATTGGGGCTGGAGCTAAGTGGTGGAGTGCTCACCTGAAACGTGTGAGGCACTGGGTTCAATCCTCAGCATCACATAAAAATAAATAAATAAAATAAAAGTATTGTGTACCTCTACAACTAAAAACATTTTTTTAAAAAAAGAAAATAGAGAAATTTATGTCATGAAAGTCCCTTATTTTATCTTCATTTACATAAAATAATTTGGAAAAATTAATTAATAAACTAATATTAAAATAACAGAGATCTTGGAGAATTCTTGGAATAAAGAATAAGCCCGGACTTGTAATCTAAAGACTGTTAAAAATATTTTTCCAAAGTAATAATAGAATTTGATTTTAAATATAGGTTGGTTCTTGAAGATTTATCATTTTGTTTTGTCTTCAGAAATACTGGAATACAGACCTGGTACAGTGGCACACACCTGTGTGTGTTCATATTTTTAAAACTGTACACCAAAAAGTAAATTTTGTTGTATGATAAAAAATTTTGTATATTCCCTGCAAATGTAGGTATATACCTGTGAAAGTTATTTAACTATTATATTGGATGAACTGTTATATGCCCCACTCTTTATAAAAATTGAGATTTTTATAAAGAGGCAGGAAGATTGCAAGTTCAAAGCCAGCCTCAGCAACTTAGCTAGGCTCTAAGTAACTCAGCGAGACCTGTGTCTCTAAATAAAATATTTAAAAATGTCTGGGGATGTGGCTAAGTGATTAAGCACTCCTGGGTTCAATCTCTGATACCAAAAAATTAATAATAATAATAATAATAAAGAAATAGTAGAATATTAGTTAAATAGTATGTTGTTATCATCAAAAGTTAGAATACCTGTACTGGTACCATGGACTTATTTTTTCCCTTAGAGTTTACTAATAATACTTAACAAGCAAGTTTTAGTTAAAAATTGTATCTGGGTACATACATGCCACTGGAATTTGATGGTGGCCTCTGACTCTGTTTCTCAGACATGTTCTCCATGGTTCCACACTCAAGGTGGCAGTATCTTCCTCTGGAGGTGATTTCACTGTGTTCCCATACCTCTATACCTTTGTTTTCTGCTCTACTGCTTTTTCCCTTAATGCCTGACTCAATTTCCCACTAAATCTGAGCTTGGGAGCTGGTCTCACTGCATTTGGGTATTTATTCCCTGTTTCACATGACATTGAGTATGTGGCCATCCCTATCCCCTAGGTGTGTTGTAGATATGAGGGATTGATGCTTTCATTAATTCTTTCCTTATAGATCTGTTTTTTATTTTTATTTGTGTGTGGGTTTTTTTTTTAAGGACTTATGGAGAGATTGGGATTTTGGTGGTTCCATTATCCCATGGCAGTTCAGAGATCTGTAATAATAATTTTATATCTGGAAAAACTGAATTTATCTTGGTGTTTTCAGGCAATTTTAGTATATTATGTTCATTTGTGAACTGAAGAAGAGTGCTTCATCAGCTGTTCAGTTTATGGCATATTTCATTTTACATTATTTGAATTATCATATTTATTCTGATTTATACTTAGTTCACTACAGAATCTATTCTCATTAATGCAGTACTAAACCTCTGATATATCATCTATGGGAGCATGCTGGGCATGTTGTAATAGTTTAATTGGATAAGGGGCATTTTGAAATTGAATTTTTATAAATATATAGCTGTTGAACAAAATGTGAAAACCTTCCCCCAGAAATCCATTGCACAGATGAATCCATAAACCTGTGATTTAAGTCCTGTGTAAATTGTTCCAAGCTACTGAAGAGTAGCCTGGTATGTGGGTGCGTTCATTGTATGTGACATATGTGTATATACACATGTAGGATATTTTATAAACATATACTGTTTTTTTCCAGTATTGTTGAAGTCAAATAATAAATTACAAATTATTTTAGACCCTCAGAGAACTTAAGGGATCTCCACTATTCCTGATTAAAGCAGGGCTGCAATAAGAATGTAGCTGCTATATTCTATTACATTTATAGGATGTTTTAATTAAATATTCAGAACATTTTAAGGAACTTTTAAAAAAAAATTAAATGTAAGTATTTCTAGATACTGGTTGTGGGTGTAAAACTCAACTGAAGTTTCCAGAAATGAAACCATTTGTAGGGCACAGAACATTTACCAGAAGCCCTTTCCTGCCTTTCCCAGTCACTGCCATCCCAAAGCAACCACTATTCTGACTTGTACTGCTATTTGCTTTTGCCTCTGCTTAAAATTTTTGCATAAATTTTACCATACAGTATGTTTTCTCAATATATATATTTTTAAATATCCGAGGATGTTGGAATTGTTTCCCAACTATGGTGCTTTTTAGCAGTTTTCTCCTCTGACTTGTTAATTAATCATTTCGGATCGCTGTGTTGATGTGCACGCTGCCGCTTCCCCAAGGCTGGCAGCGAGCTGCCGTCCTCACAGATGCACTGTTTCAGGCTTTACAGAAATAACCATAAACATTACAACTCTAAATCCAGTGAAGAAATTGTCAAAATGATGGTTAATTAGAGAGATTAATAAAATATGAAGATATTTAAAGATCTGGTGACTGAACAGGACAATTAGTATGTTGCTAATTCTGATAGTGAATCTAAAATGGGAAAGATAATTTTACAGTCCATATGTTTGTCGTATCCCTGACTAAAGAGATCAGTTGGCAGTCTTTTTAAAGCTTCGTCGTTTTCACCATTCAATTGGTTTTATTTCTCTAAGTGTGCTGATTTTAATGACTTTTTTACTTAATACTTTCTAAGTATATTATGTGAATATGCTAGTGTATTAAATGTTGGTGCTTGAGGATAGAAGTGATAACTCTGTTGCAAAACAAAGTAAATAAATCCAAAGTGGAGAGATGATGTTGGCTGGCTACAGGAGTAACAACAGATCCTTGGATTTGGAAGGAACGACTTCCAGAAAATCTGAGGTTTGCTCTGACCAACCTTTATTAGAGATCTCATACATGGCTGCCATTTTGATACTGACGACAGAAGAGGAAGAACTTGCGATGGAGAGGAGCAGATGGGAAAATGGCCTCTGCTCTTCTTAAATGCCTCAGCTTCCCTCCCCTGCCACCATCACTACAGGTTTTATTTTAGGAACTTAGAGGATAAAAGACAGACAAAACATCTTTTCCTACTTAATAATTCTGCTCCCTTGACATTACTTCCTTCCATGAAATGTGGGTAAGCATGCCTTGTTGTGATGGGGAGAGGGAGTTTGTTGACCATGCCTCCTGGGGGATGCTCACCTGTCGATGCCTATAAGCAGAAGTGGGCTTGGTCCCTGGCCTTGGAGCTTTATGTAGCATCAACACAAAACACCACATACTCCTGCCAATAGACATAAAATTACTGTTGTATGGGGTACGGGAATTTGACCTCATCAGAAGTCAGGAAGAGCTGTTTTTGAAGAGAAGTGAATCACAAACATGGAGCCTGAAGTGAGAGTTGGGGATGAGAGACTGAGGAAGGGATGTTTTGGGCAGAGAGGAAGAGTAACCCTCCTAGGGAGTACAGAGTCTCCAGGGCTATAAGGATGCAGAGTGGAATGTGGTTTGAGGCTGGAGAGGACACAGAAGCCAGAGAGGCCAGATGATCTGTGGATATGCTGAGGAAATTTTCTTCCCTTAGGAGCCCTGGGAAGTTATGGATCGGGGGAGGCTACGGGTAGGAGTGTGACAGTGGAAATGTGTAAATGTGATCTCATCCCATTTACAGTTTGAAAAACTAAAACAATACCTGTCTCACTCACCATGGAGATGTTTCAGGAGATCAGAAGAGGAAGTGAGATAGGAGGTACACTTAGTGGTCCAGGGGAGGGATCCTGATAGGCTGGATCAGGGCAGGCAGTGGCTCTTCTGGAGAGGCATGTGTTGGAAGAGGTATTTGGAGAGTTTACTCTAATGTATTGGATATGCTGTGTACCAGGGGAGAGAGAATATAATAGTGATCATAGGTTTCTATCTTGGGTACTAGATAAGGGCCATTCATTGAAGTAGGGGACACTGGATTAGGTCTTTTTAGACAGGAGATCCCCAAATTTGCTTCTGGTTCTGCTAAATCTTAAGTTACCTGGGAAATAGACAGGAAGAACCCAGTAGGCACTTGGGTGAGCTAGAAACCTATGTCTGTAAATTGTCTGCGTGCAGGATCCAGGTTGCCTTTTCCCTTTCTGTTCTCCCTGGCTCCATGTTGTTGCACATAATCACTACACAAAGCCACTTGAAGAAGGAAGGAGGACTTGGTCTCTGGGACAGGCCAACTGTATTCTGTGGCAAACTATAAATGTAGGGTCTATTACAAGGTGCAATGACCACCTTCCTGGTCTCAGAGGTCTCAGAATTACATGAGAAAGGGTGAAGTTGAGGAACTTAAATAATACTGAGTTAGAAATCTGACAGAACTGTTTCCCAATATTTTCTTGGGATTTTTTTTTCTTCCCCCAAGAATCCAAGTCTTCAAAAACCGGTAGAAAATGCACCCTTAGTGGGAAAAGTGTTCGCCTGACTATTACAGAAGCTTGAAATTTTATCGTTACCTGCGTGAGAACTTCTGGAACAGAAGCAAGGCAAGATAATAGCCATATCCATGCTCTGTGCTTGTTTGAGGTGAATGACTCAACTCATTCTAGAAATTCCTTCTTTGACTGCTGTGAGAGACTTATTACCCAGTTCTTTTCCCACTTCTTTGACTATTCCTTCTGGATCTTATTTATTCCTGAGCTTCCTTCTGGCTTCTCCTTTTCCAGGTTTCTTTTCAGTCCTCCTCTGCTCCCCTCATCCCGTTCCTGGGTAAGCTTGTCATTTCATGGCCTGTGCAGCTTTGCTATTTACCTAGGTTGCCTCCACCTGAGTGTGTGTCAGGGATCTCAAATAACTGTCCCCGTGATCTTGGCTAGAACTTGGGGCTCTCAGTACCTGACTGCCCATGTCCACAGACCACCGTCCGGGCAGTTCTTTCATCAGGACCCAGTTTCTCTCCACTGTTGCCTTATGCATAGCCTCTGAGCAGGTCCTTATCATTTCTTGTCTAAATTGCTACAGCATTTTCTTAACTGGCACCTCGGCTCCCCAGTCCTAGCACCATCCAATTCGTTCTTCTGCTAAAATAATGATTTTAAAAAAAACTGATTTTATTCTCTCCTTAAAAGCTGTCACTGACTCACTCTACCATTTTCAGGTTTAAAGTCCTCACTTTCTAGGCCCTTTATGAAATCATGCAGCTCTTCTCCACTGCTCTCCTCTCCACATTTTGATAATACTGAGCTCCTGTGGCTTCTCCATGGACTGAGCCCCTGCTTGGCTTAGTATTTTAAGTTTTGCTGCTACCTCTGCTGAGAACCCTCTTTTCAGGCATAGTTAGCTTTAAAAGCTAATTGTGCATATTGGTTTGTGTGTAGGCATGGTGCATATAAGTCATTCTGTTTCGTTGCTAAGCATCTAAACCTCCTCCAGGGTCCAGAGGATCTCTGACTATGAGCTAGAGCCCCCCCCCCCCCCTTTCTAGAATATGACAATGCAAATTTTCCTTTCCCAGCCTCCCTCACTTCTAGGGCATGAACATGGATATGACCTATACTGAGCCAGTGTAGACCATTCACCCTAAACTTTGAACTAGAAGCTAGTAAGCTCAAGGTGCGAGTACTGTACACAATCCACTTTGGCAAGGGCAGGTATAGCATGGCTGTGCCGATGGTGCTGTGACTGTGTCCAGTAGTAGTAGCTCTAGCGTCCTTGCTGTACAGCTCTAGGAGTGATTTTTGTACTTTGCTCTTGGTTCTGTGACTGCTAAGTCTGGTTCCTTATGCCTTTTCTGGTAAGAAACCTGCCTGGTAGGTTTTTAACCAACAATTTCTTGGTTCAAGTAAACCAGAACTGGTATTTTGGGCTTGCAAATTAGAACCCTACTTAACTCAGATTTCCAGCATTGATACTTTCATGGATAGAAGGCAGAACACAATTATCCTCATTACTGTGTGACACACCCTTAATGCATTAGTATGATGTAAAGTTCTTCACTTGCAGGTAATTGAGTAATCACAGTATGTAACAGGAGAGTCTTGTGCTACACATACAATGACAGGATTGTGGTCACAGAAAAGAACACCAAAACATTGCTATGATCATAAAGATGGTAAAAGTGTAGATATGGAAATAACCATAGAGTTTCTTTTTCAAAATATTTACTTACTGTGATAAATGCATATAGCACAACTTGCCATTTTAGCTATTTAAGGTAATAATAATAATAATAAAAGGTAATTTAATGACATTAATTATAGTTATAGTGGTATACACCATTATCACTATCAATATCCAAAACTTTTGCATTGCCCTAAATAGAAATTTTGTTTCTGGTAGACAAAAACTGCCATTTGCCTTTCCCCAATCTCCTGCTAATCTCTGCTACACTTTGTCTCTATGAAGTTGCCTATCTACACATTTCATAAATGTGAAATTGAACAATTATTTGTCCTCTTGTGTCTAGCTTATTTCACTTAGCATCATGTGTTCAAGACTTTGTTGTAGCATGTTTCAGAACTTTATTCCTTTTTATGGATGAATAATATTCCATTGTGTATTTATGCCATATTTTGTTTACCCATTCATCTTTTGATGGACACTTGGATAATTACCAACTTCTCACTGTTTTAATATGATTCTAAATAATGCCATGGTGAAGGTTGACATGCAAGTGTCTGTGTGATTCCTTTTGTCAGTTCCTATGAGTGTATACTTAGGAATAAAATTGCTAGGTCATTTGATGATTCTGTGTTTGACTTTTTGAGAAATCTTCAAACTACTTTCCGTAACAGCCGTACCATTTTATATTCCCACCAGCAATGTTTAAGAGTTCGTTTCTCCATGTTCTTGTCAACACTTATTTTTATTTCTTTTCAAAATTATAGCCATCCTAATAGATGTGTTGTGGCATCTCACTGTGGGTTTTGATGTGTATTTTTTTAATAAATATTGATGTTGGGAGCTTCCCTACTATCTTGACTCAAGAGCATCTTTATCAGTTAAATAAAGTTCTATTTCTATAATTGGCATTTTTCCTAAAAGTAAGAGATCAGGGCTTCTTTGCTTTTTATCATTTTATGGCCAGGCCTGACTTCAGACATGAGGCCTCCCTGTAAATGCCAGAGAAGGCTTGATAGTCAACAGCTGTGAAAATAAATTCCTTCTCTTCAACCTGATACAGGACATCTATGCAAAACCTACAGCTTACATCATGCTTAATGGTTAAAGACTGAACGCTGTCTTTCTAAGATCAGAAATAAGAAGAGGAGGATGCCCATCCTCAGCAATTGCCAGCTTTATTCACCATTGCCCTGAAAGTCCTAGTCAAGGCATTTAGTCAAGAAAACGAAATAAAAAGTATTTAGATTGGAAAGGGAGAAGTAAAACTGTTTATATTTGTGAATGGCATGGTCTTATAGAGAGAAAATCCTGAGGAATCAACTAAAAACAATTAGAATGAGTAAATGAGTTCAGCAAGGTTATGGAATATGAGAACAATGCACAAAAGTGAATGGTATTTCTATCCAGTAGCAATAAGCAGACCAAAAATGAAATTAACAACACAATTCTATATACCATAAAAAATAATAAAGTAGAAGGCTTAATGTTGAGATGGCAGTACTCCTCAAATTGAATGGTAGATCTAACACAAGCCCTATTAAAACCCCATGTGTTAGTCAACTTTCTGTTACTATACAAAATACTTGAGATAGTATTATGCATTAGTATGATGTAAAGTTCTTCACTTGCAGGTAATTGAGTAATCACAGTATGTAAAAGGAGAGTCTTGTGCTACACATACAATGACATGATTGTGGTCACAGAAAAGAACACCAAAACATTGCTATGATCATGAAGATGGTAAAAGTGTAGATATGGAAATAACCATATGGAAAGAGATTAAAATAGGTCTTGTGCTAATGGTGTAGAATTGGATAAAGAGAGATACATACAAATCCATGTTTGTGTATAATGTATGTATGGCACTGTAAGTTGAGAGATAGTCAACTTACACAGAGAAAAGGTTTATTTTGGCTTATAGCTTTAAAGGTTTCAGGCCATAATCATGGCTTTGGTCCTTTGACAAGACAGCATATCATAGCAAGAGTGCATGACAGAGAAAAAACATGAGGACACAGCAAGAAGACACCATTCTGTGAACCAGCAAGGCCCCCTTCAGACACCAAGTCTGCCAGCACTTTGATCTTGGACTTCCTGGCCTTTATAAGAAATAAATCTCTTTTTTTATAAGCTACCTTGTTTATGGAATTTTGGTATAGCAGCCATAATGGGCTAAGACACACCATGTACAGAAATCAACCCAGAATGTATCAGTGGCCTAAATGTTAAGAGCTGGGAAGGTGGAGATATGCAGGGTGGCCAAAGGGAGAGTTTTATGGACCAGGCCTGAAAAAGGCAGATGTCACTCCTACTCACATTTCACTGGCTGTGGAAATCAGTCATTTGGCTGTTAGGAGACCATGGGAAGCTGGGAAGGAGGAAGAAGAAATTATTTAGGTGAACAACTAGCTAACTCTGGCCCAAGGAGGTTGCTGCTGGTTATTCCTAGGAATCTTTACAGTTCTGAAATTCTGTTCTGTTTTAACTCTCCCTTGTTGAATCCTATAGTTAGTTATAAGAACTAAAAAGAAGTGAGGACAATAATACTTAGTTTCCTTTTTCTTGAACATAAAAAAGGAAAAATTCAGCTAGCAAAGTTAATTTCACAGTAGTCATGCTTACGAAAATTATGTTCTATAATCTTGTATACCTATCTGTTTGACGAGGCATGATGCTGGCTTTAGACCATGATGGTCTCTGCCAATCTCCATTCTGTCTCCATGTGAGTTGGAGGGATAACTGATTCTCATTTATGAGACGGAAGCTAATTGAAGCTTTTGAAGATGAACCTCTCTTATGGGCGGACACATAGCACATCAATAATGACTTTGAGTTAAAAGCCCAATGTACAGATTAGATTTCATCGAAGATTCTCTGGAATAGTTATCAGAGAGTTGGATAGCTCCCCATAGGGACCAGAGAATTCTTCCCCCAGTGGCAGGATTACAAGCACAAGTTTGCTCATCCGTCTAAGTCAGTCTCTTGAGGGCATCTGTTTCATGAGTTTGATAGATATTTTCAATTGAAGAAGAAGTAATAGTCCAGCTGTAAGTGTATAATCTAATTGTAATGTGTTCTGTGGATATGATTACAGAGACTGGTGGAAGAGCTAAAGAAAAACAGACTGCAAGGGACATTATAAAGAAGGCTCAGTGCGGTTAATTTCTCAGAACCCACATTCTGCCATGTCTTAAGGGATCTTGCCCAGATATGATAAGATACTGAGCTTCTCTGTTATTCCATCACTCTGCAATATGCATCTGATTCTAATGTGTTTAAAATCCATGCCTTTGAGTTCTGTGTTTAAACATAAATGTTGCATTTCCCCCCCTAAAATAATCACAGAAAGACTATAAACCAATGTTCGTTGAAATGTGGTCTACAGACTGTTGTTATTCCCAAGTGTTGTTGCCAGTCCATGATGAGATAAGCACAGAACTTGAGGACAAGCATTTGAAACTTTTAAAGCAGTTTGACGTGGTGCTATTTAAGCAGTGGGCTCATCTTGTTGAACAGTTTAGACCAGTTGGGGTAGTGTTCAGCTTGTATAATGAGCTGCGTATGGTGCAAGCTTGCTTTTGATCACATGCAGTATGCATTAGTGTGCATACTACTGCCAACCGGGTGGCTTAAACAGAAATTTATTTTCTCACAGTTCTGGAGGCTGAAAGTCCAAGATCAAGGAGTTGTTAAAGCAGGTTTCATTCTGAGGTTCCTTCTCTTGACTAGTAGGCTATGTGTCACACGACCCCTTTGTGCATTCAGAGTGAGTGTATGAGTACAGGAGTTCTCGGATGCCTCTTTTTTATCACTACATTAATCCTATCATGCCAGGGCCCCAGAATTGTGAATTCATGTAGCCTTATTAATCTTTCGTAGGCTCCGTCTTCAAAGGCAGTCATATAGGGCTTCAATATATGAATTAGAGAGGGGGTTGTAGTCCGTAGTGCAGTAGGACTGTAATGGATTGACAATCTTAAAATTTATTCCTTCATCACAGAGTTTGAAATGTGCTGTTGCAGGCATAACTAATCTAAACTTGACTACCTATCACAACATAGAAGCAAGAAACAATTTGCTTTAGATCAAATTTTTGAATATTTATCAAATCTATATAATCTTGATATTCAATAGAATTGTTTTATGTGAAATAGTGAATCTTTAGAAGAGATTAGTTTGTAAAAAACTGGATCAGACACTGAAAAAGCTGTATTGGGTAGTTAATTCCTACAGAGCCTTGGCTTAAGCTAGATGTGATTACAGCATGCTCGCGTCTCTTAGCATAGCCAGCTCATAAATCTTTGCCTCCACCTGCTGGCTCTGGCCTTCAGGCTGCCTGAGGACCATCTTCCTGTGGCCATTCCACAGGTACTATCATCTGAGCCTGTGGGAGCACAGTTCTTCCCAGGGACCACACCCTTGTCTTCCCTTCCTTCTCTGTATTTTATGTCCCAACAGATAGCAATGTTATTTTTAGGGTTACTTACTTTGAAACCAAGGGACCTCTTTCAGTTTTCCAATTGTCTGGAGATCTCTTTTCTTTCCCACCTGCAGATTCTGCCTCCAGAATAACTCCTCTCCTCTCCTCCCCCAAATGGTCCTGTGCTTCTCACACTGCCCACCCTCTCACGCCTTGGAGGGAGCACTGCAGTGAGCATCTTGTGACTCTCTGACTTCAGCTTCTTCCTCTCTAGTGTGAGGCACAGTTTTGACTATACCATTGGCAAGCTGCAAATCCTTTTCTGGATTCCCTGTCCTATAAATTAAGGTTCAGCCTCCTTAGCGAGGGACTTATTAAGGTCTTCAGAATCTGCCTCTTCTCCATCTGTCTTCCCCCTCTGTTCTCCTGTCACTCAATCCTTTCATCATGTACACCACACACGAGCAGGTTATAGTTTGCGTATTACTGCCTCTGTGTCTGGAATTTCCTGTGGCCTGGAATTTTCTTCTATCTAATTTCTGTTCATGAGAGAACTCCTTGCCCTTCAAGATCTAGTTCAGACACCACCTTTCCCACAGTGCCACTGCCCTCCTCATTTAGGATTAATTAGTGTTTGCCTACAGTGTGCTGAGATGTTGTCTAGTATTTTACTGTGTAATCTCTCTTCCCCAGATGTTGGACTCTTTTGGAGCAGGAGCCCGTATTTATGTTGGTATTGCCCCAGTCGCAGGTCATGGTAGTAGGTACACAGTCAGGATGTTGCTCATGTTGAATCTGTGATCCATTTGTGAAAAAGGAGCACAGGAAAATCAGACTGTGGAGAGAATAATAATGCCTCTCTCCATCTCATTTAGGAATCAAACATGAATAGAAAACAAATGAATGTCCTCTGCCTGACTCTGTTTATTTACAGTCATGATTTACATGTGAAGAAAGATGTTCAAGTTTATAAAATAAAAGATGATATTCAGGCAGAGGTAGGCATTGGACATTAGGCAGACATTAATTTAATATAGGAGAGTTTGTGCAGACGCCACTCTGGGGCTCAATAGGATTGGAAATGTCAGTCTAGAGCTAGGACATTGTTAAAACATTTTTTTTTCTGAGATTTTGCAGGTACTGTCAAGTCAATGAATAAATTGAAATATGACCTACATTTTGTGTTTTTAAAAAATCTAATTTGTTACTGGAGCAGCAGTAAAAAAGCTAGACAGCCATAATGTATAAGTAAATTATGTTGGAAATATAACAATACTCACTTTATATTGTGCATATGGCACTCCATTATTTTATTGGATTAACTTTTTGCATTAACTATCTCTTCTATGATTTAAAGTTATAATCTTTAAAAATGAAATCATTAAGGAGATCATGAAATTTTGAATGTTGCATATAAAAATTCACTAATTGGTTACATTAATCAAACTATATCATCTTACTTATTAACAGTTTTAATTGAAATATGAAGTGGGCTAAGCATTAGGTACTTAATTTTTGCCACCTTGAGAACAGTGTGATTATACTAAAACTAAATATGATCATGTTGTACTACTTAAAAAGATCATCTCTTTAAACTATAGCTGAAGATATATATGAGTAGCATTCAGAAAATATAAACTCTGTCCAACTTAGTAAGAGAACTATTGGTTGGAGAGTTTTTAATGTAAATTTTATGGGTTTTAATTAAGCATCAGTAGGACCAAACACATTTTTCAAATCTACAAACTCATTCACTCCCTTGTACTCAGTAGCACGTTCATTTAGGTTCCAGGGATTTTGGAAAAGGTATCTGATCAGATGATGCTAAGGTAATGTCTTTGTGACTTTTTCAATTGAAATTTTTATTAAGATAATTGTAGAGTCACATGCAGTTATAAGAAGTAATACACAGAAATCTCGTGTCCCCTTTATCTAGTTTCCTCTAATGATGTTTTGCAGAGCCATGTCGTAACTGGGATATTGATGGTGATACAGTTCACCAGCCTTATTCACATTGCCTCCATTTTAGTGGTTTGTGTGTGTGTGTGTGTGTGTGTGTGTGTGTGTATGTATGTATGTGTGTCTGTGTCTGTTTAGTCCTCTACAGTGTTATCACACGTGTGGGTTTGTGTATCTACTACTACAGTGGAGGTACAGAGCTATTCTATCACCACAGGATCTCTCTTGTAACTCTGCCCCCAATCCCTGTCAGATGACAGACATGGGCCTCCCTGCTCCTCTCTGGTTGGCTGCACATCCTAAAACTAAAAGTGGTTGCTAAGGTGCTAATTACAGACATGAAGGGCTCGGACAACCATTTCAAAATTTTTATCTTTTAAAAAATGTATAAATGAAACTGTGCAGTGTATAACCTCTTAGGATTGGCTTCTTTCATGTAGCACTGTTCCTTGGAGATTCCTCTAAATTATTGTGTGTATCTATAGCATATGCATTTTTATTGCTGAGTACATTTGTTTAAACATTCATTCATTGAGGGACATCTGACTGATTTCAGCTTTTTAGCTATTACAAGTAAAACTGCTGTGAACATTTTTATATTGGTTTCTATGTGAACTTTAGTTTTTCATTTCTCTGGTATGAATGCTCAGGAGTAATATTGCTGAGTTGTGTGGTAATTGCATGTTTAGTTTGATAAAAAACTGTAACAGTTTTCCAGGGCGCTTCTGCATTTTACTTCCCCACCCTCAGTGTGTGAGCCACCCAGTTTCTCCACATGCAGAATTTGGTGTTACCACAAATCTTTATTTTGCCCATTTTATTCATTTCATTTCAACAATTTTTGCAGTCCTGGAGATTGAACCCAGGGCCTCACACACACAGGCAAGTGCTCCACCAGCCCTTGTTTTGCCCCCTAATAGGTTTGCAGTAAGATCCCATTGTGGTTTGAATTTTCATTTTCCTGATGGCTAGTGATATCAAACACCTTTGCAAAGGCTTATTTTCCATTCATAAATCTTTCAGTGACTGTCTGTTTATATCTTCTTCTAGTTTCCTAACTGGATATTATTAACCATTGTGTTTAAAATCCATTATGTGCCCTAGGTGGTGGTCTTCTTTTGCCTATGTGGTTTATAAATAATGTCTTATATAGTCTGTACGTTCACATAAGCTTTCAAATGTTTTAATTTTGGTGAGGCCCTCTTTATGACTTGCTGATATTTGGTCTTTTTTGAAAAATAGAGAAGAATTAGTTTCAATTAAATCAGAACATTGTTCTGTTTTAGCTATTTTTATTCTCTTCCTTCTTTTATCCCGCTTTTGCTCCCTCTTTAGAAACGTAAACTATCTCTTGGTTGTGAAAAATATTGTAAATTATTTGAATCATAATTGGTTTCCAGTGTTCTCAATTTCTCTCACCCTTTACAAACATCTGGAACAATTTCCTCTTTGACCACATTTGCAAGTGCTTTTCGGTAATGGTTTATGCACATAAACATTCATGTGCTGTCTTTAGAATCTTCCTTCTTTTCAAAACCAGACCCATATGCCGATGGCTTTTTATTTTTTATCACTATTAATAGTGACAGAGTGGTTCCCATAGAGGAGATCCCTGAGTTTATATATTCAAGGTTCTCCAGTTATGAAAAGGCCCTCCCCACCTATCTGGATTTAAAGACATGTCTTTTCTAATTGTCCCTGAGTGTCCCCCAAGTGCCTCCTCTGCACTCTAGCCGCCATGGCCTTGAGACATTTACCACGTTTCCTTCCTTTTGAAGTAGAAGGATGGTGGGAGGATGCCTCACACCTTGGACCTGTCTGCCTGCAGTGGTCCTTGAAGGAGGCAGCCCGGGTAAGTGGGAAGAGTGCTCTACATCCTGGGAGCCTTCCCTGAGCTAGGTCACGGAGCCCGTCTGAACACTGTCTTCCCTCTTATAAATAATGGGAGGGAAGAGATTAAGTCCAACCCTTTCTTTCACAAGGGACATTGTAGGAACATTCCCATCTCTCTTTTTCTGTCTTATCTGGACTTGGGTAAGAGAAGATGGTACCTGATGAGTTTCCTTGCTGTAGGGATGCAAAGAGAGATCAACTCTTAGTAAAAAGGTAATGATACCAAGTCTACTAACAAAAAAAAAGCTCATGAGAATAAAGCAAACTTAGAATTTTCTGGTAAATAGGAATAAGAACTCATTCAGGGGTTAGGGTTGTGGCTCAGTGGTAGAGTGCTTGTCTAACATGCATGAGGTACTGGTTTCAATCCTCAGCACCACATAAAAATAAAATAAAGGTATTGCGTCCACCTACAACTAAATACGTTTTTTTTTTTTTTTTTTTTAAAAAGAACTCATTCAGTTAATTCAGTGAGGATTTACTGGCATCTACTTGTGCCAGCCACTTTTCTTGGTAGTGGTGCTACTACAGTGAACGAGGGGAAGAAAAACCTCTGCACTTGTGGAGCATGTATTTTATGAGAGAATAGATGACAATTAATTGAGAAAGCAATTAATTAGTGATAAGTACTTAGGAGAAAAATAAAGTGAGGAAGGGAGATAGGAAGTATTGTTGAGGGGGTAGTGGTATGGTTTTAGGGACATTGGTCTGGAGAAGGTTTCCCAGAGAGTTTGACACCTGAGTCAGTCCTGGGATGAGGGATGGGAAAGGCAGGCACCTGGAGGAAGAGGGAACAACAGGTCAGGGCCTGGAGATGGTGGGCCTGATCTGGGTGCTCAAGAACAGTGAAAAGGGTCAGTGGTTGCCGTAAGGGGAGTGAAGGGAACAGTGGAAGGAAATGACCCCAGAAATACAATAGAGGGAGCATAGAGGCAGATCACACAGGCTTTTCTGGTCATGGGAAAGACTTGAGTTTAACCCTGGATGGTCTGACCTGCACATGAATGGAGTCACTTTGGCTCTTGGCTGGACTTTAGAGCACATAAGCAGAGGCAGAAAGACCAGATAGTTGACCATGGTGTTGCTCTCAGAGAGAGACAATGGTGTTTTGGCCACAGGAATACCTGTGGAGGTAGCTGAAGTGGTCAGGCTCAGGATAGCTTTTCAAGGCAAAGCCAGGATTTGATAACGTGTTGGAGGTGGGATATAATGAAAGCAGGGCATGGAAGGTGACCCCCAGCTTTCACCTGAGCCACTTAGAGAATGAAATCGTCATTTCTGAGATAAGGACAATATTATATATGATTTGTGGCAAATAAGGTCTAGACCATGCTGGAAGAGCATTATGTCATTTTTTTTTCAAGTTGAAGTTTAGTAAGACTGAAGTGCATTTTAGTGTCCTCAGTATAAATTACAGTTTTTCAGGAACTGTATCTTAAATATATCTTATTCATTATAAAAAATTTGGGGGAGGGAATAATTTTTTTAAAAATTTGCATCTTAAATTTTTTACCTTTCTTAGCTGTTCTGAGAAGGAAAGCATGTCTGTCTCTGCCACAGACTACAACATGAACTTTATTTTTTCAGTAAGAATCTTGTTTCCTTGTTGTGCAAGCTCATAATGTCTCGGCCCTATAGGGAGAATTAAAAAGTACAAACTCAGCCCTCAGGGACCATATTATTTAGTTAAACATAAATGCATGATCTGAAAAGCAGAATAATACCACATTCAAACAAACTCTGCTGACTGATGGCTTTTGATTTCTTGTCCTTGCATGTGTGTATGTTACCTCCTCCTCCTCTGGAATATCTGTCACAAAATAAGTGTTTTGGTTTTGTGATCTGAAAAATGACTCAATGAAAAGAGCATGTGAACAAAATGTGTTACATCATTCCTGATGAGTAAGAGAGCCAATTGAGGTTTTGATGTATACCTCAAGTAAAGGGCTTTGATGTGGCATAATTTGGGGGTTTACTGGTACTGGAGATGATGACATCTTGTGGAAACATGTACTCTTCCGTCAATTCACTAGTGAAATAATGTCAGGGGAATCCAGCTTGCAGGCAGTCCTTGTGCTGGAGAAGAAAAGTGCTCTGACAATTAAAGCAATTTTAATTTGAATCTGATTTTCCCATAGAGAAAGAAATATGAGAGGCAATTTTAACTCTGACCAGGGACCTAATGCTCAACATTTTATAGAAATTGCCATAAACTCTAGATTTAATTATACTTATCTTTAAGAACAACTGTCATTCTAGTTAGTACAAAACTTACATGGAGTAGTATTTTTAAAACTCCAGACCAGCCCTGGCATTTTACTTATGCTGACATTATGTCAATCTTTCCCAGAGAGCTACTTTTGTTCTCAAATATCCCACCTTAATTCTACTAATGCAGAGAAGCTGTTATTGCATGATGGGATTCAGAAGAACTTCATTCATATTTTTGCCATCATATTTGAAGAGACTGGACAATTTGACTTCTTGGTTTTTTTTTGAGAAACTGATTTAAATCAGAATCATTTGCTGTTGTTTCTCATCCTGATATTTCCTTGAAAAGACTTCTTTTCTCTAAACTATGTGAACTGATCTCATTAAAAAAAAAATCTGTGTTAGCAAAGGCAGATATCACAGCCAGAGCTGTGTTCATTTAAGTACCAGTCGTGTTGCCCATCTGGTTCATAATGGTTGTTTATGCTTTCTTAGTGGAGTTATTTCACACTTCTCCTTTGATTCCTCTGCCCTTGGTTTGTTTGTTTATATTGAGTTTGTTCACCTGCAGAGGCCCAGCACTTTTTTTTTTAACATCATTCTGTAACAAAGCTCAAAGCTTCAGTGCACATGGCCCCCTTGCTCAGATCTGCTGCACTGTGAAAATCCTTTCATCTCAGCCGTAAAAATCACCTGATTACAGTGCAGCTTTGAATAGGATGCATGACTATGAAGCCAGGAGACCTTTCTCATGTAGCATTAAGAAATTCAAACAAATCTTAACTGTCACAGCAGCCACAGCAGCCCAGAAACTTTATACTGAGGTTGGCCTAAACCCTGTTTGAAACTGTTTGTAATTTTCCACAGACAATTTCATAGCCACATAAAGAAGTTCATTTCTTATGTCATATTTGTAGTCCACTCACTCTTTGCCTTAAGACCGTCTTATTTTTCCAGTCTCCTTATGGCATAGGCTTAGTTCTGTCCCCATTCCTTCATTCCTTGCTGGATCAGTTTTTGATGGAATTTTTGGAAGGAAACAGACTTGCTTTGCAACTTTGAAGTCATAATATTTGACCTCTGGGCCCACCACCTGATGTATTTGTAATATTTGAATTTCTCAAGAGGAACTGCACTAGGTTGATAACCCCCACCATTCACCACCCCCAAAAGAAATAAAAATAAATGAAAGTCCATTTCCAGATCTGAGGATATTTAAAGGTGTTTTAAACCACTAGAGGGCGCCCATATTGTTCTGATTTCTGAATCCTGAAGTATTTTAACAGGTTGATTTCATTGGCTATAGAAAAGGGTACCTCCAACCAATAATTTACTCATCCATAGTGATCTCCTTTGGTTTGGAATTTTCTTTTCTCCCCAAGTTTTTTAAAATTGTGGCAAAATATTCATAACAGAATTTACCATCTTGACATTTTCAAGTGTGCAGGTCAATGGAATTAAATACATTCATAATATTGTGCAGCCACTACCACCATCCATCTCCAGAATGCTTTTCGTCTTGTTACCCATTAAACAGTAACTCTCTCTTTGCCCCTTCACCCAATTCCAACAACAACCATTCTGCTTTCTGCCTCTGATTTCAATTACACCGAGTATCTCATATAAGTGGATTCGTACAGAATTTGTCTTTTTGTGGCTGGCTTATTTCACTTAGCATAACATTCATCCCCTAGGTTCATCCATTTTGTCAGCATATATCAGGATTTCCTTTCTTTTCAAAGCCCAATAATAATACTAGTTTATATGCATTTTGGTTATTCCTTTATCTGTTGATAGACAGTTGGGTTGCTATTGTGAACAGTGCTTTATAAACAAGGGTGTACCAATATCTCTTTGAGACTCTGCTTTCAGTTCTTTTGGGCATATGCTCAGAAGTAGAATTGCTGGATCATATGGTACTTCTGTTTTTAATTTTTTGAGGATCTTCTATAATATTTTCTTGGTGGATGGATATACCGTTTTACATTCCCACCACTATGTACAAGGTTTCCTAACCAACGCTTGTTATTTTATGTTGTTTTGTTTAAATAGTAATTATCTTAATGAATATGAGGTAGTCTGCAAGTTACTTATAAGGAGAAAAATGGCAGAACACCAAATGGAAACTATTGTTTATGCATGTTCTTGTACTTTATGTCACTGAACGTGAAGTTGGTGAAGTTACTTTGAGAGGGCATTGTGATGGCTCCTTGGCTGTCTGCCTTCTCCACTCCATAACTCACTGTCATCTTCTCCCATCTTTCTTTCCACCCATATCTGGACAGATTTAGTTCCATTCAGTAGAATATTGTCATGCATAGACATCACTCGGGGCTCCATGGCAAATTGGAAGGTGAATAATCACTCCTCTTCAGTGTTCCTGGGGAATGTGTTTTGGCCTCTTTCAGTTTCTCTTCCCCTTGCTTTTCTTTACCTCTCCTTGAGGAGCTTTTTCCTCAGGGTTTCTTGGATTCCCTTCAATATTTTGAATTCTCTAGGTTTTCTGTATTTCTGTCAGTGGAGTTATCTTTCCTTTATTGTTTTTGAATGATAAATTCCAATCGCAGAGTACAATTAATTTCCTTAATGAGATCTCTGAGTTGATTTGTTTCTATACATAGCACCCTCTCCAATCCTTTTGCAAACCTTCATGCGGTGCTTTGCCTTTTATTTATTTATTTTCTCTTGTAGATATGGAAGCTTTTTTAGCCTTTCTAAACCTTAGATTATGGCAAACTTAATGCAGACTGCATACACCAATAAACCTATTTATTGGGATAATTTTTAGGATAGTTTCTGTATTGATTATGTGTGTGTTTTGACGTTATCTGTTCAGGATTTAAAAGGCAAATCCTGTCTTCAGTTAATTATGTTCAAGAGCAATTTTACTATCTATATCTTTAGAGTTAATTTAGGAGAGACGATTAAGAGATTATCTTTGGCTGATTGTAAGGGTACATTCTCCACATTTTAACCTCCCTGAAATTGAATGCACAAATTTACAGTGACTGTTACAGGACTACCACGATGTAGTTGCCATTGTCAACATGTGTGCAAACTTGAACACCAACACATGGGCATTTCTGCTGATGTGATTTGGTGACTGCATCTCCTGATGGTTTCAGTCAACAAGGAAAATGAGTCTTGGGAGGTTCTCTAAGCCTTTCATTGACCCCTCTGATAAGGTCAGGACAGTACCAGCATTGAAACTTCAAATGGATGTCAGCTGCTTGGAGGGAAATCCTGCATATGGTAGAGCACTGCTCCAGAGACTGCCTGCACGGCTGAGGCCACAGAGAGGATTCTGTGCGGGAAACCTGTACATTATCTACTCTGAGATCAAACTTGGTGTGGAAGTGTTGGGCTCTGACTATTGAAAAAAATGAGAAGCACATAAGCTAATATATCATGTTTATGCTTTCTTTTATATGTAGCATAGACTAATGATAAAATAATTCTATCTAAAGAAATTTAAGAGTCCCTACAAATTGGAATTCTAGGGGGTAAGACCCTACCAATTGGAATTCTAGAGGGTAAGAACATACCGTGTAACTGTTTGGCAATATTTTTTTCTGTCTTGGTACAGAAGAGAGTGGCACATGCTTTTCAGTGAGTGGTATCTAAGATTGCATGAGATAAGGTAACAGTGGGAAGCGTGGTCTTGCCTCCCACTTCTGACTTTTCTTCTCTCAGCATCCCGAATGCTGATCCTGGCTTCTGAGGCTTGCAGATGCCCTCCTCCTCTGCTCACTGACCCTCTAGTCTGCCTACTGAGTCCCCTGCTCCCTCTGGAGCCCAACCCAACACAGTCTTCTGTGCCAGGCCTCCCCTGGTAAACACTTCCTTTCTACAGCCTTTCTCCATATTAGGTATCCTGATACAGAGGCACACGATTTGAACTATACTTGGATGTATGTTGCTGTTGAAATGTTTTCTGTCTCTTCACAGCAGATTGTAAACTTTTGACGATAAGACCTATGTTTTCAGTGTCCCTCTTAATTTACCCATAATGCCTAGCATTGCTGTATGCTCACTTGATAAGTATTTGTAGAGTTTGTACTCTACATATTGGTAGTGTTGCCTGCACCATTATTGGAAATATAAAGACATGTGAAAAACAAGGGCAAGTCCTTTAATTGTCCCTGATATAGTTTTTTCTCTTCCTGAGCTCTGGAGGGCTGGTGGAGAAGGCTAAAAGTAATCCCTCTGGTTATGAGTGTGATACAATTTTAGCTTCTTTCCCAGGACTTACCACCACCTCAGGACACTCCAGTTGAGGCATTCAATCCAACCTCAGAACTGTTGCCTTGCAGAACCATTTGATGATGAAAGAGCATGTGTCTTACATACAGCAAGGATTAAATCATTCCATGTCACTGAGCACAAGAAATGTTATGTCATCTGACTGTTCTGAGTTTTGTTCCTCTCTGAACTCCATTTACTGAAAAGAACAGACTTACTTATTATGTTTTGGCTGGTTTTATCTTTCTTCTCCCTAGAGATGTGCAAGAGTAAGAAGGAGGGTTGTATTTATTGAGAATGAGGGACAGCGTTAGTGAATCTCAGTTACAGTTAGTTAAATAGTTCAGACCATGAGGTACAAAGAAGTAATGGCAGGTTTCCTCTGTGCTGAACTTCAGACCTGGAATCTTCCCCCACAGGTTTTGAAAGCCACAGCCATTGCTGTTTACTTCCCACCTAACCTCCATTGCTATCCTATCAGAGTTTCTGTTACTTCCTAGGACACACAAGGCAGGTCTCTCCTACTAATACAACTGGTTGGTAACACTCCCCATTTGGGAGCATCCTGTCAGGTGAGGTCACCTTGCACAGTTCTCCTTAATCAGCTGGATTAGGGGTGTGGGCTGCCTGCTGTGTGCCACCCATATTCTGTGGAGGCATTAGAAATCCCCATGGCCGGAATGCCCATTGGCTTCCCAAGAAGTGAGAGGGAAAAGTGACTCCCACGGCTGTCTGCTGCACCTGCCTGCAGCCAGATGGCAGCCAGATGGCAGCCAGGCCTGGCTTCAGAGTCCTATCCTACTGCACGTGGCCACTCCACACTGCAGAATAAGGCTTCAGGACTCCATGCCTTGTACAAAATACACGAGCAGAGGATTTTATGCTACTTAAATCCTTTTACAGTTATTACCAGATTAGATTGTTAGTGCTTGATTCACAACTGAGAATTTATTCTGATAGGGACACAGAATGTGAGTCATTCTATATAAGAAGTACAGAGATTTTGCAACAATATTGGAAATTAAATGTCAACATTTAGATACATACTGATTTTCATTTTCAAGTCTTCTAATTTCCTATTTGTTAGCTCAATTTGTATTTTGTTTTCTTTAACTATGTCATGGCAAAAGTACTACCAAGTATATTATTTAGGGTGAATTCTCAAGTTCTACAATGAACTTGCAGGGGGCAGTCCCTCCACTCTCCTGCCCTCCCACCCCCACACAACAGTGACTCTGTGAAGGCTGATGGGGGGGCAGAGGGCATCCAGAATGCACAGAGGGCCTCCTGCCCTGCTCACTCTAGGGACTTGTGCTCTTCTGGCGGTGTTCAGGGATAGCTTCACAGGGATCCAGTGAGATGGAACCTTTGCAAGCACCAGGCCCATGCAGCTAAGGGAACACAAGCCTGAAAGAAAGGGCAGTCCTTTCCCCCTTTCATAGAATTGGAGTTTCTGTGATCAAGAAAAACGGAGCAGCAATAGTGCATGGTGATTGCCAAAGGATGGAAGAGTCCCCCCAAAGAAAGAAGCTGGAAAATGAGCATGCTGGGAGCAAGGGTTTTGTGGCTAAGGTGATACATTTTTTAAAAAATCTTATAAGCTATTAATGTTTTCTGCCTTTACATTTCAATTGCAAAAGTATAACCTTATTGCAATCAGTTAAAACAATATGGAGGTTTCCTTCTGTGCACATACTGACATATGCCCATGGATAAGACTGCACATTCCTCCTTTGGAGGTGAGGAAATGGAAATTATCCTCACACATTCACTATGCAGTAGGTTTATTGTCTCCACTTAATTCAAAATCACGAAAATCTTTTGAAATGTGACAGAATTAAAAAAAAACAAAAACCAGTGCTCACATACGTATCTTCATCCCATCTGCCAAAGAGAATTCTGCCATTGTTAGCTCATTCCCATCCCCGTAATTTGAAACAGGGTTGTTCTTTGACTTGAAGGATGCCAAAAATAAAGATGGGCAGAGCATATAGGATTCCTCCTCTAAGGGAGAACAAGGGTCTGAACATGAGAGGTTAAAACACTGCATCTTCAGAAACAAGGAAAGTAACAGAAATCAGCAGGATTGGAATCTTGGTCCAGGTTTGGGTTTGTTAAATGCTGCACTTGGTGGGGGCAGGGTAAAGGAGAAGTGAACTCTTTGATGGTCAAATATTACAAATATTGTCTTCTTATCAATTATCTTTTAATTTTGCCACTAGCATATGTTGCATAATGCGTTTTTTCCCCATTTTTAAGTACCCCAAGTTTGTATTTTTGTTTCTCCTGGTTACCTGTGTTCATTAAGAGGATTTTTCTACCTATTGATTACTTTGGTGTCTTTAAACTGACCATATATGTGTAGCTCTATTTCAGGACCATTTATCTATATATCTAAATTCTTATATTTTCATTAATTTCTTGGAGGATTATTGATTTTTTTGTTTGCTAGTTTGGTGTCTTATTTACATTTAGGTTGGAAATTGTTTTCATTTTTGAAGTAGGAGTACAACTTCACATTTTCTAAAGGAATAGTCATTTATATTATATTGTTTATTAAAACATCTTTTCCAACAATCAGAACCTTTAGCACATATATTTTTAGATTCTCTAGTCTATCTCAGTGATCTATTTGTTTTTTAGCCAATCCATGTTTTCATTATAGTTGTTATAATAAATTTTTGTTATTGATAGGGCACATTTTTCCTAAAAAATTCTCTACTACAATTTTTTCCTAAAATTTTGTTGGTAATTTTTATGCCTTTATTTCTACATAAACTCTAAAATTATTTAGTTCCCAGATTGGGTTATGGCTCAGTGGTAGAGCTCTTGCCTTACATGTTTGAGGCCCTGGCTTCAATCCCCAGTACCACAATTTATAATAAAATTGTCTCAGTTTCAACAAAGCTCATTGAGTTCTGATTGAAATTGCATTTAATTTATATATGAATCTTGGAAAGATTAACATTTTTGTGATGTTTGTCTACCTAAGGACACTATGTTCACTATCTCCATTATGGATGTCTCATGATAAATATATACATCAATAAAATTTTAAGGTTCTTTCATATACGTTCTATATCATTCTCATTTTTCTTTAGTAATTCATTGAATTTATTGTCTTTTAAATAATATTTTTATAAGCAATCTCTATTTCCCATTAGGTATTACTAATATAAGGAAAGTCTTTTAAGAATATTTATATCCAGCAACTTCTAAGCTCTTTTTTTAGTTTAAATTGGTTGTTAACTTTTTTCTTGGGTTCGTACTCATAACTGTACATTAGAATAATGTTTTCTTTTCTCTGCAAATACTTCTACCATTTATTTTGTATCTTTGCCTATTGCATTAACTAAGCCCTCCGGAACTATGTTGCAGACATCCCTGTCTGGTCTTGAATAATAAAGGCCTTGGAATGTCACTATCTAATAAGTTCTTTGCTATAGATTTGTGGTAAGTAGACTTTATCTTATTTAAGCATCTTTTTCTATTTTAGGTAGTATTTTGTTTGTTTTAATTAGGAATGACTACTGAATTTTATCAAATGCCCTTTTAGCCTCTGGTTTATTGACATGGGTTTAATATTTTCACTTTTAAAAATATAATAAATTTTATTGGTTTTCCCAATGTTGAGACATCTCTACTTTTCTGAAGTAAACTACATTTGGTCCTGGTGTATTATTCCATTAATTCACTTCTAGATTCTATTTGCCAGTACTTGATGTAGAGTTTTTGCTTCAGTATTTGTAAATGGAATTACTCTCTGGTTTTCTTTAACAGCTTTGGTGTTAAGTATATTCTAGCTTCTTGGAGTGAGCTGGAGGAGCTTTCCATCCTTTTGTATGGTTCAGACCAGTTGGAGTTATTTTGCCCAGTGTTCATAAGGCTTTGGGGCATTACTGAGCTTTGCATTTTTGCTATTATGATTTAAAAGTATGGTCCAATTATTTTAAAAATGAAATCTCTAAAATAACCTCTATCTTGTCCAAGTTTTGAGGATTTTGGCTATTTTGTTATTTTGCTTTTAATTTTATTGCATTTAAATGAAAACTTTTAGATTTTTAGTGATTTTTATGCTGGAAGCTTATTCCAGCAGGTTGGAACAATGGGAGGGGACCACATAAACCATCCAAGATTTTTGTTGTGGTGTGGCGAAGATCTCAGAAGGGTAAGGAACCTGGATTTAGCAGGAGGAAGGAGGACAGGGCTGATTGTGGAAAGCCTGGCTCCAGCCACCTCCTTACAGGATGAATGACTTGAAGCAAACCTTCTCTGAGCGCCAGGTTGTTTTTTCTTCATGTCTGTTTCATGTTGATAATTGCTCAAAGCAATTACTGTGAGGATCGACAGAAATAGTATTCAAAGACTTCTAAACCCTTAAAGCACTATATTGATGCAAAGGGTACATTTATGGGTTTATTCTTTTCAGATGAGTAGTTATTATAGATCTCTTCAATGAAAGAAGATTTTTATTCAAAAATGTTTAGGTAGTTGTTGATTTATTATGAGAGAGTCTATTGTGACCAGATCCACTATTGACTGAAAAAATAAAAACAGATTTTAAATTTTGTTAAGCAACCTCAGTTTTAAAGGTGTGACACTGTACCTCAGTGAGCCAGTCTCCCACAACACTTTAACATCCCCATGCTTTTAGTATATTAAAAAGTAACAAAATACTAGCTCATTTATGTCGTAGGCATTACTATTCTTTCTGCTGTTTTTCTTGTGTTACAGAAATAGAGAAAGACTTTTTCAGTACTCCTGAGAAAAGTTTTGTAGCAAAATACTCCACTAGTTCAAAGAAAGGAAAAACCATTTTCTCTGTCATGCACTTTCCATAGCAGCTCATTGAACCACATGTTCTGAGCATCTCAAATGAAAGTTATTGAAGGGCTCATACTGCCATACTATATAATGTCCAGGTCCTATTGTGAAAACTTGCTATGTCTTCTTTGGCTCCTTCTGACCTCAGTGGTTCTCCTGAAGAATATGTAATCAGCTCACACTGGGCCTTACTCAGCAGTGCAATAATCTGCAAACATGAACAACAAATACTAAGTCACTGGTCATAACCTGCTGGGAACATACTACCTCTGCCTCCGTAATCAAGCATGTGGAGAGTGTTGGCTCATGAATCTGCTGAGCAGTGTGAGGTACTGGGGCGATTGATTTTAGTCTTTTGTATCTGTTGCACAGTTAGGTACATGGCCAAGTGTTATGTGTTAGCCCAGAACATATCAGCATGAACCATTACATGGGAATCTCTTTGTAGAAGGTTGGCTTCTCTGATGAAAACTGCTTTGCAATACAAATGGAAAGAATAAAAATATACCACCTGAAGAAAAAAATTCTAACATCTCCAAAATACTGTAAAGGTGTATAATAAAAGTGTATAGTTATCAAACCCATTGAGAAAACAAAAGGGCTTAAGGCCTGGAAACAAGTCTTTTTGATTATGGATAGAGTCACCAGAAGGTCAGTGTTTCCCCAACAAATGAACAAAGAGAAGAAAACGTTCTTTTAAAAGCCGTATTCGTCTTGTTGGACTTGCTTTGTGGCATTTGATGCTGACCACCCTTCAGCATCCCAGAGTCCAGGAAGCTTATAGAATAAAGTTATTACTTTGTAGAGAAGATGTAATTAAAGAATTCTTAAACATGACTTGAAATTGAATCTCTTAAGAGACAAATTTAATAAGCAGACTCTTTCTTTAACATCAGTATCCTGTTGATTGGACTGCCTGCCTATTACCTGTTTCTTTGGGAAACTTGTACCCTCCCCCACCAGCTGACTGAAGTTGGTATGGCCATGAGGGGACTATGCCCTGCCCCTGCTTACTACCCTGCTGGTAGTAAGCACATGAGCACCAGCCTGGAGTGTATTGTGCAACCCTTCCTTGGAGGGTTGGAGATAGCCACAACGAGGAAGCCATCTTGGTTGGCTCCTCACCTAGACAGGAGATGTAAAATTGTGACTATGTTGGTTATGGCCTGTTGGGTTACACAGTGTGGGAAGCAAAGAGAGCCTCTCAGAAACTAGAGAGACCAGAATTAGGAATGTTGATTTGCATAATGATCTGTGTCCTCAAGGATAGTCCTAGAAGATGTGTATGTTGGCTTGGTACCCTATGGCAGAGGCACTTCCACAGGGTCTGTGGCAGGGTCTGTGGCAGCAGCCCCCAGCCGCTTGGCTGTACTTCCACTTCCTCTCACCTCAAAATTGAGATGGGATTTGGAAGTCTAATGATGTGTTGGACTTTTTTTCCCCAACTATTTGATTTTTGGGCTTGTGCCAAATTTTAGATCACATTCCATTCAACACTGAGTTATCTCTTACATATGCATGATGTGGATATCTTGTATTTTTAAATGAGAGAAATTACATAAAAATGAACATGATATAAAAGTGAAAGTTAAGCATTTATATGAATCAATTCCTTATGCCTGAAGACTTCTCCCTACTGGAATGGCCGCCCACATTAGCACAGGTGTAAGCCCCCAGGGTAAACAGAACACTGTATCTCTGACCATGAGGATGTTGGGTTTCTCACATGCATACACAGAAGCACTGTAGTGTAGCTAAAGCATGTGGATTGGAGAATCAGGCACAATCCTGGCTCCAGATCTGACCAGCTAGGGAAAGTTATTTTCCACACCTTAATTTGCTAATCTATAAGACAGATGAGTAAAGGGACAAACTTAAAGGGGTGTTGTTAGGATTGAATTCTGTACTTGTACAGTACTTACATAGCACAGTAGTAGGTAGGTCTGGGTTGGGTAGGTCTTCTGCCAAAGCCAAGGTTCTGTGCTCTTGTGAGGCATGCATGCTCCCTTTTCTGCTCACAACACAGCAGACACCTGTGTTGAGATAATGCTTTTTCCAAATGGAGTGACCCCAACACCCTGTCTTCCTTTGTATTCTTGCACAGGATCACACCTTATGGTGTCAGACAGGTCAGGGGAGCATAAGGACATTTAAATAAAAGGGACATTTGTCATCAGACCATTCCCCGTTCTGAGCTTTCTACAAGTGCAGTATGGTAGTCCAGGATCCAAGGAAGCATTTAGAGTCTTAGGCTTGTGTTGATATTATTCCATTTGATTTGCCAATAGCTTTTATTAGACAACTATTTCTTTTAATGACATATTGACTTAACATTTAAAAAATAATCTCTCCTATTCGAACCCAGTGCCTTGTGTATGCTAGGTGAACACTCTACCACTGAGCCACAACCCCAGCCCACCTATTCTTGACTACTATCTTAATACAGTGAAATGGAAGGCAACAGTGGGCAGATTGTATCTCATTTCATTTTCTGTCCCTACCCACTAGGACTATTCCTAGCTCAGTGGTAGATGCTCATTAAGTGTTCATTGAGTAAATAAGTTATAACTTGTTTTCATATTCACAAATAAAAAAGGAAAGGTAGAACATGTTTTTAGCACATTTGGGTAAATCTTATTTGATATCATGCTTGCTTTCTCAGCAGTTTGTTATATCGTGTCTTCTCAATGTCATGTAGTATGCTGATCAGTTTTAATTAAGAAAGGATTTCTGTATTTGTAAATTAGTCAATAAATAGCAAGGCTTGTCTCTAGGGAGAGCAAAGCACTCTAGGATGGCAGAGGGGCCAGCAGGAATGGTTAGAGAGCTGCTTTTTAGTGCACTCTCTCTCTCTCTGTGTGTCACTTTTTAAAACCATATGTACATATTACTTTCCAAATGAAGAAAAAAAAATCTTATCCATGTTTACAAAAAAGAAAAAAGACAAAAAACATTTTATAAGTGCCCAACCTAAGGGGAAATATGACTCATCTTGTTAATTAGATAAATAATTTGGCAACTATTTTAACTTCTTCCTGGGTCTACCATTAGATCTGGGGACAGGAAATTTTTCAAAGAGACTTTTTCTAGATTCTTCAATCAGTTGACTATTGTAATTAGAAAGCTTGGCTTCTTTTTGAGAAAGGCTCAGATATATGCCCACTGAGGAGTTCTGCTTTCGTTGAGTAAACCAGAGAAATGACTTATTGATCAGCAAGAGAGTTTACTATGCGTTCTTGCTTGTTTTTCTTTTTAACAGTTAACCTAGAGTTTTCTCACCAATTTGATGTTTATTAGTGATACACCTTACTCATACAAAGTTCCACAAAGTGATCTAACTCAAGATTTACAGAGTTAGATGTGGCTTCACACAACTAAATCACTCAGGGTCACTCCAAGTGAATTTGAGCTGCACGAAATAATCACACAAAGACAGAGAAATACCTTTTTCTTTGGGTTTAGTGTCTGCTCCTCAGCTGCAGCTCCCATAAGGGGGTCAAGGCAGGCAAGAAAGAGAAGGAGCATGATCAAATCCAGATTTTGTTAATGGGGGGAGCTAATCCATAGAATATTCTGTCCAAAAAAGTGCAGAAGGGTAGGCTTACAATAAAATAGGTAGGTATAATTCAGCCACATCAGGTAACACCCAATCCTGGAGCTGCACCTTTCTTATTGAAGCAGAAGTAAAGTCCAATTGCATTGCAATGGGTGCAATTCCAGTTCAGTACCTCTTTACTTAGGACTTAAAGGTGTGTACATAGCTCCTGTCCAGAGCAGCTCCCGACAGTTAGAAGAGCTCAAGAACTTAGTGAAGTCAGGAAAGTAACTAACAAAAATTACAAAGAGCGGGACATGGTGGCATTATACCAGTAATCCTGAGGCAAGAGGATCATGAGTTCAAAGCCAGCCTCAACAATTTATCGGGGCTTCTAAGCAATTTAATGAGACCCTGTTTCTAAATAAAAATACAAACTAGGGCTGGGGATGTGGCTCAGTGGTCGAGTGCTCCGGAGTTCAAACCCTGCTACCAAAAATAAATAAATTAATTTAAAAATATCAAAGACAAAAAGTAAATAGAAAACTGAATCTGTGCAGAAACAGGGAGCTGGCAGACAAGTGATGTCTATTGTGTCCTATAATGCTAATGTAGCAGGTGAAGGAAGGAAGGACAGACTGACTTCAGGAAGACTCCCAAGAACCAACCCAGATTTCCCTTCCTGAGAATGTTGGTGCAATGCCCTGAGAATTAACAGATGTTATTAGAACACATAAACATTGCTAACTGGAGAGAGAGAATAGTCCTAGGAGAAGCAAGGACCCTCCCTGCCCTGGAAGTCAGTAGCAATCAGATTGATACAAGAATGATTGCCACAATAAACTGAAAGTGTGGAGACAACCTTCAGGTCCACTGACAATTACTTTGTGGCACTTTATTTTGTTGCTCTTTGGTTTTTACTTAGACATGATTCAGTATATGATAATTGTAAGGAAGAGGTACATAAGCTAAAAGAAAAAAAATGACTTAAATACCCAGAGAAAAAACAGTTAACTTTATAAAATAACATAATGAGTAAACAGGGTTTCAAAATATATGGTTTTTAAATAAGTCAAGTATAATAAATATATATTATATAGTTTTATGTTTTGTATTTCATAACTTATAATGTATTTGTATTTTCTTATGTATTTGTTTATTATAAAGCCATAGTAGCTGAAAAAGTATGGTAATGGCACTGGAAGAAATAGATAAATTGAATAGTATACAAGATCCACAAGATGTCAAATGTATAGATATATTATGGTATATGTTAATGGTAGACATTTCCTATTGGTAGAAAAACTGTAAATTGGTTATTAGTGGTATTGGGATAAGTGGAATCCATTTGGGGAGAGTATATAAAGTAAGTTCCCTCTTTTAAAGTATATGTTGAAATTAATCAGTAAAAATAAGGAAATAGATGTAAAAACTAAATCACAAAAGTACTAGAAAGAATGTGGGTTAATATTTACCTGATCTTTGAATGGGGAGACCTTTACTGTAAGAATAATACCAAAGGAAGAACCTCTTAAAAAATGCATAGTTTCTTCGTACTGATGTTATGTATAAAGTTCAAGATTGAGAAGGAGCTGTGTCCAGTATTAGATCACTGATTAAATGTCTGCCCATCCTTGAAATGGTATATCTTGACATCATAAAAATACAACTGTATGTAAGTCTTTATCACTGGAAAGACAGCCATGATGTAATGCTAAGAGAAAAACTTATAAATAGATGTGTTTAGTTGTACAGTTTTATGTAGGAAATGGCCTGGAGGGATATAATCCAAATGTTAACACCAGTAGTTTTCTCTGTCAAAGATTTGTGTAATTTCTTTCTGTTGGTTTTTCTCTTTTCTTTTTCTATCCCCTGCTACCTATAATCCTTATTTAAATAATCATGTCTAATTTTTTTTTAAAAAAGGGCAAAAAACAACAACAGGAAGTTCTACAAAATAATTGATGATAATAAAATCGGAGAGAAAACCGAGAAAGTATTCTCTTGTCTAGATTATGCAAGTTTCTTCAGGATTTTTGAAATCCTGTTTTCCTACATAACAACATTTCTTTGTGTAGCCACTTGAATCTATCATGACCATAAATGCAGGTTTCTTTAAACACAAACATGAATAAGCATTAAAAAAAATGTGTTCCTTCTCAACCAACTCTAAAAGGTCATATTTTAAAATGCTGATTTCTTTCATTATACTTGACATGATTTATATGTACACTTATTCTTTTTAGTGTTTGTTTCTCTGAATTAAGCATCAAAGAACTGTTTTGAAATACAAATATATTATGGAGAACCAAAGTTAGTAAATATGTCTCTTAATGAAAGCTTTGGTTTAGCTAAATTAAAGATGTTTACAAGTCAAAAATGCAATCAAGGAGACATTGTTTTAGCTTATTGTCCAACAAGAAGTTCTCATCTGCCAGCTAGAAATCCCCTCATTTGTTTTGGGAAAATTGTTGCCCTCCTGCTTTGTATCCTCTGATGTTTTATTGACATAAGAAACAGCACACTCGTTTTGGATAGTCAAGCCTAATGGAGCTTTCTGAGCCCACCAGCTTCCTCTTATGAGTTCTAGTCTTCCACTGTGCAGAGGGAAGGAGTCAGGATGGAGAACTCAGGTATTCATCAGAGGTGCAGCCACTCACTTGTCAGCCAGTAGCCATCATTCTGCTTGTGCTTGCAATAGTTTTATGCTAAAACACAAAAGGTCTCTGTTTCATATACTTTCAGTCTTCCCCCAATATAAAATACTCTCACCCATTCCAAAGCTGTGCATGCAGGCTGGCCAGAAGAAGGGCTTGCATGTGTTTGTGCTGGTCTCTCCTCTCCATGTACTCACTGGGCTCCCACTGCCTCTTCCCCTGCCTCTAGAGCTCTGTCTTCAGAATCTATTGCTTTCTTTGCATAGCCTCCCATCTACACCAGTAATTGACATTGGTATAGAAATACCTTGGGATTGTTCATTTATCCAATCAATATTTAAGTACTGCTAAACAGCCTACAATGCCCAGGATAGAACCCACATCAATAGTTTTCCAATCCAAAATGTCAGCAGGGCTGGCTGAAGTCAGGAAACCCTGAATTAAATTAGCTGTTTTCTTTAGTATATTCAGAGATTGTATTGGGCATTAAAGATTAAAAAAATAAATGGGACCTCTGTCCTGCCATTATGGGAAGTTGGCATATCAGAAAAGTCAACCAATATCTGCAGTGGCTTGAAGAGCACATAGGAGTGTGCTGCATTATGCGAGCACAGAGGTGGCAATACTCTGCCTCTTCCTGGGGGGCTCCAAGCCTTCCAGAAGTTCTCCTCATGTAGACAGGCAAGGAGAGTGGGTTGAGTGCAGGAGCACAGCAGTAAGAAAGGCTATGACGTAGCATCCGGGAGGATGTGGACAGGGATGCACAAGGGTGCAGGCTGGCAGGTAGGCAGAGGCTGGTCAGGAGGTCTGACACTAGACACTGGTCAGGTTTAAAAGAGACCAGATCCAAATACTGTGCATGAATTTGGACCAGATCCTCCGTGGAAAACAGTTATAAAAAGATGGTTAATTTAGAACAAAAATCCCGCAGAGAGAGTTTCAAAATTTACTGGTTTGCCAAGATCACTTTTGTGAATGATTTTTCTCAACTTCTTTATTTTAAAATTGTTAAATATACTCAAATGTTAAAAGAATAGCTCAGTGAACAATGGCATGCCTTTCACCAATATTCAGTGACTATATTCATATTATTTTTCCACATTTTCTCTGTGTGTACACGTACATACCAGCAAACACATACACATACAGCTTCATTTTTTTCTTACAAACTTCTAAGATGCAGACATCAAAACATTTTATCCTTAGTATTTCAGCATACATTTCCGAAGAATAAGAATATTCTGTTATTTAACCACATTGCCATATCACACCTTGAACATAAACAGTTTGATAATATCCTCTAACTGCAGGTCAATAGTCACATTTCCCTCGTTGTCTCTTTAAGTTTTTTTTATAGCTTATTATTCCTCTCAGGCAGGAGCCAGACAAAATTCATGTATTTGATTGCAGGAGCTAGTTGGAATTTATTGTTTGATTGTTATGCTTCTTTGATCTTTTTTAAACATACAGTTCCACCACCTTCTTCCCCATCAGTGACTTTTTTCATTTTTAAAATTTTTGAAGTTTTAAAAAATTTCCCTATAAGAAAACACACTCTTTTTGGAGCACATTGTTTTTTTGTTGTGACAAATGTGTGACTTTTTATGGTGCCCATCACAATCAGGATACCAAACAAGTTCCATCATACTTCCTCTAATTCTTTTATGCTGCTTCTCTCTAGTCAAACCCTACCCTTAACCACTAATCTGTTCTCCTTCCTTATATCATATCAATGGAATCTTATAATATGTAGCCTTTTGAACTTTTTCTTTAACTAGACACAATGCATTTGTGATTTGGCCATGTTATTACATTTGTCAATAATCCTTCCTTTTCTTTGCTGGGTAGTGTATCATTGTACAGATGTCCAGGTTATTTATCCATTCTGCAGAAGAGGGACATTTTGATTGTTTCCAATCTTTGTGATTTTTAGTAGAGCTGCTATAAACATTTGCCCAAAGGTTTTGGGTAAAAATAGGTTGTCATTTGACTTGGATAAATATATAGGAGTGGGATTGTTGAGTCATATCTAAGGTAATTGACATTGTAATAAATTGCCAATGAAACCATAATGACTATGATAGTTTGCATTCCTACTAGCAGTGTTTGAGGGTTTCAATTACCCTAATTCATTGCCAGCCCTTGGTATTTGTCAGTTTTTTATTTTGGCTTTCTAATACATGTATTGTGCAGTTCACAGTTGCCTTTTTCTAATGGCTAATACTGCTGAACATTTTTTCAAGTATTTGTCATCTCCATATCTTCTTTGATGAAGTGACTACGACATTGGTATTTGAAGAGTCTAGGTCAGTTTCCCTGCAGTCTGTTCCACAGTGTGGATCTGAGTGTTTCCCATGATGTTTTGCTTTATTTTCTTTTTCTTAAAAAAAAATACTAGTTCCTCAGTCCATCTGTTATATTGGAAGTTGCGTCTAAAAGGTTGAGTAAATTCTGTTTAATAATTTTGGCAAGAACATTTCATGAGTGATATATGTATGTGGGATTAAAAAATAAATAAATTGGAGCAGATTGAAAGCCACACTTTGAAGGTCCCTTGGGAGCATTGCAACAGCTTCCCCAAGGGTGAGAAGGTAGAATGCTGTCTTTACTTCCTTAAGAGTGATGGATGAGATAAAATCACAAGATGGCAAGTGAGCCTCAAGACAAGGGGAAAGGTAGACGATGTGGTCCAGATGCTAGGGGAGAGAGGAGAGGGTATGATCACGCATGTGATCTCTGCTGGAATACCCTGTTCTCTCCAGGAAATAGCAAGAGAGGACATGCTGCACTGAAGATGTGGGGAGGTGTGAGGTGCTCTGCAAGAGAAGAGGAAGTACAGAGTCAAATCACAGAGGGAAAGATGGAATGGACCTGGGAAAGACAGCATATGCCAAGCTCTAAGAGGGCATGAGAGTCACTCGACTGTTATTTTCTCTTTAGTTATTATGGGTATATCGTCAATAGCTAGAACACTAGTAATTAATTGTAGATCTTTGCTTCTGGGGATTTTATCAGAATATGGGAGTGACTGGGAATGTATCATATATAGGAATGTTGCCAGTAAAACTGGTTACAGTGTCAATTTTGACACCCCTTATGTTCATCTAGAGGCCCTGAACACCCTTCCTCTATAGCAAGGGACGATGAGGTTTCAGATTGAGAATAGGAAAGGGACAAATAGACTTGCAAGTAGAACATCTGTTTTTTAAGCATAGAATTGTAAAAGAATTTTTATTTTTGTATTTATTGTAATTATTAGCAAGTATTTATTGCACAAAGTAAAGTGTTTCTGTGTGACATTTTCATACATGCATATAATGTATCTTGATGCTACTTCTTCCCTATTCTTTTATACATCCCCTTATATAAGAGATATTTTATGGCAAATAAGGGAAAAAATAAGAGAAAAAATGTTTTATTTATACTCGATTTCTTTTCTTAATATTTCTTTTTTAATTGGATATACTTTTGACTGTAAGTTAAAGCTGGGATTGAGCATTTATATTTCTGTAAGTAGATTTCCAACTGAGGGAAAGTGTTTTCTGAATATTTTCTGGGTCATAATAGCAGTGTTATGTAATATTAGAGCATCCTTCTAAAAGTACTTAATGGAAATTTGTTTTATAATCAGAATATTTCTGGTTAGACATATAGCATTAAAAACTCTGTAATCTTGATTTACAGTGTAATTTTAATTAATCAACTTAAAAATTAATTAAAAATTAAATAAAACTAGCCCTGTTTTGAGATGATCTCACTAAGTTGCTCAGGCTGGCCTGGAACTTGCAATCATCCTGCCTTAGCCTCCTGAGTAGCTGGGATTATAGCTATGTGCCACTACACCCAGCTATAAACTTTATATTTTAGAGCAGACTTAGTTTTACAGAAAGTACAGTCACCTGATATACTTATTCCCCCAAACTGTTTTCACTATCATCATCATCTTACTTTAGTCTGCTATATGTTATAATTAACATTGATGTTATTATTATTCAAAGTCCTTAGTTTACATTAGTGTTCACTTTTTGTGCTGTATATTCTCTGAATTTTGACAAAGGAATGAGGTCATATATCTACTGTTACAATAGCATGAAGAATAGTTTTACCATCCTAAAAATCTTCTATGGTTCACCTATTCATCCTACTCTTCCTTATCCTCCCAAGTCCTTTGACACTACTGTTCTTTTTATTGTGTCTATAGTTTTCTCTTTTCCAGAATGTTAGAATCATACATTATGTAGTCTTTTCAGACTCACTCCATTTACTTAGTAGTACCCACTTAAGATTTCCCACATCTTTTCAAGACTTGATAGTTCATTTCTTATTACTGAATAATATTCCGTGGTAAAGATATACCACAGCTTTTTTATCTGTTCACCTACTGAAAGACATTTTGGTTGCTTCCCATTTTGGCAACTGTGGATAAAGTTGCTATAAACTACAATGTAATTTTAAATATACAATTACAATTATTTATAAACATATTTGTCAGACCTTCCATTGACTAAATACAGTGTGTCCAAGAATGTTTCTAGATGACACTAGGCATCACAAAAGTAGAGAAGTTCCTTGTCTCTTAAGAGCTTTCAGTCTATCTAGGGAAGAGCTGGGTTATGCTTATGACATGTATGCATTTATGTGTATACATACGCACATTTAAATATGTGAACAGACATGTGAATGCTTATAAGAACTTTGGTGTGTTTTAGGCATTTAAACATTAAACACCGAGCACAGAAACGTGTTAGGGAATAATCAGAACCATAGCCAGGGTTTTGGAGGGTCTTGAAGAAGAAGCCTTTGACTATGATACCTGATTAATAGCCATTACACATCTCTCATTTAGAGAAGTTTCATTTTCAAAGATGAAAGTGATGGTTCTTGGCATTTGCAGAGGATTCAAAGTTTTCACTCCAAATAGCACTAGTTCTGAAACAATGATTTTAACAGGATCTGGATTATTATAAAAGAGAATAGAGAAAGGTCCCTGTCTGGTCATATGCCTTCAAGTCCTATTGATTTGATGAATCAATATAAGATCAATATAAACTTGAAAGAATTGTCAGGAGGGCACATCATGAAAAGAACCTGTTTGATGTAGGATTGAAAACCCATATAAAGGTTTAGGTAAAAGATTTAAATACTGCCACCACAGGCTGACCTTCCAAGATTACTCAGTTTGAAGTCTGGATATGTTCATTATGACAGTTGGCATATAAGGTGCTTTGGAGCTTTGTACAATTTGATTTATATTCAAAGTTGTATGAGCTCCAGAAACCCTGAAAAACCATTCTCTCTGCAGTCCTGGATCCATGTTAAACTGCCTGCAGATGTGCCAGGTGCGGTGTGGCTGTTCTTCCTCTCCTGCAGTCTCTGCCACGATGTGTTCTCAGTCCTTCTGGCTGACTTTGCATAGGAACCTCACCCTTTTTTCAAGACTTTTTCTATAACAGGAAAGTTCTCTGGCTTTAAGATGATCCCTTCAGTCCTTCTTTTAGAATCCCTGAGGGCCTGGGGCCCAGTACTGTGCTGCACACTGGGGATGCGATGGTGACGGAAACAGGGTGGGGATTGTAGAACTAACTCGAAGACTGGACTACTGTTTGAAATCCTTAGACATTTCCTGCCTGCCTAGCATCATCTCACAGTTATTTTTAAACAGCACATAATGCATATGAAAGAGTACAGCTAGGAATTATTAGACACCATGGCCAAAGCAGGAAAGTAATTAATTTTGCTCTGAAAGAAAAACAGCTTGTGGATTGAAAGGATTCATAATTAAAGCTTAAAATATGACGTTGGATGCTTGCATTATGCTTCCTTGGGCACTACAAATGAGTACTTATACTCAATGCTAAGGACTCCTTTACTTTGATGAAAGCTAAATAAATCATCAGTGTTTTCTCATGTAATTTTGTAGCTACATTGATGGGAAAATTCTAAATTCCTCTGTATCTTATTTTAATTATTTTTACAATTTGATGGGTACATATGTAAAGCTGACACTATTGTTAGGATTACTGTTAAAATTAGAAAAGTAAGTATAACTGCACCATGTTATACAGTCCTCTTAATCAACTTTATTGAGGAATAATTTGCACATAATAAAATGGCACATTTTAAATGTTCAGTTTGATGAGTCTTTATAATTGCACTCTACCACCACAGAAAGATTTAAAACACTTCCATTACTCCAGAAAGTTCCCTCCTTCTTCCCTGCAATCAGGCCCTCCTGCTCCTCATTACGGGCTGTCACTGAAATGTTTTTTTTTTTTTTTCAAATCACATAAAAAACAATTGCCTATTCTAGAAATTTATATATATGGAATAACACCATAAGTATTCTTTGTATTTGGCTTCTTTATTCATCATAATGATTTTGAGATTCATCCACACCATTGTGTGTATTTTGTTTCTTTAAGTACTATTTCATATTATAAATATACCACGATTTCCTTATCCATTCATTCAGTGATGGACATTTTGATTGTTCCCTGTGTTTATTCTTGTGAATGGGGCTCTAGTGTACAGACTTTTCATGTGCATGTGTCTTCATTTCTCCTGGGTGCATCTTTTGGTAAGTGTATAACTCCTTAAGAAATCGTTTAACCTTTTTCCAAAGCAATTCTAACATTTTACATGTCTACCAGCAACGTTTGACAGTTCCATTTGTTTGTTCCAAATTCATGCCAATATTTGCTATCATCATTCTGGGTTTTTTAAAAAAAAATTTGATTTTTTGATTTTATTTTTTTAAATACACGACAGCAGAATGCATTACAATTCTTATTACACATATAGAGTACAATTTTTCATAACTTTGTATATAGAGTATGTTCATGCCAACTCATGCCTTTATATATGTACTTTTTTTTGCATTGCAGTTCTTTTTTAAAAAATATTTTTATTTATAGATGGACACAATACCTTTACTTTGTTTATTTAGTTTTCTTATGTGGTTCTGGGGATCGAACCCAGTACCTCAGGTGTGCTAGGCAAGCACTCTACCACTGAGCCACAACCCAGCCCTACAATTCTTATTACACATATATACCACAATTTTTCATATCTCTGTCTGTATAAAAAATATGTTGACACCCAATTTGAGTCTTCATACATGAACTTTGGATAATGATGTCCATTACATTCCACCGTCCTTGCTAATCCCCTGCCCCCTTCCTTTCCCTCCCACCCCTCTTCCCTATCTAGAATTTATCTAATCCTCCCATGCTCCCCTTCCCTACCCCACTATGAGTCATAGCAGAACAAACATTTGGCATTTGTTTTTTGGGGGGATTGGCTAACTTCACTTAGCATTATCTTCTCCAACTGAAAAAACAAATAACCCAATCAACAAATGGGCCAAGGACCTGAACAGACACTTCTCAGAAGAGCATATACAATGAATCAACAAATATATGAAAAAAATGCTCATCATCTCTAGCAATCATAGAAATGCAAATCAGAACTACTCTAAGATATTTTACTCCAGTCAGAATGGCAGCTATCATGAAGACAAACAACAGTAAGTGTTGGCGAGGATGTGGGAAACACTCATACATTGCTGTTTTTTTTTGTTGTTGTTGTCGTTTTTTGCTTTTTAACCATTGTAGTAGGTGTGTGGTGTTATATCTCACTGTGTCGTTGTGGTATAAGTTTGCATTTCCTTGTTGACTAATGATGCTGCTCATCTTTTCATATGTTTATTAGCATCATACATATGTAAGGTCTTATTCAAATATTATGCCCATTTGTATAGCATTGTCTTTTTTAAAATATTTTTTTAGATGCAGATGGACACAATACCTTTATTTTGTTTATTTATGTTTTTCATGTGGTGCGGAAGATCCAACCCAGTGCCTCACATTTGCTAAGCAAGTGCTGTACCACTGAGCAACAAACCCTCTAGCATTGTCTTTTTATTATGGAGTCATAAGTGTTCTTTTTGTGCTGTATACACAAGACCATCATCAGCCCATATTGATGTATTTTCTCCCAATCTGTGGCTTACCATTTCACTTAATTGCTGTTGTTTTGAAGACAAGTTTTTAATTTTGGGGAAAGTGTAATTTCTCATTTCTGTATGTGTGATGAATATTTTTTATGTCTTATCTTAAAATGTCTTTGGTTACCCTTTTAATATTCTGTTTATAATTATGATCTCCTTTAAGTTAATTTTTGCTTATAGTTCAAGATAGGACTTTTGTCATAAGATACTTTTTTGTCATATGGATATCCAGTTGTTACTCTAGTCATTTATTGAAAAGACCCTTTTCTACCTATTGATTACTTCGGTGTCTTTAAACTGATCATATATGTGTAGCTCAATTTCAGGACTTTTTATCTATATATCTAAATTCTTACATTTTGATTAATGGGCTTTTAAATCTTCATATCAAATGGTGTTAGTCCCTCAACTTTGTTGTTCTTTTTCCAAATTGTTTTGCTATTCCAGATTCTCTGCATTTCCATATAAGTTTTAGAATCAACTTGTCAATTTCTACAAAAAAGAAGATATATTGACATTTTAACAGTATTGAGTCATCTAATCTGTAAATATTGTGTATCTCTATTTCTTAAGTTCTCTTTGATTTTTATAGATTTTATTGTATGGAATTTGTGAGTATCTTATTAAATTCATCTCTTGGTATACATCCATTTCCAATTTTAATTGCTAATATGTAGACGGAAAATCAATTTTTGATGTTGAGTTAGTATCCTGCAACTTTGCTTGATTTGATTTGCTCATTAGTAATAGTAGTTTTATTTTCTTTATACAGTATAAATCAGGATTTGCTGTCTATATAATCATGTCATCTGCAAATAAAAACAATTTTTATTCTTCATTTGCAATCTGTATGCCCTTTATTTACTTTTCTTTTCTGATTGCACTGGCAAGGACCTCCGGTAGAATGCTGAATAAAGTAAAAGTTGATGTCCTTGTTGTGTTCTTGATTTTAAGGGAAAACAATTAGGGTTTTACCATTAAGTGTGATATTAGCTATAGTTTCTTTTTTTTTCTAGATGTCTCTTTTTAAGTTGATGAAGTTTTCTCTATTTTTGTCTGAGAATTTTTATTATGAGTGAGTGTTTGATGTCAAAAATTTTCTGCATATATTGATGTGATAGGTCATTTTCTCCTTTATTTTGTTAATGTATTGACTGCATTAATTTTCTAATATAGAACCAATAACTTTCCTGAAATATGCCCCACTTGGCCTTATTTTATTATAGATTTCAGGATTTGGTTTCCTACTATTTCACCAAAGATTTTTTACATCTGTGCTTCATATAGCTTTCATCTAATGAATATTGGTCTGTAATTTTTTTTCTTATATCTCTGTCAGGTTTTGGTATCAGAGTTATACTGTCCTCATAAATATTCCCTCCTTGTTTTTTTCTGAGAGATATGTTATAGGATTGATATTATTTATTCCTTAAATATTTCTATAATTCCAGTAAAACCATCTGGACCTGAAAACGTCTTTAATTATAAATTAAACATCTTTAGTAGATCAAGGAAGCCTTTCAGACATTCTGCTTCTTTCTATGTTGGTTTTGTTATGTTTGAAACAGGGTCTTCCTTTGCTGTCTAGGCTGGTCTGAAACTTGTGGGTTCCAGTGATCCTGCTGCCTTAACCTCCAAGTAGCTGGAATTATAGGTGTGCATAATCACACCCAGTTTTCCTGTGTCAGGTTTTGATAATTTCTCTTAAGCAATTTCTCTATTTTATCTAGGTTATTAAGTTTATTTGTTATAGAAAATTTCCATGTGCTGATGGCCTTCCCATTGTCTTCATTATTATGAAAATGTGCCTTTTTTTTTCTTTGCTGCTCTTTTGATGATCTTTCCAAATAAATATGAGAGATGAATGGGAACCCTCAACTTCCCCACTCCCTGCCATCTGGGCATTCTTTAAAACTGTTATACATGGTAGTCTGTAACGTTCCTGATTTCTGATCTCATGATGCCGTTTACTGGCTTGTGAGCCTGGGTAAGACATTTGACCTCTCTGTACCTCATTTCTTTTTAGAATAGAGATAACAGTAGTGCCTGCTTCATAACTTTGTGAAGTCTCAATGAATTATTACATATAAGTCCCTTCCAGTAACTTACAGCATGAGTAAGCCCTATGTGACTGTCTTCTGTATCATGGGTAGCTTGCTGTTATTTATGCTCATCCACACTGCTCAGCTCCGAGTTCCCCATGTGTATGTTGCCAGTTTCCACAGTGCTGTGCTGGGTATCCCAGTTTAAGGTTCCTGCTTGTGATGTATTGTGAGAGTTTCTCCACAAAAGGCAGGTGTTCCTAGGGGAAGTACAATGCATTCTAGACTTTCATAGAAAGACCAGATTACTGTCTTCCATTGTTCCCTGCACCAACTGTGGATGTCTCAATGGTCTTTATCTTTTTTCCAAGCTGACAGGCAATGGGGTAACAATAATGTACTTGGATCCTTTGGTTGTGGAACAGCTAGAGTAATGATCAAAACAATTTAATTTGTATTTAGAATTACAATACTCTTGAACTGTGGGATAAGGCTGGCCTCACTCATGAGAAGTATGCTTGTGGAGAGAGGCAGACCCCTGAGGAGCACTCAGCTGTCCTGGCCATCTGTGGTGGTAGAAGAACTACTTGCCAGCCCGGATCTCAGGCCTCCTGTCATGGCTGAGCCTCTCCAACCCCACCATCCAAAGTTAAGCTTGCCTGATGCACAAAACACTCCCTGGGAGGGCTGAGCAGGAGCAGAGGTGTTGGCAGACACTGGCAGGAGGTCCTGCCCTCAGCTGCATCCGGGGCAGCACTGAAGCCCCTGCATCATGAGGGTCCACCTTGCCTATCAGCCATACTCACCTCACAGTGCTCTGCTCAGAGTTTCCTTCCATAAGTCATTCTTCTACTGTGGCCTCAGGAAAATATTTCCATGGCCATCTAGAACCCTGGCCTGTTGACAGCAAGCCCTCCCTCAACCCTCAGCCTTTTTCCAGAAGACTGTCTGGCTGTTTGCCCCCTGCCCAATGGACCACATGTGTATTGCTCACTGAATTGGAGGATGTCAATTTTGTCACACCCCACATACTAGGGAAGTGCACTGGATTGAGGTGCCATCTGAGCCCAGGCCCAGTCCTCTTTATTTGTGACTACCAATAAAATGGAACATAAGGTGAAAGAAAACAGCATGGCTGATGGGACAGAAAATGAGTCTGAGAAAAAGAGAGGTGTCCTTTGGTGGGATGGCAAGGTCACCCCATGGCCTTTGGACCAGTTTGACGCTGTGGTACTAAACAGTGCTATCTCTCTGCTCTCCAAGTGTTTATGTTCAACTTAATTCTACATCATTCAAGGGCTCAGAGATTTGTCTCACCATGGTAAATACAATTGATTCAGAGGTCACAGGTATTGATTTAAGATGGCTGAGAGATTGAATACTCTGTTTCTTTCTTTTTTTTTTTTTTAGATGTTGATGAATCTTTATTTTATTCATTTATTTATATGCAGTGCTGAGAATTGAACCCATGCCTCACACATGCTAGGCGAGTGCTCTACCACTGAGCCACAACCCAGCCCCTGAATACTCTGTTTCTTGTCTCCTACTTCTTCATTTGGTGTTAATGGAATTCATAGTTTTTAGGAGAATTCACATGGGAATATTTTCCATGTGGAAATATTTTCAGAATATTTTATTGATATAGAAAATAAAAGGAAGGTATAGAAGAATTTTGTGCAAATTAAATTATTTCATATTAAATTTTTAAGACTTTTCAGGTCTATGTTGTCTAGTTCTAAGAACATCTTATTAAGAAGGGAAACCTAGGAATCCTGGTATTTTAGAACAGATTTTTACAAGGTGTGTCTGTCTTACATCTTTAAGGAGATTCATCTGTGAAGTGCTGTTAAGGATCTTGTCGCACAGTCAGCTTTGTTTTAAGGGGTCTCTTGATAAAAATTCCAGGATCAGCATTACAACAGGTCTCCAGCATTTCAGTGTTTCTACTTACAAATAAGAAAGATCATACATAGCATAGTGAGGATATGTTGTTCTCTCCCTTTTTATAGGTAGCAAGCTAGGGAAGGTATAAGGGTCCTGATTCTTCCTCCAGGCTTTGCTCAGCCACTCTCTCTGTTGCCAGGAGCTCAGTGTCACTCAATGAAAAGAGACAAAGAGACTAAAGTGATTATTCCAAGATCTCACAAAAACTTCCATATGATTAGGAATTGGGGGCCTTGCATATACCATTGGGGGCCCAGATATACCATAACAGAGTGTTCCTCACAGCACTGAACATTTTTAATGTGTTTTCCACTTGGTGCTGATGTCCTTCTTGCAGTTAATTTTATTTTAGAATGTAATTTGTATTTTAGAATGAGAAACAACAACAACCACAAAACATGTGATGAACTGGCAGCCAATAGGAAATATATATCAGCTCTAAAGTGAAACATGAGCATATTTTTGCAATAAGATGGAGCTGTCACAGTTAACTCTGATATGTGCAGATTACAATCTGCTAAGAGGTATTTCATGTGCTAAGCAATTAATCATGGTGTCAAGTTCAATTTTATAGGAGACTTTTCATCTACTCTTCTCTTTGAATTTATTTCAAAGCATGATCAAAGCTTTACTCTTCATTAGATTCAGCATTCACTAATTTAGATTTTGGCAAGTGTTATCTAGTTGCTATTATATGCCATCCATAAATTGAGATAATGATGGTACCAAAACATGTCAAGATGTAGAATGGTAATATACTGTTGGGTGCATTGTCATGGTACATTACACATAGCTCTGAAGCAAGATTTATAAGTAACAAATACTAGGAACTTTAAGAAACACAATCCTACTGTGTTTTATTCACGAAAACAGTGTTGTCCATTTCCCCACATGATCACTGTCAACTCAACTATCCAAAATCAAGCTCATCCTACTCCGTGCTTCATGACACAGGCATCTTTGACTGTATTTCATTGATTTTCACTTTTATAACCTTCTACCTATATGAACACCCAGTTGGTGTATTTTGTTTGTGTCTTTTTCTTCCATCTTCTACTCATTTACTTAAATAGTATTGTTTTGTGTATGTTTTAATTTTGAGAACGGTTTTGGGCTCTGACTCTCTAATTGTATTTTCTCTCAGTATCATATTTATGGCATCTATGTTACTGTATATAAATCTGGTTCATTGCTTCTGACTGTTGCATAGATTTCCATCTTTTGAATATACTAAAGTTTATTTATCCAGTCTCCTAGTGATGCACCCCTACAGCTACAACTATATAAGGATGCACAACATTGTATTGGCTTCCTTGTTGGATGTGTGCAGGAGCTTACACTGGAGCACAGCTGAAGAAAATGCCCATGGTTAGCAGGTTTTTAGCATTTTCAAGGTAAAACTCAGTGTAATATAAAACTTTAGGAACCTTAAAATATTCATGTTTTATATAAAAGATGACATTCGAAAGTGCAGTTGAGATTACCATTAATTATAAACTGCAGTGTCTGAAGAGTCTATTTTTGTAGCGTCCTTTTCCTTTTCTCCTAATGACTCTGCAGGTGTTGGTGACTGCTGCACCTGCTGAGCACCAGGCTGCCAGGCGGGAGCCAACTAGAGTTATCTGAGGAATAGGCAAATGTAGCACATCAGTTTCTATTTAGAGAATTAATTATATCATCTTGTAGCAGGTATTTAGGTGGTTTGTAAAGATTGTTTATATCCCCTTTGCTTTTTCTTCATCTTTCTGTATCTTAAGGATTAATTAACTCTGTTCCTGTTATACTTTGAACTTGTAAAATAGCACTGCCTGGAGGGCATAACTTTCAAGAATAAATACTGCCTCATGTGCCACAGGCTATATATATATAAGTCTGCTAATTTTAATCCATTTTCCTCTATACATAGATGTCCTCCTACCCTAGCTTCTCTCAAGATTTTCTCTTTGTCTTTAATCTTATGCAGTTTGAATCTGAGATATGCCTAAGTATAGATTTGGGGATAACAAGCTTGGTGCTGTATGGGCTTCCTAGATCTATGATTTGGTGCCTGTCATAAATTTTGGAAAGTTCTCAAGTATTTCTCCTGTTCCATTCTCTCTGTTCTTCTTCTGTTATTAAAATTAAGCATATATTATACCTTTTGATAGGTTGCACAGTTGTTCTTTTATATTGTCGTGGTTATCATTGTTACATTATTTTTCTCTTTGCATTTCTGTTTTGGAAGCTTCTTTTGAACTGTCTTCAAGAGCACTGATTTTCCTTGACTGTATCTAGTCTACTGATGAGCCTATCAAAAGCATTCTTCATTTCTTTTATAGTGTTTTTTAAATTCTGGCATCTTCCTTTAGATTGTTTCTTAGAGTTACCCCCTCTTACAGTAATCATCTTTTGCAGCTCTCAGCTGTAATCCATTGTTACTATTCTGCAGCCCTGTTGGTGTGGTGAGGTGTTGGAGGGGATGCATTCTATAATCTGATTAAACCTATCTTTTAGTGGGCTATGTTTCAGTACTGTGGCTGCCACATCTATGCTTCCAGTGGTAGAACTTTATTCCAGTGTCCACTCCTATTTTTCCTGGATGCATGACTCCCAGTCAACCCTCTTGAAGCTGTCACCCCTGGCAACTGTTGACTTCATCCTTCCCCTCACTCTCAACAGATAAAACAGGGTGGAGAGGCTTCTTCTAGCTGGAATTGAGTTTCAGAATCTGCCCTGATACAATCCTCCTCCTCAAGTAAGCCTTGGCAAGGGAGGCTCTGGGCAGTGTTCCATGATGGCTTCTCTTCCCTTTTCCCTGCAAGACCCATGAGAGCCTAGTGGGGCTCCCAGGGGAAACCTATAAAAGTTGGGGGTGGGGGGCTTCCATAAGCCTGCTTCCTTTAGAAGTTTCTCACTCATGCTGATTCACATTCAGCCACCAGCAATTCATCAAAATTAATTATATGGCCATGTACCTGTTCCTGTGACTTTGTGGCTCCAGCAGCTTCTGCCTCAGCTAAGGAGTTCTTGGTGGCTGTATCCCCTGGAGTGTACCTGTCTCCAGATCTGGGGATCAGTGGTTTATCTTCAGCTTGTAGGCAGGTTCAATAAAATAGTTGATTTTCACTTTGTCCAGCTTTTTCTTATATTGACAGGAGCTGTAGCTTCCAAGCTGTTTACGTGTTGGAGACCAAACCAGAAGTACTTCTTAGTCTTTTTGAGGAGACTTTATTTGGTTTTACATAAGTTTGTCAGAAATAGTAAACCAAAGTCTAAAGTTAATAGTAAATGTGCAACTTGCTTCCAGAGGAACTTGTTAGGCAGATGTTTCAGTGACAGAGCAAACGTTATCGGTCAGTTGCAGCAGCTGGGAAAGGTCCAGAGTAGGGCAGGCAGAGTTCTTGTACTTTCCCACCCCCACTCTTCCAGGGTTTTCTTCTCTGCAGATTAGGTTTCCCATGATAGTTTAGGACTTCCCTGTCATTTGTCACCCGCTTAAGCAGCTGAAGCCATTGATTTGGTGCAGTTTGGTGCCAGGGATATAAAGCCCATGATTTCTGGTCACAGGTTCTTAACAGAAGTACATTGTAACTAGAGCACTTCTCCTAAAACTGTAGGCAGTGGCACTGTGACCTTTAGAAGAACTTCTTTATATATCAATGGTCAGAGTTGGTTTAGATTGAAGACTTACAAAAGCAAGAGGAGCCATTTTCTCATCTATAAATAGGTACCATCTGATTTTTAGGAGGTGCCATTGAAGGACACAGATATTCTTTGAAATAACGTATTTCTTCTAAACAATAACTATTAAAATGTTGCTACTAAAATTTAGAAGTTCCAACTGAGTTGAAAGTAGTAAGATGAACCTATTTGACAATATAGCAACATAGTAATTTTAGAGATTAGCTGTGTTTTACCAGTCACCAAATATCAGGTATCACAGTTCAGATGTTAGTCATCACTGGAGGAGAGCCAAGCTTGAATGACTCACTAACCTGCACTGTGTTCTCCAGAAGGCACCTGAGCGTAGGTGTTCCTATACCCAGATTGTGCTCTCCCTGGTCACCATCCATTCAGTGGCACCACAGAAGATATTGTGGGTAGAAACAGCATTATACAGAATGAAGAGCCTAGGGCAGCCCTGCCATGTAGTCTACTCACCACTGAAGCCATTAACTTATTTCATCTCCTGAGAATATTTCAGCTCTAAAACCTCCACATTCCTGACATGGCAACAGACAGGACTGTCCAGCAAGTTGCCCTTACGTGAAAGATCTTCTCTTTCCTTCTCTATATATTCAGTTGAGCTTCTTAACTGCTGTATAGTGTGTTAGGAGTAAAGGAATATGGTTTCTGGTGTCCTGGGGGAGGAGAAGGAAGCACAAGTCTGGCAGGATCCCTGGCAGAGCAGGTATGGAAGTAGCAGTCCCTGGGGACACCACTGCTACCCTTCTGAGACTTCATCATCAAAGATTCCTCCAGTGTTCACCATACCTGCATATCTGAATATAATATAAACAGAATTTGGGGAGACCAAGAGTTAAGGGACAGTTCAGCTGGACCTGGACTACACCTCAAAAGGAGCATCAAATCCATTTCCTGTTAAGACTCCACCACTGAAGTTTCCTGAACCCTATTTATCTTGACATGTGCATGTCAGCTTTTCATCACTGAGTCAGAAATAGTAAGTTAGTGAGAGAAACTAACTTAAAAGGAAGAAATGTTTATTTTGGCCCAAGGTTTCAGAGGTTTCAGTCCATGGTGCCTTGGCCCTGTTGCTTTGGACCTGTGGCAGCACAACAGGTGTGGCATACGTACATGGCAGAGGAGTCCTGTTCACCTCATGGCAGCCAGGAATCGAAAACTGAGAAAAAAGAAGGGGCCAGGACCCCAGTTTTCCCTTAAAAGAGTAGCCTGCCCAGTGAGCTAATTCCCCTCATGAGGTCCCACCTTCTAAAGGTTTTACCACCTTCTAATAGCACCATGGAATGGACTGGGGACCAAGCCTTCAACCTGTGGTGGGCCTTTGGGGACAGTCATGATCCTCACTGTAACACCACAGCTGTGTCAGGTGACGATCCAGTTACTAATGAGCCAAGCATTTGGCAGGTGGCATCAGTGCACCCTCTCTGCCTGCTTGCAAAGCCATAGCCCTCGGTGTCCCCAGGAGCATCACATCTGGCCTATGCTTAATGGTTTAGGGGTTACAGGTGTGTGTTTCTCCAAGGTGACTTAAATTCTCACTTAATGGTTTAATTAAAGTAAATGAAGTGAGCATATAGTAAAATTAAGCTACTATTGTAGTGTATCACTTTGCTTCCAGGCCTTCCAGAGCATCTCCAGGCACACAGTTATTAAGTGTGGCTTGTTTTTTGTTTTACTTGTCAAGTAATCAAAATAATTATTGAAAAAGCAAAGCAAGCTCCAAATAAAACAACCCTTTGGAGATCTCACTTCCTTTTCCCATCATCACATCTGGCTTAGAAACTGCTTTGTGCATGAAATGTGAGTCTGAATGGGAGGGAAACAAACTTGACACATGTAAATTGCTTTAAGAAGGTTTAAGGTGTGTTCTTTGGTGACACAGGGGTAGCCAACGCCTTTAAAGCCAACTTTCTCACCCCAATGACAATTGACAACCCCATCATACAGTGTCCTGCAGTGTCCTCCACCTATTTGGAACCTCTTGGTTAGCAGGTGCCTACAGTAGAGATTATATTTTTAAAAGGAAGAGCCCATGGGTCATAGATTTTAACTTATTCATAACCCCTTAAATTTGTTCCTTCTATTAATTTGATCTAATGGGCATATTTTTTCCAAGCTACTGTTGAATTAAGTGAAGGGATAAAGGAGGAGGTAGAAAACATTTCATGTTTTATTGTAATCAGGCACTCTTATCTCTCATTATTTTGACTCTCCTAACATTTTCTCACTGTGGTTTTTCCTTTATGTTTCTCTTAGATTTCAGCTTTCCATTAACCTTTGAAGCCCAATTCTTTATGCACTTATCTTGGGAAATAGCGCATGCAGACAACCCAGGCTCCAAGGTCTACCAGGTCCCTGGTGCTGTGCTGCCCTGAGGGCATCTTCTCAGGGCAATCTACCAGGCGGTTGCAGACCCCACAAGAGGCCTCCTTTTAAACTCCAGAGAAATTTCCTATTTGTTATGTTATTGAAACAAATTGGATAATGCTTTCTCACCTTTTGATAAATATTCATTTGAGTCAGTTAACTGATTAAAATAATTAGGGAGAGTTTTCAGGCCCTTGTGCAGGCTTTTATGCCAAAGGATTGCAAACTCCAGCCAAAGGACCAGATCATCCTATTACTAATTGGCACCCATTTGTTTAGTGTTGTCTGTGACTGCTTTTCATGCTCCAAGGATGGCAGAGTTGCATAGCTGTGATAGAGACTATGTGGCTGCAAAGCCTAAAATATATATGCTGAGGTCCTTTGAGCTCTAGACTAAGAGAATCTTCTGTGATAGAGATTGCATTGACCCTATAGCTCACTTTGGGTGGCACAGGCATTTTCACAATATTAAGTCTTATAATAAAGAACGCAGGATGCCCTTGAATTTATTTGTATCTTCTTTAATTTCTTGTGTCAGCGTTTTGCTGTGTTCAGCATAGAAGTCTTTTAAATTCTTTATTCCTAAGTATTTCAGTCTTTTGCTGTTGTAAATGGGATTGTTTTCTAAATTTTCTTTTCAGATTGTTCATTGTTAATGTATTGAAAAGCAACTGATTTTTGCATGTTGATTTTGTATCTTGCAACTTTACTGAATTCATTTTAGTTCTATTTGTGTGTGTGTGTGTGTGTGTGTTCAGTATTAGTGTTTACCACTTAGGATCTTGTCATCTGCAGACAAAGGTGATTTTACTACTCCTTTTCCAATTTGGATATCTTTTATTTATTTTTCTCTGGCTGGAACTTCCAGTATGTGTTGGATAGAAATGGCAAGAGTAGGCATCCTTGCCTTGTTCCTGACCATAGATGTAGAGCTTCCAGTTTTCCACCATTGGGTATTATGTTAGCTCTGAGATTTTCAGATATGGTCTTTATTACTTTGAGGTAGTTTATTTTTTTCTTTTGTTTATTTATTTTTAAGGTTTTTTTCCTTTCCACATTTTAATTGGTGTCTAACATTGTATATAATGATGGGATTTATCGTTACAATTTTGTGCATGCACACAATGTAACAACATAATTTGATCAATATCATTCCCCAGCACTTTTCTGTCTCCTTCCTGTCCTCCCATCTTTTCCTCTACTGACCTCCCTTTGATTTTTCTGAGATCCCTGCCCCCTGACACTTTCTTTTCCTTTTGTTCTCTAGCTTTCACTTCTAAGGGAAAACATAGGACCCTTAACCTTTTTAGTTTAGCTAATTTTGCTTAACCTCAAGTTTCATCCAGAGGTAGTTTATTTCTATTCCTGATTTGTTGAGTTTTTTTTTAATCATGAAAGGGCATTGAATTTTATCACATACTTTTTCTGCATCAATTGAAATATCATGTGGTTAATATACCATTTAATATGATATATTAAATTCATTGATTTTCATGTGTTGTTCCACCTGTGCATTCCAGGAATAAATTCCAGTCATGATATATGAATGTGCTGTTGAGTTTGGTTTGCTTGTATTTTGTTGAAGATTGTGCATTCATCTGATCCAGGATATTGGTCTGTGGTTTTCTTATTAGATCTCTGGTATTGATATCATGTTAATGTTGGCTTTACAAAATGATTAGGAAGTGTTTCTTCCTCTTCAGATTTTTGGAAGATTTTTCAAAGTAGTATTAATTCTTTAAATGTCCTGGGCTTTTCTTTGTTGGGTAATTTACAATTACTGATTTAAATTCCTTAATAGATGATTCTGCTCAGATTTTTTTCCCTGCATAATCTTATCATGGTAGGTTGTATGTTTCTAGGAATTTATCTATTTCTTCTAGGTTATCCAGTTTGTTAGTATATAATTATTCATAGTTAGATTCATAATCCTTTTTATTTTTATGGCATCAGTTATAATGTCTCTTCTTTTATTTGTGAATTCTGATACATGATTTTTCTCTTTTTCAGTAGTCTAGTTAATTTTATTGATCTTTAAAAAAACTGAGTTTTATTGTTTTTTAATTGGTTTTCTAGTCTCTATTTAATTCTTCTCTAATCTTTATTATTTCTTTCCTTCTGTGGACCTTAGTTTTAGTTCTTTTGTAGATTCTTAAGATAGTCTAAGGGCTGGGGATGTGGCTCAAGCGGTAGCGCGCTCGCCTGGCATGCGTGTGGCCCGGGTTCGATCCTCAGCACCACATACAAAGATGTTGTGTCCGCCAAAAAATAAATATTAAAAAAATTTCTCTCTCTCTCTCTCTCTCTCTTAAAAAAAAAAGATAGTCTAAGTTACTGATTTAAGAAATGTAGGTATTTACTACTATAAACTTTCTTCTGAGTGCCACTTTTGCTGCATCTCTTAGTTTTGCTATGTTTTTGCTTTCATTTGTCTTGAGATAGTTTCTTAATTGGGAGTGCAGCTCACTGGTAGAGCCCTTGCCTAGCATTCATGAGGCCCTGGGTTCAATCCCCAACATTGGGAAAAAAAAATTCTAATTGCCCTTATGTTTTCTTTTTTGACCCATTGATTGATTTTTGTTGCTTTGTTTTAATTTCCATACTCAAATTCCAGTTTTTCTTTTGCTTTTGATTTCTAGTGTTATTTCATTGTGGTTGGTAAAGATACTTGATGTAACTTCAGTCTTCCTAAATTTGTTAAGACTTGCTTTGTGGTCTAATGTCATTTATCTTGGAGAAAGTTCTGAGTACCCTTGAAGAAGTTTACTCAAAGTTATTGATTGGAATATTTATGTCTACTATGTCAAATTGGTTGATAGTATTGTTTGAGTCCCCTGTTTCCTTACTGATCTGTGTCTGACTGTACTATCCCTTACTGAAAGTGGGATATTGAAATCTCTGACTTGTTTTACTGTCCATGTCTTCCTTCAAGTCTATCAATGTTTGCTGCAATATTTGACTACTCGGATGCTGGATGCATATGTATTATAGTTGTTCTATCTTCCTGGTGAATTTTACCCTTCCACGATGTCCTCATTTGTCACTTATTATAGTTTTTGACTTAAAGTCTATTCTGTCTAATGTAAGTATGATTACCCCTGCTTTCTTTTGCCTACCATTTGCATGGAGTATCTTTGTTTCACTTTGATCTGATGTGTATCCTTTCATCTTGTAGCATACAGTATATCTTACTTTTAAATCTATTTAGCCATACTATGTCTTTTTTACATTTAAAGTAATTATCAGTAGGACAGACTACTGTTACTGTTGCAAAATTTTTTATATATGTCTTGTAGTTATTTTATCCCTCTTTTCCTGTCTTGCTACCTTCTTTTATATTTTGCTAGTTCCTTTTCTCCTTCTGCTCTTCCTGGTAATGGCTTAGTTTGTTCCTTTCTTATTTTCTTTTTTTGTATTTTCTACAGGTATTTTCTTTGTGATGACCATGGAGATTACAGTAAACATCTTATGATATGCTAACAACTGATCTTATGAATCTGATAACAACTGACAATAACTTCAGTCAACAACTCAGTGCCTTTTTACCTCTTCCCCTTGCCACTTTATATTATTAGCATCACAAATTACATTTTGTCCCCATTGTTTTATACTTTTTACTTTTATCTTTTCAATTCAATACCAAAATTGAAGGTGATGTACAAATCACCATTATTGAAGTATTTTGTATTTGTCTACATATTTATCTTTACAGGATAGATTTAATTTTTCATATGCATTTGTATCGCTCACTGTCTAGTGTCTTTGAATTTGAACTTGAAGGATTCCCTTTAGCATTTCTTTTAACTCAGATTTAATGGTTATGAATGCCATCTTCTTTTGTTTATCTATTTATTTCTTCTAATGACAGTTTTTCAAGATGTAGTATTCTTTCCCTTCAGCACTTGGAGATATTATCCCATTTCCTTGTGCCTGTAATGTTTCTGCTGTGAACTCTGCTGATGAAGCTCCTTTGTATGTGATGAGTCACTTTTCTCTTGGCACTGTCAACATTTCATCTTTGTCTTTGATTTTTCATAGTTTGGTTATAATGTGTCTTGATAAGGGCCTCTTTGAGTTCATCCTTGTGAATTTGAATGTTTTCTTCCTCAAATTTGGGGAGTTTCAACCATTATTGAATAAGCTCTGTCCCCTTTCTTTCTCTCTTCTCCTTCTAGAATTATCCAGTTGATAGTGTCTCATCAAAGTTTCTTTACTTTTTTCCATTTGTTTTTTTTTTCTTGATTGTTTTCTTTTTCCTGTGACTCAGTAATTTCAAATTACCTGTCTTTTGAATTTGCCCATTCTTACTTCTGCTTGGTCAAGCCTGCTGTTGAATTTTTCAGTTCAGTATTATATTATTATTATTTTTTTAAAGAGAGAGAGAATTTTTTTTAATATTTATTTTTTAGTTTTTGGCTGACACAACATCTTTGTTTGTATGTGGTGCTGAGGATCGAACCCGGGCCGCACGCATGCCAGGCAAGCACGCTACCGCTTGAGCCACATCCCCAGCCCAGTATTATATTATTATCATACATGGGCCCAGCTTTTCTGAATGCTGTTCTTTAATGTATCCACTTTGTACTGACTCCTTGGCACAATCTTTTCCTTTGGGGGGGGGGTGTGGGCAAATCTGATATTGTCCCCTCTCTAGGGCTTCTTTGGGAAAGAACCTGCTTTTGTCTCAGAAGACTTAATCAGCATTTTCCATCCCCATCATTGGTCCTCTCCTCAGAAGTTTTGTCAACTTCTCATCATTCAGTCTTGATCCTTTTAAAAAAAAAAAAAAAAAAAAAAATATATATATATATATATATATATATATATGTATATATATATATTTTTTTCTATCATTTCAGGGAACCCTTGGGAAGAGGTAGATATATATGTTTAGCAGTCTACTACCTTAAAATGAAAATTCCTGAGGTTATTTTCGTAAAATCCTAATTCCATAATATTTACTATCTCTGCCCCACTGGTCATATTCATAAATGTATTTGGACATATAATTTGTCTGGTAATCAGCAGAGGACTCTTTCTGAAGGAGTTTCTGTTGTTCAGTTGAGGCTGGATTCTGAATGCAAAGAGATAATGCTGCAGATATGCCACTGCAAGAATCAGATTAGCTTTTCAGAATTCTAAGAATTCAACTCTAGTTTACATTTTTATTTCAGAAGAGATTGGCTTTAAGACATGCCACTACAAAACACAGCTACTACTTCCAACCATATAACGAATTTTCTAGTTTTTGTAAAATAAAATGATTTCACTCACTGTTTGTGCACGTGGCACTAGATTCCCAGTGTTCAACAGTCCTGTAGTGACCAGAGGTGAGCAATGGGCTGAGGGCTAAATACTTTGTCACTGGCACCAGGAAGTCTTTAGCACTAATGCCAATTTTGTATGTCCTATTCTTTGTATTTTTCCAACTAAGATACCCTAAAATCATGCTTAATGAAACTTTTGAAGGGAGCCAACTTTTTTGTATTTATTAGTTTTAAAATTCTGCCCATCTCCCTCCCTTCCCCTTCAGTATTTCTTTTCTTCTTTACTTTGTTTAGGATATAATTTTGTGAGTTTTATTTTAAAAGCAGATTGTTATTGAATAATCACAATTATGACCTATGAAATATCATTGGTTTTCATAGCTAAGCTCCTTCTACCCTACTAACTTATTCATTTTGAGTATGTTTTTCTTCAAATTTGAGCAGTTGTTATTTCAACTTAAGTTTTCTTTTATTTAAAAAAATAAGTCAAAATAGCTAAAATGCTTTTTACATTTTTTTTCCTTGATCAGTTAGCATAAAACAGTTCCCAGCCTTGAAACAGAGTAGCAGTGTGGAAAATATACAAAAATATAAACAATTTTAAAAGTTGAGCTTTTGCTGTAAATGTTATTTAGGTTTCAAGTCTAGACTACAAAACTTACTTAATCCATCATAATGACTTGAATTCTGGATCTTGGATAAAAGATACCAGTTAGCAGGATATGGAGGGTCTGATTTACCTCTCCGGACTATGGAGCCACATTGGATTCTTTCTTCTTCTCTTTGCCCCTTTTCCTCAAAGTCATCCCTGTGCCACTGAAGCTGCATGTGTCTCCCTCACCACAGTCCCAGGCATTCAGTGCTATTTGCCAAGAGTGAGGATGAGGTGGACATCGAGAAGGGATTTGCTAGCTCTGACTAATTAAATTAATTAACCAGTGTCTGTGAACAGTTGACATTCCTTGGCCTTCCCAGTGGTGTTTTTCACTTTTTAAAAATGATGTGTATTAAAACAAATATGTAGTTCTACTTATAATTGGTGGAATTTCTGGAAGTATAGCAAAGTAGGGGGTGGGAATCAAAATGATAGATAGGGGGAGGTTAGAAAGTGGTGGATGGCAGCCACATCTTAGCTTCTGTCCCTACATAAGTGTTCTCTACATACTTGAATAAGTATGAAGTGACCACTTCATTCAGCTTTTATTCTTGTACTCCATATATAAAAGCTGGATTCTCTGTAGGTTGTCTTGTTTTGGTCTGTTTACTGGGCAGGTAGGTAATAGTGACTATATAGAGTTAGGAGCCTGGCAGGGCATATATAATTTATTTATTAAGGGAGGAATTCCTGTGTTATCTTTTTACATAAAGTTTCCCCTCATATTAATGCATGTTCATTAAAGTCTAAGGATAGAGAGATCACGCATGCCACCATCCAAAGAAAACCACTGTGGAGACATTTTAAGAAAATAAATTATAGAGAATTAATCATAAAAGTATGTTGATATATGTACTTAAATCAGTTTCAGTGCTCTCATGTTTGAATTAATATTGCCAAATCAGTGCCAGCTGTTTTAGTTCATGAGAGTTGTAAATAGTTCCTATGGAAACCATGTCACTAAGGTCTGTGGCAGCCTTGCTCAGTCAGATAGCCAGTCTGAGCACACCTTCCAGATGGCTTGCCCAAGGGAAGCGTGTTCTTCCTCAGCAGGATCATTTTGTTTTGTTTTGTTTTTTAAACCAATTCCCACCAAGACGCTGAGGAAGAGGAAATGGGTACAGATTTGTTAGGAGAGATGGAAAGGGGGCAGTGACGTGGTCTTCATGGGGCTTTGGCAACCTAAGGCCACCCAGTTTCTGAAAAATATGAAAGACTTTTTTTAATCTACTAAATTATTTATTTCTTATTTGATATGTCAACTGAAGAGAACATCTTACATTAAATTATACCTCAGTACTCTAATAGAATAAAATAATGGTGCAGCATAGCCTTTTCTTAATTGTTTATTCTCTGTAGATTATATCCAGGTTCTTGTTAATTGAATTCATTCAGTTCAGAAATACAGTATTTGATATCATCTGATCTAGGCTGTACCATCTAGTTTTCCTGCTCTTGATCCCTCAGCATGTTCCAGTGTCACCCTTGGTCATGGTGGGCAGGACCTGCCTAACCCTGGTCCACTCCAGACCTCTTGCCTGGCCTGACCAGTCTTCTGATTGAATTATTGCTTGTTGTGGCATTTCCCATGTCATGCTTCTCCCAGGAGTTATCTACTTACTATTTATTCCTCATCCTTCTTTTGATAATGTCACAGTAAAGAATTCATTTAATTTTTTTTAACTGTCTTCTTTTTCTGTTGATTGTGTAACATTTCTTGAAGGATAATCTGTCTCCTTCATTGATTTTCTTAATGCCTTTTAATTATTTCTTACTTTTAAAAGTACATAGCAGTTAATGTTTTGTAATTCATGCTGTCATCACAGATGCTTTATTCTTTTGATTGCTCAGATATCTGTGGGTGTGGATCCTAGATCACAGGTGATGCTAGGTTTGGAGAAGCATCAATAAGTTGAAGCTAGATGTCTGAAGAGCACGGTTGCCAATAGAAGCAATATCTTTGGGTTAATTTTAAATCTCACATCATTATATAATAGAGAACTGGTCATGATGCTAATGTAGAAGGGAAACAACAGCCAGGTTTTAGATTTTCTATATTTTCATGGAAACACGTTACATTTCTCAGTATTGATCCTTCTATATGTGGAGTCAGCAGCATAAGGTTACAATCAGTTATCATCAATCATTTAATCAATATTTGTGGTTATCATGTCATGAAAGAAATTGCACCAGACACGAAGGGGAGGCGGAGGGTTTAAGGCACCTTGTATCGAAGACACAAGAACATTGACTGAAGCTCATCCTGTGCTGCAGCACCGAGGGATATTGTTGGGCAGAGAATGGATCAGCTTGACAAATAGTGCACATTGAAATACATTGTTAAGGCTCAGGTAGAAAAAAAATTGTGGAAGACTTTGGAATAAACTTTATTTTTCTATAAAACATTGAGGGTGGCCTAGGATATCAATTTATGGTAAAAATTAATTTTAAAAGAATAAATCAAAATACATCAATCATAAGAGAATGGACTACAGTGGGGTGGACTAAATATAACTGATTAGTCTTTGATACTTCACAAGTCAATACTTAAAAAGTACCTAAGGTTAATGAAAAGAATCCCATACTGGGTAGGTTCCAATTTGTTTCCTTGCACACATGAGTGAGTGTTAGCATATCAACATATGCTCTTTCTTGTTTTCAGCATGCACTCCTGGCTTTAAAGTTTATACTTGCATTTGCCATACCTGATAAACCACGACATATCCAGATGAAACTGGCCAGATTGGAATTTGAGTCCTTGGAGGCACTCAAGCAGCAGGTAAGAGCAACTGTCCTGAAAAAAATGCCCAGCATTTCTTCAGCAAATGAGAGGAAGCATAATTCATGGGAGTCAAATGTTTTCTCTTGCATTGAATTACCAACTTAAATAAATCCAGAGGACTCCAGTTTAAGATGGCATAGCCAAACCAAAATCCTAATAACGTGAGCAACAAATAGGTTTGAAGGAGTAAACTAAGCATATGAAAAGATTCAAGCAATGTTAAATAAAGATTAGAACTAGCATTCAACCAAAGTACAGACAGAGAATTCAGAGAATCACCCTGGGGCTGCTCCCTATAGTTTCTAATTCTGCTCTATAGAGAAATCTTAGGGAAGGAGAAGTGAGTAAATAGAATCCTGAATAATATCCTGCGGAGAATGAGAAAGAATGAAAATGTGTGGGTAGAAGCAGCAAAAATTGCCATGAAAGGAGGAACTGCTTTTCCATTTTTTCCACATTCCACCAGATAACAGAGAGAGAACCAAAAAGCAGCCATGCTGGAGCTCATATTTGGGTGACTTTTCTGCTTGTAATAAGGAGACAGAAAATTCCTGGATGCCCAGAGCTAGTTATCTCTGGTAAGACATCGGGATTTAAGTACCAGAATCTATAAGGCAGTATCTTCTAAGGAGACGAGCTCTACATCTAGGACATCTTGGACAACAGTCTCGTCAGCCTTTTACCACTTTGCACAGGATTTTTTGTTTTGTTTTGTATGTTTGGAGAATTGAATGGGGAAAATATATAAAGAGGACCCGCACTAGCTGTCCCTCTTACAGAAGCAAGGAGGTCAAAGATAGCACAATAGACAGGGGATTCCCACGTTAAAGTACTATATGTCCCTGATTAGGTGGGGTCTCCCCAGAAGAGGGAGAGCCTGGCCCTGGACAGAGCTGTGCTCACGTTGATCACATAGCAGAGGAGAAGATCAAGGGACCTGTGCTCCTGAGTCTTAGGCAAGGTCACTTTTGGCACATGGGCTAGCCAGTGTGTTCACATCTTAAACCAAAACCCAGCATCATGCTCCATGGTGGAACCTGAAGCATTCACAGTCTTGGCAGGAGGCATGTTTTCTCCACTGGTACTCAGCCTTGTTCTGGAGATGCTTACCACAGCAACAGAGGAGAGGAAGAACTAAGAAACCCAGAAGTAACCTGAACTAGGCAAGTTCGTCATTACTAGAAAACTAGAAGATTATGTATCTAAAGGTCACAAGATAAAGTATTTAAAATAATAGGAAAATTTGGTAAGGAAGCAGGTTATAAAGTTTATATAAACTCATTTGTTTCCATTCATAAGAAATAATAACCAATTAAACATATTATCAAAGGAAAATTCTCATTTACAAAAGAAACCAAACATAAAACCTTTAGGTGATAATTTATGAACATAATGATCTAAATTAAGAATATTTTTAGTGATGGGCTTGTGGCTCGGTGGTAGAGCTCTTGCCTAGTGTGTATGAAGCCCTGGGTTCGATTCTCAGCACCACATATAAATAAATAAAATAAAGATCCATTGACAACTAAAAAATATTTTTTAAAAAGAATATTTTTAAAACTCTCCTGATATTTAAAAAAAAAATTCAATCCTGTGAAAATGAAATGACAGGCCAGGAGCAATGGCTCTCAACCACCTCCCAGCAATTCAGGAAGCTGAGAAGGAGTATTGCAAGTTTAAGGTGAGCCTGGGCAGCTTGTGAGACCCTGTCTTAAAAATACATACATATATAAATAAGTAAATTTAAAAAATAAATGCAGTCCCAATTCAAATATGTAGAAATAAACATTTGAAAACAGCAAGAATACTTCCAAAAATGAAGAAAAAGTCCCAAGCTCTGTCAAATAGTAAAGCATTATGAATAATACAGTAATCATAATAATTAGATACATTTTTAATATGGGTGTAAATGAACAGATCAATAAAATAGAGCAGAATTCCTAAATGGACCCAAATAAAACTGGGAATTTAGTTGATATTAAAAGTGACAAATATGTTAGTGGAAAAAAGAAGATATTATGTGGTTTGAGACAAAGAGCTGTTTTGGAAAATCACTGCATTTTATTTGTTTTATTACTTATGAATCCCCTTCCTCCAGCCTCAGATACAGATGGTTGAAGGATTCAAATAGAAAAACTTGAACCATAAAAAGTATATTAAAAAGCCTGGGGATATCTTCCAATGGGAGGTGCTTTCCTAATTAGAACCCCAAACCCAAATCTTAAAGGACAATTTAAAGCTTCTATATGACCAAAAAAAAAAAATGAACTCAAAGGAATTGGGCAAACTGGGAAAATATCTGCATATGTCACAAAGGATTACTATCTTTAGTTCAAAAAAAGTCTCTACAAACCGAATCTGGTAATTAAAGGGTAAAGAATGAAGAAATGCTTAACCTCATACAAAATTAAAGAAATGTAAATTCACACACCAGTGAAATGCCACATTCTGTTCTATTAGGAAATGTTGTTGATAACCCACTGTCATTGGATATGAGAAATGGACATTCTTTTATGTACTGTTGGCAGAGGTGTAAATTGCTTCAGCCTTTCTCGAATGCAGTTGAATCACGATTTGAATTATTCTGCAACACAGAAATGATTCTTGCTAAGGTTATGGCTGTATCTGCAGTGTATCAAAATATAGTTGCAGAGACATTTTTACTAGCAGAAATCTGGAGACAACAAATTCTTCTAATTAAATAAATGATGGTATATTCATATAATAAAACCATGATCCTATCTTAAAAGAAATTTGTGCTGGTGTGTGTATGTGTATTTGTACATGCATGCATGCACACACACACATATGCACTGGCTGTAAGTAGAAAAAAACAAGACACAGAAATACAATCGCCTTTGAGTCAAATTACAAAAGGAAAAAGGGAAGCAAAGAAAAAGGAATGACTACTGATAGGTGCATTTGTTTTTCTTGGAAGAGCTCACAGCAAACTCCATATGGTAGATACCTTTGAGGAGAGTGATTAGATTTTCCTTTCCATATACAGTTTGAATTTTCTGACTATGTATGTCTTACTTTTTTGAAGTCAAAAGTAATTCTCGGGAGGGGGGGGTCTTATTTGCCATTTGTTATCAGTACACTTTTCGGCACTTAAAAGGTTAATGTAAGTAAATAGGGAATGATCCTCATGTTGGTGATTTGAATAATTCCTTAAGCCATTTTTTGGACACATGTGGGCACATGTGAGCACATCCTCCACTTTCCCTTCTCTTTCCTCCTCTATTCCCTGCCCCACACTCATCGTAAGCCCTTTTTCCCCCTTAGAAAAAGTACACATCAGGTGAAATAGAATAAACTTTATTTTAACATCAAATAAATTTTTTGCATTAAGTTTGTGGCTATGAATCAAGTATGGAGACCAAGTAGCAATATGAGGCAAATGAGGTTTGTTTGTAAATTCCTCTGTAAACCTCTCAATTAAGGTCAGAGAGACATCAAGACAGGAGGACAGACCCATGGGCTGGGAATTTCAAGTGTTTTAAAGTATATGCTTTGCATTTGTTTGAAGGAGAGACAGAGTGAGGGCCAGAAAAATAGGATGGACAGAGAAGGGTAGGCAGAGTGTAGCGCCTCCAAACAGCCATGCTCCTCCGACTTTGGTAGGAACATGTGGGTGCAGATAGTTTTAGGGCCCGGGTTTTCAGATGTTTGGTTTGTTATACATGTACTGTTTCCTAAGATGTTAACTGCCCAAGGATGCCCCTGTGTCCTGCTGGCCATCCTGGCCACTTCTCCTTTCTTGATGGCCCTTGTCCCACTTTTCAGAAGAAAGGAGCACCTCCCTTCTATAATGAGCCTTACCCTTTGCCTGGATCCCAGTATGAAAACCTCTCAGGTGACAGAACCTTTTAAAATGGAGATGTTAGAGGCTAAGCTGAGTTCAGTAAAGCACCCCCCCCCCAATCACCAAAGCCAAATCCTTCTCTTTAAGAGATGAATCTCTTCAGTGTATCCAAAAAGTTATGTTCAGCAGTTGTAAGAATATTTATTTTTAACACTTACAGAGAGAGATGTATGTCACATGGAATTTTAAAAGCTTTTAAATTTCAACTTATACTATTATAGCTAAGTATGAGAGAGTGCTTTATAAAGACTTTAAAGCAAAAAAAAAAAAAATTCTAGGATAAAATTCCTTGAATGAAAATATGATTTCAGTGAGGGGGAAAAATTTAACTATTAATTAAGAGCATATTTATGTATTTTTCAAATGGATGGTGATGGATTTCATATCACTACAATATGAAAAATCCTTTGAATGGCTTTAAAAGTATGACTTTATTTTTGTGCTGATAGTTATCATATGCTAGAAAATATATTTCACATCTGTTAATTTATGATGAAAATTTAGGTGTTCAGTCAGAATGGTGGTTATCAAGAATACACACAGTATTAAATGTTGGAGAGGATGTGGAGAGAAAGGAACATTTTTACACTGTTAGTGGGATTGTAAATTAATACAACCACTATGGAAATCAATATGTGATTCCTCAAAAGGCTGGGCATGGAACCACCATATGATCCAGCCATACCACTTCTTGGTATTATTCTGAAGAATTAAAGTCATCATATTATAGTAATACATGCATACCCATGTGTATAGCAGCACAATTCAAAATAGTCAAACTATGTAATCAACCTCAGAGTCCATCAACAGATGAATGAATGGAGAAAATGGAGTACATATATAAAATGGTATTTTATTCAGACATAAATTAAAAAATGAAATTATGGCACTTTCAGGAAAAATGGATGGAACTAGAGACCATTAGGTAAAGAATAAGCCAAACTCAAAAGATCAAGTGTTGTATGTGGGAGATGGAGAGGTAAAAGGCCAAGAAAGGTTATGGGGTGAGAGCATGGGTCTCATGGAAATCAAAGGGAGATCAGTGGATGAAAGGAATCAGGGAATGGGAGAAGGGCAAGGTGGAGGGTAGTTTAGGGAGTGATATGGCCAAGTTATAATACCATTATTATGTGCAACTATAATGTACCAATAAAAATACTAAAAAGAGGAAGAAAAAAAAATGTGTGTTGAAAAAAACTTGAGGTGTTGGTTTAAAGTTGTGTGGGAAGGTACATGTTTTAGCTTATTCATTGCTGTGACTAAAAGATTGACACAAGAACAATTTTAGAGGAGGACTCACGGTTTCAGATGTCTTAGCCCATAGACAGCTGGCTCCATTCCTCAGGGCTCGAGGTGAGGCAGAACATCATGGCAGAAGAGTGTGGTGAAGGGAAGTGGCTCACTTGATGATCAGGAAACAGAGAAAGATTCCATTTGCCATATAGAAAATACATACCCCAAAGGCATGCTCCCCCCACCATGCCCACCTTCAGCCATACCTTACCCACCTTCAGTTACCGCTCAGTTAAATCCATTGGGAATTAATTTATTTATTGGGTCAAGGCTTCCTTCCATAGCCCAATCATTTCACATCTGAATGTTCTTGAAAATGCCATGATTTCATTTTTTTATTTATGACTGAATATAATACCATTGTATATATGTACCCCATTTTCTCCATTCATTCATCTGTTGATGGACTCTGAGTTGGTTACATGAGCTTTGTTTCTCCAATGATTATATTTTTGGTGATGTTTGTAGGTTATGGCAGGCAGATTCCTGACTAGTGTGTACATGTTTAATTCAATGTCAAGACAAGATCTTGCCTTGTGTTAATAATCTTTCCCCTCAGTATTTCATGTTACCACAGCTTTATATAAAAAGCAAAAAATGTTTTTATTGATCTCTGTTATGATTAACATGCTTCAAGGTCATTAAATACATTTACCTGAAGGCCTGAGGCAGGGCTGTTGTTTTCTGCTGGGGTGTCAGGGTGTGTATTTACTGTGGCCATGGCTGAGTGACATCTCCAGTCAGCTCTGAGACTCCTTCAGAAGCACTGTTCCTGACAGCGGGCAAGCCATAACTCCAAAGGAAAGTTTATTTACACTCATCTTAATTGACAAATGAAAACTGGCCAAAATTCTACCTCGCGTTACTTGAAAAGAAGAAAAAAATCTAAGAGATTTTAAGTTTCTTTGGAGTTTTTTCCTCCTGAGGACATAGATGTGATTCTCTATTAACAGTCTCTTGTAAGAAAAGGTGATTTGGATGCTGATATTGCTCTTATGTTCTGGAGAGACAGAGAATTGTCAATTGGGCTTTGACTTGGTGTTATTTACCACATGCCTTCAAATAGGACATCTCTGGCTTCTTCTAAAGAGGATTTTTCCCCTCAGTACTGAGGTGGGAACCCATGTTCTACCACTGATTCACACCCCAGCCTCAAGATGGTTTTTAAGCTCTCTGTGCCAAAGAAAGGGCAGGAGGCCATGATGAGTACTGTGGTCAGGATCTCTCAGCATCGAACAAACTCAGGAAGAGCGCTCCTCCCTTCCTGTCTCTACTTTTTTCTTTTCTTGTAATTATTAATCTGAGAATCAAAGTTTGGACAGAAGATCCAGTAGCAGTGGCTTCCTTCTTGCTGACCTAAGGCTTTGCCACCTTCTTGCTGACCTAAGGCTTTGCCACAAGGCCCACACTGCTGCGAGGGCCCGCAGTTCGTGCTGCTATCAGGGAGAGACAAAGATTTTTCCTAGTCTCACAGCCCAGGGGGTCCAGAAGGACCAGAAGGTCAGCACCACCTCATGCTTTTCAAAGAGTGGAGCTAATTGGCAAGGCCTTTGGTTTACCTGCTGAACTGGAGCCATTTCTAGGATGTAGATTTTTTTTTTCTCCTTTGCTTTCCTGTGACATTTTACCATCTGCTTTGTAACTAAGTGTAGCCTCAACTCACTGGGCTGCTCCCCTGGGCCAAAAGCAGAGACAGCTTCTGCTGGGTCCCCGACCCAGATTAAAAAAAAAAATAGAGTAACTGAAAATATATATATTTAAGAGTGCATCTCATTAATGATCTGTCCTGTCCCTGGACCTTGTGACTGTTAAGTGACTAGAAATTGATAGTAGCCTGTCAATAGAAATTGTTAATAGTTATAATTATTATATTATATTTAATTTATGCTTGAATTTTTCTAGTTTTCAACTCAATTCCTATTTTATGGACAAGGTATGATTGAGAAATTTAAGTCATCAGACAGTTTTTGAATAATGCTGTTTTTTGTTGTTGTTTGTATTTGGTACTAAGGATTGAACCCAGGGCTTTGTGCATGCTACACAAGTGCTCTTCTCACTGAGCTGTGCCTCCAGCCCTTTTTACACTTTTTTACTTTGAGTCAGGGTCTGGCTAAGTCACTGAGGTTGGCCTTGAACTTGTGATTCTCCTGCATCAACTCCCGAGTTGCTGGGATTACAGGTGTGTGCCACTGAGCCTGCCAAGGTTGTGTATTTTAAATGTAAAACTTTTGAAAAACACATGTATCTGGACTCTGTGCCCTGAACACACTGATTCCCTAAATCTAAGGTGGGACCCAAGAACCTACATTTTAAGAAAACCTCCCCCTTACTACATCTCTCTGCCAAACGCCACCCTGCAGCAACAAAAAGTCCTGAGTTCAGATGAGTGAGTGTGTGAGCGAGTATGCTCTGGACCAGGTTCACAAAACCTTTTTTTTTTTTTTTTTGCTTTATAAAGTCAAAGACTCATCCCATGGTCTTGGAAAGGCCCAGAAATCAACCTTTTAACCAGAGCAAATGATCCTGAGGCAGGAGCTCACGTGGAGAAGTGCCCTGTATAGTCAACTGTTTCTCTAGCCATGGGAGGGGTGGCAGTGAAAGCAATAGAGAACATGGAAGGAAATGTCCTGCAAACAGAGCTTTTTCCATTTCAAATAGGAAACTGCAGTGTTTCCAAATATATAGGCAAATTAGAAACATTTAAAGGTGAGAGGCCAACTGAGGAAAGTAAAACAGTTTGCTTTGCAAAGGGCATCTTCAAATGATCAGGCTTCAGTAGGTTGAGACCTTTAAGAAGAATTCTACACGGTAAATACCATCCTAGTGATGCCCTTTTATTTCTATTCAAATTGATTTATTCAACTCTCAGTCATTTTAAGATCCAATTAAAAATAGAAAGGAGTCTTATCCAGGAACCATTTGATAACTTGATGGCCTGGAGCACAAGGACACAACATCCTAGAGCTGTCACCACTTAACCAGCCCAGGCAACCAGCCCTCCCTAAGCCAGGGAACACATCCCAGCCAAGGATCAGGGTCAGCTGCCTGGAGCCTCTGAGAAAGGTAACAGCCTCAGGAGTCAGTTAAAAGAGCAAGATGAGGACCTTAAAAAGATATCACTATGCTTATTACAGCTCCCAGAAGCCTCAAGTCAGGCATGAGACTCCCAAGCCTCATCAAAAGTTCTTTGTTGGGCAGGGGGACTACTAGCTCAGGGGTAGAGCACTTGTCTAGCATGTGTGAGGCACTGAGTTTGATTCTCAGCACCACATAAAAAATAAATAATAAAGGCATTATGTCCATCTATAACTAATAAAATATTTTTTAGAAAAGTTCTTTGTTGGGCAGGGGGAAATAGCTCAGTGGTAGTACACTTGCCTAGTGTGTGTGACTCTGGGCACTGAGTTCAATCCCCAGCACCAGAAAAAAAAAATAATAACAACAACAACAACAAAAAAACACATTAATAGGGTTAAATGTGTTTTAACCATTTCCCCAACATTTCCTAAGAGCTTCTGAACTTTTCTTCCCCTGCTTTGTGCTCTCAAGTTATGGTAGATACATGAGCATTTTTAATGGAAAGTATGAGAATTCACAGCATAGAATGAGGGTGCTAAAGTGTTTGACTTGGGTAGACAATCACATAATGATTTGACAACATATATTCACATTAAATGTTTGTAGTAGGCTATATGGGGCTCTGCTGTCTGCTTGATCTTTCTGAAAATCTAAAGTTTCTAAAAACTAAAATTTAAAAAACAATGAAATTTTGAATCTGAAAAAAGAGCCTCTAAGAAAGCCAGTGTCCAGCAATGCCAGAACCACAGACTTTGGGGACAGGATGGTTCTCAGGTCTAAAGTCAGGTCTGGGTCCAGTAGGCTGGAGGTAAAGGGAAGCTAGAATTGACACTGTTTTCAGAGTTTGGGTGGCCATCTGATCCAGTGCCCCCACCCCAACCCGCCCACCCCAATTCTTCCTGTACCAGCAGCTTGTTCACAATCCTCTTCAGCCACTGAGCAGGTGACATGACCTTTCTGTGTTATAGTCTCCTTGACATTTGAATAGAGCCAAGGAATATGGTGCCTGCCTCATAAGATCAGAATGAGGCTGGAATGTGACAGTGTCAGGTGCACATGTGGAGTGCGGGGCATAGAATGCTGAGGGAGGAAGAGGATACCTCATGTGTGGACACCCTGGGTCACTTGGGGGACCCCAAGGAGTTCTAGGATAGAGTGGTACTCTAATGCCAGATCCAGATCTTGAGTCAGGATTGCACTTCTGCAGAAGTAATAGTCAAGAGGGCAACAGGAGAGGGCAGTAGTAACCGGCGTGTAGAGGTTGAGAACCAGAGCCAAGCACTGTTTTAAACCTCTGCACGTGCCAGTGACTCTTCAGAGCTGTTCTCGGGGCAAGGCCTGTCAGCCTGTCACAGGCTATTCTTCACACAGTAGATCTTTCTCCAGCTGATACATGATAACCTTCTTGAAAGGAGACTGATGCTCTTAACAATTATTGGCTCCTGTCCACCTCTTTTTAGTATCCTCTCCTGCCATTCTTCTTCTCACTTTTGGGTCTAGCAGGGCTCCCAGGCTCCCCTGCTGCTTGTAACTCTGACTACCCTTGACCTGCCCGCTGCGGTCAGCCTCCCCCATAGTGTGATGTAGGCCCTGCCCCCATTTCTGAGTGTGGCCCACTGTGTTTGGTTCTGCTTCCATCTCCCGTTTGAGTTGTGACATTCCCACCACCCAGGTGATACCTGGCACAGCGCAAGGCCTGGTGCCCAGCAGACTCTCAATAAATCTTTGCTTAATCAAGGTGAGGTTGTTGACTCATACATAGTTCAGAAGCCAGTGTATTAAATAAATTATGATGATGTCCTTGGATAAAAAGAGAAGAGTGTTAGAGTAAGTGCTCTAGCAAAAATGGAAGCAAGGCACATGACTTTCTGTGATCACTGGGGAAGAGAATGCTTTCTGAGGAGTCCCACACAGCGCTTCCAGACCCCATGCCTGTCCTTGACAAAGTTCGAGTACTTTTTTTTTTTTTTAATCAAAAAGAATGACTGCGGTTGACATCAGTAAAAGTGGTAGCTTCCTAAGACCGTAAAATAACCCCAAGTTCGGCCAGATGGAATTTGAAAACAATTTGTCCTTTGTACTTGTTAGCTAGAAAACCAACTAACAAATTCAGGCTCCAGAGCAGTCCTCTCTTACCACTGATGGCACACTTTCCCCCCTATGTTGTCGGTTCTCCCTTGAGAAAATTTCTTTAAGGCATCCAGATATTAAATAAGACTACAGCTCTTGAAAGCCTTTCTGATCTTTTTGGTCTCTCCCAGTAAAACAGTCTATGTGAGTTGCTGCTTATCTCCCTGATTTTCTAAGAAAAATTTAAAATCTGTATGTCTTAATTTTTCCCCCAGATGTAAGACGCATGGCCAAATCAGAACCAGATTTATTTTTACTTGTGTAACTACTAAATAGGCCACGATATGGAATAAAATTTATCATTTTCCTAGTTGCCATGCCAGTAGATCAGAAACAGTGTGAGTGGCAGGTGTGGAGGCACCAGTCCCTTCCACTGGGAAGGCCTCCAGGTCAATGTGCTGGGGAAGCTTTGGCTGTATGCTTTGGATAGTGTTCACATGTGTCACTAAAACCTATCTGTGTTTGTAAAGAATAAAATTTCTCCAAAACAAATTATTCTAGGTGATTCAGAATGCTTAAAACTGTGTGTTTAAAAACAACAACAAAAGATATATTCCAGTAAGACATGTAAGGTCCCCAGTCTCGGATTCTGTATTTATTAACAGTTCCGTGGCCATGAGGGCTAACAGATGTAAGAGTAGCTCTTGGTTTTCCTGGCTGGTTATCAACATACTCACTTTTTTACTAAATGATTTAGGATATTAAAGATTATACTGGTCAAACCAGAAGTTGTGAAGATGTGCTGTGTATAGAGCTCAGTGGTAGAGCACTCTTCTAGCTTGTACAAGGCCCTGGATTTGATCCCTATCACTGAAAAAAAAAAGTTATAAAGTTATAAAGAAATAGTTATAAAAAAGTTATAAAAAGTTATAAAAAAGTTATAAAAAGTTATAAAGAAATATGGTGGCGGCAATGGTTGTTACCAAACCCAGGTCCATTTACTTTCCACCAAAATAGGATTCAGTGAACCAAAGACAAGTTTCTGGACTAAGGAAAAAGATTCTTTGGTAATCCAGAAAGACAGAGAAGATGCTGGAGTAGCATCCTAAAAGAATAATCTTAACACAGTTATTGTTGTTGTTGTTTTTCTAGCATCTTTTATCTTTAGGAGTAAATCATTGATGAAAACAAATCTTTTAAATTTGCATTTGTCTTTAGAGGGAGTAGAAAGATTAGGGAAATGTTGGGTAAATTGACCTTGTACTGCTAGTTTAAATGATTAGTGAGGGCTCTGTGCTCAGGGAGGCAGGAGCTTTATCTCACAAAGTGTAACCCAAGTGCCATGTATTTAATACTTAAACATTGTTAAGATCTAAATTATGTATATTTCACCACATGCCACCTTTTATGTTATGACTGTGGACTTCATCAAGGTCAAAGATAATTTGTCTGTGACCACCTACTAGAAGCTTCCTGGGGCAGGATTACTTCAGATGAATTTGTATTTGTTGAGTGAGTGGATCATTAGTTAAATATATAACATTAGGGGAAAAATTTCATCCCTTTGTACTTTTTATAGTACTAAATGTTAGTCCTTGGAATTTGAAATTATCTTCCTTGTGTTATATTTGCATATGAAATTCAGGAAGCCATTATTGAACACTTATTATGGGTAGGAAGCCTTTTTTAAGGTTTGTTTATTACTATTGAACTGCTAAAATAGGAATTTTTTATTTAACATAATATCCAATATTATTTTCCATTGATTTACAGTGCTACAAGATTTCAGTGATGTGATTGAATGTTGTATCTTGCAATGATTGTAGGCCAAAGAAATTGGATTAAAAACATAGTGACCTATGGACTAAGGAATATGGACTTTTAAAGTAATCCCTGAGAACAGCACATTTGGTTAGCTGTCTCTTTCTCCAAAGGATAGAATTAAAGAAACAAGAAATGTTTGAATTTAAGAACTCTTTGAAATACTACCTTAAAGGAAAACAATCACTTCACACTAATAATGGTTCTGCCAACATAAATGATAATATTATGGTGAACATAAGTCAAAATGAAAATACAGATGCTAAAATTGAGTAACAAATATTAATTGACTACAGTTTGCCTTCCATATTTATGGTTTCTGTACCCACATGTTCAACAAACCTGAGATGGATACTATTATGAAAATAAATTGTGTCTTTAATAAACATATACAGACTTTTTCTCCATCATTATGTGCTGAACAATACTGTCTATTAACTATTTAGAGAGCATTTACATTGTGTTAGATATTAGCTGTGATCTGGAGATGTCTTACTTTATACAGTAGGGCTAGGGTGTAGCTCAGAGGTAGAACACTTGCCTCACATGTACATGGTCCTGGGTTCAAACCCCACTACCACACACACACACACACACACACTATATATATATATATATATATATATATATATATATATACACACACACACACACACACACATACACACACACACTCACATATACACACACAGAGAAGGATGTGCATAGATTATATGTAAATGCATTGCTATTTTATGTAAGGGATTTGAGTATCTACATATTTTTGGTGTCCATTGGCCCAAGGGGAAGGGTATGTGTGGCTGAAATAAAATCCCTCATACTGAGGGATGACTGTGTATTCTGTGATTGAAGTTCAGAAATAAAAACATCTCAGAAATTCTCTGCATTATATAATTGTCAAATGTTAGAGTTGAAAAATTCTAAAGAAATTATCCTATCCTATCCCCTGATTTTATAGTGTAGGGAATAGGTCTGTACCTATTGATGTCAGTTTCTAAGAGGGTCCTCAGTGATCCATGCTTCTTGGTAAGTGTACCTTTGGGAAGTCCCTTCCCACCTTGTATCTTAGTGTTATAGTAAGCAGTAAATATAATACTGCAAAATGGTGGTATGTCTCTTCCAAGGGTTGGTTATTTAAAACACACACACGTACACACACACACACACACTGGCTCTGCCCTTATTCCCTTGCCTTCAGGAAGCCAGCTCCATGTTGTAAGGACTCTGAAGCATCCAGAGGAGAGGCCCACATGACTAGGAACATGGCCTATTGTCAGCAGCCCTGTGAGCAAACCATCTTGGATACAGATTTTCTAGGCCAGGAGTTTCCAGATATTTTCTGTAAATTACCAGATAATAAATATTTTAAGCATATGTCTTATGTAGTCTCCATAATGACTATTCTGCTATGGTAGTCTAAAAATAGCCATAGGCAACATGTAAATGAAAAAGGATGACTGTGTTCTAATAAAACTTTATTTACAAAAACAGGCTTTGGGCCAGATTGGGCCTGTGGACTGTAGATTGCATCCATTCCTTAGCTTTAGCCGTGCCTTCAGATGACTATTTCCTGCCTCCATCCTCACTAAGCTTCACAGAAGTTCTGAGCCTGAGCTACCCAGCTGATTCCAAATTCCTGACCCACAGAAAATGTGAGATAACAAATGCTTTTATCAGTCCACTAAGCATTAGAATAATTTGTTATAAAATAGTAAATAATTAATGCACAAATCGTCCAGGAAAGGAAGCTGGTGACTTATGAACCAAGTTTGGCTCTGAGCTCATGATTGTGTTAGCTAGGTGGCAGGCATGGCATGGGGTTCTTAATCTGCCTACTCTCATGGAATAAAAAAGGGGCAAAAGGGAATTCGGGTAACATCCAACATCTGTAATCCCAGAGCCACACCTCACACCTGGGCTCTAGCTCTGAAGCCCTTTGTTGTCTGGGCAACCTCTCCCTCTGTAAATAGCAGCCAGTAAAGATTTAGCCCTTGGGCTCAGTTTTCCCACAGTTCTGTGTCACCTTAGTACTTCCAGCTTACCATCCAGGGAAGTTCCCTGGACTAGGATGCCACTGCTGTTGTTGCCATCCTATAGGCCTTGTTCCTGCCTCTTTATACAGTGACTGTGGCATTCATCAGAGCTGAGAGATGGGGACTTGCTCACTCTGACCCAGGATATAATAATACCCGAAATTTATACTCTTGATGAATTTTACTTTGACCGAGCACTAGCTTAATTCATCCTCACATAGTCTATAAGGATCTGGCTGTCAAGTCTAACTACAGCGTTTTATACTTGATTTTTAAATAAAATAAAATCACTTGGAAAAGTACCTGATAGCGTGGTTGGCACATAGCAGGTTCTAAAACAGCAGTTATCTTCCCTCTAAAATCTCTTTGAAGCTGGGTGAGACGACTCATGCCTGTAACTTCACCTACTGAGAGGCTGAGGCGGGAGGAATCCAAGTTCAAGGCCAGGTCAGGCAACTCAGTGAGACCCTGTCTCAAAAAAAAGGGAGGGGAATGGGGATGTAACTTAGTGGTAGAGCACCCCAAGTTCAACCCCCTGTACCGTAATAAATAAAATCCCTTTGAAATCGGAAATAATTTTCGAAGGGCTTTAGCTGGCATTATAAATAAATTAATGTGCTCATCATTAGGTACACAAAATGGGTGCTTGAAATAACTTGTCTCTTATCCACTGCATTGACGTCACACAGTCACCTCCCCAGAGTGGCTGATGAGTGACTATTTAAATCTATGAACCTGTTAGGTTAAGAGGATAGGTCTGGATTGATCGTGTGGTTTTTCCAAGATAACCATGAAATAAGATTTAGTATTAGATTTCCACTGGGTCATGTTTTCTAGACTTTTAACTAGACGTCCTTAGTGATGCCACTTACAAGTGAGATAAAATTGTGTGACAAGGTCTCTTGAAAAGTGGTAGAGCCGAGTGCAGAATGCCGGCCCCATTAAAATGCTATCAACTTGTGAAATTCTGTTCCCAGCACATCATCTTCTCTCTGTTTTTTCTATTCCTTTTATTTTCTTTAAAGCCCTTTTTTGGGGGGTGGGGGTGTGTGGATTTTGTTGTAATTTATTTATTTTTTGTGGTGCAGGGGATGGAACCCAGGGCCTCACACACACTAGGCAAGCATTTTGTCCCTGAGCTACATCCCCTTCTTTTTCCCTATTCTCAAAAAGTGGTTGGAGGCACACATGATTTCTTCCCCCTCCTGGTAAATTTTTTAGGATTGGGTTTTTTTGTTTTGTTTTCTTATTGGCTATGTTTTTTACATAGAATCTACAAGGCAGTTAGTATCTGCTAAGTAACTGTATTATCAGGACTGTGACTTTATATTCTTGATCTTTACCCCAACCAATTTGGAAAAAAAAAAAATCTCTTACCATTTGTTATTTGGAAAATAAATAGATCTCAAGGTTGTTTCTAATTCTTCATTCATGTTGCTTAAATCAATGTTTGTGTGGGTAATTTTGCAGACTCCTGTGTTTGAATTGTCCTAGAAAAAAATGATAGGCATATTTTTAATTTGCAAGTCTGGTTTTAGTCACAGGCATGAGAGAAAATGAACTGCCAAGTGTCTGGGGAGCACAGTGCCAACCCTCTCTGCTTTCACATGTGATAAGTATTGTTTTGATGAGAGGCAGAATAAATCCAGGTTGCTTTTTTTGTTGATGTTGTTCCCCTTCTTTCTTTTTTTCCTCTTGGACTAATGAGTTCACTTTTTAAGATGTAAGTTGTGGAAAACCATTTCTAGAAACATCAATCTGGTTTATTTGAACTTTATCCAGGATAGCTATCCTCAAATCGTGTCTGTTGAAAACCATGAGTGATTTTAACAGTTACAATCAGAGAAATTCACTAAGGAATTTTTATTCACAGACTATACCAAGACAATGGCCTTAAGTGAAGCTTTTCAGTTCATTGGGGGAAATAATCAAAATGTGCCAGGAATAGGATGGGTGCTTTGCTTGCCATGGTTTTAATAACGTGTCAAGTATATGTGTCTGGAATCCCAGCTTTCACCATTACTGTGTCATATTACCTCTCTGGGCCTCAGTTTCTTTATCTATGGAATGGGAATGATAGCAGGGTGAGTCAAACCATGTTGGTGACTCCCCATCTGGAAGATACAGACTGAGCAGAGCAGATGGGTATGACTAACACAGAATTCCTGACTGAGTGTGACAAAGAACCCCTTGACCATTGAGGGATAAAATGCTTCCATCCTTGGAGATGGATAGTTTTTTGTTTTTGTTGTGTTGTTCATAGTGCTGGGGATGGAAGGAACCCAGGGCCTTGTGCATGCTAGGCAAGTGCTCTACTGGGCCACAGCCACAGCCACAGCCTGAAATGGGTAGTTTTGATTCTCATCCTGGAGATCTTCCAGAAGAGAAGAAACTGCCTACTCTTGAGATTTACCTGCTTTTTGGCAAGGAGCAGTCTTAGATTCTGCCCTGCCCTGTGCTTCCTTTAAAAATATTTGCAAAAACATATTGTTTTGAAATGCTAGTTAATCAAAACTAATTTGGACTTCAGATGAATTTCTAGAAGTGAAGAACAATGGCTGGTCAGTGGACAGTGGCCTTCCTTCAGAAAACCCAGTGGGACTCCTGTCACATAGCTTCTTTCAGGCTCACACTTGAAAGAGTGTCTCCTCTTTTGGTGGCAGAATTCACTGAGTAGTTGATTTGAAATAAATGAGATCATAGAGTTTCTAACAAGAACAGTGACGTTGGCTAATCATGGAAGAACTGAGCTCCCAGTACGATATTCATTAGAATCTTTGTGTGTATGTCAATCACTTTTTTCTTTTCTTTTCCCCCCACCCTTAACCTTTTTTTTTTTTTTAATGTTTGTATTACTATTTGTGTCCTTGGGTTTTTGGGTTTTTTTTGCTTCATTTCCTGATTTTCCTTCTGTCTATCTTTGTGGATGCTCATGCATCGATCTTTTATTCTGGTGGTTCTGTCTTCTAATCTTCAAAGCTGTTGCGCTCAAACCTTCCTGGACCAGCCTTGTGATCTGTGCTCTCAGAAGCTGGACTTCTCTTAGGAAGGTGCCTCTCTCATGGTCAAGGGCAGGACTTAAGGAGCCCTGCCAGTGTAGCTGATCAGGTGGGGGCCTGGGAGACATGAAGACAAGGGTAAAGAGTAAAGATCTAATCCAGATCCTGCTGTTAGGGATTCAGCCCAGCAGTCGAATCGAAGCCACTGTTCTCTGAAGGTAGTGGATCATACAGTGATTCACTTCTAAATGTTGCCAAACTAGACAGCAGACAAGGAACCTATCTTAAATTGAAGTGGAACCAATAAATACATGCAGTGTGGGGAAGAGAGTGCTTATCCATCCTCTCCTGTGACCTCATCTGTGGATGGGGGCAGAGGACATTTTTCCACTTTTCTCTGTGCCAAGAATCAGGAAACATGGAACATGTGAGAACTCCGGCTAGCAGAGGTCACCTTATGCCATGCCTGGTTTGTTTTGTTTCCAAGTACAGGCTCTTGTGTGGCTCACCATAGTGAAGATTTTGTTTTGAGATCACAGCACCCATATTTTTCATTGTTCAAATGAGACAGGGAATACAGACAGTTGTTTGCCATTTGTATGGTTTCTTTCATTGCTCAAAAAAAAAAAAAGAATAACTGTGGATGAGAAGTGGTGCAGAAAGGCCTAGCTGTAGAGATGAGCAGTTGATTCAGAAGTGCTGGAGTTCACTCTGGAGTGGGAACACTGGTGGCTTTGTTGGCTCGGAAGAGGAAGTGAGAGCCGAGCCAGCTCTAAACCAGGGAGCCCAAGGTCTGGCCTGCTGGTGGTGCGTCTGTCCCTGGCAGCAGCCATGCCTGCCGCAGTGAAAAACAAGAGTCTTGGCAGGTATCTCTCCCCCGTTTCCACCTTCTCTTAGAACTAAGCGCCTTGGCATTTCTACCTGCTCCTAGTCTCCCTCCGATGCCCTCAGCCCTATGCTTGGCTCAGGGTGGTGAGGTGGTGGTGGCCAGCTAGCGTCACTGTGGGTTTGCATTTGTGTTGGTTGTGTAACCTGGCCATTTTTCCACCCCTAGCTTCAGGAATCTTATTGGAGCCATCAAATGTCAGTTTGTGATAGTCCAGATACCCCTATTATTTGGACTTGCTAGTTGAAAATACATACATAACATAAATCCAGCTCCTTCTCCAGTATCTTGGTCCCATCCTGTCCAAGGACATAGGGAGCTCAAGTCAAATAGCTTAACTATAGAGAGAGAAAAGAACTTAAGTTCTTGCAAGTTAATTACATCTTATCACAGTGGCAATCTTGGGAGAAATAGCTGGTTAGCACTTGGTTAATGCCCTGGAAACTAATTTTTCTGTGAAACAGAAACTCCTAAATGCAGTTGTTCCTGGGCCCTAAAAGACAGATTGCGGCATTTGAAATGGTCCTCCATTAGACTTGAAGCATCTGCTTGTTTGTAGCCAAAGTATAAATTTTCCACTGTAGTAAGCACTGTGACAGTGGCGTCACTCCAGAGAGGGAGGCAGTGCAAACAGGCGCCCCGTGGCAGGGCTTCTGCCAGCTCTGCTCCAAGAGGCACTGCAGGTTCATTTCCATTGATTTGATCAGGGAACAAAGAACCAAAGAAGAATATAGTATCTATTCAGCCCTGAGCTCCACTCTCCTAATATTCTCCTGGGCTTCCAAAGGATTAAATCTCACTTAATCTGCTTTGATCCAGTGCCATTTGCATTATGGCTCTCCAAGTAATTAGCCCTCAGCTGGAAGACAGTTGTCAAATCAGTATGATCTGCTTTTGGAGGGATATAAATAAAATGGAAAGACAGGTTTCTCTCACAGAAAACTTGTTGGCCATAAAGGTGGTATTAGTAGGGCACCAGAGTGGGCACCCTTTGATTCTTAATGTGGCTTCCAGTAAATTCTGGATTAGCATCTTAGCCATGCTGTATTTGTGCATCTTAGCCATGCTGTATTTGTGCATCTTAGCCACGGTGTATTTGTGCATGTCCACTTTCCCATAGCTCCCCTCAGTGTCACTGGAGAATGTACCCTAGAGAATCAATACACTGCTTGCCTAAGGTTGTAGACATCATCGCTGAGGTAATAATTTGGTTTTCAGTGGACACGAACTAGGCATTTGCTGCTCTGGCTGCTGGGAACGTTTTTTTACAGGGGAACCTGTGAGGTGGGTGGTAGCTTCTTTTTGCCCTGTTACCAGAACAGCAGCCATTTATTCAGAAGTTATCAGAGTTGTGTTCATGTATGAATCTGTAACAACGAATCCCACCATTATGTACAACTATAATACACCAGTAAAAAATGTGGGGGAAAAAAGTACATTAAAAGTATCTTTTAAAAATATCAGAGAAAGTTATACTTCAGACCACTTAAAATCATATTCTCTACTTGGAAACATTCACATTAGATTTCTTATTCATAAATATAGCATTATGGTATTCAAAACATATTTTCTCATGCAATTAAATTCAGTAAGCCAGCAGGATTTTCTGAGTATTCAGTTAGATGCCCTGAGGCTGGGTACATTGGAATGGACTTGGTAATGTTACTTTCTTTCTAGTTATATAAATTGCATCCTGGTTCAAAAAGCATATCTGTGTTTTTCTGAGCTTTTCAAGATCACATCAAAATAGTTTACTATGCTGCTGCCTTGAAATGGCTTTATTTTTTAAAGAAATTTTAAATGCACAGGCCTCACAATATTGCAGTTATGAAAGGTTCCATTACAATCTAGGTCATGGAATTCAAATGGTATTGCCCTGCAGAATCTGCTAGGGGATTAGCAAGGAAATTTTAACATTTTAAAACAAGTTTTTAAAATGACAGTATTAGGACAGATTTAAGGTCATGTATAGGGAAAATCTTTGTGTAACAACTTCTTAGTAAAAGTAAAATATAGAGATATTGAACACTTTTTTATAAATTTGTGGATCGATTGTATTTCTTCTTCTGTGAAGTGTCTGTTCAGTTTCTTAGCCCATTTATTGATTAGGTTATTTGTGGGGTTTTTTTTTTTTTTTTGGTGTTAAGTTTTTTGAATTCTTTATATATCCTAGAGTTTAATGCTTTATCAGAGGTGCATATAGTAAAGATTTTCTCCCAATCTGTAGGCTCTCCCCTCATGTTATTGATTGTTTCCTTTGCTGAGAAAGCTTTTTAATTTGAATCCATCCCAATTATTGATTCTTGATTTTCCTTCTTGCACTTTAGGGGTCTTGTTAAGTCAGATCCTAGGCCAATATGGTGAAGATTTGGGCCTACTTTTTCTTCTGTTAGGTGCAGGGTCTAATAGACATCAAAGACTTAGTTGAGTTGACATTGAATTGATTTTTGTGCAGGATGAGAGATGGAGGTGTAATTTCATTTTGCTACATATGGATTTCCAATGTTGCCAGCACTCTTTGTTGAATAGGCTATCTTTTCTCCAGTGATGAAAAAGTGTTCAACATCTCTAGCAAATTAGAGAAATGCAAATCAAAACTACACTAAGATTTCATCTCACTCCAGTCAGAATAGCAATCATCAAGAATATAGACAACAATAAAAGTTGGCGAAGATGTGGGGAAAAAGGTACACTCATACATTGCTGGTGGGACTACAAATTGGTGCAACCACTCTGGAAAGCAGTATGGAGATTCCTAAGAAAACTTGGAATGGAACCACCATTTGACCCAGCTATTTCACTCCTCAGTTTATACTCAAAGGACTTAAAATCAGCATATTATAGCAATGCAGCCACATTAATGTTTATAGCAGCTCAATTTACAATAGCTAGACTATGGAACCAACCTAGGTGTCCTTCAATAGATGAATGGATACAGAAAATGTGATATATATTTTTCCCCCAATGGAATATTACTCAGTTTTTTTAAATATTTATTTTTAGTTGGACACTATCTTTATTTATTTTTTTTATGTGGTGCTGAGGATTGAACCCAGGACCTCGCACGTGCTAGGCGAACCCTCTACCACTGAGCCACAACCCTAGCCCCTATTACTCAGTTTTAAAGAAGATGAAATTATGGCATTTGCCAGTAAATGAATGAAGTTGGAGAATATCATGCAAGTGAAATAAGCCAAACCCAAAAAACCAAAGGCCGAATGGTTTCTCTAATATGCAGAAGCTAATTCACAGTGGGGGGGCGGGGCACTAAAGGAGAATATAGTTACCTTAGATTAGGTAAAGGGAAGTGAAAGGTGGGGAGGGGAGGGAGTGGGGGGATAGGAAGGATAGTAAAATGAAACAGACATTATTACTTTATGTATGTATGTGACTGAATGACCAATATGATTCTGCAACATGTACACTCAGAAAAATAAGAAATTATATCCCATCTATGTATGATATATCAAAGTACATAAATGCATTCTACTATCATGTATAACTAATTAAAACAAATTTAAAAATTAAAAAGAAAATAAAGTCCAAAAACAGAACTCATGTGACATCATTATCCCCTTTGTCTTGCCTTTCTATCATCATGGGATCAGATCTGGTAGACTTTGAAAGGCAGGAAAAACACAGTCTTGCAAAATGTGATATATTTTGTTTTTATTTTCTAAAGCAGTTGGCAGGATATCTCATTTGAGAGGGAAGATACAATCCCAGCTTCTCAACACAAAAGAAGGACTCAAATTGCCCTCTTTCTCTTCCCCATTTTCTTCTTAAAGATGGATTTTCAGGAATAATAATATTGAAAAAAGAAAGAGCAATATTCAAATGTAATATAAAAGTTGTAAAAGGCAAATCCCCTTCAAACTTTCGAGTGGACACTTAGCTTTGATAGGGCTCGTCTGAATTCTGTATTTTATTAACTCAGAATTAGCCCCGGTGTGAAATATCAGTTAGGTAGTCTGGTTGGGTTTTATCTTAAAACTTAGACCTATAATATGCATATGGTTTTGAATGTTTGTTATTTTTTTCATAATTGATTGTAAACATTCTTTTGTTGTACATTAAGATCAATAACAATTCATTAATATAGTCATTCATTCTCAATAGTAAAATTCAGTTTAGTTCCCTGCAGTAATTAAGTAACATGAACTGCAGTATATATCTGGATAAATACAATTTTGATAGCTATAAACCCACGGCTGCAGAGCAAGGAAGAACAACACTTCCTTCTTTCCTTCTTTGCATAGACACCCCCTCTTCCACGTCCTGTTCCCGAATCCTAGATATCTGGTTGGGTAATGCTGGTAGTAGTGATAGTGGCACTGGGTGTTTAGATCCACTTCAAGTACTGTCTAATAGTTCATCCTTAGAGCAACTTCAAAGCAAGAAAAGATTGGTGCTTGGCAGATATTGTGCCTAGTTAGAAAATGTCTGGAGCTGTAATGCATTTGCACTACAGTGTTCGCAAATCTAGAGAAAGTAAAAATACAGAACTGGCACGAGAGAATTCCCATGAGCTCAGTGGAGGCGCCACAGGTGTCTCTTTAGTGGTGTCCCAGAGCTCGAGGCCTCTGACCTGGTCTGGTTTCCCGTGTGGCTCATTGACTCAGTAGATGTTATCTGTGCACCTTCTGTGTGTTTTTAACTGGGCAGTAAATTAAACATGTAGCACATGAAAGGAGCAGATTTGGAAGGTGTATATTTCTGGTAAAGTTGTGTTAATTATTATTTAGTAGCCAGCCTCTGAAATGAAACCTATTTTCAAAATCAGAATATATATTGCTGAGGGTTGTGACTGTGGCTCAGTGGTAGAGCACTCACCTGGCATGTGTGAGGCACTGGGTTTGATCCACAGCACCACATAAAAATAAAATAAGAAGTATTGTTCTACCTACAACTAAAAAAAATACATATTTAAAAAAAAGAATATATACTGCTGGTTTATGTTATATCTCGATTTTCATCTGGGATTGTAAAAAGAACAGAAATTATTCAGAGGATTATAACAATATAACTTAAACCTCTAAGGTTAATTATTTTAATAAATCTACTCTTAGAAGAACTTAGATTCTTCATTTACATCATTTGAGAATTCTCCTTGACCAACAACTGCTAACTATGGTAACGGGCTGTATTTTTAGGTTAGTTTTCCTTTGTCAGGGTTAAGAATTTAAGTACCCAGCTCAGGAGGCTGAGGCAGGAGGATTGTGAGTTCAAAACCAGCCTCAGCAACTTAGTGAGGCCCTAAGCAACTCTGAGACCCTGTTTCTAAATAAAATACAAAAAAAGGGCTGGGGCTGGGGCTCAGTGGTTAAGTGCCCCTGGGTTCAATCCCTGGTACAAAAAAAAAAAAAATTCAAGTACCTACCTTGTGATTTTACCTGTTAACTAGACTTTGCCAGTCTCTCTCTTTTTTTTAATTGAAACTTGTTTTTTAGTCAGGAATATGTTATAAGCTCTCATCCTCTCTTCCCTGGACTTCTGCCACAGGCCTCTGGCTGGTCTTCCTCCTCATCTCCCTCCTCTCTCCAACCAATTACCCTCTGGCTGCCACATCCTGCTCTTCCCAGTATAAACATGACCCCATCTTCTTATGGCCCTGCTCAGTATCCCTCAGCATCCCCACATTCTACAGAAGATAGCCCGCCACTCCCCATAGCTTTTCTACCCTGAGATCCCGGCTCAGGACTCCACTATCCACAAAAAGGAACTGCGCCCTGTTCCCAGAACTCCAAGGGTTCTTTTGCTGCTGCCCATTCTCTTCACTCCATTACCTCTCTTTTGTCCCCTTGTCTTCCTGGACACTTTTTTGTGCTTTGTTGAGAGTTTATGGCTCACCCCATGAGGCCATCCTCTGTGGGCACTCAAGCTGCACTGTAATTTCCTGGGCCGCAGCCAAAGTAGGACTGGTCTGTGTTCTCTTTGTACCTAGATTGTGATGATGTGCCCTAAAGAGTGACATCCTGCCCCTTGGCCTGGTGATCCTCAGTGGGTTGAGGGAGCATGGCCTGCCACCGGAGGCAGTCCCGTTCTGCTGAGGAGGGATGCTTAGGGACCGCCCCACCTTTGACGTGCCAGTGAGAAAGGGCAGCATTGCCTGTGAGGCTAGAACACGTGCATTCTCTGGCGAGTCTCCTTAGGTCAGAGATGCTAACCCACATTCTAATAGCTTAAGAATCTGAGATCTGGATTCCAGTGTAAACCCTGGCACAGAAAAGCCACACAGGGGTGGACAAGACTTATGACCTTTGGTTTTGCATCTTATCATTGAACAAAGGCCTTGGGCCCACAATCCTCCAAGTACCTCCGTTACTGCAGGGCCGTTTCCTACAGACACTCAGCATGTATACCACAGGGTGGGTGACCCAGAAGGCAACTCCACTAGGTGTTCAGATGACAGTCCTGTGATCATCTGGCACCTCTGTGTAAAAATGCCCATGTTCCCAAAGACAGGGAAAGAACTTGGAATGTCGTCAATGGCATTTAGCATCCACGTCATCATCTTTGCTGTCAAGTTGTAAACTAATTTTAACTTCGTAAAAGTACGCTGCGACTCTGTGGGTAACAAAAGATAGAAAGAAGTAATTGGCTTTGGGAGAAATTTCCAACATACCTATCTTTCCCGTGAGTTTTGCATACTTTTACCATCATGTACTGGATGCATGTGATTTATCATCTAAGTCTCTCCATGTCACTAATGGTAGTCTTTCTGTCTACTGTGAAATGCATACAAGAGAAAGTGCTCCAAATGTTTAAAACTTACAAGAGTAGCAATGTGACTGTTGTTTCACAGCTAGGATCAGGAGACCTGATGGGAGCTCCTTTTTGCCTCTAAGATTTCAGTATTGGCCCATGATGTTTTAAAAAATGCCTCTAAAAATGTGGCTACAATTAGTTTAACTGAAGATTCCAGGGTTTGGTAAATGGGTTGAACATGAAAGTAGTTGCATGTCCTATGTTTTTTTTTTCCTTTTCTTTTAGTTGTAAATGGACATAATAACTTTTTAAAAAATATTTACTTATTTTTTTTTTTGTAGTACTGAGGATTGAACCCAGTGCCTCACACATGCTAGGCAAGTGCTCTACTGTTATAGCTCTACTTTCACTGAGCTTCCACCGCAGACCCTCTCCTATGCTTTTAATGTTCCCCGTGGCTGTACACATGGGCTGTGACTCAGCAAGATGACCTGCAGCCTGCTCAGGTCTCAGCCCCAGGAATAAAGCCCTGGCGTCATCCTGGGGCCATTCAGTAGTCATCAGAAGATGGCATGGAGTGGTTGCTATGGCAGGTGGGATTCTTCCTGTGACCCTGACAGCCACATTTCTTTAAGTCTGGGTGTGTTCATGTTTGCCACTATAGCATTCTGTGAGCAGCCTGCTTGTATTCAGATGGGGCCCAGCTCTGATATGATGATTTCTTTCTTTTTTTTCCCCTCATTTTTCACCATATGCTTTCAAGAATAGTTAAAAATAATTATTTCACCTAACTACTGTGCTACTTGAAGTAAATAAGAGGAGAAATTAATTTTTTTTCTTTAGGCCTCAAGAAGTAGATAATTGCCTTTGGCAAAGTAGCTGTTGAGAATCAAGCGGTGTCAGATAAATTTTTCAGCAATTAGGCAATGATAACTATATGTTTTAGGTTGAAATTCTAACTCTTTGTGAAAAGTCTACAGATTAAAAAGTGTTAAGGAGTAATTTTCCAGTTTCTTATCAATCAACAGTAAGCTTTCAGTCTTTATAGTTACAACACAGTGGGTTCCTAGAAAGTCAGTAGGACATCATCTTTGTTCATTCAGGCTGCTGTAACAAAATAGAGTACTTTATAAACAATAGAAACTTGTTGCTTGTAGTTCTGGAACCTGGGAAGTCCAAGATTAAGGCACCATCAGATTCAGTGTCTGGTGAGGGCTGCTATCTGCTTCAAAGATGCTCTTTTTAAAAATTTTTATTCTTTTTAGTTATACATGAAAATAGAATTTGTTCTTTTTAGTTATACATGACAATATCAAACATACATAGAGTATAACTTCCCATTCTTGTGGTTGTACATGATGTGGAAGTTACACTGGTCATGTATTCATATATGAACACAGGAAAGCATGTCTACTGTCTTTCTTATTCCCATTCCCCCTCCCTTCCCTTCATTCACCTTTGTCTAATCCAGTGAATTTCTCTTCCCTCCCTGGCCCCCTATTTATTGTGTTAGCATCCACATATCAGAGAGAACACTCAGCCTTTGGTTTTTTGGAATTGGCTTATTTCACTTAGCAAAGATTCTCTTATTTAAAGATGGCGCCTTGTTGCTGAATGCTCACATTGTGGAAGGGTGAGGGGAGCTTGCTTGCATCTCTTTTATAAGGCCACTAATCCCATTTGTAAAGGCAGAGCCCTTGTGACTTAATCAGTTTGTCAAAGCCCCACCTCTTGATGCTATCACATTGGTTACTAGGTTCCATCTTGATTTGAGGGAGGATCCCAACTTTCAGACCATACAACATTTCCTGGCTCAAGATGGCCTTTCTCACATCTTACCTCAGGATTGCTCTGGCAATCCACATGTCCTTCGTCTAATGAAGATATAGCACCCTGCTACTCCAGAATTCCTCCAAGTGGAATTGGTTAGCACTCTGTACAGGTGAGCTGACTAAGCCTATTTAAAACAAAATGTGGCTCATCTAAAATATTACTATGCAATTTACCCTGGGTTTGGTGTAAGGTTGGGGCATGTTCAGTACAAGAAAAATGTTTCTCATATTCTGGGACATAGTGTTCTCCTGTCTAAAAGCTGCACAGTCCTCCACCCCTAGCTGAGCCTTATTTGGTGCCTCTTGTTTTGCCACAGACCTGGAGGGGCCCAGCCGTCTCTCATGCCCCTGAGCATCTTGCTGTTGAGCCACAGAGGCCCCTCAGCCCCCAAGCTCCCATGTGCCTAGATACGTTTCTTCTCCTCTCCAGGCCACCAATCGCCCTCAGTCAATTTCATCTTACTAGGTATTGAACTGACAGATGAGAGACTGAGAGCATCCAGTGTGGAAAAGGGAGGAAAATTACCAAGGACTCTTAACTCTTGTGGGACATCTGATAGATATTGATGTTGCTTTGTTCTATCACAGTAAATCTCACATATAATGATAATGCATCGATTAAAATAATAATAAGTAATAGAGTAGAGCAAGCAGATCATGGGGAGGGATGAGGAGAGGGAAAGAGAAGATGCTGGAAAATGAGACTGATTGAATTATGTTATGTGCATATATGGAGAGGGTATAATAAATCCAACTATTATGTATAATTTTATACAAGTAAATAAATAAAAAATGTAAAATACCTCAGGGTACCCCTGTGAGTCTAGGACAGGCCCATGGGTAGCCATGCAGAGTCTGGGAGCTGAAGCTCTCCCCTGTGTGGGATTCTGCCTGCATTGAGCATTTGCTGTTTGCAAAGTCCTATGCAGCAAGTAAAGAAAAAATATGGAACAGCCAGCTGGAAGACTGAGAAGGATGAGTCAGAGGTTCAGCAGGCCTGCTGAGGGAGGCAGAGAAAAGTACTCACCTCTGGGGTGGTGCACAAGTGGCATTTTGCCTTAAGACAAGACAAATATCCTTAGAATTTGCCTGAAACAGAGCTTAAATCCTCAGCAGACCATAGATGAGGGCTTGGCACTCTGTTGATTTATAGTAGAGCTTTTGCTTCCCTCTTCAGTGATCTTCTGTTTAATTATCTTTAATGAGAACACTGAAGCTTGTCTTAAGTCCCATGTGAAGAGAGACATGTGCATGTGTCACTTATCCCTGCTCAGCTCTCACTCTTGGGCTGACTATCCCCAGTGGTAATGGCAGAGTGTGGCACCATGTTAAAAAGAGTTGGGGTGCAGGGCTGCCGTGGGATTGATGGCACAGGTAAGGGAATGGCCTTGGAAGGGACCAGGACTCCCTCGGCCTCCAGCCAGGGTGATGATGTTTTTGCAACTTTCTGTTGGGTGGAAGGTGGAAGAGGAGATTCAGAGAGGCTAAAGCTGATGGAGGGGCTGATTATGTCATTCTTTCCAATTTCCAATCACTGTGAAATAACTTCTGATTTTTAATGAGAAGATTTGTGGGAATTAATTTTTTTTAATTTGCTATTGTTGCTTTAAGAAAAACCAGTGAGCCAGCAAGTATGCCAGGGAGCTGTCAGTCATCAGAGTTTTGTTGGCAGCAAATTTGAGGAAAAGTCCCCAGGAAGTTGGAGACTGTGTGCCCAAACCGAATTGTGCCCAGAGTGTCTGCTTTTACCCTGGGGCACTGTGACCCCTCAGCACCATGCTTCCTCATCAGTGAACGGGGTGGGGAGGGGTGGCTTCCCGGAGCATCTGCACAGATTATGGGAGACAGGCGCATCTGGCACTTAATGGACCACAGAGTCAACATCAGGTAAACCTGGGTCTGAAAATACCATGGCTTTTAGGTGCTTCGAAGAATGCAAAGGAAAAGTTAGGAAGTGTGGGAGAATATATTTATTTATATTATTTATGTATATCTATTATTCTATTATAGAATATATTTATACTTATGGAAAGTGCTCCATTCTCTAATGAGAACAAAAAAGCAATCATGTAGACTTGTTTCCATTTTAATTCATTAATTTTTCCAACCTGAAAAGAGTCTGGAATATTTTGTAACAGTTCATTTTTGCCTGGAACAAATTGAACCATGAAATTACTAGCTCATGAAATGACTTGAGCAAATTAAAAATGTGTGTGAACGGCCATGTCAGAATTAACACAGCAGCCCGACAGCATATAGAGAGCCATTAACAAAAGAAGAAATCCATGTGCCTTTGTGGTGTATTTCTGTTTCCTTTTGCCCCCTTTAAAACATATAATGTATCTTAACACAGAGAGACTTGACAGTGGGACCTCAGCCTAGAAGGGAACCTGAAATTCTGTAGTTTTTTTTTTTTTTAATCTGTTTATAAAGGAGAAACTCTGGGGCTGGGGTTGTAGCTCAATCATACAGCGCCTGCCTAGCACCTGTGAGGCACTGGGTTTGATCCTCAGCACCATATAAAAATAAATAAATAAACTAAAAGGTATTGTGTTCATCTGTAATTAAACATTTTTTTAAAAATGAATCTCTGTCCTGTCCTTTAACATGAATGTTTATGGGATGGAAAGTGTGGATTTGATGATACTTATTCTTTGTACATCACCCTGGCAGATAAATGCTGTGACTGTCTTAATCAGGAAAAAATACTGCGGGAACGAAAAATAAAAGCAGTGGAATCAAGATTATTGATGCTTTAAGGACAAAACAGAGTCTCAATCTTGTACTACTTTCAGAGATCTGGTACTACTAAGTACTCACTAGATTCTAGAAATACACACGAGTAATTTTCCTCCAGGAAAGAGAAGCAGACCAAGATCATGAAGGACGAGTAAGGCTGAGGGCTTGATTCTTGACAGCTCCTGAGCGCATGCTTGATTGGCAGTTTAGCTTTGCATGACTTCATGTAGTGCGACCTTGTTCTTGCCCGTCTCCTTCTACGGAGCCCTGGTGTTCTACAGTTAGAACAGGTCTTTTAGAGATGCAGCGTTTTGCAGATGGGGACTGAGACCCAGAGAGGCAGAGAACTTTCCTCAGCTTCCAGCCAGCCATCTGTCTGTATGTGGCAGCTCTGGTTGACCTGCTCATGTGTCCAGCTATGCATTTCATCCAGGGAGTGACCCAGTGGAAAAATCTGGGCAAAAGTGGGGTCGCGTCCGACCAGCGGGACAGGCCCAGTGGCCTGCCGGTACGACAGACACGTCACCCCATTTGGAGTAGGGGCAGAGTAGAGCCGCCGCCCGCGCCTGCAGGGTAGGCAAACCTGCAACCGACCGGCGGATCAGGCCCAGTGGCCTGCCGGCGTGGTACACTCGTCACCCCAATTGGAGTAGGGGCAGAACAGAGCCGCCACCAGCGCCCAGAACAGGCCCAGTGACCTGCCGGCGTGGTAGCCACGACACCCCAATTGGAATAAGGAGAGAGCAGAGCCGCCGCCTGCGCCTGCAGGAAAGATACGCAAGCAGTATGAAAAGACAAGGAAAGAAAGGACCACAAGCAATGCAGGTCAACGCAACTTTAGAAGAGGTAACAGCTGCAGCAGATGGAATGTCAGATAAAGAATTCAGGATATACATGCTTCAGATGATCTGGAGTATCAAGGAAGACATTAGACAGCAAAATCAGACAATGAAAGATCACTTCGACAATGAATTACGCAAACAAATCCAGGAAGCAAAGGATCAACTATACAGGGAGATAGAGGTTATAAAAAACAAACAAACAGAAATCCTAGAAATGCAGGAAGCAATAAACCAACTTAAAAACTCAATGGAGAATACTACCAGCAGAGTAGAACACTTAGAAGATAGAACATCAGACAACGAAGACAAAGTATTTCAACTGGAAAAGAACATAGACAGCTCAGCAAGACTGTTAAGAAACCATGAGCAGAACATCCAAGAAATATGGGATAACATTAAGAGACCAAACTTAAGAGTCATTGGGATACAGGAAGGTACAGAGCTCCAAACCAAAGGAATGAACAGTCTATTCAATGAAATAATACGAGAAAACTTCCCAGACTTGAAGAATGAGACAGAATCCCAAATCCTAGAAGCCTACAGGACGCCGAATGTGCAAAATCATAAGAGATCCACACCTAGACACATTATAATGAAGATGCCCAACATACAGAATAAGGAGAGAATTTTAAAAGCTACAAGAGAAAGGAAGCAGATTACATTTAGGGGTAAGCCAATCAGGATAACAGCTGATCTTTCAACACAGACTCTGAAAGCTAGAAGATCCTGGAATAACATATTTCAAACACTGAAAGAAAATGGGTTCCAACCAAGAATTGTGTATCCAGCGAAATTAAGCTTCAGGATGGAGGATGAAATTAAAACCTTCCACGATAAACAAAAGTTTAAAGAATTCGCAGCTAGAAAACCATCTCTTCAAAACATCCTCGAATTACAGGAAGAGGAAATGGAAAATAACAATGAAAACCAACAGTGGGAGGTAGGACAGTAAAGGGGGGGAAAATAATCAAAGAGGAAAACAAACCATGTTTAGTAACAGAAATAAACAAATATGGCTGGAAGAACAACCCATATCTCAATAATAACCCTAAATGTTAATGGCTTAAACTCACCAATTAAGAGACACAGGCTAGTAGAATGGATCACAAAACAAGACCCAACAATATGCTGCCTACAGGAGATGCATTTGATAGGAAAAGACATACATAGGCTGAAGGTGAAAGGTTGGGAAAAATCATATCACTCATATGGACTTCGGAAACAAGCAGGAGTGTCCATACTCATATCAAATAAAATAGATTTCAAGCCAAAGTTAGTCAAAAGGGATAAAGAGGGACACTACATACTGCTTAAGGGAACCATACACCAACAAGACATAACAATCATAAATATATATGCCCCAAACAATGGTGCAGCTATGTTCGTCAAACAAACTCTTCTCAAGTTCAAGAGTCTAATAGACCACCATACCATAATCATGGGAGACTTCAACACACCTCTCTCACCACTGGACAGATCTTCCAAACAAAAGTTGAATAAGGAAACTATAGAACTCAATAACACTATTAATAACCTAGACCTAATTGACATATATAGAGTATACCACCCAACATCAAGCAGTTACACTTTTTTCTCAGCAGCACATGGATCCTTCTCAAAAATAGATCATATATTATGTCACAGGGCAACTCTTAGACAATATAAAGGAGTAGAGATAATACCATGCATCTTATCTGATCATAATGGAATGAAACTGAAAATCAACGATAAAAGAAGGAAGGAAAAAGCATACATCACTTGGAGAATGAACAATAGGTTACTGAATGATCAATGGGTTATAGAAGACATCAAGAAGGAAATTAAAAAATTCTTAGAGATAAATGAAAACATAGACACAACATATCGGAATCTATGGGACACATTGAAAGCAGTTCTAAGAGGAAAATTCATTGCTTGGAGTTCAAAAAAAAAAAAGAAAAGAAAAAACCAACAAATAAATGATCTCATACTTCATCTCAAAATCCTTGAAAAAGAAGAGCAAAACAACAGCAAAAGAAGTAGAAGGCAAGAAATAATTAAAATCAGAGCTGAAATTAATGAAATCGAAACAAAAGAAACAATTGAAAAAATTGACAAAACTAAAAGTTGGTTCTTTGAAAAAATAAACAAAATCAACAGACCCTTAGCAATGCTAGCGAAGAGAAGAAGAGAGAACTCAAAATTACTAGCATATGGGATGAAAAAGGCAATATCACAACAGACACTTCAGAAATACAGAAGATAATCAAAAACTATTTTGAATCCTTATACTCCAATAAATTAGAAGATAGTGAAGGCATAGATAAATTTCTTAAGTCATATGATCTGCCTAGATTGAGTCAGGAGGATATAGACAACCTAAACAGACCAATGTCAATTGAGGAAATAGAAGAAACCATAAAAAGACTACCAACTAAGAAAAGCCCAGGACCGGATGGGTATACAGCAGAATTTTACAAAACCTTTAAAGAAGAACTAATACCAATACTTTTCAAGCTACTTCAGGAAATAGAAAAGGAGGGAGAACTTCCAAATTCATTCTATGAGGCCAACATCACCCTGATACCTAAACCAGACAAAGACACTTCAAAGAAAGAAAACTACAGACCAATATCTCTAATGAACCTAGATGCAAAAATCCTCAATAAAATTCTGGCGAATCGGATACAAAAACATAACAAAAAAATTGTGCACCATGATCAAGTAGGATTCATCCCTGGGATGCAAGGCTGGTTCAATATACGGAAATCAATAAATGTTATTCACCACATCAATAGACTTAAAAATAAGAACCATATGATCATCTGGATAGATGCGGAAAAAGCATTCGACAAAGTACAGCATCCCTTTATGTTCAAAACTCTAGAAAAACTAGGGATAACAGGAACATACCTCAATATTGTAAAAGCAATCTACGCTAAGCCTCAGGCTAGCATCATTCTGAATGGAGAAAAACTGAAGGCATTCCCTCTAAAATCTGGAACAAGACAGGGATGCCCTCTCTCTCCACTTCTGTTCAACATAGTTCTCGAAACACTGGCCAGAGCAATTAGACAGACAAAAGAAATTAAAGGCATCAAAATAGGAAAAGAAGAACTTAAATTATCACTATTTGCAGATGACATGATTCTATACCTAGCAGACCCAAAAGGGTCTACAAAGAAACTATTAGAGCTAATAAATGAATTCAGCAAAGTGGCAGGATATAAAATCAACACGCATAAATCAAAGGCATTCCTGTATATCAGCGACAAATCCTCTGAAATGGAAATGAGGACAACCACTCCATTCACAATATCTTCAAAAAAAATAAAATACTTGGGAATCAACCTAACAAAAGAGGTGAAAGACTTATACAATGAAAACTACAGAACCCTAAAGAGAGAAATAGAAGAAGATCTTAGAAGATGGAAAAATATACCCTGTTCATGGATAGGCAGAACTAACATCATCAAAATGGCGATATTACCAAAAGTTCTCTATAGGTTTAATACAATGCCAATCAAAATCCCAACGGCATTTCTTGTAGAAATAGAGAAAGCAATCATGAAATTCATATGGAAAAATAAAAGACCCAGAATAGCAAAAACAATGCTAAGCAGGAAGTGTGAATCAGGCGGTATAGCGATACCAGACTTCAAACTATACTATAGAGCAGTAGTAACAAAAACAGCATGGTACTGGTACCAAAACAGGCGGGTGGACCAATGGTACAGAATAGAGGACACAGAAACCAATCCACAAAACTACAACTATCTTATATTTGATAAAGGGGCTAAAAGCATGCAATGGAGGAAGGAAAGCATCTTCAACAAATGGTGCTGGGAAAACTGGAAATCCATATGCAACAAAATGAAACTGAATCCCTTTCTCTCGCCATGCACAAAAGTGAATTCAAAATGGATCAAGGAGCTTGATATCAAATCAGAGACGCTCTGTCTGATAGAAGAAAAAGTTGGCTACGATCTACATACTGTGGGGTCGGGCTCCAAATTCCTCAATAGGACACCCATAGCACAAAAGTTAATAACTAGAATCAACAAATGGGACTTACTCAAACTAAAAAGTTTTTTCTCAGCAAAAGAAACAATAAGAGAGGTAAATAGGGAGCCTACACCCTGGGAACAAATCTTTACTCCTCACACTTCAGATAGAGCCCTAATATCCAGAGTATACAAAGAACTCAAAAAATTAGACAATAAGAGAACAAACAACCCAATCAACAAATGGGCCAAGGACCTGAACAGACACTTCTCAGAGGAGGACATACAGTCAATCAACAAGTACATGAAAAAATGCTCACCATCTCTAGCAGTCAGAGAAATGCAAATCAAAACCACCCTAAGATACCATCTCAGTCCAGTAAGATTGGCAGCCATTATGAAGTCAAACAACAACAAGTGCTGGCGAGGATGTGGGGAAAAGGGTACACTTGTACATTGCTGGTGGGACTGCAGATTGGTGCAGCCAATTTGGAAAGCAGTATGGAGATTTCTTGGAAAGCTGGGAATGGAGCCACCATTTGACCCAGCTATTCCCCTTCTTGGTCTATTCCCTAAAGACCTAAAAAGAGCATGCTACAGGGACACTGCTACATCGATGTTCATAGCAGCACAGTTCACAATAGCAAGACTGTGGAACCAACCTAGATGCCCTTCAATAGACGAATGGATAAAAAAAATGTGGCATTTATACACAATGGAGTATTACTCTGCATTAAAAAATGACAAAATCATAGAATTTACAGGGAAATGGATGGCATTAGAGCAGATTATGCTAAGTGAAGCTAGCCAGTCCCTAAAAAACAAATGCCAAATGTCTTCTTTGATATAAGGAGAGTAACTAAGATCAGAGTAGGGACGAAGAGCAGGAGAAGAAGATTAACATTTAACAGGGATGAGAGGTGGGAGGGAAAGGGAGAGAGAAGGGAAATTGCATGGTAATGGAAGGAGACCCTCAGGGTTATACAGTGGAGGGGGTAGAGAGAGAGGAGGGGAGGGGAGGGGAGAGGTGGGGAGGGGGGAGGGTGGAGGATGGGAAAGGCAGCGGAGCACAACAGACACTAGTATGGCAATATGTAAATCAATGGATGTGTAACTGATGTGATTTTGCAATCTGTGTATGGGGTGAAGGTGGGAGTTCATAACCCACTTGAATCAAAGTGTGGAATATGATATGTCAAGAAATTTGTAATGTTTTGAACAACCCACAATAAAAAATTTAAAAAAAAAAAAAGTCGGGTCGCGTATCCCCAGCACTTTCTATCACCTACCTTAAGCAGACCGCACCTGCTTTTGCCTCCTCCACAACCATAATCAAAAGGAAAAATATTTAAAAAGCTTAAATCCATTAAAGATGTTGGAAAACAAGAAAAAGTACTATTGGCTAATCAAAAAAATAAAATGGGGGGTGGGGAATTCTGTAAAATGGAAAACAGGATAAGAGAGGGTGGGTAGAGAACTAGAGCAGAGAAGCTGCATGTTCTGCAGACCTAGCGGACTGCAGGGGGTGAGGTTGCCCTCAGCAGGGGCCTGGCGCAAACTGCACATCATTTGCCTGCTACCTGCTCACCCACCCTAAAGCATCACGCACTCGCTCACACAGAGCCTGTGCAGAGGCCCCTCTTTCAAAGGGAAAGACAAGGTGGAGAGGCAGCAAGGACAGAGCCATGCTTGTCACCTAGTCCTTTTTTCCCAAATGGGAAGAAACCACCAGGATCAGATGACTGAAAAAACTGACCTTGAAGGAAAGAGCAATGTAACAGAAGATTCTAATTTATGAAAATTTTGAGAAAGGGTTGAAAAGGTATTTCAGTCATAAACAAGAAAGGCTGATAGGTAAAAGACATGATCAGGGAACAAAAAGGAGTTTGTATTGGCAGCCACGAACATTATTGTCATAGTCATTGGAAATGATTCCTAGTAGAATAGATGCTAGATAATAGTAGAAGAGCTGACATTTATTGAGTTTAGTAAGAGCTGACATTTATCGAGTTATTTGCAACAAAAGCACTCACTATTATGAGATAGATACACTTCTCTCCATTTACAGACAGGGAAACTGAGGACAGAGCTAGGGAAATTTGTAAAGACACATAATGTCAAGGAAGTAGAGCTAGGATTCGTGCCACGTGGTCTAATTCCAGGGCCCCCATGCAGCAGTGTTGAAGACTGGATTAGTATTGTGATAAACAGGCAAGCCCCCCTAAAGCAGACCAGCCACTGGCCCACAAGTAAAATAGTATGTTCAGGGTAAATACCAGACTCTGCCAGAATTATCTATGAGGAGGAGACCAAGGATAGAGCCTTAAAGGGATATTCACCTTCTCTATGTGTCTTTATTACTTCACTTTTGACAGAGTGATGTTTTACGTTAGTAACTTAAAGGAAAGAAGTTTCGGTGACCATCTTTTTTTGTTTTCCACTAAATTATCAAAACTTTACAGTAATCTACAATATTTTTGTATATATTATATGAAAACCCCACCAGATAGCCATGGAAGCAGTTTTTAAAAGTGAAGACCACTAATGAGATCTTAAGAGTCTTTGTTATTAAACTGCCAGAGCCAAGTTTGTTTTTATTTGTTCCAAACAACACTTTGATCCCATATTACAGGGGAGATGACGTGGAATTGGAAGATCCTGTCCTCTTTTTTTTTCTATTTCCAGAACTAGACCTTGATCAAGGTAATTTACACCCAGGAACCCCCAGTTTCTCAGTCTATAAACCCAAGTAAGGTATCATATAGTTTTGAAGATCAAAAGTCTGTGAAGAGGTGCTGGGCTTGTGGCTCAGTGATAGAGCACTTGCCTAGCATGTGTGAGACACTGGGTTCGATCCTCAGCACCACATCAAAATAAACAAAATAAAGATATTGTGTCCATCTACAACTAAAAATTTAAAAAAAGAGTGAAGAAACACCTGCTTCCTGCCAAGATGGAGTAGTGGGGACCAGGTCCCTTCCTGCCAGAAACCACCCCCAAAACAGACAAAATATGTGCAATTGTGTTTCTCTAAAGACATAAGACAACAAGGGACATTGACACTTGAGACCATTTGAGTTGTGGAGTGACTGTCACCCCAGCTTAGCACCTTGAGAGGGGAAATCTGAGTAGGCCAGGGCAACCAGAGTTCACAGGAGAGCAATGCAGAAAAAGAGCCCCAGAGATGGCCGAGGGCTCCAGGTAGCTGAGCTCAGGGCAAAGAACCACCAAAATGGACCAAGGGAACAGCATCTCACATGCATGGCTGGGAAAAGTACCATTCCTACCAGCCTGACTGGAAAAACAGAATCCATCCTCAGGAGGGTGTCTCCTGTTAGTAGGGAGTAAGCTCTGGACTGAGCCCTACTCAAGACCCACCTAGCAAATCACGAAATTAAGACCCCAGAAAATCAAAAATCAAACATTTCACAACAAATATAAGTATATACACAAATAGAAATATTTATACACACACACACACATACCCTAATGAGGTGAATCCATCAGAACTGACCCAAAGATGAAATACATGTCATAATTAGCAGGCAAGGACACCGATGCTGTTATGAAAACTATATTCCAAATGTTTTAACAGCTGCATAGAGACATGGAGACACTTAGTACATCTGATGTCTAAAGATGAAAACCACAAAGCTGAAGATGAAAAAATACAACAGTCAGGATGCCCAGAAGAGTAGACATCGTATAAGAAAATCAGTAAATTTAAATCACAGAAATTAAAATTACCCAAAATGAAACACATAGAAATAGAATTTTTTAAATGAAAAAAAAAAAAAAAAAAAAGCAGTTGTGAACCATGGGACATCTGGCAGATGGGAACTTCCTCCACCTGGTGGAGGCATCCATGAAAGATGACATCATGCTTGTGACAAGAGTCTGACACTGTCCCCTTATGTCCAGAACGTTAACAAGCGCATCCATTCCTACCACTGCCATCAGCACTGTACTGAAGGATCTGGCCAGGGCAGTCAGGCAGAAAAGAGTTAAATTAAAAGGCACCTAAATTAGAAAAGAAGGAGTAAAACTCTTTATTCACAATCTGGTCCTCTGTACCGACGACCTGAAGGAATTTACAACGAAAATGCTAGATTTTGGAATATGGTCATGCCCACTCCTTTATAAGTTGTCTGGCTGCCTTTGTACCATAGTAGTAAAGTCCAGTCAATATGACAGAGACTCCAGGGCTCACAAGCCCACAATATTTACTGTCCATTTTTTTTAATTAATTAATTTTAATTAGGTATATACGACAGCAGAATGCATTTTGATTCATGGTACAGAATTGCAGCACAACTTTTCATTTTTCTGGTTGTACACCATGTAGCATCGCACCATATGTGCAGTCATAGGTGTACCTAGGGTAATGATGTCCATCTCATTCCACCATCTTTTCTGCTCCCATACCTGTGCCCCTCCCATGCCTCCCCCTTGCCCAATCAAAATTTCTCCATTTTTCCCATGCCCCTCCCCTACCATTAGGGATCAGTATCCACTTACCAGAGAGAACATTTGGCCTTTGTTTTTGAGGGATTGGCTTACTTTGATTAGCATGATATTCTCCAACTCCATCCATTTACTGGCAAATGCCATAATTTTATTCTCTTTTAATGCTGAGTAATATTCCATTGTGTATGTATACCATAGTTTCTTTATCCATTCATCTATTGAAGGGCATCTAGGTTGCTTCCACAATTCAGCTATTGCTACTATAAACATTGATGTGGCTGTGTTACTATAGTATGCTGATTCTAAGTTTTTTGGGTATAGACCGAGGAGTGGGACAGCTGGGTCAAATGGGAGTTTCATTCCAAGTTTCCTAAGGAATCTCCATACTGCTTTACATAGTACCAGTTTGCAGTCCTATCAGCAATGTGTGAGTGTGCCTTTTCCCCATGTTCTCACCAAAACTTATTGTTGTCTGTATTCTTGACACCTACCATTCTAACTGGCAGTAGTTTTGATTTACATTTCTCTAATTATTAGAGATGTTGACTGTCTGGCTTTTTAATGAAAGTTTTGGCAACCCCTGTTCAATAGACTCAGCAGATCCCAATCAAAGTCCCAGCAAGCTTTTTTATAGAGGTTGATGAGTCTAAAATTGATGTGGAAATGGAAAGGACCTAAAATAACCAAAACTTTGAAAAAGAGAACAAAATTGGAGTATTAATGCTGTCTGATTTCAAAGCTTATTATAAAGCTATACTCACCAAAACACTAGGGGAGTGGTATAGACTAGGGGAATTGAATTGTCCAGAAATAATCCCACACACATCTACTATTAATTTTTGAAAAAGGCACAAAGATGTTGCAGTAGACAAAGGATAGTCTTTTTCAACAAGTGGTTCTTATCAATGTATCAATATCAATAACTGGATATTCATAGGGGAAAAAAAAGGAACACAGACACATAGTTCATGCAAAACTGGATCATAGACCTAAACATAAAACCTAGGAAAAAATAAGAGAAAATCTTTGAGACTTTGCTTTAGGCAAAGATTTCTTAGATAGGATTCCTAAAGTATGAGCCATAAAAGAATTAAGTCTATAAATGGGACTTCATCAAAATTTAAAACTTCTGCTCTTCAAACTCCTGTTATGTGTATGATAAGAAAGCCAAAAGAAAAGCTAGAGAATCTACAGCAGACTGTCCTGGGGCCTGCCATGGCCTCTCTGGGCTGGGGCGAGGCTGCAGCCTCCCCCAGCCCCACCTCCTGCCCTCTCTCCACTGGGCAGGAGCACAAGGCCAGCCCAAGCAAGTCCAGCAAAACCACAGTTTCCTGAAATCAAAAGATGTTTTTAGGAAACATGGCAGAGAAGCTTCCCCGAGAGGCCAGAAAACAGGGACATTGAGGGATTAGGAGGAGTAGTGGTTTGGAGCCAAGAGCCCTCCCTGGTTTAATGCCCTGTGGCCTCAGCTCAGTAGCTTTTGTGGCCTGGGCATGTGACCTTCCTAGACGCACCTTGGTTACCACATTTGTAAACTGGGAAGTGTTGTGAGGATTAGAGGCGAAGATGTAAAGACACACACATCACACACACACACACACACACACACACACACCAGCACAAGGTAGCCTGGGGTTAATGGCTGTGGCTTACATAGAGGGGCCTGGTTTTCTTCACCAGCAGGGGAATGAATTCTATAAAATATGAAAACTAATGCAAGTATAAGGGCACTTTTTATTTGTTTGTTAATTATTTCCTAGAGGGGGAGGCCAAGGCTCTAACTTTTTAGAGGGGATTAAACATTCCTACAAGATGGGGAAAAAAATTCTAGAAAGAAGCCAGGAACACAAATATCCTGAAGAGGCTTAGAGTCAAGAGGTGAGGGTAGAAGAATTTGACACAAGGGAGAAAGAAAAATGCAGAGCTACTGGTAGTGTATTTATGACAAGAAAGTGTTCCCAGAGGTCAGAGCTGGACTTTTCCAGACGAGGCTGCGTGCCAGGCCTTAGGAGGAAAGATCACAGGCAGCTTGGAGCAAGCCTGCTGCTGACCACCGGGGCCACAGTGCCTGAGTGGGGCTCAGAGGAGGCAAGTCTAAGGTTGCACTGCCCGGTAGGAGATGTTGTCACCTTGGCATCTATTTCCAAGATGCAGGGCAGATGCCAGCACTTAGCAGGCCTACCAGGTGCCCTGACTTGCCCCAATGCTTGTGCAAATGAAATATAATTTGGGGGAAAAAAAAAAAAAAAGAAGTCCCCTGTGAGTTCCATAGCCTCTCTGCAGCCCTAGGAAGGTTCTTTCTCTGGTAGTTTGGCTCCTGTGATTGCCTTACAGGGGAAAGGGCAGAGGGATGGAGGTAGAGGGAGGTGGGCATTCAGGAAACCAGAGTCTTCCCTACTGAGAGACAGAACATGAAGAGGGGGATCCTGGAGAGAGGGAAGGGATGCCTGATGCCACAGGGCAGCTAGCTCCCTGGGGAGGACCACTGAAGTTGGTGGAGAGAGGGGGACCTGGTGGTGTCTCTTGTTAGAGTCAAGACCCTGTAACCAAAGAGGAGAGGAAACAAATAGCTTCATGGAATATCAGAAAATGTGATTTGAGTTTCTAAACAAGGCTTAAAATATTAGAATATAACAACCAATAGAAAGTATCCCAAAATATACCAGAAAAATGGACTTGTTAGAAAACTGGCCAGTGTAATCAAGAGAGCTTTAAATTTTAATTTAAGCAAGAAAAAAAAATGCTTAATGCCCAGACAAAGCCTTCTGACTAGGTAGAATTATAAATAGCAGCTTTGACATATTCCATTGAGAAGGTGCCCAGGAATTTACAGGAGAGGATAAGAAGGATGAGATTTAGGAACTTTCATAGCCTAGAATAGCTCTGGGTTGTTTCCATATAAAGAACAAAAGTTATTGAGTGACCTTGAAGTGTAACAAGTCCATAAATGGGCCTTTCCCACAACCGGGAGAATCGCCCAGTGGTGTCGTGAAGGACCTAGGGAGGCTTTTTCCGTTTTCACCTCCAGCCATCCTTGGCATGTTGGCTTTCATCATGGTCTCAAGGTGGCTGCCATAGCTCCAGGCATCACATTCTCACACCCAAAGGCAAGGAGGAAAACAGATAGCCTCTCTTTGGAGTCACTGTATTTGGAAGGTGAACCTTGTCAAGTGCCACCAGTCAGGATCTAGTTGCTAGTTCATGTTGGGGAGACTGAAAAGGTAGGCACCTAGTAATTTTCACTTCTAGGGTGAAAAGTGGGCTCTTAGAGCCAGGAGGAAGTAGAGGTGGGGTGGGGCTGGGAGGGAAGGCATTGAGTTAGCAGTAGAAGAGACTGATCCTTGTTCTTACAGATGAAAGCTTGCAGGTTGCTCTCAATGTCCAGAAAACACATACCCAATGTGAGAAGCATGAACTTGAAGACAGAAAGATAGTAGAGTACACAAGATGAAGGAATGAGAAAACATCTTGATAGGCTTCCAAGTGAAAATCAAAAAAGGCCATGTTACGGTTTAATCAGGAAAAACTGAAGGTCTTGCACTGTATTTAAAAAAAAAAAAAATCTGGGCTGGGTGCAGTTCAGTGGCAGAGTGCTTAGCTAGCACGCCCAGAACCACCCCAGGCCCAGACCAAGTACTTGTGAAAAAAGCAGGCCTGGTCCTGGGCTGCAAGTTCAAATGAGCCAGAAGCGAGATTGCCAGGGAATTTGTGTAACCAGAGACTGTGACAGCAGAACTGTCCAGAATGGAGGAGCAAGACCAAGGCCTCCCAGGCCAGCCCTGGCTGCCTCTTCTGCACCATCTCCTTCTCTCAACTTCACCACCACCTTTGTTCCTCTTTCACTGCTCAGAAAGCTCCTGTCCGCGATGGCTCCTCAGACTCCTGCCCTCTATTAACACTCAACCCAAGTGCTCTCTTCCCCTGCCTTGCCTGAGCTGACCCTGCCTCCTCCTCTCTCCACTGAACTCCAGGCCCTGCAGCCACCCACAGCTCTCCCTGCTGGACTCAGAGTGGTTGGAGGATCCCTGGTGCTTACCTAGTGTCTGGTGTGAAAAGGAGGTATTTCCTGACCCCTCTTTGGTTGAATGCATCTATAAATGAGTATCTCAACACTGTTCTGTGTTAGACTGGGCACATGAAGAGCCATGTCCTCGAACCCCCTGGGAATCTTATTAAAGAGCAGATTCTGATTCTGCAGGTCTGGGTGGGCCCCATATCCTGCCTTGTGACAGGTTCTTAGACGAAACTGATGCTGCCTGTCCTTTGACCACACTTGGCATGGCAAGGACCCGGTATCAAGTTGAACTGTAGGCACTGCATTTCAGTCAAGACATTGAGGAATTCAGGAGTGATCAGAACGCCCTGAGACTGAGGACAAACTGTTTTTCTTCTCTGAGTTATAATAGGTTCTTGCCTTACAAATGGAAACAATAATAGAATCCACCTGACAAGAGTTGTTGTGAGACTAAGTCCTGGCAGAGGGACAAGCACAGGGCACAGGTTAGCTGCTGTCAGCTTTATCACTTTTCTTAGGACTTCAAGAGGTGGGCCTAGGACCTCTGACCAGAAAGAACACTGGGGGAGATTTGGCAAAGCATAATGAAGATCTTTGTAGTCACCCAACTGGACTAGAACTCGGGGAGGAGCCCTGTTTGTGGGGAGTGCCCCCCTCTGACTGGAAACCTTCAAGTAGACTGTACCTCTCAGCTGCTGGAAGGGTTAGCAGAGGACAGGTTACCACAGTGCTTCCAATTCTGCTCTCTTGTGGAAGGGACGTGGGTTGATAAACACAAAAGGGAAGAAGTCAGTGAACTGGGCTTTTGTTCCATGGCAGCTCTTTGGGAAGCTCCATCTATGGGGTGGGTAACAGCAGAGTTTTGGTTTGCTTACCAAAGGTACCAAAGACATTGGCCAAAAAGAAATGATAAAATCCCTCCAATCAGTCTTTCTGACTGCAGGGGACAGGAAGAAGACCATGTGACTGGAGAGGCACGGAGCATCGGCCTGCAGTTGGCAGGGCTGGGTCTCCTGCACGGGAATGCTGTCTTTGTCCCAAAAGTCCAAGAAGCCACTGAAGGATCCTCAGCCTGGGTGGATACCTTCAGGTGTAGATTTAGGTTGCATCCTGAGGACACATTGGGGGTGTGGCCAAAGAAGGTATCTGTCAGTGGGGGAGGCTGAGGCAAGAGGATCGAGAGTTCAAAGCCAGCCTCAGCAAAAGCAAGGTGCTAAGCAACTCTTAATAAATAAAATATATAATAGGGCTGGGGATGTGACTCAGTGGTCAAGTGCCCCTGAGTTCAATTCTCAGTACCAAAAAAAAAAAAAAAAAGAAGGTACCTGTGCACCAGTAAGGAGATTCTAGCAGTTTCTATGATGGATTCATGTGAAGGTAGCCAGAACATAGAGAAGTAGACAAATCTGAGGAATGAGTAGGAGAGGAAGTCATCCAAACTTGATTTCCTAAGGCTTCAGAGCTGCATGCTTGGGGTAGATGTCTGGGCAGTTAGCTGGATGGGAAGCTAGACTGACTTTGGAAAATGATCTTGAGTTTAGTTTGGTTGATTTAGTAACATTCAAGGGAAGACGCCAGGTAGGCATTGCTTCAGAGAAAACCTGGGCTGGACAAAAGATGTGTGGGTAGTCTGCGTAGAGGTGGTGGCTGAGGTCATGGGTGCCACGGCCTATCAGGGAGGGCATCTCAGCCCTAGCCATCTGTGGCTATTTAAATTTAAATTAGTTCAAATTAGATCAGATTAAAATTCAGTTCCTCAGTTGCAATAAGCAAATTATCGATGCTCTATCGAACATTCCCATCATCCCAGAGATCTGTTGGAGAGTGCTGGTCTAGAGGGAAAAGAAGAGAGGGCCTGGAATGGATTCCTGAGAAATGGCAACTTGTAAGGGCCTTCCAGAAGAGGACGAGCCTGCAAAGCTCAGAGGAATGAGACCAGGGAAACGTCCTGTCACACATCCAAAGGCAGAACCTCAAGAAGGAGCTAGTTTCACAATGTCAGACACTGCTGTGAAGTCATAAGATGAAGACCAGGAAATGTCCAGTGGATTTAACAATATGGCGGTGAAGGATAACCTTAGAGGGAGCGATTTTTGTGGATTGATGGACCAGCAGCCAGTTTGGAGTGGTTTGGGGAACTACAGCTGAGAAAACAACCAGGATAGAAATTTCTGTCAACACATTTGTCTGGAAAAGGGAGGAGAGCAGGCCAGTGAGCAAGGATGCACCCCAAATGGAAACTCCAGTGTCTGTGACATCATCTCTGAAGTGACAGTCCCACGCTTTGCTGTATTCTCCTGGTTAGAAGTGAGCAACTAGGTCCAGCCTACACCCCAAGGTAGAAGGGATATTCCAGAGGAGTGAACCTCAGGAGGTGGAGATCACTGGGGTGGTTCAGAGACTGCCTACCACAGATCCCCAAATTCAGCTAGGTTGAAGGCTTTTTTTTATGGTAGTTTTCTATTCCAGTTCATTGAAACAATTTTTGTTTCATGAACAAAAGGGAATCCATGCATTTATCGTGTGTGTTTCCACAGAATAGTCAGTTGCTGCTTTATTTTCTGCAGAACAAATTTAGGGACTCCCATCTGGTTTTGATACTTTCTGTATTCTATCAGTGTGATACTGTTTGGGAAGTTTGACAAAATAAGAAACTGATCATCACGTCTCCCTTCAAAATCATTTAGGGAACATTTTCTTATATAATAGAAATATCATTTTCTTGTAGAAAAGGAAGACCTTGTTTTTGGAGAATATACATGAACATATTTAGGGGGACAAGGGCATGAAGTACTTACTCTCTGAGGATTCCAGAAACATGATGTAGCAAGAATGACCAAGCAATGCAATGAAGTGTAAGCAGCTGATAAAACTGACTCTTTTATACTGTTTGCAATTTTTCTATAAGTTTGGAGTAATAGCAAAAGTAAACTTTGGAAAAAATATTCTTTCTCCTCTCCAGACCTACTAAATGAGAAGTACAAGTAAGACCTGGGAGACTTACTTTATAAAAGGTCTTCAGATACATTCTGATCACTGCTCAGTAAGGTCTGAAACTCACTATGTGACAGTAGACCTCATTTTACTTTTTTGGGGGGAGGGGGGTATACCAGGGATTGAACTCAGGGGCACCCAACCACTGAGCCACATCCCCAGCCCTATTTTGTATTTAGAGACGGTCTCACTTAGTTGCTTAACGCCTTGCTTTTGCTGAGGCTGGCTTTGAACTCACAATCCTCTTGCCTCAGCTTCCCGAACTGCTGGGATTACAAGCAGTTTTACTGCCCTCATTTTACTTTTAAAGCTGTCTATATAGATCATCCAAAATAGCCAGTTGGATTTTTGCTGTTTTGCATAAAAAAGATTGTCCCATGAGACAGTGTTCATGCTGTAACCACTGCCCCTGGATCTCCTCCAGCTACAGAATTGGCCTCTCCAAGGGAGTGGGATTTGAACAGCAGAGGGGCGAGTGTAATCTTGAAACCCAGGGAAGAAAGAAGAACCCTCCCCAGGGATGTGTTTGTGCAGAGGGAAGAGGGCGATGGTTTCAGCACAGGCTGCTTTGGTGCTCTCACCCTGATTCTTTTGGCCACCACTCCAGATGGGGGCACCAATAGGCAAGAGGGGCCCTGTCAGCTCCCACAGCAGAGTCTATCATGGTGGGAGCATGAAGTGGAGCTTGCCAGTCACCCTGTAGCAGGCCAGGGAGGCCGCATGGAGGACATGACGCACATACTGTGTCTTCACAGAGCAGTAGGGGTTTGAGGGTTTCTGCAAAGCCACGGAACTCCGGAACAGGAAGATCTGAAACGAGAGGCCTGCTGCTGGAACAGTGGGCTGGGCAGCAGGTTGGGAGCGAGTGCCAAGAGTGGCATCTGTGATTTCCCCAGAGCTTCCTGCCCAGCGCGCACAGCGCCCTGCCCTGAGTTTCCCAGGCAGAAGGCTAGCGGGGAAGGAATGGGCAGGGATCCTAGAGGCCTGGGGGAGGAGGCCCCAGAGAGGCTTTCAAGGTCCAGTCCAGGTGGCCGGAAGCCCAGCTGGCTCCTGTACTCCACCAGGGGCTGCAAGTTCCCCATGGCTCACAGGTTAGCCCAGGACTGTTGTCAGTTCCCTTCTCCTGTGTGTCATTAATGCGGTACCTGATGAGGGCTTTGTTTGGAAACAGTCGTCCCCTCATGGTGTAGAGGCCTCTGGGCTCTGACTCACCCCCGCTGTTTTGTTCTGTTTCCCTCTAGTTCAGTGTTTTCCTCTGTGGTCAGCCCTCACTTCCTCCCCGCCCAGGACATTTCTGCTATGCCGGGCTGGGCTGTGCACGCGTGGGGGTGACGGCCTCACTGAGGCCCTGCAGGAGTCTTCCTACTGACATCAGTTCCTTTTTGAAAGTAGGAATGGTGGGGTTTTGTCCTCAGGCTTATTTTAGCAGCCAGGATGGTGTTTTGCTCCGCCCTGCAATGGGTTTCTTGCCCTTTATCCAGTCAGAGCGCGCAGCCGTGGCCTCTCCATGTGTTTCTGTGCAGTGCTTGGTTCACAGGGCAATGAAAGAGACCCCCACAATCTGGTACCATCGTCTGAGAGTTTCTTTGGTTCAACGTTGTTTGTTTGCATTGTACAAAATGGCTTTTGGAAATATTGTCCCCCCACCCACCCGCCCCTGCTCCCAGAGCCACGTAAGTTAACTGTGAATCAGCCCTGGGCTTTGCTGCTTGACAGAATCACTCCCCAAATGCCCGGCCATGTGCTCCTAAAACATCTATCTATGTCTTAACAAAATGACTCGCAGGTCGTCCAGGGTAACAGGGCGAAATCATCCATATTTTATGGTTTTCACCAGGGAATTCCCAGTTAGCCAACAGCTTGTCTCTTATGCTGTCGCTGTTCTTGGCACCACACAGGAAAACAGTAGTAGTGTTAGAAGAAGGACCGAATATCTGAAGTCATGTTTAATTCAGTACCTATCGCATGGATCAGCTCTTCTTGTTTCTGAAAAGCTAAGCAAGGAGGTTCAGATTCTGATGCTGTGGATGTGGTGGCTTCTGGTCAGAGACTCCTGGTCTGTAGCCATCTGACTTAAGCATTGAATTGACTAACAGCCTAACCTGACCTGTGACCAGGATCCCTTTCCCAAAGGTCAGAATAAAGACAACACTGGTCACATGGGCTAGGTACTGCCTTTCTAGAACTTTCCAGTGTCTGTAAAGTGTCTGTGTGGCAGGAACAGAGAAGGAAGTCATGGCAGTCAATCTCAAAGGAGACAGTGCAGCTACATTTTTATACTTGGAAGCAACAAATCAAAACAGAGGGAGTTGAAATGGAGGGGGTATTTAGCACTGGTTTCTTTCTGCGGGGACTTGAGGGGCCTTAGGAAATGCACTTTACCACATCTCTTCCTGTTTTTCACTCTCCTCTACATATGCTGTGGAGACAAAAACAGCAGGTTAGTCCTACCTTTCATTATTTTGAATTTCTGAACTAAATTTGGTAATCCCAGTTTCACCCAAAGAATCAGAACATCTTCAAAGTTCACCTGTACCTTTGGGGCTTAAGAAAACACAGAACTTTCCTGTTTCCATTAGGTGAGTAAAGGGCGACCTGTGATATTACAGACAGGGTGAGAAATGAGCTGCTGTAATATTGCTATTATTTTGGTAAGAATTCAAAAGAGCCTTTGAAATATGGTCAGAAACAGGGATAACCCATGCATTTTCACATGCTGTCTCAGAGTCACACCCTGACATCCAAGACCAACAGGGACATATGTGTCACATTCTTAGCAATTGACGCAATTGAGTCCCTAATTAATTTCAGTTCATCTGAGATGGACCACCTGATGCCGACACACACCCCACAGCCATGCCCTCTTGGAGCACATGTGCGTGTGCAGCCACACACACACACACGCGCGCGCGCGCGCGTGTGCTGGAAGAGCCTGACGCAGTTTGACAAGGCTTCGTGGGGTGCCAGTTACCCAGTCCCCATGTTCCCATCACACTTGTTTCTTGCTTTTCTTTGTTCTTCAAGACTTAGAGTGGAAAGGGTGATCTGCGCTAAGGCACCTGCTTGTGCCATTACATGCTGTTCCTCTAAACAAGGTGAACCTTCAGTTTTCTCCCAAAAAAGGGAATTTGGAAACAGAGCCATGTCCCCTGAGTGTAGACAGATCACACTCTCTCCCAGACCTCCACAGGGAGCCTCTCTGCAAGCCCCGCACTGGGCCGACTTTGGGGCCCGGTCACTTGGGGACTCGTGCCAGCACAGGTGCAGCTTCTGCTGTGCTCTGTCCCGTCACCCCTACCTTCACCTGGGCAGAGCCCCTGCTTCTCCGAGAACAGCAGCACCATCCACCTAGAAGCAAGCCATTCCACTTCTCTGCTGAAGGCCGGCAGTGACTTCCCCTGACAGCCATGGTGCCTGCGGTATTCAGTGAGATCCACGTGGCCCCAGAAGCTGCTGACTTCTCACAGAACTTTCTTTGGAATACCTGGGAGAGGCAGGAAGGGGATCTCACAGTGTTCCTCGCTTGGCATAAACTACAGGCTTCTCCATGTTGGGTCCCTGCTGCAAAAACACCAGAATCTCACCCACCTCCTCTTGCTTCCTCAAGCTCTCCCTCTGCCCAGTCCCTTAATCCTTCCAGGCGAGGTTGTACCAGGCCATCTGTAAGGTCCAAGGCCACATGGGGGTTGGTGGGGCTGAGGAGCAGGCCAGGGCAGCCCCTGTGTGTTCTCTGCACCTCTAGCGGTCAGCTGATTTGGATGTACTCAGACACTGTGCAGCACCCTGAATCCCCACTGAGGAGAAAGAACTTCCCATGTGGGCAAGACCACCTGCAGAGATCCAGCCCACAGTAGGGTCCCCTTTCCCACTGCTCTGAGGAGCAGTTTTGTTTCTCAGACCATGTATCAAACTCTCTATTCAGACTCTCCAAGATGTCCCTTCCTGTCTTCCTTCTCTCCCTCCTTCCTTCCTTCCTTCAGGAAAAAGACTGATCATCAACCAGAAGCAGGGCTCCCTGAAATGGAAATTATCCCCATCAGGTCTCCTGCTCTGCTGCCTCAAAGAAGCAAGTGAATCTTGAAATCACAGCTTTCCCACAGATAAGATCAAATTCTCAGGTGGTCTCTTAAGGCTTCAAATCAGAAAGAAGAATAGGACAACTTGTTCTTCCCTTGTTCACAACCAGCCACAGGAGCCTGGGATAGAAGGGCATCTTCCAGGATCAATTGTAAACACTTTGAAGGATGAATTTCATGCCCCTATAAATGATTGTGTGAGTCTGCTTTCTGTTACTGTAACAAATGGCCTGAAATAATCAACATGCAAAGAAAAAAAGATTTATTTTGGCAAACAGTTTTGGAGGTTTCAATCCATGATTGGTTGATCCTGTTGTTTTAGGGCCTGTGGCAAGGCAGCACATCACGGCAACAGTGTGTGGCTGAGCAAAACTGTTCTCATCAGGAACCAGGGAGCAAAACGAAAAGAGAGAGAACAGGCACCCACGATCCCCTTTGAGGACACACCCCAATGCCCTAAAAGCCCCCACGAGGCTCTGCCTTTTAAAGGTTTCACCATCCCAGTGGTGCCAGGCTTGGGTCCAAGCCTTTAACACACAGGTCTTTGGAGGACATTTCAGATCCAAACTATGAGAATAACACTTTTTTAATGTACTTTTTAAATTTTGTTCTTTTTAGTTACACATGACAGAAGAGTGGCAATAACACTGTTAATCATTTAAAAAGAAAAACTTCCAGCCAGGCACAGTGGTGCACGCCTGTAATTCCACAGGCTCCACAGGCTGAGGCAGGAGGATCACAAGTTCAAGGCCAGCCTCAGCAACTTAGTGAGGCCTTGCCTTAACAACTCAGGGAGACCATCTCAAAATTCAAAAATATAAAAAAGGACTGGAGATGTGGCTCAGCTGTCAAGCGCATCTAGGTTCAATCCTTAGTACTCCACCCCCGCCAAAAAAAAAAAAAAAACCTACACATTTCATATCCAAACTACAGCAATAATTTTTTTAATCAGAAAAAATTAAGCATGTGCTTTAGAAATCATTTAGCTTATTATTAACTAGACCATCCTAGAAGGTCTGACCTGGCAGAGAGAGAATGGGAGGATAGTCCCTGAGTGGTTCAGTGCTGTGGGTTACCCCAGATGGGTTTCCACAGCTCATTGTCACCAACTGTGTGTCACTTCAGTCCTAGATTTCAGAAAACATAGACTGGCAGCTTCATGTGCTCAAGACCCTATAACTAAACAGCGAGGAGTGTACAGTGACATTACCGTTACCCTGCATTTAGCCATCAGTATTCCTTACAGGGGCTGCCACTCCCCCAGGAGGGGACACAAGTAATGGAAAATCATAATGAAATGAAAGTCATAGGACAGAAGCAGCCATTAATTCTGCTTATTGAGGCTTATAGATGGAAATATGTGAGAATTAACTGTGTTGGGGGAAGGATGTCAAGTGAATATGGCTAAAATCCCTGCCCAGCACTTTCTGTGTTTTTCTTGGAGAAAAAAATGATAAAATCAAGCACAGTGAAGTCAACCTGGCCAGCTCGCCTGGCTGTTAGAAGCGTGCCCAGTGCCAGCAGTTCTAGAGACAGCGTCAGCACCCCGGGGCAGCCGTTCTCACCTGGCCGGGGACCAGGCCCACCCCAGGGGTAAGGGGTATCTGGTAATCTCTTGTGCAGTGAAGAAATATGGGGTTTTGAGAATTGTACACTGTAAATATATATACTATTGTTATCCATTTTATTTTAGTCATTATACTGATTTTGAAATATTAGATGACATTAATAGAGAATAAAAATATGTGTTCATTAAAGGCCAAAAAAGCCAGGCACTGTGGCCCACGCCGGTAATCCCAGCGGCTGGGGAGCCTGAGGCAGGAGGATTGTGAGTTCAAAGCTAGCCTCTGCAACATTGAGGCGCTAAGCAACTCAGTGAGACCCTGTCTCTAAATAAGATACAAAATAGGGCTGGGGGGGTGGCTCAGTGGTCCAGTTCAACCCCTAGCACCCCCTAAAAATAAATAAATACAAAATAAAAAGGTCAAACAGTATCCGCTGGGGAACTGCCCTGGGCAAGGAAGGGAGAAGATGCTGGGGACACTGACGCTTTCCCCTTGTCCTGGATGCAGTTGTAAGGGTCTGTTTCTAATTGGGTGCTGGTGTAGCACTTGTGGGAGAAGGAACCAGCCCTCTGCAGTGACCAGGGCCCTTCAGTGCCTGTGTGGCCCCCTCCCCTTTGTGGGTCCAAGGAGGGGTGCAAAGCCTCTGGCAGAGGGAGCTCCCTGTGCGGCCTCTCCTGTCACCTGCCTTTTCTTTTCTGGTGGCAACAGACAGTGTTTTCTTGACTTAAAGTTTATCCCCCGTTCATATTGAAGAAATGTCTACTTTAAACAAATCTTTGTTGACATCCCAATGCGGGCAGTGGACTGTCTCCCACATTCCATTTAATGAACTATCTTCCTCATCCTTTTATTTTCTAAACTCTGGGTTTCTTTCTCCTGCCACAGTGAAATTGTCCCCTTGTCCCCATGACTCAGGACTCTTGAGTGGGAAGTCAAACCCTGAATGGCCGCTGACCACCACAGGTACCTCCCTCAGGTGGTCACCCCTGAGTCATCCCAACTCGGGGTCCCTAAAAGACCATTGATCTCCATGGTTTTATCAGTGGTGTTTATTTCTACTTTGGGGGCTTTTCAGCCCTTGTGTCCTGTTTGGACTAAACTGGATTATCAGATCTGAAAATGTCACCCAGCCACAGCTTTCAGTGAAGGAGCCTACGAGGGTTCCTTTGGAGCAGCCACTTGTGTGGGGTCCACTGGCCTGTCATGCATCCTCTGCCAACACGAGCCCCGAGCCCAGGCTCTTGCTAGCCATCAACGCGGAACCTGCAGTTGAAGGATGAGGGCTAACCAGATCATCATCTCCACCTTGGTTGGTTATACATCTCCCTGGGTCTCATCTCCCAAGGGACCTAGCAACATGTGTGACTACACAAGGGGCACCTGGCCTCAGCGAGTTGCTGCCTCCTTAGCTGCCAAAGCTCCCAGACAGGATGGGTAGGCTTTGCATCCTGGTTGCCAGAACCTTCCTTAGCACCCAGGAGGAGCCACTGGGGGCCTGCATTCAGAACAGGAGTGAGCTACCTCCAGTTGATGACTGTTCCAAAAATAATTGATGGTACTTTTCACATATACTTAATTTGATTTCTTTTAACAGTCCTCACTTGTTTTGGATCTTGGGGACTCTGACTCTTTCCATTTGCACTTCTGCTTTACACATTGATTTGCATTCTGTGTCACTGCTCTGTTGTCCCCTTGGTGGATGTCCCCAGGCTACTCCAGAGCTCTCTCACCAGTTTTGCTTTGGCATTTGGTGTTAGCATCCATTCTTTTCAGCCACCTGTGGAACTTCATGGCAGGCATATAATGATGTCCACAGCCCAGGTTTGAGAATTGGCTGTAGTTCATCAGATACAATGGGATCCCTGTCCCAAGAGCATCACGATGAGTGTGTGCCCAGGGAAGCGAGCCTCTAGCTCCTGCAGGCTCCTCACTCCTGGAGGGAACTTGCCATCTCAAAATACCTGTGAATTTTTCTTTCAAAGCATCTTTACTTTTTGCTTTTGGAAATTTTGCTCTGAAACCCAAATGTATAGATAAAGCAGAGCTTAAAAGATTATTTGAGCCGGGCATGGTGGCACACGCCTGTAATCCCAGCGGCTCAGGAGGCTGAGGCAGGAGGATTGTGAATTCAAAGCCAGCCTCACCAACTTAGTGAGGCCCTAAGCAAATCCGCGAGACTCTCTCTAAATAAAATATAAAAAAGGGTTGGGGATTTGGCTCAGTTGTTAAGTGCCCCATCCCCCCAAAAAAGATTATTTGAGAAGTAGATATCCGGGAAAAAAAAAACAACAAAAACCTGTTCTTGTTTGTTTTTGCTTGAATTGACTCTGCCTTCCTCAGGGTCAACCCACAAGGTACTGAAGGCTGCAGCCTGCGCCACACTGCTGGTGAGTGGCGGCCCTTTTGGAGTGGAGCTGGAATCTCTTGAAGGAGGCTTAGTTTCTGCTGAGAGCAGGCTGACAACCATGCAGCCTTCCTGGTGGCCCTGTTTCCTCCTTTCCTCCTACCCTGCAGTAGCTGCAGACCAGCTTCACCAGAGCCTCACCTGAAGGGCATGGTGGAAACTCCAAAGATGCCTGTTGTGCCCACTGAGCCAGAACTTACTGGCCGGGGCCCACATCTGCACCACTGTTATCAGGGCAGGGAACTGTGGGAAACTCTGAAGTTCTGGCACTTCTGACATAAAGCCCAAGCTTTGCTGTATTTTCTGCCATCCCACACATGTGACAAACATACGAGAGTGACACCAACTTCAAGAACTTGAGTATTTCTTATTTATGTCCACAGGAGAAAGGAGGCTTCCCCTGTTGGTCGTAACGATGCTGAGATCTTCGGCTGACTTGGCATCTCTGGCTGCTCCTATGGGTCAGCCGCTGGGCTGGTCACTCCCCACAAGTCCTGACTGAGCCCTAACTTGGTGCCCAGCACTGCTGCAGGCCTGGGATCTAGTCATGGGTCCTAAAAAACAGGAAAACAAAAAATATATGTGAACAATGAAAAAACGGATGGCGTGAATGAAGCACAGGAATTAAAATAGAGGGATGTGACGGTGACAGGTGACCCGTGGGGAGAGATAGGTTTAGGACTGAGTGGCAGGGAGGAACCTGCCAGTGGAGCTCTGGGGCTGCACGGCTGGAGTGCAGGGCTGTCAGGGAGAGGCATGAGAAGTCGGGGAGGGTGAATTTTAGTCCAAAGTAGAGTGGAAACCCTTCAGAGCAGCATGTGTGGGTCACACTTAGGCTTCTTTGGGACAAAGAATCTAGGAGAATCTGGGATGTGGTCTCAGCACAGGTGGAAGGAAGGGAGTTCTTGGCAGGTGGAAGGGGCCAGACCCAACAGTAGACCCCAAATCAGGGAGAGGCAGCAGACCTTGAGGGAGTTTGAGGTTCTGGGGCTCTGAGAAGCCGAAGCCAGATGGAGGATGGGGGCATGGTCGGGTGGGGAGGGAGATAAGAGCACTAGTGCCTTTGTTTGCCAGAAAGTCTGCCATGGTACTTTGGCCAAGTGTTGAAATGAAGCAGCCCCTGCGGAGGGACGGCAGGCATGACTCCCTCAGCACCTGCTGCCGTCCTCTGCCCCTCTGCTCCTTGTGTCCCGAGAGCCACAGCTTCCTTTCTCCACCTCAGCTGCACATTACAATCACCTTGAGCTTTCTGAAGTCCCATGCCTGGGCCACACTGCAGACCACTTAAGTCAGCCTTGTCACCAGGCCCGTACCTTGAGGCTGCAAGAACTCAGGGGAGCCAGTGCTGCCAATGAGCTCACCCGAGCACCCCTTCCTGTGTCAGCTGCTGAGGCAGGATGGGTGGGGCCCACAGCCTGGCTCCATCCTGGCCACTGTGTTCTGCACTGAGAGGGTATGGGAGCCTGGGGGGCCACCAGGGCATGGGAACCCAGGAACCAATGTTTTCCCATCCTTCAGCCAAGGTTGCTCAGATCACTCTTCGGTGATTGGGGGGGGCAGGGGTGGTGGAGTAGTTGCTAATAGGCTTCTGGTTGGGCAATAGGTGTAATCAGTTTGGTCGTGATTTCCTGAATGCTAAGAATAGAAGAATCCTAAAGTTCATTGTGGGTGTGGCCAAGGAGAGTCTCAGCTACAAGTTTGAGAAGCCAAAGGGACCAACTGAGGTCTGTGGGGTCCAGACTCAGAAAATCTTGCTGTGTTCCCCAGAGGGGAAAGGGGGTTTGATTACACATCCTTCTCCAGGTTAAGCTGTGCCTTTGGTGGACCCATTTAATGATTAGGTGCTTATTATAATCATTACTAATAATGATGCAAAAAATCAGCCTGTGCTCTTTAAAGAATAATCTTGGTGCATGAATGTTTTAATGAGTCACAAGTTGCAGAAAAATTCCATTCTCGCTCTTCATTCTGTTACTCTTTTGTAGGGAAAAGGTCAGCTCCATTATCTTCCCTGTGTTTTTATGAAAGTTTTAATTTGAGTGTCCCTAAAGAAGCCAGGTATTTTTTAAAGGGCATGATGTTGCTCTCTCCCTCCCTGTCAGTCCCACTCTGTGGCCAGAGTTGCTGAAGAGAAGAAGCCAAAGACCTGAGTGAGCCCCAGGCGGGGTGGAGCACTCCTGGGAGGAAGTGCCTAGCCGGCCACTGCACTGCAGTGGCCCAGGGAGCACAGCCTTCTGGTCCCCACCCGCTTCCTCTGGCCAAGCTGACCTTGAGATGTCCTTGGCTCCAGCCCAACTTGGGAGTCCCAAAGCTCCACTGAGGCAGATCAAACCCTGAGGGACCAGCCACACAGGAAAACTAGGGTTTAGTCCAACTGACTAGGCCATTAGGCTCGGTCACTCGTGACCTTACTCTAGGACATGTGACGAGAAGGCAGAAGTGTCACCTGAGCCACCTGGTCAGCATCAGGAGAGGTCTGTAGGGTCCTTGGCCACCCTTCCTATCTTTGCAGTGTACATGACCCTGTGACCTCATGGACATCTTAGAAATGCCCTGAGCAGGGCAGGCACTGCAGGGGGAGCAGGTTCTGGGCATGTTCCTGAGGCCTGGAGGAAGCCCTGAAGTTGGATCGGAAAGAAGGGCTATGGTCTCTGGGAGACACCCCCATGGGCATTTTAGTTTTAAGGACAAATGGAGACACAGATGGGGAGCTCCCAAAACGAGACAAAGGTCAGTTAGGGCTTGTCTTTCAGGGAAGAAGGCCCATCTGCCTGACTTCTGTGAGACCTTGCTCCTTCCAAAGGTCCCCTCCCAGGATAGCCACCAGATACTACTGTTCTGTCACCTAATGGCTCAGGCCTCCCACATAAGTAAGGGAGCAGTTTGCACCTGGAGAGGAGTCTCAGATGCACCCATTTTGATTTTCTTCTCCATGTCAAATGCCATGGAAATGTGGCTTCAAGATTCTGTGACAAGCTGAGGTGTATGTGATCCTCATTATTGTTCTGCTTTTTATCTATTTGGCCTTTAATTTCTTATGGTTACATGTCAATCAGGAAACAGAGTCTCATTCGTTCTGTCTTCTTTGTCTCTGTCATAAAGATATTTTAAAAGTTTTATAGGTATTAAATGATACCAGCTTGAATAGTCTGCAGTGAACCTTGACTTACACATTACAGTTTCGTTCGTGGGGACATTTTATCTCTGCAGCTGACAGGCACAGCATGCTTGTGTGACGCCCTGCAGTGTCTGTGGTGGCCAGGGACAGATGCAGGAAATCACCTCTGGAGAGACACACTAGGTATAGCAGTAACTCAATCAAACTGTGTCCAGAAGTTACAGAAACATCGCAACTGTGTGCCACTGGGGAAGACCTGTCCCCAACCAGTGTTTACTCCTGTGTCTACCCCTGCTCCAGGGCACTGATGAGTGAAAATGTCCCCCACTGGTCACCTAGTCACTCACCATGCTCTGCCTGGCTCTACCCCCCATCAAAAGCCACCCTAGTCTGCTTAGATGTGGATGAAAAGGGCCAGGAGTGTCCCAGCCCAAGGAGGAGTCAGCTCTGGAGCCCATTTCCGAGCTGCCCTTGGAGGACAGACCAGGCACAGAAAGGATGGGAACTGTCGGGAGCAAGTGGGCTCTGTCCCTCCTGAGGGGGACAGACCTGAAGGATCCTTCCAGGGGAAATCAGCCTGACGCAGAAGACAGGCATTTCTTTATGGTCTGTCAAAGAGGCTCCTCTCCCTGAAAGGGAGCATGGCATTGTCCCAGTGTTGCCTATGAGACTCCCAGCAGGTTTTGTGCTCAGATTTTTTCCATTATCAGAAATCTGAGTGTGGGGGCTGGGGCTGGGGCTCAGCGGTAGAGTGCTCACCTAGCATGTGGGAGGTGCTGGGTTCGATCCTCAGTACCACATAAAAAGAAATAAAATAAAATAAAGGTATTGTGTCTAGTTAAAACTAAAAAAAATGTTTTTTAAAAATCTGAGTGTATTTTAAGTATATTTTAAGCCAAATTCCAAAATACTTGCACATTTATGCAAGAAGTGGGGCAGAGCTGTGGCCCTGTTTTCTAGCACCTGCAGGACAGAGGTGGCTTGGACCTGCATGGGAGGAGGTGGGGTCTGGGGAGCCACATGACCCTCCATGGCTCCTTCCTCTGACTCCTCCCTGCCAGGCTCCCATCTTGCTGGCCAGGAGAGCACCTTCTTCCTGGCCTCGCCCTCGGGGAGACGTCTCAAGGTGTTCCCAGTGAGGATGTAGCCAGGCGGGGGTGCAAGGTGGTTCCGTGGTGGGAGGGACAAAGGACTGGTAGAGTGTCTGATGCCTTGGAGCCACTGCCCTGGACCAGGGCTTTCGTGTGCACTGCGTTGCTGTCACTGCGGAAACAGACTCAGCAAGGTCCAGCTGCCGAGGTCACTCAGCTTGTGGGGAAGGGAGAGGACTTGGCCCCATGTCAGTGCCTGTCCTCTCCTGGGCCTGTCCCTCCACGTCATGCAGGGAAGAGAACATGACCTAAAAGTCCCTGCTGCCCCGTAGCTTGTGCAACACAGCCTTTGTCCCCTTCCTCTTCAGAGCCAGACCCAAGGACTTGCAGGAGGCCATGGGCAGCGTCAGGGTCATCTCTTCCCCAGGGTTTGAAGTCACTGCCTGGGCCTCCACGGAGAGCGGGGGCATCTGCCACCACATAGGGACCTCCACTTAGGCTTGTGTGGCTCATCCCGTGTCCTGTGTTCTCTCAACAGCAAATGAAGCTCGTGGCTGAGAACCTGAAGGAGGAACCGAGGGAAGGTATAAAAGAGAAGGCAGCCTGAGCGCCCAGCACACCCGGCTGCCCCGTCCACTGAGGCCTGCGTTGGGAGACAACTGCCGGAGGGTACCCAAGCAGCACCGTGCACCTGAACCCAGACCCACTGCTTGGCCACGTGGAGTGGCTCCCATGTGGCAGGCCCTCACGTTGCAGTGCCCTGGCTCAGGGGTAGAAAAGGGCAGCCAGGACCCTTGGCCCTGCCCCTTTCTTGGCCCCACATGCCCGTCCAGCTGCCTCACTCTGCTGCAGAGCCACTGTTGCCCTTGAGCCTCGCCACACCCTCACAGTGAGTGCCAGTCACTCATGACCCCACCAGGACCTGTGGCAGGGCACTGGGTTGAGGCATGTGCCTACCCAGCTGATCCTAGCCGTGCTGTCTGGTCCTGCCGAGCATCAGTTGAGAGAGGGGCGTGTTTCCTACTCCCAGGCCTCCTTCCTGATTCTGTTTTGCAATATGTTAACAGACCTTTTGTCAAAAAAACCATAGAACTGAGCTATTAAAGGCAGCCTGCCCTCTGACTCCTACTTCCCTTCCCAGACAGGGACAGAAATGGCCTGACCTGCTCTATCCTGAAACTAGACCTGGGTCAGGTCCTTAAAGGTAGAGTGGTAAGAGGTGGGCAAGGTGGAGGCCGGGCCTGAGCTTGCAGCCAGGGCCAGGCCTGGGGAGCTGGTGCTGGCCCCGGGGGAGCCCACCAAGGTCCAGGGGCTGTTTTTGTGTGTACAGTATGCATACAGTGCCAGGCCAGGGGCCAGCTGCCACTTCTGGCACCCTGGCATGGGCCTTGAACCTACAGCGGAGGAGACGTCCTTGCCCGGTGGTGCTGTCCTCCTCCCTGGCTGTGTGCACAGGGCTGCCCGTTATTCATAGGCACAAGAGTCCCACCTGGAATCCCACAGGAGTGTGGCCCTCCAGACCCATAAGCCATGCCTCCTGTGGCTGAGGACCACCCTGTGAGGGCAGGGCCTGGCTTCCGCCATCCTGCCTCATGAAGCAGGCGGCTCAGGCAACCCCTCCCCTCCACACCCGCTGCCTCAGAGCCAAAACTGCAGACCCTCGGTGCTTGGAGTCAGGAAGCCACAGATCCCCAACCCACCTGGAGAAGAGGGGAGAACAGGGAGGGGATGACGTGCTTCCTGGGTGGTGGGGTCCAGCTCCCTCGATTCCCTCCTCCCTTCAAGCTGATTCCAGCATCACTTGTTCTGGAAGCCCCAGCTCTGTCCCTGCCTGCTGCCCTGCTGGCTTGGCTGGGTCCTCCCAGGCTGATACTTTCCAGCAGGGACACTTTAAGTGATCTTGCCCCTTCTCTTGCTGGGATGAGGCTCTTCAGAGCCTAATTTTTCAGTGCTAGTTTAGTGTTTGACAGAACTTTCTGGATCAGGCTCATGTTTTAAGAAGCCAGTGAATGGCTGTCATCAATATATGTCTGAGCCCTGTGACCCCAAGATCCTCCTGTCCCAGCCTGGGCACCTGTAACCACTGGGAAAGGAGAGAGTTCAAGTGGGTCCTTGACCCCAGCCCCTGGTCTGCGCCAGGGCCAGCTTTGGGTACCAGTCGCGTGGGTGCAGCTGGTTGTAAAGCAGTGGGTCCCGAGTGCCCAGATGTGAACCCGAAGGCTCAGCTGGCAGCTGCCGTCACAGCTGCAGCCTCCCCCCAGGCCGGGCCTCTGGTGTCCTGCACTCAGGGCTGTTGTTCCCAGGAGCCTCCCTCCTCCCCTCGGCACCACCTACCTAAGCCTAAGCATGAACCAGGACCCTGCACTGGGCCAGCCCCAGGCACAAGGCCACCGGAGATGGTGGATGTGGGAACAAGGCAGGCTGTGGAGAGGGAGGCTGGTGGGAAGGAGAGGCTGCATTGGTCTCCTAGGCTTCCAGAGGGCTGGAGTAGTGGCCAGTACTCTCTGTGTCACCCACACTAGAAACAGGTGGCATCTAGCCCATGGCAGGTGCTCAGGAGTTCTGTGGCACAGTGGAAGAGTCGGGATGGGGCAACGTCACTGCTCCATGTGTGCAGTCCTCAGCTGAATTGAGGACGATGTGCAGGTTGGTGCTGGGCCACCTCCTGTTCCCTTTGCTCAGCTTCTCCACCCGGAATCCCTCGCCTCACCTGCCTCCTGGCCTCACTTCATCCTGCCTCATCACAGCCCTCAAATCTCAGCCGCACCGCTGCCCTGCAAGCCATGGCCGATGCCCCCAGACCACCCCAGCTGTGCCATCTTAATCCCCTGGCACAGTGAGCCACACCCTCTGCTCCTCCTGACCCCTGAGGATGTCACCACAGATTGTTCATGGTCCACCTCCCTCCACAGAGTAGCCAAGAGCTGAGACACCTGCTCCCCAAGTACAGATGACAACCCAGAACCCGAGACACCCCCCGACCCTGGTTAGGAAAAGGCACAGGATGACGGCGGCAGCCCTGGATAGATCAGGGGGGCACAGGGCGGGAAGAGGCTTCGGAACCCAAGTCCAAACCCCGCACTGAGGGTGCCTGAGGCCCAGAGTGGGGAGGATCTGCCCACACCGTGGGACATGAGAGGGACCCCAGCCCAGGGCCTTCCCCGCAGGTTTTGCAGAGGGCAGTGGGAGGGACGCTGTGGTGCAGGTCATGGGAAAAGAGCCACCCAGGGAGAGCCCAGGCCCAAGGGAGGCACATGGGCTTGATTCTCGTGCACAAGCCCGTCCTGCTGTCCCTGCTTCCCACCGCTGTGACACGGCCCCCGTTAGGTGGAAATGCCTCTGGGACCCGCTGCTTCCCCAGCCACCCCGCTTTGCACACCCAGGGCTCCTGAGGGCCGGATGCTCCAGGGCCCCGCTCGGCTCCTCTGCCCAGACACCACCCCACCTCACAGGGGCCATAAGGTTCCTCCCTGTCACCCTCACCCTGCTCTCACCTCCCACGGGCCCTGAGACGCGGACTGGCCAAGTCTCACAGGTTGTTGGTGAAACTTGACTCCGGCAGGGCTGGCCTCAGGCCCAAGTCAGTCCCCAGCTCAGTCTTCTCACTCAGACGTTCATCTGTGCCACCCACACGCTGAGCACCTCCTGGGGGGAGCACTCACACCACGAAGGAGGCCTGTCCTCCTCTCCAGGCCACTGAAGAACCATGCCAGAGGTCAACGGGTGCCCCCAGGTCAGGCTGGGCCTCTGCCAACAGTCTCTGGGTTTGTTGGGGGTCTCTGCCAGTGGGCCTCTCTCCCCCTCCCCATGGCCACACAGTCACACACCCCACCCCCCATTGGCAGCTCAGAAGCTCAGACAGAACAGAGTTTTCTGTTAATAGCTTCTAGGAGGAAACAAGGGGCAAGTGTCCAGGGATCCACGACCCTGTGGCCAGGGGCTCGTGGCACTCATGCTCCCTCACCCTGTCCTTGTCTTAGGAAATGGAGGCACATAGGCTCGAGTGACCCTCAGTCCTCATGACAGCGTGGCACACTCTCCACAACCCTAGTCCACCCGCCTGCCCTTCGCCACCTGCCAAGAGGATGCTTGCCACCCTCAATGGCCCCTCTGCCTGCAGCCTCCCTTCCCCAGCCCCTGAGCCCTCAGTCCCCAGCCTCTGCCTTCTCCCAGCAGGAAGCTGATAGCCAGGAGAAAGGTCAGAGGCCACAGGTCAAGGGTCATGGTGTCCCAGCTGGTCCCTACTTTTTCAGAACCCCTGGGTTCTACAAGAACAGTGCCTGATGCAGTGCCTCAGCCAACACCAGATGATGTGGCCCTGCCCTCCCTTCAGGTGTCCATGCCCTGCCCTCCCCCCAAGCCTCCATGCCCTGCCCAAAAGGGACTTGAGGAGAAGGGCACCTATCAACCTCCGGGGACCTGCAGGACCTGGAAGAAGGCTTCTGCCTCCAGCTTGGGAGCACCCTTCCTTCCCAATGAGAGGCTCATTCTGGTGACCAGGGACAGGTGTGGAGAGCTGATTATCCCAGCTCTCCACGAGTCAAAGGTGAGGTGCTTGCAAGCTACCCCAGGGGCCCAGCCAAGCCTGCATCAGGATGGGCCTGTTTAAGGACTGACAGAGGTCACCACAGCCAGAGCAGGGAAGTGACCTATGATTTAGACTTGTGTTTCTGGCCATGATGGAATCAGAGGAACCTAACTGGCCCTCTGACCCTTAATAGAAAACCAAATAATATATTTTGAAGCCATAGTTTTCAGACACTGGGTGACAGATCACATAGGACTGTCGCCCTGAGCGCAGGGAAACAAACGTGCCCTCTGGGGCCCCAAGCTCCTGCCTGGAGGCAGCCGCCAGAAGACAGGGGCGGGCAGCCCCCATAAAGCCAGGTGGATTTGCTGAGTGGAACAGACCAAGTTTGCTTCAGGAAAACTGATGTAGATAAAACCTGCAGGACACAGTAGCCACAGAGGAGGGTGCTGCAGAGTGAGTCAGCTCCAAAAATCTCGTCTCTGGTTTCCTATTGGTCAGCACTCTACGTAAGAAAACTAGCTGAGGCTGAAGAAAGTACTACAGGAAAGCAGTTGGCTGAACCATACTCAGCACTTGGGTAAGACTGGGCACAGTTTGTGTTCCAGCCATAGTGAGAGGATCTTAGACCGTAGGAGAATCTTTAGAGGTTTAAAAAAAAAAAAAAAACTTTAGAGAGGTATTGCCTCAGTAGTGGGCCAAATTAGTCTTAAAGGCTACTCCGAACTGCTCCAGCAATTTAAAGACAAGACCCAAAAGGATCCAACTTATTTCAAGTAACTATACGAAACCTGAAACTCTTCCTGAATACAACAAAATGCAACTTTCAACAACAATATAAAATTCACCATGTCCAGCACTAGAATAAAAAAAGGTCAACCTAGAATTTTATACCCAATAAAAATATCCTTCACAAATGAAGTGAACGTATGTTTTTTTTTTTTTTTCATCTGAGCAAAAGCTGGCAGAAGAAAATTCCAAGATGTGGACCTACACAAAGAAATGAAGCATGCTAGAAATGATAATAAGTAAAATGCTTCCCCCATGTTGAAACTCTTGAAAATTATTAAAATGAAAATATGTATACATATGTAAAGATAAAATGATAGTATAAGGAACAGCAGAAGGAAATGGAAGCATCTACAGTTGTAGGGTTTTTACGTTCTACACAAAGATTATTTTAAGACATACTGTGATACATTAAGATAGATATTGTCTCCAGGCATGGTGGAGCACGTCTGTAATCCCAGTGGCTTGGGAGGCTGAGGCAGGAGGATCGTGAATTCAAAGCCAGCATTGGCAAAAAGCGAGGCACTAAACAACTCAGTGAGACCCTGTTTCTAAATAAAATACAAAATAGGGCTGGGGAATGTGGCTCAGTGGTCGAGTGCCCCTGAGATCAATCTTTGGTACCTGCCCCAAATATATATACATATATATTTTCAATCCTATTTAAAAAAAAGAAAAGAAAAATGGTACAGCCAATAGTGGAGATTAAATGGGTGGGTGGGGAGAGTACTCAGTTAAGGAAAAGAAAGAGCAGATAAAATAAATAGAAAACAACTAAAGAGATGCATAGGTTTAAATTCAACTATTTGATAATTACAGTAAACACAATTGGTCTAAACACTTCAATAAAAGGCAAAGATTTGTAAAGTAGATAAAAAACCAAATGCCAACTCTATGCTATCTTAATTTAAAAAAAACAATTTTAAAGATAGAAGGTAAAGGTAAATATGTGGAAAAAAAACAAGTCAAAAGGAAGTTGAAGTGGCTATATCAGTATCAGGTAAAGTAGCTCACAGAACAAATAATTTGCCAGGGATGAAAGAGAGACTCTCTCTCTCTCTCTCTCTCTCTCTCTCTCTCTCTCTCTATATATATATATATATATATATATATATATATATACACACACACACACACACACACACATACATACACACACATATACACTTATTTATTTTAGCGGTTGATGGACCTTTATTTCATTCATTTATTTATATGTGGTGCTGAGAATTGAACCCAGGGCCTCACACATGCTAAGCAAGTGCTCTACCACTGAACCACAAGACCCCATACTCTTGATGAAAGGGGCCAATTCTTCAAAAGGACATCACGTTGAATGTGTATTAACAGGGTTTCAAATTTTATGAAATAAAACTGATAGAACAAAAAGGAGAAATAGTTGAATGTTTTAACACTCCTCTCTCAAGAACTGAAATGAGGAGGTAGCGAATCAGTCAAAATATAGACAACCTGAACATTACCAACTTGGAACTAAATGGCATGAGTGGAAGATCCAATAGCACTTGTCCAGAATTCACAAAACATTCACCAAGAAAGCCATACGGTGCACCACAAAATAAGTTTCATAACATTTCAAAAGACTTAAATTCTTTTATTAATATTTATTTTTTAGTTATAGGTGGACACAATATATTTTTATGTGGTGCTGAGGATCGAACCCAGTGCCTCACACATGGTAGGTGAGCACTCTACCTCTGAGCCACAACCCCAGCCCAAAAGACTTAAATTCTTTAAAAAAAAAATTCTGACAAAAGCAGAATTAGAAGTAACAGAAACTTGCATAGAGAATCCCTGATTATCTGGAAATTAAACACCTTTCAAAACTTATGTTATCATGATTTATTTTTTTAAACGATCATTTGTACTGCTGAGTGGAGAACAGATAACAGATAACAGAAAGGGAAGGGAAAAAACAGAGAAGTTCTCTAAGAGACAAGGTTGTCCACGTGTGATGACGATGATGGTCAAGGACAAATGGTGTCAGTGCAGGCAATAAGGTTCAACTTTTAAATGGCAAATAAGATTTGCTCATGGATTGGATGTTGAGATAAAAGAGTGTAGAATGACACCAAGACTTTTCACTGGTCGAAAACAAATAAAGGTTTGGAGGTGCCATTTAATGAGCTGAAGAACACTGGGTGATGAAGAATTTCAGAGTGATGACCAAGGGCTTTGGGCCTGTGAATACCGAGATACTTATTAGACACATCCAAGTAGAGCAAATGGATAGTTGAATTTTGGTGTTGTTGAGAAAGAACTGGACTAAGTATATTTCGGGGGTTCTGTTAGCATATAGGTGTTAGCCTGAATAAGCTCAAGACCGAGTGCAGAGAAGGGAAAACGGAAGCTTGGATCATCCCAGCTCAGCAGTTGAGGAGCAGGTGGACTAAAAGACTGCAGGATTATGGTAATGGTTGCATAAAATCAGTGAGTGTTCTCAAACCCACTCAAGTGTATAATTTAAACTGGCAAATTCTGTGATATGTGAATTCAACTTCAATAAAGCTAGTTTGTGTGTGCCAATAAAACTTTATTAACAGAGTTGTCAGCGACAAAGCTTTAGTTTGTAGGTTCCTGGCCTAGAGGAAGGATCTTCAGTCTTTAACTCTTTCAAGTATTAGGAATACTTTGCACTTGTTGTCTCTGTGCCTAGAATTCACTTCTATGTCACATCCCCAGTGACTTCCTCCTGTTCTTCATTCAAGTCTCTGTGATTCATCTTCTAAAGACTCTTTGTTTCCAATAGCACATTCATCTCTTGTATATGCGATCCCTTTTTATTGCTAATAAAGATGTTTTTTAAAACTGACCAGACTTAGCATTCGGAGGTTACTGTTTACCTTTGGCATAGCAGTTTTGGTGACGTGACAGCGCAAGTGTCTATATGCTCAGATGGGCTTGACTGGAGGACAGGAATAGAGAAATGTGTCAATAGCTACAGAGAGAACAAATTTTAAGAGGGAGATAAAGTCATGTTTGCTCTGTTGTTTCCTATTAGGAATGGTCTAGTAGAGAAGCAAAGATTGATGACACAAGGGACAGGAAATGGCTGGAGCAGTTGTGGTTGCCAGGGGGACAGGGTCTATGCTGGAATCACACAGAGGAAGGGCAGAGCATGCCAACACACATGGGAGGAGGAAAGTGGACGCTTGCAGAAGTGCTAATTGCTTCAGTTTATCAGGGAGCATGGTGACCAGTCAGCCAAGTAAAGAAAGCAGATCAAATGGAGAAACAAGGTTTAAAGGCAACCCTAGCACCCACTTGGTATTGGTGGTCCTGAGTTTAAAGCAAGAATGGTCATCTTGAGTATTTTTTGAGGCACATCTGGTGATGCAGATTTAGGGAAATATTGGGAAGCTGGGTATAAGTGGGCTAGGCTGGGAAAACACAAAGCTGCATTCATGAGAAAAAAACACAACACGGGACACGGTTTATATTGCTGAACACCAATATGTCACTTTATTATTTGGGTTATTTTCCCATTTGTCACATACCTGCCAATGTTTACACAATGAGGAAAATCAACCAGAATTGGAAGCAACTGACCAAATCAGTTGATAATTCTGTACCCTCTTAACACACATCAATTTTCACTTGGTAGGGATATCATCTTTAATTCAGTCTCACGGCTAGTCTTAAAATCGGTGTCAAGATTGTCACATCTTTAAATACAGATAGAATTGCCAGAAGTACATAATTATATGTATATACACACATACAGAAAAATACAAGACTAACTGTTTTCCCACAATATTTAATATACACTACTGTAACTATATGCAACTTTTGAAGACAGGTTAAGGGGTACAAGTAACTGTTTAGCGCAAGTAAGTAGTTTGGTCCAATATTATCTTAATGTAATGGTTTTCCGCTCCCTCCCTTTTATGTGACGACATACTATGACATACAACACATGCACAATCATTCACTTATCAACAAATGAGTTAGACAACACTCAGACAGACAGCTGTATACCCAGAGGGTCACCCAACCACACACAACTAATAAGGCTATAATACAGCTATGCAGCATAAATGGTCAACACTGCTGATCCTAAAGTGAGCACCATATATACATCTGAATATAAAAAACCATTGAAAACCAAACACATGTGGGTTAGTTAAAAGGTGCCATTCCAAGGCTATACATAATCACAGGAAAAAGTATTTACATTACTTGGAAAACAGCTGCAACAAAGAGTTTATTGCCAATGCCCTTTATAAACTTCTCTCCTACGTTTAATACAGATGTTTCGCTCACGATCTATGTGAACCACACATCTTATTTCTGGCCCTTTATATGATCCCTGCTCAAAAGTTTCAAGCAAATATGTTCTATGGCTTCACCCACACATCTATTTTCATAGCTTTCAATGATAAATATCACAATGAACTAGAGCTGTAGCTTAAAACGTATCTAGCTAGCCTAGGTCTAGAAAGTAAATTAAGCATTTTAAGTATCATTTTACTTAGTATAGTTAGATATACTGTGAAGTTCAGAGTTCTGAGTAAAATATATTATTCCTAAAGTAGCAGAGTCAGTTGAGTAGTACTTGAAGAAACCATGACCAACGTAATGCAGCTCTTTGGTGCTCTGCCCACTCTCTCAAGTACGTGACCAGATGCATCTCAGTTCCTCACCTGGAGCCATGACAGGAGGGGAAGGGCCCACAGCCCAGTCACATCCTATTACCAACGTTGATAAGCACTATTTCTAAGACCCCCCCAGGACACAGTATGAAAAAATAGATCTGGCTCCTTCTAAAATTCACAATCTGCAATATATTGCATCCTACAAGAAAGAATGCCAGGAGAGATGATTATCTGGTCAAAGTAGTCTTTATACGGGAATAGTTTAAAGCAAGAGTTCTTTGATTATTGTTTGGCAGGAAATGGCAGGAAAGCAAAGGGAAACACTTACGGGGGGGAGTTACAAAGCAGGCTTTGTGCATTTTTGTTTGCTGTGTGAATTTTACCCTTTCATGTATATTTTTAATCAGCCAATTTTCATGGCTAGCTGAGCCAAAGGATGGAATGGAATGGAATTAACAAAAGAGACAACCTAGTTAACAAATTCCTAAAAAAAAAAAAACTTACTTGTTTTAATTTATGAGTTTTGACTTGCCAACATGTGTGTGCACCTCTGCTTCTGTACTAGGCCCTCCAGTTTCTTCTATCGATATGATTTTGAAGGATTCCCTGCAGCGTGCCCTACAGGAAGGAATTTACACAGAGCATCTTTCTGTTCTGTTAGACAGACATATACTCTATAAGTAGAGTTAAGACATTAATTCACTTTGTCACATTACAAAAGATTGTCTGCTTGTAATTCATCACTACAGGGGAAGCTGCCTTACAAATCTAAGTACTTTATCTCACCTATTACAAAAACAAGAAAATCTTCTTCAGTTAAATTTTAAGAGCCCAAACTTTTTTTTCACACTATAGCTTAAGACAAACAGGTGTGGGTATGTTTAAATCATAGTTCTAAGGTTCTCAGTGCAGATGCTTGCTGTCCTCTGCTCTGCACAGGCCCTGGGCGGCTGGGCAGCATGGGCTCGCACCCAGGCCTGTCGGCTTCACCACGTTATTGCTTTGGTTCTGTCTCAGACACCACAGTGTGCCTCAGAGCACAGAGTTTCTGTATCACAGAAGGTCAGGACAGGAATTTAGATTTTTTTTTTTTTTTTAACAAGGAAACAAAAGCATTTTCTCTCTCTAGGTTAAGTGCAGAACATCAAATTTCTAAGTGCTCCATTTACGTTAGGTTCCAAAGATACATTTTAATTGAATCCTGATCATCCACATTAAAATTATGAATGTAAAAATTACACAGTAGACTTTTCGGCTGGGAAAGAAGAGAGTCTAGCAGCATGCACAAAGACCATGCATTGTCACAGCATCAGGAGAACAAACGAAAAGGTGATAAATAATTGCTCAGAACACCCACTTTCAAAGAGTAAAACAGAAAGGAAACAGTGAAGTGAGCCGGTCTTTGCGGCTCTGAGCAGGAGGTGTGCCAGTGGTCAGTGGGCCGCAGTCAAATGACGTGGCAGCAGCTGGCCTGGCTGGAGGCACACAGCAGCCCCTCCTTAGGGTTCCGCTGAATGTTCACAGAGATGGTCTTTTCACACAGAGGTAGCTGGAGCACGTTATTTTTCAGGTTCCTGTTCTTTATTCGTTCCAATTCAGTGGTGGTATCTGCCATGTGGTCAGAGAAAAACTTTATACTGCCCATTGCGGGGGCCTGCCCTGCATTCCCTGTGGAGCTGATGCACATTTTCCATGTGGACTTTTCCTGGACCTTCACACTGGAAAACGACAAGCCCTTCTGGGGATCAATAATGTACTTGGTGCTGCCGTGAAGCTGGGAGCCGAGGCAGAGGCTCATGAGTTTGAGGCTCTCCACGAGCTCCCCCGCACTGCGCGAGGCCAGCTGCATGGAGTTGCTGGGACCAGCACAGCGGCGCGTGCTGCCTGATGTGTTGGTGGGGTTGCCACCAGAGCCACTGGAGGGGCTGCCCCCACCAGCATTGTTCTCACTGGGGCTGGCCTTGTCCGCCCCTCCACTGCCATTGCTTGGCTTGCTCTGGCCCCCGCCATCCCCCTCGCTGCCAGGGGGGCCCTCACTGCTATCCCGGCGGTGCCAAGAGTAGGTGAACCCGCTATCTTTATCCAGGCGCCTCCGGCTTTCAGAATCATCGTCACTGGTTTCTGAACTACTGCAGCTGGAGCCCCGGCCCTGACTTTTCCTCCGGTGGTAGCGTTTGTGGACAGTCCCGGGGGAAGCAATGTTCATCTTTAACCTGCTCAGCTTGGGAGGCAGATTCTCATCCATGTCAAATTCATCATCGGATTCTCCTTCTTCAAAGATCTGGTTGAGGACAGGAGCACTCTTCCTAGATGTCAGACGGTTGGTCACTGAGGGCTTACGGCGCAGAACCACTTGTGTTGAGAGGGACATGGGTTTCTTATCCTCTTCATCCTCCTCCTCATCTTCCTCCACCCTAAACAGACACTTCCGCCCACTGGCGGTGGGTTTTAAGGTTGTGGGTGGCACCGTGGAGAGTGCTGGTCCAGCCAACTCCTGCAGGTCGTCTTTCTTCGCTGAATCACACAGGCCTTTGCTCCTGTGGCCATTAAGGACATTGTCAGCAGCCCGCGCAGGAGACTGGGGAACAGTCGCATGGGACAAAGGTGTAGCCGTGAGGTCATCCTCAAGGTCCTGGGGTACATCGATTTTGGTTGGCCATGACTGCCTGTGTAACAGATGGGAAAAGAAAAGAGCCATTGAGTCACATGCACACATTAGTAAGGGACACTATGAAAACTTACTGGGACAAAATCTACAGACTTGAAACGGAAAAGCAGCAGGAGCCTTGAAAACCCATTTCACATCTGCAAACATCAGCAAGGACGCCAGAAGGGCAAACATCACTTGAAACATGGACAAAGGGCAACTTCATCATAGGCATCAGGAAAGAAAATGGGGCAAAGACCAACTGCATCTACATAAAAGTTTTATGCTACAAGATAAATCTCTTGAGAAAGCACAAGCTTTTCAAAACTTGAACAGCACATGTATTTTGTTCCTTTAAAGTTACATTATTGCTAGAAAAGATTCACCTGGAATTCCCAGTACTGATTTTACATGATGGGGCAAAAGCTGAGCATTAATACAAATAAGTGGAAATAGTTTAAAGGTGAAGTATAATTAGCATATGTGCATCTCCTCTCCAATAAAAAACACTAAGTGTAAATAAGCACATTTTGGGATGTCCACACAAGTGTCCTAGATAGAAAAACTGACTTATTATTTAAACCTTGATTTTATTCTTTGATTTAAAGTCACCTAAATGATGAGAACATTGCCTGGTGGCCAAAGAGAACTTACGAAAATGAGGCTCTCTAGCCTCTGTTTTGAAAAAACATGTTTCAATTCTCAACTGTCCTCTCTGCCCAGAGGAATAGTAGATGCCAGAGACATTTAAAACAGTCATTTTCACACTGTGACATTTTCATTTCACACCAATTTTTGTAGCCTAAAAATAAAACCCAATTAAATCTATAACTTTAAAAAACTGCCTAGGGATTTTACAACAGACATCCTTACCCCAACTCAGAGCCTCATCCTACCCTTCAAGGAGGAAGTAAGCTATCTTTCAGAGCCACTGCAGGTACTTTGTAACAGGTGAGTGTTTAATAATATTTTTAAGATCAAGAGCATCTCTGGAAAAATCATCTTCCATCGACACAATCATACAAGCTCTGTGAGCAGTGTGGCCCTGCACAGTGGAGCTATTCCAAACCTGAGCAGCTGCTCAGACACCCCAGCACACACTGAGCAACTCCCTGTGGTGGCACATGAGGTACTTTATGAACTGCGGTCAATCAATGTGAGAATGAGAATAAGATACAGACCACACACAGGTGGATGGCTTTCCTTCCTCCAACTTAAAGCCAAAATCCACCCTGAGAGTCCACACCCAGAAACAAGGATAAGTGCCTCAGCTGTAGGGGGCAGTGTCCTTGAAAGTTGTTCCTCAACCAATGGCTGTTAATGTGAGATAATCAAAACATTAAACAACTCATATATTGAGTACAAATCTGCACTCAACACTGTAAAACTAAGTAAGTAATCTTTATAGCCATAGCAATGGGAGAAAAATCATCTCAAAGACAAAGCAAAACTGCTAAAAAAAAATTACAAATGAATCTTGAATGGAAAGTTCACATGACTGTGTGTTTACTAGAAGCCAGTCAGTGCTACAAGAGCCATGCAAGACTAATTCACTGAACCCCACAACAACTCAATGCTATTATTTATCCACCTTTTAACAGATGAAGAAATCAAGCCACAGAGTCACCTAAGTTTACACAGACTTGATGACAGCAACCTCAGATGATATCATGATTATTAACCCCCTCAGTCTATGCTTCACTCTGCAAACTACAAAGCCTGGTAGAACTACTTTATTAAAGATGAAAGTGGTGATCAGACAGTTCTAACAATGGGAGCAAACAAAAAGCCTGGTCTTAGACCTTAATGTATAGTCATTTGTTTACCCCTCACTACAATCCCAATAAGTAAATAGTACTATACCCATTTTACAGATTAGGCAACTACATCACAGAAAAGTCAAGCAGCCGATGAATTGACTAGCTGATCTGACTGCCCAATACCTAAAATCCTGAGATAGCATAGATGGCGCAAAAATACCCTATGTATCTTTAAAAATTATTTTAAAAAAAAGAGGGAAGGGCTGGGGATGTGGCTCAAGCGGTAATGCGCTTGCCTGGCACACGCGGGGCGCTGGGTTTGATCCTCAGCACCACATAAAAATAAAGATGTTGTGTTCACCGAAAACTAAAAAATAAATATTAAAAAATTCTCTCTCTCTTTAAAAAAAAAAAAAAAAAAAAGACGAGGGAAAATTCAACATTGTTCCTGGGATAAAAACTTAAGAAAGCAACACATGTCAGATTTGGAAGAATTTAATGAAAACAACTAGCAGACATACTGGCTAGAGGCTGTTTCTCCAACAGTTACCTACCCCCACCATCCCCCACTGAGCCCAAGAAGGGAAGCAGCTGGTGATGAGAGAACCAAGACCTCAGGTGCCCCCAGCAGACCAGGTCTGCCCTCTCCAATGAGGCTGCCATCACTGTTAAGACCCTCTCACCCTAGAGTTAGGAAGCATTCACACAAAATAGTTCACTATTTCAAAACGTAACTTACTAAAATCAGTGAAGACATTTTTCTCACCTAAACTGGGCCTTGATATTGCTAGGGCTGGCAGATCTAGTTTGTATTTCTTTTTCTTGCTTTTCTCTCAGGATCCTTTCAGCAAGCAAGAAGTAAGTGGCCGTGATGTGGTTATACCTGTTGGTTTCCAGTGCTCTGAGAAAAACGAGATGAGAACAAACATAAGCTAGAGATAGGCTTTTTTTTATAATTAGGGAAAAAAAAAAGTACAAGCAAATGAAATTCATTTGGGAAGCTTTAAAAGTATGCAAAATGTAAACCAGAAAAACAAACAAATTAGGTCACTCTTGAAAGTCTAAAAAATAACTGCATAAAAATATTCATTTTCAGTGGGAGAAAAAACAAAAAAAACTGCAGATAGCAGCTGGGCTGGATGTCAGTTTCAGATCCATAAGAAAAAGTAATGGTGCTTCTAAGAACATAAACATTATTTGAAAATTAACTTGTATGTAGTGTATTTGTTAATTTCTTCCATTAAAAGAACAAAATGAAGCCAGGTGTGGTGGTACACACCTGTAATCCCAGTAGCTCAGAAGGCTGAGGCAGGAGGATCGCAAGTTCAAAGCCAACCTCAGCAACTTAGTGAGGTCGTAAGCAACTCAGTGAGACCTTGTCTCTAAATGAAATACAAAATAGGGCTGGGGATGTGGCTCAGTGGTCAAGTGCTACTGAGTTCAATCCCTGGTACCAAAAAAACCAAAATGAAGACAAAGTCTGTGTTACATGAATGTGCACTGAAATGATAGTATCAAAAAAATTAGGAAATGTTATTTTCACACTCTACGCTTATTAGCATTTTAGGTATTACAGAATTGCTACCATCAATTAATTGAAAGTATGTCACTGACCTCTTCTTTAAATAAAATCAATATATTTTATTTACTCATCTGTTTAAATGGTAATGCTTGCAGAGTACCTCATCCGTGCAGGCACTGTGCTGGCTAGGTATTGGGGCACAATGTCAAACAAGGCACATGGTCTGTCTGCTTTCCTGTGGCTGGCCTGTCATGGGACATACCATGAGTGTTTCAGAAAACCCCTACAAGTCCCAAAAAGATGTAACTATGATTTTCAGAGACTTTGCATTTAGCGAAAAAAGACAATGAAGACTTTAAGAAAAAAATGATTCCAAGATCACTTTTTATAAAATATGCAGGGGAGAAAGAGAAACAGCCAAAGGGAGGTGGGACGGGGCATAGCAGGGCAGGGCAGGGCCAGAAAGGAAGAGGCCAAGGTGAAATTCAGGGGGCAGAATGACTTCTCAGAGTTGTTTTTTCAGCTGACTGCCAAAGGCGGCAGTTAACAGTGTTCAGGGGACATACTATAAGTCTCAGGGCTTGCCCTCAAAATGAGTAGCTTCTCCATAACATGAGCAGCTGGAAAGAAGTAAGACTCACTCAGAAAGCAGTGAGTGACCTTGGGTTTCCCAGCTCCTGCTATGCTTGGGAAGCTAGTGAATGGGCAAACTGCAGCTACCTGAACCATTTCAACTTACATCTCCTTTGAATTTAAACTAAATTATATGATTAATTAAGTAGTTCTATATGACACAACTATGTATGGTTATTTGTATTTAAGTTAAGAACACTGAGCCAATTCAGGAAGAAACAAACAGCTTTTACCCATTCAAAATAAAAAATCATTTTCTACACATTCCTAAAGTGATTGTCCCCAGCAGAAATGGAAAAATGTTCTCTTCTCTGCTTAAGTCATCTGAGTAGCTATGGGTTGATCTATGAAGACTCATGATATACTTTGGCAATCTGCAGACATTTGTACTTAAACTGAGAACCTGGATTTATTTTTGTATATCCTTTTTCCAGTGTACTAAAAATACCCTCATGGTGGTACATATCTGTAATCCCAGCTACTCTAGAGGCTGAAGGAGGAGGACTGTAAATTCGAGGCCAGCCTAGGCAACTTAGCAAAGTTAAAAAAATAAAAAGGGTTGGGGACATAGTTCAGTGGAAGAGTGCCCCTTGGTTTCAATCCCCAGTATTGAAAGGAGGAGGAAAAAACTCACCCTTAAGATATGTCCCTTATACAGACCCCACCCTTCTTAGAGACTAGTCTACTGCTGGTGCACCCCCAAATGGCCAACACATGGCAGGGGCTGTGGGTCAGCCTGGGGCCTCTTCTCCACTAGATCAAGGTGATGGGTTAGATCTCATGATAAGAACACAAGAAACCCTGAAGGGAACATCTTTTTTGCCTCCCAGGTTATATCTCTTTTCCTCATACTCACTATCTTTCAATACATTAAATAATTTTTGACTTTTCACTTATAGAAATGCTGCATGTATTTAGTCTGGACTTTTTATAAAAATTACTCATCATTAGAACAAAGCAAGTGCATCTTTAATCTGCATTTTCCTTGATTTCAAACTGCTCAGGTTATTGAAAACTAACTTTGAAGCTGAACCTGGGGGAGCACTTGCCTAGCATGAACAACGCCCTGGGTTCCATCCCAATACCAACCCCATCCCCTGAAAAAAAAAAAAAAAAAGGCTTTGGCTTTAATTAACTTGCATAACTTGCAGGTTCCAGGTTGCTGCAGCAAGGACTCTGAAGAAGATAGACACCCGATCATTATAGTGCAAAACTAATGGCTATAGCTGTGGTTGAATAAAACTTTACTTTTAATAATATGCATTTACCAACCCCCGATTTAAGTCAGTCTAAGCCCATGGTGCTTCCTGGTCTCCCTACTCACTATGGGGACCAGCAGGAGACACAAGAATGAAGAGGATGTATATCTACAGACAGGGTTCATACTGAGACACAAAACAAGCTATCCCAATACACCCCACAGAAAGTCAGAAACGCCACAGCACTCACCACCACCACCACCCAGTTTTGTTTACTTGACTGTCTGTGTGAAGCACTGGACCAGGAATGCTAGAGGTAAATGACAATTCCTATTAACTAGAACTCTATCCATTATACAGTATCTGAAGGCTCTGAATAAGGAAGAAAGCCCATTCTGGGAATCCTAAAGCTGTGGTCCCCTGTATTGATAAGCATTGACATACTCAACAATGGCATCTCGATCCGCTATGTCCCCAAGCACCATGCGCTGAATGATACTGTTGTGCTCCTCTTCAGAGAGATTTTTGTATGACACAAGGGGTATGTTATACTTTGTGGCTGGTGAAGGGTCCACTCCCTGAAGCCATGGATGGTTTTCGATTTCTTCTAGAGAGGCCCTCCTCTTGGGATCTCTTTGTAGCATCCGTGTGATTAAGCTGGAAAGGAAGGTACATCCATTGTTAAAGCACACTGCTTGCAAGATTAAGGTGGCAAATTATTTTATTAATAATAATTATTTCCTATACCCCCACCATAAATTTAATTAGGTCCCTAGTGGTAGAAGGGGCAAAGATGGGAATAGCGAGAATTTAGTGTCATTATATTTGTAAAATAAAAAATCATGACCTCCAGATATAATGATAAGTAAGCCAAACACACAAATATAGTTTCTCTACCATCTAATGCTAGATACCAAAATCTGCTCCTGAATTAACAGGCTTAATGAAATATCAGAACCAGACACAATGATCATCAATGACAAACAAAATAGAGTACACTAACCAACTTCTTTCTCAGGAAGAATGAATGACCCTCTTGATGAAAACAACTAAATACCATGGAATGTATTTTTAGAAATATATTTTGTTAGCTGGGTGTGGTGGTGCACACTTGTAATCCCAGCAGCTCAGGATGTATTGGGGTTGTATTGGGATAGCTGAGGCAGGAGGATCGCGAGTTCAAAGCCAGCCTCAGCAAAAGTGAGGCACTAAGCAACTTGGTGAAACCCTAAGTTGAATCCCTGGTAGCTACGTACCCCCCCCACCACCAAAAAAAGAAAGAAATATATCTTGTTTAAAGCATTTTGTTAGTAAGAAAACAAACAAACAAAACCAAGAAATACTTAGCAACTAAAAACAGAATGAAAGGAGGACCTTTAGGAGATGAATGCCAAAGCTAGTTTTTGCCTGTTCCTGCCTAGGTTCTGAAGGCTACGTTGGGTGCATGTAACAGAACGTGTAGGGACTACTAATGATGGTATAAGAGCCCTTGCAAAGAGCTAGGACCAAACCTCAGTATAAGAGTGAATGAGGGGCTGGGGATGTGGCTCAAGCAGTAGCGCGCTCGCCTGGCATGCGAGCGGCCCGGGTTCGATCCTCAGCACCACATACAAACAGAGATGTTGTGTCCGACGAAAACTAAAGGAAATAAATATTAAAAAATTCTCTCTCTCTTAAAAAAAAAGAGTGAATGAGAAGGAAATCCACTGTTCAGAAGAGGTTAAGAAGAAAACTTGCCTGCCTCAATATTGACTATGGAAGAAGGGTGGGTGAGAATTCCTTCTAAGAACTTGTAACTGTAAGCTTAACTGGTCTTCACACAAATCCGTGAATCAAACTAATGATATCAGCTAGAGAAGTAAATACACAAATCCTTACCATTGGAATAGAAATTAAAACCAAGCCTCAGAATTCCCCAAATATTACAAAGAGCAACACAGTCAGAAAACACAAAGGACGCAAGACACCAGTAACAAGACCCAAGAAATACAGAGCAAAATCAGAATGGAAATGCTTCAAATACAGAAATATCAGACACAGAACATAACTGAGTTAAATATGTTTAAGAGAAGCTTGAAAATATGACCAGGCAAAAATAGACCATACAAAATTATACTATGCAGTCTTGGGAAAACAAACAAACAAAAAACCTAAATAAGGCTTCTAAAGGTAAAAAATAAAAATAATCATTGTAACCTTAAAAAAATCATATCAAATTTTTCAAACTACTTATAAAGAGAATTAATGAACTGAAATACAAGGTCTAAGAAAATGATAGGAGTATAAGAGAGGAACAGATAAGGAGGACAGAGTGAAAATATCTAACATATATCTAATCAGAGTTCTAGAAGGAAATGAGAAAATGGAAAAGAAACTGCATTTGAGAAGATACTAGCTAAGAATTTTCCAAATTTACATAAGGACACAAGTCATGAACCAGGAAGCCCAACATATCCTAAACACAATAAGTAGAAGATCTGAAAACAGTCTGAAAGGAAAGACAAAACACATACACAGAGACAACAGTAAGATAACTGACTTTTCAACAAGAACAATGGATGTCAGAAAATACAAGAACATATTCAGTGAGCTGAGTAAATTGGTGAGAGGAATATGTGAATAAAATTATGAGACATACTATGTAGATCCTAAAATAGTGTGCTGATTGATCTCTTCTGAACTAACTATTCTCTGGAACTTAAAACAACTACAACAATTCCAATTGGTCTTGCTTTTTGTGGCTGCAGAAAAACACTGCTTTCATGGCAAGTCTTCACTTTGATTGAAGTGAAGTAACTGCCACTTCTGTAGACTAAAGAGACATATAATGGATTTCTTGAAAATAAACATTTAAGAAATATATGAGTACATTTTGTAATCTTTTATATTGGATTTCAAATCAAATTCTGGAGCTAACCCTCCCCCTAAAAAGTCTCAACAAAAGAAAAAAATATGATCAAAAATTTAAATAAACCTAGATACTGCAGCCATCTCATAATTTCTTGACATGTTAATGGCATTAGATAAAATTCCTTGTTGTAACATTAGTTCTTAATATTTCCACATACTTTTTTTTTTTTTACTTACTCTTTACATTCTTTAGACACATGGGATGGTACTGTGTATTTGCAATCCATGATCATTGTCAATGTTTCACTGTCATTGGCCTCTTGAAATGGTGGTTGCCCACATACCAACATGAAAAGGATCACTCCCAGACTCCATATATCTACAAATCAAAAACATATTTTTAAATATTGGACTAGTTAGAAAACCAAAAACACTAAGAAGAGTAAAAGTAGACTAACAATATTATTTCATTTTGAGCAGTCAAAAGCATTTATATCTCAAAGTAAAAATAACTAGGAAAGAAAACTTAAGCCTAAATAGGGCCAGGAAGGTATGTATCTTCTTCACTGAATTCTTTTAAGGTCCTAATCAAGTGCCAGTACATAGTGAATGGTCAATAAATGTTCAATGAAGAGATGAATTAATTTTTGTTACTAACAAGAATATCTACTGGGAAATACCTATCTAGCTTTTAGATCAAAGGACAAATACACTGCCTTTTCCCTTTACAATGTATGCCAGAGCTAAAACTAAGACATTAGTATCTGAAACCTGAAAAGGATTTTACCTAAGGTCACATTATCTCAATTGTTCTTTTTTTTCTTTTAATTTTTTATTGTTGGTTGTTCAAAACATTACATAGTTCTTGATATATCATATTTCACACTTTGATTCAAGAGGGTTATGAGCTCCCATTTTTACCCCATATACAGATTGCAGAATCACATCAGTTACACATCCATTGATTTACATATTGCCATACTAGTGTCTGTTGTGTTCTGCTGCCTTTCCTATCCTCTACTATCCCCCTCCCCTCCCCTCCCCTCTTCTCTCTCTGCCCCCTCTACTGACATTCATTTGTCCCCCTTGTATTATTTGTCCCTTTCCCCTCACTTCCTCTTGTATGTACTTTTGTATAACTCTGAGGGTCTCCTTCCATTTCCATGCAATTTCCCTTCTCTCTCCCTTTCCCTCCCACCTCTCATCCCTGTTTAATGTTAATCTTCTTCTCATGTTCTTCGACCCTACTCTGTTCTTAGTTACTCTCCTTATATCAAAGAAGACATTTGGCATTTGTTTTTTAGGGACTGGCTAGCTTCACTTAGCATAATCTGCTCTAATGCCATCCATTTCCCTGTAAATTCTATGATTTTGTCATTTTTTAATGCAGAGTAATACTCCATTGTGTATAAATGCCACATTTTTTTTATCCATTCATCTATTGAAGGGCATCTAGGTTGGTTCCACAGTCTTGCTATTGTGAATTGTGCTGCTATGAACATCGATGCAGCAGTGTCCCTGTAGCATGCTCTTTTTAGGTCTTTAGGGAATAGACCGAGAAGGGGAATAGCTGGGTCAAATGGTGGCTCCATTCCCAGCTTTCCAAGAAATCTCCATACTGCTTTCCAAATTGGCTGCACCAATCTGCAGTCCCACCAGCAATGTACAAGTGTACCCTTTTCCCCACATCCTCGCCAGCACTTGTTGTTGTTTGACTTCATAATGGCTGCCAATCTTACTGGAGTGAGATGGTATCTTAGGGTGGTTTTGATTTGCATTTCTCTGACTGCTAGAGATGGTGAGCATTTTTTCATGTACTTGTTGATTGACTGTATGTCCTCCTCTGAGAAGTGTCTGTTCAGGTCCTTGGCCCATTTGTTGATTGGGTTGTTTGTTCTCTTATTGTCTAATTTTTTGAGTTCTTTGTATACTCTGGATATTAGGGCTCTATCTGAAGTGTGAGGAGTAAAGATTTGTTCCCAGGATGTAGGCTCCCTATTTACCTCTCTTATTGTTTCTTTTGCTGAGAAAAAACTTTTTAGTTTGAGTAAGTCCCATTTGTTGATTCTAGTTATTAACTTTTGTGCTATGGGTGTCCTATTGAGGAATTTGGAGCCTGACCTCACAGTATGTAGATCGTAGCCAACTTTTTCTTCTATCAGACGGCGTGTCTCTGATTTGATATCAAGCTCCTTGATCCATTTTGAATTCACTTTTGTGCATGGCGAGAGAAAGGGATTCAGTTTCATTTTGTTGCATATGGATTTCCAGTTTTCCCAGCACCATTTGTTGAAGATGCTATCCTTCCTCCATTGCATGCTTTTAGCCCCTTTATCAAATGTAAGATAGTTGTAGTTTTGTGGATTGGTTTCTGTGTCCTCTATTCTGTACCATTGGTCCACCCGCCTGTTTTGGTACCAGTACCATGCTGTTTTTGTTACTATTGCTCTGTAGTATAGTTTGAAGTCTGGTATCGCTAGACCGCCTGATTCACACTTCTTGCTTAGCATTGTTTTTGCTATTCTGGGTCTTTTATTTTTCCATATGAATTTCATGATTGCTTTCTCTATTTCTACAAGAAATGCCATTGGGATTTTGATTGGCATTGCATTAAACCTATAGAGAACTTTTGGTAATATCGCCATTTTGATGATGTTAGTTCTGCCTATCCATGAACAGGGTATATTTTTCCATCTTCTAAGATCTTCTTCTATTTCTCTCTTTAGGGTTCTGTAGTTTTCATTGTATAAGTCTTTCACCTCTTTTGTTAGGTTGATTCCCAAGTATTTTTTTTTTTGAAGATATTGTGAATGGAGTGGTTGTCCTCATTTCCATTTCAGAGGATTTGTCGCTGATATACAGGAATGCCTTTGATTTATGCGTGTTGATTTTATATCCTGCCACTTTGCTGAATTCATTTATTAGCTCTAATAGTTTCTTTGTAGACCCTTTTGGGTCTGCTAGGTATAGAATCATGTCATCTGCAAGTAGTGATAATTTAAGTTCTTCTTTTCCTATTTTTATGCCTTTAATTTCTTTCGTCTGTCTAATTTCTCTGGCCAGTGTTTCGAGAACTATGTTGAACAGAAGTGGTGAGAGAGGGCATCCCTGTCTTGTTCCAGATTTTAGAGGGAATGGCTTCAATTTTTCTCCATTCAGAATGATGCTAGCCTGAGGCTTAGCATAGATTGCTTTTACAATATTGAGGTATGTTCCTGTTATCCCTAGTTTTTCTAGAGTTTTACCTCAATCCTAGTGAAGTAATTAAGTCATTCAACTCATCTTCACTTTATGGAGATTAAAGCTCAGAGACAAGCAAAATATGGCTGTTGAGGAGGAAAGACTGTGTCACTAGATGGCAGAACTAGGACCCAAGGTTTAAGCAACCAAAAGGCACACTTCAGCTTAACAACAGTGGGAGCCACTCAATACAGCCACTCAATGAAACTATTAAAACACTAGAAAATGAAGTTTCCCATCATTGAAAATATTCAGCTAAGGCTGGGCAAACTTCTAGTAGTCAGCATAAGGATTCCTACTGCAATGAGAAGGCTGGACTAGCTGATGTTGGAGGACCCTCCCCAAACAAGCATTAGGGTGATACCTACAACAAATCACTTCCTACCTCTGGCCATTAAAAAGAAACAAACCTATCAAAGAGATAGAAAAAAAATGTGTATTTTTTTAGATGAAAATGTATGTTTTTTTTGATAGAAAGGATTTAGGAAGGAGTTCACAAATTCATTCATTCCAGAAAATAAAATATAGACACAATAATATAAACATCCACATAACAAAAAAAGAATCCAAGATTTCTAGAAAGGCTTAAAAGAGAATCGAGGGGCAGGACACATGACCTTTGTCATCACATTTGTTAACACTTAACTACTGTTTACAAGTAAGTGAAAACACTCAAAATAATGTAGGCTCCCTACTAAGTGCACTAAAATTTATTAATAAAATATCTACCTTGGTTCAAACTGAACAAAGAAGGTAACAAAGGCAGGAACCAAAAAGTTATACACAATCTGATATTTTAAATATACAATAAATTTTAGTAATGATGCTCTAATGGATATTAGTGAAAGAGATGAAAAAAATATTTTAAAATTAAAACATTAATATAAATGAGGATGAAAGAGACCTATGGATCTCTCAGTCCAAACTCTTGGCTCTATAGGGTTCCTAGGAAGTCTGTGTGGCACTGCTAGTAGGATGCATGAATTATCTGACCTACTGTCTCAGGGCAGCAAGCTGGCTCAGGAGTCTACCCCACTCACCGACTGTCATTTCTCAGTCTTAACCTTGGAATTCAGAGGAACATACCCTTTCAAAATCAAACAATCTGAATAATGACAATTGGTCACAGTTATTCTTTTAATAACCAGTGAAAACCCAATTCTAATAGAACCTTATTGAGATACTTAAAGGAAATTTTGTTGCTGTTGCACTTAAACTCTTTTTGTACAACTTGAACCTGCTATTTGTGGTACCTGCCCCAAATCCCAAGCCACCACTGTGAACAAATGGCAATTATAATTATTTTCCTTTATTGCACGCTGTCCCTCATTTTACAAAACAATTATGTTCTAGAAATTGACTATAAAGTAACTCTTATCTTTCCACTGATGATCCATTTCACAGAACGGAAATTTATCAAGTTTTTGTTTACAATATATAAACTTTGCTATCTCTCCCCCTTCCATCAAAGAAAGGACTTTAAATGATATTATAACAAAAATGCAAAAACATTAAAACCTGGGCAGTTAAAATGAAAACTCTTCTTTCTTCTATTGTTCAAATGCCAAAAACCTTTAATGCTACTTCTATCATCAGACCTAACCACTAATACATAGTATTTGATATATAATAAATCCATCTTTCCATAAAAATCCTACAAAACAACAACTTATATGAGTTTATTTATATTATTTCCTCTACCATCTCATACTATAACTGTGGATAAATGAGTCTTATTCTTTACTTTTTATGATAAACTGGAGTTGACATCTGAAGTTGTAATTATACAAAACTGATGTTGTAAAAATATAATGAATAATGTAACTATCAACTAGCAATTACACAAAATCCTTATTTGATTTAAGAAAACTTTTTCTGTTAAATTTTAACCTAACAAGCAACAAAAATTCCAACAATTTAGAAATATTCTCTTTGCTCAAGAAAATTAACACCCACTGCTGGTTATAAAGCGATACATAATTAGAAGAGCGTAAAGAAAAGCAAAAAAGCGCGCGCGCGCACACACACACACACACACACACAATTTCCACTGTTTCCCATTAAAGTTCAAATAATTTTTGAACATGGAAATGCTTAAAAGTTGAGAAATTTAGAAATAAAATTCTATATCAAATTCTTTAATACGTTGCTAGATAACATAATTTGACGCACTTAAGGTAGAAAAAGAGTATAACAAAAGAGGACAAAGACTTAGAATGGGCATATGACTTCCTCACTGAGCATGATTATTCAGAAAAAAAAACCAAAACCCTGTATATATTACTGGACATATATAGACTTTTTTGTCACTATCCTTTAAATAATTCAGTATAAGAACTATTTACACAGCAATTTTCTTGTATTAGAAATGATTAGTAATCTACAGATGATTTAAAGCATACAAAGAGGATGTGCACCTTATATGCAAATCAAACACCATCTACATAAAGGAACTGAGCATCCTTGGACTTGGTATGAAGGGTCCCCTGGAACCAATTCTCTGTGTATACGGAGGGATAAGTACATTTATTTTCTATACTTACTTCTCTTTCTTTCTCTCTCTTTTTTTTGGGGGGGGTGTATTAGAATGATTTTACTTTTTTCATCCCAAAGGACAAAGGAAAAAGATAAAAACAGGTCACTAAACAAACACAGTAATATGATATTAATCAAATTATTTAAAGAATGTATCCCTATCTTTAATATAGGAATACTAATAGTAATCTACTTCCTCATCAAGCTGCGATGGGTATTAAGATAGAATCTAAGCTAAGTATTCTACACAGAGAAAAGATTCAGAGGTAGCTATGTCTGTCCCATCCTTATTCCCAGGCACAGAGATGAAAGAGATACCTTTGCTCTTATAAGACTTTACTGAGGGAAACAGACAACAAAAGCAAATTTAAGAAGACACAAAGCCAAAATGGGGACGAAAACTAAAGAAGACAGGAGGCAGAGACAGGGAAAGGCTTCTTTAAGAGTGTGGGTCCCCAGGACTAGCCATTTGGTTACAGGCCACTAAGAATACCATCAGGAAAGCCTATCTGTTACATTCCCCCATAATAGGAGAGGGAGGTGGTACTTGCCTTAATAAAATTCACTTTAGTGGATATTTTAGACTATCTCTTCCTTACAAAGCTTACTAATAAAACTACAAATTCCCAAGGTGTAGATGATAGCCTCAGGTTAAAATGCTAGACTGCAAGGGCCCATCAAAACTATAAATGGGTGTTGGGGTGGGGGCCTAGAACATGGATTGGGGCCTTTATTTTCATTTTCAAAGAATGTTGGTGGAATTTTCTATACATAGGTTAACTAACATCAGTCATCTGAACAATCTAACTTAATGTTGATATCATTATCTGGAATACATATTTTGATTTCAGACCCAGCTATAGATATACACTTGTGCTGAATAAAGATGAAAAAAAATATCACATAAGCATAAGTGGTTTGGTTAAAAAAATCTTGCAACTCATGGAAATGTGGGAAGGAGTGGAAAGATAATGAAGTCTTTGACAGTACTAAGGATTTTGCTGATCTCCACCTAGCTGGAATTAAGATCACAAAATGAGTGAAGTCTCATCTGCAAATACTTGGAAGATTTATTTATCACAATACAATTATATTATGCTATTTCTAGGGTTGGGGTGTAGTTTATACTAAAAAGTTCATTTTAAGCAGGCTAAAAAAAAGATCAAAATGAAAACAAAACAAAAAGGACATGCTAATCATTTATTTGAGAAAAAGTAAATGAAGGGGGTATCATGACTCCTGAGAGAGTATCTTAAAAAAAAATTTCTAAAGTGAATTATTTACACAGAAAAAGCAGAGGGATTCGAAAGCACTAAAAATGGGAAGACAGAAGAAAGGTTTTAAGTAGAAACCTTTTTTTTCTTCTAGATTTATCAGTATAGCCACAAGTCGTGAACCAATACAGATGAAACAAGGGCACCTTTTACATTCAACACCACTTATTAGCTGCTAAGATTTATGCAATCATTTTTCACTTCCAACTGTGTTCACTAGCAACTGTCATATGACCCAATACTAAAGTAAAAGGCAGTGCTTTCTTAGAACAGCAAATACTATGTCAGAAGTATATAGGTTCCAAGAGCCTAAAAGAAAAGCTAGGACTTTTATTTTCTTGTGTTGATATTCAGAAACCTAATCACCCAGGTTTTATCAATCTGATTTTCTACTTACACAGTAAGAGCTACTGATCTGCATCCAAAATCACCCAGAGCTCTGATTACTAAAGGTTCTTTCTTGCTCCAAACAAGAGCAGCTTTTAGCCCTAAGGAACATGACCAGAGAGCATTCTGAAAATGAACAAAGTGTTAAGAGTGAAGCAGAAGAGAAATGAAGAATTTGAATAAGTCTTTTAAACATGCTTTAGGATATCCTTGTTATCCTGGGTCCATCAATACTCTAATTAGAAGCAAGTTTTTTATTATTTAACAGAGAAACATTCTTTCCCTTTACGACAAAAGAAATGGGAATGAATGCCATAATCCCAAACCTACTTTAAAACACTCCTTTTAGATTCATCAAAATGTCCCTTGGTGACTTCCAAAATCAATGCTGCTCAAACTAAGCTTATCCACTTTGCCCCAAGTGGTATGTTCCCATCTGTGCTCTAGTTTGGTCAATGGTACTTTCACACACCCAATCTAAATTTAGGAGACATCAAAGATCACTCATTCATAGGTCTTGTGGCTTCCAAGTCAAGGAGATACTGTCAATTCTACCATATGCTGAAAATCCTCAAAGGCTTCCACCAGTGGTCCTCATCTTCCCTGAGGTCGCCTCATACTGCCCACCAACCTAGAGAACAGAGCCAACTAATATTTTCAGCATCATCACAATGAGCTATTATTACAGGTTTTCTTGTATTTTCCTCCACTGCCCTGAGATCCTTGAATGTAGAAAATGTCCCCTGCACCTAGCTAGAGCCTGCTCAATAGAAGTCTAATGAATGGAATGAACTCAAAACTAAAGAGAAAGCAGTTTTGCAAATATTGTTTGGGTGGGGTCCCCCACAGGGCAGCTGAAGCAGAGTTTTAGGGTACAGGGGCAGGTAGTGGTTATTTCTATCCTGCAAAAAATAAAACTATGAGGGAAAGGAGACTAAGAAATGCTCAGAGCAGACTGGAGAGGGTAATCATTGAAGACAAGCTGCAGTTTGTTTTAGTTAGCTATTTTAGGACTTGTACAAACTTGTTTTTTCAAGTCAAGGAAAACAGAGAAAAGTTCAAGAAGTCAAAGGGTTATCAATCATACACTGTGGGACTGTGCATGTTCACACAAATCCAAACCAGATGAGCAGCAGACACCCTTCCAACTCAGCATAGCTTCATAAATCACTTTACAAACCTAATTTTTGTAACAGTCAGGATGTGAACTTTACAAATGCAGAGGGAAAGATAAGCCAGGCTAAAACATCCTCACTGGGTGATCTCGTTCAGCATGGCCTAATGAAAGCATGCATGCTTGGGGAAAGCCTTCAGAGGGACCTGAGTTCAAATTCTGTAATCAAGCCAGCCACGATGGCGCACACCTGTGATCCCAGCAGCTCAGGAGGCTGAGGCAGGAGGATCATGAGTTCAAAGCCAGCCTCAGCAAAAGCAAGGCATTAAGCAACTCAGTGAGACCCTTTCTCTAAATAAAATACAAAATAGGGCTGGGGATATGACTCAGTGGATGGGTGCCCCTGAGTTCAATTCCCAGTACAAAAAAAAAAAAAAAATCTGTAATCATTGATTAGTTGTGTATTCTTGGTAAGTAACCCAGCTTCCATATGCCTTAGTTCGCTCTTCTGTAAAACAACATAACATGTACAACTGCAGAGCCTCCAGGGACCAATAGGTACAGGAGCAGGACCAACAGGGAAAATAAAGAGGGCTTTAAACTTTGTACTCAATATATTTCTGTTATTTGAATTACAATAATACTCATTTATATATACATAAAAAGTAATTAAAAATTATCTGTGTTTAACAGAACATTATGATATGATATTTTTAAGGGAGTAAGTGGAAACTTCTTTAGAGGAATCAAAGTGATAGAAAAATGCACAGACAGATTCTCCACCCCCAGAGATAGTAATTCTGAGTCTGTGATCTGGGTAACTTGATTCTGCAAGGCTCCTTTCAGAAATTCATAGACCAATTTCTTTATAGCATGAATAGCTACAGTCAGAATTATTTAACTTTTAAAATTTAGCATGAATAATTGCTTTAAGAGTTAAGAAAATTTAAAACTCAAATATTAAAGTCACTAATGTATAAAATGTGATAAAAGAAAAAAAAAAGGATAGGGTAATAAGAGTCCACAGAGTATGTAATAAAACGGATAAACCACAACGACTGACAATTTTTCGTGCTATCTTGGTACTGCAGTGTCTAGGGAGTAAATCTTGTGTTCATGAAGCCAGGGAAGGTGTCATCCATCACCCTCTAGTTCTATTTCCCTGCTCAGTCCAGATTTGTGTGCTCTTAAGGTGAAGGTGACACTAAAGCCAGAGCCACCACATGGGCAGCCACCATGGGCACATTCCCAGACAAAGCCAGTCTGGATGTTCTGGCTGCCTTGAAATTTCCACCCAACCAGAACAACCCCTGGAGGTAGTTCTTAATACCTCAATGAAGAATTAGTTACAAATTCATACCTTTCCCAAATTAGACCTTTTTAAGAATACTCTCTGAAATCTAGGTATCTCCTTTTATAAGCTCAAGGGGAAAAATCTTTAACATTCCCCCCCCCAATTCTACTGTAACACTCATCACAGAATCTATAATGTTCATATATTAGAAGTGTTTTTAAAATGTGGAAATAAGGACCATGAGCATGGCAACATACAGTACTTTCTTATGAGGAGTTTCCCTGTTTTTATCATTCGGAAGTTGAGGGACTCAAGAGTGGCATTACTGGTGACATACAGTGACTAAATGTAGTTTTGAGCAGTGATTTCATATTTCCCAACAGGATTAAGACAAATACAATGCAATTTTATGAGTCTAACTTTGAACTACAGAGCAGAAATGTTTAAATTTAGTATAAATTTAGACCAATTCTGAATTGTCAGTCAAGTGCAACTAATGTAATATACGGTTAGCACTTTATAAATCTGAAATCTGCACTCAGTACTTTTGTTTTATAACTAGTAGAGTATTTTGATGTTTTCTTAAATTGAGTTTAAAACACCAAGTCTGCTACATAAGATGAAGATGTGCAAACATAAGAATGGACAAGCCACGGCTGGGAGTGTGGCTCGGTGGTGGAGCGCCCGCCTAGCATGTGTAAGGCTCTGGGTTCGATCTTTAGCACCACATGAAAATAAATGAATAAAGAAAGATATTGCATCCAACTATAACTAAAAAATAAATTTTAAAAAAAGAATGGACAAGCCATTAAAATATCAGTTAACAGAAATCATTTGTATAAGGCAACCTCTGCTAAGATTAGGTTCTTTGAAGGGCACAAAATGTTTAACCAAACAAAGTTTTCTGGGTGTTGGGGATACAAAGTAAAATGAGTATGTCCTTTAACAACAGAGCACTACCCTAGACTCCTTAAAATGTTTACATTTTGGGGGAAACTTTTTAACATCCTCATTTGAGTATAAAGAGAAACAAATTTTAAAATAATAAATCTGACTTAAGAAGATTCAAAATTCAAATATTAGTTATTGAAATGTTTGTTTTGGTCAGATCTCCAACTATTATAACTTAATTAGACACACGGTTCAAAAACACATATTTTCCTATATTTAAAAAAATCAGTATGCCTTTCTAGGAATTACAATAAACACACAACCTGGTTATAACTTCCAGATTGTTCCTTCATACTAAAACTTAAGCTAGAAAGTTCTCTCAAATATAACTACTCCTGTTACTAAAATTAATATTTACTTTTTTCAGATTATGAAAGCACATTTAATGCCAGTAGAATTCCATCCATTGGCAGCCTGTGGGAGGGCCCCACACTCACAACATGGATAATCCTTAATATTAGCCTACTATATATGTGAAGACATAAAGACTTATTTTAATTTATACTACCCTGATAATTTTTTACAAAGTTAAGGTATAACTCACATATACTAAAACATGCCATTTTTAGTGTGCATTTCTGCAAGTTCTAACAAATGAATTCATGAAAGTACCCTCACAATCAAGACATAAAACAGTTATATCACCCCCAAAAGTTCATTTTGCCTCCATGTAGTCAGACTCTGTCCCTAGTGCAGGTCCTGACAACCATGGGTGTATTTTATGTCCCTTTAAGTTTTGCTTTCAAATGGAGTCATACAGTACATACTTCACCATCTGGTTTTTTCCACTAGAGCATTTGAGACACATCCCTGTTGTTACATGCATCAATAGTTTTTGTTATTACTGAGTGGTATTCCATTGCACAGATGATATTCTACTTATCTCAGTTCAGGTCAATTATGAATAAAGCCACTAAAAGCATTCATGTACAGGTTTTTATACTAAAAGATTTTCATTTCTCTTAGGAAATTACCTAGGAGTGGGTTCGCTGGATAAGTGTTTGCTTATCTTTATAAGAAGGTGACAAATTACTTTTCAAAGAGGCTGTATAATTTTACATTCCTAACAGAAACATGAGTTACACTTGCTCCATTCAGGACTTCATCATTTTTGGTATTGTCAGTTTTTAAACTTTTAGCCATGCTAATGGGTATGGTTTTAATTTGCATTTCTTAATAACTAATGGTGCTTATTTGCCATTTTATATCTTTGATGAATTGTCCGTAATAATTTCTAGCATTTTCAAACTGGGTTACTTTTAATTTGTTACTGAGTTTTCAGAGTTTTTTTTTTTAATATATTCTGAAAACAAGTTCTTTGTCAGTTATGTGATTTGCAAGTATTTTCTCCCAGTCTTTTTAATAGTATCTTCCAAGGAACAGAAATAAATCCAAATGATTTTTTAGAAAGTCATACTGAACATACCAAACACACCAAACACCTACAGGTTATTAGACCTGTTTGATTTTAAAAAAATAAAAAGAATACTGCGCAGCCCAAGGACTTGATGGTCCTTTTGGAAACACCCTGGTTTATACACATTACTTGAATTTTCCATTACAATCTCCTACCCAAGTAACAGCTAGGAAATTTAAAATACAATAAGAAAAATGAAAGAGCTAAAATATAAAACAAAAATGAGAGTCAAGTACTCAAAGGCACAAAAGGACATTATTCTATATATACTGTATGCTCCAAAGCTTACTTCAAAACTACTTGTGCTCATTTTTTTCTTTTTTTTTTTTGTCAAGTAGTTGTGGGCCCATTTTTCACTCACCCATATAAACTCAGAAGACCAGATCCAAAAAGGGGGTTCACAGTAGTCAATAAATACCTGTGGAACTAAAGTAAAATGTGTTTGTCTGCATCTCTCTGAAGATAGTTTTCATTAGATTCTCTTAAGAGCCTAGAAATCACTGAATATACATATGGAAAGGCCAGGGAAATGAGTTACCAAGAAGAGCAACAACTACACTTTGTAAAATAATTTCAAAGAATGTAAATTTTCATTTCTTTAGTTCATCTTGGTAATTTTTATTTGCTAAACACACACTAAGTTTGTCATGTTTACTAGGCAACGAGACAGATAAAACAGAAACACACAGTCCCCTCTCTCAAGGACCTTACTATTGAGCAAGGGCGACAAGTGAGCCATCTGGAGTGAGGTAGGATTGGCAAGGCCCCATCCAATTCCAAAGAGAAAGGGCGATCAGGGCATGTGTGCTCAAACATCATGCTCTTTTTTTAGCCATCCACAATCCCTCCTTTTTTTTTTTTTAACCCAACAAACTAGTGTGCCTACAGTTGTGCGTTGCTATGTCCCAGGCACTAGGATTTAGATCTGTTGACAATGAGTGTGCCTGACTGTACCAAGTCTTATATATTTTCCTATTCATCAGACGTGGTGACACAAATGCTGAGGTCCTATAATTTTTGCCTTGAGTTTCAGAATTCAAAATATTTCTAAATTAAAATTTTTAAAATTTAGGCACTGTTTTACACTATACTGGATGTAATTTTTAAATATATACTTTTAAGGTTAATAAATAAATTAAAAATGGATGATCAATGCTTTCCAAAGGTAAAATAAATTATATTCCAAAAATTATACAGAAAGATGAGAATAAGGAAAGATAGTGAAGGCACATGTTTAGAATCAGAGAAACACCAACTCCACACCTACTCTTTCTCTACCAAAGTCAATGTTAACATGTGAGAACCTGACTGACATATGCTTACAGCCCTCAAAGAAAACAAGTACTGTATGTTGCCAATGACTATGGAGATGTTTCTCAAGCATCCATTCCTGGAGTCATGTCCATCTGAGGATCATACCTGTAACTTCCTGATGGTCTCCCAAGAACTATCAGTAACTAGTCTTGCCAGGCCAAGAGCACATTCAAGCACAGCAGCCCGCATGGTACAGATGACCCTTTCTCCCATAATTCTTACAAACACTGAAATCATCTCACTTCAGCATCTGGAATTCAGTCTGTCCAACAAAATGTATTATGAAAAACAGGATTTCAAATTGTGTTCAAGTATTGTGTTTAAGTTTGTTCTGACCACTAATTTTCTGTTTTGCAAACTGGCCTTTCTTCTTCAAAAGAAGAAAAAAACTTCTAAAAAAAAACCCAAGTGGATTTAATATTTTCAACTCCTCAAATGACTCCTATGCAATGACCTAAAATAAATAAGTGAATTCAATTTCTGTATGGATTTCTGTAAAAATAGCAAGTGTTCTCAGTGATTTGAAAAGCTCTTCTGAAGTTCTAAGAGACTAACCAGTCATCAAATAAATACCTGGACTTTCATTTTTTTATCTAACTTTTTTTGGAAAAAGAAAAAAATCTGTACTTTAGAAGTAGTCTTTTTCTTAAATATAAATAACCTAATGTTCTAAAACTTGAATACAACTAAAAACAACATGTGAAAAAGACACATGAGCAAAGGTCCCAGGCCCTTCCTCCCAGTTTTCTCACAGCAGCCAATGTATCAGAAATTCCCCTGAGAACAAATTTCCAAAGAAGAGAACACCTCACATTCTCTTTCTCCCACACTGAGAGGCAGGAAGGAAAATGAGGCCATGGCCTAACGTTAAATATCCCTCTGGGACTGCAGCCACAGCAATCAGAAGCACAAAGCATTCTGGGATCTCTCCAAAAGAGGAAGCAGTGTAACAGTAATATCAGATGAACTGAAGACTGATTTTTGTTATGCTAAGTACTTTACATGTATTCACTCATCGAATGCCCTCAACAACCCAAAGGCAGGCACTATTATTATGTGAGATAACAAAAACAAAAAAGTGAGAGAAGAGGGGAAGAAGAACAGGTAGTGCTGGTGCCCTACACCTTTGGAGACCAGCAGATACCTCTCTGAGGGGGTGGCATGACAGCAAGAGAATCTGAGGTAACTTTGGGCTAGCTGAAAGGGCCCTTCAGCAAGACTGGGCCTGGAGTGTGACTATCAGCAAGGAGACAGTGTGGGTGGAGCAAAGGGAGCAAGGGGGAAAAGCAGTGAGAGGGGAAGTCAGAGAAGAAATGGAGAAGCAGATCTTGAGTGTTACACAAGTCACTTGTGGGGAGCGTAGTTTTAATTCTGACTGAAAGGGAAAGTCTTTAAGGAATTCCGAGCAGAAGAGGGACATGACCACCAGTCTTAAATTTTACAAGGAACAGGTAAACACATTTCCTTATGAATGAGTGGCTATCTCAAACTGCCACATCAGTTTATGTCCCCTCCACCCACTGGGACACTTACCTCCTAGGCATTGAATAATATATTTTTTCTTAAACTTTTCATTTTGAAATAATTATAGAGTCACAGGAGTTGACAAAACCCACAAATGTATTGGGAGGTCCCATGTATTTTTCACCCAGTTTCCCCCAATGATAACATTTTGTTTTAATTATAGTACAAATCAAAACCAGGAAAGTGACATTGGTACAATCTGCAGAGCTTATTTAGATTTCATCATTTTATATGCACTAGTTGCATGTGCATGTGTGTACATAGTTCCTATGCCATTTTATCCTATACAGATTTGTGCGACTACCATCAGATACAAAATTCTATCACACGATTCCTTCATGCTAGCCTTTTACAGCCATATCACCTACCACCATCACTAACCCTTGGGAACCACTAATTTATTCATCTTTACAATTTTTCTACTTCAAAAGATTTATATAAATGGAATTGTGAAGTATGTACCCTCTGAGATGAGCTTTTTATCACTCAGCATAATTCTCTTGAGATCCATTTAAGATGTGTCAATAGTTTGTTGCTTTGTATTGCTGAGTATTATTCTATGGTATGGTTCTATCTAGCATAACCATTCACCTACTGACCAACATATGGGTTGTTTCCAGCTTATGGCTATTAAAATAAAGTTTCTACAAACATCATGTATAGGTGTTTTTTAGGTGAACATAGGTATTCATTTCTCTGGAATAAACACCCAAGAATGCACCTGCAGGGCTGCATGCTACATGTATATTTAGTTTTACAAGAAACTATCATTTTCTCAATTGGTTCTATTAGTGATTCCTCTCTTGTTATTATTATTTTTTTCAAAATTATTTTAAAGCTCTCCTAGGTCCTTTCCCTTTCCATACACATTTAAGAATAATGTCTAAATCTTTGTGTCTACAAAAAACTTTGCAGGGTTTTTGACAGGAACTATGTTAAACCTATAAAATAATTTGGAAAGGCATAACATCTGCACTACATTTATCTTCCAATTGGTAAACATGGTATGTCTCTCCATTTATTTAGGTCTCTTCTTCCTTTAACATTTCATAATTTTCAGTATAAGTTTTTTTGTTAGATGTGTTTTGACACATGCATACCTAGATATTTAATTTTCTTTGACCTGACTGAAAATAATATTGTTTTAAATCTTGATCTCTGCATGTTATTCATTGTTGGTATTACAGAAATGTGACTGATTTTTCTATGATTTTGCCAAATTTACTTATTAGTTCAGAATTTTTTCCTGTAGATTTATTGAGATTTTGTATGTAGAGAACCATGTCATTTAAGTACAGTTTTCTTTCTTTTTAATCTGTATGCTTTTTTTTTTTAACTATGTCAAGAGTAGTACTTATCCATCCTTTTTTCTCTTAAAGGAAAATATTTAGCCTTTCACCATTAAGTGTGATGTTAGCAATAGGCTTTTTTGGTTGTTGTTGATGCTCTTTATGACATTGAGGGTGCTCCTCTCTAATTCCTAGTTTACTAAGAGTAGGTAAAGAGTAATTGCTGGGAGCCATTAGCCAAGTAGGTATGACAATTTCCTTGCCAGCGTACCCCATGTTGCAGTGACATTGAATGTACGTGACCTTGCTCAAGGACCAAGGCAGATTAGGGTGTTCCCGGTTTTAAGATAATCTTGTTTAGGGCGTTCCCAGTTTAGGTTCCAGGTTTAAGGTTTAAGATTATTCCTGCTGGGAATAGGGCGTATCCTGCTGCCTGAGTTCCCCTTGAGTTCTCACGGGATTCAGACAGTATATTTTGGAGATAGAAGCCCAGTGGAGGTGAATTTGGGCAGAGAACGTGGATTTGAGAGAGAACGTGGATTTCCCCAGAACGTGATTGTAGACGGCTGGTGTGAGTTCGGGAATAAAGAGTTGCTGTTTGAATCTACAAGCTGTGTGGTGGCTCGTGATTGTGTGCCCAGCCAGACTGCGGCATTTGTGCCCAGCCAGACTGTGGCATTTGGTGGCCCGTACGAGGAACTTCTGAAGCTTAGAGGTAAGTGAAATTTCTCACCCCTGAAGAAGAGCGAAAGAATGGGTGACCAATTCAAAAAACAATGTGTTATTGTTTTGATTTATTTTGTTTTTATTTCAAAATTATAGCTAGTTCTCCAAGAGGTATATCAGTAATTTCACCTGGAGATAGAATAGCACAGTTGTTAATAATACCCAGCCTACATAATAAATTTCCTAGTCATAGTGTAGAAAGAGGTTCCAGGGGATTAGGCTCCACAGGTGTAGATTGGGCTATGTTGTCTTTAAATTTAGATTCTCGCCCAATGCTAAAACTAAATATTCAAGGTCATGAGTTTAATGGGCTACTGGACACAGGAGCTGACCTTAGCATCATATCTCGTCAAGAATGGCCAAAACATTGGCCATTACAACAAGCCACTCAAACGCTTCGAGGCCTAGGAGTGGCGACTAATCCCCATAGAAGTTCTATGATATTAGATTGGAAGGATCCTGAAGGATGTGAAGGAACTATACAGCCATATGTATTGGATCATCTTCCTATAAATTTATGGGGACGAGATGTCCTAGATCAATTAGGTTTGACGTTAACAAATAATATCAATCCTAATGTGCCCACTACTAGAGCTAGACAAGGCTTTAGGAAAGAAAAAAGATTAGGAAAACAAGGGCAAGGTATAGCAGCACCAGTACAAATAGATCAAGGAACAGACAGACATGGGTTGGATTTTCAGAAAGGGCCACTGAGACAATCAAAATTACTTGGAAATCAGAAAGACCAGTGTGGGTTCCTCAGTGGCCCCTGACTAAAGAAAAGATACAAGTAGCCCATGATCTGGTCAAACAACAATTAACGGAAGGACATATACAACCTTCCATATCCCCCCATAATACTCCCATTTTTGTCATCAAAAAGAAATCTGGTAAATGGAGATTATTGCAAGATTTAAGAGCCATTAATAATGAGATGGTTGTTATGGGACCTGCTCAATCAGGGATTCCTCAATTGTCTGCTTTGCCAAAAACCTGGCATGTTTTAGCTATAGATATTAAAGATTGTTTTTTTTCAATTCCAATTCATCCCGAGGATAGTCCACGTTTTGCATTTACTATCCCTGCATTAAATCATGAAGGTCCTGATCAGAGATATGAATGGAAAGTACTCCCTCAAGGGATGGCTAACAGTCCAACTATGTGTCAAATATATGTTAACAAAGCAATCCAGCCACTTAGAAATCAAAATCCTGAACTACAAATATTTCACTATATGGATGATGTATTATTGGCACATAAAGATAAAAACATATTGCTGGAATGTTATGCCACACTTACAAACTTATTAAAAAATTATAATCTAGAGATAGCAATAGATAAAGTACAATTAAATTTTCCAATTAATTATTTAGGAGTTCTATTATCCTCAACCATGGTCCGTCCACCAAAAATTCAAATACGAGTAGATCAACTCAAATCACTTAACGACTTTCAAAAGTTATTGGGAGACATAAATTGGATAAGGCCTTATCTAGGTATACCAACAGGAGAGTTGGGACCTTTATTTGATATTCTAAAAGGTCCATCAGATCCAAATTCACCCCGCATGTTAACTCCTAAAGCAAGAAAGGCATTAAAAATTATTGAAACATATATGGAAAACATACATTTGGATAGAATTGATATAAGTTTGCCTTTATTATTTATTGTACTACCAACAAAAAATATTCCTACAGGAGTATTTTGGCAAGAAGGTCCATTATTGTGGATACATTTATCTTATTCTCCTAACACGATTCTTACTAGGTATCCTGAGGCTGTAGGACAATTAATACTCAAAGGAATAAAAGCAGCGAAGGGAGTGTTTGGAATTTCTCCCAATAAAATTATTACTCCATATACTATGGATCAAATTGATGAGTTAGCTAATGAGTTAAATACTTGGGCAATAATCATGTGTAAATCTAATGTTTCATTTGATAATCATTTACCATCTAATCCTTTGTTGTCCTTTTGGTCTAAGCATCCTGTAGTTTTTCCTAAAATGACAAGAAAAACACCTATCATGAATGCTCCAAATATATTCACTGATGGGTCTAATAATGGTACAGCAGCAGTAGTTACCCCAGATCGAACTTTTACATTTTTAGTACCAAAACAATCAGCTCAAAAGGTAGAGCTTAATGCAGTTTTACAAGCTTTTTTGATGTTTAAAGATTCTGTATTTAATTTATTTTCTGATAGTCAGTATGTAGTTAATGCTATAGTATCTCTTGAAGATGCTGGTAGGATTTCCCCTTCTTCTACTGTTTTCTCTTTGTTTTCCACTATACAAAGTCTAATCTGGGACAGAAAAGATCCATTCTTTATAGGACATATTAGGGCACATACAGGATTGCCTGGAGCCCTTAGTTTAGGCAATGATTTAGCAGATAAAACTACACATGACATACATATTTTCTCTACATTTGAAGAAGCTACAAATTTTCATAAAAGGTTTCATGTTAATGCTAATACTTTACAAAAGCGTTTTAAAATAACTAAGGAACAAGCCAGACATATAATAAAACAATGTCAAAATTGTGTGACATTTTTACCACAAGTTAATCTTGGAGTCAATCCTAGAGGACTGATACCTAACCATATTTGGCAGATGGACGTCACACACTTGCCAGAATTTGGAAAATTAAAATATTTACACGTTACAGTCGATACTTCTTCTGGATTTTTGATGGGCTCCCTTCATGCCGGAGAAAAAACTAAAGATGTTATAGCTCATTGCTTACAAAATTTTGCCACTGTGGGTGTTCCTAAACAGTTAAAAACCGATAATGGTCCTGGCTATACCTCTACCTCTTTTAAACAATTTTGCTCATCATTTGGTATTACTCATATAACAGGAATCCCATACAATCCACAGGGACAAGGCATAGTTGAAAGAGCTCATCAAACTATTAAAACATACTTATTAAAGCAAAAAGAGGGAATTGGAAGGGGGTATATATCCCCCAAAGATAAACTTAAAATAACGCTTTTTACTCTAAACTTTTTAAATTTGGATTCATCAGGACTTAGTGCTGCGGAAAGGCATATGTATCCAAAAAATGTACATAAGCCTAAAGTACTTTGGAAAGATATTCTAACAGGACAATGGAAAGGTCCTGACCCAGTGATTGTCTGGAGTCGGGGGTCTGTTTGTGTTTTTCCACAGGGAGAACAGCAGCCCATTTGGATTCCAGAGAGATTAACTAAAACAGTTTCTACAGATCGAAAAGAAGATGATTTGACTCAAATCCATAACAGTTGATATCCAGAACTCCAGCTTGGCCATTCTTACATCTGCGACAGTGATTAACCAGGATGCTTTTTTCAATAGCTATTTTATTATTGCATTTTTCCACATCATAAGGTTCTATTTTTATTTTTTGAGCTCATACAAACCTAGGTTAATGTTTTTCTGATCAGTTTTATTTTTTGACTGTGGAGTTTTTAAACATTGCAATGGAGATTTCACCCAGGTAAAGCTACAAGGCCTTTACTATTTTCTTATGTGTTGTACGTTTGTGTACACTCTTGTGTTTTGTGTTGTATGTCTGTATGTGCGTATGTCCATATTTCTTATATGAGGAGCGCTCATGAAAAAATGGATCCGAATTATTATTATTTTTTTATTCACGTGATTTAAATGGTTTAATTTAAATTATGTAAACAGCTGTTAAGGATTGTTTTTAAAGGTGGTTAACAGATCTGTTTGTTTACTAGTTTAAATTAGGTAAAAGGCTGTTAAGGATTGTTTTTAAAGTAGGTTAACAGATCTGTTTGTTTACTTTCACCTTTCCTTTTCATTATATTTAATAATTCTTTTCAGGATAATGTCTCTTTAGCATCATTGCCAGAATTCCTATCTCCATCCCAGTGCCGGTGAAGAACTCAACAAGTAATGCTCAATCAAAGAGTCAACTTACTTTGGGAGGAAACGGATTTTGGGAGGAAATGGACATATTGATAGATTCCTCTGCTTTGAACTGCTTGCAGAACTTGCCTGGACTATGTAACTATCGTTTGGTGCAGCGAATTGTGGTAATGCTGGCATATCTTTGCTGATGGTGTCACTAGTGATGCAATTTTTATTTCCTTGCCAGCGCACCCCATGTTAATTGTGGTAGTGCTGACATATCTTTGCTGATGGTGTCACCAGTGATGCAATTTTTCCCAAGGAGCCGTCAATTGGCTTGGTGTCGTGGCATTTCTGTATCCTCCTCCCTTCTGCTAGTGATGGTCTAAAATTTGGGGGCCAATGGCTTATGCTGGACCGGTAGTCAGTGACGGGTATGATCCAATTGCAGTGGTATCAACCTAAGACAGGAGGCTGACGCCTAAAGGTCAGTTTTCCGATGACGGGTAAGAACCATATGTTGAATTGGACAACCTACCAGGCACGGTCCATAAGCCACATTAACCTCACTCCCCCACTGGCACCGAGGCCAAATTTGGGGGCCAACAGAGGTGAGGCAAAGAACCTCACCCCCCCACTGGTGCATAGACCTATCCACAAGTATGGCTGTATGCTGGACCGGTAGTCAGTGACGGGTATGATTCAATTGCAGTGGTATCAACCTAAGACAGGAGGCTGACGCCTAAAGGTCAGTTTTCCGATGACGGGTAAGAACCATATGTTGAATTGGACAACCTACCAGGCACGGTCCTTAAGCCGCATTGCTTGTTGTTTAATTAATCAGAAGGGGGGAGATGCTGGGAGCCATTAGCCAAGTAGGTATGACAATTTCCTTGCCAGCGTACCCCATGTTGCAGTGACATTGAATGTACGTGACCTTGCTCAAGGACCAAGGCAGATTAGGGTGTTCCCGGTTTTAAGATAATCTTGTTTAGGGCGTTCCCAGTTTAGGTTCCAGGTTTAAGGTTTAAGATTATTCCTGCTGGGAATAGGGCGTATCCTGCTGCCTGAGTTCCCCTTGAGTTCTCACGGGATTCAGACAGTATATTTTGGAGATAGAAGCCCAGTGGAGGTGAATTTGGGCAGAGAACGTGGATTTGAGAGAGAACGTGGATTTCCCCAGAACGTGATTGTAGACGGCTGGTGTGAGTTCGGGAATAAAGAGTTGCTGTTTGAATCTACAAGCTGTGTGGTGGCTCGTGATTGTGTGCCCAGCCAGACTGCGGCATTTGTGCCCAGCCAGACTGTGGCAAGTAATATTTTAATGTGGGGCAAAGCAGATTTATGAAAAGAGCTCTAGTTTTTGCATACTAATATGCACAAGGATACAGCTCATGACAGGATAATCTCCATTAAATGCTGAACCACTAATACAAGTTATGTTGTAGAATATATAGGTTTATTTTCTAAAAAACTACTATACTTAACTTAAATCCAAATCTTTACATTGTATTAACATGGATCCATGTTTTAAGTAATTTAGACTTCATTTATATCTACTGCATAGCAATCATAAATTAATGCAAAATGGATACTTCATGTTTGAGACAGGTTGTCTACATAAGCTAAGAAACATCTGGTATAGGGATTTTTCAGGTCCAGAGCTATAACATCCCAGGAAAACTCCAAATCTCAAATAAGAAGACAGAGTTCCCGACACCAAATTTAATTCATTTTAATTTGAAAATAAAAAATTTAGGGATATATAAAGAAATCATAAGCAATATCAGGATTTTGCAACTATTAGAAATTACAAATATGTGATTTAAGAAACAATTTCCCCATTTTAGAGTTTAATGAAATATTTAAAACATAGCTTAGTTTTTTAAAAGTAAGCTTTTTCCTAATGTTGCTTAAAACACACACACACACACACACAGAAATTCACTCACTTAAGGCCTCACTCCAAGCAGGCCACCCCACAGGGCCAGCAGCAAGGCACCCATCAGTTTCAACTGAGCTTGTCTCTCAGATCACAGGCATGAAGCAGTGTCTGAGTCCAGCAAGCACAGGCTCTTTCCCCTGCCTGTTCTTCCACTAGGTAACCTCACATAATAATCAGCAATGAACTCTCCACTGTCTATACTGCTGCACTGCAATCTCTCCCACAAGAACCCCAAAGACTGGATTTTTCACACAGATCATTCTTTTCCTTTCCTTTCTAGCACAGCGAAGTCAACTTAATACAGATCCTTGGAAGTCCACAAAGGTGACTGAATTGATAATTTACTGAGTATGAGCTAACCATCCCTTTTCTCTCCAAATCCCTAGACATGGCAGAAAAGGTAAATCACAGGTAGGATCAGAAAGAAAGAGGCAATGAAATCCACAAACCCTACTGGTAGAAGCTCTATGGTACCCTCTATAGAAGAGAGACTCCCTTATAGAAGATACATACTAGAAACAGGAAAGAACTAAATCAAGAAAATCATTAGAAAAATTAATTGAGGTCAAAATCCTCTTACCTCCTAACTATACTAGCACCAGCATGCCCAAGCAGACATGTGTTCCAGGTAGGAGGAATGACTGCAGGCATTAGGGACAGAGAGAGGACAATACCCAGGAGGCATACTGAGTCTGTCAAATAGCAAAACCAGATACCAGAACTTCACACATGGGCACACACCCTGCTCCTCTCCCATATCCACTAGAGACAGACTACAATACTCAGATATTCTATCCAGTCAGGCTATTGAAAAATCTGAAAAACACAGAAGAACAAACAACTGATATCCCCAAGCACCTAGGAAAAATGAGTTCAATGAAAGGAACAAAGTTCATCAAACAGAAGAAAGAACACTCAAAAAGACCCACTAAATGAAGTGCTTACAGGCAATTTAAAACATGTAATGCTGAATTAATGAAATGCCAAAAATAAAATGTCAAAAGTAAAATTACTAAAGGAAAGTAAGAGCAAATTACAGTTTTGTTGAGTAGGAGAAATAATGTGGATGTTAATTAACTACGCACATTAAGGGTGAACAATACCTAAACAAAGAAAACAGACTGTAAACCATTTTGCAAACCACTGGGGAAAGGATAAAGAAAACTGAATAATTAAACAAAATATGGGAAAGGTAAAATATCATAAGGCAAATGAAAAAACACAAAATAAAGACACAAAACAAAGCTACATAATTTAAGATTTAAACATAAAACAATGATAGGGTACAGTTAGACTAGCATCAAATAAGCAGTTCCATATTGTCAAAAGGTATACAGCTCTTCAAGTAAAATAAAATAAAACCTTCTAAATCAGGCATGGTGACATACACCTGTAATCCCAGTAACTTGGGAGACTGAGGCAGGAAGATCCCAACTTTGAGGCCAGTCTTGGACAACTTAGCGAGACCCTGTCTCAAAAGATAGAAAAAGGCACGGGATATAGCTCAGTAGTAAAGGATCCCTGAATTCAATCCTCAGTACTGCCAAAACAAATACAAAAATAAAATCCTTCATATATCTTATTAGCTTGAAAATAACATGTATAAAACAAAAACATAATACAGAATTCTCAGATCAGAGTAAGAGATTAACTTAATTGTGAAAATAACAGATCAGAACAAAATATATTAGGATGTAAAGCAGCAAATTAAATAATGAACAATATTAGTTATGTACAAAAATTCTGAATACACCAAAAGTACAAATAGTTTCATCACACAGGGACTAGTCATCATAGTAAAAATTACTATTTATTAAGCCACAAAGAAAATCCAAAATATTTCCCAAAGGAGAAACCAACTTGGTCTATTTACTAATTTCAATGTTCTAAAAGTATATGCCAAAAACCAAAGAGCTAAAAGAAAAAATAAACCTATCCCCTTTGACTTAAAAAGAAATCTTTCTAAATAACTTTTAGGTTAAACAAGAAACCAAACAATAAAGATGAATTGGTAATGAACAGTGACAACACAATGAAAACCCTAGAGTGCCAACAGACTATGGGGCAGGACAACGTAAATGCATTTATTAGAAATCAAGACACTAAAGAAATAAGCTCAAGTCCAGAAAAAGGGAAAAAGGAAACTCAAAGATTCTAGAAAGAATTAATACAGAAAGAAAAATAAACCAAAAAATGTAGTTTTATAAGTAAAATCAAATATGATTCTTTGAAAAAGAAAATAGACACTTTCTGAGTTAAGTCTCAATGCTGAAAACTAGTAATACCACCAAACACTTATTAAACTGAACTAGGGTTTTTTATTTAGCAATATCTGGCAATTTAATATGACAGATTTTAATTTTTACCCATGCTCATTTTACTACAAATTTTTGAAAAATCCCCAATTTTGGCAAAACAAACTTAACAGTATATTAAAAGAAAAATAAAAAAGAGTATATTAAAAGAAAAATATCCATTTGTTCATATTTTTATTTTAATCATACTGTTACACAAAGTGAATTGAAATAAATGCAAATAATGAAAATGAAAAGTACCTATAAGCTCTACCAATTCTACTTCACCAACACAAAGTAACCATTCATTAGATTAGGAAATATCCTCCCAAATAATTTTGTTTTACTCTTTCATAACCTTTTAAAAATTATGCAATATTTAATAATCATGGAAAAAAAAGAGAACATTACAATGAACTCCTATGTACCAAACCACCCAACCTAGAAAATAATCACCACCAATTCAGCTGAAACCCTATAAACATGCCTGCCTCTTAGAAGGCACCTATCATTCTCTCATGCATTCTTCAGCTTACTGTATGTGCATGCACCCCTAAATAATATATACTACGTATTTTAAACTTTTATATAAATGCTATATTATACATTCTCTTCATCATGTTGCTTTTTCCCCTAAACATTATGCTTGTGAAATCCAGTCGTACTGACATACATTTCATAAATTTTCATCAATGGATAGAATTCAATATGGATACTGAACAATTTATTCCTTTTGATGTGTATGCAACAATACTGTTTTAAGCATCCTTTGAAAATCTCTGTGTAAGATCTTCTTGGTGCACTCACAGAAGTGGAATTTCTGTGTCACAGATGTGATATCTTTCTTTACTTGATATTGCCAAATTGTCTTTTAAATTATACAAGAGTTCCTGATGTTCTGTAATCTTATCAACACTTAGTTTTGTCTGACTTCAGTTTTTCTCAATGTGTAAAGTATGAAATAGTATCTTATTATGGCTTTAATTTGCCTTTCCCTGTACTAATGAGGTGGAAGGTCTTTTCCTGTTCAGACATTTGTGTTTCCTCTCCTACAAATTCCTGGCTTCGCTTTCTGATTAGAATGACTCCACTAATCAAAATTTCTGGCTTAAATATTCTAATGAAAGACTTCAATGAAGCCTGATTATCTGTAGAAGAAAGAAACCATTCATTAACCCTTTCTTTCACAGAACACAATAGTCTAACATGAAAATCAATGTCTTGATATACATAGTATTCATCAGCACTCTTCAGTGTTAAATGCAACTTTGTCATTAATCTCTAATCCACATTTCAAATTATCAGACTACAAGTGGAAAACTCCTATTTATGAAGTTTGACATCACGTGCATGTAACACTAGGACATATTTTTCCAAGGCTCAACTAAAACAAAGCTGACCTTCAGATCTACAAATCCTTAAAAATTAAAAACAATTTCCTACATGACCTTCAAAACAGATGTGGTCCCAAAGGGAAAAAGTGGATACAACCCAAAAAGCAATAAATACTTCTACCCCAAGTAAGTAACTCCTGACAAATGAGTGCATATAAAAACATTGGGAGTAAAGGGAGAGCATCGTTAGGAATACCAAGAGCTACTAATATTTCAAGAAACTGACACACAGATTGCCTGAAATAAACTAAATGCCACTTTCAGGATATCCGGCATTCATGAAACCCAATTTCTTAAGTAAGATGTGTTTAACAGAAAATCCTCTTAGAAATTATTCTTAGATAAACAAAAATCAATTTAAAAAAAATCCAAGTGGGTGAATACTGGACAAAGGTGACCTACCTACTGCAGGTGCATCATACTCATCACCGAGCAGAATTTCTGGAGCAGAATATGCAAGAGATCCACAGCTTGTAGTGAGCTTCTTCCCTGGTTGAAATTTGTTGCTGAAACCAAAGTCTGTCAACTTTACAAGACCTTGTTTTTCAAAGAAGACTACATTCTCTGGTTTTAAGTCTCTGTGAACCACATGGAGTTTATGGCAATATGATATAGCATGAACTATCTGAGCAAAGTACTTCTTGGCCAAGTCTTCATTAAGACCCTCCTCATGCTTCATTATGTAATCAAACATATCTCCTCCGTCTCCAAGTTCTAGAATAAGATATAATTTGGTCTGGGTGTCAATAACTTCATAAAGACGAACAATGTTAGGATGCTGCACTAGTTTCATACATCTCACTTCCTGGAAAAGATGACCAGTGGCTAGAGTGTCCAGTTTTGTCTTATCAATAACTTTTACTGCCACCTTTTCACCTGTAAAGACATGCCTGGCAAGCTTAACCACTGCAAAATGACCTCGACCCAAGGTTTTGTCCAGATCATATAATCCAGCAATCTTTCCATCATATCCTCGTTTGAATCCTGCCATGCTGGTCCAACAGGAGGAAAAATATTTACACTATTTGAAATGGATCTTCTCATATAAGAATATCTGCTGAAAATAAGGAATTCATTTTCAATGTTGCCACGGACATCTACAAAATAAGAGGAGAAACAAAATTAAGTATCTGTAAATTTTCTTTTCTTTCCTTTTAAGAGAAGCTTAAAGTAAGTAAATAAGTTGAAACAAAATGTACCAGGGTCATTTATAAGAACCTGTTTCTACATTTAGAGTTTATATCATAAAGTAAAGGTTGAGAATTTAAATACTATATTAGATTTTGCAAACCGAAAAAAAATAGTTTATTAGAAGAAATTTTTTGGTGATGTCAGAAATAAACTGTCAGGTTTGACAAGTTATGTTTAAAAAAATAATATTTTTTCCAAAAATAGTTTCACTTAATGTCTTTAAAAACATGGCAAGAGTTAACAAGAATGGGAAAATTCAAAGAATAAACATTTGAACAGAAACTCCATAACTTTTTCATCTTAACCCAAAAAAGCAATATTTTAAGTGCAAAAAGTGCCACTGTGAAGTCTTCTTTAACTCTCCTAGAGAGAATTACCTTCTGCCCTCTGCATCTCCAAACTGCCTTGGGATACCTCCATCCTATGTAGTCTGTAGGTATTTGTACACACCATTTTTCCATTCAGATTGGAAGGTTCCTTCTATTCTAAGCTCTTCCACTTTCCCCCCAATAACCTAGAATAGTGCTTATATATAGCAGGCACTAAAAACTGTTTTATCAAATTTTGAATGTTAACTTTTTCCCAAAATGTTTACAAGGCAATTGTTTGTTCTTTTGTCACTAGTGCCTAGGCTAACACCTGGCACACAACACTTGCTAACTGATTACTGCTTACTCTTGCTACTCACTCTTTCGTCCATTTTTATTATGGTTTTCCGACTCTCAAAAATAAACTTCCTTGGCCTGCTTATATTTAAAAAGTAAATAAGCATGGATTCTTATAGACCATTTAAATTAAAAAGACCATTTGGTCTTAAAGACCAAGTTTTCAATCTTTAAACTGTAAACCCCAAACACAGAAATAAGTTCTTACAAATGTTCCTGACTCAGAAAAACAAATGTCTAAAATTATGCAAATTAAGATGTCACTTTAAATATCACAGGCTGAACTCACATTTTTATTTTTCTGACTAACATCTAATAGAAATGAATACCAAAATCCATTGAGGAATACAGCAACCTTCCAAGACTAGCTTTGTTTGCTATGAGTGTATATCCATCCATTTAGTAAAGTCTTTTCTAATTCTCTCAGTAAAAGGTTTCCAATGTTTAGCTGCACAGTATTAAGAGAAGTATTTAATAGTATTTAATCCATTTAGGTAAAAATATTCCAAACAACTAGATTTTACATATAATAAAGCAGTTTTTTAAAAAAAAAAAAGAATCAACACTAGTAATATACTCCTTAAAATTTCAGTTTTATTTCAAAGAACAGAAGAAAAGCCAACATTTTTTGAAATCCTACTATAGGTATTTGTGCAAAATAAATCAGACTAGAGTATGTCTGTGGTTCCTGACAATCCTGAGAGATAACAGTCTCATTTTTATACCAAGGAAACATATTCTGTTCTAGGTAATAAGTGACTTAAGTGAAGCACTGAAAATAGGATTCAATCCTAACTCATTTTAAAGCCCATACTCTTTTTTTAAAATTTGTTTTAATTAGTTACACATGACAGTAAAATGATCTTGACATATCATACATTTGAATCAGATGGGATATAATTTCTCATTTTTTGGAGTGTACAGGTTGCAGAATCACATTGGTCATGCAGTCATGTATATACACACAGCAATAATAACGTTTATTTTATTCTGCTGTCCTTCCATTCCTCCCTTCCCCTGCCATCACTTCTTTCTACTTCTTTTTTTTCCCCCTAACATTGTCATACATGTATTCTGTATAACAATGAGAATCTCCTTCCATCTTCCATGCAATTCCCCTTCTCTCTCCCTTTCCCTCCCACCTCTCTTCCCTATCTAGAGCAGAGGTAATCTTCTCATGCTCTTCCTCCCTACCCCTTTTTGAGTCACCCCCCCCTTATATCAGTGAAGACATTCGGCATTTGTTTTTTTGGTTGGCTAACTTCACTTAGCATAATCTGCTCTAATGCTATCCATTTCCCTGCAAATGCCATGATCTTGTTATTTTTTAGTACTGAGTAATATTCCATTGTGTATAAATGCCACATTTTTCTTATCCATTCAGCCCATACTCTTTATAATCGTTTGTCTACCTTAATCAATGCTACATTTGGGATATCTTACAGAGTTAAAATATCAACCATGGGGCTGGGGTCCAGTGGCTCAGTGGTAAAGCACTTGCCTAGCATGTGTGAGGCCCTGGATTTGATCCATCAGCACCACATAAATAAAATAAAGGTATTGTGTCCATCTACAACTAAAAAAATATTTTAAAAAAATAAACCATAAAAATGTTATAAAGTTATTCTCACAGTCTTATCACTTCAGAAATGATAAAAATCTCATATTTGGGGCCATCTCAAGAAATGTATAGATTATAAGCTTAAAAAGTCAACAGTAATATGCTTACTAACATGTTTTATATATTTTAGGAATTATTACAATAAGGAGCACTACTATTCCCTGAATGAGTACTATGCTAGTCATATACTGAATGCTTTACATAATTCCTCTTTCAATCCTACCTCAACAAATAGAGAATATCAGCCCCATTTTGAGGCACAAAAATATTAAGTAACTTGGCGTAGGCAGGGTCAGGATGTAAAAAAGCTGGAGCCAACCCCAGGGCTATCTAACACCAGTCAGTGCTTTTAAACACTGCTATGCTGTTTCTGCAAGCAGATTTCAGTACCAAATCTAAATTATTAATCCTATATTAAGATTTTTTTAAAAATAAGAAACCAGTACGATGATAGCCAATTTCTTCTATACGCCATACTATCTTTGTAATATGAGCTAATAATATTAATGACAAGATTAACAAGAAAATCCAAATTGGAAGATTTTGTTGTTTGGACAACAGCTCCCAAAAAGAAATTCAGTTTAATTTAATTTTAAAAATAAAAACTGTTAGCTAATTCCAGAGAATAGGAAACTATCTTTAAATGTTTAATTTAAATTAATTATAAGGGCAGTAATTATTCTTAAAATCCTAAGAGTCTATCTATGTTTCTATTGCTCAAGTTTGCAAATGCAACTTAGGCTTTCAAAATAGACTCTTTCAGGCTCTCCCCAGTTATATAATCTTTGTTATCTTCATCTATCATATTAATTTACATTTGCTCCTGAAAAGTGGCATAAAAATCAGATTTGATAAATGAATCTGTTTTTTTAATTAAATCTGTTTTTACAAAAATAATACATTTTTTAAAAAGGGTTTTGTTCAAGTCCCAAGACAACCAGAGATAATCACTATTAACACCTTAACATTTCTCTTCCCAGTATGTGCCAATGGGACAAAATGAAATAACTTTTACTAGAAAGCTCACAGAAAATAATCTAATAGGTCTCTTTGATTAATTACTTTATCAAAGAATTAACTTTTAGTACAAGTGCTCACTTTTCAAGAGTATGAAACTACAATTCCAACTGTATATCTAAAAACAGGATATTATGATTAACTTAAGGTTGGGAGGAAAAATATCCTTATTAATGAATACCTTTTAAAATACTAGTGCACTATTTAATCCTACTATCAAGTGCATTTTGAGTTACGATAAGAAATAATTCAATCTTTTTTTTCTCTCTGAGGATCTCACAGTGCCTGAAAGTCATTCTGAACACCAATGCTGAATGTTAAGATATGGCCTATGTAAAGTAAAGGTAAATTTGTATCAGTTCCAAGACATACCCTGAAAACTGCACACTGAATAATCCTTGTTATCACTGTGTTTTGTTAGTTGCTTCTTTCTCCTAGAAGAAAATACAGAAAAACATTTCTAGTTTAGTTCTATTTAACTGTGCTTAAAGTCAAAATATAAACCATAAGACCAGATTCTATATAAACATGTAAAAATGGCAAAATTTGTTTTTAGTGATCCAGTCTCCTACTATTATCTTTCTATCTTCTATGACTTACAATTCCTTTAGCAAATCTTTAGTAAATAGGAATTTCAAGGTGAAGAGATACAAAGAAATTTTTCTAAATAGATGGGTTAAAAAATTATTCCACTGGAAAGAAGAACTAATCATAATGAATAACAGTATTATCTGCTATTTTCTAAATGCCTACTGGGTGACAAACCCTGAATCTGCATTCTGCTGCATTTTCACTGTGAGCCTGCAAGGTATAGGCCAATCAGGCTCAATTTGTCAGTTAAGTAGCAGTCTCAGGTTCCAATTCTGTTCAGCCTGGCTTCCAAGCCTAACCCACCTCCAGGAGCCCCTGTGGGTTCATGAAATACCCACAACAGGAGCCATAGAGAGCACCTTTACAAAATACTCCTCTGTAAAGGCAAACAAAAATCAATTCTGATGATTGATTTCTGGGTATCTGTGAACCCAAAAAGCATAATAAAGAGACTTGCCATACGATAGTAAAATTAAACTATCACTATGAATGTGAGCAGATGACTTATATCAAGTTTATGGTACAGTAAGGTAATGTTAACTAAGGTAGCCTTGCAGGCATTTCCACAACCTTGAATATCACACAAACAACTGAAAGGCTTAAACATTCACATTCACATCTTACACTAAAGGTGAGCAGTGTCCAGGTAATCATTAAGCCCAAGTTCACCTGCATTTGGGGGAAAAGGAATGCAAGGGAATAGGAAAAAGTAGGCAGGAAAGGTGAAAGAAGGAAAGGTAGGTGACCTCTGGATGTGAAAACAAATCTGCTGCTGCAAAGGAGAGAATGAGGACAGAGAGTTATGCAGCATAAATAAAGCCAACAAAGCCAACACAAAGATCCACATCTAGAGATGGGCAAACCCTGGGATGCAAGCCTGCTCCAAGTCAGGTATGATGATAGCTCCTCCCATTATGCCTACCTGCTTCTCTCTTCAAAATCCCTGTTTCACCCAGTCTCCATGGCAAGACAATGTACTAGTCCAGTGGCGGAGCACTGGTTCTGAAAGTCAATAACTAGATTTGAATCTCAGTTCAATCACATGCCACAGGACCTCAATAGTTACCCAACCTATCTATATGGTCAGTTTCCTCACTAGAAAATGCTAGTTATAAGAAAACAACAACCCCATAGACTGTGGTCAGGATTAAGTGAGTTAATACAGGTAGAATGCTTAAAATAATGCCCAGCATAGAGTAAGCCTTCAGTAAGTACAATTCACACCCATGCCCACTGTTAAAATGATGGCACTTCCATTTCCCAAGAACTAATTCTTCAGTTGTTCACCCAATTTCAAAAAACCAATTCACTGAACTAGTATTTCTTTTGCTGTCATAAAAATTCCATCCAAATTTGCAAAATATATCAAATTTAAATTGGGTGTTACAAGATTTTAAGGTAAAGAAAATAATGCCTTTAGCTGAGCATCAAAGTCTGATGATTTTTCAATAAAACATCCCAAACCCCCCCCCCAAGTATCTACTTTTAAGATATTAAGATAATTTTCTATCAAATTTACCCTTTAAAAAAGGATTAAGTGTTCCTTCACTTTTTTCCCATCACAGTGATATATTTAAAAAACTTGGAAAGCACAAAAATTAAAGCAAAAAATAAAAAGATATCCATAGTGCTAGCACTGAAAATTGGCACTACTGATATTTTTTTGGTGGTCAATATCGAAATATTTATATATGGCAACTTTTGTTTTATAAATGCATGATCATTATATCATATATCTTGCTTTTTTCATGTAACATATTTTACTTTGGTTTAATATTTTTGTTTCAATTATGAATTAAGTATCTGTTTTGTTTAGGAAAAAAATACAACTAGAATATGCAAATTAGCGAAAAGGGGATTTAAGAAATATCATCCATTATCCCATCACCTTTGATAACATCTGTTAACATTCTGCTACACAGTCTTTCTTTTCTATGTATAATATAGGCCCAGACACAATTTCCTTTTTTATAAAATAAGATAGTACATGGAGCAAGGGAGGTGATGTCAGGGACAGAGAAAGGTTTTTTGCACTTTTATAAATATTTCTCTCCAAAAATCGACCCGGAGGAGTTAGCACAGTTCACTTTAGAAAATTTGAGACATGCTGAATAGTGCAAAAGAGAAATTAATTACAGGTGATTTTTTAATCTCATGGATGATGACTTCTTCATCAGGTCTAGGTGTACATCTTTCATTCTTAGGCTTCTTTACAAAGTTAAGATAGTCACGAAATTTGATAGCTACTTTATACATTTTCTCATGTATTAAAATCTTCAGTAATTTTAATGACTATATAGCTAAAAGGACTGCTTTTTAAACAGCAAACACCATTAAATTAGGCCATTCTAAAGCAGCCTTCTTATTCAGCACATGTTCATACATGTATATAACTAGGCTGGACCTAAATGAAACAGGCCAACTTGCCAAGAGTGTTTATAATATGGAAATTCATGTTTGAGAAACAAGTACTGGTATGTGTTGCAAGAATCTATTGATGTTCTCCCAGCTAAGAGAGGAGAAGCAACTGCAGGGTGTGGGTGTGGCTGGAGAAGAGGAAGGAAGTGTGGGTGGCCGTACACACGTTTTGCAAGCTGCCGAAAACAGTTGTAGAACCAGCCCCTGTTAAATGTACTGTCAATTTGTAATCCACTCTGCTATTCTTGTTAAAACTCACTTTTAGCTTTTTGTTGACATCACTACCACTGCAGTTTGGTCTATATATCAAGCAAATGTTTCCTACTCACTCCTCTCCCCCAGTACAGGTAAGAACAAAACAGTATAATGGCCCAAGATGGCTCTCCCTAGATACCACTTTGGACCAACCCACTGCATGAGAAAGTGTAAGAATTTAAAATAAAAGAGCTGTATGCAAGTGTAAGGCTACTTATATAGGCTCTCTACATTTTGTTTGGAATATTATAATATTTTCCCCCAAAACCAGTCCATCAATATCCAGTCTCTGAAGGCAGTGACTGGGTTGCTGATGCAGATCAATCCTTGAAGTGCTGGTTTAAGTAATCCTTGTTTCCTCTAAGTGAAACAAGCTACAGTTTCAGAATATATCAATGAATCTGAATGTACTCAAGAGTCAGGCAAATCATTTATTAGCTGATATAGAGTAGTTCTTAGTATTTGCAGAGGGAAAGGGGCTAACATCCAAGCCATAAAACTTGGATCAGCAACACAGATAATTTGAGATAATAAGCTCAAATTCCTAAACAGAACATGCCTCTTGTTAAAGTGAGAAAAAGACTAAGTGTGTTCACCATTTCTACCTATCAGTAATGGTGATATCCTGGCATAAGGTATAATAAAGAATGACTTAAACAAAAGCTGGTGTGTAGAAATTACTCCAAAATAAATCAAACCAAACCACCATTACCCATTATTCCCAGAAAAACAGAATGTAAACTGGAAGCTGTGGAAAAATTTTAAATGTTTATAATCTAAATCTCTTTTTCCAAAGCATGGTCAAAACTCATTTTAACTCTCTATCTCCCCCAACTCCTCCAATTTGGGATGGAGATAACCATTAAAAATCAATCAATCAATAAATAAAAGGTAAAAAATAATGATGGAAGAGGGAAGGGAAAAAAAAACTCCTTAAATACTGGCTGACTTTGACTAAAAAGAGAATCATTTGGAAATTTTCTTAAACTGGTGGAGTCAGAAGTTAAGTTTCTGAAAAAAACTTGCCAAGATGTATTTTAAGAGCCTTAAAAATTGTTCATGTCCTCAATTAATATTACTACAGGTTTATCATCCCTAATCTGAAATTCTCCAAAATCTGAAACTTCTTGAGTGGCAAAGTATTGTAGAACATTCCATTCCATAAACCTTTTGTGACAAAAAATAATTAATATGTGTATAAGATGTATATGAAACAAATGAGTTTCATGTTTAGATTGGGGTGTCACCCCTACAATGTCTCATTATGTATATGCAAATATCTTAAAATCTAAAGAAGAAACAAACTCCAAATCCAAACATTTCTGGTCCCAATCATTTCAGATAAGGGATATTCAACATGTACTAAATTTGTTTCTTAAAGATGCAGATAAATACTTATATTCAATAATGTTCAGTGATGTTTAAATATGCTCCCCAAGTCAGAAATAACCTAAAAGTCTATAATACAGAAATAGTTAAATAATCGTAGTATATTCGACATTAGTACAATGCTAGTACATTTAAGACTATTTACTCTGGGGAAATTCTTACAACATAATGTAAATAAAAAACTTTATATACTAAATTTCATAGCATATGATCTCATTTTTCAAAAAGCATATAATTTGTATGAATGTATATTTTAAAATCTAAAATATTAAGTAAGATTACAGAGTTTTTCCTCTATGGTAAATGGTAACAGCTCACCATTTACCCTCAGTGAATATGTGCTGCTTTTATAATCTAAAAGAAACAGAGGCTATTAAAATTTTTACTTTCTATAATTATTCATTTACTTTTATATTAAGAAATAAACCAATTTCTCTCAAAATACTTTCTAATACATATTTATGTAATCTTAATAAACAAAACATATTTGATGAAATATTCTGCTTCCCAAGAAATAAACCAATTTCTCTCAAAATACTTTCTAATACATATTTATGTAATCTTAATAAACAAAACATATTTGATGAAATATTCTGCTTCCCCCAAGGGAGAAGGTACATAATTCCTTCAGGCTGAGGAACAGGAATACTGAGTCATTTTCATTAACAAATAATTTGAGCCCTAACTGTGGAGGACACAATGCAGTTCCTGCCCTTTAAAATCTTACAAAAAATGAGTTAAGAAAATAGAATCTACATAAAGAGAGATAAATAATCACACATGTTAGTCTTTGAGGAAAGGAACTAAGGAAGAACAGGATCACCAAAGGCAGGGGTTAGCCCACAGACTAGGGCTCATTCTTCAGTGGGGAATAGCGAAACATCATTACTACAGGTAGGGTAAATAGAGGCAGCCAAGTGGGGAGTACATATGGCTGGTTAGCTCAGGAAAGGGGAACACCAGTGTGAGTAAAGTTAGGATTTTGGGTGGAGGTGAGGTAAATTCTGTAAGATTAAGGAGAAAGCTGATTCTGTAGAAACCCTAACGGCTCACCATTTACCCTCTCAAAACTGATGCAAAACTTGCCATACTAAATAATTCATCACATATCTACCTTTGAATTATAGCTCAGCTTAATCAAAACATCAGAGTTAAAAATGCACAGGCAAAGTTTCTTGTAAAAGAATTCTTTTACAAGAATATGAGGTCAAGAGAAGATACCTTTAGGTACCAATATGAAAGCAAAATAGAAATAAGATCATTTAGAGACTTAAACCAATTTAAAAAGTTCATTGTTCAGTTCAAAGTTACCTAAATCACCAATTTCTGTTTTTGACTTGTTACAAGTTCTCTCATTATTACCCATATACATTCTATTCTCCTAAAAATCTACTACTAACCTCAATAAGGTTATACAGAAATAAATTTTACAGCATAACTAGTTGATTTTTGTTTCACTTCAAATTTTAAAAATGCTTTTTACTCCCACAATTACTTAACAGAGTGCCAGTATTATTTGAAATATAAGCCTTAAAAAGAGGAAACAATTTAATTAGTAGGAATTTATATACTCACTTTTAAAATTTTTATATCATTTAATTCCTCACAATAAGTGACATAATAGAGGCATCATTTTTCAAATGAGAAAGCAGGGCCAAGGAGGTGAAGGACTCATTCTGCCTCAGTCCTAAACCCTGTAAGAACTATTTAGATTAGACCCCAGACCCCACTAACCTGGGCCTTACATTTTTCTTTCTTGTACAATACAAAGCTTCGCTTTTCTTTTTCCACTATGGTTTCTCCTGAGAAACTAAAGCACTATAATAAACCTACTTTGACATTTCTGGTGTTCCTCCAATTCTGATATGCCCAGTAAGCTACCTGCCCCAGCAATCAATTCAATAAAGGAAATTCTCCAGTGCCACTAAAGAATCCTCTAGTAAACACCATTAACAAATAATTCAGTTAAAAACTTTTTGAAATGTTTAGAAACTATTTGTTAAGTCAAGGAAGGAAGTTACAGGCAAATAACCATTCAAAAAACAGGCTGGGTAATTATTAGTTATCTAGAAATGGAATGGCATCTTGAAAATAACTTCCTACAATTGTTTGCATACAATTTTGTGGATGGCAAGATATCCCCCTACCCCCAGCCAACACCAACTTAATCAAATAAAAATTTAGGCAGGTTCTATTTTCTTCTTAAAACCTTCAACCTTTCCTAAACTTCAATTTAAGTGCACCAGGCAAATTATATTCTTTCCAGTTGTTTTCTGAAAAAGTATTTTCCTTTACAAGAGGATTAGTAAATACTTATCAGATAGGAAAGCAAGTACAGAATCAATCCCTGAAACTGTACACAGAATATTACAAATATTACAAATTTCTTTAAAAAGTACCATTCATAATGCTTTATGCCAATAAAGTGAATGATGTAAAACAGAAAGCAAAACTTTACCTTAATATTCACTCAGCCTAGCCAGGTGTGGTGGTGCATGCCTGTAATACCAGCAACTTGGGAGGCTGAAGCCAGAGGATTGCTAGTTGGAGACCAGCCTCAACAATTTAGCAAGGCCCTCTCTCAAAATGAAAAATAAAAAAAAAAGGGGGGGGGGCTGGGAATATAGCTCAACAATAAAGCATCCCTGGGTTCTGGGCACCAAAAAAAAAAAAAAAAAAATTCGCTCAGCCTTTGTTCACTGCTAAATAAAAAGGCTATAAGAAAGGGGATGGGAAGAAGGGAGGGGGAAAGTGCTGGGGAGTGATATTGGCCAAATAATGTTGTTACATATTTATTTATAAACACGTAACAACAAATTCCACTATTATGTACAACTACAATGCACCAATAAAAAAATGTGGGGGAAAAAACAAATATAGTTCTGACACAATAAAGAAGAAAAAAAAGGGAGGAGATATACAATATCATTCTTAGAAATCCACAAATACTGTACACTCTAGCTTCTAAACCTGTCCATGAATATTTGTTAGTATACTGTCCTAAATCTACAATGAACTTCATATAGATGAGTCATACTGTAAAACTTGCTTTTAAAAATCTAAAACATAAAAGATGACATATACAAATATTTCCCCAGCTATGCAACATAGAGTTAAACACAATAAAATGGGGTGTCAATCATGAAGCACTGGGTTGGATCCTCGGCACCACACAAAAATAAAATAAAGACATTGTGTCTACCTAAAAAACTAAAAAAACTAAAAAAAAAAAAAAAAAAAAAACCCATACACAATAAAATGACCTAAGAGGTATGTACACACATACAGGGGAGTGGGAACATGAGAGAAGAAGTACCACATGGTCAGCTTCTCTTTATTATCTTCACTATAAGGTACGTATTAGGAATGATCAAAAGTCATTTTTTCAGTCAATATGCAGAGCAGCATGACAGAACAATGAAGGGTAAAAGTCACTCCACTTATATGAACAAGCATGTCTTTATCTATAAAACAGATAATCACCACCTTCTAGTTACTGTGAAAGCTAAGCAGGACAATACGCAGTTAAAAGGTGTGAGTGGGATGAAACTTACAAATGATGCTTTCCCCCAACTTTTTAGAACTGGCCTACCTCCCTGGAATCTCCCAGGAGATTCCAATACTAGAGAGGGGTAGTAAATTTGGTTCCCCACCTTCTTGTTATCAGTACCCTCCCCAATTAGCCCAACATCCCAACTGGATATATACTAGAAAGGTACCGACTCAAGTTCTTTACAACTTCTTACAGGAACAGATATGCAAAAAGAGGTGTCCTTTCTCTAAATATACTTTGGGGAGTTCATAGAAGTATTCCCAAAGAATTATGTTTTCCTTTTTTTCCGCCAGCAGTGCTGGGGATCCAACCCAGGGCTTCACGCCTACTATGCCAAGTGCTCTAATGCTGAGCTATACTCTCAGCCCCACAAAGAAACTGTTTTGAGTGTTTGAGCCAAGAACTGCAATTGGGACAATAATACATGCGGATCATAGGAAACAAGGTCAGACTGGAAGATAAGGGCCAAATATCCAAACAGCTTTGAATTCCATATAAATGACCAATTTATTTGTCTCAGATGTGGCTAGCCATCACCCATGTTTTAGGGTCCTGCTTAAAGTTCACCGTCTTGATCATTCCCATGCCCTCCCCACCTTCCTGAACACACCAGTTCTCTATACCCACCCACAGCACATTATGTCCTATACCATTATTATCACAACTATGAGAACATATGATTATTTGTGATCAATAATCTGCATACCCTACTAGACTAACTGAGAAGTTCAGTCCATGTAAGGACCAAGTCCATTTTATTCAGCTCTATATCCCAGGGCCTGCCAAGTGTAACATCTACCTAAAATATATGTATACATTCTGTTAAATGAACAAATGAATGCTAGCATAAGCCGCCAAAGAATCCTGAACAGGAGAATGGCAGTTTAACAAATCACTCTGGCAGCAAAAATGAAGATCAGACTGGAAGGGTAAGACTAAAGCTGGGAGACAAGTAAGGAGACTACTGAAGTGTCTCCAGGTAAATAATTACTTAAAGGCTTAAAAATAAGGGCAGTCACTATCCAGGTGATGATAAGAATGTTGTGGAAAAGATTTGTTTCAGAGGCAGAATCCAAGAACTTGGTGCACAGGAATAAGGCAAATATACAATGACTCTAAAGGAGAGTGACCCACAGTACCATTCTCTCAGACTGAGAATACAGAATGGGAACACTTCCTGAACATCTAGCAGAGTGGAAGATTTGCTTCTAGCTCTAAAATTCTGTGACTGAAAAACAATTTAAATCCAACCTACCTGTATTAAAGTAGGCATAGTCTCTATTAACAGGCTCATAAGAGCAACAAATTAAAGCTTCAATTTTAAAGTTTCATCATCAAGACATTTTCCGGGTGCACAGATGGTACTGGGCATTACTCCAGTCTGGGGATATACAGGTCTAGGAAGTGGTCTTTGGTCTTCAAATAGCTGCCAGTCTTTTGAGTTTGAGAATGATAACTGCATGCCAACAACTGAGAAATTCAGACCCAATGAGGCTGTGATTTGACCACAGCCACATCGGGTGACCAATGCTTCTGGAGCATTTATTTCATAACCTATATTAAAGAGTCTAGAAGGAAAAAAAAAAAGAGTCCAGGCAAATATATAGTTGAGGGTATACGCATTTAGATGGAGAGACCCAAAAGCAAGACTGGGTCTCGTTTTGAGCCTGGAGACACTTTACAATTTAAAACATGTCCTATGGATAGATAATGCCCCCTGACTTTGAAGTAACTGTTGAGTAACAGCAGCAGACTAGGAAGCACAACATAAGAAAGGTATAAAGGCCTGGTTTGTCAAGGAAGAGCCTACCTGAGAAGAAGCCAAATGCTGAAGGTGCCAAAGCAGACTCTCAGGAGGCTCTGGAAGTGACAGCAGAGAAATATACATTCAGGGAAGGCAGAGCAGGAATCTTCTTTTAGACAGGTTCCTCCCCTACTAATGGCAAGAAATGGTTTTCCAAGGGATGTAAGGCCACAACCCAAAGCAGATGTGCAGAAAAGCAAATGAGGAAATTCACACCTCATGGGTGTGAATACCATAGTTCTGGATCATCCAAAGCAGACAATACACTTTCAGTACTCACACTTGGGGCCATTAAGCCCAAGGGATATGACACCAGTTCTTTCCAACCCAAAACAAAACAAAAAAACCTTCCTCATTGTCCCTCAAAGATAGAGCCCCATTCCCCTTTCTTTTCAAATGCATTGAAGAAAGAACAGCTACATCCTCTCTTTCAACTCCTTTTTACCCACTTGGATTTAAGTTCTCCTGACACCTGACCTCATTTTTCTCAGCTTCCCTGAATCCTGATCCTCTTTCCCTTTTCCTTTTAAGACCAGTTCAACCATTACCTTCTCTAGGAAGCATTCCCAGGTCAGACTGTTCATTGCCCCTACTTCTGCAGGGTTTTTTCCTATGCTCACCAAGGCATGCTTCAATTCTTATTATGTACTTTTTATTCTTATTATATAGTGTTCCCCCTATGTCTTCTAAGCTCCTAAAGGCAGGACTGGTTTTTGTTAACTTCTCTACTGCTATCCTCTACCCCATGTCCCCAAATGTACACAAAGTTTCCATGAATAAATAATCAAAGGTTAAGTTTATTTTCAAAATTCCTAGAATCCACTCAACTTTTCAAACTAAGCTGCTCTAAGAATTTACCTGCATATGGACACCAGGAAGTACCTATATTCTGAGTAAATTTTCTTACAAAAGTATCTTGACTCAAAAGTCTACCTTATGGTTTATTAAGCAAACAGCTGTAAAGTTGTAAAATTAAGCCTTTGGAGTCCCTTATCTATGTTTTTAATTCCTAAAATTCTGTCCCATGTGGAAAATTCACTTGTACTCTTTTCTTCCTAGGCCGTATAATGAATGACCTCTTCAGCTCGGACAAGAACCACAGGGAGAAAAAAAAAAAGCATACCTTATTTATACCAATGTTTAGAACCATGGCTGTTCAATATCTCCAAAAATAACTTTTTTTCTATTTAGTTTCACTTTGAATATGAAGGAAGCACCCTTGGTGAAATTTAGATGTGCAATATTTCCTGTGGCCAGTAAAAATATGATGAATCTCCTTCAATTTTAATGAAGACATTTAAAATTCTTTCTTTTAGGGTTATATGATTAAACTTGAACCAATTTGTATTTCTGGTTTAGAAAAGTACACATAAAATTAGTATAACTTCTAAGCCTTCATTAAACTAATGGATCTTAATGCAATAGCTCAGAAAATAAAGAGAGTAAATTTTGTGCATAAAATAATAACTGATTATGGAAATTCTAAAAATTGGAAAGTGACACTCAAGTTTCCTCTCCAAAAGTCCTGAAAATAGGAGTATTAAGAAAAGTTTGCACCATGCACTTGATTTTCTACACTGCTTCAAATATGACCTTGGGAATGTCATGTAATTTCTCTCATTTTTAGTTCTGTAAAATGGGATGTCATCTATTTTCCTCACAAGGACAATTATACAAATAGAGAAAAGAATCAATATATATTTTGTGTTCTTTAAAAAAAGAAACTTGTCTAATTAGTATGCTTTAATCACTACTTGTACAGTACATTCCTCTTCAGGAATCCAATTCCAAGAGAAATATTTAAGCAGACGTTGAAGACAGATTTCCTTAAGGGAATGATTTTATAAATCTGGAAAGCAATGTAACAAGATTATAAATTAACAAGTTGATTACATAAGCCTGAGAACCCAGGCTTTAGAGTACACATTCTGAGAAGTTAAAGACTGATATGGGACATGGAAACCCAACCCTTTCAGGAAACCCAAAATGAGGCTTTTGATTTGTGGAGATTCAACAGGATGCTCAACACTTGCAGTTCCATCACTTGCAAGCCATGCTTCACCTTAAAATCTGACATTAAGTCTGCTTCACCACCTCCTAAGACTTTGAGAATGCTCTCAATTAAATGGAAGGGAAAGAAATAACCTGATACTTTGAAAGGTCCTGGATCCCCATCGGTCAATAGACTAAGGAACCCCACTGCTTAATTCCCCCCAAACATTGCACTTGACCCAAACTCCCTATGAAGCTACTGGATTGTATCTGATCCAAATGCGAGCAATAGCACAGCTCCAGGAACCCGTAGCATAAAAGGCTGCTACTCTCCTGAATCCCAAGTCGAAGTCCAAGGCAGGAAGGTTTTTTTGCACAATGGTCCAGAAAGAAATCAACAGGCGATGGCTATGGAGAAGAACGTAGGTTTTCCCATCCGAAAAATTCTGACTCTCCCCTGGGAACGATGCTGCTTCTCCTCAGCCCGCTGTCCTTTCTCTACAGACAATATCCCCGTTCTATTGTAAAGCTGCAATTTGACCGAGAAACCCTCGTACCGCAGCCAGATTTCTAGATTCGCTTAAAAACAGAAAACAAATTAAGAACGCAAAGCCCACTGAGAGGCCGCCCGGGGCGGGGCGCGGGGCCGCGGCCTCCGGGTGCCGCAATCCCGCCGCGGCCGCAAGGGCAGGGCCTGGGCGCCGCGGCCCGCGCCGCAGTGCCGCTCCCGCCCGCCGCCGCCCCCCAGGCCGCGCCGCCGCAGCCCGGGCCCGCGTCCTCCGCCGCGCGGGAGCGCGGAGCGCGCAACTTACTTTCCCCCGCGGCGGCGCCCGAGCGGGCAACGGCGGCGGCCCCTGAGGCGGCGGAGGCGGTAGTGCCCCCGCCCCCGGCCGCCTGCCCAGCCGCACTGCCCTACCTCAGCCGGCAGGCGGGCGTCCGTCCGCAGCGGCCGCGGCGCCGACAACTCCCTCCCGGCCGCTGGAACCCCGCACCCAGCGCTAATCATAATACCGAGCGGCGGGCGGCCGGCCGCGGGAGGGTGGGGCCGAATGCGCCTGCGCGGGCTGTGCGTCACCGTGACGCAACGCTGGGATAGGGCGGGGCCGGGCGGGGCGCACCTGCGGCCGGCGCGCAGGCTGCTGGAGGGCATCCTGGTGGTGGCTGGAGGCGGGCGAAGCCCCGTTGCGGTAGCTGGAGGTAGCGGGAGAGGCACCGGAGGAGCTTGGGGACTATGCTGGAGGATGGACCAGGAACACCAGACAATGGCCGGGAAAAGTAGCTCGAACAGTCAGGGGAAATTGGAGGGAAGGGACCGCATCTGCACAGGACTGCATCCTCAGGATGAGGGTCAGGGAGCAACAGGCACTTTTATCCTTTAAGGTTCGCCCCATCTCCCGACCAGGTTTTAGCAAGGACAGGGAAGAAATTGTATAAGCATATGCATGTATATACATGTGTATGTATGTACATTTACATATACACATGCGCATAATGTTTTTTTCTTTACACGTTTTTCTCTCTGGGAACTCAATTAGAAGGAATTTTGTTGCTATTTAAACAAAAGGAGAAGAGCACAGTATACGAATGTAACCCTGGCTTTAAAGGTCAGCAGGAGACTGACCAGGCCAGGTGGCTTCTGGAAACAATGTGGAAAAATAGATTATGGGTGGAAATATTAAAGCACATGAAGTCCGGAATGCTAAATACGCAACCTGTGGCCTTGGGTGGTACAGCAGCACGGTTCCCACGCGGGAGGGTGGGATGGAAAAAATTTTAGCGTTGGCAGGAGAGGATGGAGGGGGACTCCGGCTCCCTCTTTTGGACGCATGGCATGCCATGAAGACCAGCTTTCTGGGTTCCTAGAATCAAGCCCTAATAAGCAGGTGCCAGGTTTCTCCTTTTCACGTTGTATCCCCCACTTCTGTGCACCCATTCTCTAAGAAAGGCTTCTCTAGCAAAGGATACAAGCACAGAAAGGCTGCTTTGATGCTCCAACTTTGGTTGAACTGACTGGAGGAAGATATCTAGATGGCTTTAGCGAATCTGTTGATCTGCAGCTATTGAAAGCTTTTGCTTTTAAACTTTCTACAGCATTAACTTTGCACATCTGAAGATGATTCGGAAGCAGGAGTGGATTTTTAGGAGGCACAAACCTTTTGACTCTGGTTAATGACAAAGTGTCTTTCTTAAAGGATAACTTCCAGTTACCCTAATGTCCTAACCCTAACATTAACGGTGGGATGCATCAGGCGAAGTTTCAGGCTAGGCCTCTGCTCCTCAAGGCGCCACCTTTCGGATCATTCTGACTTTGGAAGACCAAGAAAGGATAATCTGTTTGCTATGGAAATTCTACTTTAACAGCATGTTAAACAAGAGCTCCTAACTTGAAGTTGTGGAATTCATTCTTTTGTTGCTGGAAGACCATGCACTTTTCTCCTTGGGGAGGAATTACTAATCAGGGGACCTTGTAGCCAACCAAAGGGAGGAAATACCATTCAAATGATCTCCCAAGGGAATTCCAGTGGTTGAAGGCTTTTAACCCCCAGCAGGTCTGTAGCCACTGAGAAATAACTGTAACCATAGAACAATGATCATAATATATAAGCCCTTGAAAAAACAGAGTATTATATTGTTACTGTGTAACTCAGACTTTGAGTAAATCCTCTAAGGGAAAACAAGAGCAAAAAAAAAGCTTCAAAGACATAAGTGAAAAGAGACAAAATAATAAATTGATTTAAATAAAGTCAGCTTCAATTCTCTTCCAGTTTAGAAGATATGATACAGGCTACATGGTAAATCATTTATTCATCTGCAGTATTTCTTGGGATGCTGGAGTACTGCTGGCAAGAATGTGACCCGTTTTCAATTCCACACCATAAATGTGCTAACTTGATCTGATTATGCTTGGGCAATATTTGAAAACATTCAAGTACAAATTAATATATTATTACTTAACTTTGGATTTAAGCAAATGTGCTTATTTTAATGAAGAAACCCCTTTCCAATCTGCCCTGGGGCTTTCTCCAACACACATTGCTTTTTTAATGCTAGGTCTTTTTATGGACCATAAGAAGCTTTAATTAGATATACAGCACTATACAAAAAAAATGACAAGATGGAGCATGCAGGCTTGTATTACAGTCTCTGATTCAGATCTCAAAAATAACATGATGCCACTGATTTAAGAAAGAGACTGTTTATTGGAAGGAAACCAAGGAGGTGCTACAAATGAGATCAAGCAGATTGTGAAAATTAAGCAGATTCATGAAAGAATTGGCATTTTTATCTTGGGACCCTCAAAAGCATCATAAGTTTATCTTCACTAGATATTGTTATTTTAATTTTTTATAAATTAAAACTAAGGGCTGGGGCTGTATCTCAGTGGTAAAGCGCTTGCCTTGCATATGTGAGGCACTGGGTTTGATCCTCAGCACCTCATAAAAATAAATAAAGATATCGTGTGTCCATCTACAACTAAAAGAAAATTAACTTAAATATATTTAAAACAGCAGATATTGAATATTCCCATACCGTTTAATTTTGAACTGTGATATTTAATGTGATTTTTTTTAAATTTTTAATTAGTCATTTGTACATTAATACTTATGCACTTCTAAATTGGACCAAAAATAACTTCACTGGAATGGCCTAGAGAGTTCTCAAAGTCTTTCCCTCACCACCCCATGGGCATCAGTTAACATCTTATAACTTCCCCAAATTTGGTGACTTAAAACATTATTTTTTCAATTTCTGTAGGTTAGGAATTTGGAAGATATTTTGTCTTGGAATTCCATGAATTTGCAGCCAGATGTTTAACAGGACTGCAATTACAACTCTTTTATCTTAAATATCAGTGTGTGTGTGTGTGTGAGAATATAGTTTTGATATTTGATACTTGCTAAAAAGAATTGAAAACATCAGTACTTAATTCTGCTGGTTATAACCAGTGCATCTGGCATGGGGCCAGGTGCTGTCTGGCTTTGAGTTCTTTCTCCACTGCTAAAAGCTGTGTGGCCGTGGGCAAGTTGCATGATGTTCTTTTCCTCTTCTGTAAAATGGGAGTGATGGAGAGGACAATGGTATATTTCTTATAAGGTTTATGTAAAAGCAGTGGTTCTCAAAACTAGCTTCCTAGACCAGCAGCATGAGTTTCTCCTAAGAACTGGATCGAAATGCAAATTATCCAGCACCACCTCAAATCCACCGCATTAGAAATTCTAATTTCTCTTTTTAAAGACTGCCAGGTGACTTTGGTGAAGGTTAGAGTTTGAGAACTACTCTTGCTGGATTGAGTTTATATGAAATGTTAGTACCTGGAAAATGTAAATAGTTTATTAATGAACTTTTTTTTTAATGAGTATGCTATAATGTTGCCAAAACATGCCAAATTTAATTTAGGCCCAAAGAAGCATGTCCATTTTGTTCCTCTAATAAATAAATCCTGCTTAATCCTTTGTCCAAAGATTTCAATACAGCCTCCTAAATCCCTCATGATCTGGTCCCTGCCCTCCTTTCCTGCTCTTTCTATTCTCCATGTGCATCACAGCATCTATTTTCTCATTTCTAAGAAATTTCACACCTCTAAGCCTTTGTCCATTTAGTTCTTTCTGCTTGGAAATGTTACCTTCTCCCTTTCTCTACTTCTAACACTTGTAGTCTCCTGAATTCATACCTTACTTTAAACCCCAGACCCACTTCTGTTATCCCACCCCTGCCCCACTCCAGTCAGGAGTTCTGGGGAACCCTGCACATCCCACTTATAGTATCATATCATTTGGTAACTGCAAATAAAGACAATTCTATCTCTTTATTTCTCCTTTCATTGCTTTTTCTTGCTTTGATGGTTGGCTAGAACTTTCAGCACGATATTGAATAGAAATGGTGAGAGTGGCCAGGCATGGTGGCCAATCCCTATAATCTCAGAGGCTCAGGAGGCTGAGGCAGGAGGATCACAAGTTCAAGACCAGCCTCAGTAACTTAGTGAGGCCCTGAGGAACTTGTGAGACACTGTCTCAAAATAAAAAAATTTTAAAAAAATGACCTGGGGATGTGACTTAGTAGTTAAGGGCCCCTAGGTTCAATCCCCAGTACAAAAAAAAAAAAAAAAAGAAAAAGAAAAAAGAAAGAAAGAAAGAAAGAAAAATGGATATGGTAAGAGTAGACATTTTTGCTTTGTTCTCAAACCTGTGGGAAATGTCTTTAGTCTTCCACTTTTTGGGGTGAGGGGCTACTGGGGATTAAATCCAGGAACACTGACCACATCCCCAGCCCTTCCTTCCTCCCTCCCTCCTTACTTTTTCTTTCTTCCTTCCTCTTTCTTTCTTTCTTTTGAGACAGGCTCTCACTAAGTTGCTGAGGCTGACTTTGAACTCTGGATCCTCCTGCCTCAGCCTCTTGAACCTCTGGGATTATAGACGTGTGCCACTGTGCCTGGCATGGTTCACTGAAAATGACAGCATTTTTTATCTGGAAAATTGTCTTATAGTTTGTTGAGAGTTTTGTCATGAATGTATATTGGATTTTTGTCAAATGCTTTGTTTTTTTGCATGTATTGATATAACTATGTGATGTTTGTCCTTTATTGAGACTATATTGTATTAATTTTTAGATGCTAAACCAACCTTGCGTTCCTAAGATAAATCCAGCTTGGTCATTTCTATGTGTTGCTAGATTTGATTTGTTAATGCTTTGTTGAGGAATTTTTGTTCATGTTCATGGGATATGTTATGATGTCTCTGGCCTAATAGAATCAGGAAGGGGATGTCCCCTCCTCCTCTATTTTCTGAAAAACTTATGAATGTTTGTTGCTATTTCTTCTTTAAATATTTGATAGAATTTACCAGTAAATTCTAAAATTCTACCTTTGTGAATTTTAATTACTAATTTAACTTATTCACTTATTATAGGTCTATTAAAATTACTAATTCAGTTTATTTACTAATTATAGGTCTATTCAGATTTTCTATTTCTTCTTGAATTGGATTGGTAATTTGTTAATTTCTTTTTTGTTGTTGTTGTTGTGCTGGATATTGAACCCAGGGTCTTGTGCATTCGAGGCAAGCATTCTACCAACTGAGCTATATCCCCAGCCCTAATTTGTCTGTTTCTAAGAATGTACATATTTCATTTAAGATGTCCAATTTGTTGCCATAAGTTGTTCATAACATTTCCTTATAAACCTTAATTTCGGGCTGGGGATGTGGCTCAAGTGGTAGCATGCTCGCCTAGCATGCGTGAGGCACTGGGTTCGATTCTCAGCACCACATTAAAATAAAATAAAGCTATTGTGTCCACCTAAAACTAAAAGATAAATATTTTAGTAAATAAATAAAGAAACCTTAATTTCTGTTGGGTTAATAGTGATGTGCCTTCTTTCATCCCCCTCCCTCCCTCCTTCCACCATCAGCGTAGGCAACAGTTTATAAATTTTGTTTTCTTATCCAAGAATCAACTTCTGGTCTCATTGTTTTTCTTTATAATTTTGTTTCTATTGATTTCCACTGTGATATTGTTTCCTTTCTTCTATTTGTTTGGAGTATAATTTGTTCTTCTTTTGAGACCCTTCTTTTCTGGGTTAAGCATTAAAAGTTATAAGTTTACCTTGAAGCCCATTAGCCACATCCCATACATTTTGATTGATTGTATGTTTATTTCCATTCATTTCAAATACCTTCTAATTTCTTCTGTGTGTGTGTGTGTCCTTCTTTGACTTGTAGGTTGTTTAGAAATATGATGTTTGATTTCCTAATATTTGGGTATTTCAAAAAGTTGCTTTTGTCATTGATTTTTATTTTATGCTGCCATTTTCATTGATGATTTCAATTTTTAATTTTTTTTTTCTTTTTATCTTTTTTGTTGTTGTTGTTGTTGTTACCAGGGATTGAACTTTGGGGCATTCAACCACTGAGCAACTTTTTTTTGGTTTGTTTTGTTTTGAGACAGGGTCTCACTAAGCTGCTGAGGCTGGCTTTGAACTCACCATTCTCCTGCCTCAGCTTCCTGAGCCACTGGGATTACAGGAGTGCACCATCGCACCTAGCTCAATTTTCTTAAGAATTTTAGGACTTGTTATATGGCTTAACACATGGTCTGTCCTGCAGAATGTTCCCTGTATGCTTGAGAAGAATATCTATTCTGTTATTTGATAGAATATTCTGTAAATGTTAGTTAGATCCTAGTTGGTTAATGGTGTTGTTCAAGTTTCCTATAAATTTTGCTGATTTTTTAGATAGTGTGATTATGTAATAATATAGCAAAAGCAAAATTATCTGGTGGGCTGACTCTAATCATGTGAACCCCTTAAAAGTAGGTAATTTTTTCTAGTTTGTAGGCAGAAGGGGAGATCAGAGAAATTCAAACTGTGAGGCGAATTCAATGTGTCATTGCTTTGAAGATGGAGGGCCAGATAGAAAGGACCACAGTGAAGTTTCTAGAAGCTGTGTGATTTCTAGTCAACAGCCAGAAAACAGCACACCATTACTACAGCTACCAGGAATTGAATTCTTCCAACAACCAGAATGAGCCTTGGAATCAGATTCTTTCCCAGAGCTTCCAAATAAGAGGTCAGTCTGGCTGACAGTTTGATTTCAGCCTTGGGAGACAGTAAGCTGAGTACCCAGTCATGTCCACCTGAACTTCTGACCTACAGAATGGTGAGATAATGAATGTGAGTTGTTTAAGCTGCTGGTAGTTTGTCATGCAGCATTAGAAAACTAATACAACTGTGTCCAGTTTTAATTTCCCATACCTAGAAGTCCTGCCTCCTGGACAAAAAAAAAAAAAAATTGGATTCTCTTTAAAAATTGAAAGATCTTGTTACTTGAGATTTACATTTCTAACATCTAGAGCTGAGCAGTGGCTCTCCATATCCTGCTTGTTAAACAGGGTCCAGTTCCTTCTGTTCATCTCCTTTCATCACCCAAAACCTACATCTTCAATTACAGGGCTCTGGGACCTCTGAATCTGTAACTCCTGATCAGCACATGCCCAATGGAGAGTAGGTGCTCAGTTAAGTAGTTGTTGAATTAGTGAAAGGGCAATGTGTGGGAGATTTTTCACATAGGATCATGTGAGTAGACATTTGGAAAGGCTAAGCCTGATGGCAATGTATTCTTCAGGGTACCCAAGGATCTGTGAAGGGCATAGCCCACAGAGCCTGTCCACTGGAAGATTTCCTCAAAATCCCATCAGGAACTTTCACTTAAAAAAGTGCGTCACAGTCCCACTTCCCAAAAGAGGCTGAAGAATAGTTTTTAGATTCAATGAGAAAATCAGAGTTCTTATAGAGAGTAGAGAAGTGGGGGATAGATATTAGGTTAAGTGACACAGCTTTAACACTCAGGTAACAAAAAAAGACCAAGACTAGCACCCAAGAAACTCTCTTGGGCCCCATTCCCCTAAATATCCCCCACCAAGTCACTACCTGATTTTTCATAACATAGATGTTATCAATGTTGCCTCTTCTACAATTTTGCGTAAAATGGAGTTGTGTGCTTCTTTCACTTGCAGAATGAACATTCAAGGAAAAAAAAAGAAGATCAGAGGAGCTCAAATTTTCTAACAAGAAACTTAATAATTAGCCTTGAGGAAACCAAGACTATTAATGATGTGATTATCCACCTCCATTCCTTGAGTTAGTTATCATTAGCTATGCATTTGCCCTTTAGCCAAGAGAAATGACCAGTAAGAGCAGTGAATATTTCCTTTCCCAATTTAAAAAATATTTAGAAATATTTAAAAAATTGGAACCACATGAACACTAAATGGATGGACAGAAAATGAATGGTCCTACTGCTGGCCAGAGTAGTGCCACAGGGGCCCTGCTAGGCCCTAGCCGTGAGTTGTTGGATTGGGAGGAGATCTTGGGAGGGGTTCCTCAGAGAAAAGTTGGGATGACCATAGCAGCAGGACTTGGGAGGCTCCTGGAAGTGGCTATTTATCAGTCAGTGCAGAATAAGCTCAGTGTTTTAACATTAGCACAGAGTGATGGTGGCATATTAGGGTTACTCTTTGCATTAACAGTGTGAGGGTTGGGCAGCCTCTGGTGAACCTGGCCACAGGTATTCTGTCATTATGAGAAATCACTGCAACTCAAAGGAAGCATTGGTCTTGATAAAGGTGAGGCTGCTCTGTCCCTTTATAGACAGGAGGAGACAGGATGCCTGGCAGTGTAGACCCTGCAGCTGGAGTTGGCATCTGAGAATTGAGCAGAGCCAAACTAAGCCATCGGGGCACAGATGTCTAAACAGCTGAGGGCAGTCTTTCAAATACAGTTTTACTCATTTCCACTCACAATTCTTTTTAACTTTCCCACTCTGCTTCAGTATCAGGGGTGCTGGACACATGAAAATATCAACTAATAAGTTGAACTCAATTCAACTTATTAGTTGATATTTTTATGTGTCAATTCAGGACTCGAGACCACTCTTCCAGAAATAGTATCCCTATGTTTACACCCACCCCCAATCCCTTGCCTGCCTGGATTGTAGGGAGCAACAGAATTGATTGCTCACTTTCCCAGCCTCCTTTGCATGTAGAGATGGCCAAATGATCAGGTTCTGGTCAATAGATTTAGGTGGAATTCAGCTGTGGGTCAGGACAGTGGGTTTGGGGAAAAGTTCCCCCCCACTTCTTCTTTTTTTTTTTTCATACAAAAGGACAGCTGCAGTTGGCTCTGACTTCCCCGTTTCCTTCTGCCCTTACCGTGGGCATTATGCCTGGAATAGAGGCTGCCATCCTGAAGCCAGGAAGGAGAGGCCAGGCAAATCACAGTGATGCTGGCTCTAGACCTCACAAGCTGATGCACAAATGCTAACAGCTGCCTGCTCCAGACTTTCTGTTCTGTGATTAAATGGAAAACTCTGTTCATTATGCTTACTTATAGCTGAAAGCATTCCTAACCGATACAACTAATATGAATCATTACTTGTCATAGATCAGCAAAAAGGTGGAGGCACAGTTGAAGATTTTCCAAGTCCAGTTAATGCATCAGAAAGATGCTGTGGATGCTTGTTCCTGAAAGAATGGGAAGCATCAAAGACCTGTGGGGTCAGGTCAAAATGAGACAGATGCAGACTTGAAGGAATTCCTATTGGTAAGGAAGGAATACATTGCATACCAAAAGAACAATGACTACAAAATTATTAAAAATTAGTCAAAATGAATAAAGAGAAAGAATCAAACACTTATCCTGTCTTTCCTATATTAATTGTATTTCAGAGCAACTGTTATGGTTTGGATGTTAACTGTCCCCCAAACGTTCACGTGTGAGACAATGCAGAAGGTTCAGAGAAGAAATGATAGGGTTGTGAGAGTCTTAACCTAATCAGTGAATTAATCCCCTATGGGATTAACTAGGTGGTAACTAAAGTGGTGGGGTGTGGCTGGAGGAGGTGGGAATTGGGGCACGGCTTTGGGGTATATATTTTTGTCTGCAAATGGAGTCTCTCTCTCTCTCTCTCTCTGCTTCTTGCACTGTCATCCTCTTCGGCCATGATGTTCAGCCTCACCTCGAGCCCTTGAGGAATGGAGCCAGGCTTCTGTGAACTAAGACCTCTGAAACCATGAGCCATCAAATAAACTTTCCTCCTCTACAGTAGTCCTGGTCAGATCCTTTAGTTATAGCAGTGAAAAAGCTGACTGAGACAGAAATCCAAGAGATGACAATGAGTTCTTTATAGAATTCCAGCTAAGACAGAAAGAATGACAGCATTAGAAAGCCACCACTTTGTAATACTTAATGGGATAATGAATTTAGTCAATGACCATCAATAACTATTAGGTATAAGGATGACAGGGAGCTGTCTATAATGGGTGAATCAGACTGACAACACTTGAACCCATAGCTCAGTTTTTTACATTTCTAAAGGACAATCAAAAAGTACGCTGCATCTCTATGACATAGTCTAGTCAATATGCATATATATATATATACACACACACACACACACATATATGTATATATGTGTATATGTGTGACTTAAGAGTCCTTTCTGTAGACTGCCTCGTATAGGTCATGTTTGAATACTGATTTGAATGCAGAAACCAAAAAATATCATTTGAGTCAATTAGGATTATTTTTAATATGTTCTGGATATTGCATCACATGACAATAGCTTTGTAAGTGTGTTTTTAAAAGTTATTCATTAATAGAGACACTTGCTGAAATATTTATGGATGAAATGAAATGATGCCTGGAATTTGCTTTAAAATATTCTAGCAAGAGACAAACAAATATTGTGTATGGTGGGTTATAGAGGAAACAAAAACAGGTGATACATTAAGAGACTTATTATAATTTGTCATGGTTGCAAATGTTTTACGCATGGCTGAGTATTTTGTATAAAATGTGTAAAAGGTGAATATTTTATCTTCCTGCATTCTAGATGCCAATAACAACAAAATAGAAAGCAATTTTTTAAAAAAAAGTCTTGACAAAGCTTCCAAATTCTATTTCTTTCCTTCATAGTATCGTTTTCATAAAAGCTAAAACAAATGCCCCAGTTACAAAACCAGGATATCAAGCAATGCCCTGTACGTCTTCTTTGAAGTGTAGGCTTCTACGAGTACTTTAGAAATACTAGTCCTTTTTTCTAGTATACCTTCTTTGTTCTTATCCAGCAGTGGAACTTTCCAGGTGTCCTAGTCCATTTCTCATTACCATATTGAAATACTTGAGGCAGGCTAACTTTATAAAGAAAAAAAATCTATCTAACTCACTACTTTGGAGATTCAAGGGCATGGTGCCAGCATCATCTTGGCTCTGGTGAGGACTTCATGGCTGATATTACAGTTGTGGGAGCACATGTGCGAGGAAGAGATTACATCTTAAAACAGGAAGCCAGAGAGACCATGGTCTGTTTTATATTTGTAGCAACTTGCTTTGATGAAACCTTGGGGGTCTCAGAGAGCTGTCTTAACTACTTCCAAGAGTAGCTCCCTCAGCCACATAGGTACCTCCCACTAGGCTCCTCCTTTTAAAGGTCCCATTACCACACTGGCACCAAGCTAGGCACATGAAATTTTGAGGGACAAACTCAAACCTTATCCAAATGATAGCACCAGGATGGTTGTCCTCTTTTGAGTCCGTGTATTCCCAAGAACACTTTGCTCTTCCCGTTGACTTTTAGCAACTTGTCCATCCTCTTCCTCCAGGAGGTGAGCCATCCTCTGTATCCCCAGTCAAGGACCTAAAATCCATTCCCATTATTCTCTACATTCCTTACGTCTCGAGTGCTATTAACACATACTAGGTGGTCAATAAATATTTGAGAAATGTATAAACAGATCTCAATTCACTATGTTTTACACTTGAGGAGTCTGACACCTTAAAGAGTGAAGTTGCTGGGTGGGCTAGGACTGCGAGTCATCAGAATTCAGAAGCATTCTTGAAAAGTGATCATTCAGTGCTGCTTCTAAATCTCATACCTGATTCCCCAAATCTTTCTTTTTATGATAATATCCTTCCCTTATGATAATGCCACTTCCAATGCCCTCCACTCCAATCCCAATTCTCTCAACAAATTCAGTGTTCTTTGATATGACAGTTTTGGATTCTCCTAGAAGACATTACTCAAGTTGTTTTAGACAGGAAAGATCATCAGTAATTACCAGAAAAAAAAAAACAGATAACGTGGTGTTGTTTTTAAATAATAATAAATGATGTTTTCATAATAAATTATGTTTTCAGAACTATCAACACTTCTTCTCCGGCTTCTAAATTGTTGAGTCGATACAAGAAAGCCAGGAAATTATTTGGTTTGCTTGTTTCTTGACATTTAACCCCAAAGCCAAGGCATACGTGGTGGGATGCATGATGATCCACTCCTGACCCCAAACAACCTTGGCCCTTTCTGAGCCTGGCTGATCACTCAGAGCCCATCTTTGATCAGAGGTCAGACTGAGCTATTACACCTAGCCCACCTTCAGGAAAGACCTGTCACTTTTCTGATACTCTTCAAAGTAACAAACCACAGTGATGGAAAGCCAACCCAGATATCTGACTCTCATCTTGGTGGCTTACTTCTGTGTCCCTTTACATCTTAGCTTCAACGTCACTTCCTCTGACTTCGCATCTGGATCAAGTAGCTTCTACTCCCATGGCACATCACAAGTCATTTGTCCTGGTTCCTTCACTACACCTTACTTCACTCTCGCAACTTCACTCCAGCTTGTAAGCTCCTCTCAAAGTCAGGACTGTCGGCCATGTACCATTGTATCCTCATGTCTTAAGACATGGTAATTACTCAATCAATACTTCCTAAGTAAATATACCAGAAAGTTGAATTCAGGATTCTGTACCCATCAAAAGCAATCCATACACTTGCTTAGGGAGACATTCTTTTCTCCTCATCTCTAAAATCAAAGCTGTTAGGATTCTACGCTGTGTGTTGGCACTTATTCTATGACAACTCAGCAACAAATGAACTGTGACCTCCTCAATGGCAAGACATGTCTTAGAGTTTTCATATCTCCAATGCTCAGCGTGATGAGAGAGCTGGCTCTGAGCCCTGAATGTGGCTTTAGGCCCAAGGTCTCTAAGCTGTCGCCTTTTCCAAAAGGCCTGACAGTTGGAACAGGTTATTGGGGGATGTAGAATAAAATGATGACCAATGTTAACAGAATCCTTTCAAGATTCAAAAGGCTACTAATTAAGACCTCAAATTTAGACTGTTCTACTTGCTAAACTGAAGAGGAAACACTTGGCTTAACTTAAAACAGTGAAATGGAAAGGGGAAAAAACATTCTGTCTTTAGAGGTGATTAAAGGCTTGGTGGCAAAATGAAAATAAACCCCTATCTGTCACCATGCACAAAACTCAACTCAAAGTGGATCAAGGACGTAGGAATTAGTCCAAAGACTCTGTGCGTAAAAGAAGAAAAAGTTGGCCCAAATCTTCATCATGTCGGATTAGGCCCTGACTTCCTTAACAAGACTCCTAAAGCACAAGAAATAAAATCAAGAATTAATAAATGGGATGGATTCAAACTAAAAAGCTTTTTCTCAGCAAAAGAAACAATCAATGAGGTGAAGAGAGAGCCTACATTTTGGGAGCAAATTTTTGCCACACACACTTGAGATAGAGCACTAATCTCCAGGATATATAAAGAACTCAAAAAACTTAACACCAAAAAAATCCAAACAACCAATCAATAAATGGGCTAAGGAGCTGAACAGATTCTTCTCAGTAGAAGATATACATTCGATCAATAAATATATGAAAAAATGTTCAACATCTCTGGTAATTAGAGAAATACAAATCAAAACTACTCTAAGATTTTATCTCATGCCAGTCAGAATGGCAGCTATCAAGAATACAGATGACAATAAATGTTGGTGAGAATGTGGAGGAAAAGGCACACTCACACATTGCTGGCGAAACTGCAAATTGGTGCAACCACTCTGGAAAGCAGTATGGAGATTCCTTAGAAAACTTGGAATGGAACGACCATTTGACCCAGCTATCCCACTCCTTGGTCTATACCCAAATGACTTAAAATCAGCATACTATAGTGACACAACCACATCAATGTTTATAGTACTCAATTCACAATAGCTAAACTGTGGAAGCAACCTTGATGGCCTTCAATAGATGAATGGATAAAGAAACTATGGTACTTATATACAATGGAATATTACTCAGCATTAAAAGAGAATAAAATTATGGCATTTGCCAGTAAATGGATGGGGTTGGAGAATATCATGCTAAGTGAAGTAAGCCAATCTTAAAAAACCAAAGGCCAAATGTTCTCTCTGATAAGTGGATGTTGATCCATAATGGGAAGTGGGGAGCCATGGGGAAAATGGAGGAACTTTGATTGGGCAAAGGGGAGGGAGGAGCGGGGAGGGGCATGGGGGCAGGAAAGATGGAGGAATGAGATGGACATCATTACTCTGCGTTCATGTAGGACTGCACATATGGTGCGACGCAACATCATGTACAACCAGAGACATGAAAAGTTGTGTTGCAATTGTGTACATGAATCAAATGCATTCTGCTGTCATATATACCTAATTAAAATAAATTAATTAATTTTAAAAAATAAATAAAAGATAGTGGGGTTGTGGCTCAGCAGTAGAGTGCTCACCTGGCATGTTCGAGGCACTGGGTTCGATCCTCAGCACCAAATAAAAATAAATCCATAAAATAAAGGTATTGTGTCTAATTACAACTAAAAATATATATTAAAAAATAAATAAATGAAAGGCCTGGTGGGAGAAGGGATGCATGATACAGATACCTACCACCTCTCTCCTCTCTGTTTTTCTTCTTTCTCTATCTTCTTATCTCTAAGAAGGGACCTTCTCCAGAATGGCCAGCCTGAGGTTTGACGTGTCCTCATCTTCTCCCCTTCTGCCTATTTTAGCAGAAGGAAGCTGGCTTTGTGGAGAGTGGTGAGAGGAAGAAAGACCGCAGGCAAGAGCTGAGACTCCTTTTCTGACACTTACTCCCCTATGGTGCACAGGATCTTGACTCACCCAGAGGATGACTCAGCTTGGATCCCTGATCAGTACCTGGGGCCTCTCCCAACTGAGGCCCATTTCCTGGACCTGCTGCTAATTAGTAGATCCAAATCTGCAGAAAGAAGGATGGATATGAGTTATTCACTATAATTCCCATGTATCCTAAATAGTAAACTCTCAGGTATTCATGTTAAGGGAGTATTTATGGGAGCTTAGAGCCCAGAGAAGGAACAGAAAATATCCAGATTCAGACTGAGAGTGAAAAATAAGATATTTCTTTTGCAATGGTGAGCTATATCTCACCCTACATCAAATGAAATCAATAAAAAGGCCTGATTCAGAGCTTTCAGGGGTTGCTAATCCTGTAGTAAACTAAGGGGAACAAAATCACTAGACTAAACCCATTGAGATTTCATGAATACGAAATGCACCGTCTCCAAATGTCTATAAACTCAGGGCTGAATAGTTCAAATCATGAATATTTTTCAAAACTACCCTTTCAGAAGCTTCACCCATTGTTACTTCTGATAGGAAAATATTGGTTCTTTTAACATTGTCATCATTTTTTTTTCATCCTCTAAAAACCTGCCCCAGCTAAAAGGCCATTTGGTAAAGGAGAATATCTATAGACTCTTGGGCCTAAAGTCATATTTGGGGCTCAGAGCACTGGAGATATGAAAACTCTAAGCTATCGGGGAGGTCACAGTTCATTTGTTGCTGAGTTGTCATAGAATACATTCCAACACACAGTGTAGAATCCTAAGAACTTTTGTTTTAGAGATGGAGGAGAAAAGAATGTCTTCACAAGCAGGTGTATGTATTGCTTGTGAATGGAACAGAACCTTCACCTCTGCAATACTTTCACATCAACCAGAACTTAAACTCTATGAGAGCAGGAATCTCATGTACTTTGTTCACCATTAAAGCTATATTGCTTTTCACTGGTGCAAGGCGTTAGAGCTAAGAACAACATAAATATTTGTTGAACGAATGAACCAATGTCATGTATATTCACATGAGCACATGACACAAATCTGTGTCATATATATTTTGGGAAACGGAACTATGAAGTCGAGAAACAAACTGATTTACTTGAGGTGATGGTCACCAACCTAGCATTTGGCTCATGTGACTCTTACAGTTAATTACTCATAAAACACAGCCCAAACCCCTGGACAGCTGCTGTTCCTCTAATATTTTCTACAAGATAAGAAAATATGGAACCATGATTAAATGTCCTATATAGGTAGAACTAAAGATAGGATTTAATTTAACATTTTAAAAATGTCAACTGTTATCCACAAAATATAGGCATGAAAAACATTTCAGAGGAGGAGCAGAAGCATGGGGGTAGAGCATGAATTTTTATGTCTTCAACAGTGAAGGGACAATCCCCAAGCTCCTTTCTGCTTTTACATGCCGTGTCCTTGCTCTATAGACATAGAATATGCCGACTGGTTTTCTTATATTGGTAGAGGACATAACAAGGAATTTAAATAGGTCAGAGAATATTTTAAAACTCCAAACAGAAGAGCTGCTAATGAATTTAGTTTGGAGTGTCTTCCCACCAGAAATAAAAATGACAGACCTTTCTCAAACACCTTTGGCTATTTGCTCATCAAGAGAAGTCACACATTTTCTCTCTGTAGAAAAGTGTCGAAGAAAAAAAAATTACCGAGTTGAGCTTGCTCCCCTGATACGCTGAGGACTGGGACTGTTTTAAAATTCAATAGATACCATGATAATCCTAGAGAACTGTGAAAACGCTCCATTTAAAGAAGGTACACAAGGTCAGGGTCGGGTTGTTCCATGTCAGGGAAACTTCATATGGTAAAGATTGAAATGCTGAGGCTTGGCACATCCTCGCCCATAGAGCAAAATTAAAAACTGTGTGTGTGTGTGTGTGTGTGTGTGTGTTTAATAGTGCTTGCATGGACTTCCCATTTTGTGTTTGGGTTTTTACACAAATGGTACTTATGGTATCATTGTGCAATTTTCCTTTTTCTTGCTCAACAAGATGCTTTGAAAAGCTTTTTCCGATAGAAAGCAGAGGACCCTCTCATCATTTTTACCTGCCTGGTGTTCCACCAGAAGGATAGACATGGTTCAAGCCATGAGTGGATGTTGTAGTTTGATTCTGAATGTCCCCCCGGAGGCCCATGTGTTAAGGCTTTGATCCCCACTGAGAGGGTGCTACTGAGAGGGGCTGGAAACTGAAAGAGGTAGGGTCTGGTGGGAAGTCTTCAGGACGTTGGAGGTGTTCTTTAGAAGGGGACTGTGGAACTCTGGTCTCTTTCTCTTCTTTCATTTTTCAGCCATCATACGAGCACATTCGCTCCACGAGGCACTCCCAACCATCCTGTGTTGCTGTACCACAGGCCCCAAAGCAACAGGGCCAACCACCCATGGACTGGAACCCCCCAAATATGTGAGCCAAAATAAACCTTGTCTCTTTATAACTTGATCATCTCAGGTATTTGTTACAATGATGGAGAAAGCTGACTAACACCATCAAAGTTTATTTACCACTTTTCTGTTTGCACAAGTCACGCTCCAGAGAACAGGCTTGAACAGAACTCCTTGTGCCAATGTGTGTGGGTTTCTTTAAGATAGAGATGGTGACAGATTGGAAAGTGGAACTGCTGGTTACAGAGGGAAGAGCATTTTGAACGTTAACAGCTGTTGCCAAAAGAGCTGCAGCCCTGTGATCCTTTGTACCTTCAAGTTTAATCCCTTTGTTTTGGGGATGAACGTTATGTTTTGGCATCAGAACTTCTTCAAATATGTTAGAACTCACTTCTGAGAATCAGTAGAGCTGACATTTTCTGATTTTTCCTGGTGTTCCTCACAACTTCCTTCCTTTAACCCTCATCTCAGCCACCCTTGAAGACAGGGGTTATCCACACCCTTGGAAATCAGATGCCAGACTGAGACCTTAACTGAGCTTGGATAACAACAAAAAGAAACTCAAAATTCAAAGTCAGTGTCTGCTGTCTCCCATTCTTGGCCTTTTAGGGTTCTCTGGAAACAGAGACCTTATCAAACTTAGACTACTTTTAAGGCTACTTTGAACACACATAATTATAATGGACTCATCTCAGAAAATTAGCTCCATAGATAAACCATAGGGTTTTCATTGTGTCAATTCAATCATACGTTTAAAAAAATATATCAGGAGTTTATTTAGAGGCTTCTGAAAGGTCTAATAGGAATTGTTGCAGCAGAGACAAAAATATCTGGGAAATATCCTGAAGACTTCCCACCAGACCCTACCTCTTTCAGTTTCCAGCCCCTCTCAGTAGCACCCTCTCAGTGGGGACCAAAGCCTGAACACATGGGCCTCCAGGGGACATTCAGAATCAAACTACAGCATCTACTCATGGCTTGAACCATATCTATCCTTCTGGTGGAACACCAGGCAGGTAAAAATGATGAGAAGGTCCTCTGCTTTCTATCGGAAAAAGCTTTTCAAAGCATCTTGTTGAGCAAGAAAAAGGAAAATTGCCCAATGAATACCATAAGTACCATTTGTGTAAAAACCCAAACACAAAATAATCACATAAAATGTGTGTGTGTGTATGTGTGTGTGAATCAAAGAAAGATGTTCTAGGAATAGGCCAACTATGGGGTAGGGAGGCCAAATGAGAAGTCAGACATTATCAGAAAGGTTTGCCTTTTTACAATGCATTTCTTGTACAAAAAAATCACCACATATAATAGTTAATAACATATATTTGTAAACAGTTTCAATATAGCAATGCATAATAATTCATAACCAATATAATAAAATTTATAATTGAAATAACTTATGAAAGAAAATTACTATAGTAATTTATGATTTTTACTTGCATTTGAGTTTATTATTTGCATATGAAATTTAAAAGAATCAGATTGGGATGTCTGTTAAGCATGCAGATTCAATTACCATATGTTTGTGAACCTGTACATTTAGCAAATAGATTCTGCTGCTGTTGGTCAAAGGTCTATTCCTTGAGAATATTTCATTTCATCAGTTCTTTTCCCAGGGTGCACATGAATCACTCAGAGGTCTTGTTAAAGCACAGTTCTACTGTGGCAGCTCTGGAGTGGAGCCCAGGCTTTTGCATCTCTAATGAGATGCTGCTGCTAGTCTTTAGACTCAGGAGTTAAGCTTTAAAATGGGTACAAATTCATGAAGTGGAAGAGCAGGTGTATGGAGGCAAGTGGGGAGCTTGGCTGAGGAGCACTCAGGGAACTGGTGTGATGGAGAGGGCACCAAAAAAGCCTGGGGAACAACAATGCCAGGCTAAGAACATGGTGCTTTAGGTGGGAGCCCAGCATCCCAGTCACAAGGAGAAAAGAGAATGAATGTCAGGTAGAGTCTGGGAGGCAGAGCCATGGTCCCTAGCACAGGTGTCCAGAGCCAGGCCTGTACAGGTTAGGGCTTCATGAAAACCCACACCCCAAGTATGAAAAAGGTTGTTCTGGTCCCTCTCCTGGGACTGATGTCTGGAGCTAAATTATCAGGAGGCCCAGGGCCACTTATATTATGCAGTGGACAAGGGCTATTTTCCATGGCATAGAACCCTGCAAGTGTCTTTTGACAGATAAAGTCAATGTCACTTTATTCTGTGTAAAATGATACTTTTTCCAATTTGGTATGAAAAGAAAGCCTTCATTTAAAATCAGTTGAACTGACTCACATAACTGTTGAGAGGTCTTCAAGAGAAGCTTGACGAAAGGTCCAGATGAGAATAATTCAGGATGGGGTAAGGCAGAGACAAGCACTGCAACCCCCAGCACTCTGGGATCTTGCTTGACTTTCAGGGAGGTTATTTTGACTCTGATCAGGTAATTCTCTGCTTCCCTTTGCAGAAAGAGATGGAGTCACTCACTTTCCCCCAAACTCCTATCAAGAATGACTTCAGAGCAACAGGCTACTATTAGCACCTATTTTGCATTTCCAGCTTCAGAGGGCAGCTTCCTGCACTCCCCCAGTAGACAGTTGAGGTACAGCGTGGGGTCACATGAGTGATTTCTAGGAATGCAGTGGTACAGTGACCCTCCCAAACCCCTGTCAGATCATGCCTTTATGGCATCAACAGGGGTCTTGAGAGAGGCGACAAGGCCATGATACAGAATTTCTGCATGATGGTCTATATCGGAAGTGGCACATTTGAAACATTTTTTATTTGGAGATTACTATACAATCTATTTTAATTGCATTTGAAGGAAACACAAGCAGGAATCTGCATTAAAATTTGACAGCCCTGTAATGACTGCAGCTTAGGAAAATAACATTTGCATGTGACAGTTACATGCAAAACTGAGAGTTCAGTTCTGCTGTGGTAGTGGCCTTAGGTGGGAGCCCAGAAGCCCGGTCACAAAGATTTGGGGTTTACTATAACCGTACCTTTTGCAATTTGATCTTAAATATCTTTTCAATTAAAAATAAAACTTGCTGGGTGTGTTGGTGCACACCTATAATCCCAGTGGCTAGGAAGACTGAGGCAGGAAGATTGCAAGTTCAAAGGTAGCCTCAGCAAATTAGCGAGGCTCTAAGCAATTCAGCAAGACCCCGTCTCTATACAAAAATATTAAAAAGGGCTGGGGATGTGGCTCAGTGGATAAGCATCCCTGGTTAAGCATCCCCAGTACCAAAATAATAATAATAATAATAATAATAGCAGCAATAATATAAAATTTATACACACTGAAATATTTTCTAAATCAGTACATTCAATTATTTTTAATAAAACACATTTATAATTTAAAAAGCAATGTGCAATGTAGAAAATAGGCACAATAAAGACAATAAAAGTCACTAATCATCTCTCCACCCAGACATTTATATTTTGCAGTAAAGAAGAAACTGAGTGAACTCTTCTCTTAAGTAACCTATTTTGCATGGAATAATTTTAGATTTACATAAAAGTTGTAGAGTGAATACAGGGTTCTCGTAAGTCTTCATCCAACTTCCCCTAATGTTAACATCTTACATAACTCCGGGACATTTGTCAAAAGTAAGAAATTAACATTGGAACAATATTATTAGCTAAGCCATAAAGTCTATTCAGATTTTGCTAGTGTATTCACTAATGGTCTTCCAGTGGTCTGGGATCCTGCCCAGTGTATGCATTGGTTTGACTTGGTGGTTGCTTTTTAATAAGTCTCCATGCTCCCCAGGTATAATATGTAAACTACTAATAAAATACTGTATATATATTATTTGGTATTTTCCTAGCAGCAGAATAAAGCACTAGATATTCATAATTCTTCTGTTCATAGTGGGGGAAGGTTGGGAGTTTATTTTGAGTTGTGTGTGCCAGGACTCCAGTGAATTCCCCCCAGAAGATCAGGTGTGAGGCTGTAGGGGACAGCTTAGATGCAGCAGTGGTTCCCTGCTTGGCAGAGGTGTGGGGTCCCAGAGTCCCTAGTGCTTAACCTGAAAAGAGATCACTTGTTATTTCATCTTTCAAGGACGAAAAGGGTGAGGACAAGGACTCCGAAGCACACAGAGGGCCAAGAGGACTGTTGCAACCCTTCCTTCCTTTGTCTCTCTTCCTTTTCCCCTCTTCCCTTCTCCCTTCCTCCCCTGCTTTGTTCAATCACTCAGCAAATGTTCCTCATCAGGCGCTGGGCTATCAGATGCTGACAATTCTCCTGTGAACAGCACAGGCACTATCTCTGCCTCATGGAACCTGACACTAAGAAGAGGAGGGGGGCTCCTTCCAATGACCCCAGCAGTAACTACACAGTTTTAGCTTTGACTAGTGCCATCGGAGTGAGGCACCCAAATCCAGCAGAACTAATCTGGATACCAAGGAGGGTTTCCAAGGGGAAGTGTCATTTACGCTGAATGATGGGTATGTGCCCTTCAGACAAAGCAAAAAGAACAATCCAGGCAGAGGGTACCACTTGGGCAAAAACCTGGAGGTAAGTAAGAATGCTGACGTGGTTTGTCATGCAAAGAAGGAGGCCCCTAATTGAATTGAAAAAGGAAGCTCTCAGCTCACAGTGCATTTAAGGGATGTTTACTTAAGAGAATAGAAATCTAACCAATAATGCTTGCCAACAGAACCCCAAAGCCCCACCCTAGTCTCCAATCTCTCAATCCCTGTGAAAACCATTCCTGGACCTCACTCTGATTCTCCCAGGTTACATACCACCTTCCGCTCAGCCACAGGGTGGCCCAGTTGATAGTCCCTAAGCTCTCCCAATCACTCTGGTGGAGTGGATGGGGCTCTGCCCTCTTGGCCTGGACCAAGTTCTTGGCATTGTCAGTCACAACTTTATTCAGTGCCTGGGGGGCTCTTCCACATCTGCTTGGAGGGCTTTTGCTCTAGCTTCAACCTCAGCTTTGAGTATTGTGACAGTATAGCCCTGCCACCCACTGAGTCTTCTCAAAGAAAGACACCCCCGCTTCCTGCAGGGTTCCATAGACCTGGAAGCTTTATCTGTATGATTGCTGCTGAGGATCACTTGGCGGTCAACTACCAAGAGATGGCTGACTCTCTCAGGGAATGTGTGGAAGGTCATCAGGGTCTCCCATGTTTGGCAAGAGACTAGAGATAGAATTGTGGAGCTGCTGGCAATCTTGGAAACAGAAATAACACAACCCATGCACTGCTCCCATGATGAATGTGATGTTATCTGTCCTGGCACTGTTATATCCATTTTGATCTCATCCATCTGTGGAAGGATTGGATGGGACAATGAGGGGAAGATCTGCTCTTCAGACCTCCAAATTCCCAAGACCACACCAAAAGCAATATCCCAAATTGCAACTGGAGTAGAATCTGACAAGAAGTTGGATTCAAGTCAGCCCAAACTATGACATGTCCACTACAACAATTTTGTTGGTCCTCATGACTGCCTGATATGACTCAGACCTATCCTAGGCATTGAAAGCCAAGGAATATGACGCAGAACCTTCTTGTCAAGAGTCTGCTTTGACAACCTCTCATGTTCTTGGCTTGGAGATGAACACATGGAAATATACCAGTACTATGTGTGTTGAAAGGACCTCAAAGCATGTCTGTGCTGGATGCACCAAGGAAGGGATGGTTAATTCTTCAAGGGGAGAGTGGGGGTGGTTTGTAAAGCTTGATTGCAGAGGTAATATGGGAGTTACGTCTTGAAGGAAGGTTGTTTGGTTGGCAGGCAGTTGCAAGCAAGTTTAGGCAAGATATGAGAACATTCCAGGCAGAGAGAACAGCAAATGCAAATGCATGGAGGTGTGAAGTAGACACAGTGTTGAGGGAGTTGTAAGTCATTTGTTATGGCTGGAATTCCCAGCTTAAATAAATTCTGGCAAAACAATCAAGGCTGCTCAGAGACAGAGAGCTAGGTCAGACCTGGGACTTTGGTTTCATTCTCTAGATGTACACTGTCTAATATGGTAGTCCCTAGTCATATGTGGTGATTTAAATTCAAATGAGCTAAAAATAAAATACAGTTAAAATATCTAATTCCTTAGACACACTACCCACATGTCAAGTGCTCAGTAGCCATAGATGGCCAGGGGTACCATATTGGATGGATATGGAAGATATTGAACATGTCTATCATCACAAGAAATTCTATTGAATAGTGACTGCCTGAACATGGGGGACCACAGGAGAACTTTAAGCAAGGGAATGACATATCCATATTTATATTCCGTGGAGTCTTCCCATGTGACCCCTTAAGGATGGAGCCAAAGGGCGTGTTTCAGAAGACTAGAGATCAGTTGGGAGATGATTGAAACAGCTGAGCCAAAAGTCTGTTGTCGCAACAGAGGATTTGTCTCCCTTTTCCTGGAACTTGTTATTATGCAAAGCTGAGTGGAGAATTATTCAGGTGACTAAAGTTTCACTTCAATCTCAATGACCTTCCACCCTGCCTTGGAAGACAGGAGTCCACAAAGTATAAGCTGGTGAATCCGGGCATCCAACCCAACGGGAACAGATCTCATTTCATCTCCAGTAGGTCCTGGAGCTTGTGTTATAAACCTCAAGTTTACATCACAAGACACAAGGACCCCAATCTCCAGTAATCACACGCCTAAGACCTACCTCACTCACACCAAGCAGGGAGGGGAGACCCAAGTTTTGTTACCAGGAAAGTCAGGTCAGATGCTCGATTGAATCCCCAGTTGCATTTGTTCTTAAACACCAAAGCAGCCAGAAGTTGGGAGGTGAAGAAAGCCAGAAGATCATCTGGATACTGATATACACGCTGAGGGCTTCTGTTCAGTCTTCCTAGCTGCTTGCAGTTGTCGACATGGGAAATAGGGATATCGACACACTTTTGCTCTGAGTATTATTAAGGACAATGTGCCCAGTGTGCTGTTGACTCAGTGAGAGCACCTGACAGAGATCTGCCTGAGGCGTCTGTGTTCTGAGGGTATGCCCACGTGAACTGCAGCAAAGCGTGTGAACATCACCCTTAGGTTCCCACAGAGTCAGAAGGGGGATCTGGGAGTCAGAAGACCTGGTTCAAGTCCAAAACTTGACGGTCAGCTGAAAACAGCTTTCCTTACAATACTTATATCCCACCAACCCACAGCCCTTCCTATACCCCAGGCCCTGTAGTAAGCCCTCTAGAAGTATCCATTTAATCCTCACAACAGCACAGGGAGTCAGCATTATTATTACCTATACTTTACAGAGAGGAAATTGAGATAAGGAAGTTAACCCACTTGCTTGTGCTTTCATAGCTACAAGTATTCAAACGCAGTCTCCTCTGGCTCCATTGCCTGTTCACCATTGCTCCTGAGAAGCACATAGCATGGGCCAAAGCCCTGTGTGTGAATCCCCAACAACCCTTCAGCACTGGATGCATATATTGCGAGTGCTATGATCACTAAGCTTGTTATGGTTTAAATATGAGGTGTCCCCCAAAAGCTCATGTGTAAGGTTAAATGATTAGATTATGAGAGGTATAAGCTAATTAGTGGCTTAATCCACTGGTAGGGATTAACGGGGTGGTAACTGGGCAGGTGGGGTGTGGCTGAGTAAGTAAGTCACTAGGGGCATGACCCTGGGGCATATATTTTGGTCTTGGATAAGTAGAGCTCTCTCTCAGTTCCTGGCTGTCACGTTCTCAGCTGCTTTCCTCTGTCACATTCTTATCACCATGATATTATACCTCATCTTGGGCCCAGAGGTTTGAGATCATCCATTCATGGACTGAACCTCTGATTCCATGAACCAAAATAAACTTTTTGCTCCTCTAAGTTTTTCTTGTCGGGTCTTTTGGTCACAGAAATGCAAAACTGACTAAAAACAATGAGAATGGTGATCCTCTAAGGGGGAACAACAAGAGCTCCTTTGGGGAGGGTCTGGCACAACCACTCCAAAGCACACCAAACTCTATGCTCTTTATTATTATCCAAACCAGGAGATCTTGCTACCTACAGAAGCAGATGTGGCCACAGTGGGATCCCTTTCCCGGTGCCTTTTACGCCCTTGTATCTCGAGCTTCCTCCTACCTCACATAGAGAAACACCTCTTTGATAAGTTGTTGTAGCGCATGACATGCCAGCATAGAGCTGGCCGTGCAGGCCTGGACACCTGCAGGTTTCCCAACATGGAGCCAAGCACTGCCTACCTGTGTGCCATCCCACGCAGCTCCCACTGCAGCCAGCTGGCCTGCGCCTATGTCCTCACCACCAGCTCCAGTGGGTCAGCACACTCACGTCCAAGAGTGTTTTCAACTAATGAACACACTTCCCAGGGGGGCATTTGCTGCTGAGACCTAGCCCATCTGAAAGACATTACCTACCAAACTCTGGCCCAGGATCAAGATAAAAATTTGAGAGCTTAGCATCTGCAGAGCTTGTTTGTTTTTATTCTTTCACTAGCTGATCCCAGCAATTTGTATAAGACGTTTTATATAACGGAAAAATCTAAGCATATCTTGCTGGCTTCAGGTCTAACTTGATCTAAGGCCTAAAAGGGTCCTATCAGGATTTGTTTTCTCGTAGTGTCTCAGCTCTGCCATTCTTCCAACTGTGGCCATGTTCTTGAACTCCACATTGTGGCTTCCTCCACATGTCCTTCACGGCTGTATCTGAAGGCGCTAGATGGCTGCACAGCCACTGATTTCAGGGTTAACGTCCACAGGAAAGAGTGAAAAATCTCAGGGTTTCCACAAAAGTGCCCAGGATTCATTTTGATTGAACTGACTTGGGGCATGTGCCTGTCCCTGAACCAGTCATTGTTGTCCAGAGGATGAACTAGCCTCCTGGAGAATTAAGAGAGGGCAGATTCCCCAAACAAAAATCAGAGAACAAAGCGGGAACTGAGGCTGAGTAGGGAAACCATGGACAGCCATCAGGCAGATGGCAGAAACTATTTCCAATGAGACTAAAAAGAGGTAAGGTGATGTCTACAGGGCCACTCAGGAAGAACATGACAGAAGTGGGTTTGACACGCAGTCTTTCCATCTTTAGGACCCACTCTGAACATGTGATCTGACCTAACGTGACCCACTCTGAACATGTGATCTGACCTAATGCGAGTGTCTGTCAATTGTAGCTAGAATGCCGATGGGATCATGAGGCTTTGCAACATTGTGTAAATGCAGAGGCTGTCCTTGGGCTCCCTCTTACCTTGTGACAAAGCCTGCTATTGCCTATCCATTCACTGTCCTCATTGTCTTGCTCTTGTCTGGTCTCTACCAGATCATAGCAACAGACTTCTGACTCACCCTGCCTTTACCTTCACAATCTTTCTACCCACTGCAGAAAGAAGTTTTTCATTTTTTCCTTGCCTGGAGCTGTTTAACATAGAATGCTCTTAAAGATAATCTCCATGCTGGCCTCTTCGGGCCCTTCTCCTGCCATCTCTAGCTCCTGCTCTGCCTTTAGCATACCAAGAGGATGCAGTTCCCCAATGCCAAGACATGGTTACCTGAGGTTGCATCATTATCTGAGCTCACACCATTAACTGAATGACTCCTTTAAGAATAAGTAATCATGTTAAATGGGGAAATATGATTCTCACCATCTCTAAAACTGCTCCAGAATCTATGGGATACCACCACTGGCATTGTGCTCTGCCCAGAGTGTTCCTCAACTGCACACTCCCCTCTGCTGGGCTGTCATACTGATCCTAAACAGACCCACCACAGCTTAGATTTCATCTCCCCCAGGAAACCTTTCCATTTTTACTTTTAGGAGCACCTCAGTGTCCTTGTGGGGAATCCACCATGGTATGTGGTCTTGTTAGGAGGGTAATTCCAAAAGAGCCTCATGGCCTATAAACATGAGAAGCTGATGGTCCCTATTGAGCCCATCCCCACAAGGCCAAGGGCAGGTATGTCCCATGCTTGACCACTATGATGTTTCTTTTGGAACTCTCCAGATGGAAGCCATGGGTGAAGGTCTTTCATCCCATTAGCTCTGACCATATCCTTCTGCGGTTGGACCATTCCTATAGCCCTTCTTCATAGCTCCTCCCTCCAAGCTGCCTTTGTCCCTACCTGTTCCCAAAGGGATTCTACCACTTGCTTGTAATTCTATGGTTCATTCTACTTAAACTCAGTTTTGCTGCTATTAGACAAAATCCATTTCTGTTGCCTGTGATCAAAGATCCTTGACTGGTATGCTTTAATTTTTTTTCCCACTGCCTTCCCCTTCCCCCACTCCTTCCCAGTGGCTGGCTCAGAGGAGACACCAGTATCTATTGCAGGAAAGCCTTGTAAACTCGGCCCTGAGGGCCACATCCTTTTCTCACACTACAGGGAGAACAACTCTGTCACGCAAGCAAAGCTTGGTCCACTTCCTTCTAGTCCCCTCCCCACTGCACAGTGAGGACTTTGCCTTCCTTCCAAATAGCTTTGCCACACTCAGAGGTAGAGATATTCTCCTGGATCATTCCAGTAGGGCCGTGCCTTTCAGGGTTTCTTCTCAACTGTCTATTCTGTTTCTCAAATTCTCCTTCTTCCTCATTGGGTGCTGTCAACATCAGATGACTTGAAGTAATCTTAAAGTCCTGTAGTTTAGTAAGAAATAATCAGATACGCATTTCCCCCCACACTATCCTGATTTGGGATTAGGTTACTTTCAGTAAACAGCCAAATTGCAAAAGAAAATATGAACTTTTATCTGCCTATATATAGAGAAATTTACTTGGCATATACATTTTTGCTCTAGGCCTAACAAAACTTTTGAATATTCTCGACTGACTTTCCAAAATGAAATCCAGGTGATCATTAAATGCAGGGCCATTGCTTCATTTGGAGGTAGGATAGGTGTTTATCTTTTATTTTTAAGTTTAATATATTTTAATCATAGTGATGCAAACATACAGTAAGTAATAAAGAGGAGAAGAAAAAGCTTATGTGAAAAGCAACAGTATCCTGTTCTACACACCTCAAGGTGGTCTCTCTTATCAGTATCTGCTTAATTTTTCTCTATTTCTTTGACTCTGGGATAAAGCTTTATCATAAGTATAACTTTTTCCTGGGTCTTGGATCAGATTTCCCAGAAGAAAGCCTAAGAAGGGATTCAGGCCATGTGACTTATTGTGAGAGGGTCTGAGGAGGACAGGAGGGAAGGAAGAAGGATGGGGCCAGGGATGAACAGAAAGATAGAGTCTTGGCTAGTGTTGGCTTCAGCCTGTCCCCATTGGGAACTCTGGACATGAATTTCTCCTGAGTCATTCACACCTTGAGACAAAGGAATTTCAGTCTGTCTTGGGCTCTGGGCTGCTGTGGGTGATGGGGGAAGGCACATAATCTCCATCACAAATAAGCCCTATAGGAGGGGTCAGTTGTAAACTGTCTATAGCCAATGCACCCAACAGATGGGGGATGGTGCTGTGGTGTGGGTGATGGAGACCAGGGTGCAGCATCAACCATCCAAATCCCTCCCTTGATGATTTCTTTGGAATGTATTCCAAGAAGTGAGATTATTAGATTAAAAAGTGGAACATGCATATCACTCTTAAAGCATGTTTCAAGAGGAGACATGTGCAGGAAATTTAGGCCTCCGACCCAGCATTAATACTTCATCAATACTTCATCATGAGTTAATCTATCAAACATGACTGCTGGCTGAGACAGGCCCCTCAGTGGATAAAATGGAATACAGTGTGGGAAGTCTGGGGAGGATAAGAGTGCTATCTCCCAGGCATGGCAAGTCCAGGGACTTTTGCATAGGACATCGGAGAAGGGAAGGAAAGGGAGGGGAACAAGCAACAAGGAGGAAAGTTGCTGATGGGATGAAAGAATTGGAGAGTTGGTGGGGCTGGGGCACATGAACCCTCATAGGGAGGTAGGAGAGTCTGGAGGTGTCTTCATATTTATCAATAAATAAATATAATGCCCTGTTCCTGTCCTTCATTTGCCAAACATTTTGGTTTTTATAAAGAATTTCAGCTGGGTGTGGTGGTGCACGCCTGTAATCCCAACAGCTCAGGAGGCTGAGGCAGGAGGATCACAAGTTCAAAGCCAGTCTCAGCAACACAGCATGTCCCTAAGCAACTCAACGAGACCTCATCTCTAAATAAAATATTTTTTAAAAAGGCTGGGGATGTGGCTCAGTGCTTCTGGGTTCAATCCCTGTTATATAAAAAAAATTAAAACAGTTCAGAAATGCACAATACAGAAGGACTCCCCTTTCTACTCCATACCATAAATCATCTGCTAGGAGTAACCACTGTTAATAGTTTGCTAATAAGTACTGTTTTGATGTTTTTCTCCTCTCTTTGAGGGAGACAGATTGTTCCTTCTCCTTTAGTTTAAAGGTGTTTTCTACTTTCTACACCCCAGAGTGCAAACAATAGAGATAAAGGACTCACATCCTAAGCAAAGTGTTCCTACCAGGCAACAGGTCCCCTGGAGTCTCAGGCAAGAGGCTTGTCCTTATGGCTATTATCAGGGGACCTGGTGCTTTGGGCTCTGTTTAGCTCAGACATCTCTTGCATTTCCTTCTGTACCCTCATAGCCTTTTTCAGAGCAAAGGGACAAGTTCACTAACATTTCTCCCTGTGTTTTTCTCTGCCGTGGGTCATCAAAGATATGCCAAGATTATCTCCAGTTTCCATTTCTCAAAATGCAAGTGTCAGAGACATTGCTCTGTTTTCATTCAAACTGAAATAATGCACCAACTTGTTTAATCTGAAAGAGCCAGAAAGGAAATTCCTGTTTACCCCAAATCCAAATAATAAGGAAACTCAAAGAACCGGATGATGTTCTGCATGTCACTTCTTTAAGAAAATGACAAGATACAATGCAAACAGTTTGAATTTGAGACTGAGTTCCCAAAGCAGTCCCCAGGGCAGGCTGCAGTCTATTCTTGCTCACTCTAGCATCTACAGGACCATTTAAGACAATCAAACATTAAGAAAAAGAGTTCCAGGGTTTCTGTTCATTTTCTGTTCCTATAACAAAAAAACCAAAGTGAAGCTAAGTAATTTATAATGAGGACAAGTTTGTTTGCCTCATGGACCTGGAGGTAGGCAGGTCCAAGATAATGGCGCTGACCTCTGCTCAGCATTGGGTGAGGACTGCATCATAACAGGGTGGAGGGCATCCCATGGTGGAAAAAAGCAGTATCCTAGCTTGGATCCTTCTTCCTGTTCTTATAAAGTCACTGATGCCATCCTGGGGGTGCCACGCTCATGAATTCACCTAATCCTAATTACCTCCCAAAGGCCTTATCTCCAAATACACCATTGACTAATGAATTTGGGGGTAAAGTTTCCAACACATGAACTTTTAGGGGGACACATTCAAGCATTAGCAGCCAGGCCGTGGCCCAGTGAATCCCATGATCCTTTTTGTTTCAGGCAGTGAGGACTTGGTAAGTAGATGCATTCTTGTATTGAATTCATTGAAAAGCCACCACATTCCTGGCACAGCACTAAGCTCTCTGCAGGATCCCACATAAGTAAAATAGTCCAGCTGTTTGATTTCGAGGGCACACGCTGCACATGTTCCTACCACAGCACAAGTAACCATTGTGCAGAGCAGCAGAGGTGCAAAGAGAGAGAAGTTCAAAGTGTTAGAGGAGCTGCCTGCAGGTACTACACAGGGGCACATGGAGAGCTTCCAGGAAAAGAAAGGGTATTTATATTGAATTCTAAGGATGGGTGATTATTTTACAGGGGAGTGTAGAGGAGGATGTGGGAGGGTGAGGGATTGACACTTCAGGAGGGAGAAGTCAGGAGCAAAGATGTATGGGCTTCCATTGTAGCAATATGAAATAAGGTGAAATTTTACACACAGGTTGAATGAAAAATTGTTCAAGAGGACCTACGGTAGGATTCCATCTTACAAAAAATTTACAAAGAAAAACTGAACTGTAGCGATTGGGGACTCACAATGAGCAATCAGTGAATAAAGAAAACCCAGGTATCTGGATCATAAAGCCCAACAGAATAGTTTTAAGAGGGAGAGAAACATTGTGTCAAGATTGCACAGTGTTTATTCTCCAAAAATTCATTCAGCTTTATGGGTATGCTCTAGGCACTTTCATATTTTTAAAATTTACGATGGCTTGAAATGAGCTCTTCCTTTTCATGCTCTGCTAAAGATGAGATAGCTCCTGTGTCCCGTATCTCCTTGAAGGATCTGTCACCTTTGGACTTTAGTTCACTTGATTCCCTTGTGCCCTTAGCTATCTGATGGTCCCAATTCAACTTGTGATTTTGTAGATCATCTGGATTTTCATGTTGCTGGGGTGGGAGTTGATGTCCACTTGTGGCTTTCTACATTGGAAGGGAAATTTGTATGTTCTATCTCACACAATAAAAGAGTTTTTTATTTTTTTTAAAGGAGGGAAAACCCAACAGTATTGGTCAAAAAGTATGACTGGACAAAAAGGTACCTATAGGATTGTGGGGAAAGTGAGGTTGAATGTGGACCTGGAAGGAGGGGGACTTGGAATGTCAGGCTGGGGAATGTGGTTGAGTTTGGAAGATCCTGGGAGCAGCTGTAGGTTTGTCAGCAGGAGAAGAAAGAGGGTAGGGAACACAGCCACCTGCTCAGGGGCAGGACAAGGGTCCAGCTGAGCCAACACAAAGGTCTGACAAAAAGGCAGCAGAAATGGGAGGGAAGGGAACAGATTTGAGCAGCTGAGATGGTTGATGGAGAGGACGGGTAAGAGCCTCAGTGATAAAAGCCTAAGAGGGTTGGTGGGGAACATGCCTTGGTATTGCCAGTGATGGTCGGGGCAACATCTACACCAATTTGGTGCCAGGATAAGGGTATCTACAAAGAGTTTTAAATGGGAAGAAATATTAGAACTCCCTCCCAGAGCTGCCAGGGATTAATTAAGAAAGCATGGAAGGACTCAGTAACAAGTAACAGGTAATGTTCTGCTTGGAAGGTGAGGAGCAGGTGCTACAAACAGGCCTTGTGTATAATTAGTTTGTCCCTGGCATTCATATTTAATGTCCTGTGTTTTACTTTACAACCAATCAGCACCATTCAGTGGACTTCTGCCCACCAGCTGTTGCCAGCTATCTCCTCCTTTCTCTATCATCTTTTTATGCCCTGGTGAGAACAATGAGTTTAGATCCATAGAGCCCTGGGGGAGCTTTTCTCCTATGAAGTTATCAACTCCCCGTGCTCTATTCTGGTAGATTGTACTCATGTTCCTCCTCTCATGCTGAAGTACAAGCTGAAGAGCTTATCCTTGAGATTCAACTTTGGGATCTGGAATAGCAGCCCTGGGTTACTATAAAAAAAAAGAGAGAGAGAGAGAGAGAGAGAGAGAGAGAAAGAAGGAAAGAAAAATATAGCATTTTTGATTCTGTGATTTTAGAGATTCCCAACCCTAATCCTAAACCTCACTCCAGTGTTTTATATTTGATTTCTTTGAGTATCGAGTGCCTTAAAACTTATGTCAAAAACTCAAGCCAAAACAATGTGGGAAGTTTCTAGAACTACAATGAATTAAATTCTTCAAAATATAAATGCAATAAGGAGAAATTTGCTAGGGGAGTGTTTTATTTTCAAATATTCTGGGTTTGATTTGCAAAAAAATGTGTTTCACTGCCCTGTGGCAGGGAACTGAAGAACATTCCTAACTGTGCTCTGAGGATTCCCAGGGCAATAGTGAACTGGTGGTAGTGGGGGTGGGGCGGTGGAAAATAATTCCACCCTTTGGTGAGTCTCAGGAGGCATTGGCCAAGAAAATTCCACATGAGGACCAAATGGATCACTACAGGGAGCTGCATTACCAGGGTGGGGATATGGATCAAAAATCATTGGGCATACATGGGTTTGTTGGTGAAGTTTGAATAGTTAGGGTCAGTGGTATCCTGGTCTGTCTCCTCCAAACCCCCATGCAGGTGCTAGGGAATGGAATAGGACCCTAAAAGACATACAACTTCCTTGACTGTTTTCTTCCAATCTTCTTTTTTGTCAGCACAGCAATTATGGTCTCATCAGAAAATGAGGGAGACATCTGAGTCAACCTGTGGAATTTCAAAGGACCAGGCAGTGGGGGAGTTCTTCCTTCCCTTGCTGCCTCTTGGAACTGGTAGAATTACCTTCCTTTATCATGTACCAGGCTTTTGTATTCACTAGTCCTAATGGTTAAATTTTTCCTTAAGATTTTTTTGATGAATAATTTATTTATACATTAATTGGTGCAAAGAGTGCTGATCTTCAATGTTCAGGGCACTAAGTTTTTGATAAATGTGAAAATAAATGAAGATCTCCCAAATGAAAACAAGCACAGGGTGTTTGTTCAGAGCTTGCTACAGCAAAGGGATCCTCACCAATGAAAGGAAAGTGACCACAACACTCGGAGCAACCAAGAGAGCTTTATTGCAGCAGTGTAACAGAGGAGAACAGAGAGAGAGAGAGAGAGAGAGAGAGAGAGAGAGAGAGAGAGAGAGAGAGAGAGCGCAAGAGAGAGAGCAAGAGAGACAGAACGAGAGAGATAGAGAAAGCAAGAGAGATAGCAAGAGAGAGAAGGGCCCGGCAGGAGGGAGTTTTTATAGCCCAAATCTAATGGGGTCTCTGGGTCTGCAAGCTGCCTTGTTGGCACAAGGGGGGTTACTTGTTCGGCCTTGAGCAGGGGGTTGAGTGTTCAGCCTTGAGCGGAGGCTTGGGCGTTTGGGCTTGAAGCAAATAGTTGATAAAGAACCAGACAGAGGGTTTGAGAGGCCAGATCATCCTGCAGCTAACTTTGTTTGGCATGCCCTGCAGACAGCTTACTCAGCCTGTCCTGCACCTAACAACCATCACTGGCCTTCAGCAGAGACCCCAAGGTGGGCAGAAGAGTGGTAGAGTTTTATGGTAGAAAAATGGGAAGGCTTCAAGTGGTGTTCCTTCCCTGATTGGAGGTTGTTGATGTGGGTTGCTGGAGTTGAGCTAACTAGAAGGCAGGTATCCTCTGTGGTTGCTTAGGACAGTATATTTGGTTTTCTCCAGTTGGTCCTGAGACAGAAGGGTTGGAGCAAAATATAGGGAAGCTAGCAGCCAGTGGGCAAGTCCTGACTGTTCTGGGCCATTTGCTTCAGAGATTGTGATTTGGCTTCCTTGGCTTTTTATGCAAGTCTGAGTTCTATTATATGTGGTCTGGCTATTGTCCATTTACATATTCAGTCTCTCGCATGTATATATTTCCATGTCACCATCACCCAGAGCAAAGTGAATTTTGGTTTGTGTGGTTTGAAGTTATTCATTTGGTGATTCTGAGCACGTAGAGTACAGAAAATGTTAAGAGATACTTCCTATGTACAGAAGCATTCAGGGAGGCGATTGTTCAACGTGCTAAGACAATACAATGCACTGCATCCAGGAAAAAGTGCTTTCCAGATGTTTCTGCAAGATACAACCTTTCATTCTGTTATTTTTAAGCTTCTCTGATCTGAGGGAAGAAGAGAAAGTGAAGGGAAGAGAACAAAAAGTGGAGGGTGCTAAAAAAGAAGGGATCACAGAATCCTAGTAAGAGGGGATCCACAAATAGAAGGCCCAGAGATACTGCCTAAAGCCCAGGAAAGGAAGTTTGGGGTCAGAGGGAAGAAGAGGAGCATTCAATGAAGGAACTTGAAGTGGGAGATTTCTCAGGGCCAAAGATGTGGCTGCCATCTCACCATGCTTCTTCAGACTAACTGCTTCTCTCCTGCTTCCAGGGAAATGTGATTCTGAGATGGCCACAATGGCTATCCAGGAAAAACAAAACAACAAAACATTTCCCAGCCTCCCTTGTGGTCAGATATGATCACATGACTATGTTCTGACCCATGAGATCTGAGGAGAAGTGACCTGCGGAACTTCCAGGTGGTTCTCTTAGCAGCTAGAAGAGTCTCCTCCTCTTCTCCTTTCCTACCAGAAGGTTGACATGGAACCTTGGACCATCTTTTTGAGGGCAACACCATAGGGATACTGGAAGAAAAAGACTGAAGAACTCTGGGTTCCTCCAGCCTGTCCTGGACTCCTATGTCCAGGTTGTTTGAGGAGAGACAAGTAACTCCATCTTGAGTTGCTGTGACTTGGGGTCTTACACTCCATCGCTTCTGTCTCTGATGCTGTCCTCTGTCCTTCTACTCAACTGGTCTGTTGTCTATAGCAGAATTTGGTGCTTTGCCTCCCAGTACTCCCCTTGGAATGTGCATGGAGACAAGACTGCTGGTCTGGTCCCTGTGGCATCTATTAGGAGCTGCCAAAGGGGAAACAAAGCAATCACAACAAAAGCCATGTGTGCCTCTTGGCTCTGGCTCCATGGCATCCACCAGCAAGCTGTTACAGTTGAGCCTCAGACTTCCCCACACTGGGATCCAATCTCCCTAAAGGCTAATGGTCCAAGAGTACCATGAGGCTGGATTGGGGGTTTCACTGCTGTCCTTTCTTGAACACAGCGTGACAGCTTTGAGGCTCAGGACATTTTTTTTTTTTTTTTTTTTGGTCCTGAATGGAAGCATCTGTGCTAAACATCATGGTTCTGCTCCAAATCCTCTTATAGTCATCAGCTGTGTTGATAATAATGTGGGTTTATTTCTTTTTTTCTTTTTCTTTTTCTGTCTCTCAACAAATTGACCCTGGGACAATTCATTCCAGGACACCTGGTGAGCCTCAAGGAAGCCCAGCTCCCAGCATGCCTAGCATTCGTAGAACAAGGACTCCTTACTTTTCTGGACGATTGCACAATTAAGTTAACATTCACAAAACTTCCTAAGATGTTCTGGACACAAGCCGTTACCCACCACGTTTCACTGTATCCCAGCCGGCCCTTCTATTGGGGCTCACTGGCGTTCTCCAATTCCTTGTCCTGGTTTGGGCAGAGAAGAGACCAAACAGTGGTCGCTTTACTATTTTCTCTTGCCTGATTAATGATTGCCAGACTTGCTGTTCTCAAGACAAGAAATCATTCCAACTGAATCGGCTTTGTGTCCCGAGCATTTGCCTTAAAGGATGCCAAATCCATTCTTGACCCTAATTTTATGAAATATGCTTCAATAATTTTCTACTTGGCGAATTAAAATCATGCCAGGACTGCTGCTTGACCCTCTCCTCCTCACTATAACTTGATTAAGAAGCATTCATGTATCTTCAAATAAATCATATATTTCTTCCCAGGCTATTATCCTTGGGGTCACCCAAGGAGCTGCCGGGACCTGAGTCTAGTGCCAGAACTCCACTGAAAGGGACTAAGATGGACTGTGGGCTGAATTTTAAACTTAGAACATTCCCAACAAAAGAATCTGGGCTTCTCCTCTCTCTCTCTCTCTCTCTCTCTCACACACACACACACACACACACACAACTTGGCCACTAAGTATTCTTGTCCCTAACTTCCTCCCATGGAACTCATTCCCCCCCCCCCACACCATTCTTTTATATCCTTTTTCCAGCATATTCGGCTAAGGAGCTACTCCATTGAAAAGCCTTGGTGCTCCAGCGTTTGAGTGAGCAGGTTTATGTTTTTGTTTTGTTTTTTTGACTACCTTCCAGATGAATGCTTCTGACCTCGCTGTTGACCATGAGACACACGCAGGCTCTCCCTTCCCCTCATTCTTCTTTGGGCACCGGGTTTCTCTGTGCTTCAGTGGCGACGGAAATCTCTCCTCTGAACACATCCTGTCAAAGACAAAGACCCAAAACATCCCAAACTGGAAGTGGGACTAGACGCTTGTTTCTTAACTGCCTATGTTAATCAAAATTTACACATTGTGATAGCACACGTCTTGTTAGCCATGGAGCCATGGCAGGGAAGGGGGTCTACTGCTCTGTGGTTAGGATAAAAATGTCCTGATTGTACTTCACATCTCTGACTGGAGGCCAAACCATGATCCACCTCTAGTTTTTTAAGGTGTCCAAATGAATGTATCAAAAAGCTGGTTCAGTTGCTGAGAGGACAACTGGCTTGACAACGATGTTCCTTGCTCTACACAATCCTTGCTCAACTCCCTTGCCGAAGCCTCAGGGAGCTTACCTTCCTTTTCTTTTGGAAGGAGGGAAGTGAGGATTCATGATTTGCAATGTTGCAATGTTTTACAAATGGAAATTCCAAGATGGACTAAATGACAGGCTTTGCCAAACCGAATCTAAATCTTATAATGGAGGGACAGCAGATGATCAAATATTAGGGACTATAGAGTTTTCCAGATCTGGTTCAGCCTCTGATATCACCTTAGAGAGTCCTTCAGTTGCCATGAAGAGCTAACTCAGCTCTCATTCCTAGCATCAGACTTGTTGATTGATTTCTAAGGATTGAGACACTCGTGGAGAAACTGATTCAGCTGAGCATCCAATATAGCCATGATTCGCCAATCTGAGTGGCGGTTTCTTGAGGGTATTAGAATGCACCCCTTCACCTTTAGTCTTTATAGTACTCCAGGATTTTTGCCTTCATGTTATCTTTCTCAAGATGATTTAGTCTTGGTGGCGCCACCAGAAACAAGAGTGGTTCACGATATCCCACGTCCTTTCTGTTGTGGGAGGCTTCCACTTGCCTTTGACAGTTTCATTGATGCTTAAACCTGACACAGGTATTCCCACTCGTAAGGAGGGAAGTAGGAAGAACTGAAATTTTTCTGTTCAAAAATCTGGACAGAACTGGACAAAACCTGTTCCCAGTAGGTTTCCCAGTAGGCTCTTTAAATTGTTTGATTGTGTTTACTTCTAAAAGTAGAACATGACAGCTTGGGGTAAAAAGGTATGTCAACAGCCCTGTGTGCCAAAGCTTTGAGCATCACAAAAGCTTGGGAAGCCAGGGAGGGAGGAAGGAAGGAAGGAAGGAAGAAATAAAAGCCAACAGAAAGTCAAAACAATGAAAAGTCAATGTCAGCAGTTCCTGTATGAGCAGGAATCAGACCTTTAGTTTACTGCCAGAAGGGGAATGTGGTCTAGGAGCCACTTAGTCACCCAACTCCAAGCATCCTCTTTACCTGAGCATTGCGTGGATATATCTGAGGACCAGAATCTCCTAGTTAGTCTCTCCCCTCTTAGTTAACTTGGCTGGATAGCAACATTGCATTAATCCTTTTTTTCTTTTTTTAGATGAGAAAACAGAACAAAACATTGGCTGTTTAAAGAGTCAATAAAGATACTGTGTAATCAATGTTTATAGCAGCACAATTCACAGTAGCTAAACTGTGGAACCAACCTAGATGCCCTTCAATAGATGAATGGATACAAAAATGTGGCATATATACACAATGTAATATTACTCAGCAATAAAAGAGAATAAAATCATGGCATTTACAGGTAAATGGATGGAGTTAGAGAAGATAATGCTAAGTGAAGTTAGCCAATCCCCCCAAAACAAATGCTGAATGTTTTCTCTGATATAAGGAGGCTGATTCATAGTGGGGTAGAGAGGGGGAGCATGGGAGGAATAGACAAAGTCTAGATAGGGCAGAGGGGTGGGAGGGGAAGGGAGGGGGCATGGGGTTAGAAATGATGGTGGAATGTGATGGACATTATTATCCAAAGAACATGTATGAAGACACAATTGGTGTGAATCTACTTTGTATACAACCAGAGATATGAAAAATCATGCTCTATATGTGTAATATTAATTGTAATGCATTCTACTATCATATATAAATAAACAAATTAATTTAAAAAATAAATAAATAAAGATACTGTGTAACATTAAAAATTAAATTACATAAATATGGATAATAACAATATACATTTGTATGGGTTTTTTTTCCAGAAAACCTTAGGCTTGGGTTAGACTTCACTCTTTTGATCCTCATAACAGTTATGCAAGGCAGATGAAACAGACAGCTTTTATTAATCTCATTATGGAATCAAACAAAGGCTCCACAGGGTGTCCAGGATGACAGATCTTCCTGCTTCAACTCTGTGGCTCTCTGCAAGCCATCAGCCATGGCAGAAGAGAAGAAGGAAGACGCTCTGAATCAAGAATTCAGAGAAAGAGGATGGGAGTTACAGACGTTGGCTATTGTGAGGTCTTAAATCAAAGGCCAATACCCTGGATGCATCTCAGAGTTGTACTGGCCTTGCTATGTAAGGGACAAGTACAAAATGAGGCTGTGCGAGGAGAGTTAAGATGGAAAGGAGATTATCAGGATAATCTGAGGATTCCCAGGGAATTTGTGAGGCTGCATCCTGTGGTGCTAGGGCTTGGGTGAAGGGTCCCAAACTGCTTCCATGTGTCTTTGATGGTTTTATTGACACTTGAGCTAGTGAGTGAAGAGAGCCTTAAACCCAGGTTTTTCTAGATTCCTTAGTTCAGTGCTCTTTCTACTTCAGTAAACAAAACAACACGTGTGCATTACGACAACTGTGTACCACAGCAAAGCAAAGCCATGAATCAGCCAGAGTCCAGTTCTGTGTGTACCTGACCCAAGTCACACAAAAATGCTTGTCAAAAATAGGCCAGAAATGTTGGAAAGATCTGCATGGTGTGCCTGAGCCCCCTAGGATGAAGAGTCTCTAGTTGGGGGAATGTTCTGTTTCTTCTGTGAAGAGAGAAGTGAAAGTGACTATCCCTGCCTGCTGGAGCCCAAACGCAGCTTCCTCCAGGCAAACCCCACCATCTTTCTTCACCATTGAGCAGGGTTCTCACGTGTCTTCCCCAGAACGTGATGAGTTCCGGGAGATGCTAAGAGGAGTTGTCCAAAGGAAGACTTGGGGCCAGACTTGGTGCTGGGTTAAACCAAGGGTCACCAGGTGTTTTACTACAGACCATTCGGAGCTTTCATCCGATCAGGGTGAACTAGGCTCTTCCAGGAGGAAGATTCAGGATGCAGGGATCTCCAGGATCCCCGCCCACGGGACTCCTGCCCTATGAGAAGGGTGTTCCCTAGCGTGCATTTTGTGTGTCACATGATTCAGATCTTTTTTCTCGTACATTCAGGTAAAGAAAGAAAATGGAGTTCCATTGTTTTTCTAAAATTGGTCTAAACCTCCACTTCAGACCCTGTCTTGTTGCATGGGAGGTGGGAGCAAAACTGACCACGATTAGTTAGGTCTAGTGTGATGAGATCCAGTCATTTAGTCAGTCTTTTTATATTTTTCAGGAGAAATACTCTTCTTATGCTTCTGCTCCTCCAAGGGATGTATCTTAAATACCTGTGCTGGAGGGAAAGGAATTCTAACATAGATGTGAGGGCTGTTGGTTCCTGGCTGAATTTATTACATGGATTTTAACAAAAGGATACTCTCTGACATGAATTTAGTTCATATATACTTTTTAAAATTTCAAAAACAAAACTTTTTATTATAAATACTCATTAGATTTATAGTTTTAATTATTTATATGTACAGTTCGGCGGCACTCAGCACATCCCATTTTTGGGCAACCATTGCCACGATCTATCTTCAAAATATTTTCAGATTTGCAAAGGGACACTCTGTTCTCATTAAATAACTCCCAACTCCTCCCTCCCCTATCTCCCGGCAACCACCGTTCTACTCCAAGATGGACTACTGGACTTGGTTTCTCTTTCACTTAATAAAAGAGGCTCCACTGCTGACCAAGGGGCTTGCTTCCACACCCGCAGGTCTTCTTGCACATAGATGCTTAGAGTTTATTGTGGAGAAAGGTAACTGAAAATGGGGTTGGAGAAAGAAAAAAAAAGTGGTGACAAACTGGATGGAGGCCTCCTATCCAGGGGTCTCAGCAGTCTTGCTATGGAGCCTCTTTGGCATCAAGAAGTTGATCTTTTGAGCCATTTCCATGTTGCAGATCTGCGGGCGAGTTTACCACTGTCCCTAGTGGCAAGGCTTCTTAGTGTCTTTTTTTAATTATTATTCTTTTTACATATACATGACAGTAGAATGTAATTTGACATATTATACATACATGGAGTATAACTTCCCATTCTTTTTTTTTTTTCTTTGTGGTGCTGGGCCTTGTGCATGCAAGGCAAGCAGTCTATTAACTGAGTTATATCCTCAGCCCCCAGCCCCATAACTTCCTATTCTTATGGTTGAAAATGACGTGGAATTTCACTAGTCATGTATTCATATATGAACATAGGAAGGTTATATCCAGTTCATTCTAGGGTCTTTCCTATTCCCATCTCCTCATCCCTTCCCTTCATTCCCCTTTGTCTAATCCAACTTCTATTCTCTCCTCCCCCTTATCGTGTGTTGTTAGCATCCACATATCACAGAGAACATTTGTCCTTTGGTTTTGGGGGGATTGGCTTATTTCACTTAGTATGGTAGTTTTCAGTTCCGTCCATTTGCTGACAAATGCCATAATTTCATTCTTCTTTATGGCTGAGTAATGTACCATCATGTATATATGCCACATTTTCTTTATCCATTTATCTGTTGAAGGGCCTTTAGGTTGGTTCCATAGCTTGGCTATTGTGAATTGAGCTACTATAAACAGTGATGTGGCCACAGTACTGTAGTATGCTGATTTTCTATGTTGATTTTTGGGTATATGCCAAGAAGTGGGATAACCGGATCAAGTGGTTGTTCCAGTCCTAGTTTTCTGAGGAATCTCCATACTGCTGTCCAGAGTGGTTACACTAATTTGTAGTCTCACCAGCAAAGTATCTCCTATGTGTTTTTTAAAATATTTTTTTTAGTTGTCAATGGACTTTATTTATTTATATATGGTGTTAGAATCTAACCTAGTGCCTCACACATGTTAGGCAAGCACTCTACCACTAAGCCACAGTCCCAGCCCTCTCATAGTGTTTTAATTGCTTAATGTCCTCAGTGAGGCTGCTTAGAGTGAGGATTCTGTTTAGGGTCCTGTATGCACCTTTCATGCTCCCTTCCTACACCATTCCAGTCCTGGTATGAACTTAAATTCAAGTCTTCACTCTTCAGGACTCTGCACACTCAGGACTTGTCTGAGCTACCTTTATAGAAATAATTAATATACTATAAAATTCATTTATTTAAAGTATACAACTCACATAGTTATGAAACCATAAAAATTATTCAATACATGAATATTTTCATCACCCTAAGAAGAAACCTCATGTCTATTAGTAGTCATTCCCAATTCCCCCCTCACATCAGTCTCTGTTTTCTGTTCTCTTGGGTATATACCTAGAAGTGGAATTTCTAAGTCATATGGTAACTCTATGTCTAACATTTTGAGGATATATCAAACTGCTTCCCAAAGTGGTTGCACCATTTTGTAATTCTTTTTTTAAAATTTTTAAAAAACATTTATTATATTTTTAGGTGTAGATGGACACAACACAATGCTTTTATTTTTATGTGGTGCTGAGGATCAAACCCGGGTCCCGCCCACACTAGGGGAGCGCTTTACCGCTGAGGCACAATCCCATCCCTGTAATTCTTTACTGAAATAAATATGTAAGTTCTATGTAAGAGACAGAAATGGGTTCTACTGCTTCTTAGATATTAGCTAGCTTTTCTGGTTAGATTGAAATTCCCCCAATTTTATTCCTTAGAGCTAAGACATTGAGTGCCATACGTTAAAAATACACTCATCTAATAGAAATAAAATATGGAGCCATTTCCAGTTTGAACATGTTTATCAGCTGGAGATAAGTGAATGGAACAGAGGTCAGGTAAATTCTGACAGGGAAGAATGGTCAGGAAAGGTCCAGGAGGTCTAGACTTGCTGGGGAAAGGTTGGCTTCAGAATAGATAAGAGTGGCAAAGGAGGAGAGGAGCAATAATCTAGAGAAGACTGTTCTGGAGAAAGTTGTGCAAGAGAGTGCTAGACACATCTAACAATTTTTCCAGGACTGATACTCTTTTCTTTGTTAGAATAGAGTTAAATATGTATCCAAATGAAACCAATCCTCTATGTGTGTGTGTGTTTGCGCACGCACCCACGCACGTGCATGCACACACAGGTGTGTGCCTGCGTGTTAGTGGGGATTGAGCCAAGGGCTCCCACAGCTACACAAGCACTATATCAATGAGCTATGTCCCCAGACCACAATCCTAATTTACTGCAATTTTTGAAAAAGAGTAAATCCAATGGTATAGAGATACATGTTTAACAACTGACTGGAGGAGGGGCGCTATTTGTAGATTTGCTGATTTGTGTGGTGTAACTCCCCTTTCCAGGCCCAACATCAAGCTCTTGGAGTGATGCTGTGGAACATGCCCTTGGGAAGAGTGATGCATAACTGGCTACCTCAAGGAAGTGGAGCTGCTTCCAGCACGGCACTGGTGGAAGTGAAGGATCCAACCATCAGATGGGATCAGAGTGTGGCAGCTTGTGCCAAGTTGGAAGGGCAAGACCAAGGGGTGCAAGAGGGAGGTAGAAGGAAAGGCCAATCACAGATGAGAAGACTAACTTGGCATAGAAAGCCATGTGTACCCAGGGCTGGTCACCCACACGTTCTGTAGATTGAATCTTGGTGCAGCTCTGAGTTTTTCTTTTATAATGCAAACAGCCTTCAGGAACCTACTCCAAAGGCTGCTCCCAAGGTTCTGTTGCACTAAGATAATAGTGTGGGTCAGCCAGGATCAACTTTCTGCTGCTGTGAAGCACTGGATGAGGCTTTTCTGGACAGTCCTGACCTTCCAGAGGCTGAAGCGAAATCAAAGAGACAGGATAAATGGAGGCTTTTCCTTCTCTTTGGTGTGAGCCTACCTGGTATGAGAATAGTTTCCACCAAGAATTAGTTGCTTAGAGAAGAAGGTTCCGAGCAAATCTGGACCAGGTGTTCGCTCCATTTAGTCCCAGAGCCAAGAAAAACTATTTTCTGGGCACTGAAAGGAAGAAAAAGGAGAATTCTATTTAATGATCATCTTTTAAATTGTTTATTCTCATCCAAAAAATTAGGTTTTGTCTCTGTCCAAGCTTCACTGGACAATTGAAACTCATATCTGTAAGGAATTTCAGGGTGATCTTGAGTCAAGGTACCCAGTGGGGAATTTTAAAGATAGATAACTTGTATGAAATCATGGGGCTGGGGTTGTGGCTCAGCGGTAGAGCACTTGCCTCGCATGCATGAGGCCCTGGGTTCGATCCTCAGCACCACATAAAAATAAATAAATAAAAGTGAAGATATTTTTTTTAAAAACTCTATTTGTTAAAAAAAAAAAGAAATCAAAGCCTTACCTTCACTAAGGTCTACAGACACTCGACACAGGCTGTAGAAAATGAGAAATTCAGTCTTTCAATCAGGAGAAGCAAGCACAAGGCCAAGGCATGTCAAATAACAAAGCTGATGAATTTTTCACAGAATTGAGGAGTGTTTTGGCAGAATTGTCCTGGTTGCTTAGGTGATGTGTAGACACAGTTTTCTGCTAACTTGATGGGATGATGATTATCCTTTTTTTTTTCTTCCCACCTGCTAGATCCCAGGGGGAAAGAAATCTGTACATTCTAATCTTTTCTTTACCAATAAAATAAAACCAAGGAGCTAATTTTAATAAATTATGAACATTCACTTATCCTCATGGGGAGAAGAGAAAGGTTGATTCTTCTTCCAGAGCAGTCTCTTGATCCATCCAATCTATTAAAGAATAATTGAACCAGCAACAATCACTTCCATGAAGTATCTACTAATTACACTGCTCTATAAACAGTCTCTGCATTCAGAAGTGCCAGTTGCTAAAAATGGATCATTACATCACCAAGGGTGTTGTTAGAATTTCAACTACTCCTAGATTCAAAGGATCTAACCCTGAAAAACAGCTGATGCTTTAGTTTTCCTTTCCCAACAGTGCCCAAAATCTTACCTTGTACATTCTGAAACCTTTGCTTTTCTCCAAATTCAAGTTCTTTGTCTTCTCCTGTGTTATGAAACTTATAAGGGATCCCAAAATACACCATTTCTCTTAAATGATTCACACATTCTTTATCTTATTCAGCAAACTTCCAGGCAGCTGACAGAACAAGCCCCCATAAACCAAGCCTGATATAGTCCATTCAAGACTCAATTTTTATCTTTCAAAAGAGGGAACTAGCTTATGTATGCTTTAGGATTAGGTTCAGCTGGAATAGAGACTGAAATATCAGTGGTGTAAATTAAGCAGAGAGTATTTCAATCTCCCATAAGTGAAGCCTGGTAGTTAAGGGTGCAGGGCTAGTGCAGTAATGCCATGATCATCAAGAACCCAGGTTCCTTCCTTCTTGTTGCTCTGCCATTCTCCAAACATGTCTTCCATCTCTTGGTCTAAGACAATGCTTTAGCTCAAGAGATTGGGTCAACATTTCTGCCATCAGTCAAAAATTACATGTGGCCTCTTTGAAATGGGACCACCAGAGGCCACACTCAACACTCCTACTTCTAATCCACTCCAGTGGATTAGAATCCACTGGATAGCTGCAAGAGAGTCTGGGATATGAGATATATATATCTATTCACCTGCTAAAAATCATGGATTTTCTTACCATGGAGCAAAACAAAAAAAAAAAAAGAACAGATATTGGCAGGAGCTGACTGTCACTACCACAAATTAGATCTCATTTTTAAATTGTGTCCTTAATATTCTAGGGTTTTAGTGTGTCATATGGGGCTACTATGGATTTGGGTTGGGGAGAAGACAAAAATAAATGTACATAGGATTCCAGAAAACTTCTCAAAATCAAAGCATCTGGACACACTTTTGAGATAAAATTGTGTTAGAACATTTCTGATAGGTGATTGTGGTCTGGATTTGGAGCTGCTGGAAGGGTGACTCCAAGGCCCCAGGAGTAGGAGTTCATCAATGGAGCCCTGGACTTCCAAGAAGAGATTAGAATCTTGAACAAGGTACCAATTCTGGAAAATGACACACTGAGCTAGAGTTAGGCATGCTTTTGACATTTACATCATATGACACTGACTAAAGAAAGAGTAACTGACTGCTGAGACCTAAAATGGGTGAGAAGATGCTCTGTTCTCTCTCACGGGATTGTGAGCCAGGTGATAGAGTTTCTCAACCTTGGTACCATCGACTTCTGTGCCAGATCATTCTTCATTGTGTACAACTGTAATGTGCACTGCAAGTGGATATCAGCATCCCTGGCCTCCACCCCCAGATGCCAATGGTATCCCTTCAGTTGTGAAAACTGAGAATGCCTCTAGACATTGCCAAATGTGCCCTGAGTTAGGATCTATATAATGGTTCTCTTTTTTGAACCTTGTTAATGGGTGTACAATAAGGTACCAATCCTTTCATAACTTAGATGGGCTCCATATCAAAGACCTTAACATGTCCATGAACTTGAGTAAATAATCAATCCCACTTCTTAGACTCTGGGGGAAACAATTTGTAAGAGACTTTCTGCCTGCAGAGGTTCATTGTAAAACTGTTTTTAATAGAGAAAAATTGAAAAAAAAAAGATTTTTCTGAAAAACCAGAAAATGTTGAACGACAGAGAAATAGGTAAGTCCACTAAAACGTGTTTATGTGTCCATAAAAACTTGGGGAGATACGATGTAATGATAAGTGAGCAAACAAAAAACTATGTAGAGAAAAGGACAAGTAGGAAATGAACTAAAATGGAAGGCTCTGGGGAATATGATGAGAAGTGATTTTTTTTCTCCTTCTCTCCCCCCCCCACTTTTTTTGGGGTTATTGTTTTCAAACTTTATGAGCTCAATATGAAAGACTTGATAATAAACTGCAAAACAAAACTTCAAAATATTATTAAAAATACATTCCAGTGCTCAAGGGAGGAAAGCTATATGATCACAGTCCTTGTGAGCAGTGTCTGTCTCCGAGGATGCTCAGAGTTTTAAGAGCGTTTCTATAAGTTCCTGCTGTGGGGAGAGAGGCAGACACGGAGGTTCCTTCTTGCACAGATTGCCTTGCTCGGTGTCAAGAGATCCAGTCAGGCCGCCATCTTTTTTTTTTTTTTTCTCTCTTTTCTCTGTTTGGTAGTACTAGGGATTGAACGTAGGGCCTTGTGCCTGCACCATAAGCACTCTACCAACTGAGCTATATCCCAACCCAAGAGCTACCATCTTTTGAACCAGGAACCCCTTTAAAGGAAAAGGCTCTGGTGGAAAGAAGTCCAACCCCCTGTGGGAGGGCTTTACCAAGGCACTGTCAAATAGGAGCCTTTGATTCTGGAGGGCAACAAACCAGGCCAATCAGAGGAGACTATGTAAAAAACTTCCTAGAGACAGGCTTCAAAGGCATTGGCCTCTAATCCCAGCAGCTCAGGAGACTGAGGCAGGGGACTCACAAGTTCAAATTGAGCCTCAGCAAGGGGCAGGCACCCAGCAACTCAGTGAGACCCTGTGTCTAAATAAAATACAAAATACGGCTGGGTATGTGGCTGGTTGAGTGCCCCTGAGTTCAAGGTAGCCTGTCACATTTGCAAATCCCTAAGGAAGTAGCTCTGCCCACCTTTGAGAAGTTAACTAGGAGAACCAGGCCATCAAACAAGTGCGGATCTCCCAGAGTGGAGGTCTGCTTCTCCAGGAAGCTTCAGCAGAGTGTTTCGGTGCATGTGGTCGACATTACACCAGCAGCCAGAACCCTTCCCTCTCTACCCGAATGTCCCCGAAGGTGCTTCCACAGATAGGTGGAAAACCTGTTAAAATTCAGGACTTCAATTCCTTCTCTAGCTCTCTCATTTAATAGTCTTGGGGGAGTCGATTGCTCAGGAATTTGTATTTAATTCTGGTAATCCTGAGTCATAATCTGGTTTTGTACCCATTGTTTTAGACACCACTGAAATAACTCTCACTCTAACTCTGAAATAACTCATAACAACAGGGGGGAGTTCCTAAAAAATTAAATGTAAAATTAACCATGTGATCCAGCAACTCCACTTTTCAGAAGAATTGAAAAACAGAGTCTTGAAGATCTATCTGAACACTTATATTCATAGCAGCATTATTCACAATAACCAGGAAGTGGAAGCAACTCAGGTGATCATCAACAGATGAATAAATAAATGAAATGTGGCATATATGCATATACAGTGGAATATTTATACATATACAGCTTTAAGAAGGAAGGAAATTCTGACATATGCTATGTGTATGAATCTTAAGGACATTATATTAAGTGAAATAAACCAGTCACAAAAAAAGATAATTACTGTATGGTTCCATGTATTCGAGTATCTAGAATAGGCAAATTCACAGAGACAATAAAAAACAGAATGGTGGGCCAGGGACTGGAAGGATGGAGGAATGGAGAGTTAGTTTTAATGGGTATGGAGTTTCAGCTGGGGAAAATGAACCTTCCAGAGATGGATTCTGGTAATGGTTATGCAACAATGTGAACATACATTCCACTGAACTGTTTATGTAAAATAGTTAAAATGGTGAATTTTATGTTGTATACATACATATTTTCACACACATAGCCAAGTACCATCAGTAATTACCAAAACAACCATGAGATTTTTTCTGGCAAAGAAGTAAGTTGCATCATAGAAATCATAGCCACTGAAATAACTTTTGAGGGGAATGCAAAACACAGAGACAAAATCTTTAGAAAGTAAAATCAGTACAAAAACAAGCTTCTTTCTTTTTTTTTTCCATATCAGGATTATTCTTCATAAAATAAACAGAGAAAAACAGGAAACGGGAGACTAAAATAAATCTGTTTAAGGAAAAAAAATCATTCCTTAAACTTTACAAGTAGGTCCTTCTGGATCTTTAAATGTGTCTCTGAGTGTTTGTGGTTTAAAGACTTTTAAATATTATCCTATCTCTCCACTTCTGGCAATGAGTTTCCTTCCTATCTTATAAAAATACTTTTCTTTGATGGCCAAATAGATTTGGTGACTCTGGTGGGTAGCCCCTCAGGGCCCTATTCCAGCTGTTAAAGTGGAGACAGGGCAGGAAGCTTGCGAGACAGTGTCTTAGAAGATACTGTGAGTTGGGGGAGGCGTTTATTAGGGGATTTGCAAATGTGACAGGCTAACTTTAATGATATTGCCAATTATCATTTTCACTGAGGGTGAAACAAAAAAAATCAACTTTAAATATAGCATGTGTTATGTTTAGGTTAGGCTAAAATGTAAAACCTTACTGGCTTAAACAACGCAGAAGCTTATCTTTTCTTAGAAGAATGCAGAGAGTCCGGGACTGGTGTGGAGTCGGTGAAGTTGTTGGGGACCAGGGCTGCTTCTGTCTTGTTGCACTGCCGTCCTCAGTTGGTGGTTCCATGTGATAATTTGACTATTGAAGCTTCAGCCATCAAGTCTATATTCTGGCTTGTGGGGAAGAGCAGAGGGTGATGAGGCCAGCTCCTTCCAATAGCAGAAGTTACACAAGACACTCTAATTTATTTCATAGTAGCCAGAAAAGTCACTAAACTACAAGAGAAGCTAGCAAACGGGGTCTTCATTCCAAGGAGCCGTTTGCCTAGCTAAGAAAGAGAAAGCCAATATTGGAGTAGCTGATTAGCAGTCTTTGCCCCTGGGAAGTTAGGGAAGAAGAAAGGACCCTGTTAGTTCTGTAGCCCAGGTATTGCAAACCTTTTACCTGAGACTGTTCTAGACTCTCTGACCTCATCATCTTATTTAATACTTACAGCTTTCCTGGCTTTGTGTTATCATTTCCACTTGACAGATAAAGGTACTGAAATTCCAAGAGTTGTCATTTTATCCAATACAATTCCATAAACTGTGCTGCCAGCCTCGTAATTCTTTGGGATCATTCCTGCGTAGTCCCAAAGCTCCTTCCTCTGTGGTACCAGGAGGTGGAAAGTAGAGTCGGCTGTGTTGGTGTTATTTTAGGACTCTCAGCTCTACACCTTCACCTCTAGACAAATCTTGACACCTAACCCTGCCATGAAGCAGCCCAGGAACCCATCATGAACACTATGCATGCAGGAGCCTTGAGCACCTAGGCTGTCCTGTGGCTTGCTTGCCTTTTGAACTGAAGTTAGCATTCTAGTATGGGCTTACCCAGGTTTGACTACTGCACCCTCTTTAGTTGAGGAAATGCTTCTGCTAAAATGTGTGTGTGTGTGTGTGTGTGTGTGTGTGTGTTGTTTATTGCAGGCTCAGAGGTCCAAAGAGAAGAAGGAGAATTAACCACAGAACTGGATCTTCTCTCCGACACCCAGTATGGAAGGGAGGATGTTAGGAGGAAATGCCTGAAACCAAGAAAGCTCAGAAGGCCCCTTTAACTGACTCTACTCTCTTAAGGATTATAATGGTTTCCTTTCATACTTTCCCATAACCTTCTTGAGCGATTAGGACATTTAATGTTTAAGTTGATGAGGAGGAGGTATTCATCAAGAAGATTAACTTAAGACAGAGACTGGTGGCCTGATTTTGTTCCTGCCTGAGAGCTCTTCCCTGTGTCCGCAGCACTTGGAGGGTTTCTCCTTAGGGAGCTGGTTGGTGCAGCCTGGCAGATCTGAAATAAACACAGATGTTTCTGCATTGCTGTGGAAGAACAACAGAGATTTCTGAATTCCAGGGCAAGGTCATTCGTGGGGGGTTGGGCTGACATCTTGAGAGGCATGCTTCCTGTGACAGAGGACAGAATCCTGGTCACCCCTTCTCTCTTTTTTTGGTATTAAGGATTGAACTCAGAGGCACTCAACCACTGAGCCACATCCCAGCCATATTTTGTATTTTATTTAGAGACAGGGTCTGAGATGCTTAGCACCTCACTGTTAGCTGAGGCTGGTTTGAACCCGAGATCCTCCTGCCTCAGCCTCCCAAGCTGCTGGACTCCTTCTCTTGATAGATGTCCTTTCTTCTAAGAGCTATACCTTTCACTGTCCTACCTTTGGGCTACCATGTAGAATATTCTGCAAAACCCTTAATTTCTACTTTAAAGTACCATTTCAGGGCTGGGGATGTGGCTCAAGCGGTAGCGCGCTCACCTGGCATGCGTGTGGCCCGGGTTCGATCCTCAGCACCACATACCAACAAAGATGTTGTATCTGCCAAAAAAAAACTAAAAATAAATAAATAAATAAATAAATATTTTAAAAAATTCTCTCTCTCTTTAAAAAAAAAGTACCATTTCAACAAAAAACAGAAAAGTTAATGTTTTTTATAAAAAGTTTAGAAAATAGGGATAATGAAAAATAAGAAACATTTCCTATTACTCTATTTCCCAGAAATAACCAGCTAGTGCTTCCTATATTTTCTAAGGGTATATATATATATATATATATATATATATATATATATATATATGTGTGTGTGTGTGTGTGTGTGTATCTATATATATAACACATACGTACATGTATGCATACATGTTACTTCTGTACCTTTATATTTAAAAGCAAAAGTGCAATCAGACTATTTTATAACCAGCTTTTTGTCACTTAGTGATATGTCAGTCATCTTTCTGTGACAATAGAATCTGCAATATTGTTCTTAATGGCTGAAGATATTCTATTATAGCATTATTTTTTAAAAACCCCCTGTTGTTGCACACTGAAACTAGGTCGTTGCTGTATCTTTTAAAATATTATTATTATAAATGAGATCTTAGGGCACATCATTGAGTATTTTCTTAGAATAAACTCCTAGAAGAAGAATACTGAGATACTTTGTGAACTTTTGAGAGTTTTTGAAATATATGGTCAAATGGACCTGTAGAGTTGTAATGATGTACATGCTCAGCCACCATATAGGAAGGGATTCCCTAAATTCTAGCTTATATTTGACACTAGGTTTTTCTTTAAAATTCTGAAAACTCAATGATATGCTGTAATATTTTGGGACAGATCCATAATTACAGATCTGTCCTGTACAGAGAGCTTTCCTTCCATAAAGACTCCATCTGAGATCTCACGACCAAAGGTTGCCAAAAAAAAAGGAGCCAAATTAGAACCAAATTCAGATGTCTGTTTCAGAATATCCTCTCATTTCCATCAGCCTCTGAACACATCCTGCCAAATAACTCTCTTATTTGTGACCTGGGCTGGCATTGGTGCTGACCTACATAGAGAATACTTTTTATCTCATTACCAGCCTTCTGAACCATCTGGTCCTGGCTAAACAGGTTACCCACGCAGTTGGAAACTTCATCACTCAGCTAGCTTTCTTCTCGCCAGTTTCCCAATAAAAACATTTCCTACCTTGCTCTTTACACCAAAAAGAAGGGATGGCTATCTTTTTTAACTTGATAGCCAAGTTACTTATTTTTTAAGTCTTGACCATCCTACAGGTTCTACCGTGGATTTCTGAAAGCTCTGGGAAAGAGTAGAAAGAGAGAGAAGGGGAGAAAGATCATAAAGACTTGGGCCTGACCCATTGCCTCTTTATGCTATCAAGCTTTTTTAAATATTTAAAATATTTGTGGTTGAGGGGAAAGGCCAGTTATGTTCAAAAATGAGATTCCGCTCTTGGCTACAATTTTTTTTTTCCTCCAAATTCCTAGGATCGAAACAGATTGTTCTTCCAAGACTGGGAGCTATTTTTACCTGCAACAATATGGATGCACACACCTGCCTGTCTGTATATCTATGCGCTTAGACACTTGGATTCATTAATCAGAGGGTCTGTCTATGAAATGCTGATCGGTGCCTTAGCGTGCATGTGGAAGTGTATTCTGTGAAGTGTGGGGGCTATTTTTCCTTTAGTTATTCATTTTTCTTGTATGATATTTTGGGGTATTAAAGTCAGTCATGTGAAACAAATTAGGCCTATTTTGGGAAACTTCCATCATTAATTGTGTTGGGTTGTTATGGTCTCTGTTCTTTGGTCAGGCATTTATTTAATCATGCAAAACATCTTTATTGAAGCCCTATGGAGGGCAAAGCTGTCCTCTGAGTGCTGTGGAAGACATCAGAATAGAATCCCCAGGCCAGTTCTTCAACCCATCAGCTGTCATGAAGGAGTCCTGTCACTTACACAGTCTCAGTTTATGCACTTTTATAACAAGGCACCTGTGCTTATTGTCTCATGAAGGCATTAGCTTGCCTATACTTGTGAGCTCCTCATGGTGATGGGTCTTTTCAAATACCTGCTGACCATTTGTATATTCATTTGGGAAAGTGTTTATTCAGGTCCTTATCCCATTTTTAAATGCTTTTTTTTTTTGCTATTGAGTTTTATGAATTCTTTTTATATTTTGGATAGTCACTCTTTTAACAGATCTTTGGTTTGCAAATCTTTTCTCCAAATCATTGCATTGATTATTTCTTTTGCTGTGCAGAAGCATGGGTGATGGTGGGGTCCTGAGCAGTCTGTAGTTGGTATCCCATGCCATGAATCAGAGAGACACAGCCCTCATTTGGGAAGTCATATCAAAACCTGCAATGGAAGGGTCCACCCCAGCTACAGGTAAGCCCAACAGATGCTGAGGCCACCCTGGGGATGTCTGATCTCACGCTTCACACAGTCCATGGTCATGTGCTTTTATGCTACTTTCTAATGTTTTATCATGAAAACTTTAAAATGTACATAATATGGACAGAAAAGCATAATAAAAACTCAGATGCTCATCCCCCAACTCCAACAGATAAATCTATCCTTCATCACTCCCTGACCCTGCTGTTCCCAGACATCTTGTCATTTCACCCACATGGGCTTCTGTAATTGATAAGGACTTTTTAGAAATGTAACCACCATGCTATTATCCACCCTAATAAAATTAACAATTACTCCTCAGTATCAGATTAATTAGCAATTACCCCTCAATATCAGATTAGTTCCCTTAAAGATGCCTCTTTAGGTTGTTTTTTTCCAAGTCAAGATCCAAACAAGGCTCATGCCTTTCATTCAATTATCATCTCTCTTATGTCTCTGTTATTCTCGAACAGTTCCCACCCGTGACTACATCAATTCAAAGTCCTCTGAACAGCAAAGGAAATAACTGACAAAATAAAAAGACCATATGCACATGTGTGTATGTGTGTGTTGTACACCTTAAATACATACAACTTTATTTATTAAAACAAAACAGGGAAACTGTTTTACTATGCTATTGATTAGTTGAAGAAACGAGGTCACCTGTCTTGTAGAATGTGCCACGTTTCAGATTGGGCTGATTGCTCATGTATAATATTACTTAATTTGTTCTTCAGTCCTCTGTATTTTCTACAAAGTAGTGAGAGATCCAGACTCTTCATTAGATTTGGGATCAACTTCTCCATAGTTGGTGCTGCGTGTTTCACACTGTCACCTCAGGAAGCACACAGGTCCAGAGTGTGACAGATGGGTGTGTTTAAGGTGACAGATCAGTGTGTTTAGGGTGTCAGCCTCACCATTCTGATATGAGATCCCCCATCAATATTCTTCCTAAGGTTTTCAGCATCCTGTAGTGATTACTTTCTAAGTCCTATATGTCATTAACAGAATCCTATCATTCATTCCTTCTGCATTTAATAGTGGAAATGTGATCACAAGGAAATTGCCACAGCAACAATTTGGTTATCCAGAAATGCAGTTATGTGGGCAGGAAAGGTAGAATAAACATTCTCTTTGTCTTTACCAATGTTTAAAGTAATGATTTAAAGTCCTAGCCTCCTTCAGTAGAGAACCATAATCTTTTGTTTTATAAAGATTTTTGGAAGTTAATGTGTTTCAATTCTTTATTCCATTATTATTTTGTTGTTGTGGCTGATGCTAAAATTTCTCCATCTTCTTGAGTGGAAAGGTTTGGTTCCCTTTAATGTGGACCAATGAGATTTTCACAGTTTCCTTTCTGGCATACAATGAATTTCTGGCATTTGATGACCCAGGCTCATCTTGTACACTTTTTACCTACTCATGGAATCAGTCATTTATCCAAGAACTCTGTCTCTTGCATTGGGAAATTGTTTTTAGAGACCATAATCTGAGCACTAGGGGTGCTTATCCCCATCATGACTTTTCAGTGGATAAAGCTACAAATATATATATCCCTTAATATATATATTATACACATATAATATATACGTTTATATATATTTTTTTAAGGGAAGAAATGTTAAATTACAGAGGTTTTCCTTAACTTTGCTTCAATATGTGGATCTATTCTACTTTATTTAGCCAGTCCCCTATTGTGTGTTTATTTGGTTAACACCTGTTTCTCCTAGACTCTAAGTTCTGCTTGTGACGTCTGCTTTTTACTTCCTTCTGTGTCCCTTGTACTTAGCACAATGCTGAGAACATAGTAATTGCCCAGTAAATATCTGGGAAGAATGGATGCTTGAATGTTTGAAGGTCCCTTTGAATCCTCAAATTCTAGACTCCTTTGGCTCAGCCACAGCTCACCAAGTACCAATCTAGACTGCTCCCCTTACATTCATTTCCAGCCAGGGATCCAGATGCTTGGTTGCCATGTGAGGATTGCAGGGTTGTCATAAATTGGATTGCCAAACTCGATTCTCCACTGTACATCTGCTAATTAACCAAGGGCAAGTGGGGTGCCCTCCCATTGTGGATAGTGTGTCCTGTGCTACCCTCTGGATGTGGGACTTAGTCATATGAACTATCTCTGTCAATGGAATATGAGTGGATGTGCAGTGAGCTTAGGACTTTAATTTGGCTTGCACCTTCTGCATCAACCATGAGGAAAACATGGCTTGAATAATCATTAAGATTTCTGCCAGGGTCCCAGAACAAACACAAGTAGAGCCAACCTGAAGCTATTCTATAGTGGAGAGTCAATCCCAGCCAACCTTCAGTATGAAATAAAGCCACCAGCCAAGCCCAGCCTAAATCAGTGAAGCTGAAATTAACTTTCTGCTCCATGAACATGAGAATAAATGTTCATTGTTGATAGACTTTGATTGGGAGGGGGGTTGTATATTAAAGAGCATTATTACAGCAGGTACCAACTGGTAGAGATTAATGAAGATCAGCAAAAATTCAAAAATTCAAGATTAATGAAGCCTGTTGCTTTCTTTTTTAAATATTTTTTTTAATTGTAGGTGGACATATATCTTTATTTTATTTATTTATTTTTTATGTGGTGCTGAGGATCGAATCAAGTACTCAACCACTGAGCTACAACCCCAGCCCCTGTCTTTTTTTTAAATCATCTACAAGGTTTACTCAGGTAGAGTTAATCTTAAAGGATTCCCATCTCTTCCCTTGCTGATTTTTACCCAACTCCAGGCTCTCTACCTTTCTAAAGCCCCAAGTCTGTGTTTTAGACATTCAAGGACCCGCTGTGCTGTAGATCTCCCTAATCTCCTATCTTGGGCATACAAGGAATAATGCCATAGCTACTGCACTAGTGGTTGTGCCCTCTCAACACACGTTTTTGTAAATGATCCCCCCCACCCCGCCCCGAGGTCATCCTGTTTTAAGGGTGCCATCTGTTTTCTATTGGGAATTGGATTCAAATTCTGACATTTTGAGACTTTCCCTTGGAAGCTTCCATTGCCAGCAGCTTTTCTGTTTCCAAAACAAATGTATGAAGTGGAGTTGAGAACGAACATGGCGGTCCTGGAAGAGAGGCATTCAATTTCTGTACTTTCCCCCCTGAACTCTTCCCTGGGACCAGGCCCAGGTCCCTGTGTTGAGACATGAAGGGTGGTACACCTCTGCTCACACTCCAGCTCTGAATGCTACCAGAACTCCATTAAAGTCACTCTTTTGGTACCACAATTTTCTCCAGGAAGTCCCCGTGGGAAAGACAGCTGGAGAGAAGGGATAAGCCATGACTTGCCCATGGCAAGATCTTTGTGCCATAATGCCACCTCAGGGTCCCACTCACCAGCTGGCTGAGTCCTCCTTGTCTCTTTGGTCTCAGCTTTGATGAAACCTATGCCACAAAGCCTTCTCCGAGTTCTCATCCCAGACAGGAACCCTTTTTCTGCATTTCGTTGTGGCTTTTACTTCAGTGTGTTATAAGTTTTTTCACAAGGCTACGAGGTCCATGAGGGCAGGAACCATGTCCGGTCCACTTTCTACCCAGCACCTTCCGTAGCACCTGGCACATAATAAGTTCTCTAAATATCTTGAGCATTACATATTTGGGACATCCTTCAGTATCAAGTTTCTCCACCATGAGACCCATTTTTAAAGACTATTTCCAGTTGGAAGTGACCTTGATTTGAATGAGCCAGCCACCTCCTTCTTGAATATTGAAGCACTAAAGTTCCTCTGCCCATCCCCACAGGCACCGATGTGATGGGGCCCTAGACAAGTGAGCTCACTGGAGGTTGGGAGTGGGGTGCAGAACAAAATCCCGACCCTCATCAGAGATCTTTGTGAACTTGTTGATGTGTGAAAGTACAAAGGAGTGGTAAAGCAGAGCCAAGGAGATGGAGAAAATTCTGTTTCACCCTTTTCCAAAGAGCTGATATAGAGAAAAATGCCAGTGTTTCTGATGGTCTTAGGAAAACAGACTTCAGGTGCAATTTCAGGATTTTGGAGTCATATCTGAATTTATCCACCTTATTTAACTTTACCTTCTAATGTGCGGTCAGGGGAGCTTTATGCATTCATGAAATATTTCTACTTGCATTAAAAAACACTGGAACAATCTATCAGAAAGCAATACAGTGGTGACCTCCAGGGAATGGAGTGTCAGACCCAAATAGACCAGGGAAGCAATGGCAACAAAACTTCTCAATTATTCTTTTAATGCTATTTTGACTTTGGAATCACAGGAATTTATAACCTATTCAAATAATAACATTATACTTACAAAAAAACTTTCTTTGAAGAGAGCAATAACCCTCCAACTATTTTTAACTTGAACCTGCTTAAATGGGGCAAAAGACCTACCTCATTGTCTACCTAGTCTACCCTTCCACACTTTCCCATGGAAAAAAGATGAGATGCCTAAAATAACCAAGTGTTGCTGTATGAACAAGGCTTTTCTTGTAGGAAGGGATGATATTAAACATTTGCTTTTTCACTAGGGATGTTGATGACTCCTATTTGAACCACAATGTATGTGTAACTTTCAATCTAGTTTACTAGAAAATTGCAAGACCCTAATACTGATGAGATAAATATAGAATAGCAACCACAGTAGGGGAGATCAGATAATCTGCAATTAACTACCTGGGGTAATATAGCAGCAACTGCAGATGTAAGATATAACAAAACTTGCTTCCTCCTAGTGTGGGCATTCCAGCCCACTACACAGATGGGTCTACAGCAGAAACATAGTTACCACATGTTTGCATGGATGACAGAATTTGGAGTAGAACACCAAAATAAAGTATTGAGCTCACTCACTCTATTGGCTCATAAGTTCTAAATTCAGTCATTCTTAATGATTCTCTTAATACATTACTAGTTCTCCATGTGAATGACTGTTGGGAGGATTGTGTGATATGCATTCAGAAGAGCAGAAGAAACAATTTACATGTTTGGAGAGTGATTTGCATCCATCAGGAGAATCCTGGTATTCCACTAGTGGCCTTGGAGACCTGTTTTAAAAATTACTGCATTGGCAAAAATATCTGAGCTACCCCGCTCCCAGCCAAAGTCCTAGAGCACTGGGATTCTGGGATGGAAAATTTCAGTCACCCAAATCCTCCTTTTCCCAGGAGAAGGCAGCCCTTCACATGATGAAGGTCTTTCTGAAGCATGAGCTTTGGCATTGGAACATCTTTCCTGGACAGAACTCGCTGTTGGAGTTGTGCACATTTGGGAAGTATTTTTACAAGGAGGTGCTGAGAGCTGGTGAGTACTGAATAACTGCACCCCACCCTACACGCTTAATCACAGCCAAGCATCCCAGGGAGAACTGTGGTGGAGATTTTGAGGCAGTGGTTGTGGATTCATTTCTCTCGTGGTGCTCTGGTTTTCCCCACCCTCTTGTCCTAGGCTCTCCACTGGCCACTGCCATGTTTTGTGCTGTCTCTGAAGTCTGATTTCCAAAGGACATTCACCCTCTGGACTTGGGGGCTTCTTAGGCTTCCTTAGCTCTCATCATCTCAGGCTATTTGTATGTGACTTCTGTCTATATTAGGTAACCAGTTTACTTGACCTACCTGACCAGCTCCAGCAGACCAGAGGGGAGGTGAGAGGCAATAAAATGAAATCCTCATGTCTCCCAAATCCAATCACCTCTGCTCCACACCCTGCTATGGTTACCTACTATGCTTAGGGACAAATTCATGCTCAGCCTTGTGCTATGGATCTATACTTTGCAGGAATGCAGAATATGTGTGAATTCTCGGTTAATGGTCAGCTAGATAAATGCTGAATTATTTGGCACAGTCATTGTGACCACCTAGACCCTTCCCCAGATCTTTCTGTAATCCTATAACTTAAGGGGTAATGCCAAAAGGCCAGCTGGTTTTGGGGAGTGGGGGCTCTGACTGGGTATCCTGGCCAACATCCTTTCTGCTTGGTGATACCTGAGCCATACTAGCTGCTATAAATTTTAAATATCAACCTTGTGCAAGTGAGCCATGGTCTTAGAAATCTCCATATAAAAAATTAAAAGGGAGAGAAGCCAGACATGTGACTGCTGTGCACATATTCCCAGCCCACATTCCCTTCCCTTCACAGGCCACCCGGAGATATGAAGGTCTATTTGCAACAAGCAAATGATTTCATAAATTGCCCTTTGCCAAATCCCCAGAGGCCCTTGAATGCTGGGTGCTAATAAAGCCCAAATTATTATTAGGCATGTGGTCTATGTAGGTCATTGCCAGGTACTGGCATGATGAAAAATAAAGCAAAGAAACAAGCTAACCCCAGACGGAATGTGGATGAAGAAATGCAACCCCTTCTCCAAGCAAGAAACACACTCTAAATCTCTTCTCTTTTTTGTCTCCTAAAACTTGTTTTCCCACCTGCAAAACAAGGGTCACAAGAATGACCTCCTTCATTAGCATTTCATTAATGTTTTATTTTGATGAGAAATATGCTCTTTGGAAGTCAGAAACAGGGAGCCCACTGAGGAATTGGGAGACTTGGTCTCCTCCTGTAGCCTAAGATCTGTAGTTCCTGCCTCATCCTTGAGGTGTTTGTTGGCTTTTGTTTTACTAGCAGCCCCACAAGGAGGGAGCATAGCATGAGTGGAAACAGGAAATGACCAGAGGTCAAGGTCTTGACTGAAGGAAGCAGCAGATGTGCTAGTGCTAGTCTGCTGTGGGGTTTTTTTTGTTTTGTTTTTTTTTGTTTTTGTTTTTTTTTTTTGATCAGATGCTCTCAGGAAGATGACCCATGGCAAACTTTCTGCCACTGCCACTTGGACAAAGTTCAGGATTGTTCTTTAGGGAGAACTCTTCCTGAGTCATAAGGAACATACGCATTTCCTGAGCATCCTGTTGCATGGTGGCGCTCCCTTCCTGACCAACAGGCTTGAGCTAGCGGAGGGTCAGTGCAGACAGCAGAGGTGCTGGACAGTCTGGGGCCATGCATCTGGGAAAGGATGGTGGGATTGGAGGTGTCCATGGAATTTCTCAGTCCTAGATCCAGTAGGACACTCCTGGGGAAGAAGGAAGAGGTTGGGAGGAACAGAGGAGGTGCATCCACTTGTGCTAGTATCTCCTCCAGTGAGAGGTTTGCAGGCTGGGTCTTTCCCTCCGACCTTGGCAGAGAATGTGAAACTTAAATAGGAAGCAAGGCAGCAAAGATAAACAGGCTAAGCTCACAACCTTTCCTACTGTTTTATATGATATTTGAGATAAGCCCATATCTTTAGTTTTATTTATGTATGCAATAAGCATGGGTCATATTTATCGGGTGCCAGGCACTCTTGCAGAACTTGACAAGTTGAAAGTCACTGGGTCCCCAAGGCCATCAGAGGCAGGTTGTATGATTCTTCCCTGTGAAGAAACCCAGGCAGAGAAGGGCCAAGTGTCTTGACCCGCAAGGTCTCACAATCAGTGAGGAGGAGCTGAAACTGGACTCCATGCAGCCTGGCTCCCAAGTCTGTGCTCTTGACCCTTGATTTGGTTTTCAGAAAATGGACTTTATTTTTTTCGATCAGATTTACAGAGAATTATGAACACAGCAATAGAGAGTCCCAATATACTCCATACCCAGTTTATCCTATTTAAGATACTTTATGTTAGTGTAGCTCATTTGTTACCATTAATGAAGCCATATCATTATTAACTGAAGTCCATAGTTTATTTGGATTTCTTTAGTTTTTACCTAATGTGTTTTTTCTGTTCCAGGATTCCACCCATGATATGACATTTAGTTGTCATATTTCTTCTTGGTCTTGACAGTTTCTCCAACTTTTCTTATTTTTGATGACCCTCATGGTTTTGAGGTCAGGTGTTTAGGGAGGTGTCTGGTGATGTTTTTTCCCCCTCAGGATTTGACTGGGGTTCAATTCTTGACTTTTTATAGGTACAATGAACTCTTGCTAGGAAGGTCATCTGTATTAGCTTTGCCATTATTTAGCAGGATTCCATACTAGGTTGTTTTCTTCTACATTTGTTTTATCTTGGAAAGAAAAAGATACTCCTGTTTTGCAGTCATTCTGTATCATCCACTTCTGAGAATAATAATCTTGGGGCTGGGAATATAGCTCAGTTGGTAGAGTGCTTGCCTTCCATGCACAAGGCCATGGGCTCAATCACCAGGACCATAAAAAAGAAAAAAAAAAAAAAGAATAATAAACACAGGCTCTGCAGCTGATGTGGGGTGGCAGGGCCCTTGGTCTGTGCTGGCTTCTATTTCAGGATCACAGGTTGCATTTGGTTCTTTAGCCCTTCAGCCTAGTCCTATCCACCTCTGTTAAGACTGACATAGAAAAGTATAAAAGGAACACAGTTGGGGCTTGGGCCCATAGGGCTCTTTCCTACCTGCTCAGCTACATTGGGTTTTGCTTGCTTCCTCATGGCCAACCTTTCCTCATGTCACCTAGCTGGGAGCAGCAGCCCACATTACCTGCACGGCCAGTGGCTTCCCAGCTCCTGACCCTCGCCTCTGTCTTTTCAACCTTCCATGTCTGCTGCCTCTGCAGAGGCATCTCCTCTGTTAGCCTGTGTAGCACATCTGGAGAATCCCCCAACCCCTGACCTTCCTAAGGTGTTCTCCTGGCCAGTTGATCCATATACCCATCCAACCCACCCTCCCCTGGCCATAAACTACACCGTCAGATGTAGACCACACTGGAGACACATCCGTTTTTCCATCCCAGGGAGAAGTCTGATCGTAAAGATGTTTGCACATGAGAGAAGAGCTTGAGATATGGTCTTGAGATTATAAAAATACATGCGACCTTTTAAAACCATAGCAACGCAAGAGGCAAGAAAGCTGCAAATTAAAGTGCATTTAAAGTAAGACTATGGGCTTCAGGTTTGAAAATAAAGTGTTTAAGGTAAATAACTAAAGGGAGGGAAGTCTTGCTTTCACCCTCACCTATGTCAGTCTTGGAGCCTGGTGAAGCTCCAAGATTGACCCTCCAATCAATGTCTCTTGGCTGCGTGAGTGAATGAAGCACAGAGGTATTTCCTAGCTGCCTCCAACAGCTTGTAGCCATACTCCTGTCCACCCTTTCTCTCCTTTCCTTCAGTCTGGACAATTGGATAGTTTTGTGGCTCATGTTACCTCCCAGCCCTCTGTGCTTGGTTGAATTGCTGGCCTCCATTTTTTACCTTTTTCTGTATCCACCCACTTTGCCATGAGAGTTTGCAGACCCTCCTACAATCTTGGGAGGAGGATGCGTCCTTGCCCATTGACTTTGGGCTCAGCCATGGGGCACCAGCAGAGGCTATGCACAGAGCTGGATGAGATGTGCTAGTGTGACTGGGTGTGTCCTGTTGAACCTCTGTCATTGCATAAGAAGAGCATGCCCCTGCAATATTGCTGGTCCTGAGAGGATGAGAGACATGTGGAATAGACCTGTGCCAGAACGGCAGCCTGGAGTCCAACAGGGCTGATCCCACCAAGAGAAGCTGAACCCCAGCTGATCTGCAATGTGTGTGCCACAAGCTAATGCTCAGTGACGGGTGTGAGTTGCTTGGTACCAGCAATAGCTAAGGACACAACTCCACCTTCCAGTCTCTCTTGGAAATCTACACAAGACAGGTTTCTGGGAAGAGGAGTCTTCATGTCAAATCCTGTCCTAGGAGACCATTTCTTCCTTTGTGAGTCTCTCTGGTGATGTCACAGCCACCGTGACTCACCTCTCCCAGAAAGTACTCGTCTATTAGTCATGAGAGTCATTAGCATTCACCTGGGGTTTTATAAGCAGAAGGTGCCTGCAATATACAACCTTCTTCTCCTGAAGATGGTGGAGAGGCCAGGATTATTATACCTACTTGACACAGAGAGAATAAAAATCTCAGATGAGATGGTGATTCAGCAGGGCTGGACAAGGAGTCAGCTGTCTGAAGTAAGAATGAGATAAGAAGTTCCTTAGGTCATAAGGTCAGGGGAGGAGGAACATCTGTGTGCCTGTGTGTTTTAATTTTTATAATTTTTTCATCATAGAAGGATGCACACCCATTGTACAAAACTAAGAAAATGCAGAAGACTTTAAGAATGCTGCCATACTACCTGCTATTATTTTTATTTATTTCTCTTTGTTATCTTAGCACATGTATTTATTTTGTATTTCTTATAAGTTAGAATCATGGTATGTACATCAGAGCTTTCCCTGTGGCACTTAAAATTCTTAGAGTTTTTAATGCATAGTATTCTGTTCTGTGGACTAATTCTAAGTGGTTTAAACATTCTCTCTCACTGCAAATATAGCTTGTTTATAATTATCTACTATTAAAAACAAATGTTTTGTTGAAATGGGAGATCATTTTATGTATTCAGTGCATGGCACATGGTGTATTCATAGTAAATGGTAGCTAGCATAAATACTTGCCTAAATCCCTAATAATTTCCTTAAAATAAACCTCTAGATGAATTTTGTGGGCTAATGAGTTTAAAGACTTTTGGATACTTACCAGTGATCTTCTTTATAGAAAGGATGTTCCAAATGATAGTGTTGAAGGTGCTCATCTCACAAACTGGCACCAAACTATTCTTTTTAGACCAAAGCACTGCTGATTTGATAGGTGAAAAATAGTAGTTCATTGTTACCATGCTGATTACTAGCCAGGCCAAAAGTTCCTGCTTAATTATTAACCAACCGTGACAGGATGACAAGAGGGCCATTTAGATCAGGGCCTAGCATAATAAATAGTTTTGAATGAGTGAATTATCACAGGTGGCCATTCCATGGGCATGAGTGGAACCAGGAGGCCTAGATTTTAAGGACTGAAGTGGTCAAGGGGCAAGGACTTAGTCCTGGTCCTGCTTTGCTCAGCTGAAAGTACTTTCAAATGGACAAAAATCTGGGGTGGAAGCCTGGTTTGGAAGTGTCTATTGGAGTGGGAGTATTGAGAAGGGGATGCTAGGCTTTAGGGCTGGCCAGTCAGATGACCAGTGAGTGGCCTAGGTCAGCTAAGTGCCAGTGGTGCCCCTTCTTGCCCTTCCACCTCCCCTTGGCACTTCAAGCACACTCTGGTCTGCAGAGGAAGTGGGGGCTCCTCAGTTCTGCCATCAGGGAACAGGTGGGGAAGTCAACTCCAGTTTTCCCATCTGACTGTGCCATGATTTGCCTCCACCGTGAGACTACCTGAACTGGATCAACCCTGGCCACACTTTCCTCCTGGATCTGTCTGAGACCTCCTCTCTCCAGTTCCATGCCTCCCCCAACCAACCCAGAGTTCTCCTGAAGAACTCATTACCTGTACCCTCTTCTTGATACAAGCTATGTATCAAGGGTGGAGATGGGGTTATATCATCTTTGTGTCTTCGGCAGAGAAAGAGCATGAGAGCCATGAATGAATGTCCTGGGATCATCCAGGGTACACCAAGAATAAACTCAGGACTTGGGACCTCACTGGGAGACACAGCCAAAGTTAACTCATTATCCATGTGTTTAATCACACAGTTTTGTTGAATGGAGAACTCAGAGATTAGGTTCTGTGGTTGACTGGGTTTGGGGCAGAAACGACATCACACATCCCAGTGCCCTGAAGATTACTGGTTTTGCCCTGATTTGACTTTGCAATGAGAGCCAAGTCTCAGCAAAAGCAGAAATTATTTTTTTTTTATTTTTTCCTTAACCCTCTGCCCAGTTTTCTTCTAAAACAGTGCTTCTCAAACTTCATTGAGAACCAGAATCATCTGGAAGTCTTCTTCAAACACAAAAACTTGAGTGTTGCCTCCAGAGTTTCTAATTTAGCATTTCTAACAACTTCCCTGATACTGCTGGACTGGGACCACAGTTTGAATACCACGGGTCTAATCCATTCCCAGGCAAGTGCTGGATTGGCCTTCTTCTCAGTCCAAGGAGCTGAGTATATAAAATGTTCAGCCCCAGTGCCAGGGTCCAGCTAAACATCCACTGTTAGGCTTGGACTGTCTTTCTCTGCAGGAAGGCATAAGGAGACTGGACTTTCCCAGCCCACATTAGGCCTCAGGGCCAAAATATTTACGTTTGCAGGGCCTGATACCTTATCTGGGTATCTAGTAGCTCTGTGGGAAAGCACATGAAGCTTTAGGGAAGAAAGATTTTACATCCTGGGAAAACAAAAAATTCTAGGAGCCAACCTTTGTGTGTGAGGCCATGGGCAGGTGAAGAGACCAAAGTTCTACAAGGAGATGGTCTGTGTCCTACTTGAGGGGTCTCCAGGTGACTCTGCCCATCTATGAGTTGAGCCCCTATTCTCTTTCTTGATCTTTACAGGAGAAGGTGAGACTCTGGGACAAGACTGGGTAAGATTTGCTTTCCAGCCACTTCCCTACCACACTTCAAATAAAATCCAGACTGCTTACCCTGGCCTGAGACTACTGGGTGCTTGGACTTCACCTCCCTGCTCTCCAACTTGAGCACTCCACTTTGCTGGCCTTCCTACTGTCCCTCAATTGCCAACCTTGTTCCATCTTAGAGCTCTATAGTAGCTCTGTCTAAAAGCTGAGGCCCCAAATAGAACACGAGGCTGGCTGTTCAGACATCCCCTCTCCAAGAAGTCCTTCAGCTCGTCCTCCGTAAAGTAGCCTTGCCTCCTACCTGTACTTCTGTCCCTGTCTCCCAAGTCTACTTGTCACCAGCTGACCTATGCTTGCTAATTTGCTTACGCGTTTATTATTTGTCTACACATCTCCTTCCGGAATGAAAGCCCCATGAAGGCAGGAGCCTTGTCTGTCTCTCCCCAGCTTTATCCCCAGTTGCCACATTGTACAGGTTCTATAAAGATATATGGAATAAGAGCTGGGGCTGGGGCTCAGTGGTAGAGCACTTGTCTTAGCATGTGTGAGGCACTGGGTTCGATTCTCAGCACTGCATATAAATAAATGAATAAAATAAAGGTCCATTAACAACTAAAAAAAAATTTTTAAAAATTAAACAAAAAAAAAGATTTATGGAATGAATTTGTGGACTCTACCAGTCACCCTATGGATGGCAGGGTCTGAAACCCTTCAACGACATACCCAGATCTTGGCTCTAAACTTAAGAATCAGGCTCCAGTTTACCTCCTGACAACTTGCTCAAATGGAAAGAGCTAGTGTCATGAAGGGTTTGTATGAGTGTGTCTTCGTTGCTAGGGTCAGGCCCCTCAACTTGTGTTGGCCTGACCTGCCGACCTTGCTAGAAGGTTGAATAACACTGGTGATTCCTGCTCCTGAGACTGGGTCAAGGTTCAAAGGTAGTAACTGCTGGTAGAGTGCAAGGCCAGGAAAAATGTGCTGAGCACATGGGAGATTTGGGGATGATTGACTCCCTGTGACTTTAAAATCTACGTGGCATCTAATTTTAGATGAGCTTTTCATTCTTCTTTTAGTTTAAAAGATAAAGAATGGTTTAACTTCATAATTTTTAAGGCAAGCCCATTACAGACTAAAAATCTATGGAAAAGAAAAGGAATTCTGGAATTCAAGGCCCTGGTCATTTCTCTGCTTCCCTTTCCCCACCTGTGGACATATTTTTCTATTGTCTTGTCCAGGTCAGTCAGCTTTATGCTTGGCATTAGGGACTTTAAGTGATTAAAGTGATTTGGGAGTCAGGAGCGGTGGCTTGGGAGGCTGAGGCAGGAGGATCACGAGTTCAAAGCCAGCCTCAGCAAAAAGTGAGGCACTAAGCAACTCAGTGAGACCCTGTCTCTAAATAAAATACAAAATCAGGCTGCAGATGTGGCTCAGTGGTCGAGTTCAATACCTGGTACCTCCTCCCTCAAAGAAAAGAATAGTTTGGGGTTCCATATCCCTCAGTTCAGAACAGTTGGGGAGGGCCTGAAAAAGCCATTTTAGTTGACTTCAGATCAATGGCTTAACTGGAAAAATCTGAACCTCCCATGTAGCCTGAAATGGAGTCCTCTATAGTTTTCTGGTCTCCCATTCTGACCTTGGCAGTGAAGGAAAAGAGACATGTCCTTCTGGTAAAGCCCTTGGGGCAGGTTGCCAGAGTCAGAAAACCAAAATACAGGATGTCCGGTGACATTTGGATTTCAGATAAGCAACAAATCATGCTTCAGTGTGTGTCCCATGAGATATTTGGGATATCTGAGACATTTAGGATATGCATCTATTTTTTAAAGTATCTATTATTTAATTGAAGTTCAAATTTAACTGAGTTTCCTGTATTGGCAACCCCATCTTGAGGATCCATTTTGATAGTCAAGTCTTTGTCCTGGGAGTGGAGGGACATAAAGACGGCTTGCACTCTTCCTAACCTGTTTTACCCTAAGAGCGGTAGTGTTTTGTCCTTCCTCCTTCTCATTCCAGGCCTTTTGCCTATCTCCTGGTCCAGGCATGTGGGTCATAGGCAGTAGATGGGCATGACCTCAAGTAACCTTAAGTAACCCCTCTGCCTGGGCTGCTACTGAAATGCTGCTCAGCAGCCACAGTTCTTGGAAGCAGCAGGGCACTTACCAAAGCTTACTGCCAGAAAAAAAAATACTCAGGTCATAAGACAAACCAGGGCAGGAATGTTTTATAGCTGTTGGGAGCATTTGATTCTTAGATAAAGGACCTAGGAGACCCAGAACACTCCCCTAAATGTAGAACACAGCTCCTGCGTCAGCTTATTTATTTTGGTATTACCTAATACCACTTTTATACTAATAATACTTTGCACTCGTGTTGGGCTTTTCATCCAAGGATCTCAAGGTAATTTATGAACATGAAGCAGCAGCATAGCTTATAAACCCCTGGATTATGTAATCATGCACAGAGATTTTTTTTTTTTTTTTTTTTTTTTTGAGGTTAAAAAGCTTGGCTTTTCCTGGAAGAGCCCTGCACAGAAGTTAGAAATAGTTAAGCACAAACTTGACCCGGGTGAAACGCATTTGGGTACAGGCTCCTCTGTTAGACTGTTCACCTCTCAGGAACAATAAATGTTGTTTTCCTTTTTTTTTAATCCCAGCATTTAGTGCAATGGCTGGAACACAGCAGTGCTCAGACAGTGCTTGCTTAAATGAATGAATGAGTGATGAAAAATTGATGAATCAAGAAGAAAACTCTAGGCTCCTTCATTGGTTTTAGTTTCTCATGGGGGGTGGTGGTAGGGGGGTGTTGCAGATGCTGTCTGTCCTGTGTCCACATGTCTCGGAGCCTTTCACCCTTTCTGGGCACATCAAGCACTCCGTACCTCATTCTTGACTGGGCCTGCATCCGTCTGACCACAGGCTACTGGATTTGCTTGGCCTGCAGGTATCCTAAGCTTCCCCACTGCAGCAGGGATATAAATTCTCCAATTCCCTTCTCCCCAGTGGGGATATTTGAATGTGACCTATCCTGGGTCTCTTGAGGGATTGTGCTAACAACGCTCTCCAGGGAACTTGTCTGACATCAGAAAACTTGTTTGTTCTCCTTCCCTTCCCAGTCTTTTTTTTTTTTTCCCACTCTGCTTTGGATTTTCCTGAGAACACCTCCTAGTGAGTCACTTTCACTAGAATCTTCTCTCAGGGGCTGCTTCTGGGGAGGCCATCTTGAAATGGGGGCCTTTGGAGTTCTTGACTATGGCTCATTTCCCCAATCATGTCGACTCTTTGTCCTGTATCTGGAAGAACCTTCTAATAAAAAAAACAACGGCCACCAATTTTACTGGGAAGCAATAGAAGATGAGAAGCAATCAGGACTTTTTATCTACTGGGGCAAGAATATAGAATTTCAACTTGGAATTTTCTTGATCACAGCCATGGGTTACGACTGAAGATGGAGGCAGGGCCCCTGAATGGGAGGTGAGGCAGGACTAGATCAGTGGTGTTTCTTTGCCTCCTCTTGTTCAGATGCGGTGGAGGACTGGAATCAAAATGGTGGCAGCCAAACACTGGGTCAGAGGTGATGGCCATGTTTCCTGGGAAGACTTTCAAAAGTCATTTTTGCCATCTCCAGGGCTTTCTGGTTCCAAGACTTCCTACTTGTGGAGATCAGAGTTTAGGAGGGGTTATTCTCTCTCCACCCCAGGGTTTCAGACAGACAAGATGGAATAGCATTTAATAACTTCTCTGACTGTCCTCTAAGGACAAAAGCAGGGTTAGGTGTCTGTGGACTCCCTGAGATTTTGTTGGTTTGTAATACTTTCAGGGGCTAGGGCGATAGGGCCGTAACCTACTTTGGAGGAAAACATTTATTATTAACGCCGGTTTAACACTTAACTTTCTAGGGTATTTGCGGATGACACCGTCATACATCTGCCTTTTTATAGTGCTTTGCAGCAGAGCACAAGACCTTCTGGCTGACACCTCATAGATCACCAAAATTAAGACCTCTAGGCAAGCGGAAGAAAGTAGGGCGGGGGTGGGGTGGGGACAGCAACTGAGAATGACTCAAAGGGCTGCCAAGTTCAGTTTCCTTTAGTAAGAGGCCATTTTCATTACAGAGCAAATTATTCTTAACATTAAGATGGCCCTGTTTCCATGGTAACCCACAACAACTTGAAAAGAATGTCCTCTGTGGCCACACAGCAGAGTGATGCTGCCCATCTCATTGGTGGTTGGCGAAGATTAACTTAGAGCTGGGATCAGCCAGCCCAGGGGTCAACTTCCAATTGCTTGGCATTCAACACCCAGGCCCCCCACTGTCAAAGCCAGGAGAAATAAGAAATCGGCAAACCTGGATTGATGGAGGTTTACTATCTGCAACAAAAACTGTATCATCACAGTGCAAGAAATTTTTGCTGGAGATTTAAAAATTAGATTAACAGAAAATTATAATCAAAAGAAGAAGAATGCCTATTTTTTTTTTCTGAATGTCCATTCACAGGCTGACAGTGGGGTCTCATTTGCCTGTTTTAAAAAAATTAATTAATTTAAAAAAAGACAGAGACCATAGTCTTTTGGTTGTGTATACTCTTATTTTTTTTTTGAACCTGGGATTGAATTTAGGGGCGCTCAACCACTGAGTCACATCCCCAGCCCTATTTTGTATTTTATTTAGGGTCTCACAGAATTGCTTACTGCCTTGCTTGCTGAGGCTGGCTTTGAACTCATGATTCTCCTGTCTCAGCCTCCCAAGCTGCTGGGATCATAGGTGTGTGCCACTCGGCCCAGCCTTATAGACTCTTATATACATGAATCCCCTTCTCTCACTCAATGTGACCAAATGTGACACTGGGAAGGGCATTATTTTCCACTCCTCTTTAGCAGATCATGCCTATCCAACTTGACCTGGGCCACAAAAAAAAAATGATCCCAACTTTTATGTTAAGAGGGACCAACAATTTTTTCTTGTCCCTAAGCCCTGGGACCAGGAATAATTTTGAGGAGAAAAAAAAAGGAAAATTCTGGGACAGAAGAATAAAGACCCCAAAATAGCCACTTGGGGAATTCTGGTTGAGATAATCTTTGCTCTGCTCTTTGCTCTGGGCTGTCCAAAGTCAAGTGGGTGTCACATGAAATATAAAACCAATCGGTCAGCGGGCATCTTTTTCTTTGTCTTCTTTAGTCAATGGTGTGACATTAACAAGATAAGGCATTTGCATTATGTATCAAACTCATGCCTGTTGGTTTCCAAACAATGCACCCAGATGGAAATAGAGCAATACAACCCAGAAGAGGAAGCCAGAGAAGGACAGGCACTCGGTCCCCTTCTGCTGCCAGGCAATAAGGCACTGTTCAAAGCAAGATGGAAAGAAGCAGGGGAAGTCTTCCATGTTCTGGGAAAATGAAAGACAAAGAGGAAGAAAAGCTGCAATGGCTACTATCAGAATGAATAAAAAACTGATTAAGCCATCACCATCCTTCACAGAGGTCCTTTCTTCAAGCCCAGGCAGTCAGTCTAGAGTCCTTCATCCTGAAATATATTATACATTTTATATTCTAAAAAATCCTAAATGATGAGGCTGGGGCTGGGGCTCTGTGGCAGAGTGCTTGCCTTGCATGTGTGAGGCACTGGGTTCGATCCTCAGCACCACTAAAATAAACAAATAAAATAAAGGCATGCTACAACTAGAAAAAAAAAATCCTAAATGATGCATCCTTTACATTTTCTAGGTTTTTTTTTTGTCTGTGTGCGCAGGAATATTTATAAGAGAAATCAAAACCCTTCAAACTGTTGTTTTAATGTATCTTGGAACAGTAGCCATTACAGCAGGTGAGCCTGGGACTTCTGCCCATGACCTTCATGATGATCAGTGAAGACACAGCTCCCATCTGACACTGCCCTTGTCTGGATGGCTAATCAGAAAGCATGCACTACTCCTAAAAGGTAATTGGCTCTGATGGCTATAAAGATGACCAAATTGGACTTGATCAGTGACTGACAATTAACCCCTCGGGACAGACAGAAAGCCACTGGGTACTTTGATGATCCATCCCTTTTCTGAGACCTTGTGCCAAGGGCTATCTGACCTTGCACATCCCTGCTTGTGCCCTCCCCAAGTCCCTTCCCTTAAACAAGCCCCCTCCCCTCCCCAAATACCAGCACAGAGCTATCACTCCTCTTCCTCCTAGCTGTGCTACCTTGAGGTTGATGTGGGTAGTGTCCTGGGTGGTGCCCAGGATAGAAAGGGCTTTTCCTTTGATCTGGTGAACTTGACAGACAATACCTCTCCAGGCCATGGGTGGTCAATGCTCTGGAGTCACACTGGGAGAGAGGGATGGGATGTGGGGCTGGGGAAGGGACACTTGGTTCCTAAGAATGTGGGCTGGAGGCAGAGCTGGATTGTGTGGAGGTGCGAGTATATGCAGGCTTGTGTGTGTGTGTGTATCCATGAGTGTGTGCATGTTGTTTACTAAAAGACAAGAAAGACTGAGCCAAGGGCTTAGTTGGGTGGGTCCCGAAGTAAAACCCCCACGTTCACAAGACAAACAGCAGGCAGAAGGGGCTTCCTTTGGACCCACCAACTTCCTTCCCCAATTCAGCCAACTCTAGATCTCCCTGTGTAAGATCCACCCCTCATTATTGCCCTTAAAATGCCTGTAAGCCTTTTGACCTGGACTTAAGCAAAGTTAATATTTTGAGAAGTAAAATTATGGATTCCCACTTGAACAGAAATATCCTGAACTCTGACATGTAAACGTGACTACAGGCACGGCAAGAGGAGAAAGGAAATGTGTGACCTCCCCCAAAGCTTTTCTTGACTTAGCCTGAGAAGCAGTTTGCATAAAGTTAGGGCCGAGGCTCTGGGCCAGATGGCTTCGGTCTGTCTCTCAGGTCCACCAGTTCTATGACTTTTAACCTCCTAGGGCTTAAAGTTTCGTATCTGAAAGTTGCGGTAGGAACTTAACCTGCTATATTTGGTTGTCAGGAGATTCAGTGACTGATAAAAATATAAAAAGTGTCCCTCTGTGCCTGGCTATTGTAAACACCCTCCTAGTATATCAGCTCTCCTATTCCACCACCCTGACTGGTAGGACCAGCTTCAGGAGCATGAGACCTTTACAGTGGCCTCATTCTTGATGAGATGCTTTGCTGTCACCATTTGGGAACTCTTAATATAAATTTTATATTTGAACTTGTGTTTTATCAGCCACTGAGACAACAGCCCAGAGGGATCCCTTCCCATGCAACCAGAACTCAAAAGCAGCAGACAACTGTGTCCTAAGATCGCTGAGGAGCCCTAGCACCTTCTCACTCATGTGACTTCCCTGGGCTAGCAGTCACACACTGGACATGGTGACATGGAAGGAAAATAAACAAATAGGGCAACTATCGTTTTTTTCCTTTCATTCCTTCCATCCTCAGCAGTGAGATGGGGGCAGAGTGTTGGTAGGAAGTGCCTACGTTAAGAGGGGAAAGAAGAATGGTTCGTTTTATGGAACATTTCCATTGTTCCAGCAGGGAATGAAGTCTATATGTGTGCATGAGCTCTGAAATACAAACTGTGCCATTTTGATGATTCCACAATATAAGTAGTCTTACATGTGCATTTAAAACTGGCATTGCATACTATAGAGATCAGTGCTAAAATTCACACTGATAATTTAGATTATGTATTTATTACTATGATAATATTTAGGACAGCATGACCTAGGAAATAAAAAGTGTTACAAGTCAGGGAGGGATCACAGAAGAATGCCAATTTTAGTACCTTTTTTGCATTTGAGTATGTTTTTCCTGCTTTTTTTGAACAAAGGGTTTCATATTTTCATTTTTGCACTGGGCCTTATAAATCATCTAGCTGGGGGTATTTTAAAAAGGGGAGTTGGGGAGGCATAAGGAGAACTGTTGAGGTATTTTTCAGCTAAGGTTTGACTTCCCTGAGGTGTGTAGTTCCCACAAGGATCCCTTTAAGGCCCCTTGGTAACCTGCAAATAGCTTTGTGATTAGCTGAGAAAATGACATGCACATCCACCAGCATCTGAAGCTCACAGGGCCAGAGTTTGCTAGATTTCAGGCCTGACAGAAAATTCCACTTCAGAGGAAAGGAAGACTGATGCTGAAGACCCACATCATGCAGCTGGTCATGGCCAGCCAGAACTCAGGCCTGAGAACCAGGCTGGTGCCTTGTTTTGAACGGCAAGAATAGAGCAGGGTTGTCGTCTTTCTTCCAGGGATCAAAATCAGACAAATCTCCTATTTGGCTTTCCAGGCAATAAGTGGATAACGCCAGTGAATGTCAGTGCAAATTACAGCTCTAGCCTCCTGTCGTCAGCTTTGTGCTGCTGCTTGTCACTTTAATGCAAAGAGACAGCACCGAGCTGATAACAAGCCAGAAAGGTGGGGGATGGATGTCAGGGACAGGGAAAACCAGTGTCTGAGAGACTGATTCAAGGCATACAAACCCACAGTGATGCTTTTTCTCGATTGCCTGTGTAAGGGCATTGGATGTCTGGACAGAGCCTCCTGGATATCCAAAAAACTGAGCAGAGGACTCATCAGTCATTTGCCCACCCATCCATCATCCATCCATCCATCCTCATCTGTAAATAAGCAATGGATGAACATCTTGGTACACTGGAATCCTAAGGGATTCATGGGTCTTCCATATCCTTGCCACAGGTACTTTCTTGGCATTGCTTGTAAGCAGAAGTTTGAAGAACTCTTGGGAGGAAACATCTCTCTTTCTAAGCAAAACACAAGGGCCTTGGGGGGCTTTTAATTTTGTCAAAAAAGAGCCCCATGACTGCTCAAAAACTCTTGATTCTGTTCTATGCAACTGCATTTTCTAAATCAGTGGGTGAAAGTTACTGTCTCAGAGGCCCTCAACTGAGAGATAAGATCTCCCAGCCAGCCAGTTGAAGAAAGAGGGATTCTCACATTTTGTCTGCCAGAATTTGAATATGTCCATCTGTCTTGGAGGGAACCTGCAAGGTCAGCTCACCAAAATATGCAGCCTCGCTTGCTTTATCTTCCACCTACCCACACATTTGAGGAACTGATACAATCAAGACAATGAAGGTCTGGGGATTTAGGTTAGTTGGTCAAGTGCTTGCCTTGCATGAACAAGGCCATGGGTTTGATCCCCAGCACCACACACACACACACACACACACACACACAAAGACAATGAGAATCCCATTGTCCTTGCTGACAAATGGTTCTGAGAATTGGAAAAGAGATAGAGAGGGACACACCTGTAGATCTTCTTAGGCTCATCTCAATGACATTGCATCTCTGTAATGGCTGATGAGGCCCCATATGCCCTCCACTTAGGAACTTGGGCATAACACCATTTTCATGGGACATGAGATCTGGATTCCAGAGCAGTCACCGGGGGCTGGATACTGCAAGGGAGGTAACCCTCCATGATGGGAACTTGACTTGGGATATAGGAGAGTGTTGGGAGGAGATAAACTCCCCAACTTTCGATGTTTCTTGAGATGTTTGGTCTAGATCCCAGGCTCCCAACTTGATCCCCAACTCAGGAAAGATTCCCACTTTGGGGATTTAGCTAATACAGTGTTTTCATGTTTACAGTGGAAGTAACTGAAGAGTGAGGGTGAAAGAAATTTTTGTGTCAGTGTGTGAGTTATTTATTGCTGCCCAATAAATTATTCCATAACTTGGTTTAAACAATAGCAATCATTTATAGCATCTGTAGGTAAAGGAATTCAGGAGCACTTTTCCTGAGTAGTCGGGCTCGGGTTTCTGATGAGGTTAAGGTCAAGTGTCAGATAGGGCTGCTGTCAACTGAAGGCTTGACTGAATCCAGTTCCAGATGGTTCCCCCACAGGACTATTGGCAGGACCTTACTAGCTGTCTTTGAGGGCCTCTCCTTAGGGCAGCTGGAGTGTTGTTCTCAGGACATGGCAGCTGTCATCCCCTTGAGCAAGCAATTCAAGAGACCAACACAGAAGCCACAGTGCCTTTGTGACTTACTTTACCTCTCTACTCCATTCTAGTAGTCACCCAGAAATCCCGGATTCAATGCAGGAAGAGCTGACCCAAGGGTATCACGACCAGGACGTCAGGATCTTGTAGGAAGAGGAACATTATTGGAGGCTGGACCACAACCTGCTGGGAGAATGCTTAGAGAGATCTGTTTCAGCATCCTTATGTAGGAGCTGAGAAACCAAAGACCAGAGTTTAAGGCTCTCTTAATGAGTCAGGATTCAACAGTGCCTGCAGGAACCACATCTTACCAAGTCATTTAAGAAATGAGACCCATGGTCAACCAGCATCACCATGCAGATGAAGAAGGAAGACAGGGGTAATGCTTTAAACAAGAGCCATGGAATGAATTGTTGCAAGGCAGATTATAGGAGTTCATTCAGTCATTTGTTCAAAACATGAGTTGAGTTTACTTCATACCTAGCACTGTGCTAGACAAAAGGCAGGCAGAGGTAAGCAAAAACACACTCCTGCTCTTGGTAGTGGGGAACACAGACACTAGTGGAATGGTCCTGCTCACAATGGAAATACTACAACTGTGACAAGGGCTTTGAAGGGGAGGTTGAAGCACCATGACAGCACAGAGTTTTGTTTATTTCGGCCAAGGAAGTGGTGATTCAATTATCACCTGAAAGCCCAAAAGTGTGTACTGGTATCAAGGAGATAATGATTTCTGTTCACGATGTGTTTTTTCAGGTATTGTATTTCCCACCTCCAGAAGTTCCATTTGAGTTTTCTTTTGTATCTTTTATTTCTCTCATAATTGAGTTCATGTTTCCTTGAACATCCTTGAATATGTTTATTTGTAAGGTTTATAATAGCTATTTTAATGTCCCCCGTCTGCTAGCTTCATCATCTCTGCCATTTCTGGGCCTTTTCCTATTTTTCCCCCCTACCTATGAGTCATATGTTCATGCTGTTTTGCATGCCTGGTAATTTTCTATTGAAAGCCACATAATGGGAATTTTATAGTGTCAGGTGTTGGATTTTGTTTTATTCCTTTAAAGAGTGTGGAGATTTGTTCTGGCACATAGTTACTTGGAAACAGATTTTTCAGGGCTTGCTTTTAAACTTTGTTATGGCAAGTCCCAAAAACTTTTAGTGTGGATGAATTTAGCCCTAATATTAAGACACTGCCCTTCTGAAGATGCTACCTGTGTATTGTCAGGTCTTTCCATTTCAACTGGTGAGAATACTAATTATTCCTGATCCTTTAAGGTCTCTAGGAATTGCTCTGTCTGCTTCTTTCCAGGTGGTTCTCTTGCCTGCCTCAAGGAATTTCTTCATACTCATGCACTGATCAGAGATCAAAGACTTGAGATTTTTTACCTGGCAGTCCCAGGAGTTGTCTTTCTGCATGTGGAACTCCCTCCTCTCTGGTACCCTGCCCTGCAAAACTCCCAGAACTTTGAACTCTATCTCCTCAGCTCTGCAAGACCTTTGGGCTCCACTGGGGCACTCTGCAGGCCATGAGTGGGTGCCATTATAAGGCTTGCTCACTTTCCCATTTCTCAGGGATCACAACCTTGCATTGAGTGCTAATGTTGAAAATCACTATTTCATATGCTTGTCTGATTTTCTGTCTGTTGGAGGTGGGTATAAATCTAATCCCTGATACTGCATCATTGCATATTTTTTATTTCTTTTCAAAAATGTTTAAATAGCTTAATTAAGACATAATTAATAAACTGCATGCATGTAAAATGTTCAAATGATGAGGTTTTTAAAATATTTATTGTTTAGTTTTAGGTGGACACAATATTTTTATTTTACATTTATGTGGTGCGGAGGATCGAACTCAGTGCCACATGCATGCTAGGTGAGCACAATACCACTGAGCCACAACACTAGCCCCAAATGATGAGTTTTAACACATGTATACATGCATGAAGCCATCAAATTCAAGAAAGTTAACATATCCATCACCCCTGAAAATATCTTTAGGCCCCTTTGTAATTTCTCCCCCTGGCTTTCTGGACCCTCCTCTCAAGGCGACCACCAATTTGCTTTTAGTCACAAGAAATTAAATTTCTAAAGTTTTATATAAATAAAATCATACAATATGGCTCCTTTTAATCTGGATTTTTTTTTTACATAGATAATTGTTTTAATATATTCATGTTGTTTGTATCAGTCGTTTCTCCTTTTCTTATTGATGAGTAGCATTCCATTGTATATAAATCCACCCCAATTTGTCTATTTTGTTTATACCATATTTATTTATTCATTACTAATGGATATATGGATTATTTCTATCTTTGGGTTATTATAAATAAAGTGATTCTGTACATTCATGTAAAAGCTTTTGTATGGACATATGTTTTCTTTTTTTCTTGGGTAAATACCTAGGAATGGAATGACTGGACCATATGGTAGGTATGTAAGTATAACTTTTAAGGATCCTGCCAAACTTTTCAATGGCATTGGTTTTAAAGCCAGTTTTTATTTGTTTGTTTGGGGCTCCATGTTATAGTAGGGTAAATCTGTGAGATATTTGGATGTAAAGGTTCAACTTCTTTTATTCTGAAGCAGTAAGCATGCTGTGGCAACTGTCACTTTGACAGGCACAGTTCTAGCCCCCACCAGCATGGAAAGTGGACTTTGACCATAAGATGAACAGTAGAGAGAGAAAAGTCAGACCCTTGAACTTTTTGCTTTGAGGCATTTAATGGAAATAAAATGAATATAGTCTTTTGGGATAGTTCAACATTTTCTTGTGATTTTTTGGAAATATGAAATGTTAGAGAACTTAGGTTGGAGCTGGGGTTTTTAAAATTTTTTTTTAAAGTTTTGATCTATTTCCTTGATGTTTTAACTTTGAAACTCCTGTCTGAATAAATTCGGCTTTTGTTTCACTTTTCCCTGCTGAACAATGCCAGTATGTTAGAAGGAAATGTCCCATAGGGATAAGTGGCCTTTCTTTGATCCACAGGCAAATCAAACATCAAGCTCTGTTGAGTCCATAGAGGAGTGGGATTCATAAATGCCCATGTGGCTCTGAACCACACACTGTATTTAATAGAATGGGCAGTGGTAGCACAGTCTAGCAACCTCCTCCTTCCTTCCAAGATGCCCTAGCAGAGATGGATTCTCTTTTTGTTTGTTTGTTTTTTGAGTACAAGGGATTGAACTCGGGAGCTCCTTACCACTGAGTTACATCCCCAGTTCATTTTATTTTTTATTCTGAGACAGGGTCTCACTAAGTTGCTTAGGACTTCACTAAGTTGCTGAGGCTGGATTTGAACTGGAGATCCTCCTGCCTCAGCCTCCCGAGTCACTGGGATTACAGGCATGTGTGCCACCATGCCCACCATGATGGATTCTCTTAAAGGAATACACACCAGGCAGTATTTTATATTTTGATTACTATCTTCCACCATTTGAGAGTTCTGGCACTTGGCAATGTCATTACTTAAGTGCAGAAACCCTTGAAAGCTACATATTGCTTGGGGCAGGGGTGCTGGCTGGATGTAGTGTGGAGGAGCTGATTCCTTGTTTGTCATCCTAACAATGCAGGATAAATCAGAGGTAGACAGGCTGCAGGATGCCTCCCTCACCTGATGTAAGCTGGGGCTTCATGCTGTGCTGCCTCAGAGGAGATAACAGCTTCTCTGGAGATGACCCTTACCCATCCCTCAGAAATGGCCCCATCCTAAGTCTCTGTGGCCAGCTTAGCTCCCAGTGCAGCTGAAGGAAGTCTGTGACAGATCATTCATGTTCCTATTCATAAGCCACCAGCCACGTAGACCATCCATGACCTCAGCAGTCCCTTTTCTCAGTTTGGCCTTCTGGAAATTAGCTGTGTGATTTCACCTATGACCAGAACAGGGCTCCTGCTCATTGTTCTTAGTTTCCTATTGCTGGTTTTAGATTTTTTTTCTCAATAACTTTTTTTGGGGGGACATTTCCTAAAGACCTTTTATTTGTTTAAAGTACTTTGCAATCATGGGTTTGAGCAGATATATATTCATGATACCATAGAGGTCCCATCTGCCCTTTTCTGGAAGCATATGAAGCTATTAAACACGTGGTGTACTAAGAAACCCAACTCCAAAACCAGAGCTTCTGAACTCAACTGTGCCACCAGCTTGATTCCATGTAGCCACTTAAGCTTTCCATCAAGGCTGGACTCCCAGATGAGAAAAGATGAACCTGCCTTTGAAGAGTTACAGCAAGTGACTTAAAAGCCAAAGGCCCTTCGGGAGGTAGCAATGCTTCCTTCATCACCCCCACCAGGGCAGGCCTGAGGGTGTGCCCTACCTTGGTAACCAGCGCCACTGTGGCCGGCTCCTTGCCCTCTACTGGTGGGTGGAGCAGCGCCTCATGTCCATAAGGGTCAAATTTGGCTCCAAGAGGGTCCAGCTTGAGCAAGCCGTGCTTTGTGAACACTTCTGGATCTGCACCTTGGTCAGCACCAGTCCCCCCGTGCAGGCTTTTCAGGTGTGGGTTATCATCTTTAATTTCTTCTTTTGGAACACTCTGGGTTGCCTTCTCCAGAATGTCTGCAACCTCCAGCAAGTCCTTGCAGAAGCCTTGGATGCCATGTAATTTTGCCTCTTCCACCAGTTTTTGGCTCCTCTGCCTCAAGTTCACAATATCTGCCAAAGCTCATTTATATTTTTCCATGGTGCCTATCAGTTGCCTTTCCAACCTGACCTTCTCTTCCAAGAGGGTCTTGTGTGTAAAGGGAGGCTCTGTCTTATGCTCATTGTGACCCATGTCCTCTTCCAGGCTTTGGCCATTGTTCTTTTGTTTTTAGCTGTGCACAATGACGGAGGAAAGGGCCCGAGAGACAACGCTCCCGGAGTCTGCGCTGCGCCAGCCTTACCCACAGAGCCGCCATGACTGTTGCTGCAGCCTCCATCACCTCAATAACTTTTAATTTGGGGGGTTGGTTCTGCTTCCTGTCTTCCCACCCCCAGACATGATGTAGGTAATGTGTTTGTGTGGAGATTTCACAGGCCCTGGAGTCATCCTGGTGCTGGCCATGACTCTAACCTTGCCTTGAGATGGAGGCCAGTCTTCCCAGCCTGTGGCCAAACCTCCTGCACCTGGCTGCCAGGGGACTCTCAGTGGCCATGGCCACTGAGATATAAATGGTTGATATAAATGAAGAGTTAGAATCAGGGTAAACTGAAAGTGATGTCATAATTGGTGGCAGATTGGAGAAAGATGGACCAGTCCCCACCAAATACTCTACTTCTCCAGCAGGTAACAAATGGAGGCCTGAAGATGTCTCCTTTTTGGTTTTTACCTCCTTAGAGATGCTGGAGAAATAAACATCCAATTGGTGTCTTTGCCTCCAAGCCCTTGGTACCCTGGCTGAATGATTATGGTTGTCATGGCAGCAAGCAACATTTCCATTATCATCCATGGCCTCTCCCCTCCCGCGGGAGATGTTTGACATGATTCTAGTCTTTCATGCTGGTTCTGTTCCTTGTCTGCTGGGGAGAGCTGCTTCCTCCTCGTTTCTGATTGGACAGAATTTTTGTTGGTTTGGAAGGATGGATGGTGTAGGGGAAAAAATGGGTGAGGCTGGGGGCATGACAGAAGAGAAGTGGCACAATGTTGTGTGTGCATTGAGGGAGGCTGGGTGTGGGGAGACTCACTGGGAGACAGAGAAGGGGAGGCACCATGGAGGGGAGGGAGGAATCCTCAGGATGCTCCTTGTTCGCTGATGCAGACATATATCCACAACTGCCAGAGGCCCTCTCAGCATCTCCCCATGCCAGTTTCATTTGAGAGGCCCCGGGCAGTGCCCTACACCCTCCCCAAGACACAAGCTTCTGGTGAGCAAGGACTCACCAGAGATTGCTCTCAATCTCCATCCCCCAGACTCTCCCCCACTGCTAAATGAACACATACATGGATGGAAATTGCTGTTGAACTAGGCTTTAAGGGGCTGATTGATGGAGATCAAAATCATTAGAGACAGATGGTCAAATTCACATGCCAGTTGTGGATTGGCTCTGAGGAACAGCTCTGCAGAGCAATGGAAAGGAGTATTGGCTGTCAGTGGTTCAAAATTCCTGAAGTTCTGGGGTACCTCCTGGGGAGCTGCCCTAGGATTTGCTGAAGGGAGTGGAGGGGAAGCTGGTGTCCTTGATGGAGTAGAGGTCCAGCTTCCCTGGTGTCTTCAGCTTCTAAGCACTTCAGCCCAAATGCTTCAGACTCCTGGTCTACAGGAGGGAAGCAAGGTTTTGAGCAAGTCATCTTATTTGATCAAGGACCCCGCTTGGCTCCTCTGCCTCATGCCTGGGTGTGTGTGTGTGTGTGTGTGTGTGTGTGTTGGTGAGATGCACACGTACTATCAACACACAGGAGCTTTCCTGCCACAGTGCAGGGGACAGTGGAGGAACCTGTGGTTTTACACAGCAGAGCAAGTTTTCAGATCCCGCGGAGGGAGGAACCAGATAGCAAAACACAGTGATGGGTGAGGACAGTTGGCCCTCAGATCCACCACATGAGGGGAGTGCCCATGGGCAGGGCAGCTGCAGTAAGAGATCCCTTTGCTGAAGTTGCCCACAGCAAAGACAAAGAAACTTAGCTCCTCCTGGATGCTTGTTTAGGCTGGGAAAGGGTGAGAGTGAAAAGGAAAGAGGATCCTGGATGATCAGTTGTGCAACTGTCTCTGGGGACAGGTGGGACATGCCTCCAGAGCTCCTGGAAGTGGGTGATCTGGGCACTCTTGGGAGGAAGGGAGGGCCTGGGCCCCTCAGGCTACACTGAAGGATTGTCTCAGAGCTGGCAGACAGACACCCTGGGCAGCAGTATAGTGGTGCCTATCACCTGTACATAAGTCAGTGGCTGCAAATTATGCTTCTGGTACTCTTAGATTCCTTAACGGGGTGGTCTCAGGGGCCACCAAAGGAGGCAAAGGGACCCAGGGCAGCTCTGTGTTGGGTGTTATGGATCAAGGGGTCCGGCAGGATCAGAGGGCACATTCAAAGAGGTATAGTGAAGAATTTCAGAGAGGGGCATATCCAGAAGGGTGGGTGTTAGGACAAATGCGGGCAAAGCAAACCTCGGATCAGCAAGCTTTTTTTCATTCAGTATTTAGCTGCAGAGTCAATTGGGGGAACCCAGAGACAGCTCATTTTGGGGTAGAAAATGGCCGTGGGCTGAAGCAAGGATCTAGCTCCTATAGATAGGCTTTATTTAGGGTGGGACAGGAAGGCAATTCCTGGGGTTCTTTGTATTGGGGTCCCACTGATTCATTAGTGTGAGACAGGAATGTGAATAGGGAATTTCCTGGGGCTTATTGTATTGGGGTCCAGTGACCCATTAGGGTGGGGGGTCAGATGCCAGTCTGGTACAAGTTCCTTTTTTATTCCTTGTTCTGGTTAAGACCTGGGATTTTAAATGACAAAAGCGTAGGCAAAATGCCATTGGGCTTATTTTCCACATCCTTCACTCTGCAGGGCTAAGGAAACTGACCCTGAGGATGGTGAGTTGCCCAGAGAGTAGCCACCATGAGAAGCAGTTATGGTCCAGACAGGGCAAGAAGAAGGGGAAGCAGTATTGAGATGGTGAGGCTGGACCCTGGCTTCTCTGTCCCACCCCCCCACCCCACCCCCACCACCCCTGGCTGACCTCCCCTTGCAAGTGTGAAGACCCTATTCTGCATACTTGCAAGCCACAGCTTTTGTCAAGTTTATCAAAGTCCTTCTCATACAAAATATTTAGGAGCTGAGCAGAATATGCCAATTATTGAAGGAGTGAAAGGGATGGGATAGACAGTGAGAATGGAATTGTGAAGAGTGATACAAATTCAAAATCAGCAGAGGAGCATCTCTCATCCTTGAGTGGCCCCTGGCTGCTTTGCACTAACATATTCCCCACATCCTCCCAGCCTCCTCCATCTTGCTGTCCCCTGCTCCTCCTTCTTCTCTCCAGATGACCTTAGAAAATAAAACAAAGCTCCCACTTTTTTTTTGTTTTAATGGCAGAACAGCTTCACCTTCAAGGCCTTACATTCTGCCCCAAGCATCTATGTGTTAGTCAGCTTTCATTGCTGTGACAAAATACCCAAGAGAAACAACTTAGAGGAGGGAAGATTTATTTAGGTTACATCTGAGGTTTCAGTGCATGGTGAGCTGCGTCCGTTGCTAGGGGACTGTGGTGAAGCAAAGACATCATGGCAGAAGGGTGTGGCAGAGCAGAGCTGCTCACTTCCTGGCAGCCAGGAAACAGAAAGAGAGAAGAAAGGACTGGGGAGAAGATATGGTCCCCCAGAGTATGTCCCCAAGGACCTACGCCCTTCTACTAGGTCCCACCTCCTACAGTTTCCACCACCTGACAATGCATTATGAATCCCTCAATGGATTAATGCACTGATGAGATCAGAGCCCTCATATTCCAACCATCTCCCCAAAGCCCCACCTCTGCCCATTGCTGCACTGGGGACTAAGCCTACAGTACTGAAGCCTTTGGAGGACTTTCCAGATTCAAACCACAACAATCTACTAAGGTCTTTTTTTTTTTTTCCCAAATGAAGGTAGTTCCCTCCCTAAGAGACACTGAGATAATACAGGAATCACATCTCCTTTCCTAGACAGACCCTTATTGCACTTGTCCACCTCCACCCCAGTTTCCCCTAAGCACCTCAAGGGTTTAGTCATTTGCACCCCCTGCCCCCAATGCCACTCCTCTTAGGAAAGGTTGCTGAGCAAACTCCTCATTACTTCCTGGCTGTTTCTGGACGAGTGTTTATCTAGAGGCAGGTGGCACTGGGGTAGGAGTGCAGGCAGAGGGAAGTTCTGCTGGCATCTGCTAGCTGTGGGATCGTGGAAAAAGGACTTGTTCCTCTAAGCTCCCTTGAAGGGAATAAGGAACAAAGCTGTTATAAGGATTGAGTCACACAAGACACATGAAAATATTCGGTTGGTCACAAAGATCAATGAAACAGATGATGTCCATGCACAGGTGAAAATGATCTAGCCCCAGCCCCTCCCCCAGCCCTTGGTACCCTAATCAGGATGCCCAGCAAGTTGGCATTAATGGAGCCTTCATGCATCTGGATTTCTGTTAACAGCATCTTTACTGATGCACTGGTCCAAACACTCAGGTGCTTCTTAGTCATGTATAACCAGAGGCAAGCACAGTTGGTGCACATTAAGAGCTGGGTGCAGTAGTACACACCTGCTGGGATTCCAGCAGTTCAGGAGGCTGAAGCGGGAGGATCTCAAGTTCAAGGCCAGCCTCAGCAACTTAATGAGGCTCTGAGCAATTCAGTGAGACCCTGTTTCTAAATAAAATCCCAAATGGGCTGGGGGTGTGGCTCAGTGGTCAAGTGCCCCTGGGCCCAATCCCTGATACCAAAAAAAAAAAAAAAAAAAACCCGATGAGGAAGAGAGAGCATTACTGTCAGAGACAGAGCATCCTTGGCTATAAAAATGCTCAGTTTGAGAGACTTTAATGAACCTTTAGTGTTGCCTCTGAGCACCTCATAATTGACAGTAAACAGCGGTTTAACAACAAACATTTCTCTTACTTTTATTTCATTACATAAATAATATATGTATTGTAGACTAATTAAAAATAATACATAGAGAGAGAAAGAAACAGAATCATCTGTAGCTCTGCTGCATTTTAATGTCAATACAGAAAATCATGTCTGGTGTGAAATCCTCCATGCTATTTTTGTGCCTAGGTCACATTTACAAAATTTTTTCCAAATCAGATTGAAACTACCTCACTCCACCCACTTTTAGATCCATTCACTTCTTCACCAGGTGTTTATTGAAGGCTTATGTAGAGTCAGATATTCTTACCGGTGCTGGCCATAGAGCAGTGAGCGAGAACCAAGCCTCCTGCCCGGGTCCAGGTGGCATTCTAGATGGGGAGGAGACAGACAATACAGAAATGGGTAAAGTTGTGGGACAGCTGGGGACAAGTCCAATGGGGATATCACAGCAGTGGAAGGCTTAAAGATTGTGAGCAGGCTGCAGTTGACAATGGGATAGTCGGGGAACAGCAAAGCAGCCCCAGAGGGAGGACTAAGCCTGGGCTATATGGAGATGGTGGAACAGCACGTGCAAAAGCCCTGGGGTGTCCTAGGAACAGCAGGGAGATCCAGGTGATTGGAAGAAAGTATGTCTGTGGTAGACATGAAGTTGAAAATGAGATAGAGGGGTCACTATATTGATCTTGCAGGGTCTTTAGGGCCAGTGAGAGAAATTGGCTTTTCCCTGTTTGAGATGGGGAAACATTGAAGAATCCCAGCAGAGCTGTAACACATTGACTTAAAGCTGAGAATCAAATGCAGGCAGGAAAATATGGACTCAGGGGACCTGTTATGAGGCTATTGAAATAATTCAGATAAGAGATGACGGTTACTTGGACAGGCGAACATCAGAGGTGGTGAGGTGAGACACAGTCTTGATATACAGTCGCTCCTTGACTTACGATTGGGGGGTGCCTCCTGATAAAACCATCACAAGATGAAAATCTCCCAAATTGAATATGCATTTCACACATAACCTTCTGAATATCACAGCTCAGCCACACGGTACACTCCAGAGTCACCTGCTTCCCCTCATGACTGCATGGCTGGCTGGGGGCTGTAACTCACTGGCTGCCCAGCATCGAGAGGGCAAAGGGTACCAGGTTCACCAACTGCCCAGGACAAGATTTAAATCCAAAGTACGGTTTCTATTCAATGTTCATCACTTTTGTGTTATCATACAGTCAAAAAATCGCTAGGTTGAATCAAAAAATCAGAGACCATCTGATGGGTTTTCCTGGTGAAGATGTCAGATGACAGAGAAGGGTTCAGGGTGTCTTGAAGGTCACATTGCCCTGAGGCATCCCAAGAGTGGAGCTGCCATTTTCTGATGAGGAGAGACTGTGGGAGGATCAGGCTTGGGAAGACAGAGAGAAAATTGCTTTAGAAATGTCAAGCTTGAGATGCTACATAGCCAAACGGGACATCAAGAAGACCAGCTTAGGGTCTGGGGAGAGCCTGAGGCTGGAGATATAAATTTGAGTTTCAAAAACAAAATGTTGCTATTTCAAGCCACAGGGTCATCAAGAAAGTACATGTAGGTGGAGAGAAATTTCAAGGAGTGAGCCCTAGATTAGAGGAAGAACCATATCTTCCTCCCTCTTAGGGCTCCCCCAGATCCTGAATGGCCCAGGAATAGACCTAGGGTTTGTACAGAAATGGTCCCATTTCCATTCTTAAGAGGGGACACCCCTGACCCCCTGCGGTTTCCATGTCACAGGTGAAAAGTAGACCTGCAGTCAGAGAGATGTGGTGAGGACAGCCTCTCAGAAGGAAGGCAACACCTTCCGTTTCCTCTACCGTGATATTCTCCCAGGTGATCTGCTACCGTTCAGCTACCGGTGGCCCTCTGGGATGAATGTGGTGTGTGTTTTGTCCCCATGTTTATGCCTGGAACCTGGGCCCTAGTGAGCTGTTTTAAGTCTCTGTGATTCCTGAGATGCTTGTGCCCCTTTCGATCACGTCTGAACAGTTGTTTCGTTCGTGTGCTAATATTTTCCATGAAACACCTCCAAGGAAGACATGAACACACACATCTCTACAAAAAGAGTGGAAGGCTGACCCTTCTGGTCACAAGAAAATTTTTTTGGTGGCCAAGAACAGAAGCTTCTCACGGATAGACCTGAGGGACAGTCTCGCTGTGCCCAGGGAAGGTGGCCTTCCAGAACAGAAAGGGAAGTCCCAGTACAGGAGAGGGGTCATCCTTCTTCCTTCCCACCTTTCAGAGTATGGTGGGAAGTTTAGGATCCACATGGACCTCTCTGCAAATCCCAGTGCTGACATTCCCTTGCTGTGGGAATGCAACCAAGTTACGTGACCTCTCTGTGACTTGGCTTCCTTAACTAGAAATAGCAGGGAGCAGCCCTTGGCACCCAGGGCTGGGTAAGGATCTAATTGGATAGTAGGTACATAAGTCACTTGGTTATTGGTGGCAGATGTTATTTTGCACCAATATCACCAGGTGTGGACAATCAGGAAGCCAGAACAGAACGTCAAGGAAATGGAGCAGACCATCACCGGACACCGCTCAGGTATGATGCACATGGTCAATGCTTGGTAAATATTTGATGAAGTCAGTGAATGAATGAATATCTCACAGGCCATCTCAGACATGTAGGGTGAGGACCTGGTCCCTGGAGAAGCTAAGAAAACCTCCCTGCCAATAATAACACTAATAATGAATAACTATTAATAATAAGTAATAATAAGCAAAAACTCAGTAGCACTTATTTAATGCCTCATGCTAATGCTTCTGATGCCCTTCTGAGGCAGGGCTTCACCTCCATTCTGCAGAGGAGGAAACGGAAGGAAGCACAGAGAGGTCACATAACTTGTTATTTGTCATGCAGTTGGTGAGGGCGGAGTCACACCTCATCACAGCCAGAAGCTCAAGCTGGGGGAAAGAACAACTGGGACTCCTCTGGCTGGGCTAGGGTTGGTAGCGGCAGGCAGGGGACTGAACTGAACTAGGGCTGAAGGTAAGCAGGATCCAGACTCCAGGAGATGGCATTGCTCACCCTGGAGGGACAGGACAGCCTAGGACCACAGAAAGGCAGGTGGTGCAGGAGAAGAAAGCCAGGTGGGTCAGGAGAAGCCTGCTATTTAAACTCCGATCATTGTTTCCTCGGGGTGAAGTAGGATGACACGTTGTGCTATGTGCCGGGTCCTGTCTAAGAGCTTCCCATTCACCAGCTCACTGGATCCTCACAACAACCCTGAGGGCCAAGTACTACTACCACTCATCCGAGGAGACCCGAGGTTAAATGACCTGCTCACGGTGAAGTCTACTTAGCCAGGAAACAGTGTAGCTAGGATGTGCTCCCAGGCAGTGTGGCCACAAGGCCCCTCCTGGCCTTCCTGCCCTTCTGTGCAGTCAGGTTTGCTTGCCCGGTTGGTGACAGGTTGTCCACTAGTTTACCAAGTGTTCCCTGAGGATTTGCTCTGTCCCTGACTCAGTGTGGGATGATGATAAGCTGAATGGGTGTAAGGGAGCAGGTGTCCTTCTCAGTGAGAACAGGATGCAGGGTGGTCACTTGGTTGGGGCCAGTTGCATGCACAGTGCCCCTACAGGTGGCTCCTAGGTGACCCAACTCTGGGGTTGCAGGGAGCAGACAACACCTCCAGAGTTCTGAGGCCTCGCACGCTCTTTTCTTTGGGGTTGAGGACTGCACTGGCATGTACCAACGATCCCAAAACACCCTAAAGTATCTATCGTGCACTTTGAGGTCCCCTCTGTCATGCTCCAGGTTGTTTTCACGACCCAGGTGATCAGCTTTAGGTAGAATAATAACACACTGCTATTAAAAGGATCTCTATCACAAACATTCCTATCACAAACAAATGGTATTAAAATCTGAGACTCTCCAACCTATAAGCTCTTAATTCTTTTTTTAAAAATGCGAGTTTATTAGTGTGAAATGTGCTGGGGGCATTTTTATCACCCTTCTAAAAGAACAAGCAGGAAAAAGATCAGGACCAACAAAGTTTTCAGTGTGGCCAAGGGGGAATGGATAGGGGACTACCAGACATCTGGCAGAGATCATGGAGCCCCATACCAGGTAAGTGAAGCCAATTTGCTCCCCAATTTGCTTGGACAATGACTGAAAGTGCCAAATCTGAGCTTTGGCCAGCTCCTGGGGTGTGACCAGACTTGTCACTATGTTGCTACCTGTCCCCACCATCTTCGGGGAGGACACTGACTGGGTAAAGGCTGACCTGAGAGAGAGCCTTGTCCATTGTTGGCCAATGGATCTGTGAGGTGGAAAGGTCATTAGGGTTAAACCATTATACTGATCATACCCAGGCAGTGGGTATGGCTGGTGACCCCAACACCCCTCCAGGGCCCACTGACCTTGTTCTCAAGCAAGCCCACACGGTAGGAGCCATTCCTGGTCTCCATCTGGGACAGAGAGATAACGGTAGGGTCCCACCAGAGCCTGACATTCCCTCCAAGGATCTCTTCAAGTCTCCTAAGGTCTTTCAGGCATAAAGTCGGAGAGAAACAGAAAGCAATCTCGCTAAGGACCAAGAGGTGGCTTCTGCCTTCTTTGGGCTTCACTTTCTCCATTTGAAGACTACAAGGGAGTTGGACAAGTTGGTCCCAGAGCCTGGAGTTGTTCCAGGCAATGTGAGCCAGGGGTTTCAGGTTTGGGTTACAGAGAGGAGGGCCCAGGATAAGTTCTTGGAAAGGAAGACCACAATCCCTATGGTGTCTGTGTTACATTCTCACAACACCAGCCAATGTTTGTAGGCTCCCTCCTGGGGTCTGGTCTAATCTGATCTTCTTCTGCATCCCAGCCCCTACCTTCATCATCTGGGAAACTTTCCCACAACTTCTGATTCTCTCCTGAGCTTCCCCATCTCTGAACCCTGGAGGAAGGGCAAAGTTGCCCCTCAGGTTAGGATTTTTGACTGCAAACAACAGAAATTACCCAGATTTCAGTTGACTTGAGCTAGAGAAATGCATGGGAAGGACATCCAGCAATCCTAGAGCCATAAATCAGATCCAGTGACCTTTGTTCCTGGGTAGTTTCACCAAGACTGACATTCCTGATGAGTCTGGTTGACTTCATGAGGTGGGTCTGGATTAATATTCCCAAGAAGGCTGAAAACATTTCCTAATGGAAATGGGCAACTGTTGCCAAAAACCAGGAGATAGGATACTAGGCAAGCAAAATCAGCCAATATTCATTGTTAGGCCATTGTTCTATAGAACATTCTGGAAACATTTTGTACTGATAGAAGGAGAGTGGTCCTGCTCTTTCTGATCTTTGAAACTGCAAACAATTGGCTATTTTGGGACTCTTGGTTGGCCTTACCAAGATTTGCATTTTAACTTCTCAGTGTATCCACAATGATTAATGGAGTCAAAGTGTCCCATGCCACTGGTTTATGTTTTTCACAGCTACCTGTGAGGAGGTCAGCTCACATTGCTAAATTTGACTTTGTTTGGAACAACTCCAGGCTCTGGGATCAATTTGTCCAACTCCCTTGTAATCTTCAAATGGAGAATGTGAAGCTCAAAGAAGGCAGAAGCCACCTCTTGGTCCTCCTCAGTGAGACTGCTCTCTGTTTCTCTCCGACCTTATGCCTGAAAGACCTTAGGAGACGTGAAGAGAACTTGGAGGGAAGGTCAGGCTCTGGTGGGACCCTACTGTTATCTCTCTGTCCCAGATGGAGACCAGGAATGGCTCCTACAGTGTGGGCTACTTGTTATTCCCATTTGACAGGTGAGAAAACCCAAGGCCCAGATGTTAGTAGCAGAAACAGGAGGATAGGTCTCAGTCTACTCCCTTCCCCTCCTTTTCAACCCCAAACTAGACCATGGGCCCAGCCCAGTGACCTGGCTCGTTCATACTATTTGGTTTCCACAAAGAAGACAATGACATCAGAGGACCTCCCTGACCAGTCCCTTTAAAGGGGAAAGAGCAACTTTGGATTCTGAGAGTTCAACTATTTTTCTAGGGTGCATTTCTTGGTGACCATGAGCAGGGGTTGCATTCCAGTTTCTGGTGGCTGCAGATAACATATTTGGGGTGAAATGTTTGTGCCAGTCTGGGGGCTGTTTATGCTCCAGCGAGCTCCAGAGCTATCCCAGTGTCCTCCTAAGACAGGAGGCAGCCTTTTCCTAAGGATGACAGCCCAGTTCCTAAAGCATCAGATGCAGGAAGAGGAGGATGTTGGATAAACAGGTCTGTACTATTGCTTTGCACGTAGGCGGCGAGTTTGGACTTGATTTGCTGCGGGTTACAGCTGCCTCTTGCTGGCCCCTACAGTCCAAAAGGGGTTCTCTGTAATCCTTCCATTTTCCTAATTTCCATCTTTCTCTTTCCCTAAATGATTCTGCCTCTCTCATTCCTAGGCTTTCCTATGCTCTTTTCTCCTAGAATGCCAGCCCTGCCTTAGTTTCCCTATCCCTAATGAATTGTTTTTAGACTCTAACCCCTAGGGAGGAGGCCAGCCGGAGCTGGGGCACCTCATATATCATCTATTATACGAGCAGCATTCTTGTACCATGAGGGGAGCTGTTACAGGAAGCAGAGTCTCTGGGTCAGACTCGCAGTGGCACCTGCCTCAGCCGTGTGGCTTGGCTGCATCTTGCTGCACTTTAATGAGCTTCAGTGACCTCCTCTATAAAATGCATATTAATCCTCCCTCATGGGGTTACCTTGAGATGAAATGAGATCACAGGCCTGGGGGCCATCTGGGGCAGGCGCTCTGTCATGGCTTTCTCCCACTTGCCACTACCTCTGGGTTCTGCTCTCCTAGGACACATAAGGACTAGGCCAAAGTTACAGGCTGGTTTCTGCTGGACTGTGTCCCTTTGTGCCAGGTCCTAGAACCCCGAGTCCTCTTCTCATTCTGTTCTCACTTTTCAGTTTCCTCAGTGTAACATTCCTGTTTGTTCCTGCAGGTCCAGCAATTGGGATTGTGAATGACCGAAGAGACCCACCCGGGGAGTCACCAGGGAGTATGGTTGGCTTCCCAGATCCTGTCTCGAAGGCTGCGCTTTCATCACCAAACTGTCTAAGCAGGTGTCAAAAATCAGAATCCAGGCCTGGTGTGCCACCGGGAGGAGTTGTGGCAGGACTCAGAGAACGTGTTCAGAGTCAGGCCAGTGACAGTTCAAACCCTGACTCTTTGTCCCCAAACTCTGCCACCTTGGGCACAGTCATTGACCTCTGAACTCGGTGTCCTATCTATGAACTTTGGTGATAACCTCTTAATTTTTTTCTTTTTCTTTTTTTTTCAGTTGTAGATGGACCCAATACCTTTATTTTATTTGTTTATTTTTATATGGTGCCAGGGATTGAACCCAGTGCCTCACACATGCTAGGCAAGCACTCTTCCACTGAGCCACAATCCTGACCTCTTTCTTTAATGTGCTCTTGAGTCCAGTTGCCATTGTAATCCTGCAGTCCTGATGGGGCTGTAGAGGACATTGAAGGAGCTCCTCTATGGAAATCCTCAGACACACAGTTAGTGTGCGATCAATACCCAGCTCCAGCCTGCATGACCTCGTGGCCAGAGCAAGCAAGAACAATACAGAATGGTGAGGCACTCCACCTGCCCGGACTGTTTTAAGTGCCCTGTGTCTGTCTTGCTGCATCCCATCACAACCCTGTGAGGTAGCTTATGTGATTATCACACTCATCTTCTGGATTAGAAAACAGAAACCCAGAGAAGTGAAATCACGTGCTCAAGGTCACCAGCATGCCAGAGCTGGGAGTGACATTTCTTGCAAGGGGTAGGCATTTTCAGCTCAGTTTGCATGGGAAAGAACTTGGGAGGAGGAGTGGGAATCCTAAGCCCCCAAGTGGAAATAAGTTTCCAGAACTTTCCATGGCCCTCTTGCATAAAGAGGTCACAGGGTACCCAGAAGTCGCATCAGAAGGACCATTCAGGCCTTGGTCCGCAGGGATCTGTTGCCACCGACTTTGTCTAAACCTGACTTCCTCCTGGTTTGTTTGGTGGCCATGTTTTATCAGTATTGTCCTCTCTTCTCTGGATCTCTCTCCAGAAAGTGTATTAAAGAGGGACCAAGGTGAGCAGGATCTCAGAGGACAGGAGGCTTCTGGCCATAAAGCCAGAAGCATATTTGCTATTACCTGATTTTTTTTTAAACATCAAAGGCTTAATTTAAGATGACCCAGATGTTCACCAGGGCTCCAACTGATGAGGAAAAAATGTATTGTAAAAAAGCCAACCACATATAAAAACACAGTATTAAAAAAAATAATAAAAATAAAAGCCAACCACAGAAACAAACACATTTTGCTTTTGCAATTCTGTTGGGCTGCATCCTAGCCTTGACCTTAAAATAGCTGTTTATGTGCCTACATTGTATGTGTACATGATCAGGATTTCCCCTGCCTCCGCCTCAGCATTTCCTCTCTGCCTGTAAAGTGGCCCGCTTCGTTCCCCTCTCTCTCCCTCCCCACAACTTGTTCAGGTCTGTGGGTAAATGTGTGGGAATGTTCTGGGAAGTACGAACATTCGGCTCCAGGCAGACAGAAGTTCAAATTCCAACTCAACCATCTCCCAACTATGCAAACATGGGCAATATACCTCTGTGTCAGATTTTCATCTGTAAACTGTGAGGCACGTGAAAATGACTTAGCTCAGAGACTGAGGGCAAGAAATGGAGGAGGCGGAATTAGCCTTTCACCCAGAGCCAGGTGTGGGTGGGAGACACAGTTTCTGCCCCAGGACAAACTCTATGGAGGGCTTGTTTCCCATTTGTCTCTCTCTCTCTCTCTCTCTGCAGCATTTGCCTCAGGACCAATTTCTTCTACTCCTGTCTGCTCTGAGATGGGTGGAGACCACCCCTCTGCAGAGACCTCCCCTCTGGAGAGACCTCCCCTCTGCAGAGACCTCAGAGACTCCCAACGGCAGCTGGCCTGTCTCAGGTCTCTGCCCATGGTTCACCTGGTGACGAACTAACCTTGATGAACACTTGAATAGACAGCAACATTTTACCAAGGACCAGAGACAATGTTTCAGGGTAGCTAGGAATGTCACTAGGCCAGCAATCCCCAAATGTCTAGGACCAAGTGCTGGCTTTTGGCGATGCTGTCGTGAATTCTGCCCAGTGAATGGTACTACTCATGGTAGCCATTTGGGTCACAGCAGGCAGGCCCTTGGAAGAAGACCTTTGCCTTGAACTTGAACTTGAACTGCTCAGGTAACTGACTGCTCAGTCAATCTGTGTGTCCGGTACCTCTCCCTTCCCATCACAAGCAAGAAAAGCAAGGTCATCCTCTTGAGCTGAGCACATGCCCTCTCCCTCCCTTCCTGCTGCCCAGGGGGAGGATATAATGCCACACCAGGGTCCAAAGATCAGGGTTAGACCCTACTGTGCCCATGACTCATGCGTGACACAGGGCAAGTCATTACCCCAACTGTGCTGGCTAAAAGGCTGTAATCGCATTTGGCCTCTCCCTGCCTGGTAATGGTGACTGGGAGGATTAATGAGGAAATGAATGCTAAGCTGTGTGAATGCCAGCTTTGTTCTCATGCTGCTGCCTCTGATGAGTTCACAAAGCCCATGAGAAATGGCAAAGGTCAAAGTTCTCTTTATGTGAGGCTGAGGCTCCGTGTTGCAGGACGCGCCTCTCCTGGTGTGGTTCTGGGCTCTGTTCCTCCTTCACTGCCACCAGAGGCCCAGGGGACATGGATGTGGGGGTGGGCAATTCTCCAGGCTCAGACCATGTGCCTGGGACTTTTCACAGGATGAGTCTACCAAGGCAGGGGATCTTGCTGGGCCTTCTAGAAGCTTCTAGTAGCAAACCCCATGGACTGAAACAAACTCCTCTCAAAGTTAGCATGACCATGACCATGACTGAGGCCATTGTCTGTCTTGCTAGAGATGCTGCTTCTCGGGGTGGGTTCCACTTGTTTCCCATGGTCGACTCGATTTTCTTATGTAATTTAGTTTTGCTCTCTTCCCTGGCTAGATGACAAACTCCATGCCATCTCCTCTAGGATACTGGTGGCTGAGGCCAGAGCTCCTGGAGGGCAGGAGGAGGGAGAGAAGCAGATGGGCGCTGGCTATAGCCCTCCTTCAGAGAGCCAACTTGGAGAAGCCACTTCCCCTGGTGCTAGGGTGTTTCTGGCTGCTGTGGCTTTTCCGGCTGAAAATTAGGAGCTTCCTTGGTAAAAGTTCTGGACCTTGTGAAATTGATTCCCCAAATAATCAGATTTGAGGGTAAAACAGATTCTTTCCATTTTAATTTTGCTTGATAGATAATAATTCACATGGTCAAAAAATCAAAATAATATAAATTAGATGCACTGAGAATCTCTCTCCAATTTTGCCCTTGGTTTACCCAGTTCTCTCCCTCCTCTTCCTACAGTAAACTATTTTTTGTTAGTTTCTTATACATCCTTCTAGTATTTCCTTTTGGTTTAATTTTTTTTTTAGTTGTTGATAGAAATTTATTTTTATTTATTTATATATGGTGCTGAAAAGTGAACCCAGTGCCTCACATATGCCAGGCAAGTTCTCTACCACTGAGCCACACCCTCTGACCCCCTAGTATTTCTTTTTTTCTTATGATTTTTTAATTTGTTTTAATTAGTTACACATGACAGTACAATGATCTTGACATATCATACATTTGAATCAGATGGGATATAATTTCTCATTTTTCTGAATGTACAGGTTGCAGAATCACATTGGTCATGCAGTCACGTATGTATACACAGCAATAATAATGTCTATTTTATTCTGCTGTCCTTCCTTTCTTGATGGAAATTCAAATAAGTATTTTCATTCTTCTACCTCCCTTAATACACAAAATTAGCATATGGTATACTCCACAGATCAGTCAGGATCTGGAAAGGAAGCAAATGTCCAATGGATAACTGAGGAGGGCTCAACCAAAGAATGTTAACAGGGTGTGGGGCAGGGCGTGGGGGGAGGCAATAAGGAATGGTGGGCTCTCAGGGCTGATAACTGTGGGGGTGCCAGAGACAGACAGTCAGAGAGACAGAGGGGAAGAAGGAAGGGAGGAGAAAGAGAACTGTGTTTAGAGGGATGACCTACTGCAACTCTGCATGGAGGAGACAGGGAGTGAACCCCACCCTGGCTCCCTTCCTGCCTTCTGGGTCTCCTGCAGAGCCCACATTGGCCAATCCCCACCAGAAGTCCCAGGGCAAGAAGGCCCATGGGTACAGTCTTTGTAAGCCATCCTCCCACGGGGGTCCAGAGCATCCTGGATATGGATGTGGGTGGCCCAGGCAGGGGATGGGGAGCTGCATAGCTCCACTGCCAGGGACCTCATCCTCTGACAACCTAACACCTATGCTGGTGATCCTTCGGTATCACCTACTAATGTGGGTTTTCCTGTCACTCGTGTTCTACCTTCTCATCTTCCCCAGCATTGCCACCAGACTCTTCCAAGGATGATCATGCCTGCTGCCCACCACTCATTGCAACGTCCTGATGTAATGTGGCTTAGGGTCCCAGTGTCCCCCACCTGCAGGTGTGATCCTTCTTTTTGTCAGTTGCAAGAAAAATCTCAATTCCCTTGGACATCCCAGCCAGCACCCCGGATACCTCCAAGGAAGGATGGGTGTCATATTGCCTTACGGTTGCCAGACCCTCATCTGGCACTCATGTTTCTCACGTCCCCTCCTCCCCTCTGGTTCTTGGGCCATTGCTTTGCCCATCACTATCTTCCCCAGGCCCTGTTTTTCTCGAGTTTGGGGATCATAGACATGGATCCCCTATGATGCCTCTAGCCCATGATGCCTCTAGCCCTTGGCATGGGTGAAACAGTTTGTCCCTGGGGTGTGGGGACAGCGGAGGGGCACTAAGGGCAAGGAGCAGAAACCCATTTAAGGTTTATCAACAGATCTCACTTGTGGCAAAATTCACTGCTGGCACTGCCTCAGGGAGTTCTTTCTGGGCCATCTGTCTCCCTGGGCTCAGGTCACTGCCATGTTGCCAGACCTTCCTCCCACCCTTTCTCCATTTCCTCTTTCCCCTGAGACCCAGATGCATGCCACACTTGCCTATCTTCATCCAGCTTGGTTTCTTTCCCTTTCTTCTACTTTCTTATACAAAAACAATTGAGCTTCCATTTGCTTCAAAGTCTCCCACAAGTCTGGGTCCAATACCTTGTCTCCTCAAACCAAAGGACTATTGCTCTCTAGAAGATTCCTGCAGAACTTCCACAATGCCATTCAATAGAAATATCATGAGCCATTTACATAAATTTTCAGTAGTTCCACTTAGAAAAAATTAAAAGGAACAGGTAAGATGAATTTTAATATGTTCTGGTTTAACCTGATGTAGCCCAAATATGTTCATCTCAACCTTTACTCAATATAAAATTATTGTGAGATGGTTTAATTCTGACATGTAACAGGATATTTTAAATGTGGTGTGTGTTTTGCACTTAGGGCACATCTCAATGTGGACGGACCACTTTTCCAATGCTCAGTAACAACCTGTGACTAGTGGTTACAATGTAAAACAGGACAGTTTCCTTAAGAAAAAAAAAAAATCTGCAGCCAGCTTTTTCAAAGCAGCCCGATTTGCCACCTCCCACTGAGTGGGGGGTAGATGAGTTTATATTAATGAACAGTTCCCATTTTCCTGGTCTTGCTCCTCTTGCCATGGGGACATCTGTGTCCTCCTTACATCCACTCAGACCTTTCTTGAGCTGAGTCTTTGCTCTCTTCTCTAAACCCTGCATCGTTTTCTCCTACTTCAAAGCCAGGGCCCCACCTCAGCCACTGCTTCCAGAGCTCGAGGGACTTGCATCTGCCCCAGGACCTCAGCTACACTCCTCCAGGTGCCTCAATACCTGAGCCTGGGAGTCCTCGGGGGAACAAATCCACTCTGTGTACCTCTAGACAGCAAGAAGACACAGCCCCCCCCTCCACCTCTTGACATGCTCAATCAGTAAGGTCACTTAGTGGTGTTGTGTAGTCAAACTCCCAGTGGAAACTGCTCCTACAAGAGGTTTAAACCCTGAACCAGAAGCCTGTGGAGAGGACCAACATTTAAGACAGAAAGCAAATTGGCCTCCTGTCTCCTTCTCATGTCCCTGTGCAAACCTCACCTTGACTTATTCATGGACCTTACTATTTGGAGGAATGTGGAAAGAGACAGCATTTTCCTAAAGGGGGGATCTCAAGGATGTTTATTGCTTTTATTAGAGAAAAGGTGGAAGGGGTCCCAAAGTCAAATAAGACTGAAAAGTACTAAGTTTAGCAGGTTCTGCACTATGAGCCGGGGGCCTCTGATATCTTAACATGTGAGCTTGTATCTGTAATAGGCAACATTTTCCCAGTTTTCCTGACATGTGACTCCATTTATGTCACTTATTATGAAGAATGAGAATTTAGGAAAATGTTTTTCAGACATCCTGATAAATAAATGAGAATCTCTCTTTAAGTCTAGTTAAAAGTCTTTTTTCTTCCTGAGAGCCCTGGCTGATGCAGGGCTTTGGGAGAGTGTTCTCAACCCCTTAAATGCAATACTTGCTCTGTATGTTCTGCAGGGACACCATGCACCCCACCTCTGACCCAAGGCAGATACTGACTGACATGTGAGCTAACGCCCCCAATATGGAGCTCTAGCCAGACTCTGGGGACTTGCCTGGTGAGCAAGGACTTGAAGCTTGAAGGGTGGGTTTATTTTATTTGTGCCAATTTGATGGGTGAAAAGTATCATTCGCATTTCCCTAGTGATATGTAGGATTGAACTTTTTTTTAATCTATTTGTTAACAATCTTCATATTCTTATATGAATCAAGGTATCCTTTATTAATTTCTCTATTAGATTTATTGCCTTTTTTTAAAAAAAAAATAAGTTTTATAAGTTAGCCTTGCTCAATTCTTAGTAGGTCCTTTTCAATCTGACATCTTCCTTCAGTTCTAGATAATTTTCTTCTACTATATCTTTTTAACTTTTCTTTCTTATCATTCTCTATGTTCTTTCTTTCTTACAGAAATTCCTAAAATGGTATCTCCTCTTCTTCCTTTTCTTCTTCCTCCTCTTCTTCTCCTTCTCCTCCTCCTCCTCCTCCTCCTCCTGCTCCTCCTCCTTCTCTACCTTCTTCTCCTTTTTTCCTAATAATGCCTTTTGGGAGAATCCCTTAGCCTGATCTTCCAGTTAGATAATATAGTTTTCATTTGTCTATTCAGTTCATTTATTGAGTTTCAAAAAATATTCAGTCAATCATGACTTTAATTTCCAAGCACTCTGTGTCTATCCCATGGAGGCCTTACTTTTAAATAGATGTGACATTCTCTTTAGAATCTGTAGGAGGTTCTTTTAGCTACTTGGAGTTTACTTCTTTTGTGGGGTGGAGGGGTATCAGGAATTGAACTCAGGGACACCCAACCACTGAGCCACATCTCAGGCCCTAATTTGTATTTTATTTAGAGACAGGGTCTCACTGAGTTGCTTAGCACCTTGCTTTTGCTGAGGCTGGCTTTGAACTCATGATCCTCCTGCCTCAGCCTCTAGAGCCTCTGGGATTAGAGATATGTGCGCGGCTGGCGTTTACTTCTTTAGGTGTAAATTCTGTTGTCTTGGAGTCAGTTCTTTTGTTGTGCTTGGTGCCTCTCTTAGGCTCTGGCTGTCTGTTGATATTTGTGGATGAGCATGGGAACTGAGCAGTGGGTGGCTGGATGATATTCCCTTACTCCATATGATGATCCCATTCCTCTGGCAAGGAATGCAATTTCTGAGATAGGAGCCAGCCTGAGGTGCCTGTGTAGACAGACAGCTAAAGAACTAGTTCAGCTGTTCATCCTGTGGTTCTCCGACGGCTGTTGCCTCTGGTCTGGAATTTTGCTTCAGGAATTCACTCGGCCATGATTGGGCATCCAACCCTGCAGCATTGTGTTCTGTTACATTTCATCATCCATCTGTTCTTATACTGTTCTCCTATTTCCCAGAAACTCCTTGATCTTCTGGACAGTGACCCTGCTTCTCCTGACTGCGCACAACCACTCCTTTTATTTCTGTTTCTTCCATCATTTCAGTGGGATTTGGAGAAGAAAAGAGGCCAGTGTGTTCTTAGCCTTGTTGAACTGTACGACACTTATTCTGCAATTAGAATTATTTCATGAGATTACATTGCCTCAAGTGGTATTATTGGATCAAAGAGCAGGAACATTTTTGAAGTTGTTGACACATTTTACAAACTGGTTGCCAAACTGAGTAGATCAGAAGGCAGTAGCTCTGGCGAGGGGGAAGCTGGGTTCATCTTAGTTCCTTCATTTGCCAATTGTGTAACCTGAGTTGGGGAACCTCTCTGAACCTCAGTTTCCTCATTGGTCAGTTTGGGATTGTTTCTTTCAGAAACAACATGAAAGAACACAGTGAGGATGAGCTATGGAAAGCATCTTCCCCGAGGCCCAGCCTATAAAAGGTGCTTGATAAATACTGTTAGTCAGCGTTTGTCTCAAAGCAGTGGTTTGTCAATATCAAAGAACTGTGGACTCAACCAGGCGCTTGGAAAGGCATTCTCTTTCATGACCATTAGCATTTCATGCTCTGGGATAAATCACTTCCCAGCTTGGTATCACACTCTCCAATGTGAGAAGCCCTTCCTACCTGCCTTTCAGCAGAGGTTTCTGGGAAGATTCGCTGCTTAGGAAGCCCTTACGGTGGTTGGATGAAACTCCCCATTAAGGGCTGTTTAATTGGAATGATGAGTGCTAAGCCCCTGCCCTCTGTCCTAGAGTGAGCTGTGACAAGGTGTGTTCCTCCTTCTGAGTTCACTCAAATGTTAACTCCTGGAGGAGAAAATTTCTGGGAACTCCACAGATTTAATTTCTTCCTCAGCCAGGACCTTGCTTCTTATGACTTCCTTTTCCTATTTGAAAATTTATTAATCAGAAATCCTGTTCCAGGGAGGCAGACAGGAACCCTGACCACGGCCGCGCGCCGGTCTAGGCCCAGGATGCCGGAAACTGAGCGTTTCCTTTATGTTCAGCCCAGAGGAAGGGCTAAGGATGACTCTCACCAGACCCTCCAAGGCCACTGACCCAGGAGTGCAATGACCTGAGGGGATCAGGAAGCGTAAGAGATAAGGAATATTTTTAAAAACCAACTTGATGGCAGAGAGTCAGAAAAGTATGTACTTCCAGAACTAAGGCAGGCCTGGCCTAGTGGTCAGCCAGGGGCCAGCACTGTGAAAGGTCATGGAGCAAGGTTCTGGCAGAGCAGAAGGAGGCAAAGTGGAGCAGGAGAGGAGAGCAGGGAAGAGGGGAGCTTCCGAGGAGAAACACTAGGAAAGCCGTAGAGAATCCATGAGGCCTGCAGCATTCTGTTTTGATTTAGTAAGCAGTTAAAAAATAAAATAAAATAAAACCAAGTTGTGGGGCATGAACTTGGCCATTTGCTGGCCTTTGCATAGTAAGAGCCATCACAAGGAGGATCTCTTCCTTCCTCTTCCCTGGTCCAACTCACTGAGGAGCCAGCGGCCTCCAAGATGGAGGATGGCAGGGCCAACAGGGAGTGCCTTCAAGAGGCTGAGGGCAAGAAGGACCCAGGGCATGAGTGAGTGCCTAGGAGAAGGGCCTTCACTCCACCATTCCCCGAGTTCTTCTCTGCACACAGCTGGCCCTCTGTCTGTTCCCCAAAGAACTGTGTGCAGCCAACTCATGGAGTGTCAACTGGAAGCCTTCCCCCATAATAGGGATGACAATGACGGCAGCTGAATATTCTCACTTTTTGCTGGTGAGATAGGAAACAGGCACAGAAAGATTAAGTAACTCATTCAAGGTTACACAGGTAGGAAGGAAAATACTGGCATCAAACCCAGGTAGTTTCTAAGGTTTCTGCAAAATGGTCCAGGAAGCTCTGCAGAATATAAAGTTCCCAGAGGGCTCTGGGGCATCTCAGCACCCCGGGCATAGTACTGGATGAGGAGGCTGTGAGCAAGTTAAGGCCAGTAGCAGCCCTTGGGAAAGCAATTCTGGTTCCATTGTCCTCAGTAAAGTGCAAATGTTCTTCATAGTTGGAGAGATGAATAGTGGAAAAAAGGGGAAAAGAATGATTCTTAAATGCTTTTGTGACTCCTTTCTCAGTGCCAGCATCTCTCCTGGGTCCCTGCCCCACAGTAGAGGCGTCGCTCTCTCTTGCTGTCATTGCTGGACTTTCTCAGTCTTCTCTTGCAACTTGCTCTGAATGCAGAAGTCCCCACCCTCCTGGGGACACACTCTCCTCAGATCTGAATCCTCAGTCCATGTACTTCTTTGGGAGAAGATAGTTACATGTCTTTCTGATTACAGAAAATACCTGCCAGTGTGAGTAAAAAGAATCTTGCAAGTGGTACATCTATAGAATGGAAAGCTATTTGACCATAAAAAAATAAGAAAAGAAAAGCTGAGGATTCTTGTTATACCTTGATATGAATAATATGACTCATGGCTAAATGAAAAAAGGAGGCTGTTGGGCAGTATGAAGACCACCTACCATTTGTGTTAACTTCTTCCAAGGGATGCTCAGGCAATTGCTAACACTAGTTGCTCTCTGGAAAGAGAGCTGGGTGGCTTGGAGGCAGATAGTCTTATAAAGATTTTGGTTTTGATTTCATATGATTTTATTACTTCTTCAGAGTAAATAGAAATTTGAAAAAGAATAGTTTATCATGAGATACTCTGTGAAAATGATTCTCTTCCAAATTTTACTTGCTGGATATACACATGTGTATTTTGTTTATTTTGATAAAATTGAGATTCTGTTATAATGAATTATAACCTTCTTCCTCCCCGTTTACTGTATTGGTACCCATATCAGAGCAACCACATCACTCTGGCAACTTAAGTAGCTACAGAATAATCCATTGTATACTTTTACTGCAATACTTTCAACTAATTCCTTAAAAATTATTTTGAATAGCCTTATTGACATCCATATGGTTTTATTTATACTCCTCTAATGGATGATAATGGTAAGCATCTTTTTCCTGTGTTTGTTGGCCATTTGCATATTTTCTTTGGATAAATGTCTATCAGGTCTTTTGCCTCTATCTTCAATATAGACATAAATCATCCATTTAAAATGGTAAATCGAATGAGTTTTAGGATATTCATGACCGTGACAGTAATCTAATTTTAGAACATTTTTATCACACATAAAAGGAAACCCATGCCCTATAGCAGTCTCTCCCCCATTCTTTCCCTTCTCCCAGCCCTAGGCAACCACTGATCCATTTTCTGTCTCTGTGAATTTGCTTATTCTGAATATTTCCTGTGGATTTGCTTATTCTGGACATTTTCTTATTCTTAGTTCTTCTGGGATTGCATGTAGCCTTTTGTATCTGACTTTTTGCACTCAATATTTTCCAGGTTCATCCCTGTTATCACATGAATGAGTGTCTCAATCCTTTTTATTAATGAATAATATTCCATCATAGGGATAGATCACATTTTGTTTATCCATGCATCAGTTTATAGACAGCAGGGTATATCCATTTATTGTATAAAATAATATTCATTTTTTGGATATTATATGATGCTGTTATTAACATTTTTATACAAGTTTCTTTGTGAATATTTGTTTTCAATTCCAGAATTGGCTGGGTCATAGGGAAACCTTTTGCTTAGCTTTTGGAGGCACTGACAAACTTCCAAAGCAGCCACGCCACTTGGCATTCCCACCTGCAATGTGTAAGTTTCTCCACATCCTCACCGACACTTGTGGTGTGCGTTTTTATTATAGCGGTCCTGGTGCATGTGACATGGCATGTCATAATGGTTTTATTTACACTTCTCTAATGGCTCACGATGGTGAGGATTTTTTCATGCATTTGTTGGCCGTTTGTATAATTTTCTTTGGTTAAATATTTATCGGATCTTTTGCCTCTCACTTAATTGGCTTAATTTTGTCTTTTTATTATTGAGTTGTGAGCATTCCTATATATTGTGAATGTAAATCTCTTATTAGATAAATAATTGGCAAATAAATAGTTTCTCCCCTGTTGTGGATTCTTTTCCTTTTTATTTTATTTGTTTATTTATTTTGTGGTGCTGGGGATCATACCTGGAGCATTATCGTGCATGCTACACAAGTACTCTACCATTGAGCAATATCTCCAACTCCTGTCTTTTCCTTTCTTGATGAAAAAAACAAAGTTTAATTTTGATGTAACCCAATTGATCTATTTTTACTTATTCATTGTGCTTTTGGTTTTGTACAAAAGAAACCATTGTCTACCTGAAAGTTAATGAGGCTTACTCCTATTTTCTTCTTAGCATGTTATTGTTTTAGCTGTTACATTTAAGTTTGTTGTCCTTTTTTATTAGTACTTTGTACTGAACCCAGGGATGCTCAACCACTGAGCTACATTCCCCAGCCCTATTTTATATTTTATTTAGATACAGGGTCTCACTGAGTTGCTTAGGGCCTTGCTAAGTTGCTGAGGCTGGCTTTGAACTCACAATCCTCCTGCCTCAGCACCCCTCCCCCTCCACCAGCCGCTGGGAATACAGGCGTGGGCCACCCCACCAGCTTGTTGTCCATTTTGAGTTACTTTTTGCATATGTGAAGCCAAGGTCTAAATTCATTCTTTTGCATGTGGTTATCTAGTTGTCCCAGGACTATTTGTTGGAAAGACTCTTCCTACCCATTGGATTGTCTTAGAACTCTTGCTGAAAACCTATTGACCATAAAGATTAGAGCATAGCTCTAGACTCTCAATTATATTCCATGGATCTAATTGTCTATCCTTCCCCAGGACCATACCATCTTGATTACTCTTAGTTTCCTATTAGGTTTTGAAACCAGGACATTAAAGTCCTCCAACTTCTTCATTGTATTCAAGATTGCTTTGGTTATTCTGGGCTCTTGGTAGTTTCATATGAATTTTAGGATCAGCTTGTCAATTTCTACAAGAGAACAAGCTGAGGCTTTGATAGAGACTTCAGTGAAACTACATAAGGGAGTTTTGGTATCAGGTGAATACCAGTTTCATTTGATAAATAAGGAAATGGTCCCCCTATTCTAGTTTCTGGAAGAGCTTGTGTGAAAAGTTGTTGATTCTTCTTTAAATATTTGGTAGAATGACTCATGAAGCTAGATGGGCCTGGGCTTCCTTTTCAGGAGAATTTTAAATTACTATTTCAATCTCAATACCTATTAGAGGTCTGTTCAGAATGTCTTCTGATGATGATGATGCTCTTTTGTGTCTTTCTAGGAATTTATTCATTGCATCTATGTGAACCTTTGGTATACATTTGTTCATAGTAATCCCTTCTAAACACCTTGTTTTTGCAAGGTCCATAGTGAAGTTCCCTGATTTTAGTAACTAGGTCTTCTCTTTATTTCAATCACTTCAGCTAAGATTTGTCTATTTTGTTGATTTTTTAAAAATTGTTTTTATTAATTTTCTCTGGTTTTTCAATCTATTTGCATTCCATATTATGTATTTTTGATGCTTGCATTAAGTTTATATTACTGTTCTTTATCTAGGAACCTAAGGTACAATGTTAGTTTATAGATTTATGTTCTTTCTTTTAATGTACTAGTTTACAGATGTAAAACTTCCTCTAAGCACTGCTTTAGCTTTGTCTAATAAATAAAAATGAAAACAGCATGCTAACATTTATCAATGTATTTTTTAAATTTTTCTATGGTTTTCTTTTTTGAACCATTGGTTATCTAAGAGTAGTACATTGATAAATTCATAAATATGTGGAAATTAAACAAATTCACTTCTATTTATTCAAATGTAATTCCATTGTGGCTGTAGAATATGTTCCTTTCAATCTGTTTCTATTTTCTAAGGTTTGTCTTGCGGCTTACCAATGTTCTGTCTTTGAGAATGTTGCATGTATCCTTGAAAAGAATGTGCACTCTGCAGTTGTTTGGTGGATGTCCTACAGCTCTTTCTGAAGTTACTTGATTTATAGTGTAGATCAAGTCTTCTATTTTCTTGGTGATATCTGCCTAGTTGTCCTAACCTTTATTAAAAGAGCCATGTTGGTGTCTCTAACTATTAATTCTGAGTTTTTTTCTTTTCAACTTTGTCACTTTTTGCTTCAAGTATTTTAGTGTGCTGTTACTTGATGCACATATGTTTATACTTGTTATAGTTTTCTGATGGATTGAACATGTTGCCTTTAGTAACAAGTTTTGCCTTAATGTCTATTCCATCCAATGTTTGCATAGGCAGTCCATCTCCCTGTTCATGATGATGGGGTACATCATTCACTACCCATTTACTTCCAACCTATTTGTGTCTATGAATCTGAAATGCTGAAGCACGTTTTAAAAACTCTACTCTGCCAATTTCTGCCTTTTAATTGAAGTATTGATTCATTTACATTTAATGTAATTATTGACAAAGGACACTTTTTACTGATAATTTTTCTATTTGTTGTCTAAATGACTTCTATAGTCTTCTCCTTTTGTTACTAATTTTTTTAGTGTTAAATAGGTGTTTTCTTGTGTACCATTTTAATTTATTGTTTCTTTTACTATATTTTGAAATTAATTTTCTTAGTGGTTGTCCTATGGATTGCTATTGAAATTAATATTAAAATATTAATTTAGAACAAAAACACACATTGGAGAACAGACAGCCTATTTAACAAATGGTACTAAGAAAATTGATTTTCCATATGTAGAAGAATGAAACTAGACCCTATCTCTCACCCCAAACAAATATCAACTCAAAATGGATCAAAGACTTAGGAATTAGATCAGAAACTATGCAACTCCTAGGAAAAAAAAGCATCAGGACAACACTCCAGGATGTAGGACAGGCAATGACATTCTCAATAAGACCCCTAAAGCTCAGGAAATCTAGCCAAGAGTTAAGAAATGGGATGGCATTAAATTAAAAAGTTTCTGAACAGCAAATGAAACAATTAGGAACGTGAATAAGAGAAAATTTTTGCTAGCTACTCTTCTGACAGGGGATTAATGTCTAGAATATATAAAGAACTCAAAAAACTTCCTACCAAAAAAAATTAAATAACCCAATTAATAAATGGGCAAATGAATTAAACAGACATTTCTCAAAAGAAGAAATAAAAATCGCCTATAAATAAGTGAAAAAAATGTTCAATATCATTAGCAATTAAGGAAATGCAAATCAAAACTATACTAAGATTTCATCTCATACCATACAGAATGATAGTCATCAAGAATATAAATAATAAATGCTGGAGAAGATGTGGAGAAAAAGGAACACTCTTACATTGTTGGTTGGACTGCAAATTAGTACAACCACTACAGAAATCAGTATGAAGGTTCCTCAAAAGGCTAGGCATGGAACGACCATATGACCCAACTATACCACTCCTTGGTGTTTATCCTGAAGAATGAAAGTCAACATACTACAGTGACACATGCATACCCATGTTTATAGCAGCACAATTCACAATAATTAAATTATGGAACCTGCCTAGGTACCCATCCCAGATGAATGGATAAAGAAAATGCATATGTGCACAATGGCATTTTATTCAGCTATGATGAAAAATGAAATTACAGCATTTGCAGAAAAATGGATGGAACTAGAGACCATTATGTTAAGCAAAATAAGTAAAACTCAGAAGGTTAAGGGTCATATGTTTTCCCACATATGCAGAAGCTAGAGAGGAAAAGGGAATAAAAAAGATGGAGCAGATCACATGAAAATCAAAAGAAGGTCAACAGAGGAAAATGAGGATGGGAAAGTGGGGGAGAAAGTGCTGGACAGTGATATTGACCAAATTATATTGTTACTTTGTGTATCATATATATGTATGAATATGGAACAACAAATCCCATTTGGTATGTACAACTATAATGCACAATAAAAAAATGGGAAAAATTGAAGAAAAAAGAATCTTAATTTAGAACAATCTAGCTTGAATTAATATCAACTTGAAGTCAATAGTAAATCTTGCTCAAATATAGCTCCATTATCTCCCAACTCCTTTGGCTATTATTGTCATATCTTTGTACATGAGGTACATTGACACTCTTTATGTGGTTGTCTTTTAAATCAGAAAGAAGGAAGAGTTAGCAAATTAGAACTTACTGTCTGTTATATTTACCTAAGTAGTGACCTTTAGTAGTGCTCTTTCTTTATTTGGATTACCATTAATGGCCATCATGTTCATTCCGGCCCAAAGGACTTCTTTCAGTATTTCTTGTAAGGCAGATGTGCTAACAGCAAATTCTCTCAGCTCTTGTTAATCTGAAATAGCTTGGTTTCTCTTTCATTTTTGAAGGATAATGTTGCTGATAATAGAATGCTTACTTGACTGTCTGTTTTAGCACTCTGATTATATCATTGCACTGTCTTCTGACCTCCACTTCTGATAAGTCCATTATGAATCTTATTATGAACCCTTTGAATGTGGCCAGTACTTTTTTCTTTTGCTGTTTTCAAGAGTTTCTCTATCTTTTGACTTTCAACATTTTGATGGTGATATGTCTTGGTGTAAATTGACTTATGTTTATCTTACTTGGATTTTATGGGCCTTCTTGGGTGTGTAAATTTAATGTTTTTCATCAAATTTGAGAAAATGTTAGACACTATTTTTTTTCAAATATTCTGGGACTTTCTCATTTTCCTCTCTTTCTGGGCCTGTGTTATGCATGTTGGTAGACTTGATGAAATCCTATGGGTTTCTGAACTCTGTTTATACCTCTTCATCCTTTTTTCTATCTTTACCAAAATGGATAATTGCAATGAATTTATTTTAAAGTTTACTTATTTTTTGTAATTTCTATTTCTTGATTGAAATTATCTATTTGGCATGAATTGGTGTGAATATACTGTGTATACAACCAGAAATATGAAAAAATGTGCTCTATATGTGTAATAAGAATCGTAACGCATTCTGCTATCATATATAAATAAATAAATAATTTTTAAAAAAGCAACTCAATGAGACTCTGTCTCTAAATAAAATACAAAATAGGGCTGAAGATGTGGCTTAGTGGTAGAGTGCTCCCGAATTCAATCTCCAGTACCTGCGCCACCCCCCACAAAACCTGTTTCAACAGATATTTCTAATACTAATAAAATCTTTTCTAATTAAAAAAAAGAAATCTATTTGGTAAGATGCTGTCATAATATTTGCTTTTAATCCTTTAGACATGTTTTCGTTTAATTATTTGAACATATTTATAATATCTGGTTTAAAGTCTTATTTAATAATCCAATGTGTAGCCTTCTTTATGGAAAGTTTCTATTGATTGTTTTCTTTCTCCCTGTACTGTTTTTTTTTTTACTAAACACTGAATATTTTATTTTATTTTTTTTTTATTATTTTTTTTTATTTATTTTTAGTTATCTGCGGACATAACATCTTTGTTTGTATGTGGTGCTGAGGATCGAACCCGGGCCGCACACATGCCAGGCGAGCGCACTACCGCTTGAGCCACATCCCCAGCCCCAACACTGAATATTTTAGAGAATATGTAACAGATATGAAAATCAGATTCCTCCCACACTGGGGATTGTTGTTGCGGCCATTGCTTTTGTTCCTACCAGTTGGTGATTTTCTTGGATTACTTATGCACACTCTATACTCAAGCAGACACTTGAGTGTGTGGCCACTCAAGAGACAGCTCCGGTAGCTTAGTTACTAGCTAATGTGTGCACAGCGATTACTTGGAATCTTCCACACTTGCCCAGGGAGCTGTGTGTGTGCTGAGACATGCCCTCAATGCTAAGCAGTCCTCCTGTCTGTCTTTGCTCCCATTCCTGCTTGTGCAGGGCTCAAGTGAGCCAGAAGGGAGAGATGGGGTTCTCTCTCGCCCTCTTTCTCATTCCCCACCCCCAGGCATGGATATGCATATTGCTTTCTAGGTTCCCAGGAATACCCCAAAGCCTTTCAAAGTTTCCTATTGACACCCATTCCCTAAATCTTTTAGATTTGGGGCCAGATTTTTTAGTGTCAAGGCTCTTGGATGGGACTTTTTTTTTTTTGCGGGTTGGAGGGGTACCAGGGATTGAACTCAGGGGCACTCAACCACCGAGCCACATCCCCAGCCCAATTTTATATTTTATTAGAGACAGAGTCTCCCTGAGTTGCTTAGCACCTTGGCTTTGCTGAGGCTGGATTTGAACTCATGATCCTCCTGTTTCAGCCTCCCAAGATGCTGGGATTATAGGCATGTGCCACCGTGCCCAGCTGGATGGGACTTTTTGAGAAGCCAGGAGCCCAACCTAAGGACTCATAGTCACAGCTCACAAAAAATTGATATTCTGTTCTTACAGTTCCTTTTTTTATTGTCCAGAATCTCCCTCCATCCTCAACACACTATTTAAAATAAAGGACACACCAAAGTTCCTGCAAATTTCATCTTACTCAAAGCCAAGCAGAGGTGGCTTTGGTGGGATGTGACACAAAGTTTTAAATTGGGTCCCATTTTTGCTTTCAGTTTTGGCTGATGTGATATCATTGCCTTTATTCCCCTCATACCACAGGAGCTCATGTCACAAGATGAAAACAGGAGAAGTCAACTAGCTCTGGGTTTCTTCCCCTGGTGACATCAGCGGTGCCCTCAGCATCATGAGCCGAGGGGCTAAGCATGCTGTGTGGTTCTGCTGATGCACCCCTCTCTTCAGTGGCCCTGGAATGTAGGAGAACATGTGAGGTGAGCTAGTATTCAGAGAGGAGCCACCTTCAGGCGCACAGGATGGACCCCACTAGGGCTCCCATTTTGTCCACACCAAGAATCAGGCTCTCTTCCTCACTGTAACCATCCCAGAACACAAAGAAGCCTCTGGAAAGATCCAGCTGCCACTTCTCAGTGTTAAGCTGGTTTGGCAGGGAGCATGGCAGACGGCAGTTGCCAGCCGAGAGGGACAGAGGGGCCCTTCTGTGCCATTTTTACTGAGTCACGTTTCCGACTTGATTGAAAGTAGAATCTTTAATAATATATAGATTTTAAGTGACGGAAGGTTTAGTGTTGCCAAATCCTAGCATAAAGCATATTTTTACAGCTGGGATGATAAATCCCTGAAAGACAGCACTCACCATGGAAACGCGGACACACAGCCTTTCATTCCCTTCCCAGTGATTAAAATCCTCATTTCAATTTGTTTTTCTTTATTTTGAGCTGGAGTCATTTGCAAGCCCAGGAATACATCTCTCTGTGATAGAAAACTAGATGCTGCCCTCTGTCAGGAATAAGATGTAACTGTTCTTAACTCACTGGAATGGTGCAAATTTTGGTTTGGGGAATTTGGGAAACCCAGGAAATTGGGCTTTCTTACTAAAAAATCTTCCCTGGAAAGAAAATCCTGAGCATCTTCCCTAGTTTCCTAAGGAAAATAAGGTGGGAAGGAAAGGCAGATATTTAAGGGTGTGTTATCAAAACAAATTATTATGAGCAACTGGAGATTTATCCCTTTGAGGAATTCTGGGAGGGGGGTATAGACAAGATAGCTGAAAGTGTCTTGCCCAGGAACTGAGGTATTTATGTACCAACTCCCACCAGTCCTTGGTTTCAGCTCCACATCAAGTCTTATGCATTTCTGGGCTGCTGTAGGTTGAAGGCTGGAAGAAACTGTTAGGCACAGAGATGAAGATCTTGGGGTTGAGGTCCAGCCCAGTAATACTGAGGCCTGAGTGGGTGTGGGCAACAGCTCACCTGTGTGATGCACCTGCTCTCTATTGTCTCTTTTATTCTCCTTTGGACTGTTTTATTTGCAGTATATTTTATACCCTGGAATTCAGGTCGTTAATCACTCTGTTTATCCAATTCCTATAGTCTCCGCTGAACCAAAAAGGAACCCTACTAACCATATGCCTGAGAATGTTTTCAACTTTGGTAAATCTTTTAATTGGAAAACCATAATGAATATGATCATGTCTTAATCTACCAGTGAGATTGTAACTGAAAGCTTGGTTCCTGACTCCAATGCCAATCAATGCCAATTTAATAATGACGACATGGTTTTGAAAAACAGGAAAAAGGAGGTTTATTGCTTTGCTAACAAAAGAGACACAAAGGGGACTTCTATCCAAAAAGCTGTAACTCTCCCCATCAGGACGGAGAGGGGGATTTTAACAGAACTCTTCAAGGGTTTCATTCCAGGTGTGCTCTGGTAGCGGGGTCCCAGGGCTGGTGCCATGTCCTTAGGGTTCACTTGTTAATTTGGGAGATATTCACTTCTCAGATCCTCAGCAGGCATCTCCTGGCAATTAATTAGGGGAAGAAAAGAAATACTGTCTCCCTAATCTTGTTACAGAGGAGGAAAGGAGAGAAGAAAGATTTAAAAAATAATAATTTTTTTTTTAAAGTTAACCTTGGTGGGCGTGGTGGTGCAAGACTGTAATCCTAGCAGCTCTAGAGGCTGAGACAGGAGGATTTTAAATTCAGAGCCAACCTCTGCAACTACAAGGCGCTAAGCAACTCAGTGAGACTCTCTCTCTAAATAAAATACAAAATTGGGCTGGGGATGTGGCTCAGTGGTTGAGTCCCCCTGAGTTCAATCCCCAGTACCAAAAATAAAATGATAAAAAATAAAATAAGCCTTACAGCAATGAGGGCTATATTCAGAAGGTGAAGGGACCATTGCTACAGGATCTCCACGATTGCTCTTGGTCTGAGAGTGGTTGTCATCTCAGATTTCCCAACCTAACAGCACTTCATTTAACTGTACAGAACAAGACCTAATGGTGGCACTAGTTCAAGGAGGTCTCTCCAGAGGCATAGGAGTCCTCTACTCAGAACTTCCAGGATCCTGACATATCACAGAAAAGGATTAAGGCCATGTCAGGTTTTAGCAAAGAGAGGAAAAGCCTTCTCTTTGGTGGGGGAAGTTACTGGGGATTGAACTCAGGGGCACTTGATCACTGAACCACATTCCCAGCCCTATTTTGTAGTTTTTTATTTAGAGACAGGGTCTGACCAAGTTGCTTAGCATCTTGCTTTTGCTGAGGCTGGCTTTGAACTCATGATCCTCTAGGCTCAGCCTCCCAAGCCGCTGGGGATTACAGGAGTATGCCACCATCCCTGGCTGGGGCTCTCCTTTTAAAGGAAACTTTGTGAGTGGGGGGCAAGGGAAGTTATATGGGGATGACATCAGTCGGGTGGTCACAAGATGACTTGGAGGGGGTGGTCTAACAGTGCTCAGGATCTTTAGGTTGATGATGTTTCCATTATCTGATGAGTGGATAACATTTGGAACACACTCTATATTATAGGTTTCTTAAAATATCATATCTTCCTTTGCTCAATCTATTTTAAAATTATGTGTTAGTGCATTGGGTGGGTCATTAGAAGTGCACCAGGCAATTTTCATAAGTGAGTGAATTTACAGTAACTCTCAGACTTACACACTCTATATTATAGGTTTCTTAAAATATCATATCTTCCTTTGCTCAATCTATTTTAAAATTATGTGTTAGTGCATTGGGTGGGTCATTAGAAGTGCACCATGAAATTTTCATAAGTGAGTGAATTTACAGTAACTCTCAGACTTGCAGATTTCTCAGAAATTTGGGAGAGACAGGACTGGGAGAAAAACTGGTCTAGGGAGTGACAGGCTTAAGAGGGGAAAAATGGCTTAAAGAATATCAGCACAAGACTTTCAGATTAAAATTTTAGCCTCATTTTGCCTCTTTTCTAACTCTTTTTAATTTTCTTCTGTCCCATGTTAGTGGGACTCAATCACTTCCTAGATTCTGCACACAGTCAGAGCTTTATAACAGTTTTCCAAGTGCGTGCTACAGACAAACAGTCTAGGAGTGCTTCTCAGAAGAAAGGTTCAGAGGTCAGACAAGGTTGGCAACATTGCCAGGCATAACCCCCTCCTAAAGGTCATAATGCCCGCCAGCATTCAAAAAGCTCTGAGGGAGAAGGCAGGGAAGGAAAGGCTACTGGGGAAGGAAATTAATCAAATTATCTTATGTGCAAGTTCAGATATAATGATTCCCAGTATTATGAACAATTACAATGTACCAATATGAATTTTTAAAAATTAAAAAAAAAGTTTTGAACTGGGTACAATGGCACATCCTGTAATCTCAGAGGCTCAGGAGGCTGAGGCAGGAGGATCTTAAGTTCAAAGCCAGGTTTAGCAACTTAGTGAGGCCCTGTCTCAAATTTTAAAAAAGTAGAAAAAGGACTGAGGATACAGCTCGATGGTTAAGTGCCCCTGGGTTCAATCTCTTGTACCAAAATAAACGAATAAACAAACTAAACTCTGAGAAGCCCTACAAGGAAGAAATCCAATTAACTCTAACTCAGTGTTTCCTGATTCATTTCATCACTGGACACATGGATATTCCATGAGAATATCATTCCATGGAATATCACATGGATATCCCATGTCCTCATGGAATAGTTATTATTCTATAATACACTAGGTTATACTTTGCACAAAGTGATTTGCCTTGTATTTATTTTCCCCCTTGCTTTAGTGAATTGAAAGGTATTTTAAAATCATTTTTATTATACAAATATTATAGGCTTATTGTAGACAAATAAGAAAAAAGAGAAGAAAACTCTTTGAAACATAATCCCTGTGAACACTTTGGGTTCTGACCTAGCACATATCCATGTTGTGCCTTTCCTTGCGTGAAGGACCCTTTATTGTGACAGGAGTCAGTCTGGGCTCCCTGGGTGTGTTCAGCTTTATGACCTCTGGTTCTAAGAAGTGGATATCATAAAATAAAACACATTTCAATCAACAAAGACCCAAGAATCATTTTGAATTATTCCCAAAACCCCAGGTGGAGGAAAATTTCTCTGCCATCTGTTGTACTTTTTATAGGGAGTGTCAGGCTAAGAAAATAAACGAACTGGTGGAAAGAAGTAAGAAAATGATACATGATGATTTCTCAACTTGGAAAAAAAGATCAATATCACAAAAGATGAGAATGAAATACATCCAAAAATTGGAAAGATGGTCCCAAAGTTGACTAACCTTCTTCTTTGTTATTATAAAAGCGAAGCATAAAGATAAGTATTTTTAAAAGCACCCTCTCTCTCCCCCAACAAAGTCAGTTACAGTAGGGCTTAAAGCAGAGTAGGGGGACACTGTGTCTTGTGAGGGCCTTGCCTGGGAGGTGACATGGCCCTGGGGTTGGAGAGGAATCCCTTACCTCTCTCCCACCAAAGAAGCACTGGGCTTGCTCAGGGCATCATGGCCTCCATGGTCCACAGATACAGGGGTCATGAGTGTCTCTGAGAGAAGCTTGAGGGGTATTTGGTGGAAATGACCTCAAAGCAACCCTAGAAGGGAGTTGCCATTAACACCCCCTTTCACAAAGGATCACTGAATATTCTTCTCTAGAGGCTTTGGCCTGGCTGTGCCTTCAGCCTGGGCCCATCCTTCAGGTCTGAGCTCAGAGAGTCTGTGAGGATCCAGCACTGGGGTGGACCCAATAATACCACTAGCACAAGGTTTGAGCTTGTATAGGATGTTCAGAGAGTTACAGTTTGAAAAGAGGAAATTCCTGCCCTGAGTCTGACATATGAAGTCCTGTGCTCTCTGAAGTCATGGAGGAGAGCATGCAATGTCTAACTCAGATGTTCTCTTTAGGACAATTACTGGTCCAAATGGGCTGTGGACAACTCCCATTCTGTCCTTTGGTGGCTGGAAGACCTCTTCGGGGGATCCAAGCTCTGCACACAGTCACAAGCCACAGTCCCCTGGTTTCAGTCCACCTCCTTTGCCCTCTCATAGCAAGAGCCAGCCTGTCCTCTGGGCTCTGCAGAAACACTGGACAATCTGTGGACCCTGGAGAACCCCTGCCAGGCAGAGTCAGCACCCATCAATAACAGCCACACTGTCCTGCCCCAGGAAGGGGGACCTAGAGAGCAAAGATGGTCAGGCATCTATTACCTCTTCATGATGCCCTCCCTGATCCCCTTAGAACATAGCAGCCCCTAATCACTTTTAAATACCCCCCAGTCCCTGATGCTTTTCTTCTAAGAATTTTATCACTTCCTAGTGTTACAGATTTTCCCACCCATCCCTCTCTCTTGGATCATCTTGTTCACCTTGATCCTCAACCCCCAGAACACTGTCTGGTACCAACAGGTAATACCTATTAGGTGAATTGTCCATCTGTCTTTACATTAGGACAAATGCATATCAGAGGGTCAGGAGTCCAGGCAAGAGCTCTCTGGGTGATTCTCTCAGTTACTGAATCAAGTTAGAATCCTTATTCCTGTGGCAGTCATTGCAGTTGACAGCTCAGATTTTAAGAGTGAGGAGTTCTTCACCAGGCAGCTAGCTGGGCAGCAGAGGATAATGCTCAGGGACTGAGCTCTGGTCCCCTGTCCCTTGTGTGACCGCCACCCAAGTCCCTTCCCCTTTCTACCCCTCAGCTTCTCCCCTTTGACTCCAAATACCTTAAGGTAGATTCCTAGTCCAAGAAAAGAATCACCAAGAAAATTATTTATTAGGAAGGAAATAGGGCAATAAGAAAGGAAGACACATAAGGGTGCAGTATCAGACAATGTTCCCCAAAGAGTCCCACTTGACTGCAACCCATGGGAGACCCCAGGGACAGTGAAGGTCACACCCTAGAGTATCTTGGTCAGAGCTGAGAGACTGGAGAATGTATACCCCTTGGCCAAGGACACCCCTGCAGGGGTGCAAATTCCAGGTTCCTCCAGCTCCCCTCTTACAGAGGCAAAGTGGACTCGGCAGTCTGTGGGCAGCCCTCAGGGAAAGATGGAGTTGCTGCCTTTTGGAAGTGAGGATGGTAAAGAGAGCAAGGCCATATGGGTGGAGATCCGACATGGCCTCTTATGTGATATGTAAGAGGGTCCTTTCCTGCACAGTACTCTACAGACCTTCTAGAAATGTGCATTTGAGTCCCAACCAGGGACTTACTAGGCGTGCCAGTCCATGCAAGTTCCCATATGTCTTTGAGTCCCAACATAATCAACTGTGAAATCAGAGAGAGTGACATCGCCTCTCTGCATCCCTACAGGGTCAGGATGTCCTGATTTCCTGTAAAAGGTTACACAAAGTGGGAGTGGTATTTCCTTGATGGTTCTCTGGTAGTACTCAAAGCAAGCTTAGGAGATTCTGGGGTTTGCTCTTTGTATCAAAATGCATCATTATGTGCAGTAATAAACAAAACCCCCACTCTCTGTGACTTTACACATAATGGTATAAAATAAGTGTTTTTAGGATGTGGCAGGAAAACAAGGAGATGTCATCTTGACACAGTCATTCAGGGTCCAAGCTGACTGAGGTTTTTCCATTTTTTTCTGGTAGCTTGACTTGGGCACTGACAAGGAGCTGACAGGCAGGCAAATAGAGAAAAGTACACACGGGACTTTCACTGGGAATTCTGCTCCTGTCCCATTGGCTGGAAGTTGGTCACATGACCACATCTATCTGCAAGGGAACCTGGAACCGTAATCTTTTTGTGTATCCAGGAAGAAAAGGAAAAAAGTTTTGGTGATAAGCAAGCAGACTTGCCTCACCCCTGAATTTTACAGTTGTCAACCTGGCAATGTGAAACTGCGCACTGGGTGGATCATGCTTTCACAGGTTTTGCCTGTGCCTCACCCCCTCTTGCTGCCCTGGCCAGGCTCTCTGTGGACACTGTTCCTCTGCGCCCTTACTCTACCTACGGCTTATGGGCCAGTCCCTGGGTGCCTACTTTATTTTAACCTAGAAAAAGGATGTATATTTGCAGTTTTAAAGCTGCCATTTTAATCTTTTACAACCTATAGGTTATACCCAGAGCCTCCAACTCAGCATTTAAGCCTAGAAGTTTCTCTCTGCCTATACCCCTTTTTACTCCTGCCAACTTCTGCAGTTGCTGTTGACCATGGTCTATAATCACCATTTCAGACAGCAGGTATATTCTTACTTGGCCTGATGCATTCCCAATACTTGACACTTCCAAGATAAGAGGAGGGCCAGAAATAGGATCTCCCTTCACCTTCACATCCCAGAGACTATGAATATTTCATTTTTATCTACAAAGACAAGACAGGTACTTCCTGAGAGTCAGAGATGTGCTTGTGTGGCTGGATTTCAAAGGAAAGGGGCTGAGCACGGAGCTACAACTAGAGCAGAATTACAGCAGCTCAGATCAAGAGAAGACCTTTGGGTTTCATCCTTGAGGACACTAACTTGGCCACCTGAAGTGTGTGGAACTGATCAACTACACAGTCTTCCAGAACTTCTGTCCCATCTCGTCTCCTGGCATATCTTGAATCTAGAAGTATCCATATTCAGAATTTTTTCCGGAGAGATAGGGAACCAGGTCTCTAGTTGGGTTTTAATTCTTTCTGGGCTCAAATTCTTTGGAATTCAACACGTTTAGGATGATATGCACCTACATGAAAGATAGCCAAAATTTCATGGCTGTGGCCAAGTTTCTGTCCATGCTTTCCAGGGTGTGTTCCCAGAGGCAGCCCCTGTTTCCCCTGTTTGGAAATAATTCTGGGACATGGAGATCATCTCTGACTTTAGGAAACTTGAGTCCACTAATATGGCCAAAGACCTGGAATATGTAATTTCCCTTTGTGAGTCTTGGCAAAATCTGTAAAACATGGCTGAACAAAATTACCCCTGAGTTCCCTCCCTGCTCCCACACCCTTCCATCCAATGCCTGCGCACGGCTGATTCAACCTTTGAAGAATCAGCCTGTGGTCGCCATGGTGCAGTTCCATGAGATGCCACCAGGGGGAAGCCGGCAGTAAACAGCAGGAGCTGCTGGAGTTCCCGTGAGGACATTGACTCAGGGAAGAATTTTAGGGGAATAAGAAGTAGGCCGGTGGCCACCACAGTTCCTCTGACTGATTTCATGATAAGGTGAGCGGGGCATCCCCATCCCTTGCCCTCTTGTACCCAGTGGTCCTCTATCCTTGAAGATTCCTCCGTCCTTGTCTCCTACAGGAAGACCTGGATTTCAGGCCCCTTCCCTGTTTTAACCCTGAAGACCATGTGTCCCCTAGCTGCCATCCCCGTGCCTTCCCTGGATTTTTTTCACCTCTACTTCTTCCTACTACATCACCTCATCCTCTCCGTTCCAGCTTTGCTTTCTCCACCTCCCCACACTGGCACCCCAGGGGTCCAGGAACACAGATGACCATGCTTTCCAAACAGAGGGACAAATCACAGCCACAGCCTCCAAGGAGGAAGGGCCAGAGCTGGACCTCACTGTCTATTCCTGATGTGTCATTTCTGGAGACTCAAAAGGGACATTCTAGATACCAGAATTCCAGCAGCTCCTGCTGTTTACGGCTGGCTTCCCTCACTGAATACTGTGTTCCTCCCACACCTTGTGTTCTGGTATTTCCCAGACTCTGGGCATCAGGTTGATCACTTTTCCTCTTCCTCTGCTGCACTTCCTCATGGGTCAGGCCTCTCGCTCACCAGGTATGAATATGGGTACTCTCCATCCATCATCTCATGTCACTCAACCAAAGGCCTAAAGAAAGTATGGCTGGCTCAGACTATGTCCTGCGCTGACTGTGGACCAGCCCCACGTTTACGGTCCCTTGTAGGTTTTCAAAATGTGGGACAAGCAATTCTCAAAGAGGATCAGGGTGTTAATGGGCAAGAGGATTGAATGCTGTAGGGACAGACAGCAACCCAGTTCAACATAGGTTTGTCCATGGTCCCGTGGCACCTTGCCTACTCTGTTCTCAGCAATTACTACACTGGACAGTCAGGAACTATTTATTGGCTCTTCTCACCACTGATCTGTGAGCATCCTGAAGGCAGGGAGGGCTTTCCTGCCCATATTTTAGCTCAGCACCCATGACCATGCCTGGCACATGATTCATGCTTAGCAAATCTTGCATGAACAAATAAATGAGTGAATTAGTGATTGGCATAGATTGGAGTCTTGTTCTCAGTTCTTGCTCCCCACCTGCTGCGTGACCTCACAATGCATCGTGGGGAGCAGAGTCTCTTCTTATTCCTCTGCCCTGTTGATGTTGGACTTGATTAGGGACATGAAAACAGAAGAGTCAGAGCCAGCTCTGCTCTGTGCTTCTGCTCGTCATCCTGCACTCCTGTGATCCGACCTGAAAAGAGCCAGTAGTTCTAGTCCAAGGAAAATGAGTAAGGCACTTAGGGAGCAGTCCTGAACCAAACTCCAGGCCTGAAGCCAAGTTCAGATGACCAGCACCTGGAGGAGAGCCTCCTCTGCTGATTCACAGACCTATGACCTTGTTGTTGGAAACCACTAAGCTGGAGGGGTGTTGGACAGGATTATTGTGGCAATACTGTCTCAGGTCAAGTTCTCTGGGAAGCAGACACCAAGACCAAGAATCATGTGCAGGATTTTTATTAGAGAAGTGAATTTGTTTTTCACTACTTAAAAGGACTACTTAAGGCAGTCTATTAGAAGTTTGTTTAGCTCACAGTTTTGGAAGCTTTAAGTCCTAATAGCATGGTGCAGCTTTCGGTGAGGGCCTCCCCTAGCCACATCACCTCATGACCATTGGCAATGGTGGCAGCACATGCAAGAACGAGAGATTATATTGAAAAGCAGGAAGACAGACTGAGCCTCTGAAATCCCTTCTGAGCATAAGAGGCACCTAAAGACCTCCCACTCCCCACCTCTTAAAGATGACACCTCCCAACATTGCCACACTGAGGACATAGCTTTCAACACATGGAATTTTGGGGGACACACTGAGACTACAGAAGTTTCTTCCAATTGTGGAAGGGAGAGAATACAAGCAGGATTGAACACAAGAAGAAGTTGAGCTGAACTGTGGTGCTGTCCCACAAACCCTCAGTCCTGGAGCTGTGCCAAGTAGGGGCAAGACCGGGTTTTCTTGAGATGAAGTGCTTCCCCGGGGGAGTTGCTGACACTGTTCCCTGTCCAGCAACAGTGAGGAGTTCTTTCTTCCTGAAGGGGACCTGGGCAGTGGGTACATCCAGCATCCACAGCTCTACCTGACTGACACAAAGATCTCTGTCAGGTCTCAGAGCTGCTTCCCACACTTCTGTTGCTATGTTATCAGAAATTTCGAATACATTCCAATATTTCTAAAATAAAGACCATGAAAGAAATAATCCTTCTGTCACCTAATGGATTTCAAAGTAAAAAATAAGCAGTGTTAGCTGACAAGCCCATTTGACAGTGCCTATGAACCCAACCGGTGCCCTCCATTCTCACGGTCAGCTGGGAGCTGCATGGGGTATGAGATGTCGTCTTTGGAGAACAATCCATCTCTGACAGCAGAGGGCCTGCCCTCTTTGATTTCTCAGATGCAAATATGTCCCTCACTGACCATCAGAAGCAGCTCTCCTTACAAAACTGTGATATCTTCCTAGCTCCTCTTAGAAACCCACAGCAAAAACTGGGCTGGTCCATTCCAAAGGTCTCAGTTGGCCAAGCTGGGAGAGTGGCAGGGATCTGAACAACCATCTAGAGCCCAGGAGTCTTTGTAGGGCAACCCTGTCAGGCTTTCACAGAGAAAGAAATCTGTCATGCCAGAAGGGAGGCGTGCCTTGACACCCCCTCCATCCTATGAGCATCCACATGGTTGGCCTTCTCCTGGGGCACTAAGATACTCCAAGCCTGATGTGACTCCCCAAGGTCACCCAGTGATTCACTTGCTGCTTGTTAGCATCATCTATTATTTCTCTTTTTCTTAGAAGAAAAACTATAATAGAAGGGTTATGTCAGGGGGGCATTAGGGCCACATCAGGGAGTGTAGTATGAAAAAACTGTAGTGGCTTTAAATAACCCAAGTACAAAAAAAAAAAACCCAGCACATAAATTGAACACTGCGCTTTGTGTATGGATTTCTGCATCATGGATTTTTTTTGCAAGTCCCTTCGGTGTTGCTCTGCAGCTGCTTAGGGCTGCAGTAAACACTGACATCTGACACCTAGAGAGGGGCAGGCTGAAAGGCAGAACACTAGAGCACACCAGGGAGGGTGGGGTAAGGTTATTTCCTCTGAACCTACTCTCTCCACGCTGTCTCTGTGAGTGGAGAACAAAAATAACCCTCCAAGAGGTCGGAGGGACTGGTAACCTTGGTGCATAGCATCATTATTTATTTCTAATCTGAATGCATTAGCAAGCCAAAAACCAATCCCACGGGCCATATGCATTCAGACTGAATAGGTTTTATTTCCAAGGCTGGTTCAGGGGCAGAGCACAAACCCTGCAGGCAGAATCAAGGCGAGCTGAAGCTGGAGACCATCCTGGACCTGTTCCTGAAATTGCCTAGCAAGTGGGTTAATCTTCAGGTGCTTCTTTCTGTGCATGGAACATACTGTGATTATATAATACAGGCACACAAGGAAAACATCCCCAAATTAAAGGACAGTGACTTGCTGATTGTAGTTGCAGTTCTTTACAATGAATGATTCTGGAAGGCAGAGGTTTTCTTGGATCCCTGCCAGTGTTAATTTCTGCAAGGTAGAATTTGATTGAATGCATCAGGCACTAGAGGCCTTGCTCTTCAGGGAGGCTGATTCTATGAGGGATGCTGAATTTCAACACACATTCTGGGAGCCACTCTTTTGGCTCAATGTGGGCTCTGGTCCCAGCTCCTCTGTTAATTAACTGTGTGAGCTTTGAGCATGACATTTAATCCCTTTGCAAACCTCACTTCTCTTGTCTCTATGAAATATTTTGGACTGTTTTTTCTTACCATATTTATCTGTATTTGGACTCTTCCTCACCCCCACTCATTTAATCAGCCAGGCTTGATTAGGCTTCATTGATTTGAGGAAGGGATGTAGATTTGGGAAAAAGGAAAAAAATTCCTTACTTTGAACATTTTAGGACCGATAGGACTTCACAAGAATATGACAAAAATAATAGATTTGGAAGAATACATGGTAACATAAAAGCAAACCATTCTGACTCTGAAATTAGCGATTCCCCTGGATGGAGAAAACAGACAAGCACAATCAGGATTTATAGAACTCAGTTGCCTGCAGCTGGGATTCTGCATGCTTGTATGATGTTGGCCTTCCTCCCCAAGCATCTGTGCTCTCTGCTCTTTTATTTAGTGATGGGAGGAAGGTTTTTCTCCATCACCATAGGAGCTTGCTCTATCGTGGAACACAAAGGAGTTAATCTCCTGGGGCTAGTCTTTCCCAAGAAGGGACAGGATCAGTGGACAAATGCCCTAGCTTCAGCATCTTCCTATGGGACAAATGTGATCTTTAAGGTTTCTCAGGGACCCACAATAGAAATGAGCTCTTGTTGCCCACACAGGAAACCTACTCATTGAAATAGTCTCCCTTGTGTTTTCTCCTTTCCTGTCCTACTTCTCCACCTCCTTGCTTTGGAATTTTGCCATTTCCTGGGCTTTACTCAAGAATAGGGGTCCATATGCTCTCTGTCCCCAGATTCTCCCAAACCTGTCTGTCATTGCTTCAGAATGCAGACAGGGATGCACTGGGCAGGATATAGGACCAACCAGGAAGCTGAGGTATTAATCCACCAACTCTTTCCCCTTATTAGTTGAAGATTGCTCTTGGGGAGTCATGGGGATTTCTGGCCTGCCCCCCCCCCCCGCCATATAGGTTGAGTACAGTTCTACAACCAGAGAACAGCCCGGGCAATAGTTCGCAGGAACTGTGGTGGGACACTGTCAGTATGCCCAATAACTGTCCATGGAAGCATCAGGGGGTGTTTAGGGTGTATTGAAGGGAAATGGGCAGGGTACCCCACCGTGTCCTTGTTACTATTGCAAGAGTTAGAGAGCCCTTCTCAGATTCAGCACAATGCCCAGATTCTCCTTTCTTGGGAAAGGCCCAGTGACACACTCTGCTTTCCTCATCTTTGGTAGCATATACACTGTCCTTTGGGGATTTATGAGACACACAACCACAATCCCCCACCCCAGTGTTAATGATCGTCACAGTCCTATTTATGGTCAAGCCGGTATGAGAAATAGAACAATAAACTGTGGTCTGTTACCACCTTAGGTAGGCACCATGACTGCTGCTAGCCATATCAGTCAGGATCCACAGGAAAACAGAAAGCACTCAAGTATTTAAAATATATGGGATTTGCTACAAATATGACAGGAGAATGAATCAATAATGAGAGGCCACAGTAGCACAAGGATCCTTCTCCAATATACACCATGTTATGTAAGCTATCACATAGGTATGCATACAATTGTAATAAAAATATCTTAATATATTTTAGCATCTGTAGGGTCATTTTGGTAGCTCCCTTTCCATTGACATTAATTTTTGTTTTCTTGCTTTTTTCTTGATTAGACTTGTTTGATTTTTGTCAAATTTCAGCTGTATTATTTTTTCCTCTATTTCATATATTTCTGCTCCTACTCTTATTTTTTCCTTCCTATTACATAATTCGAAAATTATTTGATTGTTATTCTAGCTTCTTTCTGATACAAGTACTTTAAGTTATAAGTGTTCTTCCAAGTACTGTTTAATCCCACAAGATCCTGATATTTTAAGCTTTTATCACCACTTAGTTCAAAGCACTTTTTATTTACTTTTCTTGAGCTTTCTTCCTTGACCTTTGAAATATTTATAAGTGCACCATTTAATTTTGAAATGGTTGACATGGAGAATGGGGTTCTATATATCTGAAGGCGATTTCTAATATAATAAATTATGCAGGAAACACAGTCTGCATGATTTCAAATTTAAAAAAAAAGTAATGAAAATATTTTTACATTGATTGTATTGGTTACATATGTGTCAAAACTGATCAAATTGCATGCTTCAAATACGTGCATTTTTTTAACATTTATTTTTCAGTTGTATGCGGTGCTGAAGATTGAACCCAAAGCCTCACGCATGCTAGGCAAGCGCTCCACTTCTGAGCAAGCACTCCACCTCTGAGCACGCACTCCACCTCTGAGCCACAACCTCAGCCCTCAAAATATGTGCATTCTATTGCACTCAATTTTACATCCATAAAGCTATGGAAAAAAAGAATGAGAGGCCAGTGGGGATGGTAAGGCAATTGAGAGGTTAAGAGCAGAGAGCCATGCCACTCCCAGGCTGGAAGAGTACTGGAGCCCAGGGGCTTGGAGTTACTCCCAGAAAACCTATCTGCCAGGAGCTGGAGCTGTAGAAGTGTCAGTCATTGCTGGAAAGGCCACCTGAGATGGTGAAGAAGGGGAGAGAAAACTTGAAAGGGAGGCTCTTGCCCTTTGCCTGTCCTTTCGTCTTCCACCAATGTTCCTCAGCCAGAAGCCTGAGAGCAAGGGAGCCTACTGGGCTGATCCCTGTCCCTGTGATACAGAGAGAGGGAAGGGGGAGAGGTGAGGACAAGCAGACCAAATGCCAGCACAATTACCAGCCGGGACACCAAACAAACCCCTTTGCTTTTTTATTTTGAGAAAATCATAGATTCACATGCAGCTATAAGAAATAATGTGGAAAGATTCCATGTGCCATTCACCCCATATCCCCCATGGAGGGAACTATAGCATGTTACCACACCAGGATACCACCCTGATTTCCCATTTTACTGGTATTCATTTGAGTATGTGTATTTCGTTTTATGGAATTTTATGCCATTTGTAGATTTTGTACATCTGCCACCTGTCAAGACACAGAACAGTTCTCCCATCAAAGGACCTCTGGTGTTACCTTCTATAACCACATCATCTCCCTCCTCCATGCTCCATTTGCTCCTGAACCTCCGACAATCACCAAAATGTTACCTATTTCTATAATTTGTCATTGGGGGAATGTTATATAAAAGGAATTGTATGGTCTGTAACCTTTGGGATTGGCTTTTTTCAGGCAGTATAATGCCCTTGAGATTCACTCAAGTTGTTGCATGTATCAATAATTTTTACCACCAAGTAGTGTCACGTGGTTCAGATAAACCAGTTTGTTTAACCTTTGCCATCAAAGACCTCTCCTCGTTCACTCTCAGTCTACTTTTTCTCCATTGTTCAGAATGGGCAACCTCTATAGATCTGTCCTTCAAGTCCATTTGTTGTACCCTTTCTCATCTCCAGAGTTTCTTATTTCTGAAATTATATTTTTAGTTCTATAATTTCCATTTGGTTTCTTTTTAAAATAACTTATGTTTCCTTGCTGAGATTTTCTATTTTTTTTCATTTGCTTCAAAAGAATTTTTAATAATTGTTCAAGCATCTTTATGGTGGCTGCTTTCCAATCTTTGCTAGATAATTCCAACATCTGATTCAACTCAGTGTTGATGTTGATTGATGGTCTTTTCTTATCTGCGATGTTTCTAGTTCTTGGTATGAGTGACTTTTTATCGTCTTCTGAACAACTTGGCTGTCATGCTATAAGATTCTGGCTCCTGTTTAGTTCATTCATTGTAGCAAACTATTACTTATTTAGGTTCAGCATGCAGGTCTTGGCCTACTTTAGTGGGATGTAGTTCCAATATCAGTTTAATTTTCAGTCTTTGCAATGTAATTTGGCCTGTGGTATGTCTGGTACACTGAGGCTTCCCTTGATCCCTACTGATGCTGCCTATGGGCCAAAGATTTCCCAGGTCAACTGCCTGGTGCCTCTAGTTGGAGAAAAGGGGTCTCTGGCCCACAGGGACAAAAAATTGCTTTCTGGGAAGGGCACTTGTGGTAGGATACACCTTCCATGGCCACCCAATCACCCAGGTGGAGAAGGGGAGTCTCTAACTGCTGGAGAGAAAGATGCTTTGTGGGCTGGGACACCTATTACAGTAGAATTCCTATCTGGAGCACCTGTCTTTCCAAATAGCTCTTAGCAGGGGAGGCCAATCTCAGGCCCAGTGGGAAAGGAAAGCACTATCCCTGGCTGCTTATTGTTATTGGGTCTCCCTGGATCCCTTCAATTCAGGGAAGACTGAGAAAACCTATCTGAATAAGCTTCTGCTGCTAACACAGGGATTGGGAAACACTGGAACTGGGTCATCTTCTTCTGTTGTGTGGAGGGATTGAAGTTGCCCGGCCACCATGTTGTTCCTTCAATCACAAGGTCCCAGTCAACCTCCCTCTTTCTATCATTTGGAGTTCTTCTTTGATTGGCTCTTGGGTTATTTTCAGAGTCTGTAGTAGTACTCAACTAGAGGATCGAGGAGAAGTGAATCTTGCCTCTGTTTTGCTTTGATGGCATAAGAACCCAATCTCCAGTCTCCAACTTAATAAATGCAGTGTTCAGTGCCATAAAGGCTCTCTTCTCTTAGGCATCAAGATCCATACCAACAGAACCCAAGGATGTGGATAAAGGAACAAAAAAAATTATCTCTGTGTTATTAGGTACACTAAGGAGAAGTGTCACCACCATTGTCTTCTGCACAACTTGGGCTGTCATGTTAGAAGATTCTGGGTCCTTGGACTCCTGCATCTGTCCACCCTGGCTCTGGGAAGTACAGCATATATGTTGGTTGCTGGTTTAGAACATGTATCATATCCTATGTGACAGCACCCCATCTGCACATAGTCTCTCAGCTGGGGCCGTAATTTGGTCTTCAGGAGGCCATACCACTGTTCAGTCAGGCATGGAGTATATGCTCCTAGATTATGGGTAGATGACTAGAATAGGAAAGTCCATGGTATGAGCCCATTGCTACACTTCCCAATAAAATGAATTCTTTTATTGGAAAAATAAGTGATACCATAATAGTGAGTAAGGTATATTGTAAGTCTGTGGATGGGATTGCTAGCAGAAGTTTTGTGGATAGGGAAGGCAAATCCATACCCAGACTTATATCTATTTCAAGTGAGGACAAATTTTTGCATCCTATATGATGAAAGAGACCCATGAGCTCAACATGCTATAAAGAGGCTGATCAACCCCCCAGGGAACTGGAGGTATTGAAGGATCAACATTGGCCTCTGCTGTTGGCAGGCATTCAGTGATACTCAGAGTGGAGGAAGGTCCAAGTTGCTGAACGCAGGTGAATCCTCAGAACCTGCTAACGTGTTATGGTCTCCCTTCCTTTCCCTCATTCTTTCCTTCTTTCTTTTGTTTTTATTGTTTTCTCCTTTCTCTTGATTAAATGTGATTGTTTTCCTTATAACTAAAGTGAATTTCTGTCTTATGCCCCTGTACCACTTACTGATATGGCTTTTGCTTAATTAAGGTCAACCTTAGTCAATTCAGTTTTTTTCCATTCAATTCGTGATTTTTTTTCTTTCCATTCAATATATAAGTGTCTCATTTTCTCCCCTGGCCAGTATCCCACTGAGGAGTCATGCAACATCAAGGCATTGTGGTTTGGGGAAGTTGGCACTGGATCCTTCCTGTGCTGACTTTGCTGAATTTGCAATATCCCATCACCCTCAGAGAGTTTCCATCTCTTCACATGGGACCTTCTGAGTCATCTCTCCACATTGACCTCTGCTACTACTTCTCCTTGGGCTTCTTTTCAAAGCATCTTGAAGACCACCTTTTTTAAAATTATTAAGACCACCTTTTATTGGAAGCAAAATTTTCTCCCTGCTAGCAATTTCATGCCTCCTCTTGGGGTCATAGGAAATGTTTTTGGTTGTGCCATTGTGCCATCTTAGGAATCTTGGGACAGTGTGACAGAGGGTCCTCAGCCACAGTAATACCACTGACATTTCTGCTATGCTGCAGTTGGTCTGATCTTCTAATTCTCTAATTTTCCCTTCAGCTTTGTCCTTTCTTCTATTTAGTCCAGATAGTGAATTTTTTTATTTTGGCAGACAGGTTCACTTTTCCTTCATTACTATTTTTATTTATTTTTGGTACTGGGAATTGAACCCAGAAGTGATTTACCATTGCACCATACCCCCCAGTCCTTTTTTTTATTTTTTATTTTGAGACAGGGTCTCAGTAAGTTACTGAGGACCTCTCTAATTGCTGAGGCTGGCCTCAAACTTGGAATTGTCCTGCCTCAGCCTCCCGAGTTGCTGGGATTATGGGATACACTACCATGTCAAAACAAAACACTGTAGACAGAGTTGAAGCAGCATTGCCTTCTTTGCTGATTCCTTTCCTACCCTGTCTCCAAAAGGGAACATTACCCTGAAATCAATTCATCTTTGCTCCACATGGGCTTTTAAAACATGAGTTTTAACTTTAAAATATGTGTGTTTGTCTCCATCAAACTTTATCTACTATTTTAAAAATATTTGTTCTCTATATAGAATATGTTAAATTGTCTCAAAAAGAAACTCTGTTGAGAAAGTTTGTCTTACATCTTTATCAGGGGAGAAATGACATCTTTATATTTTCCTGTTCATGAACATGGTATAGTTTTCTGTTTACTCAATTTTTCCCCCCAATGTCTTTCAATAATCTTTGGAATATTATTCATAAGTCTTATCTTTCTTCTTTTGGTTTTACTTCTGTTTTGTTGTTGTTGTTTTTCCTACTTAACTAATTTCTTTTTTATATTACATTTGTAAGAGTTTGTTGCTGGAATATATAGATGCACTCCTGATTTTCTGTGCTGGGTGAATCTCCCACAGTCTTAGAAGCATGTCTAATTGTCTGCCCAAGGCTTTTCTCTTGGGGACTTTTCTGCTTAAAGTCCTTCAGTGGCCCCCACTTTACCCAGAGTAATATCCAAAGTCCTGATCATGGTTTATAATATCTCTCAGACCTCCTTTCCTAATCCCTCAGCCTCCTTTTCCTTACTCCAGCCACACTAGCTTCTTTACGATTCCTTGAAGCACACCAGGCATGTTCCTGCCTTGGGGCCTTTGCACTAACTAATTCCTTTGCTTGAAATGTTCTTCCCTAGATACCTGCATGGATAGTTCTCTCAGTCCCTTTAAGTTCTCAACCTAATATCACTTTCTCAATGAAACAGTTTCCACATTTAAAATTTCAATTCCACCCCACCACTCCTTGAACATTCTTTATTCCCTTATTCTGCTCTACTTGTTTCACATAGTTTTTATCACCTTCTAACATATGACATCATTGATCTGTTTATTGTGCTTATTGCCTCCTCCACACCCTAAAGAAGTATAAACTCAAAGAATTTTATGTCTGGTTCACTGACATATCCCAAGTACCCAAAAGATGGCCTAGCACATATTAAGAGTTAACTAAAATTTTAAATAAATGGATAGATATAACATATTAGGAGAAAGAACAAGCCTTAAAGAAAACTGTCTGCCTTTGTTTAACCCAATGTTTTACAAACTTATTTAACTAGAAATTACTTTTTAATTTTTTGCCTAATACCCACTATTATCCCATGGGGATATTTTAAAATATTATGCTATGATATTTTTCAGTCCACTTGACAACCATTGTTTTTCTTTTTTTAAATTTCTTATTCACAATCATTCCATTGGCCCAGTGTTGGAGAAAAAGCAAGGACATTCTTGGAACTCTAAGGACTATACAATTTGTCTTGCTTGGTGATGTCATAGAGTGAACACAGATATTAGTTTCCGCACCTGAGAAGTGGACCTTAAGAATCAAATGGTTCTTCATCAGAGTGCCCATGACACAGGCTGCCCCAGGTCAATCAGGGCAAGTGACTTTTGTAGAACTTTCAGAAAGTTAGATGGCAAATCCCAAACTGTACAGCCATACCAACCATAAGAAAACATGCTTTGATGGCTCAAAAAAAAATCACAGTGGGATATGACAGTGACTCAGGATTTAGTGACTTGGATTTAGATGTCATTAACATAGCTATGCTTGGAAAGGCCTCACCTGGGTTGCACAAATGCTGGCTGTCAGTAAAATGCGAGGTTGTACCTCACAGAGGCTCCAGTGGCATGCAGGACATCCATTCCTAGTTCTGTTGCTAAACAAAGTTGGGAGATACTTAGGATTGAATGAGATCATGAGGGTTGAGTTCTAAAAAGTAGGATTAGTGTCTATTATGGTTCAGATATGAGGTATCCCCTCAAAAACTGTGTTGATGCAGGAGGTGAAACAATTAGATTATGAGAGTTATACCCTAATCAGTGGGTTAATCCATTTGATGAATTAATAATTTGAATGGATTACTGGGTGATAACTGTAGGTGAGTGGGGCATGACTGCAGTAAGTGGGTCACTGAGGCAAACCTTGGGGATTATATGATTTCTTTCTTGCTCTTCACATGCTGAGTGCACTCTCTGCTTCACTGAACACCTTTCTCCACTACACCCTTTCACCATGATGTTCTGCCTCACCTTGGGCTCAGAGCAAGGGAGTCAGTTGACCATGAACTGAAACCTCTGAAACCATGAGCCAAAATAAAACTTTCCTCTTGCAAGTTGTTATTATCAGGTGCTTTGATCACAGTGATGAAAAACTAACACAGTGTCCTTCTAAGAGTTATGAGGGAGTTTATTTCCTCTCTCTGTTCTGCCATGTGAGGACTTTAGCAATTAGACAAACATCTATAAACCACAAAGTAGATCTTCACCAGACATCTATCTCATTTGTCAGTACCTTGATTTTGGACTTCCCAGACTCCAGAACGGTGAGAAATAAATGTTTGTTGTTAAAGCCACCCAGTCTGGTATTTTCGTTATAGCAGCCCCAATGAACTAAGACAGACACCATGAAGTATATCAATATATGCATAATGAGAGTCACAAAGACAAAGAAAAAGGGTCCTAAAAATATTTGAGGAAATGATAAGTTAAAACTCCTTAAATTTGATGAAAGGACATCTATACATCCAAAAAGCTCAGCAAACTCCAAGAAGGATAAACTCAAGGAAATTCACACCTACACATGCTGTAATCAAACTGTCAAAAGCCAACAATGAAGAATCACCACCAAGAAAATAAAAAGATAACCCACAGAATAGGAGAAAATTATTTACAAATAATCATACCTGAAAAGGGTCTAGTAGCCAGAATGTATAAAGAATTCTTACAACTGAATGATAAAAAGACAAATGATGTATAAATGATATATATATGTATATATATAATGACAAAAAATATGTATATACATGACCAAAAATACACACACACACACACACACATACACACATACACTCACACACACACACTTCTCCAAAGAAGATATGCATATAGCCAATAAACACACAAAAATATGCACAACATCATTAGTCATTAGGGAAATGCAAATCAAACCATAATGAGCTTCATACCCACTTGGATAGCTATAATGAAAGAGATGGAAGATACTACGTGTTGATGAAGGTGTGGGAAAATTGGAATGTTTACACAGCTGGTGGGAATGTAAAATGATGCAGCACCATAGAAAAACAGTTTGATAATGTCTCAGAAAATTATACAGAGTTTCTATGTGCTCCAGTCATTTCATTCCTATATACCTAAGAGAATTAACATAGATCCACACAAAAACCTGTAGACATTGCTTATAGTATCATTATTCATAATAGCCACATGTAGAAATAATTTGAATGTCTATCAACTAATGAATGAATAAATGAAATGTGGTATAACCGTAAATAGAATAGCATTCAGCCACAAAAAGAATCAAGCACAAATGCACTCTGTTACATGGATGAAACCTGAAAATGTTATATTAATTGAAAGAAGCCAGACACCTAAGTTCGTATATTGAATGATTCCACTTATACAAAACATTCAGAATAGGTAGATTCATTTCTTAAAGTAGGTTATGGTTACCAAAGCTGGGGTGGAGGAAATGAGGAATGATTGCTAATAGGTACAGGGTTTATTTTTGATGACAATGTTCTGGAATTAGTGCAGTGAATATATTAAAGCCACTGTTTGATATATTTTTAAAGCATGAGTTTTATTGTATATGAGTTGTATATCAATAAAAATTTTAAAAAATATTAAGTTCCAACAGAAGGCAAATATCCCTGTAATATAAGCTTAAAAAAAATAGATCCAAAGCTTCAAATTCACTACAACTATTACAGCATATGTTCACGAGGGGCAAACAGAGTAAAATTAGTAGCTTTAGGGTAGAGGAATTAAAGGAGACTATTTTGGACTATTACTTTCAAAATAGATGGAAATTGAAAAAGGAAATTAAGCATTGCTCTAATTATTTGTTTTGATTTTCTTTGAACGTTGCCACGTCATGGCATAGATGCACGATAGTCTTGTATGACTCTATTATTCGTTGGGATTAGTAGTCAATACTAGCTGATTGTTGCCCTGTCAGATATTTAATACTAACCAGGTTATCAGAAAAAAAATTAAATTAAGTAATTAAATAAATTACTTGAAAATGATGTATCCTTAAATGTTTTGCTTATTCAGAATCAGACATATTCTCTAATATCAGCCAACAGTCTTTTAATGAGCCCTAGCTCTGAGTGTACACATGCAATCAGAGACTAGATGGAGAAAAGAGAAAAAAGTGAAAAATGAGAGAGGCAGGAACAACTAAGAAAAGCTCTCAGACTTCAGGTGCTAATTACATGCTTGATGAAAGGTAAATTCCGAGGAATGACTGTGATGAGAACCTGCTGGTGGCTCACTTTTTGCTAAACTAGAGCATCGGCGTGAAGACTCTGGACAGCTCTCATAACCAACATAAAATGCAGCTGCTTTTTATTCCTTTTGGAGCAAAAAATAATTGCTTCCCGTCTCCTAGAACTGTGTAGCCCATATTTCATTATGCAAATCTTCAAACACTCATAAAAATAGAGAGGATAACTCAAGTCCCTAACTACCCAATTTTCGCAGTTATCAGCATTTTGTCAGCCCTGTTTTATCTACACATCTTTTTGGGTGTTTATTTATTTGCAAGAGTAACTTAGTGAAAATGCTAGGTATTATGCCACATCACTCCAAATTACTTCAGAGTGCATTTCTAATGGATAAGGACATTTTTAAAAAATATATGAACAACATGCCATGATCCTACCTAATAAAATTAATTCAAAAAATTTTAAGGCAAATGTTTGGCTAGATTCTAGTTAATTTTTTAAACCAGAATGCCTCCGAGATGATGCTGTATAGTTCCTGCTGTACCACATCAGTAAGCACAAGAGGTCTTATTGTTTCAATCTTAGTCTAGCTAAGTTCCATCAGTGGATTTAGCTGATCTAGCCTTATGAAGTTCCTCAACAACATTTCACTCAGGGGTTTCAGCATCCATTGCTGATTGTTACCTAAATGCATTGCTCTGAAAGAATAAGAGTATCCTCCCATCTGCATTTATTAGTAGGAATTGTCTACAAAGAACTTGGATCAACTAGTTGGTTACCATGAAAAGTTGCTATACAAAAGAGACAGGACAGATACTTGATTTTTTTTTTCCCTTTCTTTATCAAGATCCCTAACAATATCCAAAAAAAAAAAATCAACCACTGAACTTTTTTTCCTTTAAGTATCAGTAGAAACTTAAGGATTCCAATTTGGTCAATTGCATTAATTTTTTATGTCCAAGTAGTTCTATTTTTAGCAGTAGGGGACTATTCATACTGATCTCCTGGGGTGCCTCTGATATCACCCCATTAATGTTTGAGAGCTTCTTCCTCTTCTGCACAGCCAGGTCTCCCAGGACCACCTTGTACATTTCCTGCCTCAGGTGTAGAATCAGCCATTTGTTAAGAATCTCTGAGAAACAGTATTTAGAGACTTTAATTCAGCCATGAAAGCTGCTCATTGCTATAAAGAGTTCTAAGAAACGCATATTTCTTTTAAGAAACAAAAGTAATAATGAGGTACTGATATTTCCTATTTAAAGTTAAGATTATGGGGTTTTACCATTATTTGAGTCCCACCTTTTCCTTCTTACCCTTTTCCAGTTTGTTCAGCCTTCCTGGATTTGATAGATGGCCCTAGACCTAAATCCAGTGGGTTTAACTCCATCTCTTATTCCCTTCCCCGTTTTCTCACCTGAACTCCTTCTAGCTCTGAATTGTAATAAGAGTCTGGTTATTCCCCTCCTGAGAACTAATGCAGCCGAAATAAGATGAAATTAAGAGGACATGGTAAAAATCTTCTATCACAGACTAGCCCAAGGTCTTGTGAGCCACTGGACCTCATCACACCCATCATTTCCATATAAGCATCTCTAGCTTTCCCAGGAAATCATTCCTGGCAGAAACTCCTCCCCAGGGAAATCACAAGAAAAAGTAATTAAATGAGCAGGATAGTTAAGAGCATATCACCAGAGAGCCCATCTCTGATGGTCCCCTGAGAAGACAAAATTGAGTTTTTTCACATTCATTTTTTTTTTTTAAATCTGGTCCGGGTTAAATTATGCTCCATGGCAACTTGCGCCAATAGAGTTGTCATGGTTACAGGTGTACCAGAAAGTGAGCTGTGACAGGCTGGGCATTGAGTTCCCTGGGCTGCATGTAAGATGCATCCGTTTGTCTTCTTGTCCTGGCTAGAAAAGTAATGAGAATTAGCAGCATTTCCCAATAATATTAGGTTGTGAAAGGATGCAGGACAGGAAAGGATAGAGGCACAGGCATCTTTAAATAAATGTTTTCCAGGGCACCATCCCAGAATACATCAATTTCCTCACGTCTTCAATCTGCCCACATTTGGGGAATGGGGTGGGGAGGAATCACCATGAACTAGCAACTCTGCAAGTGGATACACCATCAGCCACTCCCAGAAATTCTCTTTAGATGACCATCAGAAAATAGCTCCTTCTCATCTGTGGCAGTGTTATCCAATAGAAGAAACTGAGTGTGAGCCACCAGTGCTAGCATGTGCCATATTTAAAGAAAAGGAAGATAGCAAAGCAACATGTCCCCGAGTGCCATTTTCTGTTCCCCAAAACCTGGTCAACTTTAGGGAATAATGAAAGCTGGACTGGACTGCCATGCCCAGGTATACATTATCTTGACGGACACTGGCTTTCTCTCAGGTGTGCTGGGACTTAGGGTAAGCTCAAGTTATAGAAAGCTTCTTTCTTGTACACGTGCCAGGATAGCTGCTTCTTGGGATGCTGTTTACATAAGGAATAAAGCAAACTAAGCAGATTAATGATGTCACTGCTTCTGGAGCCTGATTTATAAAACCCTGATTTATAACTGGTGGATTACAGCAACAAGGAGAGGGAAGTGCTCCTCCTGGCGGCTGTCTGGGGTAAAGCAGGGAGAGGAATAGAAGGGGCTACTTTCTGGTGAGGTATCCAAAGCACAGCAAGGAGCAGAGATGCACGGTGCAGCCCACTGCCACTGGACTTTCTGGAGAAGTACCTGTCCAGCTAGTTGTCGCCAGAGCTCCACCAGAAGCATTTCTTAATAAACTTTTATCTCATACCCATGTCCAGGAGTCTTCCTGGGTCTCTTGGCAACCTACCTCTCCCCTAGAACAACAGGGCTGTAAATGTTACGGAGCCACACACATAATTTTACATTTCCTAGTGCCCATATTTAAAAAGGTTAAAAGAAACAGGCCAAATTTACTTAAATAGTTTATGTTGAACCCAACATATCCAAAATGATATTTCAACATGGAATAAATATGAGATATCTCACATTCTTTTTTCAATTATTTAAATTCTAAGTGTTTCCTTTGCACTTAAATCACACTCATATGATATATGATATGAAAATACTTGGTCTGAATGGAGACTTCATAAAATTTACAGTTGAAAAAGTTGATTCAAATGCCCAAGTTAATCAAACCCATGTGAAACAACTAACTGGGTATTTTTTAATTTCAGGTAGTGGGGATTGAACTCAGGGGCAGTTGACCACTGAGCCACATTCCCAGCCCTATTTTGAATTTTACTTAGAGACAGGGCCTCACTTTTGGTGAGGCTGGCTCTGAACTCGCGATCTTCCTGCCTCAGCCTCCTGAGCCGCTGGCATTACAGGCGTGCGTCACCGTGCCCGGCCTGAGTATGTTTTAAATAGTAAATGAGTTAAAACAAATAACATTTAAAATCTTGGTCTTCCATCTCACTAGTCACACTCTAAGGGTTCACTGGCCATATGTGGCTGGTGTCTCCTATTATGGACAAAAGGGATCTAAGGCTCTACTACTCAAAGGGATGGTCCATAGACGAGTGTCCAAATTCCCCAACCGATGGAGTTCCTGTGTGGCTGGCTGGTGAGCCTCATCCCTGTGCCACAGATACTGAGATTACTGTCCAGGTTGAACAGGGGAGGATGCTCTAGACTTTGTGGTTACTGGGTATCCCAACAGGAGCGGCCATCCCAGTCATGCAGGTGGTATCTCAAGCCATTAGAATACAAAGTTCTTAGCTACTCAGGTCACCAAACCAGCTCACCTGGTTCCCATTCATTCGGATGCTGTCCCTATGAGGAAATGACATTGGCCAAAGGGCACAAGTGTCCAGGCTCCAGCATTTATATTTCTCCATGTACGTTATAAAGCTGATCCATGGCTTGTAGACATAACAAGTCATTTATAGGTAAAATCGGTCAGTCAGCCTCTGTCTAGTTGCTCATCTCTGGGGCATGAGCAAGACAGAGTTTCTGGACCAGAGGCCTGTGCGGCAATCTCAGAATGTCGGAAGCTTCTCAGGACAGCAAGGACTCTGGCTGTGACTCAGCCTCCTGCTCCTAGCACCCACTGCCCACCCATGTGCCTGCTTCCATGTTCCTGTAAACTCCTGAGCTTTATTTATTTTTTTAAAAAGCTTGTCAAGTTTTCATAGGTTAAAACAATAGGATTTCATGAAAGAGCTTGAGAATCTTTGTAAACACACAAAGAGAAACTATTTATGTGAAGAGGCTACAGGTTCCAAGTCACAGTACCACGTCCAAGTGAGAAGTTAGAACAACTCGCAATACTGCAGCTCTGGAACCAAAACACAGAAGGCATAAGACATGAGGGACAACCTGATAAATCACACGATGCAATTACGTTGAAAAAAATCTTTCTTCGCCGAATTCTTTTATTTTGACCCCAGACTATGAATGAATACAGATACAAGGTTTAAAAGCTCTTGTGCTATAAGGAGGAAAGCAGTACAAGGGAATGGCATGTAAAATGGATGAGCCAACAAGCTCACCTTTCCCTGAGGTCTGGGCTATCTATGGGAACTAATTATATGAAAGAACAGTGTGGTAGTCTGTCTCCTGGGATTCATAGCCTTGTGTAATCCCTTCCCCTCCAGTGTCTCCGACCTGGTGACTCACTCCTAAACAAGTTAAATAAAACAAAAGTTATGGGATGTCACTTTCTAAATTAGGTTACAAAGATTCTCTCAGAGCCCTTTCCCTGGATGCCAGATGCTAGCTGCCTTATGTAGTCCCAGGAGGCAGAGAACTGATGTCTTAGGACCACAGCTAGAGGATCCAAGACATCCCAGCAGCCACCTGGTGAGCAGGGAAGTGAATCCTCAGTCAAGACTTCAGATCAAAGAGTAAACCCTGGTTCAACACCCCGGAGTCAGAGCCACCAAGCTGCATCCAGATTCCTGTCCACAGACACGAGAGATGACAGATGTGCATTATGTTTAACTGCTCAATTTGGGGGTGATTAGTTATAACACAGATAACTAATACAAATGGTGATGTGAAGGCCAAGACGGTTCTGCCTGCTTCTCAGGCTCATAGTACAGAACATTTATCCTGTGCTCCAGCCATGACCATATTTTTTACCATTTCCTAACAGCTCATTGCTGTGATTCATTGACAAGCTTTTGCCTACTCTGTTCCTTGTTCCTGACACACTCTCCTCCACCACCATCCTTCAACTGTTCAATTCCTACAGATTTTTTAACTGCAGTTTAAATGTCAATTCCCTGGGGAAACCGTCTCCCCCCACACATATTTTTTTGGCACTGGGGATTGAACTCAGGGGCACTCTACCACTGAGCCACATTGCCAGCTCTATTTTGAATTTTATTTAGAGACAGGGTCTCACTGAGTTGCTTAGTGTCTCACAGTTGCTGAGGTTGGCTTTGAACTTGCAATCCTCCTGCCTCAGCCTCTGGAGCTGCTGGGATTACAGGTGTGTGCCACCGCACCCAGCTGGGGAAGCCGTTTTTGACCCCCAAGGTCTGGTTTAGTGCCCACTACATCCTGTTGTATTTGTTTAGCAAATTGTCTGTCAATCAACCCCCCATGGGCAGTGCTCTCTAGGATGGTGGGAACCATTCTGTCTTGTTCACTGTGTCCCCTGAAGCATGCACAGAGCCTGGTATATAGCAAATAGTCAATAAATATTTGTCAAACATTCTTGAGAACCAGGAAAAGAGGACTGTAAAGAAAGAAGAAGGACTGGTTGACAGCTGGGGTAATTAGCCCCTAAAAGCAGCAAAGGAAACAGCTTAGTATATGACTGTAGGTAGACCTCATAAGATAGGAGTTGAGGAGATTTAGCTGTCACTAGAGCAGTTAAAACTGCTCTCTATTTGCATAGGGAAGGGGATTGCTTTCCATGGACCCCCAGGAGGGAGAGGAAACTTAGCCAGATTGTCATGGTCAAATGTGAGGGGTTGGAGGGATCTGCCACAGACCATGTAGCTGCTGTCCTTTAGCCTGACTGTGCATCTCCAAGGGCCTCCTCCTGAACCCCTTCAGAGGTTCTGAGCCTGGTAGAAAGAAGACAGGAGTGATATCCAGAGAGATCAAGAAAAAGAAAGAAAATGAAATAGGTAGTCAGAGGAGCTGCTGAAGATGTAGATCTGCTAAGAGATTGCTGGGGATGGGAGGTGGAGAAGAAAGGTGGACCTCTGTTTTCACAGAATTTTCAAATAATTGTAAGAAATGCAAGCTCCCACCAACCACTACTGGAAGTGAAAATGCTGAAGGTGAGCGAGATACCTGTGTCCCGAGAATGTGCCCATGAGACGTGCCTGTTGATGAGAAGGAACAAGTATAGCAAGCATCAGATCAGAGCTGGTGACACCCCATGTCCTTGACACTCAGCCATGCCAGAGTCTGGGTTTCCTTCAGCTGATAGTTTCTACCTTGATGAAATCTTTGTGATCTTGCACATTGTTGTAGATGACATACCTCCATAAGTTACGATCTATAACTTACATGGTTAATATCATATACGTTTTACGTGACTATCATTCATTCGGAGCTGTGTTTGCCTGCTAGGATGTCGCTCCTCACACACTCACACCTTGGATACCTCTTGCTCTCTCCCTGTGATACCCATAAATCCCATAGGTTTCGTCAAAGGAAAACCCACCTGGCTGGAAGGAAGTGGAAAGTAATGAGCCAGGAAGAGGTAAGGAAGAGACATGAGAAAAATGAGACACTTGGAAATCACTGTTATTTATTCTCTTGGTTATAAAGAGAAGTGATCCCCTTTAGTCTCCCCTACCATAGAGGGAAACTGGAAGAGAGATGTCCTAGGAAAGGCTGGGGACCTCAGGCAAGAGCCTCTGATGAGCACAACATTGACCCCACACACACATACACACCATCCAGCCCTGCCCATTACTCCACCTCAATGGGTCTTACACCTGGTAGCACATTGGAATCACCCGTGGAATTTGGGAGTAGAAATGATAGATGTGATCCTTCCCCTGACCAGTGAAATCAGAATATTTGGGGGTGAGCCCCAGATAACAGATATTTTACAATGTGCCATCCTGGGTGGAGAACATTGAGCTGGACCAGTGCTTCTCAAACTTGTATCCCAACAGAATCACTTGATGGGCTTGTTAGAAAAACAGGCTGTTGTTTTCCAAAGCATCTGGTTCAGTAGCTCTGGGAGGGAGCCCAGGTTCCCAGGTAGTGCCGAGGCTCCTAGCCAGAGGGAAACCCACTGAAAATCACTGATGTAGAGAGGCATTTCTACCCCTTCCTCCATACCTCATCCCTGGCCTTGCCTGGTGCCTTTCTTCCTGTTTCAGTGGTCACAGGCTCCTGATCATTGGTTGCTCCAGTCTCACCCTCAACATACCCTCCTGCGCATGACTCTTAACTGCCCTGCTCCCTCTTCCTCTCTGCCGTCAGCCCCCATGGCCAGAGTTCCCACCTGGTTGTGTGGGTTTCTGCAAAAGCAAGGTCACAGCTAAGGTAGACATGAACAGGATGTTCAACCAAGGCCCCCTCTCTCATCACAGTGTTACAACATTCTCACATCTTCCCACAAGTTGGAAGCATTTGGAAAACATGCAAAGTTTTCCCGAGGTCAGAAGATGTTGTCATTTGCTAGGTTTATGACCCTCATCCAGTTTTGTCACCTAACTTAGACTTTAATTCTCTGATCCATGAACTAGGGGGATTGGACCAAATCATTGTCAAGGTTCCTTTAACCTCTGTAAAATAAATAATTTCTCTACGATCCCCAAGAGTGAGCAATTAGCTCACTTCACTGGTATAATTAGAGACTCACCTCAATGGAACAAAATACAGTAATCATGAACAAAGTGAAAACATGCACCCATGGCAACAAAGAAAATTATGGGCTTATTAAAAATAGAAAACGATAATTTTAAAATGTCTGTGCTCATTTCTAAGGCACTTAAAGTAAAAGGGTTTTGGCCGCATAGGTGAGTCAATGCCCCCCACTCCCACCCACCTGTGATTCCCATGAGAACTGCTGTCACCCCCAAAAGACCCTCTTGCCTACACAGCTACCTATTGAAAAGAGGAAAAGACAGATTACAAAAGAAAGCGCACAGTGTGACCTCGCTTTGCGTGCTGATTCGCCCACACAGAGAAAACCTCCTGGCGGAGGTAGACCAGAAGGCTACCTGCAAGACTCTAGAGGGTGAAATGAAGGGAGATCTCAATTACATTTTTACTTTTGTCCACAATGAAAAGCATATTATTACTGCTTCAATAAGAAAAACACAAAAGCCTTTTCAAAACACCTCTTCTTTCCAAACTTCCACTTCCTGAGTGAGTATAATAAGCCTTTCAGGAAGGGACTGTGTCACAGATGCCATCCTATCAGCAGACACCCAGCAATCTCTGATGCTGCAGCCTGGGTTCCCTGGGAATCTGTGCCCAGGTTGTGGTTGCCTGCTCAGTATGGCATCTGTCCACACTGCCCATGGGAGAGTAGAGGGATTATTTTCCTGTTTTCAGGTTTCTGTGTATATGGAGACTTTGATTAGGTGTGGGGGAGGGAGACTTTTTCCAGCTTTTATTATTACGGCACCCTGTGCCTTGATCCTGCACTCAACTATGTGACTTTCTTTGGCCAGTGGAATTGCTAGCCGACATGATATGAACAAAGGTGTGTAAAAGTGTTCAGGGGCCTGTGCTCTTGCAGTTTGCCATGTCCATGAAAAATGGATGCCACTCCAAACCTGCTGGACCCAGGAGGAGGGTGAGAGGGTAGAGCAGGGCTGCCAGCTGCACTGCACCTGGGGACACACAAGCACACGCAGGGATCAGAGGAGCAGCCCCTGCTGACACAGATGCACAAATCATGATAATAATAAGTGACTGATATTTTAAGCCTCTGAATGTTGGGATGGTTTGTGATGTAGCAATGACTAACTGATAGGAAGTTTTCATTTTGTATGTTTTATAGAGGAGAAACTGAGACTTAGTTCTGACAAATTGATAGCCAATCTCTGTTGCCCACTTCCTTTTCAACAGGCACTTTTCTAAGCATAAAGTTTATGTTATCATATTAAGTGCCCCCCTCCAGTGTCATCTGTGAAATTGGTCCCATTATTATTATTGTTGCCATATTACAGCAAGTAACTTGCCCGAGTTCATGCAATTAGTCTGTGGTGAGTCTGGCATTGAAGCCAGGCTCTTCTTATTGTAAATTCTATTCATCATGATGCTTCTGCTAAAGTAACTGGAATGAGATGCATGTGACATGGATAGAAGGACAAGTTGAAGACCCTGAGCCCATGTAGCTTATAGCCTAGATGGAAAGATAAAGTGCACACACCCAAAATGTGTAAGGTCATCTCATGGTCAGTCAGCACCAGAGGTTTTCAAGGACCTCTCTCCAGCTTAGACCTTTCCTCTGAGTTCCAAACATGGTCATCTGGGGCCTTGGAAGGTAGCTCAGGTGTAGAGTGCATGCTTAGCATGTGTGAGGCCCTGGGTTCAATCCCCAGCACCCCACAAAAAAAGTTTAATTAAAACATGGTCATCTACAACTTCCTGCTCACGTCTCTCTTTCCCACGCTGATTCATCCTCTGTCCAACAGCTATCATATAGACATCTATCTTTTAAAACTCAAAAATCTCATCATATCGAACCTTGAGGACATTGTGCTAAGTGAAATAAATCAATCACAAAAAGACAGATATAAGTGCCAGATATAAGAGCCACTTATATGAGGCACTTAGAATAGTCAAAGTCCTAGACACAGGAAGACTGGTTGCCAGGGGCTGAGTTGGAAGCAGGGCATGATGGGAAATTCGTGTCTAATGGGTACAGAATTTCACTGGAGAAGGATGGTTGCACATTATGAATGCACTTAATCCATTGAACTTACCAGTTATCGAGATGGTAAACCTTGTTATGTGTAACTTACCACAATATTAAATTGGAGGAGTAAAATTGAATTATATGAGTTCCTAGCTTAACACCCTTCAGCAACTTCCATTGCTTTAACAACAGAGCCCCAAACCTTAAGCACCACTTACGTGGCTCTTTGCACTCGGTCCCACGTTCACCTCTTTAGTCTCATTTAAGCTAACACTCCCTCTTGCTCCCTGATCATCTCCAGCTTCATCACTGTGACCCCATGTGCCTCAGAGCCTTTGCAAATACTGTATCTGCTTCCTGAAATGTGCTTTCCATCTCTCTCCCATCTCTACTGGCATAACTGCCATGTCTTCCTCAAAGAAGCACTCTGATACCTCCAGCTAGAATATGATTTCCTGCCATCCTTTCCCAAAGCACTCAGTTCTTGCTGTCCCTGATTTCATTATATACTCGTGTGCTTATGTGAATATATCGGTCTTACCTCCTACATTCTAAGCTCCAGAAGATCCCAGAGAGCATCTATATCATTCTCCTTGGCAGCTACAGTATCTGTCACAGGGCTTCATTCAAGGTGATGCATTCACGGAGGAGACAGAGTAGAGCAGATGCTGTTGGTTTCTGACCCCACCCCCTCAGCCTTCTGTATGCTCAAGGCTTCCTAAGGCAGACACCAGGGGTTCTTCACCTGAGCCTGTCTCTGGTGTGGGGAAGAAAGAGTTGCTGATGCTCCCAAAAATAGCTTCTGCTACTCCTGCCTGCTGGGTAGAATGCTTCTGAGGAATGGTCTATGTAGCCTCGCCACTGGCACCAAGCCAGATCCCCTCAGGGCTAGTGTCACTCACCTACACCAGTTTCCTTCCCTTCTTATCTCTCTTCTCTCTCCCTGGTCAGAGCTTTCTGGTACCACCTCTCAAATAAACCCAACTTAAAAGAGCAGCACACCAAGTGGAAGTCACAGAGGGGAGAGCACTACCTACAGGTGGGAAAGATCTGGTTTCAGGCATATCTATAAGGCTAATTGGGTTTTGAAATCCTGGAATTGGGGGACATGGAGGGAGCCCTAGGTGCAACGCTTCAAAGAAGTGTGGGAAAATGAGCAGCTCGTGTTGAATTTCCTTCCCTGTCCCAGGGAAGGAATGACTTTTACTGCTCTAACAAGCCGTCTTTGGTCCGATAAGAATTCTCCTCCCTCATCTTCGGGAACAATTTTCCTTTACTGAACTGGTGAATCTTAATGCACGGGTGAGATCATTTGCTCTTTAGGTCACATTGGCAAATCAGCCTTATTACTATTTTTTGCTTTTACAAAATGTCTCATTCACAATCCAGGATCAAGTACTTGACAGAAGAACAAAATATAGGACAGAGCAAATTAAAGAGCCCGGTCTCTGCATCCCCCAAAGTCAAGCCAAGGGCTGGCAATTTTCCCTCTGAGCTAAATGGGGCATAGTGATGGCCATCTGATTAGAGTAGGGCAAACAGAGGGTTTCTTCCCCTCCCGCCCCTAGAATTATTAAGAATGTCAGATGATTGCGCCCATCCAGCTTGGCTGTGAACCAAGTAGATTCAATCAGACTTGAAGAATTTTTCAAAAAATAAAAGAAGCAAAGCCAGCGAGCCTTCCACCTTCTCTTTGGTGGATGTAACAACCAGATGTCTTTCCTGAGGTCATGTGGTCTGAAAATGTGCATTGCAAACCCCCCCCCAATAAATCAATAAATGCCCCAAATGATAGAATACAGCAGGAGGGCAATTGTTGAAGAATGGTGTGCTTCATGCAGAAGAGGAGACCTTAGCCTCCCTCTTCATTCGTGGGAGCTTTCCTGAGTAGGCAATGGTGTTCCACGTGGCATCAGATAGAAATCAACTTGGCTGGGACCCCACTAACGAGGTGCCGTCCTAATTGACAGATGCCTCTCGGTTTGCATGTGATGCTCAGCAGACTGCTTAGGTGGTTTGTAAAGAAAATGCAGTCTGCGTGGGAAACTCAACAACTGAGGCTTCACGAGGATCTCCAGGCTTTTCAGGGCACCATCCAAGGAGTGGACGTCGTCCATCTTGCTTAACCTCAGAGGTTTCGCCTGGGCATCACAGGTTCTCCAGTCATGATACCTCTGGACAAGGGACTAGAGAAGACACACAGTGGACACCAAGTCAAGGACTAAACACAGAAGGACAGACTCATTCCTCAGCTTCATGGGGCTGCGATGATGCTGAGTGAAGCTGGTCATTAGAGTAGAACAAAAAAGCATTTGAACAAAATCAAAAGGGGCCAGAGGGGGTGGGGATCCTAAAAATCAACTCTTGTTCCCTTTATTCCCTTTTTTTTTTCTGTCTCCTCCTCTCTCTTCCTTCTCCTTAAGCATCTTGGTTTAGAAAATCCTCTCCAACCTGGAGAGGATCCTCCCTAATTAATAGGCACTGAACACCCGTAATGTGCCAATAACTTCACAGACTTATTTGATGACCGAGGCTCTCCCAGGCAGATGTGCCCTCTAACTTGGAAGAAGGAAGGGAACTGTGTGTGCTGGTATCCCTCCTGGGGAAAGGATGGCAGAGAAATGTGGCTTCTCTAGGATTGGCAGGGGACCCAGATTCTGGGACCACTGTGGCCGCAAATCCTTTGGTAGTTTTTTGGGACACTGTGGTTGTGGGAATTATTCCTAGAAGCCCAGTCCCCTCTGATCCTTCTTTATCCCAACAGAGCTGTTATTTAATATCCCCCGATCACCCCTGTTATGCGTAAGCCAGCCAGCGTGGATTGTGCTGTCTGCAACTAAGGACCCTTTTGATGCAAGACACAAGCTGAGGCCTCGTGGTCCTGGGTGTAGTTGTTATTGGGGTCTCAGAAGTAAGCAGTGGCTGTTCCATATAAGGCAAAGAGAAAGAATTATTGTTTTGGAGAAGCCAAGAGCAGGGGGGAGGAAAGGGAAGAAGGAAGGAAGGGGAAAAGAGAGGAGAGTGGGGAAGGCAGACGGTGCACACAGAGCTTGGAGGGAAGGAAGAGGCAACAGAAAAGCCCCATTCGTGGCTTCAGATCAAGAATGTCTAATGTGGACGCTGTTTGGGTGTGGTGAACAGCACCTCCCAATTCTTGATGTCCGTTTTCTAGCAAAGTCTATTGTTCGGTTCCTTTCACAAATTCTTCTTGTGATGAGGAGTTTTGTTGGAAGCTTGTGAAGGTGCAAAGCTTCTAGCCTAAACTCATTCATTACAGCAGCCCTGGGGATGCAAGTCCACTGAAGTCCCTGGGTGGCCTTGAGAACAGCCAGGACCTGAGACTCTAGGAGGGGGGACGAGTCAGGTAATTTTTCCTGATTCTCAAGGGAGCAAGAAGCTTCCAGGTGACATCTGTGCCATCATGCCTGCAGTGTCATGACACCCATTTTCTGAGCCAACATTCTGAGGCTTAGAAAGTTCACACAGCCACTCGGAGCGTTCACGGTCAGGTCGGATTTCAAACCTGAAGTCCAGTGTTGTTTCCCAACAAGTCTGGCTAAAAAGATAAATTAAAGCATCAGGAGAGAACATGTGAGCAGTGTATGAACAGGGGACACTCCTGGTGCCTGTCAGTCCCAATCTGGGGGTGCCTGGATCTCCTCATGGGCCTTGAAGGGTTGAGCAACCAACCTCTCAGAGCTGGCTTTCCCTCACCTGTGCTGCACTCTCTGCTGTGAGTCTCCAAATCTCCACTCCCCTTCCCTTGGGTTTCAGCGGTAGTGCCTCTCTCGGAGACCAACAGCACACTGTGGCCCCAGTCACATCCCTTTGGTGTGTTCTTCTCCCCCTCCCAAGGCAGCCTGGAGAACTTGAAGGATGAGAAAGAGAAAGAAATTTTCTGTCCTTTCTTTCTCAATTCCCTATCTTTATCAGTTTGACTCAACCCTAGCTGCGGGGCAAACCTTAGTTAAATTGGATCAAGGAAAGGGAGGAAAAAACAGGGAGGAGAGAAATGATTGGCATGCATTTCTAAAATGCCCAGGGTTTAGCTTCAGGTCCTCACCTGATCCAGGGGCTCAGCTAGTCTGTCTCTCTTACTCTCCTTCACTTCCGCCTCCATTTCTTTACTCTGTTTCTTTTATTCTCCATTAAGGAAGGTGCTGCTTAAGATTCAGGTAGATAGGAAAGATGTCCTGAGCAGGTGACAATGCTGTCCCCTGCCTGCTGAGACCTTTGAGCATTCCGTGGGGAGAGGGGAGGAGGCAAGAGGGACCAGTTATGCTTGCTCACGTGAGCCATGTCACAACTCAGTCCTCTTTTTCCAAAAACCTCATGAATTTGGAGAAAGAAAGCATAGTTGCCGACTGACTCAGGCCTCATTCCTCCCCACAGATGGGGCTGTTTCCACAGGAATCTCCAAGACTTCCCTTCCAGGGGTCCTCTCAGGCTCTCAGGCTCTCAGTTAGAAGGAGCAGTGAGTGAAGGGCACCACCAGGGGCCCAGAGAGCTGTTTGCTCTGAGCTACTAGTGCTGTGTCTTTGTGGCTGGCCAGGCAGGGCCCTGGCACACAGGCCCAGGTTTCAGGGTTCACCCTTGACACTGGAGCATCCCTCAGCAATCATGAGATGCCTGGCCTGCCCTCTGCCTTCCTGCGGAGTGGGTGCTTGGGGGACTGCAGGAGACACACTTATGCATCCTTCCCTCCTGTCCTGCTTTGGCTCAGAGAGGGGCCCCTACCTCTGCACTTCAGCTCCCAGTCTCTACCCACCTCCTTCTTAGGAAGAGGCACTGACTGTTCAGTGGATCAGAGCCTGGCATGTGCTGGGACTTAGATTTTGTGACAAATGCATTTCCATGAGTCCTTTCCTGAGCCAGTAACAGGGGGCAGCTTGCAAGTGCATCCACACCTGTGAGAACATATCCCCAGGATACATTCTTAGCAGTGGGATTTTCCCCCCCCCCAACTTTGGTACCAGAAATTTAACTCAGGGGCACTCGACCACTGAGCCGCATCCCCAGCCCTATTTTGTATTTTATTTAGAGACAGGGTCTCACTGAGTTGCTTAGTGCCTTGCTTTTGCTGAGGCTGGTTTTGGACTCGTGATCCTCCTGCCTCAGCCTCCCGAGCCACTGGGATTACAGGCGTGCTCCACAGTGCCTGGCTAGCAGTGGGATTTCTGAGTCAATAGTCAATGCATTGAAATTTTTAAATCTCTGACTTTTCCTCCAAAAAGACTTCCTGGGGGAGAGTGCTAGTAATCTACCCCAAATCCATTCTCCCTTAGTAGTCAAAAGGCTGGGCTTCCCTTGCAGGTAGGGATGGCAGATAAAATATAGGGAAATGTTTTGAGTGAGCTCCTTTGCTTCTAGCCTTTCCTCCACTTCCTTCGTGGATCTCTGTGGTGATGGCAGGAGCTACAACTACTATGTCATAACTTCAAGGATGGAAGCTGTGTACTCTTAGGATGGGAAAGTAAAGAAAAAAACATAAGTCTAGGATCTTAGAGCCATCAAATAGTTCTGGGCTATTTCTTATAAATAACAAAGACATGATTATTCTAACCTATTTCAGGCAGGACTCAGGTGCTAAGAGCCTGAAGCAGTCCCTAACTGATTCACACTGGTTTTTATTCTCACCAGTAGTAAATGAGAGTGTCTTTCCCTATATACCCTCACCAATAGTAGGCATTCCAGTGCACTCTGCATTATTTTATTAGTTCTAATCACTTATACAGGACAGTAGAAAGCTCTTCCTTTCATTGTACACAAATGGAGCAGAATTTTTCACTTCTCTGGTTGTACACGAAGTAGGGTCACACCATTTGTGCAATCATACACATACCTAGGGTAATGATGTCCATCTCATTCCATCATCTTTCCTACCCCCGTGTCCCCTCCCTTTCCCCTGACTTTTGCCCCATCCAAAGTTCCTCCACTCATCCCATGCCCCACCCCCATTATGGATTAGCATCCACTTATCAGAGAAAACATTTGGTCCCTGGTTTTCTGAGATTTGCTTATTATGCTTAGCGTGATGTTCTCCAACTCCATCCATTTACCTGCAAATGCCATGATTTTATTCTCTTTTAATGCTGAGGAATATTCCATTGTGTATATATACCAGAGTTTCTTTATCTATTCATCTATTGACAATTAAATTTCCAGTGGAACTATCCTCCAAGAAATTGAAGATATGGGGGAAGTGAAGACACTGAGTTGGAGAATTCAGAAGTAGCCAAATTCAGGGGGTAGCTGCATCTATTTGACAAAATAAACCCCCAGAGAGATACAAGGAAGTGACCCAAGACAGTCTTGTAGGTGTGGTGTGGCCAGTTCCTGGGGTCCTCAGTTGCGTTGTTCCTCAGATGTGTAGACCAACTGCACCTCTTTTCAATGTGATGTTGATGGCATTTACAAAAACAGGGGTGTCTTCCTTCCCTCTCAAGTTTGGAATAAAATCTTCCACAGGCTGCGTGGGCTGGACAGTTCAAATGTCAGCCATTAACAGGAGCAAAAGGAGCAAAGGGGCCCTGTCGGGGTGAGGAGACAAAAGACTGGGGTGATTGGGAATTAGGCAAATGGTGCACATCTTCCTCCACAGCTTAGCATTTATTAAAGGCACCCAATCAGTTAAGTTTTTTTATAATTATTCTCCCCCCAGGTCACATTTAATTATTTATCCAATGCATTGCACAGCAGAGACCTTGACAAAGCCCTGATTCCATCTTCTGCTCCTGCAGGGCAGTGAGTGCCCACCATGGGAGGGGAAGTGAAGTGTGCCCATGGCCAACCAGCTTCGTAAGCCCAATGACAACAGAACTGCCCATCACACCATCTGCGAACTGGCTGAATAGAACCTTGAATTAAAAACACATGACAGGGAATATTTAAGAAACTTACTTTTTCTCCAATGAAATTGTCCTATTTTAAAAAGTACGTTAAAGCCCTTCCAATCTTCATTCTAGGGCTATATCTGGAGAAACTAGCCCTAGATTGATGGATGCAGGAGGAATCCAGTTCTGCCTTTTCAATCAGTTCAGCTATCCCAGACCTTGCCCTGGCCCCATTTTTCTGATTTGGGCACAGATTCCATTGGGATTATCTGCCTTCTTGATTTTCCATTTGCCTTGAATTTGAGGATTCCTTTGAAAGATCCAAATAGATGCATGGGTTTCAAATTGTATAGGGTTACAGTAGACATTCATTTAACAGACAAGTCCTTTTTTGTCATGATTTTTGAAATAGTTAATATGTACAGGCCCACCCTGAACCAGAACAGTGGAATCAAGCCTAGAAGAAGGTGAGCAGGAAGACAGTCCTCAAAGGGATCCATACACCTGGGGAATGGGGAGGAAACAGGATACAGAGGTGAAAATTGGCAGTGGGAAGATGGAAAGGAAGAGAACATAGACAGGAGAGGCTAGGGTGGAGTCTCAGCCAGCTAGGCTCCACCTGCGCTCCTCCCTTTGCTCTGTATGTGGCCTGGGGCAAGAGATTTAATAACTCTGAGTCTCAGTTTTCTCATCTGTAAACTCAGTATGAAAACTATCTGCTGCATAAGGTTCTGGTAAAGATAAACGGCATCCTTCCTCTATAAAACCAAGCACATAATGGGTACTAAGTAGGTGGTCTCTCTTATTAACATTCTTGTAGGCAGCTTCCAAGAAGGTCACTGTGCTTCTTGTTTTTTTAGAGAGAGAGAGAGAGAGAGAGAGAGAGAGAATTTTAATATTTATTTTTTAGTTATCGGCGGACACAACATCTTTATTCGTATGTGGTGCTGAGGATTGAACCCGGGCCGCACGCATGCCAGGCGAGCGCGCTAACGCTTGAGCCACATCCCCAGCCCCTCACTGTGCTTCTTGACTCTGGGTACTCACAGCCTTGCGCAGTCCCCTCCAACAATGCAGTGCTGGCCTATGTGACCAGCAGAGAACCCCAAAAGTGACCGAATGTGAAGCTCTGAGGCTTCACAAAAGATCTAGCAGCTTCTGCCCTAGTATCTCAGATCACTTGCTTTGGATGAAACAAACTACCTCACCCTGCACACTCCAGCAGCCTCGGGGTACAACTCTTCTAACCTTTTGAGCTCGCTGTCTTTGAAGTTGGTCCTTCAGTCCCAGCCAGACCTTCAGATGACTGTCTCCTCAGCCAACATCTGACTGCAACTTCATGAGCGGCCCTTAGCAGAGACAACTGATTCCCATCCCAAAGAAACTGTTAGATGGGATGAATCAATATTGTTGTTTTATGACACTAAGGTTTGTTGTTCTGCAGCAACGAGTAACTCATCCAGGAGGGTGATATTAATGAATGCTACACAACCATGTTCTAAAACTCAGTGACTTGAAAATAACAGAAATCATTTATTGATAGCAGTTTCCTTAGGTCAGAAAATCAGGTAAGGCACAACAGGACTGGCTTATCTTTGTTTTATGATGTCCTGGGGATCAAGTGACACTTGAAAGCTGGGTCTGGAATCCTCTGAGGGCTCATTCACTTGCATATCTAGTAGTTGATATGGGAGGAAAGCTGAGGGCCTGTTGCACCCATTATTATAGGCTGAATGGCATCCCCCACCAGATTCATATGTGGAAGCCCTAACCCCCAGTACCTCAGAATGTGACTGTATGTGAAGATAAAGTCTTTAAGTAGTAATTAAATTAAAAAGAAGTGGTTAGGTTCGTGTTAGGGGTAAGCCCTGATTCAATCTGACTGGTGGTCTTATAAGGAGACTAGGACCTAAAAGACACCAAGGATGTGCTCAGAGAAAAGACCATGTAGAGACACAATGAGGAGAAGGCAGCAATCTACAAGCCATGGAGAGAGACCTCAGAAGAAATCAACACCTTGATCTTGGACTTCCGGACTCTAGAACTGAGAAAATGAGTTTCTGTTGTCTAAGCCACACAGACTGTGGTATTTTGGTACATAAGCCCTAGCAAACTAACATAGTCAAGCATGTCCTCTGTGTGTGTGTGTGTGTTCCAAAAACAATGAGGAGGGAGGAGAGAATCATCATCAGCTGGCCATGGCTGGCTTTCTTGTAGAGAACCATGAACTCAACATAGGAGCTTTTAAAAACTAAGAACAATTTATATCTAAAAATCACAGAACAATAAATGCTCATTGTGGAGATAAATATACACAGATGAAAATGTAAACACGTGTAATCTCAACACTCCAGGTAATCCATCCTCCACACCTTGCTGACATCCTGCTGAGCTCTTTTCCATAAGCATACTCTTTTATTAAAAGGTACTATATTGAGGCCAGGTGTGGTGGCTCATGCCTGTAATCCTAGCAGCTTGGGAGGCTAAGATAGGAGGATCTTGAGTTCAAAGCCATCCTCAGCAATGACAAGGCACTTAGCAACTCAGTGAAACCCTGTCTCTAAAATAAAAAATAGTGCTGGGGGTATGGCTCAGTGGTTGAGTGCCCCTGAGTTCAATCCCTGGTACCAAAAAAAAAAAAAAAAAAAAAAAAAGGTACAATATTGAATGCTTCATGTTGGTTTTATTACATTTGATGCAATTTGAAATGTCTCACAACATTAAGCAAATATTATTTTACAACATAATTTTAATGATTTCTTAGACTGGCCATAATTTTATATAATCAATTCTATTTGAGGAATCAAACTGTTTCCAAGGGTTTTTTTCCTTCTTTAAATTTTGAAGGAATTATATATTCTTTTTTTTTTTAATAGCTTAAGTATTTTATTTGCAACTAAGCTTGTTAACACTATATAATGAAAATGTACAAAGAATAATGTTGCAGTTTTTGGTTAGATTTAAGTCAGACATTCATTAATAAGGAATCTTCGAATGTGAATATTCCAGAAATTTCTCTAAGCCATCTGATCAGAACAACTGTCTCTGAATATTACCTTACTTTGGAAGGTATTGGCATACATTTGAATTAAACTCAAAAATTTTCAAAATAAGCCATAATTTAAAAAACTATTCTATGTTCAAACTAAAACAATTTTAATAGAACTTTCCTTTCCAGAAACAATAAAGGAAACAAGGCATTTTGTAAAATGTGGTCCTGAACAAGTCACAGTAAAAAATAAATGTATACTTAACTCCACCTCCTCAAAACAGAGGCTACTTTCTGCTCTGCAGCCTTGGAAACAAGGTGAAGAACAGCCTATAAGCAACTTCGGGTAGGGGGTTGCCAAAACAAAGCTCAAGCAGTTGAACATGGACACCTCAGAAGAATTTGGGGGAACCTGACCAAAGAATCTGAATTGTATTTTTAATAACTAATACAAAGGTGAAGTGGTTCCTCCAAAATAGCAGTGCTGCTGGGGCCTGGCCCAGTCCCTTGCTCACCTATACTATGCTCCCGAGCAAACCCCAATGCTTATGCTCCAGGAGAGACTGTTTCCCTTTAGAGGTTCAGTGTCCAGGGAGCTCTTTGATTGTATGAATGAGGTGAGCGGCGACTCCACGGGGTATTTTAAGGCTTGGAGTCAAAGATTTTTTTTTTTCCTAACACGACTAGGTAGAGTCCATGTGTCAATGGCCTGTCTCCAGTTTGTTCTAACTTCTTACCACACATTTGTAGATCTAGGACCGTAGACCTTTGCTATATCATCATAATCACATCTAATGTCCATCCTAACTTATGATTCATATTCTGTGCCTGGAAACAGTCCCTGTATTTAACAATAATACCTACACATAAAACAATCCACTGTTACAACTTATATGGTCACAAAACATTAATGATCTTCTATAGACCAAGCAAATGTTTGTAACCATAATTGTCGTGCATCAAATTCACAGCCAGAATCCCCAAGATCAAAAAAAAATTTGCACAATACAAATAATAACTTAAAATATACATACACACACATACACACACTCTCACACACACTTCTTACAGAACTGTGCTTGGGGAAACTCCATTTGTTGAGTGCCACTGAAGGCATATTTTGCTAAACTGCTGCTCCAGGTATTTTTGTTTGGAAAATCTATCACAGTAGGGCACAGCTGTTTATTGGATGAGCAGAAAAGAAAGATATGCTTGTGGCAACCAGAAAGTTTTAAGGTCTTTCAAGTTGTATAAAATGGACCTGCAGAAACGTTTAAGTGTTCTCAGGATGCAAAGTTTTGGAGCTGAAATGTGATATCAAACCAGTTGCAAAAAGTGTACAGCAGCCATCTCTTGAGGTCAAACCTGGTACCCAGATAATGCAAGAAAGCTTCAGGATACATAGCTTGTTGGTCTTGTCCCATATCGCCGCATAATCTGATCATGTGTGAATTTCACAAAAGATTCATACTGTTCTGCTAGTTTGGTGTTGAGGATTTGCTCATACTCCTCCCGAATTTTATCTTCATAGTCTTTTAAAAGCCTCTCACGTATTATTCCAACTTGTCGAAGGGTAAAGGTGGGCTGGTCCTTCTTCATCCAGGAGGAACCTGGAGAACTAGGTGCTGTGAGTGCTGAGGAGTGAGGCTGGCTTTCTGAAGTACAAGCTTCACTCTGATTGAGAACAACTTCTAAATGTCTCCACCTCTGATAACGACTATATTCTTGCTTTATGTTCTGAAAAATTTGCTCCGGAGTTGGAAGGCGCCGCTCGCTGCCGGGCGGGGCGGGCTGCTGGAGAGTCGGCGGCGGGGTCTGCGTCTGAAGCGGTGGCGGCGGCTCCGCGTCCGGGGGCCTGAGGCCCGGAGTGGGGCCGGGCAGAGGGGCGCAGCGCCGCCGCTTCGGGGAACCGGGGCTTAGCAGCGCCGCCTCGAACTCCATGGGCCGCTTCAGCGTCGCCCCGCACGCCATGCCGCTGAGGGGCCAGGGACCAGGGGCGGACGCGGCGGCTCTTGCGGCCCAAGCTCCGGCTCCTCAGCGGGGCTCGCAAGCCAAGCCGGCTCCAATGGCGCCTCCAGCACCCGGCAGCCAGGAATTATATATTCATAAGAAGTCTCAAAAATAGTATAGAGAGGCTTCATAGAACCTCTGTCTAGTTTCCCCCAGTGATTCCATCTTACATAAGTTTTGTACATTACCAAATTCAGAAATTTGATGCTTGTATTAAGTTTGTCTAGTTATATGTAATTTTATTACATGTGTAGATTTGTGTAACCAGCACCATAATCAAGATATAAAACAACTCTATCACCACAAAAATGTCCCTCCTGCTACCCCCTACATTATCACATCTACTACTTACACCCCCCAAACCCTGACAACCACTGATATTTTCTCCATCCCTCTACTCTTAAGAATGCTACATAAATGGAACCATACATTATATAACCTTTTGAGAATGACTTTTTTTTTTCACCTAGCACAGTGCTTAATTGTTCTATGTCTCAATTGTTTTTGTTATCTTTTTATTGCTGAGTGATATTCTGTGGTATAGATGTAACAGTTTGTCTTTTCAGTCACCGACAGAAGCACAGCTTATTTATTATTGGGAAGTTGTAAATAAGGAAGTCATGAACAAATCGCATACCAGATTTTTGTGTGAACACAAGTTTCCATTTATCTGGGATAAATTCCCAGGGATATGAATCATATAAGCGTATGTTTGTTTTTTCTTTTTTCGATGGGAGGGGGCAGAGAAGCAGGGATTAAACACAGGGAACACTTAACCACTGAGCCACATCTCTAACCCTTTTTATTCTGAGACAGGGTCTTGCTAACTTGCTCAGGGCCTTGCTAAATTAAATTGTGAGGCTGGCCTCAAACTTGCAACCCTTCTGGCTCAGCCTCCCAAACCACTGCACTCAGCTCATTTTAAAAAAAGAAATTACCAAACAATTCCCACCAGCAATGTATGAGAGCCCACACTCACCAGCATTTGGAATTGGCATCATTTTTTTTTAAAGTGTAGCTGTTCTAATAGATGTATGATGATATTCCACTGTGGTCTTAATTTGTACTTCCTTAATGGATAGTGATGAACATCTTCACATGTGCTTTTTTTGCCATCTGGATATCCACTTTGGTAAAATATCTATTCATTTCTTTTGCCTATTTAAAAATTTATGGCCCAGGATACAGTTTATCTTTACACACACACACACACACACACACACACACCCCAAGATACTTTAAAATTATGTGTATTCTGTTGTTCAGAGAAATATTTTGTAAATATCTGTTAGACCAAGTTGGGCTTTTCTATATTCTTGCTGACCTGTCTAGTTGTTCTTTCAATTGTTGAGAGAAGGATGTTGAAGTTTCCAATTATAATTGCAGATTTGTATATTTGTACCTTTAGTTCTACTAGTATTTGATTCATTTACTTTAAAGGTCAGTTGTTAGATACATTGGCATATTGGTTTATGATGTTTTCTTGACCTTTTTAATCAATTGTCTCTCTTTTTTCCCTAGTAATTTTTATAATTATCTCTTTTTTATCCCTAGTAATTTTCCTTGCTCTTGATTCCACTCTATCTGTAATTAGTCTTTTGATTTATTATCATTATAAACAACACTGTTCTGTCTTTGCAGTCATCCACAATTATTATAATTTCTTGGTTAGAGGCTTTTGACTACTTGTTTTTAAAAGCTTCGGACTATTGAAAAATTGCCCTGAATAAATTTACTGCCTCAACACTTGGACATTATCATCTGAAGATATAAATTACAATTATAAAGTTATAATTATAAATTAACAATTATAAATTAATGACAGGTTTTCCTAACTTGATGTTAGAAAATACAGAAATAACTTTGTGGAGTTGGAGGTCCTGGTTAGTGGATCTCTAAATGACTTAAATTCATAAATCAAACATAGAGACATATGCATATTCTGAGAGCAGCAAATGCCAGTTGCAACATCCATAAGAACTGGGAGCAGTTGCCCTTAGGAGCTGGACGGCCCCGGGTGGGATAGGATGGGGTGGATGATTGGAACACTTGGAAAGGAATGGCGTTTTTGTATTCAAGTTCCCTGTAGCACATTTTTAAAAATTATGTCAAGGTATTAGTCATTTTGCCTTTACAAGTGACATTTGGTTATTGTTGTAATTTTCACTTAAATTTATTATCAACTTCTATAATCCTGTATGCCTAACGCCAAGTGTAAGCTTGGGGCATTGACTAACTCCCAAGACTGTATAGGCTGACAGGTCGGGTTGTCCTCCCAGCAAACTACAACTCCCAGGACTCCACGAGCCTAGGGGTGGTCCCGGCCGAGGCCTGGACAGAGGAGTCCGCGCCTGCGCACGCGTACAGGCTCCCGCGCTGGGCTGGCCAGCCGGGCAGGCGCACGCCGGTACCTGTGAGCCTGCAGCTGGCGGCTGACGGGACCGGGTGGACGATCCTCGTTCACTGCCTGGGCCGCCCCGAGTTGGATGGGCGGCGGCGGCGGCGTGGGAAAGCCAGTGCAGCAGAGGGGCCGCCCGGACGCGCAGCCCGGGCTTCAGGTGAGGCGCACGGTCGGGGCGGGCGCGGACTCCGCGACCCGGCTGAGGTTTGGAGTGGAGGGTTCGGCCCCACGACCTCCTGAGGAAGGGACTCGCGGGGTGCCTGGCCCTGGAGTGAAGGCGAAGCGTTAGACGCCTTCAGGAGCCCGCGAGTTTGCAGAACGGAGAAGTGACGTGTGCGGACTGGAGGAGGCGCGGGCGGTGGGCGGGGCGGGGGAGGGTCCTCCGGGGCCCGGGGGCCGTGGGTCGGGCAGGGACTGTCCTGCCTAAGCCCTTAGCTCGTGGCGGGCCCTGGAAGCCGGTCCTCACGCCCTTTTCCTTTGGGAAGGATGGTGCGCATTTAATGCGGGTGGCGCGGAGCCAGGCGAGGTGCCTGGAGCGGCCCTGGGCCGCCGGAGCTGCCTTTAAAGGCAATACCTGGGCAGGCCTGCAGCTGACCCCGAGTCCCTTGGGCTCAATAGGACACCAACCGAGAAATCAGTGGTAAGAGCCTGCTGTGGCCTGACTGACAGTGCCAGTGTAGCCATGATGGAGGCACCCCAGTGGGCTCATGTGTAGAAACCCGTCTCCTGGTCACTGACCAGACTTCATTGCTATTAAAGTATGGGACCCTCATCCGGAGCCCTGCAGCAGGTGGTGAGCAACCAGTGTCCACTTACTTTATGCCAGCCAGCTCTCAGAGCTTACTCTTAGGAGAAATGGCCCCGCATGGGAAAAGAGGACTTAAGCTTTATGGAGTGAGCTTGATTAGAGTTCAGTAGCTAAGAGCACAGACAGACCAGGGTTCGTTCACCAAATGTTTATGGTTACATGTGCTGAACATTAAAAAGTTGGCTCATTTACTAGCTGTGTGCCCTTTACCAACTCATTTATCCTGTCTGATCCTGTTTTTTTTTTTTTTTTTTTTTCCTCTGTAAAATTGGGATGGAATACCTTCATCACAAGGTTGCTGTGAGGATTAAATGAATCCTCAAGCAAGTTTTCAGCCCTGGATCTGGAATAGTGTGAGTGCACAGCCAATGTCAGCAGCCATGTTTGCTAACGATAGAGTGTTAGAGGTGAGATTGGGACCCAGGTATGTTTTTACTGGAACTAGTTGCCATGGATCTTGGAAGTTTTCCAATTCATCTTTTCACATTACAGATGAGGGCTCTGAATCCCAGGTGGTGGCAGAGTCAGGAAAGAACTTAAGTTCCCTCCCTGCATCCTTAGAGAGGCTAGCATGTCAGAGCTTGAGTGTTGAGTCCCTGTGGGAGGAGAAGAGGGAAGAGTGGAGATCCTCAGCAGAGAAAAGGAAGAGTACTTGTTACTGGGTCATGGTGGCCATATGAGCATCCTGATAATCTCAGTGTGTTGGGATATCAGGGCAGCTTCGTGTGTTTCTAACTGGCCTTCTGCTTGGCAAGTGCTTGCTTTGAGCCTTGCTTCAGAAAATAGCAGTAATAGGCTGGGTGCAGTGACTCACATCTGTAATCCCAGCAACTCAGAAGGCTGAGGCAGGAGGATCACAGACAAGTTCAAGGCTAGTGTCTGCAACTTAGTGAGACCCTGTCTCCAAATAAAATTTTAAAAGGGACTGGAGGTATATTCTACTGAATGTTAAGCTCACCAGAAAATTAAATTACAAAATGCCTCATTCCCCAAGAGGCCTCATCTATCTCAGCTTGCTTGTCAGAGGGTATACTCTCCTCCAGGATCTGCTGATCATATAATTCCCAGGGTTTTTCAAATTGGATGACATAATGTTGTGAAAGGAAGAATCCAGAGATATCATCCTGGGCTTTGGAAGCAGACTTGGATTCAAATCCCAAGCCCCCCCCCCCCTTAATAGGAACATCCTTCCTTGAGTGTGAAATGGAATTAATAACACCTCCTTTAGGTGGTGTGTAGTAGGGGGTCATTGAGATCTTCCATGTAAAGCGCTTAGCTTGGCATAGAGTAAGAGCCAGTAAATAGGAATTGTTATATTACTATTATTGTTAATATGATGAGAATAATTGTCAGGTACTGTGCTTTGCTTGTGTTGTCTCTTTGAATTCACAAAGCCAGAACCTCCTTGTGAAGTGAGTATAATTGGGTCTGTTTTCCAGAGCAGGAAGTGGAGGCCTTGGAGGGTTTGAGGTTTGGCCTGTCACGTAGCTAAGTGACAGGTGAGGAACTCAGAAGCTGGCATCTCCAGTCCCAGAACTGGTACCATTTAATCCTTCTGTTCCTCTGCCTGTGTTTTTTGCCATTCTTGAAGCCAATCTGATCCGGGGCAGCCTCCAGTGCTGCAGCAGGGGTCTCCTGGCACCACTTGCAGAGCCCTGCAGCCTGGCTGCTCCTGTGTTTCCTCCTGCTGATGGATGAGTGGCGACAGCCAAGGAGGGCATCCCCTCGGTGAGTTCAGGAGGAGGGGTTAGGAGGAGGCAAACCCTGTGGCCTCTCATCACAGAGACACAGGGTGGGTGTGGCTGCAGTCTGGCTGGGACCTGGAAGGCTTGGTTATGAGAAGAATACCCTTGTTTTGCTCCTGGGACATGTCAGAGCTGCATGGTTTGTCTCTGGGCTGATCTCTGTTTTGAGAAGAAGGCAGCTCTTGAGCATTGGGTATGAAAGAAGGACTCAAGAGCCAGCTGGCCATCATTTTCATTCTCGCTGCCTGTAAGACCTCACACTACCTCTCAAAACCTCTTTGGTGAAATAAAAGAGTTGGAGAAAATCATTTCTAAGGGCTCTTTTAGGTCTAAAAAGCGGTGGTTTTGTAATTGTATATTGATGCTGTAACCATCTCAGCACAGCACCAGGGCACAGCAGCTGGGACAATTATCACCCCGGTGTGTTGCCTAGACTCTCCTTGGGGTGAGAGAATGGCCACAGCTCCTTAAGCCACCTGCCACAGCCTGGTACTCTCGCTGCCTGGCTGGATGGGGAGTAATTACAGCAAGAAGCCTTGGGTTGCTAAGCTACCATCTATGGCCTGTGGATCTGTGTTTCCAGAGCCATCCACACCTACTCTGCCCTTAAGTAATAAAAGCTTACTGCTCTGAGGTCTGTCCTGCTTCTCGGCCACTGATTGTTCCTTCAAGTCCGAAGGACAGATTAACACACTTCTGAAGAACAAGGCGAAGATGCCTAAAGTCAGAGGCAGGTCCTAATCCTGGTGCCTCTGAGACCTTAAGCAAGTACTTAACCCTACTAAGCCTCAGTTTTCTATTATCAAAAGAAAATAGAGGGCTGGTGAGATAGTTCAGTGATAAAGCTCTTGGCTAGAATGTGCAAGATCCTGGGTTTGGTCCCCAGCACCCTCCAAAATAAATAAATTAACTAATTTAAAATTTAAAAAGAGAAAAAGAAAGTGGGGGAGAAATATTTGTACCTGCATTGGAAGGCTTTTGTGAGGCTTAAATGAAATAGGGCATGAAGAGGGCCTAGGATAGTGTCTCAAACATACTAGATGCTCAATAAAATTAAATAGTGGTAGAATTGATATTCCTCCCTGCCACAGAGGCCAGCAGTTTCTTTTCCTTAGCTCTCCTAGACAGGGAACAAGCTTTCCATTTTTTTCTGGCTTCCCATATCTTCACTGGTGCCTAGCCAGTGCCCAGCATCTAAAAGTCAGATTTTTCACTCTGCCACTTGGGACTGTTGGTACAGTCTTATGCTGTTTTGGTCTTTTTTTTTTTTTTTTTTTTTTTTGCTTCTGTGACTGAAGGATCTGACCAGAACAACTGTAAGGAAGAAAAGTTTGAGGGCTCATGGTTTCAGAGGTCTTAGTACATAGAAGGCCAGTTTCATTCCTCGGGGCTCGAGGTGAGGCTGAACATCATGGCAGGAGAAGGTGGCAGGGGGAAGCAGCTCACATCAGGAAACAGAGAAACTCTACTCTCCAGATACAAATATATACCCAAAGCTATGCCCCAGTCCTTACCCTACCACTTCAGTTAATCCCATCAGGGATTAACTCAGGTTAAGGATAAGGCTGTAACCCAATCATTTCTCCTCCAAAATTTTCTTGCATTGTCTCTCATGTAAGCTTTTGGAGGACATTTCCTATCCAAACCATAACATATGCCAAGAGTTTGTTTCTTTTCTCCATCTTGCAAAACATAAAAGAGGTCCCTTCCTCTATTGAACACAATAAGAATTACCTGGAAGTTTTATTAAAATGTTCCTGGGACCTACTCTCAGAGAGACTCTGATTCAGTAGGTCCATATTTCTAATATCCCGGGTCATGCAGATACTGCCAGTCTTGTTTAGGAGGATCCCATGACCAGCACTTCTCTCCCCTGTGCAGAAGCCCTGGCAGTTTGATCTTGTTTTGCTGGGCCATTTCCAAGCAGGGGATCACTGGCCCTGCCCTGCTCTGCTCAAACAGCCCTAACCTTGGAGTTGTGCTGCCTGCCCATGGCTTCTCTCTGTAGTCGCTGGAGCAGCCCTCATGGCTATGCTGGAGCAGGGCAGGGTATGGGAGTTAGTGAACCTGCATTCCATGCTTATGCTTAGATGCCCGTATCACATGTGTCACCCTCAAGCACATGCAAGTCCTCACAGATAGAAAGGGTTGTACCCCATCCCTTTGGAGCAGCCTCACTCTTGTCACCCAGCCCCCCTCAGAGGCTTGAAGAATGCTGTGGGTCTAGAGGCTTCCTTTCTCCAGGGAATCTTCCCTCCTCCTCTGAACAGTCTATATAGTGCAGGTTTCTTGATCTTTCCTCATCCTGGCTGCCCCAAGGTGAGTCTCTCAGAAAGAGCCACATAGAGCAGGTTGTCTGAATGGTTAAGTGGGTAGGCTGATTCCTGACAAAAATGCATACTCTGAACTCAATCATAAGGAAACATCAAGGCAAACCCAAATTGAGGAACATACTAGAAAATAACCATCTTTGACTTAAAAATTGCCAAGGTCATAAAAGTCACAGAAAGACTGAGACACCTGCCCCAGATTAGAGGGGACCAGAAAGACATTGTGGATGTCATGCTTCGTCCTTGATTGGATTCTGTACCACAAAATAGAGACCACAGATTAATAATAGTATGACAATATTAATTTCCTGAATATTCTTGTTCTTTAGAAGTGCTCAGAGTGTTAAGGGCTAAAGAGGCAAGATGTCTCCAACTTATTTTTTAATGGTTCAGAGAGTTTGTAGAGAGAGACTACTAGAACAGTGTGTCAAATTAGCAGTTGGTGAATGTGGGTAAGAGTGTGGGAGGTTTTTTTTTTGGCACTGTACGTGCAACTTTTTGGTATGTTTGAAATTCTTTCCAAATGGAAAGGAAGAAAAGATTGCAGACACTCTAGCCAGCCTGCTTGGGTTCTTGTGTAAACTAGAGCAGCTTTCTGACCTCTCTGAGCCTTGGTTTTACCAACCATACAGTAAAGATTGTCATTGTAAAACACAGAACCCTGCTTCTCGAGCCTGGCCAGTGGATACTAGCCACTAGCTATGATTGTATCATCATTGTTAGGAAAGGGAGGAGTCAAGGGTGACACCATGGTGATGAGACCAACGGAAATCCCAAACTGAGGCCTGTCACCTCCCTCCACTCAACAATGCTGGGCTCCAGGCTCCCTAGTCATCTGGCAGGGACTATTGGTCATCTGGCCACAACAAAGCTTTATCCTACAGGGGGCTTCAAGTGATCAGGTGAGCCCATCAGGCTCCATTGGAGAAACTCAGGTCTCCAGGCAGCTTCATCTCTTGCTGTCCATGGTCCTGCCCAGGCCTGTCTCCCAGCCTGGGCTCCCAGGTTCTACCTGTCTGCTCATTGAACTGCACATGGCTTTGGGCCTGGCTGTCACTATCTAGGGTGGAGAAGGAACCCCATGGCATGGAGGCCTCATGACTTACTGGGCAGATAGGAGAACTAGGCACAGCAGTGACCACAAAGGACAGATTTATATAGTCATTTCCAACCAGACACCTTCAAAACATTGCTCAAAGCTCATGCACCCTCTCTCCAGGTAGCCTCTCTGGACAGTTTTGTGCTAGAACTCTGTATTATGTACTTCTTTAAATTTCTTTGTGGCTGCCTTATGCCTTCTTATAGAGGGTGTCTTCTTCAGTTCTCCCTCTTGCACAAGGCCCTTGCATTCTGTGTGCATAGGGTTAGGGTCTGAGCTTTCCCTGTACGAAATTGTTTTCTGTTTTGTGTTGTTTTAACTTGTAGTTTTGCTTTGAAGACTTGGCACAATGGGTTCTATGACACCTAGGTGAACCCCATGATAGGCTGTCTTCTTTCTCTTCCCATCTACGTCTCTTTGTGTGACCTATAGTGCTGCCCTGTGACTCCAGAGAGGACAATACAGACAGATTTAGCTTCCAGTTGACCCACATGTGTCAAGTAAAAGCTAGATGATATGACAGACTGTGTGGTGAGCAGAAGTTTGCATCATTCCAAAGTGGAACACTGGTGAGAGGGACAAAGGCCACATCAGGGAGGCTGGGCTCACCTCCAGCTCAGCAGAGCCTCCTGCCTCCTGCGCAAGCCTGGGCTTATCCTCAGGAAGACTGACATCACCCTTCAGCAGAGTCATGGGCCTGAATTCCACTAGGGCTTTCCCCTTGAAAGGCATTCCAAACCCATTCTGTCTCCAGCTTGGAGTTTGCTTTGCTCTTTAATCTAAAGCAAGGAGGGCTGGAGATGTAGCTCAGTGGTAGAGTACTTGCCTAGCATGTGTGAGGCCCTGGGTTCTATCCCTAGCACTGAAGAAAAACAACTAAGTAAACTAAAGCAAGGAGGTATTATCCTTGTTAAGGTTTACAGGTACCACTCAGAAGCTGTCGACATTTTGCCAAAGGATAAATACATTTGCTAAAAAATCTGATCTCTGGTACATGTGCAAGTTTATCAACAGCATCCGATTAATGTTTAATTGTGGTACACGTGTTGTTACTACATCTTCCATGTATGCAGTTTATTTGAGGGCTCATGGTTTCAGTTCATGGTTTTCAGTTGGTTACCCAACTTCTGGTAACAGAATGAGGGGAAGGTGTGAGAGACCATCCTAAGGGCAGACCCAAATTAGTGAAAGTCATTGGCTCCTTATGAACTCAGCGTATGAGACACATCCATGCAGAACCCAAAGCTTCCGTAGTTTAGTACTTGTATATTCAGGCTGCATTTAGGATAAAATCACTTTGCAGTGACAAAATAAGATTCTGTCATTTTCAATTATAAGCCCTTTAAAGTCTAATTGCTATAATATTAATAAAACCATGCCAGTTCCCCGTCTGGACTGGACCTGCTGGGTTGTCTGCAAGCCTGGGTCTGACAGGTGCTGGCAGAACCCATTCTCTCGCCTTAGTCCCTGTGCCTGCATGAGTGACCAGTGAACAGCTGTTCCTGTCAGACAAGCAGCTGGGGACCAGGTGCAGGATGCAGGGCCAGCAGGAGGGGGTTTGCCTTAGACTAGCGCTCACAGACAACACACCTGTTTTTACCAGCAGCAGTGAGGCCTGCAGCCCAGTCCTTGGGCCTGAAGGTGGTCTCCACTCCATTTGTATACTTGTTGGAAGTTACAGATTAGGATATTTCACATTTTAAATGGATTTCTGGCTTCTCTGGGAAAATCTGGACAGTATTATTATAGACTAAAATATGATACCCCCATAAAAATTCATATGTTGAACCCCTAAGCCCAAGTTATTGTATTTGGACGTGAGCCCTTTAAGGAGGTCATAAGGCCAGAGCCCCAGTGTGGTTGAACTGGTGTCCTTAGAAGAAAGAGGGAAAGGCTCCAGAGAGATCTCTTTTCCATGCACACACACACAAGGGGTGATGTGAAGTCATAGCAGAACAGCTTAGGTATCCACAGAACAAGGAGGAAAAGCCTTACCAGAAAGCAACCCTTCCAGCACCTTGATCTTAGACTTCCAGCCTCCAGCACTATGAGAGAATAAACTGTTGTTATTTAAGCCACCCAACCTGTGGTGTTTCATTATGGCCACCCAAGCCCACTGATACAAGTAGGTCCCACCAGGCTGCTTTCCTACCAGGCCTGCATCAACCTGCTCTTTAACCTAGGTGCCCAGTCTCAAGGTCACATGACCACTCAGCTTTTCTTTCCCTGTTGGCTCCTGACCCTAGTGAGAAGCATGAGTTTACAACCCCTCTTCTAGCCAGGGATTCCAGGGGCTTTTACCCTGGATCAAAAGTTGAGGCCCATGTGGGCTTTTCTGTGCCTGGGTCTGGCCAGAGCACTCCAGAAGTGGACTCTGCACCCAGTGCTGGTTGACCAGCCTCAGCTGGTGAGCCCCTGCAGGCAAGCAGCCCCACCCCACTGTCCAGCTTGCATTGTGTCTGACAGATGTGGCAGCATTATTGGCACTGTGCTGCAGCACGTCTTAGGACAGATGGGTCCTAGAAAGGAGGATTCACTTAGTCTAGGGGAATCTGATAATATTCAGCTGCTCTGGGAGCTGAGTACAGTGGGTTATGGGGTAGGGGTGAGTTGGCAGTATCCTCTTTCTGCCTCAGTTTCTAAGCAGCTTTTTAAAGCATGATTTTAAGATCTTGTTTATTTCTTGTGTTTTTTCCCCCAAGAGAAAGGAAAACAATCCTTGCTGTGTTATGCTGTATCCTGGCTAAGCCACTAAGCTCTTTGTTCCTCATGCCACTTGGATCCTAAATCTGGTGCCTGAGGTGGAGGAGGCTGGGAATGGTAAGAATGGTGACCATTAGAGTACCCTGCACTGCTTTTACCATGGAGCATTGAGAAGATGAGGTCCCAAGTGGTGCCTGGGCTGTCAAGTTTTGCACAATACTTAGGATCCATATCCAAATCCTGATTTCAGTCCATACAGACTAAGGAATCTGGACAAGTTTATTTAGCTTCTCCCAGCCTCTGTCAAATGGGGTAATAGAAATAGTGTCTGTCTTTTAATATTGTTTTGAGGATTAAATGAGGAAATGAATATATTGTTTTTAGTATACTGTCTGGGACATAATATATTAGAGGTGGTGGTTCTGATTACTTTATGTTGCAAACTGCTCAGGCTGGGAGGAGTTTTTTCTGCACCATCTTAACAGGAAAAGGTCAAGAAGTCATTGAGAGACTGAGCAAACCTGGAAGTCTATAATAGTGTGCCCTCATCCACAAAGCAATTGGGGGTCCAGTCCCTTTAGGAATTGATTTGAAGCTATATGGCTGGTTTGGTTCTTATTTTCCTTTTATTATTAATTTTAGAAACACTAATGGCAAAACAATTTTGGCAGTTAATGAGTGCTGAGACCTGCGTTAGAGTCTTTCCATTCCTTAACCTCATTTAGTCCTTGGAACACCCTAAGGAGGTGATTATTCCCATTGTACAGATGAGGAAGTGAAGGAACCAGCCCAGATCATAAGGCCACTTTACCCCTGAGTCTGAAGGCAGGCAGCTGTGTGTAAGGTCTGTGGCCAGGGAAGAACCCCCTGCCTGCCACCTTTGGGGGTAGAACTTGAATCTGCATGTAGCCTTCTGTGTGCCCTGGTGCCTGCTCTTAGCCCAGACCAAAGTGCACTGAGGTGTTGGAGATCTGCTGGGTTTTCCAGCTGCCTAAGCAGACTGTCTATACCCACCTGACGGTGGTCCTCCTCAAGGGAGCATTATGGAAGCACTGTGGTACATCGAAGCAGGGGAGGGGTCATCAGATGAGGAGTTGGGCTGGCCCCACTGAAGACGGAACACCATAACCTGCGTGATAGAGGGCTCTCCTGATGTCTGTGGCCCACCTTGGCCCCAGCAGCTCAGGTGCTCTCTTCATTACTGCTCCACAGCACGTATTCCTTTCCTGTCTGACAGCTGGGTCATATCAGGTGTTAACAGTGGCCTTGCATCTCCTCTGTCACAGTGAGAACCTTGAGGACAGGGATGTCATTGTTCGTTTTCGTATCTTTGGCACATACTCTAATTTAGGCCAGTACAGAACCTCATTCCTCCATTCTGTTCTTGTCTTCCTAAGTTTCTGGGCTCAGTTTCGCAGAAAAATATATACTGTTTACTCTGCTCCCTTAGCTTCTCATCAGTGGGAATCGGGATGGCTTGCCCTGGCCCTCACACTGTGCTGCCCGTTGGGGTAGGTACAGCCATGCTGGCTGACATCATTCTGCTTGGCTGGTAGCTGTGCCATGCTGGTTATTAAATAAGTTCAGAGTCATGCATATCCACACTGACTGATGCCTGTTGTCAGGACGATGAAGGTAGCAATCTAAAAACCTTTGCCATGTGAGACTCATGGGCACGGCTTTCCACCACGTGCCACAGATCCAGGCCCCAGCAGATGTTTTCAGAAGAGATTTCTTTTGGGGACCTCTTCAGAGCTTGGCTCCTTGCTGGAAGATGGAAGATGGGAACTCAGGCACATGCCTGTTTGGTGTCCTGATATCCCTAAAGGGAATTTGTGCTCTGACTCAGCCATAGGCATCGAGTCCTTCCCCTGCTCCTTACCTCTCCTGGAAGGAGGTGCCACTGCAATAGACCAGGCTTTGTCTGGAACAAAGTAACACAGCAGGAAACATGAGACAAGGGAGGTCTGGCTGTGATTTTCAGACTCCTACCCTCCTAGGTCCCCCATCAGGGGTGGGAGAGGTTTTCTGAAAACAACACAGTTGAAGCCGTTGATGTATCTCCCAAGTCCAGTGGGGGAGATCTTTGCCATGTAACGAGTCTATTTCCAAAGAAGACAGTTTTACATTCTTACCCCCAAGCAGAGAAGGTACCACTGAGGCCATTTCTAGTGAAGAATGGAATCCATATTTGACTTTATTTAAGTATCTATTAAGTATTTCAGGAATAGAATCAAGATTTGCGTTTGTCCTTTTGAGCATCTCTTCACCCCCAGCCAGGCTTGCTTTGAAATAGCCTCCAACGTGAGACGTCATTGGGAAAGGCAGCAGGGACCCCTGACCTCCTTTTCTCACTTTGTACCTCCTGCCTGGTAAAGACAAGTCCCCTCAGCCAGCAGACAGGACTAAGGAGAATCCTTGGGCAAAACAATTACATCTCTTGCATGTAGGGTAAAATGGGAAATTTGAGTTATTTTTTTAAGTCCTGAACAGTTAAAAAAAAAAAAAATGGTTGTGGAGTCCATTTTGCATAGGCAGATTTTTTTTTTTTTTTTTTGTATGTTTTGACTTTTTTTGCTGGGGAGGTGTGTTTACTGGGGATTAAGCCCAGGGATAGTAATTACTGAGCCATATCCCCAGCCCTTTCTTTATATTTTATTTATAGACAGGATCTTGCCAAATTGCTCAGGGCCTTGCCAAGTTGCTGAGGCTGGCTTTGAACTTGGAGTCCTCCTGCCTCAGCCTCTCAAGCTGCTGGGATTACAGGTATGCGCCACTGCACCCAGCTTGGTGTTCACTTTTATGTTCAGCTGTCCTGGCCAGGGCAAGGTTGACAAACTTTGTTATAGCACCTTTCATGGCCTTGCCTAAACAGGAAAGGGACTGTCAGACTTTTCTTTTCCTCTGCATGGAACGGCCCATGTCAAAGACAACTCCATCCCATCCAGATCCCGTCCCACTGCAGCCCTGGGATGGATTTTTGAAGCCCAGAAGCAATTGTGTCTTTTGCTCCTAACAGGCTACCAGACCTTTGTGCTCATCTACAGATCAGGGGTGGGTGTGGTGGCACACACCTTTAATCCCAGCTACTCAGGAGGCTAAGGAGAATCACAAGTTCAAGGCCAGCCTGGGCAGTTTAGCAAGACTCTGTCTTAAAATTTAAAAAAAAAAAAAAAAGTGCTAGGGATGTAGCTCAGTAGATTGCCAGGGGGAAAGCACCCCTGGGTTCAGTGTTTCAATCCCCAGTACCACCAGGAAAAAAAGAACCAGCATAGGTTTTCAGAAGGAGCCTCATGACTGACCATGACTGGATTCCTCTCTACAGCCCTCAGCTCTAACAGGTAGCACTGGTAAATGTGTGGAGTTGGGTCCTGGACTGTGGACATGCAGCCCAGCCTCAAGCCTCCCTCTGGGTGAGAAATGGAGATAAAGTGAACTGCCCTGCTGAGCAGCAGTGTGGTGAGGCGTGTGTGTGTGTGTGTTTCTCCCCAGGTGTGCACTAAGCTCCTTACATATACAGTAGCTGGCATATCTACAGTCAGATGTGGCAGCTACTGTATAGGGTGGATACGGCCCCACTGCTCAGAAGTGATTTCATTGGGAGAGGGGATGAAAGGCAGCAGGAGAGGGGCAGGCTCTGCTTTTGAGCTTTCGAGGGTTCAGAGGAAGCATGTGAAGAAAAATGAGCTTCTTTTTTTGGAGTGGGAGGGAGGTCCCTGTCACTGCAGAGCAAGGTTCTTTGTGATCTGGCCCCTGCACCTGTTACAGCAGAACCAGATGAAAAAGTGGGCATGAAGGCCTTCAGTCAATGAGTTCTTGCACTCTGTCACTGTTGCCATGGGGAGGCTCCTGGCTCTTGGCTCCTGGAGTTGCCTTGAACGATTAGTCAAACAGCAGGACCAAATAGCATCTGTTGGATCAGCCCAACCACACTCCAGTCCTGCAGAAGGCAGCTGCTTGGCCCCAGGTCCCTCTCAGTCTCCAAGGCCAAGGATGGCAATCTAAGTTCTCTCTCAAGGTCCTTGCCTCCCTGCCCTGTTGTCACCGAGTCTAGCAGCCTCTCCAGGCTCTGGTAACCTCAGGAGCAGTGAAAACTGGCCTGGAGAAAGGGAACATCATTGGGCCTGTTGCCCAGTAAGCAGCTTGGCCCAGTTATTTTCACCATTTTGAATTTTCTTCCTAGAGAACTCTGTACTTATTATCCAGGAGCACTTTGATGCAGTGATGGGGAGAGGCCCGTTTATCTTCTTTAGGGCTGGGGATCTGATTACTGTACTGTTTGCTTCCATCTGTTATCTTTTGCCTGATCCTTCAGTTCTGCTGGCTTACATAGGCTGCAATGACTTGATGGGGGTAGGGACACTCAGGGGTGTGGGAAAGACTGGAAGGACTTTCTGGTGACCATTGACTGCCCAAGTGCTTGTTGCCTTCCTGCTTATACCTTGGCTATGTTACAGCAGGTCCGTGTGTCCCCGCAGTGCTGAAATACAAGCACATCTGTGCTATTTAGGATTTCAAAACTGATCCTCAAACAAGGATTCAAATGCAGGTGGATTTTTTACTAGGTCCCAATAAGCAACAGGAGCATGGGGAAGTGAGATAAGGAAGGAAAGCAGTCGGAATGTGTGGATTGGGACAACTGGAGCTTCCCTGTGTTGGTGAAGCCTGGGAGCCAATGGAGAACAGCTTCAAGCTGTCCCACCTGGGGAGGAGGGGCGTGGGGTGTTTGTGCCCCAAGTCCCATCGTCACACAGCAGCACAGGCTGCCTGCTTCGCAAATTGTGAAGTTGGTTGAAGCCCAGGCAATCCAACCCTCAGAGCCCACTCTGTTTCTAGCAAAATGTTCATTTCTCCATCACCAGGAAAGCTTTCTTCCTGTTCCTCACCTCCTGCCCTTGGAATGGGTAACTCAGGAACCTCAAGTGCCCAGTCTTGATCTGTCCTGCCTTCTGACAACATCATGCTGGTGGAGCCTGAGGGTGGGGTAGGGGACTTAGCATCTAATGTAAAAACCTCTTCCACTGTCCAGCCGTGACTCAGAGACTGGTCTTTGCTATCCCACCCCAGGTTTCCAGATGCTTTGAGCTTCGCCCCATGGCCCTGAGCTCAGTTATTGGCTGGGCTTGGCCACAGCACACACAGCCAGCCAGGTTCAGAGGAGGCCCCTGCCCCACATTTCCATCTGCTCCCAAGCCTACCCTGGACCATAGGGATACCCAGGAGAGGGGCAGATGGGCAGAACAAGTACAGAGAGGTCGGGAGTACCCAGGGCCTGGGGGGTCCGTTCAGGCTGGAGGTGGGTCTTCCCTTTCTACTTTCCTCGTTTTCCTGAGGGTCTTGCTTTCTGATATTCCATGAGTGTGGCCGTTTTAGCTTTAGCTTCTGTTGGAAGCCGTTCTTGTCTCTAATCAGAGCAAAATATGTGTCAGCTTGGGCTATATGCAACTGCCTCTTATCTTTCTAGGTAGGATTTTATTTTTTCTAAATATTAATTTCTTGTCTCACCACCAGAATCCTCATCATTTTTAATAATGATTCATTTAAGGATTGCTTCCTTTTAACCTCTCTCTTATGTTAACCCATCTCTTACATACAGAAGGGGGCCATGTAAAAAAACCCCATTATCGTTTTCCACAGTGAGTATCCTCCTGCCAGTTTCTGCCCGTGTCTTCTTTTTGTGCTGGAGTATTTTAAAACACATACATATCACTTCAGCTAAAGAGACCCACGTTCTTGGGTTTCTTTAGTCATCTGACCGTTTTTATAACTTTTTATTTTGCAACAATTTTAGACTTGCAGAAAAGTTATAAAAACCAGTCACCCAGCTTCCCCCAGGTGAACCTGTTACATGGTCATCAGTAGAATGATCAGAAACAAGACATTCACACAACGTGGTAACTAAACCACAGACCTTATTCATATTCTGCCCGTTGTCCCCCTCAGGTCCTGTTTCATGGTCCAGGATGCAAACTAGGATCCCACATTGATTTTTGTGGCTCAGTCTCCTTGGTCTGCTCCCTGGGACAGCTCCTCGAGGTCTTCCCTTATTTTTCATGACCTTACTGCTGTTGAAAGAACTGAGCAGTTAGTTATTCAGTAGACCTTCCCTTGATTTGTGTTTAATATTTTCTCTGTGAACTGGCCAAGGTTCCACACTGGGAAATACAGATTGAAGTGGGTAGTTTGGGCAGAAAACTGCAGAAGTGAGGTCCCCTTTTCACTGCATCATGTTGGGGCTTATGATGTCAGTGTGTTCTGGTTGGCGATATTGACTTTGATTGCTTGGTTCCGGGGATGTCTGCCAGGCCTTGCTCCTATAGTCTCCATTTTTACCTTTGTAAGTAACATGTCTCTCATGGGGGGATACTTTGAGACTATGCAAATATCCTATTTCTCTTTATACTTTCACCCACTAATTTTAGCATCTATCAGCAGATCTTTTCGGCAACAGTCATTACTGTGCTGTCTGCCAAATGGTGACTTTTCTATTTCTATCATTGCTTTTACATTTATTAATTAGAATCCTAAAAGGAAGATCTGTCCCTTCTTTTCATTCAATTATTCATATCAATATTGACTCATGGATATTTATAGTATTCCATGGGTTATAACTCATTACTATTACTTTTTAATTTTGTTACTCAGATTATCTCAGATTTCTCTACTGGGAATTCTTTTAGGTTGGCTCCTGTATCTTTTGCTGTGTCCCCACTGTTTGGAGCACTTTCTTAGATTCTGGCACTATGTGTATGTTAAATCAGCTTTTTGTCACTGTGACAAAATACCTCAGAAAAACAACTTTAAGGAGGAAAGATTTATTTTGGCTCATGGTTCCAGGGGTTTTAGTCTGGTCACTTGGCTCCATGATTTCTGGATCCCTGGTAAGGCAGAACATCATGGCAGTTGGGGGTAGCTGTGTGGTAAAGCAAAGTCAAAGTTGCTCACCTGATGGTGGCCAAAAGCAGAGGAATAGAAAAAGGAAGGGGCTGGGGTCAAGATATAGTTCCCAAAGGCCCATCCCTAAAGAGCCACTTCCTTCAAGTGGCCCTACTCCTACAGTTTTCACTACCTCCCTAACAGTCCATTCAACTATGAATCTACACATGGACTAATCTCTATTAATGAGTTTGCTTTTCCAAGCTCATCTGTACCTCCCTTTCCCTCCCTTGGAATCAGCCACTTCCTCAAGGGGCCCTGGTTCCTTGTAGCAGAAAAAGGTGTTTTGAGATCGACACTGGATATGGTTGTGCTCATTACTACTGTGGTGTTCTTGCTTTCAGGCTCTCCCAGGGGACAGAACTAGGGACTGTCCGTAGGATAGTATGTGATCACATGTGTCCTAGCTGTCCTTCCTGCTCATTTTCTTCCTTGTCATTCTGTCCGAGTCTTCAATTCCCTGGACCATATTTGAGCTAAGGACTTCAAAGTGCTCTCTCACATCCTGGTGAGACTTTCTCTTCCCTGACTTTGCATTTCCCTGCTTACCCCTTTTTTTGTACCTTCTCTTATTTTCTGTTTTCCTCTCCTGAGCTTAAGGGTGGATGAGCTCTTTCCTTGTGTCCAGTGCTGGTTCCTGGCTGTCCAGCTGAGATCACATCTTAGTACAGAGTCTCTCTCTTCTGAGCAGGCTTGATACTCTCCAGGTCGTGGTGGCAGTAAGGAGAGCTGGTTCTTGTGGCAGGACCATGGATACTGATCAAAACTGGTCATACATCAGCAGTTTAATGTGGTTCAGATCCATAGTAATAGTTCTTGGCTAGTGGGACTGGATGGGGAATTTGCAGATGAGGATGTGTATATTTGAAAAGGCACAGGCAGTGGCATGATTTTACATCAGGAAACAGATAAACAGGTATAGGTACAGATAGAAAATACCAACATCAGCTTGATAAAATCCCCTCATCCTCAGGGGCAGATGTTAAAGAAGAGACTCCCTTGTTACTGAGTCTCTCAGGGAAAGATGTAGACCAATTTGAGGCATGAAGTGTGTGTGTGTGTGTGTGTGTGTGTGTTTAACCAGTGGGTACATGGGTTTGAAAAGATTAGGAAATACTGAAGTTTAAGTCAATTTCTCACCCTCAGGGTACCTGGGCTTGTAGAAACCCTCCCCTGAAGATGAACAGGGCTGACCAAAAGGTCAAAACTCTTCCAAGAGGGTACCTGTGGCATCCTAGCCTCCCACCTCCTGGCTGGACCAGAAGTTCCCTGCCCTGCATCCCCTCCATGCAGAGCGGGACCCACCAGGCCCTCTGCTCCCTCTTCTGTGTCCACAGCCTAACTCCCAGGCCATCTTCTCCCTTGCCAAGAGGGAGACACACTGAGCCCGTAAGCTCCTAATTAGCTTCTCTGCCTCTAGGCTGCTCTGCTCGAAGATCTATAATAGCTTCCTATTGCCAAGTTCAAGTGCCTTGAGCTGGGACCCAGCCTTTGACATTGCTCTTAGCTGACTCTTCTAAGCTTCTGTCCACTGCTTCATTGTGATCTGCTCCAATCCTGATTGGACTGTTGGTCTCCCTCTTCCTTTCCACCCTTGAGATCATATTCCTGTGTTCCTCCTGAGAGCTCCAGGAAACTGCCAAACCAGGACTCTTACTCAAGGAGTCAGGCACTTGCTGCCTGTAGGGTTCCCTGGAGCCACCTGCTACCTGCACCATGACACTCAAGTTGCCCTAGTCTTCCCTACCAGCAGACGGCACCCTGGTGGGAAACTACAGCTCCTCTCTGGCCCACCATTCATTTTCATTTCTCATGCAAAAGTTTCTTAGGGAGAGGGCTTCATTTACCCACTTTAGAAGGGTCACAGGGAAACCCATGCCAAGTAATTCCCCCTTGCATTTGCTGCACGCTGTACACTACATTTGCAGAGATGCTCCCTTGGTACCAGTCACAATGCTCTTTTCTGTGAGATGCCAAAGCCCCATCACAGCCTGGCTTTAAGAACAGTAAGAAGAGTTACCTCTCACAGCAGGAAGGCCAGAGGTGGGGCTGGGGATGTCCCCAGGGTCCACTGTGTCTCTCCTGCTGTTCCATTCTGGGCATTCTTTGTCCCCAAGTCAGTTTCCATATGGTCAGCAGGTGGCTGTCAACAGCCACGGGACAATACCTTCTTTGTTCTTTTCATGGGTGGGAATATGGACCATGACTCCTTCCCCTTGGTCCTAGTCTGGCAGTGTACCACACTGGGGTCCACATCTGGCTCCGGGAGCATGCCCTGTGCTGGAGCCGTGTCTGGAGCTACAAAGTCGTGGATTCTCTGAGTCTCGTGGGGAGCGAGGGAGGGGTGGCTGTCTGCAAACACAGGGTTGTGTTAGGAAAGGGAGGATATGGAGTGGATGCTGGGTGGATCAGCAGTGTCTTCAAGGTTGCTGATTAGTGTCCTTGACCTGGGTGCCCAAGAGGCAGAGGGTCACCTCTGACCTGCACCCAACGTGCTACAGTCAGCACAGCCAGTGACATTTGCTGTCTGCTCTCTGCCTCTGTCTTCTTTGGAAAGAATCTTCTTAGGGTTTAAATCCTTTGTTTCCAATGATGGTGATGCAAAGTGACAGTTTCTGCCTCAGCACTGATCAGCTTTTGCTCGAAATCAGATGAAAGGCAGCCAAGTGTGTCCAAACTATTTCGAAGTGCCAAATTCTCTGCAGCCCTTTATTAACCATGAAGGTGCCTCAAAACCTCTCTCTCTCCTCCCTGTTATATACTTCACTTGTTAGGTGGAACCTAACTGAATGAAATTGCTACTTTTGCACATCAAAATTGGCCCAAGTATTCATGCATTCATGTTTCAACCTGTATATGAATCCTGACCTCCTCCACAGCCCTGGGAGGAGGGTGCTGTTCCACTTATTTTTACTGTCAAGAAACCAGAGATCAGAGGAAAAGGCCACCCAGTAGGTCAGGGAGCTGGAGTTTGAACGAGTCATGTGGCTTTTTATCTTCAAGCTTCCCCAGACAGCACACACCCTCTTCTGGGGGCTGCCTGCCACCAGGAGTGCACCAGGAGGTCAGTCTGCTGGTTTGGGACCCCATGTGATAACTGATTGATTAGTGGGCCTTTAGGTTTGCTCTTTCAGAGACTTGGCTATCTGTTAAACTAATTTGTGGAGTCGGCTCCTTGAGACATGTTCTGATGGTCCCTGGCCAAGCCAGGGTGGAAGAGATGGCACAGTGCTGGCAAGGGGAGGACTCCAGAGGAATCTCAGAGCAAGCTTCAGGGACTGGAGCAGACCTGCTCTCCATGGCGGAGAGGTGCCCAAGACTGTTCAGAGGACCCAGTGCCCACCTCCTCCTTGTGGCATGGGGCTGGGCTGGAGGCCTGGATTTGTGCCACTGCCTAGTGGCAACAGGTGTTCCTCCTCACTGTAATCCCCTTGAGGTGTCATGGACCCTAGGCCCCCGCCCCAATGGTGATGACACCTCCCTCCAGTCAGAGGTCAGTGGAAGCCAGCTGAGGAAACTCAAAAGTCATGACACGCTTCACATCCACCTGGCTAGGGTTGGCAGAGGCCAGGTAGGGATCCTGGACTTCAGTCCCCATTCAAAGAAGAGTCCATGTCACCCTTCCTCCAGCAGCACAGCTTTAGCAGAAGCCTGCTAAAATGGAATACTTAAATAAGATCCAGAGTATCATCACATGAGACTTCCAATGTCCAAAGAAGTCTCAGAAAAGAAATAAGATATAAAAAACTAAATGCATATTTGAAAACTAAAATATACAGCAACCAAACATTTTAAATTATTGGGTGGACTCAGTGAGGCATGGCAATGACAGAAAAGAATCAGTGAACATCAAAGGCAGAACGACAAAATACCCAATCAAGCCACACATGGTGGTCCACACACCTGGAATCCCAGCAAATGGGAAGCCGGAGGAAGAGGATCACAATTTCAAAGCCAACCTCAGCAACTTTGTATTTTCTACTTTAAGAAAAATCTTACCAAGCCTGGGTTGTAGCTCAGTGGTAGAGCACCCCCGGGGTTCAGTACCCAGTACTGCAAAAGAAAGAAAAAAAAAGGAATTCAAGAATTCAGACAGGGCTGGGGTTGTGGCTCAGCGGTAGAGCACTTGCCTTGCAAGTGCGAGACCCTGGGTTCGATCCTCAGCACCATATACAAAAAAATAAAAAATAAGCAAGTGAAATAAAGGTGTTATTTCAACTACAACTAAAAAAAATCATTAAAAAACAAACAAAAAATAATTCATTCAGAGGAACAGAGAAAACATACTGAGCCTCAAAGGTCTATGGGACCATAAATTTTGTAATCTGTCAGTGTGATTGGAGACCTAGAAGAGCAGTGTGAGACTGAAAAAAAAGTATCCAAAGAAATCATAGCTGAAAATTCCCCAAATTTGTTGACAGAAACCTACAGATTCAAGAATCTGGTGAACCCCAAACAGAATAAACCCAAGGAAAGACATGCTGACACTCCATAATCAAAATTCTGAAGACAGAGAAAAAAAAAAATCTGAAGAGCAGCAAGAGGCAAATAGTACTTGACCTCTAGAGGAAAAGCAACTCAAATGACAGCCACTTAACCCGCAATCAAGGAGACCAGAGGAAGTTGTTTATCACTTTTCAAATGTTGCAAGAAAAGATTTGTCACCCTCCCACCCGCCCCCTCCCAAATTTATACCCAGAGAAAATGTCTTAGGAGGAAGGTGAAAGACATTTTCATTTGAAGGAAAAACCAAAGGAACTTGTGGCCAGATCTGCCTGAAGAGAATGGCTAGCGAAAGTTCAAAAGAGAGAATATAGTGACCGAAGGAGAACGAGAACGTCAGAAATGAAGAAAGAAACGCAAAAGTAAAAATGGATAAATGTAACAGACTATTCTATTCCTCTTGAGGAAATTATATTTAACAAAAATTGTTACATTGTCCAGTATGGGTTCAGATGTGTGTAGAGGAATCCTTACTGTCGTTACATGATAAAGAGGGGAGAATAAACTGGATGGAGGTAGCATTTCTGTATTCACTCAAAAGGCAAAATGTGGAACTAGCAGATTGGCAAGTTCGTATGTAAAATGTAAGACCTTGGAGAAAGCACCACAAATTATACCAAGAGGTATCCTCAGAAACACGGTAGATGGTAGACAAGTCAAAATGGAATCCAATTAGTGCATAAGAAGGTAGGAAAAGAGAACAACAATGTGGTTGCCTAAACCACACGCCAGACCTACTGAATCGGGACTTCTAGGTTGGTGCCATGATTATGGATTTTAGCATATGTCCCTGGGATCCTGGTAATTAGCAGTTTGAGAACCTCTGGTGTAGACTAGTATTTTTTAAATAGTAAGTGGCCAAACCTATTAGTGCATTGTAAAATCAATTAAGATGATCATGGCCAGCCTTTTTTTTTTTTTTTTTTTAAGAATAAGAAAAAAATACTGGAGTGCATTACACTTGAGATTGGTGGGGGTGCAGGTGGGGGGCATTCTATAACAGATTTGTGTGTGTGCTCAATCCTTGAATGAGGGTAGGTCAGAAGAGATCGTCCCTCAGGAATGTCCTTCAATCAGTGCTGGACAGGAGCTGATAGACACACATCTCAGCTTTCCCCAAGCAGAGGCCAGCTCATCAGCGTACCCTGTGTTGGTTCACCGCCTTTCTCTGTCTCACTTCCTACTCACCTACAAGTATTTCTCAGGATAATTTCTCAAACTATTTGGATTCAAATCCTTCTCTGCCTCTGCCTCTGCCTCTTAGGGAACCTAACCAAAGACACTTTTTCTTTCTGGGTAAGATTGCACTTTGATTCTTTTGGATGTCACAAGGTAGACATTGCATCAGAAGGTAGCTGCAAGGGAATAAAGGGGCGGATAGAGCCTCCCCAGGGAAGTGGCAGTGCATACCACCCATGCTGTTCCTGTGTTGCTGAGGGTGAGCTGCTTCAACCGTCTGAATAGTCCTGATCCCCAGGACAGGTGTAATACTCTTTCAGTGTCACAAAAAAAGGAGAGTGAATGCCCACCCCAGCCAAGCTTCTCTATAGGTGTGGGGACCTCATTATGCAAAACATTGGTCAGTGGTGACACCCAGATATATTCTTTTGTCAGACCACAGAGGAGGGTGAGTTTCTACCCATTCTCCAGAATTCTGAAAACCAGCAGGAGTGATTTCTAAGGGAGCTTTAAGCAGGAGCAGACATTGCCTGATCTTTTCCCTGTGTGTCCACGCATGTGTCTCTCAGAAGGGGTTTTGGTGTGCAGCCTAGGAACAGTGCTCACGGGGCTTCAGTGCCATTTGTTCTCCTGGTGAGGAGCATTATTACCTGACATCTAGGAGTGTCAGGCCACTCCAGGGCATTTTCTCTATGGCCTGCCAATCACACAGACCTTGGTTAACTTTGGCCACAGCAGTGTTTTGTAAACAGCCCCAGAATTTCAATGACATGATAATAAGTACTGCTTGCCCTGATGTCCACATGTTGCCTGATTGGATTCGGCTGATGGCGCTGCTGATCTTGGCTGGGCTCACTCAGGCCTCTGGGGGCCTACTGAGCAGGTCCAGGCATGAGTAGAGTAGCTCTGCTACACACTTCTTATTCCTTTGGGGCCATTAAGTTAGCCTGAACACACAGCAGTGTAAAGAGGCCAAGTATAAAGAGGCCAAGGCAGTCCCAGCACCTTCTGCAACCTTTCATTAGATTCTGCCTACTAACATCTCACTGGCCAGGTCCAAGATCAGGTGCAAACACGCCTATTGTACCCGCGGGAGCCATGGGCTGGAGTGGCTCTTGAACAACAGTCTATTGTTGCAGCTACCCATGTTCACAGTGATTACAAAGACCCAGTGCTATAGCAGGCATACAAAGCCTAGTGCAGTGCCTGGCACATAGTGGGAGCTTGTCATGACTCTGGACTGACTGCGTCAACTCCTTTTCCTTTCTCTACCCTATAGGCTTTCCTGATCCTTGGGGCACCCACAGGGATGGGTGAGGCCCACCTGACCTGTGACACCTCCCAGCAGCCATCATCTCACTAGGGCCCCACAGTGGCATTAGGATGCACCTCTCAGCGGTGTTCAATGCCCTCCTGGTGTCCGTGCTGGCCGCAGTCCTCTGGAAGCACGTGCGGCTACGTGAGCATGCGGCTACTCTGGAAGAGGAGCTGGCCCTGGGCCAGCAGGACCCAGAGCCAACGCTGGCCCTGAGGATCGACTACCCAAAGGCTCTGCAGATCCTGATGGAGGGCGGCACCCACATGGTGTGCACGGGCCGCACACACACCGACCGCATCTGCCGCTTCAAGTGGCTCTGCTACTCCAACGAGGCCGAGGAGTTCATCTTCTTCCACGGCAACACCTCCGTCATGCTGCCCAACCTGGGCTCTCGGCGCTTCCAGCCCGCCCTGCTGGACCTGTCCACCGTGGAGGACCACAACACCCAGTACTTCAACTTCGTGGAGCTGCCCGCCGCCGCCCTGCGCTTCATGCCCAAACCGGTGTTCGTGCCCGACGTGGCCCTCATTGCCAACCGCTTCAACCCCGACAACCTCATGCATGTCTTCCACGATGACCTGCTGCCCCTCTTCTACACCCTGCAGCAGTTTCCCGGCCTGGCCCAGGAGGCCCGGCTCTTCTTCATGGAGGGCTGGGGCGAGGGGGCACACTTTGACCTGTACAAGCTCCTCAGCCCCAAGCAGCCACTCCTGCGGACCCAGCTGAAGACCCTGGGCCGGCTGCTGTGCTTCTCCCATGCTTTTGTGGGCCTTTCCAAGATCACTACCTGGTACCAGTATGGCTTTGTCCAGCCCCAGGGCCCAAAGGCCAACATCCTCGTCTCTGGCAACGAGATCCGCCAGTTTGCACAGTTCATGATGGAGAAGCTGAATGTGAGCCATGCTGGGGCCGCCCTGGGAGAGGAGTACATCCTGGTCTTCAGCCGCACCCAGAACAGACTCATCCTGAACGAAGCAGAGCTGCTGCTGGCGCTGGCACAGGAGTTCCAGATGAAGACGGTGACAGTGTCCCTGGAGGACCACACCTTTGCAGATGTTGTGCGGCTGGTCAGCAACGCCTCCATGCTGGTCAGCATGCATGGAGCCCAGCTGGTCACCGCCCTCTTCCTGCCCCGGGGGGCCACTGTGGTTGAGCTCTTCCCATATGCTGTCAATCCTGAACACTACACCCCCTATAAGACACTGGCCACGCTGCCCGGCATGGACCTCCAGTATGTCGCCTGGCGGAACGTGATGCCAGAGAATACAGTCACACACCCTGAGCGGCCCTGGGACCAGGGGGGCATCACCCACCTGGACCGGGCCGAGCAGGCCCGTATCCTGCAGAGCCGTGAGGTCCCCCGGCATCTCTGTTGCCGGAACCCTGAGTGGCTCTTCCGAATCTACCAGGACACCAAGGTGGATGTCTCTTCCCTCATGCAGACCATACGGCGTGTGGTGAAGGGCCAGCCAGGGCCACGAAAGCAGAAGTGGACAGTGGGCCTGTACCCGGGCAAGGTGCGGGAGGCGCGATGCCAGGCATCGGTGCAGGGCGCCTCCGAGGCTCGCCTCACTGTCTCCTGGCAGATCCCCTGGAACCTCAAGTACCTGAAGGTGAGGGAGGTGAAGTACGAGGTGTGGCTGCAGGAGCAGGGGGAGAACACCTACGTGCCTTACATCCTGGCCCTGCAGAACCACACCTTCACCGAGAACATCAAGCCCTTCACGACCTACCTGGTGTGGGTCCGCTGCATCTTCAACAAGATCCTCCTCGGACCTTTTGCAGACGTCCTGGTATGCAGCACGTAGCAAGCAGGCCACCGCCAGGCCCCAGGGAGGGTGGCTTCTCCAGCTCTGTGCCCTGAGCCCGCTGATCCTGCTGTGGCAACGTCTAGGGTTGACTTGTTTATTTATTGGGCAGGCCTGTGTCCCTGTGTTGTCTTATCGCACCTGGGTGTGGTGTTCCCAGGGCTCCTCTTTGTGCTAGAGAGGTGGGCCCCTACCCCCTTCTGCTGGCCTGATCATCCATACCCTGGAGAATTCCTTAGTGGGCAGGAGGGGAAGGAGGAAGGACAGTAAGAATCCTAGGGAACCGCTTTGGCTAAGTGATCTTCTAGGTCCTTTGGGTTATGTCCAGCCTTCTGGGAACTGAGTAACCACCGAGTTGTAGGTTGGGTGGTCCATCAGCTTCATTGCCATGAAATTCACCTGCAGCCCAGTGAAGGGTGTTTGGAACAGTCATTAAATGATTATAAACATCTTGGTCACGTCTTTTCATTGAGTAGTAGGAAGGGGGTTGGTAGTCCTTCAATCCCGATTGTCAACCAAGGAGATGTGGCAGTGGGCACATCTGAGCAGTGAGCAGGCTGGAGAGAGCTCATCTGCCTAGCTGGATTCATGCCACCTGTATTGTGTATGTGGGATAAAGCCCAGAAGTAGGTGGGAGAGGACGGCGATGAGGACGAGCATGGCCACCAGGAGTTTGTCTTAGACTCAAGACCTGGGTAGACGGAGCTGGCGTCAGTTCTGTTAGGATGGAGGTCAGTTCACTCATCAGGGTGTGGCAAGCAGTTTTCTTCCTGTGGAGTATCCTCACCTTAGTCCACTGTGCCCCAGGTGACCACTCAAGTGTGAGGATACCAGGTCCACCCCAGAAGCCCCCTAGGAGCCAGTACAGTGTCCACAACCGACAGCCGTAGATCCCAGGGTTCCTCAGTGGACGTGCTCGGTTCTGAGTGTGATCGCCCTGAGGGAAGCCTCATGCAACAGTGGCCCACCAGATACCAGCTTCTCATCTTTCCAGTCCAGCTGTGGTTTTTAATCCCCTTTCCCCCATCAGTAGTTTCTCCCAACACTGCACCCGATATTCCTCTGGCTTCCATGGGAACCGGCTGGACCACCAACCCAAGATCAGATTCCACTTGAGAGAAGACACTTTAGTCCTTTATTGGCGAGGAGCCCCTGCTGTAGGTCAGACTTTCATGAAAGCAGTGGGGGAAGGAAAGGGTGGTGGGCAAGGAAGTGGACCCCCCCAGGCGGTAGCTCAGTGTCTCCCAGGCTGGTCAGGAGCCCCCAAGCCAACGCTGTCCATTAGCTGGGCATCCCTGCCACACTAGTCCCCGGCTGAGAGGTGCTGTGGGAAGGCTGGCTTCGGTGCCAGTACAGCAGCAGCCAGGCTGTCCACCTATCACCTCCACAGCAGGAGATCCAAGGGGCGTATTTTCATGGTTGCCATGTGCCTTCATAACATTCCCTTCACCCTGCACATCTTTCTCCCTAACTATAGCCCCCATCTGCCACCACCATAAATTGCCATGTGAGTCCACACATCATGACTCAACCCCAAACCGGAAGTCTCAGATCCTGCGAGGGGGTGGGGGGAACAACCACCTGGAAAACCATTTGGCCACTTCTACAACTGCTGAGCACTTAGCTACCCCAGGTCTCAGCTGTTTTATTTCTAGGCAGAAACCCAAAAGGAATGACAGCTTATGACACCCAAAAGATACGTACAAAATGCTCACAGCTCCACTCTTGACAGTCAGCCACTAAGTGACCCAAGAAACCATCACAGGTATATTCATCAAATGGACACAAGCAGTTTGAAAATAAAAGAATGAAATGTGGGTGAACGCAAGAACTTGGATCTCACAGACATGATGTCGAGCGGAAGAAACCAGAAACCTCCCCCAAAGCATGTACTGTGTGACTATTCCTATGAAGTCCTTAGGAAGGGAACCATGGCCAGAGAAGTCAGAATTGTGGTTTCCAGGAAGAGGGTAAAGACTAGGAATGGACACAGGAAACGGGAGGCTGGAAGCATCTTGATCCAAGTGGTGGTTGCACCGTGAGAGTCCACGGAAGCTCTCTTTGAGCTTAAGATTAGTGCCCTATACGCACTTCCTGCACCACATAGGTTTTATACCTTGATTAAAAAGAAACCTCTCAGCTTAGGGCCAGCTCTCCTGAAAACCCCCATCTGTGTCTCCTCCAGCTCCCCAGATAAAACTCAGCCTTTCATGCAATTGACCTCCAACCCTGCAACCCAACCACAGCCTCCCAGGAGGCTTCTTGGTGCCCACAAAGGCTTGCTCCTTGGCTGGGAGCTCAGCGAATGTTCATTGGTTCGATGAGTGAAGGGATTTCTGCCTAAGTCTAAAACTGTTTTTATAAGTTTGGGACACTGCTTTATGTGAAACTTGATGGCATTGTTTCTTTTATTTATTTGTATATAAACAATTAACAGAAAAGGTCTACAGACTCATTCCTTCTTGGACACTACACAGCATGGTCATGGGGGCCAGTGGTCTTGGTGTGCTGGCCTTGGACACGAAGGCCCAGAAAAATTAGAACCACAGCTGTCCGTGGTCCTAATCTTTAGTCACTCCAGGTCTTCACAGAACTTGTCGTCCAGACTGTTGGGCAGAACCTGGCTGTATTTTCCGTCTTTACATCCTCCTGTCTGCTCAGGGCTGGTGTGGGATTCATACTGGTGTGGCTTCTGCATAGCAGTGATGACGCATTCCACCTCATCCTCAGGGACCTCCCAGCTCTCTTGGTGAGGTCCACATCCACTCTCCTGACACGACATGAGGACATCTTTGCCCCTCAGCCTTCACAGCAGGGATGGCAAAGGCTAACTTCTGCTATCCATCAATGTTAGTGTCAAATACTTGCAGAATGTGCTAGAACTTCTCAGGGATTGCTAGAGACATGGCGGCGGCGGCATATAGGCCTCCTGTGGAAGAATGAAGCTTTGTTTTGTTCTTTAATATAATAATATGGACACTCTGTCATGTCACTGAGCATTATTTGAAAACGGACTCTGGGTGTCTACAGAACATTGCGTGGACTCACTGGAAGCTAGCATCTTTTCCCAGGTCACACTGTTGTGCATAGCAGGAGTGGGGCCTTCATGGGCAGGAGCCCAGGCCACCTTTGTCAGTGCTGAGCAGTACCCGCTCCCCCTGTGCTGCTGCTGCTTTTTGATGTTTTTAAAACATGTTTTATTATGTGTATTTATAGTGAAATGCACAGCTCTTTAGTGTTTCACAGTTTTTGAAAAGTTTACATATCCGTGTAACCTGGACGCCTAACAAATAGATCATTTCCATCAGCCCCATAGTCACAATTGTTTAACTAGAAATTATGCAAAAAATTTATTATAGGAGTTATAAGAGCTAATTTAACATTATAAGAGCTAATTTAACATTAAGAGTATTTTATCTATGCTATTTATTTTATATTTATTTTATTTTTTAAATTTATTTTTATGCAGTGCTGATGATCAAACCCAGTGCCTCACACGTAGGTGCTAGGCAAGAACTCTACCCCTGAGCTATAACCGCAGTCCCTGCTATTTTAACCCTGTATCTTAACACTCTGCCCCATCAAAGAACCAGGAGAATTTGAGAACTGGGCTTTGGGGTGCACAGGAAGTTCCTCAAAACCTGGTACAAGCCCTTAGTATTAATTATTACATATTCAACCCCTGGGGCCTTGTGTGACTCGGAATTCTGAATTTTTTTAGATTTAGAAAGGTGACATGGCACACAGACTATGCAGCATGCAATACCCTCGGCTGGGTCTGAGGTTAGACCTAAAAACCAAACATACTCAGATTTCTGTAGGGAATTCACACTGAGGGTAACATGGGTTTGGGCACTAACCTATTGATTTTCAGAGCTTTGAGGATTTCTAGAATCACATCTAGAGGACTGTGAACCTGTGTTACTATAGTCAGCTCCTCCAGCTTGGAGACTGCATCATTTTCCTTGGAGCAGCCCTTTGGGTGCAGGAGGGACAGAGTTGGGCCTGGGACGAAGCCAGTTGGGGCCGCACGGAGGCTAGCAGTTGTGGCCCCTCAGCTGGCCTTTCTCAAGGCTGATTTGCCTAAAACTGAGCAGAACCCCAGTCTCTCCCCCATTCCCCACCACCACACTGCAGACACCTTGCAGGGCCTCTCCCGGCAGCCTCTTCAGGTTGATGGGAATGTCCTGATTCCTTGTGCGGGCTCCTCAGCATGGCAGAGCATTCTCATTCCAAAAGTAATGTCTTAGGGAGGTTAAGTAGCAAGTACTCAAACTGAGTGGTTTTTTTTTTTTTTTTAAGTGAAAAGTGGATGAAGTTTCCAGTTTGCAGGGAGGATGCAGTTAATAGACTGAGCAGACTTTAACCAGCAACAGCCAAATGCTTATCAATGTGATTGGCCAAGAGTTGCATTGCTGCTCCCCCATTCAGGGTAAATGGCCCTGCCAGACACGATGGTATACACCTAGGATCCCAGCCACTGGGAAGATTGAGGCAGGAGGATCACAAGTTCAAGCCCAGCCTGGGCCACCTAGCAACACCCTGTCTCAAAAATTGAAAAGGGCTGAGGATATAGTTCAGTGTTTGAGCACCCCCTGGATCCAAAATCCCCAGTACCAAAAAAATAAATAAATAAAAACAGAAAAGAGAAAGAGATGCATCCAAAGGAACAGCCAGGAGAGGAGCTGTCCGTGGCTGGGAGGGCAATGAGAGCATCACTCAATAGTGGACTTGGGAGTGAGAATTGCTAGCACACTTCCTGCCTGGGTTTGAAGTCTCACCCTTCCAACTACAAGCTGTGTAACCTCAGGTAAGTTACCCCGCTCTGTGCATCATCAATAATATGAAGATAATAATACCTTTCATGGTGAGCCCACCATGAAATGCTTTATCCATGTAAGCTACCTTTCATGGTGAGCCCACCCCACCAGAGGGAGGAAGAAGCCAGTTGAGAGAAGCATCCAGAAATGGTATCTTCATTGGGTGGGCTGGGCAGGGAGACCTGGGCCCTGTCCCACAGATCATTTCCATCAGCCCCATAGTCACAATTGTTTAACTAGAAATTATGCAATAATTTATTATAGGAGTCATAAGAGCTAATTTAACATTAAGAGTATTTTCCCTATGCTATTTATATTTATTTGTTTTTTTAATTTATTTTTATGCAATGCTGAGGATCGAGCCCAATGCCTCACACATACGTGGTTGATATGCACTGGACAGTCTAGCAGGGGGTTGCTCAGGGTCTGTCCACACATTCCCCTTTCTGTGCTGAACAGAATTTTCTTCATGTCCAGGACACAAAGGGCTTAAATCACCCACAGACAAGAAGAGTCTGGCTTGGTGTTTTCAGGAAAGCTTCCCACCCTCCCCAGCCATCCCACCTGCCAGCAGAATACCCCTCCTTTCCCAGGTTAGATGTAAGGGAACCAGACCCAGTTAGATGTAAGGGAACCTGTTCTCAGAATGTGACTCTGCTGCCCCATAGAGGCCAGATAGCTGCCCGTCACCCAGATTACCATCTCTGTTCAACTCTCAGAGCCATGGTGTGGAATCAACAAAGACTTCCCACACGAGAACAGGCTTGCTCTCACTAGGGAGTCAGGGATCACTTGTGTCTGGCAGAGACACCAAGACAGGCAGAGGAATGGGAGAGTTTACACTGGAGGACAAGGAGGGTGTCAGGTGTCCCTGAGTGGATGCTATTGACATGGGGATTCTGAAGGTGGGTTACCTAGAACTGGAGTGCCTATGAGCCAGGTTCGGGGTGGCTTTCTCTGGTTGGTCCTGACCTGGAGAAGGAGACCAAAAAAAAGTGGAGAAGCTTGACAGCCATCGGCCAAGTCCTCACCCTACTGGGCTGATGCTGAGATGCTGTGGTTTGGTTTCCTGGGCTGGTTGTGCCGAGGTTGCGTGTCGTAGTTCTATTGTCAGGTGTGGTCTGGCTATTGACCGTTTGTATATTCAGTCCCCCAGTGTCAGACAGTGTCGGCTAGGTTATTTTTTTCTAAGTAGAATGAGTCTCACCTGATGGGACAGCCCCAACTCTGCTTTGGCAATGAAATGTCTCTTTGTATTCCTCTCTCCTTGCCATTTTCCCAGAGTGGTCAGTGTGTCACTCCCACCTCTGGCTAAGAGTCGGTTCGTTAGGCAGAAGGAAGAGCAGTGTCTAGTAAATAGAAACTGGCTGGGTCCAGACGGAAAGCTTGGCCTGGGTATCCTTGGAAAGAACTTAGAGCAAAGGGAGAAAAGACAAGAAGTCAAAGAAACATGTCTTGGTGACCATCAGATAAACCCCTGAGCGACCTGAAGCCAAAATCCCTCTTCCAAGGGCCTTGCCTTTCCATGCCCACGGAGCAGGTGTGCTGGTTGACTGTAGCCCTCACACCACCTCGCACACTGGGTTGGAAGCTCCTTGAAAAGGTTGTAAAAAAAATCCGATAAAAGGCACAGGGACCAGAAGGTTTTATGGGAGAGTTCTGTAAAACCTTTGAATAAATGATTCATATTTAAATTAGTCAAAAAAAAAGGACAAGATTCTGTATTCATTTTATGAGACTTGCTTAGATTCAACAAGATGGCCATAGAGTACTGAAGGAAACTTTAGACCATCCATGAATATATATGCAAAGATTCGAAATAAAATATTAGTAAATCAATGCTTCAGTTCCTAGAAGACTAAAATACCTCAGCCCAACAGGTTTATTCTGATAACATAAAAGTTATTTAGTATTAGAAAATAAAGGAGAAAAACAGTATGTTCAATAGACACTGAAGAGACATTTCATAAAATGCCTACAATCTTGATCTTCGATCCCCTAAAATCTTGATTTTTTGGAAAATTCTTAAAGAATAAGAATAAATTTGGCCTTCCTTGACTTGGGGAAAGACATATTTCAGAAATGATGTAAGTCTGATAATAGGCAGTGGTGAAACCGTAGTGTTCTCTCATTAAAGTTAGGAATAAGATGCAGATGTTGCTCTTATTGCTATTATTCAACTTTCTTCCAGAGAGATCCCAACCCAAGTAATAAGACAACAGAAATAATTGACAGGTATACATTCATACACAAAAAAATTTAGAAAGGTAATTTTTATCCTTCTGTGAAAATATTATTTTCTACTAAAAAACCCCTAAGACATGCACCTAAATATTTACTTTAAAGATCTAAATAAAAAAGCATTCTCAATTACTAAAAATTATATATTTACAGTGAGCTTATTTGTGGAAGAAAACTTTAAAATTTTATTAAAGAATAAGTGGGGGGCTGGGGTTGTGGCTCAGCAGTAGCAAGTGTGAGTTTGATCCTCAGCCCCTCAGAATGTCACATAAAAATAAATAAAATAAAGGTGTTGTGTCCAACTACAACTAATATTTAAAAAAAGAATAAGTGAACTGATAAACCAAGTCCCTGAATGCTGAGCACTCAATAAATGAGTCAGATTGATGCTAATTAATCTATAATTTGACAGAATCCCAATCAAAACACCAATGGGATTTTGAGAACTGTGGGAGAAGAGTGGCATACTTCAGGGAAATGAGATCATATTAAAGACAAATGCACAAAAATAGCAAAGAAAAAATTAAAGTAGAACAAAAAGAAGGGAGCTTGCCCTACTAGATAGGAAGAAATCAAACTTTAAATTAAAAGGGTCATATTGATGCAGGAATTAAAAAAAAAATCAGTGGAACAGAAATCACAAATGGACCGTGGTGGACATGTATTTCGTATCTGCTAAGGTACAACTTCCAGATCAGTGAAGAATAGACTCTTGATGTTGAAACAACTGACTCTCCACTGGAGGGAAAATGAAAGATCTCTAACTCACACCATTTTCAAGTATAAATTTCATTCGGACTGAAAATGAATATAAAATAAGTACTATATGAGTATTTAAATAATCCTCAGAATAGTGACAGCCTAAGAGGACATGAAATGTAGGAGACTCAAAGGAAAAGAAGCAAATTTGATCACATGTGTGGGGAGCCACATTGAGTTACCACGACTTCCAGTCCTGATGCACCACGGGGATCGGAAAGAGCTACACTCACCTGTTCTTTTATAATCTTACCCCTTTGCCCTGTTTGGGATAGAATGTTCCATGGAAACTCCCTTTGTGTGTCCCCTTCTTTTGCTCTGCCTTTGTGTGTGGCCTTCCTCCTTGCCACAGTCAACCAGCTGATAGCAGACATCAGGAAGCTAGACTCAACCCCCTGAAACCTGACCCCTGGCCTCATTTGAATGGCTTCTCCTCAATAAAAGGGTTCAGCACCTGCTCACTCACTTGCTCTCTTTTTGTGGACCCTTAAGGTCAGAGGAGCTGTCAAAGGACCCCAAAGAGAAAGGTATCTCTGTCTCTTGTGTGGTTATTTCGTGCAGCCCAGTTCACCTGGAGTGACCCTGAGTGTTTTAGTCCTGGAACGCAACACACATGAAAATTAAAATTTTCCAATTGGCCAAAGACTCCATTAACAGATACAAATGGCATACTTGAAGAAAGCATTTATAACATGTTTAACAGGAATGATTGATTGCACTAATTAGACTGGAAGATCTCTACCAGATTAACAAGGAAATGATAAATACCTTCAGAAGACAAGACAACCCACAGAAAATGCAAATGACAAGCCTAAAAATGGAAAGATCATTTCATTAGTAATAAGAGAAATGCAGCTGAGCATGGTAATCCCAGCAACTCAGGAGGTGAGGTGGGAGGGGTTGCAAGTTTGAAGCAACTTAGTGAGACCCCATCTCAAAAAAATCCTGGGGATGGAGCTCAGTGGCAGAGCATACCTGGATTCAACCCCAGGACAAAAAAAAAAAAAAAGAAAAGAAAAGAAAATGCAGTTTTTAAAATAGGTCTCCATCTTAGATAAAAAAACAAGTCCAATGAATGGATAAAGAAAATGTGGTATACATACACAATGGACATATTACTCAGCCTCAAAGAATGAAATTATGGCATTTGCTGGTAAGTGGATGGAACTGGAGAATATTATGCTAAGTGAAGTAAGCCAATCCTACAGATCCAAGGCTAAATGTTTTCTCTGATATGTAGATGCTAATTCACAATAAGGGGGCGTAGCTAGGAAAGAATAGAGGTACTTTGGATTACATAGAGGGGAGTGAAGGGAGGGGGCGTGGAGGGGAGGAAGGATAATAGAATGAATCAGACATTATTATCCTATGTGCTACACATCCAGTGTAACTCTACATCATGTACAACCAGAAGAACGAGAAGTTATACTCCATTTATGTATGATGTGTCAAAATGCATTCTATGTTCATGTTTAACCAATTTGAACAAAAACTTTTTAAAAATGTAATACAAGGATATCGGGGCTGGGATATAGCTCAGTTGGTAGAGTGCTTATTTGCCTCGCATGCACAAGGCTCTGGGTTCAATCCCCAGCACCACAAAACAAAACAAAAATACAAAGATATTGGAAAATTGAATATAATAAATTGGTGTTTATAATGAATAAATTTATTTCTTCAAGTGATAAAAAACCAACTCTGAGAATATCAAGTATTAGGGTGTAGGGAAATAATCAGTTCTCTGCCCTCTTAGATTGATAGCACATTTTAGACAGCAATTTCTTTTAAAATCAGTAATGCCCATAACTTGGACCCAGAAACCCACTTCTGGGAATCTAGCTGGCAAATATTTCATGTCATGCAGTGATGTTCACAGCACCATTGTTTGTAATTGTTGTAAAAGAAAAAAAAATTCGAGCCATTTAATGTTCACTATTATGGGAATGTCTAAATAAAATATGACACATTCCTGCCTTGGAATTCCATGTACCCACCAATAAAAATGAAGTCAGTTCAGATGAATATAGAATTTAGTAAAAAGTAAAAAGTGTGATTGAAAAGCAAAGCACAATTCCAATTCTTTATTTGCACGTAGTGTGTATTTAAAGAACATATACACACAAACATCCTCGAGGGAGGTTCTGGTACTTTCAATTATTGTCCTCTTTGCTTCTATTATTCATGGATTTGATTTTGGTGAGCATGATTACTTTTATCACTTTTAAAGAAACAAACAAACAAAAAAACCGTAACTGGTAGGAATTAAACCTAAGCATTTGTCTTTATAGGCTTTAAAATCTCAGGCCAGAATCAACCTCGTTTATTTGTGCGACAGGGTTAACAGCCAGAGCCCAGAAGGCAGGGAAAAAATGTGGAGAGATTGAAAATTCAACACACATCCCCTGGCCCAGCCAGGTGGAACAGTCCATGGCGTCCATGTGACCCTCTGGTTTATGGCTTTTCCTGCTTGTCCTCGAGATGGGTGAGCCCAAGGAAATATGGCCATCAGACGGATGCTCCTTGGCTGAGGGTTGTGCTGTGAGGAGTCCACCAGCAACCGGGCCCTGTCTGGGCAGCCATGGGCTCACGGGTCCTTGTCCCTGAAGAGAGTGAGGTTGTGCTTCCGGATGTGTCCCAGCAGGACTTGCCCCCGCCGCTCCAGGGTCTGCAGGACCTGCTTCAGCCCCTGGGCTCCACCTTGGCTCTCCCAGAACACTGGGTCCATCTGCAACGACTTGAGCAGCAGATTCTGTAGGCAGCCTGATGCAAGAACCTGCACAGCAGACTCGGGAAACCTGCAGCAAAGTCCCCAGAACCCCACAATAGAAAGGGAAAGCAAAAGTGATCTCAGAAAGTTCCAGTGAAAGGCGAAGGCAGACTGTCCAAGTTGCACAGCTGGAGAAACCAGGCAAAGTTCCCAGGCCCGCTTCTGCCATCTTGTCCTCAGGGGATTTTTTGACCTGCTGTGCTGTGAAAGCAGAGGGCAGATCTTCTAGATGGGGCCCATCCCACAGAGAAGCCTGGTGGATCAAGTCTGCTCTCCTCTGTTCTGTTTGGCAAATGCAGAACCAGAATAAGCCCTGGGAGGACCCAGCTGCCTGCAAAGGGTGAGCAGGGAATCTCAGGCCCCAGGCTAGCTCTCATATCCACAGCAGGGGAAGAACTAGCCTTCCCAGACCCCAGTAGGACTGCTGGTTCTTCAGAAACAGGAGGATATCAGGGTGTACCCCTGTCAGCTTTCCCGGGGCTCCCCACTTCTCCTAAAGCTCAGATCCAACAACTTTGGTCTGATGGACTGTGGCTTTCTCAGTATCCATGGTCCCACAGTCTGCAGCAGGGCCATCGAGCCTCATTCAGTGAGCGTCCACCCAACCCCTCAGATCCTCACCCGTCAATGCCTTCTAGCAGCCGAAAGTTCAGCTTGTCCTCAGGGTGCTGAAGGTTGCCGGCATTATCAATGTAGACCAGATGAGACGGATTGCTGCTCCGAACCTGGGGTGGGGGGAAGGGGGAGAGGATGGACAGAGAGGGGTGGGTAAGGGTGCAGGATAGCTGGCACCTATGGACTGTCAGTCTTAAGGGGCTGGGGACCCTGAGCTGTCAGTCCCCACAATCCATCCTACTTGTCCAAATGGTCCCCGTGACTGAGTGCTTACTCTATAAGGGGTACTATGCTAAGTGTTTTTCAAACATGATCTCAATTAATCCTCCTAGCAACCCTAGGAGGAACACACTAGGATTAGCCTCATTTAACAGAAGCAATAAAAAAGCAATTTGCACAAGATCACAGCTTATAAGTAGCCTGGCTGGTTCACACCTGGACCTAGAGAGTTAAGCCCCAGCACCACCTGCTAACGAACAAGACAAGGAACTGCTTCCTGTTTGCGGGGGCATGAGTGGGAGCTGGGAGGTGCAAAAGGGTTCTACTCCTCAGGTCATCACAAGAAATTGCACACGTGCATGCTCACACTACACACGTGTGTACACCTACACACCTACTTTGCCACCTGCACCCGAGCACCTGGCATTCCCCGAGCATCATTAAAAGCACAAGTGACTCACACCATCTATCCTCAGAAAGCACTGATCAGACTATTTCCAGAGGAGGAGAGCTTAGTGTCTCCAAACCCTTTTCCAAAGTACAACCAGCAACAGAATTCTTTAGTACCTTAAAAAAAATAAGGTGTGGTTAGGACTGGAAACCATCTTTTCTGGCTCCTACTCCCATGCACACACTCCATCCCCTGCATTCTCCAAAATTCCATGCTAATTCCCCACAATCATCTCTAGCAACCTAAGCTTAAGTCAGGAGATTTTGTTTTCAGGACCCCTGTTTCCCCGCTCTCTGCCTCTTCTCCAGTCCACTCAAAGACCTTGTTCTCAAACTCTGCTTCCAGGAGCCCCCAGGGTTCTCTGGAGTTTCTCTGGGGTGGTGGAGTTCCACCCCCACCCCACCTCAGCCACACTCTCAAAGCTCCATTTGGTCAGTTTTATGCATTCATTGCAGATTCCAGGAAATATACAGGCAAAGGGTTCTGCTGCTAAGAAGAACAGGATTGGGAAACAGTAGTGTCTGATCCTCTGAGACTCGCCAACAGTGCCTTCCGCAAGAGACAGGAAGACCCAGGTCTGGAGTGACAAGGAGCTATTGTGCGGAGGAGACATACCAGGATGTGGACCAGTCGCAGCTCTGCAGGGTTCCGGCATTTCTCTCGGAGTCTTTCTTCCACACAGGGGTCTGAGAGCTCAGGCTCGAAGCCACAGCAGTAGCGATCCAAGCGGTCATGAACCTGCAGGGACAGCCAGTCTCTGAAGGGGTGGCACAGTGCCTGCCTCTAGCAGGCCCAGCTCTGAGGCCACCAGGCCTGCCGTGCCCTCACAACACCGGGGCCTCTCTGGGGCCCATCCTCAGTGGCTCTCTGTGCTGGTCAGCTCCATGGCTGACCTCCAGCTAGGAATGGAGCCTCCAATTTGCTGCTCTGGTCAGCTTGCTCCGTCCAACAGGAGCTGTTTGTTCATGGCTCGGTATGGATTGCACCCGATGCCCACTGCTCCTGAACCCTGGCCTTGAGGACACACCGGGCATTTTAGAGTGGGCCAGAAGGGTTCCATAAGAACACTTGGTATTATCCTCCCTTTAGAAGGCAGGAGTCATGCCTATGGGTCAGGAACCAACAAGATTGTGGGTCAGCCCCTCGCCCTGACCTACAGGAAGATATTGTCTGCTATGAGCCTCAAGAACCAAGAGAGAGGCCTAAATAGAGGTGGCAGAATCCTCTGGAGATAGAGGAGAAGGTTCTGCTAGGGAGAGAAAGACAGGAGAAGGACCATAGTAAAAAGGGGAGGCAATTTTAGAAGGCTTGGGATTGGATGAGAGATGAATTCAGGATGAGTGTCCAGGGAGAATCACCATCACTTACAGGATTCACTAGTAGGGAAGACTTGCACTTTTCCCCCTCTTAGGAAAGGATCTTGATTTAACACATGACCTTGTTGAGCACTTAAGGTAGAAGGAGAGCTCTCAAGAGGTCTGGGTGTGGAAGGACTTGCTTTGCATGAGACAGGAGGAAAATTCAGTTTGTTGCTGTAGAAAGGGAGAGAGGAATGGAGAGGGGTTAGGTGCCGTAGGGAGCCACAGGGGGCAGAGGGGTGAGATGTGCCTTTCGGTCACTCCATCTTGGAGCAAAGCTGTCATCCCTGTAAATTATTTAGTGGGTGCTGGTAATGGGGCTGAGCTTTGAATTCCAGTTGGTATGGATAGGGGGAATTAGGGCATGAGGCACAGGAAATACACAAAAAAAGGAAGAGCCAGCTCTCTGGGATTTTTCTGGGTCATTTCCTTAAGTCTCCAGGAGGTGGCAGCAGTAGGGAGGAAGGATTTGAGTTCTGGGCACTGGATAAGTCACATAGGTGCCTAATTCTCCGGCCACAAAGTGTACCAAGTTCCTGAAAGAGCACTGCATGGGGAAGACTATGATCCCATCTTTGCAGAATGGCTGGTCTACACTAAAAAGCCTGGGAACACCACTGGGGAGAAAGACACCAGCAACGGCCCTACAAACCAGCTCCAGTGAACATGCCTGGGGCTGGGGCCACCCAGTAAGAGAGGAAAGAGTCTGGGCAGAGGTGAGGGAAAGACAGCCAAGGGGGGCAGGTACAGGAAGCCAGGTGGCCCCACGCTGGGAGGAAGGGGAGGAGAGCCCAAGCAAAGCTGGCAAACTTCCTCCCTCAACAGTCAAGAGGCTCCAGTTCCTTGCAGCCAGACTCATTCCCAACCCTAGTGCTGATGGCACAGAACAGGCCCAGGCTTCGCCTCCACAGAAATGAGCCATTTTCATCCAGTGAAGCGATGATGGAGCATCCCTCAGCAGTGATGCTATAGTATGGTAGAAAATACATTTGGTCTTTGTTGCCAATTCCTGGCAAAAGGCTCCTAAAAGCTTTGGAATTTTTCAAGTGATAGCAATATTTTATTACCCACAACGAGGCCCTTTGGGTCACATCTGTGTTTTTGCCAATGTGGCTGCTCAGGGTGAATAGGGGTGGGAACTTTCACGAAGCCCATGACTCCAGCCAAGCGGGTCATGCGGGCTGCAGATGGGATTATAAAAACTTCTGAACAATGCAGAGAGCTTCAAATTCCAAAAACTTCCAGAATGGTGAACACATCTATCACTTCTCGGTGGCAGGGTGACACTCCCCAAATCCTCAGGGACATAGGCTACACTTAGGGCCCTTCCCAACCTCCCCCTGTCCACCTCTTCATCTGGATGTTTACTTGTACCCTTTACAATAAACCGATAAAAGTAAAGTGTTTTTCTGAGTTCTCAGAGTCATTTTTTTTGCACATTTTTTGCACATCGAGGAGGATCCCTTACTTCATAGCTGGTTGCTCAGAAGTACACTGTAACTAGCATCTGAATGGAGACTGACTTGCAGGATTAGATACTGACTTTGGGTAGACAGTCTTGACACCAAATTGGTGTTGCAGAGTTGATTGGATCAGGGAAAAAACCATCATCAGGTGACCATTACCACCACCGCTGTCACCTCTAGCTTGCTTCTTCCTCTTCGCAGCCTTGCAGGGAAGGCATTATTATCCTCACTCTACCCTTGAGGTCCCAGAGCTCAAACATGCCCAAGGTCATAAATGCAAGATGGGTACAGCTGGGATTTGAATTTGATGAGTGAGTGCTTCATTCTGGAGGTGATGGGCTGGGTTCCCCTATTTGTGCAGGGTGGGCTGCAGATGGGCCCAGGGAAACAAGATGGTGGTGCTGGCTAAAGCCCAACCAGGTCTGACTCAGGTTAGACCACAGAAGATAGATTGGACCCTTGAGACACCACCCAGGCCTGCTGCTGCCTCAGCTGTCATGGAGGGTGGTAGGTTCTGGGTCTTCTTCCTCCTTCACAATTTTGAATTCTTTTCTCCAGCCTTAATTAGTAAGACTGAGACCAGATTAATTAATTAATTCCATAATGAGTGACAATGGAGACCTCCTTTGACCTCTGCAAGTGGCTCAGGCTTTCCTGTGCTTCAAGGCGGGGCAGGATAACAGGAGAGCCGGGGCTGCTTGGGCAAGCACACACTTATTAGAGGACCTGGTTTTCCTGTGGGAGAACTTGTCTTCCCTGCTGAATATTGTCTGTTGGCATCAAAGTCCCCCGCATTCCCAATCACAAGGTAGAAAGGGGCCAAGTTCCCCTGGCCACTCACCTTCACCCCTGCTCCTGGCTCCCAAGGCTTCCCAGGGCTTTTTTCTTCCATTCTCTGAAGTTCTTAAGTTTTTTTTTTAATAATTTTTAAATTTTTAGTTGTGGATGGACCTTTATTTATTTGTATGTGGTGCTGAGAATCAAACCCAGTGCCTCACACATGCTAGGCAAGTGCTCTGCCACTGAGCTGCAACCCCATCCCCAGTTCTTAAGTCTTACCAAAAACAAATTCTCACATTGCTGAAGTCTGTGGCTTGAGTTTTCTCTTTTGGATGAAACATGCTTAGTTTCTAAGACTATAGCAGATATCTTGGTACCCACCCATGAACCTGGAAAGGTCCCCATCATATAGCTCCCTAGTCTAGGGAAGCCCTCTGGCCCCTGGACAGATATGGCCTCCCAACTCAGCAAACTAAAAATGCCATAAAATTAATATCTTTCTACCATCAACCAATGTCTTATGGGAGTTGGTGACAAATACCATGGCACCTCCCTCCTAGAGGATAATACTCTACAGGAGTGTACTACACAGTCTGTCACGGGTCCCCACCTGCATTGAGCCTCACTCGCCCACAGTGGCCGCCCATTCACTCGCCCACAGTGGTCGCTCGTTCATTACTGCATCCTTGGTGGACTTTTCTTCCTTTCTTCTTTCTCCTCCCCATTTGTTCGCCAGGCTTCCTAGAACCATCTCCAAAATGAACTTCTGGTACACAGATCCTAGTTTCGAGGTCTGTTTTTGGAAGACCCCAAATTTAGGCAGAAGCCCCTCACAGTCTCCATTTGCTGCCATGTGTCCAGGCACTTCTTGATTAATGTTTTAATTAAACTTTAGCATCTAGCACAGGACACGATGCTCCATGGAAGGTCAGATTAGAGCCGGGTGGAAACAGATTCCAGATGCTGAGTCTGGGTAGCATCCTTGCTAGTCTGCTCACATTGCTGATACCTACGGAGCATGCCCCAATTGAACATATCCAAGTCCAAGACTCTCATTTGTGGCCATCCAACCAGGTCTTCAATTGCAATTAAAATAACTCTGCTTTGAGGAGATTAAGAAAACAATAGTTTATTCTGAGCCAAATCAGTGACCATAACCCAGGAACACAGTTTGAAGAGATATGGAATGATATAGCTCTTCCCTCTGTGGAAGAAGTTACAGGAGCTTTTATAGTCACAAAAGAAAGTAGGTGGTGTCACCAAGCAGATGGACTATAAAGAGGCAGGGGAATCCCTTCTCCAGGACTCAGATGCTGTCTTTAGCAAGGTGGGGGAATCTTTTACAGGATTCAGATATTCTCACATCATTGGCTTTCCGCTAGGTAGAGACCAAAGGTCTCCCAAGCCCAGTGGGAGAATTAAGATCAGGACTCAGATTTCTTGCTGCTCTCTACTTTTCCACCCACAATGTTACCAACGTCCCCATATTGCCTTAGGAAGCCTGCAGGGGCCTGCTGTGGGTCCACTTTCCTGTTGGTGGCCAGTAGGAGAGAATGGGAGAGAGATAAAGGACCTGTCCCACCAACAGCCACAGCATAGAAATTCCTCCCTTCTGCCAAAGGGAGCAGCTGACATATATTCATCCTAGTCCAACAACCGTCAGTGGTGACGTACTGATCCCTGAACCCATCTTCTCCCAATCTAGGAGTGGGTGGAAAGTGAGTCAAGTTGGAACAGAGGAAGGAGCATAGAGCAGACAGCTGGGTCTCCTGCAGTGAGGAAGTCCTCATTCAGACAACTAAAAGACCGGCCAGGACAAGCCTGAGGATAGGGCCCTGCAGCAATTCATTCCAAGTCCACTAAAGCTGGTCTCATATCACCATGCGTCTCCATGTTGTCCTTGAACTTAGCAAGGGAGACTCTGAAGGATACGGAAAATAACATCCCCCAAGAAAAGGGGAATGACAGCCCCCAGGGAGAAAGGAGGACAGTGTGATCCAGGAGGGGAGGAGGGGAAGGCAAACAATGGGCTCTGGGCTGTGGACTTTCATCCCAGTAACAGTGGGTTTCACATTTTCGTATTATCTAAGTTTTCTCAATTTAGACTTTGAACCTGCACAGCTAGTTTCCTGACTACCCAGCTGGCATGTTCTAAGTCTCTAGTGATTAAGACACCCTAAACATTCTGCTATGATTATCATTAAAACATATATATATATATATATAAAAAGACCCATCTTGTAACCAGTTGCCATTTTCTCTCCTGAAAATGTGCCATTCCGCCGCTGCTTAATAGAGAAAGCTTTCTGATCTGTCTGAGGTTCCCATTTTGGTTATTTTTGTTTACAGATGGTATTCCATGCTTTCATTCATACTTGTCCTTACAGAGCAAGGGTCACTCCAAGGGCGGCCAATGGGGTTGAGTATAGTTTGGCAAACTGCTCCATAAAGGACCAGAGAGCAAATACTTAAAGACTTTGGAAGCTGTATAGTCTGTCACCACCGCTCAACTCTGCCACTGGTGTGCTTATTGTATGTACCATGGATACATATGGACATGCCTGTGTTCCAATAAAATTTTATGTATACTAAATTTTGAATTTCACAATAATTTGTTATATCAAAAAAATACTATTCTGAGTCGGGTGCAGTGGTTCATGCCTGTAATCCTAGTGACTTGGGAGACAGAATGATCACAAGTTTGAGGCCAGCCTCAGCAACTTAGCAAGACCATCTTACAATAAAAAAAAAAAAGTTGGGGATGTGGCTCAGTGGTAAAGCACCCCTGGGTTAAATCCCCAGTACCCTGTACAAAATTCTAATTTATTTTAGCCATTTAAAAGTGCTAAAACAATTCTTAGTCTGTTCATCCTAGGGATAAATCCTGGTTCCACTGTATCTTCACTATCTCCACTAAGCCAAAGAAGTATTGGCCTTGCTACACCTCAGTTATCTCATCAACAAGAAGGAGCAGTGACACTCCCAGGGACTTCTCTGAGAGCCACACAGCCACACACACATCTATGACGATAGATGCATAGAGTAGGGGACTGTTGATGGAGAGTTCTCAGTTGTCTCTGGGCTCCCAGGAAGGTCAAGCCTCCCCTAGCTGACACAGAGCTGCAGACCTGAGAGCCAGAGTGTGACACATTCCCACGTTCCTTCTTCAACAGGTGGTTAGCCTAACCAGGACATAGTTGAGGCACTCTGAATTTGAGAACAAATGAAGTGCAGAACAGGGCACAGTGGAGTCTTCCCAAGAGGATGGTACTCACAACATGCCCACTGCATCCCACCTCCCCACCCAGGCTTCAGGGGTGGCCTAGCATGGTCACCTCCCAAACAGGATATCTGAATGGGACAAGGCACTGCAGTCTGCCAAGGAGGGACATCAGGCCCAGCAAGAGCAGGACTACTGTTTTGAGGACAAATGTATTCGTGAGTCAAAAATACCCGAGTTCTCTTATGCTGGGAGAGGAAATGTCAGGGCAACTCCAGTCAGACTAGGATACAGTAACTGCTCTGGTTTTTGCTTCATGCCCTGTGATACAAGGCCAGACAAGGCCCTCTGGTCCTGCCAACCCTCCCTGACCTATCTCCAGGCCATTCCATGCAGGAAATTAACTTGCAGCAGCATTCATTTCCAGAGGAAGCTATAAGGAATGTGGGCCCCTATCATATGTACAGCTTTGGCTTCCCCAAATCTACTCCCATTTGAATGTTTGACAGGAGGAGCTTAGCCGGCAGAACTGCCAGCTTGATTACTTTGCCACGCAGTCTGGTTATTTTTTTCCACTAGGAGAAGTTAGGTTGAGACAGCAGATCAGCAGCCAAACAGGATGGAGCTGAAATTTCATTCCCACATTCTTTCAGGATATGATCCTTTGCCCTCTTTTTTTTAAAAAAAAAAATGAGGCATTACTTAAAGAAATGATAACCACCCTTTGCAGTTTTCTTTTGCTGAACCAAACTAGCAGTGTTGCAAAATCATGATGTGAATTGAAGTTTTGTTTAATTTTAGTTAAGACATCCCAAAGCTTTTACGCTGTTCCAAGGTGCCGTTCTGAGCGATTTACCCAGAACAACTTGTTTGATCTCTCCCAGCAACCAAGAAATAGACACTGTTAGTATCCCCATTTCAAGAGGGGAAACTGAGTCACGGGACTGACTATACCTAAGTTCACACAACTAGGAAGTGGTGGTGCCTGGATCTGACCACTGAGTCAGACAGTGTGGCAGGAACGTTGTTCTCTAGCATCAGCATCACAAGCTCTTGAGTGTCAAAAATGAACTTGGTTCAATCTGATCCCAACAGGTGCTTAGGCTAGCACATAGGACATAGTTGAGGCACTCTGAATTTGGGAACAAATGAAGTGCAGAACAGGGCAAGTGGACTCTTCCCAAGAGGATGGTACTCACAACCTACCCACTGCATCCCACCTCCCCACCCAGGCTTCAGGGGTGGCCTAGCATGGTCACCTCCCATAGAGGATCTCTGAATGGGACAAGGCACTGCAGTCTGCCAAGGAGGGACATCAGACCCAGCTGTGGTGGAAAGGAAGGTCCAGGGGGAAGCTCCGCCCAGGGGATGGGTATGGCCCTAATCCTATAACAAGACCCACCAGGCTCCCCAGCCAACTCTGGGGTTCCTCAGCCAGTGTCGATCCAGGTCTGATAGATTCCAGAGGGATACCTACTGACCCTGGTAGGGATCTTTCCCCAACCTGGGGCAGTCACAGGATCCACAGGATGGAAAGGGTGGCTCTTGGCTGGACAGGCTCACTACCTGGGGTCAGAGGGCTGCATCGTGGCTGGATGTGGGGCTCCCTTTACAACCCCTATGTCTCTCTCCATGGAGGCAGCAGGCTGGGACCACAGTGACTGACCAGCTGGCAGTGCTGCTTTGACTCTCTCACTCTCCTCTAAAGACCCACCTTGCCATGCTCCCTCCATGAGCAACACAGCATCTTCCCCGACAGGTCCAGGGAAGGAAAAACTGATCCACCTCAGCTCATCAGCCCCATGCCCAACGCCACATCCTCAGCACCAGGTTAGGAATCAGGTGATGGGATTTGAGAGCTATATTAAGAACCACTGCTTATCTAAAAAGCCATCTGTACATCAGTCTAAACTCTAAACACAAAACCAGCAGCCACGAAAAGGAAAATCCACCAGAGCAAGGTAGGTTCCGACTGGGAAAGCTAGAGTGAATTGTCGTCTAAACAGCTTTCACAGAAAGGGCCCAGTGAAACACGGTGAGGGGAAACACTGACCTCCACAAATCCCCAAAAGGCATTCGACTATTCACCCATCCCTGACAATTCTTAACAAAGCAGGAATAAGGAATGCTTTCTCCTATCTCCAGTCAAAGCCAGCATGAGAGCCAGGTGTGGTGGCGCACACCTGTATTCCCAGCAACTCAGGAGGCTAAGGAATGAGGATCAAAAGTTCAAGTCTACCAGGGTGCAGGTGGCACAAGCCTGTAATTCCAGCTGCTTGGGAGGCTGAGGGAGGAGGATTGCAAGTTCAAAGCCAACCTCAGCGAAAGTGAGGCATTAAGCAACTCAAAGAGACCCTGTCTCTATATAAAATACAAAAAAAAGGGAGGGGAGCTAGGGATGTGGCTCAGTGGTCGAGTGTCCCTGAGTTCAATCCCCAGTACCAAAAAAAAAAAAAAAAAGTTCAAGACCAACTCAGCAACAGCCAGAACCTAAGCAACTTAGCAATCAAAATAAAATCAAAGGGGCTGAGGATGTGGCTCAGTGGTTAAGCACCCTGGGTTCAGTTTCCAGTATTTTTTAAAAAAAAGTCATGGTTGAAACACTAGAAAGAAGAGGAAATGAGAAGACAGAATTCCTTTCATAACAGATGGAAAACCCCGGAGGGTAAAGTGAACAACCATTAGAAGACCATGTTAGTAGGCAATGGTAATGAAATTAAGATATAGTAATAGGCTTATTTAATCCGGTGATCCACCTGGACATATACTGCAAGGGAAGATCCTACTTGTGGTAACCACAAGAAAATGAGGTACCCAGGAATAACCCAACATAAAAATGAAGATCAGCTGAAGAAACATCAAGACGCTTCTGAGAAACACAGACAAATACATATCCTGTTCTTGGCTAGAATTACTCTATTTTAAGATGTAATTTTTTTAATCAGTCCACAAAAAATTTAATTTGGCTCCAATAAAATCTCAAAAGGATTTAGGAAGGGGATGGAAGTAACAGCTGACTGTAAATTTCACATAAAAAATATACAAGAATATCAAGAAAATTCTAAAAAAGAGCAATGAGAAAGACCAAGCCCTACTGGTTATTAACATAAAGTATAAAGTTCAGTAATTAAAACAGTGTGATTCTGGCATATAAATAGACCCTTTCCTGGAACTGAAAAGGGCTGGGAAATAGAAGTGTATATACATAAGGAAATTGGCTAACTGGTAGTATCTGTATACATAAGGAAATGCTATCCAGTAGTATTTCAGATGGGCGGAGGGGGTGGGGTACTGAATCTTCAACAAATGGTGCTAGGACATTTGGGCTGCCATCTGAAAAGAAAAAAAAAAGTCATTTCACACCTTATCCTTACTCCAAAATAACTTCCAGATGGATCCAAAATTTATGAAAAGCAGGAGAGAATTTTTAAAATAACTCTGAAGCAAAAACGGCCTTTTAAGACAACACACAAACCTAGAAGTCAAAAGATAAAAGCTTGATCATTTCAACAATGTAAAGTTTTTAAAATTTCTGCCCAGCAAAAAAATATACACAAAGCTATTGACAATTGAATTTAAGATTTACACTACAATGAAAGAAAAGATCACTTTCCATAATCTACAAAAATCTCTTTAAATCGTTAGGAAAAAAGACCAAGAACCCAACAGAAAATGGGGTAGCTGGGCATAGTGGTGCACACCTGTCATCCCAGAGCCTCTGGAGGCTAAGGCAGGGGATCATGAGTTCAAAGCCAGCCTCAGCAACTTAGCAAGGCCCTAAGCAACTCGGTGAGACCTTGTCTCAACATAAAATGGGCTGGGGATGTTGCTCAGTGGTTAAGCACCTCTGGGTTCAATTCCCAGTACCTACCCCCAATAAAAAAGAAAATGGGGCAAAGAATATGAACCACTTTGTTGTTGTTTTTAAAGTCTTTTTAGATGAAGGCAGGATTAGAGATAAAACAAAAACCAAAGAAATCATTAACTTTCAGGTTTGTGCAAAGGTAGAGTTAACCACAGAGCTGAGAGGGCCAGCCCTTTAAATTCCTGGGGTACCTCCCTTGCCTCGAGAATTAGTTTTCTATTGTTGCATAGCAACCCCTCCCCATAGCAACTCAACACAGGCTGTTCACTTTCTTTCTTAAGGTCAGCAAGAGACTATGAGATTTTTTGCTTTCTTTGAAAAACTCACCTGATTTGGTCAGGGCCATCTAGAGTCACCTCCCTTTTGATTAACTCAAAGTTAACTGATCAGTAACCTGATCCCTGGAGTGATACTACCTCATGTTCACAGGTCTCACACTTCAGGGAGGGGGGGTTATTGCTAGGTGGGTGGGAATATCGGGAGCCATGATAGAATTGCCTATCACACTTCACCCTAATCTAGATCCTGCTTTTAAAATATATGATAAGATGCTTAGTGGCACCTTCCAGCATCCGTGACCAGGCAGCTTGTCTCACTGTACTTGACTGTTACCATCTGTAAAACGGGGAGGAGCAAGCATGGCATCCCCCGTCTCAGGCCGGAGGACACACATGAGTATGTGTGGCTTGCAACAGGTATTGCCAGACAGGCGTAAGTACTTTATGAATATTAGCTACCATCATGTTTCCCAGATTGGCAGGGTTCACCAATCTGGACTCCTGTCTGACAGAACATCTGATGTCCTGTGGCCAAACTGCACTGGGTTAGATCCCAGCTCCAACACCAAAGGCTGTGAGACAGTGGGCAGGCTTCTCAGCCCTCCTCTTGTGGTTTGGATATGATATGTCTCCCAAAAGCTCCTGTGTGAGACAGTGCAAGAACACTGATGGAAATAATTGTTATGAGTGTTGACCTAATCTGTGAATTAATCCCCTGATGGGGCTTAGCTGAGTGGTAACTAAAGGCCGGTAGGGTATGGCTGGTAGAGGTAGGTCACTGGGGGCGTGGCTTTGGGGTATATATTTTGTGTCTGGTGAGTGGAGTCTCTACTTCCTGGCCCTGTCCTGAGCTGCTTCCCTCCACCACATTCCTCTGCCATGATATTCTGTCTCACTTTGAGCCCCAAGGAATGGAGCTATGAACTGACACTACTGAAACCGTGAGCCCCTAAATAAACTTTTCCTCCTCTAGTTGTCTTTGTCAGGTCTTTTAATCACAGCAGCAAAAAAAAAAAAAAAAAAAAAAAAGCCTACTAAAACACCTCCTAAGCCTGTTTCCCCCTCTGTAGGGTGGCTCCTGCAGGTGCGGGGACGGTGTTAGGCACTGTCAGGCACCATCTTCTGTTCTGGAGTCTAGGTTAACTAGCGGTCAGAAGGCCAGGGTCATGATTGTCTTGTTTTCAACCTCTATGATTGTACGGCGGACTAAGAGAATTGTAGAAAGCCCTGGAATTCTTTTGGGGTATAAAGAAGTGATATTTGAGAAGCAGAGCATAGCAACACTTAGAAAATCACACAAAGACCCTGTAAGTTCACTTGTTCTTTCCTTCATTTAGAAAGTGCTAATCTAAGACCAGCAGAGGGCTTGACTCTGTGCTCGGTGCTGGGGTATGGTATTGAACTAAACAGAGAGAGAGAAAGAGAATGTGTTAACAAATGATTATTTGTAAATAGGATCAGAAAGAAAGCTGTGAATAGGATCTGTGAAAGAGAGCGAACAATGGGGGAGGAGGAGGTGGGGAGAGCTGAGGCCAGAGGAGGAGTTACAAGCCAGTCAGAGCAAGGAGGCTCCAGGCCAGGAGGAGAGCAGCTTGTAACTCATGTAGAGGCTCTGTGCCTGGCCTGAGCTGTGCGTTTAGAAACTGACCAAGGCCAGGAGCCGAGGGATGGAGCTGGAGAGGACAGAAGCAGATAGGGTGTGCAGGTCCTTGAGGCCATGAGGACTTGAAGTACTGATAACTAAGACACTGAGAAGACCTTATCTGGTCTTGGCAGGGAATTACACCATCTGACTAGGCTGTGGAAGAGCTGTGCTCTCTGAGCCCGACCACGTGGGCAAACTTCCAAGTTTTCCCTCTAACTTCTAGTGCCATGTGGCTTCCACAGGGCTCTTTCCCATGCCTGCCCTGCCAGGGAGCTAATGACCCCCCCCCCAGCAGCCCTCAACTGCAGACAGGGGATTTTACCACCTGCACTGGGATGGTGGCAGCCCAGACCATCTGTCCCACAGGCAGAGGTGCAGAATGACTTCTATGCTTTAACATTACCAGCTCACAGTCTGCCAGAATTCTCCCGCTCACCCACCCAGTCCAGCCACCATGTGTCCTCTTGGAGGAGAAGAAAGAAATAAAAAGAGAGAGAGAGAGAGAGAGAAAGAGAGAGAGAGAAAGAAAGAGAGAAAGAAAGAGAGAAAGAAAGAAAGAAAGAAAGAAAAAGGATAGATAATGTCAAATCCCCCAGCAAGTCCGAAGTCCTCCTTCCTGGCCTCCTGAGTAGAGAGCCTCTTGGCTCCCCTGAAGATAGATCTGTTAGTGTAGCAGAATGAAGGTCACGGCTCCTCCCAGCCGTAGCTTGGCTGTGCAGTCACCATCTTAACTTTTCCAAGACTCTAAGACAAGGACTCCACCTTCCACCAGAGAGACTGCAACTGTGGCTGTAGATGGCCGGAGCTCATTGAGCCACCTCCTCCTTATAAGCACAGCGCACATGCACACACACTCTCCACGCCCACTTTGTTCATTATGTGAGAAATAGAAAAGCCCTGCGGCTCATTTTCAAAATATAGCCTTAATTGGATCCAATTGTAGCCATTTTAATTATCCCCCTTCCCTTTGCCTGCCCCAATTTTAAATTAGCCAATCGAGTAGATTATGACCTGAGCTTCTCCAATCAGGGTGAAGGGCAGCGCTGTGTTAGGGACTGCCTGTTAGGTGCACTTGCTGACCAGGTTTTAATAGCCAGCAAGAGGGCAAAAACTTGCCTTGCCTATCCACTTTAGAGCACGTGTTTGATTTCTTGCGGCACCTGGGTATTTCTAACAATTAAAGTACAACTGATTCCTCGCTGATCCATTTAGACGTAATGGGTTTTCTCTTAGTCAAACCTCTTCCTTCGAAATAGCATGGGGTAAGGTGGGAGGATATTCCACTCCCTATGAGTGCTTTATCTTTCTCAAAGAAACTAGTTGCTTAATTGAGAGCACAGTCCTGGTCATATTGGCCAGTTGAAACATATCTTTGACTTATTCATCACGAGTAGCAGAAGCTATTAGTGCCCCACGCATACACCCTGGGCACTCACCGTTCCCCAGGCAGGCTCCAGTGCTTTCTATGATAAACACCTGCAGTTTTCTGCCTTGACCATCCTCTGCCTGCAGGAGCATGATCTCTTAGTGTGTGCTTGTACATGCCGCCAGTCCTGGGAAGTCATGTCCCCAGGAGTGGTTTCAACCAATGACAGTTACATATTAGAGGACAAATAGCCCAGATTCCTTGGCCTTTCATGGGACAACTCTGAAGCACCTTCTGCGTACTTCCTCTGAGGACCCAGGAGGATTGAGCCCCAGTGGGGCCGTGTCTGACTGCCGTAGGGAGTACAGGGGGTGAATGGTGTACACATATGTGTGCCTGTGGGCGCATAAAGTTTGTGCATAAGTGTACAATATGCACTTTGGGGAGGAGTGTGTGTGATTGATCTGATGACTGTCCAATAAATATTCACTCCTCCTTCTGTTCTGGGCAGAGTGTGCTTCTCTTCTCTGATATTGGGCTTGGCCATTGACTTGCTTTGGCCAAAAGTCTATTAACAGATGTGACACTGACAGTGCTTTTGCAGTCTGGTTGAGCTCTTGAACTTCAGTTCTCATGAGAAGAGTTTGCTTGTGGTAGTGTCATTCCTTCTACCTGGCCCCAGAATGGAGAAATAAAGAACAAACCTCAAACCAACCCACAGCTGGGAGCCAACCTCAGTTGAGCCCAAGTGACCCACAGACCCTGGAGTAAGAAAAAAAAAGAAGCTGGTGTTTTAAGCCTTTGGATTTTGGGGAACTTTGTTATCAAGCATTATTTCAGCAGTCACTGATAATTACAGAGTGCTATGTGGGATTTGTGAAGCATACGTATGGATCGTGGGCATGTGGAGATGTGTGAGTGTGGTGCATGTATATTCCATGTCCAGGCAAATGGTATGTTGTGACACACAGAAACAGAAAAAATAAGGATTATATAGAATAAAACCAAACCAATGAGTATGTATACCCACCCCAGAGTGGGCTGCATGTAGGTTCATACCCAGCTCGGGGTCAGAAGGTATCTCAGGTTCCTGGCAGAGAAGCCCACAATCTGCAGCCCTGCCAGTGGCTTCTAGGAAAGTGGTGTCAGCCAGACAGGGGTGTTTGACTTGACTGTTGTCCAGCAAACCCGGGAAGAGGTGGTGCAAGCCCAGCTGGGTTGTGTCTGACCACACAACCAATCTGTGTGTGCCTTGGCTGCAGAGACTTCTGTCCCCACAGCAGGGCTTGGCAGCAAGGAAGATGCTCATGCTGCAACCTGGGAGATGAACAGAGGGACTCTGTGTGGAGCAGAAAGCAGCCTCAAGCACATGATTGGGACTGGGCCTCTGCATGGAGCTGTGCCTCAGAACCGAGGCCCCAGGGACTCCCTGCAGGTGTCCCCTTTTCCTGCCCTCATGCATGGCCAGCTGAATAGGGACCCTGCAATGAAGAGAGCTCTTGAGTTCCATCATGCAGGCTGCACCTCAGTCCAGCAGCTGTGACCCTAGGCAAGTAACTGAACCTATCTGGGCTCAATTTCTCAACTTTAAAATAGAGATAAATGTAGTATCTCATTTGCAAGTGACTTAATCCCTGACAAGTGTTGGGCTCGCTGCCTGCTGATGGTTGAGTGTGTACCCTCCAGGTACTGCATTAAGTGCATTAAAGTATGTTACAGAAAGGATTTCACGTGCAGAAACTGTATAATGTCTGTGTTACCATCTAACTTAGGCTGGGCTCCCCCAGAGACAGAGCTTGAGACAAAGATTCAACTGAAAGCAATTTATTTGTGAGCTAACTCTAAGACACATAAGTAGAGAACTTGGGGGACAAGATAGGGAAAGCCAGCCTTACCCCTAGTGATAATTGGGCTTCAATCCTGTTGGAGACTCTGAGATGTGCAGAACATGCACATGGGGCATTTACACCAACTCCCATCAGTCATGGCTGCCTCAGGAGGTGGCATGGCCAGCTTTTTTCCCTATTTACCTGGGAATGTCCCAGTTCCAGCATGGAGAGTCCTATGACCCGGGAAACCCACCCCAACCTGGATGGATGGTCACATCCCCTGGAGAGCATTAATTTCCCAGCACTTCCAGGGTGTCACACACTGGCCAGAGCCGGCTGCAGGGCCCAGAGCAAGTCAGAAGATAGAACTGCTGACATGTAGGAGATACTATGTACTAAAATGGCCAGGCCTGAGAGGATGAGGATGGGATACCCAATCCCATCGTGGAGGTGAGAACAATGAGGTTGGGAGAGGTGAAGTAATCTGCTCAGTTCACATGGTGGCAAGTGGCCTTGGGCACAGGGGTTTAGCCCAAGTCTATACGATACTGAAGCCTGTGCTCCTGATTGTCAGGCTCCATGACTCCTCCTCCACAAAACAGCTGTGGAACACAGACTGGAGGAACAGGAAGGACTACAGGGAATTGGCCAATCTGTGACTAGAAGCATCTACAGGTCTGCTATATTCAAGGGGCCACAGAGGCAGGAGGAGCTGGATGTTAGACCATGAGGAGGTGGGGCCCGTGGCCAAAAGGACAGTATAGCAGCCTCCAGCTACTCAGCTCGGGCTGATCCTGACCTATGGGAATGGAGGCCCAGTGTAAGTAAACAACCCTGAATTTTAAAGAAAGCTAGATTTTTATGGGAAATCTCCAAAGTATTATGTGTCATCTAAGAATATTTGTGTGTGTGTGTGTGTTGCTGGGAATTGAACCCAGGGCCTTGTGCATGCGAGGCAAGCACTCTACCAACTGAGATATATCCCCAGTCCTCATCTAAGAATTTTCTAACCAACCAAATATGGCATATTTGTCCCTGGCTACCTGGCTGTGACCCTGAATCTTGTCCTATGGCCAGTCTACTCATCTCCATAGGTGAACCTAAGAGCTAGTGTTGACCTTTATCTTCAATAAAGGTCTCTACAGAAATAGGGACTTGACCCAGTGTGCATGTACTGCACATGTCCACCTTTGCTGAGCTTTATTTGATTTTTGTCTATGTTTCTTTCCAGCTGTGTCTCTGCATGTGTGAGTCCACAACTGACTCCCAGCTTACAAAAACTGAGACCAGCCACAATGGTAACAGGCCAGTTAATAAAGAGCTGAAGCCCTCAGCAACTTAGGGAGGCCCTAAGCAATTAGTGAGACTGTGTCTCAAAATAAAAAATAAAAAGGGCTGGGGATGTGGCTCAGTGGTTAAGTACCCCTGGGTTCAATCCCTGGTACCATAGATAGATAGATAGACAGACAGACAGACTCCCCAGTTAGATCCCATGCCCTAAGAGCCCAACCTTCCCTAGGATCCCCATTCTTCCCTTCAACACAACAACACCAGGGCATGGCAGGGACCACAGGCACTCTTGTGCCCACACTGAACTGCTATTACCCTTTATCTCTCTCCTCCTATTCTCTTTGCCTCTGTCTCTCTTGTTTCTTCCTCTCTCTTTTATTAAACTATACAAAACCATCTTGAATCATTGTTGATTCAAAGATATGCAGTTATAAACAGTGGCATGCTGGTAAACAGTTAACAACCCATTCTCTAGGAGTAAAAGATAGTCTGATCTGTAGCATTGGTTAATTTCTGTGGTGTACATATTCATACACTGACAAACCAGGACCAGGGGAAGAGTTACCTACCTGCAGAAGGAAGTCAAAGAGTGCCAGGCGTGCCCACTCCCCACGGTGGATGCCCAGGCACGAGGCCTGGCCTGGCCAGTTGCAGCCACGTGCCAGCAGGGCCTGATACTGCAGCCAGCCCAAAGCCAGAGAGTTCTGGTCTTCATCTGGGTCACCCAGGTGCTGCACATCAGGTGCCCACCAAATGACAGGCCTTGTGCCACCGTCCGTATAGCGATAGGGCAGCAGGGGACTGTGGAAGCGCCGGGCCACAGCAGGCAGGCTCCGGCGAAGACCCAGCACACGGTCCACGTGGAAGGAAAGGACTTCGAACAGGTCCCCAGGCCTCTTGATCAGACCACAGAGCCCCTGGGAGCAGAGTTGGCTGAAGCTGGGAGGAGACATGTCCTGAAGGGTACCCTGGGCAGAGAAGCCAACCTGCAGCACCTGCCCATGGGCGGGGACCCTGGCTTTGCCTACCACCTCTCCCTGGGCCAACATCCGAAGGGTCTGCACATCATGTTCTGTGAGCCATGGGGGAACCTGCCCAGCAGTCTTTGGGCTGGCCAAGAGCCCAGGAGTCTTCGCATCACACCATATGGACATCTGCAGCTCCCCAACAGAGTTAGGCCACTGATGAGCCCCCAAGCCTGGGGTGTTGTCCTCTGTTTGTCCCCCACCAGTTGAGATTCTGTCTTCAGTTCCCAGCAGCTGATCCCTGCCTGCCGCTGGAGCGGATGGGAGGGTCAGTGCAGCAGTAGGTCTCCAGGCTGGAAGAGCTGCCCCGTTGCTCCCTGTGAGTGGATTGACCAGGAAACCCATCTCTCTCCATGTCTCCTTGTTGGGGCTGCTGTGCCAGGGGTGTCCCAGGGCTTTGATTCCTACATCTCTGACTTCATGCTCCCCCAGAAGCATAAGATGCTGGGTACTGACTCTCAGATCTCTTGCCAAAGCAATGGCCCTCTTGGCCCTCCCCAAATGCCTGGTGTCCCCTTCTGGGGACTGCGTCCTTCTGTCCATTTGCCCTCTGTGGCCTTGCTTCTCAGCACAGGCCAAGATGGAATTCCTTGGCGAAGCCCGGCCTCTCCAGAATCCCATGTTCCTTGCTCGCTGTCTCCGGCTGGAGCTCAGAGCTTGGCGAATGTGGGGCCCAGGGGTGCCAGTCTCCCCCTGGGGATCCATAGGACCAGGGTCTGGGCCGGCAGCTAGATGCTCTGGGGGGAAGCGGTTAACAGCCACCACAGACAGGATCATCAAGAGGCAGAATGCCATCGCTGAGCGCCTCTTGCCACGCAGCCTTCTCCAGAGCCAAGATGCCTGGGGGATGGGGTGGGAAAAGATAGTTTAAGACTGGGAAAGACATCAGCCCCAACCCACAAAACCATGGCGACAGTGAACAAAGGAGCATCCTAGGTGCAGGGAAGAGTGAAGAAATAGTAGCCCAGGTGGAGGGACAGCTAGCTGCTCTCGAGAGAGAGCAAAGTCCGGGCAGCTTGGCTTGCCCTTACCTTCCGCAGGCCTTTGCAGAAAACACCTGCACACAGGCTTGGGCTTCTCCTCAGCCTCCCCTCTGGGTTAGCCACCGTACAACGCTGGCCATCATGCCCCACAAGGGAATTTTCCACATCTGTGTCCTCCACTAAGTGCTGGGAGCCCCTCTGCTCCCATCTCCATGTGATTCCATGGGCCCTCTTGAGAGACTTCTAATTGTCCCCCACTAGTATGCTCATCCTCCTTTCCAGGGCACATGGCCATCCAGTGAAAGATGACTTTGCCCCACTTCCGTGGCCAGTGGCCATGGCCATGTGACAAAGTCCTTACCTTTGGCATGAGCGCCAACCACTCTGCCTGTGCCACCTGTTTCAAAGGAAGTTGGCTGCCGTGGCCTTTCTCTGTCCTTTTCTGGCCTACTGGCACTTGAATGTGGCAGTATCAACTCTGTACACTTTAGCAAGTGCACACCCAGGGGCAGTGACCAGCACGTGGTTCCTAGACCAGCAGCCTCAGTATCTCCTGGGAACTGATCAGAAATGTGGATTCTCAGGCCCTGAGAAACTGAGGTGACTCCATTTTTGAGAAACCAGCTTCTACCTCAAGGCCTGTCCAGAGGGAGGGGGCATGACCCTTGTCCTTAGAAAAACCCATAGACTGCCCCTAGGCACATACCCACCCTGCTGAGTTGTTTGTCTGTAAATAACAGGAGAGATCTGCAGAGCCAGGTGTCCCTGACTCAGTTAGGCTAGGTGAGGACCCATAGCAACCCCCTAGCAACCACCAATCAGCATGAGACAGGGAAAATACCTGAAATGCCAGGTGACCCTCCCAGTAGTTTCGGTGATTGATAACACTTTAGGAAACCGTGTATTTTAGCGTGTACACCCATCAGTTCAAATTTATCCACCTCTTGAAATCACCAATCACCCCTACCCAACTTGTTCCCGCCAAGTGAATATGTTAATCAATGTTAAGAGTTGTTTGATTTTCCCGCAGTGTGAAATGATTTGCTGTGTGATGTTGTGACGCATAGAGTAACCCCAAAAAAACTATAAATCCTCACTGAACTAAGGGCCAGGACTCACTCCTCGGGACCGCTGCGTCAGAAACGGTTGTGAGTCCAGGCTCCAGCTTGCAATAAAGACTCTTGTGTGATTGCATTGGATTTGGCTCCTGGAGGTCTACTGGGGTCCCACGAATCTGGCATTACAACCCTACTCCAAAAGCACTGAACCAGAAGTGGGCCCAGCATCCTGAGTTTTCCCAACTTCCCCCTACGACAGATGCCAGCTCAGGTCTGAGCACCACAGCTCTAAGGCAGCGTGGAGTCACTGGAAAGGGAAGGAATATGGGTTCCTGCAAGGCCAAGTAGGAGCAGAGTTGCCAGGAGCTGTTTGAGGCATCTACTGTGAGGTCTCTATACCCATGAGTATTTCTTTTAATGGCACCTGCCAGCAGAGCACTCATATATAGTGAGAATCAATGACTATGTGGCGACTGAATGAATAAAAAAAAAAAAAATGTAGCCCACATCACAAAAACTCTCCCCAGATTAAATATACTTATTGCATTTGCCAGATTCTTCTCAGAGAGTTTTGATACTACGTGAAATATGGGACAAGTTTCTGGAATGCATAGAAAACTAGGCACAAAGCAGACAGAATTTAAAAATCTCCCTTAGGGCTGGGGATGTGGCTCAAGTGGTAGCACGCTCGCCTGGCATGCGTGCGGCCCAGGTTCAATCCTCAGCACCACATACAAACAAAAATGTTGTGCCCGCCGAAAACTAGAAAAAATAAATATTAAAATTCTCTCTCTCTTTAAAAAAAATTATTAAAAAATCTCCCTTAAAGAGGAAACCAGGCCAACAGAACAAACCCTGCTCCATTTTTCTCATGTATGTGCTCACTGTTCTGAAAAGTCCCTTTGTGGGTGACAAAAGGGGATTGTTCGGGATCAGTTCTGCAGTGAATGTCCAGCATCAATAGACTCCCAGTTTCTCTCAAAAGTGCCAGTTCTGTCCCCCACAATCCACCCCAGCAGCAACATTTGTCCAGGCCCCCTGACCCCGGACCAAAGCTGATGGGGTGGTCCTGGACCCTGACCAGTTCTGGGCCAACAGATCCTCGCCCCTGTCCTCAGCCCTGGGAACTTGGAATTGTGGTAAGGTTGACTTGCTCTGCTCATCAAATGAAAGTAGGGGCCCGTGGCCACCCAGCAAGTATGACAGCAGTTGGTCTGTTCTGTCGAGAGCCAGACTGCAGGGAGAGAGAAGGGAGGACTTCTACAGACAACCAGTGACAGAAACAGAAGGGAGCCTGGCCAGCTTCCTGGAGCTGCAGGCCCAGTCCTGAGCCTGGCCCTTGGGAGCTGCACTTACTGCCTGGACTCCATGGGACTCAGCAAATCCAATGTAACCCATCCTCTCTGTACTGGAGCCATGGACCATGTGCACTCCTGCTACAGGCAACCAAAAAGGCCTCATAAGATCATCTCAGAGGTCCCTTCCCTGTGCAATGAAGAGCATCCCCAGCCTCCCTGAGTCACCATTAGGCCCTCCACTTCCCTTCAACCATGTGACCTGGAGGAATGGCCCCCGGATGCATTTTCCTTTTTGTCTGTTTTCAGTCTCTTTCTGAGCCAGTGGCAGTTTCTACAGGAACGAAACACATTCTCTTCTCAGCACCCTGAACATCAGAAGATGAGCAAAAGGAAGTGGGAAAGCCTCAGAATATCCCACGGCCCCCTCCTGCCTCCAGTTCCTCCACACTCATGCCTTCCCTGTCCCAGGTCTTCCTGTCTTTTGGAAATGAGGCCAACATCTCCCTCTCACCACCCCAGGGCTGGTGCATTAATGTCTTGTGGACCCTCTTCATGCCGGATACCTTGGCTGCAGGGAGCCAGTGTATAGTGTTAGGGAGAAAAGGAGTCAGCAGAGGCGTGTGTGTTGGCTGCCTGACCTCACTCTCTGGACCAGCCTCCCTCACTACAAAGGGCCAGCTTGGATGGAATGACCCTAAGGGCTCCTTCCCCACAATAGCCAGTGATTCCAATTCAGGTGGACACTGGAAGTGGACTGACCCACATGTGGGCCCTCATGGACCTTCCCCTGACCCACCCACCCCTGTTAAGCATCTACAGCAGAGCAAAGCTAGACATGAGGAACCCCAACACCAACACCCCCTAAGGCAATTTGGGTCCTTGAGGGATACCTTGAGGGGAGAAGGAGCCTGGAGATTTTCCTTGAAAATGTGTGGTCCTAAAAAAACTGTGCTCCCCAAACCTGGATTTCACCAGAATCTTTTCCTTCTTACTGGAGATGCATTAGAAAAATGGTTTTCAAACTTACTAAGGGAGTTGCATCATGGTCGACCTCGAGGCAGGAGTTTAAGAGAGGACTTTGTGTGCTGTGCACTCGTCCCCCCGACACACACACACACACACACACATTTTACCAAAATAGCTTCTGTTTCTTACCAGGCTAAAAGGTAGCATTGTCCACTCAGATACCTAAACCAGAAGCCTGACCTTCATTCCACACCTTCTTCTGCCCCATATACCCAAGCACACTTTTTCCTTCTACACATCTCTTCAGTCAGTCCATTTCTCACTGTGCTGACTTGACTGAATCAAGGACACTGGCAACAGCCAACAGCCCCCTGATTGGCCTCCGTGCCAAACTCCCGCTCTTGTGTGATCCACTCTCTGCAGCTGGATTACACCCTCAGAGCTCTTTAGAGAAAGTGCGCATGCCTCAGTGCTCCAGCCATCTTGAGCTTCTTCTAATTCTGGACAGAGGCATCCTGTCTCCACACCTTCACACCTACTGTTCCTTTAATCCAGGACATTCCTCTCCTGCCTGCTATTCTTCAGGTCTCAGCTTAGACCCGTCCCCTGGAAGTCTTCCCTGGAGGCCCCTCCACGGGTTGGACACCCTCTCTGTGTGCTCCCGTAATTCATTGCTCCTCCCAGGCACAACACTTTTCACTCTTTGTTCGGTATTTTATCATTTAACAGTCATCTCTCCCAATGGATGGGTTGATTCAGGTCGACAAGACCCTGACCCACTTGTCATTGCATCTCAGGACTGGCACAGTGCCTGGGACACAGGAAGCTCTCTATGAAATGAGCTTCAGATAAGAGGGGTTATCAGGGAGATGCAAACACTGTTCCCTGGCTAACCTGATGGCCAAGGGGACTCCTCCAATCCTAAGGTACTCAGATTCGTTTCAAACAGGTGTGGTTTGACACACAGACATAAAAATGATTGGGATGAAAGAAGTTTTTATTAAACTCAAGGTCCCCTAGAAACAGGAGGCATGGCATGCCACAAAGGGCCACAAGGTGAAGCACAGACAGGGAGAAAAACAGGCAGAGAGAGAGACGGGTGGCCCCTGGAAGAATAGGGAAAGAAAGGAAGGAAGCTGAGCAGGTTCAGGGCTGCATGACTAATTTCCTCTGGCTTTGGGCTACAGGTGTGTGGTTCCCCTTGATCCTGGGGGAGTTGAGGGATGGGAATAGTGTCCCAGACTGCAGACGCCTGATAGAAGGAGCAGGTGAGGATATGGACCCAGGATTGGTTGGTTCACTTATGAAGTCACACTCAGAGGCAAGTCTACTATATCTAGGAATTACCTAACACTACAAAAACAGGACCTTCCTGAGCAGCAAGGCCTTGGAGAGCAGAGCATCAAGAATATAGAAAAGAGGAAATCAAAGTTATCATACTCATGTTACATCCCCAGCGGACAATCCTCCTGCACAACATCAGCTGCCACCTCAAGGCCTGAATCACTCTCTGCCTTCTTGCAGGAGAAATTAATGCCTTTTGGGCTGGGGATGTGGCTCAAGCGGTAGCACGCTCGCCTGGCATGCGTGCGGCCCGGGTTCGATCCTCAGCACCACATACAAACAAAGATGCTGTGTCCGCCGAAAACTAAAAAATAAATATTTAAATTCTCTCTCTCTCTCTCTTAAAGAAAGAAATTAATGCCTTTTGTGAAAACTTTAAGTCACTAGGAGACAAAAGTCGGCCTCCATCCTTCAGAGAGACAATTCTGAGAGGCACTCTGTATGGTATAACCCCGGGTCCTCAGTGGAACCAAACCTGATCAAGCAATGAATATCATCCCTAAGATGCCTTTATCTGATAACCATTTTGAAGTCAGAGTCCAAAGTTTTGTCCAGGTCAGATATCTTTTTAATTTGGTTTTCTTACCATTTTAAAAACACACACAAGTAAAGCATGCATATAGAAAAAATTGCCTATGACAAATCCAAATAATACTATGAAATTGGAGCCAAGAGTGAACATCTGCTTCCCCTACCCAGAAGGAGCCACAGTTAGCCATTTGAGGATACATCTCTCCAGGCCTTTCTTTTCCCTGCGTTACAATATAGGCCTCCATCACAGTGTATCAGTTTCCTGTAGCTGCTGTAACAAACTATACAGATCTGACCACTTAAGACAACAGAAGTGTATATCCTCACAGTTCTGGAAGCCAAGTTTCAAGTCAGTTTCATAGTCAAAACCAAGGTGTTGGCAATTGCCTTTTTTTTTTTTCATAACAAACAATGCTGCATGGAATATCTGGTACACATCTCTCCAGGGAAAATCCTGATTATTTCCATAGAGGAGACACTAAGAAAGGAAGTTGTTGGGTCCCGTTCCACTGTATGGCGGTTATTATCTCCTTTAATCTGCACAACCACCTATGGAAATTGGAATTATTTAATTCCTATTTTGCAGCTGAGAAAACAAAAAAGTCCAGAGAGCTAATGTTTGCCTAGGGTCACAGAGTTGGCAGGAATACCAGTATTCTAAATCAATACTGCAGGGGAAAATGGCCATGGAATGCTTGTTTGGGTTCCTTCTTCTTCTTTAAAAAAAAAAATGTGTTTTCAAGTTGAAGTCATAATCTGTATTCTCGAACTACTAGATACCACTGGGAGAAATAAATCATCTTCTAAAGATGTTCCAAGGAGACAGGCTGTTTTGATCCTGCTCTCGGCCTTACTTGGCTTCGGACAACCTGGGGAAAGTTGGCAGTTGCAGGGAGAGAGGTTCAGAACCGCCATGAGCAGATGTCCCTGGTAGGGCCACCCAAGTAAAGCTTTGAGAAATGAAAGGCAGCTTTGATCAAACTGAAAAAAAAAAAAATCCTCTGTAGAGAAATATTCAGCTGAATAAAAAAAAAATGCATTAGAAAAAAAAAAAAAAAGAGCAGGGATTGATGCCTAATATGCTGGAACGTTTGTTGGTGGGACCCCGGCTGACCCCAGCTGCACACTGGCTGGGTGAGGCTTCCTGCTCCCCCCGATTCTCACCATCCAAACACTCCCACTGTCCTCTGCCCTGCAGTGAAATGGTGTGTCCTTCTCTGTCTTCTCCTACAGCTGCTCTATTGCTTCTTCCCTCTCAATTCCCTACCATCTAACCCTTTGGCAGGACTCCCCATTAATTCCTCAGAGAAGATGCCCACTGGCCCAAGGGCCACATCCACCCACAGCTGTGGAGGAGGAGTGAGAAAAGGAATCAGCCAGAAGAACCAACAGCACAGGCTTAGGAAAGACTCCACCGAGTTCTGTGCCTGCCCTTCTAAGTTGCGTACCATGTGCAAATCACACACTGCCTCTGCTCCATGGCCTGAGTTATAGAATAGGGAAATGAGACCATTTCTCCCTCCAAGGAAGAAATATGTAACTATGTAAATGAGTCAAAATGTGTAAAGGGCCCATCAAGGGGCTGTGGGTGGATGTGGCCCTTGGTCCATTTGCATGAGTGGTGGTGTCCGAGTTATTCTCTCCCCATTTTTTAGACATTATTTTTCTGGGGTATGTAAAATACCCACTCCTCTTCCCAGGTATTGGCACATTGTAATGTCAGGGTAAAAATGGGGACATTTTGGAGCCCAACCCAAGAAAGAGGGAGAAAAAAAGGTTTTTTATACTAAACCTACAGAGTAAGCCAGTAGGAGGCCACCTGGCAATAAGGAGGATCTCAATGTTCTGCAGAGGCTCTGTCCAGAGACAACCAGGATGTGATGGGGAGGAAGCGCTTGGCTTAGAAGCATATGGAAAGATGAAGTTAACAGAGTGGGAGCCAGGAGGGAAGTGGGTGGAGGGACTAACAGGAAAAGACACATTCAGACAGGTGTGGGGTTGAAGCTCCCCAGGGTTGATTCAAAGGGAGGCCAGGAGAATGGTAATCAAAAGGCCCCAGCCCACTGGGAAGCTGAGGCTGTACTGAGCACACCCCACCACAACCTCCATAGGATGGAAGACAGCTCTCAACAGGAAGTGAAGGACAATGTCACTGATGGTGGTATCTGTTCACAATTCTTCCTCTCCTCCTTGTGGTGGTTTTGCTGCAGATGGAGAATCCTTACCTGCCTACTCTCTCTGACCTTGGCCATGTGACTTAACGTTGTTATTAGAATATGAGTGGATCCAACGAGTGGACTTTAAACTTGCTTGCATGGTTTGCTTACTTCCTTGCAAACCTGTCCTGTGGGAAGAGTGAACTCCAGGGGAGGCATTTGAAGCAGACCTGATCCCAACCTCTGCCTGGGGTCAACCCAGCCACTCCTCTGGGGCTCAGTTTACCCAGAGCCCTGGAGCCAAGATACAGGTATATGTTGTTCTGAGCCATTGAGATTATGGGTCTCTTGCTAGGCAGCATTATCTCAGCAAAACCCAACTCTATAGACTTCTGGCTTCAAAAGTCTCTCTTGGGCTCAATGTGTGCACTTGGTCAGGTAACATCAAGGCAGTTTAGTAATGAAGCACAACACCCTCCCTGGACTAAGAAGGGTGTGGTGCTGTCACTACAGATAGGGTTTAGGCTGTGATGAGGCTGATGGTCTCACCTGACCACAGACACAGAAGGGTGTGGAAGGACTAACAGGAAAATTGCTTTTTACCATGAAATGGGAAGATGACCTGGAAGGAGCCTCCGGTTAAATGGAAACCAGGGAGTGCTCTCAAGAAGGATTTAAAAAAAAAAAAAATTCTAACCCAAGCTAGTGACCTTTGAACAGACAGTTTGAGAAACAGGAATGCTGAGCTTCATGATAGTTTCTACTATGATGCCAACAGAAGACTTTTCTCATTTCTATAGGGTCACAGGGAAAAGGAAGCTCTTCTACTGCTGGAAAACCCAGTTGGATTTGGCTCACATTTTGGCACCAGCTCTCCCTTGCTGACACTGCCTCTACCCCCCGACAGCCCCGGAGCTTAACAAACATGATTCCAGCCAGTTGGCAGCACAGGGATGACCTGGCAGAGACAGAGGCAAAGTCATCTCTTCTCAGCTACTAGAGACCAGAAAAAGATGGCAGAAACCTGGTCCTCAACCAAACTGTCATGGAGAGTGGGATCGTAGGATGGCAGGATGACCATGAAATGCTTGTTTGGGTTCCTCCTTCTTCTTTAAAAAAAAAAAAAAAGAATATGTTTTCAAGTTGAAGTCATAATCTGTGGAGGGCAGAGACCACACACTCCTGTCCCTACCCCACAGATAGCACTGCAGAGCACTCACCAAGCATTTCTTAGGAGCTTTCTGAGTGAGAGAAGGGATGTGGGAAGCCTAGTGATATGTGTGTGTGTGTGTGTGTGTGTGTGTTTAGTAGAAGCCGAGTTTTACTCTGACTCTGGGGTCATCACTAAGGGGCTGGCAGCCCTTTGCATCGTCCCCAGCTTTTGCCCTCTTCTAAACAGCACCTCCCCATCAACTAATTGATCACTGATTTATCACTATTCAGACTCTGGCTGAAACTGGCAGTGACTTGAGAAATCGGAGTTTCTGTGCCATTTTTTTCTTTTTTTAAAGTTTAGCTGAATAACTGTCACAGCAAAACTATGCCTGGGGTGAGAGAGAATGCATGAGCAGATTTTCAGAGCCTGGATTAAAACCACATGTCAGAGTCCTCGGAGCAAGTCTACAGGCCGTGGTGGGGCTCTGCTGCCCTTAGCTTCCCAGAGCTAGGCCCCAGGCAGAGAAAGCTGGACTGACATAAGCCCCCAGGGGCAAAAAGGGCATGGGCCCAGCCCTTAGAGCCACCAAGCACCCCCGCAGCCCCCTCCTGATCAGATCTTCTGGGTGCTGGGGTACTGGAGTCACTCCTTCCACTGCAGGCAGAATCCCAGGCTGCCTGTCTCCAAAGCCACCTCCGGGCCAGGCTCCCTTGCTTAGCTCCATTAGAGGGCTGTGATTTTCCTTCCACATCAGCAACTTCAAGGCAAGAAAGGACTTTTGCCCCTGTAATTTCTGACCCAGCCAAGTTAGAGGGGAAAAAAGAAACAAAACCAAAGGAATGATAACTAACTTTTATTCAGTGTTCACTGTGCCTGAAACTGTTTGGGGAAGAAGCCTCATTTAATCCTCAGACTGGAGTTATGGGGCAGGTACTAATACAAATATCCCCATTTTATAGGTGAGGAAAACAAGGCTCACAGCTAGCGAGGGCAGCATTAGGAGGTGAACCCAAGCAGCTTGGCCTGAGCCCCTGGCTTGATTGCTGTGCTGCCCTGAGAAGGGGCTGCCACCCACAGCCCCTGCTCCAGCCCTAACTCCAAAAGACTACGCGCTTGGTTGTAGAGGCCCCTCTCTCAAAGGAGTCCTCTCTGTTTGGGAGTGATCTGTTCATCTGTAAAATAAGACTTGAATGAGACCAAAGGTGGGTGGCCACCTTTCTGCATCAGGGCAAATTAATTGAGGGAAATTAAAAATGTTTGTGGGCTTCATGTTTTCCATTCAAAACAAAAATTAATTTGTGTCTCTTGCCTTACTTTACTCCTATAAATAGAAGGATATCAATGAGAAATGCCACCATTTGACCCACTCAAATCTAGGCATATTTGAGAGGCAGCCTCAGAATCAGCTTCCTAATAACTTGTTATCCCCTAATTGAGACTGAGGCTTGATCTCACAATCAGGCAGATTCTAGGCCTCTTGCTTGTTCCAGAACCAGGTGGTGGCCCAGTTCCTTCCAGCCCAAGCATTCTCAACTACAGGCCAGGAAATTGAAAACAGCTGACTTATGGGGTAAATATAGTAATCCTTAAAAACAGTAACCACTCTGGGTGCCCACCACGCACAAGGCTCTCTCAAAACCCTACCACCATGCACTAATGGAGTGACTATATTGCAAACATTCCAATTTAAAGAAGTAAAGTACCTTTCTCAAGGTCACACAACTAGCAAGTGGCTGGCAGGACTTAAATGTTCCCCAAACTTCATATACTTGTTACTTCACATCAGAATGATGAGGGTAAACTCCAGCCCCTTCCAATGACTTCAGGTGTCCCTGACATGCAGTAATTCAGTGGGTGTTGAGTCAAAGGAGCCAGTCCAGCCTCATCGATGATGGCAGCCCACAAAGTAGATTCTTCAGGACAGAAAAAAAGTTCCTACTGAAAACAAACATCTTTTTTGATCTCCTCCTTATCCTTTTCCTTAATCTTCCCAAGTAAATGCCCTTGGTATATTTGGGGGAGAAAAAAAAGTATTTTGAACAGGCAAAGTGACTATAGATGTCTCAACTTAGGGGATTTATTGGAGATTGGATGGGGTGAAGGTCCATGGCATTTGAAATACCTCTGAAGCTCAGATCTGGTCTCATTTTCCCCAAGCAAACATGGTGGAACGAGCCCACACTCTCCATCAGATTCTGCTGCTAGTGTCCACAGATGACATCAGGGACACAGTATCCCTGTGATGGAATGGAAACTCCTCTGGTGAGCTAATAACAATAGCTAGTGCTGAGATGGAAATGAAGACCCAAATAAGTTTAGAAAGTGACTATTTCCTGTCAAGAGGAAAAAAAAGAAACAAGGAGACAAGCCACAGAAAATACTAGTTTTAAAAATAATAAAGAAAGGAATGTCAAATTTAGAGACAGCAGAAACCTGCAATCCAAACGAATTTCTTTTCTTTTTTTTTTTTTTTTTAAAGAGAGAGTGTGAGAGAGAGAGGGAGGGAGAGATAATAATTTTTTAATATTTACTTTTTAGTTTTCGGCGGACACAACATCTTTGTTTGTATGTGGTGCTGAGGATCGAACCCGGGCCGCACGCATGCCAGGCGAGCGCGCTACCGCTTGAGCCACATCCCCAGCCCTCAAACGAATTTCCATGCCCTCATGAAATGAAAAAGCAATTCAAGAAATTGTTTCATGTAGATCTTTTGCCAAAATAAAAATTATATTTCAAGAACAGCAATAAAAATTGAAATTTAACTCTCTCAGCCCACTTTATTGTATTTTTATACATACATGCTATAATGGTATTTAATATAATAGTATTTCTCAAATTTGGGGATTTGAGAAAGACTCAAGAAGCAGCCATTGAAAACATTAGGATCCCACTGTCTAGCAGGAAGGAGGCTCTTGCAGGGTAACCTGAAGGGGGTTCACCTTTTCACTCTCCCTCCTTCACCAGAGTGGCTTCTGTTATTGGTAGCTGAGCTGTTATCTACAACTACCTGAACCCAACACATGTCTGGGTGGTGCCACAGAATAGAGGACACTGGGAAAACCATGTGACAACAGGCACTTCTGAGACCCTTGGGGTACAAGTGTGGGAATCCTAGGTATCCAGAGATACGATGCAGGCAGTTGCCTCCAAAGGGACAATTCTGCTACATCAAAATTTTATCCTTATATTCTGATCGCCCCAATGCCAAGCACTAGACCAGGAAATAGGGACACCAGTGTCAAGAAGGTGTGGCCCCTGCCCTCAATCAACTCACTGTCTCATAGTAAAAACGTGAATGATATTCATTCCCCCCCCACCCCCTGCTCCAGTGTTGCCTAACCTCAAATTCTCCCACAAAACTGGCCTTGTCTACATTCAGGCCATGTATCTGTTCAAGCTTGGGGCAGAGCTGGCAAAGAATAGAAGACCAGGGAGCAGAGCTGGGTGCCACCTCCTATGGACTCCACTGACTGATAATAATGTTTGTTTAGCATTTTCACTATTATAAGTAGAAAGATATTGTTTCCGTATATCTCACAATGACTCTGGATGATAAGAAGGAATTCTCATCATGCCCATTTTACAGATGAGGAACTCAAGACTCAGAAAGACCTACTAATTTGCTTAAGGTGACATGGCAACTAAGTGGAAGAGCTGGGATTTCCATTGAGGCCTTCAGCCTCCAGAAACCAAGCCCTTACCAGCAGACTGAGCTAGAGGGATACTGACTGAGACAATGGACAAACACAGTTGTTCTTCAGAATTAGAGGAAGATTGGTTCTAAGACACCTGAGGATACCAAATTTCACAGATGTTCAAGTCTTTTATATAAACTGATGTAGTATTTGCATTTAACTTAGGCACCTCCTTTAAATAGTCTTTACTTTAAATGATCTCTAAATGACTTATACTACCCAATACAATGTAAGTGCTATGGAAATTGTTGTCATACTATATTGTTTAGGGGATAATGGCAAGAAGGAAATTCTGCACAGATTCAGTACAGACACATTTTTTCCTGAATATTTTCAACCCAGATATTGGTTAAATCCATGAAACGTGACCTTCAGACAGTGAGGGCTGGCTGCAATTACACACACTTTAAAGGCAGTATCTGGAAGGATTTGGAGAAGGATATGTAGAAGCTGGTATATCTAGGGCCAGATCTCAGCTCTGCCACTGACAACCGTAACTTAACATCAGCTTCCCCATCTGAAAAATGGCTATAATGACAGTTCCTACCTTAAAGTGCTGTAGTGAGAAGTCAATAAGTTTTAATATACTACTCTGGGCCTCATTCTTTCCATCTATGAATGGGCTGAAAACAGTGTCCCTGCATTCTGAGAATTGATAATCCATGGTTGAAAAAGAAAGGGAAGAAAGATTGACAACAGTATTAGGAACTGATGTCGAGATCCCTCCTTGGGAGCACCACTTGCTTGGGTGACTAAAAGAGCAGCTTCTGAACCCCCTTTCTTTGTAGTCCAATGAGGAAGACTTCTGCAACCAGCTGCTCTGTGGACTCTTGCAGAGCCCTGAGGAGGGTTAAAGAACTCCTGGGAGGATGGCCACCATAGGAGAGCCATGGCACCCCTGGAAGACTGTCCTTCAGGAAGATTCAGACTAAATAAACTGTGCTTGGAACCTGAGATGAAAAAAATAAATTCTTACCTTTTCCTACAGATAGGTGGTGGTAGACTCAGTGGGATCAAGGGACCCTGAAGTGAGTAGGTTCGTGGGTATTTCCTGACAACTATGTGGCATAGAGCTCATTCCAGACAGATGGCTTCAGGCTGAAGTTGATTAGGGAGGAAGTATAAGCAGTCATGTCTGGGAACACATGTCACCATCTTGGAGACATGAAAGTAACCCCCCTCAGGAGACTCTAGGACATTGCCTGTAGCTAGCATTGCCAAGCTCAATTCCTCTATTGCTGGCACAGGTGTTAGAAGACCTAGAAATAATTGGATCTGTCTCTTCATGATTATATGAGCTAAGACTTTCTAATGAGGAAAGAGTCATCACTCACTTTGGCAACTGAGGAAACTGAGGCACAGACAGTTTCAGTCACTTTCTCATGGCCTTATATCTAAGTCTAGAAGCTGGACTCAAGCTCCAATCTGGCTTCTTCCATCTGTATACTAACTGGATTTTTGTCCCTACTATTATAAAAGACTCAAAGAACAAAAGTTGTTTCCCCTCTCCCTCCCTTCTCCCCCCAATGAGTAAGCAAACCTGCAGAGCTGAAACATAGTTCTTCCTGTCCCAGGAGGAAAAAAAAGGGGTGGGGAGGACTTTGCCTTCAAAAGCCAAACAAGTTCTGGAGACAAATTGAGCTGGGTCATCTAACTGATCCTGGGTCACGTAGAGGAGGACAGGCTCAGAGGCAGATACTGGACTCAGAGAAGCAATGCTGTTGTTATGGTCTAAATATGAGCCCCCCCCCCCAAAAAAAAGTTCACATGTGAGACAATGCAAGAGGTGAAATGATTAGGTTATGATAGCTTTAACCTCATCAGTGGATTAATCCACTGATAGATTAACTAGGTGGTAATTGTAGGAAGGTAAGGGTATGGCTGGAGGAAGTAGGTCACTGGGGACGTGCCTTTGGGGTTTATATTTTGTCTCTGGTGAGTGGAGCTCTCTCTTTTCTTCCTGGTTTCCATGTCCTGAGCCGCTTTCCTGTAGCAGGCCCTCCTGCCATGATGTTGTTTATCACCTTGGGCCCAGAGCTATGGAATTGGCCAACCATGGTCTGAATCTCCGAAACTGTGAGCCAAAATAAAATTTTCCTCTTATAAAATGTTCTTGTCAGGTCTTTTGGTCACAGTGACACAACGCTAAAACAAAAATTCTGTTGTTCAGCCAAAACTGGTGATTTAAGCACATGCTATTCCTTGTCTTGCCCCTGAAGTCTTGTGAAATGGCAGCAAAGCATTCTTTTTTTTTTTTTTTCCCGCCTGTGATGCTGGGAATTGATCCCAGGGCCTCATGTACTCTACCACTGAGCTATAACCTAGCCCAAGCATTTTTATTCTAAGTGACAAACCCTGAAGGACAATGAGAAAAGAGAGAAGGCAAACAAGAAAAATTTAGGAAGCTGGAAAGAGGTGAATGAGTGGGGACAACCTTAGCAGATCCACAAAAGTGAATCCTAAACTGGAAGACAGAAGCTCAAGACACCACGACTTATATCACAGAAGCCACCTACTGATCAAGGTGCCTCTGATGAGGGTAGTGAAGATGAATCAAAACAAACAAACAGCGGATTGGTTGGAAGTCTACCTAATAAGCTAGACACCCTGATCTCTTGTTCTGTATTGGCAAGTTGGACAACATCCATCAAAAACTGGGGGTTTGTTCTATGAGACTGAAAGCCAGAATACTGGGGGAACGAGGCTCAGCTATGAGCCAGTATTCTCTAACTCTGACCCATTCAACAGAAATATAATGTAAACCATATCTGATATTAAAATTTTTCTAGTAGCCACATTTTAAAATTACAAAAAAAACCATAGGAAATTGATCTAAATATATATATTTTTATCTAACTCAACATATCCAAAACATTATCATTTCAACATGTTGCCAACATAAAACCTCTTAATTACATATTTCGCAATGCTTATAATAAGTCTTTGAAGTGTGTGTTAGTCAGCTTTTCAATGCAGTGACCAAAATACTTGACAAGAACAACTCAGAAGAGAAAAATTCTACTTTGGCTCATGGTTTCAGAGAATTCAGTGCATGGTCAATTGACCCCATGGCTCTGGGTCTGAGATGAGGCAGAACCTCATGGTGGAAGGGTGTGGCAGAGGAAAGCTGTTCAATTCATGGCAGCCAGGGAAGTGAAGAGAAATAGAAAGGGAGGGAGAGAAGATAAACCTTTCCATGGCATTCCTCCAACTACATGCCACTTCTCAGTAGTCCATCCAGCTATCAATGGATTAATTCATCTGTGAATTAATTCACTGATTTTTATCAGAGCCCTCATGATCTAACCATTGCCTAAAAGCCCCATCTCTAAATCTTGCTACACTGGGGACAATGCTTTCAAAACAGGAGCTTTGGAGGGACATTCCAGATTCACACCATAACAAAGTCCAGTGTGAATCTCACACATACAGCACATCTCAATGCAGACTAGCATATGGCTGGTGGCTACCATATTGAACAGCACAGCTCCACACCAAGGCAGAGATCCTTGGAGCCCAGAGGGTGTGGAGAAATGCTGTTTTAAAGGATAAACTGTACCAGTGCGAATATAAACACAAACAAAAAGGCAAGCAGGTACTCATGACAGTTGAGTACAACTTTTGGGAAAGTCAGATTCTAAATATATCAAATTAGGCAAAAATTAAGTGTAGAGCCAAATTACTCTTGGAAAATAACCCTTAAAAAAGAGATTGGTAAACCCATCCATTTCCCCTGAGTCTTAGAACAGATACTGAATCTTCTATAGCAACAAAATGAAACTAGATTTGGAAAATTCTTATGGTAGACTCAGTCTCCAACATTGTAGTCTTGTAAAATAAGCAACATCATCTAATGAGGGATTCTGGGAAGAAGAACATTTGAATGCAGATCTACCCAGTTCCATTCATAATTGACCAGATTTCCAATCAACAAGTTTTCCATGTTATGTAGTTTCTAGCAACAAAAAGCATCTAAAAGGAAGGGAGGGTAGGAGTAGAATGTGGTAGGGGGTCAGGAACATGCCTCATGTGCCCAGGAAGCCATGGGGAGGCAGAACCCCAGGTGGGAGAGAGGGGAGGTGAGGAGAGGCAGCAGCCAGATACCTGGCATCTGCAGGATAAGAGGAAGGGGCGAACCAAAGATCCAAATGACAGGAAGCCTCCCCAGCTCTCAGAAATTCCTTCTCCAAAGTAAGCTTGACCCACTTCTCATTGGCTACAGAAACAGAAAAAGTACCTTTAGCCCCAGAGGCCTCCAATGCCAGCACTGTAATCATGCCCTCAGAAGTCCACCTGTTCTGACCCTCACCTTTTTCTTCTTCACCACCCATGGTTTCTCACTGAGCTCCTAGAGAAATTAAGTGCTCTAGAAGTTACCAACTCTCCTTGAATTTCAGGATTTTTGTATTTTGTTTTGTTTGGGTTTTTTTGTAATTTTTTTTTTTTGGGGGGGGGTACTGTGGATTGATTCCAGGGGCACTTAAACACTGAGTCACATCCCCAGCCTTTTTATGTTTTTATTTTGAGACAGAGTCTTGCTAAGTTTCTTAGGGTCTCACTAAGTTTCTTAGGGCCTGTCAGGGGCTAGAAGGAAGTCCTCCTTCAAAGAATAGTCTGCATTTACAAGAAACAGCTCCCTGGGAGACATCCTGCCTGGGAGACACCCTGCAGCCATCTATCTCCCTGAGACATCCTGCGGTTATCTCACTTTGTGCAGACATCCAGCAACTGCCCATAAGAGAGCTTCCCCATCCCCAGCATATAAATACCCCTGTGTGAACAATAAAAGTTTGCAGCTTGATCAGAATTCCTGTCTTGCTGTCATCCTTTGTGTCTCTTGTGCCTTCATTCCTCCCCATCTAGGTTCGCTGCCCTCATTGATGTGTCCTGCTGGTCGGGACAAGGGCCTCGCTAAGTTGCTGAGGCTACCTTTGAACTTGGGATCCTCCTGCCTCAGCCTCCCAAATCCCTGGGATTACAAGCATGCACCACCACACCCTGCTCAGTTATCTTATGAAAGGGGCAAAGCCAATCAACACCAGCCCTTATCTTCAGCTCTGTATTTGAAAATAAATAAGCAGGTACCCCACCTCATCCACACACTTGCTAAAGGCTGTGCAAGCCCACTGAGCACAGAACAATATTTCTTAACATCTGGCGCTTCTTCCTCTGTTCTGGTGAGGCCAAGTCCATTTCAGGCTTGATATAACCACATGCTGTTTGGGTTAAATGCATCCAGTATTAGAAGGAATGATCCCCTTCCTGGACTATGTATGGCAAAGTTCTCCCAAGAAAAGCAGGAGCTGGAAGGCTGTTGCTCCTTTCTCACATCATGAAGTAGAACCTGTTACGATGCCTGACCCAGGGCAGGCTAACTAGCCCACACTACGAGGTCTCTGGTCAGAGTGCTGACAAGGTGAAGATCTGGTCCTGGGTATCCCCAGCATTGGAGCCTCTCGTAACGGTGTATCTGGTGGACAGGGCCAGGGCAAAGGTGGAAGAGGACAAAAAGACCCCAGGAAAGAGCACTCTTCCTAGGCACATGGGGGCACAACTCCCTCTTCCTTCCTATGACAGGTACATAGGCCCCTCCACCAGATCATGATAGTGCTGTGAGGGCCTCCAAAACCATAAAATTCTCCCTGTCCTCAAAAAAAAAGTACAATTTAGTTGAGGGGGAAAGGTCAGGAAAAAGACTTAACTAACAGGTGGGAGAAATTCATTGTCACTGTCCTTCATGCCCCATCCTACCCCCCCCCAAAAAAAAAAAAAACTAAAATTAAATCGATCATAATCTCAGCCACTGGTTGAATGATTACACAGTTAATTCCATGGAGCACCATGCCAAAACAACTCATCTAAGAAGGATAGCATTTTCAAAGTATTAATGGACTTGTCCTGTTTGCCTTCCAAGAACCTTATCCATCCACCTGGGAGTGTTACAGAGGATTGTGACAAAGACATGTTAAGAGTTCCACCAAGAGCACGTTTATCTTCTGGCATGTGACATGGAATTATGTGGAAATGCATGGCTTTGTGCACATGGCTGCTGTCTTGAGGGAAAATTCTCCAGATTCTTTCATCTCTCTCTCTTCAGCATCAAGGGCCAAGCCTAGAGAATCTCATTTATTTTGCCCAGGGCCACCAGTTTGAGACTCTGACTTACACAATCTTTAAGTTTCTTCCACTTGTAAGACGGGGCTCCCTGTCTTTCCACAGAAGAACTTGGCTGAAGAGTGAAAATCTAGCCCTGGAAGTGGAAGAACACCATAGTTGTTTCTTCAATATCTCATAACTAGTGATTTTCCTTATTTTTGGTAGATGCAAGTAGGAAAGCAATGAAGAAGTCACATTGGTCTCACCTGCCCCCTAGGAGCACATGACGCCAGCCCAATCTCAATGGCAGGCAAGCTGTTGAAGGGGTAAGTAATTCATGATCCTCAAAGCAGAGGCTGGGTGACCCCCACCATTAACTGAACAATGCCTCCAAAAGATATCCAGGCCCTTATCCCTGGACCTATGTTACTCCATCTAAAAAAAGAGATTTTGCAGCTATGATACGATTAAGGATCTTGAGATGGAGAGACCATCCTGGACTACCTGGTGGCTCCAAGTGAAAATGACAAGTGTCCTTAGAAGAGGGAAAAGGATGACAGAAGAGGAGAAGGCGATCTAGTGATGGAAGCAAGATCAGAATAGTGGTCTCTGAAGGGGGCACAAGTCAGGCATATAGGCAGCTACTGGAAGCTGGAAAAGGCAAGGAAAAGAATTACCCCCTAGTGCCACCAGGAGGAGTCAGACCTTCTCACACCTTCAGCCCAGTGACTCTGATTTTGGACTTCCAGCCAGAACCATCAGAAAACAAATTTACATTGTTTTGAGCCACTAAATGTGTGTTCATTTGTTACAGCAGCAATAGGATACTAATACAACCTCCTACCCTGGCTGCTGTGGACTAACCACCTGGCTTTCTTTAAGATATCTGTCCACTGCAGGAGTTCCTAAGCCACAGGGTTCCATAAGGTCCATAACTGGCACACCCCACTTTGGGAACCTGAGTTTTGCATTAGTGTGGGCAGTTGGGAAGCAGCCACTGGAACACCGATAGACACCCCCTCCCTCTAAACCTGCCCAGAAGGAAGAGTGGGGAGGAGAGCAGGGTTGGTGCTGACAGCTGGGCCCAGGACTGGCATCTGAGCACCTTCACTCTGGGGTACTCACTCATCTTGGAGAGGAAGCACCATGTGCACTAGCTGGGTCCCAAAGAGGGACTATACATTGGCAGGGAGGCATGGTGACTTGACAATGCAAACGCATGCATTTGCCTTCTAAACTTGCTTCATTATGGGACCTGAGCCAAGTTCCAGAAGGGAGACATTAAAATGAGAGAAGAGTTCAAACAAGTTGTCACATTGTGGTTAGGATTTATTAGTGGTGTCTGGGTCATTACCTGAATTTTTTTTAAGTGTAGGAAAAGGAAGAAAGAAAAGAGGGAAAAAATGTCATGGAGCATTATTTCATGAAATTTTACTTTCATTTATCTATGCACATGCACAAGCATGTGTGTGTGTGAGTGTGTTCATGCACACACTAGGTCACAATGTAAAATGCATTCTATGCACATTAGTAGAAAAAAAATGCCAAAGCTAATGGGTGAAATGACACAGTTGTGACAGTCAAGAAACAGGTTTTGCCCAGCCTGTGTATTCTAAGAAAGCTGACACTGAATGGAAAGTCCCCACACCCAAGTCTGAGCATAGAGACCACCTCAGCACCAGCTATGATGACAGGGGTGATATCAGGTGAACTCACCCCGGTAAACCCCAGGTTAGCACCAAGGTCACAGGGAAGAGGGGTGAGCAGTGGGGAGGAAGACCCACCAGGAAGAGGGCCACCCACACAAGACTGTGCCCATCATACCAGAAGACAGAAGGAAGAGACTGTCCCTCACATTGTTTCTAGGGAGGACACCCAGGATGGGTGCTGTAACTCTTCATTTCTAAAATGATGGAAATAATTGCACCCACCTCCTATGGTTGATGCAAATGATTAATGAGCATGTTAGTCAGCTTTTTGTCACTGTGACCAATATCCCCTACAAGAATATCTTAGAAGAGGAAAGGTTGGTTTGGGGCTCACATTTTCACAGGTTCAGTGCATGGTCAGCTGATTCCATTGCTCTGGGCTTGAGGTGACGCAGAACATCATGGGATAAGGGCATGGGAGGAAAATTGGTCAGCTCATGGCAGCCAGGAAGCAGAGAGAGAAAGAGGAAGAGACAGAAAGAGAGAGAGAGAAACTAGAGACAAAATAGAGTCCAAGGTTATGCCCCTAGTGACCTACTTCTTCACACCACAGCCTAGCTGCATATATAGTTTCCAACCAGACAGTCCTTTCAAATTATTAATCCATCAAATTGATTAATCCACTGATTAGGGTACAGCTCTCATAATCTAATCATTCACTCCTGAACATTGACTAACACATGAGCTTTGGGTGGAGGGATACTTCATATCCAAATGATAATAAGTTAATGTGTAAAAACTCTGTAAGAGTCACAGGACCATTGTAACCATTCAAAATATGACAGCTACCATTATTAACATCATGCCACTGAGAATGAACTAGGACAAAGAGCAAACTAGGCGCATGCACGCGCGCACGCACACACACACACACACACACACACACACGCGCGCGCGCGCACGCGCGCGCACCAGGACTGAGCTTTACTGGAGACAGGTCTCCTTTGCTGGCCTTGACCCCTCCCTCCTCCACCCCTTCTCCTGCACCCTCCCCGTTCTTCAGAAGTAGTTAGCAGCAGTATGCTTGCTGGGAAGTAAATACCCACAGGAGCAGCCCTCCGCCCCTGACAGACAGGAATTGGTAGACCCCTGGTGGAGCATGACTCCGACCTGGGGCATATTCTACATGGTCTCCCAGAAGTCTCCACAAGACCCTGCCCCAGCTGTCCATAGCAACCACCTGCTCACCCACATGCCGGCCCCAGCTACCTCTCCTGTCTCACTTCCTCCCTCCTGATGTCTCCCACAGACCTACTCACACTGAAATAGTGGTCTCAAGGTCTCCCCCTGAGGAAGCCCTTAGAAGAGGACACAACTTTATGGCAATGATGCTAATTGAATTATAACTGTCAAACACTTAAAATTTCTCCACTCATAGTAGATGTTCAATAAATGTCAACAAAGAGCAGAAAGAAGAGGAGGATTCCTCCCCTGGGCAGCTGTCATGTGAGGCATAGGTGGGGAAGAGTCTGTCCACTGAGTCACAGCAGCCCTTGGTAAAAGGCCCTTGGGAGGTACAATTTTGGAAAAGAATGTGTTGTTTTGCAATCTGAAGAATCTCACCAATTCTGTGGATCCCACATCTATCCTTCTTTCTCTCCACCCCACCTGCTCCCACCCCACCCCCGCCATAGAAGCTTGTACACATAATGACGCTCACTTGCAAATTCAAGCCAAAAGGGAGCCCCACAGAGCAGGGAGCAGAGGCCAGAGGTGGGCCCAGCAAGACTGGCTGAGGGCCTTCTCACTCCCAGATCTGGCAACTTGATCCCAGGCCCCCCTCGCCAATCCCCAGACACATCACACACTAAATGACTTCTCTGTGAGTTTCTGAAAGGAACTTGCAGATGTTACCCAAGTCTGGGTTGCAGAAGGTGAAGGGTGAGGTGGGCAGGAAAGGAAAACTCCCCATCTCCCACCCAATCCAGGGAGCCCCAGCTATGGGATTGCCCCTGGGCCCCCACACAGAGGGACATTATTCCAGCCTGAGCTCAGTCCTGCCCGCCTGCTCAGCTGGGAGGGGACATGGAATGTGCTGCGCTGGCCCTTCACACATGCTGCCAGATCTCTGCTCCTGGAACAGAGGGACCTACTTGTCATCAGAAAGACAAACAGTCTCTCAGGGTTTGTACACATTTTCCAGGGAGGCCACAAGTCCTCAGGCTCAGCATGGACAGCCCAAGGCCCACAGGGTACAGGCTGAGCCAGGAAATGAGAACCCTGAATCTAAAATGTCCCAGAGAGCCCCACTGAAACCCTGATCTGCTCACAGTGAATGTAGTTGTTAATAACACGAGAGCCAGCCTGCCTGGGCACCAAGCCCAACTCCCCTGCGCCCTTGCTGTGTGACCTTGGGTCTTGGTGTCTTCATCTGTACACTGGGGATGATAACAGTACCTTGTAGGGGGGGGTCTATTTGACCATTCATTGAGCAGATGTTCCCTGAGATAAATATTGTTCCCAGGAAGGAGCGATGCACTACAAACAAAACAGACCAAAGTCCTCCCCTTATGGTGGCGCAATTCTGATGGGATAACAATGTTATTTGTCACTCATAAAAATAAAGTCACTCAACTAAGTACATGAGAGTTATATGAGCTATTGTAGATGAAGCCTTCACAAGAGAGCCTGCTACATGGTTAAGTTTCATCAATGTTAGCTGTTGCTAACCTCGTTACCATTACTATAACGGGGATTTTCTAGCAATGCCATGGGATTGGCTCTGGGGCAGAGATCCTGGGCTGAGAACCAATGCCCTATAGGTGCGAATGTTAACCCTCTGCCGCTCCTGAGATGAGGAGTTAGAGGAGTGTCCCTCATCTCCTGGGCCTTAGCTGCTTGCTCTCCTCCAGCCTCTACGTTGATTATAGGTTGGGGCTTTGCGGCTCAATCCATAGTTGAATTAGCATTTTGTTCCAGTTCACAAGAGCACCAGTGTGGGAACATGCAGGCCAGATGGAATTTGGGAGACCCTGTCATTTGTTGGAAATTTTCTCTGGCTGCCTTCGTATTAAGAGCTACACATTTTGCTTTCAGGCCGGAAAGTGGAACTGAGGCCAGAGGGGATAGGGATTGTGGCTAAAAAAAACAATAAAACAGGTTTTTCTCTGGGTTGCTCTTTTCCAGCCTTCCAGAGATTCTACTCTCTGGCTGCTCTGAGGCCAAGATACAGAGACGAGTGGAGGAGGGGGCTCTGTATCTTTCATCCGCCCTCCCCTCTGAACAAATTGGTGACAAGGGAGGAGGCAGAGTCGATCAGGGAGGCCTCAGGACCGAATGCACCTCTCTCTTTGCCTTAAGTCTATCTCAGTCTCCAACAAGTCTATGGACTGCTATAGACCTAGAGGAGACTTTGTAAATCAGATCCATGGGCCAAATGTGGCCTGTAGGTATGTTTTATTTGACCTAAAGTGTTGTAAATATATTTGAGCTAATGTATAAAATCTAGGATATTTTACATAAAAATTCAGATTTCCAGCTTTCCTCGGAAAGGGGGAACTTCAGCCACGTTTTGAGCATGGCTTCCTGCATGGCTGGAGTAGAACATGGCTTCCTCTCTCAATGACACAACACTGCAGTTCACCCCAGGCCCCACCCCTCCATATTGTCCCCCAGCACCAAGGTGCCTTGGCATCTCATTTGCTTTATTGTTCTTACAGAAGATGAAAACTTCTCTGATCACTGTTCGGTTAAACTTGGATTGTTTTAAACTGTGGTCAGTCTACTTCATTCACCTTTGCCAGCAGCCCGAGCTCCGTTAGCACCTCAATTTCCATCTCTTATTCCAGGGCTGCACCGGTCCAACATGAGAGCCACTAGCCACAGGGTACAATTTACATAGGAATGCCTTGAAATTAAACACTTCCATATCTGGCCCCACCAGTCACATTTCAAGAGCTCAAGGGCCACCTGTGAGTCGTAGCTACTCTGTTGACCTCATAGGATAGAATATTTCATCAGCTGAGAAAGTTATATCAGTCAACTCTGGAGAGATTTAAATGTGAGACATGGAAGGCTACCAAGCAATCGGAACAATTGTTGCACACATCCTTGGCCTTCTACACTATGCTGGGCACTGTGGGGGGAAGTGATATGCACTGGGACTGCTGCCTCCCAGGAACTCCCTAATTAAGGAGAGAGCCATAACTAAAGACGAGAGGCTCTGGAAAGTGTCCTGTGGGCATCACGGGGACCCTCTTGAAGGCAGGGAAGAAAAGCAGGCTTCTGTGTCCATAACACAAAGAAAACGCGGTTTCTCTACTGCCACTGCCCTCACGGCCCAGTCCCAGACAGAAACTCTCAGGCCTCCAGAAATGGGAGCTCCCTCGGCACCTCGCAGAAGGTGTTTAGATGACAGGGGCTCAGCCCCACATGTGCCAGTGCACAGGGTCAAGTCCGGCTTCAGAGCTCCTCCTTCTTAGGAATGCCTCCTTCCAACACTGGCTTCCCCATCCCCAACCTCCTCTGTGGGAATGTCCTCTTCCCAGGCTTCCCCATATCCGAATAAGGCCCCTACTCCAGGTCCCCCTGCTCCAGCCTTACCCTTCCCTGTCTATCTACCCAAGATGCTCCTGGGACCCAGACCCTCTGGGAGACCCTCTACTCAACAAACTGATTCCAAAGATATTTACATTTAATAGATAATCTCTAATGAAAAGGCTCCATCCAAGTGGGAGGATTTGGAGGTGAACTGATTGAGAAGAGCATCACATTTATGGTTGAAGGGCTTCAGACTTGAGGACTGCACGACTTGGCCATTACTCAACCTCACTGGGCCTATATTTATTGATTTCTAATGTTCCCAGTCTGAATATTTGAGGGGATTCAATGGGATTGTGAGAGAGAAAGCAAGAAAGCCCAGGGCTTATGATATGGTTGTTTTGATGTTGTTAGAATAATACAAGTTATATACACAGTATGTCGTTCTCACTATTGAGGGGAAATTCTCTTCTAATTAGCAACACATGCTAGAATTTTGCTGGAGATTATTTTTAATGACCCCGGAGTGGAGGCTGGGGAAAGACTTTTAGGCAAAATGGACTTTGGGTATCCCCAACAACTGGATCACACTGATAGGTACCATACAAAAGCAGGACTTCTAGATTTTAATACCAAAGATGCTTCTGACCATTTGGTAAAGCTGTGGACCCGTCTCAGGATGCTATGTTAAAATGTATAAAATGAATGACAGGATAACAAAGGTAATCACTGACACTGAAACATGACAACTAAAATCTTCTAAAGTACAAATCTGTGATCTGATCATATATGGGCTCCTCTACCAAAACATTAAATAACACAGTCGATCAGCACATCTCGTAACAAATGTACTTTCAAGGTAGTGATGTGTGAAGACTATATTTCAAAATGTCTGTATTTCCACCATAATGATACAATGACAAAAAACAGGTTCCCACATTCATTATTGAAGAAATACTGAATTTCAGTTAGAGAAATTCAGTATCTAGTATATAGAGAGAATAAAGATGTTAATTGTTCTTCAATCAAGTTTAGGGTTCCCCTGAGTAGTATTCATGGACCCCCAGGTCATGAACCATTGTACTAGGCCCTGGAGCTCTCCCCCTTGCTCCAATTCCATCTTTCTCTAGTTCACAGTGCTGATCTTGATAGCAGATACTCCCCACCAAAACGCCTTCTGTGTGGGAGCTAAAGTCCCAGGCTTCCCCACTCCTGCTCCCCCTGGTGCACTGAAGGACCCAAGGGCAGTCCTGGAGGCCCAGGTCTTGCTGTGTCTCCAGCCCTGTCTGCCATCTAAGTTCAATGTCCACAGCTCAGTGCTCCAGGCTGCAAAATACTGTGCAAGGCCCTTCACGCTCAGATGGCATGGAGCATAAGGCTCCACAAGGAGGCAGTGTTCTGCAAAGGAAACCGAGGCTGAGAGGTAAAAGATTCACTGACCTGCCCCAGGTGGGAAGCAGGGTTTGAATTCAGTTCTGATTATAACCCACCTTCTGAGCCCTTCACGCTCTACTAAGGTACTGTGACAATTAGTCTAAACCTAGTCATATTGGGCCACTGCCTGGGGGGAAAGAATGTGTTAATGAGAAGCCAGAAGCTTCTAGTCACAAGGAAGTGACTAGACAGGGTGTCGCTGCCCAGCCAGACATCAGCACTCTCTCTGCAAGGAGAGGGAAGATTCTAACTAGAGTTTCAAGGGAGAATGCTCTGAAAGAAAGGAACACAACAGCACCTTTGTAGATGCAATAGGATATGGGCCACCAGGAGAAGTGGGGGTTGCGGGGGTGTGAGTGTCATGGCTAACCTTACAGCCAACTTGGACCAAAGCCAGCAGCCAGTGGCCGGATGTGGAGGTGGGGGTTGGAGGGAGCACTGTGCCATCCAGGAGAGAGTCCTGCTGGTAGCCAGTCCCTGAGTGGGGTCCAAGCCCCCAGGAGCACACACTGAGCTCTGTGTGGACAGATGACAGAGCAGCTCTGTCCTGGAGGAAGAGGTGTGCATGTCCTGCCCACCTTCCACCCAGCACAGGGACAGACAACCAATGGTCCATTCACTGGCCACCCCAGCCTCAAGCCCTCAATTGCCTGCAGTCTCTACCTCCTCTGGTCCCAGGCAGCCAGGTGGTATGACCCACAGCCCCCACCACAGCCCAGGCACAGCATGAGCCTGGGTCCCACCCTCCTAACCTTCTGAACAGCTCACCTTACAGCAGGCCACTGTGATCCCACATAGCACCTCTGCAGCCGCTATGTGAGTGTATGTGTGAGGGTATGTGTGTCAGTGTGAGCATGTGGTTGTATGTGACGGTGTGGAGTGAGTGTGTGAGAGAGCAGGCCTCTGTAGAGGCTGTGAATAAGCTGAGATACAAGCAAGAAAAAGAGATGGGTGGTAGAGAAGCCCCCAGACCCCACATGACACCCTCACAAGTTCAAAGCCAGCATCGGCAAAAGCGAGACGCTAAGCAACTCAGTGAGACCCTGTCTCTAAATAAAATACAAAGCAGGGCTGGGGATGTGGCTCAGTGATCAAGTGCCCTTGAGTTCAATCCCTGGTACTCCCTACCCCCCAAAAAAGGCAGAATCATGTCAACAGAACAAGACCCTGACCCACAGAACAATGGGCCTGGACCACAGAGCAACACTGGTGGACACAGAATATCACATCTAAGGCCCAGTCAGGGCACTGACTATGCCTGGTCCCTTCCCTACCCAGACCTGGGGCTCCTCATTCCCTTTTCAATGCTCTTACATGACCTGGGCACTTGCAGGCATATGCCTCTCCCATAAGTAAACTTAGTTAATTTGGGTTCTCTTTATACCCCCTCCCTCCACTATAAACAACTGCGACCACTGACCCAGGAGCAGCCAGAGAGCAGCACTCTGAGAAGCTGGTGGGGAGCTCCCTCCAAGAGCACATGGGACCCACCAGCAGGCTCTACTGTGGACACACCGCTCAGAGACTCCTCCAAAGAGACCCAAAAGCAGGTGGGACTTTCCACAACAAGCAGAGATTGCTTTTATCACTAAAAAAAAAAAAGCAGCAAAGAAGATAAAACAAGAGATTTTCAAAATACTATCAGGTCTCAAAAGTCTCAAAAATGGCCATGTGCATTGGTACATGCCTGTAATCCCAGTGACTTGGGAGCCTGAGGCAAGAGAATTGCGAGTTCAAAGCCAGCCTCAGCAACTTAATGAGGCCCTGGCTCAAAAGACAAAATAAAAAGGGCTGCGGATGGAGCTCAGCGGAAAAGCACCCCTGAGTTCAATCCCCTGTACCAAAATGAGTAAATAAATAAATAAAAGTTTCAAACGGGTTCCTCTATAATTAGAGAAGCAGTAATATTCAAAAAACAAGTTTTTAAAATTCTACAACTCTATATTCACACACATTCTCTCGCACACACACACACACACACACAAAATGCATTAACATGAACCCTGAAAGAGAAATCCAGACAGACAGAATGGAGGCCTAGAGGGACAAGATGGCCCAGACCAGAGCACAGCAAGTGGGAGGACAGGCCCCTCCCCAGGACACACCTCCTCTGAGTTTTATACAAAACATTCCTTGCTCCCTCCACAAGGTGCTCCCCCTCCCCACCTGGCAGTGACAGGTTCTCACATGAGCCCTGGGCCTGGTGTTCATTCATCTCCTTTGGGGAAAAAGACAAAGGCAATTATAGATTCTGCACTTCTTGAAATTATGACTCTGATGTTGCCGATTTGACTGTCTTCCCTTTCCACCTCAAAGGCATCAAGAGCTTTTATAGGTACTAAGGCAACTTTTTAAATCCTTACACATATATCTTGAGAATTTCCTAGTGCCCAGTGCATTAGAAGTCACCTCACAGCATTGGAGCAAAACCAGCCTGGCAGAGCCAAGACCACCACTGGAAAGAGCCAGAACTGTCTGCTGATCATGCCTCCCCAGCAGGCCTACAGGGCTCTTCCTGAGCACAAGAGAGGCGGCACAGGCAGCCCTCGCCAGCCAGACCTGCAGAAACACCACTGCTCCACCAAAGGCTGACACCACTGACGAACTCCAGCTCAGATCACTATACCCAGCACAGCCCAGAGCCCCTGCCACATGGCCCACGCACAGGCTGCAAAGGCCACCTGCTGCTCCCACGGTGCCCCCAGGTGAAAGGCCCTTCATAGAGCCAGTCTCGTCCTGGGCCTCCCTCTTTCCATCACACATCCATCATCTGGGACTCCTCTCTTTGTTTACCACTCCCTGTCTGTCATCTAGCCCTAGCCATTCTGCTGTATTTGACCAGTCTTTGGCTGATGGCATTTCTAGAAAAATTGCTACCCGACTTGGCTCCTAAACACAGAACCACGAACCTGCTGCCCCAGCCAAGATAGGAGTATTTGAATTCTCCAGATGGTTCTGGAAGAGGCTGTTTGCTCATTGCAAGCAAACACCCTCCAAAGCCAAACAAAAACTGCCCACAAGTAAATAGCATGTGACACAGTCCTTTCCCACGGCCACTTAGCAGAAACCCAAGCATCAGAGAAGCTGGGTTAGAAGAGGAGTAGCAGCCACTGCCCCTGCCTGGCCTCTAGCAGGGCTGGTTGGCAGGGTCTGGAGGCCAGGAGGAAGGGAACCAGCTGGATGTATGGTCCAGTGGAGGCATCAGACATCACAGGCAAGGCCACGCAGGTGACATATGCAACCCTGTACTCACTTATTATTAGGATTGTCTCCATCCTACTCTTCTGATTATAAAGACAATATGAACAAAGTCAATTCAGAGGACTGAGGGAGAGATACCACTTCCTTTTAAGAATAACTTAATAGCCAGATGCAATGGTACAGTGTTTTGGGAGGCTGAAACAGGAGGATCACTAGTTCAAGGTCAGCCTTGGTAACTTAGCAAGATCCTGTCTCAAAATATTTTTTTAAAAAAAAGCTTTCAAAAAGCTGAGGGGTGCAGAGCTCCCCTGGATTCAAATCCCAGTACTGAAAAAAAAAAAAAAAAGAATAACCTAATAATCTACTTCATAGAATTCAAATGATAAGTTATTTTTAAAAGAAGCTACTTCTATATTATATCATAATTATTTTTGGGGGGTGGTCCTGGGGATTGAACCCCGGGGCAGGAGAGGGGACTTTATCACTGAGCTGTATCCCCAGCACTTCTCTTTAATTGTGATGCAAGATCATGCTAAGTTGTTGAGGCTGTCCTTAAACTTCTTTCCTCCTGCCTCAGCCTCCTGGTTGCTGGGATTACAGGTATGTGCCACTGTGCCTGGCTATATCATAATTACTTCTAAGTATGATAGTTAAGAGACAACAAAAGATAAATAAAAATGAAGATGGTGAAAGATGGCAGAAAGCCACATACTCAGAAGCTGAGATTACCAAAGGCTGCAGCTTCTCCTGCCCAAATATCCCTCTTACCTTTTGCCTATGGGCCACCTGAGTCACTCCCCAGACACCCCACTCCTTTCAGTAACCCTTCCTCCCAGTCCTAAAACTACTCTCCAAAATGCAAACACAGTCTTATCTCTCCAAGCTCAAAAACCTTTCCACTGCCTGCTCTGTCTTCAGGACAATAACACAAATACCTAACTCAGTGGAGAGACCTCCTCCCACATCCAAGAACTAGGCTCTGTCCACAGTCCCATCTCCCAGAGGTTCCCTTGTGGTCTTCCCTAGTCCCTTCCAGACAACTTTTTTTTTTTTTCCAATTTGCTATATATGACAGCAGAATGCATTACAATTCATATTACACAGACAGCACAATTTTTCATATCTCTGGTTGTACACCCTTTCAGAGGAGCTTTTAACAGTTCACTTTTTTTCTCCGGGGCAAAATGAACATGCTGTTTCATCTGCTAGAGGGCTTTCCACTCCTCTTTTGATTATATTGTCTTTTAATCTACATATAGTAAGGCTAAACTTCTGTGTGTACGGTTCTTTGAGTTTCGATATACAGACTGATTCATGCATCCGCCACCACAATCAGAACCCAACATTTCCATCCCTCCAAAAATCTTTGTACTGGCCCTTTGCAATCACAGCCTCCCCATCCCTAACCCCTGCAACCACTGATCTGTTCTGCATCTCTATAGTTTTGCCTCGTCTACAATGCTGTATACATGGAAACACACAGAAAAAGCTTTTAAGTTTACCACCGTTTATTTATCCAGTCCACAGTAGAGGAGCATATGGGATTTGGGTTGTTTCTAATTTGGGGCAATTATGAGTAAAGCCATGATAACTATTTGCATCCAGGGTTTTGTGTAGACATATGTTTTCATTCCTCTTGCATAAATGCCTAGGAACAAGATTGCTGGGTTATCTGATAAGTGCATGCTTAACTTCATAATAAACTTTATAATAAACTATAGCTCAGCAGTGGAGTACTTTGCATGTGCTAGTCTGTGGTTTAATTCTCAGTCATGGGTGTGTGGGGGGGAGATAGTGAGTTGGCTGGGCATAGCAGTGGTGCCTGCCTATAATCCCAACTACTCTGGAGTAGTTAGCATGCACAAGGCCCTGGGTTCAATCACCAGCACCAGAAAGAAAAAAGAAAAAAAAAAACTGGCAAACTGTTTTCTCATGTGGCCGTATCATTGCCACACAGGGGAAACAATTCTTAGTGTACAGAGTTCCAGTTGCTCCACATCCTGACCAGCTCTTGATACTGTCAGGATGTTTTGTTTTGCTTTTTACCTATTATAATAGACGTATAATGGTTTTTCCTTTCTTCATTTGAAAAGATCCAGGTCATCCTCAAATACTCCCTGTCCTGGGGTCTCCCTGTGTCCCCACTCCTCTCAGTCTGGGTCCACCCTTCCTCTGTGTCCTCATCAGAACATTTAGTTCACAGGACTGAAACATTTTGTGCTTCCCTTTCTTCTAAACCAACCACCAGCTCCTGATCCCCATCCACACCCCCAGGCACCCACAGGTACCCATAGGCAGCCTCATTAGATTCTGCAGTCCCTGGGAGCAAGGCATGTGTTTTTTGTTTTTTGTTTTTTGTTTTTTGTTTTTTAATTTTTAAGGCATGTGTTTTTATTTTTTTATTTTCTGCCCCAGCACCACCTCAGGTTCAAGGTAGGCATTTCATGAATGAGTGAGTGAGTGAGTAAGTGAATGGCAAGGCAGCTGGGAATGAAGGGAGCATTAACGTATATTTACACATGGATTATAAATCCCCTTTTGTGGCCTTCTTAACACATCATGCAAGAATTCCAAAGCCTTTTGGGGGTAAGACCCAGCCCCTGCCCAAGGGAGCCCCTGTTCCTTCAAATCCAGTGGAGGCCTGGGACCAGCCTGAGGCCTTCAGTGTTTCCACACCTCCACATCCCCCTCCTCCCTACCTACCACTTTTAACCCCAGGACCCGACAGCTGCTGTCTTAAAGCCCATTTCTTCTTTTGCTCAGCAAGCAACTCTGAGCCACCAGGCAGAGTCCTGGGAAATAAGGCCAGACCCCAAGAGTAGGTGTGTATGGCTGGGGGATGGATTCCACACTCAGAAAGGCATCTGGGGATTATCCACAAATCAAGGTTTCCATCTTTACTTCAGGCCAGCTGGTCCTTTGCATGCAGGCCTGTGCACGTGCAGGGACAACGTAGGAATTGCATCCCAAACTTTCCTGGTGGGAACATTTTAGCAGTCACTCAAAAAATGACCCAAGTAAAGATAGCCCCCTGTCACTCTCAGCACCCAAGCCCTGAAGAAAACTGATGCTCTGTGTCTACTTGTAGTTCAGTGGGGAGTTGGACTGGGTCTTCCAGGCCTATCCTGAGGGTTCATCATCTTCTTTGAGACCTAATTACAGTATGTTTCTCTCACTGGTTCCTGATATAAGTAAGGAACTAATTTCTTTGCGTGGCCTATTTCCACCCCTCTTGCCCAGCCACCGATTTGTGGACCAACCCCTGCTCAGTTTGGTGGTCTGCTTAGGGGGTGGGAGATTGTTAAAGAGCCTCTGCTCCAGCCCAGCCCTACACAGAGCTGAGTGCATGCAGCAGGAAGTGCCCAAAGGAGAGAGAGGGAGAGGGAGAGGGAGAGGGAGAGGGAGAGGGAGAGGGAGAGAGAGAGAATCAAATTCTCTAAGCTCAGCAGCTGGATTTCAAGGTTCTCAACTCTTGATTCCAAAACTGGTTTAACCTCTTCTCCTGTTGATTCTGAGAACATCTGGGACTTATTCAGCTCGGGCAACTGCTAGGGCACCCAGACAGACCCAGGGCCTGCTGGGTCTGTGGGCTGTCCACTCCCAGGAAGCAGCATTCACAGCAGGACAAGCATCTCTGTAGACTGGGTTTCTCCTGCCTACCGAGAAGAGAGGCTGAAAGGAGCCAGACAACTATTGGGGGATTAAATCTGTTCTACTTGATCCACCCTGGAGAAGCATCCAGAAGCATGGACTGGCATTGAATGAAAAAGGCATTTTTTTTTTTTTTTACTTCTTTTAGGTTCAGACAAAAAAAAAAAATGCATGTGTCCCACAAGACTCCAACACATATCATCTATGGGGCACTAAGTGTTTTTGCTTCTATGATTCTATTTGCTCCCCATAACAATCCATTTTACAGATGAGTACTGAGGTTCAGAATAATGGACTGCTTTGCCAGAACTAGGCTATGACCTGCTTGGCACAAACCCTGGGCCTTTCCTCTACTGTTTACTACACCAATCCCACAACTAATATAAGCAGTCTGGGATGTCTGCGGAGCCTTCAAAGGAGTAGAGGAGGAGACTGGGTCCTCACTAACTCTGAGTGACCCCAAAGAGATTAAGACGGGATGGGGGCTCAGCTCCTCCCCCTCTGAATCTTAATCTCCAGGGATTTTTGGCTTTGGCTCTTCTCAAAAAGACTGGCCCATGTATGGGCTCCCCTGGGATCCCATCCTTGTGACTGCCCACCTGATCACATGCCCACATGACAGAGTAAAATGCCATACAAACTTCCACAACACACTCTCTGGGTCCTGGAAGGTGGTTACAATGGAATTCACCTGAGTTCCACTTTGCTGGATACTCAGATCCCCATTTCCACAATCAGGACGCTGGCCACACACTACTGAAAACAACCCCAAACTGGAAACCACTCATATTTCCCCCAAACAAGGAGCTAGTGACCAAAATCATGATGCTAAACATTAAAGGTGGGGTTATAAAGATTTCTTTAGAGATCTTCCAGACATGGAAACATGCTTTACTATGAATAAATACCAAGCAGATGCAAAATTGCACATTTGATAAAATCTCATCTCTTTAAAATAATATTCAAAAAGAGTAAGAAAGCCAGAGCAGTGGCACACACCTGTAATCCTAGCAGCATGGGAGACTGAGGCAGGAGGATTGCAGGTTCTGGAAGCCAGCCTCAGCTACTTAATGAGGCCCTAAGCAACTTAGCGAGACACTGTCTCAAAATAAAAAAATAAAAAGGCCTGGGGATGTATGTAGTTCAGTGGTTAAAGACCTCTGAGTTCAATACCCAGTCCAAAAAAAAAAGAAAAGTAGGAAACATGCCCAGTGATAATCATGGTACCGGCAGAAGTTGTATATATTGTATATTTTTTCAAAGATACAGAAGGAAAACATTTCTTTTTTTCCTGGTGCTCGGGATTGAACCTAGGGGCTTCATGTATAATAGGAAAGTGCTCTATCAGGAGCCACATCCCCAGCCCTAGTAGTAATAGCTTAATTTCTATCAGTCTTTTTTATCCAAGTTCAGAGCCCTTGGCATACATCAAATCTCCCACTACTGGTGCAAAGAAAGAAAATGGCAACTGTCTGAATCTTAGCTTTTGAAATATACACACCCAGCCCTGGCAGAAAACCACACCCACCTCCAGATGATCAAAAATGCCCCACAGGTCTTGCAATTCAGGTTCATTTTCTAAAAGACACTGAAGGTTTCCAAACTTTCAGCTTTATATTTCTAACCCACATTTCCCACCTTGTATACCTTGGATCAGTAATATGACGGCATAAAGGAATTACTGGATAAAGCATCTCAGATCCAGTATTGAGATATCCTTCTAAATTCCAGGCCCACAGCATCTCTGTGGAGCTCTAATGTGTCCTCGGTGAGCCTGAAGGGGAAGGGAAGGGAGGAGGGAGGACATAGAAACAGGGGAGCTCAGTGCACTCAGAAAACCAGGTGGGAACCACTGGTTTTCTGCCTGGCCAAATTCTCAAATGGTTTCTGGAAGTAGATCAAATCTGAGCCAGTCCTAGGGGGAGTCTCTTCCTTGGGTTTACCTAAGTGTTTTAGCTAAACTGCCTGGCCAAATTCTCAAAGGGTTTTTAATCTTTCCTTTTGTTGGTATCTCTGAGGTTTATCAGTCCACAGATCCAGCTTCATCAGTGACATCTCAGACTGACCAGTCTCCCACCTCTGCCCTAAACAGTCCTCTGACCAGCAGGTAGAGGGAGGTGGGGGCACTGAGAGCCAGGCGAGGAACCTTAGTAGAGCATCTACGTGGTAAAAAAGGAAAAAAGAAAAAAACAATAAGGCATTGTTTTTTAAATATGGACACACAGCTAAACTGTAGAAATATAATTCCATATTTAGAATTCACATGCATTTTCCAGAGAAAGCCTTGTGACTTCAAAGGCTTCTTGCCCATCGTCAGGAGCCTCGGATGCCATACAGAATATTTCCATTTCCCTTCTCTGTGGATTGGATGAAATTTGAGTAGCACTTCGTGTGGGTTATGGTTCAACCAACAAGTGTGAGTCCAAAAACAATGAAAGCCACCAAGGTGCTCCCAGCAAGGGAACCAGCAACTCTGACCTCTCCCAGTTCTGGGCAGAAAAGAAAACCGCCGGCGGCCCTTGCAACTTTCGGGGAATAACAGGCCCCAGAAGACAGCGCGGACTCGCCGCAGAGACAGTGTGCGCCCTAGAAACCACCTGTCCAGGTGCCCGCCCTACCCGCTGCGCGCACCCCCTTGGGCCATCCTACCATGTCCCTGCGGTGACTGGGCCAGTTCCTTCGCGCTCAGCCGCCTTGCAAACTCATCCCGCCACCTCCGGGCGGCCCCGGCGCCGTGGCTCTCCAGGCGTCCCAGGACACGCGGCTGCTGCACTCGGCTTGGGTTTCGCGTACTGAAGGTCCACACCTCTCTGGCGGCCAGGTGGCCCGGCGCCAACTCCCGGGCGTGCAATGAGTCCTGGGATGTTCAACGGGTGAAGAGCCAGGTGCTAACGCGGGATTTGTGCAGATGCCAATATCTGCAGTTCTGCCCTAGCCCTCCCGCACCCTGGAGCCTCCTAGATCTGCTGGGGACGCTTGCGGAGTTTGCAAAGTCACCGCTGCAAGTCCTGGCCCAGCACCCCCATTCCCCCCTGAAGTGAGGGAGGGGGAAGCTCCTTTCACAATAAGAGCCCTGCTCGGGGCTCAGCCAGCCACAGTTGCCGGGAATAGGGGCCCAGGTGCGGGGAAGGAAAGGGCTCCTCCCTGCCCGCCCGCAGGGTGAAGCGCCAAGCCTGCGAAGGCTCCTGGATGCGTCGCCCCAATCCCTCCTGTAAGGTGTGCGGATGCTTTATGAGCTTGCGACCGCCTGTCTGAGGTTCCCTCAAACCGCCTCTGCTGCAAAGCCTCGGAAAGACAAGTCTCTTTTATTGGCACCTCTTCGCCTGGTTTGGGCTCAGCTCCCAAGGGCGGTTTGGAAGAAAAATCCGTTGACCGCTTAAGGTCATTAACAATGAACAGATTTTCCTCTGGAGAAACTGGAGAACTAATCACTGTTACAGTTGCTGGAGTAAGAGGTGGATACGGTGACATTCTCCTCTTCGGATGTGTAGACCGTTCCTGCATGTCTCCTGAGTGGCCTACTTACTGCCCACCGTGGCACAATCAGGGCAGGACCCTAGGGTCTGCATGCTCCTTGTTGGAGAGAGCACTGCACTTGAGCTCTTAGCCCAGAACCAGGTTGGCTTCACTATTCACAGCTAGGTGGCTTTCAACTAGTCCCTGGACTTCCCTCCCTAGGTAGCCCAGTATTTTGAACTCAGGATTCTTAAGAACCTACAGGCAATGGGTGGGAGTAGGGGAAGAGTCAGCAGTAGGATGCCCTGAGAGAATCTGTGGACCAGCCTGAAAAATTACACTCCAAGATTGAAATTAACAGGAACATCACTAGATGACTAAAACTGACATCTTTCCAATAGTCCTCTGCCCCAGAATGATTGGAGGTCATCATTGACCATGGTGTTTCAAAAGGGAAACAAAGACCCAGAGGGTTCTCTTTGGTTACATATTGGGGCCAGGGCAGGGGAAGGGAAAGTAATCAGCCCTTAATGTTGCAGGTATCTTCTGTTCGTTATTTTATTCAATCATCACAAGCAATCCTAACAGAAAAAATTGATCTTTTTTTTTTGGGGGGGGGCAGATACCAGGAATTGAACTCAGGGACACTCAACCACTGAGCCACATCCCCAGCCCTATTTTGTATTTTATTTACAGACAGGGTCTCACTGAGTTGCTTAGCAGCCTCACGGTCACTGAGGCTGGCTTTGAACACGTGATCCTCCTGCCTCAGCCTCCCGAGCTGTTGGGATTATAGGCACGCACCACCAAGCCCGGCTTGATGATCATTTTATAAATGAAGAAACTGAGGATTAGGAGACTGAAATGACTTTCCTGAGGCCAGATATTAAGTGGTTTAGCAAACCCAAATCTAGAGTATAATGAAGAGGAAGATATTTTTAAGGCAAGAACAAAAGGCAGGATGCAGGTCTACAAACATCAGGACACAATTAAGAGGACAGAGAAGGTGCAAAGAATTAGATCTTCTGTCATTTCCATCCCCATCTCAGGGGTACCTCCCTGTGCTGAAGACAGGATCTTCTAGCAGAACCTCTCACCCCTGTGGGCTTTGCAACCCCATGAGGGTGAAAAAAAAAGTACAATTTTAAAGTTTTGACCCAGGCAGTTTTGTAAGAGGTGTAGACTTATGCCTGTAAGTCTAACTATTCTTTTCTTTCTTCCCCTCTTACCTTACCTCCTCCCCTCCCCTCCTCTCCTCCCTCTCTCTCCTTTCTTTTGAGACAGTAGTCTTCCTAAATTGTCCACTCTGGCCTTAAATTCCTGACCTTCTGAGTAGCTGGAACTATAGGTGTGTGCCACAGTGTTTGACTTAATTGTTTCATTCTAGAAAGCAAGATCTCCTTTAAACTGTTCCTGACCCACCTCATATCACGTAGATATCAAAGGGTCTCTTAGTTATATTGCAATGGAGATTTGGAAGGCCCTGTTTCCAAGTTGCTAATTTATGGTAGTCACTAGAGCTGTTTAATCAACACCTAACTCTCCACCTTTCGGACAATGGTTAGGATATGCTCTCTACCCCAATTGAAATTAGGTGTGGATATCTTTCTAGCTTTGGCCAAAGAGATGGGAAAGGAAGTGACATCAGTTCTGGTTGGAAGCTGTAAGAACCCAGGCATGATTGACCACATTCCTTCCTTTAGTCAGTGACTAAAAAGTATATGTCAAGGTGAAGCCTCCATCACCCTGGGTCTCTGGGTCCTCAGCTAAGCAACTTCCCCTCCACTGACTTCAGGTTCCTCATCTGACAAATAAGGAACATCAACCTTACCCAGCCCACCTCCCTGGGTTCCTATGACCATGGAATATGTTCAAGTAAGTTACATCATCCAGGACAGGGCTTTTCTCAAGGTCAACATGGAAAAATAATTGTTGAATCCGTGAATAATAAATGAGAAAGGAGCTTATTTTGCAACCGAGTTTGCAAACATCCAGTTTATGTTCCTTTTTTTTTCATCATTTGCTGAACCCCTATAATTTAGGGACAGAAGTGTACCTGGTCAAAAAAAATGACTTATTTCACAATCTTCCTTGCAAAAGAGGACAGCCAAAGAGTAAATGGAAATCATCGAGAGAAGCCTACAGAAAGCTCTTGAAGGGGGCTGGAGTAATTTAGATTATTGTTTAGCAAATGTTCACTCTTCTTCCCCCTGCAGTGAGCAGAGCTTGGATCTTTGTTCCTTTGTTGTTGGGTTTGGCCACAGACTAACTTTGACTGATAGGGCATGAGCAGACAGAAACGAGCAATTGTGCAGCATTGCATGCATCCTGGTATTTGATTTGCCAAGTGAAAACAAGCACAGAGGTAATGGGATCTTTTGAAATTGAAGTTGAAGTCTAAATAAATTACAACTTCTAATAAAGAAACTGAAAATTCCTGCTCATCTTGGCTATCCTCCTTTGGTGGCAGTTTTGGAGTTCTGAAGCAGTCTTACTTCTAAAAGCAAGTTTTGCTATATGAGTTTTTGTCACATCTTAGCACATAACATCACATAACTCAGAGGTAATCTTTTCAGGTTCCCTGTGGCCTCCTGAAAGAGTTTTGGAGAAACTTTGGTTTTACTAGAATCATTTTTCTCTATTCTCATCCTCAATATATTTTGAAATCAAAGGACATCATCATGGACTAGATAGTTCTGTTCTCCAAACTTCATATATTAAAGCCCTAATCCCTGGTGTGGAAGTATTTGGAAATAGGTCCTCTAAGGAAGTAATTAAGGCTAATGGAGGTCCTAATGGTGGGATCCTGTAGGAGTAAGATCTTTATGAGAGTCTGCTGTGTTCCATTCCCACCACAACCCCCCACCACCACCCCCATCCTCCATCCTGTATGGCACAACAATATCATGTGAGCACACCACAAGAAGCCATCTATAACCCAAGAAACCCAAGAGGGGAACCTTCACCAGACACCAACGCTGATATCACCTCGATCTTAGTCTCCATAACCATGAGAAAATAATTTTTCATTGTTTAAGCTACCCAGTCTATGAGATTTTGTTATGGCAGCCCAAGCAAACTAAATCAGATGCCCTTCTTGTCTCACACTTTGAAAATTTGATTTTCTGGCGGCCAATATTTTAATATCTTTTTAAATTCTTTATTTTTTTTTAGTTGTAGATGGACACAATACCTTTATTTTATTTATTTGTTTGTATGTGGTGCTGTGGATCAAACCCAGTCCCTCACATGTGCTAGGCAAGTGCACTACCACTGAGCCACACCTCCAGCCTAATATTTTAATGTTTTCTATGGATAACAACAATTAGTCACATCTATAAAGGTCTAGAAAGTTCCATTTCTGTAAAAACAAAAATCTCATGAAGTGCTTCTATAGGCATTGAGGCAATTTTAAAGTGGCCAATTTCAATTTAAAAGGTTCAATATCCCAAGTGAGCACATGACACCCCATTCTGACAGTGTGCCAAGATATGCAGGCCATGTATCAGGCAAGGCCTTTTCTTTTTCTTTAGGATGAAGATCATAGACCAGATGAATGGAATTTGCCAAAGATTTATATTTGCACTGTCTGCCTAATAGGCAGATTGAAAAGGAAAGTCTAGTTTATGCTTGGACACGATATCAACAATTTTTTATGCTTCTCACAGTTTCATTAAGATCTTAATAGAAATCAAGAAGACAATTTGATACTCCAGTTTTCAAATCCAAGCATCTAATGACTAGGGACAACTTTTGCTGTCGTTGCCATGATTTGACATATCATTTGATGTAGATAATCATAGAAAGTATGATTGTTCAGAATGAGCTCTGCACTCTAAGGGCCCAACACATTCATAATATTATCTCCCTTTGTTTGCCCACAGGACATTTTAGTTGCAACCTCTGTAATCAGGAATATAACTGCTCTGGTTTAGATGTCGTTTGTTGGAGGCTTGGTCCTAGGTGTGGTGGTATTTGGAGCTGATGGAACCTTTAGGAGGAGGAGCTTAGTGGTGATCCTTAGGTCATGAAGAGCCCTGCCCTTGGAAAGGATTAAGGTACTTCTTGTGTAATCCCTTGGTAGTTCTCAGGATAAGGTTGTGAGAACAACCAGAGTCTGACCTACCCAGCTCTCTCTGGATTCCCATTTCAGAGCTAATCACTTGTTCCCACCATTGCTATCCATCATGATGTGATGCAGGTAAGAGGACCCTCACCAAATGCAGGTACCATACCCTAAGCCTCCAAAACTTCTTTTTTTCTCAAATTAGCTGGTCTCAGATATTTCATTATAGTGATTTAAAAAAAACAGAAAATTTGTACCGAGGAATGGAGTTGTTACCATACCTAAAAATGTGGATCAAGCTTTGGAACTTGTTTATTGGTAGAGTTTGGAAGATTCTGGAGGAGCAGGCCAGGAAAAGCCTAGAATGCTACAAATAATGTTATGGGTAATTCTGGTAAGGGCACAGATGGCAGGACTCCAGGGAAGCAATCTCTGATGGAAATATGGAAATTGGACAAAAGGCTAGCCTTGTTACTTCCTGGCAAAGAACTTGGCTACATTGTGTCCACACCCTTTGACAACTTCAACAGCAGAGCAGGCTGTAGCATGGGTATTGACTGCTTTTAGTTAGACTTGCAGTGAAATTGGAGAGCAAAAAGAAGCAAAGTAGAAAATTTGGAAAACCTACAACCTGACTAGGAAATTAAAAAAAAAAAATGTGTACAAGAGTCAAGGGTATAGGCAAACTACTTATTGAAGACATTAGTGCAATAAAAAGAAGCCAAGTGCTTTTCAACAGGACAAACGAAAAGATGGCTTCAAAAGCATCTCAGAAATCTTTGAGGCAATTTCTGCCATCACAGGCCCAAAAGCCCACAAGTGCAAATTTGCTTTAGAAATGTTCCAGGGCAGAATTGTTTCAGAGAAATAATGCACTCTATGCAGGTTCACCACCCAGGACCACTTGGAGATTTGTTTCCCTGCATTCAATTGGAGAAGCCTCCTGCAGTTGTGGCTCAAGTTCTCAGGCACAGCTTGTGCTGGCAGAAGACCATGGTGTCATTGTTCACATGATGTTGACTTTGCAGGATGCAAGAGTCATGACAGCTCCCACCAAGATTTCCAAGAAGGACCTGGGAAGGCCTGGAAGAAAACTGCCTGCCAAAGACTCTCCCCACAAAGACAACCTGATGAGGCCGTGCCTAGTAGAGCTGAGGGAGGGGAGCTAATGGGGAGAACCCAGAAATACAGAGACCAATAATGCGCAACAGCCAATAGGGAAAGGCGCCAACATCAGCTTGCAGCCCCAGAGAGCAGCCATGTGGGCAGTGACCAGCAGAGCAGTAGAGGCAGGGATGCTCATGGCCTTAGGGTCTCCAACCCTCCATGCAGGGTGCACAGATATGATCTTGGAATTTGTGATTTAACATTGCCTGGCTGGGTTTAGGTTTCAGTCCTGCTTTGAGCCAATTATGCCTTTCAACTTCCCTATTCCTCCTTTTTGGAAACAGGAATGTTTAACCTCTCTCTGTTCTGCCATTATCTTCCAGAAGTATATAACTTGTGTTTTGATTTTACAGGGGCTCAGAGCTAGAAGAGTCTGCCTTGACTTTCAGAAGACTTCAGACTTGGACCTCTGAGTGATGATAGAACAGTTAAGACTTTGGGACTACCAGAGATGAAATGAATTCATTTTGAATTATGAGACAGACATGAACCTTGGCAACCAGGCACAGAATGCTATGATTTGGATGTCATTTGTCTTCCAAAGTTTCATGGGCTGGAAGCTTGGTCCCCAAGGTGGTAGTGGGAGATGATGTGGGTCTATTGGGAGGTTCTTAGGTTGACTAAGGTGCTGGCCTTGGGAAGAGATTAAGGTAGCTCTTGTGGGAGGACTGTTATAAGAGCCTGAGGCCAGGCCACCCTGTCTCCAAAGGGCTTCCTGTTATGTGACATAATGCATAACACTGTGTGTACTTTCTCCATCTCCACCTGCCAGGATGAGACTGAGCTGATGCAGCTACTGTGCCCTGGAACTTCCAGAACTGTGAGCTAAATAAAACTCTTCCCCATAAGCAGTCTGCCGAAGGCACTTCATCGCAGTGACAAAAGGCTGATTAATGCAATAATTTTACTTACTTTCATAAAGCAATCAAGGGAGTGACCCAAACAAGATCAGTGGCCTCTATTTTTGACCAAGCATTGATGTCCTTAGGGGAGGGCAAGGGAAAAACAGAAACACAAACAAAACCACCTTTGATTGATTTTGAGGCATTTGCCTGCCTAGCTTGTGAGATCCAGGCTAAATACGGGCTTTCATATCTCCTTCTCCAGTGTGCTCAATCCCAAATTCTTTCCCATATAGTGTGTAGTAAGCTCTGTTTTGGTTACTCACCTCCTTAATTCAGTTGCATCTCTCCATCTGTCATTAAAGTAAGTCATTTAGCCATTTTTTTTTAAACCACAGAGATGTCTGGGTCATGCTGGCAATGATTTGATAATCATTCTTATTTTCATTATCTGAACTCTTTGAAAACGTGGTCATAATATTTATGATGTTCAAAATTAAACCAATGATTAATCTATAGACAAAATTTAAAAAGACTGTTAATGCCATGATTACAACACACCTAAGTCAGACACCCAAGACCCATCAGCTGGGGTGACACTACAATGAATTTTCCATTGCTGTGAACCATAAACCATGGTTCCCAACATCAAGGGTCAAGAGAAAAATAAGCATCAGCAGTTACAAAAGGCAGATAAACTATGTCTTATCCTAAACACAGGACTGCTTTCAACTCCTATTTTTCAGGCAATGTGAGTTGTATATTTACCCTCAATCTTCCCTGCCCATTACCAAAAGCTAGGGTTTTTCAGGTCCCAACGAAGGGTTTCATGGGACATAGGACTTGCAGTGCTAAAACTGGGACAATAAGGAGTAAACTGAGATTGCTGGTCACTGTAGCCTAAAAGAAGCTCAGCAGCTGTATCAGTTATATTCACTTCCAGGATGCATAAATTCAACTAGAGATTGTGTATACTCGGTGAGCATCCACCAGGCATAATAACAAAATATTTTCATGTACATGTATTTTAAAAGAATATTCACAATAGAAAATTACAATTTTCTCTATTTTATAGATGAATTTGCTGAGGCTAAAAATCTAGACTCTGGTACTTATGGACTTGGGGAGAGTAGAACGGACTTCTGCCCGTGACTCTGGTAGGGAGGAACCATGTGTGAGTAAAACAAGGGTCAGACATGCTAGCAAGGAGGACAGAGCTAGATAACTAGCTAGAGAAAAACAACAAATTACAGGGTGATCAGTTAGGGTGTGCCAATCCTGTAAGCCCTCATTGCTACCAGGTGACTACTTTTGTTCCTGGAAGATCAGGACCTTGTTTTATGAAGAATTACACACCTTAATGGCAGATCAGAGAAAATTCAGATCCCAAGGCACATGAACAGGGACAGGGCCTTAAGTTACTTCACAGCTAGCATGCCATTTTTTACATCCTAATAGATTATGGACACATGTATTTTATATTAAAATAATTAAATTGTTACCTAAAATTTTAGGTACATTTTTAATCTGTTCTTTTTAGATATACATGACAGTAGAGTGTATTTTGACATTTTATACATTCATGGAGTATAACTTCCCATTCTTGTGGTTGTACATGACATGGAGTTACACTGGTTGTTAATTCATATATGAACATAAGAAAATTATGTCTGATTCGTTCTACTCTCTTTCCTATTCCTATTCCCCTTCCCTTCCCTTCATTCCCCTTTGCCCAATCCAATGAACTTCCATTTTTCCCACCCCCCCTGCTTATTGTGTATTAGCATCCACGTATTAGAGAGAACATTTGGCTTTTGTTTTTTGGGGGGGATTGGCTAATTTCACTTAGCATGATAAGCTACATTTCCATCCACTTACCAGCAAATGCCATAATTTCATTCTTCTTTATGGCCAAGTAATATTTCATTTTGTATATATACCACATTTTATTTATCCATTCATCTGTTGAAGGGTACCTAGGTTGGTTCCATAGCTTAGCTATTCTGAATTGAGCTGCTATGAACATTGATGTGGCTGTGTCACTACAGTATGCTGATTTTAAGTCCTTTGGGTATATACTTAGGAGTGGGATAACTGGGTCAAATGGTGGTTCCATTCCAAGTTTTCTGAGGAATATCCATACTGGTTTCCAAAGTGACTGCACCAATTTGCAGTCCCATCAGCAATGTATGAATGTATAAGTACATTTTTGACATTATGTTTCAATATCTTTACCTAAAGTCATTGCTCCAGAAAACAATAATTATGGGCAAGCCATTTAACATATATAAATAAGCCTCTATGCTGCTCAAAGAATTAAAAATTGTTCTTTCCCTTTTCATTTATTGTAAGAAACAAGAAGAACATTTCATACATTGTGTTTTTTTAAGCTTCCTACTATTTGGGCAATCAAGGATCCAAGCTTAGTAAAGATAAATGAACATGGATAAATGAGCCCTGTCAATAATTGTACTTTTTCTGGAATTCTAACATTAGTTCTCACTTATAAGACAGTCATAGTGCAGCCAGTGAGGATGTTTCACATTTAAAAGCTGATTCTTTGGCCAAGCTCAAAGAGTTAAGATCATCGGTAACCCATTTTTATACTTAGTTATCTTGCTTTTCAAATGTAGACAGTTAGGAAAGTATTGGCTATTTCCATGAATGTTAAGCTTGATTTCCTCCTCCATCCACTACAGATCCTACAGACATCAGACTGAAAGGTCTAACTCCACTCACGTTTGACCACCTGCACTTTCCAGCCCTGCTCCTCCTCCTCCTTCTCGCTCGTGTCACATGTGGGCCAGCCCTATACACAGCCTGTGGGCTCCCTCCCTGAGTGGGAAGAGCAAGCCACGCAAGCCCCAGGGGCACAATGAGAACCCTCACCCCCTCTCTACCCTTAAGTACAATTAAACTTCAAACCACATGCCCTGCCCTGCCCTTCTCTTAAACTGTCTTCACCCAGGCTCTGGTACCTTCCCTGCTCTCCCCAGAAATCCATAATATTTTTAAGTAATAAATTCCCTCATATCCCCTTGGATGTGTGGCATCATGAATTTTGATGCCCAAACTAATTTTGAGTGCATGGATAGGTGAATGGGTTCCAGCCTACCTGGCCGAGTAATCACAACACATACTGAAAACATAAAAGAGTATCATGAACAATCTCATGCCAATAAATCTGACACCTTAGACAACATGAACAAATCATTTGAAAAGCATAATTTGAAAAAAGTGACACAAGAATAATAGAAAATCTGAATATTGTTGAAATATTGAATTTATAACTAAAGCCTCTCTTTGTCAAAAGACATTCTTAATTAGGAGAGTGAACAGGTAAGCTACAGACTGAGATATTCATAATACATTATATGATAAGGGATTTTTTCCAGACAAACAGCTCAATGAGAAAAATCGGACAAAGATTTGAAGAAACATTTTAAAACATGCAAATAAGCATATGAAAATAGTAATCAACATAGTTAAAATATAAGTTAAAGTTGAAATATATGTTAAAACCACAGTAAGTTTACTACTATACTCCCATCAGAATGTTTGATATTAAAAAGACTAGGAGAGGAATAAAGAAAATGTGGTGTGTATATATATAGTGGAATATTACTCAGCTTTAAAGAAGAATAAAATTATGGCATCCCAGGTAAATGAATGGAGTTGGAGAATATCATGCTAAGTGAAATAAGCCAACCCCCCCAAAACAAAGGCTGAATGTTTTCACAGATATGCAGATGCTAATTCTGAATAAGGTGGGGGCAGGAGGGCAGAATAGAGTTCTCTTAGGTTAGGTAGAGGGGAGTGAAGGGAGAGGAAGGGAGGGGATATGAGAATAAGAAAGTTAGTAGAATGAAACAGACATTATTATCTTGTGTGTGTATGTGTGTGTGTGTATGTGTGTGTGTGTGTATCTGCATGACTGATGTGATTCTACAACATGTACAATCAGGAAAATGATAAATTATACCCCATCTATGTATGATATATCAAAGTGCATAAATGCATTCTACTGTAATGCACGACTAAAACAAATTAAAAATTTTTAAAAGACTAGCAGAAATGGAGACTGGGAATAACTAAGACTTTCATACATTGCTGTAGGCAGTAAAATTCATTACAGCTATTTTATAAAACTTTTGGCAATGTCTACTAAAACTAAACATATGCCTACTATGACAATTCCACTTACATATATAAATATGTGTGTGCATAAATACACACAAGCACACATTTCCAAGAGATCTGATGGAATAGGTTAGCCAAAAGACATGTAAAACAATGTTCATACTAGCTTTATTCACAGCAGTCCCAAACCTAAAACCACCCAAATATTCATCAACTGGTGGAACAGTCAATGAAGTCACACTCAGCAATGTTTAAGCCTATGCTATGTACAACAACATGAACAAATCTCATAGACAAATTGCGGTGAAAGCATCCAAACATAAAAGAGTACATACCTAATGATCTTACTGACATGTAGAACAGACTCTAACTATAGCAATAGAAATCATTTCAATGCTTAACCCTTGGGAGGACTTTGATGGTCAAGAAACAAACGTGAGGAAGCCTTCTATGTTATCGTGCTGGGCAAAGGGTACAAGAAAGCTCACTCCCTGTTCCCCTCCACTGAAGACTACTTGCTTACTTTTTTCTCACTTAGCAATATATTATGACCTTTCTATGTCAACAAAGGTAATTCTCTTTCATCAATTTTAAGTTGCTGACATCTCTCTTTAAAAAATAAACACAGTTTCAGGAATCCTGTTCCTGAAAGAGAATGAATGAAGGGTAGCATCAGCTCAATGTTCTTGCTAATGCCTGGTACTTCTCCAAGTTAGGAACTTGTGGCTTAGTCGACTGCTTCCTCTAGGATCTGAAATGAATTCTGAGAACTCAACAGTAATGGATATTCTAAATTTCTCTCATCAGCCATTGACCAGTCTCACCTCCTGCACTAAAAGAATAAAAAGAAATGCACTAAACTTCCAGGTTGGCAGGCAGCTTTTGACACATCCAAGCAGATCCCAGAATCCCAGGAACAAGAAAGAAATGTGTTAAATGAGAATTTGAAGAAGCGAACAGCGCCACCGTGTGGCCAACATCCCCTATGGAAGTTGTTCTATGCTTTTTTTTTTTTTTTTTTTTTTTTTTTCTGAAGGGTTGGTTACCTGGGATTGAACTCCGAAGCACTGGACCACTGAGTAACGCACATCCCCAGCCCTATTTTGTATTTTATTTAGAGAAAGGGTCTCACTGAGTTGTTAGCATCTAGCTTTTGCTGAGGCTGGCTTAGAACTCACAGTCCTCCTGTCTCAGCCTCCTATGCCACTGGGATTACAGGAATACTTCATGCCACCCGCCCATCAGCTGTAGGCCTTGCATAATATCCTGGCCTCCCAGGGGTGGAGACAGAACTAAGAGAAATCAAGACAATGAGTAATTGATCATAATGATGCCACAGTCTGTCTCTTAACAAGAATATCTGTGGCTCTGAGTGTTTAGGGCCTCCTATTTTTATAACTAAGCTCTACCTCAACAACCTTTCCAGAGTCTTTTATAGACATTAACCTGAACAAATCCCACTATTTATTGCCAGCTCGTCTTTCCATGTGGGATTTGTGAAACTATATTTCTTTCACAGTCCTTACTTCCATCATGTATAGCTTCCTATTTATGGGGTTTCCTGAGCAATGACAGGTAATACTATAGTTTGGGTATTAAATATACCCCAAAGGCCCATGTGTTAAGGCGTGGTCCCTAAGGTGGTGCTAATAGGAGGTGGTGGAAGTTTTAAGAAGTGGGGGTCTAGTGGGAGGTCTTGAAGTCACTGGGAGTGTACCCTTAAATAGACTAAGAGACCTCTCCTCACTCTCTTTGCTTCCTGATTAATGAGGTTAGCAGTTTGAGTTGCCACACACTCCCAACATATTGTACTGCCTCACTGTAGGGCCAAAGCAATGAGACCAATTGATCATGGACTGAAATCTCCAAAACTGTGAGCCAAAATAAAGATTTTTCTTTAAGTTAATTATCTCAGATGTTTCATTATAGTAATGGAAAGTTGGATAATATAGAAAATTAGTACTGAGAAGTGGGGCCGTTGCTCTTAACTATATACTGCTAATCATGGAATTGGATTATGGAAGGAAAGAAAGCATAGAATGTTATAAGCAGAGCTTAACAGCTGATCCTAGTAAGGGCTCACAAGACCAAAATGCTGACAGAAATGCAGGTAGTAAAGGTCATGCTGATGAGGTTTCAGAGGGGAATAGGACTCTATTAGGAATTGGATCAGAAGTCACCCTTGTTACACTATGGGAAAACTTTTGTATACATTTTGAACATGCCCTATAACTTGTGGGGGGCTGAACTTAAAGGAAATAAACTGGATTAGGTGGCAGGGGAAATTTCAAGACAGTAAAGCATTCAGGTATGGGTATAACTTACTGATTATAGCCAAATTCATAGTGAAATCAGAAGCAAAGACAATCCGAACAGAAATATTTGGAAAATTTGCAGCTTGCCAAGAAAGCAGCATGTGTAAAAGTGAAGCCAGGAGGGTGCAGTTGTTAGTGCCCATAAAAAGAAGCCAAGTGCTTTGCACCAGGACAAAGGGAAAGATACCTTGAGGACATCTCACAAACTGACAAAACTACAGCCATTAAGCTCAGAGATACAGAAATGCAAATGTATTTCAGAGACTTTCCAGGCAGTATGTTTTCAGAAAAGAATCCTGGGATTCCCTGTCTACCTGGCATCATGGGGTAATTTTTGCCCTGGGATTCATTTCCCCATGTTCAGCTAGCACGGCACCTTCAGAGACTGCTTTAACCATGATTCAAATGGGCCCAAGTATAGTTTACATCAATAACAGAACTTGGTGCTATCCATGTGTTGCTAGTTTTGTAGGTATGTAGAATCCAAGAGTTTTGGGTCACAGAGACTTCCACTGGATTTCAAAGGAAACCCTGGGAAGCCAAGCAATATATGGCAAGGTCAGCATCCCTGCAAGAAGCCTCTGATAAGGCAAGGTATGGAGCTGTGGAAGTGAAGCTAAAGCTGTAATGGAGACCCCAAAAAGACAGAGATGCCAACAACATGCAGTGCCTGCCAAATGAAACTGCAAACAGCATATAAAACCTAAGATCATGGCCATGTGATGTAAGGAGCAAGGCCATAGTGTATCTCTTGCCACAGTGTACCCTGGATGCTGGACAAAGAATTTTAGGATTCAGTGTTTGCTCTGCTGGGCTTCAGTCTTGCTTCAGGCTATTCTCTTCTTACTATTTTCCTAAACTTCTATTTTGGAATAGGAATGTTTACCTTATGCCTATCACACAATTGAATCTTAGAAGCATGAATTTGTTTTATTTCTTATAGTAACTCACTAAACTCACAAATTTTTCCTTGAGTCTCAAAGGAGACTTTGTACTTGGAATTTTGAGCAATGCTGGAAGAGTTAAGACTTTGGGGACTCTTGGGAATAAATTGAATGCATTTTGCATTGTGAGATGGACATAAAATTGTGGGTCGGGGGCAGAATATTATCATTTGGATCTTGATTGTTCCCAACAGGTCCATGTGTTATAGATTTGGTCTCAGGGTGGCCCCATTGGGAGGTAGTTCTCAGAACTTTTAAGAATTGGGTCCTAGTGGAAGACCTTTAGATCTCTGAGGGTGTGCCCTCAAAGGGGATTGTGGGGCCTGGTCCCTTCCTCTTTCTCTGTGGTCCCTGGTTTTGCTCCACCATGCACTCCCATCATGATGAGGTAGCCTTACCACAGGCCCAGGGCAATAAGCCAAACAATTATGGACTGAACCTCCAAATATATAAGCCAAAATAAACCTTTTCTAAGTTAAGTATCTCAAGTATTTTGTTACAGAAATGAAAGCTAACTAACCCTATGTATGTGTTGGGGTAGGGGACTATATGGGAAATCTCTCTCAATTTTGTTTTGAACCCAAAACTTCTCTAAAAAAAAAAAAAAGTTTGGTTGGAAGGTAATACAGGAATGTATTAAGGTTAGTACTGGATTAGTATGGGTGCACACCAGATTAACATTTAAAAAAATTTTTTTGCCCTTTTAAAATTATAAAGTATGTATATTATAGGTTATGAAGTATATATATATATTATAATCATTCAGAAAAGTACAGAGGTTGTTGAATAAATGTATTTGAAGAAGATTCTCTGATGGGTAATAGTCTGATCAGACATTTAAAAATCTCCAAGCAACTAATATAGTAGCTTAACATACTGATAGGAAGGAAAAAATATTTAGTGATTAATGATGCAAAATAGCCTGAAAATTAAGCCTATTATATTTTTTATTTAAATACTTCATTGCAGGGCTATCATAAACCACACATCTTAGAATAGTTATTTACTGTTATGGAAATACCTTCAGAAACTTAAAAACACTTTAAATTGAATTATGTTTTAAAAACATAGCATAACATAGAAAATTAGTAGGTATTATTTCTCTGGAGGTTAGCAATGGAATTTTAAACATTGTATTAAAGATCTTAAAATCTTAAGCAAAATTTTAAGAATTTATGTTCATTTAAAAAGGGACATAACATGAGCAGAAAACTTTCACATTAGGAATTAAGTCAGTAAACTAATATAGCAAAATGTTCAACCTTAGTAATCATAGTAAAGGATCACAAATAAAACAAGTAGCATTTTATACCAATAATTTTTAAGTTTAGTTTTTAATACTGCTGATAAGATTGACATCCAGTACTAACCTCAAACATTTCTGATAGCAAAGTAATTTGAACAATCTTTTAAAAAGGCATAGGCAGCATGTTTTTAAAATATACCATTATTACTCCCTTGGATTTGGTTAATCTCATTCTTGGGAATGGATTTCAAGAAAATCATGCAAAAGAAGGGGGAAAAATATTCATGACATGGTCAAAGCAACATTATTTACAACAGCTCACCACTATGGTTTGAATGTGTGTGGTATCTCCCAGAGGTCTATATTAAAGGCTTGGTCCCCAGGGTGGCGCCATTGGTTGGGTGATAGAACCTTTAGTAGGCAAGGTCTAGTAAGAGTCTTTGGGTCATTGGAATCATGCCCAAAGGGAATTGCAGGGCCTGGACTCTGTCTCTCTGCTCCTGGTTCAAGATAACATCATTTGTTCCCACCACCGCCTCCTCCATGCACCATGAGGCAATGCAGTCAAGAGGTGCCCCTCACCAAACCTGCACTATATCATTTGAACTTTGAACCTCCAAAATTGTGAGCTAAACAAAACTTCTTGCTTTACAAAGTTAGTTGCCTCCGGTTTTGATTGTAGTAACACAAAGCTGACTAATAGGCTTATGAATGGAAATTTCTTAATGCCCAAATCAATGAACTTGAATAAAAATGATCTACCATCTACTGGATGGATAAAAGAGGGGAAATATGAATAAGACACTTGTGAACTAAATAAGCCTTTCCTCAGAAAAGAAAAAAAAAAGACACTGTCTCTACCCTAACAATAATTCACAATTTGGAGAAGGAAATATAGAAGGGTACTTCCACTCAGAAGCAGAAATTATGAAGATCATAGAGAATTGAAAAAAGGAAAGAAACTTATAATAATAAAAATGAAAGCAAAGCATATCATTTTATCTGTTATGATTCAATTTTTGGCACACAGACATGGGCTAACAATCAACACAGAAAAAATTAAAATGGGGATCTACTAGGATAGTAGGATTCAACATAAATTTTTAAATTTAAAGTAGTTAATAACTAGCCTGTGCAATACTATGATAGATTTTCATTGTCCTATAATAATATTCATAATGTGAACAAACTGAATTATGCAGGCTACATAATGCCAGTGTCATAATCAAATGAAACTTGAGATCCAAGTATATTGCTTAAAATTAATTCAATTTAAATAAGTCCAAGTGGTTATCATATTTTTGGCACATCTGCCTATCTCACCAATTGACTGTGTTAAATACACAATCTGATCCTCACACATTCATTTATATACCATCAGTTTCCAACCAACACAGTTCTCTGATCCTCTTCCTCACCAGCGTACTGTGATCAAGCCTACGATTGCTCTTTCCAAGCCTTCTCTCTTACCCCTATTTTTCTTTAAATATCTGATCTTTAATCAGAAAGGCCCTTGAGTAAGATACCAGCCATTCCCAATCATGAGCGTAGAAAAACAGAGGCTGGAGCTGGCCTCTACATATATGTGAGACTGGATTACAGGTGGCCCTTCAGGTGTGAAGGGACAGGCATGAAAAAGAGAAGTTTGGGACTCCTGATCTCAAAGATCCTGGTTTAGGATACAAAGCACCAATACAGTATATGAATAAGGGAGGTGATACAACCCTGATCATAAGTGTAGACCCTGGGGTCATTCTGTGGGTTTAAATTCTGACCCCTCAATAAGTCCCAGTGTAACCATCCATAAAATGCTGACAATAATAACCCTTTACCTCATACTTATTGTAGAACTGAGATAAAGCATGTAAAGTCCATAACCTAGTACCTGCTCCATGATAAGTACTTAACACATGGTTGTTTCTATTATGTTGAGAAGAGAACTTCCTGGACATTTCTGTTCTCTATAACAGGTCACTGCTCATATAAGGGAGGCATCAAAATATCATATGAATCTGTAGCAAAGGGCAGGCCATGCCAGCAATTTGTTCTGAGTTTTCTCAACAAGCTGCTTTCACACCTCCCCTCTGCCTGTTAAGCACTACACACAAGGATACTCAAGGCTGCCAGTAGCAGGCAGTTATGTCGACATGTGAGATTTCAGCCACCTGATCAAATTAGACACTTCAGGAGGCTCCCAGATGGAAGGTTCTTAAACCAACTTTGCCTTGACCTACTCTAAAGTAGACATTTTTTTTACAGCACCCCCTTCACAATACAAAATTATTTTAAGCCTATACCTCTACTACAGCGCAACAATCTGGGAGATACATATTAAACAGGTGAGGGCTGGGGCTATAGCTCAGTTGATAGAGTGCTTGCCTAGCACATGTGAGGCACTGGGTTCGATCCTCAGCACCACATAAAAATGAAATAAAGGTATTGTGTCCATCTACTATAATAAACATCTTTTAAGAATTATACAGTTGACCTAAAATGCAGTTACACAATCCGAGTAAGCATAGGTCTTATTCAAGAAGGGTTCTTGCTGGTTACAGGCATCCCTGAGAATTTTAGACTATAGCCCAGCTCCTAATTCCAGAGCTCTTACCCAATGACACTACTTCTCTCTACAGGCCTAACGGAGTTCCCTTTAACCCTCAGAACCCAAGAAAAGCAATGCTTTTGCCCCCAAGGTACTCTTGACTATAGGGCAAATCAATTCTTCTCAATTGTTCAATGCACTAACCCTGGTAGGATCCTGATTTGACCCATTAAGGCACAGTCAAATGTCCTACAATTAAAAGGTGATTTGTGGGTTGGTGTCCTCTGTAGACTGTTTTTTATGAATTCATCAGTGCAAAAATTAAATGTTTAAATTTTTATACAGCAACCTGACATTACCAAGATATCCAAACTGAAGATCATTGGACTCATCTCACACAGGGTTTATAACACATGTTGTATAAACATGTGATTAGTCCTATGTAACATACTGTATGCTAGACATGTACAAAAGAAAAATTTCTCTATGAAAGATCAGCAGTGGGAGGAGGGGATTAATCCTTAATTACAGGTAGTCTGAGAAGCACTGTTTTAATCTCTTAATTCAATTTTCCAAAGCCAATCCAGAAAAATCTTATTTAACACATTAGCAATCTTTTTTATTTTCAAAAAGTTTAAAAAACATGAATGGCAAGGTAAAGGGTCAGCAATATAGCATGTCCATCTTTTAATTTTTCAATGAAAGACATTTTTGAACTACAGTAAATAACCAAAGGCTACAATTCTCATAATTATTCATAAAAACAAATTTAATGTAAAAACAAGAAAGCATAAGTTTCTGACAACTGTAAGTTATCTTATGTGGACATGTACAGCTATGTCTGAAGCATTTTATCTGTGTTTTTGTCGTTATCTCCCTTTGAATTAGTGGAAACACTCATAGACTATTATTAGACTCACATTTAGGAACTGCTGGTCTATTAAGCTTTCCTGGTCCCTATTTCACCCACCCTTAATTCTTACCATGCTACCAATGACCTTGCTAGAACACAAATCAATCATACATATAGCCCTACTTCAAACCCAACTGGCTTCCCTTGGCAAGAATGAAGTTCAGTTTCCTTAGCCTAATACATGAGTTTCTCAGTGATTTAGGTGCTGTTTACTTCTCCAACATTCATTCATAAGGTAACCCCCAGCAACACACTAAACATTTTCAGTTCCCTAGAATGTTTGGATGGCCTCAGACATAAGGCATTTCATATAGGCTGGCAATTACAAATAAATGAGATTGACAGAATCCAGTTGGTCCCAATTTAATATGCTGGAATGCTTATGAGAGCTCAGGCCCCTTTATCTCCTCTCTGACCTGGTCATTTTCCTCTCCATCTCAAAAACAGATTTCAAGGACCAATTCCCTTTTTGCCAACTACCTAGAAATACTCATGGATTCAATTAACAAGTATCACTTGCAATGTAGTTACCACATAACTACATTTTTTTTTCTGATGCTTGGAAAAAAATCTGAATTATGAGGGCAACATCAGATTTATGGAAAATTTAAATACCTCATACCAGCAGATGTGTTTCATGCTGAGAACTAACATTAATATTTCTTTCTGATTTCTTTTGTAGATAGCTTCTATATTCTATGGGAAGTTTCTGATTAACTATTTCCTTCTCAGGATCTTTTTTATCTTTATTTTTTAAAGAGAGAGAGAGAGAATTTTTTTTTTAATATTTATTTTTTAGTTTTCAGCGGACACAACATCTTTGTTTGTATGTGGTGCTGAGGATCGAACCTGAGCCGCACGCATGCCAGGCAAGCACGCTACCGCTTGAGCCACATCCCCAGCCCCTTTCTTATCTTTTTAATTGTTTTTATTTTTTTAAATACATGACAGGGAATGCATCACAATTTTTATTACACATACAGAACACAATTTTTCATATCTCTGTTTGTATATAAAGTATGTTCACACAAATTCATGTCTTCATACATGTACTTTGGATAATGATGTCCATCACATTATACCATCATTGTTAACTCCCTGCCCCCTCCCTTTCCCTCCCACCCCTCTTCCCTATCTAAAGTTTGTATATTCCTCCCATGCTCCCTCTCCCTACCCCACTATAAGTCAGTCACCTTATATCAAAGAAAACATTCACCCTAACCTAAATAGACATGTGGTCATAAATACAGTTATCTCATACTATACAAAGATGCCAAAAACACATATTGGAGAACAGATAGCCTCTTCAACAAATGGTGCTGGGAAAACTGGAAATCCATATACAGCAAAATGAAACTAAACCCGTCTCTCACCATGCACAAAGATCAACTCAAAGTGGATCAAGGACCTAGGAATTACACCAGAGACCCTAAGCCTAATAGAAGAAAAAGTAGGCCTAAATGTTCATCATGTCGCATTAAGCCCCGACTTCCTTAATAAGACTCCTAAAGCACAAGAAATAAAATCAGGAATCAATAAATGGGATGGATTCAAACTAAAAAGCTTCTTCTCAGCAAAAAAAAAAAAAAACAATCAATGAAGTGAACAGATAGCCAACATTTGGGGAGCAAATTTTTGCCACACGCACATGAGACAGAGCACTAATCTCCAGGATATATAAAGAACTAAAAGTCTTAACACCAAAAAAACCAAACTACCCAATGGGCTAAGGAGCAGAACAGATACTTCTCAGAAGAAGATATACAACTAATCAACAAATATATGAAAAAATGTTTAAATCTCTAGTATTAAAGAATTGAAAATCAAAACTACGATTTCATTTCACTCCAATCAGAATGGCAGTTTTCAAGAATACAAACAATAAGTGTTGGCAAGGATATGGGGGAAAGGCACACACATACATTGCTGGTAGGACTGCAAATTGATGCAGCCAATCTGGAAAACCATATGGAGATTCCTTAGAAAACTTGGAATGGAACCACCATTTGACCCAGCTATCCCACTCCTTGGTCTATACCCTAAAGACTTTAAAACAGCATACTACAGTAATGCAGCCACATCAATGTTCATAGCAGCACAAATCACAATAGCCAAACTGTGGAACCAACCTAGATGCCCTTCAATAGATGAATGGATAAAGAAACTGTGGTACATATACACAATGGAATATTACTCAGCAATAAAAGAGAATAAAATTATTCATTTTCAGGTAAATGAATGGGGTTTTTGGAAAATATGCTAAGTGAATTAAGTCCAAAAAAAATCAGAGGCTGAATGTTTTCTCTGATAAGTGGATGCTAATTCATACTGGGGGCGGGCATGGAATGGATGGAGAAACTTTGGATGGGGCAAAGGGGAGAGGCAGGTAGGGCATGAGGGTAGGAAAGATGGTGGAATGAAATAGACATCATTACCCTAGGTACATGTATGATTGCACAAGTGGAGTGACCCTACTTTGGTAAACTAGAGAAGTCAAAAATTGTGCTCCGTTTGTATACAATGAATCCAAGAGCATTCTGCTGTCATGTATAACTGATTAGAAAAAAATAAATAAATTTAAAAAGAATTTAAAAATAAATAAAATAAAATAAAGGTATTGCATCACATAAAACCCTGTAAGACCTCAGGGTCTTATTTTCTTCCTATCCTCCTTAAATCAGAAGATAGTTTCTATCATTTTAGTAATAAATGTCACATGGAATTTGAAAATGGATTCTTCAGGGAGAGGGACTTAAAGTTAAGTTGATCACCAACTGTAGGGCATGACTTGCTGCCCACTTCGTGGTCTTGGGGCCACACATGTGGCTGGGATGGCGCCTGGAGATCAGCCAGGGGGCGGTGCTGTGGGTGGTGACGGAAAAGGCGGACCACCTCCAGGATAGGTCCAGGACTCTTCTGCCCTCTGGACAGTTCGTGCCTTCCCTTATGGACTATGGGATGGGTGTATACATGAACTCGCTCCGCCCCTCTGACCTTTATCCTGATTGGCCCCTGTGCAGTATATAAGCTGTGTGTACTTCCTCAATAAACAAGATCCTGCTTCAACTCTTCTCCTTGGCATGTCTGCAAGGGAGGAGGGAGGGCTGGGTGCAGGCCGCCAGTCGACCTTTAACTTTCTTGGCTCGTCCTGGTCGGGGCGTGCTTTCCCCACTTCTCCCGCTGGTCAGGAGGAGACAGGGGGGCTAAAAACCCCAACATCCAACAGCTAAGAATTTAATCAATAATGCCTATGTAATGAAGCCCCATTAAAACTAAAAAGTTCAGGGTCCAGAGAGCTTCTGGAATGCTGAGCATCTGGAAGTACTTAGCCAGGAATCTTCTCATCTTTACCCTTATACCTTGGCCTGTGCATCTCTTTCATCCAGCCATTTATCTATTTTGTAGTTTTGTTTTCTTGGGTTTTGGGAGATGGAACCCAGAGCTTTGTGCATGCTAAGCAAGCACTCTACCATTGAGCTATATCCCCAGTTTTTACTGTTGGCCTTTAACTTGCAATCCTCCTGTCTCAGACTCTCAAATAGCTGGGAATTTTGTAATAACCTTTAAAATAAAGTGGTAAACATGTGTCCTTGACTTCCAAGACGCCCTTGCAAATTAATGAAACCTGAGAAGAAAAATATGTGAACCCTGATTCAGAGCCACTCAGGCAGAAGTATAGGTGACAAACCATTGTCATTGATGTCTGAAGTAGGAGGCAGTCTTGAGGGACTACACCCTTAACCTGTGGGATCTGATTCTATTCCATCCTCTGCATTGTGGTATATTTAGCATCATCTTTGACCTTTCACCAATAGATGCCAGAAGCAGGCCACCACCAATTGTGACAACAAAAAATGTCTAAAAAATGCCAAATGTCCCTTTGATAGGGAAGCAAATTACCTCCCATTGAGAGCCACTGGCCTATACAAATACATTCACTCATTCTATGAAAGAGAAAGACATGATTGAGAATTTGAAAGAAAAGGAGGGTTGAAGTTAACCTAAGGGGGAGATGGAAGGGAGAGAGAACCAAATCATAGATTAAACAAATTAGTAATACAGTTTTGAATATGTACCTAAGAAATTTGGATTTTGTTTTACAAGTAACAGAAAACCATTAAAGGATTTTTAGAAAGGGAGTGGTATGATTAGATTGCCATTTTAAGAATGGCAATTCTTATACATATGGAGAAAGTAGCATCCTGGGAGTCAAGGATAGACATTTTCAGGGTGTGTAAGTAATCAACAGAGATAAAGACTGTAGAGAAGGTGGAGCCAAAGAAGCCAGTTGTTCTAGTAACCTTAGCTTAGGGAGTTTAGTGGAAGTGGAAGTCAATCTCTATGGGTTAAGAAATGAGGGGTAGAAAAGAGAGGAAGTATAGCTAACAACTAGCCCAAAGGACAACTCCACTTTGAGGGGCAGGAGGAGCATGTGGACCCAATGTAGGTGGAGTCAGCATCAAGGCTTTATGGACAGATGTGTATGCTCTGCGTTGATTTTCAGTGTCTATATTTACATCATCACTCATGCTTCCTTCTGGTATTTCGGTCACTTTTTTCAGAATGCCTTTCATTTTATGCATCCTGGCTTGTTTATTTTTAATCTCATTTACCATAAATTTCCAGCATGCACATCTCCCTCTTTTTCTCATGGCCCATTCACACAGATTGGCATGTTTTCAAAGGAACATCAGGTAATCTGCTCTGCCACACCTAGGGCAGATATTTCAGGGATCACAGCTCTATTTGCATGAAGATTTCTTCAGCCTCCTAGAAAAATAATAATGTATATTTGAGGCCTGGCAGTTAGATTCCATGCATTCAGAATGAATAATTTCTCAAACAGAAGGAGGCAGAGCCAAAAACTATGTCAGTCTCCCAGGATACTCCTGATGGGCAGAAAACTCATTCCAAGATAAAAGAAACTTATAGAGGAGGACACTTCCCAAGACTCCAATTGCTTTCTAATTAACAAACTTACTTTCTGACTTCTTACACGTCAATTCTTTCTTCTTTCTTTTTACTAGCAATAGAATTAAAATCCATTTGTTATATATCACCTGAAAACAAATGAATAAATTTTTACTAAATTTAGTGGGTACAATATGGTAAAAATCAGAAGGAACTGGGTCTTAAGCTCCATTCATGCTGGATACTGAAAGGATAAAAGAAATTGAAATTAAAATGTAAAGGACCAGGTTTTGTAAAGTTCCTAAGCTGCATTCAGAACCTTAAATTCCTGTGGCAGTTAAAACAATTCCCGGAACTGCCCATTAGATGTGTGTTGAAATCTCCCCTGACCACCTAGTTGCTTAACCACCCCCTCCCCGAGACCATGCAGTTCAGCATGTATACATCTTAGGGCTTAAACCAATCAGTTTGAATGTATACCCCTCCTTAGGACTGACCTATCACCCCCGCCCGAACTGTTCCTGCCAGTGAATGTACTAATCATGTTTAAGAGTTGTTATTTGATTTTCCTGCGATGTACAGTGATTTGCTAAGGGAGGCTATGATGTATGTAGAGTCCCTGCCGTCTCCAAAGAATGTATATAAACTCTGCTTAAGTTGTTCTTGGGGCTCTTTGTTCTCTGCTCTTCTGAAGTGAGCTCTGACCCCCAGCATGCTGGACCCCCAATAAACCCTTTGCTGTTGCATGAGACGGTCTCCTGGTGGTCTTTTCCTCCGACGTTCGCCCGACCTTTTCATCTGGAGCCCCCAGCGAGATATCCGGCAGCGGCGGACGAAAGACCCCCAACGGGCTCCTCTTGGGGTAAGTAAGGCGCCTCTTTCTGGTTTCGGGTTTCAGGTTAGGGCTTGGCAAAGTGGCTGTCGGTAAAGAGTGTGAGCTCTCTCAGACGGTGGCTGACAGACGTGTCACAGAGCCACAGGCCACGTCCCTGGGGGACGCTCCAGAGGACTCGGGAAATCGAGGAACAGTAGTTTCCTCAACTCGGCAGTATTCTGCTTCGGATTCGGTTTGCTAGCCCATCAGGTTTTGCCGGCTACTCAGTTCTGGTCTCTGTCTCAAACTCGTGTTGAATGTTTACTGTCTGTCTTTAGTGTCTCTGTTAAGTGTGATGGCATTGTTTTACTTTGGACAGATGCAGAGTCCCAAATTCCAATCTTCCTTAGATGTGTGTAGGTAACTTTAGCTAAATTTTAGCCTAAATTGTCCCTAGTATGCTTCTCCCATAAGGGACCAAAAGGGAAATGCCTGCTGGGGATCTAAGAACTTTGATATCTCGCTTTAACTTTTCTCAAAACCCTGTCCTCATTATTAAGTTGGCATTAATTGGCTTTGGGGATGGGAACCGAACTTTCAGTCATAAATTTTGGCACCCCAGAGGGGAATTTAGAGGAGTCCCCACTCTGCCTTCTTGGGGAAGCCTAGCACTCGAAACAACTGCAAGCAGAGGATGAACTTTTTGGGAGCTGACTACTGAAAAGTTAGGAGATGTGGAAAATGCCTGGTGCCTGGGGTCAGACCAAACCAGAGGAACTAATCCTGTAAGTAAAAGGTGGGACTAAGGGACTCCCAGCAGCTGCCAAAGCCATTTTGCTTTGGGGAACTCCCTCTTCCTTACCTGCACTTTAAGGATTACTCCACCTCTGTCTACTTAAAAAAAGGGACAATGAATGCAGTAATGTGTTGATATTATAGATTGTTCTTGGGGATGATCTTGGCTGAATGTGTATCTAAAAGATTTTTTATTGTAACAATCTGGTATCTAAATGAGTTTGAAGCATTGCACAATCTTGCAGTTAAAAGTTGGGGTTAGGTAATTGTTTAGTTTGTGATTTCAGATAATTCATGCCAGAGAACTTAAATAGGATGGAAAATTAAAGAACTCTACTTCCAAGTTGGCAAGTAACTCCCAATCATTTAGTTTTATTTTTTCATCAATTTTGAACTGGGTAGCCTGAAAAGATTTCACTAGGTGTACCAGTACATTAACTTGGACAAGGATAATAAATTATGATATGATATCTGTTCCCCTCAGTGTGTAAGATTCAGGAAAAAAATAAAAGGTGTTAAATTAAAACGTTGGCCTGGCGTATTGAAATGACATTAATTAGCAACAGTCTTGGGAATTTTCAAAGCTTAATTTTGGATATACATGGTAGTGTGTGGTTCTCTTTTAAAATTTTTTCAGGTGATTTAATGTAACTTAATACTACTTTAGGAACTTCAGAACAAAGAAAGTAGCTTAATGATCCTGAAGGAATTTCTTCTGATGGTAACTTTTATATTATCAAGAAAGATCCTGTTTTCAGTTTTGTGTGAACAAGTTTTTCTAGTGTAGAAAGATATAAAGATATAAAATTTTGAGAATTGCATCTTAAACTTGTATCATAATTTTCAACATCCAAACCTGGAAATTATGACTTATAGTTAAAATGCATTAGGCATGAGGTTTCTGCTCAGAATTCCAGTTTTCCCAGTTCCTTCCAGACCTCAGCCAGGACTTAAGTTGATATGCAAATAGAAGAAGCCTGGAGCACTCAGTAGGAGACAGATCTGAGGCCCAAGAAAAAAAAAAGAGTAAAAGTATCTTTTTACCTGAACTCAAACTAGACCAAACCAAAAAGTAAATTGTATGGCATTTACTAATTACTGGCCGGTCAATTTTTTTTTCTAGGATTTTTGCCTTTTCTTAGATTCTGTATTTTTTTTTTTTTTTGAGCTCATGATTTTGATCCTACAGATAAGTTAATGTTTTCTGATCAGTTCTATTTTTGATCAACTGTGGAGTTTTTAAACATTGCAATGGAGATTTCACCTGAGAAAAACTACAAGGCCTTATGTATGTGTGCACACTTGTGTTATGTGTTGTATGTCTGTATGTCTGTATGTGTATGTCCATATATCATGCAGTTATATGACAATTGGCAGATATATGAGGAGCGCTCATAAAAAATTTAAAAAATGGATCCAAATATCTTTGATTCACGTGATTCAAATGGTTCAATTTAAATTGGGTTAACAGATAAAAGTAAAGATGTCTTTAAAATTAAGCTTATAAGTTTTTCTAAGTGTTCAAAAAGACCCTAATAAAATGTTGATGTCTATGAAATAATCTGCTTAAATTCAAAAATTTACAAGTATTGTTTCAAAATGTGAACAGAAGGAGGTTAACAGATGGAAAAGAGAAACTAGAAGGTTCTAGATATGGATTTAATAGAGGGAAAATGTGTTTCTGGATAAGAGAGTCTATGTGATTAAGTAATTAAGAGGGCTTAAGTAAGTGATAAAGAAGGTTTGTGTAAGTTGGTTATATGTGTAAGTTTTTGAGCAAGTAATCTTAAAAGAAATTAAAAATTATACAACTATGGTTAAACAACAACTGTTATTTTTCAATATTGTAATGTTATTTGTTTAAAAGCTAAACTTGGTTAATATAAAATCATCAATGTAATTATGGTGCTATTAATGTGTTCATATCTTCCAGGTATACAAGTTTGTAAGGTAGAAGCTTTAGAAAGAGCATTATATCAAGCTGAGTTCTAAAGTTGTATGGTAATTTTAGGCTTAAAAAAGAAAAACATGTTGGAGATTTATTTATATCATTTGTATTCTATAACTGGACTTGTTATCAATAAGTTATGTAAAGTTCCATGTTACTTTTTACACTGAGATACAATTTAAATATATTTTTAAGTTAATGAGAGCCTAATCTATGTAAAGGTTTCATTGCAAAACACAAAAATATTTTGCTACTTTTCTACAAAAGGTTAAAAGCTTTCAGCTTTTCTTTAATTCATGTTTTAGATGTGATATTATGTTGTGTTAGCTAATATTCATGTGAACTTGAGCAACAATTTATGTAGGCTTTGTAAAATGATGTCTAAAAAGCAAAGATCAGCTTCAGAACTATAGTACTTAAGATTTATGAAGAGCCCCGTCTTACCTGAGATAAGGCTCTACATGTGAAAGTGACTATGAAAGAAGTAGACCAAATTTCAGTACATTTAAAGTTGTGTCCAAAAGTTGGTTTTTGTCACGATTGCCAGGATCTCAAACAGGGGATATACTCCACCAAAAATTCAAGATAGCTATTATATGAACTAAATGTTTTTACTCTTGATAATTTTATTTTGTAGTTTTCTTATAAATGATTTAAGATTGCCTGTTAATGTTTTACAGAGGTACTGATTTAAGAACACACAACCTGGGTTAATTTAGGATAAGGAGTTATCACCTACAGGATAGAGAGATAGACATTAAAGCCCAGTACTCTTAATATAAGGCTGTTAACTTATTTGCTAGATGTTTAAGATTAAGTTTTAAAATTAAAGTTAAATTAAAAAGGCCAAGAAAACCAATATTTGGCTCTTGCCCTCTGAGTCAGTCTGAGTCAGGGAATAGGGGACTTCTCCAAAGAGCTTTGCAACTCTGGGCCACATAACCTCCCGATCAGATCAGGGAGAATAATGAGACGGCTGGAGGACAAAAAGCCAATCAGTGCATTTGCTATGAAGAGGAGGGTCATCAGAAAAGGGAGACATCCCTGATGCTTCCAAGGGAAGCCACATGGTCAAGCAAGGCCTGGACCCATCCTAGCGCAAATGGCACTAGCAGAACTGAGAAGCTGCTGTAAAGTTCCCCAAGGACTCCCAGGGAAACTCAGCTGACTCTTAACAATAGATATAAACAAAAGTCAGTTTGACTTGCTTCATCTTAAACACTTAGCAAAGACAGTCAAAGCCAAAACACAGCTATTCCTGGGCATTTTAAATAATAATAATAGTTAAATGTAACTTCAATAAATAAGTAAACTGGAGGCTGCAAAAGAGATTCTCAGACAGGAATGCCTGATAACTATCAAAAGGAACTGCCAGAGTAGTTTTTAGTTTAAGGCCTTTATTTCTAACCAACACAGGTAGGCTTAATGTTTGCTAGTATGGTTATCCAGCCCTAAGTAACAGAATTAAAGATTTCTCTATTAGACACAGAGGTCATACTAGTAAAAGGATTTTGCAAGATCAGATGACATTAAATTATTAAACTGTATCTTAAGGAAAAGGACATCTGTAACCCTAAAAGTTAAATGTTGTGTTTACATCCCTGACATTTCTGGCAATGTGACAAATATCCTTAAAGATATACATGCTCAGATGAAGCCATGTCCTCAGCAATTTTCTCATGGAAACAATATCTTAGCTCCTAGTTCTCTGTTACTTCCTGGTGGAAAACATTGTTAGTCTTTGTCTTTGCCATCATACTCATTGGCATATTCCTGTGCTATGGCATTTATTGCTGCATCAATATGGTTCCAGTACTAATGAATTCTTGTTTCTCTTATAGACCACCCATCACTCAAATGGCCCTCCAGCCTATTACTTCTCAATCGGACTTTTATCATGGACCACTCAATAGACCCGATTTTTAAAGGGGGACTCCAAACTGCTTGCCCCACATCGTCCCTTTTCAGCCTGAAGAAGCCAGAAAGATCTTCTTCGCCCCCCTTCCTTACAGCAGTAAGGAGTTCCCAAATTAGAGGGGGGAAAGCCAGATTTAAAATTAGGTAGTCAGTGTAGTTAGGTAAATCGGGTCTAATACCGAGTGAAATCTAAAATGGAGGCCATGCTGAGAATGATTCCAGGAAACGCAGGACAACTCATGGAATGTTAATGAAGTCCTGAAAAGGCCTTAGGCCAAAGTCCATCCCAAAGAAGTGTTAATGAAGTCCTTCCAGAGCACTCCTAAGCACATTCCCACCCTGCTAAGTTGTTTATCTACAAATAACAGGAGAGATCTGCTGTGCCAGGTGTGTCCCTTACTCAGTCAGGCTAGGTGGGGACCCATAGCAGCCCCCTAGCAGCCACCAATCAGGCATAGTACGCACTAAAATTAAGCAGCTTCAAGATCTAGAAAAGAGAAAAAGGGAACTATTTGAAAATCCCCTCTGGACTGGGCTTAATGGATTTCTACCCTACCTTCTTCCCCTATTAGGCCTTTTATTGGGTTTACTTTTAATGGTGTCCATAGGACCCTGTGTGCTCAACCGTGTCCTTTCTCCAAGCTCAAATTGGACAAGTTAAACTCATGGTAATTAGACAGCAATACGCTCCGCTGACAGAAATAGAATGTGAGACCCCTCAATAATTATGATTTATTACTTTTAAGATTAAAAGTAGTCAGAAAAAGGAGTGGGAAATGAAAGGATAAAAGAAATTGAAATTAAAATGTAAAGGACCAGGTTTTGTAAAGTTTCTAAGCTGCACTCAGAACCTGAAATTCCTGTGGCAGTTATAACAATTCCCGGAACTGCCCATTAGATGTGTGTTGAAATCTCCCCTGACCACCTAGTTGCTTAACCACCCCCTCCCCGAGACCATGCAGTTCAGCATGTATACACCTTAGGGCTTAAACCAATCAGTTTGAATGTATACTCCTCCTTAGGACTAACCTATCACCCCCGCCTGACCTGTTCCTGCCAGTGAATGTACTAATCATGTTTAAGAGTTGTTATTTGATTTTCCTACGATGTACAGTGATTTGCTAAGGGAGGCTATGATGTATGTAGAGTCCCTGCCGTCTCCAAAGAATGTATATAAACTCTGCTTAAGTTGTTCTCGGGGCTCTTTGTTCTCTGCTCTTCTGAAGTGAGCTCTGAGCCCCAGCATGCTGGACCCCCAATAAACCCTTTGCTGTTGCATGAGACGGTCTTTTGGTGGTCTTTTCCTCCGACGTTTGCCCAACCTTTTCAATACTACAGTTCTGATTGGACTGGACATGCTGGAATGAGGGTGGGCTGAGAAATACCACTGCTCAACTCTAACATGTTTATCACTTGAACCAGACACAGACAGCCTTTCTTTAGGGAAAAAAATATATATGAAGAAAAAATGATTAAAGCCAGTTTTTTTTCTTTTGTTGCTAAAATAAGAAAGTAACTTTTCACTCTATAAAAGCAACTTTCAACTCAACCACAGAGATGACTTTGAGCCTTATAGGCTCTGTCACGAGGTATGAACTCAGCAATAATAACTAAGTACCTAGCAGATCTCAACCTAACACCTTGTGTAAGGGTAAAAGAAATTGAAGTTAAAGCATAAAAGTTAAAGGGTAAAAGACCGGGTGTTGTAAAGTTTCTAAGCTGCAAGGTCTGAGTTAAAATGTAAAGGATTAGGTATTGTTAGGTTTCTATGCTACCTGCAAAACCTGAAATCCCTGTAGCTGTTAGGACAATACTGGAACTGCCCAGTAAATATTCCCACTGACTCCCTGGTTGTCCAATAACTCGGGACTCTGTGTAACTGGTCACGTAGTCCTTTAGGCCCTAAAACCAATCAGTTTGAATGTAACCCCCTCCTTAGGAATGACCTATCACTCCAGCCTGACCTGTTCCCGCCAATGAATGAACTAATCATGTTTAGGAGTTGTTGTTCAATTTTCCCGCGCCTCATGATGATTTGTTCTGATGTATACAAAGCCCTCCGCCCTCCCCAAAAAGTGTACTTAAGCAGTGCTCAGCCCCTGCTTGGGGCTCTGGGCTGCTTTCCCTTCTTGAGTGGGCACGGAGCCCCAGCATGCTGGTTCAATAAATCCCCTTCTGCCAATTGCATGAGTGGTCACTTGGTGGTCTCTTTCTCCGACGCTTCGCCTGACCCTTACACTTGTTATTCCACAGTGATCTGACTTAACATAGAAGTGAATGTGATTAAAAAAAATTACATAGAGCAAGTTAGGAAGATAGGAAGCTATGTACTAAAGAATCTGGGAATGAGTATGTTTTCATCAAGTTTTGAAGGAATGTTATGGTAGTGACTTAAAAGATCAGTTAGGTGGTATTTATGAAATCAACTTTAGGACACAAAAGTCACCTTAGTCACTCAACCTCTGTGCAACTGAGATAAAAATAAGTAGCTTGTATTACTACTAAAATAAGGGGGCAAATGCAATAGTAAGGGGCTGTATGATAAAACAGAGCTTACAAATAAAAGTCTGTTACAAATGACAGAAAACTCAATCTAGCTAGCTATTTATTTATTTATTCTTTACTTTTAGGTGGACACCATATCTTTATTTTACATTTATGTGGTGCTGAGGATCGAACCCAGTGCCTCGTGCATGCTAGGTGAGCATTCTACCACTGAGCCACAACCCTAGCCCCTCAATCTATCTAGTTTAACAAAATATTTTTATCAGCTCATATAGCTAAAAAGTTTAGAAGTAGGTCTGCTTCAGGCCATGCTTGACCTAGTGGCTCAAACAATGTTGGCAAGGAACTAGTTTCCCCGTTTTGCCACTGTTCTCTTTGGCATTAGCTTTATCCACAGGCTCTACGAGGTATCATCTGGAAGCTCTAGAATCTCCCCTTTTCATAGAAAAAAAAATAGTTGCTAGGGTCCCAGGCCTAACATTTTCTTATATGACACACAAGGGACAGAGAATCTCTTTTGGTAGCTTTCAAAGATGAAAAAGTCATTCTTCCAGAAGACTCAGTAAATATCTCATGCCACATAGCTTTGTGGCCAAAGGGATGGGAAAGCTGACTGACAAGCTAAACAGGGTTGTGACACGAAACTCATGAAACTGTGGGTGGATCCAAACCACCTCGCTGAGAACGGATACCTTCCGAAAGAATATTTGGGTTACTCTTGCCAGAAAGAAGTTGAACAGATGACAGAAAACAAGTCAGAGATGACAATTACAGAGTCCTAACTGAAAGCCTCAAAAGCAGATGCTCAGAACTGCAGACATGAATTTGCAATTGAGTTGCTTCTAACACAGGCAACTTTTAACTGGCTACAGCTTGCAATATAGCAGGAACTTATTCATTCCCCCAGGGAATTCTGGGTAGGTTAGCTACTTTTCAGTATTCTATTTCCATACATCCACATTTTCTAATCCTATATTTTTTTAATTTGAAGACAAAATTTTACCATAATAAATTTTTATGCTTTTTAATATATTATTATTGTAACTTATCAGAAAATGTTAATTTCCACTGTTTACATTTCTCCAAAATTTAGGAACTAGGTATTAATATTTTTTTCATCTTCTGACTTTTACATGTTTAGAAAGTGTCATTACAAATTACATCTTTCATGATAGGAACTTAGGGCTTCTAAGTGCCTGCCTATAGGCCTCTGGTAAGGAAAAAAACAGTTGGAACTCTCCTAGTAGGGGCCACCCATTCCCACATGCATCTTCCTAATCCTTTAGAATACCTATCTTTTGCTGTATTTTGGTACTTCTCATTATGTTACTTATGAATCTTGCCACCCAACCACTCAACCTACAAACATTTCCATCTTTGAGCAGTGGCATTCCTAGGGTTGATCACCTTCCCTGATGCTCCATGGTAGGTCCAAACTGTTCCTTCTCTTGCATGATTCTACTTCCTCAGGCTTCTGATGCGTAAACTCTCTTTCCAATTTTTAAGATACTGACCTCATCCAGCACATATTCATCATTCTGACTTTGGGAGCTTACGAATATTTAGGGTTTCGACCATCATCTCCTAGCAGCCCTTGTCCATGTTCCAACCCTATTTCAACTGCTGCCTGTAGTGTTGTCAACACCTCAGGGCTGCCCTTTCTTAGCATCCCTTGCTGGTACCTCCCTCTATCCAGCTCCCTAAATACTGAATTGATATTCCATAGCTCTCTATCCTGGGGTCTTGGTATCTTGCTACATCTTGAAGGCAGCACTGTGTAGAACTTTCTGCAATGATGAAAGCCTTCTAAATCCGTGCTACATAATAAGATGGCTACATATGGTATGCTTGAAAGGTGGCCACATATGATATGCTTGAAATGTGTATAAAGGAACTGCATTTAAAAATTTTAAATAGCCACATGTGGCTAGTGGTTTCTGCATTGGACAGTACAGCTCTAGATTTTATAAATTTCTTCCCATCCTCCAGGGGATTTTGTTCATTGCTTCCCATCCTTTATGTCTCCTGCTCATTTGATATCTCCCAAATAAACAGCTTTAGTCATGGCTAACATGGTGTTCTAGCCCATAATATACAATGGCCAACTTGAACATCTCACCCATATCTCAAATGTGTTAATCCAAAATAAGGGTTATTGACTTCTCCCTTCCCGAGCCTATTCCTCTTCTAATATCATCCATTATAATCAATTGTTCACTCACTTTTTCAAATCAGAAAACGATCCCTGACCCCTCTTAGTCCATTACTCCTTGTATTGAATGCATCTGCACATTATGGCTTTATTTCCAAAATATATCCACCTACTTCTGTCTCCACTACCACCAGTCTCTCTGGGCCATCATCCTTTCCAACCGGGGCTACTACAGTCCCCAACATAATCTCTCCTTCCATTCTTGTCCTTTTACAAATCATTTCTATGTAGCAGAGTGACCATCTTAAAGCATGACTCAAAATATCACTCTTCCATTGGATGGCTTCTTTTCGTTCAAAGAAAAATAATATTCTGGCCTGCCTAATTCCCTCCAAACCCAATTTGTGCCATACACCTTTCATTGTTATACCATATCTAAAAATCTTTTGTGTGTGTGTGGGGGGGGGGGGGGTTGTGTTTATTTGAACCCAGGGCCTTGCAAATGCAAAGCATATGCTCTACACTGAGCTATATCCCCAGCCCCTCTTTTGGTTTCTTGAACATACCAAGCTCCTCATACAGCAGGGAGTCTTCACAGCTGTTCCCTCTGCCTGCTGTTCTTCCTGTTCTTAAGAGGCTCTTTCTCACATATCTTCCATTCTTGTCCTTTTACAAATCATTTCTACATAGAAATCATAGAAATGATTTCTATGTAGAAAGTGCTCTCATATTCTTGGTTTTAATGTTACCTCTTAGGATAGGCCTTCACTGATCACCTATATTAAGTGGGCCCCTCCCATCAGTCCATCTCAGTACCTTGCTCATTTTCTTCATCACATTTAGACTTTTAATAATTTTGTCTAATTATCCTGAAGGGGTACTCTCTCACATTAGGTTAAATGTTCCAGGAAGGCAGGAACAGGTCTGATATATTTAAAAAGCACCTGACAGCGTGCTTTTCACACAAGTAGTTTCCCAAATAATATTTGCATACAACTTCCCACTGTTCACATCAGTCATTTCCATTTCTTGGTTCCATGTGGTACACAAGTTTTGCTGCTTATTAGATGTTACCCAAGCTGGGCTACCCTGGAAAAAGTTCACTTTATTAAATGACATTAGGTTTCAGCAATCAGGAACTCTAAAGTTACGAATATTTGTGACTTTTCAGGAAGCAGAAGTTTGGGGCAGGCAGGCCCACGGTTTCTCTTCCTTGCTCCCTGGTCAAAAAAATGGGATGCCTCAGCAACAGTGAAGCAAACTGCACCATCCACAAAAAGTGGTTCTACAGGTAAAGAGTCTCGTGTTTCAAATCTGTTTGGATCAACGTTCTCCGCTGAACAAGGCCTTTCATCCTCTCAACCTTTAAGGTGGTTAGGGCCACTTTCTAATATCCTGTATCTTTCACAGTACTGGCAGTTTGTATTCTCCTTCTAAAACGTTGAAATCAGACTCCTGATTTCAAAAGGAATTAATTTTAGGCTTCCTTACTTTCCTGCATAGAATCTATGTATTCCTAGCATTTGTTTTCTCTGATCCTGGGCCTAGGAAGAATTTAACTCTGATACCAAGACATTGGGTTATATGGGAATTTTTCAACTGCTAACTGAAGGATGTTACCTAACAGAGCATTAACCACCACCAGAGTAACCACTATCCCCTACCCTTGGTGATGGCCCCATGACTTATTTTAGGATATGGACTATCATAGTGATGAGTAGGGGACAGCCTGGGAGATTTAGGATAATAGAGCAGTAAAGGGTTTTAACTCTACATATTTTTATGAAAAAAAAATCTTCACGGGGTTTATGTTTTCCCAATCCTAGAGTGCTGTCTCATAACACAGGGCAATGTGGTCTCTCAGCATTGCACAACATGAACCCCTCTCTACTGCTTTCCCTAAGTTACCCTGAGACCTCCAGAAGGACCACAACTTCAGAGTAAGGGAAGGTCCTGAAGTTGGCAAATGTGACCTATATCAAATAAGGTTTTCTGTGAGGAAGACTTATGAAAAGCAATATTAAAATTTGCATATACAGAAAATCTCCAAAAAGATTCACAACCTATAAAAGTGATTGCTTCTGGGGAGAACTGGGAGACAAATGACAAGAAAATTTACTTTTCACTGAGCATCCTTCAGAACTCTTTTTTTTTTTTTTAAATCATGAGCATGCTCTATCTAATATTTAAAAAATAAGCTTAAAACTTGAGAAACAAAAGAAATGCAATATTGGTCTTCATAGAGTTATTCAGATGGAGTCAAAACTAAGAGACATGATACTGTTTGAAAAACATGAGATAGCATATAATTAGATACTAACTTGGGTGGCACTGGTTACAAGTAGAAGAGGAAGAAAGGTCTGCTTAATTGAGTAGGTGCTCAATCAAGTGGTGCTTCATATAAACACAGCAGTACAGAGGATCTAGACTTGCTAGAGTGGTATCTGTTCAAGATAATACTGGCTATTAGGGTTATAGCAAATTGTAGAAGGGCATCTTACTTGTCTCTGGGGCTCCTATAGCCTATAAATTATAAGCAAGGATCACCAATATGCATCTCTAATGTTCAAGAATGTGAGAGGTCCAACAGTTATAGGGTTTCTCTTTAGCATGGCGCCTTTGGTGCTTAATCAAGACAGAATTCTGACTGAAGGCCTTCCCACAGTCATTACACTTATAGGGTCTTTCCCCAGTATGGATCCTTTGATGTCGGATAAGGTGTGCCTTGCAAATGAAGCTTTTCCCACAGTCAGTACATTCATGAGGCTTCTCTCCAGTGTGGACCCTCTGATGCTGTGCAAGATCAGAGTTCCACATGAATCCTTTCCCACAATCTTTGCATTCATAAGGCTTCTCCCCAGTGTGGATTCTCTGATGCCTAAGAAGAGCTGGGTTTCGAGTAAAGCTTTTCCCACACTCCTTACATGTGTATGGTTTCTCCCCAGTGTGGATTCGCAGATGTTGTATAAGACTTGTGTTCTGACTAAAACCCTTCCCACATTCCTTACATTCAAAGGGTTTTTCTCCAGTATGTATTCTCTGATGCCTAATCAGGTTTGACTTCCAAACAAAGGCTTTGGCACATTCTTGACATTCATAGGGTTTCACCCCACTGTGAATTCTCTGATGTGCAATGCAATGAGATCTAAAACTGAAAGCCTTTCCACATTCCTTACATCCATAGACCTTGTCTCCATTATGAGTTCTTTGATGTTGACCAAAGTCTTCATTTTGATCAAAACATTTGCCACATTCTTCACATATGTAGAATACCTGCTCATTTAGAATTTTCTGATGCATCCTGAGGTAGTTACTAACATCAGTATTCTCTGAACCCTCTTCTACTGAGACCATCTCATCCTTGACAATCACTTCTACAATGTCATTTGTAGTGTTTTCCAAATTTCTCCTACTGGAGTAGCTAAGCCATATCCTTAACCTGCTTTTCTCCTCTTCACAGGTTTTTCCAAAGGAGAAATCCTGGGAGCCATACCACTGGGATCCACTTGATAGCACCATGAGGTCCTGTGTCTCCTCAAAAACTTCCTCTTTCAGAATAAAATCTTCTTTCTCACTCTTCAACATGTTCTCTGAAAGAAGAAATCAGAGCTGCAAATATCATTACCTATAATAGTGACAAAGGTCACTAAGTCATATAAATATATCCCTGTCTCTCCAAGGTCACCCCTTGTCTCGATGGCCCCATCTTAGCCAAAAATGACAAAAATAGGGCTAACACATGAAAAGCAACCAAAAGTAAAAGGTGGAAACTAGATAGATTCCTCAGGGACTGTAATTCCACAAAACCAAGCTAAGCGCTAAAACCCCAATCCATGACTATTTAATTAATTGAGCTTATCCTATTAAAATGTGGAAGCTCTGGTCTTAAGTTTCCTCTTAATAAATTGGTTGATGTGAAAATTTTGGAAAGTCATTTATTTAGAACATGAATGGCAAAATGGGTTTTTTTTTGGGGGGGGGTGGTATTGGGGATTGAACTCAGGGGCACTAAAGCACTGAGCCACTTCCTCAGCCCTATTTTCTATTTTATTTAGATTCAGGTCTCACTGAGTTGCTTAGTGCCTCACTTTTGCTGGGGCTGGCTTTGAAATAAAGATCCTCCTTCTTCAGCCTCCTGAGCTGCTGGGATTACAGGCATGCATCACTGTGCACAGCCAAAATGGGCTTTTAATATTTTAAAAAGAAAAGACAGAGGAAACTCTATGACTGAAAGAAAAATGCTCATTTCCTTCTCTCTTACCAGTATAAATTAGGCCTGGACTCTCTACTGGTAGTTTCAAGTTCAGTGGCTCTTCCAGCTGCTCAAGATGGGAGATCCCAGCAGGCTTTAGAAATGGATATCCTGCCAGGGGCAAGGTACAAATAAGACTGGCTCAGTTGGAGGAGTGTGACCCATTAGGAATGGAGCAGAAATGGAAGTGGTGAGGGAAGAATTAAGGTAGGTAGAAAGATAGGTTACACAAATGATCAGCAATTCAAGGGAGATAGGAATATAATGAATAGAAAACAGTGGAATAGGAAAGTTGCAATTCCATCCCTTCCCAATGATATGAAAGCATATCACTCATTGTAAAATGTCAAGAAGAAATAGAAAAGACCAAGTCCTCTTCTATGGGTTGTAAAAAGTTCACATACAAAAGAATCAGGATAGGATAGAGTTCAGAAGAGCTGTTCCTAAGGACTTTCTGTCTAGGCAGGATATTCTAGGAAACCATAGTCTCTTGGTTTCCTTTCTTCTTCTCCATCTAATACCATTTATTCCACAAAGGATCAATGATGGGTTTGTCTGTGACATCCATAAGAAATAATATCACAGCCTCACTAAGCCATTTCTAGAAGTCACTTCTTAGTCTATGACAGACATCTCTATTCACAAAAGTTCACTCTAGCAATTTTACTTCAGGCTTACGTAACATCTGTCACTGTGTAGTTCTATCCATAACTGCCTAAGCAACAGGTCAGTTCTACACCTTCAAACGACAATCTTATATATGGCTGAAGCCAAAGACTCTGTGTCCCCTGAGATCATCTTCTCTAAGATGAAAGTGGACTGAGTGAAGACAGATCTACTCCAAGGAAGTCTGCTTCAGGTCAGGGAGTTAGAGTTTTGCTCAAGGAATAACTTAGCTGTTGATTTTTTAACTAAGGCAAAGGAGATAAATTCGCAAAGGTGGAGAGGAAAGGAAGCACTGAGATCCTGAGAAAATGCAGGAGACATTGATTACTCCTTCTACATTCATTCTACACCTCACCATTGTGGAGTAGCTACAGCAGCATGGGGAGTGATCCCAACTTCAGCTCCTAGGCTAGGCTCTGAAATGGTCTAAGCCAAGCAAGTTAATCCTATCCCATTCACCATGGAAAACTGGTTCAGGGATCAGCAATTCAGCCCAGTCAATCAGTATACATTATTTCCCTGGTCAAGTGACTGATTAAGGGCTGGCTTATGACTTAAGAAGGTACATTAGAGCAATACTTGAAACTTTTAATTTTCTCGGATAAAGCCTAAGGAAGATCTATCCTGTTTTCTTTCCCTAGGTACGAAGAAGCAAATCACCTTACAACCACAAGAGAAGCCCAGACTGTAGGCAAAGCCAAATACATGGAGACAGAGCAGAAACTGTTAAACTGTACCTGTAGCTCACGACAGCCCTCCCAGTTACATAAAACAATAAATTCCTCTTTATTATTTAAGCCAGTTTTAATGGGGTTTATACTTGCAATCAAAAGTATCCTAATATAAAAAAAGACTGCCAGAACAAGAACATGGAGGTTGCAGGCACAGTTCAAGTCTCACAGAGCGGTAGAAGAGCTCTGGGGGGGGAAGATGGAAGTTTTCCAGAAAGGCAACAGGGAGACACAGTTCTCACTAGGAGAGCAGGAGAACAAGCTCTTTCTAGGAAAACAAGAAAGATTTGTTTGGGGCAAAAGTAATACCGGGGCTTTTCCTATCAGCAATCCCTTAAGAATAAGAACTATTTGGCTGAGGGTTATTAAGATTCTGTGCTCTTTAATGATAAAGAAGGCCTTCATGTCCCAAAGGGCAGCCAGAATCTTTTGCTGGAAGTCTCTAAGCAGGTCAGGAAAGTAGAAAGGCCACCTCCAGTGGGAGTAATCAGGAAAGTCAGGGAATACATAAATGGTGGTTATGACAACAGCAGAGATGAGGAAGAGGCAGAGTTGAATAAAGATGGCTCAGAGGAGCTAGAATGAATAAAACAAGAACTCAAAGAAAACCATGAGAATACAGAGAAAAAAGGAAATCCAACTAGTATCTATGGCACTAGGTTAAAAGAACACATATCCATTACATTTTTAAAAGACATGATGACTAGCATATGTCCTCACTCACCTGAGGAGATGGCCCTTGGACCCTCTCCATCCAGAGCTCCCCAAGGAGCTGAGCACCAGGGTGCTTCCCCTCGCTCCAGCTGGGAAATCAGAGTCGGTTTGGGAAATGGAAATGCCGCTTGAGGGGAAGGAAATGGGACAGGCAGGTGAGTGGGGTGACACAGAGCAATCCCAGGGCTCCTCCCAGGCCTGTGTCTTCAGGGGCAGAAGAGTAAAAAAAGGAAAATAACTAGGAAGAACAGGGAAAGGAAGTCCAGGGAAAATAGCAGGAGACCCAGGGGAGAGGGACCAGGAAGCTTTTTATATATTTTTTATTCTTACAAAGATTCAGAAGTTGACAGAGTACATAAGAGGTGCTCAATGACAGTTTCAGTCAGGAAATGCCTGATTCCACTGATTAAGGAACTGAACCTTCTTATCTTCTCCCTTTTAGAGCAATCAAGTTTAGACATCTACATGAAGATGTTTGCCACTGGGCAGGATCTCCCTACAGGGGGAACCAAAGACTCAGTGGGGCGCTCAGTGGGGCACTCAATGGGGGTGAGACATTGGGCAGCACTAACTGCTCAGCAAGGGAATCCTGTGCAAGGCCCAAACTGATCCCAGGACTTCCATTTCCCAGCAACTGCTCAGGTTAGATCCTGAAGCTACCACTGATCTGGGTATTATTAAACTCCTGAGCCTTTAAGAAAGAGTCAGGAAACTCTAAAGGGCAGAGGCAGAGCCAAAGGGAAGAGATCCTTACCCAGGGAAGTCACAGTCCCATAATTCTCCAGCATCACATCTCTGTACAGGGCCCTCTGAGCAGGGGCCAGCCCTGTCCATTCATTCTCAGAGAAGTAGACGGCCACATCCTCAAAGGTCACTGATTCCTGAAACAACATGTGTTTAAGTGTCCTAGGTCAATCCCAGGCTCAGGCTTGCCGTAATGGCAGACAGGATACCAAGAGGTACTGGCAGGGATATCTGCTGTGTTTATGGATTCTGAACATCTATGGAAATGCTCAGATTTTTGCCCCCTACTTACAAACATATAAGAGATCAGCCATCAATTTTCTCATGTCTGTTCATCTTTATTTCAGTAATAGAAACATCCTTCTTTTTCATGAATCTCTGCCAAAGTTTTCTTTCCAAAACCACCCTCTGTGGTCTAGATCCCATCCTTTCTCCACAAGAGGTCCTCCTTCAAAGTTCACCACCCCTTGGTAACAACTATATTTTACTGAGCTGTGCCAAGTTCAGTATATTTTCACATATTACTTAATATCTCACTATCTATGGAGAAGGGTACAGATCCATTTTACAGAAGAGGGCACTGAGGCTCAGAGAGATTAGTTTCCTCCAAAGCTACAGAGCTGAAACAGCCTGTGTGACTCTGACTCTTGCATACTGTGTCAGACTGCCTTCAAATGTCACCACTCCTGCTGTGTAGGACCCTTCCTCTTTTTCCCTCCCAGCCACCAAAGTGCCTCTGACCCACCCAGGTTACCCTGGGATAAATCCTGAACTGTGGCTTTATTCTCAGAATCCCCCACCCCTATAAACTCTCCAAAACGTCCCACCCCACTCTCTTCCACAAGGGCCTATCTCGGGATCTGTATCTGTAGGAGCCTCTGCATCTTCTCTTTTTTATCTCATCCTCTTCCTCAGAAAACACCAACAGTGTTAACCTACAGCCATCAAGAGTTCTTATAATTCTATCCACTGCCTCACTCAGCATCTGTCTTTATATTACTGAGGAGCAAGTTCTGCTCTATTCCACTGCCATCCTTGCCCACAAAGTCCCCACAGTGATTTATTAAGCACCACGGGGCTCAAAGGCTTTGGCTGGCTCCCCTCTGCCTACCTAATAAAGATTCCAATTCCTGGGCACGGAGAGAATTCCTTCACTATTCAGAGAGCCAGCTTACCTGCACCATCCCTACTCTCTCACCATTCGGTTGGAAAACCAAACTCTCCTCCCCATGGCTGTGCCCTGGCACCTGCAACTCCCCCTACCTAAACAAGTGCTTCCTCCTGTACCTGTCAATTCTGGTTCATCCTGAACCCAGCTCAAACATAACCAGCTCTATAAAAACAGCCTCATCGAATTTTGACCAGTTCTGGTCCTTCGCCTCCGCCCACACTGATCAGCGAACAGCGCTCCAGCGCTCGACTCCCGCCTGCGCGGAGCATGCCTGCTTCCCCTCCCGGGTGGGCCGTGGAGAGTGCCCAGTGCTCTGGACCCTGCCAGTCCCTCGGGGCCGCCCTCAGGGCTACACCTCATTCCCAGGCCGCCTCCCGCCCCCTCCCCGCCTCCGATCTGCGCCCGGAGCCCGGCAGCTCCGAGCCTGCAGGAGCACCCGCCCGCACTCACCGGGCGCGCCCGTCCCGGCAACAGCTCGAGGACCCGGCGGAGGCGCGCTCCGCTCTCCAGGGCCGCGGCCGCCATGGCCCGGTGGCCCTCCGGGTAGGCGAGCGCAGGGGCCGGCGGCCCGACGCAACACCCTAGTCCTAGGAGCCGCCGGATGAGAGCCGGGTCCTCGTCCAGCCAGCCAGCTCTGGACAGCCGCGCTCAGCGGCCCGGACCCCAGCAGCTGGAGGCCGAAGCCGCGCGCCTTACCGCTATGGCTTCTCTAGGACGGCGGAGGCGCCGCGTCTCTGTGGTTCTTCTTCCCGCCCGGGGCGGGAGGAGAGAGTAGTCGGGTCTCCCCAGACACCAGCAGCCCCGCTGCACCGTGGGGCGCTGGGGGGAAGCAGTTGGAGAAGCAGGCCTCTCTGGGAATCCTTTCCCATGTTCCTGATCACCCCTTCCTCTCCACCTCGCTGCATCGTGATGCTGGCGGGAGGCAGCATGTTGACTGCAACCTTCCTCTACTTGCCTCCGTTTACTAATTTCTCCCTTATCCAAGAGCTGATTATGTCCATGATTTTTTTTCATCCTTGTGCCTCTAATGTTCACCCAACTAAAGCCAGAATTAGACAGGCAGTCAATGTAGATAGGTAAGTCGAGTCAGGTTGGATCAAGGAGGTCAATTTTAAGTGAATCTTGGAAAGTTGGAGACTGTCCCCTGAGGAGTTGAAATGTTAATTCCTTCAGATCCCTTTCTGCGCCCTTATCAAGAACCTGCCCCTGCTCCAACCTGTTGCCAAAGTAACCAGTCCCCCCTACTGGGAGCTATAAGGTTGTTTATGGGTCCTTGGCTACTCCCTCCTGCCCTTCCCCCTTCAGCCCCCCTGTTTCCCACCTTTTGACAATCCCGTGGAGCATTCCTGGGCCTAGTCGCAGGAAGGAGAAAGTTAAGGAGGAAGAGGCAGGAGAATAAAGAAAGCCTAGGACACAAAAAGGGCAGAACACCTCGCTTTTTGGGATACCATGGCCCCCTTCTCCCTCCTGGAAGAAGTATATGTCACCCCTTTTTAAATAAGCCCTGCTTTAGATCTTGCCTCGGTGTGCTTCAAACTTCAACATGTGTGTTCAAACTTCAACATGAGGGGAAGCAGGACTCTGCACCGATAACCACCAATATCACAATGTCTAGCATCTCTGGGAGCCTAATTTTTTTTTTCAAGTATCACCATGTTTATGGATAGATACAAGTATATAACATCAGGGCATGAACATTGCTTGATAAGTAGACTTAATTGCAATACTATAAGAGGGGCCAATTCAAATTCTCACCATTTGTTTCACAACCATGAGCCTCCGTTCTTTAAGCACCAAGGAATATTTGTTCAATAGAAGAAAACTAAATGTGGAACCAGTTTCTTCAGTTGACAAATGTAAGGTCGAAAGAGAGGAAATGGATTGCCTAACATCACACAGCATGCCAGGAAGGTAAAATTTTAAACAGAATTGTGGCAACAAATGAAGACCACCCAAATCAGAACAAGCAAACGCTATTCATTCAGAACTTGCTACAGCAAGGGAGTCAGCCACCACCACTTGCATCTGGCAGACTGAAAATCAGGCAGAAGAGAGCTTTATCAGGGAGAGCTTTGTAGTGATAAAGAGGGAAAACTTCAGGTGGATCCTGATTGGGACTTGTTGACCTGGAAAGCTAGAGACTCTCAAAGGAGAACCCCAGCTTCTTAAGTGATTGGTTAGGGGAGCATATTTGACTTTCTTTAGTTGATCCCAAGTTGGAAGCAGGGGCAAAAATTAAAGAATTTGTCAGTTATTAATCAAATCTTTTGCTGTTTGGGGCTGATTGCGACAGGAGTCATTGTTTTTCTTCCTGGACTGGCTGATACAAGTAGTAGTTTGACTTCCTGATGTGGTTATTGGGGGGGGAAAAAAGACTTGGCTTCATGGACTGGTTGATTCAAATTGTAGGTAGAGTTCTGTTTTCCTATATGGGCTAGTCATTAACCATTCATATAGCCAGGGTGAGCACAGTAGGAAGATTTCTATTTCACAGGAATTCAAGTGCACAGGCTGAGATGCTCAGGTGCCTTACAAAAAAAGTTCCCCAGATACTAAATACTTACCAGAACATGAAAAAAAAAAAAATACAGTGCAAAGGAAACCTTCAATGGGTTCCAGGGCTGGTTTGTTTTCAAGAGGGTACTGAGGAGGCTCATAAATGGACCCTAACTGATAGCCTGTGAGTGCTAGAAGGAAATATTGATTCTTACCATGGGGATAATTACTAGGTAGATTGAATATGACAAAGGCCCCCATGGTTTTCTTGAGAACAAGATGGAGAAAACTGTACTTGGTGACAAAACAACTCAGAGGGTTTTAGTTCTGAATAAGAAACTCTTTGAGATGTATGATTATTCAGCCATGGTCCACCAGGAAGATCTTCTCTTGCTATAAGCAGTGTTTTGGTTCAAAACTTTTGGAAAACTAAAGAGGAGAGGAATAAATAGTCTCTTTTACTTGGCCATATTTTTACTCTTTCCACTATTCTTTCTGTAAAAACACACAGTAGCAGGCAAGGTAAAAAAAAAAAAGCCATTTTTTTAAGATTCAAACAATGTATTATTAAAATAGATAACAAAACTAGTCAAATATGCCAGCTCCCCAGGTATTTGGCCCAGGCACCAAAAAGAAATATATTAGTCCTTTTTATTCTAACAAAATACCAGTGGCAGGCTACTTTATAAAGAAAAGAGGATTGTTTTAGCTCAGAGTTCTGGAGGTACAACGTTTAAAAAGCTTTGGTGATGGCCTTCTTTCTGGCAAAGTCCTGATACAGCTCAGAGTATCACATGGCAAGAAGAAGTGTGTGTGTCTGTGTGTCTAGTCTCTCTCACTCTTCTTATAAAATCACCAGCATTCAATGTTTAGCCACCCTAATGAACTTATCTAAATATAATCCCTTTTCAAAATATAACTAAACACTTCTAAATATCATAGATTAAGTTTCCATCCTCTGAATACCTCTCAAGGGGGTTTAAATTTCAACATGAAGCCTGGTGAGAGTGGGCAGAAGACCTGGAAGGGAATGGGAGAACACCTTAAAAATCTCCTCTCATCTCTCTCGTGTTCTGGAAGGATCTCAAGATAATCTTTCAAGACTTAGATTAGCTGTAGTTCATACCTTGCCAGCATGACTTATCTATAGGATGTACAAGAAAGCCGAGGTAGCATAGTAGAAGAATTCCCCTAGAACTCCACCTCAACATTTACACATACAGTTAATAATTCCCAGGCTCACAAGACACCACCTAGGTTCATAAGATAGTCTAATTAATTTTACTGATAGGGGCTTTGATGAAATCCAATTCTCTTAAGCAATATTGGTCTACAGTGACTACAATTATGATTTAAAGAGGCCCACTGGAGGGTAGACCACAGCCAGGCTTCCCATTTGGAACCATGCCAGCTAAATATGTTCTCATTAGGTGTTGGCAATGGCACATGCCCCACCTGAAAATTACTAGTAGGGAATCCAGAGCAGTGTAACTGTCTACTATCGGTTGTGCTAGAGAATTTCAAACAGTAAGTAGTCTTTGAGAAAGCATCCAAAGAGACCAAAAATATCAGAATGAGGCTAAAGAGAAATTTGTGGGTCTTCAAAGTTAACCTTCTTCTGTTGTTTCTTGCTGAGAGTATTCCATCTGGAGTTGGTGCCTACTGGGATGATTCTGAAAATATTTAAGATTATTTGTTGGCCAGTGGTTGAGAGAGGTGGCAGAAGACTGGGTTAAATTGACCAGATATCTTGCAGAAAATGGCTGAAAGAAATTAATGGTCCCTCCCTCTGATCCTGACTATTCCAGGGCTGAAGATATTCTTTTCTTACCAATTAGGGTTGTTCCTTACCTTCCACAGCCAAAATCAATATGACCAGTCTCTCTGACGATTGTTTCACCATTTCCCTAACCCTCCCCATGTCTTTCCCACACCATACACTGGTGAAGGCCTTCCTGCACCTGCTGTCTGACAGGGTCACAGTGTGGGGGATGCTGCGTCAGGGCCGCACCATCTGGAAACTGGAACCATTAGGAATGTTAAGTGTTTTGTTTATGATACTCATGATATGGATAACAGGGCATATTGTATTGCCCTGTCAATTGTATTGCCTGAGATTGCAGGAAAATTCCCAGAATGAGACTAAGGATATAATTGAGACACGCCATGAGATGTGTTTCAATACCTCTCAGGATACAAACAATGGTGTTATTCCTGAAGCCTAAACAACAGAAATATTTATCCCATGGTTAACAATTTACATTAGCCCCCACCTAACCCCATGCTAAAGCCACAACTTGCACAATAGCCTAGTTACAGAAAAACAATTGCTGTGCCAACAGTACAAGGACCATCTATGTAGCTTATGGTATCCTCTTTGAGGACAAGAGGCTAATAAAAATACATTCCTCCAACCAATAGACCCTCCTTTGCCGTAAACAGAAACTAATGATGAAAATGGAAAACACATAGTTAATATAAATGACAAATGGATTGAGGTGTAAAGCATGCCCTTTAGTTAAAGATTACTAAGACGTAAGAATTGGTATGCTTTGACCAAGGATCAAGGAAGTTCTTTAAGAAAGCAGTTGAATAGGTCATATGAAAAAAAAGAAATTACCTTGGAAATTAAAAATAGAATAATGTAAAATTAACATAGATATAGTTTAGAGGCACTTCAGAGTAGTAGGCTTTTAAATAATAGACTTTCACTACTTTAAGTGTGTTTACTGGGATTTTAGTTTAGAAGTAAGAAAGCTTACCAATAATCATAAGTATGCTTTAAAGTTAAAGGTTAATGAAATAATTATAGGTATGCTTTAAAGTTAGAAGTGAATAATAGGTCAGGAGTCATGTAATCTAGTTGTGTCGCCTAGCACCTAGTGATTGAGGTGAAAACGTAAAAGCTTAATCATGATTGACTAAGGTTACAGAAAAAATATTTTGAACAATGTACTCAATATCTTAGGTAATCAATGTATGTCAGAAAAGGTTGTAACTCTTGAAAATTATGTAACTCAAAAAGTTTCGGGCTTTGAAGCTATCCATTAACTACCTAAAAAAAAAACACCTGTAAAAAAAGGTATAAAAATAAAGATCCGTCCAGGGGCAGCAGAGATTTCTTCTGGAGGCTGCTCATAACTTGCAACCTGTCGACTCTTCTTTCACTGACGTCACTCCTCCTTCAGGACCCCTGGAATCCCACTACTCCCCCTCTACTTACCACCGGGGCTGGACCTCAGCAATACACTAAGACTCATCCCTAGTTAGCTCCGGACTTCTAGTGTATGTGCACATACCCATGTATATGTTGGGAATTCAACCCAGGGCCTCATGCGTGCTAAGCACACACTGAACCTACTCTAGCCCCAGTAGTTCCTTTCTTATGCAATTTGTAGCATCCTGGAATATCTCCTTCCCTCCTGACATGTGGGCCATGCCAAAACCACCTCATGAGCTATCATCTCATATTCATATCACTATCATCACCATAATCTGTAACTGCCCACATCCAGTAAGTATATCTGTGTGACAATAGCAATAGACACACAAACACATTCTTCTCCCACTCCCTGGCTCATGTTTCTTACTTTCAAATTTTAGAAGTCCAGTTTCTCAGGAATAGGCATGAGAAGAAAAATAGGGTGAGAATGATGAATTATGTGGTTTGGGACTCTTGCAGCCAACTGGGACCTTCTCCCACTCCTGAACCTCATGATTACACATTATATTTAAGTGGGAAGCACTTTTAAGGGGGACTTGTCAAATTAAGAGTTCAACTGATGATCTTGAGTTGTACACTACTGAAGTGAGGGTAGAAGTCCTATGCCCTGCCTGACTCCACTGACACTGGTTAGAGCTTGGGGGAATAGAGTGGCAGCTAGCAGTGTTCCACACCATACTACTTATGTCTCAGATGGGGGTGGAAGGTCAGGTTTCACTGGGACCCCATGACTCCTCCCCAGCAGAAAAACCAAAGTACCAGCTAGTACTGCTTTGTATTGCCTAGTTCTGCTGCTTTGCTGCTTGATGAGGTGGAAGTTCAATTCCATTTTCATCTCTTCTGCCAGTTGGGGAAATAGGGCCAACTCACCCCATCTTGCTGCTGCCAGGTTGGACTGCAGATCCAGTTCCTTATTCAGTCCTGGTGGCACCACAGGTTGGGAGTGTAGCCACGGTGGCAGAACCACTCCCAAGATCCTAGACTGAAGGACCCCAAGGCCCCAGGCCCAACATTAGGAAAACTAACCCCTGTGCCCTGAAGCTGCAAGATGTTCCATATAGATAACCCCGGAAGGGCCAAACTTGAGCAAACAGGGTAAAAACAGGAACTAAAAGGACAGGATGCAATTTTATGGTTTTTCTGAGAACTAAAGTGGGAAAACAAGTTTACCCCCCTAGGTGACTCAACTGCTGAATTCAGAGGGACCAATAGGAAGGCTGTTGCTGTGCTAAGCTAAGACCTAACCCACCTGTTCCCTATAAAAGATCTATACCCCAAAGCCCGGTGTGCCAGTTCACCGAAGCTCCGGCTGAGGTTTTGCTGTGCACCCGCAGGCGCCTGTGTGAGAATAAACGCCTCCTGCTTTTTGCAGCCAGTGTCTTGTGTGGTTCATTCCGGGTTTGGGATCTGTGGATATTTCATTGTGGAGGTTCCACCGAGATCCAAGATCCCGGTTCCGGTTCCGATCCCGGTCCCTATCCGGAGGACACCCGACATCACTGGGAGGTAAGCTGGCCAGCTCAAACTGACTGTCTTGTTGTCCTGTTGGTTATCTGTTCTTTGTTCCGCGCAGCGTCTGTAAGACTATATGATCCTAGGCATAGTCATTTAGTATTCTGAGTATTCTGAGGCAGTTCTGTCATTTAGTATTCTGAGGGAGCTTGAGAAGGAGTTGACGAACTCGGACTTCTCCCCTGCCACCCTGGGAGACGTCCCAGGGATCAGAAGGGTCCATTTCTTTGGGGCCCCCGGTGTTTCCAAGGGTTACACCATTTTTGTAGGCGACAAAGAAGTACAAACTTCTCCCAGGCCATCTGATTTGTTCGGTTTCCACCGAAGCCGCGCAGCGATCTCACTGTTTGGTTTCGTTTTTGTGTCATTGTGTCTGTCTCTCTATTTCCTCTCTGAGAATAACATGGGACAATCACTAACAACCCCTTTGAGCCTAACTCTAGATCATTGGCAAGACGTTCAAGATCGGGCAGACAACCTGTCCGTGGCAGTCAAAAAAAAAAAATGGGTAACACTCTGTACCACGGAGTGGCCAATATTGGCCCACCCTCGAAGTTAAATGGCCCCCAGGAGAGTCCCTCCATCTCTCTCTCTAATTTGCAAAGTCAGAGATTGTCTTTCAGCCGGGGCCGCATGGCCATCCAGATCATGGCTTTTAACATTTCAGGACCTCTGCGAATCCCCTCCTGCATGGGTGGGATCCACGCAGTCCGCCGGGAGGATTCCACCCGGCGGTATGGCGGATCTGTCCCGTCCCTGTTCCTCCCGGCCCCTCCACCCCAGGAAGCGAACGGGTCTTCCTGGAGTCGGGCTGCTTGGAAATGCAGCCCAAGGCGGATGATAAATTCTATCTAAGGCTGAATACTGAGACTAGGGAAGCAATGTTTTCTTCCCCCCCCCATAACCGGCTTGAGTGCAAATAGAGATGCCTGCTGGGGATTTAACAACTTTGACATCTCGCTTTGACTTTTCTCAAAGCCCTGTCCTCATTATTAAATTAATGTTAATTGGCTTTAGAGATGGGAACCAAATTTTCAGTCACAAATTTTGACACTCTCAAGGGGACTTTTAAGGAGTTCCCACTCTGCTTTCTTGGGGAAGCCTAGCACTCGAAACAACTGCAAGCAGAGGATGGACTTTTTGGGAGCTGGCTACTAACAAGTTAAAAAAAAAAAAATACCTAAACTAGAGGAACTGATCCTGTGGGTGAAAGATAGGATTAAGGGACTCCCAGCAGCTGCCAGAGCCATTTAGCTCTGGGGAGTTCCCTGGGTCCTTATCTACATCTTAAGGATCTGTTTACTTAACCTCTGTTTACTTAAAAAAAAGGGACACTGAATGCAGTAAAGCCAGTCACACTGAGACCCTTGATTTTACACCTATAGTTGCCCCTACGTGAAAACATCTGGTCCACTCATAGGAAAATCTATGGTGCCACTGTGCCGCAGTCTGGCTGGGCACACAATCACGAGCCACCACACAGCTTGTAGGTTCAAACAGCAACTCTTTATTCCCGAACTCACACCAGCCGTCTACCAACACGTTCTGGGGAAATCCACGTTCTCTTCCCAAATTCACCTCCACTGGGCTTCTATCTCCAAAATATACTGTCTGAATCCCGTGAGAACTCAAGGGGAACTCAGGCAGCAGGATACGCCCTATTCCCAGCAGGAATAATCTTAAACCTTAAACCTGGAACCTAAACTGGGAACGCCCTAAGATTATCTTAAAACCGGGAACACCCTAATCTGCCTTGGTCCTTGAGCAAGGTTAAGTACATTCAATGTTACTGCAACATGGGGTACGCTGGCAAGGAAATTGTCATACCTACTTGGCTAATGGCTCCCAGCATCTCCCCCCTTCTGATTAATTAAACAACAAGCAATGTGGCTTAAGGACCGTGCCTGGTAGGTTGTCCAATTCAACATATGGTTCTTACCCGTCATCGGAAAACTGACCTTTAGGCGTCAGCCTCCTGTCTTAGGTTGATACCACTGCAATTGAATCATACCCGTCACTGACTACCGGTCCAGCATACAGCCATACTTGTGGATAGGTCTATGCACCAGTGGGGGGGTGAGGTTCTTTGCCTCACCTCTGTTGGCCCCCAAATTTGGCCTTGGTGCCAGTGGGGGAGTGAAGTTAATGTGGCTTATGGACCGTGCCTGGTAGGTTGTCCAATTCAACATATGGTTCTTACCCGTCATCGGAAAACTGACCTTTAGGCGTCAGCCTCCTGTCTTAGGTTGATACCACTGCAATTGGATCATACCCGTCACTGACTACCGGTCCAGCATAAGCCATTGGCCCCCAAATTTTAGACCATCACTAGCAGAAGGGAGGAGGATACAGAAATGCCACGACACCAAGCCAATTGACGGCTCCTTGGGAAAAATTGCATCACTGGTGACACCATCAGCAAAGATATGTCAGCACTACCACAATTCGCTGCACCAAATGATAGTTACATAGTCCAGGCAAGTTCTGCAAGCAGTTCAAAGCAGAGGAATCTATCAATATGTCCATTTCCTCCCAAAATCCGTTTCCTCCCAAAGTAAGTTGACTCTTTGAGCATTACTTGTTGAGTTCTTCACCGGCACTGGGATGGAGATAGGAATTCTGGCAATGATCCTAAAAAGACATTATCCTGAAAAGAATTATTAAATATAATGAAAAGGAAAGGTGAAAGTAAACAAACAGATCTGTTAACCTACTTTAAAAACAATGCTTAACAGCTTTTTACCTAATTTAAATTAGTAAACAAACAGATCTGTTAACCACCTTTAAAAACAATCCTTAACAGCTGTTTACATAATTTAAATTAAACCATTTAAATCACGTGAATAAAAAAATAATAATAATTCGGATCCATTTTTTCATGAGCGCTCCTCATATAAGAAATATGGACATACGCACATACAGACATACAACACAAAACACAAGAGTGTACACAAACATACAACACATAAGAAAATAGTAAAGGCCTTGTAGCTTTACCTAGGTGAAATCCCCATTGCAATGTTTAAAAACTCCACAGTCAAAAAATAAAACTGATCAGAAAAACATTAACCTAGGTTTGTATGAGCTCAAAAAATAAAAATAGAACCTTATGATGTGGAAAAATGCAATAATAAAATAGCTATTGAAAAAAGCATCCTGGTTAATCACTGTCGCAGATGTAAGAATGGCCAAGCTGGAGTTCTGGATATCAGCTGTTATGGATTTGAGTCAAATCATCTTCTTTTCGATCTGTAGAAACTGTTTTAGTTAATCTCTCTGGAATCCAAATGGGCTGCTGTTCTCCCTGTGGAAAAACACAAACAGACCCCCGACTCCAGACAATCACTGGGTCAGGACCTTTCCATTGTCCTGTTAGAATATCTTTCCAAAGTACTTTAGGCTTATGTACATTTTTTGGATACATATGCCTTTCCGCAGCACTAAGTCCTGATGAATCCAAATTTAAAAAGTTTAGAGTAAAAAGCGTTATTTTAAGTTTATCTTTGGGGGATATATACCCCTTTCCAATTCCCTCTTTTTGCTTTAATAAGTATATGTCTGTATCTAATAGTTATCTTAGCTTTTTGCATTTTCTATCTGAAATACCTTTACTTGACATTTTCAACCATTTTCTATCTTATTTTTATCTTCTAGTTGTCTTTTTTTAAGGTTTGTATTTTTACCCTTAGTTGCTTATTTTCCTCCTAGTTTTTTTTCTTTTCCCTATTTTGTGGGTTTAAAATTCTTGTCTTTCTACATCTTTTTTATCTTCCTACATCTTTATCTTTTTTCTTTTTAACTTTCTATACTTCCCTCTTTAAAGTTTTTCACTTTAAATTTTTAATCTTCTTTATCTAAATATCTTTTATCCTATTATCTTCCCATTTTTTTAAAGTAATGCCTTTAAGATTAACTAGGCTTCGAATGATGCAATAAAGCAATCTTTTTTCCGCCATGAAGGTATCTCGACCACCTTCAATTTAACCTTTTAAAGCCTTTTAATTATCATCTATACTGTACTTTTAAATGTACTTTTTCACCCCCTACAACTTCACTCTTTTAAACGAGGCTTAGATTCTATTTAAATCGCTTTAATGTTAGTTTACATGGCTGCCCTTCAACCAAAGGCTTTTTTTTTAACTCCATTGAGAAGCTTTGTCTCAATCTGCCATGTACAAATACCTTTTTCTTCTTTCTTCCTTTCTCAAGCTTTTAAATTAAGTCTAGTTTCCTCAAAATTTTTTTAAATGACATTTTACAACTTTTTACTTTACCACACAGAGATTATCTCATCTAGAAACATTTCTTTCTCCTTTAACCTTTTATATTAAAATATATTCCCACATCTTGAATCTTTATCTCTTTTTTAACTGTTAACCCTTTTTATAAATTTACATTCTGAAACAACTCTTATAAAATTTCTGATTTAGACAAATTACTCCACTTTAATAAGATGAAAGACTTTCATGTTTTTTATGATACTATAATACTATAATTGAAACCCAACTGAAACTTCTTATACTCTTTGTATATAAATTACACATGATAGAATCTTAACTCTTAGTAACCTTGTTTTAGCAAAGACACAGACACAAAGCAATATTAAACTTTTTTTCCATTTACCAATTTATGAAAACACACATAATGTTTAAATATATTACCTTATGGAACTTAATAAGTAAAGAGTACTTGATTTCATATTTAGTGGTTGATATTTTAACACTTTAGCTTTGTAAATTAATCAGATGTCTGTAAAAACCAAGATCTTAGACAAGTGTAGTAAACAGAACTAGCCATCTCTTTCTTGTTGAAGAAAAATCCTTCTACAGGATACCATGATGGTCTCATTAATATACTTAATAACTCATCTTTAAAAAGCCATTGGCTACATTTTTGCATTGTATCAACATATGCCCTAACTGTTGTTGGTCTTACTGGGGTGCCTCCTTCCTCTAACAATTTCTCTTCCTCGGAGGCGAACAACTTCAAACCTTGAGTCAACCATTTTCCCCAGTTTGCCTGAGAAAGTTCTAGGAACAGGCAACTTGAAATAAAAACAAAATAAATCAAAACAATAACACATTGTTTTTTGAAATGTTCACCCATTCTTTCTCTCTTCCTCAAGGGTGAGAAATTTCACTTACCTCTAAGCTTCAGAAGTTCCCCGCACGGGCCGCCAAATGCCGCAGTCTGGCTGGGCACACAATCACGAGCCACCACACAGCTTGTAGGTTCAAACAGCAACTCTTTATTCCCGAACTCACACCAGCCGTCTACCAACACGTTCTGGGGAAATCCACGTTCTCTTCCCAAATTCACCTCCACTGGGCTTCTATCTCCAAAATATACTGTCTGAATCCCGTGAGAACTCAAGGGGAACTCAGGCAGCAGGATACGCCCTATTCCCAGCAGGAATAATCTTAAACCTTAAACCTGGAACCTAAACTGGGAACGCCCTAAACAAGATTATCTTAAAACCGGGAACACCCTAATCTGCCTTGGTCCTTGAGCAAGGTTAAGTACATTCAATGTTACTGCAACATGGGGTACGCTGGCAAGGAAATTGTCATACCTACTTGGCTAATGGCTCCCAGCACCACTGATGGGAGTCATAATTAAATGAAAGTTCAAAACCTGGAGAGATATTTTCTTATCTGGTTGTCTAATTGTTTCTTAGGGATAATCTAGGTTAAATATGTGTCTAAAAAATAAATAATAATAATTTTTTATTGTAACAATCTGGTATCTAAATGGGTTTCTAAAGCATTGCACTATCTTGCAGTTAAAAGTTGGGTTTAAGCAATTGTTTAGTTTGATTTCAGATAGTTCATGCTAGAAAACTTAAATACTTGGGATAAAAAAAATTTTAAAAGTTTCAATTTTGAACTGGGTAGCCTGAAAAAAAAAAATTAAAAATAGATCCAAATATCTTTAATTCACGTGATTCAAACGGTTCAATTTAGATTGGGTAAACAGATAAAAGTAAAGATGTCCTCAAAATTAAGCTTATAAGTTTCTCTAGGTGTTCAAAAAGGCCCTAATAAAATGTTAACTCTGCTTAAATTTAAAAGTTTACAAGTATTGTTTCAAAATGTGAACAAAAGGAGGTTTATGTAATTATGGTGTTATTAATGTGTTCATATCTTCCAGGTATACAAGTCTGTAAGGTAGAAGCTTCAAAAGAACATTATATCAAGCTGGTGTTCTAAAGTTGTATGGTAATTTAGGCTTAAAAAAAAAATGTTGGAAATTCAATTATATCATTTGTGTTCTATAACTGAACTTGTTATCAATAAGATATGTACAGTTCCATGTTACTTTCTACTCTAAGATACAATTTATGTATTTTTAAGTTAATAAGAGCCTAATCTGTGTAAAGGTTTTATTGCAAAACACAAAAGTACATTACTACTTTTCTACAAGAGGTTAAAAGCTTTCAGCCTTTAATTCATATTTTAGGTGTGATATTATGTTGTGTTAGCTAATGTTCATGTAAACTTGAACAACAATTTATGTAAACTTTGTAAAATGATCAGCTTCAGAACTATAGTACTTGAGATTTATAAAGAGCCCTGCCTTACTTGAGATAAGGCTCTGTCCCATCTCACTACATGTAAAAATGGCTATAAAAAAAGGTAAGCCAGATTTCAGTACAGTTAAAGTTGTGTCCAAAAGTAGGTTTTTGCCAAGATTACTAGGATCTCAAACAGGAAATTATGATGTATAACCCTGCCAGAATTCAAGGTAGCTATTATATAAGCTAAATATGTTTTTACCCTAGTTAGTTTTGTTTTGTAGTTTGCTTATAGATGGTTTAAGGATTGCCTATTAATATTCTAAAGAGGTATTGCTTTAAGAACACAACCTGGGTCAACATAAGATAAAGAGTTATCACCTACAGGATAGAGAGATAGACATTAAAGCCCAGTGCTCTTAATATAAGGCTGTTAACTTATTTGCTGGATGTTTAAGATCAAGTTTTTAAAATTAGTTAAATTAAAAGGGCCAAAAAAACCAATATTTGGCTCTTGCCCTCTGAGTCAGTCTGAATCAGGGAATAGGGGACTTCTCCAAAGGGCTCAGCAACTCTAGGCCACATAACCTCCTGAGCAGGGAGATTAATGAGACCAGTGGAGGACAGAAAGCCAAATGGTGCATTTGCTGTAAAGAGGAGGGTCATTAAAAAAGGGAGACATCCCTGATGCTTCTGAGGGAAGCCATATGGTCAAACAAGGCCTGGACCCATCCTAGCGCAAATGGCACTAGCAGAACTGAAAAGCTGCTATGAAGTTCCCGAGGACTCCCAGGATAACTCAGCTGACTGTAAACAATAGGTAGAAACAAAAGTCAGTTTGACTTGCTTCATCTTAAACACTTAGCAAAGACAGTCAAAGCCAAAGCACAGCTGTTCCTGGACATCTTAAATGATAATAATAATTAAATGTAACTTCCATAAATAAATAGACTGGAGGCTACAAGAGAAATTCTTAGACAGAAATGCCTGATAACTGTCAAAGGAACTACTAGAATAGTTTTAGTCTAAGGCTTTTATTTCTAGACAACACAGGTAGACTTGATGTTTGCTAATATGGTTATCCAGCCCTAAGTAGCAGAATTAAAGATTTCTCTATTAGACACAGAGGAAAAACAAAAGGCTCTTTTGGAAGCTCGCAAAAATGTGCCAGGGGACGACGGGCGCCCCACCCAACTCACAAATTTGATTAACAAAGCTTTTCCTTTAACCCGGCCAAACTGGGACTATGCGACTGAAGCAGGTGAGAACCACCTACATCTCTATCGCCAGTTACTCATAGCGGGTCTCCATGGAGCAGGGGGGTCTCCATGGAGCAGGGCGACGGCCCACCAATTTGGCTCAGGTAAGACAGACTATCCAGGGGTCAGAGGAAACTCCGACAGCCTTCTTAAAAAAATTAAAAGAGGCTTATCGGAGGTTTACTCCCTTTGATCCTGATAATGAGGACCAAAAAGGAAACATTTAATGGGCCTGCCTTCGTCTCCCAGGTAAGTCAGGCGGTAGCCAATACATTAAAAATTAATTAAAAATTACATTATGGTTATAGACCCCAAAGTTCAGGACAGGTAAAAAAGATAAATAGAACCATTAAGGAGACTTTAACTAAATTGACACTTGAAACTGGCACTAGAGACTGGGTACAACTCCTACCTTTAGCCTTGTGTGGGGCCCAAAACACCCCAGGCCCACATGGACTAACCCCATTTAAAATCCTGTACGGTGCCCCACCTCCCGCTATTAACTTTTATAAAACTAAAACCTATGCCTCCCTCACCCCATCTATGCAGACTCATTTGCATGCTTTGCAATTGGTCCAGAACGAGGTCTGGAAGCCTCTAGCCGCAGCATACAAAGAGGAACTTAAAACCCCCTTGCTGCCACATCCCTTCAAGGTCGGAGATACCGTCTGGGTACGCAGGCACCAGAGCAGGAACCTCGAACCGCGGTGGAAAGGACCCTACACTATCCTGCTGACCACTCCTACTGCACTCAAAGTGGACGGCATCGCTGCTTAGATCCATGCTTCCCACGTGAAGACTGCACATCCACAGGAGTCCGCAGACACCTCTCCGGATCCAGAATGAAAGTTGCAACGTACCCAAAATCCGCTAAAAATAAGACTCACTCGCTGTTAATTTTTCTTGCTTTGTGCTGTGTCTTCCCCATATCAGTTAACCCCAACCAATCTGTGAGCCAGACATGACAAGTATTATCGGGGACAAGAAATATAATTTAAAAAAAAAAAAACAAAACAGGATCCCCCACTTTCTGCCGACTCTTGCAGGAGCCTGAAATGGTACGGGGCAGGGCCATGTACCGCATTTGCCTGCAACCCCTTAAACATTACCTTTACTCAGGCAGGCAAAGCATCAAAAGATTGGATAAAAAAAAAAAACAATGGGGCCTGAGAGTATATCATAAAACTGCCTATGACCCTGGGGTCCTATTCAAAATTAGATTAATAGTAAATACCAACCCCCAACCAGTATGCTGAGCCGTCAGCTGAAATAATGCTGGAATCCGAGCAGATGGGTCAATGGATATAAGATTATATCCATGATATAAAAAAAGGGGGGAATGAAGGACCCCAAGGCCCCAGGCCCAACATTAGGAAAACTAACCCCTGTGCCCTGAAGCTGCAAGATGTTCCATATAGATAACCCCGGAAGGGCCAAACTTGAGCAAACAGGGTAAAAACAGGAACTAAACGGACAGGATGCAATTTTATGGTTTTTCTGAGAACTAAAGTGGGAAAACAAGTTTACCCCCCTAGGTGACTCAACTGCTGAATTCAGAGGGACCAATAGGAAGGCTGTTGCTGTGCTAAGCTAAGACCTAACCCACCTGTTCCCTATAAAAGATCTATACCCCAAAGCCCGGTGTGCCAGTTCACCGAAGCTCCGGCTGAGGTTTTGCTGTGCACCCGCAGGCGCCTGTGTGAGAATAAACGCCTCCTGCTTTTTGCAGCCAGTGTCTCGTGTGGTTCATTCCGGGTTTGGGATCTGTGGATATTTCAAGACTAGAAGACCCATCTGTGGGCAACTCCAGCCTAGGAAGGCCACACATGAGACACCAACCCAAGGGAACTGTTTCATGAACTGTACTCAGCAAAGCTGTGGGGGTGAGGTGAGCTGGAGCCCTGAGACCAGACCATCACCCCAATGGGTCCAGAAGGTAGAACATGGGGTCAAAGATGATTCTCTAGCCTTAAAATTTAATGCTCTTTTCCCTTTTAAATTTTGAATTTACTTGTAACCTATTATCCTTTTCAAATTTCCTGTTTCTCTTTTGGGGAATGGAAGTGTTTATCCTGTGGCTGGTCCCACCGTTGTGTTTTGGAAGCACATAATTTATTCGATGTCACAAACTTCCAACAGGAAGAGAATTGCCTCAGGATGAGTTGCACCTTTGAGTTTTGCCACATCTAGTTTAAATGAAACTCTGGACTTTAGGTTTTGGGGTTGATTCTAGAATTTATTAAGACACATGGAACTATTAAAATGAAATGAATGCATTTTACATGTGAGATAGGCATGAATTTTGGAGTGTCAAGGACAGAGTGCTGTAGTCTGAATGTGTTCCTTTAAAATTCATGTTGAGCCTTGTGCAAAGGCACATACCTATAATCCTATCAACTTCAAAAGCTGAAACAGGAGAGAAAATTTAAGGCTAGCCTCAGCAATTTAGAGAGACTCTCAGCAATTTAGTGAAAACCTGTATCAAAATAAAAAGAAGTGGGGATATAGGTCAGTGGTAAAGTGCTCCTTGGTACAATCCCCAGTAACAAAAAAATAAAGAAAATAAAATTCATGCTGAAGCTCAATCTCCATGTGGTAGTATTAAGAGGTAAGGCCTTTTAGGAACTGATTTAACTGATGAGGTCTCCATCCTCATGAATGGGATTAGCGCCTTTATAAAAGAGATTGAAGGGAGCTTCCTGGTCCCTTCTGCCATAGGAGAATGCAACAAAAAGGTGTCATCCATGAGGAATGGGCCTCACCAGACACCAAATCTGTTGGTACTTTGATATTAGACTTCTTAGCCTCCAGAACTATGTACAATAAATTTGTGTTTATAAATTATTATTTTGATATAGTATCAGGTACAGAGTAACACAAAGTGCTTTTTTGCAATTCAATATGAACTTAAGAATCAGCTTCTCCATATCTGTGAAAAAGGCTGTTGGAATTTTGATCAGAATTACACTGAATCTGTAGATCACTATGGGTAGTATTAACATATTTTGGGGGAGGATACCGGGGATTGAACTCAGGGCAGCTGACCACTGAGCCACATCCCCAGTCCTATTTTTATTATTATTATTATTTTATTTAGAGAAAGGGTTTCACTGAGTTGCTTAGTGCCTCGCTTTTGCTGAGGCTGGCTTTGAACATACAATCCTCCTGCCTCAGCCTCCTGAGCCACTGGGATTACAGTTGTGTGCCACCATGCCTAGCAGTATTAATATCTTAATGATATTAAAATGTCTTCCTGCCCATGAACACTGGATATATTTCCATTTATTCAGATCTTCTGAATTTCTTTCTGCCATGTCTTGTAGTCATGGCATATAAATCTTTCATCAATTTGGTTAGATTTAGTTCTAAGTATTCTTAACAAAATTGATTTCTTAGTTTTCTTTTTGTTCATTTTGGTATATAAAAACATAACTGATTTTTGTGTTTTAATTTGATACCTTGCAATTTTGATAAGTTTTTTTTTTTTTAGCTCTGATAGTTCTCTTTTGGTTTCTTTTGAGATACTCTGTATATAGGTTTATGTTATCTTTGAATATCGTTTTACCTCTTCCTTTTTAATTTTGATATCTTTTACTTCTTTTCCTTCCATTACTGGCTTCTAACTTCATCCCACTGTGGTTGGAGAAGAAATATATAATACCTGTCTTTCTAAATCTACTAAAACTTGTTTGTGGCCTAATGTTTGGTCTCTCTGGGAAAATGTTCAATGTACTTTTGAAAAGAATATATCATCTGCTATTGTTGGGTAAAGTGTTCCATATGCATCTGTTAAGTCTAGTTGGTTTTCTGAGATGTTCACATTCTCTATTTTCCTATTTATCCTCTGATTGGTCTATATATTTTTAAAAGTCTTCCATAGTTTTTGTAAAAATATCTCCCTTCAATTTTATCAATTTTGTTTTATGTGTTTTAAGAGTCTATTAGTAGATGTGTTATAACTGTTACCCTTTCTGCTGTATTGAACCTCTTATTTTTTAATTTATTTTTTAGTTGTAGATGAACAAATACTTTTATTTTGTTTTATTTTATTTTTATGTGGTGCTGTGGTGCTCTACCACTGAGCCACAACCTCAGCCCCAATATTTTAGTTATATATAAAGTCCTTCTTTGTATCTTGTAACCTGCTTCTTGTAATCTGAAACTATACCATCAAGCACTTACGCCCTATTCTCCTAGCCTCTGGAAATCACTATTCTACTTTATGTCTCTCTTAATTTGATTAGTCTAGGAAACTATTGTGAAAGGAATCATAGTACTTGTCTTGTTATGACTGGCTTATTCCATGTAGCATATCTTCAAGGTTCATCTCTGTTATAGCTAGTATCAAAACAAAATGCCCTTCATTTTTAACAATATTTTTAAGTTATACATTGACACAATATCTTTATTTTGTTTATTCATTTTTATGTGGTGCTGAGGATCAAATGTGTGAGGCAAGTGCTCTGCCACTGAGCTACAACCCCAGCCCAAAATGTCCTTCATTTTTAAGGCCAAATAATATTCCATTGTATGTACAATACTACATATTATCTATCCATTCATCTGGCAATGGCCACTTGAGTTGCTTCCACCTATTGGCTGTTGTAAATAATGCTGCTGTAAACATAAGTGTACAAATACCTTACGTCACTTCTTTGGGGTGTATATCTAGAAGATAAATTTCAGGATCATGTGGTAATTCTGTTTAATTTTTTAACCATAGCATTTTCCACACATGCTACATTTTACATTCTCACCAGCAAAGCACAAACCTTCCAATTTCTCCATATCTTATCACTGGTTATTTTCTATATATTTTTAAATAGTAGCCTTCTTAATGGATTTGAAGGGGTATGTGTTTGTCTTTTAAGTCATTTAGAAAATTTAAAGTAGTTACAAATCAAGATTACAATACTAGGTCTTATTATTGCCTATTGTCCATGTACTTACCTTTCACAAAGACTTTATGTCTTCATACAACTTTGAGTTACTATCCAGTTAACTTTTATTCCAACCTGAAGGATTCCCCGTAGCATTTCTTGTAGGACATGTCTAGTGGTAACAACCTACATCATTTTTCATTTATCTGGGAATGCCTTAACTTCTCCCTTATTTTTGAAGGCCACTTTTACCAAATAGACTTACTTTCTTTTCATTTCCCTCCCTCCCTCTCTTCCATCCTTCCTTCACCTCCTCCTCCTCCTTCTTCTCTAACTCTGCCCACCCACCCACCCTCAGCCAATATATTGACCCACTGCCTTCTGGCTTCCATGCTTTCTGAGATATCAGATGATGAACTTATCTAGGACCTCATGGATGTGACAAGGGACTTCTCTCTTACTGCTTTCACATTTCTCTGTCTTTGACTTTCGGCCACTTGATAATAACGCATTTCAATGTGAATCTGAGTTTATTGTATTTGGAGTTTGCTGAGGATCTTGGATTTGTATTCATTTATTTCATCAAATTTGAGAAGTTTCAGACATAAATTTCCTCCAATATTTTTTCTTTCAACCCTTCCCTGATTTTCTGCCTCTCTCTCCTCTTTCTAGGATTCGCATTATATGTACATGTTGGTGTGCTTGATGCCGTTCCGTAAGTCTCTTAGGCTTTGTTCACTGTTCTTCACTCTTTTTAATGATTCAATAATTTCAGTTGTCCTATCTTTAAATTTGTTGAATTTTTTCTGCTTGCTCAAATCCATTTTTAACTCTCTCTAGTGTATTTTCCCTTTCAGTTATGAATTTATTTTCAGTTCCAGAATTTTTTGATTACTTTTTTATAATTTCTATCTCCTTATTGATATTCTGATTTTGTTCATATATCATTTCCCTTTCTTTCCATGTTTCCTTTTAGCCCTTTGAGTATTTTTAAGACAGTTGTTAAAAATCTTTTGTCTATTTAGTCCAATTTCTGTGCTTCCTCTGGTTATTTTTTGTTGTTATTGATTTATCTTGTTTCTTTGAATGGCCTAAATTTCCTTTTTCTTCATAAGCTTTTGTTAATTTTTGTTGTGATTTTTGAACCTGGACACTTGAATCTGGAATATTCATATACTGGAATAATTCTGGAAACCATATCCTCCCTGCTTATCTCAGAGTTTAATTTTTTTAAGTTATTTAGGGTATCTCTTTGCCAGGAAACAGACTTAAGTAGAAGTTTAAGGTTTTCTCAGGTCTTTTTTGAACCCAAGTCTTTCCCTGGGTATGCCTAGTGGCTTTCCAACCAGCCCCATGTTCAGAATTGGTTTTTAATTAAACACACACACACACACACACACACACACACACACACGTACAGCTGCTTTAAGTGTTCTGGAAACTGCTTCCAAACAATGGTAGCCAGCTTCTGTGCTTACATTTCATTGATCAGGAACCAGCAATTACAACACAGAATCCTGATATTTGGAGGACAGGGGTTCTGGCCCCAGTGCACTCTGGCTCTAGCAAGCCACGTTGGAAACATGCTGCAGCTGCCTGCTATGAGACTTGCAGGGTGGGTAGCTGCTACCATGCAAAAGGCTGAAATCAACTGGTACTACCACAGCATAGTACCAGTCAAACTTCCCTCTGGAAGCAGCAAGCATCCCAATAGACTCTAGAATTCAAAACAAGTCACCTCCAACAGTTCTACCAATATAATTGTTGTTTAGATGAGCAGATTCCTGGTGTTTTTCCCTCTGTCAACTTCTTTAATGTAACCCTGGGATCTTCCAACATGCTCCTAAAATTATCCTTCCCAGACAACATGTGTTCATGTAACTCCACTTAAAATACACCTACACTTAACCATAGTGTTAGTTCATTATGCCTAGACTATTTACATAAACAATATGATCCATCCTGAACACCTACTTTCCTCCTAGAGTCTGGAATTTTGGTAGGTGCTAGGCAGAGGGTCCTTGGGCACTGACTCTCTCACAAACTTCCCTGGCTACAGATGTGACATACATGTTGCTGCATTTTCATTGCTAGGAGTGAGCACTGTGTGATCATCACCGGAGGGAGAAAGCATTAGAAAGCCTTCACATGGATTCCTACACTCGATTTGTTTCTTTTCCCCTTATCATCTGGATATGTGTCCTTACTATACAACTGGAATAAATCCTAAGCATGAATATACACATGCTGAGTCCCATGAATTCTTCTAGGGAATGGACTGTGAGGATAGTCTTGGGTACTCCCTGCCACGGGTTAATATGAACATTAAATGCCCTAATATGTGTACAACATTTAACATAATGCCTAGGTCATGAACAGTTCTCAAAATAAGAATGGGGATGGTTTTGGTGGCAGTGGGGATGGTGCTCATAGAACCATAAACCCTATCCCTCCATCCTCTCCCACTATATGCTCTCATATCTCTTAGCCTCTTATTGAATACACAACCTGACACCTTTGTAATAGTATTTTACTAACAAGTATCTCAAATTCAGTCTCCTATTGTGCCACATCAGATTAGCAAGGCCCAAAGAGATCAAATGAAATGGTCCAAGTCATGTCATGGGTCAGTGAGAGCTGAGGGAAGAAACCAAATTTGTCGTTTATGTCCTACATTGGCTTCACTGCCGCCTGGTATATGTGAGGCAGGCTACGAATAAATATAGTTAGCCTTGAGCCAGGCTGTCAAGAACCTAGCTGCCATGAAGGGGTTTTCTTTTTTCTTTTTCTTTTTTTTTTTTTTTTCCGTGAGCGAGAGTGGGGTGGGGGGCGAGGAACATGAAAAGCTAGAAAGGAAAAGGAGCCATAAAAAGAAAATGCACATTATCTGATGTAAAGGCAGGGTGAAATGATTTCTCCTCTGCATCTCCAATTCAACAGTATTACTCCGAGGGTGGGATGAGGGGTAAAGCAGTGAGCAGAAGGTGGCACACCCTGGGGGAACAGTTAATATATTCCAGAGTTGGAAAAAGGCACAAAAAGGACTAAAGAGAGAGCAGAAGCCTACAGCAAAGAATTCCTATATAGGAACCAGAGCCTGTTAAGAGAATCCTCGGTCGGTTCTCAAAATTCTGGATCATATATGCAACTCAAAAGACGGGATCAGACGGGACCAGAGACCCACTTGGGCCCAGTCTAGAGAACTCAGTCCACCCTCCTGCCCTCCACGGAATGAGCCAATGAGTGAGCAAGAACAGAGCACCCAAAACATGCAACAGGACAGCCAAAAAGACGCTCCCGCGGACCTTGGGCGATGAAAACTCCCGGGGCTGTGGACTGAAGAGATGACCTGGCTGAGCGCGCCCGTGGAGAGCAGCGACCGTGGAGGGGAGGAATCAGTCCCCTCCTCGCGCCCTTCCCCAGCCCCGGACCCATCCCCTCCCGGCTGGCCCCGCGACTGACAGATACACCTCGCCTGGGCGCAAAGACCGCAGACCAGCGGCCAGGTCGCCTCTGGCACTGACAGGACCCCAGCACCTGTCCAGGCCTGCTGTCCCGGAGGTCTTCAGAGCCGGAAATGCATCACCCACCTTCCTGCCCTCAGCTCGCGCCCCCCTCTAGCACACCTAGAGGCCCCCTCGGCTTGCGTGTGGGTGGTTCCTCCTGGGCTCCGCCCACCCGCGTAGCTCCGCCCTTAACCTCCCACGGAGCTGGGGATCGCTAGTCCCCAGGGCTGGCAGGCTGACAGCCCGTGGGCAGATTTCCCAGGAACAGGCCAGGCTCTGCTGGAGGAAGAGCCAACATTCGCTACCCGTAAGGAAGGTGGCTGGACCGGCTGGCATTACAGGAATCATTGTCGCATGATGTTTCAAAGACAGAATCCCCTCTATGCCTGGTCAAAGACAGAATCTCCTCTACGCCTGCCGGACAAGACCCTGGGAGAGACTCACTCCTTTTCTGAGCTTTGCAGCCACAGTGCCCCAGAGGGCAGTGCTCCTGCACCTTGGGACAAACTTGTCAGTGTCCCTTGAGTAGCACCTCCCCTCCCATCACCACTGCCACTAACAGCACACATGGACTTGGTCTCCTAGCCCTCCAGGACTGTGCTTGATCACCACCTGATCCACGTGGACTTCCTGACTCCTCATCTCCTTTCATGCTCTGCCCTTTTTTGCAGCATTTAACACAATTATTTAATTTGGGCAATGATTTAACATCTTTCTCCCTCTATTAGACCATAAACTCCAAAAGTGGCAGGGATTGTGTCTCTCTCACTCATGGCTATATTTCCAGCTTTTAGCAAAGTTTCTGCCAGTAAGTGACCAATAAATACCTTTTGAGTGGATGGATAGGGCTACTCCAGAAAGGAGGGAACAAGTGGATATGGGCAAGAATGAATGAACGAAGGTAAGAATGAATGTAAAATAGCCTTTCACCCATTAAAAGCCAGGGAATGCATTTCAGCTCGATGGATTTGGCCCAAGGTTTCTGACTGTGAATTCTAAAGCTAAGAAGTGATAGTGCTAAGTTCTTGCTGTAGCTGCAGTCAGAGAGGGCTTCCTGGAGGCAGAATGTGGATGGTTCCTGCTCTCTACCAAGAAGAACTACACAAGCAAGGAAGCTCTCAATCAGGAAGGCATAGGACTGATGTTTGTCTGAGGAGCCAGAGCTCCTGTTTGCAGGTGAGGAAGTTAAAGAATAATTTAGAGGTTTTCAGAACTGATTGAACCACATCAATTGCACCAGTAGGCTAGGCTGCTTGACTAAAGCCTTGGTGTCAATGTCATAGCTTTCTCTTCAGTGAGCCTGCTGGCAGGAACTGGCCTGACACCCCTTGGAAGACCCCTGGTCAACAGGCCAAGAACAGCTATCAGAGAAAGTCCCTGCTGCACTTGAACCTAGAGCCTCGGGGTAAAAGGAAGCTATTGGTTGAGGTCCCCATTGGCTTTGGCATCTCGTAATTCTGACTTTTTGTTAGAGAAGTGCACAGACAAGGCAGCTGAGCCAATGGGAGGGAGGGCTCCAGGTGAGAGGCTCAGAGACTAAGGGCTGAGCTTCTGCTTGAAGGATCCTCAGTCTAGAAAGTTCTGTGAGCCCCTCAGATGAAATTCACTCACAGTATCTTCCAAATGAAGTCAGTACCCCCCTCCACCTGCTCAGCTTTTCTAGGGTCTAAAGCCCAGCATTGCTGCTTTTATCCTCTGGGTTAGGATAGCAAAAGCCACCATGGAAAGACATACATTGATTCTTCCCTGGCCTTGGACTATGTATGCAGCTAGAAGCAAATATCAAACATGACTCCCACAAGGCTCCATCCACCCCCAGAAAAGATCTTTGACGCCAGAATGGAAGACAGACTAGGGGAAAGATGAAGCAATAAATACAAAGTGGCCCTGGGGGCCAGGGGAGCAGGGTAGAAGTATGAGAAGAGGTTTCAGTATATGAACTGACATGTATGGAATACTAATCTGAGCCTGGGACTGTTCTAAGTCTTTTCCATGTTGTATCTCTTTTTCCCTGTCCCCATTTCACAGATGAAGGAATGGAGGCACAGTGAGGTTAAGTAACCTAACCAACTAGGAAGGGGAGCATTAGTGAAGCTATTAAGAATGAGAAAGGGGTGCATATGAAAATTTGTAAATGCTTGGTACACATCTGCTGAGTGAATGAGCTAGCAAACAAATGTGTGAGTAAATAAAGATTTGTGTTATGGTTTGGATCTGATGTATTCGCTGGCAGCTAATGTATGAGATCATGCTGGAATGGTGAGATGTGAAATGATTAGATTGGGAGAGCTGTACCTAATCCGTGGATAAACCCATTTGATTAAAAATTGTGAAAAGATTACTATGTTGAGTATTACTATACTTAACCACTGTAAGCAGGTAGGATGTAGGAAGTAGGCCATTGGAGGCATACCTTTGGGGGTTTATATTTGGTCCCTCGTACTTCATTTTCTTTCTCTGCTTTTGAGCTCCTATGAGCTGAGCAGCTTTCCTCCACCATTCCCTTCCACCACGGTGCTTCGCCTCACCTTCGGCCCAAAGCGATGGAGTAGGCTGACGTGAATTGAACCTCTGAACCCAAAATAAACTTTTCCTCCTCTAAGTTGTTCTTGGCAGTTATTTTGATTACAGTAACAACAAGATGACCAACACAACATGAGCTGTCAATAGGTCATAGAGGTAGGAGTAGACTCGAGCCAGGCTTAGAGAGAAAGTGCCAGCTCACAGCAAAGAATGCAGCTGGTAAGCAGGCTGTGGCCATAACTAGAGGTTTCTCTCTGACCTTCCTTCTGGGTACCTCCTCCTGCTCTCACCTGATCAGGCTCAGTCACGTGTAAAATCAGGAGCATATATTTCTCCCAGGTGCTAGCTCACTAGGGTTATTTACCACAATTTTCATCCACAGAGCAAGGTTCAGGTGGACAGACCTTTGCATTCCCGACCTGTCAAAGCTTCACAAAACTCTTCTGGCATCCAGAGAACACCAGAGCTTAGCCTGCAGGAGCATAGCCATGGTACTCTGGGGTCAAGTGCTGGGAGTCTTGCTGGTGATCCTTGTGGGATACCTGTGTCTTCCAGGGCTACTCCGACGACGCAAGCCCCAGGAACCTCCTCTAGACAAGGGCTCTGTGCCCTGGCTGGGCCATGCCATAGCTTTCCGGAAGAATATGTTTGAATTCTTAAAGGGAATGCGGGCCAAGCATGGGGATGTTTTCACAGTGCAGCTAGGGGGCCAGTACTTCACCTTTGTAATGGATCCCCTCTCCTTTGGCCCCATCATCAAGGACACTCAGAGAACACTAGATTTTGTGCAGTATGCGCAAGAACTGGTACGAAAGGTATTTGGATACCAACCAACAGAGGGGGACCACCAGATGATACATTCAGCCAGTAGCAAGCATCTGATGGGAGATAGCTTGGAGGATCTCAATAAGGTCATGCTGAACAGCCTGTCCTTGATAATGTTGGGGCCCAAAGGCTGGAGTCTGGATGCCAGTTTCTGGCATGAGGATGGTCTCTTCCAGTTCTGCTACAATACCTTGTTCAAGGCTGGTTACCTGAGCTTGTTTGGCTATACAAAGAACGTGGCACAGGACCTGCTACAGGCAGAAGAGCTATTCATGAAGTTCCGCAGGTTTGATCTTCTTTTTCCAAGGTTTGTTTACTCTCTGCTGAGTCCCCGGGAGTGGCTAGAAGTGGGCCAGCTCCAGCGTCTCTTTCACAAGACACTCTCTGTGGAACACAACCTGGAGAAGGATGGCGTGAGCGGCTGGTTATGCTACATGCTTCAGTTTCTGAGGGAGCAGGGAGTGGCCCCAGCTATGCAGGACAAGTTCAATTTCATGATGCTCTGGGCTTCCCAAGGGAACACAGGGCCAACCTCTTTCTGGGCTCTCTTGTTCCTCCTGAAGCACCCAGAAGCCATGCAGGCTGTGAGGAAGGAGGCCACTGAGGTCCTAGGTGAAGCCAGGCTGGAAGCCACCCAGTTCTTCACCTTCAAACTGAGCGCCTTACAACACACCCCAGTGCTGAACAGCGTAATGGAGGAGACCCTGAGGCTGGCAGCTTCACCCACCCTCCTCAGGGCAATACAGAAGGACTATATCTTGAAGATGGCCAATGGACAAGAGTACCTGCTCCGTCATGGAGATAAAGTGGCTCTCTTCCCCTACCTCTCAGTGCACATGGACCCTGACATCCACCCCAAGCCCACTACCTTCAAGTATGATCGATTCCTGAACCCCGATGGCAGCAGAAAAATGCACTTCTATAAGGAGGGCAAGAAGATCCACCACTACAACATGCCTTGGGGCTCAGGCGTCTCCATCTGCCCTGGTAGGTTTTTTGCCCTCAGTGAAATTAAACTCTTTATTTTGATCATGGTCACATATTTTGACCTGGAGCTGATGGACCCTGATACACCTGTGCCCTCTATGGACCCACAGCGCTGGGGCTTTGGCACCTTACAGCCCAGGCACGATGTGCGCTTCCGATACCGCCTAAAGTGTATGGAATAAGCTCTGCCAAGGCAGCCAAGCCTGGTCAGAGGGGCCCACTGTGGTCTCTCGCCTTTTCTCACTCTTCTGCAGCTCCAGGCCCTCTCTGACTATCCCTCCTTCTGGTTCTATGGCCACTCTGACTCTATCCTGTTGTCCTTGCTGTCTGACCTCCTAGCCATCTGTCAGGTTTACCACTCTTCCTTTAAAACACCATCTCTCCCAACGGGTTCTGCAGAACCCTCTTCTTGCAGGAAGTCCAAGCAGAAGGGGAGATGTCTAAGAGCAATTCAGTTTGAGACATGGTGCCTGCCTTGAGTAGTCCTGCATACAGAAACCGGCTCCCACGCAGAACATGGCATCTTGCAAACATGGAACTCTCACCCCACATTGTTCCACAACACTTATTCCACATCCTTTTGGGGGTTTGCGGGGTTTGAGGAGGTGGGGGTGGGTTTTTGTGTGTGTGTGTGTGTGTGTGTGTGTGGGTGTGTCTTTTCCTTTTGGAACTGGGGGTCTAACCCAGAGTTTCATGTATGTGAGGCAAATGCTTTGCCACTGAGCTACATCCTGGCCCTGAAACTCAGGCTCTAGAACAGTATTGTCATATAGAAATATGAGGCAAGCCATGTATGTCATTTTAAATTTTCTAGTAGATATATTTTTCAAAAATAAAAAAGTAAAATTTCTTTTGTATGTTTATTTAGCCCGATATATCTAAAGAACTCACATTTCAATTTGTGACCAATATTAAAAAAAAATAATGAAATAATTTACATTCCTTTTTCTTTTTTTTTTTTTGTCCTATCTTCAAAATCTGGTAGTGCGGCATTCCTCAATGTAAAATAGACACATTCCAGGCACTCAGTAGTCAAGGGTGGGTGGTGGCTATCACGCAGATCTAGAGAAACGCTCCCTTTGATGTAAGAGTTATTCTAGGTCCCTCCTTGGTGCCCTCATCTCCTCTGTGCACCTCCACCCCAGCGTGGTTTCAATCTCCCTGTAGTTACCTCAACCATTGCTAAGTTGGAGCTTTCTCTAGCCCCAGACCCTCCATCTCCCCATGGGAGACCACAACCTTTGATCCAGCTTGTCCTCCCAGAATAAAGCATTTCTCCTGAGCGCTGTCCGGAACACTCCGTCCTGATTTCCCTGCCTCTCTCTGCTCAGGACTTTCCTCCACATCCCACTGCCAAAGGCACACCCTCACCCTCTCTTGCCCTCCCCCACATATAGTTAGGCCCTTGTCCAGTCAGCTTAATCCCCTGTAATGGCCCTGAAATGTATCCTCTCCTCCTACCCACAGCTAATTTTTAGACCCATGACTTTATAACGAGAATTAAAAGCTGCTTTTGCTAAAAGCACTCACTTTTTACTTGGGCATGCAGATGCTCAGTGGGTAACTGAAAGCAGCATAAAACTTGGCATTTCTGCCTTCATTTTGTATGTTTCCTTTATTGCCTTAAGCTTTGGGTCTCATCCCTGCTCAGCTCTGTATATAGGCATGTAAATATTTAAGGAATGTTCATCCAAAGCTAATAATCCTCCCCCTATGGAGGCTGAAGACATCAAAATAAGGAAAACCAGGGTATTTTCAAGATTTTAAGCGACATCAAAAATCTTGGACAGCTTTTACAATAATCTGTTCCAGATTCCTGGAATGGAGCGTAGAAGTCTCCAATCATTGCTCTACACCTTCCAGGAACAGCAGAGCCTCCCAGGCAGATCGCTGTATGATGAAACTGTCCCCAGCAATTAGAAGCAATTGTTTCATGAGAACTAAATGTCCCCCTTCCAGAAACAAAAGTCTGATGGATAAGAATTCTGTGACGCAGATGAAGATTGCCCCCTCAATTAATAAAGGACTTTTCCAGAGTCACCTCACAGAACCAGAACTGAGATAATGATCCACCAGAACACAGTTTGACTGAAACTGCTTAATTATGCTCACCTCTCACCCCTGCCTCAGTACTTCCTGTATTTAAACCTAAAGTTCATGTCAACACCCCAAGATGGGCTGAGGTGCTTGGTTTCATTGGTCTTCCCAATATGGTCACATTGATGAGAGTCCCTTTCCTGCTTTCCACCATTCCTTTTCCCATTTGGCTTTTGGGACAAGTGAGGCCCAAGCTTAGGACTCTGGTAACACCTCTGCATTTCTCTCTACATTAGGCCTGCCTGTCCTTGCTTCATACAGCCACTAGAGGCCCTTTTCCAAAAGCACCTCTGATTGCCACCTTTTTACTTTCCTGGCTCCCCATCACCTCTACACACTGAACATTTGAGTTTTGCCATATTTGGTCCCCAAATATCTCCATCCAGTGAAATTCAACTTTTTCTGATGGAATTGTTCTTAAAGCAGAAGGATTGCTTTCTGCCAACCCGAGTGCCAGCTATTTCTAAAAGGTTTCCTGTGTTTCAACCACCCCATCCCAGAAATGACCTCTGTCCCCTTGGGTTCCCTAGTACCACTGGTATCACAGAACATATATGTCATTGCTTTATGTCTTGACTGCCTCCTCCTGTCCCAGACTGGAGCTCACCAGGGGATGATATCTTATTCATTTTTATGATTCCCAATTCTCTAAATGTAGATTAAATGCTAGCACCCTGACTTCTAGTCTCAGCTAATTTACTTTGTGTCCTCAAATCCCTTCCTGCCCCTCCCTGGCCTCAGCTTTCTGATATAAGAAATGGAAGTAATTCCCATTGGAAGCATGCTTATCATGGCCAAGAGGAGTTGGGAGGGTGTTGCCGCCAGAACTACAGCTATCTGATAGAGCCATCTGGAATTGGGACAGATCGAGGAGTAACTGTGGGAGCTGGATAGAGGGTCTCAGAGAAGGTGGGCCCAGGCAGCATGGAACCTCACAGCAAGGTCCAGCCAATGGGGCTTCTCTCTCCTATCCTGCATCTCCCATTGGCTTCTCCCCCAATTAGCTGTGTGACCCTGGGTCAGGGTCTGCTTTTCTCTGGGTTTAGCTGTCCCCAAATGATGATGCCTGCCTGGAGAAAAGGCTAGGATATCCCATCCTATTCCACAAGGTCCAGAAGCACAAGGAGAGGAGTTGTGTAGAGGGCACAGGAGGAGGAGGAGAAGGGGGCTGGAAATCAGAAGCCATCTGCAAGGGACTTACCAACAACCTCCCCAGACAGCCAGGCCCTGTGTTCAATAGGGATGAGGGTAAGGGGACACGGTACCTTCCTTGCCCTTGCTGAGATCTCAGTGCCATGTCCCCTCCCTTTCCCCACACCCAAGAGAAAATGGAGCAGGATCTTGGCCTGTGGAAAGGCTGGGACACTGCTGAAGGCTTGAGTCCACTGAGTCAGGACTAAAAGGACTCAACTAGGAGTGACCATATGCAAATCTTAAGGAAATTCATGGACTTTGTGTCCTGTTGAGAGCCCAGAAAGAATGTTTGGGACCAAGGGAAGTTTCAGAGGGTTAGGTGTAATGTGATCGCAGGTGCTCCATCCCACAGTCAGGGATACACAATGTAAACAGTGGGTTTCCCAGGAAACAGCATGCATCCCAGATTGGGGTGTGCAGATGGAGCCTAGTGTTCACCTGCTGGCAGGGGAGGAATTGGGACACCTCTGATTCTGTGCCTTCTGCATGAGGATGGCTAGAAACAATCCTGGAAGAGGCCCTGAGGCAGTAAGAAGTTGAGATCCCCAAAGGTGCAACTAGTCACCACCTGCCCTGACCCAGTAGTTCTGCACCCCACTTCCTCATTTCTGTACCAAATATTCTCTCCCTCTCACCCCTTTTCTCATGAGGACCTCAGAGTAAAGCCTGAAAATGTATTCTCTCTGAGGATCACTTATAACAAAATAAGATCAGGTATTATTCTCCAGTGGTGGAATTCTAGGCAGAGAAATTCTGGAAGAGAAAAGAGATGTTTTTTTTCCATACAGAGTGACTGCTGTGAACATGCAGATCACACTCTGTGGGAGGTTGCCTGTCCAGGGCTGAGCGTCCTCTCTCAGCCTTGAGTAAGGGAGGTGTTTGGTTTGGCATCGCATGCCACACACTGTGCAAAACAAGTGGCCTTCACCTTCGCTCAGCAAAGAAGTTGCTTCAGCTCTGGATCTGAGTGTTACCCAATGGGGTTGGACAACCCTCCTTTGAAATCTTATCCCCTGCCTTATTTGGTGAAGAACATTCCATCAAAACTCCTTTGTGTCGCCCCCCCCCCATAAAAATAAAGAGATTCCAGGTGCACTCTCTCTTTTCAGCGCCTTCCAGCATGGAAGCTGACCCTTAAAGTCTAAGGGCCGTCTTACCCTTGACATGAAAATTACTTCTGTGTTCTGTGCTTTCTCACCGTTTTCTCGGCTTAATGTTGCAGCCAGCTCTTTTGAACCCAGCTCTCTTCAGCGAGGGTTGCAGGCGAGAACACTCCACAGAGTGAAGGGTGGCAGCAGCCCTGCCCACAGCAAAGCCATCCCTGCATTTTCTTCTGAGTGAGCCCTAGAGAAGAATTCGGCTTTTCTCAGAGCCCGAGGGTCAAGGGAATTGAGGGGGGTTTTCTGAGACCCCTGGAGAAGGTTCAGAGAGTGAAGTTGGGGAGTCAAGCCTTGTCAGACCTTTGGGAAGACAGAGAGCAGGAAGAGGAACCAGGCTGGGAAGTAAGGTCAACACGGAGAAAGCTCTGTCTTGGCCTGGGCTGGGATAGCTGGTGAGTTTAGGTACACAGCACTTAAGACAGTGAGAGGGAACAAATGTACTTAGGGCCAGACCCCCTACTCCCTGTGGGAACTACTTACTATACATCTGTCTTTTGCAGGGAGTGCACACATGTGTGTAAACACATACACACACAAAGATACACAAGAAGAAAGAAAATCCACAGGCACATACCCACACCACAAGAACAGAGTTACATATTCATTTTGAATCCATATATACTGTGCACAGCTCACACAGTAATACATGCAGGCATATCAACACAGACATGCACACAGACTCCACAGGCTAACATACAATCACATCCACATACCTACCAGTGCTGGTGACAAGCCCTGCCAGATGTCCCTTACCTGGCATACTTTGTTCCATCTAATCAGTGCACCAAGGGCACAAAGTTAGGGATTTTTTTTTTGGGTGTACCTAGACCTATTGGTACAGCTCAAGCTGCATCACATCAGCATTGTTGGTGTGTGAGCAGGTCAGAAGTCCGTTGTGGGGCAAGATTTCAGGAGTTCTAAAATAGAATGTCATCCTCCACGTCCTCAAATAAATCACCACCTCATTTCCCAGGGGACTAAGCAAGCTCAGAGTCCTTCCTGACAGTGGGGAATCTGGGGCCTTGGAAAGGGAGAACTGAAGGCACCAGTGGTGAACGAGATGGAGGAGGAAAGGCAGAGGTGGAAGAGCACCAGAGGCAACTCAGACAGCATCAAACAGCAGCTGAGCTCACAACCTATGCACCATGAGTAGGCCACACAAAGCTCAGGGGAAGAGAAGAAAAGAGTGGGTAGAATCCTCACTGTGGCTCAGTTCATTAGCCATTCATTCAAAATAGTGCTTAGTAAGAAATTGAGATAGATAGATAGATAGATGGATGGATAGATAGAAAGAAAGAAAGAAAAGAAGAGAGAAGAGGAAGAGGAAGAAAAGGAGGAGGAGGAAGAGGTAAAGAACAAAACATAAGAGGAAGACAGTACAAGAAGTACTTAGTGAAATTTTACTGCATCATGAGCAGCACTGGTAGCAACACGGAGATTAGAGATTTTTCACATGGTGAAGTCCCTGTTCTTGCAGTACCCAATCATCCAATGCTACCCCCCATTCCATCCTCCTAGATGATTCATTTCCTGTGTCCCAGGTTCTTTGTTTGGTCGTACAAGACAGAAGTTTCAAGATGTGGCCAAGCTGTGGTGGTTCTGTGAGGTAGGGGAAATGGCGAGCATTTTAGAAGCTCAGGAAAGAGAGTGCCATTGTGGTCTTGGGGGCTCCCTAGAGAAAGGTTTCTCAGGGGACCTGTCAGAGGGCAGGAAGATGGCAACCATGGGAGATTGAAGAGAAAAGCATCCAGGTGGGGAATATTCATCAGGAATCTTTAAGTTGCAACAAAACAACATGAGTCCACACTGGGAAGGGCTTTATTGGTTCATGCAACTGTCAAAATCTCAGGTTTGGCATGAGTGTCAGCCTGCCTTGATTCTGAGGCACAGATACTGTCCCCAGGCTCTGCTCACTCACTTGTGCTATTCCTTTCATCTTCCAAAGTTCAGATGATGAAGGAGCAGCTCCAGACTTCATACCCCCTCATCGTCAGTTTCATACTTTGTTTCAGCATGTTCTAGCTGCATCATATTTTACTGGCTGTTCCTAGGTCATATGCCCATCCCTGAATGATGCACCAAGGCAAGGGAAATGGAAGGCTGTAACTGGTCTCTATATTGTAAGCTTCGTGGTACCATAACAAAATGCCTGAGCTAATGAGCTTTAAAAGAGAAAATGTTTATTTTGACTCCTAATTTGGGGATTCTAGTCCAAGATCAGGCAGAACATTACTCTGGGCCTGTAGTGGGCCAGAGTAATGATGGGGAGTAGATAGCACAGCAACCTGCTCTCCCCATGATCTAGGAAAGTAAAAAAGGACAGAGAGAGAGAAAGAAGCCAAGGTCTCACAATTCCCTTCAAGGGCACATCTCCATCACATAAGTGCCTCCCACTAGGCCCCATCTCTTACAGGCTCCACCACCTCTCAACAGCGCCACCTTGGGGACAAAGCCTTAAATACATGGGCCTTTGGGGGACACTTATCCAAACCATAGCAGTTTATGCCCTATGTTGTACCCAACCTCCACCCAAAGCACAGGGCAGAATGACAAAGCTTCTGGACTTGATTGTTTAGGCCCCAGGGAGACTGAAAGGCTCCTGAGACAGGGCAGGAAGAGGGTGTGTTCACTGTGTTTCCTCCTGTAGATTGTGCATGTTCTTGGGCTGTTCCCTAGGAGGAGCATCTGCAGCCTCTTCTGATGGCCAGACCCTGGAGCTGCCATCAAGGTTACAAGGATCTTTTCCCAACTGAGATGCAGAAAACAGGGCACTCTGGTGGGTGGAGGACCTCTGGCTTTTCTTCTCCAGCAGTGCCACCAAAAAAAAAAAAACAAAAAAAAACTCTATGCACACATCCCAAAGATATTTCCTGAATACCTTCTACACTCCAGGTCCTATGCTGGGGGCTTTGGAAGAACAGTGAGCTGTGCACCAAGATCCTCACCCTGTGGAGCTCACTGCAACAACGGGATTGGGGACTATGTTAGTCAGCTGTGCATTGCTGTGACAAAATACCTGAAAAAAATAAACTTAAAGAAAGAAATGTTTATTTTGGTTCACAGTTCAGAGGTTTCAGTCCATGGTTTATCACTCTGGGCCTTGGTGAGGTACAGCATTATTGTAGAGAGGTTGTTGCAGAGCAAAGCTGCTCACCCCATGGCATCCAGGAAGAAAGAGAGAGGAAAAAAAAGGGCTAAACCAGGGACAAAATATAGTCCCCAAGGGCACGGCACCAGGGATCCACTCCCTTCAATCAAGTCCCACCTCCTACAGTTTTCACCACCTCCCAATAGTCCATTCAAATTATGAATCCCTCAATTAATTAACCTACTGATGAGGTCAGATCCCTCATGATCCAATCATTTCCTAAAAGACCTACCTTTGAACATTGCTGCACTGGGGACCATGCACTAGGGACATGAGCCTTTAGGGGGTCATTGAAAATCCAAACCATAATAGGGACAATAACCAATAAACATAAAAATAAGAGAAATATATAGAATATGAGAGAGTAGTAAGTGCTATTGAAAAACAAAAAGGAGAGCCGAGGGAAGAAGATTAGAAACAACAGATTGTGCATTAAATATTGTGAACATCTGATAGAGAAAATGGGAGCTGAGTCAAGAGCTGATGAGGTGAGAGAATGAGCCAAGCTCTTCCTGGGGGGAGGGTATTCCAGGAAGATGGCACAGAGGAATCTCCTTAAAGGGATATGCCTGGAATGTTTGAAAACAGCACTGGAGGCCAGTGTGTCCAGAGCAGAGTGAGCAGGAGGGAGTGGGCTGGAGATGAGGGCAGAGGCTGGGAAACAGATCACAGAGCCCTCTAAGGAGCACTGTAGGGACTTGAGCTGCTACTCTGAGGGCGAAGAAAGGACAGCCAAGAGTGTCATGATCACTCTGACTGTTGGAGGCACATTAAGCAACAGAAGTACACGATGACTGGAATACAGAGATCAGTTGGGAAACTATTGCAGCAATTCAGGTGAGAGTGTGTGGTCCTGAAAGCCAGTGAAGAAAATGAAGGAAGAAACAAGGAGCGAGAAGGTGATGCTGATGGTTGGGAACTAAAAAGTGACCACTGGGCTTAGCAGCATGGTCACTGAGATCCTCAGAGGGATTGCTTCAGGCAGAAGCCCAACTGAGTAGGCGTCATCTTCTCTCTCCAGACTGTGGTATGGCCACTCAGGCTGAACTATTCCCCTCAGTCCCCTTGTTAATGGCTCCTTCAGTCTGCCTCTCCCCAGGGTCTTTCATGTCAGTCATTTCTTCTTGGTTAGTAAGCCTGCTGCTCTCAGAACAGTTGGACAATGAGGCCTGGGCAGTACCAGGTGCCAGACGCCGCCTGAGCATAGCAGCCAGGAAAGCCTTCAGGTACCTGCGGAAACGGCGACTGGAGAAGGCATAGAGGACAGGGGTAAAACAGCAGTGAAGAAAGGCAAGGCTCTCTGTCACCTGAAGTGCATAGTCCAGATGGTGGCTGACCTGGCAGTCCCCAAAGATATGCAGGTCCAGCAGTGAGTGCAGAAACAAGGTGAGGTTGTATGGGAACCATAGCAAGAAGAAAGCCAGTACTAGTGATGCAGCTATTCTTAGAGCCCTGCCCTGGCCTGGGGGCTTCAGCTTGACCAGGACACAACCAATGCGGGAGTAGAAGAAGATCATGGTCAAAAGTGGAAGGAGAAACCCCAGGAGATTCTGTTGGAAACGGAGGAAGAGCTTCCAAATGGTCCCGTGTCCACCAAAATCCGCGTAGCAGTTCCACACACCCTTGGGGTTTTCATGTATCTGTACAAAGACCATGTCAGGGATGGAGATGGCCAGGGCCACGGCCCACACTATGGCAGCAAGCAGCAGACTTTTGGCCCGAGTCCTCAGCCTGTGGAGGGGCTGAGCATGAACAATCTCCAGGTACTTGTCCAGGCTCATGCAGCTGATGAAAAAGATGCCACTGTAAAAGTTAATGGTATACAGGGTGCTCATCATCTTGCATAAGAAACTGCCGAAGACCCAATGCCAAGCCACGGAGATGCCCCAGAAGGGCAAAGTCACCACAAACAGGAGGTTGGAGATGGCCAGGTTCAGAAGGTAGATCTCAGTCATCCGCCTGCAAGGCACGTAACGGAGCAAGACCACGAGAAGGAGGAGGTTCCCGCTCAGGCCCAACACAAAGATCAGGCTGTAGAAGACTGGCAGGAAGACTCTACCAAAGGACAGGACATCATCCTTCCTGCAGAGCAAGAAAGCCACCTCATCTAGGTAGTAGTAGTCATAGAAGGAACTGTTCTCAGAACTGGCATCCTCGGTGGTGAGTGGCAGAGGGGAGATGGCGGTGGCCATGTTGAGAAGACACACTCAGTACTGAAGTTCTGCTGTGCTGTGAGAGAAAAATATGGTGAGACTTTGCATGCCCTGCCTCTCTCCAAACCCACTTTGGCTATTGCCCTGGAATGTCTAATAGACTCTTCAAATCTAGGGCAGAACCTGCAAATAAGAGCACATGCTTGGAAGCCCAGCCCTACCACTTACCATTGTGTCACCTTGGATAAGTGCCTTAATCATTAAGGTGTTGGTAAAGTATTCAGGTCTTTCATTGTGGTCTCAATGCTTTATTTTTCCTCCCTCATCATTTAAAATGATTGATAATGTCTTTCAGATTTTCCTTTATTGTTTAGGGATACCAATTCACCAATTTATTGTGTCCCCTGAATCTTCCTCATGCACAGCTTATAATTATGCTTCCTTCTTTGGCTTTTAATTTTTTATAATGAGAGCTTCCCTTCAATGGGATTTCTCTTATCTATAAATGTACACCATGTCCACTCTGTTTTGGGGTTTTCTTCATTTTTAACAGGTAAGGAATTCCTTTGCTCTTGATAGTTTTAAAATATTTAATTTTATATCAATAGTTTCACTTATAAACAATTAATATTTTTAAAGAGTTTTATCCAATATTTCTATGTATAAGAGAAAGTGTGATCCCTCATGTTAAAGAACCCAGAACCAACTAACACTTATCATCCCTCAGTTTCCTCACTTTTAAAATGACATAATAGCTAAATTATGGAACCAACCTAGATGCCCTTCAGTAGATGAATGGAGAGGGAAACTTTGGTATATACACAATGGAACATTACTCAGCATTAAAAGAGAATAAAATTATGACATTTGCAGGTAAATGGATGAAGTTGAAGAATATAATGCTAAGTGAAGGAAGCCAATCCCAAAAAAACAAAGGCCGAAAGTTTTCTTTGATATGAGCATGCTGACTCATAATGACAACTAGCAGGGAGCATGGGAGGAATGAGGAACTTTAGACAGGGCAAAGGGGAGGGAGGGGAAAGGAGGAGGCAAGGGGAGTAGGAATGATGGTGGAATGAGTTAGATATCATTACCCTAAGTACATGTATAAAGACACAAATGGTGTGAAAATACTTTGTGTACAATCAGTGTCTTGAAAAATTGTACTCTATGTGTAATATGAAATGAATTGAATTCTGCCATCATGCATGACAAATTAAATTTTTTAAATTAAATTAAAAAAAAAACTTAATACCAAAAAAACAACAACAACAAAAAAACAAATAACCCAATCAATAAGTGGGCTAAGGAATCAAACAGACACTTCACAGAAGAAGAAATAAGATCAATCAACAAATATATGAAAAAGTGTTCAGCATCACTAGCAATTTTAGAGAAATGCAAATGAAAATTACTCTAAGATTTCATCTCACCCCAGTAAGAATAGCAATTATCAAGAATATAACAACAATAAATGTTGGTGAGGATGTGAGGGAAAAGGCACACTCATACATTGCTGGTTGGATTGCAAATCGATGCAACCATTAAGTTTTCTCAGAAAACTTAGAATGGAACCACCATTTGACCCAGCAATTATCCTTGGTTTAAATCCAAAGGACTTAAAATCAGCATACTACAGTGATGCAGCCACATCAGTGTTTATACCAACTCAACTCACAATAACTAAACTATGGAACCAACCTAGATGTCCTTCAACAGATTAATGGATAAAGAAAATGTGACACACACACACACACACACACAATGGAATATTGCTCAGCCTTAAAGAAGGAAGAAATTATGGCATCTGCTGATAAATGAATGGAGCTGGAGAATATCATGCTAAATGAAATTCGCCAATCCCAAAATAACAAAGGCCAAATGTTTTCTCTGATAAGAGGATGCTAATTTACAATAAGGAGGGGGGCCTAGGGAAAAATAGTTACTTTAAATTAGGTAGAGGGGAGTGAAGGGAGGGGAGGGAGTATGGGGGTAGAAAGGATAGTAGAATGAATCAAACATTATTACCCTATGTACATATATAACTGTACGACCTGTGTGATTCTACATCGTGTACAACCAAAAGAATGAGAAATCATATTCCATCTATGTATGATATATAAAAGTGCATTCTACTGGCATGTAACTAATTAGAACAACAACAACAAGTCATTAGGGTGAAGCCCGCATGACTGCATCTTGGGGGTTTAATTAGAAGAGAGAGCAAAACCAGACAGACATTAGGCAATCCTTGCCTCTTGCTATATGACACTCTTTATCATTCTCAGGACTCAGCCAGCAAGAAGGTCAATGAGGTTCTTAGATCTCATATCACCAGAACTATGAGCCAAAATAAACCTGTAAAAAAATAAAATAAAAAAAATAGCTCTTAGCTGGATTCTCAGAGAAGTTTGTCTCTGGGCCTCCTGGGATGCTCTGGGTGTTGGGGGTAGTGGATCTCAGTTACTACCTATTGTGCGTCCTCTCATGTCACACCAAATGAACAGAGCAGAATATGCTGTGCCTGGAGCTTCTTGCTGGACAGGTTGAGGGAATGCTGACTGCACCAGGGCTGGAGTCCCTCTGGAGGTTTTTAGTATGGGTCCCCCGGGGTGTGGGGAGCCTTGTCAATTTTCATCAGATTCTCTTCCAAGTTTCAGTGTATTTAGGCAAGTCTGAGGTTTCCAGTGTGTGCCCCCGAGGCCTGGCAATCATCCAAGTGTCCCCAGCATGCCTCAGGTTTGGAGGAGCCAACCACTGTTCCGCACTGGAAAGTGAAGGAACAGAAACTTGTCATCTGCGAGCCTCTGTCCTGGAGCCTCCAGACTTGATCCCAGTGCAAAACCACTGCACCTATTGTCACTCTTGTCACAGTGGGTGGGATCACTGACCTTGTTCCCTCCATTGCTCTTCATATCACAGCCCTTGCTCCCCCGGGGTTCTTGTCAGATATCCCTCAATCTCCAAGCCACCACTGCCTCAGGTACCCTCTCCCACCCAATCAGGTCCTCTGAATTGTGAGTATTCTAGGTTTTCTGACCCCAGAGCAATTTAGTTGAGATGGCTCCTGATTCTAGGTCTTGAGTATCTGCTGAACCATGTAGTGAATCTGTTCTCTAAAGCAAGCTTGTTCAGGAGTCGCATTTAGACCAAAACCCCTTAAAGCATGTAAGGATCATGAATTTATTTCTCTTACAATTAGGACTGCAGGATGCCATTATTACCATGGCCACTTGCACTTTACAGTTTAGGTTATGTTCCGCACCCTTTGGTTCCCTGCCCCCAGCTGAGGAGCAGGAGTTGAGGTTGCAAATTGCTTTGTCCATTTCTCTATTTGGCCTTTCCGATTTTCTGTGCTGTTTAGGTTTCTCATGGCTACTTTATCAGTTCTCAGAGTTCTTCCTCGCTCTCCTTGGAATATACTTTCTCCTTTGCTGCCCTGAATTTTTTCTCCTGTGGAGTCCAGTGAAGGGTACTTCTCTTCCACCATCTTCTAATGAGAATCCTTCTTTGAACATTTAAAAAATATATGTACAGCACACCATAATTATCTATATTCACTCTACTGTGCAATAGCAGGCAGAACTTCTTACTCCTAACTTAGTACCCACTGATAGACCTCGCCCCAGCCCTCTCTCTTCTCCCTCTCTCCAGCTTCTGGTGACCACTATTTAACTCTCAACCTTCATGAGATCCACTTTTTTACATTTCACATTTGAGTGCATCATGGTATTTCTATTTCCAGTTTGTCAAAAAACCTCCATACTGTTTTTGATAAGTGCTGTACTGATTTACATTCCCTCAGCCATGTATAAGAGTTCCCCTTTCTCTGCATCCTCACCAGCATTTGCATTTGGTATTTGTCTTTCTTATATTAACCATTCTTACTGGGGTGAGGTGATATTGTATTGTGGTTTTGATTTACATTTTCCTGATGATTAGTGATGTTGAAATTTTTTTTCATATACCTTTTGGCCATTTGTATGTGTTCTTTTGATAAATGTCTATTCAGATTATTTGCTCATTTTAAAATCAGATTGTTTGGGGGCTTTTTGCTATTGGGTTGTTTTAGTTCTTTATAAACTCTCAATATTAATCACTTATCAGATGGATAGTTTGCAAATATTTTTTACTCTATTGAGTGTCTCTTTTGCTATGAGAAGATTTTTAGTTTGCAATAAGTCCATTTGTCTAGTTTCACTTTATTGCCTTTGCACTGGAGGTAATATCCAAAAAATCTTTGCCCAGACTTATGTCTTGAAGACTGAAAGTAATTTTTAAAAGAAAACCTCATATGAACCAGGGATGCAAGTCTGTCATAAACCAAGAATTATTGAGCACATTAGATTGTCCACCAATGGGGAAGGGGCTTTGGGGAAAAGAGAGGAAGAAGTTAAAAAGGTGCATAGGACCCAAGAGACAATTATGGAGAGTCACTAAAGTGGGCCCCGTCAGCTGGTGAAGATAATGCAAATCAACTCTACTGTGTACCTCTGCATTTATTTCATATTCTTTTATTTAATCTGCAATTGAAATTTTTAATACGTTAAATGCCAGTTTGTATTTTTTCTGTGAATTATTTATGGTTTTAAAGGGTGGGGCTCTCATTTTATAAGAGGTCTTATGTAGTATGGATTTTTGTTTTCTTCATGTGCAATGCAAATATTTTCCCTAGTCCTTTCTGGCAGAAATTTTGCCCTTTTTTTGGCAGGAGGTGGGGTACCAGGGATTGAACCCAAGGCACTTAACCACTGAGCCACATCCCCAGGTCTTTTTGTTTTTTATTTTGAGACAGGGTCTCACTAAGTTGCTTAGGGCCTTGCTAAGTTGCTGAGGATGACTTTGAACTTTTGATCCTCCTGCCTCAGTCTCCTGAGCTGCTGGGATTATAGTACCACCCTGCTCTGTTGCCCCCCCCCTTTTTTTTTTTTTTTTTTTAAGAAATGTTAACAGGCAGAATTTTAAAAGAACTGTTGACTTGAGAGGGCTTCTTTTGATCCTTTTAGTATTCACGATGCTGTGAGCTCACTTGTGATGGAAACCTTCACAGCTGCTGAGGCAGAATCTCTCTCCAGGGCCCTAGAGTCCTCCCAACCATGAACCTCTGCTCCATCCTTGGGCTCCTATCAAACGGCATATGAAGCAGATGTTGGTAAAATAACATGTGTCCTATCCCCACTCCAGGGGCTCAGTTAGAGCAGCTTTATCTAAGCAGCTCTGCTTCTGACAAGCCTTAGCCTCAGGAACTTGGTCCTGTGCCTTCTTCTATTCCCATCCTGGGCATCTGAGCCCTAGCCCCTCCCCCATGGGCAGTGATAAGATCATCCCAGCACATGACTGGTGTTGGGAGTCTGTGAGATGCTGGGAGGGCCAGGGAGGAGGAGGGGGTGCCCTTCTTAGGTCTACACGGGACTTACTAGTCAGGATAACAGTAATTGCACACCACTCTTTTCTGAGCTGCCAGCATTGGCCTTGATCTTCATCCAATTTCTCAAAGTCTCTTTGCTCAGCAATCTTTTGCTTTAGCAAACAAATGAGACTGACGAATGTTTAGATCAAAACTCAAGGTCAGAATCAGCAGAACCTGGTCTGGTCCAGGCCACTTTTGAAAGTCTCTCTTCACTTGGAACACTCTGACCCCTACCCACCCAAGGCCTCCAACCCTCTGATCTTTGATTCTGGGAATCCTTCCAGGTCCTCCTGCTTGTGGAACGAGCTATCACTTTTATCAATAATATCAACAATGGCTCAGCAACCAGCACCCCATATGTACACTGTAGTTGGCTGGACACCTTCATGTCAGCTGTGGTCATCCTATAACACAAATCAGGGAGGGCTGTGGCCTTATTTAACCAGGAAAGCAAAGCAACTTGTCTGGGGGTACATAAGACCCCAAACTTGGATCTTCAGACTCTGGGCACATGGTACCTTGCCCCCAGTTTCCTCTCATCCTCAGCCTCTTTTCTACCCCACCCAGCTGTCACCATAAGGGGACACTAAGGAAAGTATGACTGAATTATTACCCTCGCTGGTTGTTCCGGAGACTCTAGATGTCAGAATGACATCAATGTCAAGGCTTTCTTGAGCCTCCTTGTGAAACACAGCCCCCCATTGAAGCCAGAATCATAGACACCCCCTCCCTACCACCAAAGATATCCATATTCTAATCCTGAGTCCTGTGGATACATTACCTTAGATATCTATAGAGTCAATCAAAGACCTAGAGATGGGGAGATTGCCCTGGATTACACAGGTAGCCCAACAAAATTCCAAGGATCCCTGTGAGAGGGAACAGGAAGGTCAGAAACAGGGAAGGAGGCATGGAGAAGTAAGTGTGGGGGAGGTGGTCAGAATGGCACAATGGCTACATATCGGGCACAGAAGCCTCTAGAAGCCAGAAGAAACAAGGTGCAGATCCCCTAAACTCCTGCGGGGCCCAGCCCTGCCCATCTACTTTAGATTTACCACCTCTACAATAGCAAGATAATAAATCTGTGTTGTTTGAAACCACCAAATGTGTGGTCATTTGTTGCGGCAGCAGTGGAAATTAATGCACTTCCAGAGGCCTATTGTGCTCTGAGAACCTTGGCCTGAGAGAACACAAGTGCATCCTGTCTACCTGTCTTGAATTACAGGCAGGTAGATTGAGACCTGAAGAAGGGGAATGACTGGTACAAAGCATGCAATGAGCATTTTGTCTGAGCCTTTAAACCCCACGCTCCTGACTATGGTTCAGATCTTGATTCACCTCTCTCTGAAATGTCCCCCATCTATCCCCCCTCTGTTTCCTTTTTTGTTTGCACTTTTGCTTATTGCCTGAATTCATTTGGCTTTCCAGCAACACCTTGATAGGAAATGAGTGAAGTCATTTACATCTTAGTATAAAGCAGCAGGTAGGAAGGCAATCCTGGGTGAAATTCTGCAGAGTAAGCTTTGAGGAATCCAGAGAATTACATAGGGACTGGAGAGGGAGGCCTTATAGAATAGGGAGGGTCAAGGTCAAAGAGGCAAGCCACAGCTTATCTCTGGGGCAGTAACATTATCTTTTTGGTGCTTCCTGAGCTGCTGGCCTGGGCTAACTGCAGCTTTGGCTTTGCAAGAATCTCTGGATACAAAGTAATATCTCCTGCTGGGTAACCAGAGTTTACCACCAAAGGCCTCTCAGAGAGGCTGCAGTTGAGGCAACTAAAGGGAAGATATTGTTATGTCCATGTAGACAAGGAGGCAGCCATGTAAGTTGAGCTCCTGCTGTGACTGACCGCTTACATGTAACCTTCTCATTGATCCTCATAATGGCCCTGGGAAGCAATATCATTATGGTCTCCATAATGGTGAGGAACTTGAGGCTTACAGAGTTGATATCCAACTGCCCACAGCCTCAGATTAGCAAATGATGGACCCAGGATTGGATGGAATTGGTGAGCCCTTCCCCCGAGGTTCCTCTTTTAAAATGGATCAAACTTCAACTTGAAGGATGAGGCTCAGAGGATGGGAGTTCTGGCCTCAGCAACAAGTGGCAGAGAAAACTCAAAGCCAGTAGTGTGCAGGGCTAGCTCCCACAGGCTTATGAGAACCAGCAGTGTAGCATCTCAGAGGCATTCAACAACCGATCTTGGAATATACCAACTCTGCATTCAGTGATGTTAAGTTGTTTGCTTGGCATGGGAAATACTGTCACCATGGCAAATACTCTAAATTAGGGCTTCCCCTCCTTACCTTCCTCTTCTACCTACCTGCTCCCAACCCAGAGCTATTGTGAGATCTCACTAGCACAGCCCCCCCCCACACACACACACACACATCTTCCTCTCCCACCTCCCACATCAGTTCTGCAGCCACCTTCCCTGTCCAGCCAAGAGCCCTTAAGGACAGGGTCACAGGTGCTAGGCGTGTACCTTTGCTGAGTGTGTTATTTACTGGGCACCTGATAAAACACACTGGTCAAACAAACAATTTCAAACCTGACCCCAAGAGGCACACCAGTTTTTGGAATGTAAATCCAAGAACATCATTTAGGATTATTCCTAGAGGAGAATGCTAATGTTGGCTTCTTTGGACTCTGGAAATCCTTTAAAATGCCCCCTAATCCCTCCCCTCCCAGGAGCCTGTCAGACTGCTGGCTGGGGAATTCGTGCCCCAACCTCTGAGCAAGCACTCACCAAAGGCCACTCCTCAGCCTCAGAGATGCCTTTGGACGATCTCCTGCCTCCCCTGTTAGTCAGGGTGACAGTCGTGTCTCCAGGACATGCCAGTACAGGGCCGGCATCTGAGAGGCGCTGAGCAGATGATGGCTGAATCCATCAGCACAACCTCCTCTTTCCTCCCTTGTCATTTTTTCCTTTCCTGTATTTTAGCCTCTCCACCACTCTCCAAGACACATCCTCCTTCTATGAGTTATTCCCCAGCCTGGGCCAGCTCTGCCCCTGCAGCCTTGGAGCCCGTGACCAGGCAGTGTGACTCAGAGCCCCCGTTTCCACATGAACCATGTTTAAGTGCTGCATCCAGCTGGCACAGCCTTCTTGACTTGTGTCAGGGAGGCAGCCCTGCAGCTGCTTTGGGGAGGATGTGTGTGTGTGTGTGTGTGTGCGCGCGCGCGCAGAGATGGAGTCCTGGCTCAGCTTGGGATGGCCCCAAAGCCCTCTGGCCTTCCCATCCTGCACTCCTGGCCTGATTGTGGCTGGAAAAGTCGAGACAGGAATTTTGAAATGATCCACACCCCAACCATAGCACATGGCTGCAAAATGCCCTCTGGCTTTGGAAGAGGCCCAGAGAAATTAAACCCAGATGGCAGAAAACCTGCCTCTGGGGAAGCTGGCAACTGTTATAGCTCTCTTCTTTCTTTCTCTTGGGCCAGGAGAACCCCAGATATTAAATTCTATACAACAATGACATGCAGCCATCATATAGCACATACTACAGAACAGTCTCTATTCTCAAAACTTTCCCTGTATTCATTCATTTCATCTTTGCAATGACACTAGGAGGCAAGTAGTATTGTTTCTATTTTACATCTGAGGAGACTGAGACACAGAGAGGCTAAGGAAATTGCCCAAAGTCACACAGCTAATAAATAGCTAATCTGGGATTTGAATCTAGGCCCAACGCCTAAGCTAGCTCACGAAACTAGAGATGGAGAAGTAATGAGAGACCACACTGCTGTTACTTAGGAGGTCTAAATGGGAGGCTGGCTAGAAGGCTGATGGCCCATGAATGAAAAAGGCAGCACAGTCCCACATGGAAGACAGGAAAGCCATTTAGTGTCTTAGGAATGGCACATTAGGGACAAGAACTTGTGGGTGGCCACCTCGGGAGGCAGACCTAGCTCTACTTCCCCAGTCTGTTTTGAGGTGCCTTCGGACTTAAACCTTCAGGCCCTGCCAAAGTTTTCCCAGGACAAAGCAGGGCTTTCATCCAGAGCCCTGGTCTTCCACTAGTCAAGTTTCTCACCCACACAATGATCCGTAGGTACAGTAAAGGATTTTATGAACATTCAATCTGATGTAATCCCTGAACCCTAACCATGTACTGGGCCCTGCGAAAGGGCTCTAAATATTTTAAATTATTTCATCTTCACAATTTAGCTTATAGAAGTAAATACACGGATAGAATAGCTCTGTTTTACAACAGAGGACACAAAAGCAACAAAGAGAGTAAAGAGTTGGCCCAAAGTCATGGAGCAATTGAGTAGTAGAACCAGGATTTGAAAGCCAGAATCCATGCACTTAAACACTAAATACTCTGCCTCTCAAAGAAAATAGCCAGCAGGTCGTGGATTTCCTCCTCTGAACTTTACATGTATTAATAAACTGATGACTCACAGTTTTATGAGATAGGCCCCATTTTACAGATGATGAACTGAAATTCAGAGAGGGAGAATAACGTTCCCAAGGGCACACAGCAAGTACAGTCAGCCCTCCATATTCACAGAGTCTGTATCCATACATTCAAGCAAGTAAAGATCAAGAATATTTAAAAGAATTCCACATGTATTAAACAGGTACCAACTTTTTTCTTGTCATTATATTCTCAAAAATACAGTACAGCGACTATTTACATAAGTCTCCTGGAGGTGACTTAAAGTATACGGGAGGACGTGTGGGGTTATATGTAAGTACTATGCTAGTTTATGGTATAAGGGACTAAAGCATCAAAGGATTCTGTTTTCACAGAGTTCGGGGCAGAGGGTGTCCTGGAACAAATCCCCCTTGTGACACAGCCAGGGACCTCCCATAAAAAGCAGGCCCTCTAAGGGTCCAGGGATTATAACCTCTCAGGAGAAATAACAGAGCTAAGTTAGCTCTCCTTCTTGCAGGGTTAACAGTAATGTCAAAAAATTAGGAGTTAAAAAAGTGCGTCAGCCTTCAAGGCTCTGGGAGTGAGATAAGATGCCAGGGGCTGGGAAGTCAGCTCAGCTCAGCCTTCTTTCTGGATTATGTCGGCAGAAACACCAAGAAGCTGGAGCCAGGCAGCAAAAGCACCAAGACAAGGTCACTGAGTCAGGGCAACAGTACACCCCATTCTGAAAACAATTCTTTCCCAGAGTTGAGGCAAATACATGGATATAATAGTCACTGAAGGAAACTTCGGTTCCCTTGATTTTATCAGCAGAATAAAACGCATGCACGCAGGAAGGGACTGAAGATGGTCTCGAGACCTGTGACACATGAATAAGTATGACAGAGAACAGCAGGTGCAGGTGAAACCCCACCCCTGGCTGGGATGACCTCCAGAGACCGCAATTTCCCTACCCCACAGACGCCAAAGTTGTGCATCCTTGTCCTGTGCCGGAGCCATCCCAGGGTGGATGATGGACAGGCAGCCTCCCAGAACCAGAACCAGGCAGAGGCACAGTGCAAGCAGAACGAGGCTCTTTGCAGAGGGCCTCTGCTTGAACCAGAAGGCAGACATTGTATTTGTATTTCAGCAGGATGCTGAGTTCAAAATGAAACACCTCCCTACCTGCAGGAAGAGTGGTAGATATAGCCAGAAGATCAATTAATCCACTTCTTACTGGCTGAGTAACCGGGCTAATTATTTAACCTCTCTGAGCCACAGTTTTCTCAGCTCCCCCAAAATGTCAGGATGGATTGCTGCTGTTTTACCTTTTTTGGTGATGCTGGGTCTTGAACCAGGGCTTCAGGCAGGCCAGGCAAGCACTCTACCTCTGAGTCACATCCCCAGCCCCTGCTACTGTTTTCACCACAATTTATAAATCATGTTCTATCTGAATGTGCTGCTCCCAGGGTGGATGATGGACAGGCAGCCTCCCAGAACCAGAACCAGGCAGAGGCACAGTGTAAGCAGAACGAGGCTCTTTGCAGAGGGCCTCTGCTTGAAGCAGAAGGCAGACAGGACTGATGGAAATCCACAAATTAGATTCTCAGAGCCAGGGGGAGTCAGGGGGGAGAGGCCAGCTAACCAACCTGCTCTCCAGGTGCTGGGGCAATCATCCCAAAAACTGAACTAGAAAGGAAGCTCCTCAAGGACCCTTCCTAACGCCTCCCTCTCCCAGAACCGGTGCCCACTCCCCAGGCCACTGCATCTGTCCCTCCCTGTGGCCTCTGGGCAGGCCCACCCTTCCCTGAATATGGCCATAACCTACCAGGGTCAGAAAGACTTTCCTGGAAATGTAACCCAAGCCTGGGAGGAGAGCAGCAGTCCCGGTGCCTCTTCCTCGGGGAAGTGCTGTGGGAGTGATTCTCAACTCTCTAAACAGCAGGCTGCACACATCCTGCTTTAAGACTGGGGTGGGGTGGGGTGGGGTGGGGTCGGGGGAGGACATCCCTTTACTAGAGCCCCAGCCCTCCCATCAGCTGCCCAGAAGTTGACAAATGTGTCAAGCTTGAATGAACCCCCACCCCACTGCACCTCAAGGAGGAGAATCCCCAAGGACATTCTAACTACTTTGGAAAAAGTGCATCCCCAACCGGATCTCTCTGGAATGACTCCCTAGCAGCTGGACCAAGGATAATAACACCCAGTCCAGACCTCAAGGTCTGACTGTGTCCTCCATCTGGATGGCGTTCCAGCCCCACTGCCAGATATCTCACACCCAGCATCATAGACGCTGGACATGCCCCCAGCAGGATCCCCCTGTCCATCTTCCTCTACCCTAAACTCCTCCGAATCTCCTCCAGCCATAACTCTCTCCAAGTTATGCTGTCAGTTTCAACCAGAGTAACAGTAATAATCCAAACTCCTTGACTTTCCAAACCATCTTTCCTCCTCCCCTCCTTCTCCCCACACCACTCCATCCCAGCACTGTAGAGCTAGATTTAGTTGTCTGTGTCCTCACTGGATAAGGAGCTCTCAGAGCAAGGACCATATCTGATCCTCTAGCTCAAGCCCAGGGCTGGGTAAAAGCAGAGACTGATTTAATAAATGTCTGCATATGCTCAGAAGTATGAAGGTTCCCCTCCCATGTGGTCCAGGATCAGGGTCTCGGACACCTTCAACTCCAGGGCTGCTATTTGCTTGACACATAGCAGATGTAGTACAGCAGTAATGCCAAGTGGATTCAAGGCCCTGGTATTGGGGTCACAAAGAGCTGGCCTTGAATCTAGATCTGTATTTACCAGCTGTGTGACCTACAGAGGATGGCTTCACCTCTCTGGGGCTCTGTTTTTGCATCTGTATTGAGGGTGGGGTTGATCCCTCAGATTGGCATCAGGAAATTGAATGTCCCCAGGGGTAGACATGGACTTAGACAATGCCTTTCTCTGGGGTCCACAGGCCACCCAGAGTAGAGATCAAGCCCGTGACAAATGTTCACTCAGACAGAGGGGAGCAGGGGATCCTCTAGGAAGATGGATCTCTAAATCTTTCCAGGCCAAATGTGAATTATCAATAGCTCCAGAGAATAAGGCCCAGAGAGTTGCCCAAAAGAGCCACGAAGACCTGGCTACCTCTCAGACAACAATTAAATTCTAGAAACTGGGCTCCTTCTTCACCACTCCTGCTTTTTAGGTTTTTATTTTAAAATTATTTTTAGACTTGCAAAAAATAATATATAGGATTCTTGTATACTTGTCAATCAGCTTTCCCCAGTATTGACATCTGATATAGTCATAGTGCAGTGATCCAAACCAGGAAATGAACATCGACACCATACTATTAACTTACAGAATGCTATGGTTTGAGCCATATGTCCTCCCAGAGATTCATGGCCCCCAGTGTAGTGGTATTAAGAGATAGTGAACTTCAAGAGGTGGGATTAGTGAAGGTAGTTAGGTCATGGGGATACTGCCCTTGAAAGGGATTAATGTTGGTCTCTCAGAGTAGCTTAGTTCTTCAAAGAATGCTGTCTTGCCACGTGATCTCTTCCACACGGATTCCCACTATGATATTACCTGCCTTGAAGTCCTCTCACCAAAGCTGAGCAGATGGTGGCACTGTGCTTTTGAAATGTGAACTAAATAAACCTCTTTTCTTTATAAAGCATCCAGCCTTGGGTATTTTGTTATAGCAACATAAGATGGACTCATACACAGATCTTATTTAAATTTCATCAACTGTCACACTAATGTTCTGTTAGTGTGAACATTGATGTTTCATGGCCTTGATGGTTTTAAAAAATGCTGTCCACTTCTTTCAGGATGTCTCTTCATGATCTAACTGGGGTTATGCATTTTGGGTAGAGCAGCACAGAAGTGATGGGTGTCCTCACTGCATCATATATCAGAGGTACACAATTTCAGAATGTCTCTTTACTGGTGGTGTTAACTTTGATCATTTAGGAAAGCTGGTATCTGCCAAGTTTTTCCACTGTAAAATTACTATTTATTCCTTTTAATTAGTAAGACTTTTGTGGACAGATTCTTGGAAACGATGCAACTATCCTGTTTCTCATCATCCTTTTGCCCACTAATTTTAGTATCCATTGATGATACTTTCCAACAATCAATCATTACTGTGGTGTTTGCCAATTGACAATTTTCCATTTCCTTCATTCTTTCCATATTTATTAATTGGAGTTTTGCTATAAGAAAGAGTTTGGTCCTTCTCCTAATTTATTTATTTTTTTATATCAATAGGGATTCAAGTGCATTTATTTAATTCTATTACTATCATTATTTATCTTGCTCATCAAGTTGTCTCATCCTTTTTAAAATATCTCAACCCATCTGCTTCCTGTTGCACCAACTTTCTAATGAGACATGTCCAGAGGCTAAGTCACCTGCCCTCCATGTCACTTCCCAATCAGAACACATCAAACACTGTCTGGCAGGTAGTTGGGTTTCCCTGGAACCCACCAAGGCACCATCCCAGCAAGGATGGGACCTTTTCCTGGAATAGACAGGCTGCAGTTAGGGAACATGTGTCATAGCTCCATAGGCAGGAAGTTACAGATAGGGTTGAACCCAGCCAGGTGGCCTCTGGTCCTGCCACTTGCCATCCAGCCATTCATCCTCCCTCCTGCACCACCAAACTCACATCCTGAATTGTTCCTGCTTGCATCCCCCTTCCTGCTGGGCTGAGAAGCCAAAGCAGCAGGCAGCTGGCAACATCTACCCAAAGTTTTTTCCTAATTTGCAAAGGAAATACTCTCCACCCAAGGGATGATTACCAGCTGCTCTCCACCAGTTACAAGGGCAGCCAAAGGAGACAAGGCAGTACACAGCTGCCAGAGAAGCTCTAGCCCAGGAAAGGAAGCATTTGCCAGTGTTGAAGTGAGCCCGAGGGAGAAGGCTGTGGATACATTTCTCTTGTTTCAAGACATGCAAGGATTCTGTTTGCCCTGGGAGAGAAGTGGACCCAGTTTTTGAGGTCAGGAGCTGGGTACACAGGGCTCCTCCCAGGGTTGCAATGCTGCCTCACCTTCAGAGTAGACCTAGACTCCTTCACTGTTCTGATGTACTTCCTAACATACTTCCACTCTTAACATATGGGCTACATCCACAGTTACAGTGAAAATTAGCATCATATTTTCAAAACACCTGCTTCTCTCTTCAGCTGAGCCAGGAGTGTGCACCTGTGAACCTTTGGGCTGCAGAGGATCCTTCCTGTCTTGCACCCTCCCACGCCCCCCCCACGCCCCATCCTCCGACTCAGCTCTAGGCCCACCACCCCCTGGGAGCCTCCATGAGTTTCTCCAGGCCTCTCTCTTCCCCTGCTCTCATTCCTGTATCATTTAGGGACACATCTATCTCCCTACCACAATTGCGAATTCCTCACAGTCAGGGTCTTGTTCATCTGCATGGAGTACCTGGCACTGTCCCCACGCAGAGCAGGAGTTGATTTCCCAGCATCACCCAACTGGCACTTTGCAGATTGGCACTTTGATGGGAGAGGCCTGGTTGGCCCTGCCTCATCCTCTAGCTCACTCTGTCTCTTTCTCTCCATTTCTCTGTCTTCGTGAGACAAAGCTCATCTCGTTCTAGCTGAGCCTATGAGCAGGTTGTCAAGTCTTCCTCTAGGGCCATAAGACTCTTGAATTCCTAAACCACAAACTTACCCACCAATTTAGAAGCTTGGTTAGTGCCCATATTTACTCACTTTGATTAGATGTTCTGCCGGAGTCTCAGACTAACTTCTTCCTATCATGCTCCATTGACGGCACAACAGGAAGCAAATGTCTCTCAGCTCACCTCTCCCATTTCCTCTTTCTGCACAGCCCCCAGGCTGTCTGTCCATTCCAGACCTGTGATGTCTCCTCTTTAGTACATCTTCACAGGGACTTGTGCTCAGGGCCTCTGGAGGGGCTGCTGACACTAAACAGGGAGTTTGTAACCCTTCCCCTAATCTCAATCTCTTGCCTTGATGTAAATGTATTTCTTTGATATCAAGACATTTATTCCAGCCATATATTACTTTTTAGAGTTATAGTGTGGCTTTCCAGATATCTTCTCTGGGGATTAGGCCAGGCTCCATGCTTTTACCTAACACCAGTTTCAATGATTCTTATATACAAAGATCCCACCACCCCAGAATTCCCAGGAGCTCAGTTTCCCTGCCATGGACCAGTTGTAGAGGGTGGGATTCAGTGATATCCATGCACCCATCATCTGTGACATCCTGTTTTGACTCTAAGAATTTACCTTTGGAGATTGCTGTTTGTGCTTCTGCAAGCCCATGACTGGAAACTGGACACCCAGCCAGTTCAAGGTCAGGAATGGCAAATAGTAGCATTTGGGCTTGGAAGTGGGTGGATGGCTGCCAGCTTTGAGTAGCCAGTCTAATTTCTCTAGAGTTATTTCCTTTTAAATACTTTCAGTGTCTCTGGAAACTCAAAAAGCTGGCTGCTAATCAACAGTTGAGAACTGGAGACCTTTCCCCAACCACTCTTTCACCTCTTCACCCGACCTCCCCAAGTACCTCTCTGGGCCATACCCCAGACAGAGCACAAAAGGCAGAATAACATACTCATTCGTGCTTACCTTGCACTTGACTGGACTAGATCTGCTTTCCATGACCCACACATATTAAGCTGTCCCATCCTCCTACAACCCCATTTTAAAATGAGGAAAATCAGGCACAAAGTGATTAGGTAATTCCAAATTTCAGGGCTGGGATTTGGACCCGACTATCCCCAACTCCACCCTCAGCCTCCACCCTGTTGGTTTATTGCACCCTCCCTTCTGAATCCAGATGTTTTCCCCTCCTCACCAGATAGTTCCTGCCATTTTATTAAATAAGTTGTTTATTATGGCAATTTTGAAATATGTCCTCCAAAAGTGCCAGATGGGGATAACGAGCTCCCAAAGCATCCCCCACCCAGCCCACCAATGACCAAACAGCAGCCGATCTCTTTTGCCTACTCTGCCACCTACTTACTACTTTTGGTATTATTTTGAAGCAAATAGCAGATATCATATCATGTAATCTGTAAATATTTGAGGTACCTTTGAAAGATAAGGACTCTGACCACTGTCACACCTAAAAAAGTCAACACTGAATCCCTATCATCAAATATCTAGTCACTCCCATATAAATGCCATAATGTTTCCATTTATCATGTATTTGAATCAGAATTCAAATAAAGTCCCCATGCTATGAGTGATTGACGTACCTGTATACATATATGTGTATAGACAGACGATAGCTGCACATGATGATGATGATTGTAGACAGATGTTTTTCATTTCCCAGTCCCTCTCCAACTCCATCTTCATGCTTTCCCTTTCAACTTATTTATTGAAGAAACTGGTTGTTCCTGCTGTACATTAATTTTCCCAAGATCTGGATGTTGTTGACTGCATCCTCTGGTATTGTTTAGCATGGCTTTCTGTCCTCTGCATTTCCTTTAAAGTGAAAGTCTAAGGTGTGATCAGATTTGGGTTTGAAGATGTTCACCAGACTCCTTCACAGATGACGCTGTGCTTCTGTGGCTGTGTGATAGGAACCTGGCTTAACTTTGACGACATATTCTCCTCCTGTAGACCCTTTCCTATCTGCTTGAGCATCTTCCTTCTAAATGGCTTCTTAGCTACTGGCATTCCTTAGCACTTGGCTACCAGATCCCTACGCAAGCCACAGTACCACCCAGGGCTGGGCATACAAAGAGGAGACAGAATACAAACTCCACCTGAAACTGCCCAATGGATGGCTGGTTTTAGGCGATGGGAGGATGGAAGGTCATCACTAAGGGAATTCTCCTCACTTCTAAAACTAAACTAAGAAAACTCTCAACAAATGAAATCAGTGTCAGCTGATATCACATTGTCCTTTGACAATGGGTTTGTCTCTAGCTGGGGATGGCCCCTGCACAGTTCCTGGGATCTGTCATTTTAGCTCTGGGCCTTTGCTCCTTGAACTTCCCATCCTCTCCACTGCTCACTTACTGCAGCTGTTCTTATTCCTCTGTATGCAGGAGTGGGGCTCTGTCTATCACTGTGCTTTCTCTCCTCAAAGCTCTCTGAGCAGGGCAGATTTTCCTGAGGTTTGGGACGTGATTAGGTTTCAAGTTGCCCTGAGGCTGGGTCCCTTGTCATCTTCTGACTCCCTAGGCCACAGGCTCACTTCCTGTCATTATAGTGCAGCTCAACTCTGGTTGTCCCTTCAGTGACAGGGACTATCTGCTTCAGATCTCACCCCAAGAGCTCAGAGGACCTGGTAAAGCTCTCAGATTTCTGCCCCTTTCTGCTTCCATTCCCACGCAGTCTCTGTGGATAGAAAGGAATCATGTGAAGGGAAAGATGCTTCTCCCCTTAGAATCACATTTTGTACCAATGGGTCCCTTGGACAGTCCAGCAAAGTCTTTGAGTTCCCTCTCAGAACAATATTCTTTTAATATAAAATAAAATATATTTAATACAAATTATAACCGGGTATGGTGGAACATACCTGGAATTCCAGCTACTTGGGAGGCTAAGGCAGGAGGATCACAAGTTTGAAGCCAGTGTCAGCAACTGAGACAGACTCTTTTTCAAAAATCAATAAATATATTAAAAGAGCTGGGGATGTATCTCAGAGGTAGAGTGCCCTGAGTTCAGTCCTCAATACCAAAATAATAAATACACTTAGGAAAAAAAAAACAATTATAGCTCCAATCTGGAAATAATCCAAAGGTCACTCAACAAGCAAATGGTTAAGCAATCAGTCCATGCCTGCTGTGGAACATCACCCAATAAGACAAAAGAACAAGTTGTTGATCTGCACAAACAAGTCGGATGGGTTGCAAGAGGACTGTGCTGGATGGGGAAAAAAAAACAATTTCAACAGTTTTGTATTTCTGAGAGTCATGAATTTCCAAAGGTAAGAGATACCATTACATGACATTATTTACATAATCCAAATTATACAAATAAAAAACAGATCTGTGGATGGCAGGGCCTAGGGAAGGGAGAAGGGGGGAATGTCTGGTTTTCAAAGGACCATGTGAGGGATCCATGTGGCCACTGTGTGTTCACAGTGGTGGTGGTCACATGAATCTACATGTGTGACCAAATTATACAGAACAAAATACACACACAAACTGGTGCATGTAAAACTTGAAACATCTGAATAAGACCCGTGGATTTGATCCATGTGGAATCCTTGGTTGTGAGGGTACACCACAGTTATGCAAGAGGTCACTGCTGAGGGAACTGGGCGAAAGTACTCTTGATTATTTCTGTATTATTTCTTACAGATCCATAACCGCATGTATCTTAAAAATTTAAACCTGAGGCTGGGGCTCAGTGGTAGAGCATTTGCTTAGCATGTGTGAGGCACCAGGTTCAATCCTCAACACCACAAATAAATGAATAAATAAATAAATAAAGGTATTGGGGTCCATCCACAATTTAAAAATTTAAAAAATGTTAAATATTTATTCTGAAATAGTTACTAACATTTTAAAACCCTCATGATATAGCAATATATGCATTATCAAGATTAACATATGAAAAATGACCTAGTGATGGATCCTACAACTGCCACAATAGTGATAGTCTTCGTCCCTTGGGAATGCTGTAACAGAATACCATAAACTGTGTATTCTGGAAATTTATTTTTTACAATTCTGGAGATTGGGAAGTTTAAAGTCAAGGCACGTGCAGATTCGGTGTCTGCTGAAGGTCCCTTCTGAGGGAAGGGAGCAAAGAGGGAACTTGCTGGGGGTCTTTCATAAGGATACTGATCCCATCCAGGAGGGCTCACCCTTGTGACCTAAACACCACCCAAGGCCTCCACCTTCAAACACCATCCCAATAGGGATTAGGTTCCAACATATGGAGGGTAGAAGGACACACACACCCAGTCCAGGGCAGTGAGGAATATGAACGATATTTCAAGATCCTTGGGGCAGGTCCTGCGGATATTACTGTGCTTTGTTGCCTATGGAGGCTAATGAAGGGAGCTAATGAAAATGAAAATGTAAATTGTTTCCCATCCAAATTCAGGGATCCCCTGAATTATACCATGGACTCCAAGTTAATTATACCATGGACCTAATTGTTTAAGTTAACAACTTTCTCTCTTGCATCACACAAACTATCAGGGCCAGAAGGCAGAAAGTAGCAGACAGGGAACCTGTGGAGGGTTAGTGCTGCAATGCCTCATCTGGGGCCAGGGTGTGTTCCTTGGGGGCTAAGGCAAGATAACCTTTTAAAACGTTCAGTCATGTTTCTCCCATATGGCCTTCCTGCCACCTAAATGGCCAGACCTTAGGGAAGATCTCCAAATTTTCTCTTGGATTTTGAGTATAGGAAATTAAGGTTCTCTTTCTAGCCCATATAAAATTAAAAAATGTTCCCAGAACTGGGGAAGAGAAAGTAAGAGGGACGCAGACCAGTGTAGACATCAGAGGGACCCTGTTCCTGCCTCCTGGCCAGAATCCTAGAGTTGGTAGGAATCAAGGGCAGAGGAAGCTGAAACATGGTGAGTCCAAGGTGAACAAGGCCACAGGTAGCCCAAGTCCATGTCCTAGACTGGCATCGAAGCAAACAAATGATATCTTCAATAAAGAGTCAGGCCTGAAGGTGTTGGTGGACTACCATGAGTATGGATGTGTGGGGCTGATGATCACCAGGGAAAGCAGGACATGAGGACTAAGTAGAGGCTCATGAGGACAGATGCCACCAAGAACCAGAGCCCACCACGATCCTAGGTCTGGGCATCAACCAGTTGCCTGGAATTGATGCAATTCTAGGAAAGGGGTAAGACTGTCAAAGTGCTGAGATTTCACTTCCCTAGTTCTGTAGAATGGGGTCCCATGATAGAAAACAACTGTTGGGGGAAAAAAGTGATTGCATTTTCTTGTCGACTTGAGTTTGAGCCCCAAAGTGCACACTAGAGGCACTTTTGGAATGCACTGGCACAGCTCCTGCAGCACGTGCTGTTGGCAGCCCTCCGGTGCCCTTTCCCTCCCGTACTCAGGACACCATGGCCGATATCCAACAGTCCTTACTCACACTGCTGTGTCTTTGGCTGTGTCTTTGTAGTGAACGATGCCTGTTGTGCCCCAGTCCACCAGTGCAGTGTGCCAGCAGTTCCAAGAACATAATGTCCCTAGCCCCTGGCTCCCAAGAACCCCCCAACCAAAGGCTAAGGTCGGTGTGTATAAAAACTCACTTTCCTTGCTCCTCTGGTGGGATAATGAGGTATGTTATGTGTGCTGTCTCCCTCAATTAATCCAAGAGGATGAAGCTTCAACTGCCCACAGAGAAAGTGGTTAGAAAATGAATCTTTTTGCTGGCTGCCTTCTCTCTCCTGCCTCGCTCCTCCACTCTCCTGTTCATGTCTCCTTCACCTGCCAAATAGAATATTAGCAGATCAGGGCATGGTGGCACATACCGGTAATCCCATCAATTTGGGAGGTTGAAGAAGGAGGACCACAAGTTCGGGGCCAGCCTCAGCAACTTAGTGAGACCATTGGCAACTTATGGAGTCTCAAAAAAAGGGGGGGGGGCTGGAGATGTAGCTCATTGGGAGAGTACCCTCAGGGTTCAATCCTCAATTCTGAAATATAAATAAGCAAATATGGAATCATATGATATTACTGATATTTGGCCTTCTTTGACTTATAAAAAATGCCAATTTCAGGAGGATGGGATAGAAAAGATAGTACAATGAATTGGACATAACTTTCCTATGTTCATGTATGAATCCATGACCAGTATAACTCCACATCACAAGAATGGGAAGTTATGCTTCATGTAGGTATAATATGTCAAAATACATTCCACGGTCATGTATAAAAAGAACAAATTTAAAGAAAAAAATGCCAATGTAATATAGCTCAACCTAAAATTTACACTCAAATCTTTATCTTAGAGCTGTTCCAGGATGACCCCCATTACAACAATTATATACATACTCTATCCAAAAACTGTCTTTCAGGTCACCACCCAGCTACACTTGGAATGAGTCTTTGGGAGGAAACTGCTGAGCCAAAGTCCCCAGGAGCCCCCGCCAAACCCTCCAACTCCACAGCACAGTGGGTGGGTCTCTGGAGAGGTGGAGATGGAGCCCAGAGAGACCACTTCAAGAGTGAGCAGCACTCCACCCAATCACATATCACAGTGGGAAGGGTGGCCACAAAAGAAGGAAATCATGAGAGATAAGGAAACGCTGTAACTGGAAAAGTGATGGAATGTTTGGAAGCAGAAACCCTGGGTGTGGACTTGAAGTCTGGAAAAGGGAACTCTGGGGGACTGCGGAAAGCCCAGGAGTATGACTGTCCTGATCCTCGTCTTCCTTCCCAGAGAACACGATCCCACAGACGTGGCATCCAGGCAGGCTCAGGAACACCTTGGCTAAATCAGAAACCCTGGCATAAACATAGCTCTTTACCTTCTCAGCCACTTGATGCCTTTGAGGCTCAGAGATCCGAGGACCACACTGTGAGATAGCAGTGGGGGAGCAGGAGGAGAAGCCAGGTCTGGTTCCAATGCAGCAGATGTTTTTGCCTGCAACCAACAGTAGGAAGTGCATTCTATTGGTCATCTGGGTGCACAAGCACACACCTGAAGATGTCTCAAAGTGATAATAACCCTAACTATCAGAATGCACTTTGATACTTTTATTCTAATCTGTTTCATATTTCTAAATGCTAGCCATGACCCTAATTTCATAACCCACTTCTGGGTGGTGACCTGAGGTTTGAAATCCTGACTATTAGTGTTACTAGAAATTAAAGGGTGTGGTGTTGCTGGGCTTTTTCCACATACCATGTGTTTGCATCAACCTCTGGGTCCTATTCAGAGTTTGGGGGATTCTTGGGCTGAGCCAAGAGAATCTGGAAAATTCCATTAAGTGAAGGCTGTTCCCATCTTCCAATACAGTGACTCAAAGCAGCCATCACTACAACTTCCCTGTTTTTTTGCCATGGCGTAGGGCGTATGAATGCACTCTCTAATCAAATTATCACTTTTTAAAACCTAAATTACTCAGTCTAACCCTGTCTTTGGGAGTAATATTGGCAAAATCACAGGTTTGATGTTATTCCCGATGCAAAATAAAATAAAAGCATGCTTGTCTGTGTTCCACCTTAGGTCATCAGACCAGCAGCCCCTAGTCCCTACCCAGTTCCTTTCATAAGGAAAGGCTCCAGTCTCTGCACAGCTCGAGCTGTCCCTGACACCTAGAAAGGCCTCACCCTTCTGTCCACTTCTCCAATGGCCATCAAACCCATCATCATAATTAACAGCACTTAAAGTCACTTAATCTTTATACCACTGCTAGGAGGTATCAGAGTCACCTCCATTTACAAATGAGGAACTGGAGCAGAGGGATCAGAGAGACTTGCGTGAAGTTCCACAACTAGTAAGCAATAGAACCATGTTTTAAACCCAAGCCATCTCATGACAGAGTCTGTGTACCTAATCACTAAGCTCACTGCCCCACAAACCTATCACCATCCTCAGCGCCTGTGTTGCCTCTTAGAGACTCCACCTGGACTTCCTGGCCATGGGATGAAGCTTCTTTTCCCAGAGCCTCACATCTTGTCTGCTGATTCATTTGAAGTTTCATCATAAGCTACTAAGGGACCTCACCTCTACCAGAAGGGGGCTTATTAAAGGGAAGTTTGCATCTTATTCCTCTATGTATCTCTGGGTCCAACAGACCATTGAGGCAGTGAAGGCCTCAGGAAGTGTCTGTGGAGTCTGTGGCCTTATTGTTTAGTGAGCACCCAGCTCTCTCTGCTAGTTACCAACTTGCAGGCAGTTTTCTAGAGAAACCTGGGAATAGACAAGGGTAAGGGGAAATGAGTCAGAGGCAACAGACTCCAAGAGTCTTAACGCAGGGTCCACAGACCCTGGTGGGCCCACACCTAGCATGTAAGAGTAATCTTCGGGCTCAGATGGGAACAAGATTACGCCCTTATCTTCTCTAACCTCTGATGGAAATTTAGCATTTCCTTCCATGGGAATGTGACCCATGACTCTTTCACCCATAAAATTCACGACAGTTTCATTTCACATTACCATCATACCAGACATCTAAAAATATTTATAATCACTTCCTGGAAACTTTATTTTTCCCAGAACCACAGCTAGATCTTGAATTTAAGACATCAATCAATAATATATATATATATATATATATATATATATATATGTCACAACTTTAAAAAATCTTTCAGTAAGACTGGAATTCTTGGCAATTTCAACAGAACTGGTAATCATAAGTATTTTATTCTACTTATTTTTAAAACATAATTCTGAGGTAGGCCCATAGGTTTTGCCAGATGGACAGGGGGAGCCATGACACACAAAAAAAGGTTGACACGCTCTATGAAGAGAGTCATGGTTTAAAGCTGGAACTTGGAGTCAGGAGAACTGAGTTTGAACCCTAGCTCTGCCATTTATAAGCCAAATTACCTGGGCCTTCGTTCCCTCACCTGTAAAATGGGCATTACTACCTACCTTCCTAGAGTAGCATCCAGCACCTGAGTAAAGGTGATTCCCAAACCGGTCCAGGACTACCTGGTGAGAGGTCAAGGCTGGGGACAGTGGAGCCCTCAAGGTGGTATAGGGTCCACCTTCCCTCTCACTTTCCTTTCTCTCCTGTGAGATGTCATTTGTCTTCTCAGTATGGATGAGCCCAGATTTCTGTAGTACGACAAAAAGGCTGGCCTTGGGCTGGGGATATGGCTCAAGTAGTAGTGCACTCACCTGGCATGCGCGGGGCGCTGGGTTCAATCCTCAGCACCACATAAAAAATAAAAAGAATAAAGATGTTGTGTCCACCAAAAACTAAAAAATATTTAAAAAATTCTCTCTCTTTAAAAAAAAAAGCTGGCCTCAGAGTGTTTGGGGATTCTCTATTCCTTTGCTGAGTCCATAATCTACACCCCATCCCCAAAATTAGCTGCCACCACCAGAGGTCTTTGAGAGATGCCACCCAAAGTATTAAGCTTTGATGTGCACTTCCACATTTGTCCACTGGGCGGGGCTGGTTCACACTCAATCCGTCTGCTGAAATAGGAGCAAGGAACTTCTCAGAGCTGGACCATTCCATCCCACCATCCTCTCTTACCCCTCTCACCTCCCTCTCCTTCCCCACTACCATCCCAGATTGAGTCTTACATACAGAAAAGCACTGCCTCTGTACCCCTTTACAGTCACCTACTGTCCTAACCACCCTAATAATAGTGGTAATTTCCCTGATTGCCAGCATATAATAGGTCGCTTCTAAAAATGTAGTCAAGGAATACAGACATCCTGCCATTCAACTTTGCAATGATGAGACAGAGTACCCACAAGACCATTCTGGTTTTCACCTTTAGTACAGTATTAACAAATTACACAAAATATTCAGAACTTCATTTGTGTTAGATTATTTTACCCAACTAGGTACTAACATAAGTTCTGACCATGGTTAAAGTGGGCTGGACTAAGCTACAATGCTTGGCAAGTTAAATGTATTAAATCATTTTCAATTTAACATTATTTTCAACTTGTAATGGGTTTATCAGGGATCTTTGTTGAGGAACAGCTCTATATTCTTTTGTGTTTGGTTTCTTCAGATCAACATCATGAGACATGAAGTTGTAATTCATTCTCATTATTCTATAAGTTCCATTAGGTAAATAGGCTTTTTTTCTTCTTTTATCCACTCATTCACTCACTCAACATTTGAGTAGTTTCCAGGTTACGGTTTGCTTCGAGGCTGCTCTGTGGAGGGAAGTTATCACCCCCCTGACCCCAAACTGCTTCAGAGCTCCAGACTGGTGATGCTACACACTCATAGGAGGGTTCAAAAGGCAGGCCCACCCTCAAGTGGGGCAGTTTGGCTTGGGCCAAAGAAGGGGCAAGTGGCTTTGGTGTATATGGTGGTCAGGCAGAGGGCAGGAGGATCCAGGCTGGAGTTTGTGTAGGTCGAACTTCCCACCTGTGCCAAGGAAGGGAACCGTGTGCTTTCCTATGGGCATATCCAGGTGTAGGCAAAAGAGAAAGCAGAGTGATGGGGATTGAAAGTTGTCATGGAAGAACGTCCAAACTGGAGTCTTTATTAGATACTCTAAGTTATTATGTACTCTTTATTATGGGTTATTATGAGTAGTAATGCTGTAAACATTCTTGTATAAGCTTTTTCTGTTGTGTATATTTCTAGGAATGCAATTTCTGGGTTTGACTTTGGTAAATACTGAAGAACCATTTTTCAAAATAATTGTACCCAATCACATTCCCTCCAACATGATGGACGTACTACAATTTGCTTATCTATTCTGTAGCTGAGGGACATATATTTACAATTTATGTTTACAAATTATGTTTACATAAACATTCATGTGCAGATTTTGCAGGGGGGGTCCATGGGTTTTCGTTTCAATTGAGTAAATGCATAGGAATTGAATAGCTGTTGTAATATGTTTAACTGTGTAAGAAACCAGCCAAACTATTTTCCACAGGGGGGCTCCACCTTCTCACATTTCTACCAGCAAAATATCAGTTCTATTGCTTCACACCCTCCTAAGTACTTGATATCATCAGTCTTTTTACTTTTAGCCACTCTAAGGTGAAGCAGTATCTCTTGTGGTTTTCATTTGCATTTCCTTGCAAACTTCTGGTGTTGATCTTATTTGCTTGCCACCCATATATCTTCTTTGATAGTGTATTTTTTCAAATATATTGCCCCCTTTTTTGGTACAAAACCAGGTTGTTTTCTTGGTATTACATTTTCAGATATATGATTTGCAAGTGTTTCCTCTTAGTCTGTGATGTGTTTTAACACTTTTTTTTTTTTTTTTTTTTTTTGGTGCTGGGGATCAAACCCAAGGCCTTGTGCGTGCAAGGCAAGCACTCTACCAACTGAGCTATATCACAACCCTTAACAATGTCTTTTGAAGATTAGAAGTTGTTGATTTTGGTGAAGTCCAAATGGTTTATTTTTTGTTGACGGACTGTGCCTTTGGTGCCTTAGCTGAGAAATATTTGTTTACCTTAATGTCATAAAAGATTTTTTTCTGTTTTCTGCTAGAAATTTCATAATTTTAGTTTTTATAGTTAGGCCTAAGATTCATGAGCCTATAATGGAAAACTTTGGAAAGTTCTTTTTTAAAAAAATATGTTTTAGTTGTAGGTGAACATAATAACCTTTATTTTATTTTTATGTGGTGCCAAGGATTGAACCCAATGCCTCATACATGCTGGGTGAGCACTCTACCACTAAACTACAACCCCAGCCCCTGGAAGGTTCTTTGAAAGGGGGTTCTGCTGAGAGCCACAGCCGAGTCTGTATGGCCCCTGGCATTTTGCCAACAGTATTGATTGACAGGCGAGGCATTACTATCCGCCTCTGCTGCAACTTTTGAGTTCTCGCACTATTTTGGAGTTCTCGTGGGGATTTCCGGGGATTCCCCGAGAGTTCCCATTGGTTGGGGAAGTGCAGGAGGAGGGATTTCCAGGAGAGATATTTCCGGTTGGGGGTTCCTGGACAAGCCGCCTGGCGTTCGGGAGGATTCCCCGGGAGCTGTGTGAAGTGTTTTCCTGCAGTTCAAAAATAAAGTTTGTTCCTGCTGCAGTGGCTCATGATTTGTGCCCAGCCAGACTGCGGCATTTGGTGGCCCGTATGGGGAACATCTGAAGCTTCGGGGTAAGTGAAATTGCTTGCCCCGAAGGGAAGGCGAGAGAATGGGTGACCATTTTAAAAAACAATGTGTTCTTGTTTTGATTTGTTTTGTGTTTGTTTCAAGCTGCCTATCCCTAGAATTTTCTCAGGCAGATTGGGAAAAATGGTTGGCTCAAGGTTTGAAGTTGTTCGCCCCTGAGGAAGAGATAGAAATAGACCACAAATGCACATATCAAGAAAATAGGAACACTCCTGCAAGGTAGGCGGGCCTGTGACCCACCGGCAGAAGAGGAGCAGCGGCCTGCTGAGAGGCTGAGCCGCCCCCTCCCCCTGTGCCGGCAAAGTAGAGGGAACTGTGACCATGCACGGAGCAGGCCCAGCGGCCTGCTGAGGGGCAGAGCCGCCCCACACCCCCCGCGCCTGCCAGGTAGGGGAACTGTGACCACCGACAGAAAAGGCCCAGTGGCCCGCGGCGGGACAGAGCTTCCAATCACTCCTGCAAGGTAGGCGGGCCTGCGACCCACCAGCAGAAGAGGAGCAGCGACCTGCTGAGAGGCAGAGCCGCCCCCTCCCCCCAGCGCCTGCAAGGTAGACGGAACTGTGACCACCATCAGAACAGGCCAGACCTGCAACCAAGAGACAGAACAGGCCCAGTGGCCTGAGGAAGGGTAGAGCCGTCCCCCCCCCGCGCCTGCAAGGTAGGCGCACCTGCGACCCATTGGCAGTACAGCCCCAGAGGCCTGCAGAGGGGCAGTGCCGCTGCCTGCGCCTGCAAAGTAGACAGAACTGTGACCACCGACAGAACAAGCCTAGCGGCCCGCAGAGGGACAGAGCCGCCGCCCGCGCCTGCGAGGGAGACTTTGCAACTATACAAGACCAATATAAATATATAGGGGGAAAATTCAATAGCACAACAGTTTCACCAAGTAGAAAGGAACGCGAACAGTATGAAGAGACAAGGAAAGAAAGGACCACAAGCATTGCAGGTCAACTCAACGTTAGAAGAGGTAATAGCTGCAGCAGATGGAATGTCAGATAAAGAATTCAGGATATACATGCTTCAGATGATCTGGAGTCTCAAGGAAGACATCAGACAGCAAAATCAGACAATGAAAGATCACTTCAACAATGAATTACATAAACAAATCCAAGAAGCAAAAGATCAACTATACAGGGAAATAGAGGTTATAAAAAACAAACAAACAGAAATCCTAGAAATGCAGGAAGCAATAAGCCAACTTAAAAACTCAATTGAGAATACTACCAGCAGAGTAGAACACTTAGAAGACAGAACATCAGACAATGAAGATAAAGTATTTCAACTTGAAAAGAACATAGACAGCTCAGCAAGACTGTTAAGAAACCATGAGCAGAACATCCAAGAAATATGGGATAACATCAAGAGACCAAATTTAAGAGTCATTGGGATACAGGAAGGGACAGAGTTTCAAACCAAAGGAATGAGCAATCTATTCAATGAAATAATACGAGAAAACTTCCCAGACTTGAAGAATGAGACAGAACCCCAAATCCTAGAAGCCTACAGGACGCCAAATGTGCAAAATCATAAGAGACCCACACCTAGACACATTATAATGAAGATGCCCAACATACAGAATAAGGAGAGAATTTTAAAAGCTACAAGAGAAAGGAAGCAGATCACATTTAGGGGTAAGCCAATCAGGATAACAGCTGATCTTTCAACACAGACTCTGAAAGCTAGAAGATCCTGGAATAACATATTTCAAACACTGAAAGAAAATGGGTTCCAACCAAGAATTGTGTTTCCAGCGAAATTAAGCTTCAGGATGGAAGATGAAATTAAAACCTTCCACGATAAACAAAAGTTAAAAGAATTTGCAGCTAGAAAACCATCTCTTCAAAACATCCTTGGCAAAACATTACAGGAAGAGGAAATGGAAAATAACAATGGAAACCAACAGTGGGAGGTAGGACACTAAAGGGGGGAAAATAATCAAAGAGGAAAACAAACCATGTTTAGTAACATAAATAAACAAATATGGCTGGAAGAACAACCTATATCTCAATAATAACCCTAAATGTTAATGGCTTAAACTCACCAATCAAGAGACACAGGCTAGTAGAATGGATCACAAAACAAGACCCAACAATATGCTGCCTACAGGAGACGCATTTGATAGGAAAAGACATACATAGGCTGAAGGTGAAAGGTTGGGAAAAATCATATCACTCATATGGACTTCGGAAACAAGCAGGAGTATCCATACTCATATCAAATAAAATAGATTTCAAGCCAAAGTTAATCAAAAGGGATAAAGAGGGACACTACATACTGCTCAAGGGAACCATACACCAACAAGACATAACAATCATAAATATATATGCCCCAAACAATGGTGCAGCTATGTTCATCAAACAAACTCTTCTCAAGTTCAAGAGTCTAATAGACCACCATACAATAATCATGGGAGACTTCAACACACCTCTATCACCACTGGACAGATCTTCCAAACAAAAGTTGAATAAGGAAACTATAGAACTCAATAACACAATTAATAACCTAGACTTAATTGACATATAGAGAATATACCACCCAACATCAAGCAGTTACACTTTTTTCTCAGCAGCACATGGATCCTTCTCAAAAATAGATCATATATTATGTCACAGGGAAACTCTTAGACAATATAAAGGAGTAGAGATAATATCATGCATCCTATCTGATCATAATGGAATGGAACTGAAAATCAATGATAAAAGAAGGAAGGGAAAAGAATACATCACTTGGAGAATGAACAATAGGTTACTGAACGATCAATGGGTTATAGAAGACATCAAGGAAGAAATTAAAAAATTCTTAGAGATTAATGAAAACACAGACACAACATATCGGAATCTATGGGACACATTGAAAGCAGTTCTAAGAGGAAAATTCATTGCTTGGAGTTCATTCCTTAAAAAAAGAAAAAACCAACAAATAAATGATCTCATACTTCATCTCAAAATCCTAGAAAAAGAAGAGCAAAACAACAGCAAAAGAAGTAGAAGGCAAGAAATAATTAAAATCAGAGCTGAAATTAATGAAATCGAAACAAAAGAAACAACTGAAAAAATTGACAAAACTAAAAGTTGGTTCTTTGAAAAAATAAACAAAATCGACAGACCCTTAGCCATGCTAGCGAAGAGAAGAAGAGAGAGAACTCAAATTACTAACATACGGGATGAAAGAGGCAATATCACAACAGACACTTCAGAAATACAGAAGATAATCAAAAATTATTTTGAATCCTTATACTCCAATAAATTAGAAGATAGTGAAGGCATCGATAAATTTCTTAAGTCATATGATCTGCCCAGATTGAGTCAGGAGGATATAGACAACCTAAACAGACCAATATCAATTGAGGAAATAGAAGAAACCATCAAAAGACTACCAACTAAGAAAAGCCCAGGACCGCATGGGTATACAGCAGAATTTTACAAAACCTTTAAAGAGGAACTAATACCAATACTTTTCAAGCTACTTCGGGAAATAGAAAAAGAGGGAGAACTTCCAAATTCATTCTACGAGGCCAACATCACCCTGATACCTAAACCAGACAAAGACACTTCAAAGAAAGAAAACTACAGACCAATATCTCTAATGAACCTAGATGCAAAAATCCTCAATAAAATTCTGGCCACTCGGATACAAAAACTTATCAAAAAAATTGTGCACCATGATCAAGTAGGATTCATCCCTGGGATGCAAGGCTGGTTCAATATACGGAAATCAATAAATGTTATTCACCACATCAATAGACTTAAAAATAAGAATCATATGATCATCTCGATAGATGCGGAAAAAGCATTCGACAAAGTACAGCATCCCTTTATGTTCAAAACTCTAGAAAAACTAGGGATAACAGGAACATACCTCAATATTGTAAAAGCAATCTATGCTAAGCCTCAGGCTAGCATCATTCTGAATGGAGAAAAATTGAAGGCATTCCCTCTAAAATCTGGAACAAGACAGGGATGCCCTCTCTCACCACTTCTGTTCAACATAGTTCTCGAAACACTGGCCAGAGCAATTAGACAGACGAAAGAAATTAAAGGCATCAAAATAGGAAAAGAAGAACTTAAATTATCACTATTTGCAGATGACATGATTCTATACCTAGCAGACCCAAAAGGGTCTACAAAGAAACTATTAGAGCTAATAAATGAATTCAGCAAAGTGGCAGGATATAAAATCAACACGCATAAATCAAAGGCATTCCTGTATATCAGCGACAAAGCCTCTGAAACGGAAATGAGGACAACCACTCCATTCACAATATCTTCAAAAAAAATAAAATACTTGGGAATCAACCTAACAAAAGAGGTGAAAGACTTATACAATGAAAACTACAGAACCCTAAAGAGAGAAATAGAAGAAGATCTTAGAAGATGGAAAAATATACCCTGTTCATGGATAGGCAGAACTAACATCATCAAAATGGCGATATTACCAAAAGTTCTCTATAGGTTTAATGCGATGCCAATCAAAATCCCAACAACATTTCTTGTAGAAATAGAGAAAGCAATCATGAAATTCATATGGAAAAACAAAAGACCCAGAATAGCAAAAACAATGCTAAGCAGGAAGTGTGAATCAGGTGGTATAGCGATACCAGACTTCAAACTATACTACAGAGCAATAGTAACAAAAACAGCATGGTACTGGTACCAAAACAGGCGGGTGGACCAATGGTACAGAATAGAGGACACAGAAACCAATCCACAAAACTACAACTACCTTATATTTGATAAAGGGGCTAAAAGCATGCAATGGAGGAAGGATAGCATCTTCAACAAATGGTGCTGGGAAAACTGGAAATCCATATGCAACAAAATGAAACTGAATCCCTTTCTCTCGCCATGCACAAAAGTGAATTCAAAATGGATCAAGGAGCTTGATATCAAATCAGAGACACGCCGTCTGATAGAAGAAAAAGTTGGCTACGATCTACATACTGTGGGGTCGGGCTCCAAATTCCTCAATAGGACACCCATAGCACAAAAGTTAATAACTAGAATCAACAAATGGGACTTACTCAAACTAAAATGTTTTTTCTCAGCAAAAGATACAATAAGAGAGGTAAATAGAGAGCCTACATCCTGGGAACAAATCTTTACTCCTCACACTTCAGATAGAGCCCTAATATCCAGAGTATACAAAGAACTCAAAAAATTAGACAATAAGAGAACAAACAACCCAATCAACAAATGGGCCAAGGACCTGAACAGACACTTCTCAGAGGAGGACATACAATCAATCAACAAGTACATGAAAAAATGCTCACCATCTCTAGCAGTCAGAGAAATGCAAATCAAAACCACCCTAAGATACCATCTCACTCCAGTTAGATTGGCAGCCATTCTGAAGTCAAACAACAACAAGTGCTGGCGAGGATGTGGGGAAAAGGGTACACTTGTACATTGCTGGTGGGACTGCAAATTGGTGCAGCCAATTTGGAAAGCAGTATGGAGATTTCTTGGAAAGCTGGGAATGGAGCCACCATTTGACCCAGCTATTCCCCTTCTCAGTCTATTCCCTAAAGACCTAAAAAGAGCATGCTACAGGGACACTGCTACATCGATGTTCATAGCAGCACAATTCACAATAGCTAGACTGTGGAACCAACCTAGATGCCCTTCAATGGATGAATGGATAAAAAAAATGTGGCATTTATACACAATGGAGTATTAGTCTGCATTAAAAAATGACAAAATCATAGAATTTACAGGGAAATGGATGGCATTAGAGCAGATTATGCTAAGTGAAGCTAGCCAATCCCTAAAAAACAAATGCCAAATGTCTTGTTTGATATAAGGAGAGTAACTAAGAACAGAGTAGGGTCGAAGAGCATGAGAAGAAGATTAACATTAAACAGGGATGAGAGGTGGGAGGGAAAGGGAGAGAGAAGGGAAAATGCATGGAAATGGAAGGAGACCCTCAGAGTTATACAAAAGTACATACAAGAGGAAGTGAGGGGAAGGGGAAAAATAATATAAGGGGGACAAACGAATGTCAGTAGAGGGAGCAGAGAGAGAAGAGGGGAGGGGAGGGGAGGGGGGATAGTAGAGGATAGGAAAGGCAGCAGAATACAACAGACACTAGTATGGCAATATGTAAATCAATGGATGTGTAACTGATGTGATTCTGCAATCTGTATATGGGGTAAAAATGGGAGCTCATAACCCACTTGAATCAAATTGTGAAATATGATATATCAAGAACTATGTAATGTTTTGAACAGCCAACAATAAAAAATTTAAAAAAAAAAAAAAAAGAAAATAGGAAAATTGATACAACGATTTTTTGTTCCGTTTTTGTTTCATTCTGTTTTGGTTTTGTTTTGTGTTATCTTATTGGGTTGCGTTATCTTTATAACAGATTAGAAATTAGTAAAAAACAAACTGAAAGAGTGTTAAGTAAATTGTTAGAGGTTCAGACCATGGAGAAAGACATTTTAGATCAAGCAAAAGAGAAGGTCTCTCAAGCTAGTCAGACAGAGGAAGAAAATTTAAAGGAAGAAAGCTTAGAGGAGAAACAGCTATTAGGGAAAAAGCTACAACAGGAGGCTGCTACTAACACCGTTCTATCACCAGAGGGCGTAATTCAACCAACAGCTCCCCCTATGGAGATAGCTGAGTGGCCCTCAAACCCCGTAGTTGATAGATGGGATCCTGAGACAGGACCTCAAAGATTAGCATGCCCTATACTTGAGCAGGCAGGAGGGCAGCGAATTCACCGTGCTTTAGATTTCAAAACAGTGAAGCAGTTAAAGGAGGCTGTAACAACCTATGGTCCTCAAGCACTGTTCACTGTAAGCATGGTCGAATCCATTACCAACTTGGACATGACGCCAGCAGATTGGGCTAGTATGTGTAAATCTGTGCTAAATGGAGGACAATATTTGTTATGGAAGGTTGCCAATGAGGAATTTTGCAGGGAGACAGCTAGGCGAGATGCAGCAGCTGGTTATCCTCAAAGAAATCTAGATATGTTGTTAGGAAAAGGACCTTATGAGGGTCAACGGCAACAAATTGAATATGATCCTGGCGTATACGCACAAATTGCTGTAGATGCGGTTAGGGCATGGAAAACTTTACAGGGGCATGGAGATTTACAAGGTCAATTATCTAAGGTAATACAAGGAACTAATGAACCGTACCCTGAATTTGTAGATAGGCTTATTCAAGCAGCTTCCAGAATTTTTGGGGATACAGAACAGGCAATGCCATTTATAAAACAACTGGCTTATGACCAAGCAAATTGTTGCTGCAGAGAGGTCATTAGACCATGGAGACATGAAGATTTAAACACATATATTAAATTATGTAGAGACATTAATGAACAAGGGCAAGTCTTAGCAGAAGTACAACAGGCTTTAGATGCCAGGCCAAAAACATGCTATAATTGTGATCAAACAGGACATTTTAAAAGGAGTTGCCCCATAGGAGGAGGGTTTAACAAAGCTAGGTATCAAAGGAATAGAATACCGGGTATTTGCCCACGATGCCATAGAGGGAAACATTGGGCTAATGAATGCCGTTCTCAAACCACCATAGAGGGTATTCCATTATCAAAAAACAGACAAGGACCAAGTGTTTACCCACGATATCGTGGAGAAAGGCATCGGGCTCCATTGTCAAAAAACGGACAGGGGGGCCCAATGCTCCGGGGCCCACGACCACAAATGTACGGGTCACTGGAGGAACCCAGAAACACCATGGAGGAACCCAGCAACACCATCAGGGTAGTGCCCAGGACACATTATCTATCAGATCTCTCATCAGACGAACCAGAGGGAGCGCAGGGTTGGACATCTGCGCCTCCGCCAGAGCAGTACTAACTCCAGAGATGGGAGTTCAAATCATTCCCACAGGAGTAAAAGGACCTCTTCCCCAAGGAACAGCAGGCTTATTGTTAGGACGCAGTTCTTCTATGCTAAAAGGACTTATGATAAGTCCTGGGGTAATTGATCCCGATTATGAAGGTGAAATAAAAATTATAGCTAGTTCTCCAAAGGGTATATCAGTAATTTCACCAGGAGATAGAATAGCACAGTTATTAATAATACCCAGCCTACATGATAAATTTTCCAGTAGTACTATAGAAAGAGGTTCCAGGGGATTAGGCTCCACAGGTGTAGATTGGGCTATGCTGTCTTTAAATTTAGATTCTCGCCCCATGCTAAAACTAAATATTCAAGGACATGAATTTAATGGGCTACTGGATACAGGTGCAGACCTTAGCATCATCTCTCGTCAAGAATGGCCAAAACATTGGCCATTACAACAAGCCACTCAAACGCTTCGAGGCCTAGGAGTGGCAACTAATCCCCATAGAAGTGCAATGGTATTAGATTGGAAGGATCCTGAAGGATGTGAAGGAACTATACAGCCATATGTATTGGATCATCTTCCTATAAATTTATGGGGACGAGATGTCCTAGATCAATTAGGTTTGACATTAACAAATAACATCAATCCAAATGCGCCCACTATTAGGGCTAGACAAGGTTTCAGGAAAGAAAAAAGATTAGGAGAACAAGGCATAGCAGCACCAATTCAAATAGATCAAGGAATAAATAGACATGGACTGGGTTTTCAGAAGGGGTCACTGAGGCAATAAAAATTACTTGGAAATCAGAAAGACCAGTATGGGTTCCTCAGTGGCCCCTGACTAAAGAAAAGATACAAGCAGCCCATGACCTGGTCAAACAACAATTAGCGGAGGGACATATACAACCTTCCGTATCTCCTTACAATACTCCCATTTTTGTCATTAAAAAGAAATCTGGTAAATGGAGATTATTGCAAGATTTAAGAGCCATTAATAATGAGATGGTTATTATGGGACCTGCTCAATCGGGGATTCCTCAATTGTCTGCTTTGCCAAAAACCTGGTACGTTTTAGCTATAGATATTAAATATTGTTTTTTTTCAATTCCAATTCATCCTGAGGATAGTCCACATTTTGCATTTACTATCCCTGCACTGAATCATGAAGGTCCTGATCAGAGATATGAATGGAAAGTACTCACTCAAGGGATGGCTAACAGCCCAACTATGTGTCAAATTTATGTTAACAAAGCAATCCAGCCACTTAGAAATCAAAATCCTAAACTACAAATATTTCACTATATGGATGATGTATTGTTAGCACACAAAGATAAAAACACATTGCTAGAATGTTATGCCACACTTACAAATTTATTAAAAAATTATAATCTAGAGATAGCAATAGATAAAGTACAATTAAATTTTCCAATTAATTATTTAGGAGTTCTATTATGTTCAACGATGGTCCGTCCACCAAAAATTCAAATACGAGTAGATCAACTCAAATCACTTAACGACTTTCAAAAGTTATTAGGAGACATAAATTGGATAAGGCCTTATCTAGGCATACCAACAGGAGAGTTGGGACCTTTATTTGATATCCTAAAAGGTCCATCAGATTCAAATTCACCCAGCATGTTAACGCCTGAAGCAAGAAAGGCATTAAAAATTATTGAAACATATATGGAAAATATGCATTTGGATAGAATTGATATAACTTTGCCTTTATTACTTATTGTAATACCAACAAAAAATATTCCTACAGGAGTATTTTGGCAAGAAGGTCCATTATTGTGGATACATTTATCTTATTCTCCTAACACTATTCTTACTAGGTATTCTGAGGCTGTAGGACAATTAATACTCAAAGGAATAAAAGCAGCAAAGGGAGTGTTTGGAATTTCTCCCAATAAAATTATTACTCCATATACTATGGATCAAATTGATGAGTTAGCTAATGAGTTAAATACTTGGGCAATAATCATGTGTAAATCTAATGTTTCATTTGATAACCACTTACCATCTAATCCTTTGTTGTCTTTTTGGTCTTTGCATCCTGTAGTTTTTCCAAAAATGACAAGAAAAACCCCTATCATGAATGCTCCAAATGTATTCACTGATGGGTCAAATAATGGTACAGCAGCAGTAGTTACCCCTGATCAAACTTTTACATTTTTAGTACCCAAACAATCAGCTCAAAAGGTAGAGCTTAATGCAGTTTTACAAGCTTTTGTGATGTTTAAAGATTCTGTATTTAATTTATTTTCTGATAGTCAGTATATAGTTAATGCTATAGTATCCCTTGAAGATGCTGGCAGGATTTCCCCTTCCTCTACTGTTTTCTCTTTGTTTTCTGCTATACAAAGTCTAATCTGGGACAGAAAAGATCCATTCTTTATAGGACATATCAGAGCACATACAGGATTGCCTGGAGCCCTTAGTTTGGGCAACGATTTAGCAGATAAAACTACACATGACATACATATTTTCTCTACACTAGAAGAAGCTACACATTTTCATAAAAGGTTCCATGTCAATGCTAATACTTTACAAAAGCGTTTTAAAGTAACTAAGGAACAAGCTAGACAAATAATAAAACAATGTCAAAATTGTGTGACCTTTTTACCACAAGTTAATCTTGGAGTCAATCCTAGAGGACTGATACCTAACAATATTTGGCAGATGGACGTCACACACTTGCCACAATTTGGAAAATTAAAATATTTGCATGTTACAGTTGATACTTCTTCCGGATTTTTGATGGGCTCCCTTCATTCCGGAGAAAAAACTAAAGATGTTATAGCTCATTGCTTACAAAATTTTGCCACTGTGGGCGTTCCAAAACAGTTAAAAACAGATAATGGTCCTGGTTATACTTCTACCTCTTTTAAACAATTTTGCTCATCATTTGGCATTACTCATATAACAGGAATCCCAAACAATCCTCAGGGACAAGGCATAGTTGAAAGAGCTCATCAAACTATTAAAATGTACTTACTAAAGCAAAAAGAGGGAATTGGAAAGGGGTATATATCACCCAAAGATAAACTTAAAATAACCCTTTGTACTCTAAACTTTTTAAATTTGGATTCATCAGGGCTTAGTGCTGTGGAAAGGCATACGTGTCCAAAAAATGTACATAAGCCTAAGGTACTTTGGAAGGATATTCTAACAGGACAATGGAAAGGTCCTGACCCAGTGATTGTCTGGAGTCGGGGTTCTGTTTGTGTTTTTCCACAGGGAGAACAGCAGCCGATTTGGATTCCAGAGAGATTAACTAAAACAATTTCTACAGACCAAAAGGAAGATGATTTGACTCAAATCCATAACAGCTGATATCCAGAACTCCAGTTTGGCTATTCTTACATCTGCGACAGTGATTAACCAGGATGCTTTTTTCAATATTTATTTTATTATTTGCCTTTTCCCACATCATAAAGTTCTATTTTATTTTTGAGCTCATACAGACCTAGGTTAATGTTTTTCTGATCAGTTTTATTTTTTGACTGTGGAGTTTTTAAGCATTGCAATGGATATTTCACCTAGGTAAAGCTACAAGGCCTTTACTATTGTCTTATGTGTTGTATGTTATGTGTGCACACTTCTGTTTTTTGTTGTATGTCTGTATGTGCGTATGTCCATATATCATATATGAGGAGTGCTCATGAATAAATGGACCCGAATTTTTTTATTCACGTGATTTTAATGGTTTAATTTAGATTGGGTAAACAGCTGTTGAAAATTGTTTTAATATGTGAACAAATAAGGAGGTTAACAGATCTGTTTGTTTACTTTCACCTTTCCTTCTCATTATATTTAATAATTCTGTTCAGGATAATGTAAATTGTTCAAAAAATTGTTTTCTTAGTGCCTGTTGGAATGTTACATAATTTTTTTCTTAGCATCATTGCCAGAATTCCTATCTTCATCCCAGTGCCGGTGAAGACAAACATAAAACCAAACTACAGCTTCTTCGATAGTTATCACAACAAACTGTATAAACTGATGCATCAATGAATAATAACTCAACAAGTAATGCTCAATCAAGGAGTCGATTTACTTTGGGAGGAAATGGACATATTGACAGATTCCTCTGCTTTGAACTGCTTGCAGAACTTGCCTGGACTATGTATCACTTGTATGCATTGTGAACTATCTGTTGGTGCAGCGAATTGTGGTAGTGCTGGAGTATTTTTGCTGATGGTGTCACTGGTGGTACAATTTTTCAAAGGAGCCCTCAATTGGCTTAGTGTCATGGCATTTTGCATCCTCCTCCCTTCTACTAGTGATGGTCTAAAATTTGGGGGCCAACAGAGGTGAGGCAAAGAACCTCACCCCCCCACTGGCACCAAGGCCAAATTTGGGGGCCAACAGAGGTGAAGCAAAGAACCTCACCCCCCCACTGGTGCAAAGGCCTATCCACAAGTATGGCTGTATGCTGGACCGGTAGTCAGTGACGGGTATGATCCAATTGCAGTGGTACCAACCTAAGACAGGAGGCTGACGCCTAGAGGTCAGTTCATCCGATGACGGGTAAGGACCATATGTTGAATTGGACTGCCTAATAGGCACGGTCCCTAAGCCACATTGCTTGTTGTTTAATTAAACAAAAAGGGGGTTCTGCTGAGAGCCACAGCCGAGTCTGTATGGCCCCTGGCATTTGATTGACAGGCGAGGCATTACTATCCGCCTCTGCTGCAACTTTTGAGTTCTCGCACTATTTTGGAGTTCTCGTGGGGATTTCCGGGGATTCCCCGAGAGTTCCCATTGGTTGGGGAAGTGCAGGAGGAGGGATTTCTGGGAGAGATATTTCCGGCTGGGGGTTCCTGGACAAGCCACCTGGCGTTCGGGAGGATTCCCCGGGAGCTGTGTGAAGTGTTTTCCTGCAGTTCAAAAATAGTTTGTTCCTGCTTCAGTGGCTCGTGATTTGTGCCCAGCCAGACTGCGGCAGGGTTCTGATAAAATACATTTTTTAAAAGGTTATGGTTTATGCCCAGCAAAACACTGAAGGTTTATAAGAATGGTCATAGTTTCTGTACAGAAAGTCAAATGTTAAAGGTTTCTGTCCATTCAGACTTGAACTTTTGGAATAAACGACCAATATGAGTGCCCTCCTCTTTGTTTCCTACCATTTACAGATGTTCTGCTACAGTGTATATTTAGTAGGCTATAAACATGTCCTTTGACATTACAAAGAATTCTAGCCTTTCAAAAAGTTAAGAGGTGGGAAGGAGATTTGTTTAATAACATGACAAGCAAACCCTAAGCAGCATAACAGGTACATTAGGAATGCACCTTGCAACCTAGATAATTAATTTGTAACTAATAACTTTTAATGAGTGCCCACCTATGTCTAGGATCTCCTGACCAACTAAAGGAGTGTTCCTCTCTTGTGGAACAAAGATCCTGGGATAACCCTGTAATTTTATGGGTATCCTTTTCTATCTACCTTGAGCCACAATTATGAGTTCATAAGCCATTTTATTTTTCCTTTACAGAGGCAAGAGACAATTCCTTAGTTTGTCAACCCACAATGGCATCCCTAAGTCCACAGACCTTGTTCAAGAATCCCCACAAATTTTAAAATGAGCCTCTCAAGTTCACAATCTCAATTCCCAGGACCAGAGGTAGAAAAAACTCATAAATCCATGATTTTCTTACTATTTTTAGAGGGATCTTTATATATCCTGAATACAAATATCCTTTATTAGTCAAAGAATTCCATTAACCAAAACAGTCTATTCTATTGCCTCAGATCCAAGTCTGAGGCACTTCAGGGATGGGAGAAATGTTTATGGGGTTTTACACATTGTGTCCCAAGAGTGATACATGCAAGAATCAGAATTTTAGGGAAGATGCTAAAACCTGTTGCACACCAACTACTGGGTTACCACTGCAAGACATTTGAAAGAAAGACATGGTGGGAAGCAGTGGCAAAGAAGGACCTTCTTTGTGGGCACAGTAAACTACAGAGGTAAGCAAGGTAAGGACATAAGAACACTATGGTGGGTATGAGCCCAGTGGTCTCCCATTTCACACACAAGTCCTCAGGCTGTGCCTCTGGAATATTACTGCAGTCCTGTGAAACAACCTTGCAGCTGTCTTTCAGTTCATCTTTTTTTTTTGTACCAGGGATTGAACTCAGGGCATCTCGACCACTGAGCCACATCCCCAGCCGCTTTTCAGTTTTTACTTAGAGAAAAGTTCTAAGTTGCTTAGCACTTAGCATTGCTGAGGCTGACTTTGAACTCACAACTCTCCTCTCAGCCTCTCAGTTCATCTTGAATCCCACACAGTAGCCCCCTTTCCTTTCTACGCTAAGCTGCCACAAGGCTTTGGTGGTCTCTGAATTGTACCCAGGCTCACTTTGTTCTGTTTGTGGCTTGTTTGGTCAAGAGAATGTCATAGGGCTCTTTCCGCCTGAGCTTTCTTGAAATTCCTTTCATAGATCTTGTATCCCGCTAGAATAGCATGCTGTATGGATTCCAGGTGCCCTGGCCAGCAGAGGAACCCAGGACCTAAATGAGCACTTGATAGTAAGAAAGGGACACAAAAAAGAAACCCCTTGGGGTGGAATGAAACTACTGAAACACCAGCTAGATGACTAGGTTGACAGGGCCTGAGACCTGGAACCTGGTGGATTGTGGAGTTGCAGCTCAAGTTCACCTTAATCCTTGGAAGGGCTTCAGGCCACTGCAAGCCTGTTTATTGCAAAGTTTGTTTTTTTTAATGCTGCAGACTTGCTCTATCTCACTGCAACTTTGAAGTTTTTAAGTGGTATACTGTTTGTGATTTATATGCACGTTGAGAAAATTTGCCCCACAAAATGTGAATATTAGTCTGTTTAGATTGGAGGATCTTTTCTGAACTTCTGGGTAAATTCTTCTGACTGCAGTAGCATACAGGGTCCAGTAGGGGTCTCCTAAGACTTCCTGGAGAATAAATCATGCCTACTCAGATCCAGCAGATGGCTCCCAACACTCCAATGCTCTTACAGGGTGTTTCCCTTACTCCTAGTGACACAAGAAAGGGCGTGTATGTGTTCAGCGAACCCAGGTGCACACCAAACATTTCTTATTGGATGAATTTTGTCCTTTAATAAAATGCTCAGACTTAGATGGGCAGGGGGCAGGACCTCAATGTAGGCTATATTAGATGAAAGGGACATACAGGTGTCCAGCCAGCCTTTTCTATGCAGGCCTCTGCTATCATTCTCAACATAGAAAGTGACAAGGGGTTGAGGATCAGAACAGTGTGCTTGTGGATGTGTCTCCCAGGTGGACTGCTTTATCTCAAGCATTTATCTGCATGTACTTCAACAGCTTTAATTTAAAACTTTCCTGGTACTAATTCATACTAATAAACCCAATACACTAAGCTTATAAATAAAAGTAACATAGATGTTCCAATAGTAAGAATAATTTAGTAAGATTTCACCTTAAAATAAAAACATCTAAATTCTTCAAACTTTCCAAATTGGATTGACAGAGTCATCATTCTCCCCAACTAAATTTGTCCTTCTTTAACAAATACATAAAAGAGCAAATATACAAAATAGCTTCTTAACATGCACAAAATATTAATACAAATGGGTCTTTTAAGTATTTGTTTTATTCCAAAGCTTTCTAGGTTAAAAGATGTTTACTCACCTAAGAAGGCAGTTACTACACCAGAACCTATTTACTAGCAGACAGTGTCTATAAGAGGCTGAGGATCTTGTCTGATACCCCAATGGGCAACACCAGACTCTCTATATAATTATATTAATGATTCCATAACTTCAAGGGGGACATAACTGGGTTGAATGATGATGTCTGAGATTTGCTTTGAAGTACTTCAGAAAAGAAAGCTTCCATATAAATACATACCTAACTACATCAATAAGGGAATGATCATCTAAGCTACTTCCCTGTATTCAACTTATATATTATCCATTTTTTCTCCTTAAAAGTCTGTAGCTCCTACCCAAGTTCATCAGTTTGAAATCTTTATATAAATGTACCTATATTAAGATATGTAAACATATTTATATCTAAGGGTAAAGATATATAAATACCTCAAGATCTTTAAACTTAATGTTCCATAGTAAAGTCTCTGTTTAATTTTACAGTATTAACACTGTATAGAACTGCATATTCATTCATATTCATAGGGCCACATAAATGCTTAGAATCCTTAAAATTAGATCCAACTAGATTTTGGATATTTTACCTGACTTTGATTGACTCAAGATCAGAATTTACAGGTTCATTCTAATATTCCACGAGTCAAAAAGTGTCTCTTAACTGCTATTTTTAATATTTCTGTATTCTCCATGATACTAATAAATAATTTAACATCAACAGGATTGAGGAACAAGCCATCTACTATCTCTTACACTTTTTTAAAAGACAGGCTGGCCCCTGCTGGCCTCCAACTCCTGGGCTCAAGCCATCCTCCTGCCTCAGTCTCCTGAGTACTTGGACTATAAATGTGTCACTATGCCTGGTTCTTAGAATATTTTTTTCCACTTTTCGCTTTCCTTATTCTTATGAACTCATGTCTTTTAACAGCTTCAAGTATTTCACAGCCATATTCTCCTTTTGATGCTTCAACTGTCACAACTTCTCAGTTTTTAAAACCTGTCTTTTGGTTGGTTCCTGGGTCGTTTTCAGATAATCATATTAATTTTTTAAAACATCCTTGTTTTCTGGCAGATACACAAGAGTGCTCCAAGCTCCCAAACATAAAATCTGCCATTTTTCTAAGGATCCTATTAACAGAATAAAGGCATTTTAAAGTCAAAATGGAATCATGAAATGATTTTGCTACTGAGCTACTGCAGCTGACAGAGCTGAACACATACATACTTTTTTCCACATATGGGTGAGAGTTCATATGATACTTAAAATTTAATTCTTACAACAGTGTTCCTAAGTTCTGTGTCGTACTTTTGTGTTTGTGTGGTATTCTGTGTTTGTACTTCTTTCATGTTGAAAATCTTGATTCCTAGAAAAAATACATGTAATCAATAACGTTTTTATCTAACAAAAGAAAATGGTTTTTTAATACAATATTAATATGATCAATAAAGTTACAGAATAGAGTCTGATTTTGTAATAGTTTGTTTTTAAATACTGTCTCCTAGACTGTCACTCTCATTAGTTATGTAAATTGTATTCTAGAGCTGCACTGTCCAATACGATAGCCACTAGCTATTATGTGGCCATTGAGAATTTGAGAAGTGACTCGTCCAAACTGAGAAGTTCTAAAAGTAGAAAGCACTGGTGTGGTTTAGATTATTGGGGACATGCCCTTGAAGGGAATAGTAGGACCCTGCCCTATTCCCTGTTCTACTCACTCTAGCACACTCCTTTCATGATATGCCCACCCTCACAAGATACCCAAACCAATGGAATCACCTGATCTTGGACTTGAACCTCCAGAACCATCAGTCAAAACCTTTTCTCTTTATAAAATTAATTTCCTCAGGTATTTCATTGTACTAATAATATGCTGCCTAATACAAATACACACCAAATTTCGAAGACAATACAAGCACAAGAATGGAAAAGATTGCAATATTTTTGTGTTGCTTACATCTTGAAATGACATTTTCAATTTTTTGTGCTTTCATTTCACCTGTTTCTCCTAACCTTTTTAGTGTGACTACTAGAGAATTTTAAATGATACATAGCTCACTTACTTCTATTGAATAGACCTAGTATGGAATCACTCCTAGTTGTACATTCTGTGTGTAGTAATGTAGTTCCTGAATCTAGCAGATGGACTGGTGCTGCTTTTTCCATTCTAATTTGATGGCACTGAATTTCTAACAGCTAATGGCCCTAACATCTTAAAAGATGAACGCTTTCTGCTATTAGATTGTTTTGGGTACAGATACTCTTAGAAAAAGGGGAGAATTTGCTCTCTCCAAGAATCTCAGTCTCCAGAGTTTTATTTCACTACCTTAAAACCATAAGATGATTTAAAGCCAATTCTAAGTAGAAAATTCATAGGCATGGTTTCTGACTGAATAAACTGGTACTGCATTATTTTGTTTAATTTCTAGTATTATAAGGACCCATGTTTTTCCACATGTTCAGTTGATTTTGAACTTACCAAAACCTAATAAAAAGAAATTTCTTAACACGAATAATTGCATTTTGGGCATCATGGTCCATGAAGGAGAGTCAGGACAGTAACCACAGTAATTTGAACAGGAAGTTGTTCACTTATTAACTCAAGAGACATAACTACTACAAAAGAATAAAAGAGAACTCTAAATAAATACCATGGGATGCAGGAGAATATTTAAGGAAGGCATTACCTTGAAAGGGGAGAGGCTCCTTTCAAGGCTAGGATGCAGATCTCTTAGGGAGAGTGTGACTGCAGCCACTGGATGGCAGAGAAGCTTACTGGGTTGCTGCAGCCAGAGCTGTCCACAGTCAGCAGCTGGGGCTGGCAGAGAGGAAACCCTGGACTATGACTTGACCAGTAGGACCCTCCACAACTGGAGTACTGGAAGGCAGTTTAGAGGGCATTTCTCTGCCAACAATAGAAGCAATTGCCCGCCACAATGTCCCATTAGTAAATCTTAACATTGTAGCAGCAGCAAGGGAGAGATTTTCATTCATCACAATCAGAGCAGCGAAGATTTGGAAAAGGCAGGCATTAAGCGACCCCAGGCACACCTCCTCTAGAGATGGAAGATGTGTATTTTCATTCTTGGGGTGTTTGAATGGGTCCATAAGAAGTTTTTCCCTGAAAAGAATTTCTCTGATATCCTTAATGAGGTTTTGCCAATTCTCTTGGGTGTGGGGGACAGTAAAAGAGTCCATCTTTTACCGTTTAAGCCTTGTCTCCTCAGATCTCTGAATCCATCTGGCCATGATGAGAGTTCCCTTTTCTGTTTCAGGAAATTTTAGTTCCAGGATCACTTTCAGAAAACCATGGGTTGTGAGTCATCTCTGGTACACCAATCCAAATATTACAGAACAAAAACATTAGAATTAACTGGCTTGAGGGAGATTAGAGTTCCCTTCTTCACCTACATGGAGCTGCTCATAGACATCTACTGGGACTAAAGAAAAACAGAATGTACCTGATTTTGAAGAGTCTGAAGAGGGATACAAGAGAGTTCAGACTGTTCAACAGACCAACAGGTCCTGTGTTTGATGTTTGCCAGAAACAGCAAAACATTTCAGAAAAGAGAAAGAGCCCAGGGATGGAACTTAAACACAGTGTCACCTGTAGTGGGAGGCAGGAAGGACACAAAAGACCTTACCACATCTCACCAGGTGGGCACCTGGTGTCCTGCATTACAGCTCTGCTCCTCTGAGAGGTGCTGTTACTTCATATTTTGTTAGCTATGACACATTTGGGAGGAATGCGTCAAACTCCTTCTACCTCTACACATATTCCCTGGAACACCTTGCAGTCAGTCAAAGGACAGCCCCTTCAAATTTCCCTATGGCCTGTTCTATGTCCCTTTTGCCTCTCAGATGGCATGAAGAGACTCGGAAAAAAAAATTACATGGCAGAGCATAGAGTGGAGATGAAAGGGGCTGGTGTTCAATAGACCATTCTAGTCTTGACTCTGAAATCTTCATGCTTAGGAAGAAGCTGTCCCTTGTCCTAACTATACAATGAGAGCGTCTACACTCCAGAAGCCCATCTGAAAAATCAAAGTGTGAAAGAGGTGACAGCTGGGACTGGGAAGAAAGTGAAGAGAATAAGGAGCCAAAGCAAAGGCTCTGTGCCTGGCCTCCTGGTATCAGCATTGGGGAAGAGGTGACTCATCTGGACCCACCCAGAATTGCCCATTATTCCTGGCCCACCCTCTCCCCTTTTCCTGACCTCCTCAGGAAGAAAATTTGAGAAGTCATAGGATTACTTGAGTCATCAGCTATTGCCTGGAGCACAGTTATGTGGATCATTTATTTGCCCCAAGTGAGCTAATCTTGTTTGGAAGTTGACACACCTATGTGAACACGTACACAGCAATTTTCCTGTGCCTTACCCCTACCAAAGTCCAATTTGCCACCTTCTGTATACTCTGCATTGATGAAATGTGTATCTTACACATGCCAACCCCTATGGTCCTCCCGCTGACCCCTGGTGTTCTCCCCTTTCTCTCCATGTAAAGTTCACCCACTTTTCCACCCTGCTCAAATCCATTCTATACCAGGAGACCTGCTCTGTGCCTCTTCTAATGCTCTAATTCCTTCCAGTTTCAGTCTGTTTGATGTTCCCCTCTCCTAGCAGTGTTCTGCCCTCAACTGGCTGTCAATAAATGTGTCCATGACCATCATAATAAAGATACCTTTTAATCCACTGTTCTGTAAAACTGAGTCCCTGCTTGTATTGTCCTCCTGCTTTACTTATGGGTACTACTAAAAATGAAGGTCTTACACTTCATAAATAATTCTATTCTCAGGTTACTGAAGAGCTTAAATCTAGCTTGACACCTTCTTCATCACATTGTATCTGATAAGAAAGCACCAGGAACCCCCCAATTATCCCAGAAATCATCAGTTTGTGTCCCAAATTAGAAAGAATAAAGTGTCTAGCTGGCATGCGAGATGAATCCACCCCTCCAGGTCTCATGCCCTCAGACCTGACAGGCCTCAAAAAAACAGGTGAGCTCTAGGAGAAAAACAGGCTTTGAAAACAACCCCTTTGGGCTCCTCCTGATGTGACCCTCTCAGGTGAGCTCGATCTGACTTTCCTCATCTGTAATTGAAATGTAATATAAGCATCCTTTTACCTATTCCAGCAGGGTTAGAGCTTATGACCAGAGCTTTCCTCTCCCTGTTGACTTTACAGATATTCTTTAGGGCTTATAGTTTCTTTTATGGAGAATATTGAAGGGTGTATTACAATTAAAAGGCAATTTGCCTTTTCCTCACTACCCAAAGTTGGCAAACAACCATCATCAAGTCCTGATAAGGAGTGTTGGGGCCTCTCCCTCTGGGTGACAGTGTCCAAGTGGAGGCTGATGAACAGATACCAGAAGACTCTAGGGTTGTTCCTACCTCACAAGTCTCTTTCTCATGCATAGGGAGAAAGATAAAGTAGACAAGCCAAACTCCTAGGGCCCCCATCTTGGCACTTGGTCAAATCCTGTCTTAAGGTTTCCCTTGTAAACATCTTATTTTCTGTACTAAACTGTAGATTCCCAAGAGGTGGAATGCACTGCCTTTCTTCTGCTCCAGTCTCCACAGTACGTAGCCTATGTTTAAGAGGCTCACCGTTTAAGAGGTCCTCAGTGACCACTAGATTATTTCATCCATCCAGTGGCATGCTTTAAAGCTACCAACAGATATAAAGTTTCAGAGGAAGAAATCAGAAACAGTCCCTGCACAAAGAAACCCTAATATCAGAGTTTAGAAAGACTGACTTGTAATAAAGATTATAACACAGGTATAAAAACTGGCAAGTGATAGAAGTTCAAATGAGGAAACTATACATTACTTTCTTAATCCACAGGGAGATGGGTTAAGAAAGATAAAATAGATGAAATTCTTTGGACCTCAATCTCCAAGGATGAATAGTGTTTACCAGGTGAAAAGCGAACATCTAAAAACTCATATAAGTAGAAGAGTCAAACCCAACAACAGTAGAATACATGTTCTTCTCAAGGACACATGGAGAATTCTACAGGACAGACCACATAGCAAGTCTCAATACATTTAAAAAATTTTTTTTAGTTGTAGTTGAACACAATATCTTAAGAACTGAAATAATATATATTCTCAGGGAAATACAAATCACAATGAGATATTACTTCAAACACACTAAAAATGGCTATAATTTTAAAAGAAAGATAATTACAAGTGTGAAGAAATGGAACCTCCTTACACAGTGCTACTGAAAATATAAAATGTTGCAACCACTTTGGAAAATAATGTGGCAGTTTCTGAAAAATTTAAATATTATCCATCTCGGAGTATGCCCAAGAAAATTGAAATCATATGTCCCTAGAAAAAAACTGTATGTGAATTCTCCTAACAACATTATTCATAATAGCCAAAAGTGGAAACAATACAAATGTCCATCAACCAATGAATGAAAAAAAATGAAAACTGAAAAAAAAGTGGCATATATCCTTGAAGTGGAATATTATTCAGCCATTTTAAAGAATAATACATGCCACAGCATGGATGAATCTTTGAAAACATCATGCAAAGTAAAAGAACCAGATATAAAAGCCCACATATTATATTATCCCATTTACGTGAAATTCCAGAATAGGCAAATACATAGAGAAATAAAACAGTGGTTGCAAGGGTAGAGATGAGGACAGCAATGCGGAGTGACAGCTAATGGGTGTCACTTGTGTTCAGAATAATAAAAAATGTTCCAGAATTAGACAGTGGTGATGATTGTACAATTCTGTGAATATATTTAAAACCACTGAATTTTACACTTTAGATGGGTGAATTTTTATATATAATTATCTCAGTGTTTTAAAACTCAGACCCAGGTCATGGTATTAGAATCATAATATTACATATTTAGTATAGAACAAAGTGGTACTAATTAAATTTTTTTGTTCACTGTAATCATGTTAAGGGAGAAAAACAGAGTATAAAAGACAATAGAGGGGCTGGGGTTGTGTTCCAGTGGTAGAGCGCTCACCTAACTTGTGCAGCCTGGGTTCGATCCTCAACACCATAGAAAAATAAATAAATAAAATAAAGGTATTGCATCCAACTACAAAAAAAAAAAAAAAAGCAATAGATTTTAGTAATACATTTTGCAGAAGTTTATGGAGCCTGTAACCCAGCTACTTGAGTTTATGGTGATGCCTGTAACCCAGCTACTTGAGAGGCTGCAGCAAGAGGAGAATGAATTCAAGCCCAGCCTGGGCAATGCATAGAGACCCCATCTCAAAAAAAGAAAAGAAAGTTAATTCAGGGGAGTCCTTGCCAACTATGTACCTGTACTAATTGCTTTAGAGTATACAAAGTTGAATAAAACACAGCTCCTCTCCTAGGGAGAGGTTTAGAAGTTAATGGGGCAATTTAGAAGAGTGAACTGAGGGCCAAAAGAGGTTTGGTTCTGCGTGCCTATCTAAGTACTGGGCGTGTTGGGGAAAACCACCAGACTTCCAGTTCTGGGAGTCCCACACAGGCCTCCAAAGGAAGAGAATGACTGGAGAGATGAAGGCTGACAGTCTGCCAAGGAGAGACACTGGAATAAGTTATAAAATGAAAGTCACACCTTTATTTACCAGACAGAAGAGTCAATAGTCATAAACCCTTTCGGGCCCCAGTTGAGGAGAGATTGGACCAGATTACTCTGAATCCTGAATTAATTTAGCACTGTTAAACAAAAATTATGTTAAGAGTATTATTTTGGACTGAGCTCCTGTACTAGGCCCCAACAGACCAGACCAAACCAAAATGGAGCCATTCATGCCAAATGCCACATCATCACACTGAAACTCTTAATGAAATATACCCCAAAACAGACCAGTAAATTTTTTTCCTGAAAATGGTAGATTACAGTCTACTGGAAAGAACAAGGAAGTCGCCTCTTCTTCAACCTTGGGAAAAAAAAAAACTAAATTAGAGGGACAGCATCATGCAAAGACAAATACCAAGTGAGCTTTCATTAAAGGCTTCTTTGATTCATAAATCACAAATAAAAGCTAATTAGACCTACAATTAAATGTTATTTTGCTTTTCTTGCTACCTCTTTAAACCCTATGGCCACTGTTTACACTTTCTTATTCATTTCATAACCTATAGATCATTTGTGTGAAGTATGATGTGTAACTTCAGCATTACAAATATTAGTAATTAAGATAGGAAGAGAATTAAAGAACTTGAATTGCCCAGTTCAGGGCTATCAAGTGAGCCATAAGTACTTGGTGAATCAATGCTGATGAAACATAAAGCTTGTGAATTTACTATTATTCAATAAATTCTGACATGTTTAATGTACAGCTCACTCATAACACTCAACAGGCAAGAGATAACTTTTAAAAAATACAACCTGGGTGGGAAGAGAGAGTCCTTCTCCCTTTTTAGAAAAGTGAAAAAGACCAGAGACAAACTGGGATGTGGTGGGTCTGGCTGTCAATAAATGAAATGTAACCTAGTCTAGCCCAAGTGATGGAAGAGGGACAGCATCATGCAAAGACAAATACCAAGTGAGCATTTTTTTTTAAAGAGAGAGAGAGAGAGAACTTTTTAATATTTATTTTTTAGTCATTGGTGGATACTGCTGCAGTCTGGCTGGGCACAATTCAGAAGCCACTTGTCAAAAGAAACAAACTTTATTTTTAGAACACACACACCACACCACACAGCTCCTCAGGAAAACCCTCAAAGCCCAACTGCCACCACCGGCTTCCCACAAGCCTCTTCACCTCCCCCACTCCTCCTGCTCTTGAGGCCGATTGGCTGGGTCACGTGGGCGGAGCCAAAAAAAAAAGTCCCCCAAAGAGTAGTTCTGTGGTCTGAAAGGGCAGGGAAACGGCCCAATGAGCATCACCTCAGAGGAGTCAATCAGTTGGCAGCTAGAAGTTTGCTGGGGCCGCTGTGAGCCAATCATCAGCTGTCAGCTGGAAATTTGCTGGGGCCCCTTCGGCTGTGGCTCTCAACAGGACACAACATCTTTGTTTGACACAACATCTTTGTTTGTACATGGTGCTGAGGATCGAACCTGGGCTGCACGCATGCCAGGCGAGCGCCCTACCGCTTGAGCCATATCCCCAGCACCACCAAGTGCGCATGTTTGACCCATGTCATATGATCAGCTTTGTGGAGGACATAGCTTTCAAGTCATAGGAAGAGACACAGCAGGAAAGTCCTAGCTATCATGCTATCATGATGGGGAGGAGGGAGTGAGTGTGACTAGAGTAACTTTTTTTGTGTGTGTGCTGAAACTTGAACCCAGGGCTAGGCAAGTACTCTACAACTGAGCTATACCCCAGACCCTTAGAGTAACAACTATTCTGCTATCATTTTTATTGGTAGCTGTGCCTCTTTCTTTTAAGTTGATGGGCCTAGAATAATTGAAGTTTCACAGACTACACAGCAAAACACTAAAAATTACCCCAAAAGGCATGGGAAACACATGCTATGGAAAGGCATGTGTTTCAAACAAGGACGAGAAAGGATCAGCTTGGATATCAAGAAAAGATTGTATTCAGACAGCAGCATATGAACTTAAAAGCATGTGAAAGGTTTTAAAGATTTTTTTTCTGATCACAGTAATAAATTTCATTTAATAATATAGAAAAACACAAAAGAAAATATAAATTGCAAAGTATTCTACTACTCAGATTAAACCACCATTACCAATTGGGGAGTATATCTTATTCATAAATATAAAGTAGATAAATATAAATACAAATATTAAAGTACATGAACATAAATATATTCATAGACAAATGTGATTGATGAGTGTTCTGACGGGGGAAATTGAAGGTTAAAAAAATCATGAGAAAAAAATACAATATGAGCACAGGCAGGGAAAAGAAAGGACAGAGACACAAGAGTGTTCCAGAAAGTGCACGAGCTGGGTTCAAAGGACTGGGTTCAAATCCTCCCTCTGCCTCTATGGAACCCCAGAAAGTTTTTAACCATGCTAACCTTGTTTCCTCCTGTATTTAGTGGGTATAATTGTACTTACTTGATAAGTAGTTTAGATTATCAGACACACCTTGTCTATGTGTATCAAGTTATCTACTAGCATACCCAGAGAATGGTAGTTTCTGAACAAGAGATGGTGTTGTATAGTAGGTGTCTGTATAGCTTCATGTGGTTCTGTGAGCAGAAGGGCAGCCTGAGGAAGCAGGATGAGGCTTCTCACCACTAGCAGCCTGAGAAAACAAGATGCAAACTGTCTCTCCCATTCAGTAGCTTGAGAAAGCAGGATGCAGACCATCTCCCATCCTGTTCCTTTGCTCTAAAATAGTTTTTTTAAGAAATCCCCTTAAAAGACGTTTTTCAGATACAATGTTCCACAATCTACCCTAAGGAGCATGCATCAATGACCAAGAGGCAAACTTTACTTCATTATAATACCAAAAATTTGCATCCAAGAAAGAGCTGAAGCCTTGTTTCCATGGAAAGTATAAAGGAGATGCTGTCAGACTGTGCCTGTGCAGGACCATTCTGCCCATGTGAGGATGCCCTTTCCCCTTGGGAATATACATTGCTGCACAAATAAAAAAAAAAAAGTTTGCTAGCTTTGGGGAGTCCTAGCTTTGGAAATGATTCCCTGTGTTCTCCTTACTTGCTGCAAATTTCACTTTATGTGACAAGTATTCTTGGAGTCTTGATCTGATTCAACTCCCACCAAGAAAGAGATGGACCCAGTGAGTCTGATGATAATTCTGCTGCTTCTGGTGGATAATATATCCAAGTAAGATGGAGGCCAGGAACAACTCACTCAGCCCATGGATCAAAAGGATTCCAGATCCTGGTTAGCCATAAGAGCACATTAGCCAGAAATGGTAACAAGCCTTTTGAAAACTATTAAATTGTCCTTAAGCAACAGCCCAGGGGCTGGGGTTGTGGCTCAGTGGTAGAGCGCTTGCCTCACCTGTGTGAAGCACTGGTTTCAATTCTCAACACATAAACAAATGAATAAAATAAAGGTCCAGCAACGCTTAAAAAAAAAAAAAAAAAAAAAAAAAAGCAACAGCCCACACAATTTCTAGAGACACCATAAGCTGCACAGTGCACTCAGTTCATTCTCATTGATTTGTAATTTCTCTTTGGTCAGCCATATTGTACTCAGCAACAGACCGAAGTTACTAGCTCAGTTTACTAGACTGTTATTTTAATACTCATAACTCATAGTTAGTATTTGACTATTGATTTACTTGGGTCAAGCAGAGATCATCTTTTTCTGATTTTCCCTCAAACAGGGCAAGCAGTTTCCTGTTCCTAGCAAAACCATTAGCACAGGGAGAGTCACTCAGGGACACCAATTTGGGTGAAGTATCTGTTTGCATAATTCATTTTTCTCCTAGAGCTATAAAAGTAATTGCTAATTCATCTCTGGCAAAGGAGACCATTACCCTGTCCTTACTGTGATTTGGATCTAATTTAGATGTCAGCTACACTTATGAGCCCTCAATTCATTAAGCTGTCAAGACAAACAGATGGAGCCTCGTAATCAGTATGAGGGCAGAATGGCTTGGAGAGCTTGGAGATCAGTCAATAAAAACCTATTTGCAGTACCATTGAGTATGGCAGTGCCTCCTGGAAAATTAGCTCATTCGGAGGATTAGCAGACCATAAAAATCACCATAAGTCATTATTGGGAAGACACAGTGGGAGAGATCAGTATCCAAGAGGTATCAGTATTCAAGGGGTATGGAAGGAAGATTGTAGGTGGCAGGTGATCAGGAGGGTCAGAGACCACTGCAGCACTAGCAGCTGTGAATGCAGCCAGTGTCACTGTCACTGTACTCAGTTGCTTGCTTCTGCAAAGAGGCAGCCTGCAGCATTCAACCAGTGTTGCATGGAGGCCTTCTGTGTGCAGGACACTAGCAAGCTCTGTGGAAGATTACAAATACAGATACAGCAGGAGTTCTGCTGCCAGGGTGCTTGTAACCCAATGTCCATGCATAACCACAGTGCTCAACATAATCCCACGTGACAGCAACAAGCCAGAGAACCCAGGTAGCAAATCATGTTTATCCTTTCCACTTGAAAGAGCTTTTGCCTGTGGTCAATAAAGAGCTTTTGCTTCTAGCAATCAATGATTTTTTTAATTTTTAGTTTTCGGTGGACACAACATCTTTATTTTATTTTTATGAGGTGTTGAGGATCAAACCCAGCACCCCGCGCATGCCAGGCAAGCGTGTTACCGCTTGAGCCACATCCCCAGCCCCAGCCTCGCAATCAATGATGTTTTTGTGTAATATACTCTCATATCTGTATAAATACAGATTATAAATAAAGCAATCTTATTAAAGTTATAAGCTTTCTAATTTTTAAAAATCAGGATATGTCCCACATAAAACTGAATACTAAAAAGATCAAATTTTGCCTTCTCAATATCTACTGAAAATATATTTAATGACAAAATGATATAAAATTATGTACATTTTTAAGACACGGTTGTGTTGTTCATTCTGAATATAATGTCTTCAAAACATAAAAGAAGGCAAACTTGAGTTTAGTCAGGAAAAGTCTGAACCCCACCTGCCCATTCTCCCCACAGGAATTTGAGGAGTTGGGATATATCCAAGATCCATTTTTAAGTGACAATCTCACAGGTTGTTGTTTGAAAATACTGCCATTAAAACCATCTTGTGTCAAGCCTAAAATTATGCAAATGTCTTTCTTAGGTCTGTTTAAGTGCTTTCCTGTTCAAATGACCCTCTTAGTATGGATGCTTATGGAAACTGCAAATCTGGCTCAGTCTGGTAAGAACACAGTGCTAAATAAAAAAAAAAAAAAGATTTTGGAAAATAAACTATAAAAATGATTAAAAAAAAGAACACAGTGCTATGAAAGTGAAGACAGTCTCATTATGGCCATAAATTTTATAGGGCTGTCCCCTCATCATTTGGTTCTCAGCAAAGATGTCACTGGTTAGATGTGGAGAAAGGAGGGCACGGCATCAGGGATCTATACATTTCATATTTGATGAATGGGGTGGATAGCAGTTTGACCAACCAAGTTAGGGAATTTAGGAAAAAGTGCAGGTTTTGGGGAAAGGGTTATCCCAAGCAGAGGGAAGAAGAGAGATGATTAATTCAGTTCATCATGAACTTGTTGTCTGTGGAATCTGAAGATGGAAATGTCTAACACACAACTGAATAGTTTTGGAACTCACACAAGAAGTACAGCAAAGAGAACATCAGCATACAGATGAAAGTAAAACCCCACAAAGGTACATGAGATCACTCCAAGAGGAAGAAAGAGGGTAAGAAAGAGAGTGAGCAGAATCCTGGAACACCCCAATATTTAAGGTTAGAGGAAGTTAATTCAGTAACAATAACTGAGAAAAGAATGGCCAGATTGGAAGAATAAGAATATAGGTGCCAATCAAAGATTCCTAATGCCAATATGTCAGAGGTCAAGTAGGATATGAACAGAAACTGAAATATGTACGTTGAATGATGTCCTTCACCATCATAGGCTTGGAAGTATAGGAACAAGAACCATTGGGTTTGGTTAATGGTATGGATTGGGGGAGAGGTTGAGAGAATATGTGCTACTTTTTTTCTCCAAAGCTGGCAATGATTGCTGTGCAAAGGAAGATGGTACTCAAGACCACAAGAAATGACTGAAAAGGGTATATGTAAGTATACAAGTGGAGGCAAGAGGTAAGGAAGTTGAGATAATTTCTCAATGGACTCAGAGAAAAGGGTTAGTGGTGAAATCAGGGGAAGGGAAGAACAGGCTGAACAGAGATAAACAAGAGGACCACTTTGAGCGTGGGGTCAGGAAACTTGAAGGTCTAAAGAAAAGTGGTTTTCCTGCGGTTGCATCACTGGTTACTGCTTAGAGACATGGCAGCAAGTGGAAGGAGACTGCCTAAAGAGGGAACTAACATACTATTACAACACACTGTTGGTGGTGTAATAGGGCCTTTAGATCTCTCAAACCAATCCTGTAAGGTATTTATTTATTAATACCCCCATTTTGTTGATGAAAACTTTGAGGTTCCAAAGAGCTACATAACCTGTGCAAGTCATAATGTTAATCAGCATTCAAACTGGTATTCAAATCCATGTCTTCTGACCTCATGTGTGGTAGCAATCGTGGAGCACCAAGCCAGGCCTCTTTCCACTCTATATTTTTCTCATTAGTACTTGCTAAGTGTTCTACTGCCCTGAACAAAAATAAATCATACTAAGTGCATCAGTGGAAAAATCCATTCAAGACTAAAATATTTTAAATATAATATCTTTGTTCACTATGACATAAATACATAAATCCTACTGTTACTGTGGTTACTAATGGAAAAAATATTTTATACAGTTGACTGAAACCAGTGATATAAAAATAGGAGACTATGTAAACTAGAGATAAAAAGTACCTATTATTTGCTTATTTTTTTGCTAAAGTATACCATACTAGTTCTGAGCATCCTGTATTTTATCATTTTTATGGAAATCTTCCATAACCAAACGTAAAGCTCATACATACACTATATACACAAAATGAAACTACTGTTTATAGGTAATTAAGTGGGACCTAAAAAAAATCTATAAACCAACCCCCCACCAAATATAATGATGAACATATAAGGCATTTACTACATGCCAGGCAACGTTAGGGTTTAGGTACTATTAACACTCCCTAAGAGTTCTACCAGGTAAGTCCTTATTAATGTACAAATGAAGAAATTGAGACACAGAATGATTAAATAACTTGCTTGGGATCACACAGAAGCAAAGCAAGCTTGAGAGTCTGTGGTCTTAAGCAGTGTCACACTACCTCTCATATGAGAGAATGGACAGATCTCATCCATTTTACTCTACAACCAAGAACCTCATATGCACCCTGCTCTTGTCAACATCCTGCTCCAGAACCTTCAAGGGACACTTAATAGAATACTGTCCAATTAATACTTTAATTAGCATTTAAGGTCCTCCCAACTGTTACTCAAGTCTACTTTCCATTATTCTGACTCTGGTCACAAAGATTTTCCTTTTCCTACTTATTGTCAACAGAGCTACATAGTCTACTTCCATTCTGCCCCCAGTTTGCTCCTTCAGAAATACCCTCCCAATATAATTGCATTCTAGTTATTTTCCAGAGCCCATTAAAATCCTAGTCCCAAGAAGCCTTTGAAACTGTTCCATTTACTATGATATGGACCTGAAATTCCATTCAAAGCACTTACAGACTATCTTTACTAGGTCTATATACCCATTCCTTTGACCTACTCACACTATAACTTATTTCAAAGCAGGTTGAGTCCAGTGCAGTACCCAGCACAATAATGCTCAATAATTGCTGATGGTGACTCCCAACTCTGGTTTAAAAATACCTGTAGATATTACCAATCATCTCAAAAGATTTAACATTTGTTTTAAACAAAGTTCAACAAAGACAGCACAGTATTTTAAAAGGATGACAAGAATAGCTCAATGCCCTTTACGTTGGGCCTTAGCTTAAACAGACATCTGAGTTTAGAAGCCCATTTCTCTTGCAGTTGATATGATGATGTCTAGACAGCTACTTGGAGCATAAGAAGTTACAGAAAGTTTCTATGAAGAGGGGACAAGAGCAAGGCTGGCAGACATTCTTGCACTGCTTTTCTTTATTCTATAAACTATAGGTGAGTTGATTTGATACTTTAGAACCCAGATCATTTTTAAAGTCTTCTGCATCAATTAGATTTCAAAATGACACACAGTAAAGAGAATGAAATAATAATCTTACACATTTGTTAACAATTATAATGTCGACATTATAAAAAATGTAAATTTGCTATTGTTTTCTTATAACATGATATGGAATAAAGTGTAGAACAACAATTTCCATTTAAAAAGTCTTCTGGTATGGGAATGTAGCTCAGTGGTAAAGTGCTTCCCAGCATGTCACCCCCCCCCCATCTGTTTCAGATATTTATTAACATTTATCAAAATTTTGGGTATCTACCTCCTAAACAGAAAAATAATTTCTCACACAAATTGGCAACAAAACCGCAAGTAAATTGGCACAAACAGAAGTCCCTTATTATTACATTAAGCTTGTAATATGTTCTAATTTGCAAGAATTAAAGTTTCTCAGGATGAGACTGAGGTCATTGATGTAAAACTTAAAAACATCTCACTATGGAATAAATTCCATGTTCTGTTCCTTGCCAGAGATCAGAAAATATACAACTTCCTAACAAATAAGGTAGTTTTGAGTTTTCGTATTCTGAAACAGTGAAGTATTTAAACAGTACATAAAAGAATAAAGGCATAGTGTACTAGAGTTACAAATTCTTGAATTTGTATACAGACGATTTGTATACAGAGGGCAAACTGAAACAATTTAATATTATCCACTGTAACAGACTTACTTAAAAATATATTAAAATCCTTAGGCACAGTGGCCCACCCACATCTGTAATTCCATTGACATGGAAGACTGAGGCAGGAGGATCACGAGTTCAAAACCAACTTCAGCAATTTAGCTAGGCCCTAAGCAACTAAGTGAGGCCCTGTTTCTAAATAAAATTAAAAATGGGCGAGGATGTGGCTCAGTGGTTAAATGCTCCTGGGTTCAATCCTAGGTAACAAAACAAACAAAAAAAAAAAAATCAAAATCAAAACAAGGCCATACTACAGCTCTTGTGACAAATTTTGATTTGAAAATTCTTATTTTTTCTGATGGCCCTGATGTTAAAATAGAGCTCATTTCAATCAAGACCAACATTAATAGCATTGTTCACATTACATAACTGTTTAAATCAATCACTTTATCACATCCAAGGATGTAAATCAAAAGGTTAAAAACTTTCATTAAAGGTTTCTCGGGTGTACGAGTTCTTTTGGAGCTGGGGATGTGGCTCACGCGATAGCGCGCTTGCCTGGCATGCGTGGGGCTCTGGGTTCGATCCTCAGCACCACATAAAAATAAAATAAAGATGTTTTGTCCACCGAAAACTAAAAAATAAATATTTTTTAAAAATTCTCTCTCTCACTCTCTGGAAAAAAAAAAAAGATTTCTCATTTTACTCTGCATTACAACATTACAATACTAAATGGTCTGACCCCATGACCTGGGGCTGGTTCTCAGGAAGGCTCATTTATTTAGGTTCTGCCTGTGTCACTTAAATCATTCACTTAAATTCTCAAAATCTCTATTTGCATAAAAAGTGAACTAGATGATTTTTAAGGTCCCTTTAATAACACAAGTCTAAATCTTCAAAAAAATTTAGAAATGTGTTGTTTAAAATCTTTCATAAACATTTACACTTTCTCTCTCTTGAAAAAGTAATAATATGAAGGTATGATTACCTGAGGAAAAACTGTATCCATCCCAATAATTTCCTTAAGGGCCTGCCACAACAAATGTGGTCCTATTGTAACACCCCTAGCTAGACAAGGGCTGTTAGGCACTGAACAAATCTGGGGTATAGGAAAGGGCAATGATATATCTGTGATTTTTTTTTTTTTTTTTAAAGAGGAAATGAGGCCTGTTTACTTACTCACCCAACTTTTTAAACAATTTCATCCAAAAACTGATTACATTTTACTTGATTCATATTTCAATCAAATACTAATAGACTGGACTGAAAGTTATACCATTTATGTGACTAATCTCAATAAAAATGATTTTAAATGATGCATTGTTTTGAAATTGAGAAAATATCTGTCACTGCTGTTTTTAATGTTCTATGACATCCTCTCTTGACTCAGTTCATACTTTCTCCCTTAACCCAAACTGACAGGGCTGTTACACTTTTGTCAAAAGATGAATCTTTTATTCTCCTTCAAATTTAATATCACTTCAAGTTGGGTCAGATCAATGAAAATTATGTCAAATAATGCATAATAGTCTCAAGAGAAAGATTTGAGGACATAAGTGTGTATCTTCCACATAGTCACAGCTGCAAAGGAAGTGCATTACCTAACTCTACTTAAATTACCTATGTGGCTTGGTCATCCCAGAATTATCTAAACTCTAAATAATATTATATATAATGTTTAGAGTAATGAGTTCAGTAGGTATAAAACTTCTACTTCTAAAAAATGACCTGCTGTGGAAACAAAATTCCTAGTTTACCATCCTGGAACTCTGTTACTTAGTAGCTATATGACTTTATACCCAACATCATGTCTAACAGTAATTGGCTTTACAGGTGCATATACTTACCACATAAATTCCTAGAGGGCAAGGTCTGCTTTTCACACAATAGCTAACACTCTACATGTGTTTTCTCATTAACCATCACAACTATTACCCATTTTAAAAGTGAAAAAAATGACATTTTGAGAAGTTAAACTCAAGATCATAGCTAACATGTTGCCAATCTGGGACTTCCACTCAGATTTGCCTGACCCCTTATCTCATTCTCTGGAACCAAGCAAGTTACCTAGCAGTAAAGTGTATGAATCCCCTTCAGGAATGACTAATCTTTGGTCTTTGTGATTGTCAGATTTTGTATTTCCAGAATCAAAGGACTTAATGACTTTTGGTTTACCTTCGTATTAGTCAGTGGGGTGCTTTAATTTTAATAATCCTAAATGAGTTCCTGAGTTTATCTTTAAAGTTCTCCAGTTATTGCAGCAGTTTCGTCTTACTTCATTTACCTTTATTGGGTTCCTACTGAACACAAATAGTGTACAAGGAAATACCAGGATCAAAAAAAAAAAAAAAATGCCCCTTTGGGTAGTGAAAGCTACCACAAAAATCAAAGTATGGAATTTTTAATTTATCATACAGAGCATGAACTGTTTCCAACAAGGCTTAACTCAAATGATTTTCAAAATCCTCAGCCCATGGCATTTTAGTACCTACCTGTATGCTACAGCACTTAGCAGTCAGCCTTGTTAAATTCCAGTTTACTCACAGATACCTCCACAATGCAATCGACAACGTTTTCCATCAGTTCGTCAATATTCACTGATTATCTGTCCTATTAACAAACAAGGAGTCCTGTCCCCAGAAACTGGCAGCCACAGGCCTCTGACTTTTCTTTAAAGTTCCCCACCCCTGTATGAAGTCGCTACTCTAGCGGCCACTGCTCCACTGGAGTGTGAACTTGAAGGGATTCCAAAGAGACCAGACTGCACACGTTCAGAGCGGATAATCGCCGGGGCGCGGAATGGATAGTAAGCTTAGCAGCCCCGCCGCCCCGGGACCGGCGCGAGCTCCCGTCACACTCGCCGCCTCCCGAGAAGCTGCGACCCACGCGCTCACAGCCCGCCCTTCCGTGCCTGCGGCGTTCCGCAAGAGGCCGGGTTCAGAACTAGGCCTAGAGCGAAGTTCGCTCCCGCTCCCGGAAGGGAAAAGAGAGAGGAAATCTGAGGAGCCTCAGAACCGGTTCCAGCAACCAGGGAACAACCCAGTACCAACTCTCAACTGTGAGGCCTCACGTCTAACACGCACTAGGCGCAAGAGCCAGGGACGTGAGCCCCACCCGCCCGCGACGTCCCAGCCAATCCGGGATCCGCTCCGGTAGCCTCACGCACCGTGCACACACGCACGCAACGCGGGGACACGACCCTCCCCGCGACCGGTTGCCAGTTTCTGATTGGCTGGGATGGGCTGTGGGCTGGAGTTGGAGTAGCCGCGCGGACGGGGCGCGCGGACTGGGTACACAAGCGGGTCCGGTGGTGAAGGGTTTTGTCGCTTTCGGTAAGAGGGTCGTGAGGCGGGCATTATGAGTCGGCAAACCCGACGGCGGCCCCCAGAAAAAGCGGGCAGCGCTGGGCTGGATCTAAAGGATCTTGGGAGGTTTGGGGCCAGTGGCTGAAGGGGAGCGATGGCCGGGGCAAGGGAGGAACGTGTAGCTGGCGGCCTCGGGTCTCGCGGATCGTGGGAAGGAAGGGTCGGTAGACAAGGCCGGGTCCTTTCGGCGAGCGGATGCGGAGGCAGAGAGGTTTGAAGCAAGAGAAGTGTGAGACCCTGGGGCCCTGGGGAGGGGATGCTACTGGGGCCGGTTGTGGGGAGGAGGAGCCTGAGCACGCCCTGAGCTCGGAACCGTGTTGGGATCCGGGGCTGAGGAGGGATAGTGAGCGTGAGCGCTCCGGCCTTGGAGCCCTGACAAGGTCACGGGAAGAGAGAGGACAAGAGGGTGAAAGGTTGAGGAAAGGGCGTGGAACCAGAGGATCTTCCAACCTAGATCTTCCCTGATCCCCAGTCCGGTGTTTCCTTCCATCCTTTGCGACCCTGTCCTACCCAGTGAAGGTGAGAAGGCCTAAGGCTGGTATAAACCATCTGTAGCAGCATTAAAATTTCTTTCTGACAAGTAAACCTGCCAGTTGGAGGTTACAAATGCGTAGCGTGAGTTCAAAACTGTGAGAAGCCAAAATGATTTAGCAGTATTATTCGTCTTTCGCTTTTATTCTTGGTTGGAAGGAGCTCTTTCCTTCTTCTGAGTAATACCCACCAAAGGAATCTATGCTTCAGAAAGTACCAAGGCACTTTTCAGTGTGACCGGTTTGGTGGCAAAGTTATGAAAATTGAAGTAGTTCAGCACAACACGAATTCGGAGTCCTGTATAGCAGATACTCTCATACTTTTTTGTGCACCAGAATCATTTAAGGGGGCCTCTTTAAATACAGATTCGTTGGGTCCTGTCCCAAATCATCTGAATCAGAATTTCCAGGCTGGGGCTTTGGCAGCCATTTTAAACAAGCTGACAGGTGATTGATGCAGAATCAAAGTTTGACACATTGTATTAGATCATAGTTACTCTGACCAGATCCTTTACATCACCCTATGCTAGGCAGCTCATTTTCCCTTTCACCTCTTCTAGTAGTAGTAAGCTTACAGAATAATTGGTGTTCTACAAACTGAATATCTTGTTATCATTTCCTCTTTTTGTCTCTGTTCAACTTTCTGGCAGATCTGGAGTAATCACTGTGGGTGAATGAGATACTAAAGAAAAATTAGTGAAAAAGACGATTGAAAATCAAAGAAATAAAAATTGTTGGATTAGTTAAAATCATTGAGGGAATAAGACTATTTAATGTAGACATGCCTTAAACAATTTTTTACAATTCAAAGAGAGTGTTGTGGGTTTTAATTAAAGAATGTACTTTTATTTTTTCAGATTAAATTTGTACCAGCATCAATAGAATGATGGTTTAGTAATCTCTTATCAATCCAAAAGAACCCTGGACTCTATCAGGAGAGCTGGATCTAATCCTACTATTCTGATTCTATTCTCCCTGAGATGTATTCCTGGTTTTGAGCAATTCATATAATCCTTCAGGACCCTTTTCCCACCTATAAAATAAGGGTATTGATAATCATCTGGTGCGTGTTGCTTTCAAATTATATGATTTGTGGTTATTGACTTTGAAACTTTAAGAATGACATTTTCAATTTTAGTAGCTATAAATCATGAATACTTGGGAAACTCTAGGTGGCATTAAGACAATTATCAAAAATTTATATTCAGAAAGTATTTTAGTTATATAGAATATATAGACTACATTAGAATTATATCATTTATAAAAATAATATAGAGTTATAATTTGAATTTAGAACAACAACTCTGTGATATGTGTTAGATTTTTAATATTCATCTTTACTGACTTTTATCTTGAAATGTGTACATGATGTGTTCCGGATCAGAGACAGATAATCATTATTTACCTTTAATTTATTTTTTATGTGGTGCTGAGGATCGAAACCAGTGTCTCACATGTGCCAAGCGAGTGCTCTACCACTGAGCCACAGCCACAGCTCCTAATCATTAGTGTTTTAAAGCAAATAATAACCACAAGGTTTTCCACACCCTGATTCCCCACCCCCACCCCCCTGTCCTGGGGATTGAACATAGAGGGGCTCTACAGCTGAGTTATATCCCCAGTCCTTTTATTTATTTATTTTTTGGTGGGGGGAGGGTCTCACTAAATGGTTGAGGTTGGCCTCGAACTTGAAATCCTTCTTCCTTCTCCAGAGTCACTGAGATTACAGGTGTGTACTACTGTGCCCAGCCCTACACCCTGATTCTTACTGCAAAGCTTCTCTCAGAAAGCTAAATCAAATATACTACTCATACAAATTTCAGAGTCTGTATCATAGATAAGGAATGGAAAATGACAGACTTCGTCTATTCTTCTTTGTATGTACAGTAAAGAGAGAGTTATCTCCCCCCTTCCTGAAAGGAGAAAACCTTTTTGCTTAATGGATCTGTGGATGATTATAGTCATCCACATGTGAAATAATTAGAGGAAAACCCACCAACTTTCTAAATTTTAAAGTCAATAGTCAAGTGATATTTTAGATTGGGAATAATTAAGGCAAAGGAGGAAAACATATCTGCCAAAGAAAATGTATTGTGGTCTGTAATGGTTTTGTCTCTTGAGGCTGCAAGAAACCAAGACCTTAGCTCATCATTTATTTTTTTCATAGATATATATGAATAATAAAATAAATTAATGAGGCTGTGGCTGTGGCTCAGTGGTAGAGCACTAGTCTCCTACACACGAGGCCCTGGGTTTGATTATTATAAAAATAAATAAAAGAAAAGTAAATAAAGATAAATATAAAAATAAATAAAGATAAAAAATTTAAAGAAAAAAGAAATTATCACTGAAGTATATACAGTTTGGTTTTTTCATACTGACTGATTAACTCTACAAATACATATAACTTATTTTTAATTGTTGAGAAACATAACATTTTGTGGTGTACTTATTCTGTGCAGGTCGTTGCAGTAAATCATGGAGATAGATACAGAAAGTATAGGATTGCATAACCAAAGTACATATTGTAGACTTAAAGGATCAAAGAGGACTTTCCAGAGGAAACTAGTAAGGATGTAAACCTGAAAAAATAGGGGTTAGCTAAGAAAGTTTCCGAAGGAGATGAAAAGTGGGGAGAGAGAAGAAAACTGTCATAGGAAAAGGAGTCAGCTTTTGCAAAGGCCAGAAGTATAGAGAAAATCTAAGAGATTTAATGTCATTACAATGTGGCATTGAGGAAAAAAAGGTGGAAAGAGGATTTATGATACACACAGTTATATATTTGAGAAGTTTATGAATAGGTATGAAGGCAGCTAATAAACATCCCAGCCTAAAATAAACTCAGTGTTAAATTCCTCTGTTTAGTTCTTCAAATCAAATCTCATGTCTTTTCTTTATGAAACTTCTCAAGCCTTCTTTAGACATCACTCCTTTGAAATTCAGTTTTGTCTCTTACATTATTGGCAATTAATCACATTTTCACTTTTCTTTTTAAATAGTACTTAGTTTTTGAACCATTAGTTCCTTTAGTATTTATATTTATCTCTTTAAATATACCAAGCATTCTGGACCTGGACCTTATTAAGCCTTGTATATAATAAAATTTAATAAGAGTTTATTCACTTTTGAAATAATGGAATACCAAAAAAAAAAAGTCTAATTTGAATTTTCCCCTGTAAAGTTTTCTTTGTTAGATGGTTCTTCTCAATGGAGTGGGGCTTTGAGGGATGAATTCAATTCTCAAACTAAACATGCCCTTGATGTACTATGAATTGAAATGCATTCTGCTGTTGTATATAACAAATTAGAACAAAAAAATTAATTTAAAGAAATACTAAAAATACCACCCCCTTTAGAATTGCATTTTCTTGAGGGCCCTTACTGCCATTTATCCTGTTCAAATAGCACATTGTTGATGAGGGCTTCTCTTATTGAAGGGAGTGTGATGCACATGAGAAATTCAGAAGTGAAGGTAGGATTTTATATGGATAATGGAATATGGTCAGTGCACTTATGTATTGTGTTTGACTTCTTTATTTTATCTGTAGGGTAAAGTTTATGGGCAGTTCAGATAAGTGTCAGGCTGGTCACTTGCTTTTTTGGGTACCATTAAAGGAACAATATAAGAAAAAAGTAGTTTTAAAAGGAGCCATTTCTGAGTATTACTCTGCATTAAAAAATGACAAAATCATAGAATTTACAGGGAAATGGATGGCATTAGAGCAGATTATGCTAAGTGAAGCTAGCCAATCCCTAAAAAACAAATGCCAAATGTCTTCTTTGATAAAGGAGAGTAACTAAGAACAGAGTAGGGTCGAAGAGCATGAGAAGAAGATTAACATTAAACAGGGATGAGAGGTGGGAGGGAAAGGGAGAGAGAAGGGAAAATGCATGGAAATGGAAGGAGACCCTCAGAGTTATACAAAAGTACATACAAGAGGAAGTGAGGGGAAGGGGAAAAATAATATAAGGGGGACAAACGAATGTCAGTAGAGGGAGCAGAGAGAGAAGAGGGGAGGGGAGGGGAGGGGAGGGGAGGGGAGGGGAGGGGAGGGGAGGGGGGATAGTAGAGGATAGGAAAGGCAGCAGAATACAACAGACACTAGTATGGAAATATGTAAATCAATGGATGTGTAACTGATGTGATTCTGCAATCTGTATATGGGGTAAAAATGGGAGCTCATAACCCACTTGAATCAAATTGTGAAATATGATATATCAAGAACTATGTAATGTTTTGAACAGCCAACAATAAAAAATTAAAAAAAAAAAAAAAGGAGCCATTTCTAGCAACATTATTTAAAATAAGTCTTTGTCTCTAAAAGGAATAAAGGTAGGTAGAAAATTTGGCTATTTGAAATAATCTTAAAAAAATCCCACCATCAATAGCAGAGATTAGTGTAATACAGTGGAAATATTCAAAGGTGGCATGTTGGAGTTACCAAATCAGCAGTTGAGGGCAATTAAAACTGTGTTTAACTATACTTTAAAGTGCTTAATAGAATTTCCAACATGATATTGAAGAGTCAGTAGGAATTATCACTTTGTTTTGAGTACTGTTTTTAATAGTATGATGACATTTAAAAGAAATTGGTTGTTTGGGAGAAAATTATGGAGTAACAAATATATACAACTCTAAAGATGGCTATAGATTTAAAATAGTAATTTCTAAAAATATTTTTCAAAGTTCATGAATAACACATATCAGGTTACTCATGGAAATTAGGAATATTTACATTCATTCAGGTATTGAATAGTGTTCTAGATGCTTTTATAGAACCTCATAGAAATTCTCTTTCAGGAAGTTTCTTCAAGCAATTACTATGTCAACCAACACAGATGTTTCTCTTTCTTCATATGATGAAGATCAGGGATCTAAATTTATCCGAAAAGCTAAAGAAGCACCATTTGTGCCTATTGGTAAGTTGGACTTCGATATTCTAATACTCAGTCTGCTATAAGCTTAAAACAATGAAAGCATGATAAGCTTATTCATTGAGCACATCCTAAAATAATTTATTTTCAAGTATTTTTTTATTATGTTATCGAAATATGCTGAATACAAAATTCTTCTGTGTGTATTCAGACATCTTATCTTATTGACTCATATATCAGTGAGGAGTTGAGGAATCCCAAGTCTACCTTCAGGCTCAATGACTTAGCAAGACTCAAAAGATTCAAAAAAGCATTAGAGTCATGGTTATGGTTTATTATAGCAGAAGGTTATAGGTTAAAGTCAACAAAGGCATGTGAGATAAAGTCCAGGAGAAACCAAGCATAATGTTCCAGGTATCCCCTCCCAGTGGAGTCACACAGTGACATTTAATTTTTCTGGCAATGACATGTGGCAACATATGCAAAGTACTGCCATCCAGGGGAGTTTACCAAGCCTTGGTGTTCAGGTTTTACTGGGGGTGAGTCACATAGGCATGCAGTCCCTTGGAAGACATAAAATACAAAACTACGTGATCATCTCAATTGAAATCTTAAAATCGGTGTATTAGAATCAAGTTTATTCCAGAAATCAAAAAGAAATACAAATTATACTTTTAGAGTTGAAACATTAAAAACATACCCTTTAAAGTCAGAAATAAGACAGGAATATATGTGAACACTATTATTGTTGTTTGAAGTTGTATAAGTACATGAAAAAAGCTGTACATACTTTAGGAAGTGGGGTGTGTGTGTGTGTATTTTTCCTATATAGATAGTTACATATAGTTTTATATGTATAACTATCTGTATAGGAAATCTAAGAAAATAAGTGAAGAACAACTGAAATCAATTTCATGAATGCCTCACAAGATATCTAGGAATATTTAAGGCTTACATAGAGAAATTAAAACTACAAAATTGTATTTAAGGACACAAAAGGTTTGAATGGAAATTGATAAATGTACCACATTCTAAGATCTCCATTCTCCTTAAATCCTTTCTCATTTCTAATGGTGTCTTTTGATTTTCTTTGTCTTTGGTTAGTCTTCCTAGAGCTTGTACTCTTGATCCTTTTCAGTGATAATGTAATTGCTTGAATTTCCTAAACTCTCAGGTTTTATTTTAACCTCCACACTCAAGTAGAAGTACTTAACTTCTCAGTGGTTAGTGTGTGTATATATGGCTATTTTGATAACTAAATTTTGATTTTGTGTTTACAATCTTGGAATACAGCCTTTCTGGAATTTGAAAGTTTCTTTGTAGCCTAATACATGTTCTCATTTTGCCAAAGCTTCATAGACATTTGAAAGAATAGGTGATCTCTATGTTTTAAATTAAAATATTGAATTTTATTTATTTTAAAATATTATAATTTAGTAAAGTTATAATGACACCATTTAATTTGGTCATTTTCTAAAAGAAACATTATTTTTCCCATTTTTGTCATCTTCAAGTATGATATGCCTTATGTTGCTAACAATTTTTTGCTTCATTTATTTTGTTGCTATGTTGATTAGATTATTTAAAGTCTATGACTATTATAAACTAACCTTTTATTATAAAATACCTGCATGTATTACATAATCAGTGCTTTTTAACCTAGAATTCTACTTTGATATTAGTATTGACACCCCTGCTTTCTTTTTGTTTGCATTGCCTAGTCTTATCTAGGCAAATTCTTTTATTTTTAACTCTTTAGTGTAAATTAGTTATGTCTCCTGGAAGAATATGTCCAGGTTTTGTTTTTTTAACCTAGAAGAGGACATTAACCTATGTTGATATTATTGTAATAAGTTCTCTTAGTTTTGTTTCTACTATATACTTTATTTTCTGTTTGTTGTGCTTATTGTTTCGTTTGTTCTTTTACTTATTTATTTTTTTAATGATTTGGAAGTTCAGCTATTCCTATACTACTGGTAGTTAGTTTTACAATTTTAATTGGGGTGTATTTTTTCACTTACTTCAAAAGTAAAAATGAACGTAAATCATTCCCTAACTCAAGACTTTCAACACACATATTTTTTGTTATAATAATTATAACTTTAATTTCAGATTATTAATTTTTACTATTAATTTCCTCCATCACACCCAGGTATTTTTCATAGGATTTACTAACTCTATTGTTTTCCACCATATCTCACACTCTGTTTATTTCTTTCTCACTTATTAATTTCTTGAACTGTTTTTTTTTTTATTTCCTCAAGGTTTTATATAAGTACATGGGTGATTACACTTTGAAAACATCCAAGATCATGTCATTCCTGAATGTTTTTTGTCTTCTAAATGATTGAGAGCTTGGCCTTGCATAGAATGTTAGGGTCATTATCCATTTAATTCAAACTCTTAGTATTGCTCTATTGCTTTGTCTATGCAGTGCTATACTTTCCAGTATAGTATCTCAGATTTTGAAGTATATAGGCAAGATCTCTCAGTGCTGGTAAAGTATAGATTGTCTCTGTGATATTAAGTTATTGCCTTTAGGAAGAGCAGTAGGACAGGAAGGAAGAGTTATAAACTCATTCCATAACATATAAGACATTGAGCATATTTGTTGTGTTTTAATAATCATTAGCTTAATTCCTGTTATTCCCTGATACACCTTTAAAAGGACTTTATTTAGTGGCTCCACAAACCACATTATAAAAAAATAACCCTGACTTTCTGAATTTGCTAATGTTTGCTATCAATTATAGATTTTTGGGTTCTAGGGGGAAATTTTTTTTAAACTGTTATTTGTGTTCAGCTAATTAATGATCTGATAAATTATCTTATAGAAATAATAGAAAAGACATTGATTAATGTTAAAATCCTCTTGGTCCCCTTCCTCTATGCATCTAACATATTTACAACTATTTGTTTTACAGGAATGGCAGGTTTTGCAGCAATTGTTGCATATGGATTATACAAATTAAAGAACAGGGGAAATACTAAAATGTCCATTCACCTGATTCACATGCGTGTGGCAGCCCAAGGCTTTGTTGTAGGAGCGATGACTCTGGGTAGGTTTCTAAAGGAAATTTCAAATTGGTGGTTTCCCATTAATGTATTTCTCTAAAAACAAAACAAGAGAGGAACTTTTAGCAGACCTTGAAGCAGTTTGAAAATACAAGTAATTTTCACCTAAAAATTGAATTAATAAAAATAATTAAAGTGTGATACAGTTTTACTGTCTATGATATATCCTATTAAGGTTTTAAAGAAAGATTTAGGTTTTAAAGTCTATCACTGAATTTATAATTTCATTGAAGAATCTAGACATGCAAATAGGGTTGGTAGTAACATCAGTTTTCTGAGAAAGACCTGATTGCTATTTTACTGAGTTTTTAAAGATGAAAAAGATTTTTTAAATGGTTTTTTTTTTAATTTTTTATACCTTTATTTGTTTATTTTTATGTGGTGCTGAGGATTGAACCCAGGGCCTCGCATGTGCTAGGTGAACGCTCTACCGCTGAGCCACAACCCCAGCCCTTTTTTTTTTTTTTTTTTTTTTTTTTTTGAGAGAGAGAAATTTTTAATATTTATTTTTTAGTTCTCGGCGGACACAACATCTTTGTATGTGGTGCTGAGGATCGAACCCGGGCCGCACACATGCCAGGCGAGCGTGCTACCGCTTGAGCCACATCCCCAGCCCCAACCCCAGCCCTTTAAAATGTTTTTATATATATGCTTTGGTTGGCATTATAATTTTTTTTTCTGGCAGGGAGGCTACTGAGGATTGAACTCATGGGCACTTAACCACTGAGCCATATCCCTAGCCCTATTTTGTATTTTTATTGAGAGACAGGATGTCACTGAGTGCCTTGCTTTTGCTGAGTGTGTCTTTGAACTCATAATCCTCCTGCCTCAGCCTCCCAAGCCACTGGGATTACAGGTGTGGGCCACTATGCCTGGCTATAATTTATTGACTATCTGGTGTTATGGCAACATTGTGACTCCTTTTAAAAATGCTAGATCAATATTCGTTGATCTTTAAAACAAATATTGTAACATTGTGATATATTCATACTAGCCTTGAGAAATTATATATAAAAAGAGTTTTAGAAATTTAAATTGTTTAGGAAAATAGGATCTTATTCCTCTTGTAAATATTCTGTACTAGCAAGGGTACTATTTTTAGCTATTTTGTGAATGTTTTGTATTTTCTTACTATTGAAGAGAATATTTTAATACTTAACTAGCATTCTTTTTCTCTAGGTATGGGCTATTCCCTGTATAAGGAATTCTGGGCAAAACCTAAACCTTAGAAGAAGAGATGCTGTCTTGGTCTTGTTGGAAGTGCTTGTTTTTGTTATGTTAAAGTTATATGTTTATGTCAAAAAATAAATCCCTTGAGTGGGTTCAGGCTGTAGCACGGTATTTTGAATAATGGCTTCTTTTCTTGCCCACTTGATTTGCCTGGTTATCAAATTATTAATGACTTCATTGACTGGATCATTCAGGGAAGTCAAGTTAACACAAAAGAAACATATACTGGATAGTGTTACAACACTCACCTTCTTAAATGCTTATGACAGAAATTACTTCTAAAGAAGACAAAAGGCCAGGCCTGAATTACTCCCAGTTTACTACAGAATATCATACACATATTTTGAATGTTGGGTGGGAATCCTACTTAACCCAGTTAATTTAACTTTTTTCTGCCTGCCTTGTGAACTGGTTTAAGAACTTCAGTTTTTTAGTGTTAGTTGGCTCTTAAAGAACTATTTCACATTTCACAAACGTGCATGAAATATAACTTGTAAATCTTCCCACAACTGAGAGAGAGAGAGGAAGGGAGGGAGAGTGTGTGTGTGTTTAATCCATACCTGGAAAGCTCACAACAGAACTGCATAGAAGTAGTATTTATTTCAGAATCACACTTATAAACATAATAATTTAATTATTGGTTCCACTTTAGCTCTTTTATAATTGCAGAATTATATTTTTGCTGTTGTATTAGAATAATTTTTAAATGTTATCTTGAAAGAGAAATATGTATTTTAAGTGCTAATACAAAGGTAAATTAAGAACACGGTTTTAATGTGTGCAGTATAATTATTTTCTCTGTATGAATTGCAAGTGTTAAACAAATTACCTAAAATGGAAGTGATTGCTGGTTTTGAGCAAGGTGGTCTGGTCAGACATTATACACAAGCTTTGGTAAACTATAGCGTGTTTTAGTATACTTGTAAAATTCCCTTGTCTAACCTGAACTTACATTCCATGGTGATAACATGGTATATGTGTGGTTATTAAAATAACGAACACATCAAATGTCTTGTATCTGTTTGTTTGGAAAAATAACTCATTCTTCAGAGTAGCACAAAAATTAGGTTCCAAAAAAAAACAATGTTTTATGCTTTTTGTAGGAATCACCATTTAAGAATACCTATAAAGTGGAAATAATAAATAATATATATTGCGTATTTACTGTGTCACACATGCTCTAAGAACTTTTTATATGTGTCACTAAAGCTTCCTAACAACCCTAAGAGGTAGGAACTATTATTCTTGTTTCACATTGAGAAGACTGAGGCAAGGATAGCAGAAGCAACTTGCCCAAGGTCACATAGCTAGAGAAGGTTTTAAGTGTGGGACTAGAACCTGAGCAGCCTTGCTGAACAGCCAGTATTCCACTATATTATGCTGTCCCTAGAACTGAGCAAATGGTTATTTGTGTGTGTGTGTGTGTGTCTTTTGATTGGATGGATTGACTTTTTCCGTAAGAAGAGTAACAATCTACTATTTTGGAACTTTTTTTTTTAGAAAATCCCAGGATGATAAGTAATATGGTTGATACCAACTGGTTTTAGGTACTTGAGATGTTGGCCGATGTAAGATTAATGCTGGAATTACCTGGACTAAATCAGAGTTTTCTAGTCTTTTCTTACCCATGAAATGAGAGCTTAGACTAGAGAACTTCTGTGGTCCTGTCTAGCTGATAGGTCATTATGAGCTCTAATTAGAAACTATTTTTTTCAGCTTTGGATAGATAACAAGGTGCTCGTAGGCAATCTTAGCAATTGTTTTGTGAAAGATAAACTTTTTATAAAGGAACAAATTTGGGAATAAGTTTCAGAAATTTGTCCTCCCCCTTTTTTTGTACCTTACTTTAATTATATTTTGCTATTTAGGTGAATTTTAAGGTATTTTAATATATGATATGCTTTCTTTGTGGGTAGTTTTTGTTCTGGCAGTTGTAACATTCTTTGCAGCCACTAATAATTTCATATGAGCAATTTCTTTTATTTTTTTAGTGTTTTTGCTACTATGGATTGAACCCAAGGATTTTTACCACTGAGCAATAACTCTAGTTCTTTTTATTTTTTGTTTTAAGACAGGATCTCACTAAATTGCCAAGGGTGGCTGGCCTCAAACTTAAAACTCTCATGCCTTCGCCTCCTGGGTCACAGTGATTACAGACACACATCCCTGTGCAGCCATACGAACCATATTTAAAACTAGTGTAGTCTCCCCTCCACCTCTAATACTAGCCAATATTTCCTAAGAGTTTTCTCTTGTACTGTTTTAAATATGCTTATACTTCTATTTGATGTGTCAGTTCAGCTTTTAACTGATAGGCCTTGATTGCCAACCATTAGAGATTACATGACCAGAGAACTTATTCTATATCCCATGCCTTCTTTCTCCTTACCTTCGAGAGTTTTATTAGTTGTTTCATTTCTACATTGTGGGAATATATAATGTTTACGTTCTGTTCTGCCATTTGCACACTTCTTTCTCTCTGGTTCTACAATTTAAACATTGAAAACAGACAAACATTCTCAGTAATCTCTTGGTTGACAGAAATTAATGATAGTTTTTTAATAGTTTCCTCAAGAAAGACATATGGAAAAATTCCTCTAAAGTTTTGCATGTTTGAATATTTTTATCTGTAACCTTTACACAGTAAAAAACAATTTAGATATAAAATTCTTAGTTTACATTTTTCTTGGGAATATTGTAAATATTGACTTAGAGAAGCCTAAGTCTTGTGAAATTTCCCCTAAATAAGGGATTTTCTTTTTTTGCTTGTCTGCTCAAATTCTTTAGTAAGTTCAAAACTTCAATTATACTAGTCTTGGTGATGATCTTTCTATGTTCAATTATACTAGTCTTGGTGTTTATCTTTCTATGTTCTCTATGTTTTCAGAAAATTGTCATTTTACTAGATAGGTACCCTATTGATTTTGTTTAATTATTAACTTGAGAATCATTTTTCTAGACAAATGGCAGAGGGTTGTGATAGAATAAAGGTGAAGTGTTGAGATGATAATGAGCATTATATGATCAAGAGAAAATAAGTGGGAGTGCTTTCCTGAAGGAGGGAATGGTAAATAAGTTGGATGAATAGGGTGGAAGTTCTTGGAAGTGGCTCAAGTGGCTGTGATACTGTGTTTTATTGAATGGGATCCTGATTCCACCACTTCTAACTAAACAGCCATGGTTTTCTCATCTATAAAATGAGGACAAGATAGCAGTAGTAAGTGTAAAGGGCTCAACATGGCATGTGATACATTCTCAATTGGTGGTTGCTGTTGCCATTATTACTGGGTTAGGTATAGGAATGCAGCAGCACAGGAGAAATGGGCCCTGCCCTCTCCACATATAAAGTCTAGGAGGGGAGGCTGGTTTAAATAAGTTATTACATGATCACTACTAGGTACGGGATGCAATGCGGACATCTGGTTGAAGGACTTATCCCAGGGTTGGGGTTGGAAGAGGTCTCCTCAAGAAAGCAATATTCTACTTTAAGGAGATGGTATGTTGATTTTCATTGAAATTAGATTTCTTGGCTTAATGTTGGATGTTGAAGCGTGGGTGTATCCAGTATATTTTTGTTGAATTATTTAGAGAAGGTTTTGGGTTTTTTACATTCACAGTCCTGCCACCCCTAGAAAAAAGTTAGAGTTGACCCTCCATATCTGCAAGTTCTACATCCATGAATTCAACTTTGGATTAGAAATGTTCAGGGAAAAAAAATGTGTATTTACTGAACATGTACAGATTCTGTTTTCTTGTCAATAAACAAAGCAATTTAACAACTGTTTATGTGTATATATATATATATAGAGAGAGAGAGAGAGAGAGAGTGAGTTATGTATTATAATTAGAGACAACTTATTCGAGTATTTACATAAATTATATGCAAATACTATGCGATTTTTTATAAGAGCCTTGACAATCCAAGAATATTGATATTCACAAGGGGTCCTGGGACCTATCTGCTGAAGTTACCCAGAGATGACTATACCTATTTCTAATTTCTGAGCAACAGCGACCTCTAGTGGTTAGAGTTGGAATTTGAGTCCATAGTTGAGTCCCTAAGTATAGTTTTCCTTAACACAAAGCCAGAATTTTGGAGTGGTCCAAGCTCCACCATGAGAGGATTGGTTCATGTAGGTCTTGCCTCTTATCTCACAGATGAGCCTGCTGCTCATATAGTTTGAGGAAGTTGAATTTAGATTTCATCCCCATGTAAATCTATAGCCCTAGCTACATCATAGCTACTAGGCCAAAACCATGCTGATCTAAAGTTATCCAATAGTGGGATTGTCAATAACTTTATATGCTTTTCCTGTTTGAAAGCCCTTCAAATTTCAAAAGGTAAACTGAATGTGTGCCAGCCTTGACTGGATTGCTATTTTCCCAGTAAATGCTTTCACCTGGGATCAGTGTAGGGGAAGAACCAGCCCTGTACATGCAGCTGTTTCCTTCTTAAATAAAGAGAGACTGTATAAATGATGGATTCAGGTTCTGAAATTAAGTTTTTTATTTGCAGTCCCCCCCCCCAAAAAAAAGAGACTTTTAACCCTTAAACACTAAGGAGAGAAGAAAGAATTTGTTTTTAGCAATAACAAAGTGAGGCAAATTTCTTCTAAATTCAGCAGTGATAGATGGGTCTAGAATAGAGGTCAGCATGTGGTTATCCCCCTTGGAGGAACCCAGGATCAAGTCCTCTCTGTGAGTTTTCATAACATTGATGATTTTTTCCCTTGGTGAAACTAAGTGAGTAAATTTTTGCCATCACGCCTTTCAATGATGTTTAATCTCACCTCATCTCATACCATATTTGCTGTCTTCCCTGTTGGCGGCCCTTCCTAGGTCACTCATCTTGTCAGCAATACCTCCCTTGCTCACTGTCATCTCCTGGGCATCTTTCCTTCTTCCTATTCTTTTATCATTAAACCAATCACCAAGTCCTATCCGTTTTTCATTAGCAGAATCTCTCTCATCATTCAGTTTTGTCCTTTTTCCTCTCCCTGTTGCCATCACTAGGCCCTTCACCTGTTTTTGCCACCTAATGCTAGTCAATATTGTTTCAGCCTTTCTAAGAAGGAGGTTGAGGAGGTCTCACCTACATATACTCTTTACTATGGAGATGGTAAATACAGTAAGTGCATGAAGCCTTGGGGACCTCATCAACAGGACAGAAACAGATAATTACTGAAATCAGGTGACTCATCCAAATATTTTGCAAGACTGACATATGAGCCAAGAACAAAACTGAGAAATTAGGGAGGAAAATTACATTATTCATCTATTGTGCGGAAGGCTTGGTGGAAAACCAGGGTAGATCTCATCCATCAAGGAGTTCCTTGGGACTAAGGATTGCTAAGTCTTGGCAGAACATTGAGTTTTTTAATAAAGTCAACATGATGACTGAGATCACCATACATATAAACATATCTTAGAATAGCTCCATGGGTAAAATAAGACTTGATAATGGCCAAAACGATGTTAAGCTAAAACACAAAATGTGCTGGGGGAGTCTGTTGGAGGTTAATGGCCAACAAAGCCAAATCCATTGCAGAACGTCCATCAAGAAGGGGCTTGAACCTGGAGTAAATGAACATTTTTTTATCTACGTGGGTTAATAAGTGTTGAGCAGTATAATTTAATCAGGCTTAATCTTAGGCCAAAAATAAGGCAATTTGCTTCTGTTTGCTCTTAATTCAGGCTCATATTACCTTTGTGATGACTCTTATCTTCATGAGTGTCGAATTATGAGAAGGGAGAAGCTTTGGATACAGGCCACAACACCTGAATATAAACTAGTGCCTTAGTGTTCCTGGTTTACCTGTCATCAATACCATGACTCAAGTCTAGCCCAAAGAGACTCACAGAATAAAAACCAAATTGTATTTTAGACCTGAAAAGATTCAAAATGGAGAACAATGAAACCAGGCCAAATGGGACCATGGTTTTAGGCTGTAGCACTTCCAAAATGAGGCAAAACAGCTAAATCTATAGTAATAAAGATAAAATGCCTTACTACTAAAATAATACAAGTAACTAAAGAGCAGTACACAGTTTACAAAGCATTTTCATGACCTATTTGATTAAGGATAATATTGCTATTTATGAAAGAAGTTGAGGTTTGTGATTTGACTAATGACAGTTAAATCCAGCAATTCCTTCTGATTTTGTTCAATTCAGTTTCATTTCTGATAGTAAGTAGAACCACTGATCATATTGCTTATTTGTAGGAGAGAGAATAATTTCAGTGAGGGAAACTATTTGGTGATCCTATTATCTTTAAGAAGATATATAAGGGCTGTGGTTGTGCCTCAGTGGTAGAGCTCTTGCCTAGCACATGTGAGGCACTGGGTTTGATCCTCAGCACCACATAAAAATAAATAAACTAAATAAAGATATTGTGTCCACCTACAACTAAAAATATTTTAAGATAAAAGAGAAGATAAATAAGCATGGATAAAGGTACTGTGGGGAACTGTGGAAAGAATCTATTTTAGGAATTAGGAAAAGTAGTTAGACCCACACAAAAAGATGCTCGGTTTCTTAACAAAAAATATTGCAGTAACTCTGCACAAGATAAAATTTACTATTTTAACCATTTTTAGATGTCTAATTCATTGGAACTAAAAGATACTTAAAATACTGTGCAACTATTATCCAACCCTAGAATTTTTCATCATCCCAAGCTGCACAAGCATTACACAAACTCTCCAATTTCTCCTTTCCCCACCCCCATGACCTCTTCTGGTTTTCTCTATGAACTTGTCCATTCTTGATATATATGTGGGTAGATAATACAATATTTGTCCATTTATGCCTGGCTCATTTCACCTACCATAAGATTTCAAGGTTCATTCATGTTGTAGCATATATCAGAATTTCATTTGTTTTTAAGGCTGAATAATATTCAGTATGTGTGTATATCACATTTTGCTTATCTGTTCACCTATTGGAACACTTGGGTTGCTTCTACATTTTGGCTGTTGTGAATACTGCTGCTATGAACACTGATATACAAGTACTGCTATGAACACTGGTTATAAGTAAGTCACAGGTCACTTAATCACAGGAATAAATTCTAAGAAATGTGTTGTTAGTTGATTTGATCATGTGTCTAGTCCCTCTAGAAAACAATTTAGCAATTTCTTATAAACCTAACTATGTCCAGGCATGGTGGCACACGCCTGTAATCCCAGCGGCTCAGGAGGCTGAGACAAGAGGATCAGGAGTTCAAAGCCAACCTCAGCAAAAGTGAGTCACTAAGCAACTCAGTGAGACCCTGCCTCTAAGTAAATACAAAATAGGGCTGGAGATGAGGCTCAGTGGTCAAGTGCCCCTAAATTCAATCCCAGTAACCAAAAAAAAAAAAGGGAAAGAAAAACTAAATATGTGCCAGGTGTGAGGACATGTGCCTGTGATCCTAGCTACTCAGAGGCTGAGGCCAGCCTGAACAACATAGTGAGATAAACCATCTCAAAAGAAAATAAAAAACTATGCATTTACAATGTAGTCAACAACTGCTCACTTAGGCATGAATTCCACAGCAATGAAAATATGATCACACAAAAACCTGTACATGTATGATCATAACAGCTTAATTTTAACTGCTCCAAACTGAAAAGAGCCCAGATGTCCCTCAATAGACCTAAGAACACAAAAGAGCAATTCTTGTGTTATTTATTAAAGTGTTCAGTATATTACTGGTGGTGGATATGTGAATCTATGTATTTTAAATGCAAAAATGAATACAGTAAAATTATGGAAAAATATTTGGAATATATAATTGGAAAAATTATGGAAATAAGATCAGTGGATTTTATCAATGTCAGTATCCTGGTTGTGATATTGTAGAGTAGTTTTGCAAAATGATACCATTGGTTAAACTTGTAAAGTGTATAGAGGATCTCTGTATTGTTTTTTTACAGCTGCATGTGAATGTATAATCATCTCAATAAACATTTCAGATTTAAGAGCAATATCCTACAAGTAATTCTGGTAAGAGAAACAGAAAGCAGGCTGGGATTAACAAACATCTGGACAGTCTACCAGAGGAAGTTTTTGGTGACCCAATTTCCCTTGACTTCCTAGATGATAAAACATTAGGTTTATAAACTAAAGAAAATTCTCAAGAGACTAAAAATTATCAGGAAAAAAATGGCTGGAAAGCCTCAATACTAGCAGTGGAAAGATAACAAACCTAGAGAAAAGTCATTGCTGGTTTCATAAGAATGGATTACTGGAAAATCCTTGTCAAAAGGAATTCTTGGCAGGCCACTATGGCACATGCCTGTAATCTGAGCAAATCGGGGGGCTGAGGCAGAAAGGTTAAGTTCAAGGCCATCCTGGGCAATTTAGTGAGAACCTATCTCAAATTTTTTTAAAAAACGCTGAGGGGCCTAGGGGCTCAGTGGCAAAGTGTCCTGGGGGCTAGGGAATCTTTTGATTGCTGGCACAAATGTAACCAATTCCCTTCTTCTAAGGCATTCTAGAATGCCTATTCTGAAATTCTGCAGCCTTAACTTTGTCATAGATTGTTCTTATCTTAATGGAAACCTGGCTTTGGGTTGGGAATGGTGTTTTTTCAGAAGCCTTCTTAGTAGATCTAGCTGTTTGTTCATTATCCCATGCCGCATAATCCCCTTGTGATCCTGAGATGAATGAATGATGCCCCGTGTAAAAGACCCTACCCCTTGAGGCTCATATATGTACCTGAATCCCACTCTTCATCTTGTGCCTTTGCTATTGTTACAGAGCTGGAAGCTTCCAAGAAACTGAGGCAGTGCAAAGATCTGCCCTTCAAACGCTGATTCTTGCAACCAAGTCAGAAAGATTTCAGACATGTCTCTCAGAGTAACAGAAATGAGTTTATAGAAAGGATAGGAAAAGGCAAAGGAGTCACTCTCAAGGGAGACAGTAGGTCCCCTCAAAGAGGAGAGAGACAATGTGCCTGTCCTGCACTCCAGTTTTACTGGGGTTCCCAGAGAAGTTTTCTGAGAGTCCTGCCCAGGTCCACCTTTTGACTTTTGACTGACAGCAGGATGACATCAGATTTTCAAGTCCCCACTGCCATGACAACTCTAGATCACTTTGGCCCATGCTGACCAGTTCTAATTAGAACCATGAGTTCCTACAGATTTTATGGTTAGGAGGAATCCTTATCTCCCAGAGTTTCAGAATCTGGTCACAAAGTCTACCCCTTCAGGGTAACTTGGGTCCCTCTTATCAATTATTTTGGGCCTGCATTTCTCCTCCAGTGAACAGGCAGTTTGCTAAGGAATGTGACATATCCTAACCATTTAGGCCAGGCAGGGCTGCAGGTAAATTGCTTCTTGGGAAAAAAAGCATCTGGGGGTCAGCATAGGAGGCCCATTTTATAGAATTATTCTCTTAACCTCGTGTTTCCACCATCCTCATCTGTCTGTCCCTAACACTATCACATGCAGATTCCAGGTCTGTCCCCGTCAGCTCAGTAGGCAGGCAACTGGAGCCCAACCAGAAAGATCTGTTCATTCTTTATCAGAAAGTCTTGAGTTTATACCTGCAGTGCTGGTGGTGGTCTGGTACCACATACTCATAACTATGGAGGAAAAAAAAGAAAAAAAGTTTTGAGAAACATGAGAATTTTCAAAAACAGTACTGCAATTCCACCACACAAATATAACCACTTTAAATCACTGTATATCAGTCTTGATTTTGTGCCTAGTTTGAAAAAAAACAAATTATTTATTTAGCGTACTATTTGTGTCTTGTTTTGTTTTTTGGTTTTGTTTTTTCTTTTCACTTTCCATCATAATATAACCTCTTTTTGAAGTGGGTATCAGGTATTGAACACAGCTCCAGGCCTATTTTGTATTTTATTTAGAGACAGGGTCTCACTGACTTTCATAGGGCCTTGTTTTTGCTGAGGCTGGCTTTGAATTCATGATTCTCCTGCCCCAGCCTCCCAAGCCACTGGGATTACAGGTGTGCCACCTCAATATGGAAAACAACAACCCCCAGGGAAAAAAGGGGAACCATAATCCCTAGGGAATAAAGGAGGACATGGGTCCCACCCAGGAAGAGAAGGGAAACAATGGGCTCTGGATTTTCACCATTTCCCAGCAACAGTGTCTGACCTGACTGCCCAACTGACACATTCTGCTGATTCAAGTCTAACTGAACCCTATAAAATTCAGACCCCTATTATAACCAGTTGCCATTTTCTCTCTTGAAAATATGCCCCTCAGGTGCTTAATAAAACATTACTGATCCATCCAGGTCTGTCCCCGTTTAGTTTACTTTTTTTTTTTTTTAAGAAGTAAATATAAGTGAATTATCTCTCTTTTTTTTTAAATTTAATTAGTTATTCATGACAGTAGAATGCTTTTGCTTTCAACCTTCCACCACCCTGTTTTACACTTTTCAAAGATATTCTGAATGGCTACATTAAATTTCATGGTGAAATTGTCCATTTTCCAACTTCTTTACAGGACAGCAAAATGTGCATCTCTGTGCAGAACGTCACAAAAACTTTCTAAAAAACACACTTCAGGCCCTGCCCTTTGCGGCAGGCATGTAATCCCAGCAACTCTGGGAGGCTGTGGCAGGAGGATTGCAAGTTGGAGATCAGCCTGGACAATTTAGCAAGACCCTTTCTCAAAGTGCGGACGTCGTGAAAGCGTCCCCTGGGTTCAATCACAAGTTCAGAAAAAAAAAAAATTAAATACACTTCAGACAATTTAAAGTCGCAGGCACTCCACGACCTCTTCCACCCAGTTCACCGCGCCAATGTCCATGTCTACTTGCTACCACCTCAACACGCTGCGCAGCGCCTCTGTCACTTTCAGAGCTTAAAGGCTCTCTCGAGCCCCCGTAGAGCAGTGATAACGTCATAAGTGCGACGTTGCTGGTTTCCCTGGTGACGGTTGCCAGGGCAGCGCGTGCACGCGTCCGGAAGAGGTGACGAAGCCCGGCGACCCTAGAAGGGAGAAGGAGAGAGACCGCTGTGAGTGCCTGGGAAGGCGGCAGGGCCCGGGCCGGGCCGGGCGGAGCCGGTAGAGCTCGCAGCCGCCGGGGCAGGACCCGAGCCCGAGCGCACACGCTGGCCAGACCCGCCCGCGCCGAGCGGAGTCTCTTCCCTTCCTCCCGTGAATCTTCACCTCCGCCCAGTCCCCACCCGCGACAGACACTGATTTTCCGCGCGGTACAAGGGTTAGTGCGGCGCCGGGGGGTCGCCTGCCCAGAGAACTCGAACTCTGGTCCGCCTGACCCGCGCTCTCTTCCGCGCACTGCCAGGAGCAGTCTCCATCGCTCCAAGGGTGCAGCGGGAACTGCGCGACCAGGTGGCATCCAAGCCCCTTATCCCAGTCCTCCCTCCCTAACCCTGTCAGGACGGGAAGAGGGACTCAGCGGGACTCCAACCCGGCGAACTAGACTTCTCCACCCAACTCCTCTAGGCATTGTCCAGCAGTGCCTAAATGAGGCGTCTCGAGACATCACCCTGTCACCCCTGGGAATATCAAAGAGAACATAGTTTTTAAAAGCAGGAGAGGGAGGGAGAAAGAGGAAAGAAAGTGGCAGGCTGGTGGGGCAAGGGAAGCGGGTGACTACAAGGGACTCAGTCTTTCATTGGTCCCTGTCCCCTATGCACTCAACAGTCTCAAGACCTTGCTTCTCCACAGGACTCCTAAGTAAATATCACTCTCCCTGCCCCATGGCTCTAAGTCCTTCCTGAGCCGAGAGTTCTTTCCATGCAGCTTTAACTTAAAAAAAAAAAAAAAGAAAGAAAAGAAAGAAAGAACGAAATTAACCATTTCTTAAAGCAATTTTAGATTTACAAAATCATTGAATAGAAAATAGTTTGCATATATATTCTCCACCCCCATTTCCTTGCTTCTAAACAACCTCTTCCATGGGTGTGGTACATTTGTTGACCATTGATAAACTTATATTGAAAAACATTAACTAAAATCTATAATTTATATTAGCATTCTTTTTTATGTTGTACAGTTCTCTGGGTTATGATCAATGTCTAATGCCATGTATCTATCATTACAGTATCACACAGAAGAGTTTCACTGCCCTGAAGTCCTCCTTGGCTCCACTTTCATTCCTTCACCCCAATTCCAACCACTGGCAACCACTGATCTTTTATTTTTACATAATTTTGCCTTTTCCAAGTGTCATATAGCTGCAATCACACAGTATATTCTAATTAAGTTCCCTTTGTGTCTTTTCATGACCTGATAGCTCAGTTTTCACCATTGAACAATGGTTTGTGTGAATGTACCAGTTTATCCATTCACCTATGAGAGTACTTCTTGGTAGTTTCTGATTTGGGTTAATGATGAAAAATAAAACTACTATAAAAACCTCATGTGAAGGTTTTTATATGGAGTAATATTCAATTCATTTGGGTAAATATGGTCATATGGTAAATCTCTAGCTATGTGAAAACAACTGTCAAAACTATCTTCCAAAATGGCATTACCATTTGGCCTTCCCACCAGCAATAAATGAATGTTCTAGATTTTGATGAGTCCAAAAGATACATAGCAGTATCTTGTTGTTTTAATTTGCATTTCCTAATAAACTATGATCTTTTGCATCTTTTCATGTGCTCATTTGTCATTAACATATCTTCTTTGAGGTGTTTGTTCAGAACTTTTGCCAACTTTTTAACAAGATATTTTCTTATTAAACTTTTTGTATATTTTGGATACATTCCTTTATTAGATATGTGTTTTGCAGATTTTCTTACACTCTGTGGCTTTTCTGTTTCATTTTCTTAACAGTGTCTTTTGCAGATAAGTTTTTTAACATTAATGAAGTCCAACTTATCAATTTTTTTCATAGATCATGCTTTCGATTTTCTGTATGCATTGCCAAACACAAGGTCACCTAGATTTGCTTCTATATTATCTTCTAGAAGTTTTATAGTTTTTGCACTTTACATTTAGATATATGATCTATTTTGAGTTCATTTTGGAAGGGGTGGTTGGTAATGGCTGTTGAACCCAGGGATACTTCACACTGAGCTACATCCTCAGCCCTTTTTATTTTTTATTTTGAGATGGGGGTCTCACTAGGTTGCTTAGGGCCTCTCTTAGTTGCTGAAGCTGGCCTCAAATTTGAGATCCTCCTGCCTCACCCTTCTAAGACACTAGGATTTCAGTTGTGTTCCTAGCTTGAGTTAATTTTTGAGACATGTCTGTGTCTAGATGCATTTTCTTTTTTGCATGTGGATGTCCATTTGTTCCAGTACCATTTGTTGAAAAGTCTGTCTTTTATCAGTTGGACTGCCTTTACTTCTTTGTCAAAGAGCTGTTGACTATTTATGTGGGTCTACTTCTGGGCTCTATTTGGTTCCATAGATTTATTTGTCTGTTCTCTCACTGATAGTACACTGTCTTGATTAATGCTCTTCTTCAATATTATTTTCGCTATTCTGGGTCTTTTGCTTTTCCATATATACTTTAATATCAACTTTTTGCCATCCAGAAAGTAACTGTCTGGGATTTTGATTATAATTACATTGAATCTGTATATCAAGTTGGGAAGAAATGACATCTGAACAATCTTGATTCTTCCTATGACTATGAGATACATATATATTTAGTTCTTTGATTTCTTTTCTAGATTTTCATAGTTTTCTTCGTATAGATCTTGTAGGTATTTTGTTTGATTTATACATATTTAAATCTTTTTTGTACTAATGTAAATAGTTGTTTTTCATTTCAATTTCTAATTGCTTATTGCTGGTACATAGAAAGGCATTTGACTTTTGTATATCTGAAACCTTGCTATTTTCACTGAAATTTATGAATTTGTGCTTATTGATTCTTTAGAATTTTCTACGTAGATAATCATATCATTTGTGGATAAGTATTATTTCTTCTTTCTCAACTTATATATCTTTTATTTCCTTTTCTTGTCTTATTCCATTAGCTAGAACTTCCAATATTATGTTGAATAAGAGTGAAGAGAAGGAACATCTTTGCCTGTTTTCAGTCTAAGAGGAGGTATCTAGTTTCTCATCATTGAGTACAATAGTATAATAGTAGCTATAGGGTTTTGTTTGGGTTGTTTTTTTTTGTTTTGTTTTGTTTTGTTTTTTTGTTTGTTTGTTTGTTTTGTACTGAGGATTGAACTCTGGTGCAGTTTACTACTGAACTCCATCCCCAGCCCTTTTAAATTTTTTTTCTTTTAATTTTGAGACAGAATCTTGCTAAGGTGCTGAGCTTGTGACCCTCCTGCCTCAGTCTCCCAAGTTACTGGGAATACAGGTGTATGCCACTGGACCCAGCTGCAAATGTTCGTTATCAAGTTGAGGAAACTCCCCTTTATTCATATTTTGCTTAGAGTTTTTGTCATGAATGGTACTGGATTTTGTCAAATGCATTTCTGCATCTATTAATATGATCATGTGATTTTTTCTTCTTAGCCTGTTGAAGCGATGGATTACATAAAGTGATTTTCCAATTTATACCACCTCTGAACACCTAGAATAACCCCTAGTTGGTTGTGGTGTATAGTTCTTTTTTTATCTTCCTGGATTCAATTTGTTAAAAATTTTCAAGGACTTTTGCATCTATGTTCATGAGAGCTATTGGTCTGTAATTATTTTCTTATATCTTTATTTTGATATTAAGTTAGAGTGAGTTAGAAAATATTCTGTTTCTATTTCTGGAACAGATTGTAGAAAATTGGTATCATTTTCCTGAAATCGTGGTAGAATTCACTTGTGAAACATCCAGGCCTGATATTTTCTGTTTTGGAAGGTTTTTATTAATTCTATTTGCTTCATTGATATAAATCTATTTAGATAATCTGTTTTCTTGTGTAAGTTTTGGTAGATTGTATCCATTTCATCTAGGTTATCAGATTTGTAGGCATCAAGTTGTTCTTCCACTATTATTTTAATGTTCATGGAATCAGTAGTGATGGTCCATCTTCCATTTCTGATAGTAATTTGCGCTGTTTTTCTGGGTTGGGTTTTGTTTTGTTTTTGAAAGGTTTGGAGAGAGTAGCTTGGCTAAGGGTTTATCAACTTTACTGATGCTTTGAAAGAACCAATTTTGGGGTTTTTTTACTTTATTGTTTTCCTGTTTCCTATTTCATTGATTTTTGGCTCTGATTTTTATGGTTTCTTTTCTTCTACTTACTTTGGATTTCATTTGCTCTTCTTTTCCTGGTTTTCTATGGTAGAATCTTAAATGACCAATTTAGACCTTTCACCCTTTCTAATATATGCATTCAATGCTATAAATTTCTTTCTAAGCACTGTTTTTGTGGCATTACACAAATTTTAATAAGGTCATTATTTTCATTTAGTTCAGAATTTTTTAAAACTACTCTTGACACATCTTCTTTGACTTATGTGTTATTTAGAAGTATGTTATTTAATCTCCACATATTTTGGAACTTCCAGACTTTTTTCTGTTATTAATTTCTAATTAATTTCATTCTAGCCTATGAGCTTACTTCGTATGATATCTTTATTTGTTAAGATTCGTTTTATGTCACAGAATATGGTCTGTCTTGGTGAATGTTCCATGTGAGCTTGAGAAGAATGTGTGTTCTGCTGTCATTGAATGAAGTATTTTATAAATGTCCATTGCTTTCAGTTGTTTGATGGTGTTCTTTTATTCAAGTGTATCTTTACTTCTTTCTGCCAGCTGCATGTTACACTTTTGATATTGTTCCACCATTCTTGGATATTCTCTTCTGGGTTTTGTTTATCTTTATTTTTCATTCTTTTTCTCATTGCATTTTAGTTCAGGGAGTTTCTTTTGACCCATCTTCAAGCTCACTGATTCTTCTTCACTGTGGCCAATCTAGTGATAAGTTCATCAAAGACACTTTTCATTTCCATTAATGTATATTTGATTTCTAGAATTTCCCATGTAATCTCTCTTAGTTTTTATCGCTCTTTTTATATTAACCATCTGTTTTTGCATGTTGTTCACCTCTTCCATCAGAGCCTTTAGCCTATTGATCATAGTTATTTCAAATTTTTGGTCTGATAATTCCCATAATTGCCTTCATATTTGATTCTGGTTCTGATGCTCTCTTTGTCTTTTCAGACTGTTGTATTTGTTTGTTTTGCCTTTTACCATGCATGATAAATTTTTTACTGAGATACAGACATGATCTATTAGGTAAATTAAACTGAGGTAGACAGGGCTTTAGTGTGAGGTTTTATGTTTATCTGGCTAGGAGTTGGGCTATATTTGTTATTTGCTGTAGCTGTGGTGTCAAGAGACTAAAATTTCCTCTGCTGTCCTTGTTTCTGTCTCCCCTCCTGTATGGGTTTTCCTAAAAACTCTGTAAATAGGGTCCAAGGCTTATGGTTCTTTAACTGGAACCCTCTGTTACACAGGAATCCTATTGATGTGGTGCTAAGTATGGAGGAAGGGGGAGCATTCTATAGTCGTACAAAGAGAGCTCTATCCTAGTGAGCCTGAGTTGGGTGTTTCCCCTTCCTGAATCTATTATTAGGTTTTAGTAAACTCCAATCAACTAAACTCTGATAAAATAGTGTCCCTTGAAGGCAGTCCACATTAAGGAGCCTAGTAGAGAGCTCTAGGCATATTTCAGAATGGTTACTTTACCCTTCTCCCTGCCAAGAGTATGTCAGGGCTTCCCTGTGACCTCATAGTGAGAACCTGGTAGGGTCCTTAGAGGTAAAACGTATGAAAGTATGAAGGCCTCCTAAGCTGGACCCCTTCAAGTTTTAATCTCCTAAGCTATCTACACTGAGCCTCCAGCAAGTCATCAGGTACAGTTTAAAGTGTCCCTATTGATACTGACTCTAGCTGTGAGCTTCTATTCCCTGTAGGCTGTGATTCTCTGCATGCACCTGTCTTTCCAGTTGTCAGCTCAGTTTGCCATATATCACAGTTCTCTGATAGATCCAAGTACTATCAATTTTCCATTTTTTCAGCTTTCTTCTTGTTTTGAGGACAGGAGCCGCAGCTTCTAAGGTTTTTACATGTCACATCAGAGACCAGAAATTCTAGTTAGCCTTAAGTTTTGAACTTCTCTGCATCTCAGCTTCTACTACTTAAGTCTAGAGCAAGTAACAAGATCTGGCCCTGCCCCAGAGTACCACAAGTGGAAGGCACAAATATTATTAAGAGTGGTTTTAAGGGATTATACTTATGTAAGCATTTATGACAATTACTTAAAGATAGCCTCTTTATAGTCACAATTACTTACTGATAGCCTTAGTTGACTACTAAGGATGGTGATCTAAAGAAAACCAAATTCATTAATTTGTTCTGAAAATATTTATTGAACACCTATTATGTGCCAGTTACTGTCACAGGTGCTGAATACAGCCATGAATAAAATAGATAAAAATATGTGTCCTCAGGTAGCTTACATACTTGTGGGAAAAAAAACAGTGAATGGGTCAGCTGTGCTGTAGGTCAAATGGTGAAAAATACAATGAAGGGAACTAAACCCATGGGAGAAAGACTGGAGGGGAGGGGATGCAGCATTAACTAGGATGATCAGGGAAGGTGATCCTGAGAAGATACCCCATGAGTGGAGACCTATCCAAGGTCAAGGAAGGAACCATGTGAATGACTGGAGAAGAGTGTAGAGGGAGCAGTCCGTGCAGAAGGCTGTGAGCTTCAAGCATCCCTGATAATGCAGTGGGCGCTGGAAGGGGAGCCAGGTTACACTAGGCTCTAGTTTTGTACTGAGGTAAGCATGGTCTCAGCCAGAGGTAGCAGGGTCACCCTGGCTAAGGTGCTGAGACTGGAGTATGGGGTGGGGGCAAGAGTAAATACAGAGTCTGCTTTAGGAAGCTATGGTAATGGTCCAAGTAGACAATGCTTCTTGGTCTAGGGTGGTTGAGGTGGAGAAGTGTTCAGCATCTAGATATGTTTTGAAGAAAGAACCAAGAGAATTTGCTGATGGTTTGGATGTGCAAAAAATTGGTCAGTGCCATTGTTCAGTTTTGCCACAGGACTTTTCACTTGCTGCCTCTCTGTCCCCAAATGTTCTTCTAGTTAGCTCCTGCATGTGCATCAGGTCTCTTCTCATTTCGGGAGGTCCTCCTGGTCCCCAGACCCCTGATAAAGAGTCTCAGCACCACATACCTTTCCTTCAGAGCATCACAGCTCTGTATACTTACCTGCATAGTCAATTGATCAGTGTCTGCTCCCCTGCCAAACCATAAGCTCCATAAGAACAGAGCTCTGTCTATAACTCTGTTGCACCAATAAATATTTGCACATTGATTCTTTGACCCACATTCTACATGAGCTAATGGATTCAAGTTGAGTGCTTTTAGTGCTTTAGTGTCAAAATTGCTGCTGTGGATTGTTTATTCATCATGACATAAATGCTAATTTAGTACCCAACGTGTGCATGTGCTGGCTTGTACTGTGGAGATGAGATTCAAAGATGAACACAATACTGTCTACCTTCAGGGCAGGTAGAACGTGACCAAAAGCCTTCCATTCACTTATCTGAATTCCCCCAAATGACAGGCACATCTTTGAACCTGTTTTTGATGTGTACTACATTGTCATGGATTTATCAGGAATCGCATAGGGTCAAGGTGCACTTTGAAAAATTTACCTTCAGTGTTATTATGTGCTTTGAAAAAGCAGACATTTTCCTTTCTGACCTGGAAGTCTGCAGCCCCCACTGAGATCCTTTTGTCCTTGACTTACAATTAAGATGCTTAGGAAGAAAGGGAAGAATATGGTTTGGGGTCCATCTCTGAGGAGACCTTGGCCTCCACCCTCCCACTGCTCCTAACCACAGCTTCCTGTCTCCATGGTGTCTGCCCTAATCAGACTCACACATCTGTCCCCATCTCTACCCAGTGACATCTACTCACCTCTCCCAGATGTCTGCTCCCAGATGTCTCTTCTTCCTCTATTTTCCCCTTCCTTCTTTGCCACACCCTTCTCACTCTACACTCTCTCCAAACCCTTGGTCTCAGCTACCTGAGGCTCTCTCCTGAGCTCAAACCCACCCAAGCAGCTGCATACACGCCCTCTCCATGTGGAAGGCCCACGGTCTCAAGCCCAACAGTCTACCACCTACCTTGCCTGCGGCCTGGAAATTGCTTCTCTGCCAGAGCCCACCATCTCCCCAGGCATTCAAACCCAGGCCTCAGCCCTCTAGACTTCCCCTTCCCCTTTGCATACCACCTCTGGTCCTTTGGTGGCAGTTCCTGCTCCCTTTTCTTCATCTGCACTGCCACAGCTCTGATTTCGGCCCACAGTCCTTTCCAGAAACCCCCTCCCAGCTAGACCTCCAGCTTCATGAAAGGCAAGTGTGATCTTGTATGCACCCTCTGAATATCCCCAGCACCTCAGGAGGAAGTCCAGAGCTCCTCAAATCTCCACCCTACCTCCTGCCATCCTGAATCTCTCTCAGTTCCCCACACACCACATTCTGCCTGCCAGTGCTCTTTTCCCAGCAGAAAACCCCCCTGCTCCCACTCAGGTACTCTTCCTCCTCCCTCCCTGCCAGGCTGGACTAGCTGACAGGTGCCTGCCTCTCCTGTAGCATCCCTGCCCAACCAGCCTCTCAGTGCACTTTCCACCGTCATTCTCACTCTCCTGAATATTAGACTCACCTGGGGAGCTTTAAAAACAGACAGATGCCCTGGCCACAGCCAACACCACATAAATCCAAATCTCTAATGACTTCCTATGTAGCACAGAGCAGATGCCAGTGCCCTGAGGGCTGGTCTGATCCACAGGTGTCCTGTGAGTGCAAGCATGACTGTCCATCTTCCAGAGATTGGATTGGGCCAAGGGCACCATTTCATAAGGTGATAAAGATAGTAGTTTCCATGTGCTCTCTCAATCCTTATAAACCTCTTCAGAAAGTTCACAGTGATTACCATACCATTTTACAGATGAGGAAACTGAGGCAAAGAGATTAAGTAATTTTCCCATAGCACAGTGAACATCAAAGAAGTATTGGTTCTCCAGTGTCTTCAAGAGCAAATTGGGAATGGAAAAGGAAAAAAAAACTTTACAATTTACTGTGTTGTTCATTCACTCATTTACTTCTTCAAACTTTATTTTCTCTCATTCTTGAGCACTGGCTACATTCATTCAGTGATAGCTCTGTGAACACTAATTAAGGGCCTATTCTGGGCAAGATGCTGAGAATTAATAAATGAATAAGACATAAGGCCCTGCCTTTAAGAGACCTCTTTGTAAAGGGAATATAAATAAAATTATAGGTAGTTATAATATTGGAGGTATAGTGACCAGGGGATGTCCAAAAGATTCTGAGAGTCCACAGAATGCCCCTAGGGGAACCCTAAAGACTAAGTGGGAGTTAGTGGAAAGGTAAAGAGCCAACTCAGGTAATAGGAGAGAGGCATCCTAGGCAGGGAAGTTGCTGAAGAAAGCCTGAGATGCCCCTGAGCCTGATCCTTAGCAAGAGCCACTAACCCAGGCATCTTCAGGCACCAGTAGGAAATGAAAGTGGGTGAATCCAGAAGGTGTAAGATAAAGAACCTTTATGTGCAATGATAGTGGGCAGCTGATGTGCCAGCTGCTGCTTCCAAAAGTGGCCAGGACAGTGATTGAGTGGGAAGAATTCCCCCTGTCCAGAGGGAATTCCTTCTGCCTAGTGCCTGCTGACCATGTGGACTATAGGCCCAGTACTGCCATACCTATTAACTTATAAAAGAATCTGCAAATATGGATTTAATTAAAATCTATAGATATTTAAATGTTGGCAAAAAAATCAAATCATAACATAGTGCTCTGTAAGAGTTGAACAAAAATGCCTGTGGGATACGTACAGCCTTCAGGCTAGCCAGAGTTTCCTCCCGTGAATCCTGGCAGGGTCTTGCAGAGGCAGGAGCCACTTAGATCTTGTTTTAGAAAGGTCCCAGATGGTTATGTACAGAATGGATTAATGGGATAAATGTGCAAGACCCAAGTTGCTAGGGAGGAGGGATCAGGTATCTAGAGAGACAGGAAAGTCCTGGGAGGATGAGGTCAAGGGAGGTGACCCTGTGATGTGAGGCTATGTGGACAGAGGCTGGAAGCAGTGGTGTTTTAGGATTTAGTCACTAGGCCAAGCAGCCAGGGAAGACTTTCTGCTAGCGGGTCACTAGTGTCACCATAAGAATCTGGATGTTGGATAAAGTAGAGGAGGAAGGGAGTCCTCCAAAGAAACCAACAGAAAGGGAGAGATACTGTTTCTATCAGTCCATAGTTGACAAAATGTTTTCACACTGTCCTTTGCATTTGCCCTTCACTGCACATCTGTAACCTCAGTACCATCATCTCCTGCTTAACTGAAGAAGGGATTAAGTCCTGGAGGGTTCTAGAAAACTCGCACATATCTGGTTGAGAGCCAAGTCTACCTTGAACTCCAGGTGCTGTCAGCTCAGTCCAGCCTACTAATATGGCCTCCCAAACCAGCAGCATCCAAATGCCCAGGCCCTACCCTTATCAATGACTTCAGAATCCCTGGCATGGCACCCAGACCTCAGCACCTTCAGAATCCCTAGTTATCCCAGTATGCAGCAGGAATGAGAACCACTATTTCACACTCTAATTTGTTTTCCTGGCCTGCTTTGATGAAGAGTGATTATTAATAATAGCGCATCCCTTGTCTTTCCAAGGTAACGCAGTTTGGAAACTGAAGGATATGATTGTCTCTCCCTTGTAATCTACAAAAAGAAGGGGAATCAAAAGATAAATTTATTTTTAAACTGTTTTAGTTAAATTTTCAAATAAAAGACTGAAATAGGGTTTGCTTCAATCCCTGGAAATTTTTTTCAGGTGAAATTCCTCTACATCAAGTTGGTAAACTAAGGGCTTATGGTTCAAATCCAGCTCAGTGCCTCTTTTTGTAGTAAAGTTTTTTTGAAATACAGCCATAACCATTGTTTACCCATTGTCTCTGGCTCCTTTCTGTTACAATGGCAGAGTGTTAGTAATTGTGACAAAAAACATGTAGCCTACAAAGCTTAAACTATTTTTAAGTTTGGCCCTTAACAGAAAAAGTTTGCTGATCCCTGCCTAAATTTAAAACATGGAGTACAATTTGCCTGAAATGTAAAACATTGAGTCTAGTTGTTATGTTTACATTATATCCTTGGGTATCCCCGTCTTTTTGAACCCACTGAGGTGGCTGTGACTATAACACTTTTAATAGAAATGTTCCAGGATTCCTGAAGTTCACGGGTTTCAGTGTTTTTTCTAGAACTCATAGAACTTAGAAAAGCCATCATATTATACTCTGTTATGCTTTACTATAGTGAAAGATTACAGATAAAAATGAGCAAGAGAAGAAAGCCAGAGTCCAGGAGACACCTGGCACAACCTTCCAGTTGTCCTCTTCTAGCAGAGTCATGCAGACAATGTTTATTCCTCCTAAAACCAACATGTGACAACATGCATCAAGTATGGCCAGCTAGGGATGCTCACCTGAACGTTGGTGGTCAGGGTTTTTATTGGGAGCTGGTCACCAAGGAATGGCTGACCACTGGCATAGCTGACTTTAGTCACTCAATCTCCAGCCCCTCCAGAGGTCAAGCAGATACCATGTGCTCACCCACATTTTTAGCACAGACTATCTGCAGTGTTCCAAGGACCTCAATTGAAGAAAGATACTCTTAACCAGGCAGGATATTCCAAGGGCTTAGAGGTTATTTCCTAGCAGCAAGTCAAGGGCAAAACCTTTCTTTGGAACACGCAAAGTGCAGACAAACCAGACCTGCAAGTTAATTGTTTCCTGTGCAGTTTCTCTTACTGGGCAAATCTATCTGCTGAGGAATTTCAACATAGTCCCAGCTCCTGCTTTGGCCAGACCTTTCTCCAACCCTGGGCTCAGTCCACAGACAGCATGTTAGAGCTTCCTGGGCAGCTCTTACAAAGCTCCATGCCTGGTCTCCACTCCAGACTGTTATAACAAAGTTGGATTCTCTAGGGATATGACCTGGGAATCAGTATTTTTAGATTGTATCCTTGCAGATTCATAATGGAAGTAAGTTTAAGAACCACTGGGTAGAGGTTGTGGGACCATAAAATAGAGATAGGTGTATCAGGAAGGTATGGCTAAAGCAGAAAGTACTGTTCCTGGAGGATCAGGAAAGGACGTGGTATTAGTGCTGGGCCAGGAGGACCAGCAAGATTTAATCCTACGGCAGGGGGCTTATATAGGACAAAGGAGCAAGTGGACACAACTAATTAGAACTTAGCATTATGAAAGGAAAACAAGCTAGAAGGAGAGACTGAGGCCAAATACCCCAAAGTTTTTTTTTTAATGCTTTTGGACTTAGTTCTGTGGCTAATGAGCATCTCATTTTTTTGTTTGTTTTATTTTTTTGTTTTTTGCAAAGAGGCATGTCAAGTTCAAAGCTGTACTTTAGAGAAACCAGTCCCTCAACCAGTGCATGATGGACTACAAGTGGGGCCAGGAGGAGTGGGCAGCGAGGACGTAGGAACCAATTTAGTCTGCCATATCCTAGGCCCTGATAGAGGCACTGAGGATAGGGCAGTGAGCAATGCACAGGGCCCACCATGATGAAGCTGGTGGGGAGGGAGACAGGTAGTCAACAAATAAACAGATAAATACAAAATTAGTCAAGTGAAGCTGAGTGCTATGGAGAAAGATAAAAACAGTAAGGGGTATGCAGAGTGAGGACAGGGATGCTTTCTCCAATAGAATGTGAGATGGGCCTCTGACAAGATGACATCTGAGAGGAAGTAGTGAGGTGGATGTCTGAGAGAGGATCATTCCAGGGAGAGGGAGTGGCTGAGGTGGTTATAAGCATGCTAATGAGAACTGGGTGTGTGTGTTGTGGGGAGATATGGGGACAGATTGGATGACTTTTATGGAGAATTAGGATATATGACTATTGGATGATGCATGTATTTTTGTCCATTTTCTGTTGCCAGTAACACCATATTGCAGACTGGGTGAATTATAAAGAAAAGAAGTTGACTTTGACTCACAATGCTGGAAATCTAAGGTTGAGAGGCTATATTTGGTAATGGCCTCTTGCTCTGTTGCCTAAGCTGTCTCAAACTCAACAATCTTCCCACCTCAGCCTCCTGAGTAGTTGGAGTGGTTGGGATTACAGGTATGCACCACTGTGCTTGGCTGTGGTAATGACCTTCTCGCTGTCAGAGTCTGAGGGGGTGTGGGCATCACATGGCAAAAAATAGGGAGCATGTGTATACATGCGTCTCTTTGGTCTCTCTCCCTCCTCTTATACAGCTACTAGAATTCAGTCATGGGAACTCTACCCTAATGACCTCATCTAATCTAAATCAACTCTCAAAGGTATCACCTTTAAACACCACCACAGTCAGATTCTAAGTTTCTACCCTCCTAGTACCTCACAACAAAGATTAAATTTCAACATGAGTTTCAGGGTGACATACTATATTCAGCAAAAGCCCTTTCCTGTGCCTATGGAGTAGAAATAAGACCAAGAGATGGGAGTGGGGGATGGAATAGGCCTGAAAGATCTTGATTCTTAAATATTTTAAACTCAGCAGGTCCAAAACACCAGAGTTGGAGGTTTCATTTTCTAAGCCCCAGCAGTGGGTCACCACAGAAGCACACACCTGGGGGATTCACTGGGCTGTGTACTCAGGCTTTATGCACTTTACTGTATGTGAATTATACCTCAATTTTAAGAGAAAAGGAAGTCATGATGCATAGCCCCATTCCTAGACATTGGGATCTAATTGATCTGGGGAAGGGTCCAAGCATTCTTCTATTTTAGGACCTCTCAGGAGATTCTGATGTTCAGCTAGAGTTGAGAGCCAGTGACTTAAGAGACAGGCAAATATCATATCTGCATAATGGGGAGCATCCTGATGCCATGTGCAGTCTGGTGGCAAGTCCAGGGCTGGGGGAGGAGGCTCAGCTCAGCTTTGGGTTTCAGATGATCCAAAGTGGCAATGGGGCTCCTGAGTATTTGCATGGACACACATGGACACACAGGCAAAGCTCAACAACAAACTCCAGGCTGCAGACAAGGCTGACCGTGTACCTGAGTACTCAGTGTGGAGTTTGATTTAGGCTTCTTTGCTGACTCCTAGGCAAGATGGCAGCCGACGAAGGCTCACAGGACACTTTGAGGCTCCAGTTCAAGGCGATGCAGGAACTGCAGCACAGAAGGTTACAGCAGCAGATGGAGAAAAAGAGGGAAAAGGAAAAGGAACAGGAAAGCAGAGATGATGACCAAAAAGAATCCATGGAGATCTCTGATGGCCTCAACCTTCTCCACACAGAGGAGCAAAACTTGAAAAACATCTTTGAGCAGAGGTAAATGCAAGTTTGACCTCTCCAGGAACATTACATAAGGTAGGGGTGGTGGGGGAGAAACAGGTGCAGGCATCCAGCAGCTCAGCTTGACCCAATGTAGCCTCTTAAATTGAAAGTGGTTTTGATACAGAGGTTTTTATTAAAGACTGTTGCATCTGATAAAGCTGTGCTCCTGCGAACGTAAATAGATATGAAATGTATTTTAAAATCAGTTTACAGTCAAAGGGAACATGTTTAAACTCATTAAAGGTGTGGTTTATACGTTGGATTTTCCTTCACAGTCCTTGGTGTAAACTGTGTGCGTCTCTAAGAACCGGTTGGCTGACTAATGGTTTTATATGATCATTGCTCCAAATCCCATCTAGGACCATTCTGCTCGTCCAGTTTATTCTGCTCTTCCAGTTTTCCTTTCCTCACATGTAGCAACGCATAAACACACCCTGTCCTAAAGAAGCTCTTGGTAGATTCCTGGCTTTTTTACAGCTGGTGGAAAAGTTGAAAGGTATCCAGAATCTTCTTAGTGTGTTTTATATTCAACAGTATTACACAGATGCACATGGATCTATAAGGCTATTGGAAGCAGGAGACTGCATTGATACAAAATCTTCTGCTAATCATTTTGCCATAAAAAGTGCAAGCATTGTTGAGCTGTCTCTGCTTCTGATTTTTCCCAGAGTCTCTTTTCTCCATCTTCAAATTTTACTTTTTTATGATTTCTCATTTTTTAAATGACCTACTTAAAAATGTCAGTTGGAAAAAAATAATTGTCAACAATTGGGAAAAAAACATAAAACTTCTATATATAAGCTCAAATTAACCTCAGACCTATTTCCAAATGATCTATCCCAAACCAGAGAAACTTAAATTAGTGGAGACTAGAACCATTTATAAAATAATAATGATAATAATAATAATAATAATAATAATAATAGCAGCAATAATAACAAGAACTGTTACCTAATAATTACTGTAACCTACAAAATATTTACTTTGCTAGCAACTGTCTCTAGGGAGTCTGTTCTCTGCCTAACAGACATGATCACAGGTTTCTTAGTGGTTTAGAGTTCTGAAGGACCCTTCCAGTACAATCTGGAATATACAGAATTAACCTCCTGTTCTAATTTTCTGTCAAATTTACCTAAAACCTGGAAAACTAGCCTCAACCTAAGACTTAGAAAATTCCTATTTGGGGTGTGTGTGTGTGTGTGTGTGTGTGTGTGTTTAAAACAATATCCAGACTTTTGCAAGGCAGCTAAAGAAATGGAAAGAAAATCATAGCCTTAATTATAGCTGCCTTTGACAAGTTTTGATATAGCTTGTGTGGTCTGTTCTAAATGCTTCATAATACAATATATAAATCAGGTTTTTTAAGTCCCAAATATATGATGGTGTTTGCTAATTTTTTAAATATTGATTTCTAATTTAGTCAATTGCCATTAGGGGAAATTAACTCTCTGATATCTTTATTTGGAATTTGCTCAGATTGCCTTGCAGCCTACAATTCATTTTTATGCATGTCCCTTGGATGCTTGAAAGTTGTGTCAATTTCCTGAGTCAGGTTTTATATCAGTGTCTTGAAGCCAACTAATAAACAATGTTTTTCAAACCTTCATTCTCCTTTCACTCATGTGGGGAATACCTGCTTAATCACTCAGATCCGAGAACAGTGTGTTAAAATCTGCTCAAGTCTTTCATTAGTTTCTCTTTCCTATTTTGTACAAACAAATTCTTATCACCACCTAGTACCCAAGTACCACAAGCCTGGGCAGGAGAGGCCCTACCCCTGCCCACCTGCCCCTAGGGAGGAGCAGTAATTCCTCTTTTGCCTCACAGGGTGCTTGAAGATGAGATCCAACAACTTCGGGAGGAGCTCAGAGAAACGGTGGATGAGAACGGGCGATTGTATAAGTTGCTGAAGGAAAGGGACTTTGAAATCAAGCACCTCAAAAAGAAAATAGAAGAGGACAGACTTGCCTTCACAGGTAGCTCCACCACTGTTGCAACAGTCCTGCCCTGAAGTCCAGGGGAGTTAGCATGGTTCCAGAAGGCAGGTGCCCAAGAGATAGGGCCAAGGGTCAGTTGTGGTGACGTTTGTCCAGATGAATTCTGGAAGTGAGGCAGAGGGTAGAAGAAGAGAGCAGCCAGGGAGGCCTGCATGCCAAGGAACAGTAGGGGCAGCAAAAGCAGTAGGCAATCATCAAGGCAATGTGGATGACCCAGCCAGGGTCTCCATCATGTTCACAAACCTGTTTAGGATCTATTTCTCCTTGGTGCTCTGGCTCAAACATCACATCAAGGATGTTTAAGAAGGCCCAATAGAAGCAGACTTTAACTCTACAGCATCTGCCTTGCTTCCAGGAAGGACATTGGTCATTCTGGGAGAAGTTCTTGGGACCCAGCTTCTCTCAGCAGAGTCTATGCTGGACCTTGGCTCAGTTGGTGGAGACCTTGGCCCTGTGGTCCTTGGTTTTGTTGGGCTGGGGATGAACTTGACCCTGTGGGTGTGAGCAGGACATTGGCCCTGCGGTTATAAATTTGACCTTAGCCCTGCAGATTTGGTGGAGTTCTGGCCCCGATTTTGCTCTGTCATGTGTACACCCACTGAAAATTTCCCAAGAGGCCAAAATACCAGAAAGTAGGTATTACCAATCATAGAGAGCAACAGAGCTGACCCAGCGCCTGCCAACATCACTCCCTGCTTTTGAAAATAAATGCTCAGAACTAAGATCTGATCAGTCAATGCTGAATTGAAAAACAAGAAGAATTTGGTGTCCTAAAATCCCTGGTGCATATCCCATTCTTTGGCCTTTTCTATCTAAAACAAAAACCCTGTAGATAAGTTTTGTGTTGTGAGGATAGACACAACCTGGCTTCAGACTCAGCTGCTCCAGGGGCAGCTTGCTTATACTTTCGCAAGGCTGTCGAGAAGCTGATGGGCACCAGGGGGAGCAGGAGACCCATCTTTATCCCAGCAGAGCCTGGAGGGAGAACCTGGGCTGCTCCCTCCTCCTGGGTTTGTCCATTGTTCTTTGCCACAAGCTGCTTTGGCCAACTTTCAGACTCCTTGATGGCCTCATCAGGATAACAGGGACTGCTTAAATCCAGAGAGAGGTCTGACTGGTTCAGTTCATGTTTTTAAACCAAGCCACAAGTGACAGGCTACTGACAGCTGATGGACTATTTTTCTTTGGATTTTCAGTGATTGCTTTAGTGATTACAAAATACATACTCACCTTTTTAGAGTCTATTTAGGATTAGTGTTTTACCACGTCAAGTGGAACGTAGAAGTATTGTCACCACATAGGTCCCTCACCCTCCCCACTTATAAATTGCAGCCTTTATGAATTACACCTACAAAACTGGTAATTCCATCACTGTTAAAGCTTTGGCTTACAAACATTATAAGTCTTAAAAACTTACAGAGATGAAATTAGTCTATTTTATTTACCTAGCTACTAGCATTTCTGTGCTTTCCCATACCCCTACTGCCCCCATTTATCAACAAGGGGACAGCCCCAGAAGTGGGACTGGCCTGGAGACAGGATTGGGAGACAAAAGGAAAAAAAGATGATTTTCTTCTTTCACTTCAGGCTCTTCTTCCTTCACTTTGTACTAAAGAGGGCTTCCCTTGACCTCTTTCTGATAGCTAGTTCTAGGATTTGTGCTGCCTGAGTCCTGGGAAAGAAACTCCCCTCTGGATCATTTGTGCTTCTAGGTCTGGTATCCTACCCCCGTATGCTTTGCTGCCTTTTACTTCCAGAGCCCTCAGGTAGCTGCTTCACACATACTGTCCCAGGGTTTTAGTTGTATTCAATGAGAAAGAAAGAGTGTGCTGACTCTGTCTCAATCAGAACCAGAATTGGTGTTACAACGGTGTTTCTTAAACTGCTAGTGTTGATGATTTTCCCAGTGACCCTTGATATCCCCTCCCTGCCCATAACTTGTTAAAGGAGCTAGGGAGCCAGTGTGCTCTCTTGATGCTCAGCAGTTCCTGTCTCCCTCCAGATACTCCAGGGCTCCAGGTCTGTTCTGAGCTCTTTCTCCTGATGTGTGCTTGGCCTTTCCAGTAGATGTGAGGTTCTGAGGGCTGCTGTTCCTAACTACCCATAGCAGGCCTGGACTGCAGTGATTCGAAAACCACCAAGGGCTACCATTTGCTTTCCATTGGTTGTCACCTTCTGTCTTGTTCTGCAGCATATCATGGTCTTTTTAAAAAGTAGAACTGAGAAAACACCTGCCAGTCACACACTTCTGGAGTGTCAAAAGCATTCAGGGAGCTGTTATTGTACAGGTAGAGGAACTGTACTCCAAAGAAGACAAGTGACTACCAAGGCTACCCAGGCAGTCAGTGGCCAATCTGGGCTAGCTCTCACTGCTTGCCTTCTGCACAGCCCTCACAACATGCAACTCCTCCCATTCACATCTCACCAACCACTTCCCTTGCCCACTGCAAGTAGCCCTCCAGCTACTGTGGCCTACTTTATGTTCCTCAGATTCCCTGTGCATGCCCCCATCTCCAAGCCTGTGCACTTGCTGTATCCTCTACTTAGGACACTCTTCCTAGTTGAGAACTTGCTTTCTCTTGGCTTGATTCCTTATTTTACTTGATTCCTTACTTTATCCATTCAGGTCTTTTCACATATTACCTTATCCTGGCTGCTCCAGGTAAAGTAGCATCACCCCATCATTAACATACTTTGCTCAGCCTCTCTTTTTATTTCATATCACTTATTCCTTCCAGATCTTCTAATACTTATTTGTTTGATGTTTTATTATCTGTCTTCCCTACAGATAATTAATTACAATGTAAATCCCATCCATCTTTTTTATTTACCCCTGAATCTCTAAAAGGGTCAAGTACTTGGTAGAAACTAGTAAAACATTTGCTGAGTGAATGTATGAATGTATATTGGTTAGATGTTACCACAAAATTCTGTGTAAGAAACAACTGCATAATCTCAGCAGCATTTGGTAATAATAATTTATTTAGCTCAAACATCTAGGGGTTAATTGGAGATTGGTTGAACTAGGCCAGGCTTGGCTGTAATGGTTCAGCTTTGTTTCATGTGCCCCTCTTCCTCCTGGGATCAACTAGCTGGCATGGATTTGTTCTTGTGGAGATGGCATATGTGAGCAGAGCAAGCTTAACTACACGCATGCTCTCCAAGCCTCTGCCCACACCTCAGCTGTTGGCATCTCATCAGCCAAAGCCCAGAGCCAGGCAGATACAGGAGGGTTGAGGACACGCACCCTGATCGTTTGAGGACACAGGAAAATCACAGATCATAGGGTGTGAATTACAATCCCATCACTGAGATTATGTGAAGAGCAATAAGCCTGTCTCCCACAGAACTAAAACTCTGCTTTTTAAAATGTTTTTAAAAGTTTGTTCTAATTAGTTATACATGACAGTAGAATGCATTTGACACATCATACATAAATGGAGTGTAACTTCTCATTCTTCTGGTTGTACATGAAGTAGAGTTACACAAGTCTTGTAATCATATATGCACATGGGGTAATAATGTCTGTTCATTCTACTATTATTTCGACTCCTATACCCCTCCCTTCCCTTCACTCCCCTCTGTCTAATCCAAAGTACCACTATTCCCCCCGTCTTATTGTGAATTAGCATCCACATATCAGAGAAAACATTTGGCCTTTGGTTCTTTAAGATTGGTTAATTTCACTTAGAATAATATTCTTCAGTTCCATTTATTTACTGGCAAATGCCATAATTTCATTTTTATCTAAGACTGAGTAATATTCCATTGGTCTCTGTGTGTGTGTGTGTGTGTATGTGTGTGTGTGTGTGTGTGTATATATATATATATATATATATATCTCACAAAATCTTTGACCATTCATCTGTTGAAAGGCACCTAGGTTGGTTTCATAGATTAGCTATTGTGAATTGAGCTGCTGTAAACATTGATGTGGCTATGTCATTGTAGAATGCTGATTTTAAATCCTTTGGGTATAAACCTAGGAGTGGTATAACTAGGTCAAATGGTGTTTCCATTCCAAGTTTTTGGAAGAATCTCCATACTGCTTTCTAGAGTGGTCCCACCAATTTGTAGTCCCACCAGCAATGTATGAGTGTGCCTTTTTCCCCACATCCTTGCCAAAATTTATTGTTGCTTGTATTCTTGATGATTGCCATTCTGACTGGAGTGAGATGGAATCTCAGTGTAGTAAAAGTCTGCTTTCTGATCTTACAATTTTCCTAGAACAGCTGAGGAAAGACTGAATCTAAGTGGCTGCATTTCCTAGGGTTCCTTGGCATGTGGTGACTCTCCGGGACCTCTACCCTTTGTGACCATTCATTCCCAGTACTTTGGCTTTTAAACCCTGGTGCTGTTGGAGGTGTGGCATGAGTCTGATGTGCAGACCTGTGTTTTTAATTGACCTCACCATTTCTTTCATTTTAGGGAGTGCTGGTATGGCTGGAGATGTAGTCGCAACCAAAATTGTGGAACTCTCCAAAAAGAATCGGGCATTGATGGCAGAGTCAGAGGGTGGGAAAATGAAAATGAAGCAGCTGACCAATCGGATCCAGGAGCTGGAGCGGGAAGTGAGGGGCCTAAGTCATTTTTCCTTGGGGGGGGGGGGTAACACTCCTAGCGCCCTGGTCCAGAGAGAGAGCCATTAGATGCTTTGGGTTCTTCTGAAGGGCTTGAAATTGCAGTGAGTTCCTCAGTGTTTGTCACATCCAGAGAGGGAAAGCAAGGGGACACAGGCCATTGAGAAGCAGCCTGGCAGAGTGGCTAAGGGTACAAAACTGGAGCCGGACTACCAGGGTGTGGCTCTCAACTCCAGCACTGATAGATCTGTGACTGTGAGCAAGTCATAAGCTCTCAGTGTCTCAGCATCCTCCATCTGTCACATGGTAGCAATAATTGTACCCACTCTAAGGCTTTATGAGGATTAAATGATTTAACATTATAAAGTGCTTAGAACACTGCCTGGCACCTAGTAAGCACTAGATAAACATTTGCTAAATAAATTCACAGAGATCCTTATTCATCAGAAGCCAGAGCCAGAGACCTTCCATCAGTAGATCTCCCTGATGTCCCTCTTCCTTTTTGCAGCCTCCTGCCCTCCCACAGATGATCCCACAGATGGTCGATCAAAGGCACAGCCCAAATGGCTCAGGGTCCCTTAGGATTTAGAATGGATCCAGAGGCTAGAGGGACACCTCACAGCTTCTCCCAGTGTAATATGGGAAGCTGAAGCTGCCAGAGGTTGAGAGGCCTTCTCAGGCCACACCAGATGTGGTAGTATTAGGCTATATTCCATTCCAGACCCTTCCAGAATCCATGTCAGTCATCACACTTGGCCTTGAATAAGAGCTCCTTTTTTCTATGAAGTATTTTTTGAGAACCATGTAAGGTCTCTGTTGGGCCCTGGGGGAGACTGTAGGGAAGGATGATTCCTGGCCTCCTGGAAGACAGACCAATACAGATTTGGGCATGACTATGAATAAACCAAGGCAGAGAGGTAAAGGAGAGCAACATGTTGAGTAATGGCCATGGCAAGGAGATGATGAGGACCTGGATGGGAGCTGCTTAAAGAGATCATGGAGGGAGTAGGTACATACATACAAGACTCAGAGAGGTAGGTGGGGAATGGCCTCCAGGCAGAGGGCTCAGCAGGCACAAAGGCCCGGAGCAAAATGAAGGCCTGAATATGGTCAAGAGCAGACACAAGATGAGGTCAGAGAGGTTGGAGAGTGGGTCATGCCTCACAGTGTCAGATAGGGTATGGTCTTTGTGCAAAGAACAATAAAGAAATAATTAAAGGTTCAGTTGTCTGGATGTCTGCAGCAGTCTTGCCATGAGGCCATGAGCCAATGTGGCAGCATCTCTGTGTCTCTACTTCTGTTGTCTCATCTGTAACCTGAAGTCCATAATTCCTTTATTCTCCACTCCTTGGCTCTGGATAGAATTCCTGGAGACAGATTATGACTATAGCATTATTATTTATTAAGTTATTAGCCTTAAACTTTTCTTACCATTCAATTGAGGAGTGGGGGAGGCAATCAATTAAACCCTCTCCCATCACAGAGCAGTTAGTAAAGGAGAATTCTTCCATTAATGATCCTAAAGTGAACTAAAAGGACAAACCTCTAAGACAGGTAACCACACACTCAGAGCACTTCAGCTGAGCTGTGCAATTGTGGAGCAGAATTAAACATTAAGTGCATGCTTTGCTTTTTCAGCTGCAGACAGCCCTGTCCAGGCTGCCAGCCAAGGGGTCCACCGATGCAGGAGCCAAGCCACAGAGGGCCCAGCTGGGAGACAAAGCCTTGGTATGGATTCTCTTCTGTACAGGGGAGTGCATGAGGTAGTGCTATCAGCCAGGGCCTCCCCTCCTCCACCAGAGCCAGGGCCTAGGTGCCTCTGCCAGGGCCCACCCACACACACCTGTTGCTGAGACAGGGGCTCATTGTCTACCACTGCAGCCTCCTCAGAGCTGCTATCAGGAAGGTTAGGCAGCCTATGGCCTGAGGCCAGGATGCCCTGGCTACACCCCAGGGTGGATCTAGCTCTGATTCATTCTCCAGAGAGGGCAGGTGGGAGGGACCTCAGGCCCCTGGAATCCTAGAACCTCAGCACCAGAAGGGTAGGCCTGGACCAACTGGCCTCTGCTACGTCCAATCATCACCTTTATAGCTCCTCACTAGGGAGATCCAACTCTACCTTGCCCCAGGGACAGGGAATTCACCCCTGCCCAATGGGTTCCTGTTCTTTATGGGCAATCATACTATGAAGAGTCTTGCTTTTTGCAGAGCTCCAAATCTACAGAATAAGAGTAAATTTGGGGAATAGGGGCTTGTTCCCCAGATCCTATTTTTACTAAACCAGCACACAGTCCATGAAAGCCAGGAGGTGTAGGAATTGTAACTTTATGAAAGGAAGGCAATCCAGTGGGTTGCCAGAGGCAGGTAGCCCAAGCCAGACTAGAAACAGCATCAGTCTCAAGAACATCCCAGGAGGAGCTGGATTTGTGGTGCATGCCTGTAATCCCTGCTACTTGGAAGGCTGAGGCAGAAAAGAACGTAAGTTCAAGGCTAGCCTCTGCAACTTAGTGAGACCCTCAGCCACTTAGCAAGACCCTACCTCAAATATAAAATATAAAGAACTGGGGATGTAGCTTAGTGGTAAAACACCCATGGGTTCAATCCTCTGTGCCAAAAACAAAAACATAATATCCTGGGAGGACTCACCAGGGTTTTCTTGGGAAACCAGGTCAATTGGTGACAGGGAGCTGAGCCCAGAACTCCTAGTTTGGTGCTCCCTTTCCTGCCCCGTGTGCCGTGTTGCAGGATTAGTCCACCTCAGTCCTGTCTTGAGGACTCAGTCTCCCAGTGTGGAGTGTGTGTGTCCCCTTAAGTCTAGCCTTGTGTAAACTTGTCTCATTGCTGGGGAGGCGGAAGTGAGACTCTGCCCTTGGCAGGGACTGGACTGAGTGTTCTTCTAGGCCTTTCCTGGCTCTGAGGGATGCTGCTAATTTGCCCCTGGTTTATCCAGAACATCAAGCACCTCCATGTTCCCCGGAGAGCAGCCCTAAAAGAGAAACTGTTTGTTCAGTCACCTGTTGAGCCTCTTGGGATTTTCTGAGCCCTGTAACATAGGAATCAAAACAGGACCTCTGTCCCCAGAGGCATCCAAGAGGGACAGAAATAGCCATGTGAAAGAAGGACGCAGACAGGGCCTTCAGAGAAAGCCCCAGGGCACTATGTTCACAAAGGGAGTATACCCTTCAGGAAAATCAGCTAGAAGAGAGATGGGGGCATCCTTGAACTTGGCTTTTCTGGTGAACAGGAAGGGCCTTCCAGGAGCACAGTGCAAGCCAGGGCCAAGGCTAGGAAGCACTCAGCCTTCCCATTCAATTTGCTTACCTGGATGCCAGCTGGATAGCCTTTGGGCTACAGCCCAGAGCCCACAGCAGGGAAAAGGAATGTGAGCCAAAAAGAGCTGGGGCGGGGTCACCCATGGAGGGGGTCCTCAGAAAGTAGTGGAGCAGGAGTTTCTACTCAGTTCTGTGGCCTTGGGCAGCCTGGGGAGCTTCTGACAGAAGAGCATGTGTGGGGCTGCAAGCTTCAGTTCATCCATACCACATGGTTTCCCTGGCATCTTATGATCGGAGTGAGAATAAGAGCAATGCTCCCCTCATCACTCTGTGGGGTGGCCCAGGCTGCCACATTCTGGCCTCGCCTCTAAAGTACATTCCAGAGTGGAGCTGAGGCCCGGTGCTCTGCATGGGGCTGCGTGAGGCTGAGGCATGAGCACTGTTGGCATTGCTCTCCTGGACTGCATTCCAGTTATTCCCTCAAAGGAAACAGCCCAGGATGGCTGCAGATGTGCCTATACCAGGTCCCCCCTAAAGCCTATAGAATTTCACTCTGGGTAGAAAGAGGTCCAAAATGGCTGCAAGGTAGGCCGGACCCAGCTGCCCAAAAGGACTAGGCCCTGGCCCAGCCCTTTCCAGAGTATCATTTGGCCTCAGTCCACTTTGCCAACTGGCTGCCAGAGCTGACAAAAGGCCCCTGGAATTTCCCTCTGTCAGAACCTGGCCTAGATAGTGCCCTTTACTAGAGTTATCCCATCAACCGTTGCAGGTACACAGAAATGAATATCACATACCCCTACTTTACAGGTGAGGACAGGAGGCTGAGAGGGCACCATTAACCAGGATCTAGAGCCAGATTCAACCTGGATGCTAGTTTCATGCTCTGACTAGAGAGATGCTGCAGGGTCATAGCAGCCCCAGGAGAAGCCCATGTACTCCCTCAGCTCTCAGCATCAGGGCTGCCAGGACCACTGGGACTCATGGCATGAAGATCTGACAGGGAGAAGTAGGTGTTGCTTTCCAGCTCAGGACAGATTCAAAGCCACACATTTAACAGGCAAGAAGATAGGCACCCAATAGCAATGAGGGGATGGCAGGCAGCCAGACATGCAGGAGGACATGGAAAAAATGTCTTTTTTACAAAAGGATATACTTGTATTTCACATAAGTTTCCAGTTCATAAATTCTGTCCACACTGGTTATTCGTTTTAGCCCCATGATGGTGCTGGGAGGAAGCAGGACACCCATTCCATAGATGAGGAAAAAATACCATCAGGGTTTCTAGACCATGTGTCCAAATAATTTCTTTGACTGCTGGTTTTCAGTTGAACTATTCAGAGCCTCTGGGGTCCATGGAACTTCCCATACTGTCTTTCATAATGGCACCCACAGGAGATTTTGTTTGTGCCTACTGAAGAAGATTTAGAACGTCGCTGTACCCTCACCCTGCTTCCCAGAAGTCCAGCACTCTGAGTCTGTTGGAGCAGGAGCAGAGGGACCCAGCATCATTGCTTGGTGATGCTCAGTCCACCAACAAACATTACTGCTGCCAGCAACAGCGACAGCAGCAACTGCGTAAATTGGGAAGATCAACCAGGACAGGGTCCATTCCAGGGTTCTATTCCTACTTATGTCACCCCCAACCAGCTGTGTGCCCGAGGGCAAGTTACTTCCCTTCTCTGGATTTTATTTTCATCATTGATGGAAGGAGTTTGAATGGGCTGATCTTGGAGGCTTCCTCAGTGTATATAGAAGACACAGAGGTAGTCAGCTCATTGGAGAAAAAGCTGTAGCCAAACATTGCAACATTGCATCAAGTATTATTTTTTTAATATTTGATTTTTTAGTTATAGTTGGACAAAATACCTTTATTTTATTTATTTATTTTTATGTGGTGCTGAGAATCGAACCCAGGGCCTTGCATGTGCTAGGCGAGTGCTCTACCACTGAGCAATAACCCCAGCCCCAAGCATTATTTTTTTAAAAAAGGAAAAAGACATCATTAAGAGGTCCAACAGTCAGTTTAGTTTCCATGGTTGCTGCAGCTTTTTAAGTCTCAGAGATGGAGTGTTTAGGGGGGAAACTGGTCCTTTTCTCTGTTCAGTGAGCACACTGCCCTCAAGGGAGCCCAAAGCCCCTCATCTGTCAGAGACAAGGCCCAGGTTGATCAGTGTGATTCTGGGAGAGGGAGACCCTGAATTAGGAAGGTCATGGCCCTCCTGCAAAGTTGGAGTGGCCTTCTGTGAATGAACAAGTTCCCTCCCTCTTCTAAGGGCAGATAAACTAGCTGTGATGCACAGCTGAGAGTGCATCTCTGAGCACAGCAGAGAGAGTCCATGCTAGGAAGCACCAAGCACCTAGCACCCAGCACAGTGCCCCGTGCAGACTTGGATAAATAGGGGCTGATTGCTATTACAATTCAGGCAACAAGTGACTGCTTTCTCCCTGTTCTTGCCAACCAGCCGGAGACCCCAGAGGTGAAGGCCCTGAAGGACAGGCTGGCAACCATGAACCTGAAGATGAGTGATCTGCGCAACCAGGTTCAGTCCGTGAAGCAGGAGCTCCGGATGACCCAGAAGGTCTTTCAGAACCTGGGTTCAGCTTGGGACTTGTTGAGGGCTGGGGCTGGCCTTGGGAAGAGCACAGCTGGCACACAGCTTCCATCGTCCAAGAGCAGGGAGTGCCCTGCCAGTGAGCATCCTGCTTGCTCTGGGTCAGGTTCCACATCCAGTAACTTCCTTTCAGGGCTCCTTGGTATAGTCCCATCTGATGGGCAAGGTCACCAGCTGCCTTAGGGTTATTCCTTTGTGGTGCCTGCCTAGCTCTGGACTAAGGGAGGATACCCCTTCCACCCAGGGGGATTCCTTTAAGCCTTCCCTACATTCCCTGTGCCCTAATAGATCCTGGGTCTCCACTTAATAAGCCACCATTGACTCAAAATTCTGCCAAGATCTTCCCCCTGCCCTCTGCTATCTGTAGTGTCAGAAAATGAACAGGAGGTTTGTGCATTAAAGGGCCCTTTCAAAGGAAAGCACTCAGACGTGGGGCACAGGCCCTGGAGGCCCAGCTGGTTCGTTGTTTATTTTTATTTATGTAGTGAATTCTCTGGCATTTGTCTTCCCTGCTGGAACCTCTCAGACCAGCCAAGATTTCCAAAACAACATTCTATTGTGGAAACAAGCACCAAGGACTTGGTAACTTGGTGCACTGAAAGGGATTTCCTATTGGGCTTCAGAGAGCTCAGGTCACAAGCTGGAGTGTCCTGCTTCCGCCTCAGACCCTGAGGTGGAGCTGAACACGGCACTTCAGTAGCCACAGAGTTGTGCCCTTCTTGAAGCACAGCATCCTCAAGCGCCACTCCAGCACTCCTCCTTGCTACACTCAGATGGCCACTGGTCTGTGGCTTTTCGCAAAGGTCAAGACCCTGAGGCCGTGTACTTCCTGTATTCATCCAGACTTCTCTCAGGTCTAGTTGATAAGTGAATGGGTTAAGGAAGCAGGTGTTGGTCAGCTCTGTGGTCCACTCATTACACAATGTGCCATGAGCAAGGGGACCTACCTGGCCATTGCTAGCAGTTCCTGGCAATGGCTCCTCTAAGCATCATGAAGAAACTCTGGCAATGATGGATCTGCTACTTTCCCTGGAGAGCTGAGCCAGGAAAGTGGCAAACCAGCCTTTAGGGCTACGCCCTGAGGTGGGGGGCGGCCTGTGGTGCAGGCTGCCCCCAGGAGTCCCACACACCAGCACCACTTCTGAAGACACAGCTGTGTCAGGGTCTGCTGGAGCCCTGTCTCCTGCTACTCTGAACACGCTGCCTCATTGCAGGTTTTGTCCAGTGAGGTTGGGGAAGATGTGAACATCCAGCAGCTCCTATCCTCTCCGGGGACCTGGAGGGGAAGGGCTCAACAAATTCTCGTTCTTCAGAGCAAGGTGAGTGTGTCATCACTCTGCTCCTGGCCCAGAACAGAGGGTTTAAAAGGCCCAGAGACCTGTGCTAGAGACGTGAGCACTCAGAGCTCCAAAGGCCTACGTCCTGCAGAGCGTACTCTCAGGCCGGTGTTTATGTTCTCCACCTAGCCCGATTTTAATTTGTTATTTAATGAACAAGCACTTACATAACACCACATGCCAGGCACTGGCACTTAATGAATGCCAATGCCTTTGGTTTGACTTCTTTTTCTCCAGGCATATTTTTTCCTGGTTCACGTAAGATTGCGTGACTGTTGTAATTGTAGGCTTTTTCCAGTTTCATCCAGATGCTTGTTGTCTTTTGAAAGTTTTCATTACCCAATAAAAACTTTGTCTTGTCTCCCTCTTTGTTTTCTAAATATTTTGGAGCAGACCAAAGGAGGCTGAAAACAAGGGCTCCGGAGTCCAGCTGCTTGGATTCCAGCCCTGATTCTCCACTCACTGGCTGGATGACCTCAAGCAAATTCCTTCCTTTGTGTGCCTCAGTTCCTCATCTGTGTAATGGGGATAACTGCACCTACCCCCAGGGTTGCCAGGAGGAATGAATGAGTCAATGTGTACAGAGTGCTAGGCATAGTCCCTGGCCCAGAGAAAGGCCTGGACAAAGATTAGCAGCAGTGATTTTTTTCTTTTTACCCTTAAACTGAAAAACACATGAGCACATCACTTTCATTCCCAGCAACATCAGGGTCATGACTAGTGGCTTTTATTCTCAGGGTCTACTTGAAGCCAACATGAAGGTGAAAAAAAAAAAAACAAGAAAGAAAGAAAAGAAAAAAACAAAACCTCTAGTTGCTGATCAGTGCAAGGCCTTGGGATCCAAGAGATCTGAGTTTGAATCCAGCCTCTCACTGTTCTATTAGTCTGTAACCTCAGGCAAATCTCTTCTTTTCTGGGTCTTATTTTCCCATTTGCAAAGTAGAGATCATAATACTGCCCTTGTAGGGTGTCATATGGTTAAATGAAATAATATTTGGCTGGGCGTGGTATTGCATGCCTATAATCCCAGCAGCTCAGGAGGCTGAGGCAGGAGGATCATGAGTTCAAAGCCAGTCTTAGTAATTTATCAAGGCACTTAGCAACTCAGCCAGACCCTGTCTCTAAATAAAATATTTTAAAAGGGCTGGGAATGTGGCTCAGTGGTTAAGCACCCCTGGGTTCAATTCTCAGTACCAATAATGATAATAAAAATGATATTTGTAAAGCACTGGGTGTAGTGCCTGCCACAGTCAGCACTCAAGTAATATATTAAATAATTTCAGCTAACACTGTGCTCTTTAAGGTTTAACTGGAGCTACCATACAGTGCCACAGGAGGGCACTAATTTGTGCTTTCAAAGCAATGCTCCTGCCCTTTACCAGTGATCCTAGTGAATCTTGCCTCCTCTCCTGGCTCGAGTTCACCAACTTCCTTCCATCATTTGGTTGCGTTGACATGGAAACCAGTATAAGAAGGACCCTGGGAGTTCTCTGATTAAATTCCAGTGTGATAAAGGTGTTGTTCTGTGGGATGACATCTACCTGCAAACTGTGAGAGCCCATGTGTGCTGAGCTCTGTGCTGAGTGCTTCACCGGGGCCATCTTGGGGTTTCTCTACATTGCCTAATCTTAAAAGTCACCCATAGCCTTGGTTTAAGATGCAGATTCCCATACCCTTGCCCTGGAGATCTGATGTAGAGAAGTTAAGGTGTGCATAAATCACACAGCCAGTGAGGATTTGAGCCAGGTTCTTCACTTCCAAACCCCACCCTCCTTCTGCTGTTTCTCCTGCCTATGGCCCACCATCTCCCAAGAACGTTCCCCCTCCACACTGTCTGTTAGAGTTCTTCCTGGTACTGAGGCTTGCCTTCCTATCCCTCCAGGTTGCTGGGGCCATACATCTGCTTCTTGCCCTCAAACAGCCCCTCAGAAGTGGGGTGATTTTCTCACTTTGAAGTGTGTCTTTTCTAAGCTAAACCTCTTGAGTGTCTTCCTGCTTTGCTCAAAATACCAACTCAGATCTTTCACTCCAGGCCCCCTTGTCTGGGGCTCCCACAGCCATCTGGAACAGTGGTTCTGTCTTCAGGATCCATGGCACCTCAGAGTGCTGGTCTGACTGCAGACACATGGTAGAACAAGTTTTCCCACCCTCAGGTTCGAGAGCTTGAGAAGCAGCTGGGACAGACCCGGAGTAGGTCTGCAGGAACAGCCAATGATGAGCTCCCTATCTACCCAGACCCAAAGAAGCTGTCGGCACAGGAGAAAAACCTACTGAGGATCCGCAGCCTGGAAAGGGAAAAACAGGAAGGCTGGGAGGTAATGCATGCCCAGTAAGGAGGTGAGGTGGACAAGGGGAAGATCATCAGAGTTCCCATGAGGGTCTGAGGCTTTCCCCACAGGCAGGAGATGCCTGGGGCCTTGGGTCACCTCTGTGCATGTTCCTTGCTTTGTATCAACCCAGCTCTAGCTGCCTGATGGGGCTTCACTCTGGGACCATTCAATGAATTTTGAGTAACCCTGATTGTGAAAGGGAGCAAGGAGGAGAGTCATAGCTCCAAAAGTGGAATAAGATTAGATGGGTCTTAAAGGAGGATAGAGAGTTCCAGGCTAATAAAAGAGATGGGCAAGTTGGAATCAGCAGCAGAGTCTGCAGCTTGAGGGTGTTGAAAATCTTAACTCTACCAGGTTTAAACAACAAAGAGAAATTGTTAGCCCGTGTAAATGACTAGTCTAGAAGTGCCCTAGCTTCAGGTATGGATGGATCCAGGGACTTTTAGATCTTGTCTTAGTACACTCTCTCCTGGATTGACTTCACTTGCTCCCATGGGAATCCCTGGCAGTCCTGAGTTCTCTATTCTAACCCAGCCCCCACAGACAAAGGGCCTATCCCAGTAGTTCCAACAAAGTTTGGCCTAGCTTGGGTCAGGTGCCCATCCCTGAGCCAATCCTTGTGGCCAAGAATGCAAGGGGTTGGGGGCTGGAGATGTGGCTCAAGTGGTAGGGTGCTTGCCTGGCATGCGTGTGGTCCAGGTTCGATCCTCAGCACCACATACAAATAAAGATGCTGTGTCCACCGAAAACTAAGAAATAAATAATAAAATTCTCTCTCTCTCTCTCTCTCTCTCTCTCTCTCTCTCTCTCTCTCTCTCTCTCTCTCTCACCAAGTTTGGGTATTGAGTCAGTTTCCCCAGATTTGGACTGAGAGTAGCAAGTAGGGTCTACTTCAAAGAAAGTAGCTGAGGAAGCAGGAGGAGGTGCTAGAAGGCCAAACAATTGGCCCACTTCAGTGACCCTGAGACAATGTCCTTCCTAATAGTGAAGCCTTAAACTTTTCACTGGGAGGCTTCCATTTGTGTCAACTCCAGGCTGGACCCTGTGCTGGGAACCTGGTGACCATCATCACATATTCCTCCCAGCATTCTAGACCATCAGTTTTGATGAGGGGAACAGTGAGATTGGAGATGTAGGTAGGGCCAGGACCTGCTGGACCTTGAATGGCAGCCAGGAGGGAGGGCTTTTATCCTGAAGATGGTGGAGCATCTCCAAAGGGTTTCAAGCTGTGAATGAACATGGCTAACTGTGCTTTTTGAAAATGTCACATAGTTGGGAGGTGGAGGAGATATTGGAAGCAGAGCATAATCTGCTCAAGACATGACCTACAACAAGATAATAGGACTGTAGTGGAAGGGCTGGATATCTGGACATTAACAGTGGACTCCAGGACTCTGTGAGTGACTGAACATGGAAGGAAAAGGAGTAGGTAGAATCATAAAGGACTTTCAGAGAGTGTCACATGTGGTTAGGGGAAATAGAAGTAGGTTCAAGGGGCAAAGGGGAGGTGAGGATTGGAAATGTTAGATTTGAAATGCACACAGCTTGGGCTTGCACATTCACAATCCAGAGAGCATCTTGAATGGCTGACCAGCAATAAGCTACAATACTAGTGGGAGGAAATGGCCAGCTGTCCCATAGAGCCCAGAGCGTGACATCAGAGCACAAGTAAACAATGACTGCCTCCCCACACAGGGCTCATGGTCCTGTGGGTTTATATTGTTTTACTCGTTTTGCGTTTCCATAATTTACCCCATTGAGGATCTGAAGACATGTTTCCAGCATTAAGTGAGCCTCAGCACCAGGTCAGATTATGTCACCCACTATCCCAAAATCTCCCTCAGTGTCTCAGAGCTAACTTCGAAAGGCCGGGAGGTAATACTTCCTCTGGCCTCTGCCCCTCTGCCCTTGCCCCTGAGCTGCCCCCTCACTCATGGTGCTCCACCCACACATGCTCCACCCCAGATCTTTGCTTTGGTCTTCAGTCTCTCTGCAGCTATAACCTTTCGAGGAAGCCCTTGCTTAACCATATTCCATCTTCCCACCCCTTTCCCTCACTCTTCAGTTGGCATTTGTCAGCACCTATTGCAATGCCAAGCATATAGTGGGTCCTCAGGAAACACTTGAGAATGAAGGAATGAGAGCCTCAGAGATGTGTGTAGCATGCGAGTCTCCAGTTTATCACTGACCAAGCAAGGCACAGTCTGGGGTGCTGTGCTGGGTGCTGGTGGAGGAAGTGAGAGGATGGGGAGGCAGGGCAACTTCTCATTCAAGCTCTGAGGGGCTAAGAACTTCCATTTGAACCCTAGACTTAGTGCTCTTCCCTAAAGTGTGGTTTTTCTCTTTTCTCTAGCTGGAAAGGGGGTTGAGAGGTGGGACAGCTTTCTGGAGGTCACACCAAGATTTGCCTGTGGGTTTTCTCCCATGTGCCTGGAAGGTGGAGTTCTCAGGCTGAGGGCAGGAGCACTGTCATCCATGAGTGCTGTCTGTCAAGTGCTAGGGCAAGCTGGGAGGCACAGTCCCGCCTGACACTCCTGAGGAGTGAGGGTGGGAGTCAGAGCCGGCTCCACTGATTTGCTCTACAGCCTTCAACAGTGCCCCTAGCCTCAGCCCCTGCCTTCCCAGTGAGTGGGAGCCAGGGACCAGATGTGCCAAGGCCCCACCCAGCCCTACTGCCCTGTTCTCAATTTCTAATTACAGAAACTTGCTGGGGAGCGGGATACCCTCCAAAAAGAGCTAGAAGAGCTGAGAAAGAAGTCTGAGGGAGTGAAGTCTCGAAACAAGGTGCTATCGAACGAAGTGAAGACCCTCAGGAGCCAGATGGGGACCCTGGTGGAGAAGGGCAGACATGATGACGAGCTCATTGATGCCCTCATGGTATGGCCCAGCCACTCGGGCAGGGCAAGAGCCAGGGCCTGATTCCCAAAGGATGGGCCACCAGCCTCCCAGACCCCTGAGACCCAGCCCCAGCAGCCCGAGTGAGCCCTCACTCCCACAAAAGGCCACCTGCTTAACCCAGATGGCGTTGACTTCAGATGGGCCGCACCACCAGGGCCTTACCCCTGGGACAGGAAGCAGCTTAGAGGGGTTGCCTGAGGCATGAAGAGGGCTGGGACAGCAGTACCCAGCTCAGGCCTTGGCTGTATGGACCTCAAAGGATAAAGAAAAGGATGGGGGGAAGAAGGAAGAGACAGATCACACCATGGGTTATTTTTCAACAAGGAATGAAGGGACAACTGAGGGGCCGGCGCAGACCCTTGCCTGTGTGATGTCATGAGCACTTGATAATGGTTGATCCTAGAGCCACGTAGTGTAATCCCTTTCCACAGACGGGGAAACCAAAATTCCAAAAGGTCATATAACTCATCCAAAATACACAGCTCAGCTCAAACCAGGTTTTCCTGACTACAAAACTGTCCTCGATGAGCAAGGCCATACTGCTTTCCTACAGCCTGGGCTTTTCTCTGTGGGACCTGAAGTATCCCCAGAGTTTGATGTCTCAATTCTAAGTTGTGCCCACACACCCCAGGCATGTTATGCCTGGCTTGCTGTAGAACAGTAAGATAGGCCTGCCTCCATTGGTACCTTGCTGGATGTCCTGGGGCCCAGTGCTCTCCTTTCTGAGTCTCAGCAACCGTTTTTAAAATAAGATACAGAGCGGATGTCCCCTGAAGTCCATGCATGCCACCATCCTTTGTCACTGAAGATGGCATAATAAGAGCTATAAATCAGTTCCATCCACTCACCAGAAATGTGTCCTTGGGTTCTCTGAGCCTCAGTTTCCTTCACTAGGAGGTGAGGACGACAGCCCCCAACCTGTTCCCAATCACTGACATTGTCCTTCCTGTTGGCCCCCAGGCAGGAGGCTCCTGCTTCCACCCCAGTCTCCCTTTTCAGGTATGGGGGCCTCAGCCAGATGCTAAAGAATCTCTGGGAGAGTCTAGGTCTTGCCTCCAAAGGTACTTTCCCAACCCAGTGGGATCAGGCTTTCTTTTACCCAAATATTTGTCCTACCAGCTGAGGAGCCACCTTCTGAGCAACTTTCTCTAGTCCTCAAGAGCTCTTTTGATATCTTTCTCAGTCCTCATCTTAGGAAGAAGGAATTTAAGGACAGAAGAAGGGTACATTTCCCACTTGTCTGTTTTTAGCCCCACCCAGGGCAGGCAAAGAATATGTTCTTCCTTCTCAGTAAAACAGTTAGTATCCCACCACTAGGTTCCCAGTGACTAGGGGGAGGGGTGGGTTGCTCCAGGTGGGGAAGCAGTCTCCTCTTATCCTTCCCTGCCCAGAGCAGCCCTCCACTGACCCCATCTGTCCTCCTGCTTGCCCACCCACCAGGACCAACTGAAACAGCTACAGGACATTCTGGGCAGCTTGAATCTACAGGAGGAAAAGATGCGCACATCCCAGCATCAAATGGACCAGAATCTCAACAGCCAGGCCCAACAGAGCAGCAGCCTTGTGGCCCAGCTGCAGGCCATGGTGGCCAAGCGTGAGGCCAAGGTGCGGCAGCTGGAATTAGAGATCGGGCAACTTGGTGTGCAGGTGAGTAGCGTGCTGGCACTGCCCCAACATCCATTTCCAAGCCCTGGTAAATCCATCCCACATCCAGAGAAATCTCAGCTCCTTCCATTTCTTTCCACTTGCCTTAGCCAAGCCACACCACATCCTTCCTGGCTCTACTTCAGCCACCTGCTTCCATCTGGCTCCCTGTCTCATTCCACACACACCTTTCCTTTCTAAAGAAATCTGGTTGTGTACCCGCTCTATTTAAAATCTGCCCATGGCTTCCCTTCACCTCAGCTTTATTCAGTCCTCAAGGATCCAGGTCGCCCATTCCCAGCTCTGGCTCTCATTCTCCTAATCCAATATGGCGACTCTAGCTCCAGCCATTATGTTCATGTTGCAGTCAGCAGGACAGCAGAAAGAAAGGCACACTTCTTTTTTTAAATATTTTTTTTAGTTGTAGATGGATATGATACCTTTGTTTTATTTATTTATTATTACATGGTGCTGAGGATTAAACCTAGTACCCCACACAAGCTAGGCAAGTGCTCCACCACTGAGCTACAACCCCAACCCCAGAAGACCACACCACTTCATCCAGATTCCAGGATGCTGAGTGACCTGTTCTTGCTGCCATTCCTTCTGCATCTTCTCATCAGCTTTCCCCTTCCTCCTACATTATGGCACACAGATGCCACTTCGCTCCTCACATGACTCTGCTTTCTCCTCACTCCAGGGCTGTTCCAAGCCTGAAGCGCACCTCTACTTCCTCCCTAGCTGCCTCTGTCTGGCCAGCTACCCCCCAGCTGTTAGGTCTTACTTAGTCCTGAACACCTCCAGGAAGTGCCAGACCCCCAGAATGTGTTGTGTGGCCCTCCCAGGCACTTTCCAACTCCCTCTGCAGCCCTAAGCTAAACCTTTTCAAGGGGGCATAGCCCATCATGCCTTGGTGCCTGCCCCTGAATCGAGCACACGATGGATGCTCCATGGCAGGTGCCTAGGGCACAGCTGAGGCTGCTAGGAGTCAGGCACCTCCAGCTTGAGGTGTGGGGAGAGGAATCACTGGCCTCTGGGGACAAAGATTCTGTGACAGGCATGAAGGTCCCCCAATGACAAAGAAGACTTATAGCTTCTGGTCCACTGAGAGGTTGACTGGCAAAGCCACAGGTGTGTCACAGAGCAGCCCTGCCTTTATTTCTAGGGATTCATGGTCCAGTCAGAGGTGTGAGAGCTTGGTCCAGCCTTAGGCTGCTGCCAGGTGACCAGCCTGATTTGTCCTACATAGCAGTCCATCTCCAGGGCCACAATAGCCTGGGACCATAGGACTGGCTGTGGTAAAGAATGCTGAAGCCCTTAGGGCTGAGGGAAAGCCTGGAGCAGGAGGAAAGCTGGAACAGAATCGGTGTGACATTGCTTTGTAGCCCTCACCCCGCTTTCCATCCCCAGCTCACTAGGGAGGGACTTCTGAAAGGGCACGTAGGAACATTCCAGAATCTTCACATCACTGTCCTTGCTCCAGGCATACAAGAGAGGACAGATCCTGTATCAGATGTCACCAGCCAGTAGGGGGCCAAGCATTACCCATAGACAAGATGGCACCTATTGCAAGATTTCTCAGAATGGCTGGGAGTGGGGTCTTGCCAGTTGTTAGGAACTCACACCAACTGTCCACTCCTTAATGACAGCCTGACCTCCTGTGGAGAGTCCTCTAATGTTCTTTCTTCAGCTTGGCCCCTCCAAGTATCCAGGAGAGGAAGGGGTGGTGGGAGGGGAGGGGACCTGGAAGCCCAGCCTTCACCCAAGGCTTCTAGTCCTTGCCGAGACCCTGCCAAACTCTCTGGCTCCAGGTATATATGAAAGGTCTAGGTATTCCAACTGCCAAAGGGGGCTGGCCTCAGTCATACCTGGCATTTATGTGCAGCTGCCCTGAGAAGGGGGCCTGCTTACAGCTATCAATCTCCAATCTGCCCCAATTATAAGGCTGCACACCTCCCTTTGGGACAACTTCCTGGCCCAGCTACCAAGCTCATACCATGTAGCTCCCTTTCTGAAGAGAGGCATTATTAGATGTCATTATCATGCAAGTAGTGCCTTCACCACACAGGCCTGGCTTTTCACTTCTGAAAAGAAGACTCTTTCACTTCCCCTGAAAACCCCGAAAGGGAGCCAAGGCCCCCTCCTGCCTTTTCCAGGCCACTGTGCCAAAGCTCTGAGAATTGAACCCACATCTGTCCCCTACAGTATCTTCAGAATAAAGTAGTGGGTGAGGAGTCCAGCGGGCCTGAGGTCCACCCAGCCCACACCAGACTCCTGGAGGACCAGGGTCTGGCCAAGCCTCCAGCCTCAGCAAGCAACCACATCGGCAGGCTGGGATCTTCTCGGTAAGAAAAAAAAATGTAAGAGAGGGGTTGGAGAGCGAATTATTAATTATTCAGAAGAAAAGTTGCTTCCTGCTGCCCCTGATGGGAAACCATAGGAACAAGTTTAATATGACCGGGCTGTTGTTCTTCCAATACGTGGGCCTCTCCCAGTATTTTTGCTCTGCATCTGCAGGAACGAACCAATTAAGTCCAGGTTTATTACTGGTTGCAGCTCCCTATAATGGCCTCTCTGAGCTGGCCTCAGAATGCATCTGCTTCTAGGACCCCCAAACAAACTTGGGATGGTTGCTCAAAGTTCTGATATCACCAGGTTCTGTTTCATTTTGAGCAAACAAGAATTCTGCAAAGAAGAGCAGCAAATCTACAGGGCCACCCAGCCCAGGGGGCTGTAAGGCCCACACTGGTCACCTCCACAGGCTTCCTGGAGCCCTGCTGGCTCCCATTCTACCTCACACACAGAGGTGAGGCCCAGCCATGCCCAGTCTGCCTTTCCCTGCTGATGGGTCCCTTCTGCCTTTGCACAGCTCTGTGAGCAGCCTGGGTCACACGCTGGTGGAATCTGCTCTCACCAGGCCTTCCCTGTCCAGCCCCCACAGGACCTCACCCAGGTATGAGCCCATTCAAAGGAGGGGAAAGTGAGGCCAGGCAAAAGCTAGGCACTCTTCCTCAATTAAGTAAGGATGTGGAGGGTCAAGGAATTTGAGGTCCCAGTTGGTAGAGAACTGGAACCTTGGCCTCTTGATGCCAGACTGTGTTCCTTATCTTCCTGGGCCTGGCTCCCAGTACCTTCACTGGCCTTCTCTTCCTCATGGAAAATCAGTCTCTAGAGGGAGAATTTCACCTCATATGGGTTCCCACTTTAAGTCACTGATATCCCCTCAGCTCTCTGGCCTCTCTTTGTTGATAGAATCAAGCCTAAGGGCTTAAATGGGCCTTTTGTTCTTACTGCCAGCTCATAGACAAAGGATGGTTTTGTCCTACCTCTAAGTCCTGTCCCGAGCCCTGCCCACTGTCCACTGGAGCCATGCTCCTGCTTGTCAGTACACCCCCGCCCCTCAGGCAGGTCAGCTCAGGTTCCAGGCGAGGTCCCCAAGTGGGCTCCGTCCTACTTCTGACTCACTGTGTGGCTCTCGGCAAGTTGGACCTCTCTCTGGTCTATCATCTCCCCTAAAGTACCTGAGACACTTCTGGCCTGATGTCTGGACCAAGGTCAGACCTGCAGTTGTCCCACCCATCAGGTTGTGGTCACAAGAGCACTTAGAGGCAAGTAGACTGACACAGAGCCACAGGGCACATGCCACTACTGAGGGTGGGGAGGCCTCATCACAGCAAAAGGAGGATGGGCAGACTCTTTCTGTGAGGTTTCAATCACAGTTCTGAAAGCAGGGATATGAGCAAAATGACCATTCCAAACTTATGTGGCTATGACCTCTGAACTCCACAGGGACACAGGATTGGCTGCCCAGACTGCTGGTTCTCAAGCCTGTTTCTTCTATAATACACAGATAGGCTTTGCCTTCATGGAGCTTACAGTTCCTTCCCATCAGTGATGGGATAGGAGTTCATGGGGCAGAGAGTATATCTGAAAGAGCTGCCATGGTTTGACCCACTCTCTTCAGGCGAATCTAATGGGATGCCTGGGAATAGGACAGAGCTGGGGGTCAGCCCCATCTTCTTGCATCTCCTCTGCTCCATTCGAGAATCATGGAGGTGTCCAGATAGGGCCTTCCAAGCTGTGCCATGCACATAGGTCACTAGGGATCTACTAGGTTGAATATAGGTTCTGAGGCTGCAGGTCTGGGATGGAGACTAGGGTTCTACATTTCTAACAAGCTTCTAGGCCATGCTAAAGTCACTGATGCAGAGTAGTTTTAGCTATTGATTTGAGTAGCAATGCCCTAAAGCATTTTAGGACTCAGAACACAGAGGGGTCTGCAGTCCTCAGAACCCATCTCAACCAACCCCCTCAATATTCAGAGGAAAACTGGGGCCAAGAGAGGGTAAGAGGCCTTCCCAACACCCCAGAGAGAGTTGGCCCTCAGGCTCACATGCCAGACCAGCTTCAAGATGCTGCCCATTTCTGTAACCTCCCTATATCCAACATTGCTGAAGGGCGAGTCCAGGGTCATCCAATGTCACACTAGGAAGTGTGAGGGCACAAGAGAACAACAGGGAACTTACTCGTGGGCTCTGGGGGTTTGGAGCATAGAGTCCACCTTCTGACCTGGCCCCAGCCAACAGGTAAGGAACCAGTAGGCAGGACCAATGGTAAGGAGCAAAGCAGTGATGGACTGGAGAACATTGGCCAAGACACAAAGCCCAATGTCCAGGCTCCAGGAGAGTGGACTGGATTCAGGGCCAAACCAGGAGATGCAGAAAGTCTGGGACAAGCTGGCAGGACCACAGATTAGGGCCTCCTGACATTGGGCACAGCAGCCAAACCCCAGAGACCACACAGGTATGGGTACCCTGGGCAGCTTTCATAGCAGCCCAACTAATCTCAGCCCCCCACAGTAATGGGATGGACAGAGGTACCAGTATAACTCTAGCAGCTAAATAAGGCTAGGAATGATGGACCAGGAGGGGTTGGGTTGGGTTCCTTCTCTGGCTGTCTCTGAGAACCTCTGACTGTCCTTCCACTCCCTCCCACCATCACAGGGGTAAGTGTGTGTCTTCAGGCTTCAGATGACCTCTGCCCTCTGCCCTCCTCCCTAATCCCAGGTGCTTGGACTCCCCAGAACAAAAAGGCTGGCAAGCACAAGTGACAGAGATCAAGGCCCTCTGGCAGGCCACCGAGGTGGAGCGAGACCGGCTCACTGAGTTTGTTACTGTCCTGCAGAAACGGTAATACTTGTCACCCAGGGATTCTCCCTTAGACCCACATGTGGTAGGAACTGGATCTACCTCATGTGAGAGCTTGGCTCCTGTGGTGTCGGTCCAGGCTATGCCACTCATGTGCCCACCCAAATGCCCCATGACTTTGGGGCCCTGCCATCACGCTGTGGTTTTCCCACAACCCTATCCTATGTGCACCCAGTAGGACCGCATCATGGCATGTGGACTGGAGGTGGGATTCTCAGGAGAGGGACACTCAGGGTCAAATCAATCCAGCAATAAATTAAAATCTGTGGCAGGACCAGCATTGTACCTGGTGGTGTTGGAGGTTGGAGGGGAGAAAGACGCAGGCTGGGCTGATGTCTAGAATTACCAAGAGCAAGAGAGATGAGGGGCTGAGACTTCTCTGGGGAGGCAGTGGACCAGGAGGTACAGTGGCCTCCAAAGGGTTGTTGACAGATTTCCACTCAAATAAATCAGTGCTTCTTGCTCAAGTGACCATTTTGGCAAGAACTGCAGATGCCCAGGCCAACACATGGCCAGCCATGTGACCTCCACACTGAAAAATACAAAAGACACCATTGAGTTTCTGTCCTAACAGGCTGTATCATGTATCAGTCAAGTTTCTTTGATGACAGACAATAGAAACCAATTCTGGCTGAATTAAATTTTTGGAAGGTACTGGAAAACTCCAAGATGAAGAGCAGGGAGCCCAAGAAGATACAGGGATCTTGGTAGCAAGAATCTTTGGGCAGTCTTTTCTGGGGCATGGGAATGACTTTTAATTCTTGTGCCAGTGGTTTCTGGGGAACAAGGTCTAGCTGGCCTGAACAGCCCCCATGTCTGCCCCTCATGAGGGGGCATGATGACTAAAGCACCTCCAGGTGCAGACACATACTCAACACCAGCTTTCTTTCCCACTTCCCTTAAGTTACACCTGCAATTGGGAGGTGACTCAGTCATCTGTTGCTGCTTAACAAGCTGCCCACAATTTAGTGGCATAAAACAATTTAGTGGTTCTTTTTCTTGATTCTGTGGGTTCACTGGGAATTTGCTGGGTCACTTAGATGGCCTCGTTCAGCTGGAAGCCCAGCAGGGCCACCTTGGTTCTTCTACATGCAATCTCTCCCTAAGAGAGCTCATCTTCTGGGGCCTCTCCATGCAGTGCTGGGATTAGAGTATCCACAACCAAGGCACCCATGACACAGATATAAGGAGGCTGTCACTCTAAGAGTCATGCACATACAACACTGTCAGCTCACACCTTCTGGAGTCCTCAGAGTCATTCTGCTCCCCTGTGTCATTGGAGGGTGCCAGGAAACTCTGTGAGGCTGGCCCAGGCCCATCAACCAAGACACATCACTTTCCTTACTCTAGAGCCTTGCCCTCTCCCTGGGCTTTTAGCAAGAAAATGGAGCTCATTCCACACTCCAAACTTCCTAATCTGTTTGGACTTCTGATCCCAAAGCACTGGACTTCCTTTCTCAGAGATCCTCAATGTTCATTCCTTTCTTGATCCTTAGAGTGTGTCACAAGCTTACACAGGAGTGGTCTTTATGTAGCTTCCCCCTCCTGTACTCTGCCCTACAAATTCCAGGGGCCTTAGTCCCCCTCCTCTGTCCTGTTAACCAGTCTCCGTCCTTATCCCAGTAAGACTACTGGGCTCTGCTGGGATTCCCTCTCCCTCATGCTGAGAAAAGACCTCAGGCAAAATCCAGGACAGTAGAACTCAAGTCATTGTTTCCTTTCTCTTAAGTATTGAGTTCCGTGCCTGTTGTCCTGTTACCTATTGTCTGAAAACAAGTTATTTCTTAGATTGCGTTCATTTCTCTAATTGTCTACAATAGGAGGGCTGGTATGGTTAGTTTACCACAGCAAAAGTTACTAAATACGTCTCTTTAAAAAAAAAAAGCATGCAGTTGGCTTTGTTTTTAAATTCAACGTGAAAATTTCTGTGTTTTAAATAGAAGAGTCTAACCTATTTTCATTTTTATAGTATTTAATCATCTTAAGTAAGATTTTCTACTTGCAATGATTTTTGTTCCTTTTTCTCCTTTCTTTTCCCTGATACTAGACTGACCAGGTTTTATTTCCCTTTCTTCTATACAAGTTTGGAAGTTATACATTTTATCTGTATTCTTTGAGTGTGATCCTTAACTTTTAACATAAAACACAGCTCAGGAGATTTAAAAATCAATAGGTTTCTTTACATCATTGTGAGCAATAGAATAAATTAAGAATGTTTTAGCTAGGTGCAGTGGCACATGCCTATAAATCCCAGGAACTCAGGAGGTTGAGGCAGGAGAATTGCAAGTTCAAAGCCTGCCTCAGCAATTTAGCAAGACCCTGCCTCAAAATAAAAAATTAAAAAGGGCTGGGGATGTGGCTCAGTAGTTAAGCACCCCTAAGTTCAATCCCAAGTGTGTGTGTGTGTGTGTGTGTGTGTGTGTGAATGCTTTAATTTTTCCACTTGTGTCTTTCATGTAACTGTTTTCTTTTTCTTTTTTTCTTTTTTTTGGTTACACACAATACCTTTATTTTATTTATTTATTTTTATGTGGTGCTGCGGATTGAACCAGGGCCTCGCGCATGCTAGGCGAGCGCTGTACCACTGAGCCACAACCCCAGCCCCCATGTGACTGTTTTTTAACAGTCTTGTCCACATTCTTTCTTTAAACACCATGAAAATATTAAGTAAATTGTATTTCTTTCCTTTGTTGTGATACTTGGGGTTAAACCCGACAGCTTTCTACCACTCACCAATATCCCCAGACCTTTTTTCATGTTTTTAAATTTTTGAGACAGAGTTTCACTATGTTGCCCAGGCTAGTCTCAAACCTGAGGTCCTCCTACCTCAGCCTCCCAGATTGCTGGGATAAGAGGGCGCACCACTGCGGCTGATTGGTATTCCTTTCTCTTTGGCAGCATGCTTACAGATGTCTTTCCTCTTGGTGCTTCTTGTACCTCAGTCTTCCTTCTGGGTTCAGTTTCCCTACTGAGGTACATGTGTTAGTTCATTGGGGCCATAAAAATGGTCAACTCCATGAATAATTTATTTTTAAGTGTTTCTATTGTGCCATTCTCTTAAATGAGAATTTAGGAGAAACTTTGGCATAGAATTCTGAGTAGATGGGTATTTTTTCTCAGTACTTTGTGGCCATTATTTCATCTTTTAGCATCCACTGTTACTAAAAAGGAATCTGCTAGCAGTTTGTCATCTCTGTGTAGATATCCTTTCTCTCTGGATACTTTTTCATTTATTCTCTTTGTCTTTGATATTGTAAGGTTTCACTGTGATGTCTCTAAATATATGATGCATACACACACATACACACACATACACACACATATATATACACATATATTCCTATATATATTTTCTGACAAATTTATTTTCCCAATTATAGATACATATATATTTTCCTATATATATATTTTTCTATGATATTTTCCTGTATGTATTTTCTCTACATTTTTCCTATATATATTATTTTCCTATATTATTATTATTATTATTATTCTATTTTTATGTTCAGGAATTAGTGTACTTTTTTAATTCAAGGACTTCAATCTATGTTTTGCCAAGGACTTTTCTTTATTTGTTGCTTCTTGATTCTCCCTGTTCTTTTTACTAAAATGTTCAGCCACATACATTAGAATTCCTTGCTTTCTTACATAATTTTTAACTCTACTTAATATTTTAGGCTGAATTCCAAGTGATTTCTCCAAATCTATCTTCCAGTTCACTAAATCTCTTGAGTTGCACTTCGTCTACCCTGAAACCTATTTTAATAACTGTTGTGTGTAAAACCTCCTGTTCTCTTGCTTACAGCATTTGTCCTTTCATTAAGATTTCTTGCCTTTCCAGAGTAGGGGTGTAGCTTAGTGGCAGAAAGCTTGACTATCATGTGCAAGGCCCTGTGTTTGATCCCCAGCATGATAACCAACCAAACAAACAAAGATTTATTTTCTTTCTCTTTTCAATAATTTTAAACTTAACTTAGTCCTTTCAAATAGTTATATCACCTTTATTACCTAGGGATGTAAATAGCGTCTGTTGATTGACTCTTCACTTGGGATGAATGTTCTCCCCATGTGGCTTGTATTTCTGGTGGTGTGAGCTCCTCTTCAGTGGGGATTTTCTTGTGGCAGTTCTTAGGCTATGAAAGCGCTCCTAGAGAGTGGGTCTATGGTTGTTTCTATGGAGCCCTTGGGGTTTCAGTGGTTTCTGATCAGTGCTTTATGCTAATTTATTGGCTTAGGGTTTCCGGAACACAGGAGTGCTGCCTGTGTTCAGTTTCTCACGACTGATGAGCCTCCACCCTGCCCTGCCCCAGGCCCCAGTGGACTACAGCTTCCTCACCACTTCCCTGCACTTGTTGATGGAGATTATCTTAACTCTGATTATCACAACCAAGGTATTCTGTTGAAGTGTCTAGAATTATATTAACTCACTTGTAAGTAACTTGCTGCCTTATAGATGTACAAGTTTATATCAGCTGCCCTCATGTTGGCATTAAAACCCCTGCCTTACACTATTGGAAGTTTTGCTAGGTTTTCTACTAGAAATGTATATTTACTTATTGCAAAAAGTCTCTGTTTCTCCAACACCCAATTCCACATTCTTCATAAATAAGAACAATTAAAACTACTAATTTTTTTCTTTCCACACCCAATAATATATACATGCATATGTACATACATGTGTATATGTATATGTGTGTATTTAGCCATATGGACAACACATGTATTACGTATATTATCAAAAACTAGCTTCACACTAAACATATCTACAAATAATGGCAAATTGCCCTTTAAAATGAGTCAAATTCGCATTCCTACCAATCATGTGAACTCTTGATCCTTTCCCCATAGCCTCTCCTATAGTAAGTTTTATCAGTCATTAACATTTTTTTCAAACTCATAAAGGAACACTAATATCTCATTATTATCTTCATCTGTTTTGCTGTGACCAAAAATGAGGAACTGGGTACAGTGGTGCACGCCTGTAATCCCAGTAGCTCAGGAGGCTGAGGCAGTAGGATTGCAAGTTCAAAGCCACCCTTAGCAACTTAGTGAGTCCCTAAGCAACAGTGGGATTCTTTCTCAAACAGAAAGGGCTGAGGACGTGGCTCAGTGATTAAGCATCCCTGGGTTCAATCCTCAGTACCACAAAAAAAAAAACTTAAAAAAACAAAAACATTGAAGATGAGCATGTTTTTCACACAACCCAGTATGTGTTCTTTTCTGTTAACTACTTATTTGTGCCATTGCACATTTTTTGAAATTGTTTATATTTTTTCTTAATTTATAGAAGATCAATTTACATATTACACATATAAATATTATGTATATAATGTTATGCATGTTTACCTTCATAAAGATCTTGTATTATTTATGTTAAATTAATTGTTGGGTTGGGGAATCTCCTGAATATTGTTTATCAAATCCTCACAATTACAGCACACATGAAAGTAAAATTTTTTAAATATTTTTTAGTTGTTAATAGACTTTATTATATATATATATATATAATGCTGAGAATCGAATCCAGCACCTCACACATGCTAGGCAAATGCTCTACCACTGAGCCACAACCTTAGCCCCGAAAGCAAAAATTTTAATGTCAAAATATTTACTAATAATTTGACCACTTAATATTCTTCATTTTACACTGGCATTGGGCCAATCTGGTCAGACTCTTGAAATACAATGAGAATCGATTTTGAAATAACAAGACAAGTCTTTCAAAATATTTGGAATCTCATGAGGTTGACACACCTGATGTCAGAGGACTGTTAGAATCATACTCCAAGCCATTGACAAATGAGGATCTGACTGACTTAGACCAGTTAACAAGTGAGGAAGAGAACAGTGGTGAGGACAAAGACTGGCCCAAAGAGAATAATAGGAGATCCGAAGGATCTGAGAATCTTGAGAGCAAAGACTATGGATCCAGGCCTGAGGAGCAGCCTCAGACCAGGCCACACGTGGAGGAGTGCGAGGGAGCTGGCTCTGGTGTGTCTTTGTGTGAAAGCTGTAGCACTTATTGAAAGAGTGGAAGCCGAAGGTGAGGAAGAAAGCAAGCATGACTCTCAGCTTTGGGGGCTGAGCAATTACATGAGTGATGGTGATGTGTATCAAGATGGTGAAGACACAATTTGGGGAAGAAATCCAGAGTTTGATTGCTCCTAAGTTTTTGAGGAAACTGATAACATGCTTTTACCATTTTAATATGGCACTTGCTGCTGTTTGTTTTGCCTAGTATGAATGGAATACAAAGTTAAACAAAAGGAAACTGTTACTGAAATCCATAACAGAAAAATGAAAGCCCCACCCCACAGACAGTGCTTCAGTAGCTTCTTCTTGTTCCTCTTTGTTTTCAGTTCATCCACTGAATTATATTAGCCTTATATTTATTTGTTTTTAAATTTTTAATTTGTTATAAATGTTTAAATTGGATCATATATTATGCATAATCTTCAGCTACTTATTTCATTTAGTAACATATTGCAGAACTTCTCTTCATGTCAGTACATATTCTTTTTATGGTTACAGAGTATTTTATCATGTAAATCCACTGATTGATTTACCATTCCTCTATTCACGAGTTATTGGTTTCTAAATTTAAAATATTTTATTGTGTTAAGATGTTTCCTTCTGTTCTCCTTTTTTACTTGAAGCATTTTGTTTGATTTGGTTTGTTTTTGCAGTGCTGGGAATCAAACCCATGGCCTTATACATGCTAGACAAGCAGGCTACCACTTGGCTATATTTCCAGTCACTTTGAGTTTTTAAAATCAGAAATAAGGAATTTGAGCATCTTCAGCATCTGTTGAAGGACCATGTGATTTTTCTCCTTTAACCCTAATTCTGATGTTGACTCTAGTGTGCCTGGAACAATGTTGTATTATTCTCTAACAATACCACTAGGCTTTAGTTTCTTTCTTAAAAAAGAAAATTTGTGTTTTCACTGTGGAAGGCAGAACATTATCTAATATTATCCCCCAAATTCCTGCCCCCTTGTATACAGGCCTTTTATACTTCCATCCCCATCAGTGTGGTCAGAACCCATGAATATGGTGGGATATTGTTGCCATGATTATGTTAACTTACATGGCAAAGGGGAGTTTGCAGACATAATTAAGTTTACTAGTCAGGTGACTGAGTTGATCAAAGTGAGAGAGAGGGCAGACTTCATTGCATGAGTCTAGAGTTCAGAGACAGAGGAAGCCAGAGAGTTGAAGCAGCAGAGTTAGTCTCCTGCTGACCTTGAAGACATTCTCCTGCAGACTGCCCTGCTGTGGAGATCACGTGGCAGGAATGGTGGGTGCACTCTAGGAGCTAGCAACCACCCCTAGTCAATATCCAGCAAGAAAATGAGGTTCTACAGCCACAAGAGAACTCAATTATGCTAACAAATGGAATGAGCTTAGAAGAAGACCCCAAGATGAGCTAGCGTAGCAGCCCTTCTGACACCTTGATTTCAGGCTGACCTCTGCAGCCCAGGATATCAGACCCAAGGGCCATCACTTGCTCAGTCACCTTCAATGACTGCAGCATTTTTCTTCAAGAAGCCCAGGCAGGTGGGAGAAGCAGACCCACCTCTTGCCACTGGTGGGTCTCCAGTTGACCACTCACAGGGGAAAGCACCTCAGTCCCAGAGTCTCCTTGTTACCACTGTAGACAACAGGTCAGGTTCATGTGTATGTCACTTCCAAGTCTTGCTCCTTATGTCATCCCACTCCACCCTGTTATCTCCTGACCCTTGTTCTTGAAGTTACAGACCTGAATATGTAGGCTTGCACATGTCATTATTTAGTGAGCTTTTTTATATAAATGGTATAATATGTATTCTTGTGGCAATTGCTCTTTTTCTATGACTTGGAGATTAGCCACGTTTGTATGTATAGCTCTACCTTGTTCTTTGTCGTTGCTAGACCAGTGCTGTCCGATAGAAGTTTCTGAGATGATGGATTTGTTCTAGATCTGCACTGACCAATGCAGTAGCCATTAGCCACACGTGGTTTTTAAGAACTTGAAATGTGCCTAGTATGACTGAAGAACTGAATTTTAAATTTTATTTAATTATCATAACTTTAATTTTAACAGCTTCATGTGGATGAAAGGCCACTGTGTTGAATAGTATAATGGTTCTGTCATATTCTATCATGTTTCATAGTATGAATATGTCACCATTTATCTTTTCCCTGTTAGTGGGACTTAAAGATTAAACAAATCTTGGGGCTGGGGCTGGAGCTTGGCGATGGAGCACTCGCCTAGCATGTGTGAGGTGCTGGGTTCGATCCTCAGCGCCACATAAAAATAAATAAAATGAAGGTATTGTGTCCAACTACAACTAAAAACAATATTAAAAAAAGATTAAACAAAATTTTCACAGGTGAAATAACCATACAACAAGGTCTTCAAGGCCCATGGATTTATGACAGGCATATAGAAAACAAAATAATAAACATAAGACAAACATTAACTCCAGGAAATGTAATCATTAGTGAACTACATGTCAGCTCTGCATAATTGTCCAATATATCCCCTGTGGTAGACAGGATTTTGATGCCTGTGTCCTTTGCTGTTATGCCTGTGAAGGGTTTTGTGGATGTAATGATCATGATGGCCTCTACGATAGGAAGATTATCCTGGATTATCAGGTGGGCCAAATCTAATCACTTGAGCCCATAAAAGCAGAGACATTTTTCCATCTAGGGTCATTCAAGAGTTATGCTGCAGAAGGCATCACACATGAAAGATTCAGAGCTGATTATGAAGCAGAGGGGGCAAAGTGCCCTTTAGAAGCTAAAAATGACCCCTAGCCAACCGCAGATGGGATACAAAGTTAAACAAAAGGAAACTGTTACTGAAATCCATAACAGTCCTTCAGCTACCTACAACTGGATTCTTCCAACACCCTGAATGGATTTAGAAACAGATTCTCCCCTAGAACCTCCAGATAACAGCCCAGGTTAGCTGACACCTTGTTTTTGGCTTGTGATACCTGGAGCAGAGAACCCAAAAGAACCGGCTCCCTTTCTCTGATATACAGAACTGTGAGACAATGCGTTTGTGTGATTTCAAGCTGCCTATTTTGTGGTAATTTGTTATAGTAGCAACAGAAAACTAACACACCACCTAATATCAATTCAGTCAAAAAGAGGAAAGTAGGTTCTGTTGGGTAGGGGGAGAGTGCTAAAATAAAACCAAATTCTGATTCTGCATGACAGGAAGTCAAAAGATTATATTTAAACCTTTTAAAAAAAAGCAGCACAAGCATCTGTAGAAATGTGGCAGTAAACACTCAAAGAAGCAGCTTAAAATGCTAAAAGTGGTTGCTTCTGGGAAACAAGAATCCGGAGTGAAGGGCGTAGGGATGGGCTGCCAATTTTTTTCATTTTAAGCCTTGAAGAGAACTATGTGGTTTTTCAGTGCACATTTCTGTGTTACTGCAATGAAAATCCAGAACAATTTCCACCACCCAGTGTAAGATATGCCCACCTCTCTCGGAGCCTCAGTAGGTGGGCCAGGGGCTGCCCCTGCCTGCCAGGGCGTGTGCAGCCCCTCTATAATGACCAGGTTGGAGGAGAGCAACAGCAAGCTCCTGGAGGCGGAAAGGAGGCTGCAGGGGGAGCGGCACCACACTGTGGTGCTGGAGCAACATCTGGAGAAGATGCGCTTGGAGCCTGGCAAGGCATCCGCCTCACAGAAAGCAGCCCCCAAAAATAAACCAGGTAGGGACCAAGGAAGGGTCCTGATGTGGGGAGTAGGGGCAGCCTCGCTGCTGAGGGAGGAAGCAGTTAACTCTGCTCTTTGGCCTTCATCAGGGAGTGTGGGAAGTGGAGTTTGTATGAGGGCAGAGCTCTGCCTGCCTCTGTTACTGTGCAGCCTCTCCCAGCTCCCAGCCAGAAGCAGGAGCCCCAGTGACCCACGGGCCCACTTGGACCTGGCCCAGCCTCGTGTTAGCCCTTAGCATGAGGGGGCAGTACCTCTGCTGAATGTCCTCAGCCACTACCTCCTGCCTCCCCAGCAGCCCTCTACCTTCTGTCCCCAGTGAACCTTGTTCACAGTTGCTCTGCTGGGCCAGCCAAAAGTAGTAGTGGCTGAAACAGCAGAGGAGACCCTTTTTGCCTCCACATAGGTGTATGAGGGCTCTCGTGGCCTCTCCACAGGCTGGGAGACCCAAGCTCTTCTGTCTTGTGGCTCCACCATCCTCAACGCACAGCTCCAACTCCTGGTCCAAGGTGGCCACTGGAGCTTCCCTGCCAGCAGCAGGAAGGGGAGGAAGGAAGGGGACGACCTGCCTCTCACCTTGTAAGGTGGCCTGCGTCACTTATGCTGTGGTCACACCCAGACCCTAGACAGAAGAACACACTCCAGGCTTGTGCTGAAGCTGGGGGAAGTTGTCTTTAAGTGAAAGGCCAATCGCTGTAACGCTGCTTCTCAAGGGTAGTCCCAGACCAGCCACGTCAGCATGGTGTGGGCTGGGGTGAGCTAGGGGTCAGGATGGCAGAGCCAGAAGACTGCCCTGCAGGTCTGCCAGCCTCTAACACCAGGCCCAACCCAACAGGAAGTGAGAAAAAGGACCCATCCTCTGCCCAACTCTCCAGTGTACCTGTGGAATTGCAGATGGAGGAGCTGACCACCAGGTGCTTCCTGCCCCCTCTTCCTAAAAGGGTAGTAGTCTAGGTAGAGGTGCTACGAAGGGCAGAGGGACTGTCCCTCCCTGTTCGCACTTTTGACTTCTGTTTGCCCAGAGGGCTGGTTCTGCTGGGTCCTAGATTCTAGGCTTCCAATTCAGAGATCTCCCTGCAGTGGCCAAGGGGCCCAGGCACTCCCTGATGACCCTAGAGTCCCAAGAGAAGTTTCATTAAGCGGGGTTTGCTGGACCCACTTTCTCCCTCAGTTGGGCCTTATAAGACAATGCAAAGGGAAAGGGGAGAAAGCACCTCTACAAATGAGGCTCCTGCTTGGGATGGCTGATAATGCTGGGGCTACTGGGCACCAGACCCAAAGCTGTGGGCGGGCCCAGGGAGGACTCCAGCATGGTATTCCTCCTGGGGAGGGGTAGGGCAGGGGAGGGGGTGGGTCAGAGAAAGCCCTGAGCTGAACAGCAGTCATGCTGGAGCTGCAATCCAGGGCCCCCTGGACACCACCACCCATGTGCTACTCAGGCCACACTCAACCCTGTCTCCCTGTGGTCCAGGCTGGCCATCCAGGTGGAGGAGAACAAAGTGCTGAAAGCCGCCCTGGGCAATGCCCTGCGGGGAAAAGAGGAGGACTTCCGCCTGTACCATGAGACCCTTAGCCAGGTGAAAGGGGTCTTCCTGCAGGCCCTGCGGCAGCAGAAAGCAGACAGGCACTAGGATGCAGCCCTGTGTCAGCCAGGCCAGTGGGGCAGCTCAGGCCTTGAGAGGATGAGGCTGTCTGAGGACTGCGTCCGACTCAGGAAGCCATCCGGGCCCCAGCTCAGCTCTGCCCTCGAAAGCAGCTCCTTCAGAGTGACCACAGCCCACACTTCAAGCCAGAGGAGAAGCCATGGCAGAACCATGCAGGAACACTGGGCAGATGTGGCTGTGACGGGAGGAGGCCCAGCAGCCCACCAGCCTCAGCCAGAGCTCTGGGACCAGCCAGCTGTGAATGGACAGATGCAGTCCCCCACGCAGGTGCTCATGGCCCCTGTCTTAGAGCCTGCCTGGGGAACCCCTGCATGCCCACAGGCTCCATACGCACAGCAGAACCCCTGGTGCCCTGGGTTGGGCACATTGAACAGCCTCCCCCACCTACCTGGCCCTCCTCACTAGGCATCCCCCTGCCCTGCCCTGGCTCCATCTGTGGCCCTCCCCATCCACAGAGTAGGGCAGCACGCTCCCGGCCTCTTTGTCAGGCTGCTGCTCAAATGCCAAGCTTGGACTTGTAATAATAATTGTTATTTTCATAATTGCCGCATCTCCCAGTGAGTAGTCATCTCCCATAGAAACCTGACCCCACCCGTCCTCTAATAATACAGGGGATTGCCGCCCTATTTCACAGATGGGGAAAATGGGGCTCGCAGGACTGAAGAGTCCCCAGTTGAGCAGCTCCCCAGGGCAGGGATGCCCCTCTCACTTCTGAACAGCTCTGCACCTCACTGGTTGCTCCAGAGGGCACCTCCTGCTGCTCCCAAAAGGCTGTGCGGGTGGGCGCTGGTGGCAGAGAGCAGAAGTGGGGCTGGGCTGGAGCTTTGGGCAGAAGGGTTTTGAGGAAGTGTGTGAAGACATGGGTGTGGTGCACCTCCCTCCCCATGGTGAGCTGGGAAGGCTGCTGGGGAGGTGACCCTGGGAGCCCCCATCTTCTGTGTGACTGTCACAGCATCATCCTCTTGGCTGTAATTACAGCCACAGGGAAGGCTGGCTCCAGGGAGGGTGAGTAGCCTATAGCTACACACACCACTGGCCACACAGGTGCATAGGCACACACAGAGGCAGACACACACAGACACCTAGGTGCAGGAGCATGTAGCTGTGTACACACAGGTAGACACGCATGCAAGCACAAGTGAGCACATGTGTATGTGGATGCAGACAGTCCCCACGTGAGACACAGTTATGTGTGTAGCTTGTACAGTGACACAAATGCAGGAACACATACTATGACAATTCGTCTCCTTCCTCCACCTGGAGGTCCTGAGACTATATCTGCTCAGGCCATCCCTCAGAGATGGGAATGGAGGGGATCAGAGCTGGCCCCACTGCCCTCACCCCCCTGAGGGAGCCTCTGCCTTCCAAGGGCAGCACAGTCTAGAGCTCCCACAGTAAGGTGGCACAGAGCCCATTGGAATGAAGTGGCAATTCTGATGGGCTCTAAGGGCTTCTGGGAAGGCAGACTTTCTTCCTGGTTCCTTGTGAAGGGCAATGGCCAAGCGGAGAGCCAGAGAAGAGCAAGAGGGCCTGTGCTGGGAGGGGACAGTGAAGGACAGTGAGGAGTGGGCCAAATGCAGAGTGTGGACACCAGGTCAAGTAACTGGCACTTTCTTCAGGCCGTGGGGAGCCTCCTGAGGGTGATCTGAGCATGTGGGGACCCAGGCTCCAGTCCTCAGCGAGTCCCTGGGACAGAAGGAGGCATAGAACCAACCATCCTCCCTTAGGATCACATTGGAGAAGAGCAGGCAAGTTGTGATCCACACCCACCTCTGCTGTCCTTCTTGGATTGGGGCTGGGCTGAGAGAGAAAGGAGCATCCCATCAAAGGCTGTGAATCTCTCTCTCCACTTGCCAGCTGTGTGGCCTTGGGCAAATCATGCAACCTCCCTGAGACTCCATGTCATCTATAAAATGGGGACAATAATTAAAAACCTCCCTTAAGGGCTGTTAATAGGTGTCAAAGAATACCCCAAAAGGCTAATTATTGCCTTGCTGTTTACTGTGATACAAGGAACATACATGTATCTATAGATTGATTTCATTCCACTACAATAAAAATAGGATTTATAATAAAAGAGTGGGGAGAAAAGCTACTACTAGCCAGACACAGTGATCTTGTTTACACATTTGTAGATAAACTGATGAGTTGGCATCCTTCCGTGTCAGTCTGCACATAGTTCAGTCCTTACTTAGGTCACCTATGGATATAAAATCTAGTTTATACAATCTTCAAGTTCTATAGGCAACCTTGAGCATTTTGTTGTTGTTGTTGTTGTTGTTTTTGGACGAGGATTGACCCCAGGAGTGCTCTACCACTGAGCTACATCCCCAGCCCTTTTATTTTTTTTGAGAGTCTTGCTAAGTTGCTGAGGCTAGACTTGAACTTGTGATCCTCCTGCCTCAACTTCCTGAATCACTGAGATTACAGGTGTGCGCCACTGCTTCTGGCTCAACCTTGAGAGTTTTACCATGGGGCTATATGCCAGGGCTTCATCACCCACTGGCACCTGCACCAGGCACCTTCAGCTTAGTTAGACCAGATCCACTCCATTCCATCATCGCAACCCTCTTTAGGATTCATGGAGTTAAAAAATGATAAATGCTTAGAGCAGCTGCTGACATACACCATAAATGTTAGCTCTTAATAACCCTGTGTTAGGTCAGCAAATATTTATTGAGCAGCTCCTTTGCCCAGGTATGAAGGTGCTGAGACATGGCCCCCAAACTCCAGGAACTCTCAGGCCCCTGGGGAGACAGACTCCTTTCAGGTCACCATCCATTCTGCTGGCCAGTCACCAGACAGTGAGTGCCAACTGCATGCCAGCCTCACCAGGCCTGGGTGGGGGTGGGGGTGGGGATAAAAGTGACTTACTTCCTTCTTTCTGGGAGCTCCCTGTCCCATTAGAGAGGTGCGGGAAATGGGGCCATGATGGGGGCTGGGGAAGGGGAAGGATGCAGAGACAGGCTGTGGCACCACAAAGCCCCCTACCCTACACCCCTAATCCCAGCTCCCATGTAGGGGTGCAGGGATGGAGAGGGGAGTCACGGGATAGTCTGGAAGGATTTTTAAGGGAAGGAGGAGTTGTCAGGGGGCCAAGGACTGGATCCTGAGAGATCTAACCCAGCTGGCGGTGGGGAGTAGTAGAGCTTGGTCTGCACAAGTTGGTGCCCACAGCCCCTCCTGGCAGCACCAACTATCCTCAGACTCTGAGGAAGGCTTCCCCATCTCTCAGGTAGGTGGGCAGCAGGTGGGCTGAATGAGAACTCCTGAGGCCCCTGCCCAGGGCCTCAGGCATGGAGAGGGCAGGTGCCCTAGAGGGCCAAGGGACAGGGCAAGTTAAAGGCAGGTGGTGGAGTGACCTCACATGATGATCCCCCAGCCACACCTTAGGCATAGGAAGGTGCTGTGATTCTGGGTGCTCAGGTTCCGGCACTGACCGGGGAGACCTGGTTGATATGTGGATATGATTTGGCCACTGTCCACCAGGGGCCTCTGGGGCACCACAGCTCAGCTGAGCAACATTGCAGGCTGGCTCTGGCTGACTCAAACACATTCCATTGCCACTGGGCTCCTTCCCTGCTCCTCTGGGCACCCCCACATCCAGTGGCCAGAACGATCCTCTTCCCCCTGCCCCAAATGAGCCCTCAGGCAGCCCTTAGCACAAGGAAGTCTCCACCTGCCCACCCCCCCTCCTCAAGTGTACCTTCAAACGTAGTGTCACCTACAGTTCTCAAGCCTTGCATACTCACACATATACACCCATACAACACACATCACACTCAGACACCACACAGTGCATGTACTACACACAACACACACACACACACACACACACACACACTAAGCACCTGTCATAAACAACATACCACAAAGTGTATACCCCCAGACCCTATGCAGAACCAATACAAGACAACTGCATACACATGCATACGTGCACACATGCACACACACACAGGAAACTTGCCCACATTTTCATTTTGAGCAAGAACAAAAACATTGAGAGGTGAAAAGGGACTCTGATCTGAGAGAATTGGCCTCCCTCCCCACATCTTTTCCAGTGGACCTTGGGAAGAATCAGCATTTGGGAAGTTGATCCTGGTCCTTGTGCTGATCTCAGCCCAGTCAGCTTCCTGTCCCTTGTTTTGTGGGCTGACCAAGCCAGGGGCCCCCCATCCTATACCCCACACTTAGGGTGGAGCTGGCCTCCCTAAGCCTCCACCCTTCTTGCCATCTGCATGTGCCAAATTCCTTGCAGGTCCTGCAGTGCAGGGTCACTGGGGAACATCTCTGCTGAGTGGGCCCTGCCTCTCTGGGGCTCTGGAGTTAGGGGGTGTGGCTCCCTCACAGCCTCTCTTCATAAGCAGTGAATCAAGCCTTTGTCATGGGGTGAGTCACTGGATCCCCCCAAGAACCCAGGAGGCCAGGCCAGCAGTGTGCCCATTTTACAAATGAGGACACGAGGCCCAGAGCACACAGCAGCAGGCCGAAGCTCTGGCTCCTGTCAGTGGGCTGCACCCGTGTTCTCCATCCCAGCACAAACCACCCTGTCTGCCTCCCTGAGCCATTCTCTTGGAGCCTCCGGAGGGCACCAGGTGGATACCTGGCCCAGGCTGGTCCTGCCCAACAGCGGGTGAGGGTGAGCTTGGCTCTCAGCCTGAAGGACAGTCAGTTCCAGAAGCTTATGGGGTTGATCCAGCCACTTAACCACCTTGTGCCTCAGTTTCCTCTTCTACCAGCTGGAGATAATGGTAACTCTTTCCTTACAGATTGCAGTGACATTAAAAAGTTGATCCATGTATGTTAATCCTGGCTGTTACGATTACTCCTCACCGTTGACTCCTCCTCCAGACTGGAAGTCTTCCTTCCCTGACACTGGCCTCCTCTAGTGCCCATGATCCCAGCTGTAGCCCTAACCCAGACCCCACACTGTTTTGAGGCTGTCACTCATGATTCTCAGGGTCAGGGATCAGTGGCATGCACCTCTGTGTCATTCTCTGTAGAGTGTGTGTTGGTTCTCATGGTGGCTTCCTTTGGGCCAGCATGTCTGCAGGTTGGGAGGATCCATTGCCTAGTGCAGCCTCTCTCTCCCTTCTAGGACTTGCACCGGCCCCTGCAGGGCTCTACTGCCCATCTTCACCTGAACCTTATTGGAGGGGGGGTGTTCAGGAGATCAGCTGAACCAGGTCCAGTGGGGCCTCCCTAACCCCTGAAGCATACGCATGAACAGGCCTGCACAGGCCCAAACAGGCCCTGGAGCATGCTCTGGAGCATACGCATGAACAGGCCCGCACAGACATGACACAAATACATACAGTTTCCCCAGACTATGGGGGCCTCATCCCAAAGGGGAACTATTGGAAGATCCTGACCTCTCAATGGGGCCATCAGTTTACCCCTTCCCATCAGGTTGCCAGGGTTGGGGTATTGGCTGTGTCTCTCCAGGAGCCACAGTTGGTTAGGGACATTTCTTCCTATCTGCTCTCCTCTGCCATCAAGATGATGCCAGCTACCAGGCGCAGTGGTGCACACCTGTAATCCCAGTGGCTCAGGAAGCTGAGGCAAGAGGATTGTGAGTTCAAAGCCAGCCTCAGCAAAAGCTAGGTGTTAAGCAACTCAGTGAGACCCTGTCTCTAAAAAAATACAAAATAAGGCTGAGGATGTGGCTCAGTGGCCAAGTGACGCCGAGTTCAAACTCTGGTACAAAAAAAAAAAAATGCTGATGCCAGCCATTGCAAGTACCCTTTCAAGGCTTGCCAAGTGACCCTTCTAGCACCCCTCCATCCAGGCCACTCCCTATAGGACAGGGCTTGGGGGTGGGAGCCACTTTCAAACACACCCCGTGCCAGTTCCAATTCCACTAGGCAAGTCGGTCCTCCCCCAGGTACTAATGCCTGTCCAGGCAGCAGTTGGCTTGATAAAAAAGGAACGAGAGGTTTTCCCTGGACAGCCCTCGGGAGGTGGCATGTAAAGTGGGAACTACAGTCCACAGAGCAGAGATAGGAAAGCATTTTCGTGTGTGTGAATGTGACACTACATCGGGGGCAGGGCTCACAAGTCTGTAGAGGCTCGTGGGGCCACCTGGAAGGCTTCCTGAAAGAAGGGTGTCCTGGCTAGTAGCAAGAGAGAGAGAGACACACAGGATCTCTAGGGGCAAGGGCACAGACTAAAGTGAGACCCAGGTGTCCCTGTCTGAGTCTGTGCCTCTGGCCACCCCCTCCCCCCCCCCAGCCTCCCTGCGGCTCCCTGCGGCTCCCTGCGGCCAGCAGCTCTGCAGCACTCTGCTCAGCTCCCCTCCAGGAAGGCCACCTCCTCCCTACCCTCCTCCTCCCCCTCCTCTGCCTGCTGTCACCACTCACCGCTCATAGCCTCGAGGGGGTGGGGACCCCAGGGCTGGACACACCCCACTGTGGCCCCAGAGCTCAGCTGGTCGGACAGACGCACAGTCGGATACAAGGACCCCGGAGCCCCGAGGTGGGCAGTGTGCCAGGGTCCCTCGCAGCCTCCTCAAGGTCAGTGCCAGCTGGGGATGCAGCCATTCTGGGGCCCTGGAGACCTGTGGGGCCCACCCCAGGCTCCTGATTGCAGATCACAGGCCCCAAGTTGGGCTTTGCTCCAGGTGCACCTGAGACAGGACCGGGGGAAGGGACCACTCCTGCTTCCACAGGCTGGTCCACGTTGGGGGGGTCTAACAGGAAAGGCCCCGGGCTGGGGTCCAGCTCCTCACTGAGGCCTCACTGGGGACACTTCTGCACCGGCCATGGGGAGCTAAAATTGGAAAGTGGCGAGTGGGAGGCAGCTGACAAAGCTATTCTGCGGGCTCTTCGCCGTGCTCCGGTTTCAAGCTTCTGCTCCATTAACCTGATCCCCGAGGCCTCCCTCCCCCCCACCCTGCTGATGAGGAGGCATACTGGCCCTCGGCCTCCGATGACAGCCCCCTGGCAGCCCCCTGACACGGGCAGGGCAGCAATGGCCTCATCTGAGATTCCAGAGGGGCTCACGGAGAATATCTGGTCTTGAGGGGAGACGAAACCCTGTCCCAGGATCGTCCTGTGGCTTTAATGGGTCCCTTCCCCATTTTGGCCTGTGACCCCCTCCATCTGTAAAATGGGGAGAATGTCAGCTGTGGGGGTCCAGAGGAGCTGGCCACAGGGTGGGGAAGGCTGGCCTGTGATTTAGGGGAGGATCTGAGGTGGGAAACAGGGCCCAACTCAGCCCAAGGGGCACCTACACATGTTCCTCTCATTCATTTAGGCCCTGAGTCCGTACCTATGGGTCCCTTAGGAAGACACTGGGCCAGGCTGAAGCAGGATGGAAAGAGCATAGGTGCTAGCTGAGTTCCCAGGGTTGGCCCAGCAGGACTCCTGGGAACAAGCTGGGTGCTGGCAGGAGGGAGTGGCTAGACTCACCCTGGCCCTTAAACTGGTCAGCACCTTGGACAGCAGCCAGCATGCTCCCTGTGCCCTCCTGGCCCTGCCTGGCCCCACACCCACTTCTCCAGGGCACCTTCTCAAATAGCACAGCCTCCAGACAGTGGCCAGGACCAGAGTACACAGAGCACTGCGGGTGGGACAGTATGCAGACACAGGCAGGGACCAGGGACGAGGCAGGCTAGAGCGCGGGGGCGGGGGGGGGGGGCTTGCTGGGTGTGGGGTCTGCAAAAGATAAAAGGCTGAATGACGCTTGGTGCTGGGAACAGGATCTGGGAGGTTACAGGGTCTCAGAGAAGGAAAGGCCACTCAGGGTGTGAGTAGGAGTCAGAGAAGGGGTCTTGGAAAGAGTTTGGCTTTCTTAGGAGCTGAAGGAGTCTCACTGAGGTAGGGGGACCCTGGAGGCCAGAAACCTGATTGAGGTGCTAGAGATAGGGTTTCCTCTCCTGAAAGTTCAAGAGGGCCTTGGCAGGAGTCTTGGCAGAGGGTGGAGACCAATCCATCCGAAAGGTGTGAAGGAGTAAAGGAAGGTGACAAAGGTAGACTGAGTGGAGACTAGACTGTCAAGAACCTTCAGTGAGAGGGGTTGGAACTGGAGCAGTAGTCGGGAGGGGAGGAGTGAAGGGCACACAGGGGTGGGGAGAGTGAGGCTACACTTCCCCAGACCCCAAGGGGTGGATGGAGTGGTCTCTGTTCAGAATGGAGGCCTAGCACCCCCGTAGGGGTCCATGAGGTGGGGCTGGAGGCTGGGCCCTCACCTGCCTATCTCCCCAGCCCTGTCCAGGCTATGGGCATCAAGACAGCACTGCCTGCAGCTGAGCTGGGTCTCTACTTCCTGGTGCTGAGTGGGTCCCTGGCCTATGCTGGCCGGGGCCTCCTTGAAGCATCCCAAGGTAACAGCTGGGCCCTGGGGCAGGGGTGGGCTCTATCTTCCCCTGGGGGCCTCAGGGTTCTAATCAGTAAGGCAAGAAATATATAGGTCCCAGACCTAGAGACATGGACACAGAGCCTGTCCCCCCACATACATAGACACTCAGAGACACAGAGACCTGGACCCAGATAGATACACACCAAGACCCAGGGCGAGGCAGGGGCAGAACAAGAGACCCACATTCCCCTAACTTCTGCCCTGTTCCCAGAGCTATACACCTGGCAGACCTGTTCCCCTCTCCCCAGGTGGGGGCAGCCTCGTCCTTGGGGGTAGGCCTGGGAGGGCATGTAAAAGACCTCTTCCACTGAGGCCACGCTCTGTTCTCAGATGGGGCCCACAGGAAGGCCTTCCGGGAGTCTGTGCGACCCGGCTGGGAGTACATTGGCCGGAAGATGGTAGGTCTCCCACATCCCAGGGTCCCTGCTTAGGGTCCCCGACCCCTGGCACATGTCTCCATCCCTAACTCTTCCCCACTCTCCGCTATCCCAGATTTTCTGGCGTCTCACAAAGGGGGTCTCTAGCTTGAGCCTCAGCACCTCAGCTTCTCCATGGCCCCTCCCCAGCCCGACTCACTTAGAAAACAGGTCCATAAGCAGGATGAGCTTCAGCGGGGCCTCCAGCACCACCCTTCCCAGGAACAGGGCAGCAGTGGTAGAGTGTCAGGCACTGTGCTGAGCAGAGGGGGAGAGGGATTTGAGGGACAGTGCTGTCCACGTGGTGCCCTCATTCCTCCCTTCATTTCTGTCTGGGTACTTCCTTCAGAGGGGACTTCAGGGACCTGGAGCCATTGCTCCTCTTCTAATGCATGAGAAGAACAAGGGACCTGGGAAGGTGCTAGGGCTCTGCCCAGCTGGGGTACCCGCCTGCTATCCTCCCTCACCCACCCTAACCTTCCTTACCTCCCGTCCCTGGCTGTCCCAGGATGTAGCTGACTTTGAGTGGGTGATGTGGTTCACTTCCTTCCGAAATGTCATCATCTTCGCCCTCTCTGGACACGTGCTGTTTGCCAAACTCTGCACAATGGTTGCCCCCCAGGTGAGCTGAATCTGCCCCCCGCCCTCATCAGCTTCTCCTTAGCTGCAAAGGTTGTGGGAAATCTATTCAGGGGTCCTACCCCCAGGAGCAGAGGAAAACCAGAACCTCACATCTCCACAGCTCCGCTCCTGGATGTATGCTGTGTACGGAGCCCTGGCTGTGATGGGCACAATGGGCCCTTGGTACCTGCTGCTGCTGCTTGGCCACTGTGTGGGCCTCTACGTGGCCTCACTCTTGGGTCAGCCCTGGCTCTGTCTTGGCCTTGGCCTGGCCAGCCTGGCCTCCTTCAAGATGGACCCCCTCATCTCCTGGCAGGTATGCACTGGAGTATTGGAAGGGTACAGGGATAGGACCCCAAGCCATTTGCTTCATTTAAAGCCTTTGCCTCCTGAGTATCCCCAAGTATTTCCTTCACTTTTTCACCCATCTTCAAGCCTTTGAGTGTGCCTTGACAACCAGGCGGTCACCTGCACTGCAGCACAGTGTGTCCAACTCGTCCTCTGCTCTATCACATTGCTGGGATAGAGCAATCGTCAATGTTAACTGGCTCTGGAAGAGGGGAAGGGCAGGACCAAGCTGGGGCCCCCCTGGGAAGCTGGAAAGGGGTTTCTTTTCCCCAGAGGTGTGAGGCCCCCTGGTGAGCTGGCGGCCTGTTCTCTCCCCTCCAGAGCGGGTTTGTAACAGGCACTTTTGATCTTCAAGAGGTGCTGTTTCACGGGGGCTGCGGCTTTACCGTGCTGCGTTGCACCAGCTTCGCACTGGAGAGCTGTGCCCGCCCTGACCGCCGCTACTCCCTAGCCGACCTGCTCAAGTACAACTTCTACCTGCCCTTCTTCTTCTTTGGGCCCATCATGACCTTTGATCGCTTCCACACTCAGGTTAGGGGACATCTTGTGGCCTCCCAGAACAAGGCTAGGTCTCCTTTTTCAGACAGAGGCTCCTATCTCAGGTAGAACTCCCCAGGCAGGCTGTACCCCATCTTCAGGTAGGACCCCAGGATGCAGCCACGTTTCCGCCTTAGACAAGGATCACATGGTGGAGATGTGTGTCTTCTCTCAGACAGGACTCCCAGGCCATGACCGTTCCCCTCCTGCTCAAATGGGGCTCCCAAGACAGGACTGGTCTCCCCTTGTCGGACAGAACCCTCCCCAGACTTCAGGGTGTCTCCACCCTTGGGCGGAATTTTTGGGTGCAGCCTGCCTCCTCCCACCCAGGGGGACCCCCACTGGGGCAGGGCTCCTCATGGCAGACACTTGGCACTCCCCCAGACATTTTGCATCCCTCCAGGTGAGCGAGGTGGAACCAGTGAGGCCCGAGGGCGAGCTGTGGCGCATCCGGGCCCAGGCAGGTCTCAGCGTGGTGGCCATCATAGCAGTGGACATCTTCTTTCACTTCTTCTACATCCTCACCATCCCCAATGACCTCAAGTTTGCCAATCGCCTCCCAGACAGCGCCCTCGGTGGGTCCCCACATCACCAAGGGTGCAGGAACGGGGACTTATTTCTTTGAAATGCCTGGGACTTGACCTTAGCTTTGTCCTATGAGGCTGGAGCAGTATCTCCAACAGCCTGCCCTTCATCAGGGCTGTGATTGATTTTCACAAGTGGAGATGGGGGTCCCCACGGGGAAGGTGGGGCCTGGTGCTCCCCCAGGAAGAGGCAAATTCTCCCTGTGGGCTGCAGGTGGCAAGGACTTCTCCTCTCCCCCAACCTTTGGAGAGAAGTGTCCAGGGGGAAGGCAGGGCTCAGCACCTCCCCTGGGACTTGGGGGTTATCAGGGGAGGCCAAGGTGATGATGTGCCCTGGGTAGTGACAGCACCTTGTCCCCAGCTGGCCTAGCCTATTCAAACCTGGTGTATGACTGGGTGAAGGCTGCGGTCCTCTTCGGTGTCGTCAACACCGTGGCGCGCCTGGACCACCTGGATCCGCCTCAGCCTCCTAAGTGCATCACTGCGCTCTATGTCTTTGGGGAAACGTGAGTACAAGCAGTGGAGGGGGTCGCAACCTTGGATGCCCACCGCCCCTGAGCCTCTTCCCATCCTACCATGTCCCCTCCCGCTGTGCCGTGGGAGCTCTGTGTCAGGTGGACTCACACCCTTCTGCTCTTTCCACACAGACACTTCGACCGGGGCATCAATGACTGGCTTTGCAAGTGAGTTGGGGTGAGGGGGTGGCCACAGCTATAGTGCCACATGTCTGGGCAGTGCCAAGATTTACCCATGGTTTTAGAGAGCACCCCTAGGCCAGGGAAAGCAAGGAGACAGTAAGTCTGCCTTAGACGAGTGAGGTCTAGGTGAGAGACAGGTTTGGACTTGGCTGAGGGCCCTGGAAGTGGAGAGAAGGGGCTAGGGGGGCAGAGACACCAGGAGCTGCCATTCAGTACGGGCATCCAAAAGAAGGATATGACTTCTGGGCCCCTATCTTCAGCATGGGAGAATGGGGTGACTTCTAGAGAGAGGTTCTGTTTGAGAAACATCTAGATGGAATGGGGGGGGGCACCATTAGGGAAATCCAGGGAATCTGAGGGCCAGGGACTCAGAGAAGTCAGGAGGAATGGTGGGACTGTGGATGTCATGATGGAGAGTAGTTGTGCTGCAGCCTCGAGTGCATAAAACCTGGGGTACAGGTCGAGGAGAGTTGGGGTCAGCCAATATTGGTCCCGCAAGGACTTTGGTTGGAGGGAGAAGGAAGAGCCAGGAGAAGGAACTGAGGAGAAGGAGAAGAATCAAGGCCATGTGACACCCTGGAAGCTTGGGAAGACCATCTAGGCATGGAGGGGGCCACGGGGCCAGGTGCTGCTGAGGTTCAAGGGAGCTGGAGGCTGAGGATTAGCATTGGTGACATGGAGCTTTTCAGCCTTCGCCTGGGGAGGCAGGGGCAGTGAAAGGGAATCAAGGAACTGGGGGGGAGTGTGTGGACAACTTCTGGGAGAAGCCTGGGACTGAAGGAGTAAGACAGAGGGGTAACCAAAGGGAGTTGTGGGGTGTTTTAAAGGTAGGAGGTACTGGGACACCCCTGGTGCTGAGGGGAACTATTCAACAGAAGAGCCGGTAATGCAGTATGGAGGGGCAATTGGTGGACTGAGGTCCTGAGGAGGGAGGAGGTGATGGTGTCCACTCTCAGGCAGAGGCCCGCCTTCAGGAAGAAGAAGAGAAGCCAGTACAGGCCGAGGAGGCAGCATTCAGGCCCTCCTTCCCAAGTGCCCACCACACCCTCTCATACTTGCAGGAGAGAGAGGGGTGCGGTAGCCATTGCAATGTGGGAGAAGCACCTGCCTATAGAGAGCTCAGCTCCGAGAGGCCAGGTGGGGTTGGAGGTAGTGGGTTTCAGCCTCCAACGTGTGAAGACGTGAGGCTTTCCCATCAGGGCTTAGCCTCGGGGGTGCAGGTCAAGAGAAAGCTGGTAATCGGCTCTCCCAGATGGTCAAGAAGGAAGAATTGAAAAATAAGGGGCTTAAGGTTATTTATAATGATGACTCATTGAGCATAAGCCTGTTAAAGAGGGTGGTAAAGATGGGAGGGATCAGTGGAATTGAAGAACGAGCTGGGGAGCCAAGTGTCAGAAGGGGTTGGGCAAAAAGTGAGAATTAACAAGGAGTGAAATTTCAAATGGTGACAGAGTTGGGGTCTGACCATGGGAGTGGGTGGCTGAGGTGCAGTGGAGAAGAAACCAATGGAAATGAGGAGGTCAAGGAGTGGAGAGGCAGCTTAGTCAATGAGTCTTCCACTGAATTTATTTAACAAATATTTATTGAGCACCTACTGTGTGCCAAGCACTGTTCTAGGCACTGGGGATACAAGCAGTGAATATGGCAAAGACCCTGAAATCATGGAGCTTACAGTCTAGTGGGGGAGGAAAACAGGTAAACCATAAACAGGCAAACAAACATCAATAAGATAATTTTAGAGAGTGGTAAGTGTAAGGGGATAGAATTGGTTACAGGGTAGAAGCTTCTTTAGCTGGGGTCTGGGCGGCCTTCTGTGAGGAGATATTTGAACTGAGACTTGAGTGATAAGGAGATGTGTGGGGTGGAGGAGGGTGATGGAATTCCAGGTAGAGGGAACTACCAGGGCAAAGACTTTGAGACATGTACCAACTGTGTGTGTGTGAAGATCAGAAAGACTAATAAGGCAGGCAGAGGGAGGGAGGGAGAAAATGGTGGATCAGAGATGGGGGGAAAAGGCAGAAAACCAGCGACAGGGATTCTCTAATACTCTAATTGCCATAGGAAGCCATGGGGGCGTGGTTTAACCATGGAAATGATGTGATCTGAGCTAAGCCTCTGGCTGCTGTATGAAAAAGGGGCTGGGGGACAGCAGACAAAGGCCAAAGTAGGAAGGCCATTAAGTGGCCTAGTCCACCTGGACTCCAGTGGGAGGAGGGTAGAAGCTATGAGCAGTGGTCAGGACTGACCGGAGTCAATAGAATTTGCTGGTTTGGATGTGAATGAATAGGGAAACTGAGAATCCAAAATGGTACCAGGGCTTGTAGTAACTGAAGGGATGATGGAGATGGGAATGGAGCCGGTTTGGGCAGAGAGGGGGGAATCAGTCATTCAAGTGAGATGTCTAGAAGCAATTGGAGACACAAATCAAAGAGAGACTGGGCTAAACAAGCAGTGTTCAAAGTCTTGAGTCTGAATGAGATTTTTGGAGGAGTGAATGAACACAGCTAGAGAAGACACAAAGTCCAAGGCTGAGCCCTCTGAAATTTGGAGTTGGGCAGAGGAAAATCAGTCACCTAAGTTCAAAACATCGTCTTGTCCCCAGGGTGACAGCAGGAGGAGGGCTGCGCCTGTTGTGCATCCTCTGCTGGCCTCACACCTGTCCTTTCCCACCCTTCCACCGGCCTCTGCTTTCATCTTTCCCGCAGATATGTGTATGACCACCTTGGTGGGGAGCACTCTGCAGTGATCCCAGAGCTGGTGGCCTCAGCGGCCACATTTGCCATCACCACTCTGTGGCTTGGGCCTTGTGACATTGTCTACTTGTGGTCATTCCTTAACTGCTTTGGCCTCAACTTTGAGCTCTGGGTACAGAAGCTGGCAGAACATGGGCCTCTTGCACAAGTTGAGGTAAGCAGGGGAGGTCTGGGACTGGGATGGGCTGAGATTGGTAGGGTCGCAGGACAGGGTGGAGGCGTCCGGACACACTTGATCTCCAGCCTAGAACTTTCTCACCACCGCCTTCCTGATTGTCAGGGCAATGGCTTATCCTGTGGGAATCTGTCCCTTTCTTCCTTCTGTGGATCAGGCCCAATACACGGAGGCCTGGCCTGGTTTGCCAGTTCTTATCCTCTCCCCAGGACTCAGTTTCCCCATGTTTAATAATGGCGGAGAATTGGCCTGGGATTCCCAGACCCCCGTGAATATCCCCAGGATAAGTGGCCCTGTAGGCCAGGCCATTAACCAACCATGTCCTCTTTCCTTTGGGCCTCTCACCTTGCTGCCAATGCTCTCCTGAACTGGGCAGGCCCGTCTGTCAGAGCAGATGTCCCGTAGGGTCCGGGCTCTTTGTGGGGCCATAAACTTCTGGGCCATCATCATGTACAACCTTGTAAGCCTGAACAGCTTCGAGTTCACAGAACTGGTCGCCCGACGTCTGCTACTTACAGGTGAGAGATGGGTTTGGGATATATCGACCTCAAGGACTGTGACCTTCTGAAATGCTCCTTCCATACCCCAGTATCCCAGGGACTCGGCAAGGAGGGCCATCCAATGGGGAGAGGGATGGGAAGAGAAAAGTCATTGCGGATGGGCTGCTGTGGGCACTGATGACTCCTTCCCCAACAGGGTTCCCCCAGACCACGCTGGCCATCCTGTTTGTCACCTACTGTGGTGTCCAGCTGGTGAAGGAACGTGAGCGAGCCCTAGCACTGGAGGAGGAGCACAGGCAGGACAAAGAGAAGCTAGAGTAGGTGGGAGGGGGCTCCTGGGTCCCAGGCCCAGGCGGGGCCAGAAGGGCCTCACTGACAGAATAAAAGACTTTTCTACCACAGTTGGGCTGTTCCCTTCCCCTTGTTCCCAGCAATCTCCTGGCTCCTTGTCCATCATGGCTGAAGAGCTGGAGTTTCCAGGTCTCAGGGAGGGGGTCCCACACAGTGTGGAAGGGGCAGCACATGAGGGAAAGACCTCCCACCTTGACAACCCAAAAGCAGAATATTAAGGGCCGAAATTTCAAACCACCTGATTATTGACTCTTGGAGAACCTGATTTCAGACCCTGAACTACTCGCTTAGAAGGTATTTTATTCCTTCTTGAAGAAGGAGACGTACCCACATTGCAAGCTGCACTTGATGGGGACACTCCCATCAGATGGGCAAGTGGACGTGTCCTGTGGGAAATTTTACTGGCACACGTGGCCAGACTGGGGGCATGGCCAGGACACAGCCTTGGATACCCCGCTGTGATAATGGCTTATGAGCCAAGAGGACCCAGGGGAAACAGGATGACCCTGGAGGGGCCCTGAGTTTCTCCTTCCTGCCTGAAAGGCTAACACTGGGCAGCAATAGCCCTTCTCTGACTGAAGCAGCCCCTCGGGGCACCATAACCGGACCCAGGTGGGCTCTTGCCTCTCCCAGCCTCCTCCCTAGAACCCCACAAGGTCAGGACTGTGAGGGCTGGGGGATGGGAGGGGTTCTTAGTTAGGTCCCTCTAGGCTGGTCACATCTTAGTCAGGCGCAGCACGTTGAGCCGCACAGGCAGGAAGGTGGCGCTGGCTGCATAGGCCATCTCCCGCAGGAGGCCCTCCCACTTCTTCTCCTCCTCGTTATATCTGGGGTGGGGGGAAGAGTGGGGACAAGGGTGAAGAGCTTCATCAGCTGAGTCCAAAATGGGACCCAGCAGGGAGGGTTGGCTGCGTACGTTACACCCATCTCCAGGAAGTGTACCCCAGCCCAGGTCTATCTCTAGATACCTGGAAATTCCCATGCTCTTGGAAGGGGGCCTCCCAAAGAGTCACGACCAAGAAAATCCACCCCATAATCCAGAGCTACCTCCTCAGGAAAGGCCACCTCTCCAGGGTTCCCACACTCCTCAAAATCCACCTCCCTCCAGGAAGATCTACACTGGCCCCCTGCACACACACACACCAATCATGTCCTCTTGAGAGTTTCCATATTCAACATTCCAGAAGTTCCTTGCACCCCACTCCCCTAGCAGCCCTACTCCTCCAGAGGCCACTTGCAGCACCAAGTGACTGAAGGTTCAAGTATGCCCCAGGTGGCTGAGCCTCTTCCACCTGTCCCCATGAAGGACCAGCCATGGGAAGCAATGACTGAGAGGCTGGAGTCCAACTATTTCCTAGTCCTGGCCCTACTCTCCTCTAGCCAAGCACCCAGAAAACGGAGGTAAGAGGCCTGGCTGCTACCTGGGCCCTGTGTCTGTGGGTCTGTACCCTAAGCTGAGGGTCAGCTCCCATCTGCAGCACTGCTGAAGCTCCTCAGTGGGGCATGGTACCACATGTGCAAACCTAGACCCACTGGTAGAAATGGGGCAAGTGGGGTGTGTTTGTTATTCCTCCCCCCAAGATTCCCTGGAAGAGGGATCAGCTTTGCCCACACATGAGCTTGCCAGGCTGTGGGGAAATCAGCCTTGCTCAGAATTCCCCCTTGATTCCTTGGGGCCAGGCTCACCTCCAAATGTCGTTGAGCTCTGTGGGGACCAATTCTCCGGACTCAGTCTCCAGTGTGGCGAAACCACCAATGGCATAGAGGGTGCCCACCAGGCTAATCAGGCTGAGTGAGCTGCGCTCCTGTGGAAAGGCCTCGAAGGGTGCCCACCTGTGGCAGTGGGGTGAGAAGGTGCATCACCTGGGGGGCCTGTCCCTGCTATCCCGGTGTTCCCAACTCCAGCTGCACCCTTTGAAATCTGAGTCCTAGCCTCTCACACTCCCAGGGCAGCTTCCTGCTTCCCGACTTTCTTGGGTGCCTGCCCGGTGCCCCTGCCTGGGCCTCAGCTCATCCCGACCCTGTTCTCCCGGCCCCTCTGGTTTCACTTCCTCCCCCATTCTCTTGCTCCTCCCTTTTCCCTTCCTTGCTCCCTTGTCATTTATCCAACTGGCCCAGCAAAGTCCCCCATGGATCTCCCATGTCCCTCTTCTCTCCTGAACTAACTCCTGGCTGCTAACTCAGGATCCCAGCCCCCAGCAGGCCCCCAAGAACTGCCCTGGACACATTCCCCTGGCTCCTCAGTGGCCATTTAAGCTCCTGTTCCCTTGCACTCCTGTCCCCCTCTTCTCCCCTCACAGCCTAACTGTTCTCACTCCCCGGCTCCTGCAGCTGGGCCTTCATTCCCACCCTCCAAAAGCCCATCCACCCCAGGGCTGTAAAATCCAGGGCCCACGGCCTGCCACTACAGAGGTGACTGTCCTCACCTCCTGCCTCTCCAGGGTCAGCTTCTTGTACTCTTCCTGGATAATGCATCTCCCCCACCATCCCTTGGGGCTTGGACCTCTGCTCCTGCCATGGGCACCCCCTCTCCTTATGAAGTTTGTCCCCTCTGTACTCTTGGGCCCTCAATCTCTCCCTCTACCTCAGCCCTCTCTCTGGCCCTGTAGGCTCCTCCTGGACACCCTCAGGCAGGCATCTCAAGTCCACATATCCTGACTGGACCTTCAATCTTGTTATTTAACCCCAATGTTTCTCCAACAAATGGCCTCCCATTCTCACTCAAAAGCATCCACTTCTTTCTTGCCCCAACATCCAAATCATCACTATGCCCTCCTTCTTTCATCTCCTAAACCCTTGCTACTCAGAGGGTGGTCCCTAGGCCTGCAGCACCAACATTACCAGGGTATCCTTAGAAATACAGGCCCCTCCTCATATCTGAAATCCAGAATCTGCATATTAACACGACACTAGGGAGATTTCTGTGTATTACAGCCAGAGAGGCCCTGGCCTAAGTCCTCCAGTGGCTCTTCTCCACTGCACCCTAGTTCCAGGCTCCAGGCTTCCGTTACCTCTTGCTACAGCTGCACCCTGCACCCCTCAGGCCCCCTTGCCTCCTAGAAAATCTCTGATCCTGCTCTCCAGCTGCCACCAGGCATGTTAGAAAAACAGGTGGAGTTTAAAACCCATCAAAGGCATTTCATTAGTGTCAGAATAAAGTGTCTCAGCCCTTCTGGTCACCTACCCGGCCCCAGAACTGGCTTCTCCCACTATTTCTGGCTGAGCCCAGCTGGAGGTCAGCTCCATTTTTTCTTTCCTGATATCCCAGCAGGGCAGCTCCTGTCTCCCTCACAGGTCTTTCACTAGCACAAGGCCATTGCCTGGTAGGAGTCTCTGAGTGAGGAACCTGGTATCCCTTGTCTCCTCCACCTGGGAGCTCCCTCCTGCAGACCCTGCAGCCCATAACCCTGCCCTACCTCATGGGGAAGTCCCCTCCCCACCTATCTGCTGATCAGAGAGGGACTACTGTGGGGATGTTCTAAATCAACAGCAGGGACCCAAGACAGGGGCTATGACTCCTGCCAGGGCAGACACAGGGAGGACTGACATAGGCCCAAAGCCACATACTTGTCATCTGCGATGCTGTACACCTCCGCAGAACTGGTCAGTCCTGTGTCGGTGACCCCCGCTGCCACAAAAATGCGGCCATCATGGACGGTGGCCCCAAAGAGCGAGCGGGCAGTCTGCATGGGTGCCAGTTCCTTCCACTCGAATTTCTTGGGGTCATAGACGCACATCTTGTTCAGGCACTTCCTGTGGGGTGGATGGATGAGTGCGTAGAGGGAGGCCTGAATAGAGACCCCCTGCCCTTGGCCGCCTCCCAGGGCAATGGGGACAAACCTCCAGCCACAGGAGAATTCTGCTTTCACTGGAACTTACAACTCTGCTGAAGCAGACACGCTCGGGGACCCAGCCTCACCTGTCGCTGCCTTTGCCACCAATGACGTAGACGAGGTCCATATGGGAGAGAACAGCGTGGCCATACACTGCGTATGGCAGAGGGTCCGATTCGCCCCATTTGAAGGACCTAGAGGAGACGCAAGGGGCGGGTGCCCGACTCAAGGGTGCGCCCAATCCTGGCCTTTGGTTCACCCTCCCACCCAACACTCACTCGGGGTGCACCCGAAGCATTCCAGGAACTCCCCTGGGCCCCACCCTCCTACGCCCCTACCCCTCCCAGCGGTCGGGCGACTGTACTGGGACTCCGGGCTCCCACCTCGATCCACAGTCCCTCCCCAGGACCCGGCCCGCCCCAGCCCACGCTCACAGCCGGTCGTAGCACAGGACCGAGTCCAGGCTGCTCTCCCCGTCCTTCAGCTCTCGGCCGCCGACCACGTAGATGGAGTTAAGAGCCTCTCCCAGACCAAAGAGGCAGCGCGGAGAAGGCAGCGGCGGCATGCCCAGCCACTCCGAGTCCAGGTGGTCAAACTGTGGGCGGGGCGTCCAGTCAGCCACCGCCCACCCCGCTCCGGCCCCCAGCCCAGCCCAGCCACCTTGGTCAGAAAGGAGTAGGACTCCCTGCGCACCAACGCAGTCTGGAGGCGGCCCTGGAGGCGGTGCCCCTCTGCCATCCCATCATTGTGCAGAGAGCAGCCAAGAAGTAGCACCATAATGGGGCACCAGGGCTCAGAACTGAGGAGAAAGGTCCGACAGTGACCTTGGCCCTTCCTTAGTGCCGTTTCCTCTTCGAGGCCTGCCTGCCCCTTGCTCTGGAAACTTCAAAGTAACCCTACCTCCTTAAAATCATCCTTAAAATCTACAGTCTTCAGCTCTGTCGACCTCCATACTCTTATAATAAAGATATTAGTGGCTCATCTTATTGGAAAGTTTTCTGAGAGCTGAGGGCTGTGCTGATGAGCACTTTCATTAGCATCGTTAACCTTCAAACAACCTTATCAAGCAGGAAGAATAATTCCTATTGACAAACAGAGGCTCAGTGAAAATAAATAGTGACTTCACTGCTGGCCTGGCTGGTGGAGCTGCCCCTCACACCCATGATTAGGCCCAGTCTAAGCCAGTGAGCTTAACCTTGGCACCAGGCTTCCCTCACCCCCTCAGTTTTCTATATCCCGGTCCTGTCTCTGTCCCTTGCTCACCGTTCTGCGATCAGGAATACTGCCACCTTCCCCTTTCCATCTCCAAATTCCACCTAACAAGAAAGGCTCAAACCTATACTGCTAGTCTCCAGGAAATTCTTTCTGCCCCCTGAGATTCCAGAGTCACAACCCCCAACTTGGACTGAGCATTCCACTGTCCTCCTCAGTCTCAGTTTCCTCATTTGTACAATGAGAGGATTAGGCAGGATGGTCAAACTAGGACACTATGGGTTTCATACTCCAAGTCCTGTCTCACGATTTGCAAATGCTCATGCAAATGCTCCTCCTACACTGGCCTTGCTCCTCCTAGTCACTGTGCCTGACCCCAACCCCTGTGCAGGGCTAGAACACCCAACATGCTCCAATCTGGACCTAATATCCATCTGGAACCGAGATACCAAAGTTGTGCAGCTGCCTATAACTATCTTCAACTTTCAGGCAAGTGGATGTCAATAAACATCCCTGGTCTATTATCTCACTCTAAACGCAGTAAAATGCCCTCAAGTAGACATAGACCTCTCCTGGGCCCCAAAACTGCCCCTCAGTGCCCAGAACCCAGCACTAGCTGGTCCCTCCCAAGATCAGCCAGGCACCTGCAGGAAGTAAGCACTCATGGGATCCTCTTTGTTGTCCTCGTTGTAGAAGAGGCCCCCAGCCACAAAGACCTGGTTCTCCTTGGTGACCAAGCTGACATGGTTCTTGGGGATCTGGGTGGAGAGAGAGGCACAGTAGCACTCGTTGGCTGCTGGATCATAGGCCACTGCACCCTCCTCACTGATCATGAAAATGAGATCCTGCAGGAACATGCCAAAGCGGAGTGTGTCATTGAGAATCCCAGGCAGGACACGTTCATCCTCTTCATCCTCCCCTGTCTTGGCTTCATTTGAGCCCTTGTCAGCCTCCTTGGTCCCAACTGTCTTCTTCCCCTTGTCTTTCTTCTTCTTGCGCAGCATGGTGATGCGGCCTTCGTGTGCATCCTTCACCATCTGTACCTTGCGAAGCAATTCCGGCTGGGCACGCACGAGAGGGTGGCGCTCCACGCGGCTCTCCAAGAAGGCGCGAGGCAGCAGGCGGCAGCGCACGCTCTCGAAAACCGTGGGCAGAGCGCGCTGGCGCTCTGCTTGCGCCTCCGCGTCACCGCTGCCAGCCCACCGCATCACCGCCTCGAACACCGCTTCTTCCTTCTCCACATTGAGGCCGTCGCTGGAAATGATGGCTATGAGCTCATCCGCCGAAAGCCCAAGGAAATCGGCGTCGCGCGCCACCAGCGTGAAGCGCGAGCAGATGAAGTCGCGGGCAGCCACCGCCAGGCGGGCACAGTCGAGTAGTAGGCCGAGACGGAAGACGGCCAGGCAATTGGCTAGGCACAGGCGCTTCTGCAGGAAGGACACACAGATGGTGAAGATGGACGGGATCTGGAAGCGGTGCGCTGCGGCGAACAGATCCTGCACGCTTGCCTCATCCAGCGCAATTTCTGACGTGTACAGGTAGTTCAGCACCTGGGCCACCACGTCTGGGGACACATCCTCCAGGCGCAGTTCGCCGGCAGTCTCTGGTTCAGCCAGGAAGCGTGCCCGGAAGTAAGGGCTGCAAGCGGCCAGCACCAGGCGGTGGCACGGGAACTCGCGCTCACCCGCCCGCACCACACAGTCCAGGAACTTGCCGTGGTCCAGCATGTCCTTGAGTCCATCCTGCAGGAGCGTCTGCTGGTACAGCCGCTGTTCCTCCGCTTGTTCCAAGCCCAGAGTCATGGTGGGGGCCCTTAGTGCCAAGTGTTCCTCTCTGCGCCCCTGATTTTCTGCTGGGCAGCCCTCAGACTGCGCAGCTGTCCTCACAGGGCTATATATAAAGGTGGCCCTGGCTTGTAAGATGAGCTGCTGGGCCTCCTGCACATGACGCACAGGAGACAGCTGGACAGAGGCCCCTCCTGGAACAGCCTTGACTCAGCCCTGGGGGCTCATGGGGCAAGGGTGAGGTGTTTGGAGAAGCCTTGACTCAACCCTGGGGGCTCATGCTGCAAAGGTGGGTGTTTGGGCTTTCCTGGAAAGATGTAGGCCTTCCTGCCTCATTTCCAAAAAATGCACATCCAGACCTTGACTCTGGATTTCTTGGTCTGGAGATTCCTCAAGGAAAGAGGGTGGCTCAAGCTGTGACTCAGGGACAATGGGGAGGCATGAGAGCCTCTCTTTAGGGGTCTCCCTTTCTTCTTGCCTTTTGGGCCTGGGCACTCTCTGTACTTTCACCTCCCTCTCTGGAGCATATCTAACTCTGGAAAACCCTGGACCCAACGTGTTTTCTGCTCCAAGAACCTGGGTGTGCAATTTCACTATAAAATGGGAAGACCTTTTCCTTTTTCTTCCCCAACTCTGAGATCTTCCTGCTTTGAAGATAGCCACCATTTTCCTGTGGAGCTAGGGACAGGATGGATGTCTCTGTTAAGGGTTTGTTTTCCCTCCCATACAATGAGAAGATAGAGAATTAGACTCTAAGGATCTCAGTCCAACCTGTTGAGGGTTGGAAGCACTGAGGTCCTGTGTTCCTTGGAGTGCACAGATGGTTTTTAGCATTCTAAGGGGTCAGGCATGCTAGAAAAATTTCTCCCTAGGATCTACTATTCTAGGTGTTTAGACCCATAGGGGTTTGACATTCTAGGGGAGTGCCATTGTGAATTCTATTGTCAAAAGAGTAATGCCTAAATCTTTAATATTCCAGGACTTTGGCTGTTCGGCTCATTTTCCTTGGTCCCTACTAGGCTTGTTCTTTCCTGCCCCCACTTGTGCTCTAAGGCATCAGTGTTGAGACCCAGGACAGTCAGCCTCAATGCCCACCCTACTCCTGATCATCCTTTCCCCCCACAGCACAAGCACACACGCGCATACACACACACACACACCACCAAGATTAACTTGTTCCCAAATTGCCGGAGGCTGCAGCTGTAGGTTAAATTTAGCCTCAGGACACTGGTATGAACTGTTATGGGGCACTCCCCCATCATGCCTCTGAGTCATTTGTTTATAACCTTGTGCTTGGCAGGGAGATAGGAGAGAGGACCTCAGGCTGGGCCAGGATTGAGTCACCTCCCCTTTTGTGATCCCAGAAATGCCACTGCCTGTCCCTTTAAGCAGTGCATCTGACCACCAGTGACATCACCAGCAGGTCCCAGAGGGGATCCTTTCTACCTTGTTAAAAGTGCAAGGGTTCACTCAGGGAGGACCTGTGGTGAGCCCCCAACCCAGCCTTGGACTGAAAAGCATTTCTAGCAAGCACTGTCAATGAGGAGACTAGGCCTTAAAGGCTCAGCATTTTAGCCAAGTCACACAATGACCACATGACTGACTCAGGATCTAAAGCAGATCTGCCCACCTCTGAAGGCTGGGGGAATCCTTTTCTACAGTGCTGCTTCCCAAGATTAACAAAAATCTCCAGTAATCATGACCTTATTTTCCTCTTATATATCCAAGATCAAAGGTACTGACTAAAGAATTCACTTATACTTATCAAATGACTTAATGAGGTATTTTTAGAGAATGATGAATCCCATAGTGCTCACTCCCTAGGAGGCGTTCCACTAGAATATTTATATGTGACTTGCACATTCATTCTTCGAGAATCTACTGTGCACTGGTCTAAATACTGAGGACTGAGCAGTGAATGAATTGGGCAGGAATTTCTGTCTTTATGGAACTTGCATTTGTTGGGAGTGGATCTTAAGAGGGGACAGCAACACATAAAAAAATTGATATAGGACTTTGGATGATGAAGACTGCTGTGGAGACAAGTGATGCAGAGAAGGGAACGTGGGGAGAATAGATTGAAGTTGTAGAAATTTACATGGAGGACTCAAGGTAGACTCCCTGAAAGGACTCCATTTGGTTAGGTTCAAACCATAGAGGTTTCCAGGCAGGGGAAGCAACATCCTGAGGCAGGAGAGCACCTGGTGTTTTCCAGGAACAGCAAGGAAGCCAGTGGGTTTGCAGCGGTGAATGAGGAGAGAGGTAGGAGGAGATTGGGGAAGAGGTGAGGGTGGGGACATCAGGTAGGGCTGTTATGGTTTGGATGTGAGGGTCCCCCAAAAGCTCATATGTGAGACAGTGAAAGGTTTGGAAGAGAAATGATTATGTTAAACCGTAACCTAACCAGTAAATTAATCCCTGATGGGATTAACTGGGTGGTAACTGGAAGCTGGTGGGATGTGGCTGAGGGTGTGGCTAGGGGGTATATATTTTGTATCTGGAGTGTGGAGTCTCTCTCTCTCTGCTTCTGATCATCATGTGAGCGATTTCCCTCAACCATAGTCTTCTGCCATGATGTTCTGCCTCACCTCAAACCCAGAGGAATGGAGCCAGCCTTCCATGGACTAAGATCCCTGAAACTGTGAGCCCTCAAATAAACTTTTCCTCTTCTAAAATTATTCTGGTTGGGCCAGGCACGGTAGCACATGCCTGTAATCCCAGCAGCTCAGGAGGCTGAGGCAGGAGGATCTCAGGTTCAAAGCCAGCCTCAGCAAAAGCAAGGGACTAAGTGACTCAGTGAGACCCTGTCTCTAAATAAAATACAAAATAGGGCTGAGGATGTGGCTTAGTGGCCGAGTGCCCCTGTGTTCAATCCTTGGCAGCCCCCCCCCCAAATTGTCCTGGTGGGGGCTTTTAGTCACAGCAGCAAAAAATCTGACTAAAACAAGGGCCATGTGGGCCACTGTGAGGACTTTGGGTTTTTTTCTCTGAATGAAATGGAGATCCACTGTTTATTTTAGATTATAATTACAGAAAATGCAGAAACAAATAAAAGTAGAGAGAATGGTATTCTGACATCTTGTGTATCTGTCACCCTGCTTCAGCAACTATCAAGTCATTGCTTGATATGTCCTTATATGTCCTCCTAAAGATTATGTTGGAGGCTTAGTCCTCATGTGTGGTGGTGGACTTTAAGAGGTGGAGCAGGGTGTAAATCATGGGTGGAAATGAGATCTGACCTTAGAGATTTTTTGGGAGGTGGGTTACAAATAAATCCCTGGTTTCTTTTTTTGGCTTTTTTTTTCCCCCCACAGTAGTGAGGGTTGAACCCAGGGCCTCGCACACATTAGGTGAGTGCTCTACCACAGAGCTACAACCCCAGCCACTCCCCTTTTATAATTTTATTTTCTGATTTCAAGACAGGGTCTCAATAAGTTGCCTGGGCCAGGCTCAAACTCGCCATCCTCCTTTCATGGACGTAATGCCTTACTCATTTTCATGGAACCTACTCAACACTGCTTCTGACCTACACTCTCATTTGATAGAAGTGAAGAAAGTCTCCCAGTTAATGATGGCATATTAAATTCACACATTTCTTTTGCTTCTTCCTGGAACTTTACTACAATTAAAGTAGAGGAATCAAAAGAAAAAAATACATAATGGGAACTCCCAGGACTTACTAACCAGCAACACACCATGGACTGTGGAAAGTGGGCGATTTGTGAAGAGCAGCTTACCACCTGAGAGAGCAATGGAAACTCAGGTGCAACCCCTTCATTCATTAGAACCCCCAGAACAGATCCAGAGTTGGCAGCGCCAGAGCCTGAAAGTAAAGAAGGCTGAAAACAGGAGGATTGGTTTTAAGATATGTTAAGAAGCAGAGACACAACACACACCAAAGCACCTGGGCAGAGCTAGAGGTTTCATTTCTAGAGAAGACAAACCAGAGAGCTCTTGACAGACACCCAGGAGGGCTGGCGGTTGCCATATCATGTGAAAACAGGGTGATCACAAGTGAAAGGCGAGTGACTCCATCAAGTGAGACAGAGATTCAACCAAGAGATTTATTGGGGGGATGCCCGGAAAGGAGAGGCAGAGGGCAGAGAGAGGAGAGGAAGGAAGAGAAAGAGAGTAGAGAAAGAAGAGGAAGAGGGCAGAGACAGAGAGCTTGCAAGCTTGGGCTTAAGAAGGGTTGCCTAGGTGACTTGGAGGGTGCTGATTGGCAGGGTGACTCAGGAACAGCGATCAGACACCGAGTCCTGCCGGGATTGGTTGAGAAAACTTTTGAATTTGGCGCTCTTGGGCTTGGCGTCCTTTGGAGAGAAGGGGGAGGGGTAAGGGATTCCATGATGAAGGGGGAGTCTCCCACACACCCAACAAGGAGCAACTCCATGTTCTAACTGGACAGCTCCTGCTCCCACTCGGTTCCCCCAAAGCTGGCAGCCTGGTGATGCCCTGCAGACAGGGAATCGAAATTGAGTGATATGACTGTCCAAAAGGAAAACAAAAGAGAGCAAAAACTGAGGGACCTTTAAAAGACAACCTGGCCAGATCACCTTATAGGGATGCTGTCCCTTCACACATGTTGAATTTTCAATGAGCTTTTTGGTTCTCCGCTTTTAAAAATAATTGAAAAGACAACTTATATCTTAGACAAGATAATGTATGAATATAAACCGTAAAATAATGTCATCAAAGCATAACTCTGACAAGAGAATGATGAATTGGTTTGGGACCTGAGAAGGAAGGAACTACTCAGCAGCCATGTGTTTTACATGCCCCCCAAGAGAAGATGACCCTGATCCCCCCAACCTGGCAACAGAGGTAGCCCAGATAGGCTCATTTCGCTTGCAAGTTGAACAGGAATATTTCCAACAACTCCAGGCCAGTATCACCAACAAGGGGGATTAATCAAAAGCTCCACTAACAATAAGTAGCCATGAGAAGTGCTCTCCTTTCACACGGGACCAGAGACTTTTTCCCCCACTGGGAGACACTGGGCAGACTTGCCTAAGGAAGCTCCTTTGACCATCAGGCAGCACCAGCAGGAGCCAGTGTGAGCCACAGCACCCTCAGATAAACCAAGCAAGTGAAAGCAACATTACACAGGTTCTGACAATTAAATCTTCATTTGAATCTTAGCCCACAAGCATAGGCTGGGACCTGCATTCGACACTTAAGCAAGATGAGTGCCTCTTACAACAAAAGAATGACACGAGAATCAGAATTTCCTCACGTGATGATCAAAATGTCCAGGATGCAATTGAAAACCACCCATCATACCAAGAACTAGGAACACCACAATTGGAACATAGAAGAATCAATTGAGGCCAGCACCAAAATGAATCGTTTGTTAGAATTATCTGGAAAGGAATTGAAAGCAGCTGTCATAAACTACTTCAATGATAATTTAAAGATTCTCCTAAAACAAAAATTTAAAAATAGAAAATCTCAGCAAATAAATAGAAGTTATCCAGAAGACCCCTATGGAAATGATAAAACTGAAAAAATACAACAGAAACAAAATTTCCTGGATGGTCTCAATAGAAGAGAGGAGGTGACAGAGGATAAAATCACTGTGATGAGGGACGGAGCAATAGTTTCTTAATCTGAACAACAGAAAGAAAATAGATAGGTGTGAATAGAGTCTCAGGGATACAGCAACAAAGATCCAATGTGTGTATTATTGTAATCCAAGAAAGAGGAGAAAGAAAGTGGAGCTAGCTAAAAGAGTAATTGCAGGGGCTGGGGTTGTGGCTCAGCGGTAGAGTGTTCGCCCAGCACATGTGAGGCCCTGGGTTCAATTTTATTTTATAAAAATAAATGAGTAAAGATATTGTGTCCAACTAAAAAAGAGTAATTGCAGCAATAATGGCTGAAAAACATCCAAAATTTAAGACACAATTAAGCAGAATGAAGAAGCTGAACAAATCTCAAACAAGATGAACCCAAATAAATTCATAACAAAACATATCATAATTAAACTTCTAAAAGCTAAAGACAAATAAGAAATCTTTTTTTTTGGGGGGGGGGGGTACCAGATACTGAACCGAGGGGCTTTTTGTCACTGAGCCACATCCCCAGCCCTTTTTATATTTTATTTAGAGACAGGGTCTCACTGAATTGCTTAGGGCCTTACTATGTTGCTGAGGTTGACTTTGAACTTGATTCTCCTGCCTCAGCCTCCTGAGATACTGGGATTATAGGTATGCATCACCGCACTTGATGACAAATAAAAAATCTTGAAAGCAAGAAAAGCGATACATTACCTATAGGGTAGGAGTGGAGTTAGAAATTGCCAGTTCAAATGACAGCAGATTTCTCACCAGCAACTATGGAAACTAGAAGGAGGTGGCACAACATTTTTCAAAGACTGAAAGAATTGTCAGTCGTGGATTCTATATACAAGAAGACTATCTTTCAGGAATAAAGATTAAATAATCCAAGAAAGTTAATAAGAAAACTCTGGGAACTGATAAATGAGTTCATCAAGATCAGGGGACTTAAGATCAACACAAAAATCAATTGCATTTCTATCTATTAATGATGAATGAGTAGAAACTGAAATTTAAAACAATATCATTTATTTATAGTCACTCCAAAGAAAATTTACACTAGGCATAAACTTGACAAAACACACAGGATCTATATGCCAAAGATCACAAAATGCTGATGAAAGAAATCATAGAAGATCTAAATAAATGGAAAGATATACAATATTCATTGGAAAACTCAACAGTGTAAAGATATCAGTTCTTCCCAGCAAATTTTGTTATTGTTTTTATGATATTGCAGATATCAAACCCAGGGCCTTGTGCATGCTAGGCAAATGCTCTGCTGCTAAGTTACATCCCCAGTTCTTGTTATTTTTTTATTTTGAGACAGACTCTTGCTAAGTTTCCAAGCTGGATTCAAACTTAAGATAACCCTGTCTCTGCCTCCGAAGTGGCTGAGATTACAGGCATGCACCACCACACCTGGCCAGCAAAGTTCTTAATCAATTTAGGCAAACTTATTCTATAATTTATATGGAAAGGCATAGGCCCTATAATAAATACAATAATCCTAACAAAGAAGAATAAAGTAGGAGGAATCACTCTATCTGATATCAATTCTTCCTATATAGCTATAGTAATCAAAATTGTATGGTTTTGGCATAGATTAGACACAGATCAGTGGGACCCAGAAATCGAATTTAAATATGCTCAACTGATCTTGGACAAAGGTGCAAAAACAGATTAATGGAGGAAGGACAGCCTTTTCAACAAATGGTGCTAGAGAAACTGTAGACCAAAACAAACAGACTTTAATGCTAGATCTCACACCACATATAAAAATAAACTCAAGATGAGACATAAGCTTGAGATGTAAAATATCTAAAAACAATCTTGAGAAAGAAGAACAAAGTTGGGGATCTCATACTTCCTCGTTTCAAGACTTCCTACAAAGCTACAGTAATTAAAACAGTCTGGTATTAATATGCAGACAGACATATGAACTGTGGAATAGACTTAAAAGGAATGGAATATAATAGAAAGCCACTAAATAAACCCTCACATGTATCATCAAATGATTTTCAGAAAGGATGTCAAGACCATCCAAATGTTCATCAATGGATAAATAATAAAACGCAGTATATACAAACAATGGGATATATTCAGCCTTCAAAAGGAAGAAAATCCTGCAACACAGACAAAACTCGAGTGCTTTAGGCTAAGTGAAATAATCCAGTCACAAAAGGACCCATATCGTATGATCCCATTTATATAGTTTCCTCGAGTAGTTAATTCATACAGACAGAAAGTAGAACAGACGTTGTCCAGGCCTGGAATGGGAATGCAAGGGGAAATTATTGTTCCATGGGCACAAAATCTCAATTTGGAACGACAAAGAATTCTGGAGGTGGATGGTGGTGACAGCGGCACAACATTGTGCATGTACATAGTGCCATAGAACTGTATGCTCAATCGTGATTAAAATGATAGGGCATGTGTGTCTTACCACAACTACACACACACACACACACACACACACACAAACACGGCAGTTCTGGTCAGGGTCTGACTCAGAGAATTAAATAAATGAACATATTTTTAAAAAATACAAAACATGATACTATAAAGCTTTTAGAAAAAAAACACAGGATCCATCTATTATATATAACTATAATACTCCAATTTTTTTAAAAAAGAAAGTTAACACATGATTAAAAAAAACAACACATGAGAGTATATTTTTTAAAATTTTATTTATTCTTTTTAGTTATACATGACAGTAGAGTGTATTTTGACATATCATGCATACATGGAGTATAACTTCCCATTCTTGTGGTTGTACGTGAGGCGGAGTTACACTGGTCGTGTATTCACATTTGAACACAGGAAAATTATGTTTGATTCATTCCACTGTCTTTCCTATTCCCATCCCCCTTCCCTTCATTCCCCTTTATCTAATCCAATGAACTTCTATTCTTCCCTCCCCCTGATTATTGTGTGTTAGCATCCACATATCAGAGAAAACATTCAGCCTTTGGATTTTGGGGGTTTGACTTATTTTGCTTAGCATGATATTCTTCGACTCCATCTATTTACTGGCAAATGCTATAATTTCATTCTTCTTTAAAGCTGAATAATATTCCATTGACTATGTATACCACATTTTCTTTATCCGTTCATCCATTGAAGGACATCTAGGTTGGTTCCATAGCTTATCTATTGTGCATTGAGCTGCTATAAACATTGATGTGGCTGTGTCACTGTAGTATGCTGATTTTGAGTCCTCTGTCTATATACCAAGGATTGGGGAGTGGGATAATGGAGTCAAATGGTGGTTCCATTCCAAGTTTTCTAAGGAATCTCACAGGAGAGTATCTTCAGTGTTTAGGGATAGGGAAAGAATCCTCAGACACAACACCAAAAGTGTGACACGTGAAAGTGAAGTTTGACCGATAAAACCTCACCCATAGTTTAGCTTATAAATAATGCTGCAGTAAACTTGGGAGAGGAGGTATCTTTTTGGCATAATGATTTCATCTCCTTTGGATGTTTACCCCAAACTGGAATTGCTGAATCTTTTGGTAGTTCTATTTTCAGTTTTTTGAGGAATCTCCATACTGGTTTCCATAGCAGCTGGGCACATTTACAATCCCACCAAAATGTAGGAGAATTCCCTTTTCTCCACATCCTTGCCAGCATTTTGTTTTGTTTTGGTTTTTTTGATAATAGCTAAACTAACCGGGGTGAGGTGATATCTCATAATGATTATGATTTGCATTTTTCTGATGATTAGTGAAATTGAGCATTCTTTTCCACATACCTCTTGGCCATTTGCATGTCTCTTTTGAGAAGTGTCTGTTGAGTTCTTTGGCCCATTTTTTTTAATTATTATTTTTTTTTGCCTTCAGCTCTTTTGGTTCATTATATATTCTGGATGTCAATCCCTTGTCAGATGTACCATTTGCAAAAAATTTCTCTCATGCTGTAGGTTGTCTCTTAATTCTGTTGATTTTTTTCCCCTTTGCTGTGCAGAAGTTCCTTAGTTAAATTTATATAATCCCATTTGTGTATTTTGACTTTTGTTGCCTGTGTGTTTGGGGTCCAATCTGAAGAAAGAAAAAAAAAGATCATTGCCTTCAAGATCACGTCTTAAAGTGTGGAAAGGAACTGCTTACAGCCAGAATTCAAGAATGCGTCCCAGACTGAAAGAGCTCACCAAGTATCTAGCTTAATGGATGAGGAAAAAAACAATCCACACCAAGTAGAGCGTTGTGAAGGTTCATGAAACTGGAGACTGTAAGCAAAGATTCTGAGAACTTCCATGGGAGAAAAACAGGTCACAACTGGATAGGAGTGGGGTGGAGCAACAGGCCAACATACAGGATCCAGAATCAAAATAACATCTACAATGAAAGGAAAGTAATATCCAATGTAGAATTCTGTACCCAGGCAAACTCATTCCAGTGTCAGGGTAAAATAAGCAGTCACTATCTCCAGAAATTTAATCCTCTGAAGGATCCTAAGGAGGAGATAAGTTGTAGGCTTAGGAAAAAAAAAAAATCAGTCCACTAAGCAGAAACCATAAAAGTTAAAGATTTCTGCCATGAATTTAAAAGGGTACAGTCTTAGCCAAGTGTTAACAGGGAATTGGCCTAGGAGGGTTGTTTTTAAGCAGTTTCTCAAGTTTCCAAATTTTAGCCCTCTTATTGTGCTGTTCACAAGTTATGATGATGGTGACGTTGCCCGTGGGTGTGGCTACTTGGCAGCTGTGTGACGATGGCTAGGTGCCTCCTACACCACTGTCCACGAAAGGATCAAACAAGGCACCAGTCTGGAGACTTGGGCCTGCCGGGCTGGGGAGCAGTCTACAGGTCACAAAATATACTCTAAACCTGCACCCAGTATATATGTGGCACAGTTTTTCTTGGCATGCCTGAGCCCCAGAACCAGGATGTGGAGTGGGGTAGGGACTTCTTTCTCCCATAGCCACAGGCCCAGTCACAAGGAATTCACGTCCTTGTTTGTGTCTTAGACTCTGCTGATTGAAAAGGTCATGGTACCTGAGAGAGGACTGTTTTCTTAGGGAGCTCAAGCGTCTTTCCATTTCTTTTGGAAGCTGAGACTGCCACTGGAACATTTGATTTGCAAGAACAAGCCAAAGAAGGAGTCTGGCCCCATCCTGAGAGACCCAAGACAACAGATTCTATTAGTCCGTCATAAAAAAGAATGAAATTCTGCTACAGAGTACATGCTAAGTGAGAGACATCAGAACAAATGGCTAAATACAGTGCAATTACATGACATATCCAGAGTGGGCAAACCCACAGCAACAGAGAACAGATCAGTGTTTGCCAGGGGCTGGGGGCAAGAGGGAATGGGGACAGGAAGTTTCCTTTCAAGGTGGTGAGAACGTTTTGGTACTGGAGAGAGGTGGTTCTTACCCAACATTCCAAATGCACTAAACGGTCACTGAATTGTTCACTTTAAAAAGCTTAATTTTATGTGACGTGAATTTCACCTTGGGTGAGCTTTCTGTCACTGGGACCAAAATACCCAACAAGAACAAATTAGAGGAGGAAACGTTCGTGTTGGCTCAGTTTCAAAGTTTTAACTCATGGTCGTCAGACTCTGGGTCTGCAGAGGAAAGCTGCTCATCTCGTGGCAGCCAGAAGGCAGAGAGTAAAAGAAGCCAGGGGCAAGATAGAATCCCAGGGCCACACCCCCAGGGACCTACTTCCTCCAGCCACGCCCCCCAACCTACAGTTTTGACTCAGTAGTCTATTCAAATTATTAATCTGTAGAATGGATTCATCCACTGATGGATGAAGTTACCGCTCTCATAATCGTACCATTTCACCTCTGAACATTCCCCCATTGCCTAACACATGAGCTACTTGGGGGAGGCCTCGTACCCAAATCATATCACATTGTAATTTAAAAAATTGGGGAAAATTATAAAAAGGTAAGCTGGTGACTAAAGCTACCCCCTGCAGGACTACTAGGGGTTCTTATTGTTCAAGCTTACAGAGTTGGAACACCCTTCCAGGTGAGTTCCTGTGACCATCCCAGGTGTGTTTCTCGGGGTTCTTCAGAGAATCAGAAATATATAAGGTACGTATGTATATTGGGGGGGGGGGGTTGTTATGGAAATTGGCTCACATGACTATGGAGGCTAACAAGTCCCGCATCCTGCCATCTGCAGACTGGAGACCCAGGAGAGTCAGGGGTATTTTCTGGGCTCAGTCTAAGGGCCTCAGAACCAAAGGAGCCAATGCCTTAACTCTCAGCCAAAGACCAGAGGCCTGAGAACCAGGACTGAAGGTCAAGGACGGAGGAGAAGATGGATATTCCAGCCGTGGCAGAGTTAGAATTTGTGCTTTTGCTGCCTCTTTTTAAATTTATTTTTTAGTTATAGTTGGACACAATAGCTTTCGCTGTAATCAATTAGTCCCCTGAACCCCAAATTCAGGTAGTTTCAGAACGTTATACCCAGTGTGTAAGGGGAGGGGCTCAGAAGCTCACAATCTGTAGAAGTTCACATAAAAGCAGTTTTGTTTTTTTTCTTTCACTGTTCTGGGCAAGTAAACTCTTCAAGGACAACACCTGAGAAGGGGAGAGCTGCTTCTCCCCTTTCTTTCCTCCCCCTGCCAGCTGTTACCATGGAACCCAATTGGTTACTTCTCTTATCTTAGAAATGTAGACATCTCTGTGAAGCTCCAGTTGAAGGCCAGAGGCCTTGTTAAAGGATTTATCTTTTTATTATCACAGTTTGCATTTTTTTAATTTTTTTTTTTTTTAGTCGTAGTTGGACACAATACTTCATTTCACTTATTTATTTTTATGTGGTGCTGAGGATCAAACTCAGGGGCTGGCAGGTGGGAGGCAAGCAAGCACTCTACCGCTGAGCCACACCTCCAGCCCTTGCTGCCTCTTTGTTCTGTCTGGGCCCTCAGTGGAATGGATGATGCCCACCCACATTGGTGAGGATTTTCTTTTTTCAGCTGCACCTCCCTGGGGCAACCGGGGCATCCCTTAGCTCTGTCAAGATGACAACTAAAATTAACATCTCACTGGATAAGAGTTAAGTGTTTATCTTGTTTTAAATTTTTTTTTATTTGTTCTTTTTAGATATATATATGACAGTAGAGTGGATTTTGACACATTATACATACATCGAGTGTAACTTCCCATTCTTGTGATTGTACATGATGTGAGTTACACTGATCATGTGTTTATAAATGAACATAGTAGAGTTATGTCCAGTTCATTCCACAGTCTTTCCTATTCCCATCCCCCCTCCGTTCCCTTTATTCTCCTTTGTCTAATCCAATGAACTCCTATCCTTCCCTCACCTGCTTACTGTGTGTTAGCATGTGCATATCAGAGAGAACATTCAGCCTTTGGTTTTTTTGGGGGGATTGGCTAATTTCACTTATCATGATAGTCTCCAGTTCCATTCATTTACTGGCAGATGCCATAATTTCATTCTTCTTTATGACTGAGCAATATTCCATTGTGTATATATACCACATTTCCTTTATCCACTCATCTGTTGAGGGCACTTATGTTGGTTCCGTAGCTTAGCTATTTTAAGTATTTATCGTAATGAGTTTTCTTTCCTCCTCCCTTTTCCCTTTTGCTTTATAAAGGGTCTGGTTGGTGGTGCTCACATTTAAATAGAGTCCACACATTTCTAAACACTGAAACAGGATCACAGTTGAGCTAGAATAGGAGCAGCGATTGCCAGCAGATTCTGGGTTTGGAGATAGACACAGTTCGCAATGAGAAATTACATGGTCCCCTTTTGGGGAGAAGATGGATCTGTTCTTATTTCTATGAGGAAGGTTATTAGTCAAGAGCCCTTTTGGTGGGTGTGAATATTGTTCCTGTTGTATGGAGGAGGATTTTGCTGCCACTGGGCAGTAAGATGCTAGATGGTGGTTTCATGTTACAGTTCCTGGCACCCAACAGGTTGAGACAGCCTTGTTCTGATTGGGAATGAACTGCCTTGTGAGCACCACCTGTCCAAGCATAACTCTCTTTCCCAGCCTGCCTTGCAGCTACGGTATAAACATGTGACCTGGATCTGTCAATTAGATACTCCCATGTGAGACTTGGATTCAGATGGGGCAAGCTAAGACAGCTTCCTGTGTGCAGCCCATGGTACCATTACTTTCAAGTGGGTGAGGCACCTGCACCCCCCGGGGCAAGTCCTGGAGAGTAGTTTGGGTTTGTTCTTGACTATGTAATCCTGTTGTAGGAGACAGACGAGGCAGAGCACCAAAGATAGCAGGAAACAGTTTTATTTTGCTGCAGCCAGGTTCAGAGGGCATAGCTTTCGTTGTAATCAATCAATCCCCTGAACCCCAAGTTCAGGTAGTTTCAGAACTTTATACTCAGTGTGTAAGAGGAGGGGCTCAGAAATTCACAGTCTGTAGAAGTTCACATAAAAGCAGTTTTGTTTTTTTTTCTTTCACTATTCTGGGTAAGTAAACCCTTCAAGGACAACACCTGAGAAGGGGAGAGCTTCTTCTCCCCTTTCTTTCCTCCCCCTGCCCGCTGTTACCAAGGAGCCCAATTGGTAACTTCTCTTATCTTAAGAATGTAGACATCTCTGTGAAGCCTCAGCTCAAGGCCAGAGGCCTTGTTAAAGGATTTATCTTTTTATTATCACATTTCGCATTTGCAAACACATTTCTACAAACTACTATACTGAATAAATGTTTGTGAAAAACTAGTAAAGAGGCATTCAGCACCTGGAGTGCTGATTTCTTCCAGGCCAGTAGCCAAGTAAAATAGAGCAACAGGAAAATAGGAAGTTCACTTACATTGAACTCTTTTGTAGAGACTTTTTGCTGATAGTCCTAAAATCAATTATGGTGAAGATTTTTGGAGAAGCTTAGCTCAGATTTTCGGTGGAGGAGGAGGTGCCACAACACCCCCAGAGATTAAGTCTCTGGTTCTGTTCAGATTTAATTGATGCCTTCCATAAAATTGTTTTCTGCTTAAATTAGCTAGAGGGGCTCCATTGTTTGCAAACATCCCTGGTTCTCCTGAATACCACCATGGGCCCAGCTCTGTGTCGATCAGAGGGGAAGGGGCTTTGTGCAGTGCCTAGAGAATGTGGCCTTGGTACCTGACAGACCTGAACTCAAGTCCTGGATCCACTGCTTTTTGAGGCTTTATTTCTCTGAGCCTACACTCTTAGATTCTGACACTTCCGAAGGTTGCAGGGTAAGGGGTGACTGTACAGTGTTCTCAGTCTGTGACAGCTGCTGTCTTTGGCAGAGGCCTCAGGGTGCATGGGGATAGGTTTGGCCACAGGGTTTTCCAGAGGCTCTATCTCAGCTGGATTCAGGCAAGGGTGAGAAGATAGGCTCAAGAAGCCGTCCAACCGAGCTGCTGCTTCTTCCCTGGAGATATGGTTAGAGGATGGATGGACCGTCCTCCTCCCTGCTCTGCATAGGCCTCAAGCCTGTCATCTGTGGATGAACCAAGTAGGTTCATTCCACCTCCAGCTGCCCAGAGCCTTGTTAGATGCTGCTCTTCCATTTTGTTGCTGACCCTCCAGAGACTTTAGAAATCTGCTCCACAGGCTGGCCACCTAGCAGCCTGGCCGCTGGAGAGCATGTTGCTGCTCATCCGTGTTTCCAGGATGAGCACTCAGCAGGGGTGCATCTCCACATCCCCTTGAACTGAGGCATGGCCATGGAACTTTAGATAATGATAGACAAGCAGAAGTGTTCTTAAGCCACCTCTGGATGGCAGCCCTGAAAGGTCAAGGTGTCATTCCCCGGCCTGTGTCCTCCCTGGCTCTAATCACTCTGTCAACATGATGGATCCACAGAGAGCTTCCTTGTAGAGAATTCCTGCTCTGGAGCTGCATCCTGAGCCAGGGGCATTGAGCCTCTGAGATGTGGAGGTAGTTTGTCACTACAGCAGAACCCAGCCTGACCGCTTCTTTACCAGCCATGGCTCTCAAAGCCACATAATTGGGGTGTAGGCCCAAGGCGGGGGGTGGGGGGGTGGGTGCACGTCCTTTCTCATGGCTGCCTACCATGCTTTAGGACAGAAAGTTCAACCTCCCCCAGGGGCCCTTGCTGTTCTCACCTAGGCTTCTGGGTGAGAGGGGTCTGTGAGCTGCGTGGACCCAAAGGGCAAAACTGGGTGAAGGTGAGTGTTCGAGTTATGCTGACCACTGCGGCCACCACTCGCAACCCACTGCCACCCAGCAGTCTGCCGTGGCCCAGTGAGAGCCCAAGGCTCTGTGGAATGTGAAGTTGGAACTATTGTGAAAATAGTAGCAGGTAGAAGGGTGGGGTCAGGGGCAGAGGACAGACAGCTAAAGGAAAAAGGATGTGTAGAGAGACGAGAGAGGAGAAACACAGATAAAGAATCCTCACCAGAAGTTCCCAGGCATCTTGGCAAGCCTCGTTTTGAAGTTGTGGCTTTCAAACAAATGGGACTATGCAAAGGCAACATCAAGCTCTTGGGATCCTTTGCCTTCTCTCTGTCACTGGACCTGCCCACACACTTCTCTCCCAGTCCCGGGAGGTCCTGTCTGACCCTGCTATATGTATCCAGGGGTTAGGGTCTCATTTACTGTATGTCCCCAGGACCTAGGATTCCATTTAGCACAGAGAGCATGCTACATATATTAGCTGTGCAACAAAATAATCCTCAGAGGTCCCCAGGGACTGAAGGGACAAGAGAGGGATAGGTTCATATAGAGCACCCCTGGGGTTGAGCACACGGATGGGAGACACTGGTCCCTGCCATCCTGGGGCTCCATGCCTGGTGCTCATGGGAAACTACATGGCAGGGCCCTGGCTTCCTGTGGACATTGCCATTGTTGCTAGGACCTCAGCAGCCCCAGGACCTGTCCTCTTTCAGGCCCCTCCTTATCTGACCCAGCCCTTGCCTCAGCTCTGGGGTTCTGTGAAGCTGAGCCCATGCTGACAGGAGGGAGATGAGGCCCTCGGTGCTCCAGGGCACAGATGCCAGCGGAGCCTGCATGCCAAGCTGCTGGATGACGTGTTGCGTTTGCTCGGGGCAGCGGGGCAGCAAGGTGTAAAGAAAAAGGCCAAGGGACAGGAGTTGTACTGACTTTATTCCCCTTCGCTCTTCTCACTCTCACCCTGCTGTCCCCCACATTCTGGGGCTGCAGGGCACCCACACCTAGGCCCCTGTGAAGGGCACTGTGGAGCTTGTGGCAGCACAAGCCAGGGTCACAGGCTCAGGTTCTGAGCCCAGTCCTGGCTCCTAGAACTGTGGTCAAGGGGCTGGAGGCCCACCTCTCACGCTCACCATCCCCCACAGCTGGCCCAAGACCACAGTTCCCAGGGAAGCCGAGGCGGTGGCAGGCCCAGGCTCTGCCACCTGAGATCTGGTCCAACAGACTGAAAAAAAAACCAGCTGCACAGAGGAATCCCAGCAGTTCCACCCCAGGTGATGATCCCCAGCCTCCCTTTCCCCAGCCCCCTCACACCAACACCTGGGTACTCAGCAATTTGTCTTAAAAAGAAAACTAAAGGCTGATAAAACGAGAACCCCAATCCACACCGGCACTGCTGAGGTTCCATTATTGCTTCTGGCCTTGTGGTCTGACCGGAAAGGTGTTCCCCTCAACACGGGCCCAAGATGAAGACAACGTTTAGCACCAGGAACACAGGGCCTCCCAGGAGAGGGGCTGGCCATGCCCACCTACAGCTACAGTGACCATTTTGACAAGTGCCCAGCCAGTTGCCTGGACCCCCTTGCCTACCTCTACAGAGGACACGTACAAGACCAGGAAATCCAGCTCCTGGCACACGGTTTCTCTGCTATTTCCCTGCCTTTGACCTCTGATTGCTAAAATATGGCGGGACAGACTGCAGGTCGACGCGGGCTGAAGGAGGGCCATGGAAGACCCTAGTGCCAGTGATGAATTGGAGAAGCCATGGGGTACCTGCCTACAGCCCACATGGGGAGATCCACTTTTGGGGGGAAATGTGAGCCAGCTCTAAAGAGCTGCCAGGCACTGGGGCCAGAGGTTAGAAATAACAAGTGGGAGGGAAGGGGACCCTGAGGACATCACGGAAGCCCAGAGATCAAGGGGGATGGGGGAGGAAGAAAAGCTATGTAAAACAGGAGGCTGCAAGGCTCAGCCCTGACTCTGCAAGTTGCTGGAACCTCATCCCCAGGAAGGGGCTTCTCTCCCAGAGGACACACAGGGGTGCCTGAGGGTCTATCTATAGACTCTGGTTGGTATTGCTCCAACAGCAGTCTCAGACTCGGCCAGGCCAGGGAAGGGCCCAAGCACCGGGAAGCTGCAGGAATTGCCCCTCCAAGCCCAAAATAACCAGCGTGGTGTGGCTTGGACTATAGATCCTCAAATCATTCGGGCACCTTGGGCCTGCCCACATCTGTACAGAATAAAGTGCTTCGTTTATTGATGATTAAAATGTCCCCAGCCCTCTGCCCCCCCGCGCCATGGGCCTCCAAGAAGGTCAGAGGGGTTCAGTTCCTCTACCAGTCCCTTGGGCCCAGGCCTCTTCCCACTCCAGCTGTACTGGGAAGGTGGTGGGTGGTGTGGGGGGAGAATTGGGGGTGTAAGGTGCAAAGAGTATAACAAACAAAAATCTAAGAAACACAATAGGAAAGAGCTTAACTAGGAAACATGTAGCTTATGGAACCTTCCTCCCACTTTTAAAGGTAGGAATAAAGACGTTAAATGACAACAAAAAAAGGTATCCTATTAGTAGTGCCTGCCTCCTGGGGCAAGCATTGGGTACAGGCTGGGCTCCCCCAGGGCCTGAACATGCAGGCTCCTCTCACAGGCAGGTCTGTGGGTGCCCACCCATCAGTGCAGAGACCCTGGAGGGGCAAGGAGCCAGCTGGGCAGGTTGTGGCTAGGCCTAGGGAGGGGATGAGGCCTGGAGCTAGCCTTTGGGGAGCTGACAGACTCAGACATATGTGCACGTCTCCTGGTGTAGGTAATATAGCCAGGGTAGCTGGGAAAGGACAGGGGTGCTCTATGAACAGTAGCCCTCTCCCCTCCCCACTGATAGCACCTTGGAACCCTAAAATGTTTGCCTAAGCCTCCTGGGGCCCTGCCCCTGGGGTCTCAGCCATTTGCAGGGACTCCTTGACTGCAACCCCAGTGAGAAGGTGCTGCAGAAAGTCAGCCTGTCTGCCTACCCAGGGCCTGGCCCACAGCAACTGAGGTCCAGCAACTCTGGGACACCTCCCAGACTTGGGGCCCCGGGTGCCGTGTGGTGCAGGTTGGGGATCTCTGTGCCTGATAGCAAGGGTATAAATGAGTAAAGCAAATCCTTGGGGGCCAGCCCCCACCTGGCGTACTACACAGGGAATAGAACTGGGTCTGCACCTGGCTACTTCCCATCCCACATGCTCACAGATGTCCAGTCTCAAGGCCCTGCCTCTGTGTCCACAGCCCTCAGATCGGGTGCACAACTTCTCCAGGGGGAGCTGATACTCCAACTTCTCCCCAAAGCCTCCAAGGTGATGGGGCAAGTTAGGGGCCCAGAGGAGGTGAGGATGAATTACTGAGGCTAACCTAGGCCCAGCCTGGCTCAGGACTCAGAGCCATGACCAGCCATACCTGCGGCTCATGCTCAGGCCCCTCCCTCCCACTGTACCTGCTGCCTCCAGCACCCCCCTCACCTGGAGGGGGTGCTGCAAACTATCTTTTATCCTTCACTTTCAAAAAAAAAAAAAAAAAAGTAAAGGCTTCAAAAAGTTGCAGAAAGGGGGGCACTTCGGAGTGAGGTGTCCTCCACCAGCTCTGGGGGGCTGCCAGCCTGCGCGCCCCTCGGGGTCAGGGCCTCCGGGGCAGCGGCCCCAGGAAGGAGGGGAGGGCAGCGGGGTCCCTCCTGGAGCAGCCCTGGGCTCCAGGTCCCGCAGGAGCGCTGGGTCAGTTGTTGGCGTCCACCCTGCCGCCGCCGTGGGCCGTGGTGGGGAAGAGTGGTGGCGGAGGTGGCAGGTGCGGTGGCCCCGGGAGCAGGGCCAGCGTGTGCGCGGGCGGGGCAGTGGGCAGGCCGGGGGCCGGGGACCCGTCGGTGGCCAGCGGGTGGCTGACACGGAAGCACTTCTCCTTGTGGGCCTTGAGCATGTTGGAGAAGCGGAAACGCTGGCCGCAGACGTCGCACGGGTACGGCTTCTCGCCCGTGTGCGTGCGCCGGTGCCGCTTCATGTTGGGCCGGCTGGTGAAGCTCTTGCCGCAGATCTCGCAGATGTAAGGTTTCTCCCCTGGGGTTGGGGTGGGCAGCACGGTGTCACGGGGGTGGAGGGGTGGTCGCCATGCCCAAGCCTGGGCCAGCTTCTCTGCCCCATCGAACCCCGGGGGGGACAACCTCAGCACTCTCGGGTCCTCCCCACCTAGGATCATTTTTGTGCCAAGCCTCACACAAGCCTGGGCAGAGGGAAGGATGCCCTGCTGAGCCTCATACAGAATGGGAAACTGAGACCCAGAGTTGAGAAGAGCACGGCCAAGGCCATCTCAGGCATCTTGAGAAGGGGGCAGGTCCAGCCCACCCCTGGGGGCGGCCTCACCTGTGTGGGTCTTCATGTGCTCATCAAAGTACTGCTTCATGTTGAAGTCCTTGCCACACCACTGGCACATGAACTGCTTGTGGCCGATGTGGATGCTCATGTGTGACCGCAGCTGGTATTTGTACTGGAAGCGCTCATTGCAGTTCTGGGGGTAGGGGTGGGTGAGGCCCGGGGCAGAGAAGAGCAGCCTTCAGGGAGGGACCAGCTACCCCTGGCCCCAGCGCCAAAGACAGACATGGGGCAGGGGCTCCTGGCCAAGGAGGTGAGGCGCTGAGGCAGTACTAGGGGAGGCCAAGGGCATGCAGGAGTCAGGCTGAGATCAGGGGTCAGAAACAGCAGAGGGTCCCAGCCATAAAGCCCAAAGCCTCTCATCCTTCCTCTCCCAAGGGCCCGCATCCCACCTGCAGCTCTGCATCTCCATCTGTCCTCCCAGCAGGGAGGCTCCTTTCTCCACCTCTCCTGCCCACCTATCCCCCAAGCCCACAGACTTCCAACCCCCAACATGGGCAGGGCCGTGGTGGGGAAAAGGCAAGGTGTGGGTGGAGCAGGGGAGGGGCCCTGCCATCAGAGGGCGGGGCATCTCTGGTTCCTGCATTCCATTTCCTGTCCCCCCCCCACACACACACACCTCTGGTATTAAGCTGCTGGGATCCCCACCCTCCTGGATGGTTCCTGGGCAGGACAGGCAGGAGACATGTGCTCACCTCACATCTGAAGGGCTTCTCCCCCGAGTGCTGCAGGGAGTGCACCTTGAGGGACATGCTGCGCTTGAAGGACTTCCCACAGGTCTCACAGGTGAAGGGCATGTCCTTGGTGTGGGCTGGAGGTGGGCACCATGGCCGTCACATCTCAGGGGCCTGCCTGAGCACCCCCGCATTGGGCCACACCCCACTTCCTGGGGCATCCCGCACCACCACCCATTCCTGGGGACTGACAGTGGCACTGAGCTCCAAGGACCGCAGGCTTTACCAGAGATGGCATGCATCAAGGCCCCAGCCTCTGGACCTCAATAGTAACCCACCAAATCTGTGGATGGATGAGGTCCAAAACACCTTTCAAAGACGATCTGGGAGGAGGCAACTGGTGATAGAGAAGAGCCTCCACTCCCACCCTCTGAGCTCAGAGCTCACTAAGCCTCGTGGTTACCCAGCATGCTCCTGGCTTAGACCCTGGGGGTGAGGGGTACCTCCCTTAGTTCACAATGGAAGGCCCCCAGGACTCTCCAGTGGAGAAATGGAGCAGGGCCTGGCCACAGACCTGCGCTCCACCTTGACCACCCTTTCTCAAACCCTGGGCCCAGACTAGTCAAGGTAGGGAGGGCCATATGGTCACTAGGCACCCAGCCAGGCCCACCTAGAGGGAGTGGGCAGCCTTTCCCAAGGCAATGGGGTGGCCAACACACACCCAAGGGGCCTCCTTACTGTGTCCAGGTGTGAGCCCTGGGGGAGGTTGCATTCAGAGAAGACTGAAGCCCTGTGAGGGCCAGAAGTTGAGAAAAAATCAGAGGCACAGCTGCTGTGAAACCGAGAGAGGACCTGTGCCTGTCCATGTGGCACTCTGTATAATTTAGAAAAAGGTGTTCCCTTCCTTAGGTGGACATAACCCCCTGCCAGGACACACAGCCTGGTTAGCAGCATGCCAGCTGGATTCCAGTTTTCACCTGCCATTTTATCCAACCATCCTGTGCAATAAGCAACCTGGCCAACTGTACATAAAACCCCTGGCTCCAGAGCCTGTCTAGGTCACAGCAGCCTCCCAAGCTTCCAGCTGAGAAGGGCCTCCTTACCCCTTCACATTATCCTCCAATTGGAGTCCTCCCATCCGCCTGGATGGAAAGTCCTGCCCAGCACACCTAGTAGCTGAGCCTCCTCTCTCCATAGCCTGCACCTCACCAGCCTGGACTTACCCACCATGTGCTTGCGCACGTGGGCCATGGTGTAGAACTTCTTCTCACAGATCTCGCACGAGAACTTCTTCTCCGCGTAGCCATGCACGATCTTGTTGTGCTCGTGAAGGGACCAGAGCTTTTTGAAAGCTTTGCCACACGTCACACACTGCAGGGTGAGAGGACTTTAGGCCCTGGGTCCCTATCAGGACCCTATGGGGGTGGACAAGATGCCCCTCTCTGGCCTGCATCCCACCAGAGCTGGGAGGCGACCCTGCCACCGGCCCTCCCTACCACCTGCTGGCTCACACCCCCAGGGTCACACCGGGCCCTCCTCCTTCCCTCAGTCACCTCTTCCAGGAGGAACCCCTCTGTGCTCAGGGGACAGAGCTTCTCTGCAGAGGGGAGATCCCACTGGCTGAAGGGCTGCCTGAGGTGGGCAGCTCCACAGCTCATGGGGAAGCCCCTCAGGATGCGACCCGACAGAGCTGAGGCATGATCACTGCTGGCCCTGGATGGGACCTGGCTCTGACACCATGGAGATCCATCCCCCAGAGGATGGGTCCTTAGGGGGTCAGCCAGGGAGGCCTGCCCGAGGCAGAGGCGCCAAGTCCTACCAGGCCACAGAGGGGCCGTTCCACTGGACCCTGCCCTACCCATCCCTGCAAAGCACCCAGAGCACTCATGGCTAGGCCAGGATGCTGGCTGTCAGGATCCCCAGGTGGGGAGGGGGCTCAGGTGTGCGGCAGGTAGAGCCAAAGGGCAGCCTGGGGGTAGGCAAGTAGGAACAGGTGCATAGGAGTAGGGCCAGGTCCCAGCTTCACTCCCAAACAGTGCTGTCTCCTCGGGGCACTGCAATTAGCAATTAGCACAGGCAATTAGTACCTACTGCTTCCTCTCCCCCTTCTGGGCCAGAAAAGGTAAAAGCCACATGGGGGGACTGGGCTGTCCCTGTGCCACACCCACCCTAAGGAATTAGACTGGCACAGACTCATACTGGACAAGACCTGGCAACCAGCCCAGCTCTCCAGCTTGACCCCAGCAGGCCTTGCTCTTCCCAAACTTCTTATCCCTTTTTCCTCAGCCGAGGAGCTGAGTACAGGTGTTTCCCTGGCTGGTCTGTCCCCTGATCTGCACAGTGCTCTACTGGACAAACCTTTCTTTCATGTGTACTTATGTGCAGTGCACAACCTGTGAAACCATATAAGACGGCCCGGATGGCCTTTCTGCAGCCCTCAGGATTTATTAAAACACTGACTCGATGCTCCTCAGACTTGGCTGTCCCATGGCCTCATGTGCTCAGTTCTCTGCTCACATCCTCCCATGTCCACATTCACCTTTGCTACTCTGGCCAAGGGTACTGTCTATGCCTGTCCTCTCCATGTTAGGGCCCAGCTCTGCCCACCTCTCCCAGAAAACTCCCAGTACTATCCCTGAGAACCTGGGCCCTGCCTTCCTTCCTGGGCTGGTCTCCGCAGACCACCTGGGCAGTGCCGCCAGCAAGGTGGGGTGTGGGAACCCGCCCTGAGGCCCACCTGGATGTTGCGCTCACAGTCCGTCTGCCGGTGCAGCAGCAGCTCGCTCTCCAGCAGGAAGCGCTTGCCACACTGGTCGCAGATCTGCATGCGGCTGTGGGTCACGTTCATGTGTTTCTCCAGGTACCAGCGGTTGTTGAAGACCCGTGGGCACTTCTGGCATGGGTGGTGCTGCTTCTCCTCCAGCTTCACCTTGGCCCCCAGCCCGTCGGTGGCTGGTGACCCACGGGCGGGTGCAGGGGCCACTCCAGTGGGCTTCGGCCGCTTCCCACCCCGCCGCCCAGCCTCCTCAGGCTCAGCGGTGCCCCGGCGCCGGGCATTCTCCCGGGACCTCGTGGCCATTCGACTGTGGGCAGGGGGGTCTGCTCGGCTGCCCTGGCGCCCCCCGGTCCCCAATGGCCCCTGCCCACCTTCGGCCTCTCCTTCCTCCTCCTCGTCTTCCTCCTCCTCCTCCTCTGAGCTCTCTGGATCCTGCTCACTGTGCCCTTCCTCTTCCTCCTCTTCTTCCTCTGGCTCTGTGTGCGCCTCCTCCTCCTCGTCCTCCTCCTCTCCCTGGCTGCCGCCATCCTCCTCCTCCTCCTCTTCCTCCTCCTCTCCCCCTCCACTGCCACCACCCTCCTCCTCCTCCTCCTCCTCCTCATCATCATCATCAGCCTCCTCCTCCTCCGAGTGTCTCTGCAGCCCGTCCTCCCGGCCCAGCACCATGGTGGCCGGGTTTGCCCCAGTGCCCGGTTTCCCCTCGGGCCCTGTGGACACGTGCAGAGTCTGGTTGTTGAGGTTCACCTCCACGATGATCTGGGACTGCTCCTGGCGACTGTAGCTGCCAGGGCCCCCGAGCTCCTCCTCCAGCTCCTCACCACCCTCCAGCTTGCAGAGGTTGGCCGGGGGCCCTCTGGCCTCTTCAGTACCTCCCTCTTTTTCCTCCTTGAAAAAAGGCTGGGCTGGCCCAATGGTGGCGGGCACTGTGCCAGCAGCGGTCCCAGCCCCGTCCTCCACACGCACCGAGTAGGGGTCGGGGCCCTCACGGGCATAGATCTTGGGCAGGCCCGGGGTGTCAGCCTCCTGCTTGATGTCACAGTAGTAGGGTGGCGTGGCCGGGGTGCAGCTGGCCGTCGGCTGGGCGAGAGCCACGGTGCCTTGGCCCGGGGGTCCGAGGGAGCGGGCGTCCAGCAGCTCCTGGCAGGACGCGGCAATGTCGGCCATCTGCAGCAAGGAGGCGGCACTGAGCACCTCGTGGACGTTGGTGGCGTTGACCAGCAGCTTGGACGTGTAGATGAAGTTGAGGATCTGCTGCAGGCCGCCCGGCGCCAGCGCCTCCAGGGACAGCTCCACGCGCTGCAGCTGCTTGTTCTGGGTGAAGAGCGAGTGGAAGAACTGGCTGTAGGCGGCCAGCACGCCCTTGTGCGCCGGGAAGACGCTGCGCTGGGGCACCAGCACCAGGTCCACGTCACAGAGGTCGGGCTGGAAGAGCCGCTGCTCGTTCAGACGGCCCATCAAGCAGGCGAAGTGCAGCGCCACGTCCTCCACCAGCGAGAACTCCACCGCTGGTGAGTCGGTTGTCTTCTCAACCAGCAACTGCGGAGGCAGAGGCACGGCAGAGGTCAAGGGCAGCGGCCCCTGCCCACCCACAGCTGCGCCCGCTATCAGGGAGGGAGGCAGCCCATCTCCTGGCTCCACCCTGCGAGGAAGGAGTCCAAGCTGAGCAAGGAGGTGGAGGGCGGGTGCCAGCCTGGGCCAGCTGCCTGCAGAACTCAGACCCCCCAGGCTGAAGATGAGCTCCTGGGCCAGCCAGGAACTTTCCTGGGCCTGGGGGGCTCTTCCTCTGTGAATGGGAAGAGTCGGATAGGAAGGGAACAGGAGGAAAGGTGACTTTGGTGACACCCATTCAGGTTTGCAGGGCAGATGGGGTGTCCTGGGAGGCAGGACTTTGAGTGCTAGAACCAGGAGAGTCCCAGGCAAACCTAGAAGGATCCTGCTCACTGTGCCCTTCCTCTTCCTCCAACACACCCCTTCAGCCTTTCCTGAGCCTCGTGGATTCCCCCTCAACTACTCACACAAGGGAAGAAAAGCCGGCCCAACCCAAGCACCTCGAGAACAGGAGTCAGGCGAGCTCGCTCACTCACTGCCCGGCCTCTGCTGACCACCAGGCAGCACCCAGGGCCCCTTCCCTCGCCAGTAGTGGGCCCAGGCCCAAGGGCTGCAGGAGACTTTGTGACGTTTCTCTCCCTCACCCTGTTCCTGTAGCCCTCCCAAGGAGGCTGGAGAGCTCCAGAGCTCACTCATTGCTCTGCTGCGCCCCTTTGCCCACGGCCCAGCAGCTCCCTGTCAGGGATAGCCCAGGCCCAGAGGCTCCAGGATGGCCCTACCTTGGAGGCCACCCACCTGGCGAGCCCTGGGGAGGCCCTCAAGGTCTGATAGGTCAGACTCTGAGGCCCAGGGAGCCATATTCAGAACATATGAATTACCCTGAATAGGAGCCAACCCACCATCCGTGGCCCCGACACAGCAGACTCCCCAGAAGATGGGGGTGCAGACGGACAGCCTGCCCAGTTCCAGTGCACAGCAGATGTTCCATTAGTATCCGCTGACTCCCTGCTGGGCAGACCAACCCCACAGATTCTAGGTTCTGACTGGCCTCGGGCCTTCTCAGCTGGGCAGAGCCTCCCTCATTTGAGGTACTTTGCCCCAAAGCCACAAAACCAGTACCTCCTTAGAGGACCTGAGATGGGCCCTGCCTCCTGCCATCCTTCCTTGTCTGGGGCAGCAGCGGGTGGGCCCAGACTGGACAGGCATGGTGATGTCCAGCCCAACTCCACAGTCACCTGAATGAGTACAGCCTCGGGATGAAACTTAACAAGCTAGCAAGGGCCACCTGCTTCTAGCCATACCCTGGACCCTGCCCCCTGCAGCCACAGTCCAGAGCAGCACCCACGCTGCGCTCTCTCAGATCCTAGTTTGGCCAGGCCACAAGCCATGGACACCATCTTCCTTGAGTTCTCCCACCATACCCTTTCCCCCAGCCAAGAAGCCACCATCGGCCCCCCCTTTGTCCCAGACCTGCTGGCCTGTCCAAGCCTGGCCAATCTAACTAGGACGTGGCACCAAGCCCCTCCCATCTCCCTCCTCTGACTCATCCTGATTCATCTTCTGGGATCAACCTCTACTGCACAGATGGGGAAACCAAGGCTCAGAATGGCAAGGTCCACAGTCCAGAGCCCTGGCCTCCCAGCTTGGCCTCCCAGCTTGGCCAAGCCATGTCTGCCTTGCTGGACGGGGCACTATTTCCTGTGATCAGATGACTGGCTAAGCAGGAGGAGGCTTCTCCCAGCCAGGGACCAGTGGTACTTCCCCAAACTCCACTCAACCCTCCACCTGCCACCTCTTCCTCAGAGCCACTGCCCCACACGTCAGTGAAGGGTCAGGGAACAATTTAGGCAGGGACAGGGTCTCCTTAGGGCCTCCAGGGAAAGCAGCCTGAGTAAGGGCTCCCCAAAGCCAGGCCATTTAGGGGTAGCCCATTTCAGATCAGGAGGCTCCATCCCTTCTGTTCAGCCATTATGAAACACCCTTCCGTGCGCCCCAGCCCTCTGGCCTCAGGAGGGAGAGGAGGGCAGTGACTCCATCCTAAGGCCGTCCGCCCAGTCACGATAGTCACATCCTGGGCACAGAGATGCTGCCGGAATCCCTAAGTGGCAGCCCCTCAGCAGGGCACAGCTGCTCCCTGTATGGCCCCTCCTCTGCGGTGGCCACCAGCTGTGCTGGCCTCCCCAGCCAGATGTGCCAGTACTCTGAAGCTGGGGATGCCCCTCCCCATCTGGCTGTGCCAGCTGCAGCCACACACCCCAGCCCCAGCCCAGGCCACTCTCCTGGCAAAGATGCAGGACCAGGAGGGTGGTCAGGCACCCTGGGGCCAGGGGATCTCATGCCCTTAAGCCCTTCCCAAGTCAGAAGACACCTGCTGAAGCTGCAGAGCTACACCTGAGGGGTACTGGCCTCACTTCCAGGAAGGCCCCGGAATGACACCTGGGGCATCCATCTGTGCCTCCCTAAGCTGGTGTCCACCCTTTCATCCCTGGGCAGCAGTGGGTGAGCCCAGGCTGAGCAAGGGGGCACAAGCTGGTGACCTCTAGGATCCTGCTTTTGGTTGTGGGGTGTCTATGCCAGTCTTCTTTGCCCTTGCCTCTCCTCCTCCCCTGGCAAGCAGACCAGAGAGGGCAGGGGACTGGCCCAAGGTCACACAGGAGTTTGGACCGGAGCTAGGGGCACCCCCAGCCCTTGGCCCGAGCCACCCTCAATCCCCAGGCTGGGCGGCTCCAGCGCCCACGTGGCCCAAGGCCCGGGCGGGAATCCGAGTCCCCTTCCCCCCATCACCCAGCCGGAGGGCGGCGCCGTCCCGGGCGCAGGGAAGCGCCCCCTCCGCCCGTGCCGAGCAAGACCTCAGCCTCTCGCGCCGGTGCCCCCACCCCAGGAATTTAACCCCCTCCCCGCCAAGAGCGGCGCCGTAGCGCTGCATTCCGGCCCGCGGGGACCCGGCAGATGGGGTCGGGAAGACCGGGGGAGGGGCAAGATCGCTCCAGCCCTTCACGCGAGCCCGCGGGCCGTGCGTTCGGGAAGGCAGAGCTGGCAGGTGGGCGGATAAGCGGGGGGACAGGCAGGGCCCTGCGTACCATGGTGCCGTGGCGCTGGGGGCTCACAGGGCCCCGCGGGATCGCGCTGCCCCCGGCGGCCGGGCCGGGGCCGCTCCATGAAGCGCCGCGCTGGGGGCCGCCCCCGCGCAGGGCCCCGCGACCATGGCCCCGGGGGCGCGGCCGGGCGGGCGGAGGCGCAGGGCCGCGGCGAGTCGGACGCCGAGCAGCTGCGGCCCGGAGCCTCGGGCGCGGCGGGCGGGGGGCGCGGGGCGCCGATTGGAGCCCGCGCGTCAGCTGGGGCCGCCGTCTGGACGCTTAAAGGGCCAGGCCGTCCTGCGCTCCGGCGGGGGGCGCGGACGCGCGTGGTGGGTGCTGTCCCGCGCAGCCCCCTCTGCCTCGGCCGCCGGCCCCCAACCAGGCCCCCCTGTTCCTATTCGAGCAGCTTGACCCCGGCTCACCCTCCCGCGCCGAGCACCCCCTGTGCCGGGAAGTTCGTCCCGGAATCTAACCTCGATGCCCTCCAGCTGCACCACGGAGGCGGGGCCAGGGTAGGAGGCTGCCTTGAAATCGGGAAGCTGGGCGCGCCTGGCCCCCAACTTGCCGCTGAAAAGACTTCCACCTGCTCCCCTAGAGCGATCCTACGCGGAGGGACCGAGCCCCGCACCCCAGCCTCGCTTGCCACCCCCATCCTGTGGCCTGGGCTGCTGACTTGGGGGTGAGTCTGGGGTCCCCAGGGCAGCCCAGGGCTCATTTTACTCTGTGCCTCCAGGACTTGTCTCTCCTTGATCCATACCTACCTGGTGGCCTACTCTGGAAGCCGCAGATGTAAGACCCCCAAGCACAGTTGCAGTAATTAAATCCTTTAAAGTGACTGGCCCAGAACCAGGAGGAGATGGTGGGACCAGAGAGGTGGGGGCCAGAGGCCCAGGCCCCACTGGGTTCCCCCAGCCTTGTGACCTGATCACTGCTGAGTGGCCTCCCTGCCCAGCCTCTGCTGGGGAGATGCAGCCAGGCTTGCGGAATGCTGCTCTGGCACGGACACCCGTGGGGGCAGGGGGCTGGCTGTTCTGCCAGAGGCTGCAAAGGAACCTTGCCAGACTGAGCAGGCAGCTGGGTGGGGACCATGGGGTACTGGCCTGGCAGAGTCCAGGTGGTGACTGGGGCTACCATTGTGGAGAGGAGGCCTCTGTGGGCTTCTCCTTTGCCCCATGTCATCACTCTGATGCCTGTCTGCATCCCCACCCTGACCCCAAGCTGACTGCTGCCCCACCCTGGGTCACCCCAACCCTCTCACACAAGTGCACTTGGTTCACCGACAGGCTTGTGCCAGCTGCAGCAGTATCCCCAGGGATTGCCACCTTGCTCATGGGTGAGCAGGGAATCTAGGGCCTGCTCCGGGATGATTTGTTCTGGGTGTTGGGAGAGGGAATGGAGCAGAGGCAGAGTCCTAGGCTGGCACCGTGAAATAGCCTGATGGCCTGTCCTGTAAGATAGCAAGGGCCAGAATGGGGAGACCCTCAAGAAGGAGGAGGAGAAAATGTCTCAGGGACAGAGATGGGGTCAACAGAATGCCCAGGATAAGGGGAGGAGTGCACACGGTCAATGGAGAGGAGAAGACACACTCACTGGGTAGAAAGAGATGAGATCAGAACGTAAGGGGCCCAAACTGGACATGCCCCTGGAGCTTGGGCATCTAGGAGGCCTCTGGCAGCTGGTTCAGCTCCAAGAGGCCCCTGGCCTACATTGTCTCTTCCCTCCCAACCCGCTTCCTCATCCAATTCAATGTGGATCCTTGCATTACTTGTGAGATGGCAAAGAAGGGGCTGCGAACTGTTTGGTTAGATGTAGACACTGAGGCAGAGTGAGATAAGTCAAGCAGACAGACATCAGGGTCAGAAGCTAAAGAAAAGTGGGGCTGGGAAGCTGGGCACCGTGGCACACACCTGTAATCCCAGAGACTTGGGAGGCTGAGAGGTAGGATTCCAAGTTCAAAGCCAGCCTCAACTCAGGGAGACCCTGTCTCTAAAGAAAAAAAAAATACAAAAAAGGGCTGGGGATGTGGCTCAGTGGTTAAGTGCCGCAGGGTTCAATCCCTGGTACCAAAACAAAACAAAAAGGCTGAGTGCCACCTCCTGTGGGCTGGAAGGAGCCTGGCTGGGCTGCGTGGGACACTCCTAGACCCACATCCAGCCACAGCTTGGCCAAGAGTGGCCAGTGTGACCAAGGGAGGGAGGCTGGTCCTTTTGAGAATAATCTTGGCTATGGCAACCAGGCTGGAGGAGGGACTGGAGATTGGTGAGAAGGGAGATGGAAGTGCTCAGTGTCCCCAAAGGCTCCAGCTGCTCTCCTCTTGCTTTTTGGGCTGCAGGTCCAAGGCAGAGCCTGAGCTCTGTGGGACACTGGTGCCTGGGTACACTAGACCTGTCAAGAAGCCGTGTGAGCGGAGTCTGGTGGACCCAAAGGGCTGCTCCCCTCAGCTGTACTACTGCAGAGCCTGGGAGGAAACAGGGTATCACTGCAGGGAACTGGAGAGATGGGTGCAGTGGGGTCAACACACTCTTTGAGTGGGAGTATGTAGCTGGCGGACAGGCAGCACTGTCTTGGCCTGGTGAGGGACACACAGGGAACTTTACCTCCTGGAGGGGTGGGTGGGACTGAATTGCAGGGAGGAGGATCCTAGACCAGAACTGTGTGCCCCAGGGAGTCCGGAGTCTGCAGAAACACTCACTTGGCAAGGGCAGAGCTCAGTAAGCCACCTGGAGCTGAATGGTGGTGGTCAGTAAAGCCATGCCCCTGCCTCTGAAGTACAGCTCCTGGGATTTCTCGAAACTTACCAAGTACCTAGCCCTTGGCTTCTCTCTCATGATAAGGAGGCTCCATGCCTCAGATTGTGCTTGGAGTATCCCCAGGCTTGGCTAGATTCACACACCCCCCCCCCCCCCCAGAACCTGGAAAGAACAAGTTCTGCTTGCGGTAGGGAGGGCAGAGTGCAGGGCTCAGCCTCCCTCCAGGACGTGGAGCTGAGCTGAGGGAGGAAGGAACACAGCATGGGGCTGGTAGGGGCGGCAGGAAAGTTCAAAGCCACCCACTGGGAGCTGACCCAGGGCCTTAGATCTCCTGGGTGTGGGGTTGTGCCTGTGTTGTTCTGCATCGTCTGGGCCCAGCACTAATAGGCTACAGCTGCCCCAGGGTGGGGCCTAATGCAAACCAGCAGCCTGCCTGGTCCCCTTTCCTAGCATCAACATCATGACCTTGGCATTCCAGGCCTTCCTGGCAGCTTGTAGAATCCTCTCCTGCCCTGCTGGTTCAAGAGGAGACCCCAGACTCTCACTAGGGATTCAGCCTGGCCCATCCACCATGAATGTGGTGGGACTCCACGCTTCCTAGAGGTGGTGACCCCTGGGCCACTTTGATAGATGACTGGTTCTAAGCATTTATCCACCACAGATCCTTCAGGCATGAAATGTGAGGTCAGTAGGGTTTTTTCTTCAGCTTCCCCTAGAAATCTGGCCTGGTGGTAGACTTTAGTTGCTAGAGGACCTGGGTGACCTGGGGCTGTTGAAACACTCTGGGCCTGGCCTAATGGGAGGCAGGTCTGAGATGAGCACCCTTAGTTATCTATCACATCTGGTTGCAGCAGTCACACATACCCTTTTAGGGCTCATGAGCTAAGGGGGCCACTGACCGCAGATCAAACGTGCAATCAGAGGCCCAGGGTCAGGGCCCAAGATGCAGAGTACAGGAGTTTGTCCCTGAGACCTCAGGTCACTCCTTCCATGTTTTCATGGCTCTGCCTGGTTGAAGGGATCCCCCTCACTGGCCTGGGTCTTTCCTGCATGCTGTAGAGCTGAGCTAAATGGAGCCCAATGGGCCACAAATGGTGAGTAGTGGGTCTGGGCCTCCAAGAGGCAGAGTGCTTGTCCCTGGCCCCTAACTTGGCCACAAACTAGCATGGCCAGGCACAGCTTGGAAGCCACACCTCACAAGGTGGCAGGACTGGCTTCAGGTTTCCAAAACGACACTGGTTTTTAGTTGGTGTTGATTGCTGCTACCCATAGAGAGGTGAGCACCCACAGGGGGCCTCTGACCCACAAGGAGGGGAGGCTGCAGCAGGGTGGCACTGTGCTGTCAGAACTCTGAAAGAAAACAGACCATGAAAGCCCTGGTCCCTGTGTGTGGCCACAAAGGCTCTTGCCTGTGCCTTCAGGCACTGAAGCCTCTCAGCACTACAGGGATCAGGTGTCTTCAGGGTATCCAGCTCCCTCCCAACACTAAAGAGACTGCAGCCTTCATAGAGCCTAGCTGAGGTCCCCCCCCCCCCTTGCCAGCTCACTCTTAAGCCCCTCCTGGGAATGTGCGCTCTCACCTCTGTCTGTCTGCAGTAGCAGCAATCAATTCCAACTGCTAAAACCAGTGTCTTTTGGAAATCCGAAGCCAATCCCTGCCACCCTGTGAGGCATGGCTTCCAAGGCTGCCACCTGGCCATGCTAGTTTGCAAAAGTCCTTCAAGGCTGAACACTTGCTGCTAGGCTTCTAACACCAAGCAGAGCCTCCTTTCTCTTTCAGTATTATGACTGCAAAGAGGGGCATTTTCCTTGAATTCTTTTTTTTTCTCTCCTACAAATGGACACATATCTTTATTTTGTTTATTTTTATGTGGTGTGAAGAATCGAACCCAGTGCCTCCCATGTGAGAGGCAAGCACTCTGCCACTGAGCCACAACCCCAGCTCTCCTTGAATTCTTTCCGTCCAATTAATGCCTTCTGAATTAGCTAATTCAGAAGTCAAGACCAAAGCCCCTGACACATTTCCCAATATGGCCCAACTAATCAAGCTTATCAGTATCTCAGAATGTATATAAAAACTCACTGCAAAATAAGAACATGAAGAACTTCCTGAGGGGATTTCCCCACAGTTAACACACTCTACCGTTTTCTTTAAAATTTAAAGCAAAACATTCAGATTTGACAATTTTTGGTTGTCGAACTTGGGAGTCCAGTGTTAATTTAGAACTCGATATCTGCAAGTGAAAAGTTATGCTAATTCACTAAGAAAACACATTCCTTTGAGCTCTGAGGAGAAAGTTAATTGTACTTGCCTGGGAAATTCTCATGTGTGTGTTAAAAATATCACCATGAATGCTGTCTCTGGAGGTGAGTGAGAATCTGCCCCTCGCTTGCTTGCTGGCTGCCTGGTGCTTGCTGTGCTGCCTGGTAAACGGCTACTGGGGAAGGGGGAGATGGAGAGTACACAGACTGTCCCTAGGCAGCAAATCACAGATGGGTTGGGCATCTTTCCTCCTCAGCAGAGACATCTGTATGCAGGTCACTTCAGCTGGATGACAAAGCCTAAAGGAAATCTGGAATTTCCAGAGGGAGAGCAAGCGCCATTGATGCCTATTTCTGTAGGGTAACAGCTCTGTCTAACATTCTCCCGGGCTCCATTTCTTACCCCACCACTAAATCACAGCTAGAAGACAGTAAGCTGCAAACAGAGAGAAGGTCTCTTCACTGGCTAGGTCAGCCAAGATGCTCAGTGGTTTATTTTTCCCATTTCAGACAAACTAGTTGAAATCTGGGTGAGTAAAGAAAGATGAAACGGGGCTGGGATTGTGGCTCAGTGGTAGGGCGCTCGCCTAGCATGCACAAGGCACTGGGTTAGATCCTCAGCACCACATAAATGTAAAATATATTGTGTCCACCTAAAACTTAATACTTAAAGATGAAACATTCACAGACAGATTTAGACTAAGTATATATTTTAATTTCTACAAGGTCCCCCTTTCAAGTTTTAGGGAAATTGAGGTGTATACAAATTAGACATTGCTAGTATGTACAAAAGTATTTTCTATATTTTTTGAACAATACCAGCTATTTCATTTGCAGTAAACAGGGCGTTACAAAACCAGTCCAATAATGATTTTCTATTAAGAAGCACATTATATGACATAATTCAGTTTTATTAAAAAATAACTTCAAAATACAGAACAATCCCCTTTTAGGAAGAAAAGCTATTTCTGTAGCTCACTTCAGTAAACACACAAGTTGAATACTTGAGCAGAGGGCCATCCTTGTCTGTAGAGAAAACACACGAGGCTTCTACCCTTTTAGGATAAAATCCAACCCACAACTAAGGCGTAGGCAAAGTCACTGCCTCTCTGCCGTCTATACACTAGCAGCCCCCAGAACCTGTGAATATGATACCACTCCTTTTATTACATCATTTCTATGGCACAATTGACCTTAAAAGAGATTATATCTGGGGCTTGATCTCATCACCTGGAACTTAAAACACGAGGAAGGTAGATTTGTAGCATGAGAAGCAGGAGGACTGGAAGGGCCACTGTTGGTTTGAAAGTGGCAGGGCCTACACCAGCAGGAATGTGGGCAGCCTTAAAGGAGTCAAAAGTCCCCTTTCTGAGGTGAGCAAGAAACGTATTCTGCTAACAATCTGAACAAGCCTGAAGCAGAGTCTTCCTCAGAGTCTTCATAAAGGAAAGTTGCCCTTCCCACCCCTGACTTCAGTCTGTTAGACTTGAAAATCCAGCTATACCATGTTGGACCTGCAAGCTGCAGAATTATGAACCAAAAAAAAAAGGGTGTTGTTTTAAACTACTGAATTTGGAAGAATTTGTCATACAGTAACAACTCATATACTGCCCAAGAGTAACTTTTCTGAACCTAATTGGATTTAGTAGTTTCTTTTTGGGTTCTGAATGCATTTTTTTTCCCCCACCGACTAGTGTTATTAAAACAGTATCCGCCTTTGAAGGCAATATTTGAAAATCTTTAATATGAATCAATCAAACATTGTTCTGTATTGTGTGATCAAGTACTGATTTTTTATTTAGTTCTGTTTCCTAATGTACTTCTATCTTCTGACTTGATAAATAATAGACCACCTAATCTGGTTTACCTACTTCCCATGGTTGACAGCTGTATATATTTTTTGGTGCTGGGGACTGAATCCTGGGACTCAGGAGGCATGCTAAGCACATGCTCCACCCCTGAGCTACACTCCCCAACCCTTGGACAAGAATTACAGTACCTCCAATGTGGTGAGTGAGCCCTCCCATCCATCCAGGGTTGTCATATCCCTCATCTGAGGGCTCTTTTCCACTTCCCAAATACACCAGGCAAGGTCTGGGGCAGGATGGCACAGACTTCTACACCAACATTCAAAATGAATTTGTCCTGCATAACTGGATTAAATTGGCACTAAGGTGATTAAGTACACTTGGGGGGGAAATTCAAATTGAAGATTAAAAAAAAAAAAAAAATCAACACTAGTTTTCACAGGTCCAATTATTTTTGGAGGAACACCCAAAGCCTTGGAAATATGACATACAGTACTCTACAGCCCTCTCTTCTGGTTCACTCAGGCCAAGCAAGGCTTTACTGAACTAGTGGGTTGCAACACAAATGAGAAAAACATGCTGTTGGAACTGTTCTGCTGCCTCTGTGGTACATTCTTTACTTGAAAGACTTCAAAGTAAAACCCTGTAAAATGGCTCCAGGATGGTGGCAGCTAAGGTTCCAGTGTTATTCTTGAAGTTCCCTTTCTAATCCACTCTTCCACAAGCACACACATGTGTAGACCTAAGTGGCCACCCCACCACTGCCAATCCTGCCTGCTCCAGGGGACCCCAACCCACATATGTTTGAGAGAAGCCCCTCAATATTCAAAGTGAAGACAGCTCAGAAGAAACCATTTTCAGTGCCAGTGATTTAAAAAGAAATTCCTTATTCTCATAGTATTATTATGTGGAATATGTAAGAATAATGCTTAGAGAGGCACCAAAAGGTACCAAGCACCAAAGCATGAACTGGAATAGAATTGTTTTTTATAATCTAAACTTCTGATAGTCTTTATTAAAAAGCACACAAAGTACTAATTCCTTAGAGACAGTGCAGGTATTTATAGTTAAGGCTGATTTTCTCTTCTCAACCTTGTCCACCAGCCTGAAAGAATGCAGACTGTGGGCAGTATGATGACTGCTTTCCTGATTGAGCCAGCAAAGAAGCAATGTATGAATTAAGAACCCCAGAGCCACACTGCCTTATGCTCCTGGTTACCATTGGTATGGATTCGGGTGGTTTGTTTTTACAAGACTGTACAACTGGTATATAAACATTTGGCCGCCTTTAACAGTTCTTCTTCACAGTTCTATGCTTGGCAGCATGTATGCTAAAACCTGAAAAATGGGCAAAAAGAATCTGTATTCTTAGGAATACATGAGATGGAAAGAAATAGTCTACCTAAAATAATATTGCAAATTATACTTACATAGATTTCACAATTTCTTGATTCAAGAAAATGAAAATTCCAAAGTTGGCTACTGTAAAATGTGGCATAAAAATATTTCTAGGAGACATCTGTATTTTAAATTATTCTACACATGTAAATGAATAACAATTGTCTTTGAAATTCATCTCTAATACTGAAATAGAACAACAGACTGCCATTAAGTTTCTTAAACTTTTTTAAGTTATCAGATATTTACAAATACGATATAATTTGTATCAAAAAAGGACATTTTTAACTATATCTGCTGCTTTCACTGGGGCTGCGGTGATGAGAGTAACTTCGGTCACTTTCACTGTCAGAGCCATAAGATCTACAACTCCTGTATAACAAAACAAAACATACGAAAACCTTTTAACTATCCACCCTTTCAATTCCTCTTGGAGCTTTGTTTTTGATATAAGTGACTTCAAAACACTATTGCTACAGCAAGCGCAGGGGATAGACAAGTACAGTTCTGACTATGGCTTTTACTATGGACTTTTCAGGATGTTTAAAATGATATATGGTAGCAATATCAAGATTAAGATAAAATAAAGAACTAGGCACAATGGCACAGGCCTGTAATTCCAGCACTTGGGAAGCTGAGGCAGATGGATTTCAAATTCAAAGTCTCACAATTTAGCACAAAAAAAACTAAAAAGGCCTGGGGACGTGGCTCGGTAGTAAAGCATACCTCAGTTCAATCCCCAGTACCAAAAATCAAAACAAAAAACTTCATACTTGTGACATTTACTTGAAATCCATTCATGCGGAGAAGCAAAATAATTTTCTGTGTTACCCAAAATGATCAATATTTGATTAGCTAGTCTAAGGAAGTTAAGTAGGGGGAAGATGCATAAATAGTTTCATTGAAGGAATGGACACCAAAATTTGGGCCCAATGAGGTGTAGAAATGGATCTGTACATGAACGAGGCCACTGGGATATTGACTCAAGAGGACCTGGTCACAGGTCACCCTTCAGTTAGTTAAAAAAATATATTGAGTGTCACAGTAGGCATCAAAGGGGAGGTGGGGCAGGTGACTATAATATAGTTTCTGGGGCTCAAGGATAATATAGAATAGTGTGCAAAGCAATTAAATTAGAGGCAATGAGAACCCCAGGGGAGCAAAGTCTGCTTCAGAGGCACATTGGAGGGGCTGTATTTCCTGACTCCCAGGGGCAGTGGAGTTGCAGTAGAGACCTGCAGGGTAGGTAGGATTAGTTATTTTAAGAGGCAAAATGGGGGATGGTGGAGAGGGCACTTATGTCTCTAGGCAGAAAGAAAGGTTTCAGCACATCAAAGGAGAGACACAGGGATCAAGAGTCAGAGATGGTGTTCATAAGTGGTGGAACCTTGCATGCAATGACAAGGAGCCTGAGCCTAACTGAAGACAGCAGTGAGTCCCTGAACCATCTTAGCAATAGAATGTCCAGATCACTGTAAGGAAACATTACAAAAGTCACCATAAAGACTTTTGCAGTAGCCAAAATACATTACATACAACATAATATATGTGTGTGTGTGTGTGTGTGTATTTGCATGAAAAATATATTTTACTAAATAATTGACTCTAAACCTCCATTCTGCCACTGGAACAATGATGATTAACATTTCTTTCTTTTTTTTCCCTTGTGTCCAGTAGATTGAACCTAGAGGTGCTTTACCACTGGGCTACATCCCCAGCCCTTTTTTGCTGACTGTTGATTGAATGACCGATTGACTGAGACAGGGTCTCACTAGGTTACTAGGGCCTTGCTAAATTTCTGGGGCTAGCCACGAACTTGCAATCCTCCTGTGTCAGCCTCCAGAGTCATTGGGATTACAGGCATGTGCCACCATGCTTGGCTTGATATTAACATTTATTTTATTTCTTTGTTTTAAAAAATGACAAATTGGCTATTTCTAGCAAGTAACCCAACTTAAGAAAGTAGGACATGGTTTGTTGTTTTTTCCCTTTACTCCTTCTAAAAGAAGTATTTGTTCAATGATATGTGAATACTTAAAAGAACCCAGTTTAGATTAAGAACTAGATGTGCTCTAAAGGACCCACCTGGACCGCCTGTTGTAACTTCTGCCTCGGTGGTAACTGTCACTCCTCTGGCTCCGGCTTCGGCTCCGACTCCTGCTGTAGTAGCTATCATAAGTGTAAGACCTGCTTCAACAGCAACAACACACACTAAATTTTCCCATTCAAATATTCACAGAGATTTCCATTTCTTTGTAAGTCTCTAAGAGTGTTTTAACTTAGAACACAGGCACTCAATGACAGTGTGAGGACACAGTTGTATAACAAGTACTAGAAACATTTAGTAATTGCCCTAAATCAGACTTACCATGTTAAAGAGAAAAATGTTTCTTTTCTGCATTGAAAAATATCACAAAATTAACACTGAGTTAGTTTGACTGAATCTCATAGATCTTATTAGGCAATTATATTCAACAAACACCTGGTATTACCATTTTATATTAGTTATAATTCTGACACTGAAGTATAATGGGCTGACAGATAAAAACTGTCAAAAAGATCTCATTTACAAATGGTATGATTACAGAAGACACATATACATTTAACTTCTTCAATAAAAAATACAATGTGACCTGGGCATGGTGATATGTCTCTGTAATCCCAATGACTTGGCAGGCTGAGGTGAGAAGATCACTAATTTCAAGCCCAGCCTCAGCAACTTAGCAAGACCCTATCTCAAAATAAATAAAAAAGAGGGGCTGGGGTTGTAGCTCCGCACCATGTATAAATAAGTGAATAAAATAAAGGTCCATCAACAACTAAAAAAATATTTTAAAAATAAATAAATAAGAGTTGGGGGACTTAACTCAGTGGTTAAGTGCCTGGGTTTAATCCCTAGTATAAAAAACAAAAGAACAAAAAAACCAACAACATGCTAGGTGGTGGGTATAGTTCGGTGGTAGAGCATATGCTTACTAGCATGTGTGAAGTCTTGGGTTCAATCCCTGACACCAAAATCACAACAAAACAAAACAAAAAAAAAAATGTCCACCACACTTTGAACTGAGAGTTTATAAAATGAAGCCTCTCCAATTTTCCCCTGTGGGTGGGTACCCAATTCCTGTCCTTACCTGGAGCGACTGTGGGGATCATACGAGCTGCTCCTGGATCTGCTCCTGCTAGATGTCCTAGTATGAATCACAGGAAAGACCATCACCTTGTGGATCAGAGTAAGGCAGGCAATATAAAAATTCTAGACTATTTTTTTGTCCATTAAAGTGAAAATAGAGCAACATCTTGTAACTATATATTTTTAAATATTTTTTTAATTGTAGATGGACATGATACCTTTATTTTACTTTTTTTATGTGGTGCCAGGGATCAAATCCAGTGCCTCACGCATACTAGGCAAACACTCTACCCCCGAGCCACCACCCCAGCCCCAACTATATTTTCTTTTTATATCCAAGTACACTAGAATCTTTAAAAGCCATTGGTTTCTGAAGAAAGATTAAGTTTTATACAGTTCTTCCATGAGATGTACATAAAGTCACTGGAGAGGGTCTGTGAACTAGATGGGGAGGGGGAAAGGTCCAAATAGATAGGTCACTCATAAATGAAGTTACAGCAGTGGAGCACACCTCAGAGTCCAAAGGGGGAAAGAAGCTGGTGAATTAGAAATGTGGCTAACACAGACTTCTCCCTCTTGGTCTACTCCCTATAATCCTATCACAATGCTAACCCCAAGGCAAGGGGTGATTATAGCTAGAGACTACAGTTAAGGAGATGCATTTGGAGAAGGCAGAAGTAGTGGTCACAGGCTTCTTTTTTTTTTCTCATGCCTTACTGTGATAAGGTCCCATCAGAGGACTATCCAAAAGAATTCCATAAGTCTTTGAAATAAAAAGCTAAGAGAGCTGGGGTTGTGGCTCAGTGGTAGAGGGCTTGCCTAGCATATGTGAGGCACTGGGTTCATCCTCAGCACCACATAATATAAATAAATAAAATAAAAGCACTGTGCCCACCTACAACTAAAACAATATAAATAAATAAACAAACAAATAAACAAAAAACTAGAGGAGACGATAGGCCAGTCTGATGTTCAGCAATGATAAGGTTCTTCTTAATGGCTACACCACTCTGCCTATGCAAACCCTTCAAAAGCAGTCCTGATAGAGACCACAGTGTGGGGCAAGACCACAAACTCACCTGTGACTTTTGTAACTCCGATAGGAACTGCTCCGGCTTCGGGTTCGACCTCTGCTGTACCATCCTCTGCTCCGACTTCTAGAATAGCTTCTTGATCTACAATTAAAACAAGTGAGAAAACACACGATTATATTAACTCATAATGTTAAAATTAATTACAGGTGGAGGACAGGAATACAAACAAGAAGAAAGGTCTCTCACAAACTCTGCATAGTGGACATGACAGTGACATTGCTAATGGGGCAATCTGGAAATGAACCATAAAAGGGTGGTATAGATGTGTTCATAGGAGCCCCAGTTGTAATACCAAAAGAGGAGATGGTCCAAATCTCCATTACAGTTATGTGTATCAACAGAGATACAGGTCAGGACTACAACACTGAGTGAAAAGGGCAAGTATAGAACATACACATGTGTAAAAGACTTTTATTTATAAAAAATTCTAGAACACATAAAAATAACACTGTGTGAGAATAGAAACATCTGTAATAAAACTGTAAAGAGAAAAAATAAAACAATAACACATATTTTAGAATAATGGTTAACTCTAGGAGAGAGGAAAAATGCCCAGCCTCAACAAGACCCTATCTCAAAATAAATAAAAAAGAGGGGCTGGGGTTGTAACTCAGCAACAACCAGAGGATGGTACAGCACTGGCACCCCAGAGCTCTATTTTTCAAGATGACAGGTACAAAGTTATACATTTTATTACTTTTATACTTTAATCATGTCTTATTTTTAATATTAAATATTTAATAAAATATTTAAGAACCCAGTTCTTTTCCTCTGAATTCACTTGGCTCCCTACCTTCCTCCCTCTACTTTAAACCTGACATTCAGGAATAGTGTGTATAGCTACTTATGCAATATCTCCATAGATTTTATTCATGATGTACTTATGTTTTGGAATATACGACCTGCTTCCAGTTTATCTGCAAGAGAATGAATATAGTATGTTCTAATGAGATTCTAGTCAATTTATGCAAACAAAAATTACAGATAAATCCTATGAGGTGACTGAAAAAGAATTAAGACATAGTCTTCAAATTCAAGCAGTTTACAGCATAGTTGGGGGGCCAGGCCCAGGTGGGTAACCAGAAAGGAAGGGAGGGCAGTGCCCAGGCTTAACCATCTCAGTCTACTACCCACTGAGCAAATTCCTTAGCATTTTTATGCCTATTGTTTCCATTTATTAAATGAGATACCACCTACTCCAAAGTCAAGGGTAGAAAGGCAAATGAAGAAGAATGGCTTGCATCACCAATAGATCATAGCTGTCTAAGTAAAAATGGCAAAGCTGATCATGAGCAAACAGGAAGCTCGAGTAGCTGAACAGGCAGCCACCATCCAGTGATAAGAACACAGAGAGAAAAAGCCAGGATTCACCAGCTCTCTGGGCCTAGAAGGAGTCGGGACAGGAGGAGGGAGAGCCTGTGACACAGGATGAAATGGTCTGAGAAGAATGAGGAGAACTGGCCCAGGGCTTCCAGTAGGTGGGGAAATAGTGAGTTCAGGGAACAGTGTGGAGAGGAGGCACAGAAGACAGCAAGCAAGCAACGGAGGAGTGAAGTAGAGAAAGTCACTGTAGATGGCAAGTAGTGGCTCCTTTTATAAGAAGTCTGGGTGAGTAAAGGAAAAAGAAATGCTAATGAATACGGAAAAAAAAAAAAAATGATCAAAAAACCAGTACAGGGCTAAGGCTGGGGCTGAGCAGCACAGCGGTTGCCTAGTATGCGTGACGCACTGGGTTCGATCCTGAGCACCACATAAAAATAAAATAAAGGTATTCTGTCCATCTACAACTACAAAAAAAAAAAAAATTAAATTAAATCAGTACAAATGATACAAAGCAATCACAATATAATAGGGGATATGAATAAAACAGGTAAATCAATTAAATATTTCTATGGAAAAGAAAAGGCAATGTAACCACTTATTACCTCTTACCACCACCAATTTTCTTTTTTTGTTTTGTTTTGTTTTTAACTCTTTCTCTGCTCTCTCCTGTCTACACTAATGACAAAAAGTAAGAAGCAACCTAGAAGATGAAAAAAATCTAAAGATGATTTTGACATCTTCTTCCCTATTGCCACAAATAATTATTTATAGATGCATGTCTTGGTAAGATAACTTTTGACTCTCTGGCACTCACCTTCCCACTCACCTTGCCAGTAAAGTGGAAGTTAGGCAACTCATTTCCACTTTTGATAGTTTTCTATAACAATAGTGTTTTAAACTGAGACCAAATTTCTTCTGAAATGCCCTAAGTCCCATATTCTATGGATCTTGCAAAATAAGACTTCTTATTCCTTTTCAGATATTTGGAAATAGTAATCTCTTCCCTAACTCTTATGTTTTTCCCAGCTAAACAATAACAAACTCTCCTTGAAAGGGAAAAAAAAAAAAGGAAAGAGAATACTGCTTACCGATAAGATGATGTAGAACTTCTTGATCGACTTCTAGAGTGACTATAGGAGACAGACCTTGTTCTGTGTCGTGATTTGGTTTCAGATTTACTTCGAGATCTACTTGGACTCCTGGACTGACTATCACCATCCCGACTAGGCGTCTGTTCATCACTTGAACTCTCCTGATTTCTTGGCCTCCGGTTTAGGCGAGCTGTCTTCCTTACTTCATCAAACAGAGACCCAGGCCGAACTTTATTTTTGCTTTTAATTTCTATTCTCAAGCCCTGAGGTTTCAATTCAGGTACAGCAGTCAACGCCTTTACTTCTATGGCACTAGATGTGGTGGCTGTAGGTGCTGCCAGGTTCCCCACACCTTGCAGGGGCTTCCATTTATTATCTGTGAGGTGGATCTGGCTCTTCTCAGCTACCTCCTTCTTCCCAGTACTTTCTACAGCACTGGGCAAGCTGACAGAGTTGCCGTCCTGTTTCCCCACTTCACCTAAGGTTTTGTTTTCAGACACACTGCCTTCTTGTTTTGTCTCCTCTGTTTCAGGATGTTCTATATGTATGTCTTGCTTTAGAACCACACTTATCTCTGGGGTGTCAAGCCTTGAATTTGCTAGAGGGGAAGACCCCTCTACCTTCGCTGGGGAATTCCTATCAGGAGTGCAAATCTCCATATTATCATCTGTTTGAAGCACATCCTCTGTTCCACTTGGAACACTTTCTTCAATCTGCTGGGTGTTTGGGGGTGAACTGGCAGCATTTTCCTCAGCATTTAAAGCAGTGGGACAAGTGCTGGGCTTACTATCACCTTTAGTAAGCTGGTCAAGACCTGATGACGTAGTCATTGTATTATGTTTACCTGAAAGGCTGCCCTCGTCACAGGATTTATCAGTTTTTGGAATATGATCTTTTATGGTTTCACAGTTTTCAGAAATTTGGGTTTTTTCTTTTGATTCCTGAGTAACTTGCTTTTCATTAATCTCCTCCTCCTCCTCTTCACCAAATTCTAGTGGAGGCTGCCAGTGAAATGCCTGTTTTCGTTTTGGAGCCTTGTGTTTTTTTTCCTTTTTCCCTTTCTGTTTTTCTTTTGCTTTTTTAGTGTGTTCCTTTCTAAGATTTTCCTTTGACCCATGTTTGTGCTTTCGTGGCTTTCCTTTATTGTTTTCTGAGTTGGAACAGGACCCCTCAGAATCAGAAGTTGATGGCCGCTGTTTACTCGATTTCCAAGCACTGGTATCATCAGGCAGTGAAGTATTTGCTGAAGATTTTGTCTTGGGTTTTGCTCTGATGTGACTTTCACTAACCTCTGATTCAGAATCTGATGTGGCCTCACCTTCCTCCTTATCAGACGATCGTCGGGAATCGTTTTTACTGTTTTTAGTTCTCTCTCGCTCTGAATTTGACTCAGAGTCCCATTTACTCCCAGCATAATTCTTCCTTTTGGACTTACTGCCATTTCTAAAGTGATCAGAAAGATTCTCTTTCAAAGTTCTTTTTTTGGTACGAGGGCATTCCCGTTCAGGCTTGGGTTTCTCTTCATCTCTGCTTTTTTCCTGCTTGTCGTTCATTATTTCCATTTTGCCCTGCTTCTCTCTTTCTTGGACTGACTGTGTAACCTGAACACTTGACTGTTCACTGTCTGAAGAATAATCTAAAGATGACCTGCTTTCACTATACTTTCTCTGACATGAAGACTTCTCTCTACCTTTGACATATTTACTGCGAAGTGTCTTTTCAGAGCTGCTGCTGTGCCTTTTATTTGAAGTATTATTTTTTTTCCCATTGGATCTGAATTTCCTCTTGGCTCGTCTTTCATCATTACTGCTAACAGAAGTGTATGAAGATGATCTACTAAACGGTGAACGATCACTGTACTTACTTCGTGAATGAGATCTAGAAGATGGAGACCTAGACCTTGAATGTGAACTAGCTAGACTACGAGACCTTGTATATGATCTAGAATAAGATCTACTCCTAGAAGATCTGCTACCTGACCTTGGTGAACTTTCAGAACTTCTATCACTATATTTTGAATAAGCACTCCGATCACTTTCTGAATTTTTTTCTCTTTTACGGTAGGATGATGAACTACCAGTCTCTTTAATGTTTGCTGAACTATAAGTGCTTTGAATGGGCAACAAATGGGTTGCTTTTGCTTTCATTTCCTGAATTCGCTCATAAGAGGGCTTCCAGGGTTTCTGTCCAGGTTTCCACCTTGAAGGGGGGGGACTGTCACTCAACGGTATTACAGGAATATTTTCTGCTACCACTGTCTGTACTACTACATTTTCACTTTGTGGTACTGTTGCCCTTAAAGGTTCTGTTTTAACTGGTTTATTTTCACTTAACTGAGAAGCTGTTCTTCTTGGTGATTTTGATGCTGTCCTTTGGCGCCCTGACTTGGAACTTGACCTGGACTTTGATCTACTTTGAGAATGTGATGAAGATTTTGATGCAGTCCTTGATCTTGAGCTTCCTCTAGAATAAGACCGTGAATGAGACTTGGATCTGTAGGAATCTCTACTGGAATGGGTTGAAGTGCTCTGGTCATCCTTGTCAGATTTAGACCAGTCCCTCTTACATGAGTGATGAGATGAAAAGGAGGAAGATCGAGATCTCCTTTCTCTATCACAAGAGGACTTCATTTGTCGAGTGGAAGATTTTGAAGATTCAATGTCAGAAGGTACAACAACTCTTCTCTTCTTAGTCTGTTTGTGTCTTCTGCAATGTTTTTGCTTTTTTGCTTTCTTTTTATGCTTAACCTTTTTTTCCTTTCTACGTTTTTTATGGTGACCATCAGAGTGTCTTGCTGTACTAACATCTGAATAATATCCATTATAAGACCATGATCTAGATCTCTGGGACAAGCTTCTTTCATCCCATCGACTTGAACAGGGGTCACTCAACCTAGAGACAAGGCCATAATACGCATGTAGTTATTTATAAGCATATTTCTATGCTTTAAAACACATTTCCTGTTGACATCAAAGTACTTGACTCCATCAACACTTTAAACACATGTAAAAGCATGAATCAGAATTACAGGCCTTGTCTTGACCTTATACTTTCAGAGAAAAATAATGACAACTACTAACAGATTCACTTACAAAAGTTTTTTTTTTTTTTTTTAAGCTAAGTAAGGAATTTCCTATTTGATAGAAAATGTCTATGAAAATCAAACCATCAACCAACCATAGGAGCAGAGGTGACATACCAAGCTCCTGGCTCCAATCTACTCAACACTACTCTTCCACTAGGAGTAAAATTTTTTGCGGGGGGGTGGGCACTAGGGAATGAACCCAGGGATACTTTACTACTAAGCTATATCCTTGGCCTTTTTTGAGACAGGGTCTTGCTAATTGCTACGGCTGACCTTGAACTTGCAATCTTTCTGTCTCTGTCTCCAGAATCACCGGGATAATAGGGATGCACCACCAACATGGGCACCAGGAGCAATTTTTGAGGGAGAGTCAAACTACGTTCCCCAACAATTTTGTTGAGTCTCTGCAGATACCAGAAAGATATCTAATTTTTTTGGTGTGGTACTGGGGATGGATCCCTGGACCTCACAGTTCAGCAAGAGCTCTACCACTCAGTGAGTCACACACCCAGCCCTTATAGTTTTTTTTTTTTTTTTTTAAGAGAAAACTCTTTTTCTTAAGCAGCTAGCATGACTTACTTTTTCTCTACCTCACAAAGGTAATCAAGACTATAACCTAAGACTGTAATTAAGCTATGCAAGACAAAAATTAAGAAAAAATTATAAAAAAACGGACTGAGGCTTTACGATTTTAGTGGTAATGTCAGGGCTTAAAATTGAGAGCTCTGAGCTCCAGTGGGTTGCTCCAACATAGCAGGTGTTTGCCTTTTTCTACTTCTCCCAATGCAAGCCACTCTGTCAGATGCTTGCAAAGAAAAAGAGAATTTCCCACAAAGAACTGCACAGGCCGGGTGTGTGTGTGTGTATGTATGTGTATATATATATATATATATATTTTTTTTTTTTCCCCTAAATATTTATTATTTAGTTGTAGTGGACACAATACCTTTATTTTTATGTGGTGCTGAGGATCAAACCTAGCGCCTCACACATGCTAGGTGAGTGCTCCACCTCTGAGCCACAAACCCAGCCCAGTATATTTTTTCATTAGCTATTACAGGACCAGCCTCATTTCTAACACAGATATTCCACTGTGATGTTATCTCTGAGATGAAGAGATAAGTATACTCCTAAAGATGCAACCATCTCTGGGGACAGAAATAAATGCACACACTGGGTATAGGTTTTCCCATCAACCAATTAATTCATCAGTGACTCTAAAACACATGGCTAGGAAAGAACATGTTTTTGTTTTTTGTTTTTTTGCTGTGAGCTTCACTTAAGTTGCTGAGGCTAGCTTTGAACTTGTGATCCTCCTGCCTCAGCCACCTGAGCAGCTGGAATTATAGGCATGTGCCACAACACCCAGCTAATATAATTTTGAAGTCCTGATTACTTCTAAAATTGAGTAAGGGTTCTTTAAACATTCAATAGAGAGAAGTCAGAATTTTGATTTAAAAGCTCCCAAAGCCATTCATCTCACCTAGTTAACGGCACTACTTTCACCCTCTGGTCACAGTCTAATTCTGACTACAAATCTTACTGAAAAGTCCAGGATTAGGCCTATAATTGCCTTAACATTTAAATAAAGCAGATACTGGATTGTGCTTATTCTCAAAGCTCTTACTTATCTCCTTTACTCCATTTTTCTCCACTAGGTGGTCTGTAGGCTCTTAATCTCTGCATTTCCTCTTTCCAGTGAGGAGGAGTTTCACTGCTGTCATCATTATCTGACTCAGAACAGGATCTTGATCTTGGAGGTGTGTGATAGCGCTTTAAACAAAAGAAGAGAAACTATTTTTAAAATGCCTCTCAATTACAATCTACTACAGGACAGAGACATGTAAAAGATCCAATCTCCGATTCCTTCAAAGGCAATCATGTAAGTACTAAAACAATGATCTGAAGTTATTTCAGACATAAGTCCTTGAGATGGGAAAGGCAGATGTTTACCTGTAAACCCATATGAAATCTTACTCTTCAAAGTCTTAACAGTTACATTCATTACCTGAGATTACTCAATATACTAAGATTTCTCAACATACTCAACAATTGTTTCACATGTTCATTTCATCCTTGTTTCATCCAAACACAGACATAAAATTTGACCCAACAGCAGTACTTTCTCATAGCTATGGAAACTACAACTAAGTCCTTGAACAATTTTTGTATTATAATCAAAAATCAAAACTAGGATTTTACTTATAGGTTAAAAAAAAGTTACTGTTTAGGTAAGTAATTTGAAAAAAGAAGTCTTAACACACATACAATTGTACCCCTTCCTTTAATCTTCCGTCCAGACTTTGATACAGATGGTTTTTGATCACTTATAATGGGTGCAACATCTGGAATCTTCCTAGAAAAGAAGTTATGAAAATTAAAAATTAGCAAATGTTAGGCATTCCCCCCTCCATGTTTCAATGCAGAATTTATGCTTTTGTGCAGTTTTCTATTACTTTGTGACATGAAAAATCACCTGAAATTCTGATTTTAATATCCATAAATAAAAATTTATTGAAACACAGCCACTTCCATCTCTTCACCTATTTTTTCAGGCTGTTTCTAATGTGGTGCTCTCATTGTTTTACACTGCTACAAGGAGTGCTAGGAGTATGTCAGGCTAGGTGCAGTGGTGCACACCTGTAACCCCAACTACTAGGGAGGCTGACATGACAAGATAACAAGTTTGAGGCCAGGTTGGGCAACTTACAAGACCCTGTCTCAAAAAAGATAAGAAAAAAAAATTGGGTTGAGGTGTATCACAGTGATAGAGTGGTTGTCTAGCATGTACAGGCCTTAGGTTCAATCCCCAGCAAAACACACACAAATACACATACACATACACACACACACACACACACATATCATAGGATTTCAAGTACTATGCCTATCACTCATGTGTATGAAAAATGTTTTCCAAGTTGAAATGTATAAAATCTCACTTCAAATCAGCATCACCAGATGAATGCTATTATCTACTTTAATAGGAAATTTTGGACCCTAATTAAGTGAAGTCACTCCCCCACAAAAGAATTCTATTCTTCTCATAAAAAAGACCTGCCTTAAAAAAAAAAAAAAAAAAAAATGATACTCAGGCCAGCCATAGTGGTGCACTCCTGTGATCCCAGGTACTTAGCAGGCTAAGGCAGGAGGATCACATGTTTAAGAGCAGCCTGAGCAATTTAGCGAGACCCTATCTCAAAATAAAATTAAAAGGGATGGGGACATAGCTCAGTGGTAGAATGCTTACCTAACATGTGCTAGGCCCTTGGTTCAATCCCCAGTAATCGGTGCGGGGGAGATGTTAAGTTTTGTTATATTATATTTTGCATTTTGTTGATACAACATTTGCGGTGAGCAGGAGGGATAGCTCAGTGGTATAACGTGTGAGGCCCCTGAGTTCAATCTCCAGCATCCCTTAATGCCCCTTTTTTTTTTTTTTTTTTTTTTTTAGTTTTTGATAGCACCATATATAAATAAATAAAATAAAGGTCTGAGTATCGAACCCAGTACCTCACACATACCAGGCAAGTGGGCTACCACTGAGCCAACAGCCTCAGCCTCAGCCCTTGCTGCAATTTTTTTAAAGGAATGGAACAATAACCTTATGTGAAGACCTAACTACAAATAGGGTCACTTACATACATTCTTGGCTTTCAAAATAACTATTCATATAGATCTTATCAATTACACTAGCTATTATCTATTTCTGTATACAATGAATTCTTTAAATAATTGTTAATTCAAGCCTAATATACAAATACATTAGTATTTTTAGACCAAATCTAAAGCTTTTAGATTAGTTTTTATAATGCAGAGAAGTTATCAATGAGCCAATTTAATAACTGTAACAAATTTGATATTAAATTTTTTTTGTTTGTTTTTAGTTGTAGATGGACACAATACCTTCATTTTTATTTGTTTTTATTTTTATGAGGTGCCAGGGATCGAACCCAGTGCCTCACGCATGCTAGGCAAGTGCTCTGCCACTGAGCCACAACCCTGGCTCCTGATATTAAATTAATCTCCAATCACCACGTTATTACTTTTGCAGTATTAAAGTTAAAATACATTTCATCCCTCAGTTGGACCCAGAGTCCAACTAACCCTCTATTCTGATAACCAAAACCTCATCCCTTTAAATGAAAGGTCAAGGTAAACGATCAGTAATCAAATCTTTTCTAGACCTCCAATAAAACCTCTCCACTCTACCACTGAGCCACAACCCCAGCACCATCAAATGTGAATTCTAAAAGTTGAGGTACATGTCATTTATTAATCTGGCATCTCCTATAATATCTTCCAAAGTGTTCTGAACATGGATTATATTTAGTCAATGAGTGTGAAACTGTAATATGCCTATGAAATTTGTCTATCAGTGTGGGAAGAGAAGGAAGGGAGCATGGGGTTAGAAATGATAGTGGAATGTGATGAACATTATTATCCAAAGTACGTGTATGAAGACACGAATTGGTGTGAATATACTTTGTATACAACCAGAGATATGAAAAACTATGCTCTATATGTGTAATAAGAATTATAATGCATTCTGCTGTCACATATAAATAAAATTTTAAAAATAAAAAAAATTTTAAAAGAATAAAAAGTTAAAAGCTAGGAAAAAAAAAAAGAAAGAAAAAATTGTCTATCAGAGAAATAAAAGTACAAAAGTTAGTCATCCTACTTACGGTTCAGGCTCCACAGTGACCACAGGCATATCTCTTCTCAGTAAAAATCTGTTCTCAGGCACTGGAGGAATCTCTTCTGGGCGGACTACAGGCTTTTCCCGTTTAGCGTTTGAATCAACTGATCTTTTCTCATTTGTATCACTCCTCTCAGAGTGACTGTCAAGGATCAAACAAGTCACCAAATAAGATGAGTCATGCTTGAATTTCATAATAATAAAAGCACAGAAAACTAGACATTAATGGCAAAACTACTGACAGCTTACAAGTCTCAAAGGGTAGTATAATTTAACATATAAAACATCAACCCAGAGAAATACAATTCTGACAATAAAATTATTGAATGATCTTAACTTATTTTTCTTTTTACAAGTTTCAGGAATTATTTTCACCTGGAAAAACACAAATCTTGAATATAAACGCATATGCTACTCCAAGATGTCAGATTTCAATTTAGTTACAATTTTAAAAAATGCTATGCTTGTCATCCATTAGAAATAAACTGGATTTACATAGTCTCATGTACTTTGCCCATTCCAGGGTGAGTGTGTTTTAGTTAAGACTGAATTGGTGTTTCATACTTACTCTTTTGGGCTCATTATATGTTTGCTCCTTGGTTCTTCTGAGCTGCTTGCTTCCTTTCTTCTCCTTTTAGAATGTTTAACTTTTGGCCTCCTCTTATGTTTCCTTCTTCTGCTTCTCCCATGTTCAATTTCACTTTCTGAAGATGATTCGGAAGATGAAGAGGAACTGGAAGAGGAATCCGAGTCTTCTGAATGTGTTGGTTTCTTCCTTTTTTTCTCAAAAACTTTTAATAAATATTAACAAAAATATTAGTAATGAATTCCTGTGTCTACCTTTAAGAGTAAAAAATTGATTACGTAAAATTATATGATAGTTTATAATAAATCACATACGATTCTAGTTGCTTCATGTATAGTAAACTAAAAAAGAAATTTAAATAAACTTTTTAACAAGTTGATAATACAATTGGTTGCAAGACTCTAAAGTAATGAAGTTGCTCATTCTCATGAAGTCTACATTAGAATGGGAGAGATAAGAAAATAAATAATTGTGTATTATAACAACAAAAAAAAGCAGTATAAAAGGTATACAGAGAGTAGGGGGAATTTAAGATGACATCTGAACAGACCTAAAGGGAGGGGGTCGTGCATATCTTAACCAAGAGTGTTCTAGACAGAGAGAACAGCCAGCACAAAAACCTTGAGTGATTAGCATGTCTGAGTAAAGGTCAATGTGGCTAAAAGGCAATGAATGAGGAGGTCAAAAAGACAACAGAGGCAGATTGTCCATAGCCTTACAGACCCCTGCAAAGACTTCAGTTTTGTTAACTGAGAGGGCAACCTTTGGAGGGTTCTGAGTGGAAGTGGCGTGGATGTGAAATGTGGTTAAAAAGATCACTCTAGTTGCTGTTACAAACAAACCACAGAAGGATATAATCAAGGAGACTAGTTAGGGTACTGCTGCTGAGAAAAGATTACAAGAGAACATGGAGACAGAGGCAAGGTGAAAGATTAGGAAGCCATTGCTATAAATCCGGCATGAGACAGTGGTGGTTTGGATTCGGCTGGCAACAAAGGAAAGTAATAAGAGGAGGTAAGACTTGATAGGATTTGCTAATGGACTGGAATAGGGTATGATATAGAGGCCTCAAGTGTTATTGTTACGCCACTAATATGTTTTGTCCACTCCTTCAATCAAGGAGGTATCTTTAAATAAATTAGTCTTTATAGTTCTTCACTGCATCCTAGTCTCTTCCAGTCCCCAAAGCTCTTACCATCTTTTGTTGATTTTGTGGCGAGCACCCCACAGTCAATAACTCGCACATCTGCATAAGGTCTGCTTGCAGCATCAGTTTTCAGATTTTCAATTTGTTCTATGACTTCAAATCCAGAAATAACCAGTCCAAAGACAACATGTACCCTGTCACAATATAAATTCAAGAAATTATTGGTTTGGTGACAGCTAACCTATGAATAGTAATCAAGATAACTTGTTAATAAATGACACAGCCAAAGACCTGAAAATAAAATGAATGTATTTGATGCATGAAGCCACCAGAAGGGAAAGAAAACTTGAAATCTGTTTCATAAAAGGAAACAACGAAAAAATTTGGCCTCCATTAAACTGAGTCTGGGTTTTTCTCCCTTTCTAATAATGGCTCTTAACCATTTTAGGGTAAAAAGTCTGCACTCAATACTGAGAAACTGTCTTTCCAAGGATATTCAATACTGCATGGCTGAGAAGCCCATCCACAGACACAGGTTAAAGATTCCTTCCGTGACATAAGAGGCATAGTGCCTCAAAACTACTGCACCTTGTGATGCTTGAAGAGCAAGGTTATAAGAGATGACCCAGGCATCAAGAGTATCCACAGAGGACACACCTGAAGTCTAATGTGTCCTTATGACTGGCTACCCTAACCACCACCAAGATCATAAGAATGTAACTCTTACCCATCCAGGTGTGGAGCAGGTTTTGTAGTACTGTGTAATAAACATCAACACAAAGATGATGTCAAGAACGACGTGTTCGGGTGAAGAGAGCAGAAGGGTTTAAACACAGCATGTAGAGAACAAAGAAGTAAAGATAAAAAGATGGAGAAAAAGTTAAACATAATAAATAAATATCTAACCTTCAAGACCCCAAACCAGCAATAATAGCCACTTTACTAAGAAAAAAAAAAATCAAAGCAAGATTATAATGAATTATAAAATCATACCTATTAGATAATATGCATATATAGAACATATGAAATAGGTTTCATCTGAGTTATATCCACAAATATTAACATAAATACATATTAAAATTAAAAATACTTTCAAATCCAAAACAACAAAAAACAAACATTAAAAAAACCTCAAAACTTATAATTAAAAAAGGAAAAGCACCTATCATGTCCCCTATGGATTGCAAAGTGGGATCAACACTTGTCCCACACACTTAGATGAGTTCTTCTATTTATTATTTCTCATACTGAGTCAGTCTGCAGCTTTTAGGCAGGCAGATGGAGGAAGGCCTCAGGAGTCCTGTTTTCAGAACTTCCTGCACCTTTCCTCACACAAGGTGAGATTCTGCCACTTACAGTAATTCCGAAAATGCAATGGGGAGAAAAATCTTCATCTAACAATTTTGATAGCAAAGTCATGATGGACACTATAGACCTTAAATTTCTATTGCTCAGAAAATACTCAATCAGCTTCTTCTACAGTCACAAACTTCTTGGACAGTCTACGGGGTATATTTGGTTAAGGAACTTTAAACCCAAGCTGATTTCCCATAGCATTTTCACAAATCTTCAAACTGCTTGAATTGCAGTGCAAAAATCCAAAAGCAGATAATCAGAATTATATACCACAAGTATCTTAGTTTATAAGAATGAAAAGCAGATATCTGAGAGAGAGGTCACTGGATATCAGGCTGCACTAAAGCAATGAATAATACTAAAAGCATCCATATAAACTTTTATGTTCATTTTGAGGAAGTTTAAGACATCTAAGTACATAAAACACAAATTTAGCCTTTGCAACAATGCCAAACTTTACTGTAAAAGAAATTGTAATGCTTATACTTACATTAAGCATATTCAGTTCTGTAAGATGACTACAGTTATTTTTTAAAAAATTAAAATGTCAAAATTAAGTTTTAAACTTTTAAAGGAAATCTTGAGTTTTAAAACTAAAAGTCTCAAATATTCCTTAGAAGAACGAGAATTTAAAAATTCAAGCCCATGTAATTATAAAAATGAAAACAGGCAGCAAAAAAAAAAAAAAAAAAAAGAAAAGAAAATCTAGTGAATTGTGAGGAGCCACTAATGCCCCTAAATTATTAATCATTAAACTAGCATTAAAAATGGATAATTATTTTATAATAGAAATGTACTTCCCATAATTATAAAACTCTACCAAGCACACTAAAAATAAGAGACTACTACATAAGCTAGACAGATTCCAATATATAAAAGATGTAAAGAGTGCTTCTAAAAATGTAAAAATTTCTCAAGAGATCAGTCTCAAATACATAAAAATGAAAGCAATGAATGGATTGTTGGTTAGATACGTTCCTCTTCCTTACTTGATCCTTTCTCATAGTTCAGATATTCAAGTATTGGGGAAAGCCTACAGATTTTTCTAGAACACACAAAGTCCTATTCCATTTGCCATCTTGGCTAATAAAAAACCACCTTATGGCAAACCTTTGGTGAGATAAGACAACCTAGCAAACTACTGTGATGCAGTAACATACTACTTGAGAATAGAATACACATCGTTAAGACATTTAAGTTTTTTGTCTGTTTTTTGGTGTGGGGGACTGCACCCAGGTCCTCCACATACTATTCCACTGAGCTATACTCCCAGTCCCAAGTTTTGTTTTCAATTCAAATGAAAACTGAAGGATAAATAAACTTGGTACTTTTATTTGTAGTAGTGAAGAAAAGAAAGACAGAATTGCCTCTTTCTTTTGAAGACAACTTTCAGTCTGCCCATGGTGCCTAAAGTGATGTAAATAATTTAATTTACTCACATCTGCACCTGGGATCCAGAATTGGAATCCAGAAATGTAAATGTGTACTTTAACTGGGCTGGACTACATATTAAGAATTACCAAAAAGAAGCCTTCTAGGGTTCTAAGCCTACATCCCAGGAGTAGAAATCCCAAGGTAAAGTAGGCTGACTGGCACTGGGCTGAAGTCTATAAGAACGAACAGAGAACATTAACTAAATTACAAAAAAAGGGGTATAAGAAGACAGGGGACATGATTTTGTACAGTGTAGACTACTAAAACAGGCAAAGAGATCTTATCCATTAACTTTTTGTTGTTGTTGTTGTTTGTGGCACTAGGGATTGAACCCAGGGCCATGTACATGCTAGGCAAGTGCACTACCACTGGGTCACATCCTCAGTCTTCATCCCTCTAACTCTTAACTGTACTCATCTTTCAAAACTATAAAGCTCTTTAAAGAACCAAGTAGTAGTGACACACTCAGTAAGTGAAAACCTTAAGAAGGCCAGAGACTATAATAAATGTGTAAGTTTATACAAGCTTATTAAAACATATCTAAGGGAGAAACAAACACAAATAGCATTTCAGTTATAAAACCTTTCAACATATATACATTTCCATTTTCTCCTGTCACTTAGAATTTACTTAAAAATGTACATGGCAAGAGTTCATTTAAACCTTGTAAATCCTAGAAATCAAAAAATATCACTGTTACTCCAAAGAACAATCTACATTTTTACACTATTAGAGAATCCTTTGACCTTATGCAGAAATTACTAGTTCTGTACTAAAAGGAGACTGAAAACCATAATATAAACTATAAGCCCTCTACTCTCCCACCAGAAGATGTTGTAGAAACAGAGTGGACAAGCCACCAATATTAAAATACACTTCCCAGGATTAACCATGAGCTATAAAACATACTTGTTGTACAAGTAATGCTGCTTTACAGAACAAGCAGAAAGCTTTTTTATTTTTATTTTCTTAAAATGTTTCAAAGCACATAACAACAGGCTTAAAGAGATAAAGGCAAAGAAAGAGAAAGAGAGAGCCTTAGAGTAATGAGACATTACCTTTGGAGCGCACGGTGTAACACTCTTTCTGTAAATTTTACACAAAAATGGCAAGAAATAAATTGTAATACACTTTTAAGACAAGACTGAATCTATGTTTTAATATCAATATAACTTTGAAATTAAATATTTTAGAGTTTAAAGCAAAGCAAGAAAGCTTTTTAAAATGGAGGGCTCTAAATTTTCTTTCACAAAGGATATTTATGTAGAGATGATTTATGCTTAAAAAATAGCACTGTGGTTAAAGCAGGAATCTGCTCAGATCATTAATAATCTAACATAAAAGTGCTGATAGATAAATAATGATTAACAAAACATTACATTTCCTTTCACAAGTCCCCCAAACTAAATAAGGCAACTAACATCTTCTTCAAATGAGAATAAAATTACTGAGTATAAGCATAAATATGCCCAGGAGCAATTAACACTAGTCAAAAGTTAAAAAAAAAAAAAAAAATTCACTGGAAAAAACTGAGTTAAGATAATTCAAAATAAAGTTTCAAGGAACTTTTTACTAATTCACTTCTAATAATTAAAGAATCAACCATGTTTGTACAATTTGACCTTTTTGTCAGTTATATATCACAACAGACCACTTTCAGGAGGTGTTGAGTAAATGTAACATACACTTTTAAGTCAAGTCACTGAACATACTAATAAAAAATAATAAAGCAGCATAACTAGAATTTTAGGGATTTTCTCAGAGGATAAAAATGCAAGAGAGATGAAAGTATAAGAGTGTACTAAAAGGAGACTGAAAACCATAATATAAACTATAATCCCTCTACTCTAGAGGGATTATAGTTTATATAAAATATAAACTATAATCTTGGCTATAGTAAATAGTTTTCCTATCTAGTCTCTGATTTTCCACATTTTTCAAAGAACACACACTGCTCAATTTTAACTGTAAATGTATCTATTACTACTACTTAGATTAAAAAAAACAAACAAACCCTATTCTGCCATGGACAAAAAGCTTGATGGGTGCTTTAGACATATTAACTCCTGAAATATTTAAAAATGTTTTAATTTCTTGTAAATGATACATGGATTAGTGTCAAAAGAACATGTTTGAAAGAATGTGGGGTTTCATGAATACTGTAAAAAATAAGTATTCCACGTATAAAACAATACAAAAAAAGGAAATAAAGATAACCTACTTCTAATTTAGCTTTTAACATGCAATTCTCTCGGTTCAACTCCTGAAACTATGACACTGAACGGAAGAGGCACCAAACTGTATCTAATGATGAAGCTTTTATCAGGGCAACAGAAACTAACATAGTCACCTCACAATGCTCTACCTATGTATCCCAAAGTCACCAAAATATAAGAGCTTTCTAAAATTCGGCATAGTATTAAGGTAATCAAAACCACAAAAACTACTAGATATAAAATTTCTTCCATGTTGCTGATACATGTGCCACATAAACCCTAATTAATATTAAGCCTGAATTTTAGGGATGATATTTGATAATCAGAGAAGCTGGCTTATAGGTTAAGACTCATATACATCTGACAAATAAAAAAGGAAAAAAAAGATTCACACACATTTTAGCTCATGGAAAACTCCAAAACTAACATGCAAAGGTTTAATCCCCACCCCCCAAAAAGGAAGGTTTAAAAAGCTGGAATTTCTCAGATTATTAACACTTACTAGCATTTTTTTCCTCACAAAATTAATGATAAGTGGGTAAAAAGAACATTTCTATCCTCAATCTACCCCAAATGTTAACATAGCTTTAAAAAATACCTTAAAACCAACTGCCCTTACCTCCCTCTTTGCTCTGGTATCCTGAAATGATGAGCACTCACCTCTCATTCAGGTGGGTAGCCTCTTGCAAGTCTGTTTTTTAAATGATGTCAAACAATTCTAGAGCATCAAATTCCACTGCCCCAACACACACACACACACACACTCTCACACACACTCTCTCTCTCTCTCTCTCACTCGTTTTGTGACAGATAAAATGTAACAGGACTGAGGTGTAGCTCAGGACTAGAACACATGCCTAGCATGCACAAGGCTCTGGCTTCAATCCCCAATATTGCTGTCTCCCAAACTGTTTAAGGGTCAAAGCGTGGCTTTTCCATATTATCTTGTTTACTTATATTTTTATAATTATCATGACTACTGACACTAGCCAGCAAGAGGAACTGTTCTCTAAAGTTCTGCAGGTTTCTCTACTCGATGGCTGTGACATAAAGCCTACACAGACTAATATTCTTTAAGCAACTCATGGACTGCTGCTCCTGATTTAGATAAGATGGGCCTTAAGCTTCTTTGAGACACCTTTCAGACTGATGAAACTTAGGCAAATATAAATATTTCCTTCAGGCAAGACAATGTTTGCATATAAACATTCCACATATTCAGAAACTTGGGAGCATTTTACAAAGCATTTATTCCTTTTATGACAACTTCCACATCAAAATGTTTCATCTTTAAAAGTAGGAACAGATACTTAACAAAAAAGAAAAGTTAAAAAAGAACTCAAGGTATATAGGAAACAAAACATAACCAAGGCTTTTGATAGCTAGTGTCCTATCTAAGAAAGGTCATTTAATGACAAAATATAAGCTATGTACCTAATCTTAATTCTGTCTTATTCCACATCTTTACCTTTTCAAATAATGCATATAAAACAGTAAAAATTAGATCCATAATTATTACTAACCAGCAAAAAGGAAAAAGGTTTCCCCAAATATCACTTTCTCAGCAAAATGCTTGCTGTCTCTAATACTTAACTAAATTCAGAACAGAGACATTAACAAAATTATGTAGCTGATAGTGTGCAGCATTCTTTCCCTAACAATTTCTTTCATATTATGAATCAAGTTTCTATAATCTGGATTTTCCATGGTTCTTCTTCCTTATTTAGCATTACCTGTAGAATGAAAAGGTTGTTTTAGATGATTTCTAATTCTATTTCTACTCTAAGACTATGATTCTATGGCTTTTATTTATTTATTTTTGCAGAGCTGGGGATTAAACCCAGGGCCCTACACGTGCTAATTAAGTACTCTATCGCTGAGCTACGTGCCCAACCCTTTCTATTTTGTTTTGAGACAAGATTTCACTAAGATACCCAGGCTGGCCTCTAACTCGCAACTCCCAAGCAGCTGGGTATAGGTATGTGTCATAAACCTAGCTCGAGGTCTTCGAATTCCTTAAAAAAATGATTCAAATGAACAAATCATTGTTTCCTTAATGATTTGTGGAGACAGTGGCATATACCACTTATTTCATGTTTGAGAACTATCCCAAAAAGAATTAGTTTTCTTCTATATAAGCCTCCAAAAGCAAAAGTCATTAAGACTAACCAGCAGCAGATTTAAGCAGTTACTGTAAAATGTACAAATAGTTTTATATAAAAATCTGACTTTCATCACATGTACAATTATCCCAGTCAAAGAAAGCAATATATGCAAAATTATGTTGAATAAAAATGACATATGCCTTAGAAGGGGAGTTGTTAACCGTGTAAAACAAGAATTCACAAAGCACATGAATCCTTGTGCAACACTGTGCCAAGAATCACACTAACAGCACCAAATTTAGCCCGTAGGAAATGTAGAACAACAGATTTATAACATAAGCTACACTTAAGCAAAAATATATGAAAAGTCCTCATTAAGCCTATTAAAACATGAACTATAAAGGCAGTCCTTTTCAACATCACTTCTTTAGCTATCCTTTATTTTTCAGATTTCAGAACTGCTGCTAAAGGTGTCCCTAGGAAGGGCTGTGGTAATAGGATAAAAGGCAGTGGGAAGCCATCACTTAGCTTTATGACCATCACAGCTATTATCTGTGATAACATAACACAACTTAAACACTGTACCATACACTTTTTTACTACTTTCAACTCCAAAAGGATTTGGGCTTGTGAACCATGAAGTTTCAAAGATTTTTTATGGGTCACCATATCCACTTTACCTACTCTTTCCACAAATGCAAAGATGTGTTTTATTCAAAAATGTGAATGTTAGTTTGATTTTATCCTGCATCTCATGATATTGGTATTTTCAGCCATCATAAGGAAACAGCACAAACACAAGTTTCTTAAAAAAAAAAAAAAAAAAGAAAAAAAAAAAAAAGGTGGATGAGGATTTTGTGTACACGTGTACAAAATTACTCTTAACTGTTAAACTTTTTTCCAGAAATAAACTTCAGACTGAATTTTCATGAGATAATAATAAGCAGGAAATTTTCTTTTCTTTCTTCTTGTTTTTTTGTTTTTAATTTTTTTAATGGTAGTGGAGGAACCCAGGTGCACTTTACCACTGAGCTCTATCCCCAGCATTTTTTTTTTTTTAATTTTTGCAACAGGGCTAAGTTGCCCGGCTGGTCTCCCGGGTTGCTGGGATTACAGGCTTGTACCACTGTACCCAGTGAAAATTTTCTTTTGATCACAAGCTCATAGTGCCACATGAAAATGAGTTTACAATTTTTAATCCTAACTTATTGATGTTAAAAATTTCACTTGACAGTCCTCTTCAAAAATAGCAATCCAATGTAAAAGTAGGCCATGCTGAAAATAGTAATGGTTTTTACTAAACATTCCTAGAAAAGAGTTATTAACTAAATAACACAAAAATAAGATACTTCTATGTTTTCTGAAGAGAATCTCACAGACTATGTCTTAATTATTAAGTGAAGTGCAGCATCTTTAATTCACTTTGTAGACAAACTCATCTACATGTGATAATGGCAAGAAGCTGCTGCTACCTGATAAATCAAATTCTAAATGTAAAGATATAAAAAAAGGAAATCTAAAAGAAACTTTAGAGCCCTCAGATGGTAGCTTCTTGACCAATGAGTAGTTTTTCATGTTCAGAGTTCAGATAAGCTTAAAAATGGAAATGGGAAACCTCAGAGTAAACAGTTTATACATTAAGTCATTACAAAAAAGTTTTTAAAATATTTCTATTTTTTATTGGCCCTTAAGAATGTTAAGAATAAAAAACTACTCTAATAAACACATATTATAACTAATAAGCTATGGGATCAAAACAAGATACAGGAACAACTGTCTTAGGATTTTTTCCTGTATAACTCCAAGCATAATCATCTTTTATCAGCTTTCCATTTTTAGGACATTCTTAGGAATAGAATGTCCCTTATCTGAACATTATCAGATCATGTTGGAAATCTATTTTTTTAGACAAATTTAAAATATGAGTTTATATGAATAATTTGGTCCTTTAAAGACAGGGAAGCGCCCTTCATACTCATCCATTCAGAAAGATGTCAAAGAAAACTTTTTCTGATAAACCATGAATAAAATATTTCTCCAACGTATACAGGATAAGTGAGACTTTCAATCAAAAGCATTAAACCTCATGCTGCACACAACTATCTTTATTCCATATGATGGGATTGTAATTAAAATAGGTTTTAGAGTACATTTAGACAAAAATTTAAATTTTTTAAAATGCTGGTTCAACAGCAAATCACCTATTTCCATATGACATCAGGAAATAATGGTACCTCTCTGAAAATTAGCTCAAAGAGCAACAGTAAGAGAGAAAAATAAGTATACAATGGTTTACTAAAACCAACTGCTTTCCATGCTGAAGGTACATCTATATGGTCCTATACTATGAAGAATTTTTAAATGTGCATCAATAGTTTATATTCCAATCCAGTTTTCATAAACCAAGTTATCAAATTTGGTAAGGGCCAAAGCCAATTTATTTTCTCATGTCAACAGCATAAATAATATATATCTTTAAGTTACATTTTTTAAGTTCCATTCTTCAAATCCAGGATGTATGCTGAATGCTGAGGTGGTTGTTAGAGATTACCAGTTACTATATAACATTAGAAATTAATAATAAAACCCAAGTTGACAGAATTTTAGCATTAAAGTTGCTTTAACTATACCATCTTTCTCATGAACAGCGCTTCTCTGTTTAGGAAAAACTCATCTCTGAATTATGCCTACTCACATGAAAAACTGGGAACCATTGGTATGTTTCCCTCGATTTGCCATTGACAAAAGGAACGCTCTGTCATGTTTGAGAATAAAGTTTTCATCTGTTTGAAGAAAACACAAATACGTCAGTCTCCCAATTATAAGACACTTTTAAAGTAATGCTCAAGTAATAAATAGAAAGCAAAGGATGAAATTCCTCTTCTGGTCAGTACAGATACTTGACAATATTTAGGAAAAAATTTTTCAACTAATCAAAAAAGAGCATAAAAATGCCAAAAGATACTAATGAAAGCCTTAAAGAAAAGAACATATATTTAATATTTTATACAAACAGCCTTAGAATAGTCACTTTTTGTAGTAACATACTTGGCTAAGCAGTACATAAGCTATTAACTTGCAGGAAAAACTAATAAGGAAATTTTTAGATAAATCTCTACAGTAAAATTCATTTCTTCCAAAATTTCCAATTAGCCTGCCAAATGTACTATATATGGGTGTTTAATAATCCTTTTATTTGTTTAATTTTCATATGGTAAAATTATTCAACTGAGTTGAAGTTATAAGAGCAAAAAGAATTAGATATTTTAAGTTTTAAGGACATGTCTAAATTAAGTATATGGATTATCAATCAGATCACAAAATTATCTAAGGAATTAACTTTTGTAAAAATAAAAATTGAAATGGCAAAATACAATTTTAAGATATAAAAGTATCTGCCACAAGGAACAACCACATTAAAGTGGCCTACAGCATTAAATTTTAAATTGCTAAATGCAGATAGAAGCAGCTAAAGAGCTGTTTCTTACTCATTTAGAGGAAAAAAATTCACCATAAAGATCACTTAGAGATCATATTAATTCCAGCAGAAACACCCTTATTAACTTAAAATTCCTTTTGACATTCATACAAACAAATCTTTCTTTAGAACAAACAGAAACATAGAAAACTTGAAAACATGATTACCTTGGGAACAGGCTTCTGAAAAAGAGTAGTAATCCATTTTCTCCCAAAGGAAATATAAAAGACTATTATAACACTGAAGCTTTTATAGCATTAAAACCTAGTAAGATTGGATCCCATTATAAATTTCTGCAACTGACTTTTCTAAGGCTTTTTGGGGCAAGTGCAATAGTTAGATTTATGCAAATGCTACTACTGTAGGAATAAAATACCATCATATATTTCTAGTATACGAAAGAAAACATACAAACCTTTGAGAAAGAAGAAAATACCAATTTTTATTCAAAGAAATTGCTTGGCTTAGGGGGAAAAAAAAACAGCTAGATTCTTTCCCCTGATATGGAACGAATAACTCATTGGGAAAGGAAAAAAAAAGATACACATACACTTATGAAATAACATAAAATTATTTTCCAAGTCTTCAAGCAATATAGAAATCCAGCCACAACCTGACCCAGACTGTCCATAAATTTATTAGGAAGGGTGCAAGGGAACAGAATTGGAGTTTGTGTTACTGAGCTTTGTTCTCTTACCTTTTCATTTTGCAAAAGACCACATTCTCTATAAACAAAAGAATATGTTGACAGTTTTAGGCAGGAAGATAGGAGTTTTCATGAATATAGTTGCCTAACCTCCATGCTGAAAGTCATGTTTAACCATAAAGTTAGCCTTAATTAATCTTGTCAATTAAAAGTTATATTACAATATAATTTATCCCCAAATTCATGCAAATAAAGTATTTTCATGCAGCATTAGTTTCATGCAAAAAGTGAACTATAAGTAAACCTCTTTTCATTAAAAGTATATGACCAAACTTGCTTTAATATCAGAACTGAAACAAAAGACCATAAAATATTAGGCCTTACCTTTAAAATATCCACCATAAATTGATTCTCCACCTTTTCCATTACCTGTAAATAATGAGCTATATTAAGCCATACTGAAAATTAAAAATGTACTAATACATATAGATTATTTTGAATGGTTTTAATTTGCTGAAGGAATCCGTGAACTTTATAAGTGGTGCATATAACCATAACTTTAAGAGTCCTCAATTAACTTCATCTTTAAAATATTATAATATCATTTTTAAAAAATGACTCTAGGACCCACTTATTTCAAGCATTAATCACACCAACAAAATTCTAGAATAAATTCAATTGGACAGTACTTTAGCATTCATTTTAAGGGTATTTATCACATAATTGTAATATTACTAAAATAAACTACATAAAAGCAAGTTAAATGTCATAGTATCTTATGTTTTCATACATTTTGGATCCATAGCATCTGTCCATCCCACAACTATGCACCAACCATATATATAACATTTCAATTATTCTGATATGATATTTCAATTAAAAAGTAATAATGAGATCTTTAAAAACTGACAGATGGAATTGAGAACATAACTTTTAGCTCTACCTTCACTGAAATCCCCACCCTGAATCATGAAGTTTTTAACCACACGGTGGAATGTAGAACCTTTATAACATAACTTCTTCCCAGTTGTTTTCCCAAGGCCTTTCTCCCCTGGGGGGAAAACAGAAAAAAATCGAAGTTTAGCTACAAACCCATCCTTCCAAGGAAAAGAACCAACCAATTATTCCACTGCCAAATCTCTCCTGTTTTTAGTTGGTATTTTAAGAGATAAAAAAAATAAATGATGTGACAATTTAAAAACATACGTATACACGCAAATCAAAGTAAACAATACAAAGCAATTGTTAGCTCACACTCTACATGCTACAAGAGAGAAAACTGGGGATGTTTATTTCTCTATAAACGAATGGGATCAAGGAAGTTGATGCAAAGATTGTGTGTGTGTGTGAAGAAGTACGAATTTTACATTTTTAGTTTGCTATTTCTCATTTTAAACTAATATTATCTCCATTTTTCTACTTATTTAGGACATAAATCCAATTATACACAATAAAGAACAATTTTATTATGTTCTACCTCTCCATCTTCTAGCCTTAAATTTGTTTTTTTCTTTTCTTTCTCTGTGTGTATGTTTCTAGGGATTGAATCCAGAGAGCTCATTCTACTACTAAGCTAGACCTCCAACTCTTTTTACTCTTTATTTAAAGCAGGTTTCACTAAGTTTCCAGGGCTGGCCTCAAATTTGCAATCCTTCTGCCTCAGTCTCCTAAGTAGTTGGGATTACAGGTGTATGCCATTACACTTGGCTAGCCCTATATTGCTTCTGAAATCTGAAGCGCTAAATTTGTAAAATACTGAAATTTGTAAAGTTCTACCAAAACAAATCGATTTTAAATGTCTATTATTTTATAAACTACAATGTATAGAAGATTCCATCACATGAAGTAGATTCTCACTTTCTTTTTCATTTTTAAGACCATTTCTTTCTTTTCCCTCTTATGAAATGCTTTCTTAATTTCACATAGGTTGGTATGATTATGTTTTTGGTTGCAAAAGCCATTTCTAAAGACCTTTATTTTTTCAGGAAAATATCTATTCTGTTAAAGGTAATACTATGCTGGGAGGGGGAGGGGGAGGGACAGGGAGAGAAAGAGAGAAAGAAAGAAAAGAAAGAAAGAGAGAGAGAGAGAGAGAGAGAGAGAGAGAAAGGAAGGAAGGAAGGACGGACGACATGCCTTGACTTCTCATCAGAAATTTAAAAATTCACTTACCTGAGCATAGGCAAAGGAAGTTTTTGCATGTTTTTGGACATATGTCTGAGAAGAGCTGAAACATAATGCGACCAACTGAAATAAAACACATGCGGAAGAAAAACCAATAAGCAAATTGATTATATATACCACATTATATATACGAAAAAGAAAATAAATAATTTGAAAGCCCATTTTTTAAATTCTTTTTAATTTCTAAAGAGTTACTGGGGAAGAATTTAACTGAGAGATATCAAGTAAAAAGAGTTCCACTTTTTTTGTTTGTGGTGCTGGAGATCAAATCCATTTACTCTTTTTATTAGTAAGAAGCCAAAATCATTCCAGTCCTAAAACTATAGGATGTTAAGTGTCTTTTACCGGGGCCCTGAATATCATATCCCTTTTCTACCTTACCTGAACTATGAACCATATTTAAGGCTTTTTTGTGGTGGTGGTGCCAGGGACTGAAACCAGGACCACATGCATGCTGGGCAGGCATTCTACTAGTGACCCATATCCCACAGCCACTTTTTTTTTTTTTGGTATCAGAGATTGAACCCAGAGGAGCTTAACCACTGAGCCAAAACCCCAGCCCTTCTTTTATTTCAAGACAGGGTATCACTAAGTTGCTGAGGCTGGTCTTGAACTTATGATCCTCTTGCCTTAGTCTCCCTAGTTGCTGGGATTAGAGGCATGTGCCACTGCAACCAGTAGAATACTCCTTTTGTTTAAATATTTTTAGTTGTAGATGGGCATAATTCCTTTATTTTATTTATTTATTTAGTGGTGCTGAGGATTGAACTCAGTGCCTCGCACATGCTAGGCAAGCACTCTACCACTAAGCTACAACTCCAGCTCCCAGAATATTCTTAATTAACAGTTGCATAACCTATAATTCCAGCAGCTTAGGAGAACTTGAAGTTCAAAGCCAGCCTCAGCAACTTGGCAAGGCCCTGTCTCAAAATAAAAAGTGAATAAAGGGCTAGGGATGTGGCTCAGTGGTTAAATAACCTTGGATTCAATCCCCAGAGCCAGCTTCCTGAACTGTACCACCCACACTTAATATTCATATTCTATTCCCCAAAAAAGCAGAAAGAGAACAGATCATGTTTCCCCAGAAGAACTAATACTTTCTACAATAACTAAGAAATGAGAAGTCTGCAACTTTGATTTAACCGTGCCATAGAGAAATAGGTCACAAATTTGATCTCAGGGAGTCCCTTACATTTGGATCTTAGCCCAAAGGCTGAGAAGTAATAAATACTCCTTTAAACTCTTCAAAGCAATTGAGACTGTATATGTAGACTATGTCCGATGCTATTTATCATATTATAAATCCAAACTCAAGACAATTTTAGAACACAATACACAAGCACACATTCCATTCACTGTGAGAGCAGTGATGCCACAAGTTACAAGTGGTGTGATTGCTAGAAAATGGGAGAGAATGAGAGCTAATACTATCTTAACATAAAAAGTTTTACTTTAAAAAACTTACTTGAAAGGGTCTTAATAAAATTGGAAAAGGAGTTTTAATTTATAATTAGTCTTCGGAGTCCCTTTCCCCCTTATTTAACAAAATCTTTTTCAGTATGAATATTTTTATTTATTCAGATTTAATAGACTAAGTCAGAATGAACTGTGGGTCAAATATAAGTCATATTTGGTACAGACACGACATCACTTGATTTACTCTATGCATCATTATGGTTTTAATTTACTCCTGACCATCTCATTCAGTTACTTTAAGGACAAAACAAACATACTGGATTACAAATATCTCTAATGCATAAGTGGGATCATAAATGACATCATATGACAAGATTTTCCTCTGTCAACATTCTGAGCCTATAGTTTTAATGAAGCCAAAGTCCGAAGCAATTTCAAAAATTTGAAGCTGATCTTGAAGAAAATAATGGAGGAAAAGGGGAAGATTTTTAAGTTAGGAATAATGTGTATAAAGTCATGTCAGAATCTTGAAAAATCTATGTATCTATATTAAATATCACTTTTATGTATATTTTATACCAGTATAACAAAAGTATTTTTTTTAGTTGTTAATGAACCTTTATTTTATTTATATGTGGTGCTGAGAATTGAACCCAGTGCCTCACCCATGCTAGGCAAGTGCTCTACCACTAAGCCACAACCCCAGCCCAACAAAAGTATTTTCATCAATCCTTATAATCTCTGGCAAAATTTCATCAAACACGTTCTTTGTGCAAACATGTCGGGAGGAGCACAAGAAGCAGCACCCAGATGCTGCAGTCAACTTCTCAGAGTTTTCTAAATGCTCAGAGAGGTGGAAGACCACATCTGCTAAGACGAAACAAAAACATGAAGACATGGTAAAGGCAGACAAGGCCCATTATGAAAGAGAAATGAAAACCTTTTTCCCTCCTATAGGGGAAACAAAAAAGTTCAAGGATCCTAATGCATCCAAGAGATCCCATCAGCTTTCTTGTTCTAAGTATCACCTAAAAATCAAAGGAGAACATCCTGGCCTGTCTATCCATTGATGTCGCAAAGAAATTGGAAGAGGTGTGGCATAACATTGTTGCAGATGACAAGCAGCCCTATGAAAAGAGGGCTGCTAAATTGAGGGGAAAATACGAAAAGGATATTTCTGCCTACCAAGCTAAAGGAAAACCTGACAGGGCAAAAAAGGGAGTGTTTCAGGTTGAAAAAAGCAAGAGAAGGGGCTGGGGATGTGGCTCAAGCGGTAGCGCACTCGCCTGGCATGCGTGCAGCCCGGGTTCGATCCTCAGCACCACATACAAACAAAGATGTTGTGTCCGCCGAAAACTAAAAAATAAATAATAAAAAAATTCTCTCTTAAAAAAAAAAAAAAAAAAAAAAAAAAAACAAGAGAAAGAAGGAAGAACAGTAGACAAAGAAGATAAAGAGCACAAGGAGTAAGTTGGTTCTAGTGCAGGTTTTTTTTTCTTGCATACAGAGTATTTAACCCCCCTGTATATAAGTCACTCCTTTTTTTTTTTAAATTTTAGTTGTACACAATACATTTATTTTGTTTATTTATTTTTATGTGGTGTTGAGGTTTGAACCCGGGGCCACGCACATGCTAGGCAAGTGCTCTACCGCTGAGCCACAACCCCAGCCTCTAAGTCACTCTTTTTAAAGAAAAAAATTAAAAGTGTAGGGCTGTATAATGTTTGTGTTAAAACTATACAGGGTCCTTTTTTGTATACATACTGCCAAACGTGTCTTTAGATAGTCCTGTCCTGGTGGTATTTTTTCTTTTGGTTCTGGGGATTGAACTCAGGGATGCTTTACCAATGAGGTACATCCCCAGATCTTTTTATTTTTTATTTTGAAACTGGGTCTTGCTAAAATGCTGAGGCTGGTCTTGAACTTGTGATCCTCCTGCAGCAGCCTCCCCAGTCATTGGGATTATAGGCACATGCCACCCTACCCAGCTTCCTGGTGGTATTTTCAATAGACACCAACTTTGTCTGGCACAGTATGCGCGTTAAAAACTAGCACAGAAATTTAAAGCACGTTCTTGTTGGTTCATGGAACAAATTATGGGAAGCTTTTTCATCTTCAGGTATCTTTGATACAGCTTATAGTGTTGTTTTTATTAAATGAATACCATTCTGTAATTGAAAAAAAAGTTGTCACAGTTTTGTTGACATTCTGAATGTTTTGAAGTAAACACCATTTTTAAATTCAAAAACAAACAAACAACAATGACAAACTACCAAAATGCAGATCCTAGAAACAAGACAGGAAAAACCAAGATCCAGGTTTGTCAATCCTGATTCAACCACTAGGTGTCAGGAATAAAATCAGCAAGTACAAAGACCAAGTAAAACTGAACATCACCTTGCAATATTTTTTTCTAGTCAAGCAACTCTAGAATAACAAGGATTGTTTAGAAAACATCATAGTAGTCACATCACATGGCTTAGTGATAGAGCTAAGGCTCATATGCAGCTTTACTAGTTGAGTCTATACTGTTCTTACTAGACATTAATAGACATTGTTTGCTTTTCTACAATCTGAGATGTATCTCTCATTTTTATTAGAGTAAAAGTATGTAATAAATAAATATTTTGAATGACTGAAGATATACAAGACTATTTCAAATTATTAAATAAATTGGATATCCAAAGAAAACATTACATTGTAGGACATGACATATTATATAAGGCAAGAAAAGCACACTGCCCAACTAACTACAAACAAGGATTGAGGATAAGAGCAAAGGTAGGAAAAGATCACACTGGCTAGGCAAAGAGCAAAAAAATAGGAAGAAATTAAGAAACAGGAGCAACATTTCAATAAAATCAGGCATGGGGCTGGGGATGTGGCTCAAGCGGTAGCGCGCTCGCCTGGCATGCGTGCGGCCCGGGTTCGATCCTCAGCACCACATACAAACAAAGACGTTGTGTCATACAAAGATGTTGTGTCTGCCGCTAACTAAAAAAATAAAATAAATATTTTAAAAAAAAAATCAGGCCAGTTGATCAAATAATTCTGTGTTATCTCAAAAAGTCCAACAGTATACAAGACACAAATTCCAAGGAGTTCACATTTTAGCTAAGAATGACAAATAGAAATACAGTTGCTACACAACATGGCAAGCCATCAGTGGGATGAACAAAGTTTCCTTCTGCATTCATAGATTCAACCAACCATGGATGGAAAATACACTTTTTTTAAAAAAATTTTTTTGGGTATTGAGTTAGTGCTCAACACTTGAATAACACTCAAAACAAAATTATTCAAGGGCAGAGATTTATAAAATAAAACTTTCACAAATGAAGGAATACTTAAATATACAGATCAAAAAGATCACTGACTACCAGGAAAATTATTACAAGTGGAGCAACACCAAACAAGGCTTAACAAAGCTATTTAGTTTCAGAGATATAAAGGAAAGAATCTTTTTAACACCCAAGCAGTAGAATCACATTGCTTGCAAAGAAAAAACATGTAAGGCCAGTTTCAAACACTTTATAGAAGCTGGAGACAACAGAGCACTATCTGCCATCTTCAATGGAAGAATATGCTATGAACCAATAAGTTTATAACTAGCAAAGGAAATACGATAATCAGATTTTATCTCAAAGAATATATTTGAATATGTAACTTTGAGATGAGTCAAAGAACTAATGAATAAGAAAGAACTAGTAGGACAGGAGTACCATTGGGAACTGAGTCTACTGTAATACCAAATTAAACCTAAATAACTGAAAATTATTCAAAAAATATAGGGCTGGGGTTGTGGCTCAGTGTGAGAGCACTCACCTAGCATGTGTGAGGTACTGGGTTCGATCCTCTGCACCACACAAAAAATAAAGGTATTGTATCCATCTACAACTAAAAAAAAAAAAATTAAAAAAAAAAATCAAACAGTTCAGCTGGGCGCAGTGGCACATACCTAAAATCCCAGAGGATTGGGAGGCTGAGGCAGGAGGATCCCAAGTTCAAAGTCAGTCTCATCAACTTAGCGAAGCAACTTAGTGAAATCCCATCTCAATTTTTTTTTTTTAAAAAAAGAGGCCAAGGATATGACCCAGTGGGTTTAATCCCTGGTGCCATAAATAAATAAATAATAAAAATCAAACAATCCAAAACGATATAGAATGAGAAGTCTTGTTGCCATTCCCATAAACAGGTATTTGCTTTCACTAATCTCATGTGTGTTTCCTCCAGTTTATTTTCATACACAAGAAAGTATTATTTATTTTTGTATTTCTTCCTTTTAAAAAAAAGCTTGTAGTGCATATGTAATAAATTTTATTTAATAATAAATTTAATTTAAATAAATTTATTTACTTAATAATAAATCATGAAAAACTTATTTTATCTGCAATGTAAAAAATAAGTTAAATTAGAAAGGAGGCAATAAGGACTCACAGTGTCAAAAAACAAGAGGGGGTTGAGTCTTTGCTGAATATGACAGAGTAAGTAAAGATTACACTTACTTAGACAAGTAACTACTTTTAGAACTAAAAATGTATTACACATTTTTCCAGCTTCTATGACTGAAGGGGAACCAACCTATAGTAAAATATATAAAATGAAGGAAATAAGAAAACAAACAAGAAATAAGTTAAGAGAAGACCAAAATAGCTCTGTAATTATTCAGCCAACTAAACTTTTTTCATGACTTGTCAATCAATACTGACTTTTAAAAGTATTTTTAGATGGTATAAACAAAAACTCAGAAATTATTGGCTCACATAATTAGATAACAAGGATATTTGTGCAGATTAGAGAATTAAAGATCCAGGATGTAAGGGATTAAGAGCAGATGTTAGAGCTGCCAGGTTTCAGGAGATAGTAAATATCATTGCTTTGTCCCAGTCAGTGCAAGAAGCCCAGAATATTTTCATTGGCAAATAAGACTAAAGATAAATTTAATAACTCAAGAAGATAAAGAGAAATAACAAAATTTGGGGAAAGAATTATACGAAAGCACAGATTATAACTCCATGCTAACACAGACTATAAAAGAAACCCAAGAAAGAAATTAAAATGGTTATTCAAAGGAGTGCTGTTAAATAACTTCAGATAATCATTGAACTATTTTTAATCTCCAAGTAACACTAAAGTGTAACTGCTTCAGAGCAGAGAAAAAGATGAAAAGCTTAACAAATATTATTAAACAAAATAAGAACTAAAACCAAAGACAATATATAAAACAAATTAAGACTTGGGTGGCTAAGGCAAGAGGATCACAAGTTTAGTGCCAGCCTCAACAACTTAGTGAGGCCCTATGTAGCAAGACCGTCTCAAAATTAAAAAATAAATAAATAAAAAGGGCCGGGGATGAAGCTCAGTGGTAACAGTCCCTGGGATCAATCCCCAGTACCAAAATAAAATAAAACCCCTAAATATTAATCTCATTTAAAAAGATATACCATTTATATTAAGAAATCTATTAATATAATTGAAATGAAGGAAAAACTTTATAAAATCTTATGATATAAATCAAAACAGAATTTAATGAAATTCAACAGTCATTCCTGGGCATAACACACATTCTCAGATACTCTTCAAATCATCAGCCAGTATCATATTTATTGGTAAAACACTAGTTTAGCATTAATTCTATTAAAGTTAAGAACAAGTGCTTGTTAGCATACTATTATTTAATGTTCTAGAAATTCTAGCCAACATAAATAGAAAAAAGAACAATGTGACTGATATACAAATTAGAAAGCATTTGTGTCACTATTTTAAGAACATTAAATGTATACCTGGAAAACTCAAAAGAACCAATTGAAATAGTAACAGAGATAATGAAGTTGTTATTTATCCTAAGACCAACAAGAACTAATCAAAAAACTAACAGAATAAAAAAAATCACATCCTCTATAACCACAAAAAAACATTCTAGCTAATTACATAAAAGTACAGGACAAAATTACAACAACTGAGAGGCTTTAAAGGCAACTTGAATAAAAAAGAGAAATACCTTCTTCTTGGATAAGACTCAAAACTGCAAGTATGGCAAAACCCCCCTAAAGTAACCCATTTTAATTTAATCACAACCTACAAAAATACTAATGAAATTTCTGGAGGAACTTAACAAAATTATTCTGAAGGTTTTTTGGGAAAAAAATAAACATGCTATTTCCTTCTTGTTGAACTTTTTTAAAAAATATTTTTTAATTGTTGATGGACCTTTATTTTATTTATTTGTATGTGGTGCTGAGAATCGAACCCAGTGCCTCATGCATACTAGGCAAGCGGGCCACCACTGAGCCACAACCCAGCCCAGCCCCCTTCTTTTAGAACTTTTTATTTTGAAAATTTTAAATCTACAAAAATGTTTCACCATATTTACTTTATTTCTCCCTTTCTACACATAACTTTTTTTTTTTTCCTGAAATAAACCAAAGGTTAAAGACACAACATTCATCCTTAATTACTTTAGCATATAGTCCTAAAAATATAGGTATTCTCTTGGGCTGGGGTTGTGGCTCAGCGGTAGAGTGCTTGCCTAGCATGCATGGGGTACTAGGTTCGATTCTCAGCATCACATAAAAATGAAATAAAGATATTGTGTGAAAGAAAGAAAGAAATGTAGAAAGGTATTCTCCTACTTAACCTCAATGCTATAATCACATCCAAGAAATGTTAATCACAATATAGTCTAACACATGTTGTAGCATTATTAGGAATAAAGTATTGGGGTTTTCCCTGGTTCCTGGCCAAGTGCTCCTAAAACCCTCATAATTTGGTCTTTCTCTCCAGTTTCTGATAAAGAGCTTCAAAATCCCTTGGAATTTTCTGGGTGATAGGAACATCTTTTGGTCTATAGAGACAATTCTTGGCACAGCTTCAGGAGCATTAGGAGGGTGACTGGTTACCATAAAGATTATGCCACAGACCCAGAACTTTTAGCCCCACTCCTAACCATCAAGAAAGGACAGGGGTTCAAGATTAAGTAATAACTTATTGATCTATTTGATGAAACCTCCATTAAAACACCTAAATAAGAGTTTGCAGAGTTTCCAGTTTGGTGAGTTCAGTGAGGTCTTCAAAGAGAAGGCATAAAAGGTCCACACACTCCCTACCCCCATACTTTGCTGTATGTATCTCTCCTATTTGGAAATTGCTTCTGAGTTGTACAAGTAACAACCTATTTGGTTGTTGGAGTAGGCTGAGTTGTGACCTGCTGTAGCAGATTATCAAACCCAAGCAGAGGGTTGTTAAGATTCCTTGATTTACAGCTAGTTGGCCATAAGCTATGTGCTGCCCAGAACTTGGCACTAGCATCTGAAGTCTTATGGGAATGAGTCTTTCAACTCTAGGTAGAGAACGTCAGAATTAAATTGAACTGTTGGTGTTAGAGGACTAGAGAATTCATTGCTATAGGAAAAAACTCACTGTAGTCCACATTCAAATTTACCCAACTCCCTCCACAATGGCCTTTATATCTTTTTTCTTTACTTTTTGTTTTAACCTTCTCATTTTTTTTAAATGGTTGAATGAATTTTATTGTTTGGCTAAACTGAATTTTCAACCAACCCTCACTTGATTAGCACTTGAGTTCCTTCTAGGTTTTTTAACTTTTTATTTATTTATACTTTTTTTGTGGGAGGATGCTACAGATCAAACCAAGGCCTTTATGTATGCAGGCAAGCAAAGCACTCTACCACCAATCCCCCCCACCCCCTTCAATGACAAATATACAACTACTTTTAAAATCCAGCACTCTGATCAACCATTACATTTTAATTTAATTTACATGCTTTGGACTCTTAATCTAAAATAGTCCCCCATCTCCATCTATTTTTTTGCACCCCATCAGGAAAGCCCATATCAGTCTGACCCATTATGTAATGTTAAAATATTAGCCAAATCCTAGTTGTAAGGGTATTCACACCATTTTTAAACTACTCTGTGGGATAATACTTTCAACCTATGTGCATGTTATATTCCAAACAACTATTCACCAAATGGTGTTACATTCCAAAAAAGCTTTTCACTGATGATCCTTTTCTGAACTAAAGATTACACTTGGGGTTGCAAAATAATGATTCTTCTGATTCCACCATTTCTTCTATATTTATCCATCTTGAAATCTTCTATTAAGAACACCACCTCATAGTTGGGCAGGTGGCCCACACCTGTAATCCCAGCGGCCCAGGAGGCTGAGGCAGAAGGGCTGTGATTTCAAAAAGGCAACCTTAGCAACTTAGCAAGGCACTATGTAATTCAATGAGACCCTGTCTCTAAATAAAATATAAAAAAGAAAAAGGGCTGGGGATGTGGTCAAGAGCCCCTGGGTTTAATCCCTGGTACCAAAAAACAACAACAACCAACAACAACAAAAAATTCACCACCTATCTACTTCATGTCAAGATTAACCAAGAAGCAAAGAGTCTGGGTCCATCGACAACCCTGATATGCTGAGTGAGTGCTATGTCAGAGAAAAGTTAACACTTGCATCTTGTTTAAGTCACTGATATTTCGTCTTCATGTTAGCAACCAACCCTATCCTCCAGCTACCTTCCTATGCTACAAAGCTAATAAAAGTGGTTATATGATACCTAATTTATGTTTGATTATAAACACTGCGTAATTATGAATCAGGCCTCAATTGTGCAAGTATACATAGTTAAGGTGGAAAAACGGAACTTAAGATTTTATTCTGTAGCAATTAGTCTCTTGAACGTCAAGATATTATCTTAAAATATCTATATGTAACAAGGGATCTTGTTGTAACAAGATCTATATGTAACAAGGCTTACACAGGAGGCATTCACAATTAGGGGTTTTGAATGCAAGTTTTGACATAATTTTGAAAGTATTCCTCAGATCTAGACAACTTTGTCAGTAATAAGTCTTTCCCCCTCTAGCCTGATCTCTTTCTGCATATTTAAAGAAATCTTTTTAGTTTCAATCTGCTTTTATTCCCAGTAGATTAAGTATTTGCTAAACACCTGACTATCTGTGTAAGTACTGTGGTCTACCAAGAATTCAGGCTGAACTGTACACTCTGGAATGCCTTAAGACTCTCCAGAACAAGACAAACCTTGGTTTTCATTCTCCTCAAACTCTTACAAAATGATGTACAATTCCTATAAGGAACCATATTAGAAAGTTTGCATCACTAAAGCCATAATTCCCTTTGCAACAACCCTGACAGATGAACACCAATCTTTGTCAAAAAATAAAAGCACAGGGAGTCAAATAAAGAAAAGCAGGCATTTTATATTAAAGGTAGAAATGGAGAGAAATCTTTGACTATACATTTCACTTGGAGTCTTGAAAAAGAAAGGGGAAAGAAAAAGGAAGGTATTAAGAAGTAAACTTTCCCCTTTCAAAATTCCAGTAAAAACCTAATGTGTTTGCCTACAACACCCATCTCAACAAGTCTGGTGTCATTACTGGAATTCTCCAAGCCAGATTCTTTAAAAAAATAAAAAAATTTAAAACTCTTACAGAAACCTAAAACAAGCCTCTGCTTAACGTGAAGAAACAGCTTAATTAACAAGGGTCTAACTGCATAGAAAAGCCCTTCACTGACTTAGTGAATATGCAATAATTGAAGCAACTTTTGGAAAAAAGTCAAAAAACTTTAAAAAAAAAAATCAGATATTGTGCTTAGGTACTTCACACAAACAGTATCTCTGCAAGAATATGAAATCAGAATTTTAAGAAATGCTGCATTATCAAAAATCATATATACAATTGAGTATATCCATGGGAAAATGGAAGTTGGGGAAGACAAGGGAATTTCAAGTTACAGTAAGAATTATTTCTTATTAGGAATATCAGTAATAAAGGAATGTTTCAGGTGTATGTTATAAAATCTGAACACTACTAGGAAAGTCCTACAATTGACTGCATCTCACTTGTGTGTGCCTCCTTTCCCCTCATGGTCATTAGCAAGCATAGTGGCCTTCAAATTACTGTATGGGTAAGAATGAAGTGCTGTCCAACTGCCCTTCTCTTCTCATGCCATTAGTATCCCATATGGATATCTGATTATGTTATAACATATAATAATTTGCTTAATTAAAATTGTGCTCATTAGTTAATAAATCCCATTTAAAAGAAAAAAACCTCAATCTATAAGACAGGTGGCTATTATTTAATAACTCTTCTCAACAACTTAATTATATAGGCACTATTATTACATAGAAATTCTATTTAACTCATGAGCATATAGAACAGTGGGAGGTCATTTAAATATAATAATACAAGTCATCACATCCACTATTCATAAACTTATAACACAAGGTAAGTTTGGGCAGGGAAATGCATTTCTCTTGTTCCTTTGGTACAAATCAGATCCTATAAGCCTCCTACAAAATCTTAACTATTTTGAATGTGAGTCTAAAGGTTAAAGGGTAATTGTAAACTGCCCTACTGCTATCTTTAGAATCAATGAAGACAAAAGTATATAGTACTTCCATTTTACAAGGAGGTTAACTGGCTCAACCAAGTCAAACACAAGTGGTACTAAAACATTCCTGACTACTACATTACCTTTTAAAACCAATTTCTTGGAATCATTTCCAAATACTTTACAATGTTTACTAAGGGCACATTTTGAGTCTGTGAATCTTAGTAAAGTAAAAACTATATTCAACTGTCTTCCCATTTTCATCTATTTTGATAAACTTTGAGGAAATTATGATATTACTCTCAGACCTATATAAAGAAAAGAAATTCCAAAGTCAAAGTTCTTTAAAGAAATGACCCTTTCATTATGGTAGATGCCTGTAATCCCAGTGACTTGGCAGGCTGAGGCATCACAAGTTTGAGGGTGGCTTCAGCAACTTAGCAAGACCCTGTTTCTAAATAAAAAACAAGCTGGGGATGTAGCTGGGTGGTAGAGCACCCTTGGGTTCAGTCCCTAGTAGCAAAAAGAAAAGAAATTAAAACACTTCTTTATAATTCGTTAGTCAAAGACTAAGTATCAAAGAACATATCAAAACTTGTGGGTTGCATCTAAATTTTCTTCTATAATTGTATAATTAAATGTTTATATTAGAATGCAAAGTATCAAGTCAATGATCTAAGTTTTCACTTAAACTAGAAAAAAAAAACAAAATAAAGTAAGCATTAGAAAGGAAATGATAAAAAACAGAATTTGATGAAATTGAAATACACAAAAAATTTTAAAATCAAAATCTGAATATAAAAATGGTAAGTTCTAGGCAAATTAACAAGGATAAAAGACAAAACATGTACAAATTATCAATATTAAGAATGAAAAAGGAAATATCAGTACAGCTGTGGAGAACCACTCTATGGACACTATGGACATAAATTCAACAACTTAGATAAAATGCACCAATTTCTTAAAAGCCACAAACTACTAAAACTCACTCAAGAAGAAATATTTATTTATTTATATGTGGTGCCTCACATATGCCAGGCAAGAGCTCTACCACTGAGCCACAACTCCAGCCCCAGAGTTCTGCTATTTTTAATTCTTAAAAAAGAGCAGTTACCTGGAGCATGGATTCACTATAAACAAGGATTAAGATCCCCCCTTCCAAAAAAAAAGATCCTGCAAGGCTCAAAATATTTGAAAAGAAAAAGAGAAGTAGGGCTGGGGGTGTAGGTAAGTGGTAGAGCTCTTGCCTAGTATGCATAGGATGGCCCTGGGTTCCATCCCTAGCAAGGGGAGGGGATAACAAAATTTCTGAGCTTATTCCTTTGCTCCAAACTTTTAATCTTCCCATCTCACAGTGTTAAAGTCCTACAGGTCTTTTCCTACTAACTCTTCCCTATACTCCAGTCACACTGAGCTCCTTGCTATTCCTTTAAAAGGCCAAGTACACTCCTCCTCAGGGCCTGTTAACTGTTTCCCTCTACCAGGAATGCTCTTCTTAAAGATATCCAGATGGTTCACTTCCTCATCTGTTTAAATGTTATCTTCCCAAAATGGCCTTATCTCACATCTCAGTACCCTTTTACTAGTCACTGTATCTTCTCCCTAGTTCATTGTCTCTGACCTCAACAGAAAACAAACTACAAAAGAAAATGCCTTTGTTTTATTCACTGCTATCTCTCAATAGTCTAGAACAGGAACAGGGTCTCATAAGAATGTGCAGAACAAGATGTTGCACAACGATGGCATACATGCCTCCAATCAAAACCTGGCAGATACCAAAAAGAGCTAAGAAAACGGTTTAGAACCCTGCACGCTCTGCTACTTAGAATGAAACTGACTACCTTTTAAACGAAAATACTTTAAAAAAGAAAAACCTAATGAATGAGTGTATTCCTAAAGACAAAAAATATTAATGCTAAGCGCCTCCATGCTGCAATTTCGCTGGCTTATCACACAAAACGATCCCTGAGCCATCTTTCCAGAAACTAAGAAACTCTAGGTATAAAGATTCTTAAAGGGAAATAGAAGGGGAGTTAACGAATTAATGATATATAGTGGCTAGGTAATACAGAATAAAAAGAGTCCAAACTTCGGAGTACAGAGCAAACTACCCCAAATCGGAATCTGCAAGGCTTGCCCCCTGGAGTCACTTGGAAGCAGAAATTTTCTATTTTGGGCGGCAGGCTGGGTATGAGGACTAGATCCGGAGGAGCAGGGGGCGTGGGGTTTAGGAGAAAGAGGCCCGAACTCCGAGCTGGAGGCTGGTGTTGAGCGGGGCTAGACTCCTCTCCTTTCATTTTCTTGCAAGAGAAAAGGGAAAGTTGATTGCGTCTCCCCGCTCCCCAAAAGGCCTGGGCGAGGGCTGGTGAGGCTGACCCTCCCCTTGCGCTAGCCAGCAAGGCCACGGCGGCCGGCTCACCCGGCTCACGGTTGATCTCGATGTCGAAGTGGCACTGCGGCCGGTCCTGAGCCCCCATCACGACGGCGGCGGCGAGAGCTGGAGAGAGGGGAGGAGAGCAGTCAGGGCGGGCGCCGGGGCGGGGCGGAGCCGCGCCACGGTCGCCTCGCGCGGGCCGGTCGCGACAGCGCGGGAGGCCAGATCGGCCCTCCAGCCCCAGCCTCCCAGTTCCCAGGAGCGCGCACTTAGGCTCGTCACCTGGCTGGCTCCAGGCTGAACCACTCCGCGTCAGCAAAGGAGAAAATACTGCCGCCGCCACCAGACCCCAACGCCACTAACGAAACGCCGCCTCCTACCCCGGGCCGGCCTCCCAGTGCCACGCCAAACCCCGCGAGAAACGGAAAAAATACCGCGAGAAGTGGGTGGATAACCGTACTGGGCAGCCGGAGGCGGTTCCGTACTGGGCGTGGCGGGAGCGCTTCGGAAGGCTCTAGTGGGCTCTCCAGTATCTGCGTGGATCCTTTCTGCCCCACCCTTTGGAACCAGTCGGGCAATCTGGGAGGCTTGGACGCGCCTGCGCCCTTTACTGCTTCTTACTCTGGGGAGCGGCTGCGCTTTCCCTAACATCGCGAGACTTCCTGGTGGTAGAGTTCTGTGATTGTGCGGAGAAAATCGATGAAGTTTAATGAAGCAGGTGGCATTGTGGCCTGTTTTCTTTTTTCGCGAGTAGTGGTTATGACTATATGGTACTGTTAGGTCGACCGGCCCACTTTAAAGGCCTTTCAACTGAGGAGTGCGTCCGTTTCTGCCCTGTCGGGGGTAGTTTCTGGCCGTACGCTCACTGAGAATTCTGCAGCTTTTGTGAATGGTCAATTCCAGTCTTTTGCCCATTTTTTTAAAATCTCTCTCTTCGTCTTCCTATTGAGTATAAGAATTCTGAACACAAATGTTTTATCAGGTGGATATATGTATGTTCCAGATACAAATCTTGTTAGACATATGATTGCTAATACTTTCTCCCAGTGTGGGTCTTGATCTTTCATTATTTTGACTTTAAGCTTTTAGTTTAGTTGCTTTTCTTTTGTTGTTTGTGCTCTTTCTGTGCTCAGAATTCTGACTGTCCCAAGTTTACGAAGATTATTTTCTCCTGTTTTCATGTGGAAATTTCAGTTTTACTTTTTATTTAAGCCTGCTGCCTCCCCACCCCACCCCTACCCGACCCCGGTACTGAGATTTAAACCCAGGGACGCTTTATTCCCACCCCTTTTCATTTTTTAATTTTAAAACAGGGTCTCACTAAGTTGCCAAGGCTAGTCTGGAACTTGGCGATCCTCCTCCTGCCTCATCCTCCCCAGTGGTTGGAATTACAGGCATGTGCCGCTGTGCCCGGCTGGAATTTTTTGTTTGGGTACTGAGGATCAATCCCAGTACCACACGCATGCTGTGCAAGCACTCTTCCACTGAGTCCCATACCCATTCCTCAGAATTAATCTTTGTTTATGGTGTCAGGTAGGAGTTGGAGTTCACATTTTCCTGGAGGGATATACATTTATTGAAAGGGCTATATTTTTTAATCCCTACCACTTGGGAGGTTGAGGCAGGAGGATTGCAAGTTTGAAGCCATCTTAGAAATTTAGTGAGATCCTGTCTCAAAAAAAGGCTGGAATGTAACTTAATGGCAAAGCGTCCCTGGGTTCAATCCCCAGTACCAAAAGAAAAGAAAAAGCTTTCTTTTATTTATACATTGAATTTTATTTATACATTGAACACCTTGACTTGTGGTGTATCTATTTCTTGACTCTTCCATAGATTCATGTGTCTATATCAGTGTCACGTTATTTTTGTAAAATTGCTTTTTAAAATTGTAAAGTATGCATTACAGAAATTTTAGCATTTTAACCATTTTTAAGTGTATAATTCAGTGGTGTTAAGTACATTCACGTGTGCAACCATTACTACCACCACGTTGCAGAACTGAAGCTCTGTACCATTAAACACCTCCCCCTCCCCAGCTCCTTGCAAACACCCTTCTATTTTCTGTCTGTATAAATTTGACTACTGTAATTACCTCAAATGAGTAGAATCATACAGCACTTTTCTTTTGTGACTGGCTGATTTCATTTAGCAAAACGTCTTCAAATTTCGTATATGTTGCTACATGTAAAAATTCCAGTTTTTGAAGTTATTGTGTTTATATACCAAATTTGTTTATCGACATTGAAGGATACTTGGGTTACTTCTATTTTTTGGGGGTGTTGTGATTAGTGCTACTATGAATGTGAGTGTACAAATACCTCTTCCAGCCCCTGCTTTCAAATATTTTGGGTATATGCCAGAATTGGGATAGCTGGATCATATGCTCATTCTATTTAAAAAAAAATTTTTTTGGTACCAGGTATTGAACACAGGAGCACTTAACTACTGAGCCACATTTTTATATATTTAATTTAGAGTCAGGATCTCTTTAATTTGGACCTTAAATGTCCCTCAAAGGTCATGTGTTGAAGGTTTGATTGCTCGTCTGTGGTGCTATTGCAAAGTGGGACTTAATGGAAGGGAGTTAGGTCTTTTGGAGCATATCCTTGAAGGGGATATTGGAACTGGACCTTTTCTCTCTCTCCTTCCCCTGCCCCTTTATTTAAGCTAGGGTCTTGCTAAATTGCTGAAAGTCTTGCCAAATTTCAGAGCCTGACCTTGAACTTGAGATCCTCCTGCCCCAGCCTCCTGAGTTACTGGGATTACAGACAGCTTCCTGGAATTCATTCTTTTCTCAACATTTATAAAGTCTCCTTCCTACTATTGATACTATTGATTATTTGACCTGGGACAAATGACTTTGATCTCTTTGGAGTTCAGTTTCTTTACCTGTAAAATAAGTGAAATCACATCTAAGGTTCTGCCATACTCAGATTTTTTTAATTATGCCCTGTGAGAAGAAATAACATTTTAGATGATTTGAAGATAAAATATGTTATTTGGTGTGATGTTAAGTTGAAGAAATTCCTGGAACAAGACAGGCCTGGACTGGAATCCACAAAAGGACCAACTCCTCCTCCCTCATCCCTAAAGTGGTAGAAATTGGTATCTAAGGAATTTACAAACTTAGGCTTAATTTGCCCACAATTACCATGAAGGAAAACTCTTGGTAGTGAGAATTTTCAGGTACTGATTCTGGGTATCTAGCACTTGAGAGAGAAATCACATCAATAGTTGGAATTATGAATTCATTATTCATAATTAATTGTGAATTCATAATTCAGGCAAATTAATCAAGAATGCTATTGGTGAAATAGATGAAATAAATAATTTTCTAAAGATGGAAATGACTAAAACTGACTCAGAAGAAAGAAAAGTTCTGAATAAATCAATAATCATTGCAGAAATTGATCTAATAATCTCAAATTTTTCTCCAAACAAATGTGGGAGACATTTTGAGACAATCAAATGGGAAATTTAATTGTCTTCTAGAAATAAGACCAATATATTTAACGTGTTAAATGTCATAATTGAAAGGAAAGTGACCACAACACTCGGAGCAACCAAAAGATCTTTATTGCAGCAGTGCAACAAAGAGAAAGGAAAGAAGGAAAGAGAGAGAGAAAAGAGAAGAGATGAACAGGGAGAGAGCAAGAGCAAGAGAGAGACAGAGAGCGCGCGTAAGAAAGATAAAGAGCAAGAGAGAGAGAGCAAGAGAGAGAGCAAGAGAGAGGGGGGCCTGGCAGGAGGGAGTTTTTATAGCCCAAATCTAATGGGGCCTCTGGGTCTGCAAGCTGCCTTGTTGGCCCAAGGGGGGGGGGGGTGGGTTAAGTGTTCAGTCTTAAGCAGGGTTGAATGTTCAGACTTGAGGCAAACAGGTGATAAAGGACCAGATAGAGGGGGGGTTGAGTGCGTGGGCTATCTTGCAGCCAACATCTGTTCAGCCTGCCCTGCAGACAACACAGTTCAGCCTGCTCTGCACCCAAGAATAATGAAATTTGGATGTATAAGAAAATATCCTTTTTTTTTTTTAGAGATGCTTAATGAAGTACGTAGGGATGAAAACCCGATATCTGGTATTTGCTTTAAAATTCTTCATAAAAGAAAAATAAAATAGCCAGGCATGATGGTGCAAGCCTAAAATCCTAGTGACCTGGGAGTCTGAGGCAGGAGAATTGCAAGTTTGAAGCCAGCCTCAGCAAATTATCAAGGCTCTAAGCAACTTAGCAAGACCTTGTCTTAAGATGAAAAACAAGAAGAGCTGGGAATGTAGTTCAGTGGTTAGGCACTCCTGGATTCAATGCCAGCCCCAAAAAATAGAAAATAAAAATAAAATAAATTTTAAAATAGACATCGAGTGAAATAAATGTGTCAAAAATCTTAATTGTTGCCTCTAGGTGATTAAAAAAAAGGGGGGGGGGTTATTTAGCTATGTTCTCTATTTTTATATTGTTGAGAGCCACAGCCAAGTTGGAATGGCGCCTGGTATATTACCAGAAGGAGTGGTTGAGAGGTGATGCCAGCGAGCCATTAGGATGATGATAATTAGGTTAAGCTGTGTATAATTGCTATGACTGGATGATGCTGGATTGAAACAGGCTGTGTATTCAGTTGTATATGGACCCCTGCTGTCTGGCAATAGGACGGCTCCTGCTGCCTTGGGTGCCATTTGAGTTCTCGTGGAGCCCGGTGGAGGGCGAAGGAAGTTCCAGGGGAGGGAGTTCCGGTTGGAATGGTGTTCCTGGAAAGGCCGCGTGGGTGACTTTCCCGGGAGTTCCGGCAATAAAGGAGTTCCTGTTTGAATCTACAAGTGCCTTGTGGCGGCTCAGTTATTTTGTGCCCAGCCAGACTGCGGCATTATATATCTTTGAAATTATTCATGATAAAACCAGTAAGAACAAATATAGCCTCCTCTACAAAAGATAGGCCCAGATTATTTTGTAGGTAAATTTTATCAGACCTTTAATGAATAATAATGCTTTTCTCAAAGCATTTCAGAAAATAGGAAGAGAGCTATGACACTTATTTTTGTGATATCAAGACCAAAGTCAGTGCAAGAAGGTTGTAGACCAATCTCATTATAAACAAGAATTTAAAATTCAAGTAAAATATTAGGAAGGCAAGTTTGGCCATATTTTAATCCCAAAATGTTCATGATCTAATTGGTCTTAGCTCAGGAATATGACTCAAAATACATCAAATAAATATATTCCTATAATTCCAGATTAGCATTTAAAAAGTTATACAATTATCCCAATATATGGTGTATTGGTTATCAATTTTTTGGCCCCTCAACTCTGAATGCACTCTTCATTATATATCTTCTGTAATATACTATTCAACCTCAAGCAGGGATCCCTGATCCAACCGCTGTCCCCTAAAAGTAACTTTCACATGCTTATAGCCTGAGGAAAGGAGAAAGGAGAGAATAAGAATAAAATGAGAACATACCTGAACAATGTCTATTTTCTTACAGCATTTTGGAAATCAAAAAACTATCCTAGGTCTTAAGTAAACCAGTCCCCCAAAAACAAAGGCTGATTGTTTTCTCTACTGATCCATAACAGGGGTGGGGGAATGGGAGGAATGGAGAAATTTTGGAAAGGGCAAAGTGAAGGGAGGGGGCATGGGGGTAGGAAAGATAGTGGAATGAGACAGACATCAATATCCTAGGTACATGTATGATGACACATGTAGAAGAGAAATGAAAAATTGTGCTCCATTTGTGTACTATGAGTTGAAATGCATTCTGCTGTCATGTATAACTAATTAGAACAAATAAATAAATTTAAAAAAGAACTCATCAAAATGCAAAAAAAAAAAAAAGAAACCACAAAACTATCCTAGGTCTTATTTTTTAGGATCATGCAGAAGGTCTCTATTAATGTACATAATTGATCTGATACGAGAATCTTCTGAAAGGTCTGATCCCAAAGTTAACCTTTGGCTGAAGTCCGAGAACTTGAATGGTAAATACTCCATTCATAAAACTCTCCCTTTGCCTAAATTATTTGTTCGAACAATATGGCTTAGACTGAACACCTGCTTTCCTTCTGGGAGTCTGGAATTTGGGTATGTGCTAAGCCGAGGACACATATACGTCCTGCCCCCAACAAAAACATGGGCACTGTGTTTTAATGAATTTCATGGTAGACAATATTTCACATGTGTTATCACAATTCATCACTGCAGGAATTTCACATCCTGTGTGCCTGCACTGGGAGAGGACTCTTAGAAGCTTGCACCTGGTTTCCTCTGGGCTTTGCCCCATGCCTTTTCCCTTTGTTTTACTTTGTGTCCTCTTTTTATAATCTGTCATAGCTAGGACTATATACTGAGTTCTGTGAATCCCTCTACTGAACCGTCAATCCTGGAGGTAACCTTAGGGACCTATTGTTGCGAGCCACAGCCCAAGGGGCCCCAGCAAACTTTCAGACTGCCAGCTGATGATTGGCTCACAGCGGCCCAGCAACTTCTAGCTGATTGGCCCCTCTGCGGCGATGCTCATTGGGCTGTTTCCCGCCCTTTCAGACTACAGAGCTGCTCATTGGGGGACTTTTTTTGGCTCTGCCCACTCGACTCAGCCAATCGCCTCAAGAGCAGGAGGAGTTGGGGAGGTTGAGAGGCTTGGGGGAAACCGGTGGTGGCAGTTGGGCTCTGAAGGTTTTTCCTCAGGAGCTGTTTTGTTTGGTGTGTGTGGTTCTAAAAATAAAGTTCGTTTCTTTTGACAAGTGGCTCCTGAATTGTGCCCAGCCAGACATAAAAATAGGGCGAGAATTTAGTTTAAAAATATATGTACAGCCAGGCATGGTTGCCCACACTTGTAATTCCAGTGGCTCAGAAGGCTAAGGCAGAGAGATCATGAGTTCAAAGTTAGCCTCAGCAATTTAGTGAGGCCCTAAGCAATTCTATGAGAACCTATCTCTAGATAAAATACAAAAAGGGCTGGGGATGTGGCTCAGCAGTTAAGTGCCCCTGGGTTTAATCCCTGATACCAAAAACAACAATAACAACAACAATCCACCCCCCCCCATAAATATATGAAAAATTGTGCTCCATTTGTGTACTATGAGTTGAAATGTATTCTGCTATCATGTATAACTAATTAGAACAAATAAATAAATTTTAAAAAAGAACATCAAAATGCAAAAAAAAAAAAAAAAAAAAAACCACAAAACTATCCTAGGTCTTAAATAGGATCATGCAGAAGAAACCCCCCCTTCTCTCTCTCTCTCTCTCTCTCTATATATATATATATATATATATATATATATATATATATATATACACACATACACACACACACACACACACACATAACTTTTGAAAATATACCTTAAATCCTTGATTTTTCCCCCTCTGTTGACTACAAGAATATTTGATGGGGTACAGAAAAGTATGTATTTTGATAGAAAAATATCCTTGTGGTGTTGATCAAAGTCAGATGTTCTTTCTGCATGGACACCAGGGAACACTGACATGGCAGCTTCAAGCATACATCTTTATAACCTAGCAATCTCAGGGGAAAGCATTTTTCCTGCCAGATTCAGTGAGGAAAAAATCCTAGGGAAAGCTTCTGATTGGCTTGATCACGTCCATATGCCCATCTCTGTATCAGTCTGGGTGATCAAGGAAATGGGCAGATACTATGATTGATCAGCTTAGGGTGGAGCCAGTAACCAGGAGAAGGCATGGAAGTGTGGCAGAATGAGATGGTCACTGAGGCAATGGCTATGAACTAAAAAGCTACTTCAATTAAGAATACTACACCCGGCTCTGGAGGTGGAGGCAGGAGGATCTGGAGTTCAAAGCCAGCCTCAGCAAAAGCTAGGCACTTGGCCACTCAGTGAGACCCTGTCTCTAATAAAATACAAAATAGGGCTGGGGATGTGGCTCAGTAGTCCTTGAGTTCAATCCCTGGTACCCCCCCACCCCCCAAACAAAAGAATATTGGCCTTTTAGGTTAGTGACCTTTTTGCCATTAACTTGTTTTAAAGCATAGTTGTATTTTTACAAAAATGTGCTGCTTCATCCTTTTTAGGAGGGAGCATGGATCCCATAAAATTAAAATAAAAAGCTGACTGCAACATATACCTCTTGTCAAATGGGACCCTTACTCATTTTATTTTAACCCTACTTGTTTACTGGTTTCATTTCCCCTCAGTTCTTCTTTGAAATCTTGGCTCTGACACTTTTCCTGGACACAAGCCTTTGAAAGCAGGTTGGGTTTGGGTAAAAAATTGTTCAAGCGCTCCCAGTGATATTGGAAGCCAGGTTGGCTGAGCAAGTCCATCTTCGTCTACCCACCAGGAACGAGGCATTAGACAACTAGTATCTTGGTTTTGTTTTACTCTAGAAGTGGGCTCTGAGACAGTGACTTTAGTGCAGCTTGTTTATTTAGGAAGTGCTGAATGTTTGTGTCCTTGGAGGATTCTAACCTCCAAGGTGATGGTTTTAGGAAGGCAGGGTCTATAGAGTAGAGACCTCATCAATGGGATTAGAGTCCTTATAAAAGATTCTTGAAAGAGACTCCTTGCCCATGTGAGGATACAATGAAAAGAGGGCTGTCTGTGACCCAGGAAATGGGCTCTCACCAAATTTTCTGGGACCTTGATCTTGAGCTTCCTAGCCTCCAGATCTGTGAGAAATAGACTTTGGTTATTTATAAACTATCCCGTCTATGGTATCTTGTAATAGAAGTCCAAAGGGTCTAAGACAGGAAGTAATCCTACAAAAGTACATTCAGGGAGCAGGGAAGTAAAAAAAAAAAAAAAGATAACCAATAGTGTATGATATTAAGCCAGCTATCACAGTGGGAGACTGGAGCGTCATCCTGCTGAGGAACTCAGGCAACCAGTACAAATGAAACACATCAGAATCATCCCACCAGAGGGGTGAGGGTGCTGGATATTCATATGTCATCTCCTGAGAGTCCTCCCTTGAGAGCAGCTCTCAGGAGGGATAATCCCCTGATTCTTCTGGCCTACCATGCCTCACAGCAAAGGCAGGCTTCCGTCTTCAGGAAATAGCCCTCAGGAATAGAGATACAGAAGCAGACATCTGGGAGTCATCTGGAGCCCAGGTGTAGGAATGTTCAGTGAAGTTGGAAAAAAGTTCAAGGAATGAGAGTGGGATGCTGACTGCTTCAGCTACATCTGACAAGTCAGCTTTTTGTTTGCAGACAAGGAAATGCTCAGGAATTGAAAAATCATGAGACTTTTCTATGACATACAAGAAGCACTTGATAATTTCCTCATGTAATTCTTTTCAGCTTCAACATCTGGGCAATTGCTCAGGCATCTCTGAATCTGCAGGGTGCCCTGTCTCTGCAGAGTGTAGGTCTTTTCTATATTGCCAGGTTTAGAGGTTCACCAAAGGCAGGGCCCAGTGTCCCTCCACCTGTTTTCCTCACTGGAGAGCCCTGTACAAGGCCTTGTCAAGTGAGGACTCCTGTTATAATTGAATCCATGAACACATAGGTATTGCTCTATAAATAGAATAGACACAGAGAGAAAAAAACATAATGGAGGATCTTTGTTAAGCTCTTGCCTCTGCTGTTCCCTTTGATGGTCATATGTCACTTTCCTTGTTTATATCTCAGCTGCAGTTTCAACCTCTTCAGGTCATCTTGTATTCCATAATCTAAAGTAACCAGCAAGCACTTTTGAGCACATTACCCTGTTGTAATTCTCTGCATAATAAAGCTGTTCTTATTTATGCTTATTGTCATTTTGCTTCCCGCAGGAAGCATAAAGAAAGGTTCCATGAGATCAGGGACACAATCTGGCTTCCTCACTGCGGTATCCTCAGCATAATTCTGGTTGATCAATAAATATTTTTTGAATTAAACAGCACAGAGATGGGAAAAAAACTTCCTTTGGGTTTAGAAAGGAAGAAGATCCAATAACTCAAGAGAACATTTAGATTTTGGAGGAATCTTTGGGACTTTGAAAACAGGTGACAAATTAACTCCTGAAAATTGTTTTCATTAAACTGGAATAGATTTTCCAGGCACAGTGGCATGTATCTATAATCCTACTGACTCAGGAGGCTGAGGAAGGAGGATTGCAAGTTCAAAGCCAGCCTCAACAACTTAATGAGGCCCTAGGCAACTTAGAGAGACTCTGTCTTAAAATAAAATATTAAAAAAGACTGGGGGTATGGATCAGTGGTTAAGTGCCCCTGGGTTCAATCTCCAGTACAAAAAAAAAAAAAAAAAAAGGAATAGATTTTAAAACAGTATCAGGTGGCACATGCCTGTAATTCCAGTGATTTGAGAAGCTGAGGCAGAAGGATAACAAGTTCAAGGATAGCCTGGGCACTTAGTGAGACTCTGTCTCAATTAAAATTAAAAGGGCTGGGGATGGAGTCAGTGGTAGAGCACCCCTGGATTCAATCCCCAGTTTTAAAAAAAAAGTGGTAGAGTAACAATAAAATAAAGATACTATGTATTCAGCTTAATTAATACACTCTGGTCATCTCCACTAATGGAGGTTTATTGCAAAGGTTCAAGGGCACATAAGATAGTACTTAACATCATTTCCTTGCTAGTCATCATGACTAAGAGTCTCCAGAGGTAAAATTGGGATGTCAAGAGACCTCATGAAGTGGAAAAATAGCCTAACATTCTGTGAAACACAATTCAACCTCAAATTATCTGCTTTCTTTGTTTTAGCTGATACCTTCATCCGAGGAGTGTGATAATGACAAGTCACCACTGTTGTAAATCTTAAGAGGCAAGTTTGGGATGGTATCCCTAGAGAACAGACACACTCCTGGGCTACTGGAGATCAATCAGCTTAAAAATGTGAGTTGGAGAAGGGCTCAGATAGGTTGCGTGGCGGGTCAAGTCTTGAAGTAGGTCCTCTGAGAAGGGAGAGCGATTAATATAGTATGATTAATATAGATCATTGCTGGGTCTTTTTTCCCCTCAATCATTTTTCACAGCCATATTGGTTCGTAGGCCCTTTGAATGGGATGGTGGCTGCTGTGTTTCGGATGGGCAGGAGTGCAGATAGCTATCTGGCCTGCACCAGCTTTTCCAGGGTATTTTCTGGAAATAGGTCATAGGTTAGGCTGTGGCCATGTAACCCCAGCCATTCTCAGAGGCTTGGGATTTGCCTAGTCTGTCTACAAATTAAGCATCCTTCCAAAAGACAAAAGGAGAGAAACACAGCCATCACAAACCTACTTCCCTTTGAGGGATAGCTGAGTTTTGTCTTCAAGACTATTTCTCTTCCCATGTCAGAAGCTGCACTTAATTACTATAGGCCACACTCTCTTGCTGAGCCCGTATTCCCCTGCAGAGGAGCCTCTGGTGTTTTGTCATAAACCCTGTCCCATCCAATGGGCTGCAGCCAGTATCAGATAATTCCTACAAAGTAAGACTCACTTTTTGCTGGCAGAGCCCAACTTAGAGGCCTGCCATGCAGCTCCTTTATTCTGTCTCCTTTGACATTCAGGGAGCCCATTAAAGCCTGCTTGTTGTAACAAGGGGTTAACACAGGTTGCCTCATCTCTCTCTGGTTGTCTCTCTGGGACATCTTGCATGCTTCTCAGAAGTTCCCACAATTGAACTTCTATTACCTATCACAGCAATGCAATGGCTTTTCTTCCTTCCTTTCATACTCTCCCTATGGCCTTACTCCTACTCCCTGAGATCATCTTTTAAGTAATTATATTGCTCTCAAGGTCTTGTTTTGGGCTTTGCTTTAGAGAAGGCTCAAGTTGAACAGTCAGCCTGTGCCCACATCCCAGATGGAACTAGTCTGGTGGCTCCATGGGTGCCACGTCCTATGTAAACAAATCAAGCTGCCTAGCAAAGAGGGACAGCTGCCATCCCACTCCAGCTGATGGTTACCACATATTTCTGCAAGCACAGAACTGCTAGAAACCTAGGCTTTAATGGGAAATATTTTAAATGTTAGCAACAAATTCAAAACTAAAAAACAATGCACAGTCCCAACACATCTGCTGACCAGATCAGGCCCATGAGCAGCCCACTGTGCCAACTGGTATCAAGTATGGGCAACAACTTCATGAACAGTGAAGAAGACTATAAATGAGCTAAAACCATTAGGATAGCCAATTGAGAGGGAAAGCTAAGGATCAGGCTCTCTCCCAGATTTGAGAAGGCCTAGGGAGGGCCAGAGCCCTCAGATAATACATCTGAGCTAATACACCTTGAGTATTTACTATGGCCCAACACATACTGCTTTATTTCAATCTCAGTCTCAGGAGGCAGGTAGTTTTTTTGTTTGGGGTATTTTTGGTACTAGGATACTTGAAGGATACTCTCAAGGATACTCGATCACTGAGCCACTTCCCCAGCCTTATTTTGTATTTTATTTAGAGACAGGGTCTCACTGAGTTGCTCAGTACCTTGCTTTTGCCAAGGCTGGCTTGGAACTCTTGATCCTCCTGCCTCAGCCTCCCCAGCCACTGGGATTACAAGCGTGTCACTGTGACTGGCTCAGTTACTGTTTTCATTATCACTATTTTATAGGTTGAGGAAACAGAGATCTCAGAGGTTAAGGCATAAAGCTGGGATTCAAAATTAGTTCTCTTCACCATTTGTTTTATAGCCACTCTGGGTTGCGATCCCAATACTTACTGTTTCTTCTTCATGTTCCCAGCAAAAGGAATAGGGACCTGGGCTTCTAACTGGGGTTCACTTAAAAGAATCTCTTTGCCTCATTTAAAATATAAATAGGGAAAAAGTTTTTTAAAAATAGAATTCAGTTAATAAAGGCAGAAGAAATGCCAAAATTATAAAATCACCACTATGCAATCTTTAATGAATTAAAAGATCCAAGCTGGGAAGATCATAATTTAAGCCAAAGGCTGTTGGGAACTTGAAAATAAATCAGGTCAAGTACTTATTATTTCCTATGATTTTTTTCTTGCCCCAAATATCAGAACCTGAGTCTGAATAAGCCTCTAGACCAACTTACAGGAAAAGTGGGTGACAGTTGCATATATTTAATGACACTACCAGGATACAACCGGATGAATCTATAACATGAGAAATTCTAGGCAAATCACCTACATTTTTTAAGAAGTGGCAAAGAAAAAAAGAGGAAGAAATATTAAGTATTTTTTAAAAATATTTATTTAGTTGTAGATGAACATACAGTACCTTTATTTTTATGTGGTGCTGAGGATTGAACCCAGAGCCTCACACATTCGAGGCAAGCGCTTTACCACTGAGCTACAGTCCCAGCCCCACTATTAAGTATTTTTAAAGTGACATCAACAAAGTGCAAAGTGTGAATCTTACTGGATCCCAATTCAGACAAATGAATGTGAAGACATTTTGAGATAAAGAAAATTACACATCTTTTATTATCAGATGATACTAGATAATACTAAAGAATCACTATTAATTTTGTTGGCAACATATAACAGTAGTAATATAAAGTAGTATTGTTACATACCTTATGGTTATTAAATCCTTACAATTTTTGAGGGAACCAAATACAACACTCTACATGGAAATATCTATACCTTCATATCGTTCTTTTGTGGAAAAGCAAGCTTTATTTCAAAGTAACCCAAGAAGAGAAGAGGGGTCAGGGGGAACACATTTACAAACTGGATGGGAGCACACAGATACTGTATCCATTTGGCAAAGGCTCAGTCAGAAGTCTCAGCAATTCCTGCTGATCCTCCAACACCTACTCAGTTTCCTCTTCAGGCTGAAACTAAAGAGTAGTCTTGAAGATGCCTATGATGTCTTTGTTATCCAAACACACTCCCATTTCAGGAAAGAGGACACCTGGGGTCTACTTTCTGGGGGATCTGATTAATTATTAAAAATAAATATTTACATTGAGAATATAGTTAAACTAGTAGCTTCCTTCACATTTTCACATTTTAAAAAGAACCAGAGGTTTCATGTTTTAAGCAGTTGAGTTGGTAAAGATCCTGTCTCCATTTTATAGGAGATGGATTACATTCAATTACTTCTTACAACTGAAAGATCATTCCATTGCTTTTGAAGTACTGGATGGGCTGGCATCTGCGATGGTAGCTAAATAAATGAGATTTCTATGTAACACATGCTGGTACCTAAGAGGGAAAAATAAGCAAAAATTAGAGGCTTATTTTTACTGACCATGAGCAAAAAACTGGAAGAGAATCTACCTACTCTAGTAGAATGGCTTATCCACTGATTGGGTGATTCAGTATTATCAACCTTCTTGCATAACATATTCAAGGAAAACATTACCACTTCTATACCTCTTCTACCTCTGTAGACCTAGCCACCATAATTTCTTGCTTAGACTCTAGGAATACTCTCCTAGATCTACCTTTGTGGCCCCATTTTATTCTTCAGCAGTCTGAGTGATCATTGTACAATTTAAGTCAAGATCATGTCATAAGGATTTAAAACCCCTCCCTTCTCATTCAGAGTAAAGCTGAATCCTTCTTATGCTCTACAAGGCCCTATGTGATAAGGGCCTTCAGTTACTTCTCTGATCCCATCTATGGCTTTTCCTTTGTGGCCTTCTTGTGACATGAAGGTATTCAGAGAACTCATACCAGGGAACTTTTCTACTTGGTGCTCTCTCTGCCTTATTTACACACACAGGTATGTGAGGGAACACATAAAAGAGTACAGCCCTCCCCACATTCCCTATTTTATTCATTTATTTTGCAAGCTGGGGATCAAACCCAGAGCCTCATTCATGCTAGGCAAGTGTACTACCACCGAGTTACATCTCTAGTCTTCTGCATTATTACCATTCAAAGCACTTAATATTATGTGCCTAATTATTTGTTGTCTCCCTGTAGATTCTAGAGTCTACAATGTCACCTCCATGAGAGCAGATTGGTATCTTTTTTTGCTAATAATTCCCCACTACCTCAAGCACTGCCCTCAACAATTTTTTTTTAATAAAAAAATTTTTAGTTTTTTTTAATATTTATTTTTTGATTGTAGTTGGACACAATACCTTTATTTTATTTATTTATTTTTATTTGGTGCTGAGGATTGAACCCAGGGCCTCGCACATGCTAGGCAAGCGCTCTACCACTAAGCCACAATCCCAGCCCCTTTTTAGTTGATAGATTTTTATTTTGTTTATTTATATGCAGTGCTGAGAACTGAACCCAGTGCCTCATGCATGCCAGGCAAGTGCACCACTGCTGAGCCACAGCCCTAGCACAACAATTTCCAAAGCAGTGAGTCAAACTCCCCATTCAGGAAGACAAATCAGATCAGGGGTCAGGAAGCATGATCTTGTGAGAAAAAGCTCACTAGAAGATTTTGATAAGTTTCCTACCCCTGCATTAATAATTCACAGTATCAAAAAAAAAAAAAGTATTGCAACCACTTTTCATATAGAAAAATGAGAGGGTTTACTATAACCTGCCAAAAAGAAAAGTGCCAAATATCAGAGTCAAACATAAAGATTTACCCTTATAGATTTCTCTACTATTCTATTGAGGTATTCAGTGAGGAATGTAGATGACATTTTTGTTGTTGTTATTGTTATCAGGAATTGAACCCAGTTGTGCTTAACCACTGAGTCACATCCCTAGCCCTTTTTATTTTTTTATATTGAGACAGAGTCTTACAAGTTGCTTTGGGTCTTGCTAAGTTGCTGATGCTGGCCTTGAACTTGAGATCAATATCCGGTTGCTGGGATTATAGGTGTGTGACACCACACACAGCTTGTAGGCAATTTTTTTAATGGGTAAAGAAAGCACGGCACCCTTAAACATTTCTTCATAACAATAAGAAATGGGGCATAATTCCTGGACTAGATTTGGAAAAGCAACTCAGACTCTACTTTGTCTCATTTTGGTATTTGGCTAGAGAGCGCATTAAATTACTACGTAGAAATTATCTTTGGTTTGGAAATCCTTTCTTGGTCTTCGACTGTGTCACTCACAGATTAACTACAAGTCAGAAAGGGGAGGGAGTGGGCTGAAGATGTGGCTCAGTGGCAGAGTGCCTGCCTAGAATGCATAGCATGCACAGGACCCTGGGTTCTGAGTTTGATACCTAGCACCATAAAGAGAGAAAGAGAGAGGGAAAGAAATGAGAGGGAGTTTAGCAGCCAAATTGTCTGACTTTCTTACTTCACGAGGAGATGAAGCAATATGACCTATGATGATAAAGGGGCCATCCCCATCCCCATCAAGGGAAGATGGCTTTGCAATGAGAATAATCAAGTTTTGGAGAGAGACACATTTAACTCCAGGTTCTACAATGTACTCGCTGTATGCTCTTGGGCAAAGAAGTAACCTCTGTACCTCCATTTACTCAACTGTAAAATTTGGTTTTTCTGCGATCCATCACCCAAAACTCCTAGTTAAGGACAGCTGCTGCATCATCATACTGGCTTCCCCTCCACTCAAAGTTCAGGGGCGGGAAGGAGATACTTACTGGACACACTCATTCGCTCGACCCTTGTTCTGATACTCCACGATACAGCGGATCAGCTGGTCATTCTCCTCCAGGAGCTGAAAGATCAGAAGAAAGGTCAGAGCAGTGTGACGTCAGGACGGCGGCGAAGCCAGGATGTCTTGCTGCGGTGCCTTAGACGATTTAGTTCCCATCCTACTCCACACCCCAGGCAGGTCAGCTCGCTAGGTGGACACAGGTCTCAACCAGGGTCGGGTCACTCCAGGAAGTTCTCCTCACCACCCAGTCCCTCTGGATCTCCACTCCTCTCAGCCCATGTAGACATTCACCTGCTGGATAGTCTCTTGATTGACTTCCGCCTTGCCCCTCATCCAGTCAGGTACAAAGGCCACTGACATCGCTGGGGGCCCGGGTCGGCACCCCACCTCGGAAAAAGACGCCCACAGTGCGTCCAGATAGACGCTGTCTCCGCGCGGAAGTGCCCAGGGCGGGCGGAGCTACCCTCTTTCCCTTGACTGGGTCCTCCCCCCTGTGAGGCGGGACCACGAGGAACGTCACTTGTGATTGGACGCAAGGCCCACGATGGGCGGGGCTATGATATTGACGTTGATTGGGCCCTCCTGCTTGGGGCGGAAGAGACGTCACTTGTGATTGGACGCGCGAGACCTCCTCTACGGTCCCCGCCCCTAGGGCCCTGGAGCGGTTTGTGCTTGCTGGGACGGTGGTGACCTTCCTTATCTTCAGCTACTGGAGTTTTGAGCTCTGGGTGTGTAGTCTGCATGGGCCGATGTATCTGGTTCACTCAAGATTCGTGGCTTAAACCCATATAAAAGGCTCCAAGTAGCCAATATGGCCCTTTCGATATTGCCTTGGTGCCTCTGGAGCGTGAACCATGGGTATAGCAGGGCCAGGAAGATACCGGTGTTGCTTTTACTTTTTGCTGAGGAGAAACTCTCGCATATAACTATATTTCCCCCGGTCACTAGTAATGCTTATTATATTTACAACGCTAAAAAGCACCAGTATTTTCTCCATTTCACAGATTAGAAAACAGGTTAAGTAACTTGCTCAAAGTTCTTAGTTACTAATGGCCAAGTCTGTGTCTGAACACAGGCAACCTGGCTTTAGAACTCCCGTTTTTAACTACTACCCCGTACTGCCCATGCAGCATACTGTGAGGGTGTTTTGCTGCAAGATTCAACGAGGAACCTGGGCCTACCCTCCTGTGCCATGTAGCTGCTTTAAGTGACCACTAAAACTTTGAACTGATTGTATCTAGCCCATCCTTGGTGGACATGCTAACAAAGTTGGTTTTCCCTGAAGCACACAGACGGCCATGGGCACTGCATTTAGGAGGGAGATCTTAGGAGCTTATACTCCTCCAAGGGGGAACTTTCTAGAGCTCCATTTCTCTGAGTGGCTTTGCTGGGCTCTCCCTACAGAATCCTTGCATTCGACCTGTTTTTTTTTTTTTTTTTTTTTTTTGGTGGGCACAATATTTTTATTTTATTATTATTTTATTTTTATGTGGTGCTGAGGATCGAACCCAGTGCCTCAAGCATGCTAGGTGAGTGCTCTACCAGTGAGCCACAATCCCAGCCCCTCGACCTGTTTTAAGAGACGGCTTTCATCTCATTTCGCAGTGAGGTAAATTCAATGAGAAGTAGGATAATATACTTGAGCTGGGGCAAAATTAAGGGCTTCCTGGTTCCCAAGCCTGCACTATTACCCCTATATCAAGATCTCGCCTAAGGAAATTTCCCCAAAGATTGTACAGAACAGAGTGGGCAGGGAAAGACCCATTAGAGCAGGATGCACACCTTGCATAGTCCTGCTCAGCCTTATTCCTATTTAGACAAGTGAGGAATGATAATAACATGAGATGGTGTTAATATGGGACAGGTGCAGGGAACCAACCTGATCCAGCATACAGGGAACACCCTCCAGGAGAAGAGATGTCTTACTATGAAGAAGTGGAAATTACGCAGGTGGCAGGAGTCTAGCATCTGGACTCTTTTAGGAGTAATTGGAGCCTGAAGAGTGATGAAGTCAGAGATGTATCTCGGAATTTTCCTGGCTATAATATGGTAAAAGGTAGGTCGGGAAGCCAGATGAGAAACAAAAAGAGCAGTGAGAAGTGGTGTGCAGGCCATTGATTGAATGGGAAGGGAAATTAAGGATAGCTCCATGAGTTTGGGCTTTGGCAACTAAAAGACTAGTGATGCCATTAGTGGAGGAGAAGGTGGACTGGAAGTGAGGGTGATACATTCAGTACAGTAGAAATGTATTGTTTGGAGTGACGTCATACAGAGATGTTGAAGTTCATAGTTAGCTATTTGGGTCTGGAACTCAGGGACAAGGGTTTGGATAGAGATATAGCTTTGAGAAACATCAACTGTGGGGATTGACTGGAACCATGTAGTGGATGGATAAGACTGCCCAAGGAGAATGTGCTGATTTCCCTCATGGCAAAGGAAAAGAAACTGCAATAGAAACTGAGTGGAGAAAGAGATTAAAACCAGAGGAGTGTAGGGTCATAGAATTTAAGGATAAAAGAGCAATTGAGACGGAGAGAGATTATCAATGATAAATGTTGAAAAGTCAAGCAAGATTAAGACTAGATCCTTGATGTCCTTGATGAGGGCAGTATAAGTAAAGAGGTAAGGCAGAAATCAAAATTGAAGGGGACTGAGAAATGATGGGAAAGATAAAGCAATGGAATGTTCAAACATAGACCACTTTTTCTAAGAGATTTGGCTATTAAGGGATCAAGGAAAGAAGATGGTAGCTGGAGGGAAGCAGAGTCCTTGGGAGCTGACAGATATCACGTTGATGTTTGCTCTTTCTTCAGTGTAGGAGGCACCTAGGAGAACAAAGAGGGGGTGAGGAATGGGAGATCTGGGGGCATACAGGAGATTTGGAATTTGGTGTTGGGGAGAACTAAGAAAGAGCAGACCTGTCAAACCTAGAACTGCTGGATGGCTCAGAGGATCTAGTTGAGGTTGGCAGTCTATTTAACACTGTGATTTCTGTGGTTGTAAGATTTAGTCCAACAGCATTGACAGCAAGGAGAAGGCTCAGAGAAGACAGAAGGTTGTCTGGAAAGGTGGAGCACCACCAGACAGGTGGAGCACTGCCAGGCAGGTGTGACCATGTAAGGGATGTAAGTATATTGAGAAGAATGTTATGGAATGATGGACCCTGGACTCTTAGCTGATGGGGAAGGAAGTGAAAACTAAAAGGAGTTGATAAATAGAACAAAGTAGAGAGACAACTGGACTGGAAGTTTCCACAGACCAGAGAACAGTAGGAGGAATTCAGAGTTTAGCTGTAGGACAGGTCAGAGATCAGTGTCTGAAGTTATACATAATTAGAGATGGAGGTTTTTTTTTGTTTTTTGCTTTTATAGTACTGGAGAGTGAACCCAGGGCTTTGCACATGCTAGGCAAACTCTCTACCACTGAGCTGTGTCCCAACCTTTTTTTTTTTTAATTTATTTTTTAGGTGTAGATGGACACAACACAATACCTTTATTTTTATGTGGTGCTGAGGATTGAACCCGAGCCCCGCCAGTGCTAGACACGCACTCTACTGCTGAGCCACAATCCCAGCCCTTCCCTTTTTATTTTGAGACAGGGTCTTGCTAAGTTGCCTCAAACTTGTGATCCTCCTGCCTCAGCTTCCCTTAGCCAGGATTACAGGTGTGCACCACTTGCCCCACAAGATGGAGTACCTCTGTGGTGATACAGAGGTCCTCGGAAGAGAGGGCTGAAGAGGCTTTGGAAGGGAAAGCCTATGGAGATGACAATGGCCTGGAGCCAAAGTGACCAATTACTCGAGATAAGGGCTAGAACCAGAGCTACTACATTTTACTGCTCTTGTCCAAATCGCTGGTGTCTGGGCCACACCAGCTGCACCAGTCAAAAGTATAAGGGCCTATTCTAGAGTAATCACATCACAGGTTCTAAGCCCAAAGCTCCACATTTGAAAGCTTCAGAATTTTGTAGGTCTAGCACCTGTTTTCTCTCCTTATCTAGCCCTGGCATGTTCAATTTAGTCTCCTCCCCAACTCTGAATCACCTGTCTTTTTTTTTTTTTTTTCTCCTTTGTGCCTGTTATAACTTAGCCCCATTATCACATGGTCCAGTTCTGACTCATTGTGGGAGGGGACTACACAGGAGGCAGTGATATCTGGAGCCCATCTTGGACTCTTAACACAAGTCTATTCTGTTTCTATTTTGTAATTTGTCTCTCTGTAAGCTCTGTTTCCATTTCTACCCATGTGATAATGACTTTCGGAAGTCTATGTTCAGCTCAGACCTCTACACTGAACCTGTCTATCCAACTGCTATGTTGACACCTCTACTGGGGGTTCTCCAGAGGAACAGAATTAGTGGGCTATATATAGCTATAGGACAGGGATTTATTAGGCAAATTGTCACCCATAATTATGGAGGTGGAGAAATCCCATATAGAAATCCCATCTATAAGATGTAGAACTAAGGAAGCCAGTAGTGTGGTTCAGTCAAGTCTATTTTGACTTGGACTTGGCCTTGAGTCAGGGAGAATGTTATTGTGTAATTCCTGGTCTGAGGCTGCAGTCCTGAGAAATTGAGGAGTCACTAATGAAACTACCAGAGTTAAAAGGCTGGAAAACCTGGAATTTTGATGCCAAAGGCAGGAGAAAAAATGATGTCTCAGTTCTGGAGGAGAGAGAGTGAATTTCTCTTTCCTTTGTCTTTTTGTTTTATCCAGCCTCTCAGCTGATTAGATGGTGCCCATCCACATTGAGTGAGGACAGATCTTCCTCATTCTTTCCAGTAATTAAAATGTCAGTCTCTTCTGGAAACACTTTATAGACATATACATAAATAAAGTTTTACCACTTTTTTTGGGGTATGTCTTAATTCAGTCAAGGTGACGTTCAAAATCAGCATCACAATATTCTACAAAGACGTCTCAAAGGTACCTGAAATTCAGCTTGTCTAAGACAGAGATTGTAATCAGTGTTCTTTTCCAAACCAGACTTCCTTCCAGCATTCTCCATATCTGTGAATGTCTCCACTATTCATCCCTCCCTCCAAGGCTGAACAGTGGCATCATTCTTGAATCTACCTTATCCATCCTTCACATCCAGTTGGTCACCAAGGCCTGATGATTATGTTCTTCATTTCTCTGCAATCTGCTCTGTTCTCTTCCTCTTCACCAGCATCCCATTTCACACTCCAACTCCATCCTTTCTTGCCCAGATGACTGAGGTTAGTTCCACCACAGCTTCATTGAGCCGTCTCTATTTTAATCTTAACTTTAGCAGCCAAAAGTGATTTTTTACGAAATGCAAATGTGGTTTTCTGCTATTCAAAACTTTCCACTGTGGCCTGTGAAAAGGGCCCCATGCTCCTTCTATTCTCTCTAATGGCTCTCATTCCTCTCCTTTACTCTGTACACTTTGGATGTCTTTTTTTTTTTTTTTTTTTTTTTTTTGGGGGGGGGGTAGGGAAAAGGGATGTTAAATATACATAACATACATTTTGCTATTCAGTAAAGTTCTATGGCATTTAACATTTACCTTGTTGTGCAACCATCACCACTATCCATTTTCAGAGCTTTTTCATCTTTCCCAAATAAAATTCTGTACTATTAAACACTAAATCTCCATTATCCCCTCTCCAGGTTTTTTTCTATCTCTCAAATTTGAGGAGCTCTCTTGCCTTCTACATAGATTTCTTTATACATGCTGATCTCTCATTCTGAAACACACTTCCTCTCTGCCTAGGGACTACTACTATTTCCGCTCTCCTTTGCCTAGTTACTGCTTGCTATTCGGGGAATCCTCCTGAGTCTAGGTTAGAAGTGCCTGCAAATCCCCCACCCCACCCCAAATCCTGCTCCTGTCAGCTGAGTAATTTGTATATATGCAGGTTTTAATTGTTTTGTGCACTCACCTATCTAGTCATCCACGGGTGTCTCCGCCCCCATCTGGGGTGTGCCGCTCAGGGGTCGGACTTTGGCACCTCCTCCAGGCTGGCAGTGGGCCGTGTTCTTCGGTTTGCCTATCTCGGGCCTCCGGCCCAGCCGCGCAGACCGCATAACCCACGCCCGGGAGAGTCGCTCAGTCAGGCAGAGCCTTCCAGCCTCCAGACGTCGGTCTTGTCCGCTACCCGGCAGAATTCGAGCTTAGACCACGAAGCCTCCTCGCACCTTCAGAGGCGAGATTTGGACCTCAAACCCGCGAGGGTGAGAGTCAGGAGATGGGAAGAGAGTTGGGAAACGCTCGCTCCAGTCACGCCCCCTCAGCATTTGGGTCTCAGCCCTTTAAGAACGGTTCAATTCCGGACTCTGCAGGGACTGGGCAGTGAAGGCGCGCCAGGATTGGTCTGTTTGGGTGCGGGTGTCGCCTAGCAGTAGCGAATGGGAACTCGTGGATGGCGCGTGCGCACCACTGCCTACCTGCGCCCGGGCCACCGGTGTCCTGCGCCGGGTCCTCCCGATGGGCTAAGGTTGCCGAGGAGGCGGCGGGCGGCGCGGCCAAACTGTGGTGGGCGCCGACTTCTGAAGGCCGCCGTCGGGGCGAGGTGAGGGCCGCCGGCGGAGGCGGGCGCGAGGTCCGTTAGCCGAAAACAGGCGGGGTCGGGTGTGGCGCAGGGCGGGCCTGGAGGTGGAGGCGGCCCGGGCTCGCCCCGCCCTCTCTCTGGCTAGATCCGTAGGGCTCCGTGGGGCCCTTGGGGTTTCCCGAGTCCTTGGTCCCCTTTCTCCCGCCAGCGGATCTCTGGACCCCGTACAAATCCTGGCGCTCGCCTGAGGGTGTCTTCGACTGACAGATGCGCGCCCAGCCCTGCCCTCAGTGGGAGGAGTATCCTAGGAGAGGGAGGAGACGATTGTTTCCTTAAGTATCCACAAAGCTTATGCCCAGACTGTTGGCTACTCGAATAGCAGACTTCCCCTTAGCGTGTCTTTAGAGTTGCACTACCAAATGCTGAATACCCTGGACCAACTTTTCGGAACATCAGGTGTAGGATGTTTCATTTCAGGTTTTGTGTCCATTACTTAGACCTCCAGAGCCAGAACATTAGAGCGTTCCAGAGAAGCATTAGGTTTGGAGAAATCAAAGCCACGAAGGAATATCCCCGATGGTGAAACTAATGGGTGAAATTTGTGACATTATCAGGGGAAAAAAAATCACAATTTAGAACAATGGATAGGGTAAATCTTAATTTTTTTTATTGGTGCGTTATAGTTGTGCATACTGATGGGATGTGTTACATATTCTTATATGCACACAATAGAATCTTAAGTTTTGCAAAGAATTGATTCTATTAAAGAAAATTTTAGTAAAATAAAATGAAAACAGTTGGAAGTGGTTTAACATCGCTAAATAAAATTAAACTGGCAGTAGTTTCCTCAGGAAAATATTTGTAAACAATGTTGTAAAACATCTAATTTAATTGTATTTACGACATAGAGGACGTCTTGAGGTCCCATTGTTTTTTAGTCCTAGAAGGAATTTAGAGATCAGCTGTATCCAAAAGATGACTAATGGTCAGAAGAATACTGACTAAGGGAATCTAGTGGGTAAGGGCAGTTCTTAATAAGTGTAATTTTAGGCTCCTTTCCTGCCAACAAGTATCACTGATTGTTGTTGTTGAGGTGTGTGTGTGTGTGTGTGTGTGTGTGTGTGTGTGTTTTGATGCTCTAGGAGAAAGAATTATTTAGAGAAACGGAGTAGCTGAAATGGAGTAGCTAAATTGGATTTAGAGAGGCAGGATGTGATGGAAAGATCATATGAGGCAAGTTTGAGTTTGAATCCTAGTTCTACCTCTTAAGCCTGAGAGCTGAGTTTTCCCACATGTCCAGTATAGTTTATGCCTGTATCATAGATAGTTATGAGCAGTTAATAATATTATCAATATAAAAAAGTTCCTAGCACAGTGCCTGGCATATGCAGTTGTACCTCAGTATCCTCAGAGGATTGTGCTCAATACCCTTATATAAAATGGCATATACAGTGTGTACAATTTATACACATTGTCCTGTATACTTCAAAATCATCTCTAGATTTCTTACATAAAATAGTAAAACACTATGTTATATAGTACCATTTAGGGAATAATGACAGGAAGAAAAGTCTGTAAATGTTTAGTATACATGCAGTTTTTCATAATATTTTGCATCTGAGGTTGGTTGATCTGCTGAATTGGTACCCATGGATACAGAAGGATGACTATAATATTAATTCCTATCAAGTTCAGTTTCATACTCTTCTAAGTTCTTAATAAGTATCATAACTGACCTATATTTTCCTCTCCATCCCATCTCCAAGTTACCCAGAGGATCTACAAATTAGGTGACCAGTATCCCAGTCCTGTGGCTATAGGAGAATCCATTTGGGGGTGACACAGTTGAAGTTTTGTCTTCTATATGATATATTTGAAGAGTGGGAGATACACCTTATGGTAAATAATTTTAACAAATTTGTGTGCCAAATTAAACTTATTTTTCTAGTTTAAATTTCTATTTTGCAGTGCCCAGTCATCTCTCACAGCCCCTCTCCCTGTATGTGGTAGGGATTTAGGGGCAGGATTTTAGGGCAAAAAAAGGAGTGGGAATAACAGGAACAAGAGTGGCATAAAGTTCTTACTGGTACAATAGGGATAATCTATGAATAGATGATTGGAAGTGGTAGAGAAAATGCTAGAGGCAGATTAAAATACAAAACCTAGTAATATGGAAAAACACATATGGATGCTGTGTATTTGATTACTACTTCACATTTCTACCTAAACAGAATTCCATCTGTATAAACCTTTTTTTTTTTTTTTTTTTTTTTTTTAATATTTATTTTTTAGTTTTCGGCAGACACAACATCTTTGTTTGTATGTGGTGCTGAGGATCGAACCCGGGCCGCACACATGCCAGGCGACCGCGCTACCGCTTGAGCCACATCCCCAGCCCCTGTATAAACCTTTCTTGTTTTCTAAGTAGAAGATTTATTGTGGGAAAGTGTTCAAAATATAGTTCAGAATTATGGCAAGGGATGTGCACACCTACATTTCTTGTATCAGTGAACAAAAATTAGACAGCCTTCTCATTCACTCATTTGCTTAGTTGTTTTGTCCTTACAGAATTTATACTATTCTTTCTATAATTGTGACCTGATTTTCCAGATTCATACCATTGCTTTCCTGTTTTAAATTCAGTACTAATTATCTTCAAGCAGCTTTATTTTATAATATCAAGTACTGATATTATATTATCTTCCAGTTTGAAAATGTCCTATAGTCTTAGAGCTGTTCATTATAAAGCACACCCTTCAATATCCATTCACAATCAGAACTACAGTGAATTAGTGGTTAAGACAATTATGATATTGGTGGAAATATTTTAAAATGATATATAAACAAAAATGAAGTATGAGCATTATTTGAGTGGCACATGAAGGACCTTAAGTTAATTCTGTTTTTTAACTTTTATTTATTTATTAACTTATTTACTTTTTGTGTTGCTGGGGATCAAATGTAGGGCCTCATGCTTGTCAGGCAAGAGCTCTACCACTGAGCCACATCCCCAGTCCTCAACTTTTATTTTAAAATAATTATAATCACAGGAAGTTACAAAGATAGTGCAGAGAGGTCCCCCAGACCCTTCACCTAATTTCCCACATTGGGTACATTTTATATAACTATAGTACACCATCAACTCCAAGAAATTGACTTCAGTATAAAGTATATATATCACACTATGCCATCTTATTATATATTAATGCCCGTAATCACCACCACAATCCAGATACCAAATTATTCTGTCATCACAAAGATTATCCTTTTGCCATCCCATCATAGTCACGCTCATTCCCATCCTCCTCACCATCCTGTTCTCCATCCATGATTCTGTCATTTTTAGAATGTTACATAAAAGGATTCATGTACTATGTCATCTTTGATGTTGACCTTTTTCAATCAGCACAATGCTCTTGAGATCCATTCTAGTTGTATCAAAAATTAATTCTCTTTTATTGCTGCATAGCATTTTTCATGGTATGAATGTACTATGATTTAACCATTCACAATTTGTAGGGCATTTTGTTCAATTTCAGTTTTTGATTGCTACAAATAAAGCTGTAATGAGCAGTTATGCTCAGGTTTTTATGTAGGGGACATAAGTTTTTATTTCTCTGGGATAAATGCCAGAAGTGGAATTGTAGTGACATCCCTTATTTTATTCCTGACGTTGATAATTTGGTTTTTCTTATTTTCTTGTTGTCAGTTTTGGTAGAGGTTTGTTAATTTTATTGATCTTTCCAAAGGGTCAGCTTTTTGTTTCATGGATTTTCTCTGTTTTTCTGTTTTCATTTTCATCTCTATTGTTTCCTTCCTTCTTCCTGCTTTAGATTTGTTTTCTAATTTCTTGACATGTGAGCTTAACCTATTGTTTTGAGACTTTTTTTTTCTGTTATAAGCATTTAGTACTGTAGATTCTTCTCTCAGTATTGCTTTAGCTGTGAACCACAAAATTTGATATATTTCCATTATTATCCAGCTTTATAAAAGGGGGGAGTACTGGGAATTGAACCAAGGGACACTGTTATGGTTTGGATATTAGGTGTCCCCTTATCTCATGTGTGAGACAAGGCAAGAACATCATGAAATAATTGAATTATGAGAGTCTTGACCCAATCAGTGAACTAATCCCCTGATTGAAATTAACTGAGTAGTATTTATAGGCTGATAGGATATGACTGGAGGAGATATGCTTTGGCAGCATGCATTTGGGGTATATAATTTGTATCTGGTGAATGGAGTCTCTCTCTGCTTCTTGGCCATGTCCTGGGTCACTTCCCTTCACCACACTGTTCCGCCATGATGTTCTGCCTCACCTTGAGCCCTGAGGAATGGGGCTGGCTGTCTGTGGACTAAGACCTCTGAAACTGTGAGCCCCCAAATAAACTTTTCCTTCTTAAATTGTTCTCGTCAGGTCTTTTAGTCACAGCAGGGAAAAAGCTGACTAAAATAGACACTCAACCACTGAGTTATACTATAGACCTTTTTATTTTTTATTTTGAAACATAGTGTCACTAAATCAAAGCTGGTCTGGAATTCACAATGCTCCTGCCTCAGGCTCTTGAGTAGCGGTTATTACAGGAGTGTGCCACCATACCTAGCATCATTGTATTTTTACAAATTTCCTTGAGACTTTCTTTTTGATCCCTATATTATATGTGTGTTTAGTTTTCAGGCATTTGGAGATTTTCATTCCCTTTCCATTGTTAATTTCTTGGAAAACACTGTGGTCGTAGGACACACTCCATATGAATTCTTTGAAATTTATTAAGGTTTATTTTACATCCCAGGATATGGTCTCTGTGGGTGCTTACAGGTAATTCTGCTGTTGTTGGAGGGAGTATTTTATAAATGTTGATTATATCCTTTGGTTGATAATGTTGTTGAGTTCTGTATCTTTGCTGATTTTCGGCTTAGTTTTATTTTGGGGGGAAAGGTGTTGAAGTCTCTAACTGTAACTCTGGATTTGTCTAATTTTCATTTTACTTTGTCGGTTTTTACTTCACCTATATGCATCTCTGTTGTTTGGTGCATACGTGGTTAGGACTATTGTGTCTTTTTCATGGGTTTATCCTTTTATTATTATGTAATATTACTGTTTTTCCCTGGAAATTATCTTTGCTCTGAAGTCTGATAGTAATATAACTCTTGCATTATTATTACTGTTGTTATTGTTGTTGTTATTATTATTATTATTTATTATTATTATACTGGGGAGTGAACTCAGGGGTACCTTACCACTGAGCTACATCCTAGCCCTTTTTTATTTTGAGATAGTTTTGTCAAGTTGCCCAGGCAGGCCTTGAACTTGTGATTCTCCTGACTTAGGCTTCCAAGTCACTGGGATTACAGGTGGGCACCATTGCATCAGGATCTCACTTTATTCTTAAAAACGTATTTATTTGTGGTGCTAGGGATTGAGCCCAGAGCCTTGGGAATGCCAGGCATGCTCTCTACTACTGAGCTATATCCCTACCCCTTGCTTTATTTTGATTATTGCATGCTATATTTTTCTATCTATTTACTTTCAACCTGCCTATATTATTAATATTTGAAGTTAATTTCATACAGATATTATAAAATTGGGTAATATATATCTACTCTGCAGTCTCTCTTTAATTGTGTATTTAGATCATGTACATTCAGTGTAATCAGAAATGTATCAGAGTCCGCCCTTTTATTTTTGTTTTCTGATCTGGTTTTTGTTGTTTATTGTTTCTCTATCCTCTATTTGCCTTCCTGTGGATAATTCAAATATATTATAGACTAAAACTTTTAAATATTTATAGTGTTTTATTTATTTATCTGTCTATGTATTTATTTTGGTACCAGAGATTAAACCCAGAGATGCTTAACCACTGAGCCACATCCCTAGCCCTAGTTTGTATTTTATTATAGACAAAGTCTCACTTAGTGCCTCACTTTTGCTGAGGCTGGCTTTGAACTTGCGATCCTTCTGCCTAGGCCTCCTGATCTGCTGGGATTACAGGCATGCACTGACCAGTGATTTTCTGTTGTAATTTGGACAGTTCAGATATTATTTTATGAGATCTGGATCATATGAAATGTAAAAAAATGTGGAAAGACCTACATGTTCATGGATTGGGAGAATTAATATTATTAAAATGCCCATACTAAAAGTGATCTAAAGATTTAGTGTAACTCCCATCAAAATACCAATGACATTCTTTACAGAACTAGAATAAACAACCCTAAAGTTTGTATGGAAGCATAAAAAGACCCAACAGCAATCCCAAGCAAAAAGAACAATGCTGGCAGCATCACAGTACTTGATATCAAGACATACTATGGAGCCACAGTAACAAAAAGAGGATGGTATTGGCATAAAGACAGATAGAGACCAGTGCAACAGAATAGAGGATCCAGAAAAATTCATGCATTTTCAGCCAACTGGTTTTTGACAAAGGTGTCAAAAATATGCATTGGAGAAAGGACAGCCTCTTTAACAAATGGTGCTTGGAAAAATTGGGTATTCACATTTAGAAGATTGAAATTAGGCCCCAATCTAACCCTGCACAAAAGTGAACTCAAATTGGATCAAAGACCTTATTGTAAGATCTGAAGCCACTAAAAGGAAACAGAGGAAACACTTCAAGATATTGGCACAGGCAACAATTTCCTGGACAGGAATCCAAAAGCAAGGAAGCAAAAGCATAAAACAAATGGGCTTATATCAAACTAAAAAGCTTCTTCACACAAAGGTAGGAGTGAAGCAATAACTTAGAGATTGGGAGAAAATCATTGCCAGCTATTTATCTGACAGAGAATTAATATCCAGGATATGTAAATAACTCAGAAAACTTAACATCAAAAGAGGTAATCCAATAAAAAATGGGGAAAAGATTTGAACAGACATGTCTCAAAAGAAGAAATGCAGATAGCTGAAAAATATAAAAATGTTTGATATCTTAATACATTTGGGCAATGCAAATCAAAACTACAATTAGATTCCATCTCACCCTAGTTAGAGTGGCTATTATTAAAAAAACCAAAAAGCAAATGCTAGTCAGGTGGAGGTTATAGAGAAAGAGGAACTGGTATGTACTGTTGGTTTGAATGTAAATTCGTATAGTTACTATGGAAAACAGTGTGGGGATTCCTCAAGAAACTAAAAACTACCATATGATCCAGATATTCCATTCCTGAGTTTATGTCTGAAGAAAATGAAGTCAGTTTATAAAAGAGTTACCTGCATACCTGTTTATTATAGCACTGTTCACAAGAGCTGAGTTATAGAATCAGCCCAGGAGCCCATCAACAGAAGAATGGATAAATAAAAAAGATTTATGTATAATGGATTATTATTCAGCCACAAAGAATAATGAAATTCTGTCATTTGCAGGAAAGTGGATGGAGCTGGAGGATATGGTGTTAAGCAAAATAAACCAGATTCAGAAAAACAAGTATCAGACTTTCACAAGGGAGAGAGCTGGGGGGAGAGAGGGTGCAGAAGGCTGGATGGACATGACCAATGCATAATATACACATGTGTGAAAACATCACAGTGAATCCCTTTAATTTATAATTAATATGTGTTTTAAATTAACCTTTGTTGACACCACTCTGGCAATGGTGAAATTCCAGGTTCCTTGCATGACCTTTATTGATACCTAGGGGAAAGGGGTTGCTTATTGCTAGGCAGAGATGGGCAGTTTATTGCTTTAATAATGCAGGGGGAGGGGATGGCGCATTACTGCCCTGTAGCTCCCCACTGGGCGTCCTGTCTCACTACTCCACAGGGTGGGAGGTAGAGGGTGGGCCACCTTGTTACTGCAAGGCGAAAGTGGGTAAATAGGCTCTTCACTGGGCCTTTGTTGGTGGGCCTGTGGTAAGTGTAGTTTTTTGTTTTTGTAGGTTTTCTTTTTTTAGTACCGGGTATTGAACCATGGAGCCACATCCCCAGCCTTTTCTGTATTTTATTTTTAGTCAGGCCCTCACTAAGTTGCTGAGGTTGGCTTTGAACTTGTGATCCTCCTGCCTCAGCTTCCTAAGCTCCCGCTGGGATTACGGGGTGTGTACCACCATACCTGGCAGAGTGCAGTCCACCCCCCCCCCCAACCCTGTGGTGTTGGACTAGAATAGAGGGTTGTTTATCTTAAAATTTTCAGATTTGATAAACTGTACCTTTTTGAGGTTTGTTGTTGTGATGTCTTTTTTGGGGGGTAGTGGTGGATATCTCTGCCCATTGTTGTTTCTGGTTGCTAGTTTCTCCCACACCAAGCCTGGGATGTGTGATGCCAAAAGAAAACCCACCAAACTCACATTCCTCAAGGCCCAAGGTCCAAACCAGGCTGTCATCTCCTCTCTACCTTTCAGAATCTGCATATTTATTACATATATAATACTCAGGGTTTGTAAATTGTATCTCTTGGGAAGAGTTGGAAAATTCTTCTACCTCTCTTTCCAGAAGCAGAACTTCCCTTTGTTTTTTCATAATCATCATCTCTTACTTGATTATAGCCTGTCTCATGATAACTCATAAATGGCTTCCAACAAAACAGAGTACCTGAAAGGAACTTGGATCGTTTAGTGAGGAATAGAAGTGATTCTTGGGATTACTAGCACTCAGAAATGCAACCTTTTTCTTCTTACTGGTTTAACACAACATTTGCCATGTGGTAGATACTCCATGAAAGACAGCACTACAGAGCTTGTTTGGGGGTTAACAGTTGGAATAAATGCACACTTGCTTTCCTTTACAAGAGTATACAGTTTACTCTGTCTCCCAAAAGGACCTTTCTTATTTTGCTGTAGGGTGTTTCTGTCCTGTTCTGACTTTTGGTATATCATTAATTATCTTTTTTTCTTCTTCTTCTGAGTGTCTTTATATCATGGTTTAAGGGTCTTACTGGAGTTATAAACCCTTGGTTTAAATTGATCTTGTAGTCTCTGCCTAACTCTCTTAGGACTTCATGCCATATCATTCTTTTAAAATTGTTAAATTAATATTTTGAACATTCATGAAAGTATAGCAGATAGCACAGTTAACTTTCATACTCCTGTGCCTTCCTTTTCTCTCTGGTACTAGAGGTCTCAGCATTGGTCAAGCAAGGGTTAAAGCCCATTGAACCTTCTGGCAGTTGGCCTGGGCCTGCTGGAAACTCAGTAGCTTTTGCACAGGGATGTATTTTTTCCTGGGGCTTTTCACAGTTTTACTCCCCAAGGGGAGGTATGCAGAAAGAGGACAAATGGACAGTGTTATCACTGCAGCTTCTCATGTGTACAATGGAATAATCATTCATTCATTCCTCCATTGCAGATGTGATCTTTGTTCTTAGAACTCACTCTTAGGTGGTGGAAATGCTAAATTAGTACAACAGAGAAGTAGTGTCTTTAGATTCTTACAAGAGGGAGAGAGGGCTTCCAGTTGGACACGTCTGGGGAGGTTTTATGTAGTGGGTGAATCGAGACAACCCTTGATGTGGATTTGGATATGAGGAAATGAAAAAAGTGACATCATAGACCCAGGTGTAGACTGTGAAGAGGAGCAGAGGTGAGGGGTGGTGTACATGCTGGGGGCTCCTATATTTGAGAAGAGGAAGAATTGAGATGCCAAGTCAGGTTGCATCACTTGAGTTCTTTGGAAGACAAGTTCACCAGTATACCTATTAACATCCTATCAAGTAGAAGACCTGATAAACAGGATCTGTGAAAAAGGATATGTGCACACTTGGACAGACACATTAAAGTTATACTGGCTGCCTCACTAATCCTGCTGCAGGGCTGCCACCCAAAGAAAAGTGTAGGTTATGCCGTGTAAGAGCATCCAGTGGAGTTGACAGGTGGGGCTTCAACCCAGTCAGACTCTGCCAGCTGACCTGGTGTGGGCCTGTTTCCACCCTGAGAGGCACCTTTTTCTAATTTGCCAAAGGCACTGTGAGGGCTTAGATCCATTTTATTTTGTTTCTTAATGTGTTCTATATCATAGCTAAATATTTAGTGTTTTACTATAATATAATTTGTTAAATGACTTCCTCCTTTAGCCATCTGTAGGGACTCAGTCATCATTTTGAAGACTGGCTCTGTATCAGACATTTGCAGAAATTCAGGAGGACATGCTTGCTCAGTCCCATTTTTGCCTTCTGCTCTCTTTGTCACCAGCGTTAGGTTAAATGCTCAGAATCTCTCCACTTTCCTCCATCTCCTTTAGGTGAGGATGTGGTAACTACACTGCTTAGCCCCCACCACCCTGGGTGACCTGAGTTGTGCAGATCATTAGGCTTCTATCCCCACCTCTTCAGGTACTTCCTGTCTCTGTAGGTCTGTCTGGCACTGTGTCCTACTGTCAACTGCTGCCACTCCTGGGGCTTTTCACATGTTTATTCACCAAGGGGAGGCGTGTGGAAATGAGACAAATGGACAGTGTATCACTGCCCCCTTGCTTCTCTATCCCATTACCCATCATGCCAGTTGGTTTAATGCTGGAAAGGGAGATATTCATTAATTGGAAGGAAAAGAAGGATTACAAATGAAGAAGAGACAGGAAAATTGGGATCCACATAGCTGTAGAGGGCAGAGTAATAATAATAAAAGCAACATTTGCAGTTATAGTGGGGCTGAGGGTGAAACAACATGGAGTTCATGTTTGGAGGGTGGGTGCCATCTCTGGCACTAACAGGATGACCTTGCTTCCCTCAGGTGTCCTCATGACTTCTCTTGCGGACCATGTCCATGATCTTTTTTGCCAGTGTGGTACGGGTGAGGGATGGACTGCCCCTCTCAGCCTCTACTGACTTTTACCACACCCAAGATTTTCTGGAATGCAGGAGACGTCTCAAGACTTTAGCTTTGCGACTGGCCCAGTATCCAGGTCGAGGCTCTGCAGAAAGCTGTGACTTTTGTATACAGTAAGTGAACATATTCGCTTTTTCAGAACAGCAGCAGAATTTAGATTACTTTTTTCCACACATTGAAGTCACATTATGCTGATCACCGTGTGTGTTAAGAGTAGATATGGTGTCAGACAGTGGTCTTAGGTTGTATGTTTACAACAATGGAATTAAGAACGGTTTGGGTGTCCTCAGGGCCTCAAGCATTGCTGTTCCAACTGCTGGCTTCTGTCAATGGAGTGCTCACAAGCATTGGAAGACCTGAGTTCAGCCAGTTTTTCTGGCTTTAGGTTGTTAGTTGTTTTTTGTTCCCCCTGTACTTAGATTCAGGGTAGGAAAAGGATAAGGAGGAAGAGGAGATGATAGATGAAAAATGTTAGAGAAAGCCAAGGAAATTAAAATACTTAATAGCTATTATCTTCAAGAGCTATTTTTTTTCACTTTAATTTTTTTAATATTTATTTTTTAGTTACAGGTGGACATAATATCTTCATTTTATTTTTATGTAGTGCTGAGGATTGAACCCAGTGTCTCACACATGGTAGGCGAGCACTTTTATCTCTGAGCCACAGCCCCAGCCCCTCGTTTTAATTTTTTTACTTTAAAATTCTTGTATTTTGGGCTGGGATTGTGGCTCAGTGGTAGAGTGCTTGCCTAGCAAGTATGAGGCACTGTGTTCGATCCTCAGTACCAAATAAAATAAATAAATGAACTAAAGATATTGTGCTCATCTACAACTAAAAAAAATATATTAAATAAATTTTTTTTCACATTTTAATTTTTATTATGTGACAGGATCCATGGAGTGAAAAATTAGTGAGTAGGTCTCTTGTTTTCAAACAACTTACAGTCTAATGAAGGAAGAAGAGAAATATATGACTGAACAGAATACAGTGGAAAAAATCCCAGTGGAAGTAGGACTCAGGTGGTCATAATAATCCTATAACAGGTAATTGTGTGGAGTGCTTTCCATATGCCAGGCACTGTTCCTGTGCTTCCTGTGGCTTATGAGGCAAGCAGCAGTATTACACAGAAGAGGAAATTGAGGTTAAGCCACTTAACCAAAGCTGTACTGTTAGCAAGCGGTGGAGCTAAGATTTGAATGCAGGCTGTTCAGGCACTGAGGTCAGCTTCTCACATTTTATTCTAGGACTCAGAGCAAGAAGCCAACTATTTTGTGGAGGAATCAGGGGCAAGACAGGTTTTAAAATATCAAAATTTTATAGATAGTTATAGACACTACATCTATGTTTTGTAGTATTTAGTCTTCTTTTACCAAGTCCATTTTGCTTTTCTTGAATCATAGATTTTTAGTTGATCTGATAATATGGAGTCCTTTTAGGGTAATTCAGATTTAGAATCATAAAAACAAAAGGGACCGTCCAGGCTAAGTGATGGTATCAGGTAAGAAGGTCTGTGTCCTATCGGCAGTGTCAGATGGCCAGCACCTACAGCTGTCACTTTGTGGTGTGGACTCTGAGTGCTCAGGCACAAAAAGCTGAGCTGCATGTGCCCACATTTGCAGCTCCTTTCTCTGCTTGCCTGAAAGCACCTGCCTTCCTTGACTGGCCCTTCTTCATGAGGCTGTGATGAGCTAATGTGTGCTGTGCCTCAGATAGGACACCTTTTCTCTGTTGAAGGTTATATTTCTCAGTAAAAAGACGCCTACAGTTTCAGAATGAAATCTTGGGTACCTCAGTAGTTTTTTGGAAAAGGAATATAAAACATTCTACTCATTTGTATTTTGAATTGAATATTCACCATTATTTTCCCAGAGCTAAGACTTTCTTATCTTACAGGTGAGCAGTATCATAGCTTTTTTTTTTAAATATATTTTTTAGTTATAGATGGACACAATGTCTTTTTGAAAAATATTTTTAGTTGTTTATTTAATTTATTTATTTACATGCGGTGCTGAGAATTGAATCCAGTGCCTCACATGTGTTAGGCAAGCACTTTACCACTGAGCCACAACCCCAGCCCTGGACACAATATCTTTATATTTATTTATTTATTTAATGTGGTGTTGAGGATCGAACCTAGGGCCTCATGTGTGTGAGGCAAATGTTCTACCACTGAGCTACCAATCCCAGCCCAGTATCATAGTTTTTTACAGTTGAAGGGTCATATTAATTTCTTAGGGCTGCCACAACAAATTAACACACACTGGCTTCAAATAGCAAAAAACAGAATCGCTTATAGTTCGGAAGGCCAAAAATCTGAAATCCAGGTATCTCAGGGCCTGCTCCCTCTGTAAGGCTTTAAGACTCCTTCCCATACCTCTGCTATCTTTTGACGGTTGCTGGCAATCCCTGGTTTCCTTGGCTTACAGATACATTATTATTTCATTGTCTGTCTGCATGGTCACATGGCCTCCCCACTTTCCTTCTGTAAGAGTGCCAATCATTGGATGGGGGCCTACCCTAATCTAGTATAACCTCATTTTATCCTGATTACATCTGCAAAGATGCTGTTTCCAGATAAAAATCACATTCATTGGGAGTTAGGATTTCAAGGTATCTTTTTGGGGAACACATTCAACCCACAATAGGGGTCCTTTTTCATGTAGAAACACCTCTGTCCTAAAGAGGTTAGGCCCCTTCTGGAGAATTCCTTCTGACAAAAGGAGAGTCATCCTTTTCTTTAAGTTGAGGTCTTACATAGAGACTTGTAGTTACAAAAGGCAGAAAATGACAAGCCCCACAGTGGAGAACTTTGAGCAAAAATGATAATCTCCAAGGAGATATTCCATCATGAGCGACAGCTAGTAGACATCCCATATAGGTGAACTAGACCCTTTCAACCCCAAAAGTGAAATAATAGCATGGCAGTCTAAAAAGGAGTATAAAAAGAAGGAATGGATTTTTTTTTTTTTTTTGAGTCCAGAATAACTCTAATACCACAACCAGATGAAGTCAGCATAGGAAGGAAAATTGTAGATCAGTCTAATTTTACATAGACACAAAAATCCTAAATAAAACATTATCAGACTAAATCTAGCATGTGATTAATAATGAATATGTAGAAATGCACAACAAGGATTTATTTCCAGGAGCCAAAGTGATTTAACATTAGAAGATGTGTTGAGGTAGATTAAAGTAGGAAAACATTATTCTCAGTGTAGAGAAGTTGGAGGCTAATTCTCCCTAATAGAAAATGCATCCCTCATGCATGCATAAGTGAATAATCACACAGTGTTGGTGACTAATACTGTTAGACATTTTAAAGGAAGTCTTAAGAAAAACAATCTTAGAAACTGGTCTGGCTGAAGAGATAATATGTATGCCACAGGCAGCTATAAGACTGTTGGAGGCCAAGCAAGGGTAGAGGTGAGAGAAGGTTGTATGTGGGTATGCTATGAGAACCATGAGTCTATTTCCTGGTTATGCAGATGTTGCCCTTTTATTTCAGTTTTTCTTCTTCTGGGGACGTAGCCTGCATGGCTATCTGCTCCCGCCAGTATCCAGCAGCCATGGCCTTCTGCTTCCTGGAGACCCTGTGGTGGGAATTCACAGCTTCCTATGACACCACCTGCATTGGCCTCGCCTCCAGGCCGTACGCTTTTCTCGAGTTTGGTTTGTAACCCTCTTTCATGTTTACTGTTCTCTCCTGTGGCATTTGATGTGTAGAACTTACAGTTGAGGTTTAGCTTTGATCATATAGAAAAGCCCTGAGAGGCACAAGCACCTGGCTCTGAAAAAGAGCCTCACATCATGAGATTTCACAGCCATTAAAATGGACTAGAAGGCCTTCAGGTTTAATACTCTGGCTTTTCATGTCTTGGGAGCCGGGGGAGGTCGAGGAAGGGTGAAACCTATGTAGGTTATTCACCACAGGCCTCTGAAGCTGGGATCATCAAACTGTGGCCCAGAAGCCAGCTGCCTATTTTTGCAAGTAAAGTGGGACACAGTCATGTTCATTCTTTTATGAGTTGTCTTTGGCAGTTGTCTTTTGCCCCACACAGCACCACTGAGTTGTCCTGACAGAGACCACAGAGCCCCCCAGCCTAAAATACTGTTGGGTGCTTGAAGAAAGTTTCGCCAACCCCTACACTAGAGCAGTACTACTCAGAGTGTTCTTCTTTCATGATGTAAGCACAGAAAATGAGAAAAAGTATTCAGAAACTTACTGTAATTTGACATTCCTGTGATTTTAAAAATGGTATTTTATCAAAAAGTATCAGTCTGTAACATTTGGAAGAAAAATATGGTCCTCCTCTCTTAACTTTGAGAAGCCCTGCTCTGGAAAGGATACTTCTTTTCTAGGCTCTGCTAGAAAGGTCCTGTGGAGGCTCAGGGGCTTTGGACTACAACATGATAATCATAGAGGGTGCTTGGTTTTTGTCCGTGTGTCTCATTTTGAGCTCTTGGGGTTGGGGAATATTCTGGGTCCCTGTGATGTTCTTGAACAAGAAGCTGGCAGCATCTGATACTCGTGGTCAGGCAGGGGACAGCACCTGGAAATGTTGCCAGTTGGGCTTTCCGGCTGCTATTGTGATAGCCTCACATTCCCTCTTGTTGCCTGCTGGCTTTTTAGAAATGGAACCAGCGCCCTCTTTTGGTGTCACTTGAAGGAACTGGGGAGCTTCCTAGTATGCCAGACCCACTCTGGTAGACCCGTGATAGGTGGAGAGCTCTGGTTCTTGCTCTTTCTTGAGGCTTTCAGTCCCACTTTTCCTTTTGAAGAGAACACACTATTCCCAACGCAGATCACAGCTGCAGCAAGCCTTTGGCTCTCCGCTGATTTGGAGTGGAGTGGAGTTGGGTTCTTCTCTTCCCTCATCTCTGCATGTGCCCTTCTTCCAAAGCAGTGTGCTTGATCTGATAGGAGCCCCTTCCTTGGCACCACATTTGCTCACTATTGAATGGGAGTGGAAAGAGTCAAAGCTCATTGATATTAGAATTGTACATTATTTTGTTTTGCCAATACATAGCAAGTTTCACTTCAAAAACTTGTTAAGACTCGGTGATAGAGTAATGTAAAAGAATTAAAATCAATCACTTTCAAATATGTAATCCTAGTTTGCACAACATATTCATTTTCACTTGTACTTTCAAACAAGCTTTTTTTGAGATAATCAAGTTAGGAAAAACTGGCCCCATTTTCAAGGGTAGAGATGTTGTGTGAATCACCTAAGATTGTACTTTCTAAGACTCCAGCCCCTTTCCACCTGACACCCTTGTCACTTTTGTCCTGTGATGCATTATTGCCTTCTCTGTAATCACTTTTTAATCATTCTACTTTGAAGAGATTGATCAGACTTATGTTGATATTTAATAATCATTTGACCTTGATGCATATATAACTTAACTCTTCAGAATCTGCCTGACTTACTAGCTTGCTTAGAAATGTGAACTTTGTTCAAATATTACTAAACATCCATTCTTATGAGAATGCTCAACTTGGGTTGCTCTCTTTTTCCAGACAGCGTCATTCAGAAAATGAAGTGGCATTTTAACTATGTAAGTTCCTCTCAGATAAAGAGCAGCTTGGAGAAAATTCAGGAGGAGCTGGAGTTCCAGCCTCCAGTAGTTCTTACTTTGGAGGACACAGATGTGGCAAATGGGATGATGAACGGTCACATACCAATGCACTCGGAGCCTGGTAAGTGGCCTGATTTTCTCTGATATTGATGAATATGAAGTGATTCTATGTATTTCAAATAGATTTTTTAAATATTAGAAATGTATACTTGAGATGGGAGGATATATGTTGGGAAGAAATCAGACTGATTCTGTTTCCAGGTGTTCATTATATAGACCTTGACAGTTCTGATAGTGGGTAGCTTTGAGAGGATGCTTTCTTTTGATGAAATTCAAGAGTTGAGAAGAGTGACTTGGGAGGTTGTTTTCTTAATTAGGGTGAAATCTGTAAGTTTAAATTTTGCAAATGATATACCTTCTCTTTCACTAGAAGCTACTCATTGAATCATATGGATATATATATATATATATATATATATATATATATATTTTTTTTTTTTTTTTTAATATTTTTTTTTTAAGTGTAAATGGACACAACACAATACTTTTATTTTTATGTGGTGCTAAGGATCGAACTCAGGCCCCGCCCATGCTAGGGGAGTGCTCAACTGCTGAGCCACAATCCCAGCACGGATTTATACATATTTTTACCTCATCACTTAATGAAATGTTGCAAATCTCCACTGAGAATCCCTGTGTACCTTCTTGGAGAGAGGGCTGTGGGAATGAGTGTTTTGATAGGTGCCAAGGCTCCTAGTGCTGTTGCTGTCTGGCTCTCCATGAGACCTGGAGAGCTCCCTTTGTCCCAGTGGATTTCACAGTCCTCATCTGAAGAATGTGATGTTAATGACATGATCACAGTGGCCCAGTACTTTGTAACTTTGGAATTAACACCATTAGCCACTTAGCACATAATGAAGCATGATTTTTTGCATTCCTAGTTTTGTAATCACATAAAGTTAAACTAATATTTAAAGTAGATATTTACTAAGGTATTCTAAGAATTCCATAATGGTGTAAGAGCTGAATCCCCTGAGAGATAGAGCTGTCTATACTGTAACAGTCTAATTATTTCGTTTTTAACTATTTTGTACTAAACTCATTGCTTAAATTTAAAAAGTGGTGTATTAAAAATGTTCATGTTAAAAAAAAAAAAAAAATGTTCATGTTTTTGGCTTAACATTGTGTTTTGGTTTAATATGTTTCAACCAGTAAGTTCTTAGATTGGCTCTCATGCCAATCAGTAAGTTGTTCTAATTTGTATTGGGAGAACATTTAACTTTTGTAGAAAGAAGACTGGGTAATTGAATCCCAAGTTTCTCCCTAAACACAGGGATAACTTTATAATATATGTTTTGTTTTTTAAACACTTAGATAAGAGGAGCAAATCCAGAAAGTGTCAGCTTGCCTTCTTTCTAGGACATTTTTACTGTGGTTTGACTCATCTTATTGTCCTGAGGCTAGATCTTTACAGGTAGCATGTTCTGTTCTAATAGGAACTTTGAATTACTGAGTGAAAACTCTAACACACTAACAATAGGCATAAGTTGTGTTGTGGCCAGGGGTATGAGAGTGTGTGTGGGTGTGGTTGTGTGTGTACATGCTCATGAGCACACACATGCACACGAGTGTGAGAAATGTAAGGACAAGAAAGGATGATTTTAGAAGAGCATAGCAAGAGAATGGGTGGGACACCATTTAATTGTGTGAACCAGAATCCACTTCAACAGTTATCTTTCAGGAGAAAATGGAATATTTGTTCTAATTACAATTCCAGAAACAGCTTATAGCCTAAATAATCAATGTTTCCCTCCTCTTCCCTATTATTTTAGAATTAAAACCACATTTATTTGTCATCAGTCTCTTTAGATGCACACATTACCCTGAATATTGTCTTTATAAAAAGAGTGGAACATTTTACAAGCTGGGGGTTGAGGCATCTAATAAAAAGCCAGCCTTAGCAACAGCGAGGTGCTAAGCAACTCAATGAGACCCTGTCTCTAAATAAAATACAAAATAGGACTGGGGATGTAGCTTAGTGGTTGAGTGCCCCTGAGTTCAATCCCCGGTACACACCCCCACCAAAAAAAAAAAAAATCTATCAGAATTTGACACCCAATACAAACAAAGCCATGGTCCTCTCTTATAGCAGAAGTTGTTTAAAATCATAGTTTCTCTATCTATGGTCGATTGACATGTTTGTACCAGTCCGTTCTTTACTGTTGGGGGCTAACCTGTGCATTTTAGGTTGTTTAGAAGCATTCCTGGCCTCTGCCCGCTGGATGCCAATAGAAAATGTTTCCAGACATTATCAAATATCCTCTGGGCAGCAAATCACTCCGTTTGAGAACCACTGCTCTAAATAGAAAGGAAATAGGCACTTGAAAACCTGCACTTGCCTATAAAAGGGCTTATTTCTGGAAGATACTCACCTCAGATTTCCAGGTCCATTCTGTCCTTCATTTCTTGCCTTTTTTCTTCTAACTTCTGCTGCTTTTAAAATTAGCATGTTTGTAATTTTGTGTTTAACATCATAAACCTATCATTAGTGGAGGTCTAGTTAATGGCTTTGCTTGTCTTTCTTTCATATAGATGTTATTTTCTCTATAGACACTTATTTTTTCTTTTCATTGTGAAGCTCCTAATTTCCGAATGGAGCCAGTGACGGCCCTGGGGATTCTCTCCCTCGTCCTCAACATCATGTGCGCTGCTCTGAACCTCATTCGTGGTGTTCATCTCGCAGAACATTCTTTACAGGTAACCTCTTTTTTTTTTTTTAACAGTTTAAATTGAAGGACACATCTAAGAAGAAACTAGGATATATTTTATTTATAAAGTTATTATGCACTGAGGTTTAAAATTTTTAAAATTCAAATGAAAATTTAAAAATTCTATACTTTGTAGTAAGTTGAACATACATGGAAATTGCCTGCTGGGATATTAGTATAAAATGGACAACTCAATTCAAGGATATTGGACTACCTTGTTTTCCTTGGGAATACAGGTGTCTTTCCAGGGCATAGATTATTCACCTATGGCAAACATCTGATTCAGACTTTAAGGTTAAGTCTCTTTTTGCCCTGGGAAAAGGTTGTCCTACAGTCTGATTTGTAAAGACCTGTATCACTAGGATAGGATAGAGTTCTTTGTTGGCCTGCTCATCTCAAAGCAACTTTCTGTTTCATTGTTCTTTGTTTTGTCACTGGGGATTGAACCCAGGGCCTGGTGCATGCTAGGCAAGTGCCCAAACACTGAGCTACATCTCCAGCCATTTTTATTTTATTTTGAAATAGAGTCTAACTGAGTTGCCCAGTCTGGCTTCAGACTTTTGATCCTCCTGCCTCAGCCTCCCAAGTAGCTGGAATTACAGGTGTGCACCATCATATCCAGCTCATTGCTTTTTAAAATATGTTTTTGGATTTTGAAGAATTTCAAATACTTTTTAAAGGAACAGAATCACTATTAGTATAAGCAAATAGATATTGTTTTAAAAGATAGAGCTATAATGCTGATACCTTCATATGTGGAGGCCATAGTCTAAAGTGCAGTGGATGTTGGACCTCAGAGACTGAGGAGAGTGTGGAGAGTGGCAGCAGGCCTGTTACCAGAGTGGTATTTGCTTGATAACACATCTCATCTTTGACCAGTGTTTGGTGTGGTTTCCACTCTTAATTGTTTGATTATTAATAATCAGATATTTGCCAACTGTTTGTAAAACTAGAAGAGATGCCAATAAGATGGTTAAGACCTTGTCCCTGAGGACTCTTGTGGTACAAAGCGTAGTGTGGTGACAGCACTGAGGACGTGGCAATGGCTGGGGCTGGGAGGAATTAGAGAAATTGTGGTATTGACAAAAAGTAGGATTTTGAGAGGTGGAGTGATTGTGGGCTCATTACAGGTTGAGGACTTAGATCTGTGGGGACAGGAGGGCACATGGTTTATCTAGTTCATTGAAAATAGTTGCATGCCAGCCCCTGATCTGGTATATAAGAGGGACTTAGGTCTCATTGTGCTGTCAGCCATACCACACTGAATGAGGGTTAAAATGCTCTGGGTTATAGTGTTTCATCTAAATATTCTTTCCTTATGTTTCTTGTACTTATTTTAGGTTGCCCGTGAGGAAATTGGAAACATTCTGGCTTTTCTTATTCCTTTCGTAGCCTGTATTTTCCAGGTGGGTGAAGTGTTGATGGCCTTATTTGGTTGTTCTGGAATTATTGGCAAGTTTTAGATCCTGCTTTTGTTCTACCAAGGCCTTGGTTCAAATCCTGGACCGTACTAAGTGAAAGGATCTGTGGCCCATCCTGCCTAATTCTCTCATTTTAGAGGAGGAACTTTATGCTCAGAAAGGGAAAGCCACTTGTCCAAGGCAACAGGGCCACTGAAAACAGCGGAATAGGAACTAGGAATTTGGGTTTGATTCTCTAGAAGGGAGGGATGAGGTTGCAGGGTAAGGCAGGATGTTACCCTGTGTTTATTCTTGGGACAATTCAAGTGCAGAAATATCCTTCTGTATAAGGAGCAGAAAGATGTGTTTTGTTTTGATTTTTTTAAGTTGTTGATGGACCTTTTATTAATTTATTTATTTATATGCAGTGCTGAGAATTGAGCCCAGTGCCTCACACATGCTAGGCAATTGCTCTACCATTGAGCTACAACCCTGGCCCTGAAGATGTGGTTTTTAAACTTACGACTAGGTAAAAAACAAAAAAATTACAGGTTCTTTAATAGTAATACCTTCTGACTCAAATCTATCCCTAGGAAAATTAGTACATTAACTAAAGGGCTTGGATTATTATTTAGTTATTTTCATACCAGCTGAGTACTTAAAAGGGGTAGCATGATAAGGAGCTTTTGCATTCCTTGTAGACAGAGTTAATTCTAGCAAAAACCCAACTCAAATTCTCCATTCTTGATAAAATTTTAATACTTTCTTTACATTCTTAAGCTTTTTTTTTTGCTTTTGTTTTGTTTTTTAATTAAAATTTCTGGCTGGGCACGGTGGTGTATGCCTGTAATCCCAGTGGCTTTGGAGGCTGAGGCAGGAGGGTCCCAAGTTCAAAGCCAGCCTCAGCAAAAGCGAGGCACTAAGCAACTCAATGAGACCCTGTCTCCAAATAAAAGACAAAAAATGGCTGGGGATGTGGCTCAGTGGTTTAGTGACCCTGAGTTCAGTCCTTGGTACCCCTCTACCCCCGCGGGGGGAAAAAGTGTCTGTTCTCAGGGCACATCTTAGAATGTTTTTTTTTTTTTCTCAAGAATTACTTGATTGTGCCAAAAGAAGCTTTCAACCCTAGATTAAAAATGCACTCACTTTTTAGGAATCTGGTCTCTAAAACCTTGGGTATAGCCAGCAACAGTTTTCTAGAGCTGGCATTTCAGGGCTGCAGGGACCTTACAGTTCCACCTTCATTCCTTCAGCTGTGCTCCTATCCTGGATCTCTCTCTCTCTCTCCCCTGCTGTAGCTTAAGCCCTGTTGATTGCTTCATGATCTGAGAATATGCTTTATTTTTCTTAAAAAAAGAACAAAAAAACTCTTTCCAGCTTTTGCAGAATAAGAATAGCCCCTTTTCTGTGAGGTCACCCTACATGAAATACGTTACTCTCTCTTTTGGGAGAACTTTCTCTGACTCAGAGATGCTTTTGAAGATGTGATTAAAAAAATGTGCCCAAGGGAACTGAGTTGTGACTCAGGAGAAACCAAAATAGTAAAATCATGACTTTCACCGGCTTGCTTGCCTGTCATGGCTCCCTGAAGAAAAACTTCCCTCGGAGGCTAGTCAGTCCTGCTGGGAGACCCTGGCTATCTGCCCACTCCCCACAACCCTCTCCCTCTCCTCTGCAGCCCACAGCCTGGATACCATCTTTTATGTCTTCAGCTTCTTTCCAGCATTCCTGCTGTCAACGTCTGTTTCACTTTCCTCTTTTTCAAATCCTGTCTTTCATCCAAAGATCAGCAGCAGCCTAACCAGGAAGTTCAAGCTTCACTGTAGTGAATATAATTTAATTAGTGAATGCATGTGAAATGATGCTGTTGGTGGCACCTGCAGGAGGTGACTCTTGCACCTAATCTTGTGGCTGTTTGATTATCTCTGATTGGTTGTGTTGTGTGGTCTCGTTTCAGTGTTATTTGTACCTGTTCTACAGTCCAGCCAGGACTATGAAGGTGGTGCTGATGCTGCTCTTTATTTGCCTGGGTAATGTGTACCTGCATGGGCTGAGGAACCTCTGGCAGATCCTTTTCCACATAGGAGTGGCTTTTCTATCTTCATACCAGATACTGACAAGACAGCTTCAGGAAAAGCAGTCTGACTGTGGAGTGTGAGGACACCATGGATCCTTTGATTTTCTTTGGAGAGTCAATCTGTGTTTCCCTTCTTGCTTCTCCAAGTTCACCTCAAGTTTCCATGCTTAACGTTCCTTTCAACTAAACTGGACTGAAAAACCGAGATTGGGGATTTCTAACAGGTGCTGTGGAAATCATGAGGTCACTCAATACCCACCTCGTCTTGGTTGTGTGCTGAGCATCATTGCAGAACCTCTAGTTGAGCATGTTTACTTAGGACAGCAGAATCCGAGGGCTTACTCAGAAGGAGAATTATTGGAAGATCAGAATGGAAACATTTTGGTCTTTTAAATTAAATGATACAATAAACTACTAAATTCAATAATACTAGTTTTAGTAATTGGCACTTGTCTCCAAGCAACTACTTTAAAACGTAAATAGTGTAAATGTGACTTGGTTAGTTTTTTACAGAGGGTCAGTACAGGGTGAATTAAAAACTTAAACATATAGTTCATGGATATAAACTAGGTAAATTTTGTTTACATTTTTGATAACTTAGGTTTGATATGCCATTGAAATATTTAAATATATTTTGGATATAAACTGAACTTCATTTAGGGTGAAGACAAAAGTAAGCCAAGAAAATGGTTAAGAAATCTGAGGTCACTTAATTTATAGATAACCTTTTATGGTGGTGGGACTGTGGGTACAGAAATGTTGTATATTTATTTGCAGGGTATATCAGAATATTTTAAAAATTAATTGATTAATCAATACTGTTGAATCATAAGCTTATAAGCATGAGCAGACCTGAGAATTTCTGGATGCCTGATAATTGACCACAAAGTGGAGTAGGCAGATGGTGTGGATTCACATACTTCTCAGCCCCAGTTGGCAGAAACTCCTGGCATCAGCCTTTGAAATAGCAGCTGAATGCCTGTCATTTTAATGGTGATGACTATGTGATCCAGTGTGCCTCTTCCCAAAGGCCCCCAAGTTAATTACTCCTCTACATCTTTCCTGATAATCTTACTTAGATCAAGAACCTCATTTTTTTTATTAATAGTAATGTTAACTTTTTAAACTTTATTAAGCTATAACTGATACATGGTCTGGAAAGTTTATTTCATTGTCAAAAAAATTGATTGGTCATCATTTTCCTAAGTATGGCTCAGAATGAGATCCATCCTTCAAGTCTCCAGAAATTTCAGCCTGGGTTGTCAGGCTCAAATGGCCCAGGAGGTCATTTGGGAGTTTGCTCTTTGGTTGTTTTGGTAGAAGTCTGGAATCTGAATAACTCAACCACAATTGCATGGAATACTTTGGGTTGAATTATGTAACTTGATAAGCTAAAATTCTATTTTGATAATTTTTAAAGTAGAAAACCATTGTGAGAGTGATTGAGTTGGTGGGGAAGCAAGAATGTAGTTTTAGAGAATTCAGATTTGGTTATTATTGGTATTGTTATTGAGCTACCTTGGTATCATTTTAAGAAACACAAGTTTATATGACGCTGAACTGGATTGGGAAAATGTTGCCATAGAAACTTTATTTTCTTATAATAGAATTTTCTATTTTTAACCAACTACAAAATATCTGGATATGAAAAGTATATGGGCAGCATCCTCAGACATAAACTTCAAGGTTATATCTCCATTGACTTTGCATCTTCAAAATTTCTACATACCTGACAGATAAGTTTTCAGTTTTCCTGGGAGATAATTTTGAAGAGGCAGTTAAGATAGAATGGGAAGTCCAGAGGAGAGAAGAATCCTTTTAAATTAAAGCACACGCACAAAAAAAGCTTTAAAATTTGATAAGAAACAGCTTTAAAATATATTGTTTTTGAGCCAGTTTGATGTTGGTGTTGCTGTGTGGCCTGCACCCCATGTGTTTTGGGGTCTGAGACTGTGATGCCCATTTAACAAGCAATAAAGAAGCAGTCCCTGAAGATGAACCCTTGTTGGTGAAGCTCTGCGCCCACCCACCTGTGCACCAGTGGAGATATTATCTATACTTGATTGAATGTGGTCTTAATCAGGTAACATCTAGTCGGGGTTTGAGATTTATTTTTTCAAACATAAGGAAAAAGGTGTACTAGAAGAACAGTGTAAATAATGACCACAAGAACATTGTTTAACTGAAATCCCGCTAAAAGATACCTCAACCTGCTGGAGGGAGAGACTAATGACAGGAAAGAAGTCTGGTGATTTCCTCCAAGGGAAATCCCAGGATTGGGGTTGACTTAGCTCAGACTTGGAGATTTGTAGCCCTTTGTGTGATGCTGATGACAGAAAGCTGGTTCCACGTCCCAGGAGTTTTCTTTAGTCCACCATGGACCCATTGCTGTTCTGGCACCTTCACTGTCCCAGTATTTGATGCTACTTGCCTAACCATCTCGTGGGGCCAGATCTAGCGACAAAGGAAGCAGTACTGAAAACAAAACCTTAATGGTGTCTTCTGAGATCAGATGCTGTGAGAGCTTGAGCTTCAGAGAGTGTTATATCTCTCTGTAGCACCAGGGCAGGAGTGTGGCTCAGTGCTGTTAGGCAGGATACAGAAGATTCTGTTTTACTCTTCCTGCGGTGGCCTTATTGTGCTGGTGGAGACAACTGGGGCCCATTTGGGGTGGCGTTCCCTCTCAGTGCTAGCAGTGTGACCATAGACACCTGATTTTGCCTCTTAGGAGTGCACCCATTATCTGTGAACTCTGTTGACATGCCCTGGGGAACATAGCCCAACATTTTCAAGTTCCTTAAGGGATGGGGGAAAGGGTTTCTGGAGGAGTGCCAAAATGAAAGCAGTTAGTCATTTCAGTAGGCCTTACCCCTTAGCTCCTCTGTTCTTTCTTAGGTGCTCTGATTCTCCAACTCCCCTGCCTTTTTCCATCTCTGCCTACTACACTCCAGACCTAGGGATAGAGGTAGAACCAGAGTCTCTAAAGAGACAGGAAAGCCACTGAATTGTGATTGAGAGGGTAGGCAGAGGGACTTTAGAATGAGAACAGACTGCATTGAGGCTGGCCCTCTTAGCCTGCCTGAGAGTCAGGCCTCAAGGAGGATTAGTACTTTGGTGGTCAGCCCTGCTCAGAGTCAAAGATGATGGCTAACAGGCCACAAATGGCTGGCTGTTTGGGACAGGGGGGTTAGGGGAGCTGAACTGAGGGCTCTATTGTCTGCTGGAAGATAACAGCCACCCCTTGGCATGCAGCGGGTGCATGTTGCACCTTATCAAGGGATGCCATTTACTGCTCCTTAACTAGGAGTTGACTGCTAGTAACATGCAGGACAGTGGCTCTCAGAGAATCTGCTATATGCACAGTCTAGCACAAGTGAGGATAGGGATGGGAGTGATTACTGCAATCAGATGTGCCCAGCAAACCCTGCTCATTCATTGCTTATATCCCAGAATCCCAGGCAGAATTCTACACAGGTATGGGGAGCTCTGCCTGTGTACCCTGACTGCTAATAATAATGGTGGAGGAAGAGTATGTGGACATGCCCTCAAGGGATGAGGCGTTGGAAGGTGTGCATTGATCAGCTGACCAGATGACCTTGAGATTGGCTTGTTTCTTCCACTCAGTCCTACATCACAGTGGAAGTCCCTGCCTGTCTGGCCTCAGTTTTCTCTTCTGGGAAATGATGAAAACATCAATCTTCAATCCTGTATGCTGCTGTGAGAATCAGCAGTGGTAGTGGAGGGTAATACTGGGTGATACATTGTTCATGTGCAGGAGGAGGAGGTCTTTGAGTCAACCTGGTCCTGTAGGCTCTGGGTGCATTAGGCAGCTTGGCACAGCCGTGTCTTCTGACCTTTGCAAAAAGGCCTTTTATGAGACTGCAGTGCAAAGGACCTCATTCTTTCATTCCATAAAGGTAGTGGCCTCTCTTCCCTTGGACCTCCTGCTTCCTAGGCACAGAGCTCCTGGTAGCATTGGCATTGGGTTTACTCCAGGATCTAAGGAGGCCCATTCTGTTGGTTGGACCAAACCTCAGTGTCTATCACCAACTCAAATTAGCAGACCTTTAATTCTCCTATCTGGGAACAGTGATATCAAACTTCTGTTGCTGGGGAAACCTCATTAGCAGGGAACGTGTGGAAAGGGGCTTGTTGTTAAAATCTGGGAATGGTTGGATATGGAAACATCTGCCCATGTGTACTGATGTCAGAGCTTTGTCTCACAAGCGCCTTTTATTTTAGGGTAAAATTATCAAACCCATTCTGTTCCTTTAACTTGTATGTGGTACATATGACCTTTAGCCCTTACATTTGTATAATTCTGGGATTGCTTCAGAAGTATTAGCTAATGAATTATTAATATGACTTAACCCCCAGGATTCAATTTTATTTAATGGAATTTTCTACTAAGAGCATAAAAAATTGAGGCTGATCTAGCCAGGGGAAAACCATTTATCTTACATACTCATTTCCAGTATTTGCTGTCCTTGTCATACAAGCTTCTTACTGTTTTCATGTAACAGCAAAGATCTATTTTGAGTACATCATGGGTACATTTTAACAAACTTTCACATAGTGATAAAACCTAAACTCGTGTCAGTGTGCATACAGAATGTTGTATAGCCATTTATATACTATGTATATATAAATTAAATGAGGTGGCTTCAGAAGTGGGAGAATAAATCTAAGGTGTTTATTAATGTGTGTGTTTGTGTTTGTACTGTATGAACAATTTGGAGATGTAGGTCCTTTTTCCTATGTGGTATGAGGTGGGCCTGATGAATAGGAAGGGAGTATTGAGAGAAGTGACATTTTGGTTTTCTCGTCCAGTGACATCTGGACAGGTACAGTTCTTTGCAGGAGTCCCCAGCCAAGACAGCAGTCACAGTGCTGCCTTGGGGGCTGGGCTGCCTGCCTTCTCTGCAGACTCTGTCCCCACCTGCTGTGTGTCTGTAGGCAGGCATATCCCCTGCTCTGGGTTCTGGGCTTCTGTCTGTACTGAGGGTGATGGAAGTTTTCATCTTCTGGGACCAACCTGGTCACAAAATGACCACCAGGAGGCGCAGCTGCTGGCCTCATCATGGGGTTCCCAGCCAAGAGATGGTGTCCTTTTACAGATGCTTTCCTGCAGCAGCTGACAGAATTCCCAGAAAGGAAGCAAGTGCGCCATCCTCTCCTGACCATCTTTTGTTTAAACATCGGGGCTGGAAGTTCCAAGTATCCCTACTGTATCTATCTTGAGCCCAGTTCTTTTGGAGAAAGGCAAAGCTTCCAAAATAAGTATCAAATTATTAGATTTGGGATTTGAAGGTTAGCAAAGCCTTGTTGCTCAGGTGGGGAAGAAGAGACTTGTCTCCTGGGCTGGAACAAGGGACTGCATATAGGCTGGCAGCATTCTCAAAGAACAAAAGGGAATCTTAGCCCATGAAGATGCCCGTTCTGTGCTAGGAGGGCTGGGTGAGAAGTTCAGGCTGCTGGGTTGCTTTTTTATTTATAGGCCCCACCCCTTGAAGGTCAAGAAGTGCCAAGCATCTTTGGGCAGTGCTGGTGGAAGAGAAGCTCAGAGAGGAAGGGGCCCACCTGCATGCACCCAGCAGGGAGGCCCTGTCTGGCTCTGCTGAGTCAGCTGTAAGACATTGGATCAAATATGCAAGGCCAGATCTGTACAGTTCATTGAAGAACAGGAAAAATATCCTTTTGGCCTGGGGTAGAAATGTTCTTCTTCTTCTTCTTTTTTTTTTTTTTTTTTTTTTTTTTAGAGAGAGAGAGAATTTTAATATTTATTTTTTAGTTTTCGGCGGACACAATATCTTTGTTTGTATGTGGTGCTGAGGATCAAACCCGGGCTGCACGCATGCCAGACGAGTGCGCTACTGCTTGAGCTACATCCCCAGCCCAGAAATGTACTTCTTAAACAAAAACATCACAGGCACAACCCTTAAAGCAAAATAGTTCATAAATTTGTAAATCTTATTTGTAAGGTTTCATGGACAAACTTAATGGGAGACGATATTTATAATGCTTAAAACCAATAAGGGTTAATTTAGAAGCAGTTTTTGTAAATCATCGAGAGAGACAGAAGTCCTGATTTTTTTCTTAACTATCTTTATCTTTCTCTCTCTTTTTAAAAAATATCTTTATTTTGTTTATTTATTTTTATGTGGTGCTAAGGATCGAACTCAGTGCCTCACAGGTGCGAGGCAAGAGCTCTGCCACTGAGCCACAACCCCAGCCCAGAAGTCCTGATTTTTTAAAAAAATAATCAATTTACAGAAGAGAAAACCGAAAAAGCTAATAAGTATATGAAGATATTCAAGATAATTAGATACAGATTAGATTTAAGATAATTTTCAATACACTTTAAAATCACAGTAAGATATCATCTTAGGCTTGTGAGTTTGCACCACGTGTTGGAGGGAATGTGGAGAAAGAAGGACCTTGTTGGGTGCTGGCAGTGAGAAGACAGGCACAGATCACTTGCAAAGCCATGGTGTTTTGTGTCTCCCCAAAACTCATGTTTAAATCTTACCCCAGACCTCAGAATGTGCCTTTCAAAGATGTAACTAAGGTAAAATAAGTTCATATGAGTGGGTCCAAATCCAATAGGACTGGTGTCCTCATAAGAAAAGATTAGGAGGACACAGATACTGGGAAAAAACTTGTGAAGGACAAGGAAACAGCCATCAGACATCTTCATCTCAGACTTCCAGCCTCCAGAATTATGAGGAAATAAATTTCTGTCATTTAAGCCACACTGAGTGATGTTTTATTATGGCAGCTCAGGCAGACTGATACAGCCTACCTACCGAGTTAAGTGTGCACATGCCTTATGATGTGGAAACTTCATTCCTGGTTTTATGTCTCAGTAAAACTCTTACACAGATCCTTCAGGAAGCAGGTATGGAGATAAATGTTTATGGAAGTTTTATTTTTTGATGGTGGAATGTAACCTGTACAGCATCATGGACAGATAAGCACAGGCTGCCCATGGAGCACCACAAAGCAGGCAGAAGCACTGGGTTTAGATAGAACGTCAATGTGGACGTTCACTCAGAGCTGAGTGAATAATAGTTTTTATATGGCTAGTAATATATGCACAAAATGATAAAATATTTTGTGAGAATATAGGCAAAAAGATCAAATAACATTCAAATGGTTGCGTATAAGGCCAGCATCATGGGAATTAGATATTGAGATAATAAAGAATTAAAAAAAAATTGCTAGAGTCAGCAGTCAGGTTTGAGAGTCCTGGGAGGAAGAAGTGGGCCTGTATTTTTCCTGGAGTTGACATGACAAGACAGAGAAGGCCAGCCTCCGGGGCTTCCAAAGCCCTGCATGCTACTGGATTATTTTAGCTTTCCGTGAGCAAGGGGAGGAACTGAACCAGAGGCCAGGGACTGTACTCATCAGGAGTGGTTTTCAGAGGCCATGAGGGATGCGGAAAGGGGAGAGAAGAGAGGAGGGGACTCCAGAGAGAAGAGCTGGTGAGTGAGAGCCAGTCTGGCCGCCAGGGACTCTCTCCTCCCTGGACTGAGGCTGCCTGACCAGTAGTTTCCTGGCCAAGATTCTTTCCCACAGGAGGCACTCAGCTGAAGGGCTCTCATGAGGACAAGGAACACAGCTGCTGGGGGACAGAGGTGCCTCCAAGGCTATTTCTTCCTCCCACCCCAGAAATAGCCTGTGCTAGCCATGGAGCTCAGATTGTGAGCCTGGGGTAGTGAAGCCTGAGATGGCTGGGGGTGGAAAGGGAGAAGGTGACCGAGACCACCATAGTCCTGGTAGAGAGGTTGTTTCAGACACATTTTCTGAGGCCCCAGGGATAAGAGCAAGAGCCAGACGCATGGAACGCAGGGCCAACATTAGAATGAACTTTCTCACAGAGCGGTCCAACAGGGCTGGGGAGCAGTGAGGTCTCTATTGTAGAGGTGTCCTAGCGGAGATGAGATGGGACCTTGGAACATGTTGTTCTCATCTAGCAGACGTTGTCTTGTCCTAAATGCTGATATCTGAGGGGACATTTGCCTATCTCCCGGAGTGCCTCCTGTTGTGTCCATCCCACGGGTGAGCCAGACGCCGGCTACAGGAAACAGCTCGTGCCAGCTCCCATTTGAAGAGTAAATATTAGTCTTTTCAAGAGCTGCCTGTTCTCTGTCACTTGGCATGGAGGACACTGAGCTGAGGGGTGAGGGGGGGTAGTGGAACCTCTTGGTCCCCATGCCTAGATGGAGTCTGTGGTCTCTTGTCACTGCTGCCATAGAGAGCTCAAGAAACACACCTCATCCCTGCTCCCAATTGCTTGCCAAGCAGTGAGCAGCTGAACCCCTCCTAGGGGAAGTTCAGACCATGCTGTGGCCCTCAGCCTTAGCCTTGGCTTCTCCTTGGACACTGTCCAGCTGCTGCTGCAGAGGTAGGGGATTGGATGGTTTGAACAGGACCTCAAGGTCTCTGGGCCTCAGTTCTGGCATATGTGGCTTAAAATCGTCTGATCACCAAGAAGGGAAATGACCTGCTCTACTTGAGCCCCTTTGGGAGGCCTCCTCTGACCACCCGAACCAACAACATAGCCCCTGATTCTAGCCTCTCATCTGCTTCTTTCCTATCTGATCTTCCTCATTTACTACCTGTCTCCACAATTATAGCACCATGAGGGCAGGGGCTCAGCCTTTCTCCCCACTTTACCCTTAGTGTCTAGAATTCTGCACATGGTAAGCACCCAGTAATCATTTGTTGGATGACTATCATGGTGGTGATATATTGAAAACATTTAACAGACATAAATTTCACTCCTTCACTCCCGAAAGTATATTCCTCTGAAGCTACTGCACTATTATGACCTGGGGAGGGGGTTGCCATCTCTGGAAAGCAAGAAAGGAGATGGGGGAGGGAGGGAGGAAAGCTGGTGAAGAATGGGAAGGAGAAGAATCTGACATCAGTATCCTGGTCTCATTATCTGGGACAACATCTTGAAGGAAGAAAATGAAAGCTGAAAATAAAAAGTGTGTATGTCCCATTCTGTATTTGGAAGACAGACCCCCAGGCAGCTTGTGCTCTGCTTTCTGGGTAAAAATGGTGGAGTATAGATTTAACTGCAGGACAGTGTGAGTGAGCGACACTAAGCCACCTTTGGCTCCCAGAGGCCTGGAAGGGATCCAGAAGCTCCTGCATGCCACAGGACATGAGGAAGTTGGAATTGGTGGGCCTATCAGAGTACTGCCATGGTGAATGGTGGGGTGAATCTGCCATGGAGGTCCTGGTGAGGGCAGGTCACACCCAGGACCGGGCGGGGCACAGCTGAGACCAGAGGGACCTGAGGGGCCAGAGAGAGCCACAGTGGTGCTGAGTCAGCTAGGGTAAAGTGAGACCAAGCTATGAGTACCAGCAACTAATTTCAACAGCAGGGCCAGTGTGTGTCCATGAAGACCCTCATGTGCAAGGAACATTGGGGTCACCTATATGGGACCCTCCATCTCATATCCTTCTGGCCTACCTTTGCTGATTTTCTGCTGGGGTAACCTGACAGCCCCTCACCTCAACCATGCCTCATAGCCAGCACTTTCTGCCCAGAGTTCCTCTGACGCCATGGTGTGGGATACCTACAGGAACCTGGACACTCACACATGCCTCCCCTGAAAGTGTATGGGGGTGGGTATGGGCACACCTTGAGCAATAGTTGATGGGATTCAGTGGCTCATGCTCTCCTTTTATGCCCCTCAGGAGGACAATTATGATGCATGTTCTGCCAGGTCCCCAGTGGCAATGAGTCCCCATTGTCCCAGCAGCGACCAGTTCAATAATTTACCTTTAGATTGGTTTTCTTCACTTCCCTGTTTCACTTTCTCTGTTTCCTGGTCATAGACCCTGCTTTCAGGGAACTGGAGTACAATACCATTTGAATCCCTGTGTTAGACATTATCTATTGTCATTAACTTCTTCTTTAGTCCCTCCCATGTTCCCCTGTGTTGCATGGGCTGGCAGCCTTAAGACTATGTTTCCTGAATTATGCAGTTTAGGCTCTGCCAGAGGAAGAAATACAGCCAAGAGAGCAGGCACAGGGAGGTGGAGGCAGCTCTTTCTGTAGGATGGTGGCTACTGGGTAGAACTGGCAGACATGTGTTTTTGTTGTTGTGATGAGTTTTTTTTTTTTTTTTTGCAGTAGGACACTGCATTCTGTACTTTTTTGGTCATTAGTTTAATGGATGTACAATTGGGACATTGGCAATGATTTTTCTGCAAGGTGGCAGCTATGGAGTGTGACCATGAGCATAGAAGTGTGCCCTAACTCCATTCCTGCAAGTCTTCCTATATCAAATTTCCTGCATTGCGTATCTCTGCACCAAACCCCTAGACTTTTCTGTCTCCTCACACTGAATCGTGACCATTTTGGCTCCCTCACCTCTATCACATATTTCTGAGTAGGATTAGGTGGAGTAAATCCAAAGATCACACACTTACCCAGAGATATCCAAAAATAAGCTGAGAGCCAGACTCTGTTTCCTACTCAACAGTGATTGCCCTAACTTCCCTTATAGAACCCTGCTGTCTCTAACAGCTGGGGTTAGGTATGTTCCTAATCTGGGTGTAGGATAGTATGCAGAAGGTGGGTCCTGGATAGGTTATCTTCCCTATTTTTTCTTCCTGCTGGTGGACCAGGTTCTAAGAGAACATAAAGCTCGGGACAGTGACAGCCATCTTGCATTCACAAGGGAATAGTCTTGAGGAGGAAAGCCAACAAACACACTGAGAATGGTAGAGTGGAGAGAGAGAAAATACTAGGTCTATGACAACATTATTGAGCTGCTGAATTAGCCTGGGAACTGCCTCCTTCTCATTGGCATCACGCTGACAGGATCCTTTCTTTCTGAGGCACTAGAGGCAGACCCAGAAGTCACCAAAGTTTCTTCTATGTCGACATCCTGCAACTCAGGGATGCTGGGACCCCTGGGAACAGAACTGGGACTAAGGTGAGATAAGTGAGCAACTTGCCTCAGGTGCAGAATTAAAGAAGGTGGAAAAAACAACAATAATTCGGTAATCAAGGTATATAATGTTTTAATGCAATAGTTAAAAAATCAAAATTAATGAAAAAATACATGATGAACAAAATATCAAGATTTTAAATACAGACAGAATCAGTATTGCTAACTAGATCTGCTCTTCTTGTGTTTTCACAACAGGGCATGCCCAAGGATCTCCCCTTCCCAATCCATACAATAGAAGAGTTAGGGTTCTGGGATGTGGAGAACAGGGTTCAAGGTCAGGCTCTACCAATGCCTTTACTGGTGATCCCAAGCATATCCCTTCCCTTCTCTGGACTTCATCTGTCATGCACGGAGGCTGGGGCTTTGCCAAGATGGCCTCCTGACCTGTCCTCCTTGTCCCCATGGCCTGTTGAAGTTACTGTCCCTCTTCCTGGGAGGCTATGTCTCCAGGGCCATTGACTCCTGGCTATTAATATCTCAACCATCCCTGCCCCAAGCAGGGTGTTTAATGACTGCCAGCTGTGGCTCCGGCCCCCTCCCCCAGGAGAGATAAGGGCAGTTCCTGTTCCCACATGGGGGGAGAAGGGGGACTCTGGGTCACTGCTCATTAAAAACAGGCCCTGGGCAAGCAGTGGAAATGACAGAACTGATTCTGACTCCTCACCCCACTCCTGCCCAGCACACTGTGTGGGGTGTCTAGGGGTACATACCCCTGCACATGCTCCCCCATCATGGCCATCCACATTTCTGCCTCCTCAGGTCCTGATTTCAAAAGTTTTGGGGCTTCTCCCCAGATGTGCCACATACATTAAATTCAGCATGTCCCAAACCATGTCATTCTCTCCCAGCTCTCTTTTTCCTCCCTTGCCTGGTTGATGAACTGGAAACCCTCCCCAGATCTGACCCTTGGGCCCTTTTCAGCAACCAGAGTGGCCTACCACAAATCCCCTGACTTCCCCTCAACCTCATTTGTGAACCCTCCCCTTTGTCTTGCTAGACAGAGCTCCCAGCATCTGCTCACCTGGATTTAGGTGTCCCTGGCGCCCAACAAGCCTATAGATTCGGAGATCTCTACCTAGTCCTTAGAGACCACCTCAGTGTCACCTCAACTGAGAAACTGTTCTCCATCAATTCTGCTGGCAGACCAGAAAGCTTCGTTGGATTGCCTGTGCCCTGGAGTGGCAACAATTATCCACATGGTGGCCTCTCCGGCAGAGGGGATTGCAGCTCTCTGGGCTGGGATGGTGGGGGCGCCTTGACTAACCTGAGCTAACTGGCCTTGACTTCAGAGTCTGGGGTCAGGGCTCGGTAGGGAAACAGAGTCTAGCCTGTGGCCAGTCCAGAGGCTGGGGCTCTTACTTAGGGTTACAGCTGGGTCAGAGGCATGGTTCATGTATGGTAGAGGTTAGGGGCTTGGTCTGAGGGCCAGGCCCTGTGTCTCCTTAATCCCAGACTAAACCTGAGGACCAGTCCTGTGGCTATACAACTTCCTCTTTTCTTTTTTTTTTTTTTTTTTTTGCATCTCACTCTGAATAGAGCTCAGGACAGAGTCTACTTTCTGGGTCACTTGGCCTCCTGAAGAGGGACCTGCATGGAGATATTGAGGACAGCCTTGGTGAAGTCCTTGAAGCACCCACCAGGTGGCAATAGAGATGAGTTAGCCTGGCTCCACAGTTGCCTGACCAGGCAGGAGAGGGACTTGGGAACTAGGGTAACCCGAGAGGTGAAGGGAGAAGTTCCTGCTCAACTTCATGGCTGTTCTCAGCCTGGGGTGTCTGTGTTTTCTAAGCCTTTCACCTGAGACTGTTTCAGCTTCTTCCCAGCTGGAATGCCCAGCACTCTGCTTCTCACCTCCTGTCACCTCTCTGAACAGGATCCCCAACTCACTTCTCACTTTTGTTGTCCACATCTTGGGTCTCTCTTCTTAGTTCACTCCCTGCCTTCTTGGATAATACCTGCTTCCCCCTCCAGGCTTCCCTGCCTTACCCTGAAGCCATGAGAGGATTTCAGGCACTGTGGTGAATGGCCCAGGTCCAGCTCCTGCATGGGGCTCCTCCTGACCTTCACACAACTCAAGCAGTCCATGGGGTTCTCTCATTTGGTGGGATACATCTTGGGATGTTACTGAACAGGACGGGCTTTATAGGAAGCTTGTAGGCAGATCTGAGCCTTTGCCAGTCCTTTCTGACCTCTTTTTACCAGTTTGGCATCTGTCACTGGCTCTTCCAGCAAAACAAGCTCTTTGCAAATTTGCAGAGGTGGAACCCAAAGAGGTCAGCTTGGGCAACAGCTTTGGAGGTATCTCTTGCTGACAGATGTCATACTGTCTCTGGGTCTAAGCCTTTCTGTTAGTCATACTGTCTCTGTTCCCTGTCTCATGTTGGTGACATTTATTCTGTCCTCTATCTGCTCTTGGCTGAACCCTAGGTAATGGTTATATATATGATCATTATATTTCATGTTTCCTTCTTGCTTTCAGGAATGACTGTGGCCTGTGAAATTTTACCATTTCTAGGACCATGGGCAGCTCTGTCAGCTGTATTGTATTGGTCCAAGACTAAAATGGTCTCCCCTTGGGCTAGATTTAGGGGGTTGGAGTCACAATGTGGATGTGTAATAACTTTATTGCACTCATAAAAAGAGAGAGGATACAACTCAAAAAGTGATTTGAAATCCCTCAAAATTTGTGCTCCTCACACAGAAACATGGGATTCCTATCAAAAACCAGAGGGATGGAGGCATCTGGCTTCACCTCTCTTTGGAGTAGGGGGAGACGCTGTAAATAAGAAGCCAGGCCACATAGGAACAACAACTACCAGGGGGAACCAAGCCAATTAAAGTCAACATTTATTGTTGCATGAGCCTGTTGCAGTCGGAAGGGATCTTCCAGCACAGGCTTGGATGAGAAGCTGCGTGGCCACATGGGTGAATGACAGACATAGTATACTCTGACCACCAGACTGTTGTGTCGAGACACATGGGCTAGAGGACTCAGCCACAGTCCATGAAGGTTGGGGTAGTGATGGGGATTCAGGAATAATGGCAATAACAATATCAGTGGTAATACAAAAAGCCAAGAAGATTTAGCTGGTTACAATACATAAAAAGGTAGTAAAGTAAGAGTCTTATGTTTTCACTTCTCCATCAGCCAGATCTGAATTCAATTCCTGTCTATAAGACAGGGTGAGATACCTGCTCTCTCTGAGAGAGAGTCTCCCATCTGTGAAATTGGGAGATTAATTCCTGCCTGGCTGGGTTGATGTGAGGATTAAAGGGCCCATGAGTGCACATCTCTGAGCCTAGTTCAATAGTTGGCACATAGGTGAGCAGCCAAGGAGAAAAGATCTTGAATGCTTTGGTTGTGCGTAAGGCTGGTGTGACTGATCCTACTTTATAGATGAAGCCATGGAAGCTTGGAGAGCAGGTGGGCTTAGTGTTAGGTCTCAGCATTTGCTGATGCAGTCTCCTTCCTTCCCAAGGCCCCAGAGTTCCTCAGTCCTTGGGTTGCATTGCCCAACCTGATAGATGCTGGAACCCACTCCACTTCAGTGGGTCTCACAAAGATAGCTGTGCTCCCTAAACACAAACTCCAAACCACAATCTTATCTGCCCGAGGTAGAGAAACTCACTCACCTGGAGAGATGGCAGGTAAGAGGGCATCGGGGAGGTGGGGGGCACTGCCTCTTCAGGAAGATGCCTGCATGGCAATGCTTAAATTAAAGGAGTTTGACTGCAGTGGTGGAATTTCAGGCATCATAAGGGTTGTGGTGGTGGATGATCTGTAGGGACAAAACCTCTTTGCCCTCAGATGACAAAAACTTTGAGGATGGGTAGTTTCTTTGCTCCGATTCGATTTGTCAGAAAAGACCACGGGAGCAATCCGGAGGAGAGTATGCAGATTTCTTGCCTTTGATCGGCAGGGGACCCTTTGGAGGAGGAAGGAGTCTGATGATATTTCCATCGCATCCTCCAGGGGAGGAGCTCCCAGCTCTCCAGCCCACGTAGAAGTACTGCAGAGGTGCAAAAGTTCTACAGGAGTGTTTGAACAGGGCTCCAGGGCAGCCTTCCAGCCTCAGCCTGTGGCTGCCCACGTTCGGGCAGGCCTCTGTCCGGGTGCTGGCCATGGTGGGTATGAAGAGGCTGAAGGGGCCCGCCTTGGTTCCCCGGGCCTGGGGTGATCAGACCAGGGAGACTTCGGCCTGGAAGCTGGAGGAGCGGCGCGCGCTGGGGCTGACGCGGGTCAGCATAGAGACTTGCGTGCTGCACGTGGCGCCGCTGCTGCCTCCCCACGGGTTCTGGTGTTTGGGGTTCCATCCCAGAACGCCCTGCAGGTGCCAGCGTCGCCACTTCCGCCGCAGCTCAGCCTGCACCTAGGAGAGAGGAGGGTGGTCGGGCCCGCCACTTTGGAGCTTTCTCCACTCCACGGGCCAATTCTGCTGTTGTCTATTTAGGGTGCTGAGCCAACCAGTCATATCCTCTTTGGAAGTCTAAATTGAGACACCCAGATGCTGTTTCTCGGGCTGTGCAGAGTTGGGAACGTTTTGGGGCCAGGATCAAATCAGGACCTTGGAGTGGGGGGAGGTGGAGGCAAAGAGGATCACAGAATGCAGCCTAGACTGCAATGGTGGAATTTCAGGCACCATAAGGGTGCTGACTGGGGGTGGCTGTACCCCGGTTCTTCCCATCGCCACACTCCAACTCACTGGAGCTCATCCATGAGGATGTCCCTGCTCTGTCGCCAGGACTCCACAGCAACTCCACCTTCCCTCGCTGCCCTACCCCCACTCAACTCTGTATACAAACAACTAGATGCCTCTCCAGCTCTGCTGAGCACAGCAATCAGCCCTGAACCCAGAGGAAAGGGTTAAAATGCAGATTCTAGGTCAGCAGGTCTGGGGTGGTCTCAGAGATCTGCATTTTTAACAGGTTTTAGGTTGACACAGTTGCTAATAGTCTAATAGTGAGGTTTAAAACCTGTCCTTGCTCTGCATATAGCCCATCAGTGTTAATGGACCCTGGCTCTCAAGGTGTAGGAAGGACTTACCTCACCATTGAGAAAGCAGTAGAGGATGGCCACCACAAAACCCTGGGGAGGAAGGGGATAGCATAAGTGAGGTGGTCAGATAGCAGGAACTCCCAGCCCCACCCCGCCTTTGGCCTCACACAATCCCTGTGTTCCTCTGGTTAAGAAAAGGACTAAGCAACAAAGTAGATGCTCAACCAACACTTATCACAATAAGATTGGAGTTCAGTGGCAAGAGCCCAAGAGTCCAGGTTGAAATCCCTTAAAGCCCTAAGAAGAATGCATCCTGAAGTCAACGGTTCATACCTGGAAAGATCCCACGACGAGCTCAAAGACCATTTTCACTTCAGCCTTAAAGTTGTCTGGGAAAAAGGCGAACATGATGTAGTGCACTCCAAACAGGGGGATCAGCAGGAGCGTGGACTTGGCCAGCCTCCTGGGGACAGGGAGGGCCAGCTGTGGGCAGGTGTGTCTACTCATGTGGATACCATAGGGCCTGGTGTGGGGTTGCTGAGGCATGACATATGCAAACAAGGCGAGGAGGGACTGCTGGCTCCCCTACATGTCATACCCACATCTGTTCCTCTCCTAGATCTGCATTGCCACTGCCCTCACGCCCTTGGCCTCCAAGCCCGGAGGAAAGCATGAGAGAGAAAGTCCCTCTATTCTCATCTTTACAGAGAAGAGAATATAAAGGAGAGGCCAGTGTGGATGATGTGTAAGTGTGGGATTTCAGCTACTAGGGAGATGTTCTCAGGCAACAAGAGATCCTGGTTCTCCCTCTCCTGGTCTTTGGTTTCTCCAATCTATACAATTAGGTAAATGTATGCACAACACAGTCAAGTAACAGAGTCAGGGGCCTACTGTAAACTCAGAAGTGCTTTGGGTGCTACAAAACAGTGCATTTTCCTAATTGGGAATGAGGACTTCTGGGAGGGAAAATCTTTCCAGCTGCAGTGCCATAGGTCCAAGGCCCCTTGGGAGTATGGCGAGTGCCCAAGTTTATGCCTGGTCACTAGGGTTACTCAGTACAGCTCTCTGTCTTCAGCTTTTCTGCTGTGTCCACCTCTCCAGGAGTTGCCATCTTCCCTGGGATTGCATCCCTTTCCCGCACTCCCCCACCTCTGCACACCAATGCACACGTTCCCAGTATGCTTCTCTCATGTTGCTAAGGACCAACTCCTTCTTCACCAGTGCTCAGCAGGGTCAGCATTCACTCTAAATTCTCTCCTCTCTTCCATGGCACAGGGCTCATTCTGTACCAGTTGACCTCACAGCTGGTCCAGGCAGTGTGAGCCCATGGTTTCCTGGATGGGGGAAGTCTGGGAAGAGGTTGGTAGGGGTTGTCTCTGCCCCTATCTTTCCTCTCCTGGAAGTCAGTCCAGGGGGGAGGGGCTATCCTGGGTCTGAGGTCCCCCAGTAACCTGGGAGCAGAGGAGCTGGCCTTACCCCCTCCCACTCCTTCCTGGGCTTGGCTCCCACCCATGCAAGGATCCAGAGCACTGCCCACCCTTCCTTGGCCACAAACCTATCCTTCACTGAGGCTGACAGATGGAGGCTTTCTTTAAATTGAAGGCTTATGGGGAGGTGGAGAGTGGGAGCTGACAGCCCCTCCTCGGGGAGCGCCATCTCCAGCTCTTGCCACCCCTTCTGCCTGATGACAGCTGTTCCCTTCCCATCTAGCTCACCCACACGGACCTGGCCAGGCCCAGCTCAGATTCTTTCCCTCAGATTCAAGCCCATTTGCATGTTGGGGGAAATGAGGCTCCACGGGCACAGGAGAGGGTGAGCATGCACAACCGGATGTGCTGCTCCTCAGCAGATTGCAGACCCTCACTGGGCCTTCCCTTCTTCAACAGGAGGGGATGCTCCACCTACACGCCTGGCAGGCAGGAGAGGACGCGGTCACACCAGGGACGTGAGTCTTAAATCTCATCAGAGAGAATCACACGATTCCAGAATAGAATCCTAAATCCAGCAGCTCGTGACATTATAGCTGGAATCTGGAGCCACAGCACACAATGTCGAAAGAAAAGCCGGGCCAAGAACATTCTAAGATCCCAGGACCAGAAATCCCATGTGGCACTGCTAGCTTTGTCTTGTCTGCACAGCACGGATGCTCAATCTCCTGTTCCCGTCTCTGGGCATGCAGACCCTACTCACCTTCCCAAAGCCCTTTTCATATTTTCACGTTTCTTTATTTCTGCTTTTCAATCCTGTTGCTCCAATAAAAACCTGCCTCTGTCTCTAGTCCTTGCAAGCACAGGGAACAGCCCTCATGCCTTTCCAAGCAAGGAACATATTTACTGTCCCATGGACATCATTCCCCTTTCTCCTTGCCTATGATCATGTGATCCCGAGCCCTGGAGAGCAATTTTACAGGGGACTGTGTGGATACGATGAGACGATGCATGGAGATCCCTTAGTACATGTAAATTGCAGATGTCCTTATTATAATACTGAGTCTGAACATGGCTGTCACGCTGGTAGACTGGGGACTCCCCTAGGGCTTTCATCTGCCATGCATTTATTGCACCCCTTTTCTGTACCATGCACATGCCAGGGACTGGGTACACAGTACGAACAAGACACAGGTTATCTCTGTCCTCTTGAGCTCTGTGGCTTGACAGCGATGTGTACCTGGGAACGACGCCAGGTGAGCTAGTGGAGAAGAAGCAGACAAGGGATTCTGAGGGCAGCCTGGTGAGGTGGGCAGGAAAAGGGACACTGGTAGGCTGAGCCAGGCCATGGAATGGTGGTGGGCAAGAGCAATGTGGCTTTTTTGGTGACTCTAGAGGTTCGGGACAGGGGTTCTTCAAGGGGATGCAAGGTTTTTTGAGGGCTGGGGTTAGAGGAGGTAGGGGACAAGAGCACTGGGCCCACACTCACGAGTATGGACTGCTGTCATTCTTCCCAATATCGGGGGGTCGCAGTTTCTGAACCAGGATTCGGATGATGCAAATAAATAGGACGAAATTCACCTGGTGGAATGGGGACATGGAGGTTGGTCACTCAGAGAGGGGATGTTTAGTCTTCCAGGCTGATGGCCTGTCTTTCTGGGGTTATGCTGCCCCTCACTAGCTCTTCCCTCTTTGGGATGGTCATCTAGGACCTCTACTTCACATCTCTAATGACCGTGCCTCCCAACCCATTTACTCTAGAGGAAGAGCTGGTGGCATGGAGATGGGATGACCCCATATCAGGCAGCGGGAAGCCAACAGTTCAGCTCTGACCTAGACACTAATTTCCTGTGACCTGAGGGAAGTTGCATCTCCAATCTGGGTCTGAGTTTCTCCAACTCCACGGGGTGGGAGGAAGTCTTACCAAGATGGAGGTGAGGATGGGGGCCTTTATGATCCACCATAATGAGGAGTTGATGGTGTCCCAGCACCTGATCAGAGTATGAGCAGGGGAACAAGAGATAGTTCTCAGTCAGAGAGAGTCAGTAGTCACCCCCACTGTCCCTGGCTCTGTCCCAAGCCCTAGAGACAATGGGCCCAGAGTCTGTTCTTCCCTCCAACCTCCCCTCTGGGGGACACTGTCCACCTGCCATTCCACCCAGGGGATCTCACCCAAGTGATGGAAGCTGAGGGGTGGGGGCAGGGTGACCGCTCACCCATAATCCTCAAACTGGATCCTGATGATGGTCCACACCATGGTGAATGTGCTGGGCACCCCTGTCAGGGACAAAGGAGAGAGAAAGAGAGGAGAGGGCACAGGAAGCAAGGGTAGAAGAGCCAAGGGAGAGATTTAGGACAAAGAACCAGAGAGAAGGGGGTGAGAGAAAAGGGTGTGGTTCAGGGCTGCTGTCTGTGGTTATAAGGGGTTTTCCTTGTGCAAAGATGCTCAAGGTGGCAAAGTTGTGTGCCCATAGGGCTGTGGTCCCACCGTGAGGGACAGTCTTTTTCTAATTTTGATAGGCATCTTACGGATTAGCAGTGGCTCTGAATGTGACAGTGACTAAAGGGAAAATGGAAAGCTGATCTGTCCCTCAGAGTGACCCTAGTTGCATCTGCAGCCTAACGGCTCCTGTCCCAGGGTCAGATATTCCAGTAACTTTTATTATCCTTGGTCAAGATCCTTGTAGGCAGCAACTAAGACTGTGGGTTGGGCTGGCACCCCCCCCAGTGAACTTCCTAGGCCTTGCCCCCTCTGTTCCCAGCCTGACAGCCCTCCCTGGTACCATACCCCAGCCGATGAGTATGTACCCCCAGAAGTACTTCCGCTCGGAGAAGAAGGAGACGGCAAGCAGGGTATGCAGGTAGAGGCCCTCCACCAGCAGCCAGAAGAAGTTGGCCATGACACAGTACTGGAAAAAGACCACGGCTGCCTTACAGCCCACCTGCAGGGAGGAGAAAAAGGGGGTTCATTAGGGCTAGCGGGGATCCCTTATTACCCATAATTCTGCAGGGACAAACACAGTTGTGGCCCAGCCAACTTAATCTCTTTGTTGTTTTAGAATGTACTTGATGGTTTTCCCACCATTCCTGATTTTAGATCATCTGATGCTTTGGGATAAATCAGCAATTCTTTTTTTGGGGGGAGGGTCCCAGGATTGAACTCAGGGGCACTCGACCACTGAGCCATATCCCTAGCCCTATTTTATATTTTATTCAGGGACAGGATTTCACTGAGGCACTTTTGCTGAGGCTGGCTTTGAATTCAAGATCTTCCTGCCTCAGTCTTCCGAGCTGCTGAGATTACAGGTGTACGCCACTGCACCCAGCAAGTCAGCAATTTTAATTGTCCATCCATTTACACACCCATTAGACATTTGTCACCAACTCATCTGTTCATCTGCTGTCCATGCATTCATCTATCATCTATTCATCTTCCCCACCATCAATCCATTCCCTCACTTGCCTATATATCTCTCCATTCGTCTACCAACCTTACCCACTTACCCAGCTAGCCATCCTTTCACCTATCCATCCACCCATCACCCCACTCATGCATCCATTCCTCCACCTGCCTACCCTCCTACCCCTCACCCATCATCTCTTCAATCTTCCTTACTTAATCCATCTCTCTTTCTGCCTACTGGGCCACCCATGGACCCATTTACCATTTACCCATTCACCAACCATCCCATCCCCTTCCCATCCTCTGTCCCCACGCATCCATCTTATTCCAATTAGGACTGAAAGTAGCTGGGAGAAATATGAGGGCAAAGTCTTGCTTGAGTTTTCAAGAGTCTACTGACCGCTTGGGGGTACAGGCTGTGGGCCGTGGAGTGGGGCCAAGGAAGTGTGGAGGAGAGACTGGGACTGAGAAGAAGGTAGAGGAGAAAGAAGTAGAAATGAGGAAAAGAAGAAGAGGAAAGGGGTGGTCATTTCTCTGGGGGCCAATGGAGCTACTGGACGAATGGGTTCCCCAGGGACGTAAGGACAATGAAGGAGTCAGGGAGACCCTAGAGTAGAGCAATCAGTGGATTCTAGGTGGCCCATCTGGCATGACTGGAAAGTCTTCTGGGCCTTTTGTCCCCTCCCAGAAACAGTCTCTATTTCAGATGAAACCAAGATGCCTTGAGCCAGGGCTTAAAGCTACTCTCCTCTTCTACTCCCTTGTACCCAGAATATAGGTTCCCACCCTTCTTTCTCATCCCCTTGGTTTTGAGATATCCTCAGAGAGACGCTTCATATTCCCTCCCTAGGGAGGTGAAGTCCTTCCTTAGGCCACATTTCTGTCCCTCCAGCTGCAAGGTGTGCTTGCTTCCCTACCTTTCCCCATCATTAGCTTTACAACTCAGTTCTTTAACTGGACAATTTTCGGTGCTTTTCCTTTGCCATAGAAAAGTTTCACAAGGCTGCTAATAAAATGAATTGGGAAGACAGTTTTCACAATTATCCTCAGCAAGTGTGCTGGAGGCCGCAGGCCGCTCCCCAGGCTCTGTCTGAGGTCCCTACTGCACTTGGTCCCCACCTTGTGGAATGAACACTGGGGTTTCTTCCCCTCTTCTGGAGATTCCTGAGATTCAGCCATCATAGGTTCATTCCCTGGGGGAAGGTATTGCTGACCCTTGATATCAGGTACTTTCTCTTGGATCATTCATGAAACAATGAGTCCTTGACCACAAGGGATGGGACAGAGCCGGGACCACTGTCAAGCTCTCTGTCCCAGGACAGGGACACCCAGAGAGGGGTCTTTGGCTCAGAATCACTTGGAGATGAACCTCTTAGTGACTAGCAATTAATTCCCTAGAGGATCCCTTGACCTCCCCTCCATAGGAAGGTCCAGAACTAGACCGAGGGCAGGGGAAGAACAGAAGAGGAAGGCTTCAGAACAGTGTTTGGATGGAATCCAGATGGCAAGAGGAGCGGGTGGGGAGTAGGAAGGGTGGCATGGTGAGCAGAGCCCTGGTTGCAGATGGGGAAACTAAGGCAGGGAATTTTCAAGGCCAACAGAATGTTAGCAGTGGAGGTAGGGTGTAGGCCCTAGTCTGTGGCTGTGAGATATCCCACTTTTCCACCTGTGTTGCTCACTGGTAGGAAAGGTCTATAAGAGGAAAGGCTGTAAGATCAGGTGCTGGGAGAGGAGTGAGATTTGAGGAGCTATCACGGAGTTGGGTAGAGGGGTTGGGCATTCCTGGAGAGAAAGAGAGAGAGAGAGAGAGAAAGAAGAGGGAAGGAGGGCAGGGTAGGAGGAGGGAGGGATCGAGAAGGGAGAGGAGAGAAGTAGGGAGGAAGAGGAGATTCACATGATTAAAGATGAAGGCAAGACTGAGGGAGGGGGCCAGGGCAGAGTCCTCACCGAGCCCTCAGAACAGTGGTCTGAGTCCCCGCTGTCGAAGAGGGCCAAGTCTTTGATGAAGACGGCAGCAGCCCTCAGGATGAAGGATACGAAGAGATGCGTGTGGATGTAGTTCCGCGTGCAGTGGAGCTTCCTGCATGGGGCAGGCAGATAAGGGAGGCTGGAAAGACCTCGGACACTCATCCCAGCCAACACGGACCTGTGCTCTGATTAAAGGGGTGGGGCTGAGAAGCATGTGGGCTCCAGAGTACAGGTCCAGCCTCCAAGGGGGTCCCATCCCAAACGGTGGGCCCAACTTCAGGAACCCCACTCTCTTGTGCATCCGAGGAGCCTCAGCCAGGGTGCACCTAACCTCTGGTGCCATATCCACAGCTATAGGCCATCCTGTGGGTGACTAGGCTGCGGCAGATGGCACATCTTGACCACCTGCCATCCAGAGGAGGCTGGCCTCTCAGGAGGGCTGGGGCAGGGACTGTGAACTAGCTTGGGGTTTGACAGTGCAGAGGCGGGGCTCAACCATGGGAATGATACTCGTTGGGACTACTTTGAAGCCTAATGCCCAGGCGGGGTCTTACCTGAACAGGCTCAAGATTGCGGTGGCGATCAGAAGCGTGGCAAGGGACAGGCTGTAGCCGATAGTGTAGCCAGTCTTCACGGAGTGGTAGAACATTGTCTGCTGCTGCTGGAGGGAGGCAGGCAAGGATCTTGGGTGGGGGGCGAGGTGGGCTCACCTAGAGGCTCTACACTCTGCCTGCCAGACCCTGGCAGATGAGGAGGCTATGGCCCAGGGCTCCTAAGAAGAGCTGAGCAGTGCCCTTTGTGCCACCAACCCCCTAACACTTCAGTTTCCAGGACACAACCATGTCCCAGGGTGTGGTGAGGGTTGAAGTCACTCCCTCTCTTCAGGAGGGATGTGTCAGTGAGGGACAGAATGGAGACCTCACACGTTCCACTTGTTGATTCATCCATTCTTCAGTCATGTGTCTGGCCCTGCTGTGCCAACTCTGGGCTCAGGGCCCCAGGAGACCAAGGCTGCTGTCCTTTCAGACCTGCACATGAAGCCCTCTTTCTATGTAGCTTGGGGAGGCACACAGGGAGTGCAGACTGTTAAAGAAGACATGGGGCGTAATTTCCCATTTGGGGTTCCCAGTGGCTGGGGGCAGCAGGGTGAGAAAAAGCTAGCCTTTCTGTAGGAGACAGGACAACACTGGATCCCAAGGCTTCTCACTTGGCCCCCTCCCTCAGTGCCCTCCCTATGGACACACATGCAGAGTGACAGTCTCTTGGTAAGCCCCACTTTCTCCTCCATGACCCACATTGTGCCTAAGGAGAGGTAAGGGGTTAAGAGGGATTCTGGGGAGTTAGGGCTGAAGGCTCTGGTAGGCTTCAGAAGCCTTTTAGGAAATTACTGCTCCCTTCAAAGACAGGAAAGCTGTCTGATGGGGTGTCTTGGAGTGGGGCAGATGTCATCACAGTCCCACAGGGATGTTTACACCCCAAAGCAGTGAGGGGCTTCTAGCTAAGGACTACTGTTATCATCCAGCCTTCACATCCATATTACTAAGTGGTTCCTCAAATCTCTTCAGAGACCACCTGTGCTCTACTTGCTTCAGGGACAGATCCCTGTCCTCAGACTGAGGACAATGTGCCCTTTTCCTATCCTGTCCCTGATGTGATGTTGGGTATCTGGGGCTGGTTCTTTTTGCACCTCAATTTCCATCTGGACACAATAGGGTGATGGTATCTGCTTGCCGTGCCACCCCCAGGCTGGAACCAGGCTCCCTCAAGACAGTGGGGTGGCCTAGCTTGTGGTTACTGCTTCAGCTTCTTCTACTGGGGACAACTTTCTGTGTGCTGTCCTCATGAACCACCGTCCACCTGCAATGCACCCGGTCAGGGGGATTGAGGGGATGAGTCTCCAGAAACCCATGCTTGGAGAGGGAGTCTTGGAAGGCAGGTCCCAGGAGTCCAGCTCCTGCACACATGGCAACCTCATGGGAGGCCGAAAGGAGCATGGGTGGGCTGAGGTGAGCTGGGGGTGGGGGGAGGGTGCACTGAGGCCCACCTCATCCAAACTTGATGCCTTGTCATCCAAGCCACAGGCAATAGGGTAGGGGCCAGGCTCCAGCTGTGTCCAGCCCTCATCTGTGCAGCTGCGGCTCACGTTGCGGCCTAGATGGGAGAGAAGAGCAGGGAGGAGAGAGGCTGAGACCAGGAGGAGGACTAGTCCCTGGAGCAGGCCACAGGGGCCTGGCGGCCTCTGTGCTGGGCACAAGGCAGATTACAGTCCTATTCCCACTGACTCCTGATGCCGCCAGGCTCCAGCTGCTCTCATTCAGACCCTCAGGGCACCTGAGGCAGGGAGGAGCCCCTTCAGAGTGCCAGGGGACCTTCTGAACAGACAGCAGAATCAGATCATACAGTCCTGGGCTTAGTCCTACCCCTTGTCATGACCAACCTTCATTCCAGGGGAAATGTAAATTCTATTATTGTCACAGTCTCAACTGGATCATCATCACAGAAGGACCCCTGACCCTTGCCATGAGCTGAACACTGACCCTTGTCACTGGGCCAGAGCTCAGGCAGGAGGCCATATCAGCCTAGTCCTCCTTGGTCAACCTAGGTGGGGCTGTGAGGCCACGTCCTCCCACATGTTCAGATGTGCGTCTGGAGAGGGACCAAAGGTAGAGGTGGACAGGGTGGGGGGGTGGAGGACACCTGATAAGGGTACAGATCTGAAATTCTCATAAATGCAGAAGTAAGGGGTTCCCGGCAGGGGAAACTGCAAGGCAATGCATGTGAGAGGGCACTCAAGCAGGGCAGCACTGCAGGATCTTGAAGCTGAAACAAGTTGTGGCTGGGGCGCCAGGGCACGCTCCATCAAGTCTCTGTGCAGCAAAGGGCAGGAATGCTAAGGGGGCATGTGAGGTTAGGGGTACACCAAAGCTCCCCACTCTTCAGGCCTAGGGAGGTGTCTTCTCCCCTCAGAGAGAGGGGAGGGGCTGAATAGATAATGGGGGGGGGACAGTAGAGTGCCCCTCCCCCACAGGACCACCATCACCATCACCATCATCAACAGCAGCAGCAGTAGCCTCATAGAATGGCCAGTTTTGACCTTTCCATGTGTCAGAGTTAAACAGAGCACTTTAATCCTGCACCCACCCAAAGAGGAAGGTAACTCCATTTCACACTTGAGAAGGGGAGGCTCTACGGGGTTGGTACCTTGCTCAAGGTCACTCATAGGGCAGGGTGGAGCTGAGCTGGTCTGTTCTCCCAAGTCCTGTCAGGTAAGCTTGTCCCTCGCCTGCACTGCGGGGACCTGAGAACTTGTTTCCATGTCCAGGTGCAGAGCCACAGGAGGGGTCGAGCTGTCCTGTGAACTCAGGGAGGGTCTCTGTGCAAGAGTGTTTTAATATTTCTAAATTTTTCCCTGTGCCTGGAATACACCAGGTGACTCCATAGTCACTTTTTCTGGAGTAGGCTACAGGAGCCTCCTGACATTGCTTTGAAAGAGGTCCTTATCTTCCTACTTTATGTGTGGGGCCTTGGGCAGCTGGGGCTTGGGGAGGAGAGCCAGTGAGGAGCAACCCTGGATAAATGGCCTGGGGATTAGGTGGCTGGGGGAAGGGCATTGGGCTGGGTTTCCTGCCTTGGCAGCCTGTGCTGCCCAGGATTCCCAACCACACTGCCATGGAGGCTTGCAGGACTGAGCGGTCTCTAGTAGCCCCCTCTCAGCCCTCTCCACTTCCTGTCATTGTGGCTGAAGGTGGGCCCGGCCTGCAGCCTTCAGCAAGTCCCTTTCAAACTGCAGCTCTGCCTCACCCCAGTTCTAAGGATTATACCCAAGGCCCCAAGGCCAATGCCTTCCACTCAGGATCAATTCTTCTGGAGACTCCACCCTAGGGATTGGGTAAGTAGAAAAGAGGGACAGGCCAAATCAATCAGCCTTGAAGCAGGGGCATTAAAATGTTGGATTCCCTTTTCACCAGATGGATCAGGGCTCAAAAGGTCAGGCTCAAGGACAGAGCGGGCACCTGATATTATCACACTTATGCTTAGCAAGACTGGGTGACTCATGAGTGTCTACACAGTAGCTTCACATGCTCTGTGTGTGTGTGTGTGTGTGTGTGTGTGTGTGTGTTGGACAAACATTAATGTGTTAAGGCCAAGGATTGGGAGTTATCACTAGTCCTGCAAAAAGATGGGGAACCAAAGGCTAAGAGAGGAAGTAACTTGCTCAGTCGCAGCAAGAAAGCTACAGTCTCAAGCCAGCCTGACTCCAGATCTATCTGGGATCCTGGCAGTGGCCAAAGGGAGCCACCTTGTCCTCTGGAGCCATGGCCGCTCTAGGTAATTGGGGAAGGGAGAACAGGCGGCCTCTTTGAGGAGCCTGGGAGAGTGGCCTAGGCCACAAAGAGAGCTACTCTTGAGGGGATTTCAAAGGCAGTCACCATGGGACCCAAGGAGCAGCCAAGTCTCTGCCATTTAGCTCTGTGTCTGCAGGGGGGATACAGGGGGTGGGAGGGAATGGCCAAGGGACTTTAATCCTGAGCTAACAGGGATGCCCCACATTCTGTTTCCTCCCACTCACCAATGGCTCTCAAAGCAGTCACACCCCTCTCCTCTCCGGGGTTCTCTGTCTTCTAAAATTTGCTGCTCAGTGACTTGAGCCAGAAATTAGGAAATTTTTGTTTCTCCTCTCCTCCTCCAGGATCCACAAGTCCTGTCCCAGATTCTTTTTCTTCAATTCTCCTGTATCTTGTCTTCCCTGGCTTAGGTAGGAGCCTCCTGATGGGTCTGTCTGCTTTCCTGAGCCTTCCAACCAGATCACTATCCTGAGATAGCTAGAGGGATAGTTCTAGCATCCATACCTGACCCTAGTACTCTCCTGTCAAGATGTGTCTAGGGTTCCCCATCCAGTTAGCAAGTATAAACTTCTTAGATTGGGAATCAAGGACTGGGTAGGGGAAAGAGGGTGCCCACAGACTCTGCAGACATAGCTGACATAGACTGTGTATTTGTTTTTCAAACCAAAATAACCATCTTATTTTTTATTCTAAAAAAATCCTTCAAATATTTAAAGGTAAAAGCCCCACAGATGAAACAGGAGCAGCAATGCATGCCTGTAATCCCAGCTACTCTGGAGGCTGATGCAGGAGCATTGTGAGTGTGAGACCAGACGGGGAAACCTAGAAAGACCCTATCTCAAAAGGTCTGGAGATGTAGCTCAGTGGTAGGATGATTGCCTAGCCTGCTTGAGGACTTGGGTTTCATCTCCAAAAACCAAATACACAGATATATGTATGCATATTACAAACTAAAGAAATAAACCACCATAAACATTTTGGTACCTTAATGAGCAATCACTTGCCTAGCCAGCCCCTCTCCCCCAGGTATTATATCCAGCCTAAATAGATGACTTCTAACCCACCAAGATTTTTTAATTTTATAATTTTTTTTAGAGAATTTTAATATTTATTTTTTAGTTTTTGGCGGACACAACATCTTTATTTGTACGTGGTGCTGAGGATCGAACCTGGGCCGCACGCATGCCAGGCGAGCGCGCTACCACTTGAGCCACATCCCCAGCCCCGCACCAAGATTTTTTATCTTCTATAAGCTTTCTTTGACTTTTCCTGTAGAACCAGGTCACTTCCTAGGGGAGTTATCCAAAGGGGCAGGAGAACTTCATCCCTATCCCACTCTTGCAAACATCCCCCTTTGGAATTTAAGGCCAGTTCCTCATGCCTTCTTTGCCTCAATGCCCAGATATGTTTTCAGTCCCAGCCACAGTCTCCGTCATTTTTAGAGTGAGGTCCTCTGAGTTAGCTGTACAGGTTGTTCACTGCATGTGACGTCTGGCTGGTGAATGACAGACTAAAATTGACTTCACGTTCAGCTTGCCACTAGGTGAGCTCTGGTGAGAGGTTGATTCCACTTGAAGAAGACCTGCTTTTTTCTCATTTGCACAAAGCACCCTCAAGGTCAGCCAGATGGTGAACTGGAGTCTGAGTTCTTAAGCAAAGGAGCTGCCTAGATACATTCCGGCAGGGACAGAAGGAAGTAGCACACGGAGAGGAAGCATTTAGTTGATGCTTGGAGAAGGCTGATTGTCAGACTCTGCTCTTGGGACTCAATATGGGATCTGCCAGAGGAGCTCATCTCCTACCAGCCCAGGCCCTAGGTCCTCACTGGAGAAGGGCTGGATAAGGGGGATGCTGACCTGGAATAAGGCACACCTTACTGCTTCCAGATTCTTAGAGGGCGCTTCAAGGTCTGTCCTTCACAGTGAAGGTCATAACCCTTAGCACGGAGGGAAAACCTGGCATAGGCCAAAGAGACCATTGTTCTACCTTCTATCTCCACTTTACAAACAGGAGAACTAAAGTCCAAGGACTAAAGTCACCTGAAGTGAGGGACATCTGCTGAAACCTTATCAAGGCCCTGATCTTCCCTCCCTCCCTCTGCCTCCTCAACCCTGCTCCACCTTTAGTCTTCCCCATCCAATCTGCTCTTCTCTCAGTCCTCTCCATCCACCCAGCTCCTCCATCACTCATACACCCTGATTCTCCCTCAGTCCTCTCAGTTCACCCTGCTGGACCCTCACTCCTCCTCATCCACCCTCCTTCTCCCTGTGTCTCCCACATCCACGCTGCTCCTCTCCTCCATCAGTCCTCCTCATTGACCCCGATCCTCCCTTACTGGCTCCAAACACAGTCCTCCCAATCCACCCTGCTCATCCCTTAGTCCTCTTCATACACCCTGTTCCTCCCCCAGTGCCCTCCATCCTTCCTCACACCTCTACATTAACCATGCTCCTGCTTCAGTCCTCTCCATGACCCCTGAACCTCTCTCACTCTTCTTCATCCACATTAAACCTAGTCTTCCCTCAGTACTCACCATCCAGCCTGCTCTTCCCTCACTCCTCCTCCCTCAGTCTTCTCTGTCCATCCTGCTCCTCCCTAATTTCTCCTCATTCACCCCATTCCCCACAGAGTACTATCTTACACACCAATTCTTCCTGACTCCTCCTACTCATTGACAAACATCCTGCTCCTCCCTCAGCCCTCTCCTACCCTGATCCTCCCCAAGTCCATCTTGTCCCTCCCTCAGTACTCGCCATCCAGGCTGTGCCTCCCTCAGTCCCCAACATCCACTCTGTGCCTGCCTCTACCCTCTGCCTCTTTCCTGCTCTCCCCTCAGTCCTACCATCTATCTGCCACCTCCCTCACTCTGCCTTGTCACCCTGGCAACTCCTTAGGTCTTCCCCATCCACACTGCTCCTCCCTCCGTCATCTCCATCCATCTGACTCCTCCCTCAGTCCTCTGCATCCATACTGCTCCTGCCCCAGGACTACATTGATTACCCAGCACCTCCCTCAGTCCTCAATCCATCCTCATCCTTCCGACCTCTCCATTGTTCTGAACTCCCCTCGCTCCGATTCATCCATGCCCCTCCTGCCTCAGTCCTCTCCATCCACCATCCTTCACCCTACATTCCTCATCAGCACTCCACATCCAACCTGCTCCTCTTTCTGTATTGTCCATCTGGTCCTCGCCTCCCCCTCCTAATCCATGCTGTTCCTCCCTCGGTCCTCTCCCTTTACCATGTTCCTACCTCAGACCTCTCCAGATAGCCTGCAACTCTCTAAGGCCTCACACGCTCTCATTGAGAAGGAATGTCCATGTGCCCTCACCCCCCACACTACTCCTCGCTCTATCCTTTGCATCTACCCTGCTATTTGCACATTCCTCTCAGTTCAGCCGATTCCTCCTTCAGCTCTCTGCATTGGACTGCTCCATGCTCACTACTCTTGACACCTTCTCCAGTCCTCTTTGTAGACTCTGATACTCCGCTGGCCTCTACATCAACCCTTCCCTTCCCTCACTCATGCCAATCCACTTGGCCCATCCCTCATTCCTCTCCATTCACCCTGCTCTACTCTCACTCCTCTCCAATCTTCCTCCTTCTTCATTCCTCCTCATACATCTTCATTCACCCTCATCCTCCCTCCTCCTTCTTCATCCGCACACATCCTGCCCCTCCATCAGCCATAACTTGCTGCTCACTTCCTTCATATCCAACCTGCTCCTGTTGTGCTCCTCTCCACCCAGCCCCATTTTCCCCTCCCTCCTGCTTTCCTTCCTGGCTCCTCCTTCCCTCCTTCCCATCTATCCTCCTTCACCTTCACACTACTCATCTAAAAGCAATCCTGTTCCTCCCTCAGTCCTCTCTATTCAGACTGTTCTCCTTCATCCTTACCCATAAAACCTGCTCCTCCTTTAGTCCACTATACCCACCTCCTGCTCCTCCATAATTCCTCACCCACAAAAATTCTCACTGTATTCCATTCACAGTGATCCTCCCTCAGTCCTTCCTATCAACACTTCCCTTCCATCATGCCAACTCATAAAAAGAGCAACATCCCTCAGTCTTCTCCACTTGTTGTCCTCCTTGCTCAGTTTTCTCCATTCGCATCATTTGTCCTTCTCTAGGACCTTTCCATTCGCATCAGTTGTCCTTCTCTAGGACCTTTCCATCCCTGTTGCCCCCCACCCCCACGTTGTCCTCTGCATCCACCTGATTTATTCCTCTAATTCAACCCTATGTTCCTTGCAGTTGTCTCCAGGCATCTGACTTCTTTGGTCCTCCCCATTGACTCTGCTCCTCCCTCGGTTCTTTCCCTTGAACCTCCTCAGTTCTTGATCCCGAATGTGGAAGAGTTAGGAGGCAGCATGGTGGATAGAGAGGACCAAGGTGGGAGTCTACCTGGAAAGAAGGTTGGAGATGTCTACCTGGAAAGAAGATTGTTGTGGATGAGGGGAAGTGAAGAAAGAGCAGTGTGTAAAAGAAAAGAGACGAAAGAGAAATGCGAATGAGGAAGAGGGGCATGGTGGATGAAGGGGACAGAGAGAAGCAGGATGGATGGAGAGGACAGAAGGAGAAGGAGAGCTATGGTGATGAGGAGAGTTGAGGGATCAGGATGGACAGAGAGGACTGAGGTGGGAGAAGGGTGGACGGAGAGGAGTGAGAGAGGATCAGAATGTATGAATAGAACTTAGGTAAGAGCAAGTCCAGATAGAGAGGCCTGTGAGAGAAGAAGGGCTGTGGCAAGTAGGAGTGTTGGAGAAACAGGATGGATGGTGACTTGTCCATCCATCAGTCCTCTCTATCCCTCCAGCTCTCCCTCAGATCTCTTCAACCTCCACCTCCTCCCTCAGACCTCTCCTAACATCCCACTCCTATATCAATCCATCAATACCTTGGTTCCAATCTGTTCCTCTCCCAGTCATCTCCATCCATCTATATCCTCCCTCATTCCTCTCCTTCCATTCAGTTCCTCCCTAGTCCTCTCCTCCCAATGTGTTCCTTCACTCAGTCTCCTCCGTCCATCCTGATCTTACCTCAGTCCTCTCAATAAATCCTGCTCCTCCCACAGTCCTTTCTATCCATCCTTCTCTCCCTTAACCCTCTCCTCCCATCCTGCTCCTCCGTTAGTGTGCTTCTCCCAGTCTGTTTCTCATCCAGTCCTTTCCACCCAGTCTGGTCTGCTCCCAGTCCTCTTCATCCATCTTGGGTCCTCCCTCCCTCCTCTCTATCAATCCTGCTCCTCCCCCAGTCATCTCCTAACCAATCCTCCCCTAGTCTTCTCTATCCATCCTCATCCTCCCTCATTCTTCTCTATTCATCCTACTCCTCCCCGAATTCTCTCCTCCTTCAATCCTTCTCACCCCAAATTTCTATTTCTCCCTCAGTCCTCTACATCCACCCAATGCTTCCCTCATATATCTCCCAATCTGTACTTTTTCCAAGTCCTTTCCACTCATCCTGTTCCTCCCATTGGTCTTCTCCTCCCAATCTTCTCCTGCCTCCAGTCCTCTACATCCATCGGGCTTCTCCTTCAGTCCTCTCCATTCTCCTTCTCATCACTCAGCCCCCTCAACCGAATCTACTCCTCATCCAGTCCTCTCCATCCTTCCTGCTCTTCCTTCAGTCCTCTCCTCCCAATCTCTTCCTCACCTCACCCCTCTCTATCAATCCTGATCCTCTCATTCCTTTCCATCTATCCTGCTTCTCAGTTTTCTCCTTCCATTCTGTTCCTCCCTCAGTTCTCTCCATACATCCTGCTTCCCCATCCGCGCTATTTTTCCATCCTGCTCTTCCCTTGGTTCTCTGCACCAATCCTAGTACTTCCTTAGTCCTCTTCATTCATTATTCTCCTCCCCCAGTAATCTTCTCTCAATCTCTTTCTCATCCAGTCCTCTCCACCCCCTCATTCACCCTCATCCTTCTTCATCCTTCTCCTCCCTCAGTCCTCTCCATCCATGCTGCTCAATGCTCATGCCCACTCCTCTATGTTTCTTTTCATATGATCCTCTCCAATCACCCTGAAACAGAATGTGGAAGATCTAGGAAGAAACATGGTGGGTGAAAAGACTGAGGTGTGAGTAGGATGGTTAGGAAGGACTGAATGAAAAGAGGGTTGTCTTATTGGAGGAGCAGTGATGGAGGAGCAGTATGGAAAGGAAAAGGGATGGAGGAGCAATGTGATGAGGAGGCATGATGGAGGGTCATGGTCAGTGTAGAGGGGAGAGTAAGGAGTGAGGATGGAGCATTAGGGTGGAGAAGACTGCGGGAGAAGCAGGACTGAACTGAGGAATGAAAAAGGAGAGGGAGGGATATGATGAAGACGAATGATGGAGAAACAGGATGGATTGAGCGAACAGAGAGGAACAGGGCTGGATAGAGAGGACTGAAGAAGGAGGGCTATGATGATGAGGAATGATGGAGGAGCCAGGTGGAAGATGAGGAATGATGGAGGAGCCGGGTGGAAGATGAGGAATGATGGAGGAGCTGGGTGGAAGATGAGGAATGATGGAGGAGCCGGGTGGAAGATGAGGAATGATGGAGGAGCCAGGTGGAAGATGAGGAATGATGGAGGAGCTGGGTGGAAGATGAGGAATGATGGAGGAGCCAGGTGGAAGATGAGGAATGATGGAGGAGCCGGGTGGAAGATGAGGAATGATGGAGGAGCCAGGTGGAAGATGAGGAATGATGGAGGAGCCAGGTGGAAGATGAGGAATGATGGAGGAGCTGGGTGGATGGAGAGAACTGAAAAAAATAAGGTTATGGTGAGGAGGACTAACAGAGGAGAAGAATAGGTGGAGAGGACTGGGGTAAGAGCAGGAATGGATGGAGAGATCTGTAAGACAAGAAGGAGGGCTGTGGAGATGAGGGGTGTTGGGGGAGCAGAACGAATAGTGAAGATGGAGGTGACCTGTCTATCCATCCAGCTCCTGGCCCAGTCCTCTCCTTTCATCCTACTACTCCTTACAAAAAAATTTTCCATTTCTCCTGTACTTATACACCCATCCTGGTGTTTCTTCAGCTCTTTCTTCCCAATCTATTCTCCCCCCAGTCTTCTTCATTTATCCTGCTCTTCCCTCAGTACATCCCATCCTGCTTGCTCCTCTCTCAGTCCTCTTTATCCATCCTCAGTTCTCTCCTTCCACCCAGCTTCTCCCTCAGTTCTCTCTTCCAATCTGTTCCTCCCTCTAGTACTGACATCCATTCCATTCCTTCCTCACTACTCTCCATGCATTCTGCTCCTTCTTCATTTCTCTCCATCCATTCTCTCTTACCTCAGTCCTCTTCTTCCAATCTTTTCCTCACCCCAGTCTTTTGCATCCTTACTGATCCTCTCATATTTCTCTTCATCCATCCTACTCCTCTCCCAGTTATTTCCATTTATTCTGTTCTTCATGGAGTCCTTTCATTTCAATGTATTCCTCCTCTAGTCCTTTCCTCCCATCCTGCTCCTCCTTCCCACTCCTCCATCCATCCTGCTCTTCCGTTAGACCTCTCTTTCCAGTCTGCTCCTCCCCACAGTCCTCTCCATCCATCCTGATATTCCTTCATTCATCTTTATCACTTCCCTTAGTTATCTGTTCCTCTCCTAGTTCTCTCATTCTATCCTGCTCCTCTCTCAATATTCTTCTCACATCAGTCTTCAACACCCATCCTGATCCTCCCTCTCTATTGTTCATCTATTCTGCTTTTCCCTCAGTCCTCTCCTCCCAATATGTCCCCCCCACCCCCAGTCTACACATATCCAAAACTTTATCATTCCTCATCATCCATCCTGGTCCTTCCACACTTCTTTTCTTCCATCTTGCTCCTCCCTGAGTTTTCTCCACCCAACCTGCTCCTCCCTAACTCCTCCTCAGCCTACACATTTCTGTTTATTCCTCACTCCTGGCTGTCTTGTGCTTCCCTCATTCTTTTCCTCCAAATCTACTCCTTACCATGAGTCCTCTCCGTCCATACTGATTCTTATCCACTCCTCTCCTTCTACCATGTTCCTCCCTCCCTTAGTACTTTCAATCCATCCTGCAGCTCCATCAGTCCTCTCCATCTCCCCTGCTCCTCCCTCAGTCCTTTCTATCCATCCAACTCTTCATTCAGTCCTTTCTGTACATCCTGCTACTCTCTGAGATGTCTACTTTCAATATGTACTTCCCCTGGTCCTCTTAATCCATCCCGACCCTCCCTCACTCTTCTCTATCCACCCTTCTCCTCCTTCAATCCTCTCCATCCATGGTGCTCCATGCTCACACTCACTTTTCTATACTTCTACTCACATAGTTCTCCCCACCCACCCTGAAGGATGTGGAAGAGTTAGAAAGAAGCATGGTGGATGGAAAGTACTGGTGGGGCGGGGGAGACGTAGGATGGTAGGAGAGAAGTGAGTGGATAAAGAGTTGTTGTGGATGAAGAGTAGTAAGGAGGAGCAGTGTGGAAGTGAAATGTGGATAATGAGAAGGAATGAAGGATCGTGGTCAACATAAAGGAGAGAAGAAGGAGTAAGAATGAATCAGTACAAATAGACAAGACTGAGGTAGGTGCAGGATAGATGGAGAGGGCTGAGAGCAGAACAAGGCTGTACAGAGAGAACTGAAGAAGGGAAAGGGCTATTTTGAGGAATGATGGAGAGAACTGATGTGAGGAGCAGAATAGATGGAGAAGACTGAGAGAGGAGCAGGGCTGGATGCAGAGGACTGAAGAAGGAGGGCTATGAAGAGGAGGAGTGATGGAGGAGCAGGATGGACAGAGAAGACTGAGGAAAGACATTGAATGGAGAGGGTTAGAAGAAAAGAAAGGGCTGTGGTGATGAGGGATGTTGGAGAAGCAAGATGGATGGAGTGGCCTGAGCTGGCCTGTCTATCCATCTGGCTCTGGACTCATTCCTCTGCATCCATTCTGCTCCCCTCTCACTCCTCTCTATCCATCCTGCTCCTCCTTCAGCCATTCTGCTTATTCTTTAGTCCTCTTATCCCAGTCTCTTCCTCCATCCACCCTCTCCAGCCATCCTGACTCCCTCATTCCTTCCTATGTATCCTGATTCTCAGTCCTCTCAACCCAACCTGACCCTCCCTCACACACCCTCACCCAAAATTTGTGTTTCTCCCCTATTCCTCTCCATCATCCATTCTCCTCCTCCTTCAGTCCTCTCTTCCCAATCTGTTCCTCATCCTCTCCATCTTTACTGATCCTCCCCATTCCTCTTCATCCATCCTGCTCTTCACCAGACTTCTCCTCCTAATCTCTTCCTCATCCCAGTCCTCTCCATCCATCCTGTTTCTCTCTCAGTTCTCTACATCTAATATTCTCCTCCTCTAGCTATCTCAAATAATCTGTTCCTTCTCAGTCCTCTCCTCCCAATCTGTTCCTCACCCCAGTCCTGTACATACATCCTGATCCTCCCTCATTCCTTTACATCCATCCTGTTCCTCTTTCACTTCTCTCCATCCATCCTTCTCCCTCCATCCAACTTGCTCCTCCCTAACTCCTCCTCACTCCAAATTTGTTTCTCCCTCACCCTCAGTCTTTTCCTCCCAATCTTTTCCATAACCTACTCCTCTCCATTCCTCCTGATTCTTCCCCTTCCTCTTCTACCATCCTGTTTGTCCCTTTGTTCTGTCAAATCCATCCTACTCCCCTCTCAGTCCTTTCCATCCCTCAACTCATGTCAATCCTCTCCATTCATCCTGTTCTTCAATCAGTCCTCTCCATCCATCCTGCTGTTCCTTTCACCCTCTCTGTGCCTCCAGATACTTCCTTAGATGTCTATTCCCAATACTCATCACCCTCATTCTTTCCATCCCTCCTCTTCCCTCCCTCCTCTCCCGCTATCCTGCTCCTCCCTCATTCCTCTCAATCATTCCTGCTTCTCCCTCGATTTCCTCTATTAATCCTCTCCAGTCATCTTCCCTATATCTTACCCTACTCCTCCCCAGTCCTTTTCATCCTTGTGATCCTCCCCCATCCCTTTCCATTTATCCTGCTTCTCCCTCAGACCTCTTTACTCATCAGATCCTCCCTCAGTCCTCTTATCCCAATGTGTCCCTCCCACAGCCCTCTCCTTTCATCTTCCTCTTTCCTCAGTCATCGCTTCCCAATCTACGCCTTCCCCCCAGTTAATCCCCATACAACCTGCTCCTCCCATGGTTATCTTCTCCCAGTATTCTCCTACCTCCAGTCCTCTCCATCCATCCTCATCCTCCCTCAATCTTCTCCATCCATCATTATCCCTAGGTTCTCTCTGTCTGTGATGCTGCATTCTCATGCCCACTCCTCTATACTTCTCCTTATATGATCCCCTCCAACCACCCCGAATAAGGATGTGGAAGAGTTAGAAAAAAGCATGGTGGATGAAGAGGACTAAAGAAGGGAGTATAATGGTTAGAGAGGTTCTAGAGGAAGGAGAGTTGCTGTTGAGGAGCAATTAGGGAGGAGCAGTATGGAAAGGAAAAGAGATGGAGGAGCAATGTGGATGAGGAGAGGCGATGGAGTGTCATGGTGGATGCAGGGCACAGAGGAAGGAGTGAGGACAGAGCAGTAGGAGGAGAGGAGTGAGGACAGGAGGAGCAGGGGGGATGGAGAGGACTGAGAGGGCAATAGCAGCAGGTTGAAGAGGACTGAGGTAAGAGCACGGCTGGACAGAGAAGGCTGTAAGACAAGGAGGTCTGAGGTTAGGAGGGGTGCTGGGGGAGCAGGATGATGGAGTGTACTGAGGCATCCTGTCCAGCCCTCCAGCTCCTGGCTCAGTCCTCTTCATCCATCCTGCTCCTCCCTCAGTCCTCTCCATTAAACCTGCTCCTCCCTCACTCCTCCTCTGCCACAAATACCCTACTTCTTTTGTCCTCTCCATCCATCTTGCTTCTCCTTCAGTATTTTGCATTCACACTGATCCTCCCTCACTACCCGTCAACCTTGATCATCTCAGTTCTCTCCCTCCAGCCCTGCCACTCCACCCTTCTTCCATATGTGTCCTGAATCTCTCCATGCTGCCCTCCTCCTTCCAAACTCCCTTCATTAATCCATTTCATCAACATCCTCACCCATCCTTCTCCTCCATCACATCTCCTGCTCCAAATCCATCATGTTCCTCCCTTTGTCCTGTACATCCAGAGAACATCTTCCTCCGTCCTCTCCTTAGACCCTGCCCTCCCCTCCTCTTCCTCATGATCAGTCATCCTCTCTCAGTCTTCTGCCATCCTCCTCCTTCTCCCTCCTCCCTGATCCTCCCTCACACCTACTCCTCAGCCTTGCTCACCCCTCCAACTTTCGTTCACCTGCTTCATTCCTCTGTCCTCACTCTCCTCATCATCTCCTCACCACTCTCCATCACTTCTTCTCCCTCAGGACTCTTCTTCCATCCTGCTCTGTCATCAGTCCTCATCAACTGACCTTTCTTTGGTCCTCTCCATCAACTTTCCCTTTCCTTTCTTCTGCTCATCTAAATGGCTCATCTCGAGCAGACCTGCGACAGACTGGCGGGTCAGGCCCAGCGGCCTGCCAGCGTGGTACACACGTCACCCCAACTGGAGTAGGGGCAGAGCAGAGCCTTCGCCCACGCCCGGATCAGGCCCTGCCGGTGTGGTGGTCACGTGACCCCAATTGGAGTGGGGGCGGAGTGGAACCGCCACCCGTGCCCGCAGGGTGAGCAGACCTGCGACCAACCTGCAGATCAGGCCCAGCGGTCCGCAGGCGTGGTAGGAGGGGCAGGGCAGAGCCGCCGCCCGCGCCTGCAAGGTAGGCAGACCTGCGACAGACCGGCGGATCAGGCCCAGGAGCCTGCCGGCGTGGTACACATGTCACCCCAATTGGAGTAGGGGCAGAGCAGAGTCGCTGCCCGTGCCAGGAACAGGCCCAGTGACCTGCTGGCGTGGTAGTCATGACACCCCAATTGGAGCAGGGGCAGAGCAGAGCCGCCACCCGTGCCCGAAAGGTGGGCAGACCTGCAACCGACCAGCGGGACAGGCCCAGTGGCCTGCCGGTGCGACAGACACGTCACCCCATTTGGAGTAGGGGCAGAGCAGAGCCGCCGCCCGTGCCCGAAAGGTGGGCAGACCTGCGACCGACCGGTGGAACAGACCCAGCGGCCGGCCGGGGTGGTAGGCACGTCACCCCAATTGGAGTAGGAACAGAACAGAGACTTCGCCCGCGCCCGGAACAGGCCCAGCGGTCCGCGGGTGTGGTAGACAAGTCACACCAATTGGAGGGGGGGGCAGAGCAGAGCCGCCGCCCGCGCCTGCAGGATAGGCAGACCTGCAACCGACCAGCGGATCAGGCCCGGTGGCCTGCCGGCGTGGTACACTCGTCACCCCAATTGAAGTAGGGGCAGAACAGAGCCGCCGCCCGCGCCCGGAACAGGCCCAGTGACCTGCCGGCGTGGTAGTCACGACACTCCAATTGGAGTAAGGAGAGAGCAGAGCCACCGCCCGCGCCTGCAAGGTAGGCAGACCGCAGCCCAACCCTGCAAGGGAGACTTTTCAACTATACAAGAGCAATATAAATATATAGGGGAAAAAAAACATTTCAAAAACACAACAGTTTCACCAAGCAGAAAGAAACGCAAGCAGTATGAAAAGACAAGGAAAGAAAGGACCACAAGCAATGCAGGTCAACTCAACTTTAGAAGAGGTAACAGCCGCAGCAGATGGAATGTCAGATAAAGAATTCAGGATATACATGCTTCAGATGATCTGGAGTCTCAAGGAAGACATTAGACAGCAAAATCAGACAATGAAAGATCACTTCGACAATGAATTACACAAACAAATCCAGGAAGCAAAGGATCAACTATACAGGGAGATAGAGGTTATAAAAAACAAACAAACAGAAATCCTAGAAATGCAGGAAGCAATAAACCAACTTAAAAACTCAATTGAGAATACTACCAGCAGAGTAGAACACTTAGAAGACAGAACATCAGACAATGAAGACAAAGTATTTCAACTTGAAAAGAACATAGACAGCTCAGCAAGACTGTTAAGAAACCATGAGCAGAACATCCAAGAAATATGGGATAACATTAAGAGACCAAACTTAAGAGTCATTGGGATACAGGAAGGTATAGAGGTCCAAACTAAAGGAATGAGCAATGAATAGTCAATGAAATAATACGAGAAAACTTCCCAGACTTGAAGAATGAGACAGAATCCCAAATCCTAGAAGCCTACAGGACGCCGAATGTGCAAAATCATAAGAGATCCACACCTAGACACATTATAATGAAGATGCCCAACATACAGAATAAGGAGAGAATTTTAAAAGCTACAAGAGAAAGGAAGCAGATTACATTTAGGGGTAAGCCAATCAGGATAACAGCTGATCTTTCAACACAGACTCTGAAAGCTAGAAGATCCTGGAATAACATATTTCAAACACTGAAAGAAAATGGGTTCCAACCAAGAATTGTGTATCCAGCAAAATTAAGCTTCAGGATGGAAGATGAAATTAAAACCTTCCACGATAAACAAAAGTTTAAAGAATTCGCAGCTAGAAAACCATCTCTTCAAAACATCCTCGACAAAGCATTACAGGAAGAGGAAATGGAAAATAACAATGAAAACCAACAGTGGGACGTAGGACAGTAAAGGGGGTGAAAATAATCAAAGAGGAAAACAAACCATGTTTAGTAACAGAAATAAACAAATATGGCTGGAAGAACAACCCATATCTCAATAATAACCCTAAATGTTAATGGCTTAAACTCACCAATTAAGAGACACAGGCTAGTAGAATGGATCACAAAACAAGACCCAACAATATGCTGCCTACAGGAGACGCATTTGATAGGAAAAGACATACATAGGCTGAAGGTGAAAGGTTGGGAAAAATCATATCACTCATATGGACTTCGGAAACAAGCAGGAGTGTCCATACTCATATCAAATAAAATAGATTTCAAGCCAAAGTTAATCAAAAGGGATAAAGAGGGACACTACATACTGCTTAAGGGAACCATACACCAACAAGACATAACAATCATAAATATATATGCCCCAAACAATGGTGCAGCTACGTTCATCAAACAAACTCTTCTCAAGTTCAAGAGTCTAATAGACCACCATACAATAATCATAGGAGACTTCAACACACCTCTCTCGCCACTGGACAGATCTTCCAAACAAAAGTTGAATAAGGAAACTATAGAACTCAATAACACAATTAATAACCTAGACTTAATTGACATATATAGAATATACCACCCAACATCAAGCAGTTACACTTTTTTCTCAGCAGCACATGGATCCTTCTCAAAAATAGATCATATATTATGTCACAGGGCAACTCTTAGACAATATAAAGGAGTAGAGATAATACCATGCATCTTATCTGATCATAATGGAATGAAACTGAAAATCAATGATAAAAGAAGGAAGGAAAAAGCATACATCACTTGGAGAATGAACAATAGGTTACTGAATGATCAATGGGTTATAGAAGACATCAAGGAGGAAATTAAAAAATTCTTAGAGATAAATGAAAACACAGACACAACATATCGGAATCTATGGGACACATTGAAAGCAGTTCTAAGAGGAAAATTCATTGCTTGGAGTTCATTCCTTAAAAAAAGAAAAAACCAACAAATAAATGATCTCATACTTCATCTCAAAATCCTAGAAAAAGAAGAGCAAAACAACAGCAAAAGAAGTAGAAGGCAAGAAATAATTAAAATCAGAGCTGAAATTAATGAAATCGAAACAAAAGAAACAATTGAAAAAATTGACAAAACTAAAAGTTGGTTCTTTGAAAAAATAAACAAAATCGACAGACCCTTAGCGATGCTAGCGAAGAGAAGAAGAGAGAGAACTCAAATTACTAGCATACGGGATGAAAAAGGCAATATCACAACAGACACTTCAGAAATACAGAAGATAATCAAAAACTATTTTGAATCCTTATACTCCAATAAATTAGAAGATAGTGAAGGCATAGATAAATTTCTTAAGTCATATGATCTGCCCAGATTGAGTCAGGAGGATATAGACAACCTAAACAGACCAATATCAATTGAGGAAATAGAAGAAACCATCAAAAGACTACCAACTAAGAAAAGCCCAGGACCGGATGGGTATACAGCAGAGTTTTACAAAACCTTTAAAGAGGAACTAATACCAATACTTTTCAAGCTACTTCAGGAAATAGAAAAAGAGGGAGAACTTCCAAATTCATTCTATGAGGCCAACATCACCCTGATACCTAAACCAGACAAAGACACTTCAAAGAAAGAAAACTACAGACCAATATCTCTAATGAACCTAGATGCAAAAATCCTCAATAAAATTCTGGTGAATTGGATACAAAAACATATCAAAAAAATTGTGCACTATGATCAAGTAGGATTCATCCCTGGGATGCAAGGCTGGTTCAATATATGGAAATCAATAAATGTTATTCACCACATCAATAGAGTTAAAAATAAGAACCATATGATCATCTCGATAGATGTGGAAAAAGCATTCGACAAAGTACAGCATCCCTTTATGTTCAAAACTCTAGAAAAACTAGGGATAACAGGAACGTACCTCAATATTGTAAAAGCAATTTATGCTAAGCCTCAGGCTAGCATCATTCTGAATGGAGAAAAATTGAAGGCATTCCCTCTAAAATCTGGAACAAGACAGGGATGCCCTCTCTCTCCACTTCTGTTCAACATAGTTCTCGAAACACTGGCCAGAGCAATTAGACAGACGAAAGAAATTAAAGGCATCAAAATAGGAAAAGAAGAACTTAAATTATCACTATTTGCAGATGACATGATTCTATACCTAGCAGACCCAAAAGGGTCTACAAAGAAACTATTAGAGCTAATAAATGAATTCAGCAAAGTGGCAGGATATAAAATCAACATGCATAAATCAAAGGCATTCCTGTATATCAGCGACAAATCCTCTGAAATGGAAATGAGGACAACCACTCCATTCACAATATCTTCAAAAAAAATAAAATACTTGGGAATCAACCTAACAAAAGAGGTGAAAGACTTATACAATGAAAACTACAGAACCCTAAAGAGAGAAATAGAAGAAGATCTTAGAAGATGGAAAAATATACCCTGTTCATGGATAGGCAGAACTAACATCATCAAAATGGCGATATTACCAAAAGTTCTCTATAGGTTTAATGCAATGCCAATCAAAATCCCAACGGCATTTCTTGTAGAAATAGAGAAAGCAATCATGAAATTCATATGGAAAAATAAAAGACCCAGAATAGCAAAAACAATGCTAAGCAGGAAGTGTGAATCAGGCGGTATAGCGATACCAGACTTCAAACTATACTACAGAGCAATAGTAACAAAAACAGCATGGTACTGGTACCAAAACAGGCGGGTGGACCAATGGTACAGAATAGAGGACACAGAAACCAATCCACAAAACTACAACTATCTTATATTTGATAAAGGGGCTAAAAGCATGCAATGGAGGAAGGATAGCATCTTCAACAAATGGTGCTGGGAAAACTGGAAATCCATATGCAACAAAATGAAACTGAATCCCTTTCTCTCACCATGCACAAAAGTTAATTCAAAATGGATCAAGGAGCTTGATATCAAATCAGAGACACGCCGTCTGATAGAAGAAAAAGTTGGCTACGATCTACATACGGTGGGGTCGGGCTCCAAATTCCTCAATAGGACACCCATAGCACAAAAGTTAATAACTAGAATCAACAAATGGGACTTACTCAAACTAAAAAGTTTTTTCTCAGCAAAAGAAACAATAAGAGAGGTAAATAGGGAGCCTACACCCTGGGAACAAATCTTTACTCCTCACACTTCAGATAGAGCCCTAATATCTAGAGTATACAAAGAACTCAAAAAATTAGACAATAAGAAAACAAACAACCCAATCAACAAATGGGCCAAGGACCTGAACAGACACTTCTCAGAGGAGGACATACAGTCAATCAACAAGTACATGAAAAAATGCTCACCATCTCTAGCTGTCAGAGAAATGCAAATCAAAACCACCCTAAGATACCATCTCACTCCAGTAAGATTGGCAGCCATTATGAAGTCAAACAACAACAAGTGCTGGCGAGGATGTGGGGAAAAGGGTACACTTGTACAATGCTGGTGGGACTGCAAATTGGTGCAGCCAATTTGGAAAGCAGTATGGAGATTTCTTGGAAAGCTGGGAATGGAGCCACCATTTGACCCAGCTATTCCCCTTCTCGGTCTATTCCCTAAAGACCTAAAAAGAGCATGCTACAGGGACACTGCTACATCGATGTTCATAGCAGCACAATTCACAATAGCAAGACTGTGGAACCAACCTAGATGCCCTTCAATAGACGAATGGATAAAAAAAATGTGGCATTTATACACAATGGAGTATTACTCTGCATTAAAAAATGAAAAAATCACAGAATTTGCAGGGAAATGGATGGCATTAGAGCAGATTATGCTAAGTGAAGCTAGCCAATCCCTAAAAAACAAATGCCAAATGTCTTCTTTGATATAAGGAGAGTAACTAAGAACAGAGTAGGGACGAAGAGCAGGAGAAGAAGATTAACATTAAACAGGGATGAGAGGTGGGAGGGAAAGGGAGAGAGAAGGGGAAATTGCATGGAAATGGAAGGAGACCCTCAGGGTTATACAAAAGTACATACAAGAGGAAGTGAGGGGAAAGGGGAAAATAATACAAGGGGGAGAAATGAATGACAGTAGAGGGGGTAGAGAGAGAAGAGGGGAGGGGAGGGGAGGGGAGGGGAGGGGGGGATAGTAGAGGATAGGAAAGGCAGCAGAACACAACAGACACTCGTATGGCAATATGTAAATCAATGGATGTGTAACTGATGTGATTCTGCAATCTGTATATGGGGTAAAAATGGGAGTTCATAACCCACTTGAATCAAAGTGTGAAATATGATATATCAAGAAATTTGTAATGTTTTGAACAACCAACAATAAAAAATTAAAAAAAAAAGAAATGAAAGAGATTTGATTGACAAGAAGAAAAAAAAATAAATGGCTCATCTCATAGTCTTCTCCATCCACCCTGCTCTACCCTCAGTCCTCTCCATCTTTCTCCTTTCTCGTCCATCTTGATAACCCCCCACCATTCTGTTCACTACCCATATTCCCCCTCTTTCCTCATCTGCATACTTCTTGTTCCTGTACCAGGCATCACCATCCAGCCCTGCTGCTCACTCATTCCTTCATATCCAACCTGCTCAGTCCTCCCCATCCAACCCTGTTTCCCCCTCACTCCTGCTTTCCCGCCCAGTTCTTCCTTCACTCCTCCCCATCTATCTTCCCTCACCTTCACACTTCTCATCTAAAGCCATCCTGTTCCTACCTCAGTCCTGTCAATTCAGGGTGACTGTCCCCCTTTCTACCCCACACAACCTGCCTTTCTCACAGTGAAGCTCCCTCAGTCCTCTCCGTAAACTGTGCTCTCTCCTTGCACCACCTCATAAGTGGTGTTCCTTCCTTGGTCCTCTCCATCCATTTTCCTCTGCACTTAGTTTCCACATTAACATCATTTTCTGTCATTCATCCTCATCAATCATGCTCTTCCCTAGGACCTTTTCATTCCCTTTCCTCCCTCAGTCTTTTTCATCTGCCTGGTTTAGCCCTCTGTCCTCCTACAATCCCTTCGGTATTCTGCCTGTATCCAACTCCTCCCTCGGTTATCTCATTCTAACCTGCTCCTACTTCAGCCCTCTGGGTTCAGCCTGCTCCCTGGTGGCTCCTCCTCATCCTCCCTTCTCCTCCCTCAGTTCTCTTTATTCACACAGTCCTCCCTCTGTCCTCTCCTTTTAGTGCCGCAACTCTCATTCCTCCTTACCCTTCGTGTTCCCCTTTCTGTCTTGTCCATCTGTACTTGTTTTCCTTAAGTCCTCTCCATTCATCCATCTCCTCTCTTTGTCTTCTAGGTCAAGCTGGTTACTCCCCCAGTCCTCTCCCTTCACCCTGCTCCTCCCCTAATCCTCTTCATTTGTGCTGCTCCTCGCTCAGTCCTCTCCATGCATGCTGTCCCACCCTCTCTCACCTTCCACACTGCTCCTTATGTGGTCCTCTCCAACCATCCTGATCCAGGATGTGTAGGAGAGAGGAAGAGGCATGGTGGCTTGAGAGGATTGAGGGAGGAGCAGGATGGCTGGAAAGGATTGAGAAAAGAACAGGGTGGATGTATGGGTCCAAGGCGGGACCAGGGGTGGATGAAGAGGCCCGAGGAAAGAGGAACAGTGCTGTGATCAGTAGGAGTTATGGAGAAGGATGGATGGAGAGAACTGAGGAGACCTGTTTATCCATCCTGCTCTTCCCTCAGTCATCTCCATGTAACTATGCTCCTCCCATACTCCTCCTCTATCCTGCTCCTCTCTCAGTCTTCTCATTACACCCCTTTCCTCCTTCAGTTCCCTACACCCACCCCAATCCTTTCTAACTCCTTATCCCACAACCATCCCCTCTTTACTCAGTCCTCTCTGTCCATCATGTTCCCCTGTCTCTCTTCTCTCCATCCATCCTAATCCTTTACCAGTTCACTTCACCACATTGCTCTTCTATCCATTCTCTTTCCATATTCTCTCCTCCTCCCTCAGTTCTCTCCATCCATCCTGCTATTCTCTGGATCCTTCCTGCCCCCTTATAGCTCCTCCTACACTTTCATGCAACCTGGACTGGTGTGGAGTGCATGTAGATTCTCTCTCTGTCCCCTCTCTCACCTCCACACTGTCATTACACAAACCTCTCACACTTTTCTCCTCCACCACAGTTTCTAACTGAATTCAAGCCACCATCAAATATTGTATGCCTTGTCACTGAGTCTTCCCATTTCCCTCTCAGAGAAACCAGAGTTTCCAACAAGAACCCAAATTGGACCATGCCTGTCCACTGCTCCAAATCCCCTATGGCTTCTCACCAGACTTGGGACAAAACTCACATAGGTCATCAATGCCCTGCAGAGTCTGTATCTACCCTCACCTCCTTCCTCTGAACTCCAGCCATGCCATCCTTCAGGGGTTTCCTTAAATATTTATTGTACAGTTAGTGATTCTCTCTCACACTTATCCCCTGGCTCAGGATCTCTGCCTAGTGACCCTTTCTCACCTCCAGGTCTTCACACTGTTAGCTGAAGCATCACCTCCTTAGAAATGCTGTTTGTAAACACCTGCCGTACAGTGCCCTCGCTCTCTTCTTTCTCCTTCCCAGAACTTCTGACCCCTTATGACATATTTATTTATTGCCACATTAAATGCCTCTCCAGCTAGATCCTTGCTCCCCCAGAAGGCAGGCAGAGGGTGGTTGTTTCTAGTAACCCCTTCATACTGTTGTCTAACCCTGTTCTTCGTGTACTAGCAGGTACTTCATCCACTGAAAGGAAGAACGAATGACCGTGTGTTGGAGGCTTCTAATGACTCAGGAGCAAGAAAACCCACTTCCTAAAGAGTTCCCTTTTTTAAAATTTCTGTCTCACATGTGAACATTCATTTAAGCAGAACAAGACAATGTGTGTAAGCAAAGCTGTGTGGCAGTTTCATGGAGCCCAAAAGATCATCGGCTCCAGGCAGCAAAAGACTGAATCACAACCAACCCAAGACAACAGGAACACGGGAGCCATAATTTAATCAAGCACCTGTCAGTCAATCAGTTATCAATTGTTAAGCAAATATTTAGTGAGCCCTTCCCACATTCTTATCTCTCTGTGAAGAGCTAATCAAATCCCCTGAGTCCTTCAAAGATCCAGGGTTGTTGCTTCCCCTGTCACCCCCCATCACTCCAACCCCTTTGTCTACGTCCCTTTGCCTTTCCCCTTCCTTGAGAAAGGGAGTCCCTACTCCAGCAGGCTCACATACACCACCATAGCTCCTGCCCTTCAGACCAGGATTCTTACCTTGAATGGGGGAGAAGAGCTTGAAGATGAGGGGGCAGGCCAAGACGACTACCTGGCCCCGAGGGGTAGCCGGCCAGCAGGTAAGGTTGTCCCACATCTTGCTGCAGCCTGTGTGGTGAAGGCAGAGGACACATGGGTCACCAGAGAAGCCCTGGGACCTGAGCTCACAGGTACCACTCTATTCCTCCTCCGGACAGTCTCTTACCTTTGAGGAGCTCCAGTCTGAGAGGGGAGGCACAGACTTGCCAAGGCTGTTCAGGACATGTCCTGACAGGGAGAGGGGAGAGAAGGCATGACTACCACTCCATGGTCCTCAGTGAGGGATGGAGTGCCCCTTTGGGGTATTTTGAATGCTTGGAGGTTTTGTTTATTGCAGTGATGGAAGGCTTCATCTGGTATTTGATGGGCAGTAACCAGGGATGCCAGGCAGGTGACCTGGATGGTCCTACACAGTGATAAATCCTCTTACATTCTGCATGACTTTCAGATGTGCCACTGGGCATCTGTGTAGATGAAAACCTTTTGCAATGACCAGAGCTTGGACTCTTGGTCTATTTTACGTGAAAACCTAAGGTGCTTTTTGCACAGGGCTTAACATGCATGAAGTTTTCCAGGAATGTAACCATTGAGAAAAGGGGGAGAGGAATATACCTTGTTTTGTTCTGAACTTTAGAGTCATTTGATGATTTGGGAAATCATGTTACCCACAGCAACACTGTTTGTGATATTTGAGTCACTGATATAACCACCTGCATATATCAATCTGCATTTATTGCCCTCACATTCCCAGAATTTATATTTATAGGTACAACCTTCAGACCATATCTTCTTATCTTTTAGTGCAATCATGCCTGAATGTGTACACAGCATTGTATTACAAGTTACTTTCCTTTTTGTTTGTCTTTCATATTATAGCTAGAACATCTTTTTTTGGTAGCACAATGACCTTTCTTTTTACGATTTTTGAGAAAACTGACATTTAGATTTCAAAAATGTATCACAAAATTCTCATCAGCAGCAGTTTAAGGAATTTCAACAATGGTGATAGATCCTACTTTACTGACACAAACAAGACTTTTACGACACATTCAAAAAGCAAAACATGTCCCAGAAGGGCCAATTATAAACCCTAATTTTTTTTTAAAGAATGAATATGAGTGGATTGTGAATCTCATTTTATAATAGTAAAAAGAGACCTTAGAAAAAATGTTGTTATAAAAAGGAGGTGTTGGGTACAATGGGGTGACAAGTATATTAGGGTTCATCTAGGTTTTGAGACTCTGCATAAAGCTCACACATCAGAACAAATGTCTCCAGCTCAGTTGGGTTAGGAATGGTGATGGGGGCATCAGAGAAAAGCCTGCAGCACAGGCTGTGGGCTTCACTGTGTAGCTATGAGTTTTGCAGGACCTGGCTAGTCAGGGGCGTCTTCAGAGATCTGATTTACTAGGCAGATGCAAATGCCATAATTTTGCCTCTTTAGGATCAGGGTGCCCTTGAGTGACTACAACTACTCTGGACCCCCTCCCCTGAGGGAGGCTTAATTGTCTCTTTGCAATCCTGCCAGTCCCATAGATTTGCTCAGGAAACCCAACCCCTGAGCCAAAGTCAACGCCAGCTGGGCCAAGCCCAGCCCAGCCCAGGTCCGAAGGTTCACAAGTTCCCAAGAAGGGGGCCTGGGAAGAGGAGGTGGAGGGATGTCCCCACTTAGGGGAAGAGACTCTGAGTGCTGGATTGGGGCAGCAGTGGGAGTGGAGACTGGAGGCAGGGACCTCTGGGTTTGCAGTAGGCAGGTGGCACCTGCAGCTAAAGGCTGAAGAAGACACTTGAACCCTGGGGTCTGGTCGGACTAGTCTCCCTTCCTCGTGCGCTCCAACCGCTTCCACCCCAACCTACCCCAAGAGCACCTGCAGCCTTGGTCTGGCTGCCGGTTCTCCTCCTTTCCTGTGCCAGCCTCTCTTGAGGCCACGTAGAGGCCTGTCGGGCCAGTCAAATTCTGCTTATGGTTTAAGACCCTGTTAATATCAAACACATGTAGGCTTGGTATGTGCCTGGCACTCTTCTGCCCTCTTTAAAGGAATAGCTTATTTAACCCTTCCACTTCACATCTGAGGAAACTAAGGCATCATGATTAGGCATAGCTGAAGGTCACCTTGCTGGTAGGAGGTGCAGCCTATTCGCCTGTTCCCACTGCTGGTTTGAAGGGCTCCAAGACATTTCTCTGGGGATTTGGTTGCTGCTGGACTTTGTTTATCCTTCTCTGACAGTGCCTGCCACACCCTGTTTTGTAGGCCAGCTACTGTTGTCTGGGTCCCCTCCAGACTTCAGACTCTCTGAAGCTCCAGCTGCCAGCACAGTCTAGGGAGCCGATTCAGAACCCGGCTTCTGGCCCGGAACTTGGCTTCACCAGAGGTGGATCAGAAGAGAGGGAGACTAGGCCCTGACCTCAGGTAGGTCACATTGGGCCTCAAGGAATCACAACCAAACAACTGGTCCTGGGGTGCAGGCCATCAAGTAAGGCAGGAAGCCAGGGAAGAGGACAATATGGGGGATGTGTTCGGGGAAGCCTCTTGTAGAAGGCAGGGTAGGACTGGTTGCTGAAGTAGCAGGGTCAGGGAAGAAGTAGAGGGGTCATAGCCATGAAAATGTTTGGTATGTGGAATGGCCTGTTGGCCTGGGAATATTTTTTGTGTGCCCACTGGGTGGGGTTGTTATCCCAATAGGAAAGCCCACCCTGAGGCATGAAATAAGGAATGGCAAGGCAGGGTGGCATTGGGCCTCTGCTGTGTCATTTTCTAGAAGTGCATGCACAAAGAGACACACAGAACCCCAGGCACGCGCACACACACACACACACACACACATACACACACACAGATACTTACATGGACATGAGAAGACTAGACACAAGCAAACAGGTACAGAGGGCCACACAATTCACAGAGACAGACATGCACAAGGACAGACCCATCTGAGTATACCATGGACATTTACTCTAATAGAAATGCTCACAAATTGACACACAGGGGTACAGGATACCAGGCAGATGCATCTAAGCATGCACAGGCACACATCCACGACTCCTGGGGATACTCAGAGTCAGAGCAACAGACCCCAGAGAGACAGAACCCCAGATAGGTATGCACCAGAAGTGTGAACTCACATGTACAGGAACACACACCCAGTCCCACACAAGGTCATGGGCAGACACACAGCCCATAGACCTACGCCTGCCCTCCCCTGGATCTCAGGCTGGCTGCCGAATGACAGGGTGTTGGCACTCAACAGGCACCAGGTGCCAGCAGTGATCTCATCAACATCACGAGGTGGCCTGCCCCAGGGCTGGGAAGGCGCTAAAGTGGGGCCTAGAGTCTGGGGTCTGGGTCTCCCAGGCCAGCCCATGATCTGGAGGCCTGCTAGGGCCTGTCTGCAGCCTGATCCTCCTCTCTACCCTCACAAGGGCAGTATGGGGCACATAGGCAGAGGGCAATTCCAGCTACCCCTTGACACAGCCTCAGTCCTGGACTCAGGAGACAGGAGCATTTTACCCTGTAAGGGGCAAGGCCCATCTGTGAGGTCACATACCCTCACTTATGTGTGCAAGAGATAGAGCTTGGGCATCAGAGCCAAGGAGCAGGGGCTCAGGAGAGGTTCCATAACTGTCAGCCTCAGGGCCATGGCTGGGGATCTGGAGAACCCAGCAGGGCAGAGAGGTGCTCTTGACTCTTACAGGCTGTCCCATCCCTGTAAGCCCAGCCTTGTGGAGATGACCTGGGATGGAGGCCCAGAGCAGATGCAGTTACTTCACTCTCTGCCTAAGGAACCAACTTCTATCCTCAGTGAGCCTTGAACCTGACCCGCCTGGCTCTCAACAGGCTCTGCCTTGGTATCCCCACTTTCCCAGCTTCTCTGCTTCTCCAAACCTGTTCACCCTCCAAAATCTGGCTCAACCTCCTGTTGCTGAGCTGTCCTGGTGGCCCTGTCCTGGGCAGCTGGGTACCACTATTCATACTACCAGGCTGGAGTTCTCCCAGATCCTTGAGGAGGAGCAGCAGGGACTCTCATGTGCTCGGCCTCTAGGGCTGACCTTGACTGGTCTACTAAGCAGGACAATGAACTGATGGTTCATTGGGCCTACTGATGGTGGGTTGGGATGGGTAGGCCACTGTGTGTGCCTAAGGACTATTATGTATGGGCAGTGTCACTGTTAGTCCTTTGGGTGTTGTGCTGGCAGCATTTAGGGTTGGGAGAAAGAAGCAGGGCTCCAGCTTCTCTTATGATTAAGTATTCCAGATTTGTCCAGACTAGCCTAGTACTCCTTGCTCTGCATTTCCAAGATGGCTTTGAGCTTCCAGGTAGTCCCTGTGGAGGTCACTGACTGAATGCCCCACTCTTCCTCTGAAATACAATGGTCTAATCCCAGAGTATGGTGCTCTAGTTCCAGGCCTCCCCATCCTGGCTCTAACCAAGTCCGTGGCTAGAGACTTGATTCAGTAGTGCTCCCATTGGGCAGCTACTCCAGCCTTTCTATGGGCTGGGCTGGGTGTCCTGGAACTTGCCTGCCTTCTTGTCCATAAGCCTCTATTACCTAGAACCCTGGACCTCCATCCTGGATGGGTCAGCAGCCATAAGTATCATCCCCACTCATTTTGAACCCTCACCAATTTCAGAGCCCCAAATCAGTAGGTTCTTTGTTGATAGCTGGGAGCTCCCCAGACCTGGGGTAGGGTGAGGAGAACAGGAAGACCTGTTCGACCTTCTTTCTCCCAACTTACCACCTAGCAGCTCTGTGGGGCAATCCCTGTCCCTTGTGATCTCCATCTAACCAATGTGGAGTGTATGTGACTTGGACTTCAGCTCACAACAGGAGGAGACATGGGGCTCCATGGGGTCTGCGGCTCCTCTCTTCCCACTGGGCCTCACCTGCTGTCTCATTCTCCAGCTGGGCCTCCTCCAGGCACTCCTTGTGCTGCACCTCGATCATCTGCAGATAATCACATTCCTGCTGCAATCTGGCTGCCCGGCCGCCCTGCAGGGAAACAGACGGGGGGTGGGGGTGGGGGGGTGGGGGGGTGCTTGTCAGCCTTGTCCACAGCCTGCCTCTCATCCACGATTTCCAGGAGCATGGGACCAGGTAGGACCCAGTCAGGACTTCCCCGGGGTGATCCAAATACCATACTGAACCCCCATCCCAACCCCAGACTACATATCCATCCTAGGCCCAGACTGGACCCTGACCCTGACCTAGATCTGACCCCAAATTATTGTCCATTATTCCCAAAGTTCGTCTACTTTGAGAGCACTGTCATGGCTTCTAGGTGGCTCCCCAGTAATGATGCTTTGACTGTAAGTGGTAGCATGACCCTGGCAAGGGATAAGAGAGCCTCTCCTTAGATCCCCAAGGTGGTCCATTGGAGTCTGCCATTCTCCAGCTTGGTTTGGGGTTCTCTACCCTTACCTCAGTCTCCCTAGATGGCTGGGGCTCAGCTGGGCTACCCTGTTCTGAGGAGCTGGATTCCAGCTTCCAATTTGTGTGGCCAGGCCTTGGAGGAATCAGGGAACAGAGGCATTTTGCAGCTTCTGATCCCACTCCAGGAGCCTGTCAGTCCCATGCTTACCAGATTGGGAAGGGGTGTGGTTCCCCTTGTCTAGACCTTACCTCCCGCCTCCTTAGCTTCTGGATGATTCAAGCTATACCAGATCTGATAAAGGTCAGGGAAGTTTAAGGAAGTAAGAGAGGCCCCTCTAGAATGTCTTGAGTTCCCACTAGGCCTCCTCTGTCTCTGGAAATTGGAGGGAAGGGGTGGAAAATCCTACACTTCTCTCCTGCTTTCCACAGTGCACTTGCCAGGGATCAAGGTGCAGGTAGGGCAGATCAGTGTGGCAAGACATTGGCACTTGGGCAGACATGTGAGTAGGGGGATGGCTGTATAGAAGCAACCAGAAAGGAAAAACAATAAACAAACAGTTTTTAGAAACTCTTGGATGGGAAAAGTGGGTAAAATCTACCATGGAGGAATGACTGGGCTGGTGGTAGCTCCTGTCTGTCTCTTTGACTTTAGAGGAGTAGCAGCCATTCCTGGCAAACCAACAAGTTTCCTTTTTTTTTTTTATGCCCAGGAAGGATAACATTGCATTAGCACATAGGAGAGGATCCAGCAAGACTTCTCCAGAATCAGAGATTCTTAGTGTCTCTAACAAGTTATTCTTCCCATCCTGGAACAGGGTCCTTACCTCCCTGGGGCCTCAGTTTCTCTTTAGGCAAAATGGACCCCAACCACCTCCCCTGCTGATTTGAAGGTTTCTTGAAGTGAGTCTGTGGGAAGAGCATAGGTGGGGGCTTCCTTTCATTTCCTTCCTTTAAGGGGGTCCCTATCTGGACTGCAGGCACCAAAGTACACAGCAAGTTGACCATTGATCTAAGTAAGTCAACCCTGTGAAGAATGTGCATCCCAGGTGACAGTGGCTCTCCACTGTCATCAAGGGAGAAGGGTCCCAGCTGAGGCTGGACAATCCAATGCCTCTCAGGCTGCAAAGCTGAGACTCTTTCACACCAATAACTCTCTCATTCTTTGTTGAAGGCTTTATGGAGCTTTGTTGTTTGCAGCTCTCCTATAGTCCAACTTTCCCATATGTAGTTGGCACCATGGCCGACCTAGTTTAGGTCCAAGGAAAGGTCTCCTTGTCCAAGACACCTTTCAGACTCTCCCAGCATCCAGAACCCTGCCCATGTGCCACTGGCCTAGAAGCTAAACAGTGAACATGGATCTCATCTTGGATCATTTACTTTGCCAGTCAGTTGGGGTAAACACCTGAGCTGGTAAGTCATTTAAAACTTGGCATATTAAAACACATCTGTCATGGAACAGGATACAGTTATTTGCAAAACAGTTAAAAGACAGGAGACTTAAAGGAAACTGTGCCGAGGGATCCTCATTGGGGTGGGGGGGGGGTCACGAGCTTCCCCTCTTTTCCATGAGGGTTATTCAGGCTGAAATGCTCACAATGCCGTGTCTTAAGCATTGTGCCTGGCTCATACTCAAGTTTGGGAAGAAGGATGGTCAAGAGGATCCCAGAGATGGTCTCTGAAAGAGAAATCCAGGGACCGGCCACCCTAAGCAAGATCACTGGTTTATCTTGCTTGTCTAGGAGCACGCTTCTCCTGCAGGTACCTTGCCAGCCCTGTTGTCCACCAGCAACAGGGTTCTTTATGCTTTCCGGCCCCTTCCAGCCTCTCCTGATTGTCCTGCCCATTCTCACCTCCCATCACACTGTGACATGAAAGCTGGATGGAGGTAGTGGAGGGGACATCTGTTGTTTCCACCTTCCACCACCCTTTACTATTCTCTGGTGCCACATCCTCATCTCTATCTGGGAAGCTGTTTCCTTCCCTACCCCTAGTTCATGGGGTTACGATGAACCCTTTTCCAGTGGATGGACATATGCCCAAGACTTAAGTCAATCAGTGCATTCCCAGCCACACTGCCTGGCACGTGCCCAAGTCAGGCTGCTCAGAGCCAGAAGGCTCACTCCTGGGACTTTGGATTAAGCTACTAGGCAAGTGGATTTACTTTTCCCCACTGGATTGGAAACCTAAAGGAGGCAGGGGCTGGAACTTCCATTACCATCTTGTTGACAAATGGAACACAGTAATGAAAACCATACAACTGAAGGCAGAATAAAGAGATGGAGAAAAACCAGGTTTTCTGAATATCATCTAAGCCCTTGATTGAAGCTATGCCTGAAACCAGAACTGTTTCCCACAACATGAACCAATGCCTTTATTTATGGCTTAAGCCAGTTGAGTTTTCTGTCTCTGGAACTCAAAATGTTTAATGTTATGGTCTGAGGACAGGAAAATGGATGCCCTTACTTTCTAGGTCCTCTTAAGCCAGGGCTATGATCTTTCAGTTGACCAAGAGATACATTCCCCTTGCCCAGACACCGTGGGGACTAAGATTCCTAGCAGCTTATGCCTGGAACTCTCTGAGAGTGAAAGAGAGTTAGGCCAACTTTGCTAACCAACTCTGCTTCCCCAGAAGCACAGCCACAGAGCCCTTCCTGAGAGGTAGTTTAGAGAAGCACTTTGGAAGAGAGGTGGGCATAGGAGTGCCCAGGGTAACCCAGGAGCTTGGGATGTCTCTGAATCAAGTCGGGGTGACCTAGAAGATGAATTCTTCCTTTGATGGAATATAATTGAATGATAGACTTCATCTGGAAAAGATTAGAGGAAATGGAGAACCAAAGAGGGACCTGAGGTCATCCAGAAAATGTGCATTCCCAGATGGGACCAAATCTCTGACTATTGGTCTGGACAGTATCAATTCTTTTTCATGGTCCTGCCTTTGGCCTTCTGGTCAACCATCGCCCTTTAAGGGCCAGGGCCAGGACGGCTCCCTGTAGTCCTTATCACTGAGGAATTCAGGCAGACTTTGGACTTCCTCTCCCACTTATTTCCCTTTTTCTAAACATCCTAATTATCCCTCCAGACTCCAGGTACACACAGAGAGTTGGAAAATTCCCTGGCCCAATGTAACCAAGTCTTTTCCAGGGCTGTACATAGCTGGAGTGTGGGCATCATACAGAATGGGTAGTAAAGCTTGGTCCTGGAGGATGTGTAAGAGTTGGACAGTTAGAAGTAGAGTATGAGCATCCTAGAAAGCAAGAGCAGTGTATGTATCAGCATGGAGGCATGACAATACCTAACATGTTCAAGTTGCAAGAGGCCTGGTGTGGCTGCAGCAAGCAATTCTGAAGGCATCAGGAGATGAATGGAGAGATACAGGCAGGGGTGGAATTGGAAAGGACCTTGAATAACAGTTCAAAAGTGCCAGGCTACAGAGGACCCTCAAAGATTTGACGCAGGAGAATGAGAATGGGGGAATACACATTTTGCAAAGATCCCTTTGGTTGCAGCTGGAGGGGTACAAGGGAACGTGAGTCCTTGTGAGGAGCAGCTATTCTCGGAGGGGGATATAAAATGCAACAGGAGGATTAAGAGAGTCAGGAGAAAGCATTTTCTGCCTGCAGATTGGCAGGCACTGGGAGCCAACCATGGATAATTTGGGCTTCTGAGGTTTGTCAAAGGTGGGAGCTTTTTTTCCTGCCTGGGACCATCAGAGGAGGAAGGGGAGTGGGGAGGAGAGGACAAAATGCTCAGGAGTGCTCATTTATCATCTTTTCTGTTACTGCAGTCCTGTGAGGAAACCATCATGACCCCGACATTTATTTAAACCTTCTCAACTTGAAATCTAGAGGTCACAGACATTGAGGGAAACTGAGAACCCAGAGAGGAAAAAGCAGTGTGATCAAAGGCACATGGGATTTTGTGTATGGCATTTTGTGTCTGAGACAGAGATCTTGTAGTCAGGGAGGCAGGGTGGGTGTGGGGGCGGGGGGGGGAAGGAGAGGAAGAGAAAAGGGCAGGAAGGGAGGGGGCTGGGAGTGGGAAAGCAAAGTAGATCATGGTACCTGGAAGTCACAGAAGAGAGGAGAAACATTCTCTCAGCTTTGCAGAGGGCACTAAAAAAGTTGATAATAAGATATTTATCTTATTGTGAAATGGCATGTGGAAGCCAGCTGGGATGACAGAAAAACGTGTTATCCTGGGCATAATGGTTTGACCTGGGAACTAGTCACACCATTATGCATATATATACAATTCACTGAGTTGTCACTTCAGATTTATACATTTTACTAATTAAAATCTCAGGGCAGCATGGAGCATGCCATAACCCCTCTGGAAGAAATAGCACTTCTTACTGAAGCAAAGTCCAGTTAAAAACCACAGCTTCTGGAACCAGACTTCTGCCAGCCTTGTCTATAAAATGGGGCAAAAGTACCACCAATTTCTAGGATTGTGTCCAAGGTCACTATTGGAGGATATCAGCCTGGCAGTAAGGGACTGCCTATAAGGATTAACAGTTATTGTCACATCCAGTCCCCAAGCCAGGTTGGCCCTGACCCCATCTTAGTGCTTTGCATAAGCGCAAGCAGCCTGAATGGCTCACCCACTGATAAGTGGAAGCTGTAACCACCAGAGTAGAAGTGTCCAGTCTGTCTGTTCTCCTTCCCCCATATCCCTACCTTGCTGATTCTGGCTTTTCTTCCCTCTGCCAGTAGCCCAAAGCCAAATTTTGCAAACCATACTTCTTCCTGGGGAAGGCTGGGATCTAGAATGGTAGAAGAGTAGAATGAGAACACGTGTGTGTGTGTGTGTGTGTGTGTGTGTGTGTTGGGGTTGAAGTGAGGAAGAAGGGGAAATATAAGGATACAGGTTTGGGCTTGGGAAAACAAAACAAAACAAAAGTTTCCAGAGCTCAGAGAGGAACCAGGATGAGGGCTCTCATAATTAGCAGAATCTAAGCAAAAACATGCATCCAGTTCCCATCTGAGAGTGCTTCTTAGAAGATTTCCTTTGGGACATGAAGTTTTTCAGGCTAAATATTCACTTTAAATCCTCTGCCCCTTGAAAGTCATCATAGGCACCCTCTGGGAAGTGGGGTTGACAGGATCTAGTTTACAAACAAGTTGTCTGTGAGCCATGCTGGTGTTGGGGCCATCTGCAGAAGGCTAGGTCCCTAGAACCAGGAGCCACCAGGCTGCATGTCCTCAGTACCGGGCAGTCTCCTCTGGTGACTCAATATACAGGAAGAACTTGTTTTGGAATTAGATAGGAGGAGGCACTTCCTGAGAGATATGGATCTTCATATCTTGAGCTACACAAGAGGGGGGATGCATGTAAGACTGATCCAACTGGGTGGAGCCCCGTTAGATGCTCATTGCCAATGCACCCTGTTCTCTTTCCATGCACCTGCCGCTTTGCTTTCCAATTCCATCAGATACAGATATGAAAGCTCCTGGGATAGGACAGTTCCCTGATGTCACCACTCACTTTGTGGTGCTTCATTAAATGTGGTCGGGGATATTTGAATATTAGATATGAAGGACACTAACATTCGAATTTTGTTATGTGTGATAATATAGTTCTATAAGAAAATGTCCTTTGATTTTAGATGTGTATTTCAAAATAATATGGGGTTCAGGATGTCTACAATTGACTAAACATACTTTAGCAAGAAAAGCAAATGATGCAAATATTGTTATATGCTAATAATTGTCAAACCTAGCAAGTATTTGCATGCTCATTATACCATTCTTTCTACTTGTTCATACCTTGGAAAATTTCCACAGTAAAAATTGAAAAAAAACAAAAAGCAGCTGGGCATGGTGGCATACACCTGTAATCCCAGCTACTTAGGAGGCTGAGGCAGGAGGATCAAGGTCAGCCTGAGAAAGTTAGTGAGAATCCTGTATCAAAATAAAAAATAAAAAGACTGGTGGTATAGCTTACTGATAAAGCCCAGAATTTGGAAGTCCTTGGTTCAATCCCTAATACTAAAACAACAACAAAAACCAAAACTCATACATGTTGTAGGGAGATTAATTTTTTTTTTCTCCTTCAGAAAAATTTCTAAAGTACCTCTTAGGTACTTAAGGTACAAGAGCAGGTGTAGACATAGTGCAATTTTGCTGGGCACAATGAATGAAGACCTTGTGCTGAGAATTCAAACAGGAGGGTAGATTCTGGGAGACTGAGAAAAGGGTAGGGTTTCCTTTAGTCTCTAGGCTTTGTTCATTCTCATCCATGGCCAGAGGGGCCACCTTAGGGGCTCAACAATGGCAGGAGGTTGGCAGGCTAGAGGTCCTATGTTGATGTTATGACCCAGTTTGGATTGCCACTGAGGCTGCCCCACAGTATGCATTACCCACCACCCAGCCCTCTCTGAGAGGACCCATCATCTACCTGGAGCTGGAGCTTCACCCCCAGATTGGCCACCTCATGAGGAAACATCCCCCATTTCCAGAGCTCCTGGCTACCTTGGATGAAGGTCCATAGGTCTCCCTAGCTGAGGATCAGCACCATCCCTGGGATCCCTGTCACAGATAACACAACACTTTTGCCACCTTTACCTCCTTTGAAGCTCATAAAGGTCCTAATGGATGCCCAGCCATATTTCACAGAGGGTCTGGGGCTCAGGGAAAATGCCCCAGTCAGGAGGGGGAGCTGGCTCTATTCCAGCCCTGTCTTCCCATTTTTCCTGCACACTGAACCAATGGTTCTTGCTTTCTCTTTTGAGATGAGGAAACAGAGGACCACCTGCAGAGATTAAAAATGTTTCCCAGGTCAACTGACCATTGCTATAGATGGTATATGGACTAGGTTTTTAGTCCCCAATGGGAGCTCCCCATGGAATCCCCAAAAACTTCAAAGAAGGCTGAATCACAAGGCACCAGGATGGGAGGATGAAAACTTCCAAGAATAGCTTCTTCTTCCAGCATAGCTCCCTGGAATCCCTGAGCAGGCCTAATCAAGGTGTCACTTCCCTCCAGGGGGCAGCAACCTGATTCAGCTGCAGTCATGTCCCCCACCCCCACCCTTGTACCAGAGATTGAACCCAAGGGTGCTTAATCACTGAGCCACTCCCCAGCCCCCTATTTTTGTATATTATTTAGAGACAGGGTATAGTCATGTTTCCTAAAGCCCACAGGATGGCCTGCTGGGGGCCAAGAGGCCAGGGCAGCTGTGGATAGCCCTGTAGTGTTTGGAAGCAGGTGGCCAGGGCAGAATGCCTAGGACAAAATGATGTCCCCAGAGCAGGTGGCCAGTCCCCTGCCTCAGCAGATAGAGGAGTCATGCTTTCCCTAAACCCCTGGCCATCCCACACTGAAGGGAGCTGGGGGAGTCCTCTTCCTTCTGGGATCAGGCCAAGAGAGGATGTTTCATGGTCTGGGGTGGAAGGTTGATTCATTTAGTTAAACTCTTCAGGACATTGTCCTGCTTCCTCCAGAGAGCCTTCCCTGACTACCCTCTCAGTGTCTCTGCCCTCAGTTCTGAGAGGCAAAACCCCAGGACCCTTCCTCCTGGGTTCCCCACCCAGGAGGGTGAGAACCTCCCAGGTTCTGAGAACATTCCCAGGGTAGGATCTGGGCCCCTGCCCCAGTCTTGTGCTGGCATGGCCCTGGGCAACTCTGCTTCTGAGGGAGGAGCCCGGCATCTGCTGTCCAGGGGGCAGGAGCAGTGGAAGGCTTGACGGGTGGCCTTGGGGCAGACTTCCTCCTCTGAGACACTAGAGGTTTTCTTTCCTTTTTTTGCTTCCCTGTTCAGAGATTTCCCTTCCCTAGGCTGAGGTCAGGGCACCATAAACAGGAGTGATAAGGCTTTGGGCTTTCAAACTGAACTTTGCAGCTGCCATTTTATGACTCTGATAACTTCTCCCCACCCCCCCCTCCCAAGTCCGACTGGAGCAGAATTGCCTAGTGTCCATTCCATGAGGGAGCAAGTATGAAGGGAGAAGCAGAGAGAGAAATGGGAACCTCTTACTGCAGCCCACCCTCAACCAGGCTTCTCCTTGCCCTGTGGACCCAGTCCTGGTCTGGGCTGTGAGGAACATGGGAGAGTGAGACACCCTGTCCCTGATCCTGGGGGATGGGCAGAACAGCCTGGGCTGGGAGGTGAGCAAGCCTGAAGGGTAGCTGAGGGAGGCTGAGTAGGCCAGAGCAATCGGAGAAGGTCCTTGGAGGAGTGCTAGGATCGGGCACCAAATAAGTAGTGGAAAGAGAAAAGAATTAGAATTGGAGGAGCCTGGTTTGGGTTGTCTCAGGATGCAGAGGGCAGATATGGTCTGGTGTGAGAGGCAGGCTTCTCTGAAAACATTCTGTCTCAGGGCACAGAAACTTCCAAGGATGAAGGAATGTGTTGCCAATGGTAGCCCAAGATCCTTGGCTCATCCAAAAAGATTTTGAGGTGGCTGGAATCCAGGGATGTGAGAACCAGAAGGTTGTTGGAGTAGCCTGTTGGGGTAGCCTCTGTGAGCTTGGTGAAGCTTGGAAAGCTTAGAAGGTGGGTCTCATGTCTATCAGTATGAGGGGTAGGGGCTTAAGGCCAGCTAATGAGCTTCCCGTCCCCAAGGTATGCAACACACCAACTAGGTAGAAAATCAAATTCCTACCATGGGAGAGGATGGTTAGAGATCATGGGACAGAAGGGACTCGATGATTAAGATCACCCACCCTCCCACAGCCAAACTGGAGCTGGTTCCAGAACTGGAGTTCTCTTGCATTGTAGGTCCTGCTCCAGCAGTAACTCTAGGTTCCTCAAGGGATTGGGTAGATGTAGGGAAAAACAAAAAAACAAAAACAAAAACATCCTCTGTCCAGTTCTGCTTGGTGGGGAAAAGGTATGGCTCTGACGACTCTTGAGCTTCACTTTGCCCATTTTACAAATGGGCTTGGGTAGACTCAGTGAGTCTTGAGGATTTTGTTGTTCTTGGGGAGATGATCCAGCATCTGCCCTGTGGCCTTGAAGAGCCATCCACAGCCACAAGTGAGCACACCCGCAAGTAGGGCACAGGGGTATACATGGGTCAGGGGCATACATAAGCTTGTCTGGAGGAAGCAGAAGTAGGAGGAAGAGAGGGAAACCACAGCTTGTTGGCCATTGGCTCCCTGATCAGCTCTCCCCATGCATATGACTGGTCCCTCCTGTTAAAAACCACCCCTACACCCTCACTGCTCACCACCATCCTCCTTGGACTCCAGTATTTTCCTGCTCTCGTCGTCTGCCTGTCACCCACCTGATCCTAAGAGTCCTTCCCAGGACCTGGGCTCCAACGCTGGGATCTGCTGCTGAGACCTCATCCCAAACGTAGCCACAACGTCCCAGGGACACCTCTACTCCGGCACCACACAGAGAGCAACCCTCACGGTCTCCCACCCGCAGTCTATCAGATCTTCCATCTCAACCCACCACAGCACCGACTCTGCCACTCTGTCTCTTTACTCTGCGTACACCATGCACTCAGAAGGCAAGTTCCGGGCCCTCTCTTCTTCCCAGTCTGTCTATCAATCCCGGGATCACCTCACTGTGCGGGTTCTGGGCTGCGCTGGGAAGGACTGGGCACAAACTAGACCCCACCTCTCGGGTCTAGATCCGGTTGGGGGTTGAGGGAGGAGGCGAGAACCTGGAGCTTTGTGCGCCTTATTCCTCACCGGGTGCCCCTCATCGGCCTTACCCAGACGCGCGCACAGATGGCCCGGCTCCCGCCGCCCCCACCTCACCCCCAAGTGCGGGAAATCTGGGCAGCTGGGCAGACACTTACCGCGGGGCCGAGGGCGCAGGCGAGGGCTCCTGCCAACACGCAGAGCCAGCGGGCGGGCGGCGGGCTCGGCGGGCGCATGGTCCGCCCTGAACCCGCGGCGGGCGGCCGGTCGTGGGTAATGGGTTGGCGGGCGGCGTAGCTCGGAAGATGGCCCGCAGCCTGACAGAGTGGCGCTGGCACAGTGGCCCCAGCTCTAAGAGGCGCTGCTCTGGGGCTGGGGGCGGGCCGCGGGGGCTCGCCTGACGGGCGGCGGGTCTAGCCAATGGATCAGTGGAGGCGGGGCCGGCGCGCAGGTATGGGGCGGGGCTGGGGCGCCCCCGAAAGTGGGGAGTCCCCGGAGCTTCCTCTTCCAATCCCACGCGTCAGTTTTTCGTCGTGAGGCATTCATAAGCTTTCGCCCCTCCGGGCTCATCTCCGGGGATTCTCAAGACCCCAACACGCCCCATTCTTCCTTGCTTGGCTCACGACTTCCCCGAGCTCCGGGATGCGGTGTCCCACCTCCGTCCACCCCCTCAGTTCTACTCCAGAGCTCATCACGTCTGCCTTTGGAGCCACCTTCTCCAGGAGGCCTCCCCGCCAGCCTCCCTATTTCCCACTTTTGCGCATCTTTGGTCTCTGGAACGTGAAACGGATTACAAGACAGGAAGTGCCACTTATTTTCCCAGGCTGAGGGCTGGGGCCCGCATTGGGTTCAGGGCTGGCAGCGACCGGGGGTAGGTGGGACGCGTTGTTTGGTACATTTTCAACTGACCGGTGTTCTCTGTCGCGCCGGAGAGGCTGGGCGAGGGCAAGCGAGCGGCAAACGATGCCCGATTCCGGGATCTTCGGTGCCTCTCCTGTTTTGGGGTCAACTGGCGGGACCTGCTCCGCACAGGCACAAGGCCCTGGACTATTATACCCCGAGGGGCCCTGCTCCAGGGAGATGGGAGTGTCCGCACCCTCGTGCGTCTCGGCTCGGGCACCTCCCAAGGGAGGCTGGGCCGAAGTTCCAGCGCCCTCGCGCGGGGAGGGAAGGTCTGTTCCCAGCTCTCGGGCCCGGGAACTGCGGTTGACCTAAAAGGAACCAAGAAACCTTGTCCTCATCCCGCCTTCTTTATTTTACAGCTGGAGAGACTGAGGTCCAGAGAGGGTCCAGGACTCGGCTGCCTGCCTCTGGCGCTGCGCTTCCAGGCCCGTCGGTCGCTGGGTGATTTCGGGTTAGCCTCTCTCCATAGCCGGTGCTTCAGGCTCTGTTTATTCGACTCTAGAATGGGGCGCCCTCTGAGAGTGTCTTTCTTATGAAACAAGCTCAGATGGCTGCCTTGCCTCTTTCCGAGGGCTCGAACTAGCACCATAGAGACTAGAGGTGTGGTGGCAGCGGCCAGGATGGGCGGAGGGGAGTGGATCAACATGAATAGAAGGAGTGGCTGTGTCCAGTGGAGAGACGGAGAGGGCTGCGCGTCTACACAAGTGAAGCAGAGCTTGCAGCGGCTTGAACGAAATCTGATTCCAGGCGTCTGCTGACCAGCAGGTGCGCTGGAGTTTCTGAGGACCTGCTGGGATTTCCCTCCAGTTCCTGACTGCTGTTGGGGTGGGCTTGAGGAGAGCCGGTAAAGCATGAGCACTCTGGCCCCTCCTGGGTTCCTCTTACTTGTGGTGTACCCTGGCTGTCTACTTTCCCTCCTTTCTCTTTTCCAGCATTCCGTCACCCCTCACCTCCTCCTCTCCCCTCTTTTGTCGACCTTCTTTCAATGATCCTCTATGAACCACTGGCTATGCCCTGGATCCTGTGCTATGCACTGGTGGCATAGAGGTGGATACCTCTGAGGCACTCCCTTAACAGAGGAGGACCTGGGTAGTTATTGCTCTCCCTATAGTTTCCACCTCCTTTTCATTAATCAGGGAGCTTCCCAACATGTGGGACTGGAAGTGTCTCTGCTCTGGTCTTTCTGGGGTTTGGACCCAACCACTCAGTGAAGGTAGTGTTTGAATGATTGCTGGCCAGTTCCTCAACTGTCAGTATTCCTGGGGGCAACACTGTTTGCTCAGGACTTAGCTTCTGCTTATGACCCTGTGTACCACCTTTAAGGCCTCAGTACCCAGCAGGGCAGTTGCATCATGTCTTTATTCTGAGGAGTCATCTCTGCTGGTGCGGCACCCAGGAGCCCTTGATGTGAACAGCAAATCTGTGCATCTTGGCTCTCATAACCACCACCACCCCTTTCACACACACATTGCCTAGCCAGCTGCAGGATGCTGGTATCTCACTGATGATGGGATATCCTCCTGGCCTGTTGACGTTCTCCTGTTCTCTCTGAGATCAGTGTTCTCAGGCACTTGAGAGAGTACTGAGAGGGATGAGGATTGGGGAATAGGAGGGACCCCACTTTGCCATGTGACCCTTACCAGGTGGCTGTTGGACAGGGTAAGAAGGGAGAGAGAGAGAGAATCTTAAAGTCATCAGTGAGAACGGGATACCCTGTCTACACGAATCCCCTCTTCAATTGAGGGCTGGATGGCCGTGCCGGAGCAGAGAGGGAGACTAATAGTGCCTCCTTGTGTCCTTGTAGTCCTCCTCCCAGAAAAGGGAAGGTGACTCAGGGAGAATAGTTTTGCAGTAGATTCTTTGCAATGAAGATCATTTCTTTGTTCTTTCAGAATTGTTCCTCTGGGGGATCCACCCTTTCTTACTATCTGAGGTCCCAAAACATATTCAGAAGTGAAAAGGAGCAGAGAAGAGAAAAATAGCAGAAATAAACAAAAACCTAAAAAAAATTCAACCAAGGCTAAACTTGACCATGCTTCAACTAATTGCTCCAAAATGTCTTGTCCTGTGTTCTCAGACACTGGGGAAACCAAACATGGACTCACTCTTGGGGAGTTCTGATGAGGAAGCCATTTTTTGCTTACTCAGGTGACCTGAGGAGGCTTCTGAGAGGGGAGGAAGTGGAGGTGGGAGAGACAGGCTACAGGGAGTGGAAGTAGTTACGTGGGATGTCTGTTCCCCACCCTGCTATACTGTGCCAAGTCTGAGCTCCTCTAGTGGCCTTACAGTACAGACTGGGGAGGAGGGCCACAGACACCTCCTGCTCCCAGTCCCCATGTCCTTCTGCATTTTCTGAGCATTTCGTTCAGAGTTCTCCCCACCTGGATTCCTGGCATTTCCCCCTAGACTTTGGTTCAAGCTCCCGCCTCCCTCCTGCTTTTCAGAATCACAGGGGTTCAGAGGATGCAGGAAGTGGGGGAAAAGAGATGGAAACAGAGTCACTTGCCATCCCCCGTGACAACAGGCACAGCACAAGGGAATCTGCAGTTACTCATTGGGAGCCTGCCTGGCTTCCTGCCTGCCTCATCCCTGCAGTGTGTGCCACCCTCGCCTCCTCCAGTCCTTCAGCCCCTCTCAGAATCATGCACACACTGTCTTAAAGATCCTGCATAGGAACTCAACGGTGGCAAGGTTCTTCAGTAGAGTGAGAAGGGTGGGGACCTAGAGTGGCCTTGACCTGCATAATGAAGGTCAGAGGAAATGACCTGACCAGGGGAGTCGCCACTCCAGGATTCTCCATCCACATTACTGTTAGGATACAGGCAAGCTTTGCCTTCTCTGGATTTCTGGACCAACACCTTAAAGTCTATATTCATGGAATGGGTCTGGCAGCTCCAGGGATATGGGGTGCTTACTACCTCCCCAGGCTGTTCCTTCTTTGGGGGCCATTTCTTTCTGTGTGTAGGTATATTTTAACTCCAACTTGTGGTTTAGTGGAGGGTAGGAGATCCCTTTGGTAATAGCATGGATTTTGTTCATTCATTCACCTCTCACGTATCACTTATCCTGGTCTGGCCTTGTGATGGGGCTAGGGATTTGAGAATCACTTAGACACATCCCCTTCAGGAGATTCTAGCATTGCTTGGGCAGGGGTTAGGGAGGAACTCTTGCTGTTGCTAAAGGTGCATTTAGGAAGAAAACAAAGTTCATGGAGTACAGGTGATAAAGAAAGAATTGTTCAGACTGCCAGATACAGAAATAAAGCCCAGGGACCAGTTCTAGAAAGGCCAATCATTGATCCTGAAAAATGGGACTTAGAGCTGTGTGGGGGAGAGGGAGTGTCAACTATAGGTACCTCAGTTTAGCTTGTCCTGGGAGCTTGTCCTGGAAGTTTATTGGATGGCAGGGGGACCCTATGAAAGATAGAGGAGAAAGAAGAATTGGGCAGAGAGATCCTTGGACGTTGTACAGATCTGAAAGTAAATTCCTGCCAACCCAATTGTGAGTCCCAGAACAAAGATTGCACATAGAAGCCTTAGTCACTCTACTGTGCTTGGTCAATGGTTGGGGTTGTCAAGAAGAACATAGTCATGGCTTAAATGCTGTGGTGGGCCCTGAAGGTAATATAGCTAAGGCTGTCACATGGCATGCCCTATAGCTAAATGGCACAGGAAATCCCACAGTGGGGAAACTGAGGCTTGGGAAATGAAACAGGGAGGGGAGATTCTGCCATGCTCTAGGGGATAAAGAGGAGAACTTGGTCTGCCCTTGGGAGCTCTTAGTCTAGGCACAGAGAAGAATGACCTGAGAATTCCTTTCCTCACAATCATGGGCTCAGTTTGGTCCAGGGGTCAGCAGTCTATCACCAGGCAGCTTGGCATGAGGGTCATGGTGCCTTGAGTCTGGGAGACTGAAGAGGGAGGGACTGTTCCCTCCCATTTATTCTCCAATAACAGCCACAGACTCTGGTCAAATGCTTACTGCAGCAGGTACGAGTATGTCTATGCATGTGGGTGTGTGTGCATGCATGTATGCACGTGTATGCCTTTCCATATGTGTCCGTGTCTGTATGTGTCCTTGTGTATGGGCATGGGTCTGTACAGATTCATCTGTTCCCAGGTGGGAGTCAGAGTAGGGCTTGGCTGGTTCCCAGGAGAGTAGAGCTGGGGAAAGCTAGGGTCAGAGAGGGATGAATCTCAGAGATGGTGCCCAGGACCACAGACATCTCCAGACTGTTTCTCAGAGCTCATTTCTGGGGCAGTAGATTCCACAGGGAATGGCATATTCAACCATAGGGAAAGTTCAGAATGACTCCACAGGGGAGCTCAAAGTTCTCATTCACTTCCCTACTCCAAGGCCTGTCTTCCTGAGTTGGTATGTCATTGACCTTGGGCAGAGATTTGGAAGAGAGACATAATGTGAGTGTGACAAAATAGACATTGACTTTAAATAAACATAATGCCACCAGAGATTCGTGTGAGTTAAAAATTCGTAGAAGTACATGTGAAAAAATGGCAATCTCCATGTAACTCCCAAATAACCAAAAGAAAAAAAAATGAAACTTAAGAAAATACCAACAATCCAATAAAAGGTTGTGTGTATGGGAGGATAACCAAGAATACATGATACATAGAAGCATAAAAGCAGAATCAAGAATAACTGTAAACATTAATTATCATAGTCAAAGTAAATGAGAATTTTTAAAATTTGTTTTAATTAGTTACACATGACAGTACAATGATCTTAAGTAAATGAGAATTTAAGGTGGAAAACAAAACAAAAAAAAACCACAAAGAGGACAATTCATATTATTAGAACATTCAATCTATCAAGAAGGTAACCCCAAACATCTATGCATCGAATCAAATAGCCTCAAGGCATATAAAACAGGTATTTTAAAAGGGAAGAACTGTCAAGTCTACAATGCTTCTCTCAAGAATTCTATTCAGCCGTTAAAATAAATGGACAAGAGCCACACATCTCTCAATAGAGGTGTACATAACTAAAATAAGCTGTTGAACAACCAAAGCAGGTTGCAGAATGATATGTATGTTACAATGTTACTTAGGTAGATTTAAAATTCTGAGAACAATACTAAATAACTTTTATGGACACATCATAATATAGTGAAGGTATAAATAGTGTTCAGGCATGGTAAACACCCAAGCCACATTAGTGGTTACCTTTGCATAAAGAGGGAAGAGAAAGGAATAAAGTATATTTATTTTTAATTGCTGTGTAACAAATTACCACAAATTTAGCAGCTTGAAACAATATTCATTTATCATCTCACATTTTCTGTAGTCAGATGTCCACATGTGGGTTAGCTGGGTCCTCTACTGAAACCAAGGTTTTGACCAGAGCTACAGTTTTGTATGGAACTCAGGGTCCTCTTTCAAGTTCATTCAGGTTGTTGGCAGAATTCAGTTCCTTGGAGCAGTAGGACTCTCTTTTTTTTTTTTTTTTTAAGCTCTTAGAGGCAGACTTCAGGTCCCAGCCCCATGACCCTCTCCATAGGTGTTTGTGTTTACCAGACCAGTAAGACAGCACCCATTGTATCTTTGAACCTCTCTGATTTCTGTTTCCAGACTTTAGATCTCTTCAAGAAAGGCTCACCTGATCAAATCAGCACCCCCTATACTCAAGGGGAGGGGATTATACAGCCCCCCCCCCGCCACTACAGGAATCTTGGGCACTATCTTAGAATTCTATTAACCATAGGAAAGGATACACAGTGGGTCTCCAATAACACTGACTTATTTAAAAAAAAAATCTACCGCAAATATGGCATTATATTTCTAATGGGACTAGGTGGTAGATACAGTGGATCTGATTTTCTTATTCTTTTGTATGTTTGGAAATATTTCACACATCAACACATTAAGTTTAATCTCCCCCATCCCCGCCGCCACTAAGTAACTTTTGTATTAAAGGAATAAAAATTGGGGGCTTTAGCTCAGTGGTAGAGTGCTTGCCTAGCATGTATGAAACACTTGGTTCGATTCTCAGCACCACATAAAATAAATAAATGTGTTCATTTACAACTAAAAATATTTTTTAAAGAAAGGAATACAAATTAAATTATAAATTAACCTATAATTCCTCTAAATACCAATGAATATTAAAAACCAAGTGGTCTGGATATTATATAATTAGAGAAAAGTTTTAGCTTTAATTTCTTTTTTTTTTTTTGATACTAATCAAATTATATTGTTATATCATGTACAAGTACACATATGTAACAACAAATCCCACTATTATGATTATGCATATCATAATACAAATTATAATGTAAAATATGGAAAAGAACAAATTCAGAAAAGCTGTAGGTAAATAATAATAATAATATAAACCAAGAAAACAATCCAATTTCTTAAAAAAAAAAAAAAAACTCAGGAATAAATCTGACAACCCCAAGAATGGGAAACCTTGGCTCTCAACAAGCTCCTTTGTGCTAGTCTTAAAATCATAGATCACAGGGCTGGGAGTGTGGCTCAATGTTAGAGCGCTTGCTTAGCATGCATAAAGCCCTGGGTTTGATTCCCAGCACCATTAAATAAATAAATCAATATCCCAAATATGAAAACACATGTCCTGACTTGCTCCAGGTTCCTTCTGGTTACTCTTTTTTTTTTTAATTTTTTATTGTTGGCTGTTCAAAACATTACATAGTTCTTGATATATCATATTTCACAATTTGATTCAAGTGGGTTATGAGCTCCCATTTTTACCCCATATACAGATTGCAGAATCACATCAGTTACACATCCATTGATTTACATATTACCATACTAGTGTCTGTTGTATTCTGCTGCCTTTCCTATCCTCTACTATCCCCCCTCCCCTCCCCTCCCCTCCCCTCCCCTCCCCTCTTCTCTCTCTGCTCCCTCTACTGACATTCGTTTGTCCCCCTTATATTATTTTTCCCCTTCCCCTCACTTCCTCTTGTATGTACTTTTGTATAACTCTGAGGGTCTCCTTCCATTTCCATGCATTTTCCCTTCTCTCTCCCTTTCCCTCCCACCTCTCATCCCTGTTTAATGTTAATCTTCTTCTCATGCTCTTCGACCCTACTCTGTTCTTAGTTACTCTCCTTATATCAAAGAAGACATTTGGCATTTGTTTTTTAGGGATTGGCTAGCTTCACTTAGCATAATCTGCTCTAATGCCATCCATTTCCCTGTAAATTCTATGATTTTGTCATTTTTTAATGCAGAGTAATACTCCATTGTGTATAAATGCCACATTTTTTTTATCCATTCATCCATTGAAGGGCATCTAGGTTGGTTCCACAGTCTAGCTATTGTGAATTGTGCTGCTATGAACATCGATGTAGCAGTGTCCCTGTAGCATGCTCTTTTTAGGTCTTTAGGGAATAGACCAAGAAGGGGAATAGCTGGGTCAAATGGTGGCTCCATTCCCAGCTTTCCAAGAAATCTCCATACTGCTTTCCAAATTGGCTGCACCAATCTGCAGTCCCACCAGCAATGTACAAGTGTACCCTTTTCCCCACATCCTCGCCAGCACTTGTTGTTGTTTGACTTCCTAATGGCTGCCAATCTTACTGGAGTGAGATGGTATCTTAGGGTGGTTTTGATTTGCATTTCTCTGACTGCTAGAGATGGTGAGCATTTTTTCATGTACTTGTTGATTGATTGTATGTCCTCCTCTGAGAAGTGTCTGTTCAGGTCCTTGGCCCATTTGTTGATTGGGTTGTTTGTTCTCTTATTGTCTAATTTTTGGAGTTCTTTGTATACTCTGGATATTAGGGCTCTATCTGAAGTGTGAGGAGTAAAGATTTGTTCCCAGGATGTAGGCTCTCTATTTACCTCTCTTATTGTATCTTTTGCTGAGAAAAAACTTTTTAGTTTGAGTAAGTCCCATTTGTTGATTCTAGTTATTAACTTTTGTGCTATGGGTGTCCTATTGAGGAATTTGGAGCCCGACCCCACCGACTGTAGATCGTAGCCAACTTTTTCTTCTATCAGACGGCGTGTCTCTGATTTGATATCAAGCTCCTTGATCCATTTTGAATTAACTTTTGTGCATGGCGAGAGAAAGGGATTCAGTTTCATTTTGTTGCATATGGATTTCCAGTTTTCCCAGCACCATTTGTTGAAGATTCTATCCTTCCTCCATTGCATGCTTTTAGCCCCTTTATCAAATATAAGGTAGTTGTAGTTTTGTGGATTGGTTTCTGTGTCCTCTATTCTGTACCATTGGTCCACCCGCCTGTTTTGGTACCAGTACCATGCTGTTTTTGTTACTACTGCTCTGTAGTATAGTTTGAAGTCTGGAATCGCTATACCGCCTGATTCACACTTCCTGCTTAGCATTGTTTTTGCTATTCTGGGTCTTTTGTTTTTCCATATGAATTTCATGATTGCTTTCTCTATTTCTACAAGAAATGCCGTTGGGATTTTGATTGGCATTGCATTAAACCTATAGAGAACTTTTGGTAATATCGCCATTTTGATGATGTTAGTTCTGCCTATCCATGAACAGGGTATATTTTTCCATCTTCTAAGATCTTCTTCTATTTCTCTCTTTAGGGTTCTGTAGTTTTCATTGTATAAGTCTTTCACCTCTTTTGTTAGGTTGATTCCCAAGTATTTTATTTTTTTTGAAGATATTGTGAATGGAGTGGTTGTCCTCATTTCCATTTCAGAGGATTTGTCGCTGATACACAGGAATGCCTTTGATTTATGCGTGTTGATTTTATATCCTGCCACTTTGCTGAATTCATTTATTAGCTCTAAGAGTTTCTTTGTAGACCCTTTTGGGTCTGCTAGGTATAGAATCATGTCATCTGCAAATAGTGATAATTTAAGTTCTTCTTTTCCTATTTTGATGCCTTTAATTTCTTTCGTCTGTCTAATTGCTCTGGCCAGTTTTTCGAGAACTATGTTGAACAGAAGTGGTGAGAGAGGGCATCCCTGTCTTGTTCCAGATTTTAGAGGGAATGCCTTCAATTTTTCTCCATTCAGAATGATGCTAGCCTGATGCTTAGCATAGATTGCTTTTACAATATTGAGGTATGTTCCTGTTATCCCTAGTTTTTCTAGAGTTTTGAACATAAAGGGATGCTGTACTTTGTCAAATGCTTTTTCCGCATCTATCGAGATGATCATATGATTCTTATTTTTAAGTCTATTGATGTGGTGAATAACATTTATTGATTTCCGTATATTGAACCAGCCTTGCATCCCAGGGATGAATCCTACTTGATCATGGTGCACAATTTTTTTGATAAGTTTTTGTATCCGAGTGGCCAGAATTTTATTGAGGATTTTTGCATCTAGGTTCATTAGAGATATTGGTCTGTAGTTTTCTTTCTTTGAAGTGTCTTTGTCTGGTTTAGGTATCAGGGTGATGTTGGCCTCGTAGAATGAATTTGGAAGTTCTCCCTCTTTTTCTATTTCCCGAAGTAGCTTGAAAAGTATTGGTATTAGTTCCTCTTTAAAGGTTTTGTAAAACTCTGCTGTATACCCATGCGGTCCTGGGCTTTTCTTAGTTGGTAGTCTTTTGATGGTTTCTTCTATTTCCTCAATTGATATTGGTCTGTTTAGGTTGTCTATATCCTCCTGACTCAATCTGGGCAGATCATATGACTTAAGAAATTTATCTATGCCTTCACTATCTTCTAATTTATTGGAGTATAAGGATTCAAAATAATTTTTGATTATCTTCTGTATTTCTGAAGTGTCTGTTGTGATATTGCCTCTTTCATCCCGTATGTTAGTAATTTGAGTTCTCTCTCTTCTTCTCTTCGCTAGCATGGCTAAGGGTCTGTAGATTTTGTTTATTTTTTCAAAGAACCAACTTTTAGTTTTGTCAATTTTTTCAATTGTTTCTTTTGTTTCGATTTCATTAATTTCAGCTCTGATTTTAATTATTTCTTGCCTTCTACTTCTTTTGCTGTTGTTTTGCTCTTCTTTTTCTAGGATTTTGAGATGAAGTATGAGATCATTTATTTGTTGGTTTTTTCTTTTTTTAAGGAATGAACTCCAAGCAATGAATTTTCCTCTTAGAACTGCTTTCAATGTGTCCCATAGATTCCGATATGTTGTGTCGGTGTTTTCATTAATCTCTAAGAATTTTTTAATTTCTTCCTTGATGTCTTCTATTACCCATTGATCATTCAGTAACCTATTGTTCATTCTCCAAGTGATGTATTCTTTTCCCTTCCTTCTTTTATCGTTGATTTTCAGTTCCATTCCATTATGATCAGATAGGATGCATGGTATTATCTCTACTCCTTTATATTGTCTAAGAGTTGCCCTGTGACATAATATATGATCTATTTTTGAGAAGGATCCATGTGCTACTGAGAAAAAAGTGTAACTGCTTGATGTTGGGTGGTATATTCTATATATGTCAATTAAGTCTAGGTTATTAATTGTGTTATTGAGTTCTATAGTTTCCTTATTCAACTTTTGTTTGGAAGATCTGTCCAGTGGTGATAGAGGTGTGTTGAAGTCTCCCATGATTATTGTATGGTGGTCTATTAGACTCTTGAACTTGAGAAGAGTTTGTTTGATGAACATAGCTGCACCATTGTTTGGGGCATATATATTTATGATTGTTATGTCTTGTTGGTGTATGGTTCCCTTGAGCAGTATGTAGTGTCCCTCTTTATCCCTTTTGATTAACTTTGGCTTGAAATCTATTTTATTTGATATGAGTATGGATACTCCTGCTTGTTTCCGAAGTCCATATGAGTGATATGATTTTTCCCAACCTTTCACCTTCAGCCTATGTATGTCTTTTCCTATCAAATGCGTCTCCTGTAGGCAGCATATTGTTGGGTCTTGTTTTGTGATCCATTCTACTAGCCTGTGTCTCTTGATTGGTGAGTTTAAGCCATTAACATTTAGGGTTATTATTGAGATATGGGTTGTTCTTCCAGCCATATTTGTTTATTTATGTTACTAAACATGGTTTGTTTTCCTCTTTGATTATTTTCCCCCCTTTAGTGTCCTACCTCCCACTGTTGGTTTTCATTGTTATTTTCCATTTCCTCTTCCTGTAATGTTTTGCCAAGGATGTTTTGAAGAGATGGTTTTCTAGCTGCAAATTCTTTTAACTTTTGTTTATCGTGGAAGGTTTTAATTTCATCTTCCATCCTGAAGCTTAATTTCGCTGGAAACACAATTCTTGGTTGGAACCCATTTTCTTTCAGTGTTTGAAATATGTTATTCCAGGATCTTCTAGCTTTCAGAGTCTGTGTTGAAAGATCAGCTGTTATCCTGATTGGCTTACCCCTAAATGTGATCTGCTTCCTTTCTCTTGTAGCTTTTAAAATTCTCTCCTTATTCTGTATGTTGGGCATCTTCATTATAATGTGTCTAGGTGTGGGTCTCTTATGATTTTGCACATTCGGCGTCCTGTAGGCTTCTAGGATTTGGGGTTCTGTCTCATTCTTCAAGTCTGGGAAGTTTTCTCGTATTATTTCATTGAATAGATTGCTCATTCCTTTGGTTTGAAACTCTATCCCTTCCTGTATCCCAATGACTCTTAAATTTGGTCTCTTGATGTTATCCCATATTTCTTGGATGTTCTGCTCATGGTTTCTTAACAGTCTTGCTGAGCTGTCTATGTTCTTTTCAAGTTGAAATACTTTATCTTCATTGTCTGATGTTCTGTCTTCTAAGTGTTCTACTCTGCTGGTAGTATTCTCAATTGAGTTTTTAAGTTGGCTTATTGCTTCCTGCATTTCTAGGATTTCTGTTTGTTTGTTTTTTATAACCTCTATTTCCCTGTATAGTTGATCTTTTGCTTCTTGGATTTGTTTATGTAATTCATTGTTGAAGTGATCTTTCATTGTCTGATTTTGCTGTCTGATGTCTTCCTTGAGACTCCAGATCATCTGAAGCATGTATATCCTGAATTCTTTATCTGACATTCCATCTGCTGCAGCTATTACCTCTTCTAACGTTGAGTTGACCTGCAATGCTTGTGGTCCTTTCTTTCCTTGTCTCTTCATACTGTTCGCGTTCCTTTCTACTTGGTGAAACTGTTGTGCTATTGAATTTTCCCCCTATATATTTATATTGGTCTTGTATAGTTGCAAAGTCTACCTCGCAGGCGCGGGCGGCGGCTCTGTCCCTCTGCGGGCCGCTAGGCTTGTTCTGTCGGTGGTCACAGTTCTGTCTACTTTGCAGGCGCAGGCAGCGGCACTGCCCCTCTGCAGGCCTCTGGGGCTGTACTGCCAGTGGGTCGCAGGTCCGCCTACCTTGCAGGCGCGGGGGGGGGGGCGGCTCTACCCTTCCTCAGGCCACTGGGCCTGTTCTGTCTCTCGGTTGCAGGTCTGGCCTGTTCTGATGGTGGTCACAGTTCCGTCTACCTTGCAGGCGCAGGGGGGAGGGGGCGGCTCTGCCTCTCAGCAGGCCGCTGCTCCTCTTCTGCCGGTGGGTCGCAGGCCCGCCTACCTTGCAGGAGTGATTGGAAGCTCTGTCCCGCCGCGGGCCACTGGGCCTTTTCTGTCGGTGGTCACAGTTCCCCTACCTGGCAGGCGCGGGGGGTGTGGGGCAGCTCTGCCCCTCAGCAGGCCGCTGGGCCTGCTCTGTGCATGGTCACAGTTCCCTCTACTTTGCCGGCACAGGGGGAGGGGGCGGCTCAGCCTCTCAGCAGGCCGCTGCTCCTCTTCTGCCGGTGGGTCGCAGGCCCACCTACCTTGCAGGAGTGATTTGAAGCTCTGTCCCGCCGCGGGCCACTGGGCCTTTTCTGTCCGTGGTCACCGTTCCACCTACCTGGGAGGCGCGGGGGGTGGGGGGTGGCTCTGCCCCTCAGCAGGCCGCTGGGCCTGCTCTGTGCCTGGTCACAGTTCCCTCTACCTTGCCGGTGCAGGGGGAGGGGGCGGCTCTGCCTCTCAGCAGGCCGCTGCTCCTCTTCTGCCGGTGGGTCGCAGGCCCGCCTACCTTGCAGGAGTGATTGGAAGCTCTGTCCCGCCGCGGGCCACTGGGCCTTTTCTGTCGGTGGTCACAGTTCCACCTACCTGGGAGGCGCGGGGGGTGGGGGGCGGCTCTGCCCCTCAGCAGGCCGCTGGGCCTGCTCTGTGCGTGGTCACAGTTCCCTCTACCTTGCCGGTGCAGGGGGAGGGGGCGGCTCTGCCTCTCAGCAGGTCGCTGCTCCTCTTCCTCTCTAGCTTTAATTTCATACATTAAAAACACTGAAAAAAAATTTACAACTAAAAATAGTAAAAAAGAGCCAGGCAGGGTTGTGAGTTCAAAGCCAACTTCAGCAATTTATCAAGGTCTTAGGTAACTTAGAGACACCCTGTCTCAAAATATATAAATAAATAAATAAATAAATAAATAAATAAATAAATGAAAAGGATGTGGTTTGGTGATTAAGTGCCCCTAGGTTCAATCTCTGGTAAAAAACAAACAAACAAACAAAAAAACACCAACCAATCAACCAGCCAAAAACAACAACATAAACTATAAAGAAACAACAAATTAAGTCCAAGGAAAGAAGAAGAAATTACTAAAGATAAAGTACTGAAATAAAAATAAAATATTCAATGAATAACTGAAATAAATTTTTTCCTGAACAGAAGATCTTTGAAGAGACAAAGGGTTAGCAAATATGACCAAGAATAAAAGTAGAAACATAAAAGGGATATAGTTCCAGGAATAGAGTATTTTAAAACTATAAAAAATGCTCTTTTTTATTCCAATATATTATTTGGACACCTAGGTGAAATGGGTGCTTTTCTAAAGAAACAGAAATTATTAAAATTATCCCTAAAACTAAACTCAGATAGTTTTGTAGGAAAAGTCTATTAACCTTTAATGGGTGGATAATTCCTTTCAAACTGCTCCAGAGTAGTAAAGAAGAGGTCATGTTTACCAGCATGTTCCATGAGTTGCCATGATGCTCATGATAAAACAAAGGATAGCACAAAAAGAGAAAACTGTAATTCCGTTTTACAATTTAATGCATACTAATAAATTCATGAATTTAACACATAATTTAATTAACATCTACTTCGCATTTCTGTTAATACAGAAACATAGAAGTAAAAATGAAACAACAAGGTCAATAAAATACGAAGTCATCATCTCACTTCCTGAGCTGAGGCAAGGGAGACAAACCATGGCTGCCCCACTGGGGAAGGGTTGGGACAGCATGTATGAAACACTTGCTGAGGGAGCGTGTTGCTGGCCACTGCCTATTGAGGTGAGGGCACCCGGGCAAGGAGGGGTATAAGGCAAATTTTATCTGCAAGAGGTAAAACCCTGCAGAAGAGGACCCTGACTGATAGCATGAAGGTTGCTCTTGATAAGCCAGATGTAAGGGAGGGCCCCAGAGTCTGGGCTTCTTCCATCACAGAGAGGGTAGAACCCCGCCCAGCCCTGGAAAATAACAGGCATGGTCTTTGCTCTGGTCCTTGCAGGGTAGAGATGGGAGCTGCCACTTGACTTCCTTTTTACCCATCAGCAGAACCTAGGATTTTACCTGGCTGGGGCTTTTTCAGCAGTCACTGTGTGATTTGATTTTCCAGATTGAAGGATGGGTTCTAGGACTGGGGCCGAGCTAATGGCTTGAAGACTGGGAGAAAAAGCAAGAGACCTGGACTAGGTTGGGAGAGCCTGACTCAGGTTCTGCCTTTGTCTTCTCAGGACCATGTGTCCTGCAAAGAGGCCTTGGAGTCCCTGGGGCCTGACTGTGGCCACAGGCAAATAGTGAAATGCTCCTTCTTGTCTCCTTTATTACTCTGATTGCCATCAGAGTCCCAGCTTTTCCCTCTCACATCTTTGGGAATGTGCGTCCACTCTCTTCATGGACACAAAGCCATTTTAGGATTGCAAGGTTGTCTCTAGAATAATCCCTGATGGCCACCCACAGGTGGCAAGGTGGGCTAGTGTGCTGCCACTGGACAGGAACTGTGGTCTACAATATGGGGCCCCTATGAGTCAGAAGCCCCCAGTCTCTCTCCCAGTCTTTTCTTCATTTGGGTAGGAATCTCAGTCCACAGATTGGAGTTTCAAGAAATATATTCATTATTAGTTTTTAGAATTTAAATTAGTTTTGACTATAAAGACATTACGTCAGATGGTAGGAAATAGAAACTCAGCCTTTTTGTATCCTTGAGTGGTTTGGGCTGGGAAGGCATTAGGAAACCCCTACTTTCCATCCTCCCCTTGGTTGCTGGGCTGTGTGGGTTGGTGCCAAGATCCACAGTAGCTCAGCCTGGGTGGTCCTGGCAAGTCCAGGGGCTGAGGCTTTGGAGGCCTGGGATTCTTGGTGGAGCCTCATACAAGGTTCAGCCTCCTGTATACCCTCCAGTTTCCTCCTGAGGTGGGGAGCAGGTGCAGGAGGCAGTCTGGAGGAATCAAGAAGTCCTCCCTCCTTCCCGATTCCCAGGCTTGGCACTTGAAAACAAATGCCTGGACAGGAAATGTCTTGAGGCCACTTCTGCTTTCCTCCCAGCCTCAACCCCCCTCTGTGGTAAGAGATGATTTGCCCAAGAGAGGAATTATTTCTAGGGAGAAGAATGGCAAGGACCGTCCCATACTCTCAGTGCAAATCTGGGCCTCACCAGCCACCCCCACATACCCACCCTCACCTTTCCCCCAGTGGGGCCAGAACCGCTTTAGGCTATGGTGATACCTGCTCTGAGGACGGAGAGGCACCCCAGCAGCACCCTGTTTCCTTTTTTGAGGGGAAACTTGGAGGTGGTAGCCCTCAGCAAAGAGAGCAGCAGGAGCCTGCGGGGAGTGGTGATAGTGACTGGGTGTATCAAACTGGAGCTGCCTGGCAACCTAGCTGCCGAGAAGACCCAGATGAGTGTGACCACCTGTGCAAGGCTGGGAACTAAGCCAGGGTGACACTTGCTGAAGATGAATAGAGCTTCGAGGAAGAGAGGTGGGGGAAGAGGGGCGGGGAGGAGGCATGGGGTAGAGGGGTAGGGGGAGGGAAGAAAATTTGGGAAGGAAGAAAGGAATGGGCAGGGGAGGAGGAGGGAGCCAGAGGAAGCAGAGGGAGGGAGCATCTTCTCTTGCAAACCTATCCCAGTCCCCCTCCCATTCTTTGCTTTCTGTCTCAGGTTATCTTTATCTGAGGCCACCTGCATACTCCAGTAGCTTGCTGAGGACCTCTGGCTTCTCCATGGCACCCCAAACTCCAAGCTCAACATCTGGATTGACTATTACTATTTTTTAATTCATTTTAAAAAAAACCCTCAAAAGGTATGAAGTGAATACAACACAACACTATAATGAACTCCTGTCCACCCACCTCTCGGTTTGTTTCTTCTTGTTTCCTCCCCAGTCACAATCATTTTGAATCAAATTACAGATCTATCACTTTTTCTGTATTTCAGTATGGACCTCTAAAGGTTAAGGATGTCTAAAAAAAGTAACCACAGTGTCATTACACACAAAGATCCTTTTCACACCCATTAAGAGCATTTCACACCTTAAGAGCATTAAATGATGTCATTATTTAATTTTCCTTCCTTGACTTATGATGTTTTTATTTTTTTAACCAGTTTGTTGGAGTAAGATCCACACACTAGAATTTCATATAGAGACTACCCCTTGTCTCTCTGCTTATGCCTCTCTTTTCCTTCCATTTTCTCTTTTGAAGAAAATGGGGTCATTGGCCCCCTACATTAGCATTCCACAATGGGAGTCTGCAGGCTGCATCCCTGCAGTGTTATTTAAGCTATTTCTCTCAGAGCTTAGTTTAAAACAGGAGTGAGATCTTGGTGCTCTATAGTGCACAGTGCTTGCCAGACCCCGAGTGAGCCCTCTGTCACTCCCCTTTCCCTCTCTTGTCTTCTGCTCCCTCTCCAGTCACACTGATCTCCTGCTCTCCCATGAACTCATTCCTAGACCAACTCTTGCTTTTGGGTCTGCATGGTGTTCCTTCTCTGCTTGGAATGCTCTCTCCCACAGGTATCCCGTGGCCCCCTACCTCTTTTCGGAAGCCCTGGCTTCACCTTAATACTGTAAACTGCAAACTGCTCCTCCCCCCGCCCCTGCCCCCCGGACTCCTAAACTCTCTCACCTTACTTTTTTATTTTATTTTATTTTTTAAGCTCTGATCATCTTCTAAGGCACCATACCACTTGATTATCTGTGAGTTCATTTTATTACATTCATTATTTATCTCCCTCCCCTGCTAGAATGTAAGCTCTACAAGGGTAGGGATTCAGGACCACCTTTTATTCCCAGGATGTCTCAGGTTCCTGGAGTGGCACCTGACACACAGTGAGTCCTCTGTATGTTACTGAATGAATGAATCTTCCTAAAACCCAGGACAGACCCTGCCCTCTCACTTAGCTCTGAGGATAACTCCTCCAGGCCCTTCTTTCCTTGGCCTTGAGGGCTCTTCCTCCATTGGAGCCTGCAGTCCTCTGTGCACCCCAACCTGGGCTTTACCTTTCAGGCTTCTGAACCTTTGCCTGGCCTGTTCCTTCTCCTGGGAATGCCTTCCTTCCCACAGGTCCCAGGGGACCTTTGTCATGCCTGGGGCTGGAATCCATGTCCACCACCCCTCTGGGAGGACTTTGGGGTTCTTTGCTAGGGATGATAGGCCCTGAATCAGTGAAGGCTGGAGAAGTAGGAGAAATGACTAGGCTAGGAGACTTTTCTGCTTAAATCTATTTCTGACTCTAGGCCTGGCTGAGCCTTTCCTGTGACCCTAGGCTAATCCAACCTCTGATCCTGGGCCACCACCCAGAGTTACTCATGACCCTAAGCTGATTCCTGAGCACAGCCTGACCTCTAACCCTGATCGCAGATCTCAATCTAGACTAGCCCCAGATCTTGATCATAGGCCTCAGCCCAGTGTGACCTGTGACCCCAGGATGTCCTTGACTCTGATCACAGACCTCAGTCCAGCTAACTTCTGACCCCATGGTGATCCCCTAACCTTGAGTCCAGCCCAGTTCGCACTGTCTGGCAGGGGAGGACACAGAGTGGGGCCGGATCATAGCAGGCAGCCATGGAGCCTGGGTCCACAGCACCCAGAGGGGAACCAGGGCTTCAAGGCTGGGAGTCTGGGGAGCGACTGGGAAGCAGTTCTTATATCTGCCCTTTCTCTACTCATCACTCTTCTTTGGCTCCTGACCCAGTGGGCACTGCCTACCTGGGAAGGGACTTCTAGGCCTGGTGCCAGGGAAGGGAGGAACTGGCCAGACCAGCCCACGCCTCTGTTTGCACAGGTCTGGGTAAAAATAGCCTCAGCTACTTATGTCTCTCTCACTTCCTCCCTGTCCTGGGTCCTGCCCCTGCCCAAGTCACTTGCCATTTTTTTCTGCCCCTACGCTTTTTCTCCTGGGATGAGACAGGACCTAGAAGGATAGGGCAGGGTCCCCTCACAGCCCTCAGAAGAACCACCTCTTCTGTCAGTACTTTGATCTCAGATGTCAAGCCTTTAAAATTGTGAGAAAATGTGTTTCCATTGTTTAATCCACCTAGTCTGTGGTTCTGTGTCATGCCATCCTAGCAAATCTGTCTGTCTCTTATTGTCCCCTTTTCATAAGGCCCATTATCCCTTTTTAACTTAGTTACCTCTATGAAGACCCTATCTCCAAATGGCATCACATTCTGAGATACAGGTTGGGGGCAGGGTTAGAATTCACCAGGTGAATTTGGAGGGAACACAATTTAACCCATAACAGTTACCTAAGATAACAAAGTACTCCGAAACTTAATGGTTTAAATAAACCGTATTTTTTTGCCTCTTATGGTTTCTGTGGGTTGTGATTTTGGAAGCAATTCAGCTGTACAGTTTTGGTTTGAGACCCTCTCTTGAGTTTGCGATCAGATGACCAAGTTAGCAGTCTTCTGAAGGATAGACTGGGTTGAGGATCCATTTTCAAGGTGATGTGCTCACATGTATTAATCAGATTTCTGTTTCTGTTAACAAAACACCTGACAAGAGCAACTTAAAGGAGAACAGATTTATTTTGGCTCATGGTTTAAGAGAGTTCAGTCCATAGTTGGCTGGTTACATTGCTATAAACCTGAGATGAGGCAGAACATCATGGAAAAAGACTTTGGCAGAGGAAGGCTGCTCAGTTCATGGCTGCCAGGAAGAGAGAGAGTGTGTGTGTGTGTGTGTGTGTGTGTGTGTGTGTGTGAGAGAGAGAGAGAGAGAGAGAGAGAGAGAGAGAGAGAGAGAGAGAGAAGGAGAATAAATCTATCTCCTATAGTTTCCCACTTCCCAATAATCCATTCAAATGATTAAATCTACTGAAGAGGCCAGAACCCTCATGATCCAATAAACTCCCCAAAGCCTTACTTATGAACATTGCCGCTGCACGGGGGACAAAGCCAACACATGAAACTTTGTGGACACTTCATATTCAAACCATATCCCACGGCTATTGGCAGGAGGCCAACTAGAGCTCTCCACAGGGATGCTTGAGTGTCCTTCTACCATGGCTGCTAGGAAGACCTCTAGAGCAAGGGACCCAAAGGATTAAGATAGTTAGAGTGCCTTTTCTGACTAGGCTTCTGCTATGTCCTATTGGTCACAGAAACCATTCCTCTCTGAGTGTAGGAGAAGGCTCCTGGGAATACCAGGAGATAAAGATATTTGTCCCCATGGCCAGGGTTGGCTCACTCCTACTTCTGCTTTCCAGTTAGTAGGAAGCAGTAGAGGGGAAGAAGAGGGCATGCCCCTTCCTATTAATTGGGTTATCTGGAAGTTTCACAGTCACTTCTTTTCATATCCCACTTGCCAAAACTTAGTCTCATGACCACATACACAGCTGACAAATGTAGACTTTATGCCCAGCTTAGAAATTCCAATACTACTTGTCTTAGTTTGGGTTTCCTTGAAAGAAGAAGCTGGGACAAAGGACTTGGGTCTGGATCATTTATTTGCGAGAGGACCTCATGGGGGTTAGAGGAAGGGAGCAGTGAGAGGGCTCTTGAGGTCTCTACTTCAGGGGTGGGGGCTCAACTCAGCAAGGACCTCAGAAACCTCTCTGAGTGGGCTAGAAGTTGGGATCTTCATCCATGGGTCCCAGTCTGGGAAATTAACACCCCTGCATTTTCTGGCTATATCCCCTTCCAATACTCCCATGACTCTGCAGCTTAAAGATAACCTTGTTGATAATGTTGATAAGTAAAGGGAGAAAATTATATGCTCCTGAAGTGGAACTTTGAGATCTTGTACAGACCCATCTATCACAGCTGTGGCTATAATTAGAGGAGGTCCACTCCCTGAAAGAAAACACTGGTTATCTGGTAGAAGCAGCAGAGGTCAGGCTGGGGAATCACCCTGCATGTCTGACAGAGGGAGTTTGCTAGTTTTGCCTACCCTTCCTCCTGAACAGGGGTCCAGGCTGTGAACTTTAAAGGCCTCCTGTCAGCCACTAGCTTCCCAGGGAAGGCAGTGAGGGTTCATTGTAGTTTGTGCCGAGGAGCTCAAACCCTGTCTCACTAGTCTTGAATGACAGATAATATGGTTGCTGTCCAGGAAAATCTTGGGACTTGGGCTCTATTATTCCTGGGCCTCCAGTGGGGAAACTGAGGGCTGCTCTGTGGGTCCCTGGCCACCACTTAACACCTCAATTTAGAAGGCCACAGACTAGTGTCCGTCAAACTCTCTTTTTCTATTCTACTCTGCTGGGAACCTTCTTCTGCCAAGTTGCATGCTGGGCACAGTGGAAAAGTTCAGAAGTTGAAGCCAAAAATACAATTTAAAATAAAGTAGAAAGAAGACAAGATGGAATAAAGTCCTTTTCTGGGAAGTCTGCCAGCCCCTGCCCCAAAACAATGGTTTCTAAGATTCCCTGGCCCATTTCTGCAAAGATTGAAGAGGACTCTTCTTAACTAGAGGCCACTCCTTCTCTCTTTCTGGGGGGAGATGTGTCTCTCCATGGCAGGGGTTTGGACTTTTTTTATAGCCATGGATGTTTTGAAGCCTGTGGACTTTTGTTAGAATAATATTTTTGTTATTTATTTATTTATTTTTGCAGAGCTGGGGATTGTGCCCTCAATTTCTCAATAGGAAGCCCAGGAATGACTGAGTCCAGGTCCCAGGGCTCAATCTCATGCATGCTAGACAAGTGCTCTGTCACTGAGCTACACCCCCACGCTGGGATAATATTTTCAAATATGTTAAAAAAAATGTAACCGGTAAAAAAGGAAATGCATTGAAACACATCTGTCAAAATACTAAAAACAAATCTGTGTCACAGTGATACATGGGCTTCTTTATTCACGTATCAAATCTCAGTACGTTTTAGTGTCAGGCCAAGTAGCCACAATGATGTTAAAATACAGTAGTTTCTTCTCCCTGGTTTCTCTTTGTGGTTTCAGTTACCTGTGGTCAACTGGCAACTGGTTCAATGATTGTCCTTCTGACTTATCGTTGGTTGATAGTGGCCTAGGACCACACCACAGTACCTATGTCATTCAATTCTCAAAACATAGGCACTGTCATCTTATACCATCCCAAGAAGGGTGAGTACTGCACAATGATCTTGTTACAAGTGTCCCATTTTATTAATTATTGCCGTTAATCTCTTATATGTCTAATTTATAAATAATACATTATCATAGGTGTGTACAAATAGGAATATAAAAAACATAAGGTATAGAGGGTTCAGCACTCTCCAGATGCAAGCATTCACTAGGGGACTTGAAATGTATTCCTTGCTGATACAGGGGGACCACTATAGTGATGAGAATAAGTGACATTTTGAGGCATCTTCACCAGTGGTAGTGAGATGAAAATATCTGAGTTTTCCATTGGTGACACAGTCACAGTTCCATTGTGCTTCATTGTCTCATAGCAGAAGAAAACACTGGATTTCAGTTCAAATGGAATAAAGTAGCCATTTTTCCCACCCAAATATATGAACTCCCTAAATTTCTATTCATGGATTCCGTGGGGGGTGGGTAGTGGATTCAGGGCTCTATCCTCTGACCTATGAGGAGCCTTAACTGGATCAGTTGCCTTCTCAGTCCACATGCCTCCACTTGGAGATGCTCTCCCTGCCTGGGCTGGTTGCTGTTGAGCCCTCAAGCTCGGGAGACCTGGCAGCAAGTGTGGCCTGTTTAGATATTCTGCATCCAGACTCTGGGGAACCCCAGGAGACTCCAGCCTTCAGATATGAGCACCCTGGCTCCAAGGGAGGGTAGGGTGGGGCTGGAAGGGATCATCTGTCTCATGAGGAGGTACTGGGGGATACCTCCAACTCTGCCTTCAAAAGATACTTGATGGATGGAGAGGGTGAGTCCCTGATTGTTTCCCTGCAGTGTCTGCCCCTAGAAGGCTTTGACATGTGCTGGGGAAGCTCTGAATCCCAGGAGATCCCAAAGCAAGGTATGTGTGTATGGAGGGTGGGGAGACGTGGAAGCTGCTTCTCTGCATTCCAGAACTCTCACTATGGATTCAGGGTGGGGTTTTTCAGGAAGGAGGTCCTAGCTTCATTTCTAATGCACATCTTTTGCATTCTGAGTGGTCCTCGGTAGGCAGACTGGTGAGGATCCAGAGGATAAAAAGAAGGGATTCTTGTTTAGCAGCTACTCCAGGGCCCTTAAACTCCAATGTGTAAGAAGCTACCTCATTTCATAACTGAAATTATTTCTGATTTTTGCACACTGCTCTGCTGCACTATTAGAAAACAAGATTCCAAATAATTTTGTAGCCTATTACCTTTGGGGGACAGTAAGTTATAACTCAAGGCTAACATAGGTCCAGGCACTGGGGGTTGCCATGGTGGTTCAGTTCTGGGGGATTCCCTGCTGCCTCCAGGCTGTGTCTGTGGTCAGAACTTGCCTGGGGTTTCTGGCTGGGCTTGGGAATCGGGATCTGTGTGTGGGAGGGCAGGCAGTTCCTTCAGCAGGGCCAGAATATATCCATTCCCTCCTTGGGCTCCTTCCACCTCTCTTGGGGCACTGCCTGGGGAGTGGCCCAGGACACTAGGTTCTAGAGTTTCATGGACATTTTCTACTGCCCATGCTTCCTCGTTAATCTTGGTGTGTCTTCCTCAGGGACATCTGGCGTCGTTTACAAGCCAGGGGGACTCAGACATTTCTCTGCTTTTATTCCATTGCCTCCTGTTTGATCCCTCTAGACACAGACCCTGAGACCAGACTTTGAGCAGCACAGGTCATTTACTTGGAAGTGGTTTTAGAAAGTACTAGAGGGAGAATGGGGACGCGAGATAGGAGGGAGGTAGCCCACAGGGGCTGCTTAATGGCCAGGTTAGCACTGTGGGTCACCAGCCCTCACTCTGCTAGGCCCTCTGGGAAACTGTGTAGGAAACAGCTCAGAGTTGTCTCACCTTGTAAATCAAGGAACATGGGGTTTCTCTCACCGAGTCCCATCTGTCACGAGTCAAAGGCTGATCTCAGGGAGGAAATTCCCCAGCCCATCTCACCTGCCCCACGCATTGTTCATACAGGTGCTGCTGCCAAAAAAAAAAAAAAAAAAAGCTCTCTGGCAGGGAAATGCAGGTGCTTGCAGTAAATTTGCTGGGATCAGTGAGTGCAGAGGGGATCTGGGCAGGTTGCCCTCTCTTTCACCCCCCTCTTCCTTGGGTGATAGATCCGAGGTCCACAGACTATTTTAGAGGAAAGAGAGAAAATGTCTGCTTAGGTGTTAAACGTGTCCCCCTGGGTGCAGGCCTCCTATAGGCTGCTTCTCCCCACTAGTAGTACTCTCAGGTCTGTACTTGTATGTCCCTGAATGGAACTCTGTAGGCAGAAGGAGGGACACTGCAAAGATAACCAGACTTGGCTCTGACTGTAGGCATCTCCGTCAAGGAAGAAAGGAAACAGAAAGTGCTATTATGTGAGGCAAAATATTGTCACCACCACCAGAGAGGGACAAGAGGACTGGCGGCCTTAGAGAAGGGAGACATCATCTCCTATAGGAGGTGTAATGGAGATTCTGGCCTGTGAGAGCTGAGTGGGGTTTACAGGGGTGGTGGAGGAGAGCGAGGACAAACCAGCAGGTTGCAGAGAAGGAGAAAGAGTGCCATGCTGGGGTTCAGGTTGGACAGGACTGGAAGGAGGTGGGCATGGCCATTCTGGAAGAAAAGAAGCAGAGTAGGCAGGCAGGCTGGGCTGCAGCTCCTCTCTGCTGAGCCTCAGGCATTTCCTTCTGCAGAGGCCACTGGGAGAGCCGGTCCAGCTACCAGTCTTGGCTTTGGGGCAGCTTGCAGAAGTGCCAGCTGCCAGTCACTTCAGTTAGAAGCCACCGTCCTCATTAGCTAGCATGGGATCAGCTGCTTTGAAGCTCAGTGCCCTAAATGTTTAAGAGGTTTGAAATCACCAGATTAAAAAAAATAATAATAATTGCAGCATCGGCCCTAAGTCTGGCTCATCTTTGTTGAGGCCCAGTTTTGTTTAATTTCTGGTAGGGGCTGTGGAAGCTGCAGAGACGGGCTCAGTGGGACCCTGGGCAAACCTAAGCCCAGAGTACATTGGGTGCTAAACCCTGGGGAGTGCAAGGTTCCGATTCCATAGTGTCTTTGGCTATACCCACCCGGCCTTTGTGTACCAGGCAATCACATTCTCCCTGAGTCCTCTGCCCAGGAACCTTTGGAGGAGGAGAGAAGAGCATTCGAGGGCTCTGGTCAATTGCCCATGGATTGGCTGGGGTCCTATGAACTGGAAGGCTCAGACCCTGTTGGCTCCACGGCTCCTTAAGGAGGAAGAACAGGTTACAGACTCATAGAGCAGAAGTACAGAAGTATGAAGGCTCAGAGACCATGGGATCACTTTAACCCAGCCTTGGCCCCAGAGAGGCTGCTGACCATAGGTGGCTTTTTATCCTCATCTCAGTGCTGCCCCTTGGTCCTCCACTACCACCTGTCTATCCCAGGTACCTGGCTCTGAGTCTCCCCTCTGAATCCTCTATTCTCTACAAGTTCCACAGCCTCCAAGCCTCCCTATAACCTGCCCCTCAGTCTCCTTACTGCTTTCCAGTGGACAGTGCCACTCTCCTATCCCCTGCTTGCGAGGCTGCCATTGCCTGAAGAATATAGCTCCTGAGACTGACATCCCAGCATCCTTCACTCTTGAAGGGGAATGGCAAAGACCTTTAAATAGGGGCAATGCATTTGGGCTTCTTGGTTTGAGTTTCAGGGCTGCCACTTATCAGCTGTGTGAACTCAGGCAAGGTGCTTAACTTCTCTGCACCTCCGTTTACTTGTTTGTAAAATGGGGACGATAACAGTTCCTAAATCCTTGCATTTGTGCGAAGGAATGAAGTAGAATTTGGGAAGCTTCCCTCCATGCCTTAAGACCCTCCTGGAAGGGCTGAGTGGCAAACCCACTTTTCCAGTAGGTGCTCAGCCAAAGGTAGCCATTATCATTTACTTCACACCATGCCCTGCCCCGACTTCTGCCCATTAGTTTGACACTTGACAGCCACCTTCATCTATTTCCAATGACCTGTATTATTATTATCTACTGTTGTGTAACAGATGACCACTAACTTATTGACTCGAAACAACCATCTATTCTCTTGCAGTTTCTGTGGATTGAAAGTCTGAGCATGGTTCAAGCAGGCCTTCTACTTCAGGGTCTCATGAGGCTGCAGCCAAGGTGCCATCAAGACTGGGGTCTCATCTGAGGCTCTGCTGGGGAAGGATCTGCTTCCAAGCTCATGGAGTTGTTGATGGAGTTAAGTTCTGGGTGGCTGCAGGACTAAGGACCTCGTTTTCTTGCTCGTTGCTGGAGGCTGCTGCAGGAGGACCCTGAGCTCCTTGTCTTGTGGGCTTCTTCAACATGGCTGCTTGCTTCCTCAATGCTAGTAGGAAGGGAAACACAAGCAGGATGGGCACTACAGTTTTATGCAATATACGCATGCAATCATGGTTACATAGTCCCCCGTGCACACCTTGCCCTCTTTCCTGTATTCCATTGGTTAGAAGCAAGTCACATGCACTGCCTACATTCAAGGGGAGAGGATGATAAGGCATTAACACCAGGAAGCGAGGTGAGGCCACCCCAGGCTTCAACTCTATTTCTGCACATTTCTTCTTTTGTCTCAAAGGCTCTTGCTAAATTTCAAGATCAATCTTGCTCCCTCTGCTCCATACTTCCTGAGCATCTAATCCATGTCAGCCCCTATATCAGGTAAGACAGTAAATAAGACAATCCAGCCCATTGAGTTTTCCAAAAAGCTCCCTGTCATTGCTCCTAATTCTCACTTCATCTGTCTAGTATGACAATTATTTCATCATTTGTGCAACAGCGTTATTTTTGTAAACACCCTGTCTCACTGGGTTCAGATTTCTTTTGGGATCCCAGCCTCAACACTGTTAGGTCTGAGTCTAGATCAAGGTCAGGGCTTGTTCTCAGTTCAGGTTTGAGAATAGAGCTCTGAGGACATGCTAGAAAAGGTCTGGGATTTTAAAAATTGAACAATGAGAAATGATCAATTTGTTTTCAGACACTGTCTTTTCAGAAGCTGTAGTGAGTCCACAGTTATCAAGACCCTGGGTTCTCTCCATGAAGCAGAGTGGTTGCATTGGGGGCAGAAGGAAATAGGGAACAGCAGGGGTTTATTTTTCATTCTCAGCAAAGTCCCTCTGCTTATCTGGGATAAAGGCAGGAATTGCTGGCTATATAGGCGCTGCTCAATCCCACTCCCACTTTGGGCTCAAAAAGAAGAGAGCATGATTTCTTCTGGGCCAGATCTTCATAGATGAGGCTGCTTCTGGGCCTGGTCATTGTTCCTTAATGATGAGATTGCAGGACTGCCTGAAAGAAGGGGGAGAATGGTCTGATTTTCTCTGCGGCATGAGAAAAGTACAGTGTGGGCAGAGGAGTAAACTTCCAAGCAGGGAACAAATGGAGCAGATGTTAAGGAGAGTCTGGGCTCTAGGCTCTGTTGTCTATTAAATGGATGGGGAAATTGAGTCTGGAAGAGATGAGGGACTTGGGGTAGGTCATATAGTGCATTAGGGCAGAGCGTTCCCACAGCCCTCAACCCTCTCCCATGCTGCAATGTCACAGACTTTAGGGCCAATATGTATAATTTGCGTTTTTTTGCATCATCCTTGGGCAGTGAGATACAGCTGAGAGATCTGGGGGATCTTGGGACTCAGGAGGACAATTGCCTTCTGGAATTTCCAGGTGTCTCTGCTTTGAGGAGGACTTGGGTCTTCAGACCAATGATGATTAGGAGGAAGGTTTAACCTCCCAGCCTGCATTCTATGGAGGCATAGGATAGAAAGATGATACTAACAGATGACATACATATTAGAAATAAGTGATTCAGGCTGGGGTTGGAGCTCCGGGGCAGATCTCTTGACTCACACATGTGAGGCTCCGGGTTCACTCCTTAGCACCACATAAAAATAAGTAAACAGAAATAAGAGGTGATCCCTATGCTGGTATGTGTTAGAGATAAGAAGCAATCCCTATATTGGTGGGGTAGATTTTTCTGCACACCTTTGAGGAAGCTGAAACCCAAAGATGACCCACAAGCCAGACAAGTACACAGAGTGTGACTGGGATGGAATTTGGAGTTCTTTCCCCATTTCTGACAGCCTCTCTAGAGGTGTAGGGACCCAGGATATATCCACAAAACCCAGATTCCCACAGGAAGGTTCTCTGCTGGCTGTTTGAGCCAGAGCAGGGCATGTTCTGGGTCATCTAATGGCCTGGTGCACAGAGAACTCTTGGACTTAGAGCTCCACCAAACCCTGCTGCCCTGTTGGATGGCTAAACTTTCTGTGGAGGTGGCAAGGGCCCCTTTTCACCAGGAATACCAATCTTTGCTCTGATGTGGTGATATTGAAGACTAGCCAGATCCTGGCCTCCTCTCAGGACTGTGGGCTGAGGCCAGCACTGGACAATGGCACACACACACACTCAGACCTGAAGGGCAGGTGTCCTGACCTCCACCTAGTTCACATGCTCACAAGGCCTGAAGTTGCACAATGGCCTGAGGGAACTGGCAGGAAGCAGCAGAAGCGATTTAGGTGTGTCACAGGATGAGGTGTTGTTTCTAGCTGCTAAACACCCATCCGGAAGGAGTGAATGGCAAACCCACCATCCCAGCAGCCTTGTTCCAAAGTCTGGGCACTCCTCCCTGCCAGGGAAGAGTCAACAACCTCTTTGTATTCCAGAGTGGGAGAGGGGAGGCTGCCTGGGAGGGCTGCCTCTTAGACACCTGTAACCTGGCTCCTAGAGGAAACAGGACAAAGCTGGATTGTACAGGAACAGAGAGGGTGAAGACTTTGCTTTGAGAGTAGGGTGGGGGGTTGGTGGACCGGATTCCAGAAAAGTATTGGTTTCCTGGGGGGGTCTGAGAAAGGTTGGGGTGCTTCTAAGAGGTGTTGTTACCTGAACCTAAGGCACTGGCTGGGTCCCAAGGGAGTGAGGCCATTGGGTCTATGTGAAGTCCAGAAGTGAATGCTTTCAGGCTTAGATTTTTTCCTGCATCCATGGGGCTGGGTGATCCCACGTATTGGATGGTCCAAGAAGCAGAACCTTGAACATCAACTGCAATGGGCAGTGTGTTGCCACACTCAGATGCTGCTTACCAGGTGGACCACCCATTGCAGCTGCTGTAAATGTGGTGCTAACAGCTCTCAGCTTCTGCCTGCTCTGGAGAATTGCCCACTACCTGTGGGAGCCACATCACCCTGGGGTGGGTGGGTGGTGTCAACCTGCCCCCACCATCTCCCCATAATTTAGGACTGAAGTCCAATTGACACAGGGATAAAAAGTCTGACTCCTTGCCTCCAAGTGGGAATGACTCTGTGGGGTTAGTCTGAAGTCGTCTGATTGAGACCATCCTTGTTCATCTCCTTTCTGCATCCCATCTTGCTTGCCCCTAGTCCTCTTCTCCTGAGTCCTTCCCTCAATAAAAGTTGTCATAGGCTCTGCTTCTGCGGATCCTGACTCAAGACACTGACTATTATAAAATTTCTCACCCATTTCAGTGGGTAAGCTTGAGTCAGGATAAGAGTGAATCTGAATTTTAAAAAATAAAGAAATATGAAATTCCACTTAGAATGTCATGAAGCAAAAAATTTATGTCTTTATCAGACCATAGAATGATAGAAAGGACTTCCCAATGTAGATAGTCTGTTTGATCATGGAGATGGTGAATTTTTATTTGGGTAGGGGAGTTGAAATCATTAAAAAGGAGGTTTTCACTGTTGGAGAATGCTTCAGCCCTGGGTCTACAGAGTGGTGATATGCAGGGTGCGGGGGGGGGGGGGGGAAGAACATGCCATGGCCCATAGCCCTCCCTGGGGCCAGGTCTGAGGTACATCAACTGGAATCTGATGGCCATAGTGACTCGCTCCAAATGAGAGTGAGCAGCCTGTTGAAAGCCAGGGCTGGCGAATCCCAATGTGGTGCTGTTACTCCAGCGCAAGGCTCTTCTGAGGGCTGCATTGTGTGCTGGCTCTGGCAATCCAGATAGTGCTACTGGTTCAGCCTCTGCTCTTTGTGAACCTTAATGTCCTCACTATGAAATGATAGTGTTTAAGGGAAGAAGAAAGAGGAGAGGAGGAAGAGAGAAGGGGAAGGGTGACGGGTCTGTTCAGATGAACCCCAGTTATGCCATCTATAGATTATTTTGGGTCTTTGACCTATTGGCAGTGTGGGAGGGGGTGGGGGGGAGGGCATACCCTTGCTTGTTAATAGGACATATCTGGTCAGGGAATCAGGACTCAGGACTTTGAGCATGTGGAGGAAGGGGTGGTGCCTGCAGGGTGACTGAGGGCTGGGCTGAAGGCTGCCCCGGAGCCATTGCTACTAATCAGCTTTCTGTCACTATCATTATATACCTGAGATAATTAACTTATGAAGAGAAAAGATTTATTTTAGCTCATAGTTTTGGAGGTTCTAGTTCAAGATTGGGCAGAACCATAGCTTTGGGCCTCTAGTGAGTGTGCTAGAAGGCAGTGATGGGGAGGGGAGTGCTTGGTGGAGCAAACTGCTTACTTCAAGGCCAGGGAGGAGAGAGACCTTGTTCCTATATCTGTCCTTTGCCCTGGGACCTGGAACATGGAATTCTGCCCTAGACCTGGATCTTGATTTTGAACATTGGATTAGGAACTCTAATCTAAGACCTGGACCTGCACTTTAGACATGATCTTTGGATCTTATATCTACACTGTGGACCTGGATCTTGGATTTTATTTTGGCTTGGATACTGGGAAGACCTTAGATATGGAAACTAGATACAGACTTAGGTCTTTTACTTTTATTTTGTATCTGGACTTTAATGTTGGAATCAAAATTGGGACTTTTGATTCTGATTCTGAACTTTTCTTTCTTGTTTTACAAGTGCAGCTGATTTCATTTAACTTGAAGTAAAACATACTTTTGAGAATAGTGTATGAGGCTGATCTTGTTAATACATTTTGGAGAACTATCTTTCCTGACACTTATCTGACTCATCTTAATTGACTCTAACTTGCAATAAGAATATACTTCTGTTAACAATGTGTAAACATGGACTCTACACAAATACCATTTTGATTCACTTTCACTCTGACTTGCAATGGGAAGTTGTGAGAACTCTATGTGAGTCTTAGCTCATTTTCACAAATCCTGCTAGGATTTATCAATGTAATTGGGAAGAATGAGTATTTTTTTTTTAGACTTTTGCTTAGATAATGTTTGTGTCTATTATGATTTATTCTACATGGAAATATGGAGGTTCATATCTGAGGTTTAAGTTGTAGGTTTGAATTTCATTTTTTAAATTTCTAAGTCTAGGTCCAGGTCTATGTCCAGGGTTCTAATCCAAGTTCTAGGCCTGAGGTTCAGATCTAATGTGAGTTCAAAGCAAGGTCCAATATCCAAGTCCAAAATCTATATCCAAGTTTAAGGTTCATGTCCAAGGTCTAGATGCAATGTCTGGTCCAATGATAAAGTATATGTAAAAGTCTAAAACTAAGTTTCATGGTCCAATTCTAGAGCAAAGTTTCATTCCTGAGGCCAGGTCCTACATGCAGTTCAAAGCCAGGTCTAAGTTACAGGTCTAAGATTCATATACAGAGCTGAGACCAAGTTTTAATATTCAGTTTCCAAAGTCTAAGTCCATGGTTAAGTCCAATGAGTCAAATTCCAGTTCACTATGAAGATCTAAGGTCTAGAACCATGCATGAGAGTAAGGTCACAGTCCATGGCCTAGGTTCAAAGTCCAAATCTATCTTCTACGTCTAATACTAAGTTAGACTTTAGCTCCCAAATAAATCCAAATGAAATTTGATGTTCAAGATTCTACAGTGAAGAAAATATTGGTGGTGTCTATTTCTGTAATAGCCATAGTGGTCATTTATGCCTTCATGTTTTCAATACCAATCCCATGTTCCCATGGCCCTAAACAGCCTTGTAGATGAGTTTTAATCTGTGGAGTGGTCTGGGCTTCATCCCTGAGGTATCTGAGCCTTTCTTTCTCTGCTGCATGGTGATGTTGTGGTCTTACTATGAACTTTTACATTGAACATGGCAGAGAAGCCCATGAGGATTACCTGGGTTCTAGTCATAGCCTCTGCTTCCATTATGCAGGATAAACATTATTCACCCCAAAACTTTATTTACTGCATTCTCATCCATTTTGTTAAATAAATGCTTTACAATTTATTGTAAGCTCTTCAGTATTCAGAGACTTTGAATGATTATCTTTGATCATTTAAATCCATTTAATAGGTATTTCTCTGTGGAATGGTTTCCCAAGCTCCTCACACTTCCATTCTGTTGTAAGATTCTATTTTATGTGTTAAGTGGCATCATATTACTAGAAGGCAAGTTAAAGAAATAATCTAAATCTCAAAGCAAATGTAAAAATAATGAAACAAAGAGATAAATATTAAGTCATAAAATATATGTAATACGAAAAATGGTGGGAAAAAAGAACAAGGCACAGATTAAGCAAATAGAAGCCCAACTATACCTAAAATCACATTAAATGTTAATGGTCTAAGTACCACAATTAAAAGGCAGAAATTGTCAAACTTTATAAAAAATAAGCCTACAAGAAAACACTTTAAATGTAAAAATAAATTAAGTTTAATGTTAAGAGGTAGGAAAAGTTGTTAATAATAATCAAAGGAAATATCAAAGTGAATTTCATAGCAAAGACTACTAATGTGAGTTCAAAGCAAGCTCCAAGATTCTGTAGTCATTAGTTTGACTACAGTGTATAGTGCTTTTGATAATATTAATTCTGCCTATCCAAGAGCGAGGTAGATCTTTCCATCTTCTAAGGTCTTCTTTGATTTCTTTCTTTAGGGTTCTGTAGTTTTCATCATACAGATCTCTCACCTCTTTTGTTACATTGATTCTCAAGTATTTTATTTTTGAGGCTATTGTAAATGGGGTAGTTTCCCCTTGTTTCCTTTTCTGAGGAATTGTCACTGATATACAGAAATGCCTTTGATTTATGGGTGTTGATTTTATATCCTGCTATTTTGCTGAATTCATTTACTAGTTCTAGAAGTTTTCTGGTGGAGCTTTTTGGGTCTTCTAGGTATAGAATCATATCATCAGCAAATAGTGCTGATTTAAGTTCTTCTTTTCTTATATGTATCCCTTTAATATCTTTAATCTAATTTCTCAGGCCAGTGTTTCAAGAAATATGTTAGATAGAAGTGGTAAAAGGGGGCATCCTGTCTTGTTCCAGTTTTAGAGGGACTCATGATCCAAAGTTAGGATCCAGTTCAGGCTCAGGATGTAGATATAAGATCTAGATCTAAGGTCAAAATTCAAAATAAATATCTGGGCTTCAGAGACAAGATACAAAGTTCATTTCTAATATCCAGGTCTAAAGTCCATATTTATTTGAGTTCCAAGTCTAATATCCATGTCCAAGGTTTGAGACTCAGGTCCAAAATTTAGAGTTTGAGGATCAGATCCAAAGTCCACATTCACTACAAAATTTTCCCACATAAATCCCCAATCCAGTTCCAGGTACATGTTCCACATATAAGGTCAGTTCCAAGGACCTTGAAAATTCCATGTCCATGTCCAGACTCAAGGGCCAGGGCCAGGTCTAGGTCTGAAGTTCAGGTTCTGGTTCAATGTCCAAAGCTAAAGTCCAGATCCAATGTTCTGTTTCAATATCTAACCAAATAGAATTTTGAATGTGGAAATGTCACACGAACTTAGACCTTAGAGTGAAAGCTTGAAAACTAGCTCTGGCTCTGACCCTGTATAATGATCTGGTCTGGGACCTAGACATTGGAAACAAACCCTGAAGAATACTCCTTAAGGTAATTTGTGGACTTTTCACCTGAATCATGGAACAACCTTGCAATATTTAGTCTATCAGTTCCTTGACCTCCTCTCTTCCAAAAAAAAACTTGTTCTCAATCCAACCTTTGCCATTCACTACTGTCTTCACACCCCAGATTTTGTCATTACACAAAGTTGCCACTCCCACATGATCTGAAAGTCAACATCCCATTTTCTGACCACACCATCTGCTAACTTTTATGCTCACACCTTTCAACACCCCAAGACCAACATGTTGTTAATCTCATCAGGATATTCAATCCATGGATCTGGCCATCTTTTTGTCTTTCACTTACCCTTTATGTCTTTGCGTCCAACCTTACCCAGCTTTTTTATTTCCATGATCATTCTTTAGAATCATTCCCTGGCAGATACCCTTAACTCCCTTGACCCTCCCTTGCTTCAGTGCCTGCACAAAGCTAAACCACAACCCTGATCAAATCCACCTGACCACGTACCATGTGTCTGTGCCCACATTGCCCACATAGCTGTATGTGGCTGGGAAATATGCACAACCAGGGGCTACTATGTTGCCGAGTTCACCCCTCTCCCGACTGCATGTGTCATCTCTCCTCAAACCTCAAACGTCTTCTTATTTTCACTCTCAGCTTGTGACCTCACTTCATATTTCACTCAAAGTTTGCGTAATCAGAAAACTTCCACAGATTCCAATCCCATTTCCACAAACACATCTGTTTGCATCTAAGCCCATGTGTTCTAGCTTCTTTCTTGTTACCAGCAATGAGCAGTCCATGTTCTTATCACGTGCCAACCCCTCACACAGACACTAGATTCCATAGGGCCTTGCCTTCTAAAAAGTACTGCGTCAGTAGTTCTTTCTTTTCCTTCATGTGTCATCCATTTCCTCTTCCTTATGAATCTTTTTCATCAGCATCCAAAACTTTTGCTATTTTTTTTTTTGGCCTTAAAGTTCATATTTAGCTATAATCCCAGGGCTCAGGAGGCGGAGGCAGGAGGATCGTGAGTTCAAAGGCAGCCTCAGCAAATTAGCAAGGCCCTAAGCAACTCAGTGAGACCGTGTCTGTAAATAAAATACAAAAAGGGCTGGAGATGTGGCTCAGGGGTTAAGAGCTCCTGAGTTCAAGCCTGGTACCAAATAATAATAATAATAATAATAATATTTAAATTTTTAAATTTTTGCTCTCTTTAGATATACATGACTGTAGAATGTATTTTGACATATTATATATACATGGAGTTAAAGATCATTTTTGATATTAATTTCCTTTATATTTATTATACCATTTCTGATCTCTTTACAGAAATTCCTACAGACTTCTCTCTGCTAATACTTTCCAAATTTTTCTTTTGAATCTCTCTTGCACAACTTCATTCAGGATTTTATCTCCATTACTGCCCTCAAACTTCTGGAGTCAAGGTCTCTATGACCTCCTCGTTGCTCTATCCAATGGTTAATTTTTGGGCTATGTCCTACTTGATTTTTTTTTTTTCAAAATCTGATGTAAGTGGACACTTTCTTCTTTTGAAATTCTTGGGAAGTGGTACTACATTAGCCAGTCTTAAGTGAAGATACCACAGAAGGGTACCAGCCTGACTCCATCTATTGGAGTTCTCACTACACACCCCAACGGATCCCAATGAGGTCATTGATGTTTGATTGGTAGATGGGCCCATGGGGATTGAAGGGGGCAAGCATCAGTGGTATATAGTGTCACCTTTTGAGAGGTGAGTGGGTGCGGATGGGGAGGTGATGTTAGATCTACTTACTGTGGTGAACTTACTCATGTAAACACTGGAAATAAAGGAAATCTGAAAAAAAAATTCAGGGTACTCTATTGATTGTTCTCTACTTGCCCCTAGTATAAACCTTCATATTAACATCAAAAATACTATGATAAAAATTTGTGTTCATATGGATATCTCCTTCACTAGAGTTTTAAATCCTAAAATAAGAGTAAAGACTTTACTCATGTTTATCATTGCAATTCCAGAAAATAGCATAAGCATCTGGCACATGTAAGCCCTAATGAGCTTTCATTGTTCTGATGAGGAAGGGGGTGCGGGGTGGGGGGGGTGGGGAGAGGGAATTTCTCTTGTGTTCTTGAGAGCTAGGTGATTGAAGATCTACACTTTAGAGGGGGAGAGAAAGGATTTAAAACTGTGAGTTTTCTAAAGTTATTGCTGTAAGGTTGCAGTGTTCAGGGCTTGTCTATTACCAGGCTTTGCCTGGAACAAAGAGTAAATTCTCCTTGCACCGTTCAGCTTCCTTGGGTGTGCACTGCGAGGGCACTAGGGTCATCCTAGAGAAGGCCTTGAGCTGTTAGAAACTATGTTAGTGTTCAAGTGTTTGGGCGCGGAGGTGGGCGAAATTGTTTTGAGGAGTCTAATTTTTAATAGGCCAATGTTGAGGTCTCCTTGAAAAGACAGCACCGAGGAGCCTCTCTAAAGTTTGGTCCGGTAGGAAGTCATTGTCACTTTCTCCCCACCGACTGGCTCCAGGTGGTAAGCAGGTCCTCTAGAAGAAGGCCCTGAGACTCCCTGGATTGGGGCCATCTGTTGGGGTGGGTATTCAGGAGAAGCCTGTGATGGACAGAGGCATGATAGGGAAGAAGTGAGTTTGCGTGAGTTATGTGGCTAGATCCAGCATTGGTAGTGGGGCCTTTGAGCTGTAAATCTACCCCAGAGTTGTTGTGTCTCCAGGACTGGCCTGTGGTCCCTCTCCAGCTGTTGGCAGGGTGTACGTTGGCAGGATGGGGACTAGTGACCTCTGTGAAGATGGAGATGTTCCACAGAAGGAGTGCCGTTGGCATGTTAGCAACAACGCAACACATGGAGAGGGATGGATGCACCCACCCTGGTGGAGGGGAGCTGGCCTGGGTCCCCACCACATACAGATTAGGGCAGCCACCTGTACCTCCTCTGTTTGAGATCCTGGACAATCTGGCTTGAGATCTCTCAAATCAATTTCATCTTTCAAGGGTAGGAGCTCTCTGGTGAACCCCACTTGATTTGGGAGCCTACATCAAACCGACCAACTAGGGTCTGGAGGCCAAGCTCACTCACTGGCTTGTGTGGGTGGTAGTGGGAATGGCAAGAGCTTGGCTGAAGCCCCCAGAAGCATCATTCATGTGACAATCTATGGGGTTGTGCTCCAGGGATGCCAGTCACATAGGGCACAATGTGGAAAGGGCTCAGAGTAGATACCATAGGGCCGATAGGGGGCGAAGGACATTTTCCAGAAACAGGTTTGTAATATGAGCTGAGTGATAACTGTTCATCTAAAGTTTGAAGCTTCCTAGGGTGTGAGGTGGGCAGAGGTGACATGAGGCTAGACAGGTCAGAACATTCAGAGCACAAGAGGACTTTATAGTTCTCCTTAAAGATTCCCACCCACATTTTTCCACCTAAGTTTGGGAGTTGGTAAAACAACAACAACAACAACAACAAAAAAAAACCCGGCCCAGTGGAGAAAATTTTTTTTTTAATTTTTATTTTATTTTATTTTTTTGTTTTTTTTTGGAGAAAATTATAATGTATAATGGGGCTGTCACTTCAGTGCCCTAACCCAAAGCTGACCTCCTGGGTGAGGTCCAGTACTTCCAGCCTTTCTATTACATCTTCTTTAAAACCTGCCTGTCTGGGACCCATTCTCTTGGCCTTTCTTTTTTTTTTGGTGCAAGAGCTGTTCATCTGTTTTTTTTTTCTTAGTTTTTACCCCAGGCTTTGCGAATGTGAGGCAAATGTTTTGCCACTGAGCTACATCCCAGCCCAGGAGCTGGTTTCTTCTGGAAAACAGCTAACACACTGATGTGTTGGTGACACACGCAGACCTTGGTGAGCATTGATCTCAAAGGTCCTTTCTTCCAAGGAGCAGCCCCCTAGTCGTGGGAAGCCCAAGCCCTCTGGGGACAATGTTTCCAGGGAGGCTTTGGGAGCCATGGTGTTCCATTGGTCAGACCACTCTGTGATGCTCCTCTGTGCTGAGATGTCCCCAACTGTGAGGTTGCGTCAGGATGAGTCTCAATCACAGGCCATGTGCAGTGTCACCACCAGGTGGCAGTGGCGCCATGTTCCTGACGCCCAGCTAGTGAGTTTTCCTGAGGTGCAGAGAGGAGGAGGTCAGAATGGAGCCCAGGTTCTGGAACCACTCAGTAGAGTGGAACTTACTGTTTTGCCACTTAGAGACTCCAGGCCTTGGGCAAGAGGCTGGATTTATACTTCCCCTACCTCCCCTATAGTGTGTTTGAATCACTGATCATCTCAGACTAAGAATTGGGTCACTGCGGCAGAGTTCAAGCTAACCCTCAACCTCCGGGGATCATAATTTATTGAGGGTTTATTATGATTCAGGTTTTCTCTGAGATCTTTACATATATGAATTATTTTGCTCCTCAGAAAATCCTGTGAAGCACATCCTATTATCATCCTTATTTTTCAGATGAAGAAACTGTCACAGAGAGGTCCAATGTCACCCAGCTAATATGAGGCAGAGCTGGGATTAGAACCCAGTGAGCTGGCTTCAGAGCCCCCCAGCCTAACTATTTGGCCATCACACCACTTCTAACTCCAGTAGTCATTACACTGTGTTCCCATGTTGCAGTCACTTGTGGCAGACTGTTTTCTGAGGAAGACAGTAAAATCAGAAGAAATGCAGTGGGATGCTTCGTCATCAAGTCACCCCAAAGCCTTGTCAGCTTTCCTGAGCTCAGGACCTGAGGTCCTAAGGTGATTGGAAGAGTCATCTGCAAAACAGTTCCCAGCACCCCTGCGAGTTCCTCTACTCTAGTTGACAGGGTCCCTGCAGCCTGGCTTCTTAGAGGTGGGGGCACTTGCGAGGGAGGGACTGTTAGCTTGCTTCAGGGGCCAGCGCTCTTCTTTGGGGCCCATCTTGAGGGTCTAAAACTCATTGTCTAATCTCCTCTTGTATATCCTAGTGTGTTCCTGCATTTCTCTCAGGCTAGTGGTGGCTGAGGCTCTTCTTATTTTTTTGTGGGGATTGAACCCAGGGCCTTATGCACATGAGGCAGGCACTCTACCAACTGAGCTATACCCCCAGCCTGGCTGAGGCTCCTCTTGGACCACAAGTCTGATAGTCATCTAGTGATGGCAGAGGGAATTCTGGAAGGAACAGTTTAGAGCGGTCACACCAGTCCTGACTTGCCCACCTCTGGAATGTATTTTTAACACAATGGAATAAAAATCTCTATGTTTTAGCCAATGCTAATTAGGGTTTTCTGTTACAGTCACTCCCGACCCTAAAGGCTATGCATGGCCTGTAGATTGTAGAGGCTAAGAGTACAGACTCCTTAGGTAACCAGACAGCTGGTCTCACACCTGCCACCTGCCAGCAAGGTGAGTCTGGGACACTCACTAACTTCTTTGTCTCTGTTTCTTCATCAGGAAAATAGAAATAAAAACAAACACCTACCTTGTAAGGTTGTGGCAAGGATTGGAGGACAAAGGAAAATATAGTGCATTTAGAAAACAATAAGCATAAGATTCTGGGAACGGTCCCTGGTAGACAGCAAGTGCTCCTTAAGTGCTCTTATTGTTTTTGTGCAGACAGAAGCACATTGTGTATGTGTGTGTATGTGCACTCACACGCCAGCATGTGCAACACAATCTGCAGGATATTACTGTCCCCATTGGTGCCGTCTGATGAGAAGGTCAACCTCCTGACCCCAAAGGCTTTCTTCCTGCATGTGACTGCTGTCTCTCCCCATCTGACTTCTGAGACCTAGTCCAGAAATGGAGTTGGACTCTCTCTGAGGTGCAGAGCAGTTTCCTTCTCCTGCCAGTGGCCATGGGGTGGTGATGCTCTCTGAGAATGTCCTAGATGCCGTGCCCTGCAGCCCTCCCTTGTCTTTACTATGCTGAGGGTGGGGAGGTGTTTTAGTTCCCCCAGGGAGTGGGGTAAGTAGGGCTGTCAGATTTACCAAATAAAAATACAGGCTATCCAGTTAAATTTGAGTTTCTTGTCAACAACAAATAATGTTTTAGTAGACCCGTGTCCCAAATGTTGCATTTTATCTGCCAACTCTAGGTGTGGAACCCTCTCCCCCATATCTGTTTGGGATCTCTGACATATCCTTCATCCCCTGCAGTTTCCATCTGATGGGTGGGTTAGGGGGTAGGTCTGTTTTTAAGGGACTCCCGGTGGCTGTCTCTCATGTGGCCCCTTAGCTTTCTAGTGCCTCTTCTCATCTCTGCTTTGTGAACCTTTTTCACCACTGGAGTGGAGAGAATTGGTACTAACCTATATCTTGGGTCTTCAAAGTTTCTAGATTTCATGTCCTGACTCCTTTGGATACTTAAACTCAAGCAGGACTTTAAAATTAAAAAAAAAATTGCCAGATGTATTGGTGCACACCTGTAATTCCAGTGGTTGAGGAGGCTAAGGAAGGAGGATTGCAAGTTCAAAATAAGCCTTAGCAACTCAGTGGGGGCCCTAAGCAACTTGGAGAAACCCTTTCTCAAAATAAAAAATGAAAAAGGGCTGGGGAGGTGGCTCAGTGGTTAAGTACCCCTGGGTTCAATCCCTAGTACCAAAAAAAAATTTTTTTTAAATTGACAGATAATAATTGTACATCTTTATAGTGTGCAGTGTGATGTTTCAGTCCAATTATATATTTTGTGCTACTCGAGATAGTTAGGGTATCTGTCATCTTGAACATTTATCTTTTCTTTTTGATGAGAACATTCAAAATCTTCTTCTCTTCTAGCAATTTCATAGTGTACAATATAATATGCAAAGTTGACTTTTGAAATTTAAAGTTGAGCCAAAGTTTTGACTCCCTCCTTCTCCCATTCCTTAGGTCTCAGCTGCCGGGGCAGAAGAAGAATCAGGATGCATAAGCAAATGCAGCAAATGTTTCCACGTGTTCCCCAACGACACACAGAGGGGCTCCTTTAAATCTCCAGCAGTCTGGCCTTATTCCTATCCAGACCCTTTGTTTCCATGGCCACTGGGATGCTCCTTGTTGCATTTGTCAGACTATTAAAGGACAGGTTACCTGGGCTGTTCACATCTCCCTCTCCCATGCCCATGATCTGCCAGAAAATTTAGCAATCAGCAGTTTATGTGGCTTCCCAGAGGGGGACTGTCGTTGTGCCTGTGTTGTAAATCTGTGCCAAATACGTGGGCATCTGAGAGAATCCCAGCCCATCCATCTGCTATGTGATCAGGACTGAGCTGAGCAGAGACAGGAGACTATGGAGACTTTGGAACCTTAGTGCTTTGAAGTGGCCAAGCACACCTTCCGGCAGATGTAGCTGCAGTGCCCCCGCGTCTTCCTGCCTGAGCAGCTGCTGAATGAGCTTGGAACTCATAGCCTGGCCTCTGCAGGTGTGTCCAGGGGACTGAAGAGACCTGGCATGACGTTACCTACATAGCACGGTGAACCTGTGAGACCAAGGGAAATGGGCGCTTAATTCTGGCCATTGGTTTTCTTTTCAGCCATCAGGCTAAAAATGTACCCATTTGTGTTAGTCACTGAAGAAAGTGAATGTGTGACGAAGAGAAGCGTCCTACACTTGGCAGACTAGCTATGAATTCACACTTCCTGATTCAAAGCCGCTGACATTTTTGGAAGATCCAAATTTAATCAAGGCATTCTCAAAAGATCCAAACTGAATCAGAGAGACGTGAGGCCCTATTAGCAGCACGAATCTTGACTAGTTGGGACTGCGTTTGCTAGGGAGGATACTTTCCACTAGAAGGGATAGGAAATTTGATTTCACGGGGCTTGGGAGAGGGGCCTGTTTTAAGTCACATTAAACTTGGAAAGAACGTATTTGTGCCTGAGATGCCCTGTATACCCCAATGTGGAGCTTGGAATGTCTTGGAAACATAGTGGGTTTTTGAAACATGTTATTTCAGCCTTGAGAATTGTAGGTTCCAAAAAAAATCTTATTTATTTTTCTACCTATTGTAAATATCAAATATTTTTTCTGCTCCAGAAACATAATCTTATGTAAATGCTAAATATGCAAAACATGAAAGTGGTCTGCCTTGCCCCGCCTGTTCCTCTCTGATGTCTATCAAGTCTGTCTGCTTATTATTTCTTGTCCCACTGGAGTATAAGCTCCATGAGGGCAGGGCTTGTCCTGACGCTCACCACTGCAACCCAGCACTTTGACACTATCAAATATAGAGTGACGAGAAGACCTCTGAGGCTAAGCAAAGCACATCATTCACCACTATTAACATTTCTGTTGGCATCCACTTGGGTATCTATCTTGTGCTTTAATACATTTATTAAGTAATTCCTACTTGGGATCTTATTCAATCCTTATGTCACAGAGCTGATGCTTTCTGGGTAATTGTATGTGGTGCTGAGGCTCGAACCTGGGCCGCACGCATGCCAGGCGAGTGCGCTACCGCTTGAGCCACATCCCCAGCGCTTTCTGGGTAATTGAGGCAACACAGATAACCCCTCCCCTTCAAGCCCTAATTCTTGTGATCAAGTCAGAAAGATTCCAGACATGTCACTCAGAGTAACAGGCATGAGTTTGTTTGGGAAACGGGACACTGTCAATGAGAGAGTGGGTCCTCTCATGTCTCATCTGCACTCCAATTGATTGGGGATTCTAGAGAAGTTTCCGGAGAGTCCTGCCCAGGTTCACCTTTTGACTTTTGACTGACATCAGGATGACATCAAACTTTCAAGTCCCCTCTGTCATGACAATTCTAGGTTACCTTGGCCCATGCTGACCAGTTCTAGTTGGACTCTTAACCATAAATTCTTACAGATTTTATGGTTAGGAAGAATTATCCTTATCTTCCTGAGTTCCAGAGTCTATGGGTCTTCTGGGTTCCTCTTATTGACATCATTTTGGGCCTGCATCTCTCCTGCAGACAACCTGTAGTTTGCTGAGGAATGGGACATATCCTGTTCACTTAGGCCAGGCAGTGTTACGGGCAAACTGCTTCTTGGAAAAGAAAGCATGTGGGATTCAGCACAGAGGGCCATTTTATAGAATCCTTTCCTTAACCTCTTGTTCTGTTCCCACCACACATGTTTGTCTTTCCAATATCACTTACAACAAACATATGCAGTAGGCACGTATATCTTCATTGTATAGAGGAAGACACTGAGGCTTTGAGAGGTTAAACAACTGCCCAAAGCCTCATGTCTGGTAGGTTATTATGGCTTAACTGATGTATAATTCATAGTCAAATAATTCCCTTATTTAAAATGTACAGTTTAGTAGTTTTTAATATAGTCACACAGTTGTACATCGATCACCACAATTAATTTTAGACCATTTTCTCCATCCCCAAAAGAAACTCACCCATTAGTAATTCCTGCCTATTTCTGTCCCAAGGCCGCAGGGTATACAGGTTTAGGATTGACTAGTCCAAATAATTTCAGCAGGCTCTGAGGTACAGGGGCTGTCCCTAGTTGCCTGGTGATCAGAGAGGGTGGACAATGGCCCAGAGTTTGAGAACTTGATAAAGATGTTAGTGGGGTAATGGGCTTTGGATTGGTTGGTTTGCATATGAATGCCATGCTCAAAGCCAAGTTGACTTTCTTTTAAACCACCTCTAGGAGTTGGCTAGCCCTGAAAGAGTGGTCCCTCGAGGGTGAGCAAGGCTGCAAGATGTCAAAGCACCAAAAGGAAGGACTAGAAGGACGTGATGACCACATCACTGGAAGGTGAGATTTCTCTCCCTGCTGAGGCCTGTGATTGCCAGCAGCCTTCCCTAGGGAAGGAGGGGTGGCTTCTGCTCTCCTGCCCCCTCCCACCTTTTTTCATTCAAGCTACTGCTTGGGACTCCACTAAGCCTAAGTAGATGGAGGCAGGATACAAGCGTTGACTGGCAGTGGCACCATCAGTATGCCACGGTCCTGGGTTTGCCCAGAGGCCTGCTATTTATGGCCCTCACCCACATCAGGTCCACAGGACGGACACACACACACACACACACACACAGAGAGAGAGAGAGAGAGAGAGAGAGAGAGAGAGAGAGAGAGAGAGAGGGAGAGTCTTGATTTCCTAAGTGAGAGTGAGACTAGGCCATGGTGCTGCATAACTCATAGAGCCTCAAGATGATCTCTGTCTAGCCCAGGTCAATGCAGGTAGCCCACCTAATCCTTCAAGGGGCCAGTTCAGCCTCCTCCAAGAAATCCCTCCTTAAATCCTCTCTCTTTCCGTACTGATCTGGTGGAAAGATCCAGTTGAGGGTGACCACTTTCTTGATAGGTCTGCCTGTGGGACGCTGTGCCTCAAACTCCCATGCTACTTAACAGGGATGGGGAAGTATCCTCAGGACTGAGGCCGGAGAGGCTCCATTTTAACATCCTACTACACAGGCACCAAGACCATGCACCTGCTTGGGGTTTCTTCTGTTCCTACTGCCTGATATTGGGCTTCAGGATGCAGAGAATTGAGTTCTGCTCTTTATAGTCGAATAGAATCACAAGGTAGCAAGATCCTGTTCTCCATAGACTTATGGAAAGATGTTACTAGAAGTCCTGTTGACAACTTTGCCCACCCAGAGAGCTGCCCTGGGGAGGCGCCAGAGCTGCTCAGATGGTAGGTAGCTGCCTCCAGGGACAGTCTGGTCTGGTTTCCCTCATCTTATTTACCAAAGACATTTATACACTTAAGGAGAGCCCTGGAGGGCTGGAGGCGGGGCTTACAGGAAGGCAGGTGGTTTGGAGAAACCTCTGGGGACATGAATTCTGGGTGGAGTTGAGGCTTTTACCTGAGATTTTTACCTGTTTATCCCTAAAAATCACAAATGCCCTCCTGGTGTCTACCTAGCTTGGAAGGTTGTATTTAAATCCACAAAAGCAGGTCTTATTGGGACTTTCTAACATACCTAGAGGTTGCAGGGAGGAAAAGTGAGTGGGGTTTAAAATAGAGCTTTCATGGAGCCACAGCCCTGAGAAGACATATTTCCTAATTGTCAGTTCTCCACTTTTTCGAAGATTTTATGCTTTTGTGTACACACACACACACACACACACACACAAAGGCATTTAATGTTTCTGAAACCCAGAACCCTTAAAGTGTGTCTCAAATTGTGATCACAGAAGCAATAGGCTCCCTCTGGAGCTGAGCTTAGGGCACTTCATGATAAATTTATTAAAGCCACAGGAGCCAAATCTTTATAAATAATTCTGGCACCTTCATTACTCATGATTTGCCATCAGCCCACTGGGGGCAATTAGTTTCCATGGAAAGGAGAGGCTTTTCCCATTCACACACTTGTGCTCATAGCACTTTGATTTTTGTGGACATTTTGTTTCCTCAAACTCCAGATTCATTTTGCAACGTTGGAGATTTGACTTTTTTTTTTTTTTAATAATGAAAACACTATAAAACAGTTGTGCTGCATTTGAATCTAAGGATTTATGTATCCAATTGGGGTCCTCTTCTAACAGGTTGAACCCCCACGGCTCACTGGGCACTGTGTTAGGAACGGGGTGCCGAGCCCTTGCAGGCACGTGGGAGCGGGAGACAGTCATAGAGGTAAAGATTAAGGAGCAGAACTCACTGGAAGCATGCTGCCACCCAGGCCCTGACAAGCAGATAAGATAGGGAGAAGGTTTTAGTCAGCTTTTGCATCACTGTGACCGATATACCCAACAAGAACAGCTTAGAGGAGGGAAAGTTAATTTGAGTCCATAGACAGCCAACTTCATGGTTCCGGGCCCAAGAGGAGGCAGCACATTATGGCGGAAGGGGCCAGTGGAGAAAAGCTGCTCAGCTCACGATTGAGGTCTGGAAGCAGAGAGAAGCCTCAAAGATTAAAGGCTTCCAAGGCACGTCCCCCAGTGATCCACCTCCTCCAGCCACACCCCACTTGCCTACAGTTACCACCCAGTCAGGCCATTCAAACTAGGATGGATCAGAGCTTATAGCTCTTCTCATCTAATCATCTCACCTCTGAATAGTCTTGCACTAACCAGAGCTTTTGGGGGACATCTCCATCCAAACCATATCGGGAGGATAGCAAGAAGGACTGTTGGGTTTTGAAGGAAGACTCCTCGAGGTGTAGGGAACAGCATGTGTGAAATCTTAGGGGTCTGAACCATGCAGAGGTTTGAGAGCAGAAAGGACATTTCCCCCTCCTGCTGGATCCTGGGGAAACAGCTAGACCTTGGAGGGACAGTACAGTGTTTCTAGGCAGAAAGGGCTTTTGATGACTGGTGCTTCTGAGAGGAGAAATATGATCCTCAGTAAGTCCACCATTTAGAAAATACAAAAAGCTTAAAAAGCACTTTTTGTTTTTGCAAATAATAGGATCATATTAATAAAATTAAAGTGGAATGAAAATAAAGGAGACTGGTTTGAGGAAAACAGTCCAAAGAATAATTTCTCAAGTTAGATTTGGAAACTGTAATACATATGCAAGATATTACATATATTTTTATTTTAGACATACATAAACATATTTAATGTATACATATGGGGTGTGTATATGTATGTGTTGGTATGATATATATATATATATATATATATATTTATTTATTTATTTATTTTTAAAATTGAGGTCTATTATATATGGTAAGATTTTAAAATTTTAAGCTTTATGAATTCTCACATATGCATATACCAAGAAACAGAAAACTTCCATCATTTAAGAATGTTCTCTCATGCCTCTTTCTAATCAATCCTTCCAGTCCAGTGGTCTTCTGTCCCTATAGATTACTGCTGCCTGTCCCTGAGCTTCCTATTAATGTCATTGTATAGTATGTGCTCTTGTGTGTGTGTGTGTGTGTATGTTGGTATATGTTTGCTCAAGTTTAAATATTTGAGAGTAAAATGATTTTATTGCAAACTTGATAGTTGATTCTTTTTCATCACTGAGTAGTATTCCTGGTACTAGTCTGTTTATCCATTCTGCTAATGGACATTTGTGTTGTTTCCAGTTTTTGGCAATTGTGAATAAATTAATTATGAACATTTTTGTACATCTTTTTTTTTTTTTTTGGCTTGGAGGATACAAACTGATTTCTCTTAGATTAGGCATGAAACCAGTTTATGCTTTCAATAAGAGTGAATTATATTTTTAAGGTGGATAATTTAGCATCAAGCTGCAATCCCTGGGCACTCACATTTCTGGAAGACTTGGCAAAGGAGCCTAGGGCTGGAAGTTAGAATCCCTGGGTCTGAAGTTCAAGCCCTGCCACTCAGCCTTGTAGGTTGTGCTGATCACCTCATTCTCCAGTACTAAGTTCTTTGTAACATCAGTGTTTTGGATGTGGATGGCTAACATCAGTAAAATACTGTGGGTGGCAGTATGATCATTAAATGTTGTCTCACGTTTCCTTTCACAATCTCCAATCCCACTCCCAGTTGAGCCAGGAAGGCCATATGTCCTTCTTGGCCTCTCAAAAGCCAAACCAGGACGTGAGAGGAACTCATGCCTGAGTAATTGGAAGCACTACCTGATGAATAAAAGATTGCAGTTCTCTTCTTCATCCTGCCTTGCCCCCCATCCAGGAAAGGTTCATTGAGTGAGGTATGAGTAAAGGTGGAGAAGAAGAGAGGAGACAGTGATTTTTTTTTGCTGAGAAAGGGCAGCAGCTTAAAACAACCACCATTTTATTATATCTCACAATTTTGTGGGCTAAGAATTTAGGTAGGGCTCAGCCGGGTGATTCTTCTGCTCCATGTGGTATGAACTGGGGTTGAGCAGGAGTATTTAGCTGGTGAATGGCTGACCTGGATGGCCCCCCGATGGCTTCACTCACATCACAGCATGACTGGAAGTCTGGGCTTAGCTGGGGCTGAGGACTGGTGCCCCTGTGCATGGCCTCACCATGAGGATGGACTTGGGGTGCCTGGTCTTCTCATATGATGGCTCAGGGAGACTGTTTTAAGGAGCAGGAAACTGCTAGATTTCTAGGTCTGGGTCCAGCAATAGATGCAAGTTAACAGTGTTCCTTCTCCATTTTCTGTTGTTCAAAGCAGCCACAAAGCCCACCCATGTTCAAGAGAAGGGTACATAAATCTTACTTTATGGAGAGAAATGTCAAAGAATTTGTAACCATGATAATCTGCCACAAGGGACTCTGTCTCCCAAACCCCATGGAGGAGGAAGGACACAGGAGTCCCTAAATAGGTTTCTAGAGTATCAAAGCAGATTGGCACCACTTATGGTGTTGATCTGTTGGAAATAGCAAGACCCTGAAAAGAGATAGCTGTGCGGTGTGCATTACATAGAGTCCTCTGAATCCCAGCCTGGTGTGGGAGCAGAGGAATTACTGCCTTACATCCAGGCTCATGGAAGACACACATAAAAAGGTTGGCAGAAGGCATCAGGGGATACTTAGCAGGGAACAGTGTGGAAAGAGCTCTGAGGACCAGATGGGATGCTGGTCATCTCAGTGATATTAGTGTAGTTCAGCAGTATCAAAAAACTACATCATCATTCTTCCCAGATCCCACCATTACACTCTAACCTTGATGCTTTGGGTTTATGCAAGCCCCTGACATTAGGCACAACCTGGGACAATGGAATGGGTCCTTTTGCAGGTTGGGTTCCTGAGCATCAGATTCTGAGATGGAGATTAGCTTGCAGGATATTCTTTTAGGATGTGCTCTTGGGACCAACTCCAGACCTGGGCAGAGAAACAACTTGAGGGGCAATGGAGTCCTAATGAAGACATCAGCCAACCCTACAGGCAGCTCTGGAGCTGAGATGGACCTGCAAAGCTGTTCTGACTTGGGGCAAGGGTGGTAAATGCTCCTGTACTGATCAGATCTTGGATGCAGCCCCAGGAAACAGGAACATAACCTTGGGTATGGAGGCTCCCTTCACCTAAGCCAATCCCCAAAGGATCAGACAGCTGAGGGCTTTCTGACAGCAGCACTCCAAGCAGCTGGGACAAAAATTTGTTTACTCCAAAAGGGAGATCTGGAAGGCACATCCTAGTACAGGACTTATTGGAAAAAATTATGAGGACTCATAAAATAATGAAGATAGTTACATTACCTCACTACCTAAATTCATGCACTGTGATTCATGCCTCCAACACATGCATTCTTTCCATTATTCAAGAACAAAGTCCATATGAGCCATTACTCTGGTACATGACTGAGAATCTTCAATGTGCCTTTTAGAAAGAGGGAAGGCCCCTTATCTTCCTCCCCACAGACCTGGACATAAAACTGACCCACATAGCCATTTGCCAAATGCCTCACGGGAGGGATCGTTTCTCTTTTGTTTTCTCTGGTGAAAGGATAGATAAACCCATAAAATAAGAAGTCCTTATTTCTTGATTTTCGTAGATTCATGAATCAAATACTATAGGAGCCAGAAGCCTTGAATAATAACTACTTTTAGCAATAAATGAGCCTTTTTGCCAGGTTGTCATTGAGATTGTGAGATGATTACCATGTGCTAATAGTTAGAGTTAACTAATATGCTGTGGCTGAGACACCTTTCCATCTTCAAAATAGGAATGACTGGTTGTGAGCAAAACCAAAAAATGAACTGGGCATGAGGTAGAACAAAATGAGCCCAGCTAGCAACACATTGTGGTCATGAAAATCCCAGGATCCCTCAGGCAGGAACTCTGGGGAACTCCATCCAACAAGGAAGAGCAAGGATTTCTTCTTGAGGAATTGTCTTAGTTTGGGCTGCTATAACAAAGCACTTAGACCAGATGGCTTAGAAGCAGCAGAAATTTATTTCTCATGGTTCTAGAGATTGGAAGTATAGGATCAGCGTGCCAGGAGGGTAATTTTGGTGAGTACTTCTTTCAGGTTGCAGACTGACAACTTCTTACTATATCCTCACATGGTGAAAAGAGGGCTGGAGAGCTCTCTGGGTCTGTTTTGTGAAGGTACTAATTCCTTTCATGAGAGTGGAACCACCCAACAGCCCCATCTCCTAATACTATTATGTTGGGGGTTAGGATTTAATATATGAATTTCAGGGGGGCACAAATATTCAGCCTGTTTCAGGGGGCCATTGATCCTTCTATGCTGTTCAAATGAATGTTTTGTGATGATGAAGATGTTCTATATTGTTTCGTTCAATACGGTGGCCATTGAGCACTCGAAATGTGGCTGGTGTGATGGAGAAGCTAAATTTCAAACTATTTAATCTGGCTTGTCTGCCGTATCAGACAGCTAGGTCTAGAGTCTTACTTTCTAAGCATGATCTTAGGAGAAGCAGCATCCACATCACTTGGGCATTTGAGAAACAAAATATAGACTTCCAGGTTCCACTCTGGACCTGTGACTCAGAACCTGCATTTCAGCAGGATTTCTATTGTCTAAACTGAAGATGACTTTTTTTTTTTGTACTGGGGACTGAACTCTGGGACACTCAACCACTGAGCCACATCCCCAGCCTTATTTTGTATCTTATTTAGAGAAAGGGTGTCACCAAGTTGCTCAGCACCTCGCCTTTGCTGAGGTTGGCTTTGAACTCTCAATCCTCCTGCCTTAGCCTCCCAAGACCTGGGATTACAGGCATGTGCCATAGTGCCCAGCTCTGAAGACAACTTTTGAAGACCAGCCCCCATTCCAAATCCTCACATCCTATTATCATATGGTTAAAGATGGAGATGGGTGAACAGAGGATTGGAAAGGCATGGCAGGATCCTAGGGTTCAGAATGAAAGGGCTGTTAGAACCAGGTGGAGTTTCCTGGCAGGTCATTGTGGGTGGAGGCAGGTCCTGTGAAGGGGCAGGCAGGGGGGGACAGTCTCCCCTGGAGAGTTTGCTGCCAGCACTCAGGATAACAGCTGGGAACCCACTTAGGGATCCCGATTGCTCTGCAGGACAGCAGGTTCAGGTCCGAACATTCCTGGCGGTCCCCTGGCAGGCCTTTTAGATGGGAGGTGCCTGCCTGAAAGACCAGCCTTCTCTCTTTACCCTTCCTTTTGTCAAATTCAGAATCCTCTGAACTGACTGAAAAATATCTTTTGTGCCTTTCTTTTGGGTCAAACCCATTTTACCTTATGTTTTTGTGTCTCAGATGGTTTCTGTTCTTTTCTCATCTCTCCCCACCCCACCTCATTTCTGCTTTAGTGTGAGCTGTCAAGGCTGTTCCTGCAACCCATTCTTACTTGTTTTAATTGCTACATCATGTTTTTGAGAAAGCCTAGAATTCCTGTGATTTCTGTCCTCCCCTCCCTCCCTTCCCTCACCAGGCTTATGTCTGTCTTTTTTAAATACACGCTTTGTGGTTGTTTCTCTCTCCACATGGCCGTCAGTTTTGCTTTCCCTGTGTTCCTGCTATTTATGTGTAAGAGCTATGAAATCTGAGCAGTAACACTCGCCGGCGATGGAAGACGTGCTCAGCCTTACTTCACTCTCCTGTTCTTTTTGAGTTTGCCTTAAGAGAAGCTCACGAGCAGGAATCCTTCCCTGATGATCTCTCTGTTAGCAAAACAGCAAGACTTTTTGCTGCTCAAGCTGGGAGGTAGGAACAGGGGAAATGGATGGCAACAGGAGTACACAGAGAAGGGCCACTCAACGTGGGCTGTGGAGGAGACATTAAACACTTTTCCATCTGTTCAGTACGTAGCCATTCACTGATTGAACACTGCGAACCTTGAGTTCCTGGTGGAAGCCACACAGAGAATTGAACCACCTAAGCCTGGGCCTCAGAAGCTCACAGATAATTATAGCAACTGGAGGATACCAAACATAAACGGGGGCCTCATGGAACAAAGTTCATTGCTAATGTCTTCATGGCAAGAGTGGAGGAGTGAAACTTGTCCCTGTCCCCAAATCTGAAAATGGGGAAGAAGCCATGTGGCTAGAGCACTCACCATTTTGGAGTTGACCTTTGTGGTTTATCAGATGTTTCTTTAGGACAGAGTGGTAGAAGGGAACAGGACAGGGAGGAGTCAGGAAGGGAGTAAAGGAAACAGGTGATAAGGAGTGTATGGAGGAAAGAGGCAAGTCACTCAACAAGGCTCACATGGGACACCAAAGGCCTTGGGGGACTCTATATGGAAACCCAGGAGGTGGAGGCAGTGAGGCCTCCATCCTGGTGGTAAGAGTGGACAACCTCTGGAGGACCAAGTTGGCTTTGAAACAACTCTATGAGTCTTTCCAGTTAGAACTGTTCTAACCTTGGGAGCCCAGGGATGTTTCAGGGAAAAAATGGGTTCAATTCCTGGTACCAAAAAAAAAAAAAAAAAAAAAAAAAAAAAAAGAATACCATTATTGCATCTAAAATTTAAAAATTCCTTATTGTATATAGTCAGTATTTGGATTCAGATCACCTCAAATTTATTTTACAGTCGGTTCATTTCAGTTAAGATCCACATAAGGTCCATGTATTAAATTTGATTGTTATATATGTTTTAACCAGTAGATTACCTTTTGATCTTTTATTTGTTTTTTAAATGTTTGTGTTGAAGAAAAACTATGTTGTTCATCTGTAGAGTTCTTGTGGTCCTGATGTTGTGGAGCATAAATACGATGATATATAACAGTTCCTTTACCCCTTGTAGTTTTTGAAAATTGGTGGTTTGATAGTGGTTTGACCAGATTCTGGTTCAGTGTTATCAGGGGGTGCTGTGTCCTTCTATTAGCAGGCACACACTTTCTGGAATGAGAGCAGCTGCTTGATGCTCGATGCCCAAATCCACTAGTTCATCAGGGGTTGCAAACTGGTGATGTTCTGATCCTATCATTCTTCATTTGTCAGCTCAAACTTTCCCCCAACTTTTCAGTTACCCTAATTAAGATACATACAGAGGAAGCATGACACATTTTTCCTTCTATAAGTTTCACAACAATAAGTACATCCCTTATACTTTTGGGATTGTATTTATGGGTGGCAAAGAGCTGAGCCTGAACTCTACATCGGAGGGTCTTACTCCCCTGCTTCACTCAAGTCTTTGCTCTCAAATTCTAATAGTTTAGCAGGAGAGGTATGAATGCACCCCCTGACTTTTTTTTTCTATCAGGGATAGAACCCAGGAGCTCTCTCCAACTAAGACACAGCCCTTTTTAGAATTTTTTATTTTGAGATAGGGTCTCGCTAAGTTACTTAGCTAAATTGCTGAGACTGACCTTGAACTTGCGATCCTCCTAACTCAGCCTCCTGAGTTGCTGGGATTACACTCATGCCCCACTGCACCTGGCAAATACACCCATTTTTATGAAGGAGGAAGTGAATACACAGAGGCAGCATGATTTAATATGTGGAAGAACCAGGATTTTATCCAAATCTGACTGCAGAGACCAAATTATTGCCTATAGGGAATTCACCTAATCCTGGAATCTAGCAGGCAGAAGATTTTTCTTGCTCTGGCATGTCAGAAATCAATAATATGTAGCCTGAAAAAATGACTATATATATCCTTGAGGCCCAAGAATTCTCTTAATTAAAATTGCATTTTAATCACAACGATAGCATTTAATTGTTTGGTTTCAGAATACTTGTGCTGTTAAGTAGTTTCCCCCAAATTTTGACCTCAGGCCAGGCTGTTTTGATCAGATTCACATGCTTCACTTATTGCAATATGACATGATATCAAGATTTACAACTTTGTGTACATGATAAACATCACTAATAGAAATGAGTGAAGGATCTTTGTTTCAAAAGGGGTTTATTTATAAAGCGTCTGGAGTTAAAGCAGAGGCTTCACTGTAGGAATGAAGAGATTAACTGAAACTGAAAAGATGATGAAGAACATTCATATAGTGACATTATTTGTTTAGTTGGCAGCTGCTGGAAAGACCATCAAAACATCCAATGTATTAATGAAGATTTATTCACTGAAGTGCTTTTTACTGCAAGGGACCCAAGCTGCTTAGAGCATGGGCTCATAATATTTATTTGCTAAATTGTCCAGGGGCAGATCTGACGGTACTCCAGGGCAAACATGCTGTGTTCAGGACCTGGATTCTCTCTCCATTTCTGAGCTCTACTTTGTGTTGAATCTGTTCTCACAGGCTCTCCTCTGGAGTCCCAATGTGGCAGTTGCCAGCTCCTAACTCCTGTGGCTTGACTAGGAATCAGTGAGAGTCTTCATTTAATTTTCACAGAGTCATATTGGTTCCAAGTGGGTTGTGCGCCTATTCTTGAGTTAACCACTTTAGCCAGGGAAATAAGATCCACCAACTGGCTCAGCTCTAAGGCACCTGCTCCAACCTTGAGCACAGGGGCTGAAAGTTGGTAGATGCTAAAAGAAACAGGGATAGTGACCAGGCACTGAGGTGTATGTCTATAATCCCAGTGACTTGGGAAGGCTGAGGCAGGAGGATTGCAAGTTTGAGACCAGTCTGGTCAACTTATCAAGATCTTGTCTAAAACAAAACAAAACAAAACGATTGGCGATGTAGCTCAGTGGTAGAGCACCCTTGGGCTCAAATCTCAGTACTATGAGATATGGATTTTGTCAGGAGAATCCCATTTTAGTCTTACCTAGGAAACTCTGGGATAGGTTCAAGGAAGGGGTTCATTCAGGGCTCTACAGATTCTCTGAAGTTGTAAGCACAGATTGTGTTTTTATCCACTTCCTAAGGAGATGATCCATAACTTTGATTAGATTGTCAGAGGGGTCCATGACCCAAAAGAGTTGGCTATTCCGAGTTAATGGTGGACAGATAACCAGACTGAATTGCTTTTCTAAAACTTGAGACTTCATATATGTCCTGTTTTCTTGAAAGCTTTCCATATTGGATGTAGAATTTGCTCTTTAACTGCCTTTTGCCAATGGTGGTGGGCCCACTGGGATTACTAGAGAGAGTAAATGCTGCTAAGAATTTAGTTGATGTCATGTCTCCAGATTCTAGAAAGCTTCCAAGAAAGCTCCGTGGCTGGGGCTGCAAAGTGCTGGCGTTGCCAACTCCTGAGATGAAGTGATGCCTAAGGATCATAACAGGGCTTGTCATTGAATCTCCAGATTGGTTGAGTCAGAAGCTCTGGAGGTGGGACCCAGCAATCTGTGTTTTGAGGAGACTTCCAGAGCATCTTTCCAGTGGAGAAATAGCACTCTAAGGATTGTTTAGCCTTTCACTTTGTCCACAGAGGGCCAGCTCCTGTCCTGGCTGCTCAGCTCACCTTGGAGCCTACCTCAGCAGCATCTGTTTGCCCAGGCTCAAAGACCTGCTCATTCTGGGTAAGAAAGGCCCTCTGGGAATTGTTTCCTTATAATAATTCCAAGGCTGATATTTTTCTGCGAATCCCAGGCCAGGGTCCAGTGTGTGCATTGTCGATACCAGATGATGTTAGTTTTCTGGCTGATACAGTGGCGGGTGAGCAAACATAGCGCAGCCGGCAGAATCCCTGACTTCCTGAACATCCACAATCACAGATTCATTGAAGTTGAAACACACGGAGACCTACTGCCCTTGCCCTTTGTGTTTGCCAGGAGATGAGGTTACCCGTAAGCGATCCTGGTAAATAGCCGCCCCTCATTTCCCCTTCAGCCTGCACTTTGGATTTTAATTAGGTTCAAATCCTGCTTGGCATTTTGCTTATTTTCCTCATCTATATGACTCAAAGGCTCGTCCGGGGATGCTTAGACTTTGGTGCACACGGATCTGATTCAGCACATCTGGGATGGGGCCTGAGATTCTGCATGTTAACAAGATCCCGGTTGACAGTGATGCTCCTACAAGGTCAACATGCCTAATAGCAAAGGGCTAGGTCAGTGACTTTCCAAACTGGCAGCACATTGGAGTCACCTGGGAAGTTAGTTATAGGAGTACTGATGGTTGTGTCCCACTCTAACATATTCAGGTTTAGCTGGTTTGGGTGTGACTTCTCAGGTGATTTTGATGTGCAGTCAGGGTAAAGAACCTCTGACCCTCACAGCCTTCAGCCTCTGCCCACTAGCTCTTCCCCACTTGCCAGCCTGGCCTGCCCATGCCACCTCTGTGCTACATTCCTGTATATTTCTCTCCTTCTCTTTTGCATTCATGGACAGCTTATTATGGACTAGGAACTTGCCACACAAATGGATGAGATTAGCACTACTTCCACCCATTTTGCACATAGAGTCACTGAGGTTTAGAGACTGATTTTTTTTTTTTTTGTCCTAGGTCACACAGCTGTGAAGAAGCAGCACTAGGACCTATCCTAGAACACAAAAGTAGCAGGGTGTGGGTTTTTAACTTCAGGAGTCAGAGTTAGGATCCATTACTTTCCTGTGTGAGCTTACCTAGGTCCTGCAAGTATTGTCTTCCTGTAAAATGAGGGTGGTAAAAGTACCCACTTCTCAGGACTATCAGGAGCATAAAAGGAGACCCACATGGAACATGCTTCTGGAGCCTGGACAACAGGAAAGGTCATCACCAGCTCAATGCCACATAGTATCTCCATGGCACTCCATGGGTCCCTCGTCTGTGACACTGGGCACAAAGCCTAGACTGTAACTCATCTTTTCTATGCACACATTAACTCTTCAAATTAAAGGTAAAAGTATGAAATGGGTGTAAATGTGACTTTGTGTGTGTGTGTGTGTGTGTGTGTGTACCAGGGAATGAACCCAGGGGCACTTACCCACTGAGACACATCCCCAGCCTCTTTTTATATTTTATTTAGAAACAAGGTCTTGCTTAGGGCCTCACTAAGTTGCTGAGGCTGGCTTTGAACTTGCAATCCTTCATGCTTCAGCCCCCAGAGCCGCTGGGATTGCAGGTATGCACCACGGTGCCTAGCTACTTTTTGATTCACAGCCTCAGATGTGTTTTCTTCACTCCATGGGGACTCACAGTAGGAGGCAGAGGATCACCCGAGTTGGCCAACGGATGGAATTTACACTGTAGTCGATGGAGAATAATTGTGTAGGAACAGAACTTTTAGATACATGCAAGAAATTACTCCAATGAAGTCATTCACTCATTGCTTTCCATTGACTTAGACCCCAAGAGTGACTCAAGGCAACTCAGCTGAATCTCTCAAGCCACAGGCTAGGCTTGTCCCCAACTTATGTCCCCCATGGGAGGAGTGTGGGGGCTCTACCTTGGGTAGATCTCATGTGTTCATGTGACTCCTTTCTATGGGCTCCAAAACCAAGACATTTCTGTCCAACACCCTGACAAAACCCTGAGTCCCAGATAAATAGGGACAATGGATCACCCTGCTACAGCCACATAGGCCCGGGGTGACATCCTTTCCTTTCTCGTGCCTGATGCCTCAGGGTCTTCCAGCCTTTCATCTTGGAGAGTCCTTTGTGGTGGGGTGGTCCTGCTGGTTTTTCTTATCCCCTTTGTGATGTGGGGTCACCAGCTGCCCAGGACTAGGAATGGCATTCCTGCCTGCCACCATGCTGGGACATACGGATTGGATCGTGACGGGTCCCCTGCCTGCTCCCTGCACAATATTTCTCTCTGCACAGCCTGATCTCTTTCTCCATCCTTGCAATGCACTGTGGGTAGCCGAGGGAGGTAACAAGAAGAGTATTCACAACAGACGGGCACCTCCACTTCCCTCCGCCTTTACCTGGCCTTTGTCAGGGCTGTGAACACACTTTCCCTCAGACAATGAATACATTGAGTGGGGCTGCTTTCTTTCTGATGCCAGTTGAATATTTTTAAACCAGGCAAGCAGCGCCACAGCTAAGAATGCCTGGATTTGAAAATGAGTGTGTGGCAGATTTACACAGAAAACCCTTGCCTACGTTAGGAACAATATGTGACCACAGGCGCTCACGACCACAGAGCTTTATCTTCCTTGCAAAGGAAGTTTTGAGGTGGGGGCTGCTGATATGGATTCAGGGGTCAGCAACGTCAGGCTCTGAACTGGTGCCAGTGTCATCCTCAGGGCCCCTCGGGGTCAAGAAATGACAGTAGCCACTCCAAACATCAGACCTTGCACAGATGAGAAGGAAGGAGAGAGGTGGCCTAAAACAGTCCCCTCTTCCTTGTCTCTCCTTGACAAGGGAGGAAATGATTGCCAGAGCCCCCTCTCACAGCACACATCCCTTTCCATTTTCCTGGTCAGAACTGGGCTGGATACCACCCAAAGGGTCTCTGTCCTATGCATAAGCAGTATTGGGACTCTTTTAGGTAAGAGTGGCTTTGACTGACTGACCAAAAATGAAGCCCTGAATTTTGGTCCTGGCCTTGTTATTGTCTTGTGCAGATGTATGAATATCATGATGGATGCCTTATCTTGAGCCTTGATATGGCCCCTAGGGCCACTTAGAAAGGACAAAACGGAAGGTGAGTCAGGAGTAAAGTTTTCTGCATGATATTGCTTTTATTAATAGCTTCACAGCAAGAGACAACTTTGAAAGCAGGTAAACTAGAATGTTTTTAAGGTGGACTTGTATCTCAGAGGTTTCTGAATGTCTTCCAGAGGCCCATGTGGGATTGGCCAGCCACCATTCTTTCTTGATGCCAGGCATTTTTTTTGCAGACACCATAGAGACAGAGATGCAGATATTGACACAGATACAAGTGTAATTATAGAGTGTGGTATCTGAGGATCTCTGCAGAGCAGATGGAGATCCATCTGTTAGGGAAGGTGCCTGAGTCGTCCAGTGAGGGCCAAGGGCTGGGGCAAACCGAGGATCCTTAGCCCCAGGAGAACAGTGAGACTCAAAGGTTCTGGGCTGCTACTCATCTCCAAGTTCAGAAGTCCGGCCCCAGTTCAGGACTTCTGGCTTCTGAAAGGGACTTGGGACTTGAACTAGCTAAATCTATCTCACTGTTGAATTATAGCTGACAAATAATTTTAAAACAGAACAGAATTCCAAAGCTATGGCAGAACCACTGGCAGAGTGCCTTTTTGCCTTCATCTCTGTATTCTGGAGCTAAAGGCAGCCTTCATGCATATTCAGATGCTCTCCCCCTGTGAGGGGTGGGATCCCCTGAATTTTACTGGAGGACTCAGGACCAAAGAGGCTAAATCATTAGCCTCATGGTGTGTTCCCTTGGGTGCCCAAGCCTGGGGAACGGAAGATGAACAGCCAGGGGTTTGGTGACTGACAGTAGTCTGTCCTCTGGTATTTCCCAGGAAAGCTTAGAGGTAGGAGATCAGCATGGACATCACTGAGCAGCATCTGTTCAAGGCTTATTAAATGTGCTGCCTTTACAATATTCGATATAATTTCGGATATAACCCTGAGAGCTTTGAGATCAGACTTTTCCCCAGATATCTGTTCTGTTTTGTTCCCTTCCTAATCAAGTTGTGTCATATGAATTGATGTGTTGGTCAGAAGCAAGACCCAAGGTCAACCCAAGTAAGGGATGGGGAACTAGACAACATGGCTTGATGGTGAAGGGGAAAGATACAGAGCACAACGGTGGCCTTTTTTTTTTTTTTCTCAATCTCCCTCAGTGGATGAATAGGGTGTTTCTGTTTTGAAAAATCTTTCCAGAGACGGGAGTTGTGCAGATAAGATGCTTCCCGATTGGCCAGTTTCTGTGGAGACATATTGGTTCTCTGTCAATCAGCCTCCAGCTGACCCTTCTCTCGTACCCCACCTACATCTGGAGTTTTCCAAAAGATTCCCCTAAAGCCAGGGGCCCCAGTTCTCATCAGGAATGAGCCTGAACTCCAGATTCTTTCAGGCCCAAAGCAAGGAAAGATGGGGACTTTTGTTCCCAGTTCATCTGAGCATCCTCCTGGAAAGAAAAGGGAGTTAGCTAAGAACTTCACCCTGAGTAATTACAGTTGCCTAGGGTTGGACCCCACCAAAATGAATATGAACACTTGCGGAAGTTCCCTCTTGTTGGCCCCCATTCTCTAGTGGCTCTGAGCTTTGTGCACATTGTCTTATTTTAGCCTCACTACAACCCATCTTATAGATGAAGAAATGGAGGCACAGAGAGGAGTAACTTCCCTAGGTCACACAGCTCATTGGTATAAACCTAGAATCACATCAGTATAGTCAAGTCCATGCTCAAGGGGGTCAGTTTTTTTTTGTTGTGGTTTGTTTGTTTGTTTGTTTGTTTTTGGTAAAGGGCTGGATCATAAGCACTTTAGATGTTGCAGACCTCTCAGTATCTGTCTCCTCAACTCTGCTATTATGACCCAATTCGGTGATATGTAATTGATTAGATGTGACTGCTCTCATACAAAACTGTTTGTAAAAATAGTCAGCTGCCTAGATTTGGCTTGTGGGCCGTAGTTTGCCAAGTCCAGCCCTGCACCATTCATTCCATGGCCTCTTTGCTTCAGCCTCTGTAACGATACATGCTTTGTGCTTCCAGTGTACACCAGTGACCCCCTTCCTCAGTCCAGTGCACACACCAAAGTCCTTCACAGGAATGGACATCTGCACTCACAGCACTGGGGTGTGGGGAAGGCAGAGGAGGTCTAGAAATCAGGCCAGCCCCGAAGGGAAGGACCTATGATCTCTTCCTCTGACTTGGGAGAAGAGACAGAGAGACAATCTCACCATTGTTTTAAAAAATCATTGCCATTCTCTATGGCTACTTTTTAAAAAAACTGTTACTTTTAGTTATACATGACAGTAGAATGTATTTTGATATATCATACATACATGGAGTATAACTTCCCATTCTTGTGGTTGTATATGTTGTGGAGTTATACTGGTTATGTGTTCATATATGAACATAGAAAAGTTATGTTCAATTCATTCTACTATCTTTCCTATTCCCATCCCCTGTCCCTCCTCTTCATTCTCCTTTGTCTAATCCTAAGTACTTCTATACTTCCCTATTCCCTCATCCCCTTTATTGTGAGTTAGCATCCACACATCAGAGAGAACATTCAGCCTTTGTTTTTTTTGGAATTGGCTTATTTCACTTAGCACGATCATCTCCAGTTCCATCCATTTACCAGCAAATGCCATAATTTTATTTCTCTTTATGGCTGGGTAATGTTCCATTGTGTATATGTACCACATTTTCTTTATCCATTCATCTGTTGAAGGGCACCTAGGTTGGTTCCATAGTTTAACTATTGTGAGTTGTGCTGCTATCAACACGGACGTGGCTGTGTCACTATAGTATGCTGATTTTAAGTCCTTTTGGGTACATACTAAGAAGTGGGATAACTGGGTCAAATGGTGGTTCCATTCCAAGTTTTCTGAGGATTCCATACTGCTTTCCAGAGTGGTTCCACCAATTTGCAGTCCCACCAACAATGTTTGAGTGTGTCTTTTCCCCCACATCTTCGCCAACATTTATTGTTACTAGTATTCTTGATAATTGCCATTCTGAATGGAGTGAGATAAAATCTCAGTGTAGTGTTTAATTTGCATTTCTCTAATTGCTAGAGATGTTGAACATTTTTAAAAAATTTATTTGTTCTAATTAGGTATATATGACAGCAGAATACATTCTGATTCATTGTATACAAATGGAGCACAGCTTTTCGTTTCTCTGGTTGTACATGATGTAGAATCACACCCTATGTGCAGTCATACATGTACCTAGGGTAATGATGTCCATCTCATTCTATCATCTTTTCTGCCACCATCTCTCCCCTTTGCCCAATCAAAGTTTCTCCATTTTCCCAATGTCCCAAGGGGAATCATATTTCTTCTGTGGAGTGCCTATTAAGTCAAAAGAATCCCTCTTGACTAAAGTTTTTCTGGAAGGCATAATCATTCAGGATTATCTTTAAAAAGCTATTAAAAAGTACATAAAGTAGAAAAATGTTCTAGGTAGTGAATAGTACTGGTGAGTTTTTGCAAATTCAGTTGAAAGGTTAAAGGAAGTAGAGATGTACCATCAGTACGCATCTGTAAATTATAGGAATATAAAACTTAAGGTAAGGGGACCAACCATCCCAGACAAATACGTGTTGGTCTCTAAAGTTTCAGTAATAATCAAAACCAAGTAGAGTTCTTTGAGATACTTGACAAAGGCGAATTATGAAAAAGTTTTTGCTGAAGGAGTAAATGTAGAATAAGTTTTTCTCTTAGAATCCTTCACTATATCATTTAAATCAATCAATAAATTGCCAATATTAATTAAGTCACCAAGATGCACTTTTGGCTTTCAAAAGGCCAGTTTACCCCTAATCACCTCAACATATCCTGACTTCTGGAGCTTGGAGGATCTTAAAGATAACCCAGTCTGATCACCCATGTCACAAATGAAGTTACCCAGGTCCCAAAGAGCATGTCCTTGACTATGGGCCCACTGTGAGAAAGGCTTCTTCCCTGTTCCACCCAGAAGGAATCCTATAGGGGCCCAGGAGAATCCTGTAGCTGGTGAAGCCCTGGTTGCTCAACAGTGTCCATGCCCCAAGCCCTGGAACCTCTGAATAGTTATTGGCAAAAGGGACTTTGTGGTTGAGGTTAAGGTCCTTGAGATGTAGAGATTATCCTGGAATCTGGTGACCAATGGAATCAAATGAGTCCCTGTGAGTGGGCGAGAAGTCAGAAGAATAAACCGGTGCCATTTAGATGGAAGAGAGGTCCACTCGTGCTGACTCTGAAGACAGAAGAAAGGAAGCAAAGTTAGGAAGTGCAGATAGCTCCCAGTAGCTATGCATGGCCCTCAGGTGACAGCCAGCAAGGAAACAGGGATCTCAGCCCTACAGCTGCAAGGGCCTTTATTCTGCCATTCAATGCAATGAACAAGAGAATGGGGGCTTCCCTAGAGATGCCAGGAAGGAGCCCGACCCTGCCCACACCTTGATTTTTAGCATTGTGAGACCCATGTTAGGCTTCTGGGTGGCAGAACTGTAAGATAATTGACCTGTGTTGTTTCAGCCTGGTTGTTTGTTACAGCAGCAATTGAAAACCAGTACAATATGGTAGTGACAGACTTCTCTTTTTTTCAGAATATTCTGTTGTATTGAACTGATGTCATAGAAAAAAATTCTAGAACAGTCAGTCATAAAGAAGGACCAATGGTTCAAATGCTCTTGGGTGTATTATTAAAAAAGTGCTATCTGAAAATTTCAGGGAACCCAGTGTAGGTAGAGCGAATTCCCTGCAATCAACATTAAAGTTGCTGCAGTGGCTACTCTTTCCCTCCTGCTCGGGGCACCGAGGGCCTTTGGAAACACTGGTGGACTGGTAAATGAGTATATAGTGGGCAGGAGCTGGGACAGGTAAGATGATTCCCATCTAGAGGAGACACTTGTCAGAAAATTCACTTTTTTTACTCATCCGATGATGATTTCGTTTGAAAGAGTCATTTGTGGATTCATTCATTCAACGAAAAGTCACTGAGCGCTAGGCCATAAGTTCTGGGTATAAAACAGAAAACAAAACAGACCTGGTTGTTGCACTCTGGTATGGAAGACAGGCAACAGGCAAGTGAACAAGGTCATTACTGATAACATCACAGAGAAAATTGAAACCTTCTTCTGTGATGGTGCAGGGGTCTAGAAATTCTCTTGGTAGTGGTGAACCATTTAAGTTGAGAGCAGGCGAAGAAAAAAATCAAGCCTTGTAGTGGTTGGAGGAATCATGTTCTAGGCAGGAGGAACAGCTGGTGCAAAGTACCCGTGGTGGAGGGAGATTGGCCTGTTCAAGGACAGGAAGTGGAGTGAAGGCAAACAAAGGGGAGTAGTGTGGAGTCAGGCTGGAGAGCTGCTTGGGGGTTAGATCAAGAAGGGGCTTGTCAGCCAGGTGGAAGAGTTTTTTGATTCTGTTTAAAATACAGGGGAATCCACTGGAATTAAGTAATATGATTGGATATGTGTACCCTACTCTCCATCCCTGGTACTGGGGGTTTGAATCCCAGGACATTCTACCACTGATTTAATTTTATTTTGAGACAGGGTGTTGTTAAGTTTCTGAGGCTGGCCTTACCTTGCCATCCTCCTGCCTCAACCTCCTAAATAGCTGGGATTACATGTGCCACCATGCTGGGCTCTGGGTACATGTTTTTAAGAAGGCCTTTGAGCTGCTACCTGGAGACTGGGTTTAGGGGAAGAAGGAAGAACGTGGTGGAGGAGTATAGTTTGGAAACCTCCAGTTAGTCAGAGATGGTGGTGGTTCGGACCAGGATGGTGGCAGAAGGGGTAGTGAAAAGTGGATAGGTTTTGGAAGAACACCACAAGACTCTCTTTTGGATTGACTGCTGAGGAAGAGGAAAGAGAGAGGACTCAGCATGCCTTTTATGAGTTGAGATGGGGCCTGCCTTGTGGGAGACAGACAATATTGGCAGAAAATATTGTTTGCTCTGTTGGGAAATGCAAACAGCCTTTTCCCACATGCATCGAAATTCAGTTCACTAATAACATGGGGTGCAAACAGGGCTCAGAAAAAGCTAATGTCCACAGGATATCTAGTGCTCTGTGTATTTAACTCATTTGCTCTTCAACACAATTAGGAAAGCACTATTTTAAACTGTCATGCATGAGAAAGTTAAGAGACAGAGAGGTTGAGGAACTTGTCTGAGATCACTGCTGGGATCAGCTGACATCCCCACTGCTGAGAGGAAAAGCTGGGATTTGGCCCCAGGCAATCTGAGTGCCAAGTCTGGGCTCACAGATGCCAGACCCTCCTCCAGAGAGCAGCTGGTGTGGTGACCACGCCTGCACCCAGCTACGCAGCTTGAAGCAAATAGTTGCAAGCACAGCTTGTATTGCTTATGAATGTACTCATTTCTAACTTTTACCCATATTGGAGATTTCCCTGTTCTCAATAGGAAGCAATTTTAGCCCTCAGAGGACATTGTGTTTGTCACATTGAGGGAAGGGAGCTACTGGCATCTGGAAGCCAGGTGTGCTCCTAAAGAACTCCAACGCATAGGTCAATCCCAAGAACAAGGAATTTTCCAGTGCAAGTGCCAAGGCTGAGGACCCCTGTGTGGGTGAATGCAACCCAAAGGCATGCACTCGTGTTTTTGGATAGTGACAAACAGGACGTGCAACTGATTGTCCAATTTATAGATATTGAAAAAGTGTTAGGGGCCGAGGGGGAGTTTCCAATTGCTTCTTTTTCTTTTTCATTTTGGATATCAGGGGTGCTCCACCACTGAGCCACATTCCCAGCCTTATTTTGTATTTTATTTAGAGATAGGGTCTCACTGAGTTGCTTAGCACCTCATTGTTGCTGAGGCTGGCTTTGAACTCGCTATCCTCCTGCCTCAGCCTCCTGAGCTGCTGGTATTATAGATGTGCCACTATGCTCAGCCTTCCAATTACATCTTGTGTGAGGAAAGGGACACAACACAAAACAGGTCAATCATCTGCTAGATGTCATAGAATGGACTGCAGAAAATAGGGGCTCAGAGGAGAAAGGGAACTTTCACAAAAGATCCATCAGCCTTCAAGGAGTAGGCATGTGGAGTGGGAACCAGAACAGGAGCAACATTTGGGTAGGGAAAGGCAGAGTAAGGTAGGGCCGTGTGGATAGGGAAGAACCAAGCATGAGGGCACCAGGTAAGACCTGGCAGGTGCAGGGCCAATGGGGAGTGGTGCCGAGAGGTGCAAAGAGGGAGCATAGTGAGAATTCTGGGTTGTCTGAATTGGTTCCTCCTGATAGAGGGTGAGCAGGGAAAAGCCTGGTGGTAGAGGGTTTGGAAACCAAGTGTGATAAGGAAGAGGGAACTAGCAACGTTCCCTAAGTGATGTGTTTTGAGAACATCCCTCAGTTGTGGTAGAAAACACCAGCAGCATGAGTTGACCCCAAGGCATGGAGACCAGAAGGCTGCCTGCAACTCAATGTGCAGTGATAAGATGATAGGATTAGGTGGTGGCAACAGAAATGGAGAACGCTAAACTCAGAGTCAATTCTCACCAGGCACTGTGGTGCACGTCTGTAATCCCAGCAGATTGGGAGACAGAGGCAGGAGGATCATGAGTTCAAAGCCAGCCTCAGCAAAAGTAAGGTGCTAAGCAACTCAGTGAGACTCTATCTCTCTATAAAATATAAAATAGGGCTGGGGATGTGGCTCAGTGGTCAAATGCCCCTGAGTTCAATCCTCATACCCGTCTCCAGAAAGAGTCAATTCTCCAAGGCACCCTACAAATGACCCCATTCTGGAGATGAGGAAGCAAAGACCTAAGAAGTCAGTGAGTCATCTAGAGTTTCCCAGCTAATAAGGGACGGGTCTGGGCTGCATCTTGATGGGTCTCCTTCTGTAGACAGTCAGGAAAGAGCTCGGTGGAGTCTGGTTTGAAAAAAAAAAAATCTGGGGAAACGACTGTGCAGAGAGTAAGACCACAACTTGGGGACATATTTAGAGCTAAAAGGCATCCGCGAAACAAATTCAACATGGCAGAAGTGTTTGAGTGCCAATGGTGGAATCATGATATATGGTCTTCTTTTCTCTTTTTCTGTTTGCCAAACTGTGTTTGATGACTTTTACCATAAAGGGGAAGAAAGAAGCCACTGTATCTGATGTTGGAGTGAAGGGAGTGAGACACAGCCCAAGAAGAAGTCAGTGGGTTTGTTTGAGGGAACGAATCAGGGAGGAGGGGAGACTTCAAGGGTGCAGTTTCTTTAGAAAATAGGGGGTCAAATAAGGAGAAGAGGCAGAGCCTCAAGTGCCCCAGGCTTGTAGTGACACGAGGCAGAGAATCAGGATAGAAGAAGGGAAGGTCAGGAGAGTTTTTTTTTTTTTTTAACACACCGAATTGTACACTCCTTTCTCGGCCCAGTGCCCTTCGTCTCCTTGGAGGAACAGTGTCCTAGTGATCTTGGTAGGAAATTACCTGAGACTCCACCCACTTTCTTGGCTTCTGTTGTGCGGGGCTACCGGGAGCCAGGAGAAGATGAAGGCATCCGTGATGCTCTTCCTCCTTGGCTACCTCATGGTTCCAAGTGGTGCTCGCGTCTTGGGGCGTTGCACTGTGGCTGAGATGCTCTTCAGAGGAGGCCTGGATTATTTTGAAGGTTACAAACTTGAAAACTGTGAGTAGGATCCCCGATCCCCCTCTGTCCTCCTTTCCCTCCATTCCCTGCCCAGGTATTCCCAGCTCCTCAGACCACACATTCTATTCCATCTTAGGGGTTTGCCTGGCTTATTATGAGAGCAAGTTCAACCCCTCGGCTGTGTATGAGAATGAGATTACAGGCCACACTGGCTTTGGCCTCTTTCAGATCCGTGAGGACCTGTGGTGTGACCATGGCAAGAATCTCTGTGGTGTGTCCTGTTCTGGTAGGTCACTTCTTTTCAGTCCATGCTGGCGCTCTGGGGGCTGCGGGGTCACACTTGGAGGTTGGCCTTCTTGATGACCAGAGTTCACATGCTGGGAGGAGGCAGCAGGAGGGTTCTGGGTTAGGCCATATCCACCACGGGGAGGCTGGGCATTGCCTTGCCAGGGTGGATGGTGAGAAAGGACCAGGTGAGTCAGGCAGCTAGCTGGGATGGAAAGATGGAGACCCACATCCTATGGGAAGAGAAACTGCTGCATAGAGGAGTGCGGAGGTATTGGAGCCCACCCAAGACTGAAGGGAGGGAGCAGAGGGTTCCCTGTGGGCCTGATGTCACCCACACTTGACCATTATTCTGTTCTTAGGGGAGACGGATGCTGCCTAGAGCATAGGTTTAGTGGTCACTGTGCATCCAGGTAAGGACGTACATTGGAGACCTCCACACCAGGCCACGAAGCCAGATGACTGCACTATCAGGATAAAGTCCTGGAAGTGAGGACATTCTAGACAGAGAGGGAAGCAGTTTTCCCTGGGAATTTGTAACCACAGCCAATTAGGATTCACCTAGAGGGACAAGAGCCTGTGCCAAGCACTCCAGACAGTTCAAGAGGAGCCCTGTGCCTGGAGGCAGGGTGGGGACAGAAGGAGCGCACGTTTTGAGGCCACTCAGAAGGTTGGCTCTGCCTCTTACAGTTGTGTGATTTGAGCCTCAGTTATCTGTGAAATGGAGATGATGGTAATAATACCCACCTCATGAAGCGTTTAGGCGTTTCAGTGTATGTCAAGCGCTGAGCACCATTTCTGGCACATCTATGGCATGGGGCTTGGGAACACACCTTCCCTTTTTTTCAAGGATGGGACGAGGTAGTTGAGATTAGGGAGTGTGTCTGCCTGCCTGTCTGTCTGTCTGTCTACATGCCACAGGCAAGCGCTGACAAAGTGGCGTTTATTCAGAAGAGGAGAGCTGGCACATGGGCTAGTGGGCCAGGGAGACTTTTAAGGACTGCAGTTTGGGATGAGCAGATCTGGGTTGGGAGATGATCTGAACAAGGGGCAGGATCCCTAAGCTGTGGGTCTCCTGGGTGGAGCACACTCCTGAAGGCCACCGTCAGTCTCCCACCTCAGCCTGTCCTGAACGTACGGTTGTAGAAAACAATGGGATAAGATTATGGAGTGGAGAGGGGGGCTGGGCACCACTGGACTAAGCCAGGGGCTTGGGGTTCTGGTTTGTAGGCAACTTGGAGGCAAGTGATGAAGTGATGTTTAAGGAAAAAACTATGAGCCTGGTTCAGGGAAAGGGGAGACTAGAAGGATGGGCAAGAAGACAGGTATTGCAAAAGTCCCAAGTGGGAGGTCTTGACTTCCACCTCAAGGAGGGACTGGTGCATAGACAGGTTGGTTCCTGAGAGGCATTGCTGGCCCCTCCCACATGCTGTTTCCTGTGCCTGGAACAATTTTCCTCTGGTGATTCCCTCAATCCCTTTTCCTTACCTGCCCCTTTAGATGTCCCATAACCCTTCCCTGGCCCTTCAAGTCTGAATCACGTGCCCCTGTTAATTGCCCACCCGTCAAGCTGCCTCACCCTTCCAGCTCCATGGATTACAGCTGCCTCTGACTCTCCTCTCCTCCAGCCTGCAGGTTCCATGAGGGGGTGGATGGCATTATCATGCCGGCCACTGTCACTCCATCAATTCTCATGGGACAGCTGACATATATGTATATTTTTAAGGGAAAAAACCTAATGGATTCTCTTTAAAAAATGACAACATTCTTCTGGTATTTCCTGAAAAACAGAATCTAGAAGTAGACTGACTCTTAGAATTACATGAAGCCTTTCTAGTGAGTCCTCTCTGCCTTCCCCACGTCATTCCGACTTAGCCGTCACATGGTGGTGTGATGTCATTCCAGTATATTCTCTCCTGCAGAGTTACTGAATCCGGATTTAAAGAAGACGATTGAGTGTGTCAAGAAAATCGTAAAAGGAAAACAAGGAATGGGGGCGTGGTAAGTGGCAGATCTTTACATGCCCCTATTAATGACTCTCATGCGTTACCTTTCATCTTGAGCTCAACCAAGTCTTGGCTATTGCTCATCCCACCTCAAAGGCCGCAGAAGGAAGGAAAATAATTTTCTGACAAATTGCCTCAAGATTTTCCCCAAATCTCGTTCAGGATTATATAGGATGCCAGGATGAACATACTTAAGATAACTCTCTCTTTTTTTTCCATATTTTTTTATTTGTTTTAATTAGTTACACATGTCAGTACAATGATCTTGACATATCAATACATTTGAATCAGATGGGGTATAATTTCTCATTTTTCTTTAAAATAATTCTCTGTGTATATATATCCCTGATTATTTTTTTCTTATAAATTCTTACAAGATTTTTGAATACTTTTGAGGTGCTTTTTTAAAATTTTTAAGATTTTTTTGTTCTTTTTAGTTACACATGACGTAAGAATGTATTTTGACATATCATACATACATGGAATATAACTTCCCCTTCTTGTGGTTGTACATGATGTAGAGTTTCACTGGTCATGTATTCATATATGAACATAGAAAGTAATGTTTGATTCATTCTACTGTCTTTCTCAATCCCATTTCCCTTCTCTTCTCTCCAATTCCCCCTGTCCAATCTGGTGAACCTCCACTTCTCCCTACTCCCAGCCTATTGTGAGTCAGCATCCACATATAAGAGAGGACATTTGGCATTGGCTTATCTCACTTAACATGATAGTCTCCAGTTACATCCATTTGCTGGCAAATGTCATAATTTCATTCTTCTTTATGGCTAAATAATATTCCATTGTGTGTATGTACCACATTTTCTTTATCCATTCATCTGTTGAAGGGCTCCTAGGTTGGTTCCATAGCTTAGCTATTGTAAATTGAGCTGCTATAAACATTGATGGGGCCAGGTCACTGTAGTATGCTGATTTTAAGTGCTTTGACTATATGAGGAGGGGTGGGATAACTGGGTCAAATGTGGTTCCATTCCAAGCTTACTTTTTTTGAGGTTCCTGATGTGTATTGTAAAATGCCTCTCTAGCAAGCTTGTACCAATTTGCATATCTGTAAAGAGTTTAGCAAGTGCCTCTTTACTGATCACAAAACCTTTGCCATTTGAAAGATGAATAATAATCATTCTTTTTTTTTGGCTATATATTATTGATACCCCATTAGGTATTTCCTCCTGTGTTTTTTTTACAGTGATATTCTTTTGTGATTTTTTACCCTGTCCCTGTCCTTTGCCCTTTTTTTTTTTAAAGCTCAAGTCATCAATATTGATTTGAAAGAGCTCTTTACAGTTCAGCATATTAACTAACTGTTGTATATTTGTTGCCAAAAATAACTGCATCTCTTAATTTCCCCTTTTGCCAGGTATTTACACAGGAGAGTCTTCTAAAATGTTCATGGTTGGGCCTGTGTCTGAATTCTCTTACTCAACATTATATTTGTTCATATTGTCACAGGTATTTCTTGGTCATAACGATATTCTCCTTTTTTTCCCTAAGAATTTTACTGCTTTCCCTTTCATACTTGACTCTACAACACCTTTTTTTTCTTTTTCTTGACTTATTGCTTTTGCTGGGATCTCCAGAAAATGCTAAAATAGATGTGAGGATAGTGACATCTTGTCTTGTTCCCAATCTTACAGGGAAGAAATTCATATTTTGTCATTTATTACATGTGATGCTTTAAGTTTTCTGAGCTATTCTTAGTTAAATTGAGAATGTTCCTTTCCATTTCTATGTAGTTACATGATTTTTTTGCTACAAATACATGTCTAATTTGGGTTACTCCACTTTTAGTTTCTTGGCAATTCTGTTAACTTATCCATCTTCTTTTTAAAATTCAAACTGCTGTCTTTCTTTCTAAAAGTATCTCTTTAGTTTTTTCCAGAGGTCATGTCTGGATATATCTTATGGAGGAGTTCAGTTTTATGAAATTTACTTGTGGATCCTGCGGTATGTTGTTTTCGGAAGAAAGTTCCTCCAAATTTCTTCTTATTTGCTCTTTTCTGTGTCTTGTAAATTAGGGACATCTCTGTGTGAACCATTGTTTTCAGGTTTGTTATTTGTATTTTGACTTTGTTTATAGTATTTTCACTTACACGAGTTTTATAATTTCACAAACTTAAATCCCTCAATCTTTTCTTTTGCAGCTTCTGGGTTTATATGACATTTCCTTCTTAGAAAAGTTTTTCATACTCTTAAGATTATAGAGAAATTGAGCCATATTTCCCTCTATGTTAGAACAATGCTAGACAAAACAAGCCCTATATTGAATTGTTTTTAAATAAATTAAAAATATAATTTTAACAATTTTTTGTTTTTATGCTTAAAATCTGGGCCCCCTTGAAATTTATTTGGGTATAAAAAAGGCCGGGATCCAGCTTTATATTTTTTTAAATGATCAGTCATTGGTCTCAACACCATTTATTCGTTAATCCATTTATACCCACTAACTGAATAGATTGCCTATTAAAGTGGATGTCCCCTCATTAAAGTTAACTGTTCCCTGAATGCTTGAAACACCTTTCATACATGGTCTTGACTTTCCAATTAATTGGTAAATGTGGCTGACCTTCTGGGGTAAGCGCTAACAAGCTAAAGTCATCTTTGTTGTATGTCCGGTCCTTACTTGCTCGGGCTCCAGGTGAAGTGACCTCTCATCAAGCTAATAGGCAGCCATGGTTTTCCCAAAGCTCAGATGGGGGCCACTCTTCAAGGTCAGGGCAGACAGGGGGCAAGTGGATCAAGAGCTGGGTGTCCCAGGAGTCCCTTCGGCATTGTCTAGCCCTTGGTGTTCCTGAAAATGAGTGTGTGTGTGTGTGTGTTTTCTGCTCTTCTCTATAGCTACAGTGGGGAGAGGGGGATGTGTTCCCTTCTTCCAGGATGGGACCCTCTACCCTGGAAGACCCCTGGAGGCCTGTCTGGCTGAGTTAGCTGCAGCTAAGCTGGTACCTCCCTAGCCTGTAGCTGGGTGCTAGCACTGGGTGGAGAATGAGGCAATAACTCTTGGGGGCACTAGGAAAAAAAAAAGATTGGAGAAACTCAGCTCCTTTGTCCTAGGAGGATTGGGGATTTGAAAGGTATTTAAGGAGTGAAGTAGGTGCACGGAAAGGTGAAAGGGGGCCTGGCCCAAGGACAAGTGTTCTGGACACACCATGTGACCAGTCAGAACTTCTCTAAAGCTCATTTCAGAGAAGCTAATCCTTACCTTGAAGGATTGAGGAGAACTTTGTGGTTCACGGTTCAAGCCCCTCTAAACCATCAGGGGCTTAAGTTGCAAGGTGAGAGTGGTATGGACCTGGGACAGGGGAAGCACCAGCCTTCATGTCAGGGTATGGTGTCTCAGGGGCCAGGCAAGCAGTATGAATGGACTGGGCTGGGGTGGGAATCCTGGGATCCTGAGCGCTCACTTTAAGGAGTCCTCCCTCCTGATCATTCTCCCTGACCTTCCTTTCTGTAGGCTCAACTGGATCCGGAACTGCCAGTTTTCTGACACTCTGTCGCGGTGGCTGGATGGGTGCAGGCTGTAGCTCAGAGGTTCTGCAACACTCAGAAGCTGCATCTTGTGACAGAAGAGGCTTCTCTCTTTGCCGCTTCACTTAATCCTGATATTATCTCACCACTTGACAGCTCTGGATGGACAGGGGGAAAGTTTGCTTTATTCAGGGATGTGGGATACAGAATAAACCAAGTTTGTTACTCATCTTGGGCCCAAGGTCTCCAGTTGTGTATCATGATGCTTAGTGTGATCACCATGATTTGCCCTTTTCGTGATTTATTATTTAACCTCGGATGGAGGACTTGGAGGAAGGAAACTCTCTGGGAGACCAGATGTGTCCACAAATGCCAATATTAAATAGAGAAAAGAAGAATAGACACAGTGGGAAAATAAGGAATCAGAGAAGAGAGGAAGAGAGGCTGGGGCAGGCAGGGCCTCCCATCCCATCCCTGGGACACACAGGTACAGGGAGGAGACCACGAAATCCTCTTTGTTCTTCTACGGAGAAAATCAAGAGACAGTTGCTTTCTTCCTCTAAAATTAAATTTCCAATAATTGTAAATAACACTCGTATTGGATGATTTTTTAACTTATAGAAACATTAAAAAAGAGAAAAGTTCTCCTATGATTTCGATACCTCAAATAATCACTCTCATAATTTGTTTTCATTGGTTTCTGATCTTTTTTTCTGTATAAGGTTTTTATACTTTCTGAACAATGAGAGGTTTGTTTTTTCACTTTTTTTTTTTTTTTTTGGTACCAGGGATTGAACCCACAGGCGCACTTACCCATTGAGCCACATCTCCACCCCTTTTTATTATTTTTATTTTGAGTAAGTTCTCGCTAAGTTGCTTAGGACCTCGCTAAGTTGCTTAGGACCTCGCTAAGTTGCTGAGACCAGCCTTGAATTTGCAATCCTCCTGCCTCAGCTTTCAGAGCTGTTGGGATTACAGGCCTGCGCCACCACCCTGGCTTCTGTTCCTCCCTTTTTAGAAGGAAAACAAATATGATAACAAGCCTTCCTCCTCTGTGTCTTTTAATTTTAAGCAGAAAGAGGTCTATTTCAGAAGCCCAGGATGGAGCAGCATGTACCAGCTTGGGCTTTCTGGATATACCTACTAAGACCTGGTAGTAACTGCAGCAGCAGCCACAGAGACAACTGCTTATCAGAACCAGGTCACCCATGGGACCCAAGCCATGATGGGCTATGGAAAACATAATCCTTAATCGTTCAGTCCTTGGACAGGAAGGAAAGTACTGGAATGGTGTTGAGAGGGTCTGTCTGCATCATCTGCCTCCTCATGTTGTCACAGAGTCTTTAAAATGAAAATGTATTGACAGTTACTATTCCGTTCTATGAATATACCATATTTCATTTGACTTTCTCCCTGCGTTAGATTTTTAGGTGTTGCCTTTTAAAAAATCATTACAAAGAGCACCATGGTGTCTGTCTGGTGCTGCCATTTTATTATTCTTATTTTTTCTTTTCTTACGTTTTAAAAATCATACCAACAATGAAGAGAACTTGGAGAGCTAACTCGAAAGTCATAAATAAGGGAATTGAAAATACCATCACCCCCTACTGGAAACAGGAGTTTTTGCCTCATTTTTTGGTAGTCAAAAAAAAAAAAAACAAACCCAACTTAGAGATGGGTACAGTTAAACTGTATGTGCGTGCACACGCATGCAATTTTTCCCCTTATAAAAATGGACTACTGCTAACTAGTTTTATATCTTGCTTTTTTTTTTTCTTTTTGCTTAATAATATATTATGGTCTAATCTTTCCATGATGACACCAGGAATCCCAGCACCATTAATGACCACCCACTATCCCATTATACGGACAAATTATAATGTAAGTAACCATTTATTGTTCCTCTTTTCAAGCTGGAGATAAACTAAGTTAGGGAATCTTACAGGTAGGCAGGGCCTAAAGCAAGTCTGCGCTTCTCTCTGGTTGCATTTTGGTCACTTTGAGAAAGGAGAAGAAATGGTTCCAAGTTACAATTTCAGGGGCAGAACTTTTATTCAAGTTCAGGATTGCTCCATCAGCTTGATCCAGTGCTGTTAGGTGGCTTTCTGTCCTCTCTAGAGGACAGGGTATGACATATTTCCCCCCCACATGACATAAGTCATGCATTAAAATTCCTGCTGAAGGCAGCGCTTACTATGGGGGTCAGTGAGAAGCCTTTGAGATCTCGAGAGTGATTTTTTTTTTTTTTACATTTTTGTTGAGTTCAGAATCTGCAGTGTTTCTGAGGGAGGTCTCAGGAGTGATAAGGTGCCTGATCTCAACCCAACTTTAACCCAGATGTGAATGACAACCTGTGACTGATTAAAACGCTATCTTCTCAAGAGCCAAATCCAACATGCTGCCGCCTCCTTCCAGCCCATTACTTCTGCTGCTGCTCATTGTCCCCTAATGGCCACTTGTGTCAACATGGGCGTGAGGCTCGAGGAGAAAACAAATGTTAATGTATTGATTGGAACCACCTCACTGAGTTTTCCCAAGGGCAGCTCCTGGCAGGGGGCTGTCCTCTCAAGCCCACTGGTGCTGGCCATGGTGGTGAGGACTCAGAATCATATCTCCTCATGTGGTTTATAGCATGGCTAAAGCTAGATTAGGAAGTCCCAATAACAATGACTCCTGCTAATTTTATTTGTATTACCAGAAGCTACCGTATTTTAATTTTACAAATATCACCCAGAAACCTTTACATACAATATTTCCAAATTTTGCAACAACCTCACAAGATCGATATGAATTATAACTATATATAGATGGGCAAATGGAGCTACATAACTTGGCTTCACTCCATGCTGCTAAGTGATGGAGATGGGATGGGTGTCTCCTCAGAACCTGTAACCTTATTTATAGTCCCCTTCAAACGCAAGGAGGTGTGTTGATGTTAACTCTCATTCCATCCATTAGCTAGAAAATTGAGTTTCCAGTTGTTTTTTTTTTAATTAAGATGTCACACTATAGAGATATTGGGCAACTAGCACAGGGCAATGGGTCATTGTCATGGTGCTCAGTCCCAAGACTGGGAAATGGAGGGAACTTTCTCAACAGTACAAAGTCAGTCAATAGGGAGGGCAGTGTGGTGATCTATAGCATCTCCAAATTTATGTCAGAATAAAAATCAGCTCATTAAAAAGCTCATTCCTGGGTCATGCCTGGACCAGCCAAATTGTGTTTGCAGGAGTGGGGCTCAGGAGCATGCATTTTCACCAAGTATCTCCAGACAAATCTGTCTCTGGGAGTCTGAGCACGGGGTTGAGGAGAGTCAAAAGCCACAGGGCTCATTCCTGGCTCTGCCACTTATTGTTGAACCACTTTACTCTCTGAGCTCAGTTTTCCTAGCTGTGAATGACCCAGGCGGGTGGTGGTATTGAGAGACTGGCAGTCAGGTGATGGGGGTCTTCCAACACCTGAGCCCTTTCCTACTTCTCAGACCTGTGTTAAATTTGTTTGGAAATCCATTGCTACAGATCTGCCATCAGGAGGGGAGGGCCTGTGTGTGTGTGTGTGTGTGTGTGGTGTGAATGCACACCCATTACTATCTTGTACTATTATCCTGAGAGTATCCTGGCCAGGTCTGTTACTGGAGTATGGAGACTATAACTGTCTCACCCTCAGAACACGGTTTCAGAATCCCCCTTAAATAGAGGGTGTTTTTTTCTTTTAATCTCAAATCCTACATACTTCAGGGGCTGGAGATGAACCACATAACCTCCTTCTCATTGCTGCTTTCTCCTTGCTCCAGAAAGTTCTCTGGCTTCTTTGAAGCAAGTGTTCCCCCTCCATTCTCTGTCCCTGCCCCTCATTTGTGGAAGATTTTGGCTCCTGACTCATGGTTTTTCCAGCCCTATTGGGGTCATCATTTTTGGTGCTACCAGCACCTTGGCATCTCAGTCCCTCAGGGCCATCACCTGCAAAGATTTTTATCTTCTACCTCATTTCAACCCCCACTCCCAATGCCATACCTTGGCCTTGTTGTTATTAATAACTCCACCATCTTCAAAAATCTCAGGTGTAGGTGCCCCCTCTTTGCGCATCCTTCCATTCCGTGAACAGTTGGCTAACTCCACTTCTTTGACTCTGCTGTGGTCTCTAAAATGTGACGCTAGCAACCTCACTGTCCTTCACGTCCCTCACCACCTCACTTTTCTTCTGGCTCAAATTCCAAACTGCTATGATAATGTCATGTGTGCACCCCACCCTGGTCCCTTCTCCTCTCTCTGACCTATTCACCTGACCACTCAATCCCAGTTAAGCCCAATTCTCTACCTACTCTGATTTGTACCCCAGTAGCTGTACATATCTGGAGAAGAAGAAGAAGAAGAAGAAGAAGAAGAAGAAGAAGAAGAAGAAGAAGAAGAAGAAGAAGAAGAAGAAGAAGAAGGAAACAAAAACAAAAACAAAAAACCAAAAAACAAAACAACAACCCCACAAAACCATGTGGAATGGTGTCACTTTAAATTTTAACAACCATCATCAAATGGACCTTTACATTTCCAATCTCTTAGATAAGCATTTCACACTTTTTCTCCTCTCTCTTTAAATCTCTAACACCTCCTCCCTCATCCACCCTCTTCACTGATGAGATTGCTTCCTATGTCACTGAGGAAACAGAAGTCATCAGATAAGACCATCTGCAGGCTCCTGTAAACACCTCTGCTCACCCACATACTCTGCCTACCTACCCCATCATCTTTATGGATGAACTGGGTTTAAATTTCTTTCTTATTTTTTTTTTTTAGCTGTAGGTGGACATAATACCTTTATTTTATTTATTTTTATGCGATCCTGAGGATCGCACCCAGTGCCTCACACATGCTAGGCAAGTGCTCTGCCACTGAGTCTCAACCCCAGCCCTATGGATGAACTGTTGATGCCCCGAATAAAAGGGCTCTCCTTTCACACCCTGGCCCCATCCCCCTTGCCTATTCTCAGACTTGTCAAGAGACAAGTCACATGGGGTCACTTTCCCCTCCTGCTTGATTGATAACATTATCTAAAACATATTGCAATATCTCTCAACTTAAAAGCCTCTCTCTTGGCCTCAGATTTCTTGCCATGTCCTCAAAGGACTCCTCAAAAGAATTGTCCAACTTTCCTCTTGTCCCTTCCTGACCCTTCCATTCTCTCTCAGATCCACTTCACTGCAAGCATGTTTATTGGGGCCATAGGTGACCTACCTGCCCCCAAATCCTAAGGCCAACTCTCAGCCCACATCTTACTCTCAGCGGCATTTGACATGGGCGATCACTCTCTCTCTTCTTTTTTTTTTTTGTTTGCCATTTACTTTTTATTTTTATTTTGGTTAAAAAAAATGTACTAATCACACTCAGCAGCAACTCAGAGACAACGTAATCACATACAAAATAACTTACTGTGAACCATATGACATCTTTACCCCCTGCATACATAATAGTCTTCCTCACTTTGGGAAACCTAATCATTAATCAGCATGAATCTTTCCAAATTACCTGTTTATACCAGTGGCTATTGAGCTACAGAGTGCACATCCCATTAAGGTGACCCTAAGTCCTCACAGTCAAAGAAGCAAAACCAGTGTGATATGGCACAAGAGGGAACTGATGAATGCTTGTCCAGACATACTGGGAACATCAGCATTAGGATGCTACATATTAGAGAGGCTCTCTCTTCTTACAACACTCAATTCACCGACTTTGGGGACAGTATACATTCCTGGCATTTGTCCTATCTCACTGCTCCTTCACCTTCTCTGTTGGTGTCCCTTCCTGTTCCTGGTCACTGTTAGGTTTCAGTCCTCAGAACCCTTTTCTGTTTGAATCTACACCTGACACTAAATAATTGAGTATGTTTTTCTCTTCCCCAAAGTTTCCCCAGGCACTAAATTCATCAGCAAAAATACTCCTTCCGGACACCTGTACATATGGGACAAGAGCAGCAGAAAATAAAATTCAACGGGATTCAGCGATCTCAGGTACGATCTTCCTTGTCCTCACATTGCTGATTCCCAGGGGATGTCCCCTGTCTCTGGGCTTCACAGCAGCACAGTGGTGAAGCATATCAGAAACAGAGTCTGGTCATGGAGGTGTCTGACAGTGAGCTGGTTATGTAAGTATGTAAGCATGCTCCAACTCTATGACCAGCCATCCATAACCATTGAAATCCCCTCTCCCAGGCTCCAACAAAACCAGGTGCAAATTGTCAGTCAAATTATTTTATTCAATAATGCCTGCACGCTGGTTCATCTCATGCCAAAGCAACTTACCCAAGGGTAGAGAGCATCACTTTTATTTAGTTAATATGTCCTGTGGGTTCCTGGGGCACCATGCTGGTAGAAAGCTCCTATCAGGGTTTTCTAGAGGCTTCATGGAATTTGTTGCTAGCCACATTGGCCAAAGAGCTAATGGAGAAAAGTCAGTTGGCTCTAGGGTTTACTGCAGCAGCTCTCTCTTTCTTGTCCCGAGAGAGAGAGAGAGAGAGCTGCTGCCATTTCCAGGATGTCTAGTACTTGTGGGAAACTGCTGCCAACTTCCCAACCATTCAACATGCTCAAGTGAGGTGACCGGCAGGGTAGACAGATTCTGCTGCAGAGTCAGCGGCTCAGAAGGCTGAGATAGGAGGATTGTGAGTTCAAAACCAGCCTCAGCATCTTCGGTAGGCCCTAAGCAACTCAGCAAGGCCCTATCTCTAAATAAAATATATAAAAGGGCTGGGGATGTGGCTCAGTGGTTAAGCACACCTGGGTTCAATCCCTGGTACCAAAAATAAAAAAACAAAAAACAAAAAATGGGGACTTGGGAGGTGTGGACATGCGCCAGCTTCTGCTGGGTGAAGCATGGCAATTGCCACCCTCTGTCTTCTAAATTGCTGTGAGTGTGAAACCTACACTGTAACTGAAACCAGGTTGGTACAGATTCCTCCAGGCCCCAGCTCCTACACCAAGGAAGAACACAGAAGCAGGTAAGCAGAGCTGAGTACCAGGGACAGTGTCCTGGCCATTTGTGCTTTGAAATGAATGAACACTGCAGCTTTCAGTCCCTCAATACCAGTACTCCCCAGCGGACAGGGTCCTCCTTGGATGGCCCTGGGGGCCTCAGGGGTGCACTCCCTTGCTTCACCTCTCTGCCACCCCCCTGATTCCCAGTGTCTAGTCAGGGCCACTGTCATGTTGCTTAGTGACTCACTTTTGCAGAGGCTGGCTTTGAACTCGCCACCTTCCTGCCTCAGCTTCCTGAGCTGCTGGGATTACAGGCGTGGGCCACCACGCCCAGCTCTACTGTCACTTTTTTACAAGACATTCACTGGTCATGTATTCATATATGAACATAGGAAAGTTATATCTGTTTCATTCTACTGGTTTTCTTATTCCCATCTCCTCTCCCTTCCCTTCATCCTCCTTTGTCTAGTCCAGTGAACTTCTATTCCCCTCACCTTTATTGTGTGTTAGCATCCAATATCAGAGAGGACATTCAGCCTTTGGTTTGTTGGGATTGGCTTACTTCACATAGCATGATTGTCTCCAATTCCATCCATTTACCGGCAAATGTCATAAAGTCATTCTTCGTTATGGCTGAGTAATATTTTGGGACAGATTTCACCCAGCCAGTGAAGCCAGGGAGACCCTTCCCACCTGTGGGCCACATAGCCTTCTCCTGTGACCACATGGTAGAGAGCACAGGCTGTGGAGGGAAGATGCAGTGGGAGACCTCTTCTTTCACCTCTTGGTTGGTCACCACCCAGGTAAGTGGGGCTCATTTGTGAGAGGAGATTGCCAGAGAAAACGACAAAGAGTAAGTCTGATGCAGGAAATAATGTGAGGATGAAATGCATGGTGGGAGTTATAAATGTCCCCCCTCACCCAAGGAGCAAGTAAAGAACATTTTCTGGAGCCCCCTGGAGCCCCCCTGTCCAGGGTATCAGATGGTATCAGACATCTCCACAGTTTCCCAGGAACCGTGCAAACCTGGATTTTATCCTGACCATCGTGTACAACCACAGAATGGGATGTTATACTCCGTGTATGAATGATATGTCAAAATACATTCTACTATCATGTATAACTCAAAAGAAAAAATAAAAAAATTAAAAATATTTTTATTTAAAAAAATATGTTCCAACTATCATCTGGAGAGAGACATCCTTCTGAAGTCATAAATAGGAAGGGATGCAACCAGAGGCCAGGCTGGTTGGGAGAGGAGGTCTCTGTTGGAAAGAAGAGGACCTAGCAAGGGAAGCAGGGAGGTGGTGATGAGTGTCACTGAGGTGCTGAGGCACCGTCACCAAGCTGGGAAAGCTGAACAAGTTTCAGGTTCTTGGTATGCTTCCTCTCCATCTTCCCTTTGATCTCTCTGAAAGCCCTCCACCCTATGCCCGTCACCTGTCCAAAAGGAAATCAGTGGAAGCAGGGAGCCAGCACCAAGCGAAGATGGGTATGGAAACTGGATGTTTCATTTAATGGGGTCCCTTAGGAGGCTCCAGGCTCCTTCACAGGAGAAGTTAGGCTCTATTCATAAGAGGGTATACTGCAGCAGGATCACACTCCTTTCCTCCACCTTCCCCCATGGGTGGGTGCAGCATGATGGCCCCCACCAGAGGCAGCCCCTCCATCTTGGACTGTCCAGTCTCCAGAACAGTGAGCCAAATAAACTTCAGTTCATTAAAATGTATGCAATCTCAGAGACTCTGTTTTAGCACTGTGAAGGAACTAATAGATCTTCAAAGGCAGAAAGGTGTCAATAATACAGGAAGACTTAGGCTCAGAAAGTTTCAATAACAACAAAGTTCACACAACTAGAAAGTGGTCCTCTGAGGATAGAATCATGTTGCAGCAAATAATGATCGTTTGAGTTCTTCTTTTCCTATTTGTATTCCTTTAATTTCTTTCGTCTCCTCTAATTGCTCTAGCTAGAGTTTCAAGGACTATGTTGAATAGAAGTGGTGAAAGAGGGCATCCCTGTCTTGTTCCAGGTTTTAGAGGGAATGCTTCCAATTTTTTTGCCATTTAGAGTGATGTTGGCCTTGGGCTTAGCATAAATAGCTTTTACAATGTTGAGGCATGTTCCTACTATCTCTAGTTTTTCTAGTGTTTTGAAAGCCCTCTATAATGAAAACTACAGAACACTAAAGAAAGAAATTGAAGAAGATTTTAGAAGATGGAAAGATCTCCCATGCTCTTGGATAGGCAAAATTAATATTGTCAAAATCACCATACTACCCAAAGCACTATATAGACTCAATGCAATTCCAATTAAAATCCCATCATCATTCCTTATTGAAACAGAAAAAGCAATCATGAAATCCATTTGGAAAAAATAAGAGACCCAGAATAGACAAAGCAATCCTTAGCAAGAAGAGTGAAGCAGGAGGCATCACAATACCAGACCTTAAACTAGACTACAAAGCCATAGTAACAAAAATGGCATGGTATTGGCACCAAAATAGACATGTAAACCAATGGTACATAATAGAAGACACAGAGAGAAACCCACATAAATACAGTTATCTCATACTAGACAAAGGCACCAAAAACATACACTGGAGAAAAGATAGCCTCTTCAACAAATGGTGGTGGGAGAACTTGAAATCCATATGCAGCAAAGTGAAAATAAACCCCTGTCTCTTAAAATGCACAAAACTCAACTCAAAATGGATCAAGGACCTAGAAATTACACCAGAGACCCTATGCCTAATAGAGGAAAAAGTAGATCCAAACCTTTATCATGTCGGATTAGGTCCTGACTTCCTTAACAAGACTCTTAAAGTGCAAGAAATAAAATCAAGAATTAACAATTGGGATGGACTCAAACTAAAAAGCTTTTTTCTCAGCAAATAAACAATCAATGAGGTGAAGAGACAGCCTACATTTGGAGAGCAATGTTTGGCACACGTATATAAAATACAGAACTAATCTCCAGGATATGTAAAGAACTCAAAATACTTAACATAAAAAAACTAACAACCCAATTAATAAATTGGCTAGGGAGTGGAACAGACACTTCTCAGAAGAAGATGTACATTCAATCAACAAATATATAAAGAAATGTTCAGCATCTCCAGTAATTAGAGAAATGTAAATCAACGCTACTCTAAGATTTCATCTCACTCCAGTCAGAATGGCAGTTATCAAGAATACAGCCAACAATAAATGTTGGTGAGGATGTGGGGGAATAATCACACTCATACATTGCTGGTGGGACTGCAAATTGGTGCAACCACTCTGGAAAGCAGTATGGAGACTCCTTAGAAAATTTGGAATGAAACCACGCTTGACCCATCTATCCCACTCCTTGGTCTTTACCCAAAGGACTTAAAATCAGCATACTATAGTGACACAGACGCATCAATGTTTATAGCAGCTCAATTCACAATAACTAAACTGTGGAACCAACCTAGATGCCCTTCAATAGATGAATGGATAAAGAAACTGGTATATATACACAATGGAATATTACTCAGCATTAAAAGAGAATAAAATTATGGCATTTGTAGGTAAATTTATGAGTTGGAGAATATCATGCTAAGCGAAGTAAGCCAATCCCCAAAAACCAAAGGCTAAATGTTCTCTCTGATAAGTGGATGCTGATCCATAATAGCGTGGGCATGGGGAAAATGGAGGAACTTTGATGGGGCAAAGGGGAGGGCAGTGTGGGGAGGGGGAATGGGGGCAGGAAAGATGGTGGAATGAGATGGACATCATTATCCTAGGTACATGTATGACTGCACATATGATGCAATGCTCCATTGTGTACAATCAGAGGAATGAAAAGTTGTGCTGCAATTGTGTACAATGAATCAAAATACATTCTTCTGTCATATATACCTAATTAAAATAAATAAATTAATAAAAAAAGAAAGTGGTCAGAGTGGTACCTGAGACCCAGATCTTTTCAATTTCCATCCCCCCATACCCCTGGGCCTCCCATGGTACTGCAAGAACAGTATCTCTTCCTTGGTGAGAAGGAGATTCACTTATTTGAAAAGAGACAAAAAAGACTTATAAATCTCAAGAGCTCTGATTTAATAAGGTTAATTTTTTATGTACTTATTGCAGTGGAAAACATTAAGTGAGTGCAGTTTAATTGTGTCCTTTAATAATTGATTCTTTCATCAAGTTATATAAGCTCATAATACAAAGAGCAAAATAGGTTTTGTAATGAAAACAAGTACACCTTCATCTTTCTTCTCAGGGAAAAAGAAGCATGTTCAACTCTTTGGGCTAATGCTTTGGGAATTTATTTCCAATTCTCTGAAGAAAATGCTCTTATTCTACTTGGTTTGTGTGTAATTGGGATTGTCTTGTATTAGGAAGATGGAGATTCAGCTGGCTCTGCCTCTGTCCTGTCTTCCTTCCAGTACAATCCAGAGCTAATTTGGGTTCTGCTGATGTTCACCTTCATCTGGCTGTAAAAATGCTCTTCACAGACAAGCTCAAGTATCATGATTACTTCCCTTTCCAGAAAAGTCTGTTTTCCTCTTTAGCAATCACTGTTTCTGCTTGTTTGCTTGCTTGGTCTCTTATGTACTTACTACCCATTCAACCTTGACTTTGCTCCAGTGGTTCAGTTCTCCTCTTATGATGTTCATGTTATTTTTTTCCCCAGTTTATCTTTTTTGAAAAAAATTCTCCCTCCTGGAGGTTCCTGACACTCAGGTCTTCCCTGATCTCTGCACCCCCCCCCCACACCTGCCATTCTGGATTCTCCCTTTATGACCATCCCTGTTGCTCACTCCTGGGTTAGAGCCCTTCCTTCCTCAACCTATGCCTCCTTCTTTCTTGGCTTACTACTTTGCTTTATTGGAACACATTCTCTTTAAACTTTTTAAAATGTATTTATTAGTGCATTAGAGTTATGCATAATACTGAGTTCATTATGACATAATCATATGTGCATGAGATATAATTTGCTCTGCTTCAGTCCCCAGTACTTCCTTTCTCCCTCCTCTCCTCCCTCCTCTCCTCCCTCCCTCTACTCTACTGTTCTTCCTTCTATTTATAGTTTTTTTTAAAATTAGTGTTTTATAATTCGTGCTGTATAGTCACACATAAAGGTGAAATTCACTGTGGTGTATTCATATATGTCCACAGCATAATTTGGTCAATTTTGTTCCACTGTTCCTCCCTTTTCCCATCCCTCCGCCTTCTCCATCAATTCCCTTCCTCTGTTCCACTGATCTATTTCTCTTCTTTGTTCATGGGAATCCCCTCTCTTCCCCCTCCCCTTATTTTGGAAAGCAGTATGGAGATTCTTCAAACAACTGGGAATAGAATTCCATGTGACCCAGCTATCCCGATCCTCAGTATTTATCCCACAGAATGAAGGTCAGCATACTGTGATACAGGCACAGCCCTGTTTTAGCAGCACAGTTCACAATAGTCACGTCTTGGAAACAACCACCAACAGATGAATGGGTAAAGAAGATAAACCATGGAGTTTTAGCCACAAAGAAGAAAGAGATGATAGCATTTGCTGATAAATGGATGGAACTGGAGGATATCATGCTGAGTGAAATAAGCCAGACCCAGAAAGTCAAGGGTCAAATACTTTTTAAGAAAGAATACTGGGGATTCTTTTCAATTTTTTTTTTTTAGAAATTTGATGTCTGTAGTGTCTATATTCCCCAACATTTAGTTGATCCGTTGGTTGGATATAGAATTCTAGATGAAGAATGATTTCCCTTGAGAATATTAATTATATTACTCTTAGTTAGTCTAAAGCTATTCTGATTCTGTTTCTTTGCATATGACCTGTCTTTTCTTTCTCGGTATTTATAAGAATGTCCTCAACATTTTGAAATCTCACATTGACACACCTTACTGTGGTTCTATTTCCCCCAATATAAAGGGTATTTCCAACCTGGAAACTTATATACTTCAGTTCTGCAGATTTATCTTGGATTTGGTAGATAATTAGTTCTTTTCTGATTTCTTTGTTCTTTTTCTGATTTCTTTTTCCTATTATTTGGGTGCTGTGCATCTTATATTTGTCATCAATTCATTCATTTAATAGTTCCTTTCCATCTCCCTCCTCTCTCCCTCTCCCTTTCCCTCTCTCCCTCCATCCCTCTCCTTCTACCTCTCCTTCTCCTTCTCCTTCTCCCTCTCTGGATTTTTCTACTTCTAGGAAATTTCCTCAACATCTTCTTTCAAGCCTTCCACTGATCATTTTCATGCTTTTTAATGTCCAAGGACTTTCATTATATTCTGAATGTTTCTTTCTCTTTTCCTCCCAGTATCCTGTATCCTGTACCTACTTTGAAGATGCAATGTTTTTCTTTTTATGATAGATTTTTGTTGCTGGTTTTGCAGCATAAGACCTTTCTTTTAAATTTGTTTCTTTCTAGTGATTTATAGTCTTTGAAATAAAGATGTCTGTTGACACTTGCTTGCTGGTTTATATTTATAAAGAGTAGGATACTAAAAAGTGGATTGGGAATTCCAAGGCTGTGGGTGGATTATTCTTGGAGGCAGTGGTTGGGCAATTTCCTTGAGGGCATCACTGATGTCAGGTCCTTAAGTCTGACCTCTTGGCATGGTCATATCCCCCAGACGAGGCTCCTGGAGCCCCTACCTGGAGAACATAGGCCTGGCTGCTTGATTCTTGGAGCCTGTTTATGAAGAAGGTTGAGGAGTGGTTTGGGTCTCAGCTTACAAGTGAATAAATATTTACTTAAACCTCTTGTCTTCACTATGGCACTCTTGTACTAAATTGTGCCTGATGCTCCCAGTTCAGAGACTCTGGCTTGGACCTCTCCAGGTTATAGAATGACAATTTTTTTCAGCTACAGTGGTGAGGGACGGGCATCTAGTTTTATGCACTGAGAAAGGAGAACTAAGGTCCAGGCTTTGAGCCATTTAGCCTCACCTCTACCCAATTCCCAGGCATAATTGCTGCCAGTCATTCCTGAGATTCTGGGGGCTTTGAGGGTCAACTCAGGCTGCATCTGATCTACTTCTGGCCAAGAGTCAGCTTTCTGAGTTCTGCTAAGTTTGTTACCACATATTTATCTGCTTTCTCACTTCCAACAATCTGTGCAATTAGCTCTTCTCTGTCCTTAAGAGTTTATGTACTTAAAAATTCATTTATGATAAAATAGAGTTGGTTTAGAGAAATTGTTTAGCACAGAGACCTGGGAGTTCAGTGGATATGTGTTCTACCTCCAGCCCTGTATCTTATTAGCTGTGGGAACCCCTGGAAAGTTGGTTATCTCAGTTTTCTGATCTACATAAACTGGTCAACTGATAGGGAAACTGGGAAATTAATATAATGATTGGGATTATATGAGGATTCAATGAGATGTACACAGTGCTTAACATAAAACAGTCAGTAAATAATAAGTTGTATATCTCTATAGTGCAATAATAGTTTTCTTGACAATTAATTATCAGTATGACATACAATCTTGAATAGAATGAAAGCATGGTTAACGATGATTTGTAAATGATGATTTGTCACACGCACACACACACACATTCTATATTGTCTATTATGGGCTAATTTGAGGCATTACATAATTTAGGAATCCCTTTCTAAAACTGTTGAGCAAGGGAAGAGAGGAAAGGATCAGTCATCGGGATGCCACACAGCCTGATTCACAGAAGTGGGCCATACATATTAACTACTGCTGTTAGTCAAAGATGTTGGATATGCAACATCGGGCACCCTTCCTGGCACACTGGCAGTGATTCAAAATGTAGGTGAATCATGGTATGATTCATACAAAGCTGGCTCTGAATTACTTTATTTTTTAAAAATTTGGATCTGTTCTTTTTCCTTCTCCTCCCCAGAATATCACTGACCTGCTCTGTTTTGCCACATTGGAGACTTTCAAAAGTTTTAAAGTACCTGTTAGAATACAGTGTGATCCCGAAGATTTCTTTTTCTTTTTCACAGAAAGCTATAGTTTCTAGCTTTCTGTGCTGTAGAATAAGAAGCACAAGTCAGAATATAATCCATTTGGATTCTAATGCAGGTCAGTGATTGAGACTAAGAAGGTTTCTCCACTGAATATTTTGAAGGTCAAATGTAAATAATAGTTTCCATGACTACTCCTTGGGGCAGAGGCAGATTTATTTCTGTAGAACTTTATATTCTCCAGTGATCTCCACTCCATGAAATGGGACCTGCCAAAGAGGTCAGTAAATGGCAAAAACTTTCCCATGAGACCTGGTCTTTAATATTTATAATTTTGGATCACTTTTTGCTATTTTGGAGAGATTTTTTTTCCTTCCACATTCCAATTTCTTAGCAGTAAATTTTTGCTCCTCCCAGAAGTGCTATCATTTCAATGTTTGGATTCATTTTTTCCAGCTTTGTTCCAAGTTCAGAATCATGTGTCAAGGTTAAGCCAGTTGGTTTTGATCACTCTACACAGCCAGCCAGGTTTATGGCCTCATTCATTCTTTCTTTTTTCTTATTATTTTTAAATAAAATTCTTAAATAATCTTTAAGGTTAGTTAATATTTTAGGGGAGGACTTTTTTATGAATTAACATAGATTGAAATCTTGAAATCTGGCAAAGCCAAATTCAAATTTTTATCAAGTCTTAGGATAGGCATTTAAAAAATAATGAGGCTCAAGGAATAATTTAAAGAATAGGAAAGAAGTGACCTTGGTCATTATACCAATGAACTCTTGCTACAACAATGCTGCATAGCCACCCACTGTAGTACTCATTAGCTGATGACAGCATTTGTTTTTCTCTCTGTGTCTGCAGGTCATCTGATCTAAGCTGGGCTCAGCAGGACTTGGGCTCAGGTCTGCTCCTTTGAGTTTTTCATTCTGCTGGAACCACTGAGCTACCCTTGGAAGCCCATTTCACATCAGAAGCACGAAAACAAGCTCAACCACACCAGCATATTTCAGGCCTCTGTTCATGTCACATTGGCTAACATTCTATTGGTCAAAGACAACAACATGGTGTCATGGTTGAGATCTGGAAAGTCCCCCGAAAGGGCTTGTGTGTTGGAAGTGTGGTTCCCAGCAAGGTTCAGAGGTGGGGCTTTTTAAGGCAATGATTAGATCATGAAGGCTGTAACTTCATCAGTGAATTAATCCATTTGATGGATTAATAACTGGAATGGACCATTGGGTAGTAACTGTAGAGATATGGGGTGTACCTGGAGGAAGTAGGTCATTGTGGGTGTGGCCTTGGGTACTATATCTATCCCTGGCCCCTTCCTGTCTTTCTCTCTTCCTGATCCCCAGCTGCTACATGCTGAGCAGCTTTCTTCCATCATGATGTTTCAGCCAATTATAGACTGAATCCTCTGGAACCATGCACAAAAAACAAAACAAAACAAAACAAACAAACAAACAAAAAAAAATCTTTTCTTCTCTAAATTGTTCTTGTTGGGTATTTTGGTCACTGCAATGAAAAGCTGACATGAGAATGCTCATATATACTCATCAAACTGGTTACTTTGGATATATTCCCAGAAGTGGAATTGCTGGATCATATGGTAATTCTATTCTTAGTTTTTTGAGGAATTTCCATACTATTTTCCAAAATGTATAATTTCCATGCTTACCAATAGCAAATAGGATTCCCTTTCCTCAACAATACTTGTTATTATTTTTCTTTTGATGATGGTCCTTTTAACAGGTATGAAGTCATATTTCATTGGGGTTTCAATTTGTGTTTACCACAAATTGAATGAAAAGCTGACATGAGAATGTTGAGCATTTTTTAGAGATGTTGAGCATTTTTTTTCCCAGATATCTGTTAACATTCATATCTCACTTTTATTTTTGTCTTCTTCTTTCTCCTCCTCCTCCTCCTCCTCCTCCTCCTCCTCCTTCAGATTGAACCCAGAGCCACTCTACTATTGAGATACATCCCTAGCACTTTTTATTTTTTTATTTTGAGACAGGGTCTCACTAAGTTTCTGAGACTGGCCTCGAACTTGAAATCCTTCGACTTCAGCCTGCCAAGTTGCTGGGATTACAGATGTGAGTCACCATGCCAACTCATACCTCTATTTAGAAATGTCTGTTCATATCCTTTGCCCATTTTAAAATAGAGGTTTCTTGTTTTCTTGTATTGAGATCATTCATATTTTGCATATTAGCACCTTATTGATTACAAATATTTTCTCCCAACCCATGGGTTGTCTTTTTACTACGGCTTGCTGTGCAGAAGCTTTTGAGTTCAGTGCAATCCATTTTTCTATTTGTTGTTGTTGTTGTTGTCTGAGCTTTTGGGTCCTATCCAATAGCATTGCCCCTATGTTTTCTTCTAATAATTGCCCAGTTTCAGTCTTATATTTAAGTTTTTAATCCATAGTTAGTTGATTTTGCATATGCTGAGAGATAAGAGCTCAGTTTTATTTTTCTTCACGTGGCTATCTAGTTTTACCAACAGCATTTATTGAAGAGACTCTCCTTTTGCCCCCATGTGTGTCTGTGGTCCTTTTGTTGAAAATCAATTGACCATAAATACTTTGTTTTATTTCTGGGCTTTCTATTCTGTTCCACTTGTCTATGTTGTTTTTATGTGAATAGCATGCTATTTTTATTATTATACTTTTGTAATGTATTTTGAAAGCAGAGAGTGTGAGATGCCTCTGTCTTTGTCTTGCCACTCGAGTGTCTTTGCTATGTGCAGTCTTTTTTTGGTTTCCATACAAATTTTAGGATTTTTTATTTCTTTTTTTTTTTTAATTTTTTATTGTGGGTTGTTCAAAACATTACAAATTTCTTGACATATCATATTCCACACTTTGATTCAAGTGGGTTATGAACTCCCACCTTCACCCCATATACAGATTGCAGAATCACATCAGTTACACCTCCATTGATTTACAAATTGCCATACTAGTGTCTGTTGTGCTCCGCTGCCTTTCCCATCATCCACCTTCCCCCCTCCCCACCTCTCCCCTCCCCTCCCCACCTCTCACCTCCCCTCCCCTCCTCTCTCTCTACCCCCTCCACTGTATAACCCTGAGGGTCTCCTTCCATTACCGTGCAATTTCCCTTCTCTCTCCCTTTCCCTCCCACCTCTCATCCCTGTTAAATGTTAATCTTCTTCTCCTGTTCTTCGTCCCTACTCTGTTCTTAGTTACTTTCCTTATATCAAAGAAGACATTTGGCATTTGTTTTTTAGGGATTGGCTAGCTTCACTTAGCATAATCTGCTCTAATGCCATCCATTTCCCTGTAAATTCTATGATTTTGTCATTTTTTAATGCAGAGTAATACTCCATTGTGTATAAATGCCACATTTTTTTTATCCATTCATCTATTGAAGGGCATCTAGGTTGGTTCCACAGTCTTGCTATTGTGAACTGTGCTGCTATGAACATCGATGTAGCAGTGTCCCTGTAGCATGCTCTTTTTAGGTCTTTAGGGAATAGACCAAGAAGGGGAATAGCTGGGTCAAATGGTGGCTCCATTCCCAGCTTTCCAAGAAATCTCCATACTGCTTTCCAAATTGGCTGCACCAATCTGCAGTCCCACCAGCAATGTACAAGTGTACCCTTTTCCCCACATCCTCGCCAGCACTTGTTGTTGTTTGACTTCATAATGGCTGCCAATCTTACTGGAGTGAGATGGTATCTTAGGGTGGTTTTGATTTGCATTTCTCTGACAGCTAGAGATGTTGAGCATTTTTTCATGTACTTGTTGATTGACTGTATGTCCTCCTCTGAGAAGTGTCTGTTCAGGTCCTTGGCCCATTTGTTGATTGGGTTGTTTGTTCTCTTATTGTCTAATTTTTTGAGTTCTTTGTATACTCTAGATATTAGGGCTCTATCTGAAGTGTGAGGAGTAAAGATTTGTTCCCAGGGTGTAGGCTCCCTATTTACCTCTCTTATTGTTTCTTTTGCTGAGAAAAAACTTTTTAGTTTGAGTAAGTCCCATTTGTTGATTCTAGTTATTAACTTTTGTGCTATGGGTGTCCTATTGAGGAATTTGGAGCCCGACCCCACCGACTGTAGATCGTAGCCAACTTTTTCTTCTATCAGACGGCGTGTCTCTGATTTGATATCAAGCTCCTTGATCCATTTTGAATTCACTTTTGTGCATGGCGAGAGAAAGGGATTCAGTTTCATTTTGTTGCATATGGATTTCCAGTTTTCCCAGCACCATTTGTTGAAGATGCTATCCTTCCTCCATTGCATGCTTTTAGCCCCTTTATCAAATATAAGATAGTTGTAGTTTTGTGGATTGGTTTCTGTGTCCTCTATTCTGTACCATTGGTCCACCCGCCTGTTTTGGTACCAGTACCATGCTGTTTTTGTTACTATTGCTCTGTAGTATAGTTTGAAGTCTGGTATCGCTATACCGCCTGATTCACACTTCCTGCTTAGCATTGTTTTTGCTATTCTGGGTCTTTTATTTTTCCATACGAATTTCATGATTGCTTTCTCTATTTCTACAAGAAATGCCGTTGGGATTTTGATTGGCATTGCATTAAACGTATAGAGAACTTTTGGTAATATCGCCATTTTGATGATGTTAGTTCTGCCTATCCATGAACAGGGTATATTTTTCCATCTTCTAAGATCTTCTTCTATTTCTCTCTTTAGGGTTCTGTAGTTTTCATTGTATAAGTCTTTCACCTCTTTTGTTAGGTTGATTCCCAAGTATTTTTTTTTTTTTGAAGATATTGTGAATGGAGTGGTTGTCCTCATTTCCATTTCAAGGGATTTGTCGCTGATATACAGGAATGCCTTTGATTTATGCGTGTTGGTTTTAAATCCTGCCACTTTGCTGAATTCATTTATTAGCTCTAATAGTTTCTTTGTAGAGCCTTTTGGGTCTGCTAGGTATAGAATCATATCATCTGCAAATAGTGATAATTTAAGTTCTTCTTTTCCTATTTTTATGCCTTTAATTTCTTTCGTCTGTCTAATTGCTCTGGCCAGTGTTTCGAGAACTATGTTGAAGAGAAGTGGAGAGAGAGGGCATCCCTGTCTTGTTCCAGATTTTAGAGGGAATGCCTTCAGTTTTTCTCCATTCAGAATGATGCTAGCCTGAGGCTTAGCGTAGATTGCTTTTACAATATTGAGGTATGTTCCTGTTATCCCTAGTTTTTCTAGAGTTTTGAACATAAAGGGATGCTGTACTTTGTCGAATGCTTTTTCCGCATCTATCGAGATGATCATATGGTTCTTATTTTTAAGTCTATTGATGTGGTGAATAACATTTATTGATTTCCGTATATTGAACCAGCCTTGCATCCCAGGGATGAATCCTACTTGATCATGGTGTACAATTTTTTTGATATGTTTTTGTATCTGATTCGCCAGAATTTTATTGAGGATTTTTGCATCTAGGTTCATTAGAGATATTGGTCTGAAGTTTTCTTTCTTTGAAGTGTCTTTGTCTGGTTTAGGTATCAGGGTGATGTTGGCCTCATAGAATGAATTTAGAAGTTCTCCGTCCTTTTCTATTTCCTGAAGTAGCTTGAAAAGTATTGGTATTAGTTCTTCTTTAAAGGTTTTGTAAAATTCTGCTGTATACCCATCCGGTCTTGGGCTTTTCTTAGTTGGTAGTCTTTTTATGGTTTCTTCTATTTCCTCAATTGATATTGGTCTGTTTAGGTTTTCTATATCCTCCTGACTCAATCTGGGCAGATCATATGACTTAAGAAATTTATCTATGCCTTCACTATCTTCTAATTTATTGGAGTATAAGGATTCAAAATAGTTTTTGATTATCTTCTGTATTTCTGAAGTGTCTGTTGTGATATTGCCTTTTTCATCCCGTATGCTAGTAATTTGAGTTCTCTCTCTTCTTCTCTTCGCTAGCATCGCTAAGGGTCTGTCGATTTTGTTTATTTTTTCAAAGAACCAACTTTTAGTTTTGTCAATTTTTTCAATTGTTTCTTTTGTTTCGATTTCATTAATTTCAGCTCTGATTTTAATTATTTCTTGCCTTCTACTTCTTTTGCTGTTGTTTTGCTCTTCTTTTTCAAGGATTTTGAGATGAAGTATGAGATCATTTATTTGTTGGTTTTTTCTTTTTTTAAGGAATGAACTCCAAGCAATGAATTTTCCTCTTAGAACTGCTTTCAATGTGTCCCATAGATTCCGATATGTTGTGTCTGTGTTTTCATTTATCTCTAAGAATTTTTTAATTTCCTCCTTGATGTCTTCTATAACCCATTGATCATTCAGTAACCTATTGTTCATTCTCCAATTGATGTATGCTTTTTCCTTCCTTCTTTTATCGTTGATTTTCAGTTTCATTCCATTATGATCAGATAAGATGCATGGTATTATCTCTACTCCTTTATATTGTCTAAGAGTTGCCCTGTGACATAATATATGATCTATTTTTGAGAAGGATCCATGTGCTGCTGAGAAAAAAGTGTAACTGCTTGATGTTGGGTGGTATACTCTATATATGTCAATTAGGTCTAGGTTATTAATAGTGTTATTGAGTTCTATAGTTTCCTTATTCAACTTTTGTTTGGAAGATCTGTCCAGTGGCGAGAGAGGTGTGTTGAAGTCTCCCATGATTATGGTGTGGTGGTCTATTAGACTCTTGAACTTGAGAAGAGTTTGTTTGACGAACATAGCTGCACCATTGTTTGGGGCATAAATATTTATGATTGTTATGTCTTGTTGGTGTATGGTTCCCTTAAGCAGTATGTAGTGTCCCTCTTGATCTCTTTTGATTAACTTTGGCTTGAAATCTATTTTATTTGATATGAGTATGGACACGCCTGCTTGTTTCCGAAGTCCATATGAGTGATATGATTTTTCCCAACCTTTCACCTTCAGCCTATGTATGTCTTTTCCCATCAAATGCGTCTCCTGTAGGCAGCATATTGTTGGGTCTTGTTTTGTGATCCATTCTACTAGCCTGTGTCTCTTAATTGGTGAGTTTAAGCCATTAACATTTAGGGTTATTATTGAGATATGGGTTGTTCTTCCAGCCATATTTGTTTATTTCTGTTACTAAACATGGTTTGTTTTCCTCTTTGATTATTTCCCCCCCCCCTTTACTGTCCTACCTCCCACTGTTGGTTTTCATTGTTATTTTCCATTTCCTCTTCCTGTAATGCTTTGGCGAGGATGTTTTGAAGAGATGGTTTTCTAGCTGCGAATTCTTTAAACTTTTGTTTATCGTGGAAGGTTTTAATTTCATCCTCCATCCTGAAGCTTAATTTCGCTGGATACACAATTCTTGGTTGGAACCCATTTTCTTTCAGTGTTTGAAATATGTTATTCCAGGATCTTCTAGCTTTCAGAGTCTGTGTTGAAAGATCAGCTGTTATCCTGATTGGCTTACCCCTAAATGTAATCTGCTTCCTTTCTCTTGTAGCTTTTAAAATTTTCTCCTTATTATGTATGTTGGGCATCTTCATTATAATGTGTCTAGGTGTGGATCTCTTATGATTTTGCACATTCGGCGTCCTGTAGGCTTCTAGGATTTGGGATTCTGTCTCATTCTTCAAGTCTGGGAAGTTTTCTTGTATTATTTCATTGAATAGACTGCTCATTCCTTTGGTTTGGAGCTCTGTACCTTCCTGTATCCCAATGACTCTTAAGTTTGGTCTCTTAATGTTATCCCATATTTCTTGGATGTTCTCCTCATGGTTTCTTAACAGTCTTGCTGAGCTGTCTATGTTCTTTTCCAGTTGAAATACTTTGTCTTCATTGTCTGATGTTCTATCTTCTAAGTGTTCTACTCTGCTGGTAGTATTCTCCATTGAGTTTTTAAGTTGGTTTATTGCTTCCTGCATTTCTAGGATTTCTGATTGCTTGTTTTTTATAACCTCTATCTCCCTGTATAGTTGATCCTTTGCTTCCTGGATTTGTTTGCGTAATTCATTGTCGAAGTGATCTTTCATTGTCTGATTTTGCTGTTTAATGTCTTCCTTGATACTCCAGATCATCTGAAGCATGTATATCCTGAATTCTTTATCTGACATTCCATCTGCTGCAGCTGTTACCTCTTCTAAAGTTGCGTTGACCTGCATTGCTTGTGGTCCTTTCTTTCCTTGTCTTTTCATACTGCTTGCGTATCTTTCCTGCAGGTGCGGGCGGCGGCTCTGCTCTCTCCTTATTCCAATTGGGGTGTCGTGGCTACCACGCCAGCAGGTCACTGGGCCTGTTCTGGGAGCTGGCGGCGGCTCTGTTCTGCCCCTACTCCAATTGGGGTGACGAGTGTACCACGCCGGCAGGCCACCGGGCCTGATCCGCCGGTCGGTTGCAGGTTTGCCTACCCTGCAGGCGCGGGTGGCAGCTCTACTCTGCCCCTACTCCAAATGGGGTGACGTGTCTGTCGTACCGGCAGGCCACTGGGCCTGTCCCGCTGGTCAGTCGCAGATCTGCCCACCTTTCGGGCACGGGTGGAGGCTCTGCTCTGCCCCTACTCCAATTGGGGTGTCGTGACTACCCCGCCTGCAGGACGCTGGGCCTGTTCCTGGCAAGGGAGGCGACTCTGCTCTGTCCCTACTCCAATTAGGGTGGTGTTTGTACCACGCCGGCAGGCTCCTGGGCCTGATCCGCCGGTCTGTTGTAGGTCTGCCTACCTTGAAGGCGTGGGCGGCGGATCTGCCCTGCCCCTCCTACCACGCCTGCGGACCCCTGGGCCTGATCTGCAGGTTGATCACTGGTCTGCTCACCCTGCGGGCACGGGTGGCGGTTCTGCTCCGCCCCCACTCCAATTGGGGTCACGTGACCACCACACTGGCAGGGCCTGATCCGGGCGTGGGAGAAGGATCTGCTCTGCCCCTACTCCAGTTGGGGTGATGTGTGTACCACACTGGCAGGCCACTGGGCCTGACCCGCCAGGCTGTCACAGGTCTGTTTACCTTGCAAGCGCGAAGGGCGGCTCTGCCCTGCCCCTCCTACCACGCCCATGTACTACTGGGTCATGGGTCTGCCCACCTGGCGGGTGTGGGTGGCGGCTCCGCTCCACCCCTCTCCAATTGGGGTCACGCGGTCACCACGCTGGCGAGCCGCTGGGCCTGCTCCGGGGGCTGGCGGCGGCCTGGCTCCTCCCCTCTGGCTCGAGGACAAATTGAGGAGACTCGGGTGACTGAGCCTCACCCCCCTTACCAGGAGACCAACTGCTTATGTCACCACTGGTATTGATGAAGATCTCTCCTCCACCGCTTTCTGCTGACATCAGATCTCTGCCATGTTGGTATCCTATGCGAATGGCAGCATTTCGTTCCCCTTGCCAGGCAACCCAAGCAACGGGTGAGTCCTGACCAGCCCTCAGCAGGACCTGGACCGAGACGCAGTTTCCGCGGGCTCCTAGCCCCGGTCCAGGGAAGTTCCGGGAGCCGGAACTCGGCCTCTCCGTGCTCGGTGTAAGCTCCTATAAGTGTAAGCTCCAAGAAGCAGTCCCCGCGGGCTCAGTTCCGGGAGCCGGAATTCGGCTGCTTAGTGCTTGGTGTTTGCTCTGATAGTAGCAGGGTCCAAGAAGCAGCCTCCACAGGCTCCGCAGCCCTGAGCCAGGGCGGTTCCGGGACTGTTCCGGGAGCCGGAACTCGGCCGCCCCGCGCTCGGTGTTCACTCCGATAAGATCAGATTCTAAGAAGCACCCAGGCGCTGAACCCTAGCAATCTGTCTGCAAGCTGCAGGCAAATTGCAGCCTGGAATTACCTGTTCTATGGCTGAATGAGCTGCGGTCAGTCGAAAACAGGTATGGTGACGTCAGTTTACCAACATGGTGGCTGCTGGCCTCCTCTGTGGTCTGACCAGTGTGGAGAACCGAGATGGACCGCTTCCTTCCCCCGTCTCGAACCCAGAATTCAGCCCTGAGTGCGGTGCTTGCGCGGCTGGCAGAAACTGCAGCACTGTAACCCTGAGTCTCTATCCCAGCGCGCGCTGCAGACTCTAGCTTCGGAGCGATTTGCTGAATAAGCAGTTTTACCCTCCGTGCGACAAACCTCTCGCGTTTGAGTCCCCGTAGCCGATCCTCGTGCAATGGAAATCCTTCCTCCAGGTTCCGGCGCACCCCACTATTGCTGGAAATTCCTAACAAGATATCCTTTAGCTGTCCTGACTTGTCATACTCCCACACAGTGAAGCAGCACACGGGGGTAATGCACTCCCCTCGCCGCCATCTTGACCTACAATCCAGGATTTTTTATTTCTATGAAAAAAATAACTTTGATATTTTGGTAAGAATTATATTGACCCTATTATAGATCATTTTGGATAGTATAGGCAGCTTGACAATAGTAATTCTCCCCAGTCATGAACATAGATTTTCTTTCCATTTATTTGCATTGTATTCAGTTTCCTTCACCAATGTTTTATTGTTTTCAGTATACAATCTTTCACCTCCTTAGTGTAATTTACTCCTAAATATTTATGTTATTTTTTGATGCTATTGTAAATGGAGTCATTTTGGAATTTCTTTTGCAGATGGTTCATTGTTAAGATATAGGGATGCTATTGACTTTTGCATATTGGTTTTGTAACCTGAAACTTTATTGAATTTGGAATATGGTGCATCTTCCAACGATTCAAGAGCTGTAACGTTGGTCACCAGTATGATATTGTTGAGAGGTGTTGCAATATTTAAGAGGTAGTGTCTATTGGTGGGGTAATTAGGACATGGAAACTGTGCTCTCAGAAATGAATAATGTATTTCTCATAGGACTGTAGTTAGTTCCTATGAGAGAGACAGTTGTTATTGAAAAAGTAAGCCTGGTCCTTGAATTTCTCTGGCTTGCTGTCTCACCATGTTCTCTCTTTCTCTTGCAGATATTACTACTATGATGCTGTGGGTCATACTGTGATGTAGTCAGAAGGCTCTCATTGGTGGCAGAAAAGATGTGGCTGCTTGATCTTGAACATTCACCCTACAAAACTGTGAGCTAAATAAATTTTTTTCTTTATAAAATATCCAATCTCAGGTATTTTGTTAGCAATAGAGAATGAATTGAGACATAGCTCAAATTTTGTGGGGAGAGTGAAGTCATCAGGATTTTCTATATATAAAAACCATGTCATCAGCAAACAGAAACACTTCACTTTTATCTTCTTTATGGATGCCTTTAATTTCTTTTTCTTGTGTAATTGCTCTAGCTAGGAGTTTTAGTACTATGTTAAATGGAAGTGGAGTGAGTGCATTCTTGTCTTAGAGGAGAATTTTCATCTTTGAGTGATGAATTAGGTTGAGTTACATCCCTTCTAATATTTTGCTAGTATAATTTTTTTGAGAATTTTTGCATCCATGTTCATCAGAGATACCGGCCTACTAGTTTTCTTATAGTGTTCTTGTCTGGCTTTGGTATCAGGGTGATGTCCCTGATATCAAATACTTCTAAATTAATTTTTAAATGATTTTTTGGGGAAAGTTTTGAGAAGGATTAGTATTAATTCTTTTAAAAATGTTTGGTAGAATTTAGCAGTAAAAGCATCAGGGGGCTTTTCTTTGATAGGAGCCCTTTTACTATGAATTTAATCTTTTTACTTGTTATTGGTCTATTCATATTTCTTATTTCTTCTGAATCATTCCTGGTAGATTGCAATTTCTAGGATTTATCCATTTCCTCTAAGTTTTCAATTTATTGGTATGTATAGAAGTATGGTTTGAGGATCAATTGTGACATCTGTCTGAAGTTGAGTTTTCCCACCTGTTAAATTAGGAGATAAATCGAAAAATAGTGACTTTTCATTAGATTGTTGTAAGAATAAGTGAGATTATGCATGTAAATTATTTAGTGTAGTTCCTGGTGCAGTGAGAACGGAATCTATGCATGTTAACTATTTGTAGAGAAATGGATTTCAGGAATGGTCTGCAAGGTAGCATGACTTAGCACATAGTACCAGCTGAGTGGAGATGGGGTAGGAAGAAATGAGGAGTTTTTGACCCCAGTATGGAGTGATGGCGATCCTTTTTTACATGTAGGGATTAAACAATCTATTAAACCATCTCTTATTGTCCTAAAGGCCAATTCACATGGCCAGTGGTGAAGCACTTGGAAACAGATCAGCAAAATGTCAGACTATTTCAGAGCTTAGAGATAATCTATAGACTTTCTGAAAAGCCTCAAGAAGACAAGCTCCAGGCAAGCAGGACAGGCTCCTAAAAGTGCCATCAACAGAGTGGATACATTTTTTTTTGGCACAGGAGATCCTTATTCCCAACCCTCTGAGACCCCAGGAATCAAACAGTTGAGTCTTGCTTAATTTCAGAGCCCAGATACTCTGCTGCCTCTACTTGAGCACCTGATGAACGTTGTTTGCCCCCAGAAGCCAGAGGAGACAGAAAGACTTTTTTTTTTTTTTGCACCAATTCCAGCACTTCCTGCCTGAACCCTAAGGACTTTGCCAATACCAGACTGGCTACAGGTTCCCAGAGTCCTCTGAGAATGACTCATGGATCCTATGTGGAGGAGCCCTCGTGGGTGGGTTTTATCTACACTTCATGTCCCCATACCCTTGACCATCCTGGCAGGTCCAAGGGAAAACTCAATCTTGGCCACATGCCTTACATTTTCTGTCCTTGAACTGAGAGGCCTGGCCCTTGGGGAGCTGAGTCAGGTCAGTCCACCAGAGAGGCAGTCAGCAAACCGGCTGCTCAGTCCACAGACCCGCTGTGGCCTCCGGCCCTTCTCCAGCCTTGGGTTGACGTTTCCTTTTTACTCTCTGGGACATGATAGTATTTACCTAACAATTATGTATTGCTTTTGGCTTCAGCTCTCCACCCAAAGAAACCCAATATAATGGAGATTTTAATAACCCAGTAAACGACCCATCTCATAGGCACACAGTGAGGCTGAACGGAGATGATACAGCCAAGGTCACCACCAGCCCAGTGCCTAGACAAAGGAGGTCCTCGGTGTGCTCCTTCCTGTCTCTTGGATATGTATGCAGGGGACACATTTGTCACTGCAGAGGCCAGTCTGCTCTGGAATATTGTCGTACTGCTTCAGTATCCTGTGGCTCATTACATTTACATACCTAACACAATTTCTAGGCATGATATATAGTGAACAGTGATGAAATTTCTGGGAGATTTATCACATTCCCTAGTTCTATAGATTGGGGGTAAATTTTTTCATAAATCTTCACTGTTGTTGAACAATTTAATATGCCATTGTCTGGGCAATAGAATTTTCCTCAATTAGATTTTAAAACTAATCTGGGAAGGAACTTTCCCCCTTCCTCTCCAATAATATTAGGTAAAGCCATAGGTCCTGACCAAGAACAAACCTTGCTGGTACCTCATGAGCACCTCAAACTGGATTCTCTTTTGCAGCAGTACCACTTCCTGCCTTCTGCTCCAGGACTGGTGTCTTATTGAGGTGGCTGAAGCTCTTAGGGGCGCCGAGGAGCCCACAGCCACGGTGGGTCCAGGTACGGGTCCTCCAGAGAGGACATTGATCTTAGAAAATGAATCACTGATGTGGGATCTGGCCCGGAGCCATGTAAGCTCAAAAATTCAATTTCTTAAGTCCCAGAAGTTATTGGATGCTTGAATAAACACAACCAGTGTGGGATCTGAGAACAAACCTGGAAAGAAAATCTACTAATTTCAAACAGCCCGGAGGTTCACAACAGCCAGATGAGCACATTTTCTCCCTGGAGGCAGTGCTTCTTGGGAAGCAAGGCATCCCACAGTGGCTTGGTAAACATGCACTCCGAGAACACTGGGTTCCAATATACAATGGGTAGCCCTAATGGCTTCAGGCATCCCAGGGCCCAGGGTGGGCAGGCCCCTCCGCCAACCTGACTGTATTCTGACTCTACTTCTTCAGCCTTTTCTCAGGGATCAGCCTTCATTGAGGGGAAGGGTTGACTTCATGACAGACCTGGGGCTTGGCCTGGGGCCTCTGCACACCTTCAGAGTCCATCAGATTCCACGGCTTTGCTCTCAGGACATCCTTAATTCCTTCCTTTCCACCCTTGGGGGGGCAAGGACTCTTCTAGGCACCCTCATGTGGGTAGAAACTTGACTCTGTAGGCTTCAGGGTGGACATGAGGGAGGAGTTCCAGTGGACTCAGATGGTAGATCTGGTGACAGGCTGGGTGGCGGGGCTGTTCTGAGCCCTGTCATGATGATGGTCCCTGTTTATGGAGTGCCATCCTCCACCTCAGGATCACCAATTTATTTAATCCTTAACAATAATCCCACGAGGAAAGTACTATTCAACTTCCCAAATGGCTACAGGGTGAATTGGATCAATTTACTTGTTTGGTTTAATTGTTTCGTGTTAACGGATGGGAATGTTCATTCTGTCTTTACAACAGCACTTAAGAACATCCCACATCCTCCTCCACTTCCCATAGCTGTCAATGGAACCCCAGGATAAAGAGAGCAGAGAGGGAGGGTTGGGGGAAAATGTAATATATTCTTTAATAAGGGAAATTCTTATGAACACATCCTTCAGTTGTGGTTTCTTACTCACAAAACTAGTCCATGTATGAGAATCTTCATTTTAAAGGACACGTTCTCATGACCCTGTCTCCCTCATCCCTTCCCCTCAAAGTCTCCTTTTCTTGTGTTTTAATCTCCAGTTGGGATGCAGAGACAAGGGAAGAATATACCATAAAATCTTGTTATGGATATACCATGAAAGCTGGCCAACAAAAACAAAATACTTAAAACAATCAAATGATTGATGAATCACCCATTTGTTAGATTGTCACTCAGTGTCTTGGACAAACCTGCCATTTGGCTTTTGGCTATCTTGACATAAATGGACCTGGACTTATTTTCCAGATGAGGAAGCCGAGGCTGGAGAAGCCAAGGGAGTTGCCTGAGGTCACAATAACAAGTATTAGATGCACAATTTTTAAAAGTTCTGTCTGAAATTGAGCTGAGGTCTTTGTGCCATTCAGCAGGATAAGGGCACAAGAGAGAAGACAGGGTAAGATCAGGATGGCCCCTGGTGTGTCTAAAGAACATAGAACTCAAACATCTTGAGAGGCCAGGAAAAATAGAAGTAAGTGAGAGTAAAGGAATTAGAAAAATCTAATGTACTTTAAGAGCAAAGTGTTGTGTTGTGTGGCTCTTGTCCCTTGGCATGAGTGACAGAGGTATAGTGGGAACAGGTGGGGATCACAGTGAACCAGACCGGGAGCTGCCATCAGTTTTGTTGATCCTCTGATTTTTCAAAAAGAGGTAGAAATTCTGATTTTTAATATCAAGTATCCTGAGTTTTCAGTGTAATTTCAAATTACCTGTAGACACCACAGAGACCCATGTAGACAAATACTGGATCTTGTCTGTACATTTGCATTCTTGACATTTGTTTGTCATGGAACCATCACCAAATCCCAAGTTGAGTCAATAGTACAGGTGTCATGCCATGCTGCGGGGAACTGAGAATTTTGATTATGATGAGGAGTGGATGAGGAGGTCAAGAAATGTTACAAGGAAAACGTTTTACCAATGAAAGGAAATCAAACTGGGCATGGTAATATGTACCTATAATCCCAGCAACTGGGGAACCTGAGGCAGGAGGATCACAAGTTCAAGGCCAGCCTTACCAACGTAGCAAGACCCTTCGCAACTTAGTGAGACCCTGTCTCAAAAAAATAAAAAAGGGCTAGGGATGCAGCTAGCTCAGTGGTAAAGCACCCCTAGGCTCAATCCCCAGTTCCAAAAAGAAAAAGGAGAAGAGAGAAAAAATAAGGAGAAGAGAGAAAAAGAAAGGAAAAAAAAGAAATGAATTTCAAATATATCACCTAGTTCTCTGAGTAAATAATTTAGAGGGCAGATGTTGGAACCTGGAAAATCCGGTGCTAAGTCCCAGTTGTTTTGCTTATCTTCTGTGTAGTGATGAGCAAATTAACTAACCTTTCCTCACATCTGAATTTTTGTTGCAATTTCAATGAAATAAGACATTAAATGTAGGAGAAGTGCCAGATGGGAGGTTCTCAAGACATGGGACTTGTTAAAATAGCAATAATGAGAATTATCATTATGATAATAATGATAGCTATTATTATCAGTACATACATTCATAAACCCCAGGGAAGCTCTAATGGGAACTCAGCTTCTAAGAGTTCTTGTCCTAGATGATTTTATCTATGAGGAGGATGAGACACTTTGGCGTTACTTTCTCATCTCATTATACTTGATTTTGAAAGTCACAAAGCCTAGCCCACCCCGCCCCCTTTTTAAGTTCTGTCTGCATAGCATCATTCATGAAACTCAAGTAAACTATTCAAGCCTAAACTCAGTGAAAACTTAGACATTTTTTTTTGCTTTCTTTTTTTTTATTGGTTGTTCAAAACATTACAAAGCTCTTGACATATCATATTTCATGCATTAGATTCAAGTGGGTTATGAACTCCCATTTTTACCCCAAATACAGGTTGCAGAATCACATCAGTTACACATCCACATTTTTACATAATGCCATATTAGTAACTGTTGTATTCTGCTACCTTTCCTATCCTCTACTATCCCCCCTCCCCTCCCCTCCCATCTTCTCTCTCTACACCATCTACTGTAATTCATTTCTCTCCTTGTTTTTTTCCCCTTTCCCCTCACAACCTCTTATATGTAATTTTGTATAACAATGAGGGTCTCCTCCATTTCCATGCAATTTCCCTTTTCTCTCCCTTTCCCTCCCACCTCATGTCTCTGTTTAATGTTAATCTTTTCCTCCTGCTCTTCCTCCCTGCTCTGTTCTTAGTTGCTCTCATTATATCAAAGAAGACATTTGGCATTTGTTTTTTAGGGATTGGCTAGCTTCACTTAGCAAAATCTGCTCTAATGCCATCCATTTCCCTGAAAATTCCATGATTTTGTCATTTTTTAGTGCAGAGTAATACTCCATTGTGTATAAATGCCACATTTTTTTTATCCATTCATCTATTGAAGGGCATCTGGGTTGGTTCCACAGTCTTGCTATTGTGAATTGTGCTGCTATGAACATCGATGTGGCAGTATCCCTGTAGTACGCTCTTTTAAGGTCTTCAGGGAATAGTCCGAGAAGGGCAATAGCTGGGTCAAATGGTGGTTCCATTCCCAGCTTTCCCAGGAATCTCCATACTGCTTTCCAAATTTGCAGTCCCACCAGCAATGTACAAGAGTACCCTTTTCCCCACATCCTCGCCAGCACTTGTTGCACAGTGATTGGTTCCCACGTATTGAGAGGAGAAGCTTGGCCCGGTGGGCACAGCTCCACCTACTGGAAGAGAAGTTAATCAAACTCTAAGACTGCATTTATTAATTTTTTTTTATTATTTGGGTTTTTTTCATTTTCATTTTAAAAATTTTTAAAAATATTTATTATTATTTTTTTAATTTTAATTTTTTTGATTATTTTTTAAATTTTTTTTCTTTTTTCTTTTCTATTTTTTTCTTTTGTCTTTTCATTTCTTTTCAATTTCCTTATTCCCCCTTCCTTGAATTCTACCTGCTTACTCTCATTCTCTTTAGTGACTTCTTCCCTTCCCTTCTAATACCTTTCCTCCCAAGCATCAAATAAATTTATAGGAGTAAACAGTAACTCAGCAGTCAAACAGAACAAGAAGTAACATGAGCAGCATGAAAAAGCAAGGAAGAAAAGGAGTACAAACAATGCAGGACAGCCTAAATATTCAGGAGGACCTAGAGGCATCAGAAAAATGGTCAAATAAAGAACTCAAGGAATACCTTAGACAGATGGAATGGAATCTTAAAGAGGATATGAGACAGCAAATTCAAACAGTGAAAGAACACATTGAAAATGAATTACATAAACAGATAAAAGAAGCAAATAAGCATCTTTATCAGGAGATAGAGATTATAAAAAAAATCAAACAATAATTCTAGAAATGAAGGAAACTATAAACCAAATTAAAAACTCAAATGAGAGTATCACCAAACTTAGACATCTATACGGCTTAATGCATCTCTGAAACTTCTATTCACTGGCTTTTAAGGGAGACTTTGCCTTGGGAGGATTCTCCCAGAATTCAGCCCCTTTCTCATGCACAGGATTCCTTAATTCTCTCATCCATCCCTTCCACGATGCCCATCTTTCATTGTGCTACTCAGTTTAGTCCAATCTGAAATTGCTGCAGGTGACAAGAAAAGTGACCATCCTTGAGGCTTTTCTCCCAGGACCTGCACACCCATGTGCACACTTTCTTCCAATCCCATGTTAAGGTTAGAGCTAAAGAGCTAGTTCCAAGTGCTGGGTAAGGATGTGAGTGTGCGAAACCAGGATCCTGGTGTTTTGAAAAGAGCGAGAAAGTCTCACTTGCTTAACCCCGGTTGCCTGAGGTCATCCCAAGAGTAAGAAAGCAGACCTGCCACACTTTATGTCAGCACCCAGGAACACCCAGCTTGGGGGCTTCTGGGACACCTGAAGACAAATGTCCTGAACCCTCATCTTATTCTCAACTCCCTCCCCACCTTCCAGAACCAATTCCCCTCACCAATTCCCAACTTTTTACATTTTGCATCCTGATTCTAGTCCAAACTCAGATCTGGCTTATCCTGATGAGCTTTTGGCCCTTGTAACAGAGCTAGACACAGCCGACCAGCTACCAGAACACCAAGTATCACACTGTAAGTAAGAGGCAGGACATTATCATTCAGGAACCAATTGTACTGAGACAGCTGGCTGCAGCCCACAGAGGCAAGCAGAACTATTAATTTATTTACTTTTTTAAAAAAATGTGGTGCTGGGGATTGAACCCAGTGCCTCATGCATGCTAGGCAAGAATTCTACCACTGAGCCTCAGAACTATTATCTTAAGAATCCTCCTGGGCATTGAAGAGCAGCCTTTGTGTCTGTGGAGGTTGGCACAGGGATGGCAGTGCCCTCCTCACCCAGCAGAAAAACCCAGCGAGGAGGCCTTCTAGTCTGCCATAAAGTTTCTATTCCCTATAATGAATAGAGAACTAAGAATCTTTTAATTCCCACTGTTTTCTCTATTGTCTGCATGAATTTGAGCATTTAAAATATATATATATATATATATATATATATATATATATATATATATATATATATAAATTGTAGGTGAACACATATATTTTATTTGAATGTGGTGCTGAGGATTGAACCCAGTACCTCATGCATGCTAGGCAAGCGCTCTACCACTGAGCCACAACCCCAGCCCATGAATTTGAGCTTTTTGCATCCCCACGCTGGATCTCAGCTTTTTGCATCCCCACGCTGGATTTCATGGGTGGGACATATATTGAATCTTGGAGCACAGACTGACATGAACCTATCAATTGTAGCAGGAATTATCAAGTGAATTTTAAGTATTGGATGCTTTGTTTGGACATTTTCCAATACTGTCTGATCTGTGGAAGAACCAACTTCCTCCTTGGATTGGGTAAATAAAATGGTGGCCATGTCCCACCTCAGATCCAAGGAAACACGTGACAAGCCAAAACTATTTCTATTATGTATTATATTGGTCCAGGATTCTAGAAGAGATGGATATTTGTTCATTCTTCTATTCAAATAGCCAACAATCCTCTAAAGCACACCTTTGTTCTGGGCTCTGAGCTTGGATCCATGGTCACAAAAGTAGACAATTATAGGGATCTTGACTCCAGGTGTCAGGAAATGCTGGTGGGAAGTAATGAACACGATGAGTGTGCTTTAAAATGGGTTAAACTCTCTGCTATAGTCCCTTCCTCCCCAGAATCTCAGTGATGGCCTCAGTGAGTTCCTGCAGTAAGGGAATAATTCCCAACAGCATTGCTGAGGAAGACCAGTACCATCCAACCAAAGGGCAACTGCTTCCAGCATTGCCCAGGGGATGGGGGGAGACACAGGGAGGATCAGGACAGGTAGGGAGTAATAAACATTGTATCAGTCAGGTAGTGCTACAAGAATGCTGCTTAACAAACATCCCCGAGTTTCAGTGGCTTACAACAATAAACATTTTGTTTTTCTCATCTGTAGGCCTGGGTGTTGGCTGGGGTGGCTCTACTTCAGGTTAAGTTTAGATCCATGATAGATGACTTTTCATCCTTTCTGGAGCTTGTCTTTCCATAACAGTGGGCGGAAGAGTAAACTGGACAAAGAACATTTTAAGTCTTTCGTTCCTGCCATCCTCAGTAATATTCCATTGGACACAGCAAGTCCTATGGAGAAAGAGAAGGAAGAATAAGCAAGTAGGAATCCGCGAGGGGATGTTGGGTGGTGGGGTGGGGTTCAAGGAAAGGTGCTGTAATTTCCAAATCAGGACAGTTTTTCCCATGGGGATTACAACATTGGAGGCCAGCTAGCTACAGTCCCTTCCTCCCCAGAATCTCAGTAACTCCAGCTCTTCCTCACTTCTGTCCTGACCCCTTCTTGTGATTGACGGATGGAGAATATCTGGAAGAATAGATAACATCCCAGCCTCAGTGTGAGAGCTCTCAAAGTGTTTTACACATTCCTGCTCAGATCCAGGTAGAAAAGCTGAACTCCTGGGTATCAGCCCGCATGCCCAAATACTTGAGTGAAGTCTTGAGACCTGTGACTCCCCATTACTGACCAACAGCACTGGGGACCCAAGAGATCAGATCACTCAGGGTTGAAAGGTAGGGGGGTTTGGTCCTCCATTCTGAGTCCAAGTTCAAAGCAGACAACTTCTCATTACCCTTCAGTATGGGAAGTAAGGCTTCCAAGGGTGTCTCTGAAGCCATCCTTCCGCCCTAGCTCTGCATCTGAGCCTCCAGAGCCCAGGGTTCCTCTGGGAGGACAGCCTGGGCTGTCACATCTCATTAGGTGCTGTGTCTTTGGCTGCTCTAGAGTTCAAAGATAAAACTTTTTTTATTCCAACTGGTGATTTTCCTCTCTTGGCCAGGGCCGAAGCTTCTGTTTCTATAAGCAGAGCCCTGGTTGCTAGGTGACACCCTCACTCCTGGTCCCGGAGGCATCCGAGGCAGAAATGAACCAGAGATCTGAAGCTTCTACTTTAAAGAAAAAATATGCAACCCAAAAGAGGAACTACGACCCTACATTAATTGGAGGGTTATATAATGATCTGACATGCTTCTAATATCCTCCCCACCACTCTGCCAAGACCAGTGGGGTATGTTTAAATATATTTTTTAAATAGGAAAAAAAATAGGAAATTGAACTGATAAATATACTTGGCTCTTTTGATTGGGAGAGGAAACTTCTAATTACACAGCTTTTCTAAGCTCTCTCAATCAGATCTACACCTTCATTAGCCTCTGAGTCATTAGTGGAACTTATTAAAACAATTAGATCTGCAGAGAACTGCGGCCATCAGCGTTTCTGACAGCTGCATTGGGGATTTAAACTTTTCATTAAAATTGGATGAAAGCTTTGCGAATCAATAAGAAATAGATGAACATTTCAAATGAAAAATGAGCAAAGAACAAGAATAGATGATTCACAAAAGAGACACAAATGGCCAATAAACAAATGAAAAAATTTCCGAATGCATGAACCACTGAAGACATACATTAAAACAGTAATGAGAATAAACATTTTTAATCTGTCAAGTGGCAAATGTTTTTAAAATAATGCACAGATTGGGCAAATGTACAGTGAATCTGCTATTTCAATAAACTTGGTTGGAATGCAGTTAGGGAAGGTCTTTTAGAAACCAATTTAGCCACATACTGAGAGTCTTAATATGAATACACCTTTTGGCTGAGCCATGTGGTGCCCTTATTTACAGAGTTGTTTGCATAGCATTATTGATAAAGAGAGAAATCTGAAAAAAAAATTAACACTGGGATACTAGCTAAATTGAAAAAAATCGTTTATTACATGCAAAATTATTCCCAAGATTGTAAAAAGAACAACTGTGGTCATAAAACTGCATACCCATTATGAGTCCATTTTTGTGAAACAAAAGGGAAGGTGATATATACCTGTGCAGAATACTATAAATTGGAGGTTCCCAAACTTTCTCAGTTCATGAAAGCTTTAGGATCTCAGTGATTCTCTGATGGAGTCCCTAGCACAACCCCTTTTCCCCACACGTCAAATAAAAACCTGATCATTTCATTTATTAAGTATTTGGGTCCAGACAACTTAACAGTAGTAGTTTATTCTGCGTCCAACAGATATTGCTGTACTTGCACTGAATCTTTCAAATGCCCCACAAAGATTATTGCAATGCTATGGGGTCCTCCATACTGAACTTGGAACTGCAGGTATAAACAAAAATGTACTAGTGGTTAAACAAGAAGGCTCTGGAAACCAGGCTGCCTGTGTTAGGATATGGGCTCTTTCATTTGCTAATGATGATCTTGCACAAATTTCTTTTCTTTCCAGTGTCTTAGTGTTCCCATCTAATAAATGGAACTATTGAGCACCAACCTCTTTGGATTCTTGTGAGACGTATACATGCTGGTGCCTGATTCATAGCAAGGGTCAGCTCACTCTCACAGGAGACCAAAGGTGACTTCTGTTTCTTTCCTTATGGTTTTTTGCACTTTCCAAATGTTATAATAAGCACATATTACGAACTGGGGTTGTGGCTCAGTGGCAGAGGGCTTGCCTAGCACGTAGGAGGCCCTGGGTTCGATCCTCAGCACTACATAAAGATGAATAAATAAAATAAAGGTATCGTGTCCATCTACAACTAAAAATAAATATTTTTAAAAACGCATATTACTTTCATTATAAATAATGTTTTAGTTTTAAATCAGAGAAAGGGAGTATCATAGCTCTGTGTACTGAGTGCTGCTGAGAGATGGGCCAAGGCAAAGGCCAGCCAAGTGCCCTGTTCCTGAAAATGGAGGTGGGTAGGAGGAGGAAGGCAGCCAGGGCAAGAGCATCCTTACTCAGCTGTGGTCAACTCCTGGGTACATGGCTTGGAGCCTTCAATAAAAATATAATCTGTTAATTAAGCTAATTGTCTGAAAGGTAGTTTTTGTATAGTCATCAAAAAGAGGCATAAAATAATGAGCATGAAAATAAAGAGATCTTTCATTTTCTCATTCATGCCTTAGTCATCATTTCAAGTACGTGCCTGGTTGGTGCAATTACAGGCTATTGCTACAGAACTAAAGCTAGTTTTCCTGGGGACCCTGGGGTCACATCTCCATTCTGCCAGAAAGCTTGCCCAGTTCTGTTTGGAACTTGTGGAGTTAGGAATGCTTCTCTCCTAGCACAGATTTACCTGGATGCCCTTCCACCACTTACAGGGGGACATTTCACAACACCAAGAGACAGAGACCTGGGAGAGACCACCAATAGGTGGCAATAGAGAAAGAGGCAGAATGGGCACTTCAATTGTCCCAGATCCCTTGATAAAACCATCTCCAGGGAGATGTTAAGTGTTTGCTTGTATCTCCTGGGAGACCCCTACCATTGCAGGGCACAGGGTCAACCTGCCTTCCCTTAGACATCTTTGTTGAAGGGCTGATCTTCTGCAGCCCTCTTTTCCTGCAGCAGGGAGAAACTGGAAAGAAGTAGGGAATTAACATCTCCCTAGGCCAGCTTTTAGGCAAGACTGGTAGATGTGAATAGCCCAGCTCTATCCCACCTGGGACCCTATTCTCCAGAGTTTCCTCTGAAGTTACCCACTGCAGTAGATGGTTTAATAATGCACATTTACTGTTTTCCTTCCCTGGATCAAATATCTTTCTCCTTCACTTACCCATGTTCTTCCTTCCACCTTCCAAATAAATGACTTGCACTCAAATTCTAGTCTCAGGGGCAGCTTTGGAGGGGACTTCAAACTAAGAGTCCTTGTATAAATCTTTCTGGGAGCAATTCTGCCCATAAACCAATTCACATTTGACCATGTGATTGATTGGTCCAAGCCCTTGGAGTCCTTGCTTACCACTCAGTCTTCTCACTTGGCATGTTTAACATCCTTGGAGATGGCTTTACAGCCTCTGTGAGCAGCGAAATAGGTGATTCTGGGATCCCTCTGTCTGCTTGAATTTGATCTATTTTGCATATGGCTTTAATCTGAAGAAAATCTTCTGCCACTCCTGCTGGAAAAGGTGACAATCATTGAGCCCAAAGCTCCCTCTCAAGTGGGAATCTGGTCTTCCTGAGCTGAGCTGTTCAGGATTCTGGGCTCACAAGCCTTCACCATGGCTCCCACATATAGGGCCTCCTGGAAGCTGTCTGCCTGCCTTGTCCCTTAGCCATCACAACAACTGCCCTCCTGATTGCTGCTTGAGCAAGGGATATATGTGGTCCATCATCAAATATATCCCCTCACAAGAATCCAGAAAAAAATTCTCTCCTTTGTTGGATTTCCAGTCTATACTTCTGTTTACATGAATTCCTTCCTAGGGTCCTCTGAATCTAGTTAAGTGGACTGTTTCAGCTTCCTGATTTGCCAGGACTCTTTCCTTACTCGGAACCTGTGGTATGCAAAATAACCGCTTCCCCAAAAGATGTCCACACCCTAGTTCCAGGAACCTATTCTGCCTTACACTGCAAAGGAGACTTTGCAGATATGATTAAATCAGGATCTTGAGGTGGGAGAGCACCTTAGATCTTTCAGGTGGACCCAGGGTAGCTACAAGGGTCCTTATGAATGAAAGAGGAGGCCAGAGAAAGATTAGATACAACCATCTGTTAGATGCAATGTGAGTTAGAGTTGATCATCTTTGCTGGCTGTGAAGATGGAAAGGGGACATGAACCAAACAATGAGGGAAGTCTCTAGGGACTGGAAAGGGCAAGAAAATGGGGTTCTAGAATTTCCATAAAGGAAGACAGCTCTGCTGACATACTGATTTGAGCCCAGTGGGACTCATTTCAGAATTCAGGCTTCCAGAATAGTAAGTTAGTACATTTGTGCTGTTTTAAGGCACTAGGTTTATAAAAATTTTTCATGGCACCAACAGAAATTAATACAGTGTGTGCTTTATGCTGTTCCCTCTGCCTGTACCCACTCCTTTCTCTTTTCTACTTTCATATCCATAAATCTCTCTAATCTTCAATGGATCTTTTGCCGTGGAACTGCACTAATTCCTGCCTCCCTCCCCAGCTGTCATCTACCCTTGGACAGTTTCAACTCAGCCTCTAGCTCCCCTAGCCCCGGACCCAACCCTGCTCTTCTGCCCATCAAATAATGCCCTTAACAGTGACAGGTTATTTTTTTTTGTTTGTTTTTTACTTTAGCACAACTGGTGCATACTGACATTTGCAATCATTTTACTAAAAACAAAGGAGAAAGGGAATGACTTCCAATAACACAAACTCGAGAAAAATTTATGATGTTTTCAGGTAAAGTTTTTTGATCCTAAAAATCCAATAGCAGCAGCAAAATGCTATATTGGTGTCCAGGGATTTCCTGTTTGGAAACACTGTCTGTTCTTTCTGTCTTCCTCCTTCCTGCCTGGCTCTGTCCACAGCTTCCAGATAGTATCTCATTTAGGAGGTATTTGAACCCTTCTGAGGCCTTGCCCATTTCTGGGCTCACATCTCCTACATCCCTTGGTTCACTCAGTCCTAATAGGAAAGTCTCAACAAGACAGGAGCCTTTGGAAGGACTATCCTTAAGGCTCACAATAGAAAATGGGGCTCTATAATTAATTCACCATCCAAACTGAGATAGTTTCAAGAGTGAAAGGGGTTATAAATAGTTGTGCTTGGGAAATGGGACTAACTCTATTTTTCCTGGACAAACTAGGAAGTTTGTTCACCCTGGCAATGGGTGATCTGACTCTTTCTGGCTTGGGGTTGTTTGAGGACTTTGTGAGGCAGAACTGAAATATCTGAGGGGCTAGTATTTTTTTATTTGGGGAATTCCAGATCCCCTTCACTCAGGAATACTCCAGAGACAGGCAGCCTTCTCTGGATGTAGTAGGAAAGGCTTTCGGGAAGAGAGGAGTGTAGTCAGGCATGAAGCGAATGTATACTTGTACCAGGCAAAGTCAGGCTGGGGCCCCTGGTCTCCTGAGTGATGGCTATTTAAGCAGTTGCTTTATTTTTTTTCCCTAAGAAACGCAGGGGATTGTAGTGCATGAAGTGATAACCCAGGGTGGAGTTTCCATCTTCAACCTCACCCTTGTACCTGGGTCCCTGATGATAAGCGTGCTTCTTATCACAGATTTATTATTATTGTCTTCCAAGCCAATGATGACAGCTATTTATAGGTGGTAGCTGATCTGAGGGTTGATTTTGCTTTGAAAGAGCCAAAGTCCCCGCCGTCTGTACATGGACAGTCTTCATCCATAATGCATGAGGCTGGAGACCCATAACAAAGACTATGTTCATTCACCGGGCTGTGGAAGTTGATTATTTACTCAGGAAAAATGAGGAACATTTTCTTCTGTAAGAATCAGCATTCATCATCACCCTGTTTCTGTCACTGACCTGAGCTTTTTATTCCTAGGCAATTTTATGCCTTCAAATGCTTCATGATTAAAAGCAAATCAAACTCAAATCATCATATCAATCAGGAACAGTCTATGCCCAAGGATTCCAAGGATGGGGCTTGCTGTGCGGTGGGGAGAACACTGGTGAGGAGATTGGAAGACCCAGGCCTGTCCCCAATTTTCAGCTCCTTGACAACACTGGGGTTTCGGATTTGGCTGTTTGTTTTTTAATTGATATAAGACATTTGAATGAGATTATAATAATCAAAGTCTTTGGTTTATCATTTGTGTCCAATACAACAGCATCAAATTTACTCACCAAGACTCAGATATACATAAAATGTACTTTTCTGCATACACACATGCACATTTGACCATACTTTGCTTTAGAATAATTTCCCTCTAAGGGCAGGAAAACACATTTACCAACTAAAGGTGATTCTGCCTCTTCTTATTTGAATGTCTCTTTTTTTTTTTTTTTTTTTTTGAATGTCTCTTTTGTGTAAATAAGCTGAGCTTAGAATAAGCTCTGGAATGGTGCTGCTGACTTCTCAAGGAGCGTCCCTACCACTGTTGCTTTCCAAGGCACTTCTCAGTGCAGGAGAAAGCACATGACTTCTCATGGCCTTGCAGGAAGGAGGCCTGGGCTTTGCATGTTGTCCTTCAGTTCTGCCAGCCTTCTCTGAGCTGCTCTCCACCCTTGCCCTGGTGGCTGCTTTCCCTACACTGGTGTCTAATGACTAAGCGATGGCAGCTTCTTCCCAAGCAGGGCTTCATGCTAATGGCTATGATACTTGTCATTGCTCCATCATGAGCTTCCTGTTGAAGCTCCAGGCTTCTCTGCACTTGCATGTCCTCTCTAGTGGCACTTGTGGCTGGAGGCTGCCTGGGGGCACCATTCCAGACCTACCTACTTGGATGGCTCCCTCCTCCAGTGCTGGCACTCCAAGTTGGGTCTGAGATCTTGTGTTCCTATGGTGTTGCCTTCCTGCAGTCCTGGACCTCTTCCTAGAGCACCCAGTATTGTCTAAACCTCCACCCTATCACCTTTCAATCTACAGAGCCCCTGCCCCAGCTCCACAACCAACTCCTGACACTGAATATTAGGTTTAGAGTGAAACTTAGTGTAATAACCTCCACTTTGCTTTGACATAGAAGCATTTGGTCCAAAGAGTTCAGGCATCCTAGGCCCAGGGCCCCTTTTTAAAAAGGAAATATAATCAATCACAGATGAGGAGGTGGGCAAGGGGGGACAGATACATAGATACAACTTCTCAGATTTTGACTCCTGACCTGCAGGCACAAAGGTGATCAGGATGACACAGGAGGAAAGATATGGAGATAGGACAGAGTATAACACATGCAGCCACAAGGGCCATCTTTCCTGACCTGCCTCTGTGACTTCCCGGTGAGCTGCCTCAGGCCCAAGGTCAGAGAGATGTCTTTGTGACTTCTAGCCACAAGACCATTGCCAGCATGCTAGAAAGCCTGGCCAGTCTCCACTCACCAGAGCTTCCTTTCCTACTTTCCCTCCTTCTAAAAAGTCTCTGCTTGGCCTATAAGGAACATTTCAAACTAAACATGGAAATTAAACAATATAAATTCAACACTAGACAAAAGGTTAAATTAAAAAATTAAAAGAGAAATTAGAAAATACTTTGAGATGAGTAGAAATGCACATCATACTGAAACTCATGGCATGCAGTAAAAATAGCCCTTAAAGGGAAATTTATAGCTGTAAATGCTTACATTGCAAAAGCAGAAAGATCTCAAATCAATAGTTTAAACTTTCACCTTAATAAACTAGGAAAAAAATCAAACTTAATCCAAAAAAAAAGCAGAAAGAAGGAAACAAAAAGATAAGAGGAGAAATAAATTAAATAGAGGATAGAAAGACAACAGAGAAAAATCAATGAAACAGAAAGTTTGTTCTTTAAAAAGAACAAGACTGACCCATCTTTACTTAGAATCATCAAGAAAAATAAAAGAAGACTGAAGGAGTGGACATTACTACTGACCCTACAGAAAATAATTATAAGGAAATATTATGGACAATAAATTAGACAACTGAGGAAATTTGCAAAAGTTAATAAGCAAATCCTAAATTCAATAGAAATTAAAGCGAACTAGAATAGTGAAAGCAATATTAAAAGGAATAAAATTAGAGAAGTCACACTTCCTGGTTTCAAAACTACTCCCAAGCTATAATAATAGAATAAGAGAGTGGGGTATGGGCATGAGGATAGATAATGACTCTCAATGACTTTGAGAGTCCAGAAATAAACTCTCATATTTTGAGTCAACAGACTTTCAACAAGGGTGACAAGACAATTCAAATGGTGAAAAAAGAGGTGTTTTTTTTTTTTTCAACAAATGGTACTGGGACAATTTGGTAGCCTCATACAAAAGACTAATTTGGACCACACACCATTACCGTTTATAACAATTAACTCAAAATGTATCAAACACCTAAATGTAAAAGCTAAAATCTTAAAATTCTTAGAAGAAAATAAATAGGTAAATATTGCCACCCTCAAATGTGGCAATATTTCTTAGACATGATAACCAAACACAAGCAATACAGAAAGCAAGCAATTTTTTTTAACAAAAAGGAGGAATTGGACTTCATCAATATTAATGCTTTTGTGCTTCAAAGCATACCATCAAGGACTGGGGATATATAGCTCAGCTGGGAGAACGCTTGCTTTGCATGCACAAGGCCCTGGGTTCAATCCCTAGCACCACATACAAAAAAGTGAAAGACACCCCACAAAATGGGAGAAAATATTTATAAACCATATATCTGAAAATTTGTACTATGAAACTCTTAGAATTCAAGAAGACAAATAATCTAATTTTAAAATTGGCAAAGGATCTGAATAAACATTTCTCCAACAAAAAAAAAGAGATACATACATGGCCAATAAGCTATTTAATAGCTACCAGGGAAATTCAGATTAAAATAATGATGAGATATCACTTAGCATCCACTGATTATAACCACCATAATCAAAAAGGTAGCTAATAACAAGCGTTGGTGGGAATGTAGAAAAATTGGAGCCCTCATGGGATGCTAGTAGGAACATAGAACCGTGCAGCTACTTTGTCATTTTACAATGACATAGAAGTTCCTCGCAAGGTCAAACCCAGAATTGTCATATGGCTCAGCAATTCCACCCCTAGGTATCTACCTAGAGAAATAGAGACATATGTCCACACAAAAGCTGGTATGTGAGTATGTACAGTAGTTTTATTCACAGTGTCAAAAGTAAACACAATTTTCAACAGATAATGTTCAACAGCTAATAACTAGATAAATAAGATGCTGTATAGTCATACAATCAAATATAATTAGGCAGAAAAAAGGAAGAAAGAACAGATAGATACTGCAACATGGATGAACCTGAAAACCTTAAGCTAAGTGAAAGAAGCCAGCCACAGAGGACATTATTTATATAGAATGTCCCAGAACAGGCAAATCTGTAGAAATAAAGATTAGATTGGTGATTTGTGTTGAGTTGAGGGAGAAATGAAGAATGATAATTAGAGAGGATGAATTTTGTTTTGAGGTGATAAAAATGTCTTAAATCGATTGTGATGATGGTTGTGTAACTGTGAATATATTAAAAGCTATTGACTTGAGCAAACAAACTCTTTAATATGTAAATTGTATCTCAAGAAAATATTACAAAAAAAAGGAATTTTTTTTTTTACCTCTGGTGTTCAGCTGACAGACTAACAACTTGAAATTGCTAGTGATCATGTTTGCCTGTATCTAAAGGAAGCCAACACAGAAGGAGAAAGATTTCTGAAGATAGTATTTTAACCCCTGATCCAGCCATGCCTGAGGACATAACCCCTGGACTTTTTGGCTATGTGAACCAATTAATTTCTTTTTGTTATTGTTGTTTTTGCTTAAGAAATGTTATATATCTGAGTGTCTAAGACATTTTTAAGTAAGAAGTGGTAGGAATTGGAGTGGCTGCTACAAAAAATCAGCCTACCACCACTTCTTACTTAAAAATGTCTTGGACACTCAGATATAAACTGTAGAGTAAGTGAACTCATGAAAGTCATCCATCATTGGTTCTTGGAGCCAAAAATTTATACAAAACCCAGTTAGCTTCTGAAAAAGCTATGTGAAATTTATTCGAGTTATTCAATTTAGTAAAAGCAAGACCATAAATATAAATTTTTAAGCTGGAAGAAATCTGACTCAAGGGCTTCTGTTTTACAAACTGAGTTAATTAAGAAAGAAAAATACTTTCCTTCCTATTCATTTGAAAGAGTGATATTAAGTTTTCATTTCACTCCACATTAGCCTGGGTTGGCACTAGAAGTCAAAGCCATGTGGTTCGCTGTCTAAGAAGTCATGGGATTGGCCATGGCAGTAACCACTTAGCAATCCATTTTCTTATTCAAGCCAAATACCATCATCTTATTAAAATTCACTTCTGAGCAGATTTGAAGTTGCATTTTCAAATTTGATTATACGGTTTGGGGTTGATGGAAGCGAGTAACTGAAGTAGAGGTAGAGATTCAGACAGACTAGCAGCAGTCAAGGTCAGAGAGGAGGGAGCAAAGGAAAGATGGCTGAAGTCTGGAAGGCACTAAGAAGAGTCCACAGTCAGTTAAGGGAAGGAGGAAGGAGGGCACCAAATGCATTAGGTCAACTTGATCCAGGACTTCAGACAAAGCAGGAATGAGGATGGTTGAGTAGGAGGCCACAGAATGAAAACTAGGGATCTGGGGAAAAGTCTGGGCTAGCAGAGGTCATGAAGTGGGATGGAGGGCCTTGGAACCGGGTAGAGGTCAAGGACAGCAGGAGGGACTGGGTTGGGAACCACCTGTCCGAGGCAGCATCCCTGGCTGGGTGGAGAATAAGGGAGCAACCTGACTCTTCTGAGATCTCTTTCTACCTTTATCCCACCTCAGACCTGACCCCATGTTCTCTCTTGCTGGGCTCTGCAGGCCCTGGCTTTGGATCTGGCACCAGCTCAGAAGTGGACACATGACAACTGCTCTGCCTGTCAGTTCTATCTTCCACCAAAAACCCACTGCTCTTCCAGCCTCAGCCCCCACCAGATGGGCCTGCTCATTCTCAAGTCCTCCTTGAACTCGTTCTGGTACACACCTCTTTCTTCTGGAGCTTCTGGGCATAGTTCCCATGACACTTCTAGAAGCCTGCCTGGCCCACTGCAGCTGGAAGGCATGCTCAGACCCGTTCAGAGCTGCTCCTATAGCTCCCAGATTGCCTGTGAGTGTCACTGCTCTGATTTGTGTGCGGATGTCTTACTTCTTCATTACCCTGCCCTGGTCTTGCACAGTCTGGGTAGCTTAACTGAATTTTTAACTCTACTCTGATTTTACTTGCCTTTGAAGACAAGGTTCCTAAAGACCAGAAAATGCTCCTCAGGTGGGCTGCCTGCAACTGGTTGAATCTAAGATGCTACCAGAGTGACCAACCAGACAACGTCCTAGATGGTGTTTAGAGAGAAGGCAAGGGTCAGCTTCAAACATAAAACTATGACTAAGATTTGTCAAAAGACCAACCTCCTCCCGGATAAAGCCTTGCCCTGCTCCATGTTAAAAGACAACTCTCAAAGTAGGCTAAGATTAAGCCCATTTAACATCATGTCCAAGCCGGGCATGGTGGTGCACATCTGTAATCCCAGTGGCTCAGGAGGTTGAGGCAGGAGGATCACAAGCTTAAAGCCAGCCTCACCAAAAGCAAGGTGCAAAGCAACTAAGTGAGACGCTGTCTCTAAATAAAATACAAAATAGGGCTGTGGATGTGGCTCAGGGGTCAAGAGTCCCTAAGTTCAATCCCCAGTATCAAAAATAAAATAAAAATAAAATCATGTCCAAAAAGGGTAAATTTTTACCCTAAAGATTACTGCAATCCAAAATAGAAAGAGTTATGGTATAGAACTAAGGGTTTGGACAAGTTGTGAAATGTTTGGGAAAGTAGTAAAGAGATTGTAGAAAGGAATAAAACTCAACAGAAGGAACAATTACCCTCTGGAATCACTTTATATCTTAAGGTATCCCTGATATCTGAAAAACAGTAAAAAGGTTAGAATTAAAACCTACTTTCTTAGGGTGGTTTTGATTTGCATTTCTCTGACAGCTAGAGATGTTGAGCATTTTTTCATGTACTTGTTGATTGACTGTATGTCCTCCTCTGAGAAGTGTCTGTTCAGGTCCTTGGCCCATTTGTTGATTGGGTTGTTTGTTCTCTTATTGTCTAATTTTTTGAGTTCTTTGTATACTCTGGATATTAGGGCTCTATCTGAAGTGTGAGGAGTAAAGATTTGTTCCCAGGATGTAGGCTCCCTATTTACCTCTCTTATTGTTTCTTTTGCTGAGAAAAAACTTTTTAGTTTGAGTAAGTCCCATTTGTTGATTCTAGTTATTAACTTTTGTGCTATGGGTGTCCTATTGAGGAATTTGGAGCCCGACCTCACAATATGTAGATCGTAGCCAACTTTTTCTTCTATCAGACGGCGCGTCTCTGCTCCAGTAAGATTGGCAGCCATTAGGAAGTCAAACAACAACAAGTGCTGGCGAGGATGTGGGGAAAAGGGTACACTTGTACATTGCTGGTGGGACTGCAGATTGGTGCAGCCAATTTGGAAAGCAGTATGGAGATTTCTTGGAAAGCTGGGAATGGAGCCACCATTTGACCCAGCTATTCCCCTTCTTGGTCTATTCCCTAAAGACCTAAAAAGAGCATGCTACAGGGACACTGCTACATCGATGTTCATAGCAGCACAGTTCACAATAGCAAGACTGTGGAACCAACCTAGATGCCCTTCAATAGATGAATGGATAAAAAAAATGTGGCATTTATACACAATGGAGTATTACTCTGCATTAAAAAATGACAAAATCATAGAATTTACAGGGAAATGGATGGCATTAGAGCAGATTATGCTAAGTGAAGCTAGCCAATCCCTAAAAAACAAATGCCAAATGTCTTCTTTGATATAAGGAAAGTAACTAAGAACAGAGTAGGGACGAAGAACAGGAGAAGAAGATTAACATTTAACAGGGATGAGAGGTGGGAGGGAAAGGGAGAGAGAAGGGAAATTGCACGGTAATGGAAGGAGACCCTCAGGGTTATACAGTGGAGGGGGTAGAGAGAGAGGAGGGGAGGGGAGGGGAGAGGGGGGGAGGGGGGATGATGGGAAAGGCAGCGGAGCACAACAGACACTAGTATGGCAATTTGTAAATCAATGGATGTGTAACTGATGTGAATCTGCAATCTGTGTATGGGGTGAAGGTGGGAGTTCATAACCCACTTGAATCAAAGTGTGGAATATGATATGTCAAGAAATTTGTAATGTTTTGAACAACCCACAATAAAAAATTAAAAAAAAAAAAAAGCAACAGAAAAAAAAAAAAAAACCTACTTTCACTTCAAGATTGGTGAAACTGGTCTTCTGAGAATTCAACAACCAAGAGTTGGAGACCAAAGCTAAGGAAGAGAAAAGAGCTAAGAAGACAGTGAATATTTTGGTCCTTGCCCTCCTGGGTCAGCAGGACCCAGGGGATCATGGGACCTCTCCAAAAGAACTCTGCAACTCTGTGAGTCACCTGATCTCCTGATAAGGGAAATCACAAGGACCCTAATGCATAGGAACTAATCAATGCACATTCTGCACTGGAGAGTCTTTGGAGAGGGGAATGACCCCAGTGATTCCAAGAGAGGCCATGTGGTCTACAAGACCGTAACTCTTCCCCACAGATGATACAATTGGTTAAGAGAAAAGACTGGATGAGTCAAGAGTCTCCTCCCAAGGTCATATAACAAATCCCTGAGGACTTTTGGCTAATCTTAGCAGTATGAGGAAAAAAAGATTAATTTTTGACCAACATAGGGGACATCTGATTGATCTTGAACACCCAGCAGGGAAATATAACCAAAAACAAAGGTACTAAGATGAGGGTGAAAAAAATAATCAAAATGTACTTGACATGTACATAAGGGTCCTTATGGGTGATTGGCTGATACTCACTATTAAAAAAAAACTGCATCAGAACACAACCTTGCACAGAAGCCATCACAGTCTTATATACAAAGTACTTCTGAGGACATAAGCCTAGTACCTGTTCAACCTCATAGTGAGGTCACTTTGTTGATAATCTTTGTGGCCCAAGATTAATATTATCTTGATGGTCTGTAAGGTACAGAAAGCTTTGTCATTATATCTGATCACTATTCTTATTTAACCATCTTGATTATCAGATAATATATGTATTTTAAGTCTTTTTCAGCCTTTTTCACTTTATCAGTCATTTTGGGGAGAGAAGGACCTCCCCACTAAGAATGGAGTAATTGTTGGTACCAATGGGCTCAGACTTGTTGCACCTTTAGTGCCTACCAGGCACTCTGGGTCTAATGTGACTTCTGGAAGTCACTTGCCTTCAGCAAGAGAAGTCATTAAATAAATACTCTCACTTATGTTGACAAATCTCTGTAATAACTAAGAGGTTGATTTTCAGTAAAGTGAGTTCCCTGGTCTACTTCCCTATCCCACATTTAGAAGTTAAAAAAAAATATGATTGCTGTCTGACTTCACATACTAATAAAGGATCAGAGCAAAGGGGAACAGAATGAGATGAGCTTTGAAGCAGGGCGCAATCTGGGTCAACAGTGAAAAAGCAAAAAATCTTGCCAGCCACGAGAGGTCCAAATTTCCAGTCCCACTAACTCTTCTGAAATGTACTGCTCAGCCTGTCTCAGAATAGAGCCATTATGTTACTTTGACAAGCATTCTCTGATAAAGATTTGGCCTCTTGTATAGTTCTGCCTATAGAGAGAAAAAAAAAAAGAAAGAAAAATCCAATGTAAATAGTCTAGTTACTGAATGTTCTTCTTTCTTTATTTTTTTTATCTTATTCTTTTTAGTTATATACAACAACAGGATATACCCTGACATAATTACAAAAGCAAGGAACTCAATCCACTCCAATTTGTTCTTATTTTTGTTATATAAACTGACTTCCTGTTGTCCACCTTGGTCTTTATACGTTTGGGTTATCTGAAGCCATTCTCTGCAAAGGTTTCCATGTCTGCAAAGCAGTGACCAGATCCTGGGACCTGGGACCTGTAATAGAAGTGGTACTGAAATATTTTAAACATGGTTAAAGAGGCCCCACCAAACAGCACCTGTTTTTTGCCCCTTTGAACCCCCTAATAGCTAGCCTTCTCCTCTTGCTCTTTGGTCCTTACATCTTCAATGGTCTGGTCTCATTGGAAGCCATCAAATTAGAAATGATAGTTACTCAGGGGTATGGAGAGTGAGGCCTAGGACTGTGTGACAGCCAACTCTATTTAAGATTAGCTAGGAAAAGCTTTCATTCCTCTAAAGTACCTTTTGATGGCACCTGAGTTCAGCTTGAAGAAGTTACAGAAGACATAAGGCCACCCTTCAGTACTTCTCAAGAATACGGAATAAAAATAAAAAGGGAGGATTCGTTCCCCTGCCCTGGTCTTCTAGCGCCAGGGTGTTCTAGCTGAATTTTCACCACACCAAATCTTGCTATCCTTTGAGGATGGGATGTCTGAAGGTCAGAAGCTCCTCTTCAAGCGGGCTGACTATAACCACCTGGATTTGAGTAGTGCCAGAGTGAGCCTGGACCCACCTGTAACTTCCTTCTAATAACAAGCATGGGTAGAGTGCTCACCTCACATGGAAGGCTCTGGGTTCCATCCTCAGCACCACATAAAAATAAAATAAAGGTATTGTGCCCATCCACAACTAAAAAAAAAATTTAAAAAAAGAAAGCATGGATATTCCTCCCCTTAATTAGCCTATCCTCCCCCCACCATGTCTTTTCCCCTCTATCTACAACCTCCTGACCCCAAAGGGTAGGAGGCTGATCTGTGAATTTACCTCCCACTTCTTCTATTATTGTTCAAGTCAGTCAGTGCTGGGTCTTGTTATTGGTTCCATAATTCTGAGAGGAAAAAGGATCCAGTCTTCGAAGTCAAAAATTGGGAACAAATTGGTGACTAGACTGTGAAGTGCTGAAGGTACTCTTATCACAGGGCTAGATACACATTCTCGATACCTAATATATGCTGCAATTAAATGAATGAGGCCACTGGATCGAGTTTTTCTTATTTAGTTGCCTCACCAGCCTGATAGCAGGAAGCATTTTCTAACAGGCTGTTCTAAATCATGTTGATTTTGTATTTCATGGAATTAGTTTGGGGGATGTTGGCAAAAACAAAACCCAAGGGTACCTTTTAAGTAAAGGACCCAGTGTTTACAATCCACAGTGAAAATACAATAATGAACACCCTGGAGGTATCTCGAAGGTAGGGCTGGAATTTCAAATTTGTTGTAATCATTTTCCATCCAACGTGAGAGCTATGAAACAGCTCAAAATTTCCCTTAAATGTAATAAACAACCTCACATAAGGGAATAGAGGATGTCTCTGGGCCAGTATTGCACGGGGAAGGATATAAATGAGGATCCCACTCCTTGCTGGGAGTGGAGGTACTTCACCTCACGCAACAACCAGTTAATTCCAGGCCAGGGTGGGAAGAGAAAATAGATGGAAATGCTATCCTTGTTTGGTACAAAGACATCAATTAGTAAAATAACCAAAGATAATATTTCATGATATAAGACCACTTTTGAGAATTTTTCAATGTGATAATGGTATTGTGGTTAGGCTGCTAACATAAGAGATTGTACTGAATGGTTTACTAATGAAGTGATCAAGAGCTCCCGAATTCGATTTAAAATAAGGAATGAGGATTTGTTATGCTATCTTCTCTACTTTCATATGTTTGAAATTTTCTATAATAAAAAATGAAAATAAAATAACCGTTAACAATCCCAACTTGCTGACTGCTATGGTTCATTGTTGCTTCTTCAGAATTTCACCATGAACAGAAGTGGGGGCAGGCTTGGGGGAGGGCATCAATGTGGTGCCTGGGAGGAGGGTGCTGTTTGGGAGCCTGTGTGAGATGCATTTGTATAGCAAGGGAACTCTTAGATGGCTCCTTTGGAGGGGTTCATGTCAGCTAAGGTCACCTGCAGGAAGGGGAGAATACAAAGTCCCCCATGACTGTCTAATTCTGGGCTTAGAAACCAGTTGTTTCACTGGCTCCTGCAGGAGGCAGGTCATAGAGAAGGAGGAGGAGTCAGTGAACCCCAGATGCCATTTCCCCACTTCTTGGACTGGTCTTATTCTGTGTAGACATGCACCTGACTCTGAGTTCAAAGAGGGTTTGACCAACTAAATGACTGACTGTTTGATTAATCAATTGATGGTCCCTGAGGAATGATGGCGGGCTTGTTGGAAAGCACGCACAGCCTAAGGCTGAACATTGTCTACAGATGCTCACCCCCTCCCTCTGACCTGAGCATTATTTACCCACAGAATACATCAAAACTGCATGGAGAAGTGCCTGGCAACACCATTTCTTTTCTTTGCTCTTTTCAGGTTCTGGTTCTAGTGCTTTGGCAACTTAAATTTTATGAGAGGTTTTTGCTGAGAAAGCCTCCTACTTAGATGCTGCCTAAATTCTGCAACCATGTGTTCATTCCTTAAAAAAAAATTATACATAGTTGAGCAGTTAGCACAGCTCAGAGTCCTAAAAACACACAGCGAGTACTATTCACCTCTAATGAATATGGGACATGAACAACTAAAATCCCACTAGGTCTTTTACTTAACCATTCACAGTTTCAATTTGCATGTGCTTATAATTCTCTAATTCGCTTTCAAAGACCCAAACATATTTCTCAAATTCTAGGTCTGTATTTCACTGGTCTACTAGGTATCTTCATTTTGAGGTTTTCTTAAGAAAATTCAAATAAGCATTTCTAGTGTATGTTTCATCACCTTCCTCTAAACTTGTTCCTCTTCTTGTATCATCTGACTTGGGAATTGGCCAGGCCAGAATCCCTGGTGTCAGCACACTGGCCCCTTAATTTCTTTGTCCTCATGCTCAGCTGATTCTGTCCCCTGAACCACCTTGGGAATCTATTCACTTTTTTTTCCATCTGAAGTCCATTGCTGATTAAGACCCTCATAATCTCTCTCCTGTATCCTGAAAACACTCAGAGCCTGCATAGTTCCAAGTGAATAGATTTAGGGTATTTCCTTTAATCATAAAAGAATCATCTCAGGATGCTAGGCAGGGGTTAGCCATAATAGGATTTTGGTGCCAGACTAGGAGCTGGATCTTTATCCACATTCTTTCCGCTGCCTTAGTAGAGGCGATACAAGGTTCTTAATCAAGTGGATAAACACCATGATGCTGTGCCACAGGTCACAGACAAAGGAAGGGCCAGGCAGATCATTTTGATCCTTGGTTTCAGATAGTCTCAAATAGGTACCTTAGCTTCATTCACAGAACCTAGGAACAAACCCTAGCTTCAAACAAGTCTGAGAAGTATGTGTAGCTTTCCTGCAGTTGTAAGTCAGGAAGGCAAGCTGTGGGGGAGAGGTGTGCTGGGTACAGAGTATGCCTGTCTATAGTAACTGCTCCTATGAGTAATGGCTTGCCAAACTCTTCTAGGGAAAGCTTCATGAAAGAAAGGTAAGAGGAGAATGAAATAAACACTAAAAAAAGGTGTAGAGAATACAGCCTAAATCCACTTTCTACAATTACAATATTTCTTGGACATCTCATATTTGATTTTAAAAATGACTGTTGATATTGCCTTCTACTTCATAATGTGTCTGTTTCCTTACATACAAATCTAGCATTTCTCTTAAAAGTTGTCGAGGAAAATTGATTCTCCAGATAAAAGAAGTACCTTTATATGGCAACTTTTTCAATCCCTAAGACACTGTGGAGCACCACCTGGGTTAAAGCCAGAACTGCAGAGTTGGGGACATTAGGTCTCTGGGGCTCCCCCACAGTCCCCAACACCAGCAGGAACTAAGTCAAGAATTCCTTAGAGCTAAAATTTCCTAGGATTAGGAAATAGGCAAGAGGATCCCACAGAGAGGGGGATGCTGTGCCCTGATTCTTCTCAGAGGAGCTGGGGGATGCAGAGGAGTGTGAATATTTTTGTCACCCCTTCTACTTTTCATGTATAATTTCTACTGTTTCGCATAGCTCCCTATTGGTTTGCAAATTAATTCAATCTCTTTCCAAAATGGTGACCGCTTCCCACTTGTCATTCTCAAGACTTTATCCGCAAAATATCCAGCATTTTTTATTAAAGCTTGTTTAAAGATGTTCTCCTTTGATAAAGTTGCAATTATCAGGTATACGGCTGGTGCCTCAGAATCATTTATCATCTTACAATCGATGCGATTGATTTAGCTTCTGAGCCCTAGGCTTCTGAATGCTTTCCAGACAACAGTAGCATCACCAAATGGTGACCAAATCATTTTTATAACAATGGGTAATAGATGAACCCTTGGCAGAAAAGGGATTCAAGAACATCTTGACTTCTAGAGTCCTTCCTTTCAGGCTTAGGATCATTAATGGGAAATAGTCCAGATCCTAAATTTGCAGTCCATATCTCTGCTCTGGGAACCAAGGACATTGTCTAATTGTCCAGGTACACTTTTTGAAAAGTATATATCTTGGATTAAGAGAACCATATGTATTTGCTATTTCTAATATATAACTCTAGAAAATTACGAAACTATATCTTCTAAAAATTCATAGCTATTTTGAAAAGCAAGAGAGGTGCTTTTGATGGAAATCGTGAGGGATGCCTGAAAGTCAGGAGGCAAGAGAAGGAGTCCTCTCAGAAAAAAGAGGCAGGGGCAGCTTCCCATTTGAAAAGGTAGGTAGAGATACCTGAAGGGGTTCTGGTTGGAATACGGCAGAAGAAGCAGCCTCTCTTCCCATGCCAAGAAAAATATGGCAGAGGGGTTGTGAGTATAGACACTAATTATCAAGAAACAGCAGTAACTTCCACGGCTATTAATCCATTAAGAAAACAGCAACCTCACATCCAGAAATCTGGATGCTCCCCACACAACTGCATGTTGTCCATGGTATAGGCTGTGGTAAATAATATCATGTGCACAGAGAGGCTTTCAGGAAGACCCTAATGCAGAAGTGAACACAAAATCCAAAATTCACAAAACACCTGAAGAAAATCAAGATTATAAAAGAGATACTAATGAAATAGAGGATCAAAGCACAGTTAATCAAATACAACTTCACATGGGTAAGAGAGAATTTCACATCAGGCAGCCAAAAGAGAGAATGAAATCAATCTCTGTGAACTAATATGGTGTGATTGCCACAAAAAATGTTCAGCAGAAATGCAAATTCAAGCAGGAAATGTTTTAAGTTACATAAAAAAAATAAAAACCCACTTTGTTTTTCCTTTTATATGTCCGTATAGGACTGTGCTTAGACTGTACTCTCCCGCCAGGTGTTAAAGACCAAGTTGGTCAAAACTGACCTTGTTCCTATCTACTCTTGAGAGCTGAGATTTCTCAGGGATCACTCCTGGGGACGTATGTGAACCTTCTTAGCTCCTTTAGCTTTCCTCTACCAGGGGTGCCATCTGCTGGGATGGGTCAGGGTCTTGCTGACCATAGGTGACTTCTCTTACAAGCATCAGGGACATTTCCATCTCCAATGGCATTCCTCTTTGCAGAATGTGCACTGGTTAGTGAAGCAGGAAACATATTGTGCTGCCTTTCACTATAAGAAAGAGGGGGAAATGAGAATACATGCAATTTTTGATCATTTCTCTAAAAAGAAATAAAGGAAAGGTCAGAGGCTAATAAAAAACGGTTACCTATAAGGAAGGGGAGAAAGAGGTTGAGGTCACGTGGTTGGAAGGGAGAATTTTCTAAGCAGTTTTTCATGTAGCTTTCACTTTTGAATTGCATAGATGCTTTACATATTTAAAAAACATGTTTTCTTTTTCCAGATTGCATTGCCAATTCTGGGTCCTTTGAATTTCCACATAAATTTTAGAAAATTTCTTCAAAAAAATCCAGTCACAAATTTGATAGGGGTTGCATTGAATCTGTTGATCAATTTGAGAACAGTAGTCCCTCCTTATCCTCAGGGGATGTGTTTTAAGATCCCCCTCAATGGATGCCTGAAGCCACAGATAGTACCAAACCATATATATATACTGTGCTTTTTCTCCCTATCCATAGCTACCTATGATAAAGTTTGATTTTTAAGTTGGGCACAGAAAGAGATTAACAACAACAACCAATAATAAAATATTAAAACTATAACAATATACTTTAATAACAGTTTGAGCTTTGTGGTCATTACTAAGTAAAGTAAAGGTTGCTTCAACATAAGCACTGTGATACCATGACAGCCCATCTAACAACTGAGGTGGCTACTGACTAGTAGGTGGTACTGTGGCTTTGGATACGGTTTGGGGGTGTTGTCCATGGGTTCATGTGTTGGAAGCTTGGGTCCCAGTGTGATGATGATATACCCAATGAAGTGGTACCTTTAATTTTCAGGGTCGAGCCTGGGCTTGTTGGGTCATTGATGGTATTACCCTCATAAAGACCTAAGGTAGTTCTCAAAGTCTTGAGTTGGTTTTTGCAAAAGTGAGTCATCATATAGAAGTAAGCCTGGCCCCTTCCCACTCTGACTTCTTATATCATTATGTGATTCTCACTTTGACACATGCTCCCAGTCCTGATGACGTCTATCAAATGACACAACAAATGGAGCCCTCACTAGAGGGCTTTCCACCTCTAATCCTGAGAACTAAATAAACCTCTTTTATTTATAAGTTGCCCTATCTCAGTTTCTTCAATACAAGAATGGAAAATAGATGGGCTGGATGATTTTAAACTTGTCAGAATTTTAAACTTGTCAGAATCAATAAAAAAACAAAAATTATCAGTTGCTAAGTCCTGAAATTTTTTCATTTAATTTTTTTTTAGAGAAGAAGGGGTGTTCCTGTATTATCATCTTAACAAGTAACTCTTCCTATCTATGGTCATGGAATTTCTTTCCCCCGTTTACTTAGATCTTTTTGATACCTTTCAACAATATTTTACAGTTTCCAGGGTAGATGTCTTGAACTCCTTTTGTTAAATCCATTCCGCAATTCAAAGCTGGCCTTTGAGTTGAGGCATATCTACTTTATCAGAACTTGACCTGACTTTTGAAGGAGTGCTTTTAGTTCAGGTAGGAATTTAAGAAAAACTGTGTTTTGGGATTGAATAAAAGACACAACAAAAATTTTATCATTTTTGATATTACTGTTATACAGACTATCTTTCCATATTTTTTTCAATCTATTTATGTATTCAAACCTAAACTGATGATGAATAATGATAAACATCTCATTTCCCCCAGGGATTTGAGACACTTCTCACGTGCTCTGGATTGACATACGTATTGGGTCTACTTTGAGTGGTTTTACTTTTGCTCCAGAGGTCTGTGTTCAAGCATCAATACAATATCAGTTTAATTATTGAGGAGTTGTAGTGTGTCAATATATGGTAAGGCTGGCCTGGATTCCCAGTATTTTTCCTCTTTTTAGGTTTTTTCTAGCCAAGTTTTTCTTCTTTTTTTTTCCTCTACAAGAATTTCATTTTCATCATGTCAAGTTTCAAGTAGAAAATTTTTTTGTGCTTTTATAGGGATCACATTAATTCTTTAAATAGAGAAGTGTTGAAATTTCTGATTCTGTCTCCCTGTGCAAGAATATTTCATATCTTTCCTGAGATCGGGTCTACCTTTTGGACTTTCAGGTCTGTTTTAGAGTTTTAAACATTAACATTTGCACATTTCTTTTTAAATTTATTTTTGGATTTTATCTTTCTGATGCTTAAGGCTAGTGGCAATAGCTCATTCCTTGCCTTTTTCCCATCTTCAATGGGCATGTCTTCAGTATTTCCCCATTAAATAAGAAACTGGCCTTTGAGTTGAGACACGCTTATTTTATCAGAACTTGGCCTAACTTTTGAAAAGCACCTTTTAGCCAGGCGAGAATTCAGGGGAAGTTTTGTTTTGATCATGTAAAAGACAGACACAACCAAAGAACTGTAAGAAATGTAACGTGGCAGGAAGTGGAATCCTGTTAGGGGAGAGGCAGGAAATGGAGATGGAGATCACACAGGGGCAGACCTGGAAGCCCTCACAGGCTGTGCTAGGGAACTTGAACTTTCTTCCTTTGGTAGTAGGAGACCATGAAAAGTGACTTAAAAATTGTGGAGTAAGTAGATCTACTTACTTTTTCTTTTTTTCCTGCTTCCAAAACCTGAGAGTCCTTCAAGGGAGACTCAACTCCAGATGCTGAATCTTCTTCTAACCCCAGCATGAGCTAGGAGTATGCAGAATTAGGCAGGAAGAGTTCTACCTCTATCTGGAAGAGGCCTTCCAGCTCCATAGAGGAGCCTGGGGCTATCCTTAGAGCCAGCCCCAATTTGCGTCTAGTTGATGAGAATAGGACTCTCTTTCCATTTCTCTTTTTCTGAGCGGAGTGCTGGAAACAGCCAAACACAAAGCATAGCAGAGTGGACAAAGAAAATGATGTCGATGTTCATGAAAAATTCAACCCTAATTATACTTCTGGAAGCCAGTGGGAGTTATGAAATAGTGTGCCCAGGATGTTCATCTTGTTAATAGATGCCAGCCACAGGGTATTTATTTTCCATGCCATTTATAAAGTCTTTGATGGGCAGAAGCTGCTTGCGTCTGTCCATAAAATTATAAGGTATAAAGGATGTTATGCTAATTCTTTGTGATGACTTTCATTTAGTATCTGGTCATGAGGATGCCTGGCCTCCTGTTAGTGCAATATTTCAGCAATATTCAGCTTAGCAGGGTATTAGTCAAAAGTATATGCACTAACGGGAGCTCAGACACCAATGATAAATTTTGCTGCTATTTAAAAGTAATTATTTGTAATATTCTGTTAAAAATGGTCTTTAAATTTCATTTCTGACTCTCAATTTAGGAGTGATAGCTCCCAGATTTCAATCATGGGCTAAATGGCATACACAATGTTATGGTTTTTTACCCACCCGCGGAGGAAAAAGCTCAAAGGTAAGTTTTAGTAATTAAGGCAGAAGCAGATCCATTTTTCCAATGTGATAGCCCACTTTCCCAAAGCAAATAAGCAGCTCAGTGAGGTGAGCACAAAAAAGGGTAAAAAGAAAACTAGCTAGGCCTCTTTTATTTTTAGGAGAACAGAAACTATATTAGCAAGGTTTTTTTTTTTTTTTTGCGGGGGGTGGCTGAAACTGAGTTTAAATCTCAATCTTACTTTCACCCATATTTGTTTGGATTGAACCATGTGAAACTTCTGCTACTCTATGTTTTTCATGTACAAAATTGGTTATTTCATATGGTTCAACTAAACGAATCCAGAACATCATGGTTACATCCTAGAACTTGGCATAACTGCCCAAACTCGGAAACTTCCTATTCTTCCAAGTCTTTCACTTCCTGGACTGGTTTACAGCTGTTGAGGCCCACAGAGCCACAGTCCCTTGGGCACCTGTACAAAGAACTTCCACAGACATATCAGCAAGAGTTTAAAATATATATCTACAAATTCTTTGAAATTGTTTCCTTTGTGAGGTGGAACAAGATGAGCTTCTGCTTTGTCTCCCGCAGGGTTGTTGTAAGATTCTGCATTTTGTATAGACACAAAAAGACCAGCCAGGGATTGAGCCGGTGGAAATCTCAGCTGAGCTTCACCCACTAAGGCTTTTCCCCTGAGAGGTCAGTTCTTTAATTCAACTGTCCGAAGTGGGGAACTTTAGCAGTATGTCTTCTCAGAAGGGTGGCTTTAAAAAATTCATTCTGTGTGCTAACTGGGACCTTGCCCTCCTGGCCCAGGAGGAAGGGACAATGCACCAGAGAAACTGTGTGGTCATTAGTACCTTCATACCCTTCATCTAGGGTCAGATTACAATTCCTCATCCGTGTAATAGCAGACAGACTGTTTTGAGGGAAATGTATCCAAAATGTATCCTCTTTTCCCAAAAGATAAACTGCTCAAACTATGGACAAAGAGAGTGTTGTCAGACCTCTGTTTTGGAAAATGTGGGGGTGTTTCCTTTTTCCAGCAGATGGCAGGGCCTGATGTCCTGTGGGTGGGAGGAATTTCCAAGTTCAACACCTGAGGTTCCTGATGTCCTGATGTCTATGGCATCTCCGTGGCTACCTTTCCGTATCAGCAGAAACAACTGGCCAAGCTAATGTGGACATCTGCCAGACACCTGCTGGGAATTTCCAAAGGGAACTGTCACACCTTTGAGAGATAATGCTCAAGAAGAACAAAGAGAGAGAGAGAGAGAGAGAGAGAGAGAGAGAGAGAGAGAGAGAGAGAGAGAGAGAAAGAGCTAGTAGAAGTAAAGGACCTGGGAGCTTAGAGGGCCAGGAGAAGAAACTTGGCCTTGGACAGCCCAGCTGGGTCAAAGAGAAGATGGCTTGAGTGACAGAGGAGAAGCTGGTGAGGTTCACATAGCAGGACAGGGTAGTGACCAAACATATCAGGAAGACAAGTCAGGAAAGATGAAAAAGATTGATAGGGAAAGGTGGGGCCAAAAGGTGGGGATCAAAAGTCTTGGGATCTTTATACCAGTCCCTGGGGTTTATGGAGGTGAGCATTACCCATTAGCCCCCCAAAAGATGGCCACAAAAGGTGATCATATGCCTGACTGGGACAGAGGAGCAGGTAGAATTCAAGACCTACAGAAGGACCTGCAGTGATGATGTTCAAGAACGCGGACTGGGGTGCTCTGCACAGAAGGGATAGTTTCCCATGTGCTCTTGCTCACACATTTTCATTTGTGATACAATCAGTGATCCTGTAGATAAGGACTGAAATCCACATGATGGAAGGCCAAATATCCCCCTTGACTTCTAACCCAGCCCCATTTTCTTTCTTTTCTGCTATGTACATACCTACATTGTAAACTTTGACTAGAAGGTAAACCACAAGGCTTGCAAAAATAATTATCGAAAAATACTACTCTGATGGTATTGAGATGGCACCAATGACCTTGAACCAATTGCACAAAAACAAGAACAACCTCTCATCAAGAATTTTGATTGAAGTTGAAAACCACTTCCTAAACCAAAGGCACAAGTTCATACATCCAGTCTTCCATCCTATAAAAATCTTGACCTTACTTTAATCTGGGGGCTACTTGACCTTTATGTACTCTCTGATGTGTTTCAAATGAATAAAGTCTTTAATTTCTATCTCAGTCACCTAAATTTTCTTTGGATACCTGATACTTTTGTGACTGGTGGGGTCAAGGTGAGGGATAGGGAGGCAGGATCAACCTCTCTCTAACATTGGACTTTGTCTAACAATACTTTATTGAGAACATTGCTGTATAGGTCAGAGAGAGTTTTAGACATATTATGAGTTAGATGGAGCACCAAGATAAAGTGATATTCTGTTCTCTTTTTCTTAGAAACCATCTGCAAAGAAAGGAGGTGTGTGGAATAGGGGCAGAAGAAAGAAATTTAAATATCCTTGGGTGAGTGATGAGTGTACATTTCAGCTCATGAACTAAGGAGCTGAAGAACTAGAACTTGCTTTATACTCCATGACTCTGTTTTTCTCACTCAAGTCTCCATTCTTCTGGGTTACAGAAAAAATATACTCAGTCCTTCCTGGGACCTCACACAATCTCTGAGTCTTGCCAAGGGACTGGGTTGGGGGACGCTATTTGATCCTTAGTCATCAGTGCCCATGAGGGGGTCATGATAAAATCTGTCACCATGTCCTCTTGACTCTCAGGTTAGGTAGCTCTCAGCAATAATTGTACTGGGAACCTTTCTTGAATGTGACCCCTTTTGGGGGTCTTTCCGCAGCAGGGCTGCCAGCTATCAAGAGCATTCCTCTCCACTCCTGGGATTGCTCACAGGCTTGCTCTTCTTTCCCAGCATGGGATAGTCTATTTTTAGTCTGGGGAAAATCCTTCTCCTTTCATGTTTCTTGAACTCTAATTAATTATTCTTAGGAACCCTCTTCTAAGTGCAAATATAAATCCAATGAGGTTTCTAGGGTAGTTCTATTTTCTGATGGGGCATGTGCTTCCTCTAAAGTAATGAGCACAAAGATGACTTAAATGAGGAGAAATGGAGGGGAAAAAAGAATATATATATTTCTTTTGGTTTTTATTTGCCTTCTATGTCTGCTCTATGCTGAGGCTGGCAGCCTGGGGTTTGGAATCTACTGATGGGGTAATGCTCCTTTGTGTTGATGGTTTGGATAGAAATAGACAGGTATCCTCCAAAGTGAGTATTACCATAAAAGAGGGGAGAGAATTAGGGCAGCAGCAAATGTATGACATTCTTCTCTGACCTTTTGCCATCCCTTAGTGATTAGCTGTTTCTCCTCTATGCCTCCCAAACAGTTCTCTCTGCTGACACAGCGCACATCCTATTGCAATGACTGGCTTCACTCCCGCCTCCCTCCCTAGATAAGGAGCACTTGAGCTGAGGGCTTGCACTTACTCATCTGTGCCCCCTCAGTTCCTGAAAGGCAGAGACTGAATGGAGAGAGATTGAATGAGTAATTTTTTGGAACATTATGGACTCTTTGTGACTGGCAGGTGACCTTGCCATGGATGACCTAGGCCTTGCATATGGAAATTATGGATGGCACGAAATGGTGCTGCCCAACAAAATTAGAATCAATGGATTGGAAGCATGAGCCAAAGCAAGTCAGAGAAAATATAATGCTCAAAATGATAAAATCATGGACTTGAACTGCAAAACTCAGCTGATACAGAGATGATGTGACCAAAGAGTAGCACATACGAGGAAAATGTAGAGGTTTTGGTTGACTCTAAACTGAGTGAGTCAACTGTGTGATGTAGATGACAAAAAAATAATAATAATCAACAGAAGCAAGCAATCTGAAATAAAGCTGCATTAGGAGTAATGCCATCTAAAACAAAAGATGTGATAGATCAAATATGGTGCAGCTACCCTGCACCATATCTACTGAAACACAAAGACCAATGAGAACATCTCCAGACAATATTAATCAGGAAGGTAGTACACCTCAAAACTTACCTTACCTTTCTCGTAACTGGTGCTGGATCTACTGAATATCTATGTGAGAAAAAAATGAACAAACACAAAATTAACTCACACAATACATAAACATTGACTCAGAATGGATCACAGATCTACATGTAAAACCTAAAACTATAAATTTCTAGAAGAAAACATAGGGGAAAGATGTTTGCGATCTTGGGGTTGGCAAAGGATTGTCAGAACGTGAAAGACGTGAACTACAAAAGAAAGTCCATACACTGGACTTCAAAACAAAAAGGTACTCTTGGAAAGTTACCTTAAGATAATGAAAATGCAAGCCACAGACTGGGAAAAAATATTTGCAACATACATATGAGACAAAGAACTTTTATGCAAAACAAATGAGAAAATTTTCAACATAATAAGAAAACATATAAAATGTAAAAGATTTAGGTAAATACTTTATATACACATACTCTATATCCATCTCCACAAAAAGGTGTTCAACATCTTTAGTCATTAGGGAAATAAAAAATTAAAACCACAACGAAATAGCACCGTAGATACACTAGAATGGCTAAAATAAAAATGACTCACTAGACCAAGTGTTGGTGAGAATATGGAGCATTCTCATATACTGCTGTATGTTTTCTGGTCTGGTGGGAATGTAAAGCAATACAGACACTTTGGAAAACAGTAATGGTAGTCTCTTAAAACATTAAACATATGCTTACTATATGACCTAGTTATTTTACTACTAGGTATTTACCCTAAAGAAATGAATAATACATGTCCATAAAAAGATTTATGCATTTCATAGCAAATATTTATTTGTAACAATAATAATAAACCCTAGATGAAACCCAAATGTCCATTATTGGGTATAAACAATTTGTGACATATCCATACAGTGGACTACTACCCAGTAATAAAAAAGAACACACCATTCAGGCAATAATATGGATGAATCTAAAAATTATGATAACTTAAAGAAGATAGACAAAAAGTATATTCTGTATGCTTCCAGTTGTATACAATTTATATTTCATATACAATTATATATATATATATATATGTGTGTGTGTGTGTGTGTGTGTGTATGTATACACACACACACACGCACACACACACACACACACACACACATATATATATATAGTCTAGATAATGAAATCCTATCTATAATATCAGAAAGAAGATCAGTGGTTGCCTGGAAATAGATATGGATAAAAGGAGGAATTCTAAATGGGTTCAAGGAAACTTTTGGCAGTGATGAAAATTGTTATCTTGATTGGGGTGAGGTAGAGATAGATGGGTCAAACTGAACCAATTGTACAAATTAAACATACACAGTTTGGTAGACTTCAATTTTATCTCAGTGAAATTGGGGCTGGATTTTTGCAGATTTTATCTTGGAGGAATATGAAACAATTTCAGACTTTTATGGAACTGGTCTTAAAAATTCTAGATGTGTTGAGCCAAAAGAACAGGCGTGGAAACACCCAGAAGGTGAAATAAGCAACAGCTGGAAAGCTTGGCGCTGTCCACTGTGCTGAAATGCTGGAAAGAAGCAGGGCAAAGGCTGGAAAGACACTACCTTCTGCAGAGAGGGTCACCTGGCATGTAGGAGATGGCCCAAGGACCAGCACCATCTGTGCATTGTCACCAAACACAGCTGAAATTCAGGGAATGAGGCCACATGGGTCCTGCTCCACAAGGGATCAACCATAATTTGTTTTCTGAGCTTCATCAGAAAGTTTCACATTTGCAGGCACCAGACTAAAATTTTCTTTGTCAATTTTGAGTCTGGGATGGCTATAATTGGAGGGGACTTGGTGAAAACAAATGTTAGAGCAGGACACACATTGCTGCAGGGCCACTTGACCTTATCCAGATGGTGCCACCAGGCCTGGCTTCTCATCACTCTTCAGCTGAGCATCAGCACTGTCAGCTCCCTTCCTCTGCCTCTGTCTTTACCTCCTGCTCTAATATGTCTTGGGGCAGTTTTGAGAGTTAGAACCATACCAAGACCCTTATTGCCACTGCCGATCAACAAGAAGTAGAATTTATTGAATACCTTGTTATCGATAAGATTGCAAAGTCTGACACAACACTATCCAGTCCTTTGTATGTGCTAAAACCATAATCTTAGAAGCCCTTCTTTCTACCAGGCAGAAATCAGGCACACCTTGTTGATCCCCTACCAGGTAACAACTAATTTGTAAAGCACTCTTAGTTGAGTGAACCAGTTGAGACATTACTGATGATGCTCTTTCCACACATTTTCCTTCAAAACAACTGGAAATAGGAAGTAGTATTCTTATAGTAGTAGTAGTAGTAGTAGTAGTAGTAGTAGTAGTAGTAGTCGTCGTCTCACTTCACACAGGAGGAAAAAGAGATCAAAAAGTTATGCAAAAACCTAGAAACAGGGGGGAAAACATAACATAACTTATCAATGTTATACTAAAACCATAGTCCAACCAGCCTCCTAATGATCATATGATTCCAAAAGGAATGTAATTTTGTTTAAATATGTAGTATGTAGTATAAGTACTTACTCAGCATTTCGTATTTTAGCAAAATGGGTATATAAGTCAGTTTTCAGTTACTGTAACAAAAATAAAGGTCTATTTTGGCTTATAGTTTAAGAATTTTCAGTCCCAGATAGGTGTGCCCTATTGCTGTGGGTCTGTGGCAGAATGTTATGGAGGAAGTTCTGGTGGGTGCACATGGTGGAGGAAAGCTACTCACCTTATAGTCGAGAACCAAAGGAAAGGAAGAGGAAGGGGTTGAGGTCCTATAGCCCCTTAAAGGTATTCCCCAATCACCTAAACACCTCCCACTAGACACCACCACTTGAAGTACACTAATTGCACCACTCTGGGGGAACACATCTTTTACACATGGGCCCTTGAGGGACACTCCAGATCTAAACTATAGCAATGGAGATTTTTTGACATATTTTGAACTGGCTTTAGAACCTCTGTTTGGTTTTGTATTAACTGAACTGTTCTCCCTATAACACACCAGCTGAGTTAGTTCAGTATAGTAGTGAATTTGAATATTCTTAAGAACAAGTGGATTCAGGAAAGAAGGGGATTTACTCCCAGGCAAGGAAGCAGCCTGTGTCAAAGGAGAGGACTCCAGGCACTCCCAGCTCATTTGGAACCTACAGCTGATGGACACAACTGAAGGGAGAGAATGAGTGTGTGTGTGTGTGGGGGGGAGAAACTGGAGCAGGAGCAGGGATAAGTGAAGGGACTATGACAGCCAGGAGGAAGCCATGACAAGTGCATCAGGACAAGGGTCAGAGATTTACTGGAAAAGGAGTGACATGAAACAGTTAGGGCGGCCATTCCAAGTTTCCTCTGCATTACTCAAGGACTCAAAGTCACAGCCGAGGACATGTCAAAGTATTAAACATTGGGCTGCTGTGAAGTAATATGATCTCCCCACACATTTCTTAAAAATGCTTTTTGAAGTTGGAAATAGAAATCAATGCTAGCTCCCACTCTGGAGCACGGAGGAGAGAGAGAAGGAACTCACACACTGGTTTGCCAGTGAAGGGTGAAGAAGGCCAGAGGTAGGTCCCAGGAACTTCTAAATCAAATCTTATTTGACTCAATCCATTAAAATATCCATTACAAACATAAAACGACTTGAATTTTTAAACAACAATAGGGCAAAACTAATGCAGAGTTGATTAGATGTAATAGCAATTAGTATTTTTAAAATTGTATATCTAAAAAAGAGGTGGTAGATAGTCTGAGAGGGTAATTAACCCATCTGCTGAATTAATTGCTGCTTCCCTTGTCATCTGGGCTAGTGGTGTTAGACAAGTGGGAGGAACATTGTTCGTCAAAGCAAAAAATTATTAGAACTGACCTAAAAGTGTAGGTGAATAGTTAAATAAATTATTGGGGGATATTCTATACCCATTTTTCAAAATGAGGTGGAGTGCCTTGCTGTGTCCTAAGAAGGAATCATGGTTCCTCTTGCCTGGCATAGAGACAGCATCGATAAAAAAGTAATTATTGAATGAGGAAGTGGGTACATTGTTAAGTGAACAAAAATAAACAATACATAGAACATAATTTCGTTTATTGTTTTAAACAGGATATATGCCTTCAGATATATTTATTTTTCATATCTGGATAAACACAGAAAATATATGTATGAATACGTGTCAAATCACTGCAGTAGTTACTTCTGACCAAAGGGCTGGGAAGAGAGACAGGGAACTTTTTTACTTCAGAAAAAAATAAATCAGGTTCTAGAAGGAAAAAAAGCTCAGACATGTGAAATGATACAAGCAACATGTAAAACTTCATACCAATATAATCACACTTTTATAAGACATCTAGCATATATATTTATTTTCAAGTATGTGCAGAAAACCAAACTCTTTAGAAGAGTTATGGCTGATTGTTGTTCTCTTTGATGCTTTTTTTGTATTTTCTAAAATGTCTATAATACAGATGCGTTTCTCTCATCATATACGGACCCACACTTCTTTAGAAAGAAAAAAATTAAAAGGAGCTTCACCCAAATTCAGTTTTGTTAATATAAAGGCATATTCCTTATACCTACAACTTAAGGGACATTTCCATGGATTCTCTATCTATGGAAAAAGAAAAAGACTCCCCAGTGGTAGGAGACAGAGTTCTTATCCATCAATTTACGGTCCTTGATAACTGATGTCCACAGGTGCCCAGACAACACTGGAACAAATCTGTGTGATTAAGCTCCCCAAGACTTGCTTGTTCCGTACTCAACTTAATTCACCCGTTGATCTCACATACTGAGGGCTGTCATGCATTTACTGTTTATGTCAAGCACTGTCCCCAGTCACAGTGATTTCTGATTCATTATGCTGCCTCCAATAGATAGAGGAATTAGTTAGCTTCACAATAAAATCAGGCAAGTTTTGTATAAATAGGCAAACATCACAAAATCTGAGTTCTGCATGTGTGTTTATGAGGAGAGGCAAGTGTCTCAGGAGACCGTGCCTTTGCATATTCACATATCACCGATAATGGGCTCTGCAGACAGGAAGCTTCTTCAGGCAGCTTTGCAGGCAGTGGGTGAAGACAAACGGGAAGAGAGAGGAAGACAAGTGCACACGCCACATGTCAGTTTATGAGCAAAACAAGGCAACATTTTGAGGATGCTCCCAAATAAGTGAGGGGGTCACTTGTGATATCACGGGTTTAACAAATCAATAGGCATTTTATCCAAATAAGGCAAAATCTTCAAGCAAGAGGATCCAATCACAAAGAACAAAGGTTGGCACCTTCTTCTTTAGAGTGTCGCACTCCAGAAGGCAATGGCATGACCCATAGTGTCTGGAAGTGGGGAGGTACTGTGACTAAGAGCCTTGCCTCCAACAATTTTGTCTTTCCTGAGTAGAGAAAAAAAGATATTCTCTTAAAGTTTGAACTGACAGACAGGATGGAGCTCTGAAACACTCAAATTTGAATTGATGACGTATCAATGAAGGTCAAAGAGTCTTTCTCAGGGAGTTTTTCAAAAGACCTTAGTTTTTGAGTCTTGGAACTGGGGTAGCATATGTGATAACTATGTGGCTGTGAATGGATAAAACATTTCTCCAGTGAGATTTGTTAACGTGGAACGAGAATTTTAAAATATGTATTCACTTTGATCTAGTAATTTCACTGGTAAGAAGAAAGAGAACGAATTCCTGAGCCAAGATTTTTTTATGAAGACACCAATTATAACAAAGAGAAATAAGAAATGTCATAAATATCCTGGAATAAGGGGTAGGTTCAATAAATTACAGTTCATTTATATGTAGTAGGCATGCTGAATATTTCTGGCCAGTTCTTCTCCTTTGAAACACAGGACAAGATTGGATTTCCTGGCCCTTTCAGCTTGGGTGCAGTCATGCAGCCTATTCTGACCCATGAATTGTAAGCAAAGTAACATGAACCCATTCCAATCCAAGAGTTTAATTATCAGGGATAGAAATCCCAGAACTCTTGGTTTGCTCTGCCACAGTAACCAGAAGTATTTTAGGTATGATTGTATCATAAGCCTGGATCTGGAAATGTTAATGCTAACAGTGGTAGAGAACAGCAGCATACTGTCATGCCACCTGAGTGAAAACTAAGCAGGGTTTGGGATTGCTTATACTGCAGCATAGCCTGGCCTATCCTGACTAATATGAAGGAAATATGATGCAACCACTCTCTGATAAATATGACATAGTATATTTAATGTCAGGCAGATATTCACAACTTACTAGGACACCAAAAACAGCCTCAATAGGAGGATTGAAAATTCAAAGCCAGCCTCAGCAACTTAGTGAGACCCTCTCTTGAAGTAAAAACTAAAAAGGGCTATAGATGTGACTCAGTGGTTAAGCACACCTGGGTTCAATCCCTGGTACCTCCCCCGCCAAAAAACAAAAGGCAGCCTCAAACATCTATGCAATTTGAACCAGTTTCCAATATCTATACAGAGCAAAAATACTGATGAATATTTTCCAAATTTTGCTGATTAATGAGTTGCTAAATTATGTAAGTCTTTGTTGTGAGTGCATATTGAGGGAAAACAGTTACTTCTTCATGAACTAAAGAGCCATACATTCTAAAAGTTTTAAATTCTGAACAAATCCTATGATTTCTTTTCAAATATGTATTTGAATTATCTTATTTATATTTTACCTTTTTATTTTCACTATTATTTTACTTGTTTTGAAAAAGTATATTTGAATACTTCTCAAATGTATAGTCTTTCATTTCTGATTGTTTTAATACAAGAACCTCTTTCTCCTATAGCTTTCAAAACAACTTCTGGAAAGGGGGAAAGAATGCTGTGTTATACTCATATATAAAAAGGAAGGGAGGTAAAATTTTCATCTACTTCTGAGGGGCAGAAACTCCCCCAGAGTCATATTTTTAAATATTTCGAGTCTGTGGTCTTATTTTTATAGCAGTTTTGCTCTATTTTTTATTTTTAATATAAGTCTGTATTATTGTTAAAATTGAGGGAAAGTTATACTTAAAAAAAATTACTTTGGATGGACCCAGGACTCTGCATTTCAAAACAGATTCCAGATAATTCTGGATTAATGAACTTTGGATACCTACTCTTCTAAACCTAGTCTTTAAAAAGAAAGCTTTCCTTTTCCAAATTTCAATTAGGATAAACAAAGGAATGGAACTGAAAGCTAACAGAGGATATTTCCCAATCCCCAAAACCATTGGGAATGTCTTCAAGGTAGAGTGAAATGAGATCAAATTCAGAGGTGGACCGACTGCTCCCCAATCCATCACATCAAAGGAAATGAGATCAAATTCAGAGGTGGACCGACTGCTCCCCAATCCATCACATCAAAGGAAGCACTTTCAGGAAAAGAGCCCAGGGGGACCCGCTGCCTATCAGAACCCACTAATATCCTCTGGCTCTCTGTCTTGGTGTTGTAGGAGTGTGGTTGCTTCAGTAAAGTCAGTTTCTAACAGTATCTTTATAATTTTAAGAAAGTTCCTTCTATTTATAGTTGGCTGAGGTTTTTTTTTCTTTTTGGAATGAGTTGATTTTTATTAAATATGTTTTTCACCATCTATTGAAATGTACACATGGTTTTCTTCTTCAACATCTCAATAAAGTTCCTTACATTAAAAATTTGCTCAAGTTGGATTAAGTTTGCCTAGTTGGTATGAATCCTGTTTTTAATATATTGCTTGATTTAATTTGCCTCCCCTCATCCCAAATTATCATTTTTATAAAGTAAGCTGGGTCTATAGCTTTCTTCCCTTCTCCCCTCTTTCTGATTTTGGTAGCAACACTATCTGTACCTTGCAGGATATATTGGAAACATTTCCATAGTTTTACTTGATTAAGTAAAATAGGACTTTTAAGTAATATGGGAATTTTTAATTCCTTACAAATTTGAAGAAACTTGCCAGGAGAATTGACTGGGCATGGTGACATTTGGGTATAGATATTAAACCAACCTTCCATTTTTACCTAGGCTTAATGTTCTTTCTAAATTTTCTGTTTCTTTTGTCAATCTGATCATTTTATTTCTGGTAAATCTTGTGGTTTTTACCTCCTGACTTTCAAATTTATTTTTAATATTATACAAATTTCCCTTCAATTTTATAAAACTTATTTGCAGTCCTGGCATCTTTATCATTCCTAATGCTCATTAGTGTTTTCCCAAACTTCATCTTAACTGAACTTTCACAGCTTCTCTGCTTTGTATTTTCCACCCTCCAAAATTAAAAAAAAAAAAATTTTAAAAAAAGGAAGGAAGGAAGGAAGAGAGGAAAAAAAGGTGAAGAAAAAGAAAGAATACTCCTATGGGTTCTAGTGTTCCATTTAATTGATTTCTTCTTTTATATTTATTATTTACTCACTTTTTGGGATTGCTTTGGTCTTCTTTTTTTAGCATCTCTAGTTGAAAGCTTGGTTCATTTATTTTTTTTTAAAGATCATATTTTCTAATAAATGTACTAAAGTTAGATTTTTTTAGTCTGACATTGGCTGCATCCCACAGATTTTTATATATAGTGCCTCTTGTCATTCATTTCTAATTAGTCCATAAGTTCAGTTTGATTTTTTTTTCCTCTGCAATTAAAGTATTTTGAAGAAACTATTTCTGTCCCACTTGAATGAATAGTTTTGAGGAGGGGTTAAATTTAGCTTTTTTTTGCCATCATTTGTTGTTTACCAAATTTTATGGCAGTTTTTCTTATCGGAAATGGTCAAAATTTACTTTTAGACCTAAAATGAAGATTTGAGGGGCTTTGTTTTGTTTTTGTAAATGCTTCACAGTTATTTATAAAGAACATGTTTTCTTTGATGTTGGCTACAGAGTTTTTTCTACAGCTGTTGTATCAAGCTTGATTACTGTGTGATTCAAATCCTCTAGATTTACTTATTCTTTGCCTACTGATACCTGACAGAGATAAGTTAATCTCTGTATCAATTAGCTGTTGCTGTAAAACAAACAAGCTTCAAACCCAAGAGCTTAAAACATCTCTTGTTACCATTCATGTATCCATGGTCAACAGGAGTTGTGTTGCTTGTAAGGGGCGTGCTGAGTGCCTCCACTGCAGGCCATGGTGGACAGGATGTCTAGGTGGCTCTGCCCCTAACTGCAGGTGTGTGGATCAACTGGGGTGACTGTGGCTAATTCTGTTTCCTACTACAGGTCTATGGGTTAGTTGGAAAAGTCCTATGACACAATCTGACAGTAATTAACACTGCCCTTGTCAAATCAACTCATTGATCCAAGAATCAAGAGAACATACACATATGTCAAGAATTCTGCCCTCTCCAGTTTTACAATCTGCCCTGAACCTGGTCTGACTTTTCTGAAGATTCACGTAACAGATTGAATAGTGTCCTAAAAAGATATCTCCAGGTCCTAATTCCCAATGGTTGTGAATGTGGCCTCATATGGCAATAGAGTCTTTGCAGATGTGATAAAGTTAAGGATCTCAATAGGAGATCATCCTGGATATAAAGATAAATCTGATGACCAAATGTCCTTATAAGAGACAAAAAAGAAAAGACAGAGAAGGTACTGTAAAAAATGGAGGTAAAGATTGGATTAATGCATCTGCAAGTCAAAACACAAGCTAGAGAAAGGCATGGAACAGTTTCTTCTTCAGAGCCTTCAGAAGAAACCAATTTTGCTGATTTCTTGATTTTGGACCTCTAGGCTCCAGAATGCTGAAATAATACATTGATGATGTTTTAAACCATCCAGTTTATGGTAATTTGTTATGAGAGTATCTTAGTCTATTTGCGATGCTAATAAATTACCATGAACTGAATCACTTGTAAGAAACAATTATTTCTCGCAGTTCCAGAGACTTGAAGTCTGATTTCAGAATGCTTACATGGTTGGGTTCTGGTAAGGACTGTCTTCCAAATTTCAGACTGCAGACTTATCACTGTGTCTCCATATGGCATAAAGGACAAGCAACTCCCTGGTATCACTTTATAAGGGAAAAAATATCTCATTCATAAGGGATTCATGCACAAGCTGCCCCCAACATGACCCCACACATGGTCTTGCTGATACATGCTGGCTGTTTCTTTTGCATAAAGCTGTGCAGGGATCTGATTCTAGTTATTGGCCTGGAGGCAATGAAGAGTGGTGGGGAAACTTTTAAAGAAAACTGCTGTCTTCATGAGGCACCATTCAAATGAGGTCAACATGGTCCCCAGGCAAGGGTAAATTATACTCCCCTGACTGAGAGAAGAGGTTACTTTTGCAAACAGGGGAATTTGAGGGTGCTACCAAAATGTTCTCAGTCCAGGCCTCCCAGTATCACTCTTTCACTATTAGCTATTTATTTTGGTATTTTCTGCAGCTCTGAATCATAATCAGATTCTGGGTCTAACTTTAAGCACAATCTGACTTGTGACTACAGCAGATAAGCAGATAAGGATCTTCTCAATAGTAGCCATATAAGCTAGAAGTCAAAATAATAAGCTACATTTGGGAGGAGGAAGACAATGGTTGGAGGAAGGTTTATGGAAGGTTTAATTAGTGCTGGCAATTTTATATTTATTAATCTGGGACTGGTTAGGTGGTTGTGTACATTTTGTAGAAATTCATCAAAGTCTACAGTTATGATGTATGCACTTTTCTGTAAGTTATGCTTCAATGAAAAATGTTCTTTTAAGAAAGTTTTAAAAGAATAAAATTATCCAGTGCTGGGGGCCTGTAGCTCAGTGGCAGAGTGCTTGCCTAGCATGTGTGAGGCCACTGGGTTCAATTTTTAGCACCACATAAAAAATAAAATAAAGGCATACTGTCCATCTACAACTATAAGTTAAAAAAAGAAGAAGAAAATCATCCATAGAAACTTTCTGGCATGAAAATTATATTGAACGTGAACTTCACTGAGCCAGTCACTTTTTTTCCTAAGTCTGTAGTGTTGCCATAAATAGCCAGACTAGTCCACATCCTTTTTAATTAATATTATTTCCATAGCAATTAATTTAATATACTATCCTAGTCTCCTAAGACATTGCCTTATGATGAGTTTTTAGAAACAAGAGACTCATTAATAAGGATAAAAAGTGACAACACTTTATTTGGGAGCTACAAGCCCAAAAGAATAAAGAAAAGGAAAAAGGGTTGTGAAAAAATTGGAAAATAAGTGAGAGAATGCAAGGCGACATCCTACTGCATTGAGCACCACTTCACAAGGAACCATAAAGAGACATGGCAGGGCTGTAGCTCTCTCCCCCTGCCCCAGAGCTACTCTGATGTCATCACTTGGGATGATGGAGGAAACCCACTCAGCACTCATGTTGTGCAACCCGGAAGCACCCAGAAGTTAACATCTATGGACAATGAGAACTGATGGTAAATGCTCCCCTTTCATGCCCCAGAAAGGCAGTTCTGAGATGCATTTCACAAGACTCTGTAGATCACCCCACATCATTGGGCATCAGTCACCAGCCATAGTGGTGCCAGCCTAAAAATGTGTCTTTGCATTGGTTTTCCCTCCTCCTTTGTTCCTCCTGTATCTCACTCCTATTCCTTGTGATCACTTCCCAAGTGAATTATTTGCATTCTAGCCTTGCCTTTGGCTCTGCTTTAGTGGAAACAAACAGAGCAAAATCATTCAACAGGATATTTATCCAGCATGCATGACAGATCACAGCAGGAAGCACACTGGAGAGAAAGTATGCCTGGATCCCTTCCATCCCACATTTTCAGAGGGTCAAAACTTACCTCACAAGGAGATAATGCTCACCAGTGCTATGTTGTCATCTTGCTCCTTGTCAATCATTCTGGAAGTCTGATCCCATTTTGAAGGGTGACTTGATAGAGTAGGTGGAGGTAGGGGAGTAGATGGACTAGAGCAATCCAATTGGATGGCCAAGTTTACCGTTCCATTCGAGGGAGGAAACCATATTTGGAGAATCAGGAGAATCAAAAGTTGGCAGAATTAAGAGCCTGAGTTAGTCATCTCTGTGTCAGTGTGAAAAATACCTGAGAAAATCAACTTAGAGGAGCAAAGATTTATTTTGGCTGACAGTTTAGAGGTTTTATTCTATTTTTGGTTGGCTCCATTGCTGTGGGTTTGTGGTAAGACAGAGTATCGCAAGTCAGAGAGAGCAAACATGCTCACTTCATGGTGGATTGAAAATGCAGAAAGAGGGGAGGGGAGAGACAAGGTATAGTCCCATGGGCACACCCCAAAGATCCTCTACTTTCAACTAAGTCCCATCTCCTACAGTTTCTACTACCTCCCAACAGTCTATTCAAATTTTAAATCTGTCAATCCATTGATGACATTAAAGCCTTCATGATCCAATCATGTCCTAAAATCTCCGATTCTGAACATTGCTTCATTGGGGACCAAGCTGTCCACACATAAGCCTTTGGAGAATATTCCAGATCCAAACCATCATAGTCTATAGAACAGTCATATGGAGACTATCCTGAAAACCATTGAAGATCTATTCTAGAGCTCAAGGAGAGAGGTCAGAGCTCGAGATATGGATTTGGTAATAGGGCACAAGAAGCCAGGAAGCTAGGGTTAGCTTAGACTTCCAATCTATAACAAAGGGAGCAGAGAAGAGTCTGGATTAGAGCTCTGGTTCTGAGTGGGGCGGAAGTCGTGGAGGAAGAGAAGTCAAGGGGAGAGAACAATTTGAGTTAGAAAGAGAACCAGGAGGGTGCTCCGTTGTGGAAGCTAAAAAGGAAAAGTGGGGAAAAGACTGAGAAGGTCAAGCAAAATGAAGACTGAGAATGAATCTGTCCTGTCTGGCAGCTAGAAAATCATCTGAAAATCCTGAGAAAAATCTGCTTTGTCAGGAGTATGAGCACACAGGTCAGGCCTTAGTGGGTGAGGAATAAGTAGAAGGTGAAGTAGTACCAGCCCCATAGATGTTCTCGGAGGATCTGCAGACGTCAGGAGGAGAGGGAAAGAGAGCTAATGTTTACTGGGCGAAGGGCTTCCATATTATGTCCTCACAGCTGTAGTCCACAATCCTGGGGCAGAGGGACCACCCTTGAAGGAGAGAACAGGAAACGGGTTTAGCACAATTGCTGGATCAAGATCATAGGACTGGGTAGGGATGCGTTTGCAGCTGGGGAGTCGCACCCAGGATTGTTCAACTCTGATTTATCATGCTCTATCATACCCTGGGGAGCGAAGCAAGGATCTGGGGAGGGCATATTAGGCTGTTCCCAGGCAGACAATCAGAGAGGAAGCCACAAGAAAGAAGGAGCTACAAGCAGACATAAGTAAATGAGAAGGCTGTCTCAAGGCAGTGGGAGGTAGCAGACCACCACACATACATAACCTGATGAACGATTCAACAAATAACAAAACAGTGAACATGGTTTTATCTTGTCTTGGGTTCCTCTTTACCTTCCACTCTCTAGGTTAGCAGACAGCTCTTACACTTCCTTGCCCAGAAATTAGGTCATGTTATTCACTAAAATAGCATTGGCCCAGGTGGGTGCAGGAGGCCCCTCACTTATAGTCCTAGACATGGAATATTTCTCTCTGGGAATAAAAACAGTATTATATAATGAGCAAGAAATAACAGGACTGCTGTGGAATTGGCAAGATAATTTAAAAGAAAAGGTTTCTTTTTCTTGCATATAATTATTTTAAACATATATATTTTTTAGTTGTAGATGAACACAATAGCTTTGTTTTTTATTTATTTTTTTATGTGGTGCTGAGGATCAAACCCAGTCTTCATGTATGCAAGGCAAGCGCTCAACTACTGAGCTACCACCCCAGCCCTTCGTTTCCTATAAGTTTGAACTTTTAAAAAAATAATTATAGATTTGCAGGAAGTAAAATAAATTATAAAATGAGACTATAAGTTTCCCAGTCAATGGGCAAAACAAATTAAATAGTTAATGTTGGCAAGGATAGAGGGGTTGGGGCTCTTTGGAGGACAATGAGACTGTGACTTTATAATTGAACACCCACGTAACACTCTGTCCTGGTCTTTTCAAATGGGGAGAACTACTTGTGCATCTGCATAAAGAGGCTAGCTGTCCATTGATGGGGACATGACACACCAATAAGTTCAATTCCATTCAGCCATTAAATAAAGATTTAAAAATGTGAGTTTGACAACATAGAAAGTTCAGCAAAAACACTGTTAACTGAAAAAAATTCAAGTTGAAATATAGAAGTTTAGCACACTATGACATTATTTATTCAACATCAAAACAAACATAAACCAAGCTATTTGTGTCTTTATAGCTGCAATAATGTCAAAGGAGAGATATGAGATCAGAGGATAAGAGAATCAATGTGGAATTTCATTTGCTGATTCTGTTTTATTTGACAATGAGAATACATTCATGTATCATGTGTGTGTCTGTCAGCTTCTATCACTATAATGAAATTTCTGAGAGAATCAACTTGGAAAAGTTTATTATGATTCAAAGTTTGGGCGATTTCTAGTCCATAATTGGTTGGCCCCATTACTCTAGGATGGTGACAAGAAGCACATCGAGGTAGGAGTGTGTGTTGAGGCAAAACTGCTCCCATCACAAGCCAGGGAACAAAAAGATGGAGGAAGGGGTTGGGACCTAAGGACCTCTCACTAGGTCCTGCCTCTCAAAGGTCCACCATCTCCCAAAGTTGCCACCTTAGGGACCAAGTCTTTAAGACCTGGGTCTTTGGAGGACTTTCAAGATCCAAACCATAGCAATCTGTATATTTAAATTCTTTTTGGAGAATGGATAAGAACTTCTAGCATGGTAATAGCTGCATTCCATAGTATCTCCCCTCTTCTCCTTACTATCACATAAAATCATGTTTTAAGCAAAACTAGACTCCTACTTTTCTTACCCTAAATTCAGCCATTGAAAATAAATAAATGCTCCTTATTGGTTGTTTGCCTTTGGTCTCTTCCACAGCACGATTGTTCTTAAATATTTTTTTCTAGTTTTGCAGTTGCTTTGTGGGGAGATTTGCTGATCTTTTCACTCCATCATCCCTGGAACTCAATCATTTTAATTTTTACCTGACTTTATGATTTGAGGTACTTTTGTTGTTGTTCTGTTTTTTGAGGTCCTTTTTGCAAGTTAATGTTTTCAATTTTTTTTACTAATCAAAAATGTTACTAGAGAATATCTTCTTGTTTTTCCATTTGCTTATAATTTATATAACCTCACTGAAATAATACACTGTCTTCACATTCACAAAATAAAATGCTTTCATATTTACTACAATACCACTCTCCAAACTTTCATACCTACTATAAGAGAGGCAAATCACTAAAGACTTAAACACATATAATTTGCATTATTCTCAATCAACAAACCCACCAGGTACCCTTGTCCCAGACTGTGCCCACAGGCAATGGGATGAGAGGGCAAGAGGAGGGAAGACAGAAATTGCCCTTCCCCAGTAAACCCATGAGCTTAGAGTCTCAGAGCTTAAAGTTCTTGGCAGTCCAGAGGTATATATTAGGCATAAGGGGCATAAGTAGAAACAGACTTTATGCAAAAGTTTACAGCATAACATCGTCCTCAGAGATCATTACAAGTTGCCTTAAACTTCAGCACTAAAAGCATTCCCCCTTAGACTAACACCCTTATAATGGAAAAACATGACTTTTATAAGATTTCCAGGAATCTCTTCCTCCTGAGTCTTTCCATTCCAGTAAAAGTGATAATAAAATTTATGAGAGCTCTCCGTATCTTCTCACTCCCAGTGAGAAGTCTGGTCACTGGGGGGACCCAGGGCAACATCTGCCAGTGAAGAGGTGGCCTCAGACTTGGCACCCAGGCTCATGATGGCTTGCTTCAGGCACATTCTCCTGGGAGCTAAATCTTACTTGAGAACTGGATCGAGAGCTGAGATTCAGGCTGGTGAATGTTTTCATTTTCATAGAGTCTGCATTAGTCTTCTAAGGCTGTCACAAGAAGTCAACACAAACCGGGTGACTTAGAAACAACAGAAAGTTGTGCTGTCCCATTGAGGAAGGCAAGAAGTGTGACATTGAAGTGTGGGCAGGCCCTCCCTTCTCTGAGGGCTTGGGGGAGTGTTTTCCATGCCTTTCTCTTAGCTTCTGGTGTTGTTGGCAATCCTTGGAATTCCTCCAATCTCCGCCTCTGTTGTCACACAGCCTGCCGCAAGTGTATCTTTACATTATCTTCCCACTGAGTCTCTGTGGCTTCTCCTCTGCTCTTAAGAACACTAGCCCTATTGGATTAGGACCTGCACTGTTTCCTAATCTTAATTTGATTTTTATCTTGAAATTTACTTCCGAATATGGTAATGTCATATTCCCAAGTACCTGGGAATAGGATTCCAACATATCTTTTTAAAGGACATAATCCAGCCTGGAATAGAGTCAAATATATTCATCTTTTTTTTCTAATGGTGTCCATATTTTAGCTTCTGCCTAAGAAAAGTTTTCATCACTCTAAACTTAAAAATAAATATTTTTATGATCTAATGGCTTATGTTTAGGTTTCTGAGTCATCTGAGTTCTTTATTTTTTTTTTCTTTTTGGTGCAAAGAATAAGAACGAGGTAAATATTCAACTTTTTCTTCTCTATTCTCTTAGATAATTGTTCTAAAACTATTTATTAAATGATCCATTTTCTCTTATTGTTTAGAAATACTGCACATCTGAGCCAGGAATCGGAAGAGCAAAATTCAGTGGGACCTGGAGGAGCAGTGAGCCCCCTGGGGCCCATGCCTGTGTGGTTAGAAAGATTTGTGACAACTGGAGAAAGTCATGAAGGGGCCTCTTGTTCTGCATCCACCTTCCCAGCCTTCCCCAGGAAAAACACGGTCGTTTGTTCACTTAGCCTTCCAAATCTTGTGTAAAATGTCTCTTGAGACCCATGCCAACCACAACCATGCAGAGAAGGGAATTCTCAGCAAGGTCGACAAAGCAGGGTTAGGCAGAGTAACGTTGTGGTCTGATATTTTTTTCTTTAGTAGACTATTTTTTAGAGCAGTTTGAAGTTCACAAGAAAATTAGCAGAAGTACAAAGCGTTCCTTATACTCTCTACCCCTACACAGGAACAGCATCCCCCACTGTCACAAACGTGTGCCACAGTGCTACATTTGTTGCAATTGATGAACCTACATTTGACACATCATTGTCTCCCAAAGTTGGTAGTTCACATTCCAACTTGCTCTGGAAGTTGAATTTTTTATGGGTTTCAACAAAGGTGTGATGACATGCATCACATTATAGCAGTATACAGAGTAGTTTCACTGCCCTTAAAGCCCTCTGTGCTCTGCCTATAAGTCCTCTGCCTTCTCCCTAACATCTGGTGACTACTGATCTTTTTACTATATCCATGTTGAGTTTTCAAGAATGAACATAAATGTTCAGCTCCTTGGATAAATACCAAGGAGCACAATTGCTGGATCATATGGTAAGTGTATGTTTAGTTTTATAAGAAACTGCCAACCTGTGTTCCAAAGTTGCTATACTATTTTGCATTCCTGCCAACAATAACAAGAGTTTCTGTGTTATACTTGCCAGCATTCGATAGTATTATTGATTAAGATTTTGACCATTTTACGGGTATGAAGAGGTATCTCCTTATCATTTGAGTTTGCATTTTCCCTGATGACATTTGCCTTGGAGCATCTTTTGATATACTTGTATGCCTTCTGTATATCTTCTCAGGTGAGATGTCTGTTCAGGTCTTTGTTCAGTTCTTAATCCAGTTGTGTTTGCTTATTGTGGAATTTTAAGAGTCCTATGTATATTTTGCATAATAGTCCTTTATGAGATATGTGTTTACAAGTATTTCCTCCCATCCCATGGCTTGTCTTCTCACTTGTTTGATGACTTAAATTTCTAAGGGACCACTCTCAAATCTGTTGCAAAATCCAGCTGAGACATACTCCTTGGAGGTACTAGAAGTGGTCATATAATCAAAGTGTAAGATAATGAACTTGTTGAAGATGAGGTGCTCTATGAGTCAATGATAATTCCAAAGTTTTTAGCTGAAGCAACCTGAAGGGTGGGGCTGTCACTGACTGACAAGGGGAAACTGGGGGACATCTCACTTAGGGATACTAGAGTTAAGAATTGGGTTTAGGATATGTTAAATTTTAGGTGCTCAGATCTCTGACCTGGAGGTAGACCCAGTCCCAGATGGCCATTACACTTAAAGATGGCATGCACATGTTCCATGTGTGGGCAGAAGGGTTCAGGGAATCTTACGTGGGTTATAGCAAAGAATGTATGGCCATCAATATCCAGGTTCCTCTTCTTTTTTTTAAAAGAGAACACTTGAGTTTTAGCTGGGCACAGGGCTTCCCAACTAGAATTGACAATTCCCAGCCTTTCTTGAAGCTTCCTGCAGTCATGTGACTGAGTTGCAGCTTCTATGATGATAGCAGAAGTAACATAAGTCACTTTAAGTCACACCCTGAAAAGGAATGAGTAGTTGGCCTATTTTTACCTCTTAGATCTCAGGAGGCAGATGACAGGAGTTGAAGCAATCTTTTATTATTTTCCTTTTCCTTTTTTATTAGCTTTTATTTTAAAACTGTGTTTATATTTTTGATTGGTGCATTACAATTGCACGTAACAGTGAGATTCATCATTGTATATTCATACATGCACACAATGTGGACAATATAATTTGGCCAATATCACTCCCCGGCACTTCCCCCACCCCACCACCTCTCACCCTCTGGTCCTTTTCCTCTACTGATCTCCCTTTGATTTTGATGAGATCCACCTCCTCCCCCACACACAAAAACACCTTTCTTTTCCTTTTTCCTCTCTAGCTGCTATACATGAAAAAAAAAAAAAATACAACCCTTGACCTTCTCAATTTTGATTATTTTACTTAACCTGAGTGTCTCTAGTTCCATTCATTTTCCTGTTAAATACAGAATTTCACTCCTCTTTATAGTTGAATAAAACTCCATTGTGTAGATATACCACATTTTCCTTTATCCATCCATCCATTGACAGACTCCTAGACTGCTTCCATAGTTTGGCTATTGGGAATTGTGCTAGAAGCAGCCATTTTAGATCATGAGGCAGAAGCCACGAGATGCAGATGGCACAATAACTTTATTTATTTTTATGTGGTACTGAGGATTGAACCCAATGCCTCACATGTGCGAGGCAGGTGCTCTACCACTGAGCTACAGCCCCAGCCCCAGTACTTACCTCTTTTAAGAAAAAATGAGAAGCTATGTGAACGTAAATGTAAAAATTTGGTTCATTCATTTCATTACTCAGTAAACATTCACTTGGCCCTTACTATGTAGTAGACACTGGGTTAGGAACCAGGAACATAAAGACAAATACGGTGTGTCCCCTGCCTCAAAGACCTTCAAGGGTAACAGCAAATACAGGCACACACACTCACAACACAATGTGAGAAAATCACAATAGCGGTGATTTCCCATATGTAACAATTTCAGTGTACTTCCCCCAGTACCTCCCCAGATGAGAAAGCACTCAGGAATTGGTTTCCAATTCATTTGACATTAATTTCTGTCATTAATAATTGCAATATGACTTTATGAAAGATAAACCAAATGATTTTCCAGGTAGTTCATATTGATCACCTCTAGCCCTGAGAGGTTGAAGAGACCCAAGATAGGGAAGATGGTATTTGTTCAACAATAGAATTGTACCCATCAAATTTTATTGCCTAGAAAAGGAGGTATGGGGGAAATTGCGCATGATTTATTTGTATACGCAAACAATATCAGTTTTAATGTGGTCTTGATACTAACTCTAAGCCTAAAATTATGTCCCAAAGTTAATTTACTTGGTGGCAATGGTGGGTCATGTTTACCCCACTGGCATGGCCAGCCCCACAGCAGAGCTAGCACTCAGGTAGAGGTGTGTGGGACAGACCTGTGTCCACCATTGCCAATCCTTCTTCAACAAGAGCACTTACCACCTGAAACCTCACAATGGAGCTGGTCAAGTCAGGCTCAGGAACTTTTAAGTTTTTACTTGTTAAGATACTTTTCTATAAACATTTTTTTAAAATATTTTAATTTTTAGTTGTCCATGACAGTAGAATGTATTTTGGCGGAATATACATGTGTAAAATATTTTAAACACTTCTTTATGATTGAGTCAGACCTGGAGGAGAATTTAGGGTGACTTTAGTCTGGACCATGGTTATTTCAGCTCATAAAGATAAGATTTGCAAAAAAAGAAAAAGAAAAGAAAGAAAGAAAAAAGATAAGATGTGCTCTTTTCCTAAAAACAAAATGTAAAGTCCCAAGGAGCAACTTCATCATTGCTGTTCCTAATTCTCTTCCTTGCTCTGAGACGTAGCCATTTAAAGGCAACCTTCCCACCCGGCTTCAGGTTAAACTTTGTTTCTGATCTTGGCAAAGACAGCAGTGCCCAGGATCAGCCCTGTCCACCTCTCCACCCCCATTTCACACCATCCTCCTCTCTTTGCCTCGTCCTGCACTCCACCCCCCTAACACGTTGGGCTCTTCTTGGTGAGCGCCTATTGACTATAGTTTCCAGATCCTTCACCACCAGCAGGCTAACCTATGGCTGGTTTCTCAAAGAGTCAGGGAGAGAGAAATTTCTAGGAATTCAGAGCTGGGCAGAGAGGACCTCCCCTGTCAACTCCATGCCCTCAGGACAAGTTTCCCCACCTGCTAACAGATCCTGTCTAGTCACCATGTAAATCCACTTCAAAACTCTAGCAATTCTAGAAAATGGAAACTTACCTATCAGGACAGAAAGGAGATCAGTTATTGCCTGGGGACAGGGGTAGTTTTGGAGAAAGGGAGGGGCACCTATTGAAACTTTTTTTTAATTAGTGCCTTTTAAAAATATTTTTTGTTATTGTTGTTAGACCCTTATTTGATTTATTAATTTATATGTGGTGCTGAGATTTGAACCCAGTGCCTCACCCATGCCAGACCATGGCTCTACCGCTGAGCCACAGCCTCGGCCCATGCACCTGGAAACTTTGCAGGGAGATGAAAATGTTCATTATTTTGATTGCAGCAACGGCTTCAAGGATGTATGGAAATGTCAAAACCGATGGAGCTCTGCACTCTAAGTATGTGCAGATTTTTGTATTTTAATTATACTTGAATGAATTTGGTTTAAACATTCTTATTAGCCCTAATTCAACTTCTTTCAGGCCTGGCCTAATTTCAGTAGACTTGGCTTTCTAATTTGAAAAGCCAATAGTTTCGTCTCCCCGACTCCAGAGCTGGAAACGGCAGTGGAAGCATCCTCATACTCGCCTTACTTTGTTAAATCAGCCTTAGTTTCTGGTAATGATGTAACCACTTCACTGTCAATGGTGCTCAGAGAAATTAAGTAGATGGCAATTTGTTCCTGCCAGAGAGCACCATGCTTGCAGTTCAGCTGTATGTGGGTCACCTTGTCACACTGGAGAGGCAGATCTTTCTCAGTACAATGGACATTTCATAGGTGAATATTCTAAAGACAGCATTCCACTTAATGTATATGGACTATCACCCCCAGCAGGAGATTTTCAAGACCATAACTAAGTATAATTCATTCTAAAAATTTATCAATGCAAATTGGGGTGTTCCAAGGGTTTCCTTCCTAGTGAAATCCCAACTGTGTTTTAAGAAGAAGAGATGTAAAACTCTCCTGCCCATCAGTCCCCATCAGACCTCTTCCTCCATCCCCTTCTGGGGGAGCAGTGAAGAGAGATCATGAGAGTGTGAGCATCTCACAACTCCAGAATCTTCCAGAACAAATCTCATTTAGCTCCAAAGCAAGGCAGAACAGAGCAGGAAAAGGTGGTGATGAACACGTGTATCCACATCTGAGCTGCCTTCTCCAAAGAAGGGTATGAATGTTTGATTCTAATCATAAGCCTCCTTCCACCCAACGGGGAAAAATTCTTTCTCTATTCACCTGGATAGATAAGGCCAAGTTTATAGAAGTCAGGGTTCAAATGTAGTTGAATACAACATAACCCTGATTCAAACAAGCTTACATAAAAATAGAATTTATTGACTACTACAAATAGAAAATCCAGTCGTGGGTTTCTATTTAGGCACAGATGGATCCAGGTGTTAAAGGTTACTGATGATCTCTCTCTTTCCTTCTCCTTCTTTTCTTTCAGTCCTCTGGGTGCATTTTTATTTTTTGGTGGACAGATGATTACAAGATCCCCTTTTGACATAAAGTCAGAGGCAGCTCCCCCAAGGTTAATATTTCTAATCTTCTAGAGGAACTCGGCCTCCGCTTGTGTTAAGAGCTGATTTGTAATCCAGTCACCACAAGAATAGGATGATCTGATTGGCCACACCTAGGTCACAGCCCACCCTTGTGGCTAGGGCTGAGGAGTTGGTTAAGGAGAAGAATCTGAGTCTCCATCACAAATCATAGAGATTGGTTTTCCCAGAGTGAAGAAGTAAACCAGGTAAGGCGAACACAGTGCATGCTAGGAGGCTATCCCATTCAGCTATCATAAAGAAAAGGAGAAAGAGCTGTCACCTCCAACCAGAAAGACTGCTGTTTGAAGAAAACTGCTCTCTTTCATTTGCTGCCTCCTGGAGGGTCAGAGAGCTTGTCTCCTCTCTCTGGAGGCCCTGTGGCTCTCATTCATTTGAGAAAAGGAGGTCCTGGATAGGTCATGGTCCTTCCTCTGACTGTGCTATCTTGTTTCTGCAGCAAGAGGAAGGGCCAAAGGACTGCCTTCCCCACACACAGAAAAGTCATGATGCCAGCTTTTGATATATTCAGAGTGGAGAGAAACTTGACCTTGACCCAGAAGAAAAATAACTGAGGGTGGGGGAAGTATTGATGAATGAAAAATATCATCGTTCTTGTCTTGACCTGTGAAATCCAGATATACAGTGATGGATGCAGGGTGGAGAAGGTCACCTTATTCACCTGGCATGAGTCTGAGCCTGTGTTCTCCAAAACTCTACAACTGGAGATTCTTTCTTCTCCCCACCCCGACTCAGGGCCAGTCTGCCTGAGAGAAAAGAATTTGAGCGAGCATCCTTGTGATTCAAAAGCAGGCATGAACTTGAGTCTTTGCTTTTATTATTGAGCAACACACTTCCCTGGTCACTGATCTGTTATTACTGACTCGGTGGCGCTGGGCAAGTATTTTCATCTGTTCAAGTCTATTTTCTCAAAGGCAAGTGGAAATAATCAGACCTTGTTTTGTAAGAAGACACACCAGAAAATATCCCTCAATTTATTTTCTTTCCCTAAAACCTAAGACATTTTTTTTGGAACCTCATTTTTAACAGATTTCACCAGTATCATGAAACACATGAAATATACCAATGAAAGTTAATATCTAAACCACCTAGGATGTTCATTTGTATGCATTCTATGTTTGTCTATGCTATGCTAAGCATTGTGTTAGCAAATGCTTTTCTCAAATCCATGCACAATTGCATCCCATTTACACATCAATAGCACTGTGGCCATATGGAAGGAAATAAAGAGAAAGAACAGGGGGTGTGTGTGTGTGTGTGTGTGTGTGTCCCCATCACCACCCGTGTACATCAAATAATCTGGTGAGATACATACCATGATTACCTAGCCCATCCACCCCTGCTCATGAAGGAAGTATTCTGAGTTTCTATTCCCCTGAAAGTAGTTCTTTGGTTCTTCATTCCCATGAGGACCCTCTATCTCTGTGGGAGCCCAGTGACTCTATGGTGTGACTCTATGGTGAACATTCAATTACTCCTTGTCTCATACCTAAGGGAGGGGACATGTCCTTCTGCGAAGTTATTCTGCTCGTGAAAAGCAGAAAAGGAGAAAGCCCCACTTTCTTGTTTCCTTCCTTCTGCCCTATTCTGTACCCTGAATGCCAAGCTAACCCCAAATAAATAAATAAATAATTTAGGCTTGATTGGAGCAGAGTGTGAGGACACAGATTTAAGGACCACTTTAGGAATTCATTTTTAAGTGGCTCCTTGGGGAATCAAGCAAGCATTATGTGGCTTTCTTGGGGCTGGGAAGTGGCTACTATAGTGACCTGTGGGTACCACCTCTACTGCATCCCAAATGAAGTCACAATCTGCATGCTTTCTATAGGTATGATTTGTTCATAACCCTTTGCTGTCCTTGCCAAGGGACATGTATGCTTCCTTGTTCCACTGACTTTGAGCTTGGTCTTGTGACTTGGAATGTGAGTAGATGTGCTATATGCTTATTCAACCAGAGGTAGTAAATGTGCTTGCATGGTTTGGCTTGCCCTTATCAGCCATGAGAATAGCATGCTTCAAAAAGAAACTTCCCATCCAACATAAATGGTTATGTTGGGTCTCAACATAAATGGTGCTTGGAGAAAATTAAATTCAACCCACATATGTACAAACTGCATGTCTGATTATAGGTTGATTTTCAAAATGTAGAAGAAACATTTAAAACACAATAGTAAAAAAGAAACAAAGAAACCCTACTTACTCAGTTAAAAATGGAATAAGGACTTAAGGAGATATTTCTTCAGATAAGGTATACAAATGGCCAACAGGTATATGAAAGACGCTCAACCTCACTAATCATCAGGGAAATGCAAATCAAAACCATAGAGAGATATCACTTCACATCTATAAAGGTGGCTATTTTAAAACAAAGAATAGCAGTGTTGGTGAGTTTGTGGAGGAATTGGAATCCTGGCACACTGTTGGTGAAAATGCAAACTGGTATAGCCATTATGGAAAGAAGTATGGAAGTTCCTCAAAAAAATTAAGAATAATCCAATAATCCCACTTCCTGGTATATTTATAATAGAATTCAGGATCTTGAAGAGATGGTAGTACTCCCATGTTGCTGGGAGCCCTATTCACAACGGCCAAAATTTATAAACAGCCTAACTGTCCATTGCTGAATGGAAATGAAATGTATACATGCAATGGAATGTTATTCAGCCTTATAAAGAAAGAAATTCAATATGTGACAACATGAATGAAACTTGAAGCCATTATGCAAAGTGAAATAAACCAGTTACAGAAAGATAAATATTGCATGATTCCACTTATCTAAAATAGTCAAACTCATGGAAGTGAAAAAATACAGTTGTGGTTGTCAGAGACTATGGGGAGAGGAAAACAGGGAATTGCTAAATAACAGGTATAAAATTTTAATTACTCAAGATGAATAATTTCTATAGATCTGCTATATGACACTGTGCCTATAGGTAGAAATGCTGCATTGTACATTTAAAATCTATTTAAAAGGTACATCTCTTGTTAATTGTTAAGTTAAAAAGATTAACCCATAGCCTAAAGCAGACTTATCCCAACTTGGCTGCAGATCATTGAACAAGAAATCCATATCAATCATTGTAAACAACTGGGATTTGGGGGTTATTTGTTAGGCAGCATTATTATAGCAGCTGACTAATACAACAGGAACTACAAGTAATCAGGGATAGCTCCCATTGGTCCACTCTTCCAGAAAGATAGACCCATAAATAAACTTAGGTTTATTTACTCTGGAGTAGTGGGACGTGACATGTAAATAATAGAGGACCTACTTAGTTTATCAAACACTTGCTCAACATAGAGTTGGAGGAATCAGTTATTACACCAAGGAAAGAGTAACCAAAAGAACACTTCATGCTGGGGGAACTGATCTGTCATCCCTGAGAATAGTTAAGGAAATGTGAAGCCTGACATCTTAGGAAAGTTTGGGTTCCCAGCTACCTTCATTGTGTGCACCCCTTTAGTTAGAGGCAGTCTCTGTTGGGAGTTGCCCTGGTTCCAAAGACTAACTTCCCCATCCCTCAAGAAGAGCAGTCCAATGGTGATCCTTACTCACATGATCCTTACCCACCAATCAGACTAGCCCTGCTGGCTCACATGCTCCTTACCCATCAATCAGACTAACCCTGCTGGCTCACATGATCCTTACCCACCAATCAGACTAGCCCTGCTGACTCACATGATCCTTACCCACCAATCAGAAACTGACATAACTGCCCAACCACTGCTCTATAAATATGCAGAGCTGTTCCTTAATAAAGGGGCATTTTCTCCTACTAGCCTTGTTGGTTCTTTCAGTCTCCATTAAGAATGAAGTCATTCAAGCTGTGGGATCAGAATGGGTTATCTGTTTTTCCCACTGAGTGAGGGCTGCTTTTTTATTATCACTCTCCCTTCCTTTCTCTGTCATTGCCTGCTTCCAGGCCTAGACTGGTAGATTCATCTGCAGCCTCCTTGTATAAACTGTCCAGAGAGAGGACGCAATATAATCCTTGACTAGTCAGAGGCCAGAGCTTCCCTCTGGTGTGGATATATCAGGTGTGTGTGTGTGTGTGTGTGTGCGCGTGCGCGCTCACACACTTTGTCTTTTTTTCTTCCTGTGTTACTTTTTGGTTTTATCCTTTAGAACTGGACTCTTGAATATTAGAGTTTGGTCTAGTAAATCTTTTATTTCAATGATCATATTTTTACATTTATAAGATTTCTAGTTGGTTCTTAGCTTATCTTCTTCGTCTTGTTTCATTTGTTTTTGTTCAGTAATTTCCAATTTCTCATTTACTTATCTCTTGAGAATTCTTAGCATTCTTAGTTTTTATATTGCTCTATTATTTTAGTTTTATCTGTAATAAATTAATCTCTTGGTTGTTGATTTTATTTACCATCCTTCTTAGAATCAGTTTTTCTCATGTGTTTACCAATTTTTCAGTTTTTCTTGAACTGGTCTGTCTCTCCCTTTTTCTTTCCCCATCCACAGCTCATGACTTCCTATAACTGGTTTGCTGTCACCTCCACTAATCCTTCTACTGAGTATCCCAGGACACCCAGTCCTGTGGTGCTACTAAATATTTGCACAAACATTTGCCTAGGTTTGGGCCAGGTCTTGGCTGTAAAGCTGTCTGCTCACTTCATCCATCAGGGAAGGTAAATTAAGCCATAACTCCAGGAAGTCATGGGCTTTGACCCTTGCCCTCATCTCTTTTCCTGGGCAAGGGAACCCCAGCTCAGTCTGTGGCTTCCGTTGGTGACTGTGGATCTGGTGCCTGGCTGGTGTAGAGCACTCTAGCTTCTGCTGAATTCCTGCTGCTGCTGACCTCTGCACCTGGAGGCCCCAAGCCTGCACCTTCAGCCCCAGCTTAGTGCTTTATGTTTCTGGTCCATAGATGCATAGATTTTTGGCTTTCATTGCAGATACATCTTTTTAATTCCCCCTTTTTACATTTTATCTATCACTCTTTGGAGATGAATGAACTTCTTAAAGCAAAAATTTACAGAAGTAAATAAAAAACTAACTCACCCAAGATCACACAGGTAAGAACCAGAGCCAAATCTTGGCCTCTGTTCTTATGATTTCCAAGTGATGGTCAATCGACATAGTCACAATGGCATCTTTTTCTTTGGGGAGAATCTGGTTGTTTTTCTATAACCATCTAAACAAAGATAATATTAAATTTTTTAATGAGTCAAAAATCACTCATTTAGATAGATTTATATATCTCAGATGAATTTAACAGTCAGGGCATCCTTTAACTGGGAATCTAAATTACAACAATAAATATCATTTGCTGGTGATGAGCTGTCACATTGATAACTTGAAAAAATGACACTCAATTAATAATGATACTATTAATAAAGTTCTTTTAACATGCATCAATATCACAAAAGTTATATGCTAAGCACTAGTATATGTTATAGGCGCAGAGATAGAAAGGGATATGGTCTCTACTCTGAGGACCTGGACAGGGAATCTCTAGATTTAAAAAAAAAAATGCATTTAATGTTAAAAGATAATTGAAAGAAAATGAGGGTCTTGGGTGATTTTGAAGGCTGTACTGTGTTGGTGGATGTTAAACCAAGATTTTAAGAAAATGGCAACTCCACACCTATCTGCACAGTGTATTTCATTTATTTTCATTGGAAAATTTTTGCCTCAATTGAGGAAATACTCCTACACAGTTGTTTATCCATAAACTAACATTTATTCCTGGCTAAACAGTCAGTAACTTTATTAAGGTATGATAAAGCAGACTAACATTATTTTCTGAATCCTCAAGGCTAAAATACAGTCTCAGTTATTATTCTCAAATCGCGAATAGCATAAACAATGTGAACCATTTTAATTTTAAGGAACCTAGTCACTCAAGGCTCTGAAGTAAAGAAGTCAGTGAAAATTGAAACATTTATGCAGAAAGGAAAAATATCCGCTTCCCTGACTACTGGGGAAAAGAGAGGAATTTAGATTCACATTTTACATAATAGGACCTCCTCAGAATTGAAGTTGATACTCATGGTTTTTTATTTTAAAAACAACTGAAGGAGTAGAACTACATTTTAATTATGGCATTTTCTTTCTTTTCTCTTATTTATTTTCATTACCATCACCATCACTTCTTGATATATACACACAGTCACCTAATCCTTACTCCCCACCTCTTTTCCTTGGAAGAAAATGAGATTTTGAACCAAATCAAAAACTCTGGATAACGTTTTCCACGGGTGTTTAGCCATTGCTTTGTCTTTTCCTAGTTCAAACAATACTTAAATCAATTGTCAAAGCATGATCTAAATTTACTAAAATAATATAAGGGTCTTTCAAAGGCAAGAGGAAGGAAAGAGTGCTGTAGGAGTTCTGAGATAAGCCTATAAAAGTTGAAATAATTGGGTAGTAGTTAGTCTGTTTCACACATTGAGAAAAGCATTTTACCGTTTTCTCATCTAATGCTCATGATAATCCCCCAAAGTTAGCATTGTTATAATTATCATTTTTTTTGATTTATTCTTTTTAGTTATGTGTGACAGTAGAATGTATTTTGACATATTATACATACATGGAGTACAATTTCCCATTCTTCTGGTTGTATATGATGTGGAATTGCATTGGTCATATATTTATATATGAACATAGGAAAGTAATGTCCCATTCATTCTACTATCTTTCCTATTCCCATTCCCCCTCCCTTCTCTTCATTCCCCTTTGTCTAACTAAAAGTACTTATAATTATTATTTTCATTTTACTAATGAAAAATTAAGTATCTGAGAAAAGATTTTTTAAAAGTTGGCCCAAGGTCTCACAGTAAATAAGAAGAACCAGCATTTGTACCCAGATAGTCTGAGCTCAGAATCTGGGCTCTTAACCACTACACAGCACTGGCCTAGTAACCCAAGAAACCCAGAACTATTTTTTGGTTGCATTTTTCCATGTCCAGGATACTGATCTACTCACTCACTCTGCAGTCTTTGTCTTAAGTCCTTAAATGTACTTTAATTATCCTTTTTAAAGTCTATCCTCTTACCCATCTGTTCATTCATCCTGCCAATCTTTTATTTTAAATCCTTGAACACATTTTTAATACAGTCATGCACCACTTAATGATGGAGGTATATTCTGAGTGTCATTAGGTGATTTCATCATTGCTCAAACATCACAGAGTATACTTACACAAATCTTCGTGGTATAGCCTACTTACATACTAAGGCTACATGGTATATGTGTGGTCCATCCTTGACCAAAATGTTATTAAGTGACATGACTGTGATTCCTTTAATGTTTTGTGTGCTAATTTCAACATTTGGGTTATTTCAGGGTATATTTCTATTTAGTATCTTTCTATTGATTATAAGTCTTATTTTCCTGCTTCATGTGTCTGATAGTTTTTTATTATAAGCTGGACATTGTAGATGATGCATTGTAGGAAATCCAGTCTATGCTGTTTTTCTTTAAAGAATGTTAGGTTTTGCTCTGATCGGTTCCTAAATTGCTAGTAGATGCTCTTGATCCTGTCAGGCTTTGTTTAGTTGTTAAGGCCAATTTCAACTTTTTGCCCATAGTCTTAAAGTCATGGCCTTCAATTTAAGGTGTTGTTCTTTTAAATTTTGCCTTTTCTGAAGTGCTGGAGTGCTCAGCAAATTCTCTGACCTCTGGTTGTGTGGGTAATCCAATATTTCCCAGCATTGCACAACTTCTGATATTTTGACTTTGTTCACTGCATTCCATCATAGTCTATCTTTACACAAACACAGCCCAGACTCCTCCCCTTCATGTACTTGCTCCTCTTTAGCATCATGCTCTCCCAATCCCATTCATTCCAGCAACTCCAGACTCCATTCTCTGTCCTTTACCAGGCAAGACCTCTGTGTTCCTCTTGAGCTCAACTTTTCTGCTCCAGTCTCAAAAGTTTTCCTAGGCATAGGTCCAGGACAAATATGAGTTTCTCTTTTCTCAGGGATCAGTGTCTTCACTGCTGGCTGTCTTGTGTTGAAAATTTCTGCCTCATTTACTTTGTCTAGTTTTAAATTATAAGCAATAATTTAAAACAATAGTTTTCAGGAGAGGAATATGGAATTTGAATGGGGGGGGGTTAGGGGTATTTGTTTTGTGCCAAGCATTATACTAAGCATATTTTCCAGGTAATGCCAGACTTTGCTGCTAATGAACCAGTTATGTCATTTTTCAATATGCCATATCTCATGGACTCTAAGACTCTCATGGACTTGAATGCAAGATGCACTATTATTTTAGGAACACTAAAGGAAAAAAGTGCTGCTGATTAAACATAATTCCTTGGTACAGGGAAGGTAATTCAGTGGTGGAGCAGGTGTTTAGCATATGTGAGGCCCTGCAGCCAATCCTCAGCACCTACCCCCACAAAAATCCCCATAATTACTTCATAATCATTCTGCATAATGCAAAACTCAGTCACACCCTCCTCTTGTTGCTTTGAAATTTCTTTCATCTAAGGAAATTGGCAATTTCTTTTACCTTAAGTTGCATGGCTTGGTGGGTACTGAGCAATCTTCTTGCAAGTAACATGGTACAAAACACAGCACAACTTCATCTACTTGTGGATATCTTCTTTTTTATGACCTATCTAAAGCACTTGGTTTTTGTTGGCTGAGGAAATATGGAATCAGGATCATTTCTCCAGTAATGAATATTTAGGCTTTTCTGTTATGTTTTTCGGTGTTTACAGTGCAAAAGTGTAGTATCTTTTCTTTTCATTTCAATGCCAAATTATGGTGAAATCTTTTTGAAGATATTCAAGGTATTTAAAATTCATATATTTAAAGTTAACCTTTATAAGACTAATCATGTACATTATTGAAGTGATATCAATAAGAAGCAAAGTCAAGGTTTGCATCTGCAGCCAATGAGAACCACAGGCCACCTAATCTCCAGTAATTGTAGAATTTCATGGGTTGTGACACATGTCCTGAATCAGAAATGTTAAAAATGTGGGAACAAATTAAAAATTTTAGAATTGACAAAATCTGATAAACATGTTACACACACACACACACACACACACACACACACACAGAGACACGACATAAAACCATATCCAAAGGAAATAATTTGCTCACAAGAGGTCTTCTAATTGCTGTTCCCATTCTGACAACTTCAAGCACACTTCAAAGTTGCATCACTATTAATCTGATAGTTGGCCTAGTTTTATAAACTGGACTATAATATAAGCACACTTCTCATAAAATGAGAATAATTACAGTGTGGGCATTCTGAAGGACATCCCTTCCTCTCACCACACACACCCAGCTGGGAGAGTATAAATCATACTAAACATGTGTCCTTTGCTACAGGGACTGACTTTAACTGAGGTTCTCTTTCTCAAACTCAATGAGTAGTGTAGCTGTCCTTGCCCCAAGGTCAAGGGGAATAGATGCTGTTCTTGGATTTTCCCAGAAGAAAGACCACAGCAAGTGCCCTGGGCTGGGTCCTGTGGGAGAGGCAGGGCAGGGCTCACACCTTCTTCCTCTGCTACAATGCCACAGGCCCTTCTGAACTCCTCCCTCAACCCTAGAAACATGGGAGTGATCCAGGCTCCATAAAACTGGCCTTCAGTTTAACCTTTCTAACCTTATTTCCTTGAACTAACCCCAAGGTACAGCATCTTTTGTTGTTGATTTTTGGCTTTTCGGTTTTCTAGAAGATGTGTTTTAAAGACAGGAAATCCCAACTGTCAAAAAGCATGTTTTTAATTTTCAATAATGACTCTAACAACTGACATATGTATGGTTCTATGTCAGAACCTCAAGAGCCTGATGGCTACTACAAGAAGCAGATATCATTATTAGGCTCATTTTGCAGATGACAAGCTAAGAACCGAGATGAATAACACAGACAAGGCCACACAGAGAATAGTAGCAGAGAGAGTGTTTAAGCTTGGGTCTGTTTGACACCAAAGCCCATGTCCTCTCCCAAGACCTCTGCTTCCAATCCAAATCTCTGTAGTATAACCTGCCATTTCCACTAAAAACCGTGGTCCATCAAAAGACCAAGAAAATGGGAAATAAATACTAAGTTCATACCCCAGAGGTCACAGAGAGCCCACAACTGGCTGCAAATGTCCCATCTTGGAGGAGGGAGAGCAGCCCAGCCAGCACCCCATTCTCCAAACCCAGCAGGACTGGTGCAGACCCAACTCATTTATGTCCCACAAAGTCCATGGATTCTCGGCTTTCCAGAACCCACTCAATTTCACAAACTAAAGTTTACTTTAAAAGGGTACAAAAATATGCTTTCAAGAGCTCTTGGGCCACATTTGGCCCTAATTGTAAATTGCAAAACTGGAAAATTCAGCTGTGAGCAGGGAGCGGGAAAAGCTCCAAGGCAAGGGCACTCAGTCACAGAAATATTCCTTCTGAGATGATCTTACTGTGGTTTGGCCCCCGATCTTAGATCCAGAGAGAGGACAGAGGCAGGCGGGAAACTGTGGGGTCAGGAAGACATGGAGGTCACTACCAGAAGGAGCTCCTTAGCAGGTTGTTATGTAGCAATAAATATTTAAATAAAAGAAGATAGGGGTATGAACTTAGCACTTATTCCTTTCCTCCTCAGTCTCTTGATGAGCATTCTTTTTAACTGAAATGGCAGATTTTACTGGAGAGGGTTTGGGTGAGGATGGGGGAAGAGAGGGAATAGAAAATGGATAAAGTGAGGAGGTAGAGAGGTTGGGTCCAGGAGGCTGTGATAACAGCTCAGGCAGGAGCCAAGAAGGACCTGAACTACAGCAATTGGGAGAAAAGCAAACTCACTTTTTTTGGTGGTTGGCAGGGGGAGTACCAGGGATTGAACTCAGGAGCACTCAACCACTGAGCCACATCCCCAGCCCTGTTTTGTATTTCATTTAGAGACAGGTTATCACTGAGTTGCTTAGCACCTCGCTGTTGCTGAGGCTGCCTTTGAACTTGTGATCCTCCTACCTTAACCTCCTGAGCCGCTGAGATTACAGGTGTGTGCCACCACACCTGACACAAACTCACTTTTGATTTGACCCCGAAAGCCCAGAGTCTCTGAGGCCCAAAAAACAAATAACCCAAATCATCCAGTAGCCAGAATTCCCATGCCAAAGCCTTCCAAACTGGATAATCAACCATTGGGCACTGGGGCAGTTGCCCAGAAAAGGGTCTGTCTGTGACTTTTCCCTGGAAGGTAGAGTTGTTCTCATTTACAGGGATGGTCATGTTCCATCCACACAGGTTTCTTGGATGTCAGTGTCAAGTCTTCAAAGAATTGCACGCGAAGCAGCTGCTGTAGGGTAGAGAAGACAATCTGGGTGAGGGCAGCACTACGTAACAAGGCCTCCGGGCATCTGCATCCCTTCCTCCCCTTCCTAAATTTCTCCATTCTTTTTTTCCCTTTTTATAATGATTCAACAATCCATTTATCTTATGGGGATATAATCCTTCTCCCACCAAAAGGAAAAAAAAGTCTGGCTTTCCCAGGATACTCTTGGTGCTCGACACCAAGTCAGTTGCTTAGAAATAGTCTGAAACCAACTTTCTCCACCGCCCCCATCCCGCCCGGAATTCAAATAATTACTGCAGCCTCTCCATTTGAAAGCCTGTGGGGGATCCTCTGGGTGTCCTTTGTAGCATCTGTGAAAAGGGGAGGAAGCTGGCAATGAGCCCTGGGGTTCCTCCTTTCTTTCCAGCAGAAACAGGCTTTGAAGTGTTCACCCAATTATGCTCACCCTAAAGTCGAGTGTGTGTGTGTGTGTGTGTGTGTGTGTGTATGTGTGCGCACGCGCACTAAAAGTTACCTAACAGACAACCAGAAAGAATAACAGAGCACGTTTGCACATCTCAGTGGTACAGAGATCTCCAAAAGGAGTTGGTGTGGAGAGCCAAGCCCATCTGGATTTGTCCAACTGAAGCCACCAGTCTCCACTCCAGGATGGGGAGAAGGGGGTCCAGTATTCTGAGGTCTTTAGTCCATTATTCTGATTTTGCATAAAAAGATCACCCGCTGTAGTGGACATTGTTGATTTCCAGCCCAGATGCCCGTGGATCTCTTCTGTCCTCCCTTCAGACCCCACCAGCTCTGCCTGTGACTGTATGAAGGGCTGACTCAGGTAAGGAGTCTCTTAGCAAGCACCTACAGAGAGTCAGAAATGCTAGCGCGTTCACCTGCCAGAGAACCTGTCCTGACTGACAGATGCAGGAGTATGATAGCCCAGCCCCCTTGCCTCAAGATCCTGCAGATCTCTAGTGAGGAATCAGGCTGAGGCCACACTCTGTGGCATTTCTCTCATATTAACCCTTCCTTGGCTTCCTCCATTTCTATCCATTCAGCTCCCAGGGTCCACCTCCAGAGGTTCTAATGTAGTAAATCTCAGATGAGGCCCCAACACTGTCTTTTTCAAAAGCATCCCTGATAGTTCTAAACTAGGAGTTTGGTGGATGCCACACTGAAAACCAATGGTCCAAAATAAGTGATTCAGAAGAAATGTCTACTTCTGGGTCATCATGTAGTTTTATGCTCCTAAAAATATTATAAAGATCTGGATACTAGGATAAGTTCACCCCATGGTTACATTAGGGGCTGTGGAATATTCAGCAGATATTTTGCCAACTTGTCCAAAAGAATGTCCTCAACCTAGCCAAGGTAAGTCCCAGTGTTCACATCCCCATGTCAACTCCATCCCCAGGGAGAAATAGACTCTTCGTAGCTAACACCACTCCCCATTCACCACAGTACCCTAACCTAGATCGTGAAGGTCTCCTAGCCATGTGGGCAGAGTAGTATACATGAGGAATATTTTTTAACTCTGGAAGTTGGTGGAAGTCAAAAGTTCAACCATCACAGTTTGGGTTTTCCCAAAAGTAGACACCAAGCCAAATTTTGAGGGCAAGTGGTTTATTTGGGAGGTGATACCAGGAAACACAGGTGTGCACATGAGGAAGATAAACAGGGCAAGGAAACCAATAAAAGGTACCTGACTGAGCATGTTACCACCAAGGGCCCTTGGAGCTGAATCCTGCTGGGGAATTCCAGGGGCCAGGGTATAATATGGCCTCAGAGTGCCCCCACTCAAGAATAGGAGAGCTAGGGTGCTTGCCACCAATTCCCACTGGTTACTGGTTGAGGGCTGTTCCCAAGGCACATTGATTCCCCAGAACTTGAGACCTATCTCTGCAGAGCAGAGCAGGCTGCCCCCACCAGAAAGAATATTGGATTAAAGAGTCACAGGGCTAGAGAAGTCAATCTGCAATGAACAATGTGGGAAGGTGAGTTCTTCTCAAATACCCTGCCTATACTATGGTCCTTTCCAGAGCAGGAAAGCAAATATTCATGGGTAGAAGAAAAAAGAAGCTGGGTGTGGTAGTGTATGCCTCTAATCCCAGCAGGTTGGGAGGCTGGGGCAGGAGGATTTCGAGTTCAAAGCCAGCCTCAGCAAAAACGAGAAGCTAAGCAACTCAGTGAGACCCTGTCTCTAAATAAAATACAAAATAGAGCTGGGGAAGTGGCTTAGTGGTGGAGTGCCCTTGAGTTCAATCCCCGGTACCCTTCCCCACTAAAAGGAAACACAACCATGTCTATGAAACCAGCAGTAACTTCTCTAGATTCTTCCTTTAGGCCTATTTGTATCTTCCCAAGAAAGGATTCCTTCATATGTTCCAGGGCTCTGGCTGTGAACAAATTCAACTCCTGGCTTCTGATTTTCTCGGCTGTGGTAGGGGACACGTGTGTTCTTTTAGCAGCCTGGCACTTCTTGCAGCAATCGCACCTCTTGTTACAAGAAATAGCTACATTTTTCCTTCCTGCATCTATAATTTTTCTTTAAAATTAGCATTTTGCTATACAAGGGGTCATTCACAGGCAGCCCAGAAAAAACCTGCTACTCAACAGCTCTAGTAGGTTTGAGCTTTTAAGGCTGTTTTCCCTCTACTTTAACCTCAGTGAAGTTGTATTTCTCAGAAAGGAGAATGAGTGACAGAACCCAGGAGCCTAGGATGGATTTGGAGAACTCAAACAATCCCAAGATACTCTTCACCTCTCCTCTATCCTTTGTATCTCATTTTAAGACCCATCTTTGCTCTAAGAAGCACAGAATGTGGAAAAGAAATGGAGATGCAAATTTTCTTATCCCCAAGGCCTCACCTCGAACCCCAATGGCTTATCCCACTGAGCCCTCACAGTTGTTCTAGGAAGCAATTCCTGACCACTTGTTTGATAACTGTGCCAATACAGGTCACAAAACTATAGTGGCTTGCTCTGGGTTGCAGATAGTGGGCAGGAGGCCTGGGACTCAGGTCTACTATGATAGTCACTAAAAATTTCCAGGGTCAGAAAAGAAAAACAATGTCCAGCATGAGAAAGAGGACATGTTTCTTGAACATTCCTCCAGAGCAATATATCTGTTCCTCCTGGTGCATGTGTTTTCCAAAGAACAAGAACCAGAGAGGTGTTTTCCATGAGGTTTTGTACTGAAGGGATGCAGGAGACCCTGTTGGTGCTTCTCCGCATTTTCCCTCAGCTCACCTGGTTCATCTGCCACTGAAAGAGACGATTCTGCTACAGGCTGATGGCTGCCCACATGCATCTTTTCCCCCTGCCTACATCATCATTAGGTGCACACAATCCCCTACCTACCACCTGCCACAGTCACACTTAAACAGTAGGAGATAGAGCCAGGCTCGGTGGCGCACACCTGTAATCCCAGCTGCTTGAGAGGTAGAGGCAGGAGGATCATGAGCTCAAAGCCAGTCTCAGCAACTTAGTGAGGCCCTAAGCAACTCAGAGAGACCCTGTCTCTACATAAAATATTAAAAAGCACTTGGGAGGCTGGGTTGTGGCTCAGTGGTAGAGTACTTCTTAGCTGGGTTCGATTCTCAGCACCACATAGAAAAATAAAGATATTGTGTCTATCTACAATTAAAAATATTTTTTAAAGAAAGGAGGGGATGCTGGGTTGGAGATGTGTCTCAATGGTTAAGCACCCGTGCATTCAATCCCTAGTACAAAAATAAATAAATAAATAGTAGGAGATAGAAATCATGGATAAACGCCCCAGTGGGACACTTCTAAGATAGTTTCTATACAGTTTCTTGGACAGACTTCAGCAAGACTGAGTCCCAGTTTCTCCCAGCAGTGACCACGCTGTCTCACTTCCTTACCTCTTCAGGCAAGCTCTCTGGGGTCTTTCCCAGATAGACCACCTGCATCCTGGTCTTTGTCTTGAGGTCTGTTGTGCATAGGTTTTGCAGGGTACAAAAGTCAAGACAGGGACCCAAAATACAAACCACGATTTTTGTTTAAGGATTGAAATTTCTTTTTCCTTCCAATTCCAAGCTCCAGAAACTTACATAAGAAACACAATCTGGCAGATAAAAATCCTCTGCTCACTCCTCTGCAAGTCCTTGGTAGTCCCTGGGCATAGCACCCAGAACTTCCCCAATCATCTGGAGCCCGTCTGCTGCCAGCCGTCTCCAGGGAAGTCGGAGAAACTGGTAAACAAACTCCTTCCTTCACTCATCCTCCCAGGTGCTAGGAAAATATATGCACAGATCTCTCGTTTCCAAGATGCCAGTTTTTAGCATTTTGTAGCACATGCTGCAGGTTCAGGCTATTCCTTAAGGAACAGATGTTGTGAAAATCTAAATAGAACTTTCACTTTTATGGTAAAATTCCCACTGTCCAAATACAACTGCTCTTCAGAGTGAAATGTTCTTCTCTTTTTTTCTCTGGCTGCCATCCCTGTCAACAAGACTTTTGGGCACTTCTCAGCATCATTCCTTTGCAAAGTAGCCCCAAACTTGCTTTTTCCTAATCTCTGGACCTCTAGAGAGCCCTCAGGGCTGTACTGTCCACCTCCCTGCTGATACCTGGGAACTGCCTTTCCACCCTAGGATTTTTCAGGTGTATCCAAAAGAAGCTGAGTACAGATTGGATGGCCAATAAGTAACATGGCTACTAGGAAGAAGAAATAATCTTTATGTACCAAAAGTGGTACATAAGATTTTGGTGGTGACATCCTGGCTCCCTTCTCCCTTCACACACATCCCCCATCTCAATGTCTGGAGTCCTACTTTTGAAACTTGCTCCTAACTTGATTTTTCTACTTTCACCAGGTTGAGTTAGAATAGCAAGACACAGGTCTAGCATGATTAGGCCTTGGAGGCTCATGCTCTTAAAGTCTGGATTCCTCCATTTCATCTGACTCAACATTCCCTTTTAACAACAGATCTGTCATTCTCTCCCTTTACTGGCCTGAAATAACATTTTTAACTATTATGATTAACCTACTGATATACATTTTCTTTTTGACCAAACTGTAACCTGCTTCCTCTGAGCCCTTTCTCAATGAGGTCTCAACTCTGGCTTATAAAGAGTTAAGCAGACAGAGTAGAATCATTTCTAACAGCTCAAGGACACATCCTTGGGACGACCCTTAAAGTGTCTGCCTGCTAAAACCCATAGCTGCAAAAAGAACTGATTGTTTTATCCAGCATCTGAAGATAGTGCTGGTGTCTCCCAGCCTCTGTGGGAGAGTAGGAACCCCTTCGATAAAAACCAGTTAACGAATCCACATGAGTTTCCAACACCAACACTCTGCTTCCCACTTTTTATAATTTTTCATTTCTCCTGAGCACCCTCTCCTTTTCTTCCTATTTCCTTATTTCCTTTTAAACACCTGATCTCCTCTGTACAAATTGAAGTTGCGTTCAGTTCATGTTAAACGCTTTTCCATATTGAAATTACTGATTGAAATTTGTCCTTACCACTTTAACTAGTGCCCATCTTTGTTTATCTTAGACACTACATATATAATACTTTTAAAAATCATAAAGATGGGTGCAGTGGTACACACTATAATCCCAACCCTTGGCCGCTGAGGTGGGAGAAGCACAAGTTCAAGGCCAGCTAGGCAACTCAATGAGAACTTGTCTCAGAATAAAATTTAAAAAGGGCTGCAAATGTTGCTCATATGTAGAGCTCTTGCCCAGCATGTATAAGGCCCGAGATTCAATCCCCAGTACCACAAAAATTAAAAAAAATCAATATAATGCTGCAAATATATATAAATATAGAACATATTCTATAATAAATATAAAAATAATTTTACAATAAGCAATGTGTCTCTCAATATATAATTTTACAGATACAGCTAAACTAGAGGACACAGAAAATGGTCAGATGTATGCTCCTTCTTAAAATGTGTAAGTATGGATTTGAAACAAACAATAAAATTTGCCCCTGAGTTAAATAGAATTTTTATTTACATTGGATAATTTGAAATACAAGCAAATTAATATAAACACAGGATTTGTGAATGGGACAACTAGATAGACACTTAGTACAGGTGTGTCACATAGGGAACTCAAACACCACAAGCCACATGGGAACACATAACATGATCTTTTCAAAATGGCAGCCATCTCCTGTGAAAATTCCTACCAACACAACATGCAATCTTCATTTGACTTAAAAGTCCTCACATCCTTAGGAAATTATAATAAAACTGAGAAAAACTACTTTGGTTTTTGTAAGTTTCATGAAATAAGCTTCCAGGCTTGGCTAAGTGCAGATGGGCTTCTCACCTAAGTGGATGTCCAATGGGGTTGTTCAATACCACAGGCTCACTTGTCCGTCCAGGAGGTCCCCGGGTCTCCTCCCACCAAATGCCTGTAGCTATTCCCTATTTTTATGCTCATCCAAAAAAAAAAAAAGTCCCTATAGATTTCCAAAAGATCACCTAGAGGACAGTACCAGCCACTCTGAAAAGCATTGCTGATCCCCTGCTCCTGCACACACAAGCTACAGAGTTTAAACAGAACCCGGCTTCCAAGGTCAAATTCCAGCCACTCAGCAGGCTTATCTCCACCAACTCCAAGCTAATGCTCTCAGGTACTGGGCTTTGCTGAGGAGCTGAAGCTGAAGCATTAATAAACAAGAAAAGATTTAAGATGCTTCCTTGACTGTTGCATCGACTGCCATAGAGGGTAACTTGGCAAAATGTATCACCATTTTAAATGTATATACCAATTAGAAGTTCCACGGCTAGGAATTCATCTCAGAGATAGATTTGCACGTGTGTAGAATGGTGTCTGTTCCAGGAAGCATCAATTATATGTAGAAAATATTGAAAACTACTTAAATTTCTATGTGTCGGGCACTGGCCAGATGAATTAAGGCACATCCATATGATGGATTATTCTCCGATATTGATTTAGAATTATACTAACCATATAAAGTGACATATTTTGCTCAGTTTTTACATAACTTACCAAGAATATGAGGGATATTAAGTCAAGTGAATAGTAAATGTTTTCTACTTTGCCTTATGTATTATATGCTTCTGCCTGGAGTCCACACACAAGTGTGTGTGTGTGTGTGTGTGTGTGTGTGAGAGAGAGAGAGAGAGAGAGAGAGAGAGAGAGAATGCACATTTGACATATATTTGATTGCCTTCTATGTGCATAGACTCTTTTTGGAAGTATTTACTAAAATCCCCTGCCTCTGGGAGGTGGAGGGGGGGTGGAATTTCTTTGCACTACATTACATCCCTTTTTGTAGTTTAAGTTTTGAAATATGTGCAATTAATACCTATTCAAACCTGTTTGTTTTACTTTTTAAAACTATGATCCTTCTCCCGTAAGATTGTCCTGAGGAGCTGTGTCCAGATTCCTAAACTGGACTCAGGACATCAGGTGGGACGGGGGGGGGGGGGGGAGTGGCTCCCATTTGGCTACCTGGCAGGTTGGTGAGGTGGGAGATGTCTCTGCTGGGGACTGGGATCATTCCAGGGGAACAGACTTACCCCCTGCTGAGAGGGGAACGTCAGGTTCAGAGGAAAGGGGATCCATAGAACTAGAAAGACTCCTAGACCACCCCTCAAATAATCAGTCTTATCATTTGTTGATTTTTCCTGAGTGGAGCCATAGTGGCTTCTTCTAAACCTTCCGCAAAGGAAAGAGAGCTGAAGGGCAGGCCTGAGAACACTGGCAGCCGGTTTCCCTGGCAACTACCATTCCTCTTGTTTTTTTTTTTTTTTTCAGTATTAGTTTGAAAAGCAAAAGGAAAGCTCCTTCTGCATGGAGATGGGCCAGCTGGGGGCTAACCTCTCCTCACTCCTGTCATCCATTCTTGAGGTGGTGACCTCCCATTGATTTCTGGTGGCTCTTAACATCCCCGGCTATAAGAAATGGTCCTAAAGACAATTCCTGTGATGATTTTGGAGTGAACAAATGGCTTTTCATTCACCACTCTACACCTTGTAAATCCAGTTAACTAAACGAACACTTTAGCTGGTAGTGTTTATTGGTCACTTGGCGTGTGTCCGGTACAATCCTTGCACTGGTGAATAAGTCACATAATTTCCGTTTTTTGGCATACTGTCAGATGGTATCCATAAAGATGAAGAGCTCATTCAACACATTTATTGAGCGACTTCTATGCACCAAGCACTGTTGTAGGAAATGAGGTCAAAACGCGGTGAGTCCTAACGTTGGGCCTATGTAAGGGCTGAGGGAGTACAGCTGCTCTGTCGCTGCTCCACTCATACCTACTCAGGTCTTGCTATTGTTCTGCCTTCGGGCCTGGCTTCAGGTGCCAGCATCTGCGGCTCTTCCTTGGAGGGCTTGCCCTGGGGCCAGAATCCCTCTTGACCCACACACCCAGCTAGTCAGAAATGCTAGAGAATGAATGTCCCCAGGAACTGCCCTTGGCCAGTGACTGACAGGAGCTGATAGACACATATTCCAGCTCCCTGTCCCCCTCAGGGACAACAAGCAAGTGTTCTACACTGGGCCCTGGAGCACCCCAGGAGGATTAACCACTTAACCTTTATCACTGTTTTCATTTCTCTTCTCAAGCACAATCTCTTCACTCCACCAGGTGGTGTTGAATGAGAGGGACTTCAAGGTCCTTCCTGGATTTAGGATCCCCTTATTCCATCATCTTTACAAAAACGCCATTGGAAAAAAATGTAAACCCTTTTTCAGTGCACTGGTGTTTTCCACTCTGTTGTGAACTGAATGTTTTTGTACCCTCGGAATTCAGAGTTTGAGGTTCTACCCCACAGTGCGCTGGTATGAGGGGGTGGGGGCTTTGGGGGTGATTTAGCTTAGCTGAGGTCACTGGGCATATGTGTGGGAGGGGGTTCTCATGATGGGATTAGAGCCCTTATATTTAGAAACCAGAGACCCTTCTCTCCAGCTTGCACTCGTGCTTCACCCGTCCCCCTCCCTCCCATGTGCAGGACACAGTAAGAAAATGGTCATTGGCAAACCAGGAAAAAAAGTCCCCACCAGGACTCGACCATGCTTCACCCTGATCTTGGACTTCCAGCCTCCAGAGCTATGAACAATAAATGTATTTGTTTAAGCCACCCATCTTGTGGTGCTTTGTGACAGTCTACACCAAGACGTGGTCACTGTTGAGTCCTGATCTTGTCCCTATAGCTATTCCCACGGTGGCTGCCTGCTTCTCTCTTCTCTGCCTGATGGTTTTCTGTGGCATTGCAGGGGCAGGGAGGCCTATCTGGAAGTGAAGGGGGCGTAACACCCCTTGGGGCAGCCTTATCCAATGGGAATGGGAGTCAGTGGGTAGATGTTGGACTCTCTTCCTGCCTCAGTTCAGCTGGATGAGGAGTATCAGAAGAGACCCCGGGGGGATCAGCTTTAGCAGTAACTCACCATTACACTTCAGCGTCTTCGCTCTTCCTCCTCCAACACCCCTGCTTCCGTGGGATCACTCCCAAACCCACCCATGTAACCAGACGCTTGCATCCAGCTCTGCTTTTATAAGAATCCAAACTAAGACAAGTGTCCTAAGGAAATCCATCAGCCAGTCTTTTCAGTCAAACCATTTCGGATAAAGGCCAATGACGTTGGCTATGTGGGCCTTTAGATGTTTCAAAACAAATGTGAGATTTCTAATACATGATCAGCAGAAGAAAAGACCCCAAATAGAAGCCTTCAAACCGATTCATTTCTGATTAGAGCAAGCGGCCTCCTGACCTCTGTTAAATGGGGACGGCTTGTAACAGGTTTAAGTTCTATGAATAATAAATTAGAAGGTTCCTGCATGCCCCTGGAATTCCACCAATTTTTCTTTGATACAAAAAGGATGTATGTCTTTGAGACAATCCCATAATTGGAAAATCTTACCCTGAAAATATGATATATCTCTCAAGGACTGCATTTATGCACTTTGATGTATCATACATAGATGGGATATAATTTCTCATTTTTCTGAGTGTACATGTCGCAGAATCATATTGGTCATGTGGTCACACATATACATACAGTAATCATGTCTGTTTCATTCTGCTATCTTTCCTATCCCCACATCCCCTTCTCTCCCCTCCCATCACTTCCCTCTACCTAATCTAAGGTAACATTATTCTTCCCTACTGCCCCCCCCCACTTATTGTGAATTAGCATCAGCTTATTAAAGAAAACATTCGGCTTTGGTTTTGTGGGATTGGCTTATTTTGCTTAGCCTGACATTCTACAACTCCAGCCATATACTGGCAAATGCCATAATTTCACTCTTCTTTAAAGCTGAGTAATAGTCTATTGTGTATACATACCACATTTTCTTTACCCATTCATCTGTTGAGAGACACTTGGGTTGGTTCCATAGTCTAGCTATTGTGAATTGAGCTGCTATAACATTGATGTGGCTATGTCACTATAGTATGCTGATTTTAAGTCATTTGGGTATAGACCAAGGAGTGGGAAAGCTGGGTCAAATGGTGGTTCCATTCCCAGTTTTCTGAAATATCTCCATACTGCTTTCCATAGTGGTTGCACGAATTGGCAGTCCCACCAGCAATGTATGAGTAGCATCCCTCTTCTTTACTAGGACAGAGAAGTAAAAGCCATTTCTCCTTAGTGTACATAGCAAGTCCACAAACCAAAGAGCCTAATAGAGGGTCCTCAACCAGAGGTTGGCATATGTTCGAGTGAAGGGGCTGCCAAGCCCTCCACATGCCCTGTCCCTGCTTCCCTGTGAACTCATCCATGACCATCCCACATCAGTGTATTCCCACTATAAGAGAAGCACCATGAGCACAAGGATTTTGTGTGTTTTGTTCACTGTTGTCACCCTACAGTACCAGAAAGACAGTTGGCATCTTCAGTAGGATTATATTGAAATTAGACAGACTTGGGGGCCTGAGTTTTATTTGGAAGATGATGATCTAAGAAAGCAAAAGTAAAGAAACGAGAAGTGTAAGACAAAGAAAGGAAAAATCCAATTAAAGAGATGTTATCAAGGTCACTGCTACAGACAAAGGAACTCTGGAAAGTTTCCAGGAGCTTCTGGAATGGGCCATACAGAGGAGGAGAAACTGCTTCCATCCCACAGAAACTGAAGGTGAGTTCACGCCCTTACTTCCAGGCTGAACCCAGCTGGGCAGAGCCTTGAGCCAGGGAAGTAGAGTGGGGTGCTTTGAAAGCTTGAGGAGGGAATATAGTTTGGGTATTTCAAACTCCCCAACTCAGCAGCAGCTGGAGCCAGAGGGGGGGGTCTCTGAGCGGTGGTGAAGGGCACCAAAAGCATCTCCCTCAGGAAGCATTAAGCAAATGGATTCTCCTCAATGCAGATACGCATAGGTATTCCAGGAAAAAGTCAGGCCCCAGGCCCATTTTGCCAGAAAACAAAGGTCAGAATTATTAGTACCCTCTGATCCATTAAGAAGGAAAAATCATTACTATGGCCCAAAAGTTCAGACTTCTTCGGACTTTTTATTCTCTTGGCTTATCTTCCATAACAAGTTCCAGCTCAGAATTCCCATCCCTGGAGGGAAGTGGCTACAACTTTATTGTAAATGAAAGACCTGTTGCCCCAGCCCTCCTTCCAGCCTCTGAAAGTCCTTGTCCCCTTTGACTTTTCTTTGCAGCATTTCCACTCTGGGCTCTTGGCCACCCCTCAGGTTCTGTGCCAGCTCCCTTTCTTCCACTCATTTCTTCTTGCTGTCACTCCTCGGGGTCTGTCTAGAGGCATCCACCCGCCCCACCACTGTCCTGCTATCTGCCTTTCTAGACTCTACCTACACTTCCCAGATGGGCAGCTGTCACCCACATGTCACACTCTAGATCCACACTTCCAGTGCCCCTTCTGCCCTGAGCTCAGGACTCAGGTTCCCAACCTCCTCTAGGATGGTCCATGAACAAACAATAAACTCAATCTCATGCTGATCTCATTACCCACCCCAGCCCCACATTCCCAATCTGCTCTTCCTCCTAAAATTCCTGTCTTGGGTAACAACACTCCACCATCCACTCCACTCTTGTCTCCCAACCTAGAACTTCAAGATCAGCCTCAGTCATCAAATCCCCCCATGCTTCTACTAGTTTCTTAAAACAGCAAGAGGTCACTCCCTGGGCAGTTGGAAGGTTTACTTATCTCTACTTTTACTAATTTTACAACTTGCATGATGTTTGTCAAGTTTCATAAGAATTAACAGGTTTCATAATGGTGCATTGTCCTAAATATAAACCTACCTTTTTTTCTCCTTGTTCCTCTGACATCCCATGGCCCTCCTAACCAGCTCTGGCTGCCCTTCTGTCTTTGGGACACCTTCCACATCACCATCAGACTCATCTATTGAAAATGCTAAACTTGTTTCTTCACTGAGCTCATCAGAGCATTTCTTCAAGATTATCTCCCACCACCTCCACCCCAGAGTTTCCAGATACATCAGAACCGTGCAGAGCTGTTTGTTTACTTATTTCTTGAGCTCCCCCATTGTACTGTCTGCTCCCTAGGGCCTGGCACAAAATAATGTTCAATAAACAGAGGGAGGGAAGGGAGTCAAGTAACTGGCCTAAGGTAAGGAAGTTCCATGGCCAAGTTCTCAGGCAACTTGTTAGACATGCAGATTCCTGGACCCCACCTCAGACATGCAGAATCAGAAACTGCTGGCATTTGAACAGGCCCTATTACAATTCCAGACATGTCTTGACTACTGTCACAAATGAAACTAGTTTCCTCAACCGAACCATATAATTGTTAGCAGCCTCCTGGGAAAACCACTAGACAGGATTTAATCAGTTGTTCTGTTTCAAAAATGGTGCCTCTAGGTTGCAGAAACGCAGCTTCCCCTTCGGATTAGAAAGGCAGGCAGCAACCAAAGTTGACCACCAGACCCCCACTCCAGCGTTCCCTCAATCCCTCAATCCGGACAGTCCACGCCTGAGTACAGATTCCAATTTTTAAGGAAACGTTTCTAAATCTTTTCTTTGAATTCAAGATGGATAAAAGGAAAGGAGAAGGGAGGGGTTGAGCGACCGGTTTAGGGGATGGCTGGGGATCCCCAGGCTAGATTTGGTGCACGCAGGCGACGAGGGAATGGTGCTGACCCTCCGCAGAGCTATGCGCTCCCCCGCCCCCGCGCCCCGGGTTTGCTGTCTGTGAAATGGGGTTAGCAGTGCTTTTTAAGGAACTTAGCGAACTCATGCACCAGCCCTCGGACTCCAACCTAGATGGCTTCATGTACCGCGCTCTGAGCGGCTTGGGGCAGCCTCGCTACGGAGTCAGAGGAGCAACAGCGCAGGGAAGACGCACGGGTGCCGTGCCCCGGGTGCCCTTCTTCCCTCCTTGGGCAGGTGAATGACAAGGGGCAGCGGCAGAGTCCTTATCTCCAAGCCGAGCAGTCAGAATTCTGGAGAGGCGGTGGGAGAGGGGAGTGCGCGAGTACTCGCAGAAGGCGTGAGAAGCCGGAACTTGTGGGGTGCGGTGGGCTGCAAGCTCCCCAAGACACTCACTGGCGCCACTTGGCGACAATGAGCAGCGGGCGCCGCGGGTTTGTGGTAACTCTGCCCAGGAAGAGATCGAAGCCCTTTCTTAAAATGGATCCCCCTGAGCCAAGCCCCGAGGTGTCATTTCCATTTTACAGCTTCATGAAGAAAGGCCCAGGACACCAACAGCCAGCAGTGGCGGGATCCCTTTCCCGGACTGGGAACACTTGCCCTTGGAATCATCAAGGGCTTTTATTGCGCTGAGAAGCAAGTGAAGATTCTGACTTCCCTCTTCTCCCTGGAGAGAGCCCTTACAAGTCCAGAGACCAGGGCCTCAGGTGATCCAAGAGGGGACCCACCCCCCCACACACACACACGCCCACTTTCAGAATTTCGCCTAGCTGTCAGTCCGGCCTAGGGTTCCCAAAGTTTCCTTGGAGGCCCAACTGGTTCCCAAAGTGAATTAAACTCAGGCAGTTTATCCAACCCAGAAGCTAAAGACTCCTGGGTTTCCCACCCTGGAAAGCGCACTGCACTGGAATGGGCCAAGGAGAGGCAGCGGACAGGGCTAGGGTGGAAGTGCATTGGGCCCCCGGGAGAACCCACACCGGGATCCCCGCCTGGGAGGGGCTAGCCCCCTTTTCTTGAGCCGTCTCCCCTCTTTTTCTAGAAGCCACTTCAATCGGTTGTCGACCCAGTGGCCGTCCTCTGAGCACGTGTTGCTGCGGGTCTGCGTCAGCGTTGGGTAAATAGATGACTGTCCTATAGCGCCGGGCGGGGCTATTTAAGAGGCAGCCACCCGCCCGTTTACCCTGAACTTGGCTCGGCTGTCGCAGCTCCGCTGGAAACGCTAAACCAGCTGCTTTCTAATCCAGAGGTATGTAGGTCCCTTCACTCGCCCACGCGGATACAAGTGTCCTGTGTCTTTGAAGAATGCTGTCTTCAGTTTTGTACCCCTTTATATTTTTTCTGTTTTCTGTGCCCCCCCCCCATAGCTGAAAAGACATTCTTAAAACTCAGAAATAAGGGTGCTGGATTTAAAAATGAGGGCTGGGTGGGTAGCTGCCTTAGAGACTTTCACAAGCCTGTGTGGGTCTTTTTTGCACAAAACTTTGAAATAGCCATTTGCTAGGAGTCTCAGGCAAATTGAGATTTGCTAGCAGTTAAACAGAGGTGCTTTGCAATCTTTTCAAATAAAATACCAAAAAGTTTTAATATTTAAATCCATTTTCTAAATATTGCAGAAAATCCAGAGCTTTAAGAATAGAAATATGTGGATTTTCTATCTAATCACAGTTCTAAAATGCAGTCAGTCGGTGCTTTGGCAATGGCTGAGAACTGAACGCATATTTCTGATTTTTAAAACCCTACCTATGTTTTGCGTAATGATTTATTACTAATTCCCACATACACCTCGAGGAAACTTTATAATTTTTTTTTTAATTTATGGCATCCACAGTTTAAACTGTATGTGTGTGTGTGTGTTTTTTTATTATTATTATTCGTCATTTATTTCAGTATTAAAAGCTTCTTTTCTATCTGGAAAAGTCTTGCCTTCCTTCAAGGGTCTCATTTCTCTCTGCTGAGATCCCGTATTTTTCACACTATCTTTAATAGAGTGCTTTTCCAGTTAGAACAAAGACGCTCTACAAAAGCTTTCTCAAACTTAAGGCGAACAGGAGACATTCTTTCTGCTAAAAAGGGCAAAACACCAGTTCTCTCTGATCCTGGCTCTTGGGTGCGGATTACCCTAGAGACAAGCCAAGCGCGCTTAGGCGCGCGCGCGCGGCTGTGTGTCACTCAGCTGGGGTCTGCGCTTGGTAAGCCCTAGCGCTTGCTCCAGCCTAGCGGATCTGGTGCGCCGGCGCTGGACTGAGCCCGCTTCCAGGTGCCCGACTCTCGGCAGGCGCTGGCGGATGCCCAGCATTTTTTCTTTTTTTTTTTTGACGCCCCCTCGACTTTGCTCTCCACAGCCATGAACCGTGGCGTTTGCCTGTGCGTGCTGATGGCGGTACTCGCTGCGGGGGCCCTGACGCAGCCGGTACCCCCAGCTGGTGCCGCAGGCTCCGGGGTGCAGAGGGCAGAAGAGGCGGCCCGAAGGCAGCTGAGGGCTGTGCAGAGGACAGACGGGGAGCCGAGAGCGCACCTGGGCGCACTGCTGGCCCGATACATCCAGCAGGCTCGGAAAGGTAAGGATGCTGCCTTCTCGTCCCTCACTTCTGTCCCTGTTCTGGACTGTCAATCCTGGCCCTCTCCTCTAACGTCCACCAGATGAAGGTATCCCTGTCCCTTTTGGGAGAAAACACAGACTAATAGGATTTCCACCTTCCTTTCCAGAGTTCCACTGCACCTGAGAGTACAGTTTTGAAGTCTTCTATAAGCAAATCAAAATGAGGTGTAGAGAACTTAATTTATTAGTAAGGAAAACGTTCTTAAAAATCTTTCTTTAAGCTAATTTTTGGTACAGTGTTGCTGATTAAGCTCAACACCATTTTATGAAAATGTTTTTTAAAGATAATTACTAAATCCTGGAAAGTGGTTCCAAATACACTAAACAACCTCTTCTATTAATGGAGCTGAACCAGGAGCCACACAGATGCAGACAGTTGGAAACTCTGTAGCAGGAAGTGAAGGATGCTGAAAATGCTTGAGATCTGACAAAAACAAGTGAGAATAGGTCAGTTTTCACTAAAGAATGTAACAGAAGGAAAGAACCAGGAACATTTTTGAGTTTTTCCTTGACAGTGAGTGAACTGAAATAATTACATATGAGATGATTAAAAAAAGAAAGAAAACACAACTATTGGAGAGATGTTTCCATAAGTCAGTTTCTCAGCATTCCTTTTTCCAGGAATAATGTGATTTAGCAGCTCCCTGGCTTAGTGCCCTTTTCCTGGGCCTGACTTTCTCATCTGCAAAATAGGAGGCCAGAGCTCCCTGGAGTCCCGGTTGGCTCTTTGTGTGATTCAGAAGGAGGAATCATGATTTTTTTTTCTCCCAGCTTTATCCACAATGACACTGATGATGGACGCTGACTAAGGGGCAGAGTGCTAAAGTGGATCAATAACTGAATTAAAAACATCCAGCAAACACTGCCAGGATGGCTGAGGGAAGTGACTTCCTTTTCTATGAGGTTTTACTCAATTGGATTTGAACTTTAACTTACGGCTTTGAGTAAAGAGGAAGAAAATGGAGGGCTTGGCTTTCTAGAGTCTTCTGTGGTTTTACATGAAGATGAAATTAGAAACTTTTTGACAAGGGCCTTCAGAGGGAAAAGGACAGAAGGTGATTCGTAGAATTGCTCAAACTACACCTTTTGTGTTCTTTCCTGAGAATTAAACTGAAAAAATGGAAATACTAGTCAGATGACAGAAAGTCTGACAGTTTGGAGAATTCCTTCTGCTTGCCTATCTGAACGTAATTTAGAATCTGCTCACAGATGTGGGCTGAATTTCAGCCAGACAGTCTGAGATATCCTAGGCTATTCACTGAAATGTAGATCTCTCTCCAGCTTTAGGAAAGACCCAAGAAACCCAGTTCTAGGGGTGGGGTGAGCTACTTGCCAAATTATTTCCTAGAACCAATACCCTACCAGTGGCTCTTACAGCATAAATCTTAGATGGGAAGTTCTTCCAATCCCCTCTTTCAACACCCTCCTGTCTTTGCCTTCAGGCTGTTGGGCCAAAGGAACCCTAGTGGGAAGAGCAATCACTTGGAAAATAAGCTGCCAACACCCAGGATCAGCAGAACTAGAAAACAATCATGTTCTTCTACTGACAAATACGATGTAGGAATAAATGTCCTTGAATATTTTATATATTTTGAGATCATATTCGATTTGACTTAACACTAGAATACATCAAAGGTTCTAAATGACAAAATGTGTTCTTTGAGAAGTGTGTAAGAGTTTATTATCAGGAACTCTTAATGGTTTGGGGAGAAGCAGTTCTAGTAGAGGGTGATAGGGGAGGCATCTAGTGGCATAGTGCATCTAATGGCATTCAGTACACACTTATCCATAACCAGCAAAACCCCAGTGTTGCAGCTGTTGTCTCTCTCAGACCTGAAAAACATCCCGGCACAGTAAGTATTATCATGCCCATTTTGCCCATAAGGAAGCCATGGCTCTAGAAGGTTGAATAATAATAATAGAATATAATAATAGAAGATGTGCAGATGTCTGCACATCTAAGCCGCAACAAGACTAAGGTTCTCCAAGCCCTGACTTCCCCAGAGTGTCTGGAAGCCATTTGGCTTCCCAGCTGTACTATCGGTTCTGGATGTTAAAGTTTAAAGAAGTCATACCCTTCACTTTGACTCCATAAATCAGTTATAAGTCCCTACTCTGTGTAGCACTGGTAAATGAAGACTATGGTAAGTACACCCAGGTGAGGACAGAGCTCTATAGAATGACAGCTATACATAGTGCTCATCCCAGCAACCCTGGTTGCTTGCTCATATTGAAGCTGTCACTTTGCTTCCACTAGATGGAAATTTGGGTTATAGCATTCATCATCAGAGCAGGCAGGAGGACGGGTCATATTTCCATGTTACTGTCCATGGAGAACTGAGTCTGCAGGTCTTGCTGAATTTAAGGACAAATATTTCACCACAAAATGTCCTCAAACAGTTAAACAGCAGGGGCCCTTTCCCTTCTGGATAGGCTAGGAATGTCTACAAAAAGGGCTCAAATGTGCTGTGTTGACTTAGCTCCCAAACTGGGAAGGGATGGGAGCAGAGAGAGAAAGGATGGGCATGTTGTTATTCTGAGTGGTGTGTCTGCTTTAAATATAGCTGGTTAATTTCATTACCCATTAGGACAGGGTAACTGCCTATGAAGGGTCACTTGTCAGTAAACAGCACATATTTGGGCTCCATATGCAGGAACTAGCAAGGAGAGCCTCACCAATATCTTGAGAAGTGGAGACATGGTGGCCCCCAACACAGTGGCCACCACTGAGAGGTCCTCTATTTCTCTACTCAGGAATTGGCCTGGACTTTGCCCATTCATGGCCCTGAAGCGCCTTGTTTAACCCTTCGTTTGCACAGATCACTGTCTGTGATCTCTGAGAGGCACTGTGTCACATGCCTCCAAAGCATCTACCTTGTCATACTTCTGCCCACTCAATGTGGGTTCTAGGCAAGAATAATCCTGTTCCCAAGGACATGGCACCCATTCAATTTCAGTTATTGATTTTAGGTCAAAATCTCTGACTTCATTTACCTCTTTTATTCTCGCATCCTTCTTGGACTATTACTGAGATGCCAAGAGTTTAATCTGATAGTGTATCTTTTTCGGGTTATCTTTATTTTTAAGAAAAGAAAGTAGCTTTCAAATTAATAATTTCAAAACATTGTTTAATTAGCATTGGGACTTAACTCCATCTTTTAAAGCCATTTCAATATCAAGATATTGTGATTGCACTATCTTAAAGCTCTCTGGACAAGTTGGGTATGTCAGGGATGTTAAGCAATGAAATTTAGAAATGGGTAAGTACTAGGGAAATTCTTGCTTTCTGCTGAGGGCCATATACACAAGGAAAATACTGTTAAGGGTAGGGGAGACAAAGAAAAATTGAGGCAGTTCCTCAGTTTGTATAAGGCAGGACAAAATGAACCCATCTAAATAAACTGTGAACACAAAACACACCCATAACTAGTGAACATCACTTTTATCCATTTATGAAGATATAGGTCTTTCTCCTCTTTCATCTTTGTCTGTAATACCTTTAAGAATATAAATGTATATATTTCATCTGGCCTTTTCTGTTGTTTGCCTTCACAAATTGAACTGGTTGTATTCTTAGATATAATGCTCTTCTCTTCTTCTTCTCTGTCCCTTGTAGCTCCCTCTGGCCGCATGTCCATCATTAAGAACCTGCAGAACCTGGACCCCAGCCACAGGATAAGTGACCGGGACTACATGGGCTGGATGGATTTTGGCCGGCGCAGTGCTGAGGAATATGAATATCCTTCTTAGAAGACCAGCCTCCATCCACCTGACTCAGAGGAGGCAGAATAAGAAAACAATCATGCTCATAACTCATTGTCTCTGAAGTTTGACATTTTAAGTATCTTATTTATTAAGTTCTCAATGTGAAAAATCCTTCTATTAAGATTGTCCTGTGAAACCACACACCTCAGCAGAATTGTGCAATTGAAGAATATGATGTTTCCTAACTTTGTGACTTTTGGTCCTAACATGTTGCTATGCTATTAAAGTGATTTCATTCTGACTGTTTATTCCTTGAATGTATTGAGGGTCCTCAGACCATGCAAGGAGGGAAGTCTGACCTGCAGTGCCCAGGGAATCCCCGCAGTAGATGGTCCCAGACACAGCTTGGGAAATGAGTACTAGGGCATGGAGCTGACCCCCTGCTGAGGCAAGGTGGCTAGCATAAGTGCCTTCTGTGGTCAGGTCTAGAGCCCAGCCCTGAAAACCCTGACTCCTGATCTCTTTTGCCAATCCTACTGCCCCCCCCATAAGTTTTCTTTAGAATTCTCTCTTTAAATAAGTTATAAGGCAATGCCTTACCCTGCCTTTGCAAGTATCTGATCATTCCATGGCCTGTGGCACAGAGATTATTGTCCTTCCTTTATGGAAGAGGAAGCTGGCTCTGAGGGGTGAACATGATCAGTGCACCTATCAACTAGAGTCACAGACTTGAGGGTTTAATGTTCCTGTGCTAGTGGGACCTCTGTCACTCTTTGCATTTCTCAAACTCTGAAAGTGCAGAAGATTCACCAAAGGACTCTCATTAAACTGTATATTCTGATTTAGAAAGCCTGAGCCAGTTCCCGGGAAGCTCCCAAGTGGTCAATGCCACAGGACCCAGCGTTTTTGCTGGTGTAGAGAAGAGCCTGTGATTGCTTTCCCAAGAGTTCTGCTGTTTTTCAGTTAGTAAGCATATTGGGAGGACTCTGGTAGTTATCCAGAGCAGAAGTCAATCTGTCTGTTGGTCCTCTATAGCGATCAGTAAAGGGAACAAGTGAGTACACAGGGACACCAGAGATGATCTAATAACTACCACCCACAGTGTAGACAGACCTTCCATGCCTCCCAGCCGAGGCTCCAACAATCTCAGATCGTCAACCAGCTATGGCTCCAGGTCTGACTTAGAACATGGCAGCACAAAGGAACAGACATTGAAAAAAATATTGGCAAATATATAACAGGTCCCAGAGGGACTCTACCCAGACCACCATCACTGTGGATACTCAGTTCACCTTCCTTAAGGGTGGAAAGAGAATGGCAAGCAAGTCCTCAAAGAGGGACCCCAAAAGATCAAGGCAGTACGATTTTTAAATTTGAACTGAAGTTAGGATTCAGTGTAGACTCCAAATAGATAGCACTCTATACCATTCCCTGCTAAGGTTACTACTTCATTTATTTAATCCCTGCAATTTGGTTTCCAATCACCTCGTATGTTAGGTATCCAATTCCCATTCAGTCCAAAATATTCAGATGCCTGTGTTTTTAGCAACCCTCTCCAGCAAAGATCACTATTTTGTGGGCATGTAGAGGATACTGGGTATGTATGGGGATGACAGCATGACCCTGTGTGGGTACACACATGAGTGTGGATGTGTATTGTTTGTGTTTTATGGAGGGCATGATGAGGAACTTGGAATTTAATATAAAATCAGTGGAGAAAGGATGAAGAAGGTCTTATCTGAATTACTGATTTGTGAATCATCAAGGAAGTAGGTGTTACATTTTCAAAGGTAAAGTCATGGCTCATATAAATTTAAAATCAACACATGTCAAAGCTTCCATTAATAAAGGAACTAGTAAGACGTTACAACCATTTCAAAAGGAGAACTCAAGGACACACACACACAGGTAGTCAGGATGGGGAAATGATTTGCTAATATACTCAAAACTGATGGGCTGGGGTTGTAGCTCAGTGGTAGAGCACTTGCCTCGCACGCGTGAGGCCCTGGGTTCAATCCTCAGCACCACATAAAAATAAAGACATTGTGACAATCTACAACTAAAACCATATTTTAAAAAAGAAAGAAAAGGTGTATATGGAATGCCCTTCAAAAAAAAAAAAAAAACGGGTTCATGACTATAGGTCAATAAAATGCCATATTTGGAATGTTACCCAGAACAGAAATTATTTATGTCTTCAAGGGACAGTTTTTCCTTATGTTTCTGTTTGCATTACTATCCATTTTCTAGGGCTTACCTAGTGTAGGTAGCTCAAAGACAGCTGTCAAGAGCACTGAAAGAATGCCCAGTAATCACCTCTGCCCTCTTCAAAGTCCCTTGGAAATTTTCCTAATGTGGAAAAGGGAAGGAGAGAACAGTCCCTGACCTCCTCTTAGGTACTGGACACTGTACAAAGAAACTCATGGGCATCAGCTCAGGAAACTGTCCCAATCTTCCAAGGTGATCATGATCCCGCTTCTCCAAGAGGAAACCAGAACTTCAAGAAGCTAAATGACTGATGGATCCATACACTGCCCACAAGTGGCAGTGCCAGGATTTAAACAGCTTGTGGTTCCAGACCTCAATGAGGAGATGCGGAGCCTTGGAAGAGAGCTGGAGCCTTGGAGGAGAGTTGGAGCCTTGGAGGAGAGCTGGAGCCTTGTTTGGAAACTGTGCCTGCACAGAAATTGCTGAATCAGCATGAGTGATACTTCGTGGAGGCTTTGAGGGGACCTGAGAGAGCCTCCTGGGCAGGGGTGGGAGGGAGCCTAAAGACTTGCTTCCCAATGCTTTCAGCACCACCTCTGGCCACCTTCTAACTGCAGTGTCCCTGCTCTCATCTCCATGCCACATGCTGTTACAGGGACCCAGGAACTGGCATGTCCTGGATCCTCCTCAGCCCTCCGCAGGGGGATCACCTGGAGCTCCTACAGTTGAGCTGAGCAGCTCTCACAGAAGCCAACAGCTCTTCAAGCCCCACTTGAGAAGGATCTGAGGAACCCATGCCCACCAGAAAGCCCTGCCCTCTTCCCCTCCCTTCCTTCCTCCTTCTCTTCCACTTCCTTTCCTCAACCCCTTCCCCAATCTCCTTCACTTACTCCTCTCCACCCTGTATATTCCCCTCTGATATATATACCCCTCCTTGTGACCCAAACTATGGAGATCCACTCCTCTTGCTGTGGCCTATGATCATGCTTTTGTCAGTGGGTCTCCAATAAATTGCACCAGTGCAGTCCTAGATCTGCCTCTTTCTTTAGTCTCGCTGTATTTTGGGGCTGGTTTCCATACCCTGGAACCATATTGTTCCAGAACACCCATGTAAAGTGGAAAGTCCTCTGTTCACATTATTTATCTATTCATGAGACGATATGAAAAATGAAGATAGTCGTGTCCAGGGTTTGGGGTCGCAAGTATTGTTCTTCCTCTTCTCCAAACTTTTTACAATATTTGTAGATCATCCTTCTAACAACTGTGGCTCATATTCTCCTCGTTGTGACAGTTTACAGAGAGACACAGAGTCATAAGAATGGTCCCCAAACTACTTCTTCATCCAAATTCTTTACTGAAGAAATACCCCAGTTCTCCCCTGATGATTATGATAATCACTGAGGTTTGTCACCTGGGTGGCTACCCAGTGTCCACCATGTTCCCCTCCATGGCTGTCTCATTAATGCCATGAAGCCCCCTGAAAATACCACCTCTGTCGGCAGAGTATTCCATCTGCTCTGCCCATCCCCAGGTTCTGGCCCAGTGTCTAGAGGCTTCTGGTGATTCCTTCCTCAGGGTGGGAGCCTGGACCACACTACTACCATTTTGTCTTCACAGCTTTGAAGAGTACTCTATGGGGCCTGAACACCATGGGACATTTTCCAATAAGCAGTTGCTTTAGAGACACTAGTCTCCCCAGCCAGGAAGATGAGCTGCCACTCTTCACTGCTGCTGGAATGTTTCCAAAATTGGCTTCTGAAGGTCACTTTGCACATCCCAAATCTCTGCATTTACCTTGCAAATTGAAAATAGTAGCTTGAGATACACGAGTGGTCCTTTCTTGATGCCAAGGGGCCACCAGTTCAGCTGTGGGACGGAGCCCAGACATACCTTTCTGTCTGAGGAATATGATCAATTCCTTTAAAACAGGTTTGCTCCTGTGAATTTTCTTAGTTTTCCTTCACCAGAGAATGTCTTTATTTTCCCTTCATTCTTGAAAGATATTTTTGCCAAATTTAGATTTTTTTTTCCTTCAGCACTTTTAGAAATACTGTTCCCCTTCCTATGACCTCTATGGTTTCTAATGAGAAATCTACATTCACTCAAACCATTTTCCCCCTAAAAACAATGCCATTTTTCTCTATTTTCAAGATTTTCCTTTGTCTTTAGTGTTCAGTGGTTTGATTGTGGTGTGACTGGGTGTGGATTTTTTTGTTTGCTTTGTTTGTGGTCTGTTTAGGTCTTAAACACATATACTTATATACCTACATACATATATACATGCTTACATATACATATGTAAGTATATATGTACACACAAGTATATATGTGTGTGTGTGTATAAATATATATATATATATATATATATATTTCTTTCTCTCTAGGATCTGATAACACAGATGTCAGACATCCCCCCTTTTTTTGTCATCCCATATGTCAGAGAGGCTGTGTTCATTTTTTTATATCCTTTTCTTCCTCTCTATGGTTTATATTGGATAATTTCTATTTATCTTCAAATTCACTGACTCTTCCCTCTGTCGATTCAGTTCTGCTAATGAGTCCATCCAGTGACTTCCTTTGTTTGGTTTTGTATTTCTAAATTCTCAGATTTCTACTTTTATCTCTCATGTCTTTGCTGAGATTTCTATTTTAAACTTTGTTTCAAGAATGGTTGCAATTGCTCATTTGAGCACTTTTATCATAGCTGCTTTAAGGACTTTGATAATTTTAACATCTGTGAAATTTCATCACCGGCATCTGTTGACTGTCTTTTCCAAGGACAATTTAAATGTTCATGTTTTTTTTTTTTTTCGTACGCTCAGTAATTTTGATTTTATATTCTGGTCACTGTGAAAATTATATTATGAGACTGTCGCCTGTTTAAATCTTGTAAAAAAAATGCTATTTTTATTTTAGCAGGTTATCCACCTGGTCAGGTCCTGGCATCAAGGACCAACCCACCCTTATAGGCTCTGATTACAATGTCAGTTGTTTTCAAAGAGTTTATACTCCTTGTTGGCTCCATTTCAGGCATACATCAATCACTCATTGGCCAGGCTGGGAACTGGATGGTGATCTCTCCATTACTTCAGTTCTCAGAGTCTTTGGTATGCTAGTTAGGACCAGATCTAAACATGTCTGGCTCCAGTGGAGTGGGGACAATAGGAAACCTTGGAGTTCATAAACAAATAGAGGTCACTTTCCTCCCTCTTTAACCTCTCCAGTGCTTTGTGTTCTTTGAGGCTTCCCTTTTGGGCCCTTCACTTAGGAACTTGGGGTTCTGGTTACTCTGTTCTGCTTCACACTGCTATATTTGGGGCCATGTTCAGGTCTGTGTGGTAGGAGAACATAGAGGAAAAAACGCAACGAGTTCACCCTCTTGAGATGGCAATTCTTCTGATCAAACAGCAGATTTGCCCTTCCTCAGAATGTTGGTTCTGCCAGTTCCATTACTGACTGCTGCCACCACAGATGTGCTCTTATCTAGAGAGTAGAGAAAGCTAAGAAAGGAAGAAAATCAGGAGCATTCATACTCTCTCTCTGGGCATTAGTAGTCCCAAATTTCACTTCTTGAACCAAAATTAGGGGACTTCTCCCTGGAGCCCACTTGCAGTCTCCTGCTCTGCTATATTCAAACCAGGAAGACACCAGAGCAGGTGAAATATAAACCCACTACTGGCTTGATGTACTTCCTTTTCTGGTCTTCTTCCTCAATCTGCTTGCTGCTCTTTTCCTTCCATTGTCTTCAAATAGCTGATCTATGTAGTCTCTCCTGGAGCTATCATCAGCTGGAAGATGTGTGAAGTGTGCTTACTCTTATCTGGAACCAGAGTGCTCATGTTTTTTAAATATAGAAATTTCCCATAAAAATCCCAACTTCTTCTCAAAGTCTCACAATGATGAGCCTGCTTTTCGGCAGGGTAACAGTATGGAGGCCAACGGTTGGCATGCCCTCTCTCACAGAGCAACTTCACACGTTGTGTTATTTTGCAGCCCTGTCTTAGGGGAGATTGAAACTAATATTTCCAAAGGGAAGCTGGGGGCGTATCACCTGGGCTCAGCTGCATATCTGCCTCTTGGTTCATCAGACCTTTATGTTGCCAGCTCTTTCCTGCTTTCCCAGCCTCTAGACCAGGTTAATGTCTCTGCACTCTGGCCCGAAACCTCTTCCACTGTGCTCTGCCCCTTGTGGAGTCTCTGCCTAGATCTCCCTCCACCTCTCTCTGCTCCCTTTTATGTTGGTTCTCTCACTCCTGCTCCTCACTCAGTGCCTAGGCTTAACTCTGAGTGATTAAGTCCAGCTATGCCTGCTTGGACTCACCCTATGGTTATCTCCCTGTCACCTACCTTTGAGAAAGGCACCAGCAATGACTTTGGGGCCTACCCTTGGCTTCTCAACCTACCAACCAAGGCTTGGCAGGCTCTGCTGGGACTCTAAAATATTGATGAAATATTGTCTCAAGATGTGCTGAAATTTTAAACCCCAGTCATTCATGGTATCATGTTCTTCTCTAAGAATGGGTGGCTTTTCTATTGTCTTAATTTTGTGTCCATTACCAGGACTCCCAAGATGCTTCTGGTTTGGAAATTCTCCAGAAGGAACAAGAGTTACTGACAAATGAAATAAGGCACATCTAAATGAATTCCAAGAATAATACCTTTTCTATCTTTTTCTTCTTGTGGCTAATATGCAAACAGGAACAGGTACAATTAGCAGTTGTTCAAGTCATACCTGTCCAGACTCCCCTGGGCTGCAGCCAGAATGATTTCAACATGCTTGATCTAAGTCCCATTCCGGAAAAGATTCAATTGCTCTCCCCTCTTAGCTCACAGGGACTGTTTCAAGCCCTACACAGGCTCAGCAACACACACTGAAATGTACCTGTGTGCCAGGCACTGCATTGATGTAGCTGGTACAGAGACACAGCCACCAGGAAGAGTCGGAAGAGCTGGCAGTTGAAATACAATGCAGCAAAAACTATGAAGGTAATGAGCAGAGGCGGGAGAAAGCAGAACAATAGGGCTGACTGGATGAAGAGGAAGCCAGCCAGTCTCTAAGGGTATCTAATCACCACTGTGGCTCATTGGAACCTGAGTGTCTGTGAAATTTCATGCTCAGTAACTTACCTAACCAGAGAAATGGTCCTTGGTTCTGCTCCTGCAGAAGACCACAGCGCCCCCAAGTGGACATTTTAAAACCACTCCTCCAGGTGCCAACTTCTTTCTGTTGCGGCGTCTCACCCTGTACACATTGAACTCCGCAGGGTCCAGGCTTATTTTTTCTTGCCACCCAATCAGCTGAAATATTAAAATCAGACAATTCAGGACCTGAAACTATTTTCTAAGAATGAATGGTTGGTTTTATTATTTTGTTATTTTACTTCTGAACTTTTAATATGGCTACCAAAAGACTCCTGAGTTAGGAAAATCATCCAGTGAAAGGGAATATAGAATAAGGATGACTGACATGTAAAATGCCTTTTGTAGAATTAAAACCAAGAGGGGGAAAAAATGTCCTCTTCAAGACAATTTGAAGGCAACTTGGTAACTATGGTTACCTCTAATTAGTGAGCACCTTATGCTTTCCAGATTTGAGTGAAGGAAAAGTGAAAGGAAAAACAATACCAAATAAGTAAAAATGCTAAGCTCCACCGAGTGCATGTAGTCTTGTATTCTGAACATAACAACAAGATCAAGTTGGTTAATATCAAATCAGCCTTCTCCATCTTTACCTTCACTTTCTCTGTCTCTCTCTGCACAACAGAAACTCATAAACTAAAATGGGGAGTTAAGAAAACCTCCATGAAGAAGATGACACCAGAGGTCAGGTGCAGGATAGGCAGCTCATTATAGAGTCACACTGGTGCAAAAGTCGGAGCTGGCTGAATTCAGGTGAAAGTATAGAGTGTCCAGAAGGGCTCCTCCTATTCTGTGCTGGACACCAGGCAAAGGAGGCACCTGGCTGTGGTCCCCTGACAAGTGTCCAACAGACAGTCTGTAATTACTTGGATTTGAACTTGAGCAGAGAGGGAAGCTCCCAGAGAACTTGTTCTAGAATGTTCTTCAGGTTTCCTAGGAGATGGGGGCACAACACAAACAGCATATCCACACACAAAGAAAGAAGCGAGGAGGGGGCATCTCCTGCTCCACCTCAGTCCCTTGGCCCCTCCTAGAGCTGAGATGTTGTCAAAGCCCTGTCTTCTGACTGAATAAGTCTCCAGCAGAATCCAGGCTGGGACACACTTATAAAAGAAGGGCAGAAAGCTCCTATGTCTCTGAGAGGTTTCTCTCTACTTTGGGGAAGAAGGACTTCAACTTACAAGTGATGAACTAGTAAGATGGGTTTCCAGTGAACACTAGAAGCTGCAGTTTACAGAACCAAATGGTTATTCTCTTCCTGTCTGGAAAACAAGCGTGGAGTTGGAGCTTGAATAAGACAAACTTTGGCCTCAATTGGAACCTCTGCAGTATACAATTTTTTTTTTCATCCATTCACTCAGATGCTATTTACTGAGATGATTGTGGTTCAGGCACTGTGCTGCGCACCAGAGTTGCTGAAATGAGAGTTGAAAGGGACTGACATCAGGCTTCCTCATTCTAGTGGGAAGTGATAAATCAAGTCAAAGAGCAAAGATTTGGAATCATTTGCACTTGGACACCTAGTGACATTTCAAAGTCAACTGTGCATACTTCAACTCATGGATTGCTCCTGAAACTTTATCCACCTAATACCTTCCCCAACTCAACTGATGGCAACTCCATCCTTCCAGCTGCATAGGTCAAAAGCCCTGGGACGATCTTTGACTCCTCTCACCTTCCATCTAATCCTCAGCAAACCTCTTTGTCAGATTGGCTTCAAAATGCATTTAGAATTAACCCTCTCTTCACCTCTTCCTCCACCACCACCTGGAACGGAGCCACCAACTATCCTTCTCCTGGATTATTGTGCTAGCCCCTCAATTGATATGACTGCCTCTACTCTTGAGTTTATATGCATAATCATAGCAATGTGCTAGGGTCCTTGTTTCTAAACAGGCCTCAGGGCCATGATTCATCATCACGATTTCCTTCCTTCACTGCATTTGCGCCCCTGGAAAGCCCATCTAATAGGCCTGGCCACATATGGCTTGGATCTTGCTAAAATGAAAAATTTCATTACTCTCACAAGGGAAAGAATTTCGACCAACGAAGGACAAAGGGAACATGAACTAGGTGCTGGGGGAATGAGTCACAATTATCAACCAGTAAGAAGGACTGGCTTTTTTTCAACAGAGAGAATATGGGGAATTGCTTAAGCAGGGGATGGAAGATTGAAAAAGCAAAAGGGAACATTGGGAAAATTATAGTACTGATAACCACAGGAATCAGAGCCCCCACTTCTGTAAGACTTGGGGAGCAAAGGAAACAGGTTAGAATAAAATAAACTGAGAAAGCTGGCGGAGTGGGTCCTCAGCAGGTGAACCCAGAGCTCTGAGGGGAGGGTGCAATTCCACTTCCCTCCCTGAGCAGGAGGAAGGAGTGTTGTGGTGAGGCAGGTTTAGGATGTTGTTGCCAGGGTGGAGAAGCGCTGCTGAGGGAGACAGCTACAGGCAGGAAGAAACAGATCTCCTGCTTCTCCTTCTGCCCTCAGGGGTCTCCCTGTCTGCAGCACCTGACACAGAAGCCTCAGCAGGGTATATAATGGTGAATTCAGAGCTAAGAGACCGTAACTTAATAGTTAGATTTTTCCCCTGATTTTTTTTGTCTAAACAATGCCACATATTTCCTTTGCTCCCCCAGTCCTACAGAATTGAGGGCTCTGATTCCCGTGGTTATCAGTACTATTGTTTTATCAATTTTCCCTTTTGCTTTTTCAATCTTTCACCCCCTATTTAAACAATTCCACAGTTATCACTATAATGCACCCACGGGTTCCAGTTCATCAAGTCAGGGTCAAGAAGGACAAGTATGGCCTGGAATCTCCTGCACTTCTGTTTGAAGAAGACCATGAATTTATGTTTCTTTGGATGAGGGGGTGGCTATATCGTTAAGCAGAAATGTTCATTGATGATGTTTGTTTTGAGGTTAAGTAAGGGAAGAAGGGCCCATCCCAAGGCATCAATTTCTCCCTACTGCTCTGTGCCTTGAGGGTGATTTTTCTAGAAGCAAAAATAACAAATTATGTTTAAAAGTTTCATCACTTAACCAGAAATTCATTATATTTAACAAAAAGGTGCTTTATACCATAGAAGTTCCCACACCAGCACTACCTGAAGAATGGTCTGAGGGCTCACATCAGTCTGCAAACTGTCCACAATGAGATAAGAATGGAAATTGAGAGTAAATGGTTAGATAAATTTTGGACAATTAACATTGTCACGAAGTCCAAGCACATGACCAAGCATGTGGGTCCACTCAAGTGTCATGGAACACTTGGGTTGAGTTGCAGGTGGCACGAGCCACTAACTAATGATCACATTACAACAAGTGATGCTTTAAGGTTTGTTTGGCAATCTTTAGCCAAAAATGCCTAAAAATCTGAGCAACTGAAAGTGTATATTTATTTTTCTAATTTGTTTCTTTTACCATGAAGTTAATTTTTATTCAAGCCTTTCAAAATTTAAAGCTTAACTTTATTATCTAACTTGGAGGCATAAAAATTTGCATTGTGTATTCTTCAGCCTGAATTACAGGCTGGAAAACAAACCCCATTGGAAATTTTTTGTCAATAAATTACTTTAGATATATCAGCTTCAATCAGGAGTGTTAGTAAAAGAGAGCTGAGAAGCTTATACATTATCCCTTGTAAATGGGACAGTTATCAACCTGAACTAGCTGAAAAAAAAATTAAAAGAATCCTACTCATTTATTATATTATAAACCTTAATACTGATAAAACAGTATTCATTCAAAAGCGGATCTAAGTGTTTAGTACAGAAAATCACCACTTACCTATCTTTTTACTTTTTGGTTAGTTACAGCTGCAGAACTATGAAAGTTGAATTTAACAGTGAGTCTCCATACTAAATGCCCTATGAACATTTTCAATGAATAATGTGTGCTGTCTTCATAATGCTTTTAGTTTTCCCTATGTTTGCTCTTATATTTTAAAATGCAATTTAATGTCTATTGAATCCAATTAAAATTTGATATTATATTTTGGTTTCCTTTGCTTTGCATTTTATTTTTTCTCATAATTTGGTGTTATGGTATTTTATAAAAATATTGACTCATGATGAATTGATAAAAATGCAAAATATGACCAAACAGTTATCACTGAGAGTTGAGAAGTGCCACTCTATGTATCTGTAAAGCCCCCAGAGGCTTGGCTGGCTGTTGTCATCTGGCTGAGCCTTCCCTCTTCATCCCTGGGACAATTATGGTGGGTCAGGATTCCATCCTTGAGAGCACAGCCACTGACAGGGACCAGGAGCTAGACCACAGCTGATGGGCTGCGGGGCCTACTTACCTGGTTCCTGAGCCCTGCAACTTTACCTGCTTTGGCTGGCCAGTTCCCGTTTCTGCAGAACACCAGAACAGCTGAGAATACAGTACATTTGCTTTTTCCGAGGCCTGAGGGTGGCAGAAGCCACCACTGTTGTGATCAGGCACCCAGGAGAGGCAGGGGTTGGATTTTGCTGTAGCTATTCAAGGCTTTAGTGTCACAGGTAACAGAGGCCCCAGGGAGGACTGTGGGCTTATGTATTTTGGGGTGTGGAAGAACAACACATCTCTTTTCTGTTCTTTCTCTTTCTCTTTGGCTGTAGTTCAGAAATCTCCTCTTCCAATGGCTTCCCTGGAACTCATGGAAACCTTGATGGATTCTGCCTTGCCTTTCATGTCCCAGGTTCCTCTCTTGCTTCCTTTTCTGAATTTGTCACATCTACTATGCATTGCTGAGCTAGCTGCTGGTCCCCAAGTTGCTGATCTAAGCTACAGGCCCAGATTTCCCTTGCTGGCTCAAGTTCTTTGGGGCTCCAGAGCAAGATTAGCCTGGCATGGTGCATGCTAGAAACTATTCAACAAACATTTTAGTCCCGGATTCAATTACTGTGCTGGGCTTTATGGGGCTTGGAAGATACAGGCTAAATGTTAAGGCGAGGGCTGGGGCTGTAGCTCCATGGTAGAGTGCCTGCCTAGCATGCATGAGGCACTGGGTTCAATCCTCAGCATCACATAAAAATAAATAAAATAAAATAAAGGCATTCTATCCATCTACAACTACAAAAAAAATTTTAAATGTTAAGGAGGAAAAGGGTCATAATGCCTGTAACTTATTTGCAAATGTTTGGGGGGGCGTAAAAGGAAGATGCATTAATTAGGTGGGCTAATTTCAAAAGGTGGGAAATACCCTAATAATACAGAGCATTTTGTACATTATTTTTTTAAATGCTTTCCTTTGATCCTGGGTATGGCAGGAGGGTGTGCAAGTTGTTTCCTCCCAGTCTGTGATGTTTCTTTTCTTATATCCACACCTGTGGGTAAGTGGTCTTCTTGGCCAGACATGCCTCCCTGCACTTCACCTGAAGGACATCAACCAGGCTTCACAACTTCCTGCCCCCAAAGCAGAGGGACTCATTCAATTGTCCCCATGACCAATTCAACTGCCCACGCACAGGGAGGCCCTCTCTGGATCCCCAGAGTAGCATGGAACTGAGATCCGACTGTGTGGAAAGAGTGGGAAGAACCCTGAATCAGGTGGGAAGACCTGCAACCTTGGGAGTCCTTGCCGGTCTGGCATTGCCCACCTACCCCCAGGCAACTGCAGCCACTGACGCTCTAGAAAGGATCTGGAATGTGAGGGGCCGAGTCTCCTCCATTGGCTTTTCCTTCCACCGCGCACCCATGACAAACTGTTTCCTTGCAGGTGGTGGTGTGGAGGGGTTGGGAGGTTCAGCTCCTGCCCTGGATCTCTTCTTCTTAGGAAAGCAAACCCCACATACCTGATCTTGTGCTTCCATCATTAGAGCCAATTCCTTCAAGTTTTCTGCTGTCTCCAAGTGCCCTCTACTGGCTACAGGAAATATATTCTCCCATGATTTTAAAATTACACCACCCCCCACCACACACACACACCACCTCAATTCAATCTCTAATATGAGCCTTGCAATCAGTTCAGATAATTCAGATAGACTTTTCCTCTCCACCAACTTTTCCCCGGGTGGTATCATATCTGGGTGGAGGCACTTGCTAGAGCTGTGGGGGAGGCTGTGTTATTTCCTTTGTACTGTTTGCAAGGCCCCCTGGGACATACCTGCCTGCCTACCGGCTCCTAGGCAATGTATCGAAGTGACTCCCACACAGATCTGGGGCCAATACTTTGAGATCTCCTGGTACTTCCCTGCTGAGGCCCACCTGCTGCCATTTCTAACTTTCTCATTGCCCAATGTGGTTGCTGCCCCGTGATGGGTGAGAGTAACCCATGGAAGAAGGGTTCTAGAACATCTCTACTTTCCCAGGCTCCCTGCAAAACTAGCTCATCTGTCCTTGGATCCTCAGACTCATCCGGGGCTTCTCCTATAACCTTGGACTCAGCTCATGGACAGGGATAGGTGAAGGGCTCTTACATCTGATGTAAGTGGAATCCCTCTCCAAACTCCTCCTTCCCTTGTCTACTTGAAGAACATTTATCCAGTTCTTGTCCTAGGTGATTGGCAAGTGGGATTAGCAGGGTCAAATAAGCAAAGAAAAGAACTGGCTCAGCAAGTTTCCCTTCCAGATTGTTTGGTCTTACTCCAAACATACACTTAGGTTTTTCTTTCATCATAACCAGAAACCAAGAATTTGACATCTTTATTTTGGGGTCCTGGCAACAGTCTCTTTGACAACTTCCCCCTGGAGCCATAGCGTCCCCTAATTGAACTCTCTGGGCAGGGGGGTTGCTTGGGACACACACAAAGAAATTCAGCAGAGAACAGGAAAGAAACAGAACCATCTCAGACATCCTCCTGCCACACCCACATGACAGAAGAATGCACTTTGTAGACTGTGAAACCTCTATTATGGTGCTTCCAACTTTTTACGATTAACATTTATTTTTTTGCATCTTCTTTTTGAAAAATCTTTTTTTTTTTTTTTTTTTTTTTTTTGCTTTTTTCCAAAAACACTTGAAAGTGACTTGTGGACATGAAGTTTCTTTATCTTAATTCATTAACACACATCTCCTAGGAAACAGGCCAGGCTCTCATATAACCACAGTATAAATTATTGAAATTTCATATTGATGTATTATTTTAAAATATGTGCTCTATATTCAAATTTCTTTGACTGTCCCAACATTATCTTTTAAAGCATCTTTTCCAGCTAAGTATCCAATTCAGATCATGAGTTGTTTTAGTTGTCTCTTTATCCTCCTTTAATCCAGAACGTTTCGACCTTTCTTTCACATCATTGCCATTTTCAAAAACACAATATTTTATCACCTTCATGATTCAGGTTTTGCATTTGTGGCAGGAAGAGCACAGAAATAATGTGCCTTCCAATATGTCACACATCAGGGGACACTAGTATCACTTTGTCCCATTTTGGGGTAATGAACCTTACATTTCATGATGAACTTAAAGTAGGGTGTCACAATTCTCTCCACTGCAAAGATGCTAGCCCCCGCCTTTTGTAAATTAACAAACATTCTGTAGGAAGATATGACTCTCCTGCTCCCTAACAAATTCTCACCCAATGGTTTTAGTATCCATTCCTGTCTGAATTAGCTATGAGAATTATAGCTGCACATAGTAGGTCTTTTAAATTCTAAATTCCCACTTGGCAAATCCTGCCCATCCTTGAAGACCCAATACCAGGTCACCAGGCCTCAAAGCCTTGCCTGCCCCTGCTGAGCAGATAAACCACCCATTCTTTCTCTACCCTTCAAGCAAGTTAGAATGCAGTTGTCTGGCCTTCTCAGGGAGAGCCTGGGCAGGGAACCAGCCCTCCTGCAAAGAACTCCCACCTTACACAGCAGTTCTCAGACTTCAGTGTGCCCTAGAATCACCTGGAGGGCTTTTTAAAACAGTTCCCTGTTCCCTCCCCTGGGGATTCTGGGACGCCCTCCAAAAATCTTACTGGTTTGACACAAATGCTTAGTTAGTTCTCTTTCAGATGACAGGTCTAACACAGGTTCATGGGGAATACTCGTCCTCGTACTTGGAGATGCTGGATGATGGAGACTCCACCATTCCAGTGTGTGGCTTTGAGCTTTAACACACAGAAAGAGAGGAGCATGCAGAACCATACCTGGGCTTCCTGCTGCTCACAGCCACTGGCCTGCTCAATGGCAGTGGCTGGGAAATATGGTGATCAGATGGGCTCTTTGGTGAGTATCATGGTTTCTTTGACCCTACAGCATTCCATTATCCTACCAGCAAATGACCACTTGGGCCTTCTTTCTGTGATCCTCACTTTTCTATCCATGGGTCTTTGCACCAGCTCCTCTCTCTGCCCAAACACACCCAGGCAAATCTCACATGGCTGATTCAATGCCCCTCCCTGGAGAGGCTTTCCCTGATTGCCCAATCAGAAGTGGCTGCCCCTCCCTCACACCCCTCTGCTGTAATTCTCTGCATAGCCCTTCTTATTCTGTCGGGTGTTGTCCTTCTCCATTCGGTAGATTGCATACTCCATGACAGCAGGACTCCTCTTGTTCATCACTGTCCCTCTAGTACCTAAAACATCTGGCACATGATAAGTGCTCAAAAAATACTTTCTCAACTAATTAACCCAAAGGTGTGATTACTATCCCCATTTCACAGATTCAAAAGGGAGGGCCTAAAGAGGACAAGTGGTTTGCCCAAGGTCACACCAATACCGAATGGTGGTACCTGGTTTTAATCTATGTGCTATGTCCCACTAGCGCTGGCAGGGTTTCATGGCCTTCACCTACCAAGGTGGCAGAATAAGTTGCATCCGAGCCTTTCCTTCTTCTCTCAACTGCCCCTCGGTGGGCCTCCACTGTTCTTGGTTCTTAAGTCTCTTAACACGACTCCCCAGAAGGCAGTTGGTAATGTTTGTCTGGGAACTGGTTTCACAGATGTGCTCACATATGTGGGAAATCACATACACGCAAGCGTTTTTCACTCCAGTGCTGTGATAGAGAAAGATTAGAACTGACTCCATGACCATCTGTACTGTTTGCACTGTGGTGGGTGTGCACAGTGGAACAGGGTGTAGCCCTGAGAGGGGAATCAGATTTTGACTGGGAAAGTGTCTCATCATAAGATATCTCATGTAGGAAGAAAGGGAGGCGATTGCAGCACGGGCAGTGCATGCCTTTCACTTTCCCCAAAAGAGATGAACACCCTCAAGTCTGAGGAAACCCATCTCCTTGATGATGACAAGACACTAGTCAGAAAACTAGGGTGGTTTCCATCATTTGAATTTATTTTATTGATACTCGTTCGCGAATAAAATTTTATTGATTTTTTTGATGCATTACAACTCACTTTTTGGTAGTGGTTGTATAATGTTGATCATTTAATTTATTTACTATACTAAATACTGCAACCTCTGAATTGCCCATTTTTACACTGGTGTTCCTGATGGGTGGGTCCTCTCTGAATACATAAAGTGGTCCAATCAGTCCATGGTTTTTCATATTCCTTTGTTATTCAACCTACTGCTTTAAAATACATTCAAATAAAAAGGTGTAAGTTACTTGCAGAGTACGGACACACTAGGGTGAGGGGAAATTGAGAACATAACCAGTGCTCTCACAGTCAGAGGACAAGTGGTTTTGAAATCATGGGACCGAAGCTTGCTCCACCGGGACTTCCTCAAAGAATCCTTGGTGGACATAAGGTTAAACTCACTCAACTGAAGCTCACATCTTTAGCTGGGAGGGAGGGCACAGGATGACAATTTCAGGTATAGAGGATATTATCCTTCCACAAATATCCGGAACAGGTGGTCATGGAACACCTTGGTGGGCAGTGTTCCCAGATTAGAATAAATAAATTATCTGCTTGGATTGCAATGCCACAGACACACAGACTGGAGCTGGAAGGGTATTTGCTTAAAATACGGCACACACGGGTAATAAATAAAAGTTCACAACTTACTCGGCTACAGCAACAAGACCAGGCTCTCTTGTTGGCTTGTGGTTCTTTTCATAAGCACCTCTAATCTCTCCCTAAGCACAAAAGGAGGCACAAGGAGACAAAGGGCTTTGGGGGGAAGAAACTATCTCATTGTGACCATCCTGTTTTGAAACAAGAGGGCAAATGTGTGGGCACTGAATGGCGACCCCATGAGTAAAAGTGGGTTGCCCATTTCAGAGCGAGGGCTTGAGCCAGCCGAAGGCCGATGCCCGATTCCTGTCCTGACCAGATGGGTACGGTTTAGCTGGGTTTCTTCTCCTTTACCTTTACTGTTGAAAATTTTCTTGAAGAACCCTTTTTCCTATCCCCTTTCCTCAGTCCTGCTGTTAGAGTTGTCTTGGGTCTGGCCTTCAATCAACCTGCTTGTGACACTGGGTCCCAGAAATAAGCTGCTCTCTCATTAGCAACTCGGTGTGTTTGAAATTTGCATTTTGGTGTCATGGAACCAAACAGACAACAGACACTGCCGGTACCATTGCTTCCCTGCATGTATAAAAAAAAAAAAAATGGAAAAAATAAAACAAAACGTCACACAGAACACAGAGGGACTGCTGAACAAAGCGGTGGGAGTGTGAATACATTCTCTTCCGGGTCAGCCTTGTGGTCTGACAGCTGATTACAAAACACAGGATGACTTCAAGTTGAAGGCATGAAAAGAAAAGATCACACCTAGAAAAGGAAAACAACTGTCCACTGAGGCAGAGTAGTGACGGTCTTGAAGAAGCTGGGCCACCCGTAAAAGAAAGAAAAGCTCTCGATTGTGAAAAGCTACAGCCAGGTGCGTGTGGCCAGGATGGAGGCCCCTTAGGCTCTTCGGGTGGGCGAGGCATCCAAGGACCCCCGGGGCGCCAGATGCATTATGACCTGGGCCGCTTGACAGCCCGTGGGGTGCGGTGGGGAGCTGTCAGACACCGGATTCACTGGTTCCTATCCATGGGATAAGAACACACTTGGGAGTTTCAGTGCTTCTCAAAAGGAAAGAAGAAAGGACACCACCATTCCCGGACTCCACAGGTAAAGTCCTCACCAGAGGACAGCGCAGGGACACTTCCTGTGGAACTGGAAGAAAGGGCGGGGCAGACACAAGGTCTCCAAGTCCTATGTACACACTTTTTACAAAGTTCCACTCTTCCCCCGTTAGGCACAAGGTTGATTTGTCTAGCTCAGGAGGTGGACAGGGACGGGAAGAGGGGGAGAGTGCACTGCAGGGGGAAGGGGAGGCAGGGAACAGGGTGGAGAATGCCCATCTCCTCCGGGGCACAGGCCCCCCAACCTCACCGCAAGCTAGTTTGTTTGGGGAGCTTAGCACCCATCAAGATGCCCGAGGTGAGAGTCACGGGGGCTTTCATCTGCATGCTGGATCCCACCATGGTGGGGAAGCTACGATTCCGTCGGATGCCACTATTGAGCTGCAGTCCACCGATGGCACTGGTGACGGTGGGACATCCGAGAGGCAGGCCCTCAGGTACCAGGCCTCCAGGAACAAGGGCTTGTGCTGGCCCCGGGGGCCCACAGAGGAGAGGTCCCTGATCTTCAGTCAAGGTGGGGACATGGGCTCGCCCTGAGTTCACCACTTTGGCCACCCCAAACCTCCTGACTTTGTCCACGAGGTTGAGGTTGGAGACGGACACGTCTGTCTGGCTCTCGCTGCTCCTGACGTTCTTCTTTTCTCTCACCTCCCTCAGGATGGAGCTGGCTGGCTTGGAAGCCAGGAAGTTGTCGTAGGGAGGGCTCGTGCACTTGAACTCAAAGGAGGGCGGGGAGGACGTGGGTGTCTGCATAGGCGAGTTCGGAGGGGTAGAGGGGATCACGGCCATCTTGGGAGTGTAGGAGTGCAGGAGGGAGCCCCGGGCGGCCCTGTCCCAGCTCTGTGGGTCATACACAGCCGCAGAAATGCCCCGCTCCTTTAGCAGCCACACCAGCCCCAGGGATGTGCTCATGGTGGTCGTGGACTCCCGGATGTTAGTGAAGGACTCGGCCAGGCTCAGTCTCCGTGGAGTGCACGGCGTGGCCACTGGTGTGGACTTCAAGTGGCTAGTGCTGCCACAAGCTGGAGTCGGGGCCGAGTTAAGGCTGAAAAGTAAAGACAACAGGTGGTGACCCATCAGAAATGCCCGTGAGCACCATGGGAAGGGTCAGTGGTCATTCCACAAGGTGGACCTGGGATATAATAGGAGGACTCCCTGCAATGGGAGCCCCAGACACCTCTGTCCACATCTGTTCCTTCCTCTCACTCATGGAGGCTTGGGAATCCCTTAAGTAGGGCCCTGGTATGAGTTGATGGAAGGTGCCTGTGATTCCCTTTGCTCTCCTCTGGTGGGTGGTGTAACTGTTCCCCTTGCAGACCAAGAAACAGCCTCCAAGGTTAGGTGGCTTCTTAGTCACGCCTGGGTATTAAGTGGATAATCCCAGATTTAAAGTCTGAGTGACCCCAATGCTCTCAGATGGGGAAAGAAGTTGATTGGCAAAGAGGCCTTCCTCCCCCACCAAATCCACTCAAATTCCAGTGTTCCCTCCTAATCCCTACTTCTCCCTCAGGCAAGACACTAACCAGAACTACGGGATACAACGGCTTATTTTGGAAACAGCAAAAATGGCCCCAGGGGTGGGCCAAGGCCAGGTGGCGAGCACCTCAGCCTCCTGAACACCAGGACAGTGCTCTCTCCTCTGCACCTTGCTGCCCCTCACCACCTTCACATGCTGTCCAAACCCATTTTGATGAGCGGAGTTATGAGGTCAGTGGAAGGAAGCCATGCCCTGTATTATGGGACCTTCATCTACAGAGTTTCCCAGCTTCAGGCCCCCGAGTGACTAAAGGAAAGCTGAAAGACTCTTCCTTCACTCAGTGTCATGCTGAGGACCCCTAGGGGCCCAGCAGCTGGGGTCCAGCTGCAACAGCCACTAGGACAAAGAAGTCTACGGGAGGGGAAGCAGGGGGAAAGGCTTTTCTGTCTGCTTATGAAAACAAGGAAGACTGATTTTTAACAGCTGCTCCAGGGATTGGGGGGCGCAAATAGGCACGAGCCCTGCCCTGCTTCTGAATGAGCAGCCAAGGGCAAAGGAGTACCTCCTTCCAAAGGTCTCCTGGGACCTGCCCTCCGATTTGGCATAGGCAGGTCAGGTGAGTGTCCCCAGCCTGGCCAGGGGAGGACCAAATACCACGGGCAGAGCACCAACCACGGAAAGGGAAGGTAGGGGACCCCTTCTGGAGCAGGTCCCTGGAGTGACCAAAGGGACACTTCCTGGGGAAACAGTTCAACAGGAAATACAGGCTGGAAACACCATGTGGCTCCACACTCAGGTGACCTCACCACTGGCCAATCAGCAAGGGCAGTGACCATAGAACAGGCCCATCTCCCACAAGCTAAGGAGGGAGTAAGCTGGCCGATCAGGAGTACTCTGAGAAATGTGAGATTAGAAACCACGGCATATTCCTGTGGTTGAAAATGTGGATTTTGTAAAGGCACAGGGAGAATTTTACAAATATTGATGTATCATTAAGACAGGGTTTAAAAAAAAAAATTCTAGACTCAAAACCTTGTGTGACCATCCTCAGGGAAATTTAATTGTGTTTCTGGCTACCTTTCCTTCCAACTCTGGTAAGAAAGCCCTTCCATACTCCTGACTTCCTATGGTTTTCCTGGTCTGGGACATAGCTGGGTGGTCTTCCAGATGAAGATCCACTTGGGTGCAGTCTGCATCCTGAGGCTGTAGTCAGAAAGGGCATCTAGTTGCCCTGCACCAGCCTTCACTGGGGAGCTGAGTTCTGCGGCTTTAAAGACAGTCTCTTCCAAACACAGAGCCACAGGATGGGAAAACCAGGTTCTTCTGGGCCAGAGGGGAGATGGAGAAGACAGAACTAAAATTTCGAGATCCACAGGATGAGACCTTCGGGTTAGGCCTGTATTAGCACTGGCACTCGACTTGCTGGGGCAGTTTAGAGGGTTAGGGGTGTGGACGGTCAAGGCTCTGTTAGCCAGGCACAACCACAGAGACACATCCAAGCCTAAGTCCCCAGGTTAGTGGCGGCCACGCGTGCACACACAGCTCTTTCCATGTGACCTGCCAGGGCAGGCACTGCTGGCCGTGTGCTCACCCCCTGCCTCGCCCGTGGGCTCAGACTCTCTGCCCTACATCTCCTCTCAGCTCAGCGGGGCACAGGGCTGCTTCGTGGTCCTCCTCACATGACCTGTGGAGAATTATTCATAGTTTAAGGTGCTCCTGGGGGTGGCTGCTCCCTCCAAGCTGGCCCTTCTCACCTCCCTCCCTTTCAGCCTTACCTTCCATAAACCTCAGGATCTTGCTTGATTGTACCACAGAGGGAATGGCTCAGGGGGGCATTCTGCTATGTTGGGGAGACCACTTTCCCTTTCACTGGAAGGTGTGGAGGGAAGTTGTGCAGCTGATCAAGCCAAACAGACCAACCCACGACATACAAGGCCTCTTGCCAGATGCTGCACCAGAAGGAATTGACCATGCTGGGCTCTGGCTTGGTCTTGGAGACTCCTTTTTATCATTTGGGTCATTATAGTCTGGCTGTGGCGCATGGTTCCTGGGGCCTGTTCCAGAGGTACAAGGGCTTCCACAGAGCTCCGTAACTCCACCATGAAAGAACGCCATGCTCTACTGGCAAGCTCTGGGGCAAACATCCAGCAGATTTGGCTGCAGGTCTGTTGGATATCAATTGTTCGCCTGTTAAGGAAGGGGCTGAGAATACATTCTAGGGCCAAGAAAAGGGCAATGAAAGGTGGGTTGAGGTTTCTCCACCTGTGCTGCATCTGAATCAACAGGAGCTTCAATTCAAAAGCAAAGATCTGACTCAGCACAGGTGACTATAAATGCTCCTAAAATGCTCAAGCTGGCTAGAGTTGGCTTTTGAATGAGCTCCTTGACCTCACTTTGCTCCATAGGAAGCCTTGCAGGAAAGGGAGTGCCCGGGTTCACCCCACCTCTGCCCACCAGGGGCCAGGGACCCTTACCTTGGTGTGACCCGCGTGAGCTCGTCTGAAGGATGCAGGATGCGACAGGTGGTGAAGGTGAAGGTGGAGTTGGTCTGTGACATGCACTTCCCAGGGTGGTGCGCTAAATCGGGGAACAAAACATATTCCTTGCATCCAAGTATACCACGGTAAAAACAAAACTCCAGCACAGCCCTGAGCAGATGCAAGAAGTGATGAGCTACCTTGTTAACTGGATCTGGGTGAGGAAGGTGGTCCCTCAAAAAATGACCACATTTTTGAGCACTGGTCTGCAGAACATTGGATCCCAGCTTCCGGCCCAATCCAGACAGGGTTCCTCATCATATTCCTGGGCCAGTAGTGGATCCAGTTCCAGGGGGAGGTACTAATGGGCCTTGGGGGTAAATTTGGTTTTCCTCCACAGAGGTCAGGATCTGCTTTCTTCTTTTGTTGCTTTACATGGGCAAACAGGTGCCAAAACTTGGCCCAGGGGAGGGGATGGAGCGGGCGGGGAGAGGCACTTGGCACCTGGCAGTTAGGCAAGGCTTGTGGTGCTCCCTTTTCTGCTCACACAAAAAGGGGCGCGGGAAGCTGGCTCCACTACTGTCCACCTGTGATTGACATGGTGGGAGGTGGCGATCTCAGCAGCCTCAATAGCAACCTGGCAAGAGTTCCAGAGATCAGGGCCCTCTGGGGTGCCCCAGCTCCAAGAAGTGTCTGACACACAGTGGTGCAAGTGGCATCACTGCTCCCTCCTTGACACCTCCCCCTGGCTCCTTTCTTGCCATTTCTAGGATGTCTGATTTCAAGTGAAGTCGAGAGAGCAACAAGGGTTCCTCAATTTATTTCCTTTTAATGTTCTAACAGGTTGTTGTTGAGGCGGCTGAAGATTGTGGTCTGGAGCAAAGTAAAATCACAGGTATTAAGACCATGCATCAGAAAGCTGGTGAAGGAACAAGTAGTTATGAGACATCATGATTGTAGAGGTCATCCTCATTCATAACTCAAGCATTAGGGGAAAAAAAGAAAAAGAAAAAAAGAGGCTGCACCAAAAAGCATGCACAATGATGTCCTGGGATGATCCCCCCGACCCTCCCCACCCACCTATGCCCCTGCAGCAGCTCAGCCCCCCAGAGACCTCCTGGGAGAAAACGGATTAGGATCTCAGAGGCCATGAGGAGTCAAAGGCCAGGAAGATTCCAAAGGCTGTGAACTAGAAACTTCTAGCTCCTTATGGGACGTTTTCTCTCGGGTTTGACAAAAAAAAAAAAAGAAAAAGGCAAACAAACTGATTGGTGCCCCAAACCCTACAGATCCACACACAGCTGACTGTGTCATAAAAGAAAACCAGGAACCAGATGAAACAAACAACAAATGATAACCAAAAAAAAAAAAAATGGGAGGCACATACATTGAAGGAAGTGAGGACAAAGCCAAAACACAAAAATGGTGAGCGGGGCCAGAGGAGCAAGGCAAGACTGCTGGGCCCCAACTGTGGTCTGGTCGGGCTCTGTGTGTCAAAAGAGGCTCCCATGGCCCCTGGCACGGCAATCAGCCCCACAGCCACTGGGAGCTCCAGGCAAATGGGAGGGAGAGGGAAAAATAAAAAAATTTAAAATAGCCTTTATGAATCTTTGTTCCTCAAGCAATAAATGCAATGGTTCAGGAACTCAGATAACCGAGAAATTGCTGCAAGCCAAACAAAAATGGACGAAGCTATGAAGAGAAGGCAACCGAACAATCACGATTCTCTTGCTGCAATAAGGTCTAGAAACAGAAGCAGCAGAAGGCCTGGAAAAGCCATCCCAAATATCAGGGATGATGGGTTATTCAGGAAGGAGAGGGGGGAAAAGCAGTCAACAGGTAGAATTAAGACAAAACAGTTGAAAGAGAGAGAACATTAAAAAAAAAAATCAAATAAGGCAAGGCTGAATTTAACATTAGAAATGTACCCCCATTGAAACACATGGCCAGAATATCAAATGAAAAGGTCACAAATGCACACTTTCTCCTCCACCCCATTAAGTATTAGATCTTTGATCACAACAGGTAGTATAAGGATGTTTTAGAGATACAGTTGCATCAACAGAAGCAAAACCCATCTTAAACAAATGGGTTTTGGGGATAAGAAAAGGCTGCTAAAAATTCAGAAGTCACCACTCCCCAGAGCAATGGATAGCTTTAGAAGATCAAGGAAGATCAACGAGGGTCAAAAGTGCCAAAGCGGGAGATTCGGCCCCTCCAAAATACCACTGGGATGCCTGGATGCGGGAGCTCTCCCGTGTCATCATGGATGGCCTGGCCGCTGCTGCACCTCCCTTTCTTGGGATGACACAACACAGAGACAGTGAGTCACCTGGGGATGGGCTTGCCGGAGCTCCTCGTGCTTGCCACAGAGAAGCAAAGGGATGCTTGCTACAACCCTGGGTGCAGGAAGAGAGAAGATTCCCAAACCAAGAGACAAGTAAAACCTTCTTCTTGGCAGGCAGCAGGGGCTCAGGGTGAGGGTTCACTCTGGAAGTCACCAAGACTATTTCACACACCAAAGCCCCTGCCCCTCTAAACAAGTTCTTTTTAGAAAATGGTAATGTGGGTTCATCTCATGCTACTCACTTTGGGGACACGAAGGACAGGACTTCTTAGAATTAATGCTTTCTCTACTTAAATTCTTCCTCTCTCTCAACCTGACAAGAAGGCTTCTGGGTGCTACAGTGGATGAAGGAGGTATTACACTTGATCTCAGTCAAAAGGCTGAGATGCAATTAATGTGCAGAGATTAAAATGTATTAATTTACATTTACCAATAAAGAGCCCCAGACTTTTCTTAAATTCAATTGCTTTTCCTCTCCCTGAATTCTGATGCTGATACAGAATCTGGTAAGTTTTTAACTCAATTAATCCTCGATTATTCAAACTCTTCTACGCTGGCAAACTATAGGTAGTTAGCTTGCAGGTTTTTTCTTCTGAAAACACATCACACATAAGCACGCGATTTTGGTGAGCAGCAGGTACACACACTGAGGGCTTTCTACGGCTGAGAGTCACCCTTCTCTCCTGTTCTCTGATGCAACCCTGGTGCGTTTTCTGCCTGGAGTAAGTGGTGCTGACTGCCCATGCTCCATGATGCCTGGTCCTGACTGGAGAACTGAGTAACTGGGATTCTTTGGCTGCCACCAGTGGTAGTAACACAGCAGTAGAGTTGCCATATAAATCTGGATGGCTGCTGCCTTGTGGAGCAATCAGGCCTCCTGAAGACTCAGGCTAGAAAGCCCACTGTCTCTCTACAGCCCAAAACAGAGGAGAGGAACACACACAAGGCTGGGGTGCTCTGGTGGGCCCAGAATCTCCACAATGGCTGAAGGACGACTCCATCTGCTTGCCCACAAAACACATTGACTCATACATTTTAATCAGTCCCAGTGGCGCTCCCCTCCCATCCTCTGGGAAGGGCAAATTTGAAACGTGCTAGGTTCAACAAAAGTTTTTTGCTCTCTAAAAGCCAACACAGAATCTAGTCCTTAAAAGAGCCCTGCCATGAGACACAGAGTTATGGAAGAGAGCAACTTCACTGGGTGTGTCTCTAGGGAGATGCAGCACACACCCAGCTGCTTCAAGAGAGGTCTTTGAGATGGAGAAATACTGGCCATGCCATGCACCCAAACCACTTTTTTTAAAGGCACATAAATAATTTCTAAAAACACCTGCAGTGCAAATTTCTTTTCAAATGCATCTCAAAATCTTGGACAAGAAAAAGGGACCCTGTCTTTGTGGTGCACGGAGGCCTTCTATTTTCTCTTCCCCACTCTTCATGGAAAGGACCAACTTATATGAAATGAAGGAAATGACCTTGAGCTTTTTTCCTTTTCTTAACCTGACCATGTAGTGTTGAAGCTGTTGTCAGGACTTGGGTCTTTGTAATTTCTATAAATTCATAACCAACATACGTATACGCTCCTCCCTGCACCGGTTATTCCAGTAGCTGCCACATCAGGGGTGGCACCCAGGGGCCAGGCTTTTCCATCCAAGCAAAAACAAAGCTACTGTCAGTAAAAGCCACTGTCAACCCAACGTAAAGGCATGGCTTGAACTAAGCCCTAAGAATATCAGTACATCTTTTTAAAATGCTTGGCTTGTAATGAATTTTGAATTTTGCTTAAGGGGGAGAGGAGGGGAGAAGAAGGATATCTCCCTGCCTGTCAGCTACATGAGAAATAGCTCCCTTTCCATTAACCTCTCCCCCCCAACAAAAAAGGCAAAGCAATGCCTTAGAATTTCTGCCTAAAAGACTAAAATACCAGGGCATAGAAAAATGCTTTAAAGATTTTCCTGCCACTTCATTATATAACTCTGCCTATGAATTTTTCTGGGGGAAAAAAAGTTCCATGATGAATTCATACACAAAAACTTCCATAAACTCTCATGTGCCCAACAATCCATCATTAATACCGATATGGTAAGAGTGATCAATGTGGTTTCAACTGCATTTCCCTTGGAGTGGGGGATATTATGAAGAGTGGGTTCAGATAAAGTGGCTCATCACTTTAAAAAAAAATAAGATTAAAAAGTCACTTTAAACTAAAAAGTACTATACAACTATATAATGATACTTTTTAAGCCCTTGCGTTCCAGGCCTCACATGGGCCAGGTAACTCTTCTCTGTTTCTCAAACATTTCTTGGACACAGCCCTGATCTGGTCCTATAACTCAGAGGAAACTCCAGGGCCCCTGCTAGTCAGGCACATGGAGATTTTAAACCTCATCAACATAGAATCTTTTTCCAGTTTCTGTACAACTTATTCTTGGTTCCTGCAACATTAACAGTCTAGTCATCCTACTCCACACCAAGCTATCTACTGTCTTTCATCTAAAAAGTATGTGATTTAAGAGGTGAACAATTTCACAGCATTGTGCAGAGGGCCAGAAAATCTCTCAAATGCCCCTGGGGTATCATCTAGAGAAGAGATTTTTTTTAGAATGCTGTTAAAATGTTAAAAGGGCAAGTACAAAAATCTCCATGGATCCTTTGGATGTCAACAAGCTGACCTGCATGCCCTCTGTCTTTTTGTCCTTCTTTCTGTGGCTGACACCAATAAGCAGGGGAGCTCGCCTGGCTGAGCTGTCTGGAGACCTTTCCGGCTAGCGTCTTCAAAGCCAGTCCAAGAGGGCACTCCTCCCTCGCACTGAACCCTGACAGGCGAGTGCTTCCACAAAGGCCCCTCCATGTAAGAAGAGTCAAGAGCTGATGCCCACCAGTCAGCACCCATGTGGGAGCCTCTGGACTCTGGAGGGACCTTCTGTGGTTCTCCCAGGTAAGGACACCCTAAAGAAACTGCTTTTAGCAAGTGCGCTCTGCTCTGGAAGTTCTAAGCAGGGCTGACTCTATGCTGTTGGTTTTCAATTCTCTCCTTCTTCATTATTCGACTTCCAGGCTACAGTTGGCTTTCTCCGCTCTGGCTTCCCATTCACGCTGATGCAAGAGCACAGGGGCTTCCTTCGCAGGTCCTGATGTGGGTGGGTGGGGGCAGACTGCAGTAGAGCCAGGCTGGATCAAAAAGCGCTTCCTCCCACAAGACACTGGGAAGGAACTTCCCTACACCATAGACATCTGAAGGCCTGTCAACCAGTGTACCAGCCTTTTCTGTCTGGTTCTGCTGGGTCCCTGGGCCACCTTACCTTCACGAGCTTATCTGGACCCACTTCTGTGGACATGAGTGAGACTGAAAGCAAGACAGGATACAAGCTGATGAAGGTGTACTGCAACTGGCCCCTGCCCTGTGATAAAGCTATAGGAACACATGGCTGCCAGAACTTTCTGTCTGGCTCCTTTTCCCACACTCTGTAACTGCTCCTGAACGGAATTTGGACCTATGCATGGACCTATGCATAAAACAAAGATGTGACGAAAGCTGATTCTTGGTTCTCACCTCTGGTGGCCAGGTGTTGGAGACTTAGGGAAATTCTCAAGGCCTGTTTTGACCAAGTGTGACCGCCTTCCAATACCAACTTCAGGATCTCAGCCCCAGTTATGACACATCTCCATTGCAGGGTCACTCACTACCAGATCAGATGCCACGGTCTGCATGATTCGTTTCTCCAGGTAAAATGGGCTCCATGTGTATAAATGCTGAATAGACTGACCTGCAACGTCTTCTGTGGGCATAGCTTTAATCCCACACTTTCTTCACCTTTAAGGATCAAGGCATCCAAGATAATTCACCTGAATGGTCCATCCGACCAGCCAACTACTGATGTAACTGTGTGAACTTAACTCTTAATCATCTGCCACATAGAGGCTCTTCCCTACCATAAAAATCGAGAATACAGAACACTGTCAGGACAAGATATGGACTGTTTCTAATCAAGGGCATTTTCTATATGAATTAGAACAAAAAACATGTCACTGAAATAAAGTAAAACTATAATCTAAATATTGTTTAAAACAATCCATTTTAATCATCTAAATTATTTACAATACAATAACATGGATCCTTTTAAAAACATTGGATTTTTTAAAAAATCACCAAGTGATACTTCAAATAACACATTAAAAATATATTAATAAAATTTTTTCAGTGCTCAAAACTCCCCCCACCCCCAATGTGGGGCAGCAGGCTCTAGACGAAAGTGTCTAATATACAAATCTTCCCAGTTTGCCCATCACACCAGTTGTTAAGGAAAAAGATTAATCAACTTGTTTTTAAAATTTCTCCCTATGAAATTTTCCTAGACAGAATGGCGGATCCCAGGACTGTGGCTAAGTGTGGATGATGGACCAAAGCAGAGACCAGACCAGCTGGATACAAATCCCCAAACAGAGGATGCCCCAAGTCTTCCCACCGAGGCTTATCTGTCTGCCTGTGACTCACTGGTTGTATACAGAGAGTCACTTGGAGCCTTGAGGATGATTTATGTACAGAGTAAAATGCTTCCCGCATTCCAAACATCAAAATGGTTCTGTCATTCCCAACAGAGAAAAAAAGAGCCAAGTCAGAGTACATCCTTCCCCCTCTGATGAGCTTTTAGAGATGGGTCTTATCAGGAAAACAAGCTCAAAAGAACTCTAGGTCATTCAAACAATGAGACTGTCCCTAAATTATTTTTAGCCACCCAGATAATTCCTTTTTGAATTCACATATCTTGAGCCTGACCCTTCTATAGTTTCAACTGTAATTGTGCATGCCTCACCTCAAATAACATTGCTGGGATGGATTTGCTGCAGGTTTCAGTAAGGAGGGCCTAGGAAGAACGGTCATTGCTTATGGTGACTTTTTAGTCCTCATGACTAGTTTCCTGGCTCCTTTCCACCAGGAGCTGCTCCCTTCCTTTTTACGTAAGCCAGTGCTTATGGTTGGGACTTTAGTCCCATCACCAGTTCCCTCTCTCCCTCTGTCCTCCAAGAGAAGTTGTTTGTCAACATGATAGCTTCTGTTCAACTTCTCGAAGATGCACCTAGTGGTGGTCCTTGAACTTCCTGGATTCACTTTCTACCTGTAAAGCTGTGGGGAGGGCACTGTCTACCCTTTCAGCACAAGTCACTCAGACACTGTTCTTCAAGGACACCTGCCTGCCAGATGGCCACTATGACAGGGGTAGGATGGATAACAAAGTTGCTCTTTGTTGACTGTGTAGATACTACATAGATAAGCATCTTCATTTTTGCACAAACTTAATCTGGTAACTTAATTGCTTTAAAAAAAATCAAACCATAAATAAATCTAAATGCTAAATAACTCTCAGCTTTACCTATGGCTCCTTGGAAGTTGACAACAAAGGAAAAAGAAAAGTCAGGCCCAAATCAAGTCTCTTGACCACAGTTACCAGAAATTAGCCAAGGGATGGGAGACACCACCAAGAACCTTGGTTCCTTCCTGCCTTGTGTTTTTGTGGGGAGTGTTGGAGTCTCTGCAGATGAAAATTGTGAATCACAAAGATGAATGTCCTTCCTTCAAACGTGGTGACTCAGAAATGTTACAAGGATGACAGCACCTTTTCAGTGTCTGTCCCCTTATCACACAGAGCTTTGCAGCATGTGGATCTGGGAGATCCAGGAAGAGTAAAGGGTAACTATCTGGGGCATATGGTGACCACAGACCCATGCTCTCAGGGCCCTGAGTAGAAAGCTTCCCATTCTAGGGGCAACTGAGATGTGGGTCATTCTACAAACTCAGTCTCACCTTCAGAGACTGGGGTAGGGGAGTGGGGAGGCAAGATCAGCTCAATGTCTTTTCTAGTTTCATCTAGAGACCTCTGGAAGAATTTAATGACATTCTGTTAGGGTTTATTTGGTTAATCACTTTGAAAAATTCCACTTTGAATATGTGTAAGCTAGAAAGAAAGTGACATATATGCCTTCATTGAAGTAATTAAAGTCAAAAGGCTGGTCTATCAAGTGTTGTCTGGAATCCTGAAAGTTTTCTGGGCTTCTCTTTATCTCAGTGCAACCCACAGGTAACAGATTCTGTCATTTGCTTTCAGAATGACCCAGAACTCACAATTCCCCTAGCACTGCCCAGGTCAGCCCCGTTCAGTCGGGAAATCACTCTAGAATCTGCCCCTCAGACATGGGGTGACACCTATAACAGGAAGAAGGGTCCCGATGTTCTTGGGAGGCCAATAACCCACTTCTTTTTAGCAGCCTCTCCTGCTCCCATTTAAAAATCCCTGCACCTCCAAGATGGGCAGGGGCTACGCCCATTTGTTACAAAAAGGAGGCATGAGACTCTGTATTAAAAAACAGAACGGCACAATGGGAATGCTTTAATTGTCACCCACACAGACGAGCGGAAGCTACAGACAAAGAGCCACTACAGATGATGCCCGGAACAGAAGTGAGAATGGCCCAGAACTCTGCCTCTGGTAAAGGTGCCAGGTTTACAGGACTTATTGTGGTGCCCTCACCAGACCCCTCCTCCTCCTCCTCCTCCTCCTCCGTGGCTGCTGGCATCTCCTGCATCTCCTCTGGGGAAGCCTGAGGCCGGCTCGGGTAACTTCTGCTGCCTGAGACAGTCACGTGTGCTCGGGACCTCTCACCTGAGGTCTCTGGGTGCTGAACTGGCGTGGAGGTAGCTAGGCCCGGGAGAGAGATGTGGTCACCTGTGTCATCTTCTTCAAAGTCGTTAAGGCAGTACACTTCATCCAGGTCAACATCCAGTGTCCGGAAGCCCTTGGTGACCACACCGGGCCGGGGGTCCAGGATGCCCCCAAGGTGAGGCTGGGCCAGCTGCTGCCAGTGGTGAAGGGTGGCAGAACCTTGCAGGAAAAAAAAGAGAGAGAGAGAGAGAGAGAGAGAGAAGGAGGGAATAAGGGGGAGATTTAGGATGGAGTCTAAGACGCTGTGGCAAGGATAACAGCACTGGGACAATTCATCTTTTTCAGGGTCTGTCCCCTTATCACACAGAGCTTTGCAACATGTGGATCTGGGAGATCCAGGAAGAGTAATGATGCTTAGTGTGAACCCAGGGTAGGGCCTAGCCTGCTCTGGGACGGCAGAAGGCACATCAGTATAGCTGCCTTAGCCCTTCCTGCTGTGAAATAGTCACTAATCCCCACCACACCCAGAGGGGGCACCAATTTAAGCAATCGACCTTTTATTTGTGGGGGGGGGGTGGTACTAGGGGTTGAACCCACGGCATCACACATGCCAGACAAAAGCTCTAGCACTGAGCCACACTCCCAGCTTCTTAATTTTTATTTTGAAACAGGGTCTTGCTAAGTTGCCCAGGCTGACCTCAAACTTGCAAACCGCCTTCAGCCTCCTGAGTAGCTGGTATTATAGGTGTGCACCACCATGTTGGGCTCAAACAATTTTTTAAGTAAAATGTTACACTGTATGTCAAGGATGTTTGGTGATGCTCTTTATTTTAATCAACCAATGCCAACGCCCCAAACCAACACAGATCATTTTACAAATACAAGAGGGAAAAAACAAGGGGCTGGGAGTGTATATATACCAATTCCGTGCCAAATCCACCCCAGGAGACACACAGAGTAAAGCAAAAGGAAATTAAAGCACATGGAGGTAAGTGGTAGTCTGATTGTCACCTCCTTTACTTGGGTTTTCTGCATTCTGCCAGCAACCTTGAAAGGCTGCAGGGTTAGGGAGGGGGAACTGGGTTGAGAGAGGTGTGATTTAAGAACACGGTAAGTCTGCACAGAGGTCTAAAGCCGAGCAGCCAATCTCTTCAGTGACACCAGACCCTGGGACTCAGATGACATTGTGGAAGGTCTGTAATAACACCGGAGTGTGTCTTTGAGGACTTCAAGGTGTCCCAGGTGCGGTACAAAGATAAGTGTTCCAAGGCCAAGCATGCTTGGGAAACCTAGGTTCAGAGGTGTGTTTGGGGAAGAACATCTCAGAACATCTCACCACCTGCTCTGGTGGCCTGAGTTTCTGCCCAGCCTATTTGATAGAACAAGCCTTTTCTCCCCTTGAAACACTTAGTCATGCCTCACATGAAACCAGCACTCTGGGGCCAGCCTGGGAGACTGGGAGTTCTGGATCTACTATATAAGGACAGGAGTCACCCAAACATAGCCACATAAATAAATACCCAATGCTCAAGACAGAGATGTTTAGAGAGGCATTGAAAGTGCTCTTAGACACCCACCTCAAGATCTGCCCCAGCCGTAAATGTGCACAGGTAGGAAGGCAACCCACTTAACCTGCATCTACTGACTATAAATAAAAAATATTCTATGTGCAAAAAAGGAAAAAGATAACACAGAGGTGAACATAACAAAAGAAGTTATATCCCAGACCTGTCAGAACATCTAAAGCAGTTGTTCTCAACTGGGGACAATTCCGCCTGCCCCCCACCCCCCGCCCCAGGGAACAGTTGCCCAAGTCCGGAGATATTTTTGGTTGTCACAACTGTGAAGGGAGAGAAGGATGCTTATGACACCTCCTGGGCAGAGGCCAGAGATGGTGCTGAACATCCTAAAATGCACAGGACAGTTCCACCACAAAGAAAGATCCAGTCCCAAATGTCACCAGCGATGAGACTGAGAAGCCCTGTTCTGGAGCTGTGGTTCTTAATGTTCAGATCTCCTGAGAATCTGAAGGAGGCCGCAGACCCTAAAGGGAGCGCATGTGCCAGCAACGCTATGCAGATATGGTCAGGGATTCGGGGGGATCCCAAGTCCCCAGTGCCACAGCATCTTGTATCTCGATACAAAGCTACCTTGTATCGAGACACATCTGCACGCCTGTCTCAGTGTTTTGACATGCATCACATCAACTAAATGGTTTTACATATAAGTCCATTAATTCACTCCTCAAAACCACCCTAGGCAGCAAGAATTATCACTCACTCACACTTGCCAGGTGGAAAATGGAGCATTCCTGAAGTTTGATGATTTTTCAAAATCAATGAGTGATGGCAGAGCCAGGGTTCAGTGACAAAGGCCAGGTTCTTACACTGCCCCCTCCCTAATGTACAGGTTGGAGAACAAGCCAGGTCATCAGTGTTCGGCTAGGAAGCCGGGCAAGGTGAGCAGAAGTGGCTGGCCCCCAGCTGCATTAAAAAGTCAACAGCAAAATTCCCAGGTGGGTATCTAGGTCCCAGCAGGAGACCCACACATTCCTGCGGGGGTCAGGGGCTTCTCTGCCACTATTGGGACTCCCATTTATACTATCCAAGGGCCCACTGGCTGTGCCGGCACATTCCTAGCAATAAAACAGCACCAGGGAGAAGACTTAAGCCACTGTCATGTCTAACTTGGGACTGCACCCTAGGGTCTTAAATGATGACAAGAAATTCCCAGTACAACATGTCCATGTCTCCTCGACCTGTGGAAGGGAGGCCAAGAGACTCTGGAAAGTGAAGAACAGTCGAAAGGAAGTGTCACCTTTCCTCATTCCTCCTAAAAGGGGCTCAGGATGCTTAAAATCCACTGGGAAAGGACTCAGGGAGGTTGGAGGTCTAAGCCCTAGAAAGAGTCCCATAGGCTTGGATCTTCCACCTGTTTCACAGGTTACCCCTCACCCACCCACCCATGGATGGGACTCTAGAAATGAGGCTACAGTGGGTCTTTTGTTTGGATTTAAGGAGGCTACAGAAATGCATGGAATTAATTCATTCCCTGAAACCACATAGCCTAAGAAACTCAGTACAATTTCCCCTGAAATATGCTGAATGGTGTATCATACTTCAATTTTTACCCCACGCCTTGGGCATCCCCTATTCACATAAGAATAGTCGACCTTTACTGACCCTTAAGTGTCAAACACTCTTCTGAGAGGTCTATGTCTATAACTTGTTTAATTTTCACGATAACCCTGTCATCTCTATTTTACAGACAAGGACACTGAGCACAGGGAAGTAAAAGTAACTTCCAGAAGGCACACAGGTGGCAAGCAGCTCATCCGGGCCTGAAACTGAGATGGGGAACGTGTCCATTCTCTTAATCATGTAGAAGGCCTCTCAGCAATGAGGCAGCCTCATATATGTAAAGCCTCGGGAGTCTAGAAAATAACGTCCCTGAATGGGCTCGCCAGTCCCCAAGCAGGCATTTTATATGCTGCACAAGTGACTCCTGGTGAAAGTCATCTCCAGCCCAACTGTTCAATTTCAGATATGCCAGGCTGTGGGGCTCAGGAACCCTTTACTTCTTACTGGTTCTCAGGCTCCAGCAGGGGTTTGCTGAACCTAGCACCTGTGCAGAACACCTCCTACCTCCCAGCCCTGCCACATCCTCAGCCAGAACCAACACCTAGGAATTCTACCCATATCCTGGCTGCCTGAAGTCCTTCATGTAACACAAAGAGGCATGAAAATTAAAGAGTACATATGAATCACATATTCAGAGCTGATCCCAGGTTGCAAATTTCCTAGGCTTCTTTTTTTTTTTCCAGTTCACTACCTTGCCTAGTTTCCTTTACAGAGCAGGAGAAGCACTGTGCTGTTAGCTAATATCACCTAGGACTTAGGACCTGCTTAATCAAATGGGTAAGGAATGGTCTGTCTGCTAAGATCCTCATGAATACAGGCTGGGGAAAGAGGCAAACTTTGAGTTCCTGGTTGGCACCAAAACAAAAGAGTTCTACAGAACAAGGGTGTGGAGAGCAGGGAAAACATAATTATGGTCACGGCCCCCTTCCCTCTGTCTGCTTTCTTCCATACCCCACTGTTTTATCTGAAAAGTTTTCCTCTAAAGAGAAGAAAACCAAATCTACTATGTCAGAGGAGCATTGGGGCTTAAAAGTCAGAATAAAACCTGCAGGATAACACACAGCTTAGAAGTGTATGCTTTCCCTTATTACATAGTAAGTTGTTTCTTTGAAAGTATCGCCTCAGTTATAATGAATCAGAAAGGAGAACAAAACAGAGGGAAGAAATACCACCTTCCTCAGTCTTTTTAACACTGATTTATCCCTCTTTCCAGTTGGAATATTTTGTTTGTTCTTTACCTACTTAAAACTCATAAGATGCAGACACAAGAGTGCTAGGCTAGCATTCTTAAACATCTAGCTCAGCTATTTCGGTTGACACAATAAGCAGATGGCAAGATTAATCAAATGGGTAAGGAATGGTCTGTCTGCTAAGATCCCACCTAGCATTCTCCAAGGGCTTCAGCCTAGATGCCTTCACCTAGGCTGGTAGATGGAGATCAAGGGAATCCTGTCAGGTTCTCATCTGGGTCAATGGAAAAGGATAATGTAGGAACATGATCCCAGCACAATGCTGGCCCAGGTCTCAACACTGATACCTGGGCCCTTGAGACCTGAGCTGCTGGAACTAGAGTAAATTTGAGGTGCCTAAGTTTTAATAAGTATCTGTTGGGTGCTAGGCACAATACAAAACACATTTCACCACAATCTATTTAACGACTATAAGCCTATTTCACAAATAAGGAAAACAGCTAAATAGATGGGTTATCTTATCAAATACTATAGATACAGGGTACAGAAGCTAAGCGTCAGGCAGACTTCTATGTCACATCCCCCCTTATCAAATTAAACACAGTAACACAACAATTATAGAAGGAGTAATAAAATATTGCTTGTATTTTAAACAGCTAAGAAATCAGAGAACTACAAAATGGAGCCCAAAGGATCTTTATCATGAGGATGAGTTACAGGGTGTAGTGATAAGACATGACTTTTTAATGGTAGTAATTTAGCTTCTTGGGAACAGGGTGCTACAAATGAAATTTACCTTGCATATCAAGTGGGATTTTCTCTTATTCTATTAACTTATCACAAAAATATTTCTAAGTCAGAGGTTAGAAGAAATAAAGATGAACTGGTCAAAATAAATTTTTAAAAATCTCATTCTGCAATATACTTGGGAAATTAATCCAAAAAACATATTCTTAGATGATCCAATGAAACACAGTAAAATAAAGAAAGGAGAGGATAGAGATGATAACATCCAATGATCTTTGAGAGACAAAGGAAGGAAAAGAAAAGAAAGGCAGAAAGGAAAATTGCAGAAATGGAAGATTTTATTGAAAGGAAAACAGACATAATTGAAAATCAGAAAACAATTGCCAAGCTTACAACTGAATAAATAATTTTTAAAAAAGAATGAGCCATCCCTTTTCTGAAATCTAGAAAGGCCCTAAATTATACAATTAAAAATTACCATGGAAAAGACAAAAAACAGCCCATTTTCTTCCCTCCGTTGGAAAATAAAGGATTTTGTCATGTCTTGAGTCTTTAACAAGCACAACCTAACCTTACAGCCTGCATTTTCAACAGGGAAAAAACAGATGTCTTTGAGGTGAGAAAAATTATACTCCTTTTAGGCACAGAATATATATTTTTATATTTGACATATATCTACATATAGATTATATATGGAGTACATAAATGATATTTCTGTGATATTAAAATTGCATGGTGGGTGCAATTAGGTAAAAGTGTCTGAAAATGGTTCTTAAAGAGGTAATAAATGTTGAGAAGTATTGACTCACAGAAATTTTGGCTTTGCATCAGAAATGTAATGCAGAATTCTAAAACACCTTCTCAAAGTCTCTGTGGGTTTCCACACTAAAGGAGTGAAAAATGAAAACTACAAACATGGTGGCTCTTGGCAGGTAGCAGTAGGCACAGGGAAAATGTTTTATAATACCCAAAGCAAAAAATGAAAAAAGGAGAAAGAAAACAAAAGTTGAGTTTTTCAATGAGTCTAATCAACCAAGAAGCCCTGACACTAAAAAGTGAACTGCCCCTGCAAAAGGGTGGCTTAAACTAGAAAGCTACAAAGCTCACTGGCCTACACAGCTACCCTTTCCTGGTCACCAAACTGCAGACTCTAGGAGTCTTGCTCAGAACACTGCATCTGTAGAAAGCCATACTCTTTGTATGAAGATCAAATCAGAACACATGAGCCCACAGATCATTTTCACGTGGTTATTGAAAAAGAAAAAAGAAAAAAAATTATGGTAGTTGCTTGGCACTACTCCTTGATGGCAAAATGTCTAACAAGTGAAAGTGTGAGCTCCCTATATTCCTCAGGCATGGCTAATGGTTTTCGGGGTCTGTCGGCAGGGCCTCTGCCTCTCCAAAAGGTCTCATATCTAAGGCACTAAGGCAAAAGCAAGAGAATTAGAAGGCTACTGTGTGCATCTCCCTGGGGTTACTTCGGTGGCCCGGGCATGCACTGCCAAACCCACTGCGGCAGCAACAAGGCCAGGTTATGGGCCACCCTCAGAGGAACTCGAACCAGCAGCGTGGGTGGCTGTCACGGAAGAAAAAGGAGTAGGTGTGGCAGCGGTGGCCACGCCTACTGTGGTGGATGAGGGACCACAGGGAGTCGCTCAGGAGGACAGAGAGGGGCCGTGGCCCCTTGCGATCACCTTCCAGCGGCTTGACGATCTGCAGCTTCTCGGGCAGGTAGGAGCGGCTGCTGAAGGACATGCCCGAGAAGCCAGTGAACTCGGAGCAGCAGCGCGAGTGCGTGCCCAGCGACATGATGCTCTCGGTGGGCGTGAGGGAGCCGCTGCGCAGCTCGCCCTTCTCCGCCAGCTCCCGCAGCTTCCTCTCCTGCTCCTCCTCGAAGAACCTCCGCTCGGACAGGTAGTTCTCCCGGCGGAGGGACAGCCGCCGCAGGGCCGTCTCCAGGTCATGGGAGCCGGGCGTGCCTGGTGTGCCTGGCTTCTTGCTCCGCTCCTCGTTCCTGCAAGAAGAAATGCCATGAGGGTGCAGCGGGGCAGCCGGCAGGACTGTTGAGATGGGACAGACCCGGAGGACAGCTCCAGGGAGGGAGCTTGGCACTGCACGCCGGACCAAAGAAACCAAGGCCAGCGGCTGGAATGTAGGCAGGAATGGAGAAACAAATGCCTGTCGCCAAGAACTACTTCCCTCTGTGGGTTTGAATTAGTTTTTCTTTCAGAAGGGCCATGGCACTAGAGTAGAATGAAAATCTAAGTAAAATTCACCCCCTAGTAGCATCTCCCTCCTGAGACTGCAGGAAGAAACCTTCTATAGGCTGCAGAATGGCAGCCAGCAAGTTCAAGAGAGGTTATCTCTTTCCTCTTGAATTAAAGGAGCTGAACTTTCAACTCTAAAGGAAATCAGCTCTGATCAAAGAGCTTCTCATCTGTCTTACTCTGTTGGTCCAGAAGAATCAGTTTTGATAAATAAGAGGACAAGGGTGTAGATAGTGGGCAGTGCAGGGTTGGGGTCAGGATCTGCAGGACTTCAGGACAGAGAGGAACTGACCACTGCACAAAGCGCCTAACCTGCAGACCCACAACATGGCAGACGTTTGCTAGGTGCCTGGGATGCTTGCATCCCACCTCCACAACAAACAAGACAGAGAGCCCGAGTCGTAAGCATTTTCAACATTCAACTACAAAGGGGTTCACAAAACAAATGTCAGTGATGATTAATGGAAAATCATATTTATCAATCCTCCTCTTCAACAGAAAAGCATCAACTTGTTACACCTCTTTCAACTGGGTAAAATATCAGTCTCAAGGATAAGGATGAGCTTGGTGGGTTTGCAGAATGTATTTGGAGAAGTACAGGTCTAATTTTCCAGGCAATTCTCATCAAGCTCCCTCTGATGACTAATGAGCCTGTGGTTCAACCCATACTACTTCTCTTTTCTCCAAAACAGACATAGAAAACTCCCAGCTCACTCACCCCAGATCTGCTGCTTCAGTTTCCAAGATAATGCTGTTGGTCTTGTTATCAAGGACAACATTGCCAACATCACTGCCATAGAAGCTGGACCGGGGGGTGCTGACACAGCTGGACAGGAGGGAGTTCATGGCTGAGGACTGGTTGGAGCCAGGGATGTTCATGGGAGAAGGGGTCAGTGACCTCTGCTTGACAACCTGGTTGATGTTTCTCACAGTCTCAAAGACACGCTTCTGGTGACTGCAGAGAACACACAACATCCATGAGTAAGCAAAGGCAGAAATGACGTTGGAGTTAGATCTCCCACAAAAGACCAACTGATGGCCCACAAAGGCACCTGGCCCTCAAGAAACCCCTGAGCAGTCTACTATATCCTGTGCTTTCAACGTCTTTCTTAGGGTGTTGGGTGCCTCCTTCACAAAGTGAAACCAGAAGACTCAACACTCTCTGATTCCAAGACTGTAATGCACAGTTGTATACTAAAGGTGATACTAGCAAAAGTGACATTGCTTTTCATGTCCCGAAAGCTTGACCTACAAGTAAAAACACCTAAGTATAACTTATGTTGGGCTGGGGTTGTGGCTCAGTGGTAGAGCACTCACCTAGCACGTGTGAGGCCCTGTATTCGAGCCTCAGCACCACATAAAAAAATAAATAAAATAAAGGTATTGTGTCCAGCTACAAAAACAACAACAAAAAAAGTATAACTTATTGTCTCCTAGCAAATTCTCTTCTTTCATAATATCCACTCTAAAGCAAGCTCTAGGAGGGCAGTGTTCACTGTTGAACACTGTGGCAGCAAAGTTATGGGTAGCCCATAACCTTGGCTATGCTATCCCGGTGCAGCTCAATAAATCTTTGTAAAAGGAATATTTATTGACCATTCCTATTAAAAAAAAATCAAGACCCCAATCAGTCTTAAATTTCCAGAATGAAATGATAAATATCAGTTTTTTTCTGTTTTCACAAACAGCTATTTCTAAGAGCAGAACCACACTTTGATGCTAATTCATTCTCTTTTGAGGAGAAAAGGGTAGATATGTTCCATAATGGCGTTTCCTTTGGGGCCACAGAGGGCTTCCTTCGCATGAGTACTGAAGTCCTTTGGACACTGACACACCCAGGGTCCCATTAGAGATCTGTCTGTGGAGTTTGGATACAGAGAAAACACCACAAAACCTGGTCTACAGGTTCCTTATAATAAGCACCTTGGAGCAGGCCAAGCACCAGATCTTAAGTTAGGAAGAGAGATGTTGAAGCTGATGTCCCTACATGCATCCAGAAAGGAAACTGAAGCCTTGCGCACACCACTGAAGAGCCCTCTGCACATAGTGGGGCTTGATAAATATTTGTAGAAGGAATATTTGTCGACTGTGCCTATATGCGCGTCAGGTCCTGGGTTTGATCCTCAACACCACATACAAATAAATAAATAATAAAATAAAGGTATAAAAAAAAGCAAGACTTAAAATTGATCTTAAATTTGTACAATGAGAGGATAAATATCCAATTTCTTTTTTTTTAGAAACTGCTCTTTCTAAGAGCAGAATCATACTTCAATGCTTCACCTCTTCTTTTCCAACTTTCTAGAAGTTTGTAATATATCTTTACAACCTCTCAAGAGGAGATGAGGGATGATGTTAACTGCATTCTCTTATGTCCCTTTATCACCTGGGAAGGACCACAGTCATTGCTGTTGATACCTAAGACCCACACACATGCTAGTTTTTGAGCACCATGGGTCACAAGTCATTCTCTGGGAGGTTTAGCGCTATAAAAGTGGTTTAGCCTTACGTGATGTCTGGAGACTCAGGCTCTTCCAACTGCAACTCCTTGCGCATTGTTCCCTCGATCTCTGCAGCCAAGGAGTCCTGAGAAAAGCCAGAAGACACATGAAAAGAGAGCAGAAATTCAAAGGGTCTGTCTCTATAAGAAGCTTGTAGCCAGGGGAGCCATAAAAGAGTAAACTGGGGCATCAGAAACCCACAGACTTTCTGAAACACAACATAAGGTTAAGAGCATTCTCCATGGTCAGAGACCCTGGCTATGCTATCACCAAGGCAGGTTCTGAACATAGCTGCACCATCAGGCCCTGAGTATAATGTCTAAAGTGCTGCTGAGTGTCTGAAAGATGCCATGTTCCCTTAGCCAAACCGTGGAGCTACAACTATGGCCACAAAGAAGAATAGAGAATTGGGGGGGGGGGCAGAGGGGAGTGTGTTCGGAACAGTGGGGACAGATGAATTTGAAAATACCCCCGAGCTTATAAATGGTTAGCTATGACATCACAGCCCACACGGGCCACACTAAGTTATTGTCCTCCCAGGCCACAGGGTCTGCTGCAGCCCCTTGGCTCACCCAGGGTTCTGGTACTGAGGTTGGATGAAGGCCCTCCAACTTTGCTTCCTAGGCAGGTACTCCCCACCTTTATAGAGCAGTCTGGTTCTGCACTAAATAGAGCCTCTTTGTAGACACTGGGTTGTGGGCACTATCATCTCTAGGCCTTTGTCCTTAACCTCCCCTGGCCTCCCACAAGGGAAGGCCCTCTCCCCACCAATCCACCCACCTTCTCTATGAAAGGCATGATTCCTATTCCACTAGGAGCCTTGCATTTCCTCCCAAGCAGACCCCAAACACAAGTTCTTGCTAGTTTTCTGAACAGCTCACTCATTTCTCTTTCCACCTAGGATGTGAGCTTTGGGATGAGGGAAGAGCCAGTCAATGATGACTTCTCACTTCCCCAATGGTCCAGGCTCCAAACTGAGACTCAACAATATAGACTGCCTGATGGAACCCCCCCTCCCATACCTCGCTATATGAGGAAGAACCTAACACAGTCCCTCCTCACATTGATGTGGCAGATGCCCATGGGGTCACATGTGTTCAGAAAAGCAGCTGAGCACCAGGGGAAGACACCGAGGTAGGACAACCTAAAGGGGAGGGCTAACTCCACGCTAACCAACAGAACTTTTGGCAGTGATGGAATGTCCTCTGTATTGTCCAACATGGTGGCCACTAGCCTAGCACTTGAAATGTGGCCAGTATGACTGAAGTCTGAATTTTTAATTGTACTTAATTTTAATTATTTAAATTTACATAGTCAGGTGTGGCCAGTGCTTCCCAGCGGGCAGTGCATGGAGTCTCCTGGGCATCATCTCCTGGGCCCCATGGTCCGCAGGGACACTCCAGTCTGAAGCTGAACCAAGTGTGGAGACTGCAGAGGAGCCAGCAGGAAGCTCCATAAGTAAAGGGCTAGTGAGCTTGTTTTCAATCCTAACTACAAATATGCCATTCTACTTCATAATTACACCCACAGATTGCCATAAGCATAAGCCTTGTTGAAGGGCTTCCCCAGGTGAGTCTGAGGTCTGATAAGGTGAGGATATTTTTCTGAAGACTTCTATTCACCATGTGGTTTATATCCAGAGTTCTGTGGAACAGAGAGAAAGAAGGGACCTTCGTATACACTAAGAAAAATGAGATACCAAACTACTAATTTCAAAACCATGCTGGAGCAAGTCACAAGCGGGCTCCATGACATTTTGGAGCCATGACCCCTCTAATCTGGCAATCCAGGGAAACCTATGGATGCCTTCTCAGAATACAGTTTTTAAATGAATAAAGTAACTAGGACTACAAAGAAGACAAATTATTTACTTATGTATGTATTTGGCTTCAGGACTGATAACTGATTTTGACACGGAGATTAGTTAGCATCACTGGTATTTTGAGGCATCTGTGACAACTGGTATTGCTATATAAATACCTATGATTTCTACTGGTCATAGACGGTGTTCACATCACATGTGGCTTGTTGCCTACCTTCATGGAGGAAGGAAATACTGAATACAGTCAGGGATTGATGAAAATAACACATAATTTTCCCTCAAAGTTCACAGGCCTCCTGAATTCCATCTGTGGATCCTAGATTAAGAACTCCTGCCATAAGGCAAAAGAACTGGGAACACCGTTACACAAACTACTACTCGCTGTTTTATTCTACAATTAGAAATGGCAGGGAGCAAAAGAGACAGAGCTGGGCGTTCTGCTCTAGAAACAGTCATGGTATGATCTTTAGAACTGTTTTAAATATCTTCAATGCATAACGCACTTTAAAAATAGCCATCTTCAAAAACTGGGCTTGCCAACAACTACAGAAAAAAGCAAACAAAAGCTTTACTTCAGCAAATATGAAAGCTGAGACTCCTTCCAGAAGGGAAAAAAAAAAAAATGAAGTACGTGTTTTCAATTCAACTTTTCCCTTACAATGGTTTGGTTTTCAAAGACAGATTTGTCCTTGAGAGCTGGAAAGGCAGTGGAGTGAATCCAGGTTACTTACAAAACAAAGCAGCCCCAGGAGCTCACTACATCAGACTGAGAAGCCAGGAAAGAAGGAAACCCAGGCAAGAAGCCTGCAGAGCTACACAGGCCAGGGGGAAGCCTCAAGCAGTTACTGCTAGATCAGGAAACTTGGGGGACAGAATATTCTTTGCTTTTATTAGGATTCCCGCGAACACTGAATCAGCCATCTGCCCCTTGGAAAGCCGACTCTTAACATTTTTCTTTTTGGTTTCCCTTACATGTCAATCAAGTTTGTTTTTCTTTTTTAATTTTTTTTTTTTTTTTAGTTGGAGATGAACACAATACCTTTATTTATTTTTATGTGGTACTGAGGATCGAACCCAGGGCCTCACACGTGCCAGGCAAGCGCTTTACCACTCAGCCCCAGCCCCAGCTCCTCAATCAAGTTTTTAAGAGAGAAAGGGAGAAAGGGTCTGAGGTTGTGCCTCAGTGGTAGAGCACTTGCCTAGCATGTGTGAGGCACTGGATTCGATTCTCAGAACCACATATAAATAAATAAATAAATAAATAAATAAATAAAAGATCCATCAACAACTAAAAAAATATTAAAAAAAAGAAGAAATAAAGAAAGGGAGAAAGGTCTAGTCTGACTCTAATATGTAAAAGCAAAGAAGAGAGATCAGGATTTAGGAAGAAGACCCAACACAGTGGGGAATGGCGAGATAGTATCCTCCAGGGTCAGCAATGGGAGAGTAAAGGGAAAGAGCTCAAGAAAAGGGGGACCAAAACCAGAAGGGAATTGGTTTTACAAACTTATACAGTCATCCATTTTTGTCTCATTGAGGTGAGCTTCTTTCCAAATCTCTTCTCATCTCAGAGAGAATTTGGTATTTCAACAAATCATGAAAATGAAGCCTGAATATAAAGAAGTTCTTGATAGTTTGTTCTTTAGGCCTTCTATCTATCAATCATCCATTCATCCATCTATGCTTCCTTCAGCCATCATCCATCCATTCAGCCCACCAGCCAGCCAGCCATCATCCATCCATCCATCCACTGCCCATCCATTCATCCATTCATCATCTGTCCACCCATCCATTCCACCCACCCACCGTAATTCAGCATCTGTTAAGGATCTACAATACTACCACATACAAATTGCTGTGCTTGGTACAGAGTATTAAAGAGAGGAAGGGAGAGAAGAAAATTACATATAAGACATTCCCCTCTCCTTCCAGGGCTTTATACTGATAGAAGATAAAATAAGTAAGCTGATTTCCCTGTAACCAAATGCCATGTAGAAATGACCAAACAAGGAGCTTAACCCTAACGCTGTCCAGCTTCTACAGAGAGATTAACCTCCTGAAAAATCCCCTTCTCTACCACATTCCCCCTAAAGCCCCAACATGAAACAAATTAAGTGGGGCTAAAGAAATAAGGTCATGTGAAAATAGTATGAAAAAAACAACAACAAAACAAGAAAAGTTGTTTAGAGATCACAGACACTGAAAGTCACCAAGAGAATGATTCATAAGTATACAGAGATCCAACAGAACTGTATGACACTTTAAGAATTCTGGAATATACTTCTGGAGCCAAAAGAAATAACACATACTCTAATAAGGTCAGAAGAAAAGTCATGTAGAAAATACATCTAAGTAAATCAAGTTCATAGTAAATTTATGTTTTAATGGCAGGAGTAGGAAAGACAACAGATTTAGAGGGATGGAAAATAAAGCAGCAATCTGTCTTATGCAGTTAAGAAGACATCTGTTGGCCTCACTTGCCCTTGACTGTGAAATAAGAGGCTAAGTGTAAACGCCCAACTCCGGTGGTCACAATATCAGGCACCACAGCCATCCTACCCGACAAGCCTCCCTGTGGGTGGGAAGAAAGCACCAGCTCACCATGGGAAACAGGCCCAGCGAGTGGTAGCGCCGGGACGTGGTGTTGGGCATGGTTTTGTTCCTGAGGTTCTTCAGCTCTTCCTGCGCTTCGTGAAGCATCTCCATGCACTCTGCATACTTGTCCTCCAGCTCACGCAGCTACAGAAGACCGAGAAAGATGCAGAGGGTCAGGACCTCATGAGTAGTCAGGCGCATGCCCCCCACAGGAGCCAGAAACACACATGCAATCTAACCAGGCCTCCAGTGTGGAACAGCTGCCCTGCTGGCCAAACAGCAAAAACTCTCAAGATTGGTTTTTCTTTAACTTTTACTTAGAGTGAGCCTACAGTCTCAAAAATCTCCTAAAATGCCAACAATGAGCAATGCAGATAAAACAACCTTAAATGAACAGAAAAGCAAACCAGCACACCCTGCTTCAAGGCATATCCTTGAACAGGCTCCTCTCAAGCCATATGTTGCATGGTTTACACTGGTGAGCATTTATAGAGCCAAGATTTAGCATGTGCCAGGCCCTGGGCTGGTGTGGAGCATGGCCTCCCTGTGCTCACAACCAGCAACAGGGGCGGCAGGCGCAGAACCGAGGTGAAAGCAATATTAAATTCAATATAAAAACAGTTGTTCCTCAGCAACTTAGTGAGATCCAGTCTCAAAATGAAAAGTAAAAAGGGCTGGGGATGTGGCTCAGTGGCTAAGCACTTCTGGGTTCAACCCCTAGTACAAACAACAACACCAACATGAACAAAGCCTGTCAAGGGAATATGCTCTACCTTTGCTGGAACCAAAAGCCCTCAAGAAGTAAGGGAGACACACCCACCTCGGCCGTGAGCTGCCTCTGGGCATCCTTGGCAGCCCCCAGGTGTTGGACGAGTTCCTCATTTTCCACTGCACACTAAAACACAGCAAAGACACGTAAGTAGACACCAGATAAGCCCAACTCTTCCCCTCATTACCTGATCCATTATGACTCCATCCCCTTTCTACAATGAAATGTGTTATCTCAAACTGGAGTAAAATTTTGTCTTATACAATTTTGAAGGCCTTACAGTCCAATTTCCACTCCCTACCTCCAACGTAAAGGCTGCTTTCTAGAAGCCAGTCTCTCTCCTTCCTTCCTTCCATCTTTCTTCTTTTTCTCTCTCTGCTTCTTTCTTCCCCCTTTTCATTTTTCCAAAATTATTTAGCCTCTCACAGCAAAGGTTTCATATGAGAAACAAAACTAGTTTTTGCCATTTTACTTAATCCTCGAGGGGCTACTTCTACTGCACCACATACTTGGTGCACTGAGTTGAAACAAATACTAGGCAGTGATCAAATTAAATTTCAGAACTTCACATCAACAGCACCTTTTTATTTTATTTTATTTTCTAAATAATGTCCTCCTGTGGGATTTCTCATTGGCCAAACTACCACAAGGACAGTCATAACTGCATTGTAAATTATCTTAGTTGAGTTCATTGAAAAATAAGAATTAAAATCCATTTAATTACAATAAGTGAGGAATGGATACACAACAAGTAATGTCTACAATAGTCCACCCTTTGACTACCCAACATCATCTGTATAACTCTTCATGACCATAGAGTGAACCCCCATCCTTACCCCCAAAGCTCATCAAAGTACTGAATCTACCTCAAAGTGGAGACCTCTGGATGAAGAGCACTGTGCTTCATCAGGTCTCAATTTAGATTCTGGGGAACTGGTAACTTAGACACTTTCAAATACATGCCCTGAGCACATCATATAGAAGTGCTGAGAAATAATAATATAATAATAATAATAATAATAATAATAATACCACCTCCCATTAAGGAAAGAGGAGGAAGGAAAACATAGAGTGGCAGAAGTAGAAGAAAGTAGAATTGGGCAGGAAGAGAAGAATTTCTTATTTTGTAAGTACAGTAACTCATTACCCTGGCCTCTGGCCTCTGGAGGAATGTTACTTCTCTAATTAATTAGCATGGCCACATCTAGGGATGTCACACTCAGAGGAGGATGTACTCATGGAAGGCTGCTCCACTCTAGTAACCCAATTCCTGCTGATGTAAATTTGGGTGCTGGGATTGCACTAAAGACTGAACAACCACAGGCTATTGTCAAGCATAATTACTGTGGCCAGTATATTAGCTTATAATGAATTCCTGCAGCACCTTTTTTGATGAATTCTATTAATCTGTAGATTATTCTCAGGAGGTAAGAGGTTATGAAAAGACCCTTGGCCAACTCAGGGCCACAAGACATTTTATTACTGAATCCACTAAGCTTTTTCTCCAAAGGGGCAGCACATACTCTTCTAGAGTAATGGCCCCTTCCCATCTTGGCACAACCACTGTGGTGTTAGCCAGAGTGACAGAAGCCTTACAGCTTTTGCCTTTTTCTGCAAGTCAACGATCTGTGACAGCAGGTGCGTGATCTCCTCTTGCTGGCGGGCAGCATCTTCAGTCTTCTTGGCCAGCTCCTCGGAGATGCTGGCAATCTGCACGTTGGCATCCCCTTTGACAAAGAAATGACAATCACAAGAGTAAGAGAGAAAACTACACACACAGACCAGAGAGAATGGTTTCCTGGTCTTCACACATGAAACCCCATCTTTATGGGGAGGAGTACAGAGGGTACATGATGAAGGGATGCAGTGACTGTGTTCTTCCATGGTGAAGCAAAATGGCTTCTCAGGACTCAGTCAGTCATGAGAAGGGACATGGTCTTCCCATGGGCTGTCATCCTGGGCTCAGTGTAAGGGCCTAACCCCACTGATTAAGACTGTCTTCTCAGAGCCAATCAGACAGGCACTGGGAGTGAGCTGGGAGGGGACAACCCAAACATATTGCATCTGGCCAAATCCCAACATTCCACACATAAACAGATCCATGTCACCAACAGGAAGCCCTGCTACATGCACCTTGTTCTAGAAATCCCAGTTGCTAATGCACAGTACAATTCCCTTTGGTTTTCATTCCTATTCAGACATAACCCATTTTATAAGACTTAAACATGGGGTGTGGTTCATTTGCTTAGTATTTTGATGAAATGCAAAAGATTCTATTTGCCCTTTTATCTTACCTTGCAAACTTACATGGAGAAAATGGTAGGGGAGTACTTATTTGCAAAACTGAGAACTCAGGCCTCAATTTTCACAAATCAAATCACTAACAAGCAGTTTTCTTCACATCCTCAAGCCAGACTTCTGTATCTGGGCCTAGCTTTGGCATTTAATGATTCTAATATTATAGCAGAAAGCCAAAATTAAATATCCATCTCAGAAGAAAGTGACATAATGTATGGCTAATGGCCTAGAACCCAATTCATTAGTGGGGAGGGGGTGCCACACAAGGTCAGGTCTCGTTTCACTGATTTCAGGCTGGCAGGGAGCCTGCTCTTCATCAAAGGCGATACAAAGTCATTGGGTCATGACAATGTGAGATACAAGGAAGTAGGAACTGGGGTGGGGGTTGGGAGCAAGTGGGCAGGGGACATACTCAGCTCCTTTACACAGTCGTTGACCAGCTGCTGCTCCTTCTCTTCGTAGGTGATGGTTTCTGTCTTTAGCTGGCAGGCCTGTAGAAAAGGCTCAGGTCAGGGCCCAGCACTCACACTGCACTGTGACTTGCCATGCATGTGAGGGCGAGGCATGGAGCAGGGGCAAACCCGAGTCTGGGAAGTGCTGGTCGGTATCTCCTTACCTGTCATTAGTTAGACCCTCAAGTACAAAACATTTCCTACTTAGTTAAGGGAACACTCTCAAAGCAGAAAATTGAAAAACACATATCACTAGAGGGCGCCACACAAAGCCAGAACCCAAGGGCCTCACACAGCAGGCTCTGTAAGATTCTGCAGGAGGGTCTGCCTGTTCATTTGTCTGTCCAGCTCATAGATATGGACACTGCTGTGGCTCTCACAGTGCCTAAGACCCTGCCCTGTCTATGGCAGGCATTCTAAGGATAACCACAGGACTGGGGCTGTAGCTCAGAAGTAGAGTGGTTGCCTAACATGCATAAGGCCCTGGGTCCAATCTCTAGTACCATCAAAAAAAAAAAAAAAAAAAAAAACAGCCAGGTGTGGAGATCCTAAGGATAAGGATAAGCACACATCATATGAAGCTAACGTACACTCTATCACTACTCTGTGCCACGCACTGAACTATGAGGTTCTGAGTTGGAGTTAAACATGCTGTGTTCAGCATATGGTCCAATACAGAAAATTTAGAGACCCAAGAGCCGTCCCAGGACCCTGGTCAGCTTCCTCCAGGAAGAGATCTGAAGGCCCAGTGAAAATGATGCAGTTTGAGAAAAGGTGTCTCAGAGCCCTCTGATCCTGGCCGAGGAGAGATATATACTACATTTTTGAGAACAAAGGCAGGACAGTGAGAATCTATAGATGGGATCAGATTCCCTCACTGACTTTAGGTAAGATTCTGACAGAGGTGGGATTGCTGGGTACTCAGAACTGGGGCATCTCCCAAGGGCTGGAAAGGCAGTGCTAGACTCAGAATGGGAAACTGGGCCTGCAATTGCCTAAGCCACTGGCTGGCAGAGCACACTGGGGCAACCTTGGCAACTCAAGGTTGTTTTCATTAGGAAGTGAAGAGCTGGAAGAGGTGAAGTCTACAAGAATAGGTCTTGCAGAAAAGCATCTTGTTAGGTTCTTTCCAAGGCACAGCAATTTCAAGATGACAGACAGTCTGCCCCACTGAAGGGGCTCAAGGGAGTCTAGGGCCAGCTTAGGTGGGCACACAGCCTGAACCTGACATCATCCCTCTGGCTAGAGAACACAAACCCACTGCCAATTAAGCAAACAGTACTAAATTTTTATGCATCCATGTTTTTAGAGAAGGGCAGTAGGTGAAGAGGAAAAGTGTGGGCTGAGAGTCACATAAATATCCAAATCCTGGCTTTGTCACTTACTACAAACTTATAGGACCCTGGGATATCAAAACACTTAGCAGCCTGGAGCCTGGTTTTCTCACTATAAATGAGAATCAAAGTAAGCAACTTGCAGCCTTGTTGTAGAAGATTAAAAATTATAATAATAACATACGCAAAGTGCCAGCGTAGTACCTTGCCAATAAAGGGAACTCTCTAACGCAGAGTTTCCAAGTTGCCTCAGCTCAACCTTTTTAAGTCAACTGTTCAAGGAACATGTCTCCAGGCTCTGGGGGCACTGTTTCTTTGGAGCCAATCTGACTTCAGTAACGTGAAAACTGGCTTCACCTCCACTCTGGGTCACTTCCTACACATTGAGACCAGAGCTGAAGAACATGGTGGAAAGACCCCATGGTGAAGGAGGAGAGGTTTGCACCTCTTCTCAGTCCACATGCTGCAGGATTCAGCTACTGGGAAGGCAGTGTCCAGTGCAGGGGTGAGGCCTGTCTGCTGAGTATGCCCAGCAAGCCCAGGCTCAGTGGTTCTGCCAGAGATGGTGGCCTCTGAGGACAGCACTGTAACTGTGGCTATTCTCGCCAGATACAACAAACAGGGCCACCACCCTTCCAGTGGGTGACAAGGACAGGGAGGGAGTGCACTTCACCTCGGATCGAAGTACGACGTTCTCCTCTTCTAGGTCCTTCAGCTTCTTTTGAAGAGAATCCAAATGAAAGTAATTCTGGACTGAGGAGGATGACTCATTCCTCTTCAGCCTGGGAGAGATACTGCGCTCACCATCTGGGGAGGGTGATGTCTCCTCCACTACCTAGCCAGCCCCATCTGGAGACCCAGAAGGGCTGCTTCAAAGAAAGTTTGTGAGGCTTGCAATCAGACTGCTCCCTAATGCTCAGGAAAATAGCACCCCAGTGTACCGTGTACACCCCTCTGTCCACAATTTGCAGTTGCTACATTACCTCAGAATTCAGAGGGATGGGATCTACAGAAAGCCAACACAATTCTGGAATGCCTGGAGGTTTATTTGATATTTAGGATGCACTTCTGTGTTCTAAGAACTGCTGTAAGTATTTTGCATGTATTAACTCGATGCTAGAACTTTATGACTTAACTGCTATTAGTAGCTCCATTTTACTAATGAGGAAACAGCACAAAAATATAAGTAACGTGGCCAGGAGCATGCAGGTTAAGTTGCAGAACTAAGATTGAACTCAGGCCATCAGGTTCTAGAGTTCCACACGGGGCTCTGCTGACTTTCAGAACAGCCTCCACACCTTCTGTCCCAAGGACCTGCCATGGCACTTCTGGCTTCAGAACCCTGTGTTCCTTTAACAGCAAAGCCCACCACCTTTTTTTTTTTTTTAATCTCTTAACATGCCAGAGCAAATCAAACGACCTGACAAGTAAGCAAAAGACCCAGTAAGAGGAAAATTTAAAACCTGCCCTTCTATGTCCCACAAAAATAGTACAAATCAATCCATCTGAGGCACTTAGAGATGCTTATTCTGGGGAAGGCTGACCTGTGCTGCTGGTGGAGGTGACCCTGCCTAGGTGACTCCAATGACATCAACAGCAGCCTGTGCCCTGGCCTCCAGAAACACAGCCTCCAGGTGACTTACGGGGTTGAGCAGACAGACTCCGGCTCGCTCTCCTCCGCAGCACTGGTGTAGAATTGGAGCAGCTCATCCTTCATGGACAGCTCATGGCGGAGCTGAGAAACCTGCACAGACAAGAGCCAGGCCCACCTTTTGCTTTCTAAGAGGTGATAATGTCCTCCTTGTACTCAAACACTTACTACTTAGAGACAAATTTCCCATTGAAAGTGAAGGCACTAATCGATTACGTGCTACTCAACAAAATAGGGGTTTCTAAGAGTTGAGTCTGATCCCACTTAAGAAAAACAGAATCCATTGATTGAAGGCAGAAATCTCCTTCTCTAAATTAATAATTTTAATTTTGGTATAGAAAAGGGACACGAAGGCTCTAGAATGATGATGGAGGACATGAGATTACTTCTGGGCTTTGGAAGTAGTTAGATGACCAGCTGGACACACTACCAAATGAAAGAAGAGGCCATTCACTTCTGCTGGAACCAAATCCATCTCAGAACAGGATCATGGAGGTGCCAGCTCTGGTGGGCTGCCATAAGCAGCTAGTCCACCCTACCTAGAAGCCCACACAGCCCCACCTGGTGACTGATACACTTTCATGGGGCTCCTGGCCACTCTCGGTCAGTCCTTGCTCTGTGCTCAACAATCACTAGACAGAAATTTCAGATACAGGAGGAAAAGAGCAACTATCAAGAACTGATCACACAGCTACTGCTACGGTGGTTTTGCAAATCATGGAGACTTATTTCAGGTTTTAAAGTAAAAAAAACTTTTGCTATAAAACTCTTCATTTGCCCTTCCAATATTTAGTAGTGATGAACATGAAATCAGTACTAAAAAGAGTGTGCAACCCTGTTTTCTTTCTTATTTAGAACTTGATGTGAGGTCTATGGTTAAGTCCAATTTCCAACCCAACACAGGGAGTGAACTGTTTCTCCCGAGGAGAAGCCAATTTATTATATACACAAAGGCTTCAACACCTAGACTGATCATTCAATGATGTACCAAAGAGGAACATGCTATACTTTGTAAATTCAAAGCTTTTTCAAGGCAGGGGAACAAAACATTTCCAATCCCAGAGAATAGGATATTCTTTGTATGTGGTAAGGAATTCCATGAAAGAATGGTAATGTGATTTATTGGTTCCTGAGAGGCATGTTCCTCTGCCCAGAAGGGGCGAGGTGGCTACTAGGGAGGCTGAGGGCAGAAGGATCACAAGTTCAAGCCCAGCCTGGGCAACTTAATGAGACTCTGTCTCAAAATTTAAGAAATAAATAAAAAGGTCTGGGGATATAGCTCAGTGGTAGAGTACCCCTGGGTTCAATCCCTCGTTTCAACAACAACAACAACAAAATTGCAGTCTGAAAACTATAGAAGCAGCCTAAATGTCCATCAATAAATGGACAAGGAATTGATTTTTTAAAACGTGGTATATTTATACTATGGAGTTTTATTTAGCTATGAAGAGGAATGAAAATATTTCATTTGCAGGAAAATGAATGGAACTAGAGAACATGATAAGTGAAATAAGCCAAACTCAGAAGGTCAAGGGCTTTATGTTTTCTTTCATATGTGGAAGCTAGGGAGGAAAAAAGATAAGAAAGTGGATAGAAATCTCACATAAATCTAAGGGAGATCAGTAGAGGAGAGGGTAAGGAACCAAGGGGAGGAAGGAGAAAAGGGAAAAGGGAAATACTGGAAAATGATATTGTCCAAATTATAGTGTTATACTGTTTGTATGTAAGAATGTGTTAACAAAAAATCCCATCATTAAGTACAAATATAATGTACCAATTAAAAAATGAAAAATTGTAAGAAGGGTCCCAGGCTAACCCCCACACTTTCTTCATGGTCACCTAAGAGAAGGGAGGACTTCAGGTCACGATGCTAGGGGCAGGGAAGACAGGGGTCAATTTTATTTCTCCTAGAACACAACAGTATTCTACTTCACCATCTTTAAAGATAGCCTGGGATTAAATCTTTTCATATAGTATGACAACTCAACTTCATTTTATTAAAATTGCCATTAAACCCAGGTTGGGAATCACTTCAGTGAGAAGAAAATTTGATTACATCTTAGGGACATGGGTAAGGACGTACACTCCCAATAAGGAAGTTCCTGATAGAAAATAAGAGAGAAGCTTCCTGTAAAAAAAAAAAAAAAAAAAAAAAAAAACCTGTCAAAATTTCACAGTCAAAATTCACTGCGGAAATAGGGTGACAGGAAACAAGTCCCCCAGGGGGCCTGGCTCTCAGCTTCCTACTCCTGTTCCAGAAGCTGAGGCTGACTCCATTGTCTCCTTCCTCCTGGCCACACCACATGGCTTCAGAAAACAGGTGTGGATCCTCCTCATCCTCTTAGGATAAGTCTGATAAGTCTAAATGTTTCATGCCCTTCCTGTAGCCATTGACAGTCATCAGCCAAGATGGGCATCATGAAAATAACAGGGTTTCTTCCATGAAAACAATAGCTATTTTTTGTTTTTTTTTTTCCTATACACACAATATTACATTACAAGGATGAATGCCAGTCACCACCCTCCCCTGCAGCAGGAGCTGGCCTTCTCTGGCCCAGCCACCTTCTGCTCACTTGCTGTTATGTTGGCCTGTATGCGCTTCTGCCGAGCATGGAGCAGCTCTGAGGTTGGAGTCTGCACTTTGAGAGGGTGAGGACTGTGGCCGGTCCCTGCTGCCCAGCCTGCCTACGTGACAGGGTACTAAAGGCCTACCAACTAAGGACTGTGCCTACCCTGAGAGACCCGTCCATGATGTATGAAGAAAGGAAAGAGCTGCAGGACACCAGCTTCCGGCCTCCAGGAGGCCACTTCTGACAGGAGCCCTGGCTCAGGTCTGGGTGCTCCCTCAGGGTGGCTTCTCCAACCCATCTCCCTCCACCTTGCTCCCAAGTCCATCGTGCCTCACCTCCTCCCTGATGTGTTCCACTTGCTCCTCTAGCAGCTCGTTCCTCTCAGTTAAGGTCTTGTTCTTCTTCAACAACGACTGGCCGATCCGCGCAGCCAACTCCAAATCCCGCTCTTTCTACGAAAGGCAAGAGGGAGAAGGAGGATTCAAAAATACCCCCGTGTCCTGAAGGAGCCATTAGGACTTGATGTCAAGTGAGGAAAACAAGGGCATCCAGAAATAACAAAAGAATTGATAATTCACCATCTGTGTCAGCATTTGACGCCCGTTAAAGAGGAGTAAACTCTGCCCACGTATGTACGAGAGCTACGCAGACATGAAGCAACCAAAGGGAAGCCTGAAGATGTGATGAAAACAAATCTTTGTTCCCACAGGGGGAAAAATGCTTCCAAAGATACTTCTGCACAACTGCTTTTGGTGTTTGTGCCATCATTGATAAAGCTTCTCTCCACCTGCCACTGGGGTGCTGTAATGCCAGGGCTCAGCACATGGAAACACCAGTAACTCTTTGTAAGAGGAATGAAGATGTTCTAAAATGCTCTCACAATGCAGCTGAGATCTGGCACAGGGGGGCAGCCTCTGTACCATTTACCAGGCTGGAATGCACTGAGTTCCTTATTTTTGCCTCATGTGAAACAAAAACATTTAAAGTCACTCTGAGACACAACTACATCTGTTTTGTTTTGCTATTTTGTGTTTTGCTTAGGAGGGTTATGGAGGCTTTATTAAAAACAAACAGTCTTTCAAAATGCAGAGATGATGCACACATTTGCCCTACTTTAGAGGCAATGTGCTCAGACACAGGATTTTCTGATGGTTTGGTCAATGACCTCAATTAGACAGAGCAGCACACGCTGGAAAATCCTGTGTGGCACATAAAGACAGGGCTGTCTATGAGAGAAGAAAGATGTCCTGGATGATGGACAGATGGCTTCCCTGAGTGCACACTCATGATCCCCACAGCATCCATCCTTGCCTCTATGGTCATACTCCACCTGCTCACTACTAGGTGGGGACAGGGGATGGTGAGAAGAGGGGGCTCTGGGAAAACACATTTCTGTAGCAGTCTTACACTAATTACTCTGTTTGCCAGCATTTTAAAAGCATGGAAACATGTAGTTTGGGGGAGAAGAAACAAAGCTGGAGAGGAGTCCCAGGTTATGCTTCAACACCCACTTATTAACCACCCACGTGGTCTGAGGCAAATGGCTTTGGCTTCACCAGCATCAGGAACACTGTGGGTTAGTTGTTCCGAAACACATCTTATGACCCCTAGGGTGGGCTGAAATATCATTTTAGTCATCATTCAGTTACCAGAATTTTGTTTTGAATTCAAAACAACAGCACAAAACTGAAAAATACCAGAGTGCATGCACATGATAAGGGCACTATTTCATGTTTAAACTTTTGTTTATCACATGTTTACCTGTATGAGTACCTGGACAAAAACCTAAGACTCATTCCTTTCCTCTTTTCTTTGGTGCTGGGGATGGAACCCAGGGCCTGGTGCATGCTAAGAACTCACTCTACCCCTGAGCCACATCCTGGTCCCTAAGCTGTGTTTCTTACAGCAGGCACTGGTCACCAGTTTAACTGCTCCCAGGTGAGCCATCCTACTCTAAGTTGAGTACAACAGTTTGAACATCCCAGTGGCCCAATTCCCTTGTCTGTTAAATGGAGGGTAAAGAAGGGGGCAGGCTAGCTGAGAGCGCCTTGGGAAAAAAAAATCTAGCTTTATGACTAAGTTGTATGACAAAAGGAAAATACAGTTTTTATTTCTAGCATCTTAGAAATAGTTCCCTTACTACTGTTCCCTTACTACCTAGAGACTCAGCACATGTGGAAAGGACCCTCCCATGCAGCCAAGGGGACACGGTGGTTCTGCCCAATCCATCTAGATGCTCATCTCTGTGCATTTATTCCTGCTGGCCACAGCATCTACCAGGAAGCTTCCTTATCTCACATTCCTTTGTCAATTCTCAGACTCAATAGTTGTGTTTACTTGGTATCTAAGGGAAAGAATTCAAAGAACTGTGTGCAAGGGAATAGGTGCAGAATTCCAATGTCTCAGCACCCAGTCCAAGTGGGTTTCAGCTCTTTTGCATTTGGCTAAAACTGCAGTACAAAGGACACTTCTCTGTGAAGCAAAGTCTCCATAAATCTAACTTGAGTCTATTAAATTTCTCTGCTAGAACAAGCTCTTAGACTGAGTGCCCAACGGTGCTTAATTAACGCCCATCAGCTCACTCTCTGGCTCCCTGCTCTGCACTGCTTTCCAGGCTGCTAAGCCCCAGCAAGCACAGACCCTTTGCACACCTCAGCCACATTTTGTCTGCACGTTTCCCTGCAGACAAATTGAGCAAAAATTACAATGCTGAAGGCAGGTTAGGCAAGGCACTGCCAGGGCACCCAAAGAAGGAGGGATGGCTTCCTAGGGCATCGAGGGCCACCACCCAAGAGCAATGGAAACAGGCAGGGCGGGGGGAAAAACAAGTGAACAAGGAAAGGCTTTTGCCCTGCATTCACACCTCCAACCCCAGCCCTTGGGCCTCTTGCCTCTCCTGGCCCCATGGAGGGCTGGCATCTGTACACAGGAAACCTTATCTCTACAGTCATCACAAAGAACATTCTCTGCTGGTTAAAAAAAAAAAGCAGGAAGTTACAGTAAAAATATTTATGGATGAAATGAAAAACACTTCCAAAATTATTACAGCATCTCTGGTCTTTTTTGCTCTAGTTTTACTAATGCATCAGGCTGGTTGAGTTTCCTTGGAGGGAATCACAAGATGGGGAAAAAAAAAAAAAGCTCCCATTTCTTACTACCAATTATCATATGACAAATGTTTGCTTCTAAATTCAGGAAACAGCTAGGAAATGACTAGTGGATTAAACCATAAGAGAATAAGAGACTACAAATAATTTAGGCCCTTGGAAGTAGTAAATTATTAGGAAAACCTAATCCTCTTACCACGTGGGAAATGAGGCAAGGTGGAGCTTGCTCTAACTGCCTGCTCCCTCCCTCCTGTTGGCTATGCTTTGCTTTGTTTTGCTTTTGAAGACTGCTGCTTGGACTCAGCCTTTGGTCTTGCAACAAAACCCTGCACTGACAGTGAACCCACTAGAGAAGGAACAGCCTGCCTCCCTCTTGTAGCAGCTGACTCATCCCATTCACTAATTTTAGGATAAAAGCATGACTAAGGGAACAATGGAACCTCTCTCTCTCTCTCTCTCTCTCTCTCTCTCTCTCTCAGAACTGGGGAAGAGACAAGCTCTACCCAAAGGTATATTCCCAACAGCAGGGAGGCAGGGTGAGCTGCAGCAGCCTCGTCCCCTTAAACCAGGAGCACAGTCCACATTCAAGGGCTGTGCTTCAGCATCCTGTGCAACTCCCTGGCATCAGCCTGCATGTGGCCGGCATGCAAACCAACACAAATGAGCAGAGGAAACAGAGGCAAAGGCCAGTGAAAAGCACAGCAGGGTGCAGCTGTCACATGACTTGTGCAGCTAGACTTTAACCCCGACTGCTTCCAGAGAAAGGCAGTAAATTCATCTGGGATTTTTATCAGGGCAAGAACAAAATGGTGTTGCTATATATAAAACACAGAGATAAAAACATGATAACCTGGGGCTGGAGTTGTAGCTCAGCGGTACAGCGCTTGCCTTGTACGCTTGAGGCACTGCATTAGATTCCCAGCACCACATATAAACAAGCAAATAAAATAAAGGTCCATCAACAACTAAAAAAAAATATTAAAAAAATTAAAACACGATAATTCTTTAAAAATAAAAGAAGCCACAATGAAACACTCATGTGAAGAAATTACCCTACCAACATTCTTTCCAGCAACTCAATTTTTAAAAATATGAGACTATATTCTTCATATAGCAACATTCGGTCAGGAAATAAACTAGAGGAAAAGTGAATTACTTATTTATTTGTTTGTTTTTCCCTCTTGTGGTGCTGGGGATTGAACCCAGGGCCTTGTGCATGCAGGGCTGAGCTATATGCCCAGCCTCTGGAAAATGAATTCTTGATACTAAGTATCTACATAAAAAAAACTTATGTCCTTGGCTCCTTAGAAATGGTCCTGTGCTCTCTCTACTTTCTTGTGACCAAGGAGCTGCTTCTTCCTCTATTCCTTTCCATCATGATGGTCTGCCTCACCTGGGGCCCAGTCAGCCATCTAGGGACTGAGACCTCTGAAACCATGAGCCCTCCTCAACATACACACACACAAAAAAGAGAGAGGGCGGGGGAAGGGGAAGAGAGAGAGAGAGAGTAAAAAGAAAAAATAAAAGTGGTCCTTGCATGTCCTAGCAGAGAGCAGGGTCATGCCCTGTGGAGCATTTACCTACACAGCACTGCCAGCTCAGACAAGCCTCAGCAAGGACCTTGGCAGTGCACACCCAGAGGCTGCAGTGCCCTGGTCACATTTTCCAAGTAAGTGTCCCATGGACAACTGTATTAACAAAGACTAAATGGGCAAGCAAACAAAACCGTCAAGAGCGACAGTCCCACCAGGCAAGAGGGGCTAAGGGGCCGGGCTGGGAATCTGCCAAGTAATCTTGGTGCCTGTCCCATTGGATTCTGGCTCCTTCCATGTAAAATGGAGGAAACAGCAGTATCAACTTCTGAAAGCTACTACAGAATTAATGAGATGGCCTGTAGAAAACACTCAGCTCTCAGTTCAGATTTATCCCAAATAGTAAGAAACAGATATTTTATCAAAGATCTATTATATCTCAGGTTTAAAAAGTCCCCTGGGCCCAACCATGTGAACCTGCCACATGGCCAATGCCACCACCAAGATGGCTGCAATTCTGGATGCCACCAGAAGGCACAAGGTCAGGGCCCCAAAATGCTTTCCCCCATGCCCAGTCACACAGAAACAAACCCTGACATCATTTATATGGCCCTGAAGAGTTTGCAACTTCCCCTTCAAGAGAACGAGACAGGAGTGTGTTGCAGGGCAGGTGTGGGGAGGCTGGTTGTGCAGAAGGGAGAAACACAGGAAGACAGAGACATGAAACAGGGAGAACAGAGAGTCACTGCAAAAGCTTTGCCCCCCCCCCCATACTGGCCCAGGTCCCACCCAGGTTTCAACCTTGTCTTCCCAGTGCCCCAAAAATGGTAGCAATGATTTCTGTCTCCCATCCCTTCTACTCTTTTTCCAGGGAAGATGCGAATGAACAGTCATGAGCCCAAAGTCATTCTGGAGTCTAGAGCAGAAACACAGCTCTAAAAGCCAGCACCTGTTCACTAAAGGCTGGATTCAGTGGTGCTGGGATATTTGGGGCACTTAGCAAATGCTAGCTAAGACCCTACCTGCTCCAGCCTGGGCGAGGCCTATGGACGCGCGTGTTACGCTCCTTTTTCTGAGGCCTTCGGACCTCAATTCTCTGCCAATGGAATACTCAGAAGAAACTGAGAACCAGTCCTCAAGTAGTTGCCTAATCCTAAGCAACTTCTCTAGATTTTCCTTGCCACGCTTATTTTACTTCTTCCTACACTGACACTGTAATAACACACTAGCCTAATATAAGCAAAAACTTAAAATATGTTAGAAAGACAGGGATAATCATGTATTTTTCTGACATTTGGGGGTAGATTTAAAATATATTTTAGTGGTTCTCAAATATTAAACTGGGTATTCTAGCAAGTATCTGAATGCTACCATATTTTGTGTCAATGATATGTTCCTTTAAAAACCTAAAACACTTGCAGAAAACTGCAGCTACCAAGGTCAGCTACATAACTACTAGTTCAAAAAGTAAAGCCATTAAATTATACCCCAAGGAGGCCCAATCTCTAGGACTCCTGCTGAAATAGTAACGTTTGCACTAATCAATATAAATTACGATCGATCAATTATAAGCAACCTTTTTGCCTTCCCCTGAATACTTACCTCCTCAAGAAGTCGAGTAACAGCATCTATGTCATTGTATGTCTTAGTCATCTGGCCAACTCTTTCAGCACATAAAACTGTAAGAAACAGAAGTCACAGTGAGACTGTGGTGCCACAACCCCACCCAACAAATGGTACATGTAAAATACTGGCCCTGAAATTGTCTCTGCTTATTAGGCATAAAGGATAATGGATTTTGCTGGGTTCAACCCACACTGTACTCAGCACCCCAGGGGTCTCATGTCCCAGTTCCAGTGAGGAAGCCCAGGTTTATGACAGGGAGAGTTGTCATGGAGTTCCTATGAAGCCCTGACTTCAAGGTGAGGTCTGGTGGTGGCAATGAAAGAGGGTCTGGCCTCATACAAACTCAGCAAATTGAAGGAAATGGGGAGGAGGTCAGCAGCACAGCTCCCATGAGTGAATTTCCATAATTCCCATAGGATCCAGAGCCTATTGACTGTACAGATTCACATGGAGAGAACGGGAGCTTTCAGGAAGCAGCAATTGGTTTAATTACTGAACAACAACCTTAAACTGGTAATTTCATAATGGCACAGGCCTCTTCTTCCCAAATCGCCTCAATTCTAAGCCTATGCAACCAGCGTTCATACCAGGAAACTATATATATATATTTTTTTTAAACACTACTACTATTGTTGCTGTTGCTGCTACACACACACACACACACACACACTGTGGTTTCATTACACATACACTTCACTGCGGTCACAGAGGTGGCTCACAAGCTGCTTTAGGACTATGTGTCTTTGTTCTCCTTCTATTGAAGAAAAGGGTTGTTCAAGGAAAGAAGTGTGCCAAAAAACAAAAACAAAAAAAAAAAAAACCTCAGAGTTGTTTTATTTTAAATCAGTGGCAAAGAATTGATTTGCAGTTCAACAAACACTGAGAAGGTAGCACAGGTTTGCTTCTACAGGGGACGTCCTTCTACAGAGGACGGAGTGAATGTAAATGGATTCAGGGCCAAAGTGCAAATTTTTTGAACCTTGTCACTTTGGTGCTAAATAAAACTTCTTAGTAATGCTTCGTAACCAAAACACTGGAGAATAATTCTGTTAGGAGTGGATGGTTTCTTAGTGGTCCAGCCCATTCGGTAACAGCCCATGCAAGGCATTAGGAATTAAAGTGTTTAGTAACTCATATTCAGGGGCATTACTAATGGCAAACTGTAACTGGAATTCAATAGGTCTCTAAATATTTTATTAAATGCAAGTAGAGATCATCCTAGCAAATGAGCTCAGAGAAATCTGAGCTGTTGGAATGATTTTCTAGCTTAAGGAGGAACCTTGAAATCTGGTCCTGAATCTGAAACCGACCAGACTGAGTACACAGAGCCAAGAGCCTGGCCCTCTGCCCCCTACCCTCCATCAGCACTTCCATGGCAGGATCCCTCCTGCCTGCTGCAGGGATGCTCATGGCCTGAGCCATTTCCCTTTCCCCTGCCTCACACAGAGTTGCCAGGGAGGGAGTGGCAAAGGACATTTATAAGAGTAGGTTTAAACCAGAATCTAATTTGATGTAGATGAAGTCCAGCTCCAATTGCCCTAGATAGTTCATCAGCTCCAGGGCACAAGAAATCCTTATGTGAAGATTCCTACGATACCACCAGGAGTTAGTTTTCCTCCTGCATAGACGTGATGTTCTTCTAGAACAAGATTCAGAGCCGCTATTTCTCTAGCATTACATTAATCAGAGATTACACTTAAACCTTTAGAGATCCATTTGTGAACCAAGATCACTGTAATTATTCATACAGTCAGTCACATGTAACCACATGTAGTTGTAAGAAATTAGAGAGGGATCCCGCATACCCTGGAGTCAGGTTCCCTCAATGGTAACATTCTGCAAAATTATCACATGATGCTACAACGGGAATACAACATTGACACAATCCATGCATCTTCCTCAGATTTCCCCAGTTTTACCTACACTGTGTGTGTCTGACCAGGTGTACATGAAGCTCTGTACAACCTTCAGCCTGTGCATGTTCACATATCTACCACCACAAGGATTCCTTGTGTTGCCCTTTTATAAAGCCAATTTCAAAAAGCTTTAAAATACCTTAGCAACTGAACCCAACAAAAATGCACAGCTACGCCAATGATCTTGCTAGCATCACTTTATCAGGCACCCACTGACACCACGCACATAGTGAAAGGAGGCTAGGGGTGCCCCTTCACACCCAAAATGGCACAACTGTAGCTGGGGGGAAGGGACAGGGTTCAGAGACCCCCATAAGTGTAAGGATCTTTGACTGAATCTAATTAGACAAGTCAGAGGTATAAGTGAAAACCTACTGCCTATTCTAATGCAAGGAAGTGTGTTATTATTCCAGTTATAGTTTTAAAAGTACATATTATACCAATTTGGGGGGAGAGAGAAACGTATAAATTTATAGTATTCAGGAAAAAAAATTAAGGATAGCCACAAAGAAGCTGACATTTGGATACATTCACAAATTTTAATTTTCTTTTTATTCTACAATAACCATTGGGGGGATTACTTTAAATACTTTTCAGGGAAAATATATAGTCAGCCACAATATAAGGTTCTAGGGTAGTCTCCAAGCTTACTTTTAAGAGAAATTTATACCAGCAGCAATAGAACTTTTTTTAAACAATTGACAGATAATAAGTGTACACCTTCATGGGGTACAGTGTGGTGTCTTGTGCCTTTCTACATCATGTATGGGTCAACTCAGAGTGTTCAGGTTATCCGCCTGGGCAGACCCCACTGAGAATACGTCTATGGCCAGGTCATTCATAACCCTCTGTGTGGATTCTCTCTAGTAATCTTCAGAGAAATACCATAGGGGTGGGCACTTTCACCAACACCATTTTACAAATGGGGAACTGTGGCCCAGAAAGAGGAAATAACTTGCTCAATGCCATAGAGCTAGCAATAGCAAATGCAAAATAAGAATAGTGTCCCCAGCAGGAGCATGGCTAACACCTATGGTGCCCCTATGTCATCTCTTGGGACGTGATATTCCTTCTGATTGAACCTTCACAGCAACCCTGCATGGCAGGTGGAGTTCTAGCGGTGACTCCATAGATGTCAAGAACACAATGTCACAGAGAATGGGGAGAATGGGGCTGCACTGCAGGGACTGATCCTAGGCCTAGGCCAGTCTGTCAGAGAGCCACAAAGGACACAAGAGAGAGGCCAGGGCTGGAACCAGTCAACAGTGCTCAGGATGTGTATGAACAGAGTAAGAAGCGCTGATGGTATTGGGGGAGGAAGAGTCTTGACTTTGAGGCTTAGATTTTCACAGGAGACAAAGGCCAGGAGGCCTGGGCAGGTCTCTTAATGGCTGAGTCTTGGGTTTCCTCTTCCAAGAAGTAAGGGGGCAGGGCTAAGACCAATGAGGCTGGGAAAATAAGAAACCAAGCCATTAGAGTGTAAGATAAGTACAGGCTGTGCTTTTCAAGCACCAACTTTCTAGACACTAAATCTACAACAAACCGTGGCCAAGTTTTTCTCTCTGTAGGAAAAGTGTTTCAAATGGAAGCTCCTTTTCTGACCCACAGCCAAGTAAACTCACTTCCAATGCCCCCAAACAAAACAAAAACAGAAGATAAAGGAACAGCCCCAAACCTCCATAATAACTAGTACATTAACATTATGGTCTAAATCCTAGAAAAAGAAATTAAACGTGCCCTGTCTAGGTCATCAAGTAGCCACATGACACACTTATGTAGCCTCTAGTACTAGTGAACTCACACCTAAACGGCATTCATTATCATCACCAGGCTCTATGCCCAATGAGTCGGGTCACCTGCCCTCCTGGGGTACAAGGGAAACAGGAAAGCCAGGGAGAGGTGTCTGGGGGTTCAGGGCCTGGTGAGCCTCTCTACAGAACTTTTATCACAGGACAATGAAAAGCCACTGCAGGGTTTTTCAAAGGGAAAGTGTGAGGTTTGTATTTCAGAAAACATTTTGATCTCATTGGGGAGCCATGGGGGAGGGGATGCAAGGCAATTTGCAGTGACCAGAGTCCGGACTGCTGGACTAATCCAGGAAGGTCCTGGCTGGCAGTGGAATAGAGAGAAGTGGGCTCTTTCCATGAGATCAGATAAAGCAGGAGGTAAATCACAAAGTGCAGGATCTGCACCTCTTGCCAGATGAGGGGGACAAGAGCAATCTACTTCCTGGGTCTGAGTCCCCCTTTGAGATGGGCACATGACAGGTCAGAAGCAACATGGAACTTGCCCAGTGAAACCAAGGGCATTGTGAAAGTCATATCACTGCAGGATGATGTGCCAGGCCCACAGGGCTGACCACAACCCATAGTGGCAGGACCCCTCCTTTCCTCCCACCAGCATCACAACTGGGTGCCACTGGGGCAGAATCCACTTTGAAATGAGGTGAGAATCAAGTGCTCATTTTTGGGAAGGCAGACAGAGGAAGGTATCACGAGGGCAAAGTGGAATGAGTAGGCCTGGGCTGGCTGACCAGAGGGAGGGAGATGTGTGATTGGGCTGTCATGGCTAACTGGGTTGCGGGGGCACCATTCTGAGAGGTGTTTTAGTCCAAAATCCAGTAGTGCAACTTGGATGAAAATTAAACCATGCCCCAAACAAATTGGAGAATAAATGCTGGCACCCATTTTCCACCTCCTACTCACTGGCATGAGATGATAGCCAAAAAAATTCTCAAGTATCTATGTGGGCAGGCCCTGAGTAGGAACAAGTCCCTGCCCCAGGCAAAGGAGCCCTGGCCAGTTGGAAGCTCAGGAGTGACTGAGGGTGAGGGTCCGGGTGCAATCCCACAAGGGAAGAAAACAACAGTGATGGGGAGACACTGAGGTACAGGGTGGGAGCCGTGGAAGGGCTGTCTGCAGCAGCCAGAGCTGAGACCCAAGCGGGGAACTTCAGGTTCCGTCCCCAACAACATGTTTTCCTAAGGGACCTCAGCTCCATGTCACATGTCATATTAACAGGCCTGATAAGCCCCCTTCATGCTTCCACCAACCCTATTTGTGGTCTTTAAGAAATATTAGAAAATCTCACTCCTCGTTCATTTTGGTAGAAGGAGCAAATAGCTCTCATCACCTCTTTTTCTTTTTAATTGTTCTAATTTGTTACACTCCTCTCATCTCTTAAGCTAATTCAGATAATTCAGTTTCTCCCATTAATGTCAGTGTGATGCATCTATATATTTTTGAAGTGAATAAATAAGTCAATAATTTACTCACCATACATAAATGTATATGTTGTGTGTCTTTGTGTAAAAAAATAAAAACACCTCTGACCTTGTCTCCTCCTAACTCTAAGGAGACCCAGAAGCCATATCCACAAATATTCTTGACTGTCCATATATTTACATTTGGGGTTGTTTATATTCTGTTTGGCTTATAGGGTCATTACTTTAATTAAAAAAGATTTTCAATTTGTTTTTTAGAATCCAAATACTATCTAATAATTTTTCCTTCTATCATCTGTACCTTGGAATTTGTTTCATTTTATTAATTTTATTATTACAGAAAATTTTGTTTTCTATAGTTTTTATTATAAAAAATACATGCATATTGAATAAACTTTATATATATATATATATATATATATATATATATATATATATATATATATATATCCCTAGGATTTCTGATATGCCCAGTCAAGGCAAAACTGGTAATTAGGTGTCAGAAAAATGAGTACTCCAGGCACAGTGGCACACACCTGTAATCCCAGAAGCTCAGGAGGCTGAGGCAGGAGAATCTCAAGTTCAAAGCCAGCCTCAGCAAAAGCAAGGCACTAAGCAACTCAGTGAGACCCTGTTTCTAAGTAAAACACAAAAAAGAGCTGGGGGTGTGGTTCAGTGGTTGAGTGCCCCTGAGTTCAATCCCTGGTATCTAAAGAAAGAAAGAAAGAAAAATGAAAAGTCCACAAGTCAGTGGAAGAGCCCTCTCTCACTATGACCGGCAGCAGCAGTTTTCAAGATGAAAAAGCATCATTCCGTGATGATGGGAAGACAACTTACTACTTACTGTCTGCCCTGTCACAAGGTGGAGGGTGGAGGTTCAGAACCTGAAAACCACAGCTGAAAAGCTTCCCTTAAAATCCTAAATGAGTCACCATTCAAGCCAAGTTTCCAGGCATTACAAAATAGATGTCCTTTAAAGTCTTGTCTCTGTGCTTTTGAATTTAACTAGTTCCTGTTCGGCTTTCAAATTTCCGCCCCTTCTTGCAAGCAGCAGCTTCAACACAGAGGCCATCTCTACCTGGCCTATCCACCCTTCCCACCTCCTCATCAACCCTCAGTCTATTCTTTTGCACAGCTCAGTCACGCCTGGTGATGCCACTCTCTCGGGTGTCTGGCCTGGCACTCTCAGGTGTCTGACTCTGTAGAAACAGTCTTTCTCCCACTTCTCCATCTGGAAATTTCCTATTCTTCCCATGACCCAGCAAGAAGAAAGTACTTATTCAAGTCTCCAAGTCTCAGTTATTCTAGCTGTTCTGCCCACTTTTGTAAAATTCACCAGGCTAATTTGGAAAAGTACTTTTTTTTTAAACTGGAGATTGAACCCAGGAATGTCCTCCCCTTGAGCTAATCCCCAACCCCTTTTGTGCTAAATTTTATTTTTAGACACACTGTTGCTGAGTTGCTCAGGCTGGCCTTGAACTTAAGATCCTCCTGCCTCAACCTCTCAAGTAGCTGACTGAATTGCCCAGTTAAAATGAGTGAGTTTTACAGTGTGCCAATTATGCCTGAATATTTAAAGTAACCAAATAACATGCAAATAAGCATGTCTAAACCACACTATATTCCAATCACTTCCCTGTGACAACATAAAAACATTCTTTTATTACCTCAGCCCCTGACTAAGCCTTGCTTGGGCCACAATAGTGCTGTTAAACAAATTGTTTAGGAATAACAAATCCTCCATTTAGGAACCAGCACAGACATTCATTTTGAACCAGACACACAGCTCATATTTTAAAAAAAAAAAAAAAAAGGTAGGGGGTGAGATCTATTTTATTTGCAAAGAACAGCTCATTCCTAACCATCACTCCAGAGAAGGGTGGAAATCTACATCTTGTTATACATCTTGTCAAGACAAACAAGTGAGCTGTAGAGTCCCTCTCCCTGCCCTAAGGCTTCCTGCAAAAAAAGAAACCAACTAGAAAGGGACAATCAAGCTCCAGTCCAATGTGACATAAAAAGAAGAAACAGGAAGTTGCAAAGAAGGATGCATCACAGGATGCCTCCCTAAGTATCTGTGGTATTAGCAACCAGCAGAGTCCTGCCACCTGTCCCACCCCAGGTGGCTCTGCCTGTTGGCTTCCAGGAAAAGGCACCAAAGTTCTCTGGGGCAATGGTGCTGGCAGAGGCCAGTCCTGAGCCAGAACTATCCAAACAGTGGTCTACGGGGCCATCACCTACACCTGTGTGGTGCCCCATCCCTGCATCAGGCAGCAGGAGCAAAGCACCACTTGCCAAGAACAGCGAGTAACATGGTACAACTCTGGCTTCATCTTACTGCTTGGAGTGCCATTGTTAACTGAAGTTGTTGCACGGCAATTTTACTGGTTCACTTTCCTCAGCCTTGGTATCTGAGAGCAGTGTACCAAAGCAGGCTGTCTAGAAGGCAGAGAAGAATAAATGGAATGACTATTACTGAACATCTGCTTCATGCTAACTCTGCCCTGGGCATTTTATAAGTACTACTACACTTAAGACCAGAACAACCCCACAACTCAAATATGATCCCCACTAAACAAAACAGAGAGGCCAAGTGGCTATTCCAAGGACAGATGGGATATAACTGTGTATTTCCAGGTTGGCTGGATTCTATAATCATCTGTCCTGCCCCAGACTAAAACACCAGTGTTGACCTAAGGTGGCCATTTGTCACCGAGACATTTAATGAGGTGACAGTCAAATGGCTCACCCTGAGCACACACCATGTGCCTGCACCTGGCTGAATACTGTATGCATATCATCTCCTTTATAGTTTACATGGTCCTGTGAGGAAAGCACTGCTATTGTCCCATTTTAGTCACTTGCCCATGGTCTCAGAGCTATTATGGGAGGGTCTGATCAGTTTGACCCCCAAACTGCAGCTCTTAATCGTTATCTTTTGAGTAAATAATGAATCCTACCCTCAGGAATTCTTGACCTAGTTGAGAAGGTAAGACACCTGCACACGCTAGCACAGGATAGAGAAGCCACAGGAAGTGCGGTGCCACTGGGAAGTTCAGGCGAACAGAGACAGACCAGTTATGAGGAGATCAGCAGAGGGACCCTAAAATACAGAGATGGTGAGTAAGCTCGGCCCAGGGCCCGCTATGAGGTGATGCTTGTCCCCCAACTCCAGTAGGGAAACTGACATCACTGGGAGACCTGTGTGTACCCATGGACATGGACAATCAAGCCCTGAGTGGAGACCAGGACATTGAAAACCACATGCAAAGAGACCTTCGATTGTGCTGCAGTTGTAACTGAGAAACTGTGTCAGCTCCTTCCTCATCCATGATCCTCCAGGAAGACTTGCCCATCACCCTCCAGTATCACACACTGTTAACAAGACACCAGGCCACAGGCCCCTTCTCTGAGAGGATGGTCCCACTCCACAGCCCACAGGGGCCTGAGGTATGACAACCACCTTCAGGGCTAACACACCAATCACTCTTCATGGGGCCCAGCCCTCCCCCTGCAGCCCAGGAACACTCCTTTGAGTTGGATGAAGGTGATTTATTTGTGCCACTTCCCAAGGTTCACCTTGGAACCAAATGGAGAACTTAACAGCCAGCAGGTGCTGCCACTGGGCATCTGGCCCAGGGCACTCCATCAGGCTCTGGGCTCCCAGCACCCGTGGGCATTTTTTTTTTTTAAATCTCTGTCCAGATTATAAACTCTGGTTAGTGTTCAGCATTGGAAAACTGCCTTTCGTGCAAAAGAAGGATGCTTGCCCACACCCTGACTGTAGGCAGGCACCCTACGGGGAGGAGATACATGCTGCAGTCTCAGGGAACTTCAACCACCAGAGTACTTGGCAAATTCCTAATTATTCCACATGCTCCATTTAATTCCTGCCTTCTCCTGAGTGATCCTGGAGGACAGGATCCTGTCAAAATTTAGCAACTCATCAAGCAATAGGACAACAGACTTGGACATGCCCAGGTAAGAAGAAATGAGCACACCAGGCTCCTTCAGGCATCTCCTGAGAAAGCCACGTGGATCTGCCAGGCAACAAAGCACCAGCTTCATTTTGCACCCGTCCTCCTCATTCCAGGGTGGCCCACCACTTCCTTTACATAGGTCAGCCCTGCTGATCTCACCCTGAGGAGAAGGGGCTGGGAACGCAACAAAGCTTCCTCCAAGCACGCCCCACGGCACATTGATTTTGATTTTGGCACCATGCAGAGCTGGAATATGTCCTCTCCCCAGAAAAAAGCACAGCCTTGCTGCCTGGTGGGTCAGGATTAAACGAGATGATCCGAGGGAAGGACCTAAGAGGGTCTGGAACTCTAAGTACAAGAACCTAGGTGTATAGAAGGAGGACCCCCCCTCTACCACTGAGGCACCCTCGATAAGGCCGACCTGACTGAGCCTCAGGTGTTTTGATTGACAAAATGGGAATAATATTTACCTCAACATCTGTTTGTAAGATTAAATGGGTGATGTCAGCAAGTGCCTTGTACCCCACAAGGTGACTGGGAGAGATCAACAAATGCATGCTGTACCTGTAACTATCAGGGCAACTCAAGTACGAATTTTGTCCTTCAGTCTTCAAACAAAAGCACTTGGTTTAGATAAGTGGACAGTGAAGAAAAGCACCCCAGGAGCCACATCCTTGCGTGTGCTTTTGCTACTTGCTCCTCTTACACACGTGGGACCGGCTTCCCATGACTCAAGACAAGGTGGTGTAACTGTGATGGAAAACAGGGTCCTGCCCAGCTTGCTCTGGGATACACGACAGGCTTCCAGAAAACCTGACCACGTAACCAAACCTTTGGAGTTGCACTCTCCCTGAGCCACCTCACAGACCTCCTCCAGGCAGTTCTATTGCACACACAAAATAGAAGCATGTTGGCAATAAAGGGTTTTTCTCTTGAGATTACTATCCTAAAAATATTGTCATCATTTGACCTACAGGACAGCTGAAAGTATTTTACTAGAGAAAGGGGAGATATTAGATGGGAACTCAAGAGAAGTTAATCATAACAGGACAAATGCAGGGCAGGGTCTCCCCTTGAACTCTATGACAAGGCAGACACGCTGGTATCTGAGATGTGGACTAGCACAGGACAATGTGCATGGAATCACCCAGAGGGTGTGTTAAAACTCAAGATTACTGGGCCTCACCCCAAAGCTTCTGATGCAGTAGGTCTGGGTTGGGTCTCAAGAATGTGCATTTCTGACAAGTTCCTGGGAGACGCTGACACGGCTGGCCAGGCACCCAAGTTTGAGAACTGATAACTGGTATCGTGATTAAAAGCAGAGAACTCTAAAGCCATTCTACATAGGTTGGAACCACTAATTAGCCATGTGACTTTGGTTGAGTTGTTTAGCTTTCCTCCTATAAAAACCCTAGGATGGAAATTATAATTTGGTTATTAGATCTCATTAGGAAGCAAATTCTGGGTCTGGGGAAGGGCCCGAGATTCTGCCTTTCTAACAAGCTCCTAGGGTGACACAGGTGCAGGTCACATTTGGACCGGCATGGCTTTAAAGGATGGGAAGCAAACCAGTTAAATGTGAGCTGGCTCTATTTCTACAAGAGAAGACGGATGCCTTTCTTTTGGTTACTTCCAGGGGCCCAACAAATCCTTGTCCTCCTTAACCTTCACGTCCCCATCAGCCTGCCACTCTGTTCCCCTCCACTGTCTCCTTCAGGGAAGAGCCAGGTAAGGGACCTGTCAAGCTCCAGGCCGCAGAACTGAGCCCCTTGCTCTCCTATGACTTGTCCCAAATTCTTCTTTTCTGCAATGAAATACACTTCACCATGCTGGAAATGAAATGTTAACAATATTTTTGGAACAGTAACTTAAAAAAAAAAACTTTCACCATGTGTCTGGTTATAAATAATTTTGAAAATAAATGTTATCCTGAGACCTGAAAACAGATCATCCTAAAGCAAAGTACTGAAAAGGTTTTCTGATTATTGTTCCTCCAGAGTCCTAAAGGACATCCGGGCAATCACTGCTTACTCAACCTGCTCCACTCCCAAAAGCCCCTTTCTCTGGGCTGTGGGTAAAGCCCCAGAAGTCTGACCAGGAACTCACTCCCGCATTTGGCCCACCTGTACTTAGGGCCCTCCTCCTCCTTGAACAGGGGCATCCCTCTGATGGGACTCTATAGTGACCTCCCTGGAGGTTTCAATGTCAGTCTCTGGGCTTTTCTGTTTGAATTATTTCTAAGTTTAAAAAAAAAAAAAAAATTCCTTATTTCAAATCAGTGATTAATCATTTTTTTAAATAAACACTGCCGGCATTAAAAACATGTTTTATTTAATAATGACTCATTTTCTTGTTCATTAACTTATTAAAACCCAGTCAAAATAAAACAACTGAAACTCTTAAAACAGAGTGCTTGTAATGCCACAAAGGAAAAAAACAAGGATGACATACATGTATCACGGATGAATTTCAAAGACCAAAGGCCTTAGTTAAGCTATGGAAAACAGACACAAAATAATACCCACTGCTGGATGCCACTAACATAGATCAGGCAGTGCCAAAGCCCATTCTAGGGGACAGAACTCAGAACAGTGGTTTCTAAGGAGGCAGGGGTCAGCAAGAAAGGGGTATGGGGACATTCTAGGGAGCTGCAGAAGCTGCTTCTCTGGGTGGGGGTTTTATGTAGACATCAAGCTGTTTACATATCTGTGCACTTTAATACCTCAAACTTAAAAAAAATATATAAGAGGGTAGTAAAATCAGAACAGTGAAGACTGTTGACATTAACAGAGAAAGGATCAAATAAGAGAAAAGCATAGAATTTACCCTCTTCCAAGCTGTCCAGGCTGTCCTGCCGCTCATAGGTGGTCTTCCTCTCTTCATCCCAGCAATTGTATTCAAAACATTCCTCTTCCCCTCCTACATCTCTCAGGGACATTGCTGAAGTTGCCCCAAAGCAGAAACATCACCCTAAGGGGCCACCCTTCGGGGAGCTCTGGGATGGCTGCCTGGAAAAGCCATCGGGGCCCAGGCCCAAGGGGCACAAGCTGGGCCCCGGCCTGGGCAGTGGACATGCCCTGGCTCAGCTGGAGTGGAGAGGTGTGCATCACCCAGAGAGGACCCAGAAGGGGGTGGCTCCCACAAGCCTGGAGGAGGGGCAGGGTGGGGCGAAGCACCTCTTGGAATGGGAATGTCCTGCCCTGCTGCACACTGGGGCGACCTTGCCAGGTGCCCATGGCCCAGAGGGGAGCTGGCCAGGCAGATACAGGAACTTGGCCAATTCTCTGCCTCCAGATTCTTCTCCTCATATTTTCTCCCCCTTGGGAGCAACAAGAATGGTAGCTTCCTGGAAGTTTCATAGCAACTGGATAGCAAAATACAAACCACGCCACAGTAGGTACACCTGTCTAAAGGTGGGGTGCTAGTGGAGGAGTTGCCCTGGTGAAGGGTTGCACAACAGCCTTCAAATGAGAGATTTCCTGTGGGTGTGCTTGAGAATCTGAGATAAATCTGTGACAACCACCTGCTGACAGCGCTGATCAGGGGCAGGAAGTGATCCTTCTGATGTCTAGCAAAAAGGAAACTGTGCGGGAATGACTGCCTATGTGAAACTTAATTCATCCTAGTCCTTCTTTAGCAATAACATTGCATTTTCTCTTTACTAATCTGCATTTAAAAAATCTCACTCTCACACTAAATCCATTTCCACAAATTCATAAAGATCCTTTCTAACTACTGGAGCAAGGCAAGAAAAAAAAAAATCTTAAGCCTAACATCTTACAATGTTACCTGAGAAAGGAATCTACCATTTGTGTATCTTGAAACCATTTCCTCCTTACTGCCTGATTTTACCTGCAACAGTGAACAAAGCAGGTTCTCAGTCCACTGAAAGGTGGCCCCCAGTGAGGGCATCTCAGGGTATTGCAGCTCATTCTATAATGTCTGGACTTCAGCCATCTCCTAGCTACACTGAGACAGGTCTCCCTGACCCCAAAAGCTACACCAAGAGACCCATTCTACCTCTCTGGCAATTCAGGTAACCTTGCAAGGTAACCAAGAGGGGAGATTTTAGCTGAGGTAAGATCATCACAAAGAATTCTCTATACAAGGTCATGGACTGTCTCATTCAGTCTGGAATCCTTAGAGTAGAGGATTCTGCTTAAGTAGCTAAAAACGTCTGCTAAATTGAATTGCTACTTCCATAGGATGGTACACAAGTGCCTTTAGGTAGATAGCCAAAAGATAATATTTTATTTAAAATTAAAACCTATCTGAAATGAAGATCTAGGTACACAAGCATTTTCTGGTTAAATTTTTGGAACCTGAAAAAGATTGCTACATTCTACCATGTTAAAGACATGGTCTTCTTAGGGAGGAGGCACCTTTTTTGAGAGGCAAGGAGTTCAAAACTACATTTTGAAAAACTGTGTAAGATTTAAATACAATGTTTATTTTAAAACACACTCAGTATGAAGAAATTCTTGAATTTCATCAAATGCTACTGAATTGGGCTTGTTAATTAAATTCTAAAATTCACAAATTCTAATTCATTTGTGAATCAGATCTTCCAAATGAAAGAATCGGTTATCCTGAACTCTGGGAAGGGGGCGGGGATCTCCACCTGTGCATGATTCATTCAGCAAGTATCAGACTGACTATGGTCTGTGCAGGATGCCACGCTGGGCCAGAAAGCATGTAGATGAAAACAAAAGGTGATTTCACACATTTGAAAATACTCCCTCCAGGAATTTTACTCATAATCCTATTGTTTCTACTCATCTTTTAATTCAAATTGAGGGTATTCTAAACAAATGATGTCCACGTTTCTTTCTTTCTAATCTTTCTGTCCATCTACCTACTGACATATCTATCTACCAGAACCATAATTAACACTTAGGACAGGGCATTTAACACTTTGCCCCCAACTCTTAATTATGAAAATATTTAAATATACAGAATACTTTTAAAGAATATTCCCATGAACACCTGTATACCTCCACCAAAACTGAATAATGAATATTCTGCATTCCTTGGTGATAGCTGAGAATTACAGAAATGCTAACATTTTATCACAGCTGTCTCCTCTCTCTCTTTCTGTCTACTGAAACAAGGTTATTACCTAACCCTCAGATCTTACTAAGATCTTCCTCAGTTGTCCCAATAATATCTTTTATGGCAAAAGAATCCAAGACGGTGTGTTGCATTGAACTGACAGGTCCCATGATCCTTCTTTAATGTGGGACCATTCCTGGGTCTCTGTGTTTCGAGGCAATGATATTTCTGAACACAAAGGCCACTTACTTTGTAGACTGTCCCTTGCTTTGAGTTGATCTGGTGTTTTCTTATGATACATTGGGTTTATAAGCTTTCAGAAAGACCTCACAGAGGATCCGCATCATGTCCACCCATACAATGAGATCCTAATTAGAATAAGATATGCTCCATATATGTATAATATGTCAAAATATACTCTACTGTCATGTATATCTAAAAAGAACAACAACAATAAAAGACCCCACAGAGGCATGCACTTTCTCTTCGATGCATCTTACCAGGAGGCACCTGCTGTGGGTTAGCCCCATTCCTGCTGGTGTCTACTGGGACCACTAGGTTCAGGTGATGTCTGCAAACTGCTCCACTATCAAGTTCCTAGGTTTCTTTCTGCAGTTAGAAAGCATCTGATGGTGGGGGCTGGGGTTGTGGCTCATCGGTAGAGTGCTCGTCTGGCACGTGGGAGGTGCTGAGTTTGATCCTTAGCACCACATAAAAATAAAGGTATTGTGTCCAACTACAACTTTAAAGAAAAAAAAAAGCATCTTGTGGTGACATACATTGAGACCACTAGTTTTGAAGATTCTTGCGTGAAGCAGTTATTATGATGAACAGCAAATGGTGAAGTTCTCATTCCACGATTCCTGCATTTATGAGTTGGCTTTTGAGTGTTGGTAATGACCTTTCTCCTCTCCCACTCTTTAGTCATCCATTTATCTATACCAGTGTAACAGCCTCTCTCCTCTTCACTCCACCTGCTGCTCTCTCCTCTCCCCATGTTCTCTGTAGCTCCCTCACATCCCACTCTGCACCCACAGAATAGGGCTGGCCCATGATGGAGGGTCATTTCCCCAGGACCTGGTTTATGCTCTTTAAATAAATAGAAACAACAGCTAAGTCCCAAACTCCTGGATTCTGGGCTTTCTTTGTTCCTCTTGTCAATTCCCTCATCCTTGGCTTCTAAGTCAGAGGGAGGACATTATCTCTACTGAGGAAAGTGATAAAACAGTTTCATTACAAAACTGTTTATGTTTCATTCTTTTTTTAAAAAAGAAATCACCTGAACAGCCATTTAAGAGAGTGCAGTGTCTGAAAAAGTTAAAATCAATCTCTACTTCTAAGGGTGCATCAAGCAATTCACACAAGATAAAAAAACAGAGGTCTGTTTCCACTGTATGACACTTGGGAAAAGAAGGTGCAGGAAAATTATGTAAATTGCCTCAAAACCCTAGGACAGCTTTGCATTTTATGCTTAAAATGCATTTAACAAAATTTCTCAGGAGACAACCACCCCCATCTTGGGTGATATTTTAGAAGTCACTGAAATCAAGCAAATAACCCCATGATCACCCTTGCTTGTGGTTATGGACTTCCACTGCAGGGTGAGAACTCATCAGAACAATCTTGGCAACAATCCATCAGAGTTTCCTATTTTGTAAAATCACCATGAACTAAACCTTATCTCTTGCCCCAACACTCAAATCGAAAACACTGTAAAAAGGGCCAGGGCAAGTGTGGATGTAGAACAAGTCTGATTATAGAGGTAACAGTCACAAGGAACAGGTGGTCGCAATACTGTACCTTGCCCCAAAAGCCATTTCCATTTTCAAAGGATTTTTTTTTTTTTAAAGAAACTTAACAATCTGTACTTTTTCTGAGAAAATAAAAAATTAAGTCCTGGCCTGGCTGCCTCTTCACAATTTACAAAAGAGCTTTCACTTTACATATGTAATTTCTACTTTTCACAAAGGCTCCAACCAACTGGCTCTTCCCATCTTCCAGAGGTGGATTCTGGGTTTAGAGAAGTTCCAGAGGTCCCAGGAAGCACCTAAACCACATGCCACACAAAGTGCAGAACAAGCTTCAAACACAGACTCCAGGCCAGGGCTCTTTCCATCACGCTATATCCTCCCAGAATAACTACAAAATGCAATCTGATTGTTTAAGGACATGCACTTGATCCCAGGCCTTCTGAAAATAAAAAGACTTTCACTCTTCATAAGCACACTTTTTTTTTTTTCAGGGACCCATGTAGTTGATGTAAGATTCCGCAACTGACCTAAAGAATTATCTTCCAGACCCTGGTACCTGGGGTTGTTCTCCACTGACTGGCAGTTTTCCTGATATAAGAATCACTCAAAGCATTCAGATTTCCTAAGGTCTCTCCCAGTCTGAAAGGAGTCTGAGAATCTGCTTTCTCAGTAAGCGGGTAATGTTCAATGATCTACCAAGTTTTAAAGGTCCTGCTGTACAGAGGGAACATCAAATCTAAATAACTACAAAGTTTGACCCACTCCCCCAAGTTTAAACTGTAAATGTGTGCAAATCGTGTAAAGGCTACTGCTATATGTAGTCAATGGCTGGCCACTTTGAATCTCTAAAAATTACTTTAAGGTACTGAGCAATCAGCGTTCTCCATTTCTTATTATTTTAAGTCCCTGCTCCATGCCTTTTGTTAGTCTTACGAGGAGGTGGGGGCACAGAGATGGGTGCAAGACCACCAAAACTAAAATTGATGAAGGAGATGAACTCCTCTGGACCTCAAAGATCAGAGAGAACAACAGCCACCACTTAATTCCAACTTTTATAGAAGGGTCCTAATTGGCCTGCAACCTCTATTCCCATCCATACACCTTACTTTTTCATTGCTAATGGTGCAATTTAAGTGAGAGTCAGTAACTCTGAAATAAATAATGAGTTTGGATCTTTTTCAAAACATTTGAGTTGCCTTTGGTTATCAGTATATATAGTTTCTCAGAAGTTTCCCTCCACACTGAGTTTACCTCAATATTGATTCAAATGCCAAATGATAAGATGTACAAAGCAATGCTGTGTGTCTATTATTTTGCAATTTAAAAAGACCCACATAAACAAGGGCAAATACTACTTCTAGGGCAACCTGCCTAAAACCAGGAAAGAATCCAACTAATTTGAAATGTATAAACAAATAACCATGAAATTACTATACACACAAGATCCCCCTTTTGTGAGTTTCCTAAACAATGATTTCTGGATTTCAGTTCCTTTTATCATATTTTGCTACCTATCTTTTAAGTGGGATTATGAAAGTGTCAGTTGTCCCTGTAAATTCTGTCCCAACCATTCTCTCCCCTTCATCCAACAATGGGATGGAGCTCAAGAGCAAGTGTTTTTGCTCAACACACATTCAGACAGTAACAGTAATCAATATCTATTAATCCCTGGATGAATGAACTGTCGCTTCCGTTTTCCTTTGCTCTTGGAAAAGGAGAGGTCATGGGGCCTCAGGGCCAAAACATGCCACTGAGGAACTGCTGGGTAAAAAATTCCTTCTGATGGACACTCAGAGAAGAGCAGGCCTCCTCTCAGTCTCCAGACTGGCTGGCTTTATTTCAGTGTGTAAAGAGAACAGTGAAGAGCCAGGTCCAGACATTAAGAAACCTTCTCCCCACTTCAACAGGAGTCACAGCCACACCCAGCTCACCCACAGGTCAATGACAGGCATTTCACTGGAACCAATACTCCCTGATCCAATGGGACACTGAGGATATATTTAATTGCTTACTTTAAAAACTTATAAAAGGGCTAATAAGCCACAAATCATCAAGGAAACTAGAAGGGGGTCAATGATGGCTTCCCCAAAGAAGTATCTCTATAATTGCCTTTTGGAGTTATAATTACCTCTTGGGAACTTGCTTCAAAAATTAACAGCCCTGCCCCTCAAAAAAAAATTCATTCACCCTTTCCTCTCAACACCCTGGAAGCTGTCCACCATCCTCATTACTAAAGATGTTTGAAGATGCATACAGACCCAACATGACAACATCTTCATGTAAAGCTAGGAGACAGTGGTAAAGTTTCTCAGCACATTTATATAAATGCCCTGAGAAAAGCCTCTTGGCCTCTCTCCTATAGTCCATAGTCAAAGCAAAAATCTGCAGATAAGAAATCATTATGCAGTTCTAGGGCTAACTAGGCCAGCTCCCAGCCTGTTACATCATTCAGGTTAATCAAACGTAGTCATGGCTGGAGCAATCTAAAACTTCCAATTCAATTAAAAAGCAGTTACCTTACCTATTAAAGGCTCATGGGAGACTGGGGACATATCATCACTGGGGAACAGACCCTCAGAGCAAACCTCTTAATTGTGTCTCTTGTAAAGATGTTTGGTTTAAGGGTCATTTTCAAGAAAAAAGTTCAAGAAGACAGATTAAGCGTGCAACATACATGCTGACGCCCAACACCATGGAAACCGAGACCCCCTCCCTGTCCATGCCTCTCTGTGTTATTTTCCTGTGCCTGAAACCTCCTGAGACCCATCCAGCTGTACAAGTTGGCCTCCACGCAGTCTCCTCTGGAATGTGCCACACCCTCTCTGCACAAACTGAGACAGTGACAGGACACAGTCTCTCCTTGCCCATCCCGACACTTTCCCACCTCAATTTCTGTTGGATCCAACAAGCAAAATTCATTTGAATCACCCGCTAAGTGGGAAGCTATTTTTGCCTTTCCCCTCAGCATTCCCAGTGGTCCCCAGGTCTGGACTCAGGAAAGGGCAGATTCGTCCAGGCCTGCAATTAACCGTCCGGGAAGCCAGCTCCAGTCCAGTCTCTAGTTCCCTAACCCCTCTGAAAGCACGGACCACAGCAAACACATTTCTACTTGCACACCACACATGCATCAACAACACACTCTCGTCTTACGCCAGGGAATTCAATCCATTAGAAGTACACCGCTTGCAAGCCCAGCACACCAAAGCCATCTCCTGTTTCTAAGCAAATCAATGTGCATACTGCAAAAGAAGTCTCCCACTGTCAAAAGCCCTGCCCACCTGCCATCTCCCCCACCATGCCTTCCAAATTATCAGAGCCATGCATGCCTGCCAGTTCCGGTGCCCCCAGCTTCTGCCTATCTCCCCAGAAAGGTTTCAGGAACCCCTCTCAGAGAGACAATACCCCTACACATCCCTGCTCTGGATTTCAGGGGCCATAATTACCATCTGAGCATTCTTCATAATACCAGTCTAGTTCATAATAATCCGCTTCGATAAATTTCTGCATAGTCAGTATTCTTGCAGAGGGAGGAACGGACTTCACAGCGCCATCGACATCAAGTGAAACGCTGCCATGCCTCCCTGCCCTTCCAGAATGCTGGGCAGGAGAGCATCCCGAGACACACCAGGATTAGGCTGTGCATTCTTAATGACAGTCTGGAGCCAAAACAGAAAAGGGGCAGCGGAAAGAAAAATTCTATGGGGGACGGGGAGGGGGACAGGGAGAGCAGAAAGGGAGGCAATTTGCAGAGCTATCGAGACTCTGGCAGCCCTGCTAATAAAGCGGCACTGGACAGCAGCCCTGAATGGGAGTAGCCAGAATCATCCTATCCAGACGCCCAGAGGGTGACGTCAGGGACACACACCACCACCACCCAGCAGTCTCACTCAAGCCTCGCCTCCTGCTCTCCACTCATCTTTCAATCTAACCGTTGCCATAGAAACTGGCCGTCTCTGAAAAATGATGCAGAGATGGAGGAAATGTCTTCCAAGGATGTTGGGAGCAGAGGCTGAGAGGTGCCACACAGGGAAAGAGAGGGTGCAGGTGGTGGGGAGGCTAGGGGCTTAGCACTATCATTGCCTCAAACAAAAGTAAAGATACTCATTTGCTCAATTCTGGGTCACTACAGAAAGTATTTTCTACATTTGGAAAATGCCCCCTTTTATAATTTGCAAACCATACTTTTGGTTTTCTTTCCTCCAACTGGTTCAAACCATTAAACAGTTCTTAAAATTTGTGACCAGCACCTAAAGGAAATGTAAGTTACTCAAAAATGGTAACTTCACTTAGATAAGAGCACTTATTCTGTGTTCATGCCTTTGCTCAAACTTCTGGGAAAATAGCATACAACATATAAACAGAGGAGAACGCTATTACAGAGAGCTCAGACAGTACAATATCCTGCTCCACGGACACCGACGTGTGTGATCAAAACACAAAAACTCACACATGAAAGAAGCAGCCCACCTTCAGGAAGGTGGTTGCCTCTGGGGAAGGAGTGAGGGAATGGGGCTTTGAAACTGGCCTCATAAATGCACTTGTGATGCTTTATTTCCTTGAAAAATAGTTAATATATATTAGTTCTAAATGACTGACATGTTCCAAATGTCTCATAATAAAAATGAAACACCGGATTATTCAACAGATTTTAGACTTATGATAGTCTAAAATTTAATATTCAACATGTGGAGTTGTAGAAGGCTGCCCTTGGCATTGCAGTATGCTTTACAACATCTCTGAACCCCACCCACTAAATGCCAGTAGCTTCACCCTCCAACCCACAAATGTTTCAACCAAACATGTTTAAAGACATAGCCAAATATCCCCCTGGATGCAAAGCCATCTGGCTGACAACCCTGCCCTAAACCAAACTACTTACTTCACTGACCAGGGTCTGTCTCTGTAGGTGTCATCAGCAGCACACAGGTTAACATTCATCCTTGGTATCCACAAGGGATTAGTCCCAGGACTCCATGAAAACCAAAAATCCTTAAATGCTCATCTCCCTCACATAAAACAGCACAGTATTTGCATATAACCTATGCATCTCCCCCTACACTTTAAATTATCTCTACACTATTTATAATAGTGAATACAATATAAATGCTGTTTATATAGTTATTATATTACATTGTTTAGGGACTAATGATAAGCATAACACTCTGCACACGACACAGTTTTTAAAAAATATTTTCAATTCACAGTTGGCTAAATATGCAGATGCAGAACTCACAGATACATATGCATGTGAGTTGTGTGTGTGTGTTATATAATATACATAATTATGTGCTTATGCATATATGTGTATAGTGTAAAAAAAAAAAAACCCTAAGAGGAAAAACTACATTATACACACACTATTCATAGTGTCATAGAGTCTTAGAATCTATTCCTTGTCCAAATATATCTAACCTTCCTAAATCAAAGGAAGCTAAAAAGCCTGTAATGCTGCCCTAATGTTGGCTTCCTAGCCCCTGCCTCTTTTCCAAAAGCCTCTCACCACTGGGTGCCCTTTCCTTCCTTCAGGGCAATGTTGATTTATCACTTCCAGGCAGGTGACTGAGCCCAGGTGGCCCAGCCTTTATGCAGCATCCTGTCCACTTGAGGACTGCAAGATTTCTATCTCTTTACCACTATCAACTAGCAAAGCCTCTTCAAGTACCAGAAGGGAAAAGAGAAGATAAGGCAGGGGGCCGCAACCACAAGCAGGTAAGGAGTCACCCATGTGTGGACAGAGGCCCACCCATGACGGTGATGAATCTTGACTCAAGTTGTTAGCAAGTTTTTGGAAAAGTTAAAAAAAAAATACAGGGGACAAAGGAATGGCGCCATTCCTGTTCATGTTGTGTCCTCCAGCCGTCGCCCCCACTGTCTGGAGGCCAGGTGCTGCTCTGGCATCCACTACCCAACTCCAAACTCTCCCTGATCAAAGTGGGAAACAGACCCCACAGCCTCCTGCACTTAGATTAATCGCTCTCTCTGACCCCAGCTCTTGGAGACACATTGAAAGTTTTCTAGGACATCAGAAGTCAGCAATGACTTTAATCCCCCAATAACTAGCCATTATCTGAATACATCTCGTCTCTTCCATTGGTTTTTTAACACCTTTCCCCTGGCAATGTTGGTATTTCCTCAACAGCCCCACAGCAAACCACTGGGCGCCCTCTCATGTATTGTTCCTTAGAACAGGTGTGCACAAGCTGGTGTCCTGAGGTTTTCCAAGGTCTGTTTAATCAGAATTTCTGAAAAGATGATGACAGGCCCCACAAATAAACAAATTGCCAGTTAAGTCTCTTCCAAAACCAGGACATTCAACAGATTCGATCCATTATGTCTGGGAAGGAAGGTCCAATATTAATTTGGAACGTGAAGATTAATAAAGGAACGAGAAATACAAACTCCTCAAAGCATCCTATGAAAATCAGAGGAGGCCTTGGCACATTTACCTTACCATGCTATGAATTTCTTTAATATTTTATTCATACCCCATCACCCATAAAAAACAAATAAAAATAATGGATGGATGGACAGATGGGTGGATGGATGACAGTGTAATTTCACAGTTAAGAGCACAGGGTTTTGGGGATCCGATGGCCTAAGATTTGGTTCAGACTTCTCAATCAACATCTCTGCAACCCTGTGAGACACATCAGTCTCATCTGCTAAATGGGGATGATGACAGCACATGCTGCAGAGCCAGGGTGGGGCTTTAATTAATGCATGCACAGCATTTAGCAGGGGCCTGAGACAAAGTAAGCTGCAATAAATGTTAGTTGTGATCATCTTTGTCACTCTAGTTCTTTAGAAAAGGAAATAAGCCAGGGTCTGGGGTTGTGGCTCAGCGGTAGAGCACTTGCCTCACTCGTGTGAAGCCCTGGGTTCGATCCACAGCACCACATAAAAATAAATAAATAAATAAATAAAATAAAGTTTAAAAAATATATTATAAAAAAAGGAAATAAGCCAGTAGGAGCAATTAAAAAGAGAATATAAATTTCTAGCTATAATTAGGGAAAGGAGGAGAGACATCATTTATACACTTTTCCCAGCCTATCTAATTCAAAGGCATTGAGTTCATGAGCAGAGTAGAAGGACACGGGGGGCTGTTTCTGAATAGGAACACATTCTTGATCAAAACTTACACCAAAGGCTGGGTGTGGGGGCATGCCTGTAATCCGAGCAGTTCGGAGAGCTGAGGCAGGAGGATCATGAGTTCAAAGCCATCCTCAGCAACTTAGCGAGACCCTAAGGAACTCAGTGAGATCCTGTCTCTAAATGAAATACAAAAAAAGGCTAGGTATGTGGCTCAGTGGTTAAGCACCCCTGGGTTCAATCCCCACTCCTGAAAAAAAGACTTACACCAAGTCCAAAGATTACGCATTCTCCGTTTGCTTTTCAAGAAAATGGTTAAGAAACAAAACCAAGTGCATAATAAACATAAAGGAAACAGCATCACTTATGGCCAATTTTATGGGCTTTGAGCAATTCTGAAGTAAGTGTCTATATCAAAATTTCCATTTTATAGGCTCAGAAGGAGAAAATAATCCATCCACAGCTCTGTGGAGATGATTCCAACGTTAAAATCCAGGGGTATTTGGCTGCAAATCCACATCAACAACCCCAACACTCCTCAGGGTTATGCCCCTCCCTTGGTCCAGGCTTGGACAACCTCCTCCCAAATGTGACCCTGTTCCCCAATACCACCTGTGCTAGACAAGTTCCTGGAGCAGCCCCAGAGGTACCTCACTGACCCCCCGGCCTGCTACCTCTCGGTCTCACATCTTCACCACACCAATTACAAGTGCTGAAGGCATTCCAGGCATTCACTCCCTTAAATCCCACTGGATCCTCAGGCCCCTACAACCAACTCACCCCCACACCGTGCAGACAAGGACTAGGCCTCAGGTGGGTTAATCACTTGTCCAGGATCACACAGCAAATACCAAGAGCATTTAATATACACCAGGTGCAGAGCCCACCACCTGAGCCTTTCCACTTCCTCAATAAGTGATTGAGAAAACGTTGAAGGAGGAAAAAGAGAAGAGGTACAATTAAAGGAGATTAAAAACTTTGGCATCTCATAGAGAAAACAATTTGAAAAGTTTGGAAACAAAATTTAAAAATGATCAGAAAAGCAAGACTGAAACTGAAAAATATCCATGTGACTTTGTGATGTTAAGAAGATAATACTAAGCTGGATATGGTTATACCTATAATCACAGCTACTGGGGAAGCTGAGGCAAGAGCATCACAAGTTCAAGACCGGCATGTACAACTTGGTGAGATCCTGTCTCAAAATAAAATAGAAGAGGTTGTGGGTGTAACTCAGTGGCAGGGCATCCCTGGGTTCAATCCTGAGAAGGAAAGAAAGAATATTATTTCTAGCTCTGTTACCCAAGTAGCCCAACAAAGATGCCCTCCACCCATCACCAGCACATCAACCACATTTGGGTTAGACTTTACCAGGGCTCCTTGGAGAGCTGCTGATTGCATATCTTGGGACAGGGAAACACCAAGATAGGCCTGCAATACCAGGTTTTGAGAACACAAAGACCATTCCCAAAAGTGTGGGTGGAAGTGATAGAGCACAGGAGACAGTTTAAGAGGAAAATTGCAGGCCAAGTTGTGACAGTTTGAATACGAAAAAAAAAAGAAAGAAAGAAGATAACTAATTATAGCTAAAGAGAACAAGTTGAGTCTGTAAAGGCCATGAATTCATAATGAATATCAAGACGAAAAGAGCAACAAATGAACAAGGCAAACCGAAATATAAAAGAAAGAAGTCTATAATAGGAAGTTGGTTCTAATCCATTTTAGGAAGTTGGGTAGGTATGTATGACTGCTCTGCTTCTGCCACTATTTTCTCCAAAGCCTTGTGGGAACGTGTCTGAGTAGGGAGGCTATGAATAAGCCAAGCGGATATGGAACGAGGAGGCAGGTACTTGCATTGTGGGCACAAAGTACACCCAGGTGGGAGGAGGATCAAAGCCAGGACTGGATTATCCAGAAGGCTCCAGAGGAGACCCGACTGCCCACACAGGGCCCCAGATTCCTGAGAAATGAGAGCTCAGTGTAACCCTATCACACTGTAACACTGAAACACTGACCAACCTCATGTTTCTAGACATGTCCCAGATGAATGTTTCATGAGGATGGGACCAAGTGTCATGGTAACCAAAGGGAAAGAAGTGGCCATCTCAGAAAAAGGCTCTAGGTTGAAAGCGGAAGACCCTCTAAAGGTATGTCCACCTGGAAGCTATACCTATGTGCAAAGGGGCTCTGTGGGTATAATCAAATCGGAGGTCTCAAGATGGCATCACCCTAAACTAAGGTGGGTCTTAAATCCAATGGGAAGTGTCCTTAGAAGAGGAGAAAAGACCAGAGAGGAGAAGGTAACCTGAAGACAAAAAGCAGAATCGAGTATAGAGCATGATGGTGTGTACCTGTAATGGGAGGCTAAGGCAGGAGGACTGTAAGTTTGAGGCCAGCCTCAGAAACTTATCAAGGCTCTAAGCATGTTAGCAAGAGTTTGTCTCAAAATAAAAATTAAAAAGAGCTGGGGATGTAGCTCAGTGGTAGAATGCCCCTAGATTTAATCTCCAGGACTGGCGGGGTGGTGGAATTGGGGGGTTAGAATAATGTATCTATAAGCCAAGGAATGATAAGGACCACCAACCAGCAGCCACCAGAAACTGCAAAAGAGGCATGGATTCCCTCCTTCAGACTTCAGAGCATCCATAAGGAACAAACCATGCTGATATTTGGATTCTGGGCTTCTGGTCTGCAGCACTGTGAGAGAATAAAACTATACTGTTTTAAGCCACCAGGTTGACAGTCATTTGCTATGGCAGTCCTGGAACACCAATAGAACTACTCTGAGAAGGTATGTTCTTCAATGTCTGTAAGGATGACTAGATCCATGAAAAAACAAAAATTAGGTTCAGAAGTCACCAAGAAACAAATCAAACCCACAGCACCAGTGCTTCAGTGGAAGTGTTAGACATTTTGCTGCAGGACCACACTGGGGGTGTCCCAAGCCTCCTCTGCAACACACTCCCAGTCTCCAGAGCTCTCCTCCCTTCAGAAAGCACAGCCACTTTGACCTCATACGAGGGCAACCTGGAGGCTAAGACAGAAGAGGACAGCCCCAAGGGGGCCACGGGGCATACGTGAAATACAGCCTTGCAAGCAGGCCTTCTCTCACTTGCTTCAGAAAACTAACTAAGCAGGATGCTTCTGCATGGTTCTGGTTCTGATCTTTATTTTTTAAAACGCTGCCACTGCCAATCACTGAGCACCCACGGCAGAAGGCAGGCTGCTAAGGAACAGCTTGCTGTCAACTACCCCTCCCAACCATCTCCCCCTCACTCCAGGCACAGGCACCCCCACTGCAAGGGAAGGTGGGGAACAAAGCCTGGCTATTACAAAAGCATCCACAAGCCAGAAGAAGGCCTTCAGCAAGCACTTCAGGGCACCATGAATCCAGGTCCCAATGCAGTCCCCATTAACAACAACCCTACATCTGAGGAAGACAGAGAGGAGAAACAGAGTTGACATGCGTCAGGATATCAATACAACCTGCACAGTTCTGTGTCTGCCTCCCGTCAGCCTGGGAGGGCTGGATGAGAAATCTCATTCCTATGACCAGCAGGTCACATAGCAGATGCCTCAGGCTTCATAGCAAACAAACCAGAAGCTCAAACAGCCCCAAATTCTACTCCTGCCAAAACTCAGCTAAACCACAGTAGCCTGTGCCCACCACCAGGAGGAGCGGATGGCGTGTGAGCTGGGCTGTCAATTTCCCACCTGAGTCTGCTCCAGTTTTGTCTTCGACGTGCTGAATTAACATGAAAAGGAAAACAGTCAATCTGTAGAGAATTGCTTGCCAAGCATTTTTGTTCTTAAAAAGAAAATGAAGGGGAAGGGGATACTCAAAGTTGGAATCTGGTTTGATCAAAAACGACAACAACAAAATGAAAGCTGTCAGGTGACAGGTGACAAGGCAAGGGCAGGGCCACAAGAGAGGTATGCCCATCATGTGAGTATCTGACTGCCCGGCTCACCAGACACTGTGCCTGGGTTCCTGGTGCTGTCAGGCACTCTGACATGTGGCTGTTTTGATCGCCTTCCCAGACAGGCACCCTGAATCCCCCCAGTGTGGCTGCCAGGCCCACAGCTGGGTGTAGGCGTCACCACCCTGTGTGGTTCACATGTGGGAAGTGACTGTGCAGCTAGGGCCATGCTGCTTCCATCTTTGATCCTGAAGACATCAGTGCCAGCCTCAAGTGGAGAAACCTGGGCCTAAGAAGAGTCTGCTCCCATGGGGCTAGAGCAGGAGGAGAGAAGGCACAGTTCCTGGGAACAAAAGGCCCTAGGTCTTAGGGATGGAAGAAGGAGCACCCCCAGTACTCAGCATCTGCATAAGAGAAATTCACGGCCATTTTTTACAAGGACATTATCACGTATGCATTATTTGTGCTAACAAATGATATTGAAAACCTCTCCCTGGCCAATAAGTTCCCTTTCCTTCCCCAGCACAATCTGCACCCTACCCCATATTTCTATCCTTCCTTCATTCAACACTGCCCTGCCACTCTCAAGTCTGAGTGCGAACAGATTCCTCATTGTACTAGCAGGCTCTTCCCCTGCACAGATGAACGAACACACACACACACACACACACACACACACACAATCTGTTTTCTCTGGGTCACCATCTCATAAAACTACTGCCATTCCCTCTCCCAGAATGTCAGCACTTTGAGCTATTTATCTATCAATTTGTGCATATTATGGTGCCCCAATTTTTGCTTCATTTTCATTAGGACGAAGGCAATTGTTGGAAGGTGACAACAGATGAAATGATCTTTCTATTCTTTTTTTACTTTCTTTTATTTGTGCATTATAATCATACACAATAGTGGAACTCATCATTACTATTTGTACATGCACACAATACAACAATCTAATTTGGTCAATGTCATTGAAAAACAAACTTTCCTACTTCCTATCTTTCTTATAAAAAAAAAGCAAAATTTTAAATCCACATGTAGAATAGAAAGATCTCTTTCTCAAAAAAGGAGAAACACTGTTTGTTTGTTCTCCATTTAAAGGCACATTTTCTGTACTTTCTCTTACTTCAGAAGTATTTATTAAGCACCTGTTGACTGTGAGGTCCTGATCCACTCAAGCAGGCATGGGCTCTGCCCTTGAAGGCTTCATTCCATAAATATAGAAACTTTTTCAATAGTTTCCGATTTTTTAAAATTTACACCTTACATGTAGAAATTTTAATGAAAAAAGTCCCAGGTAATTTAGAACAAACTTAAGAGAGTTAGATAAATATTTCTATGGTGTTAATTTGAGAATTCTTTAAGATGGTCCCTAAATTATCACTTGAAAACAATTTAACAGTATTTTCACTTGAAAAAAACAAACAACATTATGATTTATAAAAATAAGAATTAAAAGTTCCAACTATTAATTCATATATATATGTATATGAATGACAGGAAAACTCAAATTAAGAAATTCAAAAAAACTTGGAGGATCCAAGATGGCGGGCCAGAGGGAGGCAGCATTCTGTGTCACTCCATGCTCTGGGACTCAAGTAGTGAGAATACTGCTTCTCAGTGAGCGATATTCCTGCTCCAGTGCAGGAATCATGGTCACCAGGCCATGCAGGGCTCCGGGCCTCAGCTCAGAGTAGGTCTCCCAACTACTTCCCCATGCAGAACTACTGGTTACCCAAGCAGGACCATCAGCATCAGCACCCGTGCAGAACTTTCCACCACCCACCTGAGCAGAAACTCAAAAAAACAAAAAGAACAATTTTAAAACGACTTCATTATAGAATACCTTTGACTAGAGGGTAAAAAAATTGTCAAAGACACATTTCAGTGGTTCACAGAATGTTTAATGCTGATTAATTTCCAGATAATAAAAGCTAGTGCCAACGTAATCATGAGTAATTTGTTCAAGGGCAGTTGAGTTGGTTGGTGGCCTCTGACACTGCACTACTGGCACTCAAAATACTTTTCTCCCTATGTTGGCCAGCTTTCTGTCACTGTGATAAAATACTGGAGACAACCAACTTGTAAGGAAAGGTTTATTTTGGCTTGTGGTTTCATAGGCCTCGGTTCACAGTTGCTAGGCCATGTTGCCTTGGGGCCTGTAGCAAGGCAGCACATCATAGCGGGGAAAGCAAGATAGAGCAAACTGCTCACCTCATGGCAGCTGGGAAGCAAAGGGAGGAAGAGGAGAGGCTGGAGTACAATATCCCCTCCAATGACCTAACTTTCTCCCACTAGACTCCACCTCTTCAAGGTTCCACCACCTCCCAATAGCACCAAGGGCTAGAGACCAAGCCTTTACCACACGGGCCCTTGGGGAACATTTCAGATCCAAACCATAGCACTCTCTGAAGAACCAGAAGAAAAGAAAACCTTCACTAAGAAACAGAGGCCGCCCACACCTCAAAGAGACATCGCCTACCCCACAGGGATTAGCTGTGCTCAATTCTCGATAAACTTCTACAGAAAACATACAGCGCTATTCATTCCCATGAAGTTTCCCTTGGTAAAAAGTTTTAGAAGTTGATCCCTTGAAGACACTTTGAGTTAGAAGAATAACAGCATATCTTGAGATGGTTTGGCACGCTCACATAAACGCCCATGTGAGCTCCTTCGCGGGCATTACCTAGTGTTATCATTTTCCAAACATTTACTCATGGATAACAACCTATTCAAACTAAGAAAAAGGTTAAGATTCTTCCTCAGGTATCTTATAAGAAAATCTTAAGGATGTGTTCAGACTCCCTTAAAGACCAACTCTGGTGTTTGGGGGCAAATGGCTTAGCAGTCCTACCTGGCCTGATGTCTAAGAGTAAAAGAAATGGGTTAAAGATGAGAAGATCCCAAAGTGGAGCTCCAGAGAGGTGTGCACCTATCCATTTTTAGTGCCTCAGAAGCACATGAGACCCTTCAAACCAGTAAATAATAAGAAAGAAAGAGGGATGGGCTACAGTCAGAGATCATAGTGTGGAAGAGAATAAGCTCAGGCCCTGCTGCTCACCCTTCCTGTGTGACTTTGGACAGACAACAAAGAATCCTCCATTTTTAAAATGAGGCTAAGAATAGCCTTCACCCCACGGCCTACTGACGGGACTAAACGTAAACACACAATGGATGTTTCTCTTCACTCATCATTAACCATTACCACCTACAAACCAGCCAACAGAAATTAGAGATGAAACCTGGAAAGGAGAATTCTCAACCCAAAGAGTAAGGCACTCAACACTATCCAAGTCTCCTCTGAACATTCTCAGGCGAGGAAAGCACCAGGGAGTTTCCTGAATCCTTCATCTCACAGAATGGTGCTTTATTCGTTTACCCACTCAGCATTTGCTCATTAGGTTTTCCTATTAACTTCACAACTCAACATGAGTTAGCCAAACAACTTTTATTGCACTAATTTATGGAAATATTTAACCTATGAGTTCATAATAATGTGGTTCAAAGAGGCTTTCATGGTCAACCTGGAAGCCCAATAAATCAATTTCTAGAAATACACCTTAAGAAAATCATGGCGTGGGCAGACAAATGTCTATACAGAAAGATGTTCACCCATGTGTTATTTGGGGAAGAATTAGACATGGTCTAGGTTCCTAATAATAGACAAATGATTAGACATAAAATGCTTGAATGTTAAGCAGTAGTGAAAATTGTGTTTTTCAAGAATTTCAACACCCAGGAAAATGGTCAACATCTATTAATTTAAAAAGCATTACGTTAGGCCAGGCATGCTAATAGTCCCAGCTCCTTAGGAGGCTGAGGCAGGAGGATCCTTTGAGCAGAAGAATTGAAGACCAGCCTGGGCAATGCAGCGTGACCCACACACACTCTACCCTCTCTCTATACAGAGGGAAACCAAAACTAACAGGACCTCTGCCTTCAAGGTTTTCATTGTCTAGAAGAGGTAAAATCCTACCTGGCAGAAAGAGCAACGGCAGCAGCAGAAGGACACTTTCCTAACTAATCCTGTTTTTCCAGCTTCCCAGAAGTCTGCATTCACCACAGTACCCCCACCCCCAGCAGAGTCCACTACCCAGTGCCCACACCTGCACCACCACGAGACAGCTGGCCACTTCTCTGTGCCCGGGCATCTGGGCTTCTGTGAACAGTACACTGTCCCCACCATGGATCATTTGTGTGTTCCCAAACTTGCTTATGCCTGTTTTGTTTGTTGATATAATTAACTGGGTTTATTTTTTTCATGAACATATAAAAAGAACAAGCACTTCTTCTAAGAAGAAAAAGTTTTACATCTTGAAATGCTCAATAAAGAATCAATTAAATAGCCAATTCAATTTGGACAAAACAATTATATTTGAAGAAGTCATTTAACACAAAGAGGATTATGGACTTCAAATCTAGTATGTGGGTCTCAGGGCACTCACGAACATAAAGCACTACGCACAACCCTGACAAACAGTAAGCACTCAATAAATGTGACTCATCATTACCGTTATTGATCTTCACTATCAAGCAAATAGTTACAGAGTGATGACAGTCGCCACAGCAGGATAAAGGTAGAGCCACAGAAGTGGGTGGACACCACAGATGGGGAGGTCTGGGAAGGTGCTACGATTTGGATTTGGAATGTCTTCCAAAAGCTCATGTGTTGAAGGCATGGTCCCCAAAGCAACAAGGTTCAGAGGTGGGGCTTTAGGGGAGTGATTGGATCATGAGGGCTCTTGCTGGCAGCTGGAAGTTTGCTGGGCAATGCAGCGTGACCGACACACAGGCTCTGACCTCATCAGTGGATTAATCCATCGATAGCTGAATGGACTACTGGGAGGTGGTAGAAACGATAGCAGGAGAAGCATGGTTGGAGGGAGTAGGTATCTTGGGGTCTTGGGGACTAGATCTTGTCACTGGCCCCTTCTTTCCCCTCCCTCCTCACCTCCCTCCCTCTCTGTGTTTTCTAGCTGCCATGAGCTGAGCAGCTTCCCTCCACCACATCCTTCCACCATGATTTTTCTACCCTCGAGCTAGTTGGCCACGGACTAAAACCATTAGCCAAAATAAATCTTTCCTCCTCCAAGCTGATGTCAAGTGTTTTGGTCATGGTGATGAAAAGCTGGAAACAGAAGGTTTCTCAACGGAGGACACAGTTGTGCTGACAACCAGAGAACAGAAAAGAAAGGGGAGAGGGCACAGGGAGCAGCAGAAGCCTGGGGCAGGCGAGAGCTGTGCTCAAGGGCTGAAGGCACCAGTGTAACTGCCGGGGAAGTGGGAGGGCAAAGCGAGGCTCGATGGAGACAGAGCTAAAGCCAGGCCACAGGGTCTTTGAAGACACCACATTTTATCCAAAGAGCCATGGAAGACAAAGGTACAGAACAAACCAACTGGATTTCTAGAAAACACAAGAGGATAGCAGAGAAGCAAGAGTGAGAGCAGCGAGAACAGGAGGAAGACAGTGGCCCAGGAAAGAGATGGCCATGGGTGGCAGCAGCAGGGTCAGAGAAGGGATCGGGGACACACCCAGAGGAAGAATCAACAGCACCACCGAAGGTCAGGAGAATGTGGATATGGAGTAATCAGTGTCATATTTATTTATTAAGACAAAAGGGCGTGGAGGAAAGGAAGTCTGCTTTTGGCAGAGTACACATGAAGCTCATGCCTACTACTGAGGCTGGGGAAATTGGGGGTGGGGGGAGAGGGGGGGTCCCCAGCAATCACAGGCAGAGAAGGAGGCTGGGCTCACCAGCATCGAGCTGCACTTTATAGCTGCCTAAAGCAGAGAAGAACTACTTCTGAGGGTACAGCCTGGGCAGGAAACCTTTTTAAAGCTCTAGGTGCATCAGGGTTGAGGGCCACTGATGTGGAAGCACAGAGGGAGAGGAAGGACCCATGCATGGGGCACAGCAGGAAAACCTGGAGCAAGTAGAGGCCCTGGAAGCCAGCCCAGGAGGGATCCAGAAGGGGTAGTGGCCACATCAAGCCTGCTCTGGTGACAAGGGCAGACGGGGACCTCCAGGTTCAGGGGTGTGGAGTGGGCAGAGTCGGTGAAATCCCCCAGCCAGGGACTCCAGCTCTGCATGCTTACCCTGCTGGATGCCCCTCTGGGACGAGCCCTGCTGAGTGTACTGTAACACATCAGCCTTCTCATGAATTCTCACAAGTCTAACTGTACAAACACTCATGATGCCTGTGAGCACGGGGGACGCAAGGGCATGAACAAGGAAGAAACAGGTACAGCCTTACAGAAGGTAATGTTCCTGTACAGCCCAGAGTCCTGGGGCAAGCCTGGGGCACCCTGCACACGATTCCTGCTCCTCACACCCTGCTGCAGGAGCTCAGGATATCTCCATACCAGGCCTTAGGAGTCCTTGTGCCCAATTGTTATTAGACTAGATCAATAGTTTTTAGCTTCTTATTGAAATTGAAATAATAAAAAAAAAAAAAAAAACCCAAAAAAAAACATTAAAATGGCAACAGGAGCTGGCTTAATACGCATTCCCAAACCTGCCACAAGGGAGAATGAAGTCTCATCTCCACTTAAGCTATATCAGACCAAGTGACACTTGGGTCAGCGACCTTGAGCCATGAAAAGCAAGGTACAAAAACTCAATGTAGGATGCCAACAGAGGCCCGGGGAGCTGCCTGCACTGGTCCTGCCCCATGCAAAGTCCCTGGGTTAGGTCATGGAAATAAATCAATAATGCAGAAACTGTTTTGATCTCCTTAGTAAGAAAGCCTCGGCTGAAACTCAAACAAGTCAAGTTCTCAAAGGACTACAGGGGTTACTGGCCACTCAGTCAAACCTGTTGGCAGATTCCTTAAAGGCACCTTAGAGTAAAAATCAACAGTGGAACAATATCTCAAAACTCTTGTTTGCTTCATAACTTTCTCTTCTCCTTAGGAACCTGCAGGTAGCACGATCAGCAGCTGAAACGCACGTGAAACAGATTTCTTTCCTCCCGATGTTCATTAACCACAAAGTTACATCAAATGCCCCTGGAAGAAGGACCCAAAAGGAGTCACAGTCACCCACTAACCAGTGCAGCAACCTTCACGTCTCTTGTCTGCTGAACCCTACACGAGTGAAAGAGTCTACAGCACACCTCCCTGTCTGAGATGAGGGAAGCAGGATGTGCAGACCACAGGATGGAGGTGAAAAATCACAAGGAAGAATCACATCTCATCTTCAAACTAAGCTACATCGGGCTAAGTGTTAGAGGGTCAGGGACATCCCCTTGGTCCATGGGAGAAAAATCAATTTTGTATATGTTAGACAAATATAAATCAACAAGCTACAAACATATCCTGAAACATATTTTTAAGTGTTTTGTTTTTTTCTTTTGTGTTTCACAAGATTAGCTTTATTCTTTTTTTAAAATATTTTTTAGATGTTGATGAACCTTATTCATTTATTTATATGTGGTGCTGAGAATCGAACCCAGTGCCTCACATGCTAGGCAAGTACTCTACCCCTGAGCCACAACTCCAGCCCTAGCTTTATTCTTAAACTAGAGTTTTCCCCTTTTTTAGTGACTCTGAGAGACAGTGGTTAGTGTAGAGTCACACCTGACAACCTTGGTTTGAATTTCAGCATCCCCCTTTGCTAGCTGCATGATTTTGGGGAAGTTTCTGGACTTCCCTGAGTCCCAACATCCTCAGCTATAGAATGGGGCAGCAATAGGAATGAATTCAGAGGTTTCTGGCAGATTAGAGGAAAGACAAGAAAAGCACTGAAAGCAGGGCTGAGCACACAGTAAGTGCCACATGTTGACCATTGCTTCTCAAATGCCCTAAGTTTATGGACACATTTGTTTTGTGGGTCATTTTCACTTTTGGTGTTTCTCGGACTCAGGAAGAAGTGTTGAAACTTTTCTGAAAAGGTCATTCTGCCACCTGGTAAAGGTGGAGCACCCATGGCTCTCTCCCTCCTCTCAGAAAACCAGCTGAAGGTCAGATTTAAAAGGCAAAGTATGGCTTCTCCACTCAGGAAAGGAAAGGAGTTTTATCTGGCTCCCTGGGAGCCATGCTATGTCAACTTGGTCTGGGCAGCAAGGTGTAGCTGGCCTCCTGCTCAGTGCTGGCACCTGGGAGCTCCCTGTCCCCACTGCCACACATCATAAAAGGCCACAATACCCTTAAAACAGAAAATAAGTCTAGACTGAAACAAAGAGTTACGCTCTCTTCTTACATACCTCACAAGTGACTCACACGTCTCCTGGGTTACACACGTGTAAACAAACACACGGAACCCAAGGAGGACACCAAGCTCAGGCAAGGGCTCCTATCCTGTGCCTTCTACCAACCCCTCCACCAGTTTGGCAAAAGGCTCACTGATCCCTCCTTGTAAGGAAGGTCTGCCGATGTACGATCAAGTACAAGTACAAGGAAGATGGCTGCACTGATGTAGTTACTAGACCTTGAAAAGGATCTGTGACAGGAACAAAAACCAACATCTGTGACATAAGTGCTTCTCTATTAATGCATCAAAAATGAGGTCTATCAGCATCTGGTGTAACTTCAGAGCAGTGATGAGTAAAGACACTATTTGAAGGGATTTGCCTCTGCTGTGGCATGACATGCAAACACCTAGGATCCCCACTGGTGACAAAGTCACTGTCCTGCCAGCACCGCCATGCTTTGTTGTCTATACCTCATTTTGGTCAGAAGTTAATGAATATAAAGATGCCTATTTTTTTCCCTCTATCAGTTCAAGAGCCCCCTCAGTTCTCCCTGCATACTTTGGGGCCCCAGGACCTTGATTTGAAAGCATCATTTAGAAGGTCCTGTGTTTCAATTAATTAATGCTTAGGGCTGGGGCTGGAGCTCAGTGGTAGAGCGCTCGCCTAGCATGTGCGAGAGGCTGGGTTCGATCCTCAGCACCACATAAAAATAAATAAATAAATGGTATTATGTCCGTCTACAATTTAAAAAATAATTCTTAAAAAAAAAGAGTTAATGTTTGATCGTTCAATTAATATGACAAACAGCCATTCTGCGCTAAGCAAAGGAACCACGGGGTGGGAGGGATACAACAAAACAAACAGAAGTAAGGGGATACCAGGAAACAACCATGTTGTAAAAGCTTTCAAAATCTCTGCTCAATGTTTATTTCAGTTCTTCAATTTTATTATAGGTTATCACTGCCAAATTCACCAGGATTTCTTTTTTTTTTTTTTTTAATAGATAACTAAAAATCAAACTAACAAACAGAAGACACAATCTCTGTTTGAGTCTACTGTCAAGTAGACCTTACAGACTATGGATCAGTGCTACGGAATAGACACTGAGCTCACCATGCTTCCATTTCCTTGATAATAAAACCAGCCCTGGAGGAGAAGAGGAGGGAAGATGGCGGCGAGGGGAGTGCATTACCCCCGTGTGCTGCTTCACTGTGTGGGAGTATGACAAGTCAGGACGGCTAAAGGATATCTTGTTAGGAATTTCCAGCAATAGTGGGGTGCGCCGGAACCTGGAGGAAGGATTTCCATCGCATGAGGATCGGCTACGGGGACTCAAACGCGAGAGGTTTGTCGCACGGAGGGTAATACTGCTTATTCAGCAAATCGCCCCGCGGCTAGAGTCTGCAAGGCGCGCTGGGATAGAGACGCAGGGTTACAGCGCTGCAGTTTCTGCCAGACGCGCAAGCACCGCACTCAGGGCTGAATTCTGGGTTCGAGACGGGGAAGGAAGCGGTCCATCTCGGTTCTCCACACCGGTCAGACCACAGAGGAGGCCAGCAGCCACCATGTTGGTAAACTGACGTCACCACACCTGTTTTTGACTGACCGCAGCTCATTCAGCCATAGAACAGGTAATTTCAGGCTGCAATTCGCCTGCGGCTTGCAGACAGATTGCTAGGGTTCAGCGCCTGGGGGCTTCTTAAAATCTGATCTTATCGGAGTGAACACGGAGCGCGGGGCGGCCAAGTCCCGGCTCCCGGAACCGTCCCGGAACCGCCCTGGCTCCGGGCTGCGGAGCCTGCGGAGGCTGCTTCTTGGACCCTGCTAATATCAGAGCAAACACGAAACACCAAGAAGCCGAATTCCAGCTCCCGGAACTGAGCCCGCGGGGACTGCTTCTTGGAGCTTACACTTATAGGAGCTTACACCGAGCACAGAGCGGCCGAGTTCCGGCTCCCGGAACCGTCCCGGAACCGCCCTGGCTCAGGGCTGCGGAGCCCGCGGAGGCTGCTTCTTGGACCCTGCTACTATCAGAGCATACACCAAACACTAAGCGGCCGAATTCCGGCTCCCGGAACTGAGCCCGCGGGGGCTGCTTCTTGGAGCCTACACTTATAGGAGCTTACACCGAGCACGGAGCGGCCGAGTTCCGGCTCCCGGAACTTCCCTGGACCGGGGCTAGGAGCCCGCGGAAACTGTGTCTCGGTCCGGGTCCTGCTGAGGGCAGGTCAGGACTCACCCATTGCTTGGGTTGCCTGGCAAGGGGAACGAAATGCTGCCATTCGCATAGGATACCAACATGGCAGAGATCTGATGTCAGCAGAAAGCGGTGGAGGAGAGATCTTCATCAATACCAGCGGTGACATAAGCAGTTGGTCTTCTGGTAAGGGGGGTGAGGCTCAGTCACCCGAGTCTCCTCAATTTGTCCTCGAGCCGGAGGGAAGGAGCCGGGCCGCCGCCAGCCCCCGGAGCAGGCCCAGCGGCTCGCCAGCGTGGTGACCGCGTGACCCCAATTGGAGAGGGGGCGGAGCGGAGCCTCCACCCACACCCGCCAGGTGGGCAGACCCACGACCCAGTAGTACATGGGCGTGGTAGGAGGGGCAGGGCAGAGCCGCCCTTCGCGCTTGCAAGGTAAACAGACCTGTGACAGCCTGGCGGGTCAGGCCCAGTGGCCTGCCAGTGTGGTACACACGTCACCCCAACTCGAGTAGGGGCAGAGCAGATCCTTATCCCACGCCCGGATCAGGCCCTGCCGGTGTGGTGGTCACGTGACCCCAATTGGAGTGGGGGTGGAGCGGAACCGCCACCCGTGCCCGCAGGGTGAGCAGACCAGTGACCAACCTGCAGATCAGGCCCAGGGGTCCGCAGGCGTGGTAGGAGGGGCAGGGCAGATCCGCCGCCCGCGCCTTCAAGGTAGGCAGACCTACAACAGACCGGCGGATCAGGCCCAGGAGCCTGCCGGCGGGGTACAAACACCACCCTAATTGGAGTAGTGACAGAGCAGAGTCGCCTCCCTTGCCAGGAACAGACCCAGCATCCTGCAGGCGGGGTAGTCACGACACCCCAATTGGAGTAGGGGCAAAGCAGAGCCTCCACTCGTGCCCGAAAGGTGGGCAGATCTGCGACCGACCAGCAGGACAGGCCCAGTGGCCTGCTGGTACGACAGACACGTCACCCCAATTGGAGTAGGGGCAGAACAGAGCCGCCACCAGCTCCCAGAACAGGCCCAGTGACCTGCCGGCGTGGTAGCCACGACACCCCAATTGGAATAAGGAGAGAGCAGAGCCGCCGCCCACACCTGCAGGAAAGATACGCAAGCAGTATGAAAAGACAAGGAAAGAAAGGACCACAAGCAATGCAGGTCAACGCAACTTTAGAAGAGGTAACAGCTGCAGCAGATGGAATGTCAGATAAAGAATTCAGGATATACATGCTTCAGATGATCTGGAGTATCAAGGAAGACATTAAACAGCAAAATCAGACAATGAAAGATCACTTCGACAACGAATTACGCAAACAAATCCAGGAAGCAAAGGATCAACTATACAGGGAGATAGAGGTTATAAAAAACAAGCAATCAGAAATCCTAGAAATGCAGGAAGCAATAAACCAACTTAAAAACTCAATGGAGAATACTACCAACAGAGTAGAACACTTAGAAGATAGAACATCAGACAATGAAGACAAAGTATTTCAACTGGAAAAGAACATAGACAGCTCAGCAAGACTGTTAAGAAACCATGAGCAGAACATCCAAGAAATATGGGATAACATTAAGAGACCAAACTTAAGAGTCATTGGGATACAGGAAGGTACAGAGCTCCAAACCAAAGGAATGAGCAGTCTATTCCATGAAATAATACAAGAAAACTTCCCAGACTTGAAGAATGAGACAGAATCCCAAATCCTAGAAGCCTACAGGACGCCGAATGTGCAAAATCATAAGAGATCCACACCTAGACACATTATAATGAAGATGCCCAACATACAGAATAAGGAGAGAATTTTAAAAGCTACAAGAGAAAGGAAGCAGATTACATTTAGGGGCAAGCCAATCAGGATAACAGCTGATCTTTCAACACAGACTCTGAAAGCTAGAAGATCCTGGAATAACATATTTCAAACACTGAAAGATAATGGGTTCCAACCAAGAATGGTGTATCCAGCGAAATTAAGCTTCAGGATGGAGAATGAAATTAAAACCTTCCACGATAAACAAAAGTTTAAAGAATTCGCAGCTAGAAAACCATCTCTTCAAAACATCCTAGCCAAAGTATTACAGGAAGAGGAAATGGAAAATAACAATGAAAACCAACAGTGGGAGGTAGGACAGTAAAGGGGGGGGGGGAAACAATCAAAGAGGAAAACAAACAATGTTTAGTAACAGAAATAAACAAATATGGCTGGAAGAACAACCCATATCTCAATAATAACCCTAAATGTTAATGGCTTAAACTCACCAATTAAGAGACACAGGCTAGTAGAATGGATCACAAAACAAGACCCAACAATATGCTGCCTACAGGAGACGCATTTGATAGGAAAAGACATACATAGGCTGAAGGTGAAAGGTTGGGAAAAATCATATCACTCATATGGACTTCGGAAACAAGCAGGCGTGTCCATACTCATATCAAATAAAATAGATTTCAAGCCAAAGTTAATCAAAAGAGATAAAGAGGGACACTACATACTGCTTAAGGGAACCATACACCAACAAGACATAACAATCATAAATATTTATGCCCCAAACAATGGTGCAGCTATGTTCGTCAAACAAACTCTTCTCAAGTTCAAGAGTCTAATAGACCACCACACCATAATCATGGGAGACTTCAACACACCTCTCTCGCCACTGGACAGATCTTCCAAACAAAAGTTGAATAAGGAAACTATAGAACTCAATAACACTATTAATAACCTAGACCTAATTGACATATATAGAGTATACCACCCAACATCAAGCAGTTACACTTTTTTCTCAGCAGCACATGGATCCTTCTCAAAAATAGATCATATATTATGTCACAGGGCAACTCTTAGACAATATAAAGGAGTAGAGATATTACCATGCATCTTATCTGATCATAATGGAATGAAACTGAAAATCAATGATAAAAGAAGGAAGGAAAAAGCATACATCAATTGGAGAATGAACAATAGGTTACTGAATGATCAATGGGTTATAGAAGACATCAAGGAGGAAATTAAAAAATTCTTAGAGATAAATGAAAACACAGACACAACATATCGGAATCTATGGGACACATTGAAAGCAGTTCTAAGAGGAAAATTCATTGCTTGGAGTTCATTCCTTAAAAAAAGAAAAAACCAACAAATAAATGATCTCATACTTCATCTCAAAATCCTTGAAAAAGAAGAGCAAAACAACAGCAAAAGAAGTAGAAGGCAAGAAATAATTAAAATCAGAGCTGAAATTAATGAAATCGAAACAAAAGAAACAATTGAAAAAATTGACAAAACTAAAAGTTGGTTCTTTGAAAAAATAAACAAAATCGACAGACCCTTAGCGATGCTAGTGAAGAGAAGAAGAGAGAGACCTCAAATTACTAGCATACGGGATGAAAAAGGCAATATCACAACAGACACTTCAGAAATACAGAAGATAATCAAAAACTATTTTGAATCCTTATACTCCAATAAATTAGAAGATAGTGAAGGCATAGATAAATTTCTTAAGTCATATGATCTGCCCAGATTGAGTCAGGAGGATATAGAAAACCTAAACAGACCAATATCAATTGAGGAGCTAGAAGAAACCATCAAAAGACTACCAACTAAGAAAAGCCCAGGTCCCGATGGGTATACAGCAGAATTTTACAAAACCTTTAAAGAAGAACTAATACCAATACTTTTCAAGCTACTTCAGGAAATAGAAAAGGAGGGAGAACTTCCAAATTCATTCTATGAGGCCAACATCACCCTGATACCTAAACCAGACAAAGACACTTCAAAGAAAGAAAACTACAGACCAATATCTCTAATGAACCTAGATGCAAAAATCCTCAATAAAATTCTGGCGAATCGGATACAAAAACATATAAAAAAAATTGTACACCATGATCAAGTAGGATTCATCCCTGGGATGCAAGGCTGGTTCAATATACGGAAATCAATAAATGTTATTCACCACATCAATAGACTTAAAAATAAGAACCATATGATCATCTCGATAGATGCGGAAAAAGCATTTGACAAAGTACAGCATCCCTTTATGTTCAAAACTCTAGAAAAACTAGGGATAACAGGAACATACCTCAATATTGTAAAAGCAATCTATGCTAAGCCTCAGGCTAGCATTATTCTGAATGGAGAAAAACTGAAGGCATTCCCTCTAAAATCTGGAACAAGACAGGGATGCCCTCTCTCTCCACTTCTCTTCAACATAGTTCTCGAAACACTGGCCAGAGCAATTAGACAGACGAAAGAAATTAAAGGCATAAAAATAGGAAAAGAAGAAATTAAATTATCACTATTTGCAGATGATATGATTCTATATCTAGCAGACCCAAAAGGCTCTACAAAGAAACTATTAGAGCTAATAAATGAATTCAGCAAAGTGGCAGGATTTAAAATCAACACGCATAAATCAAAGGCATTCCTGTATATCAGCGACAAATCCTCTGAAATGGAAATGAGGACAACCACTCCATTCAAAATATCTTCAAAAAAAATAAAATACTTGGGAATCAACCTAACAAAAGAGGTGAAAGACTTATACAATGAAAACTACAGAACCCTAAAGAGAGAAATAGAAGAAGATCTTAGAAGATGGAAAAATATACCCTGTTCATGGATAGGCAGAACTAACATCATCAAAATGGCGATATTACCAAAAGTTCTCTATAGGTTTAATGCAATGCCAATCAAAATCCCAATGGCATTTCTTGTAGAAATAGAGAAAGCAATCATGAAATTCATATGGAAAAATAAAAGACCCAGAATAGCAAAAACAATGCTAAGCAAGAAGTGTGAATCAGGCGGTATAGCGATACCAGACTTCAAACTATACTACAGAGCAATAGTAACAAAAACAGCATGGTACTGGTACCAAAACAGGCGTGTGGACCAATGGTACAGAATAGAGGACACAGAAACCAATCCACAAAACTACAACTATCTTATATTTGATAAAGGGGCTAAAAGCATGCAATGGAGGAAGGATAGCATCTTCAACAAATGGTGCTGGGAAAACTGGAAATCCTTATGCAACAAAATGAAACTGAATCCCTTTCTCTCGCCATGCACAAAAGTGAATTCAAAATGGATCAAGGAACTTGATATCAAATCAGAGACGCGCCGTCTGATAGAAGAAAAAGTTGGCTACGATCTACAGTCGGTGGGGTCGGGCTCCAAATTCCTCAATAGGACACCCATAGCACAAAAGTTAATAACTAGAATCAACAAATGGGACTTACTCAAACTAAGAAGTTTTTTCTCAGCAAAAGAAACAATAAGAGAGGTAAATAGGGAGCCTACATCCTGGGAACAAATCTTTACTCCTCACACTTCAGATAGAGCCCTAATATCCAGAGTATACAAAGAACTCAAAAAATTAGACAATAAGAGAACAAACAACCCAATCAACAAATGGGCCAAGGACCTGAACAGACACTTCACAGAGGAGGACATACAGTCAATCAACAAGTACATGAAAAAATGCTCAACATCTCTAGCTGTCAGAGAAATGCAAATCAAAACCACCCTAAGATACCATCTCACTCCAGTAAGATTGGCAGCCATTAGGAAGTCAAACAACAAGTGCTGGCGAGGATGTGGGGAAAAGGGTACACTTGTACATTGCTGGTGGGACTGCAGATTGGTGCAGCCAATTTGGAAAGCAGTATGGAGATTTCTTGGAAAGCTGGGAATGGAGCCACCATTTGACCCAGCTATTCCCCTTCTTGGTCTATTCCCTAAAGACCTAAAAAGAGCATGCTACAGGGACACTGCTACATCGATGTTCATAGCAGCACAGTTCACAATAGCAAGACTGTGGAACCAACCTAGATGCCCTTCAATAGACGAATGGATAAAAAAAATGTGGCATTTATACACAATGGAGTATTACTCTGCATTAAAAAATGACAAAATCATAGAATTTACAGGGAAATGGATGGCATTAGAGCAGATTATGCTAAGTGAAGCTAGCCAATCCCTAAAAAACAAATGCCAAATGTCTTCTTTGATATAAGGAAAGTAACTAAGAACAGAGTAGGGACGAAGAACAGGAGAAGAAGATTAACATTTAACAGGGATGAGAGGTGGGAGGGAAAGGGAGAGAGAAGGTAAATTGCACGGTAATGGAAGGAGACCCTCAGGGTTATACAGTGGAGGGGGTAGAGAGAGAGGAGGGGAGGGGAGGGGAGAGGTGGGGAGGGGGGAGGGTGGATGATGGGAAAGGCAGCGGAGCACAACAGACACTAGTATGGCAATTTGTAAATCAATGGATGTGTAACTGATGTGAATCCGCAATCTGTGTATGGGGTGAAGGTGGGAGTTCATAACCCACTAGAATCAAAGTGTGGAATATGATATGTCAAGAAATTTGTAATGTTTTGAACAACCCACAATAAAAAATTAAAAAAAAAAAAAAAAAAAAAAAGAATTAAGCAGAAGAGATCAGAAAAGAAATTATTCCAGGATGAGGAAAATCATGGGAGAAATCTATAGGGCAGAAAAGAACATTTAAATAACTCAAGAAGGCCAGCATGGAAGGAGTGTATGGAATGAGGGAAAAATTACTACAATGAGACTAGAAAAGGAAAGCAGAGGACAGGTCTGAATAATGGTCTTGTAAGAGTGATCAAGAACTTGAGAATTTAGCCTAGGAGAAATGGGAAGCTACAGGAGGGCATTCAGCAGGAAAGTGGCGAGATCAAAAGATGCAGCTCATATGTTAAACTGCTTGGTGGTTCTGATGACAAGAAACTGGAGAGACTAAGAGGGGAAATGTCCAGTTGGTGGCTGGAGCTAGGATACAGGATGGCAAGATGACACGTAGACACGACAAAGCTATATTTTGGAAAAATAAAAAGTAGCACTTGGTGTGGGAATGCAGATCAATGAAAGGAGGACCAAAAGGGAAGAGAATTATTTGAGACCTCCATTGATTTGTAAATGCACAGATTGGATCCGAATTTACTTTCAGCAAGTGAAAAGTTTTGGTTGGTCTTAATCCTATCCTTTTATGATATTAAAAACAAAACAAAATTGAAACCTCCTTCATATGATAGGCCCACAAATATAAAGTTTTATATCCACTGGCCTACTACATTTCCCACTCCACCTGTTCTTCTCTACTGCAGGCAAAATTCAAAGGACATTCAATAGCTCAGTTCATGACATAGCTTGCCATTCCTTTAACCCACTCCTGTATGTCTATTAAACAATATCATATAAAACAGAATGTGTTACTCCAGATGCCTCTCCTAAAATGAATAAAGAGGAATAAATATATTTCTAATGCAAACATTACACCCTTCATCTCAAAGTAATCATTAATGAAAACTTATGTCTTATTCCTGTGTGCTGCTAAACCACATCTTTTTCAACATACACATTTTCAATTGAAATTATGCTTCTAATTGCAACATTTTGTGCTTACTGCCATTAGAGTATGTTGTATCTGTCAGAGTTCAGTCAACACAACAGATACCACTCTCTTTATTCAAAGTATAAATCACTATAATAAAGAGAATTATAGGTCTACCCAGATTTGGAAGGATTGAAAGGTCAGAGAAGTCACCACTAACAAGCTAGCCTGTATCTTGCCCTCTGGAAGAGAAGAGAAAATACATCATTATGTCCACCTAATTATCTAGAGCCTCCACTGAATTGGATGACTTTGGTGAACATGCACATTAAATATAAATATTTTAATGATCTGCTCATTCTGAAAAGTCCACTAACAAACTAGATATAAAATCAATGAGTCAATATCTATCCTCTATCTATATGACATTGAAATAAATTTTCACATCTTGTTCGTCCCAAGCCATTTCCTGAAAGTCAATGTAGAATCATAATTATGACAATTTCTTCTTCCAATGTGATTTTACAGGCGCCCCCCTCTGCCCACTTGGAGAATTTCCCTTCCCCCACTCCTCTGGCCAACCATAGTGTCCTACAACTGCAAATCTTCATTTTTTTGGTTATGCTTCAATACCATGTGAGTTCTGTAAGTCAGGTCTGAACTTTTTCTTCTTTTGGGTATTATGAAACCTACCCTAGATTTTTTTCCTCATTAAAACAACTCATGATCATTTAAATAGATTTAAATCATAAAAATATTACTTTTATCCACATGGCTACCATGTACTATATTTTTCAGTCCTTTGTATAGATTCATATTTTCATCTGGTATTATTTTCTGGCTCTATTCTCTAACATTTCTGTCCTCTTAACCCACAGTATGGGTCTGCTGGTGATGAATTATATGGCTTTTGTATGTCTGAAGAGTCTTTATTTTACTTTTGTCTTTGAAAGGTGCATTTGTTGGGTATAGAATTCTTGGTCAATAGTTATTTTTTCTTTCATTATTAAAGATGTATTTCAGCTTGAATTGCTATTGATGAAAAACAATAACATACTCAGGGATTTGTGAATCCTCCTGGATATATTCATTAATGAGATTCATCAAATTGGGGGAAAGAATCAACCATTATGTCTTCAAGTATTTTTTTCTGTCCTCCCTTCCCTTAATTTGTCTTCAGGCACTCCAAGAAAATGCATATTAGGGCTGCTTGAAGTTGTCCAACAGCTCAATGGTGCTCTATTAATTTAATTCTGAATATTTTTTTCTCCATGTTTCATTTCAGATTTTTTTAGCTATGTCTTTAAATTCACTAATCTTTCTTTATAATATTTGATCAGACATTAGGAGTTTTTTCATCTCTGATGTTCTAGTTTTAATCTCTAGAAGTTCGATTGCCTGTTTGCATATATTCCATAGAGCTAACATGCCCAATCTGTCCTCTGTTTGTATATATTCCATAGTGCTAACTAACATGCCCAATCTCTCCTATAGCTTTTTGAATATAAACAGCACCAGTAGAATACTGTTTTAATATCCCTGTATGCTATATCTGACATCTGAGTCAGTTCTGTTTGGTTTCATTGATGGCTTTTCTTTCCTCTTATAGATTGCATTTTCCTGCTTATTGGATTACTTGAAAGTTTTTAGTTAGCTGCTCCTGTGGTTTGTATGAGTGCCCCATAGCTCCATATCTAAAGGCCTGGTCCCCAGAGTGGTGGTCCCAGAAGGTACTGTGGACCTTTAAGACATGCCACTTAGTTGGAGGTCCCTAGCTCATGGGGAACAAATCCTCAAAGAGAACTGTGGAACCCTACTTGTTCTTTTTTCTCTACTTCCTGGATTATGATGTGACCACTCACTCCAACCTGCTCTTCCATCATTGTTATCTACTGCCTTCATCAGAGGCCAAATCAGTGTGCTGCCCAATCCTGGATGTGAACTTCTAAATTGTGAACTAAATAAAGCTTTTCTCTTTATAACTTATTTCCTTCCATTATTTCTCTACAGTAACACAAAGCAGAAGCCAAATATTATACATTTTATCTTATTAGATACTGACTATGTATTTTCATTTCTATACTTGTGCTTTGTTCTGGAATGCAGTTATCTTGAAATAACCTGATTATTTTAAACTTCACATTTGAGATTTGGTAGGTAGAATTGTCGAGAGCCATCCATAGGCTATGTGTGGACTACATTGGCATTGCAGCCTAGTAAAAAGGAGAATATGGTGTCTGAGAACTTCTGGTGGAAATTTTCTCTGGCAAAGACTGCCCAGAAACATTGTGAGTCCTATTCAAGCTCGTCCCACAAAGCACTGGAGATGGGGTGACCTACCGTCGCAACATAGCCACTCAGACATGGGTGTGACCTGCCAAGATGCCAATGAACCTGCGGACTGTAAGTCATCAGGATGCAAGACTCCACTCCTGAAAACTTATCCCTGCCTTTCATGTACCCCCTAAATAAACCACAGGAGCCACTTTTTAACTGTTCATCTCCAGTTCCTGTGTGGGCTGGACCTATCAGACACTCCTAGCTCCATTTAAACTATAATTCTGACTTGTCTTATTTCTTCACTAATTATTTCTGACTTTTCTTCTCCTGTGACTTATACCCTCCTGGGCAGGAGAAACACCACCCCCACCACCCCACCCACCCACCCCACCTGGCCCCTGGCACTGGCAGCCTCCCCATATAATAACTAAATTTATCTAGAGATAATTATTCACCATCAGTTAAGCAAGATTCTCCTGAGTGCTCTATCCAATGTCTTGTGAATTACAACCTTTCACAACATGGCTAACAGAGAAAAATACTAGTCTTGGCCACATGCAGTTTCTGTGTATTGTTCCCACTAGTCTTTTGTAATAGTTGTTTCCTATCTTTGGGCACAGTCCTTGTAAATATCCACTTATCAGTAACCTGGTTAAAAACAAAAAACAAAAAACTCATGTCTGAGGTATTATTGTTGTTTGAAGTCTGATCTCTCAAGTTTCGAAAATTTCTGTTCATTATATTTTGGTCAGTTTTCTAGTTGTTGCAGACAGGAAAGGAAATCTGTTCCCTAATATCTCATCTTGGTTAGAATCAGAAAGACTCTTGTCTTACTAGTAGTGATTGCAAGATGTAATAAATTGTCCTTCATCTTTAAGGGAAGGCCATCTACATAATTCATTTTCATCCCGTTCTTCTTAGAAATGCAGAAAAATTAAAGACCAGGGGAAAAGCCTTGTATGTATCAGGAAAAATAATGCTCTTTCAAAACCTGCCTTAATTCATCACTCAAAGTTTTTCTTTTGAAAATATACCTAATTGTCATATTAATTTATGCATTTGCACTTATCCATATGTTTTTGATTAAATGATCACATCATTATTTCATTTCCTTCTTAAGTGATCAGTTGCAGGAATAATATATAAAACATTCTTCTTGTGTGATAGACATTAGTTCTGCTCTCTGAATATTTCTGAATCGTCGTGTTCCTGGTCTATGATAAGATTGCACTTCTGGATCTACTTGTAGGTAAATGGCATCGTGTGATTCTTTCTGGCTTACAGTGAGCAGAACTGTTCGTTACATGTGACTTTCAAGTCAAACATTTGTCATTGTAAAATCCATTAGAGTTTACACTTTAGAGAGTTTAAGACTAAATTTCTGAGTAAATTAAATAAATATACTTCTTTGCCAAACCATGATGAATATGCAAGAAAAATATGAAATAAACCACTATAGTTTTAAACCCCTGATAAGTAGGGTGTTGCATGTATATTATTTGTGTATATGTATGTATAACATAGTATAATTTAGACTTCTTACTGAAACAGCTTATAAAAAATTAAAATGTTGCAATTAAAGTTTTACTGTAATATCAAATACAATTCTACTTCCCTTCTAAAAAAAAAAAAAAAAAAAAACCAGCCCTGCCCAACTATAGACATTTGATAGGGATGCAATGAGGCAATTAGTGTGAAAGGTCTTTGAAAACTGTGTGGTGCTGCTCTTGGATGGTGTTCCAATTATACCGTGTATCCAGTGATTATTCAGAGTTATGAGAAGGAACTTAGGGAGCCTCCCGTGGCAGAAACAGCCATAAGGGGTACTACAGAATCACAGGAGGGTCATCTATGGAAGAGTAAGTAACAGAGAGAGATTTCTCAAACAATAATTGTGTTGTGGATTCTACTGTGGATTTAACAGTTGAGGCAAATACAGAACACACCAAGGATCTTACTCTGGACTTGCTTTTCTGTGCACAATACCACATTTCCATGAGTAAGCTAGAATGAGCTTCGTAAACTCGACAAGATACATGAGTCATTCAAAAGCCTATGGAATATTCTATTTTTATTGAAACTGATTTTCTGCAGTGTTCACAAAGTAACTAGGATTTGCATCAGGTATAAAAACACAGGTCAATTTAAACAAATTTCCCTCCTAATACGAAAGTATCTAATAGAGAAAACCTGAAAATGGCCTCTGATACAACCTAAAAAATAAACCTGTAGTTCCAGCCTGTTTATTTTAAATGATCTCAAAACTTTAAGAAAATTAGAAAAACTGGTCTGCATTAGTAAAAAATTTTAGAGATGCATCATAAGCTGGTTTGGAATCATGTTTTCTCCACATAAAAGCAGGACTGCTGTACTCTTTTTTTAAAGGCTGATGCAATGATACATCAATATGTAAATCACCCAGCTGGCATGAATTTCTAAAGAGTGAAACTGCTTCTAAAAAGCTACCTCTCTAATAAACTTCAGTTACCAAAATTAAGTATTAATTATTAATTTTTTTAAATTTGTCACCTTTTTTGAGGTCTACAATACCAAGTGTCATCTCTTGTCATCCTGACTACTGAAAAGAGCTCTCCTAGTGTACTGCTCACCCTACCAGGTATAAGCTCTGCAGCCCGAAAGCATCAACGGTTTCCTGCTGCAACCCACAGCCCGACTTTCCCAAATACCAGTTCAAAGAGCTTCTCAGTTGTCACCCTTGGCACATGTCTCATTAGGTCCCTCAATGTCTCAAATACCTTTAATTTTAAATGAGACAAACTCCTTCCCCATAGGAGTTTCTACGTACTCAAGTGGTCCTCTGATAAGAAGCAGAAATAGGAACATTTTTCAAATTTGTCAGCTAAAAGAAAGTGAGTTCAAATGAAAATCCTACTTGGTCCATGCTGATCTAAAACTTCAGAAGATTTAACATTCAGACCCTTTCTGTGGTTAACCCACAGCCACATCAACCTTCCAGAGAAGGCAGGCTGTGGGACAGTGTGACCAGTACCGGACCTCACCTGAGGTGGCGGCTAAGAGGGAGCTACATCAGAGCATCAAAGGGCAGCTACTCACGGAAGTATTTCAGCGTCTCCTCGATCTGCTCGGTGGTGAGGTCGATGTTGGCGTCTGGGGAAAGGAGAGGCGTGTGGAGCCAGTCGTCGTGGTCATAACCGTAGATGGTGTCGGCTCTTAACTTATAGTGGGGCAGCTGCTCCTCCAGCAAGCTGATGATCTCAACTTCTGGAAGATCGGTGCTATTGCACACATCTAGAGAAAGGAAGAGAAAGGAGACTGAGAAAGGAGAGTCCACTCTGGCTGAGGCCTTGCCACCATTGGTTAGCTACACTTGTGACCTGCAGTGGGTCTTTGGTCTCACCTACAGCACAGAGAGGCCAATCAAGGCCACATCAGACTTAGAGTTATGGGGAAGAGGTGTGGGTAGGACCTGGAATGTCCCCTAAAAGCTCCTTCCTTGAAGGCTTGGTCTCCAGTGCAATAATGTTCAGAGGTGGGGAAATGACTGGATCATGAGGGCTCTTATGCTGAATGGACTATTGGGAGGGGTGGAAACTGTGGGAGTAGGGCCTATTTGGAGGAAGCATGCCCTGGAAGGGTATTTCTTGTCCAGGGTTTCTTTCTTATTCTCTCTCTCTGCTTCCTGTTCACCATGAGGCAAGCAGCCTTGCTCCACCACACTATTCTACCATGATACTCCACCTCGCCCCAGGACCAGAAGCAATGGAGCCAGCTGACAACAGCTGGAAACCTCTGAAATCACGATCCAAAATAAATCTTTCCTTTTTCTTTACCTTTTCTCAGGTATTTTGTCACAGCAACAGAATGCTGTGACACAGATTGCTAAAGGGTATAGAAATGCAGTTGGCTAGGAAGAATAACTTTGAATATTCTATAGTACAGTAGGAGGACTGTCAATCATAATTAATTATATATTTCAAAACAGCTAGAGGGGATTTTGAATGTTCCCAACATTTAAAAAAATGAAAACCATTTGAAATAATGTAAATTTCCCTGATCTGATCACTGCATGTTATATACAAATTGTATTGAAAAGTGACACTGTACTTCACAAATTGTACAATTATTATATATAATTTAAAACTGAAAAAAAAATTTTAACTTAGAATCATGCATGCTTATTGCCAAGATCTGCCCAAGACAATTGTTACTGTTAAGTGTCCACCGACTAAGAACGAAAGCCTAAATTTGTGACCTTCATTCTCTGGGCTAAGTCTTTCTTCCAACCCTTTCCCCTACTATCCTCTCCAAGTACCCTACATTTTAGCCAAACCAGTTATAACTTAACCACTATGCCTAACTTCTTCCTTTCATTCACTCTTTAACCATTCAAGCCTTCCCTTCAGCTGGAATTTGACCTTCATTTAATTTATCTGTTCATTCATCCACACTTCCTTTCATCCACCCATTCATCCATCCATCCATCCATTCATCCACGTGTCTCACAGGAGACACAATGGTGAACGCAGCAGTCCCGGCTCCACCTTCCTGACACGCTCTTACAGGGCATCCTTTAAGACAATGACAATGACAGCAACAGGAGCCTGCCCCTCAAGGCACAGTCTGCCAGGCTGGTGCTTGATCTTTCCAAACAGAACATTCTCTCTTCCCCTTTCCATACTCACACAGTATTTTGTCAGAACTTCTGTTACTGCACTTATTAAGCTGTATCTTCTGAGTAGTGTAGTATCCGACTCCTCTTGCTGTAAGATGGCAATCTGCCATACACAGCTGCCCTTGATCCACCACCTGAACCCTACAGTCCCGGGCCCAGGCTGAGCCCAAGGTGTACCCAACAATGCCTTCGATGTTGAACCAACTCACACAAAGTACAGAAACGCAGCACTTGTGACTAAATTATAAACATGACAATGTGGCAGACATTCCTAGGACACAGACCCTACTTTTCCACCCCAGCACTTACTTATCAAAGGAAAAGTATGGAGAAGGAATAAAATGGATGGTAATGGGCGAATGATAATTTTCTGTCAATTCTGACATCAACCACTTTTTCTGCCCATTTCGCAGAGGCATTAAGGACCCACCATGCTAAATGGCCCATGGGGCAGTAGTGGTCTTTTAAAATTTTTGAACACATATTAATTATACAAATTAATAGTTTCATGGTGATGTTTCCACACGTGTATACATTGTGCATTAATCACGTCTGCCTTCCCTCTACCCCCTCGCTCTCCTCTCTCTCCCTCTAACTTTGAATATTCTATATTCAAACCCAGAGCAGTGGTCTGGCCAACCCAGAGCTAAACCAAGCACCTACGGTGCACACAGGTGGAAAAGAGACAAGAGTTAATTCAGTCTTCCCTACTAGAAATGAGTCTTCAACAGAGAAACACCAATTGAAAGATTAGACTACTCTGGGGGTCAGATCTTGATGAAGGTGTTGTACCACGTTCTTGCCTTAAGAAGAAAGCACAGGTGGGAACTGGGTGCAGGTGGAGGACCACACATGATTCTGTCTCCAGCCTTTCCAAAGAGAAAGGGCAGGGGAGAAGACACGCTCAGAATCAAACCATCCAACACCATAGGGAAATGGGGTTGCTGAGGAAGGACTGAAATTATGAGGTGTTCCCAAAACATGGAAGGTGGAATCAAACTAAAGGAGAAAGGAAGGAGGAAGTCAGGTCCTAAACACAGGCGCTGCGCCAATGACTGGCCTCCGCAGTAGTGGGGGAGGCAGCTGTCAGAGGGAGCAGGAAGGCCTGGGGCCAGGATTCTCTGGAGAAACAAGGCAGGGACAGCAGGGGAGGCAGCTTCTCCCCTCCAGCCCCTGCCAGAGCCAACGCCAAGCAGACAGCAGACGAACACAGAGAGGCCAGAGCCCAGAAGAGCAGCCGTGACAGTCGCCCAGACTCCTGCCTCCTTTGTGTTTAACAGGAAGGTCACACAACAGGCAAAGATGGGAGGTGGGAGGAGGAGAGGGGGGAAGAACCACCACAGGGAAAGAGAACCTACAATTAGGGGTTGTCACCCTTTGGGCAGCAGCCTGCTGGAGACACTGCCAGCCCCCACATTCTCCAAAGCCCCACCAGCCCCTCTCATTCAGCTCCGTGTGCAAAGCTTTACTGCACAATGCTTTCATTCAGGATGTCAGTGTGGTTTTCCAAAGTGCTAAGGAGCGTTAATGATTAGAACAGGAGGACACTCAGCATTTTACTTGGCTTTTTAGGAAACAGTTCAATCCTGGAGGGTAGACTGCACCTGAACACTTGGGAAAGGTCACAGTGTGCACACTTGGCACTTCAACCAGCCAAAAACCAGGACAGACCTGCGGAAGCTCCACATCCTCCCTTGGACAGAGTGGTAGCCCCACTTCAAGACGATTTCTCTGGTTTCTTCTCATTTCCCACCAACAAGAAGACACCACCCAAAAGGTTCAAGACAGGCCCATGAGAAGTGAATAGTTTCTCTTCTCATTCTCAAGTGAAGATGTTCCCACAGAGCTCAGCTCTAGGAGAGGACTTCCAGCTATAATACAACCACCATCTGAGAGAGGGGACCTGGGATCAAGGCATGTGGGTGCCAGTCACAGCATCTCTTGCCTAAACAAGCATCTTCTGACCAAACCATGCTCCACAGCAACTCTGCAAAAGGTAGAGCCAACCTGTACCCAGGAGAACCAGGCAGGGGACCAGCACATTCCTGGATGACACACCAACAGGACAGGCGGTATCCTCTGGTGTCTGGATGCTGTGTGGTGGTGGGAAAGGAAACAGAGTCCAGAAAAAAATATATATCCCTTCTGAGATCAAAGTGTTACTTGTGAACACAATGTCATCTGCTCAAAAGCTGAGAGTTGACCTATCCTTCCATGTTTCCAGGGTTGAAGATCAACATATTTACAGTGTGGGTCTTGGTGCCCCAAGAGAGGTTGTTTTCCTTTAAGCATGTGATGACGAGTGAGATAAAGTATCAAAAGGGAAGGCTGTGCCAAAATGCTCTGTTAAAAAAATTTTATAGTTGATTTTTCCATAATGTGGCCAGCCATACAAATGTCAATAAGTTTTCAGCTGCTTGGAAGGCCCAGAGAATTGGGGCACAGAAAAGATGACGCCCCTAGTGACTGCCCCAGGAGCTATCCTTGACTTTCAGAAGGCCCAGAGAACTCTTGTGGAAGTAGACACCACCTCAGCCTCAGTGAGAAGGTACACCAGCGGCCTGAGGTTGGGTGAATGTAACACAGGAGCTGTCAAGAATCCCCCAGGAATGCTGTTGACATGCCACCCACCATGCACTCTCGGCCTTCCTGGAAACGTGGGATATGGATGTTATTTGCTGGGTTTTACAGCCTGCAAAGCTGAAATTCACAGGAGCTGTGGACTGTCCTGTTGGTCAAGGTCACACGCTAGCTCAGTAGTGCATTTTGTCTGAGAAGTCTCAGCAGCTGACTGGAAGCCCTGCCATCGCCCTGGCACCTGCTGCCCATCTTCTGGGAGGGCGCATGTGAAACACTGGGCAATTCCAAGGACACTGTCATCAACAGGAAGCTTTTGTTCTCAACAGGTAGAAGGCTTCATATGTGTGCTAGGGATGGTGGCTTAAAACACATGGGCAAGTTAGGGTGGTGCCAGAGTGACCTTCGCTTTCAGAACTCAGCAAGCAGAGCCAAGAACTGAAGTAACTTATGTGCAGAATCTCGGAGGGCCAGTGGCCTGTGTAGGACAGCCCAGTCCCTCTGTGAAAGCTTATTAAAGCTGATAATGTGAAGGGACACTGCCAGCCCACATGGAAGAAAAAAAAACCCTTTGTGCTCTCTATGGTCATCATTTCCCCACAGCTCCAATTCACATTTTTAACAAGCTATAAAAATGTGTTCTCAGCCAGGCGTGGTGTGCACCAGTAATCCCAGCTACTAGGGAGCCTGAGGCAGAAGGATCACAAGTTCAAGGTCAGCCTGGGCAATTTAGGCGAGACCCTGTCTAAAAATAAATTTTTTAAGAGAGCTGGGGTGTGTAGCTCAGTGGTACAGTGTCCTTGAGTTTGGATCCCAGTGTCATGAAAAATAAAAAACAAAAACATGTTCTTAGCTAAATCTCAAATGAAAGCAACAATTTCCTGATTGAACTCAAACCCCTACAGGTCTTTGCTTCTGGCAGATCTGTAGTAACAACAACCCCAAGCCCCACTGACCCCCACTCCAGCCTGTCAAGCCATCAAGCTCAGCAAGGCAGTTAGAGGAGACTGACCTCTCAGTGTCACCTCCTTCCCCGTGGTTAATTGCCATATTGCTGCTGGCACCATCATGGTAGGCCATGATTTAAAAACCTCCTTAGCTCCCTATGAAAGTCCTCATAATTCAGCCTGTGCCTTCCTAGAGCAGAGGCCACTGCCAGTTTGCCAATATCCAGTCTCTGACTCTTCCTTTTAGCAAAAACAACCCCCAAGGGATGGATGGCCCTTGGTCAACCCACTAGAAAATATATTTCCCAGATCTCCCTGCAGGAATGGGTTCCCACTTCCCAGTTACCAGGAATGAAACAGAGCTTCCAAGCCATGGCCTTGCCACCTGTCTAGCTGCAGAGCTGAGCTGCCAATGGAATCGGCTTTGCCCATACAAGCAAAGGAATCCCAGGGATGAAAATTCGGTGGAGATGGCACTCCTGAAACACTCTGCACCTGAACTTTTAAGAGAAAAGGAAGTAACATCTACCTTATTCAGGCCACTATGCACAATCAGTTTGGTCTCTGGTAAAGCAGCCTTTTTTATCAGGCTAATCCTGTGCTATGTTCTCCAAATTTCCTTGATTTAAGCCAAACCAACTTCTTGCCATTCTCTAAACATGTTTTTTTCACAAATCTGGGTTTTTACACCAGCTATTTTAACTGCCTACAATGCCCTTCACTGCCCAGCCAGCTCCACTCTAAAATATCACTCAAATGTCACCCTGCATTTGCAAAGCCTCGCTCAACCTCTCCCCTCTGGCTACCACAGCACTCAGTGCATAAATGATTCCAACACAATGTTAGCAGTGTTTTCTCCACATGTCTTCCCTACTAACTGTGAGCCCCTAGGGGGGAAAAAGGGCTCTGAAACACCCTTTTATATCTAGCCTGGCCCTTAGCACCTTGCTGAGCAAAGGTAGGACTCAGAAGTGCTGCATGCATACAGAGCAAAGGGAAGGAAAAGCAGATCCACGCTGTCCACCCCCACCTACTGCAGACGCCCAGCCTTCAGCACAAAGGAAGTGCTGTCATCTAGTGTCAAAGTTTTTCCATGCCCCTCCCAGTATCACCCTAGGTCTTTGTCCAGCATGGAGGAAAGCCCCGTAGGAAAGTGGATGGCCCCTCCATCCTCAGCAAATGCCAACCCAATGCCCACCATTCTTACAGCACCACTTTAGGAGCAGAACACAATTCTTCACCTCTTGGGAGCTATAACCTTTCTGAGGTTTTTCCCAAAGCAAAAGGTTTAAAATGGACCCTCCTTCCAAGATGAGGGCTTCATTAGTTCTGCCTGGGAGGCGGGAGAAAGTGCAGGAGACTGTGAGGCATCCAGAGTGTCTGGGGCTATAGTCGCAGATCTGTCCATCCCATACCTCTCCAGGCTGGATCCTCAGCCATGGAGAGAGGCTAGAAGGAGGACCCTCCATCTAGGGATTTGTACTGATCAGGTAACATGCCAGATTGACAAACCTGTCAGTGCCCAAGACAATGCTTTCTTACAGCAGAGGCAGAACTCAAAAAATTTAAAAATCAGAGAATCTCATGTCAAACTACAAACCCCTGGCCTCTGGCCCACCTCTTCTGAACCACAGTTCAAGTGGGTGACTCTGGATGGGGGCAGGTGGTTCTGATGGGGTTTCTGGGCCTATTCCTGCATGCCAGAGCTCTGGTCCCAGGAGAACAGAGAACTGCAAGTCCATGGGAGGGGGCAGAGTATGCAAACACCCCTGAATACACACCCAGTCTGCAGGATATCCGAGAAAACACGGGGGCTGGGAGAGGGAAGGAGACAAGAAGAGCAAGAGAAAGGGTTTGGTGAGAGGAAATTCTGGCAAAAGAGAAGGGAGAAAGAGGAACAGAAGGGCACAGAGGAAAGGAGACAGAAAGCCAGGGAGGAGGCAGAGTGGAAGGAAGCCAGCACCCGGCCGCCACCTGCTGGAGATGGCCCTGACTGCCAGCAAGAGCACCAGGCTAGGAGTCTGGAGAATGGGGTCCCACTCCCTCATGCTGCCCTCACTTCGTCCTATAGCCCTTCCAAGTCATGCCTTCACCACCCTGGGACTCAGTTTCCTCTTCTGTAGAACAAAGGTATGAAGCTGAGGAAAACTCCCTTTCCCCTCTAAGTTTCTCTGGGCAGCTGGAGCACAGCTGCAGGTTACAAAGGTCATGTCTGAGGGCAGCCACCACTACAGCACTTCCCTGCTCCACGAGGAGACAGCCCCCGGGCCTCTACAGCACCTGGGCCTCCACAGCCCCCCGGGCCTCCACAGGCCCACTTCTGCTGAGACCAGGAACTGTATGTTTATAGGAAATCCTCTGATTTCTAAATGCTAGACACTAATTTAGAATTTTTTTTTTAACCCCTAAGAGGAAAAATATAGATGTGGGTTACCATGCCTACCCCATGCCTCACTCTGGGAGGAATGGGAGAACATCATGGACTACATTAAGGACAACACTCAACATGTAAGACCCTTCACCATCAAGTAAGGACACAAAACAGAGGCCCACCTTTTTTCCTCCCCATCCCTACCCCACTCCATTTCTTTACCCACCAAGTTCCCATTTGGCCATAGGGTGGAGAGCGAGGAGTGAGACCTGAGGCTCGCATCCGAGGACGTTCTGACTGGAGGCAGCAGCCCTCTCCTTGCCCGCTTCCCTGGGCAGTGACTGCGAGACACAGCAATGTTCTAAAGGCTTCACAAGACTCCTCACCCACTCAGACACTTGCAAACCACTCTATACAGACTTGGAAATGATTCCACTTTCTGGAAACTGTAAGGATTAAAGGGCACAGACTCAAAGTCACACAGAGGCCATGTGGGTCCCAGAGACCTGTGTAATGCTCTATAACTGGTGTCTGACGGATCACCTTCTAGAAGATTCCTCTTCTAGAAGATTCCATGGGCTCATACAGTTTAGAGTCTCACCTAGGCATCTTCGGTTTTTCCATATCAGAAAAGTTGTGATTCCACAAATTACAGAGAGGCCATGAGAGCAAAATCACCCTGACTCAACCACCTCAGTTAGTGGAAAAGAACACCATGCTCAGAGAAGGTAGAAAGTGACCACGTATCACAGAGCAAACCAGCAGCACACGGGAGACTGTGCCAGGATGTGCTACAGGTCCCACCCAGCAGAGGCCTCTGGAAGCAGCACAGCTCCTTCAGATGCCAGTTCATTCTCACCACTTGCCCTGCTCCCAGGACCCTGCCTGGCAACCACTAAGTGCTTGATAAGGATGTGCTGGGCCATGCAAAGCTCCTGGATCTGTTATTGCAGCTCATTTAATCTCCAAAACCAATAGGCAGTGCAGGATGAGGCTTAGGAACATATTCTATAAGCTAGGAAAGCACAGTCCAAAAGACAGAAGGGGAACCCAGCCCCTGTGAGATTCAGAGACATGCCAAAGTCTCCGCTAAGCAGCAGCAGGACTGGGAGCCAGGACCTCAGCTCCCACCTGTCCTCTTTAGCACACCTCCCAGCTCATTCTCCAGCCAAAGGGGAATGGGTACAAAATCTCCCTTTTCTATTCCATTTCTATGGCTCTCCGCTGAGAGGCAATTCCACTGTTCTTCCGAGAAGGGACAGAGAAACCTATTCAGAACTGAAAAAAAAAAAAAAAAAAGCCAACAGAACTATGCTTGAGAGACAAAAACAAACACTTGACCAGGAGTTCTCTGGAACAACTGTGGCCTTAATTACCACCAGAAGCCATTCTGTCTAAGGAAAGGCTAAACCAGTACACTGGTTCAGCTCCAGGCAGACTGGTGTCAGGCACCCCGTTAACTCACAGACCCTGGCTCCAAGGATACATACCCCAACAGCAGCAGCTGAGCAAAGGCGGCCAATCCACTCAGGTTGGGTGCAGCAGTGAGAAACAGGGTTTCCATCATGAGGCAAAAGGGCACCTTGTGCAACTGAACATGGCACAGTTCACTCGGGCACACGGGTTCATTGTGTAGCAACAGAGGCCAAGCAGGGTCAGGGAAAAGTGAAGGAGGAGAAAGTCTGCTATAGAGGCTCCAGAATGTCAAAAGCAAAGTCTGTGTTTCTTAGAAACAGTAGTATAGGAATCCACAAAAGCAGATGATAATTATATTACAGATTAGAGTAATTCCAAATCTCTCAGCTATAAAACCAGAATTGTAGAGAAACTGATTGATTGATTGATTGATTGATGTTGGGGAGTTAACCCAGGGGCATAATACTACTGAGCTACATCCCCAGTCCTTGTATTTTTTATTTTACCACAGGGTCTCACTACTTTGCTTAAGATTTCCCTAAGTTGCTGAGGCTGGCCTAGAACTTGCAATCTTCCTGCCTCAGTCTACTAGGTCACCGAAATTACAGGTATGTGCCACTGCACCCAGCAAAATTTATTTTAATTTCTATTTTTTAATTGATTTTATTTTTTAAATATATGACAGCGGAATATATTACAATTCTTTTTTTTTAAGAGAGAGAGAGAAAGAGAGAATTTGTTTTTAATATTTATTTTTCAGTGGACACAACATCTTTATTTTATTTTTATGTGGTGCCAAGGATCAAACCCTGCGCCCCGCGCATGCCAGGCGAGCGCGCTACCGCTTGAGCCACATCCCCAGCCCACATTACAATTCTTATTACACATATAAAGCACAATTTTTCATATCTCTGTATATGAAGTATGTTCACACCAATTCATGTCTTCATACATGTACTTTGGATAATCATGTCCATCACATTCCACCTTCATTGCTAACCCCCCACCCCATCTCTTCCCCTCTCACTCCTCTGCCCTATCTAGAGTTCATCTATTCCTCCCCTGCTCCCTCTCCCTACCCAACTATGAGTCAGTCACCTTCTATCAGAGAAAACATTCAGCATTTGTCTTTCTGGGATTGACTAACTTCACTTAGCATTATTTTCTCCAACTCCATCCATTTACCTGCAAATGCCACGATTTTATTCTCTTTTATTGCTGAGTAATATTCCATTGTGTACATATGCCACATTTTTTTAATCCATTCATCTACTGAAGGGCATCTAGGTTGGTTCCACAGTTTAGCTATTGTGAATTGTGCAGCTATAAATATTGATATGGGTATATCCCTGTAGTATGCTATTTTTAAGTCCTTTGGGATAGACCGAGAGGGATAGCTGGGTCAAATGGTGGCTCCATTCCCAGTTTTTCAAGGAATCTCCATATTGCTTTCCATATTGGCTGCACCAATTTGCAGTTCCACCAGCAATGTGTGAGTGTGCCTTTTTCCCCACATCCTCACCAACACTTATTGTTGTTTGTCTTCATAATAGCTGCCATTCTGACTGGAGTGAGATGAAATCTTAGAGTAGTTTTGATTTGCATTTCTCTAATTGCTAGAGATGATGAACATTTTTTTCATATATTTGTTGACTGATTGTGTATCCTCTTCTGAGAAGTATCTGTTCAGGTCCTTGGCCCATTTATTGATTGGGTTATTTGGTTTTTTTGGTGCTTAGCTTTTTGAGTTCTTTATATACCCTAGAGATTAGTGCTCTATCAGATGTGTGAGGGGTAAAAATTTGCTCCCAAGATGTAGGTGTGCACCATGATCAAGTGGGATCATCCCAGGGATGCAAGGTTAGTTCAACATAAGGAAATCAATAAATGTAATTCATCACATCAATAGACTCAAAGATAAGAATCATGTGATCATTTCAATAGAAGCAGAAAAAGCATTTGACAAAATACAGCGCCCCTTCATGTTCAAAACACTAGAAAAACAGGGATAACAGGAACATATGTCAGCATGGTAAAGGCTATCTACGCTAAGCCCTAGGCCAACATCATTCTAAATGGAAAAAATTGAAGGCATTCCCTCTAAAAACTGGAACAAGACAGGGATGACCTCTTTCACCACTTCTATTTAACATGGTTCTTGAAACACTGGCCAGAGAAATTAGACAGACAAAAGAAATTAAAGGGATACGTATAGGAAAAGAAGAACTTAAATTAGCACCATTTGCTGATGATATAATTCTATACCCAGAAGACCCAAAAAGATCCACTAAAAAACTTCTAGAACTAGTAAATGAATTCAGCAAAGTAGCAGGATGTAAAACATCCATAAATCAAAGGCATTTCTGTATATCAGTGACAAATCCTTGAGAGGAAAATGAGGAAAACTACCCTGTTTATAAAAGCCTCAAAAAATAAAATACTTGGGAATCAACTTAACGAAAGAGGTAAAAGATTTATATAATGAAAACTACAGAACCCTCAAGAAAGAAATCAAAGAAGTCCTTAGAAGATGGAAAGATCTACCTTGCTCTTGGTTAGGCAGAATTAATATTATCAAAATGACCATACTACCAAAAGCATTATACAATTCCGATCAAAATCCCAATGACATTCCTCATAGAAATAGAAAAGGCAATCATGAAATTCATCTGGAAAAATAAGAGACCCAGAATAGCTAAAGCAATCCTTAGCAGGGAGAGTGAAGCAGGTGGCATCACTATACCAGACCTTAAACTATACTACAGAGCAATAGTAACAAAAACAGAATGGTATTGGCACCAAAACAGACTGGTAGACCAATGGTACAGAATAGAGGACACAGAGACCAACCCACAGAATTATAATTATCTTATATTAGACAAAAACGCCAAAAACATGCATTGGAGAAAACATAGCCACTTCAACAAATGGTGCTGGGAAAACTGGAAATCCATATGCAACAAAATGAAATTAAACCCCTTATCTCTCACCATGCACAAAACTCAACTCAAAGTGGATCAAGGACCTAGGAATTAAACCAGAGATTCTGTGTCTAATAGAAGAAAAAGTAGGCCCTAATCTCCATCATGTGGGATTAGGCCCCAACTTCCTTAATAAGACTCCTATAGTGCAAGAATTAAAACCAATAATCAATAAATGAGATGGATTCACACTAAACAGTTTCTTCTCAGCAAAAGAAACAAATTTATTTTTAAAGGAAAAAAAATTAATGTATCTAAATCCAGTCTAGAGTTAAACCTCCAGGAAAACACTCAGAAAATGGACTATTACTATTTCAATTTGTCATGCCAGTAAGTAAACACAAAGAATACTTTGGATTTCTAATTTCCTTGATGACTTCTCTTAAAAGTGAATATGTTATATATTACAACTATTAATAACCAGGGGGAGGTTATTTACATGAAAATTTTCAGTGTCGCTATGACTGCAATTAAAGTACTCAAAACAGAACTAGTGCCTAGCCAGATGGAGCCCATGTAAATGGGAACAACACTTAGCGTAAACAGTTTGACAGCATGTTTGGAAAACCAAAAATCTGTCCATAAGCCCTAAACCCACAATTGCACTTAGAACTAAATCTAAGAAAGGAATCCAAGAAATCTAAAGTGCAAAATACATAAGCCTAGTTTTGGTACACTTGATGAAGTAAAAAACATGCATAATAAGGTTCCTCAAAAAGTTAAACTCAGTCACCACGGGATACAGCAACTCCATTCCTGATTATAATTTAAAAAATAAAAAAATGAAAGCAGGGACACAGATATTTCTACACCTGAGTTCAAGACAGCATTATTCACAATAGCCAAAAGGCATGATCGACCCTAATGTCCACTGGCCAATGAGTATATAAATTAAATGTGATAAACACATACAATGGTAATAACCCAGTATTACAAAGGAAGAAATTCTAACACATTATACATGGGTAAACCTTGAAGACCTTATGTTAAAACAGTCATAAAAGGACAAATATTGTATGAGTCTACTTTTAGGAGGTATCTAGTGTAGTCGACTCATGGAGCCAGAAGTAGCACAGAAGAGCTGTGGCCAGGGACTAGGGGGGTAGGGGCGGGCAGGAGTGGAGCTATTATTTAATGGGTACAGAGTTTCAGATGGAAGGATGAGTGGTGGTAGTGGAGCTGAAGGGTGATAATCGTTGCAAAACAACGTGAATGTGCTTCATGCTGCTGAGCATTTCAGGTGGTTAAAATGGTCAATTTCAATTTATATGTATTGAACCACAATTTAAAACACAAACAATGCCATAATCCACATAGCCCAACATCTGTCCTTGTGTGAGGATTTCTCATTCCTAGAGAAATCCTCACACAAAGAACCATGAGATATTTTACAGGATGGCTTCTATAGCACTGTCTCTCACACCCCAACAAGGAAATGAGCTAACTATCCTTCAGCAGTAGAGGCAAATAAACTGTAAAATACTATATGGCCATTAAAATGAACAAATTAGATCCATATACTGTCAAGTACCGTGTAACAATGTTTTGGCCAACCACAGACTGCATGTACAATGAGGGTCCCATAAGATTATATTAAATGAGGGTCCCATAAGATTATATTGCCTAGCAATGTCACAGCCATCCTACATTTGTTCATGCGTGATGAAATTAGCTAGGGATGTATTTTTTAGAACATGTCTCATTAAACAATGCATGACTATATATCAACATCAAAGATATCAAAAGCACGTTGGGTGATGAAAAATTGCAAAGGGTGTATACAGTATAAAACCACGAAAACTTAAAAATCGGCAAAATGCATATGGTGGGGTTTCTCGCCACACACCAAGCAAGTGAGCAATTCTGCAGTAGACACTACCTGGGTGTCCTCTACTCCAATTCAGTTCTGCCGCTATGTGCTTGGGGACAGCAGCAGATGCCCCAAGCTGAGTGCTCAGTCCCCAAGGCTGCACACCCTCAGATGCCAAAAGCAAGCTTGAGATAGTTTTCCCTGTGCTTCTGACTCACTGACTATAAATCAGGGTTCCCTCAACCCTCTCCTTGGGTTCAATTAATTTGCTTGAGCACTCACAGAACTCAAAGAAAGACTTACCTATGTGTTCTGGTTTAATACAAAGGATACTACAAAGGAACAGATACATAGGGCATGGTGGGCTCGAAGGGTACAGAGTTTCCATGCCCTCTCTGGGTGCCCCACCATCTACATGTTCAGCTATCCAGGAAGCTCTTTCAACCATATCAAAAGGTGACTAGACAAAAGGGTCAGGATCCAGTGGACAGACCAGGCGGGGAAAACCAGCAAGGCCTGTCAGTCCAGATTCTTCAGCCTGTCAGTTCAGATCCTTCAGGGTATGGGGCAGGATCCCTTCTGAAATGGAGTCTTATCATCTACTATCAGACAAAGTAAGTTACAGAATTTCTCCAGGGCCAGCTCCGAGGCAGGTAGAAGGTCAGTTTCTGAGGCTTGCCTCTGCCAAAAGAAATTCTAGTTTCTGTGTCCTCCCTTGGGGGAGAAGCCATGAGCCAGAAACTTGGAAGAAAACACATAGATCACAAATATCACAGTTGTTAAATAGACATGGGGGTGCAATACATCTATAAATCTACATTTCTATATGTCAACTCTCATCTCTTCAATAAATGTTTAAGAGATGTTCATTGCATTGCCAAATACGACCTTCCTATTTAACAAAAGGGTGGTATTTAAGCAAATCACAACCATATGACAGAATATATAAAGCCACGAATATCAATTACTTGTTCAATTCTTGGGAGGGGCCATTCAGCAGAACCTGGAATGAAGACCTGGGGAAACAGGGTTCCAGACAGAGGGAATAGTAAAAACAAAGGAAGGCCTGTGGCAGCCCCTGTGGCAGGGGCCAAGAGAGGAGGAAGGTGCAGGACAAGGAGCCCCATCCCCCAGGAACTCCTAGGCCTGGGCAGGGAGTCTGGGCTACAGGAAGCTGCTCCTTGAGCATGCCATGGCCTGATTCAAGGATTAAAAAATGACTCTGGCGGCTTGCAGGGTGGACAGACTGAAGGGGCTAAGAGCTGGGAGTTGGTGAGGAGGCTCCCACCACAAGCCAGGCCAGAGATGAGGGCAGCTCAGGCCAAAGAGCAATGGGTGGGAGAACTGGTTGAAATATTTGAAGATGGATATACAGGACCAGCTGATGACCTACCTGGGTACTATTATAAAGACAACACAGCTGAAGAGAAAGATGCTTGTGATACAAAATTAAAAGTGGGAGGGGACTTCCTACATGGACTACAATCATGTAAAAATTATACACAAGCTGTAGTTTTTGAAGTAGGTTTTTATACAGAAGCCAGACAATTATATTAATCTACAAAAATTTGTTCTGTGCCAAGGTTTTAAGTATGCTTGTAAAAACTCGATCATATTTCTCTAACAGATTTTTTTTTCAAATTATGCAGAGACAGGAGTAGCTTTGGGGAGCATTAGGATGATATACAATGCTTCCTTAAAACTGAGACTGTAAGATGCTATAATTGATCGTGTAAAAATTAAATACACTGGTGCTCACTCATTCAAACAAATATTGTGTTCTTCAAGGAAGAACTGAGAGGAGGGGTCAGGGTGCCCTCTGATTCCCAGAATTCCTTGGCATCCAGCCCACTCTGGAGTGGGGACTCATTGGTAACCACTGAGGACACACCTGGTACAGGAAGGTACTGGGAAAATCAGGACCACTTGGGTCAAGTCTCCTGAAAAAGAGGACAGATTCAAGGAGTGTCTTTGAAAACCTCTTTAAAAAAGGAAATATTGCAAGGTGGCCTGATGACATTTATTTACTTTTTGGTTGGGCTGCCACATAAAGTAACCTAAGAGTGACACCACCCAATTAACAATGATAATGTTCCTGAAGCCAAGCCCTCATAAAGACAATAATCACTTTGTTTTGTGAGCTGGTTTTATCAATAAACTGTGCAGTCTGACTGTCTCCCAACTCAGCCCCAGATAGAGTACTCAAAATAAAATTGTTGGTATTTTTCTTTCAATTGGTAGTGACAGAGAGGCAGGGGGTCAGTTTCTTGACTTCTAGATTTATTGCCCTCTGTTCACTTTCTCCCTTTATGAGGAAGAGAATTAAGAAAAAAGAAGGAAGTATCCCCCAAATTTTGGTTCTATCACCTTCAAAGATTCGCACTGGGCTGCCCTCCCGCTGTTGCTATTTCCAAAAGAGATGCAAGCTGTACCCCCTACTCCCATCCACAACAGACCCAGAATAACATCAACCTGGCTGGAGCACATCTCTCCAGTCCCTCATTCCCTCAGCCCACGTTGCAAAGACACGCAGGTATGCCCTCCCGCCCCAGGTCTGGGCTCCATGCCTCCACCCCTGCTCTTCTTCCCATCCTACCAAGGTTATGCTCCTTTGGCGGTTGCACCTCTGCTCACACTCAGCCTTCTACCTGGCACATTTGCCCTTACCTGCCAACCACGCCTGTGCCCTCAGATCCCAGACAGAGTAACTTCTTCAGGGCCACCTTCCTAGAAAACCTGGGCCAAAGCTGGCTCCAACGTTATCTTCTTTCTCAACGCCTGGCATTTTCCACCAATCACCATCCGCACTGGGTGACCAATGACCATTTGACTGGGGGATTAGAGCAACAGAGTAAATGCTGCAGAATGGAATGAGCAAGAACCTGTTCTTCACCAGCACCTCTGTGCTTCGCACTGGGGAAACCTGTCCTCTCAAAACACCGGGCAAGCAGTGAGGTCTATCACTGAACATTTGGGAGACCTGAGGCTTCCACCAAAATGCATAAAGACAAGACTTAGCTTCTGGGTTCTACTCCTTCACTCCTCCCTAGGCCTCAAAGGGCCTGTCTGTGAAATGACAGACAGAGCTCACACCCTACCTTTCATGGGCAAGGGGCTGAGCCAGGTCAAAAAAATACAACTTGTGACCCTGAACCAGGAAATAATTTGTTTTGCTATTTTTTCCCCACCTCTAACATGATTATTTAAATTTTTTCTTAGGGACATGTGACACTGTCCAGAGACATTTTTTGGCTCCCATAACTGGGAGGGGTGCTACAGGAATCCAACAGTGGAGACCAGGGAGACTCCCAAATTTCCTACAATGAACAGGACAGCCCCACAACAAAGATTTTCAGATTTAAAATGTTACCAGTGTCATGGCTGAGAAACTCTGCTTTTAAAGGACATTCATGAGACAGTTGACAAAATCTGAATAAGGAGTCTGGGTTAGATCACAGCACTGTCAGAATTCATTTCCTAATTTCAGTTGTTACACTGCAGTTATTTCAGGGCACGTCCTTGTTACAGAACACCCACTAAGCATGTAAAGATGGTGGTCAGGGTATCCTCAACTTACTCCCAAAGGGTTGAGGCAGGGTGGGAGGAGAAATGAAAAGTGATAAAGTTAATGGAATAAAATATGAGCATTGGGAAACCTGAGTTGTGTTATAGTTTGTACAATATCTCTAAAAATTATTTAAAAATTAAAAATATTTGAAACGAACAAAAAAAGTCAAGAGGCTGCTGCCAATCCACTTTCTGCCTGGCACCTCTACGATTTCACAGATAGGGGTATGGGACTTCCTGAAAGAACTTCCCAGGTAAGCTTGCCACAGATTTAGAAGGAGGAAGAGGAAAGAAAAAAAGGTCTGAAAACATTTAGATGCTGTCACTGGTCCCAAAGTCATTTTGAAAATCTCTCTTCTACCGCCTTCACTTGACTGCTTCCCCCTCCATATTCCTTGGAAAAGTCGCTTGGGTCAGTGAGGAGCATTGGAATAAACACCCTTCTTGACCAGATCCCTTCGTGTAGACCCAATTACTTCCTTATAGAAAATCTAGAACTGAAATTGTGGGGGTGAGATTTGTGTTCGTACCAGGCTGACTTCGAGACAGGCACATGGATTCACACCCACACACAGCACATGAGATTTTTCTGTGTCCTCACATTCTCACTGTACCTAGTTTTATTAAACTTTTTAAGTTCTACAAATTTGATAGGCAAACACTTGTATTTTGCTTTTATTCCTTGTCTAGTTTTATTTGGTTTTTTAAATATCTTTAATTAATTTATTTTTATGTGGTGCTGAGGATTGAACCCAGGGCCTCACCCATCCTAAGCAAGCACTCTACTGCTGAGCCACAACCTCAGCCCCCTAGTTTTATTTTTATGAATAACAAATCTGTACTTTCTTATTTACATTATTTCTATTTCTCTCTTAATAATATTCAAGAGTCCTGTACAGACACACTGGCCATTGGAGCTCTTCTCCAAGTTGCCAACACGAGTCCTTTTTCTTTTCTTATCCCTGGGGTCATTCACTATGTATCATTGATGTACAGAGGGGCCTCTTCCATCAAATGCTTTGCAGTTGTTTTTCCCAGCTTGGCAACTGTTTTGCCTGCCCTCTGCAGGCCTCAGCTTCTCCATGTTTGTGTGGCTTCAGCCACTGGTGGAGCAACCTGCCTGGTTACAAAGTTGCATAATTCCTGTTAATTTCAGTGTCTAGTTTTGCAGAATATGCAAGTTTTTCCAAGAACAAACATATCATATTTCAGTAAGAATCTCTGTACAAAGTTTGTTTGTTTGTTTTGTTTATTTATTTATTTGGCAGTGCTGGAGTTGAACCCAGGAATATTTTATTCCTGAGCTACACTCCCAACACTATTCTTTTTTCTTTTCTTTGGAGACAGGGTCTCCCTAAATTGCACAGGCTGGCCTTGAACTTGCAGTCTACCTGTCTCAGCCTCCCAAATCACTGGGATTACAGGTATGTGCCACTGGGACAGCTAAAGTTTAATTTGTACACTCAAGCTGATGGATCACTTTCTTCATAGTTGTACCATGCTTACAGTTCATGCTGTGCTTAGGATGGCCCTCCCATGTCAGGATTATTAAAATGTCCAGTGATATTTTCTTTTAGAACTATTATGGTTAATTTTTAGATCCACTGTATCTTTGAATCATCTGGATTTTATTGAGTTTAAAGGAGTTCCATAGGGATTCAGCTGAACTTTTAAAATAATGATGGAGTCTTAGGATAAGCACGTGAGAATTTACATATATTAACTATTCTAATCCTCCCAGCATCTCTAAGTGTCAGAATTCTTACTGTCCCCCATTATACAATGGATGCATTACAACACTGAGAGGTAGAACAACTGGAGCCACATCATATAGCTAGCAGGTAGTGGACCCTGTTTTTTCTAAGAGTCTGGACCAGAGGCCACAGCCCTAACCACTACCCATGCTGCCTGCTCTTGGCCCTAGGAGACCCTTGAGCTCCTAGTAACTCCTCCTCGTTATTCTTCTTTCTCTCACTCCCAACTTACAATCTCTCAAGTACTTTGAGAGTTCCTTAAACACAGAACGTAGCTAATGCTTCCCTTTTTGACCCATTCCGACTTTGTCCCAAGCCAGGGCACCATGTCATGTGGGGTATGACTGATCTTGTCAGTGGTTCAACTTCTGAAGGACTTATTACATGACTGCCTTTTGCTCTGTAGGCTATGCTACCAGATTCCTTTCTCGTCTAGTGATTTAACATGGAGCTCTTCTTCTAAACAGTGCTGGGATTAGAGGACATTGGGCAGCCCCCAAGGTGGCCTCCAGTGATGAACCCCCTACACTGTTTACCTATTAGGCTTTGCAAGCACTATTATTTTCTCATAAGGGTCATGATGTGAAAGATAAGGGCACACTAATGTCCGAAGGTTCACATTGTACTGTTAATTGTGGTCAGGGAGGCAGAGTAGGCACTACTACTGACTTCCCATTAACTATACCCTTCTTAGTATCAAATCCCTGAGCCCCTGGAAAGACTACCAGTGTTAGCCACCCACCCCGGCAGCAAAATATGACCACGAGGCTAGGTTCTGGCCAATGAATAGAAGAAGTGGTATATAAGCTTCTACCAAAGGTTCCCCTGCCTTGGGAAGCTTAGTCATGACAGCTGGAGTTTCAGGAGCCTTCTTAGACAGGAGGTGACCTTAAGGATGGAAACTATCATTAGAATGGTGAAACCAAAAGAAGGGAAAATCCTTGGCCCCTGAGGGCAGTAGGGCCACACCAGCATTGCCTGTCTCTGAACTTCATTTATATGAAAGAAAAATAAAGATTATCAGGTGAAGTCACGGTTCTATGCAGCAAATGTTAATCCTTACTGATATAGCTCCCTTTAAATGACTGGGAACTCTCATTCTCTAACTCTCCGTAGCAAAAACAGGATATCTCACTTGGCCTCCATCTTACCAATCTCCCTCCCATCTCTTGGGTTTTGCTGCTCTAGTCTGGGGTTCAGGTCATTTCCTATTTTCAAGTAATTAACTTTTACACTTACACTTGGGTTTTATCATCCCTAAGCATTCTTGCCCAATATTTGTGATCAGACTCTCCACGCTTCTGAGACAGCCTGAGCAGCTGTCAGAGTTCAGGACCCAAATCCCCCACAGTCCTCTCCTTCCCAAAGTGTCCTCTTAGTAGTAGACAAGGAAGGCCAGCTAGCATCAAGGGGTAAACTCTGAGATTAAAAAAAAAAAAAATTAAATTCCAAATCAGGAAAACTTTATTTTATTAATAGAGCAATACTTTGTGAATCCACAATGCCAATTCTGGCCCCACCTTTCAATGTGTTCATCTGTTTAATTGTTAACCTAAATCATTTCCTGGAAAGGAAACTTTATTTATAAATGAACAATAGTTACTTTTTCAAAGCCTCAAATGAGATCATCTGGATATTAAAAGATTTCAAAGTTATCCAAAAAAGGTCTATCTCCAGCCTTAGGATAGGCAGTTAGACAAAATAAATAAACCATACAAGTTAAACCTGACAGCAAAACGATGCCAGGCTACCTGAACTAGGTTTCAAATCAACAGGAACATAAATTTGGCTTGTCGAAAGTGACAGAGGACAAGCTACTCTAAAGCAAAATACAAATAAGGAAATACAAACTTGTAATAAGAGAAAAGTAGTAAAGTACCTCATCAGGTGATGCGGACACTGTGCATGAGCGTCAGGTGCAATCCAAGTGTCTAAGAAGTGCACACTTGAAGGGTATGAATAACCACTGAGGGAGGATCCCGCTCTGCTCTCCCAGGTGAGGAGTGAGCCTGCTGGGGTCAAGACAGTAGCAGCAGAAACCAAGAGGGTTCTGAAAACATTAAAAGTGCAGCCACACTGGAGGAGAGAGGAACGATCAGGTGTATGGGGTTTCTTTTGGCAGTGATGAAAATGTTCTCAATTGATTGTGGTTATGATTGCACAACCATGTGGGCCTACTAAAAACTATGGAATTGTAATATTTATATGGATGAATTTTATGGAATACAAATGTTATCTCTATGAAGGCAGTTCCAGAAAGAAAAAAAGGTTGGGGTGTGGCTCAGTAGTAGACTGCTTGCCTAGCATGTGTGAGGCCCTGAGTTTCAACCCTGATACCCAAACAAACAAACAAAAAAAAGATTCAACCAGAAAGAATGTGAAGGAATGACAGCTGAGCACACCTACTGGTACCCATAAGAACATCAGCACACCTCTGGGAAGCAGAAACACTGCTCACAAAAGAGAAACAGGAATCCAGCAAAAGGGTTAAGTTACCTTCTACATGCCATGTATGGAAAGCCCAAGGAGCTTCTGACAACTTTTACAGACACCGCTGCTGAAGATGGGTAAGCAAACGAGATTTCATGCTTACAAACAATGATCCCTGGTTGCATAGCTTTCGATGACATGAAAATGACTGTTCCCAGCTTAACAGGCTGATTGGGTGGGGATTACTGGACTCACCAACTGCCCTGGGAATTTTATTTTGGCTTCCTAACTAAAAAAAAAAAAGGAGTATTTCCCTCTTATTGTTAAGTTGGTGTCCTGTTATAACTATGTCCTTGAAAGTCTAGGCAATGGCCCACAGGGAAATCCAGACCCCTGCCTTTTTTTGATAAATAAAAGTTTTAATGAAACACAGTCTCACCTGTCCCTCCTACAATAAAGGAGACTCCTGACTTGCAAAGCTAAAGTATGTCCTCTCCAGCCCTTCACAGAAGTTTGCCAAGCCATGCTCCGGGCCAAAAGAGCCATGTCCCTCCCTGACCAGCCTCACCCCAAGTCTTCCAGCCCAGCAGGGCTGAGAGGTGACTGACACCAAGAGGCCTTTCCTGAAAGCCACCAGCACAGCTCAGCCATCTGAGTGCCTGTGACCTCAGAATCTTCTTGAATCCAGGTTCATCTGGTTCACAGTTCCTCCTTTACTTCCCCTCTGTAGTTCACTGTGCACAACCATTTCATAACCCTGTGACTCTGGGCCAATGGAATGTAAATGGACATGACTTATTCCACGTCCAACCAGCGGCTCCGAATGTACTGGGTGATTGGGTGCGCCCTCTTGAGTTCCTGTCTTCTGCTGCCCCTTTAGGCCAAATCTCAAATGACAGATAAAAAGAAGCAAACCCCAGATGAAGCCTAGTCAATCCTAAGGTCACCTGTGACCGTCAGTAAGAAATAATTGTTGAGGCAGGCACTGAGATTTCAGAGTTGCTCTTGGCATTTCTACAGCAACGCCTGATTCAAAGACATGTAAAGCATAACATGTCTGATAGCTAGAAGAATAAAGTTCTCTCCTTACATGTAGACTAAGCAAGAAAGAAATGGTCACACTTGGCTTTAATAACACTCTGCCTTACAGGAACTACTTCTAGAACTAGCTCCAGCAAATAGAGCTGATGGGCACAGAATTAGAGTGCAGAAGAGAAGGCTGAGAGGAAGGATTTCTTATGTTCTACACAATTAAAGCTGCCTTTCTTGTCAGACTACCCTGACAAGTAATTCCCTTTTCCTGCAATCTCTTTCAAAAGCTGAAAACCCAGGGACTTGCAGGAATCTGGCCTTGGCCTTCAGGCTCCCAATTCCTGTTGTTAGTGCATCCTTACACCACTAGGTGGTGCTGCAGCCTCACCTGGACAGACCTCTCATTCTCCCTTGTCGAGGGCAGTCAGAATTCAAATCAAAATGCAAAGCAAAGGAGAATGGGCACCTGCAAATTTTTAGGTCCTTTCACAGTTCAGATTCGCTCCTTCCCTTTTCTATTTACATCACATACCTACAGGGCGCACGCATACACATACACACACACACACACACACACACACAGAAATAGCAATTAAAATAGCATTGAGCACTGGAATTGGAACCTACAGGTATAGCAATCTGAATGATCTGTTCAAAGGACTTTTCAATGCTGACAAGAGTATAATTATGTGTTTCTCTAAAAAGCTGACAACTACCGTGGGGAGCTGAGTAAGAACCAAATTCCTCCCAGGTAAAGAGATGGAATGTCAGGATCCCTCAGCACGGCTTGCCCTTTCTGCATAGCTGGAGGCTGGAGGGAAGGGCTGCTTCAGGAAGAGGACCCTGCCCACTGGCTTGGCCTGTCTTTCCAATCATTAGGAAGCAAAACTTTGAGCAGGGGTGTAGCTCAGTGGTAGAGCAGCTGCCTAGCATGTGCAAGACCCTTGGTTGGATCCCCAACATCGTGAGGACAACAGGGAGAAAGAAGTTCTTGCAATGTTTGAGCAAGTAGGTACCTACACCTTCCATCCCCCAGTGGTCATCTCCTACAGAGCCCAGAGCTTTCAGCCTTCCTTCTTCATTTTATTCAAAGTTCATATCTCTCTCTCTCTCTCTCTCTCTCTCTCTCTCTCTCTCGTATGGGGATTGAACTCAGGGACACTCAAACACTGAGCCAGTCCTTTTTGTATTTTATTTAGAGACAGGGTCTCACTGAGTTGCTTAGCACCTTGCTTTTTGCTGAGGCTGGCTTTGAACTCATGATCCTCCTGCCTCAGCCTCTCACACCGCTGGGATTACAGGTGTACACCACCACACCTGGCCAAAGTTCTTCTCTTCTTGCTCATTTAACTCTAATAATTAAAAAAATCTATGGTACATTGATCAACCACTAGGTAACACCTGTACTAGCTTCCTGCTTCTGGCCAAACCCCAGACCATCCCAAATGTGCATCATGATATATGCCTTTATTATCACAGAACCCATATTATGAAAGAGGGTAGAAAGGTACTTGTTACTCAGATGCAATGGGGAAAGGGCACGTTTATAACAGGCCAGCCTGGTCACATGTTGGGAAAGCATCAAAGGACATGAACCCAGCTTGGCCTGTGACCTTTCGCCTATATCTCAGTTCTCCTGAATGTTGCAAAGCTTCTAAAGCCACAGCCAACCTAGATCCACCTATAGCTGCACTATTTTAAAATGGAAAGAAGAAATTGTTTCTCTAGTAAAGAGGGAGAGGAGAAAGCAGATGAAGAAAAGGGCACAGGAGAGATGGAGCGAGGAGAGGAAGAAGGAAGAGGAAGAAGAAGGAAAGTGGGGAGGAAGAAGAGGGGGCAGAAACAGGTGGGAGGAAGGGAGACATGGTTTGGGGAGGGGAGAGAAAAGGACAAGAGGAACATAGAAAGAAAGGAGGAAAAGCAAACTAAAAATGAAGGTTATCCCAGAGACTCCTATGGAAACAGTGTGCCCAGGGGACCCTGGTGTTGCCACAGCTGCTAATGCTGCTGCAGTTCACAAGTGATAAATACCTTGTAGCCCTTCCCAGAACAATCCCCAGAATTGTTTGCTCTGTTTTGCAAGATAGATGTCTGGAAAACTTAAAGACTGAAATCAAAAAAATGTGGTGATCCCTGGTACATTTATTATAAGGCACTCTGTAGGCCCAGAAGGTGACCCAAAGCACACTCCCTCTCTTTCAGAATTCAAAATCCAAGCCCAACAGGCAGTGAAAAGGACCCAGCTATGCAGCTGCTGCCCTTCCTCCCACTACTACATAGGAGGCGGGCAAGTAAATACTGTACCAGAAAATTTCAATGTGAACTGGGGTGGTTAGAAGCAGCTTTGGAGAAATTGGCAATTAAGTTTAGATAGAAGCAAAAACAGTTGCTAATGTTCCTTGAACACTATCATGCACCACAGCACTAGGCTCTTCACAGGTATCATCTGAATCAGCGATAGTTTTCTTATGCCCCTTTTAGAGATGGAGAAACAGGGTCAGATACTGGATGAGCTGCCCAAGGTTACAAACCAGGAGTGCTACCACCATGAATTACATCCAGATGTCTCTGCCCCAAAGCCAATGCACTTGAGGCCTAAAATCTCAGAAAGTCACACTGCTTCTCCCTGGGGAATATCAATGGGGTCTGATCAGGCCAAGATATGTGAGTAAGGTGTGTTCCCAAAGGAGAGAGTTCATGATTCCTTAAGAAAGTATAATGGACCAGTGTTCAATCATTTTACACCCTGTGTACGTCCAATAAGGATTCAACAGAACCACAAGAATAAACATAAAATAAGAGCAACCTCTATACTTTATTAAAGAGAATAAGGCAGGAGAGTGCAAAGGAAAGACTTTACCAGAATAACTGCTCAATGAACACCTAAGGTAACTGTGCTTCCTAGAAGCCAAAGCAAAAAGAGAAACAAGCACACACTTATGATCTAATAAGTGGAAGAAGACTCAAGAAAGAAATGAATAGTTCTAGCATGAACCTCAAGTGCTCATCAAAAAACTTCTGAGATAAATATGGAATAACAACAGAAAGAATCTTTAGTCATTTTTTATGAATGATTCAGAAAGACTAATAATGTCTATAATCAACTAGTATTTGATTTTCAAGTGGAGGTCATACTTTAAAGATCTATGAAAACATTTTAATTGAGAGTCAGTGCCTTTCAATAAACTATAAAAATGCACAGGGCTGTGCTTTCAATATATTGCCATTAGCCACGTGTGCCTATTTAAATTCAAATTAATTCACATTGTATAACATGTTAAAATTAATTCTTCAATCACAATAACTGCACCTCAGGCACTCAAAGGCCACACATGGCTAGTGATAGAGATGTAGAATACTTCCATTGGACTTTACACAGAGCTTCAGAGGGGATATCTTTGAAGTATTCTCACAAAAAAAAAAAAAAAAACAACATCATTTGCTTTTCCCAATAAGCCCTTATTCCCATTTGATGGCTAGATAAACATATTCTGCCTCCCCAATAACTTCAGAGGCCTGCACAGCCTGCACCCCCTGCAGGCCACGCCCCATCACACCCAGCAGATTCCACTGCAAGTCTGGCCAGCCCTGACACTCCCAGCAGGACAAGCACAGAGAGGAGCCAGCCTCCGGGATCAGGGAGGGCAGGAATGGAACAAAAAGAAGGACTCCCTGGGAGCAAGGAAAGGGAAAGAGAAGAGTCAGCCTGGGGTAAGGAGAACCATACTTCTTCAGGACAGTTGCAAGCATGTTGATGGAAGAAAAAAACAGAATAAATCTGGGGCCCAGAATAGAGAAGAGAAAACCCTATGGCCCAGATTCCAAGACAGCAAGAAAGAGGAGAGGAAAGGAGCCTGTGAACAGTGACAACCGCAGGGCAAAATTCAAACAGCTCTGCAGCTGCTGCCCTTCCTCCCACTACTAACCCAGAAACAGACATCCAGGGTTTTCCTCCAGGCCAGAGAGAGATGGATGGAAGGATAGGCAGACAAATTGGTAGGCAGATGGACAAATGATTGCGAGACAGATAGACAGATAAATAGGTAGATCAGTAGGCAGACAAGCTAAATTAAAAAGCAGTATGAACAAAGAAGCTGATTAATTAAGCACTTACTGTATGCTAATGGCCTAAGCACTCTGCATGCACTACATTTAATGCTCACAGCAATCTTGTGAGGCAGGCACTATATAATAAGTCCCTCTCTACAGCTGATAAAGAAAAAAATATATAAATAATACCTTGTTTAGAATTACAGAGGGAACCACTTCATGAGCTCAAAGTGGAGATGGTTAGAAAGTGATTTGCAGGGCTGGGGTTGTAGCTCAGCGGTAGAGCGCTCGCCTAGCACTTGTGACATACTGGGTTCGAGCATCAGCACCACAGAAAAGTAAATAAAAGTAAGTAAAGGTGTTGTGTCCATCTACAACTTAAAAAAAATTTTTTTAAATAAAGTGTTTTGTTATGTCTATCTCAAGTTGTGCAAAAGACAATAAAAACTGCTCTAGGACTAGGGATGTAGCAAGGCCCTGGGTTCAACCCTTAACACCACAAACAAAAAATTTTTACTCTAGGAAATACCACAAGATGCTCAACTTCTACACACAGAGACGAACAAAAATGGAGACCACAAGTGCCACTGTTTTCTACACCTGAACAGGCAAAGAATAAAGCATTGGATAATACCCGGGGTGCAGATGATGTGGCTCACATTCTCCCCGTGTTATCTGAATAATACACAAACTACAACCTCTGACAATATTCACCAAAACTGAGGTCCCTGCTCAACGGAGTCTCACAGTTTCACTGCATGTTGGCTCGGATACGTGGATATCCCCCAGCCCTGTGTACAACTGCAAAACACTGGAAACGATCCACAGATCCATCACTGGGAATTCATTAAATGAACTGTGGCTCTTGGAAACAATGAACAATATGTCACCACAAAAGGAATGTGATGGATGTGTGCTGAAGGGAAAGGTCTCCAGTACAGAGCACAAAAAGCAACGGTATGGTGTCTAATGTCCTCATTCGTAGAAAATTCTTAAAGGGAGAGGGACTATGCATACATTCGCATGCTCAGAACATTAACCTGCTCAGGGCGGAAAACCCCCAGGGTGCCTGTTTAAACTGCTGGGCTTTTTCTGTGACACACTTTTTCATGCTGAGGCAACTTAGGGTGGGCTCTGGGAAGCAGGACTTCTTTAAGTTTCTACAGAGGCAAGACAGAACAGTGCAAAACTCTTTCAAACTGCAAGGGAATATAAAAGCAATTTGATGAATCACAATTACTTTCTTTCTCCCCTGGAAGGAAATAGGACAGAAAACATCCAAGTGAGTAGAAAGTAATAAGGACAAAGGTTATTTTGTGAAACTTCTGTTTGAGGTCTTATATATGAATATGAGGACTCACAGTATAAAACAATGAGATTTCTGGTTTTTTGGGTTTTTTTGTTTTGTTTTGTTTTACCATGAATCACAGTCAAAAAAGTTCACAAAATATGGGGAGTCATTAAGAGGGCTTTATTCCCTAAGACAGACTGCCTAGATTTTAAGCTTGGCTCCACCACTAAACTGTGCAACTTTGAACAGGTCACGTATGTAAGTTCTCTGTGCCTTGAATTTCCTCACTTGTAAGAGGAGACGATGGTAAGATATACTTCATAGGGTTGTAATACTGTGTGACTGTGCCTCCAAGATATCCACCCCCCAATACGCCCCACCCCCTGGTCCTTACCTGCTCTGTGTGGTGACCTTCCACACTGAATCACCACCACTAGCCCATAAGTCTAAGAAAATATGAAGGAGTGACTTTGTAACTTCTAAGGTTAGGTTATAAAAGGCCCTGCAGTCTCCACCTTGGACTGCTCACTCCTGGCCACAGTGCACCCTGTGTCCTCTCTCAGTCACTCTCAATCATAGGCCCTACAGGCTTAGCAGGGCAGGAAGAACTGGAACCAGGGGCTGAGGCCCAAGACTGGCTCCTAAGTCAAAAGGTGACTTTCTTTTTTCAATTATAACTTATTATTTACCTGTCTCCTAAAATGGCTGGAGGCGGGTGAAGACTGTAATACTCTTCTGTGATATAGTAGATATATTAAAAACTAGTTTCTAGTGCAAAACTTAAACCAATTAGAAGGAAGACAAAAATATACCACGCACCTGAGAACTATAGCCTCAATTACATGTCAAGAATCTTACCAATACACTATAACTACATTTTACTATTTACATCAAAAACCCTGTGTGATGCCGGGCCTGTAATCCAAGCTACTTAGGAAGCTTAGGCAAGAAGATGGCAAGTTCAAGGCCAGCCTGGGAAACTTAGGGAGACTCAGTCTCAAAATAGAATTAAGAAGGGCTGGGAATATAGCTTGGAGATAGAGTACTGGGTTTCATCCCTAGTACCGCCCTCCCCTCCCCCCAAGAAAACCCTTCCATGGTACTACATTTACCCACTCCAGGATGAGGAACACAAAAGAAGGAGCCAGCCAGTGGCCTCAAAAGTCACGTATACCATATTTAAAAAGCATCATGAGTGTTTTGTGTTTTTGGAAAGATGTTATGTCTAGAAATCAACATAACAGAACTCCCAGGACTCCCTCCCTCATTCCACTCACTTGCAAAACTGATCAACTGTTAAGCAGGGGAGGGCCCACAGAGAGAGAAAGCAAAAAAATAAAAAACAAAAACAAAAACAAAAAAAAAAAACCTTCTGAATTACAAATGTGGAAAATACTTGCAATTCCCTAGTTTCTGAATTAATTTTCTCACTCTTCAACAAAGGGAGATTTTACTGTCCACTCTTTTCTGTTTATAGCCACATAAGTTATCACTCAGACTACAACTTTTCAATGGAAAACACTTCTTAAAAATTATACTGGGTGGAAACTGGTAATGCCTTACTTTAGTTAATAAAATGTACAAGTCCAAATATTTTATTTAAGTATATTCTTGGAGGATAAAACATCAAGTTTGATGGCTTAAATTAATGATAGGAAAAGAAAAATTCCTAAATAGTGGCCCTTTGATGAAGAGTACTCCTGGGTAGAATTGCTATAAGCACCCTTTCCTAAGCAATTGTCTTTGAGTTTTCAGGATTACAGCCACTCCTTTATACCTCTGGACCGGAGAGCAAGAGCAGTTCTCTGGAATGGACCCCAGTAAAAAGCTGGCCCTGAATATCTGCTAATTCAAAAGGAGTGCAATAATAGCAAGACTCGTGCAGGTTCAAAATGACTTTAGGCTTATTCAATAAGATTTATATGTTTGGAAGCTAGGACTGTCTGGAATGGATAAGAAGAACATGTCTCTAAGGAATTCACTGGTTTCTGGTCCAGATAGCCAAAACCAGAGTGTAGACGGGACAGAAACCAGATGGGTCATCGTACCATCAGATTCCGATCACCTTAGAGGAAATGAGTAAAAACGTCAGCCCCAAGCAAGAGTGACAAACCAAAGCAGACATGATCAGCAAGCTCTCCATCACCAGGATGTGGGCTGGGACCACAGGGCCAAGAAGAAAAGACAGTGAGGAAAGGTGGAAGGGAGCGAGGGAGACACTGTCTAACTCAGTTCTTCACAAGTGAAAAACTCCTTGCTGGCCCAGGAGAGGCTCTGAGAAACCAAGGAGGAAGATGCAAGATTAGAGAAACAGCCAAATTGGAAAGGCCAAGAGGGGACCTTAGCGACCTTGCTCAGCTGCCACAGAGAACTGTGAAGGGAAAGGGGGTCAGAGTCCAGAGAGCCTTGTCCCAACTTAGCCCTGTGCTCTTGACCTTCAGGTGCCACTGGCCGTCTCTGAGCCCAGACCAGGGGATGCAGTAAAGACATGCAGCTTCCAACACCCCTCACCCTGCCCATCAATCATTCAACATTGCAATCCCCCTACCACACAGCCACAGAGCAAGAGAGAAACAATTTCTCTGGTCTTTTCTCCTTTCTGGCCATACCACAAAGAAAACAAACAGCAGACACACCGGGAGAAAACACTTACCACAAGAGTTTGTCTGAATGACCTTCCCCGGGCAGAGTGCTGGCACAGGCTGGGCCTTTACAGGCTGCCCCAACTGAAAAACCAATGCCATGTGCAGAAAGAAACTCCAAAGGCAATTCAGAGAGAAAAGAGATCCTCCATGGGAGGCCAGCTTGGGTACGGCTGCTCTTCTGAGCCTTCCTCAGCAGTTTTCTGAGTTTGCTTGTTGGGACAAATCCTAAGATTGTGAGCTGCCCTGGGTGCACAATGCGTTACGTAACTCCAGCAGCCTGGGAACACTATCGGCTCATCTTGTTAAACCACCCCAAACAAAAATGACGCACCCCAAAATGTGATACCTCTAAGTTGTGGGTAGGGGAGAAGCAAGGATAACAGGGCTTTGTGACCAGCATTCAGTTTTGCCTAAAATTCAAAAGAGAACAAAAAGTCTGTTCATCTCGGAGCTCACAGGGAACTGGGGGTGGAGTGCCTGTACCAGAGGCTGGATACCAGGCAGTGTCCCAGGACTGCAGTGGGCAAAGCCTCGGGGCCACACACACATTCTTAGGGAAATTCAAGGTCTCTCAGAGAATGCTTTATTTCAGTCTATGTCTTCCTTTCAATAACCATCTAGTAAGACTTTATCCTGAGCAGGTTCCGCATCATCCGGCTACCCAGAACCTCAAATGCCAACAGTGCCCATGTTTACGCTTCTGTTTACTGAGTCATTGCCAAACGTGATAGCACTGAGCTGTTCCTCAGCTCTCCTATGCTGCTTGCTACAGATATCCCAGCAAAGGACCTTCAGTTACAATGTCCTGTGGGGTTTGAGGTTTCAGCATTGCATTCTGCCATTTCTTTGCCCTCTGTGGTCACGTTCAGAAAAAGAGAAACTGGTTAAACAGGCTGGTTGTTTCCTGGATTTCATTGGTACAGACTCTGCTAGAATCCCAAGGGTAAGTTCACGTGTTCAGACAAATGAAGATGCAGCTGGGATATCGGCTCCTCCATGAAGCCACCTGGTCCTCCCCAGCCTCTCCCTTCTAAGGCTGCTATAGCCCCTTCCTCAGTGTCCTCCCCTGTGTTTCTGCCTGATATAACACCCAGGAGATCCTCAAAGCCTAACTGGTAATACAGAACAATGAGAAGCTATTGGAAGCAAATGTACATATTTTAAAGTGGTACCAGGGCATTATTTCAAATAGGAAAAAAGCAAAAAGAAGACAAAAATGAAAAATAGAGCAAACTTCTATATGAATGCAACAGGTTTAACTGTTTGTTACTCATTGCTGTTCTATACACCATCCCACACCACTTCCATTCCCAGCCTTCTCTTGGCACTAGCTCAAGGGCTTGTCTCAATGTTCCCCTGGGGAAAAGAAACGAGGAAGAGCTCCAGTACAAAGTGTGTGAACAGTAGATGCTACCAGTGGACCGGGAGGTGATTATTCAGTTCCTGGGACACTGGGAAGCTATGACTGACACAAGCGTCTGAAGAATGGATGTCTGTGCAGATCTGGATGGTCACTGCATGTGAGGAAATACTGCATGTGGTTCTCTGTTTCTGCATCCCACCATGACACTACTATTACACCTACCTCTGTCTGAAGAAACAGCCTCAGGGAAAGAAGAAAGGGGACAAACTACACTAGCATCCATGATGGGCCATGCCCGCTGCCCAGGATTCAGTGTTAATATTTTTAACCATCATGACAGTTCTAGAAGGTGTCATCTATATCTCAGGCAGGTCAGTGACTGACACAAGTCACAGAATGGTTCACTGGCAAAGCAGGTTCTGGATGGGAGACCTCACAGTCCCAAAGCTCAGCCTTTTTGCATTTTGGTGGTTTCACCCCACATTCCTCCCCTAGACCTGCTCCCCTGGCTGCATCCCTTCCCCAATCTTCATTGAAGTCTGCCTCTCTCCATCCATTCCTGGCAGGGAAAGGGCCCCATACCGGTAATGGTGCAGGCATCCCGGTACACTCTGTCGCTGGGAGCATCTTCCACAGCTTCGCTTACATAGTGTTCTTCAGGGATGCCCGGGCTGCAGGCTAGGACTGCATGGTTGCACGCCTCCAAAGGGGGCACGGAGCTGGCCAAAGTGTCGTCGTGCGGAGCTGTGGCGTCCAGCTTGGCAGGTTTCAGGGGGAGGTGCCCACTGCCATCGGGGGCCCCGCTGCCGGAGTCTGGGGCAGTCAGGAGGACAGCCCCCGGTAGGTCTGGCACACCAGCAGGGGCGGCTTATAGAGAATCTATGAGACAATCAGAGAGAAGGATATGGTTACTTAGAGTCTATGAATATATCTAGAAAAACAAAATCTTTATAAAGTTAAGATGATATAGGTTCAGATTGCAAATTCTGAAAAAAGTTTCCTATAAGGCATCTCCTATTACATTCTTCAGTTTCAATAAAAGAATTGCAGTGAAGTTCCATTCAACTAAACAGGCTTCAATGCAGACCAAAATACAAAGCACATGGCTTCATTTACTTGTTGACATCTATTTTGAAGAGCTTTAGGAAATGAATAATCTGCACTACAGCTAGAATGTCCTGAAATAAGGACATCGGGGACACCTGGCAACCACAACCTGTGGGAAGAGCTGTGAGCAAGCATTACAAGGAACACAAACTGACACATCACTATAGGAATTATGTATATAATTATGTATACACAAAGCAAGGAGATGCTGTTATTTGCACACTAAATTGCCTAAGACTTGATGCTTCTCTTAAACTCTTCCAAGTATGATACAGTCTCAACTCTCTAAGAACTTTAAGGCATGTGAACCTTCGGCTACAGAGAGAAATGAGGTGATTCCTTTAAGAACCTGATTAAAACTAGATCTTATTCCAAAAAATATATGCAGTTCCAGGAAATTCAGCCCATTCATAGGTTCGGGGAAGCCAAGGAGCCCAGGTTGAGGCCCTTGGGATTAGTAGATCTAGCTCTCTCTAGAGGCCACTACAGCAACCTTGCAATTAGCATCTCCATTTAAAATCTGCCTGGGAATGGATGAATTCTAGATAGGAAAGAGGGGTGGGAGGCAAAAGTAGGGGGCAGAGGATTGCAAGGATGGTGGAATGTGATGGACATCATTATCCAAAGTACATGTATGAAGACACAAATTGGGTGTCAACATACTTTATATACAAACAGAGATATGAAAAATTGTGGTATATATGTGTAATAAGAATTACAATGTAAAAACAGTACATGTATAAAGACATGAATTGGCATGAACATACTTTGTATACAAAGATATGGAAAATTGTGCTTTATGTGTGCAATAAGAATTGTAATGCATTCTGCTGCCATGTATTTAAAAAAATAAAATCAATTAAAAATAAATAAATAAAATCTGCCTGGGATTAAGACAGGGAAAAGGTGGGGAAGAGAGAGTGTACAGCAGCAGCTATTAAGGATAGCACTTGCCCCAGGAAGAACAAACCTGCATGTAGGTGAGTTCGCCACACATTTCAGGAGAGCTCTAGGGCCTTGGAAGCTGACCTTTAATTCAACAAGGGCCCTCCTCTCCTGGCCTATAATACTGCTTGTGTGTGTGTGTGTGCACACACAAACACACACCTGGAAAAAATGTTATATGGAAGTATACAATGAATCAGAATGCACTCTGCTGTCATATATACCTAATTAAAATAAGTAAATTAATTTTAAAAATGTTCCATAAGAGCTCAATGAACAAGGCAGGAAGCCTACAAAACATTCTTTCATACAAGGGATTTCAAAGTGTGGTCTGAGAACACCTGGGGCTCCTGAGACTGGCTATTTTCTAAGACACTTTCACACATGTAATGGAATTTTCCAGAGACTATATGATGGGTGATGATGCCATTGTTTTGAAGGCTAATTAGTGGAATGTGTGCTTCTGTATTCCTGTGGTTTAAAATCTTAAATTTAACTTCTAATGCATGAATCAATATAATCCACAGAATTCAATATATACGAATCAACATAACCCACATAAATGAAAGCAGCTGGGAATGTTCAGTAACTTTGAGGGGTCTTGAGACCTCCCCAACAAAAAAGGTTTGCAACCCACTGCTTTATAAAAAATGATGCATTATAGTTCATTTGTGGGGGTGGGGATGTGGTAAAGGGGCTGGGGGTGCAGCTTGGTGGTGGAGTACATAGATAGCATGTGCAAGGCCCTGAGTTCAATCCCCAGCACAAAAATAAAAAGGGAGGTTAGCAGAAATTTCACCTGACATTTCAGTTCTAACAGAAAACATCAGCCCTGAATCTGGGGCATTTTTCCTCAATAAGAGTTTATTTACCAAAGTGTACCAAGAATTCCTCTTATAAATGAATTCAGCCTAAGAGACAAACTTCCTGCCCTCATTGAAATGGACAAATATAAAAATGGAAAGGGGCTAGGGAAGGCTGTGTATTCCTGGTAGAGAGGGAACAGTAACAAGAGAAACTTGGAGCCTCTAGGAACTTTTCTGTAAGATCACATGCAGGTAAACCTGGATCTTCACACCTCCATCAGTAATTCAAATACAAACAAACAGATAAAATGCTGCACAAGGAAGCCCAGGATCACCTAGCATAACCCAAAAGTATCTGGGCACCAGAGGCCTGAGTACAGGTAATTAAAAGAACTCCAGAGAGCCAGGATGGGAATTCCCTAGATGAAGCTAAAGGGACCGCTGCACACTGCCACAGCCTACCTGGTATGGGGTACCAAGGACCTTGCCCCAGGGCTTGTCAAGTTCTTATGCCTGGTCTGGACACTAACTTGTTAAAATCATTAGTGTGTGAAAATCCATTCAGCTGTACTCTTACAATCTACACACTTTTTTTTTTGGGGGGGGGGGGGTGGCGGGCGTGGGGTAAGTAAATTTCAACAAAATAGAGAAAAGATTAGTGAATAAAGATATTGAATCTGTGAATTAGCTTCAGAAGTCATCCCTAAGATAAAAAGGCATACTAATGAAAGTTCCAGAAGAACCCAGAAAAGTCTAAAATCAAAAGGAACAAAGTACAAGACACACTAATGTATCAGTGATTTTCTAGAGCTGAAAACTGCCACCTTTAAATCAAGAGGTTCTACACCAAGATCCAGTTAACCTTCATGAAAAGAAATAGACTTGTAGACACAATCTAGAGAAATTTAAATTCAAAAGATACAGATAAAAATCTAATAAATGTGAATACTGGAGATAAAAAAAAAAAAATCCCTACATCTCTCTGTACCATGCCAGTGGCTGGTAGAAAAAGTTCCTCAGATGTTTAAGTGAAAGACAGTCACGTAAGAGTTCTATGCCCACTTAGGCTACTGTTATACATAAAGACTACAATAGCAAGACATTATGAAATAAACAGAAATGACATGACCCTGACACTCCTGAATTCCAGGCAGGCTGACCGCATCTCATGGGCTCTCATTACCAAACAGATCAACAGAAAGAACCCCCAAGTAAGGAAGACATGACAAAGTAAAATTGGCACTGAAATTAAACCAGGAATACTTAAAATTAATGTCTAAGTAATTTATAATCAATTTATAATTAATGCACATGATTCATGTGATTCACAAACCTAAAGCAAACAGCTCAAAAGGAAAATAAGCAAAGGATATGAAAATATCCTGCCCTCACCAAGAAATAATGCCCCCACAGGCCCCCAAACATTTTTAAAAACCTTAATAGTGATTTAAAAAAAAAACAAAAAAAAAAAACCTCTATCAGACCAACAAAGATACAAGCCAGGCATGGTGGCACAATCTTGTAATCTCAGCTACTTAGGAGGCTGAGGCAGGAGGATCATGAGTCAACCCTGCCTCAAAAAGGAAAAAAAAAAAATTTATATATACACACACATATACATATATGTATATATGTATACACACATGTAACAATGCTTAATTTGGCATCTGTTTTAGGAAATTCATAGTCTAATGAATTACTGTAGTAGCATGGGGAATAAATTCAGTGGGATAGCCCGGCAAAATGCATGTGGCTCTTTGGCCAAGTGTGGGTCAAAGAAATTTATCGCAGTGGAATGCTACAAAAAATGAACAACAACAGAAGATAGTCATTAATTATGATGCAGCCGGAGAGAAGTCAACTTTCTGAGGAAAGGAAGCTTCAGAGCAGGTATGAATTTAACAACATGGAAAGATATCCTGGGCAGAGAGACAGTAGATCATGAACAGGAACCTCAAAGGGTTTTAAAATGCATTAACGGGGCTTGGGTTGTGGCTCAGAGGTATAGCGCTCGCCTAGCATGTGTGAGGCACTGGGTTCAATCTTCAGCACCACACAAAAATAAATAAACAAAATAAGTTTGTTGTGTCCATCTACAACTAAAAATACATATTAAAAATGCATTAACAAATTGAACTTTCACTCATACCTTCTTAAATCTGTACTTAGACATTTTATATGATCCTTACACAGAAATATGAAATACTGTCTTCTTTTGCAAAATGCAATTGCTCTACTGAAAGCTAAGTTTTTATTTAAATTGGCCCGATTTTTTTTTTAAAACAAAGGTTCTACAACTTTATGTAGATTTCTTAACAAGGACTTCAACTATACATTATATAACTTCCTCTTTCATCATATACAATATAAGGATGATCATCTAAATCCCAATCACTAACCCTAAACCACTGTTTCTCCTCCTAGTATCTATGTTTTGACATATAGCTGTCATACACTTAACCTAGAAACACATGCAGTCAAATGAATATTGCAAGTTAGTATCAGCACTTTCTTAAAAAACGAAGTTTGGGAGACACCATCAAAGTGATGCCTCAAAAGGGAACATAAGCCACAGTTCTGAAGTCCCCAGAACACTTTTCAGCAATTGCAAAGCTATTCAAAAGCTCAGGAGGCCCCTCTTGAAGTGAAAAGACCAAAATCTTTTGCCAACTAAAATCAAGTGGGGAATAACCTACATTTCTATCAATAGAAGAATAGTTATAAATTATGGCATGTCCAAACTTCTGAATTCTATAAAATAAGGTATCAATGTAAGGCATGATTACTTTCATGCCTGGCACTACTAAATTCTCAAAATGAGCATTATCATCAACATTACAATTTGCAGATTCTTAAGAATCAAGCACCTTTCTTGGCTCTACATAACATTCATATGCCAGCACTTCCAAACCTTTCTCTACATAATCCTATTCATGTGGCATTTACTCTGTGGAGTCTGCTTGGGAATAGTCTCTCCATCCTAGATTCAACCTTCATTCTCTGTCCACACATCACCCCTTAACCAGGGCTCATCTCCTGCACAAAACTATGAATTCTCTGAAAGGATGGACTGGTCCTGGTACATATTAGGTACTAAGTAAATGTTTGCAGAACAAATAATAAGCAACGGAATAAGGTTTGGCTGAAACAACTACAAGGATCCTCTGAAGCGAAGAAGCTGTGGGTCTATGATCCACACAGGAACCAAAGGGTCTGAACTAATTACACAGGGCTAACCTTGAGGACTAATAGCAATCAACGGGGAACCCATGAAACAATCCAGACATGTTCCATACATGTGGGCTGCACCCCATAGGCTCTCTAGGATGGCGTCAGTTTGACCTCACCACATCGTTTTCTCAATGCAGACCAATACACATCAAATGTGACTTAGGGGCCAAACATAGCAAATGACCCACATGCAAAAATTCAGGATCAGGAAGTCTTATTTACAGGCCCTTCCAGTTTCTAGCTTGAAGAAAGTCACAGCATATGCCCTCTGGGGAGACCCAAAAATTGTGGGGAAGTGGTAACAAACCTCCCGTAATGTGGCAGCCTGCTGAGTAGTACTCTGAAAGACTCTAGTGATTCAAAATTCCCACAACTGTGCATCAGCATTTGCACTCAGATCACATTTCTGCTGAGAGCTTGAGATCTCTAAGAGTTCAAAGATCAAAAATAAGCAAACACAGCCAAGCATTGAATCAGACACAGAAGAAAAAGTGGCAATGGGCTGCCCAGTACACAGGTCCCAACAATCCCCAGGCATCATTTGTGGAGAAGAGAGTGGGGCTCGGGCTTCCTGGCTGGTGAGACACTGGGCGAGTTCCTGCAGGTCTGGAGCTTTGGTTTCCTTCATACAGTAACAATTCCGACACCTCTGAGAATGTTAAACAGATTACTGACACAGACGCAAATAAAGCACCCAGCAAGGTGCTGTGCACACAGCAAACTCTCAGATATTAATCACCTTCCTCAAAAGTATTCATCTAAGTGACCCTTGATTGTTTCCAAAATTGCACAATTTCAAACACCAGTATACAGCACTGCACTTCTATAAATTCATCGTGCTACCAACTTTTATTGATGACTCAGTATGTGCTACCCACTGTGGCAAGTGCTTTGGAAGCTCTAACATGTACAACCCGTCACTACATCTTTTCTTAGCTAAATACTGTTATCAGCCCCACCTAACTGTTGAAGAAAAGAATGCTTGGAGAGGTTTAGTAATTTTCCAAAGGTCACAAAGCCAGCAAAGGGAGAACCCAGGTGTGAACTGGGACAAGTGATGGGAATCCAGTGGGAAAATGATTTGTGGTCCTTTGTTGCCACAGGCTCCGTGCTTCTTCCCTTTCCATCAGTGATTGTACACAGGCACTTCTGAGGTTTACACGGAGCTCAGGAGCAAATCAACCAGCACTCTGATCACTCTCTGGCTCCAGCAAAACCCTGGCACACCAAGCCAAAGGCTTCTTTCAGGCAGAGGAAACAAATGGGCCTCAAGAAACAAAACAGGGCTTAAGAAGAGTGAGTGGAGGGCCTCGATGAAAGCGCCTCTGTCTGGTTTCCTCAGTGCTGCCTGGGGAGACGCAGGGAGGCAGGATTCCTCCTAGCAGAGGAGTGAGAAATTTTGCAACCTGGTCAATTTCTCAGCAAAAGAGGTGCCACTGGGGGAAAAAAACACACACACACACAGGTAGTTCTGCAGTGGAGCTGAGGAGAATGCCCCTGCCTGGTGCCAGGGGGTGGTTGGCCCAAGTCCCCAGCCTGAACTTCACGGTCAGTGACTTCAACCCCCAGAGTATCTTAGCACTCGATGGACTACTTCAGTTTGTTCCAGCTTGTTGCTGAACTCTGCTGATAGAGCGCATGTGCGTGAGCCCCTAAGAGTTTTCTCCTCTTTCCAGCCTGTGAGTTCGGTGGCTCAGAACCTGAACTAAGAAGAGCTGTGTGACACTGAGGAGGCAGTGTCACTTCTCTGGGCTTCAGAACCTCCCCCATTTGGACTAGGGAGTGAGGGAGTGAGCCTTGTCCAGCAGGCTGGGTATGGTGCTGAAGGAAACCAGTCATCTGGAATCAGAGGGCCACTTCAGGACCTGGCTCTCACTTGAGGTTAACTGGCACCTAAGGCGTGACCAGCACTAGGCCAAGACAATTCTTTTTCGTGCCATCTTACAGCTGTTTCTCTGAGCAAGCTGCCACCTGCTTAGAAGGTGATGAGACCAACATGTGCTATTTTAAGGTGCAGACAACCCCAGCAATCCTGGAATTGTAAAATGAGCTAGCTACGGGTCTGGCACTGTGCTTGGTAGTTTATATGTGACCTCGTTCAAGGCTCATAACCTATAAAGTATCATTAGCATCCACTTTTTACAGGACAAGAAACAGGCTCCAAGTGACTGAATAACTTGCCAAGGATTTGAGCCTTGCTTTGAGTGCCTCCAAAGACACTGCTCACTGTGTTATGGTTGGGAGTGATAACTCTGCTTTGCTTAAAGAACTTCCCACTCGGGCTGGGGTTGTAGCTCAGTGGTAGAGCACCTGCTTTGAATGTGTGGGGCACTGGGTTCAATCCTCAGCACCACATAAATAAATAAATAAATAAATAAATAAATAAATAAATAAATAAAATAAAAGCATTGTGTCCATCTACAACTAAAAATTTTTTAAAAAAAAATGCTCCTTACTCTGGCTCTATGTGACCCCTGACCCCTGACTACTCTCCTCCATCTGTCCTCTAAATACATTCCTCCTGCCATAAAGGGGCAAAGGAGTTCAGCAAAGACCCCAAGAGATCACAGAAGCTCACAGCAGAAATACAGACACCCCAGATATGGTGACCTGCAGGGACATCATGGGTGGCGGACAGCTGGTGGGCAGCCAAGTGGGAACCATCTCCTCCTCTACTTCTCCCTCTTAACACTCTCCTAGCTCATATGACCTTCCTGTCACTCCCATCAGCCCAGGCCAGCTCCTTAAATAGCTGGACAAGTGGCTAAGTGGTGGGACCTGTCACGTAAAAGCTGAACAGTTGGGCAATGAGCAGATGAGCTGCAGCTCTACAGCCATGGTGCCAGGCTGGGGAAGCCGGGCTGCTGAGAAGCATTAGGCCTTGCAGCTCTACGCACACCATCCAGCTCTCTATGGGCTTTCACAAATGAAATGCCATCTGTCCTGCCCATAAAACAATTCTAAGTTAGAACTTGGAAGCACTCTTCTCATTTCAAGAGGCAGGGGTCAGGGAAAGATTTGGGGAAAGGGTAATTGACCTGCTCAGTTTTACTCAAATAATGGCAGAAGCAGGACTGAGAAGCACTTCTATTACTCAAGAATGTCAACCAGGGATCCAAGATGGTGGGCCAGAGGGAGGCAGCTTTCTGTGTCACTCTGTGACCTGGGTCTCAACTAGTGGGAATACTGCTTTGCTGAGAGCGATAGAGGACCCCTCCACAGCTGATCCTGCGCAGGAATCACAGCCACCATGCTGCGCAGGGCCCCAGGCCAAAGCGTTACAAAAGGACTCTCAACTCCCAACTACTCGCCCATGCAGGACTCATGGGTGCCTTAGCAGGACCACCGACACAGAATTCCCAGACGTCACTCCCACAAAGGACACTCAGCCACTACCCACACGCAGGAACTCTGGCCACAACTCCCATGTGGACCCCCATCTACCAACGTGGGACTCCCCCGGTACCCTCGACCTTGGGATTCGGTAGCTACTGCCATAGTCCCCTAATCACGGTAGCCTGCCTGCATCTGGAGACATCAGACTGAAGACAGCAGACAGCTGACAGCCGCAACACTGCCACAGAGCTCATCTCTGAACACATAGCACAATACATCGCATGGCTCCCTCCACCCAACCTGACACCCCATTGCTAAAAGCAGATGCCTCCACCGTGGGTCACCTCCATCACCATCTTTAGTCAGGGCAACTACCAGTTTGGAACACTAGATAGCCAGGTACCCATAGTTTTCTAATTCCCCCTAATTCCCAACAGCCGCTAACTCGGCACAGTGACTGCCCAATTCAAAACAGTCCTCTGCGACAAGTGTGCAGCCATCAGAATGCAACACATAAGACCCGGGAGAGAAAAGTTCCTGATTAGGAAGTAGAAAGGGTGAGGGTGAGGGAATTTAGAGACGAATTTAGAGGCCAGGAACTGTGAGGTCTACAGGCAAGATGAGGAGATAAGACCTGGTGCCCACATCACAGGAGCAGGCCCCAAAGGAGATCCTTGAGGTGCCGTCTCCCAACAGGACCAGCAGGTGCCGTAGCCCATTTCCAGGTGCCCTGAACCCAAGACCAACCCTCACACCCTGGTAACCCCACCATCCTGAGGGCAGAGATACCAACTAAAAACAGACAACCCCACCTACCGGATGAGAAGGGAGGCAGGAAAGATACTGATCTCCAAACAGAACAATCCTTGATTCTTCCTTCATAATATTTTTTTCTTTCCTCTCCCTTTTATTCTCCTGCCCTCACATCCCCAACATATGTGAAACCAAGTACTTTGCATGAATTTGGATATTGAGGACTGAGATGACTGAATAATATAGTACAGTTATGTTATATATTATTTTTCTTTTTTTCTCTCCAATTTTTACTATTTTAACATTTTTTTATTTTTCTTAATATATACGTGGTTTGTTTTATGTACTCTACTGTCTTCCCTCTTACTTGTCTACCCAAAATTATTACCTCTCTATTCTAGCTACTAATCTTCTTTAGATTTCTCTTTCACACTTCCTAAGATATAAAAACTCTATATCCTCACCTCCTACCTCCTCAGGATATCATCCTACTCCTCACCCCCAGTTCTTTCTCCACCATCAGAAACTATAAACCCTTTTACAAACCTACTGATTATATTGGAGATAATAATTGAATTCACTATTTCTGTACATTGCAACCAAACTGTAAATATCTTAATAACAACTATTTGTTTTTAGGTGGTATTTTGTTTATATTGGGATCTGTTAACATTTTCCTTCTCCTCAAAGGGGAGGTATTGGATCCCTACAGGGGCACTATAAGCCTATAGGGTAAAAACAGTAACGCCTCGGGTCCACAGAGCTAGAAGGGAAGACACATGAAAAGACAAAGGAAGAAAGTGCCCCAGATAAATCAAGATACCACATTATTAGAATCCATGGCCAGCACAGCAGATGAAATGACAGAGAAGGAGTTCAGGATGTACATAATTAAAATGTTCTGTGAATTAAAAGGATGATATAAGAGAGCAAATACAGGCAGCAAAAGATCATTTCGACAAAGTGCTATATAAGCAAATACAGGAAGTGAAAGATTACTTCAATACTTCAATTATTTCACTAAGGAGATAGAGGTTCTAAAGAAAAACCAAACAGAAATTCTTGAAATAAAAGAAACAATAAACCAAATTAAAAGCTCAATTGAAGGCATAACCAAGAGATTAGACCACTTGGAAGACAGGACTTCAGACAATAAAGATAAAATATATAATCTTGAAAAGAATGTAGACAACACAGTGAAAATGGTAAGAAATCATGAGCAGAATATTCAAGAAATATGGGATAGCATAAAAAGACCAAATTTAAGAGTTATTGGGATAGAGGAAGGCATAGAGTTCTAAACCAAAGGAATGAACAATCTATTCAATGAAATAATACCAGAAAATTTTCCAAACATGAAAAACAAATTGGCAAACCAAATTTAAGAGGCCTATGGGACACCAAATGTACAAAATCACAACAGATCCACACTAAGGCACACTATAATGAAAATGCCTAGCATATAAAATAAGGAGAGAATTTTAAAAGCCACAAGAGAAAGGAATTGGATTATATATAAGGGGAAACAATTAGGTTACAATTAGGAAACAATTAGATTTTTCAACCCAGACTCTGAAAGCTAGAAGATCCTGGAATAACATATAGCAAGCTCTGAAAGAAAATGGATGCCAACCAAGAATTTTGTATCCAGAAAAATTAAGCTTTAGATTTGATGATGAAATAAAAACCTTCCATGTAAACAAAAGTTAAAAGAATTTACAACTAGAAACGTGCACTACAGAATATCCTTGGCAAAATATTCTATGAACAGGAAATTAAAAACAACGAAAATCAGCAGAGGGAGGTATTACACTAAAAGAAAAACAAATCAAAGGAGAAACCAAGTCAAGTTAAATAACAAAAACAAACAAAAATGGCTGGGAAAACGAATCATGTTTCAATAATAACCCTGAATGTTACTGGCCTAAACTCACCAATCAAAAGACATAGTCTAGCTGATTGTAGAATCAATGGCCAGCACTAACTAACCACACTAACTCACCAATCAAAAGACATAGACTAGCTGATTGTATCAAATAAAAGACCCAACAATATGCTGCCTCCAAGAGACTCATCTCATAGGAAAAGACATACACAGACTGAAGGTGAAAGATTGGGAAAAATCATACCACTCACATGGACTATGGAAGCAAGCAGGGGTTTGCATCACTATATCAAATAAAGTAGACTTTAAGCTAAAGTTAATCAAAAGGGACTAAGAAGGACATTTCATACTGCTCAAGGGAACCATACACCAACAAGACATAACAATTATAAATTTATATGCCCCAAACAATGGAGCATCTATGTTCATCAAACAAACTCTTCTCAAGTTCAAGAGACAAACTGACCACAACACAATAATTCTGGGTGATTTTAAAACACCTCTTTCACCACTGGATACATCTTCCAAACAAAAGCTGAACAAAGAAACTATAGAACTCAATAATACAATCAATAACTTAGACTTAACTGACATATATAGAATATTTCATCCTTCAACAAGTGAATACACTTTCTTCACAGCAGCACATGGATCCTTCTCTAAAATAGACAATATATTATGCCACAAAGCATAATAAAAATCTTCCATGTAAACAAATGCAAAAAAGTAGAGATACTACCCTGCATTCTATGGATCACAATGGAATGAAATTAGAAATCAATGATAAAATAAAAAATAAAAACTACTCTAACACCTGGAGACTAAATAATATGCTACTGAATCAACAATGGGTTGCAAAAGACATCAAGGAGGAGATTAAAAAAATTCTTAGAGGGAAATGAGAACAGTGATACAACATATCGAAATCTTTGGGACACTATGAAGGCAGTACTAAGAGAAAAGTATATTGCACAGAGTTCATTCCTTAAAAAAAGAAAACCCACATAATTACAGTTATCTTATATTAGACAAAGGTGCCAAAAACATAAATTGGAGAAAAGATAGCCTCTTCAACAAATGGTGGTGGGAAAACTAGAAATCCGTATACAACAAAATGAAATTAAACCCCTATCTCTCATCATGCACAAAACTCAACTCAAAGTGGATCAAAGACCTAGAAATTAAATCAGAGACACTGTGCCTATCAGAAGAAAAAGTAGCCCCAAATCTCCATCTTGTTGGATTAGGCCCCAACTTGATGGGATGCTGTGAAGGGAAGGAGCATCTCAGGAGGGGACTGTGTGACCACCCATAGAACAAGAAAGATTTGGAGGAACCCATATCAGCAACTACAACCAGGAAGTCGAATCAGTAGCAGGTTAACCAAAGCACAGGAAAGGAGGTGCCAAATGGTCTCAAGGCCAACTCCCAACTTCTTGTGCACTCCAGAGAGTGCCCGAGGACCCCCGAAAGAAAAGACCAGGATAGCTAGGGACTAGAGGCAACCACCATTACAGATTCTGCCAGTATGGTTTCCGGGCATCCTTGCATGTGGGTGGCAGTTGTAGGTAGTGCCTGTCACACATACAGTATCTGCCATGGGTACTGTATGTGCCTTTCTGTGCATCTGTCCTCTCTTGCTCTTACTTTCCTGGGCTTTTTTTTTTTTTTTCTTTTTTCCTCAGTAAAGGTTGGGAGATTTATTGGTTCCAATTGTTTAAGAAAATTTCTGTCGAATCATTAACTGACTACTAAGCTAACCGAGCACACATCTCAGTGGTCACACACAACAAAAATGCAGACTTTGGCTGCAGATGTAGTTCAATGGTAGAGCCCTTGCCTAATATGTAGAGGCCCTGGGTTAGAAAAAAAGAAAGAAAGAAAAAGAAAACAATGGCCCTGGATATAGCTCAATGGCATAGTGTTTGCCTAGTATGCACTCAGGCCCTGGGTTTTTGTTTTGTTCTGTTTTTTCCTCCATATTTTTTGGTGCATTATAGTTGTATGTACTGGTGGGATCTGTTGTTACATGCACAAAATAGAACAATACAGTTTGGCCAATACTCCCCACCACTTTTCCGCTCCTTCCCTTCTTACTGCCCCCTTTCCTCTGCTGACCTCCCTTTCCATTTTCATGAGATTCCCCCACCTTTGTTTTCCTTTTTACTCTCTAGCTTCCACATATTTCACACTCTTAGACACACACACACGCACACAAATGCACACACGCATGAATCAAATGCCACTTTTAAGGTTATTCCTTCCTCTGGGGAAAGTCAAAGCCCCCAAATAGTAAAGAAATCAGCATCACTCAGAGAAAATTTGCAGAACTCAAGCAACTGGAGAATTGACCCAATTCAATTCCAGAATCCAACTCACTCTCCTCTCTAACCCTTGCTCAGGACAGATGCAAACCCACTAACACACACACTACCCCCAATAAATGCCTATGAAGTAAAGATGAAAACATTGAATCGATCTGGGGCTCATGAATGAAAACTGCTGTCATGTGACTAAATCCCCGGTTCCAAAAATAATTCTGCTGCAATTGGGAGAACAGAAATGCCCAGCCACGCTGCCTTCTGTAAGCCCATCTCTGTCTCCTAGAATAAGGGAGAAAAAGAGAACAAAAATACAGCGCGCGCTCACAGCCTTACGTAATAGTCCCTGTCTCTCTCTAGCTGGCGGCAGCAAATTTTTTTTAAAGTGCCATAAATAGCTCCCTCTCCTGCCAATGGAGACCAGGGGGAGAGGCTACACAGGGAGCCTGCTCCCAGCTTGCCTCTCTTCTTTCAGCCCCAGTGGAACTTTTATGTATCTTCCAGCACAAAGTAAGTTTAGTGGACAAGCTGGACCAGGCCAAGCACAGACATATGTCATCTGAGAGACTCTAAAAGCTGCACAGGGCAGTCAAAATTTGACTGTCAATTCCTGAGACAGCACTCCCAGGCTAGTGTAGGGAACAGAAACTATAGTGTGTTGCTCTGCAGAGGGGCTTTCTCAGCAACCCAGGCCAACAGAATTGCTTATCTGGGTAAATAGTGGCCCTCAGATACTTAATCCTGCCAGCCAAGGGGCACAAGGCCAGCCTGATGGGCAGCAGGCAGAACAGAGGCAGTTCTCAGAGAAGCATCACAGCGGTAATATGCCACATCTTGGTGCAAGCCCCAACCAGAGAACCAGAAATTGTAGCTGGGCTCTCTTTACATTGAGGAAGAAGTTTGGAGTCTAGCCAAAGCCCAGAAGGGCTGCAAGAATGGTAACTTTATAACAAATCCCTGTAAAGAAACCTGAGATTCCAGGCTGAAAAGCTATTGCTTTGAAGAGGAGAATCTTGCCTGGGAAGGGCCAAATGCCTTAAACTAAGAAGCCCGGCAGCCCACACTGCACATGCCTTCACTTTGAATGGGCACAGGGTCCCTGGGAGAGGAAAAAAACAGTAGAATATGAGTTGAAATCCATGGGCAAGCACAGGAGGCCTTACTTGCCCTCCAGTGCACAGCCCTGAATTAGTAATGAACTTCACCCAGCCAACAACAGCACTGCTGAACCCTCACACTCCAGGATAAAGCTGATATAATACCTAGAGTGAGAAAGAGGCCCAGGAACGTGGGATGGGGTGGGAGAGAACAGTTCTATTGAGATAGGGTCTTGCTAAGTTGCCCTGCTTGCCTAAAACTTGCAATCCTCCTCCTGCCTTTGAATAGCTGGGGTTAAAGGCATGGCCACCTTGGCTAGCAGGTTCTGGTTTTACTGCACTAAGAGCTTTTTTAAAAATCATAATAATGCTAATAAGGAAAAGCATATTATTGATTGCATTTACTGTGCAGTGCTCAGCAAGACCTGGGGTAATACCTGGGGAGTCCTTGCCCCAAACTCATGGCAGCTGTTGGGCCAGAACCATCACCCTGTTTAAGATGCTGATGGCGAAACTCAGGCTGGTAGTAATTTGCCTAGAGTCCTAAGAATTGAGAGGTGCGATGGGTGTTGAACTCAAGCCTATTTAAAACTATTGCACATGGCAAACATGCCTAAAAATAAGTGTATAAGGCAAATACTCACACAGTTTATTGTATTCTGCTCTTACCACTTACATAGGTTTGAAAATTTTTCATGACAAAAAGCTGGGACAATGACCTTACATGGAAAAAAAAAAATTAAGATTATAAGATACTGTCTATTTCAAGACCAATGTACTCAAAGAAATTATGAAGATCTTTTCACACCAAAAAATGTATAAATCTACAATAAAATATCTACATATGAATCTTTTATTAAAGAAGATACAGTAATAAGTTTTCAGGAAAAAATAGAACTAGTCATTAAATAAGTGATAATTAAAGTAAGTATAAGAGATTATGTTACCTATCAAATTGGCATGCTTTTATTCTAATTATAACCTGGTGCTGACAGGGACATGGGGGATGACCTCACACACACAAAGGCACATGTTGTCAAAACCAATTCCACTTCTACAACTATTTTCTAAGAAAAATCATAACCATGCATAGAGATTTAACTTTCCTCATCTTAGCATCTGCATAACACTTGTAAGTTGGAATATGAATTTCAATTCAATAAGGCATGGTCTGTCCAGATAACACATCTGCACCCTCCTCACCGTAATACCATCTCCAATGGCAATGCAGAAAAAGGATGCTCAGGGCAGATTAAGTGGGAAAGTGGTAGATTGGGAAGCAGGGTTTAGAATATGGTATCTTTATTTACATAAAAACAAGACAAATAACAAATGTAATTAAAGAACATTTCCGGTAGAATTTCATCATCACAGGCATTGGGTCCCCACCCAGGACTACACCAACAGTCCCCTGTTACTCCTCCTTATTATATCCTTGGCTGGCCTCCAACATGACTGTCCAGCCCTTCCGTCTCCATGGTTGAGTCACCTTAGCATTGCTGTACTATCCTACCCACCAGCACTTTTCAAATAACCTGGATGTGAGCACATTTCCTAAACGCGACCATATAACCACAAATGCATTTCCTGAAGTCCTTCTACTACAAGCTCAACCCCTTTGGGGACAAAAAGACATGGTCAGCATTAGAACTGTCATGTTCAGCAAGTTAAAGTCAGTTAACCCCTACGACCCTCCTTCTCATCAACAAAGTGGAAAGTAATAGCAGCCCCTAACAGTGCAGGGTCGTCATAAAGAATGAATAATACACTAAAGTGAGAAAAATGCACTCTTAGCAGAGTAAATGCTCAATGAATGACAGACAGCTCTGGGTCACTTCTTGAGATAATCCCACAGAAATGGAGGTCAGGCTGATGGAGAAATGGGACCCTATTCCACCGGCATTTTCCTACCCTAGACAATGCACAAACTTCCATGCTTCATACTATATGAGCAAAAACTGAACGAAGACTCACTTCTGCCTGTTTAGTTCACCCTAGTGTACCCTCAGTGCCTTGAACATCACAGAACTCAAGTGAATGAATGAATTTAATGACTCACCCTTTCTGCCTAAGCCCGCTGAAATAAGCCACACCAACTCTTCTGTCTTTACAGTGACCTGGCGGGTCAATCACAACTGCAGCAACCTATAAAGTACAATAAATTTCCAGTGATTCATCTGTCATATTAGGAAATGTTTGAGGGGCTTCCTGAATGACATGATCAAATGACAGTCAGCTAGGATCCCTTCACAGTCAACTTCTGAAATTAACCTGGAAAACTACAAAACCTGAAAAGGAGGGGTGGGGATCTCACCCACTCACCAAAAGGGAACAGGAAGTTTTTGTTTTAAACCTTGTATTTTGAATAAAGCCTCATTTCTATTTCCATATCAGCTTCTCAGTGTGCACTCGACTACACTGAGATCACAGTCTTGTGTTTTTGAAAACAGATTCTGCAGCTATGGAAACAGAAGTTGTCACTATATTCTGACTTCAATGTGGGATCAAGTGGGAAGAAATATCTCAGCATGGATACAGCTACTTCCCTACAAATAGTGCCCCTTACAATAAATGTTTTAATATAATCAATAAATAAATCATTTGTGTTCCTAATTATTAAGACAAATTAGACTGCATAAAAATTCCTTCAATGAGCAAGTCATGCTTCAGGCATATGTGGAGAAAAGTATCCCCTGATTTCATTAATTTTACATAACCCACAGAAAGGCAAATGGGGTTTTGGTCCACGTGAAAAATCAGATACTGGACTTAAACCAGTTTGATGGCAAAGGAGAAAAGTCTCTACAAAAGCATTAACACAGGCATCTGGAAAGAACAAGAGAATAACTGGAAAGAACAAGAGAATAACTGGAAAGAACAAGAGAATAACTGGAAACCACAGCTTGATTTGTTTATCAGCTACTTTTAGTAAGTAATCCAAAGCAGACCTCAGGCTGACCCAAGAAGTAACACAAATAATTAGGAATGTATGGTACTGGGGTAGAAGCCAAGAGCTCTGTATAAGATCAGCCCAGGAAACTGAGGTCAGGGGCTAGAGCTGCAGAGGGACTCAAAGAAGCATGTTCTCCAACTCCCCAAGAAAGAGGCACCCAAATAGGCTTTCTTGCTGAAATTGACAGGTTGTCACTAGGGAAATAGTCAGAACAGTCCCTTGGAGTGAGTGGGCCATGATAAGCACAATGTATAAAAGCAAGAGAACGATAGGAAATGGAAAGAGGAAACTCAAAAGGCGAGGGACTGGATGGATGGCAGGCAGGGGGGACTGAGTCAACCTTGCCAAACAAGAGTACTCGCTCCTCACTGGTCCTCACCAGGCACCACCCCATGGCACCAACCACGTGTTTACTGCTCAGGACCTTGCTCAGAGGAGTCATCGTCCACATCAGCTTTGCTGAGCTAGGCCATCTCTTTTTCTTTCCAAGATCATTCATTCTGTTACAGAGCAAGCAGCATCTCTCCGTGGCCTTGGTGGGTCTGACACACTTCAGAGCTTCCTCTTCACGACCGAAAGCTGAGAAGCCAGTCCCATCTAGGACACAAGACACCATGTCAGAACCACCCCACCTGCCTGCACTCAGGAGAGCAGTTGGGGGGTCACATTTTTACAAAATGAGTTGTATTTGGCCTACAATGGGCCTCTAATTAATTGCTAAATCTTAAAAATCAAAAGTTTTCACATAAAAAAATTCTAGATATGAGGCCTCTAGATAAATTTGGAGATCAAGCAACATCAGGCTCATATTCCTGAGATGTTCCTGAGAAGGAGCATTTGGTCAGGAGTTATAATTTGCTGTCCAACTTGCCACAGTCCCCACCACTCGGTGTGTTCAGCTAGTTTTATCCCTTTTTTATTTGCCTAGCCTCTATTAGCATGTTACACAGAAAAATGGGCAAAGTTCTAGAATGGTTTTGCTTCCATAATCACAGAATGAAGTCTGATCTTGGCAGGTCCTCTTTCTTATATCAATGCCATTTTGCAATATTCCAGTTAAAAAAGAATGTCTGGAAAGAGATAGATTTTAAATAAATTTCTGGATAGTTTATTTTTTATACCTAAAATTACAGATATATAACCCAACATAAGTTTTTTTTGAATCCTTAGATTTCACACAATGAGAATTTTCTTCATCAAATTCTTTTGTCAATTTACAACTAAAATTTCACAGAGGAATTTTATTAGATATTCAATGACCAGATAATCCTAATTACAGGACATGAAATTAGATCATGAGACCTATCTAACCAGGAATATAAGGATGGTTCAACGTTTTAAAGTTCATTAGTATAATCTACCATATTATTAGATTTAAGGAGCAAAACCTAGGATTATATTCATCAATACTGAAAAAACTTTAATAAAATTCAACACTATAGTTCCAAGAAAAATATTCCATAAAATTGAAATTGATGGATACATCCTTAAAATGAATACACATCATGCCCCACGGACTAGAGCCAACCTCTTTCCCAATGGATAAATACCAGTGGCATTCTCAGTAAGATTAGAACAAAACAAGGATGCCCACTATCTCTACTACTGCATTACAATGCAGTGAGGATATCAGCACACATTAGACCAAAGGAAAAACTTAGCAGCATAAGAAGAGGAAAAGAAGCTAAATTATCCCTTTGCTAATAATATTATTTTATACTTGGAAACCCAAGAGAAATAATAAGACGACTAACTCAAACAATAAAGGCACTTAGCAAAGTAGAAGGATATAGTACAAAAATTCTACCACTATGTTACACAAAAATCAATGACATTCATATCCTTAACAATAACCAGTTAGACAATCTAATGGAAAATAAAGTGCTATATTTTATAGCAAAATTAAAATATTCAGAAATATGCAAAAAATGGTAAAACGTTTTCTAAAACCACATAAAGTTATTTGTTATGACATGAAATGTAGGAGAGAAATACTGGCAGCAATCTTAATTATGCAAGAGTTTATTTAACCAAATAATAGAATGCTTTGCAGCTAGAGAGAAAGAAAGAAAAATAGATAGGTAGATAGATGATAGCTAGATAGGCAGGTAGATAGATAGATAGATAGATAGATAGATAGATAGATAGATTGATTGATCCCCATAAACTGGAATATATTACTAAGTGAAAAAAGAAAGACATTGAAGAGCTGGGGTTGTGGCTCAGTGGTAGAGCGCTTTCCTAGCATGTGTGAGGCACTGGGTTCCATTCTCAGAACACACATATAAATAAATTTTAAATTTTAAATAAATTTCTGGATAGTTTATTATTTCTCTCAAAAAAGGCATTGATGTTTTACATAATCTAGATATTAAGTCAATGAAGATGGGGAACCCCAAAACAGAATATAAACAGAAAGAAACAAACATAAATATAAAGAAAATTAGTAGCAAATCCTCAGAAGGAAAGAAAGTATCAAAGTCACTTTTCACCCAATACTCTGTGCACACTTAAAACAGTCAAAGGACTACAAAAATTTTTTAAATAAAAACTGCGAAAAGTCAATCTTGCATTTTATTTAATAAGTTTGTTGACAGTAGTGGTAGGGGCACAGACAATTCTAAAATTAGTTTGGACAAAAAAAGTGTAAAATGTTCATAACCAGGAAGGTTTTTTCTTTTTTCTTTTTTTCTTTGTTGCTGGGGGTAGGTGGTGGTGGGTAAGTTGTTTAGTTGGAAAGCATTTTTGGCAGGAGTATGAAAATATTCAATGTGGGTAGAGCTTAAGATTCAGCGGGGCTGGAGCTGGGGAGGTTACTGGGGGCAGATCTAGGCCAGCTTGTCAAAACTCTAGGAACGCCTCTACCTACCACTATAACCTGTGTTATAGTGGTTGTAGTTATAGTTGTAGCAGGGAGTCCGAGGCCTTGGCTACAGAAAGACACATGCTTGAACACCTACTTCTATGACTTTCACTATCAGTGAACTCTGATCAGAATCAAGCAATATCAAATTGATCAGCCTTTACTCAACTATTTTTTTAAGTATAGCTACTTAATTAAGTATAACCCATGAATTGAAAATATACCCTTAGTATCATAGGGTAAAATCCATTCATAAATCATTTTCAGAAAAGCTTTTCATTTCCAGGAAGTCTAGTACAAATGTTTTAACTTCAGTTATTTTAGGAAACATTCTGTAAGCTACTTAAAATGTTTATTATACACTGATTTTCCATGACAAGTTCAAAATAAAGAAACATGTATTCTATGCTTATCGTATCTGTAAGATAGCTCTCCAGATTCTATTGGTAATATTTTAGAGTTCTTAGGAATTACATTTGGGTAACTCAGAAAGGGAGCTCAACTTTGTTTCACTTCTCAAAATCTTCCAACACCAACATGGGAGGATCCATGTTTTTGTGATGTGCCACTACCACCCAACCCAAAAGGCATCTGAGGTCTCCTTTTGGGTCTTATCTCACTTTGAAATGTCTTGGGACATTTCATTTTATCCACTGATGTATAACAAACCACCCCAAAACCTATCAGCAAAAACAACAATGGTTTATTATTTCCTCACAATTCTTTGGATGGAAGAAGCTCAGGTGGCCAGTCCTTCTATTCAGCCACAGATAAAATGCAAAAAAAAAAAAAAAAATGGATGAGGCTGTATTCCAATAAAATTTTATTTACAACAGAGGGTGGGACAGCTTTGGTCCAGGGGTCACTTTGCTGAGCCCTGGTCTGGGAGAATGAGTACTGCATTTGGGACTGAAAACCAAGCCTGGAATTCTGACTTCACTACTCACAACTGGTGCAGATCTTAGTTGAGCTTCTTAAACTTTCTGTAGTATATCTTCTGAACCTAAATAACAGGAGTGATGTTATCCATCTCCCAAGGCAACTACAGGAAGAGAAATTCCACAGGTGAAAGTGCCCCTCGTTCCATCTGTAGAGCTAAAGGCTGTCCAGCTTCTCAGGACCAGCCACAGTGAGTGCAGCCAGGCAGGAGACGGGGCTGTTGGGCACTGTTTTCCCACGACATGAAACCTTCACTGATAAAAATTATATTTTGCAGCAGGCTGAAAGTCTTCGTTAAAGACCCAGCACTGTTACGCTCTTTCTCGATGGCAAAATACCTTGTTTTAAGGCCTATGGACAACACTGACACAACTGTATTTCACAAATAAATAGTATGCACAAGGGAGAAGAGAAAAACCACCAAAACAAACAAGCCTCCGAAGTGTTATTACTCAAAGTTTCTTCAGAGGCACAGCAATATCGTCACTGGTTTGGAGCTTCGGAAAAGTTTTAAAATAGTCTCTGGGGCAATTTTTTTGTAATACTAAAAGCATCATTGGAACTTTCTAAATATGTAGATGCAAGCTTTATTTTTCTAAATTGATGGTGGTAGAGAAAAATTTTTTCAAAAATTTGAAAAATCTATCCTCAGTCAACGAAATAAAATGCTCAGATTTTTTTTTCTTTTTCTAACCACTAAGCCACATCACCAGCCCTTTTTTTTTTTTTTTTTTTTTTTGTATTTTATTTAGAGACAGGGTCTACTGAGTAGTTTAGTGCCTCGCTTTTGATGAGGCTGGCTTTGAACTCAGGATCCTCCTGCCTCAGCCTCCCAAGCCACTGGGATAACAGGTGTGCACCACCATACCCAGCACACAGAAGGAATTTGTTTGCATCTACTGATAATGGCAATAGCCCACCAAGAGAATAAGAGATTTCCACAAGAATAACTTGTAGCATTGTACTCCTGTTTCTGGAAAATTCCATCTCATCCACAAGAAAGCAGACATACTAAAAAAGTGACGTGTCCACAGACAAAACCTCATCTGCTGTGGGATTCTCCTCCGCCATGGTTTGGCTTGCAATTTCAATGTCCCTTCTGCCAATTGAGCAGCTTAGGCCAGAAGCAGCTGCCTCACCATCTCCACCAGAGACAGCTGCACTCTGGAAGGATGGCGCCAGCATCCTAGAAGGGTGTGGGCTCCTTCCTAAGCCCCAAAATGAGTGCTGATGGCTGTCATCATTTGAATTTAATACCCCTTTCCAAAGCAACCTGGATCTCTTCCAGGGCAAAGTACTACTGAATAAAGCAAAATCCAGGCAGATGAATGGATATTGGGCCTATTGCTCCTGATTCACAAATTAACAAACTGGTATTTGTTGCTGGCCTTCCGATTTATAAAAAAGACAAGAAAGAAGTGAGATGACTTAGAATAACACAAACAAAAGTGAACATTCCCAAAGTCCCTTGTATTTTTACTTGAACAGAATGGAATTCTCACATGATAGCTGGGATGTCTATATTAAGTATCTCAGGCCGATCTTCTACTAAATAAAGTTCAAGTGGCATTGAGTTCACATGATCCTCAGAGCTCTCTTGACAGCTGATTGTTCTCCCCATATCTCCTGCTTTTGGAACTCTGGCTTCAAAGTAGCTCCTTGCCTGCTTTTGCCTGGGCCAGAGTCCAGTCTGTACCCAGAAGGGGTGTGTGTGTGATGAGCTATCAAAAGAACAGCAGATAACAGGGCTGCCTGCCTCACTGTGTGCATGTACACATCGGGGTGTGGGTGTGGGTGTGGGTGGACACACACAACCCCATCACTCTTAAAAACCAAAGGTCAATGGCCATGTTGGATGTTAACATTAGGGAAAGCTGAGTCAAGGGTATATGGGAACTCTCTTTACTCTCTTGGCAACTTTTCTGTAAACCTGTAATTGTACCATAATAAAGAGTTTTCAAACATAAACTTAAGGTCATCTTCAAGGCTTAAAGCATACCTGAGTTTTTACAAAGTTCGTCCTCATAAGTCATTAATCCCTTAGAGGTCATTTATTACCCTGAAATGAAACTGATGAGGTCACCAAGGGACTGCAAAAACACCTGACAAGCAGGTGTGACATTAACGTGACAGTGTGCACATTCAGGCCTGTCCCCAATGACAGGCTGTGACTATAAGCTGGTAAGATGCTCAAAGAGGCCATGCTGAAGAAGGAGCCCTCACCAACTACTCTACTACAGGGGCCTGCAGTGTCAAAACTTCCCTGTCTTTCCTTCTCAAATGCAAGGGGACAACACTGATGTGTAGCAATTTGGTCACCCTTTATAGTTTAAGTGCCCCTAAAATTATTTTTGTTTAGTTTTTGTGTAGTGGTCTACTCAATATTTTTTTTAAAAAAAAGCTTCTCTCTGTTCCTCAGAACTCTGGATCTTCTTATTTTTATGCTTAGAAACTATCCTAATATACAATAATTTACTCATCTGTTTACTGACCATTTACCCTAAACAGAACATGAGTTCCACTGGGTTCCCCCAAATAGAATTTGAGTTCCACTGGGATGGGGCTTTTATATGCTTTGTCTACTGCTAATGGGATTTCTTCAAAACCTACTATGTGTTTGCCCCATCTGTCTTACTGACTTTGTTCTCTGGGATGAAGAGACAAGAACAGAATATTTTAAAGAAATGATATTATTTATGCAGGAAAAAAATGATAAATGTCAACCAAATGCTTTGAATCACTGCTATATGCATATAACCTTGTCCTTCATGCCTTTGCTGCATAAGTGTCCATACTAAGTATGTGTCACTTATGTAAGTTATTCATTCCTCACAAATCCATGAGAGAGAAGGAGCCAGCATCACTGTTCCCATTTTACAGAAGAGGAAACCGTAATGGCAAATATGAAGTCAGGACACAAATCTAAGTTACCCAACACCTTGCCTAGAATGGGCCTCTGCCCACCACAGCTAGCAGTCTCTCTGTGGGAGGAAAAAACACTCTGAAATTAGTCACTTCAAGATTTATCCTAGAACATAATAAACTTAATGAGCTGGATAATTTTTTTTAAATACAATACAAAAAGTAAAGACAATTATGCGTGATCCCGACACACATACTCTTGTATGAAAATACCCACAGGGAAACAAGCCAACAGCTGAAGCCTGTGAACAGGCAAAGCAGAAACGACCCCCGGTTCTCACCCCACCACAGTTTGCAAAATGTTTCTAGGATCTGTAAAGACTAGTACAGAACCTACTAATGAAGACAAGCTGGTATCTTTCTAAAATAGTTAACTTGGTTCCCACGGTGGTGACGGGGAGAAGGGCAGTATAGAACTCAAATCTGTACATATAGAGAGGACATGGGAGCCTTCCCCAAAGTCCAAATCCTACTTACATCATATGTATGCATATGTGCATATGTATACACACACATACATGTAATATATACATACACACCTAGATTTCTTTTAAATTGAGAAAATGTGCACTCTGTCTTACAGTTAAAGCACAAGGAGCGGGTAAAGAATAAATCTCTTAAGATGATGCACTCTTTCTCCACTTTAAAATCTCTGAAATCAAGGTCTGTCTTATAGTCAATGGTACCTTACCATGCTAACTTCATAACATTACTTTTCTTATAGGTACATAAAGCAAATGATATCTTTTAACCTATGGCATGTTAACTTTTGATTACGTGCCTAGACCCATATTCCTTTAAAAGGAAGCATGCTTTACACACAGTTTTGCACTTTGATTCTCCTGCCCAGCAGTAACCTGAGATCAGTTCTTATCATTGCTGGTAAAGATGCTTCTTTAGCTTTTACAGATGCAGACAAATCTGCTGAATGGACAAATCATAACTTGACCAGTTACCCTGTGGTGGTGATTTGGACTGCTTCAACTGTTTTAAGTCTTTAGCAGTATACTGTGAGAAACATTCCTGCACAGCTCTGAGCGCTGCTGGAAGCAGAGCATGGGTGCTCTGTTCTGTTTTATTGGCATTTAAAATGCAACTTTCTTTCAGTTGGTTGTATTTCCTGGATTCTTTGAACACTTAAGACTAAGAACATGCAGAGTGTCTGAGTCAAATAGAATCACTTAAATACAGCCATGGGATGTTCAGCCTTACAATACAAATGGCCCAAAAAACAATGGGCAAGTCCACTCTGGATAGTAGGGGAAACCCCTGAATCAGCCCCGAGATAAGTCAGGTTGATTTTAAAGGTTCCTTCCAGTCCACAGTCATCATAATATAGATTTACATGATAAAAGAACTTACAGGAAAGAGATCACTTATAAACACACCTTATCTCAGTAAATCTCTACAACAGACAGCAGACATGCATATTATGCACATTTTTGAGATGAGGAGAGAGGTTCAGAGCAATAATTTACCTAAGAGTTGGTGACAGGTCCAATTCCCAAATTAAATGTCCCCTGTGGCAGAGCAGCAGAAGTGTAAGCCAAGCCAGGAGAGCATAAATAAAGGCAGCCACAATAGCCCCAACCTGGGCAAAGGGCAGCTCTGGGAAGGCAGAAAGGAGGAAGAGAAGCTCAAACTCAGCCTTAAAAGGAAGCTCAAAGAATGACATGTTCTGTTTTATTGGCATTTAAAATGCAACTTTCTTTCAGTTGGTTGTATTTCCTGGATTCTTTGAACACTTAAGACTAAGAACACAACTATTCAGATGTGGGGTAGGTGGCAGGTTAACTGAGGTGAATTCTCAAGGCTACAGGACACTTTATGGAAGGGAGATGTGGCCTGCCCAAGAAGGAACCAAGCCCAGAATCCAAGTCCACCCCTCCCTTCTTGCTGGCCTCAAGCAGGGTTGTGTTCACCTTAGGTTCTCCTAAGGTCACAAAACAGGAGGGCAGCATGTACAGCCATGCCAGCATCTTGGGGCAGAGAATGGCAGTCTTCCCACATGTCTCCTTCCTACCCAATGGGGAAGACCTTCCTAGGCAGACCACAGCAGACCTGTCCTGATCACAGCATCCAGTGTCAAAACTCAGCAGGAATGGGGCAACCATGACTGGCCTGGAGCAAGCAGAAGCCCCCAGGCCTCCTCAACCCCCACCCAATAAGCTACAAAGGAGGCCTACAGTAGAACCAAATCTGGATTCCCTTAGGAGAGGGGAAAGCGTGGCAAAGGCCACACATGGATTGACAATCAATATCCAGTACTCCCACCATTCATTCATTCATTCACTCACTCATTCAAGAAGCACCACTTGAGCCTGCTGCCAGTCTTCTAGGAGAAAACTTATACCAAACAAGATGTCAGCCCTCCAGGACCATAAGGTCCAGCTACATTTACACAAGAATATTCCATTTTCCTTGATATCCAAAGCAGCACTGGGTATCTCAGGTGATCTAAATACCAAAGAGAAATTTTGAATGGTTTTAATTACTGTACCTTAAAATGCACAGGTGCCCTATTTCCATCTTGATGACTGTCTTTGCCAGGAAGTTGCTTCTTCCTGAAAGTCTCCACCGAAGGTGCCCTTCACCAGGCCCCTGTTCTATTAATAGTGGCTGTGAGTGACTCAGGTTACAGGTTGGTTCAAATCCACATAGAACTGGCTCCTCTAACTGAGGCAATTTTGGTACTTAACTTTGTGTGCCACAAAAGACTTTTATTTTTAAATCCCTAGTATAGCAAATGGAAAGACCAAGCTTAAAAGTATCAAAAAGGATACAGAGCAGTCTATGATTACAATCAAGGCCAGGAAAAAAAAAAAAAAGTGTGCTGTGAATTTAAAATCTATACCAACTACTCAATATAGTATCCTAACATGGCATGTGCTTAAAGCTTAAAACACAAAAAACTCAGACTTTAATGTTGAGATTGGGACATTAAGAAGTGGGAATTTTTACCTTTTTCCTAGACTTTTGAGTGAACAAAGCATAAAAGAATGCATTTAATTTTATAATTGCTAGTATCTGCCTAGGTGAAATAATCTAGTATCAGTTAATAATAGAGAAGAAAAGAGCATGTTTCTGTTTATGTTGAATATTTTAAGAATATGTTGAAATTTACTTATCCAAGATATATTTCAACCTAATAATTTCAAAAGTCAAGAAGCACAAGAAAAAAATGTTCCACATCATTATCCATTGGGAAATGCAAACCAAAATCACCATGAGATACTACTTCATAGTCACAAGGATGTCTATAATCAATGAGACATGTAAGTGTTGGCAATCAATAAGTATTGGCAAGGACATAGATAAATTAGAGCTCTCGTACACTGCTGGTGGGAATGCAAAATGGTGCAGCTATTATGAAAAACAGTTCGGCAGTTCCTCAAAAAGTTAAATATAGAGTCAAACACAATCCTGCAATTCTACTCACAAATATTTCATTACCAGGAGCAATGAAAACCTATGTGCACACAAAAACTTGTCTCTGAGCATTCATGGCAGCTTTATTCAAAACAACCAAGAAGTAGAAACAATCCAAAAGTTCATCCACAGATGAGTAAATAAACAAAATATCACGCATACAAACCATGGGATATTATCCAACTATAAAAAGGAACAAGTGCTGGTGCACTTAATACTAAGGGAAAGAAGCTGTGCATGAAAAAGAGCACATATTAGATTCCATTTATAGGAAATGTGCAAAAAGAAAAAATCTATAGAGATGGAAAGAGTAATTGCAAGGGCTGGAGAACTGGATAAAATAGGGAATAATAGCTAATGGATATGGGGTTTCTTTCTGGGGTAATAGATGTGTTCTAAACTTGGTTGTAGTAATGGTTAACAATTCTGTGAATACACCAAAAACCACTGAGCTCTTTACACTATAAACAGATGAACTATGTGGTATGCAAATTAGGTCTCAAGAAAGTTGTTGTTTTTAAAAAGTTTTTACAAAAGTATATGGGATGGGGTGACTATAAAGGGATAGGCACAAGGCATTTCCTTTGGGATACTGAACTATTTTGTATATGCTTGTGGTGGTTATACAACTCTATCCATGTGTTAAAAGTCATAGAACTGTACATTTAAAAAAAGTATTTTGTTGTATGATCATTTAAAAAACAAAGTATTTGGTCAAAAGTCTAAGACTTTGGGCATGCACAGCTGATATACTTAAAAAATGTTCAGAGATAATCATGGCAATGATTAGTCTGCAGAAAGGGAAACGATTTATCTCTTGGTGACTTGGTCATATTTGTGAAAGTGAATAAAATAACTAAGTTATTTCTACTTTCCACCATACATGGAATTGCCACCATATATAAAATCCTTTCAAAAAAATTCAGCACACTCAAACCATATCCATACCATAGCACAAGATGAATTGTTTCTGATCTTCCTGACCTGCCCATGGCTTCCCATAATTGCTAAAACCCAAGTTTCCAATCTGTAAAAGGACAGAGCTCTGTCTTTCCTATTCAGTACCCCAATGGCAACATTAACAGGAGCTCAACAGCCGCCCATGAAGCTAGTCTTAAACAACAGGGGAGATGCAAGAAGAGCCAAAATATTCAGAGAAACTTTTACTAAAATCAAAAGCAGACCTCTGCATATCCAAATACCTTTTGTCACAGCTTAAGCTAGTGTCAGGATAGGGTAGACTGTCTGCAGGGTCAGAGTCTGGGTCTGAATTGTGTGAGATGAGCAGTAAACCCATCCACAACCAGTCATGCAAAAGCAATGGGGCCCCTGGAGCAGAGGGGGACTGGGGTTTCTTTTTCACTGGGAGAGGGAGGAAAGGCAATGTCTTACAGATTCAGAATACCTCTGCACTTAGGCCAGCTCAGGCCTGCTGCATCTGACCAGCCAGGTCAGGTGGGGTCAGCTTGGCCTTGGCTCAGAACAGGTCTTCAGACAGGTGACAACCAGTCTCTGCCAGCTCCTCTGGACCTGGGGTGGGGATGGGGAGGCAGTGGCTCCTGCCATAAGGATTTCTCCAGCCTGGGTACCGGGAAGAAGCACATACCACACATGCGGGAACCACACAAAGTGGACCCGCAAAGCGGGGTACTCCTTCCTCATTCCTCATCCCCCCTGTGGCAGCCACTGACCCCAAGGGTTGTCTTTTACCCTCCTTCTTTGCTACCAACTTGATTCCTGATTCTGACTGTGGCTTTTATTTTTTTTCCCCCCACACAGTGTCTTTTTTTCTGGTGCTGGGGGTAAGGGGGCAGGGATATCTCCCTTTTCTTTTTCTTCACACACACAAAAAAACCCAGCTCACACTATCACACTAACTAACTGTAAACATTAGATAAAAGTCAACCAGACAGAGTCCATAAGGTCCATGGCTTAAACAAATGGAAAAGAAAAGATTCCATTGTGTGGGATATTGCCTGGGAGAAGCAAGAACTCATAAAAACAGCCATTGTTCAGGAAGAAAGAATCAGACAGCTTCATTCCCAGCAGCACATGAAAAAGCAACATTGAGCCAGCTTGCAGAGTCAGGGAATCTAAATGGCAATCCAGTGGCCCTGCTCAGGCGGCTCTCCCTGCCTCTCCCTCTTACCAGAGGTTCCAGATGAGCCAACATCTCCAAATGCCATGCAAAAATGACTTCTGCAGGACCTGTGCACCAGCCTGCCCCTTTCTCAGGGCACAGGGGCCCCTGTCAATCAGGACTCAAGTCCTGAAGCCCTCACCACTTTCAGTCCTTAGCACAATGGGGAGGGCACAGTATAGAGCAAGGCTTACAAATGTGGTCGCAGCCAGGCTAGGCACTCGTCCTGCAAGCACACAGAACAAAAACTGGAAGGAGCCCCCGGAACGCCAACTGTCGTCATCGCCAGCATCCACATATTCAGATCCTGTTACTTCTTCATATGATGTGAAATAACAGAAGTTAGTTTCTCCTTCAAGACTGAATGGAGCTTTCTGATCCTGATTCTGATCTCCCAAATCAGAGGCTGAATCCACTCCACAATGGCGCCGGGTGCCTTAAACAGTGACACTGGAGGAATATTTCCCTGGAGAAGTCACCAGTGAAATGACCACTCCCTCCTTCCAGGCTTGGTGGGAGGAACCCCCCAACCTGGAAGGCTACACACACTTCTGTTCCAGTCTGCCAGGTCATCTAATCCAGTTAATGCACATCAGAACCTCTCTGGAGGCTTGTTAAAACATAGACTGCTGGGCCCCACAGCAGAGTTTCTGAGGTCTGGAGTAAGGCCCATGAATGTGCAGTTCTCACAAACTCCCTGGTGGTGCTGATGATGCTGGTCAGGGACTATACTGAGGGTCACTGCTCTAAACCAGCAAGTAATTCCAAGCCACATACACCTCAGATACTGATACCCTGAACTCGGCAGCACGGAGCTTAGGCCATTCCCCTTACAGCACCAAGAGGAGGGTATATATATCTATATATTTTTTTATTTTTATTTTTAATCATCTTTAAATTATTTGTGTGTTTGAACCACACTGATGACTCCTTAATTCTGACGGAGTCTGAAAACCAAAGCATTCAAAATCTGGTCACATGCTAAGTTATAATATCACAAGGGCACAGGGCAGATACAAATCACTAAGTGAGTCATCAGGATGTCACTGGGCAGTAGAGAAAATAAGACTATAAGAGACAGAAGTTTAATAAGAAAAATAATCTCAGCCCCACACATTTGGTCAGCCACCAGGACTGTCTTCTGGGAACTGGGGATGAAGCAGTCAGACCTCCATTGTTTCTTGTGACTTAAGGGACAGAGGACTCCCAATCTTAATGTCACATACATACCACCCACAATTCTCCTTCCCTTCTTTCTTGTAATGGCTCATCCCATGGCAAGGTGCAAAGGGCCTGTTCAGGCAGTCATAGGACTATGAGACAGACACTCAGCAGCTCAAGTCTGCCCATGAGTAGAGAGCAGAGCCAAAGCAAGCAAAGAGATATCAGAGGCCAGCCCAGGCTAAAGACAAAGCAAAGGGAATGTCCCCACAAGAGAGCACCTGATCTTTGAAAGTTAGGACAACCCTCCCATTGGTGGAAAATGAAAAGGCAGGGATTCTCCTGAGCAGGCTGTCCTCCTGCGCATCTCAGGCACAAATTGAAGCTGCCTAAAGAATTATCAAAGGAAAGACCAAAAAGGCTTGCAGTTGCCGTGGGGTTAAATGTACAATGTCAGCTTTACTTCTCTAAATCTCACAAGAGACCATGAGGGAAGTTTGGGGGTTTTTATTAATTTGTTTATTTTAATTAGGTATATATTACAGCAGAATGCATTTTGATTCATTGTCCATAATTGCAGCACAACTTTACATTTCTCTGGTTGTACATGATGTAGCCTCACACCACATGTGCAGTCATACATGTACCTAGCATAATGATGTCCATCGCATTCCACCATTGGTATGAGGGAAGTTTTATAAAGATGTTAATAAACTCACCAGGGCAAAGAAAACAGAAGACAAGAGAAGATGAAAAAATTTAATGCATTTTTAGAAGATGAAAACCAGCTATATGAAACCTTAACTGCCTTAGTGGAACAAGAAATTTTGGGACTTAGAAAAACCACGCTTTGGAGGTGAGGAAGGGAAATCAGGCTTGTAGCTGATAATAGGGGATCAGCTAAAGGTTCATACAAATAAGCGCTGTGACACCATCCCAGCTCCCATGCCCTCTTCACCTCCCTAAACCTCAGGCATCATTCAGCAGAGAATGGAATCAAAGAGGACAAAATACAAAATCTCTGGACTCTGGTACACCAAGGCACAAAAACAGACAAGATGGGGCTGGGAGTATGGCTCCACAGTAGAATACTTGCCTATCACGCATGAGGCCCTGGTTCTATCCACCGCACTGGGTAGAACTGGTGAGGGAAAAGCAGGACTGAAATTGGATTGAAAATAGAAATATGTGTAAATGTATATATACTCCATGTGAAGTCCCCGCATCCACAGCTCCCTTGCCCAGCTCAACTGGTAAAACACCAGTAAGTATCCAGGCAGGAGAGTAGAGGGATTCCTCCTATGAAAGTCACCAGTCCAAGAGAAAAAATCTACAGAGACTTACAGAGTCCCCAGTGGAAAAGGCTAAGTTTCTTATCATTTATAACAGAGCCTTACAGTCACGAACCCCACTCTACATGCATAGCTTTAACCAGCTCCCTCAAATGTGGACAACCAAAGCCCAACAGACATTTGAGGAAAGCCTTCAACTTGCAGACAGACAGCAAAGCAAACAGAAAAGTGAACCTCAGGAACCACAGACAATGCAGGGAACAGAAGAAAACTTCAAAAAACTATCACTGATGCCTTCAGAGACAGAGGACACTGTATCTAGAAAATAGAAATAGGACACTACTCCAAAATAGTGGAGGGGTTTGTGGAAGCCACAAGAGAGACCTTTTGGAAACTGAAAAATTGATAGCAAAAATGAAAAGATTAAATTAAAAAGACTGAGAATAAAGATATGGATATGAGAGAGAGAGAGAGAGATAATTAGAATTAAAACTAGAGAAAAAAGAAAAATAAAGGATCAATCCCAGACGAGTTCCAGAATGAGAAAAGAGGAAAAGAAGAGAAAGAAATTACCAAAGAAATGATACAAGAAACTTTCCTAAAACTGAAAAGCATGAACCTCCAGATGGGAAGGGCCCACTGAATGCCCAGGGTAATGAATTTTAAAAGTCCCACAGAGCATCTTCAAATTTCAGATGTTTTTAAAGGTTTCCAGAGAGAAAAAAAAAAATGGCTGACATAAAACAGAACAGGAATCAGCACAGTGAAGAACTTCTCGACACCACCACCAAGGTTAAAGAGGGCACCTGGGGTCTACTCCAACTACCAACCACACACAATCAACACAATGTCCCATGTGCCAGGATACTATTTAGAATCACAGAGGCAAACAGTAGCTGCACTGTGGTTATGCACAAAGGAAAAGTTACTTCAGACTCGTGGTTAACTACAGGTCCAACAGTCAAGCTCCTCAGCAGAGAGATAACAAGGCAAAGTGATAAAGGGGTTTTATCATTTGGATTTGGAATAATCCCAAAGGCTCCTACGTTGAAGAGGGCTCCCAGCTGGTGGTGCTATTGGGAGGCTACTGGGAGGTAGGACCTAGCTGGAGGAAGTGGATCACTAGAGGTATATCTTTGAAGGAAATATGTGGTCCTCAGAATATCTTCCCCTTTTCTCCTTGCCCCTCCCTCCCGCTCTCTCTCTCCTTCCTGGTTGCTAAGAGGTGAGGAGCTCTGTTCTGCCATGTGCTCCCTGCCATATGTTCTGCCTCATCATAGGCCCATAGCAACCAGCCAAGTGACCATGGACTGAAACCATGAGCCAAAATAAACCTTTTTTGCTTAAGTTGTTCTTCAAAGGTATTTTGTTACAGTGATGGAAAGCTGACAAGGGGGGAACCTACAGATTAAAAGAGACTTAAAAAAATAACAGAGATATGACCCATTAGTGGTTTGTGACTAGGGGTTAGTCTTACAGGGAAAAAAAAATAGTTGTACATTTCTTCCTCCCAAGTCAAGTACTGTAAGTCCTAGCAGACACAGTGCCTTCTAGTCTAAATCCAACTCAACTGTAAACACAGATTCATCTTGCCCTCTTAGAAGGGCTCCAAGCACTCTAGACATCCTCTGAATTCCATCTTCCCAGGAACAATAATACAAGAGCCAGAGGAACTAAAGACTTCTGTTGTTTATGCTCCTGATTATGAAATAAGACAACTCTTCTAGAACCAGGTGAGACAGCAGAGGGGCCACCAAGACCCTCACAGACCCTCATTCCTCTAACTCCACCCTGCCTCAGAGACTCGACCCCTACACCTACCTTTCTCAAGCTACAGCCTTCTGAGAGTCAACCTGGAGTTCCTGAATGGTGCAAAAAATTATGTGTGTTTCCCCAAAATATGCTTTCAGCAAATTAAATCAACAAAAAAGAAATACAACTGCCAAAGTCACTCAGTTAAAACCCCGATTATGGAGACTGCAAAAGCTTCCAGTTCCAAATTCGGATCTGCCACCAAGAAGTCCTGTTTCTGTTTGCCATCCATTTGGGGATCACTGCCCCGGAACACACACTGCTGGCTCAGAAGCTGACGTAGGAGAGAGAACAACAGTGGGAAGACAGCCATATTCTGTAGGCTCCAAGATGTGTAGTCACAGGATACCTCTTCTATAACATAACAAATTGCTCAATTATCCAGAGTCCACACAATCAAAAAGCTCAAACAAACAGACTTTTAAAAATTATCTTTATATGCAAATAAGAAATTACAACAATGTCTCTGACTGGGAAGTCCCTCTGAATAAAGAGTATATTATGTAGGATCCAATTTACTAAATACAACAGCCTGATTTCTGACCCTTCCGGGTAAAGAAGTCTTGGGTAAGGGTGGAAGCCAGAAGGCCCTGCCTCAGGATCCCAGAATAACTGCAGACTGGAGGAAGAACTGTACCACCAGGTTCCAGGTGATCAGTGTAAGCCCCAACGGTGGCAGCAGACTGCATTTGCAGCAAATGCACCCTCTCCCACTCTCCGAAATCCAATCACTGTGCATGCTTACAGAAATTGTAATAGTCATGCTTCAAAATTGCTATGTCCTATTTTCTGATGAAAACAAAAATCTTTAAAAAACACACAGGCATCAGCTGGTATTTTCTCTAAGTTGGTTTTGCAACTGTAGCTTCTGAAACTGGACTAACTTAAAAATCCCGAGAAAGCATATAATTCAAATGAAAAAAAAAATGATCACCAGAAAGAAATAAAGAAAATTGGCAGCAGGCTCCTGGCACTCAGTGGTTGACCTTTGTGACTCAAACATCTTAATAACTAATAGGTAACAGGTATTAATAAGCACTGGACCTGTTGCACAGCCCCATCCTCAACTCTGTGAAGGGGCACCCACGTCAGGGACATGGAGAGTTGTACAGACAGCCTTGAAGCTGGGCTGTCTGCCTCTGGCGCCCAGCCTCTACAAATCCAATTTATTGACTCTACTTTCTAGGAAAGTTGCCCTCTTAAACAGAGACAAGCAGTATTCAAATACCCTTAAAGAAAAAAAAAAAGAGAGAGAGAGAGAAAGAGAGAAATACTAATGGGAATAGCCTAGACACAGAAGCAGAAGCAAAAAATCATTATTTAAAATTCCAGTATGCATTTTAAGGTCCAAAATCTAAGTCAATTCAGGGCCTAGGGCCATCTGAAAGGTGATTTTCTAAGTCAGAGAGCCACAATGAGTGAAGTCAGAAACCAACTCACCTCCAGAGACCAGCATAGAGGACCACAACCAGCTTATGGATCCTTGAGTTTCCACTTACAAAATATTAAATTTTGACCCTAGCAATCATTATGCTTTATTTCTAATACACTAAAAAACAATTTAAAAAAATAAAAGTGGCCTCTTACCAACTAAAAGACCTTTCGAAGAGGAGGAGAAAGGTTGTCTGTCAGGTCATCAAGTGCTCTTAAGAGGCCAAAGAATTGTTCTCTTTCAAATCCCTGCCCCTTGGTCGGGGGCACTGGAGGGGTGGGGAGGCGGTCCTCCTGTCACCCTAACAGGCCACAGTGAGAACTAGGAAGACCAAGTAGCAAAACCAGGGGTTGGTTCAGAAATGGCCAAATATGCAGACAGAGTCTGTCTATGACCATGAAGACTGGGATCCCCTATACTCCCCGACCTCCAAGGAGAAAACCAGACATGAGGTCTGGAGTTGGGGAAACACACAGGTGAAAAGCCAAAGACAGCATCCTTCAGAAGCTGCAGAGGTCTGCTCACAGGGCTGGGAGCTGGGGGTAGGGCAGAAGAGGTCAGAGCAAGGACAAAGGATTCCCAAGACAAAGGGGGAGGGAGAGGGGACCAGGAGAAGAAAAGGAGAAGGGGCCAGGACAGAAGGGGGAGGAAGAGGTAGACAGAGGGGGCATGGGGGAGGGGAGGGGAAGAAAAGGGATGGGGGAGAAGACTGGGGGTGAGGGGAAGGAGGAGGGGGCTGGATAAAAGAAGGGGAATGGGAGAGGAAAGAGGGAAAAAGACAAACTGAGACTGGGACAGCTGAGTGTCTTGCAATGACTGCTCCGGTGATACCTGAGCTCAGTCTGGAGATGGCTGCAGTTCTTCTCATCCTTACCCCAAAAGTGGAGAAAAGATTACAAAGACCTGTCAAAGTCATTGTTTCCAGGATCAAATTCCATGAAATGATCCCACCAATGTTTTTGCTTTTTTTTTTTAAACTGGGGATTAAATCCAGGGGCACTCTACCACTGAGCTATATCCCCAGCCTTTTTACTTTTCTAGACAGTCCTCAAACTTGTGACCCTCAGGCTCTGCCTTCCCAGTAGCTGGGATTACAGGTATGTACCACTGCACCCAGTTTCCAATGCATTTTGAAGGAGGCCAGTGTCCTCTGATAAGAAGCAGCCATGATCTTTCTCTTTAACAGATGAGAGAAGGAATCCAGTATGATTAGCACTATTTTCAGACAAGTCAGGGACTACTTAGAGATAGTAATCACAGCAGTGACAACAATAAATGGCCAGCCCTAGATAGGGGAACTGCCCACTCACCAACCACATTAAGAACTATATTCCTGTGATGTCTCTGGACCACAAACTGTGAAACAATCCTTCTTATGGGTTCATTTTCTTTTGGAAAATAAATGACAATTTGCAAGCAGAAGCAACTTCTACTCAGAACTCTCTATTTGACTGAACAGAAAAACTATTTTCACATAATGAAAGTCCTAGAAAAAGTAACATACATTGAATGAATGATGATATTAATTATACCATATTCGTGAAATAAAAGAAAAAAAATGTATGACCACCTCAATACATATAGAAAAAGCATTTGACAAAATTCAGCATCCTTTTAGAATAAAACATCCAACAACCCAGAAGTATAAGAAAACTTTCTTAACCCAATACAGAGGGTCTATGACAACCTCACAGACCACATCAAACTCAACAGTAAATCACTGGATGTTCTGCCCCTTGATCAGGAACAAGACAAAAATATCCACCCACTCTTGCCACGTCTATTCAACATCGTAGTAGAGGTTCTGGCCAGAGCAATGAGGCAGAAAAAGAAAGAAAGCCACTCACATCAAAAAGGAAGAAGTAAAGTCACCTCTATTCACAAATACATGATATCATATGTAGAAAATCCTAAGGAACTCACCAAAAAAAAAAAAAAAAAAAAAAAAAAACCTAAATTAAAACTATTAGAATACACAAGTTCAGTAAAGTCACAGGATACAAAATCAATATACCAAAGTCAGTTGTGTTTCTATACTAGCAATACACAGTCCACAAATAGAATGAAGGAAACTATTCCATTTATAATTATCCAAAAAGAATAAAAATACTTAGGTATAAATGCAATCAAAAAAGTACAACACTTGTACACCAAAATCTACAAACACTGCAAAAAGAAATGAGTGTCTAAAGCAATGGGAAGATATCTCATGTTCATTAATATTGTTAAGATGTCAATATTCCTGAAATTTATCTACACAATCAACACAACTCCTATCAAAAATCCCAGATGCTTTATTTTTTATAAAAGTTAATCAGTCTTAAAATTCAAATGGAAATATAAGGGATATAATATAATAACAAAACAAATATAATAGCCAAGTTGGTGAATTCACACTGCCCAGTTTCAAAACTTAAAACACAGCCATAGTAATCAAGATAGTATGGTACCAGCATAAAGAAAGACAGATCAATGAAACAGAGGTGAAGGCCCAAAAATATTTCTCATAGTTATTTTGGTTTTCAACCAGGCAATTCAATACATAAAGAATGGACTTTTTAACAAATGGTGCAAGGATAAATCAGATAACCTCCTGCAAAAGAGAAGTCAGACTCTAGAGACCTTATAAAAATTAACTTGAGGACTGGGGCTGTAGCTCTGCGGTAGAGCACTTGCCTAACACGTGCGAGGCCTGGATTCGATCCTCAGCACCACATAAAATAAATAAATAAATGTATTTTTTTAAAAATTACCTCGAATGGATCATAGACCTAAATGTTAAGAGCAGAAACTACAAAACTCTTAGAAGAACACACAGGAATAGATCTTCATGACCCTAAGGTAGGCCATGATTTCTTAAATATGGCACCAAAAGTACAAGAGATAACTTCATCACATTTTAAAATGATACCATCAAAAAAGTGAAAAGATGGCCATAGAAAATATATGCAAATCATATATCTGATAAATGACTTGTATCAAGAATACATAAAGTTGTGGTTGGGGGTAGACTGCTTGCCTAGCATGCCTGAGGCACTCACTGGGTTCAGTCCTTAGCACCACATAAAAATAAATAAATAAAAACAAAGGAATTGTTGTCCATCTACAACTAAAAAAAAAAAAATTAAAAACATAAAGAATTCTTACAGCTCAATAATAAAGCACTGACTAAGCCAGAGTTCCTTCATCAGTCCTCTGAGCACAAGTGGCCTCAGTTACAGAATCTCTGTACTGCAGTTACAACTTTACACACATTGGTGAAACTGCATTCATGTCTGTCTCCTCAATCAGACTGCAAACCCCATGATGCAGGGGCTGCATCTGTTCACTGTCCCCAGCACTCTGCCAGCCTTTCATTCAATAAAAACACTGTACCAGACACTGTTAGGTGCTAAGCACCTGCAAAAAACATCACAGATGAGGCCTTGACCTCCAGCAGCTTCTGTTCCACTTAAGGAGAAAGCTGAAAATGAAACTCATAAACCAAGGAATACAATCATTACAGCCAGGCTGGTGGTGCACACTATAATCCAAGTGACCTGGGAGGCCAAGGCAGGAGAATTCCAAGTTTGAGTTCCACCTGGGCAACTTAACAAGATCCTATCTCTGAATAAAATAGAAAGCGCTGGTGACTTAGCTCAGTGGTAAAGCACTCACCCAGCCTGTGCAAGGCCCTGGGCTTGATCCCCAGGACTATTTAAAAAAAAAAAAAAAATTTCATTGGAGAAAATAGACAAAATTGGTATAGCATAAGTATTTGTCCAAAAAATGAGCAATAAGAACATTACCTAATTGTTACTTGAATCCTAAAATTACAAAAGCAGCCTCCATTTATATCATGCCATAGTAAGAGCATGTTTCTGTTCCATGGTCCCACAGTGCTGTCTTCCACACTGGGCCAGATTAAATCCAAAGTTGTATAAACTCCCTGGAAAGCTAAAAGGCATTCTGATGTATGCAGTCAGGCCTGGGTAGCCTTTAATTCTTAGGACTAGAAAGGGGCAGATTTCCCCAGCTGTGACAGGAGTCAGCAGCCAAGGCTATCTCATGACCCAGGAATTCTGGTGATTATAACTTGTGATTTTAAAAGATTCACAAATGAGTGAGGAATGAGCAGAGAGAAGCTGCAGAAAATCCCCTCCAGTGTGCCAGCTGCCATGTCCTTCCCCCACCTTTCCATCCACCCCAGCAGAGGAACAGAGCACCTTACATTGGAGAGTCCTGAGGCCAAGCTCTGAGCATTATTATGAAAACTGACTCAGTGAAAATTGAAAACTTCTCTTTTGCTCTTTAGGCATTTGCCAAAATATTTACTGAGCACCTAGTATATGCAGGTACTCCTGTGAGGCACTACGTGTGCTAAGAACACAGCAGAAAATGAATCCAACAAAAATCCCTCCCCTTATGGAACCTACAATCTGTTGAGAAGAATGATCTCAACTTCTGCCCCATAAAACATAAGCAAGAATGGTCCTTGGAGTCAAGTGCCAAATACCAGCTTGCCAGGCCATCTGCCTGTCCCTTACTGCCCCAATGAAGTCTTTTACAGATGCTCTCTGCCTTCAAGGGGCCACAGACAAAAATAGCAATGTCAGGCCACTGTGAAAATTGCAGATACAAATGGGTCACCTGGGGTCAGGGAAGGCTTCCCTGGCCAACTTCAGGTCAGAACTAAAGGGTGAGTAGGAATTAGCTGGGCCATCAGAGCCAGCTGGGGATGCCAGAGAAATCTGTGTGGAGAAGGATCAGAGGGGCAGATTCTATGAGCAGAGGCAACAGTGGAAGCAAAGCCCTGGAGGAGAGGGGGAGAGCATGACCCAGTTAGGAAATTTAAAAGGTTCTAAATGGCTTTAGCAAGGGGACGAGAGGCAGTAGCCACTTTGACCCCATGGGGAGCTCCTGAACTGGTTTTAAGCCGGGGAGTGATGGGATTCAGTTTTGCTCTTTAGAAAGGTCATCTCAGCAGCAGAATAGAGAAAATACTACAGCAACCCAGCTCAAGAGGGAGATCAGGGAGAAGGAGAAAGGAGCATTAAGAAGAGGTCCCAGTTCCTGCTGGAGCAGCTGAGGTCAATGGCACCCTCCATGTGGCTGGGCTCACAGACAGACCCTTTTCTTTGGAGGAGGAGGTCAAAGGAGCAGGTAGCAATGGTGGTGGTGAGCTGGCAGTGCCTATGCATCCTACAATGAAAGGGTACAAAGGGAAGTGCTGTGGTTTGGGTCTGGAATGCTCCACATGTTAAAGGCGTGGTCCTCAGCCCCTGGAGTTATTAGGAGATAGTGAAACTTTAAGAGAAGGGAACTAATGAGAGATCTTAGGTCACTGAGAGCATGCCCTCAGAGGGAATTATGGGACCCTGTCCCATTGTTCCACTATTTTGCTTCTGTCCATGAGGTGAGAGCTTCCTCTGACATGCACACCCACCATAATATACTGCCTCATCTTGGGCCCAAAAGCAATAGGCGAACTGACGGAGGACTGGAACCTCCAAAACTGTGAGCCACAATAAACCTTTCCTCTTTTTAAATTTATGATCTCAGGTATTTTATTAAAGTAATAGAAAGCTGACTAGCACAAGGAGGCAGGTGAGTGAATGGGTCCAGAGCTCAGAGACAGGTCTGAACCAAGATCTGGGTAGTGGTGGCAACCAAGACATAGCTCTGTTAGATCACCAGGGGCAGTCTGCCAAGCAAATACCAGGACCCACTTGAAGGGCACCAACATTCAAAGTCTGCAAGAGGCTGGGTGTAGAGGGTACGCCTGTGGCTCAGGAGACAGAGGCAGGAGGATCTGAAATTCAAAGCCAGCCTCAGCAATTCATCGAGGCACTAAGCAACTCAGTGCGACCCTGTCTCTAAATTAAATACAAAAAAGGGCTGGGGATGTGGCTCAGTGGGCAATAGTTCCTGAGTTCAATACCAAGTATCCCACAGCCTCCCCAAAAAAAGAAAAGACTGCAAGAGGGCAGAAGAGCCTGAAGTCCGCAAGGAAACCAAGCCAGGTGGTTGAAGCAGAAGGAAAACTAGGAATGTGAGGACACCCAGAAGTCAAGAGAAGAGTTTCAAGGAGGAAAGAATGAAGGTAATGCAGATCATTGCTGTCAGAGGTCAAGAAGGCCAGAATGGAAGGTGTATCATTGACTTAATACCAGATTCACCATGTTGCTGGTGCTGGAGTAATGGGCTCAGGGGTCTGATGGCAACAGGGCCAGGATGAGAAGGCAGAGGACATTTTGGTGAGACTGGAAAGTGCTATGGCTGGGGGGGGGGGGGGAGTTGCAGGAAGTCTAGAAAGATGGCAGAGAACTGAGCATATTACAGGACATGGATTCCATAGGTCAGAGAGGCTGAAGAGACAGAGACAACCAATGCTGATCCTCAGTAGGGACACAAATCCAACTGGGTGACACAAACCAGCCTCAGAAAGAGTGTCCCTCCTTTGCTTAGAGGGAGGCAGGCCAACAGGACAGCACTTGCACCCAGTTGGGGTCCAGTGTTTCAGAAAGACATGGGAAGTCTAGATCAGTCATCATGCTCAAAGGCCTGAAGAGAAGCCTAAGCAAACACAAGAGCACTCCTGGACAAAGCCTGTGACCTAGCTTTATTGGTTTATGGGGTCACCATGCTAGGTGAAAGGTGACAGTGTGATTTCTCCAGCTGCTCTTAGAAAGCAGGGGCAAAGTTCTGTCAAGTTCACAAAGGAAGGACAATGGGTGCTTGATGATGAAAGGACAGGGTGGAGGGGGAGAAGCCAGGAGCTTGGATGGGGCAAGGAATGTGTGCAGGAGGCTGGAAGGAGTGGAATTCAGACAGCATGGCAATTAGACTTCAGAGGTGGAACAGGCAACTCCAGGAGATGACATAGTCCAGGATATGCCTCAGGCAGTGGGTGAAGCAGGGTGGAGAGGACACTACTGGAGAGCCTGTGGTCAAGATGCTGGGTGAGTCATCAGAACCCAGTGTGATGTAGCAGGTGGTCAGGGGAGAATGATCTTAGGCCAGAATGCTCCAGTCTCCAGGGACAGAGGCTTAGAGTCTGGGTTCAAAGGGAGGATGAAAAACACAAAATAACAAAATGTCACCCTCCAAAGGAACGCACTCAAAGTTCCCCTTCACTGAATGCATGCAATGTGCTGCCAACAAGCAAGATATTTATTAACTTATCTAGTCCCCACAAGCAGGATACACAGGCTTCTTCTATAGAAGGTAAAACTGAGGCTTGCTGGCTAAGAATTTTCCTAGGATCACAGAGTCTAAACATGATGGATCCAGAATTCGTGATTCAGACTTCCAAATAGTAATGCTGCTCTGCCCCACCACACTCACAGACAGACAGGGTAGATTGCATTATTTATGCCCCAGCAATCACTTATCCCCATGCAAGACCTCTCTAATTGCGCCTCACAGTATTTCCAAGGAGGAGGGGTCAGGGGCCGCCAGCTGCTGAGTAATGAGCCGGCTGTCCTCCCTGATGCCGTGCTCCCTGCAATGGAGGCTGCAGTAATTACCCAGAGCCCATTAACAAACACCCAGAGTGCGATGCGCTAATAAGACCAGAACAAACACATCAAAATATCAGCTTTTAAGGAAACTCCAATGCAGAATTTATATTTCTAAAAGGGCTGACTTGATCATAACGCAACAGGAAAAATCCCTTCCTTCCCACATTTCCAAACAAAGCAGCCAGTGTTTTAATTCCAGAGACAATGGAGTTTCATTCTATAGAGACCAGCAGCTACCACACTTTAGGGTGTTAAAAAGTAGTGCCATGGTCTTGGGACAAAAAAGATAGGACAAAACAAGCCAAGGAGGTTATCAGCATCCATTTGATTTTAATAATTTGGCATTTATTTACTTGGATGTAAATAAGATACAATGGAAAGGCCTAGAAGAGTTAGAGATGTGGGAAGAAGTTTTTTCCAGGTTGACGCACTCTGGGTGTATTTGAGCAAATCTCAGAGCTTCCAAATAAGAAAAGAATAGAGAGTGGTCATCAGAGCCTGGGAAGAATGTAGGGCAACAGGGATGAAGAGAGGTTGGTTTAACAGGACAGGGAGCAGCTGGATAGAAAGAATAACTCCTAAGAATCTCTAGAACATCAGGAATAATTATGGTGAAAATTAATTTAATATCTCAAAATAGCTAGTAGAGAGGATTTTGAATATTCCCAACACAAAGAAAGAATAAATGTCAGAAATGATAAAATGCCAATTACTCTGATCCGATTATTACACACTGTATACACATATTAAAGTGTCATGCTGTGCCCCATGTGACATGTAAATGTGTACAATTACTATGTGCCAATTAAAAATAAAATTATACATTTTTTAAAAATATTTATTTTTTTAGTCATAGTTGCACACAATACCTTTATTTATTTATTTATTTTTAAGTGGTGCTGAGGATCGAACCCAGGGCCTTGCACATGCTAAGTGAGCACCCTACTGCTGGGCCACAATCCTAGCCCTAAAATTATATTTTTAAAAAATATTGGAGCTTCACATCATACTTGGGGACATTTCCAGGACCCTCAATAGCAAGGGGGCAATGGGCAACCCCTGAGCTCTGCACAGAACCTGCAGCCCCTGCCTTGGAAGCAACAATACATTCAGAATCATCAGACACACCCTACTCACTGCAATCCTAAAATTGAGTCCAGCTCTCGTGCCAATTATTCTTACCATACTGGACCAGGAAGCAGCTTGCTTTTGTCCTCAAATACTTCAGACTCAAGAGAACTGCAAGCTCCAGGTTTTGTTTTGTTTTGTTTTGTTTTGTTTTTTAATATATTTTTTTAGTTGTAGATGACACAATACCTTTATTTCATTTATTTATTTTTATGTGGTGCTGAGGACCAAACCCAGTGCCTCACAAGCGCTCTACCACTGAGCTACAACTCCAGCCCCTCCAGAGTCTTTACGGACAACCTGGGCCACATTCCCCTAGAAGCATCAGCACACACCTCAGGAGAGAACTTGGGAAATACTCCTGCAAGGGGAGCAGCTGGAACCCCACTCACTGCTCAAAAGTAAGAGTGAGTGAGGATTTTCTCTCTTCCACCCCGCCACCCCCCTGGTCCTCAAGGCCAGCAGCATTGCAGGGAGGGAACTAATCTCAGATCACTGAGGTAAGCAAAGGTGATAATGATGAGCCTCAGATGAGCTGTTTAATCTTTTTATAATCTCCCTGGTCCCTGAGCCTTATGAGAGAAGCTGCTATAACCCAAGTCATGAGGAAATTGGAAACACACCTCAGGCAACCATGCTCTAATTTACAACAGAAATTAAAAAGCAGTACGTTTCAAATGGGTCACTGTACTCAGACAGAGACTTGGCAAATTTCATAGCATACACAAGGGTCAAAGAATCCTCAGAAAACTTTCAAATTTGATAATTCTCATAGCTGAGGTTAACTATAATCAACTGTCACTGATACCAGGCTCTGAAACACATGGTCCCTTTTGCTCTTTACACTCTGTTTGATTATTACCTTGGGCTCACTGATTTGGGGCGAAGTCTGAGATTTACCATCTTACTTCTGCAAAGTAATTTCTCAGCTACAAAAGAAAATAACATTCTCAATTCTGAGCACCCTCTGACTCTCCCTGTAGATAAAGATGCCTCCACTTGCTTCTTTGATACAACTGGACCCCAAGCAGTCCCTGGTAACTGCCTGAACAAAAAACAATTACGTATGACTATTAACACCAGCATTTTTAAATTGTGCAAATGTGCTCTAATTCTACAAAATCCATCGAGAATGTCTATAAGATCTAGGGTCTCAGGCAAGGCTCTCCCTACAAGGACTTCTCATATGTGCAGCTGTCCTGAGCCTCCACCCCAAGGGTATATCAGACCCTTCCACTGAGCTACCACCACTCCCCTTCTCAGACTTCACTCCTGCCTCGCCTCACCTGGCACAGATCCACATGGAATCATTTTTAAGTCAATCAATTGGCCAGGCATGGTGGTGCATACCTATAATCTCAAGGACTCGGGAAGCTGAGGAAGGAGGATTGCAAGTTCGAGGCCAGTGTAAGCAACTTTTGGAGATCCTCTCTCAAAATTTAAAAAGGGCCTGTGCTATAGCTCCGTGGTAGAGCACCCCCAGAATTCAATTCCCAGTAACCCCCCCCCCAAAAAAAAGTCAATCATGGATGGAATTCCCCTTGCTCAGCATCACCAGCAGCTTCATTACACAGAGATTAAAATCTAAACTCCTACCAGGCCTGGCAGGCTAATAGGATGTAAATACCCTGATCATCTCAGGGCCTCCCTCACATCTTTTCTCCTGAAGTTCCATACCCTCCAGCCAGCACCGGTCTTCTTGCAGAGCCTTCTGCATATGCTGTTTGCTCTGCCTGGGAAGCCAGGCCTCCATATTTTCCCATGGCTCATTCCCCTCTATTCAGTCTCTGTTGTCCCAAAACCTCCACAGAGATGCCTTGCTGCCACCACTCTGTCCTCTCCCCTAGTCACTACCTGGGACCACAGCCTACACTGGTTACTCATCCGTGTGTCTGTCACATCTGTGGTCAATGTTCCATTGTAATGGCCGGCCCAGGAAAGCCACTCCACATATACTAAGCAATCATTCATCGACCCATTTTGCCAGGAAACCCCTGACTCCAACCAAAGATGGTTCTTATCAGCTGATGATCTATGAGGTCAGGATCACATGTTTTTTGGAATAAGCAGAAACCACTCAGCAAATACACCTGGATACCGCAGGTAACCGTGCTGCCCGGGGAAGCTGGGAGCTCTGGCGCCCACATCCACTAGTCTGTACAAGCAGGAATGGCTGCTGATGCAAGAAAAGGCCTCCTCCTTTATGATCCCCCTTCTCCAGACAAAGCCAAGAAGTAAAGGGCTGTTCTTGAAGTAGGAGAGAGGAACTCTTGAATTCAGTTGCCCAGTTCAGGATCTCTCTTCTCATTCTGACCTTACAGTGTTAAATTTTTGGCTTGTTGTTGTTGTTTTCCCAATCTTTTTTTAAAACTGAGCAATGTTTTAAATCCAAAAGTATTTTTCCAAAAGAAATATTTAACTTTATTTTAAAGAAAAAATGCCCAGATTATAGAAAGTTTTCTTAAAAGGTGCTTCTGAAAGTTGCCACTTAGAATAAGAAATACCCCTAATGTATGCATATATTATTTCATTATTTTTGAAATATAAATATGATCAGGTAATTTTGTCATAGTTAGAAAATTAACATCAAAACATCTGCATTTCAAAATAAAAAGTAGGAAACTTTCCATACTAAAGCTGCCAGCATTCTGAGCTTTAGAGTATACACTGAGGTAATCTCACCTAACAGTCCATTTGCTGTAGAAATATAGTCCTCCAGAGCAATAATTTATATCAGTTTGACATTGATTCTAATAGAAAAAAACCCTTGATCTATTGAAAAACCCTTGATCTATTGATTCTTCTGAGACATGTGGTTACTCTAAAAGGGAGGAGAGAGGGTGAGGCCACATGGAAACTTTCTGATAAAGCTGATCAATAAGAACCAGGGCAACGGCAGCAGGAGAGGTGATGGGTCAACTAACAACACACAAATGGGTGTGCGAAAATCATGTGTGACCCAGGCTGGCTCACCAGTCTGTTCAGGTTAAAGTGGTCCTACAGGACAGCTGCCACTGCTTGTACAATTCAAACAGGTCCTTGTCAAAAAGATCACTGTGCATGCCACCCTCACTTACCTACACTCCTAACACTTTTTATGAAAAGGTCAAGATTCTCTTTTAATCTAAGATGGGCCAACTTTCTTCCTGTCCCATTATGTCCCGCTCTAGTTCCACATGGGGTTAAATGAAAATGCCCTTAAAGGAGAAAAGGAGGAAGTAGAAGGTGGATCCACAGATAAGAGTGAGAACGCAGTAAAATAGAGGAAGAAGTGGGGAGGACAGAGAAAGAGGGGCTGAGGGGAGAAAGAAAGAAAAGGAAGAGAGGAGAGAAAAACCAGTCAGAGCCCAGGATAGAGGAAGAAAGAGAAAACACAGAGTGAGGGAGAAAGTGAAAAAACAGCAGGGAGTTTAATAAACACAGAGACTAGGATAGACACAAGGAAAAAAGCACAGAGAGAGGAAGGGAAAGTTCCTGGGGAAAGAATAGTGATCTATATCATGGAGAAGCTGGTGTTAGAGCCCCTCTTGTTCCATGTACTGTATTATGCCATATGTGGGAAGTGAACAAGCCTGGAACTCGGCCTAATAACATCTGCTGCTGACTTTAAGAGCCCTAATAATAGCACAGCTGGTGTCCTCTGCTGCGTGAGCTCACCGCCCACGTGACTGCTCCTTCCTTGGCAGCTCCTCCAGAGAAAGGAGGTACCCGGGGAAAGTCCCGCCTTCCGCCTGCCCTCCCCAGCCTGGCTTTATTTCCCCCAGGGCCTCCATTCTTTCCTTCCAGAAACCACTCCCACCCGCTTTCCTGGGCTGAGTTACTCAGATTCAGCAGTTCCTCTGAATAGGGATCTCCTTAACAAGAAAGGCAAATATCAGAAATCAAAGGTGGGGACATCACTACAGATCTTACAGGAAATAAAAGAAGTGTAGTTATACCAATTAATTCAACCCTGATGACAGGGACAAAGTCCTTGAGATATACTACTTACCAAAACTAACAACTAGAAATAGAAGATCTGAACAACCCTTCATCTATTAAAGAAATAGAGCTCCTAATGAAAACCCTTTCCACAATACAAGGAGAGGCCAGTGAGCCAGTGTCCCCAGTGCGCCCTGTTGCCAGGGTATGGCCCCCTCCAGAAGCACAGGGAACTCCAGGTCTGGGGAGGCAAGTCTGAGACCCGGGAGCCTTTCAGAGCCTTTCAGATCTGAGAAGTGTTGCTAGGAGGAAAGGCTGCGCAGGAGAATAGGGAAGAAGGCGGGAGGTCAACAAAGAAGTGGTTCACAGGGCTGGGAAGTTTTAACCCTCACTTGTGCAAGTCTTGAAACAAATTCCTATCACAGTACACTTTTTTTTTTAAGAGAGAGAGAGAGAGAGAGAATTTTAATATTTATTTATTTTTTAGGTTTTTTTTTGGAGGACACAACATCTTTGTTTGTATGTGGCGCTGAGGATGGAACCGCATGCATGCCAGGCAAGCGCGCTACCACTTGAGCCACATCCCCAGCCCTCACAGTACACTTTTAAAGGCCCGCTATCATTTTAAGAAACTGCACCTAAGCACAGAATGGGGAAGAATTTCAGCCTCTAAGGGGAAGCTGAGCTGGAAGTGCCAAAGGGAGACTCCAATTGGCACTGATGCTGGCTGTCTCCATAGCAACTGGAAGAGGAGCTGAGAAACCTGGGATCTCTCACTCTTGGTCCAGCAACACATCCTGACTGCCAGGAAGGGCCAAGTGGATATGAAACATGAGGCTTATTCACCAGAAAAAGACAAAGGTGGCCATACTTCAAAACCCACACTTGGTGACATGCAATAGCATGGATGGGTTTGTAGGCATGCAGTACTAAGGTTAACAAATTACTAAATTCCATTCCTGCCTGCAGGTAATTATGCAATAAAAAATCACACGAGAGTTAGAAGTGAGCAATCATTAACCTTCCCTACTGCTAAACACTGTTACATACTGAAAGACGGTGTTTTACTCCTTGTTAATACCATAATAATAAGTTACCTAAATGAGTTATGTAAACCTTAACAGTTCCAGGTTTTGATTTATAACATCAGCTGAGAATCACTCTTGCTATGAAAACTACAAAACTTGTGAAAATTCAAAGACAATGATTCCACTATTTAAGAGCTACCATAAATACTTCATATAGGTCATTCTCTTGAATGTTTAGTACACTGAGAAGATCCCTCTGCAAGACACCACACAGCTGTTTGCATTCATAAAACCCTGAAAGGCCTCAACATAATCAATCACAACTTCAGTCTCTGTCCTTCCAACCTTCTTTTCCCTCTTTTTAGGTCTCACATCCAGGTCAAGCCTCAGAGATTCCCCCAGCTTCATCTTCAGGCCTCTGCCGAACCCTGTTGGGTGCCTGAGGCAAAAGGAAAATACATAAATACTGATCCTGTCTTTTAATTTTTATATTTTGTTTATTATAGATTTTGTTAGCACTTGGGGGTTTTTTAAGTATTGTATTAAAATATTACTTATCTGAGGCTGGGGGTGTAGCTCAGTGGTTGAGCATGTTTACCATCAGCAAGGCCCTCAATTTGATCCCCAATACCACACACACACACACACACAAAAAAAAAAAAAATATTTAATTACTGAGTTTATGACACCCTCTCTTAAATTTTGTATCCTAGGTAAGTGCCTTCAATAGCTTCACCCTAGTCGAAGCCCTGGCCCACAATAAAAACAATACATCCTTGGGCAGACCGAAGACAGACGGACAATACCCAGGCTTCATTAACTACCCCAAAGACTGAACAACAGCTGCCTCCAAGACCATCTACCAGGGTGTGTGTGTGTTCTAAATGCCTTTAAGGGGTAAGCAGTATGGAAAACACAAGTCAGAGAATAGTGAAATTCCATGGAAGAAATATTTTACATCCTTTTGCATTACTATCTGATAGTTGACAAATCAATTAGACCCTTCGATTTTCTTACACACTGAATGAACCCCATTAATTTTTATTTAACATATACATCTTATACTGTGGATGCACTTTCTACGTAACCACACTTCCAGCCTCCATCACCATAGGAAAGTTTTGCCTGTTTCCAAAGTCATATGTGAGTACTTCTGTTTATGGTGTCTTTTGCTTAACATTCTGTCTGCAACATTCATCCATTTATTGCATGCATTAGTGCTTCTCTCCTTTTCACTGCTGAGGAATACAACAGTATATGATTACATCACAATTTGTTTATAGAGTCACCCATTGATGCCATTTGGGTTGTTTCCAGTTGGGGACTACTGTGAGTAAAGTTGCTATGAACTAGGTATATAATTGCTTGTTTCTGTTGACTATTTGACCAGGAGAAGTCAGTAAATCTTTGGGTCAAAAGGCATACGTATGTTCAACTGTAATAAATATTAACAGATTTCCAAGTGGCTATTCTTTGTACGTGGTGTGTGACGCTTGTAGTTGGTCCACACCCTTCCCAGCACTTGGTGTTGTCAAATTTCTTGTTTTATCCATTCTCATGGGGACTGCAGAGGTCTCCTTGCTCAAACAAGCAAATTACAATTTCTCTAATTTTACCATGATCCAAGAATACAAACTATAAAACCTCAAGTAAGTCATATTAAAAAAAAAAAAAATCACAAAAAGGTACAGTAAACTCTCTATTCAGGGCTAATTTCAAGAATCCATAAAATATAAATATCTGTGAGAGACAGCATAGATGTGTTGGCAAGGAAACTTGCAAAATGTTACGAACACCACGAGAACTCCTATATTCAATAGGTTGCTATAAAATGGCTAAGCCAACATCTCTTCTGAACAATGGAAAACCAAGTGATACAACCACAAATATTTGCACACCTACTACATATAAACAAACTCAAAGGACATGTTAGCCTTTATCTCACTAGGCCTCCAGCAACCTGTTGCCAAGAGAACTGTCCCACCCCTGCCCCCACCCAACCCCCACCTCCACCCCCAGCATTTCGGATCTAGTCCCAGACTTTGCTCCCTCCTCTAAGTTTTTCTACTGTGACATCATTACAGTGTCCACAGTATGGTCCCCAATCCCTCACCTCAAACTTGGATCTCTCTTCCCAGTGTCAGTCTCAAATGTCCCACTACCCTGAACATCTCCACTTGGAAATCTCAGGAGCACCTCATGGCACATTTTAAACAGTGCCCTCTGGGTCCTTGCACCAGTACAACTGAGTTACTGCAGTCTGACTCAGAAACCTCAGTCTCACCCTTGGCTCTGCCCCTCCCTCATTCCACCGCCCCCTCAGCAACTGAGCCTCAGCTTTTCTCCTCAGTGCCACTCAAACACACCCACTTCCTTCCATCCACACTATCACTAACTCTCCCAATTGAAGTCACCACCCTGTCACCTTGAGTACAGCCAGAGTTTCTGTGGCAGGGCTCAGTCACAGAGGAGGTAAAGGAAGCCAAGCACCTACCATACACTGACCTGGGACATGTTCCCAAGGTGAAGCCAGACACCTCTCCTAATGCCACCCAAACCTGCCATGGGCCTTCCCTTGGGAACTCTGCAAACTTTATCCCTTTTCTACCCTAGTGACCAAATGTGGATGCAGCTTCTGAGTTTGTGAGGGAAATTCTCAAATTTGCTGATGATCTCTGCCATGCTGCCTCCTAACAAACAGAGAATTCAGTATACCATGAAGAATTTATCATAAGATAACCTAAGTCCCAGAAATATTTATAATTGTCTTTATTCCTTTCTATCATTTCTAACATCAGGAGACCAGGTAACATTCAATAGTGGTTAAAACATTCCTCTTGTCCTAAAGTAATCTGTTTTCTTTTTATGTAAACTACTTTCCTATCTTCCAAGTACAGAATAAACACATCTATTGCCCAATGATTTGCTTTTTCACGCCTTTTACCCACTGTTGTAATAATAAAAACATTCTGCTTGTTTTTCTCAAACAGAGAGCTGTTTTCTCAAATATATAATAACAAACTACATTTTTTTCCCACAAGAGATCTTTGGAATGTCTTGAGATTTGTGTCCAAATATCAAGTACAAAGGGAATTTTCTAATGCCTTGGGACCACTGCAAAGTTAACCCTTTCTTCTGAGATCCAAGGCAGGGAAATTAGTCATCCAGTGAGCAAAAACCATAAGTCACACAATGCCTTAGGCCACAGGGGCTTTTCTGGTTAGTACAACAAAGGTAAAGGCCAGCACACTCCCCCAGGGCATGGCGCACAGTGATGCTCCAAAATTATGTGTGGATGAATGGATCAGAAGGAGCCCACTAACAACAATAATAATAGCTAACACAACATGCTTGCTGGAGCTGGTCACGTGTATTAATTCATGTAATCTTCTTAATAACTATATGAGGTAAACATACCAGCCAATGATTCAGGAACTGCAGAAAGAGGAGTTTGGGGGTTGGGATGTAACTCAGGGTACAGTGCTTGTCTAGCATGTGTAAGGCCTTGGGTTCAATACCCAGAATGGCAAATAGAAACAGGATTTGTTTGTTGTTGTTATTGTTTGTTTGTTTTGGTCAGGGGTTTACTGGGTTAACACATCTAAGCAGCAATCTTCAAGGGGGAAAAAAGAAACATGCTTCATATATATGGATGGTGTGCTGCACTTCATCCAGACTGTTAAATCTGAAGTTTTTTATCTTTTAACTAATGAATGAAAACAAAGCTACAGCCCAGAACCATACCCATAATACTCAGCATTTTATTTAAAATATATTCTGAATGCAAAAGTTGAAATGATATACCCTCTGCCTGAGGGACACTTTTTTATTTTTTTCTCCTCTATCCTGAAAGCCAGTAAACCAGCTGTCTCAGAAAGTCTGACTCCAGCTATGTCACTCACAGACCAAACTGGTGAGTCATACATACAGCAAATTGTTCCTTTTCCTCTTCCCACCCTCCCTCCAAATCACTATAGTGTGTCCTCAATCACAGGTTTGGTTTTTTGTTTGTTTACTTGGTGTTTTTACATCCCTTGGCACAATTTCTAACTTTGTAACATGACAAGAATCTTCCTGTCCCTTTAGTTTAAGTAAACCTCCCATTTTCTTCTCAGGATTGAATTTCTGCAGTGCAGATAAGGCCCACATCTTTAGACCTTTCACTTGATTAAAAAAAAAAAAAAAAATGGCCCTTGATATTCTCACTGTATTTCCAAATCTCTGAGATACCAAATCACCAACTCAAATTCAAAGTCCAACAGGCTAATCAAAGTTACTGTAAGAATTCTATATTCAGAATCATGAAATGTGGCTGGAGATGTAGCTCAGTGGTAAAGCTATTGCCTACCCTGCACACAGCCCTGGGTTCAATCCCCAGCACCAAAAAACGAAAAAAAAAATCAATATACTGGTTTACTGAGTTACCTTTCTTTCCTCTTTAATCCATCAACTGACTTCAATTTAAACTATAAAACATGAGGGCAAAGAATGGAGGGAAAGACCTCAAACACTTGCAGCTTCTAGGAATCATATTTATTCACATCCCTCTGCACTTATTAACATAAATTAAATGTGCTGTCCCAAGAGTTTAACAGTAATCAGAAGGAGCATGAGTCAAAGCAAGGACTCCTAATATCCCATTGCTTTTCAGGAATTTCCCCCAGCTCAAAGCAAGGCAGACTATGACTGGTGCTGGGAAAATACCAGGATGAAGGGAGAAAAGTGGTTATATTTCAAAAGAAATAACCACCTCACACCCATTAGGATGGATATTATTACACACACACACACACACACACACACACAGTATAAGTGTTAGTAAGGATGTGAAGAAACTGAAATCTTTGTGCACTGCTGGTGGGAATGTGAAATGATAACAACCATTGGTGAAAACAGCACAGCAATTCCTCCAAATATTAAACATAGAATTATCATATTATCCAGCAATTCACATTCTGGGTAAATGGCCAGAAGTGAAAGAAAGGGATTCAAATAGATCTCTGTAAACTAACATGCATAGCAGCATTATTTACAGTGGCCAAAAGATGGAAGAAACCCAAGTGTCTGTCCCTCAGTGGATGAAATGATAAACAAAATATGGTATATAATCACAATGGAATATTATTCAGTCTTAAAAAGAAAATTCAGGGGCTGGGGTTGTGGTTCAGCGGTAGAGCGCTTGCCTAGCATGTGCGAGGCCCTGGGTTCGATCCTCAGCACCACATAAAAACAAAGAAATAAAATGAAGGTAATGTGTCCTATTACATCTAAAAAATAAATATTAAAAAAAAAAAAAAATTCGGGAGCTGGGGTTGTAGTTCAGTGGTAGAGCGCTTGCCTCGCACACATGAGGCCCTGGGTTTGGTCCCCAGCACCACATAAAAAACAAACAACAACAAACAAAAAATAAAGATATTATGTCCATCTACAACCAAATAAATAAATAAGGAAATTCAGACACATGTTACAACATGAAAGAGCCTTAGGGACATTGTTAGGTGAAATAAGTCAGATGCAGAAGGATATACTATACAATTCCACTTACATGAGGTACCCAACACAGTCAAGTTCACAGAGACTGAAAACAGGATGGTGGTTGCCAGGGGCTGGCCTGGAGAAATGGGGAGAGTTAGTGTTTAATGCATACAGAGTTTTGGTTGGGGAAAACTGAAGGTTCTAGAGATGGAGGGTGGTCATGACTGCACACAATGTAGATGGACCTAAGGCTACCCAAACTGTACACTTAAAAGTGGTTAAAATGGTTAATACTGATATGTATATGTTTTATCAGGTTTTTTTTTAAAAAAATGGAATAATAGACACTGCATTAGGGATATTCTGTTATCTCTCAGACTGGGGGACTTGGGCACCCCTGGGGCAAGAAAAGAAGAATTTAACAAAAACTGGTTACTTCTTCCATCTGCACAGTGTGGGGAATACAGAGGGGGCTGAGAGCTCTGTACCTGCTGGGAAGACAGGATGGGAGACATGTGCTGGGCTCAGATCTATTTATTCTCTACCTAGTTCCCGTTCTGTCATTCTGCACTTGTGATCTCTCGAAATTAGGGTGAATGACCCAGCACTTCAGATCTGCTCAACAAAGAGTGGGTGGGTGGGTGCATCTACTACTAGAAAATGTCTATTCCTGCTCTGACATATTTTCACTAACTTAAAAATATCACCCAAAGTTTTGGGTGTGTGTTGAGGGAGGGGAGGGTGTACAGCTGATGGTGGAGACTGTTTTCCTCCCGACTGAATGACAGCGTATCCCTTCCCTCTTAGATCCTCCCACTTTACAGTTCACTGCACAGAATTAAAGGAGAGGGGATGGGGAGAGAATGGGTTCAGCAATCTTTTCTAAGAAGCCCTAATCCCTTTCCTTTCATTGCAGGACAGGAGGCTGAATGAAACACCCAGAACCAGCTCTCTCAAGCAGGAAAGGGAGCATGTGTGTGCTGCCACTTGCTCTTCCCAACATCTGCAAAGTGGCTTTGAAAAGAACGCATCTCTGTACACACAAAGAAGCATCCCACCTGAGGACACGTTTAAAGTGTAGACTCAGATTTAGCAGGTGTGGGGGCCTGAGATTCTGCAGGCCTAAGAAGTTTCCAGGTCATGCTGTTGCAGCTGGCCCACTATCCCTGCTTTGAGTAGCTGCAATCAGCTTGACCCAGGACAAAGGGAACCAAAAGTCATGCAGAAACAGCAAAGGTCAAGGTACCCCCCCCACCCCATAAATACTGTAGTCTTCCACTGCTGTTCTCCCCAGAACACAGACACTTGATTCCACCGTGAAGTTTTGGCACAAACAGATTAGCTGTCTTGTGGTCATTCATCACACAGATCCTCAGTCGATGCTCCTGGAGATCAAAGGAAATTGTCCTCCCCACTCCCCAAAAGTTTCCCAGTGGTCCTCAAATTCAAGGATGGTTTCTACATTTATTGCTCACTTGCTCCTCAAGGTCCAAATTCATGATTCCATAAGACAGGTGATGTCTCCTACATTCTAGGGAGACATTTTATCTTTGGTCACATTCAAAATGAGAAATTATTTGATAATGACCCACAATAAAAGGAGGCAAGTCTACACAAGATCATATCTATTCTAGTTTTTTTTTTTGCAAAACTTAAGTTACCATTGAAAAATTCAGACTCATAGTGTGTGTTGTTGACATTAAAGAACCACTGGCAAGGACTGATTGATTTTTACCAAACCACCAAAAGAACCAGTGGAGAACTTCTAAAAATGTACAGTTCTCCATATGTATTCGTGCTTTTTCTCTCAAAACCCAGAGAAAGAAGAAAGAAAGAAAAAATAAAATCCCATATCCCTAGCTAATATCCATTTTAAGAGACACAAATAAGCCTGTGGCATTGTAACTCAATGTAGGATTTCCTAACTGCTAATGTGTGTGAACATAAGTCAGGAGACAGTGGCATTTTTTAATCAACATAAGCAGCTATCTAGTAAAGAAGTCTAGTCATTAAGGAATGCAATAAGAATGAAGTGCTTTGAAAGGTAAGCTAAAGAGATGCTATTCTGAAAATGTCAAACCATTTAATCCACATTTTCATGGTTATTTTCAAATAATTTTTTTCTAAAGAAAGATTCTAAAGTCCCCTGAATACCCCTAGCATAATCTTACTTAACATTGAAATCCAGGCAATTTATATTCTGGCAGTTTTTAAATTTACTACTAGACCTATTTCCCCTCAATGTTGGAGCATCCTTTTCAGATATTTGTACAAAATCCAATTCCTCTGAGTAGATTGCCTTCTGCTTTTGAATGTCCTAATACATTCTGGAACTAGAAGAGACCCTAGAAATTGAGCTCCAGGATTCCCAAACTAGGGTGCACATACTCAAGCTGAGGGGCTCTCTCAGGACCTCAAGAAGACAAGGTGCATCTTCAAGTGCTTTTTGACTCTGACAGTAAAATATTTTCATATTAAAACAAGATATATCCAAGCTGGGTATGATGGTAGTATATACCTTAGTCCCAGCACTCAGGAGGCTGAGGCAGGAGGAGCCCCTGAGCAACATAATAAGACCCTGTCTCAATAAATAAATGAATGAATGAATGAATAAATAAGAAGCCTTCATTCTATTCTTCAAAGGAACTATTCAGTTAACACTGAAAAGTGTTAGAAACCCCAGGCTAAGCTCTCAAAATTCCCTTTTCAGGTTTCCATTGCCCTGAAGGTAATAGGGACAAATTCAAGAAGCATCAACATAATCCATTTCACAGCCTCACACCCTGAGACCAAGAACTCTCCCAAGGATGTTAGTGGCCACCTGAGAAGTCACTGCCATTTGTCAGTGTTTATCAAATGGATGTCCATCGCTTCTTAGAAAAACTCTGATCACCAAACAGGTTGAGGGTGGGAGCAGTCCTTCCTAGAATGCTAAACCAGAACCTAAACAAGGATTTAAGAGACCCCCTCCCTTTCACTCTCTTCCACTCAGGTACACTAACAATCACATAAGGAGCAGGGCTTCCCAATGAATAATGCCACGCAGCCCTTTATAAAACAAAAGCCTTTCTTTAAGAAGCTGCACATCATACCTCAGAGACATCCAGATGTATATACATGCTATTACGTACGGTCTGTTCACTAAGATTTTGAACTTTTCAATACTGAAAGTGGCCTCCATTTGGATACACCTAATAAGAAGGCAGGTCAGAATAGGGATCATTGTTCAGAAAGAAGGAGAAAAGGAGAAGGAGCCCGTTGACAGTGTATCTATGTGTGACAGACACTAATCTAAGACTATAAAGTCTAAGAACCCACATGTCTCTTCATATGAAGACAGTTCCCCCTACCATCTCCATCTTTAAAAAGAAGCATGATTTTGTCTTCCCTCACAAAAGTCACAGTGCATACTGGATATAAATGAATACCCAGTTTCCATTTTCTAACACAAGGGTCACAGAATCATCTATTGAAGAGACTGATCATTATGGCATTAACTTCAAGTTTATCAAACCTCCCAACCATCTAGTGTTAAAATGCAGTGTGCACAAAAGGCATGAGTGAGTATGTGCAACCTGCAGTGAGTTTAAGTAAACTGTTCGCCACCCAATGCCTTCCTCATGTGAGCCCTACAGAAGAAAAGTGGCCACCTGCCTGCTCACTCTCCCCAGCTCTCTCGTGCGCTTTATGAGGCAACAGAACAATTATGTCATCCACAGTGGATGAAGCAGAGGAACCCAAGATTCATGCTTCACCTTGGGAGCATGAAGTCCCCATGAAGATGGGGAGCCCAGATGGCTAATCCAGGAATGATCAAATAATCACAGAGGCCTACTGCATGCAAAGCCAGGGGCAGGGCCTCCAAATGCAATGACAGGAACAAAGGCAGCGTTAGATGGCAAACCATGCAGGGCAGTTATTTGGAAACTGAAAGTTTAGATCTCCTTTCAATGTGAATGATGCTCTATTATTTTCAAAGCCCTCTTACATTATCTGATTTGACACACACACACACACACACACAAAAAAAAAAAAAAACCTAAAAAGAAAAAAAGGTAATAATTACTCTAACACCTGCTTTATTATACCTACTGGTACTCAGAGAAGATTATTAAGTCACATGGTCCAGTCAGAATGAGACTCAAAAACCCTCCCAGGTCATTCAGTCAAATTTTTACGGATACTTTGATTTAAAACACTGTCTCCTTAATCCTTACAACACTTCAATTTGGTTTGTTGGGGGTTGAGGGAAGAACATGGGGCTAGTAAGGAAGGGGCAATCCAGAAGGGTAAAGAGCCGAGCTAGAGATATTAAGTTAGGGCCCAATATCACATACCCAGTAAGGACAGCAAGATCAAGGAGCTAGAATTTGAATCCCACTCCAAGGCCAGTGTCCTTAACTCACCGGAGTGAGGAGCAAAAGCAAGAGCCAGGATGGAGACACCCTCCATGGAGAGCTGAGCTCTCCATGGGAAACTGAATCCCACAGGTCCCTGGAGCATCAAACAGGAAACAACTCTGGTGCTGGGGCCAAGCTGAAACTCAGCTCTTGCCAAACCCCCTGCACCCAGACTTGGGCTTTCTAACCCAGCTCAGCATCACCCAGAGCCAACTCAGCTCCGCAGGGGCTCTACGCTTGTCTGGGCTCCTCTGTGATAAAGCTGGAGTCAGAGATCAAAGAGCACTAAAACATGACCTAAGAGGGAAACAGCCATCTGTCACCCTAGGTCTACCTCTCCGAAAACCTCCTAGTTAAGCTCCCTGTCTTGGGAAATCCTCTCCCCTGCAGACCCACAGCAGGGCTGATCAGCCAGTGCATGCAGTCTGGCCATCTCCCTCTTGCTGCTCTGGTGGTTGGAAATCAGAAAGAATACTGGAACTACTTTGTTTCCTTATAGTGTCTGCTCAGACTCACCCCCAGACCACCAAAAGACCCTGCAGAAAAGGGTACCAGTCCTGGCTACACTCTTCAGGCAGTATTGATAAGGTTTACACATTCCACTGAAGCAAACAAAGTTCTGGTGAAACACATCAGAAAAAAAATAAAAATCAGAGGCCTAAACACTCATCTTTTGCAGGCTCTCAAAGTGGACACTAATTTGCGTCTGAGCAAGTGCAGCGACAGTGTTCTCAAAGAGGAAGGTTTAAGGGATAGGTCATCCAGTTCCTGGTTGCCTAACTTTGAAAGCTTCCCTAAACACAACTTTACCAAAAAATAAAAATAAACAATTCATTTCACTAAATCTGTTTTCACCTGCAAAAGGCTGACCTTGGAGGTTAGAAAGAATTTTAAAACTCGGGTCAAAAAAGTGACAAAGTGAACTTGTTAGTTCTCAGGATATCTAGGGGGACCCTATAAGGCCATATGTCTGGTCCCTGACATGTTCAGATGTAATTTGCATTAAGTTACGCTTCAGAGTGGAATCGGGGTGCTGCCGCGCTCTGGCCTGGCTCAGTCCTGGGCTCTTTGAAGGTCGCCTCACTGTCACCTCGAGAGTGCCAGCGTCCGGAATCCAGGCCACGCGTCGTGGACGACACGATACCCTAGGGGTACCTTTTTGGGCCCCCAAGGACCTTCGACAGGTGCGGCCAATGCAAAGGGTCGTACCCGCAGGGGCCCGGGCCCAGCCTCTCCCGCCGCCACTTTCGGAACACCCGCGTCCTTCCCCACCCCGCGCTAGATGCGCCTGAAGCACCGGTCTCCAGACCCCGGGCTTACCCACAAGAAGCGCCCGGAACGCGGCCCCGAAGCAGACAAGGTCCCGGGGCCTCTGAAGCGGGCTTTCCCAGCGCCGGGCTCTCCCAGCCGCTGCCTCCGCGTGGTGTTCGGTCCGGCCCGGCCGCCCGGCGGCTCCGGTCCCCTCCGCTGCAGCCGGCCGGGCGGCACCAGGACACCGGCGGCGGAGCTCGGCTTCGGCGCCGCCTCCTCCGGTCGATCGCTCGCCGACCTGGAGCTCCTGGGCTGGGGATCCGGGACTTGGGGGTCGACGGGGTGCTTGAGACTCCCCGGCGCGTTAGGGATGCACTTGAGTCCACCGCGCCACCCTCCCGCGCGAGGGCCCTCTCCCGGGGCGCCTCGCTCCCGGCGCGCGAGTGTCACGGGCTCGGGGTGCGCCGGGGCGGCGGCCGGGTGGGTCCGGGGGCGGCGGCCGGGGGCGCTGCTGCGGACTCGGGCACTGAAGCGGGCGCCGCGGCGCGGCCTCTCGCCATGGCTCCCCGCGGCCGGCGGCTCGCACCTCCCCTCCGCGCTGCCGTCACCGCCCGACGCGCCGAGCCCTCCCTTCCCCCGGCCCCGCCCGCCCCGCGCTGCCACCTGCGGGCGGCCCTCCAGGATGCCCCGGGCGCGTCTGAGCCGCGCGCAGCCGCTCCCCTTCCGCCTCTCCAGGCAGCCCTCTGCCACCCAGGTGCTTTTTACCGGCGCCGCCGGGCACGTAGAACTGTCCTGGAAATATCTGGGTCGAGAAAAGCTTATCGCATCTCTCCTGAGCATTTATTTACTTCTGGCACTTCTCGGTGTCGATCTAAGAGTCAAAGCAAAGAATGGGACTCCGGCGACCTGTCCCGCGCTCGGGGTGTATGTAGTGAATGCAGTGGAAATCCGGACGCTGGGTTTCTGTAGGGTCGGCCGTCCCCAGGGAACGCAACTGTCAGGCTTACACCTTGGGAGTACTGACCCGGGAGAGGGGGAATGCGGCCCGACAATCTGAACAAGATGCTACGGGTAAAGGTGGGGTTGGGCAGAGGAGGGGAGCTCAGGAAACGGTCCAGGAAGTGAGCACTCCCAGGCCACACTCTTATGCAAATCACTTGTGGACGGTTTAATGGGAACAGCCCACATTAGATCATTTCCAGTTGAGGCTGCCTAGTCTAAGTCTCCAGCCTCATCTCTGCTCAGAGAATATACAGGACATTGGGAGGACTTGGAGAGGACTCAGACAAGAGCCTAAGACGCAAGGAAACTAAACCCTACAAAACTTAATTTCCCATACTGGAAAAAGATCTGAGATCAAGTAAATAGTAAAAATTGATTGTGGGGAGCTTAATAGATACTAACTCTAAAGACAATGTTATTGAGAACTAGATTTTTGCCTGGAACCTGTCGACTTGCTTATTAGTAGCAAAGGGGAAATAGTAACTATGCAAAAGCGCAGGTGGACAACATCTTGACTGGGCAATTCAAGGTTAACGTTACCAATGATAGCAGATGGGCATCATGTCGTTGGGACACATCACTTCTGCAGTATACTCAGGAGAATGCATAGCCTGAATCCAATGATGATGAAACCTCAGAAAAACCTAAAATGAGGAACATCTACTAAAAGGGGGTGGGGGCCGTATTCTTCAGTGTCATGAAAGACAAAAGAAATCTTGAGAAGTGTTTCAGATTTTAAAAGTGCCAGAGTCTAACAACTAAATGTGTTACCTGCACTAGATCCTGAATGGGGCAGGAGGAAGTGTTATAAGGGACATTCCAATTGATAAAATAGAAATCCATATGGTAGACTGAGGTATTGGATCAATGTTAAATTTAGTAACGTTGATATCTTATACTGCATTTATATACAAAAATGTCTCTATTCTTAGGAAATACACACCGAAGTATCATTAAGGGGTGAAGGATCATGATGCAAGCAACTTAGCTTACATCATTATAAGAGAAAAGACATCTTGAGAGCAAAAGGTGGTAAAGCAAATAGGCAAACTTTTATCGGTGCTCTGGATACAGGGTGCATTGACACATTTCTGTAAGTTCAAGTTCGTTTCTAAACCATTTTGAAAAAAAATTGAGTGGGGGCTGAAATTAGGTAGGAAAAAGGTAGGTGTGGTTATAAAAGGGATCCTGGGACTTTGGAACTAAGTTTCTTGATTATGGTGAAGTGATAAAATTGTGTAGAACTTGGACACATATGATTACAAATAAAACTGGAGAAATCTGAATAAAAAGGTGAGTTTTATCAACGTACTAATTGTGACATCATACTAAGGTTTTGCAAAATATAATCACTGGAGGAAACAACACTAAGCAAAGTATTTTTTCTAACAACTGAATGTGGATCTACAATTATCTTGAGAAAAAATTCAGTTACAAAATATCATCAAAAATGTGCTAAGTTTGTATGTAAACAGGTGTGACTGCCTGAGAATGTACAAGAGTAAATAGGCTAGAGCTGTCAGTCTCATAGTGGGATTAGAATAGACATGATGTTGTAACCAACAGAGAAGGTGTTAATGAGTAGAAAATAGACTATCTGAAATACACTGACAGATCAGATTCCTTCCAGTTCCGTAATTTAAGAATACTAAAGCCAGGGATGTCTTTTGAGACCATCTCATTCAACCTTCTCATTTTTAGGAAACTGTGGGCAGAAAAGTGGTACATGACCACACAAGAATAAAATTAGTGGTAAACCCAAACTACAACTCTTGTTCTATGCTCTTTGCACCTTCACCAGCTGCCTGTCACTTCCTATATATGCATTCAGTCAAGGTTGGTACAGAATGTTGAAGTCTTTCAATTCATTTGAGTGCCTGACAGTGGCCTTGTTCCAGCACAGGGTTCTGACATCTGGCTTCTATCACCAACTGAAGGATATGTAGATCCTACCCCTGAAGAGGAGGGGCTAGTTTCCCTCTCTCACCCCAGCTGGGAGGAAGCAGGTGGCAGGCAGAACCCTCTTAAGTGAGTGGCCCAGCTCTAAATCTGCCCAAGCTCAAGAGCTAGTTGGAGCGTCTGCTAACCTGCTGCTGCTGGAAGGCAAGGTACAGGGAACACATCCCAGGAAGGAAGCAGGATGGCTACATCAAAGAGAAAACAGTAATTTCCTTGGCATGTCCTGGCTTTATGCAACATCAGGCAGAGGTCTCTGCACCAGAAATGACAGGCTTCTCTTGAGCCACTGATAGCCACTGTATTCTTTTGTTGAATCAAATAAAAAATCAACATACATTTATTGATATTTGCCAGGCTCTGAGTTAGTAACCGTGGGAAGACACACAAAGTATATCTGATTGTGCCATTTAGGAACCTGAAATGCAACCAGGGACCCAAGGTGAAAATGAAGAAAATGACTCAACAAAAAGAGATACCTTGGGTTCCCCCCAAAGCAATACTGGAAAAGGACTTACAGACAAGAAGTTTCTTATGAGAAGTGAGCCCATGGAATAGGGGTGGAAAAGGGAATTTGATGCAGAAAGGATGAAATAGTGAAAGAGAGAAAGCCTATTCTAGAGTATATAAACTCTTTGAGCAACTGGGACTTAGTCCCATGGACTTAGAATTCTGAGGAACTGGGGAGAATGCAAAACTGAATATGGAGTATTTATTTACCCACCAACTCCTGTCTCAACTGGTTGCTGAACAAAAAAAAAGGGGGGAACTAAGATGAGACATACATCAAAGATACCTGAGTCACCAGCAAAAAAGCATCCTGTGGTCTGGGATTTTTGTCTACTTACTTCATTGCTGCATTCCCAGCACCAAATACAGCTCCTGGCTCATAGTAGATGCTCTGTCAGTAGACACAGAATGAATGAAATGGTAGTGTGGATCAATAACAGAAAAAAAAATCATAAAAATTTGTTGCAGACATGGTGGCACATGCCTGTAGTTCCAGCATTCAGGATATTAAGATGGGAGAATCAGTTGAGCCCAGAAGTTGAAGACAACTTAGCAACATAGCCTAGACAACATACCAAGACCCCATCTCAAAAAAAAAAAAAAAGAAAAGAAAAGAAAAAGTTGCATAAGTTATTTTTCAACAATATTTTATATGTGTGCATCTGCTTATGGCAGGCACTGGAAGAGGCTAGGCTAATAGAATAGTGAACAAAACAGGTACGTTCCTGCCTATAGTGGGCCTTTTGTCTAGGAGAGTAGTTCCATAATATCATACACACACCCATATTCAATCAGCTTGTGAGAGGCGCTGAGAATAAAAGGATGTAGGCAGCATAAATAGGATAACAGGAGGATTATGATTGATTAGTGGATCAGGGGGACCTGTCTAAGGAGATGACATTTAAGATTCAGAGGAAGATCAGGAGCCAGTCATACAAGGAGAAAGGGTAGCATCAGACCCAGAGGCAAGAAAGACCCTCCATGGCTGGAGCTGTGGTGGGTGGGGTTTCAAGAAAGAGGCAGACCATGGGCCTTGATGGTATTAAAAAAAAAAGGAAGGAATAAAGAGTTTTAGGTATAGGAATAACATGATCAAATTCACATCTTTAAAAGCCCCATCCAGCCAGGCTCGATGGCACACTCCTATAATCCCAGTGGCTCCAAAGGCTGAGGCAGGAAGATTGCAAGTTCCAAGCCAGCCTCAGCAACTTAACGAGGCCCTCAGAAACTTAGCAAGACCCTTCTTTAAAATTAAAAAATTTAAAGGGCTGGAGATGTGGCTCAGAAGTTAAGCACCACTGGGTTGAATTCCCAGTACCAAAAAATGAACATAAAAAATAAAATCTCCCTTTGAATCTTGTGTGGAGGATGGACTCCAGTGGATTATCAGGAACAGCGAGTGGCTATGGGGGTGAGGAAGACCAGACCACTTCAAGGCCATCTCATACAAGGCTGGGCTCCCATGGCTTCCACCTCCATTGCTACTACTGCGACCAGTAAAACTTCAGGAACATGCTAAAACCCCACTGTAACATAAGTGGGCCCCCAAATGTCAATTGGTGAAGTGTACAGGCAGAAAAAAGAGATGTGGTCACAAGCCAAGGAATGCCATTAGCTGCTAGAATATGGAAGAGGTAACTTTGCATAACTGAAGGCTAATTAAAACCCATGTTTCTTAAACAATCTTAAGAGTTTCTATGTGGGAACAAACAGAGAAAAATATTTTTGCCAGGCGCGGTGGCGCATGCCTGTAATCCCAGCGGCTCCAGAGGCTGAGACAGGAGGATAGCCAGTTCAAAGCCAGCCTCAGCGAGGCACTAAGCAACTCAGTGAAACCCTTCTTTAATAAAAATACAAAACAGGGCTGGGATTGTGGCTCAGAGGTAGAGCACTCCCCTAGCACGGGCGGGACCCGGGTTCGATCCTCAGCCCCACGTAGAAATAAAAGCATTGTGTTGTGTCCATCTACACCTAAAAAATATTTAAAAAAAATACAAAACAGGGCTGGGGATGTGGCTCAGTGTTTGAGTACCCCTGAGTTCAATTCCTGGTACCTACATACATTTATATATTTTTAAAAATATTTTTGTAGTTGTTGATAGAACCTTATTTTTTATTTATTCATACTTGGTGCTGAGACTCGAACTCAGTGCCTTACACATGCCAGGCAAGTGCTTTACCACTGAGCCCCAGCCCCTATACTTATATATTTTATATATATTTTTTCTATGTATTTAATAAATTTTTAGAAAATAGACATTATTACAAATAAAGTATTAGTTTGAATTAAGGAACACTAATAAGTATCCTAATAAGAGAAGGGCAAAGGGAGATTTAAGACAGAAGAGGAGGAAAAGACATAGAAGGTGATATAAAGGCAGAAAAAAGAGATGTGGTCACAAGCCATGGAATGCCATTAGCTGCTAGAAGATGGAAGAGGTAATAAATGGATTCTCTTCTAGAACATTCCGAGGGAATGCATCTTAGCCAAAGCTTGATTTCCGACTTCCAGATTTGTGAGAGTATAAATTTCTGGTTTTCTAAGCCATCAAGTGTGGAGCAGTTGACTATGGCAGCCCTAGGAAACTAAGACACTTACTCAGGTACATCACAAAAATAATTCCCACCTTTTCTTCCACCAGTAGTTTTCCCTCTCTACTGGGCATATTCTCACCAGCAAACAAGCATATTGTTACTTTTTTCCTTGAAAAGAAAACGACTTCATTTCCATTTCCAATTACCATCCCATTTCTTGGCTCTACTTTATTGCAAAACTCCTTAAAAGAGTTGCTTATTGTCAGAGTCTCCAATTCTTCTCCTCTGTTTTCCCCCTTAAACCCAGTCCACCCAGGCTCTTGTCTGGACCACTAACCTCCCATTGCCACACTGAGGGATCCACCCTCTCTTCTCTTTTGGCTTGATCTTCAGCAGCATTTGACACAACTTCTGTCACTGGTACACTGGCGACACTTTCTTAACTTGGCTTCTGGCAAGTCATACCACGCTCACTCCAAGAGTGATCTCATTTAATCTCAAGACCTTAAGCGCCATCTATCTACAGATAACTTCCACATTTATATCTTCAGCCAAGACTCCCTCCCACCCCAAACTCCAGATCACATAAGCAAACTTCCTGACACTGCCATTTGGATGTCTAATAGGTGTCTCTACCTTACCACTCCCAGACTGCACTCCAGGTCTTCCACCATGCTCTGCTCTCCCACAGACTCCTGTCTTCCAGATAGGCAGGCCCAAAACCCTACAATCTTTTTACATTTCTCTTTCCCCCCCCCCCACCCATTATCTGATCTATCAGGGAATTCCTGTTGGTTCTACCTTTAAAATGTAATCCATAATCTACTTCTCACCACCTATGCAGCTTCCAATCTGGACCAAACCGCCATCATCTCTCCTGGATTTCTGCAAGAGCCTCCTAAATCCTTGCTTACTCCCCCTGATCCTCCCAACCTCAGTATTTTGTCAACATAGGAGCCTATGATACTATAAAATCAGAGTAAAATGAGGCTGGGTATGTAGTTGATTATGGCAGCCCTAGGAAACTAAGACACCTACTCAGGAGTGTGTACCTAGCACATGTAAGACCTGGGTTCAGTTATTTTTTTTTTTTTATTTAAGGGTAAGTAATATGTACCTCCTCAGTTCAAAACCTTCCAATGTTTTCCCTTATAAGCAAAAATCTCTACAGTGGTCTAAGAGACCAACATGGTCTCCTTCTCTGATTCCACTGAGCTCATTTTCTCTTCTTTCTAATCCACTTCACCACACAGGAGCAGTCAAGAATCCTAACTCAAGGGAAACATGCCAGGGACACTCTCACCTCAGAACTCTTACCATGCCACTTCCCTTTGCCTGTAATGTTCTTTTTGTACATGTGCTATGGAGCTTCCTCTCACCTTCTCAGTAAAGGGTTGTTATGGTTTGAATGTGAGGTGTCCCCCAAAAGCTCACATGTGAGACAATGCAAGAAGGTTTGGAGAAGAAATGATTGGGTCACAGCCTTAACCTAATCAGTGACTTTATCCCTGATGGTATTAACTGAGTGGTAACTAGAGGCAGGTGGGGTGTGGCTGGAGGAAGTGGTTCATTGGGGCGTGGCTGTGGGGTATACATTTTGTATCTGGAGAGTAGAGTCTTTTGTCTGCTTCTAGATCACCATGTGAGCTGGTTTCCCTCTGCCACACTCTTCTACCATAATGTTCTGCCTCACCTGAGCCCTAAGGAATGGAGCCCACCCTTCTATGGACTAGGGCCTCTGAAACCATGAGCCCTCAAACTTTTCCTCCCCTACAGTTGTTCTGGTTGAGTCCTTTAAGTCACAACAGACCCAAAACAGGCCTCCTTGAGCCATCTCATTTAATACTGATACTTCTTTCCCCCTAGCATTCCAAATGCCCGTTACTCTTCTCTAGTTCTTAAAATTTAGCACATTTTAATATAAATTTTTTTATTATTATTTTCTGTCTCCTCCCTCTTGACTCATGAAGTATTCATCTTCCTGGATGAGCCAACATGGTTCTAGCCCCAGTTTTCTACTGTCACATGTGTATATTTTGTTTCCCTTGAGTTGGGATTCTTCGTGCTGTGTCCATGGAGGCTCAAGGGAGGCATCAGAGCAGATGCTCAGTAGGTGAACTAAACTGAAGTAACAAGGAAACCTAGAATGTAAGAGGAAGGTCTCAATACTGCTAAAGGAACAGTCCAGAGTGACTCTAGCTTGGTAGAGGAGCTCTGTTGCATTCATTCATTCAAGGACTTGGGCTACTCATGGTTCTGCCATCTTAGTGACATGGTTCTGTCACTTTGGCATGGTCACCCCAATTTCAGATGGGGGAAAGAGCATAAAGGGACATGGACATGTATGAGGGGTTTGATGAGCCAGCACTTCTGGCTGGAGGTCTTAGTCACATGGCCACACTTCACTGCAAGGGAGGTTGGGAAATAGAGTCTAAATGAACAACTGGGAAGAAAGGGAGAGCAGATTTTGACATTCAGCCAGCATTGTTGCTATATGGGGTATGAGAAATGGACACACCACACCTAATATATTTTGATTTATTTGGAAAATGTTTTATAAATAAAAATTGTTTCATCAGATCAGATTTTAAGATTATATTTTACTCTGCTTCATGCTTCACTGGGAAGCATGTGATTATATGATTGGCCCTGCTGGGTCATGCGACTAGTACGAGTAGGGGTTGGAGCCTATTACCAAAGGAAGATGCCATATATGGTCATAACATTACACCATGTTATGACATCTGAAATAATTACTTGTTGATCAGAATTGGGGACACTACTGGGGCTCTGCCTACATCCCCTGCAGCCATACAGTTGTGATGAGCAGCCAGTACCAGCTGCCAGCACCTGCATCTCTTTTGCTAGCATTCTCTGGTTACAAAACCCTGCTGTGCTCAAGGCAGTGGCCTGGACATTCTGGGGAACTGAAGAGCTTGTTCCAGAAGTCCCTGTTCCCTCATTCCTTCAGGAAACATATGTTCTATTGTGGCTCCCAGACTACCTTCATGAGATAAGATCCCAGTTATTTGTACTTGATAAAACACACTTCATTGGCTACCCTCCTTTTCTGTCTTGCTTCTCTGCTCCTCTGCCTGGGATCATTCCCAAATAAACTGCCTCATTGGCTACCTTCGGGGGAATCCATCCCTAACAGGATAACATAGAGGCCCATCCTGTTATTACCAGTATGTGTATTGGTCATTATTTAGCTTTAGCACTCACCTGTGTTGGAAACTGTCAAAGCAAAGAGCAGAGCTTGTAAAGAAACTTCTTAGATATTGTTTTTTATGTCACACTTGGAGATGAGTGAGGACAAGCAGGGCCAGCTGTTTCTGCAAGGACCCTGAGAAGAAAACAAACGTAACAATCTTGTACTGCTCAGCTCCAACAGTAGAATATTTTTCTCCTGGTGTTTCTAAATTTATCACATTGAGCAAAGTAAATCCATTGACCCACTGTGAATAGACTGTTTCTCTTACCAAGGCTTAAGAATACATACACCAGTAAGAAATGGGTAGAACTTGGCAATGATGAGGCTGACTTAAATGAGGGAGTGGGAGGAACAGAGATTACTTTATTCCTGAAAAACTCATCCCATCTGGAAAAGCTGACTAGCAAACTCAGCAGCAATAGGCTCATAAACCAAGGTCTAGGCCCTGTTTGTTAGCCAAGTTGATGAAGAAAGACTTTTCAGGAACAGGACAAAGTGCTTGTGTCTTTCATTTTTTGAATCACAGAATGTGATGGGACACAAAAGCCACCTCAGTCAACATGGATTGACATTTTTGACAACACAGCCAAGAACGAAGAGCAGGAATGCCTCTGTCTGATGATCTTGGACATGCTGCAGAAAGGGTCGGTCTTATTCCTGACAAGAACTCAAACTGTGCTTTCAGGCAGATACATCATCCCATGCTTCCTTCCAGATTGCACAGTGCCAAGCAAAGGAAATGATACACAAGTAGATGAAGCTTGATTAGATCATTGTTTCCTTCCCTGACCCTCCTTTTCTGAAATTTGTCAGATATGTTTTTAAAACAAAATTTAGCAAATTTAGTTTAAAAATCAAGTTGGCTTCTTTTAGTAATTCATGAGTCAGGCAGCATCTCCCCTACAGAATACATAAGTATTCCTCTGAATATGGCAGAACAGTTACTTTTTATAATGTACTAAGTTTGGGAACAAGGAAATAGAATAATACAAATAGTGGATTTGTTAACATTAGATTTCTTTCTATGTAAGGGTTAAAGCTGGTTCAGGTTGGCTGGGGCTCTTCTCATGGGTTGCTGCAAATCTCCTATTTTCAGGGAGAGTTTTATATCTTCTATTTGAAGATTTTTCTGCTTAATGTATTGGTCAGCTTTGCATTACCACAACAAAATACCTGAGGTAATCAACTTAAAGAGGAAAGGTCTCCACATCATGTACAACTGCCAAAATGGGAAGTTATACTCCATGTATGCATAATATGTCAAAACACACTCTACTGACATGTATATCTAAAAAGAAAAAATTAAATTAAAAAAAAAGAAGAAAGGTTTATTTGGGCTCAATTTTGAAGGTTTCAGCCATGGTTGATTGTCCTGTTGTTTTGGGCTTGTGGTGAGGCAGCACCACTGCATGGCAAGAGAACAGAGTGGAGGAAGCCCATTCATCTCACCGATAAGCATGACTGGCTTCCCACGACGTCCTTTGAGGGAAGAATTCCAATGACCTAAAACCTCCAATTAAGCACTGTCTCTTAAAGGTTTTCACTATCCTCCAACAGCACCTAGCTAGGGACTAAACCTTTAACACGTGGTCTTTGGGGGCATTCCAGATCCAGATGAAGCCCTCAAAGGGTCAGTATGATCGGGTGGCACTTAGCATGAGTGAACCCATTGTGGTCTGTTATGGTGGAGACTGTTAGGACTTGCTCCAAAGCAATGGCTCCTATAAATTTTATTTAACAAAACATATTTTATTGGTTCTTTTCCTCCACTCTTAACTATTTTGAAAGTTTTACAATTTGTTTCTATTTCTTTAATATTTACCCTTAAAAATTCAACAATTGTATGTTTCTTATCAAAATGAGACAGTAATATTGTTAACTAAGGGTATACACTAGGAAAACAAACAATAACCCAAATAAAGAGGCTAAAGAATTATATGCATGGCAAAATGATAAAATTCAAGATGAGCCTTGAACAGTTGATAGTGCCAGAAAGAAAAGTGTTGTTTTTTTTTTTTTTAAAGGCATAATTATAGAGTTCATGTCAAAGGGACACAGAAGTCAACTGAAAAGTTCCCAGTGATCAAAGCCGGAGCAATTTGGTCAACAAAATAAAGTAATATTGGGTTACAGTCCAAAGTACAAAATAAACGTCTGTGAATCTATGTTGACATGAATAAATATGAATGGATAACTAAAGAAATACAGGAGGAAGAAGAGAAAAATCTTCCATGCAGAAGAACTCCAAACTATGTAGATCTCTGTTCTCGAAAGGTAGAGTAAGTTCTCCCAGTGACTTCCTTCTGAGGAGTAGAGTATGGGAAGGGGGAAGAGTAACTTCACAGGTGAGAAGTCTGACAAACACTCCCTCAGACAGGTAGTCAGGCTGACTCAACAGTGGTGTCCTGTTAATAGTATGCTCCTTCTTATGATGTGTGGGGAATAGGACTTTGTGGTCTTCCTCACAAAACCCCATAACCACAGTCTAGTTGTGAGAAAAATATCAGACAAATGCCAGGTGAGAGGTATTCTAAAAATAACTGATTGGTATTCCCAAAACTGTCAAGGGCTCCAAAGCCTGAGAAATTGTCATGAGGAGCCTAAGGAGACATGAATGTAAGGTGGTATCATGGATGGGATCCTGGAACGGAATAAAAGATATTTGCTAGATCTAAGTAAAATGTGAGCTTGAGTTTACAATAATGCATCAATATTTGTTCATTAATCGAGACAAATATTCCATATTAATATAAGATGTTAATAATAGGGGAAACTGGATGTGGGGCCTATAGGAAACATTTGTCCTATATTTACAAATTTTCTATTAATCTGAAATTTTTCTAATGTAAAAAGATCATTTAAAAATGGCTGGAAGTATAGCTCAGTAGTACAACACATGCTTTGCATGTCCAAGTCTTTTCGTTCAACCCTAAACATCAAAAACCAAACAAAAAAACCTGTAAATTCTGAAACCAGCATAAAGTGTAAATAATTTTAATGTTATTAGGATAGTTAATGCATGTATTATTAAAGAATTATTTAAGCATAAAAATAATTATTATTTTCAATGAAAATATACTATTTCCAAAAAAGTCTGGAATGTGATAGAAAAGGATGAAAAGGGCAAGTGTAAAGATTTCAACCTGCATAATGTATAAATATATGGAGAAGTACAATTTTTTTTTTTAGATGTTAAGGGTTATTGCTAGAGAAATAGAAATAGCTACAGGACACCCAACTCAACACAATGGAAACCGATAAAGCATAATAAAACCAGACTCTGAAACGTGACAAGAATAAGGCCAATGATTAATCCATGGTCACAGTAAATATTAAAAGGTTAAATCCCACTTCAGAAAAAGAAGACTCTCAGAGTGGGTGGAAAGAAATGAGAAAAAAAAATGCAGCTTTAAGATGTTTACAAAAGAGACGTCTGAAAGAACCTGATTTTTATTTTTTTTATTTATTTTTTTTAATTTTTTTTATTGGTTGTTCAAAACATTATAAAGCTCTTGACATATCATATTTCATACATTAGATTCAAGTTGGTTATGAACTCCCAATTTTACCCCAAATACAGATTGCAGAATCACATCGGTTACACATCCACATTTTTACATAATGCCCTATTAGTAACTGTTGTATTCTGCTACCTTTCCTATCCTCTACCATCCCCCCTCCCTCCCCTCCCATCTTCTCTCTCTACCCCATCCACTGTAATTCATATCTCTCCTTGTTTATTTTCCCATTCCCCTCACAACCTCTTATATGTAATTTTGTATAACAATGAGGGTCTCCCTCCATTACCATGCAATTTCCCTTTTCTCTCCCTTTCCATCCCACCTCATGTGTCTGTTTAATGTTAATCTTTTCTTCCTGATTTTTAAAAAGTGGAAAACAATGGCGAGTATACCAAACAATGGCAAAAGTATGCAGAAAGAATGTGTAATAAATTAAGACAGAAACAAGAAACCAGAGACAGGCACACTATTACTGAAACAGCAGCATCCTCAGTTTCCCTCCGCTTGCCTTCCCCAGCTCACACACAGCCTCAGTCCCCATCAGCCCATTCTGCCCATTTTAGTAAGTCTGAGAATCTTGAAAAGATGTTTACACTTTTCAGAAGTCCATTCCATGATTCTTGTTGTGTTTTGCCTTGGGCCTGGGAATGACTCATTGCAGGTCTCTGACCTCTGTGGATCTTTGCAGTCTATTCTACTTCGAGGCCCCCCAGCTGTCTGCCCAAGCTCAGCTAATATAAGGCTGTCATGTTTAATTAGAGTTGACTAAGACCCGAGGATAATGATTACATGTTAACCAAGTGAACCAGATGGAAAGACCCAATGTTGTGATATGTCATTTATCCTCAAGTGGATCAGTGAATTTTATATAATTCCCATGAAATGCCAAGAAAAGTTTAAGGGAATGACACTGTATTCTAAAGTTCACATGGAAAGAAAAATCCATAAGAATATTTAAGACAGGGCTGGAGGTATAGCTCAGTGATAGAGTGCTTGCCTAGTACATGAGAGGCACTGAGTTTGATCCTCAGCACCACATAAAAATAAACAAATAAAATAAAGATATGGTCTCCATCTACAACTAGAAAAAAAAATAAAACATAAAAAAAGAATATCTGACAATTAAAAAACAACCAAGGGATATTAATCCCAACTAGAAACATAAAGTTATATAGAAAAATAAAGTTAGAGAAATGAAGGTATTATTTCATTTGTAGAAATAGACAAATACATCAACAACAGAGAACGGAGAGATGGAAAACAGAATAATGTGGGAGAATTTAGCTCTCTGGCTAGCAGGCCACATTTCTCCCTCCTTTCAGTATCTGAGGTTCTTTGTGTTCCTGGATAATTCAAATAGAAATGTTTTTTTACTAGAAGAAAATCTTAAGACGTTTTATTAATCATGGGGTGTCCACTGAGACATGATTTTTAGGCAAAATCCCAGAAACCGTTCAATTCAGAGAATGTAATTTCCAGAAGGATTTTCTGTGTGTTCCACTCTCTCTATTTTCTGCCTCGTTCTTCTTTCTCTTGTGAAAGAGATGATTCCGATATTATTTCTCTAGGAGACTTGTCTCATCTTTTGGGGTTCCAATCAGCAATATTAGCATATATTCAGCAAGCGATGCGTGTGTGTGCATGCGCACCAGCACATGCATGCTAGTGCTAGGGATCAGACCCAGGGCCTCACGCATGCAGGGCAGATGTTTTGCCACTTAGCTATACTTTCAGCTGGCTTTGAATTTGCAGTCCTCCTGCCTCAGCTGCTGGGATTATAGGTATGTACCACCGCACCTAGCCCTTCAGCAGTTTTTCTTTTTTTTTAAACATATTCTATTATGAAAAAAATTAAACATAAAAATAGAGAGAATAGTATATTATTCCCCATGTACTCATCACCAGCTTCAATGACTATTTATGCAGAATCAGTCGATTTCTATCAGTCACTTCCCATCCTCAGCCACTTCCCTTATTCCTGAAATTATTTTGGAGAAAAATCTCAATTGCAGATATCAATTTCATTCATAAATATTTCTGTATGTATCTCTAAAAGATAAGAAGTCTTTTTGTGACAAGTTTGCCTAGAACATACATATGATTAGTGAATCTGGTGTGAAAAAAGTCAGCATGACTTTGCTTGTTGAGGGGCCTGAAGATCTTTTGAAAAATTTTCCATTTCTTCTTTGGTTATTGATTTTTTTTCTTGGTGGGGTACCAAGGATTGAACGCAGGGGCACTTGACCATGAGCCACATCTGCAGCCCTATTTTGTATTTTATTTAGAGATAGGATCTCACTGAGTTGCTTAGCACCTCACCATTGCTGAGGCTGGCTTTGAACTCATGATCCTCCTGTCTCAGCCTACGGAGCCACTGAGATTACTGGTATGCACCACCGCACCCGGCTGGATCTTGTTTTATTCTGATTTCTGATCTCTTTTTGAGGTCATAGGCTTAGTTTCAATTTTGCTAAAATATGTCAATTTTTATCAAACTCATTTGGAGGAAAAAATTAAAATACAGTGAGTTAATGGCAGAGAAATGAACTGATGACTCAGGAGAAAAAGGGGAGAATTGAAGGAGTAAGTGCTGATCAGAGGAGGCAGACCAAGAGGAACAAGTGGAGGGGAACCCTACTGGTACTGTTATCCCCAAACTAGTGCCCAATCAATTTCCCCCAGCAGTCTGGGTATTTCCCTTTTTTCTCATACACTGTTACTGTGATGGGCGACTTAAATACTACTGGGAACACCCAGGAAGAAGATGTATGGTAAATTTCTTTATGCTATCATCATGTTTCCTCGTGGGCATTTGTGCCTACCTTTCATTCAAAGACTTTCTGTTCTACTAAATCTTAGGTCTGGTACTCTGGGAAGGGGCCATGATGCTCTATCACAGCATCTCAAAGTATACCTGTTTTCCTTACCTCATTTTTTTTTTATACTGGGGATTGAACCCAGGGGTTACTCAACTACTGAACCACATCCCCAGCACTTTTTTTTTTCTTTTTTGTATTTTATTTAGAGCCAGGATCTCACTGAGTTGCTTAGGACTTCATTAAGTTGCTGAGGCTGGCTTTCAACTCCCAATCCTTCTGCCTCAGTTTCCCGAGCTGTTGGGATTACAGGTGTGTGCCACCACGCCTGGCTCTTACCTGAATTTTTTTGTTGGGTCATAAAATCAATTATATCTTAGTATACTGCCACCTGGTCGAGTAATAAAAGCTACGTATTCAAATAGCTAATACTAGATATCCCAGTGGGTAAGAATTTTATCTCTGTACCTGCTGGCTACTACCACAATCATGCCCACCTTGGCTCTCACAGTCAAGAGCTGCTGTTGGTTCAGACCTTCCTGGGATCCTGCTGTTCCTCCTGAAATGAAAGAGTTCATTCTAGCCATAACGTTTCGCATTAGTATCTACAGCCTACAGAGAAAAACCACCCAAGTGCTTTAAAAAAGTGTTTATGCTCTTCTCTCAATCAATTTATTTCTCAAGACTTTGATGAAGGAAATTCTTTCAGACTCTAATTGTGGCACATATTTAAGCAGTGGTTAGAATCTTTCAAAGTCTTTGGAGAACTTTCTCTATATTCATGGCTTTCAAAGTGTGGCCCAGAGACCTTTTCAGGGAATGTATGAGCTCAAACCCATTTTCATAATAGTACTATGGTGTTTTTTGCCTTTTCTCTCAATCTCTCATGAGTGTTCAGTGGACATCTCAGCAAAGTGAAAACAGATGCAGGTAGGAGAATCCAGCTCTCTCTGATTAAGCCGGACACTAAAGAGATTTATAAAACAATGCTACTCTTCTTTTTTTTTATTTTGAAGTTATTTTTATTAAAATGTTTTATGCAAAAATATGAGTTTACTATTCTTTAGTTAAGTATTACTAAAATATTTTCAGATTTCTGTTTGAATTTCTAATATGACGAATATCTAAAGGTAGAGCACACTTGATCAAAAGCTCTTTAAGGTCTTCAGTATTTGAAGAGTGTAGAGACACCCTGAGACCAGAAAAATTGGAGAAGTTATGGTCTATATTATATCCTAGAATTTCAGACATCACAACCATATTTAGAATAGGCCATCGTTGAATCCGGCTTTCAGTTAGCCTACTAAGAAAATAGGACTGCGAATTCAGCAGATGTGATTCAAGAGTCATAAAATTCAACTTTTTTCTGCTTAAGCCTTGTAGTTTCAGGGGATTCTTTTATCAAGTCTTTGAGATTCCTTGGGTTTGAATCCATGTCTTAAATCAAGAGTTTAAGAACTTAACTCTCTCCAGATTCACTAGAAAGAGTAATCTCAACCTCTGAGTCTTAAATTCTTTGTGGTTTAAAAAACTTATGTGTATGTTCTTTGACAATCACTTATTGCTCTAAAGCATTTTCTTCCAATGAATGTTCATTCCATGTGAAAATTTAAACAACTGTGATAAAATTTGAATAACTGTGTGTGTGTGTGTGTTTGTATGTGTGTGTGTTTTGCTGGGAATTTAACCAAGGGCTTTACACATGCTAGGCAAATGCTTTACCACTAAGCTACACCCCCAGCCCTACACAATCATTTTCTAACATTCTGTGAAAGGCTGCCAAATCCCCATACCTTAACATGATCTGGATTTCATTGCCTTTGTCCCCAAGCAGACTAGATATCTACTCTAAGTTTGCTCCAATAACTGAGGGCCTTTTGCCAGCATCTACTCATGGTAACAATTCCTGCATTAGTAAGGGTTCTTAATTGGAAGGAATAGAACTGATCATTGATTGGTTTAAGCAAAACAAGAGTATATTGCAGGGGCTGGGGTTGTGGCTCAGCGGTTGAGCACTTGCTGCACACATGCAAGACCCTGGGTTTGATCCTCAGCACCATATAAAAATAAATAAATAAAATAAAGATATTGTGTCCAAATACAACTAAAATAAATAAATATTTAAAAAAGAGTATATTGCAAAAATTCTGGGCAGCTCACTGATTTAATAAGAAGAATTGAACCAGATAGATTCTCAGCCGAGTTCTACAAGACCTTCCAAAAAGAACTAATACCAATACTCCTCAAATTATTATATGAAATAGAAAAATAGGGAAGGAACCCTTCCAAACTCATTCTATGAGGCTAGCATCACCCTGATACCAAAACCAGACAAAGACACATCAAGGAAAGAAAACTTCAGACCAATATCCCTGATGAACATAGAAGCAAAAATTCTCAATAAAATCATGGTCAATCACATACAAAAACATATGTAAAAGATAGTGTACCATGATACCCTCTTTCACCACTTCTATTCAACATGATCCTTGAAATTCTAGCCAGAGCAATCAGACAGACAAAAGAAATTAAAGGGATACGCATAGAAAAAGAAGAACTCAAACTATCACTATTTGCCAAAGACATGATTCTATATTTAGAAGATCCAAAAAATTCCACAAGAAAACTTCTAGAAATAATAAATGAATTCTACAAAGTAGCAGAATATAAAATCCATACACATAAATCAGGATATAAAATCTATACATAACTGATGAATCCACTGAAAGAGAAATTAGGAAAACTACCCCATTCAAAATAGCCTCAATAAATAAAAACTACTTGGGAAACAATCTAACAAAAGAGGTGAAAGACCTCTACAATGAAAACTACAGAACACTAAAGAAGAAAATTGAAGACGACCTTAGAAGATGGAAAGATATCCCATGCTTTTGGATAAGCAGAGTTAATTTTGTCAAAATGGCCATACTACCAAAACTGTTATATGGATTTAATGCAATCCCTATTAAAATCCCAGTGACATTCTTCATAGAACTTGAAAAAGCAATCATGAAATTCATTTGGAAAAAATAAGAGACACAGAATAGCCAAAGCAATCCTTAGCAAGAAAAGTGAAGCAGGAGGCATCACAATACTAGCCCTTAAATTATACTCAGAGCAACAGTAACAAAGACAGCATGATCTTGGCACCAAAACAGATAAGTAGACCAATGGTACAGAATAGAAGTCAGAGACCAACCCATATAAATATAATTATCTTATACTAGACAAAGGCGCCAAAAACATACATTGGGGGAAAGGATAGCCTCTTCAACAAGTGGTACTGGGAAAACTGGAAATCCATATGTAGCAAAGTGAAATTAAACCTCTATCTCTCGCCATGCACAAAACTCAACTAGGAATTAGACCAGAGACCCTACACCTAATAAAAGATAAAGTAGACTCAAATCTTCATCATGTCAGATTAGGCCCCAAATTCCTTAACAAGAGTCCTAAAGCACAAGAAATAAAATCAAGAATCAATAAATGGGATGGATTCAAACTAAAAAGCTTCTTCTCAGCAAAAGAGACAATCATAGAGGTGAAGAGAGAGCCTACAGTACAGAAGCCAATTTTTACCACACATACATCAGATAGGGCACTAATCTCCAGGATATATAAAGAATTAAAAAAAAAAAACTTAATACAAAAAAACAAACAACCCAATCAACAAATGGGTTAAGGAACTGAACAGACACTTCTCAGAAGACATACAAGTGATCAACAAATATATGAAAAAAATGTTCAACATCTTTAGTAATTAGAGAAGTGCAAATCAAAACTACTCTAAGATATCATCTCACCCCAGTTAGAATGACAGTTATCAAGGATACAAGTGATAATGAGTGATGGAGAAGATGAGGGAAAAAAGGTACGCCCATACATTGCTGGTGGGACTGCAAATTGGTGCAACCACTTTGGAAAGCAGTGTGGAGATTCCTCAGAAAACTTGGAATGGAACCACCATTGGACCTAGCTATCCCACTCCATAGTCTATATCCAAAGGATTTAAAATCAGCATACGATAGTGACATAGCCACATCAATTATACTAGCTGAATTCACAACAGCTAAACTGTGAAAACAATCTAGATGCCCATCAATAGATAAATGGATAAAAAACTGTGGTGTTTATATACACAATGGAATATTAATCAGTATTTAAAGAGAATAAGATTATGGCATTTGCAGGTAAATGGATGGAGTTGGAGAATATTATGCTAAGAGAAGTAAGCCAATCCCCCAAAACTAAAAGCTAAATGTTTTCCCTGATTAGTGGATGCTGATCTATGATGGAATGGGGGCATGGGAAGAATGGAGGATCTTTGCATTTGGCAAAGGGGAGGGCGGAGAGGGGTTATGAGGATAGGAAAGATGGTGGAATGAGATGGACATCATTACCCTAGGCATATGTATGATTGCACGAATGGTGAGTCTCTATACCATGTACAGCCAGAGAATTGAAATGTTACATTCCATTTATGTACGATTAATTGAAATGCATTCTGTTGTCATGTACAACTAAGTAGAACAAATAAAAAATTAAAAGAAAAAAAGAATGGAGAACTGAGCTTAACAGAAAATATAAACAGAGCCATCAAGTTAGCGTTAAAGATACCACAGGGTTTAGGGCTGGGGCTAGGGCAAAGGCTAGGGGCAGAGGTATGTTTAGAATATGACTAAAGTTAGGGTTATGGTGAGACAAGGAAGACAGACATGGTGGTGCACTCCTGTCATCCCAGCAATTTGGGAGGCTGAGGCACGAGGGTTGTAAGTTCCAGGCCAGCCTAAGCAATTTAGCAAGACCCTCAGCAACTTAATAAGACCCTGTTTCAAAAACAAAACAAAACAAAACAAAAACTGGGGATGTAATTCAGCGGTAAATACCCTGGGTTCAATCCCAGTATCAAAAACAAACAAAAACAAAAAACAAGGGGACTAGGATTAGCTTAAGGGCTAGAGTTAAATCTGTGGTTGCAAGAGCCAGATTCAGGGTTTTGGCTTGCATTAGGCTGAGGGCTTTTTAAATGTAAGTTCAAAGAGAGCCTTATTGCTTGAGCCTTGTTTAGTGCTACTGTCATGATCATGGTCACAGGGCAGTGATAGGGGTCATAAGGTGAATGTAGTACAGGGTTTGAGTCTCACTACGTTTTCTTATAAGTGGTTTATTTTATTTTAGTGTCATATTTTTATTTTTTAGAACAACACATTTATATATGACTTAAGTAAAACACAAGAAATTCCAATGTTTCAAAACTAACAAGAAGCCATTTTCTTGAAAAGCAAATAAATAAATACACAAAGATCAACAACTATATATCATAAAACCAAATAAAACACCAGGATATGTGTATAATAAAAAAACAAACAAACCCTGAATTTTCTAAACCTTACTCTTTTTAAAAAAGTATTTTTTTTAGTTGTATATGGACACGATACCTTTATTTTATTTGTTTTTATATGTTGTAGGGATTGAACCCGTGCCTCACGCATGCTAGGCAAGTGCTGTACCACTGAGCCACAACACTGGCCCTAAACCTTAGTATTCTAAAAACAATCTAGTTTAAATCTGGGGGGTATAGTTCAATGGTACAGTACTTGCCTAGTATGTAGAAGATCCCTAGTACCACAACACACACATATAACAACAACAACATCAGAACAAAAAAAAAATCTATTTGAGTCCTAATTTATCTTAACTGTTCCTTCCTTTTCTGAATTTCTTTCTTTTTTCTCTTTGGTGGTACTGAAGTTTTAACATACACTACCACTGAGCTATACCCCCAGCTCCTTTTGAGGTTTATTTTGAGACAAGGTCTTGTTAAGTTGTCCAGGCTGGCCTTGAACTTGCAATTCTCCTGCTTCAGTCTCCTGAGTCAATAAGATTATAGATATAAGCCACTGTACCTGGTCCTTCTCTGAAATTCTATAACATAATTCTGTAATTCATAAAATAGTTCCTTGTTTTGTCTATACAGTATTTATACAGATCTTAACTAATTATATCTCCAACTATACAGTATGCTCCATTGAAGAGACAGACTTTGAAATATCTAGCACTTGACATTGAATTTAACTAGCACACAGTAAAAATTAATTGATGCGTATATTTGGTAGACATCTTTTCACATTTCAGTAGGAGTGAGAAGGAAGACGTGTAATGATGGTAGCATGTGGAATCTAGGAGAGTAAGATATGTATTGCACAAGCAGAATCAACATCTAATGGGTTGCTGCCTGAGCAAAGGGGTTGATATAACTTTCATTTAATTCTGAGAAAAAAATTACAGTATAATTCTTAACAACACAGTAATTTGATGGGGAAAAAGCATGCACAAAGATTAAGTAACTGTAAACACTATTTAACATCTTTGGAATATATAGGTAACAATCCACAATCAACCTGCTAAAGATATGGTTGTTGAGTGAGTCAAAGGCAATCTTAATATTGTGTTCCTGCTCCTTGCAATGACAGTCCTTAAAAATCTTTGTTCTTCTTGGGGCTGGAGTTGTGGCTCAGCAGTAGAGCACTCACCTAGCACGTGCAAGGCCTTGGGTTCGATCCTCAGTACCACACACACACAAAAAAATAAATAAAATAAAAGGTATTGACAACTACAACCAAAAACAAACATTAAAAAAAAAAAAATCTTTGTTCTCTCTTCTACCTTCTTTTGCATCAAGAGTCCTCTCACACTCCTCATTTGCATGCTGCAGGTAAACAGACACACTCTGGTCCCTCACAGACTTCTCTAAAGGAGTCAACAGATCTTTGAGTTCCTTCTGCTGTGACAAGATAAAAATCTCATTCTTATTCTAACCTTCTCTGATTCAGTTTCACTTTTTCCACTTCTCCATGTAAAATAGTAATCTCCTCACTGCTCTCAATCAATGCGCAGTTTCAAGCATTGACCTGGGTGACCTGGTAAAGAAAATACTTCTGTTGATCCTCTAACTCAAGGCATCACTTATTTATCAGACCATCCAGCTGTCTGTATATCATAGTGGAGTTGTTATTAAATTAACAGTTGAAGTAAGGGATACAGAAGAAACACTGACTGGATCATTGTTATTAATCCCAGTTGATGTCAGTGGTCTTAGATTCGGGTTAAAGTCATTCGTGATTGTGATAGTAGCTGTGGCAGTGACAGTGGTGGTGATAGTTGTGGAAATTGTAGTAGATGCAATACGTGCTGCTCCACCCACTCCAGGGAACTTTAATCCAAATCCCAAAGTTATACTACCAAGTATTCTAGCCGAAGTTGTCGGAGTACCAAATGAGAGCTCCATGGCAGTTATTAATGTAAAAACATTTAATATTGAGGTAAATAGCATGGTGGGAGAACTATTAGTGGTGGCATCAGTAGTAGATGCTAGAGCCAAACCTTAGGAGCAGTTGCTGCTCACTATCCCACCCACAGAGTAAACGGGCTAGCCTCTGAGGCTGCGTAATCTCCAAAGTGGCAGACCTGGACCCTTCACCTAGGTTTTCTTTATCTGGCTAATACACATCTCATAACTTTTCCTGTATTAATGGTGATAACCTTAGCTATGGAAATTAGGTTACTTATCATTAGTAGCCTTCAATCAATGGTTGACTGATTCAGACATTCAAAAGTGACATCCTTGCCTCAAGGTGGGACGAAATCTGAAGTACAGTTTATGGTTCAGAGCTCCCAAAGGGTCTCCAGCTATACCACTTCCTTGCTTAGCTTTCCCCCCTGACCTGTCCTGTTTCCTTTACTCTCCTTCTTTTTTTTAAACATTGATTTTATTCATGGCAGCAACGTGCCCAGCTAAGAGATGATGTTTCTTATCATCCTTGCAGCTAGAATGGGCCCATCTTCCTTCTCTTAAGAACCCTTTTCCAATAAATCTCAAGCATGAGACTCTCCTAGGGTACTAGTTTTTAAATAATTCAACCTCAGAAGTAAGTAATAACCCAAACATAAGAAGATTCAGGTTCTGAGATGCTGAAATTGACAAACATCCACAAAATAAAACAAGAGGCATAATTCCCATTAACTAAATATTCTGCTGCAGGGTCAACATCTCTCTCTACTTGCAGGGGGCTCCTGGGAGCAGATCCTCTGTTCATTGCTTTAAGCTCAGGCTAATATAGTGTCTGACACATAGCAGGTCCTCAATATACCTTTATGGAACAAATAGAAGGGTAATACATAGGATTCCTCTGATTTTGCTGTTAGATTGCTATGGATTTGAGGGTCTTGATGTGAGACTTTTCCTCTTGTAACAATTTGATGAGCTTTATCACACAGTCAGGCCATTAGTGCTACTAAGCACCTCAGTTATTAACTCTAAATGACTCCTTGCACACACTCTGCACTCTGTTCTGCCTTGTCTTAACCATAGCCCTCCCCTTTATGTCTTCATGGTCATCCTAGGCTCCTCTTTCTCTGTAGATTTTTTTTTTTTTAAAGAAAGGACCTTCTTTCTATTTGGCCCAGCTGTCCTCCAACTCCCGGGCTCACACAATCCGCCTGCCTCAGCCCCAAAGTGCTGGGACACAGGCATAAGCCACTGTACTTGGCACTAGGCAAATTTTCTTCCCTTTTTATTATAAAAATTTAAAATCAAAATTAAAAACTGTCTCCAACTAGTGCAAAAATAGCTCCACGGAGCAAAATTAATGAGCTAGAAACAGACCTTAATGCGTATATTAAAAATCTGGTCTACAGTGAGGGAGATAACATAAATTCCTAAAAATGGGAGAATTTTAGTGCTGGTATAATTAGCTAATTATTCAGAGGAGTAATAAAGTTATATCTTAATTCCCAATTTTCACCAAAATAAATTTCATATAAATTAAATAATCTGATGTAAAAGATGAAACAAAGTAGAAAAATAGGCAAATATCTAACCTCCAAATAGAAAATGCCTTTCCAAGCTTAAAAATTATTTTTTAGGGCTGAGGGAGTAGCTCAGTGGTAGAACACTTGCTTAGCATGTTTGAGGCCCTGGGTTTGACACCCAGAGCTGCAAAAATAATCATTTTTTAAATCACAGAGGAAATTCTAAACTTTTGACGTCACTCTATTACATAGGAATTTATCCTCAAAAATAAAAGCAAAGATCCTTGCCGAGACTGATGAATAAGAATGATCCTTTCAGTGTTACCTATGTATTAGGAATGATGAAAGGAAACTAGCTTTTATTCTGGAGGTGCCAAGAGAGTGTACCTCCCCTTCGATTCCTGCCTCAAAGTCTGTTAAGGGAGTTTAGCCTAAAAATTTGAACTCAGTTTGGAAGAGAAAACTCTAAATTCGAATAATGTGCATATTTTTTGCTTTGTTAAAGGTCAAAACCAGAGTCCTAAAACACTGTATTTAGAAACACTCCTTACTGACTCTTATAGGTGATGAAAGATTAGATCAGGTCAGTTCTTTCTAGAGGAAAGTGATTAATAGAGAATTAAGTGCTATATTAGACCACATGTCAGTCTTATGGCTTTTCCCTGAAGACAAGGAGAAAAGAGGGGTAAGTCCTGGACTGAGTAGAAGAGATGAGAAGGTAAAAATAGAAAGAGCTGCAGGCATAGTCCTCAGAGGCTTGTGGGAACTAGATTTGCCAAACTCCATTTTGTCCATTTAAATGTTTATGTATATAAGACATAGGTATGTATATACATACTATATTTTTACATATTTGCATGCTACATACATGTATATCATAATACACACATATAGACTGTATACACATATAATATATATAATTAAAAGTGTACATTAATTTAAATAATATGATATGCAGAAAGACTACAGTATATGGTTCTAAATTCAAAATGTACAAAATGTATCTCTTATACCTATTCTCCTTCTATCAGTAGTTACTGGTTTCTTTCATATACTTCAGGAAATGTTGGGAGGAATATTCTTTGCATATATAAGAAAATACCTACATGTAGTTTTCCTTCTCTAGTTTTCTCTCCACATATTGTAGTGTACTAAATGTTATGAAACTTGTTTTTTTTTTTAAATTTTTATTTATTTATTTTTATGTAGTGCTGAGGATCAAACCCAGGGCCTCAAATGTGCTAGACAAGCGCTCTACCACAGAGCCACAACCCCTGCTCCTGGTTTTTCTTACTACCTTACCTTAGAGATATTTGCATATCAACACAAGAAGAGTAAATTTACTTCTAATTTGTCCCACCCCCACTTCACACTGTATTTCCCGGACTGACCCCAGAGCCTGGGCTCAAGTGGTCCTCTTGCCCCAGCCTCCTAAGCAGCTGGGACTACAGGCATGCATTCCCATGACTGGCTTGTTTCTAATTTAAATTGTCTCCTGCTGATGGACATTTGAGTTTTAACTGATTTTTTAAAATTACAAATGGAGCCACAATAAATACACTTCTGCAGATATAATTTTGAAAGGATAACATTATATCTATTGCATCAGGCACTATGGTACACACTTATAATCACAATTGCTTGGGAGTGGAGGCAGGAGGATCATAAGATCGAAGCTAGCTTCAGTAACTCAGAGAGGCCCTAAACAATTGTGAGACCCTGTCTCAAAATAAAAAATAAAAAAATAAAAAGGACTGGGAATGTGGCTTTGTACCTGGTTTCAATCCCTGGAGAGAGAGAGAGAGAGAGAGAGAGAGAGAGAGAGAGAGAGAGAGAGAGAGAAAGATATCTGGTTAGATAAATATTCCTGGAAATGAAATTGATGACCATAGGGATTTGTATATGATTTGTGATTTTCTAGATACTGCTAAAGTGCTCCCTTATCAGTAATGGGCAAATTTATGCTTTCTAACTCTTTTACCACCACTCTATCTAATAGTTTTAAGTTGCTCCCTTTCTGTGCTGTAACTGCTATCTGTTATTGCCATATTTTAAGTAAAACTCCATTTCACACAGTGACTTGGATTTTAGAGAATGACAGTGGAGGAAAGTCCTGTTAGAAGTATCATTGAGGGGAATCAAAACATGCCATCTCAAAACATGCGGCTTTGGCATACTGATTACTTTGAATTAAAGGTGATTGAGAAAGAGCAGATACTTGTAGGGCTTATACCTGTATCTTTCTATCTAAAAATAGCATAAATTCTTGTGAGAAAAGTACTCTCCCTGTAGCAGGAAAAACATTCTTATCACTGCTGATGGGGAGTTAATGCCAAAGTGAATCTGTACCAATAAATCTTATTAAAATAATGTTTATCTTCCACTTCAATTCTTTCCTGTGAAGATCCTGATGTGCACATAAAAGAAATTAAAATATTAACATCAAATGAAATTTGCATGCTTTTCTCCCATTAATCTCTTTTGTCCCTCATCATTATACAAAATACATGTATGAAGATGTGAATTTGGTGTCAACATATCTTATATACAGAGATATGATAAATTGTGGTATAAAGGTGTATTAAGAATTGTAATGCAAAAAAAATAATGAGAGCTCATGTATAATGGCATAATTTGGCATGAACATACACAGTTATGAAAAATTGTGCTGTGAATGGATAATTATGATTGTAATGCACTCCACTAGAGTCATATATGTAAGAAAAAAAATCTCTTTTTGTCCCCAATCACAGAATTTACAAATTTGGAGGACTACACTGTCAATAATGTGAGGGGAATAAGGCCAAGAGGCAAAGAGAATGTGCTGAAGATCACTGACAAGCTGGTGCTTGTAGAAGGATCATGCTCCTTCTAGGTCCTTCCAGAGCAAAGTGTTGCAGCAGTCTGAGGTTCCCAGACTCCAGTTTCTTTCTCAAGGCAAAGAAGTTCCCCAAGCTGGTATCTTCTAGCAGAGCATGCTATCTCCTAAGGATGGCTAGAGACCCGATCACTTCCTGGCCAGCTTCTGTCTAGTGCTGTGGGGAATTACAATCCAGAAGCTTACCAAAGGAAACTTATCTCCTACCCTCTGAATTTCTGCCTCTGCCTAGTGGATTTCCCAACACCCCTCTATCTCATTCATTTGTTTTTTTCTTTAGTAATGTTTTCCTTCTGTTTCTACTATGATCATTTTATTCTTATTTTTCATTGTCCTTGAACTAAACAAATCCACAATGAGCAACTTCAAAACACTTTTCTCAGGAACTGGCAGAGAAGTAGAAAAAAAATCATACAAAGAGATTTAAAGGACTTGAACATATCAGTTAATAAGTTGAAAATATGCATATAAAAATTTAAACCCCCCCCAAATGTGAAAAATATATTCCTTTTAAACTTCTGCAAAACATTAAAAACTATAGTAGTCCCCTCCCTCCTTATCCAAGGTTTCACTTTCTATGGTTTCATTTACTTGCAGTTAATTATGATCTGGAAATATAAAATGGAAAATCCCAAAAATAATTCATGAATTTCAAATTGCATGTTGTTCTGAGAAGCATAATGCAAGCTCACATCTTTCCACTTTATCCCACCCATGATGAGAATCATCCCTTTGTCCGGTGTATCTATTCTGTATACTTCACCAGACTGTTAGCAACTTTGTAGATATTTTGGTTAGATTAATTGTTGCTGTGCTTATGTTCAAGTAACACTTATTTTACTTAATAATGGTTCCAAAGTGTAAGATCAGTGATACTAGCAATTTGGATACTCCAGAGGGAGGCCATAAAGTACCTCCTTTAAGGGAAAAAGTGAAAGTTTTTGACTTAATAAGGAAAAAACTTGTGGGAAATTTGTTAAGATCTTAGTAAGAAGGAATCTTATATCCCTAAAATTGTGAAGGAGGAAAAAAATTGTGGTAGTTTTGCTATCACATCTCAAACAGCAAAAGTTACAGTTTCATGGATATTAAATGCTTAGTGAAGATGGAAAAGTCATTATATTTATATATGCATAGGAAAAAGCAAAGTGTACTTATGTTCAGTATTATCTGCTATTTCAGGCATCCTCTGGGGGTCTTGAAATGTAGCCCCTGAGGACAAGAGGAAGCAACTGTAGCAGCCATTCATTAGGCCACAAAGAAAATTTTAATAAATTCCCACATCCAAATAACATGTAGGTCAACAAAAAAAATCTAATTGCTTATTTAAAAATATCCACAACACTTAAGTATCTTGGTTTAAACTAAAGTGCAAACTATGAATGTTATATCTTATCACGTCTTTGAAGACATCAATTATAAGTTTAAAAGTTTTTCATCTGATTTTAGCATTATTTTGTTTTTTTATAGGTTTGCTTATTTCAATCTCCTTCATGTTAGAGTCTTTCTTTACATGTCTTCACACACACACACACACACACACACACACATTTATTTATTTATTTTTGTGGTGCTGGGGATTGAACCTAGGGCCTTGTGCATATAAGGCAAGCACTCTACCAACTAACTGAGCTATATCCCCAGCCCTTGATATTGTTGTCTATGTGTTCATATGCAAGAGTTAGGCCCTAATAGGCTCAGTATTTGTTGTATATTTAGGGAATTATGAACTTTCATTTTGTGGTGATGAGGCAGTGAGGTAGCTTTTATTTTTTTTTTAAACCGCAGACTCTCCCTTCTCCCAGATGTTGGTATATTTTCATGTGTAAATCTCTTTTACCAACAAAAAATTGTAGTATTTTTTTTATTAGAGCTTTATAGTTATACATAGTGAGTTCATCCTGACAAACTCATACATGCATGGAAATTGATTTCAGTTTTTTTTAGGGATACCAGGGATTGAACTCAGAGGTACTCGACCACTGAGTGACATCCCCAGCCCTATTTTGTATTTTATTTAGAGACAGTGTCTCACTGAGTTGCTTAGCGCCTTGCTTTTGCTGAGGCTGGCTTTGAACTTATTATCCTCCTGCCTCAGCCTCCCAAGACGCTGGGATTACAGGCGTGCACTCCTGCATCAGCAATTTCAGTTTATTCTAGTCTTTTGACTAGCTGCCATAATTCGTGAAGGACAGGGGGCTAAGGAAAGGCCTCTTAGTTCAGAAGGCAGATTTGTACTCATTCTCCATTACCCTGACCTTTTATTCATGTTGCTTAGATAGTATTTCTACATTTTATCTTGTAAGCAAAAGCTATTGCAGTGAGCCAGCACCCCTGTAATCCCAGTGACCCAGGAGGATGAGACAGAAGGGTTAAAAATTTGAGGCCAGTTTCAGCAAGATAGTGAGACCCTGTCTCAAAATAAAAAGGGCTGGGCTAGGGATGTAGCTCAGTACCTAAATAAATAAATAAATAAATAAAGCAAGTTACTGCATGAGCCACTGCCCTGGGTGATGAGGTCTCTTGATAGTGGAGATTGCATTCCTTTCATCCATTATCAAGAAGAGGATTAAGTGCTTAGGTCCTCAGATTTTTAATGGTGGAGTTGGGATTGCCTCTGCTATGGATCCTGTTTGGCTAAAAAAAAGTCCTTTCTGTGCTCCAGATGTGCCTCATAATTTTCATCTAAGGATGGTTCCCTTCTTTGTTCCTAAGTGCCCTGATGGTTTCAATATCAATCATTTCAGTGAGGTTTTGGGAGCCTCATGGTAAATTCATATGTTCAGCTCCTCCTATTAAACTTCAAGTCCAAGTTATTTTGTGAAGACAATCACAGCCCTTCCCAAGTGTTTTGTTTTGTCTCCCTTCTAAGTGGAAGTAGAGTGTCTTTCTGGGGGCCCACTCTGAATACCTACAATCCTTCAGTCTTCAAAATGTATGTTTTGTTCTAATGTCTCTCCAGGATTCAAGTGAATTTTATGAGTTTATTTTTTGGCTCAAAAATTTTTTGATGACTTTAAATGCATTATTATTATTCATACACTCCTTTGTATGAATTAAAATAAATAATTTTTTCTCCTCTTATGCAACATCTAACACAGTGCTTTGTCCTTAAGAAATTCCTGTGTTGAATGAAGACATTCTATATGATAATCTAGAGGTGAGGAGGATGATGTATTAGGGGCTTCTGAGAAAAGAAGGTTGACTGAGAAACTCACCATTTGAAAACATATGACATTTTTTCTTTTTTGTTTTTGTATTGGGGACTGAACCCAAGGTCACTTTACCACTAGGCTACATCCTCATCCCTTTTTGTTTTTTGAGACAGGGTCTCACCAAGTTGTTGAGGTTGGTCTCCAACTTGAGATCCTTGAGCCTCAGCTGCCCAAGTAGTTAGGATTACAGGCAAGCACCGCTGTGCCCAATTAGTGAATTTAAGAAATTTAAAACATGTTTCAGCTGTTGACTGTTCATACTCAACTTTTTTTGGGGTGGGCGGTGGGGTACCAGGGATTGAACTCAGGGGAACTCAACCACTGAGCCACATCCCCAGCCCTATTTTGTGTTTTATTTAGAGACAGGGTCTGAGTTGCTAAGTGCCTTGCCATTGCTGAGGTTGGCTTTGAACTCCTGATTCTCCTGCTCTGCCTCCTGAGCCTCTGGGATTACAGGAGTCCGCCACTGTGCCGGGCTCAACTTTTTTTTTTTTTTTAAGATTAGTTTGTTAAAGTCTGGACCAGAAGTAGCCACTGAGTCATGTCCATGTGTTTTTCAGCTTATCTTTTTGATACTGTCTTAAAATTATCTGTAGCAGGAATTCTTAAACCTTTCTGGGTTATTAGCACCTCTGTTAAACCCGTGGACTCTAGTCAGAAAAATGTACACGTTTACAAAACATTTTACCTGTCTTAGCAGGTTCATGAATTACCTGGAAGCATCCAAGGAAACCAGGCTAAGAGTCCCCATGATTTAATACTTTTTCTAACATAAAGTCTTAGTTATCAAAACTCGGAATAAACTGAAATATTGTATTCGCTAATTTGGTAGTGGTCCAGGAAGAAATATTTTCCATACCAAAGTTGTTAAAATGCACAACATAGTAAGATTCTTGAGAAGGCAGAAAGGGTCTGAAGGAAAATAATACGAGACATGATTCACCTGAGACCAGAGAGAGTATGGCTATTGGCTTACAAAGTGTGGCCTTTGACTAGCAATTTTGGCATCTCCTGATAATCTGATAGAAGTGTAAATATTTAGCCTCTAGATTTACAGAATCATTAGTTCTGTGGATGAAGCTAGAAAGCTGTGTTTTGTTAACTAGTGCTCCAGGTGATCTTGATGCTCAAGTTTGAAAATCACTGCGCTAACTTGGGTGGAAGGAGGCAGAAGAGGGGCAGGTGGTTCTCAGGTGTCTGGTTGGCGGGAATTTGAAAGCGTGGAGCGTTGTTTATTAAGCCATCAACTCAAGAAGAACTGGTCGGTTTCCTCATCTATAAATTAGGATGATAATCCACAGTCTTTTCTTGTCTCAAGGGTGAGGAACCCGCTTCTGAGCGCTCAGTTGCTCGGACTACGCGACACGTACACCTCAGCTCCTGGAGGACAGTGAAGGCAAGCCTCCACGGCCCCCAACTCTGGAACCACTGTCCAGACAGGTCAGATCTACCTGTACCACACCCCAGTTGCGCGACCTGTTAAGACTGAACACGCAGCGGGGCCTTGCAATTTCAGTCACTGGAAACTATAAGGCTCGGTCCGTTAGCGCCCCGCCTTCCTTCCGGCGTTTGCGTGCTGCCATGGATACGCGCGGTCGAATCTAAATGCTGAGGGGGTGGTCGGCCTGCAAACCCGTAAGCTGCCATTGTGAGTCCCTCCTTCTCTAGCATGTCTCACCCCGGTCTCGAGCCCGTGGTTTCACCTAGGGTAGGGTGTGAGGTCCTTAAAGTTAAGGGAGGCTTCCTGGTGGCCCCTCACTTCCGTGCTCCGGCCAATGGGAAAGGAGACTGAGCAGCCAGTGAGCTCCCTGCTGTTCTTCCGGCGTTCTGCGTGCTGCCCTGGAGACAGCGCGGGCTAATCCAAATGCGGAGGGGAGCTGGGCCAGCGAGGCCAGAGAGTGCATCCGCACCTCCGTCATTCTTCGTTGGTTTTCCCCCCGGTAGTGGGCCAGTGGACTGCTCCAGGCCAAGGCCAAGGCGCGCCCACTCGAGCAAGCGGTCCTGTGGCCTGGCGCCTTCTCCCGATCCAGCGTCCAGGTGCGTGAGGCGGTGGCTGTAGTGGCTGTGAGTCCAGACTAGAATTTTAGCGGACATGAAATAGAGTATGGGCCTAGGGGGGCGCCGTCGGGCAGCCCTCTCCTGATCCTTCGCCCACCGCGACCACTAGGCCTCTCTCTGCTGTCTGTTTTGCACAGTTATTGAACTAAAATTCTACACAACTTCATGGGGCTTTGGTTCGGGTCATACGGGTCACCTGTTCCAGGACCAGGGTGCTCTTTGGTTTGGGCGATACCGGGACCACTTCATAAAATTCAGAGCGGTCGCGTCTTAATAGCACCTCAGCATTTCCAGGGCTCCAAACTGGCCTGCCTGGCTGATGTTCACCGACCTGGGAGGCGGGAGAAGCTGCTTGGGCCACGAGGGGCTGGTGATTACGTAGTGGTTCCAAGCCTGCGCTTAATCAGTCTGTAAAGGGCTGCGAAAAGGATCACCTGTTAGTGGTTAGCACAGTGGTGCTGCCTGTTAAGTCCACGTGTAAGGCTGATTCGCAAACATGGGCATGCATTCGCCTAGAAGCTGTGTATTAACCGCCCTCTGGGCCTCGCCTCTAGAGTAGATGCTGTGCATCTGGGAGGCGCCCAAGGATTTGCATTTCTGTTGATTTCCCAGGTGATGCGGATACTTTCAAGTCAGGGAGTCAATACATTTGGTGAGGTGATTTTTACCTGCGTGTTCCCATCACGTGATCTGTTTCAACGTTCACTGAATGCACGTGTGTAAGTGGCTCTGATTTCTGGCTTCTCAGAAGTTTCCTGAGTGAACTTGTAGATCTAAGAAATCACAGAAGATGCACCACATTTTGAGGAAACGAGGAAGAATAAACTGTGGGAAGAACACGCTTGGGTGAGATTTATAAAGCAATCTAAGGAAGTGGAGGATGAAAGTCAGGGGAGTGGTTACTTTTGGAGAACAGGTTGTGATTCGGCTAGGCTAACTGAGGGGCTTCTTTTGAGGCTGGCAAGGTGCCATTTCCTTACCTGGGTGGTGATTACCAGGGAGTTTCTCGTAATTTATTAAATTATTTATTATGTTGTGGAGTTTTCTGCATTTTATTTTACATGTAAGGAGTTAACAGATTTTTAAAAAAGTGCATTAGGAAGTCTTCAGTGGGGAATGTTTTTGGACTAAGTCAGAATAACCTTAAAGTTTGAAATTTCAAACTTGCAACATAAGTTTAAAATTTATCTAATTTTTTTTTTTTTTTTTTAATTGAGATGGTTTCCCTGTGTTGCCAAGGTTGCCAGAAACTCCTGGGCACAGGAAGTAGCTGGGACTATAGGTGTAGGCATTGCCTATGATCAAACTCTTATATTACTCTAAGAAACAGCTCCAGAGAGAGAATTGCTTGAATGTTTTAAGCCACACTCAGAGGCAGAGGCAGGAGAATTGCCCAGTTCAGGTCCAGCCTTGGTAACAAAGGGGTTACAGGTGATACCACTGCCCTGGCTCTCACTTGATTTACTTTCCCCAAAGATTAGTGATGTTGAACATTTATGTGTTGACAATTGGTTTATTGTCTTTGGAGAAATGTATATGCATATTTTTTGCCCTTGTTTGAATTTTTGTTGTAGGAGTTCATTATATGTTCTTGGTATTAATATCAGATATGATTTGAAAAACATTTTCCCATTCCCTGGCTTTCTGTTGATAGGGTCCTTTGAACAGAAATTATTTTTTTTAACTGCATTTTTTTTTTTTTTTTAACAACTGAGTCTTCATCTTAACACCAGTCAGAATGGCAGTCTTCAAGAATACAAACAATAAAATGCTAGAGAGGATGTGTAGAAAAAGGAACACTTTGGCATTTTTGGTGAGATTGTAAATTACTACAACCACTATGGAAATTAGTATGGAGATTCTGCAAAAAGCTAGGAATGGAACCACCTTGTGATCCAGCTATACCACTCCTCAGTATTTATCCTAAAGAATTAAAGACGTTATGCTATAATGGTACATGCATACCCATGTTTATAGCAGCACAATTCACAGTAGCTGAGTATAGAACTGGCCTAGGTGTCAGTGGACAAATGGATAAAGAAAATGTATGTATGTATACACAAAGAAGTTTTATTCAGCCATAAAGAATGAAATTGTCATTCGCAGGAAAATGGATGAACTTGAGAATGTTAAGTGAAATACGCCAAACTCAAAGTGGGAAATTGTATGTTTGTCTTACAGATGGAAGCCAGAAAGGAAAAAGTTTTTGGTGGGGGAATCTCATGACAAGGGAGATTAATAGAGGAAAGGGAGGGAGGAGAGGGAAAGTGGAAATACTGGGAAACAGTATTAGGCAAATTACATTGTTATATTGTGTGCATGTAGCAACAAATCCCACCATTATATACAACCATGATGTACCAATAAAAATGTGGAAAGTAAACATTGACTTGTACTTTGCATTGTACCAGGTTTTCATGGTAAAAAAGATATCAAGATATATTGGAGAAAAACATCCATTCTGAGTTTGTTACTTATGTTCAAAATGACTTATCTGCACTATTTTTCTTCAGCTCTTGTTGATAGAAAGTTGAATATTGGTTTGTGAATTTTTCTTTTATCTTAGCTTTTGTTTATTCTATAAAAGGTGAATTTTGAGTTTATAGAATTTAGGTTTACTAACATATATTATCCTTCAGTAATTATTCTGTGCTAATCATGCAGCTAGCTTGCATTTATAAATTCCATTTTTGTTTACTATTTAGGAGCTAAAGATGCTGTTTTATCATATGTAAGAAGTTGGACCAGAGATGGAAAACTTTATTCTGTATGAGGAGATTGGCAGAGGAAGCAAGACTGTTGTCTACAAAGGGCGACGGAAGGGAACAATCAATTTTGTGGCGATTCTTTGTACTGAAAAGTGCAAAAGACCTGAAATAACCAACTGGGTGAGTCAAGTGTGTTCTCATCTGTCTGAGGAGGGACGAAGCTACAACCAAGCAAATGTGGCATATGAATGGAATCTACTGAACTCCTTTTGTCAAATGCCACATTTCCCACCTGGATGGGTTGGTTACCTGTCTATTCAGTGCCACCAGTCCTGAAAAATGGCAATTAAACATAACCAGGTTATCACCAATTTAAGGCTTTTTGTTGTTTTTTGGTGCAAGGGAAGCTGTATTCTTCTATAGTTTAGTGTATGTATATGAAACTTTTGGAAAGGACATTGAGTCAAAGTGACTTGGCTTTGAAGTAACTGTCACTCTACAGCCTAGGCTTCTTGGACCCTACCTTTTAAAAAAATTGTATTAAAATATAAAGTTTACTACCTTGGTGTTTTAAATTTTACAGTTCAGTGATAAGTACATTCATATTGTTATGCTAGCACCATCACCATCCTCTTCCATAACTATTCATCTTGTAAAACTAGAACTCTATACCCATTAAAAAAATCAATTCTAGGACTGGGGTCGTAGCTCAGTGGTAGAGTGCTTGCCTCACATGTGTGAGGCCCTGGGTTTGATCCTCAGCACCACATAAAAAAAAGATACTGTGTCCATCTACAACTAAAGAAAAATTGAAAAATCAATTCTGTCCTGTCCTCCAGCTCCTCACAACTACCACTCTATTTTATTTTGTCCTTAGGCTTTTGATGCCTGTAGGTACCTCCTATAAGTGGTATCATACAGTATATGTGTGATTGATTCATTTTGCATAATGTCCTCAAGGTTCATCTGTGTTGTAGCATGCCAGAATTTTTCCTTTGTATATCAACCTAGTACATGCTGCATTTTGCTTCATATATCAATATCCATTTGAGTTGCTTCCATGTTTTAACTATTGTGGATAATACTGCTATGAATATGCATGTACAAACATCTCCTGCTTTCAGTTCCTTTACAAATATACCGAGAGGTGGTATGGCTGGATCCTATGGAAGTACTCCATATTTTGAGGAACCACTATGCTGTTTTCCATAGTGGATATACATTTTAGCCTTTCATCCAACAGTGTATGAGGGTTCCAGTTTCTCCATATCACCACCAATACTTGTTATGGTGTTTTTTTATGGCCAAAACATTGTTTTGATTTGCATTTTTCTAATGACGAGTGATGTTGCATAGCATTTCACGTGATCATCGACTATTGTATTTTTTTTTTTTTTTTTTTTTTGAGTGGTGCTGGAGATCAAACCTAGGGGCCTGGTGCATGCTGGACAAACACTATATCATTGAGCTACATCCCAGCTCTATATTTTTAGAGAAATATTTATTCTAGTTATTTGCCCATTTTATTTTTCTATTTTGTGGAACTGAGTGCTTGAATCCAGGGGTTGCTGAGGCTGGCTGGAACTTATGATCCTCCTGTCTCAGCCTCTGAAGTTGTTGGGATTATAAGTATGTACCTGGTTCTTTGCCGGTGTTTTAATGTGATTAAGTTTTACGAGTTCTCAAAAAAATTGAGTGATCTCATCACATATGATTTGTAAATGTTTTTCTCATTTGCAAATGTTTTCTCTAGATTGAATTTTTCACTGTTGATAGTTTGTACAAAAGTTTTAATTTTTAAGAAGTCTAGTTTTTTCTTTCATTGCCTACCCTTTTGGTGTTATATTCAAAAATCACTGCCAAATCTAATGTTGTGAAGTTTTTGTCCTATAATTTCTTTTTTGAGTTATATAGGTTTAACTTTTTAAAATTTTTTGTTGTAGATAGACAAAATACTTTTATTTTTATATAGTGCTGAGGATCGAACCCTGTGCCTCACATCTGCTAGGCAAGTTCTCTACCACTCGGCTACAACCTCAGCCCTAGTTTTAACTTTAGTGTATAGGTCTTTGATTCATTTTGTGTTAGTTTTCTATATGGTATTAGATAAGGGTCCCAATTTGTGTTTTTGCATGTGAACATCCAGTTTTCCTAGTATCATTGTTGAAAAGACTGTTATTTCCCCCATTGAATAATTTTGGCACTTTTGTTTGAAAGTCATTTGATTGTATCTGTGAGAATTCATTTCTTGGCTCTGTACTATTTCATTGGCCTGTGTCTTGTTCTTATTTATACTTATAATATAATTATAGCTTTGAAGTTAAGTGTTGATATTAGGAAGTATGCATCCTCCCACTTGTTCTTCTTTTGCAATATCACTTTGGTTATTTGGCATGCCTTGAGATTGTGTGAATTTTTTTTTTTTTTAATATTTTTAATTTTTTATTGTGGGTTGTTCAAAACATTACAAATTTCTTGACATATCATATTCCACACTTTGATTCAAGTGGGTTATGAACTCCCACCTTCACCCCATACACAGATTGCAGAATCACATCAGTTACACATCCATTGATTTACATATTGCCATACTAGTGTCTGTTGTGCTCTGCTGCCTTTCCCATCATCCACCCTCCCCCCTCCCCACCTCTCCCCTCCCCTCCCCTCCTCTCTCTCTACCCCCTCCACTGTATAACCCTGAGGGTCTCCTTCCATTACCATGCAATTTCCCTTCTCTCTCCCTTTCCCTCCCACCTCTCATCCCTGTTAAATGTTAATCTTCTTCTCCTGCTCTTCGTCCCTACTCTGATCTTACTCTCCTTATATCAAAGAATACATTTGGCATTTGTTTTTTAGGGATTGGCTAGCTTCACTTAGCATAATCTGCTCTAATGCCATCCATTTCCCTGTAAATTCTATGATTTTGTCATTTTTTAATGCAGAGTAATACTCCATTGTGTATAAATGCCACATTTTTTTTATCCATTCGTCTATTGAAGGGCATCTAGGTTGGTTCCACAGTCTTGCTATTGTGAACTGTGCTGCTATGAACATCGATGTAGCAGTGTCCCTGTAGCATGCTCTTTTTAGGTCTTTAGGGAATAGACCAAGAAGGGGAATAGCTGGGTCAAATGGTGGCTCCATTCCCAGCTTTCCAAGAAATCTCCATACTGCTTTCCAAATTGGCTGCACCAATCTGCAGTCCCACCAGCAATGAACAAGTGTACCCTTTTCCCCACATCCTCGCCAGCACTTGTTGTTGTTTGACTTCATAATGGCTGCCAATCTTACTGGAGTGAGATGGTATCTTAGGGTGGTTTTGATTTGCATTTCTCTGACAGCTAGAGATGGTGAGCATTTTTTCATGTACTTGTTGATTGACTGTATGTCCTCCTCTGAGAAGTGTCTGTTCAGGTCCTTGGCCCATTTGTTGATTGGGTTGTTTGTTCTCTTATTGTCTAATTTTTTGAGTTCTTTGTATACTCTGGATATTAGGGCTCTATCTGAAGTGTGAGGAGTAAAGATTTGTTCCCAGGGTGTAGGCTCCCTATTTACCTCTCTTATTGTTTCTTTTGCTGAGAAAAAACTTTTTAGTTTGAGTAAGTCCCATTTGTTGATTCTAGTTATTAACTTTTGTGCTATGGGTGTCCTATTGAGGAATTTGGAGCCCGACCCCACCGACTGTAGATCGTAGCCAACTTTTTCTTCTATCAGACGGCGCGTCTCTGATTTGATATCAAGCCCCTTGATCCATTTTGAATTCACTTTTGTGCATGGCGAGAGAAAGGGATTCAGTTTCATTTTCATTTTGTTGCATATGGATTTCCAGTTTTCCCAGCACCATTTGTTGAAGATGCTATCCTTCCTCCATTGCATGCTTTTAGCCCCTTTATCAAATATAAGATAGTTGTAGTTTTGTGGATTGGTTTCTGTGTCCTCTATTCTGTACCATTGGTCCACCCGCCTGTTTTGGTACCAGTACCATGCTGTTTTTGTTACTGTTGCTCTGTAGTATAGTTTGAAGTCTGGTATCGCTATACCTCCTGATTCACACTTCCTGCTTAGCATTGTTTTTGCTATTCTGGGTCTTTTATTTTTCCATATGAATTTCATGATTGCTTTCTCTATTTCTACAAGAAATGCTGTTGGGATTTTGATTGGCATTGCATTAAACCTATAGAGAACTTTTGGTAATATCGCCATTTTGATGATGTTAGTTCTGCCTATCCATGAACAGGGTATATTTTTCCATCTTCTAAGATCTTCTATTTCTCTCTTTAGGGTTCTGTAGTTTTCATTGTATAAGTCTTTCACCTCTTTTGTTAGGTTGATTCCCAAGTATTTTATTTTTTTTTAAGATATTGTGAATGGAGTGGTTGTCCTCACTTCCATTTCAGAGGATTTGTCGCTGATATACAGGAATGCCTTTGATTTATGTGTGTTGATTTTATATCCTGCCACTTTGCTGAATTCATTTATTAGCTCTAATAGTTTCTTTGTAGAGCCTTTTGGGTCTGCTAGGTATAGAATCATATCATCTGCAAATAGTGATAATTTAAGTTCTTCTTTTCCTATTTTTATGCCTTTAATTTCTTTCGTCTAATTGCTCTGGCCAGTGTTTCGAGAACTATGTTGAAGAGAAGTGGAGAGAGAGGGCATCCCTGTCTTGTTCCAGATTTTAGAGGGAATGCCTTCAGTTTTTCTCCATTCAGAATGATGCTAGCCTGAGGCTTAGCATAGATTGCTTTTACAATATTGAGGTATGTTCCTGTTATCCCTAGTTTTTCTAGAGTTTTGAACATAAAGGGATGCTGTACTTTGTCGAATGCTTTTTCCGCATCTATCGATGATCATATGGTTCTTATTTTTAAGTCTATTGATGTGGTGAATAACATTTATTGATTTCCGTATATTGAACCAGCCTTGCATCCCAGGGATGAATCCTACTTGATCATGGTGTACAATTTTTTTGATATGTTTTTGTATCCGATTCGCCAGAATTTTATTGAGGATTTTTGCATCTAGGTTTATTAGAGATATTGGTCTGTAGTTTTCTTTCTTTGAAGTGTCTTTGTCTGGTTTAGGTATCAGGGTGATGTTGGCCTCATAGAATGAATTTGGAAGTTCTCCCTCCTTTTCTATTTCCTGAAGTAGCTTGAAAAGTATTGGTATTAGTTCTTCTTTAAAGGTTTTATAAAATTCTGCTGTATACCCATCCGGTCCTGGGCTTTTCTTAGTTGGTAGTCTTTTTATGGTTTCTTCTATTTCCTCAATTGATATTGGTCTGTTTAGGTTTTCTATATCCTCCTGACTCAATCTGGGCAGATCATGACTTAAGAAATTTATCTATGCCTTCACTATTTTCTAATTTATTGGAGTATAAGGATTCAAAATAGTTTTTGATTATCTTCTGTATTTCTGAAGTGTCTGTTGTGATATTGCCTTTTTCATCCCGTATGCTAGTAATTTGAGTTCTCTCTCTTCTTCTCTTCGCTAGCATGGCTAAGGGTCTGTCAATTTTGTTTATTTTTTCAAAGAACCAACTTTTAGTTTTGTCAATTTTTTCAATTGTTTCTTTTGTTTCGATTTCATTAATTTCAGCTCTGATTTTAATTATTTCTTGCCTTCTACTTCTTTTGCTGTTGTTTTGCTCTTCTTTTTCTAGGATTTTTGAGATGAAGTATGAGATCATTTATTTGTTGGTTTTTTCTTTTTTTAAGGAATGAACTCCAAGCAATGAATTTTCCTCTTAAAACTGCTTTCAATGTGTCCCATAGATTCCGATATGTTGTGTCTGTGTTTTCATTTATCTCTAAGAATTTTTTAATTTCCTCCTTGATGTCTTCTATAACCCATTGATCATTCAGTAACCTGTTGTTCATTCTCCAAGTGATGTATGCTTTTTCCTTCCTTCTTTTATCGTTGATTTTCAGTTTCATTCCATTATGATCAGATAAAATGCATGGTATTATCTCTACTCCTTTATATTGTCTAAGAGTTGCCCTGTGACATAATATATGATCTATTTTTGAGAAGGATCCATGTGCTGCTGAGAAAAAAGTGTAACTGCTTGATGTTGGGTGGTATACTCTATATATGTCAATTAGGTCTAGGTTATTAATAGTGTTATTGAGTTCTATAGTTTCCTTATTCAACTTTTGTTTGGAAGATCTGTCCAGTGGCGAGAGAGGTGTGTTGAAGTCTCCCATGATAATGGTATGGTGGTCTATTAGACTCTTGAACTTGAGAAGAGTTTGTTTGACGAACATAGCTGCACCATTGTTTGGGGCATAAATGTTTATGATTGTTATGTCTTGTTGGTGTATGGTTCCCTTAAGCAGTATGTAGTGTCCCTCTTTATCCCTTTTGATTAACTTTGGCTTGAAATCTATTTTATTTGATATGAGTATGGACACTCCTGCTTGTTTCCGAAGTCCATATGAGTGATATGATTTTTCCCAACCTTTCACCTTCAGCCTATGTATGTCTTTTCCTAGCAAATGCGTCTCCTGTAGGCAGCATATTGTTGGGTCTTGTTTTGTGATCCATTCTACTAGCCTGTGTCTCTTAATTGGTGAGTTTAAGCCATTAACATTTAGGGTTATTATTGAGATATGGGTTGTTCTTCCAGCCATATTTGTTTATTTCTGTTACTAAACATGGTTTGTTTTCCTCTTTGATTATTTTCCCCCCCTTTACTGTCCTACCTCCCACTGTTGGTTTTCATTGTTATTTTCCATTTCCTCTTCCTGTAATGCTTTGGCGAGGATGTTTTGAAGAGATGGTTTTCTAGCTGCGAATTCTTTAAACTTTTGTTTATCGTGGAAGGTTTTAATTTCATCTTCCATCCTGAAGCTTAATTTCGCTGGATACACAATTCTTGGTTGGAACCCATTTTCTTTCAGTGTTTGAAATATGTTATTCCAGGATCTTCTAGCTTTCAGAGTCTGTGTTGAAAGATCAGCTGTTATCCTGATTGGCTTACCCCTAAATGTAATCTGCTTCCTTTCTCTTGTAGCTTTTAAAATTCTCTCCTTATTCTGTATGTTGGGCATCTTCATTATAATGTGTCTAGGTGTGGATCTCTTATGATTTTGCACATTCGGCGTCCTGTAGGCTTCTAGGATTTGGGATTCTGTCTCATTCTTCAAGTCTGGGAAGTTTTCTTGTATTATTTCATTGAATAGACTGCTCATTCCTTTGGTTTGGAGCTCTGTACCTTCCTGTATCCCAATGACTCTTAAGTTTGGTCTCTTAATGTTATCCCATATTTCTTGGATGTTCTGCTCATGGTTTCTTAACAGTCTTGCTGAGCTGTCTGTTCTTTTCCAGTTGAAATACTTTGTCTTCATTGTCTGATGTTCTATCTTCTAAGTGTTCTACTCTGCTGGTAGTATTCTCCATTGAGTTTTTAAGTTGGTTTATTGCTTCCTGCATTTCTAGGATTTCTGTTTGTTTGTTTTTTATAACCTCTATCTCCCTGTATAATTGATCCTTTGCTTCCTGGATTTGTTTGCGTAATTCATTGTCGAGGTGATCTTTCATTGTCTGATTTTGCTGTTTAATGTCTTCCTTGATACTCCAGATCATCTGAAGCATGTATATCCTGAATTCTTTATCTGACATTCCATCTGCTGCAGCTGTTACCTCTTCTAAAGTTGCGTTGACCTGCATTGCTTGTGGTCCTTTCTTTCCCTGTCTTTTCATACTGCTTGCGTATCTTTCCTGCAGGTGCGGGCAGCGGCTCTGCTCTCTCCTTATTCCAATTGGGGTGTTGTGGCTACCACGCCAGCAGGTCACTGGGCCTGTTCTGGGCGCTGGCGGCGGCTCTGTTCTGCCGCTACTCCAATTGGGGTGACAAGTGTACCACGCCGGCAGGCCACCGGGCCTGATCCGCCGGTCGGTTGCAGGTTTGCCTACCCTGCAGGCGCGGGCGGCGGCTCTACTCTGCCCCTACTCCAAATGGGGTGACGTGTCTGTCGTACTGGCAGGCCACTGGGCCTGTCCAGCTGGTCGGTCGCAGATCTGCCTACCTTTCGGGCACAGGTGGAGGCTCTGCTCTGCCGCTACTCCAATTGGGGTGTCGTGACTACCCCGCCTGCAGGACGCTGGGCCTGTTCCTGGCACGGGCGGTGACTCTGCTCTGCCCCTACTCCAATTAGGGTGGTGTGTGTACCACGCCGGCAGGCTCCTGGGCCTGATCCACCGGTCTGTTGCAGGTCTGCCTACCTTGGAGGCGTGGGCGGCGGATCTGCCCTGCCCCTCCTACCACGCCTGCGGACCCCTGGGCCTGATCTGCAGGTTGGTCACAGGTCTGCTCACCCTGCGGGCATGGGTGGCGGTTCCGCTCCGCCCCCACTCCAATTGGGGTCACGTGACCACCACACCGGCAGGGCCTGATCCGGGCGTGGGAGAAGGATCTGCTCTGCCCCTACTCAAGTTGGGGTGACGTGTGTACCACACTGGCAGGCCACTGGGCCTGACCCGCCAGGCTGTCACAGGTCTGTTTACCTTGCAAGCGCGAACGGCGGCTCTGCCCTGCCCCTCCTACCACGCCCATGTACCACTGGGTCGTGGGTCTGCCCACCTTGCGGGTGCGGGTGGCGGCTCCGCTCCGCCCCCTCTCCAATTGGGGTCACGTGGTCACCTCGCTGGCGAGCCGCTGGGCTTGCTCCGGGCGCTGGCGGCGGCCCGTCTCCTCCCCTCTGGCTCGAGGACAAATTGAGGAGACTCGGGTGTCTGTGCCTCACCCCCCCTACCAGGAGACCAACTGTTTATGTTGCCGCTGGTATTGATGAAGTTCTCTCCTCCGCCGCTTTCTGATGACATCAGATCTCTGCCATGTTGGTATCCTATGCGAATGGCAGCATTTCGTTCCCCTTGCCGGGCAACCCAAGCAACGGGTGAGTCCTGACCGGCCCTCAGCAGGACCCGGACCGAGAAGCAGTTTCCGCGGGCTCCTAGCCCCGGGCCAGGGAAGTTCCGGGAGCCGGAACTCGGCCGCTCCGTGCTCGGTGTAAGCTCCTATAAGTGTAGGCTCCAAGAAGCAGTCCCTGCGGGCTCAGTTCCGGGAGCCGGAATTCGGCCGCTTATTGCTTGGTGTATGCTCTGATAGGAGCAGGGTCCAAGAAGCAGCCTCCGCAGGCTCCGCAGCCCTTGGCCAGGGCGGTTCCGGGACGGTTCCGGGAGCCGGAACTCCGCCGCCCCGCACTCGGTGTTCGCTCCGATAAGATCAGGTTCTAAGAAGCACCCAGGCACTGAACCCTAGCAATCTGTCTGCAAGCCGCAGGTGAATTGCAGCCTGAAATTACCTGTTCTATGGCTGAATGAGCTGCGGTCAGTCGAAAACAGGTATGGTGACGTCAGCTTTCCAACATGGTGGCTGCTGGCCTCCTCTGTGGTCTGACCGGTGTGGAGAACCGAGATGGACCGCTTCCTTCCCCCGTCTCGAACCCAGAATTCAGCCCTGAGTACGGTGCTTGCGCGGCTGGCAGAAACTGCAGCGCTGTATCCCTGCGTCGCTATCTCCTCGTTTCCCAGCGCGCGCTGCAGACTCTAGCCGCGGGGCGATTTGCTGAATAAGCAGTGTTACCCTCCGTGCGACAAACCTCTCGCGTTTGAGTCCCCGTAGCCGATCCTCGTGCGATGAAAATCCTACCTCCAGGTTCTGGAGCACCCCACTATTGCTGGAAATTCCTAACAAGATAGCCTTTAGCTGTCCTGACTCGTCATTCTCCCACACAGTGAAGCAGCACACGGGGGCAATGCACTCCCCTCGCCGCCATCTTCCTTGATTGTGTGAATTTTTGTTCAGGTTTTTGTACTTATGCAAAAAACCTGGAATTTTGGTAGGGATTACATTGAATGACTAGGTTGTGTTGGCTAGTATTGACATCTTAAATCTTCTTCATGAACATGGGATATGTTTCCATTTGTCTTTTTAAAAGTTTGTTCAACAGGGCAGGGGTTGTGGCTCTGTGGTAGAGTGCTTGCCTAGCATGTGTGAGGCACTGGATTTGATCCTCAGCACCACATAAAAATAAATAAAATTAAAAAATAATTTGGAAATATTTCTAAAAAAAAAATTCAACAATGGTTTGCAGTTTTCATTATATACGAGTCTTACCTCTTTATTTAATACTTATGAAATTTATTTATTTTTTTTCTTTACAGTGTTGGGGATTATACCCAGGACATGCTAGGCAAGCACTGTCATTGAGCTATAGTGCTCCCCCAACCCCCCGCCATTTTATTCTTTTTGATGGTATTATAAATGGAATTGTTTTCTTTATTTTATTTTCAAATTTATTTGTTAGTGTATAGAAGTAAAGCTAGTTTTGGAGTGTTGACTTTGTACTGTGCTACTTGACTATGTTTATTCTGCTAGTTTTTTTTTTTTTTTTGGTACAGGGGATTGAACTCGGGGGGACTCAACCAGTGAGCCAATTCCCAGCCCTATTTTGTAATTTTGTATTTTATTTATTTAGAGACAGGGTCTCAATGAGTTGCTTAGTGCTTCACTTTTGCTGAGGCTGGCTTTGAACCCATGATCCTCCTGCCTCAGCCTCCAGAGCTGTTGGGATTATAGGCATGTGCCACTGCACCAGGCTCTGCTGGTTTTTTGTATGTGGAATTTTAAGGGCTTTCTACATATAAAATCAATTATGTCATCTGCAAGCAGAGAATTTTGTTTTTCTAATTAGGAAGGAAAGTAAAATTCTTAACTAAATATTCTAGCTGGGACTTCTAATACTTTGAATAAAACTGAGAATGGATATTCTTGCTTTATTCCTGATCTTATAGGAGAAGCTTTCAACCTTTCACCATTGAGTATGTTGCTTGCTTTGGTTTTTCAAATACAGATTTCATATGTTGAGATAGTTTCCTTCCATTCCTAGTTTGAGGTTTTTTTTTCCACAACAAGTGTTAACTTTTGTCAAGTGTTTTTTTTTTTTTCTGCATTAAGTGAGATTATCCTGTGCCGTTTTTCTTCATTCCATCAATGTGGTATGTTGTCTCGATTTCATATTTTAAACTATATTTGTTTTAGGAATAAATACACTTGGCTATTGTGTATAATTCTTTTAATATGTTGAATTCAGTTTGTTAGTGTTTTGTTGGACATACTGTTTTTAAAGTTTTTAAATTTTTTTTTAGTTATAGGTGGACACAATCTTTATTTTTATGTGGTGCTGCTGAGGATCGAACCCAGTGTCTCACACATGCTAGTGAGCGCTCTACCTCTGAGCCACAACCCCCAGTCCTTTTTGGACCTTTTTGTAACTACAGCTTCAGGTATCCTAATTTACAAGTCACCTCTTTCAGGATACTCCTGGGTAATCTATCTAGCTAACATAGTAAAGTCATTTTTGTTAAAGTGTCATCCCTTTCTCTGATCATATTCCATTGGCATTTTGGAGTCCATCAGTGGCTTAATTTAGGGGTGGTGGTGAATAATTGGGAATTTTCAGAGACTACAGTAGAGCCATGAGGTGGGAAGATTTTAGGCAGGAGACTTTGTGACACTTTTGAAACTTATCAAGGTCCAGAATGAGTGCCACCTCTATTAAATCTCTTGACTCTTTCACCCTGGCAGGGGACCTGATCACAGCCGGGAGACAATCTTGCCAGGAGAATGCAATTTGTGACACATACTGCAAATGCCAGATGTGAAAGTGGATGCCAGAATCCCAGTGAAAACATGTTAGTAACTGGTGCCGTTCCAAGTACAACAAATGCTATTGAGAATTGTGCTGGATACCAGGAGGAGTGCTTATGTAAGGCTGGGGTTTTGGGGGTCTTGGGTCCTAGGCACAACTAGGTAGGGTCCTGGAGCCATGACTTAACTGGCTGGATGAACTTGGTCAAGTTGTCGAACTGGTTTAAGCCTCATCTTCAGTGGGAAAATCTAAAGTTTTCTTTATAAAAAGGGAAAATAGCAGTACTCACCTAAAGAGTTGAGAATTTACTGTGAAAATCTACCCCAAAATCTGTAATGTCATTTTTTTCCTTCCACATTAATTATTGTCATTACTCTTATTTCTGAGTCGACTAAGGATAAACTCTGATTTTTCTGTCAGTTCTTCCTAAGCACTTCATATTTCTTTCCCTAGTGTTTCCACAGTACCTGGTTCCTGGACTCTTCTTTAAAATACTGCATCCTATCCATACTGGTTAATGAATGACTGAGTGCCTTGTGGGGCTGCCGTGGCCTGTTTCTTGGGACCTCTGATCCCACCCCCTGACATCACAAGTGGTCACCAGACACCTGGCCAGTGCCCATATCTGTGGCTGATGACCTATTTTGAACATCACCTCTTTCCGTAACAGGATTTATCAATTTTACTGTTTGTCTTCCCATGTCTGACTCTATCATAGCTCCAAGCTCACCATTTACACTCATTCATTCAACATGTACTTACTGGGTCCCTGCTCTGTTCTGGCACATTTCTAGTCCCTGGAGATTGAGCAGTGAGGAAGACAAAGTCCCTATCCTCAGAAAACTTCCATTTTGTTTGGAAAGATCTGTAATAGTTACTAGTGTGGGTTGCCAGAAGAAAAATAAAGCAGGTAATGGAAAGAATGATGATGGTCACTGCATAGTTAGGGCAGCTGGTAGGATCCTGAGGTGAAATGTGGGCAGAGGTGAGGGAGGGAGCCAGCCAAGAGAGTGTCTGGGGTGGAGAATGGGGATAACCAGGCAAAGGAAGCAGCAAGTGTGCAGGCCTGGAGGTTGGAGAAAGTTTGGTGTGGGTGAGGAACAGGAGAGACCAGTGTGGCCAGGACATGGTAGTTGGGGAGGGTCCCTTGCTGGTGGGAAGACTTACAGGGTTTTCAGGAGGGGGGTGACAGGCTCCTGAGTAAGTTCTCTCTGGCATCTGTATGGAGAAGAGATTGTGCAGATTGGGTAGAATTGGGGAGCTAGTTGGGAGACCATTGTAAGCGGGGAATGGTGGTGACTGGGACTAGGGTGGTTATAGTAGAGATGGTGAGAAGTCATAGATAGGGTGTTTATTTACATACTCATTTAAGGTAGACTTTCAAATTTTTTTTTAAAAAAATTTATTTTTAGCTGTAGTTGGACACAATATATTTTATTTTTGTGTGGTGCTGAGGATCGAACCTAGGGCTTCACATATGCTAGGTGAGTGTTCTACCTCTGAGCCACAACCCCAGCCCCTCAAATTTTCTTTCAAAAGTTTTGTCCAGTAAGTTCTTTGAGGTATTATTTGAGATAAAATGCACAGATCAGTCTACAATTCAATGGCTTCTTTTTCCTCAGTATTGGAGAATAAACCCAGGGTTGCTTTACCACTGAGCTATGTCGCCAGCCTTCCCTATCACCCATTTTGATTTCGAGACAGGGTCTTGCTGAGTTACCAGGGCAAGTCTTGAACTTGAGATCCACCTGGCTCAAGTCTTTTGAGTTGCTAGGATTACAGGTGTATTCCACCATGCTCAGTTCATATTTGATGACTTCAATCAAACGTATACAGTCTTGTAACAAATCTCCAAGTCAATATATAGAGTATATCCCTCTTTCCAGAAAGTACTTCATGCCGCTTCACAAATATCTTGTTCTTCAATACCCTTTTGTAACGACTGCCCTTATTTCTGGCATTGAAGATTTTTTTTTCTTAAACATCAAATAAATGGATTCCTGTGGTGACTCTTGTGTTGTACTTCTTTTTATTATCATACTTTTGAGATTTATCTGTTATTGCAAGTATTAGTCACTTTATTTACCAAAAAGTATACATTTGTGTGCACGCACGCTCTTGGGATTGAACACGGGTATTTAACTACTGAGCTATATCCCCAGCCCTTTTTATATATTATTTTGAGACAGGGTCTCCCTAAGTTGCTGAGGCTGGCTTTGAATTCATGATGCTCCTGCCTCAACCTCCTGAGCAACTGGAATTACAAATTACAAGTATGCTCCACTGTGCCCAGCTTGAGTCTTTTTATAGAAGTAAAGCATACATGCAAAAAAAAGTATTCAATCATAGTTGTTCAAATCTTCCTGAAGATGTGCTTATGCATCCAGCATCCAGCCACAGAACATGAGCATTATTCTACAGACCGTTCATACCTTTTTTCAGACCCTCTCAAGTATGATGACGGTCCTGACTTCTTACATTACAGATATTGTCTTGCTGGTTTTGAGCTTATGTGAACAGATAATTTTGCGTTCTCTTGTAAAGTAGAGCTGAGGGTTTGGATGATGAATTGGATATGAAGTGTGAAAGAGAAACCAAAGATTATTCTACAATTTTGGGCTGGGGTGACTGGATTGATGGTGATGTCATTTCCTAAGAGGGGAAAGTCTAGGTACGAGGGTTCATTGGTCACTTAAATTTTGAGGTATCCATTTTTACATTCAAACAGATATGTAAAGACAATGAGTGTTTGAGTCTGCATTTAGGGGGAAGTTCAGGGTGGAGTTGAATATTTGAGTGTCATTAGCTGGTAGGTATTAGGTGAATATGAGAAGATGGGTGAGCACTGAGGACCTTCACTGCAACACATAGCATAAGCAGAAGTAGCAAAGTAGTATGAAAGGGAGCATCCAGTGAAAGGAGAGCTGGAAAAGAATGGGATGATGTGCTGTGGACTGACTTGGTCATTGCCCATTCTGGCATGCTTTCTTGTTCTGCAGACTCGGGGAAGCTACAAACAGCAATTCTCCAATTTATAGAGTTTTTGATGAAATTATCCCCTTTAGATGTACTAGAGGAGACTTGGTTTCCAAACTGATGTAAGTGATGAGAGAGGCCTCAAGGGACCGATTTGTCAGTTGGGTTGAGACTGGTGGTGCTGGATGTCTTAGTGGTGGCAGAGGTAACACACTAGCTGTCAGCTGTTTCTGGTTGTGGCTTAGTTTTATGGTGTGATTTTTGGGAATCTTCTGGAAGTTCAGCTTAGAAGCTGTCCAATGAACCTTATTGACAATTGTTTGAGTTTCCCATGCCCCTGAGGGGTTTCTTTTGTTGCCAGAGTGAATTCAGTTTTCTGAAGCTGAAAACTTTGGCCAAATATGTGGTGTCATGGAAATCAAGTAAAGAAAGCGATGCAGGGAGAAGAGAAATCAATTGTGTGAAATGCAGCTGATAAGGTGAGGACTGAGGATTTGACAACAGAGGCCACGGATGACCTTAAAGATGGTGGTTTTGGTGAATTGCTGTGGATAAAAGCCGGAACTGGTTTAAGAGGAAGTGGGAGGAGGTGGAGGCCACTCTTGAGTTTTGATGAAGCAAGGAGCAGAGAAATAGGGTGACAGCTGGATGGCAATATGGGGCATTAGGAGTTACATGTGACTCCTGATGAGAGACCTCAAATCCCAGGGCTTGAAGCAGATGGCCTATTTTCTCAGGTGAAGGAAGTCTTGGATTTATAACCTGGTTTCACCAAATGCCTCTTAGCTATTGTTTGTCTCTTCTGTCTTTATTGCTTGGCTGTGTTTAAGGCCACTTTACAGTTGCTGGGTGACAATACCTTTAGCCATCATGCCAGTTTTCCTGGGTAGGAAGGGGGTGCTTAGGTGTTACTTGGTGTCTTGAATAAAACCCCTTTAAAGTTTCCTAGGAAACTTCAGCCAGTGACTTGACTAACATCTTGGTGCCTTTCCTCTGCCCCCTCACCTGTACAGAAAGTGAGGAAGTGTTTTTTTTTTTTTCTGTCCAGGCATGAAGCTGTCTTTGGCAATATAGGAACTCTGTATTAATCATGTAGGTGAAAGGGGTATTAGGTAAGCCACTGGAGCCTCTCCACAGAGATAATTGCAGGGAATGAGCCAGTATAAAGGGAAAATGAATGTAGGGTAGGGAGGAGATGACTGTCAAAGTGAAGTTTGCATGGGATCTTGTATACCTGAGGAAACAGTGGCTTTTGAAAGGAGGGTGGACAGTTGAGAGGAGAATGGGGTAGAGATAAGGATGCTGCTTGATAGACCTGGTGTCAGGAGCAAGAGAAAGTCCTGAGGGATTTTGCTGTCTCTGAAATTAGCAGTCATCAATTAAGAGGTGGGAGGAGGGGAAGGCAGTATTAGAGGTTTGAGGAAAGAGGAGGTGAGAATAGCCTCTTGAAGGTCAGGTAATTGGTGGCCTTTTGAGATTGTGACCTGGTGGTTTGTGTCTACTTCAGCTGTTGAATATATGCAGGATTGTAGAAGGCTGAATTTAGCTGGAATTGGGATCTAGGACAAGGGAAAGGGAAGTGAGTGTGCTCACAGGCATGTGTGGTAGATTTTGGAGGTCATGATTTTTAGGGAAAACTAGCAACACTTCTCTCAAATATAATGGGGGTCACAAATATAATTGTATGTTTCCTAGTAGCCACATTGAAAAAGAAAAAAGGGACTGGGGGTGTAGCTCGGTGGTAGAGCATCTTCCTTACATGTGCAAGGTTCAGGTTTGAGATTTGATCTCGGGCAACACACACGAACACAAGGGTAAAATTAACTTAAATGTATTAAAACACAATAAATACAGTACCTTATTTCAACACGCAATTTTTGATCAAAACTTGGTCATTTCCATTCATTCAGGTATTAAGTTTTTAGAATCTGGTGTATATTTGACACTTAGAACATATCTGTTCATATTGGCTGCTTTGTAATTGCCCTGTATGGCAAGCAGCTCCTATATTGTATAGTACGGGTCTGCAGAGTAACTATGGGTGGTTGAGGTGGGGGTAGGCGGCAAGGTTGCCAGAGATGATGTGGCCCTGTAACGAACACCGGAAGAGTAAGTAGGTATTGGGTGGAAGTTGAATACTGGGGAGTGTCAGAGTGTGCTGAGGACTGAATTCTGATGGTGAATCTGTGGGAATTTCATCTCTTTCCATCAGGACCTCTGTGTTCCTGTGCCTGAATCAGTGGGCATCCTTAAACATGCTTGCTACATGGCCTTCACCATTCTTTAGTGGTCTTTTTAGTTTTATGGTTTCTTAGTCCTTAAATTCTTTCTTGATCACTCTGATTATTGTTTTTCTCATCTGTTTTCTAAATCATTTTCCTCTAATTGTGTTACACTATGAGCTTATCTAGTTCTGAGAGTGTACCACATATTCCATTTTTAAAAAGCTCTATTTCTAAATAAAGTGACAATAAGATTTGTGATCTTTTTTTTTTTTAAAAGAATCTGAGGCACTTTTGTACTTGTCAGCCATTCTAGGTATTTTCAAAGACTTCTTAAAATTGTATAAGTTTAAAATACAACATGTTTTCACTTACATCTACATAGTGAAATGATTACTACAGATAAGCAATTTAACATAACTGTCATTTTATATAGTAAAGATGTGTGTGTATGTAGAGCACCTACGATCTAGTCTCTTGGATAATTTCCAGTAAAACTACAGAATTAGCTATAGTCCATATGCTGTATTTTTGGGTCTTTAGACTTATTCATCTTGCATAACTGCAATTTTGTGCTTTTTGACCTTCATCTCCCCATTTCTCTCCCCCTCCCACTTCTGGTTAGCCTCTTTCTGTTTTGTATTTACATAATCCACTTTTTTTGGTAGATTATTTTCAATCCCCGGGGATTGAATCCAGGGATGCTTAACCACTAAGCTACATCTCCAGCTCTTTTCATTTTCTATTTTGAGATAGGGCCTTGCTAAGTTGCTGAGGCCGACTTTGAATTCGTGATCTTCCTTCCTCCAGAATGACTGGGCATGTGCCACTGTACCTGGTTTATAATCCACTTTTTAAAAAGATTTAATTCTAAGTCTTGATGATTGACTTCTAATGCACATAGCTTTGTGATTTTAGTTTTCATATTTAATGGAATTTTAAAGCAAAGCCCCTGAAGCAATTTAGTATTTTTAAATTGACAGACTTTTGCATTTTTGTTTTTAGTGCACAAGTATTAAGGTCAAATAAAAATATACAGTTTTAAGATCACTGTGTTCATTGTGATTTCTTTTAATAATCTGGATAAATTGACATTAGGACTCAATAAGAATATTTTTGAAAAAGAAGATTGTAAAATCCTGAGTTCTTTTAAATGTTATAAAAGTAATGCATACTCATAATAGAAAATCTGGACAATATAGAAAAATGGATAGAAGAAAAAAGGTGCACTGAAGACAATCACTGTTAGTTTTGGTTTGTCTTTGTTTTTTTCTTTGAGATGGGGTATTATGATGTTGCCCAAGCTGACCTTGAACTTCAGACCTTCTTACCTCAGCTTCCCGAGTGACTGGGATTACAGGCAAGCACCACCACAATGTGTGAGGTCTTTATTTTTTAGTATCCCATCATATCTATTCTCTGTGTATGTAAGGTGCAACAGTTATTAACTAAGCTTTGTGTTCTGAGCACCTTTAAGGTAGGTGAGGCTAAGCTATGATGTTCAATAGTTCATATCTATTAAATGCATTTTCTACTTACAGTATTTTCAATTTAGGATGGATTTATTGGACTACAACCTCATAAGTCAAGGAGCATCTATATTTCTACTAACAGCTGCATGTACATCTTCTAGTTATTAACCATAAATCTTGTACAATCTGTATTTACACAGATGCATTTTTGTTGTTGTTGCGGGGCTGGGGATTGAACACATGGCCTTGTACGTGCAAGGCAAGTACTCTATCAACTGAGCTATATCCTCAGCCCCCAGATGCATGTTTTTTAAGATTATACACTGTTAGCATTTTTCCATGTGACTGGCATTCCTAACCATTATTTCTAATGTCTGTAAGTAAATTCCACCACTTTTCTTTTTAATATATTTTTAGTTGTAAATAAACACACAGTATCTTTGTTTTTAATGTGGTACTCAGGATCAAACCCAGCGCCTCACACATGTGAGGCAGGTGCTTTACCACTGAGCTACAACCCCAGTCCATTTTCTACTGTTTTCTTATCCATGTCCCAATTACATAGTTAGGTGCTTCTCATATCTGAGTTTAAGAACTTCTTAAAGTGAATGCTGTATGTTTTATAGGTCCGTCTCACCCATGAAATTAAACACAAGAATATTGTAACTTTTCATGAATGGTATGAAACCAGCAATCATCTCTGGATGGTGGTGGAACTCTGCACAGGTAAGGCTGTAAGGCATGTTCTGAAGTAGTCCCCTGATGCAGTATTGAAACGTAGTGTATGTTTGTATTTACCTTTTTAAAAAATTTGGTGGTACTGTGGAATTGAACTCGGAGCCTCATGCATTACCACTGAGCTATATCCCCAGCTCCTGTTGCTTTTTAAAAATCGTCTATTATAGCTATTATTATGTTAATTTGAAAAGCTATTGCTTGATGAATATTAGGGAAGGGCAAAAGATAAAAGATGTTTGGTAAAAGGAAAGATTATATAAAAGTTTATTTGGAGTTTACTTTGTTATTAAATTACCTGTATAGAAACTTGATATTTTAAAGTGATGATTAACTTGTCAAGCAAGTTTTCACAATGAATAAAAATAAACGCTAGATGTTAACTAGTTTTTAATTATCTAGTACATTCATAAAGCTGTTATCCTTTGGCTTTATGAAAAGGATACTTGCACTTTATAAGAACTGAAGCAATGTGGGAAAAGTACAGAGATGAACCAATAATTCTCACTCCTTGACAATGGAGATGTTATAGCTGTCTACACAATGTTCTGGGACTACATATAGGGAGGAAGGTGAATGAATACATTTTATCTGGACTTTTAGCCTTAACATTTTGAGTTTATCAGAAAAAAACTAATAAGCATCACCATTGGTGTACTTTATACCTTGATTAGTAATAAAGGATCATTGAATATTGATGTAATGTGATTATTTGCATTATGAATTTTGCTTGTCAGCAGTCAGAATTTATAAAACTTAAAACCAAATTACTTTTAGGGCTAATTTGTATTTTTCTGAGTCGGTGTGAGGGGGTCATGGTGGGATTACCTTAATAGACATACACATTGGCAACGTGATCAGGGGATACCCCTAATGTTATTTTGACTTCAGCTGTTTGTTTCTGACCCCTGACCAGGTGTAATATCCTATCTTAAATTATACCAATGTTGGTTCCTCATCCACCAAAAGAAAATAAACCCAGAATACCTTTTTTTTCCCCATCATAGTCATTCTGATTAAACTTTCACATGCCAGCTGAGACACTCCTTTATCAGAACTTGACTCCTGTTATAATCTTGATGCTTTAATTAAAAGTTTGCCCCTGGCACTTAGATGATAAGAGGCAGGACTGGCACCTTTGAAGGATAGAACAATAGAATTCACAGTGTGCTTGGCTTTGGCTTTTTGTCTCAATGGTGCCCAGTAAGGGTTGTGACAGCCACATTAGGGAGGGTGTCATCCTTTTTGCCATACAGCGCTTTGTGGAATGTGACCTGATGCTGCATGTGAGTAAACGAGCCTACGCTTTGTATGTTTAAGTGTACAGTTTGGGGTTAACGTTTAATTTTTGCAGCTGTTTATTTCCTAGGGGATTTGGGGGGATTATCCTCTCATCCATTTGCTGACTTAATACCATCCTTCCAGGTGCTTCCTGGGACTGACTCTAGGGTATGGTCACAGACATTGTTTACAGTGCAAAACCACTATGTATACAACTAGTCTATCAGGGTTTACTGTTTAAATCATATTTTAATGCTCACTGTCAGCCAGTATTGAACTTCTCAGAGACTTTGTGATGTTGGTGGGTTAAAATGGATGATTTTAATCAACTTATTGCAGGTGGTTCCTTAGAAACAGTTATTGCTCAAGATGAAAACCTCCCAGAAGATGTTATAAGAGACTTTGGGATTGACCTGATTACTGGATTATATCATCTTCATAAACTTGGCATTCTCTTTTGTGACATTTCTCCTGGGAAGGTAATTTATGAGTTTTGATTTCCTAATGGCTTATATCTCAATTTAGAGTGCTTTCTTCAAAGGTGTTACTTTTTTAAATGAAAGAAAATGTGTAGTACTACATTTTCGCTGCCTATTTAAGGAGTTTTTGGAATGTAAAGCCTCTCTTCCTTTCAGAGGTCTTTGAGTAAGTGCTTATTGCCACTGAGGTATATTGTAAATGATGAACCCAATAGGTAAGACTTTTAATTCTTAAATTATAGTACACATTTATGAACCATTATTTTAGCTTGGCAGTGGCATTCTTGGCAGTATATAGGCGATTCCTTATATCATGGATCAAATATTTTCTTTCTTGGTAAAATTGATTCCCATAACTAAATGTTCTTCAGTGTAAGTCATGAAACCTGCTTAGTTTGAGTTGCAGTCAATTTTTTAAAATTTATTTTAATTAGGTATATATGACAGCAAATGCATTTTGATTCATTGTACACCATTGCAACACAACTTTTCGTTTCTCTGGTTGTATATGATGTAGCATTGTACTATATTTGCAGTCATATATGTACCTAGGGTAATGATGTCCATCTTATTCCACCATCTTTCCTGCCCCCATACCCCCTCACCTCTCCTCCCTTCCCTTTGCCCAAAGTTCCTCCATTTTTCCTCCCCCCACCCCGCACGCCATTATGGATCAGCATCCACTTATCAGAACATTTGGCCTTTGTTTTTTTGGGGATTGGCTTTCTTTGCTTAGCATGATATTCTCCAATTGCATCCATTTACCTGCAAATGCCATATGTTATTTTCTTTAAATGCTGAGTAATATTCCATTGTGTATGTATACCACAGTTTCTTTATCCATTCATCTATTAAAGAACATCTAGATTGGTTACACAGTTTAGCTATTGTGAATTGAGCTGCTGTAAGCATTGATGTGGCTGTGTCACCGTAGTGTGCTGATTTTAAGTCCTTTGGGTATAGACTGAAGAGTGGGATAGTTGGGTCAAATGGTGGTTCCATTTCAAGTTTTTAAAGAAATCTCCATACTGCTTTCCAAAGTGGCGAGTTGCAAATCAATTTTGACACAGAGACTATGTGATCCTGGACAAATCGCCCTGCTTCTCTCTGCCTTAGTTTCCTTCTTTGTGATATGTAGATAAATATTTTCAGAGTAGTTAAAAGGATTATGTATTATATCTAGGTTAAACTTCTAGGGTGCTTTCTGGCAGGTAGTGTGTCCAAAATCAATGGTAGCTATTACTGTTTTATAAGTATAGGTCTGGAGGAATTGCACATGTTACAAGGCTGAGGTTTCTTTATGCTAATGAAGTGAAAAACTGAATATTTCATTTTAACTTTATTTTAGTAGGCCATCTGTATAAGAAAATTAAACCTGAAAAGAGAACTTCATGAAACTTTAACATGTAAAGAAGTTCTAGTTTGAATTATTCATATGTTTACCCCAAGCCTGCAGCCACCCAACTGTCATTGTAGTGCTGAAAACAGCTATAGACAGTGTGCAAATGCATGGGTGTGGCTGTGTTTCAATAACTTTATTTAGGGATTCTGAAATTTGAATTTCATAGAATTTTCACATGTCAAATATTCTTTTGATTTTTTTTTTTTTTTAATCCACTTGGAAATGTAAAACTACTTAGGTCATAGCTGTGCAAATCCAGGCAGTGGCTGGATTTGGACCAGAGAATGGGAGTTTAATGAATTTTATCAGCTGTTATCTAAAATTCATGCTGATTTGTTAAGTAACGTGTGCTCTAGAGCAAGAGTTGGGAAAGGTTGGGCAGGATTCCTGTCTGTTAATAAAGTTTTATTGGAATACAGCCATCCTACACAATTCTTTAATAAAAATCTACTTAGTAGTCAGGACAAAGATACTCTGGTTTGCCAATGGTTCTCAAAGTGTGTTCCTTAGATCAGTATTAATATCTGGGACTTGTTAGAGATGCAGGTTCTTGGGCTTTACACTGGACTTTAGGAATCAAACTTTTGGGGAGTGACTAATAATCTGCACTTTAACAAGTCCTCAGAGGATTCTGATGCTTGAGGTCCAAAAACCACTTTTGTAGACTAATAGACACGTTATAGTAAGTATTTATGACTAGAAGTTATGAGTTAACTTCAAGTTACTTTTAAAAACAGACGTGACCCAATCCATTGCAACCGCCTAGAAATATTCTTACTGACTCTAGAAGAAACCATGTCACTTCCCAGAATGTTTCTTAAAAAAAAAATGTATTCACAAATTATATTAGCAAACCTGAGTACTTATCACATGCTAGTCATAGTTATTAGCCCTTTGCTCGTATAAGTTCAAGTAACCCTTACAGTAGTCTGAAGACTCAGGTGTTTCACATTTTACACATGAAGTATCAGATAGCAAGTAAGTGGGCTCAATTCTAGTTCTGTAAATTCAGAATTCTGGTTTTTACCTTTTATTATATTGCCTCTTGAATAAAAGACATCTCAGGTTGATGGATTTTCCAAGCCTCTTAGATATCACGGAGGGTTGATAAATAAAGATTGTTAGGTATCATCATTCCTAGTTAGCCAAAAGGGAATTAGTTTCAGGACCCCCTTTTGTTACCAAAATCCTAGGATGCTCAAGTTCCTTATATAAGATGGCATAGTATTTTCAACTTATATTCTCCTGCGTATTTTGAATCTCTAGATTACTTATACAATAAGTGCTATGCTATGTAAATATTTGTTACATTACATTTATTGAATGATGACAAGAAAAAAGCTGAACAGGTTTAGTGTAGACCATATTAGTCAACTTCCTGTTGCCATGACACAACACCAAACAATTCAAAAGGAGGGAGGATTTATTTTGGCTCACAGTTGCAGAGGTGTCAGTCTGTGATCATTTGGCTCTATTGTTTCCGGACCTGTGGTGAGCCAGAATGTTGGTGGGAAGCTTGTGTTAAAGCAAAACTCCTTACTTCATGATGGCTAGGAAGGTGAGAGGAAGAGGTTAGGTGTAAAATACACACTAAGGGAGCACCTTCAATGACCTACTTCCTCAAACTAGGCCCCACCTCCTAAAGTTTCCACTACTTCCCAATAGCACATTAAACTCTGAATCCATAATTGGATTGGTCCATTCATGAGATCAGAGCCCTTATGATACATTCAATTCTCAAAGGCCCACCTCTGAAAACTGCACTGGGGAACAAGGCTTCAACACATTAGCTTTTGGGAGACATTTAAGAACTAAACCATAGGGGGATTCAAGATGGTAAATTAGAAGACTGTATTCCTAGTTGCTCTGTGGCTCAGGCTTCAAGCAGGGAGAGTACTGCTTCATAGTGAGGTGGGTGAAAGGGATTTCTCTAAAATTCAGTATTGGACAGTAAGAGTATCTTGGGGGTTCAGAAATCTTGAGAATGAAAGGAACATCTAGATACAGGAGGCATTTAGAACCCCAAATGTACAAGAACAAAAAACAACTCTGACACATCATAATTAAAACATAGGACAAGGATAGAATTTTAAACGTCTCTAGAGAAATAGGCCATAGAGGCAGGCCAAAAGAATCATTTCAGGTTTCTGAGCACAAACTCTAAAAGTCAGGAGGGCTTAGGATGATGCTTGTGTATTGCATGCGTGTGTGTATATTTTGAGTGTGTGTGTGTGTGTGTAAATTGGATTTAACAGATATCTGTTGTATGTTTCGTCCAACAACTGAATATACTTCCTTCTCAGTGACTTAGAGAACTTGCTCCAAAATAGATCTTATTTTAGGCTACAAGGCAATTCTTAGCAAATACAAAAAATGATATAATTCCTTGAGTCTTATCAGATCGTAATGGAATGAAATTTGAAATCGGCACCCAAAAACCCTACAGAAACTAGATAACCACATGGATATTGAATAACACTCTTTTGAATGATGAATGGGTGATAGAAGGAATCAGGAGAAATTAAAGTCTTAGACCCAAATGAGAATAGAGGTACAACATACTAGAAAAAACACTGTGGAGGCAGTTTTAAGAGGAAAGTTTACAGCTATGAGTGTCTACATAAAAAAATCAGAAGAGCCCAAACTAACAACCTAATGATACGTCTTAAGGCCATTGTACAAGAAGAAACCAATTCCAGAACCTATAGAAGGAAGGAAATAATTAAGATCAGAGCTAAAATAGAGAATAAAACAATGCAAAGAATCAATGAAATCAAGAGTTGGTTCTTTGAAAAGATAAACAAGATTGAGTAGCCCTTATCCAACCTAGCCAAAAGAAAGAGAAGACCCAAATTAAAATTACGCATGAAATAGAAATTACCATAGAAATCTGGAAGATCATTATGGACTATTTTGGAAACTCCAGTAAGCTGGAAAATCTAGAAGACATGGATGTTTCTAGACATGTGACCTGCCAAGATTGAATGGAGAAGACATAGAAAACCTAAACAGAACAGTAACTAGTAATGAATAGAAGCAGTAATGAAAAGCCTTCCAGCAAAGAAAAGCCAAGGATCAGATGGATCTTCAGCTGAATTCTAGATATTTAAAGAACTAATGTCAATGTTCCTCACATTGTTCCACTAAATAGGGATGGGACACTTAAAAAATTCATTCTACGAAGCCAGTATATCTTACCGAAACCAGGTAAGGAAACATCAAGGAAAGAAACGCAAATACCCTTAACTTAAATGCAAAAATCCTTAATATGTTGTACATATTTTGCTAATATTTTGTTAAGATTGTACATCATAATCAAGTTTTATTCCAGAGATGCAAGGATGGTTTAACATAAACTAATAAATGTAACTCATCACACACAGAACTAAGGGCAAAAATTGATCATCTAAATAAATGCAGAGAAAGCCTTTGACAAAATTCAGCATTAAAGAAACTAGGGATAGGGCTGGGGTCGTGGCTTAGAGGTAGAGCACTTGCCTACCATGTGTGAGGCACTGGGTTCGATCCTCAGCACCACATAAAAATACATTATGTCCACTTATAACTAAAAAATATTCAACTAAGGATAGAGGAAACCTCCAACATTACAAAGGCTGTAAGTGTAAAACTCCAAACCAACCTTGCAGTGAAAAAGGAAAAACGGAAAGCGTTTTCTTTAAAATCTGGAAAAATAGAAGGATGTTCATTATTACTACTAGTATTTAAATAGTGCTAGAAATTGTACGTAGGGCAATTGGGCAAGAAAAGGAAATAAAAGGGATAAAAATAGGAAAGAAAAGAGTGAAATGTTGCAGATGATATGATCCTATACTTAGAAGGTTCAAAGAAATCCACCAGAAGACTGCTAGAGCTAATTTAGCCAAGCGGCAGTTTATAGAATTGATGTGAAAATCAATAGCTTTCCTATATACCAATAATGAATATGCTGAGAAATTAAGGAAACAATTTCATTCACAATAGCCTTAAACAACAACAACAACAACAATAAAAAAAACTGAAACAAAAACCTAGGAATAAATCAAGGAGGTGAAAGACCGCTACAGTGAAAACTATAGGACACTGAAGCAAGAAATTGAAGACTCATGAAGATGGAAAATCTTCCCATGCTCATGGATAGGCAGAATTAATATTATTAAAGGGCCATACACCAAAAGTAATATTCAGATTCAATTCAATCTTCATCAAAATGCCAATAACATTCTTCACAGAACTAGAAAAAAAAAAGTCCTAAGATTCACTTGGAATAGTAAGACCCAGAACAGTCAAAGCAATTTGAAGCCAAAAAAAGCAATCTGGAGCTATCACAATACCCGATTTGAAAACCTACAGAATGGGAGAAAATCTTTGGTGCTATTCTTCTAACAGAATATTAATATCCAGAATATGTAAAGACTTCAATGTTCAACATGGAAAAAAATGAATTAAATAGATATTTCTTTAATATTATATATGTTATACTTTATTTTCCAGAAGTCTGAGGTTTCCCTGTGGTTATATGGTATCTGAGAATGGCCAATTCTATTTTTAAAATGTTGTATTTTTCAATAGCTTCTTTAAAAAATTTTTAGCATTTTTGAGTTGTGATGAAGCAAGAAAGCCAACTCTGAAAGTCTAAAGTGCAATTATAAGAAGTATTAATGGATATGCAAATTAAATTGAACTTGTTTCTAAAAACACATTTTGATCTTTATAGATACTCCTGGAAGGGCCTGGCACTTTGAAGTTTAGTAATTTTTGCTTGGCGAAAGTGGAAGGTGAAAATTTGGAAGAGTTCTTTGCCTTGGTGGCAGCAGAAGAAGGAGGAGGTGACAGTGGGGAAAATATGCTGAAGAAAAGCATGAAAAATAGAGTCAAAGGTATGTGGACTTGGAGAGCTTAAAGATCATAATTCTTGGGCCACCCAAGGTTTGTGTTTAGGAGATGGCATTGGTCTTGTGTTATAAACAAATCACATATTGAAAATAGAAACTACTGGAAGAAACCTGGACATGGGTATAGCTTTGTCCGTGGATTACAGATTTCCTTTTGGATCTAATATTTTTAGGTATGAGAAGCCTCTAATGCTATGTGCTAATTGATGTGTTACCAGCCACTCATTAGAACAGAAGGGACTCTTCCAGCTCTTTAGAACAGTGCCTGGCACACACTTGTAGTCAGTAAGTATTCTTCAATATCATTAAGTGACTTATCTTCTCCATTTGGAACAGATTTCTAGGGGGTGTATTCTTGGTAGGTTACTTTGACAATGAAATGGGGCTGGGGTGTTAAAATTACTGTACCTAAGGGAGAGTTGAAGTGATATTTCTATTTATTTTTCTTTGTGGTATGAGAGATCAAATCCAGGGCTTCATGCGTACTAGGCAAGTGCTCTGCCAGTAACTTGCATCCCCAGCCCTTGAAGTGCTATTTCTTCTACCTTTTGGTAGAAATGGTGAAGATCTCTCCTCAAATTTCCATGTACAGGTACCTGAGACTGGGGCCATTGAAGCTCTATGATACCTGCTGTGCCATCAGTTAAGTTGGGTGCTTGGGCTTGGCAGCCATGTGCCCTAGGGATGAGAGAGATGAGGGAAAAGTATGGAGAATAGCAGGGTAATTGTAGTCACCATAAATGTAGCCAAAGAAAATTAACTATTAGAGCCAGTCTTATATAGGAAAAATTTCATACCAACATCGCAGCTTTTAGGAACCTCAATTAGCTTTCCATATAATGACCAGCACTCAATGAAGATAATTATTGTGGGCTATATTAGTAGAATATTGAGTTCTGAGTTAAGATTTTATTATAGAAACCAAGAAAGGCTATTTCAGGAATGTATATTTGAAATATTCCCCTTTAGTAAGCGGAAGAGAGCTGTGTGAAGTAGTTAGAAGTTCTAGCATTGATGCTAGCACAGTCCTTGTGATGGGTCATGTCAGTGGAGAATGCCCTTATAACCAGCAGGGCAGAATCGGTCCTTGCCTTTGTGGGCTGTCCATGTCATAGCCAACTCGCCTTCACATTCTCTGATAATAAGCAAAACCACTTCTCTTTGGAGCTTTGATAATTTACAATTTAAGTATGGTGATGAACAAGGCACATGAAATAACCTGACTTTTGACCTAGTAAGTGACTGGGTGTTGTGGTGGGGTTGTCAGTTGGTCAGCAGTGGTGTATAACCATCAAGAATCTGTTAGGAGTGATGTTGTGATGAAAGCTTTAGATGGTCTGTATAAAGGTAGCATTGCAAAGAGCTTCTAAAAGGACACCTGGATTCTCATTCTGACTCGCTCCTCACTACATAACCTTGAGAATAACATCATAGCTTCTAGGATTTAATTTCCTGTTGATCATGGGTCCCAAACTTCAGGAACTGGAGGGTTATGTGAATGAATGAAATGGCCCAGTTTAAGAGCGGGGGAAGGAGGTTATGTTGAGCTGGTCTCGCTCAGTTCTGCCTTGGCTCGGTGTTGATTGATTGAGAGAAGCTGGGAATTTGAGTTGATTGATGAAATAAGTTTCAAGTTTAGAATTTCTTACCTACAGTTTAAAGTTTGGGTTTCCAGATCATCTGCCTATTTGCTTCTCTATTCTTGTGATGCCCCTAAAAGTGTGACTCATTCTTCAACTACAGGGAACATGATTGACCAAGGCCTCCTGTTCCTTGAGGGGCTGCTTTTGTTCTGAGGCAGTGCTCCCCAGAAGCCCCACAACCAGCATGGCAGGCTACTAATGCAGGCCTATTTCTGCGAGATGGTCTGATGTCAGTTTTGGTTCAGGGATTCTTGATGACTTTCTGAACCTCTCTCAGACTGTGTGGTATCTCACTTGGGGTCCATTATACACTGCTGTCTGACCAACTACCTCTAACTTAGAGCTTCCTGTAATACTTTCCTTGCACTGTTGATTTTTGACTTGGTGTCTGCTTCTTAGAAGACCTCGACTACCCCATCCCCCATGAATCCCTACCTTTTTTTTGTGGGGGTGGGGGTGGGGATGCAGTGCTAGAGACCAAACCCCAGGACCCTGTGTATGCCAGGGCAGTGCTTTACCTCTGAGCTACATCCCCAGCCCTCTCTACCTTTTGCTTTACATTCCATTAAAACAGCATGCTTACAGTTTTCCTGCACACATCAGATGGTTGCTCCCATATGTCCTTTTTCCTTTAGTTTTCCCCCTGTTCTTTTCTGCCTTCAGCTTTTTCCCAGATGACTACTTTTTTGTCTAGGATTTTATTGGACCAAGTATTTAAGTACTGGTTATTTCCTTTGATAGTATTCTATATAGTTTATCATTGAATTTATCCATATATATCCATACACACACACACACACATATTTATTTATTTTACCTGTTTGATCATGAATGTAGGGACTTCATATTCTTTTATTTGTTAAAATCTTTGATAATTTCATGTTTATTAATTTGACATTTAGACGTGTTCTAGGTCCTAGGAATATGGATGTGAATAAACAGGTAAAAACCTTGGTGCTCACTGAACTTAGATTTCTAGTGGCAAAAGATACAGTCATTCACATTTAACAAATATTAATGAAGCACCTATTAAGTGCTGTGCAGGGTACCTGGGTATCCCAAGGGTCCGATTTATCTTTGTTTCCTCAGCATCTAGGGTGGGCAAATAGGTCCTTCATAATGTTTGTTGAAGGAATTTGTGTATGAAATGTGATAGCATACCAAGAAAATTCCATGGGAGAACTGTAAAACCATACTTAGGAACATATAAGGCTGATGTTGTGGCTATAGTAAGCCGTGGAGGTAAAATGTGCTGGAAGGCTTACCTGAGTAGAATTTTGTTTCTGAATAATTGATGATTACTTCATGGGGAGAACATTCTTACTGGGGGTTGGGAGGTGGAGTGGATAGAATATGCACCAGGTAGAGAAGAGGGCCATGGATATTGGTGTGACTTGTGGGATTGTGAATACCCCTGTAACATCTCTCATCAGTGAATAAAGGAACTTTCAGGCTCTATTGTGGTGTTTCTGTGTAATGCTAAACTTGTATAAAGTATATATTATACACGTAAGTGCCACTCATCAAATATTTCCCATTCTCCTGGATATGTGGTAGGACTGCATCTTCTCCCCAGCCAAAGCCATTAAGGTTTGAGCAGAAGCCAGCGGAATCACTTGGAGGTGGGAATTTTAAGAGCCAGTGTGTAATTTGCTAATTCTTTTACCCTGCCTCCGAAACTGAGGATACATGGGTTGAGATGGAGCCTCCATCAGCCTGGGTTTTTGACAATGAGGATCAGAGTCCCTCAGTTGACTTGTGATGGACAAGGATTTTAACAAGTACCTTCATTGTTAAGCCAGTAGGATTTGGGGTTATGAAGACTGTCCAACAACCTTTTTTAATTATAATGGTATAATGAAGGTTTTTTTTTCTTTTGACTATATAAATTATTAAAAAGAGTATGTATGTATAAGAAACTGAAAGTTCCATGCCTCTCACTTAGGTGAATTTTCAAAATCTTTATATATATATCCTTTGCAAAATGTAATCTCAACAAACATGGGGCTGCAGTTGTAGCTCAGTGGTAGAATGCTTGCCCACCACGTGTGAAGGAGGTACTAGGTTCAATCCTGAGCACCACATAAAAGTAAATAAAATATAAAGGTATTGTGTTCAGCTATTACTTACAAACAATATTTTTTAGTTGTAGTTGGATACAGTATCTTTAATTAATTTATTTATTTTTATGTGGTGCTGAGGATTGAACCCAGGGCCTTGCCCGTGGTAGGCGAGCGCTCTACCCCTGAGCCACAACCCCAGCCCTGATAACTAAAAAATTAAAAAACAAACAAACAAAACTGCCTAGACTATTGAAAAAAATTAAACATTTTAAAAAGGTGAAATACACATGAAGTTTTTATTCATGTATGTTTTCTTCCTGTCTTCTACCATCTCACTAGATCTCTCCCAGGTTGAGTGGGTATAATACAAATGCCTAATGGAGTTGTTCTTTATACTTTGTTTTTAGGATCTCCTATCTATACAGCACCAGAGGTTATGAGGGGTACTGACTTCTCTGTCACCAGTGATCTCTGGTCTTTGGGCTGTCTGCTTTATGAAATGTTTTCAGGTGATTACTTTCTGGTTTAATGTAAAATCAAGGTTGGACTACAATAAATAAATAAAAAGCAGGTTAATTCTGTAGTTTGCAAATATTTTACCTATAAGATATAAAAAAGCTGGTTTTATTGTTTTTGTATATACCCATTTTGGCTGAATTGCTTGATACCTAGGTGTATATAGGTTTTAGAATTTTTTTGACATGTAGGTAAATTGTTCATGATAATAATCTGGAATATCAAAATGTGTCTATTAAAAACTGATTGTTAGTAGAAATTCTTGTAAAGGTGCCTTGTGACAGAATTAAGATCTGTTGAGTAGCCCATGAAACCCTTGGATCATGGTAGTGATCTATAAGTGATTTTATATGTTGGTTAGAATAATAAATTTTGAATTAGAAGTATAAAAAGATAGCATGTGCTTGATGTACATATTAGGTATCCACAGAGTAGTACTTGTTTTTCTCTATAAATTGTATATTTCTAAAGTATTTGTAGTTGAGATAAGTTTAGAATTGGTGATAGCAAACTGTTTAATTTTGCAAGTTTATGTGATTTCAGGAAAACCTCCATTCTTCTCAGAAAGTGTTTCAGAATTAATTGAAAAGATTTTATATGAAGATCCTTTACCACCTATTCCAAAAGGTAAGATTTCAAAAAAGTACAGTTAATTTATACCTTATACTGCGTATACCTTTCCCCAAATCTGCTTTACTGATACATAAACTTCAAAAGTACTTTACAAGTAATCCCAAGTTCATAATTTTTTCTTTGCCATTTTTTGATATTTAAATCGAAAAGAAAGTAATACTAAGTTTGATTTAAAAACATGAATTTTGTTCTCTTATAAGAAAACAGATTTAAAGATTTAAGACTCAATCATCATACATGTTTCTTGACTGTAATACTTATTTTTTTTGTATTCATGTCTCATATGATTATTTCTGTGTTGTGTAGAACACATCAGGTGATTATCTGTCTTTAGCTGGATGAATAGTAATGCTATCCTGAGAAATTTTAAAAATCTTTAAAATTTAGATATTGTTGTATTTAAAAAATGTTGGATCTTGGGCTGGGGATGTGGCTCAAGCGGTAACGTGCTCACCTGGCACACGTGGGGCACTGGGTTTGATCCTCAGCACCACATAAAAAAAATGTTGTGTCCACCGAAAACTAAAAATAAATATTAAAAAAAATTCTCTTAAAAAAAAAAAAGTTGGAACTTTAATTATACAAATTGTGGCTGACATAACAATCTACCATACATTTTAAGAAATGAAAAATAAAACATTATTAAATAAGTTAATCTTAAGACACATTTGAATATAGGATTCCACAAATATTTGAATATTTAAAAGAAAAAAAATTCCGAAGCAATGAATGGAGTAAATAGAAATGCAGAATACTTTTGATATTTCTAGAATTATCTTAGGTGGAAAAAATGAAAAATCTTGATTGCCGCAGTCTGGCTGGGCACAATTCAGGAGCCACTTGTCAAAAGAAACGAACTTTATTTTTAGAACACACACACCACACCACACCACTCCTCAGGAAAAACCCTCAGAGCCCAACTGCCACCACCGGCTTCCCACAAGCCTCTCCACCTCCCCCACTTCTCCTGCTCTTGAGGCCGATTGGCTGGGTCGCGTGGGCGGAGCCAAAAAAAGTCCCCCAATGAGCAGCTCCGTGGTCTGAAAGGGCAGGGAAACAGCCCAATGAGCATCACCGCAGAGGAGCCAATCAGTTGGCAGCTAGAAGTTTGCTGGGGCCGCTGTGAGCCAATCATCAGCTGGCAGCTGGAAGTTTGCTGGGGCCCCTTTCGGCTGTGGCTCTCAACATCTCCCCCTCTCTGTTTAAACAACAAGCATGTGGCTTAGGGACCGTGCCTGCCTTAGGTTGTCCAATACTACATTTGGTCCTTACCCGTCGTCGGATGAGCTGACCTCAAGGCGTCAGCCTCCTGTCTTAGGTTGATACCATTGCAATTGGATCTTGACTACCGGTCCAGCATACAGCCACACCTGTGGATAGGTCTTTGTACCAGTGTGGGGGGGTTCTTTGCCTCACCTCTGTTGGCCCCCAAATTTTAGCTGAACGACCATCACAAGCAGAAGGGAGGAGGATATACCAAGCCAATTGATGGCTCCTTTTGGAAAAATTGTACCACCAATGACACCATCAGCAAAAATACCCCAACACTACCACAAGTCGCTGCACCAACAGGTAGTTCACAATGCATACAAGTGAGTTCACAATGCATACAAGTGATACATAGTCCAGGCAAGTTCTGCAAGCAGTTCAGTGATGGCTATTGCAGAAGCTGTAGATTGGTTTTATCTTTGTCTTCACCGGCACTGGGATGAAGATAGGAATTCTGGCAATAATGGCTAAAGAAAAAAATTATGTAACATTCCAGAAGGCACTAAAAGAAAACAATTTTCTGAACAATTTACATTATCTTGAACAGAATTATTAAATATAATGAAAAGGAAAGGTGAAAGTAAACAAACAGATCTGTTAACCTCCTTTTTTGTTCACATATTAAAACAATCCTCAACAGCTGTTTACCCAATTTAAATTAAATCATTTAAATCACGTGAATAAAAAAAAAATTTGGATCCATTTTTTCATGAGTGCTCATCATATATGATATATGGACATACGTACATACAACATAAAACACAAGTGTGCACACAACACATAATAGTAAAGGCCTTATAACTTTTTACAGGTGAAATCTCCATTGCAATGTTTAAAAACTCTATAGTCAAAAAATAGAACTGATCAGCAAAACATTAACCTAGGTCTGTATGAGCTCAAAAAACAAAATAGAACTTCATGATGTGGGAAAGGGTAATAATAAAATAGATATTGAAAAAAGCATCCTGGTTCTGTCGCAGACGTAAGGATAGCCAAACTGGAGTTTTGGATGTCAGCTGTTACGGATTTGAGCCAAATCATCTTCTTTTTGGTCTGTAGAAATCGCTTTAGTTAATCTTTCTGGAATCCAAATCGGCTGCTGTTCTCCCTGTGGAAACACACAAACAGACCGCCGACTCCAGACAATCACTGGATCAGGACTTTAGTTAATCTCTCTGGAATCCAAATTGGCTGCTGTTCTCCCTGTGGAAACACACAAACAGACCCCCGACTCCAGACAATTACTGGGTCAGGACCTTTCCATTGTCCTGTTAGAATATCCTTCCAAAGTACCTTGGGCTTATGTACATTTTTTGGACACATATGCCTTTCTGCAGCGCTAAGCCCTGATGAATCCAAATTTAAAAAGTTTAGAGTAAAAAGGGTTATTTTAAGTTTATCTTTGGGGAATATATACCCCTTCCAAATTCCCTCTTTTTGCTTTAATAAGTACATTTTAATAGTTTGATGAGCTCTTTCAACTATGCCTTGTCCCTGTGGATTGTATGGGATTCCTGTTATATGAGTAATGCCAAATGATGAGCAAAATTGTTTAAAAGAGGTAAAGTATAACCAGGGGCATTATCTGTTTTTAACTGTTTTGGAACGCCCACAGTGGCAAAATTTTGTAAGCAATAAGCTATAATATCTTTAGTTTTTTCTCCGGCATGAAGGGAGCCCATCAAAAATCCAGAAGAAGTATCAACTGTAACATGCAAATATTTTAATTTTCCAAATTCTGGCAAGTGTATGACATCCATCTGCCAAATATGGTTAGGTATCAGTCCTCTAGGATGGATTCCAAGATTAACTTGTGGTAAAAAGGTTACACAATTTTGACATTGTTTTATTATTTGTCTAGCTTGTTCCTTAGTTATTTTAAAACGCTTTTGTAAAGTATTAGCATTGACATGGAACTTTTTATGAAAATTTGTAGCTGCTTCTAATGTAGAGAAAATATGTATGTCATGTGTAGTTTTATCTGCTAAATCATTGCCCAAACTAAGGGCTCCAGGCAATCCTGTATGTGCCCTGATATGTCCTATAAAGAATGGATCTTTTCTATCCCAGATTAGACTTTGTATAGTGGAAAGCAAAGAGAAAACAGTAGAAGAAGGGGAAATCCTACCAGCATCTTCAAGGGATACTTGATGCCTTGAAAATAATCTTTCTAGAATTAATCTTTCCTCCCATGCTCCCCTTCCCTACCCCACTATGAGTCAGCCTTCGGAGTAGGAGGGAAAGGAAGAGGGCAGGGGATTAGCAAGGATGGTGGAATGTGATGGACGTCATTATCCAAAGTATATGTATGAAGACACGAATTTGTGTCAACGTACTTTATATACAACCAGAGATATGAAAAATTTGGCTGTATACATGTAATAAGAATTGTAATGCATTCTGCTATCATTTATTTTTTTTTTAAAAGTCAATTAAAAATTTTTCTTAGAAGATGAAATTTTTTTTAATAAGTATTTTCTGGTAAAAGTTACAGGTTTTCATGTGGGGAAGAGAAATCTGAAAAAGTGTTAGGGGTCAGGTCACAATATCACAGGTGGCCCAAGCTTAACTATTTAGGTGATCTTCATCAAACTTGGGCCACAGTGCACAGTGGTACCATCTGAATTGATTGCCTCGTCTCAGGGGTGTTTGGCTATTGTCTTAGGTCATTTCTTTTTACCTTAAACTGATGAATTGTCCATAATTTAATGCCCATCTAACTAAAAAGACAAAATTATGAGATTAATGAAGTTGGCTGGTTTTATAAACTTGCAATGTTAATTATTTCCCTGTTAACGAACTTCAAAATAAAGAAGTTATTACAAGTAGTTTAATGATAGTGTATTTGTAAAGCAAGGTTGGTCAGGATAGGAGTCCTTCTGAGAATAAGGCTTAACCAATTGCAGAAGGCAGAAGCATCAGTGTAAGGTTGGTGACTTTTATTGAGATTGTTTGTTGGTAAAAAGGAAGTTTAAAGGTTAGGTAAGACTTAGTTTTTGAGATTCATTATTTCCTGTGATCTAGAAGTTTGGTACCTTTGTGCTGTGCACCTCCCCTGTCCTGCCCCATTAAATGGAGGCTGTAATTGTTCTCTTAAAAGTACTTTGTAGGCTTAAATTAGTATTATTTTAAATATTATGATATAGGCTTAAAAATGTTGTTATTCATTACTTTTCACTTTTTCTTTTTGGAAATTTGCTTACAGATTCTTCGCTTCCTAAAGCATCTTCAGATTTTATTAATTTGCTTAATGGGTTACTTCAAAAAGACCCTCAGAAAAGGTATGAACAGTTTTTAACGTGAATAATTGTATAATCTTTTTCTGACATACTTTTAAAATAGTGTTGTTCTTAATATTTAAATAACTATTCAAATTACTTTGTTTTTAAGAAGTCTGACTTTGGATTGTGTTTTCTCACTTTATAGGAGTTTTTAATCATGAGTTATTTCTAGTCAGTTCCTCTTTTCATGAATTAAATAGTTGCCAGTGTAGGGGTGTAGCTCCAGGGCCTAACATGCAGGAGGCCCTGTGTTCCATCACCAGCATCATGTTTAAAAAAAAAAAAAATTGCCTAGTAGATACATTATTTTCTTATGACTCCCAGACCCAAGGAGTACACTCCTTTCCATTGTAGGTGGCTGAAAGTGTTATAGACTATAGAACTAGGAATGATGCTGTCAAGAGAGTTAATTCTAAGTGACATTTCAATGTGATGTCTTTTATAATAATCCTGTCATAATGAAGATAGCACTGAAAAGGATAATAGGCATATGATGAATTTTTGGAGTTTCAGTGATGGTCAAGAAGTTAGAAATTGTTATAGTAGTAGGTCGGGGAGGCTGGGGAGTCTCCTTAGTTTGAAAGTGTGTGTGGGGGCATGGAGCCCAGGGATCCCAGGGCCTTGTGTGTGCTAGGTAAGTGCTGTACCACTGAGCTACATCCCCAGCCCAAGAGCAACTGCTTTTCTGGTTCTGCCACTTGATAGGTGGAGGTTAGGGGGAGGGTTTAGTTAAGTATCTGGGCGCTCTCTTTCTGGGTATAAAATGGGGAATGTTTAGTATAGCATGTAAAATAATTCCCTACTTCTATCAAATGTATGAAAAACACTGTAGAAGGAGATGCAAATGCTTCTATAAGCTGTAGGACTAAACCTCTTTTGCTTATATTAGAATACTTTAGGATTGGTGTTATTTTGGTGGCTAATTTTTCAGGCATTTTTTTTTTTGTATTGTACCTTTATTTTTTAAATTTATTTTTATGTGGTGCTGAGGATCGAACCCAGGGCCTTGCACGTGCCAGGCAAGTGCTCTACCACTGAGCCACAACCCCAGGCATTTTTTGATAGGATATAAATATAGATGATTTATACTCAGTGCTCTGTATCTGTAGGTTCTGAATCTATAGATCCAATCAGATGCAAATTGAAAATATTAATTTTAAAATATGTATTAGCCGGGCACCATGGCACATGCCTGTAATCCCAGTGGCTCAGGAGGCTGAGGCAGGATGATTGCAAGTTCAAAGCCAGTCTTAACAACTTAGGGAGGCCCTAAACAACTCTAAATAATATATAACAAAGGGCTGGGAATGTGGCTCAGTAGTACTGGGGGGAATCCCTAGTACTGGGGGGAAAAAATTGTGTACTAATCATGTATAGACCTTGTTCTTGTGAGTAGCTCCTAAATAATACAGTATAACTATAGGTACATGACATTTATATTACGTTTGGTATGATAAGTAACCTAGAGATGATTTAAAGTATAGAAGGGGATGTGTGAAGGTGGTATGCAAATATGTCATTTCATAAGAAATTTGAGTATCCTTGCATTTTGGGGATATGTTGGTGGGATGATCCCAGAATCAATCCCCCAAAGACACTGGGGGACAGCTATATTTAGGATGGTATATCTGCAAATGCCTACATTTATATTATATAATTTTTCTTGTATACTCTTTTTGCTTAAACAATACTACTCCATAACCAACTATTTTCTCTCATGGTATATTATGGAATCTTTTTCCCATATTAATAAATATATATCTGCTTAGTCATTTAAAGTGGCTGAAGAATGTAGGTGCAATAATATATAATAAAAATAGACATTTAGAGTGTTTCTTGATTTAGAATATTATAATAACTGGACTAGATATCCCTCTGGGTTTTGTGAGAGTGTCCACTTGGGCAATGATCTTTGTATAAATTTCTCAAAGCAGGATTGCTCAGGCTGGGATCAGTTTGGTACACTTGCTACATTTCCGCTGCCAGCGTATGTTAGCAAGCTCCTTGGCTTCATCTACAGTAGGCTTGCTTAAGTTTTTAAGTGTTTGCTAATCTGATGGATTAAAAAAAATCAATTTTCCTTTATTGACCATTTTTATTTCTCTAGTAAATTATAAGTACCCTTTGCATGGAAAAAATTGTGTACTAATCATGTATAGACCTTGGGGTTGGGGTTGGGGTTGTGGCCCAGTGGTAGAGAGCTAGCCTAGCATGTGCAATGCCCTGGGGCTGGGGTTGTGGCTCAGTGGTAGAGAGCTTGCCTAGCATGTGCAATGCCCTGAGTTTGATCCTCAGCACCACATAAAAATAAATAAATAAACCAAAGGTGTTGTGTCCAACTACAACTAAAAAATAAATATTTAAAAAAGGACACTTTGTGTAAAAGGATATTACTATATTTAGTTGCAAATTCTTTTAAAATTTTTTACTTTTAATCAAAGTGATTTTTATTTAAATTGATATTTTGAAAAATTTAAAAAATTCTTTGTTTTTAATTTTCAGTCAGGCTTAACTTTTCTCCATCTAGTGAGTTTAAATCAGTAGTAACATTTGATTCTTCAAAATTGAATCTGGGTTTTAGATAAGCCTAAAGACACTTTAGTGTAAGTGAACAAGCTAGATATGATTTTGTCTCCTGATTAGGGGTGTAGCTGTATATAGTTAAGAAACAGATATTCCTATTTCTGAACAGGAAAGGTTAAATTCCCCAACTAGCAGGATAACTAAAATAATCTTGCTGCTCTTGGGATATAATGGGTGACAGAATTATAGATGGATAATATCTGACATATTTACTTTAAAATCGCAAATTGTTTGACTCCCTTTCTAGACTGGTTGGGACACCTGAAATATTTTCATCCAGCTCAATGTAATGTGAAACCTGAGACTTGTAATTCCTAGTTTCATTATGTACCATTTAAAGCTTCTGAAATATTTCTTCTGACTTTGTTGTCTAAGAGGTTAATTGAGTTCTGAAATGAAACGGTAAACTATAAAGCAATTTTAAAGGTACATTTGCATGATTTTACAAATTATAAAATCTGATGTTATATATAATTGGGAAATGCCCTGGGAATTCTCTGTGGTAAATCATGCTAAAATGGAATTTTAATATTTGTTTTATCAAGATTAACTTGGACAGGACTACTGCAGCATTCATTTTGGAAGAATGCTTTCACTAGAGAAGACCAGGAATCCAACATGGAGGGTTTCAGCTTCAGGTAGTATAAACTTATCTTTGTGCTTGGAGTGTAGTTATTGAACATATGTGCCCCTTACTATTCTAATGATGCAACATCAGTGACCTGAATTTTTGTGCTTTCATAGAGAAAATATAGCATTTGTATAATTTAGGGTCGCTAATGAGTTTAGTCATATTTTTGTGTTCTTGACTTTGCTCATTTTCTGACCAGTTTTATTTTTTATTTCAATCAGTGATGTATTATAATGGTTATCAGTCCTGCTCGCCCAACATACCTGGCTTCCTGCCTTCCAAGTACATGGTAGAAAGCCATTTCCCCTTTTAAGTTAGGTGTGGTCATATGACTTGATTTGGCTGATGTGAGCAGAAGTGATGTTACTTCTGTATAGAAACTTCAAGAACTAGTGTGTGATTGGTCGCGTTTCTTCTTTCTGCTGGTGTAATCTGGAAGGAAAACGTCAACATGAAGTTTCTGTCAGCCTGGCTCTTGAGTAATAGTGATACACTTGGCATTCCTGCCAACCTTCAATGACTGCACATGAGTGAGATGCAAAGTAGTGAGATTCTAAGGCACCCAGATTTGATGTTTGGATATAACCATTGCATCACCTAGCTCATCCTGCCTAATGTACTTCATGTTTATTATAAAATCCTCTTAGTCTTGGACACTTAGCAATTGAGGTGTTTGTAAAAGAGCAATGTGTGAAAAGTAGCTGAATAGGGAGAAAGTCTTACTTGACTAGCTTCTCCCATCCCCAACTCATTTGCTGGTGAAGGATTGTCTGCTTATTTTTAATCTTGGCAGATTTAATATACTGTGCAGAGAAGTGAGAATTCTACTTATAATTTCTCCCAAACTTGAATTTCTGTGATCAATCAACTATGTTCTTATTATTGTATTAGGCTCTCTGGAGCCACAGAACTTTGAGTTACAGCTTCCACCTTCCATTTGCTTATAATCTGGCACAGAGTTGGCATTATAGAAAAGAAGAAAGGTGCATCAGCAGAGTGGGCTCTGGTTTTTGTTAGTGTCAGCAAGACTAGGACACCTCTGATCCTTAGTTCATCATTTCTGAAATGAGTGGAGTTATTACTTTACCCAGAGAGTTGTAGAGGGAGAAATGAGAGACTGAAAAATGAAAACACTTTGAAAAATAAAGACTATAATAATAGCTACTATTAATTTTCTGCTATATCTTAGCATCCTTTTTTGTACATTGGATGGATATTTAGATCTGACTTAAAGAAATGAACTAATGTAACTTATTGTTAAGTATGTTTTGTTTCTTTGCATCTATTTAGAAAAGTTTGCTAATCAAGCAATGAAAGATTTTTATGTTAATTACAAGTTTCTTACATAGCCAATCATTTCCTCTGCAAATAATGGTAGTTTTATTTCTTCCTTTTGGATTTTCATACCTTATTGCATTTGCTAGAACTTTTCCAGTGAGAGATTAAATCAGGAATGATGAAAGTGGAAATCCTTGGTTGGTTTCTGGGGTTAGGGTGAAAGCATTCTGTCTTTTCCCTGATAGGTATGATGTTAGCTGGAGGTTTTTCAAATTGCCCTTTTTCAGTTTAAATGTAATGCACTGCTTTTTCTGTGTAATTTCATGTGATAATATGGCTTTTTTTTTTTTTTTTTGAGGCTCTTGCTGTGATGGATTAGATTAGTTGGTCTTCAAATATCCAGCCAGTCTTATCCTTCCAGAGTAGACCCCTTAGTCATGGTATATTGTAGTTTTTATGTCTTGCTGGATGTCTTTGGATTTAAGAGGTGGGAAGGAGGAAGCAGAGTAAGAGGGATTTGCCCCATTTTCGTGGGGTCCTAGCTCTCCAAGGGTTCCTCTTTTTTCCTTAGCATTCCAGGCACTGGCCAGCATCTGCTTTTGTCCCCAATAAGCTGTTGCAGTATTACCTGGAGGCTGGGTAGGACACAAGGGGAAAAGAGAAAAACAAGAGGGGATTTCCTCTGCCGCCTTCTTAGGAATTCCCTTTTCTGTTCCTTGGAACAGAGATAGAGGGCTTTTCTTTGTACCTTGCTGCCTTCAAGTCCACGCCAGGCAACTGAAAAGGAAAAATAATGGGAAATTCATTGTTGGGTTTAGTTACTGCTTTAGTGTTATCTTAGTCTGCTTGCTACCATTCATTTTTCAGGGAAAGGGTTATAGACATCTGGATATGACACTTTGTATATAGAAACTGCTCATTTTAACTATCTGGTGAAAAATATTCCTTTTTCTAACTATGACTTTCCAAATGTCATGCGTAATTTAATTACTTTTTTCAACCTTGTGCTCTACACATAAAACTGTAGAGTTTGAATAAGTTTGTGTTGCTTTTTCTCCTCTTGATTGACAGAAATGTGATCGAGTGTTCAGAACCACAAGATTCCAAGGAGTTTTTGCAGAGCCCTCAGAATGGACAATCGAAGGGGCAGAAGGGTAGCCAAAGGCTAAGCCAATCTTTCAGACTTGGTGAGCTTTCATTCCAGTACATTCATATTGCTTTGGATTCTGTTTTCCTAATTTCAGTCTTAGCTTTCTTTTCAAATTTCTATGTTCTTTACTCATGATACTTCTATTTCTTTTGGATGATACCTTGTTTTTCTGTTTTAGAAAATCCAACTGAGTTGCGGCCGAAGAATACTGTTGGGGGTCAATTGAATGAATCCATATTTCTTCTTAGGTATGTGAAGTCCCAAAACAAGGAATCAGTGAGAGAAGTTTTCTTAAAGCACTTTTAAGAAAAAGTGCTTAAGTAACATGGTTTGCTGGCAAACCATGTTACACAGAGATGAAGAACACGGATATTAATTCCAGATTCCACTCTTCACTCTCCATTTTCAAGGTTGTAGTTAAGTGATGGCCAGGAATCTAGATTTTGCTATGAATTTTAAAAAATGCTTTTCCTATTTGTAAGATCAAAGCCTTTTCATTTTGTATTTTAACTTCAAATAAAAATGAATTTAAATTTTCAGAAGTCAAGCTATTTTATTTTTTTTGGTGATACTGGGAATTGAATATAGGGGCCCTTTATTGAAATACAGCTAAATATTTTCCATCCTTTGTAGAATCTTTGACTTATTATGTTAATCCTGCCTGTACTGGCAGACATTTAAAAAATTATAAAATGAATAAGTTTCTAGCTTTAAAAAAAACAACAACAAAAAGCTATAGCACAGAAGCTGCAAGTGAAAGAAATAATAAATTATCCAGAAATTGCTTTAATAACAGTTACAAAAATTATAGCATATAAACACAAATTAGAGTTTAAAATTTTGGTGAGATCATATGTAACCATCACATTCTACCAGTTTTCATGGTATGTGCGTTCCCCCTCCCACCCCCCAGAAAATACTAAGCAGCAGATAAATTTTGTGAAATCTGAATAATGTTGAATTGTGTGTATTTTCCAGTTCTCGTCCTACTCCAAGAACTAGCACTGCAGTGGGATTGAGTCCTGGTGAGGATATGACTCACAACTCACCCCAGAAGACCTCTCCTTTGACCAAGGTGAGCAGTGACAGAATGTTTTCTATATAAGATATAGAAGCTCAGAAAAAAATAATTGCAAATTGATATTTGAACTGTGTTCATAATTGCAAGGGTTATAATAGTTATTTTCTGTGATCAATTTTTTTTTTTTTTCTAGTAGCTACTCTAAAGGAAATATCCCATTTTGTTGCTTCTTAGTTGTTGTTCTGGTAATGGCTTTGTGTGTGCATGTGTGGGGGGTGGTAGTGAGGATTGAACTGAGGGTGCTCTACCAGGACCTATATCCCCAGCCATTTTTATTTTGAAAGAAGGTCTTGCAGATTTCCCAGGCTGGCTGTGAACTTGGGATCCTCCTGCCTCAGCCTTCCTAATTGCTGGGTTTACAGGCAGGAACCACCCTTGGTAGCAGCTTTATTGAGATAAAATTGACCTGGGATAAAAGTAACCCATGTCAAGGGTACAAATCAGCGTCTTTAAGCGTATTCGTAGTTATTCAACCATTACCCCAGTGAATTTTAAGAACTGTTTCATCATCCCATGAAGAAATCCTGTAGCAATCCTCCCCCACTTCTTCCCCTCTCTTATCCTAGGACATCACTTATGTACCTTTTTTCTAAACTTATTATTCTGGCATTTCATATAAATGGGATCATACAATATGTGGTCTTTTATGACTATTTTTCCCCTCACTTATTAATAGGGTATTTTCCCAGATCTGTCCAAGTTGTAATATGAGTACTATATTCCCTTTAATTCTCAAAAAAAATCTGTTGTATATATACCACATCTTTTTTTTCCCCATTCACCAGTTTAATAGACACTTGAATTGTTTCTATCATTTGGCTATAATAAAAGTGCATTTTTAGCAGGCTGAGGTTGTGGCTCAGTGAAAGAACGCTTGCCTAGCATGTGTGAGGCACTGGGTTCGATTCTGAGCACTGCATATAAATAAATAGAATAAAATAAAGGTCCATTAACAACAATATATATAAAAGATTTAAAAAAATGCATCTAAACATTTGTGTACAGTTTTTGTGAGGGTGTGTATTTTCATTTCTTTTGGGTATATACTGAGGAGTGTAATTGCTATGTCATAGAAACACCTTGTTTTAACTTTTTGAGGAACTTTCAAACTGACTTTCAAGAGTACTGTTGGACCATTTTACAGTCTCAAAAGCAGTGTATTAGGTTTCCAATTTTTACATATCCTCAGCAACATCTGTTTTTTTTTTTTTTTTTTTTTTAAATGTGGTAGGTGCTGGGAATGTAGTTCAATGATGGAGTGCTTACCTAGAATGCTCAAGGCCCTCGGTTCAACCCACAGTACTATGAAAAAAGAGTTGTAAAAATATACATTACATTTATTTTACTATTTTAATTATGTCTAAGTGCAGTTAAATGGCATTATTTTCAAATTTTTGTACAGTCATCCTCACCATCCATCTCTACAATGTTTTCATTATCTCAAATTCTACCCATTGAACCCCCAAATCTCTGCCTTCAGGGTTCATCCATGTTATAGCATGAGCCAGAATTTCATTCCCTTTTAAGGGTGAGTAATATTCCCTTGTATGCATTTACCACATTTTACTTAGTCTTCATTTGTTAATGGACACTTGAGTGATTCCACCTTCTGGCTATTGTGACTAATGCTATGCTGGTTTTTTTTTTTTTTTTTTTTTTGATTATAATAATCCCAGTAGGTGTGAAATTCCGTATCATTGTACTTTTGATCTGTCTTTTTTTTTTTTTTTTTTTTCGTTTTATTTATACTAAGGATTGAAACCAGGGGTGCTTAAATCCCAAGCCACATCCCCAGCCCTGTTTATATTTTTGAGTCTGGCCTCTAATTTGCAGTTTCCTGTCTCAGCCTCCTAAATTGCTAGGATTAAGGGCATGCATCACTGAGCCCGGGAGGCTGCAGATCTTTCTTGATTTCATCCCTCCCACTGGTTCCACCACCTGGACCACAGTGCCATAAGCTCCTTCTGATTTTGCCAAATAGGAGGATCAGGACGGAATGCAACTAGAAGCCAAAATTTTGAACTTCTAGGACTTTGGCTAAATTGTCCTTTTTCCTTCTCTGGAAAATTAGGGGCCCTGTATTTCACGTCTCTTCTTAGTTTTAAGACCAGAGGTCGCTCCCGATCAGCACATTTAACTTTGTTTTCTTGAGCTCTTTTCACTCCCTTCGGGGCACAGCCTCTCATGGTCTGATTTGTGTATTCTTGATAGTGATGTTGAGAATCTTTTCATGTGGTCATTGTCCACTCATCTATCTTCTTAAGAGAAATGTGTATTCCAATCCTTTGATCATTTTTTATTGGGTTATTTAGGTTTATTATTGAGTCATAATTGTTGACATATTCTGGATGTGTGATTTGTAAACTTTTTTGCCCATTCTGTAGATTGTCTTTTCACTTTCTTGGTGGTATCTTTGAAGCACAAAAGTTTTTAATTTTGATGTAGTCCAATTAGTCTTTTTTGTGTATTTATTGCTTGTGCTTTAGACAGCACATCTAAGAAACCATTGCCTCCTCCAGGGTCAGAGAGATTTGTGCTTATGCTGTCTTCTAATATCTTTTTTACATATAGATCTTTGATCCATTGAGTTAATTTTCTTATATGTCAGGAGGTGTGTGTGTCGGGGGGAGTCCAACTTTACTGTTTTGCGTTTGGATGTCACCACCACTTAGTTGAAAGATTCTTTACTTATGTTGACACCTTTTGGGAGATCAGTTGACAGCATGTGTATAGATTTATTTCTGGACTCTCTTCCAGAAATAATGGAATAATGTTTTTTTGGTTGAATGTGGCAGATGGTTATTGTAGAGAATCATCATTTTACTGAATATTCAAGCAATATTGTATAACTATTTGTGTTTTATGATTTTTAAGTGATACTTTTTATTCAGTTAAAAGTTATAGAAAACTTGAAAAATGTCAAAGAGAACAAAGAAAATAGAAAAATCACCTAAAATCTCATTACCCAGAGTAAACATAATTTCAGTTAGATACACATGTGTATTTTCAAAGGAACAGTGTTATAACTTAATTTTTTCATACAATGATTTTGATCTCATTGCAGTTATTGATCACTTAGTAATAACATATTTGTGCATATATTCAGTTTACCTGTAGGAAATTAATTTTTACATATAAATTTTCTAATTGATCTACCTAACAACTTTTATATTATTTCTAGTAATCCTTCAGTTGATTTCGGCTTCCTGAATGTTCAGTTACAGCATCTACATATAATGATAACTTAGTCACATTTTTTTTCAAGTATCAGCCTCTTTGCTCTGTGGACTAGTTACTTACTAGCAGTTCCTACAAGTGGCCATCAGCAGGGATGCCCATCCCTTGGCTCTGGTGGTGACTCCACTCCTTTCCTGCTCCCCAGGCTCCCAGGACACCCTCCTCTCCATCAGGCTTTTGTTGTAACTAATCTCCTAACTGATCTCCCTAGGTCTTCCATGCCTTCTTCCAGCCCCTTCTCTGCTAAAGCTGGTGTGATTTTTAAAGAGAACTTTATTAATTACAAATGTTCTCTTTGAGCAGTGTGGGGTATTGTTATAAATGCTCTACACTTATTCTTCACAGTCCTGGAAGGTTTATAGTTTTAGTCTAAGATAAAATAAGGTTTTAAGATTCCATAATTAACAAGTGTCCATGTCAGTCCATCTCCATCTGTCTTGAAAGTTCATGTTTCTTTATTCTTCATATGTTTTTATATATCTTTTGTCTACAGTTGTCAAGGCCTGTCTTGGTTTCTAGAAACTTTATTAGCTGTTTCTTTATCTATGTCCCTTAGTTTTAGATAATTTCTTTCCTCACTGATTTGGTTTTCTGTTTTATTCAGTTTGTTAGTCCTTGTTTCAGTTGAAGTTCATAATGCCTAGATCCTCTTTTTCCCCTGATGTTATAAACTAAGTCATAACACTGGGAATAAGAGTTCTAGTTAAGTAGAGCACAAAGAAACACCTCAGAGGAACTGATGGTGAACATCTGCTTATCCATTTTCCTTATTTATCAACTCTACTTTAGGTTTTTAAATATATTGGTGTTTAACACCTTGGGCTGAAATACTGATTTGCTACCAAACTATAATTTTAGTTTCGTATTAAATACTCATAAAACAAATAATTAGCATTTTGTGAAAGATAAAGCCATGCTAGTAATCAAAACCAGTTCACTGCCTCACAGTTTAGAATATCCCACTATAGGAGGTCTATCTCCTAGTCCTAACCAGCCTTGGTGGCAAGGATTCCCTGACATGAACAAACCAAGCCTTGTGTTTTCCATCTGTAAATGAGAATAATAATACACACAATTCAGGACTTTTGTGAAGATTGGTTGAAAATGTGACAGTGCTACGAATAGCAATTAAGATCCATTGATACCAAAGACCTTTCACAATGATGTCTTCCTCAGCATCTTGTTAGGTCTCCTAAGCTTTTTATCAGTCATAGAAACAAAGTGTAATTTTTATTCTTATTTCAGGTGACAAATGGACACCTGAGCCAGGAGGCCCTGGAATCCCAGATGAGAGCACTAATCTACACAGACTCAGATCTTATTGTCACCCCAATTATCGACAACCCCAAGGTGCGGAAAGATGTGTAACCACCAAGGGCTGGGTTTTAGGCTTCACTGAGGGCTGGAATTGGTGATGTTTTCATTCAGAATATTCTTTGCTATTCCTCTTGTCTGCTTCTTTCATTTGAGCGACTACGTCTGCCTTTCCAGCTCCCACCTGGTCTACAACTCTTTCCTTCACTTCTACCTCACTGGAGTGGTGAGTTTTCTCCTCACTGTTTTGTTTTTTAAATATTTATTTTTCAGTTTTAGGTGGACACAATATCTTTATTTTTATGTGGTGCTGAGGATCGAGCCCAGTGCCTCACGTGTGCTAAGCGAGGACTCTACTACTTGAGCCACAACCCCAACCCTTCTCCTCCTCCTCCTCCACTGTTTTTGATGTTGCAGCTCTGCCTCTTGTTACTGCAGTCTTGACATGTGGGGGTTGGCTGCAGCCCTCTACACCGCAGACCTTAGCTCTCAGTCCCTTTCTTTCTCCATCCATACGTCCTTGATTCACTCCAAGTATCCTGGTTGCTGAGGTATTAAAAGGTGGCCATGGGTCAGTGAGTGGTGCTCACCAGGCTGAGGCTGAAGGTGAGCGGGTCATACAGAGACCCCTTTCTCTAGAAGGCTGTCAAGCTGCAGAGCAGATGTGGGAGCAACAGCCAGAGTGTAGGGAGTCATGGTTCACAGTGCATTTCTAACCCAGAGTGAGCTTTGTTTCTTCATGTGTTTTTGGATGTAATATTATGTTACTAAGGTGTGAATAATCACCTTTAAAATAATTACTTTCTTTGTACTGCTGTTTTTTATTATTTTTTTAATCCAGACCCCCAACACATTTCACACTTTACTTCCTGTTCTAATTTTATGAGTTCACATGTCTGGCAGAGTAACTGTGAATTATACTACATTTGATGGGTAATGGAGCATTTCCCCCAGTGAACTTTCTATCAAACTATTTGATTATATTGGACCATGTTCTTTTTCTTTGGTTTTATAACCCAACTTTTAGGACCAATTTTAGATATCGAGGAAAGGTTCAAAATTATAGTGGAACTCTTGGGTCTCAAAAGGCATTCAGCTTCTCCTGGTGTGAGTCATCTTATAGGACCACAGTACTATAGCAAATCCAGGAATTAAAGATTGAAACAGTGCTGTCAGCTACCAGATTTATTTGCTTTTTTCCCCACTGTGCCATTAATGCCCCTTTTCTGTTCTAGGTTTGTGTATTACAGTTATTAATGTCTCCTCTGTCTCCTATAATCTGTCCTTGTTTTTTATGGCCTTGTGATACTTTCTCAGTCTTTCATGACTTTTGCACTTTGAAGAGTAACTGGCTAGGTATTTTGTAGAATGTTCTCAGTTTGGGTTTAAGGATTTCTCATGATTAGAATTTAAAGTGAGACCAGGAGATTATACATTTTTCTCAAAGGAGTATTACCAGTAAAGGGTTTTAAAATGCTATATGTAGAGGTTATGGAGAAGTTAAACATAGAAATAGCGAAATTTTCAATGAAAAACCTCAAGGTGAGTACCGCAGCTGTTCTGAAGTCATGGATCCAGCTATGTGGTTTCTTCACTTTTCTCTTTATGCTGTTCCATCTGCCTGGAATGGTTCTTCTCTAATACATGAGGTCCTACTTGGCCTTCCAGAACACAACCTGCCTTCTACCTCTTTCATCAACCCTGTCCTGACTACATCAGCCTAGAAGTTTTTGGTCTGTTCTCTAAATTACATTTAAAAAATTTCTCTGAAATGTTTTGTTTATAATTATGTCCTGCATGTTTTGATTTGCTAAATATTTTGTATTGTATTTGTAGTTTAACAAATGTTTATCTCATGTCCCGACAAGAATATTGGCTTCCTGACAATATGATCGTGTCTTTTATTTTGTACCCACCTTAGTGCTTAGAATAGTCTCTCACTCTGGTAGGTACCCAGTAAATATTTGTCAAATGCTAATATTTCTAACCTAGACAAATTAGTTGAAGAGTAATCCAAGGTAGGGCAAATCTTTTTTGTGAAGGTATATTTTATTGCAGATATTGGTTGAAATGATTTTTAAAAATAAATTGTCTATATTTTAATCTGAAATAGCACTGTTGAATTCTTTTTCTTTTTTATGATAAATTTTACAGCATTTGTTTTCCTCATTGATTTATATTTTGTAGGAAACATTTTAGGGGAGACACATTTGTCTCAGAATCTCAAAATGCATCTTAAAAGATTTTTAATTTTTTTTCTTATAACCACAGATTTTGAAGCAACCACCAGTTAAATTTGATCCAAAAATATTGCATCTACCAGCACATTCAGGTAGGCTCATAAATGGCTTATCAAACATTCAAACTTTTGAATTCAGATTCAAATATAAAATTTATATGCAAATAAAATTTGTGTAGGAATAAATAAATTTCTATTGTTTTGCTATTTGGCTATGTCTTCAGGGCAGTGTTATGCAAATTATAAACCATCTGCAATCTATTCCTGCCAGCTTTTGATGTTCCTCAGCTGGCTCTGTCTGTCCTGCACTCTTGTCCATGCGTTTTCCTATTCAGTGAATGGAGAGTCTTCTCCTTCCCTTCCCTTGGAGAGCTAGTAGAATTTCTTTGATTTACAGAGCCCTTCTGGTTACACAGGGTTGGGACCATAATGAAGAAATGGAGTCTTACTCAGCATACTGCTATGAGGATTGTGTTTGAATAGAGATACTTAAAGAATGTTTGTTATGTTTCCTTTCAGCTAATGAATGTCTTAATCTTGAGTGTACACCAGAAACTTTTACATACCTTCACTTGATTGAAGAAGCTGAACAAATGATACTTCAAGTTGTTAAGCTAAATTTGGAGAAAATTCTTTACTATAGTCATGTAGTATTTATGATTTGAAGTAAATTCAAAATAAAGTATTCAAATTTGAATAAACCAACTAATGCTTTATATAGGTCAACTTAACTAATAAAGCCCCCAAATCTCAAAGAGGATTGTTTTGGAAAGACTAAAATGAAGCAAAATATTATTCATAGTGCTTTCAGTGCCATCGATTATTTATGAAACATTATCTGAAGTAATATTCTTCTTTCCCCTTTGAGTTATTTATAAATTTATTTTTCCAGTTTATCTTTCTTAAAGAGATCAGCTGAAAGTATGCACATTTTAATTCATTTTTTAATATGGAGATTGAACTCAGGGGTGCTTACTGCTGAGTCACATCCCACCCTTTTTAAAGACAAGTCTCACTAAGTTGTTTAGGGCCTCACTAAGTTGCTGAGGCTGGCTTTGAACTTGGAATCCTCCAGCCTCAGCCTCCTGAGCCACTGGGATTTCAGGCATGCGCCACCATGTGTGTCTGCACATTTTAGATGGTATCTCATTTTCTAGCCTTTGCCTTTTGTTTGTATAGGGACTTGGAGGTAGGAATTCTAGGTGATTCCAGCTATTGTATAAACCTGGTTCTAATGAGCAGTAATTTCATTTTAAAAATTTCACTTTTTAAAAAATATTTTTTTTTAGTTGTAGATGGACACAATACTTTTATTTATTTATTTATTTTTATGTGGTGCTGAGGTTTGAACCCAGAGTGTGAGTCAAGCACTCTGCTACTGATCCACAATCCCAGCCCTCATGGGCATGTTTTAACAACTGTACAACCTATGTCTTTTTCAGTATTTTAGGACTGGGCTGATAGAAAGATAAAAAGGCTATCTTGTTTTCTTGAAATACAACTTTATCTATATTTTGTTAAGTCCTAGGTTGCAGAACAGTTCTCCTTTACTCATCTGCCTGCCTTTTTGAGCAGCTTTCCATTGAAGTAGTTAAGAAGTTTCCTTGGGTAGATGGAGATGAAGACTATAGGACAAAGAAAAGTAGTGTCGTCTGTGGAGTGTTTTTGGTTTGACAGTGTTAAGGTTTTCTTTGTCCTCATCCTTGCTCTCAAAATTCTGTTTTATTTCTCATGTTTTCAGCAGTACTTTTTTTCACATAATATATTACTAAAATAAATATATATATATATATATATATTTATTTTATTTTTTCCTCTGCAGTTGACAAGTTGTTATTTCTGAAAGACCAAGATTGGAATGACTTTTTGCAACAAGTGTGCTCACAGATTGACTCCACTGAGAAGAGCACAGCGGCCTCCCGAGCTAAGCTGAATCTCCTCTGCTATTTATGCGTGGTGGCTGGTCACAAGGAGGTAGCCACCAGGCTACTCCATTCCCCCCTGGTAGGTAGAGTGAGGCAAAAAGCCTTTTCTAGAGTCCCCACAACTTGCCTTCATGTGCTTAGCTGTTGGAGATTACAAGATCTTAAGTTCATGAAAATTATTCATATTTTAATTTTTGGCCTAAAAGCACGGGGTAATTGGTGATTTCAAGGTTTTTTTTTTGTGTGTGTGTGTGTGTGATTCTCAGCTTTTGTTTTATGTAACTTAATTCTAAGAAATTTTTCACATATGCATTGAACTGTCCTTTGGAATATGGGGCCCCTTGACTGGGCCAACCTGGTCAATGCCAAGGCTTCTGAGATGACATTGAGGGGAGGCCTCAAGGGTCTAGACTTATTTTCTGTTGCCCCTGGAAATATTATTGCTTGGAATGTCTTGGCTTATTAGTAAACCAAGATTTGGCAGAGCTTTTGAAGTCCTCTTCTAGGAGGAATTACAGTGGTTTGGAGGTGTTTTTTGTAAGGGACCTCATTTGGGAACTAACTTGAAAAAAAATTAAGTGCATTTTGCATTAATACTATTAAGATAGTATTAATGATTTCTTTTGATAGTTGGTGTATCAGGTGGGAGTGGAATATAAAGTGGCAGTAAATGGTAAGAAAAAGTACTTAGTTTTTGGTTTTACTTTATTCATGTACTCAGTGCTTTGCATATTTGTAAATTACTTTCTTGGTGTATAATTTACATTTTAGCTGTGTAAAGATCTGATTTGTTAACTTAGTCATCACTTTCTGTGCTGTTTCATGAATTAAACGTATATTTTTAAAATTCTAGTTCCAGTTGCTAATCCAGCATTTGCGAATAGCTCCAAATTGGGATATGTAAGTAACATTTATATTTTAAAGAGTTCTTTGTGGTTTTATGAAGTTATTACAAAATACATATTTATAACAAGTGCTGAGTCTAAATGCAATTTCTGGAGGCATCCTGATTTGTTCATTTAAAAAGATTTAAAAATAGACATTATCCTACTATAAACACAATTCTAGGATTATCTAAGCAATGTCTAGAGACTTTATTGACTGTTACTCTTGAGTATTCATTGTGGAATGGATTCTGTGTTTCCTGTTACACTCCTGTGAGTTTTCCCGTTGCTACTTGTTTATGTACTGCAGCACATAGTTTGCCTGTGATCTGTAAACTCCTGAGGGAAGAAGTGTAATTTTTATGGACTCTGCGTGCCAGAGTGAAAAGCACATTTGCATCAGGTATTAGAGGGCTCAGGGCTCTGGCTGCCAATGAGATGTAGCCAAATGCTGAAATCTTCTTCTGAGTCTCTGCTTCCTGGGGAATGTGCATAGGACAGAGGCAGACCTGGGTGTGGTGGATTCCAGATTTTCCCCCTGGGAAAATTGCTTTAACTGCTGACCCTCACTTACCTTATCTGTAAAATGGAGATAGTGTAACTACCTGATAAACTAAATATGTGGAAAATCTTTTACAGTGGGTACATTTTAGTGGGTGCTTAATATACATTGGGGGTGTGGAATTTGTAGTTCTTATTATCATGCATACTTATGATTGTTAGGAGAAACATATGAGAAAAGGGAGGTGAAGGAATTTTGTGAATTGTGGTAGTGGCATGATAGTAATTGTTTTTCCCTGCTGGCAAAGTGTACAAAATGCTTTAGGGTAATTAATCATCCTGATGCATCTTCCAATGTTACTCTCCCAAAGTAAAATTTGGTGTAAAGAAAAAGGTGATAGTTGAGCATTTAATGAGATTTGTTGTATGTTCATTGAAAGGAACCATTGAAATTTTTATTAAAATACTTTTGTTTAAAGCTTCTCTTTGAATGGAGTGCCCCCTAGTGACATTAGAGCAAACATTAGTTCTTTCCAAGTACTGCTTTAAAACTGTTTCTCATTTTTTAAATTGAAGTTTAACTGTAAAACGGTTTTGAGGAAAATGATAAATATTAAGGTAGACAAGTCCTCTGATTGAAGCCTTCTTTTTCAATAAGGAAACTGCTGCTTCTAGTTTTGTTCAGTTTTCCAAGTTTGTTCTGCATATAGGAAAACAAAATTAGAGTCACATGATACAATTTTAAAGTTTCTCCTCATTCTCTCTCTATATAGATACCTGTGTGTGTTACCTCAATTCTACTTTCTATATCTATGAATTTGGTTATTGTGTGTACTTATATGAGTAGAAGTATGAATATTTGTCTTTTTGTGTGTGGCTATTTCATTTAGCTTTGTTCTCAAGGTCCATCCAAGTTATAGCATGTGCTAGAATTTGATTCCTTTCTTTTTAAGGTCAAATAATGTTCTAATATTGTGTATCCTTTCATCTGTTGGACACTTGCATTGTTTTTACCTTTTGACCATTGTGAATCATGTTCTATGAATGCTGGTCTTTGTTTATTTTCCTGATTATAACTCTTCCAGTTGGAGATCATGGTTTTGGTTTACATTTCTTTTGTGACTAGCAGCTTTTCAGGTACTTGTCGGTTATCTGTATCTTCTTTGGAGAAATGTCTATTCAAGTCCTTTGCCCAATTTTGAATTGAGTAATTTTTTTTGTTCTTTATATATCCTGGGTATTAACCCTTATCAAATAAGAGATTTGAAAACATTCTCTTTCATCCAGAGGGTTTTTTGCCTTCTTACTGTGCTGTAGTGATCTTTGATTTATAAAAGGTTTTGATTTTGATGAAGTTTGATTCAAGTAGTTTTTCTTTGCTTGTTTGTGCTTTTGGTGCCATATCCAGAAAGTCAGTGTGAAATCCAAAGTCATAAAGTTTTCTCCTATTTTTTTTTTTTTTGCTAATAGTTTTATAGTTTGCTTTGGAGTTTAGATCTTTGATATGTTTTTGAATTAGTATTTGAAAATGGTGTAAGTTGAGGGTAAAACTTGATTGCCTTTGTGTGTGGATATTGTTTTACCTATACTTATGTGTCAAAAGGTTTGCCTTTCCCCATGGAATGGTCTTGGTACCTTTGTGGAAAATTGTTTACACATATATGTGAGGATTTATTTCTTGGCTCTCCATTCCATTGGTCTGTATCTTTGATTTTATGCTAATACCATACTGTCTTGATTACTGTAGTTTTAAGTTTTGAAATTGTGAAAGGTCCAAATTTTTTGAGATTGTTTTAGCCACTTAAGTATCCATTAGGATATGAATTTTGGGGCTGGGGTTGTGGCTCAGTGGTAAAGCACTTGGCTAGCATGTGTGAGGCACTGGGTTTGATTCTCAGCACCACATATAAATAATAAATAAATAAAATTAGAAAAAAGTACTTCCCCAAATTCATTTTTTAATTTTTTTTTTTTTTAGTAATAGTTTTACATCTGAATAAGATGAGGTTAAATGCTCATCTTTTTGGAACATTTCCTCCATTTCTATGATCAAATTCACTTCTTAGTTGATCAAATTTCATTATTCTGTAGGTTTGTTTTGTTTACTTTTCCAAGAAGGCCTCTCTGTGGCTCTGCTTCTGGAGTAGTTGCCTCCTTGGGTGTTTCTGTCAGACCCTGTAGCTCAGGGAGGTGGTCTTGCCCCTGGAGCCATTCACCTCCATGCCACAGTTTGGACTTATGCTTTCTTCCCCTGTGCTGACTTTAGCTCTGCAGGAACTGGGGCCAACGTCAACTTTTCTTCCTCTTGTGTGTATCTTGTTTGAGTTTGCTTTATTTTGTCTGAACTTTTCTTTTTATTCCAGTACAGGCAAGTTTTTATCAGACCATATGTAGGAATCTTTTTACAAACATGTTATAGCAGTTGCTTTACTAAATTTCTTAGCTCCTCCCAACATTTCATCCTTTTATGCTTCTGAAAATAGGAGCAGTATGGGTGTGGGATTTGTCTTTTTACTCTTCTCTCAAACTCTTTTGCTTTCTCACTTTGTCCTTTTTATTGTGGTACAGTTCACTATAAAATCAACTTTTTAAAAGTGTAGAGTTTGGGCTTTAGTACATACAAAGTTGTGCAACCATCACTGCTGTCTTATTTCAGAAGATTTTTATCTTCCAATGAAAACCTTGTACCTCTTTTGTTCCCCTAGCCTCTGAAAACCACCTACCTAATTTATGTTGATTTTTTTTTTTTTTTGGTCCTATGCTGGACTTTGCAAATAAATGGAATCATATAGTATGTGGCCTTTTGTGCCTAACTTCTGTCATTTTGCAGGCTTATATTTTTTGTAGGTCAAGGTTAATCCATCTTGTATGTATTAGTTCGTATTCATATGCCAGTTTTTGTCTGAACTTAAATGTTTTCATCACAAATGTAACTAGTAGTTGAAATGCTGGCTTATACGCTGTGTTCAATCTTTTGAAGAACTGCCATGCTCTTTGCTTGCTGTTCAGTATCTCTCTGTCATCAAGCTTGGTATTTATCCTGGTTATTTTTTAGGATTTCTAGTGAATTTTAATAATCATTTTTGAAAGTTTTTATTTTTTTGTTCTCTGTTCTTTATTCCTTCCTACATTTGGTATGAAATATACTTTTTTTTGGAGATAAATGTTAGGATTGTTTAAAAAAAAATCCTTTGAGATATATTAGGATTAAATATAATAATTAATATTTAAGGTAAGGCCTTAGTATTATAAAACTTGTGCGCTTATCTCTTGAACCTGTAGGTCACTTCTTTTTCATTATAGTTCTGCTTTTTAATGCTGTTTATTTCTCAAATGCCTGATGATATTTTATTCTTACTTAATATGATCAAATGATGTATAATGTGGTAATACCAGTTTCCTCCATGCTTGTTTAGTGTTTCTCCTTTAAGGGAGGAGCCCTGTGTATCAATAGGTGGGATCTGTTGGCTGGTGGACAGGTGTATTTTCTTTTTCTTTCTCTTTCTGTCTTTCTTTCTCTTTTTCTTTCTTTCTTTTTTTCTCACTCTTTCTCTTTCTATTTTTCTTTCTCTTTCTCCTTTCTTTTGCTCTTTCTCTTTTTCTTTCTCTTTCTCTTTCTTTTTTTTCTTTCTCCTCTTTCTCTTTTTCTTTCTTTTTCTTTTTCTCTTCTTTCTTTCTCTTTTTCTTTCTTTCTCTTTCTCTTTTCTTTTTCTTTCTTTCTTTTTGTTTTTTCTTTCTTTATACTTGGAATTGAACTCAGGGGTGCTTAACCACTGAGCCACATCCCCAGCCCTAGGGTCTCAGTGAATTGCTAGTGCCTGACTAAGTTGGTGAGGCTGGCTTTGAATACTCAATCTTCCTATCTCCCCAGTCGCTGGAATTACAGGCATGCTCCACCACGACCGGCCTTAGGGGTTTCTTTTATTCTCTGTGTGATTCTGTTTGTCATCTGGGACTTTCTATTCCACTTTCAGCCCTTCTTTGTTTCTAATTATCATGGAGTTAAAATAATTTTTCTACTTTAACAGATTCTTGAAGGGATCAGTGTCTAGTCTGCTAACATGATTGTGATTTATGGAGGTTTCATTTTTTATTTACTGTATAATATACACAGAAGTGCTTCTAAATTTGCAGGTGTCAAGGCTTTTTTGCTTATCATTTCCACTTCACTATTTTTATTATAATAGTGAATTCTATGTAATATTTCTGCTTTTGGGAGTGTTCTAATTTATCTTTGTGGTCTTGTATAAAATCAATTTTTAAAATTAGGCCACGAATATGGTCAATAATGGTAGCTAACCTGTTCAATTCAGACTCCAAGATAGTTTCTACATGTGGATTATATCCCTTGATTCTTACAACTTGATGGAGTACATACTATTAGTCCTTCTGAACTTATGAGGTAACCAAGACCCAGGCACATAAAAGATGAGTAACTACTCAGGGTACTGTTGCCCCCATTATTCTCACTGTGGACTCAAGACTATGCATAGGACATGTGGTTCCTAGTCATCGATACTGTCCAGTACAGTCTTCCATTGAGTAAGAGTGTTCATCTTTTTCCAGGGTGTAGAGTTTGGTATATACATGTGTTCCATTAGCCTTGTTGGTTTTACCATGGATGCTTGAATGTGTGTATGTTCACTTTTTATTGCTGAGCTTGGGGAAGAAGTAGATTGAAATTTCTGACTCCCTTTGGCTTTACTTTCATGCTTTGTTATTTGTTGTATGAAGGATCATACCTTATATTTTTTGTAGGTCATACAGTTTTTAGTTTATAAGAAAATTTCTCATTTAATGCTTTTAGCCTTGAATTCTGCTTTACTTCACTTCACTTTAGCCTTGAATTCACTTTCACTTCTGAATTCTGCAATGTGCAGCCATATGTTTTATCCACTCCTTTCCTGCTAACACATGTAGTAACTTAGTTTTTGATGATGTGATCATTTTTGTTAAGCAGACATTTAGAAAGGGCATACTTGTACTCCAAGCACTGGTCTCAGTGTTCACAATGGTGAACAGAACAAAGCTCTGCCTTCATTGACTTTAAGGGTTGACCTTGAGGGAGTTAGATAATAATTGAGTAAACAAATGAACAGTAACAAAAAAATTTAAATCAGCTCTATGCTCTAATATGACTTAACTAACTACATGTAGTTTGTTAAATTAAAATTCAATAAAATTTAAGTTCCTTGCTTGCACCAGGCATATTTTATGTGCATGATTAGTGATGTTTTCAGTGTATACTGCATTGAAGAGTGTGGTCATGGAACATTCCTGTTATTACATGGAAGTCTGTTGGACACTGCTGCCCCAGATGTTCTTGGGGATACAGGATGGTTCTTAGGAGACTGTCCTGAGTTGGGGAGGGGATTAGAACCTGGAGTGGCCATATTGAAGAAAACTGAATTCTGAAAACGACGGAGTCTTGTGAGGGTATTGTGTATAGAGTATTATTGTATATAAGTTTTTGTTATAAACTGAGGACTACTGTCATTATTACTTTAAGTTTATAATTGAAAAGTATTAGTGTTTTTAGGTAGGGTATTTTCTCTGATTTGATTTGAAATTATTTCTGGGGAAATTAGAAATATTACTATGTTGTGATACATTTTTATTTTAGTTGAATAAATCTAGTAGATAATATTTAATTTTGTAGATTGAGAAATGATTTAGTGTCTCATAAATTTTTAAAAAATTTTCTAGTTGTAGTTGGACACAATACCTTTATTTATTTTTATGTGGTGCTGAGGATCGAACCCAGCGCCTCACACATGCTAGGCAAGCGCTCTACCAGGCAGCCCCAGCCCCTCAAATATTTTTGAGCTTATTTTTGAAAACAGGTTTTGTGTTTCATATTGTCTAATTGGTGAGTTTTTGATAACAAGCATTTGTTTTACAATTGTGAAAAAAAACCCAACTAGATCTTAATGCAGCTACCTGTTTGAATTGCACACATGGCAATAAAGCAAGTGACTTGGTTGCAATTGCAGCTACTCAATGGCCTTGTTTGTCAGCTTTCTGTTGCTGTGACAAATACCTCATTCAAAAAACTTAAAAGTAGTGCCACAGGCTGGGGACATTTAGGATCCAAGGCATAAAAATGGCAAACTGGAGCCTGGAAGCTTCTTTCTTTTGTAAATTGGTATAATATCCTACCAAATCTTTTTCAAAATGATCACTTTTAAAGTACAGTCTTTATATTCAGAGGTGGGATGGTAATCATGAAATGGCTAGGACTTTTATCTGCATATGTTAAGAGAATTGAATTCCATAAGAATTATCTGTCAGAAGTGTCACTGCACATTTTCCCTGTGCTACTTCTGAGTAGCATGGGTCCTGGGAATGTTTAAGGAACTGTGAAAATTAGTGCATGCTATGAGCCAGGAAACAGGCAGGTGTCACTAAATGTGGTTCTCATCAACTTCCCATTTTCTTTTCTGGTGAAAAAAATCTTAATTTCCTATATTTCAAACCACACTGAGGTCTGAAGTTCAATTTAGTAATTTTTTCAACTTCATTTTTTGCTAGATGCCAAAGAAAAGCATCATTAAAACTAAATAGGATTAATTAAAATACAAATAATCTTTTTAACGGTGCTCATATTATTTACCACCTATATAGAAACTCACTAGCTCAGTAAAAGTGGAATAGAGACCTTAAGCCAAATGCCTGTGTACTCACATAAAAGGGTTAATGAGTATTTCTCTCTTGTCTCAGGTTAAGGCCTTTTCAAAAGTCCATTTTCCGTTTCATCATTAAACCATAGCTTGTTTAAATTTTGTCAACATAATAGAATTACAAAGGACATGGTTATTCCAAGTTTTTCCTTATACATGAGGGATGGTTTCTTTGGACATTGTATGTGTGGATTATAGGCCTGTCCTGTTACACTGAATTTTTATTTCATATTCTTATATCTAAAGCATGTGACAGCTAGTATTGACTTCCTTGGTCCTGACTCTTCTTTTCAAAGTTTGTATTCTCTCCATTTACAGACGGGCCAAAGTTGCTCGGGTAATTGGTTTGCTGGCTTCGCACACAACTGAGCTCCAGGAAAATACACCCATTATTGAGGTAATTTCTTTCATTACTGACATGTTATGAATGACAAAAAAGATTGTTTTTTTTTTCATGATTTAGAACATACAGCTTTATGTTGACCTTCACTTAATTTTTTTTTTTTTTTTGTGGAATTGTGGCAATTGTAAAATGAGGATCTGGATAGAATTAAGCTCATTTACAACAGTTGTCTCTTACTGAAGATGGTGTGGCAGAATACAAGGCCTTTTTGAAGCATTCTGTATAATTCAAATTGAAATTCTTTTGGCTTTTTACCTTGATTTTGTTTTCATCCTCACTAGTTGTCAGTTATTTCTTGATAACTGATTCCAGTATTTAATGGTCATTCATGCACTAAGGATATTTCTAGTATCAATCAGTCATTTCTTTCAAGTACTGATACTGGGAATTTTTTCTTATTTAGTTAATAATTTTAAGTTCTGTGAAGTGAATACTACTGTTGTACTACTTATATGAATGTCTTTGAATACTGAAAATAGCTTTCTACCTATCCTGTTAATGTGAAGTATAGTCAATTGGTAATGGATTTTTATTCCTTGGACTGGGAAAGAGTCAAAATGCATAAAAAAACCCCCAAAGCTTTTAGGGTCAAAAACTCAGGGTAAGGAGAGGGGCTTTGGTATATCAGAAGCTGATGGTGTGGTATTGGAGCATTTAGAGGAATTATTTGTCTAAGTACTGTCCAAATGAACTTTCTGTAGTGATGCAAACATCCAAGCAGAGGCCTGAAGGAATTGAGGAAATGAGGTGAACTATCTGGCAGAAGAGTATTTGAGACAGGGCGAATAGCATTTGCAAAAGGCTAGAGGTAAAAAAAAAAAAGTGTGGTTTGCCTGTTTCAAGGAAGAAGGAGGGGTGAATATAGGGCTGATGAGATGATTGGTAGAAGATGAAGTGTCAGGAACTAGATGATGTAGATTTGTTGTAAGATGTGATAAGAACTTGGGATTTTATTCAAAATAAAATGGAGGCCACTGGAGGATTGAGAACAGAGGAGTACACTGTTGTGCTTATGTTTTAAAAGGATCACCCTATTTCAGGGACAGGGTAAGGTAGACTCAGACTAGTGTAGAAGGTGAGAGGTGATGGTGACTTGCATCAGGTTTTTAGTCACCTATGCATACTTGCATGTACTTACAAATATACTTATTTCCTGGATATACTAGAAGAGTGACAGATTTGCTAATTGCTATAATATCTGAAAGCAGACTTTAATATCCAAGAAGTCTGGCCAATATAAATTCTAATGTTCAATGTTCCAAATGCTGAGTTGTCATGGAAATGCAAATGAAAAGAAAAGTGAAGTGTCAAAATGGTCACCAGATGGGCACAAATGAAAAAGTCTCTCAATCCTACATGGTTGTGGTAGTACTGGATAGAAGGAGCTCTTAGATGCTTCTAGGGGGAGTATGAATGAATGTAGCCATTCTGGAAAACTTCTTGGCCATGAAAACATTTCTACCTGTAACTGAGCATCTATTACCTTAAAACTCAATGTGCCAAATGACACAAGTAGTTACATACTGACAGCATTGTTTATAACAGCCCCACATTTAAAATAATCCATATCCATATTCCATCAACAGAAGAATGGGTGAAGGGTGTCACATTCAGTGCGCTAGTCAGTGCTGAATAGCATTGAGAGTGACGAACAGCAGCATTGGGCAATAGGCCCAAGTGAATCTCAGTCATAGACTATTGTTCTAGACTGACTGTAGGTCATTGCATGGGAAAGACTGATCATATATTCAGAACTATTCTGTGGGTTGTGGTTCCTTCCTAGAAGGGGAGCTCCCCTTGAGTAGACAACATGGGGGAGAGATGAGCAGGTGGGTGTTGTGGAAGGTGCATGGAAAGGAGAGTTGCCTTGTGGCTTAGTTAGGGGAAGACAGGCCAGAGGTCAAGGCTGTATTGTGATGCTGTCCTTAACCCCTGTGGCATCTTTATGCTTGGAACCCTCTGTAAGTGGCTGGGAGGTATGTTCTCCTGTGATGGGAATCCTCAAGGGTCTGAACAGAGGGCCTTTGCGGGAACTTGGGACCTGTCCATACCCTGGGTGATGTGATCTCACCTGTGGCCTGATCCTCTTGGTACTTGCTTTTGCTGCTGCCTGAGAGCTGAACTGCATAGTGGTTTGTACTGTTAGCTAGAGTTCTTGGCTTGTGCTTCCTTCTCTTTGGATGCTGGGTACTTAGTATTTCAGTATTTCTCCAATTCTTGTTCCTGTCCCTCTCACACACATAGTATTCCTGATGTTGCCTCTGCTGAGAGGAGAGGCCAGGCACTAGTTTCTGAGGTTCTGTATATTTTATTCTTGCACTGTTTCCCTCCGGGCTTTTCACTGGTGTTTTGGGTGCAGATTTGGGAGAAATAATCATTTCATTAAAAAAAGTAATACTTTGTTTATCTAGTAAACTTTTGAATTCAGCATACTACATAGTGAACCAAATTTTATTCGATAATGAGTTTACATCATAAGTTGAAATCATGCCAGGTGCTCCTTTGTGATGCAGTCTTTATTATTATTTTTTATGCTGGGGATTGAACCCAGAGCTGTGCTCATATTAAGTGTGTGCCCAGACACTGAGTGACACTCCCAGGCCCTGTGATGCCATTTTAAATTTTATTTCTTTTTTTTTATTATTGGTTGTTCAAAACATTACATAGTTCTTGACATATCATATTTCATACATTTGATTCAAGTGGGTTATGAACTCCCATTTTTACCCCGTATACAGATTGCAGAATCACATCGGTTACACATCCACTGTTTTACATACTGCCATACTAGGATTCTGCTGCCTTTCCTATCCTCTACTATCCCCCCTCCCCTCCCCTCCCATCTTCTCTCTCTACCCCATCTACTGTAATTCATTTCTCCCCCTTGTTTTTTTCCCCTTTCCCCTCACTTCCTCTTATATGTAATTTTGTATAACAATGAGGGTCTCCTTCCATTTCCATGCAATTTCCCTTCTCTCTCCCTTTCCCTCCCACCTCTCATCCCTGTTTAATGTTGATCATCTTCTCATGCTCTTCCTCCCTGCTCTGTTCTTAATTGTTCTCCTTATATCAAAGAAGACATTTGGCATTTGTTTTTTAGGGATTGGCTAGCTTCACTTAGCATAATCTGCTCTAATGCCATCCATTTCCCTGCAAATTCCATGATTTTGTCATTTTTTAGTGCAGAGTAATACTCCATTGTGTATAAATGCCACATTTTTTTTTTTATCCATTCATCTATTGAAGGGCATCTAGGTTGGTTCCACAGTCTAGCTATTGTGAATTGTGCTGCTATGAACATCGATGTAGCAGTATCCCTGTAGTATGCTCTTTTAGGTCTTTAGGGAATAGACCGAGAAGGGGAATAGTTGGGTCAAATGGTGGTTCCATTCCCAGCTTTCCAAGGAATCTCCATACTGCTTTCCAAATTGGCCGCACCAATTTGCAGTCTCACCAGCAATGTACAAGAGTACCCTTTTCCCCACATCCTCGCCAGCACTTGTTGTTGTTTGACTTCATAATGGCTGCCAATCTTACTGGAGTGAGATGGTATCTTAGGGTGGTTTTGATTTGCATTTCTCTGACTGCTAGAGATGGTGAGCATTTTTTCATGTACTTGTTGATTGAGTGTCTGTTCAGCAAAGTGGCAGGATATAAAATCAACACACATAAATCAAAGGCATTCCTGTGTATCAGCGACAAATCTTCTGAAATGGAAATGAGGACAACCCCCCCATTCACAATATCCTCAAAAAAAAAAAATACTTGGGAATCAACCTAACAAAAGAGGTGAAAGACTTATACAATGAAAACTACAGAACCCTAAAGAGAGAAATAGAAGAAGATCTTAGAAGATGGAAAAATATACCCTGTTCATGGATAGGCAGAACTAACATCAAAATGGCAATATTACCAAAAGTTCTCTATAGGTTTAATGCAATGCCAATCAAAATCCCAACGGCATTTCTTGTAGAAATAGAAAGTAATCATGAAATTCATATGGAAAAATAAGACCCAGAATAGCAAAAACAGTTTTAAGCAGGAAAGGTGAATCAGGCGGTATAGCGATACCAGACTTCAAACTATACTACAGAACAGTAGTAACAAAAACAGCATGGTACTGGTACCAAAACAGGCGGGTGGACCAATGATACAGAATAGAGGACACAGAGACCAATCCACAAAATTACAACTATCTTATATTTGATAAAGGTGCTAAAAGCATGCAATGGAGGAAGGACAGCATCTTCAACAAGTGGTGCTGGGAAAACTGGAAATCCATATGCAACAAAATGAAACTGAATCCCTTTCTCTCGCCATGCACAAAAGTTAACTCAAAATGGATCAAAGAGCTTGATATCAAATCAGAGACTCTGCGTCTGATAGAAGAAAAAGTTGGCTCCGATCTACATATTGTGGGGTCGGGCTCCAGATTCCTTAATAAGACACCCATAGTACAAGAGTTAATAACAAGAATCAACAAATGGGACTTACTCAAATTAAATTTTATTTCTTAAAGCACTTTTCAGTTCTTTTGTGAGCAATTGGATGTGACAGTTTAGCCACTAGATGTCACTCAAACACTGGAAAAATGTTATGTAAGTTTAACAATTTATCTTGTGAAAGAAGCAGATGTATGGAAATTCAGCAGGTATTCAGTACAGTGTTTTCATGTTTTTAGGAGTTTCTTCTAAAAAACTTAGCTTCATTCTATTGGTGATTGTTACCATTTTAGGTTAATGAGATTAATGAAATCCAGGATATCCTCTCCAGAAAAATTCACGCAACATCTTGCACACGATTTGAGGGGACTTGGGGACTATGTGGAGCCACTGGTGAACCTTCAGCTCAGAGCTTTTGAGACTAGTTTTCTGTATAATGCAGTTGGGTGTTTATATATAGTTTTTCAGTAAATCATTCATTAAAAACTTCAGGTGTTTGATGAATTTTTCTCTAGTCATTTTAATACCCATGAATAATAAACATAGGTTGAAGATCCAGTAAGCATTTTAAAGTCATAAGAATCTTACTTTGTTACTCCTTTGTATCCCATAGTGCCAAGCCAGCCAAGTTGCATATGTATTTCAGGCACTCTGTTAATGCTTAAGGATTAAACAAATGATTAAAAGAATGATAAGAAAAGTATAGTGGGGGGTGTGTGTATGTATATGTATATATATACATATGTGTGTGTGTGTATGTATATATATGTGTGTGTATGTGTATATATGTATATTTTTTTAAAACACAGAAGAAACCAATTAAAAAAAACTATTTTGCTATCCTTATGATATGCTCTAGGTTTCTTTTCTTTCTTCATAGCTACAGATAAGAACTGGTCATGATCTTTTCTTTCTTTTTTTTTTTTAAATAGAATTTATTGGCTTTTTTTCCATAGAAAAATACAGTCATCTTTAGTTTATTCTCCTAGATAATACATTTGCCATTCTAATTACTGGGGCTCTTTAAGTGTAATAATTTGTAGGGAATATTTCTGGTACTATGCTGCATGTCGTCTCAAGCATGCAGTGAATATATTTTAGGTAACTGAATATAGATGCAGAAAATTCTAGAATTGAAAGGAATATTGACATTAGGTTAGTCCCTTCATTAACATTTTTATTGTGGAATATTTTCATAATATATATGAAAGTAGAGTAGAATAATGAGGTATCATTACTCACTTCCAGAAATTATCAACACTTTTCAAATCTTGTTTCATCTTGTTTCCCCTCTTTCTCTTTTTTGTTTCAAGAAAATCGCATTTTTCTCACACTCATTTTTTTTTTCCTCATGAAAAGAACTTAAAAATATAGCCTCAATTGTATTGTCACACCCAGAAAAAGTACTATCAGACATTTCCCTATTACTTTTGGGTACCATTCATTTATTACAGAGAGATTTCCATTTGTCTTAGTTGAAAGTGGAATGTCAAACTTTTTTGTGGCTTTATGCTGTCATTTAACTTAGTACCCTATCACCTGCATTGCCTGAAAAAATTGGTTAGATGTAGCCCCTTGATTAGATTCAAGTTCACTTTTTTGGGTGGTTGTGATGGGAGTTAGAATTTTTAGTTGGTGCTGTGGTATTTCCCATTGCCACACAAAGAAAAGCATACATATGGTTGTCTCGTTATTAGTGTGTTACGATTACTTAATAGTTTCAGATGTTAGTCTTACTATAAATTTATCTCACTTTCATTTAAAACATTTAGCATTGATTATCATTGTCTAGATGCATTAATTCTTGAGGACTACAAAGTAATGATTTTTTTTCGTTTGGTAACTCCTTTTCCATTGATAGTTGCACGTTTTTCTTATAGGAATTTTCCTTGATCAACCATTTGATTATTCTAAAATGTGTTTAGTAAGGCAGGATATGTGCTTGTTTCCCTTTATAGGCCAGTTTTAAAAATGATAAGCTCATGCCTTTATCTCCAAATCATCCATTGATGTTTTTTTGTACTGAGAAATATATATAAACATACACACATTTATTTCCTTTGTGGTCATTAGTCTTTTTGTTGCTTTTGTTGGCCCACATCTGTCCATTGAGAGTCCTTTCAGGGTTACTCGTTGCTCCTTTTGACGTGACCCTGCCACTGTCTCCAAAGATGTGCTTGCTTTCTGGCAGCAGCATTTCACAGGCCTGCTTGGGAATCATCATCCCCTAGCTTTGAAGCCACTTTTGTAAGGAACTGTGTTTACTTTGAGTTGGAAATACTGTTTAGAGAGAATAGCCTGTGAAGGGCTGCTCACACACATGTATTGTACATACTTAGACTCACACACACTTGCAAGTCATTCTTATTTGAGTATAAGTAAATGTGTAAGCATGTGTGTAAGCATTTAAATGAGTAAGCATATAAGTATGCAAGTGTGTGAAAGTATGTAAGGATGTAAGTGTGCAGACGTGTGTAAGCATGTAAGTGAGCATGTATGAGTGTAAGTAAGGTATAAGGGCACGTGTAAGTGTGTATGCATGTAAGTGTGTGTTGTAAGTGTAAGTACATGTGAGTCTAAGCATGCGAGCATCTAAGTATATGTAAGTACTGTGAAAGTATTCAAGCATGTAAGTGTTCAAGCATGGAAACATAAGTGTGATGCGAGTACATGTGAGCGTGAATGTAACCATGTGTGTAAGCATGTGAGTGTGCAGTATGTAAGTATGTAGGTTTATGCATAAGCGTGCAAGTGAAACTGAGTATATATAAATGTGTAAGTGTGTGAATGTAAGCATGTAAACATGTAAGAATGTAAACATGCAAGCATGTACTTGCACATACTCTCATACTTGCACTCATACACACTTGTATGCTTGCATATTTACATAATCACACTTATATGCCCACACACTCACATGTCTGCACACCCACACACTTACATGTCTGCACACTCACATGGTCACACGCATATGCTTGCACACTTATATACTCACACATGCTCAAACACGTGCATGCTTGCACACTCACATGCTTATGTCCTTGCAAACTTACCTGTTTACAATCATATATTTACATGTTCACACTCACATACTTGTACACTTACATAACCACACACTTAAATGCTTACACACGGTCACACATTTACATGTGTATGCACTTGCACACTCACATGTTTACACATCTCCCCACACAACTACATGCCTGCGCACTCACATACTTACCTACATGCTTGTACACTTGCATGGTTGCACTTACGTACTTACACACACATGCTTGCACACCTAGAAAGAATAGATGATAGAAAAAGTAAAAACAGATAAAATAATAGACAAAACCCAACAAAACTAGTAGTTTGTATTTTTGTAACTCATTAATCTTTTTTTGCTGCTTTGACCAAAAAACCTGATGAGAACAATTTTAAGGAGGAAACGTTTATTTGGAGCTCATGGTTTCAGAGGTGTCAATTCATAGACAAGTGGTTTCATTCCTTAGGGCTTGAGGTAAGGCAGAACATCATGGTGGAAGAGTTTGGTGAGGCAAAGTGGATCAGGGCATTGCATTTAGGAAGCAGAAAGTCTACGCTTACTTGCCAAATATATATCCCAAAAGCATGCCGCCAGTGCCCACCTCCTCCAACCACACCCTACCAGCCTTCAGTTATCACTCAGTTAATCCCCATAAGGGGATTAATGCAATGATTAGGTTAAGGCTCTTGTAACAATTTCACCTCTGAATGTTCTTGCATCGTTTCACACATGAGCTTTTGGGGGACATCTAATACCTAGACCATAATACTCACCTGAACAACTTTCTGCCTACACACTTGGTTACTCAAATGAATTAGAGAAGTTGCCTGTATATTTTCTGAATCTGATAACAGATATAGAGCTCCTGAGATTTTTCTGTATCTTCTAATAATTCATTAAAAATCTTTTCATAAAACAAGTTGCAGGCTTAGATGACTCCACTGATGAATTAATATTTTCTCTATCCCCCCAAATATACATAGCACTATACATACAGGATACATAAAATACATTGATTTACATTTATATTCCCTCATTACTAATTTCACTTAGCTTAATAAGAAGGTACAAGACAGGCAACTTAACATGAGTGGTAATAGCAGAGGTCCTATGACATAGGTGTAATTAGTGAAAATCCAAGTCACTCTGCAATTGGGAAGGATGTCACAAGTGATGTGGCGGGTTGGGTATGGATCAGATGGTCTCAAGGAAATTACTATCTTTAAGATTATTTGATTCTTATTTATAAGTTTTGAGTGTGATCTACCTTCCCATCCATCTACCCATGCCTGCCTACCTTTACCTGAGTTATTTTAATATTCAGAGTACAAATCCTTGATCCAATGTTTTGTTTTCAGTATTTTCTTAGCTTGTGACTTATCTTTTTATTGTCTTTAAAAGTTAATTTTTTTAAGAAAGTTATGGGTGCATGTTAATTATACAGAATAGTAGACTTCATTGTGGCGTTTCGTACATGCGTATAACAGTTTACTCAATGTTACTCCCCAGTACCTCTCTTTACCCTCTCCTCCTCTCTCCCCTTGCACCCCTTCTCCCCTAATGGTCTCCCTTCTATTTTTGTCATCTCCCGCCCCCTAGCCCTAGTTTCCACATATATAGAAAAACATGCTATTTGTCTTTGTGACTGGCTCATTTCATTTAACATGATGCTCTCCAATTTCATTCATTTTCATGAAAATGACATAATTTCATTAGAAGTTCTTGATTTTTTTTTTTGGTCTGGATAAAGTGGCTTTATTAGAGAAAGCAAAGATTACATAAGATTTATGAGATGACCTTGAGGCCATTCTTGCCAAAGATGGGTACAAAATTGACAAAGTACCAGTTATTCTGCATCTGCTGCATGACCCAGCCTGACTTCATTCTTCTGTTTGGCCACCTTGGGAATTGACCTCACACTTTTCTAGCATGGGTCAGGGAACCATGAATTTTACCTTCAAGCACAAGACCACTTCCAAGGTGGTCTTGACCTCCACCCAGCACTGGCGTAGGGTAGCCCCATCCTCCAGTAGCATGCCTGCCTGCCAGGAGCATAACTTGATCTTCTAGGGTGGTGCCCTCCAGTGAAGTTACATGAGCCTTAATCTGAGTGACCATCTCCTGGCTGGTTACTTCAAGAAAGTGTAGCTCTTGGGCGTGGACAAAGAACTGCATGTCAGACTGAATCACAGCCTCAGTTGTCACTACAGTAAAGATGGAGTTGAGAAGGAGCAAAATTCTTAATTCTGATTAAAATTAAGAAAAGTTTTGATAAATTTACCTTGAATAAATTTACCTTTTGATAAATTTACTTTAAGGTAGTTTACCAATTTGTTCTTTCACGGATTATGGTTTTGGTATCTTTTTTCCAAAACAAACAAAAAAACCTTTGTCTAACCCAAGAATACGGTTTCCCCTCTGTTTCTTTCTAAAATTTTTTAGTCTTGAGTTTTGTATTTAGACCAATAATCCATCTTAAGTTAATTTTAAATAGAATGTTAAGTGTGGATCAGGTTTTTTTCCTCATCTAGTCAATAAATATTTAACAAGCACCATCCTTGAACTTAGTAATGGTCTAAGCACTGTAGACAGTGATGAGCAGGGCAGACAGTGTGTCCTCATGGAGTTCTCTAATGGGGGAGGCAATCAAACAGGAAGTAATAAGGGAGACTGAAAAGGAATGGTGATGAGGTAGAAAAAAACTTGGGAGAGCTGCTTTGTTGGAAGGTAAGAGAGGAGTGTGTTCTACAAAGGAGAAAAGTCAACTTTTTATTCCGAGAGTTACATAAAGTAGAAAATGAACATTTCTGTTGCATTTGGTAAGGTGAAGTTTATTAGTGACTCACAAAGGACAATTTTTAAAGTATAAGCCAGATTGGGATGTCTGTAGAGAAAACTGGAAATGAGCTGTCTTTAAAATGTGTAGGAGGAAATGACCTAAAGTTATTGGCCTCAGAGAGGGGACATGTTTATCACTATAGCAGGAAAAAAGGATTACTAAGTGAATGCAGTGGAGGGTGTGGTTGGTGGTGGGAGAATGAGCAGTCTCCTATCCTATAGCTGCTGATGCTGGACTGCATGCAGCAAGGTCACCATTGGAAATAGCATAAGTGGCACCCAAGTGGTTAGAGGTGGAGAAGAGGTGACACTGTTGTCTCAGAGAAAGGGTAGGCTGCTCCCAGGGAAAGAGAAGAGAGCTCCATAGAAACAAATCTATGATGAAGAACGTGGGGTGAATGAAGTCAGTCTGCCCAGTTGTGCGACGGTCTTAGATGGTTCAGCTTCTGGGGCTACTCCAAACCCTCTTGCATGAGACCCTATGATTTTGAGTCTTATACCCCAGAACCTAGTATGCCTTGTCCATGAAGGAAGGTTAGTAATAAAAGCTCTGAGCAAGGGTTGCCTAATTCTTGATCAGTGCAAAAAAAAAATTTGCTGAAAGGCACTGAAAAATGAAGTTTTAGAATATATAAGTGATAATTAGGTAATGTTTGAATTTGAAGTGTTAGAGATGTCAGGATCTGGGATGTGACTTTGTGGGTGAGTGGTTAAGCTGGGGAGAAGGAGAAAAGGTGAAGGAATGGAATGATGAGGTCAAGAAACTGTGTTCAGGGTGCTGGTGTGTCTTTCATGTGGATGTCAATGGTGCTGAGTGCAAGGACAGGAACACAGCAGGGGAGAGTTGCATGAACAGGGAGCTACTGTCATCAGGTAAGGACAGTGAGTAGGGGTTGGAAGGTCAGGGCTGAGGAGAGGGTTGCAACATTCACACATTCTTTGGCAAGATGGGGCTTGGAAGCCTCAGCATGGGTGAGTACAGCAGCCTCACCTGCCCTCCAAATGCTTTGTGAATTAGGCTCAAGATGACATTTGCTGCTCAGCAGCGAATGGGAATCAAAGGCAGGCTTAGGCTTTCAGATGATGCCATATTGGAATCTCAGAGAAAATGTTCTCATTGGGTGGAGTGCTATCTAAATGCATCCTGTCATGAGGTCTGGGTTAACAACAGTGATGTGCTATATATCCCAAGAAGAAGCACTAACCATAATGTTATAGGCCAGAAGATCTTTTAGTAAATTAGCTGTTCTTGTTAATATTATCTGAAACCTATATCAAAGTAAGGTGTTCTTGTTGTTGGCGTGTAGAAATTGAATGCTTTTCTGGAAAAACTTGATTGTTGGATTTGGAGGTGAAATCTAGTTTACATCTTTTCCCTTTTTGTTGTGTTTAATGTTTTCACAAAGTACTTTGTACCCTGCTGCTGCTTTGGTGTAGTTTTCTCAGTTGGTTTATAGACTGTTAAAGGGTCATAAGATGCTACATGTCACATGAAACACTGTGCATGATAATTTCTGGATTTGTAGCCCTGAACTTATATCATTTTTTAATCACCTACATAATTAATTTCACTATATTTTCTGCTAAACCAACTTCTTTATTTTACATATTTATATGTATAAAATTGGTTATGTATAATTTCTTTTCATCAATTATACTTCAGTGATGCTGGGGAAAGAAAAACCTATTGAGCAATAAATACCATGAAATAAAGAGAGAGACATTCCAATTGCTGGGTGAAGAGACTGAATATGTAAAACTGACAATTTCTTCTATGTTAATCCATAAGTTTTAATTTCAGTAACAATCAAAATTTCAATCTTTTCTGTTTCTTTCTTGACAGCATGAAAGACAAATTTTTGTTGAAAATGATGAAGTGAAAGTTGAATAATCACCACATTTTTGTGTAGGGTGAAGTGAAACATTTTCTCAGTTTGTTAAGCCATGATGCTCAAGTGCATATCATTTGGGGAACTGCCATATTTGAATCACTTTTGCAAAAAATTAAACATCTCATGTAAAATAATTTTTAAAAGGCATGCCTCCTAATTTCTTATAATGACAGTATTCATTTAATTTCTTATCTGACATCTTGTAGAACCATTTTTAGCTTCTGTGTTTGCTGGTCTGACTAATTTTGATGCTTATTTTCCCTGGGGTGCTATGAATGTACCTTTGCTATATTTTTAGAGCAGCAGTTATGAGGCTTACATATTTGAATGCAATGTAATTTAGTAATCCTTGGGAACCTAGCAAAGCATCACATTTAATTTTCTATTAGATGAAAGAAACATGGAGAGTGAATTGGTGATGGAAAGAATCGCACAAAACACAACTAATCAGAGCTGATCCCTGAAGCAGAAAAATGCAATTTAAAATAAGCCTCTTTTATATTTCTACTATTTGAGGAGAGTTGGAGATACAACTTTTACGAATATAGTAGCAAGTAAATAACATTAGTGATATATAGCAAGCTCAAAGTTGTAATATTGGTATTATGTCCTTTTTGCCATAACTTTTAAATTACTAAAGCATCTAAAAGACTCAATTTTAATAATAGGACAAAGGTAATTTGGCTTCATCAGACAACATTTATGTAGTGAACACATTTATGTTCTGTTCCTACATAAAAATGTCTTGCGCTCCTTAATATACACGTATCATCTATGCGCCTGTAGGTGTTTTTTTTTTTTTTTTAATTTTTATTGTTGGTTGTGGAAATGAAAGGAGACCCTCAGGGTTATACAAAATTACAGACACTAGTATGGCAATATGTAGGTGTTTTTATTACGTACAGAAGAGGGGACTTGCCACAGCAGTATGCCATTTTCTTCCTACCTGGAATGGTTTCTTCATCTTTATCAGGTTGTTTCTGGTGGTCAGAAGGCAGCAGAGAAGGATAGGAAGAGGTTATGTGTCACTTTCCAGTGTAGCTGCTAATTCCTGGCCATAGTACTCTGCATTGATAAAAAGGTGCTTGTTTTAAAAAATATATTATTAGTGCATATGACTTACGTACAATAGTGTATTTCATTGTGGTATGTTCATGCATGTAATTTGATCATTTTAAATCCTCAGTACCTCCCCTTGCCTTTCCTCTTTTCTTCCCAGCCCTCTTTCTCTACCCTAATGGTCTCCCTTCTATTTTTATGAGATCCTTTCCCCTTTTTTCCTCACTAGCTAGAAAACATTTGATACTTGTCTTTCTGAGTCTGGCTTATTTAGCTTAACATCATGCTCCACAGTTTTATCTATTTTTTTTCAGATGACATAATTTTGTTCTTGATGACTGAATAAAACTGTACTAGGGGTGTGTGTGTTTGTGTGTGTGTGTGTATGTATATATGTGTGTGTGTGTGTGTATATATATATTTTCATATATATATATATTTTTTCCACATTTTCTTTATACATTCAGCTGTTGAGGCTGGTTCCATAATTTGGCTACTGTGAATTGTACTGCTGGAAACATGGGAATGCGTGTATCTCTAAAGTATGTCTTCTTTAATTCTTTTGGGTAGATACCAATGAGTGATACAGCTGGATCATATGGTAGTTATATTTGTATTTTTATAAAGAACCTCCATACTGATTGATTGCCATAATGTCTGTATGAATTGACATTTTCATCATGTCTAAGGGTCCCCACAAAGGCACTTGTTTGAACACTACTACCGTTCTCATCATTGTTGGTAGGCTGTAGGTTGGGGATGCCTCTGCAAAGGGCAGGACCATTCTTTGTACTTCTGTTACATCACTGCCATTGGTGGGCAGTTTTGCATGGTGAGTAGTCAAGAATAGGAGATTGAAGGTCTGTTCTCTGATATTGACATGACATGGTTATATTGTCCCTTGAGATTCCAACAGTTTCTTCTTTTTTAATTTGAGTAAAATTAACTCAAAAGGATAAAGTAATAGTTTGGGAAAGCTTAAAAGCTAGTTTGGGAAAGTTTAAAAGGCTGAAGTTTTCTGGGTTTTCATTGATCACTCTAAGTTTATAATAGAGGTGTTCACAAGGAAAGGATACATCCCAGGTATTATGGTGGATGCTTTTATTTCCAATATTGGTTGCACAAGCCAATAAGGGGAAAACGGAAACATGAACCTTTCATGGGCTTTTCAAAGGGGAATATATTAGTTTCCAATAGAGGGAATACTCAAATTGAGATAATTTGATAGTTAATTTACAAAGGGGTGGTACACTTGTCCAGGGTTAGTAGTAATAGTGGAGTTGTTCTTTCCTCTTGGCCCAAAAGGAAGGGGTAGGGTGAGGACTGTTATTCCTGGATCCAAGAAGGAACAGTGTTTGGGAAGCTGATTGGAAGGGACAGTATCATAGATGGTGGAGTTGGCAGAAGCCCAGGAAGCAGGGGTCTCTAATTCATCCCTGGAATAGCCATCTACTTCCTGTGAGGAAAAAATATTGCCCTCTTCATGATCGGACAGTTCTGGTATAATTCATGTGGACCCTGCAGGGTATGAAGCCATATCAGGGCTTGGTGTTGGCTTCTGTTCTTACTGGTTGGGTACCAGCAATGGCATTAGCCAAGTCAGCGTTGGTGAGTGGGGGCCCTTGTTGAGCCGTTGCCTGGCTTCCTTCCTACCTGCCTCTGTTTGGCTTTCTTTGTTACATGGGCTTGTTGAGCAATCCACAGGGTAATTGATGAAAGATGCATAGAGGATGGCTCCATTCTTTCAGGTGACTGTTGATATCTACTGGTGGGCATTTGTACATGTGAAATACGAATGTCTTTATACTGTGGTCTCATCTCAAGCTCCATCTGTGCCTTTCAATCCCAGACTTTTTTTTCCCTTAAGTACAGTTTTTTCCCCCCTAAGTTTCTGATCTGCTGGCTAGCCTGTAAACCACTGCCTCTGAGCTGCTATGGATCCATCCTGTGTCATCTCTTTCTGCTTAAAGTAAATGTGGATTACTTCCCAAAGTTCTGTGAACCTAGGAATTCCTTTAGCTGCTGTCTTTCTGGGGTGCCTTTGAGTGGGATTGCAGTGCAATGTCCATCTGCTGATGCTGACGTACCATAAGACCATGTGTGAACCAGGCCTGTACTTTTTCCTCTTGAGAGTACTACAGGACTCCATGAGGTCTGTGGGTATGGGTTGAGGAAGGGGATGAGGTAGCGGAGCCAGCAGATGACACAGGAGTCTCAGCCACCTGCCCATGCAGTGAATTAATTTGTTCAACTTGGTCTCATAAATATCAATTTTAAAACTGAAATACTGCTGTGCATAACCAATTTTATGGTAACACTCAGTTCAGGATGGGCAGGTCAGTTTTCATAGTGTCACAAGGTCAATCATGCAGTCTTAACCAGAGCCTGGAAATAAGCCAAAAGCTACTTTTCAAAAGGATAATGGTTGTTAGAGGGGGGTAAGGCCATCTTCCCCGGTCCTAGGGATCGGTGCTCTGTTTCTGCTGCTGGAGTTTGTTACAGGCTGTATGCAGCTCCTTTTTGCCCCAGACAGTTCCAATAGCATTAGGTCTGTGGGTCTTAAGACCCAATTGGAAGAACACTTTGTACTTCAGCATGGCTCTGCTGCAGGACTTGGTATTGGGCCCCTCTCAAATCTGGCAGCCTTATCAATTCTCAGAAAATGGGTCGAAGCCTGCAAAATTCAGAGACTGAATAATTCTATCTTGGTGGGTAATGCAAGGTGCAGCAACTTGCCTCTTACTTTGGAGGGAATATCTTCTTATGCTCCAGTATGCTGGGCTCTTAGGAACACCACCCAGATGGCAGACTAAACTTTTTCAGGATTTATCACTTACCCTTTGGCTTATAAATTAGAGTTCTGCTCACCAGGTCCAGTTAACATTCTGCCAATATAATGGAACAGTTTGTTCTGTATGTCATTGAGATGATCAGGGTGCCTTTGGGCTGTATTAAGACATAGCAGGACATTTGATATGGGGTAATCCAACAAGTAGAAACGTCTTCAGATTTTATGTACTGATTGGAATAGAAAGCATTAGGGGTGCCAGGAGCTGGGTTCATTTGTGTTAGTGAAGATGCCACATTTGAATCAGCAATTACAATAGGCATCTTTACCTAATTAAGTTTGCAATAATCTGTAGTAATTCTCCATGATCTATGTGGTCTCTGCACTGGACAGGCAACACAATGTGGTGGAAATCACCATCTCTGTACCTCTCTGGTCTTTATTGGTACTGATCTCTGAAGTTCCCTGTGAATATGGGGTTGCTTGATTTACTGTCATTGAGTGGATAGAGTAAGAATAGTAGTTCCAGTGGCTTTTGCCCAATGAGGAGGACCCTGTGTGGGAATTTTACCAGTTATTAAATGTTCTGGGACTAGGAAAATAACCTTGGGCCCCTTGGTTCTTGGGACAGATTTGAGATGACTTTGAGCTATGATTCCATATAGTATCTGAACTTAATAAGCTCCTAATCTGACAGTAGGATTATAGTGGCATTTTAGGTTTCTCTAGATATCAGTCTAAGTTCATAGTCATTATCTAATAACTTCAAAGGGTCTGGGTATTTTTTTTCCCTATTGCCCAGTCACATGATAAATGTTAAAGACTTTCTGTAAAATTCACTTAACACCTCTTCATAGGGGTCTCTTTCAATGGATTTGCCAGCGTAGTTGAGGAATTTTATAATTCTGTAAACCAATGTGGGTTTGGGATCTGGCTAAGAGGAATGAGTCTGTGAATCATTGATACAGGGGCTTGAGTTAATTTTTTTCAATATTTTCTTATTAAACGTGAAGTGACAACTTAGTGAACTGATGTGATGGTTAGTTTACCATTGTGTCGGAGTCATAGGGTCAGAATGATCTGATGACAATGCTGTGTAACTCCATAGGGTAATTGTGCCAACTTTTGTCTCTGCAGTTAAGTGCTAGTACTGTGACTGGTTCTGAATCATGTTATTCCCATTTGATCAGGGAACCCAATCATATTGTCAATGTTTTTCTTTTTTTTTTTTTGACCTATAAAGGATAGCTACCTTGAAGCTCTTAAGGGATGCTATCATCCCCCTCACCAAGACATATCTTCTAGGTCCACCTAGGAGAGGTAGTTTAGGGGATGGCTGGGTAGATTGCATTCTGTTGAACCATATCAGCATTTTCAATTGAGTGAACTTTCAGATTCTGTTCTCTAGCCCAGTGGTTCTCAACCTTGGTGACACACTGGAGTTCTGCAGAGTTTAAAAATGTTGATGTCCAGGCTGTACCTGAGACCTATTATATCAGAATCTCTGGAGGTGGATGCAGGTATCTATAGTTTTGAAAGCCAGTGATTCTAACGTGTAGCACTACTGAGCACTTCAACAGTGATTCTGAAAGTGTGGTGCTAGACAAGCAGCAATGTCTTCTGAAAGTTTGTTGACAATGCATAATCTCAGACCTTTCTCTAGACCTACTAAATGAGAAACTCTGAGGATGGGGCCTGGCAGCCTGGGTTTTTGCAAATCTAGTGATTGTGATACATGTTAAAATTGGAGAACCACTGTTCTAGAGTATGCTAGGAAAAAAATAGTGTTGTGACTTTACTAACTAGAGGCCATGTAGACCAGCCAAGCAGACTCCCAGGTATTTGAATCAATTCTCCAAAAAGAGGCATAATATGAGTTGTAGACCTGCTTTTTTTTAGGCCTGGCTTGATTCTCTGGGGAGATTTACCCCCCCCCCCATTAATTTATTTAGTATCAATGATTCAAAATTCCTTGCTATGCTTTCTTACAAGCTGGTTCATTTCTTATTTATGTATACTTGGGGTTCCAACTTAATATGAATGGTTTCCTATTTTATATTACCCTGTGGACAGATCCTGGGATTTGCCTCTTGTTCCATTTCAAAATGTCATTTCAAGGTCACCAGAATGCAGCACATGTCCCTTGGGTTACAGTATCCTGAGTGCTTACCTATCTCATTTCCTTTTTTTCTTTGTTTTTTTCCCCCATTTTACTCTCCTTTTAGTCTTTGAAGTTTCCTAATTTCTTGACAGTTCAGTTGTGCATTTTATAAAGGATATTTTAAACAGCATTTAAAAAATGATTTTCAATGGGAGAACTTACAGAATATCTTACTTGCCATCCATTACAAATGGACAAATAATTTTTGAATAATCTGATGAACTGACTTATAGCAATGGATAGCCAATTTTTTAATCTGCAAGGCAAAATTGAGTACTGTGTTTTATTAGAAAGGCTTTACCTCAAAAGTAGGTTGAGTAAGAGGGACCTAGTAACTAGTCACCAAAACCCAAATTTCTTTTTTTGATAGAACAGTTTTAGGTTTACAGCAAAATAAGAGATAAGAGCAGAGATAGCCAATGTCTCTTGCCCCCACACAATGCATAGCCTTCTCCATTATCAGCCTTTTGCATCTGAGTGGGACAGTGGTACATTTGTTTAAAAAATTGCTGCATCTTCATTGACACCTCATTGTCACCCAAAGTTCATAGTTTACGTTATGGTTTACTCTTGATGTTGAAAGTTGCTATGGTTTGAATGTATCCCCCAGAAAGCATGTGTTAGAAACTTAATCCCCAGTACAACAGTTTTGGGTAGGGCCTAGTAAAAGGTGATTAATGGTATTGTCAGTAAGGTGGGTGGGTTTTAAAAAAGGCAAGTTTGGTTCCCCACACCCTCTGCCTTTCTCCCTTCCTCTTCTGTTTTGTCTCTGACCTCCCTCTGCCTTCTCTGATGCAGCATGAAGGCCCTTACTAGATGCAAGCCTCTCAGTCTTGAACTTCCTAGCCTCAATAACTATAAGAAATAAACCTGTTCTTTATAAGTCACCTATTGGTGATATTCTATTACAGCAGCATAAATCAGTCTAACATGTACATTTATTCTATGGATTTGGAGAAATGTTTGACAACATATATCCACCAATGTGATATATATTGTTACTGTTGTTACTGCCTTAAGAATCTCCTGTGCTTTGTTTGTTAATCCCTCCTTCCCCCACAATCCCTCTGGCAACAATTGATCTTTTTACTATCTTCATGGCTTTGCCTTGTCTGGATTATGATCTTCAGTGTACTTTTCATGGACTACTTTTTTAGTGATTAGTGTGTTGCCACCCTCGCGTCAGATCCATGACATAAATGTCAATGGCAGATCTTATCTGCCAGACAAATCTTCTGTAAGATGTGGATGCAATAGTTTACTGATTATTTTGTTAATGATTCTTTGAAAGTAGTAGAACTCTTGCATTATTACATAGAAGTAGGAACTGAATTAGTTCTCTCAGGATAGACAACCCTCTGTTGTGGTAATGAAGACTGTCAAAATCTGAGACTTGTTCTTTAGCTGTGGGGTGAGGGGCAGCTGACTTAAGCATTACTTGCTACTTCCATTTTATATGGTATCTCCATCCAGCATAGTGTTTTAAAAGTTTCCAAGGTCGGATGGGTATGCAGTATACACTATATGATTTCAATTTCAGCCAATTGGCCAGAGCTAGTAACATGGTACCACTCAACTGTAAAGGATCTGTGAAATGTTTTTGTGTCCAGGAAGAGTGAGCAATAGCACTAGTACTATCTATCACTTCTGAAGGGTGACTCTGCGTAACTTAGGCATTTATGCTTAACTTAGGTGTTTATACCTAACTTAGATATTAGAAGGAAATGGACAGGATCAATGGCTCCAAAAGAAATTTTAGAACAAAAAGTACCTGGCAGCTCCAGAGGTCTTTGGACTAGGATTCTCCTGGAGACTTGCTTGGGGATACTGCTAGAATGAATGAGTGAACTTCAGCCAAATCTTTTATTCTGTGTCATTCAGATTCCTGAGCCTTGCTGGCTAAAAGTGGCACTGCCCTTGATGGTACCACATTATGGGAGGAAAGATGGCCCCTGAAGGGAGCCAGGGATCCTTTTGTCTTCCACATTTGGAAGGCTGAACAGACTAGAGCTAGTATTGGAAAGGATTTATCTCAAAAGGAGGTTGAGGAAGGGGGACCTGGTAACTAGTCACCAAAACCCAAATTTCTTCTGCAGTTGACATTTGTGGGGGAAAAAAGCAGAGGAAGTTGACAGTTTATTTAAACAGCATGTTCATACTTTTTAAATGACTGAAAAACTGTTTTGAGATATCTACTTACATATTTTATTTATTTTTGAGAGACGGAATCTGCCAGTGTACTCGTTGGTTGTTTAAACTATCTTGTCCTTACTTCTGACTGATTATTTAGTTTTAGGAGATAGATGTAAATTGGATGCAGTTTTAATGCAGTTAATTAACACGCAGAAAATTAGAGCTAATGTTAAAACTTTGATGTCCAGATGTCACCAAAGAGAGCTTCTTACAACCTTGTCAAGGACACTTTCAGAGTTATTACATACAGAACAGAATTGTATTCTCTTCATTTTTATCTTCTTTCTGCATGTGTCCAGCCCTTATGTGTCCAGGGTGTTCATCCTCTTTTTCAGCCAACACTGAAAATGAGGGTTTGAAGTTTCACATCTGTAGATGTGATTTTTCTTGATAAGACTTGATGAGATATATAAGATCCAAAGAAGTTTCAGATTTAATATCAATAAAATTGAACATGAATGGGGACAAAAAAGGTATGAGGCTTACAGAATTAAGTGCCCAAGGGAATTTTGAGATATTAAAAGTGAGGCTTCAAGAAAGAAAAGGCTTGGACAGAAAATTGGCATTCTCTTCTCATTTGAAAAATTTTGGGATGCCTCTTATTTTAGGGTTCAGGAAACAGTATTGGACAGTGTATGATTTAAAAGATTGTTAGTATAGGGCTGGGGATGTGGCTCAAGCGGTAACGCGCTCGCCTGGCATGTGCGGGGCACTGGGTTCGATCCTCAGCACCACATAAAAATAAAATAAAGATGTTGTGTCCACCGAAAATCTGAAAAATAAATATTAAAAAATTCTCTCTTAAAAAAAAATTGTTAGTATAATCACTATTGCCAAATTTCCCATTGAGTGTAAACAGGGTAAAACACTGACCATATAAAAAATGTCAACTTTCTGGATCTGGAGCTTTCTATTTGTAACTGTTAATTACACATACATTACCTTGGACATTGAACAACTACATTTTGAGGGTCAAGAGCAGGCAAATTATTTTTGTACAAGTATCAGCAGGCTAGTTTTAAACTGTAGACCTTGTAAACTATTATGATCTTAATTCATCTGCTTCTCTTTTGGCCCTTGATTTAAGAAACTCAGTCCAGGGCATATGGAATTGAAGTGATTGACCTTTTTAATAGCAATTAGATGACTTTTGATAAAGCCAAAAGACCTGACTATACTTGATCACATTTGTTATAAAATGGGTTTAATTTCAAAGTAGTAGTTTGGGAAATGACTATACGGTTTTAAATGACTGTCTGCATACCAGTCAACCAATTAATCATGCCTGTGGTTACAGAAGAACCATTTAAATTAATTAAGAATCAATAATGATATAGATAGGCCTCAAAGTGTAATAGTAGAATAAGAACAACAATAAAACTATTAATTTTCTTTACTCAGGGTTTTTTTTTTTTTTAAATAGACTTATCATCTAAGACAAACATGCCTAAGAATAATACCCACATATTACATGGATTTGAGTTCAAAGAAGAACTAAATCTATTTTATCTATTTAGAATTGGCCTTTAAAAAATATCGTTGTACCTAGGTCAGTAAAAACATTTTTTTCTCCTTAGTATTTCCCTTTTCTGTATTGTATTTGTTCATTATTTTTAGTTTCCCCTTTTAATATTAATATTTCTGTAAATTTTAAAGATAAATGGAAAACCCATACAAATAACATTGCAGGGATCCTCTACCCATTGAGTCCGGTTTAATGCTATCCAAAGTTAACTTTTGCAAGTGGAATGAAGGTTGCTGTGGCATTGCTAGAATAAATTATATGATGCTTGTCTGTTTACAAGACACTGAGCTCCAAAGCAATTTCTATTATGCTGGAGGCAGTCCAAACAATTTTATCACTTTAAGGGTCTACAGCATTAAAATGTTTTAAATTTCCAGTGATGCTTACTGACAAAAAGGACCAGTGGATTATAAAATGGAAAAAATGCTGTAAATCCCTGCAACCAACTCTGAAGCAGAAAGCTGGATTTGAGTTTTGAGTTTAGCATGAGGTTCTTTTTAATTAAATTCTTAATTTTGGCATAATTGTAGATTCACATGCAATTGTTTAAAAAAAAAAAACATGCAGAAAAGTGCTGGGTATGCTATGTCCACTTTCTCTAATGATAGCATCTTTGGGAACGATGGGATGCTATTACCACAGGATATTGACACTGGGACAGTTAAAGAAAAGAGAAATTTCATCACTGCTACGATCCTTCAGGATCTCTTTAATGCTCACCTTAGCCTCCCCCTACTGCACGTGATCCCACACTCCCACAACCTTCAGTATCTTTTTTCCATTTTTATATTTTTGTCATGTTTAAAATGTTGTATAAATAGTCATGTAACATGTAACCTTTTGGGATTTCTTTTTCATTCCTAATTTTTTTGGAGATTTATCTAGGTAATTGTGTGTATCGATAATTTATTTTTTCCTCTTGAGGTTTTCTTGGGATGGTTTTGCCACAGTTGATGTAACCATTAGCTTATTGAAAGACATCTGGGTCATTTCAGTTTTGACGTTTGCAAATGAAACTGCTATGAATATCCATTAACATTTTTTCTGTGCATGAAAGTCTTCCTTTATCTGAAATAAATGCTTAGGAGTGTAGTAATTGAGTTTTTTTTTTCTTAATTTTTAAAAGAAACTGCCATACCATTTCCAGAGTGGCTGTACATTTCTTACTTCCCACTATCAAGGTGGGAGTGATTCAGTTTCTCACCATCTTCAGTAACTTTTAATGTTTTCTCTATTTTTTATTACTATAGATGTATGGTGATATCTCACTTTGGTTTTTGTTCTCATTTCTTGTGCTGTCGAACATCTTTTCACTTATTTGCCAACTGTCTTCTCTGGTACAATGTCTCTATGCTTTTGGTGTTGATCTACCTTTTTTCCTTAGCTCTAGCCCCACATCCTGAGGATTTATTCTGTTTTTTCCCCTTCCCCATCCCTTGGAAGTTTATAGTTCTGTGTTTTATATTTGGTCCATTTTGAGTTAACTATTTGAATGAAGTGTTAGATTTAGGTTAAGTCTCACTTTTTGGTTTTCCTATGGACATACAAATATTCCACCATTTTCTTTTTCTTTCTTTTTTTAAAGTTTGTTTTTTCTCCATTTGATTGCCTTTGCACTGTTGTCAAAAATCAGTTGTCTGCACTTATGTGAAGCTATTTCTGGATTCTCTATTTTGTCCCATTGGCCATGTGTCTGTCCCATAAAATTGCCATACTATCTTGATTACAATAACTATGTAAGTCATTTTAGTCAGCTTTTTTTGTTCCTGTGACCCAAAACCTTGACAGTAACAACTTGGAAGAAAAGTTTATTTTGGTCCAGTTTCCAAGGATCAATCCATGGTTGGGTGACTCTGTATCTCTGGGCCTGAGGTAATACAAAACGTCATGGTGGAAGGGTGTGATGGTGAAGAGTAGCTCAAAATGTGGCAACCAGGAAGCAGAGAGCTCTGCTCACCAGGGACAAAATAAACCCCAAAGGCATAACCCCAACCTGCCTCCCCCAGCCACACCCTGTCTGCCTACAGTTATCATCCAATTAATCCATACCAGTGGAGTAATCCATTGATGAGGGTCTACAGCTCATAATCTATTTCTGCATTGTCTCACACATGACCTTTTGGGGCACCTTGCATCTAAATCCTAACATAAATCTTGAACTGTTGTCAAAAATCAGTTGTCTGTATTTATGTACATACATCTTGAAGTCAAATAGAATAATTCCAACCACGTTGTTCTTTTTCACAGTGGTTTTTGAATGTTCTAATTCTTTTGAATTTCCGTGTAAATTCTAAAATCTTGTTGATACCTATAAAAATTACCAGGATTTTGATAAGAACTGCATTAAACCTGACTATCATTTTAGGAAGAATTAACATGTTCATTATGTTGAGTTTTCCTATGTGTCAACATAGTATATATCTCTATTTAGATCTTCTTTGATTTACATTTTATTAACAGCATTGTATAGTTTCACATACACATCCTTCACATGTTTTGTTAGATTTACACCCAAGTATTACATTTTTTATTGTAAATATCATTGTTTTTAATTTCGATTTTCATGTGTTCATTGCTAATATATAGAAATATAATTGTTTCTTGAGTATTGATATTGAATCTTATGATCTTGCCAAACTCTAACTAGGAAGATCACATTCCTAGTTGACATGTAAAGAATCATGTCATTTGCAAATAACTATCCTTATTGAGTGAGTGGTGATAATTTGTGTTTGAGGAATTGGTCCATTTATTCAAGTTATGAAATTTATATGCATAAGGTTATAGTATTCCATTATCTTTTTGATGTATGCTCATTTTCTGTCTCCTTGTTTTATCAATTTATTAATTATTTGTCAATTTAAAATTTTTTAACTACTTATGGAATACAATGTGACATTTAACATGTATACATTATAAAGTGATTATATTAAGCAAATTAGCATATCACCTTCTATAGTTATTTATAGTGAGAATATTTAAAATTTGAACAGTTGTGGCATACACATTAACTGTGTCACCATTCTATGCAGTAGGTCCTTGTTCCTCCTGTCTAGCTTTGTACCTTTTAATCAGCAACCTCCTATCCCTCTACCTAACCCACAGCTTCTGGTAACCACCCTTCTACTTTTTATTTCTACAAGTTTTACTTTTTAAGATTTCACATAGGATGATCATGCAGTATTTTTCTTTCTGTGCCTGAGAGAGAAGTGTTGAAGTCCACAACATTAACTGTAGTTATCTGTTTCTCGTTCCAGTTCTATTCTTTTTGCTCCATATATTTTGTGACTTTCTTGCTCAGTGATACACATTCGTGATTAGCATTTTTTTTTTGGTGGGTGGTGGATTGACTTGTTCTACAGTTTTTCTCTTCTACTGATATTAACATAGCCATTCTTCCTTTCCTTTGATTACTGCTTCCCTGATTTACTTTATTATGTTTTTATTTTCAACCTACCTATATCACTATGCTGGTATGAGTTTCTTGTATGCAGCATATAGTTGGCCATTTAAAAAATTCCACTCTGTTGAACTGTCTTTAAATTGCTGTATTTAGACCATTTGCATTTAATATAATTACTGATATATTTGATCTTAAGCCTGCTACTTTCTGTTTGCTTTCATTCTCATTTCTGTTTTCTTTTTACTGTCTTCCAAGGGTTTGAACATTTTTTCAATTCCAATTTGACTCTCTTTGTATAGTGGTGTGTGTTTCTCTTTGCATAAATTGTCTGTAATCCTTGCTCCAGGTATTACATACACCTTATCACAGTCCACAGGTGTCATAATTTTACCAGTTCAAGTGAAGTACAGAAAATTTAACTTTTTTCATCTCTTTAGACTTACTCATTTTGTATAATCATCTTAAATATATTCTATAAATATATTTAGAACAAAATCACAATTTTTGGCATAATTGCTTTAACTATGAAACAGTTCAGAAAAATTAATAAGAAAAAGAAAGCATATTTATCTATACTTTCGCTTACTATGTTCTTCATTCCTTTTTGATATTCCAAGCTTCCTTCTTTCATCCTTTCTTCTCTTTCATATACTTACTTGAGCCATTCTTTTGGGGTAATGTGTTGGTGACAGTTTGTCTTTGCAGGTAAAAACTTGAATACAGACAAATTTTAGATGATTCAGTGTAGTCCTAGTGGATGATCAGTGAAGGTCAAAGAAAAGGAAAACCGTGGAAATGACATACTGAAGAGGATAACGTGATATTGCATCATTCTTTGTTTATCCTTTGTTCTGGTAGGGATTCACTGCTTGTTAGTCATTGGGTAGTGAGAGCAACACATTGTGGTATATCCATACAATGGAATACTACACAGAAATGAAAAGGAATGAGCTCTTGGTAAGTGCAACAATGTGGGTGAATCTCAAATGTATTACACTGAGTGAAAGAAACCAAAGAATACACAATGTATGATTCCATTTATATAAACCCTAGTAATGCAAACTACTGATCAAAAGTATATTGGTGGCTGGTTGGGGAGGAGCCAAACAGAGGGAGGTCCTTGAGGACATTCTAGGGGATGTTAACTATCTTGATTATAGAGATGACTTCACAGGCATATACATAGTTATTGTATATATGTTCATTCCAAAAAGCTCTTTAAAAATACCTTGTCAACAAGTGTTCCTAAAATGTATGACTGCTGAATAGTTCTGTAACCCCACATGCATCTGCAAAACCCAGCAATTTCATGCTTGAATGTTGTGGCATTGTTGAGTTGCTCTGAAACTTTTGAAAGGCTCACTTTCAGTTTTTCAAGTGTCTTCCAGTGAATGATAAGAAATAGTCTCATCTGTAAACTGCATTCTGATTTTCATTGTTTTAGAGTAATTCATCCACAATATTTATAGACATTTTTTCCTTCTTAGTATGGGGTCATTCTGTATGTATCATTCTAAAACCATTCTGTCTTACTTCATTATTCAATTAACCTGTGTTCTTATGTACAAACTCAATATGTATGTGATTTTCTTAGTCTGACTCCTAGCAAGTTAAGCTGCTGAATTTCGGAGTAGATTACGTTGAAACGTTGGTATAACATTCCCCCTCGCAGACTTTTAAAGGAATCATGTAAAAGTCTGCTATACTGTGAGAACATTTCAAACTGTAGTGTGCTAGAGAAGAGCAGGGATGTGGTGTGTTTAAATCTGTGTCCTGGTGTCCCAGTGAATTGGTTGGCCTGGTTTAGTTGGTGGAACTCTGTCAACCTCTGTGTACTTCTTTAAAGATGGGGAAGTGATTTCCTTGAATTCCCATACTTTGAACACAGTTTGGAAAGTAGTTCTACAAAATGGGAGATAAATTTGTGGCATGTTTTGCTTTTAATGTTATAATTTAAAGAACTGAGTGATACACCTGAACTAATATGCTTTTCTCTTTTCAGGCAATTGCTCTCTTAACTGAATTAATTAGGGAGAACTTCAGGAACAGCAAATTAAAACAGTGCCTTTTACCGACCCTTGGGGAGCTGATATATCTTGTAGCCACCCAGGTGAGACTGTCTGATTAACTCTGTTGCTGTTTGACATGTTCCGACACATCCTGGCTGACAAGTGTTAATATCCTACAAAAGTTTTTTGACTTTTCCCCTTAGAGCATGCCTAAGGAACTTAGGAGAAACTTTACTTCTGGGGAAGAGTTTCTCAGTGTCTTTCTCTCTAGCTGACCTTGTTTCTTTTCTTCCCTCCCTCTCAGTGCCTAATTCCCTTAAATATGTAGGAGATTCTCAGACCATATTTTAAAAATAATGAACTAAAAGTCTCCAAACTACTCCCTAAGTTGTTGCCATCTTTGACTCCTTTAGGTAGCAGGAGACCATTGTTTCTTTCAATATAAAGCCCCCTTTCAGTTTAAATAAAACACTACTTTGTGCAGGTTTGGCATTTAATATGACTAATATCAAATGGCAGGATTTGACTTCTTGTTTCTAAAGTTACAATATGGAAGTGCTATTGAACTCACCAAGAGAAAATTTAATATTCCACGAATATGTTTTATAAAAAAACATTATTGAATAGATATTGATAAATTATGGGTTAGTCATATCATGTGATACTCAGTTTTAAGCAGATACTGGTAGGTTTTAAATTAATAAGGAAATTCTGATTAAGTTTTTTGTTCTTGAACTTGCTCAAATGTTACACAACCTGAATATTATTAGATCCATATTAAACCAACTTTCTCAATAATCAGCACTAGGAGGTAGCTACCAATTGTTATAAAATATGAATATTTAAAATTGTTTGGCTTCATAATTAGTGTTGATAGTACAGCAAATCTCTTTCTTGTTCTTTCTTTACATTAGTGTCTTGGCTATTCCTGGCCCTTTACATGTCATAATACATTTTTGAGTCAGCTTGTCTGGTCCGTAAATCATCTTTAAAAAAAAAAAATGCATTGATTTTGCAGATAAATTTGAGGAGAACTGATATCTTTATGATTTTGGGTCTTCCAGTAAATGTTAGGACTGGTACTGAGTATGTGTAGCAATTAGGAAAGTATTTTGCTATCTTTGTGACATTTAGTACTCTAATGCACCAAACGCAATGTTTCTACATACTTATACTTAAAAATAATTTCCACTAGCATTATTTCTTTCTATTCAGAAAGCTTTTTGTACATGTTGGGTTGAATATATTTGTATGTAAATTTGTTTTGAAGAGCAAACTCATTTATGAACCAGAAAGCTAGGAAGTAAGGTCAAGTGTACAGGGAAAAGTCTTTTTTTTTTTTTCTATTTTTTACCATATCTGCCTAGTTTTCAAAAAGAAACTTTATGAATACTTTCTTATATTCAGAGTTAACTTTGAAAATACCAGCAAAAAGAGATGTATATTCTTATTTTGTCTCATTTTATATACAGGCAGAAACTTGGTGTTTTCTCTTTAAAGATATGAATAGTGTATGCAGGAGGACTGCAAGTTTGAGGCTAGCCTCAGCAACCAAGACTCTATGCAACTAAGTGAGACCTTGTCTCAAAATAAAAAACTAAAAAAGGACTGGGTATGTAGCTCATTGGTATAGTGCACCTGGGTTCAATCCTCAACATTAAAAAAATATATAAAAATATATGGAGATACTTGCACTAGAGCTTTTGCTTAGTCATTAATATGATTAATATAGAATGGTAGGATTTGACTTCATTACACGGTCCTGTTTCTTAATCGGCACATGCAGCTTCTGTTTCCCTCTTCTTGTAAAGGAACTGTGTGATGTTCTGATGTGCGAAGTTTTGCGAAAGGCACTTTTCCTTGCAGCTCTTTAGGGATGAGGCTGGAGAGTTGATGTCCACTTTGCCATTCCCTAGGACTCTCGAGGCCTTGACATAAAAGCTCAAATTTATCAGGTTTTTCGGGCCCTCAGAGTAAACTCAGACTTCAGTGCTCAGGATATCCATACTGTGCTTGGGATTCTTCAGTTTTTTATTTAGTCTTTATCTTCTTGATGTCAAAATAAAACCATTTATTTGCATTAGAAGATTAATCAGGTACGTAGTTTGTCATCTTGTCAGGAATGGGAATCTAGTTGTACCCCCCACCCTTTCTCTCCCAGTTTAATGTATAATGCTGTATAATGAAGTGATAGCAATTTGATAAATTTTGATATATGCACATATATCTGTGAAACTATTGCTACAATCAAAGATAATATACTTTTACCAGCAAGGTTCCTCAGCATACTTTGCTACTGCTGATTTGCTTTCTGTCATTCACACTAGAGTTTTATGTAAATATACAGCATCACATGTCTGTTTCTACAGTAGATTGGGAGAATGTTGTTCGTTGGTGTCTATTTTTAAACTGGATAAAGGGTAACCTCTTTTAATAAAGGGATGATTCTGTGGCCATGACATGACTACATCTTATAGCATACCAAAAAAGGAAGTTAATCCCTGGGTCTGTAAAAATAGCTTTTAGGGAGGCAACAGATTTTGTGGAATTATCAGGTTTTTGGTTATTTTGGTTTAATCCTTGTCAAGTGTAGTTTTTAAAAGGGAAAGGACAATTATTTTTGTATGGAATATGCAGGCACAGCATCATACTTTGGGGCCTTCAGGAGGGACACCCAGGGGTGCCTTCAACCAGCCCCCATTTCAGCCTCTGCTGCAGCTCAGGACCTACTTCCTAGGTCCTGAGAGCAGCCCCAAGAGCTAAGACTAAGGAGAGAGTCACGTCCCTCAGGGCATGTAACCCATGTCTGGGAGAAGAAATATATACCACTGAACATTGAGCACATAGGAGAAGCAGAGGCAGGCACCCCAAGAAGTGGATGGGCTGAACCCCCAACCAGCTGTGAAGGAGGTTCCAGAGGTTCTTTAAACAGCCCCCCAACCAACCCTGAGCACAGCTTCCAGAAGTTCTTTAAAAGAAAGTCATACAACCAAAAGGGAGGGGGTAGAGGGCAAAGGAGTTGCCTCATTTATACACAGCATTGTAAGCATCCGTGGTCTATAGTACATGTGCTTCAGTCTAGTGTTTGCATGTGTGTGGGAACTGTACCTCTGGAGCCTTGCCTTGTCTACTCCCCACCCCCACTCTACTGCCTGACCCTGGGAACAGAGACATGGAAGGTATGTTCGTTACCTAGGCTTGGTGGGAGCTAGCAGGCAGGGCCTGGGCCTCAGCCTCCACTCTGGTTCCAGAGTCCTGTGTCTTATGTGTGTATGCATGTTCATATGCATACAGGGAAGAGGGTCATGGTCCCAGAGGCTGGGTCCAGGTGAAGCTATTCACTCATGGAAAGGCCTGCCTAGGTGGCTAGCTCACAAGTAGATCCTCCAAAGGTCTCCAGGTGCTGTGATGCTATTGCATCAAGCTTAGAGCTTCTTGACACCCAGGGTCTGCAGCCTGATCCTTAGTAGCTTATTTGCCAACACTGGATCGACGGGACATCAGTGTGAGCCCATACAGATAAGGCATTTGATTTGGTCTCCCCTAGATAGCTGCCATTCAAGCTCCCTGATTCAAGCCTTCAAGGCTTCAAACATAGTCACAACTGAATCTTCAGTGAGTTTCTCAATGTTGCTCTTAATGCAGGTCTTCTGCATGGCCTCCTACTTGCTGCTTTCACCATTGCTGGTAGGTGGCATCTTGCCACTGGCCCATTTAGAGAACTAGAGTGTGATGTGGATGCTAGGATGTCACCATTTAGGACTGTGCCCTGGAGTGCTTCTCTTTGTGTCTTCACCAGGCTCCTTGCCTTGGGATCACACCAGTCTCCATGTATAGTGGCTTCCTATACTCCAGAGTGTCATCCCCATCCACATCCAAGTCAGAACCACTGTCCAGTTTCTCTTTGCTGCTGCATATGAGGAAGCCAGAGCTTTGGAAGCCACCTTCCAGTAGAGTGGTGGCCTGCATCTGCTTCTGCCCATGCCACTTACACTCCTCAAAGTGGTGGTTATTCACATGCTTGATGTCCATGCATCATCCTCAGCCATACAGGAGCCTCCCCTTTTAGAAAGGCAATGCTCCATCTGCCAACTCAGCTCCCACACCAAGCATGCCAGGGGCCGGTTGCACAGGGGACAGACATACCTGTCCTGTGTCTTGCTTCCTCTGATTCATTTTCCCATTCTGAGCATTCAGGTCTGCCTGTTTAAAAAAAAAAATTAGAACCTATTTTCCTATTTTTTTTGTGCTTTAAAATTTTTTTCACCTTCCTGAGTGGCACCTGATTTACTTTGATAGGTTGCAGGAGTGTTCTTGAGGTGGTTATGGTAATTTGGTTAATCTTCTGTGGGACAATTGTGGTGATGTCGTTAAAATCAGTGTCCCTGCTAATTACATTTGCTTATTTTTATTTAGCACATTATCTCACCTGGTAACTTATTGTCTTATGGATGTTACTTAAAGTTGTGTGTTCTCTGCTTTCAAATGATTCCGGATCTTGTAGTATGTTTTGGGTAGGGTTATTTATGCTATCATCTTCAGTTACGAATAGAATAGTTTCTCTGTTGGTTGAACCATATTCTCATTTTTAAATTAATTTTATCTAGCTTTTGATGAGGGGAATCTTGTGAACATCATATGTAAAATACTGGGAGATAGAAGAGATACTCAGTATATGCGCTGTAGTAAAAGACCCTTGACCTGATTGTAATTGTCAGGTATTAAGTATTAAATTAAATAGAATATTAAGAAGTTTTAAATAGTTCATGCATTTAGAACTGTGCCTCTTTCTTGAATGGGTTAATATCTTTTGTGCTGTTAGCTTCACTGTCTTTCCTTCCACTTCATTTTAGGAAGGAAAAAAAAAGAACCCCAGAGAATGCTGGGCCGTTCCCTTGGCTGCTTACACGGTGCTAATGAGGTGCCTTCGGGAAGGGGTAAGGCTCCTTTGTTGTCCTCTGTAGACACGCAATTGTAATAACCCTCCAGGCACTGTGTGAGGATTGTAGCCTGGAGCAGTGCAGGAGCTTGTCAACCAAGTATTGCTCCTGAATTTAAATAATCTTGACAAGCCACCCCTAGCAGGTGACCTGCAATGGAGCAAGTATAAAAAAGAACTAGCTTTCTCACTCACTTGTTTAATGGCCTGATTTTAAAAAGATAGTAACAGATATAAACAACTAACTAGCTTTTAATAGCATGCTGTTAATTATGTACCCCCCTTTAAGTTATTGCTACAGAAGTTTGGTAAGCAAAGTATGTACAGAGAATTCTGTGAGCCTCAGGTGCCCCTTGATTATTTTGTCAGGTTGCCATTTTGAAGTTTTGAAATGTGGAAGCTTCCCACTAGTATCCACTGATTTGAATATTGAGTAGTATTTGTTATGTGATGTAATTTTTTTTTCAATTTATTCACTTCACCTCTCAAGTTAAGTATAACGGTCGAAAGCCAGCTGGCCCCCTTATATGCATGTTGCTCCTGTGTGTAACCATGTAAAGGACTTGATAACCCGCCTAAAAGGTTGGCATTCTGTTTGCTTTATACGACTTGACATTGTTTCACCCAAGGCAAAGCCATAGGCTAAAAACACTCCTTCAGGAATGAAAAAGACATATCAGGATAAACATCTTCCTTTGGCATTCATTACTTTACATATTATGTGATGACAGTTATGTTCCCATTGTGGAAAAGCCTTCCAAGGCTTCCCCCTAGCGGTTGGGAAATGAAGTGGGAACACTTCTCAGCCTATGGTTTTGAGTGCTTAGTCATTTGTCACTATGGGATATATGATTGTATGATAAGTCATACTTTATCAATAATACAAGAATTAACTTGTTTTCACTTACAGTTAAAAGATGTTTGGCCTCATCATTCAAGGCCTCAAGCTGGGAGCATTTATGTTACACAGATGAAGAAGGTGATTCTCACCTATAGTAGAGATGAGATAAAAATATAAATTGGAATATGTCAAATACATAAGTGCAAAAGGAAAAGAAAATCAGGAACACAAAGGATGAAGGAGTATTTTAGGGATCTCTTTAGTAGCATAAAATCTCAAAACTTTTCATGTTTAATTTTTAAAACTTGTTATTTCCTATTAAAAGATGATTATACTCTTTGAGGTTGTATCTTGTTTCCTCCCCTCCCACTATGTTTTCCAAGGACACATAATAGGAAGAATAATCTTTTATATCCGTGTGCATTGTTATTAAACAACTATTAATTGTGAAATATCGAAATAGTTTTATATTTTAGTAACACACTTGCCTTTTATTGTCTTGGTATGTATGAGAGGGCCCCTATATTTTTTAGAGGAGAAGTCTAAATTATGTAGTCTATGAAATTTTCCATTTTCTATTTGAAAAGCAGTTAAATATGCATGTTGGCAGCATATATGCTAACACTGTTCTTACCAGACGGATAAGAGAGGGTGATTATTTTCCCTAATAAAGGATTTCTATCCTTAAAAAAATAATTTTGATTATAGCGAATCTTGAAATAACAAATTTGTCTAATGCATTGGGGGACCTAATTTAAGGTAAAATGATTTTTATGCCTTTTATCTTCAACAATTTCCAGTACTACTGGTGTTTCTGAATGTAATTTCTTATGAAATATGGCTCACATACTGAAGAGCACATGAAGTGTATATGTGTAGTTGGAAACACTGTCACATACTCACTGTCTTTAAAAAAAAAAAAAAAGTGCTGGCAGCCTGGAGCATTCTTTTTTTGTCCTTCTTGGATTGCATCTTGTCCTCCTTTCAAGGACAATCAGTATTCTGACTTTGGTAAACATCCTTAAGTTTTTATGATGCCTTTATCTTTGAGAGTATTGCTGAACATGGAATTGATTGGTTCTTAATCCTGAACTCTAAATGGGAATGGCACCATGTTTTTTTGAGATTTAGTTCTTTTGCTTAAAAGTAGCTGAAGTTGATGCATGTTGATTGTATAAAAACAATAGTTCATTTCTACCACAGAATAGTATGTTGTCCTTGGAATATGCCTCAGTATATGTACCCAGGACATATTTATGCTCTTAGGAGCAGAATATTGGGAACACCCATTAGCCTCTTTCTTATTCGAAATAGCCATACTTGCAGTTTTTTGTCAACCTGATGGGCATTAAGTGATTTCTTCAAGTAGTTATAATATGTGTCTCTGTGAATGCTAATGAGGATGTTTGTGTTTTTTTTTTTTTATTCATTTGGTTCTGTTTCCTGTTTTGAAAAGTGCTTATCATATCTTATATCAGTAGTTTCCCCCCACTCTGCTACTCTGTGGGACTCTGTACCCTTGCAACCACTTATTACTATAAAGTGTTTGAAACTTGAGAACAGGAGAGAAAACAGAACTGTAAGGATCACCTTTGTTTTCATCAGCTAGATTCAACAGTTTTAACATTTTGCCCTATTTGTTTTGTTGTAATGGCATGCATGCACGCATATAATATGCTTTATTATTTTCATACTACTGGAGATTGAATTCAGGGGCACTCTCCCACTAAGCTACATCCCTAGTCCTTTAAATTTTTTGTGTTTTTAAATTTTGAGACAGAGTCTTCCTAAGTTCCCTTGGCAATCCTTGAACTTCTGATCCTCCCTCCTCAGCCTCCTGAGTAGCTGGCATTATGGGCATGTGCTCCTGTACCTGATGTGCCATACACATTTATGATTTTATTTTTTAAACTGGTCAGTAAAAGTGAGATATCAATGGCACTTGACCCATAGGAATTTTGTATGTATTCTGCATATTCAGCTTTTGAGGTTTTGTGTTGCAGATACTTTTAATTTGTGATCAGTCTTTTCATTTTTTTATAGTATCTATGATAGGCAGAAGTTTTTAATTCTCTTCTTTTTTTGTTCTAGGGATTCAATTTGGGGCCTCATGCATGCTAGGAAAGTGTTCCACCACTGAACTTTATACCAGCCCCCAAATTTCTTTTAATGTAGCTAAATTTATCAATCTATTCCTTTGATATGTTCTTTTTTGATCTTCACTGATGATTCCCTACTCTAAACATCAAGATAGTCTATTATGCCAGGCACGGTAGCGTACGCCTGTAATCCCAGCAGCTTGGCAAGCTGAGGTAGGAGGATCTGAGTTCAAAGCCAGCCTCAGCAAAAGCGAGGCTCTGAACAACTCAGTGAGACCCTGTCTGTAAATAAAATCTAAAAAAGGGCTGGGGATGTGGCTAAGTGGTTAAGAACCCCGGGTTCAATCCTTGGTACCAAAAAAAAAAAAAAAAGTCCATTATACTTTCCCTTAAATTTTATTTTTTTCTTTTATCGTTTAGAGCTTTCATCTAGTTTGTGTGTGTGTGTGTGTGTGTGTGTGTGTATGGTGCTGTGTGTGTCTAGTTTTGTTTTGAAATCAGTATAGATAATAACCCCATGTCACTTGGTTGAAGTCTGTCCTGTCCCTATTGCTCTGCAGTGTCACCTGCATCCTATCAGTGTAAAGTCTTTTCCTGGGCCCTGCTTGGTTCTCTTGGCCTATGTTTGTGCCAGGCTATCAAAATTAATAACTCTGAATTTTAGAGATTAAAAGACATACACAAGGAGCTGGGATTGTGGCTCAGCGATAGAGCACTCGCCTAGCATGGGCAGGACCCGGGTTTGATCCTCAGCACCACATAAAAATAAAGTCATTGTGTTGTGTCCATCTACACCTAAAAAAATAAATATTAAAAAAAGACATACACAAGAATTTTCACTTTACCAAGATCATCTTTTTTTCCCCCAAGAGTTTCTTAGCTGTTTTTTTACTCCTTTTCATTTGCACGTAGAGAATCAACTTTTTGTGTTTGCCTGTTAAGATGTTGATTGAGAATACATCTGTAAATTAATTTGAGAATTAATTGATATTGGCATTAAATGGAAGGCATAGACAATGAAAATACTAACAATGACAGATTTTATTTAAAAAACGAATTAAGATGACACCTGGTTGAAGTGTCTTTGCACTCTTCATCGCAGTCAACTAATCTATTACTCAAGTTAACTGTGGTATAGTCCAGCTTTTTTACAGCTGAATATTTAATGGGAACATTAATATATTATGCCTTGACTGGAGGCAGAATTTAAGCAAAGTTTAATTAAGATCCTGCCCTGTCTTCATGTATTCATAAACAGAAATGTTATTTTTTAATCCCTACTTCTGTACCTGGCTTTTAACTAATTTGTTTTGAAACTTCATTGGCTTTATTTCTTGTGTGATTACTAAGCCATTTAAGACTCTTCTTTATCTAGTATTAGTGATAGCCTATTATTTTTGAAATGTATTGTTATTTCACAGATAGTCTCTAGCTCTAGTTTAAAATTTTTCCTTCATGTAGGGTTGTTTGAGATAGATTCCAACCACCTGAAAAAGTTTAATCTATCACCTTTGTCCCCACTTTGTTAAAGAGCAAAGGTGCATTACCTTATAGTCAAGATTGTGGTCTATTCCATTTTTCTCTTTAAAAGTGTGATTTTGTGGGGTATGGTGATACATACCTGTAATCCCAGTTACTCAGGTGGCTAAGGCAGGAGGATTGCAAATTTGTGGCCAGCCTCAGCAATGTACAAGACCCTGTCTTCAATCCCTGGATTCAAATCTTAGTACCAGGAAAAAAAATTGCGATTTTTGTCTTATTCTAAAACTAGCCATTTCAACCATTCAGTGTACAGTTCTGTGACACCAGTATATTCATATTGTTGTGCTTTTTCTCTTGTTTTTACATCTACTGAGATATTCTTTGGCTTAATTTCTTTTTTTTCCCATTTAAAATCTAAATGTAATCTGTATAAAAAAAACCTATAAAAGTTCAAGATGATGGATAGCTACCCCAATTTGATCATTACCCATTGTGTAACAGTTGTACTTCATAAAAATGTGCACAAAATTATGTGTCAAAATAAAATTCAGGACTGGGGTATAACTCAGTGGTAGAGTACTTTGGCTTGCATGCATGAGACCCTGGGTTTCATCCTCAGCACCACAAAATGTGCCTCACTGAACATGAATCATTGATTCTTCTTTTAACCCCTTTTCCTTCTTTCTAATCTGATTTGGGACAAAAGCAGCATATAAATTTTTATTGATATGTAGACCTCTTAGAAAGGCAAAGTTACTTCTAAGTAATAAATTACTGTGTTCCTTATTCATAGAAAGCTAGCTTTGTCGTGGGATATTTATAAGCATCATATGAATGAAAGGTTTTCTAGCCAAAAAAGTTGGAGCACATTGGGTTAAGCCAGGCTGGACATGCTCATTTGTTCTTAGTACTTTTGAGAGCTTTAACTTGTACATCTACTCAAGGACCTGTAGGATAAAGTATTTTCAGTTGTTTGGCCACATACCTTACTTATCCTGTGTCATGTTGTAGGTTCTCTGTGGAGAGGAAGCTGTACCTTATTCAGAGACAACAATAAGCATGTTCAAATAATTTTCAGGAGCTTTTTTTTTTTTGTGTGTGTGTGTGTGTCTAAGATATTATGACCTTATTTTCCAAATAGATCAATTTGCCCTGTGGTTATGATTTGTGTAACATGTGATAGAGGTATTAGATGTTTTTGTTCTTGTTTGAGAGAAATGTTAAGATAGAAGCGGGTGAGAACCTTGTGATCGAACACACAAAAAATTGGGAGATCTGATCCAACTATTCAAAAGAGTGGCAGTGTGGAAGAAAGGCATTGATGGTGCTTCTGACTCAGTCCCACAGCTGCTCTGGTATTTCAGAGACTTAGAACTGGGAGTCCACAGATTGGCCATTTTCTAGAGGTCTGGAATTGGCCAAGCCCAGGGGGCTGCACTTAGCAGCATTTCCTATTAGAGCGAAATAAAAGCAACTAAAACTAGTGCACAGGCCATGTGCTTCTGGCTCAGGCCCTTGAGTCTCAGGACTTTCTCTTCCATTGTCTTGCCCTTCCTGTGTGTATGTAGTAGCAAAGAACCGTCCCTCCTTGGGCTGATTGCTGTGTTGACCTCACGAATATTTGACGTTGTATTTGAATGACATATGTTGTATATGTGTGTGGAATATGGAGGCTGGGAAAAATTTTTTTTTAGGTATTGATTCCCCCCCCCCCCCCCAAGGTAGCAGGTCACTCTACAACATAGAAGCTGAAAATAACTCCTAGAGAATTTCCACATGTTTAGAGGGGAAGAGTAATTTATACATTTGTTTCTAATCAGCCATATAGCTTGAGTAGTTGTCTATTTAATTATAGGTGCCAAACTGACACCTGGCATATGTTATATTTAAAATGTGAGTTCATAACAAACTGTTGGCTTAATTATTCATTTCTGAACAATAGCTTATTAGATAATTTTGATGTAACAAAATTCCTTTAAGAGGAAATTTAATTTTCATTTGTTAATTAGAGCTTTGTTCTTTTTGAGAGAACCAGTTTTTATATTAGAAGAGACTATACTTGAATTAACAACATTTCTAGTATTTTTTTTTATGTGTTCACAATATTTTAGGCACTAGTTATATAAGATAAGGAGAGAAATGAGTTAAAATTCTTATTTTTTGGCAAGTGCTGACATGTATAGTTGTGTATTTTTAATCAATAAATTCTCTTTGTTCTTGAGAAATGTATGTACCAGGAGTATCTGGGTTTTTGCTGGGGACTCTCAGTTCCCTTTTACCTTGTATGTGGAAAAGGTGGGCCATGTTCATGCAATAAGATAATTTTTTTTTCTTCTAGATATTGCTATGAACATGATAATTCAAAGTCATAATTTTCTAATGAAAAATGGTTTACCAGGTGTGGAGTTACCTATTGTGTTTTGAAGTGAACCTTTGAGGAGTCTATGTGGTAAATAGTTCTCAGGTAGCACTGAGCGGGTAGACCAGCTTCCAGAGTCCATGGGGGTGAGGAGTTAATAGCATGTGAGCTTTTCGTTGCAAGCCTGAGGTAGTACCTTCTCTCCTTCTGCAGTGGGGGACATACAGGGGAGGCTTCAGACTTTGGCTTTGCTTGATTTGTTATTGAAGAATTGGTGAAATATCAGCAGTGACACCTTTCAGGATTTACATGGGATGGGGCGCTGTATAAATTTTCATGTTCCTTTGACTCTTTTGCCCATGATATGCCTTGTACTTTTAAGAAGCAGAAAAGCAACAGACTTTCTTATGTAATACTTGCCCTTCTGGTTTTTCTTGTCATCATTTTGTTGCTATTTTTAGCTTAATGGTATTATGGTTAGAGAGAATAATGTATGCATACTTCTAGTCTTTTGAGATTTCCTTTTGAATTCTGTCATAGTGGGTGATGTAGTTTTTTCTTATTAGGTTAAACTTGTTAACTTGTTTAGATAGAAGATAAATCTAGATCTTCTGTGCTGATTTTTTTTTTTTTTGGTCTACTTACCAGATAATAAGATGTTAATTTAAAAATTTCCTTTTGGTAGGTGTATTAGGGTTCTCTACAGGAACAGAATCAACAATATAAAATATATTGAGTGTGTGTGTATAATCATTGAGAGAGGATTTATTAGATTAGTTTACATGACCAGAAGCTGGGTAATCTCACAATGGCTGTCTGCTGGTCATAGAGCTGGAGGAACCTAGCTACTCAGTTTAAGAAGCTACAGTCTCAGAATAAAAGGGAACAATGATGCCTCCCCATTCTGGGACTAAAGGCCTGGAAAGTCACTGGGCAGAATCTGCTTTGGAAGAATGAAGGAGCTGGAGTTTGATGTCCTCAAGCAATTGCAGCAGCAGTCAAGAATTGAGCTTGTGTCTGCTACTGCTTCTTCCTTCCAACTTTTTGTTCCATCCAAGTCTCCAACCTATTGGACTGTGCTGCCCATATTTAGGGTGGTTCTCTGCCTCAGTTTGCAGTCCCACATGCCAGTCATTCCTAGAAACTCCCACAGTGAGACATCCAGAAGCATCTTAATCTTAAACAACCCTAATCCATTTAAGTTGACAATTCAGATTAACCATCACAGTAGGGTTGCAATTTTAATCTTATTTCACTTTTATGCATTTTGGGTGTTATTACCCGTATAGAAAAATTAGGTTCCCCCTTGGTAAATTGTAATTTTTATCATTATGGTATGACCTTAAAAAATACCTAATAATGCTTTTGCCTGTGTTGTCTGGAATTAATAATAGAATAGCTATACTGGCTCTCTTTTCTTTGGGTTCTGTATAATGGGCGTATATTCTCCAGTCTTCGTTTTTCATCCTTTGACTTTTAGATATCTCTTAGTGTTCATTAAAGATTACTTTAGTTATTTTTCCTAATTATTTTATTCAATTTACGTTTATTATAATTTTTGGCATAATTGTATTTATAGTACCATCTTATTATTCTATTTGTTTGATTTTACTTCATGTCTTTTGGTTTTAAAAAATTTATTTTAATCTGTTTCTCTTTTGAAATGTATTTTTTCTGGGAATGCAGTTGTAGGGCGATGGTAATTTTCAATTAGCGATTAAAGATGGAATTTCATTGTCTTCTGGCCACAGTTGTTGCTGCTAAAAAGTCAGATATCAGAGCAACTATTGCTGTTCTGAAGCTGATACTCTGCAAATCAAATGAGGGCTGACTCTGTGTTTCATTTCCTGTGGGTTTGTCCTCAACCCCCAACTCAGTTCAGTAGGGAGTCAGAGAGATGGTGGAGCTATTTCTTTTTCTTTCTTTTTTTTTATTACTGAGGATTGAATGTGGGGTCTCTGTACATGCTAGGCAAGCACTCTACCACTGAACCACACCTCCCAGCCCTTTAAAAAAAATTCTCATTTTGAAACAGGGTTTTGCTAAGTTGCCCAGGCTGATCTCAAACACGTGATACTCTGAGTAGTTGGGCCACGGTGTCTGCTGGGGGTTCCTTCTTGTTTATATGTATTGTACTCAGTTGTGGCCACTGCTGACTACTTGTGTTTGCGCCTGGGTTGGGGAGTCTTCATTGTATTTCCTACTTGCGAGGGACTTCAGCTTTGCCCTCACTCCTCTTGTTCACCTTGTCAGAGAAATAATTTTGGTACAAATACCAGGTTGAGTACCTCTGGGTGCTACACAATCACTGGCTTAAGAATTTGGTGCTAGTTTGTAGATGTTTTAAAGAAACTTTATTCTATTACATCTATCATTTTTGGTTGCTTTCAGAGAGGTAGTGTTACCAGGTTTCTTGCCCACTATATTGTAAGAAATGAAAAATCTTATGTTCTTTAAGGTTCGGAGAGTTACTAAAGCTATACTAAACTATGTAAAATAACTGCAGGTACCTTGAAACCTTTAGAGGGAAGATCATAGTTTTACTAAATCTATGAAAGTAAAAATAATGTCAATATTTTAGATGTTAATTTTGGCTCTCTTTATTGGAAAATTAGGCATGTAATTAAAACCGGCAGCAAAGCTTTCTTTTTTGTTAAGATTGCATACAATACACTATATCTACTTAATACCATGAAACAGTACAGCTTTTCATTAGTAACCCTGATATTTTTCTAATAATCATAGCTTTTATTCTCACGACATTATGAAAAGAGGGCTTTGATTAAATGATAATTTAGTCTAGTTGGCCCTTCCAAAGAGTTAATGAGCAGAAAATAGCACTAGTCTTATTGCTTGTGTTACATCCCACAAGGGATTCCAGAGGGACTAGGACAGCTTATTTCAGGCAGTCACACACTGAATTGGCCTGACAGCCTCCGAGTTTATAGAGCACTGAGGTGACTCTGGACCTCTTTGCAACCTAGGTGCTAAAATAGTTGTGGTTTTCTAGGGCTAGGAATGAATCCTCTAGGAATTGACTGACAATTGTGATACAAAGTATATGTGAAGGTTCCCCCATAAATAGCATCTTTCCTTCCCACATTTGGGGAGAAGGTTTTAGAACCTTATGTAGAAGTAAAAGCAAAAGAAAGAACAGAACAAAGTATCCAGAACAAAATGTCATCTTCATATATGATGTAATGAGGTCATAGATTCTGAGGGCAAATGGACTTCCTTATATTATATTGAACCGCCACATGAGGGCAGCTTAGTACCTCCCAGTTAGAGAAGCCTTCTCCTAGTGTTTTAAGTAAGTACACATTATATGAGAAGACAACTCGAGTATGAGTGAGTCTACCCCCAACAAGAAGTAGTAAACTGAGCACTTAGGCACATCCATTTCACTTTTCTTTTTCAAATTTGCTAAACAGGCAACATATTTTTCTTAAATGCAGTGAATAAAGGATCAGAGGGAGGCTACAAGTGGCCTTTATTCTGTTTGCGTGGTAGGAAATAAATTGGGTGGAAGCATTCTCTCTAGTACTCTTGAAATATGCCAGAAGTTTGAGGAAATCAAAGTACATCGTAATTTTCTGTTCTGGCAATCAAAAGTTCATACGGTATGCTACTAGTAGTAATGGGAAGAAAAATTAACACTTATAGAGAACACAGTACTTTCCATGATCTGGATTGTTAAGACAATCAGATGGCACAAACACTTATCAAACTGCCTCATTTTATCTTTGTTTTATAGATGGGGAAGCTGAGGCACAGAGGTGAATGTGCCTGAATTGTATAGCTGGTAGAATGCAAAACCATGGCTTAGACTTAGATATCACTGAACAGTTTCTCTTTAAATTTTTTTTTTTTGTAGTTGTACATGGACAGAATGCCTTTATTTTTATGCTGTGCTAAGGATTGAAACCCCCCCAGTGCTTCACACATGCTAGGCAAGTACTCTGCCACTGAGCTACAGCCTCAGGCCTCTTTTTTGTTTTTACACACAAAAAAGACATCATATTAAAGTAATGCACACATACTGTAACAATCCAAACAGTGTAAAATATGGGTGAAGTAGCATTGGTGGACTCCTTTTCCTGTGACCTACACCTGTTAGAATCATCATTAACAGTGTCATTTTTCTATGCTTTTCCTTTGGTTGTGTATATTTTAAACAAATGTGGGATTATATTATACATATAATTCTCCATTCAGTATTTTAAATTAAAATATACCATGAAATAGTATGCTTAGATATTTAATATTAGTGTTTTATAAATTTTCTCCCAGACTGAGAAACTGTGAGGCTTAATGTTGTCATTATGAGCAGAAATTTGAAATTATGAAGTTTAAAATATATATTTCATTCTTAGTGCCTCTTTGTCCTAAAAAGCTTTGCCTACTCAAGATAGTGTATTCTTATGATGTCTTGTAGAAGTTTTGTGTTTTTAAACTGTTATTGTTTGTTGAAGTTTGTCATTCATCACAAAGTCATTTCCGAGTATGGAATTTGCTGAGATGTTTTTTTTATGGTCCATAGCATGACCTAATCTGGTACTGTTTTGTGTGATCTTGGAAAAGTGTGTTCTTTTGTTGAGCAGAGTGCCTGGTGAATGTGAAGCTTGGTTGGTAGTATTAGCCGTGTCTTGGCAACTGTGGACAATGCTGCAGTGAACATGGGAGAGAAGGCATCTGTGATACTGACCTCAGTTCCTTTGGTTATGAGATTTCCAAATCAAATGGTAGTTCTACTTGTAGTTTTTTGAGGAACCTTCATGGTGTTTCCCAAAATGCCTAAACTAATTTACAATGCTTCCAACAGTCTACAAGGGTTCACTTTTCCCACATTCTTGCCAACAGGTATGATTTTTATCTTTTTGCTAATAGTCAATTTTAACAGATATGGAATTACTTCATTTTTTGTGGTTTTAATTTCCATTTTTCTGAGCACTTTTTTATATCTGTTGGCCCTTTGTATTTTTTTTTTTTTTTGAGAAATACCTATTCAAGTCCTTTTCCCATGATTTTAATAGGGTTATTTATTTTCTTGTTGAGTGGTCTGAGTTCCTTATATGTTGTTGATATAAGCTCTGTAGCCAATGTATGATTTATAATTATTTTCTCCCAATTGGTGGGTTGTCTCTTCACTGTATTAATTGTTACTTTTGCTGTGCAGAAGATTTTATTTGATGTGATCCCATTTTCTGTTTTTCATTGATTGTGTTTATGGGATCATATCCAAGAAATATCTTCCTTGACCAATGTCATAGGAGCTTTTCCTTTTTTTCCTAATAGTTTATAATTTCAAGTGTTTAAGAGTTTAATTCATGCTGAGTTGATTTCTTTATATAAGGATTAAGGTAAGGGTCTACTTTTATTCTTCTGTATTTGTATATCTAGTTTTCCCAGTACTGTTTATAGAAAAGACACTTTCCTTTCCCCATTGTATGTTGTTGGCACTTCTGTCAAAAATAGGTTGGCAGTGAATGTATAGGTTTATTTATGGGCTTTATTGTTTTCTGTTGATGAATAGACCTGTTTTCATGCTATATTGACTACTGTAGTTTTGTAATACATTTTGAGATCTGGTAGTTTGAAACCTCCAGGTTTTCTTTTGTTCAAGATTTATTCATCTATTTTGGGGTCTTTTCTGGTTACACAAGAATGGGAGCTGGATTTTTTCTATTTCTTTGAAAAATGATATTCAAATTTTGATAGGAATAATATTAAATTTGTGGATCTCGTTGGGAAGTGTGGACATTTAAACAATATTCTTCCAATCCATGAACACAGAATACTTTCCATTTATTTGTGTCATCTTCAGTTTCTTTTATCTGGGTTTTATAGTTTTCAGTAAATAGATCTTTCACTTTCTTGGTTAAATTTACTCATAAGTGTATTTTTTTTTTCTGCTTTGTAAATGAGATTATTTTTCAGATAGTTTCAGATGTATAAAAATAACACTGATTGGGGCTGGGGTTGGGTGTAACTCAGTGGTAGAGTGTTGCCTAGTGTGTGTAAGACCCTTGGTTCAATCCCTAGCACTACCCTCTTACACCCGAAAAGATAAATGCTACTGATTTTAATGTTTATTTTTGTATCCTGCAATTTTACTGAATTTATTAGTTCTAACAGTTTTTGGTTTTTAACTTTGGTTTTGAGAGATATTATTATTGGGTAGAGATTTGTCTGAAGAAATGACATGCATGTATTCCTACTACTAAATAATAGTCTCTGGATTTCTCCTTGTTTGATCTCTCTAGGAAGAACGTGTTGTGAATCACATGGCTGCAAAGATTATTGAGAATGTCTGCACAACTTTTTCAGCTCAGGCGCAGGGCTTTATTACAGGAGAAGTTGGACCTGTTTTATGGTACCTATTCAGACATTCCACCGTTGATTCTCTTAGGATAACAGCAATTTCGGTAAGATGGAACATCTTTCGGGGACATATCTTTAAATGCCAAGTTTGAAGACATGTGCCAGAGTAAGAGTAAACTTAATTCAATTAGTAGAAAACAGAAATCTCAGAGGAATAGTTGGTGAAAGCAATAATTTGATTTTTCTTTTTTCCTGAAGTGGGATTTTAAGAACGGGACCTGGAAAACCTTGGGGGCTATGAGGAAATTCCAGTAGGACTTTGTAGGACTATGACAGTATTTTAAAAGCTGTTTGGAGGTGATAGTGGAAAACTGTGGCAATAGGGCACAGGGATTTGGTTTGTCATATTTTTAGTGTTTCCTGCTTTTTCTTGTTAGTACCCTTGTTCAGATTTTGTGTTAAAAGATTTTATCTTATGTAGTTCAGAAAAGCTGAATTTAATGTTCAGGCATCTGTGGTCTGAGTTTTTATGCTTTTATTAGTTGTCTGCTCTTTTGTGCACATGATTATATAATAAAGGACAATTATGTATGAAGATGTGTTTGCATGGTTATATCAGTTTAATATTCTGAACAAATGCAAGTCTTTTTCATAGGATTTATGTAAGTACTCTTTTTGGTTACCAGTCTCATCTGGCTTTGAACATTATGTGGCTCTCTTAATGTACTTCTCTTGTCAGCTTCTTCTCTGTGACAGTTTCATACTTTCTTTCCTTAAACTTCTAATCCCACATTTCATCCTGTGTCCTCACTAAATGAAGTGTCTTTATTGCTCAGAGAAAAATGGGGACATCTGGTGGAAATTATTTGTTCTCAATATCTATTGACCTATTTATATGTACACCTCTCAATTCTTTCCCTCATAGTATAATTGATGAGCTGTCCTTGCTCCTGTCAGGGACAAACTTCTTCATGTTTCTCCAAATCATCTTCTTGGTTCCTCCTTGGGAACTTCACGTCTATGGCGACTTTTGTTCTTTTCCCAAGTCTTGAACTTTTCCTTCTCCACTGGATACATGTAGTTGGGATTCAAGTATTTTTTAATCTGTGCCCCTTCCCCTTAAAGCAAAAACAAACATAGCAAAAAGTACCTTCACAAGCATACTCTTCACAAACACGTGGCTTTAGAGTTTTTCTGCACTGTACTGTTGTTCTTTTCCGGCCCCTGTTTCCTCATCAGTATCTGGAAACTATCTTAAATGCTTCTGAACCTGATCTTAGGTCACCAATGACTTTCATGTTGCTGAAACTTGTGGATGTTTATGATTTCTTTTCAGTTCTTATATCACCTATGTAATCTTGAAGATCAAGGGCTAAAAATGCTGCTCTTTGAATATCGTTAAGAAAGGGTATATATTATCCATTTACCCCCCCCCCCCCACACACCACACACACACACACACACACACACACACACACTCACTCACTCCAGCAGAAACATGTTTTAAAAATTTAAAAGAAAACAACTCATTATGCTATTAATCAATGGGAAACTATCAGAAGGAGTTGGAGTACACTAGTGAATTTCCTCAAGGCATCTTTGAACTATAGTTTATGGGGTTTATGTTAGCTTTTCATCTTTATATTCAGCTTCGTTTCTTTTCTTGGCCAAGTTTTTCCAATTGTTCCCACCAAATTTTCATACCTTCTAGCCCTTCCTTTCTTCATCTGGGGCATCAAGCTTGATTTTTTTCATCTTGAGCTTCTTATACTCTGTTCTTAACATTCCTCTGAATCTAATGACTTTTCATTGAGATTTTGCCAATGGTCCCAACAGTGTCTTCTTTACTTTTCTGCTCCAGGATCCTATTCAAGTTCATGTGTTGTATTTTGTTTTCATAGCTCTTTAGTCTCTGCAGTCTGAAGCAGTTCTTCAGACTGTATCTTTTGTGACATTTATAATTTTAAGAAGTGTATGGCTTTTATTTGGTAGCATGAGGCCCCATTTCAGTCTATCTGGAGTTTCCTCATTATACCTCCATAGCATCCTTCGGTGGCTCCGAACTGTCCAGCTGCCACATGATGGACATTCATTTGTATCATTTCTTTTACACCAGGGATTGCTAAATACTTTCTATAACAGACCAGATAATAAATGTTATGAGTTTTTTTCTCCCCACATTCAGTCCCTAATGCATGTTTTTGTTTTGTATTCAATAGTCCTTTAAAAATGTAAAAACCACATTTCGTACTATTCATGAACTATATAAAAACAGGCCTTCGGTGTTAGTTGGTATTTTGTTTCAAGGCACCATTGCCCCTTCTCCCATGTGTGTGCATGTGTGTATATTTGTATCTATATCATTATGGACTCCTGGATTGCCACAATTTTCAGTACATTATAATGTAACACTCCTATGACTACTGGTATTGATGCTTCTCATTTTAATCTGATACTTTAGGATTCTTTCTAGTCTTCCCCTATGCCATGTTTGTAAATCTGGAGAAACTTGGCTCCAATAATTCCAGTTATATTTACTGATGTGTTTTATCAGTTAATTTACTCTGCCGCAGTCTGGCTGGGCACAATCAGGAGCCACTTGTCAAAAGAAACTAACTTTATTTTTAGAACCACACACGACAAACAAAACAGCCTCTCAGGAAAAACCCTCAGAGCCTCAACTGCCACCACCGGCTTTCCACAAGCCTCTCTCTCCCACACAAGCTTCCCTCCACCTCCCACAATCCTCCTGCTCTTGAGGCCGATTGGCTGGGTCACGTGGGCAGAGCCAAAAAAGTCCCCCAATGAGCAGCTCCGTGGTCTGAAAGGGCAGGGAAACAGCCCAATGAGCATCACCGCAGAGGAGCCAATCAGCTAGATGTTGCTGGGGCCGAGGAGCCAATCAGCTAGATGTTGCTGGGGCCGCTGTGAGCCAATCATCAGCCGGCAGCTGGAAGTTTGCTGGCAGCTGGAAGTTTGCTGGGGCCCCTTCGGCTGTGGCTCTCAACATCTCCCCCTCTCTGTTTAAACAACAAGCTTGTGGCTTAGGGACCGTGCCTGCCTTAGGTTGTCCAATAGTACATATGGTCCTTAGGTTGGTACCATTGCAATTAGATCTTACCCGTCACTGACTACCGGTCCAGTATACAGCCACACTTGTGGAGAGGTCTTTGTACCAGCGGGGGGGTGAGGTTCTTTGCCTCACCTCTGTTGGCCCCCAAATTTTAGCTGGACGATCATGACAAGCAGAAGGGAGGAAGATACACCAAGCCAATTGACGGCTCCTTTTGGAAAAATTGTACCACCAATGACATCATCAGCAAAAATACCCCAACACTACCACAAGTCGCTGCACCAACAGATAGTTCACAATGCATACAGGTGAGCTCACAATGTGTCCAGGCAAGTTCTGCAAGCAGTTCAGTGATGGCTATTGTAGAAGCTGTAGATTGGTTTTATCTTTGACTTCACCAGCACTGGGATGAAGATAGGAATTCTGGCAATAATGGCTAAAGAAAAAATTATGTAACATTCCAGAAGGCACTAAAAGAAAACAATTTTCTTAACAATTTACATTATCTTTAAGAGAATTATTAAATATAATGAAAAGGAAAGGTGAAAGTAAACAAACAGATCTGTTAACCTTCTTTTTTGTTTACATATTAAAACAATCCTCAACAGTTGTTTACCCAATTTAAATTAAACCATATAAATCACGTGAAAAAAAAATATTTGGATCCATTTTATCATGAGCGCTCATCATATATGATATATGGACATACATACATTCAAACATATAACACAAAACACAAGTGTGCACACATAATACATACAACACATAACATTATAGTAAAGGCCTTATAACTTTTTACAGGTGAAATCTCCATTGCAATGTTTAAAAACTCTATAGTCAAAAAATAGAACTGATCAGCAAAACATTAACCTAGGTCTGTATGAGCTCAAAAAACAAAATAGAACTTCATGATATGGCAAAGGGCAATAATAAAATAGATATTGAAAAAAGCATCCTGGTTCTGTTGCAGATGTAAGAATAGCCAAACTGGAGTTTTGGATATCAGTTGTTATGCATTTGAGCCAAATCATCTTCTTTTTGGTCTGTAGAAATCGCTTTAGTTAATCTTTCTGGAATCCAAATCGGCTGCTGTTCTCCCTGTGGAAACACATAAACAGACCCCCGACTCCAGACAATCACTGGGTCAGGACCTTGGTTAATCTCTCTGGAATCCAAATCGGCTGCTGTTCTCCCTGTGGAAACACACAAACAGACCCCCGACTCCAGACAATTACTGGGTCAGGACCTTTCCATTGTCCTGTTAGAATATCCTTCCAAAGTACCTTGGGCTTATGCACATTTTTTGGACACATATGCCTTTCCGCAGCACTAAGTCCTGATGAATCCAAATTTAAAAAGTTTAGAGTAAAAAGGGTTATTTTAAGTTTATCTTTGGGGAATATATACCCCTTCCCAATTCCTTCTTTTTGCTTTAATAAGTACATTTTAATAGTTTGATGAGCTCTTTCAACTATGCCTTGTCCCTGTGGATTGTATGGGATTCCTGTTATATGAGTAATGCCAAATGTTGAGCAAAATTGTTTAAAAGAGGTAGAAGTATAACCAGGGGCATTATCTGTTTTTAACTGTTTTGGAACACCCACAGTGGCAAAATTTTGTAAGCAATGAGCTATAACATCTTTAGTTTTTTCTCCGGCATGAAGGGAGCCCATCAAAAATCCAGAAGAAGTATCAACTGTAACATGCAAATATTTTAATTTTCCAAATTCTGGCAAGTGTGTGACGTCCATCTGCCAAATATGGTTAGGTATCAATCCTCTAGGATTGACTCCAAGATTAACTTGTGGTAAAAAGGTCACACAATTTTGACATTGTTTTATTATTTGTCTAGCTTGTTTCTTAGTTATTTTAAAACGCTTTTGTAAAGTATTAGCATTGACATGGAACTTTTTATGAAAATTTATAGCTTCTTCTAGTGTAGAGAAAATATGTATGTCATGTGTAGTTTTATCTGCTAAATCATTGCCCAAACTAAGGGCTCCAGGCAATCTGTATGTGCCCTGATATGTCCTATAAAGAATGGATCTTTTCTGTCCCAGATTAGACTTTGTATAGTGGAAAGCAAAGAGAAAACAGTAGAAGAAGGGGAAATCCTACCAGCATCTTCAAGAGATACTATAGCATTAACTACATACTGAGTATCAGAAAATAAATTAAATACAGAATCTTTAAACATCACAAAAGCTTGTAAAACTGCATTAAGCTCTACCTTTTGAGCTGATTGTTTGGGTACTAAAAATGTAAAAGTTTGATCAGGGGTAACTACTGCTGCTGTACCATTATTTGACCCATCAGTGAATATATTTGGAGCATTCATGATAGGTGTTTTTCTTGTCATTTTTGGAAAAATTACAGGATGCAATGACCAAAAAGACAATAAAGGATTAGATGGTAAGTGGTTATCAAATGAAACATTAGATTTGCACATGATTATTGCCCAAGTATTTAACTCATTAGCTAACTCATCAATTTGATTCATAGTATATGGAGTAATAATTTTATTGGGAGAAATTCCAAACACTCCCTTTGCTGCTTTTATTCCTTTGAGTATTAATTGTCCTACAGCCTCAGGATACCTAGTCAGAATAGTGTTAGGAGAATAAGATAAATGTATCCATAATAATGGACCTTCTTGCCAAAATACTCCTGTAGGAATATTTTTTGTTGGTAGTACAATAAATAATAAAGGCAAAGTTATATCAATTCTATCCAAATGCATATTTTCCATATATGTTTCAATGATTTTTAATGCCTTTCTTGCTTCAGGCGTTAACATTCGGGGTGAATTTGGATCTGATGGACCTTTTAGGATATCAAATAAAGGTCCCAACTCTCCTGTTGGTATACCTAAATAAGGCCTTATCCAATTTATGTCTCCTAATAACTTTTGAAAGTCATTAAGTGATTTGAGTTGATCTACTCGTATTTGCATTTTTGGTGGACGGACCATGGTTGAGGATAATAGAACTCCTAAATAATTAATTGGAAAATTTAATTGTACTTTATCTATTGCTATCTCTAGATTATAATTTTTTAATAAGTTTGTAAGTGTGGCATAACATTCTAGCAATGTGTTTTTATCTTTGTGTGCTAATAATACATCATCCATATAGTGAAATATTTGTAGTTCAGGATTTTGATTTCTAAGTGGCTGGATTACTTTGTTAACATAAATTTGACACATAGTTGGGCTGTTAGCCATCCCTTGAGGGAGTACTTTCCATTCATATCTCTGATCAGGACCTTCATGATTCAGTGCAGGGATAGTAAATGCAAAACGTGGACTATCCTCAGGATGAATTGGAATTGAAAAAAAACAATCTTTAATATCTATAACTAAAACATACCAGGTTTTTGGCAAAGCAGACAACTGAGGAATCCCTGATTGAGCAGGTCCCATAATAACCATCTCATTATTAATGGCTCTTAAATCTTGCAATAATCTCCATTTACCAGATTTCTTTTTGATGACAAAAATGGGAGTATTATGGGGAGATACAGAAGGTTGTATATGTCCTTCTGCTAATTGTTGTTTGACCAGGTCATGGGCTGCTTGTATCTTTTCTTTAGTCAGGGGCCACTGAGGAACCCATACTGGTCTTTCTGATTTCCAAGTAATTTTTATTGTCTCAGTGGCCCTTTCTGAAAATCCAACCCATGTCTGTCTGTTCCTTGATCTATTTGTATTGGTGCTGCTATACCTTGTTCTTGTTTTTCTAATCTTTTTCCTTTCCTAAAACCTTGTCTAGTCATAACAGTGGGTGCATTTTGGTTGATGTTATGTGTTAATGTCAAACCTAATTGATCTAGGACATCTCGTCCCCATAAATTTATAGGAAGATGATCCAATACATATGGCTGTATAGTTCCTTCACATCCTTCAGGATCCTTCCAATCTAATACCATTGCACTTCTATGGGGATTAGTCGCCACTCCTAGGCCTCGAAGCGTTTGAGTGGCTTGTTGTAATGGCCAATGTTTTGGCCATTCTTGACGAGAGATGATGCTAAGGTCTGCACCTGTATCCAGTAGCCCATTAAATTCATGTCCTTGAATATTTAGTTTTAGCATGGGGCGAGAATCTAAATTTAAAGAAAGCATAGCCCAATCTACACCTGTGGAGCCTAATCCCTTGGAACCTCTTTCTACAGTACAACTGGAAAATTTATCATGTAGGCTGGGTATTATTAGTAACTGTGCTATTCTATCTCCTGGTGAAATTACTGATATACCCTTTGGAGAACTGGCTATAATTTTTATTTCACCTTCATAATCGGGATCAATTACCCCAGGACTTATCGTAAGTCCTTTTAGAGTAGAAGAGCTGCGTCCCAATAATAAGCCTACTGTTCCTTTGGGAAGAGGTCCTTTCACCCCTGTGGGAATGATTTGAACTCCCATCTCTGGAGTTAGTACTGCTCTGGCGGAGGCGCAGATGTCCAACCCTGCGCTCCCTCTGGTTTGTCTGATGAGGGATCTGATGGACAATGTGTCCTGGGCACTACCCTGATGGGGTTGCTGGGTTCCTCCAGTGCTCCGTATATTTGTGGTTTTGGGCCCCGGAGCATTGGGCCCCCCTGTCCATTTTTTGGCAATGGAGCCCAATGCCTTTCTCCACGATATCGTGGATAAACACCTGGTCCTTGTTCGTTTTTTGATAATGGAGTACCCTCTATGGTGGTTTGAGAACGGCATTCATTAGCCCAATGTCTCCCTCTACGGCATCGTGGGCAAATACCTGGTATTCTACTCCTTTGATACCTAGTTTTGTTAAACCCTCCTCCAATGGGGCAATTCCTTTTAAACTGTCCTGTTTGTTCACAATTGTAGCATGTTCTTGGCCTGGCATCTAAAGCCTGTTTTACTGCAGCTGCCACAATTTGCCCTTGTTCATTAATGTCTCTGGCATCTAAAGCCTGTTTTACTGCAGCTGCCACGACTTGCTCTTGTTCATTAATGTCTCTACATAATTTAATATATGTGTTTAAATCTTCATGTTTCCATGGTCTAATGATATCTCTGCACCAACGATTCGCTTGCTCATAAGCCAGGTGTTTTAGTAATGGCATTGCTTGTTCTGTATTCCCAAAAACTCTGGTAGCTGTTTGAATAAGCCTATCTACAAATTCAGCATAAGGTTCATTAGCTCCTTGTATTACCTTAGATAATTGACCTTGTAAACCTCCATGTCCTTGTGAAGTCTTCCATGCCTTAATTGCATCTACAGCAATTTGTGCATATACACCAGGATCATATGCAATTTGTTGCTGCTGATCCTCATAAGGTCCCTTTCCTAACAACATATCTAGATTTCTCTGAGGATAACCAGCTGCTGCATTTCGCCTAGCCGTCTCCTTGCAAAATTCCTCATTGGCAACCTTCCATAACAGGTATTGTCCTCCATTTAGCACAGCTTTACACATATTAGCCCAATCTGCTGGCGTCATGTTCAAGTTGTTAATGGATTCGACCATACTTACAGTGAAGGGTGCTTGAGGACCATAGGTTGTTACAGCCTCTTTTAGCTGCTTCACTGTTTTGAAATTTAAAACTTGGTAAAATCGCTGCACTCCTGCCTCAAATACAGGGCATGTTAATATTTGAGATCTTGTCTCAGGATCCCAACTATCAACTGCGGGGGTTGGGGACCTCCCAGCATATGGAGGTGGCCTTGTTAGTTGGACACTTACGTCCTCTGGTGATAGAAAGGTGTTAGTAGCAGTCTCCTGTTGTAACTTTCCCCCTGATGGCTTTTTCTGTTTTACACTTTCTTTCTCTGTCTGATTAGCTTGAGAGGCCTTCTCTTTTACTTGAATCTTTTCCTCTGTCTGACTAACTTGAGAGACCTTCTCTTTTACTTGAATCATTATGTCTTCTTCTTCCTCTACCATTGTCTGAACTGAAGGCTTTGGACTAAGCAAACAAGATATGAACGTCCACAATGGCAATGTGCCAACTGGCAGAGTCCCTGGGCTTTTCTTTTCTTTTTAAATCTTCACCATTGATGGTTCCATTGTGACATATTTAACAACTCCTCCTTAAAAAGCCATGGGCTACATTTTTGTATTGTATCAACGTATGCCCTGATTGTTCTTGATTTTACTGAGATGCCTCCTTCCTCTAACAATTTACTTAACACTCTTTCAGTTTGTTTTTTACTAATTTCTGATCCCGTATTTCTACTATAATACAACCCAACAAAATAACGCCTAACAAAACTGAAACTGAGTGAAACAAAATTGGAACAACACAAAATCATTATAATAGCCTCCTGAAATGTCCATCCGTCCTTTCTCCCTATCTGTTCCTCAGATGTGAGCGGTTTTTCTTCCATCTTGCACATCTCCAGGGACAGGCAACTTAAAACAAAAGTGAAACAAAATAACAAAAGAAGAATCTTAAAATGGCTACCCATCCTCTCGCCCTGCCCTCAGGGGCGAGCAGTTTCACTTACCCTCAGTCGCTCCCCGTGCGAGCCACCAAATGCCGCAGTCTGGCTGGGCACAATCAGGAGCCACTTGTCAAAAGAAACTAACTTTATTTTTAGAACTACACACGACAAACAAAACAGCCTCTCAGGAAAAACCCTCAGAGCCTCAACTGCCACCACCGGCTTTCCACAAGCCTCTCTCTCCCACACAAGCTTCTCTCCACCTCCCACAATCCTCCTGCTCTTGAGGCCGATTGGCTGGGTCACGTGGGCAGAGCCAAAAAAGTCCCCAATGAGCAGCTCCGTGGTCTGAAAGGGCAGGGAAACAGCCCAATGAGCATCACCGCAGAGGAGCCAATCAGCTAGATGTTGCTGGGGCCGAGGAGCCAATCAGCTAGATGTTGCTGGGGCCGCTGTGAGCCAATCATCAGCCGGCAGCTGGAAGTTTGCTGGGGCCCCTTCGGCTGTGGCTCTCAACATTACTCCCTTGGTGTAATAAGCTTCCACCATTCTGGCCCCCTACTCAGTGTTACTCTTCTTTCTTCTGGCCACTGCTACTCTGTCTCCTCCTCCCCTCCTTGACTCAGCACTCTGTTTCTTGTTGTCCTGCTTCCTTACAAGGTGCAGTTTGAAACTGGGAGGAGGTTAAGAAGAATAGGTTAAGGAGAGTGAGGGTTAGCAGTCATTTTTAATGTTCCCTTCTCTTGGCTCCTTCTGTGTCACTGTTAATAGCCTGCTAGTCAACCTGCCCCGTGATTCTAATGCAGATCTGTCTACCTCCCTCTGCAGCTACTGTGCTATCTCATAATTCATGACACCACTGTCTCTCACCTGGACCATTGGACTAGCTTCTTAAATGGTCTTCCAAAGGCCAATTTTATGCATCACCAGTTCTGTTCTCCACACACAGTGAACTTCATGAAATTGTGTCTCCTCTTCTGCTTAAAATTTCTAATGACTTTTCCCCTTCCCTCCAGAGGGATTCACAATACTTTATTTAAAGTAGTAGGTAGAAGTTATGAATTGATAAGTGCTTTCAGTTTTAGGGTAATATTTAAAGCAGTGAGCATACTTTGCTTAGCAAACTAGTTATGTTAGTTTATTTTATTTTAATGTGTTATAGATAATGAACTCCTTGAAATCCAGAAATATGTTTTGTGCATCTTTCAGTTTGATGCCAGGTCTGTTGATTGCACATTAGGGCTTTTCCTGCAGAATTTGAGGGAACCTCCTCTCCCAAGTGTGAGTAAAGGGCAGGAGGTTACTTACATTAACTTTCCCTCTTTACTGGGAGGGGGGAAAAAGTGAAATAATAGGGGAGAATGATCCTAATATCATAATCTTAAGAACATTACACCTGTATTGTGAGCAGATTTATATGAGAATTAAAGACAGGTTATAGAAACTAGGAATCTGTGGGCTGGGGCTAGGGATCAGAGGTAGAGCGCTTGCCTAGCATGAGGGAGGACCTGGGTTCGATCCCCAGCACTACATTAAAAAAAATAAACACAAGAAAGATATTGTGTCCAATTACAACTAATAAATAAATAAATAAAAAGAAACTAGGAATGTGTATTCTGAAGATACTTCACATACATTCCTGGCAAGAAATAACAGTTGCTTCCTCCCCTGGGGGCCTTGCTAGAGGTGAACTTTCTTCTCAATTATTTTTTCCATATTCACCTCTAAGGAATGTGTCATGGAGGTTAATTTACCTAGTTGGTGATGAAATTGAGCGTTCTTACCATGACTTTTTAAGATCGTTCATGGTTTTGCCACTGCATTGCATATTTTATCCCATCTTGTAACACTAGTTCCCTTACTTAGTATGGCTCAGTCAAGCTTATAATTGGATATTTCCTAGGATTTTTGCACATTTTTCAGTCCTGGGACCTTTCCCCTTTCTTTTGCCTGTACCTGGGATGTTTTCTGCTGGGTTTTCACATGGCAACTCCTCATTTTTCAGGTCTCACCTTATGTGTCACCTCCATTAGGATGTATCTGGCTCCTCTTCCTTGCCATTGTGATTGGTTCTCATTTTCCCCTCACAGAAATGAACACAGCTGTATTCCACTTATTTATATATGGTTTTCCCTATTAGAGTGTAAAGATAGGAGCCCTGTTTTTCCTCTCCTGAACACATGGAAGATGCCTCAGGATTGGTGATGTTGATTGAATGAATGAGCATTGGGCGGGGGATAGCATTGCTTAGCTCTGAGGCATGAACCTGCTTCTTGATCCACTTGTAACTGTCCACATTTGCTGCCTCGCACTGATTTTCTGAGTCATTTCTCCTAATGAGGTCTGGCCCCATAGATTCCTCTACATCAGTGTGGTCCCCAGACAAGTAGCATCAACATCAATTTTTTGCACCCCAATTTAGATTTGCTAGATCAGAATCTCTTTAGGGAATGAGAGGTGGTAGGCAAGGATGAGGCACAGTAATCTGCACTTCAGTGGTCCTCCAGATAATGTTTAACCTGTTGAAGTGTGAGAACTAGTGCCCTGGGAGGGTACTAAAGACTAGGAGGGTTTCTGAGACCTTCTAGCCCTTAGAAAACACCAGTGTGCTTTAAAGTGAAAGATGACTTATTTCTTTTCCATAGTGGTGACATCATTCATAGGCATTGGTAGTTGGAGGAAGTGGACCTGAGTTGGGGAAATGGGTTGAATAGATAAAAGTGAATCTTAGATTATTGGGATTATAGGGAATCTCTTTATAGGAATCACAGTGGGGACTTGAGAAATTAAATTGAGTAAAATGGCTCCTATCGGGGAGCTGACTGGTGTAATCATAATTATTGAAGTGCTGAGATGAAAAGGTATCAAAAGATATGTGGGGTAGTGGTTCTCACTATTCTCACTAGAGGTATGGGTAGAGTGAGCACTTTTCAAGCAACATTAACTACTTTCTCTTCTCTCTCTTCACCTTGAATTTATCCTGATATATCTTAAGATCTTTCAAGGCTCAGATGAGAGAGTGTATAGTTTGAAAAAGCTTTCAGGATAATATCATATGATGTTGAGAAATCATTTCAAAGACTGAAGAGAAATGGTTCTTTTCTTCCCTTGGTGACTCTGTTTGTAATAAATATGCCACCTTCACTTCTGATTTAGTCTATTTTTTAGAAATTATTTTATTAAAAAGACTAACAATTCAAATTCTGAGTTGTATCAAATTTTTATTTGAAGAAAAATTTGAAGGGAATTTTGAATTGGAACGGTTATTTACAGTTATGAAATATATTTTCAAACTTTGTTTCATGAAGTATTTAAAAACCAAATCACTGAAGATTGAACTTGACATTGTTTTTGTTTTGATTCAGAAAGTACAAACACTATTGTGCTGAGACTCCACATCATCTCTGTTGCTCTGAAGCATTCAACTGAATTTAATATTCAGAAGTGACTAAAGATTGTCTTCTGTGTGAGCTTTTCAAAATGGAAAATTTTTTAAGCTTTTGAACAGCATTCTGAAGAGGAGACACTGAGATTGTCATCATGTTGTTTTGAATGTTACTTAAAAGATATGTCCGTATTCTATCAGGAAGTTTCTGCATTATAATCAGGGATTTTATACCAATTGAAAGTCAGTTTGCTGTGTCAGCTTCTCTAAGAGTTATTACAGTGTTAATGAGATTAATTGTTTTGCTGCATTGAATCACTGTTGGGAGGATCCTAACTCTCTTGAAATATTTTGGTTGCAGTGTGATCTTTAAGGACATCATTTAAAATGCTCTTTAAACAAAAATTGGATTAAAAAAAAGAAATGATTGTTTTGGTTTCATCAATAGCAGTTTTAGATTCATTACAAGTGAGCTTTTTCATTGGCACATATTACATGGAATATTTGGTTTAATTGTGGCATATTTGTATATGGATATAATTTGATCAGTTTCACCCCCTAGTACCTCTCCTTTTCCCCACCCCATTTCCTGATCCTGTTCCTAAACCTAATTGTCTCCTTTGTGCTATCATGCTATTCTCCCCAGCCCCCCACCCTTCTTCCCCCACTAACTTCCATTATAAGATAAGGTATGTGGTACTTGTCTTTGAGTCTGGCTTATTTCACTTAACATGATGCTCTCCAGTTCCATCCATGTTCTTGCAAATAATAATTTTGTTCTTTATGGCTGCATAAAATTCCATTGTGTGTGTTTATAAATCATTTTATCCATTGACTGTTGATAACTTGACTGTTGTGAAATGTGCTGTGTAAACATAAAGAATGCTGACTTTTTGATAAATACCAAGGAGTGCTATAGCTGGGTCATATGGTAGTTCTAATCTCAGCTTTGTGAGGAACCTCCATACTGATTTCTGTAGTGGCTATGCTAATTTACTTTCCCACCAACAGTGTATAAGAGTTTCTTTTTCTCTATATTTTGGCCAGCGTGTATTATTTTTTTTTTGTAGTATTGACTGTTGCCATCTAATGTGGAGTGAGGTGGAATCTCATTGTGGTTTTGATCTGTTTCTCTGGTGGCTAAAGGAACATTTTTTGAGAAAATTGTTGGCTGTTTGTACGTTTTTTTTTTTTTTTTTTTTTTTTTAAGAACTATCTATTCATTTCATTTGCCCATTTATTTTTTTGGTGGTGGTTTTGAATTTTTTGTGTATTCTGGGTATTAATTTTCTGCCACAAGAGTAGCTGGAATAGATTTTCTCCCATTCGATAGGCTGTTTCTTCATGCTGTTAAATGTTTCCTTTGCTGTGCTAAAGCTTTTTAATTTGATGCACTCTCATTTATTCATTCTTGTTATTTCGTGAGCTATAGGAGTTCTAATCAGAATAGGAAGCCATTTGTTCATAACCCACTTGAATCTAATGTATAAAATATGATATGTCAAGAGCTTTGTAATGTTTTGAACAACCAATAAAAAAAAAGTAAAAAAAAAAAAATAGGAAGCCATTGCCTGTACCTATATGGTGAAGTGTTTTCCCCTAACAGTTACAAAATTTCTGATTTTAGGCCTAGATCTTTAATCCATTTTGAGTTGACTTCCACAGAGTCAGAAATAGGGATCTAGTTTCATTCTTCAACATATGAATATCCAATTTTCCTAGCACTATTTTTTTTTTAAAGACTATCTTTTCTCCAAAATGTTTTTAGCACCTTGTCAAGAATCAAATGACTATCTATGTGGGTTTGTCTTTGCTTCTGTTCTATTCTGTTGGTTTATATGCCTGTTTTTATTTGTTTGTATTTTTTTAATGTGGTGCTGGGGATCGAACCCAGTGCCTCATGCACGCTAGGCAAGCGCTGCACCACTGGGCCACAACCCCGGCTTTATATATGCCTGTTTTTATGCCACTGGTGTGCTGTTTTTCTTCCTATGACTCTAGTAAAATTTGAAATTGGGTATTGTGAAACCTCCAGCATTGCTCTTTTTGCCCAAGATTGCTTTGGCAATTCGGGGTGTTTTGTTCTTTCATCTGCATTTTAGGATTGCTTTTGCTAGTTCTGTGAAGAATGTTATTGGCATCTTCATGGGAATTGCAATGAATCTGTGGATCACTTTTGGTAATATGGCCATTTTAACAATATTCTTCCTGTCTATGAACATGGGAAGTCTTTCTATCTTATAGTATATTCGTTTTTTTTCCTTCAGCATTCTGTCATTTTCCTTGTGGAGGTTTTTCACCACCTTGGTTAGATTTGTTCCTAGGGACGTGTGTGTGTGTGTGTGTGTGTGTGTGTGTTTTGGAAGCTACTGTGAATGGGATTGTTTTTCTGATTTTCTTTTCCATGGGTTCATTACTGAAGAATACAAAATCTATTGATTTTTTTTGTATGTTGATTTTTTTTTTCATCCTGCTACTTTGCTGAATTTGTTCATCAAAGTCTTCTGGTAGAGGCTTTAAGGTTTCTAAGTATAGGATTATATCATCTCCAAATGGGCATGATTTAACTTGTTCCTTTCCTGTTTGTGTTTCTGTATTTCTTTTACCTAATTGCTCTAAAATTTTGAGAACTGTGTTGAATAAAAGAATCTTGGTTCTTGATTTTAGAAAAAATGCTTTTCCCTCATCAATGTGATGTTGGCTTTGTCATATATATCTTTTACTGTGTTGCGGTGTATATATTCTTGATTTCTTAAGGATTTTTTTTTCTTATCATGAAGGGGTGTTGTATTTTGTCCAAGGCGTTGTTTTCAACTAATGAGATGATTATGTGATTTTTGTCCTTGATTCTATTTGTATTATATTAGTTTATTGATTTGTCTATATTGAATCATTTTTAATATCCCAGGAATGAAATCAACTTGATCATTTATGTGTGATTTTTAAAAAATATGTTGTCAAGTACAGTTTGCTAGTATTTTTTAGTTGTAGTTGGACACGATACCTTTATTTACTTATTTTTATGTGGTGTTGAGGATCGAACCCAGGGCCTCTCATGTGCTAGGCGAGTGCTCTACTACTGAGCCACAACCCCAGCCTAGTTTGCTAGTATTTTATAAAAGATTTTTTGCATCTATATTCATCAAAGATACTGATATGAAACTTCATGTGTCCAGTTTGGTGTTGGTATCAGGATGATACCAGTTTTATAGAATGAGTTTGGATGTGTTTCCTTTCTTTACATTTCATGGAATAATTTGAGGAGCATTATTAAATATTCTGTAAACATTTGGTAAAATTCAGCTGTGAATCCATATGGTACTGGGCTTTTCTTTTTTGGGAGGCTTTCTATTACTATGTTCATATTCTTCTTTGTTATTGGCCTCTTTAGGTTTTCCATATCCTTGTATGTGCTGGAAACCGGTCCATTTCTTCCATATTTTCCCATTTGTTAGCATATATTTTTTGGAAATAATTCCTAATGATTCTTTGTCTGTAGTGTCAATGGTAACATCTCCTTTCTCATAATTTTATTAATTTGGATTTGGTGCGTCTTTAGGTTAGTTTGGGTATTTATCAATCTTTACAAAGGACCAACTCTTCCACTGATCCTTTGTATTCTTCTCTATTTAATGAATTTTTGCTCTATATTTCTTTCCTTCTACTGGTTTTGGAATTGGTTTATTCTCATTTTTCTAAGATCTTGGGATGCATCAAGCTCTTTGTGATTTTTTTTTTTTTTTAATGTGGGCACTCATAATTTCCCTCCTAGAACTGCCTATGCTTTATCCCATAGATTCTGATATATTGTTTCTATTCTCAACTTGATTCTAAGAATTTTTAAATTTTTTACTAGATTTTTTCAATCACCCACTCATTATTGAAAAGTGTACTGTTTGGTTTGCATGTGTTTTTATAATTTCTGTACTTTTTCTTGATTTTGATTTTGAATATCATTCCATTATTATATAACCTGATAAGATACAAGGAATTCTCATTGTTTTTCTTGCCAAGACTTGCTTTTTGGCCTAATATAAGATTTCTTTCGGAGAAAGTTCCATGAGCAGCTGAAGAGAAACTGTATTCTCCTGTTGTTAGGTGAAATATTTTGTACATGTCTGTTGAGTCCATTTGATTTAATGTATAATTTAACTCTGTAGTATCATTATAGATTTTCTGTGTGGATGGTACATTGAGATCATTCCTTTTATTAGGGCCTGTCCGTCCTTTTGAGTAGTTTTATGAAATTGGGTGCACTGAGATTTGGGGGGTACTAATACTTAGAATTTTAATCTTTTTTTCAGTTGTTCCCTTTACTAATAACACATTGAACTTCTTTGTCTCTTCTGACTAATTTGACTCAGTATATGCTTTGTTAGATATAAGAATAGTTACTTTTGCTAGATTTTGGATTCCATTTGCATGGACTATCATATCCTATTCTTTTTGAACTTCAGTTGGTGAATATTTTTACTGGTAAGGTATATTTCTTGCGCATGACAAAATTAGGTCTTATTTTTAAATCCTGCCTGCTAGATTTGTTTCTTTGTTGGGAAATTAAGATCATTTACATCTAGGAGGTTGCAGAGAGAGAGAGATACATTACTTCCCCTTACTTTATTTTATTTCTAATGTTTGTTTCATTCCTAGTTCTTATTTGATTGTCCATTCTTTTAATGAGCTTTATTCTTTCCCAGGCTCTCTTGTTGGTTTCTTCAGTGTGTAGGATTTCTTTAAGTATCTTCTGCTGTACTGTCTTAGTGGTCATGAATTCCTTCAGTTTATGCTTATCTTGGAAGGTTTTTGTTATTTGATTTTGAAGAATACCTTTGCTGAATATCATTGTGTAAGCTGGCAGTTATTTTCTGTTATTTTGAGTCTTAAAATACATCATCACTTGCCCTCTTGGTCTTTAGAGTTTCTGCTAAGAAATCTATAGGCATTCAGATTGGCTTGCCTTTATAAGTGACTTGGTGCTTCTACAATTTTAAAACATTTCTTTGGCCTGAATTTTTGGCATTTTAGCTATAATATGTCGTGAAGAGGTTCTTTTGAACTCATGTCTATTTGCAGTTCTAAATGTCTGCAGTACTTGCGTGTCCATCTCATTCCTAAGATTAGGGAAACTTTCTGCCATTATTTCACTGAATTAGTTCTCTCTCATTATTCTGTATTTTCACCCCTTCCTCCAGACCTATGAGTCTTAAATTTGGTCTTTAAATGTCTCAGAGCTCTTGCATATTCTGTTTCTAGTTGTTTCTTCTCCTCCTCCTCCTTCCCCTTTCCCTTTTTCTCCCTCTCCTTCTCCCCCTTCCTCCTCTTCCTTCCCCCCTTCCTTCTCTTCCTCCCCCCTTCCTCCTCTTCCTTCCCCCCTTCCTTCTCTTCCCCCCTTCCTCCTCTTCCTTCCCCCCTTCCTTCTCTTCCTCCCCACTTCCTCCTTTCCCTCCTCCTTTCCTCCCCCGCTTCCTCCTCCTTCATCTCCTTTTTCATTCTTGTTAATGGGAATTTAACCCAGGGACAGTTTATCATTGAGTTACATCCCCAGCCTTTTTGTTTTGTTTTTATTTTTTATTTTGAGATAGGTTCTCACTAAATTGCTTAGGGACTTGCTAACTTGCTAAGGCTGGCTTTGATCTTGTGATCTTCCTTTTTTAAACTTCTGAGTTGTTGGGATTATGGGCTGTGTGCCCAGTTCATTTATCATTTTTATCACCATTAAAAATTTCTTTGACATTTGCTTCACTTCAGTATTTATGAGTTTAGTTATTGGAAAGTTTTTGAACTTTTGAAGGCATCTTATTACCTTGTGTTCTCATGTTATCTGTGTTTCTATTTTGAAACTTGCTTTTTTGAGGGGGGATATACACACACACACACACACACTTACACACATACACATACGTATATATAAAATATATATAAATTTACCTTATAATACATGTGCTATAAAATAATTAAAAATCATACATAATAAATATAAAAATCTATTGTTACATCAGTGTATTTTTAGCGAGATGCATTTTCATAAAGACTGGAAATAAGGGTTAGCATTAAATGAAAACATGTGCTTTAGAGCATTTTATTTTTGCGAAAGATTCAATTTTATACCAACCAACACTTGTATTCCTTATATTATCAATAGGAAAAAGTTTAAAAGGAAACTCATTCTTGGTGATAGAAAAAATATTTTCCCCCTGATTTTCTAGAAAATGAAATGTTTTTCAAAGTTCTAAAAAAAAAATGTTTCCCTCATTCCCTCCCTTCCTGCTTCCTCTGTCTTCTAGACATCATATTTCTAACAACTTGTCTTGTATTTGATCTTTTCATTGTTAATGAAAATTATAGACTGGGGTTAAATATAAATCAGGGAGGAGGAACTCATGTGATAATTTGAAAAAGTATGAACAATCTAGCAACAGCTCTGGAGGGCTAACTTACCTGTGTTTGAATCCTTGCTCCGCCTTTTCCTGGCTCTGACATTTTGCAAATTACTTAAATACTCTAAGTGTTAGTCTCATCTGTAAATGGGGTAACACTACCTTTCTTACATATGCTTGGAAGAATTTAATGATTTTTAGACAGTCTGAGATAGTGTTCCATACAGTAAACAGTGTTAAATATTAAGTTTTATTAGTAGTTTTCAGAACTTAGTGCCTGCACAAAGAATACATTTATTGTCTCCCCTGCCCACTTTGGCATTAAGTTTTTTGAGCTCTTTATATATCATGAGGATTAATGCTTTATCTGAGGTGCATGTGGCTTTGGATTTTCTTCCATTCTGTAGGCTCGCTCTTCATGCTCTTGTTTCCTTTGCTGTGAAGAAGTTTTTTAGTTTGATATCATCCCATTTATTCTTGATTTTACTACTTGTGCTTTAGGAGTCTTATTGAAGAATTCGCTTCCTAAGCCAACATGATGGAGTGTTGGGCCTATATTTTTTTCCTAGTAGATGAAAGTTGTCTGGTCTAATGTCTAGCTAGGTCTTTGATCCAGTTTAAGTTTTGTGCAGGGTGAGAGATGGGGGTTATATTTCATTCTGCTACATATGGCTTTCCAGTTTTCCTAGCAGCATTTGTTGAAGAGGCTGTCTTTTCTCCAAAGTATGTTTATGGCACCTTTGTCTAGTATGAAATAACTGTATTTATGTGCGTTTGTCTCTGTGTCTTCTATTCTATTCCATTGGCCTTCAGGTCTGTTTTGGTACCAATACCATGCTGTTTTTCTTGTTATAGCTCTATAGTATAATTTAAGGTCTGGTTAATTAATAAATGGTCAAAGGAACTGAACAGAACTTCACAGAAGAAGAAATACCAGTGATCAACAAATATATGAAAAAATGTTCAACATCTCTAGCAATTAGAGAAATGCAAATTCAAACCACACTGAGATTTTCTCTCACTCCATTTGGAATATCGACAATCAAGAATACAAATAACAAATGTTGGCAGGATGTAGAGAAAAGGGTACACTCTCATACATTGCTGGACTGCAAATTGGTGCAACTACTGTGATAAGCAGTATGGAGATTCCTTAGAAAACTTAGAGTGGAACTACTATTTGACCTAGCTGCCCTACTCCTCAGTATATACACCCAGGACTTAAAGTCAGCATGCTATAGTGACGAACCTGCATCAATGTTTATAGCAGCTCAATTCACAATAGCTAAGCTATGGAATCAACTTGGGTGCCCTACAATAGATGAATGGATAAATAAAATGTGGTAAGTATACTCAATAAAAATATTATTGTGCCACTAAAAAGAATGACTTTATGGCATTTGCTGGAAAATGGGATGGATCTGTAGACTTTTATACTAAGCGAAATAAGCCAATCCCCCAGAGCCAAAGGTTGAATGTTCTTATATGTGGATACTAACACACAACAAGGAGGGGAAGGGGAAAAATAGAAGTTCAGAGGATTAGACAAAGGGGAATGAAGGAAAGGGAGGGTGGACAGGAAATAGGAGAGACAGTGGAGTGAATCTGACTTAACTTTCCTATGTACATGCATAAATACACAGTGAATCTGTGTCATGTACAACCATAAGACTGGGATCCTAATTAGAATAAGATGTACTCCATGTTTGTATAACTATGTCAAATTATACTATACTATTATATATAACTAAAAAGAACAAAAATACATTTAATGTTTATTACTTAAAAAGGAAGTTTTCTTATAGACTTGTGAATTAGTTAACTTATTAATTTAGTGATTATTGTTGTAATACTGATGTTTTAAAACAACTTTATATTTTATTGGCAGCTAGGCTACTGTTCTCCTTTTAAGTTTGTTTAAATTTTCTTTCTTGTGCCAAAATAAAAAAGGAGCAAGGTTAGTACTTCCTGTTTTTGCACAGGAGTGTATGTTCTCTTTTGGGGTAATGGTTAATAGGCTTTAAGTTGTCTGACAATCGCAATCGCTCTCCTTTCTCTGCAGGCCTTGTGTAGAATCACTCGCCAGTCTCCTACTGCCTTCCAGAATGTTATTGAGAAGGTGGGACTAAACTCCATAATAAATTCCCTGGCCTCTGCCATCTGCAAAGTTCAGCAGTACCTGTTGACCTTATTCACTGCCATGTTGTCCTGTGGGATTCATCTTCAAAGACTAATCCAAGAAAAGGTTTGAATTGACTTCAATTTCATCCATTATTCTACTTTTAAAAGTTGATTTCTTATATAGTTTTATTGGTTCAACAGATAATGTCATCTCTGTAGAGTTTATTCTTCATCCCAGGAGATCTTTTTGAATTTTCTAAACCTTTGTACCATACAGCATTCCTTTGAAGACATTATAAGAGCATTTTAGTGATTAAAATAGAAATACAATAAATGAATTCTGCCTGCTTGTCCCATTTTAGTAATGAAAAATGAGAAAATTCGAGTCGTTCCTATATGCTGGCATTTATTATGTCTTATCCACCTCGGCCCTATTTTTTTCCATGTCCTTTTCCTGCGTTGGGAGGGATCCCTTCACATTCTCTGCTTACTCTGACCCATTTTTATTCTTGTCTGATACTCTGCCAAACCAAATCACTATTGGAGCCCCCTTTCTCAGTTTTAGTCTCTCCCTATTCCTTTGATGTTGTATTATCTATAGTATAATTTGTAAGTATTACATTCTTTTTAAAAATCAGTTAAATCAACCATATTTATTTTTCTGTAGGGTCTCCATCACATAAGTTTATTTTGAACAACAAAGACGTTCCAAATCCAGTAATTGCTGGACGTTCAGTGTTAAGTTGCTACCATTTTAAGTGAAGCCATACCACTTGCCCATTAGCCAATCCTATGAAAGCCCTCCAAATTTAAAGAGAAATCTGAAACAATAAACGAATCTACATTACCTAATACATAATATGTAGCAGATATGATGCCAACCCACCCTTCTCACATCTCCTTTCTCATATTCCTTTATATTATCATCATTCTTTTTTATTGGTTCAGATTAATTATACAGAATGCTGCATTTCACTGTGGCCTATTGATGCACACATATAACTTGATCAATTTCACTTTCAGGTACATCTTACTCTTTCCTCCTCCTTCCCCTCTGATTATCATCTTCTACCTTATTAATGTCCTTTCTACTTTTGTGAAGTCCCTCCTACCCATTTCCCCACTGCTTTCCACATATGAGAGAAAACATTCTTTCTGAATGCAGCTGATTTCACCTAGTATGATGCTCTTCAGTTCTATACATTTTCCTACAAATGACATAATTTTGTTCTTTATGGCTGAATAAAACTCCATTGTGTGTATATATTGCATTTTCTTTACCCATTTATGTATTGATAAAGAAAATGCAATATATACACATGTGATAAACATGGGTAATGCATGTATCCTTAGAGTGTACTGATTTTAATTCTTTTGGATAAATAGCAAAGATGCTATAGCTAGGTCATATGGTAGTTTTATTCTCAGTTTTGTGAGAAACCTCCATACTGGTTTCTGTAGTGACTGTACCAATTTACTTTGCACCAACAGTGTTTAAGAGTTCCTTTACCCCAGCTTGCATTTTTTGGCCTATATTTATTGTCATTTGTATTCTTGATTACTGTCATCCTGTATGGAGTGAGATGGAATCAGTATGGTTTTTGAGAAATTCTTTGACTAAAGATGTTGAAAATTTTATCAGATAATTCTTGGCCATTTTTTTTTTTTTTTTTTGTGGGGGGAGGTACCTGGGATTGAACTGAGGGGCACTTTCCCACTGAGCCGCATCCCCAGCCCTATTTTGTATTTTTATTTAGAGACAGGGTCTCACAGAGTTGCTTAGCACCTTGCTTTTGCTGAGGCTGGCTTTGAACTAGCAATCCTCCTGTCTCAGCCTCCTGGTCTCTGTAACAGGCATGTGCCACCTTGCCTGGCTGTATTTTTTGAGAAGTCTGTTCAATCCATTTGATCATTTATTGGATGGATTGTGTGTGTGTCTGTTGGGTTTTTTGGATTCTTTGTTCTGGATATTAATCCTCTGTTGGAAGAGTAGTTGGCAAATATTTTCTCCCATTCAGTAATCTTTCTTCATGTGGATGTTTCCTTTGCCAAAGATTTTTAATTTGATGCTATTCCATTTATTGATTCTTGCTATCATTTCCTGAACTATAGAAGTCTTATTCAAAAAGTCATTGGCTGTGCCTATATGTTTAAGTGTTTTCCCTTTATTCTTTCCTAGCAATTGCAAAGTTTTTGTTCTTATGCTTAGAGCTTGGATCCATATTGAGTTGACTTTTGCATAGGGTCTATTTACATTCTTCTAAACAGGGATGTTTCCCCAGCACCATTTGTTAAAATGACCATTTTTATCCAACATACATTTTTGGCACCTTTGTCAAGAATCAGATAACTGTAACTATGTGGGTTTGCTTCATCTGTTGTGTTGATCTACATGTCTGTTTATAAAAAGAGTACTATTGTGGTCTGTGTATGAGGTGTCTGTCCCCCCAAAACTCCTATATTGTGACAATGTTCAGGGGTAAAATGATTAGATTTTGAGAGCTGTAACCTAATAAAGTGGGTTAATCCATTGGATTAATAAATTGAATGGAGTAAGTGGGTGGTAACTCTAGGCAGGTAGGGTGTGGCTGGAAGAAATGCGTCATTAGGAGTGTGCCTTTTGGGTTTATATTTTCCTGGAGTCTACCATGAGGTGAGCAACTTTTCTCTCCTGTGCCTTGCTGCCATGATATTCTTCACTTCAGGCCCAGAGTGATGAAGTACGCCAGTCACGAACTAAACTTCTGAAACCATGAGTTCAAAAGAAACTTTATCTGCTCTCAGGTATTTTGATTACAGTGACAAAAACCTAACACAGATACTATGCGTGAGTGTGCTCACTCTTGCGCTCGCCTTGGTATTGGTATTTTGATGGGGGTTGTTTTGACGCTCTTGATTATTTTTGGTAATATGCCATTTTAACAATATTATGTCTATGCATGATTGTGGGGGTAGTATTACATTCCTACCAGGGTGTCATAAACGGGTCTCTCTAGTACCCTTGTAACAAGTGACTTCTCTCACCCCTTGCTGAAGAGTGATGCATGTACCAGTAGCATCAGCATCACTAGGAAGTGTTAGAAATGCAGATTCTCAGGCCCACTACAGATCTGCTGGATCAGAATCTACATTTTAATGTCATCTCTAGGTGATTCCATTTGAGTTTTATGGTCTGAAAAGTCCTTTCTGAGAACATTAGTGTTCAGTGAAGTGTGTAAAGAGGTTTAAAAAAAAAAGTAATGGCTATACATAAGGTGGAAGGTAATGAGTCAAAGATATTTTAAGTTTTGGAAAACATGGTAGAAGTAACACTATTGGGTCTCAAATGGGACCACTTAAATACATATTTTATGAAATCAGATGCAAATGGAGTTTTCTTTAGTCATAAGAATATTACGTCAGTTGCAGGAAAATGGATGAAACTGTAAAGCATCATGTTAAACAAAATAAGCCAGACTCAGAAATGCAACTGGTGTGTTTTTTTTCTCATGTGGAAGCTAGTGGGGGTTAAAGAAAGAATAAAAGGGCCATTATGAAAGCAGAAGGGAAACCAATAGGGCAAAAGAAGGGGATGGGGGAAGGGGAAAGCAAGGGGAGTTATTGGGGAGGGATATTAGTGAAATTAAATGTTATGTGCATGTACCAATATGCCACAATGAAACTTACCCTCAGATAAAGTATTTTTCCAACAATCTATGTGTCTAGTTTTTGCTATTAAATTTTCCAAGTTATTAAATGTTATTTAAAAAGTAACACTCAAGTAGTTTTACTGCATGAATTATGGTAAGAAGCCCAGTTTTGGAAGCTAATTATTTAAACTCTTAGCACAGATGGGGATTTATTAAACCTAAAATATTGTGTTTTCCAATGGCAGTAAAATAAGATGTATTCATATGATTTTTGTCTTATAATGAGTAACTGATTTTCATGTTCTTAAATGTTTGAATGAGGAATTAAACATATGGAATGATAAGTAACAATTTACTTTTGATCAGTATTGGCACTTTCTAAAGTTTTTTATTGTGGGAGAAAAACTGAAAAATTTATTACCTTAACCATTTTTAAGTTTGGAGTTCAGTATTAAGAATATTCATGTTAGTGTGAATCAGACCTCCAGAAGTTTTTCATCTTGCAAAACTGCAGCTCCATCTATGAGATGTTTTGGGTGGTATTAAGTCTCTAGATTTTATTTAAATCTATTTTATTAGGCTCCCTCTGACACCAAACTGGCTGGGCAAAGGAGGGTGCTGCCTTGTTACTGCTGGGTTGGGGCAGAATTCCGGGTGCCCAGTGGATTTGCTCTGATACCTGAGCTGGTGGAAGAGCTGCCCACTGTTGCTGGGCTAGAGGGAGAGTTGAGACTTTCCGTTAGGCCTCCTCTGTTGGTAGCCTACCTGGCTGGCATGGGGTTACTCATTCCTGGTGAAAGGCCAACGTGCAGGCTTCCTACTGTGCCTTTCCTGATACTGGCAGGGAGAGGGAAGGGAAGTGTGTCGTTTAGTGTGGTTAGAGATCTAGGCTTTTCATAAAGTCTACACTGACACTACAGTGCGGGGAGAGGGACCTGGCTGTTGCAGAGTTGGGATGAAAGTCCCACATCTCTACATGTTTTTTTCTGACACTGCTTTGGTTGGGGATAGTGTTGGGGTGACTTGTTATGGTCATGTGAAGATGGAAGTCATGGCATCCTACTTACCCTTTGCTGATGGAGCTGGAGTTTAGGTTTTTCATGGTATTGAACTTAAGTGAAATAACTATTAACTAAAGTTTTCTCTCTTCCTGTCTGCCCCTTTCTAGGTCCTTTGGTTTGAGAGAGCTGGTTTTCTTATGTACTTGTGTATGTGTATCTTTTAGTGTTTCCAAGGTCCTAGACTCTCTAGAGCCCACTCTGGGATATGAGGCAAAAAGCTAACCCGAGGAACAGAAGTCCCAAGGCCCCTAGCTGTTCTGCTTCCTTCTCTTTACCTTTCAGTCATCTTGGGTTTGTTTTATGTATATTATCCAGGAATTTTAGCTCCATTGAGTGGCTGGAATAGAAGTGCATCTTCTCTCTTCTAGTTTTTCAAATGTGCCTATAACAGCTCAATAATAATCAAACTCATTTAAAATGTAAGTTTTTATTTTTTATTAATTAAAACATTTTACCACTTATTGGGCATTCACTCTGGCCCATGTACTTTTAGCAATTTGTAACTCTTTCACAAATGAGACTTTGTGTGTTGACTATTTCTCCAAGTTCATGGCAGATATAAGTACTGGATATAAATGTTTATACTTTTAACAGGGCAGACGGTAAACAAGGAAACAAAATAACTGTGGGAGGTGCTAGTGTTCTGAAAATCATAAACAGTAATGGGACGGAGTGACTGACTGCAGGAATCGATGTGCAGCCAGTCTCCTTTAGTATAGTTGGGTGTGAGGAGGAGTTGGTGAAGGCCTCCCTGAGGAGGTTATGAGAAGGAGCATGCTAGGTGCAGAGCTGGGGGAAGAACTTAGTGGGTCAGCTTCCCTAAAATGTGAAACTATTTGGGGCAATCTTGAAAGAGGAAAAAAGCCAGCAGAGTTGAAGTACAGCAAGTGGGAATGAAGGGACATGGGTAGAGGCTGGGAAGTTGAAAGCAGATCTGGATCATGTAGGGCTGTGATATTGGCCCTCCACATGGGCTTTGTTTGACACAGTGGCTATTGTTTTATTTTTACTGAAAGAAGATAAAAGTGCATGCATCTGTACATACATATGTGTTTGAGGAACAGGTTTATTCACATTATTCTTGCTAAAATGAGGGTCCCCCTCACCCTGCCCCTGCAAGTGTTTGGTTTTGGTGGGTGTCGAGTGCTAGATGAAGGGATATGGGAGCCAATACAAAGTTTCTTGTGTCCTGCACATGTGGTTCTTCTGAGTAGACTGATGCCTAGAAAATAAGTTCTTGAGAGAGGTCTATTCCTATCTTTCTCAATAAAAAATTTTTGCTTATTGAAGACAGTTTAGAAGAAGAAATCAGAATCATCTGTACAATCTCAGTTATTTAGAGATAATTTTATTTTTTGTCTAAATTTTAGTTTACAAAGTTAGGATAAAAATGTTGATTTATCTGTTTTCACAATATGTTAATGATATTAAATATTCCTTAAGAACATTTTCTTCTTCTCTTTCCTCTCCCACTTTCTTTCCCTTCCCTTCCCTTCCCTTCCCTTCCCTGAGCTAAGCATGTGCTCTAGCACTGAGCTATGTCCCTAGCCCAAAAACGTATGGTTTGTTAGATGATGTCATTTTTGAAGCTCCAATAATTGGAATCTTCCCTCTTATTGAACTGTTTGCCTTCCATTGTTCGGTTCCCACTTGCCCCAAAACAAGTATCATCTTATTAAATACATCTTTGTGTTCACCTCTAATACGTTGCCTCTACTGTTAATGGATTAGTCTCTGCACAGATATTACTAGATTGTTCTCTAGAAAGGTAGATGCTATAAATAACATTCACTTGTTATTTAGCTAGTAGTCATTTAAGCCTATGTTATTTTCTATTATAATAAAATCTAGAGTTCAGAAATTTTAAATTAGCAGTATACTTGAAGTTTTCATTGTTATTTGTAATTAGTGATTAATCTGTTTGAGATATGAAACCATAGCTAGGTTTTCATCTTAAACCACATTAACTAGATGCTGTAGTTTGTTTTCCTCTGAATTATGCTCATTTTCTTGTGTGTATTTCTTTTAGGTATTGGTGGAATCTGTTCACACTGTCACCTGCATTAGCTACTGGGGTATCAGTGTTCTTTTATATAATCATTACCCAGCAGCCATTTGCCTTACTTGTGATGGTTTTGTTGTGTGTCATTATCTTCAACATGATCTGCTTGCCTGTAGTTGTACTTAAATGGCAGAAAAATCCTTTATACAAAACAAGTGTTCTATATATGTAATACAAATATACCCCCATAGTAACAGAAGACTCTCTTGATTCACAAATCATGTGTTTTCCATATTTCAGTAATTGGAAAAATTGGGCAAAACAAAAAGTGACATTTTTCAATGCCCCCCACCCCTCAGGAAACTTTCAAACCTTTGGTGAATGGCATTTACTATGTGATTCTGGAATCATGGTTAGATGTTAGGGAGCTGATTGTAGTGGTGCCCTCTTATCTGTAGTTTTGCTTTTCATGGTTCAACTGTGGTCTGAAAATATTGAATGGAAAATTTTGTATCTTGTTTTTTTTTTTTTTTTTTTTTTTTTTGGTTCTGGATCATACGTTTTTGGGCTAGGGATATGGCTCAGTGCTACAGCACATGCTTAGCTCAGGGGCACTTATCCACTGGGCCACATCCCAAGCCCTCCCCCCTTTTTTAAAAAAAATTTGAGATGGGATCTCACTAAGTTGCTGAGGCTGGCTTTGAATTTTCCATCTTCTTGCCTCAGCCTCCCAAGGTGCTGGTATTACGGGCATGCACTACTGTGCCCAGCTTGAAAATTCTGTATTTTGAGAAAGAAGGACAACATTCACATAATTTCTATTATATTGTTATATTTATTTTATTATTAGTTATTGCTAGTTTCTTTCTGTGCCTAATTTATAAAACTATCAGTTTAGTTTGTAAATTAAACACATAGATACATGTGTATAGAAAAAAAGCACGTACAGGGATTAGTATTTCATGCATCTGCTTGGAAAAACATGGAAAAGGGGAGAGTACTGTTTCAACTTAAATTCTTAAGTGAATAAGAGACTTCTGGAAAGTCTGATAAGGTTTAAGAAGAAACCATGCAGATTTGGTTTGAATGTATGTACTAATATTTACCCTATAAACTTTTTTCCTGGTTTACTTCATAGTTATATTTCTCTGGTTCTTCCAAGCTGTTTGGGTCCTGCAGACATGCAGTCATTACGAGATGGGGTTGAAGGAGCTTGGGAGTTCATGGATGTTTCTTGCTCTTTATTGGGTAGAAAGATGCTGGATGAGTCCATTGTGATATTCTCTAGTTATGACACCTCAACATTTAAAATATCCCTGGAAATCTAATGTAATTTTTACCAGATTTTAACTTTTAAAAATTTTAAGGTTTTACATATTCAGTATGGTAAATTCAGAATATGTAGAATACATAATACAAAAAAATTTAAAGTGCTTACTGTGCTAACCTCTGTAACCATTTTAATATTTATCTCTTCAAGTTCATATACATAGGCACATTTCATTTACATGTTTCCCCCTTCCCTGCTGCCACACACATTACTAGAATCTTCTCACAGAAATTGGATCAACTGTATATTTGATAAATATTACTCAATGAGGGGTTAAGAATGTGTGTCTAGCTCAGTTACTGCAGTTCTTCAATATCATATTATTTATTTTCAATATTTTTTAGTTGTAGTTGTACATAATCTTTATGTGGTGCTGAGGATCAAACCCAGGGCCTCGCACGTGCTAGGTGAGTGCTTTGCCACTGAGCTACGCCCTAACCCCTCGATATCATTTTAAAAGATTATTACATCCATTTTATGAAGGCATCACTCCAACAGTTCATTATTACACATTTAAATTTTCTGTCTTTAAGCCATGGAGAGCATTCTTATGGTTAAATCCTTTTGCATGGACATTCAGAGTTATTTTCTTAGGATAAATTTTTAAATAAAATTCCTAGTTTAGTCTTGCATTTTTTTAAAAAAGTCCCTTTTCCTGTGTAGTTTATATATAAAACACTATGGTTTTATGTATGTTGGCAAATAGCTACAGTTCCAGTAAAAATGATAACATTGTACCCTGAATATATATCTTCACATATGTCAAAAATTTTGGTTTAGAGCTTTATTAAGTCCATGGTTATAGTCCCTTCATTTCCTTCAACTTACTTTTTTATCTTTAAGATTTTCAGCCAAGATATTTCAAGGTCACATGGTAAATTATGATTCTTTTTCTCCCCATAATCTTCATCTTTTTAAATTTGGTGAACCACAGTAAGTTATTTTGGATTGCTGGAATTTGTGGTTCTGTTTTACATTTTGACTCAGAAATCATGCCACTTGGAAAATGGGCTTCGTTGTCTGACCTCAGGGTATCAGTAGAAGGTGACTATTCTTAGAACTTAGAAAATCTAAACAGAACAAGAACAGAATCTGAAAGACTTCTGTTTCTGACAGTATAGCTGAACAGATGCCTTGCAAGTTTTTACTCTAAAAACCTTAGAGGTGCAGGCTGGGGTTGCGGCTCAGCAGTAGAGCGCTTGCCTAACATGGGCGAGGCTCTGGGTTTGATCCTCAGCACCATAAATAAATAAAAATAAATGTATTTGTTAACTACAACTAAAAAACATTAAAAAAGAAACCTTAGAGGTGCTGGATGATTTTTGCAAAGACATATCTTAACTTGGGAAAAAAAAAATCAGAAGCTAACTGGAGATGAAGTGAAAATCAGAATGATTGCTGTGAAACTAGTATGGTAGTCGTGGTTATCAAGGGATGGGTGGGTGTGTTCAAGACAAAGTTTCATGTATAAAGTTGAGAGAATAATGTAATTGCCCCATGTATACCTGCCATCAACACTTTTAAATACGTGGCTCATTGTGCTTTATTTATATTCTTTCTTCATTTATACTTGGCACATAAACACTGGTCTTCCCTCTGCATTATTGTGAAGCAAAACCCAACATCACATCATTGTGTAACAACTTCATATGTACGTGTAGTAGATGGGAATCTTTTAAAATAAATATATTCATGTCACTCAACACTAAAAAATTAATACTTTCCCAATATATTCTCTGACATATCCTGGCAGAGTTTACATTTTCTTGACTATCTCATAAAAAATGATTTTTAAAAAAGATTATTTGAATCAGAATCAAATCAAGTTTCTTATTTTATTTCTTAAATATTTATTTTTTAGGTGTAGTTGGACACAATGCCTTTATTTTATTTATTTCTATGTGGTGATGAGGATTGAACCCAGGGTGCCAGGTGAGGCTCTACCGCTGAGCTACAACCCCAGCCCCGTTAAGTTTCTTATTTTATGTTGATTGATCTCAGTTCTCTTTTAGTATTTGTGTTCCCTTATGTTTTTTCCCTTCTTTGTAATGAATTTGTTGAGTAAACTAATCATAGTTAGATTTTTTCCACAGCTGTTTTTTGCTGATTGAATCTAGCAAACAACATGGAAAATGTGAATCTTTTGACATATGACTTCTGTATTTGTAAACTGCTATTAACAGGTTTGAGATTCAAGTTGAATGGGGGGGAATACTTCGTTGATTGTATGTATAGTTGTATGTTCTTTGTATAATAGAAGACACATAATAATTGCTTGACTTTCTCTTTTCTGAGTTGAGTGAACAGTGGCTTCAGGAAGTTTCAATACAATATATTGATTATAAATTTCCCTATAAGCCTTTCACTTAATGGCTTTAGGAGTTATCAATGATAGTTACTTATGTCAATATATTATAATCATAATAGTATGTCTTTAAATTCTATCATTCTTTGTTCATTAGTTAGGATTCCTCTATAGGAAAGGGGTCTTACTTATGAACTCCTTGTACTGAGATACAGTTTATACAAGCAAAGGCAGGATAAATGCTTCATTTTTTGTCTGGTTTTCAGGATAATGCATTGATTTTTTTTCTACTATTTTCCAAAGATTGATTCTTTTTGTGTACTTATGAACTGAAAAATCATGTATAACTAAAAAGAACCAATTAAGAAATTTGTAATGTTTTGAACAACCAACAATAAAAAATTTAAAAAAAAAAGAACCAATTAAAAGATTTTGATGTGTTTCAATCCATTGTACATAATATTCTTTTCCAGAAACTTGTGCAAGGTGCCTCCCAGGTTTTTTGTCTGTGTGAATAGTCTTTGCTTTCTTGTTACTGATACAACAGTAGTTGCACAACTCCTCTTGTGCATTTTCTGCTCTGGATCTGAAATCATCCATTTTTCTCAAGGAGTCCTGGTTTTTCTACTGCAAACTAGTATTTAGGGTCCATAGTCTGGTATGGGTACTCCTTACTACTGTTTTGGTTATTATCTCTACATCTTTGCAATGAACAGAGCTAGGAAATATGTATTTAAAGTATATTAACTGGGCTGGGATTGTGGTCAGTGGTAGAGTGCTTGCCTGGTGTTTGTGAAGCACTGGGTTTGATCCTTAGCACCACATAAAAATAAAGGTATTGTGTCCATCTACAACTAAAAAAAAAATTAAAAATACGTTAACTGTATTTTTAAATACACTATATTATATTAGTATTTGTTTCTGTTAAATAGAAAATCTTAATGACATATAATTTTTATAATATTTATATTGTATATTTTGAACAATAACAGTGTAATTAACATGATTTTCTGAACACAACTTATTAACTTTAATTTTTTTAGTTCTTTTGTATTTGGGTATTTCCACCAAATTAATTAATGCATTTAACCTTCTTTTATATAACTCTTTGTCTTACTAAGCCACCAATTTGTGTACACTTTAGGTATGACATATTTTTTAAAAAAAATTTTTGGCTTCATTTGTTTTATAACCATGTAAAACATTAACTTGGTTCCAATGTCATTTTAAGAGAAGACCAATTCAGAGAAGTCTGGTTTTCATCTTTATCTTCTACACTTTCTCCATTTTTCTTATTGAGTGTAAATATTTCTAGGGTGACATTTAATTTTCCACTTAAAATATAAGCAAATATCTCTATTTTATCTCCACACATAAAAATGTACACATGTTTCCCTCTTTATTCATCTCTGCCTACTTCTCTCCCTATATAATGAAACCTTTTGCTTTTCTTTCTGAAAATGTAAATTTCGTCTCATCTTTAACTGTGTCTCTGGGAACCTGTGAAGATGAACCTGTTGTCTCTGTTACCAAGCAGGAATCCTTCTGGTTAAAAAATGGTTCCTGGTTGATAAGTTGCATCTGGACTGGGAAAATAATAAATACTTGGTAGGAAGCGGTAACTTTTGACTTCTATAAATGCAATGGTTTTTATTTCTGAGGAGATCCTCTGTTAACTCTTTGGAAGATCTGCCCAGGGGGTTGTTTCTAGATGTTGATACCTATTGGGTATGACCCTCTAAGTCAAGGTGGTTCCCATCCCCACACAGTATGGTTCTTTTCTCATGGCATCTGAGCTGTGCTGCCTGGCATCTGATGCTGCCTTGCTGGTAGGCCTTGGATTTTGAGCAAATGGGTAGAAAACATGATCTGGGATAGTCCATTGAATCTGTTAAGTTGGCTCTGAAAAGAACCCTGGTAGGTTCTGCAATATCCCTCCCTTCTTAGATGAAGGGTACACCTTTTATATATCTCTTTTTATGTGTTTTTGTGGGCGGGGTTAGTTAATATATCTCAGAGACAACTCATAGCTGTTTATAGAATGTTCCTCATCTTTTTTTCAAACAGTATTTCATGGTCTGCATGTACCACATTTCTTTCTTTCAATTGGTTTCCTATTGATTTTTGAGTGTTGGATCTCTCTCCTTACATTATAGGAGTAACATATGAAAAGAAAAACTTAAATATAATTTAACCAACTCTTTGTGACTTTGTTGTATGGAAAGCTTTCCTAAGGAATTGGTGTCCAACATAAAAAATGTGAAAAATAGTTGAATAACAACAAGAAAAAGATAGGACAAAGTGGACTTACATGTGAAGTTACTTCACAGAAGAAACAGGAATGGTTGATAAGCTTGAACTGGTGTTGAGAAAAAGATGAAAGTTAAAATGAGTCACTATTTTATATTCTTAGACTGGCAAATGTGTAAGTGTGACGATAAGAATTGTTGGTAAAGGAATGGGCCAGCAGAAGTTCTTTTAACAGTCACTTTGGAGTGCAATTTTCTCTCTAGTAGAGGCTGAAGATGTACATACCATAGCAATAAATATCCCTATTAGGAATATATCTTTATACAGAAATATGTGTACACATAAATGTGTGAAAATTGTTTAGCATAGTATTGTGTTCATAATAAAGTAAGATGGCAAACAATGTAAAAGTCAACCAACAAGAGGTTGTGTAACTAAACTAATGTATCTATGTGGTGCAGTATTGTACAGTAGTTAAAAATGAATAAACCAGCTTGAAAAGTATTAACACTGGTAAATCTCAGAACTTTGAGTGAAAGACAAACTGCAAAATATAATATATATTGGTCTTTTTTTAAAAACATTTTTTAGTTATCAACGGACCTTTATTTATTTATATGTGATGCTAAGAATTGAACCCAGTGCCTCACGCATGCTAGGCAAGAACTCCTCCATTGAGCCACAACCCTAGCCTGGATACCGAAGTCTTTTTGTGTTTTTTTTTTTTTTTTCCCTCTTTTGTGTGTGTGTATGTGTGTATATATGTGTGTGTGTGTGTGTGTGTGTGTGTGTGTGTGTGTATATATATATATATTTTTTTTTTTTTTTTGGTACTGGGGATTGAACCCAGGGGCACTTTACTAATGAGGCACACTCCAGTCCTTTTTAGTTTTCTAAGACAGGGTCTCACCAAGTTTCCCAGATTGGCTTTGAACTTGTGATCCTCTTGCCTCAGCCTCTGGGATTATGGGCATGCACCACTATGCCTGGCTCCAAGTCTTTATATTTTTTATGGTGCAAAATTACACAGTAAAATATATTGGTGCCAGCACTAATTCATCAGCTTCAGATATTTTGAACAGAAGTGGGGGAGAGAGCTGTGGACAGAAGGAAGAAGGTGCAATTGGAGAAGGTGCAATAGAGGTTTCACCTATGTCCATGTTAGCAATGTTTTTCAAAAGCAAAAATGAGAACTAGGGCTTATGTGTTTAAAATAAGATTTGAAAAAGTCACTACTTTGATAAAAATCACTACTTATTTTCCTTTGGAAGGGGAAGAGTTTTTATTTTAAAGCTCCTGATTTGCTTTTTTGTTCTTATTAGCAATGTTATTAACAACAAGAGGCACCCATCTTTTCATTTATTGGGTTTTGGGACCATTTGTGATCTCCAGTTTCCTTTTGTTTTTTAGAAGGATATTTGAAGATGGAAACACTGTGATTATCATTTTTCTATTTCTTAAGTTTTACCTGAAGCCCCAGAATATACCAAATTTTCAGAACTTTATCCTTCATTGCAAATGATAAGGCTTATTAAACCCACTGACTTTGAACATTACCACACATGTTTGAATGGAAAAACATTCTGACAGATTAGTGATGTGGCATTTGTAAATGACAGACAGATAGAATGTGATGGGGCTTTAGGGTGAGCCAGTGGGGTGAGTTGACTTCTCTTGTGGTAGTTGTATTATTAGCTGGAGCATCACATGTTTCAGATGCAAGAAAAATATTATCCTTTTAATTCTCTTATGAGTGACAGAATTAGGCATCTTCTTTCAATCTTTAGCTCTTCATGGATGATTGTTGCCATACTTGTTTAGTTTGGGGAAAAATCTGAAGTTAACTAAAAAACATATTTTATTCAGCTTTCAAAAATAATTATCTCTAAATGTCTACTGGGTTCTTCCCATTCCATCTCTTTAGGATTCAGAAAGCATAAATGTAAATTTCACATGTAAATCACACGATTGCATAGGACAACCCTGGTAGCTTTAAGATTATTTTATGGGTGTGAACGAGGGAAACTTTTTTTTTTTTTTGGTTGAACATTTGAGGGATGTAACATTAGATCTTTTTGCCTACCCATGATATGGGTAGGTTGGCTATGGATTTTCTGGGTTCTCTCTCTCTCTGTCTCTCTTTCTCCATTGTCTTGGTCTTTTGAGCTGTGGTCTACATTTCAGATTAATGTTAGAAAGGCCTTGGTTGTGGGATGAAATATTTATTTAAAAATATTTGTGGTTGCTGACCTATCTGGGAATTCCATACTTCAGCGTACAGTTCTGTAATTGATTTTAGATTATAATTGCTTACTGGCAAGATTATTCAGATGAAATAATGAACATCATAGCCCTTCTTGCTTGTGAATTCTAATTAAACTGAGAAATACTAAAAACTAAGCATTATATAATCCTCTTGGGGTCAGATTTGGGGAGGAGAAATGCTGCTGTGTGTAATTTTTAAATCTCAGTTATCTTTATAAAAAATGTTCAAAGTATTTACATAAACCCTAGGATATGAGCAGGTAGAGTGAAATCATGAATGTACATGGGATGCCAGCAGCTCTTTGGGAAGCTACAGAGGGAAGGAGAAGGTGAATTGTGGCAGTCCTGTAAATTGGAGAATCTAGGAATTTCCAGCAAGTGCTTACCCCTTATAGGAAAATTGCTCACTTAAGATAGAAAACTTGGCACGCAGTTCTTAGAAAAGTCACTGAAACCTAAAAAGGGCTTCATAGCCTTACAGTGTGTTGGGTGAGCATAAAAAGACCGGTAGGGTAGGAGTAGGCAAGATTAACTCAAGGCTTTTAGAAACGCCCAATAAAAACTCCCTCCTTGAAGACAGCACCTTATCCTGGAAAAAAACAGAATTAGGAGACATATTAAATATGGTGAGAGCCCTGAGGGCAAAGGCATGGAGGGGACCAGGAAGGGGAGGCACTGGGAAGGTACTGAGGACCTGGCTCTTAGAGGCCATATTTGTATTTCATGGTAACAGAGAGAAAGAGCCTTAGCATCATAAAAATTACAAAGTTATCCAGATCTATCACTCCTTTCTTCGAGGGATCAAACTAGAACCTCTTTCCCAAAAGTACTGTAAAATCGATGTCATTTAAACACCACTAACATAAATTGGTTGTGGTTAAGCCCATAAACAGGTAGTATAAAAGAGTATAAGAAGTGGTTTTGAAAAACATCCTAATAGATAATGAAGAATTATTAGATGAAATATGACCATAAAGGATGTGAACACTATAATATTTTAAAAAACTGAAATTAAGAAATTAATGGAACCTCTTAGAGAACTACACAAATCAGCAATAGAAAAGAAATGGCTATACCTATAGAAAGATACTGAGAAATGGCATATCTCGGGAAAGGCGAGGAAATAAAGGGAAAAGCCAAAATGAAGACAGTTTTATAAAGGAACACAAAAGAATGACACTGTAATACTTGTGAATTGAAGGTGGAGTATCCTTTTTTTTTTGGGGGGGGGGGTAACCAGGGGTTGAACCCAAGATTGCTTAACCACTAAGCCACATCACAGTCCTTTTTGTTTTTATTTTGCGACAGGGTGTTGCTAAGTAGCTTAGGTCTCACTAAGTTACTGAGGCTGGTCTTGGACTTGGAATCCTCCTGCCTCAGCCTCCTGAGCTGCTGGGATTACAGGTGTGCATCACAGTGCCCAGATTAGGTGGAGTCTCTTATCCAAAATGCTAGAGACCAGAAATAGATTTTAAACTTCTTGAATTTTGAAATATTTGCATATATGCATAATGAGAATCATTGGGAATGGGACCCAAGTCTAAACATCACATTGATTGATCTTCCACCTTTGAAAGTAATTAATGTCTGAAAGTAATTATATACAATATTTTGATTATGTCAGCTCCCATGAAGTCAGGTGTGAAATTTTACACTTGTAGCCTCATGTCAGAGTGCAAAAGTTTTTGATTTTGGAGTATTTCAGATTTTTGGATTAGCAATATCCAACCTATAATAAGATATTAGGAATAGAAGAAAAAAGCTCAAATTAAGGGAGAAAATTAGAAGCATTAAAGTGAGTTTTAGAGAAGAAAGTGAATATCCCTGAGGCTGGGGATATAGCTAAGTTGGAAGAGTGTTTTCTTAGCATGCATAAGGCCCTGGGTTTAATCCCTAGTACCCCCCCCCCCCCCCCCCACACACACACACACAAAAGAATCCAACATATAAAGAAGAAATCTAAAAGAAATGGAACAAGTATTGAAATCCATAATCGATTAAGTGTTTTCCTGAAGTAAAAAAAAAAAATTATTCTCTAATAGCAACACTAAGATGTTCTTGAGAAAAGCCTTTTAGACTTCTAAGCAAAAGGACCTAGACACACGGAAAAGAAAAAAAATTATACTGTCATCAGACTTTTCTACAGCAATACTTGATGCCAGAATTCAGTGGAAAAGGTATTTAAGATGGGATGGCTAAGTAAAAAAGATGTGAGTCAAGGATCTTACATTCAATCATTTTATGTCTTGTCTTAGCTTTTTCACTTCTGTGACTAAAAGACCTGACCAGAACAACTATAGAGGAGGAAGAGTTTATTTCAGGGCCCCCAGTTTGAGAGGTCTCAGTCCATAAACAACTGGCTCCATTCCTCAGGGCTCCAAGGATGCAGAACAAGAAGATAGGAGATGATGATAGAGGGAAGTAGCTCACGTCATGATGGGAAAGCAGAGATCTCTACTTCCAGATACAAGACACATCCTCAGTGACTCACATCCTCTAGCCACATCCCACTTGCCTTCAGTTACCATTCAATCCTGTCAGGTGAATAATTCACTGATCTGGTTAAGGCTTTCACAAACCAAATATTTCTTCTCTGAGCCTTCATACATTGTCTCACATATGAGCTTTTGGGGGTCACCTCCTATCCAAACCATAACATGCCTTATGTTGCAGAGATTACAGATATGTATGAATAGAAGAGATCAGTTCCTCTGAGCTCTTCCTGAGGAATCAACCAGAAAATGAGCTTCAGATAACCAAGAAATATTTGAAAAAGCTATGACCTGCAGTGATCTATATTTAACACATACAAGAAGGGGGAAAACATGAAAATTACAACAAACTAGTCAATTGCTTTGTAAATAAATCATTGGTGTGGCTTTAAAAAATGCAAGATTTTATCTCACAACTGAGTACCACACTCTCCATGTTAGAAAGTAACATGTAAAACTCTTGGAACTCAGCTCTTCTTTATTTTAGCTGATGGCACTTAAAAAAAAAAGTGTAAACTACAGTGATTCATTTTTTTCCTCTAAGGCATGTGACCTTGTAACTTCATTGCTGAATAATCAGTAATGCATACTTTAGACTTGATGTGTTTTGGAGGTCACTTCAAGATTTCAGTATTAATATTTAAAATGATTGTATTTAACAGGTCAATTTGTTGATACACATTGGTGAAATAGCTTCCTTGTAGTGTTATTGACATTGGCTGGTAACTCTATTGCTTTTTAAACTTTTTTCTTTGCTTATTAATTTTGACACTAGCTATTGTCCATTTTAATTTTAGCAGTCTAGTTTTGGCTACGTAGCACAACAATGATTAATAAGTGTGAAGTCATGATCTCTATATTATTTGGAAGTACCATGGAAGATCACCAGGAAATTTCATGCATGTAAAATTATTTTGTGAAAAATTTGTATGTTAAATATACTCTGTTTTTTTTTTTCTTGCAAAATTACTAATCATTCACACTTAATGGTTGCTAATCAAGCATTTGGAATATGGAAATTATGCATCTTAATCAGATTGAGCTTAAAACATATTTTTAGTCTACATTAATATGCATTCTCTAAAAGACATTTTACTTGGGTAAACTCCTTTAAGGAAAGCATTATTAGAAACAGTGTCAGATTTAATCAATGTATTGTTTTTCATTTCCAACATTATTAAACAGCAAAATAGTGTCTGTACAGTTATCTACATAATTTCTCATTGTTTTTTCTTGAGGCTATTATCAATGGATGGCCAGGCTCTATTTCTTTATTTTTAGCTGACAGAGGGTTGAAGAACATCAGTTTTACCTCTTGAAATTTGCAGGAAATAATTATGAAGATTTCTTCCTCATTGCTAGTTTAATAATTCTGTCTTTATGAGATATATAAGAGGAATATTTTACTATTTTGCTTAATTTTGATTAATTTTTTTGTTGATGAATATTTCATATATTTTGGACAAATTCCTAACATTTTGAATGGCTCACCATATCGTCTGTAGTTAGAATAGATGCCTATTCTGAAATCACCAGTGAGCACCACTCACTCCTGGTGGTGAATGTTGGACATATACTTGTGCTATGCTTTGAGTTATAGAACTCAACAGCTTCTACTGTGGTCAAGCAGTGGTAGTGGTCTAAGTTTTACTATTCTCACTGTATGTAATATTTAGGTATGTTGAGCTGTATGACAAAGTGAATTTAAATCAAAGTTGGATGCAGAGTGGATTGCAAGCTGTAGTGACCCGAGGCCATTTTTTGGTTCTCTAAAGGTAGTGTTGATTATTTATCTATGACACTAAGTCTTAGCCTGCAGCCTGTAATCTTCCTTCCTCAAATGTTGTAAGAGGAATACTGTTCTAGAAGTATGGTGCCTGTTCTGAAGAATAAATATGGAGCTCTGGTCAATTAGTTGTAGAGGGTCAAAGTCATTACTTTTTATTCAGTTTTTTTTTTATGACTAAATGAGGATTTGTTTAGGGTAGAAGGCATTTTGGATTATGTTTAAAATTGTACTGCATTATCTTAAGTTATTCAGAGTTGTGTTATGAATAAATTTTATGTCATTCTTTTACTTCTGATTTTTTAATTTTTTTGTTGACTCCATAAGCATGGCACTAATTATGCAAGATTTAGTAATGGCTGAGTAATATACACTAATAAAAATATAATAGACATCATCATCACTTATTATCTGACCTTTCTGTGTTTTAAAATCTATTGCTGTATGAAAAATTTTTATACCTGGAAAAATTTCCTTTTTATATGCTTAAGTTATGTTTCATTTAGTTATTGCTATGTTATCAAACCACTGAAAAATGTAGTAACTTAGACAAGAACAGTGAGTTGTTATGTTCATGATTCTGTAACATGTGCAATGCTGTGTTAGCTGAGGTGGTACTGGAGAACTTTCCTCATGACTCATTCATGACAGACAAGTTGGTGCTAGTTCTGTGGAAATTCCCTTGAAGTTTAGGGGTGGGGTCTGTGTGCCTTCTGTATGGACCTCCACAGGCTGTTTGGGCTTCCTCATAGCATGGTGGCTGGGTTCTAAAACAAAGTGTTCCAGGAAAACCAGGTGCAGCTTCATGACCCTTTCAGGCCTATCTGTGGTGTCATGTAGCACCACTTCTGCTATTTCCTTTCCCCCTTCCTTCCCTTTGAGATATATCTATCATTTTTTTTTTTTTTTTTTTTTTTTTGTGAAGAACACTAATCTGGGTATTAGATGATGTATTAGTTACAATTAAGACTTAACAAATCACCAATTTTATTTTTACATGGTAAAATTGTTTTCTGTTTTTGTTTGTCTTATAACAATACTACTATGAGCATTTTTTAACATAAAACTCACTTATCATCACTTTGTCAGCATTTCTTCAGATACAATAGCTATGTTAGAACAAAATAACATTTGTAAGGCCTTTGAGAAATAATAAGTTCTTTCCTGCTAGCTATAAGAAGGAATAAGAATCTAGTGTACTGCCAGCTGTGTTTAAGATTTATTCATTTACCGGGGATCCTGCAGCACTAACTGCCACCCACTTTCATCTTTGCTAGTCTGCTTTGCATAAAGCAGATTCTTATTCTAACTTTGCATTTCCCTGACTACTAGTGAGGACAACCATATTTTTGTTAGGTTTAAATCAATCTCTGTTACATGTATTGAAGCATTATCCTTTAAATACATTGTTTTTCAATTATTCATTTCTAGTGTATAAAAATATACCAGGTCTTCCTAAACTCATTTGATTTTTGAGGTTAGAGTTATAAGTTTTTTGCTTGGTTGTGTCACTTGGTGGTTTTATTTCAGTGTCCATGATTTTTTTTTTATTGGTTAAAGTTGTTGATACATAAAGATACTGATTCTTGCAGTAACTTTTAAGTATTTCAGGTCTTTTCCCTATGTATCTATTCATTTTGACAGATACATAGTGTCATAATGTTGCTCCCCTCCTTATGTAAATTTTAACAACCTATTTGGAATCTTTGTAGTTTAAGAACTGTAATAAGAGTATCATTTAATGACATCTTTAATTTTTTAAATTCTTAAATACACTTGCATTTCTTTTTTGTATTTTGTCTTTTCCATAATAGTAATGTACTTCTTGCAGCTTTATGCTTTATGGTATTTTTTAGAATCTGGATAGACAAAAGCCTTCAGTCACTGTATCCAGCCTGGATATTTTCTTCACTATATTTTAAAGTTGAGGAAACCAGATCAGAGATTATTTTGCCAAGAAAGGTGGCCTTCATATTTAGGTTTTCTTGACACTGGATCTCAAGTTCTTTAACAACATCTTATGTTACCATTCCATTTATTCAAGGGCTTCATTATCACTCAGTAAGAATCTAGTGTTTTTTGTCCTGCATTTCTCTTTTTAGCTTTTCCCTCATAAGTGGGTTTTTTTTTTTTGTTGCTATTAATCAATTTTTCTTTAAATCTAGAATGTTTAAAAAATGTTTATTTTAATATAAAACTGAGTAAGATCACATATATTTGGTGTGCATTAAACATTTTTAAAAGAAGCTAAAACACTTGTGATTTTGAAACTGGAACTTTGAGATGAAGCTTGATTTTCTGTGCTAGCGGACAAGAATAGTTTTTCTGCTTCTGCTGGCAGGTGAGGTCTGCAGAAGGTGCAGTTCTCAATGGTGGGCTGTGCTGCCCTCTGCTGTTGCAGCAGACCCCAGCAGTTCACCATCAATTTCTTCTTTCTGGGTTCTTGTCCTGTGAATTTGGAGAATGAACTCCACACACCAGGATGAGTGAGTGTAATGGAAGGATCTATTGAAGAATAGGAACAGAACTCTCTGTCCCCAAGAGTGCTAGAGTAGGGGTTTATATATCACATGGTTCACTGTTATTGGTCCACATTTATGCTAATTAGGTTTTGAAATCGTACTCACAGTGTTGGTTATCCCTGAAGCCCATTCAGGTTTGCTTTACTTTCATTTTCTCCCTGCTTAGGGAAGGAGGAGGTTGAAGTCATTGAATTGTGCATGCTCAGTGGGGTGTCTGTAGTTGTAGCATTGTGTTGAGTGAGCTTGTGTAGTGGCCATCTCCACTGTGTGCAAGCTGGGCTGCAGTGGCATGATGGGGTCAGCTTGCCCCAGCCTACCTCAGTGCTGGCCCACTGTGCTTCAGGACCACTACACCTGCATAGTGGACTCCACATCACCACAGGCTGCGCTCCATCCCACCCTGGCTGCCACCCCACTGCTCTGCCACTCCACTGCTCTGCCACTCCCCTACCAGTTTTTGGCAAGGACCGTTAGGCTAGCTGTGTTGTTTGGCAGCCAGACAGCCATGTCAATTTTATTTTCTTTGCACTTGTTCATTTTCTTAGTTTCTTGCTATTTATACTAGTCTTCTGTTGTATTCCTTTGTGAAGGAGGTTTAAATAGATTTCCTTTTTTCATCGTCTTGAGTCTTTTTTAGTTCCTTATCAGTTTGGATAAGGAGTGTAGAATTTTGGATAGCTTTAAAGTAAGGAATAGTGAACTTTCTGCAAAGTGCCATCTAAATAGGCCATTTGTGTTCATTAATGTAAGTTAAGTACTTACAAGGTATTCCCTCATTCTTCTTGAGATAAAAGACAGAATTAGACAAAAACAGGCAGCTGATAACAAGTGGTGGTGCAGATGTAAAGCTCTCATTTTGGTGGAGAGTAAATTGAGACTCTCTGAAGGTAGCAGTTCTACTCCAGGTACCTACCCAGAGAAATGGATGTGTGTGTTCATAAGAAGACATGTACAAAAATGTCCATATGGCTTCCCTAATAATAGTACCCACTCTAACTCAAATATCCATGAGTAGAGTGGATACAGAAATATTTACATCTTCACACAATGGCATATATACAACAATAAAACAGAACTATTTCCATACATAATACCTAGAGTCAGCTTTTACTTCATTCCATCAAACCCAGGCAATAGTTATTTTTTTCATTCTTTTGTTATATCTTTGCTCTCTCCTCTTTTTTCTTTATAAATTCAGTGAGTTATTTTCTTGATGTTTTTCAGAGAGCCACCATTTTTAATTATTTTCCTTTTGTTGTATTTTCTACCTTAATAGTTCTGTGTGCATCTTTCCTATTTCATTCCTTTTGTCTCAGTTTGGATATTTTGTTTCAGCTTTTTATGTTGGGCATTTAGTTTAGGTTTTTTTTTTTTTTGATTTTCACTTAGATATCTATTTATACATTGTATAATTAATGCTTTTTTTTGTATCCCATAGATTCCGATATGTACTGTTTTTACTATGTTCTGCAATTTTGTCTCCCCTCTCCCCCACTTTTTAAGGTCACTTAACAGTTTTAAAACTTTTCAGATAAAACTTTTGGGTCCTTGATGTGTTTATTAATTTCATTTTTTATATTCTCAAAAATGATTTTTAATGGATTTAATTAAGGTTTTCTTTGTGACCAATTTAAAGGAACATTTCATGATTAGTTAAGAAAAAGGTTTATTTCCTTATTATGTTTCTAAGGAAAACATGTACATATACACAGATGGGTATGTTCATCCTGTTCTTCCAATGTGCTTTATAAATCATTGCTTATACAGCCTGTGCATACATGTTGGGGGTAGTGTGGAGGTATGTGTTTATTTTTTAGTCTGGTTGTAGGCTCCCTGGAGGATATCATGTTTTCTGTTATCTTAAAGACCATTATAGTTCTTTGGTATGCATTGTCACATCTGTTTTTTTTTTTTTTTTAAATATTTTTCAAATTTGTTGTTGGACACAATACCTTTATTTTATTTCTTCATTTTTATGTGATGTTGAGGATTGAACCCAGCACCTCGCATGTACTAAGCGAGTGCTCTACCACTGAGCCATAACCCCAGCCCTGTTACATCTGTTTTTGAATTAAAATATGGCATTTCCCCCCTCTGATTAAAAAAAAAAAAAGGTCTATTTCATATTACTTGAGCATGAATTTTGATGTATACTCCTAACATCCAATCTATTGTTTATATTATTTAGGCCTTCTATATCCTGTGTATTTTTGTTCTTTTTGGTAGGCTTGGACTTAGGGGTGTGATTAAGATTGTTACTTATCACATCTGTGTAGTTTTTACTTTAGAAAGGGGGGTTGTTGGACTATTTAGGGTACACCATTCACTACTGCATTCATTGCTGTAATAAGTTTGTTAATAGTGGCCTTTGGCATTATACAGTGTTCTTTTTGTTGTGTACCATGTTTTTGTCTAATTCTGTCTTATATATCAAGAAGAATGATGGAATACCTTGTATATCAGAAATGTCCATCCTGTTTTTGCTTGAATTGGTCTGATATATGTATATATTAGTAAAATTTTGTATTGCTTTAGAAATGTACATACTAAGTGCAATTCACTGGGTTTTATTGGTTTTGAGTTCAGAGGAGTAACACCTGCAAGGAAGGCATGGTGGCACATGTTTGTAATTCCAGCAGCTTGGGAAGCTGAGGCAGGAGGATCAAATGTTTAAAACCAGCCTCAGCAATTTAGTGAGGTCCTAAGGAACGTAACAAGACCCTGTCTCAAAAAAAGTGGAGGGGGCTGGGGATGTGGCTAAATGGTTAACCCTGAGGTTCAATCCCCAGTATAAACAAACGAACCAATAAACCTACATAGACTCTTGTCAGCACCACAGAAGGGTATAGAATAATTCCCTCATCTCAAAGAATGATCTTGTGCAGCTCCTTTTTTAGTAAGACTTTCCCATCCCGATTTTGGCAATTACTGATGTCCTGTCTACCTTAGTTTTTTATTTATTTATTTTTTTATTGGCACCTTTTAGTTACATGATAATAGGATTCATTTTGACATAATTATAAAAGCATGGAATGTAATTTGTTTAGTCCCCCTTCCTTTTCCCTCATCCCTCCCCCTGTTTTCTTCCCTTATTTTACTGCTCTTTCTGGTGTTTAATTAGTGTTTTGTGTATGTATATGATGGTGAGATTCACTGTGGTGTATTCATATAGGAAATTTAGGTCAGATTCATTCCACTCTTTCCCAGTTTCATCCCTCCTACCTTACAGATTTACTTTCTCCATTTTTTTTTTCTACTTAACATTACACACTTGAAACTCATTTGTGCTTTTTTTAATAGAGTAAAAATTATTGCTTAGTAGTATTTCATTATGTGGATGTATCACATACTCACGAAGGACATGTGTATTGCATTCAGGTTATGACTACCATGAATAATGTGGCTATTAATGTTTGTGTACAAGTATGTTTTTGTAAACATAAATTTTCATTGCATAAGAATAAACACATATTGGTATATGGGAAGGGGTATATATTCCCCAAAGATAAACTTAAAATAACCCTTTTTACTCTAAACTTCTAAAATTTGGATTCATCAGGGCTTAGTGCTGCGGAAAGGCATATGTGTCCAAAAAATGTACATAAGCCCAAGGTACTTTGGAAGGATATTCTAACAAGACAATGGAAAGGTCCTGACCCAGTAATTGTCTGGAGTCGGGGGTCTGTTTGTGTGTTTCCACAGGGAGAACAGCAGCCGATTTGGATTCCAGAGAGATTAACCAAGGTCCTGACCCAGTGATTGTCTGGAGTCGGGGGTCTGTTTATGTGTTTCCACAGGGAGAACAGCAGCCAATTTGGATTCCAGAGAGATTAACTAAAGCGATTTCTACAGACCAAAAAGAAGATGATTTGGCTCAAATCCATAACAACTGATATCCAAAACTCCAGTTTGGTTATTCTTACATCTGCGACAGAACCAGGATGCTTTTTTCAATATCTATTTTATTATTGCCCTTTCCCACATCATAAAGTTCTATTTTGTTTTTTGAGCTCATACAGACCTAGGTTAATGTTTTGCTGATCAGTTCTATTTTTTGACTATAGAGTTTTTAAACATTGCAATGGAGATTTCACCTGTAAAAAGTTATAAGGCCTTTACTATTATATTATGTGTTGTGTGCACACTTGTGTTTTATGTTGTATGTTTGTACGTACTTATGTCCATTCCCTGCCCTTTCAGACTGCCAGCTGATGATTGGCTCAGAGTGGCCCCAGCAACTTGTAGCTGATTGGCTCCTCTGTGGTGATGCTCATTGGGCTGTTTCCCTGCCCTTGCAGACTATGGAGCTGCTCATTGGGGGACTTTTTTGGCTCTGCACACGCAACCCAGCCAATCAGCCTCAAGAGCAGGAGGAGTGGGGGAGGTTGAGAGGCTTGTGGGAAGCTGGTGGTGGCAGTTGGGCTCTGAGGGTTTTTCCTGAGGAGCTGTTTTGTTTGGTGTGTGGGGTTCTAAAAATAAAGTTTGTTTCTTTTGACAAATGGCTCCTGAATTGTGCCCAGCCAGACTGCGGCAGGTATATGTTTAATATTAGTTTTTAAACTGCCGAATTATTTTCCAGAATGTTGTACCATTTTTCCACTCCCATTAACAATGTAGAAAAATTTTAATAGTTCCATGCAGTCATAATTTTTCACTTTGGTCATTCTAATGAATGTATACTGGTATCTCATTGTGATCTTAATTTGCATTACTATAATGATCATGATATTAAGCATACCGAGCATCTTTTCAAATGGTAGTTGACATCCTTGCTGAAATGTCTGTTGAAATATTTTGTGCATTTAAAACTTCTTAATGCTGAATTTTAAGAATTCTTTATACAAGTATTTTCTGCTCATATGTATCTTACAGTGATTTCATAGAGGAAGTTTAATTTTAATTAACTGTCAATTATTTCTTTTATGGACTGTGATTTGGATTTCATATCTAAGAACACTTCCTAATTGAAGATTATGAACATTTTTTTTCCTTTAAGAGTTCGTAGTTTTACATTTTGCTTGATTATACAGTCTGTTTTGGGTTAATTTTTGCATAGATGGTTTAAAGTTTAGTTAATTTGAAGTTATTTTTTTTCCCATGTGAATATCGAGTTGTTCAGCATTTTTTGTTAAAGAATATCCTTTCTTCAAAACTGCCTTTGTACTTTTGTCATAAACTATTTGATTTTATTTCTAAACACTGTCTTATTTCCTTGGACTATATGGCTATCATTTTGTGAGTACCACATTGTTGGATTACTGTAGTTTTTGGTCAGAAAACCATTATGTGATTTTCTTTCTCACCCGAATTGTTTGATCAATTCTAATTCCTTTTTCTTTATATATTTTAAAGTTAGCTGGTCTGTATCTATAAAATATCCTTCTGTCATTTTGATTAAAATTGCATTAATTTTTTAGGTCAATTTGGGGAGAAGTGCTATCTTTAATTTAGCTCTTTTACTCTATCACATAGAACGTCTGTCCTTAAACCTTTATCAGTCTTTTATATTTATGCAATTTTCACTGTAAAGACTCTATTTTTGGCCTGGTGTATGGTGCACACCTATAATACCAGCAGCTCGAGAGGCTGAGGCAGGAGGATCATGAATTCAAAGCCAGCTTCAGCAAAAAGTGTGGTGCTAAGCAACTCAGTGAGACCCTGTCTCTAAATAAAATACAAAATAGGGCTGGGGATGTGGCTCAGTGATCAAGTGCCCCTGAGTTCAATCCTTGGTCTATTTCTCCCCACCCCCGAAAAAGAATCTATTTTTGTTAGGTTTAAACCAGTTTGTCGTTGTAGCTATTGAAAGATGTTATTTTACAAACACTGTTTTCCAATTACTCATTTCTAATATACAGAAATATACCAGGTCTCGCTAATCCCACTTGTTGGGGAATTTTTTTTTGGTGTATTCCTTGTGGATTTTCTACAGTCATATCTGTTAACATTTCTTCCATTCCAATTCCAGTGTCTTTTAAATATTCTTTTTCCTTGTTGCATTGGCTATAGGTTTCAGTAAAATATGGAATCATGGGTGAGGAGAGTGGACATCATTGCTTAATTCCCAGTTCCTAGAAGTATCCAGTGAAATGTGATATTAGCTGTAGAGTTTTTCTAGATGTCTGTTTTCAGATTGAGGATGGTCCCTTCTATTCCTAGCTTGCTGTGAAAATTTTCAAAAAATTGTAAATAGTTGAATTTTATCAAATACTTTTTCATTATCAATTGGTTATCATGTAAATTTTCTCTTTGTATCTGTCATGTGATGTTTTACACTGGTTTTTCAAATGTTGAATTCGTCTTGGATTTCTGGGATATACCCCACTTGGTCATAATGACTTCCGATTTATTGCTGGATTCAACTTGCTTGTATTTTGTTGAATTTTTGTACTTGTTTTTCCTTCTCTCTATGCAATTAACTTCCTTTTTAAAAAATCTGTTTTAGTTGTAGATGGACACAATACCTTTGTTTATTTTTATGTGGTGCTGGGAATTGAACCCAGTGCCTCACGTATGCTTAGGCAAGTGCTGTACCACTGAGCCACCACCCCAGCTCACATTAACTTCCTTTTCTTATGTAATTGATTTACTTGGATGTTTCTCATGTCTATAAGTGCTTGTTTAATGATGTTTCCTTAAGATTGATAATACAGTTTACCTGGGCTTCATCATTGGTTTTTTTTTTTTAAATTTTGGATGGGTGGTAACTTATACCATTTTTAATGCTCTAACCAAAATACCTCAGGCTGGCTGATGAATGAACAACAGAAAATTGTTGCTTACAGTTCTGGAGGCTAGGAAGTCCAAGGTCAAGGAGCCAGCAGATATGGTGTGTAGTAAGAATGTATTCCTCAACAATGCCACCTTGTACATGTCCTCTCATGGTCAAAAGGGCAGACAAGGTCCCTGGCACCTCTTTTATGGGGGTAGTGGACCCTTTTGTGAGGGTACAGTTCACAAGACCTTATCACCTTCCTACCGTCCCAATACTTACAGAGTCATGGTGAAAATTTCAACCTTGAAATTTTGTGGGAGGAGAAAAACACTCAGACCACAGCAGATGGAGCCAGCTTTTCATCAGCTGAAATCTTTAGATTCTCATTTATTTTTGTCTTTCCATGAAATAGCCATTTATGAATGTTGCCTGCAGTGTTTTTGAAATGTGTTAATGTGATTCTATGTAGAAAAAAATTAGAGGTTCCAATTTTCAAGGGATTAGTTTTGTAGTTTCTTTTATTTTTTAGGTACACTATTGATATTTATGACAAGAAAATTATCCCTTTACTAATTTTTTACTAATGTACCAAAGCACATTGGCTAGTTTTATGTGGTTCTTTTTTTTCATTTATTGCATTTTATTTCCATATGGAATTTAACATTCCCTTTTCTCACATCTCTCACACTTTTTCTCTTTAAATAAATCGTTTATGAACATGTTCTCCGCTCTGATAGATTTATGAATCTTTCTCTCTGCCCTTTTACCTCTTGTACCACACCCTTTCTTTTTAAAATTAGAGCATTATATATAGCAGTTGGATTCATTTTGGAAAACATCATACATGTAAGGAATTTTTCAATCCCTGTTTTCTTCCCTCTCCCTCCCCGTAGTCTCCTCCTTCTCTGCTAATCTTCCTTTTGCTCTTTTTTTAAAATTTGTCTTTTATTGGTACTTTCTAAATATACAGAAAGGGTGAAATTCTCTGTGGCATATTTATATATGCATATAATGTGGGTTTGTTAAAATTTGTTAAACTTATTCCATATTTCCTCTCCTTTCCTGTCTCCTCTGTCCTTCTCAGTCTCCTCCTGCTCCACTAATCAATCTTCCCTATATCTTTGATATCTGAACTAGGAAAGGCCTGAGGTTTCTGATTTTTTGTTTTTAGTTTTGTTTGGTACTGGGAATTGTACCCAGAAGTACCTTACTACATCCCAAACCCTTTTTATTTCTATTTTCTTTTATGTTAAAAAGGGGTCTAAGTTGTTATTTAAAAACACATTTATGATTGTAAATTTTTCTCACCTGGCAATAGAATATTCAGTGTAAAGGCACCAAGGCATGGCAGAAAAAAAAAAAAAAACAAAAAAATTGAGCTCCCCGAGTCTTCCGTAAGCACACAGTATTTATATCTCTGGTTTCTTCTATTTATTGACTCTGTGTGTGTGTGTGTGTTTTATATTTGTGTATCAATGTACACATGAAATAATAATACAGTTGCCTGTTAAGAGGGCAAGTAGCACTCTCAATAGCTATTCTACTATCTGTTGTGACTTAAGAAATGTTGGGTTACCTTCATTTTGTGTTTAAGATCTCAGATGTGGACTAGAGATATAATCTCTGCATGTGCGGGTTTGCTCAGATTGACATCTGAATGCAGATGTGACTGCCACACATTGAATTGTGTGGTTAATGAGTCAAGAGGTCGGCTTTGTTACTCAGCTGGTCTAGATTCAAATCCAGCTCTGAATTTGGGTATGTTGCTTACCTCTTCAAGATTATTTTTTCTTTATAAAATAGGGATACTACTGTCAATTTTTATGGCAAAACTTTAGGATTAAATGAGAGAATACATATCAAACTTAGTATGGGGTCTAGAACAAATTAAGTGTAAAACAGTAGCTGATACTTTATTTCTTGCTGTCTATTTATTATAATCTATTTACTCTGGGAATTGAAGCCATCCTGGATTTTTCACATTTTCTCAAAAAGGTTTTTTAAATGTCTTCCACAGGATTTTGTCTCCACAATTATACGTCTACTTGACAGCCCCTCAACTTCCATTAGAGCCAAAGCCTTCCTGGTGCTTTTGTATATTGTGATGCATAATCGTGAGATGTTGCTACTCAGCTGCCAAGCAAGGTATGATCTTCTCGGATGGCTTCATCAATAACTTCAATTTAGTTCATGTTTTATTAGTAGTTTCATATGCATTTTACAGGATATTTCTTGGCCTTTATGCATCTGGTATTGAAAACTTTTTTCTAAAAATTTCCAAGAGTTTAATATGTCTTACAATCTCAGCTTAGACACACAAAGAACCTGAGAAGATTCTAAATCTGAAGTGGGGTGTGAAAGTACCTGGGGTACTCTATCTAGATCTGAGCCCACTCTGAGGCAGGGTGTTAGAGTTGGTCCTTTGTACCTTAGGATTTTTAGAACCAATGGTAGGCTTTTTTTGTTGTTGTTGTTGTTGTGAGATTCTGGAATGAGTAGCTGTGAAGGCTCCAGAGGAGCAGACTTGTAAGGTAGGAAGAAAGCTGGGTGGGAGTTCAAGGACTTACTCTGGACTGGGGCTTGTTTTTTTTTTTTTTTTTTTTTTCCCTCTCCATTTCAATTCCTTCCTCTAAAAGGAAGAGATAAGTTCCCTTCAAGCTATGATGCTTTATGATTAACCTCTGTTGAAGCCCAGAGGTTTCCTTAAAATCTGGTTTAATGTTCACTTCTTCATCTAGGTTTTTACTTGTTCTGGAATAAGAAGAGAGTGTGCAATGCTGAGATTGATTTGGATTAGGAATTGGTACAGTTACTTTTTTTTTTCTTTCCCGTAAACATCCAGAGAATTCACAATTGGGCTTTGTGGGCAAAATGGAAAAATTTTGACTGTTATGTTGATATTTATATAACAAGGCAAATTCCCACATGTCTTTTATTGACAGAAGAAAAATAATGATTGAGAATGTTAAAAAAATTTTTTTTGGTAATAGAGTTGTATTAATGAAAAAATTCTTTTTTTATAGGGGAGATAACATTTAGCTTAACTGGTAGTCAAAGTTAGTGTCCACATCATGAAGTCACTTGCAGCTGATCTTTGGTGTGAGCTTTGGCTAATCTTTGAGAATGTCTATTCCTACAGATAAGTGCTGACAAATACTAATATCAATTCATGACTATGGCTATAATTGAATATACTCTTCACATGGAAGGTATTTGCCTTATTCTGTGATTTTTCTCTTGTTGTTTACCTTCTAGCAAGTCATTATATTATAGTTAATCACGTCTAATTCAAGGGTATTTAGAAGCGCTTAATAAGATTTCATTGTTTTTCATCTCTGGGGATTTACTACTTATATCCTTCTTTATTTTCTGCTTATTGTCTTTAAAATTGATGTTTTGAATATTTTGTTTTAGATTGGAAGTGAATCCTGTTGCTGTTAGTCCATAATAGATGGAAGTGGAGGTCACTTGTCTTCATTACTTTTCAATGGCCTTAACAGTGACTTTGCTGCCTTTGATCGCTCCTTATGTCTACCATCATTTTCTACCAGATGAACTAAGTTTCTCAACTTGTGTTCTTAGGTCATTTCTCATTCTCAGTCTGGTTTCTGTAGAGCAGCAGAAGTATCTACACACCGTCGTGACTCATCTTCCCTGCTCAGACTCTTCTGGTACTACCCAGCCATAATAAAATAGTAGCCGGCTCCTCACCAGGACCCACTCTGCCCGGCCTCATCCAGTTCCTGCCCATCTCTTAGCCCTTGTTTTGTAGTCTTTTTGCTCATTTGCTTCCAGTATGCAGGTTTTCTTTTTACTCTTTTTTTAATTTTTAAGTTTGTTTTAATTAGTTATACGTGACAGTACAGTGCTCTTCTTACTCTTTGAATACACTAAGCCTGTTGTACTGCTTTTAAGTCTTTCCCCAATTGCATTCTCAGTGGCTGTGATCTCTTCCCCCCCCCCCCCCCCCAGGGTTTGCTTGGCTAGCTGCCTTGGGTTATTCAGGTCTCTGTTTTTCAGAGAGCCATTCAGATCACTCTATCTGAAACATTTTCTGCAACCCTAACTGCAAAGACTGTTTAACTGGGAGGAATAAAACCATTCAGATGTTCAGTGTCTGGGGACTCATGGCACATCCAGTCCTCCCAGGGAACTGCTGTGACTTCTGTGTGTCTCTAGATGAATATTTAGAAAACTTTACAAATGGCAGGAAACAGATGGCCTGAAGGCACATCCTGACTGAGTCCATGTTGATTCTCTGGAGCAACATAGCCAGCAGGGCAAGTGTGGAGAGCGGATCTCACAGGTGGGCTGCATTCTTCCTGCACTGTGTGGCAGAGATGACACGCCTCTTCTTGAGTCCCTGATGGTGAATATAGACCTTGGAGCTTCTGCAGGGTTCTAAATGCAGATGCTTTCTCTGTGTGATGATTGGGGTCTGTAGTCCTATTCCTACTTCAGAAGTGTCCAGGACATCTGGAGTAGGGCTGAAAGAATTGGTGGGGCCAGCCTGCCCCAGACTGGGAGGCTCTGGGAAGACGACTTTACCTGCTTCCCTTTCCTCACCTGCTTTGGCGCACCTGTCCTCAACTGGTGCTGAGTAGGGGAAGAAATTAGTAGGTCAACGTTTGCCCCAGGCAGTTTTGCAAGACATAGTTCTTGAAGGAGAAAGAACAGGAAGACCAGGCAGCTCTTACTGTGGCAGAACTAATGAAAGAGACAGAAAAGAATTTTAACAATTAATGAAAACACTATGGAGAGGCAGGTTTTTTGGAAAATCAACAGAAGAACTGAGAGACAATGGTCTCTGCTGGGGATGTCATTGCGGCTTTGAAAGTCCATATGAAAGAACACGCTGAACTGTATTGAGCCGGCGACAAAGACATGGGAAATCCATGTGAAAACAATAAGATGGAGTGTGGGTCCAGGAGGCCTCACTTTGCAAAGCGCCAGGAATTCTAGGAGGAGGAGGGACAGATGGCGGATGATTTCTAATCAAGGTAGTTTTAGTAGTCATCTTCAGGTTCAACTTTATGTCTTCTGTATGTGAATGAGAGTAAAGGAGTTAAAAAGGCACAAGACAACAATGGCAGAGGGAAAGATGACTAAAAGTGGATGAGTGTTGTTTCCCCATAACTTTGTATTTTGGATGCTGGAAAGCTGACGGATAAATCTTTACTCATTTAGTGGAAGGAGATTGCTGAAATCTCTTATTGTCTACAAGGGATGAGGCCAATATTAGACATGATTACTACCTGGTAATATTTGGAATGGTAAGGAGATGGGCTTACCAGGTACTTTGAAAGCATAAGTGAGAAATTGCTATGGAGATTTGAGCCATAGCTTTCCTCCTACACTGAGCATCTGGGAGGCTTCTCCTCTCCAACTGTAGCAGGGCTCTTGAGAGGTGTTCTGCATAGTGTGGCTAAGAGGGGATGAGGAGCTTGTGGAAAAGCAGATGACAGTATGAAAGTAAACTTACTCTGTGGGAGGGCCTTAGCTACCTTCCCATTCAAACTCGGACTGCTTGCAGCTTGACTTACCTACTGTTGCCCAGAGTTTGGAGCATCATCTTAGGGAAGCTCTTGGGGATCTGATAAAAGCCCCACAATGGCTGACATTTGAGTGTTCCCTACTACAGCCAGTGGAATTTTGTCCTACACTAGAGGCCATCTGTCATAAGCCCTATTCCTATGTGCAAACTTCCAGCCACACTTCAGTGTCATTTAAAAAAAAAAATCACCAGATATTTGAGGAAGACCTGTGACATGGAACACAGAAACCCAAAGTAAATTAAAAGGATTGGACAGGAATAGACAAGAGTCCATGAACAGCCAGTTAATGGAAAAAGGAAAGCAGATGACCCTTAAACTTATGAGTAAATGCTAAATCTGCCTTATTTTAATTGAAATGCCAATTATTAAAACTACACTAAGATGCCATTTATCACTTAATGCATTGGCAATATTTGACAATGTATTCTCTTGGCAAGGCTCTGGAAACTGGCACTTTTTTACACTACCAGTATAAAAGATGCACAATAGTGTAACTACTGTGAAGAAGAATCTGGAAATATTGGTTGAATATCCCTTATCTGAAATTCTTGGGACCAGAAGCACTTTTTTGGGGAGTGGATTTTTGTATATACATAATGAGATATCTTGGGGATAGGACCCAAGTCTGAACATGAAATTCATTTGTTTCCTATGCATCTTACACACATTGACCGAAGGTAATTTTATACATATTGTTAGTGTGCCTGCATTTTTGGCTGTGACCAGGCACATGAGTCAAGTGTGGCAAGATAACTATTTCCTTTGTGGTATCATGTCAGTGCTCAAAAAAATTGCAGATTTTGGAGCATTTCAGACTTTGGATTTCTAGAGTAGGGATACTTGACCTCAACAAAGGAAAATAAAAAACGTATTCATTTACCTTTTGACCTAGCTGTCTTGCTTCTAGGAGACTGCATGAGAAGTGAAATGACACAGCACAGGGCTAAACTACCCAAGCATCCAGCACCAGGAATCTAGTCGGGGAACTGTGGTGATCTCCGTGTTAGTTTTCTATTTTTTGTTGAAACAAATTGCCATAATCTCAGTGACTTTAGATAATGCCTATTTATCTCATGGTTTTATGGGTTAGGAGGGTGGGCACTCTGTTACTGCTGACCTCCCAGGCTTGAAGTCATAGATATTGGCTGGTGCTGTAGCTCTCATCTGAGGCTCCGTGTTCTCTTCAAAGTTCACTAGTGATTGGTAGAATTAATTTCTTTCAACTATAGGACTGAAGTCTTCTGGATTAGAAATTCGCAATGTAGCTGTTAGCTTTCTTCCTGGCAAGATCACTTCTCATGCCCTGAATTCGCTTCATGGTTCAAACATCTTTGTCTAGTTCCGCCACCCGTCAGGGGAAATGATCTGCTTTCAAAGGTCTCACCTGATTAGATTAGGCTGACCCAGATGTTCTCCATATCTCAAGGTTAACTGAACTGGAACTTCACACCTTCCAACTCCCATTCTCAGTAGTACCTACATTACTGTTTGGTTGAGTAGTTAGGAGTGGAACTCTTGGAGAAGGACCATCTTTAGAAATCTGTGTATCCCAATCCCCATAATGGAGGGGAAAAGGAACAGGGAATATCCATAACCACAGCTATAGTCATCTCCAAGATATATTACCTCCCCTCCCCGCCCCCCAAAAAAGCAAGGTGCAGAGCAGCATTTAGCATACTACATGTTATCTAGGAAAAAGGGTGAACACAGAAATAATAGGTACATTTGCTAACATTTTCAAAGAGGAAAAAATGGAAGGTTAAATAAAAAATTTGCAACAAGGAAGGGTAAATTAGTGGGTGGGAAGAGAATAGGGAGGCAGGGCCAGGGATGAGCTGTACATCTCTGAATGTATCTGTTTTATGGTCCAAATTTAATAAACACATACATGTTTTATATAATTAAAGATAAAAATAAAGCAATTTCTAAAAATTAAAAACAATATATATATCAAGTTTGTGGTATAATTCCCCAGAGAATATATATTTAAGCTGCCTTTAAATCACAGTGTTATCAGTATATTTCTTTTTATTGTAGTTATATATGGTAATTCGGTTCATTTGGACAAAACCAGATATGGAAGGAATTTGATTTTAAACACCATCCCTCCTTTTCTCCTCTCCTCCATCCCCCTCTTCTCCCTCCTCTACTGATCTTCCTTTCATTCCTTTATTTTTTTTCAAAAATATATTTTTAGTTGTAAATGGACACAATATTTTTATTTTTTATGTGGTGCTGAGAATCAAACCCAGTACCTCACATGTGCGAGGCAAGCACTCTACCACTGAGCCACAACCCCAGCCCTCACTCCTTTCTTTTTGATTGGTACTTTCTGCATATACATAAAGGTAAAATTCCCTTTACTACTCATATAACATGATTTTGTTAAATTCATTTCTATTTCTTCCCCTTTCCCATCTTTCATCCCTCCCTGTCATTCTCCACCTTCTGCTCTGTGAACTGTCTCTGTGTATTTGTAATTTGATCCCCTCCCCCACTGCCTTCTTTCCCTTATTTTGCTCTGGCTTCTACCTTCAATCCTTGATTTTTCTGAGTCTAGCTTATTTCACTAAGCATGGTGTTCTCCATTTCCACCTATTTACCAGCAAGTGTCATTGTATTCTTCTTTTTGGCTGAGTAGAACTCCGTTGTGTACATATGCCACATTTTCTTGATTCATTCATTTGTTCACAGGTATCTATCTGATTCCATAATTTGCTATTGTGAATTGTGTTGCTATAAACATTGAAGTGTCTGTGTTGTATAGATGATTTTAGTTCTTTTAGATAAATATCATGGAGTGGGATGCCTGGGTCATGTGGTGTTCTGTGACTAATCTTTTGGGGAGTCTCCATACAATCTTCCAGAGTGATTGTATTAATTTGCAGTCCCACCAACAATGTATGAACATACCTTTTCCCTTACATTCTCACCATCATTTATTATTTGTGTTGTTGATAATTGCCATTCTGACTGGAGCAAGAAGAAATCTTGTATAGTTTTGATTTGTGTTTTTTGATTGTTAAAAGATGTTGAACTTTAAAAAATATATTTGACCATTTTGTGTTTCTGCTTTTGAGAATTGTCTGTTTAGTTCTTTTGCCCATTTATTTGATTTTTTTTTTTGTGTGTGTTGAATGTTTTGAATTCTTAATATATTCTGGATATTAATCCCCTTTGAGGAGCAGCTGGTAAAGATTTTCCTCCCATTCTATAGGCTTTCTTTACTATTTCCTTTGCTGAGTAGAAGCTTCTTAAATTTGATGTCATCCCATTTATTTATTGGTTTTATTTCTTGAGCTTTAGGGTTCTTGTTAAGGAAGCCAGTGCCTGAACTTACATGATGGAGTGTCGACCCTATATTTTTATTTTTCTTTATGTCTGGATAATAAACCATTGTGTATATACACCATATTTTCCTTATCCATTCATCTGTTTATGGGCACTTAGGCTAATTCCATATTTTAGTTGTTGTGAGTGATACCGTAGTAAACTTTTAGTTTTTTGAGGAACCTCCATGGTTTTCTCCATAATGGTTGTACTAACTTATATTTCCACCAACAGTGTAGAGAATTGCTTTTTCTCCATATGCTCACCTATGTCTGTTATTTTTTTAAAATAATAGACATTCTAATTGGGGGTGAAACCCATTGTAATTTGGATTTTCATTTAGCTGATGGCTAATGTGAACATTTTAAAATATATCAGTTATTTGCTTTTCTTTTGAGAAGTGTATTCAGATTATTTATTCATTTTTCATTGTATTTTTCTTTTTTCTTTTTGTACTGGTGATTGAAACCAGGAGTGCTTTATCACTAAGCTGCATCTTCAGTCCTTTTTATTTTGAGATAGGATCCGGGTAAGTAGCTGAGAGTTTTAATAAATTGCTGAGGTTAGACTTGTGATCCTCTTGCATCATTAGGATTACAAGTATATGCCATCATGCCCAGCTTGGATTACTTTTTCTTTAAGTTTTTGAATTCTTTATGTATTCTGGCATTAACCCTCTGGCAAGTATCTTCTCCCATTACGTAGATTTTCTTTTCATTCTGTTTCCTTTGCTATGCAAGAACTATTTAGTTTAATGTAGTCCCCGTTTGTCAGTTTTTCCTTTTGCTTCCTGTGCTTTTGGGGCCTAATTAAGAAAATGATTGCCTATACTAATAAGTTGAAGTGTATCCCCTGTGTTTTCTTCTAGTAGTTTTGGAATTTCAGGTCTTATATTAAGGTAATGCATGATAATGAAGGTAATGTGTTCTCCTTATAGTTTTTGTTTTAAAGTCTATTTTGTCTGATATAGGTATAGCTATTCCTGCTCAGGATTCCATTTGCTTGGAATTTATATTTTCATTCTTGCAGTCTGTGTGTGTCTTTATTGGTGAAGCAAGTTTCTTGTAGGGAACATATTGTTGGATTTGTTGTTTTCCTTTATTTGTACAACCAATGTGTACCTTTTAGTTGGAGAATTAAGTCCATTTGTATCCAGGGTTATTATTGAAATGGTTGAATTATGCCTGTCATTTAGTTTTTTATTCTAGTTGTTTTGAATATTCCTTTGGTCTTTTCTTTGACTTATTCATCTTTGTTGTTTGATGGTGTATTGTATTAATAGTGTTTGGTCATTTTTCATTTCTCTTTTATGTATCTACTCTTCTAGTGGGAGTTGATAGTTTCACATGCTACCTTTCACTTCTGTGTGTGCAACTCCCTTAAGCATGTTTTGTAAAGCTGGTCATGAATTCCCTCAGTTTTTATCTTGGAAGTTCTTTGTTTTTCCATCCTTATGAAGAATGATCTTGCTCGGCATAATAATACAATAGTTATTTTATTGTTTAGTTCCATAATGGAAAGATGAAAGAATAACTGAAAGTACAAGGTAGCAAAAACTAGAACTTTTTGAGGACTTGGAATATGTTCATTCCATCCCACCCTGCTGAGAAATCTGCTCTTAGTCTAAGGGAGTTGCCTTTTAATGTAATGTGGGGCTTTTCTTTTATAGATTAGTCTGTTGCTGAGATTTTCAACTGAATTGGACTTATTGATTTCCTCATTTCTAAGAATTCTCTTAGTTCTTTTTCAGAAGCTCTGCTGGATTTTTCATTCATATCCTGCACTGTTTTTCTGATTTCATTTAACTGTTTCTGTATTCACTTGGATCTCATTGATATTTAAAAAAATATTTTTTTGAATTATTAAGCATTTCATAATTCTGATTTTGTTGGAATCTCTTACCAGAGAGTTATCTTTTGGAGATGTCATGTTATCGTGTTTCTTCATTGATATTTCTGCATTTGGTGTAACATATTTCTACATATCCTGAAGATGTGTTTGGAGGTTTGGGTTTGTTATTCAATACTGGCTTTGATTCTAGCTAGGCACCATAATGTGTGTTTCCAGTAGCTTCTTTGGTTGTGATTAATGACTTTGGGCATAGCATTTGTTGTGGTAGATTTGAAGAGACCTATTTCCTCTTTGGGCCATGCAGGAGTGGGGACAGTTTTGCTTTAAGGATATAGAAGTTTAATTGGGATGTACATTATGGGATTCTATGGATTTATCTTGTTTGGTGTTGGCTCACAGTTTCTTGAATCTGCAGATTTATATCATCTGGTAATTTTCAGTCATTATTTCGTTTTCATTTGCCCACTCCTCCCTTTTTGAGACCTGATAATACAAGTGTTTTGTTACTCTACAGCTTCCAGGGACTCTGGTTTTTCTTGGTCTGTTTTATCTGTACTTTTTACATTTTATAAGTTAAATTTATTTGACCTTTTTCTTCTATCTGCATTCATTATTGAGCCCATCCAGTGAGGTTTTTAAATTTTGTTTATTTTCCAATTATATTTTTTACTTTATTTTTATGACCTGTCTTTTTCCTTTGGATATTTTAAGTGTTTTCACTGGTTGTCCACATTGCATGGAAATGTGAGTTGCTGTGATTTGTTGGAAAGCGTTGTAGAAACGCATATTTCTATTAACAATACCCATAAGTTCAGTTTAAAAGGTTTGCATTTGATATTTAGCTGCTAGAAATCAAACTATTAATTTTTCCAGATATATGCATGAAGGTATCCAATGCAGCTTTGTTACATGCATTGATATTGAACTGGCTCAGTAAATATGACATAGCTATAATATATATGACCTATTTGATTAACTTAGAGAAATGTTCATTAGATGAGTAAAAATAATGACAGGGCAGCTTTCTATTTTAATTTTGAAGACATTTTTAAAAACAACATACATGGAAAAATGATTCTGTAGCATGTATTTGTATAAAAGTCATTTAAAAAAAGGCAAAGAATAATAATATCAAGTTTATTATCTAAGGAGCGTAGGAAAAACACATTATTTATCTCTTCACTTGTGTGTTTAGACTGTTATACAATGAGCTATTTCACTCTTATAAGAAAAACTAATGAAAAGAAAAAAAACCCTAAATGTTAGCAATAGGTACCAGTTGTTTTAAAGGTTAAGTGGATCTCTAAGTCAGTGAAAGTTCAAAATTTTTCATACTTTTAGATGTACTTCAATAACAAATTGTTCCCAGAAACAAATATGGGTACAAGCAGTGGAAAATGATTGGTTTTTGTTTCTTTGTGTTTTGTAGCCCAGATATTATATTAGTGTGCATATAAGATGCAAGGTTGAATATAAAGATATGCAAAAGAGAGCAAGCCTGCAGGCTATAGAGAGATGTTAAAATTCTCTGTGATGAGTTTGTATGGAAACTTGCACTTCTTTTCTTTCTTTTCCCTTGAAACTCCACTAGCAGCTGGCTTTCTGCAAATCATGATGCTGCCCATCTGCCTGACAACTGAAGCCCCACATCAGGAGCCCGTGATAACCTTTGCTACATTATGCAGATATATTTTCCTGCTTACCATCATCACCAGTAGTCTTTTATGGATTAGATTTCAGCACATTTTCTATGATGTCAGCTCTCAAATCCATCTAGTGTAAGACAGGCAGTGAAACTGAGCTGTCAGGATCAGATAAAAATGATATGATAGCCCCCAAATGTCCACCTATTTCTTCAAATGGCTTCATTCTCATATTGAATATGACAGGTGATAAAATAGGGCCTTATGTGTCTCTAGAAATGATAACCCTTTTAGAGGATGAATAGTCTTGTAAGTTCATTGTATAGGTTTGCTGTGAGCCTGAAATGTCAGTGCTCCTGATGAATCGGGTTTTCCTAGAGTTTTTTCTTCCCCTTTCCCCATGGCATTGCATTAATATGATAATCAGTGAAATAAAAGAAAATCTGCTTTGATCTTGAAAGATTTTTTTTAAAGAAGAAATATTTACTCTGGATAATTGGTTAACTGTGTGGGAAAAATTATTTTCTCTGCTTATACTATACAAAAGTCAATTCCAGATGGATTAAAGAATTATATACCCCAAAGAAACCATAAACATCTGGAAGAAAATATGTTTAAATATGGGCAAGGAAGGTTGTTCTGAGTAGAAAGGCAATGAAAGAAACCATAAAAGGAAATACTGATTGTTTGGCTACATATAAATTAGAAACTTGATCCCCTAAGAATCATAAATAAAACTTACATGCTAACAAAAACCTGTAAGTTTTTGCATCATACATAATAATCTCTGTACTGTGGAGAGATTCCTGATAGGAATAGATATTCAGCCTCATTAATAATCAGAAATACAAGTTAAAATGATAACCAAATACTGTTTCTACCCCATCATATTGTCAAAGTAAGAAAAACACAACCACTATCTTATATCCACAGTGCAGGAGGACAACTTTTGATCTACCTGTTGAGGCTTCTTGAGAGTGTTTTTGTAATGTGAATTAGAAATCTCTATGATTAACTATTTCTAGTACTGTAAATACACTTGAATCATATCTTTGCACTTTACTAGGGATGTAAATTACCTCAAAGATCTGAATCCTCAGTGAACTAGACTTTTCTTGGTGCTGAGGTTTTCTCTCACTTCAGCTACTAGATTTTATGGTCATTCTGAGAGGTTCTTCAGAGAACATTTTTGTTATAGTTGCCCATTTTCACTGTGAAACAACCACCAAGTTTTCATTGGTAATCAAGATGACGTACTCCAACCAGTACAGTAAGCCTCCTGTATCCCCAGATTGACCTTCTAGTTTAGTTGTTGTATCTTCTGGTGGAACCTTTTCTTCCTAGGAAACAACCCAGCAGAGCTCAAAGTCATGGTGACTGAAGGCAAAAATATTATAATCATGAGAGAGGATCTCTTCTGCTTATTGATTCCCAGAACTGTGTGGGGAGATAATACCATATTTTTTTGGTGCCATTTCAAAACATATACTTCATGTTTTAAATCCTTCATGTTTTAAGATAGAGCCCAGAGTTTTAACATGATTTTTCCTCAGTTGACACCACGACTGAATTCTCCATAAGCCATTCCTCTTTTAAGAGCTGTGTATGTGATAGTTGCAGCCAAGACTATGAATTTCCTAGGCTTGAGCCCATTGCCAAGTTCTTTGATCAAAGGCATTGCTATTTTGATTACATGATTGTAAGTAAAGCATTTCTTAAGTCTGTACTTCATTTTATAGGTTGGTGAAGTTTGTGTGCAGGGATTTGTGTTTATTCTAGTGAGAATAGTTTGCTGCTCCTTCTTCAAATCAACCTGTTTTAGGCAACTGGTTGTTCTCCTGAGGAAATGGCACTACACCAAGTTCTCAGCATTGGTTTTCTTCTTGATTGGAGGGCCAGTATCTACATAATCATTGACGAGCATTCCTTTTGCAGAGCCCATGCATACACTCCATCTTTGCCACTTCCCATCCCCTTAGTACATGGACCTGTTGTACGAGCACTGGAGTGACTGGAGAAGGAATCTTGACTGCCATTTGCAGAATGTCATCTACCTGATTATTGAGGGCCTCCTCTGAAATGGATACTCTTTGACATCCACATCACATACAAATGTCTTCATACTTTTTTCCCATTCTCAGGTCTATCAGCAAACCTCTTTCCTAGAATTTCTTGCCACCAGTCTTATGTCCCTGACCATCTTACTAAACTGTTAGCCAGTGGCCATATCTCAGTTAAACACAGAGTCCAACAAAATCTGTTTTGAAATTCTGCTCACTGGAGAATGTTCTTCTCAGGTACGCTTTTGATTAGGTTTGTAATGTGACAGTCCTCTTTCATTTGGTGCCAGCATATCGTATTGAATCATTCACTAACCAGAATCAGAATTTTTCTTTTTTCAGTCAGCTGTTCATAAATAATTCTATTAAAAAAAAGAAATATCTTGTAGTTGAGATGGATAGCATACCTTTATTTTGGTTATTTTTATGAAGTGTTAAGCATGGAACCCAGTGCCTCAGATGTGCTATGGAAGTGCTCTGCCACTGAGCTGCAGTCCCAGCCCACAAATTATTCTTAATCAGAATTGAGAGGAGGTAATTCAGAGGAGTTTTTTGGAGAAATAGGAACCATCTTCTTATGTAGTGTGTACATTGTGGCCCTATCCAAGCTCAGTCTCTTATATTTATCAACCTACTTGATGATGGTTTACTGATGTGTATCCAAAACCTAGTGGCATGGTGAAGTGAGGTTAATGATATGTAGCTCAGATCATAAGCTCATTTGACGTCAGTGGTCACGTGCTTCTTTTCTTTTTTTTATTATTGTTCAAAATATTACATAGCTCTTGACATATCATTTTTCATACGTTTGATTCAAGTGGGTTATGAACTCCCATTTTTACCCCGTATACAGATACGTGCTTATTTTCTATGAGAAGCTGTTTCTAAAACAATAGTCATCCACAAATGAGAATGAGGTTCTGCTCTAAAAGCACAAAGATGGATTGTGATTGACCTGTTGGTACTTTCCTGGAGTTATATTTTCCGTAGCTACTCAGCGCCATAGATATGTTGGATGTTAGGTCTAGGTGGCAGAGCCACTTACATAGTAGCTTGGAATTGCTGCAGAGCTTTTAATCCAACTCCCTTTAAAACTAGCAACTTTAAGGCTCTTCATAAATGTGAGCGAAACAAACAGATCCAAAGATGGTATGTATTGCCTTCTAAATTCATAAAATCACACCACATATTGTGTTTCCTTTTTTTGTTATAATCAGACTCCCATACTTTCTGAACTTGCTCTAGACCACTTAATCCTAGAACTTTACTGAGGTGGTAAGCCCTGAATTTTTAATGAGGTTTCTCTTAAGTGACTTGCTAAGTCCTCCAGAATACTTGTTGCTGACTCTTCCTTATGTCATCAAAATAATATAGGTGTATGATACTTGGGGATAGATCTTTGCAGGCTGTTTTATGGTCAAGAGCAGGGGAGTTGGCAGAGTCTGCAGCAAGACAGTTAATATGACCCATTTGCCTTGATGAGTAAAAACAAACACATACTGGTTGTTCTTTCACTTGTTGGTGTATTCTCTCAATCGGGGGTAAGGGTTGTCTTTGTCAGGTAAGAAATTTGCCGGGTCTGTATTGATTTGCTCCAATAGAGATATTACATGTTAAATTGTAGCTGCAGTTATAATTATAACATGTTTACATTTTAGATAACTCACTGTCGTTCAAGATCCATTGCAAACATTTTCCAAGATTTTATACTGGGTGAATTGATTCTTTAAATGGAGCTGTAATAGATATTATCATCCCTACACCTTTTAAATTTTTGTTGTTGGTTCTACTTTCTATAGTTTTTCTGTTGATACGATTTACTAGATTTACTATCTTGGTAGAGAGGGGAAATTCTATACTTGCATTTGTCACTTATAATATTAGTCTTCATGTCTAAGGTCAGATAGCCAATGTCTGGATTCTGCTAGTTGCTTACTATGTCTCTTCCAGTTACATATTTGGGAAGTAAAGAACTAATCCGAGAAGGCCCTTAGATATATTAGGATCACTATTGTTTGAATTTGGGCCAAAATTCCATTTATCACTTGGCTGCCATAAGCTTAGAGACAAAAGCTTTAATTACAAACAGAGGTATTGAATTGGACAATGAATTTGCTGAGGATTCTGGCAGGGAAATGGAAGAGAGGAAAAATGCATCCCATATTTAAAGCAAATTGTTCTTGTATGGGGAAAGGAAGTCAAAGAATCTGTAGTAGACTGATAAAAAATGAACTTAGAATGGAGTAAAACACTAGTGGGGTATTTTGATTCTTTGGAAATAGTGTATGGCTCAGTAAGGAACTAGTAACCTGTGGTGAAATTATCTAATGTGAATCCAAATAGGATGGATATCCATAATTTATATCTTATTCTAGTAGCCTACTGCCCATAGGAAGATATAAAGTAAAAATAGGCAATGGGGTAGTCCAATTGATAGGCAATAGAGCTCAGTGGCACTTGAAGGGAGTAGGAATGTTCTAGAAGGATAGGAATGGGGGAGAGCAGTGGTGATGGTGTCCTTGTAGAGGACTCCAGGTAAAGTCAAAGCAAGGAGCTTGAACTCTCCATTTCTAAAACCCATATAATTTACTTCTCATGGTGAAAATATGTCATTCTCTCCACGATGAACTACTTGAATTTTGTCTTCTACTCACACCATTTCCAGGCAGCCCATTTCTCTTTTATCTTGTGTTTTCTTTTTCTCCTTCCTGCCTGTGTACTTCTAACACGTAGTTGTCTTGCTTTCTCCCCATCTCAATCATTAACTGTGCTGCTCTCAGATGAAATTTCTTAAAGTACAATTCCTTCATTTATTTTTTCTTAACATTCTCTTTCTCTCTCTCTGATCCTTCTTTGTATTTAGCATTACTTTTGTCCCTGGTTTCCTGCTACTTATTTTCTTTAAAAATTGTTTATAAAATTGAGAAACTTTCTTTTCTTACTATCCTGTAAGTGTAAACTTGTCCTATTTCCCTGCCATTTAGGGCTTGGGGTGGTGCTGGGGTTCTGTCTGTTTCCCCAGGTAGCTTTTTCCTTCATGTGTGCTTTTGCCATCTCTTGATCCTCTTTTTTTTTTTTTTGAGAGAGAGAATTTTTTAATATTAAGTTTTCGGTGGACACAACATCTTTATTTTATTTGTATGTGGTGCTGAGGATCGAACCTGGCGCCCTGCACATGCCAGGCGAGCGTGCTATCACTTGAGCCACATCCCCAGCCCTTGATCCTTTTAATCTGTACTTTCATCTTTAAGAAATTCTTTGAAAGTTCTGACTGTGAATGGTACTGAAGAACTTTCCAAGGGGAGTAGGTAAAAAAGGGGACATAAAGTGTTCGGATTCAGTTTTCCAATTTGAATTGGAATTTACCTCCATAGTTTTAGATCTTTTAATAGTAACTTAACATATATTCATTGCTGTCTTCAAATCCTCAGTCTCTTAGCTGGCCTCCATTTTTTGCTTTATCCCAGATATTACCCCCCCCCCCCCAATATCTCTTTGATTATTAACCAAACCTGAGATAGAAGAGAACATGGAGATACAAACTAAAGGCATAAATAATATTTTCATTGAGATGGTTACAGAAGACTTCTCCCATATCAGAAATGACATAGATGTTCACATACAGGAGGCTTACAAGACCCCAAATAGACTTAGTTAAATAAGAAGTTTTCTGAGTCATATCATGATCAAAATGCCTAATAGGGAAGATAAAGAAAGAATATTAAAAGCTGCAATAACTAAACACCAGGTCACATTTAGAGGCAAACTAATAAGGCTCACTTCTGATTTCTCAACTCAGACCTTAAAATTAAGGAGGGCCCAGAATGAGATATTCCAAGCCCTAAAAGAAAAAAAGTGTCAGCCAAGGATACTATGTCCAGCAAAACTTGATTTAAAATTCGAGGGTGAAATAAAAATTTTCCAATCACCAATTAGACTAAAAGAACTCATGAGCACTAAGCCAGCACTATAAGGAATACTCAAAGATAAATCACAAACACAGGAACTAAAACACAATTCCCAAAGCTCCCAAACAAAAGAAGTTCAATAGAATGATTCACTAAATGAGAATCAAGACAGGATAAACTATAACAAAACAAGAAAACCCATAATAGCAGGAAACACTTATCCATACTAATGCAAAATGTTAGTGGTTTCAAACTCCCCAATTAAAAGACACAGATTATCAGAATGCATCTATTTACAAGATGCATCTGTTTACAAGAGATTAATCTTATAGGCAAAGACTTCACAGGCTGAAAGTAAGGGAATGGCAAAAAAATACTCCAGTGCTATGGTTCAGGTAAAAGAAGCAGGAGTAGCTATTCTCATATCTGACAAAGCAGATTTCAAGCAAAGATTAATCAGAATGTAAAGGTCAGGCGAATGTCAGAGGAAAAGACCACCAAGAGACTGTCTCATGCAACAGCAAAGGGTTTATTGGGGGTCCAGCATGCTGGGGCTCCAAGCCTACCTCGAAGAGGTAAAGAGCAAAAAGCCCCGAGAATAGCTTGAGCAGAGCTTATATACATTCTTTGAAAAGGGCAGGGACTTCACATATAGCATAACAAATCACCTCACGCCGCGGGAAAATCAAACAACAACTCTAAAACATGATTAGCACATTCACTGGAGGGAACAAGTTAGGTAGGGGTGATTGGTCAGTACAAAAGGGGTATTCCTTTGAACTGATTGGTTTAAGCCAAGAGGGGTGTACGTGCTGAACTACATGGTTTCCCAACAGGTTATCAACTACCATAAACTACTGGGAGGGTTATCTGGCATCCCAGGTATTTCCCTGTCTCATGCTGATTGGGGGCTGCTATGGATCCCCACCTAGCCTGACTGAGTCAGGGACAGCTGGCGCAGCAGATCTCTCCTGTAGATAAACAACTTAGCAGGGTGGGAATGTGCCTAGGAGTGCTCTGTGGGTTTTTCCAAGGACAAAGGCCATGTCCCTTCGTTGGACAGCTTTGCTCTGAGATAGAGGCTGGCTTTTCAAGAAGAGACACAGAAGTTCATTATATCCTAGTAAAGAGAACAATCCCAACAAGAAGATATAATAATAGTAAACATTTATGCCCCAAATTTCAAAGTCCCCAGTTACATGGAAAAAACACTCCATGACATTAAATCTCACATATATCCCAAAACAATAATATCTGATGATTTCAGTACACCCATATCGCCAATTAGACAGGTCATCAAAACATCAAATCATAAATATATTTCCAACCTATACCATACTATAAATCAAATGAACCTAATTGACACCTACAGAATACTCCACCTCTTTCCAGCTGTGCATGGAACTTTTTCCAAAATAGATCATATTCTAGACTACAAAGCAAATCTTAGCAAATACCCCCCTGTTGAGAGCCACAGCCAAGTAGGAATGGCCCCTGGCATTTTGCCAGAAGTAATGGTTGAGAGGCAAGCCATTAAGATGATAATTAAGCTAAGCTGTGTATAATTGCTGTGACTGGATGATGCTGGATTGAAACAGGCTGTGTATTCAATTGTATATAGACCCCTGCTGTCTGGCAATAGGGGCGGCTCCTGCTGCCTCAGGCGCCTGCTACTTTGGAGTTCCCTTGAGTTGAGTTCTCCCGGAGCCCGGTGGAGGGTGAGAGAGTTCTGGTTGGTGTGTGGTGTCCCTGAGAGGGCTTGGGTGGCATTCAGGGGAGTTCGGAAATAAAGTTTGTTCCTGCTTGAGTGGCTCCTGATTTTGTGCCCAGCCAGACTGCAGCACCCCGCCCCACCCCCCCAAATCTATATAATACCATGTGTCTTATCAGATCATAATGGAATGAAGCTAGAGTTCAAGAACAAGAAGAATAGAAACTTTAGAAACACCTGAAGGTTGAATGATATTCTAAAATGAAGAATGGATCAAAGAAGAGGGGAGAATAGGGATCAAAATCTTAGAAATGAATGAGAACAGATATAACATCAAAATCTCTGGGACAACGTGAAAGCAGTTCTAAGAGGAAAATTTATAGCATTGAGTACCTACATTAAAAAAATAAGATCCCAAATAAATGATCTTATGCTCCATCCCAAGGCCTCAGAAAAAGAACAAATGCCTCCAAGCTAGTAAAAGATAGGATCAGAACTGAAATCAATCAAATTGAGAATAAGAAAACAATACACAGGATCAATGTAATGAGGAGTTGGTTCTTTGAAAAGATAGACATCTGATAAACCCTTAGCCCAACTAACCAAAAGAAAAATAAGAAAATGAAAATAAACAAGAGATGAAAAAGGAGATATCACTACAGACCCTTCTGAAATCCAGAGCATTATCAGGACCTATTTTGAAAATTTATACTTCAATAAAATGGAAAATCTGGAAGACATTAACACATTTCTAGACATATTTGACCCACTCAAAATGAATCAGGAAGATAAAGAAGACCTAAACAGACCAATATCGAATAATGAAGTTGAAAGAGCAGTTAAAAGCCTCCCCCAAAAAGAAAAACTCGGGATCTGACGGATTCTCAGTTGAGCTCTACCAGACCATTACAGAAGAACTAACACCACTCTTCTTGAATTATTCTACAAAATTGAAAGAGAGACAGTCCCAAATACTTTTTATGAAGCCATTGTAACCCCAAACCAGAGAAAGACACATCAAGAAAAGTACAGACTGAGATATCATTGATGTTCATACATGCAAAAATTCTTAATAATATATTAGCAAACCATTCAGAAACACTTCAAAAAGATAACTTACCATGATCATGTGGATTTCATTACAGGGATGCAAGGGTTAGTTCAACAGACATAAATAAATAAATGTGATTCATAACTTAAACAGGAAATCATGTGATTGTCTCAATAGATGCAGAAAAGGCCTTTGACACAATCCAGCACCCATTCATGTTAAAAGCACTGGAGAAGCTAGAGATCAAAGGAACTTGCCTCAACATTATGAAGGCCATTTATGACAAACCCAAAGCTAACATCATACTACATGGAGAAATCTAAAAGTATTCTGAATTCAGAAAGGGAAGGCTGTCCATTCTCATGGCTCCTATTCAAAACAGTCCTCAAAACCTGAGCCAGAGCAGTCAGGCTCAAGATAAGCTTTCCTTTCTGACAAAATGCCTGAGATGGTCAACTTATGTGCAGGACAGTATTTTGGCTCAAAATTCTGAAGTTTCAGTCCATAATTTTAGTCCATTGCTTTTGGGTCTGTAGGTACTGCCTCATGGTGGGAGTGTGTGTTTGAGCAAAGCTGCCCACTTCATGTCAACTAGGAAGCAAAGAGATAGGAAGGAGCTGGAGTCCCAGTATCTCTTTCAAGGGCATGTCCTTAAGTCACCTAACTTCTTTCCACTGGGTCTCACCCACAAAAGGCCCCACCACTTTCCCATAGTGTATGCACTCAACTCCTGGGCCTTTGCAGGATGTTCAGAGTCTAGACTATAACACTCCCCATGGGATTTGTACCTGCTTGTTTCCAATAGTGAATTACTAGAGTATTAGTATCTCAGAGTTTCCATGGGAGTCTGTTATCAAACTTCCTGAGTTGTGAGTGTATATGAAAGAAGAGATGTCATTTTAATGTATAGTTCTCTCATGAGAAGAGTGGAATATATTTTTGCTTGAGTCATTTGTATTCTGGGTATATTTCCTTTTAAAATTCTGTGTGCATTTGATTTTTCTTGCCTTTAGTCTTTTTCTAATTGAGAGATGTGTGTGTATATATACATTAACCTTTTGTGATATGAAATGGAAAACATTCCCCCAGTTTATTAGCCTTCTGATATTTCTCCTGGAATTTTTTTTTCTAAGCAGATTCATTTGTTTGTTTTTTAACCTTTTATATAATCCAGTAGTATAAATTTTAAGCAAACATAACATCAAATATTAGAATTAAGAAAAGGGCCTAGGGAATAATAAAGATGAAGCAGTTGCTATAGAGAGCTAGAGAAAACGGTAAGGCCATTTCAACAGCTGTATTTACCTATTCATCTAATATTTATTGAGTACTTAATTCGTGTCAGAAACTGTGCCCAGAAGGGGAAAGATGTGATTATCGGAATCAGATTTAGTCCTTTAAAGTTTACAAGGATGATGAGTGTCATCAAGTAATCAAAAAATATGTATTAGAAAGTTATAGTTGGGTAAGATTTTAATGCATTCTCTTCCATGATATAATGATATATAAGTATTTTATTTAGGGAAATGAGTGGAAATTGTAGGGAATTATGGCATACAGATGTAAATTTATTTGGAGGAAGTGGAGAGAAGAGCCATCTAAGTTAAGGTAATATCCTGTTTCTGTGGGAAGTACTGAGTTTAAGAAACTAAAAGAAGGACATTGTGATTGAAGGATAGAAAAAGCATGATGAAGTGGAGAGGTAGTTGGGGGCAGATTTTGTAGGCCTTGTAGGTAATGATAAGGAGTTTTGAGAGCTGTCATGTTAAGAATAATGAGATGCCATAGAAGGGTTTCTAATAGGGGAGTTGCTGGATGGATGAGAATAGATTAGATGTAGTGAGTACAGAGGCTAGATTGACAGAAACAAGCAGATAACCTACCTGGATGGCTGTTGTGGTAGTCTAGGACAAGGGAATATGGTAGATTGCACTTGGCTACAGAGTGGAGAATCTAAGGGTTTGAAGAATATTTCAAGATTGACTTGCTGGGTTTCTGGTTTCCTTTATAGGCTAAAGAACAATAGTCGAGAGTAGGATATCATAGTTGTAAGACAACCAGGTTTGGTGAGATAATGATGTTTATTTTGGTTGCATAGTGTTTGAAGTGTAGTTGAGGCAAACAAAAGCAGATATCATGTCAGTAGTTGAATATATTGGCTTAGGTTTTAGCTCCAGATATGAATTGGAAGGTGTCTGTTAATATGGCAGGTAATTAAAGTGGATGGCCTGGGTCAAAAGGATAGAAAGAGGAAAGTAATGGCCTAGAAGTCATTTTTTAAATAAACTTGAAGATTTAGGAGCACACACAGTGTGAAGGAACAACCAAAGAAGCTGGAGAAGAAAACTAGGAAAGTATGATGTCATGATGGATAGAGAAACAGGAGGCATGAGAACAGTATTCAATAACGTTGACTTGTCACGACAAGTAAAGGCAGACTAATGCCCATTGGATTTGAGGTGACCTTAGAGAGTGATGGGAGTGAAAACCAGATAGAGCAGGATTGAGGAACAAATATCTAGAAGAGTGGAGGTAGTATTTATAGGTTTTCCTTTTAAGACACTTGGCAGAAGATGAGACAGAAGGGCAGTTGCTAGAAAACCATGAAAGGGTCAGCATAGATGGAAGAAGGGATAGATCCATTGTTGTGAAAGGAAGGGTTTCTGTATGTTTTGTGTGTTCATACTTGGAGGCACAACACTCAATCTCAAGATAACATGGAAGATTGGTGGTTTGAAAAGAAGAAAATATTGAAAATAGACTTTGGGAATAAGGTGACCACTTGAATCATTGATACCATTTGGGTCATTCAACAGTGGAGTTAATGCATTTATAGTTGAATACATTTACTCCATTAGTTTACTTTAGCATCCTTCTCTGTAGAAAATAGATGGTTGGATGCATCCAGAGTTCATGTGGCTTTATGGGTGCAAAGAAAAGAAAGAGCAGCAAGAGTGTAGTCAAATAATAGATTGTGGGAAATAATTGGCTATGGTTTGGATATAGTTTTGGTGTTCTCCAAGGTTTCATGTGTTAATAATTCCTATTGTGAGGCATTAGAAGAGAAAACTTAATCTGATCATAGCGTTTAAAAGTGGGTCCTTTGGGAACTGATTAGAATTAGATTAATTTATTAGGGTTGAGCTCCCATGGTTGAGTCCTGATGTTTTATATGAAGAGGGAGAGACCACACGTACACACACACACAAACACACACGAGCTTTCTGTCTCTTGATGCATGATGGATGCTGTGTGGTGCCTCATGACTGCCAGCAGGAAGACCATCACAGATGATTTGAGCCCTTAAATCTCCAAAACTGTGAGCTTTATTAAATACCCTATTCTTCATAAGTAGCTTGTTTCAGATATTTCATTATATTCATGAACAACTGACTAATCTGTAGTTCCAATCATGAAGAAAGTGAAGAAAAGCAAGGGCTAATGAATTGAGAAGAAATGTCACAGATTAAATTAATAAAATTCCTAGGAAGTTGAGGAATGAATGGTCACAGTGGAAGTGCTTGATTTTAGCAAGTAGAAACGAGACCAGATACAGTCAGAGGGGGTTCTGCAAAAACCTATCTTGAGAAGTGATGTACTTAAATGCCATCTTTAATTTTGGAAAATCTGTCCAAATCTGACCATGGCAAAGCTTAGCAGAGAGATGTCAAGCAAAACAAGAAGAAGTAGGGCTGTCCTTCTCCTTGGTTGGGCTGATGGAACAGGTCCCAACTAATTAAAAGGTTTTTGGAGTTACTGCCATTCTCTTAGAAGCTATGAGCCATGATGATTCTTCAGGACTAGGAACTCCAAGACGGCTCCATTCAGTACATGACAACTTACATGACTGATGTTTTTTATAGTCCATTTATCATAAAAGGGAATGGGGTCTTGCTCTTCTATGGTTATTCATTATCAGAAAGTTTTATGCTGCTACTTTCAAGTACTATTGATACCTTCCTAGTGATGCATCAATATTCTCTCGTATTTTAACCAGTGTCTTACATTTGTTAGAGTGTGGCAAGGGCTATCTATAATCAGTGACTAGAACAGAGGATGCTAACTGATGCAGAATCTAGACTAACTTCCTGTGTGTTCCCTTATGGGGTTATAAATAGTAATAAACAAAGGCGAATGCATGGATAAATCTATTGAGAATCACATGAATGCTGTGTCAAGATATCAGTATACCTATGTATCTGTATTATGTACAAAACCACCTCTTTTCAGTTTATAGTGGGAATTGAGAAGCAAAAGTTCAGTGGGATGAGTAAGAAAACAGAAATGGAGAGATGGATGACTGGGAAGTTGTTGCAAAGGGACTTTTCCATGATGAAATCCATGAACTCATCATTTAGAGAGTTGCTGGGAATGGGAACTTGTGAAAATGACTGAGTTCATCAAACTCATTTGAGAAAAAGTGGGGAGGGCCTCAGCCAGCAACAGCATCCTAAATATTTAAGGTCATGGTCTGTTTTAGCTTTTTCGCTGCTATGACTACCAGAACAACTATAGAGGAGGAAAAGTTTGAGGTCCATTGTGTTTTCAGAGGTCTTAGTCCATAGAAGCCTGGCTCCATTTCTCAGGGCTAGAGGTGAGGCTGAACATCATGGGGGGAGAGGGTGGTGGAGGGAAGCAGCTCAGGTCATGTGATCAAAAGACAGACTCCACTTGCCACATACAAATATATACACCAAAGCCACACCCTACCATTTCAGTTAATCCCATCAGAGATCAGCTCTCTGATTAGGCTAAGGCTATAATCCAATCATTTCTCCTCCACACCTTCTTGGATTGTCTCACATGTGAGCTTTGGGGGGGGGGGTACCACATCTAAATCATAATATGATTTATTGGATATGGAACATGAAAAGCACCAAAATAGTGAGGCCTGGGAAAATGGGCTGGAAAAAAAAAGCCAGATATTGATAGGTTTCATCTTTCTCTAGGTAAATCCCTTTCAGATACTGGCTGCAGGCAGGAAGAAATTGTTTCATCAAACCTAAAGTGATAGCCTCTAGGAAACACTATTCTCTTCTAAGATAACTCTTCTCCAGGTGCTGGCCATGGACTCCCAGCCCCCAAACTCAAATTCCTGAGTGTCCAGACTACTGACATGCTCACTAAATCACCTACAACCTATAAAAGCCCAGTCCCCTCCTTTGTTCAGTGGCTCATTTTCCACCAGGAAAGGGGATCCATTACCATAGATGTCGTTCTGTTTCTGAATAAAGGCTGAAATGATCCATTGAAGTTTGCATCAGGCCCGGTCTGATACATGGTCCATTGTGTTTTCTAGTTCTGAGTTGGAAATATTTGATTCAGATACTGATGTGGTTTGCTGTGGTTAAAAGATATTATAAAACTAGTAGAGAGACATGTACAATCCAGATGTTTAGACAGTACCTGCTGTCTATATAACCCAGTGTAAAATGAAACCTTTTTTTTTTTGCATTTATGCATACAGTTTACTAAAAGAATAGGAATTCATATGAATTGCCTGGGGTTCCAATCAAATTTAATGCTGATGATCACCAAAAGTGCAGGTCAACTTGTGGTTATGCTTGGAATCTTTGGAACACAAAAAGCTCTTATGTGCAGACATCTTTGTTTGCCTTTCATTTATCATCTGGAGAATAATGTTTTCTTCCATTGACCAAAGGCGAATCAAATCAAGGCATTGTTTTGTAATACCCTAGGAGACAGATTCAAAGTTGCCTGAGATTCTTTCTGCATAAACATTTTGAACTTTCTAAGGCAGAAATTGACTATCACTATTGTCTCTGCTTGAAAAATTGGTGAATCTAAATGTCCACATGATTGGGACCAGGTCCTCTGGAAACCCTTGCCTTGGCTGCTTTTTGGGATAGATGTTAGTAACTGTCTTATCATGAGAGGTGATCTGTGCACTTTCCCATTTGTAGGCTGGTGATGTACATCGAGAGGGACAGCAGAAAGACCACTCCAGGCAAGGAGCAGCAAGGCAGTGGTGAATACCTCTCTAGATGCCTGGATCTTCTCATCCGTCACATCGTGCAGGAACTGCCAACAATCCTCTGTAAATTGTAGTCTTGTCCTTAGGCCCTCTTGCTGCTTACCTTTCTGTGACTTAGCTTTTAGGCACTGTCTTATCTGTTTTTACAGGAGAGTGCAATGACACTCTCCTTAAATGTAGTTTCAAGATTTATCTGTCTTTATAATTATTTGGCATTAGTGATATTTTTGAGATGTGAGCAGGCTAAATGTTACATTGAGGTGTTATCTGAGGTAATCTGGGAATTTTAGAAATAAACAGAAGGAAACATGTTAATTGCTTAAAATTGGACTTCTATGATTATTGCAGGTAACTTCTCAAAAGTTATTCCTGCCTAAATCTGAAGAAAATAATTTTCTCTTAAGGTTAGCGCCATAGTTGAGCACAGTGGCACATGCCTATAGTCCTATCTACTCAGGAGGCTGAGGCAGGAGGATCACTCAAAGCCAGCCTCAGCAATTTAGCAAGGCCCTAAGCAATTTAGTGATAATTGTTTCTAAATAAAATATTAAAAAAGGGCTGGGGATGTGACTCAGTGGTAAAGTGCTCCTGGGTTGAATCCCTGCTTACCCCCCCCCCCACCCCCTAAAAAAAAGAGTAGAGGCATAAATTAAAATTGATAAAAGAACTTGAACATATATAGAATTTAAAAAACTGAAATGTCAAAATTTAATATTAAAGAATTTTGACAGTATTGGTTTAAAGTTCAATGTTTAAAGATGTCTTTGGTTTGAAAAACTATCCTTAAGGTAAAAATATCTGATAATGATTTGTAAAGAATGTTTATTACAATTAAATCACTTTTTTATTTGAAGAAGTTTAAATAAGGAAAATGTATGTGTAGTTTAAATCCCTTTGCATGCTTTTCCAGCAGATGTAGCTATTAACCAAAAGTGTTTAAAATATAGTTTGCTTCAAACTGTTACGATAAAGTATACTTAAGAAATAGAGATTCAGAACTTCAAAATAATGAAAATATCTTCATGATCAACTGATAATAACTTTTTGCTCTTTACTAAAACATCAGGAGAAGATTTTTTTTTTTTTCAGTTGGTAGCTGAGTTCAGGGAGGTGTTTGGGAACTGATCTCTTTTTACTATATATATCCTTTGGTTTTTAAAAGTCATGATCCATTATCTGTTCACTTAAAAATTTAAAGTAATTTTTCCTATTTATAAGAGTAATAAGCGATCATAGTTGAACTTTGGAAAATACAAAAAGATTTTCTAAAACCAGTGTGTAATAGTTATTTGTAAATTCTATTTTTAATTCTAGATGAGAGATTGAGTTTATTTGATAGCTTTTATGCAGAATATTACATTCTGTCCCTAGTGGCCATGGTGTCTTCTAAACTCAGTACCTGTGAATAAAAAGAACACAGGTCATACCATTTAGACCCATTATTTGGAGATTAATTAGTAATCAAGCAATGACCATGGGCACCTCCACGTGTGATCTTTGACCTCTGCGCCTGCTCTGGGATGCTTCACAGGTGACATTCTCAACGCCTTGGCTAATGTCTCTGGTCGGAAACACCCATCCACAGTTCAAGCAAAACAGCTGAAGATGTGCCTCCCCCTGATGCCTGTAGTACTTCACCTCGTCACTTCTCAGGTACCGTACCATCATTTTAGGGAAAAGAAAATATAAATTGGCTCACTTCTTTGTAAACTGAAGCTGAGAAACATCAATTCAGAAAAAACATTTTTATTTGTGTCTTGAACAAAATTTGTTCATGGTTTTCGGGATTTAATCTGTGGAAACTCTCATCACACACAGGTATTTCGACCTCAAGTTGTAACAGAAGAGTTTCTTTTCAGTTATGGAACTATTCTTGTGAGTAGCACTTAAGTTTTTCATGTTCTTACTCAAAATGTCTTATCCTTCTGTTTGTGGAATTTGATGTCAATATGAGGTAATTTAAAAATTCTTGTGGCATTTATTTGTCTCCAGGGAAGTGACCTTTTTATATTTTTAATCTGTTGACTGTAATAAAATTTGACATTTGGAGAAAAATATATTTACTCCTGATAATGTATTTTGTTCAGAGATCACCCCAAATAGGGTAAGTTAGTCCACAGAAATACTTTCATTGATTTTGGTATTAAACATCATGAACAAATTTAAAATAAAATGGTGAACATGGAATGCAAAGAATATGTACTCATTGTTATTCATTTAGGCTTACATTGTCCAATTGTGTCACATCTTTTTGTGTTGGCATTTCTCTGAGTTAAACTCAGCTTAGTTTTTTCTTTAATTTTGATGTCATGACATAGGTAGAAATGAAAACTAAATCATTGTACTATCTTTTTGTTTAGGATATAGTTTTGAGTTATCTTTTCCCTTGTGTATTGTAGTTACAGTGTGTATTGTTGAATAAAATGAGAAAGCTGTACACAAAGGAAAAGCCAAGGTACTTGTCAGATAGCATCTCCAGTCTGACTTTGATACTTGTAATAAACTGAACTGAGATTTTCAAAATGCCACAGAAGGATCTAGTTAAAATGAAGTAGGCATCTCAGCTTTATTGTTATTTTGGAATAAAGAAATTACTGCCACCCACAAGTGAGAATATGATTTTCTAGAGGTTCATCATATGGTGAAGTATGATGTTTTTAAGTACAAGTGTTGAATGGATATTACTGACAGGAAACAGTGGGTTCTGGCAATGCAGTAGAGATCATTTTGTGTTCAATTTCAAATCTTTATCATTGTAGTCTCTTGAAGCCCAGATTCTATAAAGTATGTGGTTTTGGTAGTTCACTGGTGAATTTGCAAATTATTAATTACAGTGGTCATCTGTAGACAACTATCTTTAACTTGCTTTTTTATTGGCTCTTTTTAAGTAGAATATGGGTACCATATTAGCACGATTATAATTCTAAGTGTTTATAATCCTGTTGCACCAGCACATCGCTGTCAAGAGTAGTTTTGTTCTTTATAGCTTATTTTGGAGTATTTTGGCATCATGTTTGTTCAGGTACAATTATCCTGTGTTCTTTCTTCTTCCTTAGTTCTTTTTTCTGCCCACAGTACGTTCTCAAGGAATTAACAAGTGTCTAACCTAAAAGTCTTTATAGACTTTCAGGTATTATACCTGTTCCTTGCAATACTGTGTCCAAAGAAAAGGGAGTTGGCCACCTTGAGGAAGGGAAGTGTGGGAGTACTCTTGAGTATTCTGTAGGGTCATCTTAGTACATGGAAAATAACTTTCCTTGTTCAAACATCTCATCATGATTTTGAGAAAAAAATTTTAGCCCTATTCCCTCCCCCTCCCATTGTAATCTCACCCAAATAAAGGGAATTTAGAGAAATGAAATGGAGATGGGTCTTTTGGCTCTGTTCAGGTCATTTTCCTTGTTTGAATCATGGCTAGTTCCAGAATTTTTTTTTATTGTTATTGTATCTTGTTAGCTTTCCCTGATTTTCACCTTTCTTATACTCAGTGTTGATGGCATTGATGAAATACTACTACAGAGAGTAAATTATTGATGGAAATTCAGGACCTGGATTTATTTTTTCTTACACTTCTTGTGAATTTATTATGAACTCTTGAGAGTTGGACATTGCTTCTGTGAGTTAATTCATAATCTTTTCAAGATGTCATCAAAACTGTTACTCAAGTGATAGATAATGCCCTATCCATGTCATAAGACATGGGCAACTCATCAGACACCCTACTAGAAGTAAAACCTCTGGAGTTTTCTGCCTTAAAATAATTCTTTTATAATTTTGATTAAGCAAAGAATTCCTAAACATATATTAAAATTGGGAAGGGGACATGGGAGGGCTATACAACTGTGAATGTTTTGTAACCCAGTACTCAGCCCAGTGGCTTGAAGCTTTCCAGATCACAGTGTTTCTTTGGGGCTGGTGACATGAGGAAGTAGTCCATTCATGTTTGCATCCATAGCATTGTACTTTGAAGGCCTTATTAGTCCATCTGGAGACAAAAAATATTTTTAATATTTTTTAAAATAAAAGTGGTCGTTACCATGTAGCAGGTATGTTATCATTTTTATATTTTAAAAATGTGCCTTAATTAAGGTACACTCATTCGTAGTGTACCTTAAGAGCTGTGTCCAATAGCGACAAGATGTTCCATTGAAGCAGCTCTGCAGGAGATGCTGGCCTGCATGAGGTGGGCGTGGAACAAGCCATCGATGTCCGTGTGATGTCCACTGTTTCAAGGGTCATAAGGAGCAAGATAGAGAGGGCATTGGAATTGTGCTTCCCACACTGGGTTCAGTTTGCATAAAGGCACCGGAGCACAGATTGCCTGTTTGACCTGAAGGCATTTATCTTTGGGTTTTGTTTTATTTTTATTTTTTTTGGCAGAAAAATTCTATACTAGTATATGGAAATATGACTATAGAAATTTGCATTTTGTAGGCCCCCCCCCCCCCTCAAGTGAAACAAGGTTTTGGTCTTCTTATATTTTAGATAGACTGCTGTTTGGAAATGGTTTAGGAGGGTACTCTTAAACCAATATCAAGCTTTCAAAGACTCTGGGCTAAAGAGTACTACTTAGCTGATAATTGCTGTTTTCACTTCTTATTGGTAGAAATGAACAGTCATCATAACTTTTTTTTTTCTTCTTCAAGTTTTAGTAGTCAGTCTTTGGTGAGCTGCAAGGAGGAGTGTGCATTTCATACTTGTTTTGGGCCTCCATTGAACTGGGTTTGGAAATGGGAGATAATGACAGAAAATAGGGAACTTACCATGTATATTAACCTAATGTTCATTGTATTTCTTGGTCTTTTTGAAAACACGCTTGATTAACGAGCTAAAGAAAAGGATTTTGTTGTATTTTCGTCAGTTCTGGCCCTTATCAGTTTATAAAAGTACATAATGTGTTAATTATGTATTTCTATCAAAAAAGGACACACTTTGTGACCTCTGTAGATTTTTTATTATCTGTGAATGTTGGTTTGGTAGCTTTTGGCTTCTGTTGTAGGTAAAGCAGAGATGGAACACTCTTTTATTTTTATTTATTTTTTATTTTTTTAAAAATTTTTTTAGTTGTAGATGGACACACACCTTGATTTATTTATTTTTATGTGGTGCTAAGGATCGAACCCAGGGTCTCACACATGCCAGGCAAGCACTCTACCACTGAGCCACAGCTTCAGCCCTCTTATATTTTTAAAAGAGATAATACAGCTTGCATTATTCTCACCCTGAATACATGACTGTTTGTCTTAATTGAGCTCTCCCTCAGACTTGTACATCTCGTTTATTTTCTTAGTTTATATACTTTGACGCTCACCTTGATGACTGTTCATATCTTCTCTCCTCGAATCTCCAATGCCTCCTAACCCATTCTCTTACCTCATTATGTTCTATTACACTAAGAATGAAGTATATTAAAAAACATTAAAATTGGTAAATTAATGAAATATCCAGTAGGAATACTTTTAATTAAATAGGAGAAGTATAAAGAAGTTATATAAGAAACCCATAATATCATCATGTTGATAACCCTCATTGACACTGGAAAAAAGAAAAAGAAATGTGTGCTTAGAAAATCCCAAGAGTACAGAAAAGGAAAAGTGGCAGCACACCTCCCATCTTGGGCTCTGAAAGAAACTGATGCCTGTCCTTTCTGTGATCTCCTTCTGGAAAATTTATGTTAATGTCCTCAGTATCTGTATATTATCTACATATTCTTTCAAAGTAATTACATGAGAAGGATCATGGCATTGACAATGCTATGTGCCTGTCATCTACAGTAAGACTTAGACCATTAAGTGGGTTTATTATAGCCAAAGGTACCTCCAAATATTTTCTTTAGCATCAAATTAATAATTATTTACAAAAGAAATGTCCCATTTTGGAATTTCTTGAAACTATTTTAGCCAGATTATTATTATGAAAAGCTTATAATTATCTCCCTTTTAAAATATATAGTCTGTTTTTTCTTTGTTTATTCATAGATAGAAAAAGAGAATTCAGAATATCTGGAATTTTCAATTGTCATTTCGTAGATTGTGATTTTCTTTATAACCTGGAAAGTAAATATGTCTTTAAGATTTTTTTCTTGTTTTAAGAGTAATTTATGCTTATTCATTTAAAATATAAAGTGCAGCCTTGTTAGAGAAAATGTGGAAAATTATAGTGAAATATGAAAAAAATAAAATCACAACTCTACACCCAGAAATAACCACTGTTAATATGTTGTTTCCTTAATATTTTATTCATATGTATGCATTTGTTTATAGAAGAAATTATACCTATGACATATGTGATTGAGACTGTGTATATACACACAGTGTGTTTGTGTGTGTTTCTATTCTACTTTTTGAATTTAACATAAGTATTTTAATTCTTATCCATATATTTTTTTAAAAAATATTCTTTTTCTGAGCATTTTAATGGCTACATACTTTTCCATTTGTATGAAAGGGATGCAGTTTGAGTAAATGCCCATACCAAAAATGTACTATTTAGGGATATGTGAATATGCAGCAAAATGTTTAAAAACATGAATAATATCAGTTGGGAGAGTGGGGGAGAACCAGGCAGGTGGGCTGGAAGAGCTCTTGGAAGGAATGGGGTGTCATTGTTACTAATATCCCAGGTATTGAGAGTCAGTGTGGCATGTTGCTGGAAATGATTATGGATCAGTTGGATCATTCTTACCTTCTCAGTTGCTATTTAATGTATTCTAGCATTAAATCTCATTGATGATGATTTGTATATTTAAAAATGATTATGGGCTGGGGTTGAAGCTCAGTGGTAGAGCATTTGCTTGGTACATCTGAGGCACTGGGTTCAGTCATCAGTACCACATAAAATAAATAAAGGTATTGTGTCCATCTTCAACTAAAAAATTTCTTTAAAAAATTATAGTTTATAACTTTTAGTATTACAGTCATGTTTTAAAACTATGATTATGGTATTCATAATATGTAGAGTGTATTTAATGTTTTTTAAGAGTTGTTTCATTAAAAATGGTAGATACAGTTTTGGGAGGAATACTAACTACCTAATTTTTTTTAAAGTTATTTTTAAACTTCCGTTTATTAAAAATTTTTATTTTCTATTTTTCAGAGTCATATTAAATCAATTGACTCGGGAGAAACTAACATAGATGGAGCTATAGGTGAGTAGACCACACAACATACAATGTTTGAGGCATTTCGATATTGTGATTTAGAAAATAAACACCTTTACTAATAATGATTAAATGTGTTCCTAGGGCTGACAGCATCAGAAGAATTTATCAAGGTCACGTTGTCGGCTTTTGAAGCAATAATTCAATATCCTGTTTTGTTGAAAGATTATTGCTCTACGGTCAGTTTTCGCAACTTTTGAAAAAAGCTCTTTTTCATTTCCTTGGTAATTCTGTATAAAGGGGCCTGCTTTCCGTATTCTTAGCTCAGATGGGTTCCTCGTATGCAGTAACCATCTCGAAAAGCAGGACAGACCTAGGAAATCTGTTCCTTTTGTTATTGACTTTCTTGTCATGCTCTTCTGGTTACATCTTTATCCCAGCCTCTTCCTCTTCCTTGCCTGATTATTTATTGTAACCAAATATAAACCTTTGCAAGAGGGTTTCTCAACCTGGGCACTTGGGCATTTTGGGATGGACAGTTTGTTGTGGAACCGCCCTGTGCATTGTAGGATGTTCAGCAGCCTCTGCTCAATCGGGGCAGTAGCTTTCACTCCATGGATCCTCAGATGTGACCACTTCATATGTCTCTAAATCCTGACCTACGTCCTCTCAGTGGCAAAATTGCCCCCACTTGAGAACCTCTGCCTTAGGGAAATCCTTAGGAGAGCTGGGTGCTGCTGACATGAGCAGAGGGAAGGAAGGCTTCCTCTGCTATTTATCAGAAAGCACCCCAGGAAGACTAGCCAGCTAGTCTTAGCAGTTGTTTCAGGGAGTGGCTGTTCTTGGAACCTGCCTTGGAGCAGAGACAGGGTCTCATCCTCCCCTTCCTGTCCCCCACTCCTGCTCCTCCCACTGCAGCACTGGTGATTTGTACAGGGACCCAAACCCTAGTGACTGCTTTTGGATAATAGAGTATACCCTGGTTTTGCTGGGCAAAACCCAGCAAAGGTTTTGATTTGAAAATATTTCTCAAATTGAAAAAACCCAATAGGCAAAATTTTAGAGAACAGTCACTTAAGTTAGGGAATGCCTGTAATGAGGATGAATGAAAGTACTGAACTTAGAAATTAAAATTGTACTAAGGAAATTATAAAGAAACATTATTTTTTGACCCCTTCATAGTCATATAGATGGCATTGTAGGATTTAATTCTGGAATTTATTTCTTCACATTATCCTTTCATATCCTCCCCCAATCCCAGCCCTCCCTTTTTGCATTGAATGCTTCATTTAAACAGTGCCTTCCTTGGCTTGTGACATCTTAGAATTAGTTCATTTCTGATTTGGGCTTATAGTATATGCATATTGAAAATCAAGATTTTTAAAATGTAGCTTAGAATGCTAGAAAAGGAGTCTGTATTTTGCTTTCTTAATTAGGAATTATTTTTAAAATCAGTGGAAGAATGTTATTTTGGAATTTTAGTTGCTGGTTTTCTCAGTTATTGTCAAATGGTATTTAGAAGAATGTTTTAACTCCTCAGATATTGTAATGTGAATATGGTAATGCCACTAACTTCCCAGGCTTCAAAAGTGAACTCTGTGTGTGTGTGTGTGTGTGTGTGTGTGTGTGTTGTACTGGGGATTGAACTCGGGGGCACTCGATGACCGAGCCACATCCCCAGCCCTATTTTGTATTTTATTTAGAGACAGGGTCTCATTGAGTTGCTTAGAGCCTTGCTTTTGCTGAAGCTGGCTTTGAACTAGTGATCCTCCTGCCTCAGCCTCCTGAGCCACTGAGATTATAAGGCTGCGCCACTGCACCGGGCAAAGTGAACAGTGTGTGTGTTTCTTATGTTCAGTAAGTTTATCACAACTCCTTCATGAAGTTTGTTCTTTCTTTTATAGTTTTTATTCAACATTTTTCTTAAAATTGTATCCTTTTGCATATTAAAGAATTTTCCTCAACATTTTAACAAGATAGCATGTACTTTAGTGGTGGTTACAGTGAGGTCAAGGGTGGTGATGGTTTGAAGTATCAAGCGTTTCTATATCTGAAATTTTAAGGCTTGTTTAGATGTGTTTGAACTCACTGTGTTAGAGAAAGTTGTTTAAAGATCATTGGTAAATGCCAGCACCGTAATCTTTTTTTTTTTTTTTTTTTGTACTGGGGATTGAACCCAAGGGTGCTTAACCACTGAGTTGCATCCCAGCCCTTTTTATTTTGTATTTTGACACAGAGCCTCACTAAATTTCTGAGGCTGACTTTGAATTCCTGTTCCTTCTGCCTCAGCCTCCTGAGCACTGGGATTACAGGCATGCACCACGGCACCTAGCTGTAATCTTTACTCTCCATTTTTCTTCTTATTTTAGCTCTAGGAAGGAAGTGTGGAATCATGGCAAATATGAAACATATAAACATATCACATTTAATATCTAACTGCTCTGGGTAATCCTTCAGTATTAATCGATTGCCTTGCCTTACTAAGGACTACTTCAGGCACAGGGCAAGGATAGAAATGAAACAAAGTAGTAACCCTTATAGAACCTATAAGTAGAGAGAGAGAGAGATGATAAATATTCAAATAAATTTTAATACACCAAGTGGTAGGATGTCCTATGAAGGAAACATGAAAGTGTAAGTGGGTGAGTTAAGTGATTTTTATAAGTAGTTATTTTTCTCTTCAATAATGGATGTTTGGATAGACAAGTGATAAATCTGGGGGAAGAAGTTTCTAGGCAGAGGCAGTAGCAAGTATAAAAACACTCAGGAGGAGCTGTGCCCAAGGACTAGTAACTTGGTTGATGATTCAGCTGTGCTAGAGCAGCCTTCTAGAAGATGAGAGCTGACCAGTGGGACTGGGAGAAGTAATATGTTGCATAAGGAACTTGGCCATGGTAACAGTTTTGGAGATTAATGATTATATTTTTTTTTTTTTTTTTTTTTTTGAGTCTTTAAAATTCATTCTTTTATTTTTTTTTTTATTTTTTTTTTTTAATTTTTTTATTGTGGGTTGTTCAAAACATTACAAATTTCTTGACATATCATATTCCACACTTTGATTCTAGTGGGTTATGAACTCCCACCTTCACCCCATACACAGATTGCAGATTCACATCAGTTACACATCCATTGATTTACAAATTGCCATACTAGTGTCTGTTGTGCTCCGCTGCCTTTCCCATCATCCACCCTCCCCCCTCCCCACCTCTCCCCTCCCCTCCCCTCCTCTCTCTCTACCCCCTCCACTGTATAACCCTGAGGGTCTCCTTCCATTACCGTGCAATTTACCTTCTCTCTCCCTTTCCCTCCCACCTCTCATCCCTGTTAAATGTTAATCTTCTTCTCCTGTTCTTCGTCCCTACTCTGTTCTTAGTTACTTTCCTTATATCAAAGAAGACATTTGGCATTTGTTTTTTAGGGATTGGCTAGCTTCACTTAGCATAATCTGCTCTAATGCCATCCATTTCCCTGTAAATTCTATGATTTTGTCATTTTTTAATGCAGAGTAATACTCCATTGTGTATAAATGCCACATTTTTTTTATCCATTCGTCTATTGAAGGGCATCTAGGTTGGTTCCACAGTCTTGCTATTGTGAACTGTGCTGCTATGAACATCGATGTAGCAGTGTCCCTGTAGCATGCTCTTTTTAGGTCTTTAGGGAATAGACCAAGAAGGGGAATAGCTGGGTCAAATGGTGGCTCCATTCCCAGCTTTCCAAGAACTCTCCATACTGCTTTCCAAATTGGCTGCACCAATCTGCAGTCCCACCAGCAATGTACAAGTGTACCCTTTTCCCCACATCCTCGCCAGCACTTGTTATTGTTTGACTTCCTAATGGCTGCCAATCTTACTGGAGTGAGATGGTATCTTAGGGTGGTTTTGATTTGCATTTCTCTGACAGCTAGAGATGTTGAGCATTTTTTCATGTACTTGTTGATTGACTGTATGTCCTCCTCTGTGAAGTGTCTGTTCAGGTCCTTGGCCCATTTGTTGATTGGGTTGTTTGTTCTCTTATTGTCTAATTTTTTGAGTTCTTTGTATACTCTGGATATTAGGGCTCTATCTGAAGTGTGAGGAGTAAAGATTTGTTCCCAGGATGTAGGCTCCCTATTTACCTCTCTTATTGTTTCTTTTGCTGAGAAAAAACTTCTTAGTTTGAGTAAGTCCCATTTGTTGATTCTAGTTATTAACTTTTGTGCTATGGGTGTCCTATTGAGGAATTTGGAGCCCGACCCCACCGACTGTAGATCGTAGCCAACTTTTTCTTCTATCAGACGGCGCGTCTCTGATTTGATATCAAGTTCCTTGATCCATTTTGAATTCACTTTTGTGCATGGCGAGAGAAAGGGATTCAGTTTCATTTTGTTGCATATGGATTTCCAGTTTTCCCAGCACCATTTGTTGAAGGTGCTATCCTTCCTCCATTGCATGCTTTTAGCCCCTTTATCAAATATAAGATAGTTGTAGTTTTGTGGATTGGTTTCTGTGTCCTCTATTCTGTACCATTGGTCCACACGCCTGTTTTGGTACCAGTACCATGCTGTTTTTGTTACTATTGCTCTGTAGTATAGTTTGAAGTCTGGTATCGCTATACCGCCTGATTCACACTTCTTGCTTAGCATTGTTTTTGCTATTCTGGGTCTTTTATTTTTCCATATGAATTTCATGATTGCTTTCTCTATTTCTACAAGAAATGCCATTGGGATTTTGATTGGCATTGCATTAAACCTATAGAGAACTTTTGGTAATATCGCCATTTTGATGATGTTAGTTCTGCCTATCCATGAACAGGGTATATTTTTCCATCTTCTAAGATCTTCTTCTATTTCTCTCTTTAGGGTTCTGTAGTTTTCATTGTATAAGTCTTTCACCTCTTTTGTTAGGTTGATTCCCAAGTATTTTATTTTTTTTGAAGATATTTTGAATGGAGTGGTTGTCCTCATTTCCATTTCAGAGGATTTGTCGCTGATATACAGGAATGCCTTTGATTTATGCGTGTTGATTTTAAATCCTGCCACTTTGCTGAATTCATTTATTAGCTCTAATAGTTTCTTTGTAGAGCCTTTTGGGTCTGCTAGATATAGAATCATATCATCTGCAAATAGTGATAATTTAATTTCTTCTTTTCCTATTTTTATGCCTTTAATTTCTTTCGTCTGTCTAATTGCTCTGGCCAGTGTTTCGAGAACTATGTTGAAGAGAAGTGGAGAGAGAGGGCATCCCTGTCTTGTTCCAGATTTTAGAGGGAATGCCTTCAGTTTTTCTCCATTCAGAATAATGCTAGCCTGAGGCTTAGCATAGATTGCTTTTACAATATTGAGGTATGTTCCTGTTATCCCTAGTTTTTCTAGAGTTTTGAACATAAAGGGATGCTGTACTTTGTCAAATGCTTTTTCCGCATCTATCGAGATGATCATATGGTTCTTATTTTTAAGTCTATTGATGTGGTGAATAACATTTATTGATTTCCGTATATTGAACCAGCCTTGCATCCCAGGGATGAATCCTACTTGATCATGGTGTACAATTTTTTTTATATGTTTTTGTATCCGATTCGCCAGAATTTTATTGAGGATTTTTGCATCTAGGTTCATTAGAGATATTGGTCTGTAGTTTTCTTTCTTTGAAGTGTCTTTGTCTGGTTTAGGTATCAGGGTGATGTTGGCCTCATAGAATGAATTTGGAAGTTCTCCCTCCTTTTCTATTTCCTGAAGTAGCTTGAAAAGTATTGGTATTAGTTCTTCTTTAAAGGTTTTGTAAAATTCTGCTGTATACCCATCGGGACCTGGGCTTTTCTTAGTTGGTAGTCTTTTGATGGTTTCTTCTATCTCCTCAATTGATATTGGTCTGTTTAGGTTTTCTATATCCTCCTGACTCAATCTGGGCAGATCATATGACTTAAGAAATTTATCTATGCCTTCACTATCTTCTAATTTATTGGAGTATAAGGATTCAAAATAGTTTTTGATTATCTTCTGTATTTCTGAAGTGTCTGTTGTGATATTGCCTTTTTCATCCCGTATGCTAGTAATTTGAGTTCTCTCTCTTCTTCTCTTCACTAGCATCGCTAAGGGTCTGTCGATTTTGTTTATTTTTTCAAAGAACCAACTTTTAGTTTTGTCAATTTTTTCAATTGTTTCTTTTGTTTCGATTTCATTAATTTCAGCTCTGATTTTAATTATTTCTTGCCTTCTACTTCTTTTGCTGTTGTTTTGCTCTTCTTTTTCAAGGATTTTGAGATGAAGTATGAGATCATTTATTTGTTGGTTTTTTCTTTTTTTAAGGAATGAACTCCAAGCAATGAATTTTCCTCTTAGAACTGCTTTCAATGTGTCCCATAGATTCCGATATGTTGTGTCTGTGTTTTCATTTATCTCTAAGAATTTTTTAATTTCCTCCTTGATGTCTTCTATAACCCATTGATCATTCAGTAACCTATTGTTCATTCTCCAATTGATGTATGCTTTTTCCTTCCTTCTTTTATCGTTGATTTTCAGTTTCATTCCATTATGATCAGATAAGATGCATGGTAATATCTCTACTCCTTTATATTGTCTAAGAGTTGCCCTGTGACATAATATATGATCTATTTTTGAGAAGGATCCATGTGCTGCTGAGAAAAAAGTGTAACTGCTTGATGTTGGGTGGTATACTCTATATATGTCAATTAGGTCTAGGTTATTAATAGTGTTATTGAGTTCTATAGTTTCCTTATTCAACTTTTGTTTGGAAGATCTGTCCAGTGGCGAGAGAGGTGTGTTGAAGTCTCCCATGATTATGGTGTGGTGGTCTATTAGACTCTTGAACTTGAGAAGAGTTTGTTTGACGAACATAGCTGCACCATTGTTTGGGGCATAAATATTTATGATTGTTATGTCTTGTTGGTGTATGGTTCCCTTAAGCAGTATGTAGTGTCCCTCTTTATCTCTTTTGATTAACTTTGGCTTGAAATCTATTTTATTTGATATGAGTATGGACACGCCTGCTTGTTTCCGAAGTCCATATGAGTGATATGATTTTTCCCAACCTTTCACCTTCAGCCTATGTATGTCTTTTCCTATCAAATGCGTCTCCTGTAGGCAGCATATTGTTGGGTCTTGTTTTGTGATCCATTCTACTAGCCTGTGTCTCTTAATTGGTGAGTTTAAGCCATTAACATTTAGGGTTATTATTGAGATATGGGTTGTTCTTCCAGCCATATTTGTTTATTTCTGTTACTAAACATTGTTTGTTTTCCTCTTTGATTGTTTCCCCCCCCCCTTTACTGTCCTACCTCCCACTGTTGGTTTTCATTGTTATTTTCCATTTCCTCTTCCTGTAATACTTTGGCTAGGATGTTTTGAAGAGATGGTTTTCTAGCTGCGAATTCTTTAAACTTTTGTTTATCGTGGAAGGTTTTAATTTCATTCTCCATCCTGAAGCTTAATTTCGCTGGATACACAATTCTTGGTTGGAACCCATTATCTTTCAGTGTTTGAAATATGTTATTCCAGGATCTTCTAGCTTTCAGAGTCTGTGTTGAAAGATCAGCTGTTATCCTGATTGGCTTGCCCCTAAATGTAATCTGCTTCCTTTCTCTTGTAGCTTTTAAAATTCTCTCCTTATTCTGTATGTTGGGCATCTTCATTATAATGTGTCTAGGTGTGGATCTCTTATGATTTTGCACATTCGGCGTCCTGTAGGCTTCTAGGATTTGGGATTCTGTCTCATTCTTCAAGTCTGGGAAGTTTTCTTGTATTATTTCATTGAATAGACTGCTCATTCCTTTGGTTTGGAGCTCTGTACCTTCCTGTATCCCAATGACTCTTAAGTTTGGTCTCTTAATGTTATCCCATATTTCTTGGATGTTCTGCTCATGGTTTCTTAACAGTCTTGCTGAGCTGTCTATGTTCTTTTCCAGTTGAAATACTTTGTCTTCATTGTCTGATGTTCTATCTTCTAAGTGTTCTACTCTGTTGGTAGTATTCTCCATTGAGTTTTTAAGTTGGTTTATTGCTTCCTGCATTTCTAGGATTTCTGATTGCTTGTTTTTTATAACCTCTATCTCCCTGTATAGTTGATCCTTTGCTTCCTGGATTTGTTTGCGTAATTCGTTGTCGAAGTGATCTTTCATTGTCTGATTTTGCTGTTTAATGTCTTCCTTGATACTCCAGATCATCTGAAGCATGTATATCCTGAATTCTTTATCTGACATTCCATCTGCTGCAGCTGTTACCTCTTCTAAAGTTGCGTTGACCTGCATTGCTTGTGGTCCTTTCTTTCCTTGTCTTTTCATACTGCTTGTGTATCTTTCCTGCAGGTGCGGGCGGCGGCTCTGCTCTCTCCTTCTTCCAATTGGGGTGTCGTGGCTACCACGCCGGCAGGTCACTGGGCCTGTTCTGGGAGCTGGTGGCGGCTCTGTTCTGCCCCTACTCCAATTGGGGTGACGTGTCTGTCGTACCAGCAGGCCACTGGGCCTGTCCTGCTGGTCGGTCGCAGATCTGCCCACGTTTCGGGCACGAGTGGAGGCTCTGCTTTGCCCCTACTCCAATTGGGGTGTCGTGACTACCCCGCCTGCAGGATGCTGGGTCTGTTCCTGGCAAGGGAGGCGACTCTGCTCTGTCACTACTCCAATCAGGGTGGTATTTGTACCCCGCCGGCAGGCTCCTGGGCCTGATCCGCAGGTCTGTTGTAGGTCTGCCTACCTTGAAGGCGCGGGCGGCGGATCTGCCCTGCCCCTCCTACCACGCCTGCGGACCCCTGGGCCTGATCTGCAGGTTGATCACTGGTCTGCTCACCCTGCGGGCACGGGTGGCGGTTCCGCTCCACCCCCACTCCAATTGGGGTCACGTGACCACCACACCGGCAGGGCCTGATCCGGGCGTGGGATAAGGATCTGCTCTGCCCCTACTCGAGTTGGGGTGACGTGTGTACCACACTGGCAGGCCACTGGGCCTGACCCGCCAGGCTGTCACAGGTCTGTTTACCTTGCAAGCGCGAAGGGCGGCTCTGCCCTGCCCCTCCTACCACGCCCATGTACTACTGGGTCGTGGGTCTGCCCACCTGGCGGGTTTGGGTGGCGGCTCCGCTCCGCCCCCTCTCCAATTGGGGTCACGCGGTCACCACGCTGGCGAGCCGCTGGGCCTGCTCCGGGGGCTGGCGGCGGCCCGGCTCCTTCCCTCTGGCTCGAGGACAAATTGAGGAGACTCGGGTGACTGAGCCTCACCCCCCTTACCAGGAGACCAACTGCTTATGTCACCGCTGGTATTGATGAAGATCTCTCCTCCACCGCTTTCTGCTGACATCAGATCTCTGCCATGTTGGTATCCTATGCGAATGGCAGCATTTCGTTCCCCTTGCCAGGCAACCCAAGCAATGGGTGAGTCCTGACCTGCCCTCAGCAGGACCCGGACCGAGACACAGTTTCCGCGGGCTCCCAGCCCCGGTCCAGGGAAGTTCCGGGAGCCGGAACTCGGCCGCTCCGTGCTCGGTGTAAGCTCCTATAAGTGTAGGCTCCAAGAAGCAGCCCCCGCGGGCTCAGTTCCGGGAGCCGGAATTCGGCCGCTTAGTGTTTGGTGTATGCTCTGATAGTAGCAGGGTCCAAGAAGCAGCCTCCGCGGGCTCCGCAGCCCTGAGCCAGGGCGGTTCCGGGACGGTTCCGGGAGCCGGAACTCGGCCGCTCTGTGCTCGGTGTAAGCTCCTATAAGTGTAAGCTCCAAGAAGCAGTCCCCGCGGGCTCAGTTCCGGGAGCCGGAACTCGGCCTCTTGGTGTTTCGTGTTTGCTCTGATATTAGCAGGGTCCAAGAAGCAGCCTCCGCAGGCTCCGCAGCCCGGAGCCAGGGCGGTTCCGGGACGGTTCCGGGAGCCGGGACTCGGCCGCCCCGCGCTCCGTGTTCACTCCGATAAGATCAGATTTTAAGAAGCCCCCAGGCGCTGAACCCTAGCAATCTGTCTGCAAGCCGCAGGCGAATTGCAGCCTGAAATTACCTGTTCTATGGCTGAATGAGCTGCGGTCAGTCAAAAACAGGTGTGGTGACGTCAGTTTACCAACATGGTGGCTGCTGGCCTCCTCTGTGGTCTGACCGGTGTGGAGAACCGAGATGGACCGCTTCCTTCCCCGTCTCGAACCCAGAATTCAGCCCTGAGTGCGGTGCTTGCGCGTCTGGCAGAAACTGCAGCGCTGTAACCCTGCGTCTCTATCCCAGCGCGCCTTGCAGACTCTAGCCGCGGGGCGATTTGCTGAATAAGCAGTTTTACCCTCCGTGCGACAAACCTCTCGCGTTTGAGTCCCCGTAGCCGATCCTCGTGCGATGGAAATCCTTCCTCCAGGTTCCGGCGCACCCCACTATTGCTGGAAATTCCTAACAAGATATCCTTTAGCCGTCCTGACTTGTCATACTCCCACACAGTGAAGCAGCACACGGGGGTAATGCACTCCCTTCGCCGCCATCTTCCCTCCTTATTAATGATTATTGATCTTGGTTCTTGCATGGTCCCTTTGCTATTTCACAAAGATTTTCAGATGTAGTTTTGAGAAGTAGGAGTAACAATTTCCTGTGGTTTCAGGTTAAATTTTTGATTGGTGTATAGTATAGTTCCATAGTATGAATATGTGTATACAATATGTTAAAATATCCTTGGACAGGCATTATGTTGCTTCTAGTTTGGGGCACTTATCCATGGTATTTTGTGAATATTGTTATGTATTTTGGTGTACTTACGCACATGTTATTTCTAGGATACATACTCATTGGTTATGGGGTACATGTGAACTCAGTTCTCCCTAAGGGTGGTCATTCACTTTCAGCAGCATAGTACCTGGTGCTTCTCATCCTGCCTAACTCTGGTTATTTCAGACTTTTTAACAGATCTGTATAGTATTATTTCACCATAGCTTTAATTTTTTTTCAGGACTTAATGAAGCCTTTTAACATATTTAGTGACCATTTGGATAAACGTTAGTGAAGTATTCATCCAAGTATTCTCTTGAATTGGCCTTTTATCATGAAATCCTTTATACTTTCTGTCCCCTGATGATAATTATACTAATATGATACTAGACCTCTGAAGATTATTGCTTTTGTCAGGTTTTGTAAGGGGGTGGAAAAAAGGGACATGATAGGGCTGAGGTTGTGGCTCATTGGTAGTGCGCTTGCCTAGCATGTGTGAGGCACTGGGTTTGATTCTCAGCACCACATATAAATAAACAAATAAAAGATCCGCCAACAATTATAATTAAAAAATATTAAAAAATAGACATGACAGCGGAAGGGAAGGGACTTGGGAGACTGGGATGAGGAATAAGAGAGGGCAGTGGAGTGAATACAATCCGAGGATGTTACGTGTGTGAAACTGTCACCATGAAACTCATTTTATTGTATGATTAGTATGTACTAATAATTATGATAAAAATAGGGGTGTGTCCCCTCTTTTTATATCCTTTAAGAGTGGGAATTATTTCATTCTCTGTATTGCTAGCATTTCCCTGTGAAGCTATTAAGACATTTGTTTTAAGGGAAGAAGAGGGTCATCTTTATAGAATAGTTTTCTCTTAATTCAATTTTTTTCTCTATTTAGTTTTTTAAAGTATTTTTAAATTGTCAATGGACCTTTTGTTTTATTTATTCATTTATATGCGGCACTGAGGATCGAACCCAGGGCCTCTCACATGCCAGGCAAGTGCTCCACCACTGAGCCACAACTCTAGCCCCTCTATTTAGTTTTGTTTCTCTATTTTTAAATATGGTTTTAACAATTTATTGGCATGAAGAGATTCATATTTTCTTCCTGCCTTTAGTGGCAGTGTGATCTAGTATCACTTTTTTTTATATATATATTTTTTTCCCTGAACAAGCTAACTAGAGTTTTGTTAGCTTTATTAACTTTATCCAAGAGCCACTTTTCAGTTTTGCCAGTCTCCTCTTATGTTTCTATTTCATATTTCTGCTCTAATAAACCTTATTTCTTTTTTCTTTAGGTCTTTTATTCATTATTTTTCGGATAAATATTTAGATTATTTGTTTTCGATTGCATTAAAGATAGTTTTTTGGATGAATATAATAAAATTTTATTGATTAAAATATCAACTGTAGGCATTATTTATGGAGTGCTTGTTATTTCCAAGCCACTATATTAGATTAAGGCAGGGACCGCTTAAGGGTAAGGAAATCTATCACATGCAGTCAGTGATAGAGCCTGGCTCAAGAGTCCATTCTCTAGTTAAAGTTACAGCATGCTCAAATTCTCCCCTTCTCCACAGCTCTCATTTTTCTTCAGTTATGGTTCCAAACTCTTTGCTCCCCAACATACTAGACAGATTTTCATAACTAATTAGCACAAACCACTTCCTTGTCCCACTCACAATTTTTTAAAAAATGTTTTTAGTTGTCAAGGGACCTTTAACCTTTTTATGTATGTATGTATTTATTTATTTATTTATTATATGCAGTGCTGAGAATTGAATGCATTGCTGAGAATTGAACGCAGTGCCTTCACACGTGCTAGACAAGTTCTCCACCACTGACCTATAACCCCAGCACCCCACAGCCCCATTTCTTTTTTATTTTGCAATTCTATAATAGCTATCTTCTGGTTAAATATTCTTTTTATTTATTTTTTATTCTAATTTGTTATATATGACAGCAGAATGCAGTATAATTCATGTTACACATATAGAGCAAAAATTTTCATATCTCTGGTTGTACACAAAACATATTCACACCATTCGTGCTTTCATACATGTACTTAGGGTAATGATGAACATATGTCACCAAAAGATGGTTTCTTTTTAAATACTGTTCTTGCAGCATCTCATAAGCTTTGATATAGAATTTTTGTCATCTTTTGGTTAAGATATTTTCTAAAAAAATTTTTTTTCCTTGACTCATGGTGTGTTTGCATATAAAATATATATTTTAAAATTTCCAAGTATATAAGCGCTTTATAGTTATTTCTAGATTTGATTTCTATCTTAATTATTTTGAAGTTTGGAAATCTACTCTGTGGTTTCAGTTTGTTCGTATTTTTAAAGACATCATAGTCCTATTTTTTTGTAGATATTTTGTATGTGAAGAATGGGTACTTTACCAGGTATTCAGTGCAATATTCAATATATGTCTATTAGGTTATATTTATTGATTATTTTGTTTAAATCCTTCCTCTCTGTGTTTTCAGATTGTTGTCACTGTGATAAAATATCTGAAACAACTTAGAGGAGGAAAGATTTAACTCCCAGTTTCAGAGGTTTCAGTGTGTGGTCAGCTGGCTCCATTGCTTGTGAGACTGAGATGGGACAGAAACTTCCTGACAGAGGGTACAGTGGAGGAAAGCGCCTCACCTCATACAGCCAGAAAGCAGAGAGGGCACAAGGGAGGAAGGGTCTAGGATGAAATATACCCTTTAAGGCACATCCCCAGTGACCCCACCTCCTACAATTTCCACCACCTTCAAATAGCACCATCAACTGGAGACCAAACCTTCAACACCTGAGCCTTTGAGAATATTCCAGATGCAAACTCTAACACTCTCCTTACTAATGTTGATCTGCTTATATTATAAACTTTTAAGAGAAGTGTATATAAATCTCATTACTCTTATTTCTTCTTATAGTTGTGAAAGATTTTGTTTTATATATTTTGAGGCCATATTAATTGTATACAAATATGCAATTATGTCATCTTTTATAGTTGCAAATGACTTCCTTGATCTCTACTGATGTATGTCATAAGTCTATTTTGTCCCATCCTAATACAAACATACAAGCTTTCTTTTGGTTAATATTTGCTTGATAATTCCTGTGTCATTTTACTTCCAACATTTCTTTATTTTTATATCCATATACATTTTATATAATTTTTAAAAAGTTAATTCATATAAATGTTGACTTATAACTGGGCATATACTCCATTTACACGGTGCGATTATTAATATATTTGGATTAATTCTACTGTCTTCTTTCACACTTTTGCCATAAATGTTTTCTTTTGTTCCACCTCTACTTTCTAGTCCTATTGACGTCCCCCCCCCATGTAAGGTCGTATTTATACACTGTTATTTTACCTCTTACCCTAAAATTAATATCATGTATGTGAACTTATTAAAACCTGAACTTGAAACTTATTTTCCTTAATTAATACAGCTCAACCTATTTACCTCCATTTAGTTCCCTCTTGATACTTATGTTATTGTTGCATTTCCAAGTGTTTGTTTCAAACACCCTCATCAAACCTTAACATCGCACTTTAATAGGAAGCTCATTTATTTTTGCTACTTCCTTTGTTCTTCATTTTCACCTTGTCTTTTCACTGATTTTTGACTGAAATATACCCTTTACCATTTTTTTTAAACCTTAGGTGAGTTGCTGCCAAACTGTCTGATGAAGTCATTATTTCTTGAGGGATATTTTTTCTGAGTTTCCAGTTATTTTTGCCATAATTGTTAAGCATTGCACAGATACTACTTTATAATCTTATGATTTGGACTGTTGTTGGAGAGGATCAGCTGTAGTCTTCAGGTTTTTTTTTTTTTTGAAGGAATCTTTGTCTCCTTGGTCTCATTCTAAAACTCTTCTTTTGGTGGGAGGTATCTTTGGTGTTCTGTAGATTGACTATATTGTAACTAAATGTGAATTTCTTTTAAAAATGTATTCTGAGATTTTCTGTGCCTTCAGACTCTGTGGATTGTCCTTTTTCATCAGTCTGGAAAGTTCTCTGCCATTAACTCAGCTTATTCCCTCTTTTGTTCCATTTTTAGCAATTTAGATCACGTGTACGTTAAACATTTTCTATTTTCTAAGTTTCTGTCTTTCTGCATATTTCTTTTTTTTTTTTAATTTTTTATTGTGGGTTGTTCAAAACATTACAAATTTCTTGACATATCATATTCCACACTTTGATTCAAGTGGGTTATGAATTCCCACCTTCACCCCATACACAAATTGCAGATTCACATCAGTTACACATCCATTGATTTACAAATTGCCATACTAGTGTCTGTTGTGCTCCACTGCCTTTCCCATCATCCACCCTCCCCCCTCCCCACCTCTCCCCTCCCCTCCCCTCCTCTCTCTCTACCCCCTCCACTGTATAACCCTGAGGGTCTCCTTCCATTACCGTGCAATTTCCCTTCTCTCTCCCTTTCCCTCCCACCTCTCATCCCTGTTAAATGTTAATCTTCTTCTCCTGTTCTTCGTCCCTACTCTGTTCTTAGTTACTTTCCTTATATCAAAGAAGACATTTGGCATTTGTTTTTTAGGGATTGGCTAGCTTCACTTAGCATAATCTGCTCTAATGCCATCCATTTCCCTGTAGATTCTATGATTTTGTCATTTTTTAATGCAGAGTAATACTCCATTGTGTATAAATGCCACATTTTTTTAATCCATTCGTCTATTGAAGGGCATCTAGGTTGGTTCCACAGTCTTGCTATTGTGAACTGTGCTGCTATGAACATCGATGTAGCAGTGTCCCTGTAGCATGCTCTTTTTAGGTCTTTAGGGAATAGACCAAGAAGGGGAATAGCTGGGTCAAATGGTGGCTCCATTCCCAGCTTTCCAAGAAATCTCCATACTGCTTTCCAAATTGGCTGCACCAATCTGCAGTCCCACCAGCAATGTACAAGTGTACCCTTTTCCCCACATCCTCGCCAGCATTTGTTGTTGTTTGACTTCCTAATGGCTGCCAATCTTACTGGAGTGAGATGGTATCTTAGGGTGGTTTTGATTTGCATTTCTCTGACTGCTAGAGATGTTGAGCATTTTTTCATGTACTTGTTGATTGACTGTATGTCCTCCTCTGAGAAGTGTCTGTTCAGGTCCTTGGCCCATTTGTTGATTGGGTTGTTTGTTCTCTTATTGTCTAATTTTTTGAGTTCTTTGTATACTCTGGATATTAGGGCTCTATCTGAAGTGTGAGGAGTAAAGATTTGTTCCCAGGATGTAGGCTCCCTATTTACCTCTCTTATTGTTTCTTTTGCTGAGAAAAAACTTTTTAGTTTGAGTAAGTCCCATTTGTTGATTCTAGTTATTAACTTTTGTGCTATGGGTGTCCTATTGAGGAATTTGGAGCCCGACCCCACCGACTGTAGATCGTAGCCAACTTTTTCTTCTATCAGACGGCGTGTCTCTGATTTGATATCAAGCTCCTTGATCCATTTTGAATTCACTTTTGTGCATGGCGAGAGAAAGGGATTCAGTTTCATTTTGTTGCATATGGATTTCCAGTTTTCCCAGCACCATTTGTTGAAGGTGCTATCCTTCCTCCATTGCATGCTTTTAGCCCCTTTATCAAATATAAGATAGTTGTAGTTTTGTGGATTGGTTTCTGTGTCCTCTATTCTGTACCATTGGTCCACCCGCCTGTTTTGGTACCAGTACCATGCTGTTTTTGTTACTATTGCTCTGTAGTGTAGTTTGAAGTCTGGTATCGCTATACCGCCTGATTCACACTTCTTGCTTAGCATTGTTTTTGCTATTCTGGGTCTTTTATTTTTCCATATGAATTTCATGATTGCTTTCTCTATTTCTACAAGAAATGCCTCTGCATATTTCATCCTCTCTTTCAGTGGTATATTCTAAATGATTTTATTGGTTCTCTTTCTGTGTTCAAGTATAGCCATTCAGATTTTAATTTTGGTTATTTTTCAATTGTATTTTGTCATTTCTAGAAATTCTGCTTGTCTTTTTTTCTTTTCGAATGTTTACTGCTTTTTATAATTTCCTGTTCCCTATAGATATTCTCTTTGTGATTTATTTATTTACACTTTAAAAATGTAGTTTTCCTATACAGCATGTCTGATAATTCCCATGGAATAAGATAGCAAAATTCTTCGTAGTCTGTGGTATCTGTTACATCTTGTTTATGCCCAAATCATTATATTCATATGGTGGTTTGATGGTTCACTCCTTGCTGCTCATTGTCCTTGACATCCATTTGTGGGCGTTCCCTGAAACCTAGTGTGGACATTCATTCCTCCAGAGAGGCTTCGAGTTTGCTTCCGCCAGCCATCTAAGTGTTCTACCAGTTGGGACCTTGCCTCACACTCAGGTTATCTGAGTATACAAATTCCTGAGAATCCAGGTCTGAGACCATGATTCCCTAGGACACACTTTTGTTCTGGAACACGAGTGTGTTCAGGGTTGGTCCCTCACTTTGAGAGCTGAATCCTCTCTCGGCAGGTACCCACTCAAAAAGCTCCTATCCTGGGAGGTATTGGCCCCACTAACCCCACGGCAGCCCTGTGTTGGTATTGTTGGCAACTACCTCCTGGCACCATCTGGCTAGGCTCTGCTTAAGCTTTTGTCCAGAAATTGGCCTGAAAAATCCCTCACTGTTTTTGACACCTTAACTATTTTTAGGATTTTGGTTTTTTATATTTTATCTAGCACTCTTCATTGTCTGCAGTGAGTGTTAATCCAAGTAACCACACCCATCATACCTAGAAACCCTGTTTGACATGGTGATTTTCACAGCAATGAATTTTAAGTCTAAGATTGAGACATTATTTGCTGAGATGTTGCTGTTGATTCCTTTGCTTAATGAACAGTAACCTCATGGCTAATTTGTTAAGATCCAGTGTTTATAAATATCTGAATTGCATTTAAATAGAAATTTAATTAGTTTATTTTCTACTCATGAAATGCAAGCATACTAATTATTGAAACTGCAACCTCTAGTATGATAAAAAGGTATCATTACAATTTACAGCCTCATAAAAAGTATTTTTTAATGCCATAACTCATGGGACGTCCTCTAATTATCTCTTTTTGAGCATGACTGGAATATATGAAGATCCACACCCCAAGGAGCCTAACATTGTTTGAAATTTGAGCACACACTGTCTTCAAGGTTCCTGATCAATACTGTATTATATGGAAGTGGCTGAATGCACTTAACTCTTCCTGAGCACAAGTGTTTAACTGAGATTTTTCTGAATTTCTAGACCATTTAGTGCCTCAGAGTTGGAAGTCACTAGTCTGGCCTACAGAGTAGTCAGTAAACTATAGGAATTTTATTTGTACATAGACTTTGTTTCCACTCACAATGCTTTCAAAAAACATTAAATAGCAAAGAAATAAAGATTTCTTTATTGGAAAAGTCTAATGATATAATTTGCCTAAGATGCAGTTCTATTTGACATTAAAAACCAAGCTAAACCTTATTATATATCATTAATTTTTTTTAACTAAAGGGTGAAGGTTAATATTGAGTCATTTAAGCTGATTATTTGAGTTCATAGTATTGATGGGGATGTAGAAAAAACATAACTCTCAGAAACTGCTAGTCAGAGTATGAATTGGTGCAATCAGCTTGGAAAACTGTTTGGAAGAAGCTGATCATGTGTATATACTATGACTTAATAATTCAGTAGTTTCACTTCTAAATATGCATTTAACAGAAATGTGAACTTAGCTTCACCAAAATATGTATGCAGGAATGTTCAGCTCCAAAATTGGAAACTATCAAAGTGCCTATCACCAGTCTATAAAGAAATATGTTATGGGACAGTTGTAAGCTGGAATACTATACAGAAGACAAAATGAATGAGTCTATAGTTACTCTTACCAATATGTATAAATCTCACCAACTTAATATGAAACTAAAATTGTACAAAGTTTAAAAACAGCCAAAAATTTGTTACAGGTCAGTATAGTGGTTACCCTCCAGTGGTCACTGTTTAGGCAGTGACTGGAAGAGGCTACAAAAGGGTTTGTGATACCCTGTTTCTTCATCTGGGTGCTACTTACTTCAGTGCGTTCAAATTGTGAAGATTAACTGCGTGTTAGTATCTTATATTTGAATTTAAAAGTTTTCATAAATATGAAAAGGGTTATTTAGAACTTGGTGAATGTGAGCTATATATTCACAAGTATATTTAATTTTTTTTCTTTTGCAAAGTTATTTAGTATGAATACACATCTTCACTATCTTTCATTGGTATGAACTCATGTCAGTATTAGTTTCCTATTGTTGCTATAACAAATTACCACAAATTTAGTGGCTTTAAACCACCCAAATTTATTATCTTACAGGTCTGGAGGTCAGACCCTGAAATGAGTCTTTGGGGCTAAAATCAAATTGTCAGTATAGCTATGTTCTTTCTGGATATTTTAAGGCAAGAATCCATTTCATTCCCTTTCCAGCTTCTAGAGGCCACCTGTATTCTTTGGTTCTTGACTTGTTCCATCTTCAAGCCAGCAGAGTAGCATCTTCACATCTCGGTCTCTACCTCTGCTTTCAGTGTTAAATCCTCTCTGATTCTGACTTTTCTAGACCTTCTTACAAGGATTCTAATAAAGATAATCTAAGATAATATCCCCTTTTAAGATCCTTAACTTAAATCTGCAAAGTCCCAGTTGCCATGTAAAGTAACAAATCAAAATGTTCTGGGGATTTGGATGTGGGTCTCTTTTGGAGGGGGCAACATTTTGTCTACCACTCTTTCCTGTATTTATCAGTGGCTTCATTATTGTTTAAATTATTTTGGTGCTGAAATTCACAAGACTTGATCAGTGTAAGTCCATTTGAATTGGCTTCTGTATCCTTGTGACACTGCCTATCTTTTTTTTTTTTTTTTTTTTGAGCATTTCCTTACTTTCTGGCACAATAAGATACTGTGGCCTCAATTTGTTATTCTGTCGTGGCCTTAGAATTAATCATTTCTCTGAGGATCTCTGGTTTCCTTTAGTGGGAAAGAACATTACAGACTAAGATCGGAACACTAAGTGTGCTCTGGTCTGTTTCTTAGAATGTCTTAGCTCCTAGACTTTTCCAAGAAATGGGACTAAGAAATATATGTGTGTATAAAATGCTATTATTGGTAATGCTTTCAATTTTAAATGTACTTCCCCCCTTGTTGATTTTAATGTTTTAAAACATGTAGAACATTGACAAGGTTTGAAAATCAAAACTATCAAAGATATATTCAGAGGAACATCATGCCCTTCCCTTGGGTATATATAGAGCCTTTGCACTCAACTGATGCTCTGTCATGTCCTCCCTACCCTTGTGAGTCACCACCTTTGTTGATTTCTGGCTTACCTTCCAGTGTTTCTTTTTGTAAAGTGAATGTATATGTTCTTTTCCCATTTTTTTCCTTATAGAGTTGGTAATACATATTGTCTTCTATGTTATGCTTTTTCATATAATAATGTTGGATGTTATTTCTTATCAGTTCATATTTATCTTCCTCTTTATTAGAGCAGTATAGCACTCTAGTTAGTATTCATACCATAGGCTATTCAGCTAGTCTGTGTAGAACTTTAGGTGGTTTCTAGTATTTTGCAAATAAAAACAATAAATAACTTTGTTCATATGCAGTTTCCTATTGTTGGAGGTATATCTTGATGGTTAATTCCTTGAAAAAAATTTTGCATCCAATTAAAAAGGTAAATGCATATGTACTTTTGTTAGATACTGCCAGCATTCCTTACATTGTAGTCTACTGATTATACTTTCCCACCAGCAACACATGAGCGTGCCCTTTTTTTCATAGTCTTGCCAGTAATCACTTTTTTGAATTTTTGTTAACCTGATATGGTCTTGGGAATTCTTGCCATCTACTAGCTATTTAATATTATAAAGAAGATTGTTTAACCAATGTTTTGTCTGGCTTTCTTAGCTGCTTGAGATTGCTTTTCTGAGTGGCCTCTTCTAGAAGTAGAGGTAGATGTTAAGTCTGTGGTACCTCATCCTGTGTATCTGAGGCAGCCTCTGCTGAGAAGAGGCTGACAGTTGAGGTGGCTGTGTTAATGATGGTGCTATCAGGTATTTCAGGTTGATTAGGGTGTCCTAAAATGGAAACAGTGATGTCATTTTCAAATGTAGAATAAGAATTCAGTTGACTACTTAGAAAACTTTTCAAGCAATTTACTTTCATCAATAAAATCAACGTAAAATAAACTTGTTTATAAAATCAATTATGTAAAACATACTTTCATTGTAAATGATTACCTTTTAGAGGTACATTTTTCAGTAAGTTATGAGATTGTTGCGTTTTTCTTTAAAAGAAGGTAGCTTGAATAGGGTTGCATGGTTTTTTACAGCTTAAAGCTCTTTGACATTTCATGAAATGGAAAATGTTAAATTATAAACAAAGAATCATCTTGTGTATTAATAGCTTGTTGAAGAAAAAACGAGATTTAGTGCTATAAGTGTTTGCATAATCCAAGTTAGTTTGTTATTTTCTGGGTTTGTTCCAGAGCCATCTTTAGTGTCCCTAAATTGGACATTCATCTCATTTGGGACATGCCATTGAGGATCATTTTAACAATAACTATTTTGTGTGCACTTTCTCATTTAAATGAAGATTCTAGTTTTTGCGCAAAGAAATAAAAAATTTCCTAGTCTTCAGTAATTTCTATCTTTAAAAAGAATTCAGTAGTATTTTGTTTTTAGGACATGTCCTCAAATTAACTTTGACATTGTCGAATGTTTTTAAGAAATTGCTAACACTAACATTAAATATTAAAATTCCTTAGGTTACTCTTTATAAAAGAGTAAAATTAGTGACAATGGAATTTTGTTAGAAGTCATTGGTGCAGTGGATTCTAATTAGAATTTCAGTGGTTAATGGCATGTTTTTTTATGTATTCTGTGGAATAATTTGGAAGGGCAAAACATTGATGAAAAAAAATTTCTAACTCTGCCAAAGTGTGCTCAGTCTCTGCTTTTTGATAAGGAGACCTGTTACCAACAGGCAAAGCTATGCCAATTTGAAGGTCTAGGGCATGCTCTCTGCCATATCTTGTGTCAGATTTTTCATCATGGTTTCCTCACTGTCACTCACAAGTGACTTGGCAGAGAGTTTTTAGGGTTTCATCTTTTTTGTGTGTGTGAGGGAGGTTTTCCATTATTGTTATGCTGTATTGCATTTTTTAAATTAAAGAATACTATTTTAATGTAACTTTTTAAAATACTAGTTGAAGTCCACCATGAATCACTCATTATTATTATTATTATTTTAAAGAGAGAGAATTTTTAAATATTTATTTATTTATTTTTTAGTTTTCAGTGGACACAACATCTTTTATTTTTATGTGGTGTTCTGAGGATCAAACCGAGCCCCCCTCACATGCCAGGCGAGTGCTCTACCACTTGAGCCATATCCCCAGCCCTACTCATTATTTTTTAAAACAAAACACATCTTCAACATGATTAATCAGTAAGTGTAATATTCATTTATTGTGTTGATATGATATCAGACTTGAAATTTCCCAGAACCTAAGGGAACTTAGCCACAGTTTTAGATAAAAATCAGTGGATATTGAAGGAAGAAAATAAATACCTACTGTTTAAAAGTGTGTTTGGAAGAGAGTGACCCCCCTGGGAGAAGATGTCCACTTGGATCCTAGGGGGCCAACAGGTGCTCCTTCCCAGGACTATGGTCTGGTGGAAGGCAAAGAAGCTACTGTGAAACACCTGCCTGGCCTTTTTATAGCTATTAGGCCTAGATGTATCTGAACTGTGTTTCAGTTTCTTTTTTAGGTAGGATTAGGGAGTGCTTGAGAAGACAGGTATAAAGTACCTAAAATTTGTCTTGTTAGGAAATGAACAGCTATTCATTGGTGGGGGAAATAAAAGAGGACAGGAGGCAAGAACAAAGAGGGATCCTAGAAGCCAACAAGTCAGGCAGTGGGGCACAGACTCGGAGCTGGTAGAGAAAGGTTGGTGGAAAAGGTAAATTTTTTGCAGGTAATTCAAGATGATTAATAATAAGGATAGTTAATATTCAACTTTAAATTGCTGGTGTCGCTTTCATAATGTCTCCATCACTGCAAGCTCTCAGTAAATTCTAGTATACATAGCAAGACTTGTGAAATGTTTGCACTTAATCCTTAAAAAGAAACTGTTTTATGTCTACAGAGGTGGGTGGAATCCAATAAAGACCAGCCAAATGGAAACACTATTTATTTAGAGCTTGCTATAGCAAGGGAATCAGCCATCTTTTTGCACTCAAAGGAAGTAAAGAAGTGGGCGGGTTAAACAGTGAAAAAAGGGAATATTTCAGGTATGTCCTGACTGGGGGGCCATTGGCATGGAGAGTCTAGAGGTGGTCTAAGTAGACGTGGGCCATCTTATGCGATTGGTTAGGGCAGTGTATTGGCTTTCTCTGTTGTGTCCTAACTTGGAAGAAAAGTGGGCACAAAGCATAGTGAAGCAGACTAATGGCTGCAGAGCTTTGATTTGGCTTCCCTCTGGTTTCTCAGAGGATGGGGGATAGAGTTCTGTTGCTGTCCATGACAGTGGGTCATTGTAACTTTGTATATCCAGTCTCTCAGAAGGAAAGAGCAGGTTAAGGTGAAAAACAAATATAACAGTAAGTGAGGTAGAAACAGAGTTGGCAGTGAGCCATGGGAAAGTAAAATAAGCCTCTGCAAGTTCCCAGGAAAGTTGGGGAGGACATTAGATTGCTTACAGCATTAAGGGCTGAGAATTTTATTTAAACTGCAGAATTCAGTGTGACTTCAGCTGATAACTAGGACACAAAAGCAAATTGGCATCCTATAGAGCAGGCACTTTTATAGATTTCAATACTTTTTCTATTTTATTCATGCTGAAGGATAAATTTATATGAATAGAGTTACAGCAGTGGTCTAAAAAGTGGCCTCAAGAAAAAATTTTAAAGATTTGTTTTGCTTATATATTCATCATTTCTATTTTCTGTTAACACTGTAGCTATTAAATTTCAATAGTGGAGGTGATAGAATCCCCTTACCTCCATCCTATCTGCTCATCTGAATAAATCTCTGTGTTGTGTACATGCTTGCGCATGCGTGCACTCTGACTAATGTGACCCTACATAGAGTTCATATTGGCATAAATGTTAAGATATATTAGTTGCGCTAGTGTTTTGGCTCAGTGGTAAAGTGCTTGCCTAGCATGTGTGAGGCACTGGGTTCGATCCTCAGCATCACATAATAATAAATAAATGTATTGGATCCATCTGCCACTAAAAAATATAAAAGTTAGTTGTACATATTTCCCATCTATATTTTCTTGAGAGTTGAGAAAATAATATGGTCATATGTTGGTATATTTTCTTTTTTTTTAATTGGTTGTTCAAAACATTACAAAGCTCATGATATATCATCTTTCATACATTTGACTCAATTGGGTTATGAACTCCCATTTTTACCCCAAATACAAATTGCAGAATCACATTGGTTACACCCTCACATTTTTACATAATGGCATATTAGTGACTGTTGTATTCTGCTACCTTTCCTATCCCCTACTATCCCCCTTCCCCTCTCCTCCCATCTTTCCTCTCTACCTCATCTGCTGTTGTTCAATTCTCTCCCTTGTTCCCCCCCCTTTCCCCTCACAACCTCTTATATGTAATTTTGTGTAACATTGGGGGTCTCCTACATTTCCATATGCTTTCCCTTCTCTCTCCCTTTCTCTCCCCCCACTCATCTTTAATGTTAATCTTTTCCTCATGCTCTTCCTCCCTGTTCTGTTCTTAGTTGCTCTCTTTATATCAAAGAAGACGTTTGGTATTTGTTTTTTAAGGATTGGCTAGCTTCGCTTAGCATAATCTGCTCTAATGCCATCCATTTCCCTGCAAATTCTATGATTTTGTCATTTTTTAGTGCTGCATAATACTCCATTGTGTATAGATGCCACATTTTTTTTATCCATTCATCTATTGAAGGGCATCTAGGTTGGTTCCACAGTCTAGCTATTGTGAATTGTGCCGCTATTATCATTGATGTGGCAGTATCCCTATAGTACGCTCTTTTAAGATCCTCAGGGAATAGTCCGAGAAGGGCGATAGCTGGGTCAAATGGTGGATCCATTCCCAGCTTTCCCAGGAATCTCCATACTGCTTTCCAAATTGGCCTCACCAAATTGCAGTCCCACCAGCAATGTACAAGTGTACCCTTTTCCCCACATCCTCGCCAACACTTGTTGTTGTTTGACTTCATAATGGCTGCCAATCTTACTGGAGTGAGATGGTATCTTAGGGTGGTTTTGATTTGCATTTCTCTGACTGCTAGAGATGGTGAGCATTTTTTCATGTACTTGTTGATTGACTATATGTCCTCCTCTGTGAAGTGTCTGTTCAGGTCCTTGGCCCATTTGTTGATTGGGTTGTTATCCTATTGTTTAATTTTTTGAGTTCTTTGTATATTCTGGATATTAGGGCTCTATCTGAAGTGTGAGGGGTAAAAATCCCAGGATGTAGGCTCTCTATTTACCTCTCTTATTGTTTCTCTTGCTGAGAAAAAACTTTTTAGTTTAAGTAAGTCCCATTTGTTGATTCTTGTTATTAACTCTTGGGCTATGGGCGTCCTATTAAGGAATTTGGAGCCCGACCCCACAGTATGTAGATCGTAGCCAACTTTTTCTTCTATCAGACGCAGTGTCTCTGATTTGATATCTAGCCCTTGATCCATTTTGAGTTAACTTTTGTGCATGGCGAGAGAAAGGGATTCAGTTTCATTTTGTTGCATATGGATTTCCAGTTTTCCCAGCACCATTTGTTGAAGATGCTATCCTTCCTCCATTGCATGTTTTTAGCCCCTTTATCAAATATAAGAAAGTTGTAGTTTTGTGGATTGGTTTCTGTGTGCTCTATTCTGTACCATTGGTTTCGGGATCAGGGTGATGTTGGCCTCATAGAATGAATTTGGAAGAGCTCCTTCTTTTTCTATTTCTTGAAATAGCTTGAAAAGTATTGGTATTAATTCTTCTTTGAAGGTTTTGTAGAACTCTGCTGTATACCCATCCGGTCCAGGGCTTTTTTTGTTTGGTAGTCTTTTGATGGCTTCTTCTATTTCTTCCTTTGTTATTGGTCTGTTTAAATTGTGTGTGTCTTCCTGACTCAATCTGGGCAGATCGTATGACTTAAGAAATTTATCGATATCTTCACTATCTTCTATTTTATTGGAATATAGGGTTTCAAAATACTTTCTAATTATCTTCTGTATTTCTGTAGTGTCTGTTGTGATATGCCTTTTTCATCCTGTACGTTAGTAATTTGAGTTCTCTCTCTTCTTCTCTTCGTTAGCATGGCTAAGGGCCTGTCGATCTTATTTATTTTTTCAAAGAACCAACTTTTAGTTTTATCAATTTTTTCAATTTCATTGATTTCTGCTCTAATTTTAATTAATTCTTGTCTTCTACTACATTTGCTGTTTTGCTCTTCCTTTTCTAGGTTTTTGAGGTGTAGTGTGAGTTCATTTATTTGTTGGTTTTTTCTTTTTTTGAGGAAAGAACTCCAAGAAATGAATTTCCCTCTTAAAACTGCTTTCATTGTGTCCCATAGATTCCGGTATGTTGTGTCTGTATTGTCATTTGTCTCTAAGAATTTTTTTATCTCCTCCTTTATGTCTTCTGTAACCCATTGATCATTCAGTAACATATTGTTCATTTTCCATGTGATGTAGGATTTTTCTTTCCTTCTGTTATCATTGATTTCCAGTTTCATTCCATTATGATCAGATATGGTGCATGGTATTATCTCCACGCCTTTATATTTACTAAGAGTTGCCCTATGGCATAGTATATGGTCTATCTTTGAATAGGATCCATGTGCTGCTGAGACGAACGTGTATCCACTTGATGATGGTTGATATATTCTATATATGTCGGTTAAGTCTAGGTTATTGATTGTGCTGTTGAGTTCTATAGTTTCTTTATTCAGCTTTTGTCTAGAGGATCTGTCTAATGGCTAGAGCGGTGTGTTGAAGTCACCCATAATTATTGTGTTGTAGTCTATTTGGCTCTTGAATTTGAGGAGAGTTTGTTTTTTGAACATTGCAGCTCCATTGTTTGGTGCATACAAATTGATAATTGTTATGTCTTGTTGGTGGATGGTTCCTTTTAACAGTATATAGTGTCCTTCTTTATCCGTTTTGATTAACTTAGGTTTGAAGTTGATTTTATTCGATATGAGTATGGCCACTCCTGCTTGCTTCCGAGGGCCATGTGAGTGGTATGATTTTTCCCAACCTTTTACCTTCAGCCTGTGTATGTCTTTTCCTATCATATGAGTCTCCTGAAGGCAGCATAGTGTTGGATTTGTTTTTTTGATCCAGGTTACTAGCCTATGTCTCTTGATTGGTGAGTTTAATCCATTAACATTTAAGGTTACAATTGAAATATGATTTGTACTTCCAGTCATGTTTGTTTATTTATTTATTTTAGTTTGGCTAGTTTTTACTTTTTGGTTATTTTCCTCCCCCTTTACTGAGATACCTCCTGCTATTAGTTTTGGGCACTATTTTTCAATTCCTCTTCTTGTAGTATTTTGCTCAAAATGCTTTGCAGTGCTGGTTTTCTGGCTGCGAATTCTTTTAGCTTTTGTTTATCGTGAAAGACTTTAATTTCATTGTCAAATATGAAGCTTAATTTTGCTGGATACAGTATTCTTGGTTGGAATCGATTATTTTTCAGCGTTTGAAAGACATTGTTCCAGGATCTTCTCACTTTCAAAGTCTGTGATGAAAAATCAGTCGTTAACCTAATTGGTTTTCCCCTGAATGTAATCTGCCTCCTTTCTCTCGTAGCTTTTAATATTCTCTCCTTGTTCTGTATGTTGGCTGTCTTCATAATTATATGTCTTGGAGTTGGTCTATTATGGTTTTGAATGTTTGGGGTCCTGTAGGCTTCCAGAATTTGGCAATCCATTCCATCTTTCATCTCTGGGAAGTTTTCTAGAATTATTTCATTTAATATGTTGTCCATTCCTTTGGTTTGAATCTCTATGCCTTCTTCTATCCCGATGACTCTCAAATTTGGTTTTTTTATGACATCCCATATCTCTTGAACAGATTGCTCGTGGGATTTAAGCATCTTTTCTGTGTTGACTATATTATTTTCAAGTTGATAAACTTTGTCTTCATTATCTGACTTCTACTTGATCTAGTCTATTTGTAATATTCTCGTTTGAGTTTTTAATTTGTTTTATAGTTTCCTGCATTTCTAGGATTACTGTTTGATTTTTTTTTAAGATCTCTATCTCCTGGTAAAGCTCGTTCTTTGCCATCTGAATTTGTTTGTTTAATTCATTTTCAAAATATACTTTTATTGCTTGGACTTGCTGTCTCATGTCTTCTCTAATATTCCTTTCCATATGAGTTAGGTATGCCTTGAGTTCTTTCCCTATCCATGTTTCTGATGCTTCTAGGTCCTCCTGTAGGTTTAAGTTGTCCTGCATTGTTTGTAATCCTTTTTTCCTTTGTTTTTTCATGATGTTCACGTTACTTTCCAGCTCTATTTGATTGCTGTGTTTCTGTTCTCTTCTATAGATTTGTTTTGGTTTTGTATATCTCTGTTGTCTCTCCTTTGTGTTGGTAGACTATGCCTGCTAAAGTGGATTCCGCTGGGAAGGAATTCCGATGGCCGAGCTCCAGTGATGTCACCTCTCTGTTATGGTGGGTCCCAGGCTCCTTGCTGGGGTGTCCGAATGGGGGGGGTGGGACTGGACTGTCTCTGGTTGGTTTCAGCTCTCGGTTGCCGGCGGGCGGGCGGTCTCCAGCCGCCCAGTCGCGCAGGCAGCGGGCAGTTGATCGGTCGCCGGCGGGCGTGCGGTCTTTAGCCGGCTAGTAGCACGGGCAGCGGCAGGCGCGCGATCTCTAGCCACCCGGTCGCGCGGTCGGTCGCCGGCGGGTGGGCGGTCTTCAGCCGCCCAGTCGCGTGGGCAGCCGGTGGGCGAACGGTTGCCGGTGTGCGTGTGGTCTCCAGCCGCGCAGTCGCAGGGGCAACGGGCCGGCTGTCGCTGGTGGGCCGGCGGTCTCCAGCCGCCCAGTCACACGGGCAGCTGGCGGGCGATCGGTCGCCGGCGGGGGGGGGGGGGCTGACTCCAGACACCCAGTCGCGTGGGCAGCGGGTGGGCTGTCGCCGGCTGGCGGGCAATCTCTAGCCACCCAGTCTCGCGGTTGGTCGCCTGCGGGCGATCGGTTGCCGGTGGCGGGGCGGACTCCAGCCGCCCAGTTGCGCGGGCAGCCGGTGGTGATCGGTTGCCAGCAGGCTGGCGGTCTCCAGCCGCCCAGTCGCGCGGTAGGTCGCCGACGGGCGGGCGTTTTCCAGCCGTCCAGTCACGGGGTCAGCGGGAGGACTGTCGCTGGCGGGTGTTCGGTCTCCAGCCACCCAGTCGCGAGGGCCTCGCCTCTAGTCCCCTGGTTTCTCCTGCTAGTCCTGGTTTCTCCTGCTAGACCAGATTTCCCCTGAGTGATGCCTCTCGGCAGTTCAAACTGTACTCTGGGCCTGCCGTTTGTTGGGTGTGGAGGGTGGCTATTGGGATCCCCGGAACTCTATTGTTTTGATTTTTTCCGCTTGCCCCTCCCCCAGCCTGGCAAGACAGGTTTCGTTTTTGCCGCTGATGGGAGGAGGAGTTGAAGGTCAGGTGTCTCTAGTTTTCCCCGCGTCTTTATGCAGGCTCGCTCTGATAATCCCTCCCCCGGAAAGCCTAGGAGAGATTTTATGCAAATTCCCCGCTGTATGGGAGATGAGCAGAGTAATATACACCTGTTTTATTGTTGCAATCTGTTGGAGAGTGGCGGTGGTTACTTCAGCTCTCCAAGATGGTGGCCGCTGCTTTCCTTGGTGGAGTTTCCGTTGTGGGGGATAGAACTGTACCGCTTCCTTCCCCGTCTGAAATCCCGAACTCTGCCCGGGGTTCAGTGAGGGCTCAGCCGGCAGGATTCCACAGAATCCGTAGCAACGTTTCTCCCTGCTTGCTGGTCGCTTCTCGGTGGCGCCCTGCCGTCTGTAGCCGCGGGATGGGCCGCGCGGATCAGTCAGCCCGGATCTCTGGTCGCACAGTTGGCTCGTGTTTGAGACTCAGTTACTGGAGCTCGGTGCTGGAAATCCTTCCTCTAGGTTTCGGTGCACCCCCATTTTGCTGTAAGTTCCTAACAAGATAGTTTTTTGTCGTTCTAACTCGTTATTCACCTGCGCAGTGGCGCGGTATACGGGGTGTGATGCACTCTATTCGCGGCCATCTTGGAGTCCGGTATATTTTCTTATATTTATTGAATTTATTTATTTTGCTTGAAACTAGTCCAGGGACCAAATGTTTCTTTGTCTACATCCCAAATCCCTGAAGTAACTAACATTTAAATTTTTATGTTCATGGGTTTTTTTTTCCTAGAATCTTTTTAAGTGCACATTTTGCCAAAAAGACACATGATCTTCTTTTTCTTATTAGAGTCTTAAAAACCATAATCTTTTCTTGAAAACTATTTATTATTTTGATCTATGTAGTTATTGAATGGAATATGAAAAATATTGATTTGGTTTTTTTTAGTTTTTATGTTCTTTATCTAGCTCAGCTTGCCAAATATGCATTCTTATGTAATCTTACTTTTTCAATTTATTTCTTACTGGGTGGATAGCCTTCTTTTTATAAAGTAATTACTGTCATTAGCTGTCATTACTCAACAAATAGGAGCTAGTCAATCTTCTAAACTTTTTCTGTTCACTTATATATTGAAAACGCATTTAATTCCCACATTATCTTCTTCTATTTGTTATTCCTAAAGGATTATTCCCACTTGTAAGGATTAAATTTATATCACATGGGGTGGGTACCATTTTAATTGTCTTGAGTTATTCAAAGAAAAACTGTTAGTTGAAAAGTTAATTGATGCCGTAATTAGATTTCCTCTTTTAAAATGTGGAGAATGACACAGAAGTTTACATTTGGTTTGTATTCAAGGTTACATGTATTCAATCTTTAGATTTATTAGTACTGTTAGCCATTCATATCTGTAAATTCTGCATCTATGGATTCAACTAACCATGGATTGAAAATATTAGGGAAAAAGGGCATCTTTACTGAACATATGCAGACTTTATTCTTGTCATTATTCATTAAACAGTACAGTGTTAACAGGTTAGTTAGAATTTACATTGTATTAGTTACTATAAATCTAGAGATGATCAAAAAGTATATGGAAGGATGCACAGAGGTTTTATACACAAATACTATATCATTTTTATGTAAGGGACTTGAGCATCATTAGATTTGGGTATGTAAGGGTTCCTGGAACTAATCTACTTTGAATGCCGAGGGATGATAATACTGTGGTTTGGATGTGGTTTGAGTGTGAAACCAAAGATGAATGTGCTAGAAACTTGATTCTCAGAGTTTTCAGAGTAATGATGTTGAAAGGTGGGAACTAGTAGAATATGGTTAGGTCATTAGGGGTGGTGCCCTTGGAAGAGATTAATGTAGTTCTTTCAGGACCCCAATTAATTTCCAAGAGAGTGAGTTGTTATAAAAAGAGAAAGCCTAGTTCTTGAATCATTCCGACTTCTTGCTCCTATTTCTGCCATTATGATGCCATCTGCCATGAGGCACTCAACATAGACTGAGCTGATTGGGCCAAAACTGAGCTAAACAAACCTTTTGTCTTTTATAAATTACTCAACTTCAAGTATTTTGTTACAGAAACAAAAAACTAAGATAATATTCACCTTTTAGTTTGTCCTTTTTAGGTATCAATTAAAAAATCCCTTTCTTATTCTAATATCATAAATTTTATTCCATATTTTCCTATGAAAGTTTTTCTTTTTTGCCATTAGCTCTTTAAGCTCTCTGTAAATTTTTAAAAAAGTTCTCTGATTTTTAAAAAATAAAGTACATGGTTCATTGTACTTATGCTCTCAAGTAATACCCTGACCCCTGCTATTGGTAGTACTGTCTTAGCCACTTATAAATTGCTATGTGTTTTGATTTAGATGTGAGGTGTCCCCCAAAAGCTTATGTGTGAGACAATGCAAGAAGGTTTAGAGGTGAAATGACTGGGTTATGAGATTTTTAACCTCATCAGTGCTTAACTGAGTGGCAACTGTAGGCAGGTAGGGTGTGGCTGGTGGAGATGGGTCCTTGGGGATATGTCTTTGGGTGTTTATATGTCTTGGGGTGTTTATTTTTATCTGCTTCCTGATCATTATGTGTGAGCCTCTTTTCTTGCACCACGCACTTCTGCCATGATGTTCTGCCTCACCCAAGCCCAGAGGAGTGGAGCCAGCCTTCTGTGGACTGACAGCTTTGAAACCATAAGCTCCAAAGTAAACTTGTCCTCCACTAATTGTTCTTGTCTGGTTTTTAGGTTATGGCAGCAAAAATCGAAAACACCATGTGTGTCTGTTTCTAGACTTGCTTTTCTATTTCAGGGATCTCTTTGTCTAAACCTGTGCTTGTACCACTTTATTTCCATCATAATAAACTCAGAAATTTGATATGATCAACCATGCTTGCCCCATGCTTTTTGTTATTTTTGACTTTTCACTTTCCATATATATTATAGAATCAATATGAGGAGTTCTTAAAAAGCCTTGTTGGGATTTTGACTTTTGATGCATTGGAATTACAGAATAATTTGCAGGAAATCGACCTTCATTAATTTACTTATTTAATAGTCCTCTTTATGTAGATATAAGTTTCTGCCCTATTTCCCTTCTCTGTGAAGAACAACTTTGAACATTTTTTTTTTTATAAGGCAGCTCTACTTACAAAAACATTCTTCCCCTTTTGTTTGTATGATAATTACCCTTGGTATGAGATTCTAGGTTGGTTTTATTTTACTTTCAAAACTGAATATTTCATCCCAACATCAGGTGTTAGACAAAATGAACTGAGGAAAATGGGCCTTTTGTGTGCAATTTTATGGCTATCAAAGGCTGAGCTCGTCTGTGTTTATTGTCTGATAGCTGTAGGTTTCAGAGGCTAACATTTCCTGTAGTGTTCCTTGATTTTGTTTTCCTCTTGTCTTTGGGTTTTCCTAAGGAAGTCTTCTTTAAATGAAGTCTTTGTCTTGGAGCTTTTCTCAGTTGTAATGCTGTTTAATATAGGAGCCTGGTAAGATACTGGGTTAAGGGAAATGTTCTTTAATTGTTGGACTAGGTGTCACTCTTTTGGTGAGCATGTTCTTCTGGGTTTGGGCTTTCACAAGGATTTCTCTGCTTTTACTACCCTGTAGAAAAGGCAGAAAGGCCAGGTCAGTTAAGTTCTGTCAAAAACAGAAGGCTTGGCTCTGGTAAAAGAGGTCCCTTGAGTCTGGGTCTTTGTTAACGAGAAAAGAGTGCCCTGGGCACATTTCAGATTCCCCTGGCCCCTGCCAGTAGCTTCAGGAGATTCTTACCTGGTCTTTACCCTGACAATTTGGTGGAGCTTTAGAGGTCAGACTCCCCAGAGTGTGAGGGCTTCCCTAAAACTTTTTTTTTTTTTTCTCTGAAGTTGCCTTCCATTAATGCACAGTCCCCAACAATTAGTCAGTTGCCCTTTAATTTTCTGTTGTGGCTCCAGTGTGTTTTCTGCCCCTGAAAGCTTTGGTTTCCCTATTTGCCTGCCCCTCCAGGTTTAGGGATGATAGTTTGCCCCATGACTTTAGTCTCAGATGTATCTAAGACAAGTTGTTGATTTTCAGTTTGGTCACCTTCCCCATCCACTTCTTTCCTCATTGTAAGGATAGTCATGATGGTTTCCAAGCTCTTTACCTCAGACTGGAAGCCAGAAATCCATTAGTGTCTATATATAGTACCTGCCAATTTTAATTTTTTGTATGTGTTTGTGTCTTTCTATGAAGGCTATATCATAGGTACTGTTTTAGTCAGTTTTTTCATGGCTATGACCAATAAGTCCTGACAAGAATAATTTTGGAGGCTGAAATGTTTATTTGAGGGCTTATGGCTTCAGAGGTCTCAGTCCATAGATGGTCAGCTTCATAGATCTGGGTCCAAAATGAGGCAGAACATCATGGTAGAAAGGTATGGAAGAAGAAAGCAGTTCAGGACATGGCAAAAGGAAGCAGAGTTCTGATCTCCAGGAACAAAATATGTACCCCAAATGAATGCCCCCAGTGACCTACCTCTTCCAGCCAAAACCTGCCTGCCTATAGTTACCACCCAGTTAATACCCATCAGTAGGTTAATCCACTGATTAGGTTAAGGCTCTCATTACCCAATCATTTTACCTCTAGTACCATCTCACACATGAGCTTTTGGGGCACACCTCATATCTAAACTGAAACAGTACCTTAGAATTCTATTTTTATAAATGGTATATTTTTTCCAGTTATTTTGGTTGCTGTAGGTAAACAGGAAACTGTTACTTTTTATATATTCATTTTTTTTTTTGTCGATCATAATTGTTCTTCAAACCTTGAGATGGACACTTCTATCACTTACTTTAGTTCCACTCCTCTCTCAATATATACTCTTAAACCTTCAACATAGGTGTTGATCATTTTGATATATACCAATAATAGGATATATTTCTTTTGTTTGTAAGTTTCTGCTTTTTGAATTGGAAGTTTGGAGTTCCCCAAATACCTTAGGTGGAGCGTGACATCTGTGCTTTGAGTGATGTCCATTACTTAGTGGTAGAGGGTGAATAAAATATCCCTGGTTCTTAGGGTCCCTAAAAATATCCAGATACAATGTTACATGTAAACACAGGTGAAGTGGAGATAGAACAGGTTCATACTTATGGGCCACCTAGCGTGTGTGGAGAGTCATCACCTGTGCAGGGCATCAATACATTGGTTTAGACCAAGGTGTTGTGTGCCTGTGTATAGCATAGTTTCTCCTGCCTGCCAGTGTGGATAGGACAAGTGCACAGCAAAAGCAGTCCATCAAATGAGAAATTAGGTTTCAGGATTAGATTGCAGTAATGATTTGTCATTTCTTCATTGGTATTTTGGAGGAAAAAAATATTTTTAAGCTTTTGTGTTAAGTTTCAAACCATATTTGAGTGTCCTGTGTCTACTGTAAATGGGAATTCATAGGGTGCTTTATATAGCATATTTACATCTCTTGAGCCTATTTCCAAAAATAACCATAATAAACTTGTCATAGTCCTTTGATGTATTTGATAAGACATGAATTAGTATTTCTCTTTTTCACCAACATTTTGATCGTTGTTTAGCTTAAACTTAAGTAATGATCAACAGTTTATGCATGTAATTTGGTGGTTTAATACCAACCTTTGCCAGCCAGATTTTGCATTATATACTAAAAGTTCCTTTCATAAGTGCTGAAGGTTTTGAGAAATTACTGTTTTGATTTTCATAGTGTCATTTTGACCTGAGAACTTTTTCAAAGTTAAATGAGTTTGGTGGTTTATTAAATGTCATGAAGGGTTTTAAGTCTAGGATAAATTTAGCTGTTATTTTCCTCTCTCTTAGATAGTGCTTTAGATTGGTTTTGTGTTAATAGAAAGTTCTCAACCCAAGTCTTTCCCATCCTTTCTTTTAGGTTGTTGATTATATCCTGCCACCCTTGGTCTCCTTGGTTCAAAGTCAAAATGGTAAGTGAGACCACATTAGTAGAATCTTCTCAGTTGCATAATCTGTTTTAATTTTTTCTCAGTGTAGTCACATTCTTGACATTTTTCCCCTCTTCCAAGTGGAGTGGAGACTCTTCAGCTTGCGGTTGCTGTCAGAAACCACATCTCTACTTGTGAACCAGGAGAATGGGAATGGTGAGGAGGAAGTAAACATTGATTCTGAAGGCAATCTTCTGGCTCTTATGAGAGACGTCTTACTTCCCCAGTGAGTGTTTTGCTTCTGCACTCATGTAGAGAAGTGTAGGCCATCCTGGAAGCTTCTGTTAAACTAGGTCCAGTGATGGAGTTGGGGTTCTAAGTCCTTATATTTATGAACATATATTTGTATATTTAGTGTCAAAGAAGTCTAGAGACAGACGGTAACTGTTAAACTGTAGAGGACCCAGAACAACCTCAGTCCATCTCAAAAACATTCATTTAGAGTTTCCTATATTTTCTGCCAGACACACATGACTCTGAAGTTTTAGATTTCAAGGAGGTCCTGGCTTGGGGTGAGCTTTATGATTCAGGTCAGTGTTGTAAGACATTGAGACTTCTGGCTCTACTCAGAAACAATAGAGATGGAAGGAAGGCTACCCTTTGCCCAAACTCTTTAGTTACAAATAGGATGTTTTGGGGAGTGTTGAAAGAGTTGGTGGGACAGGTGATGAGTTAACAGAGACAGATTATTTTTTCCTTTTATTCTGTTGTTCCCATAACACAATAGGATGGGTTACTGAGAATTCCCATGACAAATGTGGAACACTACAATGATGTAGCTCAGGAAACAATGAATCTTATCAAATCATAATTTAAATACAAAAGTATGTCACATATCACTATTAAATGATTTTTTTGCAAAATTAGTATTTAATTTATGTATTAGTATTTAAAATTAAGTATTTTGTATTAGTATGAGTGCCTGTTCATGGTTTCTTTTAAGACCTAGGATGCAGTCTCAGTTTGACAAGTTTTCTAGACTAGCAGCCTTACCTGATGCTTTCCTCTTCTTGTTCTACTTCGCAAGATCTATTCTCATTTAAGAAAAATAATTATCACAATATAGATACCAGAGTACTTGCATTCTGATTTTGGTAATTGTTAAGAATTTCAACTATCTTTTATAAAATTAAGTCTATATTAGAGTTATTAACTCTAATTCAGTGCTTCTGTATTACTCATTTGAGCTGAAATATATAATGCATATTTCCTTTATTGTTTGTCTTTTTCAAAGATGAGGAATTAAAGAAGAAAATACAAATGTAAACCATATGGCAGTTCAAGGACGCAAATAATGTAGAGAAATTCAAGTTTTTATTAAACAACTTTAAATGCACTTCAAGTAGTAGTATGGAATTTACCAAGATGTGGTGTGGATGTCTTCAAACTTACAGACTGATTCTGATGTGGAGCACAGGTCTGGACTGTGCATTTCAGTCTCTAAGCCTTAGTTTTCTCATCTGCAGATAAAGCCAAAGATAGTACCTACCCCAAAAGATAATTGTGAAGATTAAATAGGATCCTTCTTGTACAGCAGTATGGTGTGTGGGCTGTAGTACACTCTTGACAAATGTTTAACACCACTACTGTTTTTATTAGGCTTATTATTTTAATCTCTCCTATTAATCTTTAAAATGAAGATTGTAATAGAAGAAGAGTACAAATAGTACATACTTTATAGACATGAAGTGATCATTAAAATAGATAATGCTTATTCTGCTTACTTGGCATATATAGTAAGGATTCAGTAATGTTTTGTAATTTTTTTCAATGAAATACAAGTAGCACATTAGTTTAGCTTTCTTGACTCTGGAAAACTAGAACCTTGGCAAAGAATTTGGTTTTTGAAGATGAAATTCTTGATAATTATGTTTAGAAATGTTAATACTGGAAAATTCATCTTCTCTACTAGGTATGCAAATATAATGGCTTAATTATGAAGTTTCCAGTATTCATAGGAGCTGATAGCATCTACTTGAATTTGGCAAGTAGAAATAGTGATGTTGATACTTTTAATGCTGTTAAAGTTTTAATCCTCCTTTGACCTTAAATAGTATTTTAGATAAAGCCAAAGTGATAGTCTTTTCATGCAGATTATTGTAAGCTCCTTAGTTATTACATGAAAGTATTGTGTTAGTCAAGATTATTTTATTTGAAAACAATAATATTCAGTTTAAATTAACTTAAAAAACTATTTGCTCACATAACTGAGAAATCAAAGGCTTGTGCTGGCACCAAATACAGCTGAATTCAGGGGTTTGATTTATGTCTACAATACTCCATGTAGGTATTTTTCTCCCCTTCTCTCTACTCTGCCAACACCTACATGACTTTGTTCTTAGATAGGCTTTGTGCTTTTGGGGGTTAAATGGCTCCTGTGATGTAGAGATACCTAGAGAAAGGTTGTTTCTTTTCTAGTAGCCCCTGACAAATTCTCAGGAAGGAAACTAATTTAACGTTGGTATGATGCCTGAAAGAACCATCAAGGCTTGCCATCAGAGAAAATGCCCATTTATTGAGGAACAGCTCTGCATATTTATAGAGCCAGGGGTGGTCTGACAGTTGGCAGGGGGTACTTTTTGATTGGTGTGTAAGGATCAGGTGAGCCAGCAGGGTTAGTCTGATTGGTGAGTAAGGATTATGTGAGCCAGCAGGGCTAGTCTGATTGGTGGGTAAGGATCATGTGAGCCAGCAGGGCTCATCATTGGACGGTGGGATCATGTGAGCCAGCAGGGCTCACCATTGGACGGCTCTTCTTGGGGGATTGGGAAGTTAGTCTTTGGAGCTGGGGTGACTCCCAACAATGCCTATGTTCTTATCAGGACTGCTGAGTAATATGAATGAAAGATCAATTGGAAGAATAAACATCATATTAGGATCCTCCTGAGAAACAGAACCATTAGGATATATGTATATGTACATATGTAATATAGACATGTATAAGATTTAGCTCACATGAGGATGCATGCTGAGAAGTCCCAAGATCTGTGTTCAGCAAGCTGGATACCCACGAGAGCCAATGGTGTGGCTTCTGTCCCCAAAACTGGTAGGCTTGACACTGGGGAAGAGATATTGTTTCAGGTCTAGTTGGAAAGGAGGGAATGACTTCTCTGTCCCAGCTCCAGGGAGCTCCCTCTTAGCCTTTGTGTCATATTTGGGTCTTCAGTTGATTAAGGCCCACCCACATTAGGGAGGACAGTCTGCTTTCCACAGTGTACTGATTCAGATGTTAAGCTCATCTCGAAGTCCCTTCACAGACACATGCATAGAGTAACATGTGACCATATGTCTGGGCACTTTGTGGCTCAGTGAAGTTAACATAAAATTAATGATCACAAAATTGTCATCAATACTGTGAACGAATTGCTTACTCTGTAAATTAATGAATCTGAAGGAACCATTACCTCTTCCCAGTGTATATTCTTTACTTTTTAAAGAAAGGAACTTTAGTTACTTCTTTAGTGCCTACTATATGCAGATTACAATATCATTTTTAGAGAGTAGTTCAGTCAGATTTTGAAACTTCAGTATGGATGAAAAGAGAGGGATGGGGCATTCCAGGCAAGAATGCAGTTTACAAAGGTATAGAAGAGGCAGAGTTCTGGGTAGTTTATAGAACTATGTGAAATAAGCTGTGGAGAAAATGTTTTCTCTCTCCATCAGCCCATTTGCTTATCCAAATACTATGAGCAACTGTGGCATGTAAATATTTCTAGTTGTGGGGATTATGAATAATTTACTCTTTGACAAAGCCAAAAATTTTTGGAATTTTAATTGAAGAGGTTTTTAAGTCATGTAAATAAAAATGTTGACCAAAGTATTAACTAAACATCCAGACCACCACCTCTACCACCACCACTGTCATCGTTGTCGTTGTCTTTTTTTTTTTTAAAAAGAAAACTGTGGGTCTGCATGTTGTTAAACAAATCCAGAAGAAATGTGTTCTTTTGAAACTGTGCTTTTGAGTTCACCCATTTTACTTTCTAAAGCAGAGTTTTCTCAGTATTCTGTGACTTTAGGACACTTTCCCCACAGCCTCCCGGTTAACATCTCCCAGAACTCTAGTGATCCTTCCCTACTAGCTTTGGAAGTACTTCATGAAGGACACTGTCATTAAGGTCAGGAGCAAGACAAGGATGCTACTATCAAAACTCTTACATAAATTTGGATTGTAAAGATTAACTGATGTAATAATATAAGAAAATTGAATGCTAAACATTGTTTTCTATTGATGCATAGCAAATTACCACAAACCTAGTTGCTTAAATCCACGTCCATTTATTAGGTCACAGCTCTGTCCCAAGTCCTAGGAGGTGACCGGATTCTCTGCTAAGGTGCAGTAAAAGGGGCCTAGCCAGCAGACTCTATCTGAAGACTCTGGGGAATATTCTGCTTTCAACCTGTTCAGGTTATTTGCAGAACTCAGTTTCTTGTGTTTTTTTTTAGCTTCCTGCAACAAATTAATACAAACCAACTGGTTTAAAACACAAAAATAGATTCTTTTAACAGTGTTAAGAGACCAGAAATTGAAATCAAGGTATGGGAAGGTGTCGGTTGCTTAAGGAAACTCTGAGGGGAAATCCAGGCCATGCCTCTCTCCTAGCTTCCGATGGCTGCAGGGATTTTAAAAATTGTTATTATAATTATTTGGCTCTATTAATTGTTATTATAATTATTCAGTCCTATTAATTCAGTCCTATTAAGTTAGTGGGTTTCACTTTGACGTTTCCATACCTGTACATACTGTGCTTAGATCAGGTACCCCTTCTTGCCACTCTCCCCTGGAGCCTCGGTCAGATTACTCCAGTCTGTGCCTCTGTCTTCACTTGCCCTTTTCCCATGTGTGTCTTTTCCAGGGTCCCCTCTACCTTTTTCTTGTGAGGACACCTACATTGACTCTAGAGTTCATTTAAATCTAGGTGATCTTGAGATCCTTAACCGTATTTGCAAAGATCCTTTTTCCATGTAAGGCTACATGTTAGGAATTGGTCATATATTTTGGGGGGTGACTATTCAATACAATAATTTTATGACAGTAGGCATTTAGCATTCCTCTCCTGGGTGGCTCTACATAGTTGTAGGACCATAATATCCATATATTTGCTGCCCTATGTCCCTTAAGACATGCACATTTCTTCTCAAGAGCCTCCTCCATCTTTAAGCCAGCAACAGTTTGTCAAATCTTCCTCATTCTTTTTTTTTTTTATTTTTACTTATTTATTTTTTTAAATTTTTTTTATTGGTTGTTCAAAACATTATAAAGCTCTTGACATATCATATTTCATACATTAGATTCAAGTTGGTTATGAACTCCCAATTTTACCCCAAATACAGATTGCAGAATCACATCGGTTACACATCCACATTTTTACATAATGCCCTATTAGTAACTGTTATATTCTGCTACCTTTCCTATCCTCTACCATCCCCCCTCCCTCCCCTCCCATCTTCTCTCTCTACCCCATCCACTGTAATTCATATCTCTCCTTGTTTATTTTCCCATTCCCCTCACAACCTCTTATATGTAATTTTGTATAACAATGAGGGTCTCCCTCCATTACCATGCAATTTCCCTTTTCTCTCCCTTTCCATCCCACCTCATGTATCTGTTTAATGTTAATCTTTTCTTCCTGCTCTTCCTCCCTGCTCTGTTCTTAGTTGCTCTCATTATATCAAAGAAGACATTTGGTATTTGTTTTTTAGGGATTGGCTAGCTTCACTAAGCATAATCTGCTCTAGTGCCATCCATTTCCCTGCAAATTCTATGATTTTGTCATTTTTTAGTGCTGCGTAATACTCCATGGTGTATAAATGCCACATTTTTTTTATCCATTCATCTATTGAAGGGCATCTGGGTTGGTCTTCCTCATTCTTGAAATTCCTCTGCCTTCCTCTTCTGCCACCAGTTTGAGGAAGCTCTGTACTTATTAAAGTTGCTGCTGTTGGCCACTGGAAACCTGTATCTCTTGTGGCTAGTATATTTGGATTCATATATTGGCCCTGCCATTATCTTGGAATGTATGCCCTTGCTTTCTCCTCCCTTCTTTCAGCTTTTCCTCCTTTCTTCAAGGTAACTGGAATGCCAGAAACAGTTAACTGAGTTTGTCTATATGATTAAGGAGGTCTTCTTTTTTTTTTTTTCCTCTTCTGGGAAGAAAGATACCACATATACTCAGAAAATTATCATGATTTTTATTCAGCTGAGAGACAAGATTTAATTTTTAAAGGTTTATGCAGAAGAGGCAAGGCAGTAAGTATTTAATGGAACTTAAGCCCAAATTGACCTTTTTAATAACATCAGAACCTCTCAGAAGTTTATCAAAGTCATTATCAATGAAATCTTAGTACTGAACATATTCTAATGCTGACTGTTCGAACATTTTTTCCTGAGATATGTTACATAAGGTGAGGACACATCTCTTTAATGTTTAACTAGGACTAGGTCCTTCAGAAATACATCTTGGCTATTTTTTGGGAGAGGAAATCTTAATATTCATACAGATGTAAATACCCATGGCCTGACTTAAGATGCTGACTTAATGATTTTTTTGACTATGATAAATGAAAGCAATGTACATTCAGTAGAAACTGTACTTGGAATTTTGATCCTTTCCCAGGTCACTCACTGATAGGCAATATGACGCTGTCTTGTGATGCTAGGCAGCTGGGGAGGCAGCAGCAGTGGAGACCCGCATCTCCATCTCAGCTATGCAATCTCCAGGGGAAACAACCATAACTCTGGTGTACTTGGCTAAGCTAGTGAGTTTGGCAGGGTAGATGCAGTAAACGCATTTTCAGCTTACAATGGGTTTATTGAGATTTAATTTCATGCAATTGAAGTATCTGTTTTCTAACTCATTGTGAATTATGCACATGCAGATTATGGTGCTTCCTTTCTTCCTCTCTCCCTCCTTTCTTTGTTAGTTCATTCAGCAAATGTATGTTGAATGAACTCTGCACCATGCTCTGCGGATACAATGGTGAACAAGGTTGAAACTGTGCCCCTCAGTGAAGTACATTCCTGTGGAGGGGGCAGAGCATTAAGCAAATAATTATGTAATATGACTTCAAGTAATTATTAGTAGTGAGAAAAAAATAGAAGATAAAACAATATAGAGAGATAGTGAATGATGGGAAGGGGAAAAAGAGAGGGGCTGTTTGGATAGGATATTCAGAGGTGTTAAGTGGTGTAGCAAGCCATGAGAAAAATTCGCCATTCTCTTTGCCTTTGTAGGCTAGAGCTATTTCATCCATGTGTATTTTAGTTTTATATTTTGTTTCAGCTTTTGAGTGTTTTATATTGAAAAGAGATCATGCTGATATAAATATGCTTATAATATTTTTATGACAGTATGGCATTCAGCATTCTTCTCCTGGGGAAAATGATTATAGCCTTTCTTTTCTTATAATTCTCTTGTGACCTGTAAAATCATCAGGGCCCTAATGACTGCATGAATTATTAAGGCTTTGTATTTTGGAATCTGAGAGGGGAATATATTCCTTACACATTAGAATTGTATTTTCCTTTAGAAATTGGAACTTAGAAATTGATTTTGTTAGTGGCAACACACTGGTTAGCAAAAATCATGAGTTTGATGATCTAATTTTGGTTTATGATTCAAGACAGCTGGATGATTCTATATTGCATCTTTGTCTCCTTTGGTCACAAGAATTCTATGTTAAAATAGATATAAATAAGTATGAACTTGGTCATCTCTGGGAGTCAGAATAGAAGGACTATTTCATTTTTGACCTTTGCTCGGGTAATTTTTTTTTTTCAAATCTAACTTGTAAATATTTTACCTCAGAAAGAGGCATCATAATGTTCTATATTTCCCCCTTTACTTAATGCTTTTATCATGTTTTGAGTCTGCCTAAATGGGTGCATTTTACCCTCTAGGGGTATAACCTACAGGAATCTAAATTAGGATAATTTGGGAATTAGAGTCAATAATCGGACATAAACATAATTTTGTTCTCTCTGAATAAGGATAGTTCTTTCACTCCAGTTCTTTGGGTATATTTTGTTTATTAGAATCCTTTCTTAAGACTTAATACTTGCTTTTCATCTGATTAGAGAGAACATGCTTACTACCTGAAATTTTATTTAATATTTATTTTAAAATTGTACCTTTCTCTTATTCTAAAAATTACATGTGTGTATCTAGATAATGTGTGTACACACACACACACACACACCCCTCTCTGTTGACCCTCCCAGTAGACTGATGATGATTGTCTATTTCTTTATCAACATGGACTTCCTTTTAACTCTGGTATTTATATATATATATATATATATATATATATGCCAAATGCTAAAGAATCACACAACTAGTAAGTCCTTAAGATAATAACTAATTGTTTGATTTATAGTCTATCATAAACTTTGGGGGTTGATTCAAGATGTCATCTGGTTCAGATTTTGGATGGGACTATTAAAAATGCCAGAAATAGTAAGTTATTTGGCCCTTTCTCGTAGCAGCTCATGGAAGATTCTTTAGCCTTTTTGAAAGATTTTTACCTTAACACCTTTGCTGTAGAGAGAGAGGAGAAAAGTAAATAAATAAAAAAAGATCTCATGAAAATAGGAGACCAAGAAGAGAAAGGGGATTGAGAGGGAGGAAGGAAGGGCATGGGGGAAGTAATGAGAAATGAAATCTTCCAAATTATGTTATGTCCATGTGCAAATATATCACAATGAATCTCACTATTATATATAATTAAAATCCAGTAATTATGATAATAATAGAAGAGATACTAGTAGAGAAAATAATGGGAAAGGGAAGGTAGAGGGGAATGTGATTGATGTTATATGCATGTATAAATATGACATAATGAATCTACTATTATATATAATTATAATGCATCAATTTAAAAAAAAAACTTGCTTTTTTGTGGTGTGGGTGTTACCAGTGATCGAACCCAGGGGCTCTTAAACACTGAACCACATCCCCAGCCCTTTATTTTTTGAGATAGGGAGGGCCTCACTAAGTTGCTGAGGCTGGCTTTGAACTTGTGATCCTCCTGTTTCAACCTCCTGAGCCATTGGGATTACTGGTGTGCACTACCATGCTCGCTGGTGGCATCCTCTTTATCTAAACCCAGCCATTTCTTTCTTCTAAGCTCTCAAGTTCCAGAACTATCTTAACATTGTTAGATTTACATTTTAAGAAACACTCTCTTCCTCATAGCATTCTCTTGTTTAGAATTCTTTTATAGATTGTAGAACATTGCAGTATTTACTCAGCTGTTCATAACTGTTTGTTTTGCCCTTTGTCTGCCATTTTGAGTTAGTGTTTTCCTGTTCCTCTGTATGGTTTCTCCATTCCTAGGAGATTTACTTAATACTTTATGAAAGTTCCTGTTTGTAACCTATCTCTCTGCCCCCACTCCCAGTCATCTTATTGTAAATATCTACATTTGTGATTGTATCTTGGCTACTTATATAACAATATTTTATTGGCTATCTTGTAATCTGCTTGTCATCTACATCTACCTTTATAGTTGTACTAAAAATCATCTGAACAATTCCCAGTTAGGGAACTTCTAGTAACTATTTTTCCAGTATTTTACTGTCATATAAAATGCTACAAAGACTATTTTTATGACTACGTCTTTGAGCATGTTGTTATTTCCTTTTGTTGACTCTCTAGGGGTAGAATTACTGTGTTGAACTTTATATATAATTCAAAGACATTTGAAATGTTTTGCCAATTTTTTTTTCAAAGATGGACAGTTTATCCTACTAGGTTTCTATTATGAAATTGCCCATTTTGCTGTTCCCTTGTTAGTTCTAACACATATTCCTTCAGATATTAATGAAGTAGACCATTTCACCCACATTTCTTGGTCATTTTAATTAACCTTACATGAATTTTGTCCATTTGTTCAGTGGTATCTTCGATGATTTTCAATAGTTCTTTAAATAGTCATCACTACTGCATGATGTTACTATCAATGACAGACCACATATCCAACTGTGGTCCCATAAGATTACATCACCTGTTGACATTTGTAGCTGTCTTAGTTTGGACAAGTAGATTTTATGATGTTCATATAAGGAGGAAATTACCTAAATATGCATTTCTTAGACTATATCCTGCCATTAATCAACAAATGACTATAGTAAGAATATTACCAATATTTTACCAATATTCTACAAATAATTTCCCCTTATGATATTTGAAGTGGTTGTGCTATTGAGAAATATTTAACTTTTAAAAACTTCAAAATTATAAACATTTTTGTTTTCATGCTAAAGAGGACTGCTTACTCAGGAATACATTTTTATCTTCTCATGAAGTTTAAATTTTTTACTTGCGTTTTTTAATCTATTGGAGATACATTTCCATAAGGTATTGCCTGACGTGTCTCACTCTAAAATTACTCTTTCTTGGCCAACGTTAGGTGTCACCTTTCTTTCCTTTCTGTTAATATGTATATTCTTGATCCCACTCTAAGCTTAATCATTATTTTGATTTTATAATGTACTTTATTAGCAGGATCTTCTTCTTTTTCTTAAATATTTTAAATCACTTTTTCCCCATGTCCCATTTCTGAGTGTACTCCGTTGAGATTGAAAAGTGAATTTGTGACTTAATCTTTGTGGAATCAACTTCTCTATGATACAGTGCCTCCTTCCTCTACTCAGTGAAATTGAAGACACTTTCTTTTGGCCAATTCTTTGGTCATATCCCTCAGAAAAGCCTCTCAACCATGATCCAGAGTTATTTGGATGGCGTGTTTCAGTTTTTTTCCCAGCCTACCTAATTGGGCCCTATTTGAACCAGGCTTTGGACAAGATATAGATTCATTTCTTTTAGGATTGGGAGTGAAGAATGAGGAGGAAAAGACATCCCATACTTTGGCTTTTCACCTTGGTCAAAAATATGTGGTTTTTAGGAATGTTCTCTCCAAGTGGATATGAATTTAGTTTGAATGGCTTTTCCTTTCTGGATTCTAGTTGCTTGGCTCCTTGGTTAGAGAGGATTCTGGAGGTAGAGGAATGGGATCCAAGGACACTATTGCTCAGGGTGCTGTTTGTCAATTTTGATAGCGACCTATAGCCAGGCTCAGGGAACTTGAAGTGCTCCTCTGATTCTTGAAACCCTCTGAGGCAGTTTAAAGAATCAGGGCTCATTCCTTTTTTTTTTTTGGCCTAGTTACACTCAGAGGTGTGTGGCAACCATCTACTATCAGCTGCTTATCTGTCTTTGGAAGATAAGCTTAGTAAATTGTAGCATGCTTTTGGCTAGATCTTGCTGCTCATTACAAAACTATCTGATTAAACCAAAATATATTTAATATTTGTATTTTAAATATGTCTGTTATGAACTTTATTCTTTCCCCCCCAAAAGGAGTTAATAGAATAATATTCTCTGGGAGAATTGTCTCACACAGGCTTGTGCTGCTTGAGGCCCCCAGGCACTCCCCCTCTTTTTCAAGGTCAGGTGACCTCAGACAACCTCAGGACACTTAGAAAAATTTCACCGCTGTTTTAAAATGCAGTACTACATGTTGCCTGTCAAGACTGTTTTAAAGCATGTTTTTCAGCCTGTGGGGAATGTGTTTTTTTCTATTATATTTCTAAATCATTGTCCTTATTTTCTCCTATGCTTTCCAGTCAAGCATGTAAGTAGGAAAATCATTTGGAACCTTTTAAAAAAAATTAATGGGGTTTTGACCTCTTCCCTCCGTGATTCAGTATTGTCTGGGGTTGGGCAAGGGGCTAGTTATCCTGGGTATGTGAATCATTTTTTCAGAAGCTTCTCACCTTCAATTTGAGAGGCCCTGGCCCTTGGTTTCCAAATACAAGTATCCTGTTTGAGGAGGTATTCTTTTATTTTTGATCTCAATGTCAGTGCCTCTCAGTTTTAACTATGTGTGAATCAAAGATTTAACTTAGAACGTGTTGGGTGTTTAAACCCTGGACCTCATAAAGAACTGGCTCTTGACTGTCTCCTGGGAGATGACTTATTGGTCTTTGGAACATCCTGCCTTATTAGAATGTCTTTGTATACCTGGAGCCCGAGCCATGCCACATAATGTGTGCTAAGGATGTGATATAGTGGGACCCTTGACCTCTGGAGGCGCTGGAGACGGAGTAATTAAAGTCAGCCACATGGGCTCTCCATGCCTAGTAATGGCCCTGGTCACAAAGGCTCAGGTGAACTTCTCTGTTTGGCGGTACTTCCTACACTGTCCACATTGTCACAAAGCAGATCAAGCACTTCTGTCCCACTGCACTGGGAGATGTGGGAGATGACCACTGACGGCTGGCGCCTGTCTCTCCTGCATTCTGTCTTTTGTCTTTGCTTATTTTAATGTGTCCTTTCATTGTAATGCGTCATAACTAGCAGAAGAGGTTTATCAAGTTCTTTGAGTTCTAGGAAATCATTGAATCTATGAGTGTTCTTGGGTATCCCAACTTGGGATAAGAGCTCTTTATTTAAGAATACTTAGAGAAGGGAACAGATTATTTCTTCTGTCTTTCCTAGGCCATTTTTAAAGAAAATGTGTATTGGTAGCTAAAGTTTGTCAAATGCATTATAACTTCTAAAGAAATTTACTTGATTTTGTTGCTGTGAGAAAATATTTTCTGTTTTTTTTTCTTGATATCACTCATACTTGATTTTGCTGCATTTTTTTATACAAACATTAAATTTTTAAAAAATGGTGCATTATACCTAAAACTGGAATTTCCTGTGATGTGTTCATACATGCACATGACATAGTTTGGCTAATTTCATCCTGTGCTATGTTTCTTTTAACAATGCTATTTTTGACCTTCTATGATGTTATGAGTGGTTAGTATTTCATCTTTATAATATATGGACAAATCTTATAAATGCTGTGATTAAAAAAAAATTAAGCAACCATTCTAATATATGGTACTTCCTGTGTCCTTAAACAGAACACTCTTTCCAGCATAACATTTTCTTAACTACCCCCATTTTGAACATTGTAGTATGCAGCAGGCCCTGGGGCCCCATTGAGGCAGCTTCTCTGTTAAATGCTCCCCTGTCTGCTCTCTGCTTGGAGAATTGGGATTGCTTTGTTTGTTTCCCCCTATGCTTTAGTCCTGTTTCTTGTAACTCTCAGGTTGTTTTTCTGTAATAGTCCCTCTCCTCCCTTTTCTTGGCTCCTTTTTAATGACTGTGGGCTTAGAGGCTGTGTAATTAAGCTTGTTAGATAATAATTTCCAAAATGAGAGTAAATAAGCTCTGAGTAAGAGCCCGGGGCCCTGTTCTCTAGATGAAAATCATCTGTTTCATTGTAGGATTTTTAAATATCCATTTTGTATTTTTAGAGAGTCCTCCCCAAGCCCTCTATTCCCTGCTTTTTAGTTGTTGGCTACTCCAGAGAAATAAGTCATAAAGTTGATTGGTTAGTTTGTTTTTTCATCCATTCACTCACTCATTTGATGCTTATTTACTGAGTATCTACACAGTGCTGTTCACTGGATCACTGGACTTAAATAGGTAAGATGTATACAAAGCAGCCTCTTGCTTAGCAAAGAACATGGGGGAACAGTCTGCATTTTGTTGTAGAAACTTTTGATGAAGGCATTTTGAGTTTTATTTTCTTTGATAACATTGTTTTAATTTGGTCAAACTTTAAAAGTATTAATTGTAAGAGTGTTCTGCAGAAGAGTTAACATACCTAGCCTGAGACCGTTAACCACATAAAGCTATCCACATAAAGCTGGGCATCTTGGAAGATGGCTCTCAAAGTGCTCCTAGGCCATACTTAGCTGATAAGTATAGTTTGATATGTCCGGATGGGGCACAGGACCTGGCTGTGCTGAACCTCTGCTTTCCTTCTGGGAATCTGGAATTTTGAGACATGTCAGAGATTGCCTGTGCGAGCAAACCCTCATAAAAACTGTGGCCATTGAGTCTCTCATCTGCTTCCCTAAGCAGAAACATCACACACATACTATATTTTCAATGCTTGGGGAAAATTTGTGCTGAGTGTAGCCCCTCATGGAAAGGTGGGTTCTGGGGGAAACAGAACTTGCTTACATGAGAGAGAGCAAGCACTTGCATACTCTCAGTACACAGAGAAACCTGCATATGGAATCCTTCCCTTGTGATTCAGCTGTGTGTCCTTACTGTGTTGTATGCTGCGTCTTAGCCATGAGTGCAACTATGTGTTGTGTGCCAGGAGACCCCTAGTGAATTTTGAAATGTGAGGGTATTCTGTATTCTTTTATTATGTGGCAGGCTTAGTGCTAGATGATCTGAAGGAATATTCCTGACAACCGTCTTCTATGAAGTAGATCAATGTCATTACCATTAGGAAGTGAAGTCTGTGGAAGCTTTCTGAGTTTGAGTAACCTGTATGTCCTATAGCTCATAGTTTTATATCTATTTTTCTCAGATGTTTGTACCTTATGGTCTCTTTTTTTCCCTGTTATTTAAATGGGGCATTTAAGTGAGGGAAACTACTGAGTGTTTTTTAATGCCTTTGTCACTTCAGGTATGAGCACATCCTCATGGAGCCAGACCCAGTACCAGCATATGCTCTCAAACTGCTTGTCGCGATGACTGAACACAACCCGACTTTTACCAGGTACTGTAAGTTCAAATCTCTTGGTCTTGTTTCTCATCTATAAAATGTGTTTTATGTGATCTGGAAATGTTACAGATGATGAGATTCTAAAATACCAACATTTGGGCTGCCAAAGTGGTACTTTTTCATATTTCCTGGTTTGTACTATCTGTCATGTATGCTGTGCTGGCTCTTGTGCTCAAATTTTTAATCCCTTACCTGAGTTTGCATCCTGTAAAGTGCATGATGCTTTCAAAATGATAAATTCTTTAAAGAGAAAAAAACTATTACATATAGTTTTAGAAAATTGGTGCCACATTTTTCATTGAATATTGTTAAATCTCAGTAGTACTTATTGACTCTTCGTTGCTACCATTTTATTCAATTGACATACTATTCTTTAAGTGGTGGGGAAATTTTGCTGTTATTGAATATACTGAATAATGTCAGATTGCATTAGCACTGGTTGCTAGAATACTTTTAGTTTTGCCAGGCATAGTTCATCTAAGAATAACTAGGGCCACAGAAGGGAAACACAGGAGGAGGTTTTCCGGTGCTTTCAAACAAGAAAACAAGTAGTGTTGGGCAGGCGATACCTGAGGTCTTTCTGGGCTTTGAATACCATCCATAGGAGCAGTGCACCTCCAGAGTCACAGGTTCATTTTAAATGAAGAGTTAAATCACACGTTTCCAACCACCTGTGTTTTTTCTTGTCTGCTCTCTAATCACAGAAATGCTACATTTTCATGCATTACCATTTACTAGTTGCTACTAGTAAATAAGAAAGGCTTTTCTACTTTAGAGAGTGGAAAGCTGGGTGTGTGGGAGTACCTGTGTGTGCCATGAGTCACCATTACCATGTGTTCTTGGTCTTGTCCATGATGCTGGGGCTGTCTAGCTCGCAGTCTGGCTACCTTCCTTTATCCATTTACCGAAGGTGCCTTATAAATATTACCTGGTCCTTTCTGGGTGGTGTTGCAAAAGAACTCGGGGAGCGCAATGAAAACTCCATGTTCCTGAAGCCTTTTAGAGTCTTCCAAAAGGTACTGGCCATGGAACTCCCAAGTTCCTCACTTGGAAAGCACCATTTTCTCTTCCTCAAGAATTAGTTAATTCTAAAGAGTAAATCTGTCTTAGAAGTTGAGTAGAAAGTCAGATAGTTTCTTCTTTCCTAGGCATTTGACATCAAGTACTAATGCTGTATGCTAATTTTATCTTCTCATGAGATTGAACAGATTGCATTTACTTTTTTAATGTCGACTTTAGCTCATTCCTGTGACATGTTTTCTGTACGCCTTTTCCTTCTTGCCAACTCTATTAATTCAGTTAAATTTCCTCATATTGGTGCTTGAGGAGAATTCTAGAGAAGTAGAAACAGGTAATTGATAGCTTCTATAAAACTATTTTTATTTTAAAAATGATCATAAAATAGGCTTAAAAATTAATTTACTCTTGTTTTTATTCACTAAGCAGAGTTTACAAACAGAATTCAGTGGGCTAATTTATATTTTTGTTTTATTTGAGCAAGTAGTGTTTTCATATGTTGTCTTTCTCTTAAATTCGAAAAGTAGAATCTGGAGATTTCCTGGGCTTTCCTATCTCAACCCCCCTGTCCCCCAACTGCCTCTTACACTTCTCTTCCCTTAAGGTTGATGTTGTTACTGTTTTAGTGTGTGCTTCCTAAACAATGTCGCACTACTTAAATTTTATATATATATATATATATACACACACACACACACACACACACACACACATTCTGCAATGCTTTTTAAAAAATATTTTTTAGTTGTAGTTGGACACAATACCTTAATTAATTAATTAATTAATATGTGGTGCTGAGACTTGAACCCAGGGCCTCACATGTGGTAGGCGAACACTCTACAGCTGAGCCACAACCCCAGCCCCATCTGAAATGCTTTTAATGCAAGTGTTTATTTGTATTTTTGCTAACTAGTAAATAAAAATGGAACTTTTATTTTGCATTCCCCGACTGTTGATAATATTGAATCTCTTAATGTTTATTCACTGTGTCTAATTAAAAAGTAAAAGGTGAATAACCTTCAAACTTCAGTTCTACTTCTAAGAATCTGTTCTACAGGAAAACTCCCATATGCACAAAGATTTCTCCTGAGGCAAATTTTTTTCCAGTACTAGGGATCAAATCCAGGGGTGCTTTACTATAGCTACATCCCCTAAGCCCTTTTATTTTTGTTTAATTTTGAGATAGTCTTGTTAACTTGCTCAGGGTGGCCTTGAAATTGTGATCCTTTTACCTCAAGTGGCTGGGTTATAAGCATATACCACCATGCCCAGCCTGAGGCAAATAATTTTTAAAATGTGAAAATTTTATATGATCTATATAGTTTTATATGAATATAAATTGAATTATGTAATCATAATATAGAATACAATATAACTATTTAAAAGAGCACAATCAATTTTGAATACTGATAGGCAAAGATACCTAAATCGTTTTGTTAAATGGATTAACTGCCTCCCCATGCCAATTTTACTTTACATGGGGTCTTTATAGATTCTGTTTTGCCTGCCTGTTTTCAAGAAGCAAGGTGTTAAGATACAGTGGCACCACGTGTTTTGGTGCAGGCTCCAAGGGTCAAGAGCAAAGCATTTAATTCTGGTTATCTTCTAGCTCCCACTTACTTTAGGGTGGTCCTTGGTCCTGGGACCCATGTGAAACATGACAAGTGCATGCACCAGCCTTAAAGGTTGGGGAGGGAAGAATAACCAATAATTAGACTTTGGGGATTTGTTTTTATTTCCCTACTAGAATTTTTAAAAATATATTTTAAGTGGAAGATTTTGGAATGGGTAATACTCCCCCCCTCCACCCCCCCACCCCCCGCCCCAGGAAAGAGAACAATGTAAAAAGACATTGAAAAGACTTATTCCTTTCCTTGTTTGTCTCATTTCCTAGCATGACCTATGGTGCGCTGCTTTTATTTCTTTCATGTCCAAATGCAAGATAATGTGAAGGTATATTTTCTCATTTCTTCCTTTTACACCCAAATAGCATTATGTACGTTTTTCTGTCACTTGATTTTTTTTTTTCACTTAACAGAATATTCTCAAGATTTGCGTCTTATATCAATATGTAGAGAGCTTCCACATTGTACTTTATAGTGGTGAGATTTTACCTTGTGTGTATATATCATACTTTATCTAATTAGGTTGTAATGGATAGACTTATTTCTAATCTTGTGATATTGCAAACAGTGAATAATGTTATATATACATACACTGAACTCTAAAGAGATGGCTACTATTAATTTGTGTGTGTATTATTTTTCACATAGATGATAGCATGCTGATTACCCTGTTTTTCACCTTATTAAAAACTATAGCTCTATCCCCTAAGCTTTATTGGAAGGTATTTTACAATTTTTCCTCTTTTTAAGATATAATATTGCATTTTATGAATATTCCATATTGATTTAACAAGTCCTCTTTTGGAGAATATTTTTTCTAACCTCTTGATATAATTAATGACATAGGTTACATGTGTGGATATATGTAGGGTAAATGATTAGAAGTGGAATTGCTTCAACAGTTGTACAATATTTGTACATTAGTGTCACCTGGGAATTTGTTAAAATTTCTAAAGCCCTGGTCTTTTCTGGCCAATAAAATCATGATCTCTAGGACTAAACAACAATTGCTCATTTTTCCTAGATGATTAAATGCACAAATACCATTGAGAACCTCTAGACTGAGCAGTTCTAATTTTGAAAGATGTTCCCAAATTGTCTCTAGTCTAATTTGTGCCAATTTCCTGTTCCTTAATTTTCTGTTCTGTTCACTATGTATATAAGAGTGGCAGTTTGTGTGAAACCTGTATCAAATTAGTGTACATGACTTTTGTCATTTTGATATATGAAAATTGAGTTTTAATATTCACTTCTAGTTTATTGTATTGTGATTATCACTGTATAATATTTTTCTTCCATTTCTGGTTTGTATCTACTTTTATTTATATACTAATATATGGTCAGTTTTATAAATTTTCCATATTTGCTTACTGTAACCAAAACAGAATAGTCCAGTGCTGAGAACTATCACCCTTATTTTGGCAAGGATCTAAAATGCTAACTCATCTCATTTATTGATTCTTGATTTTATTTCTTGCTCTATAGGAGTCTTATTAAGGAAGTTGGGGACTAATCCGACATGATGAAGATTTGGGCCTACTTTTTCTTCTTCTAGGCACAGGGTCTCTGGTTTAAATCCTGGGTCCTTGATCCATTTTGAGTTGAGTTTTGTGCGTGATGAGAGAGATGGGTTTATTTCATTTTGCTGCATACGGGTTTCCAATTTTCCCAGTACCATTTATTGAAGAGGCTATCTTTTCTCCAGCATATGTTTTTGGCACCTTTGGCTAATATGAGATAATTGTATTTATGTGGATTTGTCTTTGTGTCCTCTACTCTGTACCATTGGTATACAAGTTGATTTTGTTCCCAATACCATGCTGTTTTTGTTACTATTGCTCTGTAATATAATTTAAGGGCTGGTATAGTAATGCTACCTGCTTCACTCTTCTTGCTAAGGATTGCTTTGACTATTCTGGGTCTCTTATTTTTTCAGCTGAATTTCATGATTACCTTTCTATTTCTATGAGTAATGTCATTGGGATTTTGGCTGGAATTGCATTAAATCTGGATAGTGCTTTTGGTAGTATGGTCATTTTGACAATAATAATTCTGCATATCCAAGAACAAGGAAGATCTTTCCACTTCTAAGGTCATCTTTAATTTCTTTCTTTAATGTTCTGTAGTCAGTGAGGTGAATAGAGAGCCTATAGAATTGGAGCAAATTTTTACCACACGCCCATCAGATAGAGCACTAATCTGTAGGATATATAAAAAACTCAAAAAACTTAACACCAAAAAACCTAATCAATAAAAGGAACAAGGAACTGAACAGATATTTCTCAGGTGGTGATATACAACCAATCAACAAATATATGAAAAAATGTTCAACATCTCTAGCAATCAGAGAAATGGAAATAAAAACTACTCTGATTTCATCTCACTCCAGTCAGAATGGCAGCTACTAAGAACACAAATAACAATAAGTGTTGGCGAGGATGTGGGGAAAAAGGCATACTCATACATTGGCTGCACCAATTTGCAGTCCCATCAGCAATCTGGAAAGCAATATGGAGATTCCTTGAAAAACTGGGAATGGAACCACTGTTTGACCCAGCTATCCCACTCCTCGCTCTATACCCAAAAGACTTAAACACAGCATACTACAGGAACACAGCCACATGGATGTTTATAGCAGCACAATTCACAATAGCTAAACTGTGGAATCAACCTAGATGCCCCTCAATAAATAAGTGGATAAAGAAAATGTGCTGTATATACACAATAGAATATTACTCAGCAATAAAAGAGCATAAAATCATGACATTTGCAGGTAAATGGATGGAGTTGGAGAATATAATGCTAAGTGAAGTTAGTCAATTCCCCAAAACCAAATGCCGAATGTTTTCTGATATAAGGTGGCTGATTCATAGTGGGGTTGGAAGAGGGAGAGAAGATTAGATGACTCTAGATGGAGAAAAGTATTGGGAGGGGAAGGGAGAGGGCATGGGGGTAGAAATGATGGTGGAATGAGATAGACATCATTACTCTAAGTACATATGTGAAGACAGAAATGGTGTAACTCTATTTTGTGCACAACCAGAGACATGAAAAATTTTGTTCTATATGTGTACTATGAATTGAAATGCATTCTGACTTATATAACAAGTTAGACTAAATAATAACTTTAAAAAAATAAAATGCTAACTTATTAAACTCAGAGATCTTTCCCATCTACTTGGTAGCAGTGGTTTTTAGGAAAAAGCTTGACTGCAAAATGTATATCAAGTACAGCGACCTGTTTTGTGCAAATAGATTTCTAATATACAAATAACCATGACCCACTGCTCTAAATTTAACTTATTAATTGAATCCATTAGCATCATGTTCTTTGAAGGGTATAGATCTTAGTGTAGCTGGAAATCACTGAGTTTAGAATACCAAATAATAACCATTGGGACATTAAGCTACCCTGTGTCAAGTGAAGCATTATCATTTTTAGGTGTTTTTTCTGATTTTATGGGAGTATTCTTGGATAAGGAAACCCTCAAAAAACCTTAGTACCATTAAAGGTTTATTTTTCCTTTTCAAAATAAAGCAAATGCTTGATCAAATCTACATTGTATATTTCTATGGCTCCAGTGTGTGCCTTAGAGTTTGTGCAGCAGTATGGGTTGGTGTGGCCTCATGGGAGATGCTTGGGCCATGGGGGTGGGGCCCTCATGAATAGGTTAATTCCTATGAGAAAGAGTTAGTTACTGTAGGAGTTTTACTGCCTTCTCTCTCTCCTCCACATGTCTTATGACTTCTGGCATGTTATGAAGCAGCACAAGACCCTCACTGGATATGGCCACCTAATCTTTGATTTCCCAGCCTCTAGAAATTCTAAACAAACTTCTGTGATTCTAAACAAACTTCTTCCTTTTATAAATTTCATAGTCTCAGGGATGCTGTTAAAGCAAGAGAATGTGGGCTAAGACATATATGACGTATTTAAAACAAACAAACCAAAAACACTTCTGGTTTGGCAAATCTAGTTTATTGCGGAGTTTATAGCAGAGAGGTAAATTGTTTTCCACATTAGTGCAATTTTACTCTTGGAGGGAATCTGTTAACTCTCCTGAGCTCTGCCCTTTCTTTCTTAATTTTACAGTAGGTTGCACCAAACCATTCCTCTTTGAGAGAGCATTACTCCAGCAGCTTGTTTCCACTAAGAGCTAATTAGCTTTCAGAAAATCTCCCTCCGTAAAGAAATTGAATTTTAACTTTGAGTTCTTTGGAGCAAAATTTAGCTATTTTTCTGAATTGCAAAAGTATTGTTTATATTCTATACCTAGGAAAAATTGCTATCATTTTAGTTTCCTCAAAATGTTAAAGCCATTTCTTTTATGGCAAGATCATAAAAATGCTTTTTAGAAAAATAAAATTTTTAGGGATCTCTTAAATGAACTTCATCGTGAATCAGTGGTGTATCCTTCAGTAAAAATATTCTGGCCTTATGGTCTCCTATTTCCAAGTAATTTCCCTCTTTGATTGATGGTTCATTTGTTGACTCCTTGATTCATTGATTTATTTAACATCTTATCAGCATCTACTGAATGATGACAGGGATAAAGAATATGATACAGTTTTTACCTTAAGGATGCTTACCATTTAATGGAGGTGACAGTTTTGTATATTTGCTTTTATTAAATGTTGAAATATTTTCAGACAGACCTGCATGTCCCTAAGATTATGGCAGCATCTAAATGACTGTAACACAGCTAGCTGTGTCATTTTAGTCTAGTTAGTCAACCTGTCTGTACCTAAGTTCCCTCCTCTGGAAAATAAAGAGTTTTTACCATTGGATCCATAGACAGTACTTTAAAAGTGTTGCTGATACCCCAGGCCAGAGGCCCTGCTGGTTTCCCATGACCTGCATTTAGTTACCCACCTGCATAAGCAAAGGAAAAATAAATTTAATTTCAGTGTGGCCCAAAGTGGGAAAGTAGCTAATCTACTGCAGTAGGTCCTAAAGAAGCCTTACTAGTTTTAGAAACAGAAGCCAGAATAAATAAATATATATATTTAGCCAGCTGAGCTAGCCAGAGTGTACATACAGTGTATGGTAGAACTCAGGTTTTCAGCCCTTACTAGTGTCTGCTCAGGCTTTGGGGCCATTTCCTCTGTCCTCATTCTCTTTCATCATGATGAAGTTCAGCTGCAGAAAAACTTTATCAGGAAATTTGGGAAATTAGGGCTTTTAATTTTAAAGTGTCTCTGTTAAAGAAGAGTTCCCTTTTTTCTCCCCCTTCCTTCCCCCTTCCTTCTCCCTTCCTTCTTTCTCCTCTTCATCATGATCAGAGGAAGAAAAATTGAAGGAGGTATTCCTAGAAGAGGTGACCCCCTTTGACAGAAGGTGGAAATGTTTGGTGACAAGAATTCAGACCACAGCTCTAGCACCCTATAAAATAGTGTAAACAAATTTTTCAATAGTTGAAAGAAACTGCATGGGGAGGGGCCATTCTTTTAGGATTTATCTTGGGGTTTATCTTTTAACCTGCTCTTTCCTCTTTTGTGAACTCATTTTGAACACTCCATTCATGAGTTTGCCTTTCCATTTATATATATTAATTTGGCTTTATCATATTTTGATGTAGATTTAAAATTCTATACAAATTTAAATTTCAATTTCATAACTGGTTAAAATAAAGCCCAAATCCTCAGAAATGTTGGCTATGTTCGAGATGTTTTTCTGTTATTAAAATAAGCCATTTAGAGTGTTTTCTCCTCCTCATTTAGCTCAATTTCTACAGCTAAAGCATTTCCTTGGATGAAATGTCTTTGAGTAAAATAACTACTAATGCAAAACTTCACTCTTAAAATTAGAACAAATGACTTCTCCAGAAACAACATGTTGCTTCTCAGGGTGCCTTTGGATACAGAAAAGCCTCATAAGGAGAAGCAAGCCAGTCTCTGAGGCTCCCATTTCCATTTTAGGGTCACTCTTTGTGTGGTTCCCTACTTATTCCTCACCAGCACTCTGCAGATTAGAGGGTTTCTCCAACAGGGGCTGCACTCTTGAGCATCCATTTTTAACCTGCTCTTTCCTCTTTTGTGGACATAGCCCATGTTCCATTGTTCTCAGCACATATGGTTCGCCTCTATGCTTCTTACTAAAGTTAGAGGAATTTCAGAAGATAACGCAAGTGTAAAAGAATCAAAATTCTGGTCTTTTTTTTTTTTTCCAGTGGTGGGAAGGGGGGCCATAACAGGGATTGAACTCAGGGGCACTCAGCCGCTGAGCCACATCCCCAGCTGTATTTTGTATTTTATTTAGATATAGGGTCTTACTGAGTTGCTTAGTGCCTCGATTTCCTGAGACTGGCTTTGAACTTGTGATTCTCCTGCCTCAGCCTCCTGAGCACTGGGATTACAGTTGTGCACTGCTGCGCCTGGCAAGAGGTTTTCTTTTTTTTTCTTCACCCACTTTCTCTCCCTGCCTTGATTTTAGGATTAGTGTTGTGTACTTGTCCAATGTGTATTATTGATATTAAAATTAGGAAAAATTTGGAAATAAAAATTGTCCTAATTGTTGGCTTTGCTGGGGTATTTTGTGTTCTTCCACTGAAATTGTCCTTTTAATAGATCTTAGCATAAACCTTTATTTTACCCTTGAAAAATTAGCATTTTGGGAATTTTTTTTCTTTCTTGGTTTAATGAATTGTGGTCTTTAACCATGTTTGAAAGCTGTTAGTTAAATAGAACCTCCAATTCTAAAGCAAGTGTTGATGTATTTAAGTTGGATGTGTTTATGTTATCTGGTTCTAGAGGAATTTACAAGTTGCAAAAGTATATTCAGAGGAGACATATTGTGCTTGCTGTGGTTCTCTGGATTTGTGAACCTGTTGAAGTTGTGTCTACTGGAATCTGGCCAGAGTTATTTCAGGTAGTTATTTCAGGCAGTGATATTTCCTCATTGTTTTCTTTCAGTGTAGATGTGAATTCATTGTCATGTGAGCACTTAGCAATTATTTCTGGGTTAGAAATAATTTTTTTTGTCCAGTGTGAGATTTACAAGGAAACAATTTGGAATTTATTGTACAAATATTGATTCCCCAGTTGTGCATTATACAGCGGTTTTAAATCTGAGTTCAGAGTCAATGATGCTTTTTGGGTTTTGCAAGCCATCCTAAGGTCTGTCAACTTTCCCTTTTTCTCTAATGCAAGGATTGGCAGGTTGTGATCCAGAAGGCCAATAGGCTTGCAGCCTATTTTGTATGGCTTGTGAGGTAAGAGTGGTTTTTACATTTTTAAAGCATTGTAAAACTTACAAACCGAGAGACAACTGTGATACAGAGATCCTTATGTCTGCCAAAGCCCCACATATTTACTTTTGAAATTTTTCAGAAAGTGCCAACTCTTGGTCTAAAGAATAAAACGATATATATGAACATAAAAATATCAGCTGTTTAGAACTTTATGGAACTTTGGAGATCATTTAGCTGTTTTAAAATGTAGATTTTATTATTCAGGTAGGGTAAAGCCAACCAAAATGAGATGACTGACATTGAAAAGATAGTCTATTAGACTCGGATCCCAAGAGGAGGGAGCACCACGATACTGGGAGCAGAAGGGGGTAGCATCAGGGTAATCAGGAAGCACAGGAAGATGTGGATAGAGACCTTTATTGTGGTTTATGTGGAAAAGAACAGGTAAAACAGTAAATAGGTTTAGGATTGGCTGGTTTGACAACTTGAGTGGCTCTGAGTTGTAAGGGCTGACCCTACAACCTGTATCTGTACCTGTCTCTGGAGGGATTATGGCAGATGAATAGTGGCCTAGAGTTTTCAAAGCTCAATTAAGGAGGTGTGTTGGTTTGCATAGGAAATCTGCTGAAAGGTGGGCTGTTTGCTTTCTCTAGGAATTGGCTAGCCCTCGGCTGTATGTTTCCTCCAGGCCCCAAGATGCAGAACATCCATTGTACAGGGTAAAAAGACATGGTTAGGCCAGTGTCTTCATTTTATGCAGGAAGAAAATGGGGGCTCTAGAGGAAATTTGTCCCATCCCCCACAATTCACTTGAAGCAAGATCAAATTAATCATTAAATTTAACAATTTGAGCAAATTAGTGGACCTCTTGGTCCATTGTTCTACTCAGTAGAGCTGCTTTTATTTTGGAACACAAGTCACTATCACAGTGGACTTTAAAGTCAAACTCTGCTGTAAGTCTCACTGTGTCACATTTACATCTAAGAGCAATTCAGTTTCTCAGCACAGTTAGCCTTAGTATCATGTGGATAATGACAAAAGCATGTTTCTCCTTCATTTCCCTCTGCCATCATCCATCTTGAGGTTCTGGCACCTTCTTTGCTTTTCACCATCCTGCAGCTCCTGCTAGAATTGGATTCATGGTGTGATTCTAGTTCCTGGATCAGTTCTACCTCTTTCTTCCCCGTCCTTCCAGGATTTGAGCTCTGTTCTGGCTCCTGATTTCACGTTGAATTAAGTTCACTGGCAGCCTCCTCAATCTACAAAGTGCTAAGAAATGTCTCAGTTGTGGGGTTTGTGCTGACAGAGAGCTGTGAGTGGTCTGCATCTGTGGGACTTCCCTGAGTGTTAGGATGAGGATGTCAGTGCGGAATTGAAGACGGCAGTCATGGTGGCATTGATGAAACTCAAACCTTCACAGGCTTTCATAGGCGATTAGCCATCCAAATGTTGATGTGTTTTGATGAAACACTTGGTTTCTCATGTGTACACAAGGTTTAGTATTAAAACAATACACTTTATTCTTATACTGTTCCATTTCCTCTTCTAGACACTATAGGCATCAATATTTTCAGAATTTAAAAAGAATATTCTTTAAATTATTTATTTAACATCAGACTAACATCTTCACTTCATTGCTTAATTTTTAAGGAATGTGAAAAGGTGACAGTGGCATTGGATCCAAATAATGACGTAGGGACAATTTGTTTTAACTGATACACATGTTTATCCTTGCTTGGTGGGAGTTCCCAGTTTTTCTTGTTAGCTTTTTTGAATTTTGACTGATCAGTTATTACCTTTTGGTTATTTTCTAATGGTAATGCAGATTTATTTTGCTTCTGATGGTGTCAAACTGTGCACCACTGCAAACAGGGGCAGAAGAAAACATTGTCTCAAATTAAAGCATTTCTGTGACACCCATATATTTTGTGTTTGGTCATCGAGTCTAATTCAGCAACCATTATTTATTTGTATTTACAGCCTGCAAAACCATCAGTTTATGGCATCCTGACTCTAGAAATGATGGCTGAACAAAGTTTCTTGATGCCATCAGTGTATCTCCTGAATTCTGAAAGAATAAATTTCTTATTTGGCAAGTTGTAGGATGGCAAGCTCTGTTCCTATGTTTCCACACCCTTTTGGTGATTTATCAAGGTGATCTGCCATTTTGGAATTAACAAAGTACTTGTGCTGTGAATTCTTTCTTGTTTATTTACTCTTGATAAAGTTATACATTGTTTGAATATTGCATACACCTGCCCCTGTCAATCAGCTTGGTGAAGATGAGCTGAATGGAATGTAATGTGAGGTGTAACACACAGACCCTTGATACATCAGTCATGTCTCAGTACCAAACCTCTCCCATGTCAAGAGTCTTCTAATTCTGTGTGGTGACAGTTATTGGTCAGAATATATCAGTGTTTGCTGTACAGATGGAACCTTTGTGATATAATTAAAGAGAGCTGCCAGATTAGACAGTGGTCTGAGTGTCAAATAACATTCTGCGACTTTCTTGGGACATTTTTAATACCATCTTGAACATGTGTTGCCACTTAGCATTCTTTGCTGTGGCATATTATTACATAGGGGGGAAAAAACCAGGCAGTCAAGTAGATTAGTCACGGTTCTTCAGAGAGGTAAATGCTGCTGAGACATTTCATACCCTCAGAATATACCACATTTTCCTGCTATTTTATTTTCTCAGCCTCATTGTAAATCCTGCCTAACCATTCGGGCAGGTTGTAGGGATAGATTTCATTGGGTTTTCATGAGATTCAAACATAGCATAGGCCCAAAGGGAAAACAGAAAAGGACATGAAAAGCCAGTTCCTCACAATAAACATGTGAAAGACTTACCTCATTAATAAGCGAAGAAAATTATGTTAAGATAGCAAGTTAACTGAGAAGGAAAGCCACATAATTTTTTTTAAAGTACTTGAGAGTCTAATGAAATATGAAATTCACTTTCATATACTGCTGCTTGCCTTTTAAATTAGTATATCCCTTAAACCCCAAAGTAGAGGCAACAAAAGCAAAAACAGACAAATGAGAGATTACATTACACTGAAAAGCTTCGTACAGCTAAAGGAAACAGTGATCAGAAGATAAGTCAACTTATAGAATAGGAATAAATATTTGCAAACTAATAATGCATCTGATAAGAGGTCAGTATCTAAAATATATAAGAAACTCCAATTCACAGTAGGACAGCAACCTGATGAAAAAAAAATTGGGCAAAGGACTTGCATAGATATTTCTTAAAGGGAGACACATAGCCAGGTGTAAGGGTGCAAATCTGTGATCCCAGCTGCTTGGAATGCTGAAGCAGGAGGATCTTCAGTTTGAGGCCAGTCTTGCAACTTAGCAAGACTCTGTCTCAAAATAAAAAATGAAGAAGGCTGGGGAAACGGCTCAGTGGTAGAGTACCCAGTACACTGACCTCCCCCCCCACCCCCCCAAAAAAAAGACATACAAATGGCCAGTAGGTATATGAAAAAATGGTCAACATCACTAATCATTAGAGAAATGCAAATTAAAATCTGTCAGAGTGGCTATCAAAAAGACAAAAAGATTAAATCTTAAATATCTTTGATTCTACTTTTAGGAATACATCCTGAGAAAATAGTAAAAAGTACATATAAATATGTACTTACAAGAATGCCTCCTAAAACATTATTTGAAATGATAACATTAAAAGTAAAGACAGCCAGTATCTCTTTTTGGAGGACTTTTTTTTTTTTTTTTTTTTTTTAATGTACCAGACAATGCTGAAAGCTTCACTGGCATGTGGTAGTATTGCATGTGGTGAAGATAAAGCTCAAAGTTTATGTAAATTTCCAGGAATACAAAGCTAGGGAAATTCAGAATTGAAATTCATTTGAAGTGATCCCTTAGCCCTACTACCTTTATTTTCATTCTAATGTATAAGAATAGATCGTGTAAAACAGTGTTCCATCCAGAGGGGGAGACTAGTTAAATAAGTGGATAGGTTAGAAAGCTGTAAATATAGAACAACTCATATTTTATATGAATATTTAACATCATGGAAACTTGTTTTTAAAATGTTAAGAAAATCACTAGAATTTGGACTTTTCTCCCAATTCCCATCCCAATATGATGTATTTTATAGGCTCTGATAGTGGCAGATTCCAGTTCTAATCTCAGATTCATGACTGACTTTGCAGGTTGAACAAATTGCCTCAGCAGCCTGTGCCTCAGTGTCTTCCTCTGTAATTGGACAAAACTTCAGAATTCATAGGTGTTGAATGAGGCAGGGATGTTCAAGCACAGAGCTCAGTGCAACACAGAGTTCATGCCCAGTGAATGGTAGCTGCTATTTTGAAGATAGGTTTGATACTGTGTCTTACATGGATAGAAAAAAAGACAATGGTGGCATTATATATTTTCATTGTAATACTTTTTCCCCTAGATAACATTAATGAAATATTATATTTATCTTACTATACTTATATACATTTTATGCAAATAACATTATATAGTTATATAAAATATTTAAAAATAATTATTTGCTGTAGTTGGGACAAAACTGGAAATTTGCTCCACACACACACACACACACACACACACAGGGTCTGGTGGTTCTAGGAAACATGAGCTTGAATGATGATCAATCACCCATCTGTGGTTTCATAGTCAGCAAAATAACATTAGTTCAGTGGTGTCAAGTTGATCATTGCTCTCTATTCTTAGCACCATAGAATCACAAGTTGATCTAAGAAATAGCTCCTAAAATGAGCTTAGGGTTGCTAAAGTTAATAATAATGTACCTACAGGAATAAGGAATCAAATCTAAACTGTGAACGTCAAGAGTGATGGGGTCATAGCTCAGTGGTAGAGCGCTTGTCTAGCATGTGTGAAGCGCTGAGTTTGATCCTCAGTACCACATTTAAAAAAAAATAATAAATAAATAATAAAGGGCATTGCATCCATCTACAATTAAAAAGTGAACAGGGTGTTAAGCTTTATTATTTTTTATTTTCATTTTTACTCTCTTCCATTCTACTGCCATTGACATTCCTTCTTCCCAGCTCGTGAATATTGTGACCACTGCTTTTTATTTTATATTTTCCTAGTAACTTTTTAAGTGTTGATACGTCTTGGGTTTCTGCCTTGAGTCTTTCACTCCTCTTTTCAAACTTAATTAATCTCTTATCCAAACATGCTGTTCCTCTGTACATTATCTTAGAACAGTATCTTAGAGCAGTTAAGTTTTTGAACTCTGAAACCGTTTGGTTGTGTTACCTTGAACAAGGTTCAATGTGAGTTTTTCCCCTTTGCAGGGTCAGGTTAATTCCTGCCTCACAGGAAGGATTAAGTGACTCAAAGTACTAAGCACAGTGCTTCCACACATAGGGAGCTCCAATAAATGAGATTGCTTCTTGTGATGATTATTGTATCACTCTTGGTGGCTCCTGGGAGCACAAATCAAGTACTTGGAATCATTCTAGATCTTTTTCCTGTATCCAATAGTTTTCTTGCTACAATCTCATTTAGTGTATCTCATCTTTTCCTATAGATTCTTACGGATTCCTACTTTGACTGATTTATCACCTCTTATCTTGAGAGTACTCCTTGTCTGCTCACTGATCCTGTTTTTCTCCAGGCCATTCTTCCGATTGGAGACATAAAATGCTACTAATGATATCACTTTGCCTTATCCCAACCCACCATGACACCCGGTCACCTAGAACAGAGCTCAGTAAACTTCCTGTAAAATGCCAGGTAGTAAATATTTAGGCTTTGCAGGCCATATGGTCTCTGTTGGAGCTACTCAGTGCTGTCATGGACAGTGTGTAAAGGAAGGATCATGGCTATGATTCACTAAAATTTTATTTCTAGAAGCTGAAATTTTAATTTCATATAACTTTTATATATTACAGTCTAAAATTTTTTTTTCTTCAGCTATTTAAAAATCTCTAACTGTTTTCAGTTTGTGGGCCATACAAATACAGGTAGCCAACAGCATATGGCCTGCAGGCTGTAGTTTGCCAATTCTCACCCAGAGGATCATGTTCAAGCTTCTCTGCAGTATTCTTAGCAGGACCATTTGTGACCTGCCCTCGCCTACTCCTCCAGCCTGATCCTCTTATTACCTCGTCCACATATGTAATAAACTTGCTTTCCATTGTGCTTACTGAGCCATGGTTTTGCTTTTCCATGCTGCGGCTTTTTCCCAGGACATACTTCATTGCTCTCTGCTTTTTTCCCCTGCTTACCTGTCCCTCTGTCTCTGTCAATAACCTATTTCTGGAGCTGGGGTTGTAGCTCAGTGGTAGAGTGCTTTTATAGCATGTGTGATGCACTGGGTTCGATTCTCAACACCGCATGTAAATGAATAAAAATAAAGTTCTGTCAACTAAAAAAATATTTTAAAAAAATAACCTATTTCTGTATACCTCAAGCAGTAACCTATATTGTGGAATGTGAACTCGCATTTAAGTTGCCTTATTACTTGCCACTTAATCCATTTATTCAACTTCTTTGTACTTCCATTTCTCATCTGAAGAAAAAAGGACTAATAATGCCTCTGAACTGTATGTTCCACATAGTAGCTGTAATCCCTGTTTGTTACCATTGTCATTATTGGTTTGGTTGCACTTCGAAGCCCTTACCCCAGCTCTTCAGAGGATTCTGTTTCCTTTTCTACCTTTTATGGAGTTTTAAAAAAAAATTTATGTTTTTAGAAGTAGTTGAACACAATACCTTTATTTAATTAATTTATTTATTTTTATGTGGTGCTGAGGATCGAACCCAGGGCATCGCACGTGCTAGACGAGCACTCTACCGCTGAACCACAATCCCAGCCCCCTTTTATGGAATTTTTTGGGGGTGGGGTACTGGGGATTGAAATCAGGGGCACTTGACCACTGAGCCACATCCCCAGCCCTATTTTGTATTTTATTTAGGGACAGAATCTCATTGAGTTGCTTAGCGCCTCGCTAAGCAAAAAGGTGAGGTTGGCTTTGAATTTGCGATCTTCCTGTCTCAGCCTCCCAATCCCTTGGGATTATAGGGATGAGCCATGGCGCTCGGCCCCTTTATGGATCTTTAACTTTAAATATCAATCATACAACTTATAATACTTAATGTTGCTCTCATTTAGCCAGAGCATGACACTAAGAGGCACTAAATACATATTTATTGAATGAATGGGAGAAATCTCAGTCTGATTCCAAATAGAATCCAAAACAAAAAAATTTTGTTTTCATTTCATGAAAAGGACAAGAAAGACTATAACAAACAGATTCATGACATTGAAAGCGATATTTAAAATATCTCATTTGATATGAACCCAATAATAAAGCATAGTAATTATATCTGTAGGAGAAAAGAAAATCTGACCATATATACAATTGGATGATTCTCTTAGGGACTTGCCTTGGTCTGTGCTACTATTAATCCTTTTATCTTACTGATACTTTCTCTTTATGTTAAGTCTCCTCCCCATTTTGGTGCAAGAACGAACATGCCTCTTTTGCTGTAGTTTCAACATGAGCTGTGAGATGGATATAGGGTCACATGTTGCAGAGAATGCCAAGGATTCACAGAATCCTTAGAGAAAGGAGACCCGCTGCAGAGCCACAGGCTTCAGAAAGACAGGAAGGGAAGTGTGGTGAGGAGGTTCTGGACCCAGGTAGAACTGAAAGCACTGGCAGGATGTGGGAATGAGGGGCCACAGCCCTCTGCTGGTGATCAAGAGCATTGCTGCCTGTGTAGGGGCAATTCATGTTAAGCCCTGGATAAATAGGACTTTCAGGTATATGCCAGTGTCTGCAGTTTGGAGGCATCAGGGATACCTTGAAAAAAGAGTTCTGCATGCTGTGTGGAGATCCTCTTGACTACACTCATTTCACTTTCTGTGCTTTCTGTGATAGTTACACTTTGTAGCCCTGTTTCGTTCAATAGATGTGGATTATCACAGGACCGTATTGAGCATCTGTTGAGGTATTAGGTGTAAAAATATTTTGCAAAGTAGTGTATGCAACATAAAATTCTTCTATTTCTGCTTAAAATATTCTTCCTGTTGGAAAACACTTGCTTTTAATCTCACCAAAAATTTTCTTGCTAAAATTCATCTTTTTCATGCTATTTTAGGCAGTGGGAAGTTTCTTTATGTAGGAGGTACATTCTAATATATCTTCATATAGTAACTTAATTCTGGGACTTTTTTAGTGAATAAAACAGTCAGCCTTATAACTTGAATTAAGTTATTTTGATATGTTTTGTGCCTTCTGGGATATAAACATCCTCAGGGAAGAATAATAATGCCTGCTCCTAAGACACTGTAGATCTTTGTAAAATGGCTGGATCTACAATTTATTCGTGCAAAACCTAAAATATCAACCCTTCCCGTTTTAGTATGTGTGAAAAACAATTCCTAGTATATATTATTCCATTTTTGTTAAAGTGTTCTGCAATTCTGTGTAAGTGGATTAGCAAGCATTGCAGGCAAGGGCAAGCATTTCAAGGAGAAAAGCTGCAAATGTTATTGCTTTCAGGGTAGACATAATATCATACTATAAACATTAGGAAACCATTTCTTTTTGAAGCCGGTTCACTGAATCAGTAATTTGAAATTCAAGTTGATTTTAGAGATTTTTAATTTAAAATGACTGTCATTGGTCCGCTAGACTGGTAAATTATGTAAACACAAAAGCTATATTTGTAGTATAATGCTCAGTCAGTTATAGAACAAATATGAAATCTAAAACTCCTAACCAGTAGTGTTGGAAAACTAAACCAAGTTCAGCTTCTGTTTGGGGTCGATATGCAAGTTAAATGGCTTATTCAGAGAATCAAATATGAATTAATTTTAGGAAGGGAAGCAGGGCCAAGATCGAACTGGATTGGGGAACAAGTTTAGACCTGAAATAGACAGAATTCTAAGATGGCCTTTAAGATTCCCAGCCCCTGGTCCTTGTAACCCTTCTTCTAATTATTCAATTAAACATTAATTTAGTGCTGTTGTGAAGGGTTATTATAGATGTAGTTCAGGTCCCACATTAGTTGACCTTAAAATATAGAGAATATCTGGCTGGGCCTGACCAATCATAAGAATCCTTGAAGTCTGGCCTAGTGTTCAGAGATGGAAAAGCCAAAGAGAGTTGAAGCTTGAGAAGGATTGGACATGGAAGAGAGCCTCCTTTCCTGGTTTTGATAGTGGAGTCAAATGGAAAGGAATGAAGGAGATGAGAAGGGTCCCTAGCTGGCAGCCAGCAAGGAAACAGGGACCTCAGTTCTCCTACAGGGAACTGATTTTGCCAACAAGAGGAGGCTGAAAATAGATCCCTTCCATACTCAGCCTCCAGATAGAGCATGGCTTAACTGACACCTGGATTCTGGCTTTGTATGACTGTGAGAGGTTAACATAGACATCTGACCCCCAGAATGTTGAACTAATAAGTGTGTATGACTTTGTTTTGTGATACTATAATGCCCACAGTTTCCCCCCTTATAGCATTTTAGTGACCTATTAACTGGTTTCTGACTCTCTAAACTAGAGTTGTTCAGACTGTGGTGAAGAAATATTTTAAACATTTTCTATTTGTTACAGACTGTTTTACAAAGATGGCCATGAAAATATCTCTTATCCTACACTCTTTTCTATAAAGAGACTATGCCATATCTTGCCAAGAGTTTGAGTCTAGTTGCCTTCCACTTGATTCTGGACTACTTTAATGACTCACTTGTTCCCACTTAGAACCCAGAGAAATCAACACTACATGACTTCCAGGCTGGGTTAGGCAAGGCCGTGTGGCTTCCCTCTGGTTTTCTTGGAGTGCTCACTCTCCAGACACTCTCTGCTCAGAAGCACCCTCTCAATGCCAGCTGTCATGCTGGAGTGTCCAAGGCCACAGGGAGAGGGCAGCAGTAGACTCTCAGGCGAACAGTTAATGGAGCTTTCCTTTACTTATTCCTGCCTAGCCAGACAGAGGAGCTGTGGTAGGCACCCCAAGCTCTTGTCTTCCCAGCTGAGGCCCCAGACATCATGAAACAAAGACAGTTCATCCCCACTGTGCCCTGTCCAAATTCATAACTCGTAGAATCCATAAGCATTGGAAAATGGTTATTTCTTTATGCTAATAAGTTTGCAGTTGTTAGTTATGCATCAAATGGTATTCAGACTATTTTTTAAAAGTTTTTATTCTCACTTGTTATGTATGACAGAATGCATTACAATTCATATTACACATACAGAACACAATTTTTCATATCTGGTTGTATATAAAGTATATACACACCATTCGTGTCTTCATACATGTACTTAGGGTGATGATGTCCATCTCATTCCACTGTCTTTCCTACTCTCATTCCCCCTCCCACCCCTTTGCCCTATCTAGAGTTGGTCTAATCCTCCCATGCTCCCCCTCCCAACCCCACTGTGAATGAGTCTCCTTATATCAGAGAAAAATTTGATTTTTTGGAATTGACTAACTTCACTTAGTATTATGTTCTCCAACTCCATCCATTTACCTGCAAATGCCATGATTTTATTCTCTTTTATTGCTGAGTAATATTCCATTTTCTTTATCCATTCATCTGTTGAGGGGCATCTAGGTTGGTTCCTCAGTTTAGCTATTGGGAATTGTGCTGCTGTAAACATTGATGTGGCTATGTTTTTAAGTCCTTTTGGGTATAGACTGAGGAGTGGGATAGCTGGGTCAAAAGGTGGTCTCATTTCCAGTTTTCCAAGGAATCTGCATACTGCTTTTCATATTGGCTGCATCAATTTGCAGTCCCACCAGCAATGTATGAGTGTGCCTTTCCCCCCACGTTCTTGACAACAATTATTGTTGTTTGTTTTATATATATATTTTTTTAGTTGTAGTTGGACACAATACCTTTATTTTATTTATTTTTATGTGGTGCTGAGAATTGAACCCAGGGCCTCGCATGGGCTAGGTGAGTGCTCTACTGCTGAGCCACAACCCCAGCCCTGTGTTTGTATTCTTAATAGCTGCCATTCTGACTGGAGTGAGATGAAATCCTAGAATACTTTTGATTTTCATTTCTCTAATTGCTAGAGATGTTGAACATTTTTTCATATATTCGTTGATTGATTGTATATCACCTTCTGAGAAGTGTCTGTTCAATTCATTGGCCCATTTATTGATTGGGTTATTTGTTTTTTTGGTGTTTAGCTTTTTGATTTTTTTATATATCCTAGAGATTAGGGCTCTGTCTGATATGTGTGTGTGTGTGTGGGGGGGGGGCGGGTAAAAATTTGCTCCCAAGCTATGGGCTCTCTGTTCACCTCACTGATGGTTTCTTTTGCTGAGAAGAAGCTTTTTAGTTTGCATCCATCCCACTTATTCTTGATTTTTAATTCTGGTGCTATAGTAGTCTTATTAAGGAAGTAGGGGCCTAATTCGATATGATGGAGATTTGGGCCTACTTTTTCTTCTTTTAGGCACAGTGTCTCTGGTTTCATTCCTAGATCCTTGATCCACTTTGAGTTGAGCTTTGTGCATGGTAAGAGATAGGGGTTTAATTTCATTTTGTTTCATACGGATTTCCAGTTTTCCCAGCACCATTTCTCCAATGTATGTTTTTGGAACCTTTGTCTAATATAAGATAACTGTAATTATGTAGATTAGTCTCTGTGTCCTCTATTCTGTACCATTGGTCTACAGGTCTATTTTGGTGCCAATACCATGCTGTTTTTGTTACTGTTGCTCTGTAGTATATTTTAAAGTCTGTTATAATGATGGCACTTGCTTCACTCTTCTTCTAAGGATTACTTTAGATATTCTGGGTCTCTTATTTTTCTAGATGAATTTCATGACTGCTTTTTCTATTTCTATGAGGAATGTTATTGGGATTTAGATTGGAATTGCATTAAATCTGTGTAATGCTTTTGGTAGTATGGTCATTTTGACAATATTAATTCTGCATATCCAAGAACAAGGGAGATCTTTCCATCTTAGGTCTTCTTTAATTTCTTTATTTAGCATTCTGTAATTTTTGTTGTAGAGGTCTTGCACCTCTTTTGTTAGGTTGATTCCCAAGTATTTTACTTTATTTTTGAGGTTGTTGTAAATGGGGTAGTTTTCCTCATTTCCCTTTCAGAGGATTTTAAAAATATTTTTTTAGTTGTTGATGGACTTTTATTTTTATTTATTTATATCCAGTGCTGAGAATCAAACCCAGTGCCTTAGACATGCAGGGCAAGTGCTCTACCAATGAGCCACAACTCCAGCCCCTAGAATAAATATTTTTATAAAATACTATAAATGACTTAAAAGAAAATTCAGAAAAAGATATAGAGAGTATAGGCAGAAATCACAAACTATCTTTTCTATGCTACTGTTAGTCAAAGCAGTCACAATTCTGCCGAGGTTTAAAGGCAGACGACATAGACTCTTCCTCTCAAAGAGAAGACTCAAAGAAAAACATTTTATTTTGTAATAGCTTTATCTATACAGAAAAGTTGCAAAAGTAATTCAACGAATTTCTATCAGCCCTTCAGCCAGCTTTCATTATTGTCAGCATCTTATAGAGCAAAAGCAGTGTACAAAGAGTCTCTTCAAATTTTTAGATATCAGATGTTCATCTACAACTCACTGTGAAATAAAATGAATAAATAACCATTATTTTGCCCCTGTCCAGCATACTACAGATACAGAACAGTACTAGGTTTGGCACTTCAGGATATTCTTTGCTTCATTTTTAATTTTTAAGTACTGATTAAACCCAGCATATTCATCTCATTGTCCACTTGTTAATCACTTTCCACAATTTTGAAAAATAGAGTCTTCAATAGTTGTAAAGGTTTGCAGACACCCTGGTTCTTTATTTGCTTTAGAGTTACATGTAAGTTTAGTTCATAAATCATAGAAAACAATATAGAATTTTTAATGACATTTTAAAACTTTGCTTGAGTTCCCTTTTAATTTACCAGTGTGACTCTGAATTATGTTAAATCAAGGAACAAAATTTGTCATTTTTGACTGTTCAGAAGAACGTAAAGCCTGGAGTTTTACATTTTAGAGGGGACTTTGAAGACAATCCAGCCTGCTCATTATGCAGAGATCTGGAGAAGAATGTATTCTAATTTTTAAGTATGAATTACGGTAGTTTAGTTTGGTTATAACTTATTATATTTTTAAATGAACAGGTTGGTCTTGTGAGTGCACACTTCTATATCTGAATGATACAGCAGCCTCTAATAAATAGAGGGAGACTTGGACTTCTAGTTATCACTGGAGAAGTAGTGGTACCTTTGTTCTTGGGACTTTCTTGGCCTTAATTGCTAGGATAACTTTGAGATATATGCCCTTGGGTATTTCATCCTGGACCTAATGATATTTTATATCACAAAGACTTAAGACAAAGTTAGTAAAATAGAGAGTTAACATTTAGGAAAGTGAGAAAGATGATGATGAATGTGCTGGACCTGAAGTTGTGCTTGGTCTTTAGCTTGTGCATATCTCATCCTACCCAGGCTTAGTGTGAGGTGCTACATCCTCACATCTGAGACTTCCATTGCCCAGGAAAGTGAGAAAATATACATGAATTTACAACTTGTAATCAAAACCTTTTTCCCCTTACAGAAATTACATATTTATTTTAAATATTTTGTTATTTAAATTTTATTTTATTTAAATTGACAAATAATAATTGTATACATTTGTGGGATAAAATGTAATTTTATGTTACATATATACACATCATGCAAAGATTAAATCAGACTTATATTTTCATTACTGCATATACTCTTTGTGGTAAGAACATTTAAAATATTTTAGAAATTTTGAAGTAGAAAATATATTGTTTACTAGCATAGTAACTGAGCTATGCAATATAACACAAGTACTTGTTCCTCTGGGTGGACTGAACTTTGTACACTTTGACTAATGTGTCCCCTTTTCCTGTCCAGTTCCGGCCCCAGCCTCTCTGGTATCCACTCTTCTATTCTCTACTTCTATTAATTTGACTTTTTAAAGATTCCACAGATATGTGAGATCATGTAGTGTTTTCTTTCTGTGTGGGCTTATTTCATTTAGAATAACATCCTCTGGATTCATCTATGACAGAATTTCCTTCTTTTTAACAACTGAAAATTATTCTGTCATGTGTTTACACCACACTTTCTCTATCCACTTATTCATTGTAGGCACCCAGATTGTTCCTATATCTTGGTTATTGTGAATGATGCTTCGGGGAACAGTAATCACATTTAATTTTTGAAATAGGTCTTTCTAACTGCTTTAGTCATTGGGAAACCTCTCTCTTACCTTGACATAGATTTGTAAACACTGATATTTTTAATGGTTAATCTCATAGGCATTTCTTTTATCCATGTGTTACTGTGAACAAGCTACTGGGAAACAGATGATAAAATTGTTTCCACCTGGTATTTTTTGTAAAATAGACAAACTGCACATATCTACAACAAATGCAATATGCTCATCTTAAGCTTTGTAGTTTATCGTACGAAGTTAATTCTAATAAAATATTACAATGGAGTGATTTTTTTGTTAGAAGTAGGAGCCAGCAAGCTTGTGGCCCCCAAATGGCCCATTGTCTGTTTCTTGTAAATAAAGTTTTGTTGGAACATAAACATGAACTGTTTCTGTATTATTTATGGTTGCATTCACATTGTGATGACAGATGAGTAGTTGCTATAGAGACAGTGTGGCCTGCAAAACAGAAGATATTTACTATGTGGACTATTGCAGCAAAAAGTTTGCTGAACCCAGGATTAAAGGACTATTTAAAGATTGAAATATTGTTCTTAATAAAAACTGACTTTTGAATAGTTCTGGTGTTATCAAGGCTACTTTCTCTTAAATTGCATGAAAAAATTATTGTGTTACAATTGATGAAAATTTATAACTAGATTTGATGAGGGAGAGTGCCTAGAGTGTATTGGATGATTGGTGTCCAATTTTTTAAAAATTAAAGGCCGTTAAAATTCATTGTACATTAATTCATTAATGCCGAGAAGACAGCTAATGAGGCATATATAAAAAATTACAGTGTCACATGCTTATAATTTAACTGTAGTGAGGATTGGTTACATTCTTTGAACTGGCAAATCTTTTTGATATTCTTTATAATAATTGTGAATTTTAATTAATTTTCACATTAAAATATCAGTCTATTTAAGATTTCGCTTTTATAGATGAATAAGACCAAGATAGTAGTCACTTTTAAAGAAGACTCATATTTCTTGTATTTAATAGCTATAGTTCAGTGTATTAAAAGCGAACATTTAATCATAATGTTTCTTGGTTACAGAATTTAACAGTTAAACACAGGGACTTTCTTGTTCCGCATCAGGGCAATAGCTTAAATACATATATTGTAATGTATAGTTTAAATATACACATTGTAATGTGTGGTTATCTTTTTTTTTTAACAGACTTGTGGAAGAAAGCAAACTGATCCCACTCATTTTTGAAGTAATTCTGGTAAGAAAGGAAATGGGCTGTGAAATTTTAAAAGTCTAAAGATTTTTACCAAGCTATCTTTTTTTTTTTTTTAAATCCCAGATTCTAACTCAAAGAATCTTCTTTATCATCTCACTTAACCTCATTAGATCTCTTAGATTTCTTATCTGTAAAGGGATGATATGCTCTGAAATTGTATAGAGACACTATTTAATGACCTGCCCTTTCACAAGTCATTTGCATCTTATTTCCATTGAATAATATGTGTTTTCAGCATAGAATGCCTTATTTGAGTTTGGTTTGTGGAGAGAGGGCAGGATGATTATTGCCATACTTGGTATTAATTTTCTGATGCTCAATATGAACATTACTGGGTACCAAACCATCAGTTTTATGCCTGGTTAGAAAATTGTCTTCTTTAGAATTTAGAATAGCTTAGTTTTCTTATACCATGTTTTTTCTATTCATTGAATGCATCTTAAATATCATCTATGACTCCTATTTGTAGAGTCACTTCTAATAACTCCCTATTTAGATCCCTATTCACACCCAGAATTAGGCTGAAAATGTAGTTGGTGTTTAGAGCAAAGGAGTGACCTTGGCAAAAGGTTCTTTTGTTTATGGGTGTGTTATCTCTGTTTACCAAGTGTGTTACCTCCAGAACTCAATGACAGAAAAAGACACAAAGGTGGGTAACTTTCTGCAGCCAGGTCAATCTAACCTACCATGGCCATCAATGGAGCATTAGCTTCATTAGCTTTGTCACACGATAAATTTTCTTGAATCATCTTCAAATACTAGAACAAAATTTTTTTCTATGCTTTTATGACTATGTCATAAAAACTGCATTTTTTCTTAGCTACAGGTGCCCCTTTCCCTTTCAGGAATGCTGGTTGGGTTATCTTGAGTATCTTTGTCCATTTGCACTGCTAATAAACTTCTACACACTGGGTAATTTATAAAGCAAAGGAACTCATTTCTTATGGTTCTAAATGCTGGAAAGTCCAAAATCAGTGTACCAGCATTTGGCATCTGGTGAGGGCCCTCAAGCTGTGCCTCACATGGCAGAAGGTGGAAGGGCAAGCATGCATGATGCTGTGTGAAGCCTCCCACTGGGGAGGGAGGAGAGCTCATAGCCTAAACACCTCCTGAGGCCTCACTTCATAATACTGTCACATTGACAATACTTGAATTTTGGAAGGGACACCTTCAAACCATAGCACTCAGCTTTTGACATTGGATGAGGAGTAAGGGTAGTAATGGGCAGCATTCTCAAAGTATGGCTTTGGTGACCAGATGGAATAGAGCTGCCATGCTGAATGGAATATACAAGACGAGAGCCTGGACTGAATACACTACAAGGGGGTTTTCAGGCAGTATCAGGAGAAGGGATATAGAAAACGGAGATGAAGAAATGTGATTGAGAGCTGTCTAAAGCAGAGTTTTAGGTTTTGCCAAGTGGTATACTAATAGACACCTTTAGTAGGAAGGATGAACAATACTTGCGGATTTGTTTTGGAGAATAGTGTACAGCAAGGTGCTAAGTTTGGCCACATGGTTGGGAGTGGGACCAGCCACCCAAACCATCCAGACCACCACATTTAGTATGCATTTGAAAAGTAACCAGTGTTGTAGACTTCTAAAGCCAGAATGGAGTTAGGCACAGTGGTGCATGCCTGTAATTCCAGCAACTTGGGAGGCTGAGACAAGAGGATCACAATTTCAAGAGGAGCTTGGGAAGTTTAGCAAGTCCCTGTCTCAAAAAAGAAGGGTTGGGGATGTTGCTCAGTGGTAGAGAGCCCCCCGGTTCATTCCCCACTACTTTCTCCACCCCCAAAATAAGTGTGTGTGTATGTGTATTTAGAACGGATAGATGTGATTCATCTTTGTGGCAGGAGGCTTTCTAAACTGCTAAGGTTAATTCACCTTTTGTGAGAAGAAATTTTCATTCTACCCTTTGTCATCTCAAGGTCTAAAATTCTGATATAGAAAATTCTTTCTTATAAGTTACTTAAATATATTAATGTTTGTGTACTGAGCACCTAGCAAGTGCTTCATATTTTACACTGAAGTGAAAGTTTAATTAATTAGTCACTACCACAGTTTAAGCCCTTGTCATGCGATTGTGACTGTGGTAGGGAGTGAGTAGAAAGGGACACATCTGTTCAGGTCAGGAGTTAAGCTGGTCCTAGCCCCATAGATGTGTCTGGGAAGATGCTCTTACTCTGAACAAAACAGCCCCATACTCAGGTTTCTTGTAGAAAGAGATCTTCATGCTAAAAAGTAAAGAACAAGGGACTTTAAAACACTGCTCATGGAGCAGCATTTTGATGTCCTTGAAGAGCATTATTAAATTCCTATTCTACTTTTGTCTTTCTTGAGTTAAATAATCTTAGATTTTTTTTTTTCTGTTTAAATACATTTTTAATCAGTGGAAGGTCTTCGTAGCCATTATCCCATGAACTATTACCTTGACTTTTTAAACTTTTTATCACTGAGCCATACATAACAATATTTTATTGATTCTATGAATCACACATTTTTCAGAGTTTAACATTTCTGAAACTGAGGTATACTTTCCAAATCAATGGTGTTTTACAATTGCTTTCAGTGAGGTGACCTGGTTGTCATTGCCTAAACCAATTTATTTCACTTTTATTTTCCTTGTTATAAATGCCTGAGAGTGATATATTATAAAAATCTGTCTGAATACATCTGAAAGAGCTCTTTCAATAAAAAGAAAATAAAATTCTGAGTAATAAGAAACTGTGTCATAGTTTAATTGGCAACATTTTTCTTTCTTAGCACTTGATAAAATAACGGTGCATCTTAGAACTGACGGGTTCCTAGAGTCAAGGAAACACAGTATGTACTTCAGTTTGCTTTCTAAGTTTGAGGGTCTAGGTGTTGTCTAACATATATATGACAGCTTCTAGCAATGCTGTGATCAGGACAAGGAGTAATGAGGAGATTGTGTGGCACCCTGCATGTTTGCTACTCCTTATGCCTTCTAACTGCCCATTAACAAAATGACAAAAGAGCTTTTCACTCACTCAGATTGTGGTCTACCTTGAACCTTGATGACTTTTTTCTTTACTCCCAGCCCATAACTGTTCATGTTTGATGTGCTTACAAACTTCTTACAGGCTTTGTAACTTCTTTGTTCTTTCCTAAAGTCCCCGTGTGGTATGCTTTTACCAGCAGTACATCTCCTAGATGTTTTTCATTAAGAAAGTAAGCCTGTCTCTTCTGATGGGCAGAAATTGCTGGCAGCTTCTGTTGTTTTTCCTGCAGGCCTGGAGGCAAGTGCAGAGGCACGGAGCAGAATGCTGAATTTGTTGAACTGTGTGTAGAGAGTAGCCATGTGGAAGTCTCAGGGACAGCAGGCATTATATGGTCCACCAGGAGTTCCAGGGATGGATTCAAACTGTTAAATGGCCAATTAAAAGTATTTTTTGTTGTTTTGGAAAGGAAATAAAAGCAATCTCTAATTGTAATGGCCTACTCAGGAGGCACAGTGCTTCTTCCTGTCTGGAAGGCTGCATACAAGGCCTTCTACAATAATGTTGCCAGGAAAAAGCGATGTGTAGCACATCATTGGAGGAAAGAAGTCACAGCTGCTGTCTCACAGAAGTAGTGACCTTTCTATAGGGCCTCAGGACAAAGGAGTTTTCTTGAGGAAGGGGAAGCACTGCAGTTTGAGGAAAGGGAAAGGCAAGATCAGCACCTGGCATGGTGAGTACTGAGGCCTCAGTATATGGAGCAGAGGTCACAGAGAAGGGGTTATGTAGTGAGGCTAAAGGATATTCTGGGTGAAATCCTGAAGGGTCATATACTACGTTTATTTCATATTTGTGCAAGTAATTTAGGCCCTTTAAAACCAGACACTAGCCTCTACCTGGAGAGAGAAGGGGTTGGGGTGATTCTTTTAGAATCCCTGTCCTCCTGCAATGTGGAAGTAGACTGATCAGTCACAGGTTTGGGATGTGGAGCAAATTTGGCTTAAGGTCATGGGCATATACTGGCAACTTGAGTGTCCCTGCATCTTTTGCCACCACAGGATGAAAACAGGAAGCTGCAAGTTAGGCTTTTAGGGTCAACCAAAGGAATTGTGGGGAAGGGAACATGGAAGACAGAGCTGGTCTGAGGTCTGATCCAAAGTCCCAGGAGTTCTGATAACATGACAGAGCAGAGTGGGCAGCATTTCAATCAAATCTGTGTTTCAGCTGGAAGTTGCCCTAGTTTTAGCTGGCCAAGCAATGGAGAAAGGTGAGAAAGGTGATTGTCCTGGGACCTGGGTAACACTTCCGCGGCAGGGCCTACCTGCTTTAGAACTCTGAATTTTCTTTGGCAGAACCAGTGTTCGGCAGGGAATGAAGGATGAAGTAGCATGCATTAGAATAAGCTGAATTGGTTTCTAGTGTATGCAATCTTCTGGGTCCACAGCACTAAGGCATCCTGAATCTGCTTAATAAATGTGTGTTCCTGAAGAATATGAGCCCTCAGAAGCATCATGATGACTTGGCTTTTATGTGTAGAATTGCCAGATGAGTAGGATGAAGGATGTTCTTTTTTCCGCTTTGCCACTTTCCAAAGCGTAGAAGTTGCTTTAAAATGTGTTTTAAATGTGAATTTGGATGTATCAGTCTTTGAATGTTGCTATAACTCTAATCTCTCATTTTATTTCAGTGGTTTATGTTTTGGCTACTTCAGTAAATCATTTTAATGCCAAGTAATATAGGCAAACTCTATTTTATTGGAAAAAATCTTTATTCATGGCAGATTTTCCAATATGTGCCAAAATATCGCTGTCATGATATTTTATGAGTCTGTTCCAAAACAAACAATTGAAGAGCAATTTCAGTGGCAAATGTTAACAATAAAAATGTGATTAGCAATACACTAGTTTGACAATAATATTGTTTTAACAATTCTTGAAAATATCAGTTGAAGCAACTTTAGTAAATCTTTCACGTGAACTGTGTGTTTAGAAAAGAGTTTCTTTATGGACCCTTGGAGCCTAAAGAATTTAATCACTGGGTCATTAAGGTTGTGTGAAGTGGCAGCTATATTGCATTTAAGAAAAGTTTTCAATCCTGTGCTTCAGTCTTTTAAAATTTTTTTTGCTCTATTCTAGTTGCAACTCAGCTAATGTGAGTTAGTTCTTGGAAGCAGGTCAGAAAGTTTCTTATAATTTTAAGAACCTTCATGCTTGTGTCCAGTATGCTGTTAATAAGATTCTGCCTTGCACATTGGCAAAAATGTCTGAAATAAAATGATTTTTGATTAAAATATCAGAACACTTGACCTAAGAAGATACTCTGAAATTTATGCAGACTACCTATTATATGCAGGATAAATCTCATTCTTCAACCTACATTTGCCCCCATTAAGGGCTTTTGTAATTTGCGGAATGGAGCTGTATAATGAATTTCTATTGCATACAAAGATGACTTAAAACACACAGCAAACATATCCAGTTCTGGAAGCTTGTGTCATAAATATATATTTGGAAAATAACTTTGTAGGGCTAGGGTATGATCTGTTGATACTGGAGTGAATAAAGTGAAATTGGTCATATAGCATCTGAAAAAATGACTAATTTGATCAGTATCATGTTAGCTGAATGGGCTAAACTAAAGTAAAACTTAGATTAGCACACCCGGGCTAAAGAAGAACTAGTTTCTACATAATCAGTTCAGCTGGTTTGAAAGAGGATTGCTTTCATTAAAACTATAAATTATAGCCAATGAAAATGGCTAAACTAGAGCTTAGTATTAATGTTTAGCCATCCTCAGGGCACAGACTGAAAATATGTTACTCACATATGGCTTCTCCCAAATAGTGGGATCTTGAGTATTTCCGTTACTGTAGTTTGGATCTGAGGTGTTCCCAGCTATGGTACTATTGGGAAGAGGTATAACCTTTAAAAGACAGAGCCTCCTTGGAGGAAGTTAGGCCACTGGGGGATGCTCTTGAAGGGGATATTGGCACTCTGGCCCCTTCCCCCCTTTGCTTCCTGGCTGTATGAGGTAAGCAGCCTTACGCTACCACATATTCCTGCCATGATGTGCTGCCTTTCCATAGGCCCAAATGCAATTATGCTAAGCAACCATGGACTGAAAACTCAGGAACTATGAGCCAAAATAAGCCTTTCTTTTTAAGTGTATTTATCTCAGGTGTGTGTTGTTGTAGTGGAAAGCTGACTAGCTCATTCATCATCATTCTTGTTTCTAGACTTGCTTTAAGTCTTTCTCTCTCAAATTTCTAGACTTGCTTTAAGTCTTTCTCTCTAAAGAAGTCTAGTTAAGAAGCATAGGAGACAAGTAAATGAGTGAGTAAATGTTAAAAATGTACTTTCCAAGACTGTAAGCTTTTGTAGTTTTGAGTTTTTATTGTTGATTAATTGAAAGATGAAATAGTAGGAAAGGCCAGTGTCCTTCAATGTGATGCACTTACACAAGATGGTTTGCTTGTGGCTCCCCTGACGTTTGGGCAGGGCAAGTGTTACCACTCAACTTCTTTCCTGACTCTGGACTATCTAGAAATGCCCAGTCATTGGACACTGGCCATGTTGGTTTCAGACTTGTGTTCAAAAATAAAATGCTTGTTGCGGTCAAGCTTTGTCCAGTCACATGACACCAAAAAACATGTATTCAGAGCCCTGTCATAGCAGAAAGTAAAATGACTCAAGGTAAATGCAAAGAATTGTTGGAAGAGCCTCGTGTAAAATGGTGATTATACATTCTCAGTATGTAATCACTGAATATTATTTTTTCTAAAAATTCTTCAGAAACATAAGATCCCATAAAGTTCAGTTATGAACAAAACAACTGAGAATACCTATGTTTTTTTTTTTTTTTTTTTTTTTTTTTGGTATCAGGGATTGAACTCGGGGTCATTTGACCACTGAGCCACATCCCCACCCCTTATTTAGAGATAGGGTCTCACTGAGTTGCTTAGCACCTCGGATTTGCTGAGGCAGGCTTTGAACTCTCAATCCTCCTGCCTCAGCCTCCTGAGCCACTGGGATTACAGGTGTGTACTGCTGCGCCTGGCGTACTTTAAGAAAGTAGAAACGTCAGTGAAATGATACTAGTTTTGATTAAATAAAATGGCAAACATCTCTGAACATTTGCCTTTGTTTTCTTGGGTGAACTTAAAAAAAAAAAAAAAAAGATTTATGTTATTACCCAGAGCTGCAAAGGATTTTTAGTTTGAGCCAGGAAATCTGATGTACTAAATCAGTTTACAGATTTATGGAGAAAGTACAGTTTTTTAAATAGCTCTAGCAAGTGAAATTGCATTTTGGATTTATTAGAGGAACCAAATTGGAGAAAGACTGTGATGCAAAGCCAGTATGGGCAAATTACTACATAGGATCTTTGGTTTTATCTTTTTTGGTAACAAAAATAATATATATGTCAAAGAAGTTTAAATAATACAGACTTGTCTGCCATATCATGTGAAGGTCTCTCATCATTTCATAGCTTACAGCTTGATGCATGTCCTCCTGGTTGTTTTTTTAAACATGTGTCTGTCTCATCTGTTTTCAGAAATGAGACATTACTAAATTTTCCAACTTAATATTTATCTCAATGTTCTTGGCAACAGTGTATGTGTGGGGTACATGCATGTATGCCCACATGTATTCTTCATCTTATTTAATGACCATATAATATTTCATTGTGTTAGCAAAGTTTAAAAAAAATTGTAGTTGTAGATAAATAGCTTGCCTTTATTTTACTTATTTTTATATGCGGTGCTAAGAATTGAACCCAGTGCCTCACACATGCTAGTCAAGTGCTCTGCCACTGAACCACAGCCCCAGCCCTAGCAACATTTTTATCTTGCTCACTCCTTGTTGATGGACATTCACGTCTGGCCTTCTGTCCCCAATTTTCTGCCAATATGAAAAATAATGAGCAAAATATCTTTGTCATCTCTGTATGAACTTGTGTGAAAGTTCATGTTGATGTATTCTATTCCCCCACCCCATGAATTCATTGCAGATCTTTAATCTCCTTGGTTCAATTTATAACTATGTATTTTATTATTGCTTTGTTTTATTATCAAAGAAATTATTTCCTTAATTTTTTTTTCACATAGTTTACTGTTAGTGTGTAGGAATACAAGTGCTTTTTTCAACGTTGATTTTTGTATCTTGCAACTTTACCAAATTCATTTATTAGTTCTAAAAGCTTTTCACTAAAACTGTCACCTGCCCAGCGAGAAAATTTTACTTCATCCTTTCCAATTTGTGTGACTTTTATTTCTTTTTCTTGCCTAATTGTTCTGGCTAGAACCTCCAGTAATGTTTTAAATAGATGTGGAGAAAGTAGGCATCTTTGCATAGTTCCCAATTTTAGAGGAAAAGCTTTTAGCTTTTCACTGTTGAGTTGGGTGTTAGCTGTAGTCTTACCATAGGTGTTCTTAATTATGTTGAGGTACATTCCTTCTGTACATAATTTGTTGAATGTTTTTGTCATGAAAGGACGTTAAATTGGGTCAAATGCTTTTTTCTGTATCTATTGAGATGTCTATATGATTTTTATTTTCCATTATTTCAATATGGTGTATTACATTTATGTATTTGCATATACTGGACCATCCTTGCATCTCAAGGCTTAATCCTATTTTATCATGATGTATTATCACTTTTATGTACTTAATTTGGTTTCCTGGTTTTTGTTGAGTTTTTTTTAAAATTTCTGTTTTTCAGTGATATTGGTCTGTAATTTTCTTGTAGTATCCTTGTCTGGCTTTGGAATAATGAAATGAGTTTGGAAGTATTCCCTCCTACTTTTTTCAGAAGAGATTGAGACAGATTGGTATTACTATTCTTTAAATATTTGGTAGAAATCCCCAGTGAAGCCATCAAGTACTCTGAGATTTTCATCGTTGAGAAGTTTTTATTCAGTCTCCTTAGTTGGTTTTGGTATGCTATGATTTTCTATTTCTTCATTGTTTAGTCTTGGTAGTTTGTATATTTTTAGGAATTTATCTACTTTTTCTAGATTATTAAATTTTGTGGCCCATAATTATTCATTGTAGTCTTTATATTATATTTACTTATATTTTGTATTTTTGTGATATTAATTATAATATTTATTATCTTATTTGAGACTTCTCCCTTTTTAAAAAGTCTAACTAAAAGACATTTAGTTTTATGTCTGTGGTGTTGGGGATTGAACCCAGGGTCTCGTGCATGTTGAACACATGCTCTACTACTGAGCTATACTCCTAGCCCCAACACTTTATAATTTCATCTTTGCAAAATTTCAATTCTTAGTTTTATCAATCTTTCATATTGTTTTTCTAGTCTCTATTTCATTTATGTCTGTTCTAATCTTTGTTATTTTCCTCCTCCTTCTAATTTTGGTCTTAGTTCTTCTATTCCTTGAGGTATTAATTTTGGTTGGATATTTGAGATTCCCTACCTCCCATATTGTAGGCATTTATAGATACAGACTTCTTTCTTAAAATTACTTTTACTACCACTCTTAGGTTTTGGTGTGCTGCATTTCCATTTTTGTTAATCTTGAGATTTTAGAACATTTCTTCTTTAACCCATTGATTGTTCAGGAGTGTCTTGATTAATTTTTACATACTTGTGAATTTTCTAAGTTCTAATTACTGATTTCTGGTTTCATAGGGTGTAGTAGCATAGGATATTTGGAATTGTTTGACTCTTCTTGAATGTGTTTAAACTTGTTTTGTGACTGAACACATGATATATCCTGGAGAATGTCTCATCTGTGCCTGAAAAGAATTTGTATTCTTCTGCTAATTAGATGGAATGTTTTGAATATATGAGTCCTGAAGGTGAATTATCCCTTTTGTTATTATATAATGACTTTCTTTGTCTTTTATGACAGTTTTGGACTTAAAGTCTACTTTCATATTTACATAATGAAAGACAGTTTTGGACTTAAAGTCTACTTTCTTTCATTATGTAAATATAACCACTCTTATTTTCTTTTGGTTACCATTTGCTTTAAAAGAAATATATATATATCCCTTCGCTTTCAGCCTATGTGTGTCCTTAATGGTACACACATAGGCAGTTTGTAGTAGAAACTTACTTTTTAAAAATCTACTTATTCTTGTGTTTTGATTAGAGAGTTTAATCCATTTTCTTTTAAAGTAATTATCAGTAGGTAAGAATTTAGTATTGCCATTCTGTTCATTATGTTCTGGAAATTCTGGTAGTTTCTTCCTCTCTTTGAGACATGATTTTTTATAGTGAATTGTTTTGATTCCTTTTAACTTTTACCCACCTACTATAGGTTTATTTTTCTCTGTAATTGCCAGGAAGCTTACACAAAAATCGATTAGTTATAACAGTATATTTTAAATGGATTGCAACTTAATTTCAACCACATTGTTAACTTCTCTTTCTTTCCTCCCTCATTTTGTTACTGATACAGTAGTTTATATTTTTTATATTATATTGTATCATTAACAAGATAGTATAATTATTTTAACTTTCTTTTAACTTTTATTCTAGAATTAAAATGAATTCAGCACCATTTAACAGTAGCAGTACTCTGAATATGACCATGTATTTGCCATTACCAGTTATTTTTTACATTCATGTACTTTCCATATTGTTAGCATCCTTTCATTTTAACTTGAGGATTTCTCTTTAGCATGTCTCATAAGGCAAGTCTACTGGTGATGAACTGTCTCAGATTTTGTTGTCTAAGAAGTCTGTCTTTCTCCATTTCTGAAAAACAGCTTATAGCTTTGTCCTGTATAATATTCTTTATTGGCATTTTTCCTTTTTTCAGTGCTTTGAGCATATTATGTCACTTTCTCCTGACCTGTAAAGTTTCTGCTGAGAAATCTGATAGTCTTTTGTAGTTTCCCTTGTATGTGATAAGCTGTTTTTCTCTTGATGCTTTCAAAATTCTCTTTGACTTTTAAAGATTTTATAATAATGTTTCTCAGTGAAGACATCTTTATTTTTAATCTATTTGGGATTCTTTAGGATTCGTAGATCTGGATGATCATTTCCCCATACAAAATTTGGGAAATTTTCAGTCATCAATCGTATGAGAAAGCTTTCTGCCTTTTTTCTTTGTGTTCTTTTGGAACTCTCAAAATATGTACATTGGTTTCCTTGTTTCTGTTGCATAAATTCCACAAGATTTCAGTCCTTTTTTCCCCTTTTCCTTTCTTATTCCTCTGAATGGATAATTGCAAATGATTTGTCTCTGACTTGATTGATTGTTTCTTCTGCTTGATCAAAGCTGCTATTAAAATGCTCTGTTGAACTTTTCTGAAAAGTTCAGGTGTTGCTTTCTTCAGCTCTGGAACTTTTGTTTGGTTATTTTTTCTTTGTTGAATTCATTTTGTCAATGTAATGTTGTCTATGTTCCTTTGTAGCTCACTGAATTTCTTTAAAGTTGATTAATTTGAATTCATTTTTGGGAAATTCATAGAACTCCATTTTTGTGTGTGTGTGTGTGTCAACTGCTTTAGCCTTATTTTGTTCCTTTGCTGGTGTCATATTTCCTTCATTTTACATGTTCTGTATTGTCTTTGCATTTGAAGTGGTATACATATACTCCAGTTTTTACTGATTGGCTTTGGAAGAGAGACTTTCACTATATCTGTCTAGTTAGAGATTTTAGGGGTCTCCCTGATCTTTTCTATGGGTGCATCATCATTTCATTTTCTGAATGGAGAAGTCTTAGGGTTGTATTTCTTTCCTTGATCTTTTAAAACCAGGAGTGGTACTGAGAGTCTCTTTGTCTGTTTTCCTTAGAGCAGTGCCCCAAAGTGTGTAATGTTGTGCTCCTTATGTCTGTCCAGTGGACTGAAATTTGCTTCTAATATTTATACCTGCTTTTATATGTCTCTCTCTATATATTATCTATATCTATATATATTATCTATATCTATATATATTATCTATATCTATATATATATATTATCTATACCTTCTTCTTTGATATCTGTATACTATTTGCAGAGATTCATGTGGGCTGTGCATTGGGATGTGTTATTCATAGTGAGAAGAGCTCCTTTTAGTGGTCTGTGAGCCAGTTAGCAGGATCCATGACTGGTTATTGAGAAAGACATGCTGGTTGCCATGCTGACACCCAGTTCCTTTCTCCCTGCTTCTAGCTGCCTTCATATAATTCATCTGTGTGGATCTCTAAATATTCTGAGTGGAGTGGATCAGGCCCTAAAGGCCTTTTGAGTAGCATTCTTTAAGGATGGCGAAGGCAGGCACTCATTTTACTCTGACTTTCCCTCAATGGGAGAAATTGTGGGCCATGAGGGCTTCTCTCTTGCACCAAGCTATACTTACCTTCTTCCCCTTTCCAATGTGTTCTCTCTCAGGTTTTTTGTTCCTCAATGTGCTGGAACTCTCAGGTAGACTTTGGGTCCTCCACAAAGGTATTCTTATCTAGGAGTGATTACCATCATTAGTGACTCTGTAGCAGTATGAGAGTTCGTAGGAACTTCGTATTCTACCATTTTACTGACATCACAGTACTGTCTTGCATAATTGCTTTCTGTCATTGTAGTTAGCTTGCATTTTCTAAAATTTTCATAAACTGAATAATAAGGTACGTACTCTGTCTTGCTTGGCTTCTTCCCTTGCATATAGTTAGTTTGAGTTCATCTGCATTATCGCATGAAAAGTTTGTTTCTTTTCTATGCTCTTGTGTGCATATACAAAATTTATCTATTCACCTGTTGATGGTTTTTTTTTTTAATTTGGGGGCTATTTTTTTATTTGGGGGCTGTTATCGCATGAAAAGTTTGTTTCTTTTCTTTGCTCTTGTGTGCATATACAAAATTTATTCACCTGTTGATGGACATTTGGTTTTTTTTTTTTATTTGGGGGCTATTTTGCAATGAACAATTGTGCACAATTTTTTTTTGTCTGAAAATATGCTTTCTTTACTCTTAGATAAATGCCTAGGAATGGAATGTCCAATTTATATAATTGGTGTATATTTAAACTTTATGAAAATATAAAACTGTTTTGAAAGCTGCTGTGACATTTTTGTTTTGCCATTAGCAGTGAGAAAATTACAGTTATTCCCCTTTCTTGCTAACACTTGGTAAGATTATCCCTTTTAGTTTTAGACATTCGTATGGATTTATAGTAGTATATCTTTAATTTGAATTTTCCTACTGTTTCCTATTAATGGACTTATTTGCCATATGAACATCATCTTTGGTGAAGTGCATGTACAAACTCCATTTTTGTTTTCTTGTTCATTTGTAAGGGTTCATTTTACATATAGATACAAATATTAGTTTAGATGTATAAGCAGAATATTTTTCTAGAGCTGTGGCTTGCATTTTCGTTTTTGTAATGTCACACATAAAGTTATATTTGACTTGATCAAAATAAAAAATTAACTTTTGCTTACTAGATATTTTTGTGTCCTAATTTAAGAAATACTTGTCAAACCTAACTTCACAAACTGTGCTCCTCTTTTCTTTCAGAAGCCAAATAGTTTGTATTTTTTTTTTTAGAGAGAAAATTTTTAATATTTATTTATTTATTTATTTTTAGTTTTCGGTGGACACAACATCTTTGTTTGTATGTGGTGCTGAGGATTGAACCTGGGCCGCGCACATGCCAGGCGAGCGCGCTACCGCTTGAGCCACATCCCCAGCCCCCTAATAGTTTCTTTTAAATTTAGATCTATGATATACTTGAGTTAATTTTCATATATCTTATGAAGTGAGAATTCATTTTCTTTCCTGAAGCTATCCAGTCTTCCAGTATCATTTGCTGAAAAGATTGTCCCTTTAGCATAGACATCTTTGGTCAAAGATTAATCACTCATATACATGTGAGTCTATTTCTGGACTCTGTTCTCTGTTCCATTGTTTCATATATCTTTGTGTCAGTATCATACTGTTTTATTATTGTAAACTCTCTAAATGTGTTCATTTTTAAGTTTTTGAGCTACTCTAGGTTCTTTGAATTTGCTTATAAGTGAATCAGCCTATTTCTCTTACAACCTTGTTGAGGTATTTATTGGGGGTTTTGGTCTCTATATGTAAATTTGAGGAGAATTGATATCTGAATAACAGGGTTTCTACATCCATGAAGTTGATATATGTCTTATACATACCTTCTTTCATATTTGTCAGCAATATTTTGTAGTTTGCGTTGTATAAGTCTCATACAGCTTTGGTCAAATTTAAGTATTTAATATGTTTAAGTGGTATTTTACTTCAGTTTTTGATTTTTCATTGTTAGCATGTAAAAATGCAATTGATTTTTGTATACTTTTTGTCCTACAATCTTGCTAAGCTCACTTTTTGTTTCTAATTGTTATATAATACAATTATAGAATTTTCTTTGTAGATGATCATGACTTTGTAAGGTAAGATAGTATTACTTTTTCCAAAGGTATGTGTTTTACTTGTTAGAGCTTCTGGTACAATATTATTATTGTACAGGTGTGATGCTCAGAGTAGATATCTTAGTGTCTTGTCAGATCATAGGGGGAAAGCATTATGTCTGATATAAACTATAGTGTTTTTTTGATACAAGTCTTAAATAGATGGAAACATTTCCTTTCATTTCTACTTTGGGAGATTTCATCATGAATGGATTTTTTTTTTGCATTTATAGAAATGATCAGATAGATTTTATTTTTTAGTATTATGTATTTATTGATTTTTAAATGTTAAGCCTAAATTATATCTGAGGTTAAAGCCTATATATTTTTTATGTTACTCTTTTAATATAATATTCAATTTGATTTAGTAAAACATTTAAAAATTAGGAATTTTTGTGAAGCATATTGGTCTGTAGTTTTTTCTTGTAATCTTTTCTTATTTTTGTGTCAGGACAATGTTGGCTTCAAATAATGAGTGAAATGTTTTCCCATCTTTGATTTTCTTTGGGATTTTTTATCTTTGGGATATTATATATAATAATATATAATAAATCTATACTAGAAACATACACACAGAGTAAATAATATATAATAAATATATACTATTATACATAACATATTACATATTTATATAGTATATATTTGTTAAAATAATCATATGTTAATATATATCACACATAGAGAGATGTTGCGATACAGACACAAAGTATGTGTGTATATATTTATATATATTTATTTTTGAATTGTTATTTTCTCCTTAAATGTTTTGTAAGATTTATTAGCAAACCCATTTGGGACTAGAATTTCCTTTGTGACAGGGTTTTAAACTAAAAATTCATTTTTGCCTATGGATATAGAGTTATTTAATCTTTCTTCCTACCTTCCAATTCCTTCCTTTTTTTTTTTTTATGCTTAGGATTTAACCCAGGTCCTAACATGGTAAACACATGCTTTCCTACTGAGCTACACCTCCATGCCCACATGTATTTATTTTTGATGTCTTTCAAGGTATTTATATATTTTACCTCATTTCTCTGATTTATTGGCACAGCAGTGTTTATTATTAGCATCATCTGACCACCTATAGTGATGTCTCTCCTCTCTTTCTCATACTGCTTAAACAATAATAAGAAATTGAATATTTATATTTTCTGTTCTCTTTTCCCACTTAGTTTGACCAGAGGGTTTACTTGTTTACCTTGTTAAAGAACTATCTTTTTATTTATTTTTTTCTTTTCATTTTGTTTTATTAATTTCATTCTTTATTATATCCGTTTTTGTTTCCTTTGGTTTCGTTTCTTGCTTTTATTCTAGTTTTTTAATGTAGAATTGTAAGTCACTGGTTTCAGACTTGTATTTCTAATATGATGATTGTTTGGCACTATAGATTTCCCCTATAAACACTGCTTTAGTTCCAACTCATAATTTTTTAAAAAATTTTTTTTTTAGTTGTACATGGACACAATACCTTTATTTTCTTTGTTTGTTTTTATGTGGTGCAGGGGACCAAACCCAGTGCCTTAGGCATGCCAGGCAAGTGCTCTACCACTGAGCCACAACTCTGGCCCTCCAACCCACAAATTTTAATAAGTTGTTTTTTTGCCTATTCAGCCTAATTTCTAATTTCCATTTGATTTCATCTTACATTCATTGATTATTTACAAGTATTTTTAAATTTTCCAATATTTGTGGGAAATGCCAGCCTATTAGTCTGTTTTCTATTGCTATAACAGTGTACCCAATTCTGTATAATTTGGGCTCAGAAGTCTGAGTTCCAAGTTCATGGTGCCAGCATCTGCTCAATTCTGGTGAATTGCATCATGACATGAATCTTGCAGGAATATATGTGTGAGAGGGAGAAACAACATGGCAAGAGAGTAAGCCAGAGAGATTTGGGGGCCAGGTCTTCTCTTTATAAAAGCTTGTTCTTGAGGGAATTGTCTGGGATCTGGAGAGAACTGTGTTAATCCCTTCCGAGGGCAATGCCCCCTAACTACCTTCCATTAGCTGCTTCCTACAAATGTGCCATCAACTCACACTGAGGACCAGGCTCCCAGCATCTGAATCCTTGAAGGGTATACACAAACTATATCTAAGCCATACTACGCGTGCATGCACGTGTGTGCGCGCACACACACACACACAGATTTCAATTTAATTGCATTATAGTTAGAGAAGATAGTTTGTATGAGTTGCATCTTATATAATTTCTTCAGATTTGTTTATACCCACTATATGGTCTATTTTGGTGAATATTCCCCATATGTTTTGTAAAGAATGTGTATCTTTTTGTTGTTGTTGGAGTGTTCTCTGAATGTCAATTAGGTCAATTTTTTGTCACTGTAGTTCAAGTTCCTTATATCTTTATGGGTTTTCTTTTTCCCTGTCTGTCACTTAATAGAGTAGTGATGGAATCTCTTGACTACAATTGTGTTTTTATTTCATTTGTATCAGTTTTGTTTTCTAGTTTGAAGGTCTGTTATTCCATGTGAAAATTAAATGTAAGATTGTAGCAGTCTCTATGAATGGATTCCTTTATTGTTGAAATGACTCTATTCCTGGCAGTATTCTTTATCCTGAAATTTATGTGATGTTAATATCACCCTTGGTCATGTGTCATATTGTTTCCCATACCTCAACTCTTTACCGATTTATGTCTTTATATTTAAAGTTGTTTTCTTGAAGATAGTGGGGCTTACATTTTTATTCACTCTGACAATGTAAGTCTTCTTTTTAACGGGTTTGGAACATTTCCACTTAATGTAATTGTTGATGTTTTTGTATTTAAACTTATTGCCTTACTATAGTTGTGTATCATTTAACAGGGTTATATTGAAAAAAGTATCATTAGGTGATTTCCTTGTTGTGTGAACATCAGTGTGTACTTAAACAGACCTAGGTGGTATGGGTCAGTCGCACCATGTGGTCTCATGGTTCTGTCAAGGGATGTGGTAACCAGAAGATGTATGAGACTACTGATTGTGTCATAGGTGTACTGCTTTACAGTAAACTCCTTTTTAGTAAGTAGGAGTACAGTCTAATAAATATGTATAGTATTGTTAATGCATAATCCAGTAATAATCTCTTTGTCAAATATTATGTACTTGACATAATTTCTGTGCTATACTTTCATTTGAATGGCAGTGCAGTAGGTTTATGGTTATGCAGTAAGTTACTGGCATCACCACAAACATAATGCATTGCACTTTGGTCTTATGGTGGTTACTGCATCACTAGGTGAGATTTTTCAGCTTCATTATGATCTTATGGGATCTTGTATGTACAGTCTATCATTGACCAGAACATTGTTATGTGGATCATCATTATCTAAGTTTCCTGTATTTAATGTTTTTTTCCCCCTTTGCCTGCCTTCTTTTGGATCAATTATTTTCCTTCTCAGTGACTAGAGTAGAACTGACAATATGTATCTTCAATTTGTGCCAGTCTGCCTGCTATCATGTAGATAACTACCTTGATGTAATAGTGACCTCTAAATAAGCTTTCAGAGTATCTGAGAGCTCATTGAATGTAAAGAGTCCCAGATCAAATAAGTAATCTCACATCATTTGATTTACAAAATCGATCGATTACATGCAGTGAGAAGCAAGGCATAGGGTGAGGTGCAAGCAGGTTGAAATACCTGAGTTCTGGGGACCCATATGTTCATATCTACTTTCTCTCTTTGCTGCATCAACCTTTCTCAAGTAGAAATTTGAGAAAGAAGGTCCACAGATGAAAAGTATCTTGGATCAATAACACATATTGGCTGTATAAGAGAGACAGAGACATGGAGTTGGCCCTTGCTGTAGCTTGACAGTGCTCTTTCTAAGTATTCATGTGTTTTGTGTTTGTTAAGTAAAGAACATATAAGGCTTAAAGAGATGTCAATAATGTGTGGCTTTATTCAAACTAGGTAGGTACTGAATATTTTCTGCTTTCTATTTCTATTTCTATCATGAATATTTAGGGCCCAGATGTCTCATGTATAGTTAATGATGCATGAATATTAGGTCTCTTCTGATTCTTTCATCTATTTCTATTCATGTTTATCCCACATATGTCCTATCTATACATGGCATATTATTTTTCTTCTATATCAGAATGAAATATGCTCAAGTTATCTAGAAGTGTACTTTACACCATGTCTTATATAAGAAACTTACAGCAGTGTACTTCTATTTTTACTGACTTCTTACTACTTAAAACATAAAACCCAACCATTGTGAAAGCCTACCTGATGTGACTGTGGCTGCTGCTCACCATCTCCTGTCATCCCTGTTCTCCTTTTCCTGAATGTGCTTTAATCACAGTGAACTACTTACAGGACACAAATGAGCCTACTTTATTCCTACCTTACGACCTTTGCTCTCTCTTCCTTCTCACCTTCAGTGTGTACTGAGGCCCTTCCTCTCTACCTCATCTTAAATAGTCCTGTGAGGGTGAGGGGCCATGTCTGTTGCCCCAACCTCACCTGTCATCTGGAGCATGGCAGTCTCAGGGATTGGATAGCCACTCACTACATATCTAGTGAGTAATTACATGTGGAGCACTCATTGTTTTTAAGGTAATGCTGGATTTAGTATGCAAAAATTTTAAAAGGAGTTTAGAATATTTGTAAATGAAATTGGTCTGTCATTTTTTTGTGTCATCTACTTTTAAATTTTATATTTTGAAATATTTGTAATTTTACAAGAAGTTACAAAGATAGTACAGTCAGGTCTCATACTGTATCCAGATTCCACTAATGGTTGTAACATATACCATAGTATAATATCAAAACTAGAAAATACATATTGGTACAATATGTGTGTATAGGTACATTTTTGTGAAATATTTTGAGGTTTGTTTCATATCCCAGGATATGGTCTATTTTCATTTATATTTTGTGGATGCTTAGAAAAGAATGCATCTGGTACTCTTCATAACATTGTATAAATATTGATTATATTCTGTTAGTTGAAGGTGTTGTGGAGTTATTCTATGTCCTTGCTGATTTTCTTTTTAGTTTTTCTATCAATTTGTCTCTCAGTTTGTGCTTCAATGTTTTGTTACTTTGTTTCTTGGATTACACATGTTTAGGGTTTCTGTGTCATCTTGGTGAATTGAATCATTATGTAATCTTATCATTATATACTGTCTATGATCCTGTAATTTTCTTTCCTCTAAAGTCTACTTTTTTTTATATCTATATTGCCATACTTTCTTCTTTAAATTTTTTTTTTTGTACTAGGGATTGAACCCAGGGCCACTCACTGCACCATATCCCTAGCCTTTTTTATGTTTTATTTAGAGACAGGGTCTAAGTTGCTTAGGGCCTTGCTAAATTGCTGAGGCTGGCTTTGAACTTGGATTCTCCTGCCTCAGCCTACTGAGCTACTGGGATTACAGGTGTGTACCACTGCACCTGGCCCTTGCTTTCTTTTGATTAATGTTTTCATGACATATCTTTTCCCATCTTTTTAATGTTCAACCTGTACTTTATCATTGTATTTATTTATATATTTATTTGCTACCAGGGCTTGAACTCAGGGACACTCAACCACTGAGCCACATTCCCAGCCCTATTTTGTATTTTATTTCGAGACAGGGTCTCATGGAGTTGTTCAGCACCTTGCTGTTGCTGCTGCTGCCTTTGAACTCGAAATCCTCCTGAGCCACCATGCTGGCTATCATTGTATTTTAAAGGAGTTTTTTGTAGAGTGTGTGGTTGGGTCATTTTTCCCCCTTGATCTACTACTCTTCAAATCTCTTTTTTCAATGGTAAATTTATATGTTTAGATATTGTCTGCCATTTTATTTTACCACCCCTTTTTTGTTTTTTAAAATTTTCTTGTGAATTACTTGAGCATTCTTTAGAATTTCATTTTGATTTGTCTATAGTATTCTTAATGTATCTCATTCTGTTGATTTGTTAGTGGTTACTTATAGTATAAAATATATATGTGAGCTGGGGTTGTGGCTTAGGGGTAGAGTGCTTGCCTTACAGGTGAGACACCAGGTTTGATCCTCAGCACTAAATAAATAATAAATTTTGAAAAATAAATAAAATATAGGTATTGTGTCCATCTACAACTAAAATTATTTTTAAAAACACACAAGTTAGAGCATACTAATGTCACTATTTTTTAAAGTATAGAAATTTTATCTCCCTTCACAGAAAATTTGTTTAGAAGTTAGCTCTGAAACTATGTGGCTTAGTTCATTTTTAGGAGATTCTAATTTTTGACCACTTTTTTAAAGAACAATTTTTTTAGTATAGCTTTAAATGATTGATAGAGAAGTTGCAAAGGTAGTATAGGTAGGTCCTGTATCCTTTCACCGACTTTCCCTAAGTTTTTACATTACTATGGTTCATTTATCACAGTGAAGGATTCAATATTTTATTCAGATTTCACTAGTTTTCTTTAGTGTCCTTTTTCTCTTCTGGGACACACCCAGAATACTATATTATATTTATCATGTCTCCTTAATTTTCTTTGGTTGTGGAAGTTCCTCAGACTTTCCTTGATTTATATGACCTTGACGGTTTTGAGTAGCACTGCTATTCTGTAGATGGTGCCTAATTCAGGTGTGTCCATTATTCTTTTTCTCCTGAGACAGGTGTTATGGATGTGGGGGAGGGAACCTATGGAAATGAAGTACCATTCTCATCACATTATGTCAGTGGTGCCTGCAGCCAACATGACTTGTCATTGATGCTATTAACGTGGACCATGTGGCTGAGGTTTGGCAGCCTCTTTACTGTGAAGTTACCTCCTTTCCCTTTTCTGTACTTCACCCTTTGGAAACATGTTTCTAAGCACTTCTGACATTCAAAGGATGAGAAATTAAGTTCCACCTGCTTGAGGGCAGAATATTTACATAAGCTATTTGGAATTTTTCTACACAGGAGATTCATCTTTTCCCCCATTTATTTATCCTTTGGCAACTTTTAAAATTTCTTTCCCAGTTATAGTCCTTTAAAGTTTTTGTTGTCTTTATTTTGGAAATTTGATTTTTTTTTTCTCTATAGTACCTATTCTGTTACTGGAATAGCAGTGTATGAATACTTTAATATGTGTTATTATTTACCCTGTTTTCCTCCTAATTTGATATATAGGTGACTTCTCCGTTTGATCTACATTAAGATAGCTAGTGTTTGATTTAAAGTTTTTTTTTCCCCTTTCAGAACTTGTTTTTGGATACTTACCAATTTTATTGATTTTATTCTATTACATTAATTCCTTAATAAAACTTCTTTAATCAATTCCCATTTCTTTTTTCATTAGGGTTATTTTATTCTTTTCCTGATCTCTTGATTTAAATACTTATATCCATTTGCCAATTTTCTTTGTGATAAATAACAGGCATCTGTTTTTATTTCTCAGCCAGATCTACCTACCTTTATGTCCTTGGACTATGTCAGAGAGAGAAGTAAATGGAAATCATTATCTTATGGAGATTTTTATTTGTTTGTTGAGTTGGTGATGGGATCCAGGGCCTTGCACATAGTAGGCAAATGCTGTGTCATTGAGTTATATCCCCCATCTCACGTGGAGGTTTTGTTTTGTATATGATTTCTGTTAATCTGTTAATTATTGCTGTTCAGTCAACTGCTCTTTTGGGCAGTCTTGGAGTTAGGGGGAAGAATGGCTTCTTGGCTTTAGTGAGCGCACACTGTGTTGACAGACATAAGTCAACAAATATAATACAGTGTAATGTCAGTTATAACAGACATGCAGTGGTGCAGTTCTTTGGGATGCTTGGGTTTCCCTTTCAGGAGGAAAATACTTACCATTTCAGTACTTGCTGTTTCCTTCCCTAAAGGGCATTATGTGCCTGTCCTTTGGCTTGTTAAAGTCTTTCTGCTATCCTTTGAACATCAGCCCCCAAGATCTTCTGTGCCCTCAGGCATCTCTTCTGGAGGATCATCTAGACTGACTGGGTCAAAGATACCTTTGTCACAGGTGCGCAGGAAGTACTGATATCTCAAGAATATTTGTCAGTGAAATTAGTGGATTAAAGTCCAACACTAGATAAATGACTTCCTGTAACAGGAATTGTTTCATATTTGGTCACCACTGTGTTCTGTACTTAGGTTGCTTACTAGCAATAGTAGGTGCTCACTAAATGCCTGTGTGAGTGAGTACATGCTCAAGGGCAATTGGTGGTGAGGCCAGCCTGTGATGAGCTTCCATTTCGTGCTAAGGGGTTTGGACTTGACCTCATGTCCTCTCAAGAAGAATGTTAAAGAAGGATTTGATCATTAGATTTACATTTAGAAAGATCTACCTGAGAGTCATTGGTGTGGGGAGTACATTTTGGAACATGTGAGTAAAGCAATATTGAGTAATTAATTTTTACTTTTGTAGATGTTGACAAGTAGTTGTTGTTCAGTAACTTCTCTACTTTATAAGCACCTTTTCTGGGCATTCTTCTTATATGTTGATGTTGATTCTCCCTTGTGGTATGGCTAGGGATTGTTTTCAGAGTTTGTACCTGTAGCAGGCAGAATGATGCCCCCAGCCCCCAAATGTTCATATCATAGTCCCTGAAACCTGTGAATATATTACACAACACTGGGTTTATTAAGGTTGAAGGTAGAATTAAAGTTATTATTTCACTGACCTTAATATTAAGAGATTGTGCTGGATCATCCTGTGTGCCCAACATGATCTTGAGGTCCTGTAAATATTGAAGAAGGAGGTGACACAGTATGTTGTAAAAAAGACTCAAGTGGCCATGCAGGCTTGGCATTGGGAGAGGCCAAGGAATGCAGCAGCTACTAGAAGCTAGAAAAGGCTAGAAAGTGCATTTTCCCCTAGAGCCTCCAAAAAGAAAAGAAGTTTTGCAGGTACTTGAATTTCTAGTCCAGTGAGACCTGTGTTGGATTTCTGACCTCTAGAACTGTAAGACAATGAAGTGCATTGTTGAAAGCCTTGAAGTTTGCAGTAATTCCTTATAGCAATAATAGGATATGAGCACAGTGCCACTTTTTTTTTTTTTTAAATAATAAGTCTACCATTTAAGTGGTTGAGAAAAACAATACAAAACAGTCTTTGGAGAAGCAGCAACTGAGATTAAATATGAAATCTACTTGGGTCTTTTGGTGTGTATATCCTATGGGCCAAAAAATATTCACTTATGTTTGATGTTTCTTAGATTAAAATTCATAGCATGGTTCTTGATATAAATTGATCAAAGCAGAAATAATGTTCTTTTTTTCTAATGCTGTCCCCACATGATTCACATGTGAATAATTTCTGCTTTGCTATATAACTATGGCAATTTCTAGATTTCATTGTAAAAATGATTCATTTTGCTCTCCATGATAGGTTTTCCTTTGAAATATATTACTCATAAGCTCTGGGAGATTGCTCACATATGTCTCTCTATCTGTCTGGTCTCCTGAGATGCTCTGTATCTGTTGAAGCACTGGATTTTTATTTTATTTCACTATAAAACATTTTATAGTTTTTCCATAGCTCCAGTTAAGCTACTTTTACACAATTAATATTTTAGAGGGTTTAGTTTGCAAAGTAAGCAGTGTTGAAACCCATTTAGATAGATGGCAGAGCATAGCAGGTTGAAGTAAAGTCAAGTCTTTCTATTTCTTCCTCGGATAACTTCCCAGGAGAGAATGGAGCTGGATAGGCAAGTCTAAGACTTCTCTGCTTTGATCAGTTTTGCACATTAGGGGATCTTGTAATGTTCAATGGGTCCATGCATCCCTAAGGGGCCTTAAAATTTTATGGCTTATTAACTTGAGCCCACCAGGAAGTCAGAGACTTCCAGTAATGAAAGATGTGTTTAGAAATGACTTTTTTTCAGAATTTTTTTAAATTCAGAAAATTACATGTTAGGAGGGCTCAGTGTACCTGCTGTGTTAAGGAGTTGGTTGTTCTTTTTTCTCCACCTGGTGTGATATGAATGGTAGACCTTAACTTTGAGATCCTTTACCATGCAGAGCTTTTGCCCTCTCAAGAAATCTCTATATTTGTGTTTTCAAGATTCTGTGTTCTGTCTACTTCTGATAATATCCAGCATAAACTCTTCATCTTGGGGCAGTAATTAGAAAGTCGTGATTGAATATGGGCAGTGCTCTGTCATTAGGACCTGCGCAGAAACCAGGTTCTGCCTTGGGTTTTCCCATGTGACTAGTCTCTGCTATTTATTCCAGTTCCCCAGCAACATAGTTTGGATTTCTGTTACCAAAGTGAATCCAAAGGACAGCTCAAGGTGCTACTATACAGAATTCATTATTTGCTTTCACTAGGGGTTTAGTTGTGTGGGAGGGGAGATGGACTATCTGCCTAAAAAAAAAAATTCAACCTGGGATATGATATGAGGAAGGGGTGGACAGAGGGGAATTCAGTCACAGAACCAAACTGTAACGAGAAATAAAAGTTGTACAATTTTACATGTCCTGATCATTTAGGTTTTGAGTCTCAATTTAAAAAAATCCATCAATGTATCTCCAGTGTTGAATTCTATGATGTAATATTATTAACTATAGTCACCTTCTGTGTAATAGAATTCATAGTTAACATGTTAGCATGTGTGCATCTGAATTATTTCTATATATACATGTATATGTACACATTTATCTATATGTGTACATATAAAAAACAATTATAGGCAGACCTCTCTTTGCCTGCTTTCACTTAACATGAATTTTAGTTTTACCATGGCTTATAATCAAATAACTCCAATTCTCCATCAACATAGTCTAATGGGGGCTCCCTTAGATGGATTCATTGCTTTTCTTCTGTAGTTTTGAGAATTATTTAAGAATCTTTTCTGGTCATGTCTATTGAGCTTCATTATACTCATTCTTTTAAATTCTTTACCAGGCGTTTCATCCATATTTTCTTTGGGATCTATTGCTAGAAGAGTTATGTGTTCTTTTGGAAGTGCCATGTTGCCTTAGTTTTTCCTATTCTTTGTGTATATTTACACATCTAGTGCATCAGTTCTCTCTTCCACTTTTATGGAGTGGCCTTTATGGTAAATGACTTGCTCCTGAGGATGTATATGTCTCAGGTGTCAGTTTAGAATGTATTGCTGGCTTTGGTTCCAGCTCCAGAGTGTTCTGTAATTTCTTTGGCTGTAACAAATGACTTGGGACACAATGATATGACAGAGTTGAATAAACTCACTGTCTCCAAGGGCCACACAGGGAACACTTAGGCACATGTGGCACAGATAGCAGTGAGTGTGAGGTGCTCACTGTGTGGCCACCCCAACAATGGGAGTGGTGGCACCAGTTAGGCAATGAAATTTTTCTCAGGAACTTTCAAGATAAGCTGTTTCTCTTATAGGCCTCTGGCCCTGAACACCTAAGCACTGGTGGGAAACCTGAAACAACTCCAGTGGCCTGAGCCCACACTATGTGTGGAAAGGAGGTGGCTACAGGAACTATAGCACCTCATATGTGGTGCTCATACTAAGGTCCAAGAGGAGCAAGAGCCTAGACATGACATGGTGGGGAGCGGGCAGTGGGAGCCTCAGCACTCATTCTCAGCCTGTGTAACAGAGCATACCTAAATGCATTACATGGCTATGGCAGCAGTAACTGTGGTACTAGCTCCTGGACTCAATAGTGTCATGTGCTCAGAAGTGAGCAGTGAGGTGAGTACAGGAACTGCATGGACACCTGCTTGCAGACCTGGCTTTGTTGAGTGTTCACCCGTGTCTGATCATGCATTTGGTCCCAGAGCACAAGCACCTGATCTTGCTGTTCTTAAAGGCTTCCCTCTGTACTGAAACACCCACCAATCTTTCGTAACGCAGGATATTAAGTGGGGTTGGTTGCTGGGTCATAGTGACTCTAGTGGGTTAAGTTGGGTTTATGAGGCTACAAGTGTGGTAGAATGTTTGTGGGGGAGATGAGAATGTGCAGGGAATTTCTGACCCTTATATAATATGAATTTGGACAATGGCCCCCTTTTCAGGATGGCACTTAGTTACAGCAGTGTGCGATCTTGGGATTGTCCGATTATGTCAGAGATCCTTTTCTAAAGCAAAGCTACTGCATAGACTCCAGGTTACACCCCCAAGTGGGCTTTAAATCTGTGACACTGGAATCTGTGCTAATGAAGTTTGTGGGGGGCCTGTCTTGTTCATTATTACCACTCCAAAGGGGAGTCTCCCCTGCTCCCTGGCTAGGGAACTCTAGATGGCAGTTCCCAGTGTGCTTTGTTCATCTTTCTGTGTTGTTTTACTAGGTCTCTGAGTTTTAAATAGTTCCAGTCTTTCTTTGACTGAAATCTAGCTTTTTCCCATGATCAGTTACCTCAAATAGAGCTGTTTTCCTGTTACTTCAGTTCTTTGTGGAAGAGGAAGTGAATGTTGCATACCTGTGTTCACATATTAATTGCACAAATTGGGTTTCGAACATTTCCATATGTTCAGTTTTACAAGGTGGAAAACTTCTAGAGATTCATTGTAAAATAATGTGGTCAGAACACATAAATGACACTATGAAGATGTAGTCTGTGGGAATTATTACAGTAAAAGCAATTTTAATTTCTACAACAAGTAAATCAAAAAGAGGGAAATACAGAGTAAGGGAACTTAGAGTGTAACTAATATGAATGTGAGCAACTTAAACTGAAAAATATTTTTGCAAGAAAATAAATTTAAACATGGACCATATATTTGATAATAATTTATTTAATTTTTAAGGGCAAGAAAACACAAAAACAATATCCATTTATTATCTGTTTCTATGGGTTTGAATTCCAATCAGGCCCCACATGATCCTCTACCTAGGGTCTCACAATACTGAAAGTATTGTATTGGCTAGACTGTGCTGTTATTTGAAGTCACAGTGGAAGTATCCCATGTTCATCCACATTGTTGACAGAATTCCTTCTTTTAGGCTTGAAGTGTTCACATTCTCACTGGCTGCTGGTTAAGAAGCACTCCTGAAGGCTACTACTTGTTCCATGGATCCTTCCATTATGAATAGAATTATCTAGCAGTGCTTGTCATATTTTGAATGTTTCCAATTTCATCTTCTACAAACCAACTGAAGAAATTGCTTATCCTTTTTAAAGCTCATGTCATTAGGTTAGACCTGCCAGCATAATCTCCAAATCTTAAAGTCAGCAGTCTAATTATATAGTTACCTTTGCAAAGTTCTTAATGGCATGTAATGGGGTCTTAGAATTCTGCTTGCCATGCTAATGAACAAATTGAACTTCACTCTTAGGTAGGTATATAGTTTCAATAGAGTGAAAAAGAACTATTAGCTTATAGGTAATTAGATTAAGGCAGTGAAACACCAGTTGATACATTAGTATCTTAGTTGTCAATAGCATTAGTCTACTTGATTTCAGCTTGATAAACTCAACTGAAGGCCAAGCCTAGCTCTTACTTATCTTGGCAGTCCTAGTACCTAAGACCTTGATGGTACCATTGTTTACATTTCCTCCAACAGTGTAGAAGGATTCTAATTTCTGTACATGCTCACCAAGAATTTTTTTATAATAATAACATCATTTCTTTAAATTTGTTCTCATTAGTTATACATGACAGTAGAATGCATTTTGACACATTATACACAAATGGAACACAACTTCTCATTCCTGTGGCTGAACATAGTGCAGAGTCCCACTGGTAGTGTAATCATACATGTATATAGGGTAATAATGTCTGTCTCTTTCCATTGCCCTTCCCATCCCCTCACCCTCTCCCCTCCTCTCACTGCCCTCTGTCTAATCCAAAGTCCCTTCATTCCCCTCCCCCCATTATAGATCAGCATTGACCTTTGGTTTTTTGGGTTTGGCTTATTTTACTTAGCATGATAGTCTTCAGCTCCATCCATTTACTGCAAATGCCATAATTTTATTCTTCTTTAAGGATGAGTACTATTCCATTGCATATATGTTACACATTTTCTTTATCTAGTCATCTGTTGAAGGGAACCTAGGTTGGTTCTACAGTTTAGCTATTGTGAATTGAGCTGCTCTCAGCATTCATGTGGCTGCCTCACTATAGTATTCTGATTTTAAGTCCTTTGGGGTAAGCCAAAGAGTGGGATAACTGGATCAGATGGTGGTTTCATTCCCTTTTTCTGAGGAATCTCCATAATGGTTGCACCAATTTGCAGTCCCACCAGCAGTGTTTGAGTGTACCTTTTTCCAACATTCTTGCCAACACTTATTGTTACTTGACAATTGCCATTCTGACTGGAGTGAGATGAAATCTTAGTTTTGATTTGTATTTCTCTAATTTCTAGAGATGATGAATTTTTTCTATGTATTTGTTGATTGATTGTATTTCTTATGTGAAATGAAGAACAAATTATTATAGGTAGCTATGATTATAAGTGATGGAGCTATCTCAAATTGTTTCCTCCAATTTTTTTTTGAGATGTAGGAGTTTCTTATTTATCCTAGATAATCATCCCTTATAAGACATGATTTGCAAATATTTTTTCCCATTCCATATGATGTTCTTTTCAGTGTACTGATTGTTTCCTTTGATGTACAGATGTTTTTATTTTTCATATTTTAAAACATCAAATTTTTTATTGCTTTTGCTTTTGGCATTATATATAACATATATAGCCATTTCCAAATATAATGTCTTGAAGCTTTGTTTTCTTTTATAATTTTTGTAGTTTTAGGTTTTAAGTATTTAAATCAATATTGAGTTCATTATTGTATAGGATATGAGTGAGGAAGGAATTTTATTCTTTTACATGTGGACATTTTAACAATATTAAGTATTCTAAACTATGAACATAGGATATCATCCCTTTATTATTTATTCTTCCTGCTTTTTTTTGATATTGGGGATTGGACCCAGAGATGCTTAACTACTGAGCCACATCCCCAACCCTTTTTATATTTATTTAGAGACTGGGTCTTGCTTAGGGCCTTGCTAGGTTGCTGAGGATGGCTTTGAACTTGTGGTCCTCCTGCCTCAGCCTTTCAAGCTGCTGGGATCACAGGTGTGCACCACCACGTCTGACTTATTTATATATATTTTTATTTTCTCTAGCAATGTTTTGTAGTTTTTAATGTAAAGTCTTTTGATATTAATACAAATTATGAGATTATTTTCTAAATTTCCTTTTCAGATTAATTATTTTATATGCTGTGGTGAATTTTCATACATTTTTGGTATATACCTAAAAACTGTTCTTTTTATAGAATTCAGCATTTGACTTCTGCCTATAAGAAAGATCATAATGAGCCTGTTGTTCAAGACTTCCTTATCTATACTGATTTTTCGCTTCATCTCTTTTAGATTGAGGGAGGTGAATAAAGTACCCTATTTTTAGTGTGTTTTTGCATATTTATCCCCATATATCCTGCTTTATGAAAATTGATGCTATTAATTGATTTATCCGTATTACTAATCTTATTTCTTTACTAAATGTTCATCTCCCAATCTTTTCTCCTCCCATTGATACCATTCTTTACATGTGAGAGATTTTCCTCATTAAGTCCTCTAGTTTCTAATCTGCTCAGTCAAGATTTGTCCAGAAACCCATTAAAATAGTGAATTGCAATTTCAGTTAGTCATCACAACTTTCCCTTTATGACATTTTTCAGAAGCAAACATGCTTTGGAAAGACTCTTTAAAATACAACCTGCATATATGACAGGTGCTCATGTTCTTAGGAGTGTGAACAGTTTCCGCCATCTTCCTCTGCTATATCCTTTGTCTGTGTTCCTGGACAGATGGCAAGATGGTCTATAATCCACCATGCCATGCCCTAGGATTCACATCGAGATGGCTGTGCAGGAATATCCTGCTGGAAGCACATAACCCAGCAGTTTGAGTCAATAATCACCAAGTGTTGCAAACATGGTAAAAGTTCATCGGAAAATGGGAGGAAGATGAGAAAAATGACTAAGGCCGCAGGAGGTGAGGTGTAAGACACAACGGCACATGAAGAGTGCATGATTCTGGCTGCCTTTTCAAGGCTGGTACAGGAGTTGCCAGGTGCTATGTTACTGTTAAATGAGACTGTAATTATGGTATAATGCTTTCCTTACAAATATAAATATAAAACAAAGTGTTCATCTTCCTGAATGCATACTTCCTGATTGTAGAATGGGTAAGATTTTTAGATGATCCATCTCTTCTTATTAATCCCACAGGGTTTCATAGTGGAAAATAAATGAGACTTATTTGTGCTTGCAAATCAAGTTGCCATAAAAGGTTATTTCAATAGACAGAGGCAAAATCATAATAAAATAATTTAGTAAAAATGGGAGCTAAGAGTATGCTTAATGGAACATGATTAGATTTAATTTTCTTACTGTTTCCATCATTAAAGCTCCATTATCTTTTCTGAGACCTCATTTGGGCTTCCTGCCACACTGCAGTTCTGAGGCATTTCTTGGGCACATATAGAAGCCTGTGAGTTCCATTAAAAACCGAAAATAGCTAATAATATTCTGTTCTTTCATTTCCACTATTTGATATCCGTGTCTCACATCCAGAATTTCTTATATTCTCCTCACCCCATCTCTTGAAAGCCATAAATATCATTATCTAAGAGCTTACATCGAAAAGAAGTTAGATTCTAAAGTTGAAAACAAAACTGAATTGTACTGACAAATCTCTCTAAAGTGCAGAGGCTCTGAGGGTACTTCAGAATTCATCTAGTTGTTCCTTAGCATATCCACAGCTGCTAAATGATATTTGCAGGTAAGAACAAAATTGGTAATCAGTAATAGCACTTGCTCTTTACATTTTTCAGAACTTTGTAGATCTGAATAGTTAAGAATCCAACTTCTTAAAAAACTTCCAGAAGACATTGCCCCTTTGCTTTAATGTAGTTCCAGAGAGGGTGCTGACCTTCCCAGCTCGAAGTAGAACCTACTTTATTTAGATTCGATCTAAAGTCAGTGCACAGAGGCCCACAGGGCCACTGAAAGCAGAAAGGGAAGTGTGGAGGTCAGGTGATGACAGCCTTGTCAGAGAGGAGTTGAGATGCTCAGAGAAGCTGGCAGGAGCAAGGCTTTGTGGTGCTCCCCCTTGAGGCTGTGCAACTCTGCTCCACCCACTCTGAAGATGACATAATTGATATCTCTGTGACTTACTTCTAGTTTGTTTTTACTACTAGGCACTTGTTTATTGTGAAGATTTAGTGTGGATTCCAAAAATCTTAGCCAGGAATTCAGAGTAATTCTTTGCAATGTCTCCTTCCCTGTCCCTCAGCAAACATGCTCCCATGTCTCCTCTGTTCTTTGGAAGCCATGATCTCTTCTCCGCCTCTCTCCTCCGCCTCTCTCCAGTCTGTTGCTACCTTCTGCCCAACTCCATTCTCATCTCCTTCCTGAGTTTTATCTCACCCAGCCCTCACCCTCTGGCCTGCCTTGGTCAGCACACTGCAGCACCTCTTACCCTGAGATGTTTGTCCTGTCTACCCGTTGGGTGGACATCTCTCCAAGAGCTGGTGTCTGGGTGCCAGTTTTGGACACTACAGAATCTGAGGTAGGCCTAGCACATGCTGTTCTTTACATATATATTCAGTTGTGTGCAAAGAAAATTATCTACTTTTCCCTTTTCAGAAAATAGTGGATTTTCTATAAGACAAAGATATAGAAAATAAGACAAAAGACTTCAGAAAAACTACCCAAAATGATGACTATGTGAACAAATTGTTCACATATTATTTTGCAAAGGCTTAGTGTAGATCTGGATGTCCATGTGTATTTGTTTTGGAAACATTAAAACCTCTTTTAATGTGAGAGCTTAACTACAAACCATTCACTATGTTCAAATTGGTTCTGTTTTCAGTTTTATAAATCCCTGTGATTGAAAAGTGATAACTCATAATTATACCCTTCTCTCTCTCCCCACCCACTCTTGCTCAGTATTTGTTTGATGAAGTTGGACTAACTCAGTTGGATTCTGAGACTGGGCCACTGGAGTGGATTGGACTATAGCAGGCAGCGAGCAGGAGCACTCAGGATCTGAAGACCACAATCAGTCCCATGGTCCTGGTTCTAAGGCCAGCAGAATGACATTGTGAGGCTTATGCTTGTAAGGAAGTGTTTTGCTATTATTAGTTGGAGGTCAACAGTGGTATGTGTAGGTGTATGTGTATCCTCCTGGTGGATACACTGAAAGGAGCCCAGCAGAGACTTGGTGCCCTTTCCATGAATGCGAGGCTACACCTGCTCAGGAGGAGACACTGAGAAGACCCTACCTAGTGCTGTTTGTGCTCGTTGAATCTGCCAAAGTTATGAAAATGAGAGATAGTCTGTGGGTGTCTCAGAAAGGCAGGCTTCTGAGAATTTGTTTTCTTCTAATAATAACACAATTTGTTCTTGAGTGAAGTAGTGTGTATTCTCATAAATGAGTGTGGGAATGTCAACTTGTGCTAAAACTTGCATTTGATCTTTGCCACAGTCCACAAATAAATGAGACTGTGTATTAGTTAGCTTTTCATTACTGTGACCAAACTGCCTGACAAGAACAACCTAGAGGAGGAGAAGTTTGTTTGGGGCTCACAGTTTGAGGTTCAGTTCATGGTTGCCCAACTCCATTGTTCTGGGCCCAATGTGAGGCCAAACATCATGGTGGAAGGGCATGACAGAGGAGTTCTGCTTCACTCCACTCGTGGTGGCTTGGAAGTAGAGCAGATACAAAGGGGAAGGAGCTGCAGGAAAGATGAACTCTCCAGGGTATGCCTGCCTTCAGTGACCTACCCCCTCCAGCCATGCTTGACCTGCCTACAATTAGCCACCCAGTTAGCCCACTCAAACTAGTGTGGATTGATTAGTGTGCTTCTTGTTTACCCAGGTTTCAGAATCTGATCATTTCACCCATCAATATTCCTGCATGAACACAGGACCTTTAGGGGATATCTTATATCCAAACAATAACATTGTACAAAAATTTTAAAAATTTTAATACAGTCAGAAAGCTTAAAAAAAGTTGTAATTTGAAAATTTTAAACCCCATTTAGATATTCTCCCTTTGATTTCTTTCCTGGGAGTAATTGGAAAGACACAGCATTGGATTTAGCATCAAAGAATGTTAATACAAAAAAGTACCTTGAAAGTCGCCTTGAGGCCCCAACAGATCACCTCTCATTAAGCATCATTTCTCCATATATAATCTGCAGCATCTTATGCTGTTTGTGTCTGGTTGAGCTTCCAGCTGTGCAACTGTATGATGCAGCTGGGTGCTGTCAGTTGCTTCAGGGGAAAGGCTGGCTATCATCTGCAGAGTTTGAAACAAAATGTTTCCAGCTACCTGAGCATGTACTCCTTTCCCTGCCCCTACTGGTGATAATCTAGTGATTATCACTAGTTCTGGTGATAATCTAGACATGGATGCTATAGCTTAGGTCTTTGCTTTCTCTCTGGGTAGATTCTCTAGCCTGGTATAGCAGAACCTGCTTCTAAGCATAGTGAAATGGTTCAGAATTGAAACTGTATTAATGTTGCTATAGAGATTATTTCTTGTATCTCCAAAACAAGTGTTTTTTTTTTGTTGTTGTTGTTGTTTGTTTAGTTGGTTGGTTTATTTAGCTTCTTTTTACCCTGAGAGGTGACATTTTAAGATATTTGATAAGACTAAGTAATAATAAAGTCCACTTCTCCATGAATGGTATATGTATATTCCAGAAGCTCAGAGGCCTTTGTTAAAGACCAGTATTCCTTCTGTGCTCACTCTACACAATACAAGCTCATGGCAACCATCATGTGTACCTGTTCATTGTCATGCACACTAACAGGATTCTGTGCCAGCCAGTCAGCCTTAGAGGACCACGTGTTTAATCAGCGGCAGCTCATCAAAATTCATGTGCAGAAGGACCTGTGACGTTATGACTCTATGTACTCACAGGGACCAGCCAAGTAAGAGTGGCAGTAAGAAAGCAATACTGACATGTATAGTCCATGAATCAAAAAACAACTTGGTGTTTGGAGGTAAAGAGAATCAGAGAGAAAGACTGTGCTTGTTTTTCTGCTCCCTGCCTATGGAGAATGGTGTGGGTCACAGTGGGAAGACCCTCAGCAGTGCCGAAGCATAGATTCAAGAGCTGCTTCTCTGTGCACATTTCTTTGATGATGTTCAGCAACTGGAGGTGCCCAGTGGCTGGCCACACTAGGTCTGTCAAGTCATGCTTAGTAAGAAATGGCAGCTTTAGAATCAGGTGAATTTTGATTGCATTGAAGATCTTGTGATTTAGCACCTGTAGAAAACATGCACTGTACCTGAGTTCAGCCTCACTATATTTGAATATAGTTTTCTTTACAAGAGAAAGCCATCTGTTCCATCTTCCTTCTATCCTATCCTTTCTTCCTTCCTGGTCTTTCTTGCTTCTATTCTTCCAGTGTCTCTTCATTCTTAACACTTGTTTTTCTGAGTTTTCTCTTGGACTGGCATGAGTAAAGTTTAATAAAACCTTCTAGAAATCTAAATCTATTCCTAAAGCTGAACCTTGTTTTGGGGGGATATAGCAATTAAAAAATATGGAAACACTAAAGCCTTCCCTTTCTCTTCCTTCCAATTTCTGAATTCAGGGGAATGCTCGTGGACTGGTGGAACTGCTGCTTTGATGCAGAAGCAGTGGATATGACCAAATGGACACTCAGATGAGTCTTGGACACTTTGCATATAGCTATGATACCCATTGGTATTTGATCCAGAGGAGATATTGAAGAGCATGGTTGGATTTTAGCTGATGTCTCAAAGTCCTTAGTAGACTCCCAGCCTGGCTTAGCCTAAATAATTGAAGCTCTCTCAAGTTCTCTTCTGGATTTGAGAAATGGGGACAGGCCACTATATGGTCACTTTCTCCCTTGGTGTTATTGATAAGTCTTCTGATTCCTGGAATCTCCTTGTGCTTCTTGTTTACCCAGCATATACCTGGCTTATACACAGGGTCTGAGTGTATTAATTCTTTCTCTCTAAACCTTTCACATCACAGGACTCTTCATTCTCTCTCCGGTTGTCCAGCATGAAACTTTTAACATCTTTATTGACCCACATTAACATGCTCAGTTTATACATATATTTAGGCTATTTTCTAATTCCAGTTAATAATAATAAATGTCAGTAAAGATTATCTGGGAGTTGAAAAATTCCTGGGATCATTTGTCCTATCACACCCAACATATTCTCCAAGATGGTGTAGTTACTGTCATTGTGTGGTCGAAAATGAGCTTGTTGAATGTTTCAAAGAGTAATTATTACAAATATAACTGTTATTATCTAAGAAGAGCCTAAGAAAAGTGATTGCCCTCGGTTATGGAGATTAAAAACAGAAATGTGATCATGCATAAAATATCAAATGCAGCAAATTCTAGGGTGAGTGACAAATATCCAGGCTGCCTTACACTGCTGATTTTTGAAGACACAATGTACGTGCATGCAGTTCCCCTGGTGTCTGATTTGTCATTTTCTCAGAATAATTTATTGGAAAAAGGTGCTGCTTGTTTAAGATTTCATCTCTTACTGGAAGATGGCTGTCACTTCCTAAGAGACAGCCTTTTTTTTTTTTTTGGTAAAAACTGTTTCAAAAATCCTATCAAATCCAGAAAATATTTCTTTTGCAGCATTGAGTTCAGTGGGCATTACATTGAGGTATTCCCATTTACTCAGGGAAAGCTGACCGATCCCTTACTTTTGGCAAGTAAGAGTGGACCTACTGGAGCAGGTGTTAAGAACAACCAAATCTGCAGCTCCGGTGAACAGCATTTACAGTATTATTCCAATGTGGGGACATTTTTAAAAATCATTTTTAAAGTCATGTCCTTGGCTCTGTATGTCCTGGTGTGATTTTTAGGCAATGAACCGTGAGGGGCTGTGAGGTTGATGAGAAAGGAATGTACACTTTTGAGTTATTTAGTCCTGGCCTTTACTCCTTACATTGCTTTCTCAGAATTTCAATTTCTTTATCTTCCAAATCAAAGCTTTGCACTACACAGGTCTCTGAGATTCTTCCAGGGTCTGGTAGTCTATGATTCTTGCTTTTGCACCTTGTTTTTTGGCTGGTTTGGGGCAAATCACGGCTTGGAGCTCTTCAGTCGTTTTGCTCTGCTGCTCCATTCCTTTAGGCTCACCAAACCTCAGGTTTAAATAAACTTCTAGCCAGTGCCCACTGAGGTTGTCTTTCTGCAGAATTTACCAGGCCCTCTTCCAGACAGGAGCTGTGGGCACCAACACGAGGGATTACTCCCATTGCCAAATGTTGTACGTTCCCACAGTAAAAGACCCCTGTGATTGACAACTGTCTAGTTGTAGATATTGTCTTTTCATTTTCACACCACTTATAGTATTTTTGTTTAGGAAGAAACACTTCTTTGTGAGCCAGTTACAGAAAGTCACATTAAAATTGTGCCAGTGTTTCAGAATTTTAAGAGCGTGGTTTCCCATGCTGATAAGAGTGCCTCATGAGTACATGATGATTTTAGCATGTCAGTAATTTTACATGTTTCAAGTAAAAATATCAGAATTTATCATTTATTGCACGTTATTCAAAAGCAAATAGATACTGTTTGAAAACTTTGAGAAAGGCCATTTTTATCCTTTTATAGTTCTATTTCACACTATTATGTAGGAAATTTAGGTGTGCAGTACATATTAATTGCTGGATTGAAGGCAATTTCTGCTTACCAATTAATTTCCTCAAGGAGCCTCTCACAGACTGTCTGTGCCCCTCCCTGCAGCTGTATTGGCCTAAGCAACTTTGAGCAAGATTGTTCTTTAATTTTTAATTTTTCTGAGGCCACTGTGCCTAGGCCCTGGGGACATGGTTGACTCCTAGTTCTGCCCTCCTGGGGCTCAGCATTGGGCAACACTTTACTGTACTCACGTGAAGGGCTGCACTAAAGGCAAGCCCAGGGAGGTGATGAACACCCCACCCCACACAAGAGGGGCAACCTTCCCATGCCCCCAGAAATCACAGTTGGCCTGAATTTTTAAGAGTGATTTTAGTTTAAGATTTTATTATTATTTACCATTATTATTTTACTTTTGGATACACAGTGGCAGGGATATAAGGAGAGGGCTGGGGGAATTTTGTGTCAGAATGCACATTTGTATTTAATCATTTGTCCTCCCTACCTTGGGCTGGGTCTTAGCTCAGGGGATTATTGTGCAGTTTGGTCTGTCTCTCAACACTCCAGACAGACACACGAAAGGTGCACAGTCCCTCCCTAGGGATGCTGGTGCTGGCAGCCTCCCTTTGGCTGTGTTGCCAGGCTCTTCTGTCTGAGCAGCGTTGGCTCTGGCCCAGTGCACCTGCCTTGAGGCACAGGGCCCTGTCAGGAGCCAAGAGGATGGAAGCTTCCTGCTAGAAGCCTAAGTAACATGAAAGGGTAGGGCTGGGAAAGCCAAGCGACACAATTAACCTGCCAGAAGGGCATTCACAGCACATTGTTGTTGCCCTTGACGGAGGACTGGGATCCTAAAAACGAGCTCAGCATACTGATTGGCAAATGGTACCAGTTGATCCAAACCCTCCCTGCTGTGCCAGCTGGAATGTATCACTAATTATAACTTGTATTATCTGCTGCTAGAGGGCCTCTGTCAATCAAATTTTAAAATAATTTAAAATTCCCTTGCGTCTTTAATCAGAAAGTGGAGGGAGACCTTCAAATGATGATGCCCCAAATGAAAGAAGAGACTTATTCCTGTACCCAGAGACTCATGGTGGGAGAGCATCATGCAATTTTGGCTCCAGATGAGAGAAAAGCATGTGACTAGGTTCTCCCTTAGCCTCCTCAGCTCCTGCCGGAGCCTGCTGAAGCCCCAGAAACCCTGACCATGTTGGCAGAGGAGCTCAAAAATGACTTTGCAACTGGTATAGCAAATGCCCAGTGGCAATTGCCCCAGCCTCAACACCATCTAACCCAAATAGTCCCACTTGGGATCCCCAAATTCTTTGACCTTTATTCCCAAGAAGTCCCACCTATGTATTTATGAGGTGAATAACTGAATCAATTTAAATTACCCTGTGTTCTTTCAGTTTAATTCAGCTTGCTCCTTTCACTCTTGTTTGCCCCTAGGCCTAATAAGTCATGAGACTATTTCCAAAACCATAGAATGATATCCTCTGTGGGACTGAAAACACTAGGGCAACAGTATCCTTGTTTCTGCCACCCCATGACTCTTGTGGCCTCCCCTTTTTTCAGGACTTTAAATGTCACCAGGGGTTTAAACACAAAGTAGACCATGGGAACAGTCATCTTGAACCTACTGTAAATTTACCCACCGCCCACCCCCCGCAGTTGGCCTACAGCCTCCCAGATTTAAGCCCCAGGAATGAGAACATTCTCTGCTGCATTAGAAAAAAGAGTCCAGTTGAGGAGGTGTGCTGGGAAGTAGGGACTCTCTTCAGGGGTTGTGATGGTACCAGCCAACAATGATGACTGCTCAATCTCAGGCAGCGACAGTGGGGATATTGTGGCTATTTGTAGGAGTGAGGCAGAACAACAAGAGGCAGAAGTCCAAATGGTTTAGCAGTCCCCATGATTCCCACAGTAGCTGGGGAGGCTATGGGGCTTTTCACTGAGGAAGGAATAATGAAAGAATGTGCAAAGGCAAAGGAGGCAGTGGGCTCAGTTTAGATCCCCTTGATTGTGAGCTGCCTCTGGAACCGCCTTGTGAGAAATCAGTAACCTGCACAAGAGTCCTCTTTCCCTGAGAGAGAGTTCTTGAAGTTCTGTGAAGGCTGTCTTCCGAGCTTGGTATTCCTATATCGCGGAATTTAACCAAATAGAGTAATTGCAAAGGACAATGAGGGGGCACACCATCACATCCTGGTGCTGCTGTACAAGTGTGTGGGTGGTATGTTAGCATTCTTAGAAAAATATACTTTTTTTTTTCCTTTAGGAAATGTAATCTAAATATATGCTAAATAGAAAGTGTTATGTGTTTCTGTCCAGGCGATCAAAGATATTTATATGCATAATACTTCAATGCGTTTTTGCTCTTCTTTCTGTCTGGATCCTTATCCCCAGGCTTAGTTGTAGTTTTTAGTTGTTTTCTTGTAGATTCTGACCTACACCAAAGACAGAAGAGAGTGACCATAGTTCATTGTTAGTTTTAGTTGACAAAAGTTTTTCTACCTTGACTACTTAGACCTTGTATGTACCAAATTTTTTTTTAAAAAAATTGGTATGTATACTTGAATTTTACAGCCTGATGTATGGGGATACACATTGATTGTAAACCATTACTGTAGTGAATTAGTGTAACATTAATTATCTCACATAGTTTCTTTTATGACAAAAGCAGCAGAAATGTACTTAGCTGGGGAGGTAGCTCGGTAGTAGAGCATGTTCTTTGCATGCACAGGGTTCTGGCTTCAAGCCCCAGCAGCAACAACAACAAATTCACTTATTTCACAAAACCCCCCAATATGACGGAGTGTTATTAACTGTAGTCCTTGTATGTGCAGTACATATTTACTATTTGGTCTACTTTGACCTACATCTCTGCATTTTCTCCCTACCATCTCCATCTGTGGTAACCATTGTTCTATCCTCTATTTCTGTATATTCAGCCTTTAGTTTTTAAAGATTTCATGTAGAAATGGTATCATGCAATATTTTTCTTTTCGTGCCTGGCTTACTTTAACTTAGCATATGATCCTCCAGGTTCATCTGTATTGTGGAAAATGGCAGTTGTCTTTTTAAAGACTGAATAATATTCCATTCTAGTCACTATACATGCATCACATTTATCTGTTTTATATGCACTATATGCATATCACATTTATATCGTGTCACATTAATATCATATATTTTACCTTTGTCCATTTGTCAATGGACACACATATGGGTTGTTTCTTTATCTTAGCTATTTTGTGAGCAATGCTGCAACAAGCCTGTCATACTTTCAGATTGAGATATGTGAGGTCTTTCAGTAGTCTTTACACTATCAGGTATTAGAATGAAGTGTAAGGCCCTGTCTACAGTGGGGCCACTTTGGAAGGGCTAGTCATTTTTTACTGGCATTTCCTTGCTGTGCCCTTGGTATTTCAGAGCTGTCCTCTTAAAGCACTGAAGCAATTAGTGTTGAGAAGGCTGATTCTTCAGGGTCCAGTGCTCTCCTGCCTTTCATTTGCTGAAGCTGTACATTTTAATGAAGTTGTTTCATCTGTGTTGCCAAACACTAGAATTTTGCTCCTTCAATTCTAATTATCTCTGCTGGCAAATGCTGTATTTTATTAGAGCTCTCAACTATTCTGTTTATTAAATGTCCCCATACTATAGTGATAGGCACACAAATTGGGTCAGCTGTGCTTATTGATGGATTATGGATAAAGGAGTTAATCCATTTTGTCCTATTGTTAAAAGATGTGTAACACTTAAAAAAACTTATATATAGTAAAATATATTACTGTATGTTATTAATTAGTAAAGCTCTAGATTATGATTTCCAACTTATTTTAATGCACCTGTGTAAATTTCATTGAAGTATTTGCAGAATTGAAAACTTGAGACATTGTGAGTTAAATATTTTCGTCATGAAGTACAGCAGAATTGCTTTTTCTGGGGCATCAATAATGCCTGTTCTGTGAGCTCACCTCATAGAAGATGTAAGAGCATCCATCAGCCAATGCTACTACAGATGTTTGAAAATTGTGCTATTAATGATGGTTCTGGTGTGTGTTTTTATTCTTTTGGGTAATATGATGATTCATTCTTTACTGCAGTTGCTAGTACCTATATTGTAATTCCTGGGTTGTATGTTTTCCAGCATAGTGATAAACAATAAGGGCTCTTTTGAAACCAGAAGATCCTAGTGGTATAAGGCATGGCACCTTGTGGCATGAAAGGAAGAAAGGCAAGTGTTTTCATAGCAGCCTGAAATCAGTACTTCCTCTGTCCTTTCCACCCCTTTACTCCAGACTCTCTTTAATTCATCACAAATAATCTGGTGGAACCACAAGTGGTTTTGGTTACCTGAGTGTACTAGTTGGCCTGGTGACCTCCCCGCATCCCGAGGAACCTCAGTCCTGGGGTCATGTGGCTATTCTCCATGGTGATCAGGGCATAACTTCTGCCATCCACAGACAAAATCCCAGCATTGCCCCTACAGAGCTTCACAAGTTTTACTTGTCCCGACTACCTTAGTCCCTATCTGTAAAAAGAGGAGAACTGTAACCGTGGCCTTGCTTTCATAAGTATGAACTGAGATGATGTAGGGGAGTGCTGGGGTACAGGCCACAATGCTCAGAAGATTCTCAGTGCATTTTTAGTGCTGTCTTGTCTCCGCCCAGGCCCATGTGACTGCTCTTCTGCCACATGACAAGAATGACCCTGTGCTGCCAGTGCCTTAAACCCTGTGTTCTGAAGGTCCTGTTGTAGGTCATCACTTGCTTCTGTTGTCTCCTTTCCCTCCCCCCATTCTCCTTAAACATATCAGGATACCAGTGCTGTGGACTCCATGCTTTATTAGTGAGCTATGGGGATTGGAGGGGGGAAAAAAAGGATTTTACTCAGCCTTTTGTTATTGTCCTTTACCCTGGGACTCTGGCATAAATTTGGAGGAGAGGAAGGGGCTGTCCCAGAGGAGCATCTAATGATGACACAGTCTTTGATCAGAACCATCCCTCCCCTCCAACATTAGCCTGCAGTCTTTGAACCAAACTTATGTGTCCCTTATCTCCTTCCACCAGTCTCTCAGTCGTGCCCAAGAGGAACTCTGTCCCACATATTTACTCTCATGTTTCTCCCTTTGTATAATCTTCCACTCTGACTTTAACAAGTAAATGTGGTGCTTTTCAATGCATAATTTATCCCTTGTAGGCTAATATGGTTGTGAACAAGAACAAATCTTATTAAAGTTGCCGAGAGAGATGAAATAACTCAATTTGATAAAAGTTAATAGAAGTGTGCTTAATTCACATTTACACCTTCTCAACTGCTCTTCACATGTATTTAGCATTCTTTCCGGGGAAATTATGATCTAGTCCTTAGCAATAGCTGTCTTAGTTCCCCTAGAGGACCAAGTCCTCATCTTGAGCAGGAACAGTTACTGTGTTCTGAAGTCTCCCTCATCTGTGCTGTTTAGAATAATGGATGCTTATAAGAGGAAAAGCAAGTAAAGGTGATTCTGTAATTTTTTAAATAGAGTTCACTTTATGCTGAATAAAGTTCAGGATCTATGAATGGTTTAAAACCCAACAACAACAAAAAATAATATTTTAAATAATGTCTAGGAAAGGAAACCAGTTGTGGTTTGCAGGATGATTAATTTCTTCTTTATTCTGTGCATCGAATTCAGATAAGACTGAGATATAAATTGATATTTTTTGGTACTGATGCACAGAATACCCCTAGTAATAACACTAGTGGGGGTGCTGGTGACCAGGGCATGCCTCAGTGTCATACACCTCTGTAGATCGAGTGGGTTGGCAGCAGCCTTCTATCTGTAGTCATCCAAGATTTTCAAGCCAGCAGCCAGGACCTTGTTTGCTAGGATCTGATCCTGGGTTCTCAGTGTCTGAAGGCAACAGCTTTCAAGGGCTTTTATACCAAAAGAAAATACCTGTATCAATATGTAGCACTCACCCCAAGAACACAGGAAAAGTATTGGCTTCAGAATGAGTGAAAATATTGTCAAGAGTATCATAGAAAAGGCACATTTAGTCATAAAAAAACCCATGTTTATCAAATGGGTTTATCTCCAGTGAGACTGACCCATGTTTTCTGATAGAAGGGCCTTTAAATAAGGAAGAGTATGTGTTATTTTACCAAACAAGACCAAAAATAAAAGATTTATTAGCTTTACTTTTCTTCACAAGTATAAGTTTCCTATGTATCATTAGTTACTTTATCATGAATAACATGTAGTGTCATCTTGGTGCTTATTAATCACCCTTTCCTTCCAACCAACTGTAAGAATAATTAGATGAAACTCGTGGCAGACCATTGCTTTCACATTAATCTTCCTAAGCTGGTGTCAGAGAAACAGTCAAACATTAACATCCACTATAAAAGTGCTCTTAAGTGGGTGCTTTTTAAAGCTAGAAGTTTTTAGGCATCAGTATTTGGAAAGAACCAGCTGGTCCTACATTAAACCAAGATGTAGGTGGTAAAACCCATATGAAATCAAGTAGCTCTCATCAGTGGGAGGTACAAGTCAGTTGAGAGAAGAGTTTCAGAGCCATATGCAGTATTGGCATTTTTGTAAGCTCTGAAAACCAGGTGTCTATTAAGGGGCTCCTGGCCTGCTTCATGTTCTTACTCTGGGAGCCAGGCTGTTGGTGACTCTAGGTTTTAGTCAGTTTTTTTTTTTTTTTGCTTGCTGCTGTGACTAAAGGATCTGACCAGAACAATTTTAGGAGAGGAAAATTTTATTTGAGGGCTCATGGTTTTAGAGGTCTTAGTCCATAGAAAACCGGCTCCATTCCTCGGGGCTCAAGGTGAGGCAGAACATCATAGTGGAAGAGTGCGGCAGAGGGAAGCAGCTCACATCATGTGAGCAGAGAGAGACTACACTCGCCAGATTCAAATATATACCCCATAGCCATGCCCCAATGAGCCACTTCCTCCAGCCTCACCCCACCTGCCTCCAGTTACCACTTAGTTAATCCCAGTAGGAATTAATCCACTGATTATATTAAGGCTATACCAGTCATTTCTCCTCCAAACCTTCATGCATTGTCTCAAACGTGAGCTTTTGGGGGACACCACATCTATACCATAACATTTTACCATCTGGAAGGTCCCAGGAGCAAGAGGAAAGATAAGATGATGATGCCCTCACTGACTTCTTAGAGCTTCTGCCCAAATGAGTTTAATTGGCCAAAGGAAGTCTCATTATTGTTTCCAGTTACAAACAGGCAAAGAAATGCCAGCCTACTGTATACCTCAGAGAGAAGGGGGACATTTGTGGACTTTCATAATGACTCACTCAAAGCAAAAAATGGAAAGCATAAAATGGAAAGATGGTTTCTTGAAAAGTCCAATAGTATAAACAAAGTGTTGATGAGTCTGATCCACAAGATAGTGGATATGGTATAAAGGACAATATAAATAGGTTTTAGAGAAGATTTGTGAAGGTATAAGTGAAAACTATATGTGATTTTATTATAATGTCTTTGAAAACTCAAGACATTATAGATGATTTTTGAGGAAAATGGATTTAACCCAAACTGAGGTAAGGTATAGATAAACCACGTAGAAGATTTTAAAAAATTTTAAAGATCTACTAGCAAAGATATACAGAGCTTTTATGAATGAGTTCTTCTGTCAAATCTCTCAGATTAGGTGTACAATAAATACTTATGCAATAAAATGGATGGACAAGGCAGGCATGACATTGATACTAAAATCAGACAAAGATGTCACTCATGGGGCAATGTCACTTTAGAATACAATCCTAAAACAAATTAGCTAGTATACCTAGTTGTGTATTAAAAGAAAAACACCACCCCTCCCTTCAAATCTTGACTCAAATGTTGTCCTCTGAAGGAGCTGTGCTTGATTGCCATATTCAACAGCAAGCTTCCCTTCAAACCACCTTTCCCCAGACTCCTTTTGCTGTTCTTTCTCCCATAGCACCCATTACCTTCTGACATGTCATGTAATTATGATGTTTGTTGTTTATTGTCTTCTGTTTCTGCTACAAAGTAAACAATAGGGGAAGAATTTTGGTGGTTTGTTTTCTCTGTTTTGTTTACTGATATAAGCCAGTATCTAGAACAGTTGGCACCTAGTAAATATCTGCTGCAAAAATGAATTAAACCCAGAGGCAACATGGATCCTGGATTGGATTCTGGAACAGAAAAGGACATTAGGGAAAAAATGGTGAATTTTATACAGAGTCTGTAATTTAGTTATTAGTACTATATGTTAATTTCTTGGTTTTATGGTTAGGTAAGATGGTAATATTGACTGGTATCAGGAAATCTATGTGAAGATCTGTGGAAACTGCATGCTATCTTTGTAACATAATTATAATGTTATTTTGAAAGAAGTTTATTTAGCATGAATTAATCCCAGCACTTCCAAGATGTTTTAGCATGTATAAAAGATAAAATTTTCTTAAAAGTGACAGTTTCTTAGTCTCACCTTGACCACCCAATTTAAAATCATGGACTGCCCCACTGCCTTCTCAAGCCTATGTTCCTGCTGTCCCTTTTTTGCCAGATCATTGTTACCTTCTCACACAGTGGACAATTTATTTATCATATTGTTTTTTGTGGTCTATTACGTGAGAACAGATGATTTTGTTTTTGTTCACTGGTATATCTCCATTTCCTAGAACAGTACCTGGCACAAAATAGCTATTCATTCATTAATTAAATGAATTAATACATGTGATATATATTTTTTAAAAGCAGAGTAAACCATACATTTCTTTATGTATGAGGAAAAAAGAGAAAAACAGGAAAAGGCTTAAATAGAGCCTACCCAATTGGCCTACTTGTTACTTCTTGGGATGGGCCTAGCTGTCAGTAGAGGGGTCACAGGGCAGGGACCAGCTAGGCTTCTGGAAGTTCTCAATGAATACTTGTGTGAGCCTATACGTGAGGGCTGCCTGAGTTTTGCACCTTGTGCATCTCATTGCCTCATCCTACTTCTGGAGCTTAAAGAATTTTTCTTCATTTTTGAATCATGAAAAATTTTAAATCTAATTTAATCTGGTTTTAATTCTTAAAAAAGAGGAATGAAAAAGGGAACAAAAAAAAGGTTTTTTTTTTTTTTTTTTTTTGCTTCTTTACAAACTACTAAGAAATTACCTTATTTGTCCTTAAATTGAGGAGCAGAAACTGAAGAATTACTCAATTTCCACATTCTTTTAAGGACCTAAGTTACTCTCTGCAGTGAAGAAAAGTGTAGTGAAGAAAGCAAAATCTACTCTTTAGGTCCCAAATGTAGTTTATTGCACCGAAGCCGTAATAAAATAAGTCATATTACAACATGGATGTACAAGGCTAAAGTGGGCAATTATCAGTACCAGGATAATCTGGAAAATGTGGAAATACTTCTTAGAGTAATTTTCTTTTATGATCTCAACCTCACTTTCAAGTATGGTCTTCTAAATTCCATATGCTTGGTTTTTGTTCACTTATTACCCGCCTAAAGCACAAAGGAGCATGTGGCTGTTGCTCAGCTCTTGGGCAAGGACTGCATGCATACCTCTGGCTGATTTTTGAGTGATTTACTCAGCCTCTCGGCTCACTTAACTTCCTGATGGCAAGAGTCTTAACCCAGAAGGATATGAGTCATTACAATGCAAAAAATAATTCTTTAACCTTGTGGGAAGAATGGAGGTATTGAGCTCATTTGTCTTTATGATGATGTAATTTTATTTCTATGTGGTTGTAATGGAGACTATAATTTATTACAGGAACATCAGGAGAGCATTCTGGGTAATACTATGCAAAGTGTGATTGCCCTACTCAGCAATCTGGTTGCCTGCAAAGATTCCAATATGAAGCTACTTTATGAACAAGGTAACTGTTTCTTAGAATTAATCTCTAATCCTGTTGAGTTTTGTCCATTGGTAAGTTTCTTCCTCTTGCATAGCAGAGCATCAAGAAGTACTATTTAAAGTTGGTAAGTCAAAATACATGGTAAGTATCTAGAAATAGTAATGATATGGCCAGCAAAAATTCAAAGTGGGGTTCAATAGGGATACTACTCCTGGAATGAAGGTGATAAACCAAGAAATAGTTTTTAGACTTACTTCTGCCAATCAAAAGAGTCTTGAAAAATGAGACTGGATGGGTTAAGAGTATGTTTGTTTTATATCTTATGCAAATCTGTACAATATTTTAAGTCATGAGAATGTTTTGCTTTTTGACCAGTAAAATATTTTATTAGAATATTTCACAATAAAACTCAGACAAAATCTGTCAATGAATAAAATGATTTAAAATTACTGTTTAGACATTTGCCCATAAGAATTTCGAGTTTTATTTCTATGTAGACATTATGCTTAAATGTTGATAATTTTTTTCCTTCCCTAAGAGAACTATGCACTTATTTCCAATAGTAAACATTGCCAACAATTGTGGAGTTTTGTTCATAGACATCTTTATTCTTTTACACTGCAGCATCTTATTTTGTTTTATGAATATAGCATAATTCACTAAATTGGATAATACGCAATCTTTTGCTATTATAGACAGTTGTGCAATGAATAATCTAATATATACATATTCTCAGATAGGAGCAAGATGATATCTAGGGTAAATTCCTGAGGTTGGAGTTATTAGATCAAAGGGTATGTGCATTTGTAAGTTGTGGCAATAATTACAGGTTATTCTAAGTAATGTGCCAATTTATGCTTATACCAAGCCGTATTGAATCTAAAAGCAAGTTAAGTTTTCCTGTTTATTCAGGACACGTGTGTGCTCAGTGATGTTTTATAGTTTTCTTGGTTTAGACTTTGAGCATTTCTTAAGTTAATCTTTTCTTAGTTATTTTATCCTTTAATTGTTATTTAAAATTAGGACTTTTTTGCTTATGTCTTTTTCAATTTAAAAAATGCGTTTGAAAGTTTTTGATTTCTGTGTATTTTGTACCTAATTTTAGAATTTGTCATAATAGTTTTTAGATGATTCTTCCAGTTTTCCAGTTACATAATCATCATAATTGTTAATAATGATAGTTTTTCCCTCAATTTTCATAACTCCATGTTTTCCTCTCATCTAATTGCAAGAAACAATGAGAATGGAATAGAGAATATTATCTTGGTTTTATCTCAGAATTTTTTCCCTCCGGATCAAGAATACTCATCCATTTTAAATTTATCTGTTTTCTTTTGTAATCAAGAATAAATAATGACTTCTCTCAAATTCTTTTTTGGCCTCAATGAAAACTATCAAATGATTTTTCTTGAATCTGTTTATTGGATGGATTATATTTAATAGATTACCTAATATTTAATTCATCCTAGCTCATTTATGGCATATTGTTCTCTAATTGTGTTCTTTGCTCATGTTTTGGGCAGTATTTCCCAATCTCCATTCTTAAGTGTGACTGGTTGTAGGTTTCTTTGTTTGCTTTTGATGAGGAGAATGCATTCTTTCCCATGTTTGGTCTTAATGATGGCTTATTTAATTTTTATTTTAAAAGCATAAAATTCCCCACCCCTACACTTTCTAAGCTTTTAGAACTGTTCAAGTATTGAGGACCCCTGACACACATGCTTCATGAGTTTCAGGGCATATCTACCTATGCTCCAACTCTAACAAGTTATTGAATATAATTTTTTTTTCATCTTGTAGCATGACTTTCATTCATTCATGTTGAATCATCTGAAATGATATCCGAAAACATTGAAATAATCATTAATGTAGATGGCTGAACAAATTCATTTCAGTGTCTACTCAGTTTCCCACAGTTAAATCACTTCAATATAGCCTCATGAGAATTTCCCACACTAAAACAGTACTTTATTTTGAACACAAATTTTCAGTCACCACCTAGATTACACCTTATAGATAATCCTTCCTTGCTTGACTTCTTAGTGATCCCATGTGATCCCATGCTTTCTTGTGTCATTAGCCTTACATCTCTATGGTCTTATTTGTAGGTATCTGACTCCTCATACACTGTCTCAGCTAGCTACCAGGGATACTCGGTATCTTAACAGCATTATTCGCACAGTAACCTGATTGTCTGCCAAAGTTATCATGGACAATGTTTGAAGGAATTAATGGGTGTGCTTTTGTTTTTTGGAGTAAACATCAGTGGCTTATAGGAAATAACAATGTTTTCAATAGAACCATATTACTAGAAGTACACCAGTGGGGGCTAAAGACAGTGACATTGCTTTTCAGAATGCAAAGAGGTTTCAAGGCCTCTCAGAATTGTATGAACAGAATTGGGCTGAGTAATTTCCTCATCCACAGATATAGTTCACTCTTAGGGAAAAGGAGGAATGATTCAGATGGTAGAAGCTAGAGCCAGAAAGGAACATTCTCAGGGAGCAGAATTTTGTCCAAAGCAAAGAATATGTTCCCCCTTGGCATAAAGAGAACTAAAAAAATGTGTCCACCAAGATTTCAGCTTCTAGTTGCCTCCTCCTCCTCCTTTTTTTTTCTTTTTAAGTGAGTGGGTCTGTAGTATTTTCTTCTTTCTGTGTCTCATTATTACAGTCTGAGAATATAGAGGAGCAGATAATTTGTGTTCAAAGTTCACAGGGCTTCAAGATTGAAAGAAACTATTCAAGAAGCTACATTGGGAGAAATATACCCAACGAACCTCATGTATGTCTAGACTAACTTAAATGACAAGATCCTTATCACAAATCCTTAAACTGATCTTTTCTCATATGAGATTTTGGATAATTTTATGTCTATGTAGCTGTACTTTCAGTGTGCAAAGGACAAAATTTTTAGGGGCTAGAGAGTACACTCTAGTTTCTAATCTCTAAAGATGGCCCCTGGGTTATTACAGTCAGTAAACCATACTTGCTTATATCCATATGCTTTGTGGGTTTTTTAAATTATAAAGCCAATCTCTTGGTCATAAGTATATTTTCTACTTCTTCTTGAGTCATTTTTAATAGTTTGTCTTTCTAAAAATTCCTCTACCTTAACTGATTTATTGGCATGCACTTGTAATTTTATTTATTTCTAAGATCAGTGAGAGAATTTTTTATTCCAATTATTGTGCTGTTCAACTTTAGAATTTACATTTGATTCTCTTTCATAATTTCTCTTTGTTGTTACTTTTTATTTAGTGAGAGACATTTTTATTGTTTCCCTTAAGTGTTTAGATATGGTTTTCTATAATTCTTTATATATTGCTGTTTTAAAATCTTTGTCCAGTAAGTCCAACATGTGCGTCTTCCATAAAAAGTGTTTATGCACATTTTTCCTGTGTGGGGGTCATATTTTTCTAGTTTTTGTTTTTGGGAATGTTTTATGATTTTTTTTTGTTGTTGTTGAAAAGTAGGTGTCTCAGATGACATAATGTGTCAACTCTGGAAAGTAGATCCTTCCATAAGGCTATTTTGTTATTGCCTTTTTTATTGTTTGTTTGCATAAGGACATTTTGGCATTAATTTGGTAAAGTCTATATGCCCTGTAGTATCTGGCCACAGAAGTTTCTGTTCATTTAGCTTAGTGGTCAGCTAATGACATTTTCTTAAATCATCATGTCTCCCAGTCTTTGCCAAAAGACTGTATGTGTTGGAGACGTGCCTTCAATATTAAGGCAATTTACATGTCTGTGCAGGGCATCAGCCGGAGGAAAGACTGGCCTCTGGTCTTTCCCAGTCATGTGCATAGGGCTAAGCACGCATACAACCTTGTAGATTCCCTCAAGAATATGTCTAAGTGTTTGAAAGTCTGATATATAGGTATTTCTTTCCACAGATCTTCCTTTTAAGTTTCTAGATGATTTTTTATTTTGCCTCAATTGATATTTGAGCCTCAGGCAACTGATATTAAAAAATTGCCAATGATTTTTGTAACAAATGCCACGGATATGGGCTTTTTCTCTCAGATGGGCTCCCCGCTCCAGACCTGACATGGGAGGTATGATATAAATCAAACTGTGGTAATGCTCTGGAATGGGAGTTTTTGAGGAATTCCAAACTCCTTATTAGTGCCAGCTGCTGATGCTTTGGACAGTATGGTTCTTCTAATAATGTTAGTTTTCTGTAGATCATTGATGGCCACTCCAATTAAAAAAAAAAAGACCACCATGAACCCCTTCAAAACAATCTCCACTCTGCCTCTGGCACAGAAGCAGGATATGCAGAATAATGCTGTTTAGACTCTGAGTAGCTCTGCTGGCTAGCTGAGACAGCATATGAGGAGTCAGATGGCTGAAAGTGAGCTTACAGAGGTGTGAAGCTGCTGACCCATGAAAGCATAGGATCACATGGCTGAGGTGGGACAGAGGACTAATCTCTGAGGGCAGGAGCTTAGGGAATTAAGAGGTCAGGAAGGATTGTCTGTAAGGTGAACAAGGTGGTTCCTGACATTGTATTGAATGGATTTTTAAAGTCAGAGAACTCAGGGGAACAGAGGTGAGTTTACCCTACAGCTGTGAAGCTTAGGGCTCAGGGGCTCAGGGACAACTTTACATTCACAAATTTTGTTTTCTTCTTGTAGTCCCTCCCCTTCCCCTAACCATAACACACTTCAGTCTCAAAACCTGGAGCATAAAGTGGAAATCAGAAAAATAATTATGGTAGGAGTAGCATTGGAGAGAGAACAGTGACCTTCAGGGAATTAGGTGAAGTGATGTGTAGTGGTCTGGGATGATGGCAATTGTGGGTGAAGTAGGTGATGCAGATTGCTGATCTGAGATTCAGTAAACTACAGCCTATCATTGTCTGCTTACTTTTACAAGTAAAGTTTTATTGGAACATAGATAAGTCTCTTCATGTTGGTATTGACTGTGGCTGGTTTTGTGCAGTAATGGCAGTATTGAGTAGTTAAAATCTATGTGGTCCATAAATGCTAAAATATTTTACCAAATGGCCTTTTAAGAAAGTTTGCTGTCCCTTGGTCCAATAGCACCGGTGTGGAAGAAAGGAACATCATGAAAGCTCTGTGGTAAAAGCAGTGAGGCAGGGGGATTCTCTCACTTGAAGGCCTGCAGAGGAGACAAGGTTCTCTGCAAGGCAGTTTTCACATGAAGTCAGAAGGTAAAGGGATATGAAGAGAAGTGGACAATCTGAGGGATTTTTCTGATAACTGGCTATGAACTCCAAGCGGAATATGTAAATCCTCTTGCTGCTTAGACTGCAGGAGAGAAAGAAAGAGGATGACCTGGGAATCCTCCTGCCTCAGCACAAGTAGAGACAAAGGTCCTGATGAGCACAGATGATCTTGAGCCTGAGAAGGGTGGTGGGGCTGTAAGTGTGGTGGAGCAAGGAAGAGTAGGGGCTTCTGGGATTCCAGAGAGGCCAGGAACTCCATCCTGCCTCTTGCTGGCCGACTCCAGGAGGGAGGGGATGGGAAGATTTGTGACCTTAAAAAAACCATCTGATCCTAGTCCTCAGTGCCCAGATCTGACTTGGCTTCATGTTATCCTGCTCTCAGAACCCCCTAGCTGCTAAATGCAAGGGTTTAGTTTTCCAAAGTTGGTGAAAGATCCTATGAATATTTGTAAACCTTGAATATGTGAAGAGTCGGTGGAGTATGGTCACGTGAAGAGTCTCGGACAATTTGCTGCCCTATATATTTGATGAAGTTTTTTGGTGAATCTTTGTTTCTGTTCAATTCTGGCTTCCTTTCCTCATTGGTTTATATGTTTATTACATTTTGTACAGGATTAAATTTTCTATTTCCGAACCTGCAGGACTAATTCTAATTCTGATATTCTAAAAATCACCACAATATAAGTGAACTGTAATATAAAGGAGAAATGATTATTTTCTGGACTTAAGTGTCTCATTACAACATCATATCAGTCAGTGTCCAACTGCACCAACACACCAACAGCAAGGGACAAGTAGCCATAAGGATGAGTTCTAAGGCACATGTTTCCCCACCTCATATTGAGGTGTTTCTGAAATCAGTACCTCAACCACTGCAGCCCACATGGTGGTTGGTCCTGACATAGCTACTGCTGCTGCCACATGCACATTATGCCTTGCAGAATGGGGTGAGCACCCTGGATGGAAACCTGGAGACCTCAGAGTACTCTGGACATGCTCTAGTACTCTGGAGAAACAAAAGATGTCGGAAGATATGAACATCAACGGTTCTGAGTTGAAAATGAGAAGCATCAGGTACTAAATGGGAAGTGTTCTCTAGAACATCTTAGCCAACTAATTTTACTCTTTATGTGAATATAGAGACAACATATGAACAAAACTTCTATCAAAGTCTCAAAGAAAATCTGCATTAAGCATAAATTGAAGTACCAAGTAACAAAACAGGTGACATAAACATACGATAAAATACATTCTTGGCCATGTGTGGTGGTGCACATCTGTAAACTCAGTACTTGGGAGGCTAAAGCAGGAGGATCACAAGTTCACCCAAAGTGAGATACTAAGCAACTCAGTGAGATCCTGTCTCTAAATAAAATACAAAAGAGGGCTGGGGATGTGGCTCAGTGGCCGAGTGCCCCTGCATTCAATCCCTGGTACCCCCCACCAAAAAATATATATATAAACTAATGGTGCTCTTAAGTTTTAAATTCTTTTTAGACGTACATGATAGTAGAGTATATTTTGGGATATTATACACTCATGGAGTATAACTTCTGATATCCTAATTAGGATCCCATTCTTATGGTTGTATATGATATGGCATTTCACTAGTTATGTATTCACATATGAACATAGGAAAGTTATTGATCATGATATTTAGAATTAGTGAAGCATGGCAGATAACATAGGAGGGCCTCAATACCATGCCTGCTGCCTGCTAGGCCTGCCACAGTGTGCACTAATACTGATGAGTAGGTGCACTGACATTATCACCAGCATGCAACTATAGTATGTTACTCAGTTTTTTTCCTTAAACATTTTCATTTTTAAATGAGAAACATTTGGGGAAAGAATTATAAAACCAAATAGAACCTTTTGTTTGTATTTGAAAAATATCAGAGTTATTAACATTTTAAAACTGGCTGCTGGCTCATCGCTGTGCAATGACCTTTCAATAATGGATATTAATTCCAGCTTCAGTTTTATCAGCAAAGCTGTCAGGACAATGGATTTACATGACACAATGCAGCACCAAAAAAACTGCAACACCTCCACAAAAACATTTAAAGCAGTTATGTTTGTCTTCAGTGGTTTACGAAGTGCCAGAAATTAAAATAATCATTTCATCAAAGTTTTATTATTAAACTATCTAAATCGGTGTTTACTCAAATGACGAGATAATCACCAAGAGTTGGGTAAGTTTTAAGAAAAAGAAAGCACACTTAATAGCTCTTAGATTTCTTTCCTTTTAAGACTGTCTTTCAAAATGAGGTGTACATCAAGGACTGACAAACTTTTCCTGCAAAGGACCAAATACTAAATACTTTAGGTTTGGAGGCCATAAGGTCTTTGTTGCTATGAGTCAGCACTGCCAACATAGCCTGAAAAGAAGCTGTAAAGATCTATAATAAAGGAATGGGTAAGACTGTTTCTATAAGTTCTGTTTACAAAATTAGTGGTATGCCCATCCAATAGCTAACTCAAACTCTCTTAGGTGAACCCTCAAATCCCTACAAGTCAACATACTTGTAAAATGTAGTTATTAAACTGTGAGTCAACTCAAGAAATAATAGACATTATAATATAATAATAATGAGCATGCTGCCCTCATAGTAGTATGAAGATATATGAAGAAGAAAGGTTAATTAACTAGTCTTTAATTAATAAAAAGTCTTATCAGTGAATTAGTTTTTGCCAGATAATCTAGTTGTGACTTAAAAGAACGGTGCTCTCATTTACGCTCTCTTCTGAGGGTTGGCCCTCAGCTAGGTTCTACTGGTGTCAACTAGACTCACACACATGGCTGGAGCTTTGACTGGGGTTGAGGCCCTCCCTCTCCACAGGCCTCTCATTCTCAAAGAGATTCACTCGGGCTGTTTGACATGGTGGAAGCATTCATAGATGGTCTGAGGGAAGCGGCAAAGCTTCTTGCTTTGTAGCCTTGGCAATCTCATGTTGCTTCCATAGCATCTAATAGGTTGAAGGAAATCACTAAACCAGCTGGGTCAAGGGTAGGGAAAGAGATTCGACCTGTAGATTAGAATTGCAAAGAATATGTGACCCTATTTAATCTGTCCTCTTTAATCTATCAAGGTCGCCTAGATTTGGAATCAGAACTTTACATCACTTTCTGTAATTCGTGCATCAAGTTCAGTCTAATTATCCAACTGGGAAGAGTCACAAGAAACCACACACAATCAGTGATTTAGAAATTTGAATAGAGTCAATGATGGAGGTCATTGACAAAGGATATGCAACATAATAATTGGTGCTATTACAGAAGAGGACAGAGGAAATTTAACAGATGAAAGAAATATTTACAAATAGAATAGGGATGGGGTATGTAAACCAGTGGAAGAGTGCTTTCCTAACATCCTTAAGGCCCTGGTTCAATCCCCAGCACCAGAAAAAAAAAAGTGACAAAAATAGAAGAAAATGCTCCAGAAATAAATTTACAGATAAAAAATAACATTTATCCTAGGAAAATGTGGTGAAAAATGACTTTTTCTGGTGATAGTATCAACCATCAAAAACATATAAAATATTATTTGATGCCCATACTGAAAATATCATGGGCAAGACACAGGGAGGGAATGGGGATGGGCCCTGAGCTGGGAACTGCACAGAGAGGGCTGCCATACAGGAACCAGGACCTTCAGGGGAGAGGCCCAGCTTTACTCTCATGCACCCTTCAATCTCCTGCCAGTGGCTGCCTTTGGCTGAACCTTGTGGGAAAACAGAGGGCAAGAGAGTTCAATGATGCCACCCATACAGATCAGATGCTGGGTGGCGAAGTAGGCCAGGAAGGAAACCTGAAAACATTCAGTATGCGAATCGCCATCATTTTTCTTACTATTTAGTTGAAAAGTTGAAGTTGTCTTGGACTCTTATTTATAGGAAAAGGCAATGCTACAAATTAATAATCACAGGGCTCCTTGCTATCTTACTCTTCTAGTAATGCATTAGAATATTAGTCTTACTGAGGTGCTACATGAGATGTGGGACACCTGATGTCTCGCACTTATTTCACTTGCTGAGTTGACGAGAGACTCCCCTGTTAGGTTTATGGATAGAGAGAATAGAAAAAAATGGGGAACCAAAGCATCTGCTTGAACCTTGTATCTTCCAGAAATGCTCGCAGTCTTTCCTTTCTCCTAGTTTGGCTATGGTGTTCATTTCATCCTTGGTCTGTTGTCTTAGGTACCTTTATATCTCTTGCCTACTTAAGGCTAAAGTGCGGGGTTGTTGGTCCCAGTTTCCTATATAGCTCTAATCCTGAGTACTATGGGGTTCAGGAAGTACTGGAGAATGACAAGGGCCAATTTTGTGAGTATGGTTTTGATTGTTTTACTCCACTCTCTGCCCTCTATACCCCCGCCCCCCTGCAATTGCTGGATTGCAGTTGACTTGTTTCTGAGGTCCCTACTGGGCATATGTTTGAAAGTCCACTCAAAGGAATAAGGATTGAAACAAAGAATAGTGAGAAAGGGGAGACTATATTTGAGTAAATGATATTGCTTAGTCCTGCACTTTGGCTACTTTATAATCACTGTTTTAATTTTTAATATAGTTTTAGTATATACTATAAAATTTACCCATTTAAAGTATACAATTCAGTGGTTTTTAGTGTATTCAGAGTTGTATAACCACTACAAAATTTTAGAACATTTTTATCACCTCAAAAAGAAACCCATAATCATTAGCAATAACTCTCCATGTCCCTGTAATTTCTTCTTCCCAGGCAGCTAAGAATTATCTTTATAGATTTGCATATTGTAGTCATGTCATACAAAAAGTCATCTAGCCTTTTATTGATTGGCTTGTTTCATTTTTGTATAATGTGATTTCATTACATAAGTTATTTATTATAGTATGCATAACTTAAAATTTACCATTTTAACCATTTTTAATTGTAATAGTTCAATGGCATTAAGTGTATTCACATTATGCATAATGGCACCACCATGCATATCCAGAAGTTTCTTCATTCTCTCAAACTGAAGAAAGGAGCCTGCCTATCCCATACAGCTACATCCTCTGCACAGTTCCTCCTGTGTCATAGTTGCTTAGTAAATACTCAGTGACTATGTAAAATAAATCGAATGTTCAGTGTTCCCTTTCTAGATAAATACACTGTTCACAATCTCAGTCACAAAATGCCCTGTATATGTGTTTTTTGGCCTTTAACTTCATCCATATGATGTGCTTCACATATTTCTTCCTTCTGTGCATATTTATTTAGAATCTGTTCTGTGTAAGACATTATACATTAGATTCTTTTAAGGCTGTTGAAATGAATAATATTTGAAATGTTGCTTGATTTTTTGAAATAGGTTCTCAGTTTCTCCTGTGATAAGGGCATACTCTTGGGACCCAGCTGGCTAATAAGCTCCTAAGTGCAGATGTTATCTCACTGGAGCATGATGAAAATCACTGGCAAAGACTGAGACCACAATCTTAAATTTAGAAGACCAATTTTGGAAAGTTGAAAATTTTCATGCAGTGATCTTATTTTTTCTTCAACTTTTCTGACCTCAGTTTTGAAATGTGGTGAACCATGTATTTGTAATAGGTCTTTCCATTTTTCTGTCTTTACCATTTCACTAGGATAGAATGGACTGCAGAGATACACCTCTTCTCCAGAGCCTCTGCACTAGTATTCACTTAGGTTTCTTAATGTCTAAAATGCTCTTGAAATATCAAAGCTATTTTATCAGTTATCAGAAAGCATTTCATTATAAAAGAAAATATTTAACAAGCTCTTTTACTAGATCAGATTAAATACTTAATGAAAAAGAGTAAGGAGGGATATTTAAAAAGTGGGAATCTATAACAGCATCAAGGACTAGCACACAATTAGTTCTGCCTCCTATAGATATCACAAAGAGTTCCTGAAAGAGCATTTTTTGAAGCTGTCTTCCAAAAAAGAGGCTATAAGTCCATTATTTAAGGAAGAATTCAGATATTAGTATGTGAATAAAAGAAGGTAATATGGTAATGATAATTATTTGGGCTTCAATCTGGAGTCTACAACTTATCTGCTGAGACTCTTTGGGTCTTAATATCTCTGGGGATAATGGTGCTTATTCCATATGTTTATTTTGAAAATTAAATGATAATATATGCAAAATTTCAAGCATAATTAATATAATTAGCATAAGTATTTAAAAGTACATACTAAAAATAGCTGATTCATCTCCACATGGAATCATGTAAGCAGATAATGAAAAAAAGAGAAGGAAAGCCCCAAATAAGTGATTAGATTCTAAAACAGTATCTCCTATTTTAAATGATTTAAACTTTACCTACACAAATAGATTCCAGTACAGAGTACATAAAAATCCACAAATATGATCTTAGAGCCACTGTTTTTAAAAAGTTACAAAGAAATATAGGTGCCTATGAATATGGGTAGAAAATATCTCATTTTAAAAGTAAAAGGTTTCAGTGCTATAGATAAATGTCTGCCTAGATTAAATGATAATACTGTTAGCATATAATTGAATAAAGAAAAGTCTAATTCAGGAAGGTTTGAGGCCACATTTAATGGACACTGATGGAGATGAGATCTGGAAAATGGAAATCATGGATTCCTAGATCATACAGTAAGAAATATAATGTACATTTGGACAGAGAATCCTCAGGTTGAATAATCCTAGATAATAGAAAAAAAGAACTATAATTATAGTGGATTAGCATAAAATAAATTATCAGTTACATGTCTGTAGTATGGCTTTCTTTCATGTAACACCTGTCCCCTGAATTTTATGACTCTGTTATTCTCTATGGTCTTGGAATCCTCCGCATTTAGCAGGCAGAAGGGTAAAGTAAAAGAGAAGGCATACGTACCTGCTTCTTTAGAATCCCAGCTCATGGAAGAAATATTTATAAATTATATATGTGATGAGAGATTATAATGCAGAATATATAAAAACTTCTAAACTCAACAAATGGAATTCAAACAAGTTCAAAATGTATAAAGGACTTGAATATATATTCTTCTCAAGAAGATACACAGATGGCTAATAAGCACATGAATAAAAGCTCAGCTTTATTAGTCATTGGAGCAGTGCAAAAGAAATTCACATTAATTCAACCCCCAGCATCAAAAACAAAGAACAAACCACCCAATAGTCACAATGAGACTATTTCACATGTATGATGATATGATTATTATTAAAAAATAAAAAGAAGGGTTGATGAGGTAATGGAGATATTGGAACTCGCAAGCATTGCTAGTGGGAATGCAAAATAGTACAGCCACTGTAGAAAACAGTAAGGTGGCACCTCATAAACCTGGAACTACTATATGATCCAGCAATTCGATTCCTGTAATATGCCCCAAAAGAATTGAAAACTGGAACTTAAACACATGTACAAATGTTTATTGTAATATTATATACAATAACCAAAAGATGGAAACTACTTTTGACTTCTGATGAGAAGATAAACAAAATATGGTATATGTATTCAATGAAATGTTAGCCATAAAATGGCATAAAATTTGGAGACATGAAGAATGTGGAAGAAGCTTCAAATCATTGTTAAGTGAAAGTAGCCAAACACAAATGGACAAATTTTATTTGGTTCCATTTTTGTCAGGTACCTAGAAAAAGCAAATTCATAGAGATAGAGAGTAGAATGGGGTTTATAGTGCCAGGGTAAGGAAGACTGGGAGTTAACTGCTTGATGAGTGCAGAGCTTCTCTGTAATGAAAAAGTTCTAGAAATAGGGATGGTGTTATACAGCATTGTGATTATACTTGCTGTCACTGAATTGTGCATTTAAAAATTGTTAAAATGGTAAGGTTTTATGTCCTATATATTTTACCACAATCAAGAAAAGGAATGCAGTGGGGAAATGATTCACATCCCTTTTGTTCACATTCTGCTGATCAGAAATTCTGTCTCATGGCCACGTTAAGAAGCAGAGAGTACATGACTAAGCAACAGATTCCCAGCAGTATTTCCACATTTTGGAAAGAAGCATAATACTTTATGGACAGCAAACTATTTTGACCACAAAGACCACATTTAAATATCCCCCTTAGTATATATGTAGCTTGTAAGACATCAAATCAAATTTAGAAGCAATTCCTTGAAACTGTAGAGTCAGAAGATCTTGAATATTTCCTATAGAACTTGAGTCAAAGAAATATTAAATTCCCATTTTAGCAACTTAAAGTGAATAAAATGTTAAAAATGAATAAAACATTTAGTATGTTATGGTGATAATGTCTTAACTTAAGGGTTTTTGTTAATTTATCTTGATTATCATGGCCCTGCTTCCTCCACATTTTTATCTGTGTTCCATATATTTCTGCTCTAAGTAGCTCCAAAGAATAGAACCTTGAGTTCTAGTTAAAGTTTTGGGTCAGCCACTTTGTGTTCAGCCTAAGAAAGACATTTTCAACAGGTGGAAGTCTCAAATGAGCAGGGGTCAACTTCTGGACATTGTGAGTGCTCTGTTCTGAAAGTACCCCATGAATCTGGATACTCATATTCTTTGTTTTTTCCTTTAAATGACCTACCACATGTTTCAAGAGGGAAGTACTGGGTGTTCTACCAACTGTGGGACATCAGTCATCTCATCCCTAAGAGGAGGAATGTCAAGTATACTTGTGGGTAAAATATCTTAAGCATTGCTAATGAAACTGGAAACTACTTATCATTGGGCATTCATGATAGGAAAGTGGGAGCCATTTCTCCTGAGGAGTGGTGGAAGAGGCTAGGATGACTGGCTTGTAGGTTAGATGAATAACCACATCCCTGAGAGATGTCTTCAGGGATGTGTCTCCCTTTCCTGTTGGCAGGGAGGACGTTAATGCTAGGAATAGCTCGAGGAGGCAAAACCTGGGATTCTAGTGAAAGTTCCAGAGCAGCCCACTTTGTGTTCAGGATAAGAAAGACCTTTTCAACAGATGGAGACTCAACTACGTAGAGGTCATTTTCCGGATACAGTCAGTGCTCTGCACTGTGAGTGCCCAGGAATCTGGAAGGAAAGTATAACAAAGGCAATTCCAGTGGGGTAGGAGGTTTTCCAGTGGCCCCTAGAGCACTCATAGTTCTAAGATTCTGTGATTCTTATCCTTGCCAGTGTTTATAAACATTCCTGCAATCTCCAAGATGAAATGCAGGGGAGAAGTTAATGTAATGAAAGAAAGCTATTAAGAAGTAGATTGTTTTCTCTGTGAGTGCTTTCACAAAGTGCTGAAACATACATTCACTTTTATTCCCTTATGTTTGGGCTGCTGACACTTAGGAACTAGAGATGGAAATGTGGAATCAAGCAGGTTATACTTGTGCAAAGGAAGAAGCTAACATCTGGCTCTTGGCTTTTTCCTTTAAATTATAGAATTAGTGCTGCGGAATGTCTCTAACGCCTTCGCTTTTATATCCTTAGTTTTAGAGGAAAAAAAACTAATGTCAGGCAGTAATAATTGCAGCACATTGCAGCCATATTCAGCAAACAGTAGAACATTTAATGTGAAGACAGTTATTAATGGGATTAAAACAGTAATAAAACTTTATAGAGGCATTTAATAACTCATTTACAGATCATGAAACAAAGCTAATAGTCCACCTTCATGGGTGAAGTGCTCTATTTGTCTTGTGGTCCACTGCTTTGACTTTTAGTCAAATGTCAAGAGATCACTTAGATTTCTAATGTCTCTGTATGCATTTTATTGTTAAAGCCTGTATAATTTTGAACTCTTAAAAAATGAGTCCCCAAAGAGCAATGATCTAGCATTAACATTTTTTAATAAAAAGTAAGATATCAGTGCTTTCCACTTATATGCATATATAATACACACACGTATACACACACACGTATATGTGTATTAGTAAATTGCAGATAATAAGATCTTTACTTTATACAAGCACCAAATTTTGAATTTCTTCCAATCTTCTTCTCTAGATAGCTCTGTCACCAGCTATGAATAACTGAATAAATCATATGTCATTTATTTCCATTCTGTTAATAGTGTTCAGCTTAATTATTCTGGACATTATAGTTGATCACCCCCCATCTTCCTAACTGTACCCATAGAATTTTCTTTCCAGTTGAAAATAGTTGTTCTGACCTGAATTTTGTTTCCTTCAACTTTATTCAATAAATCATTTTTGAATCATGGAATATTTAGAGTTGGAGGATTCTTAAAAATAATGTGTTCAAGTACTTCATTGTACAAATGACAAAAACTAGACTAATGAGGTCCAGAAACCAGCTCAGGATACCCCAGCGGGAAAGGGCTCAGAGATACAGAATTTCCAACCTAAGCATCCTTCCTTCCCTGTGTTCACACCAAGAGTTGACTCACCTCTTTCCAGAATACTGAGTGCTTAGCCAAGGCACCATTAGGCATTTCTTTCTGCTTCTCATAACAGGCTTTTTGTTTGTTTGTTCGTTTGTGTAATGGCCTAAGAACACTGTCTTCTCTTTAAGGCTAATATTACTGATCATTCAAGATCCCCCCAACCCTTTATAGACACTGTTTATTTTCTTCTCCCTTGATTTGCTGAGTGGCCAGTGGCATACATTTTTATTTTAGACAATTGGCTAGTGTTTAGAAAAGTTATTTTTATGCATGGACTAAAACCATGCTAACCCACCTCTCAGGAATTTCACTGGGACTTGCTTTCTTTAATCCTGGGCTTCCACCAAGTGCACCTTCCATATGGAGATGATATTCGCTCTACCTCTCTGACATGCAGCTGGCGTGGAACACCTGAAACCAATTTTAAAGTTAAAGTTCAAAAGTAAAGACAGGATATTTGTTATATCTGAAATAAGAAAGGATAATTGGAAGTGGTTCCATTTTATGAGATGGAAGCATGACCATACAATACTCAATCCTCCTAATCATATCTTGACCAACTGGTCATCCAAAGAGTTTTATTCAATCCACATAATCAAGTATTTATCATTGAGATACTCATTCTAATTTTATTGTCACTTTTGCTTCATAAATATTAGGAGTGCCAGAGTAATAATGCAGTGGAGTAAGAACCTCCAGTGATCCTCTCCAAGGAATCCCACAGTGCCTGACACTGGCTGGTGACTGGGCATTAGGGTGTCTGGGAACAGACTACATTTTTTTCAGGCACTCCTCCAATTCATCTGAATGACATACTGACTGTAGATTTGGGGCAGACTCATGAATGGGGCATTCTCTAAAGTGGAGACTGTGAAGACACATCTGCCGCAGTTTGGCTGGGCACAAAATCATGAGCCACCACACACCTTGTAGATTCAAACAGCAATTCTTTATTCCCGAACTCACACCGGCACTCTACAAACACGTTCTGGGGGAATTCACGTTCTGGGCCCCAATCATGTTCTGGGCAAAATCCCAAAATACTCTCTGAATCCCACGAGAACTCAAAGAGAACTCAACGGGAACTCAAGGAGCAGGCACGCCTGAGGCAGCAGGATACGCCCTATTCCCAGCAGGGTACACCTTAAACCTGGAACCGCCCTAAACCCGGATTGTCCTAAACCGGGAACGCCCTAAACCCGGATCCGCCCTGATCCTTGAGCAAGGTCACCTTACATGCAATGGCACTGCAAATGACCTGGGTCATGCCATGCATCATTCTTACTTAGCAATGGCCCTCAGCAACATCAACCACAGACTCATCACAAACCTGGGTCTAGGGTGCCACTTAATGCTGAGATGGCAGCAGTGATCACAGGCTCAGAGAAAATGAGATATCTTAGAGTTCTTGGAAGGACAGACACAAAGCCAAATTATGAAGAATGGAATAAATACCTATTCCTTCATTGTGCAGGCGTCATTGTCATGGCCCCCCCCCCCGCCCCCCAAAAAAAGCATCAAGAACTTTCAGATGAGCTCATGTAACAGCTGAATAGGGACCAATATGTATAAATGTTTGGACAGAGAATTTAAAATAGGGGTTTAAAGGAAACTCAGTGAACTTCAAGAAAATGGTGAGAAACAATTCAGTACCTTATCAGAGAAATGTACCAGAAAGATTGAAATAATTTTGGGAAAAAATAAATCCCTGAATTGAGAAGTATATTAAGTGAAATGAAAAATGCATTAGAAGGCATCAGTAGCAGAATAGACCCATACAGAAGTTAGCTTGAAGATAGGTTATTTGAAAATATACAATTAGATGAAGAAAGCTTATTAGAACTTTGGGGGAAAGCATTAAAGAGCAAATATCTGAGTTATTAGGATTCAAGATGGATTTTAGAATGTAAAAGGGGTAGAAAGCTTTTTCAAAGAGATAATAACAGAAAACTTCCCAGGGAAGGATGGAAGTATTCACCTACAAAAAAGTCAAAGGTCTTCAATCAGAATGAACCCAACCTATCTGCCTCCAGATGTAATCAAGCTTCAGAAGTTTAAAGACAAAGGGTCCTCAAAGCATACAGTGTATTCTGATTTGCTGGTTATAAACTTCTCAAGAGAAGTCTTACATATCAGGAGTGAATTACATGATATTTTCAATGCTAAAGGAAGAAAACAAACAAACAAACACAGTTGCCAACCAAAAATATTGAACTCATCAAAGCTATCCCTTAGAAATGGAGGTGATAGAAAGACATTCCCAAACACTGAATTTAAGACAAGACCTGTCTTTTTTTTCTTCTTTTTATATGGGAAGTTGAATCCAGGGGCATTCTACCACAAGCTACATCCCCAGCCTTTTTAAAAAATTTTTTTGAGGTAGAATCTTGTTAAATTTCCAAGGCTTGCCTCAAACTTGTGATCCACCTTCCTTAGCCTCCCAGGTAATTATGTCTGCAATTAGGTCTGAACCAGGTAAGGTGACACATGATTCTTTGATTACAAAACCAACTCCTTGTTTTCATTCATCTTTTGTATTTTTCAGTCTTTATTTCTTTCCTATTCTTGGTTATTTCTTGTATTTTACATTTTTTTTCTTGTATTTCTACATCCTTGAGATGTATCATCAGGCTTTTAATGACCTTTCTACATTTGGATATGTACAAATGTTGCTATAAACTTGTTACTATAAACTTTCCTCTCTGTACTTCTGCTTTTGCTGAATCCCACAATTTTGGTATATTGCATTTCTGTTTTCATTTATTTCATGATATTTGTACTATATTTTTGACTGACTTAGTGACTCCTCTGTTCATTCAGAGCATGTTGTTTAGCTTCTGTGCATTTGTATAATTTCTAACTTTTTATTTCTATTGTCTTCCTGTTTTTCCTTTGCGATCAGAAAAGGCAGTGTGACTTTTCTGAATTTGTTAAAAACTTCTTTTACAGCCCAGTAAATGATGTATTCTAGAAATGTCATAAACTGATTGGAAAGAAAGTGTATTCTGCAGCTATTGAATGTTTTGTAAATGTCTGCTAAGTCTATATGATTTGTATTTTAGTTTAATTGTGATTTTTTTTGTTGAATTTTTGGTCAGAATGATTTGACCATTGAGGAAAGTAGGGTGTTGAAATTCACCACTGTATTTGTATTGAAGTGCATCTTTCTCTTTTGGTCCATAATATTGTTTGTTCTTATAAAATTGGGTGCTCTGACATATGCATTTACAATTGTGACATCTTCTTGAATTGATACCTTGATCATTATATGATAACCTTCTTTATCTCTCCGTACAGTTTTTGTCTGAAGGTCTATTTTGGTAGATAGAAGTGTAGCTATTGGTTTGGATTCCCATTGACTCAGAAAGTCATTTACCATTTTTTTTTTTAACTTTCAGTCTGTGGGTGTTACTGGTGACCTACATATTGTTGAGTATTTATTTTTTTAATCCATTAATATAGTCTGTGTCTTTTAATTGGGGAATTTAGTCCACTTATATTCAAAGTTATAGTTAAGGACTGTTTCTGTCTTTTTGTTGATTTTGAATAGTTGTTTTGAATAGTGTTTGTTCAGTTCTTTCTCTCTTGCTCATCTTTGGGGGTTGGTGGTTTACTGTTTGATTCTTTTCTTTTTTAGTATTTATTTTTTAGTGATAGTTGGACACAATACCTTTATTTATTTTTATGTGCTGAGAATCTAACCCAGGACCTCACATGTGCAATAAAAGCGCTCTATCGCCTAGCCACAACCCCAGCCCCACTGTTTGATTCTTTTCTACTTCTCTTAATTGTATCTACTGAGAGAATGTATACTTTCACTTGCTATTACAATGGTAGCTATCTTTCTTCCACTTCTGAGATTAGAATTCTCTTAAGCAACTTTTGTAGGGCTGGTCTAGTAGTCATGAATTTCCTTAGTTTTTGCTTGTCTTGGGAGTTACTTATTTCTCCTTAATTTTTGAGAGGTAGCCTTGCTAACTAGGTATAGTAATCTTAGTTATTTTATTTGAGGATTTGGGGTATATTATTCTGTGCCCTCCTGGCCTGTAGTATTTCTGCTTAGAAATTTGTTCATCTAACGGTGTTGCCATTAAATGTGATTTAGCAAATTTCTCCTGAAGATTTTGGAGTTTGTTCTTGTCTTATTCTTTTGACAGTTTTACATAATATGCTATAGTGTAAATCTTTTCTTGTCATTTCTATCTCAAGTCATATAAATCTCCTATAAATAAATGGATATCCATTTCCCAAGATTAGGGACATTTTCTATTATTTCATTCAGTAAGTTTTCTATGCTTTTAATTTCCCCCCCTCATCTTCAGGTATTTAAAGAATGTGGATATGTGTTCCTGTAATAGTGTTTCATAGGTCTTGAGTACGCTTTCTTTGCTTTCTATGCATTTTGTCTAACTGGGATATTTCTTTTGAAAATTTATTCTAATTTTTTATATATGATGGCAGAATGCAGTTCCATTCATATTACACATATAGAGCACAATTTTTCATGTCTCTTGTTGTATATAAAGCATATTCACACTGTTCATGTCCATCTCATTCCAACGTCTTTCCTACCCCTATGCCCCGCTTCTCCTGCCTCCCCTTTGCCCTATCTAAAGTTCCTCCATTCCTCCCATTACCCACCCATCCTCATTATGAATCGGCATCCTCATATCAGAGAAAACATTCAGCATTTGGTTTTTTTGGGATTGGCTTACTTCACTTAGCATGATATTCTCCAGCTCCATCCATTTACTTGTAAATGCCATGATTTATTCTCTTTTAATGCTGAGCAATATTCCATTGTGCATATGTACCATATATTCCCTATCCATTTATCTACGGAAGGGTATCTGGGTTGGTTCCACAATTTAGCTATTATGAATTGTGCTGCTATAAACATTGATGTGGCTGCATTCCTATAGTATGCTGTTTTTAAGTCCTTTGGGTATAGACCAAGGAGTGATATAGCTGGGTAAAATGCTGGTTCCCTTCCCAGTTTTCCAAGGAATCTCCATACTGCTTTCCAGATTGGCTACACCAATTTGCAATTCCACCTGCAATGTATGAGTGTGCCTTTTCCCCTGCATCCTTGCCACCACTTATTGTTGTCTGTATTCTTAATAGCTGCCATTCTGACTGGAGTGAGGTAAAATCTTAGAGTAGTTTTGATATGCATTTCTCAGATTGCTAGAGATGTTGAACATTTTTTCATGTATTTGTTGATTGTATATCACCTTCTGAGAAATGTTCATTTATTGATTGGTTTACTTGTTTTTGGCATTAAGATTTTTGAGTGCTTTATATATCCTAGAGATTAGTGCTCTATCTGATGTGTGTGTGCTAAAACACTCCAATTCTGTAGACTCTTTAGTCACCTTACTGATAGTTTATTTTGCTGAGAAGAAGCTTTGTAGTTTGAATTAATCCCATTAATTGATTCTTGGTTTTAATTCTTGCACTATAGGAGTCTTATTAAGGAAGTCGGAGCCTAATTTGACATGATAGAGATTTGGGCCTACTTTTTCTTCTAATAGGTGAAGTATCTCTGGTTTTATTCCTAGATCCTTCATCCACTTTGAGTTGAGTTTTGTGCATGGTGAGAGATAGGGGTTTAATTTCATTTTGTTGCATCTGGATTTCCAGTTTTCCTCGCACCATTTGTTAAGAGGCTATCTGTTCTCCAATGCATGTTTTTGGCACCTTTGTCTAATACAAGCTAACTGTAATTATGTGGGTTAGTCTCTGTGTCCTCTATTCTGTACCATTGGTCTACAGGTTCTGTTTTGTTGCTAATACCATGCTCTTTTGTTACTATTGCTCTGTAGTATAGTTTAGGGTCTGGTATAGTGATGCCACCTGCTTCACTCTTCTTGCTAAGAATTACTTTAGCTATTCTGGGTCTCTTATTTTTTTTCTGGATGAGTTTCATGACTGCTTTTTCTATTTCTATGAGGAATGTCATTGGGAGTTTGATTGTAATTGCATTAAATCTGTAAAATGCTTTTGGTAGTATGGTCATTTTGACAATATTAATTCTGCCTATCCAAGAAAAGGGTGAACTTTCCATCTTCTAAGGTCTTCTTTCTTTCTTTAGCATTCTTTAGTTTTCATTGTAAGGTCTTTCCCTCTTTCATTAAGTTGATTCCCAAGTATTTAATTTTTTTGAGGCTATTGTGAACAGAAATGCCTTTGATTTATGGGTGTTCATTTTATATCCTGCTACTTTGCTGAATTCATTTACTAGTTTTAGAAGTTTTCTGGAGGAATTTTTGTGTCTTCTAGGTATAGGATCATATCGTTGACAAGTAGTGATATTTTGAGTAATTCTCTTCTTATCCATATCCCTTTAATTTCTTTCATCTGTCTGATTGCTCTGGCTAGAGTTTCAAGAACTATATTAAGTAGAATTGGTGAAAGAGGGTATCCTTGTCTTGTTACAGTTTTTAGAGGGAATTTTTAAAATTTTTCTCCATTTATGGTGATGTTGACCTGGGGCTTAGTGTAGATAGCTTTTACAATGTTGAGATATCTAACTGGGATATTTCAAAAGACCTGTTATATTCTACTTGAGCTAATCTGTCATTGAAACTTTCAACTGTACTTTTAAATTTGATTTATTGAGCTCTTAATATCTAAGATTTCTGATTGGTTATTTTTCAGAATCTCTATATTTCTACTGAATTTCTCATTCATAACCTGCATTGTGTACCTAATTTATTTAACTGTTTACTGTATTTTCTTGGATCTCATTGAGCTTTTTATTTTATCATCCTTTTAAATTCTTTATCATGTATTTCATTCATTTCTATTTCTTTAGAATGTATTGCTAGAGAGTTATGTTTTTTGGAAGTGACAGATTACATTGTTTTTTTTTACATTTCTTGTACTCCTACATTTAGAACTTTGCATCTTATTGGACAGGTATCTCTACCACTTATATGGGGTAACATTATTAAGCAGTTTTCTCCTGAACATGTTTCTTTGGGTGTTGGTTTGTTGTACAGTTTTGGTTTTGATTAAAGCTGAGCATCATAGTATGGTTTCCTTATGCTTTGTGCTTAATGACTTTGAACACAGCATGTAGCATTACAGAGTCAGAGAGACCCACTTTCTCTGTGGATCATGCAGTAGTGTGGAAAGTAGCAATTCAGGCAGGTGCTTACTGTGTGGCTGCAACTACAATGGGAATAGTGGCCCCTATCTGGTGGTAGGGGTTTCCTCAGGCAGTGTGGATGCTAGCTCTGCTACTAGCAAAGGCCTCAACACTGGTAACCCCAGCAGTGATGAGAGGCCTCACACTTTTGTTCTCTGACTAGCCAGTGCTATAGGCTCATACAGTGCATGGGGAGAGGAGATGGCTGGAACTGTAGCATCCCCTCTATGGTACTCACACCCAGCCCTGTCAGCAGTGTGTGCTCAGACCATGTGCAGGGACAGAGTGGCAGAAAACATATAGGTGAGATAGCTATAGGAGTTGTATTATTATTCTCTATTTCTTTGGTTCCTCTTGGTGCCCTCTGTGGTCATCACCGCAAGGGGTCCCTGCTTTCTTCATTTGTAATGCCCATCTGGGAGTGAGCAGGAGTGGGACATAGCCAGGGCAAGCCAAAGTTGCTCTTGTTGTCCCTTAGCTATGTGCTCCCAGAGTTGAGGCAATGGCTGGAGCCATGGAATTTCACAAGGCTCCTCAGCATGTCCCTGTGAGCATGATAGAAGAAGGGACTGTAATATTCCTTTCCTGACCTGTCAGTAACACGTGCTTGAGTGTGACACAGGGATAGGGGCAGATGGAACCTTGTTGCCTCCCGCCTTCAAACCTGGCACTGATGTGGGTCCATGTGCATCTGGTTCATGCCCTCAGTCTGAGAGGACAAGTGCCCTGATCTCCAGTTCTTGAGGACACTATCCTTGGTTTCCCTCTATGTCACAACACCAATTCCCTCAGTGCAGGGAACCAAGTGAGTTTAGGTCACAGTTGTTCTTCTGGTTCAAGTTGGATTCACAGTATCACTACCCCCCAAGCCAGTGCAGTGGAGAGTGTATATGTTATTCAAGAGATGGGAATACCCAGGGGTTTGTGACTTTCAGAGCCATCCAAATTCAGATGGTAGGTTCCTTTTCAAAATGATTCTTGGCTACAGTAATCAGGGTTCATTGGAGGATGGTATGAAATCCTTTTCCATATAAGGCTACTGTGCAGATTTCAGGTTTCTTAAGTGGGCTACATGTCTGTAAGGATTGTGAAACTTCAGCTAGGATTGCATTTGCTTTGATGGTTTTTCTCTTTCACCCTTAACCCTGCAAAGGGGAGACTCCTCCCTCCCCTGGCTGTGGATCTGGGGTGGTCTATGACAGCATATTTTATTTTTCTTAGCATGTTGTTGTGTTTCCAGTTTCTCTTGATGATTTCTGGTATTCTCCTATATTCACTTATCTCCAAATCCAGCAATATACCTTTTACTTTGGTTATTCCTAGTGGAGGAAGAGGTGAGTGGTGGACATTTCTATTCAGCCATTTGAACCTCCTGTCATTTTTATTTTATTTTGCTACTTTCCTTAATAACTATTATAACTAAAAACTAAAACTCATGAACAATGCATAGATCTGAGTAGAAAAATGTACCATTGAGGTGCTTCCTAAATTAGGTGTATTTTCAATCCATATACCAGCTATGCAAAAATTTTTATTTTTAAATAATTAGTAAAATATTTCCCCAGTATATCACTTCTTCTTGCAAACTATTGGAACATGATGTATTTCTATCAAGAGCTACTGAGATTTACTTGGAAACTATTTAAATCAATGTGAAAATTGTTTGATTCTTTTATTATTTTACTTATTTGAGGTTTAACATACATGTAACACACTAATTTTGAGCATGCAACTTATTGAATATTAAGTTGAATATAGAGATATATACACATACAAAATCAACACATGGATCAAAGAAAGGAGCATTTCATACCAGAAAGTTCCAAGTCTCCCCCTCCCGCCACCAATGTTCCCACCCAGAGCTGATCAGTCTTCTGATTTCTATCACTGTTGATTAGTTTTGCCTGTTTGAAGGCCATATAAAAATTATAAAATATGCCCTTCATGTCTGTTTCCTGCATAATTTCTGTGAGAGTTATTCATATTTTCTCTTTTTATAAGGTTTTTTGTAAGTTTTTAGTATATGAATATTTTGTAGTTTCTTTTTTGTTTAATGAACATTTGGCTTATTTTCAGTTTGATTGCCATTGGTATTCTTTTACATGTTTTTTGAGGACCTATCTCTTCATTCATTTTGGATGCATTCACACATATGCACATAGACACACACACACACACACAGATCTAGGGTTGAAATTATGTAGTCAAAGCTGAGTATATATTAGACTTTATAGATTTTGCCAGATAGTTTTAAGTGTTGGATTAATGTGCATTCCAATCAGCAGTGTGTGTAAGAAAATTCCAGTTGCTCAACGTATCTGCTATTTGTCCTTTTTAATTGTAGTTTTTCTTGTGGTATCCAGTACTGTTTCATTGTATTTTCATACAACACTTTTTTATGTGGATATTCTCTTTTGTGTCTGTATATGCATTTTGATCATTTCTAAAATTGTTGTTAAGAAAGTGTGGGTTTATATTAGTTTCTGCTAGATAGCATACTGACAACTTTAAATACAAAATCTTAGAATCTTAGTGTAGAAAAACTGCATGTCATCTTCAAGTTTAGCATCAATTTTAAGACTTTAGCCATGATCAAAGTGGTACAGGTTATGTTTTCCCCCCGATCCTTCTATGTCTCATTATAAAATATTTTAAAGATTTGCCTATATTTGAAACATCTTGGTTTTGTAAAACTAATCATATCATTGCCTTAGTGATTGAGAGTAGCTACTATTGGCCCAGATTGTCTGGCTGTGCAGCTTATATCCACTATGACCTCAACCAAGTCTTAACCTTTCTTTGCCTCAGTGGCCTGACCTGTAACAATAGGCTTAATTATTATATCTAACCTAGGAAGTATTACATGAAAATGAGTCTGAATATATCAGAATGTTGTCTTTCACAAAGTTAGTACTTTATAAATATTATCTGAGTCTATAGTTATGTATGTGTTTATTTTTGTTTTCATTTTTTCCTCTAACACATTGTGCATTTCTGCCATTCAATGACCCTTTTGCATTAGTTTGTCAGTAAATGATGCTAGGAATAAATTTTGCATGTGGTGTTAACTTTGTGACCTTAACATGAGAATAATTTTTTAAAAATTCAAATTGAGGCAGTTATTTTATCAGTAGTTTTATTTATAGAGGTTTTACTAAGATACATTTTTAGTAAATAAATGATTTGTTCTCAAAATGTGTCTTCAGCATATTTTTAATTGGCTCATAGAAAACATAATTATTTGAATATTTCTTTATAGGGACAGAATCTGGAAGTTTGAGTGGACTTATGTTTGAATTAATTGTACTTGGTCTAGTCTGTCTCAATATAGTTTAATACTTGCTGCTTCAGATTATTAGCAATATTTTCTAAAAGTTGCCAGTGATTAATTGATAACAATCAAATTTCATCCATTTTGGGATGTTGTTATATATTATGTCATCCACTTTTTTTGTATAAAAGAAAATGTTTTGCCTAGTGATTTGTGGTTTCCTGAATTTTACTGTAAAATATGAAACCTCACAGAGGTTTCTGAATATTTATCATTAAGTTTCTAAAAATGTATGGCATTACTGGATTGAGTACTATTTTTCCATTGCAGAAACTTAGTTTTAAATTTTATTACTAATTATTATGGCTTCACATAATTTCTTGCTAAAATATCAAGGTAAAATACATGGCAAGATTCATTTAACAATAGTTTTTATAGTTTCCAGTTTTTTAGCAGAATTCTTTCCAGATATGATTAGCTTATCATCGTTTTTAATATCATATTGTGGCTGAGGAAAACGAAGGAGCAAAATTGCTCTGATTTTTTTGTTTATTCTTTTTTAAAATTTTTGATTCTAATTTGTTATAAATGACAGCAGAATGCATTACAATTCATATTACAAATTAGAGCACGATGTTTTATATCTCTGGTTGTATACATAGTATATTCACACCATTTGTGTCTTCATACATATACTTAGGGTAATGATGTCCATCTCATTCCACCATGTTTTTTAACCCCTTGCCCCCTCCCTTCCCCTCCCTCCCCTTCTCCCAATCTAGAGTTCATCTAATCTTCCCATGTTCCCCCTCCCAACCCCACTATGAGTTTGTTTGCTTTTGTTTGTATTATTAGTATTCCTAAAATTTCATTTCCCCCAGGAATCTATAAGGTATGTGTTTACTTTTTGATAACCTAGTTAACATTAGATAACATAATTGGTGCACTCATTTAGGCTGGCAGACATGCTTTGTGCCATACATACACACAGTGTTATACTTTTGCAGAGAGTTCTGGCATCCTCCACTCTGCCTCTCTTGGGTCATGCTGCCCGACCTCTTTCTTCAGGTTAAGTAGCATCACCCCTTCTGTTAGGCAGGGTGATGTGTTGGTCCCATGAAAAGAACAGTTTGGGATTTTCGTTTTTTGTAAAAATAACTATGGAATACATTGTAATATTTTAAAATCACATTCCCATGAATCACTTTGGAGAACTGTGGTCTGAACAACAAAACACTTAAGTAACAGAGAATAGGAAAAAATATTCACTAATGCCAGACTAATGGTTCCAAGGCAAGAAGAAAACCAAGAGGAAGAATAATTGATGAGAAATTTATAGAATTGTAAAGAAAAATTAAAAGAGTCCAAAATGGAAGGGGGAAAACAGCAGTGAAAGCAGCAAGAAGAAAAATGACTGTAATGCAGGATTTGCTCAAAGCCCCTGCCTGACTCAGAACTTGGGGAAAAAAAAAAAAGGGTGCATGAATTATTGTCCACTTGTACTCTTCTTCCTCCAGTGGATGTTCATCCTAATTCTACACTTAGGAGAACCATCTACCCATCCTCTCAGATTGATTGGCTCACCTGAATTCCTGTCTCTGGGGCCAGAGGATGGGGTGAGAAAATAGATGCTGCAGCCTGGTGTAACTTCTGTTGGCTCGTGCTTCTGTAACAGAGGCCTGAGGTTTTCCATTCATTCCTCTGTTTGTCTCTCTCTCTCTCTCTGAACTAATCCCTTGTCTATTTGATGTAGATCCTTGTTTTGTTGACAAAACTGATATAAAAATAGGTTACAAATGTACTAATTTTCTTCCATTTTGGGGTCTCTGATTATATGAAAGTATCTAGGTACACAGACAAACATATACATACATGCTGTACACAAATTATAGAAAGCAACAACTCCAGTGCATTTCAAATTATGATTCGTGATTATATTGAAAATGACCCACTTACACATGAAATGTTATCTTAAAATATATGTTCGTAGTTTACGTTTAAAGACCTAAGTAGAACTATATATCCATGTGGCTAAATTCAGATGTAGAGAGCAAAGTTACACTGAGCATTTTTTACAGTGACATTGTGGCCATATATTTTCCTCTCTAAAAGCTATTATGTATAATAAAACATATGATTAGCTACATTTATCTGCTATAGATGATAGGTTGAGATCTAATAATGATTTTTCTCCCATTGCAGCTTGTCAGATTTAATCAGTAAGTAATCAGACATTGATGGAAAATGAAATTCAAAATTATGCTCTACACTTCCATATTAGCATACATCAATCTGAAGGCCTGAAGCATTTTATAATCCAGAATAACAGAAATGGCTTTTATTTCCATTTGCTTAGTCATTCCATATTCATTTATTTAAATATTTGTTGAGAGCTGACAAATTTCAGCCACTGTTTTGGATACTGGTCACAACATGGCATAAAACGAAGGCCCTGTATTAACAGTGCTTGTATTCTAGATGAGAGAGACAGTAACTAATCTGTGTAGTAAAAACATGTCATCTGGTGACATGAACAGTAGGAGGGTAGCACTTCAAGGGAAGAGCTGTATGCAGAGTTACTTGGGAGGGCCTCTCCTGTCATTGGTGCTAGTTGAGCAGAGACATGAAGGGAGGGAGGCAGGGTCAGGTCACTTCAGTGTGTTGGGGAGGAGCCTTCTCTATCTGACCAAGGGAGTGCTCAGCCTTAATTAAAAATCAAATACTCGAAGTTTATAGACCTCTTATTTCTCTGGGGTGCTTTTTAATTTTTATTTTTTTGCTTTGTTTTATGTAGTAGGACATAACCAAAGTGTTTTTTTTTCTGTTGCTGAAATCAAAACACTGATCCAAATAAATTGTTCCAAGAGCTGAAATTCTGAAATTAACGATTTCTAGTGTTGCTCTTTTCAAGGTCTTTGCTTATTTTAAAAATATATTCAATTGTTTAAGTAAGATTCAGTTCTTTTCTTTGGCAATGCAGTATTGTTTTAGATCATTTCAAGACATTGAAATGTCAGATATTAATAACCAGGTTTCTCCTTTTTAAAAAGAAAAAAATTATTGAGAAAGCATCTATGATAATTACATATGTTACATTTGTCAGTTAAATTTAACTGAAAAAAGACATCAGTATTTAGGTTAATTTTTTAGCCAGTTCAGAAATGACTGTTTGTAATATTTTTTAACATTCTAACCTAAATAGATGATTTCTGAAAAATTTAGGTATTCTTCAGGAATCTTAGCGTGAACAGACTCTAGAGCTCCTTTAATCTGACTTTTCAGTGTTTATGTGGCTGGAGGGAGATGGGGTATACTGCTGAACTCCTGCTGATGCTGGAGTCTGCAGAATAGTTTGGTTTTAGGTTGACAGAATGGAAGTATTAAGGAAGAGTTGGCATCAGTCAGGCTTATTTGTATAATAAGGACTAAAACCTTTCATACATGTTGAATTTGTTAATTATGTTTTGGCCTCTTGTTGAGGTTGTTGGTTTCCATTGCGCTTCCTAGAGCCATCAGGCTTCCACTGGCAGCCCTGCGGATCTCCAGTTAGATATCATATGTCCAGCTTCCTGAAATAGTTTTTATCATAATCTGATTTGCTATGAGCATTTGAAATTAAATTTGGTGTGGTGAGAAAAAGCATTCCTTTCTTCTAAAAGATGGAAGATTGCTGGTGAAGCTATGGATTCTAGTGAACAGTATAAATGGAAGTGTACACCGACAAGCTGACTTTGGATAACAGTTTGGCTTTATTTTATAAAATTGAACATTTTTGTATCCAATGACCAAGCAATGCCTTTTTTACAAATATATCCTCAGGAAACTCTTACATAGATGGGGAGAAATGTACAAAACTATTTATAGCATCATAAACATCAATAGAATGATGTGCTAAAATCATGCACAGGAATGTTGTCCATCAGTAAAAATGAATGATTCAGGTCTGTGCAGAAATATGGATGAAGTTTAAAAACAAAACATTGAGTGAGAAATAAAAGCAAGCCCCTCTCCCTGATTCTATATGTAGTATGATAACTAATTTTGTAAAACTGAAAAGCAAAAACTAGGTAGTATGCGAAGCAATATATTTTTACAATAATACTGTGGAAGCAAAGCAAAGGAATTAAACACTTAAAATTCAAAATGACCAAAATATCTATGGGGAATTATTCAGGGAGATTACATGGAATTGATGGTATTCTAATTTTTTCAGTTGAGTATAATATTGGGTGTTTGTTTTATTATTGTGCTTCATAATTTACTTATATACTGTCAATATTCTTTTGATTCTATCAAAATGTCATGAAATTAAATAATAAAAGGAAATCAGAACTACATTTACAGATTATATAGAAAATAATATATCAGAGGAAACTGTGTGTCCCACTGTTTTCAGTTAACCTCTTTTCAGATTAAAGTTAATAGGTTTGAAATTATTTTAACAGGTAAGGAAAGGAAAGTGAAGATAAATGGGTCCTATATACCACTCAGGAAGTTCAAATGAAAGCAGGAACAGAATGGAGGAATTAATATGTGTTTTTGAACAACAGGAAAAAATCCTCATGTTTAACCACCTTATGCAGAAGTTAAAACCTAGTCTCCCACCCTTACCATTATATAATAGATTATACCCAGGATATAAGCTCACTGCAGATTTTGTGCTAATCAATAAACATTTGCCCAGGTATCCTGCTTTCAGCACCCTACACATAGGATAGCAGCTGACATTCTGCTAAAAAATACTGGAATTCTATTGTGGTACTTTGGAAGTTTCACAGATATTCTTAACTCTGGCTTTTCTGTTTGGTCTACTCCTGATTGCCTAGGCTACTTTAGAGAAGGTGGTTTTCAAGGGGCAATCACAAGTGAGACATCCTTCTCGTCATTTCATCAGAGCATCTTTATTCTCATCAATATGGAATACTGGGGTTCTTCAGGAGGAGTTCTACAAAAGGGTTTTTATCAATAAAAAAAACCTTTTGAAAACCATTATTCTATTGTACTCATTAGAATTGAGTTCTAGCTCAGTAAAAGTATTGGCAAGAGAATAGGTAAATGGTCTCTGTAGATTTATCTTTTCTAGACATTTCTCATAAATGAAATCATAGTCTTTTGCATCTGGCCTTTTTCACTTCCCACAGCATTTTTGAGGTTTATATATTTGTAGCATATATCAGTATTTTATTCCTTTCTATTGCAGAATGGTATTACATTGTATTTATTTGTGTTTTTCCTCTTTAATATTCTTATGGATTTTATAAATTTTACTAGTTTTAAAAGTATCAGTTCTTTTTTAAAAAAAATTTCGTTTATTTCTGTTCTTTTCTCAATTAATCCCTTTCTTTTTCCTTGGGACTTGCTGCTGCTGCTGCTTTTGTAGATTTGTAATGTGGAAATTTATAGAATTTAAGTTAAAGCTGCTGCTAGAGTGTTTAATGTGACAGATTTCTTTCTGATCACTGTGGTATTTCATTATTGTTCATTTTGTGATCTTTTCTAACTCCCTTGTGGTTTGTTCTTTGACCCTTGAGTATTTTAGAAGTATGTTCTTTCATTCCCAAACATTTGTGAATTTTGTAGTTTATTGGTATCGATTTCTGATCTATTTCCAGTTGTGTTGAAAGAACACACTGTAAGATTTCAATTTAAAATATTTACTGAGACATTATTTCAGGCAGGCATGTAGTATCTCTTGGATATTTGATGTGTAGTTGGAAATAATGTGTATTCCGCTGTTGTTGGGCATAGCACTTTTTAGAAGTCATCAATATCAGGGTGGTTGAGAGTACTATTTAGATTTTTCATAGCTGATTTTTCTTTTTCACTGAGTTAGGGTTTGTTTTTGTTTTTGTTTTTTTGTTTGTTTGTTTGTTTTTGTGCAGGGGGATTAAACCCAGGGGCACTTTACCACTGAGCTATATCCCCAGCTCTTTTTATTTTTCTTTTTTGACATGGTCTCACTAAATTGCTGAGGCTGGCTGTCTTTGAGCTTGTGATCTTCCTGCTTCAGCCTCCCAAGCCACTGGGAGCCTGGGAGGCATGTGCCACCACACCCAGTTTATACTGAGATTTTCCCAGTGTTTCTATCATTGAGAGAAATGTTTAAATCTCCAGATAATACAGATTTTCTTTACTTAAATCACATTTTGCTTTATGCATTTTGAAACTTTGTTATTAATTGTGCTTATATTTAAGATTGTTGTGTGTTCCTGATGAATTGACCTTTCAATTAATATAAAAGTCTTTTATCTCTGACATAGCATATTTGACTTTCAGAAATCTGTCTATTAATGTGTCTAAATATAATCTTATTTACAATTTTCTGTTTGAGGTTTACTGAGTTCCTTGAACTTGCAAGTATATATTTTGTTTTTCCTAAATTTGGCAAACCACGACCCTTATTTCTTATATCTCCATTCTCTCTTCTTTATCCTAAACCCCAGTTATTATGTATATAAAATGTTTATATTAGTTTGTTTGGCATCATCCAGCAGATCACTGTTGCTAAATTTTTAATATTTTTTCCTCTTCAGAATGGAAAATTTCATAGCTTAATCTTCAGGTTTATAGGCTTTTTTCTGTTGTTTCTAGTCTATTCTTCATCCCAACTAGAGAATACTTCATTCAGATAATATACTTTTTAGTTTTAGAATTTCCATTTGGTTTGTAGGTTTTATGTCTGAAAGAGTTATAATTGTTAATTCATTATGACCATATTTCCTTTTATATCTCTCCATATACTGTCACTAGTGACTTTAAACTACCGGATAACTTAGGGTTATTTTGCTCTGTTTGATTCATTTTTTTCCTAGTTACAGTTTACATTTTCCTGTTTCTGTATATGAATACTAATTTTGTATTGCAAGTTGGCAGTTCTGCAGAGTATATTGTGAATCTGTATTTTGTTATCTTTAGAGAATGTTGAGTTCTTTTCCAGTTGCCATTTAGTTAATCGTGGTTTAGCTTGAATCTTTCCAAGCTTCTTTTTAATTTTTGTTACCATGGGGTCTCAGTTAAATACTCAAATATTTGGCAAAATATTTTCCCTTTGGTTTGTCAGAACTTGTCCCCCAGATCTGTGAGATCTTCAGACTCCATGCAGCTTACAACTTTCAGGATACTGCTCCTTACCACAACTCCTGTAACCTTGTCCACATCTTAGTAATTGGTCTGACACTTTAGGGTACTACCCTGCAGATGTCCTAAGCTCCTTTTCTGAGCATCTCCACCGTTTTCATTACTCTACCTAGAAAACCTAGTTCTCTAAGCAAACACTAAGTCCAATCTCCAACTTCTCCACAGCAAAGTAAGACTGCCATGCTCTGCTTGGGACCTGTCACCTATACCTTAGTCTGGAAAGTTCCTTCAGATAAAAAGCCAGGGAGAGTATGGGGCTCATTTCATGTATTTTCTGCACAAGAGTCAGAGACTTGAACAGCTTGTTGTCTGACATTTGAGAAGCAGTTCCCTCATATATTTTGTGTAGGGTTAACATTGAATTCTTTACACATAAATGAAAACTGATCTTTGTGATATGTTATACAAAGATTGACACTTTGTTGTTTGTCTTTTGAGTTTAATGTTTTATCTTACTACAGAAATAGGATTTTTATTAAATATTTGTAAATCTTAAATTTAATTTATAAGTTTCAAATTTTCATTGCCATAGTTTCTGCTTCCAATTATTTTAGCAGTTTTCTTAGTATTTTGTTTTCTAATTTTTTCCATAATAATTTTGAAATAGCTTGCTAGTTAAAAACCATATTGAGGGGCTGGGGTTGTGGCTCAGTGGTAGAGAGTTCGCCTCACACTTGTGAGACCCTGGGTTCCATCCTCAGCACCACATAAACATAAATAAGTGAAATAAAGGTATTGTGTCCAACTACAACTAAAAATAAATATTTTTAAAAAATTGAATTCTATTTGGGATTTGATGTTATATTTAAATGCTTTCTTAACTCAAAAATATAAAATGACCATTGTTTCTTCTACTAATTGTATGGATTCAGATTTGATTATTAGATAGTTGATCTACCTGCAATTTGTCTTCAGTATAGAAGTTATTATTTTATGACTGCACATTTTTAACAGCACTCAACTTAACAGTTCATCTTTTCTCCATTGTCACGCTTTGATACTGATTTTTTGCATAGATTTTAGGCTTCATTTTTTTCCTTTAATTTGATTATACATGTGTCAGTGAGAAACTCTTGAATTTTTGCAGTATGGTTACGTGTTTTAAATTTTCTTTTTTTAAAATCTTTTTTTTAGTTGTAGATGGACACAATATCTTTATTTTACTTATTTTTTTTTTTAATGTGGAGCTGAGGCTTGAACCCAGTGCCTCACACATGCTAGGCAAGCGCTCAACCACTGAGCTACAACCCCAACCCGTGTTTTAAATTTTCATTGCCATAGTTTCTGCATCCAATTATTTTAGCAGTTTTCTTAGTATTTTGCTTTCTAATTTTTTCCATAATTTTGAAATAGCTTGTCTAGTGAAAAACCATATTGACTTCTATTTTTCTTGCTATTACTTTGAATTGATAGATTAATTTAAGAATTGGTAGTTATTTAATACTGAGTTTTCCTATCCTATGACTTTCTTAATTTTTATCTATTTTTCTGTTCTTGATAGTGTTTTAACTATTTCTTTATATAGAACTTGTAGAATTCTTATTAAACTTATTCTTAGATATCTTTTGTTGTTGTTGTTGCTATTACCAGTAGAATCCTCTATCTTCTGAGTGGTTAGTACTCATTTTTACTGATCTTTTTCATTTTGCAAAAATTCTAATCTGTGATATTCATAACTTTTACGTAGATATTCTTCCCCTCCTTTATCTACTTTTTTCACTATCATTCACACAGACATCTTTTGAGTGCTGGTGGGTGTTAGGTACTGATGTATACTCTGGGTAGAATGACGTAGAAGTTGTTGTCCATTCCTTTTACCGCCAGAAGTCTCACAGTCTCTTATCTAAGTCAATTTCCTTTACTGAGGCTGGGGTTGTAGCTCAGTGGCAGAGTGCTTGCCTCATGAGGGTGACGCACTGAGTTCAATCCTCAGCACCACATAAAAATAAATAAAGATAGTGTCCCTCTACAACTAAAAAATTATTTACTAACACGTGTATTCCAGACTATGGTAGACATTGCAGATAGTGCTCAAAAAGCACATTCTCAGTTCAAATACATATATATATTCAATATTTTTAATGTGTTTTTTATTCTACAAGTATTTCTTCCTTTGAGGAACTTGCAGTTTAGATGGGAAGAGGCTTTTTTATGTGAGAGGATTAAAAAATCAATACAAGATGATCGAAATTGAGGATATGAACAGAAGTTGAAAGTAAGGAGAAAGTAGAACACCTTGAACTGAGGCAAAGACTGTGGGCAAAAGATGCAAGCCCCTCTCAGCTGGAGGGAGCAGTGGAACAGAGCACCGAGGCAGGACTGAACATGGGGAAGGTGGGTTCTGGCTGGAGGTGTGGTCTATGGTGGAACTAGTGGAGGGTTTTGAATGCTGGGCAGGACTCGTACTTGCCCAGGTAAGTGACGGCACAGTGCTCAGGCTCTCGTAGTTTTGAGACAATATCATGTCATTGATAATGAGCAAGATTAGGCTTACCCTATTTGGGGACAGAAAGCAGAGGTAGAAGGAACGCTAATACAGTAAATTTGGCATGTGGTGTCCAATATCAAAACTGGAACAGAAAAGGAGCTGTAGCACACAGTCGTTTTAGAGACACGGAAAAGGAGACTGAGTAACAGACATTTGGGTTGAGAGGGAGAAGATGGTATTACCACCAAGATTTCAAATGATGGCTTTGGAACAGGAAAACCTCATCATGGCTTTGGCCTGTTCCGAAAGGTCCTCTGCATATAGGTTAGTAATTAAAGTAAGGAAAGAGAGAATTCATATGTGATAATTTTATGTGTTATGTCCTGTGTAAATTATTATTAGTGTGTTTTGGGCTTTATGATGCTTAGAATCTAGAGATTAGAATTTTTCTGGTCAAGATTGGCAGGAGGTGACATCTGAGGGAAGTTTTCCTGATTGAGATGAATTGAGTTACTGAACTATAACAGAATCTGTGTGTACCAGTGTACCAACTCTTAGGGTGTGTTAATGCTCACTTCCTTGAAAATACAACAGCACATAGGGTACATTTCCTAAATAGAGAAGAATCGATTTGTAGTTAGTGTGTGTATGGGATGGAGAGGGGTATGAAGCTTAAGGAGAAAGCATTCATTCTTTTTCAGGTAGTGTCATGAGGAGGCAAGATTATGCCAGGAAGGGGGATATAACTGTTCTTCAGCTCACTGGGCTTTTAGTAGGATTTGACTCTCTTACTAGAGGTGCTCCACTTTACTGATTGTGAGGCACTGAGTGAAGCAAGAGAATGAGAGCATGAGTTATATCACGCCCTCAGTCAAACCACTGCCCCCTAGACAATCAGTCTTCAGAAGGCCCAGTTACCCATTCCTCCATCCGTAAGGACTGTGTTTCCAGTCAGTTAGTGATGAGCAACAGAGAACCCAACAAAAATGTGAGAAACAAGCTGCAGTACAACTAGAGATATGAAAAATTGTGCTCTATGTGTAATATGAATTGTAAAGCATTCTGTGGTCATATAAAACAAATCAAAATTTAAAAAAAAGAAAAATGAGAAATTAAAAAAATAACAATAAGATAAAGCAAGGAAAAAATGAATAAAAAAGAAGAATGCACCATATGAGCCATTCAAGAGATGCGTGTTGAATACCAAACACACCATCATGACAGGAGGATGCTGTGCTGAGACTATAAACCACACACTGCTGCCTCCTTTTGTGTTAATAGCCTCCACTCTCTTGTCTGGCCTATGACCAGTTTTCTCATTAAGTTCTCTGGGCTCCTTATGAAGACATTGACTTTCTTTCCACTTGAACTACTTGGGTAAATGAAGGGAGAGAAGGAACCATAAGGGACTTCTGTGGCTGCTCTCATGACTCACCTTGTTGACACATAGTAACATCTGGACCACCATTTATCTTTTTTTTTTTCATGTAAATTTTTTAATTTATATATGGTAGCAGAATGTGTTACAAAAATTCTTATTACATATATAGAGTACAATTTTTCATATCTCTGGTTGTATACATAGTATATTCACACCAATTCATGTCTTCATACATGTGCTTTGGATAGTAATGATCATCACATTCCACCATCATTAATTACCCCATGCCCTTTCCCTTCCCCTCCAACCCCTCTACCCTATCAAGAGTTCGTCTATTCCTCCCATGCTCCCACTCACTATCCCACTGTGAATCAGTCTCCTTATATCAAAGAAAACATTCAGCATTTGGTTTTTTGGGATTGGCTGACTTCACTTAGCATTATCTTCTAACTCCATCCATTTATCTGCAAATGCCATGATTTTATTCTCTTTTATTGCTGAGTAATATTCCATTGTGTATATATGCCACATTTTTAATCCATTCATCTATAGAAGGGCATCTAGGTTGGTTCCACAGTTTAGCTATTGTGAATTGTGCTGCTATAAACATTGATGTGTCTGTGTCCCTGTAGTATGCTGTTTTTAAGTCCTTTGAGTATAGACGGAGGAGAGGGATAACTGGGTCAAACGTGGACCACCATTGATCTTGACCTCCCTTCCCTGGAAGGGAACAAGCAGGGTTCAAGTCATCCTTGTGGGATTCCAGCTTATGTTCCAGGTTCCAGCTGATTGGTGATATTCCCTTTCTAACTGCTTTCCCTGAGGATCTAAGCTCCCATGTTAGAGAACATGTTAGAGAACATGTTAGAAGAAATGACCTGGAGCTGGGGTTGTAGCTCAGTGGTAGAGTGCTTGCCTGGCACATATGAGGCACTGGGTTTGATCCTTGGCACAACATAAAAGTAAATAAATAAAATAAAGGTATTTTGTCTATCAAAAACTGAAAAATAATTAAGAAAAAGAAAAAAGGAATAAATAAGCAGATCTGAAGTGTAAGCTGGTAAAATAACCTCTGAAAATTCTAGTCATACCTTTAATGGTGCAAAAAATAAAAAAGGGACATTTGTCTACATTGTTAGTGAAAGGAAGAAGAATAGGATGATATTTTAAGGGGACACCAAGGCCAGTTGATTTCCTTAGGAATTGAGAAATTGGAATATTCTCAGATGAAAGGGAGAGATGAAGGAAACTTATAGGAAAGTCGGTAACTTAGGGAAAAGGGTTTGTAGGAGGCTGAAGGGACTGAGATGAAGTCTAAGTGGGAAGGGTGGCTCCTGAAAGAAATGAGATCCCTCTTACTGTGAGACCTCCAGGAAGGATCACTCAAGAATGTCCTTTCTCAGCTCCATGAACCAAATTCTTGATTTTCACATTTTTGCCCCTGAGCCGAAGCCATCTCAGTTAGATAAGCAAAACCAGCACTTTAGTGCCCCACAACCAGCCAAGTCATACTTCTTTTCTTGCTATCTAGCTCTCTTACTTAGACACTTGAAACTTTCTTGAAAACCTCACGAAAGTATCAGAATGCAGTAAAAGTTTCATTTGGTATTGTAGAAGCTCAAACTGAAGCCTTACTCCTTAGCAAATTGAGTTTCTATCCACAATTTAAAAATGCTAAAGTACTGTCAATCATTCTTCTTTTTAATTTTTTACAAGATGTAAAATATCTGTATCATTTCCAATCACAAAAGCAATGCATATTCATTATAAAAATTTAAATAATGCAGAAGTGTATGAAGTTAAAAGTGAACTTATCTCCCCAGAGATGACCTGAGTTACCCATATGTGTAGCGCTTACTAAGCAGCATTAGGTTCTGAGGCAGAATCAGGTCTGGAGGTAGCTTGCCAGGGTTTGTGACTTACTTCCAGCTCTGAACAAGCTGCTTTCTCAAAGTGGTGGAAATAATAGCTGAGTGCCTTAGGAGCATTAGATAAAATAATGTGTGGCAAAGACACAGTGCTTGAAAAATAGGAAAGATTCAATTACAAAAGTTACTTTCAAATGCCTGTAATATATATGCCAAAAAAGCAAAAATGGATTTTTCTAACTTGATTATCCATATTATGTTTTAGACATATTTCTTTATTATAAGTAGTTCTACATCATCATTTATAATGGTTTCTTGTCTCTTTATTCACTTGCTCATCCAAGTAGCCTTCTTTAATGGATAAAATGAGCACTTTTCATAGAATTATTGATCATTTGTATTTATTTGGTAAATAGCTGTCTTATGCTTTACTTGTGAGTAAATGGGCTATTTATCTTTTCCTTGGCAATTTGTAAGAGCTCTTTGTGTATTATGCATATTAACACATTTTCATAAGTTAAAAAATGAATTAACTTTATTGAGTCTTTTGAAATGTAGTAATTCTAAACTTTTCATTGTCCACTCCATCAATGTTTTCTGTCACATTTTTTGATATCCTTCCCCACTTGAGGGTTTGGTTTTTATATTTAAAGCTCCAATCAGACTGAATTATTTATATGAATAGTGTGAAATGTAGGGTTTTATTCCTGAATTTTTAAAATAGTTAAGCAGTTATACCAGTACTATTCCTTCTAGAATTTAAAATTCAAGGGTTGGGGATATAGCTCCATTGGTAGAGTGCTTGCCTTGCATGCACAAGGCCCTAGCACCACAAAAAAAGAAAAAAATAGAATTTAAAATTCATATTTTCACATCCTTGTTTATATAAGAACTCACATATTTTTAATGCACATTCCTGATTATCTGTATCTGTACTCTGTTTTTCCCCCATTGGTAAAGCTTTTAATTCCTGTATTGGAATCACAATATTTTAATTATTGTGGTGTTGGAATATACTTTGATGTTTGATAGGGTAGGGACTTACTCTCTTTTAAAAAAAAAATCTACCTATTCTTATATATTTATCTTTTCAAATAAAATTTTTCTCCAAAAATCCTAGTAAGATTTTGATCACCAATATTAATTATATGCCAGTTTGTATTATATTTGTGTCTTTATGGATACTTTCCATTGAAGACCATATGCCTTTCAGTTTATTTAAGTCTCACTTCTCACTTTGAATCTTTCTGTAATGTGTTACATTTCTTCTTTATATAGCACTTACATAGCCCAGCCACAGAGGGTATGTACCTCATCTTAAATATCTTTTTACAAAGTTCGAAAAGACAGTCAGAACTAAACCTCAGCTGCTGGAACTTCCCATTTATATTTTTACATCAGCCCTGCTCTGACAGTACATCATCCTTTTCTCTGATCACCTCAGTGGAGACAAGGCTTTCCATTTCTCATTAATAATTTTTTTCTTAACCTTTTCCATTACATATGTCTGTATGTGTGTGTTCTTGTTGCTCTGATAGATTCGTGTGTGTGTGCGCACACACATGTCTGCATGCACATGTGAATTTTTTTTTTCATATGAATTGCCTTTTTTTCCTCATCTCTTTGTTACTTAGCCTTGTTTTTACTTTGGAGGATAAAATTTTATGTGTGTGTGTTTTGGTTTGATTTTTTATTTCTTTGTTGGTATGTCTGTTTTGGTTCCTCTTATTACTCCTTATTTCTCCCCCCTCTAATAGTCAAATTTTCTTGTTCCTTCTTCCTTTCACTCTTTAATTTTAGTTTTTTTTTTTTTTTTTTTTGCTTCTCCTCTATAGCCATCACCTGCTACTTCTCTACTGCGTCTCCTCTGTTCACTTTTAAATATTTCAAATTCTTTTGCCTTCCTACCCCATTTTCTCGTCATGTAAGGATCTCTAATTTCATTATCTGATAGAACTATTTAGTTTATATAGTTTCTACCCCCAACATTCAGGTTGATGTGCTTATTAATACAGTGGATAGCATAGTAGACACTGCCATTTAATGTTAGATTTAGTTCATGTCTGCTTATTGTTGATGCTGACCCCCTATTTCTCTTCAAGTGGCAATTAATGTTATAATTGTATGGAACAACTGACATTTATTTTAAGGCTTATTTGGTTGTTACCATTATTGCTATTTCTTGCACCCCCTTTACCGAGAGGAACTTGGAGAGGGTTGAGACACTACAAATTCACAGGCTAGAGATCCTGCTGTTGAACTACACTCACAACTCAGCCATATTATGAGGAAATCCAACTCTCTGCACAAACTAGCCCCACTCAAGCTCCAACCACTTCAACTTCAATAGGAGGTACAATAACCAACACCAACAACCAGGCACCAAGATAGGAACAGCTAGAATGGGACTTTGGGTCACACTACTGAATGTCTACCGATATAGAAAAAAAACTGAAATGTCTCAAGAATAGAAAAGATAACTAAACACTGAAGGATACATCCTAATAAGAGTAAGAATCTGTCTCAACAGTTATGCAAGTCTAAGACCTCTGAAAACATGAGGAAAAAAACAAACCAAGTTTTTCCCCAAAATTTACAGTTCCACAAAAAAGGAATTGACTGATATGAAAGTAGATGAAATTCCATAGAAAGACTACTTAAAAGGCTAATTATTATGTTCTGTGAGCTAAAAGATCATCTAAGGAACAAATTAAGAGAGCAAATACAAGAGGTAAAAAACTATTTTAATAAAGAAATAGAGACACTGTAAAGAAATCAATCGGGACTTGGAAATGAAAGACACAATGAATCAAATTAAAAATTTACTTAAAAGTATCACCAATAGATTAGATTATGTAGAAAACAGAACTTCAGGGCTCAAAGAAGGAACTTCGGGCCTTGAAGGCAGAATATATGAACTCAAAAACTCAGTATACAGTCGGGAGGAAAAAAGATCATGATCAAAATATACAAGAACTCTGGGACAACATCAAGAGGCCAAATTTGAAAGTCCTTTGGACAGAAGAGAACATAGAGATAAAGCATCTCAATGAGATGTAACAGGAAAATTTCCACATAATAGAAATAAGACAGACATATACATACAGAAGGCATATAGGACCCTAAATAGACAAGATCAAGAAAGAAGCATCAACACCAAAATACCAGTGAAAAGCATTGGGTCAGCCAGTAGAGTTCACTATAGACTTTTCAACTCAGACCATAAGATCAAAGAAGGCTTGACATGAAATTTTCCAAGCTCTCAGTGGCCACCCAAGATTGCTATATTCAGCAAAGCTATCTTTCAGAATTAGAATAAAATTTTTTCATGATAAGGATAAAACAAAAGAATTCAGGACCACTAAGCCAGCACTATAAAAATATTTTAAAATACACCACATACAGAAGAACTCAAAAACAAATCCCAGAGTTCCGAAATGGATGAAACACTCTAGGATAGCAACTAGCTAAATGAAATTTGAACCAAATTAAATACAGCAAGTAAACCAAAATAGGAAATACAAGCCTCTATTCATATTATCATCAATTATAAATGGTCTTCTGAATTAAGATGTAGTTGGCAGAATTGACTTCAACAAGAAAACAAATTTGAGCTATATGCTGTTGGCAAGAGACTTATTTCATGGGCAAAGATATTCATAGGCTGAACGTAAAAGGATAAAAATAATCCATGTAAGTGGAGTCAGAAAACAAGCAGGAGTAGCTATTTCCATATCTAACAAAGGAGATTTCAAGCAAAAATTAATCAGAAGAAATGAAGGTCACTATCTACTGGTAAAGGGAACAGTCCAACAAGACGATATAGCAATTGTAAATATTTATGTCCCAAATATAAGTTCGCTGATTACCTAAAAAAGACAATAACAAAATACTGCTTGACATTAAGTCCTGGATAGATCCCAATACAATAATACTGGGTGATTTCAGGAAAACCTTTTCACCAATAGTATGTTATCAAGATGTACTATCAATAGATACTTCCAACCTAAATAATACTATAAGTGGACTGAACAGTCACCCCAAATCTCATGTGTAAGACAATGCAAGAAGGTTTAGAGGTGAAATGACAGGGCTGTAAGAGCTTAATCCGTGAATTATTAACAGGAATTAACTGGGTGGTACCTATAGGCAGGTAGGTTGTAGCTGGTTTAGGTGGATCTTGTATCAGTGGTAAGGGAAGTCTCAGTCTCTCTCTCTCCCACCCCTCCCCCTCTCCCAGTGGGCATTTCCTGAGTTACTTTCCTCCACTGCACTCTTCTGCCAGGGTATCCTGCTTTATCTCAGGCCCTGAGGAATAGAGTCAGCTATCTATGGGCGGAGACCTCTACAACTGAGCAAAAATCTCCTCTGAAGTGGTTCCTCTAAAAGACCAGGTCTTTTGGTCACAATGACAAAAAAAGCAGACTAAAACAAACATCTATAGAATATTTCACCCCAAAACAGCTAAATTCATTCTCTTCTCAGTGGCTCATGGAACCTGTTCGAAAATAGACCCTAGGTCATAGTGTAAGTATTAGCAAATATTTTTAAAAATTGTGATTATCCTGTGCATCTTTTCAGATCATAATGGAATGAAATTAGAAATCAACAGCAAGAAAAATGATAGAAACCACATAAACACTTGAGATTGAACAATACTCTTAAATGAGGAATGAATCATGGAAGAAATAAGAAATCAAATTCTTAGAAACAAATGAGAGCACAGATATAATATCAAATTCTCTGGAATAGTATGAAGGAAGTTCTAAGAAGAAAGCTTATAGTGCTAAGTGCCTACATTAAAAAAAAAAAAAAGATCCCAAATAATTAAGTACTATACCTCAAGATCCTAGAAAGGAAGAAGAAACTTATTTTTCAGTAAAAGACAGGAAATAATTAAGATCAGAGCTTTAATGAATGCAATAGAGAATAAAAGTCAATACAAATTATAAATGCAACAAAGAGTTGGCTTTTTGAAAAGATAAAAAGTCAACACAAATTATAAATGCAACAAAGAGTTGGGTTTTTGAAAAGATAAACAAGATTGATAAACCTTTAGCCTAGCTAACCAAAGAACAAAACAAAACAAAACAAAAACCCCAAAATACTAAATAAAATTAGAGATGAAAAAGGAGATTTCACTAAGACACTTCTGAAATCCAAAGAAGTATTAGAAACTATCTTGAAAATTTATACTCCAGTAAATTAGAAAATCTAGAAAACATTGACAAATTTTTAGACATATGTGACCTGCTCAGATTGAACCAGGAAAATATAGAAATTCTCAACAGTACAATATCAAGCAATGAGATTGAAGCAGCAATTAAAAGCCTTTCAACAAAGAAAGTCCCAGGACCAGATGAATTCTCAGCAGAATTCTACCAGACCATTATAGAAAAACTACCACCAGTCTTTCTCAAATTATTGCATGAAATAGAAAGTGAGGGAATATTCCCCAAAACATTCTCTAGGCCAGTATAACCCTAATGCCAAAACCAGACGAGGACATGTCAAGGAAAGAAAACTACAGATCCATATCCCTGATGAACATCCTTAATGCAAAAATCCTTAATAAAATAATAGCAAACCACATTAAAAAACACCTCAAGAAGGTAGGTTTTATTTATCTCATGAGTGCAAGGTTGGTTCAGCATACACAAATTAATAAATGTAAATCTCCCTATAAATAGAATTAAAGACAAGAATTATGACCATTTCAATAGATGCAGAAAAGGCCTTTGACAAAAACAGCACCCATTCATGTTAAAAATGCTGTATAAACTAAGGATAGAAGGAACATACCTCAACATTATAAAGGCTATGTATGACAGAATCCAAGCCAACATCATAATGAAGGGAGAAAAACTGAAAATATTTCCTCTAAAATCAGGGACAAGACAAGGGTATCCACTCTCGCTACTCCTATTCAGTGTAGTTTTTGAAACTCTAACCAGAACAATCAAGCAAGAGAAGTAAATTAAAAAAATTAAAGTCAGATTATCTTTTTGCTGATGACATGATCTTATATCTAGAAGACCCAAAAACTTCACTAGAAGACTTCTATATCTGATAAACAAATTCAGAAAGAAGCAGGATGGATACAAGATCACCATTCATAAATTAATACCTTTCCTATACTCCAATAATGAATATCCTGAGGAAGAAATCAGGAGAACTATCCCATTCACAATAACCTTAGAAAGAAAAAAGAATTAAAAAAATAGAAAAACTATAGAAGATTGAAGAAAGAGATTGAAGATCTTAGAAGATGGAAAAACCACCCATGTTCTTGGACAGGCAGAATTAATTTTGTCAAAATGGCCATCTTATCAAAAGTGTTTTACAGATTCAGTGTAATCCCCATCAAAATACCAGTGTCATTCTTAATTAGAAAATCAGTCCTAAAATTCATTTGGAAAAATAAAAGACCCAGAATAGCCAATGTAACACTAAGCAAGAGCAGCACTGGAGGCATCACAATACCAGATCTCCATTTATGCTACAAAGATACAGTAACAAAAATAGCATAGTATTGGCATAAAAAATGACACAAGGACCAATGGAAATAGAAGACATAGAGACAAACCCATATAGTTGCTGTCATCAGATACTTGCCAAAAGTGCCAAAAATATGGTTGGAGAAAATATAGCCTTTTAAACAAATGGTTCTGGAAAAACTGGATTACCCAGATGTAGAAGAATGAAACTAGCTTTCTATCTCTTACCCTGTCAAATCAAAATGGGTCAAAGACCTAGAAATTAGACCAGAAACTTTGCAACCAAAAACACTCCAACATATTGGCATCAACACTCCAACATATTGGTATAGGTATCAACTTCCTTATCAAGAGCACTAAAGAAGAAATAAGGAAGACTTAATAAGTGGGATAACATCAAATTAAAAAGATTCTGCACAGCAAAGTAAATGACTGAGAATGAAGGGAAGCCTACAAAATGGAGAAAAAAATCTTTGCCAGCTACTCCTCTGACAGGGAATTCATATCCAGAATGCATAAAAAGCTCAAAAAACTTAGCACCAAAATCAAATAAGCTAATTACTAAATGGGAAAAATAACTAAACATACACTTCTCAAAAGAAATATGAATGGCCAACAAATATATGAAAAAAATGTTCAGCATTCCTGGTAATCAGGAAAATTAAAATTAAAACTACATCGAGATTTTCTCACTTAGGTTAGAATGACAATTAGTAGTATAAATAATAATAAATGCTGGTGAGGATATGGAAGGAAAAGATATGCTGATACCTTATTGGGACAGCAAATTAGTACAGTTGCTCTGGAAAGCAGTATGGAGATTCCTCAAAAGACTAGGAATATATAACTGCCATACGACCCAGGTATCCCACTCCTTAATATTTGTCCAAAAGATCTAAAATCGGCTTATTCCAGGGATGCAGCCCCATTTGTGTTTATAGCAGCACAGTTCTCAGTAGCCAAGCCATGGGACCGGCCCACATGCCTATCAATAGATGAATAGATTAAAAAAATGTGGTATATATACACAATGGAGTTTTAGTCATAAAGAAGAATGAAATGATGACATTTGTTAGTAAATGAATGGAACTGGGGAACATCATGATAAGTGAAATAGCCAGACTCAGAAAATCAAGGGTCAAAAGTTTTCTCTCATGCGAGGAAGCTAAAGCAAAAGAAGAGAAAATTAAGAGGGAGAGGTGCATATACCATGAAAAAGGAGGGAAAATCATGGAGTAGAGGGAGGAGATTGAGGGGGAGAAAACGGATGGGAAAAGGGAGAAAATGCAGAATGAAATTAATAAAATTATGCTGTGTACACATATGAACACAACACAGTGAATTCTACCTTTATGTCTACAAAGCATCATTTTGAAAAACAGTAGATAAGCCAGTATGGAACTGCACACCTGTAATCCTGGCTATTTGGGAGGATGAGGCAGGAGGATGTGAGTTCAAAGCCAGCTATAGAGATTTAGTGAGGCACTAAGCAACTGTCTCTAAATAAAATAGTAAATAGGGCTGGGGATGTGGCCCAGTGGTTAAGTGCCCCTGAGTTCAATCCCTGATACCAAAAAAAAAAAAAAAAGAAAGAAAGTAAGGAGGATACCAGTAGGGTAGAAGAGAGGGGACTATGGGGAGGAAGGGGGGAAGGGAAAGAGGAACACTAGAGACTACAATGGAGCAAATTATATTCTATGCATGTATGATTGTCTGAATGAACCTCACTGTTACAATGAGTTAATAAAAAGTTTAAAAATATTTTACATGTTAAAAAATTAGGTAGTTCTATTGGGCATTGTCTATATTAAGGAATGCTATGCATTGACTGGTAACAGTTTCTTTTTATTTCTTTGGGTTCACAAGTACATCATCTATAGATAATGATAATTTTAACTTTTTTTGGTATTTTAGTTTATTTCATTTCCTTATTGCTTTGGCAAAATTAAACCTCCATGATTTTGAGAGAAAATTTGGAGAATAAGCTTTATTTTCTGTTCCTGACATTAATGGATTTTCGTCTTGCGTTACCCTTGAGAGATAACCTACAAATAGATATGGCCAGATGATAAGTGAGAGTATAATTCAGATCTGCAAACTCCATAGTGATTGGCCCAGGAAGCCAAACCACCACCTCTGTAGCAATTCCCCAAGGTAGTCACATGACTTGGTCAATGACTTCAACTTACTTTATAACTTTTTCCCCAGCTATCAGCTTGGGACCAACCCTAGAAAGCCAAATACGCTCCCATGTTTGGAAAATTAATAAAACGATGCTGTGCTTCTAGTTAGGCTACCTACCTCTAGCCTCCCCATGCCTATAGTTTCCATTCATAAGGTCAAAAGGCTTCCTGTCTTTTCTCTTAAAGCTGTTCTATTCCTACCTGCCTCAAGTTTCTGCCAAACCCAAGTGATGATACCAAGTCTCCTACTCTAGCAACCTCTGAACAGCCTCTGCTTGTTCTCCTTTGGGTGACCTTTATTCATTTCTGCACATCTCCTAATTATAATGGGATTTCTTATGAATAATCAACAAGTTCCTAGAAGAAGCCCTCCTTTGGTCATGTTGTCAAGTCAATAACTTGGCACATGTTACTTAAGCACATACTATACTATGAGTCTTAATGCAAAGTTTAAGTGATACAGAAGTAACCCAAATTGATATGTTTCCTGCTCCTGTAGAATTAATGGTTGAGGAGGAAAGTGGATATTCACCAGATGAGTGAACATATACTTGATTAGGGGTGAACAGGAGGAAACTGAGAAGGAGTGGTCAGTGAGGAGACCAGTAGAGTAGTGTGTCCAGTAAGCTAAGGAAATGCAAGTTTTCCAGAAGGTCGAATATGCTAAGAGCACATAGGAATCAGGTACAAGGAGATAAGGAATAAGGGCTGTATTATTCTTGTTTGCTTTTAACCACATTTTCCTAATTCTTTTCCCCTGTGTTTTTATTTCAGCCAACTTCATCTTTTACATTCATGTTTAAGTGAACATTTAGAAGTCTCCTTATAACTTGAATTGATTTTCAGTGTAACTTCAAATTCTTTGGAAACTTGATATGTAAAAGCTGCATTTCAGATTCTTTGTAACTAATATTTATTTTGTCCACCAAACAACTGAAAATGAAATGTGCTCCCTGTTGATTGTTGTCATTTTCTTGACAACACTGGTGTTGAATATCTAATGTGGTTCTGCATCTCCTGCAACATCAGCCAGCATGGGCTTGCTGTGACTGGCACCTGTTAATTAACTATTGCAGAAAGATGCCACTGAAGTAGAATATTGTCATGGGACGATACACCTGCTGTGTGCAAATGTGAAAATAAGTTTTGCAAAGTATGATTTCTATGAAGCAGATTTGTTTTTAAGGTAGAATGCCTGGTGCCATAGTGATTCTGTATCCCTTCTTTTTATTTACTTTTGTTTTTTTTAAAAGTCCTGTGTTTCTCTAATGATGGGAGAGATTCGGCTTTTCAAGTGAAGCCCTCCCCTTTATCTTTCATATCTTTTTCTGTCATGGATTTTATTTTTAAATACACATCTGATTTTTTTTTTTTACATTCACACTTCAGACTTACTAGATAATCTTAATTTCTTCCTTTTCTATTTCTAGTCCTTTTAGTTACAGAAAAGCAATCTCACATGGTGGGCACTAACACACACCATGGAGCCACATGGCTGTGGCAAACTACCTTTCTGAGCCTGAATTTCATCCTTTGAAATGGTGTTATTGAAGGATGTGGGTTAAGTCACTGAGAATAATAGCTGGCACCTGGTAAGGATCATAGAGGTATTTGCTGTTATTAAAGTTTCTCTGTACTGCCTTATTGCAGTGTCTGTGTTTAGGTTTTGATTACTGATTTACAAATGGTAGTCACGGTTTCTTCTGTGACTTTATTGAAAATATATGGAAATAGTTTTTAATATAGAGTTGTAACAGGCTTAAAGATAAATATAATTCAGTTGTCACATTGTTTTTTACAATAATAAAATCAGAAATCACATGAAGCTTTTTTTTTTTTTCAAATGAGGAATGCTATAGTTAGTATTTTGAAAATCCCACAAAGGCCGACATGTTAAAAGTTTGGTGCCCAGCCTGTGCTGTGTTGGTGGTGGTGGAACCGTTAGAAGGTGGGACCTAGTAGAGGGAAGTTGGATCATTGGGGCTATGCCCTTGAAGGTAATTGGGACTCCTGCTCCTTCCTCCCTCTCTCTCTCTCTCTCTTTGCTTTCTGGATGCCATGAGATGAACAGGCCTCCTCTGTCTCCTCCTCATGATGTACTGTGCTATCACAGGCCCAAAGGCAATAGGACCAAGTAACCACAGACTGAAATTCTGAAACCACAAGCCAAAATAAACCTTTTTTCCTTATAAGTTGATAGCTCAGATATTTTGTCACAGTAATGCAAAACTGACTAACACAAGGAGATTGAAACTCAGTAGCACAGGTTGTTGTAGTGCAGGATCGGGGTCTGCATCTCTAGGCTCCCAGTCCAATATGATTTTTTTTTAACTATAATTTGAAAAATGCTGTTTTCTTCCTGTTTTGTCCAACCAAAATTTAGCCTATTTGTAAAAATTCCTAATAAAACAATATATTGAATATGGAATGTCTCCAGTATTATCAAACTGCTTCTCTAAATTCTCAGTTTATCAGTTGATGCCAAATCAGAAGTACATCTTTTTTACTACGAACAGTAGCTAAGGACTGCTTGGTAAAGATGGCAGACCAAGCCAAGGCAACTGCTTTTGTTTCCTCCATAGTTCCCTGTTGCCATAGTAACAAGGCCATAAATTTAGTGGCTAACAACACACAAGTTCTCTTATGGAGTCAGAAGATTAAAGTCCAGGTGTCGGCAGGATTTCATTGCTTCTGGAAGCTTTTTGTTTCCTTGCTTTGAAAAATCAAGTTGAAAAATTTCCAGGGACACCTGCATTCCTTGACTATTGTCCCTTTCTTGCAATACTCAAATTTCTCATCTCTGTCACCACTCCTACTGCTGCTCATTCTGATCTCCTGCATCCCTCTTATGAGGACCCTTGTGATTCGTTATGAACACTTAGATAATCCAGAATAATCTCCCCATCTTGAGATTTATGATCATGTTTTCAAAATCCCCTTTGTCATATAAGATCCTATTCAAAGGTTCCAGAAGTTAATGTGTGGATATATCTTCAGTGGAATGATTGGTGGGGGTGGGGGGTGGACATATTTCAGCCTTCGTGCTGTCAAAGTACCATTTCAATGAGTTTTATGAATTATTAACTCCAGGGAGGATAAAAAGTAAAAGCATAAATAATCATAATTTCCTACATTATTTATTTGGGAATAGTGTTCATATAATCATATCAATATAATTACTAAATATTCATCTGATCAAAAGTAAGAGATAAGCATAGTGAGGAGGTAGGATTGGGAACTGTGCACTTGTGAGATAGGAATGGAGAAAGAGAGCAGCATTTTCCTATTCCATAATAGGAAGTCAACAGAATATGCCTGAAACTAAAAAGAATATTGATAGAGCATAGCTAATATATTAGAAGAAAATAAGATCGAGTAAAAAATGTGAACGATGTTGCCTCTGGAGAAGAGGAAAGAGATCAGGGACTGCTCTACAACTTTGGACTCCTATAAAAATGATAAATAAATAACAGATTGAAAGAAAAGGAAGGAGGGAGAAAAAATAATGTATGGAGTCAAATTAAAACTATTAAACTGGAGACTGTTAATCTCCTTCATTAAAAGAAGATTTAAAACAACAAAAAACTTTCCAGTTCATTGTATTGTTTAAGACTCATACATGCATATATCAGAAACTTAAACTGGCCAAGTTTAAAAAAAAAAAAAGTTTTAGTGCAGGCAAAAGCCATTCTTGAGCCTAGATTGGCTGGGGCTGGGCCTGGAGCTGGCACTTGAAGCCCCTCTCCCCCAAGTCTCCCTTCTCTGGCCATCCCTTCCTTTTTCATTCTTGGTACAGCCCAGCTCCTGGAAACTATCCTTGGGATGAGGCATCATCACTTCCATTTGTGGTTTTCCAATGTGAGATGGTGTTTCTCAGAGCAGTTCCCTCTTTTCCTTCTTTATACTGTGTCTGGAACTCCAGGGAAGGAATTGGTGGAATGTTTCCTGCACAATAACCACACGGTGGCTGATCTTCAGTTTTTCCTTCTAGGGATTGTTAATGATATTATGGAATTTTATTTTTAAAATAAGACACTGCAGTCCTTTGAAACAATGAGTTAGCCATACATATATGTGTAAGTGTATATAGCAAGATGCCTTTGATATATTATTCAGTGAGGAAAGTAAGTTGTAAACTATATTCTGTGCATGATGCATAGTCTGTGTGTTTACATATATTTCATATGCTTAGAAAGAAACTGTAGCAAACTGGTGAATTTGAGGAAAAGATGTCAGCAAACTGTTCATTGTCTATATCATACTTTTACACACAAGTGCATACATTTGTATTGTTTGAATTTTTGAGTATGATAAGAACAAATGAAAATGGGAATTTACCTATAATGAGTATATATTGCTTTTATAATAAGAAACAACAGGAGAAATCTTTACCAATTTGCATTGCCTACAGGATAAAATCTAGGGCCTTCTATCCTGAAAGAGTCTCAACAGTCTGAATACCAATTCACTCTACTCTTCTGCCCTAGCCTCTTAGCTGTCCTTCACAGGTCTTCTACTTGAGCCTTCCTGCAAGTTGTCTGAATAAAGCATATTCAAATTCCAAATAGAAATCCTTCTCACTATGTATTGAACAAACCCAGGGTATCTTTCCTCTTCCCTTTGGTAGTCCAAATCCAGATGTCCGGAAGTCCTTTCTTCTCCACAGGTACTTTCCCTGCCCTCCTTTTGATCTTCATTTCCTCCGACAAGTGGCACCAACCTAGTACCTTATTTGAGGTGTTGATGTCTTTAGGCCCTGAAGGGACGGAACCATTATTAAGTGTTGTAGTTTTTCCATTGTCCAGTATTGTAAAATGAGCATTATCTGCTCAGCATATTGAGAATTAAGCAGTGAATGAAAACAGTTGCAGGGTTTTTCCTAGATGTTTACCTGCCATCTCAGAGATAAATGACAGGGGAGGTTCCAGAGGATGTGCAAGAGCTGAATTGAAGTCAGAATTAAATTAGACAAAGCTTGCAGGCTTTCAGGGCAGAACCCAAGCAGTATTGCTGCTAAGGGATCCTCCCTACCAGAGGATTTCTTTTCCTGCCTCTGCACCCCTCTCATTCTTTTTTTTTTTTAAAGAGAGAGAGAATTTTTTTAATATTTATTTTTTAGTTTTTGGCAGGCACAACATCTTTATTTGTATGTGGTGCTGAGGATCAAACCCAGGCTGCATGCATTCCAGGCGAGCGCGCTACCGTTTGAGCCACATCCCCAGCCCCTGCACCCCTCTCATTCTAGTGCTTTCCTGAGTACTAGAATATATGATCAATCATTTATTACTCATCCATTCCTTGGCAGAAATGGAAAAATAAGTTTGTATACCTTTGAGTTAATAGAATTTATCTTTTTAATTGATCATGAACAACATTATGTTTTAAATTTTAGATGTGAAATTAGTGTCCACTTCTAGTCAGCACAGTTGTACACACACATAATCCCAGAGATTCAGGAGGCTGAGACGGGAGGAGTGCATGTTTGAAGCCAGCCTGGGAAATTTAGAAAGACCCTATCTCAAAATCAAACATAAAAAAGGAGCTAAGGATAAAACTCAGTGGTAAAGGAACTCTGGGTTCAGTTCCCAGTACCTTTCCCAATGAAATTAATAATCCACTTCTCACAAAATTGTTTCTATATTCTCACAAAATTGTTCCAGGTATATTTAAGGCAGTCCTAAGCCACTTTAGCTGAGTAATCAAAATGAGTCTGTCTTCAGTGCAAAAAATACCTTGTGTGTTAACAAACTTCTCATTTTGGGATTTTATAATTGAGTTCATTCTCTAAAACTTTTTATTCTCAAGTATGCAACTCGGGCCTCTTTCTGGCCACAGAGATTTTATGTAGTTAAAATCGAGGGACTCTGCTTAAACTAGAAAAGGGCATTGCAGTCTCTTAGGATAGGTACCCAGAATTCATTATATACTTGGAATAATTCAATATAATATATTGGGCTCATCATATGATTCCAGGGATAGTTGTGCTATCCGAAGGGAGCTGGGCCAGTTTGTTTTCTAAAATACTCTCATGTACAAAGTTTTGTTAGGAAAGTAATTTAAATAAAAGTTCTGAATACAGAGGTCCTTTGGGTTGGAAGAAAATAATTAAAACGTTAGCCTCAGGCTGTAGTCAAGGAGCCCATGATCCATGAGATTCTTTCATATTACATGTCCAGTGAGTTGCTTTACTTGTGAACTAGCTAGTCACACTCATGGAGCTAAACTTGTTTGATATCCTGCCCATGACTGGGGAGAGGCAAACTCCTAGCCCTGGTGCTTGGCAGAGGGTGGGGCGAGGCCTTTAGATGAAGAAGCCAAAACTCCATGCTACAGAAACTGCAAAGTGGGAAGGGAAAATATGTGAGAGGCATCAAAGCCAGGGACGTTGGCCTGGCAACAAGCACAGTGTGATACCTGTGGCCTCTTATGAAATGCCTCAGCCAACTGTGAGAGCATGTTGGACATATGCTAACCAGAGCTGGAATAGCGGACACAATTATCTACTGTGAAATGGCTTGGAAATTATTAATCCTCAGGGATATTTGGATGTATTTTCATTTGGGTCATTTCTGCTCATGGGCCTTTGACCAGGAGAGGTTGAGTGCATTTGGATGCTGCACGACTCAGAACCCCACAGCTCACCCCTGCTTCCACTTAAATCCTGTTAGTGTGACCAAGAGGGGCATTGGCACTTTCACCCTCCAAGTTTTTCTCTGCTTTTAAAAGCAGACTTTTAACTCAGCTGATTTAATGTAAGTTCTGGTTTTGGTGGTTAAGCATTGGTCAATGTGGATAAGAATGACTTACTTACATTGAATTTTATAGATGCTTTTATATTCCTTTTCCAGATGTTCTGCTTAGGTTTACTTTAATGATCCCTAGAAGAAATGACCACATGTTTGCATGATGTAAATGTAAAATTATCCAAAAGAAAGATTCTCTTTTGGGTGGTTACATTCAGATTTAAAGTATTGTGTTCAAATCATTGACATTACAAACGTGAAGTACTTTCAAAAGCTTAGTTCAAACTATACTCTTAAATTAGCTCTCCAACACATTTTGAAAAAAGTAATAATATAAAAAGGACACAGTGACCGGAGCTGGGAACAACTCATGCACATTAATATTCCTGGAACATTAAACACTTGAAAATAACTTATGGGGATGATTCCTTTAGGGATTTGCTTATAATTAATACAAAATAATTCTTGATTTTTTTGATGAGTTAGTTATAATTAATGCAAAATCATTCATGGGTTCTTTGACTTAATGAATTTCTTTAGAAATGTTGGGATGAAGTATTAAGAAGTAGTTATGATGGCATTTGACCAGGGGACTTGGAGTACTAACATATGCCTTTATACAATGTCTGAGGGAGATGACAAGCAAGCAAGGCACAGAATCCTATTTTATTATGCTGGTCTATGCAGAGTGTTACTTTTAGCTATTGGAGACAAAAGTTGGTCTTCTGGTCTGGAGACAATTTTGGCTGAAGCTTGCCCTGTTTATTTGCCTCAGTGTTTAAGCTTCAGTCTTGGATCTTTACAATATTATGCAATAAAGGGTACCTCTTACCTCAAGTAGGTATGCATTATTTAGAACCAGTGGAAAGAGGCAAGAGGAATATAAAAAGTGGCTGTGCCTTTACCAGGGTCTGAAGCAGAGCTGACCTAAACCATGAATAGTTACTGCACCCCACCTCTGACTGAATCTAATCAAGAGAGGAGAGAGAGAAAAGGGGGATTAAAAGAAAAATAAAAAAAGACTGTCTTGGTCATTCCAGGGATGCAGACCTGGCTATGCCCTGACATCTCTAGCCTTCTTTTTTTTTTCTTTTAATTTTTTATTGTTGGCTGTTCAAAACATTACATAGTTCTTGATATATCATATTTCACACTTTGATTCAAGTGGGTTATGAGCTCCCATTTTTACCCCATATACAGATTGCAGAATCACATCAGTTACACATCCATTGATTTACATATTGCCATACTAGTGTCTGTTGTGTTCTGCTGCCTTTCCTATCCTCTACTATCCCCCCTCCCCTCCCCTCCCCTCTTCTCTCTCTGCCCCCTCTACTGACATTCATTTGTCCCCCTTGTATTATTTTTCCCTTTCCCCTCACTTCCTCTTGTATGTACTTTTGTATAACTCTGAGGGTCTCCTTCCATTTCCATGCAATTTCCCTTCTCGCTCCCTTTCCCTCCCACCTCTCATCCCTGTTTAATGTTAATCTTCTTCTCATGCTCTTCGACCCTACTCTGTTCTTAGTTACTCTCCTTATATCAAAGAAGACATTTGGCATTTGTTTTTTAGGGATTGGCTAGCTTCACTTAGCATAATCTGCTCTAATGCCATCCATTTCCCTGTAAATTCTATGATTTTGTCATTTTTTAATGCAGAGTAATACTCCATTGTGTATAAATGCCACATTTTTTTTATCCATTCATCTATTGAAGGGCATCTAGGTTGGTTCCACAGTCTTGCTATTGTGAATTGTGCTGCTATGAACATCGATGTAGCAGTGTCCCTGTAGCATGCTCTTTTTAGGTCTTTAGGGAATAGACCGAGAAGGGGAATAGCTGGGTCAAATGGTGGCTCCATTCCCAGCTTTCCAAGAAATCTCCATACTGCTTTCCAAATTGGCTGCACCAATTTGCAGTCCCACCAGCAATGTACAAGTGTACCCTTTTCCCCACATCCTCGCCAGCACTTGTTGTTGTTTGACTTCATAATGGCTGCCAATCTTACTGGAGTGAGATGGTATCTTAGGGTGGTTTTGATTTGCATTTCTCTGACTGCTAGAGATGGTGAGCATTTTTTCATGTACTTGTTGATTGATTGTATGTCCTCCTCTGAGAAGTGTCTGTTCAGGTCCTATTGTCTAATTTTTTGAGTTCTTTGTATACTCTGGATATTAGGGCTCTATCTGAAGTGTGAGGAGTAAAGATTTGTTCCCAGGATGTAGGCTCTCTATTTACCTCTCTTATTGTATCTTTTGCTGAGAAAAAACTTTTTAGTTTGAGTAAGTCCCATTTGTTGATTCTAGTTATTAACTTTTGTGCTATGGGTGTCCTATTGAGGAATTTGGAGCCCGACCCCACAGTATGTAGATCGTAGCCAACTTTTTCTTCTATCAGATGGCGTATCTCTGATTTGATATCAAGCTCCTTGATCCATTTTGAATTAACTTTTGTGCATGGCGAGAGAAAGGGATTCAGTTTCATTTTGTTGCATATGGATTTCCAGTTTTCCCAGCACCATTTGTTGAAGATGCTATCCTTCCTCCATTGCATGCTTTTAGCCCCTTTATCAAATATAAGATAGTTGTAGTTTTGTGGATTGGTTTCTGTGTCCTCTATTCTGTACCATTGGTCCACCCGCCTGTTTTGGTACCAGTACCATGCTGTTTTTGTTACTATTGCTCTGTAGTATAGTTTGAAGTCTGGTATCGCTATACCGCCTGATTCACACTTCCTGCTTAGCATTGTTTTTGCTATTCTGGGTCGTTTATTTTTCCATATGAATTTCATGATTGCTTTCTCTATTTCTACAAGAAATGCCGTTGGGATTTTGATTGGCATTGCATTAAACCTATAGAGAACTTTTGGTAATATCACCATTTTGATGATGTTAGTTCTGCCTATCCATGAACAGGGTGTATTTTTCCATCTTCTAAGATCTTCTTCTATTTCTCTCTTTAGGGATTCAAAATAGTTTTTGATTATCTTCTGTATTTCTGAAGTGTCTGTTGTGATATTGCCTTTTTCATCCCGTATGCTAGTAATTTGAGTTCTCTCTCTTCTTCTCTTCGCTAGCATGGCTAAGGGTCTGTCGATTTTGTTTATTTTTTCAAAGAACCAACTTTTAGTTTTGTCAATTTTTTCAATTGTTTCTTTTGTTTCGATTTCATTAATTTCAGCTCTGATTTTAATTATTTCTTGCCTTCTACTTCTTTTGCTGTTGTTTTGCTCTTCTTTTTCTAGGATTTTGAGGTGAAGTATGAGATCATTTATTTGTTGGTTTTTTTCTTTTTTTAAGGAATGAACTCCAAGCAATGAATTTTCCTCTTAGAACTGCTTTCAATGTGTCCCATAGATTCCGATATGTTGTGTCTGTGTTTTCATTAATCTCTAAGAATTTTTTAATTTCCTCCTTGATGTCTTCTATAACCCATTGATCATTCAGTAACCTATTGTTCATTCTCCAAGTGATGTATGCTTTTTCCTTCCTTCTTTTATCGTTGATTTTCAGTTCCATTCCATTATGATCAGATAGGATGCATGGTATTATCTCTACTCCTTTATATTGTCTAAGAGTTTCCCTGTGACATAATATATGATCTATTTTTGAGAAGGATCCATGTGCTGCTGAGAAAAAAGTGTAACTGCTTGATGTTGGGTGGTATATTCTATATATGTCAATTAAGTCTAGGTTATTAATTGTGTTATTGAGTTCTATAGTTTCCTTATTCAACTTTTGTTTGGAAGATCTGTCCAATGGCGAGAGAGGTGTGTTGAAGTCTCCCATGATTATTGTATGGTGGTCTATTAGACTCTTGAACTTGAGAAGAGTTTGTTTGATGAACATAGCTGCACCATTGTTAGGGGCATATATATTTATGATTGTTATGTCTTGTTGGTGTATGGTTCCCTTGAGCAGTATGTAGTGTCCCTCTTTATCCCTTTTGATTAACTTTGGCTTGAAATCTATTTTATTTGATATGAGTATGGACACTCCTGCTTGTTTCCGAAGTCCATATGAGTGATATGATTTTTCCCAACCTTTCACCTTCAGCCTATGTATGTCTTTTCCTATCAAATGCGTCTCCTGTAGGCAGCATATTGTTGGGTCTTGTTTTGTGATCCATTCTACTAGCCTGTGTCTCTTAATTGGTGAGTTTAAGCCATTAACATTTAGGGTTATTATTGAGATATGGGTTGTTCTTCCAGCCATATTTGTTTATTTATGTTACTAAACATTGTTTGTTTTCCTCTTTGATTATTTCCCCCCCCCTTTACTGTCCTACCTCCCACTGTTGGTTTTCATTGTTATTTTCCATTTCCTCTTCCTGTAATGCTTTGGCGAGGATGTTTTGAAGAGACGGTTTTCTAGCTGCAAATTCTTTAAACTTTTGTTTATCGTGGAAGGTTTTAATTTCATCTTCCATCCTGAAGCTTAATTTCGCTGGAAACACAATTCTTGGTTGGAACCCATTTTCTTTCAGTGTTTGAAATATGTTATTCCAGGATCTTCTAGCTTTCAGAGTCTGTGTTGAAAGATCAGCTGTTATCCTGATTGGCTTACCCCTAAATGTGATCTGCTTCCTTTCTCTTGTAGCTTTTAAAATTCTCTCCTTATTCTGTATGTTGGGCATCTTCATTGTAATGTGTCTAGGTGTGGGTCTCTTATGATTTTGCACATTTGGCGTCCTGTAGGCTTCTAGGATTTGGGATTCTGTCTCATTCTTCAAGTCTGGGAAGTTTTCTCGTATTATTTCATTGAATAGATTGCTCATTCCTTTGGTTTGAAACTCTGTCCCTTCCTGTATCCCAATGACTCTTAAATTTGGTCTCTTGATGTTATCCCATATTTCTTGGATGTTCTGCTCATGGTTTCTTAACAGTCTTGCTGAGCTGTCTATGTTCTTTTCAAGTTGAAATACTTTATCTTCATTGTCTGATGTTCTATCTTCTAAGTGTTCTACTCTGCTGGTAGTATTCTCGATTGAGTTTTTAAGTTGGTTTATTGCTTCCTGCATTTCTAGGATTTCTGTTTGTTTGCTTTTTATAACCTCTATCTCCCTGTATAGTTGATCTTTTGCTTCTTGGATTTGTTTATGTAATTCATTGTTGAAGTGATCTTTCATTGTCTGATTTTGCTGTCTGATGTCTTCCTTGAGACTCCAGATCATCTGAAGCATGTATATCCTGAATTCTTTATCTGACATTCCATCTGCTGCAGCTATTACCTCTTCTAACGTTGAGTTGACCTGCAATGCTTGTGGTCCTTTCTTTCCTTGTCTCTTCATACTGTTCGCGTTCCTTTCTACTTGGTGAAACTGTTGTGCTATTGAATTTTCCCCCTATATATTTATATTGGTCTTGTATAGTTGCAAAGTCTCCCTCGCAGGCGCGGGCGGCGGCTCTGCCCCTCCTCCAATTGGGGCAATGTGCCTACCACGCCGGCAGGCCGCTGGGCCTGCTCTGCCGGTCGGTAGCAGGTCCGCCTACCTTGCAGGCGTGGGCGGCGGCTTTGTTCCTCTGCGGCCGCTAGGCTTGTTCTGTCGGTGGTCGCAGTTCTGCCTACTTTGCAGGCGCAGGCAGCGGCACTGCTTCTCTGCAGGCCTCTGGGGCTGTTCTGCCAGTGGGTCGCAGGTCCGCCTACCTTGCAGGCTCGGGGGGGGCGGCTCTACCCTTCCTCAGGCCACTGGGCCTGTTCTGTCTGTCGGTTGCAGGTCTGGCCTGTTCTGTTGGTGGTCACAGTTCCGTCTACCTTGCAGGCGCGGGGGGTGGGGGGCGGCTCTGCCTCTCAGCAGGCCGCTGCTCCTCTTCTTCCGGTGGGTCGCAGGCCCGCCTACCTTGCAGGAGTGATTGGAAGCTCTGTCCCTCCGCGGGCCACTGGGCCTTTTCTGTCGGTGGTCACAGTTCCGCCTACCTGGCAGGCGCGGGGGGTGGGGGTCGGCTCTGCCCCTCAGCAGGCCGCTGGGCCTGCTCTGTGGGTGGTCACAGTTCCGTCTACCTTGCCGGCGCAGGGGGAGGGGCTCTAGGCTTCTTAATGGAAGACCAAGGTGAAGGATTTGTACGTCCATCTCTGCTGTCATTTTGATTCCTTGAACAGTTTTCACTCTGCAGAGTGCAGCCTGCTTAATATCCTTCAGCTTCACAGCATCTCTTTGGAGGGTGGAGTATCTTTCTCTTGATCTGTGGAAAAGAATAAAAAGTTGTATGGGGACTGTTACTGCCCCCTACCCCACACCTTCAGATTAAAGGTTGCTACTTTGATTGGCAAAGCTTCATGTTTAGATTTATTCCTTCACTTGTGTAAAATACATCATGTATTAGCCTGTTCACCAACTTTGTCAATGTTAGCAATCTAATCCTTAAATCCTGTGAGGCTTGGCAAGGGAACCTTCTTTAATTCTTTAGGAACTGTGGATCACTGGTGTTGTTGGCTTTATGCAAAAGTAGGTTTATCAGTGACAGTCTTCTGTGACCTGAAAGTTTCCAGATCAGTGAACTTTTCTCAGGCTTTGAATTCTCTTATGTAGACATTCTTCTTTTTTTTTCTTTAATTAAGAAAACTAATTGTAAATGGATATCATGGTTATTTATATGTATGGGTACAAAGTGATGTTAAGACTTATGGATACAGTGAAATCATTGAATAAGTTACTTAATATACAACTTCTAATACTTTTTTGGTAATGAGATTATTTAAAATGTACTTAATGACCTTGAAATGTACAATAAATTATTTCCTTAATTCACCATTGTGTTCTATAAAGATGAAAAAGCTTTATTTCTCCTGAGTAATTAAGATTTTGTGCTTTTGGGCCAGCATCTCCCCATCTCCCAGGCTCTTGTATCCACACCACTCTTATTCTTTGCTTCTTTGAGTTCAGTTATTGTAGATTACACATTTGACTTTCTGTGCTGACTTATTTCACTTAGCATAGTATTTTCCAATTTTGTGTTGCAAATCAAGAAATTTGTTATTTTTCTAGTATTACATTGTATACATACATCACATCTCTTTATTCATTCTACACACACACACACATTCTTATTCATCTGTTGGTGGTTACTTGAGTTGATTCTATAACTTGACTATTGTGAATAGTGGTACATCAAACATGGCAGTGCAGACATCTCTGATATATTAATTTTAGATGTTTTGGGCAAATACCAGGAAATATAATCTCTAGATTATGTGGTAATTCTATTTTTAATTCTTTGAGAAATCTCCATACAGTTTTCCATAATGGCTGCGCTAATTTACATTCCTACCAGTATACTAGTACAAGGGTTTTCTTTCTCCATATTCTCGCTAACACTGATCTCTTTTTTGATCATAGCCATTCCGGCATATATAAGGGTCTGTTTTTCTTCCTCTTATTGAATCTCTGTTATACATTTAGGCCTCTTGATGGTCTCCCATAGTTCTCATTTGCTTTATTCTTTCTCTTGCTGTCTTTTTTGCTTCTCTGATTTGATCATTTCAAATGTTCTGTTTTCAAGTTCACTGATTCTTCATCTTGATCTAGGTTTTTACTGAATCTTTGTATTGGATTTTTTTCTAGCCTCATTTTGTGTCTTATTTTCCAAAGTTCATGTAGTTGTTTAAAAGAAAACTGTAAAGAGTCATGCATTTCTTTATTTTGGGCATACATTCTAAAAAGTGCATCATTAGGCAATTTTTTTGTGCAAACATCACAGAATATATTTATACAAACCTAGGTAGTACCACACAGGCAGACAGCATAGTATAGCCTATTGATCCCAGGTTGTACTTAATATTGTAGACACTTGCAACACAATGATATATGTGTAACTAAACCCGTTAAACATAAAAAATACAGTAAAATGTATAAAACATAATACATGGCATACCTGTCTAGGGCACTTACCATGAATGGAGCTTATAGAACTGGAAATTGCTTTGGGTGGCTCTAGAAATAGTAAGTAATGTCAAAGCCTTGGCATTATTGTGCATGACCATAGGATTTACAAGCATTGTACACTTAGGCTATACTATATCCATTCAAAGCTTTTTTTCTTTCTTCAAATATAAATTAGCCTCAGATTATAGTATCTTTTTATTTTATAAGCTTTGTAATTTTTAATTTTATGGCTCTTATATTAACATTTAGCTTAAAATGCACATTGAACAGTTATACAAAAAATGTTTTTATATAGTTATTATATAGTATTTTCTAGTTAAAAACTAAGACACAAACACATTAGACTAGGCTTATATAGGCCGAGGATCTTCAGTATTATTGTCCCCCACCTCCATATCTTTTCCCACTGAAGGTCTCCAGGGGCACCAACACAAATGGAGCTGTAATCTCCTAAGGTACCAATGCCTTCTGGGATTCCTAGTGAAGAACATGCCTGAGGCTGTTTTACAGTTAACTTTTTTCTATAAATAAAAGGAGCCCATTAAAATAATAATAAAGAACATACTATAGCAAATATATAAATCAGTAACATAGACATTTATTTTCCTTATCAAGTATCATGTACTTCACATAATTGTGAGTGGCTATACTTTTGTACTCCCATTAGTGCTTTAGGTTTGTTTAAATCAGTGTCACCAAAAATCCATGAGTTATGCATTGTGCTGAGATATTACTATGGCTGTTATATCACTAAGCAACAGAATTTTTCAATTCCATTTTAATCTTATGGAATCACTGTCATATTTATAGTGTATAATGAACATATTATGTGGTATATTACTGTATTCTTTTTAAAAAATATTTATAGTTGTAGATGAACACAATACCCTTGTTTTAGTTTTTTATATGCAGTGCTAGGTAAGCACTCTACCCCCAGCCCATGACTGTATTCTGGTTGCTCATTGAATATTAGAGAATCATTTTAAGTCATTGTGTTGTTTTATATACCTCCTTTAGGGTCTATTATTTGAGTTCTGTTGGATTCTTTTGGAGGCATCGTGGTTTCCTGTTTCTTCCTAATCCTGTTTCTTGCATTGGTGTCCACACATTTGAGGAGATAGCTACCTCTTCTTTTACAGGTGTTCTTTGGCAGGGATCTTCACTTTTTAGTTTAGCTGTGACTCTGGATGGACTAAATGATAATGACTCTATGCAGGCATTGTATGCTTCCAGTTTCTCTAGTGTGTGGCCCACTGCCTTTGCTCTGAGTTTGAATGGTTCAGGTGGCTGGTCTCTGCTATCTGACTGAGCTCTGTAGTCAGGCTACAGCTGCCTCTGATTGAACTTGGCCTCAAAGCATATTCTCTAGCTAGATGGTTTGAGTTCATTAGTTGGAAAGGGTTGCAGGAGGTGCCCTGAGGTTGGGTGGACTCACTGATTGGGATGTGGATATGCATATTTGAGGTTTGCCTCCCTGCCTAGGCAGGGCTTGAAGGTGGGCTTTGAGGCTGGGTTGAACACTTTTAAACTTTTTGATATGGCAAGTCTAACCCCTGCTCTTTGCCAAAAATTGCTGCTATAGTTTTCTCCCTCCTTATGTGGAGCCCTAGGTTAAGGTTCAATGATGGTCCTGCAGGCTTGATATTCAAAGATTCAAGCCAGGTAGAAATCACCACTTCTAGTACTGACCAGTGGAGTTTTTCAGATGGGCTCGACTGTCAGCATATACTTCTGACTGGGCACTATGCTGGCAGGTACATAGAACTACCACCAAGATCTGCATGCTAATTACTGTGAAGTCTACCTCCTTTCTTTGTTTCCACTCTACTCCTGGTGGTCTAACCATGATATTTACCCCTGTGTTTCCCATTAGGTGGGATAGGTGGGGGATTCCTGGGAAGCATCTCAAAGAGGTAGAGGAGCTGGATTCCACCTCTGGTTGTCTCTGGGAGAATCTTCTTTGTTGGACTCTGTGTCCACTTGGAGAGGGAGAAGGGTGATGCACAGTGAGACCATTTCTCTTACCCTTTTCATGCAGTTTTTATTTAGTTCTGTGGACCATAAGGTGTCTCAGGCAGATTGCCTGTTCCCCCCCGCCCACTAAGGTGTTCTCTTGGGATAGTTGCTGTTTTGACTTTCTATGGGGTAGTGAACTTGGGCCTTCTATTTTTCTATTTTACTGATCTTCAGTTAGAATTCTTGACATCTCCTTTTCTTTTTTAAAATCTGATCATTCCTTGATATTCATGGCCTGACACAATCCTGATTCCTGCTCTAGCACCTGTGCCTTCATTTCCTGTTTCCCTGACCATTTCTGGGATTTACTCAGTCCTCAGTCTTTGCCTCTCAAACTTGCCTGTCTCTTCTGAACGTTTTTGTTCTCTCCAGTCATCTCCTACCTCCCCTTTCCCACTATGAACTGCTACTTAGACTTTAAGGCTTACTTTCCAACTGCCTTGGCACATCAACACTTTGGATGCCCTTCTGTTATCTCAAACTCAGCATATTTTAAAAGCTAACTTAGTTCCTAAAAAATTTACTTCTCCATTTCTTCCAGTAAGCATATGTACTACTAGACACAGCAAGGGCTCAGTTAATGTTCCTATTGTCCCAGGGCAGACCACACACACCTCTTCATTTATCTTCTCAAACATTGCTCTTGTATATCACAATCTGTTTTTTTTTTAACTCTGCATTTAAAAATAATATGTAATAAGTATAATTTATATGCAGTGAAAAATGCTAATCTTACATATAAAATTCATTTAATTTTAAAAAGGCATACACACTTGTAACCAGCACCCCATGAAATACAGAACATTCCTGTCACCATAGAAAATCCTATTCTGTGCCTCTCCCAGAAGCAACTGCTGTTCTGATATAAATCAACAAAGACAGGTTTTCTTTGAAATTTTAAACAAATGTGTTCATATCACTCAATTTGTAGACTTTTTCTTTGTTTCTAGGGTCTGTCTCTCAGCATTGTTTTAGAGATTCGTCCATTATTGTTGTGGGAATCAGCAGTTCATTGCTTTTTATAGTATTCCATTGTATAAAAGAATCATTTTCAGACAGTTGAGTTTTGAACATAATGTATTTTGTATATTAAGAAATAATTTTATTAGGTGGTAATGACAGTACAGGTCAAACAGTTTTATCTGTTGAGCTATACTAAAGTATTTACAGAAGAAATAAGGTATCTGATTTGCTTTAAAATAGTTTTAATAACAAGTAGATAAAACAAGATTGACAAAATGTTGATAATTGTTGAAAAAAGGGTTCATTTTACTGAACTGTCTCTGACTTTCTTTGTTTTTGTAATAAATAGTTGAGATGTGAAAAACATGTATTTTGACCCTAAGTGAGAGTTCTGGCTCTGAAGAAAACTAAAAATATGGCTGAGATCGGTCACCTAAAATCATATTGGTGGTTCTTTCTGGCATTATCACTATTGTGAAAAAGATTTTTGCCTCATACTTCTAATCTCATTTGAACACCTTCCCTGGGGAGCTGGTGACTTCAGTGTGCAAAATCAGAGCTGGGCACTTCTTGCCTTATTTTTTTCCCGTAGCAGGCGGGAAAGTCTTCCCTTCCCAGAAGGGATTTGATTGCATTCATCCTTTTAAGGAAGGATGTTCTGATATAAAACTGAATGAACATGGGGAGAACATTGTGGCCTGCCAGTGGTTTACTCTGATTCAAGCTGTATGTAGATGGCTGCTCATGGGTCACCTCTGCTTTCTGAAGAGCCACTTCCTTCTCTGCTACTCCAAGCTGGACACCACCAGTTTTCTGTATGATATGCTATAAATTCCTCAGGAACCCCAGAAGGGATACACCTTCTCTTGCAGTACATGCTTACCAAATACTTCATTTTAAAGTCTTTCTACTCCATCTGCATCTCAGGGATGACAAGTACTATTTCATAGCATGTACAAAAGTGATGCATAATAGCTGTATGGAGAATGCCTGGTCATGCCTGGTTTCTGTGCACTTTGTCATTGGTGATATGTGCTATAAGACTTTGTCATTTAATAAAGAGACTTTGACAATAATTCATTCTACTTTCTCTTCAAGTGTATTTATCTTCAACCTTAGGGCTCAATTTTTTTTTTTTAGAGCATCTTGTTAATTGTGTCTTATACCTGTTTTTGCCACAAGGAGTACAGTTTTGATGACTTTGTAATTTTGGTGTGTCTTTGCCTTTAATGACAACTAGTTGCTTTTATAGTCTAAAAACTTAGGTATAGTTGACAAGAAAACTAGATTGGTTTGCTGGAAGCGACAATATACGCTGTCTGGAAGAGATGCCAAAGCTTGAATGGCTGTGGCTGGCAGGGTTTCCATTCATTTGACCTGGGGGCTGGGGGCAAATGGATTGTGGATCGAATGCCATCCAGCTTTCAATACATGTTGTATTTCTTTACCATTCTTTCTCCCATAATCTGCTTGTGTAAGACATTGTCTTTGGAAAAAAAAAATTTTTAAGAACATTTTGATTTATGTTTCACTGGTGCCCAAGGTCTTATTCATTATTTAGGTTTACGTCATTTTATTTTAATCACATTTATATCTCATTCATTTTTATAAATTCAAAGGCTAATGCTGAATAATAATACCAATAAAAATGCCAAGTTAAATGTAAATAATACTGTTACCAAAATGTGAAAATCTATTTGTTATGGCAGATAACATCAAACTAAAAGTTGATGAGAACCAGCTGTACTTTTAATAGGTTTGCAGAGTCAAAATGATAGGACATGGCAATTTCTAAATTTTAAATTTCTTAAGATCATTATTAATCTTACATTGTTGAAATTCATGAGAAAAAAGTTGCTTTATTGCATTATCTTCTGGAAATAACCCACTTACTACCTATAGACCTCATGAGATGATGGGTCCCATCATGGTCCCTAATTTGTTAATTGAAGAATGCTGACCTCCAATGGGGAATCTGGGGACAGCATGTTTGTGAATAACACTTTTTCCTTCAGTGTCAGAATCCTCTGATTATTCTCTAAGTGTGTTTTGGGAACCCTTGCATCAGAATCACTTGCATCTTAAATAGCTTGCCCAGTGAATATGGTAAGTGTACTGCTTAGGATTGGAAGTTTATGCAACATAGAGTAAGAATGCCTCTCTGTCTGGTTCATGTGACACATTGTTTTATGATGAGTGTTTTTTCCTTTTTTATCCTCAGGACTTGTCAGTCACGTCTGTAATCTATTCACTGAAACTGCCACACTGTGCTTGGATGTGGACAATAAAAACAACAATGAGATGGCAGCCACACTGCTCTTTTCCCTGCTTGATATTTTGCATGGCATACTGACGTATACATCCAGCGTTGTACGCCTGGCTTTGCAGGTAGAGAATCACTTTTCTTACATCTTGAGCAATCCTACTCCAAGTCACACTTTCCTCTTTGTTGTTTCTGATGAGTCTTTATTATTTTTTTAAAAATAACATTTTATTCAAGTCTACCAAAAGCCAACTTGGGATGACCAATGTCGAGAGGATTTGATCACAAAATCCTAAGGGAAGGCTCTAAAAGAGGCATAGTAAGCAAAGACTTAGCATTAGTTGGGAAATTACTTCTGTCCAAGGAAAGCACTTCCCTGAGGTGCATCCTAGGGCAGGCCAAGTAGGGTGCAGACTTTCATGTCCAGACTTCATCAGCAGGAGGGGTTAGCTTTCTAGAAATAATGGATTGGAAGTTTTTGCACGCACACACATTTGATGTAATAAGATACATGTAAACATGTGTGCATATCATATAAACTTTCTCATTTGCTTTCCCTTATAACTGTTAACATGGAATTGTGAGGTGATTTGAAGAATCAGAGGTATATTCATTGGCTATAGAAAAATTCAGTTGGGCCTGAAGTCTAACCTGTGCTTACTTAGTATCAAGTTCTAAGGACAAAAGGAGATGTGGTCTTATTGAGTACTTTCGTGTGATATGTCTCCACATGCCTAATTCATTTAATGTTCTCTCCTAGCCAACTGACTCAGCTGATTTCTTAGATCAAGAGAAAGGCATATAGCCAATATGAATTCATTGTGGTGTTTAAAAGCCTGGTAAAATTACAAGAGATGTATATCAAATAGTAGCATCCTAGCTCAGATATATGCAGGAGCTAAAGTTGAACTGAACTGTTTTGATACCTTGCCAGGAGTCAGAGTAGCAGAGCCAAGAATGAATCCCTAGACCCTGGGTTATCACTATGATATATGGTATCTTTTATGCACTGTTAAGCCAGTCAAGTATTTGGCTTGTCGAGTATGATTTAATAAATAATTCCACAATCCTTGGAACAAATCTGGTAGTTACTAAGTGTTCAACCCAAATTATAAAGCCAGTAAGTTAACATGGCCTTCTTATTATCTTGTTGTTTTTATTTGCTCATCTATAATCATTTTAAATTAACAGTAAAGCATTTTAAGTACTTTGGGAATCTTGAGTTACTGTATTTTTTTCTAGGTTTTCCTTTTTTCTACAGAGTCTGTCTTCAGAGAATATAAACTACAGTGGTAGTTTTATGGAATTCTTCAAGAGATAAATACCTTGGTGATATCAGTGTATAAAAGACTATGTCTTGTAAATTGTAGGTTAATAAAAAGGATCAGAAGTTAAAAAGCCCAGATAATAGAAATTCTCCTTTATCACAAATGATGAGATATATATTTAGGGGTATTTAAAAGAAAATTCCTGAATACAAATGTTTTCTAATTATCTTTTTTTCCATTGGCTACTGTGCCAATAGATCACTGGTTTTAATTTTTTTCATAATCTTTAACACTGTCTTTTAATGCTATCATCTTTCTGAATCCTTCCTTATAATATCTGTCACATATTGCTTTGGCCTTGACCTCTGGCTTTGATCTCCATGATACCTGGCATCAGTCTGAAAGAGGTAGAGTCCTTGAGACTGAGTTAGGGGAAAGAGTTGGGGAAAGAAATGGAGTGCTCATCAAAGGCATAGCCACCTGAAACACGGAGCTGTAAGTACTTTGCAAAACCATCAGTCACCTTTTCCATTTACAAAATACACCGCACTAGGGATTCTTCTGCACTCAAAATCTCTATCTACTTTATACAGAAACTTCTTTAAAGTAGAATTGAAGAGTGGCAGTGTGTAAATTATAACAGTGGTTAGATTTATGAAGTACTTTTCTTTTCCAAGGAAGAGAGTGGTTTGATCCATGAGTAGTGAGTGTAGGCAAGTGTCAGAATCTCCATCTAGAGTAAAATCACTGCCCCCAAGTTTACCTGAGATTCAGCATTGGTCCAATTTTAACCCTCTGAGTGTTATGTGTGACATATAGAGAGGTAGAAAATAATGTGCTTGAGATTCACTGGTGTGGTGAAGTGTTGGGCCTTGCAAACTGGAATATCTTCCATTCAAGTGCCAAGTACACCTGTGTGGGCCTGAACAAGTCACTTTACCTGTTTGAGTACCGCTTTTCTCATCTGTAAAGCAGATATGATAACTACTCTGCAGAATTGTGGTGAAACTCAGACACTTATGTATGTAAGTGTCTTACATATACTTGGCTCAGGAAGTTAGCCACTAATTGGTTGCTGTATCATAAACAGCAACAAGAAGAAAGGTACTCAATTTCTTGTCTATAATGAGCTTACTGTGGACCATGACTTCCTCATTTCTGTGTCCTTCTGTGTGAGAGGGCCCTTAATTCATATTTGCTGATTAACTCCTAGCAGGCTTGTGAGTTATTAGTTTGGTGATTTATTTTTTACTTAGGAGCCTAGCATAGGGCTAGGCACCTACAATTTAAGTAGAGGTCAAGAGAGAAGGGTGTTAGCTGTCAGGGAGCTTACGGTTTAGTAGGGAAGATGGTCAATACACAAATAATAAGCCAATTTTCATTTTATTTTATTGTGAAAAATGCAACAATTGAAAGGTACAGGGTGCTGCAGAATGACTAATGGTAGAGAGGCCAAACTCAGTTTTGAGGCTGGGGATGGCCTTTCTAAGGAAGGCAAATATTTAGTAATATAACCCAGGTTACCAAACTTTCCATTCCTAGGTTTTTTTCTGTCATTTTTGAAGTGGGTGTAGGAAAGCTTTTTACATTATTCTTTAGTTGTCTGTTCAACTGTTGATAATTTGCAAGTGTATTGTAGTGAGTGTAGGCAAGTGTCAGAACCTCCATTAGAAGACTGAGATAGGGTCACTGCATTTTAGTCTCACATGCACATAAAGCTTATCTATTATTGGAGAGGCTGTAGTTTCTATTTTTAGAATCTCTTGGAATTATCCAGTTTGACTCTTCTGTGGTCTTCCCCTTGTAGCTCTTCCCCATGAATTGTCCTGGCCCAGTTGTTGAGTGCAGGTGAAATTTTTCTGCCGTAGCCCATGGTCCTGATCATATCCTTTCCTTTGAAAACTTCAGTGACACCTCATTATCTATGACATATATTTACGACTCTCTGGGGAGGCACTCAGGGTCTTGTTTGGTTCAGCCACATGATGTCTCATCTGCCAGGCTTCTATGCTGCCCATACCCAAACCAAGCATTCCCATCACCATCTTCTAGGTGGATCCTGATTCTTGTTACTCCCTTGCCTTTCCTCGTGAAATCCCCAACATCCAAAATTCCATACTCCATGTAGAATTTATTCCACCATCCAAATGATGAAGTCATCTGTCACATTATGCCACCCAAACTTTGTTTTTATTTCTATTGTAGAAGTTTTGTACCGTCTTTTGTGAAGTTGTTTGGAAACTGGTTATCTTTTAAATTTAATTGTGAATTCCTAGAGAGTAAAGACTGAGTCTTGGTCATCTGTGCATCAAGAGCATGCACATGAGAGCATCTGGGGAGCACAATGAGTGTGGAATTGGACTGATCTGGTCCACACCATGGACAGTTGTGCTGTAGCATGTGCTTAAACCTACCAGCAACTGCATGGGTAGCAAACTGTCTCATTCTGTACAGATGGCCTCCCTTTGTGTTTATCAGTAGACCTCTTGGAGCACTTGCTTCTGTGCACTAGGTTCATGTAGCAATGGTAGATATCACAAAACTGTATTAGTCCCACACATTTTTATGCCAGGAAGTTGGCTATATTCTATCTCATTATATCCTGTTATATTTCTATTTAATAGTAAACATTTAATAGTAAATATTGACATCCCCAGGTTTTATATCTTAAAACTATTAGATTTGTTATTTCTACCCAGAGTTCTCAGGGATATCCATACATATGTACAGCACCTTAATTATTGTGACCATCCCTTATCCCATAGTCCATAACTGAGCTCAGGATTTGTCTTCCAAACCCATTCCCCTGCCAGCAAGTCATGCCACCCTCACCCTGCTGTGCAAACAAAAACCTGGGCGTACATCTTAAAATTTTAATTTTTCATATTCCACCTATAATCTGTCACCAAATAATATAGATTTTACCTTAAATATCTAACATCCAATTACTCCTCTCAAACCTTAACCTAGACCACTATCTTCTCTCGCCTGGACTGTACCAGTTAGATAGGTCAAGAATATCCGATGGCTAGTCATGGGAAAAGTTACTGTATAGCAATGACAAGTGACAGTAAGTTCTAGAAAGGGGTTTGGAGAGCACAGAGGCTGACAGTGTAGAGACAGGAACCCTGTGCAAGATGCACCCAAAGAGCCACAGATCTGGTTGTCAGAAGGCTCACTAGAGGAAGCGTGATTCTGAGAAGTGAAGACGTATTGGGAAGAGAGCAAACCTGGGCCTCTGCATTTGTTTGTTGGAACCTATGTTTTCTGTTCCACGTAGCCCTTGCTGCACAGAGATTCCATTGTGTGCTGACACTTTTGTGAAGAGACTTGAATTTCTAAATGCATTCCTGTCATGCAATTCTCTGTGCTACAAAGCTGCAACATTCTGTCTCTGGAACCCATGACAATTGCTGGGCAGAGTCTAGATGTTTCTTGGCTCTAGTAATAAACAACTGTGCAGATCTTGGAGGATCCAGAGCACTACCAAACATCCTGGTGGAAAAGTTCCCCGTTGTGGGCTTGCTCCTTTGCTCCATCTGCTTGCTTATGAGGTTTGGAAAGGAAGCAGGGACACCATGCCCCTTGCTGTTGCCTAGGTCCTGATTTGCAACACAGCCTTAGCCTTACCAAGAGGGAATCAATTTACTTTAATGGAAGACATGTTAAATGTTTAGTCTGATAAGGCCAATATTCCATGTCAGACAATGCTTAAGAAGGCACAGGACCAACGGCCAAGATTCAAGAAGGTTCAGGCCACTAGGACAGTGCAACACATTTATTTTCTGGGAGGAAGCTCTGCCTTTCCAATAGTGAGGTAGGTAAGAGGGAAGCTCCAAGCTTCCAAATTAATGATCACTATTGTTCCCCATAACTGTAGAGAGGTGTATATCACTAAAAGACAAGTATCTCATTTTAAATCAAGTCATTTTGAACCAAAAAAAAAAAAGGCAGGCATCTGAAATTCTGTTCACAGGTCTGAAGTGCAGAAGCAAACTTGGCATTCATGAGAAAGATCTTGGAGTCCAGGTTAATGATCCAAGGCTGGGCAGCCTGCTCCTTGAGTTCAGGCAAAAGTCATCTAAAAGTGGTTTGTTTTTTCTGAATAAAAGTAAAATCAGAGAGAAAAAGTATGAATGAAATATATACATCCTATGGCAAACACAATAAATATCAATGTTACTTTTCAATATAAAACAATTCATCTCTATTATAGAAATGTCCTTTGGAATATGACAGTTCTATAAAACTCCTGGGAGATGATGCACTTTAAGAAATGAGTGAATGGTTTTTACTTTTTCTCAGGTAGTTTAAGCTTATATGTCATAAGAAATGTAGATCAGTATATGAAGCCTATTCATTCAGTGGTAAATATTCTAGAAGGTGTTCTCTCTGTAGGTGTATGCATGCATGCAATGAAAACATAGAAAAATTAATTTTATACATATGTATATATATACATATATATATCGCATAAAAATTCTCAGAAGATTAGTAAACATGAGTTGGAATCAAATAGCTTTGTCACCCATTATCTGTGGGACTTTAGACAAATGACAGTTTCTCTAAACTTCAGTCTTCTCACCTAAGAAATGGGGCTAAAGCACGTCATCTCAGGGAAGTAGGAAAGATAAAGTGCTTATCCTCTTCAGCATGTAGAGTGTCACCGTCCTTCCTCCAGCAGCAGTTCTTGTTATTTCTTTATCTGTGGGCTCACTGGTCTGCCTCTGTATCCTGAACTGGTGGCAGTGGCAGCATGTGCACTGTTTGTCGTGTTATATCTCTTCTGGGGCCTCTATGTCCTGTGTCAGGGACCCAGGCAGAATGCTTCTCCAGATCCTTACGTCTGCTAATCCGAGTGGATCTGTCTCCTATAGCTAAGCTGACTAATCACCAAGACCCATTTTTATTTATCTTCCCACTCTTCTAGGCCCAGAAGTCTGGTTTAGGAGGGGACACTCAGGCTGCCGAAGACCTGCTAGTGCTCTGCAAACCACTGACAGACCTCATTAGCCTGCTTATTCCACTGGTAAGAGCTCACCTGTTTATGTGTCTTTCAGAATATTGCTGAGGTTGAAGTAATTTTATTTGAATTTCATGAACTTTTGAGTTTCTATGCTATTTTAATCCCCTTCAAAACTGGAACCAAAAGAACTTTGAAAGGTTTTTTTTTTTTTTTTTTTTTGCTCTGGAAATACTGAATTTATGGTTTAAAACCAAGAAGCTTATCATTTGTTTAAATAGATATTTAAGTAAGGCAGACTCTCAAATCTAATTACTTTCTTAATGTGAGGTTTAAAAGAATTGAACAAATGAATTCCAAGAAGGAAGAGTAAATCATTATGGAAATCAACTCCCTTTCCAAAGGAGATTTTGGAATTACACTTGGCTTGCAGGACTTTCCAGAAACTTGAAAACACAGACATAGACCTGGGGCACCTTCTTTTTCAACCCCAACAAAAATGGAACAATTAAAATAGGTGAAATTAAATAAAAATGGGTGAGACTACACAAGACCACTGAAGATATGAAAAGAGCCCAATAGAAACTCAGAATTTGGATCACTGAACAGTTTTGAACAAAGAGGACCCAACATACAGTACTTGCCCTTCAACAGAGCAGCCAGCCAGAGGGCCTGTGGATGAAATTCCATAAAAACTCCTGAAGAGTGGAGGCAGCCTTGTGGCTCCAAGGATGACAGCACAGACAACCCAAGGAAATGCATCTCTATGGCTGCCACCCTTCACAGAGGCAGGCAGCTCTGAGTGCTGGAAAAACTGCTGGATTTGGGTTTTCCTGCCCTGTGGCTTCAAGGAGGACAGATGCAGTTTCGATGAATAATTCTGCAGACTTAGTTGTATTCAATGAGTAAAAGTTTGTTTCAACTAAGGGAAATTTTAAAAAGGGAAAAAATCACTACTGTTTTATATTAAATGATATAAGGGATAGAGCAGTCACCAAAAATGTGGCCCATAGACTTACAATGAAGTGAGGGAAGGACACAAAACCCAGGGAACTAGACAGATCTTTGGTATAGAATGTTGCGGAAGTTACAGGACAGCAGCAAAATTGCTACATCAGGGAACATCAGGGCTGAATCCTGTGCTCTCACAGAAAAAGGAAGGAAACAAAGCAGGCTTCTGTGAACAGACAGGGAAAACTAATAAACTACACAGCTTGAAGGATGTATAAAAGATGTAAAAATGCCCTATTGAAGATAAGTAAATGGACACAATATGTGATATAAGATAATACCTACATTTATAACAAAAAGGTTAAAAATAGTTTAAGAAAGACTGAAGGGAAACTTTGAGTGCACTCTATTTCACATGTATGTTTTATAGATACGGTTTCAGTGTTTGCCCTAGTCTGAGATTTTTTTTTTCCTTGTAATAGGTGAGTTTATTCCAGTTGAACTCATTTATTCTTAATGGACTTATTGAAACTTATATTTGGTCTTTATATTGTTCTTTCTAAGTGTTTCCCTATCTTAGATACAAGGTATAATGCAAAAAAAAAAAATCCCCTTTAACAGGAAAAGAGGGGTTCTATAAAGAATAAAGTCCATAAGAAGATATAACTGCTATGAACCTTTTTGTATCAAATGCGTGGAATGGTATAAAATGAGAAGAACTAAAAACATATAGGGAGGAATCCATTTGTATTGAAATATTGAACATATGTTTTTCATTGCCTGACAGAGTAGGGATTGGCCTGTGGGTTAAGTCTGTTCTACACTCTGTTTTTGTAAATAAAGTTTTATTGGAACACAGCTACACAATTCATTTACACATTGTTTATGGCTGCTTTGCCTCCTAATGGCAGAGTTGTAACAGAATAGTTATAACAGAAACCTTATATCCCATAAATCTATATTAATTACTCTCTAGCTCTTTAGACGTTTGTTGGAAGCTGCTATAGACAATATGAGTACTTTAGTAAGATTGATCTAATAGGAAAATATTCATCTCCATACTCTGAAAATAGAGACTATACCATCTTTATTTTCTGGGAAGCATCTTTTCAAAGTTGACCAAGTATTGTGTTAAGAGTATCAATAAATTCCAGTATGTAGTAATTGTATAGGCTAAAATCTTTACCCCAAAATATAATAAAATTAGAAGGAAAAATAAAAATAATGTAAAATGCACTATTAGTAAATACTACCCATAAGTACAGGAATAAAATGTTGTTATTATGTCATTCTGAGCCTAATCAGGATACAGAAAGCACACAATGATTTAAACAGAAAAAATTTAATATGAAGAATTATTAAGCTATGATAGAATACCTCTAAGATTTTAAAAGAGGTACCCTAAAACTGAGGTGAAAGGGCAAACTTGAAAGGCATAGATCAGACTTCAATCGAGAGAGCAGGGTGCAGCCCACAATACAGTGGAGAAGTCTGTTGGGTTGCAAAACCCAGAGCTGCCCACAGTCCACAAGAGAGCAGAAGACAACCCCCCAGGGATCAGGAGAATCAGAGCCAGGGGCGGGCATGCAGATGAGGGCAGGTGTCACTGTGGGCAGAAGACTTGGAGTGCTCAGTGCCTGTAGGAAGGTCCACAGAGAGTGGCACCTTTGTAGGATGCAGGCAGACAGAAGGAATTAGGGTGCTAGTGAATGTGGGGAAGCTTGGAGTGCACAGTATCCTTGTTGGGAAGGCAATAGGATAATAACCTTGGCTAGGACTGGGGATCCTTGAGGGACTTTGAGTCCTGGGCACATCGTGTAGGCAGCCCATGACCAATGCCATTACACCCACACTTATTAGTGGTGTAGTCACCAGAACCAGCAAGAGAACCCCTGACTCCTATAATGTGCCTTAAATGCCCTCTATGGAGGAAAGTAACAGTCTTACTCTGAAGGAGGGAGGCTTTAAGGAAATCTGCCCATCATCACAGAACATGTACTGAAGGATACATATGGAACCAATGGCAAGCAATGAATTTCTGGCACAGTGATCAAATTGAGCTCACTCCAGAAAGTAAGATGACCCACTGTTAGGAAATCTAACATTCTCCAAAGTCAAGTGGCTTTTATGTCCTTCCAGCAATGGATGAGAGCTCTTGTCCCAGATATTATCAGTTCTTTTTTTAAAAAAAATATATTTTAAATATTTGACCATCTTAAAATAGTGTGGTAATGCCTCATTGTGATTTCAAATTGCATTTCAGTAATGATGAATAGTATTGAGCATCTTTTCATGTGTTTATTTCCCAATATTTATATTATTATATTTTTGTAATCTGAACTTCCTTCATAAAATGAATATATTAAAAGTAAATTGAGTTACTTTTTTAAAAACTTTTAAACATATCATTTCAGTGCCTATAAAATTTCCCAATGTTTTTAAGTCAAATTGTTGTTCCCTGGAATAACTTTAATTAAATTAATTTTAGCTTTATTTTTTTTTTACCAATTAACTCCAAAGTCTTTTTATGTAAAAAGTACATTCAGTCACCCTTTATCAAATGAAACTTTCTTTTGTTATCTACATTCCATGCAATCACAAATTCAAAATGACATGGAAGATAAAATACAAGAAGTAAGTAAAAGTGAAACAATAATAGCAGCAAGGAAAGCCAGTATTGCATGGAACTTCTGGGCACAAGTGCCACCTGGCTTTGCCACTTACCAATTGTCACATTGGGCAAATATTAAATAGCAATACTTGTTATTTAATTTATGGATTCCATAGTTTCCTCACCTTTAAAATGGGGTTAATAATACTAACTAGACAATGAGGATATTATGGGGATTAAGTGAACAGTATCTGACACATAGTAAGTACTGAACAAATAAATCTCCTATGAAAGTGATTTCATATTTGCCACATGGTATCCTGTCCTTCAGTGAGCTAGGTTCTGCTCTCAGTGCTTTACCTTTGGCCTCATTTAGTCCTTCCTTGTTTATGATGAAGGGCCCATCCTCACCTTACAAATAAGAACCCTAAAGCTTACATAATATATAATACAGAATAATAGGGCTAGATGTCTGATCTCAAAGCCCACGTTTTCCCCACTACAATTCTAGTTGTCCTATGGATTAACTTCCAACTCGTACAACTCTTGGAAATACTCTCATTGAAACATAATCTACTGGATTAGAAATCCATTCTGCATTTTTTTTTTAAGTTTTGAAAAATGCCCTTAGTTAGGAGTCATCTCCAGATGCAATTTGCATAGTTTAGGGAGAGATTCTGAATGAGGCTACTTTTGCGTTTTGTCCGGAAGACAATGAGAAATACATGAATGAGGAAAAGTGCTTGTAGACTTAATAAATCATTTTTTGTTTAGGAAGGATAAAAGTTATCTTAACACTTCTATTTTACGTAGTCATATCCAATTCCTTAGAGTTAATTGGGAAATATAAATGATTAAGATGTGCTTTCAAAATGCAGGGAACAGCCTCACCCAGTAGCTGATGAGCTTGACTCTGACTATACTTGTAATAACTGCCCTGTTACATGGCTCATTGCCGAGTTTGAGTGATTAAACTTAAATCTCAAAAGGGAGTAGGCAGTCTCATCTCCTGTCATGGAGGAATTTGCATCTTTCAGAATTGTTTGTTGAACAGGTGTCTATCCCAGGTAATTGAATTTTAACAACCAGAACAGGCCATGATGAAAAATTCTTGGAGTGTTAAAAGTAGAGACTGAAGCTTACAATGCAGACTTGATGCTTCAGGGGCCTAGGTGCTGCTTGGGGGAGTTTTCTATTGATTCTGAGGTCATTGAAGGGCAGAAAACCAGGAACTTTGAGCGGACAGGTGATTGTCTGCCGGCAGCAAAGGTGTGTTAAACAGGGTGATATGCATCTGCCATGTTCAAAATCAGAAGGTTTTACCTGAAGGCTGACTTTCGGAGTTCCTGTGATAAAGGAAGGAGGTCAGCTTAGAACACGTGACATGGTCTTTTGTGTTGATATTTTAGGATTTTTCATTTAAATATTTAATATGCTTTATGTATTCTTCCCCCATCCTTTTCCTGCCTTTTGTAAGATTGAAGCACAACTTTGGGTTCTACCTTTGGGGCTAATGGCTTTTTTCTTTCTTTTAAATGCCTTTGTGATACATTGAATTACATAAAAATGCCAGTATCTGGCCACTGGGGCTTTACAAAAGTGGCATTTCATTTGGTTCAGGATTAAATTAGGATTATGTGACAACTTTTATTGGTTTGTACTACAGCTAGTTCCTGAAATTCATGAAGCCCATTTCCATACAGTTTTATCCCCCAATTACTTAAATTGGAATGTGATTCTAGGCTCGAGGTTGCCAGGTAAGTGGAGGCACCCTGGACTTGGAGTCAGAAATCAAAAACTCAGTGCCTGGCTCTACTGCCAGCCAGCTTGTATGATCTTGGATGAGGCACCTTTGATTCTCACCTGGGAAGATTAAACAAGGTGGTACATGGGAAGGTATCTAGCAGGGTCCTGGCTGCATTTCATAAGCGAATTGCTTTCTTTTCTCACTTTGGCAGTTGAGTGTCATTTCTGTGAAAATTTTCATTCAATCACATGTTATCCTATATGTGAATCTACCCTAATCCTCTGCTTTTTTTTTTTTTTTTTTTTTTGATGGCTAGTCTTTCCTTCATTTAGTACTCCTCCTCCTCCTATCTCTCTCCACCCAGCTGGCCTGAGACAGGACCCCTCTGCTTAGCTCAGGATCTTTACTCAGCAGATTCTGGAACTTTTTTTGTGGACTCCCCCCACTGGTGTTTACAGATTCTTCCCAAAGGCTCCTCTTATCAACTCTCTTTTTCCAGTTTTTCTTCTGATTATTTACTGTGAACATTTACATATGTAAAAGTATGTAGTCAGGTTTGCTTGAAGAGTGTCAATTGCTATAGATCATCCTGATTTTCCCTGGAGTTCTCCTGGAGCAGCCTCTTACACTGTTCATCTTAGATAACAGGTGTCTCATGGCGATGCAGCCCTGGCATCCAGAGTAGGTAATTACCCAAGGATAAAAATCATTCTCTGAGATATTTTTCCCAGCTCTGTGAGACAGTGCCTCTGTAACAAGTAACTTGATCATACTTAGGTTCTTGTTTATTGGCCAGGCGTCTGCCTAATGTATGTGAGCTGTATTGTGTATATCCACATTTATTACTGGAGCCATTAGATTTAAAAATGGCCTGTGACAAGAACATTGCCATGTATCTTTTGTGGGAAAGATTAACAAACGTTTATAGCTGTATATAAAGTGAAGAAAAATAGTAATAAGGCCATGGAGGACCTAAAGTAGAACACATCTAGATCAAAGATAAATTTTACAGTGGTTGTTTAAAAATATAATAGGTTACAGGATGAGGTGCTGGAATTGCTTTCCTGTGGGGAAAAAATAAACAGACTTTCAATTTTCATCTTACTTGGATAATTTTTGAGGCTTTTGGCTTACAGACAGAAGAGTGAACTTGCTAGTTTTTGAGGTTCTTTCCACATATGGTTCTATGAAAATAAACTACTTATCTATCCTTAACAGAATATGAAACCTATCAATCCATAGTTTATGAATCACAGTCTATCTCCCTTGTCTGTGGAAGATAAATTCCAAGACTGCCAATGGATGCCTAAAACTCTGGGTAAACTGCGTATATGGATGCCCCCCAATTATGATGACTTGACTTGGAATTTTTTGACTTTACTGTGGTTTGAGAGTTATATGCATTCAGTAGAAATTGTACTTTGAATTCTGATCCTTTCCCAGGCTAGCAATATGCTAGTGATAGTCTCTCAAGATGTTTGTTGAGCTGTGTTGCTTTCTGTAATGTTTGGTAGGTTCGGTGTATTAAAGGCATTTCATCTTAAGATACTTTCAAATTACGACGAGTTTATCTGAATGTAACTCCATCGTAAATCATGGAGCATCTGTACTGTTTTTTTCTTATACATGCATACCTTTGATAAAGTTTAGTATATAAACTAAGCACAATAAAAAATGAACAATAGCAACTAATAATAAAACAGAGCAATTAAAACATATTGTAAAAGTTATGCGAATGTGGTTGCGCTCGCTCTCTCTCTCAAAATATCTTATTATACTGTACTCGCCCTTTCTCTTTTTAAAAAAATGTGTGATGATACAGTGCCTGTGTGCCAAGATGAAGTAAGGTGAATGACACAGGCTACTATTGACTTTCCCTGTGAATCCCCAGGATGTTGTTCTGAGTAGTGTAATGAAATTTCCCAGTCTAGCTCCATGTAAGATCATGAATCATCCCTTTGTCCAGTGTATCCACATGTATATCCTACCCCACCTGTTAGTCAATTATTAGCTATTTCAGTTATCAGATCAATTGTAGTGGTATTATAGTGTTGGTGTCCAGAGAACCCTCAGAATGGCATGCAGTTTGAAATTTATGAATTATTTACTTTTGGAATTTTCCAATTAATGTTTTGCCTATAGTTGATAATGGATTGCAGAGTGGACACATTGTAGGAGAATCATAGTGAACTGTATGTAAAAGAAAGATATCCTTAGTCTACTTTGAGAAACTGATGATTCTAGACTCTCTGCCCATAAAAATGCCTAGACCCAGACATATGCAAAGTTGTGCACATAATTGATAATTTCAGGAGGAATTTCGAATTCTCACATGGCAATCATTATAAACTATAACTAATACAGGTTATAATAAGTTGAAATGACGCGGTAGCAAAATCACTTGTATATGTCTTCCTCCCCCCACTAGACTGTAAGTCCTTTGAAGGCAAGGGCCATATCTATTTGCTTCACTTTGGGACCTAGTATAGAGAAAGGATTCAGTAAATATGTTTGTAGGAAAAGAAGTGAAAAGCTAACATGTACAGTATATTTTCTTAGCATAACTGAGAATAGACCAAATCTAGTAAGACATAGAATCAAGTACAAATTTATCCAGTTTGTCTGCACCCCTGCTCTTCTACCATACCTGAACTAGCCCCTCAAGAGGTGGTAATGATTATGGATAACCAGTTCATTTGCTTTCAAATCACATCATCTGACTTCTTTCTAGATGTTGCCCTATTGGCAGGTTATTCTCTAACATTCACTGGGCAGCCTGATTTCTGCAACAACCTATACCCCATCTTTGATTGACAGAACATGAAAGAGCAGTTAGCATTGCCCAGGGACTCATGTATTTCTGAAAACTGCTATACTTGTAGTAACTGCGATATATAAAAACCCAGCCCTAGGATCCCAGCAGCACTGGTGATCATAGAAGCCTCTAAGCAGTCAAAATAGATGCCACAGCTTCAGTACCCTTTTCTAACAGCAGTTCCCAGGGCTCTGACATTCAATATTTATATTTGGGTAGTTTTAGGGAAACAGGCCCCAGAATTGCAGGTGCGCACTCTCCCATTACTTCTTACACCTTTGTCTTGAAATGGTAGTAATGTTGAAGTATGTTTTTTTTAATGCAATTTTATTTTTTATTTTAACTTGTTATATATGACCGCAGAATGCATTAAATTCATATTACACATAAAGAGCATTTTTCATATCTAATTTTTTAAATAGCATTTTGTTAGTGATCAAGGCTGCCTGCTCTAAGCTGAGTAGGAAAACATTCACTTCTGTGATGGAAAGAAGGAGTGCCTGAGGCACCTCCTCTAGAAAATCACCCCCATTGATGACCTACCCAACATCCTTCCATTGACTTCTTTTCAAGCCCCCTTTCAAGTAGTAATGCTTTAATGTGGATGTGTTTCCCTAACATAACAAGACTGGACAGAGGAACAGACCAAAGAGAAAGAGGAAGTGAGAGTAGTATAGAAGAAAGACTTGAATGTTGAACTGAAACATGCATGGGTCATGTCGAAAACAAAGTCTAGTTAATTAAAAGGATTTTAAGGATGCACTTTATTTTTTATTCCCAGTACACTTTCCTTGATTTTAGAAGTCTAGGATTATGATATTTTGGCATCACTAATGCTTGAGTTTTTATGTGCATCATTGAGGAAAGTGAGTCTTAGTAATTGCACTCTCATGCAGGTAAAGTTATAGAGGTTAACAATTAGGACCACATCAGAATACATCCAAATTTTAGTATAATTTACACATGCATATCTCACATATTGTGGAAGAATTGATGACGATGGTTAACTACCCATGGTTTTTGGAGTTCTGGAACTCAAAGTTGGAAGCCAACTATGGAATGAAAGTTGGTAAATTACAAGGTAAATTGGTATATATCAAGAGTCTTAAAATTATTTATACTTTTGAATTTATACATTTGAATTCTACTTCTAGAAACCTTGCATAGGAAATAAACACAAAAATACAGAATTGATTGTGAAAACAGATATATTCGTGGAATTATTTTTAGTATGAAGAATTTTGTTAATAACCTATATTTACCAATTGTAAATAAATTAAATTTCATTTTTAAGACAGAATTCTATGATACCATTAAATATGATTTTTCCAAGCATGTTAACAATGTGGAAAAAATATTTTAATATAAGTTTAAATGAAATATCACAATATTTATTAATCATGATATGCCAATTACAAAATAATAATATTAAGAACAAAACAGCCATGACAGCACATACCTATAATCCCAGAGACTCAGGAGGCTATGGCAGGAGAATCACAAGTTCAAGGCCAACCTCAACAATTTAGTGAGGCCCTAAGCAAAGACCCCAATTCCAAATAAGATCACCTTCCAAGGTACTAGGGGTTAGGATTTCAACACATCTTTTTAGGGTACACAGTTTAAGCCATAATATTATCCAATGTAAAATGCCTTTGACTCGGCAATAAAAGGGTTAGAAATTTACCCTGAGGAGACACATTGGCAAACAGCAAAGAATTTCTGGGTAGGATTGTTTTTAGTAGTGAAAAATTAGAAGTATCTTGGCAGTCAGTTGTGTATTAGTTAATTATGTTTTCTGTATAATACAATGAAACTAATAAAAAAGAGATGTAATTCAGTATTTATTGCCATAGGAAACAATTACAACATATTAAACAAATGAAGTAAATTATAAAGCAACATGGAGCAGTGCCCCACACCTGTAATCCCAGTGACTTGGGAGACTGGAGCAGGAGGATTGCAAGTTCAAAGCCAGCCTTGGCAACTTAGAGAGGCCCTAAGCAACTTAGCAAGACACTGTCAAAGTAAAAAATAGAAGGAGCCAGGTGTGGTGGTGCATGCCTGTAATCCCAGCAACTCAGGAAGCTGGGGCAGTAGGATCACAAGTTCAAAGCCAGCAAAAGTGAGGCACTAAGCAACCCAGACCCCATCTCTTAAAAAAAAAAAAAAAATATATATATATATATATATATATACACACACACACACACACACACACACACACACACATATATATGCACATATACACACACACATATATATATGTGTGTGTGTGTATATGTATATATATATATTTTAAAATGAGAGAGAGAGCGTGCATGCACCCGCGTGTGTGTGTGCTGGGGATGTGGCTCAGTGGCTGAGTGCTCCCGAGTTCAATCCCTGGTACCCCCACCCTGAAAAAAATAAAAAGTGGACTGGGATGTTGCTAGTGGTAAAGTACCCCCTGGGTTCAATCCCCGGTGCACAAATATATAAATATTATCTATATTATAAATATATGTATACATTTTTATATAAATATATATATGTGTGTATGTGTACATACATACACTTAAATATATATAACTTGTATTTAAAGTCATTTAATAACTAATAACATTCAGCATAATTTACAATTAATAGGCACATACACAGAGGTTGTCCTTGCTTTGCATGATTCTGCTAGGCCTAAATTCCAATTAAACAATATCAGTCCCCTTAATAACATGGTCCAAATTTCATTTCCCATGGTATATTAATTGGGAGTAAGGGCATGAAGTACAAACTTTGCTACCAGTTCTTCAGTCAGTAAATCACTATGTAATTAACAAACATGCATCATCATAAATGACCAATCATGCCACCTATTTCTAAGTCCATTACCAGTTGATTACTGTGTACCTGTTTTTTATTTCATACACAGACTCCAAAACATGTGATTCTGTTGCCTCTTTGCCCCCTACTGATAAATGCAGATACCATTTTACAAAAATGAATAATGGAAAGGAGTCATTCAGCAAAGATGAAAGTGCACCAAAGAAACAAGTGATAATGTGGGGAGAGAAATTTGAATGGAAAGTAAATGGAGTTATAAAAGAAACAGCTGACTCTAGATCGGGCAGAGGGGTGGGAGAGTATGGGAGTGGGCAGGAGATTAGCAAGGATGGTGGAGTGCGATAGACATCATTATCCAGAGTACATGTATGAAGACACGAATTGGTGTGAACATACTTTATATACAACCAGATATGAAAAATTGTGCTGTATATGTGTAATAAGAATTGTAATGCATTCAGCTATCATTTATTTTTTAAAAATCAGTTAAAAAATTTAAAAAAGAGAAACAACTGCAGAAATGTTGGCACTGTTGCCCTTCGAGTGGCTTAGATGCACAGCCTGAGGAACCTAGGGATAATTTATCTACCTAAATGAGAAAGATGGTTTTCATTAAAAGGATGAGGTTGCACCAGAAGAAGTGGTGCTTACCCACCACTTTGAATTGTAGGAACTCTTAGAGATATTTTTACGACATTGAAAATGCAAAGGATGGGCCTGGGGATGTGGCTCAGTGGTAAGTGCTTGACTGGCATGCATGAAGCTCTGGGCTTTTCCCCTGCACCATGCACACATGCATGCGAACAAGTGCAAAGGATAAAGTGTTGGGAGTTGATCCAGATTTAGAAAGAGGCATGGAAAGGGTGTCTCTTCTTCACATTGAAACTTTTAGTACAAGACAAGGACTATTCAGACTGTTCAAACAACTCTTGATAAGTGGTTGGTTAAAAAAAATTTTTTTTTAGTTGTAAATGGACACAATGACTTTATTTTATTTATTTATTTAAAAATTTTTTTTAGTTGTCAATGGAGTTTTATTTATTTATATGCAATGCTGAGAATCGAACCAGTTCCTCACATGTGCTGGGCAACCACTTTACTACTGAGCCACAACCCCAGCCCTTGATAAGTGTTTTTAAATAAATAAAACACTTTGATTTTCAATGTTTCAAATTAGTGCTAAATAAAAGGTTTCCTTTTAAATTCTCCTAGATGTTTATAATAAGAGATTTTTAATGTTTTGATTAAAAATTTTAAGAAACAGAGCAATCTTAATTTTCCCATTCATTAAGATCATTTGCATGGTTTTAGTCTGCATGGTCATTTTTATGGTCCATGCAAAGAGAGGACTGCTTCTAAAAATAATAGGACACACACTGAAATGCTTGCAGTGGTTTACTCTGGGTGATAGAACTACAAGTGATTTTTATTTTCTTCCTTACTCCATCTTCTCTATGTTTCGGATTTTCTCTCTTTTTTGGTACCAGGGATTGAACCCAGGGGCACTTAAACATTGAGCAACATCCTCATCCCATTTTTTTTTTGCTTGTTTGTTTCCTGTGACATGAGCTCACTAAGGTGCTTAGGGCCTTGTTAAGTTGCTGAAGACTGCTTTGAACTTTGGATCCTCCTGCCTCAGCCTCTCCAGCTGCTGGGATATAGGAATGGGCCACTGCATCTGGTGTGTTTCAGATGTTCTTAACATTTATCACTTTCTATGGTATCCATGTTTCCTTAGAAAAAACAATTTATAATATTTCTACCTTCTGTCTTGTCCCAGCTTCCCAATACCTTCTAACAAATCAGTGGTATCTCTTTCCCATTAGCCAACAGTTCACTTTAAGCTTTTCCCTCCCATTTGTGGAATAAAAAATCAAGACCAACTGCATACTGCCTACAGGAGACTTGCCTTAATATAAGAGGCACAAGTTGGTTAAAGGTAAAATCATAAAAGAGGGTGAATTGTGCTAATGCGAGTCAAAAGAAAGCTGGCACGGTTATTTTAATATTAACCAGAGTAGATTGTATAACAAAGAATATTACCAGGAATAAAAAGTCATTTTCTAATGATAAGTTAGACAGTTCATTAAGTAGACATAACAGTGTGGAACAAGCTAAATGAAGCAAAAAACGTGTTATAAACATAAGGACAAAAAGACAAATTTTCATTTTAATTAGAGTTTAGTATTCCTCCCTTGATAATTGATAGAACAAATAGAAAATGGGCAAGGAAATGGTAAATTGAAGCAGCAGTGCTATACAATTTGACCTGATTGTTATTCACAGAACAACCAACAAAAGTAGAAAATATGTTCCTTCAAGTGCATGAACATTTTATGAAGATGGCTCATATTCTGAGTCATAAAACAAGTCTCTAGAATGATTCAAGTCATATAAAGCATTTGAAAACTTATAAATACATAAAAATTTTATGTAACTTGTACTACATGGTAATAATATTTTATAAATATATAAAACTCACCATGATGAGTTTAAATTTAAAAATCAATAAAAAGAAGCATATTTAGAAAAATTCTCAAATATCTAAAGTGGTGGACATTTCTAAATAAGCATGGGTTAAATGAAAAATAAAAAATTAGAAATTTGAACTAAATGAAAATGTTATCAGACTTTTATCCAGCTGCTTCACATACCACAAGCCAATTCATTGAAGAGACAAAGAATTCAGGCAAGGAAGGTGACTTTATTTGAAAAGCTGGCTGATGCAAAAGATGGAGGACTCTTGTTCAAAGTCCATCTTGCAGGGAATCTGATTTAGGAGTGTTTTATATAGGGTGTGATGGTTGTTTGTAAACCACAGGCATCTTCTCACAGCAAGACAAGTTTGATCAGACTGTTGAAGGATCAGATGATGCACATCTGATCTTAATTGCCTAGTCACAAGATGTTTTTCAGTTCTGCAAATATTAAGAGAAACAACTATTATTTTTGTTTACTGATTAGATTGCTTGTGTGCAGTTTCTGATGTATCACACAATTGACAGGCTAGAGGAAGTAGCTGCAAAGGAAAAAGTCAAGGGTCAGATGAAGTTAAATATGGAGTGCTTAATGCTTGGCATTAAAAACACTACACAGCAGAATTTGTGGGATGCTATTAAAACAGAACTTATAGGGAGGGAAATTTATAGCACACAACTCCTAAGTTAGAAAAGGAGAAGAAAGGTCTCCAGCCAGTGACCTCAGTTTCTACCGCAAGAGTCTAGGAAATCAAATTAAACCCAAATAGAGTAGAAGTATATTAGGATAATCTAGAGAGAGAGAGAGAGAGAGTGTGTGTGTATCAATCACAGCACAAGTCAATGACAGGAGAACTGTAGAGAAATTAAGCCAAAACTCAGTTCTTTGAAAATATAACAAAATTAATAAACTCATTGACAATGAGAAGAGGAATCTGGAGAGACACTCACAAATTCTACAGACATTAAAAAGTTAACATTCTGAACAGGTTTATGCCTATCAACTAAAAAACTTAGATGAAATTGAAAAATTCTTTAAAAACAGAAGCAAATGAATCTTATTTAAGAAAAAATAGATAACTTGAGTAGCACCTTATCATTCATAAAATTAAATTTTTAGTTTAAAATGTTTCCATAAAGAAATCTGCTGCCCCAGGTGAATTCAGTATTAAATTCAACCAAACAATTAAGAATTTTATAAAAACTTTCCTAGAAAATCAGAGTAGTTCTATTTCCTCTTTCTATATGGCCAGCATTACCCTTATACCAAAAAACAAAGACATTACAAGAAAATTGCACACTAGTATCTCTTATGATCATAGAGCCAAAATCCTTAACAAAATTTAAATAAATTGAATCCAACCTTATATTAAAAAGATATATGAAATAGTAGGGATAAATCTGACAAACCATATGAAAACTATAAAACATTGCTTAGAAAAATTAAAGAACCTCTGCATGCATGGGAAGTTAACTGTTTATGAGTTGAAAGACTCAGTATTGTTAGATTCTTCCCAAATATAAACTCAATGCAACCCCACTGAAAATCTCAGCAGACTTTTGTAGAAATCGGCCAACTGTTTCTAAAATTATATGAAATACAAGGGACCTTAGAATAGTCAATACAACTGTGTTAGTCAACTTTGCATTATGATAACAAAATACAGGTTACTTAGGAAGTAAAGAGAGCTTTATTTGGCTCACAGTTTTGAAGGCTCAAAATTCAAATATTCTAGTGTAGTCTCAGAACTGACCTTTGGTTGCATCATCAAGTATGGATGTCAATGGCAAGAAATTATGTACTGAACCAGAAATATAGAGAGCAAGAGAGACTGGGTATTCCAAGATACCCATTGAGGGTATGCTTCCAGGGACTTAAGGAGGTCCCACTAGGCCCTACCTCTTAAAGATTCTCAGCACCTGCCAATAGCACTATCCTAGGAAGCCAAGCTGTTAACATATGGATCTTTGAGGGAAGCATCTAATGGTTCTTGTATTTGGTGGTTCTCTTTCTCCATTTTAGTCTTCCTTCCTGTTTAGGCTCATCAAGAGTGTGGAAGTTGTTTGTGTTATGTGATGCTCTTATTTCTTTTCTCTTTACCGGCTGACCCCTGGTTTCATAATTACCTCAGCTCTGCCCTGGGTCCTCCAATCTAGAAATAGATGAGAGGCCCAGATTTCAATCTCACAGAGATATTTGGTATATCACAAATCCAGATACTAAGCCTGCAGTAAACCTGTTTTCCCAGGTTCTGTTTATAATTTTTTTTAATGTTTTTTAGCTAGATCTTTATTATTTATTGATTTACATGCGGTGCTGAGAATTGAACCCTGTGCCTCACACATGCCAGGCAAGTGCGCTACCACTGAGCCCTAGCCCCCTGTTCATGATATTTTCAACAATAGAGCCACCTTGTTTAAGGGGACCCAGAGCTGGGATAGCTGCTTCATTTCTTTATGTGGACACAGAATCCCAGCCCTCACCTCACACTTTACACTTAGCTTTTATCTTGCCACACTAGAAGTGGTGCTGTTATTACATTGAAGATCCTGTTTTGGGAGAGCTACTTATGGCTGCTTTTTGAAATTCAAGCTGGTTATATGTTTGTTCAATTTCTGGTCTGCAGAGATATTTATCTTGAAAAGTTCTTATTTTGGTTGTTATGTATGTATATGAGAGGAGGGGGTTACAATTTTTGAACTCGTGCATCTCTTGATTGGAAGTCACATACCTATTCAGTTCCCAGATTTATCCTTTAGACGTTTTCAACATGTTCAACCATGGCAAACTCTCAACAAGTAAACATTAGCTGCATGAATGAGTTATACTGTTAGAATCTGGTCTGATTTATATCATATTCTGTGTATATAAAGAACACAAAAAGAAGATTGGAGAAACACGAAGGGATAATGTATTTCTAGACAAATTTTTATTTAAAAAATGCCTTTCTGTGCTGTTCTCTCTATTTTTGTTTTTCTTTCTCAATAAAGATGTACTTAAAATTTAGAATACACTAAAGTTGTTTTAATTTTGCAAAGAGTAAGCAAATGAAAAAGGTCCTGATGCTCACCCCTCTGACTTGGGGTCCTTATGCCTTCGTGCCCCTCCCTTCTCCCATCCTGGAGCCTCAAGTCATGTTTGCACATGCTTTTCTATAACCCTCCCCACTGGCCTTCTGTTCCTCCAGGACCTAATGCTTTCAGGTGCTCTACCAGGATCAAAAAGGTTTGCAAAAATAAATAGTTTCTTCGCCATATCCTTCAAAAAGTTGCTCCTAGATACTTTTTGATACTCTCAGAATTAGAAAATACGTGTTACTATTTGATATTCCTTTAATTAGAATCAGAAAAAGAAACATGTCTGAAGTATGGATTTCTTCTCTGGGAGAGTTAGCACACTAATGTCTAAGCATCTGTGGAAGTCGGCAAAGGGATTCAGATAATTTCTGCTTTGATTTGGGTGTGGGAGATAAAACAGGTTTAGTATTCCTGAAGCAGGGCAGGACACATGGCAGTCAGCTCCAGCCTTGGAAACTTAGAGGCATTGCTCATCCTGTATGAGTGGGAACCAAGGTGTTCTCTTGATCTGCTCAGAGTACAGTGTGTATGGCATGGAAGCAATAACAGCTAATTGCCAATTCCTTCCATTCTAGAGATATCTGATGTTCTTCCCATCAGATGGAGAGAAGTGTCTGCATTATAATATACCTTATCATTTTTAGTAAACAGTTAAGTTTTCTCTAAATTTGGGATGTGAAATTCCAGAATCAATTCTGCCAGGTAAACTACAAGCTGCTTAGATGATTTAGAAGTACACCTCTCTTCCATCTTTCCTGACAGTGGCCAGTGCAGTAAGAAACTTGATAAATATTCAACAGCTCTGCAACTCTTGAGTTTCTCATAGTAGCTGTTATCATCAAAATTCACTCTTTGATTCTGCCAGCAAAGGTCAGCATCCTGTTCTTTTGAGTGGAGATTAAGAGCAATTTGGTTGACTTTCCTGTGGCAAAAGCAAAAAAGGCTCTGTAGTACTATAAGAAATATTTCTTTACTTCCAAAATAAACAGCTGCATACAACTCAGTAGAGCATAAAGTTTTCTTTTTTTGTTTTCACATCAATTTTAATAATATATTTTATTTAACCCTAATATCAAATACATTATTGTTTCCACACGCTGTCAATACAAAGTATTATTGACCTATATCACATTCTTTTTTCTATTGAACCTATCCTGCACTTTAAAAATGTTGCTAGACCTTCTACTTGCAAACGTGGCATGTTCCAAGTTTTGGCACCTACTGCTACATTCATGAAATGTTAAAAATAGCAATTATTTTAAGGAAAAATGCAGATGAGGGGTTTTGTAGGTATACCACCTGTAACATTTGTTAATCTTCATTAATTCTCAATGTCCTTCCTGAGGGAGCTGAATTGTGTCCCTCTGTTGCAGAGGACTTGGGGGCTTTGGTTTCCAACATAAGCAGCAGCCCTTGGGTCTGCTTTCTAATTATTATCAAAGAACATGGCCACCTGGTCCCCATCCCCATGCAGTCAGACCATTTTGGGATGTGGCCCCTGCTACATTCATATCCAGTGACCCCATACATCTGATTGACATAATGCATAAAGGCTTCTTTTTCATCCCGTTTATTGAAAGATTTACCAGGGAATTGAAATGACGGTTTTCTGCCTCCAAGCCAGTGGTTGGATTAGAAGATCTCTGATGGCCCCTTCAAATTCTTGTAAAGTTCATTTAAGAGATATTGAAGTATCTAATAAATAATGAAATATAATTTATAAAAAACTAGTATTAATTTTAAATGAAGCTATATACTATTATATAGTATAGTGTTTCTTTAAAACACATCAACAAGGAATATTCTTAAGTTCATTAACGTGCAGTTTTTCTATTTCCCTTCCATTAAAGTATCACTTAAGTCAAAGAGTAATTGATCACATATTTAGTTCAAAGTTACTATTATTCTAACATGGAACTTTATTTAGCAATTTTTGAGTTACTTTGGGCCTTGTCTACATGATCTGCTAAAACAAGTGGAGGAAAATCAGCCTTAATTGATTTGACCTCATCAGCATCCTTTCTAGAAATGGGTGTATTGTTAATTTGGATCATTAGTTTGTATATAACTTCTAATAGGTACTTGAATTTTCTCTTTGATTGGATAGTCTGATCATTAGTAAAGTTTCTAAAATTTCTACCTGTCCTTGGAATTAAACTGTCCTTAGGTCCTCAGGTCTTTAGGACACCACTAAACACCTGAGATATGTGATCCATTCTCTGAGAGAATGTTCTACCATCAGGAGCACATCTCTTGAACCAAAGACTTTAAATATGTAGTAGACAACCACCCATTTTACAGAGAAATAAATTTAAGTGTAAATTGTTTGCTTAAACTGTATTTATCTTTCTTTTTGTCAGTGTGAATTGAAGGGGAAAAATTTTTAACTCATAACTTTTTTATAATTATGGCTTAGCTTATAACTAAAGATTCACTTGAGGCAAAAGTGGGAAACTCACATTTCTTATAAATGATACCTCAAAGCTGTTTGGAATGCAGAAGCCAAGATAATTACAAAATCCATCATGCAGAAACACTGCAAATACAGAAAATTCAATGTTTAACTCAGTGATCAGTTTCCCTTAATTTATCATTGAGAGAAAAACAAATTGACCATTTACGAACCAAAACTCATTTTTTTCCTGTAAGTTATTCTTTCATTTAGTTCAAACTAAAACACTTTGACCATTAATACTGGGAAAGCATAGTAAAATATCAAAATATAAAATAAGGTAATATATTTTCATGCTAGGACTTCACATATGTGGTAATAGAGTGCAAATGAAAAGTGAAAAACTGGTCCTACTGGTTATAGGCAGGTAAATTCTCTTATTGATTTCCATTTTCATGATTGCATAGTTTACAGAATTTTACTTTTTTCTTTCTTTTATATTTATTATTTTTTTATTTTTACACAGTACTGGGGATTAAATCCAGGGCCTCACACATACTAGACAACTGTTGTACCACTGAACTTTGCCCAGCCCATCTCTAAACATTTTGAGTGTTTAACAAATACATTTTATATGCTGTTCTTTTTAAAATTAAAAAATTCTCTCTCTCTCTCTCTCTCTCTCTCTCTCTCTCTCTCTCTCAGATTATATATCCATATGTAGTCTCCAATAAAAATTCTTTGTATGGATGAATGTATGTGTGTGTGTGTGTGTATACACACATAGATGCATATATTTATATGCATCTATGTGTCTGTACACATATAATATGTATAATATAATATGTATATTAAGATTATTCCTTGTTGATGTGTTTAAAAAAACACTATACTATATACTAGTATATAGGTTCATTTGAAACTAATATATGTATAATTATGTAAAAATAATTCAAACTCTTTGGAAGGGTTAAAAGGTAAAAAATACATACATATATATCTTGGTTCATAAAAATAATGTTTGTTTTCACAGTTACATGTATTTATGTGTGAAATGAAAATATATATGCCCCTGTTTATACAATGTGATTATAGTATACATACAGGTCTGTAATTTGCTCTTTTCCCCTTTCTCAGTATTTTAGCAAAATTTCTTATTATTTTCCTATAATTGAAACTATTTTAAAATTAAGTTTTATTGGTACATTGTAATTATATGTAACAGTGGGATTCATTGTGAGAGATTTCTATGTGTACATAATATTGCGTCTGTACTGAACAAGTGCAGATTTTTTTTCTTGTCATTTTTTCCCTAAACAATACAGTGTAACAACTACTTAGTGTTTACATCACATTTGGTATTACAAATAATCTAGAGAGGATTTAAAGTATACAAAAGGATGTGCTAGGTTATATGAAAGTATTGTGTCATTTTATAGAAGGGACTTGAACTCTGCAGATTTGGATATCCTTGGGCATCCTGGAACCGATTCCTCCATGGATACTCAAGAAATGAGTGTGGCAGCCTCCAAGTGGGAGAGCTATTCTTGCATATTTCCCAAGGGTCACAAAGAAGACATTGTTTTTATATTGCATGCTTTTGCAGAGAAAGTGAAATTTTCAGGATTGGTCCCCCTCTGGAAAGACACCTTTTCTCCATTGGCTCATCAGAGAGAAATAGACTCCAGAGATATTATGCTGTTTCTTTTGGGGTAATAAGGAAGATTTCATTTAAAGTTGGAGTGCTGATGGATAATAGGTATTTTGCCATGCTTTTTTTTTTTTTAAGTGTTTTAAGGTCATACTGATTGCAATTCACCTTGTCATTCCTGGTCTTCAATACATAAACTTGATTTTTAAACTGTGGAAACTACTGCTGCTGTGTTATCAGCATGGATAATAGCATAGTACCATGGAAATGCACATTTACAGGTAACAAAGAAAGAAATGGATGCATTTTAAAAATTGGAGACAAAATAATGTTACCTAACTTATCTGACATTCTGTATGAGGCCACTTGGCAGAAGATGGTGGCATTTCCCTGAGTCACATGGGTCAGCCCTGAGCACCCATTTGTTTAGCTGCATAAGATGACTTCAGTGGTTACCACATGAATGACCACGGGCAAGTTAATAAGGCTCCTTTTCCACCTCACAAAAGAGAGGAAATTGTAACAGCCCACAAAGTTGCTGGGAGGAAGAAGGAGTAATGCATGAGGAGCTCTTAGCATAGCCCTTGGTGCATGGCAAATGCTCTGCCCACTCACTGTTTGCCTCTGTCTCTGTTGTATTATTGCTGGTCATATAATATCTTTATTATTCAGTAGTACAATAAAATGTGGTGAAAAACCATTATGGCTACAATTAACAAAATTCCCAGGTGTCTTCAAAAGTGGACTATATTTAAGGTAAACAGCAAACTCAGTGCATTTCCTTTGTTTTATATTATTTATTTGCCACCGCCAGAGGAAGCCTAATTGATGGTTTGTGAACTCAGAAAGCATGCCTATGCATCATTTTTGAAACAGGAAAATAATGTGGATATTTAATAGTGTGGATATTTACCCATAACTGTGATACAGTAAAGTTAGCAGTTTTGATAATGATGTTTGGCTTTTTTGTTTTGGTTTAATGCCTGCAAAATTACCCTGCCTATGGCTCCCAGAGGCCCTTCCCATACAGCATGTTCTGTAATCATATTACGGATCTAATAAACATCCATCTCTTATTGTAATAAACACTCTTTGTGAACAGCCTCATTAATGTGCTAAAATAATGTACCCAAGGGTATTTCCAACAATTTCATTGCAGCTCTAAAATTAGCTACCCTAACAGCTCTATTGGTGCAAAACCTGCCCTTTCAGCTGAAGGGTCAAGTCCCCTGCAGTGCTGTGCAGATCATGAAGGTGCATGGAGCAGAGCTCCCAGGAAAGGCACTTTGTGGGCAACAAAGTTCTATAGCATAAAGCTTTAGACAAAGTCTTATTTTAATTTTAGTTCTGGATCAGTCACTTTGAATAAATGAACCATTCATTTAGAAAACTGAGACTTTACCTTATGGAGTTCATGATAAATGTTTAGATAATAAAGCCTTAACTACCTTTAAACAATTTTATATAGAGAATTTTCTTCTAGAAGTTGTAAAAATTGCCTGGTTTGACAAATTTTTACTGTTAGAAGGAGGTTGACCTTATTTTATTAGCCTCCCAATTTTGCTATATCTATTTTGAATAGAAATAACCTTTTCTAAGAAAAAAATGTGTTATCTCCATTCTTTTTCTTTCAGAATATAGTCTCTACCTCAAATCTAGTCTTTAAGATAGGAATTATTTAGAAAGGAATTATTTTAAAATGAGGAGGACTTCATGTATTTTTTAATATCCTGGGGTTTTTAAATGGTAATTTTAATAGACTTTTAAATCATATAATTTTGTAATATACTTCTGAATCTTAAAAACTAGAAAGTAACATTTCCAAGTTTCCTTGTTGAGAACCACAGGAAATTTTGAAAGTCTGTTCCTGGAGCTGTTGCAGGCAGGCTGAGCCCCTCCTGTCTTCTCCACCATTCCTTTTGGTAAGCCAGGTACATGTCACTATTGACACTACACAGCATGCCTAAGAAATCCTACCCCCTCCCTCCTCCTTTTAACATTTAGGGATAAGAAAGGCAGATTTATTTTCAGATATAAAATTTTAATTACAAACAGTACTTTGAGTACATTGTAGCATTTGGAACAATTTAGAAATGATTAAAGTAAAACTAAGCCTTCTTCCTCCCCCTGTATCCACTGTTTACATTTGACATGTTCATTCTTTTCACTGCTTATAATCGCAAGTACTTAAATCAGTGACTTCCATTTTTGAGTGTTTGCTATCATTTCTATAAATAAGACTATAGTAAACATTTTGTAATATTGTGGGTATCTTTTCAAGTCATTGTTTATAAGTCATTTTCATTCTTTTTTAACAGCTGTATAGTTTTTCATGGTGTGAATATACCATTATTTTTTCAATTCAAACACCTCCTGATTCATGGTCATTCAGGTTGTTTCTAGTTGTCTGCTTTTATAAATGTGATACAGTAAATGTCTCCACTTTGTTTTTGTACTTCTCATTTTTCTTTTTAAATAAACTCCTAAAATGAGATGGCTAGATAAAAACATGATTTTATTTTAATAAATATTAATTACTATATAACTCCCTAAAAGATTCTAACAGTTTACATTCTCTTTAAAATGTGGAAATGTACCTGTTTTCCTATATCTTTTATCAGTGCTGCGTCTTCTGAGTCTTTTTAAAAATTTCTTGTGCAGAGGTAAAAATGACATCTCATAAACATTCAGTCTGGATTCTGTGGCTACAGCATTAAGAAACAGAAATGAAGTAAAGCCACATAAATGCAAAATATGTATAACATCAAGGCATTATATTTGGATATGTAGAGAAGTAGATTTTTTTAGAACTGTGTAAATTACTGAGTGTAGCATCAGAATAGATAAAAATATAAAGTTTCAACAGTTGTTAAAATTTGATCATCTTTAAAAATAAGAATCCACAGATCTAATTTTTTTATTGCAGTGGGTAGAAAAAAGTGAAATGCCAATTCAACAAATAAATCTCATAAAGTATTTATACCCCGTAGAAATTCAAAGATGTCAATATACATATGATTATCAAAGCAAACATTTCCAGGCAATTCAGCCAGTGAGAATTTTTTATGTTTTAAAGTTAAATGTTGATTTCATAGGTATCTTAAAAGATGTCCTTAATTAGAAATAATATTTCTATGGACTGTTTAATGACAGAATAGAATCAGATTTTCTGCACCTGAGGGAAAGAGGAAAACTTTTGCTCTTTATTTTCCTGCTAACATTTCTTTCATAAGCAATTAGAATGACTGTCAATTTGAAGAATAAATATTAGAATTCCATTAGTTACTACCAAAATCATCTTATGGAAAAAGAAAAAACAAAGTGGATTGTGGTATTATGACATTCTGCATCTTCAAGAGCTGTCATTAAGATGATGCCAGGCCTAGATGGTCTTACATGTGAGTTCTAAATTTTCCAAGGAATAGACTCCTCCTGTGTTCCCTAAATGACTCAGAGTGCAGGATAATATGGAAAGCTTTCATGAAGTTGTAATAAGAAGTCTTAGAAAACATGTTAGAACACCTGAAGATTACTTTCACTTAGGATTGTAGGTAAGAAGTTTAAAAAACCAAAAAGTAATCGATTTTAGCAGTACATCAAAGTACCCGTATAACCCAATAGAGTTTGAGGAATTCATAAATAGTTCAAGCACTAGAAAAACATGATTTAATATTTAAGAGTTTAGAGAATAAATTGATACTACATGTTCAGCTGACCATATTTCATTTTTTAAACTCCATTTGAGATGGAATATTACTTCAAACATGCTAAAAATTATTTCCTAGAAATCAATAGTAAACATTTTAAATAAAGGAGACTAAAAGCTTTTTCACTAAAATTGAAGAAGAGGAGCACCTTGTACTGTCACTAGTAGTCGACAGTGATAGGCAGTGGGTTATAGGAAATGCTGTGAGTTAAGAGAAGTAGGTCTTCAGCCTAAAAGTGATCATTGCTTGCAACTGGTAAGTTTTTTTTTTCCCTAGAAAAGAAGAAATTGAAATAAAAAATAGGTTGCTACTATAAAACAAATAAGATGATACGTAAGATCACATTGCACAGAAATCAATGTCTTTTCTTTTGATTGGCATTAACTTGAAAGCAAAATGAAAGAAAGTCCCTTTCACAGAAGTGACTAAAATCATACTATAAAAAGAACAAAAATAATCCGTTAACAAGAAAATGTTTAAAGGACACAAAGTGTGACCTAAATAAATTCAGAGACATGTCAGATACGTAGTGTAAAGATTTATTACTATTAAAAAATTCTAAATTAAGATACAAATTAATTTTAACAATAATTCCATCCATGTGAGGGACGTGCCAAGAAAGTCTTGAACAGAAAGACTTCTTCTTATGGCTTTTTCCACACATCCATCTTCTGTGTCTCACAAGACTTCTGCAAAGGAAAAGTGCAGGAATAAACTTAAAATAATGAATAAAGGGTTTGGAATCAGTAGCAGATTAAGATTTTGGTGTGCTTCTCGTGGACAGAGGCAGATTGAAGCCTGTAAACAGTTAAGCAGGACTGAGGAAACCCAGCCCCAAAAACCCCACAGGAGGCTGCCACAGTTACAGTAGGTACTGACCTTGTACTGAAACCCACGCACCTCTGGCTCCAGGGGAGGTGAGGACAGTGGGGAGATTTTCAGAAGTCTTCACAAAGAGTAACCCCGTCATCTGATCCCTCTTGTGCTCTTCACCAGTTTCTGCATGGCAAAGACAAAGCAACCTAGGATGTATCCTTTGACCCCTAAGGTGGTGCCAGGATTTTTCCCTAATGCAGCTGAAGCTGAAGAGAGAAGCTTTCTTTTTCTGCAGTGCAGTGGTGATGGAAGTGCTGGTGAGGATTCCCCAAGGACAGCTTTTCAGATTCCACACCCCACTGTAGGGCTGTGCTACCTGCTGCCCCCTCCACAAGGGACCTGCAGTGGCATGCGTGCCATGGTGCTTGTGCTGTTTAGGAGTCCTAGATTTAGAACTGTAGCTGCAACCTGTACCTTGCGTTTCATACTTGTATATCCATGGCCTTAATCTCATCTCCAGGAGAACTGCCACGGCAGCTGTGGTGAGAGCAGCAGGACGACCATCTCTTTCAGGCCCTGTCATCTTGCTCTCCTCCTGGCCTCATTTTCTAGCTTCTCAGTCCTGCTGCTTCCTGGCTGCGCCTTAGAAATACCAAGCACAGGCCCGTCATGGGGCTTCCCCCCCCCCCTCAACATTTTTATTACAAAAGTTTTCATACAGAGAAGTTGAAAGAATTGCATAGTAAGCCCTTATATAACCACCACCTACATTCTATAATTAACATTTTTCTGTATTTTACCATTTTTTTTCATCTATCCATCTTATTTTTTGGTGCATTCTAAAGTGATGGCACAAGGTTTTTGAACTAGGCATTTTAACCTTGAAAGCCTCTTTCCCCCAATGCTAACCTGGCTCCTGCCCTCACTGCATTGGCCGTTTTCAAGGGGAATTTCCTCAAAGAAACCTTTTCTAACAGCCCTGTCTAAAACAGGACTTAACCGGCCTGATGTTCTGTTACATGCCCATGCACTCATGGGCTACCTATCTCCAGCAAGGGCTGCAGGATAGAGGGACTACCTGTGTTGTGCATGCTGTTCCTTCAACATCAGGACCTTCTTGACACATGGGGTGCATGTAGCAGAGGCTTCAAGTTGTACACCTACATCCACTCTCCTTGTGATGCCATAGGAGTGACAGAGCTCCACCTCTGTCCATAGGATTCCACCTGGACCTGAGAATTGACATAAGGTAGATAAATAAGAGAAAAACTTTTAAATTTATTTAATACAAGCTTTATATTGCACAGGAGTCCTCTAAGGAAATGAGGCCTGGAAGAGGCCAAGCAGGTTACATCTGTACTGAAATGGACAAGGCCAGTAAGTTGGGAAACTGTAATAAAGCAAAGGGGCTTGGGATAAGATAGTTAATTGGGTAGAAAAATAGTAAGGTAAGGGATAGCTTAATAGGGCTTGTTTATACCCAATTCCCTCAGCCTCAATTTTCTGTCTTTGCCAAAAAATAGTGTCCCATTTTTCACATGGGAATTCATCTGCTTTTAAGAAACAGCACCAAGGTCAGAGAGACCTTTAACTTAAATAGTGAATATGCTAGAGTGGCTTGTTAACTCCTTCAGCACCAAAATAAAGACTCCATTTTTCAGGTTCCCTTCCAGCTCAGTGGAACCATGTGTTTGACCAAGGTCAGGCCAGTGAGAAGTGAACAGAGGGGATGTGTGTCTCTTCCAGGTTCAGCTCCTAAAAGAGGCTGTGTGTATGCTTACCTGCCTTTCCCCCACTTCCTGCTGCCTAGGTGGGAAGAGCCCCCATGCACCTCAGGTTTGCAGAGTTGGCCTCTGCAACCTAAGTGCAATTCCTTACCCTCCTTCTCAGAGAAGTTCTCCGCCTTCTTGGAGCTCTCTCAGAGGGAGCCTTACTACTTAGAGACGTGTGTTTTTCTACAGCTAGACTAGCTTGGTCCTTCTGTGAGTTCTTCATACCTATTCACAACCTCTGCCCAAACCCACGTCTCCTCGGGAAGTGATGTGAATCACATTTTCCTTCTTTTTTGTTTAATAATCTAAGCTGTTTAGTCACTGTGGCTTTCTTGCGCCACCAAGCCAATTCCCATTTCTTTCTCAGGCTGTCCTCCCTGACAGTCTCACTGCTGATCTCTAAGCCTCAAGATCCCTAAGCACTTCAACTCATTTACCAGTAGAAAGTGTTCTTTCCCTTCCAAAACCATATCTGAGTCTGATGCCTTCAAGTGTCTCCAACCAGAATATTTCATTGCATAAATGTACCCTCTACTCCCTGCTATCTCACATGCATAGAGACATGTTAACTGTCATGCCATTCCACTTCAAATGGAGCTCAGGAGGGGCTGTAGCCCTGGCGTTCCTGGCATGTACATTTCAGTGCACTGTCAGCAGATCAGAGAGTGCCCATCAGAATGTTCTGTCCCCAGCTCTGTTTCATAGGGTGCTTTGTAATTCCCTATTCTAGCTCCAGTCTTGTCCATGCCCAAGTGCTGTCTTATTTGAACAAATTCTTTTCCCCCTTTCTCTCTGGCTTGTCCTCCTGGGTAATTTGCCTCAAGATGTTATGCAAATCACAATATGCCTTCTTTATCACATGGGGTGCTTCAAACCTGTTTTGTAGCCCCATCTTCCTTGCTACTCCAGACATTCCTCCTTTTCTCAGGTTCTGTTCCTATCAAGTTCATTGCTGATGCCATTTCTCCTTGTATTTTTCCTTCTGACACAATTGGAAACCTGAACAGTATCAGGAAGCATTATCTATGTCACTCAAGAAATCAAATCATTTTTCTGTTGTTGTCTTTTGAGGGTACAGCAATTGACAAACCATTTGCTTAGAAAGAGGCACTCTGTAACCTGAGGGCATCATTCTAGAAGTGAGGAATTTAGTAGGATGAGGCTCTAGAGAACTCCTGCCAGACTCAGTTCAGTGGTAGACATGAGTAATGAGAACCTGCCCTCAACCTGCCAGAGGAAAAAAATGGGAAGTTTAGGTTTTTACATGAGATCTTCCAATTATTAAATTTTGGAAACTTACAGTAAGTATTTAAAATGCCACTGATCGAATAGTACAAGTTGGTAGAGACCAATTTGTCTAAGGGCCTACCATTTTACATCTTTTCTGTCAGGTCTTTAAGCTCTTGTCCTACATCTATAGCTACTTTCTTTTCATTTCTGTGTAATGGCTTATGTCTATTTTAGTGTTCCTGTTGTTACTATCTCATCAAATTATTATTTGCCTGGAAATGTATGACTGTCATTGTGTTTTCATAAAGATCATATGTTCACATTTTCCTCTACAGAATAGTTTGTTGTCAAAAATCATTGGGACAGTAATATTTGGCGTATAAATGCTTACATTATTTGTAGTTTACATTACTCAAGGATATCTCTGTATACTCTTCTTGTCTTTGGGTGTCTTGCCGATGCAGCATGTGTATTGGTACATTTATTTAGCACATGTTTACTGGGTGTCTCCTCTGTATCAGGTTCCCAGAAGAGGTCAAGTCAGCTTTTATGGGCTGAGCCAAATGAATGGGTGTGCTCATTTCTGAGAGTGACAGTTGGTCTGACTAATGAAAAGAGAGCTGTTCTGCAGAACAACAAAGTGGGTTTGATGGTGAGAAAGGCAGTGGGAATAAGATGAGGGTTTTTTGGTGTGTGTACTGGTGGCCACAGAGGACTCTGAGATGGTGGCATTTGGATCGAGCTATGACTTATGTGGAACTGCTGTTGTGAAAATAGACAATGGACAGCAGACCAAGGAATTTGCAGATGCAAACACCTTGCATGGCACCATGCTTGGTAGGCTTAGTTAAGGAAGCCCAGACTGGTTAGGGCATAATGGGCAAGTGCAGTGGTGGGCATAGGAGCACAGGAGGAAAAGCCAGGGCCTGGGACACGGAGGATCTTGTGGACCATAGCAGTGTCTAGTGTGTTCAAAATGCAACAAGAAGAAAATAGAGGCTTCAACAAGGAAGTGATGTAATCTAAGTTTTCAAAAAGGTTTCTGTGGCTCCCATGTGGAAATGGATTGCAGGGGGGCATGTGTGGAAGCATAGTGGGGCGTTTGGTTACTTCTTGGGTGGATATCTCAAAGCTACATCTCATCCGAGAGAATCCACCTGAATGTCTAAAATAGTGCAGTAAGTGACATGATCAGGCCAAAGCTTTTCCATAAAATTTAACATCTTAGTGTTCACTTTTAATATATTTATCTTCTGTTGTTCTTAAACTTGGCCACTTCCATAGAACTGTTTAAATATCCTTCTGCCTTTATGTTTATGGCTTTTAAAAGGAGCTATGGTTTTCCATATTTTAGTTCCTGACAAGGAGACCATGAAATACATTATGAAAGTTAGGACAGTATAGGAATCTCAGAAGTCAAGGCCCATTTTTCCTATTTGTAATTTTTTATTTGTTGGGGAATTTTTTTAAAAAATCCTGAATGCAACATACAAACTTATGACCAAATAAATAAAGGTAGTGGCAGGTTTTATTTTAAGTTTCCACATTTATGAATGTAATACGCCTGGAGGTCAAAGGAGACTGAGGTTTCCCTATTTCTCAAGGGAAATAGGGATAGTAATATTTCCGTGCATTGTCTGGAATTACCACATTCAAATGTGATGTGAATCACATTTTCCTTCTTTTTTGGTTGATAATCTAAGCTGTTTAGTCACTGTGTCTTTCTTACGCCACCAAGCCAATTCCCATTTCTTTCTCAGGCTGTCCTCCCTGACAGTCTCACTGCTGATCTCTAATCCTCAAGATCCCTAAGCACCTCAACTCATTTACCAGTAGAAAGTGTTCTTTCCCTTCCAAAACCATAACTAAGTCTGATGCCTTCAAGTGTCTCCAACCAGAATGTTTCATTGCATAAATGTACCCTTTTCTGCTGCCCCTTCAGCTAAGTTTGGCAAGAGTGATACATGAAAATAAAAAGGAACAGGACTGATGGTCTAATGTGAAGGCTTGTTAAAGATGCCCTAACAAACAGAGGGATTCCGTTCTTCAAATGCTTTTAGGCAGCATAAAAAGGGCAGGAAATGTTGTATTATTTTTTTTTCCTTTTTTGTTAATATATTCTCTTCTTTGAAAATAAATATCCCCATGTAATTTTTGACAAAACACTATACCAGGCAATATTTTAAAAATAGACTGCATAATTAAAAAGATTTTAAAATGCATGGTATTGCATAAATTGAATAAAGGGACTAGTAAACACAGTACAACTGTGATTTTAGATTACTATAAAACAGTTCTTAAAATTCAAATGTAAGTTTACTTAGGAATATTTCCAAGTCGTACATATCCATGTCTGTATTCATATCTCATCTCTCTCACTTAGTATTTGAGGTGGCTAATAAGAATGTTTGCAAGAAAGTTAGCATCAAAAAAATACAGGATAATAAAATCAGAGAAAGTAAAGGATGACAAATGGGAATATCCAGCCATGGTTTTGGTTTTGAGAGTCTTGGTTGTTAGACAAAAATGGGAATGCAGTCACTTATAACATGTACATTTTCCAGAAGTAGGGAGGGCCACAGTTTTTTAGGGCTTTTGTTCAGAAAGAATACTTTTCATTGGTCCTGCATTAGAGGGGGCATTTTGTGATGGTATGTGTTTGTGGTACTACCTATTATTTATTAAGCATATTATGAACTGAACCTTGTCTTTTGAAGAACAGATGTTTTAAGTCAATATCAGCTTTCATCAGTTTTTCCTCTCAAAATTATGCTTTAGCAGCCATATCGGAGAAATATTTCCTCTACCTAAGGACAAAACTATTTTTTTCCTGTCTTCTCTTAGAAGTCTATGGTTTTAGCTTTTTTTAGAGTGCTAACTCTAGGCTTAGCACTCATTTTGAGTTCATTTTGGTAAATGATGCAAGGTATGAATCAAAATTTTCACATTGTTTATTTGTCAAAAATGTGTCCTCAACTGCATTGTCATTGACCTTGGTCAAAACTCAGTTGCTTGTGTTCATCTGAGTCTATATGTGTGCTCTTCTTCAGATTTGTTTTGGCTGTCCTTTTGCATTTTCATGTGAAACTTAGAATCAGCTTATCAATTTCTACCAAAAACAAAAAACCCTTTGGCATTTCAGCTGAGATTATATTGAGTCTATGTATTAATTTGGGGAGAATAGTCATCTTAACAATTTTGAGTCACTTGGCTGATGAGCAAAGTGTATTCCTCCATTATTTAGGTCAATTTTAATTTTTCTTACCAATATTTTGTAGTTTTCTAAGTATAGATCTTTTCATCTTTTCTCAGGCATATCTCTAAGGATTTCTAAATTTTTGATGCCGTTTTACTGGTACTGTTTTAATTCTAATTTCTGATTGTTGTTTACATGCAAAATACAATTAATTTTGTGTGATGCTTTTAAACCTTTTAATTTTGTTGAACTCACAGACACTGGTAGTTTGTTTATAAATTACATGTGTTTTTGTTTTTTTAATACAGAGAATCATTCTTCTTCAAATAAAATAACTTCTTCCTTTCCAGTATGGATATTATAGGGCAGAGGTCTGGATGGGAGGGAGGATGCACTGATTGCACTGGCCAGAATGTCCCAAATAATGGCCAGTAAAAGTGGTATGAAAAGGCATCCTTTTTGTCTGCCAGATCCCAGAGGAAAGGATTCTGTCTCTTACATGCCATTTATTAGGTTGAGGAAGTTCCCTGCTACTCCTAGCTTGCTGATTTTTTGTTATAAATAGGTACTGGTTATTGTCTGGTATTTTTTCTGATGAGATGGTCATGTGGTTTGGATTATGATGTGGCAGGTTAACTTGTGTCTTCCAAAAAAAGATAATAGTGAAACTCTGACCTCCAGTATTGCAGAGTGTCCTTATTTATGAACAGAGTTCTTGCAGATAGAATAAATTGAGGTCACACTGGAGTATGGTGGGTCCCTCATCCACTATGACTGAGACAAAGACATGAGAGAGAGGCCCTGTGAAGTTAGAGGCAGTGGTTGGAATTATGTGGTTACAAATCAAAGAAGAGCTGGGGCTCTAGGACTGTGAGCTGTAAGAGGCAAAGAAGGGTGCGTCCCCAGAGGTTTAGGAAGAAGCAAGGCCCTGCCAACACCTTGCTATCAGATATCTAGTCTCCAGAACTGTGGGACAAAAAATTTCTGTTATTTTAAGCCACCTAGTTTGTGGCACTTTGTTAGGGACGCTCTAGGAAATGAATAAATATGGTATGTTACATTGATAGGTCTGGGTGTTTGTGTTTTTTGAGATGGGGTCTTCCTGTGTTCCCTGGCTGGTCTTGAACTTGTGGACTCAAGCAGTCTTTTTTTCTCAGCCTCCCAAGTAGCTGGGTCTACAGGTGTGTGCTGCTGTGCCCAGCTACATTGATAAATTTTTGAATGTTGAACTATACCTGCATCCCTAGAACATTCTACACTTAGTTGTAATTATTGTTTAATATAATGTTGAATTTTATGTGTTATGATTTTATTTAGAAGTTTTACATCTATATTCATGAGGGGTCTTGTTCTATAGTTTATTCCTTCTGTTGTCTTTGGTGGTGTCAGAATGTCATTGATCTAGGAGAATAAGTTATAATTAATTCCTTCCTCTTCAGTTGGCATGGAGACTGTGTAGAATTGGTATTTTTAGTCGTTTCATTGAGAAATAATTCACATACCATAAAATTAACCCTTTGAAAGTGTATATTTCAATGGTTTTGATGTTTATTGTGCAACCATTATCTAATTCCAGAATTTTTTTTATCATTCCTCAAAACAACCTCAAACTCATAAGAAATCAGTCTCTATTCCCTCCCCTTTACAACTCTAATCTATCACTAATGTACTTTTTGTTTCTATAAATTGGTCTATGCTATGTGTTTTATTTGGAAGTACATAAAATGTGATGTTTTCATCTTTCTTTTAGCCTAGTGTACCAAGCTCATTCATGTTTGTAGCATGTATAAGTACTTCATTTCTTGCTACTACTGAATAATATTCACCATGTAAGTGTACCATGTTTGTGTGTCCATTCTTCAGTTGATGGAGTTTTCAGTTGCTCCCACTTTTTGGGCTATTATGAGTAATATTGCTCTGAACATCTGTGTACAAATTGCTACATAAATATACACTTCTTTCTTGTGAGTATCTATCTAGGTTATATGTCAAAACTGTGTTTAACCTTTTGAGGAACTGCCAGACTGTTTTCCTGGGTGCCTGCTCCATTAACATTCCCATTAACAGTGTATGAGTGCTCAAATTTCTCCAAATCCTAGCCACCTCCTGGGTTATTTTCTATTTTGAATATAGTGGAGTAGTATTTCATGATGGACACAATTTATCTATCTATCTATCTATCTATCTATTTATTTATTTATTTTCTGGTGCTGAGGATCAAAACCAGTGCCACATACATGTAGGTAAGCGATCCACCACTGCCCCACAACTGCAGCTGCTGAGGATCAAAACCAGTGTCACATACATGTAGGTAAGCGATCCACCACTGCCCCACAACTGCAGCCCTTTTTATCATAAAAGGCCACACTTGTAATCCCACCAGCTCGGGAGGCTGAGGCAGGAGGATAGCAAGTTTAAAGCCAGCCTTAGCAACTTAGTGAGGCCCTATAGCAACTCAGAACCCCCAAAATAAAATATAAAAAAGGGCTGGAGAGATGGCTCGGGGGTTAAGTACTCCTGGGTTTAATCCCTGGTACAAAGTAAAATAAAATGTGCTGAGACAATTTAAGGAATCCACCTCTGATCCCTCTGTGTTCTTTACTCTAAAAACCCTATCAAGTCTCTAGTCTGACCCTATTTGTCTCCCATCTCTCAGGGATCATTACCAGGTGTCTAGTAGTTTTACTTTTAGTGCATTAAAGTTATACAAAATATTGGGGTTCATTTTGACTATTCAAAAATGCATATAACATGATTTTTCTCCATTTAATCCACAGTATTACCTCCTTTCCTCTTCTCCCTCCTCCAATCCCTTTTCTCTATTCTGGTATCGATTTTATTAATTAATTGATGCATTATAATTGCATATAAAGTTGATATATATTGTGTTATATTCATGTGCACCCAGTGTGATTTGGTCAACTTCATTCCCTTCCTCTTCCCCATTCCCACCCCTTCTTACTTCCCATTGATCCCCTGCTTCTGCTTTACTGATCTTCCTTCTATTTTTTGTGAATTTCCATTTTTTTATTCCTTTTTTTCTTTCTAGCTTCTGTATCTGAAACAAAACATTTGACCTTTGACTTTCTGAGTCTGCTTATTTCATTTAGCGTGATGTTCTACATTTCCATCCATTTAACAGCATATGGCATAATTTCACTCTTCTTTGTTGTTTAGTAGAACTCCATTGTGTATATTTACCACTTTTCTTTATTCATTTGTCAGTGGGCACCTAGGCTGGTTTCTTAATTTGGCTGTTGTGGATTGTGCTGCTATAAACATGGGTATGCATATATCACTATAATATGCTGATTTTAGTTCTTGTGGATAAATACTGAAGAGTGAGATAGCTGGAACATACAGTGGGTTCTATTCCTAGTCTTTTGAGGAATTTCCATACTGCTTTCCAAAGTGGTTGTACTACTTTTCAGTCTCATCAACAATGTAAAGTGTACCTTATTTCCTCCCATCTCTTTGCCAACAGTTATTGTTGTTTATATTCCTTCTCCTTTTTTATCTTTTGTAATGGGGATTGAACCCAGGGATGCTTTGCCCCTGAGCTACATCCCCAGCTCTTTATTTTGAGGCAGGGTCTCACTACCGTCTTTTGCCTATTTTATGAGTGGCTTATTAGTGGACTTGGTGTTAAGTATTTTTTAGTTCTTTATATATTCTGGATATTAACCCCCTATCAGAAGAGTTGCTGGCAAAGATTTTCTTCCATTCTATAAGTTCTCTTTCTTTTTTAAATTTTGATATGTGTAGTCTTTTTAAAATTTATTCTAATTAGCTGTACATGGTAGCAGAATGCATTTTGACATATTGTATCGAGCACAACTTCTCATTCCTCTGGCTGTTCATGATGCAAATGTGAGCTCTCTCTTCATGCTCTTGTTTCCTTTACTGTTCAAAAGCTTTTTATTTTAATGATATTCCTATTCTTAGTTTTATTTCTTGAGCTTTTAGCAGTTTTGTATTAAGGAAGTTAATGCCCAGGCCATTGGAGTGTTGCCTCTGTGTTGACTTTTCACAATTTCATGTTCCTGATCTAATTCTTAGGTTTTCAATTTACTTTGAGTTTTCCCAGTGCAGTTTATTTAAGAGGCCATCTTTTCTCCAATATATGCTTTTGGCACTTTTGTCAAAGATTGGATGACTGTATTTATATGGATTTGTCTCTGTGACTTCTAGTCTATTCCAGGGGTCTTTGTTTCTATTTTTTTTTTTTTTTTTTGCCAGTACAATGCTATTTTTGTTACTGTAGCTTGTAATATAATTTGAAATCCATGTATTGTTATACCTCCAGCCTCACCCTTGTTGCTTAAGATTGCTTTGGCTATTCTGGGTTTTTGATATAAATTTTAGGACTGTTTTTATAATCCTTTGTTCTGTGAAGAATGTCATTGGTATTTTAATGGTGACTTATAGATTACTTTTGGTAATATGGCCATGTCGGTGGTATTAATTTTACCATGAACCTGGTAGACCTTTTAAGGTCTTCTTTAATTTCTTTCTTTAGTGTTTCATAATTTTCATTGTGGCGATCTTTCACCTCCTTAGTTAGATTTATTCATAAGTATTTTTTGAGATTATTGTAACTGGAGTAATTTTCCTCTCAGCAGACTCATTTTTGGAGTATAAGAAAGCCGTTGATTTATGAGTGTTGTTCTTGAATCCTGCTACTTTGCTGACTTTGTTTATCAGATCTAGAAGTATAGAAGTTTGTTGCATTGATCCTTTGTAGTTTTTTTTTAATGTTCTATTGTATCAATTAAAATTCAGATCTTAATTTTTTCCTGTCTTCTACTGGTTTTGGAATTAGTTTGTTCGTGCTTTTCTAGGCCCTTTAGATATAGCACTAGATTATTTAGGATCCTTTGTTTTTTTAATGTGGATCTTTAATGCTATAAACTTTCCTCTTAGTATTACCTTCATAATGTCCCAGATACTTTGGAATGTTGTATTGGTGTTCTATCTTAATCCTAGAATTTTAAAAATTTATCCTCTAATTTCATCAATGACTCATTCCTCATTTAAGGGTCTTAATCTCCATATGTTTATGTGGTTTCTATAAATTTTCTTGCTGTTGATTTCTGATTTCAATCCATTATAATCTGATAAGTTGCTTGGAATAATATCAGTTTTGTTTGTATTTGCTAACAATTGCTTTGAGTCCTAAAATATAGTCTGTTTTGCAAAAGGTTTCAGGAGCTGCTGAGAAGAGAGTGTATTCAGCTGTTTTGGTTGAAATATTCCATAGATATCTCTTAGCTCCATTTGATTTATACTTTCATTTAGGTGAGAAGTATCTTTGTCTGGATGACCTGTCTCTTGTTTAGAGGGGGTGTGTTGAAACCACCAAGTATTGTTGTATTGGAACTAGAAGAAGTGTTTTTACGAATTAGGTGTGCCAACATTGGGGCATAAATATTTACTATAATTATATCTTCTTATTGGCTTATTTCTTTTAACAGCATTTAGCTGTCTTCCTTGTCTCTTCTGATTAATTTGTGTTTGAAATGTTCTTTGACATAAGAGAATAGCTACTCCTGCTTGTTTTCAGATTCTGTGTGGAATGTTTTTCCATTCTTTTACTTTCAGCCTGTGGATAATCATTGTGTATAAGATGAGTCTGTTGCAAGCAGCATATAATTGGGTCTTGTTTTTTAATCCAGTCTACTAATCTATGTATTTTAATTGGAAAGTTGAGATTCAAGTTATTACAGAGACATGTTTATCATTTCTAGTCATTTTGGTTTGTTTCATAGATTTAACTTATTTTTATTTTCATTTGTTTAATTGCTCTTCTGGAAAGCCTCAACCATTTGAGAACTGTGAAGTTTGAGTTCTTTCTGTTGTATTTCTTTAAATATTTTCTATAATCATTAATTCTTTTATCTTTATCTTTAAAAGTTTTTGTTCCTTATACAATTATGAATAATTCCTTTGCTGAATATACAACTTTTGCTAGCAATTGTGTTCTTTCAGAGATTGGATTATCTCATTACAAGCTCTTCTGGCTTTTAGATTCTGAGTGGTATTGGTCTACCTCTAAATGTGATCTGATGTTTCTCTCTTGCAGCCTTTAATATTCTATCATTCTCTTGTTAGGCATTTTGTTTATGATGTGTCTAGAAGGAGGTTCTTTTTTGATCTTGTCTGTTTGGGGTTCTATATGCATCCTGTGTATGGATGATCTTCTCATTTCTAAGGTGTGAACAATTTTGACATTATTTCACTGGAAAGTTTCTTAATGCCATTAGCCTGTATTTCTATTCCCTCTCTATCCTGATGACTCTCATGTTTGGTCTCTTAATCTTGCCCCAGAGTTCTTGTATATCCTGAGCATGGTATTTATTTATTTTTATTTACTGTCATACTGAGTGTTCTAGCTCAAATGCCCTATCTTCAAGGCCTGAGATTCTGCTTTCTATGTAATCTAGTCTGTTGGTAATGCTACCTAGTGAATTTTTTATTTGATTTATTGTATCTTTGTTTCTAATTCTGAATGGTTCCTTTTCAGAGTTTCTATTTCTTTGTTGAGATGGTCTTTTACCTCCTGTAATTGCTCTCTTAGTTCATTTCTTAATTAATTTCTTAGGTCTTCTTTTAACTCATTAATTCTTTTAATAATCAATTTTTTAGTCTTTCTCTGAAATTTTGTCACCTTTTGTGTGTGTTCCTTTGTTGGGGGATTATATCTTTAGATAGGAGGAGACTTATTTGCCTGTTTCCTCATGTTTCAGAGGTCTTATACTTGCACATCTTTTGAGGTAGATTTTTTTTCCTGTTTTTTGAGGACATCCTTTGGCATGTAGTTGTCTCTTTTGTAATGACTTCCATGTTGGTTTCCATTTGCTTCATCACATAAGTTCAGTGTATTTCAAGTGTTATTTTTCACCACCAGTGCCTGTAGATTTGCTGCTGAACTGCTGGATTAATTTACTATTATTAAACTGCTATAATGGTGTGTGTTTTTCTAATTTTAGAGTTCTTTCTCTGATTTTGCTGTAGGTATAGATGTCCAAGAGTAGGACCTGGGGATGGGGCTGTGGCTCTGTGGTAGAGCGCTCTCCTGACATGTATGAGGCACTGGGTTTGATCCTTAGCACCACATAAAAATAAAATAAAGGTATTGTGTCCATCTACAATTAAAAAGTACATATTAAAGAAAAAAAAAGAGTAGGACCTGATGTTCCCTTCTAGTCATATTTACTTTGGATCTAGTCTTTGGTTTAAAGTTTTTGTCTCCCCTATTCTATGTGTTATAGTATTATTGAAGCTTGAGTGGGGTTGGTTTGTGTGGGGGGCTGGTTTGTGTGTTGGGGGTATAGTTCAGCTACAGAGTCTATACCCTATGAAATTGTAGTGTACCAGTTGCTTCCTAGCTCCTCTTCAGAAAAAAGGGAAACAAGTACCAGCAGCAACAATAATGATCAATTACCTCATTAGAATAAATGTCCAGTGCCTATGTACACCATTAATACCACAAAATGGAATGGTGGGATCACCCTTTAACAATAGCAGCAGCAATGAACAGCTGTGAACTAGATCTAATATTAAAGTAAGTAGAAGGTATCAACTATGGCCTCCTTAGTACTAATGATGGCAGTAACATGAATGTTCTTAAAGATAGTAAAATTAAAATTTATTAAGAGGAAAGAAAATAGGATAGGAAGTTTGTAAAAGAAAGTTTAAAATATTCAAAAGGCAAACACTTATACAAAAACAGAAAGGTAGTATGTGATTACTATAAATAAGGAGTAATAAAAAAAACTAAATACTGAAATCATACAGTAGTCTCTGACCAAAGTGGAATCAAATTAGAAGTCAATAACAGAAGGACAAATGGAAATTTTCCAACACCTAAAAAGAAAACACACTTCCAAATATTGATGGGTGAAAGATGACATCTTAAAGGAAATTTTTAAAATGCATATAGAACTGAATGAAAATTAAAATAAGGTCTTTTTCAATTTTTTTCTTTAGTGTTCTGTACTTTTCATTGTAAAGCTCATCTTTTGTTAAATTGATTCCCAAGTATGTTTTTTTGAGGCTATTGTGAATGGAATAATTTTCTTAATTTCTCTTTTAGCTGATTTATCATTGGAACAAAGGAACACAATTGATTTATGGGTGTTAGATTTGTCTCCTCCTACTTTACTGAACTCATTTATGAGTTTTAGAAGTTTTCTCATGGGGTTTTTTGGGTCTTCTAGATATGAGATCATGTCATGGAAAGACCTCTGATGTTCTTGGATAGGCAGAATTAATATTGTCAAAATGATCATACTACCAAAAGTGCTATACATATTTTACGAATTTTCCCATTAAAATTCATATGACATTCTTTATAGAAATAAAAGAAAAGCAGTCATGAAATTCATTTGGAAAAATGAGAGGCCCAAAGCAATCCTTAGCAAGAAAAGCATATAAGTCCTCATGAGCTTGGTTGTGAACTCTTAGATATGTTGCAAAAATCATGTATATAAACCCTGAATTAAAAATGATAAATGAAACTTCATCAAATTTAAAATATTTTGTGCTCAAAGAATGCTATTAAGACAGTAGAAGAGAACCTACAGAATGGAAAATTGTTTTTCTAAAATCATATTTAAAACATAAAGAACTATCAGAACTCAATCATAAAAAGTCACATGCTATATTGATTTTTTTTGCACATGATTTATTTTAAAAATGGGCAAAGGATTTGCACAGCTATTTCTCCAAAAAAGATATACAAAAGCCCAATAAGCATGTGAGAAGATTCAGCATCATTAGCCATTAGGAAAGTACAAATGGAAACCATACTCCATAGCTACTAGGAGGGCTGAATGCAGAAGTCAGATAATAACAGGTATTGGTTAGGATGTAAGGAAACTGGAACTCTCAGACATTGTTGTTGCAAATTGCAACTTCAGAAAACAGCCTGGCAGTTCTTCAAAAGGTTAAATATAGAGTGACCACATGACCCAGCAATCCCACTCCTGGGTATATACCCCAAAGAAACAACACAGGCTTGCACAAAAATAGGTACACAAATGTTCACAGCAGCATTATTCAGAATAGCCTAAAATTGAAAACTCTCAATGTCCACCAGCTTATAAATAGGTAAACAAAATGTGTTACTTCCATTCTATGGATACATGCTACAACATGGATGAACCTTGAACACGTGATTCTAAGTGAAAGAAGCCAGTCACAGAGGATCACATTTTATAGGATTTTTTGTATCTGAGATATCCAAAATAGGTAAATTCATTGAAACAAAAAGCACAGGAAAAGGGGGATAGCAAAATCTTACTAAAGTGTATAAGATTTCTTTTGGGGATGATGAAAATGTTCTAAAATTCATTGAAGGGACTGGATATATAGCTCAGTGGTAGAGTGTGTGTTTAGTGTGGCATGGCCCTGGGTTCAATCCAGAGCACCAAAAATAATTTTAATAGGTTTGATTGTATTAATGGTTGCATTATTGTGAATGTACTAAAAACTGTTGAATTATACATTTTGGGTGAATTATATGGTATAAATATTACATCTCAATAAAGATATTGCAGATAAAATAAAAACTAAAAATAGATTAAAATGTTTATAATATGATTACTATTTCATGTTGTATCTTTTAGTGTACATAGAACCAATGCTCTGTAGAGTCAATGATGATTTGGATGCAGAAAAGGCTAAAATATTCCTTAATATTCTCTAAAAAGTGGATTTTCCCTAAGCAAGTTACAGGTAAATGATAATCTAAAGGAACTTGCCCCTGAAAAATCCATCAACACCTTCCCCCCGTAAATAGAGATGAATCCATGCATGTGCCAGATGTAAAATACATCTCCATCCTCTACTAGTTCTGCTCATTTTTTCCTTTGGTTAAAAAAAGGACTACAGGATCTTCTTTTGATTTTGTGCCATTAGCCTTGTGTTTGAGCTATCCTATAACTTTACAATAGATTCATTTAAAAAAATATTCAATTAGTCAAACTTTCTGCTCAGACAGATGTTCTGAGCCAACTTTTACTGTATTTTTTGAGGAATACCAACGTTATCTTCAATGGAATTTAAAGTATCCTATTTGTTACTTTTCAGCTTCCTAGTGAGGATCCTGAAATTTTTGAGGTTTCATCCAAGTGTCTGTCTATACTGGTTCAGCTGTATGGAGGGGAAAACCCAGACAGCCTGTCCCCTGAAAATGTGGAATGTTTTGCTGATTTGCTGATGTCCAGGGAGGATCCAAAGGAGCAGAAGCTTCTGCTGAGGATTCTCAGAAGGATGGTGAGTCCAAATGGAAATCAGGAGTATGATGTTGGCTTCCATGTCAGCCTCGTGAACTGGGAGGAGTTTCTTAGACCTCATTTCAAATTTCCAGAAAAGTTGGAAGAGTAGTAAAACAACTATCACTTATCTTTCTCACAGTCACCTATTTTTAATATTGATCATTTCCTATTTGCATACATATGCATTTTTTCATGAACTGCTTGAGGGTAAGAGGTTGCCTTCATACTCTTGAATTCATAGCATGTATTTCTTTTTTTAAAAAAACAATATTCTCTTAACTATACTAGTATTCAAAATCAGGAAATTTAACATTGATTCAGTTCTTTTACTACTCTGACATCCATATTCTAATTATGTCAACTATTCTAATAATTTATGTTTTTTTCTAATATTAAATACAGTCTGGGATTCTATTTTTATTTTTGTTGTGGTACTAGAGATTGAACCCAGGGACACTTTACCAGTGAGTTTCATCCCCGGGCCCCCCTCTTTTTTTTTTTTTTTTTTTTGAGATAGGGTCTCCTTAGTTGCTGAGTGCCTAAGTTGCTGAGACTAGTCTCAAAGTTTCTGTCCTCCTGCCTCAACCTCCACAGTTGCTGGGATCATGGCTTGTGGCCATCATACCTGACCAGGATTGTGTATTTTAATCTGGAACAATCTTACAGTCTTTCATGACATTTTTAAGAATATAGGCTGATATTATGCAACATCTCCTTCAATTGGGGTCTGTTTGATGTTTCTTCATGATTAGATTCATGAATACCTCAGTAGTGATATTGGTCCACCACATCCAGAGGCTCATGATGTTTTCCCCTTACTGGTGATGTTAATTTTGATCACTTAGTTTAATCAATGTGTAGTTGTATTTTTAATTTTGAAATGGTTACAAAATGGAGATTTCTAACCTCCAACATTTCCAACTCCCAGTATGCTACTCTAAGGAAGAACTCTCCCTTGTATCCAATTTATTTTATTTTTACAAAAATATGTATAGATGATATCTATTTGAAGGTACTTTTCAATACTGACATATTTTCTTTCTACAATAAATCTTACTCTACCAATTGTGAAGGCCATTACTTACAGTGGCTAGTGTAGTTAATAAAGGATAGAGGTCCTGTTTGTCATTTCATTGGTCAGTCTGTGTTCACATCTAGGTCCTATTGTTCTGAGGTGTCCTTTGACAAGAGGAGGCTGTGAATGCTCCAGAGAGTTGTACTCAAAATTACTTTGGTGCCAATTTGATAAGTAAACAGTTGCAGCAAGTGACCACTGAATCCAGCTGACAGGCTTTGAGTGACAGAACAGAAAGAGAAAAAACAATGAGCCCTCTTCACTGCTATGTTATGCTTTTGTACAACCATGTCCCCATCCCCATACAGACTTCCTCTCTCAGCAGAGTTGTTTCCTGAGTATCAGGACGATGACAGTCTAGGCCAGTTTCCCAAAGCATAGGATCTTGGAGATGGTGTGCTGGCATGGCACAGATGACACTGAGTCATATAGAAAGGTAGTTATTTCTTTTTCAGTTTTCTTTTGAGCTTTCTGATAATTTGAGGCAAAGATCTCAGTTTCATTCTACTCTGTCTTTAACCACCTCTCTATTCGATTAGAATTTCACTCTTTAACCAGAGAGCAGACCTCTCAGACCTTCAACTTTTGCAGTGGATATAAGGCATTTTTTTAAAAGGTATGTTATTTAAGAAAAAAGGATCTGAAGGCAAGTGCAGTAGTCCCTCCTTTTCTAGTACCTCTGTGGATGCCAACAACCTTGGATAGTACTGAACTCTGTAAATATATGTATCTATTTCTTATATATACTTGTCTGTGATAACATTTAATTTATAAATTAGGTACAGTAAAATATTAACAATAATAAAATAGAACAATTATGACAATGTACCTGGTAAAAGTTGTGTGAATTTGTGCTCTCTTTCTCTCTCTAAATAGTTATTATACTATATTCACCTTTCCTCTTGGGATGATATGAAAGGAAGTACTTTGGCTTCTATTTGGCATATCTGAATTGCATCACTGTCCTTTCGCTGTGGGACAGTACTGCAACAGTGGGTCTAATATGCTAGACAGCTGCCAAGTGACTAACTGATCGCAAAGACCACATGGATATGCTAGATGGGGGTAATTCACACCCCAGGCATGGTAGCACAAGATTCCTTTGTGCTACTGAGCACAATGTGCAATTTAAAATTTATGAAGTGCTTATTTCTGGAATTTTCCATTTAATGTATTTGGACCACAGTTGACTGTGGGTAACTTAAACCATGGGATAGGAGAGGAAATTGGATAAGGGAAACTACTGTACTAGAAAGTATGATAATACAGGTGATATGTAAATGTAGCAAGAGTGTTGATTTGATAGAGAATGATAAAAGCTTGAAAAATATGGCCTAATGTCTGACATGATTAAGTTTGTAAAGATCCACAATCCCTCCTTTGAAACTCTTGGGCCCAGATTTGTTTTGGAATTCAGAAGTTTCAAATTTTATTTGGCATAATTCTCACACAGTACGTGATACCCACAGGGAACACCCAGACAATGCCATTATGAAGCACATATTTCTGCAGCAAAATGTATAAATTTTTACCCATGTGTTAAAACTATACCATACATGGGGCCCATATGAGTTCAGGTCAAATACCAAATATGTTTTTGAACCACACGTTTATCTTTTTATTTGCTGTATAATTTCTAAAAAGTGAGGTGCAAAAATGTTCTGATTTGAAATTATCATGATAATTTATTTCCTTAATAAGAAAAAACAGACTGAATATTTCCAGTGAAAAAAATATACTTTCCTATTGACTCCTGGAGTATGCCCCTATAAGTCAGCCTGATCCCTTAATGTTTCTAATTCAGCTATTCAAGAGTACCTGTAACGTGTGCAGCCATCTGTGATAAGTGCTTTGAATCCTCTGAAAGCTCTCTAAATTACTCGGTCAGTCTTATTGGGTTCAAGTCATATAAAACACACAATGAGAGATTCTAGGGCCCTCATCAATTCAGTTGTGGCCTTGAATTCGCCCATCCTGAAGCCCAGTTCTACTTCAACTGAGTATTGAACTGAGTACTTTTGGAGAGAAAAAGCAACAAGTTACCCAAAGAATAGTATAATACCTGCATACACTTTTGAACCATTCCATTCCTCTTCTACTTCATCCTGCTACTCCCTATCTTTAATTCTTCGGCAGCCATTATTCTGTAACTTTTGGCTTAGTTTCTGTTCTCACCTTCACATTCCCCTTTTGTCAGGGTACTGATGTAATCTTATTGTCAGTAAAAACTTGACGTCTGACATTGGTTTCCACTGAGTGCTAGTCCTTGTGTAAGGACTTTTGATACACAGTCTTATTTTTATATTCACAGCAGTCCTAGAGATCACCCCCAGTGCCTATTACCATTTTATAGGTTAAAAACCAAGGCTCAGTGAACGGAAGCAATGTCCCAATGCCAGTAGCTTAGGAAATAGCATCGCTGGTATCAAGCCCAAATTGGATTGCCCATAGTCCATCCTCGTTCCAAGTACCCAGCTTCTGTACAGCTGCTCTTAGTACTGATTTGGATTCTACAGGTATTCATCAAACCAGATTCAACTAAACTTTGATCTAGAAGGCACCTGAGAGATACATTCTTTTCTTCATGAGAAAATAATAGCTAAAGTCATTACTGTGTTCAAAGTATTGCACTGGAGATACTAGAACAGTAAGGTCTGATCTTCCTGCTCCCTGCCCTCAAGGATCTCTGCCAGGACAGATTCAGAAACAGTCAACTGAATTACAGAGTAGAATGCAATCACTGCTGTACTGCAAGAGCCAGCAAAGTTTCACAAGAACAGTCCCTTTGGGGAGGAAGTTGGCAAGGATGTGATGTTTAAACTGAGCTTAGAGGGATGTGGAGAAGGAAGCAGCACTTCCTAAATAAAGGCCCAGAAATCTATGGAGCCAGTTTGGGGAGACATCAGAAACAGGACAGGGGCTACCAAATATGAGCCATGATAGCATTTGGAGTTTGGACATTGTTACTAAAATTAGGAAATTCTGATCTCTGAAACAAAAGGGTAATGGCATCATCCCAATTGAATTCTAGTTATCTTCACTATGAAGTAATGCTTCACCATAATGCTTCACCTGGCATGTAATGGGTATCTAGTAAGTATTACTGAGCTGAATAAGGAACATCCACAGAATATAATTTTGTCATTGGCAATTGTTCATATGTGCTCTTCAGTCTATATTTTGACTGAGAAGGACCTTAAAAGGCATTTAATTAGTCCACAAACTAGTGCTTCTATCTTCTCTACAATGTCCCTGCCAAGTTTTTGAGCAATGGATGAGATTTGATGTGCAGATAGGTAAAGGACAGAAACTTGAGTGGCATAAGGAATGCTAGTGAAGATTTCCTGTGACTTTGATGACACCCGCCTCTCAGTCTCTGCTCACGGGAACAGAGGAACCAGATTCCACAGAGCCAGGGGCCAATCCATATTTATTACCTGGTGTCAGTAATTGCATGAAGGGGGCCTGATCAATGCATTCTCTTAGTTGTAAGAAGTTAAGAAAGGAAAGACAAGCTACTTAAGGACCTACCTCAAAACAATCATTAAGTGTACACTCCTGCAGGAGCACATCTAAAGAGAAGAATGTTCTCAACTGGTGGAGCCGTCTCTTATAAATCCCTGATGGAGGAGTACCCTTCTGTTCCCAAAGCTGAGTCAACCTGGATGGAATCAGAGAGAATGTGTGGCCCCATAATTTACAAGGCCAGGTAATAAATGTATCAGTGGTGAGCCCTGGCTATTAGTGAGGCATTGTTGGGAATAAGGTGGCAGATCCCTCCAGCTGAGTTCTTGACATTTCTGTTTAAAGTTCCAATCTTGTGACAGTAACTTTCTGAAACCATGGTTTTCGATAAGGAAGAAACATGTTTAATTTCTGCTAATGAGTTGGGATGTTTTGCCCCTTGGGTCCTCTTCATAGTCTGTATTTAGAACATTCAAAGAATGTTGGGGGAACCTAACAATTTAATTATCTGTTGTAATTTACAGGAAGTTGGGAGATATTATAATTATGCTTTGTACTTTAGCATTAAAATGTGATGGGAATCCTTCAAGAATCTCTCAAGTTTACTTATTCCTTAAACTTGATATGTGGGAATTTTCCCAGGGTAATGATTGTAGATTGGTTACTTGTCTCTTAATTAAAGCTAGCTTATGCTGACACTCAAAATATTTGACTGCACATGAACCATCACTAACCCATTTGTGCCTAAATTGGCTTAAATGTATACTACTCTATGAAAGCAGAAGAGTGATTCACGGGAGGGTGATTGGGATAAGCTGTTGTTGCTAATTCCCAGTCACTTTCAGCCCATGTACCTGGTGCTGCAGAGGTGGTAGGAGTGTGATATGGGATAATTCTGAAGGTGATTACAATTAAAGATGTATTACAAATATATATTCCTTGGAGCCTCTTTACCCTATGGCCTTCAGAAAATCTTGTTGTGCTCCCCATCATTTTCTTTCCAAATGCTCACATAAGACACTTGGTGTTTTTCATTCTACAAGAGAATAGACATGCTCTGTTAGGGAAAATGAATGTAGCCTAGCATTTCTTCATACAGAGAGTCTTTAAAACTTTAGAGAGATCAAATAAACTGGAAATTCTGTAGCTACTCTTTGTCTATTTTAGGGCCAATTTGGATTGTAAAATTTAGAATCATTTGTAGTCATTTAGTGTCATTTAGAGTCATTTGTAGCCAGTCCCTCTCAGGGCTCAGTCTTCTATGTGTTGTCAGTAAAATAAGAGTGCCTTGACCCTAACTTCTGCTAGAAAAGTAAGGAAATATTCTTTGAGGTGTGATAAATAAGCAAAATGATGTCTCTCTCACTTCACTCCTGCCCAGTTTTCTTGTAGTTAAGACCTAGTTTTATTGGTGGTTGGTTGGTTCTGGTTTTCTTTTCTGCTTATTATTTTTTAAAGGAAAAAAAGAATGGGGAATGGTGTGAATCCAGTAAAATTTGTAAGAGAAACATTATATAACAACTTAGTAAAATGTAAATATAATCATTTTTTAATGAAATCTGTTTTTTTGAACAATTTTTCTTAAACTCTGAGAGGATACTCTTAAGAGGTTCCCAGAGAGCTCTTGCTTTGAATCCATACATTCCCATTTATACTTAGAAAATATTCTCTGCCAGTGGTTGCCATAGAGTTTGCAAGCTGGCTCTGGAATTCATTGAATGATTTTGTTGTATCTTTCCAACACAGAAAAGAAATACCTTGCTCAAATTTTCACTTAATTCTCTGAGGAGACATTTCTGAGATTTTGCGTAGGACAGGCAGAGAAGGCACGTAGCTGGTAGAACAGAGTCATTTGTAGCCAGTCCCTCTCAGGGCTAGTCTTCTATGTCACTGTCAGTAAAATAAGAGTGCCTTGACGAACCATGAGGAACTATGTTGAGCTCCACCATAGGTACTCCAGGATGTGCATGTGACAGAGAAAGCTTCCTGAAAGTCCACTCTGAGGATACTTCATTTCCCCTCCAACATGAGCTCCTTGCTTCTCTCCACCCAACCCATGGGCTGCTCCCCTTCCCTTCCTCAGTCTGATGTTCATAACCCCTGGGCAGTATTAGTTTCCTTCTGTTTTTGACTTCTTTTCTCAAGAGAATCAGATCCCCTGCCCCTTCCTGAAATTCTGGGTGATAAAATACATTCCTGCATTCTCTATGAAGCCTTTCTCCTCCTTTAGGTCCTACTGCCATTGATAACATTTTCACCCTCCTTTTTATTATAAAAAGTTTAAAACCACAGAAAAGTTAAGAATAGTATGATGCATGAGTGCATAACCAAGAATTGTTATTTTAACATCTTTCTCTGTTATGTGTGTTTTCTAAATCATGTGAAAGTAACGACATTGTGACATATGGCTCCTAACTAACCACAATATCATTATCACACCTAAGAAAATGAACAGTTTCATAATATTGTTAATATTTAGCTCACCTTTAGTTTTCTCTAGTTGTCAACAGTGACTTTTATAGCTTTTCAAAGCTGTATCCCAACCAAATCTCACATGCTAAATTTAATCAATGTTTTCTTAATCTAGAATAGTCTTTCTGCCTTTTTTCCCTTGTGATACTGAATTTTTTTGAAAGCCTTATCAGTTGTCTTGTAAAATGACTCACATTTTATAAGAATCTGAATGTTTCCTCATCACATTTTGGGTCAGACTGTCTCATTAGTAGTGTGCCCTCATGTTGTATCACATTAGGAAGCATACTATGCCCAGCTGTCCCACTCGGGTGATGCTAAGTTGAGTTGCTTGTTTGAGGAGCCATCTGCCACATCTCTCCATCATAGGTGCATGCTGCTCTTGCAATTACTAAGTAATCCTTGGAGAGATACACTGACACTGTATGAATATCCCTAGTCCCCACACTGACAACTTTTTAAAGGAAGAGGTAAAAATTATAAAAATAGGATAGTGTTCATGAAGCAAAAGAAATAGTCCATTTTTAAGCCTGAGGGAGAGAACATTTAAAATGTGGGAAGGGCCAATCTACTATCCTTGGTAACAGATATAATATTGCTCAAAAAGAGAGAAGAGCTGCAGGAAAACTGCTTCCTTCCATGGCACTAATTCATTGAGACTCCACCCAATGTAAGTGAAAAGCTAAGAGTCCCTAGAATTTGTTTTATGTTCTGTTGCCTTTTAACAACTTTAAAAAAAATAGAAAGAAAAAGAGAAGACTTACTATTAGGGGTCATTTATTTATTCAAACCTTGAATATTCCCATTTTGGGGGAATTTTCTTTTTTGGTTCAATTTATAGTGATTCTAATTTACTATGGCACTTTCTTGATTCTGAGTTGGTCATTTTAACCATCATCAATTTCATGGTGTGGCTTTTGCCTTGCAGAATGCTGTAGATGTCCCTGGTAATTTGGGATTTCTTTAAGGATGTACTTTTAACAAAACTTCTCAAAATGATGAGTATTCAAAACATGTTAAGTATTAGGATGAACATTTTTGAAAAATACTTCTTTGTGGTTGCAAACAGCAATGAAAATTGTTCTGGAGGCCCTTCCCTTATGGACGCCTATATTAGATGTTTCTAATTCTTCTTTTTATGATTAATGTTTTAAGTAGAATTTTCCATTTTGTATAATTATAATTAATTTAAAATATTCTTTTTAATTTTTTATTGATTTTTTAAAAAAATAAATAACAGCAGAATACATTACAATTCTTATTACACATATAGAGCACAATATTTCATATGTCTGGTTGTATATAAAGTATGTTCACACCAATTTGTGTCTTCATACATGTAATTTGAAATAAACAATAGCTAATGTCTACATTATATTCATAGGAATATTGTATTTGCCCTTAATAGGATGGTTCAAAGTAGATAGGCCACATGTTAAAGCAGAGAACTAGAGTTGAGTTTTGGGTCTTCAGTTTTTAAATGACCATAGAAAAAGCTGAAGATAAACGAATATTGCAGTTGATATTTTAAATATCTATCTTAGAGACTGTTGTAAAGTTAAGCTTTTTTTTTTTGCATTAAACTAATGTTCTTAATTCAAAAGAAATACTTGACCTGAATTAGCTATGTGGTTTGTAAAATGGGGATTCCTTTTCTAATTCAGAATAAGTGATAATGGAAAATTAGCCACTTAATGTAGATTTCTTAAACTGACTACCTATTTTAGTCAGTAATGACTAAATGTTTGGTTGGGATTTGTTCTTAAAAAATGAAACTAAAATTTATTAAAATAAATTTGTCTTTTAACAACACTATGAAGATTTTTTACTAGTGAGTTATTTAGCACTTGGCTGACATTCAGTGCCTCCTATGTGGCAGACATTGTTCTAAATGCTGGGGATACATCAATGAATAAAACAGAACAAAACAAAACCTGCAGTAGAGCTTACTGGGGGAGAATCAGATGATGGCCACATTTATTGATTGAACTGTGTTGTAGTTTAGATAGTAAAAGCATGAAGAAGGAAAGAACAACAGGAAGGACAGTGGGATATTTTTAACTTTTTGGTAATGTGACCAGGGATGGCCTTACTGAGGTGACATCTGAATAAAGACCTCCAGAGTATGGAGGAAGCAGCCAGAGGGTATTTGGAGCAGAGCTGTACTGGTCAGGGGAACAGCAGTTGCAGAGACTACAAGGCATGTGCCCATCTGCTATGTCCTAGGAACTGTCAGGAAGCCCATGTGTGCAAAGCAAGATGAACAAGGAGGAGCAGCGAGGATGAGATGGAGGGAGAAAGTCACCAAGGTCCTCTGAAACCTTATAAAGACCAGCCTTATTCTGAGGGAGGTGGGAAACTTTGAGGGCTGTAAGCAGAAGCATGAGATAATCTGGTAACTGTATTTGAGAACAGTCATTGAAGAGGGTGAGGGGTAAGGAACGTAGTTAGGAGGCTATTGTCATCCCAGAGTCCTGATTGAGCTTGGGTAGGGTAAGCAGTGGTCATATTTTGGAAAGATCTTGAAGCTGGAACATTGAAATTTGCTGACATATTGAATTGAGGCCAAGAGACAAAGAGAATAGTCAAAGATAATTCCATGAGAACCAAGGAGATTCTCTGGATTCAGTGGTTCAAGGTGTACTAGAGTCACCTACACAGGAAGCATGTTTTAAGAGAAAAACCTGGTTTGAGCAAGAGAGTAAAGGGAGCATTCTGGAAGAGATTGAAGATATAGATTTTGCTGGTGACTGTCAAGGAGCCCAGGGGAAGGGGTTCAAGATGAGGCATGAACAAGGGAGTCCGATAAAGGGATGAACACAGCCTTATAGGGGTGAGAGCCCAGGGGAAGAGGGCTGGCCTGGGGACCTAGGCTTTTCATAGTGGTGACATAAACAGGATGCAACATGTGATAAGACTGAACCTAGCTGCCCCAGGCAGATGTGATTGAGAGGAAGGGATCTTGCTGGAACCTGCAGAATTCTGGGACTCTTTCCAATGCCAGGTAGGATGCAAGTTATCCCACCCAGAGTGTTATGTTCCCATATCCCCCTCCCATGGGAGTCAGCAGAGGAGCAGCCTTTCTCTGATGATACAGGTTCCATATGAACCCTCAGAAGACCTATAGAATGGCCCCTTTCACTCCATCACTTGGGGCTCTACCAATGATGCTAGAATTTTTGTCAAAATTTCACATTATCGAAATTACATGATGGCACATTATAACATTATTCATATTTAACTTGCCATGGCACCATAAAAATGTTAACATAAAAAATGTTCCTTTTTGTGAAACTATTTGTTTTTGTCAATTTTCCATTGCTGTTCAAATTAATATTCCCTTTTCAATTGCCTGTTCTATCTTCACCCTTGAACGGATTTCCTCTTCTTCAGGGTTAATCATCCTGTATTGTTTCCTGTGTGTTCAGAACCTTACACATTGAAGGTTTTTTATGTGACTCTTCCACCATCACTGATTTCATGAAATTCCACATTTCTGCAAAATTTGAGTTTTTTTTTTTTTTTAAACTTTTGCGCGTGGGTATATGAGAGCCAACCACCCATCAATTTATCAGTGAACTTCTTCATGCCCCTGAGATTTATGCTTCTTGAGTCAGTGAGTGTTCCTCGGAAACTGGATGCTAAAAAGAAATACTTGGGTAATAAGGATCTTCTGCCACTCTATAACTACCTGTTAAGCATAGCAAACCTATGATCTCATATGCCTGCATAATTTTTATTCAAGAATGCCTTAAATATCCACTATCACAATAAATGACCCGTTTAATCTATGTTTGTATTTTTGGTATGGGGGATTGACCTCCTCAGGGTCTTTTGTGTGTTTGACCTTCTTCCATTTAGGTATGTCACCATTATTTTGCTTTTTAAAAAAGGTATTTTGATTTATAGGGTTGAAGAGTAAGACTAAGCTAATCACATGATCTCCTTCCACTATTTCTGCTGAGAATAGTTAGGAGATGGTTAGAAGAGATTAGGGGGCCTGCATCTGTGCAATAGAGACATCAAGTCTGATTGGCATCTTGGTCAGTTACCAAATATCCTAGGCTAGCATCTCAATGATACATATGAAATTGTTATTGAAGCCCAGCACACTTTTTCTGTTTCAGTGATTAGCTTTTTCTAACATCATTATTAAGGGAAATGTTTTGAAATTGTTCCTGAGGATTATTTCCTGTTGCATCTTGATTTCCTATTTTACTTGAAAGCATGCTGCTCTCATGACCCTTCTTGATGCAAATCATGATTGGGGCTCTCATTTTAAATTATCCTTGCTTCTATTTCTGATATACACAACATATTTGTCCCTTCTTCAAAGAAAGTCTCAAAGTTCCATGTATAATTTTTTCAGGATATAAATACTTTTATTTACTATAAATTAATAGTACTTTCTTTCTGTGAAACACCTCTAGAAACATTACAGATTTCAGTCAACATATTTGGTATTAAGTACCACAAAGTTTTGATGCCCCTGTTTTTTTTAATTCTTCATTATTATGTCAAGAACCTAAGCCTGTTTATAAACTCCACATGGGCCTTTTGTGTAATGGTTATGAGTAGGTTTTAATGAAATTTGAGAGTGTCTCTAGAGATCATAGATACTGGGGCCTTTAACATTGTGGCGTTGCTTAGCAACCTGGAAGTCATTACCTTTCCAGGCTCTGTAATAACATGATATACTTTTCTTTGCTAGTCCCTGATGAAAATGTAATGGAAATAATCCCTTTCTAAGGGTTGCGTTCTATGAGTGGGCAGCAAAATAGGTTTCCCCCCTTTTTTCACAGCCTAGCAGGTTTCAATTCAGCACACAAGTATTGTTTTCTGAGTATTGTATGTTAAGAGAATGAAATGTATTCAAAATGATATTCCTAAAAGGAAGGCCTGTCTTCTTAAAAAATGGTTATAAGTACTATAGGCATCGTTAATTCATGCCCGTGTCTTGTTGGAAAAAAAATTGAATTTACTAGTTGTTCACCAGTTAATGCAAGAATGTCTACTTTTTAAAGTTCATTTTTTTTTTAAAGAGAGGGAGAGGGAGGTGGGGGGGGGAGAGAGAGAGAGAGAGAGAGAGAGAATTTTTTTAATATTTATTTTTTAGTTCTCGGCGGATACAACATCTTTGTTTGTATGTGGTGCTGAGGATCGAACCCGGGCCGCACGCATGCCAGGCGAGCGCGCTACCGCTTGAGCCACATCCCCAGCCCTTAAAGTTCATTTATTTTATCTAGGTATTTTCAGATACTAGATAAATTTTAAAAGTATAATAAAACCATATACTTTATGGTAGTAGGAGAAATGCAAATCCAGATTACTTAAGAGTTTGGCTTATAGACTATTTTTAAAATGTTTGTAATGCACAATTTGTACATGAAATTCACAGCAGCAGTATTCATAAGAGCAAAAATGTAGAAACAAATGGATTGGGATGTAGCTCAGTGGTAGGGTATTGATGTAGCATATGCAAAGACCTGGATTCTATCAGCAAAAAGGAAAATAATATGTAGAGACAACCCAAATGATCATCAGCTGATGACTGGATAAATAAAATGTGGCAATTCCATGGATAGACTGTTATTCAGCCATTAAAAAGGAATAAAGTTGGGCTGGGTATGTGGCTCAAGCAGTAGCGCGCTTGCCTGGCATGCGTGCGGCCCGGGTTCGATCCTTAGCACCACATACAAACAAAGATGTTGTGTCCACCAAAAACAAACAAAAAAAAATATTAAAATTCTCTCTCTCTCTCTCTCTCTCTCTCTCTCTCTCTCTAAAAAAAAAAAAAAAAAGGAATAAAGTAGTGACACATAAAACAGCATAGATGAACCTTGGAGACAGGTCAAACACCAATACTGTATACTTCAATTAAATGAAATACCCCGAATAGACAATGCATAGATGGACTAGTGACCTATGGAATCTACAAAGCTAAAGGAATATTAGGATTTTCAGGGGATAGAAAGGGGGGGGATAAGATGTGACCGTTAAAGCATCTGGTTTCTTTGGGGGATTTACAAATTATTGTGGTGATGGTTGTACAACTCTGAGTATGCTAAAAACCACTGAATTGTACACTTTAAAATGTTGAATTTTATAATACGTGAATTTGTTTTAACAAATTGCAACATTGAAAAAGAGGGAAGGATCAATAACTAGGGAAATATATAAGAGTAAAGAAGAAGAAAATAATGTCATCTTTAAACTAATAACCCATAAATTACCATAGTTAATATTTTGGTTTATTTCTTTCTAGTCACATAGATATTCAGAGAAACATGTAGGCATGTACATGTGTGTACATACATAAGTATGTTAAAATATATTTCTTTTTCAGATTTTTATTGGTGCATTATAATTGTACATAATAGTGGGATTTATTGTTATATATGAAACATATTTCTACATGGGATTTTAAATTGTGATGGTGAAAATTTCATGTGTCTTCCCAAATTCCATCAAAATGATCAAAATATAAAAATAAGTAAAAAATGAACAATCTCTCTGAAAACAGGGAAGAGTATCAATAAGATACTTAATTTGAGAAATTTCTAGAAGACAGAATTGGTTTGACAGGAAGAAATTCAGAATTTAGGAGAGTTCCAACCACCACAGGCAAGAAGCAGGTATACTGAGAAGCTCTGCAGAATCCTGGCCTCAGAAAAAGCAGGGGCTCAGAGAAAGGATGGAGCATAGGCCCAGTCCTACCCTGGAAGCTGCTCTTAGGATCTTTCCTCTTGTGGGTTGGCACAAGAAGTACTGGATTCTGAACTAGGCTGCCCTAATCCCCCAGAGCCACTGCCCTCCCCCCAAAGGACATGCTCAAACCTCCATCCCTTTTCCTCCCTGAAGTCTCTTCTTACTTCTCATTCATTTCTCACTGACTGACTACAGGCAAGACTGCCCACAGTTCTCACTTCCCCAAGGAAATCAAAGCAAGATCCTAAAAATTGCCAACGTAGCTCATCAGGCTGCCCGGTACTCACTCCCATAGATCTTCCTTTATTACCATGAACAGATAAGGAAGAATTGCTGGGCATTTGAGGAAGGTCCATATCCAGAGTGCCCGCAGAACAACACAAGAGAATATGAGAAACAAGACTTTTTTTTTAAAAGATCTAATTAGCATCCTCATAGAGACTTCAAAGATTATTGCATCTGTAAAACAAAATGTGACTTTCAAATTTAAAAATCCTATAGAGGGATTGAATAACAGAATAAACTCTGACAAAAACCAAGTAAATTATTTATAAAACCAATTTGGAGAGTTGTTTCTGAGCAGAGTATAAAATGCTAAGAATTGTGGCGAATGGATCTGAGAAATCCAAGAACCCTTCATGGGAATAGTATGTTGGTATGACAAGTCTAGGGATCTACAAAATTAAGTACCCTCCTGGCATCAAGAAAAGGGACAGAACTCAACCTTGGCATAGAGATTGTTCCCCCCATATCCTTCCCATGTAGAGCATCTGCGACATATAATACAGTAAACAGATATACAGACTGAGAAATGAACACATGGTACAGTAAGTATACAGTTGTATAATAGTATCTTGTGGACATATATAAATAATAAATGTGTTACACAATAAATATATGTGTGCATACATATGTGTGTGTATGTGCACCTCTGTTGTATTCAGCCATATTTTCCAAAGATAGGTATTTGGGGAATTTCATTTGGAGAATCTGCTGAACTAAATATTGTCACATACAAATGTTCTTCAAGTTTCATCCCAATAAAACTATTGTAAACTGAAAATATCTTAGGTCAAAATGCACTGAACATATCTATGAAATATTATAATTTAGTAAATAAAATAGTGCACTACAGAGTATAGGTTATTTCCCCACATGATTGCATGGCGGACTGGGAGCAGCCCACTGCTGCTGCCCACTTCTGCTGCCCAATATCTCAAGGGCATGCTATGCCACATATTGATATCCAGGAAAAGAAGAAAATTTAAAGTATAATTTCTACTGAATATCATAGATATTCAATAGAAATTTTTTTAAAAAATCTGAACTAGAAGAGTTACATGTTAGGGATCATCTGTATTTACTTTAGACCAAATAATGACTGTTTTATCCTGTTTAAAATACAAAGTATATTTCACTCCCCAAAATACATGTTTTCTTGGGAATTACTCTATATTTCCAATATTATGATATATAAATAAAAGACCATCCCAATCCATACTTAACCTAATTATTGTCCCTCTTTGTTTATTGAGCTTATTAAAAATCACCACAAAATTATTAGCCTTGGGTTTCCATTGAAGTGAATCTTAAGAAAATGTTGAGAATCTATGTGCTCTTGTAGTGAGGCCATTTGACTGGGACTCCTTCTAAGCCCCCAAAGGTTCTCAGCCATGGAGAGGCGAGTTACCAGATGCTGCTTGTTATTGGCTTTGGGGACATTTCCCATCTTTGTAATGGTGCCATTGTTAGTATGGTTGTGAAACTATACTGTTTTTTCTGAATTGGAGGATTTAACCCATGAAGCTATCAAGTGTGTGTAATTAACAGATCATCCTTTATTGAAATAAGCAGGGAGTGTATCCAAATGATTCCTGAACAATTTACTTCACAATATGGAATATTTGATTTAAAACCACATGTTTTAATCATGAAAACCAATGGTCCTAATTTTATTTTCTGAAAGCCCTTAATTTCCTTGTGGTCTTATTATCATAAGTCTTTACATTGAAGTGGATGAAAATTTAGTGCTGCTTCTGCATTTGAAATCAAAAGAGCTCATTTAGCATAACTAACCATAAAGAGCAGTGGTCTGGGGGAGGCAGTCTTGGGTTCCTCTTTGATCTTTTATTTGGTAAACAATTGGATAACCTATCCTCATTGAGTCTCAGTTTTCCAATCTAAAAAATGGGGACAATTATATTTCTCTCATAAGATTGTTGTGAAAATTAAATGAGGTAGTATAAGCAATGAGCTTAGCATGGGTCTGAAACATAATTGCTTGACCATGGCAATTGTCACTGTTGATCATCAGTGTGCCCATCATCATCGTCATTGCTATGTTATATTGATTTTCTGGCTGCATAAAAAAAATGTAGTTGTCTTACTTCCCAAATATAAATATATATATATATATATATATATATATATATCACTTTCTTCCCAGTTAATTGTAAAAACATCAGGACATGGAAGATAATCTGGTTATTTGAAAGTTATTTTGAATTTGCTATTTTAAATTTGTATCAAAGTTCAAAATCATGAGTCTGCCACATATTGTCAATTTTTGCTTATTCTCTCCCTCCTTTTAAATGGGAATTTGTGACTTTTTCAGTGTGACTTGAACGTCTATTCATGTCATACACCAATAGGACAACTAGATTTTCCAGATCAGATATGGCAGCAAAATGAACTGGTGGGTTCAGAATCCAGGGCGTAATAAAAAATGATGAAATAGTGCCATCTCTGGGATATTCAGTGATGTCACAGAAATAACAGTACCTGTAGCCCTTTATTCCCCCAAATGTGGTCCCTGACCTATAATTACATCATTATTTGGGAATTTACATGAAATGCATAATCTCAGGCTCCTGCCTGCTGAATCAGAGTGCATTTTAATAAGGTCCCCCAGATGGTTCAGGAGCATGTCTTTATGAAGTATTATGCTATAGGCTGCTCCTGAAAATCCAGAATGAGTGGTTATGGAAGCCATAAAAAAAAAAAAAAAGGTATGGGGAAAAAAACAAAAAAAGATATGAGTCTGTGAGGTTCCCTCTTCAGAATCTAGTCCGTCTCTAGCCATTTCCATATACTTTCATGTATGTTTGCTGGAGAGAAGACTGGAGCTTTAATTCATGTCTGTCCACTTGTTTCTAGAAGATTTGTTAACATCCTTCTTTGAACATCTTTTATTTATTTTCCTTTTATTTGAAAATGATAATATCATTCAAAATTGGCATACCTATTTATGGCCCTCTGTCTTGTTTGTCTAGTAAAGAATTTACAAGTAGACTTTGAGTAGCACTAGAAGTATTAGGAAAAGAATATTGATTTAATAAAACTGAAACAACTAGCCAGAAGTACAGGAGTTATCTTATTTGTTCAAATGATAATACCCACTTGCTAATACATTAATAATGTAGTAATTTGTGCAAGAGGCCCCACACAGGGTCTCATGGAGGTCAGGTAGGCCATACTTGTTGCAGATCGATCAGTTCAGGAGCAAAGGCCCAGAAGTGGAGTGGGGGGAGTATTAAGTGCGCCTCTCCAGTCAATCACCAGCGACTGAATTAAGACAAGAGACTTAGGCGTGGCTTTCAAATCTTCACTTATTCCTCACCTGCTGTGTGTCCTTGGGCACATCACTTAACATCTTAAAGCTGAATCCTAATTTACCTGCCAGGGCCCTTACTTGAGAACTATAGGGGATAGTTAGCAAAGTATGCTTGGCACAGAAAAGGCCATTGATAAAAGACGAAAATACACATAAACCTGCACATGCACACAAATATACCCTGTGAAAATGACAATTATCATTATAATGTTCAAGACCCAGGTATATGTCCTTCTACATTACACACTTCTATCCTCCTTGTTTCCTCAGTAAAGGCTTATTTCTGTTTGAACATGCACACCTTTCCTGTCAGCGGTCCATAGCTTCTGCTGAAGAATGCAGTGATAGGTAAACTAGCACACACCCTGCATGATGCACATATTTTTATTGCTTGTGTCTGCAAGAACCAGAGCTCTAAAGTCAGCTTTATTGGAACCATAGGGAGATGTGGGCCAGCAGCAGCCTCGCAGCACAGGAGCGGCCTCTGTGGCCTGCTTCACCAAACCAGGGATTGGCTTTGCTGTGTCTCACTCAGGAGAGCTCACTGCAGTCAATAGAGCTGCTTATGACTTATGCATGAAGATAGGTGATTCCATCTGGCCTCCCTCAAGGCCTTGACCCTTCCCTGGCCCTTCCCTGCTGCCAACACATAATCCTCAGCCTCTGGGGAACCAGAGGCCTGTTGCCAATTACTGTGGGCATCTCTGTGTATCCCCCAGGGAGCTCCGTGTGCCTTGTTAGGCTTAATTACAGGGCCACCGAGAGCTGGAGCCCCTGGCATTGTCTCACCATTGGCCCCAGGGCATCCTGGGGATGGGCAGCATGGTGGGGAGAGGCCACTGTGGAGTTGTGCACAAGCTTGCTGCCTCCATTATCACTACAAAGGTTGGACACTGGCCAGCTGCATGTTGTGGTGAATGGTACTGGAGGCTATGTCATTGCACAGAAACGCTTCAGCAACAGTGCAGCTGGAATGGGGCTCTGTTCTCTTGGTACCTGGTTCTCCTGAGTCTCTGAGTTGTCATGAAGCTGGATTTGCTCTCTGCTGCTAAGTGCTCCTCCCAGGGATATTCTGTTTATTATCACTAACTGTTAATTGTGGAACTCTATGGACTGGAAAACAGCTTTCCTCAAAGTTATTGTGTTGATCATTGTCTTAACGATGATGTAAAAGCCAGCACGTATTGAGTTGTCTGGGTTGGCTGTTGAGCTGAGTCACTGACATGGATAGTTTCCGAACAACCCTAAGAGGGACTAGGATGTCACCCTCATTTTACAGTTGAGGAAACCGGAGCACAGGAGGCCAGGTAAGTAAACGGTGAAGACAGGATGTAAACCCAGATATTTTAACGTAACAGTTTAACCATTATAAATATCATAGTGTATCGTATTTACCCCAAATAATGAAGAATTGGCAAAATCCTCTGGGGTTTATTTTGAGAATCATATTGCTAATTTGAACGTTCTTAATTGATCTCTGCTTCATGAGTACCTCAAATATGTCAACCTCTAGTTCAGTCACAAACTGGTATTCTGGCTTCTGTTAAAATAGTCTTTTCTTTAAAAAAAAAAGAAAGAAAGAAAAATGACAGTAACATCATACCTAAGAACCTTCTGTATACTCTAGAGTTAGTGTCTTCTCTCTGACATGGCTACACGGGGGCCCCTCTGGTTGACAGAGGCATCTGTCTGATGGGGCTCCCAGGAAACTAGAATACAGTAAGATACGCTTATCAGCAAAATTTATTTCAACAGAAATTAATCTTTGCTTGACTGTTTAGAACTCTTCTCTGAAAATAGATACCCATGTGATATTATGAATAGCAGAACACCCAAGTATAGGCTTACTCAGCTATACTGTTTTATAAGCTTGCTGTAGCTTTTACTTTGTTAATGATATATAACTACAAAGATAACCACCTTCCCTAAAAACACCAAAATATTAGAATCTGTTAAAAAATGATGTTGTCATTTTATTTATTCATTAAAGATGTTATGGCAGAAACCTGCACTTCATATCAAAATTTGAATAAAATGCCATATTTTGTTTTCATTATGAATATTCGTCACACAAAAATTATGAGTAATAATGAATACTTGGGTAACCCACCACCCAATAAAAAATTAAAATTGCTTTTAAAAAATGTTCTGGTTAAACAAAATAATAAGCACTTAAATAATCCACCACCCAATAAAATTCTGCTTTAAAAAAAAAGTCCCAATTAATGGCATTACAATTTGAAAACTTAATCTCATAGTAACGCTGTAATATAAAATCATCTCCAAATAATAATGTGTTCTTAACAGCATGGTTGAGCTCCTAAGCACTTTTATGGAGTCCAACAAGTTCTGTATCCAGTCGCCTACTTCCACAGGGAATGGCCCATCTCATGTCTGATCCTAGAAAAAGCTGAGTTTGTGTCTGAGAGTACTTTCAACAACAGGTTGAGAAATCGGTAATTGTGATTAATGTTGCATGTTTTCCCTCAGTTTTATCTTATCAGATTGGAGTTTTCCCCCAATCAAATCTAAGTTTACAACTCTCTATTTAAATTTTTTTTTAGAGATGTCCAAACCCACCATCATCTCTCTCAGCTGGTGAGCTCTCTGCATATTTCGCAGAGGCAAAGCCCTCTGTTTCTGCCCCAGACTCGGCTCCTCCCTCTTCCTCCAGGACTCGCCCCCAACACATCTCCTTGTTCTCTCACCTATAGTCTCAGAGTACCCTTTCGTAGGTCTTTTTTATCCTAATTCAATATGCAGATATATCCCCATCTTTTTGATTAAGTCCTCTCTTGACCTACGTTCTTATCTAGCCCTGCCTGGCTCTGCCCTATTCCTCTGCTCCTGTCCCCAACAAAACTCCTTGGGCGTGTTGTCTGGACTCACTGTCTCCACCCAGCCAGGCTCTGGTACCCACAGCTTGTCTACCAGTAGCTGGTGAATGATCAACTCTCAATCCTCTGCTTACTTGGCCACTGTGACACCAATGACTCTTCTTTCTGGAACATTCACTCCCTTGATTCCTAGGACACCAAGCTCTCTTGCTTCTCCTCCCAACATACCAGTTGATCCTCTAGGACTTCTTTGCTGGTGTCTCTGTTGAGTGCTTGAAGCCTCAATCTTAAGACCACTTCTCCTCTCCATAGGTGTTCACCCCTCAGGGAGCTCAGCAGTTCCTTGCCCTTATTAGCATCTTTATACTTGGGACTCTATGCTTGTACCTTCAGTCTGCCCAGGCCCCCATACACAGCCTATTCCATATCTCCCTGCCTGCCTGACTCATGGACACCTCAGACTTATGCCTTCCCCAAGCCTGCTACTCCATCGTGCCTGCTGTCTCAGTCATGGCAATGTCACACTTCTCAGGTCAGACCTTGTATCAGTAGGGAATGCTTCTGCAGCAGGTGCCCTGTGAGCAGTGGCCCAAGACAGTGAGGGGTCACATCAAATGGTCTTGAACTCTTCTCTCTCCCTCCCACTCCCATCCATCCACAGATTCTGTGGCTCTACTTTGACATTCTTTAAGAATTGGATCATTTTTTAACCTCCACCTCTAGTATCCATACCCATCACCTCTCAGGTAAATCACTTGATTGCCTTGAGCTCGTCTTCCTGCTTCACTCCTGCCTCCCATCCTATAGTCTCTTCTGGACACAGCCACAAGTAAGATCATGATGTTGAAGACCTTACCTCGGAGGGAAATCCAAGTCCTTACCTTATCTACAAGGCCCTTGAAATTTGATTTCCACCATATACACATCTCACCACCACTCCTATGACTTTTCTTTTTGCTCACCCTAGTCTAGACATACCTGGGGTTTCTCAAACACACCAAGCATGCTTGTCTTGCAAGGCCTTTGTATGTGCTATGCCCTCTTGATGAAAGATTCTTACACATACCCACATGGCTTTCTTCTTTGATTCCTTTCTGGTCTTTACTCAAGCATCACCTGTCAACTGGTTGGAGACCAGTGTGCAGGGAGTGGTGCCTCTTGCCCTGCTTCTGCATCTTCTGCCTCCTGCTTTGGCTTTCTTTCTCCCAGGTACCACCATCTTATGGTGTTGTGTCTGTTTGCCTTGTCATTTCATTCCATCTTCCTTCCATTCTCCCCTGGCCCCTCCTTGCAGTGCTGGATTAAACCTGGAGTCTCTCCCATGTCAGGCAAGAGCTCTCTCACTGAGCTTCATTCCCAACCCCATTTATTTATTTTCTATTATTTATCTATAACTCTAAGATTATAAGCACTGTGATGAAGAAATGTGTTCATTTCTGTCCTCATTGCTGTCTTCCTAGCTCCTAGAATTGTACAGTGCATGTAGTTTGAAGAAATGAATTCTCTTTGCAAACTTGTATTTGCTCCTCCCTGATGGGCTGTAGCCTGTCTGATCATCAGAGCCTACTTCCTGTTTGCCCCAACTGTCCCATGGCTAGAGATCATGAGAGGCATTGTGGCATAATTGTGAAAAGCATGGACTCTAGAGTCAAAATAGTGGGTTGAATCTAGGTTCCAGAACTTACTAGCATAGGTTACTAAGACCTGTCTGTGCTTTCAGTTTCCTCATCTATATAATGGGTGTCTAATAATACTCTTCTTGGATGGAGCAGTTGGGAGAAGCAGATGAGTTACTTCTATAAAAGCCTTTGGAATGGAGCCCAGTACATGGTAGGTGCAAAGTGTTTATGATTTTTTAAAAAATATGTTGTTTTAGTTGAAGTTGGACATAATACCTTTATTTTATTATTATGTGGTGCTGAGGATCGAACCCAGTGCCCTGCACATGCTAGGCAACTCTGCTGCTGACACAACCCCAGTCCCTAGTTGGATGATTTTTATTCATCTCCGGATCTGCCATGACATCTGCTGCAATAGGCACTCATCAGATCCCCATCTTCTTGAAAATACAGACTAAAGAGGAGTTGGGTAGGTTTTTGGGTTGGCAGGCTGCAGATTTGTACCTAAGCCATTACATTTGTAAGTGCCTACTACAAACATGTGAGCCCTACTACGTGCTCAACTGTATGTGTGGCTCTATGCTTGGTGTTGGACAGTGATGAGCAAACACACGTGACAGTGTTTAGGTTCAGGGAGTACTTAACCACACCTTCCTGAGCTGTGAGACCTTGGTGTCCCACTCTGAGAACCTGACACTGAGGGACATTTTTCATCTTCAGCTCCACCTACCCTGAGGCTGTGGTGGCTGAGCTACCTGCCCAGCATCTTCCCACACTCAGAGAGGCCTTCTGCCCATGTGCCACCAGTGCCTTCCCACAGGTGGCTCAGCTACTGATGAGCTGCTGCTTATTCCTTGCAAGATCTCTTTCATGACAAGGCAGGGTGTTTGTGTCAGGTCTAGGTTTCAGCCTCAGCTCTGCACTGGGCAACCTTAAACAAGTTGCTTAATTTCCTTCAACATTTATTAATGAATGAAAGATTACATACCCTCCGCCTCACAGGTTTCTGTGAGAATCAAATATTTACTCAAATGTCTTCACCTACCCTCACCTTCTAGGGTCACCATTTCCTTCCATTTCCATTCTGTTCTGTGGTTGCAGAGGATGCCTGCAAGCAGAAAGGCTTCATATCTCCTGGTTGCATGGATCCCTAATTCTCACTTGCTGCTCATCATCTCACCTTGTACTGCTGCTGTCCCCTTTTCCCTTGCCTTCTTCCAAAGCATGGGCCTAAGTCTTCATCCCTTAAGCTCAAAGTTCCACTCCCCCAGGTGCAGGGAGGGGCCATTTTCAACCTGCCGCTCGAAACTGCCAGGCTTTATTCCATCTGGACAACACTTCCCAGGCTGCTGCCTCCCTTGGATCTCCTGTCCCCTCTGCCTTGATCCTACCTAGGACTTGCTATTGCCACTCAGAGCTGCTCCCTGAACTCCAGGCTCTGTGGACTTTGCCTGGTTTTACCTGACTTCCACCCTGATCCTGTCTGCCTTGTGGACACACAGACCACAGGAGCATTAATTTTCTTAGCAAATTAAATCTTTGTTTTCATTCTGATTGTATAAGCAGTACATGAAAACAATTCAGACATTACAGAAATGACTGGGAAAATTAAGAATCCCAGAAAAAGCAGTCATACCACCCATACTGTCCCAAAGCTGTCCCTTTGTGCTGCTTTGTAGGGCATGGACTTTGAGATCTGATTATTCTACCATTAGTTAGTAGTAAGGATATAGTTTTTGGTGCTGTAATTTAGAATGTCACCCCATCCTTGGGCCTCTCTGAGTGATTTATCAGAAAAGAAACATTAGGATCACTGGGGATTTAAAAACAGGAGAGACTATCAAGGGACAGGGCAATAGATGATACACACTTGACAACGGCAAATCAAACATATTCCTGCCAGGCAGCTCCAGGTCTCCTCTCTGTGTCTGAAACATCCCAGTGACTGTCACATCTCAAATTCCTAATAATCAGACTTGATGGTTTTTGAATAATTCTTTTTCCTTTATAGAAAAACATCTAGAGTCACAGAATAGCCAAAGAGCAGTTTGGCATGGAGAAACCAGGGGAATAGGTCTTTCCACAGTGGCCTTAAATATGGAAACAAATTTAAAGGCCATGACCTATGTTTCATCTCACCAAGGTCAGAATGATTTACAATTTAAGTTACCTAGAAGGAGAAATTATGTGATAATTAAGTAAAATATCCAGGTGTTTGCCTGCAAAAGTTGGTGGAATGAGCCATAGGGCCTAGAAAGACAGTTCACATAGAATATTTGTTCCCAAGTTTTCTGTTTTTAATTTGATGACATTTTTAAGCTAGCTATTTCATTTTAGCACACCCAATAATGAAATAAACAAAGTGTGAAAAATGAGACAATGCTAGTTAAACATTTATACCAACCCTACCCTGTCATTTCTTGAAACTATAAAAATGTAATGTTTTTATATGAAATCATTATGAATTTTTAACAAGTCTAATCTGTGGTGCTACACCGTTCCATAGACTGTGAATTATTGTTCTAAATTTTGGATGGCAGATGCTTTCTCTGAGCAGTGGTGCTGGGATGATTAGTTCCTATGATGCGGTTAAGAATATATCTTGTAATTTGCATAAAACAGGGATCCTGATTATGCAGTTTGATTTGAGACCTTCTAAAATATTTTCCCCAACAACAATCTTGACAGCTCTCTTACAGTAAGGAGGGTGATTATGAATACTGCCCTGAAGACTTTCTACCTCAATATCTCTATTAAGAATGTAGTCATAAAAAAAAAGAACGTAGTCATAGAAAGGATAACTCTAAAAAAGTAATCACTGAATATTCAAGACAGGTAAAGAATTATAGAATAATTCCTCTAATAAGAGAAGTTATGTTCTGTGGGGCTTTTGCTAAACCCAAGAGTGTTCTTAGGTTTGAAAGTTGAGATTCAACCCAGGTCCAATCTTAGGTGTTGGAGGACCAAGAATTACCATTCTGGGGTGATTGAAGAGTGCTAGCATTTTTTCATGTACTTGTTGATTGATTGTATGTCCTCCTCTGAGAAGTGTCTGTTCAGGTCCTTGGCCCATTTGTTGATTGGGTTATTATCTTATTGTTTAATTTTTTGAGTTCTTTGTATACTCTGGATTTTAGGGCTCTATCTGAAGTGTGAGGAGTAAAGATTTGTTCCCAGGATGTCGGCTCCCTATTTACCTCTCTTATTGTTTCTCTTGCTGAGAAAAAACTTTTTAGTTTAAGTAAGTCCCATTTGTTGATTCTTGTTATTAACTCTTGTGCTATGGGTGTCCTATTAAGGAATTTGGAGCCTGACCCCACAATATGTAGATCGGAGCCAACTTTTTCTTCTATCAGACGCAGAGTCTCTGATTTGATATCAAGCTCCTTGATCCATTTTGAGTTAACTTTTGTGCATGGCGAGAGGAGGGGATTCAGTTTCATTTTGTTGCATATGGATTTCCAGTTTTCCCAGCACCATTTGTTGAAAATGCTATCCTTCCTCCATTGCATGCTTTTAGCCCCTTTATCAAATATAAGATAGTTGTAACTTTGTGGATTAGTCTCTGTGTCCTCTGTTCTGTACCATTGGTCCACCCGCCTGTTTTGGCACCAGTACCATGCTGTTTTTGTTACTATTGCTCTGTAATATAGTTTGAAATCTGGTATCGCTATACCGCCTGATTCACACTTCCTGCTTAGAGTTGCTTTTGCTATTCTGGGTCTTTTATTTTTCCATATGAATTTCATGATTGCTTTCTCTATTTCTACAAGAAATGCTGTTGGGATTTTGATTGGCATTGCATTAAACCTATAGAGAACTTTTGGTAATATCGCCATTTTGATGATGTTAGTTCTGTCTATCCATGAACAGGGTATATTTTTCCATCTTCTAAGATCTTCTTCTATTTCTCTCTTTAGGGTTCTGTAGTTTTCATTGTATAAGTCTTTCACCTCTTTTGTTAGGTTGATTCCCAAGTATTTTATTTTTTTTTGAGGATGAGGACATACAATCAATCAACAAGTACATGAAAAAATGCTCACCATCTCTAGCAGTCAGAGAAATGCAAATCAAAACCACCCTAAGATACCATCTCACTCCAGTAAGAATAGCAGCCATTATGAAGTCAAACAACAACAAGTGCTGGCGAGGATGAGGGGAAAAGGGTACTCTTGTACATTGCTGGTGGGACTGCAAATTGGTGCAGCCAATTTGGAAAGCCGTGTGGAGATTCCTGGGAAAGCTGGGAATGGAACCACCATTTGACCCAGCTGTTGCCCTTCTCGGACTATTCCCTGAAGACCTTAAAAGAGCGTACTACAGGGATACTGCCACATCAATGTTCATAGCAGCACAATTCACAGTAGCTAGACTGTGGAACCAACCCAGATGCCCTTCAATAGATGAATGGATAAAAAAATGTGGCATTTATACACAACGGAGTACTACGCAGCACTAAAAAATGACAAAATCATGGAATTTGCAGGGAAATGGATGGCACTAGAGCAGATTATGCTAAGTGAAGCTAGCCAATCCCTAAAAAACAAATGCCAAATGTCTTCTTTGATATAATGAGAGCAACTAAGAACAGAGCAGGGAGGAAGAGCATAAGGAAAAGATTAACACTAAACAGAGACACGAGGTGGGAGGGAAAGGGAGAGAAAAGGGAAATTGCATGGAAATGGAAGGAGACCCTCATTGTTATACAAAATTACGTATAAGAGGTTGTGAGGGGAATGGAAAAAAAACAAGGAGAGAAATGAATTACAGTAGATGGGGTAGAGAGAGAAGATGGGAGGGGAGGGGAGGGGGGATAGTAGAGGATAGGAAAGGTAGCAGAATACAACAGTTACTAATATAGCATTATGTAAAAATGTGGATGTGTAACCGATGTGATTCTGCAATCTGTATTTGGGGTAAAAATGGGAGTTCATAACCCACTTGAATCTAATGTATGAAATATGATATGTCAAGAGCTTTGTAATGTTTTGAACAACCAATAAAAAAAAAGAGTGCTAGCAATCCCCTTCTACTTCAGAGTTTCTTTGTCTCCTGGGTACTTCCTGAAAGTTATCCTCATTTTCTACAATTCTGCCATTGGAGATCTTTCTTTGGGGAACAAGCCTCAATAACAGACAGACATTTTTAGATGATGTCTTTACCATGAGCACAGTGAGTGTCTTGGCAAATAGGAGTTTCCTAATTGCTTTCCAATGTGTAAATGAGTCAAGAGCAACTCCTTCAAGAAAGATGAACAGAAGCATAATGGTGCTTTTGATGCACATGTGGGGGAAGGAGAAAGAAGACAGCCTAGATCAGTAGGGGGAGGGGTGTCCACCAGTACAGGTGAGGTCACCAACCCATTCTGGGCTTTCATAATGTAACAGAGGCCAAGTGCTTAACCTAGAGAAGGTTGCACAGTAGTACCCATCTGCAGTTACATGATTCTGTAATAAATACAGATTTGGAAAAACAAGTTGTAATCTAGTAAGCACAGCTTCTTCGGTGAGCTGCCTGAACCTGGCAGTTTGATTGCCCTGAGTGAGACCTTCCAGGCCTCTTTTGTAAGCTGGCAAGTGTCAAGCTTCTTCACATCCCAATTCAAGAGCAGAAAGCACAAGGAGTACTCTGTTGTATCTTGTCCTCAAAGAGCTCCCAGTCTAACAGGTAAGGGACCGGGTACCAAAGACACACAGTGTTTGTGGTAAGAAACTAATACTAACTGAGCTAACTGAAAACATGCCTCATATATAACACAGCCAGTGGAAAACCAGGCTCCACTGAAATTCTGAAACATCCATGCAGGCTTGATTCATAATGAACGCAGTCTATGAAAATGGCAGCCAGTGAGGCTTGGGGCTCTGAGGTCCTGTGAGGCCCTCCCCACGAGTTCATGATCCCAATACAGCCTCTGCTCAGCTACTCTGGACTGATGGCAGTGACAGAGTGGCCAGTGATAAACCAAGCATGGTGTTGCTTGTAACCGAACTTCACATCCCAGCCTCCTCTCGTTCAGGTTCCACCAGTGGTGTATGAGCACAGGTGTGTGACTTCTGAGTTGAGTTTCCTTTGGAGCAGAGGTGTCTTTTCAGCCGTCCCTTTGCTCACTTGATAACTATATACAAAAAGCTCTGAGACTTCCATGGGACATTGGAGCCACAAGATGGAAGGAGCATCAGTTTCTGAGGCACCATGTAGAAAACAACCTCTGAAATGTTGAACTATATCTGTAAGGGAAACAAGAACTAAATGCTAATGAATTAAGTTATTTAAGTTTGGGGTGAAGGGAGGAATGGGTCACTATTTGTTACTTCATCCAACATTGCTAATCAATTAATATCATGGGTGCACCCTATGGAAATAAGACTAGGAACACTGAGTGCATGTTCTCATCTGCAATTAGACATGTCTGTAATGAATACAGATTTGGAACCAAGTTATAATCTAGTAAGCATAGACTTTACTTTTTTTGCTTTAGTTATTATTGACTTCATGTTATCACTCTTCTATTTCAAAGAGTTGATCAAATATGTTAGTACAGTTTTTTGCCCATTTCACTGGCCCTCTGATTAGAGCCCTAGCTGATCTATAGTCAGGGAGGTAAGTCAATGCCTAATGGATACATGCCTGCTTATTCTAAGAGCCAGTGGGAACTGGATGTCCAGAGAGGGCTTTAAGATGGAAAGACCCATGAGCAATAGATATGAAGCTTTAAATTTCTCCGGAGTGAGCAAGAGCATCCATAGGATACACCAAAGTCAAGTCCTTTCATAGATTCCCCAAGCCCAAAGTGGAAAGCTACCAGAGAGTGCTGGTCTTGAACAAGAATCCACAGTAAAACTATGAGAAGAAAAAGTGAGAAACAGATTCTAAGAAACATGAGTAACATTCTGAAACCCAAGAGAACATCGCATTGTTCTCTTTTGCCTTGAAATTTGAAAATGCTTGTGACCTGTTCTTTTGTAAAGTGGCCTTGTCTGACTTTAAGGGCTTGCATATTTCCTGTTAACCAGTTCCTTAGATTAGGTCCTCTGAGTCATTTGCATTCCTGCATGCTAAGCAGTCTCCTTTTTAGGCTTTGAATTCTGTGGGGATGAGGAATCTAGTCCAAGGGAGAAGATTAATCAAAGAGGAGCTGAACTGTTCTGCTGGGCAAATCCAAAGGACACTGTCCTGTGGGGGTGGTGGTGGTGGTGATGGTGGTGGTAGTGGTGGTATGGTATAGACTATTTTTAGCTTCTTGTAGGTGGCCAGAAGGGTCTAGAACCAAGAGCATGGGCAGAATGAGTTCTTATCTGAAATAAAGGGGTCAACAAAATGGAGTGGGGGAACCTCCCAGTGGTGCAATCTAGTTAAGAACTTTGGGGAACATCAAAACTTGATGCAGAATTTTATGTTTTCTCTTTGGAATTACAAATCCCTTCTGATTCTGTCAATAAATACTGTGGTGAATACAGTCAGTAGTGTGTTGAGGATGAGCCCTTGGCAGTAGGCACTGTCAGGGGCGTGTGGTTCTAATTGCTCTTCAGTAGCTACAATGATGTTTATAGCATTTACAAGGGAGGGGAGTCAGGGGTCTCCAAAGCCATGTGGAAACCAGGAGCCAAGAGCTGAGTAAGGAATAGGAGGCCGTGGTCAAATATCCTAAGAACAGCAAAGAGACACCCCAAGTCCCCTTCTTAAGTATACTTTAGCAGTGCTTGTCAACCTTTCCATTATGCACCCAAAGAACCTTTTCAGATATTTTCCCCTAATTCTCTGTATAATATTTTGATATGTCTATGTATTGTGGTCATGTGGAGGTACATAAACCATTATAGTATCTAACCCCCATGTACACCCCTTTGGGAGCAACAGCACCCTGTTGAGACCATATGTTATTGAATCAGGTGACAGAGAGGAGGGAAGATCAGCTCCCTGGCCCTGTGGTTGGAGATAAGCCCAGAAGTCACTGGGGCACCTACTACTGGATGCAGCAGACTAAAAGGAATCCTTTCTGTTCACCTGGCCTAGAGCCTCGCCAAGCAGTGGGGATCTTCTCTGTCAGGAAGAAGTTTCATTTGGAAAGTTGTCCCCAAGGGGAAACCTTCCCTTAGGCAACCAATAAGCATCTTGTTGTATTTCAGAATGGATGAGGACTGCAGTTGTAGGACTTGTAGCTTGAACAAGAAGAAAAAGAATAAAGCAGTGCCCGTCAAATATTACCCATTGTAGAATCCCTGGGGTTTCTCACTGTCAGATATATATATATATATATATATATATATATATATATATATATATATATATATATATATATATATCTCCATCCCAGAGAGATAGACAGTGGTCTCGCTTTCTTTAGAATGCACCTGGGTGAATTTCCTGGAGCATTTCCAGGAAACCAGCCTATGACTAATGTCCATCAGATGCATACTGTTGCAGTCAAAGAGCCCCAGACTTAACTGCTTTTGAGAAGGAGGCACCATTACCCTCTACTGCTGTACACTTTGGCACCTGGCTGTTGGCAAACAGTCCCACAGGTATTCCCACCTTGGTAGTGAATCCTGTAAAGACAGCCAAGGCCTTGAATGGCCACCTTGTTCAGGGATTTGTCAAGCATGATGGAGGGTGCGAAGTCCCAAGACACCTCTGGATGGGGTGGAAAGAAAATCCATTCTCAGAACGGTCTGCATGGGGGAAGTTTATCATGTGACACACTTAGAAGTTCTGTTTCCATTTTTGTCATATGAATGAGGAAGATCCTTCCTGACAAGGTCCTATAGTCCCCATTACTGAAATTATGAGACATCTTGATCTTTCATTCTAGAAGAGGAGAGTAGAGACCGTTTTATAAACTTCTCCATGTTGGAAGAAGAGGCCCTGAAGGTTAGTTTCCAAAGGACAAAGCCTCCTTAATTTCTTTGCAGAAAGAGAAATGTGTGCTTCTGGCAGCACCACCCAACTCCGAGACTTCAGGGTAGCAAGTTGGATTTTTGCATCTTTTCTGTGATGACAGAGCAGAGGCAGCCCAGTGAGGTAGACCTTGCCAAACACAGTGACAATTATTGAAAGGCACAGTAAAGAAAGAGTAAGCCTTGAGTTAAATACAAGAGTCCTTGATGATTCGGGAATTGTTTGATGCACCTGATTCTGTTTACTGTTAACACACACAAGCACATGCACACGCACGGACACACACAGAGACTATGCCAGAGTTTCAGCTTCCTATGCAAAATAAACAATAATTAAGTCTTCAAGTTGAAGTTTACTCCCAAGCAGGATTACTTTTTGGTTTATATGCATAATAAACACATAAAAAGGATAAAGATATATAATTGTCTATAAAGATTATTTCTACGTTCTGTTTGTTAAGGAAACAAATTCTAATGAAATAAAATCAGTTATATGAAAACTTGTTTTTTCTGTTCAGGCATATTTTTCTGGAGGAAGCGGCCATAATTTTTATTCTTAATAAAAGGGCTAATGATTCACAAAACAAAAACAAAATAAAAAACAGATGATCAAGAGCATGCTACATTCTATCTCTTGTAGCAGAGACAGAAGCAACCAAGTTAGGATTTTATGAAACTGTTTCTTCAGCTTACACTTTTATTGTCTTCTTAGGTTAAATATGAGAATGCTAAATTTGCTAAATATCAGATAGACGTAAACTATAGAAAAGATCTGTGTTAAGATTCAACTTTCACAAATCACATCCTCATAATGTAGAATTAAATTATAAAATATATACCATGTGCCTGGAAAATGTATCCATGAGATAACAGAGAATTTATGTTCATATTAATAATGGCAAGATGGACAAAATAATCCATGTCTTATTTTTCAGAAAGATGTGTGTCCTTGAGATTAGCACCAACATGATAGTTCCTTTTCTTTACAGGGGAAAAACTATACAAAAGCTTGTTATATCATTGAAAGTTGGAATAAAATGCCCTGGGCCCTGAATTCCATAGCAAGATTCCTTCATAGAGAAACGTATATGCTTTCTTTTTGTGCCCCAAACTCCAAGGAGAAATCAGAGTCTTGTGTTTATATTTGGCAAAGGGTAGTCACAAGTGTCTCTACCTTCTGGGAGTTATGTTAGATAGGTATGAGGGGATAGATGGATTTTTATTGTGAGTGGTCAATTGTGAGTGGAGCTGTGCAGTGAATTCAGTAAGAGTTCATCCTTCCATTTCAGGTGACCTCTTATATGGCCTGAATGCTAGAGATGCCCCTGTCTTCCGAATATGTTCAGAGATGGAAAGATTGCAGCAGTCCCATCTGATTGGACCTGTGTCTTAGAGACTGTGAACCATTCAGACCACTGCTTCTCAAGGTTCCTCAGGTCATTTAGAGACAGGCCTAGCTCTGGGTGACATTACAGAAGACCATCAGTGCTCAGGAGTCACTGAGCTTTCTGCGTCTCCCAGAAGCTGAGAACTGAGGACTGGCTCACACTGGAGAGGGGCAGCTGGATGCTGCTAGTTTATTTTTCAACCATGAAGATAATGCCAGATCTAATAGGCAAGAGGATTCATGAAGGCAGAAGTTCTAGGAAATAGTACGCAGATAGGTTCTTTGAATTTTTTCCTGGTTTAAAACTAGCTTCACTTAAAGGAGTCTTATACACATATTTACCCCTGTTTTACTGGACTCACTGTGCATGTCTATATTTCTCTTTCTTAGAACATAAAGTTGTGGGAAGACTTTGGAGGCAGAAGAGTTTTCAGTAGTTGAACCTCTTTTAGTTCACTCATTTCCTTTAACCCCAGTTTCTTCCTATGCAAAGGCAGAGATATATACATTGTGGAGCTGTTTTGAAAAATAAACAACATTAAGTAAAACACTTGCCCAAACCCAGGCTTTTTCATAGATGCTAAAAATGATAGCCTTGACTTTGTCCTCCAGGACACCTTGTTCAGGGACCCAGAAATGCCAACTTGTAATTTGCTGGAGGTGAATATACCTGTTTTAAAAATGCATCCTTTTTTTTTTTTTTTTTTTTTTTAATTTTTTATTGTGGGTTGTTCAAAACATTACAAATTTCTTGACATATCATATTCCACACTTTGATTCTAGTGGGTTAAAAATGCATCCTTTCACATTTTAGACTTTATGCTTCTTCTGCCATTTCTCAATTTACTTACTTTTAACTTGGCAAATCTGTGTGTTCATATACCTTCCTAATACCTAACTGCTCGTGCAGGTAACAGGTACTGATGCCTCTTGTAAGTAAAGCAGTACACTAAGTATTACCCTGAGGTTACCCCACTCTCAGTGAGCCCAGAGTAGACAGCATGATGCAAGGTGACAATTGGCCCAGACATTCCCTAGGAAGGAGAGGCCCATCTCCTCTGGAAATAGTGGGGCAAGTTTCATAGAGAATGCGGTGCTAGAGATGAGTTTTGAAACACATGATTTGGACATGTGTATATTTAGAGGGAAGAACATTCTAGATTCAGGGAATAGCATGAGTAGTATGGAGGCAGGAAAGGGAGAACCATTTATGAAAGAGAAAAAGAAGCTTTTAGAATGGATGTTGCATGCATGAGAGGGAGAAATGAAGTTGGCAAGATAAGCACTTGCCCTGGGAGGAAATCAACTGTCTCTTAGTTTTTGAGAGCTGGGGAGCAAAATACCTGTCTGGTTTGCTAGGGTGTTATGGACGGTCTTGTTTCACAGTTTGAGACTATGGATTCTGAACTGGGAATATTTAAACTAAGAATTCCTTATTTTATCATTTTTTTCAAGCATGAAGACATTTTTTGCATGCTAACGACTTAAAAAAGCAATATATACATGACATGTCTAGTCAGCACATGCATGACTTTGGACTGAGTTGATCATTGGGATAAACTTGAAAGCTATTGCAGTGTGCCTTTGAACTCAGCTAGAACTACAGCTTTTATTTAGTACCTGTTCTATTTTTTAAAAAGGTATAAATTTTTACTTACAAATCCTTTGGATTTTTTTCCCCTAAATGTTCATTCCTCTGTCTAAAGAAGGGGGATTTAGTGACTAAATTCTGTAATTGACATTCTTTGAAGACAAACCCTGAGTAATGACTCATGTATTGTAGGTTATTTTTAAGTCATTAGAAAAGTTTGAAACTCATCAGAAGAAAGCAGAGTACATATGTGATTGAGCCCTCAAGTCCAGTGACTGTCCCATTTCTTGTCACGTTAAATGGTCCAGACCTAAAAATACTTGGAAAACAATTCCTTAAACTAGTTGTTTTAGAGGAGGAGAACTAGAGATAGAGTATCTATGTACTGTCATCTTTTTCAATTGTTTTACTTCAGATTTATTTTCTGCAACACAAAAAAATACTCCCTTGTTAATTGTACAGTTATTATTAAAAGTTGTTTATGACAAAAGTTCACATAATCTAAAAGCAAAAGTTTGAAAATATTGAAACAAGTCTAAAGGAACTAAATGGTAGGATTCTTCTCCTTCCTTCTCCCTCCCTCCCTGCTTCTCCTCCTGTCTGCTGGCCCACTTACCTCTTGCCCTCCGGGCAGCCCAATCTGGGTGCTGGGGGAGCGCTAGGCTAGTGTTGCTGAGCTCATTCTGCAAAGAAGTAGAATCAGGAACTTCCGTATGCCAAAAAGGGTAGGACTAATGTTGTCAAAGAGGAAATTTAGTGTTACTTGTGAGGCAAGTGAAAGAAGGAACCCCATCCTTGCCACCCCACCCCACCCCCCAAAAAAAAACGGATAAAATTAAACTCCAGGATTTTGTGCTTTATCCAAACGAAAGTGGTAGGAAACTGAAGAGGTGAGAAGAAGAGAGTCCCAGGGAGCAGGAGCTGTGTCCTCCATGCATGAGGCAATCCATGTAGTCAGTGCCTAGTGTCCATTCACGAGAACACTTCCCTGTCCTGCTGAAAGACCGGACAGCAATCCCACTGCCCTCAGGAGGAAGCCTGGGGTCTTGGATGTGGTTTAGGAAGTCCTTCCTGACTTTTGCTTCTCTCTGGTATCTCCTCACCTCCTCTTCTATACCTGCCAGCTCTTCAGGCCCCTAACAGTTCCCTCCATCAGCTGGACTCGGACACCACTGATCTGTTCCCACTACTGGAGCAATGTTTCCTTCCCACCCTCCTCCTGTCCTTATCTATTCTCCTGGCAAATCACTGCTATCTATGTATGTCTCCATGTAGAGCATTTTCTGATGAGGGCTGGATGACCTCCTGTCTCACCCCCACAATAGCATTTCATAACATCCTTATGTCTAGTTTCTATATAGAGATCAGAGTTCAGAAACTGCTTGTTCACTCCCCACTAGCATTGAGCAGAATGCGTAGGATTTACATAGAAAACAGACACAGGGAGGACAGAAGGACAAGAGGAAGGAAAGGAGAGAAGAAGAAGTAGAACTGAATGTCTGTAAGGGATTGTGCGAGACATTAGGATTAATTTTTTTTTTAAATCTCCTTGCCTACAAGGAATTTTGTAGCCCACTGGGGAAGAGAGATTCAAATTATATTACTAAAAAATACAGTACAAGAAAGCATATACCAGGGTTGCAAACCAAGTGCTTTGAAGTCATCCAGGGCAGCTACTCACCAAAGCCTTTCTGTTGATCTCAGAAATGGGGAAGGGTCATAGGACTAGTGGGACCAGGCAGTTGGGTGATGAGCTTGCCCTGGTTAAATACTACCAGAGTAGTTGCGATTTGCAGCCCCAGGTGCCTACTAGACCCTCCCCACTTCCTTTAGAGGTGGTTAGACGAAATCCATGCTTGGTGCAGGGGCACTCCAAGGAACTCCAGGGCTTTTTTGCTCTAAACTGAAGACAAGCACCAAGAGCAACCCCCTAGTTCCTCTGGGAGCAGGAGTCTCTCTGTTACTGAATGGGTGATGGTACTTTTAGCTTTATTATTGCTCTGATGAGAGTCCTAAAGGAAAAAGGCCCATCCTCTCCCCAGAGCTTTCCCAACCAAGGTTCTAATGATGCTGCTAAAGTGAAGAACATGGAGGGGCAGCATATACAAGCTTATCGCACTGGAACATTAATGAACATGATCCTGTTTTCAGTGTTGAAAAATATAAAGATAACAGAGATGCTTAACGTGTTGTCTAGGTGAGTCATTTCTTTTCAAATAAATTGTGTAAAACCAAAGAGAAGGGCCCATCAGCCCTGCTGCAGCTTCTGGGTCCCATTTATGTCCCCGTCAGTAATCACCTCACGAGGCCTGTGGTAGAAAATAGAAAGATAATTAGCGTTAGTTGGAGGGAGAAGCTTCCACGGCAGCAGAGGCTTATTCATCCTTATGTGCGTCTACAATGCGATGGGAACTCGTGAGGATTCAAATTAAAACAAGACCACAGCTTGTCAGCCGTTTACTTTTTTTGTTCATTTGATTCTTTATTAGGCAGTAGCTGCCTATGCATTTCTTATATGACTTTAGCTCTAATAACAGTAGCAACATCCTAATTATTAGAGGCCTCTAAATCAACTTTGATTGCAACATAGACAAGGAAAATGTATTAGAAACCTCAGGCTCAATTGAAACTCAAGATGGAAGCGTAGATTGTAGTGCAAGTCCATTAGTCTTCTGGGCATCCCTTTTTTCCTCCCCATTCTGATCTCTTTCCTGAGAACATGAAGTAGCCCGTGGCTGTGCATTTCTGTTGTGACTGTATAGGTTTGCTTCTTTCCCTGCATAAAAATTTAGATAGAGAAGCTTGATTCTGAACCATGGACACATTAACTGACTCTCCCCATATGCTTCCACACTCTTCCAGACTGAGACTTTCATCAGAGGGAGGGACACTCAGTAAACCACCATGGCATTTGGTTCTATTGCACCTACACTGAATCTGTCACAAGCTGTATTAAAAATTTTTTAAACCCCAAATTACTTCATTACTTCATCTGACATATCTGTTGCAATTTTATGCTGCCTTGACTTTTAATATATAAAAATTTTTATTTATGAAACCATTTTACAGTCACTTCAGAATGCATTCCATTTCTAAAGCAATATTTGAAAAAAAAAATCTAAAGTTCATTTTTGTTGTTCAGTTAGTTGTTTGTCTTCTCTGCGGGATGGACATCATCTTGATTAGGAAAGTGAAATGTAGGAATGGGGTCCTCATGGGGATGCTTAGCAGGGCTTTCTTTCCGGGAACTTTCAAGATCAAATATGGCTACCCTAAAGTCACTTGCCCTGGTTTCCTGATTGCAAGCTGAAGCCCCCACATTTTCATTTCCCTTGTCCTTCACCCTTCTGGCTGCTACCAGAGGATGCAGCCAACCTCCTGCAACAGAGTTTCAGCCCTGGGTCCAAGGGGCAGAGATGAGAGGTGGCACTTGCCGCACCTTGCCTGATTCTGGAGTGTGGGAGGGCATGATGGGGTTCATGTTTGCCATTCATGTGTGTGTTCATCTGCTCTTCTGTGCCAGACATTGCTATATTCTAGTGATTTCATGCCTTGGGGTCTCTGATGATAAAGTTGGTGTGTGTGAAGAGAGAAAATGAAGGTTCTCAAGGAATGATTTAATTTCAAAGTTTCCCCTTTCCCTTTCCATTATAGAGCACAAAGAATTTATTATAGAAGCAAAGAATGTACTTGATGAAGATGACTGGGAACGTATACATTTTGTAAAATCAAAGTTATAACATATGGTGGTTCTAACATCTGCATTTCTCCCTCAGTTGCTGTAATGCTTTTAGTAGACTTCCCATAGTGTAGGTGAACATTGACAAATAGAACTTTAGTTGTCAATGCTGATCTGGTTTGTCTTCATCATGCTTAAAGTGGCATTGACTGTCCAGCTCCTTCAAAGAACTCAGTTGTCCAAAAAAATCAGAGTGTCAAATGGTGTACTTTTTCTAACCAGGACTAGCCACCCTTTTTTTTTTTTTACCATCTATAATGGTTATCCATTACCACAAGAATGTACAACATATCCCCAAAACTCTGTAGCATACATCAATAAGCATTTATTTCTGGATCATGTGATTGTAGGTCATCTGAGTCCAGCTGACCTAAGCTAGGCTGAGTACAAAAGGCAGGTTGGCCGATGGACTAGTCGGAGCAAAATTTTCTGAAGGCAGTGGCAGAGGCACAAAAAGACTCAAATCCAACCATGAAAGTACATCCTAGGCTTCTACTTGCATCATATCCATTAACATCCCATTGGCCAAATCAAATCACAAGATTAAGTCCAAAGCAAGGAGATAAGTATCTCTATCCACCATAATACTAAAGTAAGATGCATGATCAAGTTCATGTGACTATCTTTTGGAAAATAATATAAATGATCTCACCATCACAGGGCCTGGCGACAAATAGTGAATCCCATATAAATCAACTTGTTCCCTTACTGTCAATGCTGCAACATAATCCTGCCTATTTTTCTCCTTGTGTGCAGTACTGGGGATTACACCCAAGGACATTCTACCACTGAGCTCCATCCCCAACTCTTTATTTTATATTGAGACAGGATCTCACTAAATTGACCAGACTGGCCTCAAACTTGCAATCCTCCTGACTAAGCCTCCCAACTAGCTGGGATTAGAGATATACCTCCATACCCCACGCCCTGAAGCCTTTTTAATCAAGAGGAAATACCAGATATGTCACCAGCCTGGGATGCTTCAGAGGTGGGAGAGACAGCTAGGTTACCATTTGGAAAAATTGAGGAATTTGGTTCTATACTCACCTTAAGAATTACTCTCTTATCTCCATGCCTGCTTGTACAGTTTGCACATGTGTCTTCTCCTTTTCTGGGTTCTTAATTTTTTTCAAGAGCATAAATGGGCCCCTTCATCCCCTGTGTACTCACTCCTGCCTGTCCAGTTCTGAAACACTCCCAGTGAGTGCATGTAAAATGGCAGGCACTTCAGCATGGCACTGAGAGTGGTTTCCTGTATGAACCTGGGCTCATTTTCACATTATTAAATCACACATTAGAGATGAAAGAACCTTTAGAAATCATCTAGTTCAGCATGCCCAGTAGAACTTTCTATGATGATAGGAATGAGTTGTGTTTGTCCCATTCAGTACAGCAGCCATTGGCCATAGGTGATTATTGGACACTCTTAAGTACATCAATGCTGAGGGCCTGGATTTTAATTTTGTTTGATTTTAATTAATTTAACAAATTATATAGCCATGTATGGCTAGCAACTTCTATATTATACCTTGGAAGTCTAGTTAATCCCTTTTTAGCCCAGAGTAGACATTAAAAGTTATTTCTTGAATGAATGAATGAATGAATGAATGAATGAATGAATGAGGAAGAGAGAGATGACCCCCCAACCCAGTTCACATGGCAAATAAAAATCTGGAACCACAGATAGACTGGCCCAAGCATTAGCTCTCCATTTCCCATCTCCTAGAGACTTATATTTGCATTAGTTTGGTCTTAATTCTGTACTTGTAACCTTCTAACAATATCTGAATGCCTCGTGGTCAAATAGGTTAGGGGAAAAAAAAGAACAGAAAAACAAAACTATTTTTCTCTCTTTAGTAATTTGAAGAGTGAGCATTAAAAACTCAATCAAACATCAAATAATTTTTTATACAGTAGAAATAATATGTACTTTCCATCCAAATTAAAACACACGCTTCCAGCAATTTAATTATGCAAATGTGATATAAGCAGCGGGGAAACAGTGTTAAAGGGGAAGAATGAAGATTGATAAGCAAAAATTTCTGGTGACATTTTCCTTTTTAATTTCCTCTTTTGGTTAATATTATGCTGATTTTTCATGCACTGCTTAGGTGGATACTTTGTTTCTTTGTATTAAGTGCTTCTAGAAATTTATGCAAATAATATTAATCACTGTTGAGGAAAACAACAGCCATTACCGCCCCCACTGTCCACAAGTGTTAAGCAACAGTAATAGATGGGTCTTTAGGTGTGAATATGATTAAACTCACTGGTAAGCAAAGCCGCTGTATTCAAAAAAAGGCTCTTTTTTCTCCAGCTATATGGACAAGTCTGGATTCTGCAGTATAATTCCCACTATTGCTAAAGGATGACCCAAAGCAAAAAATTGGTGGGTAGAGATCGTCCCATCCCCATCTCATCAAAAGAGCCCTGTTTCTACTGGTCCTTAGCAGTAGGCACTCCGTCTTAAGGGGGTCCTTCAGAAGCAGACCCAGAAAGAAAGAGCCAGGTGCAAGTTGTATACTGTGAAAGTGCTCCAGCAGACCTACAGGGAAGTGAGACAGAAAATGGGAAGAAGCCAAACAAACGTACTCTCAGTATGTCCAGCGGGTGGCTCCATCCTGATTGCACAGGGGATACTAGGTATAAGATTATGCCTCAGAATTTGTCCCTACTCAGGTCTAGGAAACAAAGCCTTCATACATGATGTTCATGCCAGTCATTGTCAAGGGCAGCCTTGCAGGAGCGAATTCCCAGGTGCAGTTGACTGGCAGGCCAAGAGCAATCCTCTGTCTAGATCCCCTGGTGCATGTCCCTGGAAGAGGGTGCCAACCAGAAAAGAGACCCAAGGAGACTGGGCAGAACTCTGGCAGTGTCCTCAGAATCTTACCCTGGTCTCTGCCCCCAGCTTACAATGCCCACTGTGCTGTTTGTGGGGGTTGATTTATGTGTGAGCCTGAGTAGGCTGAGAGGTGCCCAGATAGCTGGTTAAACATTAATTGGGGGATGTCCATGAAGATGTTTCTAGAAGAGATTAGCATAGAATCAGTAGACTAAGTAAAGCAGATGGCCCTACTCAGGGCAGGTGGGCATCACCAATCCACTGAGGGCCTGAACAGAACAAAAAGGTGGGAGAAGGGAGGATCCAGTATCCTTGCTGTATGAGCTGTAACATCAGTATTCTTCCCTTGGTGTTTCCTGGTTCTCAGACCTTTGGACTCAGACTAGAATCTATACCATCTGCTCTCTGGCTCTCAGGTCTTTGAGCTACACCACCAGCTCTCCTGGTCTTCAGCTCACAGACAACAGATTGGGGACTTTCTACCCTCCATAATGGCATGAGTCAATACCCCATAATAAATCTCTACATGTATTTATATACACATGTATGTATATGTACTCTCACTGTCCCTTAGTTCTGTGTTTCTGCAGAGTCCTGATACACTACTGTACCCTCCACAACACACTGGATCTCTTCCCTGGCATCCCTTCAGGAAACTGGAGAGCTTCCTGGTAAATTATGTCCCAGCAAGTGGGATTTTTAATACATTTTTTAAGTTCCATCTGATCCCATTAGGATTTTAAGGGCAGTCTTTAACATTTTAAAGCAAAAGGCTAGGTGAGTAAAGAAGGGAATTTGTAGAAAGGTCAGTGGGGAATGTCTTCAAATCAAGAGGTAAGGCTAAGTAATAAGGAACCCACATAATCCAGAAAGTAATGTTTACTTACTTCTCTTAAACACCTTGGAATTCCTTTATGAAGCCTGAGAGCATGGCAGTGACATCCACCTTCTCAGAGCAGGAGCGCTCAGGCCTCCATTATGCAGCAGGGTAGTCTCCTGTGGGCCCTCACTCTGTGTGTCCACAGCTGCAGACTCCCCACACCTGGGTCACAGTTGGGGGAAGGGAAGCTGGATTCCCAGGTGCCAGACTCCGTTATGTCAAAGCACTCCAATCCTGTTGGAGAAAAATTGGAGCTACAGACACTTTCTCTCTTCATATTTACTTCCTCCCTTTCAAAGAAGGTGTCCCTCTGAAAGGCTCTCTGCAAAGCAGAAATGCTATTTTGAAGGTGAACATAAAAGCTTTCCTTGGCAAAGAAATTGCTTTGTTCCATTTGAGAAATGTCTCTCCTTTGAGAGGAGAGTATGAGGCAATAAGAACTTGATTAGCTCTCATCATCTTTCTCTCTGGTTCTCAGAGAAGAGGACAGACAGAAAGGTGCTCAGCGTCCATCTGTCGTATGGATGCCAGCTTGTCCCCTGATCACAGAACTTCAAGGCTGCCATATCCAGAGCTGCCTGACATGCAGGGTTCCCATAAGGATGGGAAAGCCAGAGGGCTGTACTTGGTTCCCCGGCAGTGGGAGAGGAGTCAGGTTTGGATTTACTGCCTGTGGTTGAGGCTGATTCTGCTGCTAACAGGCTGTGAAGATTGTGTTTTGTGAATGAGAACTGTAACACTTTACACTGTGGGAAAGGTGAATGATAAATCATCAAGTGTCGTGCAGTCTTGGTTGTAGGTGAATTCTGCGCTTGGGTCTCATAATTCCCTGTGTGTGCATGTTCTTCTGTTGTGTGTGTATGGGCATGCATGCTTTTTCCTGTCCTAGCAGGTGTGGCTGATGTTGACATGCCCCTCAGGTACAGCCCTCCCCTTCCCTCCTGCCCACTCCTCCCTCACATAGGCCCTTCCAGACAGCAACAGTGACAGAGGGAGATGGTGACTTATTCCTGATCCTCAACCCTACCTTTTGCAAGGAGCTTGTCAAAACCATATGGATTTGAACTTTTAATGCTCAAACTTCTTTTTTTATACAAATAATATAATTAAAAATAGTTGTCCCTTAGTATCTCTGGGAGATTGGTTCTAGGACACCACCGGCTGCAGAACTTATATAAAATGGAGTGGTATTTGCAATAAGCTATATACATCCTCCTATAACTTTAAATCATCTGTAGATGATTAACGTACCCAATACAATGTCAGTGGTTGAGATATTGTATTGTTTAGGGAATAATGACAAGAAAAATCTGTATATGTTCAGTGCAGACACTGCGTGGTAAGTCTAACTACACAGTACATGAAGGAGGCGTGAGGCAAAGGAAGCTCAGATGACGCCCACTAAGAAATTGAGGTCTGGGAGCGGTGGGAAGCCACAGGGTGGCATGCTATCCACTGCTTCAATCACAATTCCATGTGGCTGGAGGGATGGACCATGGGCATTTGTAGAGGAAGGAGGGTGGGTATAGATTTTGAGGTGAAATAAGTTTCAGATGTTGTTTCCCCTCCTGCATCTTTGAATCAGCCCCCCCTCCCCATTGCTAACCTGTACCTTAGTTCTCTCCTTAAGCCTTAAAATACGTGGACTTCACCCTGAGAAGTGGACTTCTAGGCTTATCCACAAGTGACACAGGACAGAAGTCCACAGGGCCCTCCTGACATACTTTTCTTCCCCTCCTCCAGACCCCAGTAACACTGGAGAGCTTTCAAAAGGCCCTAGAACTTCTCCCACCATCTACTTCTGTTAAGATTTCTTAGAAGCTTTAAATTCAACATGGGAAGACCCTTTCCTACATGTGGGCTCTCTCTTGCTGCCTCCCTTTGCCCAAGAAGTGTTTCCCTGCAGAGATGTTCCATCTCTGTGTTCTGGTGACGGGAATGGGTCCTGCTGAGAGGGCCAAGGCTGGGCCTCAGCAGTTTGCAGGGGACAGTGAGCTGGGCTCTCATTTTTGCCCTCATCCCCTAGCCTGGCCTGGTTCCATAATAGGTTTAAAAAGACTTGTGGCACAGTTTTTCCTGTTTTCAGGTTAAGTATTTCTTTTATAGAAGGCAGAGCATTTTTTATTTGGGTTGCTTTGTGTCGATATGTTCCATTTTTTACATATTCCCTTAGAGACTTGGGGTGGAACTTTTAAATATCTATAATAAGAATAGTTTGAGGTAAGAATTTTGGTGATATTCAAAGACCAAGTCCATCCTTTCTGTCCTGATGCCACACACTTCCAACTCCCCCGATTCCCAATGCCTCCAGTACACTTGTTTATAATTACCTCCAGGGTATAATTACCTCCAGTTTGACATCATGCAGAGGACTCTTTAACACATGGCACAGGCCATGATTTTCCTATATCTTATGTCATTAGTGGTTGTGACTTGTTTGCAAAGTGGAGTCTAATTTTATCTGTTCTCTTTTTAGTCTGTTTCTAAGAGACATTAGCCACCATTGAGATATAATTTCAGTAATCTCCAATTCCATAAAACTTGATGAGGACAATGTGAAGATGGCAATATTCTTACTAGTTAGGAATTTGTAATCGAAAGTAGAAATTGATAAGTATGTGAAGATGCTGATGATTTCTGTCATCAGCCCTTAAATCTCAGGCTGTGGAATGTGATTCTTGACACTGTGCTGGTGAGCTTTACCATGAGGCTAACCTATGTTAAACAACCTACCTTAGTTCCCAGCACAGCTTTTGAAGAAAACTGACTTAAAACGTACTCTATGTAATACTGTTATTTCATGACTTAATTATCCACTCTACTTGTCTTTCAAAAAACACTATTATAAGGCAGGCACAGTGATGCACCTCCAGCAGCTCTGAAGGCTGAAACAGGAGGATCACGAGTTCAAAGCCAGCCTCAGCAACAGTGAGGTGCTTAGAAACTCAGTGAGACCCTGTCTCTAAATAAAATATAAAACAGGGCTGGGGATGTGGCTTAGTGGTCGAGTGTCCCTGAGTTCAATCCCAGGTACCAAAAAAACAAAAACAACCCACTATTATAAAGGTGCCATTGTTAAAAGCACTTTTTAAAAGTCAGTTTAGAATCCTAAGTTTTGTTCGGCACATTTGTGTAAATATCATTTTACTTTTGTTCACCTTTCTCCCTTTCACCCTCAACATTATAACATTTTTATCCTGTTTTAAATTCTCTAACCCTAGGAAAGGGGCCCTCGTTTGGCAGTCTCTTCTAAGTGTGATCTTGTGACACTCCGGGCGTCTCTGCCCCATTCACTTCTCCCTTCCCCTCTCCCTTTGTCTGAGTCTTTATCTCCACTCCTTCAAAGGATGGATTAAAACAGGAGTTAATTGAACATGTGACATTTTTACTATTTGTAGTCCTTTTCCACAAAGTTCAAATATATTCTCACATATTAACACATACATCTCGGATATCTTTCTTTAAGCAGAGCACTTCAAAGGCTCGGAAATCTTTCTTTGTTTAACTGATTATATAGCTTCACACGGGCACTTCCAGCTGCCCCATTTGGAGAGCCCTGGAAGCAGAGGGAGGGAAGTGGCAGCCAGCAGAGAGGAGTACCTGCCGAGCCCAAGGCAGAGATGCTTCCTGTGGCTATGGATATGCTTTAAAGAGAATGCACTGATCTTTTTCTCCACGGCCTACACAGAGAACTAGCCCATGAGAAACTTCTCCAAAATCATAAAAGCCCAGAAATGTAGAGCTAGAAGGCGTCTAGACCATCAGGTGGGACACCCTGTCTTTATAGCTAAGGCTTGGGGGGGTGCCCTAGGGCTGACAGGAAGAAACAAAGAACCTGAGTGGCTAACCAAACCATAAGTGGCTCTACAGGCCTGCAACTGAGAGCAGATGAGGCAGCCTGTCCACCCAACGCCCAGGAATAAGGTTAAGCCCCCTTCGATAGGCAACCCCCTTTTAAAAGCCCTCCATGTTCAGCCCTCTTCCCTTCACCATAGCAACACATATCTCATAATAAACAATTGAGGAAAAAGAAGCAATTCTGCAAATGTGACCTTGTCCTATCCTGAGTTTTGTCACCCTGATGTTTTTCTTAGTTATACTCTTTTTTTTTTTTTTGTGAATTTTTATTCTCCTCTAAAAATCTTGTCATCTTATATAATAAATAGCACCTAACCACTAGGTAGGCCTGGCGCTTTATTGATTTGTCACTGTTTTACTTAGCTTAGTGGTTCCCCAGTACCAGTCCACAGCTCTGCTGCTTTGGAGGCGCTTGGCCCATAGTCCACACCAAGTGAATCACTGTCTTCTATCGTGGTCCCCAGGAATCTGAATTCATCATATTCCTCATTGATGATTCTGTGCTATCAGGTTGGGCCAGTTGTGGTTTTTTGTTTGTTTGTTTGTTTGTTTTTTGCTGTAGCTTTCCTGAACAGACAGCATTCCAACCAGCTCTGATGGATTAGATATTAAGTGTCCCACAAAACCTCATGTGTGAGACAATGCAGGAGAGTTTAGAGATGAGATAATGTAAGAGCTTTAACCTAATCAGGGAATTAATCCCCTAATAAGGATTAACTAAGTAGTTACTGTAGGCAGGTGGGTGTGGCTGAAGGAGGTAGGACTCTGGGGGCATGCCTTTGGGGTTTACGTTTTTGTCCCCAGCGAGGAACCCTCTTTGCTTCCTGGCGCCATGTCTCTAGCCACTTTTCCTCCACCACACCCTTACACCATGATGTTCTGCCTCATCTTGGGCCCAGAGCACTGGAGTGAGCTGGCTATGGACTGAGACCTCTGAAACTGTGAGCCCCCAATAAACTTTTTTCCTCTAAAATTGTTTGTATCCAATCTTTTGGTCGCTGTGGCAAAATAAATAAATAAAAAACAAAACACCCGCATAAAGACCTACCTAGCAAACCAATGAAAAATAAAACAGGGCTATTTAAACAGACACACACTTTTACGTTTTACTTAATCTTTAGCAATTATTTACTTTAACATATGGAAGGCACAGAAAGACAAGCAGAAGGAAAGAAATTACACTGCAGTCCCAAGGAAACTACTAATTACAATTATGGTTTATTTCCCTCAAATACTAGATCTACTCATTCTATCTTAACAAACATTTACTAATCACTTATTCTATATAAGGTGCTAGGAAGAAGCAAAAGTTATTAATAGTCGAATTATTAGGAAACACTCATTAAATAATCCAAAAAGATAAAAGAAAGTGTTAAGAAACTTGCCTCCAACACCTTTAGAGATTCTGTGAATTTAGTGAAATGTTATGGAGTGATGAGGAAAGTAGATTGCAGAAAGTTCATTACTACCTTGAATCTGTAAAATTCTTAAGAATATATCTAAACAAACAGAACAAATGAGAAACTGAGGGATCCTGAATGGCATTGAGACACTTGATACTCTGGGGTTTAGGAAGTGTACAGGAAATGAAGAGCATAGGAGGCATAACCTTAGATGGACATTTTTCTTCTTGTTTTCACTTTTTTTTTCCCCCCAAGGATCTAAAGGCAAGGACTTTATATTAAACATTCCAGTATTATTCTATAATTGCACACGTTATTATCCTAGAACACTCCATTTTCTTTAGGTACTTGGAGTAGATTGCTGTCAGGAACCCCAGAGTACAGGCCAGGTTTGGATTAACTTGCCCACAAGTTGCTGTTCTCTTGATGAATCTCTTACATGTATCACTGCTGGGCCACTTCCTCAGGTATTGGCCCAGAGGAGCTCCCTGCCCCCAGGTGGACAGACTTGCCTGATGCAATCCAGACTTAACTAGAGATCTCTTATGCTAATGAATCGTTACAGTCCAGACCCACAGAGCCAACAGATACCTGAGTCAGCTTGGTGACCGTGCTCTCTATTCAATCAAATGGTTGCTATAAGAGTTCACTAGGGTGATTCAGTAATAGCCCAGTAGTGGGGAATTTGAGACCTCTTTGGTGTTTTTGTGAGGAAGTCTGTGTGTTAAATGAGCAGACCCTTCAGACTTTGGGAAATTACAATGCCAAGTGTTAAACTGCAGATCTCACATAACTCCCTGTAGAGATGTCAGAGATTGGCCACTCCGGCTTGCCTCTTGTACCGTCCTCTGACCTCCCCAACTTGTTTCTCTCTGACCTCTGCAGCCATTGTGAGCATGACCACATGACCTTGGCTAGACTATTCCCGAGCCTCAACTCTGTTCCTCAGAAATATTATGAAGTCCAAGTGAAATAAAAGGACTTTTAAAACACAAGTGCTGTTAGTGAAAGGTTTTTTGGATTTTTTTAGGTGGCTTAGATGTAAACATGACTTCTCTGCCTGTGACTTGACTCTGAACTTCTGCCTGCTGTCATCTGAGTAATGCATGTGCTTCTTACAGTATCATTGATGCTTCTGTAACTGCATTTCCATGGGACACCTGGTCCCTGATTTCTGGATTGGATTTGTAGGAAAGTAGTTATCTGTAACCTAATTTTGATTTTGCCTTTTAAAATTTCCAAGATAAGCACCGCCTGAGGAATTGGCATAGCGTGTGAGCAGTGGGCAACCTTGGCAGATGTCCAAATGTGCTCTGATTGTCAGATAATTTGTAAAACTCATAAAAAGTCAGTATAGGGTCAGTTTTTTTTTTTTTTTTTTTTTTGGAAAGTAAACTTAATCCTCAGGAGCTCGGGGGAGATCAGTTGATAGAAGTTGACTGAATGCAACAAGGAAGAAATAGACATGAGGGTTTCGTAGAGATTCAGAATATCCTTGTGCTGGCAGTTTCCAATCTCTTTGGCACTGACTCCAGTCAAGTGAGTCCAGGAAGCTCAAATAAGATAGGACTGTAAAGTCTGTGGCAGGAAGTAGCTCTGACCTTCAGGGGAGAAACAGGTTAACCAGACCTGTGGAGATAAGGCCAGTTAATGCGATATTAATCAGAAACATCTTCCTGCTCATGCAAGTCAGGAAACTTTAATTTTGATACTTAAGTTTCAGTAATTCCATATAGTTTTGTACTTTTATTCCCTGATGCAGTACCATTGGTCAAATCTTATATCCTTTCCCATAAGTACCCTTTCTTACAAAAACCTTTTTTCATCATTGAAATGATTTATAAACCCTAAAATACATAAGATAAAGACGTTTATTGCTACATGATTGGTGAAAACTTGGAGAAAATGTAAAATGTTCATCAGTAGATGTTGATTACATAAATTTTGGCCCACCTCTGTAATGCAGTGCTACACCATTGTTAAAAAGAATGAGATAGAACTAGATGTATTGATATTTAAAAAAGCATTTATGGTATTGGGTTGTACAACTGTATTTATGGTAAGAGCCAAATTTTATAAATATATTTTGAATATTATATGGTCATATAAGTTTAGAAAATGGATTATAAAGAATAGCCACCAAACCATGAATGGTGTTTCCCTTTAATGGTGAAAGCCGTGGAGACAAAAACTCCTTTTCTTATTCATGTATGAATGTAGTGATATGAGGCATTTAGTTTTTTTGGTGAGTATACATTTTTTTAGAGTTAAAATTTTATTTAAAATTAAATACCAAAAGAAAGAAAAAGAATATTAGAGGCAGGAGATAACATAAATTTCCTTACACTTGATTTACTGCTACCCAGATTGAGCCATAAAAGTTTGGAAAACCTTAAAAACAGATTTCAGAGTATCCCAGTGATACTCCACATAGTCCTGTTTAAGAAGCTGAACTATTGGAACCTGCAGCAACTTGGATGAATCTCAAAGGCACCATGCTGAGACAAGCCAGTCTCAAAGTTACATAGTGCATGACTCCATTTGTCAGAAATTCTTGAAATGACACAATTATAGGGACAGAGAAGAGATCAGTAAGGGTTTGGGGAAAGGGGCAGCCCAAGGGAATTATATTCAGTGATGAAAAGATTTACGTCTTGAGTGATGGAAAGATTTACGTGTTGGTGATGGACATGAAATTAACTAGCTAAAAGTTGAGAGAACTATATATACAAAAAGCTCAATTTTATTGTATGGTAATTTAAAAAGACTTAAAAAAAAAAGATCAAAACCAAAAAGAATAAGGATCCAAAGAAGATTGTATGGCTGGCACCATAGAAGAACAAGGCTGCAGTTTCCCTATGTCCACTCTGGCTGCAGGGTTTACTCTTCTTGGCAGGGGCAGCCTCACCCTCACTTCTGTCCGGGGCATCATTTTCTTACCCAAGAACTATAAGGAACGGTCCAATTTCTATTTGAGCAAATCACATAGGAGGAGGCCTAGCAGCTTTCACGGCTTTATATTGGGCTTACATATGTCTTCTATGGAGACACAGTTCCTCCCTAACTTCTAACAGTGGAATCTAATTTTGCTCATGGGCAAAATTAGAATAAACCCAGCCCAGCCAGGCATGGTGGCGCATGTCTATAATCACGGTGACCCAGGAGACTGAGGCAGGAGGATGGCGAGTTCAAAGCCAGCCTCAGCAAAAGCAAGGTGCTAAGCAACTCAGACCCTGTCTCTAAATAAAATACAAAATAGGGCTGGGGATGTGGCTCCATGGTCAAGTGCCCCTGAGTTCAATCCTGATACCCCTAAAATCATCATCATCATCATCATCATCATCATCATCCCAGTCCTTCTTCTGTAATACCACTCTAGGAATACCTGTATATAGCCATCCTATCTCTTCTGTTTTGCCATCCCCAGCTGTTGTCCTTTGGATGTAGAATGCCCTCCCTCCCAAAGCCCATGTGTTGGTAGCTCGCAGCTTGGTGCTGTTGGGACATGCTGTGGACCTTCGGGAGGTGGGAGTTCTTTGTACACTGGGGGCATGTCCTTCAAAGGGGATGGTGGGGGCTGGGGTTGTGGCTCAGTGGCAAAGTGCTTGCCTTGCACATGTGGGACACTGGGTTCGATCCTCGGCACCACATAAAAATAAATAAAGATATGGAGTCCATGTATAACTAAAAAAAGGGGGGGGGTGGATCGTGGGACCTCAGCTGTTTTCTCTCTCTCTTTGCTTCCTCACCATGAGTGAATGGTTTTATTCAATACATCCTTCCACTCTGGCATGCTGTCTCATCACAGGCTCAAAGCAACTGGGCCAACTAATCATGAACTTGAACCTCTAAAACTGAACCAAGTTAAACCTTTTTTCATTATAAGTTGATTATGTGAGGTATTTGTTATAGTGACAGAAAGTCAACTAACACACTATACTACCTTCTCTTAGCTGCTGCTTTTCTGATCCCATCCCATTCTAATTTTCAGATCCTCCACTGCTCTGGCCTCTTTTGTCTATTGTCTCTAAAAATGCATTGGCCAGAGGTGAATGTGATTCTCTGTCCATGAATAGAAAGAATGGAACTGGTCACCTCCCTTGCTGACGCTTATACAGGTTTTCTCTTGATAGCACTTAGGATCACATCCCTGCCCCTAGAAGTCACATCACTTGAAGTGTTCAGATACCATTTTCACACATGTTGCTGCAAAGCCTCATCTTCCCCATCATGTTCAGCACAAGTTAATTGTCTTTGTGGAAATCTGCATTTATCCTATTTATTTCGTCTTGACCATCCCGATCTATCCAGATCATTTTGCATCTTTCAGGGTTCATGCCAGGTCTTCACCTAAGTTAGGAGTTAGTTCCTCTTCTTAAAAGACTTTAAGAAGGAAGGGAGATGTTTGCATTTCATTTTGCCCCTCACCTCTGACTCACTGGGATAGCCTGTTCCACAAGAAAAGAGATGCCAGTGTGCCTTAAGGTTCTCTCTGCCTGGGTTTGTTTCTTGCTGAAAAGACTCGAGTTCTGAATGTTGTCACTCTTTACTTGGGACTGTTAATTGTATGCCTTGATGCTAGTTTAGGTTGCTGGGGCAGGATGGCGCCGCATAAATACAAGTTATCGTCCTAATTAGCATCATTGCATACTTAAGCAGGTTTGAAACCTTGTGGCCTCCCCTGGCACTTCATAGGTGTGTAGTTATTAAGAAATTACCACACATCTGGATGTCTTATTTCCATAATTGCTGCACTTGAAAGGTGACTATGGGCCTGTTCTAGAATGAAAAGGTGTTAATTATATTAATAGTCAGGAATTCTGAAGCAGCTTCTTTCAGTGGATCCTGGAGGAGTGTGTGTCCTGGAAACTACGGAGAAAGCAAATAGCCAGTGACCTGCTGCCCATGTAAGGGCAAAAGGACGGAGATGATAAGAAGTAGAGATTCTATAGTGAAAAGTGAGAAAATCAAATTATAAATGGCCATGGAAGCAATTTGTTGGTGTGATTAAAAGGTGCACTTGATATAATGAGATAAATTAAATAGGCCAGCGACTCAGGATCATTTGCTCCTGGACAAAGTGCCCTATGGATTTTCTCCAGCAGGATACCTTCTTCCAATAAATTCTTAGGATGTGATGGTAAATGAAGACAGTGCTAGATTGTACCTTTTATTTCCTCTTCTAGAAGCCAGAGGCTAATTTCCAAACTTCTTTCTTTTGTTTTATTTTCATTTCACCAAAATAAATAAAACAGATCACCTTAAAGCAAAAATTCAGTGCTGTTCTATCAAATCACAAACTTGGAAACTCCAGGGAGCAGCCTGGCATACATGCAATGTCATCAGACACTGGTCTTTTCTATGTCATTCTCCCTAAAGCGGTTGGTTAAGAGATTGTGTTCAATTTGAAGCCCTTATAGAAAACCTTTTCCTCAGTGTCCCCTAGCACTGCTCTGGATGGAAGAGAAGGGGGTCTGTCTTCTGCCTCTGATCGCTGGTCTGACTAATGCTGTCCCTGTCTTCTGGGCCTTTCACTGTGTTTCTCCTAAAACATGCCATGTCATAGAGGACCATTTCTAAATGGCCTCAAAATAGTTAAACTGTTCATCCTTCAGTCCAGGTGATGTGACTAAAACAGAGGAAAAAGAAATGTCATTGAAAAATGCTTAATATTTTTACAAAATGGCCTTTACAGATGACCACTGAAATATATATTTCACTTGAGTTTTTTCTTTTATTCAGAAATCTTCAGTTTTTCCCCTATTGACTACCAGCTTCTTTACCCTTAAGTCTGCCATTCACCTAGTATTTTCTTTTTTACTCTTTGTTAGCAGAGGAGGTTATCTACAATATCACTGTATCAAATATGTATTTTTGTGTATATATACAGGTATGTAAATATAACTTTCTTTAACTTAACAGTTAACACATTTTCCAACAAATGCTGGGTAATCTAGTTAAAGAAGAGAATTGGGAATTGTAGCAGGCAGGCATTTCAATCAAAGATTCTAAATTGCACTTCAGTTAATAATGAAATTCTTGCAGGAATTAGCTGCAAACTTGTATTCAAGAATCAAATTTGAAGAGTTGTCCGTATTGATTTGTGAGGTACGATGGTACTACTCGTGATTGGAATACTGTGTACTTGCTACCTGCCAAAAAAAAGAGTGCAGATCAGAGCAGTTTCTTCTTGGGAGCCCGAGCAGCAGACAAGGCCACACTCACAGCTCATGTAGTGTTGCCCCAGCTAGTGGGGGATCCATGGGCCCAGTCACTATCCATGGTGATCCTCCTGAAAGACGTTGAAGATCTGGTTTCATATTATTGAACATACGTGTGCATTATTTAGGTGTATATTTAATTACAAACATATATATGTGAACATGTATAATTTATTTACATATTGTACGTGTTTTATTTAGAAAATAAAATCCATTTTTTAATTGCAAATACCCTCTTCAGTGCCAAGAACATCTTATATGCAATTTCAGTGTCTCTGAAAACTGTTTTCACCTGAGAGTCCAACATGTATTCTGGAATTTACTGGATGCATAAGCATTTGTATCAGAAGTACCATGTATTACAGAATAACATGATGTCTGCTTTCCTGTTTATATTTAATTGGAGTTTAACTCTTTCAAGAAACCGATGAAGAGATTAAGTTTTCAAAAACTGACTCTGTCATAAGTTCACCTCTAGTTAATCTTAATTCTTCAAATTCCCTGAGACTCCTCCAACTCCTGAGCTTCTTTTAGTGTTCCCACTTTTCTGTGTAACCAAACTGATACTGTTATTTTTCTAAAAAGAGAAGGGTTTTACCTTGAGAATTACTGGGGAAAAAATATCTCCATTATACACACTTTGTAGTCTTTAGGCATTCACTGTATGATGTCAAGCTGTACTTTAAAGAAAAACATATCATTTAAACCATCAGAAAATTGTAGGCTGCACTGTGAAGAAATCAGGGACATTCTCACCACCGAAACAAGCCATACTGGTCCTTGCCTGTCTCCCTGCTAGTGTAAATGATCTAGTTTGGGTGGGTAATTATCTCCTTCAGAAAGTCGACCATTTGATTTTACTCTTGTGGCTTTTATGTTTTTCCAAGGAAATGTTAGAGTATAACACTTCCTCCTCTCAAGAATGCAGTTTGTGTAGTTTGTCACGAGATGCTGGTTGGAAAACGAGAAAACTGAAGGAGACTCTCCTAAGATCACAGTGTATGAGTTGAAGGAAGGAAATGCCCTCATGTTGCCTTTGATGAAATGGAGAGGAAAAGGCTGCCAAGTGGAGGCCCAGAGAAAAGTGGCCTCCACCTCAACCTTATGCTTTTGCTTATTACTCCACATTGTTGTTTCTGCCTGTCCAAACCCCACCCATCCTTCAAGGCCCCTTGCCATTTCTGCCTGCCCTCTGCTGTCTGTGCCCCACGTGGTTGCCCCCTTATTTGGCAGTTGATCCTCTATACCTGAGGGTAGTTCTCTGCGCCTTGTTTTCTCTGATTCTTGACCTTTAGTTAATTTTTTTTAAATCTTTCCTCTCTTCCCCAGTAAGACTTGGGTATTTTTACAGTTCTGTGCCTTTGTTTAGCTCTGAGCATAGAATACACAGGTCTTTGTACGGTTCTAGACACAGAGTACACACTTCATAAATGCACTGTATTTGATAAAAGATCTTATAAAGGAAACAGGTGTTCAACAGTCCTCCTCAGTCAGTTTATCTTTCTTATTCTGCAGACAGTTGACTAATAGCCATTGGATAGTAGGTGTATTGACACAGCCAGATATCTTGTCCCCAAGGGCAAGACCTGCATCTTCTTGTGTCCTCTTGGTTGCCTACCCTTAGGTGGGGCACACCAGAGATTTCAAAACCTGCTCCATGAATTGAAGTAAGAGAAAGGGCTGCCCTGTGATTCTAAGGCCCCAGCTGAAGCCTCTTTGACCTCAGAACCCTGAGCTTGGGCTGACAACATTGGCTTCTTAGTGGGCTTAAACTGCAGTGACAGGCAATCATGATTCCTCAAAGCCAAATAATGGAAATTCTGCTAAATCATGGAACGGCTCAGAAACTCAAGGTGCAAGCTTGCTGTCTTCTGAGTCTATGACTTCCAAGAAAGTAACTGCCCTACACAACCCACGAGGAAGAAGGGAAAAAATATTTCAATTCTATTTTTTTTTCTATTTATCTTTATTCCTTGGTTCTTTTGAATTGCCCTTATTTTGCTTGTTGCTTTTTGTTAACTTAGGAAAGACATCCTTAATGCAACCCCTGCCATCATGTCTGCCCTCCACCCATCTTGTGGGACTGAGGTTTGAATAGGGTAGGAGAATCTCATCAGACTTGCAGGTGTGATTGTCGCCAGCCTCACCTGCTAGGCAGTCAGCAAGACCGTGAGCCTGGCTGTGGCATTCCTGGTCATCAGCTCCTGGCCAGCTGGTGAAGAATTCACTTTCTATGGTATAATGGTGTTGAGACCACTTGGTTTTAGTCAATAGTATAAACCCTAGTTATCAAAAGTTTATTTCTTTGTCTGAATTTAAAGCCTTTCTCTCTAGATAGATATACTATGCACCTGTTTTTTGTTTTGTTATTATTGTTCAGCTATAGGTTAGGATTTAATATTTTTTCTCTCTAATACCTATCCCCCTCATTCTTATGTATTTAATGTGTGTCCTCAACCTGCATCCTTGATATGTGTGTTTACATATTGCACCATGAATGGAGTTTGAAAGTCTATATACACAAAGCTATTGTGTATGTATTAGTGCTCTTTTAGATATGTAGGTGTATTTTTTATTTATACAAATTAAATTATTGATCTTGTTCTCTTTTAAAAAACATTTTTAACCTAACATTATACTTTTAAACTTCATTCATGTTGCCATATGTACATATAGTTCTTTGCCTCTAGAATATATATCCAGAAGTGGACTTGCTAGGCTTAGGGCACAGATATACTTTCTTTCAGTTAATACTGTCAGATTATTTGACAGAGTGGTTTTCCTGGGTCAGATCCTCTACAACAGTTCCTGAAGTTTCTTGGCTCCTGCACATCCTTGTCAGGCATTTATATCCCTTCTGATGGGTATAAATAATATCTCATAAATCCAATTTGACTTTCTCTGCAAATGTTTCTTCAGATTTTCTCTTTATATCCTTTGTCCATTTGTCTCTTGGTTTATCTGGCTTTGTCTAGTTCATTTACAGGCATTGCTTATATATAGACAGATGCCTAAATCTAGATCCAAAGGTGGCAAATATCATCTCCTAACTATCATATCTGTCAATTTTACCTACAGTGTCCTTCATTCACCAGAAAAATATCAACTTTTTGCCTTTAATTTGTACTTTCAGAGCCTTGCTTGAAAAGTTTTTCTCACATCCCCCTTCATAAAGATAACTTCCAACAATGTCCTTGTTTGCACCTTAATTTTGAAATGTCATCCAGTAAATCATTGACACTCACTTATTTCTGATTTTGCCTAACTTGAGTGAAGCAAAAATCTTGAGTGTAGTGGTAATACATTTGAGATGTAGCCTAGGTACCAGTCTATTCTGAGCATTAATTTGACTGGACGTACGCATTGATCATTTCTTATACCAGTGGTTCTTAGACTTTAGTGTTTTTGATAACCACTAGAGAACTTTGCAGAAATTCAGATTCTTGATTCCTGCATGAGATTCTACTTCCTCAGATCTGAAATGGGGCTGAGAAATCTGCTCATCCAGAGCGGGTGGCATGCAGTTAGTGCTTCGAGTGATGCTACTTACGTAGGCCAAATTGTGGTAGATATACCGTCTACACAATCCAAACGAGGGGCTTTTAACAAAGAAAATGCAATGGAAGCGTTACCTGCAACGCCCGCCCAGTCACTGGGTACAGTAGTCATCTGAGTAAGGATTTTTCTGGGTGCAGGAAATAAGGCTTCTATAAGGAAGAGTTGTTGAATATTTTATACCCCTAGTTCTTTTCACACTAATGCTGAGTTTCCTCCCAAGACTGATTCTAGATACTAGAAAAAGGTATTCAGAGGCCATCACCAACCTAATTAACACTGCTCTTCTCTTAAAGGAGCCTCCTGAAGTAGCTAGTGGAAATGTAAGATCTTAGGAGGAAGCCCCTTCCCAGGGTATAATGTCGCGACCCCTCGCCGGCAAGGGAAAACAAGACACAGGATTCTTCTTTCAGCAGTTTATTCAGGCCTTGTTTCATGTATCATCTTCTAGTGACCCCCTGCCGAGCGCCCAAGCATAGCCTAATAAAGCTTACTCAAGTCTAATCCAAAGCTGCCACGCGGGGTTTTCTCATAGGGTGTTGAGGGACAGCGCGCCAACTTTCCCTAATAAGGAGTTGTTTACCAAGATCCACAATGGAGATCGGCGCCATTTTCTAATGGCGGCAACGGTCTACAAACACGGCTCACCACAGTATAAGTTTGTTGCATTTTAAAGAGAATAAGTAAGAATCAGACCTGGCAATTAAGATCTAGAGACAGTTTTCAGGCTGAAAAGAAAAAATAAAAATAGTAGTAACATGTTGTTGCATTAAAGTACTGAATCTTAAAACTTGTTCCATAGCAGGCTAAGTGACTTATTTAAAGCAGGGGCTCTGATGATCAATTTAGGACAAAGAGAAGGAATCTTGTCCAGGACAGTGGAGCAATCTTGTTCTCAGTGCCTGACCTAGATTATGGGGCCAGGAAAGGTTAGGGGTACCCTCAGTTCCATAGAAACAGGAGGAATGTATGTTAGGTTTATTAGGCTGCTAGGGATCCCATCACTCTGCTTGTCTTTGAAAATTGTGTTGTGGTCCCAATAATTGGCTTGTATTATCACATTCATCATCACTGTGGGGCAATAATAGTGACATCCCTGCATTTTAGTGTGTGGTCTACATGGAACTTCCTTCTAGATTATCTCATCATGCTGATGGTTGCCCTTTGTCAGGTGCCCTGGAGCAAGAGAGTGCTTCCTGTGCAGTGCCTTAATCTTCTTAGGAAGATTAAGGAAACAGAGCTCAAAACCTTCAGAAGAGTTTCCATTAATTCTCATAACCAGTAAGCAGCAGGACTAGAATCAGAATTCAAGTAGCAAATTTTCCAATCGTATGTAGCCTCTCCAGGAATTTTTTTAAAAAAATATTGTTAATTGTTTATTTACTTTTATTATTACACCTTTAAACAAAATAAAAATATAACATTTATGTCATTACTAAGTTTTCTGAGAATGTTTTATAGCTGTACACATGAAGAAAATGGTATGGAATCAATAGATAAAAGCCTGGGCTCTTCATTTATTCCAATGACTCTAGCCTCTACCATTTTTAATTCACTGATTCTGGGAGAGTTATTTAATCTTTTTGAACCTTAGTTTCTGGATCTATTAATTGCATAGAGTAATAATAATTAATTTCTGTAATTTCTATAAGGATACATACAAAGTATTTAGGAAAATGTCAGGTGCATGGTAAACACCCAGTGAATGTTTCAAAAATGAATATGGTGACTTGATGGCCTTTGCCCTGGCAGATTAGAGACAAGGCATCTTGCTCTGTGACCAGGATTTGTCTAGTCTAATAAAACAATACACACAAAGGTTTCTTCTTAATTAATAGAACTTAGAGTTTCAGGGAACCAGGTTCTCCCTTTTGATCTAAGCGCTCCTAAAACTGACAACACTTAAACACTTTGTTCATTTTTTTTTTTTTTTTTTGGTTGGGGGAGTGAGTGGGTGGTTCTGGGATTGAACTCAAGGCCTTGTGCATGCTTGGCAAGTGCTCTACCACTGAGCTGTAGCCCCAGCCTCACTGCCTTGCTCATTCTTGATGAGTTGTGATAATCAGTCATATATGATATGAAAAGTATTTTTAAATATTCTTGAGTCATTGAATCTCAGTGGAAAAGAAGTCCTAACTTCTCTTAGGATGGCAACTATCTGTTTTGAAGAGTATGAAGAGTACAGGCTTTCACTTATCTCTGAAATGCTTGGAACCAGAAGTCTTTCAAATTTCAGAATTTTTTTTGGATTGTTGGGATACCTATATATACCTAATGAGACATCTTGGGATAAGATATCTGGTGATATCATTTGTGCCTTATATGTCCCCAATACACATAGCCTGAGGTAATTTTATACACTATTTTAAATAATTTTGTGTTTCAATAGCAAGCTGTCACATGAGGTATAGAATTTTCCACTTGTGGCATCCTGTTGGCACCCAGAAAACTTCAGATGTTGAAGCATTTTGGACTTTAGATTTTCAGATTAGCGATACTCAACCTGTATAAATTGCAATCACAAGTCCTTCCATGTATTAGTCTTCAGCACTCCATCCCAGAGGAGTTGTACATGTACACTTGAGAGAGTAATGCATCCTGTAAATTCACTACAATGGTGTACTTTTATATTTAAGTAAGAACGTTATTTCTAGAAATCATGCAAGAAACAGCTAAACTTGTTTTCATAGTCCTGTTAGGCTACTCACATCTTTTTAGACACAGTCCTTTATTCCTGGAAACCCACCATAATATAACTTGCAGTACTGATTCCTCCATGCCACAATTCTTTTTTAAACCAAATTAACATACCCTGGAAGTCATATTTGAGTCTCTGGATGTGATTGTTTTCTTCTTCACGTTATGGGGGATGTTGCTGATTAAGACCTCTACATTCCAAATATAGCCCATTTTCTTTGCAAGCCATGGTTGGAAACACAAGGGTCCAACAATGATGTCTGAAGTGTTGGTCGAGTTATTCTGACCTCAGAGACTATACTGCTGATTATCTGTTGCTGTTAGTTTTGAATGATTCTAGTGGCTGGCTGACCCCTCCCCTCATCAGGATTTCCTAGTGGGCACCACTAGCCCTGGGCCTCTCTTCTTACCAGCACTCTGCATAGTACCCTAACTATAGAGAAGATCCTCATTAAAATGTTTTAGAATAGTGGCAGCAAATCCAAAACACAAATATTTCTTGTAACATTTATTCTAAATTTTTGCCTTTCAGTACTATTGTGTTTTTAAAAAACTAAAGTTTTGAACTAAAAACTAGGTAAAACTATGCCAACTTACTGAATTAAAAAGCCAAATCCAATTATTCATTTTTATTAAAATATGCAAATAACCATTTTAAAAAACTATCCGGACAACCCAGTTCACACCAATTTGAACTTCTTACATTAGAATATCAAACTTTTTACCCACTGAATTTTTGAGTCTTAAATTTTAAAAATATTTTCCCAACTATCTGTGCCAGAGAAAATTTCATCTCCTACTATTTATGTCTCATAACACTCATGGAATGGACGAACTAAAAAAAACAAGTAATTTTTTCTCTTTTTTTTTTTAACCTACATTTTCCCCCATTAGGATTTTCTCAAGAGGTTAAGATAAAGAATTGAGAGCAACTTTTGCCTTTAGACTCATTCATAATTTACCTTAATCCCTGAGACAATAGTGTTGGATATACCTATTAGTGAAAGGGTCAATAAAATGGTATCAACAGGAAGAGGGAGTTCAAGTGACTAATTCCCCACAGCATCTGTGAGTTAACAGTAAACATATAAAAGCATAAGAACTGGCAGCAGCTTTCCCAACCTCAGGACCAGAAACTACATCTTTCTTTTCTGTAATCACTGTAAGGTATTCTAGGGAATGACATAGCCCCAGTCTGTGGTTTGCATAGCCCTGTGCTACAGGATACATCAGAACACCATCTGGAATATTTTAGTAAATTTCTCCATCAAAATTACAATTCTACTCAATAGTAGCTGTTTATCTTAACTTTCCCATTATAATAAGGAATTTGTTGTTCAGAGGGATGTATTATTTAACCAAGAAAAAAACAGTTGTTGTATTTCAGTAAATATATGTAGGCAGGATGTGAGGGAGAGATGTGGGAGAAGGGTTAGGGAAATATCAGGCTGAAACTGCCTCCTATCATTTCCTTCTTTCATAGAAGTTTCCCAAATCCTTAGGTGGGAGTATTTATCATTCTCAATAATCAGCTGCATAGGAACTAAAAATTTAAAAAGGTAAATGACAGTATTTCAAAGTCAGAATAAATGAGTTTGAATTGCTGAGGACATAGATGTAATCGCATATTTTACATTAAAATTTTCAATCATTAAACAGTGTAAGAAGAGTTTTAATGTTTTGGGGAAATGCCTGACATAATATTAATTTTAAATTGTGAAGAGAAATATATGAACAAAGAATGAAAGACTAGAGGGACATATTCAAAACGAGTATTAGTCAGATTTCCACTTCTATAACAAGTGCCTGAGACGACAGACTTATAAAGAGAAAGGGGTTATTTTGGCTCTCAGTGTTGGAGGTTCAGTCCATGATTGTTTAACCCTGGTGCTTTTTAAACTGTGGCGAGACAGCAGATTGTGGTAGGGGCACGTGACATAGCAAAACCACTCACCTCTTGGCCAGGAAGCAAAGAGAAAGGAAGGAGTTGGAGGCCCACTGTCCCCTTCAAGGGTACACCATGAAGTGACGGGTAGAACTCCCAGTGGATTTACCTCTTAAAGGTTCCGAAATTGGCCAATAGCTCCAAGCTGGGACCGAGTCTTTAACATATGGGCTCTTAGGGGACATTCCAGACCAAAACTATAGCACTAATTCAATTAAAGATTTCAATGCCCATTAATAGAACCTACAAGACACTATTTTAGATGCTGCCATACATGATGATTAGTGAACCATATAAGAAAATGCAGGAATGTCCATGGGCTTTACACAGCTGTGAGGGATGGGGACGGGACAATATATCATATTTTAATAACAGTTTTATTGAGATAAAATTCATATGCCATATCATTCACATTTAAAAGTATGTAATCCAATGGTTTTTAGTATATTCATAGTTGGGCAACCATCACATAATCAATTTTACAAATTCTTATCACTCTTAAACCTCACGTCCATTAGTAATCATTCCTGCTTCTCCCTCTCTCAAGCCCACTAATTTTTGTTTCTATAGTTTGCCTGTTCTGAGTAGTCAATATAAATGGAATTATACAGTAGTGGCCTTTTTTGATTCTTTCACTTCATATAATGCTTTCAGAGTTTATCCATTTTGTAGTATTCCTTTTTTTCCCCAAATAATATCTCATTGTATGGACATATCTCACATTTTACTTATCCATTTATCAGTTGGTAGTCATTTGAAATTTTCACCATTGTGCTATTATGAATAAGGCTGCTCTGAAAATTTGCATATATTGTTGTTTGGATACGCTTTTGTTTTTCTTGGGCTCATACCCATGAATGGAATTGCTGAGATCAATTGGGTTACATTTGGTAACCCAATGTTTAATCATTTGGGAACTCCCAGACTCTTTTCCAAAGTGGCTGCACCCTTTTATATTCCCACCAGCTGTGTCCTACAGGAGTTCTGATTTCTTCACAATTTAAACATATCCTTGTTAATGTTTGCCTTTTATGGTCTTGGCTATCCTAGTGAGTGTCAAGTTGTATCTCATTGTGATTTTAATTTTTATTTTGCTCATGTCTGGTGATATTCAGCAGCTTTTCTTGTGCTTTTGACAACTTTTATATCTTCATTGGGGGAAATGTTTATTCAGATACTCTGACCTTCCTTTAATTCAGAAAAACTAAGGAAGATACAGTCAGGAAAGGCTTTTTTTCTGATAACTAAGAACTGAGCACTGAGAAGGAGCTGGTTATGTAGAATACTAGGAGAGTGAGTGTTCTAGGACTGGACCAAATGCAAAGGCCCCTATAGGGAGTTGAACTGACTTGCTCAAGGAATAAGGTTTGATGAGGTTAAAACATGGTGGACAAGGGGAGAATGATAGGAGACGAGGACAGAGAAGTAGACAGATACCAGAGCAAGTGTCACTTTGGTAGAGTTTAGATTTTAATTACAGTGGGAAACCCTCAGAGGATTCTAACCAAAGGAATAATATGATTTTGATTTATGGCTTCCATGGGAAGAAAGGGCTGGAGTGGGAAAGAGTGAAAGAAGGGAACTGGTTAGGAGACTCCTGTTCCAGAAGATGTACAGATTATGGTGAACTGATATGGTAGGAGTAGAGATGGAGAGATTGGACTTGAGATGTACTGTCCAGGTTGTACATAGAGGACTAGCTCTTGCATTGGAAGTAGAGTGTGAGGGAAAGAGATGAAGAAGGACTATGGGGTTTTGGCTGTGTCACTGGTTAAATGAACATCAACTGGAGAAAGATGAAATTTCAACTGTTAAGTGAGAGTGTTTCTTGGTTTTGTAGGTAGTGATTGAGTCTGGACAGGGTTCAGCCATTGTTCTTTAAGTAGTTTTTCTGATCCTTTCTCTCCTGCCCTGGTACTCCCACTGTACACATGCTGGTACACTTGATGGTACCCACATTTGCCTAAGGCTTTGTCCAGTTTTCTTTATTCTTATTTCCTCGGTTCTTTTGATTGCATAACTGTATCCACATATTTTCAAGTTTGCTGATTGTTTTTTTTTCCCTTTCAAATCTATATTTGAGGGTCTCTGATGAATTTTTCATCTCATCTCTTAAACTTCTGAACATCAGAATCTCACTTTTATAAAAAGAAATCTTTTAATATTCTCCATTTGATGACACAGTGTCATCATGCTTTCTTGTCCTACTTTAAACATGATTTCTGTTAGTTATTTGAACATACTACTTTGAAATGTTTTGTCTGTTAATTCTAACATTTTGGTCCTCTCATAATCAATTTCTGTCATTACCTTTTTTCTTTCTGTGTGTCAGTAATATTTTCCTATTTTTTGACTACTAGACTTGCAGTTTATTATGAATGGATACAACTCAGGAACAGCCAGATGAGAGAATTACATAGGGGAAGGTTTGTATGTGTATGTGTAGGTTATGATTTCCAGTTGGAAACCGGACAATTTTTTAGATAATGTAGCAACTCTGGTTACTGGTTCTCCTTCCCCAGGAGCTTGTTATTTTTTATTTGCTTAGTGCCTAGCTGGATTATTTTAGTGAAGTCTGTTCTTCTCTCTGCCCCCACCCCTTCCCTGCAGTGAGTGCATCCTCCCGTGTATCCAGTCACCTGGGAAGATCATGGCTTTAGCAGGGCTCTGTGTCTCTTTCTGTGATCTCTGATAAGACACATGGCTCTTTGGTATCACATCCAGCTGTTCATCTTTACTACTTGCTGCCTCATTGCTGTAATTGTTTTCAAGAATGTTTTAGGGCAAAAATTGCCCTACTATCTAATCTAGTTGAATTTGTGTCTCTCTGCATTGTAGTTTTTGAGATAATCTTTCAGGTTTGTTCTGATACCTACAGGGCTCCTCTGAGCATTCACGCTAATGCTCCTTCTTTTTTTTGTTTTTTTTCTCTGTCTCTCTCTCTGCTGAAGAAGATGGGGCTACATTTTAGCATGTTGCCCCCCCTGAAACCAGCTTCCCCCAACTTGTTTATATCTTTTGTCTTTGAGAAAGTATCCTTGGGCTCCAACTTCCTCATGCCATTTCAAAGTCTGTTCCTTGAGGAGAATATTGGTAGTTCTTTGTTCTTAAGGCCTGCCTCTTCCCCTGGGAAAAATCTAAGCTATACCCCTGGAGCTGGGTAAAGGGACTACGGTCAATTTGTCTCAGAATGATGTCCCTGCTTTATGAACAAGGCGCAGGGTGGAGGTGGGAGCCTCTATCCTTTTTGAGTTCCCTCTTCCAGAACCTCCAGCATGGAGGGTCCTGCCTTGGGAGCCAACTGTGGTGAGGGTTATCAGGGGACCCCATCTTGGTATGCCACACCTGAGCAAGAGCATCTATTCTCTGGGAGCTGGGTGGAGAGAGGGAGCCTCCAGCCTCTTGGCTGTTCTCGCCTGGAATATATAGTTCCTTAATGTAGCCAGGGGCTCCCCAGAACATGGTGGCTAAGGTCTAAGGATACCATCTCAGGAGCTCCAGAGCCGTGCAGAAGCTGGCTTCAGAAGTAGCACCTTCTATCCATTGGAGGTCAGTCCTGAGGCTGATCTGTATACAAAAAGAGGAAAATTAAGATTTATTATTTATTGGTATGTTTATGTATAGTACTGGAGATTGAATGAAGGAACATTCTCCCTCAGAGCTACATCACCGGCCTTTTAATTTTTTTTTTTTTTTATTTTGAGACAGGGTCTCACTAAATTGCCCAGGCTGACCTTTAGCTTGCCTCACACTTAATAATCCTCCTATCTCAGCCACCCGAGTCACTGGGATTACAGGTGTGCACCATGGCACCTGGATAGATTCCATTTTTGATGAGAGGAGTGTCAAAAGAATTTGAAGGCATGTTTTAAAACCAATATGGAATTGAAGAAATAGCATTATAAAGTTTGAAGCAAAACTTAAAAACTTTAGCTAGAGAAAAAATTAGCAGTAACCATGAATTTTAAAACAAGAAACATTAAAAATAAATGTATTGACTGAAGCTTGTAAAAAACCAGGAGAACAAACAAAAATAAAGCAGGGGAAGAAAATGCTAAATATAACGGGAGAAATTAGAGGCATAGAAAACAATAGAAATCACAAAAACCAAAAGCTATTCTTCAAAAAGAGTAATAAAATAGTCCATCATCTAAGGGAAAATGGACAAAATGATATAGAGTTAGCACTATATATATTGGTTTTTCTTGCCATAGATGGATCCAGGCATATTAGTTAGAATTAACCAGGTTAATTCTCATAGCAGTCATATTAGATTGATTCTTTGGATACCCCTAATCTACAGAGTATGAGATCAAAGTGGTATAGAGATTAAATAACTTGCCCATGGGACACAGAACCACTAGGGCCTTATTGCGTCCATCTCTGCTCTATCTTTGTTTATGCTCCTCTTTTCATTTCTTGTGTTGTTTCTTCTTTTTACCTTGAGCAACCTTTCCAGAGATTTGTTTACTGTATCCATCTTTTCTAAGAATCATCTCTTGGCTCTGTGTGTGTGTGTGTGTGTGTGTGTGTGTGTGTTTGCGTGTTTGCTTCCTGCTATGTTTTCTGCTATATTTGTGTCCTTTCTTTTATTTTCCTTGGGTTTATTCTGTTTTTGTTTTTCTACTCTATTGATTTTTATGATGCACTCCTTACCTGTCTACCTTTCTTTTTTTCTAAGTATCAGTACTTAGGGCCGTACATAACTCTCTTAGGGTCATTGATACCACCAAAGTTTGATATATACAGTTTTTATTCTCATTCAATTCTAAATTCTTTAGCAATTTAATCTCATCTCTGAATCCTAAGTCATTTATAAATATAACCTTAGATTTCCAAACCCATGAGTTGTTTTGTTCCGTGACTTCTAATTGAATTGTGTCATGGTCAGAGAATATGATGTATGGATTCTGTTTCTTGATAATTTTTGAGACTTACATTATGGCCTGGTATGTGATCACTTTTTATGAATGTTTAATACATGCACTGAAAAATGTGTCTGAGTCTGAGTGTTGGGAGTAAAGCTCTACATATGTCCATTAAGTTGAGCTTGTTATTCATACACACATATTTAAATTTTGTTTCTGCTTTATCATCAGTTTCTGAATCTGTATGTTTCTCTCTATGTAGTTCTCAGTTTTTTTCTTACTTTTGAGATTAGTTTACCAGATAAATTCAATTTTAGAATTTTTTTATTATATTGATAGATGAAATTTCTAATTTTATGTAGTGGTTTTCTCTGTCTTTAATGATGGTTTTTTAATCATTTTTATTTGTTTATTTTGTACCAGGGATTGAACCTAGGTGTGCTTAACCACTGAGCCACACTCGCAGCCCTTTTATATATATTTATATTTAGAGACAGGGTCTGGCTGAGTTGCTTAGGACCTTACTAAGTTGCTGAAGCTAACTTTGAACTCATGATCCTCCCAAGCCGCTGGGATTATAAGCATGTACCACTATGCTCAGCAATGGTTTTTATCTTAAGACCAGTTGGGTTTTTTTATTATTATTAATATAATTATGTTAGATTTCTTTTTCCTAGTAGGTCTTTTTCCATAATTTTAACTTTCCCATATCTCTGTGTTATTCTTTTTCTATAATGTTTAGCCTTTCCATACCTATGTTTTAGAAGTACTTCTAATAAGGAGCACCCAGATGGAATTTGTTTTGTTTTGCTATTGCTTGTCTAACTTTTTCAGTTGCACATTTAGCTCAATTGTTTCCTTAATTTAACTCTTTTATTATAAAATTTATTTTTTCCTATAGAAGGGTATGTAAACATCACTGTATAACTTAAAGAATCATCATAATGCATACAGCTGAGCACCTAGATGCAGTTAAGACACAAAGTTCCTGGCGTGGTGGTACATGCCCATAAGCTTGTGATCCCAGCTACTGCAGAGGCTGAAGCAGGAGGATCACAAATTGGAGGCCAGCTTTAGCAACTTCATGAGAACCTAACTCAACATTAAAAATGAAAAAAAGTAGGGATGTGGCTCATTCTCTGAGTTCATTCTCCAGTACCCCCCCGCAAAAAAAGTCAGAAGCATAACACTGTCCCTTGGTACCCCTTCCTCATTACATTCTGCTGTCTTTCTGTAACTTACAGTTGAAACTAAGAACCCCAAGTGTTATATTTATCCTTGTGAAAAATCTCCATGTTTCTACTGAGCTAACGTGTCCAAGTTCTTTGTTGGCTTCATAGGCTCATCTATCCATCACTGTCCTAAAGGCAGACCTCTCCTTTGTCTGTCTTAGAGATGCTAAGTAGCTCCTCACCAGGAAGAAGGGAGCCCCAGACCCATTTTGTGTATAATACCTACTACCTCACATTTTCCAGTTTTCAAAGGGTTTCCATTAGATCCACATGCAATAGGGATTTCATCTCTCCAGCCTCATCTCAAATACCTCTGAGAAGTCTTGGGGAACTTTGAGTACTTCCTGGTTATCACCTTTCATCTTCTGCTCCACCATGCAACCCTTGGGTTCCATGCCAGTCACTTCCACAGGCTGCTATCCTCCCACACATAGCTTGCCTGTGGCACAGGGATACTCCCAGGGCACACTGCCCAAGGTGACCCTGAGTTACAGACTAGAGTATGTCAGAAGTAAATTACTGTGCAGAAAAAGCAAATTTATAGCTGTGATCTTAAAGATCATAACTATTCCCTGGCCCGGGAAAACATCTCAGAGGACACGGCTATACATGTATGCAGCAACCTCCTTCCATTAGCGAATAACTGAGAATTGGTTGTCTGTATTTTTCTGTGTGAAGAAATAGAAATCAAGCTGAGACCTCACTAACCTCACCAGATCCATGGGGACATTTGTATGTTATTCCTGATGTGCTCTAATATAAAGGTGGCGGTACATGTCTGCAGTCACAATATTTTAATTTTAATGAATACCACTTCTCCCGTTTTCTTTGGCAAGTGGAATTAACTCTCCAGCATGAACTAGAAATGCTAAATTGTTAATAGCCTCCCTAGAGTTTTACTTCCTGCTCTGACACTTTCAGTGATTTAATCTTAATTTGGGCAGAATAAAATATCTCAGTATCAGCTCCTGAGCTTGAAGCTCTTTAAATATTCTTCGAAAATAGGAAAATATTTTCTTCCAAACTCTGAGAAAAGGACTGTGTCAACATCAGTAAAAAGCCAAATAATTATTATCAAAGGCAAGACTGTGATTTTTAAAACATAATGACCTAAAAATAATTATAACATTTGCATTTGAATTTTGGCATTTCATGACTTTTGAATGTTTATTGATTTTGTTCTTTCTGACATAAGTGTACAATTCTTTCAATCTTTTGCCATAGACTCTTCTAGGATATTCCATTTAAGAAATGTTTCACTTATTCTTTAATATTTTGAAATTCCCTTATGCCTATATTGAATTAGTTAGAGATAAATGATTTAGACTTTTGAATATTTTAGATAAACAAAAGTCTAAAATGATTTAGACTTTTGTTTATCTAAAATCAACATGTATAGAGCCAAAGACAGATTTTTACTAACATAGATCCTTGAAATGTTTAAAATTCTCCATAATGCCAACAGGTATTCATTGTGAATTTTGTATTTGGAATCAGGAATTTTTATTATTTGCCTTCATTTAAAAACTGTCTGCTCAAATTTAAGAACTTGAGGGATAATTGGACAGCAAATATACCTGTGTCACAACCGGGCAATATTCTGAATGTTTCAAGTGCTTTGCAAATAGTTATATAAATGGCTCATTACAACATGCTGAGTTTTCATAAAATCACCTCATTAGAGCTCAGGTTTGGTCATTCGGAGAATAATCTGTCACTGCTTTGTTCCCACCAACCACCCGTTCTGCTGTGTTCTTTCTTCAAATGACTACCCAGACATTTAAAAGCAGAACTGATAGCAAAGCCTTCCCTGGCACACCTTTTCTATCTCTTAATCCTGGCTTCTGTATGAAAACCCTGATTACTAACATGCTTAAACAATTTCATTAAGTCTTGATTCAGCTACTACTTTGTTTCTACTCAATAATGACTTGAGGAAAACGCCATCTCTTGAGAGGAAAGTTAAACACTTTAAACTGACAGTCAACATTTTAACATATCTGTTCAATTTTCTACTGGCCCAACATTTTTTTTTTTTTTTGCAGTGAGAGTGTCTGTATATCTAGATAGATACATATTCACACACATGCGGCATGCACATGCCTGCATGCTCACACGTGGTTTTTTTGTCATTCCAGCAACTTGGGAGACTGAGGGAGGAAGACCTCAAGTTCAAGCCTGGTAACTTAGCAAGATCCTGTCTCAAAATAAGAAAGGACTGGGGATATAGCTCAGGGTAGAATACTCCTGGGTCAGTGGTTTCTGTAAGACATTTCCTTCTTGGTGCATTTGTTTCACATAATAATTTTCCCTTGCTCTTGTCAGACTCTTACCATACAGTATCAGTTAGGTCTGGACCACAGTGTTGATGTTAAATAGAAAATGTTAAGTATATTAAATATTACAAAAATATTTACTAATCAGGAAGCCAGGATTATTTTAGAACCTAAAACTGAGTCTTACTATAGATAATAAACATCAAATATCTTTTAGTAATAGATGTTAAATTCATCACAGATTCAAATTGACTTATTTTCATGGGCATGTCTTGTCTTTATAAGTATCTTTCTTATTAAATAGTTTAGCAATAACATGTCTGACAGTGTACATGGACTGATAGTCCAGCTTCTTGATTTTGTTTGTTTCTTCATTTGTATTGGTAGATGTTTAAAATAAAGATACTTAAACTGCATCACTTAAAGTAAATGCATTTAACTCATACATAGTACACCAGAAAGCCTGTTTCTGCAGAAAATAACGATCAGCCATTCCACTCAGTACTTAAACTATTGTCTGGTTGAAAGTTAAATAAATTAGGATTGATGTGAAATCTTTTCAGCTGGCTATATACATTAAATAAATTAGTGCTGATGTGTTATATCAGTTCACAATATGTAACTTAGAGCTAATTAGAAGATATCTCGGGTCCTGGGAAGATTCAGTCCATTGTATTCTGTCATTATATTGAAATGCACATTTCCCCTAGTCTTAAAAGATTGAATAGCATTTTTCATTTTAAAATGAAATAAAATGCTAGCCAGTTAAAAGAGGGGGGAACCCTAGTTACTACAATATTCTCCATCAGTGGCACCATCCCTGCGGCATATTGATTTCTCCCCATCTTGCTCAGCTCTCAGTCTTGACTAATGAAGGCAGCAGGCAATGTGGATGATCCTTAGGCAATAAATGATTCTGAAACCATGGCTTTTCATTTTATACTGAGATACAACAGCCTCCTCTGACCCTTTCTGGGCTTTATCCACCTCCATCCAGAGAAGCTGTGAGATCTTGGACAAGTCCCTGAGCCTAAGAAATATCACACAATTTTGCATGGCCCCCTTTTACAAATCTGAATTTAGCTGCTTCCCTATTCTGATTTCAGGTCCTGGGTATTCTACATCAGAAAGAAACCTGTAAAGAAATCAGAAAAAAAAATCTGTGAAATGATCAAATTGGGTTATAAAAGAGAAGGGAAGATGAACTTTTTAAATAAACTTCAGGGCTTTAATTGCTATTAGCCAGAGGTCTCTTGTACCAGGCCTGGGGAGGTGTCCCCACAGTGTTCTCCTAGCTGGGATCCATGTGGTGCTTTTGCACAATTCTCTGGGTGTGCTATAGAAGGCCACAGGAGCCTCACCAAGCTGTGCCATGACTGACTGTGTGTGTGTGTGTATTGTGGAGTCTTAACGTAAAGGTTCACCCAGGTGTAGTCATGTTGTTTGGGTAGTGTTCAGCAGACTAACTCCAATAAAAATATCAGTGAACTTATTGCAAAATCCTATAGAGTCTGTTGTTGAGTTATTTTTATCCCTTCAATGTGATTGTTAAGTAATCACCCATATAAATATACATTTATAGGTGGTTTATACATATTCAAATATTATGTGCATAGTAATGAGAGTTCCTCTTCTAAAAGATCATTTTAGGAAAGTAACCACTGGCTTCTACAATTTAGAGATGCTGTAGATGTTCCAGAAGTAAATATCTGAGAAGCATTTACCTCTTCCTTAGTTCTTTGCATTTTCAACATTGTATGCCAACCTCATTTCTCCAGTGGTATATAAATCAGACAGCTCCATGATTGCTCCAGGCTTTTATCCATTCAAATAAATGTAACCAAAGCTCTTATTTTTCAATTTTTTATCTAGTAAATTTGTAGCTCTTAAAAATAAAATATATCCAGTTCTGGAAAGTGTTCTATGAAACCAATGCACTTCCTCTGCTGGTGTCCATGAAAATTGGTTCATCCCCTGTGAAAAGTGTCTCATGGCCTATTGCAAGAGCCACATTATTGTTAATAACTTTGACCTGGTAATCCTGCTCCTAAGAATCTGTCCTAAAGAAATCATCCAAAATATGGAGTGTGTTATATATGTAAAACTATTTATAATTCTTAGAAATTGTAAGCCATCTAAATGTCTACCTACATGGACATGAGTAGATGAATTATTTAATATGCCTTCAGTGGAATATTTTATAACCATTAAGTTCATTATAATAAATACAAGTTAGCAATGTGGGAGAATATGGGCTATAGTGGTTGGAAATAAAGCAATACAAAAGTAGTATTTTGATTGGTATTATAAATTTCTCCTTCTGAGCAAAGGATAATAGAACATAGAGTTTCCTCATCCAAGTTTTTAGAAGACCCTCCACAACTGTTAGTTAAATATTACTGTATTAAGAAATCACCCTGAAACGTATTGACTTAAAACAAGAGCCACACATATAGCTCATGATTCTTCAGGTAGCCATGTAGGCTACAACCTGCTAGAGAGTCTTTGGCTTGTCTTGATTGGTCTTCTCATCTGGGCTAGGACAGCTGTAAGTCAGGTAGGCTTTGCAGATCTCAGCTGGGTCTTTCATGTGTCTTGGGACTTGGCTGGGACAACTGGCCCAGTTCTGCCCTACATGGCCTCTTATTCTCCAATAGGCTAGCTCAGGTTTTTCACACAGATAGAGGTCCAAGAGGAAGAATGGAAGTGTGCAAAGCTTCTCAAGTCCTAGGCTTGGAGCTGACACAACATTGCTTTTGTCACATCCTGTTGTCCACAGCAAGTCACGAGGCCAGCCCAGATTCAAGCATGGGAAATAGACTCTACATTTCAATGGGAAGAGCTACAATGTCAGGTGTGGATACAGAGAGGAGAATAATTGCAGCCATTTTTTTGCAAATATTCTACTCCTAACTCTACCTTACTCATTCTAACTCAATGAATTATTCCATTTCCTTATAACCTTCAGTGATTCTCTAAGAAGTTCAGGTATTCCAAATCTGATGCTTTACTCCTGGGCTGACATTCACCCAGAACATCACAGTGTGCATTGCTTTGGATTGGTCATGGTGCCCATTCTGACTGCTCGGTCTCATGCCATGCCAGTTCTTAAGTATTTTGAGTGTCTCTTCTGTTTGACCTCTATGATTTGAGGATCCCCAGTAAGCATAAAAGATGACACCCTTCCTAAAGTCATCACTCTTCTAATATGCTTCAGAGAACATAATTTTTTAGTGATTTACTTGTTGCAGCAGAGGATATAATCATGGTTGTTGGGATCCGTATTTCTTACATCTAGGTCAAATCTCATTTTCTTTTTTGATTGAATAGGGGGAAAACAAGAATAGGAAGATCTAAATGTTTCTAAGTAGCACAATCCTGCTGAATTTATTTTTTTTAAAATCAGGAAAATACTCGTGGACAGGACAATAGTGGAAGAGTATTGAAGTTTTAGAGGACTGATTTTGGGGGACTGGCTGATTTGGGAGTGAATAGTGATTCTTAAACTCATTTTTAAAATATTCAAACTCTTAGAAAAAGTTAATGCTTTTTTCCTTTGAATCATAATGTTGTATCTTCTTATTAACAGAAATAGTGAAATAGGTCAACCATCAGGAAATCCAAAAGCCAATTTTGAAAAATTTGCAGGAAGCTCTCTGGTTGAGTTTATATATTATCTTGTAAGCTGAATTTCTTACACTTTAAGCTGGGTTGTCATTTGCTATAAATGGTGCAGGATATTATTGGGGTATCTGAGTCTCCATTCATTGGAAGAATCACATAATAGATACAGTACCATCAGTGATTATGAGCACTTTTCACCTGCTGTAAATCTGTAGGCAAAGTGCTGCCTGGTCTATGGTTGACTGAGGACCTGATTCTCTGGATTGTATGGTATCGTGGACAGAAGAGGATGGAGTCAAACTTAGAAGAAGTATTCAGAAACCATGGCTTACAAGGATCACAGAAAACTACCAAAAAAAAAAAAAAGTTTTCAACTGCTATTGCTACTGAATTCTCAGGAAGAAGCCTAGAAGCCACCAGCAAACTCACATATGTTGCATAATAATAGTTTCTCTTGCCTGCCTTCCAAATATCCTATGATTGATCTCTCCAGCAGAATCTAATCTGGAACCTACTGGCAAGGGAATCTGGGGATTGTAGTTCCAGGGTTCCTGCATATAGGCAAGAATATAGAAAGATGGGGATGGTCCAAAGTTTCAAGAGATGATATTCAGCCTATGACTTTCACAGGCCTTTCCCACAGGGAGCTCATAACCCAGAGGTATCCCAATAATTCTGGACAGCATGTATGGACATCTGCTTTACAAAGTTGCTTTAAGTCACTTGACACTCAGTAATGAATCAAGTCCAGCTCCTTGACACCTCAGTAATGAATCAAGTCCAGCTCCTGGGGACTCCCTAACCTCACTCCCAGTACAAGCCACTAATACTACTACCACCACACAGGTAGATAGGGCTCATTGAGGATGGAAGCCTGTTGAAGATGACCCAAGCCTATGTAACCTAAGAGTAAGAGCGGAGCTTTGAAACCAGACTGAGAGTTCATATCGCAGCTCCTCTGCTTTTCAGTTGGGTAGAAATTATTTAACCTCTGTCTCAATTTCCCATTTGTTAAATTGTGATGATAATAGTACTTCCTCATCCATTTGTTGCATGATTATAAAGGCACATATAAAGTACCTGGCACATAGTAAATCTCAATAAACTTAGTTGTCATCATCATCGTCCTTATAATATTATATGACAGAGACCTTAGCAGGACTTATACCAAAATAAAGTTCATCGAATGAGAAGATACAGGGTTCAGGTCTACTGTCTGATTTGAGAATGACTCCCTTCCTTCATCAGTTCCCCATCCCCCTTTCTGTCCTGAGTTTTCACTTTCCTCTATACAGTGAGGAGAGTTTAGATGAATGTGCCCCCAAATTCCTCCTGCTCTACCCACGTGGACTCCAGAGCCACTGCCAACCTGAGAGTCTGTGGATGCCCCAGAAAACTAGTCAGGCTTTTATCATTGTGAAAGGTGACTTCCACCTCTGCTTTTCTCAGCCTAAGGTGCTTGTGTTCGGGCACCAAAATCATTTTCAACTCACCTGTGTTTTGTGGATATTTTCAATGCAGCTAAATTTCTAAGGGAATTTCATGTCAGTATTTATGATATTGTCAGTGGGTATTGGGTCCAGGTGATTGTAAAATCGAATTGAGAATTCCGAGTGTACCGAGTTGCCCTTGGTGATTTATTCCAGTCATTTTAGTGTTTGGTGTCCTCTCCTGCTGATATCTGAAATGGCCACCTCGGTAAACAATAGCTGTAATTTAAATGTGTTCAGTGCATGCAGATGATGGTGTGTTATTTCAAAATTAGGAACATTTTAAGTATGTGGTTAATAATTGCCTCTACAATAGCAATAACAAAACAATTCCAATAGGTTAACTAAATTATTAAAAATGTATGGGTGATCAGCTCTAGTAGAAAACAAATTCAGAAAGGTGGAAAGCCTCAGGAGTTGGCAGCTGATTCTGCTGCTCTCTCTGCAACTCTCTGACATGGGTCTGGATCCCACAGTCAGATGGAGACCCTGCGTGGGGATGTCTGCTCTGTTGTGAACCAGAACAAAGGGGGTCCCTAAGGTTCACCATCTTCGGCCACCATGTTTTAAAACTAGGGTGAATATTTTGGCTTTTTAAAAAATTACTGCAAGGAGCAATTCTTCCCTGAAATAACATGGCCATTGGACAAGCTCAGCAGTGGACTTGGCAGGTCTTTCTCTTGAGTCCTGAGTACTGATACACTAAAAGTATCCTTCAAAGTATTCTTAAGGCTGCATATTAGTTGTTATATTATCAGAAAATAACAAAAATAGCATGCCAAATTGTTTTAAACTGTGTCTCATGAAAGAATCCAGAGGTATAGGGTGTTCCAGGGCCCTGACTGGCTCATCTTTCTTGAATTTCCCCTTCCTCACATGAGCTGCTTTCCTGGACATGGCAGAATATTTGTAGCAGTTCCAGATGTCAAATCAAGACACAGTCTCCAAAGGGTCTCCATGACCTGCTTGGATCTTGGAGAAGAAAGTCTTTCCCAGAGGCCTCCAGCAGACTTCCACTGTTTCACTGAAGACTTATTGACTAAATAAGAGAATCACTTTACCAGGATTATCTCAGACCAGTGGGAAACTACCCTGGTGCTTAGGTGGGTGCATCTTCCCCAGGTCAAACCATGTCGGACAGGAGCCGATACCTGAATGAAATTGGATTCTGTAAGGAAGGGAAACAGGGGATATGGATTATTTCTAATAGCCACAGAGATCTTCATACCTGCTGTATTTCCTTTATTTCTTTTTCTTTTTTTCTGTTTTTGAGATTTCTTGAAGTTTAGTTTCCCCACAAAACAATACATAGATAATAATTAGACTCAAACTGAAATTTTAGTGTAATTTTCATCCTGTCAAAGAAGTCACTATGTTCCTGTTAGGTATTTTCACACCCACCTCAGGCTCATTTAACCCAATCTGGTTATATTTATACAGGATCATGAGATCAACATCCAAAAGAACTTTCAGCCTCATTTAAGAAAGCAAGCTGTGCATGCCCCATCTCAAATGTCCCTGTGTGTAATGTCCCCTGGAAGACAACAATATTCATTGGGCTGAGCTTTGATGACCAAACCTGGTTTCACCTTCGTGCAGTGCCTCCCTGGGAAAGTGTTAATATCATCCCATAAGGATGTGAAGTTCTTACTGTGATAAATTCCACTTCCACAAGACCTCAGTCACTAGCTGGAAAATCGGCTGTTTGAAGAGAGTTCAACCCTTCCACTATAGTTTGAATGTGTCCCCCAAAGTTCATGTTCATGTTTTAGAAACTTAATCCCCAGTGCAACAAAGATGAGAGGTGAGATTTTAAGAGGTCATGAGGGCCCTGCCTTTATGAACGGATTAATGCTGTTATCACTGGAGTAGAATCCTGATAAAAGGACAAGTTTGGCCCCTCTCTCCCCGCTTCTCTCCCTCTCCCTTCTCGCCCTCTCCCTCCTGTCTGCCTCTCCCTCCTGTCTCCCTCCCTCTCCCTCTCTCTTCCATGTTCACCATGGGATAATGCAAGAAGACTTTTGCATGAGGAAGGCCTTTCAACCTTGGACGTCCCAGCTTCCAGAACTGTGAGAAATAAATCTGTCCTTTATAAATCTCCCAGTCTTGGGTATTCTTTTATAACAGCACAGAATGAACTAAAACATCCCAGGAGTGTTAATGTCTCTGGTGAAAGGCAAATTGGGACCATGCCCTTCATCAGCCATAACTTGGAGTGCTGTTCTTTGCAGAGCAAAGTTACACAACCAAATTTCATCCATGGTGGCCCCATTTGTTCTTATTTTGCTTTTCAAGTTTGGATCAAGAAAAGTCAATATAAAGATAAGCATCATATCCCATTCACAGCCAAAATCCATATCCCAGGGGCAAAAAACCAGGGGAAGCTCTGTTTTCTGTCTTCAAATAATTTCTGTTCTTGAGCCAGCAGGCAATTGTATCCTTCTCTCTGCTGCTCAGTCCTATTGTCTTTCCATGTACCAAGTTAAACAAAAGCAATTTCTTTCTTCCTGCATGTTAGAAGAAAAAAGCCCCTAACCCCTTTACATACTTGGCCCTCACGAACCCTGTGGCCTTGCCTGCTGAGTGATCCTCATTTCTGCTCTTGGCTCACCTTATTTTCCCCCAACCCAGTCCCCACTCTGATCTTGCCATTTTCCATTGAGTTTCTGCCATAAACTCCTAGGGTTACTGCCAGGCTCTTTGATATGCTGAGATTGATGATGGGGATCCTTCAAAGCCTTCTTCTGCATTATTCCCTCTGCTGTCTGCAATAAGCAGTTTACATGGACAGCATAGTACAAGATGTAATCGCAGCATCCTACCACCAAGACAGACATGGGCTGAGCTTCTGAAGCCCATTGACTTATGACTCATGAAGTGCAATTGGTGTTGAGGACATCCCCTGGAGAGAGGCTTAACCTATTCAGGAGCAACTTCAAATCTAATCTGAGCTCTCAGTTTGTCCCAGAATCAAAGTTTTGGACTGTCCCTTGCTGTTCCTGTGGACCCTCCCAGGTCAAAGCTCCAGCCCTTGTACCCATTTGGTGGACAGAGGCGGTCACAGGATAATAGCAGGTGATAGAAGAAAAAGAGAAGGTTAAGACAGGCTGACCAGAAAGCAAATCTCACATGAATAGGTTAAGCCTCCTGAACAACTGTCACTATTCAGGTGAAGAGTCTTGCCAGAAATACTGGAGCCAAGAGGCAAGTAGGGACCATGTGAAGAAAGGAAGCTCTGAGTGTGGAACAGGAAGAAGGTACTCTGTGGTTTCAGCAGGAAGCCGTGCTTTAAATTCATGTTCCTGTCTACTCCTGAAAGCGAGCCTGGGGCCATGTGTCTCCACCCGACCCCGGCTTTCCCTTCTCCTTAGCCACGGCTGTGGCAACAGCTTCTGGTGTTACCAGGGCTCTGGAAAAGCTTTTATCACATGTTCTGCCTCCTCCTCCTAAAGGTCTAGTTGTTCCTGAGTAGGCCTCAGGGCCTTATATGTGTAAACCTCTGCTGGTCACCCCAGTCTTAGCCTTTCAGCTGTTCCCCGTCCCTCAAATGCTTCCTCCCCTGGCTTAGAGTGGGTTTATAGCCCAAATCCTGGGCTGGGAAAGTCTAGAAAAAAATGCAGCTACCTGTTTCACTTCTGGAATTTCATTCTCTGGCCGATGAAGGTTGTCCTCTAAGCCCTAAGCCTCGCTCCACTGTCAGAAAAAAAAAGATTAAGACAATGCTCATCTCAGAGAGTGGTTACAAGAATTCAAGAAGAGAATGTGTGCAAGACCTTCACAGACGCTAATGTACCATAATTATCTTAAAGGAAATTGTTATGTATTGATCTCTGAAGATTCAGCCTGACCTATCAGCATGTCTATCAAAAGGAGTCCCCAGAAAAGACATTCTTTCCCCAGATATTGACAGACGTGTCTAGCTGTATGGCAAGTTTCAGTCAGTAGAAAGAATATAAAATGAGCATTCTCCCATCCAATCCCTTCGCTAGCCACCAAATTCTCTGGAGAAGGCCTTTTTTCAAAAAAATTAATTTTCTGCATATAACCCAAGAGATGCTTTATATTGCAAGGAAGTGGCAGATATTCATTCTCCTCCCCCTTTTACACAAGCTTCAGCCATTATCCATTCCACACCTTTTCTTCCCATTCTCTCCTCCCTTGCTTTGTCTTTGCTAATCAGATAGATGGAAATGGCATCTTGCTGTTCTTCTCATTACTTACCGTAAGTGAGCATGAACACAGTTTCCTGTCTAAAAACCATGGGCACGTCCTTTCATATGCACTGTGTTTTCATGTATTCTGTCCAGTTCAGTTTGTTTTTGTGTTTGAGTTAACCTCATACTTACTGATTTGTAGAAGCTCTTTAACTAGGGAAATAAGGCTTTTGTAATAAATGTTGAAATTGTTTTCCCAGTTTATTATTTATCTTTTGCTTCTGTTCATATTGCTTGTTTCCATGCAGAATTTGATTTTAGTTAGTCAACTTTCTATCATATTCTTTGGGAAGGAAAAAATATGAAATTTGCCTTCTGGTCAGCCTGTCTCAATCTTCTCTTTTTCTTCTGTCACCTGCTATTATCATCTGACCTCCCCTGTCAACCAAACAGGTTCAAGGGCTGAAGCTTTGACCTGGGAGGGTCCACAGAAACAGCAAGGGACAGTCCAAAACTTTGATTCTGGGACAAATTGAGAGCATAGATTAGATCTGAAGTGAAGGTTTTGGAAAGGTCCAGAGAACCAGAATATTGGGACTTCTCAGCATTCTGGCAAAAGAACTCTTATGTTAAATTGGGCATGTGTTACAAACCTGTACCACATTTGCTATCATCAGCTAGCTACAGGAGAGCGAGAGATTTGAACCTAGTCAGTGAATTGAAACCTGTGCAATTTGAAATTAGCTGTTGTGGCAGGTGTCTGAGATTCATAGGTACACCTTCCCTAGCTCATTCCCTCCTCTGAGATGCTAAGTCAGGCCCTTGTGCATCAGTGTGAGTCCAAGCTGTTATGTTCTGTCATTGTCTGGAATCAAGAGCTGCCAAAGGGACTGATTCCTGGTACTTTGCATCAAAGTCCCATTTTGTGTCAATTTTCTGGTCTTTAATGCACTCATAAATAAAGTCGGGGCCCAACGGGACAGCTCATTAACCATTTGCTCTGCCTGGGGCCAGTAGGAGCAGCATCTGGGTCTGTCTTAGTTGGAGGGCATGGCAGAGCTACACGTTTCCTGGGCAGATTGCATCACCTTGAACCCTGCAAACGTGAGGAAAGATTCTGAGCAGATTCACCAACAGTTGGGTTGTTCTCTCAGGAGCATTCTGACATATGACTGATGTACCAACTTGTTAGGACTAGCAACTGAAAAGTTTGCTCTGCGTGCCATTACTGATTTCTCTCCACCCCTTATCTCCCCACCCTTTGGCCATTCTTTAAGAGCTGGATTCTGATCTTTCTTTGAAAAGAGCATTTCTCAAAAGAAATGTTTGCTCCCTCTGCTCTACGCTCCTGTAGCAAGAGAGGATGAGCTGAGGCTTTGATCCTGTAGGCATTCTTTTTAAGTTTGATCTTTTGATCTAATGTTTTGTTTCTATGTACTTAATGGTTTGCCTCAAAATCACCTAAATATCAGGTCAAATAAGACAAATACTTTCAAAAGCAAAATCCATACCAATGCTTTATTGTAACCCCTAACAAAGTGCTATAAAATTGTTCTTTGTAACCAGCAAATTGTTTCTAACCAGAGGTGAAGGGGAGAACATCTAGACCTCCTCTGTAATGATAGATCACCAACCTAGGTGATCCCCGAAACCTGAATAGCAAATCACATGTTAGTAGCTCTGCTTTGTCACTGTCCTAACATTCTTTATAGAAAGATAAATTGCTTCTTCTAGGGTGTTTACCAGACACCAAGGGCTGTACAAGATTGCCTGTGTCTTTGCACAAGGATGGTAGAACAATCCAGTTTACTCTACTTACCCCACTGGCATGTGGGCCTCTGAGCCAGTTTAGAAATAGTGCAGAGTACAGGCATCTCAGGTCACCCTATGCAGAGTTATTAGTGACAGAGCACTGAACCCAGGCACATCAGAGTTGTTTAGCTGTGATGAAGATATATTGTTTAATAACCCTTTATCTTCCCTGCCACCATGTAAACAGGACATCTGTAAATAGGTGTCACGAGAGTCCATGGAATGCAATACTCAGAGAAATGTCAATTATTTGGAGCAGTATCAAATTGGAACATAGCTCCATAGGATATAAATGACTGTACTGGTAGTTTGAGATATCTGTGCCAAATGTTCTTATGAACAATTGAATTTAAGATTCTGTAGTTGCCACCCATCTTTAAATTCATGAATCAGTCCCTAGGCCTTTTTAGAAAGTTAATTAACCTTTATTTCCTGAAAATATTCTCACCATGACTGAATTGATGTGTGGTGTTGGTTGGCTATGTTGCTGTGCAACTTTGGAGTATATATAAACTAATGCATATGCACATAAAAAAATTAAAAAAAATTGGAAACATCTCACATAACCAACAATAGAGGAAACATTAGATAATTTTTGACATGTAAGCATTGCAAATTAATACAGGAGGAGTTCTGCTTCTGGTCAAGATGAATAATAGGGCCTTGATTTTCCTGCCAGCCTGAAATAAGCAAAAAAGAAGAGGTGGGAGAGGAGGGGGAGGGAGAGGAGGAGGATGAGGAGGATGAGCAAACATAAAACAATTATTTTTAAAATACTAAACATCAGGCAGGAGAAAGATTGTGACCCTGAGAGAGCAAACAAAGAGGTAATTGCCACAGCATTTGGAGGGGCACTGAAGTGGGGTGCAGCAGATTCCCTGACTTGAGAAGACAGAACTGAGAGTCAGGGGAGGCCAAGGCAGCTAGAGCTCCCAGGACACAGCACTGGAGAGGAACCCCAAGATCGACAGATGGTCCCCTGAGTATTAAGCAGCACGAATGAGCACCTGAGTGAGGCTGGGGAATAACCATAAGAAGGAGTAAAGGCACAGTGCCCAGGCAGTCACACACTGCCTGTACTCACAGTTCACAGGGCATCAAGTAAAATGTTCAGAAATTAGTGGAGAATAATTAGCCCTAGACTCACCAAGCAAATTAGAAACACACGACCCCAAAGGATCAAAATGTCTCCAGTAGCCATCTGCATCCCAAAACAAAAACTAAGAATATTTTTAGGAGTACAAAAATATCACATACCCAACAAGGTAAATTTTTACATAGTCTGGCAACAAAGTTTAGAGGGCACATGAAGAAGAAAAATCAATCTAATGACGCAGACTCAGAATGGATAGACGTGAGTGTTGATAACTATATTCTATATGTGCAAAAGGTTTAGCAGAGTCATAGAAGACAAAAAGAGAAAAACTAAGAACTTATAGAGGTGAAGACTATAGTGTCTGAGATGAAAAATACACAGGATGGGATTAACAGCAGATCAGGCACTATAAAAGAAAAAAAATAGTTTGAACACATGGTTATAGAAGCTATTCAAAATGAAATACAATTTCTTTAAAGAAAATAGAACTATTGGATAACTTTGGCCTAATGCATGTATGATTGGAGTCCCTGAGAAAAAGTGAAGAGGAGAGTAGCAAGAGTACTTGAACTAAAGCTTGAATTTTTTTAAAATTAGGTAAAAACTATAAACCCACAGATCCAATATGCTCAAGAAGCATGAAGATGACTACACCAAGGTACATCACAATAAAACTGCTCAAAATTAGTGACAAAAAGGAGACCTTTAAAACAGAAGAAGATGTAGCATTATCAACACAGGAACAAAAGTAGGGATGGTGGCACATTCTCATGAACAATACAAGTGAGAAAACAAATCACATCTTTATTGAAAGGAAAACTGTCAACCTACAATTCTATAACCAGCCCCCCCACACCACCACAAAAAAAATCTTCTAAAATCAAGGCATAAAAGAGTTTTCAAATATACACAAGCTGAAAGCCCTTCAGTCAGAAGGAAAGAGATGCCAGCTTGAAATCTGGATCTTCAAAGAAATGTAGTGCATCAGAAATACTAACTCCACTCTTACCATGTTCTCATATGAACAATGAGAATTCAGAGTGACCTTATTTATAGCCCAAATTTGGAACAACCCAAATGTCAGTCATTAGGTAATCAGATACATTGGTCCATGCAATGGAGTACTACTCAGTAATCAGAAGGAATGAATCATTGAGTTATTGATACATGCTATAAAATGCATGCATCTCAACTTGAGTGAAAGAAGCCAGACAAAAAAAGCATATGTTGTATGATTCAATTTGTATAAATTTTAGGGAAATGCAAAGTAGTATGTAGTGACAGAAAGCAGATCACTGGTTTCCTTGGAGGTGAGGGTAGGTATAGAAAGGATAGATTACAGATGAGCACAAGGAAATATTTGTGAATGATAGATATGTTCAGCATGTTGATTGAGGAGTTAGATTCACAATTATATACCTATGTCCAAACAACAAATTGTATGAATTCCACTTGTCAGTTTACTATAGGTCAATGAAGTTGTTAAATTATTAATATATGAAGATGGAGTAGAATGTGAGAAAACAATAGAAAAGTGTAGAAAACGGTTTTGTAAGTTCTATAACAATTAGATAGAAATTATGTGTGATATAAAAGGTTAAAAAATAATTTAGAAAGATGGTTATTTTTAGGAAAAAAGTTATCGCAGTAGTTTTGCCAATTATTTTAATAATACAAAAACAAATGGATAGAAAACCAAAAATGTACTTAATTCTTAGACACTGTCATTTTTATGAGATTTGAATTTAATTTACTTTGTTTCATGTATTTTTCTTAGAAACTTAAGTTTTCTGTTCTGCAGTTTCCTCATACATAAAATGAGGACATTACTAGTGTTTAACTCTTAAAAACTTATATCAGCTAATTTATTTGTAAGTGCTGAGAACAGAACTGGCATATAGTAAGCACTCAATATGCGTTAGCTCTTACCATTACACTAACAGAAAGCTACCTTGATTCCAAGAAAGAAAGGCGGAAGGTTGAACTGCTGATTCCACCCCCCACCCAGTTTCTGTGTACTCCTGGAAAAACAACAAAAAGTTAAAATGGATTAGGGAGGAAAGGGAGAGTCTCAACTTTATTTCTGATTTCCAACTCTAAGGACCAAGAACCCCCACAGGTGTGCAGAACAATTCTTTGGGTCCCTTGTGGAAAGAAGTGGGTGGCAGTGGCTGTGAGCCAGCCTAGGCTTGTTGTAGGCCATAGGCCCTTGGGTGGGTGGGTCTGATGGATGAAGTGAGTTCCCAGCCTGCGGTCCAGCCCCAGCTGTTATACCCTCTCTCTGTTAGATCTGTCTCCTCCCTCATCTGACCATGCCTTATTGCCACCTCTTTTCTCTGGACTCTGTGTTCCCTGCCCCTGCAGGTAGATTTTATATTGTATTACAGTTCTTACTCTCTGAGTGATCTCTTACCCTTAAACTTTAGCAACAACCTTGTGTGGTATTTGTGCAGTATACAGTTATGTATGTGTGTATGTGTTGCATGTGTGTGTTATCTGTTCTACTATAAGTGTATATTTTCTAGCTAATACAAAAAAAAAAACAGTTTCCTTTATAATCTTCACACATAACAGTTCACACCAATGAACAGTCTTTTCATTGCACCTTTAAACTAGAGGTAGAAGATAATACATCACCTATGTTGCCTGGGCTCCAAAAAGTGACAGGTTTTCCCCAGCCCACTTTCAACATGATCATGTGCACGTTCTTTATTATAAACTTCATTAAGATATTTAACTTTATAGGAAACTAACTGTAGAACCAGATGTTTATAATTTTTAAGAGACATGGAGATTGTTCTATTTAAAAGAATACCATGAAGGAAGGCCCTTTGGTTCTGTACATAATTTACTTTTCATAAGAATTGAGATGTTGCATTCCATTAAAGCAGACCTTATGATCTTAATCCATTTCATTATTAATGTGTGTATCTCCTTGAGGTAGCAGCTGACTCACCATGCTAGTTTGTAATGTCGTGAAGTGGATGTAGACTCATGGTGTCCCTCGGTTACAGGAGCGTCTGGATTGTGCTGTACTCTCCCGCCTAATCCAGATATTAGAAGACTGTACACTTACACGGGACCATGAGTTCCTGGGGCTTGTTCATCTCTCCAGGCCAGGTCTCTGTTTCCAGGATTGTTTTTTGTTTCCTTTTAAGGACATGTTGAGTGACATGTCAGACTCCTATAGTCTGTAACCTTTATTCTTTTCATGGATTTATATTGAAATGATTAGTGAAGTTAATGGAGATGGATGGAATTATCCATTCCCAAGGAATACATTTGAATGACTATATCCTAAATGTGAAATAATGAAGACCTGGGGCTGGGGTTGAGTCTCAGTGGAAGAGCACTTGCCTAACATGTGAGGGCCTGAATATGATTCCCAAGTACTGAGTGGGTAGGGGAAGTTCTGCTCATCACACATTTTTTTTTTTTTTTGCTTAAATTCTGATATATTCTAAAACTCATACAGAACTAATTTCATATGAATGCAGTAAGACTTGCTTCCAATTCTCATTCAAGTGGGTCATCTGGGAAAAATAACTACCTGATGACATCTGAGTGTCCACTGGTCAGGCTATAAAATGTCTGCTGGTTTGGTTGGATTCATGTAACCAGTGAGCACTTTGGTACAGAGCTGAGGGGCCGGCCGGCCCCTGCACACTGCTAAGGTACTATTCCTCGGCTGGCCCTGAAGCTACACTCAGAGCCTTCAACTAGAGATCTGAGTCTTTACTGGAGCTACTTGTGGGGATGGTGGGGTGCAGGGCCTTTAAGGATGATCTGTCAGAGCCTCTCTGCCTTGGGAAGCTCAGAAGGACCTTGAAGCCCAAGTCAACCCTGGAGTAGAATTCATCCAAGCAATGGCCAGTGGCCCATGTGCCACCGAAGAAATGCTGCTGCAAGATTCCACCTTAGGATGGGGGAAAGGAATGGTGCGTGGAGGTGGGTAACCTGAAGAAAGACACTGTACACATAGAGTATGACATGAGAGCCACCAGAGTCTGATCCAGCAAGGATCTGGGGGTCTACCCGGTGCCTCAACCTCAGCACTGTCTACATCTCGAGTCGTGTAACTCTTTATCCCGGGGGCTAGCCTGTGCTTCTGTCCACTAGGCCTTAGTAGCACCTCCCCTTTGCCCCCAGTTGTGGCAACCAGACCTGTCTGTCTGAACTGAAAATTGCCAAATGTCTCCTACGGACCTAAATCACCCCAAGTAGAGGAACACTAATGTGAAGTAGTAACCTAGGCCATGGAGCCACCAAATCGGCTTTTCTCCTGTGTCATGGATGATCTTGATCTTGTTTGCCTCTTGGCTTCCGCTCCTGGCTTGAAATTCCTGCACTCCTTCTCAGGGTTGTTAGATGGTTGAGATCAAGTATTCTAAGAGAGGTCATGGCTGGTCACTTTGCCTCTGGAGGTAGCTATTTCCTCCTCTGTGAGTAAGAGTCGTGGGATTCATGGCACTCTGAGGTTATGCATGCAAATGACATTTCACTATGGTGGTTGTCATATGAAGACCTAAGCCATGCAGGATGTATAGTACTAAGGTAGGGGGGGCAATAAGGGTTAGAAGACTGAGGCAGAGGCAGTCGCATCCTCCTGTCACCAATTCCTTTGCTCTTATAAGCGGGTTGCTGAGCAGAGTGGGTTTGTTTGCTTGCTTTTAATTGACACATAATTAATTGTACATATTTATGTACAATTTTGCACTGTTAAATGATCAAGGGACCATGGGAGTAAGAGGCTGTTTGTGGGAAGGTAGGAGAGCTAGCACTTGGGTTAGAAGGAAGAATAGCAACCCCCTGGTCTCCCCTCTGTTGAAATCCTTTTGTAGTCCAAACTATTTTCCTACCTTTGTTCAACGAAAACCTCCGAAGGATACTTTTGTGTTTGAGCTGGCGTCCATGAACTGCTTAAGTTATTCGCACTCTAGGTAGTCCAAAGGCACCTGAAGTTCTTCTGGTGTCACCTTCTTAGGCTTCTGAGAGGTGGAACGTATGCTCTGAGCCATTAGGAACAATGTGAAGAAACAGTGATAAACCAAACAGCCTGTCCCTGAGAACTCCCTGTGGTTGCTCACCATGCAGGAGGGAGTCCCTCTGGGCCTCAGAACCTGGGACCTTGGCTCTGAGATGCCTCTCTTCATGTGTCCTCTCTGCTCCTCAAGGATGTGAGAGCCGTCTTCAGCCAGCCTGAGGCTTTTCTGAAGCTTCGGCTCTACCCACTGGAGACCTTGGACCAAAACTTTGGTGTCTCTATAGAAGTGCTGGAGTTTCACAGGAGGTCACATGAGTGATTGACACATGTAGTCACAACTCCTCTCAGTCCAGGATCCTCAACCCTGCCCTGCCACCAGCACCAGCCACTCTCCCCACTTTCCCTGTCCTTGCTGGTCTCCATGAGGACAAAGGATAGAGGCCTGTGGAGGTTAGTCTACTCTGCCTGCCAAGAGACTTTTACAGAGAAATATTTGGGCTCTTTGAAGTAGTCCTCTGCAGCCTCTGAGACCTTGCTTTAGTTAATTTTACCCCAAGGTCAATCTGACACTTGGGCAGGAAGTTGTCTCCCATGCATACAAATTTTGCTGGGTCCTAGTGGCCCATCAGACTTTCCCCAGAGCAGAGAGTGTGGGTCAGCAGACTCCGTTGTGAGTTTTTCAAGCCCCTGCCACCACACACACACACACACACACACACCCCTGTCACCACCCAGTCCTGCATAATGAATGCTTTGGGGTCAGCTGGCAGCTGCCCTGTCTGTCTGAACTGAAAATCTAGCAATTTCAGGATTGCCCTCTCTGCTTCCGGAGCCAGGCCTCACCGAGAATGTCCTCAGACTCTGCTCCCACCGAGGGAGGGCAGGGTGAGGTCTCTCAAAGGGGCTCTTCATTTTCTCAAAATGGTCATTATTTAAACGTTTCCAAATGGAGTCTGGCAGTATTTGATCAAGTTCCTTGACAAAAATAACAACCACCATGGGAGTTTTCATCTGTCCGGCAGTCAGTACAGGCCTAAATTTTGACTAATTGGTGCCTGACAGCTTTAATCGTGTAAACCAAAGTGTGTTTTAATTTTAATTCTCCTTCCTGCTCTATATTCCTCCCAGTTTGGTTAACGTGAGGGAATTTCAATGGTCCCTCATGTTCCCTTGGAAAGTCACAGAAGTCATACAAGGTGGAGTGAGGAGGACAGAGCAAGGTCAAAGGAGGACTGAGGGGACTCCTAGCTCAAGTGGTTCCACCAGCTCCTGCTTCTGGGGCCCAACTGTGTTCAGCCTCATTCTGGCATGTGTTGAGGGAGTGCCAGGTCAGGGTGACTGCCATTGAGTCCAGGGACATGTTGTTCATTCCCAAAGCTGGCTGCTCTGTGGCCTGCCTACCTGTGGCTACAGATGTGCCAGTTAGCCCAGGAGTGACCCCTCCAGACTGGAGGCTCAGGGCCCAGCCTCGAGTTTCAGGCCTCACCACTTGGAGCCCTCCTGTCCCTCTGACACTAGGGCTCTGTGTCCTACACTACAAATCCCAACTTGATACCCTTAGGGTTTTTGAACTCAGGCTCCTCTGAGGGCCTTGAAGACCCACACTGGGTCCCAAGTCTGTGTCGTCTCCTCAGTCTCCCTTCCTTAATTGTGGATTCACTGCAGCAAAGATGTTTTTGTCAATAGAGCATGTCAGTATGGGCAGAATTCACGCCAGCCATAACCAACTAACTTCCTCTGTTACCATGTGTTGCAGGAGGGGGTTGAAGACTTCACTCATTTAGGTGACAATTTTGCCATGTATTAGAAAGTGGTGACTTACCCCCAAATTCAAACGTTCATATAATAATTCTGTTGAAAAGATGACTAAAAATGGTCAAGTAGGTGATCACCCCTCCACTCCTATGTTGCCTGTTTTCAAATGTAAGTTTTGTGTGCCCATCCATACCTCCTCTTCTCTGAAGAGTGCTTGCATTTACTTTAGTTCTTATAGAAATCTCTTCTGTTTCCCTGTCATGAAGAATGCAGTCCTTTAGGGCTGGGAACATAGCTCAGTTGGTAGAGTGCTGGCCTCTCATGCACAAGGCCCTGGGTTCCATCCCCAGCACAAAAAAAAAAAAAAAAAAGAATGCAGAGTTCTCTCTCGCTCCCTGCCCCCTGCCCAGGGACTGTTTGGACACTTAGCCCTACACCAAGGGCCTGCAGCACTCTACTTACCGACCTCCTCATCTGTCACCTGCAGCTCACAGCTCCACTGGGGCGTCCTCTCGCCGTGGAGGGTGAAGGTCCAGGTTGCACCTCCCTGGGGAGTGGAGGCAGGGAGGAGGACCGAGGTCAGCATTCTGGGGACCTGGTGCTGGGCCTCACCCTCTTTGCCTCTCATCCTCCTACAGTCCCTGCTTCCACATCCCAGGCTCATTGCTGCCTCGGGCCTTCGTGTTGCTCCTGTGGTCCCTCTTTGGAGTTCAAATCCCCCAGGTATTCTCATGGCTGCTTCTGCCTCATCATTCTGTCCCCAGCTCTGCCACCTACGGACACCTACTGCCATCTCAAATTACTTCTTTACTTTTTAAGGCTGGAGATGGGCACCGTTAAGCTACTTCTCCAGTCTACTTCTCTCTCTCTCTCTCTCTCTCTCTCTCTCTCTCTCTCTCTCTCTCTCTCTCTCACACACACACACACACACACACACACACACACACACCACTCATAACACAAAGTTAGTGACTGCACTGTCAAATAGACACCTCAGTTTGGCCTTATGCAGTATTTCTAAGGACTGGCTAAGATGTGTTTGGGACAAGTTTGCAAAACTCACATGATTCCTCTTTTTTTCAGGGCTCAAGTTCTCACACTTACCAAATCACACCAGGGTTACCAACCCCAAGCATTTTCTCTTGTGAGAAACAGTTTCAGCCACATCCCTTGGTTGATGTCCCATTGCCACTACCTTGGAAATCTATTTTCTCATGCTTTTCTTTCTAAGCACTTGGTTCAGGTCTCCCTGGGAAAAATGGTATGTCCTGATCCTGTATTTCACTAGAACTTTCTTTGGGTCAAGTCTAGTTTATTCTCACATTCACAAGAGGTCCACAACTATAATTTTTTGTCAATTAAAACTTTTTTCCTCACTTATTTTGGACCTGGCTGTTGTAGATAGTTAGTTGGATCAGCCCTAAAAGATTTCCCTGACCAGCTATATTACATTCAGCACTTTAAACTTACCAGATTTAATGGCTAGAAACTGATGTAATTATGAACAGTTTCTAAGCAATAAGGGCATTTTTACTGCCCTGTGGAGAGCTGAGAGAATTGGCTGGCCTCAAATGAAGGAGGAGGCAGCTATGGATAATTTTGTTCTAGAAAATAATAATGTCTTATGGGGTGAAAAAGAAAAACATTCAAATCCTCAGTATGTCACTTTCATGGCCTCTGATTTAGCAGGGGCCCCCAAGTATAGACAAGAGTGGGCAGGAGAGGAGAATGGGGGTGTCAGGCAAGGTTGAGAAGCATCCAGACACCAGGAGGAGGAGGAAAAGGTCAAGAGAGAGAAGAAAAATTTTCAACTCTAGTGTGTTCTCACTGATGTCTGCTCTCCCGTGCCACTTGATCATTCAGATTCATCCTTTGAACACTTCTCTTCCAAATCTGGAAATGTCCTGTGGAGACAGCATTGCTCCCCACTTTGACCCAGCTCCAGAAGCTGATGTCTTAAATTCTGCAGGCCAAGTTGTTTCCTCAGGGACCTGGGCTCCCAGAAGCTGGGGCCGGCTCCCCCCACAGTGGAATGTCAGCCTCTTCCCTACTCTTAGAAGGTGCCAGCTCCACCTTCACCACACACTGGCCCTGTCTGTGTTGGTTGCTGCTGCAGCCAGACCCTAATGAGTGGAGGCAAAGGCCGCATGGTAACTGGGCTGAGGGAAGGCAAGACAGTACAGCCACAGGGTGGGCAGCAGGAGAGTCAGCAGATCCGGATCCAGCTCTACTAGTGACCACCCCCTTCACCTACCTCAGACAGAGACCATAGAAGACCTTCCTCATAGGGTTGTTGTGAAGAAGACACAATATAATGGCCCACGATGACTCCCCAGTGGACCATAATTCACTTCCCATCACCAGCAAGGACAGACTAGACTATCCGAGGAGAGAGGTGACAAGCCTTCTGGTAGTCAAGCTCTGAGAGAGTTGCCAAATGAGTCTTGGTCTCTGTATGAGGAATAGTTTGCTGAACGGTGCATATGACCCACAGACTCCATAAGTCAGGACCAGGAACCTCTGGTTCTATGTGAGAGAGGGACTCCAAGGTTCCTTTTCCTGCTGGAAATGATGAGGATCAGCAACAATGGTCGGCAGTAAAGGGCACATCTCTCTTCGTCCCAGTTCTTTTGGAATATACAACATGAAGACTCATGGGTGCTCTTGAATAAAATGTGATCTGCCATTTTCTCTCTCTCCTATCCCAACCTTCTTCAACTTGAGGAACCACTATATTCCAGATGCCAATACTTCCCTGGGCCTTGATGCTGCTTGCAGCTCTCCTAGTGAGTTAAAGCTAAACTGCTTTGTGAGAGAATGGAAGAATGCCTCCCATAATGGTCTACCTGGACACCAAGATGGCACTGCTTAAGCTGAGATACCGTTCAGGGTGTTTTTTTGCAATATCTTTGTCTTCCACCAGGGAACCTGCATTCATGGGGGTATAGGCTAAATATCAGGCCTACCTCTTTCCTTGAGCTGCCCCAATATAGGCTCCACCAGGACCTCCACACTTCTTGATTATCAGTGGATCCACTGACAGGAACCCTGAGAAGATACCTCTAGATTTTTTTCCAGATCATTTCCCTGCTTACCAGCCCTGGTCATTAGGGGCCTCATTTGTTTTTGCTAAGGAAGATGAAGTTTCTAAACGGACTCCAGGAAAGGCACAGATGAGGCAAGGCAGCTGAAGACTGTGCATGAAAATACTCCATTCAGTCTCAGGTGCCCTCAGCATCCCATGGAGGATGTGATGAGCACATGGGCCCAGATGCAGAGCAGCATGTGTTAAAATGGCATTGCTCTGATCTGAATACAGAAGATGAAACGTTGGCATCAGCTATGGAAGTTTCTAGAAAGACCCATAATGCACACTGCAACATCAGGTAGAAAGTAGGAGAGGGAATGCCAGATTCTATCACACTGACCAGATTCTTCTCCGGATTTCATCCCAGTGTCGGATGGCAAGGAGACGGCATGTCTGAAGATGTCAGAGAAATGGCTTTGAAGTAGCATGAAAACCCCAGCTGAAGAGAGGGCAAAGTATATGTTGAGGGAACAATATAAAGGGAATGAATGCATAGGTTTATTTTTGAAATTGAATCTCTCTGAAGTAGAGTTGTCATAGTTACCTGCTTGTTTTTACTTGTATTTATAAGATCTGAAGCCCACAGAATTAAAATAATCCTCCCCTGTGTGAAGTGTGTGTCTGTAATAACAAGCACCACGGAGCACCTGGGCTGCTCCCACTGATGTCAGCTTCACCCCCCTGATTCTTTTCTAGTCCGTCAGTGTTGCCTGGGCCTGTTGGGAGGAACTCATGATTAGAAAGTTAACTTGGCTTCGTTTTGCCACACACATTTCAGGATCACTAAAGGCATAGACAGATGTTATTACGTACTCATAAGTGCCACGGCCTGCCCATGTCTGACTCAGTCGCAGCCAGCCGCGAACCTCTCCACACCAAAAAACACTTATAAATGCAGAAGCCCACACTGGAGCATTTTATGAGCTTCATGAGAATAATTTATAAGCATAAATTCATGATGTGCCATGGTGATAGGGAACAGAAGTACATTCTGACTTGTACATTTTTGAAGGCCTTAGAAAAAGGGTGCAGGATCCAGGCTTGGATTTGTCCCTCAGTGGCCACTGTGCTTTGGGCAAGCTATTGTCCTTTCTGCTCTCATAGTCTTGCCTGCAAACTGAAGGGGCTGGCCAGGGTCCTGCCACTATTAGAAGGCATAAGGTGGCTCCTCCTGCTAGCTTGCCTTTGGGAAGGCTGAAATTGAGAAAAGAGCCAACCCAAACTCTGTACTGCAGGGTGTTGTGCATAAATCCACTACCTTATGATTTGTGTGCCTGGTAGGGGACTTGAGGGATTATTCTGCAGGACACAAGCATCTCTTCTCAGTGTCTGGGATATACCAAATGATGCATGAATGCTGTATTAACACAGGACCAGGTTGATTAACACAGCAGAAAGTTGAATAAAGCTGTGTATTTACTCAAAGTGTGTTATCTGGTATTATGTAACTACACTGTGTGTGTATACATACACATATACCTAGGTTGAGCATCCCTAAACTAAAATTTTAAAATCTGAAATGCTCCAAAATTTTCAATTTTTTGAGCAATTATATGATATCACAAGTGGAAAATTCCATACCATGAAACTTAATTCACACACAAAATTCCTAAAAATATTATATAAAATTACCTTCAGGTTATTATTACAAGGTGTATATGAAACCTAAATTTATTTCACATTCAGAATTTTCATGTTCTCATCCCAAGATATCTCCTCTTGTATATGCAAATATTCCAGAATCTGGAAAGAATCTGAAATCCTAAACACTTATGATCCAAATCTTGCAGATAGGAGATATTCAACCTGTATGTACACACACACACACACACACACACATCCTCAACTAAACAGAAATAGAGGGATTGTCTTTCCAGGTTGATTTTAATTCTAAGCTCACATTGCCAGCTCTTAGGATTTATCCCTCAAAGACCCTATATTTTGCACAAAACCTGTCTACAAGGTGAACTTCATGTATTTAATATAATTCCTGCTTCACTCTGATTGATTTTATTCATACGTCTACCAGGCAGATGTCTCAGCAGCATTAGATAAGGACTAGTACTTCAGACTTGGCAAGTGCGTCTTCATAATTAAGTAGAGAAATGTAAGACAGGCACGACTTTGTTTTCAGGCAATGGGTGCCTGCCATTTGACATGTTGAAGTATTGAAAACCACTCATGGACTTGGAGCTTCAGCAACCTCTGTCATAGTACGTTATTGCAAAATAAAACTGAGTTTGCTTATCTTGGCTTGTATATTAACTGAGTGCTAGTAATGAAAATAGTAACTACAGGAATAAGGTAGTTTGTGGACACTCTTTGCCAGTCCTCTTTTACATTTGTTTTCTAAAGAATCAATGCAGGGGCTGGGATTATGGCTCAGCGGTAGAGCGCTCATCTAGCACATGGGAGGCCCTGGGTTCGATCCTCAGCACCACATAAAAAAAAAAAAGTAAAATAAAGATATTAAAAAAAAAAAAAGAATCAGTGCAGCATTTTTTTCTTGACTGCTGTCATCACAGCCATGAGAATTTCTGCAGTGGTCACTTAGCTACGAATTCAGAATCAAAATGGACAAATGTCCCTTCTACCTCACTTAAAATGGTAATATTTCTCTGTGGGTCTCGGTTTGTTTAGGAAGCTCAAAAGAGAAATAGGTGGGATGACTTTGGAGCAGATTAAGTATTGAGAACATAGAATGTTAAAAGTCACCTTGTCTGTTAAGATATAGTGGAATGCTTCTAAAAGAAGCTTGGTTCCCATCTATTTCATAACCTTCAATGGTTTAAAAGGAGACCAAATTCTGGAAGAAAGGAGCCATTTGGTTTTAAGGATCATTGATTTCAAAGTAATTAGGAATTTTAATATTTCAGGTTTGGCTATAGAAAACGGATTGGTGTCATGGGACAAAATAATTTAGGAAGACGAATTAAAACTCTCTTCAAAAGTTACCTGAACTTACTGATAATCTCGTTTGAAAAAAATCAGACTGCACAGGTGTGCTTGGGTTCTAAGTGACACATGAATGACTTCCTTGCTCTTCATTTCCCTGTTGAAAAACATCATAGTTGCTTTCACATTTTGGTGATTATGAATAGAACTGCTGTGGACTTCTGCATACAGGCTTCTGTGTGGCTCCAGGTTTTCATTTCACTTGAGTAAATACCTAAGAGTGCAATCACTAGGCCACCTGGTGACTGTGTTTACTTTTACAAGGAATTGCCAAACTGTCTTCCCAAGTGCTGTACCATTTTGGATGCCCACCAGCAGTGAGTAAGCGTTTCTGTTATTTTGCATCCTCACCAGCATTTGTTGTTAGTTTTATGAATCTTGGCCATTCTACTAAGTATTAGTGGTATTTCATTACAGTTTTAATGTGCATTTCCCTGAGGACAAATGATGTTGAACATTTTTCTCTTTTGCCACCCATGTGTCATCTTTGGTGAGTTGTCTCTGCGGAATTTCTGCCCCTTTAAAAAGTTGGTTTGGTGGTTCTCTTATTTATTGTTGAATTTTTTTTAAGTTCCTTATATATTCTGAATACAAGCTCTTTATTAAGCTGTGGGATTTGCAAATATGTTCTCACAGTCTATGGCTTATCTTTTCATTCTCAACAGTATTTCAAAGATGACTGTTTTTAATATTGTTAAGTCCAATTTGTTAATTTTTTTTCTTTTAGGGATCATGTTTCTGAGTTTAGAAACTCATTGACAAACTTGATTTCACATAGATTTTTCTCCTGTATTTTCTTCTAAAAGTTTTATGGTTTTATATTTTGCATTTAGATCTATTTTGCATTACATTTTTAGGAGGTATAAAAGTGTGTCTAGTTCATGTTGTGGCAGATAAGCTTCTCTTTGTTCTAGCATCATTTGCTCCAAAGACTATTCTTCCCTCATTGAATTACCTTTGCACCTTTCTCAAAATTTTGACAATATTTGTGTGACATTATTTCTGGTTCATTCTCTTCCGTAGATCTCTGTGTCTGTCCCCCTGCCAATTCCACACTGTCATGGTTACTATAACCATATAGTAAATCTTAAAATTGGGTGGTACAACTCCTCAAATTTTATTCTGATTTTTCAAAATTGTTAAAGCTATTCTAGGTCTTTGCCTTTCCACACAAATTTTAGAATTGGTTATTCTATATCTACAAAAATTCCTAATTGTATTTTGATAAGAATTTTATTAAACCATATTTTGTGAGAATTAATATCTATTGTATGGAGCCTTCCAATTTTTGAACACAGTATTTTCATTTATTTGGTTTTTCTTTCATCCGCATCTTATAGTTGTTATCATTAGAGATTGTGACATATTCTGTTGGATTTATAGCATTGAAATTTGTCAGAATTTGCTTTAAGTCCTTTGGGTGTAGATCCAGGAGAGAGATAGCTGGGTCAAATGGTGATTCCAGTCCTAGTTTTCCAAGGAATCTCCATACTGCTTTCCAGATTAGCTGCACCAATTTGCAGTCCCATCAGCAATGTGTGAGTGTGCCTTTTCCCCCACATCCTCGCCAACATTTACTGTTGGTTATATTCTTGATAGTTGCCATTCTGACTGGTAGATCATTTTCATTTAATATAATTATTAAATGTTTGTTTCCAGTGTTTTCATTTCCCTACTTTCTCTGTTTTTTGCTGCCTTTTATAAAGCTACTTGAGTATTTTTAGTATTACATTTTTATGTATCTACTGTTTTTTTTAACTATCTCTTTGTATAGTTTTTTTTTTTTTTTTTTTTTTTTGATGTTTGCTCTCTGGATTATAAAATGCTTCTCTCAGTGTACTTAAGATAATATTTCACCACTTGAGTTGGAATATGCAACCTGGCTACCTCGTTGGTTTCTTTGTCCTCCCTGCTTCATGTTCCAATTGTCTTTTTTCTTTTTTTTTTTTTTTTTTTGGTACTGGAGATTGAACTCGGGGCCACTCAGCCACATCCCCAGCCCTATTTTGTATTTTCTTTAGAGACAGGGTCTCACTGAGTTGCTTAGTGCCTCACTTTTGCTGAGGCTGGCTTTGAACTTGTGATCCTCCTGCTTCAGCCTCCTGAGCCACTGGGATGACAGGTGTGTGCCACCACACCTTGCTTCCAATTGTCTTTTATGCTACATGTACATATACTGAAAATCTCATAATTCTTGCTATTCTACCATGAAAGGCAAAGAGAACATTTTGTTACATTTACCGTTTCTCTTGCTCTTCCTTCATCCTGAAGTTCCTTTCCTTATGATATTTTTCTCTGAGGAACTTCCTTTATTTTAGAGCAGCTCTGCTTCTGTTATTTTTTTTCTTCACCTAAAAATATCTTTATTTCACCGACATTCCTGAATGATAGATCATTCCTGAGTCATATTTTCTATATACAGAATTACAGTTTGATAATGCATTTATTTTAGCATGTTAAAGATACTCCACTTACTTTCTTTTGGTCTTGATGGTTTCTCATGAGAAATCTATAGTAATTCAAATAATTGTTACCCTCAAATTCATGCATCTTGGTTTTTCTGTCTGCTTTCAAGATTCTTTGTCTTCAACAATTTTGGTTATGACAAGTTTCAATCCTGATTTCTGTGGATTTTTCTTGTTAGTGATTTACTCAACATTGTTTGATCACTAGGAATAGTTTTCGCTTTGGTTTATTCAAATATTTTTTTCATCCATTCATTCTTGGTCTTCTCATTCTGTAGCTCCAGTGGTACAAACTTTTTGTCATTGCCCCACAAGTTCGTGACAGGCTATTCATCTGTGGCTACAATATCTTTTCTCTGTGATGCTCAGATTGGGTGATTTCTATTCATCCATCTTCAAGTTCCCTAACTCTGATCTCCACGTTACCATTCAGTCAGTGTAGTGAGGATTTCCGAGGCCCACTTTAGTTCTCAAATATCCATTTGGCTTATTTTTGCACCTTCTATATTCTCACCGATACATTCTCTTCTAATGCTTCTTTTAAGAGTACCAGTGCTTGTTTGCATTTTTATAACAATTTAAAGTCTTCATCAGGTAATTCTAACATCTGTTATTGTATTTACTGTGTTGAATTGATTGCCTTATGTGACTGAGATGTTCATGGTTGTTCAAATGCCAGTTAATTTTGAATTTTACCCTGGTCATTGTGTGTATGTGTGTTTTCTTCTTCTTGTTGTTTTGTTTTTGTTTTTTACAATGCTGGTTATCAAACTCAGGACCTTGAGCATGCTAGGCAAGTGCTCTACCATTAAGCCCTATCCCAGTCATTTTAAATATTGCAGTATAAGACTCTCTCGTTGAAACCCCAATGAGAATATTGATATTTTTGTTTAAGCAAGCAATTATGCTGGTTAGTTTCAGCTGCAGGTGGGAACTGCCATTTTGAATGTTTCACAGGATTTGCAGTGCTGTGTGCCTCTATCTAGTATGTCCCTTCCCCAGGGGTCAGTCTGGGATGTGGACAGATATATCTGTTAGGTCAATTCTGGGTCTGCCCTTAGGATCTGTTTCATGCATGCCTAGGCTGCGGATGAACCCAGGGATTCCATACACAGTATTACTGGGTTGCATTCCTAAGCTCTTCCTCAGGAATCTCCCCAGTACTTTCTGGTTTCCTGGGTCTCCCATTTTCTGTCTGGGGAGAAACCTTCCCTTTCCACAATTGCACCATGTCTGTTACTAACACTGGAAGAGCAGAGAGGAGGAGCTCTGACTTCAGATTCCTGTTGCTGGTTGCTATTGCTGCCACCAGCTGCCACTGCAGCCCCCGTAGAATTGCCCAGGTCCTAGGGTAACCACAATGGAGGAACAGGAGCAAGGTGTGGGGGTTCGTCTACTCTAGGAGCTCTGGGGAGTCCCCTTTCCACTCTTCCAGCTGGGTTTTCCCTGGAGTGGTGTGTCTGCCCACTCTTGCCTCCCCTCTGGGCTGTGGGTTTGCTGAGGCTGGGCTGGCCTGCACTGGAGACAAGTGGTAAACTCTCCACCAGGCAGGTGCTTTGAACTCAGGGTTCTCCCCAAATTGGCCTATTGCTGTTGACCATCTGGCATTCTCAAATAGCTGGCCTGTGCATTCTCCCTAGGTTTGATAGTTGCATTCAGAGGGACAGACAGGGTGGCATGTGTTTTCTCTGTCTTACGCAGAAGTGGAACCTGATTGATATAATTTAAAGATTTTATTTTCTAATGTGCTTTTTGTACACAGGACAAGAGTTGATGTTTAACTGTAGAGTTAAACATCATGGTCATGCATGGTCAGATCACATGGTTTAGTGCTTGGGGCTCTGTTAATGCCTACGTTTATGACACTGCATATGATGCTATTTTGGTCTCTTCCTTGGATTGCACACTTCTCACCGTAGTTTTCTATTGGCACCTTGTAACCAACCTTTTGGGTAAAAGTTCTCTTATTTCTTTGAAAATTGTAGGGTGACTTCCTTGGAGTGTGGCCTCTGCACACATTCCCGTGGCAGGCCTGGCTGGGTCCAGGAGCCTAGGTGTAGCTCAGCTGAACTGTCTGAGGCAGTCTGAGAAGTCAGGTGGGAATCTACACAGAGCTCTGATGTGCAGTGCACCTTCTATATAGGTTTGTGCTTACCTCAGACTTCTTGAACTCCAGATGACATTTTCAAACAGCAGTCTTCTGAACTCACCAAGTTGAGTGTAGATTTCATAACAAATTTACATGCAGTTCTTTTAAGATGCAAATATTTGCAGAAATCACAGCTGATGCCAGTTGAACTGGCAGCTGGTCTCTGGCACACTCACGAAGTAGGAAAGGATCTCGGGGGAGGTGCAAATTCACTCACATGGAGTTCAGGGTCCATGTTAAGGTTTAATTACCCTATGATCTTCTTGAGAACAAGGGAGATGCTAATCCAGCCTAGGTGGCTATGATCAAGTGGAGAGACACAGAACACTTGGGCAGTGAGGTCAGCTGAGGCCAGTCAGGGCCAGCTTCATGGGGAGAGGATCAAGTGCATGTGCATTCCTGTAGTGGGCCCTGAAGTTCGCTAGGCCTCCATTACCTGATTACCTAGAAAACACGGCATGTACTCACCTTGCAAGGTGAGGCTGCTGAGAAGGTTAAATGAGAACATTTGGGCAACTGCAGAGCCCTCTGAAATGGAAAGTGCCACACAGTGTTTATCACAACAATATTAAACTAACAATCAAAGATCGAATTAAGAGGAGCAAGTCTTGCGGGTGTGGTGGTACACACCTGTAATCCCAACAAATGGGGACACTGAAGCGGTAAGATTGCAAGTTGAGACCAATCTCAGCAATTTAGTGAGACCCTCGACAACTTAGAAGTTGAAAAAAATTTTAAAAGGTACAACATAAATACATGAAAAGGCCTGGGGACACAGCTCAGTGGTAAAGTGTCCCTGGGTTCACTCCCCAGTAACAAAAATCAAAACAAAGGATCAAGTCTAATAGTAGAATTAAAGGTTCCACCCTAAAGCTTCTGTCTCAGCCTCACAGGAGGTGGATTTGTTTTATGTAGGGGCTGAATTGAGGTCTGTGGGTGCCAAGGCTGGGTCAGTTCCCATCCAAGCCCCTTCCAGCCCTGAGAGTTTGTGACCCCCACAGGTGGGTGTAGCCGAGTCAGGGATGCCAAGTGAGCTGTTCCCAGGACTGGTGATGAGTTGGGCACACTTCCTGGGGTTTGGTTGTTTCCTCCTCTCAGGCTCCTGAGATCCCCAGGCACTCAGAAGTATGATCCTTGTGTCCACATGAAAGGGATCATGTTAGGCTCAGAGCCCCAAGGGCAGATCTCCAGTTAGTAGCTGGCCTGCTGGGTCCCAGCACAGACAGTGGAGTTTTGCTTTAACTGGAATGTTCAGGCTTCCAGACCACAAACCATCCTGAGGGACCCACAAGGGGGACCCACAGGTACCCACCCTGAACTGGTCAACTCCAGCCCCAGTGGACTCACTTGTGCCCACCCCAGGGTCTCATTTTCCTGCCTATATCCTCATGGTCAGTAGCACTCTGGGCTCCAGGGTTTGGGGGCGGGGGGGGGGGCTGCAGACTGCCTGGAGGCCCACTCTCCAGTGCCACAGGCAGCCTCAGCACCACGTGGGCCTGACACTCAGGGTGCCCATCCATGAGGGCGAGTCAGGATGGACCAGTTGGTTACTCTCTTCTCCTCACCTCCCTTGCAGATCACCTCCAATGAGAAGCACCTAGAAAGCCTCAAGAATGCTGGCAGCCTTCTGCAGGCTCTGGAGCAACTGGCTCCAGGTGATAGGTACGTGGGGCCCAGAAGGAGTCGAGCAGCCTGCACAGGGTTGGCAGATGCTCTCCACCACCCCTCTCCCCTCGTTTCTTCCTATATCAGGAACCAACACCTCCCACCGAGCCTGTCCTTGCCACTGAGACACTTCAGTGGGGAGGAGCTCTGGGCCCTCTACCTGCTGGGAAGCTTCACTATAGTGGAAAGAAGAGGGGAACAGGGATCAATATGGGGAAAGAAAGCCTAAGCTCTGCAGAATGGCGGTATCCCCACCACATGCCAGGAGGTTGGGTGGACGGTAACCAGGTGCAGATGCAGTGAGCCTGATGAGAGGCAGTGCCTGCTGGCCTCGTACACATGCCCCCATGGCACCTCAGCCAGAGGCATTGTCATCAGTACCTTGTGGCTGACCTGCAGGCCCAGCAGGCCTGGGGCAGAACTGGCAGCTCAGCCTGCTTCACGGCACGAGGATCAGCTGACTCTTGCAGGGGGCAGACTGGGAACACAGGAACAGAGCAGTCCACACGCAGAAGCTGAGTGTGGGGTTAGGCCAGCCTCCTGTGCCTCAGCTGGACAGTCCGTGGGTCTAGAACATCCTAGAAGTAAGGTCCCTATTAGGCCAGGGGTAGGTCTGTCCCCGAGGAGCATGTGACACACTGAGGGCAGGCACTGGCATCTCAGCCCAGGGTAACGCTGACACTTGGACATGAGAACGAGTCACTGGAGGACCATCCTACAGTAACATATAGCTGCCCCCACTGAACTTGCAGGGGGTGGCGTGGGAGGGGTGCCCACATTCACTGTGGTCCAGCACCCATCCCTTATCAGCTGGTGCCGTGCAACTGGCCTCACTCTGAAGTCAGTGCCTCAGCATGGCCGGGGTAGAGGTTGGTGAATGCAGCCTTCCTCCCTGTGACCACTGCCCCCAAAGCTGAGGGAGGTGGCCAGAGGTTGAACAGGCCAGTCTCCTGATCCCAGTTTCTCTCCCCACCCTGGGGAGGACCCACGCCCTAAGGGATGCCTGACCCTCATTCAGTGTGTGCCGTAGATCATGGAGTCAGGCATTTCCTGTGGTTTCTGTTTTCTGAACCGCAGGGTTCTGTGAACTCCCTGCTCGTGTTTCGGGTTGGTACTCATTTGAGTTAATACATGGCCGCCGTGTTGTCGAGACGAGTCTACACAGTGGCTCTGTGGCAGCCCGCCTGTCCCATTGAATGCTGGATTGTGGGGAGGAGGACACCAGTTCTTGGCCTGCCCCAGCCCCTTTTCCTCCTCTGCAAAAAACAGATCAGTGGTTTGTCTCCAGCTTTTCCAGTGAGGTTAGGAGAGGCTGGCCTGGAGGCAAAGAGTCCCTTCCCACCTTGCTGGGCCCCTGTGGTGTCAGATGTGAATGGACTTCTGGGGCTGGGCTGCAGGCCTGCTGTGCTGGTTTGTGGGTATCCATGGATCCTGGCCTTCTGCAGAGTCGTGGTGTAGTCACCCCAAGCAGGGCACTGGGGGTGAGGGGAGCCATTGAGGAGTGGAGTTTGACAGATAGCCCCTGAGAGCTCCCAGCTCTCCCATGTCAACCTTTGTGGGGCTCCTCACCTAGCAGGGCCCTCTGCCTGCCCTTAAGCCAAAGCTAACACATTGTACTGGACCAATACAGGGGAGCTAGACCCAAATGTGCTTTAAATTATCCAAATAAGGCTTAGCACTCCACAGGTGGTGGCCTCTCCTGCACCCACACACATCACTCTAGCAACCAAACATCGACACCAGGTAAACCTTTGGACTTGGCTCAGATGGCCCAGCCAGAGTAGGTGGCAGTTCTCTCAGTTCTGATGCTGCTCTGCGCAGGCTGATCTGCTTTCCTGGCCAGCCCCTCTGGGGCTGCTCTGGCAGGCGGGGTGGCAGTCTGGCCCCACCAGACCAGCCTGGGCTCAGCCAGGAGCAGGCCAGAGTTCAAAAGCATTCCCGCTATTCCCCGGGGCCTTTGATGCACAGAGCAGGAATTCATGGCACCATGTCCTGGTTGCAGCCCCATCCCACTGCCACCCGTCTTTCATGTGGCACCCCCACCCAACCGTTTATGTGGTAACAGCTCTATTTCTGTGCTGTCAAGAGTATGCCATGAGCTAATTTTACACTTCAAGGGTCAGTGCTATGTGAATGTCATTCTTTTCTTTGCTAACAGTTGCTAAATCATAGGTTCACAAGTGTCTCAAACAATGTGCTGGGGTGACCAAGTTTCCACTTTAAGTTTTTAATTGCACATCTATACCTCTGAGAGCAGGAAACCCAAAGCTCCTGGCTGATTGGCCAGGAACTGGCAAAATGGAGCAGGACAGGCCAGTGAGGATGCAGAGTGGCTCTAGGACCCACAAGTCTGCTCCAGGAAGGAGCTGGGAAGGTCCCCTGAGGGTGCAGGCTCAGCAGTCTGGCTGCTGTCAGGTCCTTATAGTGCAGTATCAGTGCTCCTGGCAGAAGCTGATTTGATGTGAGAGAGTCAGGGCCTAACTTAAGGACACCAGCATGGCCAGATCTGAGCCCCACCAGAGCTGTGAGCAGCAGGATTCTCACCTCACAGCTCGGGAGCAGGGGTTCTTATTTCTGCTTGCCAGAGAGGTCATGTACAGAGCTCTAGGAAGCTGCTGTCCCACTGAATGCTTAAATGAAAAGGACAACCCCTTTGATCAAGGCCTTTCACCCCACACATGCCTGTTAAGTCTTGTCTACTTTGGTCTTTCTCACAGTTTATCTGTTGACAGTGTGGTGGCTTCCTTGGCCCTGGAAATCCTCCAAGCCGTGGGCATGAAGCAGGAAGGCACTTAGCGCAGGCCCACTTTGCAACACCAAGCCTTGGCTGCGTGGGTAAGGTCCTCTCCCAGACATTTGCTGCATCACCAGCCACAGCTGGGCCTGGACCCAATAAAACTCAGCTGAACCCAGAACCTGGGACTGAAGTTCTCTCACTAACTCTGGGCCCTAGACAACTGGTTCAGAATGGACTCGTTGGCTCTTGTAGGGAAGCCCAGGTTTGCTAGCTATGATCAAGAATTCTCTCCGTGTGGGCTGAGTAGGCTTCCACTAAAGTAGGCCCTGCCTGTGCTACTAAAGCAGGGTCAGAAACAGTTCTGGGTCTGCTTCTCTATGGGAAAGATCTTTTACCCAGCTGCAACTCCAGAGCAAGCCTCTGGAAGGTAGTTTCAGCCCCTTGTCTTCCTCCCACTTTACCTGTCAGGACTTTTTTGTTCCAGGGACAAACTGATTTCAGTAGTCCTGGGGAGGACTGGGCAAGATTTACTAACCAGTACAGATAGGTTGAGTTTGCCTACAGGAATGCAAAAGGCTCAGGAATGCTGCCTTCCTAGACAGTATGCCCAACTAGATGGGATGATGGTATCAAGATCGTTTTCCCTTACTGTTACCACCTACCCACCTTATCCTGGAAAGCTTTCTAGCTTCTGCCTCATATTGTCTTGTCTGTTGGGTCCAGAGAACAGACATGGGTCTCCCTATTTTCCCAGCACACCTCCACCCCTTTATTTGTTCCTAGGGGGAACTGCCCTAGGGTTCAGGGTGTGGAGTCTTCCCAGAAGTGTTTCAGAGCAATGGAAGGTTCTTCTTTCCCCTTTTTATTTAAGCAGGGAGTAATCTTCAGTGTTGTACACAAAACAGGGAGGTTTTTTAATTTTCCTGCAAGTCAAGTGCAGTTATTTGGTGTACACTGTGGAAGGATGCAGGACTGCTGTCCTGGGGAAGGCTTACTCTTGAATATGGAAGGTAGGGTTGGATCTTGGACAGCTTCAACAAGTTGAGGCCATCCCTTGGCCTCTCTGAGGCCTCATTTTCCCCATCTAAAAAATGTTCATTACCTTATTCAATCCCCAATACAGCCTGCACAGCAGGCCGCCTTAGCTTCATTTCATAGATGAGAAAACACTCAGGGGGCTGCTGTTTTACTTGCCCACAAGGCCGCGCAGCTTGATTGAATTCAAGACTGTGACTCTGTAACCCTTGTGTCCATCAGTAGGTATTCAGAGCTTGATATGTGACTCAGTGTATTCTGTGTCCCACCACAGGCAGTTTCCTTTGCCCTCTCATAGTCTACTTCATGTCCACGGTGAGAAGGCCTCAGGATTTAAGTCCTGCTGTGCGAGATGCCTATGGTTCAGGCCTGATTAGATCTGCCAGAGTATGGGATCTTGCCCGAGTACGGGGTAGTTAGTGGAGCAGCCAGAGGCCTGGATCAGCTTCAGGGGCTCTGCCTGTTGGGTGCACAGAACAGATACAGGTCTCCTTGTATCTGTCACCCCTCCTTTTATATTTGTTCCTGGGGGAACAAACAGCCCTAAGGTTCAGGGTGTGGAGTCTTCTCAGAAGTATTTTGGAGCAGTGGAAGACTCTTTCCCCCTTCTATTTAAGCAGGGAGTAATCTTTGGTGTTGCACACAAAACAGGGAAGTTTTTGGTATTTCAGAATCATTTTGTCCAGTGGACCATTCCTGGCCAGAGCTCAACATTGCTGGCTGCTTTATTCCCTGTCCTCCCCAAGTCCCACCATTTCAATTTACAGGAAAGAGCCTATGGCATCTCCCCCTCCCCAGGTTAAGGACCATTCTGGGTTTTGTAGTCATCTAAGCACTTCATAATTTTTTAGTCTCACCATCTATGAGTTCTTTCCTTAAATAGCTTGTTCCCTTCCCCCTTTAACAAAATTAAGTTCTATAGCATGCATTAGTAAGTTGCTTTTGTTCAGTATTGTATGAAAGAGATCTTGTAATGTACCCACACCCATATTGTGTGAAACTGTGGCTCTTTTACTATATAGTATGTGTTTTGTGTGAACAAAGACACCAGGACACATGGGCTTGCAACATGGGGTGTCACATCATGCTCCACAGACATCCTGGAGTTTTGAGGCAAAACCCAAACCAGTATTGGTACCACCTTTATTTAAAACCCTGATATTTTGGGGTAATGGTTATTTTTCTGGCCATCTAATAGTTAGTTCTACAGCTTTATGAAAGTTTTCCTCACTGACCTATGCTACTTCCAAAGTTTCTCTGAGTGCCTACATCCTATACACATTTCTGGTGCTGTGCCAACAACAGTGCTAACTACCTCTTTATAAAGTTAGGCTTGACAGCTACTAGAACAAGCCTTCCTCTCTTTCTTCCTAAATATTTTGGTGATTAACTGCCCTTAGTGCTTCTAAGTACATTCCAGAATACCCTGCTGATCAGAGTGTTTTAAATGGAACTTCAAAAGTATAGCAGTAGGCAAAAGTTCTAAGATGTTGTCTAGCTTATAAATCCTTTAACCCATTTTATAGGTGTTCCACATCTATAACAGTCTAAACACAGTCTACATAAATACTATTAATATTGACATGTAAGCTCTAGATTGTCCTTCATCCTATTTTACTGCACCTATGTCAATATATTTAACTCAGTCCCCTGTCTTTAGTGTTAACCAACCTATCAGTACTGGCTGATTCTGTCATGCATGAGGCACCCTCTTTCAACTCCAATAACATTTTGTTTTTATGAAAGAAATATTTACAAAAAGTCTTCCCTAGATGAAGTTGATCTGAATGCATGTTTGTCAGTCACTATGTTTTAAACATAGTAAACCAACAGGTTTCCTTAAGCATGAAACAGTTTCACTTTAAAAGACTAAAATCGCAAGTCTTTACAAGTCTGTCCTGAGCAATGAACCCTGTCAGACCTACCACCAGGATGACTGGCTCATCTGGCAGATGGTGTGGAAGAAGACCTGTTCAGGCTCTCTGATTATGTTCAGATAGATAGACATAGACACTTAAGCATGTTTAATTATCAGTTCAAAGTGGAGCTGAAGAAATTCCCTTCTCTGAGTCACGCTTGGGTAAAAGTTCTTGAAGTTCAAATTGGTATACTTTTAAAAAATACTTGAAATGAAACACCATCTAAAAGAGGGTGATTATTTGGCTTTCAGCTTTCTCGACTTTTAGCTTAGTGTAGCTCAAAGACAAGGTACCCAGATATCTTTGAACTGGGGAGGTCTTTGATTACCTGAGCAAGATCAAGATTAAACCCATAACTACACCAAGAGGCTAGGGTGAAGGAGTACTAGTTCTTTAGTTAGAATCACAATATTTTAGGCTGAAATACACTGGGGGTGGGGGGTAGGGGGGCGTTTTAAACCCAGGGCCAAGTACTAAAGAAACTTGGCAAATAATCCTATGCAGAGGGTAAGGTCTTCTCTCTCATTACAACTTAAAATTATTACTTTCACTATGTGAATTTTGCTCAGGATGAAGGTAGTCTGGGTAAACTTAAGACTCCTGTAACACTTAATGTCAAGGAAAAAAGGTGACACAATCGAATGAATTAAAAGTTTAATTCTGAACCATTTTTATAACCGTATTTTCTCTTGAAGCATTGTATCACAGCAGGTTACAACAACTTTGGGATAAAAGGCAACTGGTAAACTGTCCAAAACAAGGTTCCAAATAACACCTCTTACTGATTTACCCTACCCATACATATCCCAAATAAAGTTTTTGATCAAAAACATGAAATAGATCCACCTGCTTATTTTAAGCATATTAAAAAGGAAACTAATTGGACCGTTTCTATTTGTCTATTTTATACAAAAAAGGCTACACAATGTTACACTTTCTTCAGATTACAATTAGAGTGATTATGAATTAGTGTTCTACACCATTACTCAATTCTTAAAAATTAGAAATTGCTGTAGCAGTATTCACTATAACATAACACTACAAGAGACTTAAAAAAAACTAACAGTTACTGCAAAAAAAAAAAAGAAAAAAGAAAATTAAAGAGCTACTTCAAAGCAAGCATAGTCAGTACCATTACAGATATTAAAAAAAAAAAAAATTTTTTTTTTTTTTTTAACAAGCAAGGCTAGGGTTTGATAAATTCCATCTTGTGATCCATTCTTGTGCATTCTTCACTTCTTGAGTCACTCCCAAAATCCATTTGTATTGTTACTCCTCGACCAAAAAGGACCAGAACAAAAAGTTTACTTCAATTGTTCCCATAGGAAACTCAGCTTGGTTAGTGTGTCAGGCACTTTCTGAGATACCAGCCCACCCCTCGAGCCCTCTCAGCAACTCTACAGGCCAATCACAATGCAAGTTCAGACAATACAGCTGTATAAAGAGAGAAAGGCTGCTATTAATGTTTAAAACAGCAAATGTTACTCATTTGAGTATTAAGTTGCAAAAGCTGTGGCAAAAAACATTAAAGTTAATAACTTCCACACATGATCACATAACAACCAGAAATCTGAGAACATCCAAATGTTCCAAGACATCTCCTTTCAAAGTATATATCTTTGTGGCAGATTTACAAATAGGCCTAAACCACTCCCACCCTACCAACCAAGTCTTTTCTGAAGTTCTGTAGGCAGAGTAAAAGTATTTTACCCAAACTGGCTTTTTTAAACTTCTTACCTAAAGGATGATTTACAGGTCAGTATCAAACCAGGCCAGCTGATTGCTGTCACCTGGAGGCAGCCCATCCATGAGGTCCTGGGCATGTCCCAGATCTGGCAGCCCATCAACTGGATAGTCAGCACCAGGGTGATGGCCACCCATCTCATGCTCCATCATGGGGTCCATACCCAAGGCATCCTGGCCGTATCCACCAGAGTGAAAAGAGCGATAGCTGGGATCTAGAAAATTTGGGGTGGCAACAAAATGGGAGAGAAACACACAGGCTGACACTGAGGTTAGGGCAGCCACAGTTTAGTAGCAAACTTGTCAGAAAACAGTCCTTTCCAACGTCTTGAACCTCTTTCTTGAGCCAAGCAGTGACTCACTGTAGGCCTCAAGAGCGAGGCCACCCGTGAGACTACATAAGCCGTGTGTTTCACTAGAAGCACACCAGCGGTTTCAGTCATACCATCCACATACTCTTGAACACTCTGCTTTTACCCTGGAAGAGACTTAAGGTGCCTGAGGAAAAAAACGGCAATCCACTGTGTGGCCTCTTAGGCATTGATTAGGGAAATAATAACAAGGCAGTGTGATGGGGTGAAGTTTTGGTTATACCCACAAAAAACAAAACTCAAGACACTCTTTCCAATGACACCTTAAAAAGGGTTGACATTGATCTGCCATGGTAAGAAGGCTATGAGTTTCAGAGTTTAGGAATTAGGTAAAACCAGATGAGATTATGAATTTAAGAAGGTTCAGAGTTATTAGTCTACTCTATTCTTCATCTTCATTATCAAGATTCAAATTAGCTTTTCAAAACTAACTACATAAGTACTGACACACACATACCCCCCCATCTGAGCTTATAGATAGATTTGCAGACAAAGGTATTATGGGTTCTCTGACCAAAAAGAATAAAAAGCCAGGCAACTGGAACATCCTACACAGCACAGATCCAGAAGTGACGTGTATTTGGTGGTGTGATCCTGCTGCATGCTCAGTATGTGTGGTTCAAAATTCCCTATGCTCAATTAAAAAAATAGTATTGCTGACTCTGGAATTTAAGAACTGCCTTTAATTGCAGCCACTACTTTCTTGCCAATACTGGTTTCCCAGAAGAGCAAACTGGCTCTGTCATAAAATTTTATAACTTTATCATGGTCTGGAGTTAAATATGGAGAAATATGAGAGACATACCATCTTGGCGATATCCAAGGGGCTCTCCCTGGGCACCAATATCAAGTCCAAGATCAGCAGTCTAGATAAATGAGTACAAGGAAAGAAAGAATACAAGGAAAAAATGAAAATTCAACTTATACTTTCTTGCATTCTCTGAAGATTACAAAAGTCATGGAAGGCAATATTACAAAAACACTTTAAAAATCAGAGTCCTTTAAACATCCCTCCCTCAAAGATATTATTTTTAATTGTGTGCAAAGAGAAAACATTTAACTAATTCTTTCAACTAAACATACTAACCACTTACTATATGCTAGACACTGCACTTTTGGTGCTAGAGATATAGCAATTAACCCAATGGGCACAATGCCCCCATGCCCCCTCCAAGGAGCTGCTGACAGAATGTACTGTAGGAAAGAGATGATTTTTAGCCTGAGCAGCTGGAAGAACAAAGTTGCCATTAACTAAGACAGAGAAGACCTATGAGAATAGGTTTGGCATAAGGATGGGTGGCTCAAGTTGGAACATGTTAATGTCTATTAAAAACCCAACTAACACATTACTCACTGTTTAAAAAAAAAAAAAACCTTAGATTGCCAATTTTTCTTTCCATTCATTCAACAAATATAATTCACTGTATGACTATGTTCTGTAGTTTATTATTATAGGGTGGGTAAAACAGACTTCCAGGTTGGCTTTAATTTTGTTTACTACAGTGTTTCAATGAAATCCTGCACTGAAGAAAAATTCGTTTCTACTTTTATTTGTTATAGATATGAAAAACTGTTTTTAAAAAAGTATCAATAAATTGACTTGAATTAACTGCTTAACACACTGCCTCTGTCTCTTTCCTATATATCCTTCCTCAAAAATATCTTCCTTATGAATTCTAAGGGACAACTTGTTTAAATGATTCTGAACTGGTTACTTCCTTCTTCCTCAAAGCAGCTGCTGAACAGCATAAAGACAACCAACACTCCATCCAGGGATAGATACCATCAATGAAAATGAACATGTACTGAGTGCTGCAAACAACAATCTAGCAATCTGCTCTAGCAAACTACCAGATCAATGTGAACACATTTGCCTACCTCATTCCAAGCCATAGGCTCTGTTCTGAAGAGGGAACTGGTTAGCTCAACTGAGAGCCGTTTCTTATAATCCTGTGGCTTATCCTCAGACATTCGAAATAGAACAGCAGCTGCATACGTTGCTGGGAAAGGAAGAGAAAAATGGCCATTGAGGAAAAGCTGAGGCTTTACTGTCCGCACATATCCACTAAAAGGCTTTTGTTCCTTTTCTACTTACCCACACCTTCATTCCTAGAGTGAAGTAATTCTGTCAGAGGAGCTGTGGCTCCCTCTGCTTCAATAGCTTCTGCAGCCTCCTTGTCCTGAGCAAGTTCACAGAGGACCCCTGCAGCTACTCTTTGGATATTTTCAATGGGAGAATAAAGCAGCTAAGGAGAAAACACATAAACAAGACCTAATTAAATCTAAAATTAAAAGCATAGCAAGCACCCCACTGTGGTGCAAACATTCCCAATTGGGAGCGTGAGCAGCATTTATTGGTTTCAAATCACATTCTCTGAATAATGCTCTAGAACACTGGAATTCTATCTAGAATACTCTTGAGTTACAAATCCTTTCTTCAGAGGCCATTTGAATCTAAGATCTAGAAAAACCAGAGCTGGTTGGATGCCTGTGCCCTGGCAGCCCAGGCCAGCTTCCATCCTCCAAACCTGAGCAACCCTAAAAATGTAATGTGAAGTTTCTCCCCTCTTCTTGAAGGTTTAGTCACAGTGTTTCTCCTTATAATGACAAAGGAAAATGAATGACATTTTCATAAAATTAAGTATTGGTTGTCTCTATTTTGGTCTCTCTTAATTTTCTGAAAACGTAAGAACATATAAAATCTAGATCCAGAATACCTCACTTAAAAACGAAACATACCTGCACAAACAATGGAATGGTATTTAGTCCTCTGATTACAATTCGGTTGTGAACATCCCGAGCTAGGATGTGAAGGGCTCCAGTACAACCTTCAACTATTTCTTCCATGCGGACACCCTCCTATCGAAAGAAATATGGTTAACAAATAGGGTAGTCTTCTCTCTAAAGTTTATAAAACTTCAACAGCTTTTCATTCTCAGCAGCAATTACTAGACTATAATTATTCACTTATATACCCAAAGGTCCCCATAATCTACAATTAGTTCAGGAATGAGGGAGGATTCCATCATGTGAAATGTCACTGAAAGGAGGCGCCCCGGCAGCACTAATTCCAAGCAGCACCCCTCCTCCATACCCAGGGCTGTGCACAAAGCAAACAGCCCTCTATATCTATGGGTTCCATATCTGCAGATTCAACCAACCACAAATCATTAGTATTTGAAGTGAAAGAACTGGGCCTATACTGAACACACATAATCTTTGCTTGTCATTATTTCCTAAACAGTATAATATAACTATATTATATGTGCACTATGCAAGGGGTAAATGAAAATGCAAGTCCCCGGTAGTACCACAACAAAACCCTAGGGACACCAATGACCAATTGTGCGATTTCTGTATGCCTTGATTCCCAAAGGTAATTCTCTTATACTAAGATACCAACCATGCTAGGTAAGAGGGTTTGAGATGACACACAGAATAATGCTCAGACTACCTCTTGCTATTTTCTCTATTTTTGGACATCTACATTTATTTGGTGAAATACTTACTTAGTTAATCTACTCTTCATGTCTACCAAGACTATTTTAACAACAACTATATAGGAGAAGGAAGTTAGCTTTTGTAAAGTATTTATTATATGCTTTCTGTTTCTGGGTTAATTTTTTTTGTTTTGTTACGATTCTGCTTTCAGTGGCTTTATAAACAACTTCCTTCTTTAAAATTTTAAAAAAGGTTCCCATCCGCATTCTATTAAGCTACTCCATGGAAATGGGTCAATAACAAATAAATGGAGAAAGGAAAGCCACAATATGAGTGAATACACAGAACAATTAGCAATATGGGAATCCTAAGATCTTTTCCAGTAGGGTTTGTCTTTGTTTTAAAATAACCTGATTTAACCCAATCCCAAGTTTTCTATATTCTGTGATTATTGCAATGAAATTGACACAGGTACATAATATAATCATACTCTTACTATTATATAAGCATATATTACAGAATTATACATAAATGTATTAAGTTTTTATAGGTGTGTTCCACATCTGGGACAGGGGACAAAAATGGGTTAAATAAGAAAACTTTTTCAAGTTCTGAATCCTGAAGGGCTCAGGAATCAGAAGTGTTTTTATCTTTACAAGATTATACACTTAGTTTTAAGACACTAACTTGACACGAGAGCTTTAGGATGAGAATATTATGGGTAAAGATTTCAAAAATCGTATTACTTATTCTTGAACTCTATATTATATTCTTAGGTCTGAAAACAGTTTAAAACCTCACATGGAAGACACAGTAAAAAGACCTGTAAAGCATTTATAGCAAAACTTATCTTTTAGTGGAGGATAAGAAGCTCTAAAATCATACAGACTGGTATTCAAATTAAAGCTCTACTGAATTTCCTAAGTAGGTAAGCCTCTGTATGCATTAAATGACAGCACTCATTAAGTGTCTAACCCTACAGTAGCAAATTATACTCCCACATTCTCTGCTTAAACCATGCCAAAAACATGTCCTAGAAAATGTCACTAGGGACCACTTTACTCTGTATCTTCTTTGCAGCCATAGAAACATTTTAGTTTTTTTCATCATCATCAGTCCTGCAGTTAGAGGTTTGGGAGAGCCAATAACTGAGGAAGTTTTCAATGTATACATTCCTTTAAAATGCCAGATATTATAGTAAAGATTTACCTACCACAAACTGCTGCTGTGTTCCACCCATGGAAGTACGACGCTGGGTATCCTGATGTGCACGAACAAGCAGCTGAACTAGTCGTGGAATGGCACCCTGTTCACGCAAAGGTGCATGATTTGCTGGACAAAGGGCAAGATTTCGAATCAATCCAACAGTAGCCTGTAGATAAGAGGGAAGAAATGGCATACAAATCAACAAAATCATTTTTTTAGCCTATAATTATCACTAAAACGATTGGCATTAACTAAAAAGCAATAATAACTACACAAAATTTCAGAATCCGAACATCATTCCAGCCACATTTCTGAAGGAATACAATTCCTATTTATCAATCCCTATGCCTAGACAGTCATCTAATAGCTAAAGGTGGTTCATTTTCAATTCTGACAGCATTCTATTTGACAACATACCTTTATCAGAGGCCAATGGGATGGTGGGTGTAGGAGTTTAACGACAACTGGTAGTCCATAGTGAAGGCGAACAGCATTCTGGGCCATCTCTGCTTCTTGATGTCGGCTAGTCAGATGACGAAGAGCACAGATGGCAGGCTCAGTTATGTCCTCCCTGTCACCAGCACGAAGGACAGTACGTACAAGAGCCTCTATGCCACCCACTTGGCACACCATCATCTTGTTCTTGTAATTATTGCAAGTGAGGTTAGAAAGAATTCCAGCTGCACAGGTGACCACATTTATATCATCTGAACCCAAAAGCTGAACAAGAGTCCCAAGAAGACCTTCCATCCCTTCCTATGGAGATAAAAACAGATGCTTAGTACATATGCATCTAAATCCTATCACCAAAGCACCAGCTGCCTCAGAATTTACCTGTTTAGTTGCAGCATCTGAAAGATTCCTAAGAGTCCAAAGACAGTTCTGAACAAGACGTTGACTTGGATCTGTCAGGTGAAGTCCTAATGCTTGCATTCCACCTAGAAAATTACAAAGGATATAATGCAACGGCCATTAGCTATACATTCCTGAAAGTTCTCAATGTCTTCTACAGTCACATAAATCTCCCCCTTTATTTTCAAAGTCAATCTCCCCACCTCCTTGATACTTTATTCCTGATTTTCCAGGGTGTACTTTGGTTTTTCTTTAACAATTCACCTCACTAGTGACAACTTCTGTGAAATATCTATAGTTCCTTCTTTTCCTATATGGAAAATGTCTTCATTATCTTCATTGCCCCCCTGTAGGTAATAGTTCTATTACTTATTTCTTTTCATCCATGCAGTCATTTAAAAAATATTTATTTAGTACCAGACCCTGTTCTGAGCTGCACATACACTAGTATGAGGGAGGTAGCAGATACCAAATATATAATTAATAAATTAAAATACAGGTATTAAGCACTACAAAGAAAAACAACATAGGATAATTGGGGGGCACATTGCAATTTTAAGTAGGTAATTAGGTCACTTCAGAGTGAGAGTGACATTTGAGCAAAGTCTTGAAGTAACTATGTAAATTCCTGGGGTAGAAACCAATTCTGAAAGGTGGCCATATAAAAGTCACTGACGGGCCTGGTGTGGTGGTATGTGCTTGTAGTCTCAGTTAATCGGTAAGTTGAGGCAGAAAGATAGCTTGAGCCAGTATGAGCAACATAGTAAGACCCTATCTTATAACAAATGTCACTGACTCCAAAATATATTAGCCCAAAGGTTCACACTTTCCTTCATTTATGACCTTTAATGGGAGAAATTTATTCTGGAAAAGGCATATAAAATGAAACCCAATCCTCCATACTAGTTTAACTTCACCATCTCTCTTGAACTAATAACATTTCTGAATGCAGCGAGAGACACTTTCCCTTGTTCATTCGTCAGATCATCTCAGATTCTTTCCTCGCAGTAGCTCCAGCTACAGTGATCTGCATAAAATTGATGCTCAGAATTTGTTAAATGACAACTTTCTTTTCCACTAAGACTTCATTCCCTCCCTCTACACAGTTATTAACACTAAGAGAATGGATCTTGCTCATCAAAATATCTCAAGAGACTTTAAAAACATACAACCATTCTGATTTGGCAGGTCTAAAGTGGAAAGTCCCAGGCAGATGACTTTGAGACACTGTCCCTGACCCTCTCCACTTTTCTTCCTATCTTAACCTTCATGGACTAAAAGAACTTCTAAAATTTCTAGTTCTGCCTTCATCTGCATCCTGGTACCATATAGTTTACCAGATACCTACTTACACTCTGAATATGTCAGCTTCTTATTTTAAGAAAAAGAAGAAAAAAAACAAGCAATCCTTCTGATAGTTTCATTTATCTTCACAGTACCTGTGTTCTCCCCACCACAAACCACTTCTGATTGCTCCTTTAGTCCCTTACCTATTATATTATCTGAATCTTTCAGAAGTCTCAAACATTGACAAATTTGCCATGTATCTCTAAAAACAAAGTATTTCATTCCTATTATAACATCTCAGTGATCTGGTCCTCTTAAACTTTTGGTCACACTATTGATCCACACAATGTTAGTATTAATATTCCAAACGCACTGCTCTGGTGCTATGCCACTGTTCAACAACCAAAGTTTCTTGTTAGCTTTGTTTTTTTTTCTTTTGCAACAGGTTTATACAGAGATTTTTAAATAATTTGAGGCAAATGGCCTATGGTAAGGAGAGAAAAGCTTGTGTTTATTTGGTAGGATCAGTAATTTTAGGTAAAGAGTTCTCCTTTCTGTTTTTATTTCACTGGGCTGAAGAGGTAAAATCCCACCAGGGGCTATATACAAAATAGTAAATTTTACAAGGCAAACCCAGAGACCCAAATTTAATATATATCAATATTCTCCTGGCAAAAACTGGTACACTAAAAAAATTGTTTCCCTGGGGAGAGCTAAAATGCTATTTATTACCTAATTTATGATTCTGTTTATGATGGTTTCCCTCTACTTTTTAAAAATTTTTTAATTGATTTTTTAAAAAATGACAGAATATGCATTACAATTCTTACACATATACAGCACAATTTTTCATATCTCTGGTTGTATATAAAGTATGTTCACACCAATTCGTGTCTTCATAAATGTACTTTGGATAAGTGTCGATCACATTCCACCATCCTTGCTAACTCTCTATCCCCTCCCTTCCCCTCTGCCCTATCTAGAGTTCATCTATTCCTCTCACGCTCCCACTCCCTACCCCACTATGAATCAGCCTCCTTATATCAGAGAAAACATTCGGCATTTGTTTTTTTGGGATCTTCTCCAACACCATCCATTTACCTGCAAATGTCATGGTTTTATTCTCTTTTATTGCTCAGTAATATTCCATTGTGTATATATGCCACATTTCTTTTTATCCAATCATCTACTGAAGGGTATCTAAGTTGGTTCCAGTTTAGCTATTGTGAATTGTGCCACTATAAACATTGATATGGCTGTGCCCCTTAAAAACAGCATACTACTAGGACATAGCCACATCAATGTTTAGTTTCTTATTATCTTTAAGATAAATATAACCTTAGGGAATCCTTTAGAATTCAGATCCCACCTATTCTTCCAAACTAACTGAAGTTACACCAAAATTGGAATAAAGCACACAACTCCAGAAACAAAAGGAGCCTAGAAAGTCCTGCATGATATTGTCCTGCCTAATTCATCAACCACTGGGACATTCACCCTATTACCAAATTCTATCTATCTACATGTTCTTCTTCAGCACGTGAAGCTCCACGATCTCTTTCCTACTCATACTACACATTTATTTCTTTTCTCTACCTTCAAAGCATTTACCACCACTACCCCCATTTAGACAGTAGAAAGGACTCCTTCTTACCATGCAGTCCCATTTAATATTTCCTTTGTAGTAATGCCCTTTCCAATTAGCCAGTTCCCATCACCGTTAATTCTGTTTTCATTATTTGCTATTTATTTCTCACATAACATGCATTCCAATTTATTTTTGTCACATTCCCCAGAATGAGAATAAGCACAGGAACCCTATGTGTTACCCAAGGTATATCATGTGCCTAATCCGTTGCTTAAAATACATTAGGTGCTAAGTATGTTCAGAGTAAACAAACATTAGAATAACTTAGTGGAAATCTTAAAAAAAAAAAAAAAAAGAATAGAATATTCCTAGGCTTCCATTCCATAAATTTTAAGCTACCAACAGACCTTTTGTCATTTCAAATAAGTTGTTTATCTTCACTTAAAAAAAAACATTTTAGGGATTATGATTAAGTTAGCCTAATTATCTGTACTTTTAAACAAATAATACGGGTGTCTCTGGAAGAGCTTACGGAATTTACATCCTCTTGTTCTATGAACTCAGCCATACTTGCCTAGCTCAAGCTTATGGATCCCACTGTCAGCAAGCCAATCCAGGCAATCATAATCCCCTTCTTTCCCATAAATTCTCAAGTAAAATTACTATTAACAAACACAAAGTGTGTTACCAACTCTATATCCCAACATTTTCTTCTATTAAATGCCTTTATATTTTTCCTCTCCCAGTAGTGATCTGAAGCTTGGTTTGAGAATCTAGGTAGATGATACTAGGTGGGTTATAGAAAGAAGAAAGGACGCTAGATAGCTGAAAAATAACAGTTTCCAAGACTTCTAACGAAAGACCCTAGTGCAAACCATGTACTCTTTTTTTCCTACCGCCAACATGTACACAATATAAACTAACACATACAATTTTTGCCTCATTAAAAATACGGGGAAAACAACAGAGGAACAGTAGAAACAGTAAAAACTATTTTTCACAACAGACCAACAGCTCACTGACAATACAGAATACCAAAGCAAAACACTGTATGTGAGTTTAATTAAATTTAAATAGCACCAAACCTGGGACAAGCAGAATGTACCCTTTTTTGAATGTGATCTTGGCTATAAATTCAATAGGACTATCTACTTTCAGTTGGTAAATTCCCCTTGTCCTAAAGTAAGTAATCTAATCAGAATTACAGACACTGTACACAAGATCTTGAAATACACATACTTACCAGCTTCTACAATAGCCGGCTTATTACTAGAGCAGACAGACAACACCTTCAGTACTCGGCTTGTGGTCCACAGCAGTTTCTCATAAGTGTAGGTTCTCATTATATTTACTAAAGCTTGGGGTCCACCACTAGCCAGAATGATCAGCTAGAAAGATGTATACATATTGTTAGTCATGGAATCTTGGTCAAATGCGTGAGAAAAGCCATATTATTAACTTATTACACCAGAATATAAGCCAGCGTGCCTTCAGATTAAAATGTATTCCTAGACCCTAGAGGTCTAGGAATACTAGGGCTTTATCTAACCTCTCCTGCTATGGCATTGCACTAAAATTCAGGAATCCCAGTTCTCCCAAGACAACATCAACTTTGGTCTGATTTCCTTCTTCCTATGCTGTTTATAGCAAAAACAAAACAAAACCATGTTGGTATGCACTAGTGATGAAAGTTGTATCAAAACTGATTCGTTGATAATTTAAACCAGAATGGATATCTGAAATTCATCTTTGACATTCTAATTTTCTTTATCATATCCACTTTTAAGAGATACTGTAAAATAATCATTCATTCTGGTTCTTTACTTTCCTGTATATTTCTACCTCCAGACCCTATCCCTAATATTCTACAAACAAATCCCATCACCTTATGCCTCTGCTGAAGATTATGGTTCCCACTTTACTTTTAATAATTCCTACAAAGCACTGCAAGATCTATGTCAATAGTAGCCTTACTTCAAACGGTTATTCCTTTTTACTCTCTATTTTTGTTATACTGGGGATTGAGCCCAAGGGCACTTTACCACAGTTACATTCTCAGACTTTAATTTTTAGACAGGGTCTCATTAAGGCTGGCCTCAAACTTGTGATCCTCCTGCTTCAAACTCCCATGTCACTGGGAGTATAGGTATGCCAGTATGCCCAGTTATGTACTTTTTAAATTCCAGAATCTACATGCTCCTCCCTCCTTAGGAGTTTGAAAGATGCCATTTCATCACCTAACCTTCACCTAGTCAATACCTTGTCATCTTTTAAAGCTGAATTCAACTATCACCTCCTCCCAAGTCTCCTAAGGTTTATTTCATTTCTTATGTGCTCTCATAGCTCCTCTTCTTCTTAACACATGAATTAGTAATTAGTTCATTATTTCAATGCCTCTCTCCTACCCATGATTGAAAACTAAAAAAGAAGCTTGCCTGCTATACCTCTAGTACTTAGCATAGTGCTTTACACATATTCAAAATATTTAAAGAAATAGAGATGCCCAATTTGTCTAGGATCCATACAAAGGGTGAAGAATACTATGAATTTTCAAGGATCTGTGTTATATCACACTGAAGGTCTCCTATGCACCATGAAAACCACAAAACAATTTTTTTTACCTTGCTTTCTTGATTACCATAAGCTAAAATCTGAAGGCAGTCTGTTGTAATAGCCAAGAATTTAACATTTGTTTTGTTGAGCAAAGCAACCATTTTCTGTAGTCCACCAGCTAAACGCACTGCCATTTTAGCTCCTTCTTGATGTAATAAAAGGTTGTGGAGAGTTGTAATGGCATAAAACAATACAGAATCCACTGGTGAACTGGGAAGGAGAAAAAAGCTTCATCAGAAATGTTGTGATTGCATTCTCTTTGTGTCTTAGTTTCAAGTACTCTGACATATTTTCTTACCCAAGCATTTTCACCAGGGCAGGAATGCCTCCAGACTTAAAGATGGCCAACAAGCCCTCACGGTGATGGGAAAGGTTGTGTAACGTCCCAGCAGTACAACGAGCTGTTTCCACATCATTTGTATTTTGCATGGTACGCACAATGGCAGATACCATCTGAGGAGAACGCATGATGGCGTGTCTGGAAGCTTCCTTTTTAGAAAGCTGATGGACCATAACTGCTGCCTTATTAACCACCACCTTTAACACAGGAATTAAGAGACATCATTAGTTTTCAAATACTGATTCTGAAGAACTATTGTGAAACTATTCCCTTGAGAATTTCCATTAAGGCAGATTGAAAAGCTAGCTATGTGATTGATTGATTACCTGGTCCTCATCATTTAACAGTTTTGTCAATTCTGGGATTGCACGTGTGGCGAGTTCTGCATCATCTTGATAGTTAATCAAGTTTACAACTGCATGTTTCAGCATCTGTGACGGTTCAGCCAAACGTTGGACATTAGTGGGATGAGCAGCATCAAACTGTGTAGATGGTATCTGCATACCCTCATCTAACGTCTCGGGAAACATGGCAGCTCGTACTCTCTGAGCTCGAGTCATTGCATACTGTCCATCAATATCTGGGAAAGGTAAATTCAACACTTACTATCCAAAGTTCAGACTTCACCAGAATTACTCTCTTTCACCATACCATTCATTTTATCGAAGCTATCACATCCTAATTTTCCAAGAAAACTTTCATTCTAAACACTGCATTCTTTCAGTAAGACATTAATATTTACCAGCTACTTGCTCTTGAGTGAAGGACTGAGAAAATCCTTGTTCCCACTCATATAGGACTTGGGAGGTGTCCACATCCTCTTCCTCAGGATTGCCTTTACCACTCAGAGAAGGAGCTGTGGTAGTGGCACCAGAATGGATTCCAGAGTCCAGGTAAGATTGTTGTTGCCAGTGACTAACAGCTGCTTTTCTGTCTGGCTCCATGGCCATGTCCAACTCCATCAAATCAGCTGTAATAATGAAACCATATTAGTACACTGAAAATATTACCTTAATTTGAAAAAAAAAAATCTGTGATATGACCTTTTAATTACTTTTAGAAATAAAGTTAAATCTGTAAGGCAGCCAAGGAAAGCAGAATGATAGGATTAGCTCAGCGATGAAATTATCTATGCCCTTAGGGGACCACCTAACAGTTACTCACTGAATCAGTGGAAGAATGGTACTGCATCCAGACTCCAGAAGCAGTCATCCAGACTAGATTCCTGCTGGTGGCTTGTTTGTTATTTCACCAAGCCATTAGAAGTGAGCAGAAAATGGAGCAAAAGGTAGCCTGACAAGTAAGCAGGGAGAGAGGAAAGCAGGGGGATCTGAGCCAGACTGGGTTAATGGCAATGAAGCAGAGCCCCAATTCAGTAACTAAAGCTTTATGACACAAACCTTGAGTAGCCATTGTCCACGCAGGATTTTCAAAGCAGCTGTACACTATACTTCAAATACCCTGAAAAAAGTTAATTGAAAGTCATTAGGATTTAAACATAGTTTGATTTTAATACTCAGAAGTCACTGAGATATCTACCTGATAAGTGTCAAGGACTATGCCCACCTGCACAACACGTACGCAACACACAAAAAGAAACTAAACATCTATGTAATTTAGTAAAACAGAAACCCCCAAAATCTCCTCCAAACACACCAACCAGAGCTCCATTATTGATGAACTTTTTAATTAAAGCTCTTCCTTAACTGCCACCTCTTTTTAGTAGAAAAATAAATTATGGCTATTCAAGATATTGATGAGAAAGCTTAGTAGTTCTAATAATGAAAGTCAAGGGGTAGGGGAAACTACTAAAAATAAAAAAATAAATAAATAAACTTCTGTGGTAAAGATCTCTTCTATTTTAACATTTCACACACAACAACAACAACAAAACACAGATCCCCTCTGGACAGAGGAGGCAGCCCAACAGGTTTTAAAAACACGTTATTTGTTTTCTTCTCTGATACATTACAATGTCACCTAAAAGAACTTCATAAAACAGATTTTGGTGAGTGGATCAAAACAGTGATTTTTAGGTTTTTTTTTTTTTTTTCCACTAAGTAAAATGACTTTGCAACACAAAATCAGGTTTACTAGTAAAATTTTTCTAAATTCAAATCTTCAGCAATGATTTGTTATAAATACAAATTCTGCCAACTCGGATACTACTGTAATCAGTATCAAAAATAATTGCTGCATATATATAAAACTTCTAGAATTTAAATGATGTCTGAATTTTAGCTTTACTACACAATATTGATGTAAAATACTGAATCACACAGGAACTCATTTTCAAATGAGAACAGTTACAGAATGGACTCTAGTGACAGAATATCCTTAATTATAAAGTAAGCACTAGAAATTAATATATTGAATATTTACAAATTAACGTATTGGGTGTGTAAAGATATGGAATAAGACATTTTTTAAGCCAATTTACTAATGGATTATATGTTTAATATTGTGATTCAGCAGAACTGAAGGGGATTATAGAAACCTTTTTCTTTTTTTTTTTTCTTTTGAGATTGTGGATTGAACGTAGGGCCACTTTCCCCAACCCTTTATTTTGAGACATGGTCTCACCAAGTTGCTAAGGCTGGCCTCAAACTTGCAATCTTCCACCTCTGCTTCCTGAGTTGCTGGGATTACAGGTGTGTGACACCATGCCTGGTAGAAACCTTAATTTTTTAAATGAATGTTTTAGGTTGCAGTATATATTGTGCAGACCACACTTTGAGAAATACCGTGCTGGGCGCTCAAATTCTCTATACATGGATGCTGTGTTTTAGCTTATATTTTTGCTTATATTTATGACTGGCTACTTTATCACTCTCCACCCCACCTGGAAAATACGTTCCTCACTCCAGCTCCCAGTATATTTTTGGGAAAGGATATTAAAAACATTCTATACTGAGCTTCTCCTTTGGTCAATGCCAACAAACTCAGAAACCAACTAGCAGTCATGTCTACAGGTTATGTGCTTCCATACATCAGGCTTCACTGAAATATAGGATTTGATCTTCACTGTTGATGCAAGTCAAAATATTTTAGTCATGGTTACTAGATAAACTTTGTGGGCTGACGTGATAACTTGAATATGATTTATATGATTTTACAGAAAAAAAAAAGTAAGTTTGTGTTTCAAACTTACAAAATCCGTTAGTAGGCTGGGGACTTCTCAACACCTAAGAATTGTTCTCACTCTTCATTGCAACCCTGAGATGAGGGTGGGGTAATGTCCATTAGCAAGTATTAGTAAAAATCAGAAGTAAAAATGGGGAACTACAGAGTTACAGCATAGGTCCCCTCACTCCTACAATGTTCTGCACACAGATCCAAATAAACCAAAAATCCGAACATTATTCACCAAAGAAACTGAAGGGACCATCCAGGGAGAGGTAGGGCAGAGTCTTGCCCTAAAGGAAAAACCTTCCTCATTCTTCCTCTAACCAGAGCTTCCAGGCCAAGGCCTGGCTCTCCTCCACCACACCCTGCCAATTATTAAAGGGGCCAGGCCCAGAGCTTACAAGAAGCCAAGTCTTACTAATCACTTCAGAACAACCTTTAACATCATAGTAAAAAGCTCAAGAAAAGCCAACAAAAAAAAACTCAACTCTGCAGAAACAGACAAAACGTAAAAATTTGGGGGTAAAGAAATATTTTAACTTTGCACACACATACATTAGAGAGAATAAATAAACTATCTAATAGAACTTTATTTATGCTTCCAGAGCATAAAGGAGAAAGACAAAGACTATCGATGCAGGAGATCAAAACTCCAACTAACAGACATTTCAAAAAGATTTATAAGAAACAAAAGTGGGAAGATCTACGTACCAACTAAGATGGGCAGGCAGGTGCTTAAAAATCATGAAATACTAAATGCTCTTAAATGCAGATGATCACTAACTCCATCTGCTTTGTGTTTAAAAGCTGTATTACCACCAACTTACTATTTTCCCAAGTTATGTTTTGACAAAGAAAGAAGGTGCTGGTGGACACATGCGTCCTTTACTTTGGTCTTCTCTGCTATGTAAGTATATACTCTTTCCAATTAAATGTTTTATAAAGAATACCTCAAAATTCATCTTGCTATTTGATTTATATTCTATAAATTCTCCTGTCGGAGTCACATGAGAATTCTAATTCAACAAACTTGGAATTCACCTTAAACTTATCTTTCCAGTTATCACCAGGACAACATTATCTTAATTATTAAGTTTTTAAAAAAGGTACAGTACTACTAACTGGGAGTTACTTTACCATTTAAAATTAACGCAGGTGTTATAAAAATGACAGCTTTATACTGGCAGTTCATACTAACAATTCACCTTTCCCATAATCTGTACTAGAACAAAGGCAATCATTTTTTTCTCTATTAAAATCTTCTCTATTTCAGGAGTTATCAGAAACTTTTGATGTATCTCCAGGGATTAAAAAAGTTATAAGTATAATTTAATTTGTACATCTAAAAGCACATGCATGTGCATTTTTACCAACTGTCCCTGACGATGCTTTGCCATTGCAAAAATTAATGCATCTTCCCAAAATCTTCCTGTTTTAAAAACTTTTCACTGAACAATAAGTTTTTAAGTCACATTTCACTCTAGGTTTCTTTCTGTTTTTGCTCTTTGGCTATGTATGTGTCTTGGGAGTCGTCTTCCTGGAATGGCAGTAAGGAACAAATACCAAAAGACCTTTGCTTCTCCAAAATACCTAAAGTTTATGTGCCTTTGGTATTGTCTTAGTGCACAAGTGGCTATTAGAAATATAAAATGTCTTTGTGGCAGGGAAAATAAAGATGCTCCCCCAAATGATCTCTTCCTTCTTCCCAATAACTGTTTTCCCTACCCCAGCATAAAATAATATATGCTCAGTCTAAAAGGTTTCCTGGTCATTTCCATAACTTGGTAAGACCAGCACACAGTTAATGATGGCATTTTAGTTATAGTGATATTATATTCAACAAAGTAACTGTAGAACATGTATCTATACATATATACATATAATATAGATACAGCATGTATCTATATTATAATTTAAGCTTTCCTCCCACTCTTGGATGTTTAATTTGTCCATCCCTCATTTCTTCATTTCTTCCATTACCAGAAATTCTACAAGTAGTACTACTGGGTTTAAGGGTAAGAACATTTAAGTCCCTTGACACATAGCTCCAAAATATTGAAATAAGTATTTAAATAAGTACTGACAGAGCATAAGTTAATATAATTTTCACAGAAGGCATCATTCAAGTGACCAACCTACCCAAAGTCTTGTCAACTTTTGAAAGTTGTCTGAAATTATAGTTATGTCCGCCTATCTAACATATTTATCACATCAACACCATCCACCCTAAAAAATGTTTTTAACTTTTATGCAGATTAAGTGCTTAAACTTTTTTTTTTTTAACTTTCTGGCTACATGTATTTTTTTAGCATGATAAATGTTTAATGGACCCCTTTATTATTTTTATGGAGTACGTGTACATATTATATAAAAATAATTCCCTTTATTTTTTATTTTTGGGGGGTACAGGAGATTGAACTCAGAGCACTCGACCAATGAGCCATATCCCCAGCCTTATTTTCTATTTTATTTAGAGACAGGGCCTCACTGAGTTGCTTAGTGCCTCGCTTTTGCTAAGGCTGGCTTTTAACTTGTGATCCTCCTGTCTCAGCCTCCAAAGCCGCTGGGATTACAGGCATGCTCCACCACGCCCAGCAAAATAAGCCCCTTTATAAACACATGCAGTCAATTCTGTCTCAGAATATAACTTTACTATTTAAAATAGTTGGATCAAGATAATATCCTTTACATTTATTAATTTATTGTTAATTTCATCAATGAGTAACTTCATACAGAATCTGGATTTATAACAATTTTATAATAGTACTAGTCCTCTGGGAGGGGAGGGTTAAAATAATCTTTTGCTCCACCTCGAAAAACCAATTAATACAAAAAGCAGACATTGTTTTTCTCCAGTATACTGCTGCTTGTTAACAAAAGCAAACAAAAAGATTGATATTTTAGAACAAAGCTATTCAAAGTACTTTACACATACAGGCTTGATCTATATGGGCACATTTTCATAATTTCCAAGATATAATTTTATGCGAATTATATTTAAAAGCCCCAAAATAATGCCTTATACTTTTATGTAGTAAAAAATACAAAGAATGTGCCATAGCCATTTCATACTAAGGGGAGAAGCAATGGAAATGGGATAGGAAAGGGTATCAAAGATGGTTTTAACTCTTATATAGTATTTTGTTTTTGTTCAAAAAAATCAGAACAAAACTGCATTAACTACAAAATGTTAATGTGGTTGGTGAGTGCATAGGTGTTCTTTTACATTATTTTGTATACTTTGTATATAAAAGTAATGGAATGAAAATAAGAAAATAGCTATCAGCATTTCAAACACAGTTTTAAAATAAAAATATCTGTACATTAGTCTTTTTAAAATAACTAAAATTGAGCTATTCAGGAGATATGATTAATAGTTTTAGTAGAAACTGGTTTGTTATTCTAAAAAGTTTTTCATTCTTATTTACTACATTACATTTCATCAAATACACACACAAAAAAAGAGAGAGATATAAAATTTGGGTAAATATAGGAAAAAAAAAAAAAAAGGCCATGGTTAAGAAGCCCAATCAATGTTAAGTGAAACTGAAACTTTGAAACCAAAAAGGAACACACAATATATACATATATACATAAACCCACACAGACACAAACACACATTCATTTTAATTCTGGACAAATAATGTGATTTTTAAAATAATATATTGGAACATGTAAAACATGACTAAAGGCCAACATCCATAGTACAAAAAAAAATTGGGACAAATGAATAAAAAAATACATTACAAAGGAAGAAACAGCATTTCAAAGAAAAATAGAAAGTGAGCAATAATGTTTACAAACAATGTTTAAGCCCATGTACCTTTTTTTTTTTTTTGTAATTTTTTTTAGTTGCAGATGGACCCATACCTATATTTTATTTATTTTTATGTGGTGCTGAGAATCAAACCCAGTGTCTCACATGAGTTAGGCGAGCACTCTGCCACTTAGCCCCAGCCTCAGCCCCCAAATCCATGTACCTTTTGCTTATCAGACTGGCAATGATTGCTGAGAAGGATACCACTAAACTAGCAGAAATTTTTTAGAGTAAGCTGGCACTATTCGCTGAATTAAGTTTAAGTACTTTGTAACTTAAAAATATTCCATTTTTGTAACATATGTATCCTGCAGGAATGTTCATAGAAGCATAACACAAGGTCTGTACAGTGAAATACTCATAGAGAAAAAGGTAGAAATTACCCATATGTCCATCAACAAAGGCTGAATAAATAATAATTTACTCATTACATGAAATAACATTCATCCACTGAACCAATTTTAAGTGCCTTTTATGTTACTGGCATTGCAATAACAAAGAGTAAGAGAGTCAAGGCCACACTTTAGTAAAGCTTATATTCTACTGTTAGAGAACTACACAATAAAAACAGGACAATTTAAGAGAATGAGAAATGTTATAAAGAAAATAAACAAGGTGAGAAGAATGTCACTGGTAGAAGAGGAGTGCCATCTAACCAAGAGTGGTTGGTCAGGGAAGGCCTCTCTAACTAAGTGACATTTGAGGAGAGGAGGAGCTCACCAGGTAAGGATAGGCAGAATTACTCCATGTAGTGATCAAATGCAAAGCATAGAATATATTTAGGGTGGAAAGGTCACTCAGACATGATGGTGCGATCTGTAATGCAAGTGACTCAGGAGCCTGAGGCAGGAGGATCAAGTTGAAGGCCTGCCTCAACAACCTAGCAAAATCCTAAACAAAATGTTGCCTATGTTACAGAACTAAATATAATAACATTATTTTAAAAAGTATTGGTCCAAGAAGGTATCTTGTGAAATTGTTTAGCCCTACACTTTTAGCCAAATATTCGAATACAAAGCTAAGGATATATTTTCTAAGCATTATAACTAAGTTGCCTATGAAAGAGACTATGCAAAAGACACATGGAAACTAAGTCAACCATCTTGCCTCAATGGCAAAAACAAATTGCTAAAAATAAAATATAATAAAAAGTGATATATTCTTGGAAAAATAACCTACATTTTTTTCTAAAGCAAGGAAATAATGTTTACTGCAATTTTTTATGTTTAGATAAGTCATTTATTAAAGATTCTCTTTCATAATTTTTATCCTATAAAAGCCAGCAATCTAAGACTCAAATGCATTATAAAAGCATGCCAAATTTCTGATGATGTCACCATCATGTCCTAAATCTTTTATAGCATAATTTGAAGATACTACCAGATATCAACTTGAACACTCAATTTTCCCCTAACATACTAAAACAAGGCTACATAATTAAGGCCACAACTTCAGTTCTGAGCCTAGTTTATTTATTTCCTTTAATCTTCCTAGCAACCTCATAAAGTAGGGAGGCATCATTCCCCCAAATTATCACATGAGAAAACTAACTAGCAGCAGTCAATACAGGAGTACAGCTAATGAACTGCTCAGTTAGAATGCAAATCCAGGTCTTCAGGTCTCTCTGTAGCTTAGTCACATGCAAGTTACTGATAAATGGTAAGATCAGTGTTGCAGATAAAAGTAAGGTTAGTTAGCAATTTTAGATATAGGTATCCTCTGAACAATAACCACAGCCAAATTATTTTTTAAAAAATCCTTTAATCCTACCAAGATCTGAATTGCTACATATTCCCTACTATTGACGTTGTACCTACCTATACAATACTAGATATGCCAAAAAAAAAAAAAAAAAAGGGAATATTTTACTTCAAGAAAGTTTCCATGTTAATCTGTTCTATGTCTAGACTACAGGCAGAATTACTGGCAGGGACTCAATGGCTTCTAGAAGTAATTTAATGCACCTGCTTTATAGTACATTAAGGATAACATTCCTCTTCTCCAGTTGTTACAAGTTTCCCTTCCCTATCAAAATCACACAACTGATCTTTTTTTTAAAAAAAAAAAAAAGCTCAATGAATGATTTCCTATGAGGGTTGAGACTGTTTCTTTAGTTCCCCACTGTTTTCAGAGTATTTAGCATATATTAAGCCCTTAAACATTTGATAAACTGTTTGCCAATTAAAAAATGCTCAAAAAGCAGACAGTATCACACACAAAATGTAATATAAAGGCTTAGATGTCCAACAATTATATATAACCTAAGAGGTTTTTAAATGCCTCAGATCCATGAAGGTTTCATTTATGAAGAACTAATACATCTAGAACAAGGATGAACAAACTTTCTGTCAAGTGCCAGACAGTAAATATTTTAAGTTTTTTGTGGGCCATAAGTTCACTGTTGTAACTACACAATTCTGTGACTAAAATTTGAAAGTAGCTACAGATAGTATCATACTAATGAACATAGCTATTTTCCAATAGAACTTCACTCATGAAAACCAAAATATGAATTCCATATCACTTTCATTATGTTGTGCAATATTATACTTCTTTTGACTAGTTTCCATCCATTTAAAAATGTAAAAAACATTCTTAGTTCACAGGCCATACAAAAATAGAAGTATGCAATAGTTTGCCAACTCCTCATTTTATTATACATTTTAGGTAAATGAATTTATATTTTAAGTAAATATATTAAGCCTAAATGTGAAGGCCTGAACAGAAAAGAGTTTCAAGTGGGTTAACAGGTTACAAAGAAAGGTCACAATGTTTGCTTTTTCTTCTAAAACAGGCTGTGTGAAAAACACAAAACTGAACCCAATGATACACCAAGACTATTTGAGAAAAACATTTCCAGTCATTAAGACTAGTATATAATAAACCAGAATGCAGTTTCAATATATGCATGACTTTTATTTTCCATATAAAGTTAGCTCAAAGGTTCCCTTAGAACCGGCAGATCCTTCCAAGGTATTAATCAGGTTAACTAGGAACATCTAAAATTACAGATGACTAAGCAGTTCTTTATTAGAGGGGCTGGTATATGGTCCTGGCATTACACTTTTAAGTGTCATAGGTTGCTGCTGCTGCTACCCCCAGCTAAATAGTATATTATAAATTATAACATGGTCGAAGCTCTATGAATAACATAAGGAAGTAATTCAAGGTAAAAAATAAAAAGAGCAAAAACCCCAAAACAAAAACCCCTGACCCCAAAGAGTAACCCTAACATCAGCTCCCTAAGAAACATGTATTCATTAAAACATAGATTCCTATCTTTAGCAACCTTCTGTCCCCCACCAGGCATGTTAAATTTATGTTATTCCCCTAAAAGAAAGACATTTTTCTTCTGTTGAGAGCCTTACCCTAGGTTCTCTAATATTTGGGAAGAGAATATTAAGGAAAGTACGGTGAGCTAGGAAGCTTTTATTTTAAAAATGTAACTGCTTTTTATTTCAATATAAATATCTTTAATAAGAAATAGCCCCTAATCTTTGTTCTATTGTGAATCCCAAAATAAACCAGTAAATGAGTCATAACCTGGTGCTACACATGAATATCCCAATGGCATATTTTTTTCTCAATTTGCCAATTGTTGCATATTCAAAAGATTTGTTTGTTCCAAAGAAAGCTTTCCCATGTTTCCTTTATTTACTCAATAGTTTCAGGAAATAGCAATACTAACAGCATAATGCAATGTATAGATTTCATTCATTTATTCAACAAATATTTATCCATCAGCTATATGCTGGGAGAAACTGTTAACAGATTCTAGATATAAGGTAATTAAAACAAACATGGTTCTTGCATCGAGAGGGACAGACAATAACTTAACAATTACAATGAAAGAGTGATTAACTAAGCAACAAAGTGTCAGAGGAGAATAGAATGACCAAGCAGAAGATCTCACTAATAACCTGAGACTTCTGAAGGACAACCTTCAAGCAGATGCGATTAACATGCAAAAGAGCCAGCCTGTGAGTAAAACAAAAGTAAAAACATTCCAAAAGTAAAAAATACTATGTGCAAAGGTCTGGAGTCATGAAAGAACTTAATCTTTTAAGAAGAAATCTTCAGATCAGAGTGGTTTGATTATACAGAGAGGGGTGAGTGCAAGGAGATGAGGCTGAAAACAGCCAGATTATATGGGGTACTCTAGCCTTTGGGAAGGAATGTTTTTCTCTCTTCTAAGTATCATCAGAACTCATAAAAGGTTATAAAGTACATGAATGAACAAGCTGTCATTTGCGCTCTAAAAAGCTGGTTCTAGCTATAATTTGAAACCTGGAAGGAAAACATAAAGAATAAATACCAGTACAGCAGCTAGAGCAACAAATAGTCCAAGTGATGGGTATTAGCTTAGGCTAGCATAGCAGTGCTAGGCACAAAAAATAGCTAGACTGTAGTAATACTTACTTTATCTGTGACGATGAAAGGGATATAGTAGATGAGAGAAATTAGATAAGAGGAATTAAAATGACTTCTAGGGCTGGGGATGTGGCTCAAGCGGTAACGCGCTCACCTGGCATGCGTGGGGCACTGGGTTCGATCCTCAGCACCACATAAAAATAAAAGATGTTGTGTCCACCAAAAACTGAAAAATAAATATTAAAAATTAAAAAAAAAAAAAGATTACTCCTAGGTGTCTGGCTTGAGCAGTTAGGTCTAGTAGTGATACGTAAGTAAAAAAGAGGTGTTTTTAAAACTGCACTAGTCATGTGGCTATTAACAGTTAAATTTAATTTAGTATTAAAAAATAAGTTCTTGTCACACGGCTACATTTCAAATGTTCAACAATCACATAGTTGGACACTACCATATTGGACAGTGCTATTCTAAAAGGAAAAAAAGTACAAAATGCACCAGATGCTGAATGATCCAGCAAATCTAAAGTAAAAAAGTATTCATCTGATTAGACAACAGAGGTTCAGCAGTGAACTCAACAAAAGCATGTTCACTGGAATAAGAACACAAACTGGAATGAGGATGAAAACTGGAGACCGTGTATATAAGATATCTCTTTCAGTCTGACCAAGGGAGCAGAAAATTAAATAGGGCATTAGCTGAAAGGAAACAAAAGCTGGTTGGTTCTGGAATATTCATTCAACAAACCTTTATTGAATACCTATAAATTTCATACACTGTTTTGGATACCAGGGAATACAAAGCCAGGAAAAGAAGCCTGTAGAGGGAAAATAACAAGCAAGTAAACACCTGTTACACATCACAGTATGATTAACTGCCAGAAGTTAAATACATGAGTATAATAAGAGTGAAACTGAGTGAACAAAGATATCTCACTGTGGAAGTGATATCTGACATCAGTCCATGAATGTTTGATCAATTTAAGGAAAAACAAAAAAGTCAAATGGCAGCAAGAAGAGAAAAGTAATACCTACTGATGAAGGTCATGGTCTGAACACATAGGAGCTTGTGCTTTTCCTGAGAGGTAAACCTCCTAGAGATTTCTGAACAGAAAAGTTACATGATCTATTGCTTTAAAAAGGATTACAATAGCTACTGTGTTGAGAATGCACTTAAAGGAAGACCAATTAGAAAGCCTTTGCAATAATCCAGGCAAAAGATTAAGACAGCATAGCTATGGTTGATTTTTGGATATATTTTGAAAGAAAAGCAGACAGGATTTACAGAAAGAATTTTGGAGGGTGGGAGAAAGATGAGTGAGGAACTGCAGTCTTAAGCCTGAGTAACAGAGTTTTATCTAAGAAAGGCAAAAAATATATAAATCTTTGGGAGAAACTAGGTCAGTTTTAGATTTATTAATATAAAAAATGTTAATGAGAATGTTAATATGCAGAATATGAGAATGTTAGAGTTAAGAAGCAAACAAGGCTAGGAATAAAAAAAAATGGAAGTCATTAGCAAATAGCTGTAAACATCATTTACTTAAAGTTAGACAACAAATATGGACAACCAGAGGTCACAGAAATGGATGAAAAATCAACGAAGCAACAGCCAGTAGGGCAGAAAGAAAAACCTACCTAGACAGAGTCAAGTGAAACAAATGTTCCTAGCAATTGGGCTAATTGCTACAAATAGGTTAAATGATATGAAGACTAAAAATTTATAACACTGGCAGGGGTTCAAAAAAAGGGGGGGGGGCAAATAGCACATATATGCAACTATTTCAAAGTGTCTGCCTTAAAGAGAGACAGAGACTAGGGTGGTGAGTGAAAAAAGAAATGGTAGAAAAGATTTTTTTTAAATGGGATAAATAATAGCACTTTAGTGTGCTTATGGGAAGAATCAGCAGAGAAGTAAACTACCAAGGATGCAAGAGAAGGGAGAATGAATGAAAGGCAGAGTAATATTCTCGAGAGCAAAAAGGGAATGTCATCTAGTATACAATTAGAGCAAATATTGGAGACATCCATTCACAGCATCAGAGAAGAATGTAAAGGAACAGTCACACATATGGGAGCTATAGGAATTCTTCCAATTGCTCAATATTCTTAGTGAACTGGAAAGTAAGGACATTAAGTTAGAGTGAGAAAGTGGAAAGGAAGTATTGGACATTACATTGTAGAGGGAAAAGTACAAGATAGTCACAAAGTGAACTAACAGATTATGGATCACTGGGCATTGTCCCATGGAAGGACAAGGTTGTTGAGCATATATAAAGGACAATGATTACAATTAAAAATGAAATTTCACTTGGGTATAAATTAGAGTGACTGATGGGAAAGTCTGGATAGACTAGGGTCCAGTGGGGCTGTAGGAACTGAAGTGTTTACTAAAGGAATAAAAGAGTGGAGTGCCTGAAATGAGATGGGGAGAGAGGGCAAAGTTACTGGTACAAAAAAGGTATTCTAGGATATGACAATGGGGATGTGACAGAATTAAGGTGGAAAATAAGATTACAAGAGAAGAAATCAGAGAACTAAGCGGTCAGGATACTGGAAGCATATTCTACATCAATGTTACTCAAAGTGCCAAAACAGAGTCTGTGCCAGATTGTAAATCAAAACACTGCTTTCTTCATCAAAAAGTCTTGCTTAAAAAAAAAAAAAAAAAAAAAAAGCCAGTTGAACTCAGTGAACTTAGTGACAGGTAATTCACGTTTTGAAATAAATTTAATACAATTCGTACTGGCAATAAAGAGTTCATAAACCAGATTTGAAATTAGCACTGTTCTATATGGGTACTGATATTACCAAGAATTAAAAAGGAGAGAGTGACAATGAGGACCTAATAAAGTGTTCCAGGAAGGAGGAGAATGACCCAGGAAGATGTCTGAAATCAAGACAAGTAGTGGGTAGTAAAATTTGATACCATTAAAATCAAAGCTTGGAACTTTGAGAATGACCAAGAAGTAATTCTGGAATGATGCATTCCAGAAGTCATAATGAGTGGATTTCAAAAGATGATGGTAAGTGGGAGATGGGAACTAAAATAGATTCTTGGGAGAGCAAGGTATAACTAAAGTAACAAACTCCTTGAAAAGGCATGCACCAGGACTGGCCTCTGACCAAAATGCAATTCTTCCTTCATTGTAAAGATGCACCTTTTTAATACAGCCTGATGATAGGAAGGTTGGGGTGTGAAGTAGGTTCTAGCTTCTAGTCAAGGAGAAAGAAGAGGCATTAAATCGTACTTTGCCTTAGTCCTTTCTAGACAAATGTTTAAGGATTTGGGATATAATGACAATAAGGGCAAACCTAAGACCCATTAGCATATAGTCAAAGTATTCTTCAAGTATGATCAATAGTACTGTGTAACAACAAAAACAACAAAACAATCCCATTTTAGTGTTCCCAGCTTCCCCATATTAAACAATATTATTTTAACTATATTCACTCTGCCTTAATAATGACCACCAATCTTCTGGTATTCCTAGATGTCTAATCTCTATAAACTTCCTAGCCTTTTATTTCTCATCCACAATTCAGAACCCAAAAAAGTGATGGCAAAATTAAAAGTAGGGATTAATGATATATGGAAGACAACTCAGATATAAAATAACATCAGTTGGGCTAAAAAGCTAAATGAACAATAGCATTAGGCAAAATGCCAGAAAACTGACACATTAAATTTACAATTCTATTTAAGTACAGCCTTATCAAGCATATTATTTTTCCTAAACAACAATTTTTCATCTAAATGAATTATAAGGTATAGATAATATACCTTATTTGACATCATTTCATTCTTTCAATCATCTCAGAATGGAATTCAGTGTTTTCCTATACAAGGGGACTGGAATTCCATTTGGAAGCTTCCAGGATCAGCTACACTGAAAAATGTTACCAAGAATCCTTGTTCCTCCCTTATACACATGGCATTCATCTAGTACATGAAAACTTCAAAGACAGACTCATTCCCTATACCCTTACCCCCAATCACTTTAATTATACTTAAAAAAAAAGAGTATAGTACTTAAAGTCTGTTATAGCTCTTCAATCAGTTTACTTTGTATTAAAGGGAAATTGGGATAACTTTGTGACAACCACTTCTCAGTGTATCAAATTATTCAGATTATCTTCAAATTGCACTCCCAAGAAACTCTGTAATAAATTTAACTTCTCATATTTTTATATGAATAGTGTCCAATAGTGTTACATAACATACATATGTATCACTATTATTTCAGCTATCACAAAACTGTTAATAAAAGCTCATTAAATTCATCTTTCAGCTTTTGTAACACTTTTACTTCCAACTCAGGATCAGTTACTTGCATTTAAGATAAAATTTATTAACTAGGGCTAAGGTCTAAGACATGAAGGCTGATGAACTTGAAAGAACAAGTCAGCTAACCACACCCCCTCAATTTTTTAACATATCCATTTCAAATCAGTTAAAAAGAAAGTATCAGTCCAGCAACTCATGAATCATTAAATCACAAGCAAAATCATGGAAACATTAGTGAAAAAATTTTAAAATGGAGGAGAAAATGACAAATGTTATGAAGCAGTTTCACCCCATCATCATCCAGCTGTTCAAGCTCTTCAAAGTGTCAGAGGAAGAGGGGGAAGCTTTTCCAAAAATTCAAAAGAAATCAGAGTTAAGAAAACTTCTGAAATATTATAAAAGAAACTTTAAAATGGCTCCATAAAATCAATGGGAATTGTGGGATAATCAAGGGGGAAGTGAGGCACCTCTGAGATTAATGCTTTATGAAAGGTTCACTGATCAGCTTGCATTTTGTACATACTTTATAAGAATTACAGCCTACAGCACTATTTTCAGGTAATGTTTTTTAAAACCAATGTTGGCTTATGATCTGTGAAGACTAAACAGTCAACTTTTCAAAGTCTGGAAATAAAAAACCTTGTTAGAATAAAATGTTTAACCTAAATCTATTAAACTGTTGCATAAAATTTGTATTGACTAAAAAGGGATTAAGTAAAACACATTCAATTAATTAAAATTTTGAATCTAACATAATACCAATAGTTATGCTTAGAAATGCTAAGGCTTCTTCTGACTAGGACATGATTTAATGTGTAAAATTTGAGGTTGACAGAAATTGTGTTCATACAGAATCTTTCCAGCATTAAGTGTCTTAATAGGTTAAGTTTTGATACTCCCTTTAAAATGATAAAGAACTGTATTTAAGCTGGTCAGGTAATGAAATGAGCAAGTTATTTCGCCCCTTCTTCCTTCAATCAAACCATCTTAATTTCTAATTTAAAAGTGTGGATCTCCCAGACTTCACAAACAAGTTAATAATATGAATACTGTTTCTTAAGTTCCTTATCATCAATTAATAGAAGGCATTTTCCAAGTGCTTAAATAAAAACTTACCAGTTATTTGCTAAATTACATAAATTCAAGAACCAGTCATTTCAAAATATCACCACAAAAACCTATATACCAAATAGTACTACTACAGATAGCAGTACTATATACAAATTAGCAGTATTCTGCAATAGATGCATTTTATTTGGGATGAAGAACGTCTTAACATTTGAATTTCATATACTAATATTTGCACATTGAAAGATGTATATTAATCCCGATTTCCTACTTCTTGTAGGCCAAAAAAAAAAGATGAAGAGGATGATGATCTGGCAAAATAAACCATATTTTCACATGATGGCTGGTGCTGCTTACAACCAGCTGCTTCGATGAGACATGGTGCTCTCCCATTAGAGGTTCTGAGTGGTCTGAGATACCCAGCATCTTCCTGACCCTAGAAATACCTGAGTAGCCATATCCACTGCAATGTAGTAAGACCAAATTCTATATGGCTTGTGAAAGCAATCTTACGGAATCATATTTCTTGAACATCCAATTGCTGTGTGTTATATTAATGAAGGAAGTAATCAATTTCAAGAGATAAATTTCTAGTAAGATTTTTTAATAAGTTTTGTGTGAATTAAAAAGAACTTTCAAATCTACTTTCATTTCTCATAAAAATCTTAAAAAAAAAAAAAAAAAAAAAAACAGAAGCCTGCATGCAGTGCCGTTTTCAGATAATGCTTTTAAAAACAAATGGTGGTCTATGGTTTGCATTTTTTCAGTCCAGTCACAGTAACATTTAAATATGGAGACTAAATACCCAACTTTCCAAACTCTGGAAATAAAAAAAGCTTGCTAGATATAAATGCTGCAAATACTAAGCAGTTAACTTGGACATCCCAAGTATGACTTTATGGAGGAATATTTAACCCATTTTGAGGTAACCATTTACTTAAGGCATTCTTGTCTTAAACACTCAACTAGATATAATAACTATAGATTTCTTATAGTCAAAAATCAATATTTCCACAGAATTATACTGAATGCCAAAGGCAAAGCGGAACAATCAGTGATACTATCATTTTCCTCCCCTACACTATTAACATTTTAATTTCATTTTAACCGCAGTCTCGGAGACAGCTTAAAAAACAAAAACAAAAACAACAACAACAACAACAAAACCTAAACTCTTTGAGATTTTTCCATTAACTAACCATTTGACTTCCAAATTCTAATCCAGAACAAGCTTCATTTCTGTTAGTAATCAGACTCTGATTTGAAATAAGTATTTTCAGAAAATAATGTTAGTAACAGAAATGCATAAACTTCAACTAAGGAGCCTAGAAAAAGGTCTTCACTGAAAAATTCAATGGGTTATGGCCCATAACTCTGTACCAGAGACCCTACAGTCAGTCCAGTTGCTACAGCACTGTATTTTAGTTCACATATACTGACTTATCTAGTTCCTAATAGAGCACTTATTCATGTTAGACAAATTAACAATTCCCATCTTCATTAAAGTTTTGAGATTTTTTTTTAGTTTTTTTTTCAATGACTAAAAATGATTATCTCCTAAAGCATTTAAATGAGTTTTTGGTTTATTGTTATATTTTAAACAAAGGGATCTTAATTTAACTATTCTTCAAATATTGGTAGCAATGACATTTACTCATACCAGTCTTTTAATTAGTAGTGTTTATAAGTTATTCTAGAATTCATAAGGTTTCAAGTTGGTTCTCTCATCAGAACTATTCATAAACACATTACACATAAACTTTGTTGAATAATAATAATAAAAAAAATCACAAGCATTATATTATATCCACTGGAGGGCACTCAACATGACCAAAGCATGCAAGGAAAACATGTTCTAACACTACTTCACTCTATTGCCTCAGGACTCAAGAGACTTTGGGAGTAGGAAATGTGTCTTTAAAAAGATGCCCATAACACAAGTCCAAAAAGGAGGTAAAACCCTAAAAATGGGTTTCTAATTTGTTTGACTTCTCTCCTTAAGAGCTTCTTTTTCCTTAGGGAAAAAACATTATATGCATATTTCAAGGACAGCAGAGTTCAGGCCTCAACAGATAAATCTAGGTTTCAAACCAAGTCAAGCTGAGTCTTGCAGTAAACACAAAGGCAACTTTCTTAAGTAAACAGAGGAAATAGAGAACTTTCTCTAGAGTATAAAAGATGAACCCCTATAGGAGTTAATGCCTAACTCATTTTAAATTAATACAAGGCACATATTTCCCTTTTGTGAAGCCAGAGGACTATGTATTTAATTTAACCTATTGGCCTAGTTATCTATCACAGTCAGTATTGGAGAAATATTATATAAACAATAGTCTATTAAAAGAGAATTGACTCTGAAAATGAGTATCCTGTCAATAGGGTACAGGAGGCAATGATCTGTATGTGATTTGTACAAAGCAGAAGCAGCTCCTATTTTTACCATTTACTTTTATGGAATAAAAATATTTTCAGTAAAGTTGTTTTAACAATAGTTTAAAAGAGGTCAACAAAAAAAGCTAATAATAATATTTTCAAAACAATCAAAAAAACATGCAGCACTACAAAGGAGTTACCAGTATTGTTTATTAGAAGTATGTGCAGTTCTAAAAACATTCATACCTTCTGCCTTGGATTAAAGTCATACTTCTGACCAATGTCAAAAAGTTCTCTTAAAATTTACCACCTATTAATCTACAATTATTATCAGCCTAGATTATGGAGAGAAATAAAATCACCTTATGATTGATTAATATAGTACCTCAGGTTAATAACACAAATGTTCCATTTGACTGAATATACATATGTAATCCATTTTAGGGTTTTAATAACTTATGAGCTCTTCAATCTGTTCTATCTTACAACAACAAAAAGGATCTCTGCAAGTTTTCTAATTGCCACATTTCAAAGTATACTTATAGAAATGTTTGAAATGTGGCTCCTGGTTTTCCCTTTCTATTTTAGTAGTGTTTTGAAAACAAGCATTTACCCTCATTTACAACAATTTTTATTCCTGTCATCAATTAGGATTAAGTTTGATAAATTTTAATATTGGACTGCACATTTTCTGCAATAATCATGGTAAAGGAAGTAATCAAATCACAGACAGTTCCCAAACAACACAAAACAAAAAACCAACATCTCTTGGATACTTCTTGACTCCTGAACACTGTTAAATGTTTCCCTTTTTTAATTAACCACTTTTTAAAAATTCGGTTTTTCCTATAAACTTTTAAATAACTGTTCTGGTCTTTGAGACTCTCAGGCCTAGGACTCTACAGGACTTTAAGTTATATGCAATACTAAGTAACCTTTCTAACACAGTTTTTCCCCCTCCTCAAGGACTTAAGACTTGAATAGTCTCAGCATTCCTTTAATCCTATAGAAAAGACTTCTGCAAGTTTTTCAAGTTACTGTTGCAATCACTTCAGGGCCATGTCCTTGTACATGGCCTTCAGAACAAAGATTAGGTCAAAGTAATGAATATGGGGGCAAATTAATCAAATTTTGTCTACTGTGAAAGGACATCCTCAAATCTTAAGTTGTTTTTTGTGGTGGTGGTGGCGGTGGCTATTTTGTTTTAAATTCGGAGATTTGGATGGTTTGAATGTAAAAATAAACGTAGCAAAACAAAAAGCCTCCAAAGTATAAGTTTATGTCACTAATTTAGGCAGACAGCAAACACCAATATAAAGTAAATAATACTTCGATCTATATTTCTTGGAATAAAGTTAACACAAAAACACCTAACGATACTGAATGTTCACCAAATAACAAATAATGGCTTCATAAATTCCAGACAAAATAATTTACAACTTAGCGATCTGAGAAACATCAGCCTAGACTTTATCAAAGAAAATGCTGCCGTCTCTTCAAGTTGATGTCTCGTCTAAGCCACCATTATTCATGATACAAAGCTCTTATTTCACTAAAACCACTCCTCGATTTCCTTTTGCCGACCTCTGCATACCAGCAGCCTAGTCTCTCTTCATTCACTACTCACAAACTCGGGGGGAGGGGAGACCACAGATGTCTGGAAGATACAAAGTATGAGACAATGCTCCCTCCAAAGGGGAACAGAAAATGAAGGAAAAAAAAACCCTACACCCCACCGCCAAAGCTTTCGAGCTTGGCGGATTCAGGAGCGGGCTATGGGAAGGAACTTAAACTTTGAAAGTCTAGGTTCAAAGTTCTCTCTCCAGACAAAACACTGAAACAAAGTTGCAATGCCTGAATTTTATTTATTTAGCCAATTTGGAATCAAGGAAAATTTTCGTTTCTCCCAAAAGAAAATGTCCTCTAAAAATCAAGTTTAGCTGCCATAAAACTACTTGGATTAACGTATTTCTAATTCTCCCAGTCAGAGGCTGAATCTGCTCACTTGGTAAGAAACAGTAAGCGAGTCACCGTTCGCCCCCACCCCCTCTCTTTTACTAGGGTCTCGTCTCCACTGCCACAAACCCAAGACAACCAGTATAAGTCGCTTTGCTTTCACTCATCTGCACCGTACGAGAAAAATAGAGGTGGAAGACACGATTTCATCTGTGCACACCCTACTGACGCATCGTGCCGACTGCACTAAGAGTTTGGTTACTCTAAGGTTTAAAGTTGCTTGGATTCAAACTCACATAGCCAGAGCATTAAGAAAATATTACCAATTCTCTTATTTTCCTTAAGAACGAAAGAGGAAACCTGCTAAGTCTCCCGGACCCATCCCCTAAAGCGGACGGGACCTAGGGTGGTGTCCCCGCCACCGCAAGGAACCCCAACTCGCCGCGGGCTGGAAGGCGGAGCCCCCGGCCCCACCCCGCCCCCCACCCGGCCGGCGCATCCCGAGGCGTAGGGTCCCTCCCCCAAACTCGGCCGCGACCAGAGCCCGGACGCCAGTGGTGGCCCCCACCCCCACCCCCACCCCCCGGCCATCCGGGCTCCGGACGCCCCCACGACACCCCCTCCCCAACAGCGGCGCCCCCGGGGCAGCGCGGCCAGAGCCCGGGCCCGGCCACCGCCCTCCGCGCCCCGGGCGGGCCCGCCCCACTCCTCAGTCCTTGCCCCCGCTTCCCAGCCTGGGCCTCCGAGGTGCTCCGGGCCCGGCTCCCCGCCCGCCGTCGGGACCGCGCGCCCGCGACGAAGTTTGGCTCCGAAGAGGGAACGGGAGCAGCCCAGGAAGGATAAGGAAAGGAGCGCCCAAGCACCTCAGGGGAACAGGCTCCTCCCGCCGCGGGAGTCCGATCGTCCTCGGCCTGCGGTGGCGGCTCGGCGGGGACTGGAGCTGCTCCTTGGACCGTCCTCCGTCTCCGCCTCCCCTCGCTCACGGCTCCCGCGGACGGGCTAGCGCGGCTGCCACAGACCGAGAGGCTTAAAATGGCGCCTCACAAGGACCTCTTATAAGTCGCGCAGGATCCGCTGTATCCTGCCGCCCGGCGCAGCGCGGAGCGTTCCGCCGCGCGAGGACAAGGGGCGGGGCGCGGGCGGGCGCGAAAGTAGTCCCCGTGCCCCGCGGCCCGCCGTCGTCCGTCGGCGGATGGGGCCGGAGGCGGGGCGTTTGCGCGTCCCTTGGACACTCCCCGGGTGGAGGGTGACGGCCGCTCGGCTCTGCTAGCTTGGAGGGGGGATCCGTGAGGGCCCAGAGGTCGGAAGCTGAGAAGCCAGGTCCCTGCGGGCCGCGCTGGAGGAGGGTGGCTCAGGGGTCTTCTGCTGTCCCGAGCTGCACGCCCCTCTCCGCGCGTCCGCAGACCGAGAGAGCAAACGCGGAGTCGCCGCGCGTTTTCCGCGGTCCGCAAGAGGCGGCACCTAGATCGCGGCCCCTGGCCGGGTGGGACAGGTTCCCGAAGGGCGGAAGTTCGGGGTCGGGCGGTGGCGCGCGCGCTGTGGTCGGGGCCCGCCCGACTTTAAGCGCTGCTGGACGCCGCCACCCCACGTTTGGGTGGAGGTCTCCCAGCGGGGTCCAAGTTAGGGTCTCGCAGACATTGCCGTCGGGCCACAAGCTCCCTGCAGGACCTGGCTCGCAGCCCAGTCCCGCCGCGCCCAAAGCCTCTCCCCCTGACGGTCCGGGTGGTGGATCCCCCACCTCACCCGCCACTCAACCAGAATCCGGATGGGAATCGCCGGCAGAGTTGCCTTCCATTCCCACTCCCTCCCGAAGGCGGTGAACTCTCGGTGGACTGGGCACCAAGCCTACAATTCAACAAGTCTTTTGAGTACCTACTGTGAATAAATAACTAATGGAAATGGATTTACTCCAGAGCAATGTCAATTAAGTTAATTCGTATAGATTCTATTTTTATCTGGTTCCACTGTGTCACTAGGTATCCATAGATGTATTTGTGAGGATTTTTCTTAGGGGCGGGGAGGATCTCATTCCTACGGTATTACTTGAGAAATCCGAGTATGATGTTTATAGAAGCAGCTATAGATTCGGCAACCTCTAATTTTTTGAAACTAATTTTCTGTTCTTCAAAACCATTTTCTAATTCGTTTCAATAAAGCTGAAGTTGGTTCTTAATTTCCCTTGGAAATGTCTCCATTGTAATTCAGCAAGATTGGCATTTGTCAAAACCGGAACAATTATGATCAATTCATTTTCTAGTCTATTATTCTTGTTTTTCTTCCAAAACCACAGGGAGAGTACAAGAAGCAACAGTGAAAGTTATCTCAGTGCTTTCATCCCAGGACTATAATTAATGCGTGCAAACAATAGGTCTTTATACATAAATACAGGCAGGAAACCTACTTACTCATTTATTCATAGAGGTAGTGTTTGTACTTTTTGGCAGAGCTGATGCTTTATGGCCAACGTATTTTTTTATATAACTTATTTTTCTGTCTTAGGGTATTTTACTACATATAGTGATAATGTCAACTGCTGTCTATCCCCATAGCACATGTGAACCACTGCAGTGAAAAAAGTCCACACACATGATGCTCAGTGGAACCCATTGTCTAGAAAGACTTTTTCATTTGTATCTTTGCTAGTAATTCTGTAAAATTTAATGCTGCTGTTGATTGTGGTTAACTTGGTCATAAACAGATTGAACAGAAAAGGGTATTTTATCAAAGCAATGTTTCTAGTAGAAACTCAAAAAGTGTAAATGGCATTTCCAGGTACTGAACTCCAATTTTAATTATCAAAAGCAGAGTTAAAGAATACACTCGAAATTCAATGAAAGTCATGCATTTAAAATCAAATGGCTGGTTTACCCCTATGAGAGGAATATTTTTAACAGATTTTTTTCTGTGTTTAGTTAATTTTGCTGAATAAGGCACACTATTAAAACTGGTTAGGAAATATCTGCATCTTTAGAAGGTATAAAGGCTAAAAGCACCTCTATATTTACATTTCTTTTTTCAGTTGCCCAAATAAAGCATTTTTCTATAATTTGAAATTTTAATCTAAATTTAGAATAAAAAATTTTAAATCCCTATTGATGGTATTAAAGGAAATGTAAAATTTGCAACAATGCAGCATGTTGTTTTTCCCATTAAATTCAAGCATACTAGAATTATTGGGTGAACCAGAATTAAAACAAGTCAGTTGAATTTAACAAATTGCTCAGAATTTTTGATTTCTTTCATAAAACAAATTGTTCCAGTTGTCTCACCAAAAATATGAGATGGATAATTTATGTGAAATTAAGACACATACTATCATTAAACCAAAGAGAAATACAGAATCAAGATACCTAATGAGTGATTTTGTGAAACTTAAAAAATTGACCTTCAGCAATGTATTTCATAAAAAACACTTATCTTTGGTGTAAAATGGGTGTGACAAAAATTAATTTTGTGAAATGGTGTCAGACAAATGGTCCTAAATTTTAGGCTGTGTTCCTAGAAACCAAAAGTGTCTCCAGCTGATTTTAAAAGAGAAGATTTTATTTGTCAAGGTATCAGACCACTGGCACATCAATTGTTGGCTATATAACCTGAGCGTAAAGCATCCTTTCATCAAAACATATGCTTTTGAATTGCCTTTGGGGAAAAAATAAATAAATGCCCAGTTTGTTTTTGCATTTCGGGTAAAAATATCAATCAAGTTAGCATTAAAGAAAAAGAAGGTCTGTTCCCTTAAGTCTATCAAATCTATTAATTAAACATTTATTGAGCACCTAAGACAATGAGCTTCCTTTAGAGAAAAGAAAACGGTTGACTGTCTCCTTTTGATTAGGTCACTTAATTTAATGTAAAATTGTAACTGTTAGTCAATCCTACTTTAAAATAAGGAGAAATGGTAGAAAACAAGCTGCGAAGCTAGGGTGTGGTCCCCTTTAGACTGAATCCCCTTGGGAAGGATCCCCTCCTAGCAGAAAGGTAACACTAAGCGAAATCCTATGCATTTAAAAACAAACCTGACTCTAAGATCTTTTAAAAATATTTCTTCATGGCAATGTGAAAATACTGGACAAAAATAAGGATCAGCTTTTCATTTAGCAGTTCATCAAGTGGGCTATTTATGGATTGGGACTTTTGATTTGCAATACATCATCTCAGAGTTCAGTGTTATCTTTTGATTTCTTTCCAGCTGAACAGGCTAAGTAGTTGTAAATACCTCTTGTCAGACTACATGGTTGGCTTTTCTCGCTCACAGAAGTAATCTAGGAACCCACTGGGCAAATTCAGCGGAAAGCCACTGTGGAAAAGCTTGCAGCTAATGTGCACTGCAGAGCAAGGGAGGGGTAGTGAAAGACAGAGCCGATGGCCATGGTGGTGGCCGTGGCCTGGTCCCTTAGTTATGCCAGGAACGCCCTTCATGCTTGGAGTTTTGTGTTCTCAAGGCCTTCATTGGTTTACCATACTAAGGAAGTACGTTTTAATGGCTACCATAGAAAGTGTGAAGGAGAAGCAATGGAGGCATCATCCATGATATTCAAAGAACATGGAGATATATGTTTCTCAATGTCTGTAAGAACTAAGACAAATACCACTGCATTGCTAAGAAATCATGCTTTGGATACACATACCCCCCCAACACCCACATGCGCTCGAAGATACACACAACCTCTCTATTAAAAATTTCAAAATGGTTGCAGATATTTCATTCACAAGAAGGTTAAAGGCGTTTCCCATCGCAAGAAGGATTAACTTACCGGAGGATTCTGGGACTGCAGATGTATACTGCGGCAAAATCCTAAATTCATCGAAAAAAATCATTTCTGGACTCCAGCTGCTAAAAATAATAGAATTATAGTAAATCATGGATAAGATTAAAACTAGCCATTTTCACATTCCAAAGTGTTCAGAAAAAAAAAATGATTCTTTTCTTTTAACTCATTTCTTAAACAATGCAAATTTTAAAGTAGCTTTTCTTTCCAGAGCACGCAGCGCCATGAAATCGATAATTTTTGATCTTTCGGTTAGTAGGCAACATGGTGAGCTATTGCAGGGACTGCAGGCAGCAGACATGTTCTTGTCAGCTAAAAATTTTCATATTGTTTTTGAATCCATTGAGATTTGTAGATGTAATATTACCAGTTTTTTGTTTTAGCTTGCACTAGGCTATAGGGGGACGCAAACTCTCAGTTTATCGACATATACATGTCTATTGCTTTATATATATTAAAAACAGGGAGTCTTACTGGATTTTAAACAAAAAATTATGTAAAAGGAGTGGCTGGTGTGATTATAATCCCATCATGCAGGGTCCACGGTTCCCATTTAGTGAAATTTCGCAGAGGGCAACTTCTTAAGAACATCCCTGCTGTGCAGAGTGAAAAGCATGAACAAACCAAAGACAGAATTCATCTGTGTTTATATTTTACAAACAATGAAAAACCTACTCTTTGTATGCCTTTTTTCCCCCACCTTATTATTTCATGAAAACTGCAGCATTGTCCCCGCCCCCATCCAAACACTCACCACCCCAGCACTGCAGTATTCCGTCCCTCTTTTGCTTGTCCTTCGTCTTCTTTTTCGCTTTCACAAATTCTGCACGCGCCATCTTTGTGTGGGGTGATTCTTTGCTAATTTCGGTTACCCATTCTCTCACAAATCAGTTCAGAAATAGAAAATTACAGTGCGCTTTGGGGCTTAATTTGCCTGAATTTCTTTCAGTCTTCCCTTCTGACATAGAAAAAAATGGAAACGACAGGGGGGATAGCCCAAAAAGAAAGAGATATTTCTATTATTGCCATAACCTGTTGTATACAGTGGTGATAAAAAAAAATATTATTAACATAAGAGCAACAGCTGCAGCCTAAATAGAAGCTATGAGATAATTAATGTGCTACAACAAATTAATTTGCTGCAGGTGCTTCTGTTGTGAACTGAGTCACCCATACCATATAAAGTCAAAATACAATTGTGATCCCCCACACACACTCTAAAACAAAATACAGAGCAAAATGTCCTGTTTAGTAAATATGCCTATTGTAAAAAATAAAAAAAAATTAAAATCCTCCCCAGTCCTTTTCCCCTGCCCTCACCATCTCATCACAAATGGTTTAGTCATGAGTGGGTAAGTTCCATCCCGCATGTGTATGTGACTGTGTATGTCCTGGGGTGGAGGGTATGGCATTTTCAAACACATGGAGGTTTATGCTGTGTCTCAGTTGGAAAACATATGGATCAGCTACTGAAGAAAAATATATTGTTGAGTGGTTACCTATCTGAACTAATTATTTTTTTAAAATCCTGTGTCTTATCAAAGAAGGAAATGTGTTTCTAAGGTGGCATTCTTCCTTGATATTAAAAGAGATTTGTTTTTGTTTTGTTTTGTTTTTACTTTTACTTGCTGTCAAATTGAGTGTTTTTGGAGAATGATTGGTGGTTTATATCACAACTGTGTGCCAGAAATACATTGTATCAGGGTAGCACCAGCAGGGGCCTGGAGAAGGTCACAGTGCCAGAAGCAAATGTCCATTTTCTATTTTGTATCACTCAGCAAAAAAATAACTTAGGGCCTGGAAAAGAGGAGGAACATAGAGATTGATTTTTTTTAACTACTTGGCTAAAAAAAAAAAATTCTCTTACAGAAAGAATACAATCATTTCTGATGTGTTTCTCAGTAATGCTACTGAAAGAAATGACATTTCTGTTTGCATTGCTACCTTAATGTTTTGATTGTTAAAAACCTCTATCCATTTATCTATCTACCTACTTACCCACCTATGTTTAGTTTTATCATGGTCAAATTTTCAAATTTATTAGTTACTAAGGTTTATTCTATTGGATGAACTTAATATTTAATTCTAAATCTTACAATAGGTAAATTTCATATACAATGCACATATTTTTAACACTTGTATGGGTTTTCTTTAACATATATTTTATTTCATATGCTCCTTTTAGGTGGATAAGCAATGATGTGCATAACCACCCTTCTATACAGAGGTACTGCATATTTATCAAGATTTCTCATGCAGTGTTAGACTTGCATTTTATTCTATTTTCCTTTTGTTATATTAAAGCTTTTTCTTCATCACCTATTTTCAAATCTGTTTACATTTTGAATTTATAATTATAGAATCTGGTGGGGGGAGAAAAAGAAACAAAGACAATATTGGTTTCTTTCAAAAAGAGAAACAAGAAATAGTCAATTTCTTTGATAAAAATAAGAAAAGTTGACAAGTATGAAATTTATATATCTCCACTGGGACTTTCCAGAAATGTCTATGTCAGCCTGTGTCATTCCCACTCTGAATTCATATAATTTTATAATTGTGAAATTAAATCAATTTAGGAAAAGAAGAAGGTGCTTGAATTTCTGTTGCTTCAAGGAATCACCCATTCAAAGCATTTCTTCTGCCACTATAAATCATATTAGAACCAGACTGTAAGTAATCAAGGGAGAAAATACTTAACATACATATTCCTTTTTCTTATTAGTGTGCTTCTTTTATCACCAAGCCAATCCCAGCCCCATCCCTTCTTCAAAGTACTTGATTTTCATGACCCTTATTCTTAAATTGTCATTATAAGTGACATGGTATAGGTTCTGAAAAATAAAAAAATATGATAATTACTGAAAGATTGTTTGTTTTGGGATGGTTTGTTACGTGGAAAAAGTGTGCTAATAGGGCAGGGATGATTCAGTCTTTTTGGCTTAATTTTAATAATCACATCACCCTGCAGGTTTATCCTGAGTCTTAAATTAAAATTTCTAAAGATTTTTAACTGTTTCAGTCTTCTTAGTAAAATAATTTTGTGTAGATACCCGTTAGATGAATATTCAAACTATATATGTGTACTGCTGTCAACAGCTTGATTTCTTTCTTTTGTTCAAGGTAAAAAGTAAATATGGGGTTTTAGTATTTTTTCATTCCAGTGGATCTGCATATGCTATATGAGTTATATTTATTCCACACAGGATCACTGTTCTAAAACTCTGGATCTTTCCCATAATATGCTTTAAACCATTTTTTTTTCTCCCATTCTCAGTATGTGCAATTAGTTTTTAAAATTAAACTCAGAGCTTGGTTTTTTTCTGTAGTTGCTGATTATTGCAGAATCTTTTAGGGAATTATACCTTGTGTATTCTTGTGTCACCATTGAAAAATATATATTTAACTCTTTTGTGTGTATTTGTAAATATCCTTTGTCTTTCCTTTCTTTTATACTGGTTTCAAAGGGAAGTGTTAACAATAAGGATAAAGGATGCCTTTTCGAAATTAAGACTATGAAATGCCTCAATTTAATAATAGTTGTACTTTCAGTATCTGTTGATTGAGGATCTACATAATGACAAAAAGCTGCTATAAATCCTGTATTGCTTTTAAACAAAATTATCTTTTACCAATCCCTGTGGAGTCTATGTCAATATGAATGTTACTTGCAACATTGGTGGAAAAATCCACTTTTCAGCACACAAACAATGCTAAGGCCCTAATGGGATCTTGGAAAAGCCACTGCTATAATGAATCCAGGAGATTCGGATCCCATTCTGCTGTGCATTAACTGTATGATGGACAGGCTTTTCAACCTCTCTGAGCCTTGGTATCATCTCTGTGGTAGCAGTAACAGCAGTGGTAGTGGAAGTCACAATATCCCAAATGGTGGTTTCCATTTATTGAGCTTCTGCCAAGTTGAAGCTTTGCCCTTCACAACCCTGAACAACATCTTTCATATTTGAGACCTCTTAACAGCCAGTGGAAAGGAGAGCATCATTTTCCGACTGCACACTTATGGAAATTAAGGACTTCAAGAAATTAAGGAGTTTGCTCAAATTTATTTGCTCAATAAACAGAGCTGGAATTTGAACTCAGATCTGCACTGTTTGGTCAAATAGCCCTGAACCACATGTGGCTCTTAAATTTAGATTAAATTAAATTCCTCAGTTTCATTTTAAGCACAGCACAGACAGCATCTCCATGACCATGGGTAAGTGCCACTGCACAGGGCTGAACAAGGCTGATGGACTGCTAAGCCTGTACTTCAACCACTGGGTTTAATTCTTCTATACCCATTCACGCCTCTACTCATTCATCCCTTCAACAAATATTTATTGAATACTACTATGATCAGGTCACCATTTGGAATGCAGAGAGTTATTGCATTGTTGACAAGAGAAAATGAAAGAGCTTTTCAAGTTATAAGGTTCTATATACAAGTGAGATGCTTTGATGCTGTAGTTGCTGCAGTGGAGGGAGACCACTTGGTTGAGGGCAGAGTTTATGCCACTCTTCTTGGAATCCTCTCTTCCCTCTCTTGTGCTCTCTTAGTTTGGTAACATACCCATCAGAAGCCAGGCATGGTGGTGCACACCTGTAATTCCAGTGGCTTGGGAAGCTGAGGCAAGAGGATCGCGGGTTCAAAGCCAGCCTCAGCAAAAGTGAGGTGCTTAAGCAACTCATTGAGACCCTGTCTCTAAATAAAATACAAAGAAAGGGCTGGGGATGTGGCTTGTAGTCAAATGCTCCTAAGTTCAATCCCCAGTAGCCCCCCACCTCCCAAAAAAGGAAGTAGCCATAAGAGCCTCTCATTCTAATAAGAATCCATCTTCCGAACACTTACTCTGAGATTGGGGGATTCCCCAAGCAGAGCTTTTCCAGCAACTGGATATGGCAGATGAGACATGGACTTGAGGTCTGAGCGCTACCAATCAGATGCTTCTATTTGGGGCTTTCACTGGAGTAGATGACACAAAAGAAACTGAGAAAATTTAAATGTTTTAGTGACTGCAGCGATAATGTCTCTTTTCTATGCAATTGTCAATTTACTGTAATTGGGACTGGTGATCTTAAAAGCTACTTTATATTTGTCCACCTCATCCTGCCTTACCTTTATGTTTGCTCCATAAGGGTGGTCCTGAATGTCCATGACTTTCCTGGTCTTTGTCAAGAAACATAGACCTGTGGTTACTAAGGCGCAAAAATACCACCTCTATTTATTAACCCATACCTCTATTTTCAGTTGGAGGTAAAAATTCTCTTCCCAACTAGGGTGAGTTGATGTCTTCCTCTCTCTATCAGATCCTCCCCATGGACTAGTTGCTATATATTTTACCCCTTTGGGGTTGGTCCCATGAAGACGTGTAAGAGGAATGCAACATTTATTACCTGGCTGATTACTGCTGTAAACTGGCTTTTGCTCTCTGGCTCCAGCCAATGTTTAAAGGTGGCTCTGTTGGGGGGATTTTGTGGATTCATTGGCAGCTCCTCTATTGGAACTCTCTGACTTCCTTTCCCTGGGGCATGGAGGGAGTCCATAGTAGCCCTTCTAAGGTCCTCTTCAAGGATCCTCTTCCAACTGTGGCCTCTCATCCCTTTGATGTCTTCATTATACCAGATTTTGAGCCATCTATTCAATGTTTCAGCCTGGCAACCTGCCTCACATCTCACTTGAACCTATAAAGACCATCATATCCTGGTATCTTGTTGAAATGTCTGTTCTGACATCTTGTTTCCCTAGATATGGGAGAGGTGGCCAGGGTCAATAGGTGAGATGGCAACAGCATCCTCACCAGATGGTTCTGCGGTTACAACTACGTAGCTTCCTTGGGTTTCTGCTTGTCTTTCAAGCCCTTGATTTTTTTCTACCTTCCTGGTGATTCTGCGAACTATCCCATATCCTTCCAAGAAATTTCTTTTCCACTTCAGTCATCCGGATTCCTATAGATCAACACCTGGCTTGATAAGCCCCCCATTTTTATTATTTTCTACTCTTCTCTCTCTTTCTAGTATGTGATTTAGTTATTGCATTTCTACTATTTTTTTCCAGATTGCAAAATATACACATGTAAATTTCAAGGTTGTATACATGTAAAACATACTAACAAATCAAAAATATATGACAGAGAGTAAAAAAGTGCATCATATCCATGCCACTAGACATCAATTGGTATCATATATTCCTTTCAGATTGAGACGCTGAGCCAGACTCATTAACTTGACTGGATTGAGTTGATATAGACTTTCCCTTTCTTTCTTTTTGCTATATATTTTTTCTAGTAAAACTATTTTACTTGGTTATTGTATCTATTTCCAACAGATTGAAATAAAAATTTCCATGGTTTTCAATTGAAAGTTCAATTGAACTTTCTTTTAGAATGTTCTTTTTTTTTATTGACATAATTTCTACACTACTTTATTAGCTCAACATTGAGTTTAGCCCTCAGATATGGGTTTTTGGAAAGGCTGCAAGTCACTAGCTGTATAGAATAGAGAACTGGTGTTTGTTTTAGAAAACTCTTCAGGTATTTATCCAGGAAAAAAATATATATATAAAATATATTAAACCACCAGGTACTAGCAATTTCCCTTTTCACCTTAAGGTTATTATTAACTTCTTCTGTATCATATCCTTATACTGGTTTCTCTATGACAAATATGGGTATCACTTTCTTGCACTTTATTTTTGTCACCTAACATATCCTGGAAATCGTATCACATTAGTACCCAGAATGCTACTTTATTTGTTTTTATAACTGCATGGCTTTCCATGATACTTTAATTGATTTAAAGTACCTTCTCATTGTTTTCAAGCATTTGCCATTACAAATAATTGTGTATGAATTTTGCACATGTGTCCTTTATTATATGTGCAAATCTTACACACACACACACATACTACATACACTAGGAGAGAAGAATCCGCATGATACCGTCAAAGAACCAATGTCTCATAGGCACTCCCAATGACAACAGGTGGTGTAATAATTTCCATTCTCACCAGCAATGTGTGAGAGGGGCTATTCTCTGGCAGTTTCATTAGTGGAGGGTGTGTGAAAACACTGTGGTGTCTCAACCATACCCTCTAGACAGTCATCTCTGAATTACAGCTGCAAACCTCTTCCCCAGAGCTTTTTTTTCTGGTTTTAGAGAGCAGGTTTGGCCTGTGGGTGAGCATGGAGAATGGATGGGGCAGAAATGCCTGAGAGTAATTTCCCCACAAGCAACCATCAAATGGTAATGGACTGGGTGTTGGTAGGTACATACCACTGCTTTCTTGATAGCAGGGGTGAGTCTGAAGAGCATTCTACACTGTGCCACTGATTCCCACCTGAGCTCTAGGTACTCAGAGTGGCAATTGGCTTGATAACACATCCTAGCTTGACTTCTTTCTCTACTGCTGTTTTCCTGAGATCACTTCCCAAATAAACTATTTACACTAAGATCTGTGGTAGAACCCGATCTAATACTGCATCATCAAACTTTTGGAATTTTACAAATGATGTCCTTGTAATTTGAACTTGCATTTACCTTTGAATGAAGGTGAACATATTTTCATACATCTGAATATTTTTTCTTTTTACTTCCTTGAACTAATGATTATATATTTTACCTATCGGTCACATAAATTTTTATGAGATCTATATTAGGAAGATTTGTTCTTTGTGATATGACTTTTTTTTACAATTTGTCTTTGCTTATGATGTTTTTGTGAGGTTTTCTTGTTTTTCTCTTTTCTCCTCTCTTCCCTTCTGTCCCCCTCATCCTTGTTATTTCTCCTCCTCCTCTGAGACTTTTATTTTTATGTAGAGAAAGTAATAAACTTTTTATTTTGTATCTTCTATATTTTGAGTCATAGTCAGAAATTCTTTCTTATGCTTCAAGTTATAGAAGAAGGCTTTAATGTTTTATAATAACACTATTTTTATTTTTACATTGTTATCTTTAATCTATTTGGAATTTATCCTGAAGGAGGCTCAACAGCTTTCACTTTCATTGTGATTTTTTTTGTTCCATAACCTCTTCCAGAATCACCCACCTCTACGAAAACTGCCCTTGGATTACTTTGAGCGAGATGTCATATTTCACTGCCTAAACCTATTTCCTCTTGCAAATGATTATAAGTCTCCTGGCTTTCCTCTTAACTTGGCCTTCTCTACCCTTGTAGCAGAAGAGTTTCCTCTGCAGTATTTCTCTATCTGAAATAGACTTTCTGTATATTTTTAGTTTATGGAGTCCATATTTTATGTCAATAAATTTTATCTCTCAAAGTGTATATATTTTCCCTTTCCCATAGTTATTCTTTTTTTCCTGCTCAAAATGACAGAGCAACTTGTGGGCCATTTCCATATGGCATTAGACCCACTCTCTCCTAAATTGGCAGCACATTTTTAATTTCAGGCTCAAAAACAAAAACCAGTGAGAGGTCCCTAATGATTTTTTAAAAATCTGATTTCTGCAACTCATCACACTACTGGGTATGTTATAAATCTATTTTTGTCTTGATAGTTATTTATTCTTAGGGAGAAAAAAATACCCAAAATAGATAGATGATAGACAGATAAACAGACATGCATGACTTTATTCATCTCTAGAGTGTCATAAACCATCATAGAAGTCACATCTCTGAATGAACTTGATTAAATTCAGTTGTTTTGGACCAAAACAGATTAAATCCTACTAACTGGTAGGATTAACCTTTTTTTTTTGATATATTATTACCTATCAGTGTGACAATCCTTTAGCTTTTAAAAATACTTAATTTGCTCTTGCCTTTTTGTGAAATCCTGGGCCAATTCTACCCCTAAATGTGGGTGAATTGTACTTGCTAGTCTTTGTCCTTCTTTTAATTGGGTAGCATCCACAGAGGCATAATCTCTAAACAAGAATGAAAGAAGTCCTTCAGGTCCTATTGGTCTGGTTAGCTATCTAACCACTGGATTTGATACGAGGAAACCAGCCACTGTTCCTTCTTATCATTTGTGTTTTAAGCTCCTTTTGCCTACATATGACACAAAGAAAGCACACAACCCCTACCTGTTTACTCAACAATGGTCTCTGTAGGAACAAGCCTCTGCTTGCTTTACCTGAGACGGGAATATTCCTGCCTGTTACAACTGGTGTAACAGTAAGCTCTGTTTCTACGAATACTTTCAACAGCTTTTCTTATACCATTTTTTTTTTTCCTTACATGAGACCAGGGGAGTAAAACTGGGTGGAAAAATACCTGCCTGCCTTCCATTCTCTCTGCAAATTTTCAGTGTAGCCTCTGTGGAAACTTCCATCACCAATGTCTCCCAGGCGCCCCCACCCTCCTCATCAGAATACTCCTCCCCTGAGTGTCACCAGCTGTGGGATTGTAAGGCACCATTATAATAAAGGTGACAATGACAGATCTCAAGGAAGTGGAGCTCCAAAGTGAGGGAGGGAGACACATCAGAGAGAACGGGCTCCGTGAGTCTGATAATGAGCATGGAGAGGACTTTTTCTGCTTATGGGTGAAAAAGACAGGGAAGTCTCTGTTTGAAGACAAAGCACATAATAATGTGATCACAGAGCCCTCTTAATGTAGCCAATGTGATGTTCAGAAAATGTATTCCTTTTCCTGCCTTATTCTTCTATTTTGGTGGAAAAGGTCTTCATATGAATGTTTATTTAATGCACCCAACTCGGTGACTCTAGCCAACATTTTTATACAGCAAAGTTACACACAGGTAATTATGTTTAATTGACTTAACAACCTTGAGTCTCAGAGATGACTTTTTCTTGACTCCTTGCTTCAGTTGAAAAAATAAAAATATTTTGGTCAGCTAGAAATCTCTTAGTAGTGTTGTCAATTTATTTCTAAAGGGTTTATAACAGGCAGAGTGCTCCCTTGCCTTTTTCTTCTCCCAAAAGGTAGGGAGGCTTTTACAGAAATTTGTAACTTGGCTCAGCCAGGACCACGTAGCACTGCCAACTTCCTGTATAAGGAATGCTCTGCTTTCCCCAATTCAGGATTGGGAAATGCAGGCCTTCTGTAGGGACCCACCTGACATCCCGTTGGTGTTCAGGAAGGAAACCAGGCCACTCCCCTGCCTAGTGTGCAGGAGACTGCTGCTCTCAGGGTAGAGAATCGTGCAAATGCTCACATTCCTCCAGCACTGGGACATGGGGCCAGCTTCATTAGCCCAGCTGCACTGAGTCCACATAGACTTTCGTTTTCTGTTGATTTGCCAGTCAAAAGAGCCTGGTATTCAGAAAGGCACTCAAAAGCTGTAGCTCTCCCAGGCAAACATGGATAATAGGAGACTTTCCAAAAAGATTCTTTCCAGAAGATTTTCTATATGGTTTCTGGAAAAAGGAACAAGAAGGATGGCTCCCCAGCCCTATTTACTTTTTTACCTAGGGCTGGAGATTTGAGGAGAAATGAGAAATGACTGTAAATGGGTATGGGGTTTCTTTTTGGAGTGATGGAAATATTCTAAAATTATTTGTGGTGATGGCTGCACAATTTTGTGAGTATGCTAAAAACCATTGAAGTGTACACTTTAAATGGGGAGATTATATGGCATATGAATTATACCTCACTAAAGTTATTATAAAAGTTATTCATATATTTTATTGTTCACAACGAATCCTATTCTTCTGGAGTCCTATCCTTCATGAAAGTCATGATGTCATGATGTGCACTTCTCAAGAGCAGTATGTAGTCACCTGTGACTAAGTGCAGGTGTCCAAATATATGAGCAGAGTTCGTATAAAGTTTATTTCTGTGACAGACTCAGAAACTCCTACAGTTCTCATAAATATTGTGTAATTTATTCATTAGAAAATAGGAAGCTGATTTTTGTATCATGCACTATGATAGACTAACATTAATTTTTAAAACATTAGGTAAACAAAATCTCAGAAATATGTAGTATCTTATTATTACCCCTTATTATCATCACCTGATACTTCCTCATTCATTGGCCAGAAGAATCACACACGAACATTCCCAGTGACACTTTGGAGTCACATACTTCAGTATGTTATCAGGGCTGCTGCAGGTAGGTCTGAATTCAGGGTGTGAGCTCTACCACATCTTAGATCACCTGTATCATTTTGTGACCCCCTTCCTGACTTTGGTGTTCACCTCCAAAAGCCAGCATCTGCATTTCTTATTAAAGAATTGCTGGTCTCCTGGCACCCCCTCTGTCTACATGCACAGAGAACCAGCTGGCTCTGAATGTGTGTGGATGAAGGGAGGAATTTACATGCTTACCCACATAGGGAGTGGCTCTTAGTCAAGGAAGACATGCAATGCCAGCTCCCTTGCCTCATGTCCAGACAACTGTGAGGTGTAGTTCACACTCCAGGGCTTCTTATGGGATCAGGCTGAAGCCACTCTCCAAGGGACATACCTTGCTTGGCTTCCTCCCCTCCCCTGTCTTGCTTCCCTTGTTTCCTCCCAGGTCTCCCCTGGCACCAGTACACCAGTCTTTATCTTAGAGTCTGCTTTTAGAGAACTTGACCTAAGACCACAGTCAACATATCTGACCAATCAGTGTTTTCAGTGTGGTCAGCATGCCTGGGCATGTTGTAGGAGGAACTGGTCTGTGCATCTTGACTGGCAACCAGAGAAGGCTTTTCTCTCTGCAGCATTACAGTGCTTGGGCAAGTAAGGGAACAGCTGGAACTTGGCATGGTTCCAAGACCTCCTCAGAAGTCTTGATGAAGTTCAACTTCTCAGTCTGGGATTGTGGTTCTGGAACAGCCTTGACCAGGGTAGAAATGAAAGATGTAGGCTGAATCCTTTTGGCCCCAAAGAGAGTGAGTCTACCCCTCCCCTCCCCTATTCTGGACACTTTATGCATAGGTGTGTAAGGGTGGGTTGCAGGGGAGATCTGCTGGTACTTGGACTTCAACCTGGACCCCAGATGATACCTGAGTGTCCTCCTGGTCTCCCATCGTGCCAATGTCTTAGAAACCCTTTGCTGGGCATGGTAGCACAGGCCTGTAATCCCAGTAGCTCAGGAGGCTGAGTCAGGAGGATCACGAGTTCAAAGCCAGCCTCAGCAAAAGCGAGGCGCTAAGCAACTCAGTGAGACCCTGTCTCTAAATAAGGGCTGGGGATGTGGCTCAGTGGTCAAGTACCCCTCAGTTCAATCCCCAGTACCTCCCCCCTAAAGGAAACCCCTGATTGTTGAAGATACCTGCTTCTACTTCACAGCCTTTGCATGGTGAAGGCCACTAGGAGATTTCCTATCAGCTGAGCATTCCCAGTGTGAATTTCTGGGAGAGTTTAGATTTAAGTCCATCCTTTATCACTGTCTGACTGTGTGAACTTGGGCAAGTCCTAAGTCTCTCTCAATCTCTCTGTCTTCATCTATAAGATGAAGAAGCCCTACCTCATAGGGTAGTCATGAGAATTAAATGAAATACTCTATACAATGTATTTAACACTGTGTCTAAGAACACCAAATAAGTAGCACCGTATAACTATACATTGGCTGTGTACTTAAAAAAATATATTTGTAGGGCCATCCGTGTTCAGATGGTTGGAGTTTCATGTGATTTACCAAATTTAGAAAATATGTTCTTTACGAAATAAAGTATAATCAATGTGGCCTAAACAAAATTTGCTCTGGGGATTCCAAAGGCTCTTCATAAAAAGGAACAATTACTTTCCAGAGCAGGAAAAAACTGAGAAACAATTAGCCTGAGATCTAGCTGATGGAGAAAGATTTCAGGATGGGGAAAACAAATAATAGTCCAAACTAATATGAACTCTCTAACAGATAAACAGGAGTGGATGTAAAGTCAAACTGCTGCTTGCTCAACAATCCTATATGCTTTTCAGGTTGAGTGGCATCCGAAATTTAAAGTTAAAACAAAGGCAGCATCAGCTAGAATTTAACATACAGAAATAATAACATATTGAAATAATAAAGTTTCTCTACGCAGATTCTGAGTCTTTGTGGTTACATTTGGAAGCAGAATGTAGCAGGCAATTCAACTGATCCAGTGTCCATTCTGCCTTTCCTTGTACTGAGATAGGTTAGGCTCATTCCCTGCCTTTCTCCAGATGCAACATAGACCAGTGAGAAACAAAAAATTTACTTTCTGGAGACTCCAAGAAAGACTTAACTTTCTTGATTAAAGCAATAGAGAAAACTGGCACCGTGTCTTTGCCCCTTTCCTCCTGTCTTGAACGTAGATGTGAAATCAAGAATCTAGGCAGCTATATCATGACCACAAGGGAGAGGTCAAGACAAAGTCAGAAGCACTGACCCTGAAATCTTGAAATTTGTTATGGAAGGGAAAAAAAGGTGACTCCTATTTATTTAAGCTGACGCCGTCTTCTTTGCTACTTGCCGAAAAGAACTTTCTAAATGGATACAAAGGATCTGCCTCTTCTCCTGCTTCCATCTCAATATCTTTGGGATTTAGCCCAGGATGAACAGGAAGTTAGCTGAGTATTGATCATAACTGTCTTTCTGGCTTTATAGAGGCTGATAGGTCTGAACTGCAGGTATTTAACATTTATACTATTTTATTACCTTTGACCTTTTTGTTATACAAAGGAAATGCCATAGTGTCTATAAGTATCCCTTGATAGCGTTATGGGAAAAAGAGGTACCATGGTCTAATCAGTTCAGAAAACACACAGACAAAATTAAATAGGTTTCATTACTATGGGAATTCTCAAAGCCTTTAATGTGCCAATATGATGGAGAAGCAGCTGAATTTTTTCCTGGACCCTTTATGACATGCATTGTCCTGAACTGGCCTGTGGGGAATGCTGCTTGATAGACCTGAGATGAAAGTATATATCTGGTTATATTCTGCTTTTCCCCAGACCAACTGAGGGGTTATGGTGTTTGGGATGATGTGCTAGAGGGCTAACAACATAGAGAGATTGTCTGCTACATTCTCCAGCCTCTAGCATCCTAATGAGAGCATGAATGAATGTACAATTTTCAGCATATTAAGTCATGGGGTATCATTTATTCACACAAATCTCTACATGTAATGATCCCTTTTTCCTGATTATTCAAATCTTACCTATATCTTCTCCACCATAAAACCTTTCCTAACCGTATCAACTGTGCTCCTACATGCTCTGATCATATAGTATTCAGGAGCACTAAGAGCCAGAGAAACCTTGTTTTCTCTATCTTCTAAAATGTACTATGTTAGAATAGGTTGTGCTTTGCTATAGTAAGAAACAAAGTCAGCCATCTCAGTAGCTTATTTTTAAAAGGTTTATTTCTTGCTAATGTAAGTATAATGCAATGCCAATCAGGCACTTCCACCACCTTGTAAATGTGGCTTCCAAGAGGAGGAGAAAAATAGAGGAAGGACGCTAGCTTTTAACTAATTCACAGTCCATGACTTTTGCACAGGTCAAAACCTAAGCGAAAGGAAACTGGAAATGAGCAGAGCATGCATTGAACATTAAACTCTCTCTGTCACATTTTCTTAAGGGGTCATATTTCCTACTGTTCATGCATACTTGGTACAGTGGTTACCTCTGTTGCTTACCTGCCCTCCATCCATTTTTTTTTCTGGGGGAGGGGGTGGGTATCGGGGATTGAACTCAGAGGCACTCAATCACTGAGCCACATCCCAGCCCTATTATGAATTTTATTTGGAGACAGGATCTCAAGGAGTTGCTTAGTGCCTTGATTTTTTTTGGCTGAAGTTGGCTTTGAACTCCTGATCCTCCTGCCTCAGCCTCCTGAGTTGCAGGGATTATAGGCCCATTCTTATTCCTCCTCCACTCCAAGGTCACAGGGCTCTAGAGTAGGGATGGCTTGACCTTCCAAAATGGGTATGTGATAGGAGCTTGACCAGTTACAACAAATTCTGGGTTTCTTTTGGAAATTTTAAGAAAGGGACCCTTTCTCTGTTGCTCTTAAAGCTTGGGATTCCTGGGGGACAGCTTGAAGACGTCAACACAGGAAAAAAAAAGCTGAGCCAAGAGGTAGTGATAAGGACTTTGGGGTCCTGGTGACATTGTTTGAGCACCAGGCAGAGCTATCTTTATGGACATGCAAGCTGTGCAGTTGCATAAGGCTCTGAGCTTAGAAGGGTCCTGTGCATGTTTTAATGCTCCTACTATGTCATCTTGAAATTCCTAATAATTTTTGAAAAGGGACCTTGGACTTTCATTCTGCACAAGGCCCTGCAAATTACATAGTCAGTCTTGCCCCCCAAATGTGGTCATTCCTGAAGATTTTGTTTTGTTTTGGTACCAGGGCACTTAATCACTGAGCCATGTCTCAAGCCCTTGTTTTTTTATTTTTAAAATTTTGAGACAGGGTCTTGCTAAGTTGCTCAGACCCTTGCTAAGTTGCTGAGGCCGGCTTTAAACTTGTGATCCTCCTGCCTCAACCTCCCAATCTGCTGGGATTGCAGGTGTGCGCCACCACACCTGGTCCTGAAGGTTTTTGGTTATGGAAGCCAGCAATTATCTTTGGACTTCTGTTAATTGCAGCTTATATGGAGTTATGGACACAGTCTGGAATCTTAGGGACAAACAGAAACTCATTCTAACCAATTTAAGCTGAAGGGGAATTTGTTCAAGAATATCAGATATTTCACAAAATTTCTGAGAGAAACTGGAGGAATAGACCTGAAGGCCCCGTGACCAAGAAGAGTAGTCTGATTTGGTCCCAGATCTGCTCTCAGAGGTGTATGCTTGTGCACAAATACTGTGTTCATTCTCCCGAATAGGAGGCTTGGAGGCTATCTAGAATAATTTGCAGCAATGCTCATCAGGATTCTCTGTAGCACAAAATTCATGGCACCAGTTTCCCAAAATCTCATGTGGGTGTGTCAAAATGAAAGAGCTTGTAACCTGCCTGCACCTTAGCAGCTGGGGTGGCTGGGCAAGAGGAGTTCCAACTTCTACCTTTGGTAAGTGTCACAAACCAAGATCTTCCCCCCAAAAGAAGAAAGCTGTTGAAAGATGTTGGGAAGCATCTTAAGGTATCCTCCTTACACAGTACAGGAGACTGATGTAGTCCTCTTGGGATGAGTGGGTACATTCTTTCTGATACTGTCAGCAATGATGGAGACTTCCACTGTGCCACCCCAACTAGTCCTCAGGATAGCTCTCCCTTGATGTCCGTATTGGTACTGTCCAACCTCTGTCTTCTCTTCCTCAGTAATCTAATATTTTCTACCTATCAGGAGGGAATTCCAGCTGGGACAAGATGCATTTCTGCAAAGCAAAATACATCTCAGCCTGAAGGATAGAAGATGTTTGTCACCTGGAGGAAGGTGGAAAGGTACTTGCTGATGCTGCTGGCTGCCACAAAGCAAGTCCCATATACTTAACTGCAGCTGGCAGGTGATAAACCTATTTCTATGCAAAAACATCTTGTGATTACTAATAATTTTTATGCCAGCTTCTAACCCATTCGTAAGGAGTATTTTTCAGAATCAGGTGTTAACAAAATAATGAACAAAATAAAATGTACAGTCAGTAATTATCAGTTTCCTTTGATGAATCTGCCCTAGAGTTTGTTATCGCCAATCTGATGTAAAATTAAAAAGAAGGAGAGTACCTTTGGGAGGGACATGAAATCAGCATTTAAAAACAACCGTTGCATCCATTTGGTACCTTTGCATTGAATACATTTATTTCTGAGAGGCTGCAGCAAGAAAGAGGGAAAGGCCTAGTGGTTTGCTGTGGGCACCACCTGGGCTGTGAGGTGAGAGGATATGGGTGGCACGTGGGGAGCATGTCTGGGTCTCAGACACAGAAGTCTGGCAGACATCATCGGGTAGGTTCAAAATCTCACGTGAACAGGTGTATGAGTCTGCCAGGGACTTGGAGACGTGCAGGATTTAGAACCAGGAAAGAGCAATGAGCAGTTCCTCGTCTCTGTACCTCTGCCCTGGGTCAGCTCATAGGCTTCATTTTCCAGAAGCTTCACTGCTGGTTGGAGAAGCATCCACATGAACTTAGGCTCCTCTAAAATGTCAGTCTTTGCTCCCCCATTAAAAGAATGAAAATAGACCTCCACTCTCCCATAGAAACCAAGAATTGCAAGGCCTTGGGAGTGTCCTCAAAAGTCACACGTCCCCATGGGAATCAGTCAAGGATGTATGCTAGATGCCCAGTAAACATTTGACAAACAAATGCATGCTCTCTTTTGCCCCGCCTTCCCACCTGCTATTTCCAGTACCTTGGAGTACTCTTCCCCTTTGCTTGCTTCCATCAGTCATAAAGCCTCATGGAATTTTGACAGAAACCATTAAAACCTAAAATGAAGCCCATAAATCTTGGAGCAGGTATTCTCCTGAATGCCAGGAATGCATGTCCATCCCACCCACCCCGGGTGGACTCGAGTCAAGTTCACCTCTTCACTCCACCAGTCCTCAGGCATAGTTCCTCTGTACTGTGCAGGGAGGTAAAAATCACACGTGCTGAATTTCCCCTTTGCAAAAAGCAGTCTCATCCTCAGAGGTAGGTTCTGAATAACCTGTGCTGTACATTTTCATTGACCTTTAAACAACAACAAAATAGATGAAGAACAGCAAGAGGGAGAAGGGCAGCTTGAGACATTCATTTTTTTTTTTTTTTAAGGAATCAGCCACCTCTGGGAAATCTCAAGTGTAGGTCTTCACACCTAAGACCACTCCTCTTACACTGAATGGCATTTTTCAGGCTACGGTCCCACCTCTTGTCTTTCGTGGGAGGTAATGAGGCTTTCCCATGGGGAGAGGGGACGTGAGTCAGCTGCTATCACTGAGATGCCAGAACACCCATTCACGTTCCCAGAGGATCCCTTGGAATGGGTGAAATCTACAAACTCTTTCTTTTCTGGGTGTGTAGGAGGTTACCTTGTGAACTGAGATTCCCTGCCTGCAGCCTTTGATATGAGGGTGACCAAGTAGAAATTTCTCCTTTTCTAACCAGACTTGGCCAAGACTCCCAAATTCTTCCAGGAATAGTAGGCCAAGCTTCTGCTCACCATCAAGATACTTCTGAATCCTTTCTATTTAACAGGATGCATAAATTCTCAAAGGGACTAAAGAATCCTTGCAAAAGAGAGGTCAAGTCAGCAGCTGCTAACATGCGCTCAAAGTCTACACAGAAGAATAAATAACAAACTGCAAAGTGTCCTCCTCGTTCTGCTCCCCACCTGCACCTAGGAAACAGAATGGCCAAGTATTTTAGGGCATGCTTGTGATTATAGTTCCCAGCTCTGCCGTTTTCTGTCTGTGTGACTTTCAGGTTAGTTAACCTCTTGGTCTCAGTTTGGTCATCTGCAAAATGAGGATGATAGTCATGCTGCCTCATAGGGCTTTTGTGAAGATGAAATGAGATAGGACAAGTGGACAGGTAAAGGGCTTAGCACTGTGCCTGGAGAATAGAGTAGGAGCGGAGGGAGCCTCATCATTACCTTGTTACTTAGATGTCAATAGGAAAGGGGCTGAAGGCTGGAATCCTGAAAGATGCTCTTCTGAGGAGCGCAAGAGGTATGAACTAGAGATTTGGGTCAGAAGCATATGCTGTTGCCCTTTAGAGACAGCTCTGACTGATTCCCCTGGCCTGTAAACAGCTGCCTTGACCTGGATGACCTTCAAAAAGAGCAAAGCAAGGGGGTCAGAGGTTTTGTTCTCTCCCTCCCTCTCTCTCTCTCTCTCTCTCTCTGATGGACTCATCTAATTATCACCCTCTCTGGGTTTGACTGGCCAGAGATAAAAGGAGGGCTGAATTCCAGTAGGACCTTTTGTTCAGCCCGAAGGAATTTGGAATTTTCTAGAAGCTAGGGCATGTCTTTTAAGTGTTTAAAGCAGGGGGGTGATCAGAGCTATGTTTCTGAAAAATCACAAGGGAAGAATTGGTATACCCATAGATATGGGAGAGGGATTGTCAGGAGACAGGAGGTGAGAAGATGGGTGGGGGTCCTCAGGCATTCAGGCAAGAGATGATCTACCTGAAGAAAGACAGGCAGTGGAGGTGTGGATGGGGAGAATGGATGTGATTAAGACCAAGGGGTGGAAATAGGCTTGGTGGATGGTCAGGTGCTGGCTGAGGTCTACACCATGGTGGTTGGTACAGCTGTGGATGAGCCACTCAGGGAGAAAAACTTATCATGAGCACAGTGATAGCTTTGCAACAACACAGCTGAATGGAAAATCAGCCCCTGCCTCAGCATGAATGTGCACTGTCTACCCTGGGAGTCCTTGGGGGTCTGATTTGCATCTCCCTCAGCTGATACTACTAGAGAACTTTGAGGAGAAGTAATGGGAAGATTCTGTGCAGGGCCACAGGCTGGAGAGATTAGCCTTCCCAGATCTATTAGCCCTCCCTTTCCTCCTTCCCTGACCTTGCACATGACTGTCCCACTCCTGGCCCTTCCCCTGCACATACCTAGCAGGAAGGAAGCCTATGGGGCAGTAGAAATGTTGCCCTGAGAGAATTCTCTACCTGCCATAATCCCTGGGGATGCCTGTCAGGGATCAGCAGGCCTCCAAGGAACTTCACTTTCTCTCCTCCAAGGCTCTGCCGAGCCCTGGCTGTCAGCAGGAGACAGGAGGGCAGCATTCCCTGAGGCTGGGTGCTTCTCTGAAGGAAGCATGTTGGCTCCAGAAGCCTGTGCTTCCAGTGAATGAGGAGGCAAGGGTGACAGCTATGCCTGGTGGCATTTTGCTGGTGAGCATTGGGAGGTACAGTACACAGGTGCCATGGAAACAGAGAAGCGCATGGCTGCATCCTGTACAACCAAGTAAAGCAAATACAGGTAAAGAGATTCAGGCCTCCCTGAGAAACTACTGAAGGCATGAGATTGGGGTCCTCTGTAGTTAGGGAGGTCACGTGTACTCATCCTAGGTCCCATGGATGTGTCATGTCAAAACAGCATCTCTTCATTGCATTACTCTATTTCCATAGTGCTGTCTCTCTGGAGTTTATCATTAGGAAAGGACTTTACCTGACTTCCAGAATTTCAACTTTGTGAAAAGAGAGCTTTTTGTATGTTCTAGAACCAGTCACCAAACTCTCTGAGAAGAATGCCGGTGTTAACCATGCATCTGATTCCAGCCCAGGGAAGTAGGGGTAAAACTTTTTCTCCCAGTGTGGAATTCAGGACAGGTGTATTTGTGTTGCCAACTCTCTTATTGGTTGGAATTAAGAATCCAGTTTGGTGTTGTGATTAGTTTGTCCTAAAACTGAGTTTCTCATCCTTGGCCCTACTGACATTTTGAGCCGGATACTACTTTTTTGTCGGAGGCTGTCCTGTGGACTATTAGATGTTCTGCAGCAGCTCTGCAATCTAGATGCCACCATCAGTCCCCTTTCCCAAGTTGTGACAACTGAAAATATTTGCAGACATTGCCCAATACTATTTGGTGGGCAAAACCACTGGTTTGAAGGAAGTCCTCTGGTTGGAAGTGGTTTCTGCCTCTTCATGTTGAGCCTAGTTCTGCTCTGACATGAGAAAAATGAGGAGGGTATGGATATCTGATTGCAAGCACCACTTCTAGTAATGGGATGACTTCCTTGTCGTATCCTTTGGGTAGATAAGCACTTACTTACTTGGGGTAAGAGGGGACAGATTTCAGGTGGGTCAGGCATGCAGGATTAGAAAACATAGAATCGAAACCATGAAGCTTATTCCCCCTACCCCAAGTTTCAGATCTATTGAAGTTTTGTGATTTATATTGGCTTTTTTTTTTCTTTTTACCAAGTTAATATACCTTTGCTAATTTCTTCCCCCCCCCCCCACTTTATGTCCTGTATGAACTTTTAAGTTGTGCTTTATGGAATCATTTTGTTAGTGGTCACTTTCAAAATTACAAAACAGATCCTTAACTTATTGCAGTCTGTTTTAAATTGGTACTTTTATCACAGCCTGAATCCTTACAGAGATCCTTACAACATGAAATCTGCATTCCCCTCTTCTGACTTTTTGCTCTTACCTTCATGTATCTCTACCTCTACGTATGTATGTTATATGTTATTATTGTTCTTGCTTTAAATGGTCAACTGTGTTCATACTTACCCTTTTAGGTACACTGCATTCTTCCTGATCTTCCTACCTGGGAGCATTTTCCTTAGGCATGAAGTTCCTCTAGCATTTCTTGGTTGAACGCAGAGAGAGCAGGCCTCAGGCTAAGATCCTCTCCCACACATTCATATTCCGATTTACTCAAGATACTTTTGTTTTTATTGTGTTTATCGAAGTTCACTGTTTAAGAAAAAAAGTCAGAGCATTCTTTCCTTTGAACATTTCAATGGAACACATTAGGTTGATTTAAAGAAAAATATTAAGCAAATAATTGTCCAGGTGACAGAAGAAAGTCTGAGATGGAGGTATGAAGATTTCAAAGTTTGATAATATGAGCTCATGATAGGTGAGATGCTGCAGGGTGAGAAAGAAGAAAAAAAAAAACAGCCTTTCCATTTTTCATGCACCTTTTATCCAGAGGCAGCCAGGTCATTGGGACCAAGCCTCTGGTTCAGAGTTCCTGTAGTATGTAAACAAGTCACTTCTCTTCTCTCACCCCAACAAAGGGATATCATCACAGTGATAGAAGGAAATCTTCAGTCATTACCAGAGTTTAGGTTAGCTGCTATCTTAAAAAATAACTGCTATTTAGAGCAAATGCATTATGGGTCATGCAATACACTAAAGACCTCCTACTAATTGAAGGTCAAGTTTTTTGTTATTATCTATTTCTCCATTTTTCATTAATTACACAATTATTCACACTTGTTAGCTTTATTCATTTGTTCACTCAAAAAAAAAAAAATGGATATAGGCCCCTATTCTCTCTGATGCAGGCCTGGATTAGGTGCTGAAGGTACAGAGAGAAGCAGGGTCTCTCCTGTAACTGTTGCTTACTGAGGAAGGCAGGCATCAGTGTAATAATCACAAAAATAAATGCATACTTGCAAAATAGCAGAGGGCTGAGAAGGGAGATTGGATCCTGAAAGAGCACCATTAGGGACCCTTGCACAGTCTAAGGGCCAGGATCAGCTTCGGAGTCCGTGACTGTCATGCTCCTTTGGCCTGGGACTTCTTCCTTTGCCTCACTTGCTTTACCTGGTGACATTTTACCCACCCTTCAGGTCCCTGCTTATTTCTTTAGTTTCCCTCTGACCCCTGCACTAAGTTAGAGAGTTGCTCTGCTGTTTACCTGCTCCCGAGTGACTAGACTTTTCCTTTCTTAGATCTTGACATTATTGTAATTAAGTATTTATCTGTATAATCATTGTTCAGTATCTTACAGCCCTCATCGAGCTGAAAGTTTTATGTCTGACATGTGCATTGCTGGGTTAGTGCCTGGCACTTAGTAGGCATTCAGTAATGTGAATGAATCAAAGTGAACCTCTCCTGGTCTCAGTTTTCTTAATCTGAGGATAGTAATGATTATATTGAACTCACTAGCATTTTTTTCCCAAACCAGAGACATGTAAGTATTTACACGTGTAAAGTACAGTGTATGTAGGTATTTTCTCACCTACTTGAAGATGCCTGTTTCTTTGACCTTTAAAACAAAATTAAGTTTCTTGCCTGTAATTTTATGACCACCTGCATTAACCAAGTCCCGGAGTCTCATATACAGTCTCTCTCTGCTTTCAAAAGTCCAACACTCTGTCAGGTTTCCAGTTTTCCTCTGGGGTTAGGGAATACTTCTCCTGTGGGCTCAGCAAGACATTTACATAATCATGAGCAGTTTTACAACCTAATTACAGGTCACTTAAGCTAGCCCCAGCCAAAAGGGACACTCCCAAATTTACCTTTGATGGGGGGGGGGTGAGGGTTAATTAACTCTTCTTAATAAACTCTCTTATTTCTACCAATATTAAAGCAAGTGGGAATATATCATACACTTTTGGGAAAAGAAAATACACTTGTTTTGGGTCAAAGAAGGGATGGCTAGTTGTCACCATGTGGAGAATTTCAGAGCAACAGTCAGTACCTCCGTTTTTAGTTAGTAAACCAAGGCCCAAGGAGCACAACTAGTCTCTAAAAGAGCCCAAACCAGTGTTAGAACCAAGATTTTCGTGACCCTGTGCTCTAGCAGCCACTGGTTTCGGTGATGTATCTTTAAATTTCTTATCCCCTCTTGACCTTTATTATTATTATTATTATTATTATTATTATTATTATTATTATTTTGTGATGGTGGGGTTTGAACCCAGGGCACATGCTAGGCTATCTTGCCTATATTTAATAGATAAATGTTTTCTTAGGCAACTATACTGTCTCTTTATGCCATTAATGCAGCAACATTTTCTAAATCCCAACATGGATTAAATACCAACACCAAGTCAAGAACTAGGTAAGCAAAGAAAACTAGGATAAACTAGTCATTACCTAGGGGAATTGTTGATTCTGATACATTTATAAAAAGGAGTTGCGGGATGTGGTGATGGACCTGGTGACATATGTCTGCAGTCCTAGCAGATAGGGAGACTGAGCAAGGAGGCTCCCAAGTTCAAAGGCAGTCTTAGCAACTTAGCAAAACTCTAAGCAATTTAGTGAAACCCTGTCTCAAAATAAAAAATAAAAATAAAAAGGGCTGGGGATGGAGCTCAGTTGTAAAGTACCCCTGAGTTCAATCCCTAGTACCATAAATAAAACAAACAAATTAACCAACTAACTAATAAATAAAGAGTATTCCGGGTTGGATGTTCAGATCCAAATCTCTCTAGACTTTTATTTTTTAGGTTTCATTCAGATTTGAAAGTGTGTAAAGAGGGAGGGAATACAAAGCAAAAGGAAAAGGTTATGGATTCTCTGGAAAGACTAACTTAAGTGATTTTTTTTTCTTTATTTCTGTTTCTCCCCAACAAGTTTGGGTCCCAGAGTGAGGTCTCTTCTTGGGAAAGGAATGTGCAAGGCAAATCTATTCCTGCCTTTAGCTGCTATTGCTCCAGCCAGTTGTACCTGCATATCTCCTATTGGTGGGCTTTGGCTCCTACCTGGAAGAAGCAGCCAGGCCAGTGCCACCAGCAATTCCCGAGCCACATTTAACCTCCAGCAATTTCTGCAAAAATCCTGATCTCAGAGGAATGGCCTTGCCCTCGGGGCATTTGGTCCTTCAGGGTTCTGACTTGCTGTGATCACCAACATATTCTTAGTTCAGCCAATTGTATTTTAGGCCTCTAAAACCAGTGCTGTCCAACACAACTTTCTTGAAGATGGAATGTTCTTATGATCTGTGTTGTCCAAACAGTAGACACTGAACACATGACATTTTAATCATTTATTATCCACGGGGAGGCAAAAAGGATGGCCAAAGAGAGGTTCTTATTTACAAATAGGCCTTTATAATTTTTAGGGAAGAGGAGCCTAAACGGTGGAAATCTCATTCACTCACTTTTATTTTCTTTCATCATCACTTTGATTCCATTAAAAGGAATTCTTTAAAAGCCCACATAATTTAAACCATCTTTTAGAACTATGCAGAGGAACAGGAATTCCAAGACGTCTGAAGAATGAAAGCTGTGCTTACTTAAGATGCATGTTAGTATCCTGTGGCTATCTCTAGTATTGTTTGTTTCAGCTGTGTCCTGGGGAACTTTGCCTCCCCAAGTCCAAACACATGGTGATGGGGGGAGGTATGCCAATCACAAGACTGACTCTGTGGAAGGGGGATCATGGGACACAAGCAAGGCCAATCAAGTTCCTCCCCTGAGTCTTTTCAACTAGAGATGGTTGAAACCTGTTCCTAAGATTACAGATAGGAAGGATTTGAAGATGGAGTGGGTGGTAACCCCTTACCAGCCACCCAGAGAAAGCCTCCCTGCTATATGAGAGAATGAGCCAAGCAGACACAAGCAAAGCCGAGTTAGAGAGCTCTGGTTTTGTTTTTCATCCCTAAAAGAACACATAAAAATGAGCTCTGGAAGTCTCAGAAGGGTTACGAAAAGTAGATCAATTAAGAAAATCCAAATGCACGTATCTCATTGAGAGCAGTCAGCAGGGTAGGCACGCAAGCATGAGGCATTTATCCCTGCGCTCACTCCTTTCCTCTGTGACATCTGCCTTTCTTGACCTTTAATTCATCTTGGCGGGTTCCATAACTTTCTGGCCCCTCCAATCATTACACACAGCCATGTTCTTTTGGAAACCCCACTCAGTACCATGATTTTGGCATTGCTATCTACACACATGACTCAAGTGGGAAGGATGAAGAGAGAGCATGGAGCTTTCTTTTCTTCTCCCTCCCTCCTCTGTCTCTTGCTTGTCTACACTGGGGCAGTGGCAATGCCAGGGAAGCAGGGGTCAATTTACACAACTCTCCTGTTGTGGGGGTGCTCTTGATGTCTCTCTAGTTCGATCTGGGGCTCTCAGAAGCTTGGGATCTTTTCTTATAGATCCCTCTTGGTATAGGAAGTGGGTATGGATTCTTTGGGTAAATGCTTAGTTTCATCCTATCTCCATTGCTGAAGACTCTTCAGGGGTGGCCCCAACTCCTGTCAACTCCACCAGCAGTTCATGTCCCTAGTGCCCTTTCTGAGGGAGCATTTCCTCTCTTGGTTTAGGGACATGTGGGGTAACTTCAGAGGTCCTGCCTTGCCTTCTAACCTTCTATTTCCTTTTTCTGAAGTGGAGGTGTCCTCTCCTTCTTCCTGGACCCTTTTCATCTAAGTCTCTTCTAAGCCTCCTACTCCAGGCAAGATGAGGATGTTCCTAGGGGTCACAAATCTTCAGGAGACATTTACAAATCCTCTGGAGCTCCAAATGCATTGCCTTCTGCCTGTTGACAGCAAGAGAGAGAGAGAGAGAGAGAGAGAGAGAGAGAGAGAGAGAGAGAGAGAGAGATATGATGCCTTCCACTGGGGTTCTTCTGAGTTCTCCTCCCCATGGGTGTGAGGAACAGAAAGTACTCATATCTCCCCATCCTTTGTGGAGAAGCAAGGATTCAGTCTTGCCAGGGATGATGTTCCCACCACAAAGCTACACAGATCTCTCCATTTATCCCCTCTTTTGTCCTTCTCTCATTGCTGTCTGTATGTATTGTCCAGGAACAGGCTAGTGACTGATTGTAGAGTGGTTACTTCTGCTGTCTCTTAAGAAGCCCTGGGGGGTGGGGGGGAGGTGTCACCTTTTTTAAATGCAAGGATGATTAATACCACCTTCTTCTCATCTAAAGGTACCAGTTGTCAATTCCACATGGACAAGAGGACCTGGTTAATATCCTGTTGCAATCATCTGTAAAGGGTTTTGTCAACTGTACACCAGAAGCCTCAAAGAAGACTCCATCACTCAATGGCTTGGGTTATTTTTCCTAGGGGTTTGGATTTCAGACATTTTTTTTTCCTTCCATGCAGATATCTGTAGGCAGGTAGGAGAATAAGCTGGAAATATGACAAAAAAAAAATGTTTACCCCCAGGGTGGGTACCCTACCTTCCAGCCAATATGCAAGTGTTAGTGGGGAGAGATTCCATAGGTTGGGGAAGTATCACCTCTGGCAGAGCTAACAGTGTGAAAAGATAGGCTCAATTCACCTGGACCCCCTTTTTGTCCCTTTTGTGACCCAAGGCAATTACCTGTGCTTCTCTCAATATCATTTTCCTGATCTGCAAGATGGGACACTACTATTGATCTTGCTGTGTGGATTAGGGATGCACCATGAAGATTTTAACAGAGGAAACTAGCAAATAGTATTAGTCTTGTTTCTTTTCCCATTCTCCATAACAAAGACCACTCTTCTATTCACATGGGTGAGATCCCAGACTCACTGGTTTGCCACACAAAATGAAGGACTTTAGTAGATGTATTCCCTGCAGGGAGGGTAGGAGTAGGATTGGTAAGGGTGAAAAATCTGGGAGCTGAAGTAGATACTACTGGTGTGACTGCCCAGGTCCCAGTAGTTCTTGTGGGGTCACGTCCTTGTCATGCTCCCATTCTCTTTGGGGGACTGTTCCTCCTATGCCCGACACCAAAAGCTCCTTGAGGTTCAAATAAAGGCTGTTATTTTGGTATCCAACATCCTTGACTGGTGGGGACAACAACAATACCTCACTCCTTGGTAATTGTGATTGGTTTTAGGATGGCAAATCAGGACCTCTTCTGGGACTTAATTGGAGTTTTCTTCTTGGATGATGGAGTTAAGAGAATGTATGTTCTCCTGGGGATCAAGATTTCAGCCTGAGGGAAGGAAATGAGGCCTTCCTGCAGAGAGCAAAGAGAAGAGAAAAGGTGAGAGAATGAACTTCTCTTAGGTCCCTCCTTCCAGGGGACTTGACCTTCCTGTGGTATGATTTTTATAGGGTAAGTTTTGCCTCTTTTTCCTAAGCTTGTTTGAATCGCGTTTCTCTCACTTATAACCAGATGACCTTGATGCAGGACTGTCCCCTGGGCGGGCCTGTGTTGCCTCCTGCCCCTTGAAATCAGATATTGACACCAAGGTTATCACTGATGGGCTTGATAATACCTTGCTGAATTAGTTGCTCTTGAGGATACTCAAATAACAGGTCAGGGGTGACCTCAAATTGGCAGTATTTCTAGGGTGACCCTACTTGAATTGGTATGTGAATGTCCTCTTCAAATGGGTCACCTTGGATTGTCTCTTGGACACAAGGCAAATGTCTGTGGACAGGGAGTCTTGTTCTGACTCCTGGTAACCCAGGAAAGGAGAATCATCTTATCTCTCCCCAGAGGTCCCTGAGGGACTGTAGGCTGTCCTACTCTACTATCTTTGTAGATGATACCTTAACCCCTTCCCCTGCCTCCCCTGCTAGTGTCTATGAGGACTTCTAACTCTTTGAAGTCCATTTGGATTCCTGAAGCTTGTTCTTTAGTTGGGTATTAAAGTTGGTTCTACCCTATGAGCTATATCCTCAGGCCCTACCTTATCTCTTGCATGAGCTCTTGGGACTAACTCACTAGTACTATGTTGCCTTCATGGTAGCTTCTGGAACTTGGCTGTGTCCCCTCTGCCCTATGGTTACTCTGTTCCCTGTCATTTCTATGAAGAGCAAGTTCCCTGGAACCACAAGGAACTGGGTGTGACCCCTAGATTAGTGAATTTGGGCACATACTTCATCTGGCTGAACCTTAAGATTATTCATTCATAAAATGGAAATATTAATAGTACCTAGGTCATGGAATCCTGACCCTGTAATCAAGGGAACTGTGATTGCCAACTCCACCCTCTCCTGAAGCACATTCTTGGAGTAGGAAAGGTATAATTCTCTAAAGGAAAAGTAGAGTCCTGGAAAGAAAAAACACAATTGCCTTTGCAATTCCAAATGTCCTTACTAATGTGAAGGCTCATGGGATTTTTTTTCTGGAACATGCTGTCATCTTTTTAGCACCTTAAAATACAATCACTCAGGTCCTTGTCTGAGTCAACCCTAAGCAGCTGCTGCCTCTGCCTTAGGATGAGACCTAGAACCTTGGTGGTTTCTAGAGGACTGAAGACCACATTCATCCATAAAGCTTGTCCTACATCATTGTTTTTCAGCACAGTTACTCTGGTCAATCTGCAAAATGTCTGCAAGTGTTGGAGTCAATTCAATGCCCTTGAGAGAAAGAGCTATACACTTTAGGGCTGCATCTCCCCCAAAAGAATCCTAATTTCGTACAAGAATGGCCACTGCGACCAACTGTTCTGAAGCTGAATTCTCCAATATTCCTTTGCAAGTAGGCACTGTAGCAAGTACAGAAAGTATGCATGGAAATGAACCTTTTCTCTGACTTGATCTTTATTTTTCCAAGTTTTCAATGGAAGATAATAAGGATGTCAGTGTAAAGAGTATCTATGACAGAGGAACACTGAGTTTGGTACAAAGATCACAAAAATGATCAAAAGAGACAGTCTCTACCCTTAATGACCTTATGTGTGACTATAGTATCATATGGTAAGTATAGCACTAGAGCTGGGCATGGGATGAGGAAGCTCAGCAAAAGAAGATGGGTTTTTCTAGGTGGATCTTACAGTGAAATCAGCCATGATCTGAGTGGACTATGCATTTCCTGCTCTTCTCAAAGCACACCCTGCATGCTTTCACCTCAGGGCCTTTGCAAAAATGATTCTACTTATCCAGATGGCTTTTCTCCTCAATATCTTTAGGGACCAACCCTCCCTTTACCAAACATCCATGTTGAAATGTCATTTTAGGAGAGATCTTCCCCTCCCCATCCCACCTAAAAGACAATCCCTAACACTTAGTTTTCATTTCCAACCTGGCTCTATTTTTCTTTATTATGTTTATCACCAATGACATATTATACATTAATTTGTCTGTTTTTAATCTGTCACCTCTACATGCACGCGTTCACACTCACTCACACACAAACACACATTAAAATCAAGGAAGCAGGGTCCCAGAATTATTATTTTATTTTACTTCTGTATTTCCAGTATCTGAAACAGTGCTTGCTATAAGATAGAGGCTAGTAAATTCAAATTAAATGAATGGGTGAAGGTGTTAAGATACCTCGATGGCTCAGACTTATTTCCACACTCAAATTGTGCAGTTTGTTTGGGAATAATAGTCAAACAAAGCAGAACAAAACATGGCTGCTGCTTTAATTGAATGTGTGCAAAGTGCTAATGGAGCTTGAAGGAGGAAGCTATTAGTTCTTCCTCTTGGGGAGGGAGTGTGGAAGGGACATCTTGAAGGTCACATTTCGCTTGGATCTTAAAAGATAAATAAGAGTTTGCCAGGCAACAGGGAGACGAAGAGCTGTAGCAGTTTCTGTGGGAGTACTTACCCATGTCCTTGGGACCCACCCTCCAGGACAGGGTACAGCTGCCAACTGCATGCATGTCCTTTCAGCCCGAGCTTTCTTTCCAAAGTGTGCTGGGAAGGCTGAAAGGGCCAGAGAAGTGGTTCCCCAGGAGCAGCTCTCAGGCAATGGTGAGTGGGAGTTGGAGAAGAAATGCTTCAACTTCTTTGTCATTCAGGTGGGACACCTTGGAAGTGAGCCCTGAGGTCTCTAAGGGAATCGGGCCTCCCTGGCCTTCAAGAACTCTCTTTGGTTCTCTGACTCACGTCCTCTCATCCTAGGTGATGTTTCCACTTCCCCAGAATTTTCCTTTTGAGTCTTTGGCTCAGGTTGACTTCTGGGAGAACTATGGGGCCAGAAGCAGCAGGAATGTGGACCAAGACAAAGGTATTGGGCTTTGCCAGGCAAGTCTGAGGAGATGGAGAGACTGGAGCAAGACATGAGGTTCGATAATAGCAAGATGATGCTGGGGTCAGCTTGCAACCAGTCATTTATCCTTCCATGGCTTTTAAATGCTGACTTGGCCTTTCAGTTTTTCATTATTCTGTTTGCCATCATTTCACTTCACATTTTTTTCTTCTCTTTCAGTCATCAGAAGAGAAATAATATTCCTAGTATGAGAGTCAAATTGTGTGGAGTTGGCTTTGGGATATGACATAAGGGCTGGTCCCTGAGAGAGAAGGTGTAACATGGAAATCCACCTGGGCCGCCCATCATGGTCCCACTTGCTGGTGAGTGAGCATGATGGTGGGTGATCGAGGTAAAGGGAAGGGAGATATATGCAGGAAATGGTGTGGGACTCTTGTTCTTTTACGTTGCACATTCAAGTCAAACATCATCGTCATTTCAGTGAAGTCTCCTTGACTGAGTGGTCAATTGTTCTGAGAGATAATTAAATAGTACCCAAAGCATGAACGATCAATACAAGGGTTGCCACTGAATAGAGGTGACAAGAATAGCAAGTGTTCGGAGATATAAATCCATTCTCAAGGGGGCTGTAAATCTTGCAAAGAGAAAGATGCTGGGACCTGGTGGTATGGGTCCTAATGGCTCCAATGTGCCTTCTTAGATAAGTGACCAGTGGACCTTTGGTCTCATCCAGTAGGCTGAGAGGAAATTGAGCTGCCAAGCCATATGAAACTCCTGCTAGAGACTTGGAGGAAGATGAATGGTACTTAAGTAACAAGAAGACCGTGAAATCAAACCATTAAAAAACAATTTCAAGACCAGTCAACTTCTCTCACCTTCTTTTCACCGTGCAAAGCCCCCTAGAGTTGTGGGCTGAATCCTTTGATCTTGTTCAGGTTGGTGTATTGACTTTCTCACCACTTTCTACAGGGACAGAGAGGTGCTGCTGATATTGGGAAATGATGTCCCTGGGAGAGGATGAGGATGGGGAAGCTCCACTCCTTTCCTCCTATTTTCTTCCAGTTTCTGAGGCTGGGATTCTGGGGTTGAAGTCACAAGGTAGCTTGCAAGTGTGCCTAGGAGAGAGAGAGTCTCACTGGGCCCACTTTTTTTCTGATTTCTAAAAAGGTGTTTTTTGTTTTTTTCCCCATCCAATACAACTCTCTGTCACTTTCTAAGCTACCTCATGGCAGAATGAATTGGTGTAGGTTTGGGCCCTCACACAGGCTGCCTTCACCTCTGGTGCTGACATGGTGAGGGTAAGACGAGGCTCACCTAGGGTGTCCCAAGTTTCTCCTTCTGCCTCAAGGACCCACCTTCCCATGGTTTATATTTTCAGTCTAAAATTTAATTTTTATGATGCAAATTATGGAGAAATGTATTCTCCTTGTGAAAAATTACAACACTTTGGAAAAAGTTAAAGGGCACTTTTTACCAATAGTTCTTACCAGAGGTAATAGCTACTGTGGGGAAGATAGGTGCCTCTAGTTTATTCATTAACATGTATGCTATGTATTTATATCCTTAGAGAAAAAAATGGTGTTTAAATTAAACACATATGATTCTACAATGTTTTTCCATTCATGAGTCCTTTGGTTGGTAGGTCTGGATTCAGAACTAGGCTCTAGTCACACAGCGGGAAGAGTATGTGGAGGTGGAAACTCAGTCCATCTCTGCTAGCTCAGCCCAGAGAAAGGGGTGTCTCTTTCTAATTGGCTCACACAGATGGGACTATCCTTTTTGAATTCATATAAAGACATGGTATAAGCTGTGGTGGCCCTAGTTGGATCTTCATGCTCTATTTAATTCCTTTGTGCTATTCCATAGTGTGAATATATTACATTTTCTGTATCCATCCCTATGATTGGATACATAAGTTGTTTCTAATGTGTCATGATTCTAGGCAATGCTTTAATAAACAGCCTGTAACACATCTCACTGTGCACATATGCAAATGCTTCTCTAGGGAAGTTGTGGGATTGCTGGGTCATAGAGATGCACATTTTAAATTCTACTAGACAATGCTGAATTGCCCTCTGAAGGGCTCTTTTAACATGCAGTCCCACCACTACTGTACAAGAGTGCTCATTTCCATCTTCCTCGCCAATACCCGATGCTGCAGTCTTCCATTTTTCTTAATTGCCTTCTGTCTCAGTTCATTTGGGCTGCTTGCACAAAAGAACACAAACTAGGTGGCTTATAAACAACAGAAATTTATTCCTCACAGTTCTGGAGGCTGGAAATTCCAAGATCAAGATGGCAGAAGATACTGTGTCTGGGAAGGTCTCCCTTACTGGTTCATAGATAGTAAATTCTCAGTATGCTCTCACAAGGTGGAAGGGACTAGCTAGCTTTTGGAGGCCCCCTTTAATCCCATTTGTGAAGCCTGTATGCTCAGGATCTAATCACTTCCCCCCAAAGGACTCACTTCCTAATACCATCATATTGGTAATTCAGTTTCCGCATATGAATTTTGGAGGGATACACTAGCATTTTCCCCTTCTTAATGTATTCCTGGTTGACCCTATTTCACTAGGATTATTCCTGACATGCTGGTATATTTTGTTTCTGGTTTCTTCATTAACTTGATTTCAACCTTTGCTTTCTGGCCATTCAATCTTCCTGCTCTGACGATCATCTGCTCTCATTCTAGGCTGAATTCTGGGTGACAATGGGCAGGAGAATAATAAACACTGTTTTTACCTGGTTGTGTGGCCAAGGATCAGTTACTAGTATGAGCCTCAGTTTTCCCATATGTATTTTCCTATACAGTAACCCTAAGATCCTAGGTCTAAATGTCCAGCCTGAGTAGGAGTAAAACATTGCATTTTAGGAAGACACTCTTTCCTTCGCCAACGCTAACCTCTGTTCTTGCTGGTTGAGATGTTTTACTGCAATTACATACATGCATGAGTCATCTGAGGAGGTAATGGGTAGCTATGGATTTTTATTGCTCCTATAAATTATACTGTCATTCATTCCTGTGTTTTCCTGGGCAGGGATGGGTGCCGGAGGAAGGACCTTTTGGTCTACACAAGCTCTCAACAAGATAGTTGTGAACATTTCTTGAAGAAATCAGGCCTGCTTCTACCTCTGAGGCCTCCTCCTCTTGTCTTCAGGCCACACTTTCCCCTTTCATTTAGCAAATATTTATCGAACACCTACAATGGCTCCTCCTGCATGTCCTCTTATGGAAGCAGAGAGAGTAGAAGGTGAAGGAGAGATACCGGGTGGTGGAAGGTATGTTTATGAGCTGCCAGATCTCATGGTTTAGTTCGGTGCTAATAGATCTGACTGGAGATGGCAAGGTCCTGGAAAATCTGTTCTGCTCAATTTAGACAAACTGCAAGCGGCCACCGAGTGTGTGATTTGGAAACCCTATGCTAGTGTATAATAGATATGAGGAAGCAATACAGTGCTGGGGGGCTCTGCAGCAGATGTCTCATGGTCTTGATGATCAAAGCACATAGTCTAGGTCTGCTTACATAGTGTTGGTGTTTACACATGCCTAAGTCTTCTGGAGGTGGTGCTCACTCAGGGGTAATCCCTTTCCCTCTCCTGCATGGGTTCTCAGGACTCCTGCATGCTTAAGACAAAGAAACAGGTTCAGCCTGGAGAAGCCTGGAGAAGGCGGGTCTCTGAGCCTATGTTTCTGGGAGGGGCAGCCTGAAGACGCCTCCTCCTCCTGCAAAGGTGTTCAGGGCCTCAGACTCTGATTCACTCAGGTGAGTTGCACAACTTTATGGACACCACAAATCGTATCATTCACATTCTGGGGATTTTCTAGGCTGGGAATTTGCCTCCCCCACTACCCGCCTACCTGAACAGGTGCTGAGAACAACATAGGTGCTCAGTTAATAACTGTGGGTGATTCATCACTCAGACGTCATGTTTGAGTAGAGGCTAGGAGTCACAGATTTGAGATCCTCCCAGCTCTGCCTCTCCAGGAAAAAGCAAAGACTTTGGGGATAGTGTCCCTATCTGTCCTAAGGTTCTGTAGCCTGATTGCACAGACTACTTTGGTGAGCAGATCCGGAGATGGGGGAATAAGTTTGAAACACACCTTTCTCCTCAGGCTGGGCTTTGTCTAGGCTGGACATTCACCCTCCACCCCCTCCCTCCCTGCACACAGCGGGAGCCTTGCTGTTGGCTTCCTGAGGCTCCAGTGCTGGCGGGATCTCTCCTTCCCTTCCCTGACCTCACCCAGCAAGCCCTCCAGAGGCGGTCAAAGCAAACAGGACTTGAGCAACCTGGCCAGGAAACTCAGAACAAAAGAGGGCTTCTTTTATCAGCTGTTTCCTTTTGTCAAAAGATAAATTGTGAGAGTGATAATGTTTAAAAAAAAGGAAGAAAAAACTAGAGCAGAAGAAAAATAAATTAGATAACATTTTTAATAAATTTGAGGCATTCATTTATTTTGTATTAAAGTCGTGTGTGATTATTATGTGCTGGGTATGTTGAGCTGTGACTGTTTAGTGGCATGTAGGACATAAAGGCTGACATATAGGAGTTCACAGTTTACCAAAGGAGATCAGAAATAAGATCCCAGACAAATTACATGATAGCATGTCTAGAGGGTCACATGACTGCTGTGTCCCTGCTGCATACCTTTATGCTGGCTCGTGGTCATCGTTAGTGCTTAGTAATTATTTATTGAGTGAATGGATAGGATCTTGGAAAGTCCAATATTGAGGGGTCAGTCAAGGCCACTTTGATAATGATTGGGAGACTTGAAGACTTAATGAGGGAGGGAGATAGAAGAAGGAGGAAAGATGGGATTGAGTGGAGTTGGATTTTGCAGGTAGAGAGAACAGCACATAGCTGAGGATGAGGACCTGGGTAGGTTCAACCAGGTAAAGATGCTAATAACTGACCATTGGACTAACAAGAGCAGCAGTTTCTTTTAACCCAATAATTAAAATTTCTCTAAAGGAACAGGATCCTATGGGACCTTGTGAACATAGAAAGGTGCATTTTTATCCTGAGAATACAAAGAGACAAAGAAATTTTTGTTTTTCCCCTGAAAGAAAGAAAGAAAGAAAGAAAGAAAGAAAGAAAGAAAGAAACTAGCTTAATTTTATATGGCTATACAACTAACATATGCCATTATTTTAAAATTCAGGTTTTAACAAAGGTTTAGAGAAAAAAAAAAAGGATAAAAATCACCTTTGACTTTACCACCCAGATGACCACTGTCAATAATTTGGGATCCCCTTGCTAGACTTTTTCCCTCAAATCTGTGTGTGAAGACAAGTAGGACATGAAGTTGCTATATGGAAGTTGCCAGCAGCCTCTGTGTTTAACAGGAGAAGCTACAGGTTTCCATGGGAAAATTTGTTTTTGTTTTGTAAGTGATCAGAGTGAGAGAAAGATGCAGCAGGGTCTTTTCTGGATTAATTGTTGCATTTCATTTATGTGTCCTTATGTGAGGTTGCTAGGTACAAGGTGGGCACATTTATGCAAAGGTCAAGGAGCTTCCTAAGAGGTGGGATATTGAGACCTAACACCTTCTCTAACACCAAAACCAAATCTGAACCAAGAGTTCCTGACACACAGAATCCCATTATTGACATTTTTGGTATGGTTGCCCATTTTTCCTGTTAGGTTCACATATGTAGTAATAAATTAGACTGGATTAATGCCCAACAAATATTCACTCTGTTCCCCGATCCCTTTGGTGTCTATGTGTACATACATACAGAGAAAATAAGTAGTAAAACCTTGTGTCCCTTCTCCTTTTGCCATTTCATTTTGAATCCCAGCTTGGAGTTAGTATCCCTAATTAAGTTTCTTAAGGGAGTTTTTATCCTGAATTGATCCTTCATAACTCTTTGATGTTATGCCCTCAACTCTAAGAATTTCTTTCTTTCTGTATATTGCTGGACTAGAGCTACTTTTGGAATCTCTTTAAAATTATGGACCCCTCCTCGTTGTAATATCATGGTGGTAATTTTTTTTGTGTGTGTGTGTCAAGAAGTAAGTTCCACTGTGACCCAGATTTGCTGCCTGGTCCCCAGTGCCCTAGTGGGTTTCCTTGAAGCCCCTCATTGTGTTCCTTATTCTGTACTCTGAGGTTTCCCCTCTTCCTCCACATGTTCTCACATTCATTTTATTATCCAGAGAAATTATGGATTCTCTTTGGTCTGGCACTTAGAATTTGAGCCTTGAAAACAACACTTTTTTTTTTACTATATATTTTTTTTAGTATTTTCTATAATGAACTGTCCAGGTTCATGATCAAATATCTTTTTATTCTTCATGTGATATAAATTAATAATCCCCCCAAATAGTAATAAAACATAATAATAACTGCTTGCATTTACTGTTTGCTTACCATGCACCAAGCACTATTTCATGAACTTTATGCAGCTGACCTCTCTCTCTCTTTCTCTCTCTCTCTCTTTCTCTCTCTTTTTCTCGTATTACTCTGGTAATACTACTCTCTACTACACAGATAAGAAAAGTTAGGCACAAAAAATTTGAGTGACCCAAGCAGTAGAGCTGATATTCAAACCCCATCAGTAGGCCAGATTAAGAGCCACTGGAATTCACTGTGCGCAGAAACGTGACCTGTGAATCCCACTGGCCCACTTCCCAAAGCCTGCTTGCGTAGTCTCAGGCATCCAGACACTGAAGCTCTGCTTGTGTGGAGGACACAGGTGATCTCAGATGCTCTCTTGAAGGTTCTGCATAAAGACTCTTTTTTTTCTTTTCTTTCTTTTTTTTGGTTGTTGCTGTCTACAGGTGGCGGCAGCTATTCTTATAAGGGCTTAGAGACACTCTTTACCCAGGATTCAGATATCCTTCCTCCAGGCTGGAGCTACACTCTCTGAGAGAAGCATCTGATTGCAGCCCATCCCATTGTGCTCTTGAGGCCTTGGCCCAGCCTGTGAATGATTCAGTGATAGACTCAGGGGCGGGGCTGGAAGGGAGCACTTCTTGCACCAGCCAGGGGCTGGCCTCTGCTTCAAAATCGAAATCTGCAAGGCAGGCAGAGCCATCAGCCTCCAGACACCTGGGGCAGCTATGACAATCCATGTGACTGGGTATCAGTGCCACATGCATATGGACATGTCTTGGCCCTTGACTCTTTCCCAGGTATTCCCTGAATCATTCTGCTCGGATTACCTACATCCTTTTAGGGCTAAATGATATCAGGGGCATTTCTGAGAGTAGACTGTTGGGCTCAGCTCCCTGTATGGTTTTATTTATAATTTCATGGTCATTTGAACTGATGACTTGATAGTGGTAGCAAAAATGATCCTATCTGTGAATGGGCAGAGGTGAGTTGGCTCCATTGGTGAAACTGTAATTACTATAGGGGTGAGACTTCAGTAGAATTGACACACCACACCCCCTTCAACCTCCTATACCTCTCGGGAACAGAAAACTGTATGCAGTAATAGTGTGACCAGGGATGTCTTTGCTCTGGACCATCTCCTTCCCTCTGTCTAATACCCAGAGGTTAGAAGAAAATGGTGTCCCACCTGCCAAAAGGGAGACTTGAAGACCAGGAGGCAGAGGGTGAGGAGCTGATGTGGGCAGCATGGGTCAGGGGTCCCTCAGGGGTGTGAGGAGATCATTAGCAGCAGCACTGACATATCAGAGGGTCAGAGGGAGAGCTGGAGCTGACGGTCCTGGGATGTAAACAACAGCTAATAGGTTAAGTAAGGAGACACTCAAATGGTCAGATAACTTGAGGAAATGCCTCACTTCACTTAAGATTTTTATAATCAGGCTGCAAAGATGAAAATAACTCATAAAATTGTGCATTGGTGTGTACATAGAGAGAATGGCACTCTTGTGTACTAACACTGATTCACAACCCTTTATCTGAAATCCTTGGAGCCAGAAGTATGTGGGAATTTGAATTTTTTATTTTCAGATTTTGGATACAGCAATATGACGTATGTACTATGTCTTATATAACACTCCTCACAGGGATGAGGGTAATATCCACGATCAAATACATTTATATGTCTATAGTGAAATGTCCAAATACTCGGTACTAAATGGGATAATTAAAGGCTGTAAATCGCCTTGTGTTCATTCAGGTCAGGGGTTGCCACCACATAATTTTATATACTAAATTTAAGAAGGCATTTTCAATTTTCAGAGTGTTGTGGGGATAAGGGATTGTAGACCTTGCAATCTTTCTAGAAGACAATTTGACAGTATCTATTAAGACTCTTAAATGTGCACACCCTTTGCTCTAATTCTACTTCTAGATTAATTCTATGAAAATAATTATAATCACATGCCATAATCTAGCAACAAGGAAGTTCATCAGTGCATTATTTTTGTATAAAAACAAACGACAACAACAACAACAAAAACAGAAATAAACTTATGCCCACCCATAGCAGATTGATTCCAGAAATATAATGCATTCGTACAACAGAATAAGAGGTGGTTCTTAAAAACATAATGTTTACTTACTGACTTGGAAAGATGTGCATGATATGTTATACTATTTAATAGACCAGATCTAAGCTATGAATATCTTAAACATGAATCTTATTTGCATAACAAAACTTGGAAAGGTAGACACCAATTAGGGTTCATCTCCAGGATGAAGATATGTGGTTTTAATTTATTCATTGCCAATGTGGATTTTATAATTTTCTTTAGCCTAAGTTTGAAAACTAAAACTTTCTTATCAATAATTTTAAAGCATTCAGGTGCGGATAAGCTAAAGCAAGGGTTTCCACCCCTTTTCCTCTCTCCACCCTCTCCTTAACAAAAGTAACACATATCAATTTTTTTACCTATTCTCCCTCCCTGAGGAACATCTGGCCCAGGGCAGCTCGCAAGACTCAGTGCCTCCCCCTGAAGGAGGTGGCTGCAGTTTCCAAAGCTATGAGGCAAGCTAGGTGGGTTGTCCTTGGATGGCTCTGGGTGCCCATTTATCACAGGTTGTCTGGTAACCTGAGGGCCTTATCCTTGGTGAGTTGTGGTGGCTGACCACTCCTGGAAAGGCCTCCATTACTGCTACAAGGGCCCTGTACAAGGGGCCCTCCATCACTCCTACAATGGCCCTGGCGGGAGGGGTCCAGGTAGCTTCTCTGAAGCTTCAGCCTGATGGGTTTTCTGGAAGTCCAAGGTGCTGCTGGCTCCAGACGGAGGGAAGCTGCTGGAATAGGGAGGCAGCATGGGCCCTTGGCTTATGTCCACTCTCTGGGCCTCCAAGCCTTACAGCTTTCACCTTCCTTTTGTGCTTGAAAAATAACACATTTCCTCAACTTCTCTTTTACAGTGTAATGTCCCTGACATGGGAAACGGGCATTGAATGTGTGAGGGTTCCTCCTCTTGCTCTTCTTGAACCCAATTATTAAATAAGAGGAATGTCATATGGCTGAGGGGGGGGGGTCCTAGAATTAGGAAATATATGATCCTCTCTTCCTTTCTTTCATTCCCGGCCCCATTTCATATGCAGTTCCAGTTAGCCCACCAGATCAGGGACTGGAAATTTCCACCCTTTGTGTGCACAGAAAGAAAAGATTCAAAATCTTTTTTTTTTTTTTTTTTTTTTTGCAATTCAGACTGGACTCAAGTGTGAGGCCCAAGCTGAGCTCATCATTCTGTTTCCTGGTTGTTCCATTCCCATCCCTTCCAATAATGCTGCTGATCCCTTCTGTGTAATTAGTGGGGACATAATTAATACATGAGAGGAGTCTTTCTAACAGATCTGAGCAAGTACATTCTTTTAAAAATGGGATGGGAGGCAGAACCTTAACAGGCTTCTACATGCCAGCCAGAAAAGTCCAGGCAGATAGTCAGCTTTACCTCTTCGGCCATGAACATTTATACGCTTTTGTGGATGGACCCAGCCCCAGGGAGGAAAGTGAAGGAGTTAGGAAGAGTTCTGAGCAATAACCTGGGAATTGGAAAAGGGCGAGTTTAAATGGGGAAACTCTGGATGGAGTCGCAGTAAGAGCAGCTTTGGAAGGCAGAGGTACATTGGGTGGTGAGGCGGAGAGTGGGTGACACAATGGAATTAATGTTTATGAAGCACTGAATGCTGTCTCATTTGATCTCTGGGGTAAATGATCAAATCTCCCCATTTACAGATGATCTTAGCACCCCAGAGGGGTGATTTGTCTAGCTGAAACCACACTGAGGGATCAGCCTCAGGTTTATCTCAATTTTGAGGCTTAAAAAGAAAAAAAAATCATTCTTACCATAACTGAAATTTCTTTGTTCCTTCACTTGTTTTCCTCGGCCTTTTTCCACCAGTCCCATCCAGCACACCCAGGTTGAGCCATTGCTAGGCTCAACCTCTTAAAACCCTGGTTGGGATCACCAACTAGCTCATCCCTTCCCCTGTAGCCTCATCCTCTGTGGGTGGAAGAGTGCTCCCCTCTCATGCTCTTGCTTAGGGGACAGGAAGGTGTTGGCCTAGATGTCCTCTTCCAGGCCCAGTGGTCATGGTTTTATGGTTGAAGGGCCAACTCCTTCACAAACATTTTACTAATGAATTTTATGAGTTTCTTGTTGCCATTAGGCATAAAGCAGCTTCCTGGTTCCCAACCAAAGTTGCTTTTCTCCTTCTCTTTTGCTTATCAGATATACAGCAGGACTGGGGGTCCCAATCTTGGTGCTTCATTTTGTCTTGACCCAGCCTTACCCAGTCAACCACTGATCATTCACACTGTTTGAATGTCTCTCTAACCTATCTTTCACCTATTTCTACTGCTACAGATCTCATCCACCACTGACTTGCAGAGTTTCCCATCTTTTATTTCTGCCCCTATTATTGTTACCCCTTGTAACATCCATTCTCTGCATTGCACCTGAATGATCTTTCTAGAATACAGAGCTGACCACAGCACTCTGCTATTTTAAATCCCTCATCTACTTAAATCACCCCAGGCAGCAAGTGTCAGTCCCCATCCATCCTTGGGTATTTCTCTTCCTATCTGGGGAGTCTATCACCCACCCCCCATTCTCAGAATTTCAAATACAGATCAGATTGTTACTGAACTATAGTTATACCTGTCTTCTAGCCCCCATCTTATCCCTTTGGACAAGAGAAAGTTCTTCATAATGACTAACGTAAAAAAATGGATAGCATACATTCTCTTTCCAACTTGTGGCATAAATTTATCCCCTCCTTTTCAGGGCTCTTAGATTTTTGGAAATTAGAATATTTTGAAGAACATCTAGTTCTTCAATGGAAAACTTGACTCTCAAGACTAAATCCCTGTTATGCATTTATATATTTGCTAATATTCATTGAGAACATAGTATGTTCCAGGTACTGTTCAAGGCACAGTGAACAAAACAGATAAAAACTCTATCTTTCCCTTTATTTGATCTAGGGGGAAAGATAGAGAGTATACAAGTTAAATGAAATGTGTGTCAGATGGTGAAAACTGTCAAAGAGAAAATAAAACAGAGAAGAGGGACAGAAAGTATTTGGGCAGAGAGGTCAGAGAAATCACTGAGAAGAGATATGTCAGTGAAAGAAGTAAGGAGGGAGACAGCCCTATAGACTGTTGGGAAAGAGCTTTCCAGGTGAGGGTATGCCAACAGCCAAAACCCTGAGGTTTTAGTGGGATTCATGTGTTTATGGTACATAAAATTGTGTGTGTGTGTGTGTGTGTGTGTGTTAGTTAGATGTGTTACTCTAACAAATTGTAACAAATGCTTGAAATGATCAACTTATAAGGACTTATAAGGAAGAACTTTTTTTTTTTTTTTTTTTTTGCCTCATGGTTTCTTAGGCTTCAATCCATAGTGCTTAACTCTGTAGACTTTGAGCCTGTGGTGGGGCAGCACATCATGGTGGGGAGCACATGATGGAGCAAGTGGCTCACCTTGTAGTAGCTGGGAGGCAAAGAGAGTAAGAGGAAGGGGCCCACTGTTCCCTTCAAAAGCATACCCTGATGTCTAGAAGACCTCCTGCTAGGACCCACTTCCCAACAGGGCTAACCTGGGGACTAATCCTTCAATGCACAGCAGTGTGGTTGCCTGGGTGTGAGCAAGTCAGAAGTCCATGAGACGGTGGGGACAGGAGAGCACATGTTGCAGAACATCACGGATCATTGTGAGACTTGGGATTTTACTCAGAAGACCAAGCCTTCGGAGGGTATTGAGTAGAGAAGGAGCATGATCTGACAAGTTTTAACAGGAGCTGGCTCCTACAAGGGTGAGAGATGAAAGGGAAACAAAGATCAAAAAAAAAAAAAAGGAGATTATTGAAGTGAACTAGGCCAGAGGTGATGGTAACAAATGGTCTGTTCTTGATATGTTTTGGAGATGGAGCCAATAGGGATTTGCTAGTGGATCATACATAGAAGGATAAAGGTGGGGAGTCCGCAATGGCTCTGAGGGTTAGGCCTGAGCTGCTGCCATTCTTTTTGGAGTTGGGGAAGACTGCAGGAGCACCTTGGGTTTGCACCTGTATTTGAGATGCATAGCAGGTGTCTTTGTGGAGGCAGGTAGGCAGTGGGATATCCAGCTTCAGGGAAGAAGCCTGGCTGGGAGTTGCAACACAGGAGTCACCAGCATTCTGATGGTATGTCTAGCCCAATGCAGAGGAGAGAATGGAAGAGAGAAGTCCAAGGACTGAAGTCTGGATCCAATCTCTCAGATTGGAGAGAGGAGGAGCTCACAATGACTCCAAGCAAGAAGCAGTCAGCAAGATGGCAGAAAACCCAAGGGGTATGTGAAGGAAGACAGTTTCAAGAAGGAAACATGGAACAGGTGTGAGAAATAAAAACAAAGGTTTAAAAAAGTCCCCATGCATCTCAGTTGACTTATTTCTTCTAGTGCATCTGTGCTCGCTCTGAGGACAGTGTGCTGTGATGGGCGGGGGGGGGGGGGGATGCCTTAGATGGGAAGGTTTTCTCCCAGGCTCATCTGAATCTTCTCTAACTCTGAACCTTTGCACATGTGTTTCTCTAAACCTTGCACCTTCTTTTGCCCCTTCTGGTTGGTGAATTTCTACTCGTTGTTCAGGTCCCTTAGAAACATCTCTTCCAAGATGCCTTTTGACCCCAAGTTTGAGTCATGAACCCCTCCTATACCTTCCTGTAGCAGAATGATCTAGATCATCACAGGGTTGCTTTGTGGTGTCCATGACTGTACCGTACGTGAAAGTGATTTTCAACTGGAAAGAGTCATTCAAGCCTTTCTTCTTCATTGACCCCCTTTCTTCTTGCTTTCTCTTATTTTTACCCCTCTTCCTCCTTCTCATTTGGCAGAGGTCTTTAATCAGAGGACCAGTGGTAGGATAGGCACCATTTCACATGTGCATTCTGGGGAGAGGCCCAAAGCTTTCATCAATATCTGGGAATACTTGACCCCAGAACGATAAAGAATATAGCTACACATGTTCTTGAACCAAAAGGGTAGATTAATGAAATAGGCTTTGCTCCTTTGCCTGTTGTCATTCTCTCCACTCTGCTTTGTCCTTCGAGAACATAGACAAAGACTTAAAATGTTAAGGGAAACTTCAAAACTTTCAGAAAGGAAATGATTCTTTTTTTTTTTTTTAATACCGGGGTTTGAACTCAGGGGCGCTAAACCCCCGAGCCACATCCCCAGCCCTTTTTTCTGTTTTATTTAGAGTCAGGGTCTCACTGAATCGCTTCGTGCCTTGCTAAATTGCTGAGGCTGGCTTTGAACTCACGATCCTCCTGCCTCAGCCTCCCAAGCCTCTGGGATTACAGGTGTGTAGAAATGAAACAATTCTGAAACGCTGAAGTTTAATCTCAAAACAATGTCTTGCTTCAAAGTTGTTTTGCTCCCAGGGAGACAGCTCCAATAAACAGGGCTTCTTGTGAACATTGTGGAGAGTGTGAGTTAAATCCAGGTCCTCTGTGTAGCCAGATTTTTCTGGGGAGCAATTGAGATAAGCAGATGTGGAGTAGGATTTGCACCAAGGACTGGAAGCACTGCCCAAGGCTCCCTGGCAGAGCTGCCTTCCCCCCTATGGGCCACTGTGCCCAGCACTGCCAGCGGCTTCCTCCCTCTGAACTTGTGAAAAGCCATTACTATCACTCAGTTTAATTCCCATTTAATATAGTGTCGAGATAAAGACTGAGGATTCATGGGTTCGGCCTGTGAAGGTGCAGTGCAAATGTGTGAAAATAAAACATCCTCCGACCTCGCCATCAGAGACGCAGATTTTATTTATTTTCTTGGGAGTGGAATGTCTAGTGAGGTGGGTTTTTTTTTTTTCCTTTTGGTTGTTGTTGTTGTAGCTCAGTGGGGTATTAAATTTAGGGAGCAGTCTGATCTGTCATAGCCAGAGCCAGCAGGATTGTGAAATGATGTGACCTGGAGATACAGGTCTTTGAGTTTTGCAATAAATCCCCTGGTCTGTGGCACAGGCCCTGAGGGAAGGCTCCAGCTTTGGCCGCCCTGAGCACTAGTGTGGAGTCATAGCAACAGGATCATGATAACACTACCAGAGTGCATTTTGAGGCATTGTCTTAGTGGGGGATCTCTGCGAAGCAGATCCCCAGAAGCCCACAGGAATTTAGGGAGGTGAGAAGGGGAAGGAAAAGAAGCCCACCTAATGAATAGGTCACTATTGTGGGCAGGTGGGACTCCACTTTCTGGTATCTCTTGAGACACTGTCCCTATGTAGAATAAGGATGTTGAAATATTATTCATGAATTCCCATCTCCCATTGGAGTGGGGTTTCTCTCTGGGGGAGATTTTGTTGTTGTTGTTGTTTTCCTTTAACAAAACACTGCTGGCTTTCTTTCCTATATCTTCACTGATTTCCTTCCTTCCTTCCTGTGCTGAGGACTGAACCCAGGGCCTTGTGTATGTGAGGCAAGCACTCTACCAACTGAGCTATACTCCCAGCCCTCTCCATTGGTTTTCAATCTATTTTTTGGGATCTTCCTACTTCAACAGCATCATTAACAGTGGGATCTATGAGGGCTCGGTTTCTTTCTGTTTTTCTTAGTTATCTATTTTGTCATCTTACATTACTTTATCTGCATCTTTGCTTTTAGATGCATGTTTGATTAGGACTCTTAACTGCTTGTGTGGGCAGACTACTAGTTGCCCTGTTAGTTTTATTTTTCCCTTCTTCCATAGTAGTAGAGTCAGCCAGACCCTGTGTTTCTCAGCTAGACCCTACATTCCCCAGCTTCTCTTGTGACTAGGTGAGGTCAGCTTTGAGACTTGGCCAAGTTTCAACCAACTGGAAATGAGCACAATTGTGTGCAACTTTTGGTTAATCTCCGATTTAAAGACAAGCCACTTGCCTTGGATTCTCTCTCCTCCCTCCTTCCCACAGGCTGGGATATAGACCAAGTGGTAACTTCCAATTTCAGTGGGAACACGTTCTGGGGTTGATGGAGGAAAATGATGAAATAATCCTGGGTTCCTGAATTATCTCATGGAGCAGAATTATACAACAGTAAAATTTTGCTTTATTAAGTGTCTGTATTTTGAGTTTCTTTGTTACATCAGCCTGAGGGTTAAGTAATATAAACCATCCTAGACCTCTCTTCTCAGGTCCTGGCCCATTTATTCAAATCCAACGCTGTATTTCTGCTTGAATGGCTCTCAGGTCCTTGATTAAAATTAACCTCTTAATTTTCACTTCCTCCCTCCCCTAGTACAGTTCTCCAATATTATCCTTTTTCATAAATGTCATCTTTGTCAAATTATTTTACCACTAATATGTTAGGATTCATTGTTAATACCTCCCTTTATCTTATCTCCATATCCAACTCAATCACCAATTCACATTGATTCAATTTTTTAAAATTTATCACATATCCACACACTTAGTTTTCCTTTTTGAACTTTTAGATGGAGTTCATCATGTGCTTCTCATTGTTTTTGTAAGTTGAGGTAGAGCTCCTTTTTGTTTTATTTATTTATTTTTCACTTTTTCTTGTCTCTATTCTTTATGCATACTCCCATATCTCATCCCTCTATGGGTTCCCATGGATGTGTTTGGCATGTGTCTTAAGTATATATCTTTGGAAAATGCACATTTGTGTATGAATATGCTTTCATTTTTGACCTGGTAGTATAACAGAGAGTTCATTCTAAATTTTGTAACCAACAAAATGCTTTTAGGGACTTATCAGTATTGCTTTATGAACCTCTAACTCATTACTTCTGTTTGCCTTTTGTGTTCTACAGTGGGCTGGTACCATTTTTTGCTTATCCATTCCCCTATTAATGGACAACTCATTTAACACAAAATCTCTTCATATATATATATATATATATATATATATATATATATATATATATATGGAGGTGATACAAAAATAATTCCCTTTCATATATTCCTTCAAGTACCTGAGTGTATGATCTTCTTGGATGTATATCCAGGGGTGGGACTTCTGGACCACAGAATATGGACATACTTAATTTCACTCAGTAAGGTTAGGTTGTTTTCCACTGGCTACACATAGTCTTCTCTCCCATAATTAGTATATAAAGGTTTTCCTCCCAAATGCTTGCCCCTTATGATCAAGATATTGGTACTATCTGACTTTCTAATTTTGCCAATTGTATGGATATAAAACAGCGTCTCATAATTATTGTGACTGGTCATTGAATTCATTGTGTCAGTGTGAGTATCAGTTCCCAGGCTCGTTAGCCATTTTGCCTCCACATTTAAAAATTATCTGCTCATATTCTTTGCACAGGTTCCCCCCCACCCCCCCCCCCATGGATTTCCTGGCGTGTTCTTGTTGATTTGCAGGGAGGATCCTGTTTCTTTCATAAGAACTGTCTTAACCAAGTACTATTCCTGTTTACATTTATATTGATGAGCATGTTGGTTCCAAGGAAAGCTTAAATGAATCCATGGGAACAAAGGATTCCCAGCAGTTCATATGGAGGAAGTAGGTGGGAGGACGAGTCATCACCTGCACACAGTGGTATATACATGTGGCCCTCCAAAGAGCCTGCGTTGTGGCGGTTGGAACCGCACGTGCAGCAGTGCTGTGCATGAACCATCTCTTTGTACAAACCAACCTTCCACAGTTCATTAACAATAAGGGTATTAGTAATTATGCACTGAAGAAGTTTTCATTAAATGGTGCTTTAAAATTTTCAGTACTCTATTTTGGAGTGCACCATTAAATTGATTGGCCCATTAAAATCAGTGGTTAAAAATGAGTTCATTGTTAAAAAGGAAAAATAATGATAATGATACTGACAGTGACTGAAACAATGGGCCATCCCACTCAAAATCAAAAGAATCAGGCCATTAACATGTGAAATGTAAAACGAGCAAATGAATTTTTCTACTATTAGGTCCCACCATTGGTGATTTACTTTGAACAAAACAACATCATTTATCATGCTAAAGAAATGTTGGTTTGAAATTCATACATTTTAGAGTTTTTGCTTGTGTTTAATTTGCAAATTAATTTTTATTGTTTTTTTAAGACTTTGTTACCATGAGAACTTTATAGCTATTTTTATGTTTCTGAGTTTTAAATAACATTATAATAAAAACAATTTTGACAAATAGGGAGTCTGTAATGATTTTTACATGAATGTTTGCAAAATACTGCCTCAGCGTTCAGAAACATCTATTTGAAGATTCTGGACTATTAACTATATGGCAGAGTTGGGGTGAATAGTGATCTTTAAGATGAATTTTTCCTTTTTCTTGTTTACTCTCATTCCCTTCTCTCTCTCTCTCTCTCTCTCTCTCTCTCTCTCTCTCTCTCTCTCTCCACAGTGAAGTAAAGAGGCAAGGCTAACACTTAGGAGCCAACTCAACATCCATTCTACCCTTCCTGTAGTGTGCAGAGATTAGAAAGCCAAGAACTACATTTCCCAGACTTCCTTGCAGATCAAGTTCTGGGTAGAAGTTGGAGTCAGCCTTTCAAGTGCACTCACATGAGTATGGAAGGGCTAAGTGAGCAGGCACCTAGCTCCACATGCTTGTGATTCTATCTCCAGGGGCCCCTGACCTGTAGGAGAAGCAGCTGTTCTTTGTATGGCTTATCTTTTCCTGTGGCTTTGGGAATCATTTCAGAAAAATTAACCTGTTTATTGAGTGCTTATACAGATCAAATAAGCTGAAAATACCCTGTAATAATTTGCTCCTGCCTTGCCTGATTAGAATAGAGTCTATTCTCTGCAAGCAAAGCCTAATTAACATGAGTTGAAAGTGAGACTTTTTTTGCGGGTAGGGGTGGTATTGTGGATTGAATTCAGGGGCACTAGAACACTGAGCCACATTATTATTAGAGACAGGGTCTTACTGAATTGCTTAGCACCTTGCTTTTGCTGAGACTGGCTTTGAACTCACTGTCCTCCTTCCTGCCTCAGCCTCCCGAACCACTGGGATTACAGGCATGAGCCACTGTGCCTGGATCAGAGTGTGACTTTTGACTACCAAATTTTCCATAGGGTACGATCATATTTTGTGTACCTGGTTCTTGCTAAGGCCTTAGGGGGTGTAATTTTGGTCTTTCCAATTAGGGAGCCCAGGGTCAATACTGTGGGTGAGTAACACAGGTTGCTGTCCTTCAGGGATGGGAGAAGGGTGAGGTGGAGGGAAATACCACTGGATGTGGCCAGGGAAACCTCATGGAAAAGGTGGCATCTGAACTAAATTAATGGCTGAGGCAGGGAAATGATTGGAAGGAGGAGGGAGGACATTGGAAGTAGGTAAAATGGCATGGATAGCACGCAGAGATGGAGAAATAAATTTTGGCTAGATCCCAGAAAGCCTTAAACACTGGGGAAAAGATGTACATCCTTTAAGCAATGGAGAGCCATTGCCAGTTTCGAGGAGGTAGTGTGATAAAAGCATTGCTTTTTTTTCTTTCCCACCCTATTTCTTGGGGACCCGTGTGTTAGTTAGCTTTTCAACACGGTGACAAAAATACCTGACAAGGACAACTTAGAGGAGGAAGTTTGTTTTAAGCCCCGGGTTTCAGAGATTTAGTCCATGGTTGGTTGAGTGCATTGCTCTGGGTCCATGGTGAGGCAAAACATCAGGGCAGAAGAGTGTGGCAGAGGGAGAATGCCCTGTTCATGGAGTCCAGAAAGCAGAGCAAGAAAGGGAAGGGGCCATAGGGAAGATGAACCCTCCAGGGCACATCCCCAGTGACCCATTCCCTCCAGTCACACCCCACTTGCTTACAGTTACCTCCCAGTCAGTCCATCCTAGTTTGACAGTCGATTCAAATGATTGTCAAACTAGGATGGATTGATCAGGTTGAGGCTCTCGGAATCCAATTATTTAAGCTTCTCAGATCTAAACCATAAAAGTAAGGAAAATAGCATTTACATGATTGATAAGCTCTTGGGGTGCCGGGGGGTCACTTTGCGGTGTATGACTGAAACTGAGATATGCTTATGTGGACAGTTTATTTGGAATGTGGGGAAGTGGGAGTCATGGAGTACTCAGCACTAGATAAATCTTTCCTGAAGGACATCAGTAGGGGCTCACCAGTTCCACCAAGAAGCCACCCTGTGCTGTAGCTATTGAAGAGGAAATCAAGATTCCATCCTGGTTCCTGAGAGTGATCCCTCAGCTTAGGCCGAACAGAAGGAACAAAATCAGCAAAGGCTATTCTGAGACATGGGATTCTTTAAGTAGAAAAGTGGGGGAGATTTGATTTTAGATTTTACTTTCTCTCAGGCAACAATGGAAAACTGATTGCATTGTTGGAACTTTCATATTCTCTAAGAATTGTAATTTTTGTGTGGAAACTTTATAATGGTGGGAGGAGTCTTAATTTCATTTTTATCTTGGATTTGGGTTGAGTTCTTTGTGTAAACTTCTCTGGTGAGCTAGGCTGGGAATGGGTACTGTCTTAGTTCATTTCATGTTGCTATAACATAATAACTGAGGCTGGGTACCTTATAAAAAAAGAGATTTACTTGGTTCATGATTCTGGTGGCTGGAAACGATAGAAGCATGGTGCTGGTGTCCTGATGAGGATCCCCAGCTGCATTACAAAATGTGGAGAAACAGAAATGGAACCATATGTAGAAAGGACACATATGCAAGCAAGGAAACAAGGGGTCTGAGAGGTGGTAAGCTTGCTCTTCTTACAACAACTGCTTCTGTGGGAACTAATTCACTCCTATGAGACCAGCATTAATCCTTTCCAAAGATGGAGCCCCCATGACCTAATTACTTCCCACAAAGCCCCCCTCACTGAGGACCATGCTTCAGACACATAGACCTTTGGGGAAAGCATTCAAACCACATCTAAACCATAGCAGAGCATCAGGGAGTGGGCTGTGGAACCAAAGTGGCTTTTCTTTACCCATTTCAGAGATTTCTGAAAGCAACATCAAAGAAACAGTGCGTGGGTGTAAAAGATTCCAAAGAGGAACCCTAAAAAGAAGAATTAGGTGTCCACGATGCTCTGTGGCTTCTTCTGGGAGCCTGATGGTTAACAAAAGCATGAGAAAATAGGCTCTAAGGAGAGAAAGGTGCTTACGGTCTAGCTTCCTGCCCATTTTCATTCTTTCCCAATTGAGTGTTTCTTTAAACTAAATTAATTAGACTTCAGAATGCTGCCCAGATCCTGTTCACTTATGGACGAATACTACTTCTGTGTAATACAATGCAGATGTAGAAATGCACAATGGTACACTAAGGCAGAGCCCTTTCTTTGACCTTGACATCAGGTAGCCAGAAGGAACCGTAGGATGGGTTTGGGTGCACCAGCAGGCTGTCAGCATCACTGCAGTTTCTAATCAACTCAGAAGCAGAGGTAAGGGAGCTAACTGCAAGTTGTCCAGGCTAAGATCCAACTCTCACATGACCCTGACAATCCCTTAAAGGCAAAGCAATGTAGATCAGGGGACACTAATTTCCCCGATCCCACTTTTGACATCTTTGGGTCATCTTTGAGGCCATATGAGCCACATTGGACTGTCCCACATCCATGTTCAAATTAAGCCTATGCACTCCCCTTCTGGAATTATCATGTCCTTATAATACAGGGTGGAGTTTGACTTCCTAGGTACTTTGTTTAGTGTCTGTGCTGTCTTTTTTTGGTGACAACCTGATTATAACCAATTTTTTTAAGGCATATATGAACAACATTACACTTTTGAGATCAGAAACATATGAACTAAGACTTTCTCTTTTTTCTTAGAGATGCTAAATCGAACAACTTATTTTATCACTATCCTTGCAAATTTGTTCCTTATAATTTTGTTTTGTTCTATTTGTTTCCAAAATGCCTTTGTAAACTGGACATACAAATGTGTTTTTATGGTCATTTTCCTCTTCCTCATTAGACTCTCCACCTCCTGCTTGGGAGTGGGCCCAATCATATAATTTCTTCCCTGGGACTCTGCTTCCTTCTTACTTTTGTTTTGAGGTAGCTGAAACACTAAGCACATGTGTTCCTCTATTCTTCAGTCATGTGCACTTGGGTACTGTCTTGGGTGCTGGACTATGGAGAGCTTTGTCTTCAGTTGTGGGAGAGAGAGACACCTTCCTTCTCTTAGGCACTTGACCATACTTTCTAGTCACTTTGCCAGAAGGTTTTGTGTTGGACTTTTAAGTCTGAAAATACCAAAATGGTGCGCTGTTTCCCACATTTCCCTTTGTACAATGGCAAACGCATCTTAGCAAACTCACTGGGAGGAAGGTAGAATTTGGCGTTTTTGGTTTCTTTATCAAGATGTCCTTCAAATCCCAACACTGTGTCTGACAGAAGGTATTCCTAGCAATGAACCAAGAATGGATTGTGGTAGCAAGCAACAGGTGACCCTAGGCAGTCACTAAAGCATGCTGAGTTGAGGGTCTGAGGTAAGAAAATGGCAGAGAGGAGGAGAATAGACAGGGCTTCAGATTGATGATAAAAATCGGTCGTAGGAGGGATGTGCAAGCTGGAGGAGGCCAAGGGATAACTGAAAAGATGAATGATAAGGACAACCAAGAAAGAAAAGGATGAAATCAAATTATTGTTAGAGGAAAACAAGAATTCAAAAAAATGTAAGAGGACGAAGATAAGATGTGAAAACTTTACTTGGTATCATTTTCCTTGCTTCGGTACTGTGCATGGCTTTCTGGAGGCTGATACATGTTTAGAGAAATCAATACTGGTTAGTCCAAATGGGGGAGGCCTTTGAAAGGAGCTGGACCTCGTGTTTTTCAGAAGTTTTAGTGACTGACCAGGTTGACTGCTCTGAGATCTTATGGTTCCTGGATCTTAATGCTCTCTGCTATTTGGAAGCAATGAAGCAGCTTGAACCTTGCCTTCTTTCTCACTCTTACCATCTGGTTTTGGGTTGCTCTGAAAAAAAAAAAGCCTGAGATAAAGGCTCATGAATTTATTTCTGGAGGTGAGACTGAGGGGCAGAGAGAGTGGAGGAGGAAAAGTTGGTGAACAGGCGTTTACGGAGGTTGCTTCTATGGTGAAGGGGATGTGAGTCTCCTGAGACTGTGGCGAAGGCCAGCAGGCCTCCCAGGGTGCCTGGTTGAAAAAGAGGAGCCTGAAGTGTCTTCCAGCACTCCCCTCCCTATCTCCGCTCCACTGGTTGCAGATTGCCACACAGACAGCAAGTGCCCTCACTGTTGGGCTGAGCTAGAGTGGGTCAAGTGCAGAAAGTGGAGAGCCAGAGAGCGTGACTTAGGACACGTCAGCTGGAGAATGTCCAAGCTTGTGGAGCTAACTCCCCACTGTACCTGGAGCGGAATTCACAGGTGGGATGAGGTGGCCAAGCATCTGCATGACTCATGACCCCTTCTCTGTGCCCCCTCTGTTGTATACTTCCTATCCTGCTTATTATTATTATTATTATTATTTTTACCAGAGCTCATATTGAGCTCATGGACACCAGTTGTTCAACACAGAACTGAAAATCCCATTTTTATACCTCCATACCACACTTCAGCCTCTGCTTTGAACCTCTGGATGGCCCCACAATCCAGCAACTAAAGGGTTAATTCAAACCCAGCAGGTCCCTGCTGAAACTTGAAGTCTATGCTGATTGGCCAAACAGATGCCTTTGCCCCATCGGTTGTGACATAGTTTGAATATTGTCTGGAACTGTAATCGTCTGTCCACATGTCTGTTTATTCTACAGTGTGCCCAGACCAGTGCATGCTAGCTACAGTTAGCAACTCAAGACCAGAAACAGAAGTGGTGTCCACTTGAAAATATTCGTTCCATACCAAGGTTAACCAAAGTATGGCTACATCAATACAGACTATCATAAACGTGGCTAAGATGGATTTGAACAGTGAATATTTCTTTTTTTTTTAATTTTTCTCATTTTTTTAAAAATTTTTTATTGTTGGCCGTTCAAAACATTACATAGTTCTTGATATATCATATTTCACAATTTGATTCAAGTGGGTTATGAGCTCCCATTTTTACCCCATATACAGATTGCAGAATCACATCAGTTACACATCCATTTATTTACATATTGCCATACTAGTGTCTGTTGTATTCTGCTGCCTTTCCTATCCTCTACTATCCCCCCTCCCCCCCCTCCCCTCCCCTCCCCTCTTCTCTCTCTGCCCCCTCTACTGACATTCGTTTGTCCCCCTTCTATTATTTTTCCCCTTCCCCTCACTTCCTCTTGTATGTACTTTTGTATAACTCTGAGGGTCTCCTTCCATTTCCATGCATTTTCCATTCTCTCTCCCTTTCCCTCCCACCTCTCATCCCTGTTTAATGTTAATCTTCTTCTCATGCTCTTCGACCCTACTCTGTTCTTAGTTACTCTCCTTATATCAAAGAAGACATTTGGCATTTGTTTTTTAGGGATTGGCTAGCTTCACTTAGCATAATCTGCTCTAATGCCATCCATTTCCCTGTAAATTCTATGATTTTGTCATTTTTTAATGCAGAGTAATACTCCATTGTGTATAAATGCCACATTTTTTTTATCCATTCATCCATTGAAGGGCATCTAGGTTGGTTCCACAGTCTAGCTATTGTGAATTGTGCTGCTATGAACATCGATGTAGCAGTGTCCCTGTAGCATGCTCTTTTTAGGTCTTTAGGGAATAGACCGAGAAGGGGAATAGCTGGGTCAAATGGTGGCTCCATTCCCAGCTTTCCAAGAAATCTCCATACTGCTTTCCAAATTGGCTGCACCAATTTGCAGTCCCACCAGCAATGTACAAGTGTACCCTTTTCCCCACATCCTCGCCAGCACTTGTTGTTGTTTGACTTCCTAATGGCTGCCAATCTAACTGGAGTGAGATGGTATCTTAGGGTGGTTTTGATTTGCATTTCTCTGACTGCTAGAGATGGTGAGCATTTTTTCATGTACTTGTTGATTGATTGTATGTCCTCCTCTGAGAAGTGTCTGTTTGGGTCCTTGGCCCATTTGTTGATTGGGTTGTTTGTTCTCTTATTGTCTAATTTTTTGAGTTCTTTGTATACTCTGGATATTAGGGCTCTATCTGAAGTGTGAGGAGTAAAGATTTGTTCCCAGGATGTAGGCTCTCTATTTACCTCTCTTATTGTATCTTTTGCTGAGAAAAAACTTTTTAGTTTGAGTAAGTCCCATTTGTTGATTCTAGTTATTAACTTTTGTGCTATGGGTGTCCTATTGAGGAATTTGGAGCCCGACCCCACAGTATGTAGATCATAGCCAACTTTTTCTTCTATCAGACGGCGTGTCTCTGATTTGATATCAAGCTCCTTGATCCATTTTGAGTTCACTTTTGTGCATGGCGAGAGAAAGGGATTCAGTTTCATTTTGTTGCATATGGATTTCCAGTTTTCCCAGCACCATTTGTTGAAGATGCTATCCTTCCTCCATTGCATGCTTTTAGCCCCTTTATCAAATATAAGGTAGTTGTAGTTTTGTGGATTGGTTTCTGTGTCCTCTATTCTGTACCATTGGTCCACCCGCCTGTTTTGGTACCAGTACCATGCTGTTTTTGTTACTATTGCTCTGTAGTATAGTTTGAAGTCTGGTATCGCTATACCGCCTGATTCACACTTCCTGCTTAGCATTGTTTTTGCTATTCTGGGTCTTTTATTTTTCCATATGAATTTCATGATTGCTTTCTCTATTTCTACAAGAAATGCCGTTGGGATTTTGATTGGCATTGCATTAAACCTATAGAGAACTTTTGGTAATATCGCCATTTTGATGATGTTAGTTCTGCCTATCCATGAACAGGGTATATTTTTCCATCTTCTAAGATCTTCTTCTATTTCTCTCTTTAGGGTTCTGTAGTTTTCATTGTATAAGTCTTTCACCTCTTTTGTTAGGTTGATTCCCAAGTATTTTATTTTTTTTGAAGATATTGTGAATGGAGTGGTTGTCCTCATTTCCATTTCAGAGGATTTGTCGCTGATATACAGGAATGCCTTTGATTTATGCGTGTTGATTTTATATCCTGCCACTTTGCTGAATTCATTTATTAGCTCTAATAGTTTCTTTGTAGACCCTTTTGGGTCTGCTAGGTATAGAATCATGTCATCTGCAAATAGTGATAATTTAAGTTCTTCTTTTCCTATTTTGATGCCTTTAATTTCTTTCGTCTGTCTAATTGCTCTGGCCAGTGTTTCGAGAACTATGTTGAACAGAAGTGGTGAGAGAGGGCATCCCTGTCTTGTTCCAGATTTTAGAGGGAATGCCTTCAATTTTTCTCCATTCAGAATGATGCTAGCCTGAGGCTTAGCATAGATTGCTTTTACAATATTGAGGTATGTTCCTGTTATCCCTAGTTTTTCTAGAGTTTTGAACATAAAGGGATGCTGTACTTTGTCGAATGCTTTTTCCGCATCTATCGAGATGATCATATGGTTCTTATTTTTAAGTCTATTGATGTGGTGAATAACATTTATTGATTTCCGTATATTGAACCAGCCTTGCATCCCAGGGATGAATCCTACTTGATCATGGTGCACAATTTTTTTGATAAGTTTTTGTATCCGAGTGGCCAGAATTTCATTGAGGATTTTTGCATCTAGGTTCATTAGATATATTGGTCTGTAGTTTTCTTTCTTTGAAGTGTCTTTGTCTGGTTTAGGTATCAGGGTGATGTTGGCCTCGTAGAATGAATTTGGAATGAACAGTGAATATTTCAAGGCTTACTTTAACCTTGGGCATAATCTTATTCTAAACTGTAACCTAAATCTATTATAAAAGGTGGTTTCTGAAGATAAATATCTTGCAAAGTTCCGTTCTTTGAGAGTATATTTGATGTCTAGAAATGCCCTAGATTTGTTCATAGATATGTCTGACAAAGTCTAGTAGTTTTTCAAAGTGAGAAATACCATTTTGGATCATAAATAAAGTGTATGATTCTGAGATAATGAGTTTTTTTTTTCTTTTGTTGTTCCAAGCTGAAATGGAAGGCAATTCTAAAGGATGAAGTATGAATACATTTTGAGCTAGGGAAGACTTGTTAAAATAAACGTACAGCCTCCCAAGGTGACTACTTGAAAAGGAAGCCCTTGTTTGGGTATTTAACTAATGTTTAACATGACCATTCATTGAAATTATGGCCATAATTCACCTATAGATGGATGTATACAACATTCCCAAATGTTGAGACACATCACTGTCTTCTCTCATCCATTAAATAGATTCTATGATTAAGAAGCAACAGACTAGTAAGTAGAGAACACAGATTGCTATGGAAACACAATCCACTATCTATTTTCTCACTTTTAAAGTTACTGTCACCTCTTCCCCCAGAAGATGGCTGGCTATCTTCTCTGGCCCAAGAATGTCATACATCAGTGGGTCATTGGGAAGGCCATGATGTGGCATGACTCAGGAAGTCTAACCAGAACAGGCTACTAAAAGGGAAAGAAAAGAGTTAGTTGTATTTCCTGGGGACAAAAACCTACCATCCAAAATTCTGTTTTCAATATGAGTTAGATGTTGGGTCACGTGAAAGATGGGAGAGTCACAGCTCCTTTCTGTTCTACTCTCTTGGCTGGAGACTCTTGTCACTGTATAGCAGGATTTTTCAAGATCAGCACTATTGACAATTTGGGCGGGATGTTTAACAACATCCCTTGATTCTATGTGCTAGATTCCAGTAGCAAGACCCTTCTGCCCCTTGTGACAACAAAAATGTCTCTAGAATGTTGCTTAATGTCCTCTGGTAGGAACAGGACCTCACCTGCCATTCTCATTGAAAACCATTGATTTAAATGAGTGATGGAGTCCTCGCATCGCTCCTGGGAATAGCATGACTTGAATGCTAGAGAACCTTGCTACATCTTCCACTGGAGTGCAGAGGCTTCTACAAGTGATCCGGTTTTGTGAGGTATCAGAGGGAAACCTAAGCTTTTGTACCCAAAGGGTACATTCCAAGCATGATTTGTGGCAAGAGGCATAGTTTGAGTTTCCTAGTCTTCTGTCACTTTATTTTGGTTTAAAGAAGGAGCAGAGCCCTAGAATAATATAATTCTGGGCTCTGACTCTTTTCTGTGGGTAAATTACTTAACCTTTCCAAGAATGGGGTTTCTCTCAGGAACATAGAGATTCTAAGACCTATCTTATGGAGCAGCTGTGACAATGGAATGAAATAATACATGAGGATTTGTCAATGACAAATTCTCACTTCTACCTCCTCTTTTCAAGGCATCTAAGCCAGTTGTCACAGATGGAGTTGGTCCTCTGCTCAGATCCCCCTGAGTTTCTTACATTTCTGTGCACCTTCTCTCCCACATCTGTGGGCTTTCCATTTCAGGGTAGCACTGATGACTCTTTTTAGAGGTCTGCCCTTAGAGCTACTGGAGCTAAGTTGCCCATGTGTAGAAAAGTGGAAAGTGTGCATGTGTTTTCATGTCCCCAGTGTCCTCTCCTGGCCACCAGTTTCTGACCCATATAAGATTATGAAGTTGGGTCTTACCCTAAGGTACAGTTTACATTCCACAGCTCATCTTTGCAGTCAGGTTGAGGCTGGAATTTTGTCCAAGATGGCCTCATTGTTGGATTTCTTCCTTTTCTCTGACCTGCTTCCCTTGCCCTCTCACCCATTTTCTCCTATATAAATCACTTGCACATCAACTGTCATTTTAAAGCTGATATCAGGGGTAGTCTCCAAAAATGACCTCTATCAATTCCTTCCTTCTCTGTATGAGCATGTTTTTTCCTCCCCCAGGAGGAACATTCTAATTTCCCTCCCTTGAATCTGGGTTGGGCTTAGTGACTTGCTGAACAACTAGAATGCAGCCAAGTACTATTCTGAAATGTTTTAAGGTTAGGTTATAAAAGTCCAGCAGCTTCTGCCTGGGTCTCTTGGAATGTTCCATCTTGAAACCTAGACTGTAGGTGGTAAAAAGCCCACGGCACATGGAGAGGACACTTACAGGTCCTCCAAACTGCATTCCCAGCTGAGCTCCCAGCCTACATTTCTTGCCAGCTGTTTGAATGAAATATCTTGAATGTTGTTATGGACTGAATGTTTGAGTGCCCCCTACCCCATTCATACTTTGAAATCATACTTTCCCTGTGAAGTGCCGCAGTCTGGCTGGGCACAAAATCACGAGCCACTCAAGCAGGAACAAACTTTATTTCCAAAACTCCCGCCAATGCCACAAACGAGGCCTTCTCCCGGGACACACTACACCAACAGGAAATCCCTCCTCCGGAAATCCCTCCTACTGCACTTCCCCAACCAATGGGAACTCTTCGGGAGTCCCAAGACAGCTCCAAAGTAGCAGGCCAAGGCGGACAGCAGGGGTCTAATCTCCAATTGAATGCACATCTTAACATAATCATTATCATCTCAATGGCTTGCTGGCATCACCTTTCAACCAAAAATGCCATGCGTCATTCCTACTTGGCTATGGTTCTCAGCAGTGAAGGTGTTTGGAGATGGAGGCTTTTAGAGGCAATTTTGGTTTTGACACCATAATCATCATAAAATGATGCACCCTTAAAAGGAGAGACAGGAGATAGCTTACTGCTTCTTTCTCCCTATCATGTGAGGATACAAGAAGTCAACTGTCTGCAAACCTAAGAGGGGGGCCCCTGGTTTTATTATACTACATTGTCCTGTAGTAAGAGATGTCAAAAAAGGACATCTCTCATGCACATTCTTTCTCTGTGTCTTTCTGAGTTCTTGGATAAGAAGCAACAGGAATTGACATGTTAATTTAGTTAATTTTTTTTTTTTTGGTACCAGGGATCAAACCCGGAGGTGCTTAACCACTAAGCCACATCCCCAGCCCTTTTTATATTTTATTTTGAGACAGGGTCTACGCTAAGTTGCTGAGGCTGTCTTTGAACTTGCGATCCTCCTGCCTCAGCCTCCTGAGTTGCTGGGATTACAGGCCTGTGCCACCAAGCCTGGGCATGTTAATTTAGTTTACAAAATAATTTGTTGCAAGGGTATTGGGTGGTTTATAAAATCATAGGAAAAAACTGATTGATCAGACTATGGGAACCAAGGGATTCATGAGAATCTTAATCCAAATCTCGTGAGCTATCTTTTCTGGGGTCTTTTCATCAGATGTCTTTAGCTTTATGTCTTTTCATTTAAAGTTCTAATTTCCAGAAGAATCTCAAAGATTTCAGTTGATCCATGTTTCCATATCTTGTCCCAAAGGAATGGGGGGATATCTTGACCCATGAGGACCCCTCTCCCCAAAATTGAATTCTAGCAAAAAAAGAGAAAGGAGTTAGTAAGGTATAAGCAGCAGGTGCCAACAACACCCTGTGAGGGTCTTCCCAGATGTAACTATACAACTGTTTCCCTTTTGGCTTGTTTTAGCAGCACTTGATGGAAGGATTATATTCCATCTGCAGATGGGGAACTTGAGTCATTGAGATGTTAATGGAACTCAATCAAAGATTCAGGGGGAATTCTTGATTGACAGTGCTATAATGGAACATAAGTTTCTTGACTCTTCTCTGCAGCCTTTGGGAATAATTCTTTAGCAGGTTGACTAACACCAATCACTCCATTTGGAAGCTGTGCTTTACCTTCTCGAGATGCTGATAGGGAAGTGTTGATTTTGAGCCTGTAGATGTTCCCCAGAACCTGTGCTACACCCATAACAAGGTTGTGTGTTTCTAGGAGTGAGTGATTAGGTGGTAGACCCAGGTGATACCTAAGTGGGGCTGATTTGAATGGGATAATCCTTGAGATGAGAAAAATGGAACCACATATTTTCAAGGATAGTTTTATCTATAATGTTGGGTTTTGGCTTCGCTTATCATTTACAACTGGAGCTTTATGACTAATTTTCTTTTCTTTTTTTGCTTAGATTGCTACAGTGTCTGGAATTATAGCAACTGTGTAGGACTTCGTTGACCTTCCTTACCCAGCCCATATACCTATTCTAATTTCTATTTTTTCTTGTTTCTGCTGAATATGGCACTTTTATATTATATATAGTTATTATTAACAGCTCCATTTCCTTTGAGGGAAAACCCTGGGTGGAAATGAAATGGCTTCTCCGCTAATGGTTATTGGCTGTGTGTTCCCAGAAAGACATTCAGTGTCTGTGTGCCTCATTTTTCTATAAGATGCTCTGCCGACTTCACTTGGTAGTTTTAAGGGTCAAGTGAATTAATGTGCATGAGAGGGATTTGTACAGCAATATAATCATAGAGAGCATTATTACACATTGCAGCAGCAACACAATTAAGAGTAGTTATTGGATGAGGCATGCACAGATTTTATTCTATATTCTGAAATTCAGTCAAGCAAAAGGAAAGGAAAAACCAGAAGGCAGAGATGGTGTTTTCAAACTGGGGACAGAGGGACCTTTAGTTTTGGGTCCTTCTGATTGGTTCTGGTTGCTGCAAAACTACTTTTGCTCAGACTTTGCATGGCAATATGAACACCCTCACCTCTACTTCAAGAGGAGGCCTGAGGGATGGACCCCTGGGCTCCTCTGCACATTGAGTGTAAGCTGGAGGAGGCTAAGTCATGCTTCTGGGGCTTTGTCTGCCTCCTTTGTTACCAGGTGTCCCGTCAGAAATCTGAATACCCGGAAAAAACAATTTTAAGGGGCTCTTTGCTTACGTAGAGTCTGTTCTATTTCATCTAAAAAAGTATTTCATATTATTATTAAGTAATAAAATCACTGAGAAAGATATCTTTGCCTGTAAAAATCATTTGCATTTCCCCAGAGATGTTTGTCTTATTTATTTATTTATTTAGTTAGTTGTAGTTGAACACAATACCTTTATCTTATTTATTTATATGTGGTGCTGAGGATCGAACCCAGCGCCTTGCATGAGCTAGGCAAGTGCTCTACCGCTGAGCCACAATCCCAGTACCCCACCCCCATGTTTGTCTTTTAAATAACTTTAGGGGAGTTCTTTTTTTCTTTTTTCTTTTTCTTTTTTCCTTTTGAGGGAGTACCAGGGATTGAACTCAGGGAAACAACCACTGAGCCACATCTCCAGTTATATTTTTGAATATTATTTAGAGACAGGGTCTCACAGAGTTGGTTAGTACTTCACTTTTGCTGAGGCTGACTTTGAACTCAAGATCCTTCTGCCTCAGCCTCCCAAGCAACTGGGATTACAGGCGTGCACCACCATGTCTGCCTGAGAGTTTATTCATTTATTTTTCTTTTCTTTAGTCAGTTTTGAAACAGTTGTCTCTGGCTTTGGAGATGTGTTCCCACCAGTGTGGACACTCCCTGAAAGCCCTCTGTGTCTAAGATCAGCACAATACATCTAAGGAGATGAGGGCAGTCCAAGAAGAACCAGGGGTGCACCAGCCAGGGCCAGCAGTTCACTAGGGAGGAAAGTACAGTTTCTCCCAATGATAAACCACAACTCTTCATCATTTTCTCCAAAATTCAGATCTTGCCGTTCGAGCACATGTAGTCTTTGCTGGCCAAACTGGAATAGGATTGGTGGGATCCTGATTAGCAACCCCCAAGAGAAATTATCTTCAGAATATGTTCAACATGAGCATGGAAGCAGGTGGGAGGAGGTTGATTTCCTAATAATAAACATTCTATGTAAAAAATACATTTACTTATTAATTTCTACTGAATCAACAGTTTGAAGAAATTCAACAAAATTATTTCCTGATTTTTTGATGACTCTTCTTAAAGAAATTAAATTTTCTCACAAAGTAAATTCTGCACATTAAAATCCTATATGACTATAAAGACTTATAAGAATTCCTTCTATGGTCCCCTTGTCTTATCTTCAAATACCCAAATGCAAACACATTTATCTCTTGTTTCCTTCCCCTAAATAATATGCATATTGTATTATATGTTATTCTTGAATTATATGCTCTTTCTTAATGTGTCAATGTGTATGCAATTTATTAACTTCTTCTAAAATAGCATCCAGTGACCACTTACACTGTCACTCCCCATCAATCTCAATGATACATCACAACTTTTGGTTAATCAGATCTATGTTTACATTATTGAGACCATGAAAAGATTGCTCATAGTTAAACCAAGCAGTATATTATGATTGTGTTCCCTTCTTGAAGATGTACTCCACTTTTTCCCTTGCTTAATTTTCTATGTATCCAAGACCTTTGCCTCATCTCCAATCCATGCCCAGTACTACCATAGATCTGGTAATACTTTGTCAATATTTCTCTTAAATGTAGCAAATAACCTATTATCCCACTGTTCAGAGACATCCCCAGATAGTATTACTTTCTGTTCCTACCTGTTCTCTTTCTTCCTAGTCTTGAGACAGATCTGTTTTCCTAGCATTTTCTGTCACTGATTCCTCTGATTCATCTCCTGCTTCTTCTACTTCTGGGTTTATGTTTTTATTTTGCTAAGACACATCCTAGAGTAGCTTCCTAATAATGAATGTATGGGGGCTGTATGTTTAAGTCATTGCATGGCACTGTCTTTATTCTACATCATACTTGATTGAGAGTTTGTCCAGAAGTGAAATTCCATTTTGAATTTAGTTTCTCCCCAGAATGGAGGCTTAGCTCCATTGCTTTTAGTATTCACAATTGCTATTGAGATGTGTGGTATGATTCTTTGTATCTCTGTATTGTTTGTTACTTTCTTCTCTTTTTGAAATTTTTAAGGACTCTTTTTATCTTTGATTGTCCTGATATTTGATTATGAAATATCTTGTGTGAATCTTACACTCTCTGAGGCTCACAGTGTAATATTTAAATAGAAAATGTGAGTCCTCCAATTCCTAAAAATTTTTCTTGTAGTTTATTTGCTAATTTCTTCCCATCTTTTTTTTCTTACAAAATTCTAAGGTTAAGTATTGCATCCTTTAGACAAGAGTTTTTCATGTTTCATGTTGTAAACCAATAGAAAGTTGAAAGACCACTTTAGTATATGTAAGGAATATTTTTTAAACAATTCTTATTTGTTAAACATGACAGTAGAATGTATTTTGACATATTATACATATATGGAGTATAACTTCTCATTCTTCTGGTTGTACATGATATAGAATTACATTGGTTATGTAATCATATATGCAAATGGGAAAGTAATGTCTAATTTACTCTACCATCTTTCCTATTCTCATTTCCCCTCCCTTCCCTTCATTCCCCTTTGTCTAATCCAAAGTACTTCTATTCTTCCCTATCCCCAGGGCCCCATTGTGAGTTAGCATCCTCATATCAGAGAGAACATTCAGCCTTTGGTTTTTTTGGGATTGGCTTATTTTGCTTAGCATGATGATCTCCAGTTCCAACCATTTACCAGCAAATGCCATAATTTCATTTCTTTATGGCTGAATAGTATTCGATTGTGTATACATACCACATATTCTTTATTCATTCATCTGTTGAAGGACACCTAGGTTGGTTCCATAGTTTAGTTATTATGAATTGAGCTGCTATAAACATTGATGAGGCTGCATCACTACAGGCTGATTTTAAGTCCTTTGGGTATATATGAGGAATGGAATAACTGGGTCAAATGGTGGTTCCATTCCAAATTTTCTGAGGAATCTCCATACTTCTTTGTAAGGAACATTTTTAAAAACCAAAATAAAATAGGCTAGAATAAAATAAGCAATTGGAGTCTCGTATGTGATGGTTAATTTTATGTATCAACTTGAATAGACTAAGAGATGCTCAGATAGTTGGTAAAACATTGTTTCAGGGTGTGTCTGTGAGGGTGACTCTGGAAGAAGTTAGTCTTTGAATCAGTAAGTTGAGTAAAAAAAAAAAAAAAATCAAACCTCTCCACTCTGGGCAGGCATCATACAATCTGTTTCAGGCCCAGACAGAACAAAAAAGTTGAAAGAAGGATGAATTCTAGGTCTTTCTTTGTAAGCTGGAATATCCATCTTTTTGTTTCCCCAGACACCAGAGTTCTGTTTCTTGGTCCTTTAGGCCTCAAGACTTATATGAATGCCCTCCCTCTATTCCCCATTGCCAATTCTCTGGGCTTTGGCCTTGGACTGGGAGTTGTACCGACGGCTATCCTGGACTTGGACTGAATTGTACGACTGAGTCTCCAGCTTGCAGATGGCACGTCAGGACTTCTCACCCTCCATAATTATGGGAGCCAATCCCCCTATGATTAGGGGAATTATCTCCTCTTGTACATCTGCAGATGACCTGCTGGTTTTGTTTCTCTGGAGAACTCTGACTAATACAGCATATCGGGTAACACATACTAGTACCGTGTAAGGATCGATGTGTATGTACCGGGTTGCAGTGCAATAGGAGAAGCATTTATTACAAAGAGTCATGATTAAAAAAAAGTTCACACAGCACTATGGACTACTTCATTTTCTTATCCTTGCTATTCTATTATCTGATTCTTTGCCTTCTTGTTTTACTTTCTTCCAACCTTTCTACTGGATTAAAAAAATTGGCAGATTAAGTTTCTAATTCCTAGGAGCTCTGCTTGCTGAGTGTTCCTTTTCCATAGTGTTATGTTGTCTCACAGATAAAAAAAATCTTCTCTTTTGTCTATAAGAACATTAATTTCAGGGTTTAAAACTTCCCCCCCACCCCGTTTTGCTTCTTGCATTTTCTTTGATTCATTTTTCTTTCCATTCTTTCTTTTTCCCCTTATTCAGTTTGGTCTTCTTCTTTCATGTTCTTTCTTCAAACATCTATGGTTGTTGGCTATTGTTTCCAAGGTAAGAATGAGGCACTAAAAATGAGCTGATATGAAGCTGTGTGGCTGTCACTGTGTGTGCACCTGTGTCCAGGGCCATTCACTAACGTGAGGAGGGCTAAGGGAGGAGTCACTTTACGTGGGATGAAGAGATTGAGAATTCTTTCAGGAACTTCTAGAACAGTGCCTTCCAGTAGAAATGCAATGAAAGTCACGTATGTAATTTTAAATGCTCCAGTAGTCATATTTTAAAAAGTAAAAAGAACCAGGTGAAATTAATAAGAATACATTTGAGTTAGATCACTGATTTTAACACTCAATCAACATGAAAATTATTAATGGGATCTTACATCCTTTACTTTCATGCCAAACCTTAAAAAACTTGTATGTGCTTTATACTTCAAACGTGGCCTAGCCATATTCCAAGAGCTTACTTGGGTCCCCAAGTTTGGGCCTTCTAGGTTTAACGGTTCGCTGTGAGGAAGAGCCACATGGATACTCTATCGAGCAGCTCAGATCTAGAGTTTCTGAGGGCCAGGGCCCAGCAGAATCTGTGATTTATGAACCAGACTCAATGGAAATTATTTTTAATTAGTGCATTTTAATTATACAGAATAAAGGGGTTCCTTGTGGCATATCTACACATGCAAATAACATACTTTGATGATACCCACCCTGGTTACTCCCCTCTCCCCCTGACTCACTTCCTTATTAATCTCCCTGATACTTTCATATCACTTTTCACCCCTAGCACATATAAGGGGGAACACACAATAATTGTCTGAGTCTGTGCCTCAGTTTCTTCATCTGTTAAGTGGAGAAAATGATAGCATCAACTCATGAAGATATTACAAAGATTTCCTTTGAAAAATACACATTAGAAAACTTAGAACAAGGTGAGGTAGATAATAACTGCTCAATAAATGGTAGCTAATATCTGCCCTCGGGGTTTCCTCATTCATTCCATGTCCATTCTTTGGCTGCCAATTTCCTCATCCTGGCCAAGTGCTCAAATAACAAGGATTTGGAATATTGGATCAGAGAGTTGGAGCCACTTACTATCTGTGCAGTGGTGGACAATCACACGATTTCCTTCTCCAGATAACGTAACTTTCCTCCCCTGCCTATGGAAGATCTGGTTCTTGAGGGAATAGATCAAGTTATTTATAACCACCACTGCTGGTATGTTGTTCACATGGAGAGGCCTGTGGCAGAGGCTGGGAACCCCTGCTCATACTCATGGCCCTCACCACCCCAGGGTGTGCTGGTCTGACTTCCATCTGCCAGAGCCTGCATTTCTTTTCCTGAATGCTTCCTCTGGTCACTGAAGCCCATTTGACCCATCCACATGAAAGGTTGTACATGCCTGGGAATGAACATCCCTCTTCCCTTCCCATGCTCCCTGCTTATCCTCAACCAAAGACTGTGGAAGTTAGTATAAAAATACCCCAGCTAAGTTGAGAATAATATGAGGTTTGTGTTCTACAAGGCTCCCAATTCTCCCAGGGCATTAAACTCCAGTGACCCATATTGGTAAATGGTCAACAAAGTACCCGTTATTGGTGGCTCTCCCCTTCTTGCCCAACTTCCTCACTTCCCTTTATTCCAGAAAGAATCCACTTGCGCTTGAATCCCTGTCTTAGGGTCTGATTCTTGGAGATTCATGTCTGGCAGATGAGTCTACTAGGGAATGTTACTAAGGGATGTTTCTCAAGTTCTCAGGGGAACTTGCATTATAAATGGTGGCTTTAAGGAAGCTCTGCCGCTTTGGGGAAAAAAAAAATCTGCTTCATCCCTGAGGAGCAGTTGAATTTCAGGGTGGAACCTACTGCCTGGGGATTTCTGATAAAAGCCAAATATGGCCTCTTGTGGGGAGGTGAAGATAACTTCTTTCAGGCAAACATGAGGCCTGGACCCTACGAAGGGCCTTGTTCCAAGTGATGATGGTGCTTGACAAAGTTTGATTCACCCCAAAGTGTCCTCACCTTCTGTCAGGGACCTTGGCACTCTTCATGTCTACTTCATGTCTTCATGTCTACTTGTCCATTGAGAAATCCCTGAAGGCAGATGAGTTCCCCTGGGTCTGAGACCCTCAACTTTTAAGCTCATAGTGAACCCCTCACAGAGGCCTTGAGGAATAAGACAGTCCAGGCTTGGAAGTGGGAGACCATCATTAAATAATTAATCATGGGCTTATTCTTTATTGACCCCTTCAGGGTTAATCATGGGAATTAACAAGGGGCGTGTGTGGCTGAGGGCCCTGCTGTTTATTTTAATAGCTGTCTTACCTCTTAAGGGGAACAATAGAGAAAGAGCTGAGCTGGGTTGGAATAAACCCAAGTTTAATTTTCAGCCAAGGGCAGCACACGGCATTCTGGGAGCTTGGTTGTCAGTATAGAGGAGGCCTGGAGTGCAGGAAGAAGGAGTCCCAGGTGAGGGGTGTTGGGGGGTGGTTGCTGCCCACCAAGATGTCGCACGTCAAGGAATGCCTCCCCTGAGTGCGCTATTGCTGGTCGGCCTATCTAATAAATATTGACTACCATATTTCTTTTGAGTACTTGCTCTTTTCTCTTTCCCTTCATTTCCATTTCTTTCTCTCAGTATAGAATAAATGATAAATAATTCCTTAATTCTAATATATAAGCAGCCTGCTTTTTGAAGAGTTCTATTTTCCTATGATCTGTGTAGCTGGGTTGTGTGGTTCTCAGCTCAGTGGCCAGATGACAGCCAATTCCTGGAAAAACCAGGATCGGCCTTAGGGGAGACAGAGCTAGGGAAAGGGCACTGAAGGCCATTTCCTTTGTGTCCAGGGCAAGAAGGCACTTCCTGAGAGCAAAGATAAGCTGTGACCTTGGGGAGTAAACCTATGTCCTCAGACAAGTAAAGACAGCGCCTCCCAGCCAGTGACCAGTTCTGAATTCTGACAAGAACACAGAACAGAGTAGACATCTAGCTTCTCTCCCATAGCATCTGAGTGAGGGTTAGGGATGCCTTTTGAAGCAAGGACTGAGACTCTCATGTGAGGGGACAAATACAGCACACAATATCCACCATCTTCATGGAGATACACACCTGGACACCATTCAGAACCACTAACCTCACTTTGCACTGAGCATTAATCTCACTTTGCACTGAGCATTATGGGTTCCCCAGCCTTGTTCTTGGGCTCTGCCTTTGAGGGGCCCAAGCGTAGAGGAATGGACTGTGAGGACCCCAAACCTCAAGCAAAGCTACTTATGCTGTAAGTTAACCTGAAATTTAGCTACTATCTCATCTCCGGGGAGTCTCGCCCCTCTTGTTCCCAGCCTCTGGGAGGCACCTACAACTCCGGCTCAAAAGACTCTGTGGCTGGTACTCATGGAGATCGCCCCCAGACATATTCTCATGCTCCCTCCTGCCTCACCCTTGCTAGCCCTCTGGCCATCCATCTCCTCCTCCTATCCTTTCTATGACAGTCCTTTGAGATGTATTTCTCCAGTGTGCTGACCTCAACCCAGCCGGTCTGACTCCCAGGGCTGCATGTCCTATAACTTGAGCCTCAGGAGCCTGCTGACCATCCCTCAGGGAGAAGGTGTTAATAAGATTTGTGCAGGGAGATCACTGAGCTGCTTCTGTCTCTATTGTCCCAGCAGCTCCCCACATACTGAGGAGCTCCCCACTGGACTTGCCTGTGCTTTGCTTCCTCATTCTTACAAAGGAATCCCTTTCCTTCGAGTAGGGGAGGGGTCCATATTCTCTCTTTTAGGAGGAGAGACCTTTTGGTGTTATTTATGACCATCCTTTTTCTTTTTTTGGGGGGGGGTGGGATACAGTGGATTGAACTCAGGGGCACTCAACCACTGAGTCCCATCCCCAGCTTTATTTATTTATTTATTTTTAAAATTTGTTTTAATTAGTTATACATGACAGTACAATGACTTGACATATCATACATTCGAATCAGATAGGATACAATTTCTTATTTTTCTGAGTGTACAGTTTGCAGAATCACATTGGTCATGCAGTCACGTATATACACACACAATAATAATGTCTATTTTATTCTGCTGTCCTTCCATTCCCCCCTTCCCCTCCCCTCTCTCTATCCAATCTAAGGTGACACAATTCTTTTTTTTTTCTCACATCATCATACATGTATTCTGTATAATGATCCTCATCATTATACATCGTTATACATCTCCTTCCATCTTCCAAGCAATTCCCCTTCTCCTTCTTGTTCCCTCCCACCTCTCTTCCCTATCTAGAGGTAATCTTCTTCCTCCCTACCCCATTTTGAGTCACCCCCCCTTATATCAGAGAAGACATTCGGCATTTGTTTTTTTGGGGATTGGCTAACTTCACTTAGCATAATCTGCTCTAATGCCATCCATTTCCCTGCAAATGCCATGATCTTGTTATTTTTTAGTGCCCCAGCTTTATTTTGTATCTTATTTAGACACAGGGTCTCACTGAGCTGCATAGCACCTTGCTTTTGCTGAGGCTGGCTTTGAACTCACGATCCTTCTGCCTCAGCCTCCTGAGCCACTGGGATTACAGGCATGTGCCACCATGCCTGGCGTGACCATTCTTCTTTAAAACAAGGATCCACATTTTTGCATTTGCCCAGTGTTCGTCCCTGAGCCTGCAGATATACAATAGAGAGAGAGATATAGAATAGAGAGAGATATAGAATAGAGAGAGATTAGAATAGAGAGAAATAGAAGTCTTACCCTCCCTATCAGTTGTCCAGCCTGTGTGACTAACACTGCCAGATCTTGGTGGCTTTAAACAATGGCCATCTATTTAACTCACAGCACTGTAAGGCAGCTGTTTTGGCTGGACACGGCCAGGTGATTCTGGTCTGGGTGAGGCTCATTCACAAGTCTGCAGTCAGCTAGCAGGTTCATGCAGGTATTGTTCCTTTCCCGTGTCTAATGAGTGGCTGACCTTGGCTTGTCTCTGTGCCATGGGACCTCTGCATCTTCCAGCAGGCTAGCTTAGGGTTCTTCACCTTGAGAGGGTTCAAGCAGAATGAGCAGAAATAGGCAAGACCTCTCTTTTGGTTCAGTGTCACTTCTGTCTGTTGCTCAAAGTAAGTGCAAGAGCAATACAGATGCAAGGGGGAGGGGTAGAGGGTTCAGAAAGGTACCTTGCAAAGAGATCTAAACAAGAGACAGGAGGAGGATTGTGCTCCCTTTTGCAAATAAACTATCCACCCCACCAACTCTGCACTGTCTTTTCTCTTCATCAAAGGTGTGATATTCAAATAACATTGTTCTCAAGTACAGAGTTTTCTCCACAGATTCTTTTCTTATTTCTAAGCAATGGTCCTCAGAATGTAAGGGGTGGGAGATGGGGGAGCAGATGATAGGAGAGCTCCTGTACACAAACACCACAGGACCCCAGAGTGAATGAGATGTCCCTGGAGAGGCCTCAGCCTTGTGGGGATGGAGATAAACTAGAAAAATATTTCAGATCCACTCCCTGGGTGTTTTGATACTGAAAGATGAGGAAAGAGCATAGGCTTCTCCCCACTCCATACATTTTTTGGATTTATTGTTTTGAAATGACTTTAAATTTACAAAAACATGTTCAAAATAGTACCCTGTGTACTGTTCACATGACTCTCTTAATGTTAACATCTTTCAATGAGTAAAAACCAAGAAATGAACAACTAGATAACCCTTCTAGCTGACCTATAGACTTTATTCTTATTTTGCTGATTATTTGACTAATGTCTGCTTTTTTGGCCCAGAATTCAATCCAGGATCCCACATTGCAGTTGATTGTCATGCCTCCTGAGCCTTTTATAACTATGACACTTTTGAAAAATGCTAGGCAGTCATCTTGTAGAACCCTCTTACTATGGGCTTGTAAGACATGATGGCAACATGTCTTCTTGTTGGTGCTATTGATCACCTGGTTGAGGTGCATCTGTCAGGTTTCCACACTAAAAATTCCTGCTCTTCCTTTGTAAAGAAGAGGTATCTTGGGAGATATTTTTTTTTTTTAAATTTTTTATTGTTGGCTGTTCAAAACATTACATAGTTCTTGATATATCATATTTCACACTTTGATTCAAGTGGGTTATGAGCTCCCATTTTTACCCCATATACAGATTGCAGAATCACATCAGTTACACATCCATTGATTTACATATTGCCATACTAGTGTCTGTTGTGTTCTGCTGCCTTTCCTATCCTCTACTATCCCCCCTCCCCTCCCCTCCCCTCCCCTCTTCTCTCTCTGCCCCCTCTACTGACATTCATTTGTCCCCCTTGTATTATTTTTCCCTTTCCCCTCACTTCCTCTTGTATGTACTTTTGTATAACTCTGAGGGTCTCCTTCCATTTCCATGCAATTTCCCTTCTCGCTCCCTTTCCCTCCCACCTCTCATCCCTGTTTAATGTTAATCTTCTTCTCATGCTCTTCGACCCTACTCTGTTCTTAGTTACTCTCCTTATATCAAAGAAGACATTTGGCATTTGTTTTTTAGGGATTGGCTAGCTTCACTTAGCATAATCTGCTCTAATGCCATCCATTTCCCTGTAAATTCTATGATTTTGTCATTTTTTAATGCAGAGTAATACTCCATTGTGTATAAATGCCACATTTTTTTTATCCATTCATCTATTGAAGGGCATCTAGGTTGGTTCCACAGTCTTGCTATTGTGAATTGTGCTGCTATGAACATCGATGTAGCAGTGTCCCTGTAGCATGCTCTTTTTAGGTCTTTAGGGAATAGACCGAGAAGGGGAATAGCTGGGTCAAATGGTGGCTCCATTCCCAGCTTTCCAAGAAATCTCCATACTGCTTTCCAAATTGGCTGCACCAATTTGCAGTCCCACCAGCAATGTACAAGTGTACCCTTTTCCTCTTGGGAGATATTTTGAGGTTATGCAAATATCTCATCCTTAGCATACATCTGTCCTCTAACTTTTGCATTAGCATTGAGTTACTGCCTGCAACCATTATTAATGTGGTGATTGCCAAGTGGCAATTTTCTTTTCCCATCACTCCTTGTATATTTATTAAATTAGAGCTCTGTAAGGAAGAGCTGTCCCTTCTCTACTATGTATCTATTTACTCTTTTTCATCAGTGTGGATTCTTGGCTATTTACTTTATATAATAGGTTCTAATTCATTATTATAATTTAAAAAATTTTCTAAAGCAGGCCCTTTCAAATGGTCAGGAACTGTATAATGTCTTAATGATCTGTAACATTCTGCTGGTCACTTCCCTCAGAGTGTGTGGCCTGAAGGGCAGGGCCTGGGTCACATGTAAGTCTCTACTCTTAGGCCCTAGGTCTTGCATGATGCTTGGCACAGTGTGCTGAATGAGTGAATGAATGAATGATTTTAGTTCCTGGAAGTAGACCAACAGGAAGACCTCTAAAGTCCCTAAACTCCAGAATGTTTCTGGTGCCTCTTTCTCTAAGCTTGATGAATTAAAATGAAACAAAATACTCTAAATTGAAAAATGTATAAGGAAAGCCAAATCAGTTCTGAAAGCTTTCTTGTTGGATACTTAGGGGCCTTTAATTTTTTTTTTTTTGTAAATATCAGAGTGTTTTTAAAAGGGTGCTAGTCATCTCCTTTAGCCAGTGCTCCCAACACATGCTAGGTGTAATGATTTGCTTATCTTATACCTCTGGAAGGAGGTGAGGGTGATTTCACATTGAAAAGGACTTTTTTGGTTAGATTTTTTGAGGGTATGTAGCCCTTTCACAGGCAGAAGAAAGGCAAAAGAGCATTCTGGGCAGAGATATAACATATGCAAAGAGCAAAGGAGTTAAAAAAGTTGAAATTTTGGCCAAATGGTCAATAGCCCCAGTGTAGAGGAATAATGGGAGGGCATAAGACTTGGGTACAAATGAGTGTGGGAAATAGGAAAGAGCCTTGAATTAGTGTAAGGGGTTTAAACTTGGTCCTATAGGTAATGAGGTGCTGAAGGAAGTCCTAAGTGGGCAGGGATGACATGTGTTCATTCATTCATTTGAGAAAAGTGATTAGACATCTACCACCTGCTGGTACAATTCTGGAAAAGATCAAGGCCTGGGCCTCATGGAGCTAGGAGGGGAAGCATGTTGGTAGACATGCTATATAACAATAAGAGTGTCTGCAAAAGATCCATGTTCTGGAGAGAGATGGCGGAGGTGAACTGGCAGGCTGGCATGGAGGGAACTACTCATCTCCTTCCTCTTTCCTGCTCTGTTCTGCTTTGCTTGGGTACACTCTAGGTCCGCAGGTGCCAGAGGAAGAGAGGAAGGACTACTCAGCTTCACAAAGTCCTATGGAGCATCTGGGGTGAGGATAGGACCTTTCTACAAACAGGAAAGCCTTTCCTTCATAAAAATCCTTCTGACCAATGGTGTTAGGGTAATGACATCAGTACGTCTTGTGACATGGTGTCTTAAAACCCATAAGATAACTCAAAAAGAAGAGGTTTGGTATAGTAAGGACAGTGCTTATCTGTTAAACTTAGATTTATGCTCTTTACATGGAAGCTATCCGCCCCAAACACAAATGATACTGGTGAATTGATATTCACAGTGGATGCCATGTCCACATCCCCTCCTGCTTTCCAGGGTGATGTGTTTCCAACAACTGCACCAGCATGTCTTTGCTGGAGTTATTCTCTGCAGCTGTGCACACACCCTGAGAGCCAGAGGATTCAGGCCCTTCCAGCAGCCCTTGACCAAGGACGGGGAAGAGTTGGTAGACAACACTCCAGCACACTGGCCCTCCCTGTGCAGCTTTGGCTGGAGTTCCCCAGGGGATTAAGGGTGGTAACACACCCTTGATGGACTCCTTCTCTCCTGCCTCACTTTCAACTCCTCCAAGGTGTTTCCTGGGTTCTCCTCCCAGATCAGAAGGCCCCTCTGGCCTTCTGATCTCAGAATCTGCCTCTGGGGAACCCATATGGAGAATACATACTACACGGTGTATGTTAAAGGTAGAATCCCGTCATTTGTGTGAAAGTAAGTCACCGGCTTGCCTTGTCCCCAGTGGGAAGGAGCTGCTCTCGGTAATGGCACAACCAAGGTGTCAGGCACCAAGCCTCTGCCCATCTCCCTGTTTTGATGCCATCTCCACCCCTTGATATTTGTCAGGTGCCACTCTCTGATTCTGGAGCCCAGGGAAGTGAGAGATTGCGTCAGGGGCTGAGCTCAGACAGGGTCTGCTCCAAATAAGAAAGACTGCCAGAGAAGAAATCCATGGCTCATCCTTTTCCAGTCATTTTCTTGTAAATAGCAAGGAACAGCTTCTTTTTCTTTTTCTTTTTTTTTTTTCTTTCCCCCAGCAGTCTAATCACTAAGAACTCCCCTCTGGTGGGTACTTTTTTTAGAGCATAATAGAAGGTGTGATATCTTGTGAGAGGCGCCAGAATCACTCGGAGGAAGGCAGCTCTGGGATTGAAGGAGGAGGTGACAAGTTCCTGGGAATATTAAAGATTAACACCAAATACTTTGTTGCTATTTAACTCTCTGACGATTCATGTTGCTGAAGCGGAAACAGAACATTTCTTTCCCTCCCTTCTATTTATTCCTTCCCTTCTCTGTTCTGGGGATTCAGTAGCTGTGGATGTCAGATGCCAGCTCCTTAAGGGCTGAAATGGTTTTATATAATAACAGAGAGGGGGAGCCCTACAAAATGAAGAAAGAATCTAATTCAGCTCTTGGGCTGAACTGGGAACTGGAAACGGGGAGGGGGAGCATTCTTAAAAATAGCTCACTCAGAGAGAAGAATGCGGCTTGTCTCCCTGTGGCAGGCGTAACCCTTGGGTGAATTATAGGAACCTACTGTAGGCCTTGTGCGTTCTCTTTTGAAATGTTGATCGCGGCTAAAAGGGGCGGTTGAATGGAGGGCCACTGGTGACTGACACTCAGAGCAGTCCTTGGCAATGGATGAGCCTGTCAGGCCTCCATCTGCCGCCTACACAGGCAACATAGACTGGGATACATATGCTCTGTTTCCTTCCACTAATTATTTATGCAGCTCCTATTGCTGCAACTCCAAATCCCTCCTAGGGATGAACACAAATCTCTAAAGGAGGTTGGGGAAGGAGGCTTGGGGAGCCCAGGGAAAGGGAGAGGGGTGGAGAGGGAATGAAGGAGAAGAATGAGACAGGAGATGATGGTTGAGAACCTTAGAGAACTAGTGGCCATAAAGAGAGTATAGCAAAGGGGAGGGAGGGGGAGAGAGAGAGGCAGAGGGAGAGAGACAGAGAGAGAACAGATGGGGACAGAAGCAGCCCACAGGGACCCCCAGAAGGAATCCCGACAGACACAGAAACAGAAAGAAGGAGGAGGATCACTGAAGGGAGGTTAGGAAGCAGGGGTCCCTCACTGTACCATGAGAGGGCATGGGGTGCAGCACCCTCCTCTAGGCTGCATATGATCCATTCAGCCTATGCCCTAATCTTCCTTGACTTATGAGTTATGCTTCATTTGGTTTCTAATGAGCAACTTCCAGGAAGAGTGTGCAAATCCTACAAGTCTTGAATCTTCACTGCAGTACCTGAGCATGGTCACTGACTCCTTAGCCAACGCACTGAGAGATCTCTAGGTTGGTGCTCTTCTTCCCAGAAGGTTTGCCTTTGATTGATTATAAAAAGCCCCATCTATATCCTCTCAGACTCCTTCCGGCAATAACCCCTGGTTTCTTCTTCCCATCCGAGATGCCTGAGAAGGTGTGGATGCAGACAAGCAAGGCGACCTAGAGCCCAGGCTATGGCATCTTCCAAATCTCAACCAATTAGGAGGAGGAGGAGGTCAAGAAGGCACGAGTTTTATCCTGCATTTCTGGGATCTGGTGTGGGACCATCATGGGGACTTGAGCACTGCTTTTTGTATGCTACCCATATCCCCGTGATACCTTGATATGCCCACACCTGCTGACTGATTCTGAACTCAGACCTGAGTGTCTCTCTGCCTGAGGACTTTGATCACAAGAGTGTTTAGCCTGTTCTAAACAAAATGACTGGTGGACAGAAGTCCTAGTTCCCTTGTCCCTTGGATGGCATAGCTCTGAGGTCATTCTATACAGTTTCCTAGGGAACGCTTGGGGAACTGAGCCTCAGTTGCAGTGACCTGATGGTTAACCCCCCATATGTTTTCTTCCTGTCCTTTCTGCTCTCACTGCCCGGCTACCCTACTGACACTTCCTGGGATTGCTTTCCAAATAAACTATGGACCCTCACAGACCAATCTTATGGGAGAACCTGGTCCCAAAGGGCTGTCTGATTGAAGTGGTTTCTTCTCACCTCATGCCGTGGAAAGGGCTGTGTCACCAGAGTATGAACCCCCATGCATTTAAGGGACTGTTTCACACTGGTGTGTTGGGGAGGTCATTCTGGTGTGGGTTTCCTAGAGACCACCCAAAGTCAGCATATGTCTCTATCAAAACTGTTGGGCAGTAGCTGCCTTAATTAATAATTAATAGAACAATAAGAGATGAGTGGGAAAAAATAATCCTGGTGACGTTCACACTTTGATAGGCATACTTTGTGAATTAACACCCTCATCAAGTCGAAAGTACCGAAAGCAAACCAGGAGCATGGAACGAGCTGACCCGACCTATATCAGTCCTTTTCAAACTCTGAATGTCCATGGTCATCTATGATGGAAATGTGGAGTGCGGTTGCCTCTGTCTTCAAGAATAATGACCCTGGGGCCTTATGAGAGGTCCAGTTGATGTGTCTGGGAAGAGTCTGATTCCTGGAGGAGATAGGCTGGGATGGAATCCCTGTTTCACAGGTTCTAATTGCATCGCCCTGAGCCAAAGATTTAACTTTTCCAAACCTCAGTTTCCCCACCTGTAAAACGGGGGCCATATCTCCTTGCAGAATGGTTATGAAGACTTAAAAAATGGTATCCTGTGAAACTGGCAGCTAACCTCATGCATAACTTACTCTTGTCTTCTCTTTGTCCTCCAAGGAAGCCACACCCTAGGACAGACAGAGGCCGGGATTGGGGTAAAAGGAAGTGTCACACAGGCCACCGCAGCTCCCCACATGCAGCCAGTCTGCCTCCGTGGGCGTGGGAAAGAGACATAAATGCTGATGGGCATTAAACACGAGTTAGACATGCCATTCCGCGCCACCAACACATTTCAAAAGTGCACATCACAAGGCTCTTGTTGAAGCCCTGGCAGCCAGCCAGGGTCAGACCACAAAAAGAAGTTGTTTCCTTGCTGGAGCTGCCGGGTGGCCAGACGTGCCGGGGGGCGGCCGGGGGGGGGGGCACATCACTGCAGAGTGCAGGGCTCTTTGGTGACTTCCTGCCCTCTCCGATTTGTTCTCTCTCCTGAGGACCCTGCTGAGAATATTCTGAGTGACAATACCTGCCAGCCAGGAGAGTCAGCTTTCACCTGACCCTTCCCTATGTCACTAGAAACACCAAGTGGCAATGCCTATCCGGGGCTTTTGCTGTGGCTTCTGCAGCTTTCCAGGACCCCACCTTGAACATCAACTGTCTTCCCTCCGAAGACCAAGAAGAAGGTTCTTCTCTCCATAGGTGCTAGAAACACATCCTGCCTGTGTCTCTGAGATCTGACAGGTGGCCACAAGCCGAGAGGAGGCAGAGAGTCTGCCATGCAGCTGGCCCAAGTCAGACCTCCTTCCCAGCAGACAATTTGCAAATATTTATTGAGGGTCTGCTCTGGACCAGCTCTGGGCCCAGGTCTGTGGGGCGCACAGAGACATCCTGTGTGAGACAAGGAGCTTATGTTCTTTCTGGGAAGATCAGACTAACACACAGGAAACCGGGGAGAGGGAAATCCTGTTAACCCCTGAGCTATGCTTTCAATGCTTGGTTGTATGGGAAGGTACCAGTTGAATATCAAGACACTGGTCCTTGAGCCATTAGCCACAATCTTGGAATTGGGAGGAGGCTGTAGAAGTATTTCTGTTTTGCTCTTGGACTTTTTCTTCAAATAGCACTAAATCCACTAGCTCTCAGAAGGGTCCCACATGTCTCTGGCCCTCCCTTTACTCTTATTGGTCTTTTTGTTCCTTATCTTCAGCCTCACCTAAGTTTTATCCCTTCAAACTAAGAATATAACAGTTACAAAATGTTTGCATTTACTGATTAGTTCTCACAAATACCTTGGAAGGAGGTCCTGCTATTTTTGTTTTGCAGGGGAAGAAGCTGAGGCAGGGTAAGATGGATGGCTGACCCAGGATCACGTAGAGAGTGGATATTTTTGCCCTGTGTGGTCCCGAACTTTTAGGGTTCTCATAAAAGTGGTAGGACTGGTTTAGTGTGTAAAAGATCCTGGCAAACTCAGCTCCAAGCTCGGGCATGCAAAAAATGTCAGTTGGTGGAAGCAAGATCCTTTACATATGACATAAACAGACCCCAAATCTGAAGAAATTAAAAGTTTTCATTTGTGCTTAATTTCTATATGGCTACTCACTTGTCATGAGTACCTGTCTGAAAAAACATTTATATACACTTTTTTTTCTTTTTTTTTTTGTGGGGGATACTGGGGGTTGAGCTCAGGGGCACTCAATCACTGAGCACATCCCCAGACGTATTTTTTTTATTTTATTTAGAGACAGGGTCTCACTGAGTTGCTTGGTGCCTCACCATTGCTAAGGCTGGCTTTGAACTTGTGATCCTCCTGTCTCAGCCTCCCAAGCTACTGGGATTATAGGCAAGCACCATTGTGCCTGGTTTATACTTTTTATATGAGTAAAAATATAATTCTTCAAATTATAGGTTAGCAGGATGTATTTTTCCTTTATCTTGAATCATTGAACTCTCATTAGCCAGACTGTGTGATTGACATTCTCTGAGTGCCTAAGATTGGTCTAATGCTTCTTCTAAGCCCATTCACCATTCTTGCTTTGCTGGGAACAATTTCTCTTATTGGGATTGGAAGAAGCCCAATACATAGCATGTCTCTTTCTTGCCTGAATTCGGGACCATTGAGGCAGATCAAGAAGCTTCTGGATTGACCAAATAATACCAGCTTCTTCACCAGTGAAGTGGATTAGGTGTGGCAACTTTGGAAACCCAAATACTGAAGCCCTACAGGAAAGACTGATCTTCCAACCCAGGTTTTGCTGAATGATTGTGGTTATACCCAGGTTGGAGCCCAACTCTGCATTTGGGGAGCAGACAAGAATGCAAGTTCTTCCTCAGGACTTCTCAGTAGCCTCTTTCAACCTCATCAAATCAGAGAAGAGTGCAGGGTAGGGAGAAGTCAGGGTTAGCATGTGAACAAAGCTCCTTGTCCAACAGTGCATTTATGCCATAACTACACAAATCGCAGACAGCATGCTCTTTCTAACACCATCTCTGGTTGTCTTGGTGAGCTCCCATGGGTTCATGGGTGGAAGGTCGATTTGTCAGTAGCTGCCTGGGCTTGTTTCTTAAACAGGGACAAGAGAGTTGAGAAATTGACCTTGATGGTCGGTTACGTTTTGTTGCACTGAGAGCCTTAGTTATAGGGTAATTAAGACATGGCTTCTTAAGGACATGATAATTAAGAGCTAAGTTCAAGTCCTGGCTCTTCATTTCCTTACCTATAAAATAGAGATGATAATCAGACTTGCTGTTTTTTGATACGGATGAAATGAACTAACTTACAACAAAGGGCTCAGCACAGTACTTGGCACACGGTAACTGCTCAATTAGTATTTGTCAATCACCAGTCCTGTTGGCTTAGAGCCTACACAGATGGCACTGGGATCCTCCTGTTTCCGTGGAGCTCTTTCCACTCCATTTTCTTACTTGTCCCTTGATGGTGTAGTCAGCTCATCTCTAGCCCTGAGCATGGTACTGAACACGTAGAAGCTGTTGGTGTCAGTGAGTTCACTGACTTAGAACTCAGCTCTTTGTACTAAGGGAACCAGTGTTTAAATTACAGGAAACAAGGAGGTGATGCAGAGTTGAGGCTTGGTTCTGGTAGGAGGGGAGCGTAGAGCCTTGGAGGAAAGGAAAGGTGGTCTTAACTAGTCCAGAGGTGAACATAAAAAGGGAGATGGAGACAGCCAAATCTACTCCTGTGCATCTATTGTTCCACTCAGAGGGAACTCTTAGGCTCCAGGAGAATCATAGATAGCCCCTGCAAGGGGCATTGCATTGGTAGCTCATAAGGAAACCATCTCTCTCCTCCCTTCCTCTTTCCTTTCCTTCTCCTCTCCCTCTTTCTTTGCTTTTCCCTCCCTCTCTCCTTTTCCCTCTCTCTGCCTTCCAAATTCCCAAACCTCCTGCCCCCTCTAATTACATTAGGCTTCAGACTTGGATCTGGCACCTGCAGTTTGCAGGCAACGAGAGCAAGGCCTGACTGTGTTGTGATGTTCTCTCTGACAAAACTGCCTTTTAGGTAAATACTTTTTGGGCCAATCTCACTGAATTAACTATCTGGGTCATTTGAATTTCTTCTCCAGGAAATAATTATGGCCTTTGGGAAATGTAAAGTGTACTGCAGTCCCGCGAGTGGAGAGGAAATACCAGCCTCCCTCTCCCTAGGCCACCTGCTTCCATTTCTGGGTGACCCAGGGAACCAAATTAGTAGAGACTCCGTCTCAGGGGTCCTGTGTTGCTTTGGATCTCTCTAGGGAAGTCCCTTAGGCGTTTGAGGTAGTTCTGCATGTGGGGGAGATTATATTCCTGTTAATTTTCCATGGGTGAGAGTAGTGACTTCCTTCCAAGCAGTTAAATTTTTTTTTTTTTTTGGAAAAATAACATTCTGTATATTCCCCGTACCAATTCTAGGTGAAATAGAGCAGTAAGTGGTGTCATTTCCTTGTTGTAGAATCAGGAGGACCCATGCTTCTTGCTCTCATGCTGCAAGGCAAGAACAAAAGCGTGTAGACCTGGGTTGGGGAGTCGGATTGCTGGTGGGGGTAGCTGAGTGCTTTGAGTATGGTAATAAAATGTCATCACGGAGCAGGAGCAAGATGCCTGTTTCTTCTCCAGCTGGGGGGCTGCAGGAAGACACCTCGAACATGAGAATGGTTCCTTTAAAAATGTGAGAGGAGGAGAACATCTGTGTGGGCTCTAGGGGGAGAGGGGGTGCCCTATGTGCCTGAACAAAGCTGACTCTTCCCAATGCCCCTTAGGTGGCAGAACTGGCAGAAGGTAAGAAGAAAAGTTTGCAAGGGGCTTTATATTAGTTTGCTAGGATGCTATAACAAAGTGCCACAGACTGGGTGGCTTGCACGACAGAAATTCATTACCGCATGGTCCAGGATGAAGGTGTTGGCAGGTTTATTCGGAGGTCTCTCTCCTTGGCTTGTAGATGGCAACTGGCCCCCTGTATCTTCACACGCTCTCTTCTCTCTGTGTCATCATCTCCTCTCACAAGAACAGCGTCCCGTTGGCTTAGAGCCCACACAGATGACCTGTTTTTACCTTTAGTGTCTCTTAAGACCCCTACCTCCAAATATGGCCATACTCCAAGGGACTAGGGCTTAGGGCTTCAACATGTAAATTCTGGGGTTACAATTCAGCTTTGTGGGAGGAAAAGTGGGAGTTGAGTGAGTAAAGAATACAGGGGTAGGGCTGGTTGTACCTCAAGCTGCTGATATTCAGAGACATTAGTCCTCCCTCATGCACTGGGTTGTTCAACGGAGGAGCCCTGGCCAGAGGACACCAAGAAGCCCAAAGGAGGAAGGGAAGCCTGGGGTGGTGACCCACCTCACCAAGAGAGACCATGGGCTGTGTCTTTTGGTATAGGGAAGGGGATGGGAGTTAGGGCCAGGATAGGGAGAAGGGCTGAGACTGGATACTCCCCCAGTGGAGTGTATGGAACTGGCTGAGCCTATGAACATGAATTAAAAGAACCATGACCCTGAAGCCCATTGGGACAACACAGTGTGCTATACAGAGACCTGTACAAGTGACCTCTTGTGCACAGTAGTGCAAGTTTCAGACAACATGTTTGTCTCCTATAGTTACAAGGTGGTGTGTAAGAAAGGCACCCCTGCAGTTGGGCTGCATCCTGTGTGTCTGGGCATGGCAGGCTCTGATCCAACTCTGCAGCCCCCATTTTCAATAGCGACACCATGTGACAGAAACAGAAGCCATAGTAGAGGTGGAGACTACAGGCTCTTGTTCCCTCTCCTTCAGGCATGACTCATAAGTCTGAGTAAAGTTAAAGAATACTGGGAGATGGGGATAGAGAAGTCCAAAGGAGAAAGTTTCTTCCAGATAAGGCGGGAAGGTGAGGAACTGGACAAAGAAGAATAGAAGGGATATGATTGGTTGTACCCTAAGCTGCTTGAGTGGTCATACCAGTCATATCAAGAACTTGGGGGGGGGGCAATGTCTTTTTGATGAGGTTTTATAGATCAACATTTTGATTTGGGTTCAAATTTTAACTCCTTTAATATCCAGATCCACTCCTGTTTTATCAGCAGGGTAGAGATTCATGTTCTAGGCAATCTAGCCAACACTGAAAGACAGGTATTGACGTCGAGTAACTTATTCATGAAGGAGAACAGACCTGAGTCATTAAGTCAACCCTGTCCCAGATACAACCTGACTGCCTTTAGCCAGGAAATGCTTCATATTTGGGTGGGTTTCTCAAAAGCAGACACTAAGGCCGGGATGCTTGGGAAATTGACTTATTAGGGAGATGTCCTCAGAAGAAACCAGGAAGGGAGTGGGGAGGCAGAGCAGGTGGGGAATCGACAAGGGTGTGGACCCAGGTAGAGTCCCAGGCTCAACCTGGCTCCATAGGGTGATCCATGTCACAACTCAGGGCTTGTCTTGATTCAGGCAAGGGGGCTGGGTTTTTAGATTCCCCACTCTGTCAGTCCTTAATTAAGGACCACCCGGGAGGCTATAAACTTGCAAGCTCTTCTGCCTTTTGCTCATGTGAGCAGAATGCTGCAGCTGCCCTAGACAGTCAGCACAAGGAGGGGCAGGTGTGGCTGTAGGAAGCAAAGGAACGAGGCAGCTGGAGGAAGATGCACAGGAAGGATAAAAGGAGGACTTTTTTTTTTTTTTCCCTATGGAACAAAATTGATGCCTTTCTCCTAGAACTGTTTTAGACCTGATTCAATGGAGGAGCAAGACATTTGGGTCAGACGCATTGAGGTTGAGGGTGGCTCCTTAACCCATTAGCTTAGTGACTTTGGGCAAATGATCCTGACCTTCATTGTCCTGGCAGGATGGAGATGGCAATTCCTCCCTTATAGGAGGTCGCAGAGATCAAAGATGCAGAACCTGCTAGGTATCCGTCTCCCTGCTTGGTGCACACAGGCATGCACGAAACGCCAACTCCCTTCATCTTCTTTCCCCTCCCTCCTCTTGGGGAAGAGCTGGTTACCTATGAGTACCACGTCTGCTGAAAAGTTCCTGTGACCTGCTCATCTTGTTTATGTACCGTTCTGGGGAAGGTAACAATTTAGATGGCAAATTGCACTGCCAGGGCCAGGGAGTTGGTGTATTAATTCCTGACTATTTACTGTGACAGGTTTAAAGCCCCATATCTCAGGGAGTGCTGGGACTCCCACTCCACAGCATACAGAATTGCAAAGATGCCTCACCTTGCTTCTTCCTGGAAACATCAAGTGGTTCAAGGAACTACAAGTTTCCATCATCCCCTCTGCTTGGGGACCCCGGGAGCAGGATCCTGGGAGTACCCAAAGCACTGGCTGACTTTGTACTGTCTCTTCTCCCAGCAACCAGAGTGAGACACCTGCACTGAACCAGGGGACCCCAGACTTTCCTTTTGACTCTGAAGTGGGAGACCCCAGGCCAAAGGCCTCCTTTTCTCCTGGGATTGCTGCCTGCAGGTCTGTATGGACAAGGGTTCAGGCTTCTTACTTCACATGGGGCTTTGTAAAGAGATTCGAGGTGCTCTGCTTCACATTTCATCCTCCTAATGATAACTTTTTCTCTCCGCTGCCTTCCCTCGGAAAAATAAATTGTAATAGAGCAAATTGGTGGATGCCTTTTATGCTTTGGACACAATTTTGTAGTCTTACCCTCTACCCTAAGCATCATATTAAGGATTTCTTCAAAACAAATTACTTACAGTGAACGGGAGAAGATTTTCTTCACCAGAAAATTCTCATTATGTATAAAATAGTACCCACACTTTAGGGTTGTTGGGAAGCAGCTGTGTTTAGCCGAGTGCCTGGCACCTAGTAAATCCTCAAAGGTCGCTTACGGTTATAATTACCGTCAGCCTCTCTAGGTGGGGTGCCCCTTTGTGTCTTCTATGAATAGGAGGATGTACTTCATTTCAGATCTCAATTGATTTGTGGAAAGGTAATTATGAAACAAAGGTTCTCTGTGACAGCTGAATCCCCAGAGGAATTGTTTTGCCAGCCTGGTCCCATAGAACTTGCTGCCATTATGGGAAATTTCTAATCCTTGCTGTCCAACATAATAGCCACGAGGCACATGTGGCTCTCAAGCACTTGAAGCGTGGAGAGTGCAGATGAGAACTTGAGTTTTTAATTTAAATTTAGATAGCCACATGTGGCTAGTGGCTACTGGTTTGAATAGCACAGGTGTAACCCTCATTTTGTAGTGACTTATGGAGGCTATAAAAACTCTCACCACAGCACACATGAATGCTCTAAAATAATTTATTGCTAGAGTATACACACCCGAATGAAACTAAGAAACATGGGACTGGAGTATTAAAGGATTTGCTGATCATTGTTTGGAGGTGACATGTCTGAGACACAAATGATAATAGATGATGGCTGACTAGCAGGTTGATGAAGGACCCCAGCAGGAGGACCATGATGGTCACATCTGTTTAACTTAGGCTGGTGATATTCTGTCTCAAATTGAAATGAGAGTGAAAACATTTGAATTCCTTTGAATCCAAATGCTATAGGCAAGTGTCCATTGATGTTTCTTACAGACATATTCTAAACTATCCATTAAAATATGTATTATATCTATGTATCTATATAGATTTCTCAGTAATTCCATTTCTAGAACTGATACTCAAAAATAACTTACAAATAAAGAAATACAATTTCACGCACAATGCTTTCCCCTTTTTTTGGAACTGGGGATTGAACTCAGGGGCACTCAACTACTGAGCCACATCCTCAGCCCTATTTTGTATTTTAGTTAGAGACAGGGTCTCACTGAATTGCTTAGTGTCTCACTATTGCGGAGGCTGGCTTTGAACTCTTAGGTCCTCCCGCCTCAGTTTCCCAATCTGTGGGGATTACAGGAGTGTGCCACTGCACCTGGCACAAAGATGTTAATTACAGTGATACTTAATCAGTAGATCTGGAAACAAGTCACATGTTCATTAAGAGAGGGGCTGAAGGAATTGTATGATAAAATCTTGGAAACGATCCAAGTAATTAAGAAGAATAAGTGGCTAAGAAATTACTTGATCTTAGTAAGATAGAATATTCTATAACCATTAAAATCATATTTATATTGTAATGCTAAGCTTAAAAAATAATTTATACATGAAAATTTTAAAGTTTTTAGAAATGAATAGAAAAAAGATTGAAAGAAAATGAATGAAAAATGTGCCATTGGACTTTAAAACTTCTGTGAAGATGGAATAGAAGAAGAATACCTTTAGAAAACAAAAACCTCTGGACATTCTTTGAAACAAACATAAGAAGATACTGGAAGGTAGAGGAAAGAAGGCCAACAGATCAGTTGGGCACCTGAGGACCCGAAAAACTACATGTTGATGAGTTCTCTGCATTTTCTATTTGCCTCATGTATGCCAAACTTGGAGCGGAAGAAGCTACAACCCAGAAACACCAATGTGCATAGATTTAAAAACATAAAGTCTCAACTAAAGTTGCAGACTAGGGGCTGGTATTGTGGCTCAGCAGTAGAGCACTCACCTAGCATGGTGGGTCGATAGGTTCCATCTTCAGCACCACATAAAAATAAATAAATAAAATAAAGGTATTTATTGTGTCCAACTACAATATATATATATATTTTAGTTAGAGACAGGGTCTCACTGAATTGCTTTAATATATGTATATTAAAGTTGCAGAGAGAAAGAGGAAAGTTTTAAGTGATAACTGCTGTACTCCAGCCCAACACCACAGACCTATGCTACCCCCACTTGTGTTTGCAAAGGCCAAATGGGAACCCCAGAATTCTCCCCACTTTCATTGCTGGTACGGGCATCTCTTCACCCTCACCAGTGTCAAATCCTAGAAGGCCAAGTTAGGAGCTGGGACTTTCATCCCCTCTGGACAGTGATAAGGTCCCCCTTTCCCCAAAGTCAAATAGAACAGAAGGTTTAAATAAGAACTAGAGACTTATCCTGTGAAAATGCCCAGGTTTCAGTAGAAAATCCCTTGTAACACAAGAACCAGAAAAATGTCAACTGAAGGAAAAAAGAGAATTGATAGATGCCAACACAATCAACCGAGAAGATTTAGTAGACATTTATAGAACACTTCACCGAAACAGCAGAATACACATTCTTTTCAATTGCCCATGGAACACAGCTCACGGAACACCAAGCTAGACAATATCCTGGGCTATAATTAAAATAAACTTTGGTACATTTCAAAGAATTGCAATCGTATGGAGTATGTTCTCTGACCCCATTGAAATCAAATTTGAAATCAATAACAGGAAGATAACTGGAAACTAAACAACGCACTTCTAAATAATCCAAGAGTTAAAGAGGAAGTTGGAGGGCGAAATAAAAAAAAAATACATCGAACAGTATGAAAATGAAAATACAGCCTATCAACAATGTGGGCCATAGCTAAAGCAACGCTATTAAGAAAATTCACGGTACTGAATGAATGCAGAGACAAAGTCTCAGATCAATAACACAGCTCTCACCAAAAGAAGCTAGGAAAAGCAGAGCAAAATGAACCTCAAGCGAGCAGCAAGAAGGCAGTAGTAAAGTTAAGAACAGAAATCAATGAAATTTAAAACAGAAAGCATAGAGAAAATCTAGAAAGCTAAGAGATGATCCTTTTGAAAGAATCAATACAATTAATGGACTTCTAGCAAAACTGACAAAAGAAGAAAGAGAGCAGTCATAAATGACCCACATCAAGAGTAAAACAGGGGACCCCAAAGACACACAAAGATGATAAAGAAACACTGTACACCCATGCATTTGACGCCTGGGAGGAAGTGGAGCCTCCCTGAAAAACATACACTGTCACAACTCACCCACATTTGCATGAAGGCTAATTTTCATAGTCCTGTAACTAGCAAGGAAATTGAATTCAGAATTTAAAAACTCTCAAAAAAGAAATCACCAGGCCCAGATGTTTTCACTGGAGAATTCTAAGTATTTGAACCAATTCAACACAAATTCCTTTCAAAAAATAAAGAAGAGGAAACACTTCCCATTCGTTTTTATTTAGGAAGCTAAGTATTATTTTAACACCCAAAATGGGACATTACAAAAGGAAAAAAAAAAAAAGCAAAAACTACAGACCAATACACATCACAAATATAGATGCAAAAATGTTGAACAAAACACAAGCAAATGGAATTTATTAATATGGGAAAAAATATATAAAAGATGAAGTATAGCTTATTCCCAGGATGCAAGGATGATTCACTATTCATTTAAAACCAATCAGAAAACTACATGTTAAATTAATGCAAAAAATGTATTTGACGAGATTCAACACCAATTTATGATTTTTTTGTTTGTTTGTTTTTAAAAAAAGCTCTTAGACCCTGGTGCAGCGGCGCACGCCTGTAATCCCAGTGGCTTGAAAGGCTGAGACAGGAGAATTTCGAGTTCAAAGCCAGCCTCAGCAATGGCGAGACGCCAAGCAACTCAGTGAGACCCTGTCTCTGAATAAAATACAAAACAGGGCTGGGGATGCAGCTCAGTAGTTGAGTGCCCCTGAGTTCAATCCCCAGTGGAGTAGAGGGAACCTCATCAATTCAATAAAGAGCATACAAAAGTCCTACAATTAACTTTGTGCTTACTGGTGAAAGACTAAAGATTTTACTCTTAAGTTTAGGAACAAGACAAAGAGGTCTGCTCTCCCAGTGAAACAATGTATTGGAATTTCTACCCAGTGCAATAAAACAGGAGAAAGAAATAGAAGGTATACAGAGAGAGAAGGCAAAGGGAGCAATGAACTGGTTCATATTTACAAATAACATTGTTGTCCATGTAGAAAATTCCAAGGAATTTCCAAAAAAAAAAAAAAAAAGAGAAACTATTAAGTTAGTATATCAAGGCAATATAATACAATATAAACATAAAAATAAATTGTGTTTGTACATACTAGCAGTAGACACATGACCACTGAAATTAAAAAATACAATACCTTTTATAATCACTCAGTCAAAAAATGAAACACTTAGATGTAAATCAAATGTACAAGACTAGGTAAATCTAATGAAACATGTATAGGACTTGTATGCTGAAAACTATAAAGCACTAAATGAAAGAAATCAAAGAAACTCTAAATAAATGGAGAAACATTGTGTTCTGGGATTGGAAGAATCAGCACAATAAAAATGTCAGTTTTCCCCAAATTGATATATGGGTTTAATACATTTACTATTAAAAATCCAAGATTGACATTTTTTTTAAAGATATAGAAGATGATTTGAAAATTTATATGGAAAGGCAAAGGAAATAAAATAATTTTGAAAAAGAGAATAAAACGGGAGAAAAACAATTCAAGACTTCAATTTTCTGAAATAAATTTGTGTAGAATCTCATTCTGAGACTTACTATATAGTTCCACTAATCAAAACTACAGGGACATGGTGGATGAGACAAATATCAATGGACCAGCACAAAGAACCCAGCAAGGAACCCACATGAATATGCCTAACTGATTTTGATAGAAGTGCAAAAACAATTCAGGGGGAGGGGGAGAAGGAGAGAGAGACACAGAGTCTTTTCAACAAATAGTGCTGGTGTGACTGAACATCCATAATTTAACCTTCCTCTCAGTCTCATACCTATACAAAATGAATTCAAAATGTATCACAAACTTAAATGTAAAACTGTAGAACTTTTAGAAAAACACACAGGAAAGCTGGTGTTTATTCCGATGTCTGATCCTGGTCCTGACAGATAGACTGTTAATTCCATTCTTGGGCCAAAACAAGGTGTGGTTTTATGATAGCGATACTGGTTCTGGTCAGTGCCTCGTAAATAGTCTCTGCTGGCTCTATAGGAGGTGTCTCAAGACATCTCCAGCAGTGGCATCATTATACCACCAGGGCATAAGATGTGTCTGGTTTTTCAGAGTAATGCTTTTGGGGGACAGAGTTTATCTGGGCATAGGAGCTCTATGACCTTAACAATATTGCATGTTGAATAGGATATTCCTTAGGATAAGAAAAATGGATCCAAGACTGTGGTTATAATTTCACACTTGTGCTGGTACTTGTCTTGCCATTCTGAGAATCTAAAGTACTTTTGTCCCTTAAAAGAGCAGGAGGCCCCAGGGGTTCTGGAGGCTGAGGCAGGAAGATTGTGAGTTCAAAGCCAGCCTCAGCAAAAGCAAAGTGCTAAGCAACTCAGTGAGACCCTGTCTCTAAATAAAATACAAAATAAAGCTGGGGATGGGACTCAGTGGTTGAGTGCCCCTGAATTCAGTCCCTGATTACCCCCTCCCAAAGAAAGAGCTGGAGGCAAGAAGGGTGGATGAAGTGCTGTCCTTGCTGATGACAAAAGGACCCCTCTCTATGCAGGCTCCCTGAAAAACTCAAATACCTCATGGCTAGTTTGGGCTCAGGGGTATAGGTGGGCACAAGAAAGAGTCACTCTCTGGCACATGAAGGGGATAATTCACACTTTTGTTGGCTGCAATCACATGAAGGCCCTCTCTCTTCACAATTGAGGCCCTTTGTCAGGATCTTGGAGGCCCAGGAGGTATGTGTTCTGCTCTCACTCTACAGGGAGTTAAGAAGTTTCTGCTGAGCCCCAAACTCTCCTTCTCCTCTGCTCTGCACTTACAGTGTGGTTCCACATTGCCCTTGCTCTTGCCTGCCCTTATTCCTGTCCCCAGGTACTGCTGTCTGAACCCTGAAGCTGACTCAGAGCTAGTTCTCAGCTCCTGACTCCAAGCTCATTTAGCAGACCCCACCCACAACTGGGCTTTCTTGCTTCCAGGATGCCCTGGCTGTCTGCCCATTGCTAAGCCCAGTGGCTTCAGTCCCTCCTGGCTGACACATGCTGCAGGTCACCCCACTTTCCTCAGCCACAGCGCTGTCAATCAAAATGCTCTGGGTCCTCCCAGGGAAGCTTGGATTGGCACATGACTCTAAGCCTGGCTAGGTCCTGGGGTACAACAGAGAGCTAACTCCTCTTCTACACCAAGAACAAGGCTGCAGGCAGGTTTTATTCCAGAGAATTTCAAGAAGGAGCAATTGTCTGGCTAGAAATTAGAACAGTTCCATGTGCAGAAGAGGATCCTGCTAGAGAACTGGGCATTGAGGGGAATGGTAGGGAAGTCTTCCCAGGCTTGTCTCTCACTCCAGGGACCAGAACTCCAGGTCCCCACAAGAAGTCCAGGAGCCCTGGGAAGGCAGTATGGTCCTAGGGTCAGTAATAGTGGTAGAGAATGCTCTGGGGGCCTGGTCCAAGCCTATATGTGGACTAACATACAGCTACTTCTCTAGAGGAGGAAAGTCCTGCAGCTAGACCAAGTAAGGAGGAAAACCCCAGCTTGTGCCTTCTCCAAATGGAATTTGTGCCAAGCAGCGAGGCACAGATGTGCAGTAGGACCTGAGCCCCAGTTGCAGAATGAGAGGGGTCCTGGTGTCAAACCCTAGTTTGGTCTTTCTGTGGGAGGAATTCCAGTCCTGGGACCTCCCAGCCTTCTTGCTCAGGTAATCAATCCTACTGCATTCCCTAGATGCCCAGGGGGAGGCCTTTTGAAGGGCACTGGCCTAGGAGTTCTTGGCTGATTTCCAGATATGAATTAACTTTAGAGAAGCAAGTTTTCTGAAGGTAGACTGAAAAAAAAAAAAGACAATTCCTATCTCTTTTCTTGAGCCTCTTATGTCAAACCTTGTTACAAAGTGGAGAGTATTCTTAAGCCAGAAGGCCAGGCAATCTTGTGTCTATGCTAAAATAAATACAGCAGAGGGGACTTTTAGACATCTGAATAGCCAGGGATGTTTTGGAAGCAAGTGCTCAGAATTCAGTGCGCTTGATGGCACACTGACAGTAAAGTGACCTGCATCATAAAAACTGCAGGTGCTGTGAGCACTGCCCTTTATCATGTGGCCAGGGAGACTGGGCCAAACAGCTTAGTAAATGACCATGGCAGAAGAGAGTGAAGAGGAGACTGTCGTTCAGCTGCCCAGAGGCTGAACTTCCAGAGCCACTGCTGCTGCTGTGATTGCGGAACCAGTGAATGAGCACATACTGGAAGGTGTCAGTGTCCTAGGCAGGGGTGGGGACCCAGTGATGGGGGACTTCCTGAATGGTTCAATTTTTTCTTCTTAAAATTCTCCCTTCTTCTTGAATAATAATAATAATAATTAATAATAATAAAGCTAGTCTGTGCTAAAAGAAATTTTCCTAGGAACTATTCAGGGAAATTTTGACAGCTATAGTCTCTCTGGGAAGGGATGATAAATATAAATTCAATGCTGTCTGAAGGGACACAAGGAGTCAAGGCCCACAGAGAGCCTCGTTTCAACCAACATTCACTGAGTCCAGTTCACTGCAGGCACCACATACAGGTGTATTTCCTGGGTCACCTGTACCTGTGGCATCTAGTATACAACACTCTAGGGCTTGCTTTCCACAGGTCTTTGTGGCTTATGTTGGTTTCTAACATAATGCTGACTAGTTGACTTAGACACAGGGTTACCTAGACTACTGGCTTAATAATCCTCTTCACATGTCAATACGGTTTGATTGAAGAGCCTGAAGGAAAGCTAACAGGAATGGGGTGAGAGACGCCCAGCTGATGGGAGAGGAGTTATGACCACCAACAATCATAACACCACACACTGAGCAGCTGAGCAGGGATGAATGGCTTTTTGGAGCCCAAAGGAAAGCCTGAGGAACTGGGGAGCAGGATGTGAAAGGCAGGAAGTGAGGCTTTGTGAAAGAGGTAGTAGGCAGTGGAGGTGGGTGTTCTAAAGAGGGTGCAGAGGTCAGCACGGGCATGGTGCATTTGGGGAAGAATGGGGACACTGGGTCCGGGGTAGGGGGACACTGTAATCCTGGGAGCTGAAGCTGAAGAGAGAGACAGGGGTCAGATCACAAAGGGACTTGTGTGGCAAGTGGAGGAGTCAGGGCTTTATCCTGTAGGTTGTTGGGGGAATTGAACAGGCAGCTCTGTGACGGCTTTATTTTTAGGACTGGAACTGGGTATTCTTTTCTTACCACCCTGTGGATAAAAATGAAGTTATGCCCATGGTGAGATCTGTGTTTTGCTCCTATAATTTCATGTGGCCTTCCTACCTGCTGGCCTATGAGAAACCAACCTTCTCTAAAGACCCCCAACCCAACCAGGATATCTGAGGAAGCCTTGGGCTGGGGTGGCCTCTTGCTGCCAGGACACTCCTGCAGCTCTCTAGCTGGGGGCTGCATTTGCCTCCCACGGGACCTCCTGCTTCATCCAGATTACCTGTGCTCACCTCACTTGTGCAGGCCGGAGAGTGCCTTCTTGTGTTCTGTCCTGTTCTCTCACATTTCTGTCTCACACCCATTCCTACCTGCTCTCCTTAAGACTTTTGAGGCAAATCCTACTAATGCATGGTGAGGATTCTCAAGTCATCATGCTAGGTAACATTTTTGTTCAAGTCAATAAGAAGAGTCTTTTAAAAATTGACAGGTGGGGCTGGGGATGTGGCTCAAGTGGTAGCACGCTCGCCTGGCATGCGCGGGGCGCTGGGTTCGATCCTCAGCACCACATAAAAATAAAATAAAGATGTTGTGTCCACCGAAAACTAAAATAAAAATAAAAATAAAAATAAAAAAATTCTCTCTCTCTCTCTCAAAAAAAAAAAAAAATTGACAGGTCCTGGGCAGAGATACTTAGACCTAGAAGAATTACTGGGTTTGGTTAAACTTCTGTTTTAGTTTAAGACTCATACCTTCCTTTCCAGAGCAAAAAGCTGGATTTGAGGCTTATTTTGAAAGGAAACATTTTCAGGTTTGGGCTATTGTTAGAAGCTTTTTAACACCCCTTCTCCCCCAGTCAGGTCACAATGGTGAATTTATTTATGGTTGTGTTCAATTCCCAGAAAATCAGAAATACTTTAGAAAGCAAATTAAACTTTGGAATCTTTTCCATTGTTAGTGCTTTGTCTCTTTTTTATTATTGATAATTATGTAGGTGGCAGGGGGCATTCTGGACACGAACAGGTTCTCGAATCAAAGTACAATATTTCAATTTGCATGTGGCCTTGGCAAGTTGGTTAGCTTTGCTTTGTCTCAGTTTCCTCCTGTACAAAATGGAGATAACAGTATCTAATACATAGGATTGTTGGGAAGATGAAATGGATGGAAAAGTTATGTGTGCACCATCAATCCTGGCACAACACAAGGACTTAATAAATGGGACCGTGATGATGATGATGATAATAATTCTGTGGTGATAATAATTCTGAGTAATTCTTACTATCTGTGTCAGTGGACTGGAGGAGAGGGAAGCAGGTAATATGATTTCAGCCCTGTGGAAAGTGGTCACATTAATAGGACTTCCAGATGAGTTGAACTGTGGGATACTCCTTTGCCTTACAAATGCTTATAACTACAAGAGGTTGGATATTTTTCTGTGGAAAAGACTCAGGTTAGGGCTGACAACAGTTTTTGGAAAGAGGGAATTTAAAATGTAGCTTTGCTCAGAGTCAGGGAAGAGGTGATCTGACCTCGACAAGCATTGTCTCTGAGATTATATGGCCGTTATCACTGGGTGTAGAAGAGTTTGGAAAAGTGAGCTATTAAAAAAGACAAGTTGTGAAAGGAAGGAATTATTCTCCTTTTACACTTGCACTCTAGTTGTTCTGAGAGCAAAGGGCTGGCAGGCTCAGGGACTAATTGAATAATTGCTCTCCGGCAGCATAGGCTTCAGGGCCAGAGGTTCCTCAGCAGCTAACTCAAGAAGGCTGAGTCTTCCCCACCCTGGCCTTTGAGCCAGATGCTGCTGTTCCGTGTTTTGCCTGGAAGGCAGGAAGTATCCTCAAGAGTTTCACCATCTCACATTTTTCTTGTTTATAGCAGGGAATGTGGTATGACCACTGTAATTCCAAGAGGCCTCCATGCCCAAAGTTCCAGTGATTTTCTGCATAAATTGAGTAGGTAGAATAGACCCAGTTTTCACTATGGCTAGGCTGGACAGCACTCTGGGAAGAATACTTGAGCCTCATATTCTTTAGCACTTCCCAGTGCTGGGCTATTTCATGGGGCATTAGTAACTGACCAGCTACCAAGAAAGGGGGTGTCTTTTCCTGCCCTCCCTCATTTTTATGCAAAATCATTTTCTATTGTCAGAGACTGAACTCTGGAGCTTTAGTAATTAAAGTTAATTTTAGAAAAAGAAAAACAATAACCTACCCACTGACAAAAATACTTTTGATACTCTTCTTTAGTCTAAGTTATATTGTGAACATAATTTTAAAGATTTTAAGCCTACCATCTACAACATATAGAGTGGTTTTTTTTTTGTCATGAGCATCATTAGTGTTTCTATGTGGTTTTCATAATTATTTCTTAAGGCTTTGTGACATATATTCCTCTGAGTTACTATACCGTCATTTACTGACTCATTCCCTAGTAGTACACATGGCTATGGTGATGACTGCTATATGAATGTCTTGGTTTTTATAGTTGTTTCCTTCTATTAACATCTTCCTCAGGCAAAATCTAAGATAGGCTTCCTATCTAAGATAGTATTCTTCTTAATATGACCCCAAAGATGGATATATTAAAGGTTTACAATGTGATCAGCTATGCCTGATGGTACTGTTTCTTTCCCAACTTCTCTCATGTTGGCTGCTGCTACTAAAAGATATATTAATTGTTGTCGTGGAAACAGTACACCACTTCTGCTTGAATTGCATTTCTTAGATTACTGATATTTTCTTTCTATCTGAATCTATAGGCTCCAAGGACCTACCAGTCCATGATACCCTGTTGGCCTTACTTTCTAGGATATCTCCACAAACCCCAATTTTTATTCTGAATCTCTTTTCACTGATTCATAAGCCCAACTGGTATCTTTCTTTATCCCCTGCCAGATTGGACTCTCTTCCAGATTCTTCTTGAAGGGCACATGTTCTCTCTGGTCATCTCCTCCCATGGTTTCAATTAAGGAATTACGGATCATGCTCTCTGGACAACATTGCTCTCTCTCTCACTGGGAGGCACTGATTTAGACGATAGTACAAGTGGTAAAGAATTTTTTTTTCATGCATTTGATTAAATGTACTTACTCTTACAGGAGTTATCTCTGTCCCTTGCCATTTCATTCACTCATGTATCCCAATGAATATTACCAAGCACCTAAGATATTTTGAATGGTAGAGATATGGCTTCTTGTCCTCATCCAGATCACATTCCACTGGGGGACACATACTATTAACAGATCATTGGAAAATTTCAATAGGAGAAATAACAGGCTCTGATTTAAGGGATCCCCCTGGCTGCTGTGCTGAGATTAGAATGGTAGGTGGGCAGAATTCCCATCATTAGAAAGCTACTGAAATAGGAGAGTTGATGTTCGCTTGGCTTGGCAGTGGGTAGTGGTGAGAAATGTTTAGATTCTGAATATGTAGTCAAGGAAGAACCCACACTATTTTTGGATGGATTAGATATGCTTTGTGTGAGGAAGAAGCCAAGAGTGAACTTTTCTACTAAGGTCTTACACTAGCTGAAGACAATTCAGGAAGGTCTGAGGCACGATGGCAAAGGTTACTACCCAGCTCTTCATTTGGTTTATATTTCATTCTTCTACAAAAATGTTATTGTGATGAAAAATTCCCTTTAAACACGTTGGATTCTCAGTCATTCATTCCAGAAGAAGCTAACCTAGTAAGATTATGTGGGGGAAATGCTAGATGCCCACAAAACCCCTTCTCCCCATTTCCCATACATAGTATCAGAGTTTACACTGGAATGAGACAGCTGGACACACCTCTGGGACCAAGTATGGGCATGGGTAGGTGTGTGAAAATTTTTACTTCCAGGCGATTGTTACATGAACAAAAAGTCCATTTTTTTTCTTGAATTATTTTTTTCTTACATCACACGTCCAAACAGACATGAGAGGTACCTATGACCTGGTTTTGGTCATGCAACCAAAGATTATGGAGCAATAAGTTGGAGTTGGAATGACCCCCAGAACAGTTACATGAAATAAATCTTTTCAAAACCCAGGTTTCTTGGAAGTTTATTTTTTATTTTTTTATTACAATATCTTTCTCTCTTCCCTAATACCAAAGTCAATTCCAAAACACACTCACAAAAAAAACCAAACCATCCCCAAATCAGATAGTAGAAAGCAGGAGGGAAGCCTGAAGGGTCAGAGCTTTTGGGTAAGTACAAAATGTGGAAGGCCCAGGGCACCTACAGAAGCACCTGGAAGTGCCCACAGAAGTCTGACCATGATTTTCGGTGGGACTAGTGGCAACAGTGAGTAGAAGAACATTAGCTCAAGGAGAGGAAGGATTTTTACACCGTAAGATCAATATGAGCTGGTAAACAGGGACTGAGGACCAAGTGTGAGCCTGTATGGAATGTCATTCTACCGGAGAGAAGACATAACACAAGAGCCTTCCTGGAGAAGGTACTCCTACGATCACTGAGGAGGTGATCAGGAATGAACCAATAGGTCTTTAGAAAAATATGATTTTATTGGCCATGCGCTAACCTTGATCTATGCCAAGGGAGAGGGTGCGGGAGACATGTTACAACCTTCCCTATTAAAGTTAATGGGGAATCCCCTATAAAATCTAAAGGCAGCATATGGCATGATGAATCTGTATGATTATTTCATGAAGCTTCTAAAAGATAAATAAAGTCTCTTAAGGGACATGTTTATTGGTGAACAATTTATATCGATGTATGTACCATCAGCTGGAATGTAATTGCCCAGGATAAGGTGGGAAACAATTACCAAGTTTAGCTCCAGCTGGTCTACGCCCATGGGAATGCAATAAATAATTGCTGAATCACATGGAATATAAATTGGCATACTGGGTGAATACTTCTAGAGAGCCAACCTGTTTCTCCTTACTCCCTTTAAGAAGCTGGTGTTGCTTGGCCCTTGGGGGAAGCAGCCAGATTTCCCTTGAAAGCCACTTTGAAGTTTAGAATGAGGACTTTGGCAGGAGGAAAGGAACCATATATCTAGTATTCCCGGGTCCTGCTGAAGTATCTGGTGAGCCCAAGTTTCACCTAGAAAGATTGGACTTCCATATTCTCCAGAACCCTCTGGGCAAGTCTGCAGTTGGAAGAGCTCTCTGCCTGCTTCTTGTTTCTCTGCATCTCCCACATAGGTGGGAACATACCTACCGCTCCATTCCTCACCTCCCCAGTATGCCTTAGTTTCTGGTGGTTTGCCTTTGACCCACCACTCTGTAGGGCTGTCCTTGCTAGTACTGTGCAGTGCAGTGTTTAATAGCAAACTTGGGTTCCCATGGTGGCCATGCTATGTGTTAGCTCTGTGATGTTGGGTCCTTTATCCTCATCTGCAACATGAAGATAACATTTAAGGGGAGAGGCAGTTCAGCACCAGGGTGCAGAACATGGACTCCCCAGCTAGACCTGGCTGGGTTTGAGTCCTAGCCCCATCAGTTCCCAGGTGTGTGACCTTGGGTAAACTCCTTAACCTTAGTTTAAAATGATAGCAATGGAAACTTACCTCATGTGATTATCATAAAGAGTGTTAATCAATCTATGACACATAGTAATCACTCAATAAAGGTTAATTATTATTAATTGAAGGGTTGTTGCAAACATTACTTGAAAACTCCAAATAAAAGTCTTTGCTTAGAGTATAGACTATGGAACCATTAAACAACTGTTTGCTATGAATTAAGGTCACAGAATTACTTTTCTAAACTGCCAGATCAAATGGGCATTATTTTTAAGAGTTCATCTTACTGAGATGCATTGGAAATGGTTGATCACTTCCATAATGTTGAATTTTCTGTTCCCTGGTTATCCATTGACAATGAAGTTCCCAGGTTCTCTTAGTATTGCCCCATTCACTCTTTCTATTTTTCTCCCATGAGCTATTTCTTCTCTTTCACTTTCATGGGTTCCTCCTTTGCTAAGAACTTTTTACATGTAGATGTTCCCTAAGGTTCATCCTAAATATTCTTCTTGTCTCTATGCTGCATCCTCTCCCTGATTTATTCTACTTTCCTCAGTTTCATGCTGATCTAGAGCTCATGACTCTAGTCCTCTCTTTTGAGCTTAATTCTAATATATCCAACTTCTCCCTCAATACTTCCACCAAGAGGTTTCATAAGCACCTCAATCTTACCTAGGCCACTTGCCCATAATCTCCTAGAGCCTGCTCTTTCTCTTGTGTTCCATGCTTTTATAGGTGATTATACCCAGTCACCTGAACTGGAAGTGTTAACATGAGGCCCTCCTCCCTTCTAGTCAATCAATCTACCATCTCTGCCACTTGTAACCCATGGAGTACTTATCAGAAGCACCACCTTATATGCTCACCACCAATACCCAAGTCCAGGATACTCAAGACAGAATTTCCATCATCTCTTCCTAAGTGACCCAGCAGCAAGAATGATATAAACTACGTATTATTCCAAGTTCAGGTTTGAACCCTTTCAGCCCTACTGCTCTCAGAAGAAAACCTAAAATCATCAACACAGCTCACAAGGTCCACAGCTTCAACTTCCTTTCTGTGCTTTGATGTATTTTCCAACCCACACCACGCCATTTCCCACTATTGTTCACGGCTCTTGCTGTTTCTACTCCATGTAACACCTTCCAGTAGTTCGTGGGCTTTAGGATTCTTTCAGGCATCAGCCTACCCTACCCCCTCCTCTGCCCAAGGCTTAGTGACCCTCTGGGCTGCAATACTTCTATCATTGCACTTACAATAATAGATTAAAAAAAATGGGTCTTGTTTGTGTCTATTTCTCCCACTAGACTATGAACTATTTGAGAGCAGGAACTGGTTTCACTCTTCCCTTTATTTTCCTAGATGCTAGAGCAGTGCTAGGTATGTTATGGAGCTCATAAATACTTTTTTGTTTTGTTTTATTTTTTGAACAATTAGTGTGTGAAGAAATGGACAGAGAACCAACTGAACTAGGGTCCTTCAAAGAAGAGGCATCAGGCTATCCCACTCTAATTAGGGTGTGTGTGAGGAGGCATTTCTTTAAGCAGAAATTTCTAGAAGAATTGAAGAAGCATATTAATTACAAGGTGCAGGAAATGAGGTAGAGATGGGGTGGGGATTGGAAGTCAGCATCTCCCTGTAGGATGCTCCAGGGTAATTTGAATTGAATGTGGAGGGGCAAGAGGGAGGCCATCTTTAGGGAAGCATCATGGGATTAGTAACTGAATTTACATTAAGCCAGTTGTGGCATGTTATTTCTAAAAGGACCACAAGTTGCCCCCTCTCTAAAACCATGTCCCTGTGTAATATGGCTTTGTAGCTTTTCCCATGGGGAGGTGAAGTCTATTTCCCTACCCCTCAAATCTGGGTTGGCTTTGTGACTTGTGTTAGCCAATACAAAGTGGCAGGACTGTCACTGGGTCAGTTCTGAGTCTAGGTCTCTGGAAGTTTTGTGGACTTTTCTCTTTGAAAACCTGTCTATTTTTTATTTTTATTTATTTTTTAGTTGTAGTTGGACACCATGCCTTTATTTTACTTATTTTTATGTAGTGCTGAGGATCGAACCCAGGGCCTCACTCGTGCTAGGCGAGCGCTCTACTGCTGAGCCACAACCCCAGTCCCTGTCTAATGATGGGACCCAGCTGATGAGCCTGCTGGATAACAAGAGACCAAGTGAACCAGAGCCAGAGCAGCCCCATTGTCCAGGTCAGGCCTCAGAAATCAACAATGTCAGGCTGGAGATATAACTCAGTTGGTAGAGTGCTTGCCTCGCATGTACAAGGCCCTGGGTTCAATCCCCAACACCATTAAAAAAAAAAAAAAGAATTAACAAAGTCCACCTACAACTGAGATGTGACTCACTGCAGATGTGTGGGGGTACCCAAGGACAGGACCACCAGCAGAGCCCAGCCCAAATCACCAGTGCATGGTATCAGGAACTAAATAAACGGTGATGGTTTTAAGTCCCTTAGTTTGGGACTTTTTTTTTTATGCAACATTAGATAAGAAAGAACTAATATTTCATTTAGCAAAGTTGGGTGGAATCTGAGAGGAAGTGATGTGTATCCCTTCTCCTACATCAGCTCTCACTATAAACAAATACCATTACTCATTACATTTAATTTTAACAGGGATAAATTTCTGACCATGGGCTCAGTGGCACAGCTGATAAATTGAATGGTTAGTCTATGTCCTTTCTCTAAGGCTTAATTCCAGAGCTCCTCACACCTTTGGACATTATCCTCAAGGAAAATCAGTTGCAATGGCTTCCCTGCCCATGGGACCTACCTCAGCTCCATTGGTCACCCTTTGGAGGTGTGCAAGGGTGGATAAGCACAGGAAGTTAGAGACTGTGGCACTAACAGATCTGGATTTGAAACCTGACACTTAGTAGCTGTGGGACTGAATCTCCTTGAGCCACAATTTCTTTATCAATAATATGATATTTGGTGATAACAAATAGCTTTGTAGCATCTTTGTTAGAATTGAATGAGATAGTACATGTAAGGGGCCAAGCTCATCAAGAAATTATTGTCAAGAGCAGAAGAAATGACGCAGGTTTGGGGCTTGGCATAACAGAGGAGCTCAGAAAAGCTCTCAGTCCTATATGGGGAAATAATCCCAGTGCCTTCTTGACAAAGATGGGCCCAAGTTAAGATAGTCTGAGAGCTTGGAGGCCTAAGGCAAATGAGGCTGTGCCTTTGCCTTAGAAATCATGAGCCTGGCAGTGGGTCTTGCCTTTAAAGACTTAGCTGGTATCCTCTCAAGGCAGGGCCACACACTTGGCAAACCTTCTCTGCTCTTTGTGCTGGTGATGTAGTGTTTAGTGAATTTCTTCCTGTTTTTGAGCCCAGAATGATTGTCTTAGTGGCCAGCACACGTGTTTTCCTCACAGAAGAACATGCGAGTGGAGAATGGTTTGCTCCTTTGCGACCGATTTCCTCCCATTCCCCACCCAGCCTGTACCCCACCCCTCAGCATTGCTGCAGTTCCTGTGGCTACGTACACTGAGCCCAGGGTGTGGATTTACATCCATCAGAAGTCTGATTGAAGGTTAGGAAAACTCATTTGGGATGTGATGACAATCACAGGCATAGACCCCAGAGTTGTGGCTGCTGTTTCTTTTCATAGATGATTCCCAGGGGACCTCCATTATAAGCCGTTGCCAATATCTGCTAAAAAGGTTCATGTTTCCTCGTGGCTAGAGAAAACTTCAGGAGAAAACACAGCAGCTTTGGTTTTGTTATCACCAAATCTCATTCCGTATTCTGAAATGATTTTTGCATACACACATATACACCCATGCTGATATGCAGATATGTAAATCTTATCTGTTCACACATATGTATGAAGAGAAAATACATATGTTTAAAATGGGATCATACTAACTAATATCCTTTCTTTTTTCACTTAATTTGTCATGAATATCTTCATGACCCTTATCAAAAGGCCACAATCTGGAGGTCAAAAGTCAAATGCACTGCATGTGGGATATTTTGGCAGTATTTTAAAGACTTGAATTTGAATCCTTGAATTTGATCTTGAGGAGGGGCATATCCTGCAGTCCCTGACTGGCTCTAAAGGGATTTGAAGTTGTCCTCTGAGTTTAATGTCATTTTTTATAATTATTATTATCCCACCATATCAATATTTCTCAGTGGAGAAACTTTGGCCATTTTAGGCCAGAAAATTCCTTGTTTTCTGGTACTATTTTGTGCATTGCAGAATATTTAGTATCTTCGGCCCTCACCAACTCAAAGCCAGGAGTGTTGCCAAGGCTAGGTGACAACCTAAACTGACCCCATGCATAGACAGAATGGGCCATCTCTTATTGAGGGTAAGGATTAGCTTAAGGCTAAGACTAGGCTGGATAAACAGGTACTTGGTGGCCCCCAGAATTCCTGAAGGTCCAGAGCAATATAATTCCCATTGAGAATGAATGTTCTAAAGAGGCCTGTCCAGGTTCCATGGTTTTGTTTTGTTGATTAAGAGACTGAGGTCTACAGAGTGGAAGGTTAAGCAGAATCTCTGGATTTGAAGGGCTTGAGAGTTCTTTTGCCATCACCACTTTGGAAGCTTGCAATTCCCTGAGTGTACCCAAAGATGGAGTGTCACCTTTGCATGGAGCCTTGTGCCACAGGCCACGGGGGACAGGGAAAATCAGAGAAGAGAGAGAGGCAGAACCCAGTCTTGGCCCCCAGTTTTGGACCAGAGCTCTTTATTTGGTTCCATTTCATCTGTCCTTGGATTTCTTTCCAAGATACTTAAGCCTCCACTCTCCTATGTATAGTTAAAAGATAAAACCAGTTTAGAAGTACTGTATTCTCTGAGAAGGTTCCCAGAGGCCAAGGGATTGTGCATTAGACAATTACTTGGAAAACAAATGCAGTTGATACAAATAACTTGATCAATAAATGGGCAAAGGAACTGAACAGACACTTCACAGAAGAAGAAATACAATTGATCAACAAATATATGAAAAAGTGTTCAACATCTCTAGCAATTAGAACAATGCAAATCAAAACTACTCTAAGATTTCATCTCACTCCTGTCAGAATGGAAATCATCAAGAATACAGGCAACAAGAAATATTGGTGAGGATGTGGTGAAAAAGGTACACTCATACATTGCTGGTGGGACTGCAAATTGGTGCAACCACTATGGAAAGCAGTATGGAGATTCCTCAGAAAATTGGAAATAGAACCACCATTTGACCCAGCTATCCCACTCCTTGGTTTATACCCAAAGGACTTAAAATCAGAATACTATAGTGATACAGTCACATCAATATTTATAGCAGCTCAATTCACAATAGCTAGACTATGAAACCAACCTAGGTGTCCCTCAATAGATGAATGGATAAAGAAAATGTGGTATATATACTCAATGGAATATTACTCAGCTTTAAAGAAGAGTAAAATTATGGCATTTGCCAGTAAAGGTTGGAGTTGGAGAATATCATGCCAAGTGAAATAAACCAATGCCATAAAACCAAAGGCCGGATGTTTTCTCTAATATGCAGATGCTAATTCACAATAAGGTGTTGAGGGTACTAGGGAAGAATAGCATTACCTTAGATTAGGTAGAGGGAAGTGATGGGAGGGGAGGGTAGGGGATGTGGGGATAGGAAAGATAGTAAAATGAAACAGACATTATTACTGTATGTATATACGTGATTGCAATATGATTCAATATGATTCCAATATGATTCTGCAACATGTACACTCAGAAAAATGAGAAACTATATCCCATCTATGTATGATATATCAAAGCACATAAATGCATTCTATTGTCATGTATAACTAATTAAAACAAATTAAAAATTTTTTTAAAATGCAGTGGAGTGAGAACCTTCTGTGGGCTGGTTTAAGAAGTAGATTCTATTGCCTTTAACCTTAGATACCTTACAGTTAGCATCCTAATGCTTCATTTGATTTGGGCTTTGGATCCTGGCTTCTCCAGGAGCCACGTCTGGGCAGCAGCTGGGTACTTAGATTGTGGAGAAGAGTAGTCTCAAACCTAACTTCAGATGAGTTGGCTTCCACTATGGAAGGTGGCTTGGGTTGATCTGGTTGCAGACCCTTTTTCTTCCTGATGATGTTTCCAGCTAGATCTTTCCTGTCCCATGCAGGAGAGGCGGTACTGTGCTAAAAGCCAAGTTTCTTGCTGCTGCTTATGGTTATTTTTGGCCTTTTATGGGATTGATGCTCCTTTAAAATGACCTGTCAGTCATTCCTTTTGGGAAGCTCTGTTTATCAACACATGATTTTCTCTGTGTTGGCCATACATGAATCACATGAACCCAACAATCTGGAAGACCACAGCATTTTATAAGAGGTGGTGACTTTCTTTCTACTGAGTTTCTCAAAAGTAATTTCTGAACCTGCTCATCTAACCTTACCTTGGACTCAAGTTCTTTACTGAGTGACGTATTGCTCCTGGATTTTTGAAATTAAAATTATTCAGAACACATGTGGCAAGAAACACATGAGGGATCAATGCAAGTTAAAAATACTTGATATTAATCCAATTAATGCTATCATTTATTAGTGCTGTGTCTGTGCTAAACACTTCCATGGGCTACCTGAATTAATCCTTATAACTCCATTTTGATGTGTATATTATTAATTCCTTTATTTTATAGAGTATCAGTTGAGTGGTTTGCTCAAGAGTATACAGCAACTAAACGGCAGAGTTAAGATTCAAATACAGGTCAGACTAAGGCAGAGTCCAATCTTAACTATAGCATTACACCAACTCAGAAACAAGGGAAGAATGCCCTATTCATTTATTCTGAGACATATAAACTTCCAGTGCTCCTGCTTACCAGGGATGCAATGTGGGGTCACAAAGAGGTCTCTGGTCCAAAGTCAGAAGATCTGGATTTGAGTAGCAATACCTGCTCTGCTTTTATTAAATTTATTGTGAAGGATGAATGCTACTGTGTACATGACTAAGGTGTTTATAATTGTAGGTTCTGATGGCTTTCATAAAAGATAGCTTTATGTACATACACACACCTGTTTCTACCTGTCTGTGCACAACAAAGCCACTTACACACACATATCTGATGATGATAGGCTTATAGCAGATCATGCTCACCTTTGGACAAGCCAGTCTTAAGATTAGGATCTCTGAAATGGAAGAGGCCTAAGAGATTATCATTACAAGTGAGGAAAATGAGGTTGGGTAAGAGATTTCCTTGTTCTTTCTTTCCCCTGGACAAGCAGAATGATTCCAGTGTTTAGCGACCAATGACTCAAGGGTAGACAGGGACCAAAAGAATTTAAATGTAATATTGAAAAACTTGGATCACCTAGTGGACTTGGAGAAGAGCAGACTGGAGTCACATAGTCAAGATTACTGAGGGGAGCAGGAAGAGAAGGTTCCAGGTCGGGGGACAGTGTTATCTTTAAGGAAGGGTATTCAGAAAGCTTTACCACCTAAGATGACCCATGTGCAATCTATAATGTTCCGAGGCTTCCTACCTGTGGATGATTGGGGTATTTTTTTTTTTTTGGTACCTCAATGACGTTGTCCTGAGAGCAAATGTATGACATCCCCAAGACTAGGAAGCGGTCTAGTAGGGAGACTGTATTGAGTCCTTCACCAGCTTGGGTGGAAAAGACCAAGATAAAGATTTAATTCCCCTGAGCTTCAAGAGCCTAATGATCTTTACGGAAGTGACTTGAGCAAAATTTTTCCATACCAGTTCTACCCATGATGCCTCCTGATTTCACATTTGCTGATTTTTCCCTTAGAGGTCCTGTTGACCCCACACTTATCTTTTCTGGTCTTCCTGAAAATGTCTGGTCCTAATCCAAACTAGATGAGAGGGTACCAATGAAGAATCCAGGTCCCCAGCTGACAAAACAACCCACAGCACACGTCCTCTGCCCAGATGGGGCCTGAGGGTCAACTGTGTCATCTGTCTTTATAGAAGCGAGCATGTTATTATGTTAATTACAGTGTACTGGGCTTTACTGGGAACCAAAAATAGATATATGTGGCTTCTAGGGACAGGCATCAACATTCCTTTGGCTTCCTTTGCTATGTGATTTTTTTTTTCAAGAAATCTTTGCTTTGATTGAAAAAAAAAAAGGCTACCAAAAGCTGTGGTGTCTTGGGCATTTTGAGGAGGGAATCTTGCATTTGACCATTACTGTCACCATGTTCATGGTGCTGTTTTCCACTTCCATGAGCAATTGCAAAAGGAACCACCCTGTGCACCTCTACTCCAGCTTGATTTCTGGGCTCTTCACATCTGTTAATGAGGAATTGCACACCACAGCCCAGCCTGGATGGGCCCAGGAGACCTTTTCCCAGGAGAAGATATGGGAGGGAGGTTCAGGCTGACTCTGCAAGGGATGAGAGAGGAATTAGCATTTATTGAGTTCCTGCTGGGAGCTCCCCTGTGCCAGATGCTTTTTGCTGATCACAGCAGAAACTCTGGAAGGCAAATAAGTTGGAGGCTCTGGGTAAAGAAGCAAATGGTAGAGCTGGAGACTGGGCCCAAGTCTGTTCATTCCAAGTTCACATTCTTGCTCTGTTATATCAGGATACAATTAACCCATAGAGGGAAGTACAAACTTCTTTGTACCCTCACTGACCATATAATATTTACTGAGAAATACAGTGGAGGCAAAACAGGAAAGGGAAAAAAGCACTTTTCTTAGTTCTCTTATCAGGAAGGGGTAATAAATGTGTGTTCCTAAACTCAGTGCCTTTGGGTGGCTTGGTGGGATCTGTCATGAGTGAAGTGTAATGGACAGGGAGGGAGTTGGGGAGATGGTAGAACCTGGCCTTTTGCACATGCTCCATTGAAAGGCATCAGCATTCACACTTTTAAAACCCTTGTTGGTTAAACCAAGTTTGCCTGTGAACCCAGTCAAGATCAAGTTCTCTCATTTTGGACTGCTGATTCAGCTGTCCCTCTGTCTCTCTAGGTGTTGATGGCAGTGTATCCTGCCAGGTGTCAGTTGTCCTGCCTAATATATCCCTCTAAATGCTGATGTTTAATTTCATTTCTACAAATCAAATGGAGAACAGAATAAAGGAGAATACATATATTACCTAACCCAGTTTTAAAACTGCACTCCCACAAGCAGAAGAAATAGGGTTACATTATTTTTGCATTTTCCTTCTAAATGTTACACATTTTTAAAAAATGCCTCATGTGAGAACTGAAAGCAACCTTAGTATCTTATTCCAAGCAATTCGCTCCTTTTATAGATGAAGAAACCAAAGTCTGGAGAGAAAAGAAGCCTTCCTCATTTCGCAGAGATAATTATTTGGAGAACTTGGAGGACCTGACTTCCAGGCTAGTAATCCTTTTGCTTCAGACCCACCTATGCACAGTGGTCTGAGTCAAAGCACCATGTGTGGAAATGCTTGCCACAGTGGTTTCATTGCCTTAAGGTCAAGTGTAGGCAGCACGACTGTGTTCAATCACCAGAGGAGGACTGGCTAGAACTTGCTTGCAAGGCCTCCTGGCTGAGTGTCGCTGCACTTTCACCCAAAGCCAACTTTGCCTGGTCTGTGTGTTTGCTGTGGATCCAGGTGAGAGTTGCCCTAAGAGGATGCCCATGGTCTGAGAATGGAATGGTGAAGTCTTCTCTCTGAATGAAGTAAGAGGCCTTGGGTGGACAAATGAAGGGGACTTTACTTTAAACCAAACTAAAAACCCCATATCCTCTGACATGAAATTTGTTAATCACATTTACGATACTCAGATTTGTGTTTGATTGAATAACTGAGGACTATGGCCTAGTCACAGTTATAAATGAAAGATGCTTTGAATTCCTTGGGAAAAGAACCAGGTTATTAAAGGTAAAAGGAACTCTGAAGAAGCCAGATTCTTCATTACCTATCAGGCAACAAAAGTGAGCAGGAATGCATGATCACCCATACTGGGTGTGAACCCCAGAAAAAAAAAGTTTTCCCCTGTCCCTGACTGTATAGACTAGTTGATTAATAAGTGTATTAAAAAGTTCATGGGTCCATCTAAGCCATAGTGATTTGTCAGCAAAGATTGACAATAGTGAGTAGAGGTATTTATTGGTTGTTCTATCAGTGAATGCCAAGTTTCCCCATGGTATCCAGGCACTGTCTTTCCTTTTTTAGGCCCAAGAACCATTTCTTCATGTTCTTTTTTGGTGACATGCACTATTCCTGGGTAATCTCCCACTATGAGAGAGAGGCAGTGACACAGCGCCATGGCTCTTTGGAACGCTTGGCATTGAAACAAAATGGATTTTTATGCCTCTGCATTTCCCTAATGCCGTGTATTTACTGCTGGCTTCCTTATTACTCATGATGCTACTTGTGAATAATGGCTTTTAGCAACTCTCTCAAAGGTTGTTAACTTTGCTTCATTGATGGTGACCACTGTATCAGTCATGCCAACCAGAGAAACAGCCAGTAGGATAGGCACATATTAGGAGATCGGTTGTAAAGAATTGTCTTATGGGGTTGTGAGGTTGACTAAGCAAGTCTGAAATCCATAAAGCAGGCTATCAGGAAGGACAGGCTAGAACTGTCAGGCATGAGCAAGAACTGCAGTGCACAGTTAGACTTTCTTCTTCACAAAAGCCTCAGGTCTGCTCTTAGGGCCTCTTAGTTGATTAGATAAAGTTCATCCATTTTATTGAGGACAATCTTCTTATATCAAGTCAACTGGTTGGTAGACGTTAATCACATTTACGATACTCAGATTTGTGTTTGATTGAATAACTGAGGACTATGGCCTAGTCACAGGCACCTAAAATTGACCATCACAACTACAAATGCAAAAATTTTCCAGAGTATGCAGGAAAATTTGAATGAGGCTTCTTTTTCTTGTCATTTTAAATTTGTTGTTTAGGATTTTGTAGCACAACGTGATTTCCAACTGTGTCTTCTCTTAAACTTTTCCACTGCACTCACTGTATTCCTAGACTGATTGCTTTCAAGGTTAATTGCACCCCTGCCTTCCACACTAGCAGACAGGCTGATGGAACCATTACTGCATGGAATTGCTGTCCCTTAAGATTGACGTGAGGTCTATACCCAAAGGACTTTTAAAACCAGCATACTATAGTGATGCAGCTACATCAATGTTTATAGCAGCTCAATTCACAATAGCTAAACTGTGGAACCAACCTAGATGCCCTTCAATAGATGAATGGATAAAGAAACTGTGGTATATATACTGTGGTATATATAAACAGAATATTACTCAGCATTAAAAGGGAATAAAATTATGGCATTTGCAGGTAAATGGATGGAGTTGGAGAATATCTTGCTAACTGAAGTAAGCCAATCCCTAAAACCCAAATATTCTCTCTAATAAGTGAATGCTGATCCATAATGGGGGGAAGAGGCATGGGAAGAATGGAGGAACTTTGGATTGGGCAAAGCGTAGGAAAAGGAGGGGAGTGGGCATGGGGGTAGGAAAGATGGTGAAATGAGAAGGCCATCATTACCCTAGGTACACGTATGATTGCACAATGGTGTGACTCAACATCGTGCACAACCAGAGAAATGGAAAGTTGTGCTCCATTTGTGTACAATGAAATGAAATGCATTCTGCTGTCATGTGTAACTAATTAGAATAAAAAAAGAAACATTAATAAAAAAGATTGACTTGAGAGAACATGATGTCACCACATTGATTGATAGGAAGAAAGGAGGACATTGATCCAACAGGTCCACCGGCTTTGTGGAGACAGTCCTAAAAGCCCTTGGAGGTGATAGGTACTGCCAACCCCGGAGGACTGCCTGGAAGGGAGCAGAGCCAGAAAGGGGATAGGGTGACTGCCCTAGGGAGAATGGAGTGAAATATTTCTACTTCCCTCAGGAGCTATAAGCAAGAGGCAGCACTGGGGTGAGAGCCAATTGTGAGAGCATGTTGTGGGAGCTAATCCATGGGCCCATGCACCTGACCCAAGTCAAGGGTTGGTGGTGAACTGTTGGTAATTCAGAGCCCTCACCTCATTCTGTGTTGGATGTGGGTGAGGGTCACCCTAAATCAGCAATATCAAACACAATCTGAAGCTTAGTATTTCTGGAAGAAATACTGCACCAGCCAGTGGAAGGAGTCTGCACATCAGGTGGCCTTGGGACAACTCCAGAGCATGAATCCTGCAGCTCATTGGGCATCTGGTTAGCTGTACCCATGGGCAAAAGAGAATTTCAAGAAGAATGGGGCCCACATGGGTCCTGGTCCAGGTTCAGAATGTCTTGCCCAATAGTCATGCTGGTTCTGGCTGGTTCCAAACACTGGAGTGTTCTTAGGAAGGCCTTCAGGAAGGCATTGCTAAGGAGTGGGTTAGGGGTGGGAGAGGGTCAAGGGGGTGCTGGGGGATTTGAAATTTCAAGGCATGAGGATTGAAGCAGGGGCCCCTCTGACTTGCCCAGAGTTGAGCATGGTGCTAAGGGAAGGAACGATATTATTTAGGATCACATTGCTGGTTGCTAACAAACCTGCAGTGTCAGTGAGGTGTGACCAAGAAGTTTATTACTAGTAATTGCTAAGGAACTGAAGCTTGCAAATGCTTTCCTTAAAAAAAAAAAGTAGGGCAGATTTATAGCAATTCCCATGATAATCCCACTCTTACTCACTTGCACTGATAGATTTTACTGAGAGGCAGAGAAAAAGAGGGAAATAGAGCTGGCCCAGTGGGAACATAGTCTGGCTACATCTATGAATTTGTTTTCTAGAGTTAGGTAAGAAAGGAATGGCCCCTTGGGTCAGAATGCCAGTCCACCAAAGGTACAAAGTACTAAGATTTCTTTAAAATAAAAAAAAAATGGAGAAAACGGCACTTTCCAGAATTCCTAAAAGGTGAACTGTATATGTCTTTTAGGGATGGAGGATTGGAAGTGGTCAGCCTGCTAAGGCGCCTGTATAAAAAGAAACAAAACCCCTAGAAAAACCGTATTGTGGACTTTATACAGTAAGCTGATGGGAAGGTGACTTAGTGAAGTTACTTTGAGGAGCTGTTTGGTAGCATCCCTACTAATGATAAGCACGTGCCCCACCCCCCATGACCTTGCATTTTCTGTCTCTATTTCTGTGTATGTCTATGTCTAGCTATATCTACAAAACTCCTCAACAGAAATATCTACATATGTTCACCAAGAGATATTTCTAGATTTTTCATAGCAGCCCCATTCATAGTAGCAAGAATTGGAAACTTTCCAAGTGCCCAACACCAGCAGGATGGAGAAATAGATTGCAATATATTTATACCATGGAATGCAATCAGCAACGGAATTGAACAATCTTCAACTACATCCAACAATATGAATAGGTCTCACTTGATGTCAAGCAGACACAAAAGAGTACATAGTATATGGCTTCATCCATTTAAAGAAAAAAAAAATCCCCAAACTCCGACAGTTGATTGTTACTGTTGAAAGTCAATGTACTGATTAATCCTTGGGAGGAGACAAAGAAGCAAACATAAAAGAAGATTCTGGGCATAATTTTACTTTTTTAAAAAATCCAGGTACTAGTAACAATGCTAGTTCAGTTTGTGAAAACTCAGTGAGTATCCATGATAAGTGTAATTTTCTGTACATAGTTTATTTTCCAACAAGTAAAAGAGGGTGGCTTAGCACTTCCTCCACTTAGGACTTATCTTCTCCTCTAAACAAATATCGAACTAATAGAACTAATATTTAAAGAATATTGGTGTGAAGGTGTGACAAATTATGAGCTTACCTGAATCCTGCATATTTCCCTCTGGCCATTGTCCCACCCTCATATACATGTTGACCATACTGAGTAGGGTGAAAATGCACGTGGGAGCTGTCACCTGCCACTATTCCATTTTTTTTTTTTTGGTGCTGTAAGTTTTTATTATTTTATTATTATTGATATGATACAACTATATCAAGTTAATGGAAAGCAAATACTCATCTGGTTTTATGTAAACAAAATACATATGTTTAATTGTGCATTATCTGAAAATTCCCTCAATTAATTTTAATTTCTTTTTAAAATGAATTAATCTACTTTAATTAGGTATATATGACAGTAGAATGCATTTTTATTATTGTTCACAATTGTAGCACAACTTTACATTTCTATGATTGTACACGATACAGCATCACACCCTATGTGCAGTCATACATGTACCTAGGGTAATGAGGTTCATCTCATTCCACCATCTTTCCTGCCCTCATGCACCCTCCCTCCCCTCCGTCCCCTTTGCCCTGTCAAAGTTCCTCCATTTTTCCCATGCCTCCTCCTCCCCATTATGAATCAGCATTCACTTATCAGAGAATATGTGATAGAGAGAATATTTGGCCTTTAGTTGATTTGGATTGGCTTACTTAGAACAATATTCTCAACTCCATCCATTTACTTGCAAATGCCCTAATTTTATTCTCTTTTAATGCTGAGTAATATTCTGTTGTGTTTATATAGCATAGTTTCTTTATCCATTCATCTACTGAAGGGCATTTAGGTTGGTTCCACAGTTTAGTTATTGTGAATTAAGCTGCTATGAAACACTGATGTGGCTGTGTTACTATAGTATGCTGATTTTAAGTCCTTTGGGTATAGACTGAGGAGTGGGATATCTGGGTAAATGGTGGTTCCATTCCAAGTTTGCTAAGGAATCTCCATACTGCTTTTCAGATCCTTGAAATGAAGGAAACAATAAACCAAATTAAAAACTCAATAGACAATATTACCAACAGACTAGATCACTTAGAAGACAGAACGTCAGATAATGAAGATAAAGTATACAATCTGAAAAATAAAGTTGACCATATAATGAAGATGATAAAAAACCATGAACAGAACATCCAAGAATTATGGGATAGCATCAAAAGACCAAATCTAAGAGTTATTTGGATAGGGGAAGACACAGATTCAAACCAAAGGAATGCACAATCTCTTCAATTAGATCATTTCAGAAAATTTCCTAAACATGAAGAATGAATTGGAAAATCAAGTACAAGGGGCTTATAGGACACAAAATTACAACAGACCTACACCAAGGCACGTTATAATGAAAATGCCTAGCATACAGAATAAGGATAGAATCTTAAAGGCTGCAAGAGAGAAGAATTAGATCATGTACAGGGGGAGATCAATTCGTATCTTATCAGATTTTTCAACCCAGATCCTCAAAGCCAGGAGATCCTGGAACAACATATACCAAACTCTAAAAGTAAATGGTTACCAACCAAGAATCTTATACCCAGCAAAATTAAGCTTTAGATTTGATCATGAAATAAAAATCTTTCATGATAAACAAAGTTAAAAGAATTTATAATGAGAAAGCTGACACTACAGAGCATCCTCAGCAAAATATTCCAGGAGGAGGAAATGAAAAACAACAATGAAAATCAGCAAAGGGAGGATCTACACTAAAGGAAAGGCCAATCCAAGGAGAAAGCAAGTCAAGTTAAAAACCAAAAATAAACCAAAATGTCCTGGAATACAAATCATATTTCAATAATAACCCTGAAAGTGAATGGCCTAAACTCACCAATTAAAAGACATAGACTGATAGATTGGATTTAGAAAAAAGACCCAACTCTATGTTATATTACGAGACTCATCTCACAGGAAAAGACACCCACAGACTAAAGGTGAAAGGGTGGGAAAAAACGTTCCACTCACATGGACCATGTAAACAAGCAGGGGTTTCCATCCTCATATCAGATAAAGTGAACTTCAAACCAAAGTTAGTGAAAAAGGGATAAAGAAGGACATTTCATACTTCTTAAGGGATTCATACATTAACAAGACATAGCAATCATAAATATCTATGCCCCAAACAATGGGGTATCTATGTATGTCAAACACTTCTCAAATACAAGAACCAAATAGACCACAACACAATAATCCTGGGTGACTTTAACACACCTCTCTCACCACTATTCCATTGTTCTATAGATGTGAGGAGCCAAATATATAGCAATGTCTTGAACATTTTAGCACCTTTGCATAAGAGGGCTTTGTTTTGTCCTCAGCAACTAGCTGATACTTCAGAGCAGGGCCAAGACAGAGGAATGTTTGAGATAATTGTTTGGATCACAGTTTCATGCCATACCATGGGGTTCTCAATTTCTTCCACTCCTTTCCCTTGTGTCTCGTTTTGTCTCTTTGTCTCCTTTCCTTTGCTCTTTTTTTTTTCTCTCCTTGTATGCCTGACCATGCCTTCGGACGTCCAAGGATGCCCTGGAGAATTCTCAGGTTCCTATAATATTCAGCAGATTCTATGGTTCATTTAAAAATCAAGCAGATCTAGGTTTAAAGTGTGAAAAATATCTTGGCAAAGAAGTTGCAAAAACTCTCCAACCTCCTTTGATTTTAGGGAAAACAATGACATCTATCTCACCGAATCACTGGAGGATTACATGAAATACAATTGGTGATGTGTCTGGCACACATCAGATGCTTAATACATATCTGCCTCCGTGCACCTCCTTCCCTTTCTACCAATTTTTGTGGAAAGGTCTCTAATACTGGTTTGGGTAGAGATGAACAACAAACTCCTGTTGTTTATGGTTTATCTGAAACTTTTAGTGTTGTTTTGGTTTTCTTTAGTACCTAAAGTCATCTGTGTAGCATCAGGAAAAGTGATTCATCAAGGCCAGAAGTGATCCATGTTTGGTGGAGATGGGGTTCACAGAAGAAGGTCAAATAAAATATGGAGAAAAGGCTCTCAGTATGGCCTGAGGGTAGAAACTGGGGTGGGGACTCAACAGTGTTATCATTATCAAACCAATCAGGAGATGAGAAGGGATTTGGGTCATGTCTACTGACTACACCTAGCTTCTTATACTAAATATTTGCCTTACTTCTGGATTCACGAAAGTCCGTGTGTTATGCAGTTAGACTTAAGCAGAAGGACTTTGTCCTTCTGAGACTTTTTTTTTTCCTTCTCTCTTTGATCCTACCTCAGTTCAATACCTTACTCCTAGGTGGTAAGAAAAGAGCTTTTTATAAAGAGAAATATCCAGGGGTCACACTTATTCTTTTTTAAAAAATATCTAATTTATTTTAATTAGGTATACATGACAGCAGAATGCACCTATCTTTCCAATCCTTAAACTTTTCTATCTAAACTTTCAGGAGTTTCTTCTCTCTAATGGCAACTGTTTCCCATCTTGGATGCCCCCAGATATTCCCTGAAGGACAGAATGTTGAAGCAGGCTGAGAGGTTTCTGCAGGAAAAGCAGAGAGAGAGGAAGTGATAAAAATATCACAAAATCTCAGTCAAAAAAAAAAAATCCCAGTTCCAACCTTAGAAAACAACAACAAAAACAACATAAATTACATGAATATTTGTCTTTAGTGTAACTCCTAGAGAAACTTGCCCAAGCCCCTGTTTTTTTTTTTTCTGGACTGAACAATCTCTGGTTTAATCCTGGACAGAGGGATCCACTGGTCCCTTGTGGCCCCTGGGCTTTTAGAAGGCTTAGAACTTTGATCTTCCTGGGTCACATGAAGTGTTCTGACTTTAGTTCCTATATCACAATAAATATCCTTGAAATTGACCCAATCTCATCAAAGTCAATTGGGGAATGGAGTCAGTGATATAAAGAGACCTAGAATCTGCCTTAGCTGCCATCACTGAACAGAAGATTCCCAAGGAGAAGAAAATGCAAAGGCAAAATGGCACAGGAAGAGGTGAGGTGTCTGGAATTTGGATGACATTTTCAGGATTGCAAGTAGCTTAAAGTGACTGGAGCACAAGATAGGAAGAAGATCAATAAGACTGAAGGCAAGGGGCCATTCATGGATGTCTCGAATTCTAGGTTGAGCAATTTTGGATCTAACCTCCCTGACCATGTTCTCCTACAATAGAATAGTTCCTTCAGCAAAAATCCTCACATATTGAAGGCTTTGGGATATTTAAAACACTACTTCCCGCGTCTTCCACACGGACCTATATAGATTCTATGATGGAGATTCTATTAGATTAGAGCCCAACTTAAGTCCCTAAGTCTATGGGTTTTAAGTGCAATTGCCTTCGTTGGGCATTTGAAGGCATGCATGGTCTGCCTTTGTGCCCTTTAGCTGCATCTACAATGGCCTCTGAGTTCATTTGGAAAACAGGACCATACTAGATGCTAGAGCTGTAAAGATGAGCAAGATGTCAGTTATGAGATGAAAGCTGCAATACTCTATGGTCACAATGCTCAAGAAACAGAAATATTTAAAGGGTTCAGGAAAGGAAGAGACCCATGTTAAAAAACAAAATTATAAATCTAATTTTGCAGATCTTAATTGGATTTGTTTATGATTCTAGAATCAGGCAGCAGTATGAACTAAAATGGGTTCAGAATACCTTTCTCTACCACACAGGAAGTTATAATTATAGCCAAAGAAGAGAAAGGGATATACCAAAAAAGTTGGAAATGAGGTACAGAGCAACCCAATCAGTTATAGCTCACATCTGTCTTATTTGAAGGAGATTTGAACAGTTGGCTGCTTGTCGTGACTGAAGCTCAGCTACTTGTTATAAGAATCGATTTAGTCTATTTTACCCATCAAGTTAGGTTACAGTTCACTATGTATAGAGAAAGCTTTAAGCCAAACTTAAAATGTGTAGAGGCAGCTTCAGGCCAAACTCAATATCTGGTAGTAGAAATGTTAAAATGTTGATCGTGAATACAGAGAATGAGAGACCTGGTCTAGACAGAAACTGAGGTTAGGGTCCCAGTCCTATGAATCACAGGCTGGCTGCTATTTACACTCCCTGAGTCCCATTCCTACTTTTTCAAATGAGAAAAAAGCATCCTTGTTCTTTACAAGACTCATGTGTGCCAAAACCTTCACATACTATAAAGCATTTTAAAAACATGAAGGGTTACTGAGGGTATGAGCACATCTAGGAAGCTGACAGGTTCTGTCTCTAGGGAATCTGACCCAAGAAAAGTGATAATACAGTCCCACTTTTGAATGGAACCTTTTAGTTCTGGTGGGGCACCTTGTTATGCAAAATCACTCAGAAATGGAAATGTCTTAAATGGATGCACATTTTTGGCCCTTGATGCCCAGAATGCAACTGGACTCCTCAAGGAGTGAGTGATCCTAGGTGAGTTGGCATGAAACCTGTTTTGCTTGTGGTCCCTCCAGGAGCCTCTGGGTGAAGGGCAGCTGCAACATTCAGAGTCTAGTATTGATTGTGTTTATGATTTAAACTCTCAGAGACTAAGGGATTGACTGCTTTGATGTGGATTGATGGTTTCCTGATGCTTTATGACAGGTGTGGCCCAGGGACCTCTCCTCCAAGCCTGGGAGAATCATCCTTTACTGTTAAACAGCTCAATCATTTCTCATTTCTGGCATCTGCACAGTCCACTGGCTCCTCTCTCTTCCTCTTCTCTTACTCTGGCCCTTTTTGGGCGGCCGCCAATACAGTAAGCCTCAGGCTCCCAGACTGCCAGGATCAGAATTAAGAAAGGAACAGGATCAACATTCATGGGATGTGTTTTAGGGTACTAAATTGGCCATCCTGTTACCAACTTTGCAAAATAGGCAACACTGGTCCCATTTTACAGATGAAGAAGGTGAGACTGAGGGTACCTTGCCATGTGAAGGACCCAAGTCTGATTCCATGCTCTCCTGAATTCTTTCACTTCACTGCCTACCAGAGAGACCAGGAGTTAAAGGTGGTAGAGGGAACAGGAAGTTGAGCTGTCCTTGAGTGGCATGAAATGAGATGCCAGGCAGGGTAGATTGGGAGCTTACCAGGCTATATTGCAGATGACTCAGGATGTAAGGGGAAGCAAGGGGTGGGGGCCGTGAGGAGAGGAACAGGTAGTTTTTCCAAAAGTCACTTTACAACAGAAGCCTTGGGTGCAGTTGTCGGTGACTCAATATAGCCATCAGTGTCGTCTGTATCTGCTCTTCTATACTCATCACTGAAGGCTGCTGTGTGGATTTTTTTTTAGTATCTTCTTTTCCAGCTTAATTTGATTTTCTTGGAGATGACAGAGCTGGATATGTCCCTGGTGAGGGCCTGGACCAGGAAACTTCAGAAACAAAAGAACGGGGCAGCCTGGATCTACTAAGGCAGGAAGAGAGCCCAGACCTCTGGGTCCCTCATCTGCAACCATCCACTCCTACCCGCTTTAGGTCACCTGGCTTCTCTTGAGTCCTCTTCAGAGTTTGGTATCACACACTGGTTGGTTACAGTAAAGATGGATGGGTCAAACCCCAAGCTCAGAGCTAAAGAGGTTTTGTGAGCAAGATCTGGCAGGGCTCACTCACACTGGGGGAAAAAGAAAAGGAGTAGGAGAATCTCAAAAGGAGCTTGGATAGGATTTTCACAATTCCACAATGCAGTAAACATGAACAATACAGGCTGCCATCTCACCTTGTTGACTCAGGTTAAACCAATTTCACAAACCCTCATAGGGTGCTCACGACCCTGGACCCTGGACTGTAATGCTCAAAGGTGGACAAGACATGTTTACCAATAACTGTCGGGTGCTGCAGAGTGGAATAAAAGATCTGATAGAGGCCTAAACAAGAACTAAGGGGTGCCAGGGGAGGAAGGAAACCTAGAGATAATTTATTAATTCAGCAGATGTTGACCAAACTCTTAATTTACTTGAGGAGCTAAGGGCACAGATATGAAGGAAACCATCCTTGTCACCCAGGAATCAAAGAAGAGCTATATAAGGACACAGTCAATTGTCAAGAGGATACACAAATTTTGACAATGGATTATGCCAAGAGAATTCTGATGCCTAATTCATACAAGGAAAGGAAGGCTTCTGGGAGGAGGTGACCTCTGGATATAGTCTTGCTGGGTAAATGATGAGTTGACCTTAGTATTTGGCAAATCCTGTGAGCTACAAGCAGTGGAACCCAATCTTTCTGCACAAGTAGATATTTGTGTGTTGGAGATGGAGGCTGGATGGAGAGAGGAGACATGGTTGAGAAATGGTCAGATTATGAACATGCCAAATATCATTAACGTGAAGATGGGGTGTTGGGTTCATATCTGGCTTCTCTAAGCATTGCTCTGACTATAGCATTGAGGATGGATTGAGAGGAACCTTGTCTCCATGATGCAGGTGAGAAGCTATGAGGTTCCATGAGTCATAGCTTGCATTGGCTTCATATTTAAATATATAGGATTACTGGTGGCTCCAGGAGACACTCATAGGTGTACGCATTGCGAGCTGCAGGCCATGGCTCTGTTGCATTGCAATGTAGCTGCAGCAGTCGTGACTCTTGGTTATAGGCATCAGAAGCCAACCATGACTGAAGGAAGCAGAAGAGAATTTGATAAAAAGGATACGAGTGGCTAGAGACTTTCCAGGAAGGTGGAGAGCAGAGGTGGAGAATAAGTAGTCTGAAGCAACACCCAGAATCACATGGCAGAAGGGATCTGGGGAAAATGCTACTGCTTCCATCATTGAACCCTGAGCACTATTGTTGGTATTGCTGCCACCTCTGTGCCTGTGCCACAAACCTGAACCTGGAGAGGGCTGGGTTGTAGCTCAGTAGTAGAGTGCTTGCCTAGCACATGTGAGGCAATTGGATTTGATCCTCAGCATCATGTACAAATAAGTAAATAAATAAAAATAAAAGTATTGTGTCCGTCTACAACTTTAAAAAAACAAAACAAAACCCTAAAGCCAGGGAGAGAGAGAGAAAGAGGGAGGGAGGGAGGGAGGGAGGGAGGAAGGGGGTGGGGGGAGAGAGGGAGAGAGAGAGAGAGAGAGAGAGAGCGAGAGAGAGAGAGAGAGAGAGAGAGAGAGAGAGAGAGAGAAGATATCCACCAATGACTAAGAGCTCCTGAGTCAAAGTCCAGCATGGTATACAGTTGGTGGATCCAAGATAATAGTCTGTGCCCTGGCTGCAAAACCTGCTGGGAAAGCCAGCTTCTGCTATTCTGAGCAGCTCCAGTGGGAAGCAGACATCATTGACAATGAAGAATTAAGAAATGGAAAACTCCTCTATGAAAAGGGTCTTCAAACAGCGAATGGCCAAATCAAGTCATCAGCATTCACAATTGTAGACTTAGTTGGGAATCAAGAAGCTGAGGTTAGTGTCAGGCTAATAATATTCTCTAGCAAGCATTAAGCAATTACTCTCTGTGCTAAGTATTCTAAATGCAATGTCTTATTTAATCCTCACAACAAATCTCCTAGGCAATTATTAACATTCTACCCATTTTACAAGGGAGACAACTGTGTTATAGACATGTCACGGCACACACCTAGTCAGCTACAGAACTGAGATTCCAGCATAGGCAGTCCGAGTTCTGAGATCATTGTCACACTTTGATGAATGAGGAACTCTAGGCATGCTTTTTAAAAATTAGAGTATTGTAACCATCGGTCCCTAGGCTTCACCATTCGTGGGGGACAAATTATGTCACAATAATTATTAGCAGTGACTCTAGTATTTTGAAAATTCTCTATTAAGGTATTCCTGAAGTCTCCAAGAATGGCTTATGAATCATACCAAGTTATTGGAGGAAACCATGCTGTCATCTTTCTCTGCCAATCATGGACCTGCTATGGGGGTGCTGGCCACACTGAGAAACTCCAGTTGGCTGCACCGGAGATCTCCCTGACCCACCTCCCAGGCTGAGTCACTGTGCTACATTGTCTGTCCATTCTGCTACAACTGCCAGCCAGGCCCAAGATCCTCCAAGACGGTGGGCCCTCACCCGGGAGAGGCCTTCTTCAGGAGCGGATCTCACCGCTCATACTGGCCATGCATGCTCTTCACCCTCAAGGAGCTGGCCTGCTCCCTATGAGGAGAGAAAATTAGCTCCTCTTGGCCACATGCAGTGAGAGGAGGTCTACAGCAAAGCCACCTGGGTTCCTAAGAACCTCCGGTTTCAGTGGGAAGTCAAAGCCATTTCTGCCCAGGGCCCATGTAGATCACCAGCTTAGCAATCTCAGGAGCACATTTACAATAGTCACACAAATAATAACAGACCACACACACACACACACACACACACACACACACACACACACGCCCCATTACTGGGCTGTATGGGCCTGGGGCAGAAAGCAGCCGGTCGTGACATCCTCTCTCTTCTGCTTTCCTTTAAGGAAACTTCTTTTTTTCAATATTTGGCTCATCTCATTTTCCTCCCACCTGAATCTCGCATTTATTAATTCATCAGCCAACATTAAATATTCATTGTTGACTGATTGTCTGTGAAAGGGAGATGGAAACAATAATACTTCTCTGTCTGGGTTTGGATTTCCCTCAAGCAGATCTTGAGACAAGGTTTTGCTTGTAGGCCTCTTATTTGGGAAGTGATCCCAGGAAGCAGGAAAGAGGCAAGAGGAAGAACAAGCAGGGAAGGAGGAAAACACCGATGTTAGGGCGCATTATTTGTTACTGCTGCTGGCAGTGGGGAGCCTAATGGCTCTACAATTACTGAGACGGGTACAGAAGCCTCCCAGGGTTGTCCTCCAGAAGGAAAGAAGGCAGAAGCAATTACCCATTGATCCTTCCAAATAAGGATTTGAGAACTAAGCATTGAATTTTGGTGGAAGTTGACCAGTGAGGGGGTGGGGGTAAGGCTTCCATGCTCTGTCCTGGAGAGGGCTGAGCCAGAGTCCCCAAGGCAGAGAAGAGAAGGCCATGTGTACCTGCTTATGGGATACTGTTCACGAAAGAAGATCCCCATTATAGCCAAACAGAAGTCAAGGGTGGGGACAAGGGGCCACTATACATATTGAAAACATGAGGTTGTTATCATTAAATGGTTTAATTTACGTAAAATGGCTAGAACAGTAGCTGCCCCCAGAAAGGTTTTCTCTTTTCTTCTTTTTTTGTTTGTGTGTTTACTGTTATTATTTGTGTGACATTGTAATGCAAAATATGGGTGCTTCTTCAGGCTCCATGGGTATACCCTTGAGGGACTTACCTTCAGCTCACAAAACATGCCTCCTTTTTGTGTCAGGGCTTGGATCATGGAGGTTCTTGGCCCATCTAAATGGGTCTATTTGGGAATGGTCAGATGACATGGCCTTAGCAGCCTGCCGGCCTTGTAAGAATCTCTGTTCCATCCCAAATGCCTGCCTGGCTGTGACCTCTGCTGGATCCCAAATAAGGATTTGAGAACTAAGCTTTGAATTTTGGGTGTAAAATAATCAAACCCAACTTGTCCACTTTCTAAACCCTGGTGGCAAGAGAAAATAGCTATAGACCAAAGTCCCTTGGCTTTTTAGTAATTGATGGAGAAGAGATTGCAAAAGCACACCTTCTGGATATGTCACAAGAGTGGTTCAGGCAGAAGAAACCACTCTTCCCATCCCCGGGAGGCCAGGCCTGCCCTTAGCTAATCTGATGACCTAATCCTCTCCCATGAGTCCAGGTAGTGAAGGCAGCTTTTCAGCAGAGGCTTCTGGAGCTAAGTCCAGGCTAGCCAGTGCCCATCCATCCAATTTAGTTGACCTACTCCTCATGCATAGGCCAGTCCCAAAGAAGAATGTCCATTCCTCCTACCCTCCCTGTTCTGAGACTACAACTTGACCATTTTGACCTCATACGTGTCCCCAAGATACAACACTTAATCTGGCTCTTTGGGGACTGCCTTGGCCCCTCTTTGCTTCCTGTTCCTGCCTCCTCCTTGGGTTCTAGCAGTTTCCAGCTTTAGGGGACCCTCTCCCCTGCAAGCCTATGATAGCACAGCCAGTCACTCTAGCTCAACTCTAGCTCTCAGGGACTAGAGCCTGCTCTGGCTTCATCTTTGCCTCTCACAAATAGGATCTGGTGAGGTGTCATCCAGGATGAAAACCAGAATCCATTTTCCTTTCAAGATTTAATATGCTGTTATAAGAATATCCTTCTGTAGGTCCCTAATTCTTTATTCATAATCTTAGGATCCAATAACTCTGAAAACCAAAAGTTGGTTCTAATCTAAACAGAATCAAAATCTGACCCAAATAATATTATTTGCCAGAAATATCTGACCTGCACTAAAGGGAGGCTACTTATAGACTTTATTGATTTCTTTTGGTGTGAATGTGCATGCATGCTGCTGCAAAAATATTAATGCCATTGATTATAAGATGTCCCAGTGTCCACTGGGGTGTTATGTAAAATGTGCTGCATGTTCCAAATCACCTTTTTAAAATATATTCTGAATTCTGAAACACACTTGGCCTCAAGTTTTGGATGAAGCATTAAGAATGGTATTAGGATTGTCCTGGGGAGGGGGGTTGGGCGGGTAGGACCTGCAGGAAGTGACCATGAGTGGTCACTTGCTCTCCCAAGCTTGAGGATGCAGGGACCAGGGACAGCTGAAGTCTGGGTTAAATACCACTGGATTCTTCAGTATCATTACAGTTAAAACCCCAGAACTGTCAAATCCCTTCCACTAAAGGAAAGGAACAATTTGCTACCACCAACTTGTATCCATTAACCCAGTAGCTCCCTCAGTGGCTCAAACCCTTTCAGAAAGACTAAGTCTTTTTTTTTTTTTTTTTTTTTGGATAATATTTCTGGGTCTTTGTCTTTTCCTGTTCCTCCCTCCACCTCTTCCCTTTGCCCTATCCCTGAACTCCACTCCCACTTCTGCTTTTGCACATCAGAAAACAGCTTCTGTGAGTCCCATGTCAGTTATGCTCTTTAGGTAACTCAAAGGAAGTCTGCTGCATGAACTACAAATGAGAGGTCATCTTGTTCTGTTTCTAGGTCTGCATATTTGGGAGTGTGATTCTGGGGGGAAAAAAGGAAGAAAAGGAGCTAACGTGTGTGGAAGGTCAACTGTGTACCAGGCACTTGCCTGTGGAGTGGGCAGGGTGGATGCTTGGGACACAACACAGTGTCTGCCTCCCAGATTTTTCTAGTCCACTCATCGATGACCCACACCTGAGCCAGAACTGTAGATTTAATTTGAAGTCTTTGTATTCCTCCCAGAAGCAGATCCAGAGATGAGGATTCTGGGAGGGGAGGGGAATAATGCTTGGGAAGTAGAGCACAGGTCATGACCAGAACGTAATCTTTTTGGGAAACTCTGGGAAAACATAATGCAAGACATATCTCAGAGTTATCCTGTGAGGTGGGAGGGATTTGGGGGTATATAGACACCATCTCCTGAGAATCTCAGGCTAAGGGCTGCTGGAGGCTGGGATGGTCATGCCCTGGCACTTCCAGCCCACTTCCTGGGGACAAAGGCTCAGGCACAGAGATGTAGATACAGATGTTTGGATTGAGTTCTTGCATACTGTGTTAGTACCAAGGGATAATGGCAGGGCACTGACAGCATCTAATATAGTTCTTTTCACTAAAAATTCAAAGGAAATTTTGCACTACTATATCTGAAGAGGGAAGAGAAAGATGTTTCTCTTAATTTTAGTGATTGTTCCCATTGGCAGCCAGCAAAACCTGAAGGGGTAGTAATATGCTGCATGGTTTCAGCCATGTGTGTCAAGTGAGCTGAGGAAAGGTCCGGTGGATGAAGGCATTCTGTGGGGGCTATGGTGTTGGTACTTATGGGCAGTTGTGCGCCTGGGCATGGGAGCTGGTGCCTGCCACGTAACAGTTGTCCTCAAAGGCATGGGGGAATGTCTTTTTAGCCTCTAGAGATTTCAGCAACAAAAATGCCTGAATAAGGCTAAAGTACCTAAGAGTAAAAGGACAGGTACATCAATGGTCTCAGCTTGTCTGTGGGGCCTTGTGACTACCCGTAGGCTCTGTATAGGGCTAGAAGTACCATTGGTGTCCTATTGAATGTGTTCTGTTGGGTGGACACGTAATGCTAGAGTTGCTGACTGGCTCAGAGCCCTCCTAGGGAAGGAGTTGTCAAACATTTTTTCTGCTAAATAGTGCAGGCTTTGCAGGTCCTACTGTCTCTGTTGCATCAACTCATCTCTCCCATTGTAGCCAGAAATGTAAATGGAGTGAGTGTGGCTGTGTTCCAACACCACTTTATTTATGGACACTGAAATTTGAATTTCACATAATTTGCATGTGTCACAAAATATTATTTTTTTCTGATTTTTTTCAACCATTCAAAAATGTAAAACCCAGTGTTAGCTTGTGAGCTGTACAAAAACAAGCTGTAGGCTAAATTTAGCTCATGAGCTGTCTTTACAGACCCTTGTTCGGGGGCTTCTCACTGACTTGGGCTCAAGGGTTAAACTCGGGCCCGTGTTTCTTGGTAATTAGGGGAAGCAAATCTCCTTTTAGTTCCAAGGAAGGGGACGAGGTGTCCACCGATGGGAAGGGCTCATGGCTGGGAGATGGAACCACAACTGTGGGTGGACATACAGCCTAGAACCAGGGAAGGCTTGGGGTTCAGTTTGCCTATTGTCATTTGCTTCTCCTGAAAGTTCCAGCTTGCATTGCAATCCTAGGTTCACTACACTAGGGATTCAACAGGGCTTCAGAGAATAATAAGACTTTGGAGGAAATAAAAGATCAGATGTTCGTGTAGCACTGAATAAGGCACAAAGGTAGTTTTGGGGCCCAGAGACCTGGGGTCAGGACTCAGCTCCTCCACTTACAGTCTACTAACCTTTATCAAAATATTATACAGTTCAGCTTCCGTTAACTCATCTTTAAAATGGAGGGTAACAGTAACCCACCTTTTAAGCCCAGTAAGGATAGAGAGAGACAGTATGGGGGAAAAACATTAGATCAAGTTCACATTAGCATTGGATCTTTGCTTAAATGGATGGTTTTATTAGCAGTTTCACAAAATTGTGGTAGAAATTAAATGACATAAACATAAAAGGGGCCCAGAGACATACTAAGTGCTTAGAAAATGATTGCTACTAATATAAATCTGACAGAGGGAAAAAAGTTGGATGTGTTTCCATCTTTGGCACAGTAAAGCTCTCGAGAGGTGGGAAGAGGAGGCAAATAACACCTACCTCTTTTTGATTGCAGGATATTTACATCCTTTGCCTTTCTAAAGTTTCTGAGTAGAAGACGCCTTTGACAGCAATTGGATTGGATGCCACATTTTGAAGCCCAACTGAAAAACAAGAGATTATGAGACTGATTGCAGTTATCTTTCACCAGCCATGTGGAAGATCCTGTCATTTGACATCACATCACTGTGGATTCTTTTATCTCTTTTTTCCCCTCCTGGAGCATATGTAAGCAAGCCCTGTCATTGATAACACATTCTTATTAACTATTACCTGAAAGATGAGACTTCAATAGAGGACTGTTGCATTGCATATCAGATGGAAATTTCCTTTGGGGGAAGCTGAATTAGTGAGATTCCCATGTTGAAGTCACCTTATATATACACCATAGTCCTGAGGTTACGGATTACTTAGATTTCTCACCAAATGCCTACTTCTTCAAGAAGAAAATATGATATGAGGCAATGATGACCCCTTAGTGGGACGAGGAAGCTGAATTTGTTATATAGGCAATAACTTGTTAGGCAGTGTCAATGGGGCAGGCGATTGGAGCTGAAGGAGGAAATGGAGGTGTAAAAAGGGTCAAATGGACACACTGGCAGATCTTATGGGGGTCCTTGAGATGCACTCTTTGATCATTTATCCCAGCCCATGTGGTTCATCCTAATGGTCCATATTAACCCCATTTTCCTTGTCAGGGATTAGGTAAGTAAAGGGCATGTGGTCAACTCCTGACCAACGAGACATGAGAAAAAGCCTTTGTGTGATTGGGGAGCAAGGGTCCAGCAAAGGTTTACGCACTCCTAAGAATCAGATTCAGAGAGATGGCTTCCCTTCCTATGGACTTTGCCATAAGAGTGTGATACTGATGTTTTGCCCTGCTATTAACCCTAGAAGAGATCAACAGCAAGGACAGATGAGTAGCAAGATAGAAGATCCTGGCTCCCTAAAGACGCTATCACTCGGTAGCTGACTTGTTTCCACTTCTCTATTGTCTTTAGACTTGTGAAAGCCAGTGTGAGTGTGAGTTTTCTATTCCCTGTATCTAAAAGCATCCTAACTGATAGAGTTGGAGTCATTTCTTGCAATGGGCAGTGGGGGGGTTGGCACTTTTAATGAGTGAGTGTGAAACATACCTTTTACTCCTCCTGAAAAAACCCCACAGATGTTTATTAGTGAATTAATTTATTAATGAGCTTGCATCAGGCACCTACCCTCTGGGGAAGTAAAAGAGTCATTTATACAACATTGTTCTAGACTTCAAGCATAATAAAATTTAGTGGGTGGAGACAAGACTAGAAATAAAATAAGTGGTTTAGAGAAGGGTGTGATCTGTGTGTGCTGCAATCTGTGTGTGTGTGCACGGAGATGGGAAAATCTGAGCTGGACCTTAATCAGAAGGAAAGATAAAGATGAGGACCTGGAAAAGCTGAGCAACGTGCTCCAGGTTATGACTGCCAGAAAATGATAGGGATGGTGTTCAAACTGACTCTGTTCAACACCCGGGCACGTAACTACTATGCTTGTGCTCTCTGTTAGGCAGGTTTTGCATCGCTGGGACCAAAATGCTCAACGCGGACAACTTAGAGGAGAAAAATTGTGTTGGGGTTCATGGTTGCAGAGGTTCAGTTCATGATGAGTTGACTCCATAGTTCTGAGGTAAGGGAGAACTTTATGGTTGAAGGACATGGTAGAGGAAACTTCTCAGTTTATGATATCCAGGAAGCAGAGATAGAGAGAACCTCACTTACCAGGGTCAAATATAAACTCTAAAGACATGACCCCCATTGATCTTCTTCCTCCAGCTTTACCTGCCTAGGGTCACCATTCAGTATAGTGTCCTTTCAAATTATTAATCCATCAAATGAAGGAATCCACTGATTAGGTTATAGCTCTCATAATCTGATTTGTCACCTCTGAATTGATATGTATTGTCTCACACATGAGCTTTCGGGGACATATTCAAACCACAACATTCCACCCCAACATGACCCCCCAAACTCATGCCCATCTCACCATGAAAAATACATTTAGCTCATTTTCAAGAGTTCCCATAGTCTTAACAGTTCCAGCATCTCCCAAAAGTCCAAGTCCAAAATCTCACCTGAGAGTCAAGGCAAACTCCTGGCTGTGAGTCCCAGTAAAGATCAAAAACAAGTTACATATATCCAATATGTGATGGCACAGAGTCAACATTCCCATTCAAAAGGGAGAAATAGGGGCATAGAAAAAAGGGATGGGACCAAAGCAAGATTGAAATCCAGCTGGGCAAATAAGTTCTGTAGATCCACATTGAGCATCTGGGGCACCTGGCACCATGATGCTCTCTTCAAGGGACTTGGGTAGCTCCACCCTCACGGCCTTTCTGGTTGCAGCCCACACAGCCTCACTCTTAGCTTGTTTCTTCCTTTTTCCTTGATAGATGTTATGGTTTGGATGTGAGGTGTCCCCCAGAAGCTCACATGTGAGACAATGCAAGAAGGTTTGGAGGAGAAATGATTGGGTTATAGCTTTAACCTAATCAGTGGATTGGTTCCCTGATGGGATTAACTGAGTGGTGACTGGAGGCAGATGGGGTGTGGCTGGAGGAAGTGGTTCATGGGGGCCATGGCTATGCAGTATACATTTTGTATCTGGAGAGTGGACTCTTTCTCTCTCTGCTTCCTGATTATCATGTGAGCTGGTTCCCTCTGCCATACTCTACTGCCATGATCACCTTGAGCCTGCCTTCTATAGACTAAGACCTCTGAAACCGTGAGCCTTCAAATAAACCTTTCCTCTACGGTTGTTCTGGTTGGGTCCTTTTGGTCACAGCAGTGAGAAAAGCTGACTAAAACAGTAGTCAGATTCCATGTTACTGACATCTCTTAATCTTGGGGGTCTCCACTGTAGCTTCAGTTTCCTTCTCACATGTTTACTCAGGGGCTATCTGAGGGGATTCTGACCCTGCTATACTTTGCCTGAAATCTATACTTGCTTTGAAATCTCAGTGGAAGCTACCATGACCCCCTAACTCCTACATTCTCTATTCCTGCAGATTCCAGGACCACGTGGACAATATCAAGATCTGCCACCATCCTGAGCAGTAGCCAGGCCTCGTGGTACCATGGATATAGTGGGTTCAGAGTGACTGGGCAGCTGATTGTGGTGAAACAACTTCCGAGGTCCCCTGTGCAAGCAAATTGCCCACATGGTCCCTTCTCAAAGGAACTTTTACTTTTATACCTTTGAACCTGTGATGACTGTGCCCTTGCCAATTCCAGAGATGCCCTCAAGCCATATTTCCTGTTGTCTCTGTATAGAGTACTTAGCTCTCTTTAGTGACTAGCATCTCCTCAACAACCATCTATCTCTTGGCCCCAGTTTTACACACACTTTTTTTGGGTCAAATTGCAAATTTTTCAAATCTTTCTTCTCCTGATTCTCACAGTAAACTTAGTTAAAACCTTCTAGAAATATTTATGTCCCTGGTCTGAATGCTATGCTGCATTGAAATTTCCTCCACCAGATTAATCAGTCTGTCACCTTTAAATTCAGCCTCACAGAAACTCTCAGGACATGGGCGAAATGCAGACAGCTTCTTTGCAGGAAAGTAACACGAATGGTCTCTAGTCCAATTTCCAGTGGAGTTCTCCTTCCCCTCTGAAACCTCATGAACCTGGTGTTGTTGGTACTCTGGTCTTGTGAGTTCTTACCAGAATCACCCATTAAGCTCTGCTTGCCTCATTCTAAGGCTTCTATATTCTGCATCTCCACATTTTTCCAAACTCTTCCTGCAAACCATTTCTAAATGCTTCTGACCACAAGGTCAAGTTATTCACAACAATGACCTCCTGGTACCAATTTCTATGTTAGTCAGGTTTTTTATGGCTGTGACCAAAATACCCAACAAGAACATCTTAGAGGAGGAAAAGTTTATTTCAGCTTGTGGTTTTAGAGGTTCAGTTTGTAGTTGGCCAACTCCATAGCTCTGGGTCCAAGGTGTGGGAGAGCATTATGGCAGAAGGGTATAAGAGGAAAAATGCTCATTTCATAACAGCCAGGAAGAAGAGGGATTGGGGATGGGGAACATTTGACTCACCAGGGACAAAATATAAACCCCAAAGATGTTTCCATGATCTTTCATCAGCTGCATCCTACCTGTCTATATGGTCACCACTCAGTGCAGTAGTGCTTTCAAATTATTAACACATAAAACGAATTAATCCACTGACTAGGTTATAGTCCCATAATGTAATAATACCACCTCTGAACATTCCTGCATTGTCTCACATGAGAGCTTTGGGGGATACCTCACTGCCAAACTGTAACAAGCTCCAACAAAGATATATAGTCTGGAATGCTGATTTATTAACTTATAAGAAGAAATAGTACTAGCCTACATTATAAATCCAATTACACTCACAAAGCCAAATGATATTCAAAAGGTTTCCCAGAGGCCCTGAAGCAGATGAGCACACAGGATACCCCTGACCCCAGGATGGGAGCATATGTAGTTCTCCCTGTTTAGGTACTGGTAAGACAATGACCAATTTTGCAGCCTTGGGGATGCCACCAGAATGCCCCAGGCCGTTTCTAAAGTCCTTCTCCAGTTATGGCATTACTCAACCGGCCAAGCCTCTAGGTATTAATTATGCTTACATTTAATTCAAGGGTATACTAGTAAATGTCTAACAAATGACTCTCTAGGAAAAGTTTAAAAATGAAATAAGCCCTGATTTGTAACATTTGCCAAGTCAAGTTCCAGGGTGTAAATACTCCCACTGAGGCTGATTTCAAGTCAGCAGCCAGAAGAGAGGTTTGCACAATGGCTCCTGTGAGCTGGCATGGGCAGGCTCCAGCACACCACAGTGATCACACTGCATCCTGCCTCTCGGAGACAATCCCAGATGTACTGATGGGAATAATGGAGCGTTCTCAGATTCCTCAGGAGAAAACTTACCAAGTCAGTCACAGTCATTGAGTGGAAACTTTTTCAGTTAAATTCCTTAAAAAATGGTTGCATTTCCAAATTCTTGGAGAACACTATTTTCACAGCCCTATTCCATCAGCTAATTTAATTGTAAGATAATATAAGATGACTAAAGAAACTAAGATGGATTTTGTTTTCTTATTGCCTAAAGTCCAGATTTCTGGGGCAGGGGGAATTATAGAGTGGGGTTGTGGGAGGTCTGTGGACTTATACCCTCGGTAGCAATAGATAAATGAGTACAGGAGAATCTTCTACAATAACACCAGCCCTCATGTCCAAGTCTCACTTTGCTGAATTACCCAATGTAAAATAATGGGGGGTGGGGGTGGGGACAGAAATTCATGTTGCTTAGTAACAGTCCTGGATTGGGGGAGGGGGAAGATCAGTCAATAAAATTCTGAATGAAGGCAACAACAATCCAAAAAAAAAAAAAGAAAAACAAACAAACAAACAAAACAAAACAAACAAACAAACAAAAAACCAAAGTGTAGCTAGAGTCTTACTAGCCTAGTCCCATTAGCTTGGAGTATTAGATTATTTAAGATGAAATATCTGGGATATAGATGTTTTTTGCTGGGAAGAATAATCTACTCTGAAGCTGTCAAAATCAATAGACCACTTTGAAGTCTGACTTGAACTGTTATTGGTAATGTGTTTGCAAATCAACAACTCTGCAAACATAAGGCCATTTAGTAGTTCCCATTGAAAGCCCTACCCGTCAACCTTTCAATGGAGGCTTTCCATCCATTGAAAGCACCAGAATCTATCAAGGATGTTGTGGGTCTGTGGGAGCCTGAAAACTGAAACTAGCACAAAGGGTTGAGGCTAGATCTTCTAAAGAGGTCAGTTGTCCAAGTATGCTTGGGACTGAGGAGTTTCCTGGCATGTTGAACTCTTGCTGCTAAAACCATAAAAGTTCCGGGAAAACTCGGATGGTAGGTCATCCTAGTTCATGGTTCTCAAATGGAGGTGATTTTGCCCCAGATAGATTTCAAATAAATGATAAGTATTTTTTTTAGTATAAGTATCCCAAAAATTACAATAGGATATATTTTACATTAAAAATGTTTACTGATTATCTGAAATTTAAATTTAAGATTGCTTTTTTGTTTTCCTTGATTCTCAGGGTAAACCTGGGAATCGGGTAAACCTGGGAATCCCCAACTAAGACTTGGGAATTGAACCTAGAGGCACTTTACCACTGAGCTACATCTCCAGTTCTTTTCATTTTTTATTTTGAGACGGGGTCTTGCTAAATTGACCTTGAACTTGTAATCCTCATGCCTCAGCCTCACAAGTTGCTTGGGTTACAGGCAAGTGCCACCTCACCTGGATGTTTGTTTGTTTGCTTGTTTTAAATAAATATAGAAATCATACCCCCCTAGGAGACCTTTGGCAATAATTGGCAGAATTTTTGGTTGTCACAAACACGGTTTGGTGGTAGAGTTGGGGTGTTACTATTTTATCCAATGGGTAGAGGTCAGGGAAGTTGCTCAATGTCCTACAATACTCCAATGCACACAAGGTCCCCATAACAAAGACTTACATGGCTTGAAATGTAAGTAGTGCAGAAGTTGAGAATGCTTGCCCTCTACTCTTGGTTCAACAAGCTGGGCACCTATGTAACTCTGTCTTCCTTGGAAAGGAATGGACAAACATGGGCTTCCCTGCTTCACGCACACAGATATAAAAAATGTAGTACATGTGCCTGATCTTTATTGCTTTCAGTGAGAGGAAGTCAAACCGCCATTGGGAGTTTAAGAAGCATCTAGCAAAATTCTTTTCCCTAACAAGGCTCCCTTTCCACACTCTGGGGAGAACAAGGCAGGTGTGTCAATAAGCAGCAGTGCAGAGAAAAGCTGAATTGATGTGGTCTCCGGGATGCCTCCCTCTCCCCAGATTTTTATGGTGACATTTCCTTGCACTCCTGAAGCTTATTCTTGGCTTTGAAAAATAGGACTTCAGAATGTCTTCATTGTTTTACATACACCGGTACTGACCGCGCCTGGAGTTTTCCTGAAGGAAACTGTAGCAGCAGGAATTTTGTGTAATGCTATAATAAGGGGGCTTTATCCTCTCAAAAATACATCCTTTCTCCTTGTTGCCAGCCCTCCCACAGCCCTGTGAGAAATGTAGCTCAGAAGTTACTGAGACCTTTTTATGCTTTTCCTGTCTCACTATAGCTCATATCAGGCAGCAGAAGGCTGCTGATTATTCTGTAGCTCAGACTTAGACATGCTGGCATGAATGAAGGAGTAAGTGAGCAAATAAATCAAAGTGTCAATTCTGTGCCCACTTCTCTGCTGTGTAAGACATGAAATGTAAAGAGTGACATCTGCTTAAAAGGAATTGGTGCATGCGGCAACATTAGGTTCCTCATAAAGGTGGAATTAGTGTTTTACAGGTATAGAGGATGCATTGGGGAAAATGGAAAAGTTTGAAAGATGGATGGTGGTTATGACAGACAATAGGATCGTTCTTTAGGCTGTAGTTTTGCATACTTAAAATGGTTAAAATGGCAGATTTTATGTTTATTTAACTACAGTTAAGAAAAGGAATTGGTGGTATGATATTCATCACAGCATATAATATGTGCCCTGTGAATGCTTGCTGATTTGATTGTTTTCTTGGGTTTGACCTCGGTGTGTTTACATATATTCCACAGTAAACCTGGAAATATCCTCATTGTCCTGTGCTCTTATCCTAAAACTGAGTGGACTTTGCCTGTGTCTTCTGTTTTCTGTTCTTAACTCCAGCAGTCACCCCAGACGAGAATGTGTTTTCTGTTTGGAAGTTACCTTTACTCTTCCAAAGTCAGATCTTGTTAAGTCTTGATTTTCTTCAACTATATACCTGATATTTGGGGACCTCTTGTCTTTTCCAAGAATAGGATAAAGATATATACTATTCTGCTTTGAAATCTGTTTGGAGTACCAGTCACAAGACTACTAGGGGAGTTGGGCATGTTGGCACACACCTGTAATCCCAGCAACTTGGGAAGCCGAGAGGTAGGAGGTTCGTGAGTTCAGAGCCAGCCTCAGCAACTTAGTGAGGTCCTAAGCAACTTAGTGGGACCTTGTCTTAAATTACAAAATAAAAAGGGATGGGGATGTGGCTCAGTGGTTAAGTGACTACTAGGCCATCATAAGATGACAGTCGAGTGGCAATGAACAGGGAACCCTGGGAGCCAGTCAGCACTGGATTTGAAGCCTAGTTCTGTTCCTAACTAGCTCTGTGACCTTGAGTATATTGCTTGATCTCTCTAGGCCTCCTTTCCTTATCTGGCATCTGAGAATTAAAAGGGGCAATAAAGTTGCTTGGCCCAAAGAAAGCACTGCTCTTATCAATATTGTCATAAGCCTGCTCCATACAGATGATCAAAAAAGAAAATTTAATTTTCAGATTTCAACAATTTAGTCTTTACCTTCTATTTTACCCTTCTAAGCTCACAGACCTGGAATACCTTTCCCCATATTACACAAGAGAAAACAGAGACTTGAGAGCATAAAATATTGTCCCAGGATCATATATAGGGACCTAGTACAGAGCTGTCTTGGTTTCCAACTCAGTCCTCTTTCTTGGTCAGAACTTTCAAGGGACAGAGGAGGTTTTTGGGGGACACTGTGGTTTGTCTCTTCCATACATGACTCAAGGTCTCTTTGCAGGGAGTTTGAGGATCATTGGTGAAGGGGGAAAGCAAGGAGTGGATGAACTGCACCCTATAACATCTGCACATGCACACCCATACACACATACGTGTTCACAGGCACACACAGGAGTAGCAACTGCAGGATGGCTGACAATGGCCTAAGATTGGAAGAGAGAAGCTGTTTATGATGATTTCTGAGGATCCCTCAGGAGCAGTTGGTAGAGCTGAGTATGTGTGTAAGGGGGTGGGGAGTCTGTTTCAGGTGGAACACCATGTCGGCCAATTCTACAGAATTTGAAATGATGTGTACTTGACTCCTAATTGGAGTCCCGTCCATCACTCCTCCACACCCATTAAAATAAAAAAAAAAAAACCAGCCTTCTTAAATCTGAATGTAACCATGTCCCTCTGTCACTCAACATTCTTCATTGGCCTACTTAACATCTTCAGGATGACGTCCATGGGGGAAGCCTGGCTGAAAGTCCAGGGCAATGTGCCCACTGCCCACCAGCCATGCTTACCTGCAAGACACTCAGCCCTCCCTGTTCTCCAGCCACATGGAGCAGCTCAGCCCTTTCTCCATGCCCTGAGCCTTTGCTCTTGAATCATTCTGTTGTACCATCTTTTCCCGTTGTAGATGAAGTCAGCTGTCTTGCATCTGTAAAGATGGCCTTAGGCCTGAGCCTAAGGGTGGTCAGAAGCCCCAAAATTTAGTATAAGTGATGGAGCAAATGAACAGACATTCAGCCAGATTACACTGATGCCCTCATGCCAGAGAGCCTGATGAGGGCCTGGACTGACATCCCAACTCTTATCATTTGCCTGATCCTCTGCATCTTCCTCACCACTCTCAAACTCTACAACCACATCTTGACCCTGATGAGAGCTGAGTCTTCTCCCTACAAACCTCTCAACTGGCCATCAGCTCCACCCCAGGAGAAAACTGCCTTGGTTCCTCATCTGATCACCACGGTCTGAGAGTGTGCATCTGCTGGACTTAAAGCCTAAGGCTTGAGACTTTAGATTTGACACTTAAGCTTAGCATGCAGAGGGAATGTCTGTCATGAGCCTGTCATGATTAAGTGTGTTTTGCAGTGTTTAGAATTAATCTAGAATTGTTTGCTGTGAATTGATTCTGTCTATTGCAGTGCCTAGCATTAAGAATTGTCATTTTCTTGATTAAGAACCTATAGAGTGAAATCGTATTAAGTGATTTGAGTAAATAAAGCATTGAAAAGGGCAGAAGTGTATGGACATTCTTTATTTCTCCCCCTCAGCTGCAGATGTCAACCTTTTGCCCATCGTGACAGGGTCTGGGGCTTTTTCTGGATCTTAAATATATATATATATATATATATATATATATATATATATATATATATATATATATATATTTTAGTTGTAGATGGACACAATATTTTATTTTATTTATTTTTTTTTATGTGTTGCTGAGGATCAAACCCAGTGCCTTATACGTGCCAGGCAAGCGCTCTACTACTGAGCAAAACCCCAGCCCTTTTCTGGATCTTTCTTTGTCCTTAGGCTGGTTTACTCATCTATTTCAGTGGCCTGCACACTTTCATTCCTCCTGGACTAGACCTTCTTGCTGCATTGTAACACGGCAAAGGGCGTCACCAGACGAGAAAGCACAAGCATGCAAACACAGGTCCCCTTTTGTCTAATCCCACCATGGGCGCCGCATCCTCAGGACCTCATCTAACCATAACTACTTCCCAAAGATCTTATCTCCAATTTACTAACACGTGAATTTGGGAATTAAGTTCACAGCACGCGAAATTTTGAGGGACACATTCAAACCAGAGCAGGAAGAAAGGAAAGGCAGAAAAAAACCACCTGGGTCCCTGGTGAGCATAAGGAGCTACTATATGAATCCCACACACCACCCACGTCTGGTTTCCATTTTGTGTGCCAGTAAATTTTCTTGGTTTGGGAACCACTTTGAGGCAGGTGTTCTGTCACCTGAAGCTAAATAAATATAAGCTTCAGTTCTCTTCCCTTATATTGCTTCCTTCCAAGGCCCTTTGGGATAAAATACTCCCGAGGCACCGTGTTTTTGTAAAATTTGCAAAGACAAGGTATTTTAGCCACAATCCACGAAAACAATGACCTCTTTCCACTCTAGCGTCCCTCTGGCACAATGCCCCAGGGTTAGGTGCAGCTGGAACAGCCACAAGAAGCTTGGAATCTGGCCAAGGCAGAGATGAGCTGATCCTCCTTCAGTTGGGTGAGGAGGAGTATGGTTCACAGTCACATTGGGCTTAACTAAGTCATGCTGGATGTCCTGGTGTAGAAATGACTTCTAAGTATTCTATTTCCACCCAGCTGACTCACCTGGCACCGTGCCCACCGTGACAGCCTGCTCATTAACTACTCTGCATTGGCTGTCTCCCCTCCCTACCTGCTGGTATCTTCTGGAATCACCTCCCCAGGAAACTACTTGACTCCAATCCTGTTTTTCAAGTTGTGGGGGATCCTGTCCTAAACACAGTCCCACTGTTCCTGGACTCAGGTTCAGTTCTGTGCCTGTCATTCATGTTATCCACAGCTAGAGCCTGTCATAGTCTGAGTCTGATACATGGAGTAACAAGGCTTACGACTGGATGATGGAGGAATGTTTAACTTAGGGAAGCCTTTGGAAAAGATGGGCGAGGTGTCTTCAAATGCCTGAAGATTTCTCGTAAGAGGGTATGTGTTCTTGCTACTCCAGAATGGGGCACCAGCACTGACGAGAACCTATGTAGTAATCAAGAGTGTTCCCACCATGCTATGGGCTTCTCTGATTTGAGTTTTATTTAACTTGCTAACCTAAATAACCAGCATGGCAGCTGTAAAAATGTAAAGACTTGTGGGTTCTTCCCCAGCATCTATATCTTCTTCTCCAGTCAACACTGTCTTCATTTCCCTTTAGAAAATTTCCCACTCCCTCATTTCATGTCTTTGGTGTGGATGGGATAGACACTCCAACCCCAGTTCCATAGTTCATCCCTCTGGCTGCAGTGATTGGTTCAGAGATGGACATGTGACCCAATTTAAGCCAATAAGAGTGAGCCTTAGGACTTGGGAGAAGAAGCTGATGGGTTGCTCTTGGCTCCCCTGCAGGATGAGATGAGAGGCCTGGAACTGCAGCATTCATTTTTTTGGACTAACACAAAGGTTGACCCAGAAGCTTCCAGGAGAGGTTAAGGATGGGGCAATGGCATGGAACGCAGAGTGGAAAAGAAATATTGCCTGGTCCTTTGTGGTATTTTTGAACTCCGGGACAAGCCTCCCTTGAAGCCCTTTTCCCAATAATACTTTTTTTTTTTGGTAGTTGGACACAATGCCTTTATTTTATTTATTTATTTTTATGTGGTGCTGAGGATCGAACCCAGGACCTTGCACATGCTAGAGGAGCACTCTACCGCTGAGCCACAACACCAGCCGTCGGCCCCCACCCCAATACCTTTTATTGGGTAGTTCAATTTGAGTGGATTTGCTGTCATTTGTCATATTATGTCATAACCAAATCTGTGCTCAACACGTTTGCTCATGAATGAATAACATAAAAATGTTGGAGATTTCAGATAGTTTAAAAGAAGAGTTTGTTACAATTCAGTGCTCGGAAATAAAGAACAGAGTGCCCTCTGAGGTAATAAATTTCATATTTCTGAGGGTATCAACATAGGCTACATCACCATTCTGTCAGGAGTGCCAAAGAAAAGGAATCCCTGTAGGCAAGAGATGAATCTGTTTGAATGGAGAAATGGAAACTTGCCTAGTTTTAACATTTCATCAAAGCATGAATTCAGCAAAATCCTATAGCAGACAGAAAGCTGAGAAAATTCCCTTTAAGAGGAGCAGTGGTGGGGCACAGTGGCTGGCACAGGGGCGCATACCTGCAATCCCAGTGGCTCAGGAGGCTGAGGCAGGAAGATCAAGAGTTCAAAGCCAGCCTCAGCAAAAGGCACTAAGCAACTCCGTGAGACCATATCTCTAAATAAAATACAAAATTGAGCTGGGGATGTGGCTTAGTGGTGGAGTGCCCTTGAGTTCAATCCCCGGTACTTCCCCCCACCAAAAAATAAAAATAAAACAGGAGCAGTGAGCAGTGATATAAAGTTATGGAGAACTGATTTGAGTCCTGAGTGTTCCCTGTCACTCTACACTGTTGGGATAATCCAGGGGTGGGGAGGTAGGGGCAGAATTCTGAGAGTAACCCAAAAAGATGATAAGGTGGCATCAGAGATAGGTGACAAGAGGGCTCCAGAGGTACCATGGCTGAGCAGAAGTATGTGGAGAGCAACTTAGTCACTAGGGATAAGCCCCATTTGAAGTTCAGCTGCAGCTCAAGGCACCATCAGCTCCTGGCTTGCTGACAGAGTGTGCATTCAGCCGCAGAAGAGCTCTGTTCCCACACCGGCATACAGATTGAGAGGTTTGCTCGATGGAGCTTGACCACACATTTAAAAGACATAGGAAAGAGTAGGCATCCAACAGTATTCGCCCCTGAGATAGATTATATATATATATATATATATATATATATATATATATATATATATATATTTTTTTTTTTTTTTTTGGTGGGGCAGAGTACACTGGGGATTGAACTCAAGGGCACTCGACCACTTAGCCACGTCCCCAGCCCAATTTTGTATTTTATTTAGAGACAGGGTCTCACTGAGTTGCTTAGTGCCTCACTTTTGCTGAGGCTGGCTTTGAACTTGTGATCCTCCTGCCTCAGCCTCCCAAGGCGCTGGGATTACAGGGGTACACCAATGCACCCAGCTCCTGATTGATGTTTTTATCTTTCTTTTCAACTAGTTTCAGATGATGGAGTTAGTGTATTGTAATCTATGGGGGTTTACCATCTTGCAGCCCATAAGTGCACATATATGAAGTTAAGCCTGTAGTCGGGGGCTTAGCAACACTAGGGTCTGCCAGATGCATGCTTAAGTCCCAATTTTGCCACTGGCCTCCCATGTGAACCTGGGAAAGTGTATCAACCTTTCTTTTTTTATTTTCTATTTTTTAAGTTTTGTGGTGCTGGGGATTGAACCCAAGGTCTTGTGCATATGAGGCAAGCACTCTACCAACTGAGCTATATCCCCAGCCCTTCATTTAGATGTCAACCTTTCTGAGCATCACTTTTCTTATCCACAAAATGGAACTCACAACATCCATCTCAGAATTATTATAAAAATTTAACATGAAAATTATGTAGAAATCTCAATACACACTAAGTGCGCAAATAATGAAAAACATAAAATGTTTCTATTAGATCTTGAGGGTCTCCCTGATGCTTAAGAGGAAGACACAATACATTCAAAGCCTCATTCCCTGGATTATGAGGGCCAAAATTCTTTGCAAATTCCCTGGGATCTTCTGTCCCTCCAGGGGCCAGTCAAGAAGAGGATAGAGACAGGTGGATTGAGGCCAAGAGAGAATATGTTTAGGTGAAGCGTGACAAGAGGGCATGGTATAGGCTGTGGCAAAGTGGGATGTGTAGGCTGCCAAAGAGAGCAGCTACTCTTAGCTTCAGCTAACGGTTGCTCAGCAGGCCTGGGGATCGAGTGATGCTGATTTTTTTAAGAGAAACCAGAAAGTCAGATTCCACCCCTTTCCCCCAATTCTCCTGATTTTTAAAAGTCTTCCGGTAACTAAAATAAAATTAAAACCTTATAGGTCTAGCAAAACAGGGGCCAATGCTGAATTTGGTGCACAGGACCAGTTTGCTCCATTTGCTTTGAAGTCTGAGGGTGGCGGCCTGTGTATGCCAAATGCCAAGGCCACATGGTCTCCGGCCTCACTCATCTCCATCCATCCCCCGAATGTCGCAAGGCAAAGACTTTGCGTAGGCAGGGACAAATCCTCCCATGTGTCAACAGCTGATGATACGCTGTGAAAACCATCAAGCACAAGAGGAAAGCAGGCAGTGAGATCAAAGTTTCTGAAACTCCCTCCTCCTCATGTGGACATTCTGTTTCCTTGGAGGCTGAAAGCTAACCTGTTCCAACTCAATTCATTTCAGTTATGTTTCCTAAATGTTAATGTATGTCAAGCACTAAGCTAGACCTTGGAAATATCTTTTTCCTTTATTTTTTTTCCCATGTTACTATGTGCTTGGCACAGTTAGTTTTTTTTTTCCCCCAAGTTCTATTTCTTTTTTTTATAATTAATTTCTTTCTTTATTTTAATTAGGTACATATGACAGCAGAATGCATTTGATTCATTGTACACAATTGTAGCATAACTTTTCACTTCTCTGATTGTACACGATGTAGCGTCACACCATATATGTAGTCATACATGTCCCTAAGATAATGTTGTCCATCTCATTCCATCATCTTTCCTGCCCCCATACCCGCTCCTCACTCCTCCCTCCACTTTGCCCAAAGTTCCTCCATTTTTCCCACAGTTAGGTGTTTTGACTACTTTGTTTCATGACTACTTTGTGAGGTATAAATTATTCTTCATTTCACCCATGGAGAAGAAAAGGCATGCATGGTAAAATCGTTGACCCAAGGTCACCTGTCTAGTTGATAAAAAACTGGGTTTTAAATCTCAGTCTGAATTATAATGCACCCATAAATATATGGAAAAGAAAATAAATCCCATTCTGTGGGGATCCAAATTCTTTGCTGGCTTCATGTTCTCATTTTTTTTTTTTTTTTTTTGGACATCAACAAGTTAGTGTCGAAGTTTCCGTAAATGTGGCGAGCATTGTGATGGTGCTGTGGAAGACAAAAAGGAACAGTGCCTACCCTGGCAGTTCCCCTGCCTCAGTGCACACAGAGCACCTGAGGGTCATGTTAGCCTATGGTTCTGAGTCAGCAGGTGCTATAACTTGGATCTGCAGTGTCCCGTAGAACCCATATGTTGGAGCCCATGTGTTCCCAGCTCATGGATCTAGTGGGAGGTAGACAGGGGAGACTTTACCAGGCAAGGTCTAGTGGAGGTCTTACAGTCACTGGGGGTGTTCATCCCAGCCATAGGGTGAGCAGTTTCTGCTTCACTCTGTGCTTTTACCTTGATGTGCTGCCTTGCCACAGGCCCAAAACAATGGAGCCTATCTACCATGGACTGAAACCTCCAACACTGTGAGCCAAAGTAAAAATTTTCTGTTTTTTTTTCCCTATACATACATACCTACAGTAAAGTTTATAAATTCAGCACAGTAAGAGATTTACAGCAATAATTAAAATAATAAAATAAGACAATGATAGCAATGTACCCTGATGAAAGTTATGTGAATATGGTTTCTCTCTCTCTCTCTCAAAATATCTTACTGTACCACACTCACCCCTCATCTGGTGATGATGGGATTCATGGTTCAGGCTGTGACTGACCATGCGTAATAAGAACCACAGAAAGTGAAGCCACGGGTAAGAGGGGTCTATGGTACTAAAGAGAAGTGAAGAAGGAGGGGTGGGTGCAGGTAGTGCCCAACCCAGATCTCCTTCACCAAGGGGTGTATTCCCAGCTGCTAGAAATGTTGGACATAAAGTGGTCACCGCTGCTGCTCTCTCTAGAGAATCGTCCTCAGCCCAATGGGAGCTACATCCCCCAGAAGGCTACCCTACCACCTTGTCCCCTTCCCACGTAGGGACAGCCAATGGGCAATTGCCCCTGGCCTCCAGAAGGAGTCAAGTCTGTGTCGCCGTTCATATCCCAGAACTTCCCACACAATAAGGCTGAAGCAGACCCCAGTGGAGACCATTTCCTTGCTTAGTAATCCCCTGACCCATCCTGGCCTCCGTGTTATTATCTCATTTCACAGATGAATAAACTGAGGCTCAGGGAGATCTCATTAAAGGGGTACAGGCAGCTGATGAACACCTGGGCCAGGACCAGCAACTCTGTGTGACCTTCCGCTCAGCTCCACATCCTCGGCCTCTGTACTTACTTTTACCTATCACCTGGTACCCAGGCATGTGACCCCAACTTTACCTTGCAGTGAGACCTGGCTATGAATGAGAGCTGGCAGGGTCTTGTGAGGTGGGCTTCTCAGTGGCCATGCTCTTAGGCAACTCACACAGGCAAAGCTGTGTAGGTTCAAAGAAGTCCCATGGGTGGGGGGGCATGATGACTATATCCAGACTGACTCCTGTACTTAGTTAAGGGTTGACTCTCTTTGAAAATACATTAAAAAAAAAAACAATTTCCCATGTTGTTTTATCCACATTTAAAAGTTCTTCCTCCATTTCTTTCCTGAGTGAATCCCTGCAACAAAGAACCACATGTAAGGTTTTGCTCCACATTTTAAAGAAGCCCAGGACACTTGGGTGACACACTTGGATGAAACAAGACAGAACAGATCCACAGACTCCTTTTCTGAAGTACAGTTGCTCATGGTGGCCAAGTAGGTTGGGGTCATTGTCCAACTGGGTCCTCAGTTTTCATTACATGCATTTTGTAAAATGGTGCTCAGGTCCCATTATGGTTCTAACAGGTCCAGGATTCCTTGAGAGGATGCGGCCTTAAGCTACAGCAGGAGTGATTCAGTGAGGCCAACATGGCAGGAACACAGGCCCCAGGGCCCATGTGAGAGGGGACAAGGACCTTAGCATATGAGAGACCCTTAAATCTGAGCTAGCAGGGTTGCAGAAGAGTGGTGGGGAGGTAAGAAAAGAGTCATCAGGGAAACCTGAGCACCAGCAGCAGATTTGCAAAAGCAGAATCTTGGCAGGATGGATGCTGGTTTCCCAATCTACATTCCACCCTGGAGGCTCCATCCAGCTGCGTCACTCCTCAGCTTTCACAGCTGCCACACTGGGAGCTCTCCCAGTGGAACCCACCAAACTCAGAGAAGGGGTCTTATGGCTGCCTTAGTCACAGGTGCTTACACTCACCTGCAGGGTGACGTTCTGCCCTGGGTGATGGTCTTCCCCAGATGCCAAACAGTGATGTGAATGGCTATCACAAGAGTTGTCTGCTAGTCTCCTGTTTTTATATGTTAGTGAGAAGATATTGGGAAATTTCAAGGACAAGACAGACTGGTACTTGGGATAAGTGAGAGCATGTTGGAACCTTTGGGATTATGTACCTAGATCCATCATTGTGAGCTGTCATTCTGGGGCTCTAGCTGTGGATCTTCTAGGAGAACTAGATTCCCTCTCTCTCTGAGAAGCATCAGTTGTGGGGAGAGGGAAAAGTTGATTGGTGGGCACCAAACGATAGTTAGACAGGAGAAATAAGTTGTGGAGTTCTATTGCAGAGTAGGGAGACAATAGATAATGATGTTATGCTGTATATTTCAAAAAGTTAGAAGAAAGAATTTCGAATGTAGTCAATGCAAAGAAATAATAAATATTTGATGAAATAGATATGTTTACTCAGATTTGAACATTATACAGGTATACACGTATCAAACTATCAAATGGTACCCCATAAATATATGCAATTTTATGTGTCAATTAAAAAAAACTTTTTAAAGGCAATTAAAAAACTAAAAAAGCAAACAAAAGAAGCCCTGGTTAAACATAGTCCTGCTGGAGCAGAGAGTTTTGCTTGTCCATTGCTCCTTAGTTACCAGAAATGTGCTCTCCTGTCCTAATGAGACCCCCAAGGGTTTATAAATTTCCCCTGGCCTAGTTGGAACTGACTCTCTGATGGCAGAAGAGGTTAAAAATGTGTTTTAAGCTTCAGGCAATTAGAACAACCTTGCAGAACCCCTGACACCACGAGGATTTATATTGGATTTTATCTAATATTAACATGATCGAATGCCACTGAGCGTCATAGGTCTAAGGGGCACCTGCTTCTTTAGGAGAGCATTTTCTAGTTTGGAACTTAAGACAATATGACACTAGGGGTCCAGACCTTCTCAGGAAAATATAATCAGGAAATGAAAGTGTCCAGGAATTAGTGCCTGAGGCTCCTATTTTAAATATAAGGCTGACAGAGGTCACACATGACTTCATTCACAGGCAGCCCTGAAGGAGAGAGTAAGCCCTTTCTACTCAAACTGCTAGAAAGTCCATCATGGGGGCAGTGAATCTCAAAGTGTGGCCACAACCCTTTAAACCCAGCTCCATCAGCATCTCCTGAGAACTTGTTAGAAATTCAGATTTCGGGTCCCTATCCCAGTACGGCTGAATTAGAAATGGAGCCCGAGGTGGATGGGCGTAACAATCTGTGCTATTACCAAGTTCTATAGGGGACTGTAACACCCGCTTCAGTTTGAGAATCATTATTCCACACCAAACAGAGAGGATTCCATCCAGTCAGTCTTCAGGTGCATTTTGATTGACTGGTGTAGCATTCACAATTTTTGAACTGGTTTCCAATGTTTCAAAGTGCATATTTTTCCCCATGAAAACAGATTTCTAACTTTTCTTGAGGAAAAAAAAATAGGAAGATCTCTAGTCACAGGGGACCCACATATCTGCTTGGCAATAATTGTCTGGGATTGAGAAAGGGTATCAGTCATAGAAAGGGCTCGAGCCCTCCTGGGAGCAGTGGTCCCTCATTACCTATGTGGCTGGCTGCACTCATTTCCACCTACAGGCATTTGAACCGTTGGTCTGTGACCTCTATAATGTCTAGAGTCACCTCAAGCTGAAGTTCATTCAACATGCATTTGCTGTACACTGGAACTTTCTGCGCCCTTGTGACCTTTTCTCCCTGACCCTTGTCGCTCGCCTCCCACCCCATCTTCAACTCCTTCCACTTTTTTCTAAAATGAAGAAAAAAAGAACAGACTTAGTGCAATACCCAGAGCACAGCGTGCGAGTCAGTTAATATCAGCAAGAAAGAGGTTTATTTGTTTAACCTTCACTCCCCTCAGATCTCGTGCCTGAGAAAGTGACTCATTATCACGTCCAGGAAGGAAGGGACAGTGCCTCTCTGTTGGGCCTGGGAAAGCTTTTTATCTATGAATTGGGGGTCATCAGAGGTGGGCAAGCTCATTTTTTTCAGCAGCGGTGGCCCCTTAGTCTGGGATTGCCTGGGACAGTGGACACTCATAGACTGTCTTCTCTGTGCAGAATTCTCTGTGCAGAAACTGAGCTGAGCTCTGAGGACATATGCAGGTGATGCAATTCTATCTTTCTTTCTTTCTGAGAGGGTTGGCAGGGTCAGCAGGCAAAGGTCAATCTGCATCGTCAATCCCAAACACATTGTCCTAAACATTCCCTTGTTGGTGGCAGATACTCTATGACCCTCTATGCAGTTCCTTTAGTGGCCCTTTTTACAAAGCTAAGTATCTCTATGTGGGGTCCATTAGGTCAGTTGGCTATTAAGTGAGGGGCATGTTCTGGGGAAGAAATGAAAGTGAAAATTTGGTGGAAGAGAGGTTTGTATAGGACATGCATTTGGAAAGGAAGGGAATGCTCACAAAGATACGCTTCGTTTTCCTAAATCAGCCCTGACTTGAGAACCCAAGGCATCTTCAATTGGAGATCATTTTCTTATTTCTGACCATATACCTGTGACATAATTTTATGAGTAATACATCCATTGGGGCCTTATGGACTATATTAACCAGAGTTTTCTAAAGAGACAGAAAAAAGTAGTCAATCAATCAATCAATCTATCATCTACCTACTTATCCATCCATCCAGAGGTGAGAGGAATTCATTAGGGGAATTGGCTCATGTGATTAAGGAGGCCAAGAAATCCCATGATAGACCATCTGCAAGCCAGAGAACCTGGGAAGTTTGTAGTGTGGCTCTGTCCTAGTCATGAAGTCACAGAACCACAGAAACCGATAATGTGACTCTGTGTGAGGCCAAAGGCCTGAGAATTTGGGGAACTGCTTAAAGAAATCCTGGAGCCCACAGGATGGAGAACCTAGATTTCTGATGTCCATGGGCAGAGGAAGGATGCCTCTACTTCAAGAGAGAGAGTGTGAATTTGCCTTTCTTTTGCCTTTTTGCTCTATCCAGGTCCTCAGTCCAGGATGGGTGAGAACGGATCTTCCTTACTCAGTCCACCGATTCAAATGTCAATCTCTCATGGAAATACCCTCAGAGTCATACTCAGGAATAGCACTTCACCAGCCACCTGGGTAATCCTTAATCCAGGCAAACTGATACCTAAAATTAACCATCCCAGCACCCATGGGACTTGGGTGAGAGTAGGAACAAAGCAGGATTTTCTGATGGGTGTCTGTGGATGCTAACTGCTTTTTAGGATGCTCAGAATAAAGAGACAGAGGGAAGGCAGTTCCCCATGGAGCTGAAGGGAATGGGGAGTGTTACCAGGAAGGTGCAGGAGGATTATCAGGTAGGAAGCTGAAGTGAGAGCTGAGGGAGGGATGGGTAAGGGGCATGAGGGGTGGGTAAGAGGAGCGAGGGATGAGGGAAGACAGAGCAACTGAAGCCGGACTCCCAATGAATGTGGGGGAGCCATGTGATGTTCCATGGAGCTTGTTTGTCTCTCTTAGAGAAAGACAGCTCTTGAATGATGGCTGTGGTCAGTTGAACACGTTATTCAAAAATGATAGGAAGTGGGGCTGGGGTGTAGCTCAGTGGGAGAGCACTTGCCTAGCACAGGAGGCACTGGGTTTGATCCTCAGCATTACATAAAAATAAATAAATAAAACACAGATATAGTGTCCGCCTATAACTATTAAAAAAATTTAAAAAAATGATAGGAAGTGGAGAGCAGGGAGGAAGAGGAGGAATCGTGAACTGTCGTCACACAGGGAAGCCTCCCCTCAGCCTTGCCAAGTATGGAATTATATTCCCTCGTGGTCCAGGTAGCTGAGGATCCTTTGAGATCTAACAGAGATAGCATTGCCCCGCTCTCAGCTTGATTCCTCCCTGAGATATCTGTAATGCACGGGGCTAGGGTTCTCATGGTCATTTCTCAACTCCTGTTTTTATCCCCACTCACCTCCTGGGGTATTTGCCCCCTCTGCACTGTGCACTGTGAACTCTTCCTTGTCCCAAGCCCTGCCTCCCTCTTAGTCTACACGGAACCACTTTTTGTGTGAGTGACAGATATTATCACAGGTTTGGAAGCAGTGAATGACTTTTCATCACAATCAATGTAAAAAGATACTCCTGATCTTAAAAGTCCTATCTTCACCAGACTGGCCCCAGTGTCTTCTCTTCCCACCTGTTTCACATCTCTACTGCTCACAGGATTCTCTCCCAACCCCACAGAATGCCGATAGCTTTTTAATGCAGGGCATGTTAGCTACCAGCTTGCTCCACGGGCCCCTTGCAGACCATTCTCTGGGGATCTTGTCCTCCTTACCCAGAATGACCCATCTTAGCCATTTTCTTAATAAATGTATAAGAGACACTGGTGCCAGCCCAAAATAACAACTTTGTGTATTTGGTGATACTGGGGATTAAACCCAGAGGGGCTCTCCCATTGGGCTACATACCCAACTCTGTATTTTTAAATTTGAAACTGAGTCTCACCAAATTGCCAAGGCTGGCTTTGAACTTGGGATCCTCCTGCCTCAGCCTCCTGAGTAGCTGAAATTACCAGCATACATTGCCACCCTGGACAAATGACACCTTTTCCACCCTGCCACATCATTTTATAGCTGAGGACTCTGTGGCTCGGAGAAATGAAACATTCTTGCTGGACACAGTTTCAGGGGCTACTTGGGAGACTTCTGAAGGGGGCTTCCTGTCCCTCAGGAACCTGGAGATGTGGAGAAAGTGGTCTTGGCCTGGTGGGGGTCTGGGCTTGCTGTTCTTTCCTTAGGACAAGAGGCTCCTCTCCTTCTACTGCTTGCTCTGTTAAAGCAAGGTTGTGTGAGAAGGCTCTGATGCGCCTGGCGTTCTACTAATTTGCTCTTTGGGGAGAATAGCCATGCATGTTGGGTAAGGCCAAAGTGCTGCTCCGACAGCAAGTTCCATCTCTGCAGCGATAGCCAGCCCAGCACACTTTTCTCAGTTTAACACACCATGGGTACATTGTACCTCATAGCTCAGAATCAATAAAGTCAAGGCAATTTCCTTAACATCCCATCAATAAGAGATTATGGAAGGGGGAGGGTTTTCTTTAGAAGCTAATGCCTTACTAAAGTTCAAATGAGGCAATATATAGTAAAATAAATTCAATCTCTATTTTCACTCCTTGCAATTTTAGTGGAGACTAAATGAAATGGAACTGTGTTGATCCTAACCATTCGATATATCTTCACTTCCTAAGAACCAAGGTCATTTTTACCTTCATGGGAAGGGAGGCAAAATATAAAATACTCACCCATACTGAACAGAAATGCATTTGCAGGTTTTTGAGAGCCAGGTAGATGACTGATATATTATGTAATTCATTTCATGGCACAGCTGAATGTGTTTTATAGATAGTGTTTAACCTTGCCAATTCTGCTCAGAGATAATCCCCCTTCTGAGGATAAAAATCATATATTTAACATAAAAGGAGAGGTTGGAGGGAGAAAAGCAGCATAATGTGTCCTGTACAACAGATAACCAGAAGCTGTATACACAGAGCAATGATCAGAGCAAGTTCATTGCTGTTTCGCCTTATTAGCTATTCATCATGCTAATACTAATCAGGAATGGGGTGACAACCACTGCAGTGACACTGTGGCATGGGGCTGCTGAGTGACAAAATATGACTGGTAAATGTTGTATGGCATGTAAGCAGTGACATAGTCTGTTCTAGGACAGACCCTGGATTAATTCTCTGCTCTGTCCTGTGACCTGGGGTGACTTAATCCCTTGAGTCTCAGTCTCCCTGTTCATGAAAGGGGAATAATAACACAGTTTCAGAAAATAATGCTTGTTTGTCCAATATCCATTTCCTTTCTAACAGAACTGTGATTTTGTTCCACTTTTTATAATCCCTAATTCCATAGAGGGATTTAGATTCATCTCAAGCAATATGCAAAAATCTCTGGCATCTATTATTGGTTAAGGGAAGGGCATGTGATCCCAGTTGGTCCAATCAGATTGGAAGAGAGGAACTTTTACTTTCTCCTGGGGGATATAAGCTGTGGGCCCATTATCTCAATGGCCACTGGTTGCCATCTTGCAGTCACATGGGGAACTAGACTTGAAATGAAGACAGTTGAAAGGCAAAGCACCGAGACCAGAAGGTCATGGTTCTTGATAACCTCATCGATGATATTGTTCCTGGGATCACCTCTCTTTTGGATTGATATAAATAAACATTATTTATTTAAAAATAAATGATAAATTTTCACTTCAAATTGGGATTTTCTGTTCCAGGCAGTCCAATCCATACTAACTGAAAAACTACCCCAGAGAACTGTTGTAAGGCTTAAGAAAAAAGAAGAACTACATGCAGGATGTCCAGAGACAATTTCCACAATGAGGGAAGCGTTCTATGTCTGCACTGCCCATTACAGAAGCTATTAGCTGTACATGACTGCTGAGCATTTAAACGTAGCTAAGGGCAACTGAAGAACTTTAAATTTCATTTAATTTTTATTAATTAAAAGTAGAAATTTAAATAGCTCCATGTGGTTGGTTGCTATTATGTTAAACAGCACAAATCTATGAAATCATCTGGCACAGCACCTGGAACCTGGTAGCAGTCATGGACATGGCCTTACTCCCTATTCCTCCATATTTTTCTGAAAATGATTTGGGCACCAATTCCAAACAGGTACCAACAAGGGCAGGAAGCATTAATTTTGACAGTGAGAAGAGCCAAGAGTTGGAAAGAGATTTGGATTTGAGGGTCAGACTGGAATCGATGTTTCCAAGAACAGTATTTAAACTTTGTTCCTGGTCTAGTCACCAGGGGAAGCAGGACTCTCAGTTGTTGGAGGTCCAAGAATAAGCCAATTCATGCTAGTGTACAACTGTGGGCAGGATTAGATGTTGGCATACAGGTAAGTACTGATTGAAGACTTAGCAGAACATTTGCAGACAATTTGACAGCCCAGTGTGTGAGAAAGATTTCCCAAGATCCCCAGCCTTCTAAGGTCTTATCTGTAATGAAGCCAAGTCTTAGGTGGTGTGCTGTGTGCTGTGAGCATTAGGTCCCCCATCCTGGAAGATACCATCACACATAGAATGGCCTGCAGAGGGAATCCCGGGATGCTGAGATCCTTTATTGGGCAACTGAGAGTAATGCTTGTTTCCTGTCACTCTTGTTCATTGTCATTTGTTATTACCTTTTCCCCACTCTCACCTTTATTCCTCTACCAGCCAACTTGGCTACCACCTGACAGTCATTTCATTGACAGAAGAAAAACATTAGGGTCCTTAAACCCAGGCCAGTGAAGCATCAATTGGCCCAGTGTGTTTAGGGGTAAAAATCTTACTAAATCTCCCAATCCTACCAAGTCAGGAAATAAGGTGTGCCCAAAGGCTCTGTAGAGAAGTGTAATATTTTGGGCTCCCCCAGGGATAGCCATGCCGAATTCAGAATTATCTGTATTTTTTTCCCCTTTTAAAAATTTCTTATTGACATGTAAGGAAATAAAATATGTAAATCTTAAGGGAACACTTTGTATTTTTTCAAATATGGACATCATTTAAAATTCACTCAGAACAAGGATTCCCAACTCATATCATCCCTCACAAACCATCACTTTTCTGATTCCTATCCTTTCAGATTGGTTTTGCCCATTCAAGAACTTTACATTAACAGAGTCATATGGAATTTCCCACTCAACGTTTTGTCTCTGAGGTACAACTGGATTGTTGCATGTAGCAGACATTTCTGTTAATATTCCATTGTGTTAATTATACCAAAATTTATTTATCTTTTCTACTGATTCTGATCATCTGGACTGTTTCTAGTTTTTAGTTCTTATGAATGAAGCTGCCACAAACTTCCTTTTACATGTGTTTTGGCAGACACATGCATTCACTTTAATTGGGTTTATATCCCAGAGTGAAATTGCTATGTATGTTTATCTTATTAGGTACTCTCAAAGTCTTCCAAAGTGATTGTAAAACTTATATCCACATTAACGATGTATGAGAGTTCCAGTTTCTCTATATCCTCATCCAAATTTGGTAATGCCAGTCCTTTTTAAATTCTTATGTGTTTGGTGATTCTGATGGAAGTGTGTTACCAGATTTTGAAGTTCAAAGTCAAAAGTTGGAAAAACATGGCCTACTAGACAAATTTGACCCAGTGTGTTTTTGTAAATAAAGTTTTATTGAAATACAGCTATACCTATCTATTTGTATATGGAATAAGGCTGCTTTGCACTCAGACAACCACACTAATTAGTTGCAACAGGAACTGTGTGGGCCACAAAGTTTAAAATAGCTGGCCATTTATGTAAGATATTTGACAAGACCTGCTTAAAATTAGTGGTTCATGGGGAACCCCCCCCACCACCACCACCACCAAACTTTCAATAATCATTGTGCACCTCTTGTTGCTAATTTCTTGGCTGTATGGGGCAGGTGATAGATCACAGCTGCCCAACTGGTGTAACTTGGTATTCTGGTGCCAGAATGGGTGCCAGAATGTTGGAATTCTGGTCCCTCAGTCCTCCAAGCAGCTGGATAGAGCTTGGAACAGTCAGAGCCTCTGGAATCATCTTCGCTGATATTAAACATCTTCAGTGGTTCATCCCCTTGTGTTGTGTAAATGTAATTTTCTCTGTGTGCCATAATTTATAAGTTTGGGAGGCACTTAGTTAGGAATCCCTACCAGCTATTTTCATTTTCATAAGCCAGTTCCACTGGTTTCTACCTGTCTCCAATCACTGAAATTACAAATGCAGGATTTTCCTCAAGTGCTCAACTTTGTAAGTCTCTCTGCATCACTGGACACTGCTTGCTGCCCCTTCTGTAAAACACTTGCTGGCTTGCCTGGTTTGCATCCACTGGGATCCTTCTATGGGACACAAGATTTACATACGGCATCTTAGCTGTTTATCATGACAACCAGCCGTCATAAATAGTATCACTCAGATTTACAGTTGAGCAATGGTTCCAATAGGTTTCACTTTCCAGTCAGTAAGCAGAAAATCAGGGATTCAAACCTGGATCTATATTGACTTGACTATCAAAACTCCCTGGAAGGTCAGTGCTACTTCCCACTGCATGAGACTGTTGTTTTTTCTCTAATTTTAAGGCTTTTTAGTTTTTGACATTTGTTTCTTTTGCTGCCCCCTGACTCTTGGTTCCCTAAGACTCAGAACTTCATCTATTCTTTTTACTACACTCTTTCCTTAAAGATCTATTTCATGATTTCAACCTTAACTTTAATCCTGAATGCGAATTAATGTTGATTTTTCCTAGGGTGCAGTCTGAAGACTTTACAGATGGTATATCATTAAATCCCCAACGTGATCCTGAAGGTCAGTGCTGTACCCACTTCCCAGAGGAGGGAAGTGAAGCTGAGAGAAGCCCATTGACCTGGCTGAAGATTGCTCAGCTGGAGGGCGATGAGACAGGGCAGCTCAAACCCAGCTCTGTTCCAACTCCAAAGCCTACAAATGTGTGGGACAGCCCTCCCCCACCAAATACACACGCTTGAATTTATATATGGACCCCAACTTCCATGTTGGGGACATGTCACTCATCAAGACCATCAGTGTGATAAACATGTCTAAAACCAAACTCGTCTTTCCGAGGAGGAACTCTGTTCTCTTGGCCACCTATGCTAAAATCTACAAGTCACCTTGTATTTTACCCCATTCTCCATTCTGTACCCCCAACCTTTCACCCAACCCCAATGGGCTCTAATATCTCATATACCCCCATCTCTACACACTCATGCTTCAGGTCTAGGTGATGTTTCTGTTCCCTGACACCATGCACAGTTATCTGGATCATTCCCCTTCTTTGAGTCCCCAGCAATCCTTGTTTGTACCATTCCTTCTAGAATTCAATGCAATTTCACTTACCTGATTTCATCCATCTGTCTGCCTTTGCAGCCCCCCGCTGTACATGTACCATGGGGAGGGGGGTGAACCATTCATTATCATCTTTCATGGTGGCCCTCAATGTTGCCTGGGCCTCAAAATCAACTACAGTCTTTTGTTTTCCCTTTCAAGTAGGTTCCTGACCAGAGCATGGAATTCAGTGAATCCTAAATGAGGTTGATGATTTTCATTTTTAACAAGTACCTTTGGGATTTTAATGCAGGTGGCCTTTTGTCTTACTCTGAGAAACACTGGTCTGAGGAAACCCTTCATTTTGTAGGTGAGAGAATGAGATGGAGGAAGAAAGCAGGTGGCATTACATGATGCTTCTCCACGTGAGACCCCTCCTCTCTTTGCACCCTCATTTGGGCCTCCTCCTATGCTTTCTTTGTACCTATTGAGGACTCAGTGTTTATAGTGTGAATGAACTTGAAGGCCTTTGTCCTCGTATTTAAAGTTTATTCTCTGATTGTGAAGTACATAAGAGGTACTTCTAGTAGCTGCATGAATTTTTTCTCAAGAGGTTTTTTGGGGGGGTAAAAAGTGGCATGAGTGGCTGAAGGACTTTCTACAAAATATCTGACCAGCACTCCTTTCAACTGCCAAGGTCATCAAAAACAAGGAAAGTCTTAGAAACTGTCATAGCCAAGAAAAACCTAAGGAGACAGAACAACTACACATAATATGGTATTCTGGCTGAGATCCTGGTTTAGGTAAAACTAAGGAAATAGGAACTTATTACAAAAAAAATGACTGGTAGAGCAGGTGTGTAATCTATCTGTGCCACATGGGGAGAGATTCAGGTGTTCCCACCTCCAGGTTAACATTTTAGCCTGTTTGCAAGCTTGATGCTGTATGTGTTTGCTGAGATTGATATCAGTCCAACAAGAGCTTCATTTCCTGCCTTTGTTCATTTTCTAGGATGGGTATCCACAAAGATATGGGTGGTCCAAAGGTCGGTGTGAATAGCACATGGCAGGGGGTGAGGGAGTCTGAAAGCAAGACCTTGCTTGGCCTTGAAGGCTAGTGAAAGGATAGCATGGCAATTTCATCAGGACCCATGCCACGCCTACCCCTGCTACCCATCAGTTGTGTGACTTTAGTTGTATTATTTATTCTTTCCATAAGTTGAATGGAGGTGACAGTGCCCTACAGTTGCAAAGTGACCTTGAGTATTTGGTGAGTGTAGGGCCAGGGCATGTAATTCTTCCAGGTAATGCTCAATACCTGGAAGATGTACTTTACTTAAGACACTTTGTGGTCAGGAATTCATAGTTTCAAGTTAGCTAAAGTTGACAACGCTGCAACCTCTCAGAACTTCTGCCTCCAACTTATTTTGTGAGTTGAGTTCTGTTTCATCCCTCAGTGAACCTCCTCCAAGAAGTTCCCCAGCTCCCCCACCATGCTTGGCTGAGCAACCCCAGCCAGAACTCAGACTTCTGGTTTCTCTTAAATAGAACATTTATCTGTCCTGGCCCCAGATGTCATTTTTATTGGTATCTAAAAATAAAAGTAATAGTAATTTCCTAAACAGTAATAGCCTCAACACAGCCAGTTCAAGTTCTTCCTCTGGGCATGCTACAAAAAGCCATTCATCCCACATCCATATTGTGAACCTCTGACCCATCACCAGCCTGTCAGTGCCAGGGAGGAGAAAGAACCCAGGCCAGCAGTCCAAGGACAGAGCTTCCAGCTTGTGTCCAGCTTGCTGTCTCATGCCTGGGGTCCCCAGTCTGCCCCTTTGGCATTGGTGAAGGACACTGGGGGAAGGAAGACATAGGTGGGAGAATCTGAAAGAGGGAGAGAGAGAGAAAAGACTCTAAGTTCTTAAAGGTGAAAGAGGTAGTTCTGGCAGATAAGTAAGGAACCAGGCTTCCTCTTGCATAAACTGTCCATGCCACTGATTAGATTTAACATCACCCAGCATAATCCTCTGAAGCACTCCATGCCATGTGGGAGGAAGATTTACAAATGCAATTCTAGAGATTCTGGGCTGGGGAGTTATGGCATCTCTGCACAGTGTGGTCAGGGAAGCCAGGAAACTCTCATGCAATTTAAAACACTCCATCGATCTTTTTGGACACTTTCCCAGTGTATCACTGTGGTTGTTGTCTATTCCAGCAGAGACAGGGAATGGGCAGGAGGGTTGGCAGACCCTTGCAGGATGCAACACTTCTAGGTGGTTTAGGTCCCCACTCTGGGGCTTCCTAACTCAAGCAGAGATGCTCAGAACCCTCTCTGAATAAACTCAGTCATGGCCCAAGCCACCTGGATTCCCAAGGGCTGGTATATGTTTTAAAAAATATCTAATTACATAAGTAATGCCTGAATGCTTTCTCCTTGTAAATAGAAAATTTAAGCAATATAGATAAGCTAAAGCATCATCCCCAAACTTTTACAATTGGATAGGCTCTTCCAAAACTTTTCAATGTATACCTATCCATATATATGCACACATAGAAAAATATATACCTTGTGGATGTTTGAGCTTCCTCCCTTCACTTCCCTCCCCTTTCCCTTTTTCTGTCTTTAAAAAAATAATTATTTATGTAGGTGTTTGTTTATTTACATAATGGTGGCTTAGTGTATGCATTGTCATAATTTGCTGTGTTCTGTCATCCACAAGTGTCAGTTTGGAGTCTTGTAGGAAGCAGACACTGAAGGAGTAAGGAGTTTAAGGCATTATTTCAGGGTGATGCCTATGAAAATAAAAGGAGGGGAGCCGGGTTGGGCAAGGGGAGCACTGGTATGGTGCAGATCTGACAATCTCTGTCAGTGCCGTGGGAGCTAAGGGTGAACATTGCCCTTTGGAGAAGTGTCTCATTGGGCAGAAATGCCCAGAGCTTAATATGCCAGCCATTCAGTTGATGTCCAGGGGACTCTAAGGGAGAATATGGTCACAACTCAAATGCTGCAGTGAGTCCCCAAAGTTCTGCAGGTGGAGGATGTCCACTCATTGCATTCCATATATAGCAAGTTCTTTATTGAAGGGAGATAAGTGGCACAGCTGCATGGCTGATTATTGAGTCTTGGATTCTCCACTTGTGAGATATATATTTTTATTATGGAGGTCTGTTCCCCAGACTGGGTTTATTATAAGTAACTTAATATTCCCCTCCTGATGGATACATAGGTTGTTTCCCTCTTTGCTATTATAAACCCAATGATCATCATCATCCTTGAAGAGGGCTCCAGTGTCTTCCTTCTGTAGCAGGCACTGATAAGGGCTTCTTCAGGGTAAATACAGATAGGAATTTCTGGCTATAAGGATATCCATTATGAATCCATAGATTCCAGGAAAATTATCCTATCAAGGGCCATGAACAATGACCCTTCCTCCTGTGGGATTAGAAAGCCTGTATTTCCCTCACCCCAAAGAGGTCTGGGCTTGATGAAGGATTTCTGCCCTTGAGGTCAGTCTTCCTGTGCTAGGCCTCTGACCCTGTTCATCTAGGCTTTGGCTTCTGACACCTGCCACTGCATCCTCAGAAGTTTTGGTTGCATAAACCTTTGTTCTAAGTTTGTCTAGTTGGCCCTTGACCAGAAGAGCGGCAAATGTAGGGTTTATGATTACAGATTCTGGAAACAACTAATGGCATTCAGTGTCGCCTCCTCCAGTTACTGACTGGGACGCTGGGCAAGTTACTTAAACCACTCTTTGCATCTCAGTTTTCCCATCTGTGCAACGTGTATAATAGTAGTTCCTACTTCACAGGGTAGTTAATACATGTGGAGTGCTGCCCAGCATGTACTAGAGCCACCTCAATAAATATTAACTATTGTCATCATTTGAGCACCTGGCTTGGGTCTCGGCACCCTGTCAATTATAAAGCCAGTTTTCCAATACTGATTCTCATTTCCAAATTTCTTTCCTTTGTAAATAGACTCCCCAAGATCTAGACCAGCTTCAGTTTTGGCTTAGGAAATGTGGCCACCTAATTGATTCTCCTGGGCTGGGCTACTTACTCTCAGCCTGGAGTTACTCATCTCTTAGCATCAACTTTCCTACTCAGACCCTGCACACTTTTCTAGCCTCCTAGATGTAGCTATCTGCCCCATCCTGGAGCATGATATAGTTGGGTAGACACATGCTCCTCAACCCTTTCCCAGTCTTAATTTCCATGGATCCTATTGATTCCAAAATATGGCAAAGCCCTAATTGTCCAGTCTTAACTCCACAACTTGTGAAACCCGGTTCCCTCATCTGTAAAATGGAATTGGCAATATGACCGTCCTAGAGGGCCACTGTGAAGTGGACTGAAGTGCAATGAAGTTACAGTCAAGCTCAGCAATTGGTACTGATGCTATTGTCTCCCCAGAAACTGGTCACTTTATAGCCCTAATCATTGGCACCTCCTGGTTTACTGCACATTTAGCATTTCCATGCTCGCAGTGAGCAGAATTGACTTGTGTTTACTCGAGTTAAGTGCGTGATAGCAGTGGTGTAAAAAGATAGGGAATTTAGAAAGGGACAGAGACATGGCACAACAACGAAACAGGACCTGTCTGCTCACGTGATGTCTACATAGGTACAGGTGTCCTGATCTCCGGGCTGCCAGGTCACCTCACCGCCAAGAAATGTGAATGTCTCCATCTAAAAGGAACAAGGAACTACCTACCCAGCTACCACTCACCATTACCTTAGGATCCTGAGTCCAGCATTGTCAAGGTCAGTTTTCAGAAAAAGAAAAACAAAAAAAACAAAGCAAGCAAACAAACAAAACTCCAGGAAGTTGGGATTTTTAGATGAAACTTCTCAATTTTATGCAGCCGACAAATGATTTAAGTGAACCCAGCCAGCCGTTGTGTGCTGCTTCTGCTTTAGGGCATTTCTGTACAGCTTGTCCATGACTTGCAATGTCATCTGAATGCTGATGGAGTTTTTCCTCTCTGAAGAGCACAGTAACTTCACAGATTGGTAGCATTTAAGTTGACAATTACGGAACACTTTGGAATTTCGGTGGTGTGCATTAAAAAATTTCCTTCTTTGGTTTCCCCGGTTTTATTTCTCCTGGGGTCCTGTTTAACTTTGGTTAATTACGGCCTTCTTTCCCACCTTTCCACAAGTGCAAGGAGCCAGAGGGCCGCCTGACATATAATATTTGCTGAACAATCACAAAAGTTAGGAATTCAGAACTTCACATCCCCAGTAACTCTTTCAGTTTGTATCTTTGCTCCTGGAGTGAAATTAAAGCTATTTTTCAGCCATCTGTTTAACTAGATGAAGAGCAAGGCTTTCCTGGAACCACACATCTCCCTTTGGTCCTCTTTTTCTTTTTGTAGTTATAGTGTGTGTGTGTGTGTGTGTGTGGGCGGGGGGGGGGGGGTTGCATTTTTCATTTCCAAGGACTTTATTTACCAGATGCCAACACTGGCTTCTTTCTGGCCCTCTCCATTTGTTTATGCTCAGGCACCTTCTCACTGTCACACGCTGAAAAGTGAGGGGTGTTTCATGCTCACTTAATTTTAGGGCCTTCCACAGAGTTCTCTTGGGAATGCAGTCAGTGCTACTGAGGGTTCAGGGCCTCCAGGTTGGTGGGGGTGATGGGGGCCAGAGAGTGTTCATCAGGGGCTAGGGTTGCTGCTCTCCTAGTGTGGAGTGGATGACTTTCCTACCACACCTAGTTACCATCTCACATCCACTATGCCCACCTAATACACAGAGGGAACAAAGAGCTATTATAAGGTGATTTCCAAACTTCTTAGTAGCAGGGGAATAATTTCTTTAAAATGTAAGACTGGCTCTCCTCGAAAAACTAGCTCTCCTCAGAGATGGGGGCATGCTCAGACCCTCCTTTGGGTGAGAGGGTCCCTGAAGGGGTCACTTGATGGGGGCCTTTTAGATGTTCCTCAGGTGCTGGGGTTCCACAAAAGAAATTAGTGTTCAAATCCAAAGGGTTTCTCTTGGTCATCCTTTCACCTCATAGATAAAGGTTAGATCCAGAGTAGACATTGTGCTCTGCCCAGGTTCATTCAGATTCATTTGTTAGATCTCTGTGTGTCTCTCCCTGGCCCTGGTGAATTTTTGCTTCTGGTAGCAGAAGACTGTCCTCCAGTTCCTGGTGCCCATTTGCTTGTGTAGAGCTGGCCATGCCAGAGAGGGTACATCTCTCAACCTTAACTAATGACCCAGAACTGCCTTGAGAAGGATTCTGAGACCCAACTCTCTTGGCTGAGGGAGGCACAACTGTAAGCTGTAAGCTACAGTCCAGAGCTTCCCTGAGGGATCAGGCTGAACTTACCTGAAGGGCTTTCGTCTCCCTTGACTTCTTTCTCTGCCCTACTTCCTTTTCTCCCTTACTAGTCTCACCTGTGAGCACGTCCTAAAAAAACGAACCTGCATTCAAATCTTTGTCCCTGATTCTCCCCAATCTTGAATGTCTCTCCATGTTGTGGGCTTTCATGGGGGAGATGGCCTCCCTTGTTGGATCCGTATTTACAGGTTAGGAAGGGCCCATCGTCTACCCCATGGCGTTTAGGGATCCTGGCAACTGTCTCGTTTGGCCTGTTTGACTTATCAGGGACTACATTTCCTTGAAAACCCAGGACCAGGAGAATGAGCAGCCAGTCAGGCCCAAGTTAAGAAGCGCTCTACCTGGAAATCTCGTTTGAGGCAGGGGGGGCTTCTTTGGGGCTTTGCTGGTGTAGAGCTCTCTGCCTTTCTTGTGGCCACTGTCGATCACTCAAAACTGATGCTCTTTAGGAGTTTGGGGGTGTGACTTTCAAACTTTTGATTAGTCGTTTCCTTTAGGAATCTGAGTTTAAGGTCAATGCTGTTTGCCCATCTCGACTTCACCAAAGAGCATGGCACACAATGTCTTTTCCTGAAGGCTCTGGGTCTGTCTAGTGTTTTTTTGTGGTTTATGTCTCATGTGTACTTCTGACCAGGCCAGGCAGCCAGGGAAGTGAAGGGGGTAGACCTGACCTTTGGGCACCAAATGCCTCTGTTGATCCCCCACAAGACCAATTTGGCCCCTCTCAGGTGTTCCTGCAGACCCTCACTGCATCATTTCCTGTATAATTTTCAAATTGCCTATTTACTTGTCCAGTTGACAAGGCTGAAGGAAGAGCTCTAGGTCTGCAGAGTCTGAAGTCACTGAAAAGTATTATTGGAAAGCAAATCACAGTGTCTCCATCAAGTGGTCAGTTCGTACTTGCTGGCCTTGCCCACTTGGCAACAAAGGAACAGCTCCGGGGTGAACAAGAGAACATCATTTGGAGACAGAAGAAAACAGGTCACTCTCCATCTCTGAGACTATATATTTTTAAACGACAACAAAAAATAGCTGGGGTACAAGGTCTTACAGGAATTAGGGAAAGAATAGTTACAAATCCATTAAGGGTTGCCCTTGTCTCTGAGCAGCCCATGCCTAAGCTTCTAGCCCAAGACCTCTCCTGCCCTAGACTTCGTCCCATCTCCACACTCATAAAGATGATGGAGATCAGCTCTCCCTTCTTCTCCATCCTGTTCCTTCTAGCATCCTGGCAGCCTCCTACCTCTCCAGCTCCTTGATCTGCTCTATTCTCTGGGGCTCTCCTCTCCATTTTCCCATGCCTATAACCCCTGGTGTGTGCTTTCCTTGTTATTCTCTGTGTGTCTGTCTCTCTGAGCTCAGCCTCTTGTCTATCCAGGGTTCTTGATCCCTCATATGTACCATACCCACTTTTTTGACTTCTCTGTGCTTTCGCTTCCATATGTCCTTCCTATTTGGGGGTGTCATCAACCAGTTCCCTTTTGGTTTTACTTCCCCCCTATCTTGGAAAGCATTGCATGATCCTCTCTTGTCCAGTGTCCTCAGCCCTGCAACACCATTCTGCAAACCTCATGCAAGTGCTCAAGTCTAGCTAACCCTATGAGGGCTTCTAGGAACAGTCACGGAAATCCCATCTGTATCCTTACACCATTTAGCATGTATATATGTGTCCAGTTCCTTTTTCCCTTCCACTGCAGCTATTCCAAACCCATTCCCAGGTCTTGGATACCTTTCCCATGCTACAGAAGAAAAGAGGTCCCTAGCATGAATCCCTCTGCTCTCTGCTCAATCTAATGTAACCCCATTGCACGTTGTCCTTTCTGCTTCCCTTCATTACTGCCTTCCTAACTTTCTCCTGTCAAGGAAATCATGTCTATGGCTAGATATCACCTTTTCTAGGTCTTGCCATCCAAGACCTGGAGGGTTAGGGTTCTCTCCTGGGTTTCTACACAACCCTGACTTGAACTCCATCCACCACACTGGAATAGTTGATTTACTGCACATGTCTCTTTGCAGCTTTGAGCTCCTTGAGGGAAGAGATAGTTTTTCTTGTTATCATTTGTATCCTCATACCTGGCAGAGTGCCTGGCACATAGTAAGTGCTTGGTAGAGACTGGATGAGTGGGGCTCATTTTCCTTATGCAGTTGGTCCATGTACCTTCAATCTGGATCCCTTCCCCTCCTGCTCCTTTGGCCTATCGACAGTTCTTTCTGTGAGCTGTGTCTTCAACTCACTTCCTTTGATGGTTTGAACTCAATTGTTATTATGGTCATTATTAATGATCTAATTATTACTGCATCCTCTATTTTTCAGACACTTAATTATGTTCCAGGTACTTTGCTAAACACATTACATACATGCACTAGTTTAATCCTTATACTAATCCTTCTAAGGATAGTATGATAATCCCCATTTTCCTGAAGGCATTTAAACATATACATATTTATATTCTGTATATCCTTCCACCTAATGTCATGTGTCCTTTTGATTTTTGGTGCTGGGGATTGAACCCAGGGCTTTGTGCATGCTAGGCAAGGACTTTTACCAACTGAGCTATATCCCCAGCCCCTATTGTGTATCTTTTATTATAGTCAGACTATGTTTCTTTATTATTATTATTATTATTATTATTATTATTATTACAAGGGATTAACCAGGGATTGAACTTAACCACTGATCCACATCCCCAGCCCTTTTTGTATTTTATTTAGAGACAGGGTCTCACTGAGCTGCTTAGGGCCTCGCTAAATTGCTGAGGCTGGCTTTAAACTTCTAATCTTCCTGCCTCAGCCTCTGGAGTTGCCAAAATTACAGGCATGCGTCACCGCGCCTAGCCGGCCATACCATGTTTCTAAAGTGTCATCTCAACCAGCTCTCTCTCCACATTGACCTCTCCTACTTCCATTTCTCTGGAACTGAGCTCTGTCTGACTATAGAAGCTCTCACTGATGTCACCAGTGGCCTCTATTGGCCGATACAGTGACCACTTTCAGGCTCATCTTCCTGGTTTCACAGGAACAGATGACACGGATGGCCATTCCCTCCCTGAGGCTTTCTGCTTTCCAGCTCACATTTCTCCTGTTAGGAGTTTGTGTTCCCTAGGGCTCAGTCTATCTCTTTTCTTTCTTGCTTCATGCTCTGTCTCCCAGCATTCTCTGCTTCAGTTTCACTACAAATCCCACTGGTATCCCAGGCTTCTTCACCTCCATGCCCATGAGACGTATGAGCAGAGTCTCTATCGTCCCCTTGAAACTCTTCCACAGAGGACAAACTCAGCATGCCAATCATACTTCATTGCTTACTCCCTCCATCCAAATCTGTCCCAATACCTACTTCTCCTCTCACATTTTGTAACTTGGCCAATGACTGTATCACCTGCCCAATAGCCCAAGTAAAAATGTCATCAAAATTTTTTCTCTCTTTCCTCATATCTAACCAGCCACCAAGTCACATTTTTTGTTTGTGCTAGGCTTCTCTCATGCCTGTTTTTATTCTCCTCTGCCTTCATGGAGATTGCCCTAGTTCAGACAATTATCATGTTTTCATCTGTCAATGATAAAAGTGTCTTGACTGCCTTTCTGTTCATCTATTAATGGTATTTTAAAAATAAAAATAAAGTGACATGTTTACCCTGCTTTAATTCCTCAATGGTGCCCTCATTCTCTTGGTACAGACTCTAAAATACTTAGCAGGACTGTGAAGACCTTGTTTCCTGCCTTCACCTCACTCTGTGTCCTCATGTCCTTATACTATGCAATAGTAACACTGAGCCACGTACCCTCTTGGGAATCAGCCACACTCTCCCTCTCCTCAAAGTCTTTATTCTTGCTCTTTCTCTTCTGCTTGGTATCTGCTGCAAATCCTCCTCTGTTCCTGTCTTGTGCATACCTCATTATAGAAGTTACCTCATTGCATTCCAAATACTAGAACATCTCCTTGAAGGTCTTATTAGACCAGGAACATTCAGAGACATGGATCTCCCCTTTTCCATTTCTGCAACATCAGTGCCAGTGCAGGGATTACCAGAGATAGGCTGTAATTTAAGATAAATTTTTAAATTATTATTTTTTTGCTCCATGTATATCACTTAAGTGAATGATCAACTCTTCTAGAGTCAGAGGCAGATCATAATCTTTCCAAAATCCAATTTCCAAAACTAAATCTTCAACTTTTGGTGAAACTTTAGATTTAATATCAGAAATGTTAGCCAAAGCATCTCTTGGAAATTCTCTCCCCTCCCTGCTTTCTGAAAAGGAATTCTGGAACTGTGAGAAATAAGACAGATGATGTTTTGGGAGCAGAGAGGGTTGGCGTGATATGTCCAATGCGCAGATTTGTATTTTGTTTCGCTAGTTATCTTAAAACCTTTGAATTTAAAATGGGCACACACCTGTGATCACAGCTATTCAGGAGGCTGAGGCAAGAGAATTGCAAGTTGAAGTCCAGCCAGGGGAACTTAAACAAGACCCAGATTCAAAATAAAATTTAAAAAAGTGTTTGGGATGTCGCTCAATGGGAGAGTGCCCCTGGGTTCAACCCCCCAGTACTGAAAAAATAAAGAAAGAAACAAAAACCTTTGGATTTAGCAGAGGAGTTGAGCTCACCATCCTGGAAAGTGGCCTTGAATGTTAATATCAAGATTTTATCGGGGAGGGGGGCCTTCTTTACTCTAAAAGCTCAAGTTTTTGGATCTCTTCCTTTTACCTCCTTCACAGAACCCCTGATCCAGAACTCTCCCAGGGAGCAGAGTCCTGACCATGGCACAGGTGAATAACTGAAGTGCAACCATACCAGCAGGCACACTAGGCTACCGTTACCTGAGCTTAAATGAAAGCTGTTTTCTGCCTCTTCCATCCTTTCCTTGCCTCCCAAATTTACACAATTCAGATTATAGTCTGGGTATCAAGGATTTGGGCTAGATGATCTCTGATGAACTAACACACTGGAATCCAGGGGATGTGGGGCATCTCTGAGAATTACAAGCTTGCTTTCCCCTCCTCAGAAAGCAGGGAGGGGAGAGAATTACCAAGAGATGCCTTTGCTGGCATCTTTGATATTAAACCCAAAGTATCACCTTCAGTTGGAAATATGCTTTGGAATTAGATTTTGGAATGATTATGATCGGCCTCTGACTCTACAAGAGATGATCATTCATTCAAATGATGTAAGCAAGAAGGTAAATTATAGGATGGGTTTTTTCCTTTGTCTTGAGTATTTAGTGTCTGGAAATGACCAATTTAAGCTCTTGTGCAAGTTCCGCCAATTTAACCATCTTGTGCATGTGATCTTGCCTGGGCTGGCCTGCAGGAGGATGAAAGCCCATGTCCCACCTCCCCCTTGTAACCAGCTGATAATGAGCCCACCCCCCTAAAGAAGAGTGACCAGAGTGACTTTCAGCCTCTGCAATCTCCGAGGGAGTCCAGTTGATGCCAGATTAATCATCCACTTGAACCTAGCCTGAATGGATGACCCTCAGAATGGTGAGCTCAGGACATGGCTGTTTCAAGCCAATAATTTGGGGATAACTTGCTTTGAAGGAACAACTGGCTACTGGAGTCTGTGCTCCAGATTTTCACGCCACAGCTCAGCAGTCAAGGAGTTGGAAGTGGTAGACAGCAGCACAAAGCACCAGGGCATGGAGCCAGGCCTCTGGCTCATAGGTCACCCAACAAGACAGAGAAATCAGGGAGGGAAGAAATGGAGGAGTTGACAGATGTTACCGACAAATTCAGAACTCAGTTCCGCCAGCAAGCTGCTGTTGTGATGCCTGCAAAACCCCACATCCACCTCCTTCCCCTCTGGGGCAGGTCCAGCTGCCAATTTAGTCCTATTGTCGACCCAACAACAAAACAGGGTTTTGTTTTTCAGTCCGAAAGGAAGTCAACATTTTTACAAGAAGCCCTCTGAGTCTCACCACAGAAGTGCTTGCTTAACTTGTGGAGTTTAAGGGGCCAAGTGGGAACAATGGCAGAGAGAAGAGAAGTGTCTTTGGAGTGAACCTACTCAGAGGTGCCAATGCCTTCTAGCTCTGAAGGGCAAAACAGGAAAAGTAGTAATTTGCTCTGGCTGGGCCAGGGGATAGAATGTGAATGTAAACAGCTGTTCTCTTTGTCATGGTTTGTCATGGTCTGGTCTGGAAGGCTCCAAGACAACGGTGAGTCATAGAATCTTAGATCTGGAAAGGGTCTTAACGGTTTGTCTTGTGGGAAATCTCTGTCCTGTGCTTGGATTCTTCATTTTATTTTTATAGTTACATTTTTTTTAAATTAAGTGTATCCAATACCTGGATATATGTTCTGTATAAAACAGAAGACCTCAATGTCCCCTCTTGTGTCCTGACTCCCCCGCCCACCCTTGCAGAAGCAGTCGGTGGAAGCAGGGAGTGAGCACCCTCTGGGCCCCTTTTTACTTATTGACATTCATACAAAACGGACAGCTCCAGTACATCAGACTACACATAATGTTCTGAAATTTGATTTTCTCCCTGACCGGTATGTTTTGCCAATCTTTTTATGTCAGCACATAGAGGTCAAATTCATTTTCTTAAAGGCAGCATGGTATTCCATCATATGGAGAGCTCTGCTATATTAACTAACCCATTTTCATGGGAAATATAGATTGCCCACTTCTTCAGCTGTTATAAACCTCAAAGCAAGAAACACTGTGGTGCATATAGCTTCTTGAACATCTCAGAGTATGTCTTTGGGATAGATTCCTAAATCGAATTGCTAGAAGATGAGGCATATGTATTTCTAAGGTTTGGCACCATTTGCTTTTATTTATTTATTTTTTTGTGGGGCGAGGGGGTGTACTGGGGATCAAACTCAGGGGCACCTGATCACTGAGCCACATCCCCAGCCAGATTTTGTATTTTATTTAAAGACAGGGTCTTACTGAGTTGCTTAGTCCCTTCCTTTTGCTGAGGACGGCTTTGAACTCGCCATCCTCCTGCCTCAGCCTCCTGAGCTGTTGGGATTACAGGCGTGCACCACCTCGCCAACACATCATTTGCTTTTAAACTATATCATCTTGGTGCTTGCTCTAGGGAAGTTCTTTTTCTTTCTTTCTTTCTTTCTTTCTCTCTCTCTCTTTCAACCAATCATGGTCTATTGGGATTTTGTTTCTTCTTTAATTAATTTTAAAAATTTGCTTTTTTGCCCCAGGAGCTCATCTATTACATATAGATTTTCAAATTTGCTGGTAATTATCTGTTATATGCATAGTGTCTTCTAATTTACAAAAATCTTTTCTTGAAGACATGTTTCTTTTTGGTCATTAATATTGTTTGTGTCTTCTACATGTTTTTGATCAGATTCGTCAGAGGGATATCTATGGTTCTTTTTAGAGAATGAGTTTGTTGATTATTCTTTCTTTTGATTTCTAGCTTATTACTTTCTACTTTTAAGGTTATCATAAAGTCTCTCTACTTTTCTAAGACTGTTTTATAGAGCTTTTATAAAATTTTCCAGATATTAAGCTTAGTTCATTCATTTTAGTTTTCCATTATATGCTGAGAATTAACACCATTAATATGTGGTATTTTTACACTTGTACATGTGTAGGTGGTAATAATTTCCATTAAAATTTTTTCTCTTATCCCAAAATCTTGTATTTAAATGTTTTGTTTTTTTGCTGCCGGGGATCAAACTCAGAGGCACTCAACCACTGAGCCACATCCCCAGCCCTATTTTGTCCCCAGCCCTATTTTGTATTTTATTTAGAGACAGGTCTCACTGAGTTGCATAGCACCTCGCTTTTGCTGAGACTGCCTTTGAACTCGCAATTCTCCTGCCTCAGCCTTCAGAGTGCCTGGGATTTCAGATGTGCACCACCGCACCCAGCCTATTTAAATGTATTAATATTCCTAAATATATATATATATATATATATGTGTGTGTGTGTGTGTGTGTGTGTGTGTGTGTGTGTGTGTGTGTGTTTGACTACTGTCCCATCCCCCTTTTTATTTTGTGATACTAAGGACTGAACCAAGGCCTTGTGCATGTGACTCAAGTGCTCCATTACTGAGCTACACACCATTCCTTTTAAAATTTTATTTGGACACAGGGCCTCACTAAGTTGCCCAGGCTGGCCACCAGCTTGCCATCTGAAATGTTAATTTTTCTCTCCAACTGGTGTCAGCCTCTGGTGTAGCTGGATTACAGAAGTGAGTGGTCACATCCAGCTTATTTGGATAGCCTTTTAATATTGATTTTTAATCATAAGATTAGAATGTCATTATGATCAGAGAATATGCAGGATTTCTGCTTTAGGAAAAAAAAATTTTTGAGATTTTCTTTTATTTGTGTGTGTGTGTGTGTGTGTGTGTGTGTGTGTATGTATAAGTGGCTTAATTCATGGTCAACTTTTGTGTAAATTTCCTATGGATTTGAAAAGAATGCTTGCTTATTCTATTTTCTCTTAAATTTATATTAAATATTTAAATTCTTCATGCCCTCAAGGTTTTGCCTAATTTATGAGAGGGTTAAACAAATATTCCCCTCTGATGGTGAATTTGTAGATTTGTTTCTCCCTGGAATTTCTAACATTTTTGGTTTTTATATTGTGAGTGTACAGGTTTATGCTATTCGTATCTTTGGGGGAGTTTGGGCCTTTTATCAATATAAAGTTCTTATCTTTTAATGTCTTCTGCCTGACTCTTATTTATGTAATGTCAATACAAATTTTATGTTTTGTTTATAGTTTCCCTAAACATTCCTACCTAAGAAAAGCCAGATAAGCTAATGAGGAGGGTTCAAAGCTCATCTTTATCACTAACCTGTCCTTGAAGCCTGGAGCAACTGACTTGGTCTCTTTGTGCCCCAGCCTCTCATCTACTAGATGAGATGAATATTAACACTATTTCATAAACCTGTCACAGGTTAAATATAGAGCACAAGCCAAAGCTTCATAAATATTAGAAATTATTATTTTATGTGTGTCATCTTAAACAACATGAAGTTGGATACTTCAAACTCAGTCCGAGAGTCTCCTTGATTTAGGTGGGTGAATTAAACACATTTATATTTTTAAACTGTATTAAATAATTTAAAAATTGACCTACATTAAGTATATAATTGAACAATATTTTATAAGTGTACAAGTTATGCACTTACGGATTCATTCTAATTTTAGAACATTTTTCTATCATTTCAACAATATATTTTATGCCCACTCATGGTCTCTTTTCATTTTCTTGGTCATACTTTCTGTCTCTGTATACTTGCCTTTTGTGGACATTACACAAAAGAATTATTAAATGCATTTGCATTTGCTTCTTTTACTTAACACAATAGTTTTGAGACTCATCCAAGTGGTAGTGATTTGTTCCTTTTTAATTATCAGAGTATTCCTGTGAATGGATATACCACATCTTGCTTAACCATTTATCACTTGATGAATCTTTGAAATGTTTCCACTTTTTGCCTATTATGAATATTTGCATGTAAATATTTGTATAAACATGTATTTTCATCATTTTTGTGGGGATGCCCTGGAGTAGAATTTCTGAGTTGTATAGCATAGTCATGTTTAGATTTTAAGAAGTTGTCAAATTTTTTCCCCCAAAAAATTTTTCCCCAATTTTTTCTGTCCCATTTTATATTCAGTTTATCCATATCCTTGCCATCATTTGGTATGCTAGTATTTTACACCTTTGTTTATGGCATGGGTTAATAGTCTAAAATTATCTTTCTGCATAGGGATATTTGATTGTCCTTGTACTAAGTGCTAAAAAAAATGACAAATCCACTATTCTTTACCCATTGACTTACCTGGACACATTTCTTAAATATCAATTGAACATTAATGTAAGGGTTTATTTTTGGTTGTTCTATTCTGACTCTATGTCTTGGTTCTATATTTTCTTGGTTCTATAGTAACTTTAAAATTGAAACTTGTAAGCTATCCAATTCTATTATTTTTCAAGGACTTTTTGGTTATTCTGAGTCATTTGGATTTTCATTAAAATTTCAGGATGAGCTTGATAATTTTTGCAAAAGAAAAAAAATCCAGCTGAGATTCTGATAGATATTATATTGAATCTACAGATTCAAAGAAGGACTGGTATTAATTCTTTAATTAATTCTAGTATTAATTCTTTAAGAGTCTTAGTAGAACTAACCAGTGGAGCCATCTGGTCCTATACTCTTATTTATAGGAAATTTTTCATTTACTTATTCAATCTCTTTACTTCTTTTGTTAAATTTATTCCTTAGTTTTTTTATTCACTTGATGCTATTTTGAATGGCGTTATTTTCATTTAAACTACCTATTCTTATATCAGAGAAAACATTCAGCATTTGTTTTTTGGGAATTGGTTAACTTCATTTAGCATTATCTTCTCCAACTCCATCAATTTACCTGCAAATGCCATGATTTTATTCTCTTTTATTGCTGAGTAATATTCCATTGTGTATATATGCTTTTTCATCCATTCATCTACTGAAGGGCATCTAGGTTGGTTGCACAGTTTAGTTATTGTGAATTGTGCTGCTATAAACATTGATGTGGCTGTGTCCCTGTAGTATGCTGTTTTTAAGTCCTTTGGGTATAGACCAAGGGGAGGGATAGCTGGGTCAAATGGTGGCTCCATTCCCAGATTTCCAAAGAATCTGATATAAGGAGACTGACTCATAGTGGGGTAGGGAGGGGGAGCATGGGAGGAATAGATAAACTCTAGATAGGGCAGAGGGATGGGAGGGGAAGAGAGGGGGCAGGAGGTTAGAAAGGATGGTGGAATGTGATGGACATCATCATCCAAAGAAGTCACAAATTGGTGTATGTATGAAGTCACAAATTGGTGTGAATATACTTTATATACAACCAAAGATATGAAGAATTGTGCTCTAGGTGTGTAATATGAATTATAATGCATTCTGCTGTCATATATTTAAAAAATTTAAAAAATAAACTATTTATTCTTGAGTAGTTTTACCTTGAGACAACATTTCTAAATTGTTGTATGCTTTGGTTAATCTCCAGAATTTTAAAATAGTTGTTTATTACAATTTTTCCAGTTTTAATGTTTCTTTTTGATAGAAGGATTTTCCATGCTCCACCCTCAGCCATTTCAGAAGCTCTTCATCCTCCTCTCCTCACCATCTATATTTATTGCAATTACCTATACAAATAATATAAACTTAATTTTATTTTTCTATTTACTATGTTCTCTTCCCTCTGTTCTGCCTTTTAGTCAATTAATTGCATTTTCTTTGATCCTTTTTATTCTTAATGATTTGAGAATTTAAAAAAAATATTTATTTCTTAGCTGTAGGCGGACACAATATCTTTATTTTTTTATGTGGTGCTGAGGATTGAACCCAGTGCCTCACACATGCCAGGTGAAGCGCTCTACCTCTAAGCCACAACTCCAGCCTTGATTTGAGAATTGTATACGATTTCTCATCTTCTTGTGGTTACTTTTAATTTTAGACATGCATTTTAGTATTTGTCTATCAATGTCTAAAGTCAATGTTTATGTTCTCTCTTCAAGAATATAATATTAGGGGGCTGGAGATGTGGCTCAAGCGGTAGCGCGATCGACTGGCACGCGTGCGGCCCAGGTAGGATCCTCAGCACCACATACAAACAAAGATGTTGTGTCCGCCGAGAACTAAAAAATAAATATTAAAAATTCTCTCTCTCTCTCTCTCTCTCAAAAAAAAAGAATATACTATTAGTATATTTTCTTTCCCTAGTATCTCTGCCATCACACTCCACTCCAGTGCAACCACTTCCCATATTGAGAGTCTATGGCATTTTGTCCTTCATTTTCATTTTTATTCTTTTTATTAATGTGCATTTGATCCAATTAATTCCTTCTTTTTGTCATTGAAAATTCTCTGATTCTGAGATAACGCACCCTTCTTTTTTTCTCTGACCCCTTTGCCCACAGTTTCTTGGTCTCCTTTGTTGGCTGCTACTCCTCTTCCACATCTCTAAATGCTGCAATGCCCAAGACTCTTACCTTGAACCTATTCTCTATCCCAATTCTATTGGTGGTCATCTTTTGTCTCATGCACATGCATAAAATGTACATGTTGGAGCTTCTTAGATCTTAGTCAGCAGATCTGATATTTACTCTGAGTTTTACACTCACTTCTTCAATCTTCTCCTCCACATCTACATCTGTGTGTCTTTTAGACACCCCAGCTTCATATGCCCAAAGACTGGTTACCACACTCTCTCCATCCAACTCTCCCCTCTAAGTCATCCCTACATACTACATGTCTCCACCATTTCTGAAGTTTGTGGTGCCAAAGACCTTGTTGGTTCCAACGTTTCTCTTTCCTTCAAAATCCACATGCAACCTATTGGTAGGTCTTGTTGGCTTTTCCCCAAATCCATATATCAAATCTGTCCCCTTCCTTTATAACCACACTACTTCCATTGTTGTCTGGTTTACCTTTGCCTCTCCCTTGGGCCACATTAATGGCTTCCTTAGCGGTCTTGCTGCCTGCATTATTGCATTCTGAGCTGCCTGCTGTGGTGCATGTCTGTAATCCTAAGCTTGGGAGACTCAGGCAGGAGCATCTAGAGTTCAAAATCAGCCTCAGCAATTTCACAAGGCCCTAATAACTCAGTGATACCCTGTCTCTAAATAAAATACAAAATATGGGTGGGGATGTGCCTCAGTGGTTGAATGCCCCTGGGCTCAATCCCCAGTACTAAAACAAACAAGCAAACAAAATGCATAAAACTACAAAGAACAGTATAACAAATTTCCACATAATTCAGCATGAAGAATAAAATATTAATTGACACAGGTGAAGTCTCCATGGAAACCTCCCTGATTATCTCTTGCTCCCCTCTGGAGGTTACCCTCATTTTTAATTTGGTGGTTATTATTCCCACACATATCTTTATATGTTTATGTTTTAAATATACGTATCTCTAAGCAATACATAGTTTTGTTTTTCATGTTTTAAATTTCTATACATATACTATGTGCCCAGAAAATAAGAATAAGTTTCCTAGTGCCCTGGATTGGAAGGTCTCAGAATTGCCAAGCTTAGATCATCATGTCTGTTTTCTTCTTTTTCCTTGATTTGATAGTGTGTGTGTGTGTGTGTGTGTGTGTGAGAGAGAGAGAGAGAGAGAGAGAGAGAGAGAGAGAGAGAGAGAGAGAGAGAGAGAGAGAGAGAGAGAGAGAGAGAGAGATATTGATCTGTGGTATTTCTGGATGTCTGTTCTCTGTTCTTCCATTGGCCATATGATGTCTGGATCCGAATTTGTGACCTCCATCGATTGTGTAGGATCTTTTGACCCTCACTGTGTGTATTGACCTACCCTGTACCTACTTCAGATTTCTCGCTTTGTTCTCACTTCTTACTTACATTGTTTGAAATCATGTATATATCTCTACACCATTATTTTGAAACTGGGCAAGGCAGAGATAAATAAGTAAATAAGCAAATTTGACATCTCCCAGAGGAAAGAGTTTGACACAGAACCCTTTCATGGTTGTGGTGGTAAATCATCATCATCATCTTCTTCTTCTTATTATTATTATTATTTTATTTTGCATTCATGATTCTGTGCTAAAACTGACCAGGTCACCTTATACTGTCACAGAGACTAATCTGATGTTTGAATAACATTTTAGGATTAACTGCATTATTCAAAACCATGCTTTAAAGGACCACGAACCATAAACCAGCTGCTCAAACACCTTATCACACAATGTCATCATAAAGACATCCTGAGTCTCTGCTTGCACTGGAGTAGGGAGGTGTAATAGAATGTAGTAAGTTACTCTCAGGATTCATATTTATGATGTAAAATTTTGCAAAATCTCTCTAAAACCTCTGTTTTTTCCAAACCGTGATTTTTAAAGAGTGACAGGCACCACCAGTTATTATACAACTAGGAGGCCAATCTGTGAGATGGCAGAGAATATAGCAATGGTCTTTGGATATGACAGTAGCCATCATGGGTGAGAAAGACTAGATATTTTTTTTTTGTATGGCTTCAAGAAGCTGAACAAGACTAGAGGGATATGTTCAGTAATAGGAACTTTCTCTTGATCAAATCTGGCCAAGGATGGAATAGATTTGGCTGAACTGGGTACCTTGTAATTCCATTCAGTACTGGCCCTTTAAGACCTTCTTCCTACTCTATGTTCCTGATCTTTCTGCTTGAGTGTTTTGTCTGACTGTAGGAGTATGCACAGACCATTTGCAGGTGCAGCCTGAAGAGCTGGGGATCAATGCTCCAGGAAGTTCATAATCAGAAACATTCAGGAATTGGTGGATAAACACTCCATCTTCCCCGTGTCTCAGGTGGGGAAAATTGGAGTCATAATCTACCCACTTTTCCAGAGGTCTCCCATGGAATTGAGACCTAGAAGCTCACCATAGAAACACACTCATCAATCACCAGTGGTGGCCACCGTCTGTCTTACTTATCTGTCTTACTTTCTCACTTCCCTACTCTGAATAGGTTGCAGACTAGAATGCCCATGCCAGGATATGCTTTGGGGAGGACCCAGATAGCATCCTTGTGAATGTGTTTATTATTTTTTGGTAGCTTGCTCTCATCTCTTAGGGCAAGTTGGCCACTGGTTATTCGGAAAGTTGTCAACACTTTGTCTGTAGGGAGAGAAAGTTTGGTAAAGTTAAACAATTATTTATAGCTTGTTTATCATGTCAAGTCTCTGAGATGGCCACTAACAGACTCTCCTCTCCAGAAATGGATGGTTCACCAAGCATCATACTCTCCCAATTGCAATGCAATATCATCAGTGTGGTCACTGAGGTAGGATTACAGGGCAATAGCATCCCTGAGAAGGAGGGACTAATTCTGATTGGCAGGTAAGGAATAGTCTAAGACATTTGAGCTGGGTCTAAAATATAGTATAGGCCAACTGGCATAGAAGGAGAGGAAAATAGAAAGCAAAAACAATCTCCATTAGAGAGGAAGGGTTATCATATTTATCTTCAACCAACTTTATCATATATGTTCAGGAAATAAATTTTAAAAAGAAGAAAAAATAAACAAAACAAATAATCATATAAGTACATAGTCTTAAAAAATAACAATTCCAATGGTGCTATTGATGGAAAGTATAAATCACTCAGTGAAATTTAATAGCAAATGTATTGAAAATTTAAATAACTCTGCAAGCTATAACACAAAAGTAGTTGCTGTTTTAGGCTTTGAGACAAGGAAAAAAAATGGGAATGATACTGAGACCAGCTATTTTTCCTGGCAAAAATGAAGTCTTTATCAGCTGTGAAATAAAAAGACTCATTACTCAAATCTTTACAGATATTCCTATTACACACTAATTAATTAAAGATGTCAAACTCTGAAAGTGCTGAAGAACTTCATGAAGACGTTGCAACTCCGTGGACATTTGGAGGAAGGGTGGGTGATTCCTCATGGGCAACCTCATTATCCTCATCTACTATACTTGGATTTTTTTCCTAAGGTGATAGCTGAGGTAGAGTCCTTTCTGCTAATGAAGGGCGCTCTGAGTTGAGAAAGTTTGAGGACTTCTGTCTGACTGCTATGGCTTGCCTACGCCATCATGCTTTTATCTGAGTGAAGGAATGAGAAAAGGATTTTTCTCTTCTGGTATCTGAAGTGTTAACTCTGGGCAGTGTGCCCAAGAAGTGAACAGAAGTGAGTAGACACAGACATCTGAGATGCTGGGTGAGTTACTGCTGAAACAGTCCATTTTAATTTTCATATTTATTATTAAATGTGTACCTTATCCTTCAATAGTCTGGAATTCCAGCAGTCCTATTTGAAAGGCAATATTTCATAACAAGCATTAATACTCACGAATTTGAATTCCATATTGTAACCTGCCTTTCACCCTTTGCACACAGATTTCCAGGGGCCACTGCCTCCCTGTTGGTCTCTGATGGTCAGAGGTGGTGGATAAAATACTGGAGACCTTGCCTCTGTGAAATCGTGCATCCTACTCTGGGTTAGCCTGGGTTGCTTGCACAGCTTCTCTGAAATCCACAAGCCAGGAAAGATGAGGGAGTTAGCATCTCATGGGAAAATCCCTAGCTGTTAGGGACAGACGCTGGCTTTCTATCCTCTGTTTCTCAGAGTCCTTTCAGATTTCTTCTGCTTATTTCCCAAAATGTCCAACTGGCACAGAAGTCTGGTTACCAAGCTCTGCTTCTGATGGTAAACGAACTTAAGATCTATACAAATTAGTTTTATTTTGGAGCAAGTTGCTTTTATTCACTGGGCTTCTGTTTTCTCTCCCAATGCAATGAAAAAAAGCAGCCTTCTTCATTCCCTCCAGCTTTAGGAGTCTGCAAAATAGAGGAAAATTGTCAAGATTTGCAGGAAATCCCATCTTTCTCAATAATTCCTTTATCAACACTCAAGTAATTTCACTACAGCTCAGATAAGGCTTCCATGGTTTTAAATACTTCTATTCCTTCTGGTGTGGATGTGACAATTCTCTGCTATATAGCTTTTATTATCTCTCTAGCTTTTCAGACCTCATCCTAAAGCAGCAAGGGAAAGAAAAAAAAAAAAAACAAAAGCTGTCTGGAAGCCCAGCTATGCTGATGGCTGCAGGTCTATTCCCCTTGCCACTTTCTTTCCTGCCCTTCACGGTTACTGCTGCCCAGGGGGATCTCGGGATGGGTTTGGTCTGTGAATGTGGATAATTAATAATACTCATCTTAGCTGCCACCATGTGCTGAGTGCCTACTGTGTGCCAGACGCAGAGCTGAGGATGTGACATCCATTACCTTATGTGATCCAGGCAACTACTCAAAGGCTGTTTACCTAGGCTGGTCTGGAACTCATGGGTTCAAGTGAACTTCCATTCTCAGGAAACGTTAAAGTCAGAGTTCAGTCATTATCTGCTTAAAATAGGTCATCACATGTGGGTGCAGTAGCATATGCCTATAATCCCAGTGGCTCAGGAAGCTGAGACAGGAGGCTCACAAGTTCAAAGCCAGCCTCAGCAATTTAGCCAGGCCCTAAGCAACTCAGTAAGACCCTATCTCTAAATAAAATATAAAATAGGGATGGGGATGTGGCTCAGTGTTTGAGTACCCTGAGTTCAATCCCGGTACCCGCCCCCCAAAAAAGTCATCATAACTATAGGAAGTTTTACGTATGTCCCAGGCTAGCCACAAAGAAAATAAACACAAGGAAAAACAAAATAAACGAATCAACGCATACCACTATAAATAAAAAAAAATCAAATTACAAAGGAGGACAGCAAGGCAGGCATAATGGAATGAAGAAACTACAAAGTGGTCAGAAAACAGTTTTTAAAGAACCATAGTAAATCGTTACCTATCAATAATTGCTTTAAATGAAAACGGATTGCATTCTTCAGTCAAAAGACAGGGTAACTGATAGGATTTAAAAAAAACAAAAAACAAGATCCAACGATATGCTGCCTATAAGAGACTCATTTTAGCTCTAAGGAAATACAAGCTGAAAGTGAAGAGATGGGTAGAGACATTGCAGGCAAATAGCGATCAAAATAGAACAGAGATGGATAAACTTACATCTGACAAAATAGACTGAGTTAAAAATTGTCACAAGAGGCAAAGAAGTCGTTAAATAAAAACAAAGGGGGCAATTCATCAAGAAATATATAAAAAAAAATTATAAATGTACTTATGCCCAACATTGGAGCACCTAAATGGATAAAACAAATATTTACAGAATGGAAGGGAGAATACACAGTAATATAATAATAGTAGGGAACTTCAGTATCCCACTTTCAACAATGGTTAGATCATCCAGAAAGAAGATCAATAAGGAAAGAGTGGGCTTGAATAACGCTGTAGATCAAAGGCACCTCACAACATGTATAGAACCTCCATCTCACAAAACACAACTGTTCTCCAGCACATGTGGTATGCTTGAGAAGGACAGAGTAAGCCCAGAGTCAACAAAAGGAAAAACAAATAATAATAAGGATCAGAACAGAAATAAATGCAAGAGAGACTAAAAAAAAATTTAAAAAGTCAATGAGACTAAGAATTAAGTTTTGAAAAAAACAAAATTGACACACTTTTAACTAGACTAAGACAAAAAGACTCAAGTAAATAAAATTAAAAGTGAGAGGAGGGAACATTACAGAAACACAGAGATATCTCAGAAATAATCAGAATCATAAGGACTGTTATGAACAATTATATACCAAAGTTAGATAAGCTAGAAGAAAGGGATAAATTTCTAGAAACATCCATCCTACCAAGACTGAATCATGAAGAAACAGAAAATTGAAACAGAGCAATAATAATTTAAAAAGTTGAACCACTAATCAAAAACTTTCCAACAAAACAAAGCACAAGACTTGATGTCTTCACTCGTAAATTCTACTAAGCATTTAAAAAAGAATTAATGCTAATTAATTCTTAAAAAAAAAAACTTGAAAATAAGGGGGAAAACACCTCTAAACTCATTTTGCAAGGCCAGAGTTACTCTGATACCAAAGCCAAAGAAGAGTGCTACAAGAAAAGAAAATTACAGGCCAATACCCCTGATCAACATAGAAGCAAAAATCCTCAAAAACATACTAGCAAACCAAATTCAACAGCACATTAAAAGGACCATGCACCATGATCAAATAGGATTGATTCCTGGGACACAAGGATGTTTCCACACATGCCAATCAATCAATGTGGTACACTATGTTAACATACTGAACAAAAAATCAGAGGATCCTGTCAATAGACACAGAAGAAACATCTGACAAAATTCAACAGCCTTACATGCTAAAAACTCCTAACAAATTAGGTATAGGAGGAATGAACTTTAACATGATAAAGACCATGTACGACAAGCCCACAGCTTACGTCATACTCAATGGTGGAAAGCTGAAAGCTGTTCCTCTAAGATCAGGAGCAAGACAAGGGTGGTCACTCTCACCACTTTTAATCCATATTCACTGATAATCCTGCCACAGTAAGTAGTGGGGAAAAGGAGTGGAAGGTAGGTTAGGGGAGTGGGGAAGGGAGAGATGTGGAGTGGTATCTAAATTTGAAAGAAAAAAAGTAAAATTATCTTTGTAGACAACATGGTCTTATATATAGCTTAAAGACTGCACACACACACACACACACACACACACAACACCTCTTAGAATAAACAAATCCAGTACATTTCAGGATACAAAAATTGATATACAAAAATCAGTAGTGTTTCTATGGGTTCACAACAAATTGTGTTAGTTAGTTTTCCATGACTGTGACAAAATACCTGATAATAAACAACTTAGAGGAGGAAAGATTTTCTTTTGGCTTGTGGTTTCAACCCATGGCCAGCTGACTCCATTGCTTTGGGCCTGAGGTGAGGCAGAGGACGGGGCAGAGGTGGCAAAGGAAGGCTGCTCATGGAAACTGGGAAGAAGGGAGGGAGGAAGGGAGGGGGAGAGAGAGAAAGAGAGAGAGAGAGAGAGAGAGAGAGAGACCTCAAAGATAAAAATAATCCCAGGAGATACACTGGAGGTGTCCTACTTTTTCCAACTAATTCCCAATTCCCATTGGTCCATTCAGCCATCAATGGATTAATCCACCCATGAGTCAGATCCCTCATGATCACTTCCCAAAAGTTCCCCCTCTGAACACACGACACTTTAGGGGACATTTCAGATCCTCACCATAACACTGCCCCCATCAGGAAGACAATTGCATTTATATAGCACCAACAATATTTAAGAATTAATTTAACAAAGGAAATGAAAAATTTGCACACTGAAAGCTATAAAACATCGATGAAAGAACTTAAAGAAGAAAAAAATAAATGTAAAAACATCACATTCGTGGATTGGAAGTCTTAATATTGTTCAAGTGTCAATATTTCCTAAAGCAATCTACAGATTCAATGTAATCACATTTTTCACAGAAATAGAAAAATAAATTCTAAAATTTGTATGGGAAAAAATCTCAAAGAAAGAAACAAAAATACCCTGAATAAGCCAAAGCAATCTTGATCAAAAAAGAACAAAGTTGGATGCATCACTACTTGATTTCAAATATGCTACAAAGTTACAGCAATCAAAACCATCCGAGTATTTCCATTAATACAGGCATTCAGAGTGATATGAGAGAATCATGTATTCACAGCTTGGTTTGGGCCCCTGAACTCATGTAAGAGTTTAATCTCCAAATCATATGTTAATGGTATTAAGAGGGTGGAAATTTAATCTGACTACAGTGCTGAGTGGTGTGACCTTTGGGAAGTGATTAGGATTAGGTAAAGTCATTAGGATGGAGCCCTTATAATGGGATCTGGTAGATTTATAACAAGAGGGAGACAGAGTATATGCTGGACACATACACATGTGTACATGCGTGTGCGCGCGCACACACACACACACACACACACATCCTTACTGTTTCTTGTCATGTGATGCTCTTTTATATTTTAGCATTCTGCCACCAAGAAGGTTATCACCAGATAAAGCCCCTAGACCTTGCACCTCTAGAACTGGGACCCAAAATAAAACTCTTTTCTTTATAAGTAACATGCCTAAAGTATTTTGTTATAGTAAAAAAAATTGGACTAATACAATGGTCAGTTGATCTTTGACAAGTGTGCCCAGTGCACACAATGGAGAAGAATCATCTCCTTAGTAAACAGTGTTGGGAAAATTTGAGCATTCACATAATTAGACCCTTCTCAACTCAAAATGAATTAATGACTTAAAAAGACCCGAGACTATAAAACTACTAGAAGAAAACAAGGGACAAGATTCTGGCATTGGTCTAGGCAATGATTTTTTTGGATATGATCTCGAAAGCACAGGCAACAAAACGACACAAATAGGATTGCCCCAATCATATTGAGAAGCTTCTGCATAGCAAAGGGAGCAATTCACAGAATGGAGAGATAGCCCAGAGGATGGGAAAAAAATATTTGTAAACCATAACCTAATATTCAACATATTTAGGCAATTCAAACAACTTAATAACAGGAAAATAACCATATTAAAACATAGACAAAGGACCTGACTATAGATAGTTCTCAAAAGAAGACATATCAATGGCCTTACAGGTATGTGAAAAAAGGTTCAGTCTTTTTAATCATCTGGGAAATGCAAATCAAAATCAAGAGGAGATACCAGCTCACACCTGGGGGAATGGTTATTATTAGAAGATAATAGACAAAGATAACAAATGTTGGTGAGGACGTGGAGAAAATAGAGACTTTGCACATGGTTGGTGGGAATATAAATTAGTGTAGTCATTATGCAAAACAGTTTTGGAGTGCCCAAAGAATTAAAAATAGAACAACTATATGACCCAGCAGCAATCACGGTATATATATACAAAGAAAATAAAATTGGTATATTGAAGAGATATCTGTGCTAACATATTCATTGCATTATTTTATTCACAATAGCCAAGATACAGGATTAATCTAAGTTTCTATCAATGAATGAATGAATGAGTGAAGAAAATGTGAATAATGAAATACTATTCAGTATTTAAAAATAAGGAAATCCTGTCATTTGGGATAAAATGGATGAACCAGGAGTATACATTAGTATAAGTGAAATAGGTCAGACACAGAAAGACAAACACTGCATGATGTTACTTACATATGAAATTAAAAAAAGCTATAATTCCTCTAATTCTCTCATGCTCCCCCTCCCTACCCCACTATGAGTCAGCCTCCTTATATCAGAGAAAACATCCAACATTTTTTTTTAATTAGCTAACTTCACTTAGCATTATCTTCTCCAATGCCATCCATTTACCTGCAAATGGCATTATTTTATTCTCTTTTAATGCTGAGTAAAATTCCATGGTGTATATATGCCACATTTTTTTATCCATTTATACACTGAAGGGCATCTAAGTTGGCTCCTTGGTTTAGCTATTGTTAATTGTGCTGCTATAAACATTAATGTGGCTGTGTCTCTGTAGTATGCTGTTTTTAAGTCCTTTGGGTATAGTCTGAGGAGAGGGATAGCTGGGTCAAATGGTGGTTCCATTCCCAGATTTCCAAGGAATCTCCATACTGCTTTCCATATTGGTTGCACCAATTTGTAGTCCTACCGGCAATGTGTGAGTGTACTTTTTCCTCACATCCTCGCCAACACTGTTGTTTGTCTTCATAATAGCTGCCGTTCTGACTGGAGTGAGATGATTTGAGTAGTTTTGATTTGCATTTCTCTGATAGGAAGAAGCATGGGAGGGAAAGGGAGGGGGCAGGGGATTAGCAAGGGCGGAAGAATGTGATGGACATCATTATCCAAAATGCATGTATGAAGTTGGGTGTCAACATACTTTATATATAAACAGAGATATGAAAAATTGTGGTATATATATGTAATAAGAATTATGATGCAAAAAAACAAAGTACATATATAAAGGTGTGAATATACTCTATATACAAAGATATGAAAAATTGTACTCTATATGTGTAATAAGAATTGTAATGCATTCTGCTGTCGTGTATTTAAAAAAATAAGATCAATAAAACTAAAAAAAAAAAGCTGAACTCATAAAAGCAGAGAAGAGAAAGATGATTGTTAGGGATTGGAGGGCAGGTATAGGCAGGTGTTGATCAAAGGGTACAAAGTTTCCGCTAGGAACATTCTAGAGAGTGTTATCTAGGACTGTCGGCTTCCTGCGCTAAGGTGTCTTCGCAGGCATTTGTCGGGGTGGGGTGGGGTGTGGGCAGTGAAAGGTGCCAGCCAGTGGGGATTTCCATGAGGTGTTTTGTCCATATTTGCAAAGCCAGCCACTTCTCTGGATCCTTGCCACCATCATAAATGAGCACAACCACCTTCTCATTGGTCTTCTTGCTCCTACTTCCACTTTGTATGTGTGCCCCCCCTCCCCCTCCAGTCCCTTCTGTATATAGACACTAGTATGTTAATTAAAATGTAAGTCACATCGAGTCCATCCCCATGTAAGGTCCCTGTGATTCCTCACTGCATTAGAATAAACTAGCGTCCCTCACAATCTGCCCCTGGCTCTCCAAACCTACCCCATCTCCCACACTCCCACCCTCCAACCAAGCTGCCCTTCTCTCTCTTCCTATAGGGCTCAGCGTCTTTCATCTTTTGGAACTTTGTATCAGTGGCACACTCTGTTTTGTATCCAGGTTTCCCCATGGCTGGTTCCTTGTCACCTTTCAGCTACTGATTGAAATGTCATACTTTATAAAGGCACTCCTGACCCCTCCGTCCTGGCATTGCATCCCCTTGTTTCCTTGTCTTGACAGTCTTGCGACCAACTGAAAATATCTTAATTATTGATTAATGTGATTGTTTTGTCTCCTGGCCCACGAGGACATCTGCTCTGGGAGAGGAGGGGCAGGTGGGTCTGGTTGACCACTGTATTCTCATCAGAATGGACAGTGCATGGGGCTCAAGGAATATTGATTGCTTCTGCTGAATTCCAGCTGTCCTCAAGGGTCATTGGCCATGTTCTGGGGGAACCAAAGTCCTCCAGACTGAGGGTACTTCTTTTGTTCAAAGGGGACAGAAGGACCTCTCTTTGGATCAGAAAGAAAGTTTAGAGCCTGGCTGGTGTTGGAGAAGGAGAGGTGTTCTTGTTCTTGGTAACTGATTCTGGCAAAGTCTCGTTCTCAGTGAAAAGCCATGAAAAATGGGAGGCCAACCTCTCAGTTCACCTCTGATTCTACTCAAGCCAGAGCACACCCCAATATCAGGGGGCTGGAAGGAATCTGTGCCAAGAGGCTCCTCAGAGGCAGACCATCTGGAAGTGTGTGCTCAGGGTCTTCCCTTTCCTGTTTCCAGACCCTGTCCAACATAGACCTGGGAGGCTGGGAAGAGAGTGACAGCCAGCTGCACATAAAGTTGGTCCCCAGATATTGAGTGAGGGAAGCGACCACTTGGCTGGCCCCACCACCTCTTTTGGGGGTTGGGTGGAGCTGGCCTGGAGGTTATTCATGAACCAAAAATTGTGGCCCAGGAGCCGGGTAGCCTAGCTTTTAATTTGGATCAATGAGAGGTTGGAGTGATTGATGTCGAGGAAGTGGAGCTTGAAGAGTGGGGCAGACACCCAGGTGTGCGGGTCCTTTCATCTTCACATCAAATGCTACCTGTTGAGTTACAGGGCACAGGATGGAGGAGGGGGAGCCGAGGGGCAGGCAGCTGCTGCTCAAAAGCAGAGGTAGAACACGTGGCTGAAGATAGATCCTTGGCTTCCTGGCAGAAAGCTGGCTGTAAATAATGTGCTGCAATTTCCTGGGAGGGGCAGACAGGTAAGTCTCTTGGTAGATGAAAGAGTCACATCTGATGATATACATAATGGCAAGTTGACAAATTAATTTGTTCCTTATTCGTTTGCTTTTTCACTCATTACTTTAACAAGCATCTATAGTCTTATTCCTTAAAGTGTAGTCCATGGGTCCATGGCGTGAATATCGCCTGGGAAAGCTTGCAGAATCTCAGGTCACCTGGGCCCTGCTGAACCACAAGCTACATTTTGACAAAGCTCCCAGGAGATTCTTAGCCACATAAAAGTCCAAAGGCCTGATCTATAGGATGGCTGTTGCCCCAGAGCTGAGCAGGGCCCTCCAGGGATGCTGAGAGGGTGGTTCTGGCAGACATCACATCCCCCACTGTGAAGAGGGAGGAGGAGGGAGCCCAGGTGCATCTTCAGCAGGTGCTGCTTCTGAGAAGGTACATTCCACAGCTGGCTTATTCCTTTCCAAAGTTCGTGTAACATCTGCCCACGTCAACAAGACAGGAACACAAATACAATAGCACACAGCAGTGACTGTATGGCAAAGAAGGTGTGGCTGCCTTTTTAAAAAATGGCATTTGCAGTAAAGCCACTGAAGGCCCAGGTTCCTTCTCTTGTGGCCTCTCCCTACCCCATTGAAATTTTCAGTGTTTTCCCACCAAAGAAAACCTGCTCTTTCTGAAAGGAATCTATTAAGATTCATACCTCCATGTGAATTTAAACCCATGATTATTTGCATGTCTAAACTGTTTCATCTATGACGAGGCATTTGTGGAGCAGAGAAATTACAAGGAATGGTTCCGGTTCTGGTAAACTATGTCAACTTAGAATGCAGGTCCCCAAAACAACCCTCTCAATGTAAATATTTGAAAAGCACTTTACAGTAAATAAAAATACTTTTTTAAATGCACCTATTATATAGGTGAAGAGATTGAAGTTCAAAGAGGTAAAAGGAGACTTTGACCTGGTTCTTCAAGTACAATTTTCTTGTTCTTTGTACTAAGCTACCCTCTTAGCATCTAGGGAAGATGAAGTCCTTTACGTCTTTCCACTTTTCATTAACTCATGAAAACATCTAGCACCCTGTTTAGGCTTAGAGCTGAGGAAAGAGGATAGACCCCCCCCACACACACCTCCTATCCTTCCATATGATTGCTATTTTTAACCTCAAGAAATTTACACGCCCATAGAAAACTATGTCAGGCTCCTGCTTTTCTGGTAAGAACTCAACTTGGCTTGTTCAATACCCAATTTATTGACTCTATGCAGTCAAATGCTAATTTTCAGAGTTCATCCTCTTCTGGGGCTCTTGACTGCTACTCCTGAATCACATGTGCTAACCAGTTCATTCTGCATCTCTGGACACACAGAACATTCTGTGTTTGTGGGCACACTTTACTCCAGTTCAGAAAAAAAAAATATGTTTGATCCAAGAATGTTGGGATCTTAGATAAGACCTTGAAAGCTGAGGGTAACAGAATAACAATTGTGTGGGTTCTTCTCTTTCCCTGAGGATCCTGGCCTTCCCCACTCTGGGAAGCTCCAATTCTTCTTCCTCTTTGGGTAAAGCCATTCAGCTTCACCCTGAAGTTTCATAACCAAATATATCACAGTGTTCATAAGGAAAAGGGACTTTCTCTGTACCTGGAGGACTTTAGGCTGCAGTGGATATTTTCAACTTAAATAAGCTACTTTATTGTCATAGAACATACATACGGAGAGTTACCTGTGTAACCAGCATGCAGAGCAAGGAGCAAAACAGGAGCAACATCCAGAGCCCCCTCTTCTCTAAGACAGTTGGCAACTTTCCTACAACATGTTTCTTCTATTATGAACCCAAGAGGAACGTGGAATGTGCCAGGAGGAAGAAACAATATCTCACCAGAAAATGGAGAAGACTCTGGTTTTCCAACAGGGAACAAAGGAAAGTTCCAGAACTGGCCCAGCAAGATGGAGGACATTCAGTCAAACAGAGAAAAGAAGGGACAGGTGGGTGAGTGGGATGTGCCAGGTTGCAGAGGTGGCTTGAGTGTACCAAAGGGGTTTGGCAAACAGCAAGGAGCCTGGCTGGCCTGTGTGTGGAGATGGAGGAGGGTGGGGAGGAGAACCAGAGAAGCGAAAGCCTGGACCACGTTGTGAAGGGCCTGGAATGGCAGTGTTAGTGTCATTCAGTGGTTTCTGCAGAATTTTAGACATATCTATTAAGACTCAGAGTCACAACTGACAAAAAAAAAATATTCAGATTTGTTTAAGGAAGAAAAAAAAAAGCAACATATTGCCTGAGGCATTGCTTGATGGGGAGGGGGGGTTCAAATGATGACTTAAGACTAGGTTTCCTCCTTTCTGTTATTTTATCTCTGTCCTCGGAGTTGTCATCTTTTAATTTAGCATTCCCCAAAGCAAACCCTGAGGCAAGAATTTGAACCAATGGGAGTGGGGGGAAGCAAGGCAGGGGACAGAAGACAGCCCCAAACCAGTGTGGCATCAGCCAGGACCTCCTGGGGTGCCTGGAGCTTAGCTCCATTGTAAAACTCTGGAAACCACACAAAACACCTGCCTGTGTCACCCTACTCCAGGGCTAGGAAGATGGGGTAACAACTCCCATCAACAGTTGGGGGCTGTTCCTAGAGAGTATCAATTCCCTGGAATGTCTAGCTTCTGGGCACGCAGAGAGCAGCCTTCTGAGATGTTTGGGAAGGCCTACAGGTAAAGGGTTGTAGATGGAAGTGTCTGGTGGCCCTGAGGGGTAAGACCCCTTTGGACGATGGTGGGCCCCAACTCCATCAGTCTCATGTCCATTCTCAGTAGATTCTGCCCACCTCCAACATGGCAGCCATGTTCTGTGTGGCTGGAAAGGAGAACTTTTCTTTCCTAGTAAGTGAGCAAAAGACCTGATCTTGGTTTTTATTTGAGTCACGTGAATTCATCCCTGAGGTGGTGGTGGTGGGGGGGTGATTCCTAGAAAAGAACCCCAAAAAAGGACTCAGGAGATTTATTTAAGAGGAGATTCCAGAAAGCAGGAATGAGGGAATGGGAGAGTGGGACAGGGAAGAAAAGGAATCCAGTGCAGGGGGTGTTGATGAGCAGGCCACTTAAGAACTGGTGGGCTCCAGCCCCCTGGACCCTCTGGGAAGTACTGCAGGACACATCTCAGTTCCTCACCAAGGTGTGAGGACACAAGCTCTCTGTTCATTGACTAACTTCAGAAGCATTTTATTCCCAAGATTTCTGGCCTGACTGGATGTGGACCAGGTATGCACCTGGGGCCAGAGAATGCCCTCAGAAGAGAGGGAGAGAGGCATTTAGCACTGTGTACCACTTAGCTGCAGGAATCCTTCAGGGTGCCCCATGGGGGTAGCAGGGACTCCCCTCCCCCACCTGCTGCTCTGTCCTTCCTATCCTGTGGTAGAACCCCTCATGGGTGGGGAGAGCAGAAACCCACCCAACTCTTGCTCCTGTTACCCACCCTTGTTGGTCTTTGAAGCCTCCACTCTCTGTTCCCAGGTGGCCCCAGAACTCCTATCTTCTGTAATCCTACTGTCTGTTCTTCCCCATTGGCCCTGGCTCTGAGTGTTCTAGATGGAAAATGTAATCCTTTGATAAACTCCTACATTAAAAAGAACCAAGTGAATAAAGGTTGGGGGAGGGGGCCGTGTCGAATATGAAGCCAAGATTGTCCCTAGAAATGGAAATGGTTGTTACATGGGCAGGAAGAAAATTATGTCATCTGCTTAATTAAATCAGTGACTCTCAAGTGGCTCGGAAGGAATTTAGAAATTCTGAGGCTCTTTCAAGCCAGACACATTGCCCCTATTCTGAATCTGATGAGTCCCCCGCAGAATGTTGGACGTGCCGTGCCCTCTTCTCTGCCTCCCTGGTGGAGAATCCTGTGTGTAACCTGGGAAATGACTGATACACGTGCCTTGGAATGTGGACCATGTGGAAGCAGAGGGAAGGCTGAGATTTGCTGGTTTGAAATACAATCCTGCATCCTCAAGTGCGGCAGAATGGGAGGAGCCTGGGGAGAGAAGCTGTGGGATTAAATTCAGTCCTGAGGAGACACTGAGGTTCTTGGAACTGTTTCATCATCTGCGAAATGGGAATGTTAATGGATGCAAATGGTATGAGAGTGTTGTGGGAATTAGGAGGGTTTCTGCAAGGTTTTTTTGGTTTCTCTCTCTCTCTCTCTCTCTCTCTCTCTTTTCAATTCATTAACCCTCTGACTGATCTATAATGCATAGCGCTTAATCTAGGGTGATTATGGGATCCCAGATTTCTAAGTTCTTCCTTTCCACCCTTCTATCAACCTGATCAATGTCTGCCTCCCAGCTTGAGCCCTTTCCCCTGTTGGTAAAAGGGCCCTTGAAGTTGGGGGTGGTCAGGAGTATTCCCTCTCCTCACAGCTCTTTCAAGGCCACCTCAGTTGTTTTTTTTTTTTTGGTTTCTTTTTCTTTCCTTTTTTTGTGGAGGCCTTAGAAGAGTAGAGAGGTTCCATGGAGGCTGGTTCAGATGTCTCCAAGGACTAAGGTGAGACTGGTTCAGATGGGGGCTAAGGCAGATAGATGGTGGATGAGGCCTGCTTGTGAGTCCTGTGACAGAAGGTGATATTTAACAGGAAATACTTTGCTTGGGCTGGAACTGAGGGGGGGTGTCCCTGCTGGAAGAGAGAGGAGAAGTGAGAACCCGAGAGCAGACCATCTTCTCAAGCACATCTTCCTGACTCCTTCCCTTCTTCCCTCAGTGTCTCTGAAGACAGTACCCCCTGTGTTGAGCCCCAGACTGTGCACGTGCTCACCAAAGAACCACCAGCCTTGCCTATTACATTATTCCTCCCTTTCTTACATGATTTTCATTAGTACTGAAATCATTGCCCCAATTAGTCAATATGATTTAAAAGAAATACAATAAACTGTGCACTTAAGAGAATTTCATGTACTTTCCCTCAAAGGCACTAATTGTTGGGGATTTTCCAAGAAACCTGGGTAAATTGACAATTGAGCTTAAACCCGACTGCAAAACACAAGTGCTGTCACAGTGAGAAGCCACTTGCTACCATTTGGAGGAGAGGAAGCCAGTGGAAATTTCCAGGAATTCCCTTGACGAAATCCTGCAGAGGCAGTGCCTCCAGGAGACTGACCCCAAATATAGCAGGTGCAGCCAGCCCCAGGCTAGAAAGCATTCCTGGGCTGTACCTCACCCCTGGCCAGGAGAGGCTCTGCCTGATACTGAGCTTTCTCTTTTCTGCCTCCTAGATCAGGGTGACATCCTCTGAGCATGCCCCCCTCCTTTTTTTCTTTGAAGCTCCATGTGGCAAAATGAAAAAGAAATTGCTGAGCTCTCCCTCCTCCCCCACTCACTCACCCAATGACAGCTAAGGACACATTTTGGCTCTTATTTTGTGACTGCTCCATGCACACACTAAATATACTGAGATCCTAAGCAGAAAACTTCTGCCCAATTAAAGTGCCCCTAGTGTGGGACCTCGGAGAGTGTCTGTCACACCAGAACTCTGCTGCGGAGATGAAAATGATTGAAAGTAACCCCATCTAGTATGTCCCACTGGTCACCTCTAATGCTGAAAGAATGGCGAAACCCTGTGTGCCGTCCATTCTGGAATAAGTACAGAGTTAGTGATGTATTGGTATGTTTAGCATTTACACATGGAGTATATTTTCTGAACATTCAGGCACTCACCTATATGTGAATCTTTCTGTAATAGGATTTGTTGAAAAGTGGAGAAAAGATTGAACCTTTCAAAAAAAAAGTTTAGCAAAAAAAAAACAAAGGCATTATACTCCTATACCACACATACACAGAAGTATACTCAGAGAGGACTAAGAAATTAAAACTAAAAACAAAAGTATAAGAATATTAGAATAAAACAGAATACTATTTATTTATTTTAGTACAGGGATTGAAACCAGGGGTGCTTAACCACTGAGCCAAATCCCCAGCTCATTAAAAAAAAATTTAAAAAAAATTTTTTCTTTATTTAGAGACAGGCTTTCACTAAGTTGCTTAGGATCTTGCTAAGTTGCTGAGGCTGGCCTTGAACTTGTGATCCTCCTGCTTTAGCCTCCCAAATCACTGGGATTCCAGGTGGGTACTGTTGAGCCTGGCTCAGAATACTCTTTAAAAAAAATGTTTGAATGAGGAAGCTTAGAAGTGTTGCAAAATACAAAGTTAATTAAAAAAATCAACTAAGTACAGATGGTCCCTGACTTATAATGGTTTGACTCTGGATTTTTCAATTTATGATGGTAGGGAAGCACACCTACACAACCAGTCTGTTTTTCATTCTTAGCCCTCAATAAAGTACATGAGCTCTTCAGTACTTTATTGCAACCTAGACTTTGTGTTATATAATTTTGCCCAAGTGTAGGCTAATTTAAATGTTTTGAGTGCATTTAAGACAGGGTAGGCTAAGCTGTGATGCTCGGTAGGTTGGGTGCATTAAATGCATTTCCAATTTAAAATATTTTCAATTTATGATGGTTTTATTGGGATATGACCCATTGTAAGTTGAAGAGCATCTGTACTAGAAACAGACAATTGGAAGTTGAAATTTGAAAGTATATTTATTTAAAATTTATTTATCTATTTATCTATTTATTATCTATTTGCAGTACTGGGGATTGATCTCAGGGACACTCTACCACTAGGCCACACCCTCAGTCCTTTTTTATTTTGAGACAGGGGTCTCACTAAATTGCCCAGAGTGGACTCCAACTTGTGATTCTCCTGCTTCAGCCTCCCGAGTCTCTGGGATTACAGGTATGTGTGTCACCATGCCTGGCTAAAAAGTACCATTTTAAATATGAATAAAAATATTTAGGTATAAATTTTACAAAATAATGTTCAGACTAGGTATGCTGAAATCACAAAACATTGATGAAAGAGAAAAAAGGCCTAAATAAATAGAGATACACTGTATTTAGGAATTGGGAAGATTTGGTATAATTTAGATATCAATGATCTCTTAATCGATTTACACATTCAATGTAATTTCAATTGAAATTCCAACAGCCTTTTTTTTTTTTTTGTAGACGTTGACAAAGTGATTCTACATGTATGTGGAAGAGTAAAGACATTAGAAAACCAACATGATTTTTTTGCAAAAGAACAAGATTGGAGGACTCATGCTAACAAATTTTAAGACTTATCAAGAAGCTACAGGGATAAAGGGTATGAATTTGTGAAAGATAAACATGAAGGTCAATGAAACAGAGTGGAAAATCCAGAAATAATGCGCGCGTGCGCGCGCACACACACACACACACATATGCTGGTTTGATTTTCAACAAAATTACAAAAGCAATTTAATGGAATATCTTTTCCACATCTAGGCATTCATATGCAAATAAGTAAAACTCCTTGATCCTACCTCACACCATCAGCAAAATAACCCAAATTGATCACAGGGCTAAATGTAAAACCTAAAACTATAAAGTTTCTTAAAGAAAATATAGAATAAAATTTTTGTGAATGTACTTTAAGCAAAGATTTCCTAAATACAATACCATAAACAAGATCCATCGAAGAAAAATAATAAATTTGACCGCATCAAAATCTGCTCTTTGATAGACATCGTCTAAGAATGATGTCTAAGCAGATTTTAGACTGGGAGAGAATATTTGCAAATTATATACCTAACAGAGTATCTGTATATATTAAGAAATCTCAAAATCCAACATTAAGAAAGCGAATAACCATGTTAAAAATGAACAAAAGAATTCAAGGTACTTTACCTTGATGTTTGGATAATAAATAAGGATACATCATTAGTTAATAGGAAAATGCAAATTAAAATCACTGGGTACTCCCACCTGTAATCCCAGCAGCTCTGGGGGCTGAGGCGGTAGGAGTTCAAAGCCAACTTCAGCAATTTAGTAAGGCCCTAAGCAACTCAGTGAGGCCCTGTCTCTAAGTAAAATATAAAAAAGGACTGAAAATGTGGCTCAGTCATTAATTGCCCTAGTACCAAATTTAAAAAAAAAAATCACTGGATTCTCCTACATATAACAATCAGAATGGCTAAAAAACAGAGGGGGTGGGGGAAGAGAAAGAAACAGAGAAAAAGGGGAAAAAAAGAAAAGAATAAAGAAAGGAAGGAGGAAGGAAGGAAGGAAGGAAGGTAGACTCACCATTATTACCAAGCCCTGGTGAGAACACGGAGTAACCGAGACTCTTAACATTGCATGTCAGAATGCAAGATGATACAGGCACCTTGGAAAACATTTTGGCAGTTTCTTTTCTTTTTTTTTAATATTTATTTTTCAGTTGTAGTTGAACACAATACCTTTATTTAATTAATTTATTTATTTTTATGTGATGCTGAGGATCGAACTCAGGGCCTCACACGTGCTAAGCGAGTGCTCTACTATGGAGCCACAACCCCAGCCCTTGGCAGTTTCTTATAAAGTTAAACAGACTTATCATATGACCCTGCAATAGCACATATAGATGTTTACCCAAATGAGATGAAAACTATGTTGACACAGAAACCTGAAAATGGATGTTTATTCGTAGTTATCAAAAACTGGAAAGAATACACATGTTCCTCTCTGAGAGAGTGGATAAGCAACCTGCAGCACCTTCAGCCCGGTAACGAGAAGGAATGAGCTGTTAGACACACAGCGACATCTCTCCTGCCTTATGCCACATTAGAGAAGCTGCACCTAAAAGGTTATGTCGTCTGCGATTTCAGTTATATGACACTTTCGAAAAGGCGAAACTATAGAAATAGAAAGCCTGTCCATGATTACCAGGGTCTTGGTGTCAAAGAAAGGTTAATTGCAAAGAGGCATGTGTGCAATTTTTTTTTTTTTTGCATGATGGGACTAATTTTTATCTTAATTATGGTGGTGTTTACACACAATATGTATTGTTAGGTGGCGTATGTAAATTATATCTTAGAAAATGAAGGGGAAAGGTGAGGACCACAGTGTGGCATGTTTCATAGCAATACCAGAGCAGGGCAAAGGGAATTCAGATGTACCATAGGCAAGAATATCAATTGATGAATGCTTCTAAAAAGGCAATTTGATGGTATATCTTAAAACAAAAAGACAAAAACTTCACAACCCTCTTTCTAGGTATGCATCTTGTGGGCACCCTTGCACAACCGCATGCAATGTGTCCTGCCTGATCTACACCTTGCATTCCTGCATGGAATGTATCCTGCTTGATCTGCTCAGCTTGGAGACAACCAGGCAATGCCCCTCTTGCTGCAAGAACTGGTGAGACAAACTGTGAGCACCCACTTCTGTCCTCTTGCTTATTGTGGTACACAGAAGCCAGGCTTCTAGTTGCTGGAGGGTTTCTCTGGCCTAATTAGGACCCTACCCCCAGTGCCATTGGAGGTTGGTGTATAAATATTCCTGAGGGTTGAGGCCAACTTGGAGGTGAGCTCTCCATGTGGAACCCTAGAGTCCCTTACTGGGATTGAAACTTCAATTCTGAAGATGGTGATTGGCTTGATGACACATCTGTCATTTGCTTCCTTCCCTTCTCTGCTTGATTCTCTACTCTCTAATTATGTCTCAAATAAGGCAATCTGGCTTAAATCTTGTGGGTCTTGTGGGTCTCCTTCTGTGACAACAGAACTGAAGACAATTGGGTCTCTCTGGAAGGAAGGTACTCAACATTAGAGTAGCTGATGGGTACCACCATTGTCAACTGAGCATGTCATGGACCCAGACAGGAAAAGGCAACTGTGCGTAGGCAAATGTGGACCCTTGCAATGTGGAAGAACGGGGGATTGGACACATTTTGTTTGTGCCATGGGAATGTAAATTATAACTGTCATTAAAATCCCTACTTTGCTTACACTGCTGGTCATCAGGACAGAAACACATGATGTATTAGAGTTTCTCACAGTCCCTGCTCTACATAGGAGTTAAGACGGCTGAACACATGGGGTGGCTGAAGGTACGCTTTCCCCCAGCATCATCAGTCACTGCTCAGAGATTGAAATTTACACGTGAAATCTGCAGCCTGTGAATTACTGCTATTTAATTTGGATATGAATAATTTGTGCCCCTTCTACTACCAAAAAAGAAAAAAAAAGAAAGAGAGAGAGAGAGAGAGAGAGAGAGAGAGAGAGAGAGAGAGTGAGTTTTGAGAAATTGCTGCTTAGGTTGTGAATTCTAGAACAACCTGGGTCAATTCATCTTCTAAAGTTACCTGGTCAAAGCAACTGCTATTCTTGACACCAAAGAGAAGGTTTTCAGAATCCACAGCAGGCTGGCTCCAAAGATGAGATGTGTGCTTTCAGGTCTCTCTGGGCTGCTTGATTCTGATCTTGTTCTTCCACAGACAGTAACCATTGCTGGATCAGTTCAGCACTGACTGGACTCATTTTGAAGACCATCCTCTCTGGAAGGTGATACCAGTCAACAACATCATTGAAGACACTGAATATCTACAAGGACATGTGTTCTTATTATTGGCAGCATCAGATTGCAAGGCATATTGGAGGTCACCTGATTTATGGTAGCTCAGATGTTGCTGAGCCATTGGCCACACTTCTCCTACATTACACTAGGCTAGTTTCTCTAAGACATAGCCCATGGGGTGATCAATTAACACCATTGACTGTGTGGCTCAACAGTGTAGATGGTGTCAATTGACAGGTGCCTTAATAGGGGTAGGTAGGTGACAGGTACTCATCTCAGCAATTCAGTTGATTCATAAATTGTAGAAATGACTTGTTCTCTCATGGGAAAAAAAATGAGTTTTAAAGGAAGATTCTGTGTGATTGTAGAAGATATTTTTTGTGATTGTTATGATATGGAAGTGAAGTGTCCCCCAAAAGCTCATGCATGAGAAAATGCAAGAAGGCTCAGAGGAGAAATGATTGGGTTTTAAGGGTCTTGACCCAATTGATGATTTAATCCCCTGATAGAGATTAACTGAGTGGTAACCGAAGTGGTAGGGTGTGGCTGGAGGAGATGGGAATTAGGGTGTGGCTTTGGTGTATATATTTGTATCTGGAGAATGGAGACTCTCTGCTTCCTGGTCACCATGATGTGAGCTGCTTCCCTCTGTCACCCTCTCCCGCCATGATGTTCAGCCTCACCCGGAGCACCAAGGAATGAAGCTGGCCTTCTATAGATTAAGACCTCTGAAACCGTGATCCTTCAAATAAATTTCTCCTTCTCTATAATTGTGCCGGTCAGGTCCTTTAGTCACTGCAGTGAAAAAGCTGACTAAAACAGTGATATATTAGCCCTATAACTCACCCAGGTGTTGCTCACCTGATAACATGCAGGGGGTTTGGAATAGACTCTAACATTTAGCATGACTAGAGAAAATATTTTGATGGGAAATCCATATAGGTTCCTGCAAAATGAGTACGAGGAAAGAATTTCTTGATAGAAATCTATATTGATATAAATCATTATATTTTTATCCATTGCTGTGGTTCACATGCCTCTCTCCCCAAATTCATGTGTTGAAAATTTAATCCCCAATGCAACAGTGTTGAGAGGTGTGAACTTGAAGAGGTGACTAGGTCATTCAAGCTCATAAATGGATTAATGTCATCCCTGCACAAGTGGGTTTAATTTAAAAGCCAATTCAGCCCCCTCCTGCTCGCTCATGTACTTTTCTGTCTTCTGCCATGGGATTTGGCCCTCACTAGACCCAGCCCCTCAATATTGGACTTCTTAGCCTCCAGATAAACTGAGCCCAAAACTTCTACTGTTTATGAATTACCCAGCCTGTGGTATTCTGTGATAGTACCAAAAAATGTAGGAAGACTTCCATTCATTGAAGGATTTAAATTCTCATTGAACATAGTCCCAAGTAAATATTGGCATTATAAAGTTTAAAGGTGTGTCTGAGGCCTGTATAAACAAAAATTTTCAGAAAGACTAAGACCTTTAAGAAAGGTCAGTGACCTGGTCTGTCAAGAAAGAGGGCAGCAGAAGGTTTGCTCAATCCTAGTAAATATCCTTTGAAAATAACCTTTTCTTTCCCCTTAATTACAAGTTTCTTGGCTTATTAAAAAAAATTGGAAGTGATTTCATAACTTTGCATCACCCAGCCTGGATGTAGAGCCGGGTAAGCACTGTAGGTGTCTAGTTGTAAAAATACAGATGGGCTTGGGGAGGGACATGTGGGGACCTCAGAAACTGAGGTTTGTGGGAGAAGGACAGGAAGAATGGGGACTGGGGAGCAGAATAAGACTTGGGGCAGAGCTATGCCAGGATGACTCTGGGGAGTGTTAGGAGGATCCCAACCACAGAGGCAGCAGGCAGAACTCTAAGCACAGGATGATGAGTCTGGAGACGAGTGACTAAGTTACTAAGCAGGTTGGCTGGCTAATCCTTGCTGAGGCCATAGTGAACCTAGCGTGGAGGGACCAGGGGCTAGCAGATTCAAAGCTCAGGCCAGGAAGGCTGAAGCATAGGACCAGGTGTAGGAACGACAGAGAGTGAGAGGTTTGCCCAACTTGATGGAGATTAGTTCAACTCTGCAACAGGGAGCCCATGTGGCCAAAGGACTCATCACAGCAGACATTAGACTCACCAGCGTAATTCTAACCTACAGGCCGGGGCTGAGCTGTGCAGATGTTATTATTAAGACTCGCATTTTGAATGGTGCAGCCTATTCACAGGAAATTCTGTGTATGGTCTGTGTGTCTTAACAAAGCAAGCGTGACTTAGCATGCTGCCCTTCAGAACTCCCCACTGCCTTGCTCTGTCTCCCTCCTGCAGCTTCAGCGTTTTTTGGCTTTTTCTTAAGGAGTCCAGGTACTTTTCTGCCTCGGGACCTTTGGCACTTGCTGTTCCCTCTGCCTAAACTGCTCTTCCCAAAGACATCTCAGTTTCCTCCTCACTTTATGTCAGTTTCTGCTTTAAGAAACCTCTTAAGAAAGCTTTCCAGACCATTCGTATCAAAATAGCACTTTTTCTTTCTCTAGCTTGTCCACCTGGATTTTTTTCCTCATAGTACTTAAAATTCCTTGATATTATGTCATTATCCATCTCATATCATCTGTCTCTTGACTATAATAAAATAATGATGGGAGTAAAATTGCTTATCTTCAATGTATCTTTTAAAGTATAGAAGCGGTCTTGGTACAAAGAAGTGCTCAAGAAATATTTGCAGAATGAATGAATCAATGAATGAATGTATACATTTTCTTAGTGTTCATCAAGTGGTAGCAAGCTGGATATTCATCACCTGTCCTTGTGTGGATTGATGAGCACAGCTAATGAAATGGAGTTGCCTAAAGTGGCCAGTGGTTCCCAAGAGAGTGCTACAAAGCTCCATACAGCATAGGTTTGCTCAGAGTTCCCAAGAGAACCTCTCAGTTCACCATAAATCCTGGTACTGCCTGGTGCTTTCCTTAGCTGGTGTCCCCACCTCCTGTGGACAGTGGCAGCACTGGACGACACAAGCATCTCCAGACCTCCAGCAAAGGCAGGAGACTGGCAGGCCCCAATACTGCAATCTTGGGAACACACTGGGACTGCATCCCCAGGAAGCAAGGAACTCTAACTTGCCTCCTCCGTAAGATTCAAGAGGACACTCAAAAGATGAAGAGAGAGAGACTCTGAGATCAAGATAGATTGCTTTCTGATAAAAAACATGAATTCCTTAATTTAGAAATCTATCCTGAACAGCATGAATAGCATAGTGGATAAGATAGGGGAGAGATTCATTGAATTTGAAGGATGGTTGGATGAATTCTCTGATCATTCAGAAATGTAAAAAGATTGCTTCTAAGCGTAAAAAGGTTGAGATCATGAGCCAGAGATAAGAGCCATGAAAAATGGATTCAGGAAGTATAACAAAAGTCATTTTCCCCAGCCAAAAAAAGATGAGCACCTTCAGATTAAAAGGGTTTACCAAGCATCAGAAAAAAATAATATACAAAAGTGCACACTTTGAAATATCCTGCCAAACTTTTAAAAAAAAATTAAGAAGAAAGAAAAATTTATATGTAACCATGTAGATAATCCTGGAAGCTTGGGAGGCTGAGGCAGGAGGATTGAGAGTTCAAAGCCAGCCTCAGAAAAAGTGAAGCATTAAGCAACTCAGTGAGACCCTGTCTTTAAATAAAATACAAAAAAAAAAAAAAAAAAATAGGGCTGGGGATGTGGCTCAGTAGTTGATAGCCCCTGAGTTCAGTCCCAGATACCACAAATAAATAAATAAGATCAAGCCAGCAACTCACCTTTTTCCCTGAAACTCTGAAAATCAGAGGAAAGTGCAACAATGTTATAGACAACGATTAAATAATTATGAGGGGAGACAATGCTCAGAACTTCCCAAACAGACAAGGTCTCAGAAAGGATACAATTTACCTTTCTTTCTTCATTCTGTTTTCTTAAAAATGTAGAGCAGGGATCACAGAAACAAATCACAAGAAAGAACTCAAGTAAGAGGAAAATATGATCTACATGCAATAAACAATAATACAACTTGGAGTTAGACCCATTGAGTGATAACATTGAATTGTATCAGGAACAATGCAAATCTAAAAAACAATAGAGAAAGAAAAAAATTCAGAACAATGAATGCCGGGAATGGATTGTTACACTGAAGTTCAATGCAACCATATCAGTGATTTAAAGCTGTCACTCTGGAAAATGCTGCAAAAAAATGGGAATGGACCTTTGTGGGAAAGAAATGAAAGATGGCTGCATCTCTTATTTTCCATGCAGAGTGTCAACAGGTCCTGGGTCCTTTTTGGCACAACATTATATAAGATCAAATCTTTTTAGAGCTGTAAAGGGTGACCATTAAACCAGGAAGAATAGAATTCACAACTTTTGAGGTACCTGGGTAAAAAAAAAACAGCAAGTACACAAAAGACATTTGGCAAAAGGTTGAATTAAAAAGAAGCAAAGAACATTAAAGAAGACGCATGAGCCAAGATGAGAGAAAGGAGATCAAATGTGTCAATCATCTCAAAGGTGTGATAATGAATAAGTTAAAAGCAAAGACTCCAGATTGGGCCCAAATAGACTGTCTTTAAGAGACATGTCTATCACAACGACAGAGAAATTAAGTTTGTTAAATAAACAAATAAGCACATAAATAAATCAATGGGAATGCATGGATCTAAGAGTACAGGCACACAAATATTAGTCTGTTTCAAAGGAAGGCTTGTGGTAGGAAGCCTGGGCATTTCCCATAGTCCCTCTATATTTATGTGGAAGAAATATATTGACGATCAAAATAGAAGGGAGATCAGACAAACAGAGAAAGGGGACCATGGGGAGGGAGGAGGGACGGGAATGGGGAGGAACTGTGGAAAGAAATTCACCAAATTACGCCACATGCATATATGAATATACCACAGTGAATTCCTTCTTTATGTATATTTATAAAGCACCAATTAAAAAAAAGCAATGAATAAATAGAAGGAAGACCAGTAACATAGAGGAAGGGGACCAGGGGAAGGAGGGAAGGGAGAGACAGTGGAAGGACTAGGGAAAAATATATTCCAGGCATGTATGAATATGTTAAAATGAACCCATTATGTACAACTGTAATGCACTATTAAAAAAACATTTAAAAAATATATTGATGAGCCACTGGGGTGGCATTGGGAGCCCAAGGGCAAATGCAATGTTCAGAGGAAGCTTTTTAATCTGTTGTGCAAGACCCAGAAAAGGACTTAAATTTTGATATTAAGGGAAAAGTAGGGAGAGAAGAAAGGAGCCAGCCAGAGGCTGGTCTCGGTGCTCTATCCAGGTCACTTCTTTCTGCGATCCCTGCAATTTCAGTGTGTAGGCTGAAACCCTGCTGAACCTTGGGCATCAGTGGGCTCTTTGTGGAAATGGGTAAAGGATCTGTGTTTATGTCCAAGTTGATTAAGATTTAAATATTTAATGCAATCCCCAGGTGCACAAGGGGGCCATATGAAGCCCCCAGCAACTGCAGCAATACTGGGGAGACCTTTATAATGGTTCACATGGTACAGATTGGGGGATTTGACAGATGGATTGACATCTGGGTCATATCAGTAAGCACACTAGCATGGAGATCTGGGCAACACACTAACCAATCCCAAGCATATGTTGAGGACAGGAAAGTAACAAAGGCAGGGGCATTCACACCAGGGATGGCCGAGTAAGAAACACAGGTGGAGAACAGCACAGGTGTCCCGTCAGCGACACTTGGCATGTGGGTGGCACTGCTCCACAATCAACCAGGGTTGAGACTAGGCTTTGCCACTTCCATTGAACTGCATGTGCACCGCCAAGGGCTGACCCGGATCCCTTCAGATCCCTCTTCACCCTTCTTATGTGCACCATATTTGCGTGCTTTCATTTTCAAGGCCAGCACCTGCTGTGTTTTTATGGAGAATTCTCTCAGGATTCTCTACTGGAGCCCACCTGGACTCGAAGTTCCTGGGAGTTTACTTCTCCACTGTGGCCCCAGACCAATGACTAACAAACAGGCTGGGAAGATTGTAGTCCATTCCCTTTCCTGAGGCACAACTAACACTCCTGAGTTCCCTGCAGGATCAGCTGCAACTCTCTGTGGTCCTGCCTGTGATCGGATCTCCATTTCTAGGCTTCCTCCTCTTCTTGACCTTGCATGCTCCCACCCTGACTCCCCTCTCCTTTATTAGGTTCTCAGCGCAGGATCTGCTTCTGGAGAATCCGGATTAAAACCCCCCGTGTGTGAGTCTTCTTGCAACTTCGCCTCTTGCTATCATTTAATTGCCACCCTTTGCTTTGGCTTCCTGCTGGGAAGCAAGATCAGAATTTGTTTCTGGTTAGACTTACCTACAGGAAACCAGTGAGAGGCCCCGGGAACACCAGCATTGGGGTGGACACTCACATTTGCACCTTGATTTCAGAGCATCTGTTAAAGAATAGCCCCACCTAACTTCTAGAGACCTGTGAAGCCACCCCTGAGGCTGTCAGTCCTCAGAGCCCCTCTTCTTCTATGCCAGGATTCTCTTTGGGGGAGGTGAATCTTTGTGGGGACTGTCCTATGCGATTTAGAGTGTTTAGCAATATCCCTGGCCTCTCCTCACTAGATGCCAATGATGTTCCCCTGTCCCCTCAGGTTGTGATAACAGAAATGTCTCCAGACATTGCCAATTATCCCCTGGGAGGAAAATCACCCCAAGTGAGAACACTGATCACTCCTGGTCTTGAGGGTTCCCACCACATCCTCTCTCACTGTGGAGTGAAGACACACTTCCTCCTCCTCTTTTATCATACCAATGATATGAGGCAGGATAGTTTGGGCTTAAAAACACAAAAGACCTCTTAGGTCCCAGCGGGACCTTCAAGTAAACCCATCAACCTTTTTGGGCTTGGTTATCTCTGACTTTAGTTAACTCTCATACACGAGACATGGTAAAGCTTTCTTTACCCCTGCTGGAGGACCAAGTGCTGAGCAGTCTCAACTTTTGGTTTCCTTTTTCTTTGATAAGAGGTGGAGTGGTTCTCCCACCCTATTCCATAGTGATTGCCGCAGTCCGGCTGCAGCAAAATAACGGGGGTGACGAGCAACTTGTGTACATTGATACAGCAGGAGAGGGAGCCATTTATTGTAGGACAACAGAAGTATTTATACATTCCACACAGCTTATCCTAATTAACATAAACTCGATATAGCAGTCAACCAATAAGGAATCTCCACACTTAATGGTTCGCAGTCAACCAATAAGGAATCTCCACACTTAATGGCTCGCTGGAGTTACTTCACAAACCACTCCCTCTGGCAAAATGCCAGGCGCCATCCGGGCTTGTTTACAGACTCTAACAAATGATGAGGACAACTCACTGGGCTGGTCAGAGCAGGCCTCTGATACTACAGCTGGATCCCCAAAGGCACTCACTGATGCATCCCTCTCTATCCAGGAACGTGACATGCCCGGGTTGAGGAAACAGCCATAGGAGCAAGGCAGAGGTTTTCTGTGAACAAGATGTATAACACACCTGGTGGAAAACATGGCCCAAGCCAATGGGGTAATTTGTCGCTTCCATTCCACCTGAAATTGTGGAAAATACAGTTTGGCGTCAACGGACTTATTATAGATGTGTGGGCTTCAAGAAGTTTCTTAGCTTTTCTGAGCCTCAGTTTCTTCATATAAAAATGAGTACTGCTCAGGGATAGTTTGATTTTTAAATAGAATGAGATAACATATGTAAAATCACCTGATAAAAATCTATCAGTCAATAAGTAGTCAATAAGTGGTAGTTAACTTCTCTTCTTTATGACTTCAGTCAAGTTCTTTAATTCATCTGAACCTCAATTTTCTTATTTGTAAAATGGGATTGATAATCCACTTGGGTTTATTATGGAGATAAACTAATGATTTCTGTGAAAACCTTTTGAAACGAATGCCTCTCTGTGTGTGTGTGTGTGTGTGTGTTGCTGATCCCAGCACCTCATGCATGCTCTGAGCCACACTTCCAGCCCCCCAAAGCTTTTCATAACTAGAAAGATCCAAGAGACTGTGAAACCCTATTTTTGAGTGTTGGGTAGTTACCACTCTGGAGCTCAGATTAGGGCCAGTGCATGGGGCCGGGGGTGTAGGGAGGAACTTTTTCTTTGTTTTGTTAGTTTTTCTCAAAATAAGAAAGAACACTTTATCAAACAGAATTGTCCCAAGTGAGACATGGTTGGGGAGTTCTCTTTTATTGCAAATATTTAAGAATAAATGGAACAGATAACTATAAGACATCCTGAAGGGGGAAATTCTGGTTTTGTTGGGGATTTGATTGTACTAGACTGTATATGTGACAGGGAACATAAGATTCTAGCAAACACAAAAGATATGTGGAATACAGTCTATATGGAAAAGATATCAATAATTGGGAGGAAAAGTAGCTAGAAAAGAAAATAGGATGTATTATAATGGATCCCAGGTGGAGCCATATCTAATACAGGTTAACCAAGATGGAAGAGATGGAGGGGTTAAGACAGGCAAAATGGGAGCTAAGGTGAGCATCCAGAAATTCCAAAGAGCCAGATAAGTGAGCAGGCAAACTGCATTTCCAACCCTGGAGATCACCGTAGAGACATAGGTCTACATTAACTCTCAAAGGGTGGGCAAGATCTCTTTTGTATGCTATAATATGAAATTCAAGCTTTATTTTTTTACCCAAAGCGTATCCACAGAATGGCTATTGAGAAGTAGGTTCTCAATACATTGGTAGGTTTGGGGAGCGATGACCGGTGAGGTCAAATTACAGTCGTATGTTGCACAGAGCAAGGTCCTGGCCAGGAAGCCATGCTTGAGAGAACAGTCATAAGACTTCTACCTGACTTCTCATTGACTCTTCAGTCACAGAAACAAGCTGAGTTTGTCCTCCACCACACTGTTCGACCTGCTTTTGTTAATATTACTGCTAGTTTTCATCCTACAAAACTATAAGGTGATTTTTCTGACCCTATCCTACTTTCCTTCTCAGCAGAAGTTGATATGGCAGCCCCACCCCAGCTTGACTTCCACTACACCATCCTCTCCAGGTTCCTTTCTTTTTACATGAAAATGTTTCAAACACTCATAAAGTCACAGAGAATATTTTAGGCATGTGTATGCCCTCAAGAAAAGATCAAACAGTAGTCATATTAATTCCCACTCTGTTGCTTCTTGTGTCTCATTCTTATATCATGTATCTCATGAAACAAGATGTATTAATATTTATCTAAAACTCTAGAATATACAAACTCATCTATGAGAGAAAGCAGATCAGTGGTTACTTAAAGAGAGGGTGCAGAGAAGATGAGAGGAAGGGGTACAAGGAAGGAGTTCAAGGGAGAACTTTTAGGGATGTAATAAGTTCACTCTTAATTACAAGTCAGGTTTCATTGGTGTTAAAATATTGCAAAACATCAAATTTTGTATTTTATGTAGGTACATTTCATATATATCAGTTCAAGCTCAGTAAAGTTGTTTTAAAAGCTTTATGCATTTATTTTCAAGTTCAAGTTCTTTGCATCACAGTACCTTCTTCTGAGGGTTTTAATTTCTCATTTTTTGTCATTCATAATTTTAGCATACTTGTTGTTTCCTTTCAGAGTGTTGTCCTATTATCCTCCCTTATGGTATGTGTGCTGACTCTTGCCAACGCAAGCTGTTTTACCTTAGAGGTTTTCTTATTTTTGTTTGTGAGCTTATCTTTTGTAGATCCTATCATTTTATTTATTTATTTATATTTTGTAGCAGTTCTATATAATTTGGGACGTGGAACTGCAGAGAGTTTATATTTTGCTTCTGCCCGGTTTTCTAGGTCATGACGAGCTAACGTTTTGGCTTAGGACTTCCTCAAGTAGCAGAGTTTATAAATATGGATTCTAAACACATGTGGGACACATGTCTGAGGTTTTAATCTATCGGGGGAGATGATTTATCCCACCAAAGTCTCAGCAGAAGTTGGGTGAATTCCTTGAACATTTCTTTTTTGCGTATGTTTCCTTGATGGCAGGAGATATTTAGAGATCCATTGCCCCCAGACCTTGGGTGTCATGGAAGATGCCTTTTGAAATGGGGTAGTGTGCTCTCTTCAGACCTCTCTCTCAGACGCTGTCCTGGGATACATAAGGAAGTCCGTTGTACATGTGTGGCGGCTCTCTGACCTCTGTCCTCAACCCCTGTCCACCATCCACCACCATACACATGCTTCTCTAGCAATGGATATTTTCTCTAGGAGTGAGCACCTGGTGGGAAAATATGGTTCCTTCTCAGAGTTTCTGGTGGGGGCGGGGGACTAAAAATGAGGCAAAAGATGCAGTGACTACAGCATTATAAGTTGTAAGATGTTAGGAAATGCCATCTTCTACTTGGTGAGGAGTATTCTCAGTGAAAGAGGGAGGGAAGAGGGGATTTGGGGAGAGAGCACTGAGGTGTTTTTGTCTCTCACCCTTGGTCTCTCTGAGGCCCAGCTGCAGAGTTGCCCTTCCCCCACTCTGGCTACCCCAGGGCCTTTCCAATAAATCCCTATTTTTTTTTCTAAGTTGGTTCAAGTTTGGTTTTGGTAACCTGCCACCAAAAGAATCCTCATAATATATCTTTTGCTATAATTTCTAAAGGGTTATAGTCTGAGGGTCATGCTTTCTGTCTTTATTGAGACTAATAACCTTGACCCTATAGGTAAAGGCACAAGGGGACGCATCTAAGGGGAGCTGGAGATTGTGGAGGCAGGGAAGTGAGGCTGAAACAAGAGGAGACCAGCTCTGATGGTGGCGATACCTTTAGCCCAAAGGATCCAGCATCAGGATCAAAGTCACCCAGTATCACATCCAGGGGGTGCCTCTCATTCTTGAGAGAAGCTGTCTGGTGCATTGGAAAAAGCAGTGATTTGGGACAAGTACGAGAGGCCAGATCTGCTAATGGTGTCATCTGGGGCAACATGCTTGGCATCCCTGAACCTCAGATGCTCCCTAAGAAATGGTGATAATCATTTCTCCAACCAAAGCTATAGGCTACTTCTGCCCTTGAAGTTTTTTTTTTTAATGAAAACTCATTGGATCTCTTTATGATTTGTTATAACTCTTTGAAGTGCACTTGGGTTCTTAAACTTAGAACCTTGCTGTTCATTGATGAATTTGTCTTGTCTCTTTCCAATTCTTGATGCCTTAGAGTCCCAGACCTCAACCTCCAAACCCAGTCACGCAATCCCTCATATCCAGCCTAGGAGAAAGGTTTCAGACAGTATGGAAGTCAATTTTATTTATGGTTGTGGGGCTTTGATTAAGCAATACATATAAAACAGCTACTGTGTGGTAGAGACCCAAGGTGGTATCGCTTTCCATTTTCTTCTCACTATAGAAAGAGCCTCCAGCCCTACATTGCAAGTCCAGATGTGGTTTCCTCATTGCTGCTTCTTACTTGGATGGTAGCCTTGCAAAGTGCTGTTGGGCTGCTGGAATGGTGAGGATTATTTTCAGTGGAGAGGAATTTAATCTCATTATTACCAGTAGTCCAGTTTGGGCTGATGGCCTATTAGGATTTCAGGCCTATCAACAAGATAAGGTACATCCTTTCCCAGAGACGTATGATTGCTACTGCAAAATTATTTTTAGGAAGCTTCTTTTTCTGTCCAGAACATTCACCTGAAAATAGCTCTGAGCATTGTGGAGGCAGCTCCTTGCAGAGAGCTGAACTGAAAGCCCAAGTCTGAAGATTCATGGAGCAGATTTTATCTCCACTTCTGGATTTTGTACTAATACAAAACACATTGATAACAAATAGCTGCTATAAGAAGCTTGAGGGTGATCCAAATTCAATTCCCTCTTTGCCTTTTATCCAGGAAGACTCTAAGTATCATGCTCTTGGAGGCAAGAGAAAACAATGACTATGTTCCCCCTCCCAGATGACAGTGGATCTTTCTATTGCATTCATATCACAAGAGTTTTCCTCTTCCTTCCTTGCGAGCAGAGTGCTAATTCTGTTCAGGCAGAGAGTGGTGTAAACCAAACTGGCAAAACTATTCCCTTTTTCTCATGATTGGTTTAGCGTGGGCAGGGGAACCAGGGAGTCAAGGCTGACAAAGGAGATAGAAGGAGAAGCTACTTGGGGTTTTGCAGGGTGGGGGATACAAAAAGAGAGAATCACAAGCAGGAAACCCTCTCCCACCACCTCTCCCCTCTTGGCCTTAGGATCAGAGCACAAGGATGTGAAGCAGGAAGCACCTTGCCACCATAGGACCTTAGCCCATGGAAATAAAGCCAGGACACTGAAGAGACCAAGTGGAAGTCTGGGTCCCTTGTGACCTGGTGAACTGTAAAGTCAAACCTTATACTACTTACTGCTGCACTTCTTTAAAATTAAAAAACAAAAGTCCTAGTAGCTGGGAAAACTGAGTTTTGTTTTTGTTTTTTTGCTATTTGCAGCTGAAATCAATCCTAACAGAGGCATACCCATGGGTTTCCTTCTGGTATCTTTTTTCCCCATCTTCCTTAGTAAACAAAACCCTCCCCCTGCCCCAGTTTTCATCTGGGCATTCAACCACTTGGAAAAAGGTTTGTTTCTCATAGTCCCTTACAACTAAGTGTGTTCATCTGGCTAACAAGATGTGAGCATATGTGTCAGGTGACAGCTGCTGGGGAACCTTAAAAACAGTGGTGCAAACACTTGGTCCCTTCTGCTTCCTCCATTTGTTCATTCAACTGCCTATAAGGAGAAAGTGCTGGCTGGAACTTCAATCACCATCTTGGACTGTGAAGAGGATGGTTTCCTCCTAGGGAGAAGAGTGGTAAGGTAAGAGAACCGGTGCCCCTGGGCCTTAGAATGCTTTCTTCCAGATCCTTACATAAGAGACAAAGAAGTTTCTATCACGTTTAAGCTATTATTATTTTGATCTCTTTTAATATAGCTACACCTAATTCCAGATGATACTTTGGATAAGCAGCTAAAAAGATACCCTATGACCATTTTGGGCCCTTATGCTCTGGGGTCTACAGCAATCTTCTAGCTTCAAGGAGAAAAGGGGATTAGTTGACATTAAGGAAAGGAGCATATTTTTAAACTTTCCCCCCAATTTCCTAAAACAAGTAGTTAAATCAAACCAACAGTTTGTCCCCAGCAGGAATCAATGCTATAGAAAGGGCAGGCAGTGTGGAAGAGGAAGAGAAAGACTCCAAGAGAAACCTAAAGAGAATTCTGGCTAAAGGGAGAAGAGAATAAAGAGAGGAATCCAGAGAGAATGGAAAAAGCAAGGATGGTAAACTGAAAATGGAAAGCTCAATGGTTTCTCTCCTGTCCCTTTCTTCAAAGCTCTGGGATTTGAACTGGGGACATGAGTTGGGGGATGTCCAGGTATCTGAGAATCCAAGAACCCAAGGTAACATCATACAGGGTGCCAGGGAATGTGGAAAGAACTGGGTACAAGCTCAGAAGGCACCTGACCCAAGAGGATAGGACTAAGAAAGATGCACATCTTCATCTAAACATGTGAGTGAGGGACTGCTATATTTTGGAGTGAGTTTGTCAGCATTCATGTGTGATTACTATTCTCCTATCTTGGATGAGGAAATAGGGCTGGATTCCATCAGTATGAACCAAACATCAACTGTGTACTAGGCATTTATAGAGTTTGCTTTAGGTCAAGGGACAGCAAACTTTCCCTGCAAAGAGCCAGAGAGTTAATATTTTAGGCTTTGTGGGCAAGTGGTCTCCATTGCAGCTACTAAATTCTGCAGTCGTAGCAAGAAAGCCATTCATAATGGAAACAAATGGGTATGACTGTGTCTCAATAAAACTTTATTTATAACAATAGGCAGTGGGATGAATTTGAACCACTGGCCAGCTGTAGTTTGATAATCCCTGTTTTAGATGCCAAGCGCTGTGTTAGCTACTCTAAAACTTGGTCATTTATCATGCTTTCGCAATATGCCTGACATTGTCCTAGATGTTTCCAAACACTGTCTGACATTATTCTAATTAGAATCCCATAAGTTTTGTGAATGAGGACACTGGCATTTGGAGATAGTACAAAACATAGCCTTAGGCTCACAGCCAGTAACGGTGCTGGATGTGGACCCAGACCTGCGTCTCTGGAGTCTGCACCCACATGGACACATGGCTCTCAGATTGGTTTCTGTTAATGCAAATTTTCTTCCAACCACTGTGTGTGTGTCGTGCTTGGGAGACTGTCCACAAGCCCACCTGACCACATCTCAGACATTCCCCAAAGACCAGAAGAGAGGAACATGCCAGCCAATCGCATGAAATGAGGCAATGACACAAACATTGTCTCATTTAATACGTTTCCTGCAGACAGAACAGTCAGCTTCAAATGGTGGGTGGGAAAGGAAGGGAGAGACAATTGGAGGAAAAAAGAGAGGCACGAGGCTCTGAGGAATTCCATAGCAGAGGAGCCTAATTATAGTGTCTCCTCTCCCTGGCCTGAGAACCCAGTGGACAGGAAGTTAAAAATACCAAGCCAGTCGATAGGGACCTACTATGGGCCATCAGGTTATGAAGGGTTTCCTTCCATGGATCTTACTTAGTCCCTGATATTGGTACCAGGACCCCCTTTTTCAAGGGTGCCAGAGGCTCAGAGAGGTAGGTAGATTGCACAAAGCCACCCAGCCCATGGGGGACAAAGTGGAGAACTGAAGGACATCTGTCTCACTCCAAAGCCAGGTCCTCTCCCCTGATCCATGGCTTTCGAGAATCACTCTTCCAAGTGGAAAAGCACCAGGGCTTCTCTGGGAGTGGCTTGTCCCATAGGTCACCCCTCAGAGATCCTAGTATGTGCACATAAAAGTCTCGGTTCTCTCTGCTCCTTTCTTTTTGGGGATGGCAGCAAAATATGCAGGAACAGGGAGGGCACCGGCCTTGAGGAGGAGCTGCATTCAATCCCTGCCCTTCACAAAGAACCATGTGACTGTGCTTCAAAAATCAGGGTTTCAGCCCCTCTTAAAAAAGAGAGAATAATCTAGACCTATCTCACAAGGTGAGTACTTGACTCCTATGATGAGGGAGCTCAGGATTCATTGGTGAATCTTAAAGTATACTGAATAGCAGTGACATTTTGGGAAGGAGTGGGTTGAAGCACAAGCCTCTGGTGTCCAGCAGATGTCCCGGTCCTGCTGGTACTAACATCTGGCCTAAGGAAAGTCACTGACCTCACCAGGGTTTGATTTCCTTCTCTGTAAAGTGGAGCAAATACCAGAAACTGCTCCATAGGGTTCTACGGAAGACTCAATGGGAAAACCTAGATAAATCTCCTTAGATGTAGCTATTACGACATTAGGATTATGTTGGTTATACATGGGCTCACCTGTTGAGTTAATAAAGGAGGGAAGGAAGGACTGAAGGAGAGCCTCTCGGGGCTGCCTGATGGCAGTCCTTCCTGATACAGCCTTACCTGCGTGGGCTCCTCGGGCTGCTCAGGTGGACTGAGGAGAGTCAGGGTTTGGGGGTTGAGTGGGCAGAGACTCTCAGGGGAACAAAATAGCAAACAGCTCTAATTTAAAATTTACTTATTAATTTTAAATTTATTTGTTCATTCATCCTGCAACTACTTACTGGTTGCTTTTTCCACAGCAGGTACTGCTAAGCTGTGGGGACGCAGGGGCCAACAGGAGAGATGTGGTCCTTCTCCTCACCAGCTGCTGTCCTGTGGGAGAGCCAAACACCAAAGCAGAACACCAGGTAAGGACATACTAATGAATCGTGGTATCCACAAGGAGAGCAAATACCAGGTGAAGAACAGGGGGTCCCATCTTTCCACTGAGCCACCAGGAAGGGCCTCTGGCAAAGTGGTTTTAAATAGCATGCAGGAGGTGGCACTGAAGCCCAGACTGGCCAGATAAGGAGACAGTACTGAAAAAGGCAGGGTGGGGGGTGGAATTCCAGGCATGGGGTTGCCAGGGTGAAGACCCTAAAGTGCAGAAGAACTTGGTTCTGCAGAGGAACTGGAGGAGCTGAGAGGCCATAGGTAGAGAAAGACCATTTGTGGTGAGGTGATGGGGTCGGACTGTACCCTGCAGGGCCTTGCTGGTTCCCTTAGAGTGTTGAGTCAGCTCTGGAGGGTTTTGAGCCAAGGAATGAAGATCTGCTCTGTGATCTGGGAAGGCCACCCTGGCTGCTCTGTGAGAGCCGAGTGCAAGTGGGAAGCCCATGAAGGGACGTGACTTCAGTGACTCAGGTAGGAGGTGATGAGGTGAGGACTAGGGAGGAGACCTTGGGGAGGACAAGAAGCAGATAGATTTGGGACCATCATGGGATGTAGTAATGGGAGAATGTAGGAGTGAGAAGGAAGAGAGCCGCTCAGAGGCAATGTCCAGAGTCCAGCATCCGGTGAGAGGAATGAGTTATGGGTTCCTTTTTAAACCAATTAGGCTTGAGAGTCTGTGACATATCCAACTGGGTGATATCAACCAATGAGTCTAGAGCATGGGACGGAGGTCGGGTCTGGAACCACACCTCTCAGAATTGCCAGCATTTGCATGCTATTTAAAACCACAAACCAGGTCCATGTCCAGGACTCTCACTCTCTGTGATGCTGACTGGCTGAGAATCTAGACAGCACCCAGTTCCCTGATAGCCCTGTGTCCCTGGCACCGCTCTGCAGTGGGCTCCCACACAGCAGATCTCCTCCTCTTCTCCACAGCATCTTATGGAGGCAGGGACTGTACAAGGCGACTGGCACCAGACCAGCACTAGGGTACCTTCCTTCTTAGAAAGGGCCCAGGCCCTGAGTGCTGTCCCTGAGGCCTAGGGACCAGGTAGAATCACATACCAGAGGGCATGTGGGCTGCATGCACAGTGCAGCATTGGAGCCACATAGGTACATTTTCTGGCCCCCCTGCCTCCTAGATCCTTGTAACTCAGCTCAGAAAGTCTTTCCAGCTCTGGGAGAGCTTTAGTCTCCCTCATCCAGCTTTCTTTTCCTGACTTTAGCACTGCACGTACAATGACCTTTAACAAATACTCAACCCAGTGTTTCTAATTTTAGCTGAACATCCACCTAATCAGTTCACTGTCTTTCTTCTAGAAGTTGGTGAAACAGAAGTATCAGAACCAAGATCTCCTTTTGGACACAGTCGATATTTCTCCAAGTTGCATATTATCTGCCATATATCATCTCTGGCATGCCAGGATTGAGGTACCAAGGCCTCTTCTCAGGAGAGAGAAGGCAGGTTAAGAGAGGCTATAGGTAACCAGGTAGTAAGAATTTGCTGCAGGGTCCTGAAAACAGCATTTGGCTAAAGCCCAGACAACCAAAGTTCAATGCCAGCTTCCTCCCAGTATTAGTTATGTGGCATAGGGCGTGCCACTGAGCCTCTTTGTGTCTTGGTTACTGCATCTGTAAATACTGATAATTTCAGGGCTGCCGTAAGATTGCAGGGAATACAGGAAAGTGCTCTGTCCGCAGTAAATAGAATTACAAATGCAACATATCATTTCCTGTGCACAACACTCAGCAATTTGTGTGATGAGAGTCTCTTACATTTCTGCTTCTCCTGGTTGCTTTAGATGGCAACTGTCCTGAGGGTTGGATCAGACAAGAGCAGCAGCTGCCAGAGGCTGTTGGGAGGCCCAGGGTTGCTGTGCTGCTTCGGTCCGATGACATCTCATGTCATTGTGCTTTTGTGCTTTCAAGGAAAAGCAACAGACTTTTCCTTTCTTTCTCTCGATTCATGTGGTGACATCCAATGGTGCATATTCTGTGGAACAGGCAGCTATTAGGATTGTTAAGTTGTCAGAGTAGGGAGAGAGGAGGCAGGGGACAGTTTATGTGAATTCACAGTTTATGTGAATGCTCTTATCTTGTTTTGTGTTTCTTTACCTAAACACATACATAAGGAAAACAGCCTACTTTTTTCTTATCTACGCTCCCTGTGGGCTCATACGGGCAGGCTCTTCTGGGGAAGGATGTGGCCACAGCCCCCAGGGTGTACACTACCAGTGCTGCCCACCTGCTCCTTCAAGCTGAAGTGAGAACAACAGCATCCACTCACGCATGAGGATCTGGGAGTTCACGGTTTGTCTGCCCTTTTGGCCTGCAAGAGCTGGGCGGAAGCCTCCTGGACATTTGTGTTGTCTCTCTCCATTTCTCTGGTTTTCCTCTGGCCCAGTTTCCTGTTCACCTCTGTCCTTGGCTGTCTGGTAGGCCTGACTCATAGGAAACCACAGCCAAGTCACCTGGTGGTCTGAGTCACTGACCCTTGGAGCATCTCTCTTGAACAATAATAAGAGCAAAAGTAAGTGCCTAAGTACAGCATTTTGCAATGTGTTTCAGCTAGGAATTGTTTCAAATGGTGAGTTCTGGGAATTCCCCACTTGTGTCAGATGACTTATCTTTGGCAACTCTCATACAAGCAAATCATTTTGTCTCCTAGCAACTGGCTTCCCTCCTCCTTTCTCTAATCCCTCCCTCCTTTTGTCCCAGGCACTACATTAGATCCTGAGCATAGAAATGAAGACTGCATGACCCTCAACAGGCCCCTGATGACATGCATGATGGTCCAATAAACCTGTGTGAACAAGTGGGACAAGTTCGCTGGTAAAGGGGCAGCAGAGGGTAGTGCCAAATTCAGCTGCAGGATTGTCTTGGACACCGGGAATGTGTGCAGGTCCAAGAGACCTTCCAGGCAGGATCAGATCATTCTTGGCTACTTTCCTTTGTGATCAACCAAAATGCTCTCTTAAATGGTGACTTTCACTGGGGCCATTTTTAAAGCTGCAAATTCCTTCCAGACACATAGGAGTGCTTCCCAAAATGAAGCACATGGACAAAGGGATAGGTCAAAAGAAAAATTGAGGAGGGTGGTCCTTTTCGTAAAGCCCCTGCACCAATCAGAGGAGGTTTTTAAAATTCCATGCCAATGTCCTGTGGACTAGACTGTGGTGAGTGGATGATAGCTGGTCAGGGAGCAGCACCCTAGGCACTGTGGGGAACAGTAGCTTCAGATGGGTCAATGTGCTCGCAGCTGGTCCTTTGGGCTCCCTCTGACATATGCTCAGCCCAGCTATGATTTTCATCAGAGCTCTGATAGAAAGTTTCCCTGTGGGCTCACATGACAATGTCCTCCTCAAACATGAAGAAAATCTCCCATGTTTCTGCCTCAGAGCCATCTCTGAAGCCTCGGATCTCAAGCAAGCACAGGTTGCCAGGATAGGGAGGTGACACCCCGGCAGCCACCTTTAACCAGTGCACAATGAAAACCAGTAGACAAACATCTGGCCTCTCATCTTTTGGATGGAACATTCTAGAAGGCCATCTGTACACTGGCCAAAGGTCCTAACAGAACTGAGCCTGGCTGTCCACAGCCAGGACAGCCACTCTTCATTCACACTGGTGGTTTCTCCTCCTTCCCTGTCTCACTCTGCCCCTGTCTCTTCACCTCTGCTTCCTGAGATCTCCCCCAAATCCACAGGCACCAAGTCCTGTTCTTGGGCTCTGATTTTGAGGGAGTTCAGACCAAGGAAGGGATATTATTAACATTTAAGGATTTGATATGGAAGGAATTTGAAAGTCTGCTCGTAGCCTCCTTAAACCTCCCATCTCTTATCTTCTGGAATCGCCATTTATACCTAAACAGGATGAAAAGAAAGTTCCAAAATGGCTTTGAAAACCCTCTGACCCAGAGGAAATGGCTGTCATCAAGTCAGGCCTTAGTAATACAGAAAGCTCAGAAGGTCTGGGGTTGGGGGTGGGGGCATTGATGGGGTAACTCAATTTAGCATGTGAGAAGGAATTCTAGTTAAACTCAGGGGAAAGCTACTGCACGTCATTCTTTCCTTTTCTTTGAAAAACAAACAATTCAAGGGGAATTGACGGCTGAGAAAAGATTGGGATAGTGAGGCTATATGTGCACCTAAAACAAAAAAAAAGTTCTTGTAAATATTTTTACATTATTAAAAAGCACATTAAATTAAGATCATAACAGTGGAACTTTATACTTTAAAAATTAAAAGTTAATAGACACTTTTTTCATGTCTTTAATGTCAAGATAACATGTATCTTCACATTATATAGTGATGAGGTGAGTATGAAGAGGAAGATATTTTGGGAAAAGGCATTCTGGAGACCCCCATTCATCCTCTGAGTAACTTCTGAAATTCTTTCAGTTGTAGAAAGTGAATATTCTACCAGATGGAAAGAGATCCGGGTATTTGGTAAGGTGTGGGAACTCCCTCACAAATATTTCAGGGCACTCCCAATTTCTTTTAAGTTGACTCTCCACATTGTCAGACCAGCTAGCAGGTGGAGCATGCTCTGTGTGCTGCAAACTGGGACAGAGTGCTACATTAGTCACACACTGTGTAGTTCATGCATAGCACCATGGTTCCATCAAGGGGGGAAGAGTGTCCACAGTTTAATAGATAAGGAAATTGAGCTCTTTGAAGCATGCAATGTGATCAGGTTTGATTGTAAAGCCTTGAAAGGCTTTTTGTATAGATATATTCACATCTTTGGGGGAAAAAAACTTGTCAGACCCCATGAATAGTTTTGTGGTTTAAAAAAAATGTGATTATTTAAAAATATTGGGATAAAGGCTGCTAAAGAACTAGCTATAATTAATTTTGTGTTTGGGAAGAGGAAGTTTATTCTCAGGGAGAAAATAATTCCTTTCAAGGCTCTTTGGTTATAAATAAGCTCCCCTGGCCCATTTTTTGTTTTTGTGTTCTTTAAATCAAAAAAGGAGGGCTGGGGTTGTGGCTCAGTGGTAGAGTGCTGGCCTAGCATGTGTGAGGTCCTGGGTTTGATTCTCAGCACTGCATATAAATAAATAAAGGTTCATTGACAACTAAAAAATGAAACAAACAACAACAACAACAAAAAAGGAGAAATTGCTCTGCTTAGATAATTTAACATTAGGCATTTTGGATTTTCCCTAAGCAATCTCAGTAGTCAGGAGTATGGGTGCCAGCTGGTGAATTGTACCCAAGGCAAGAATGGTCACTTTTATTACTATTGCAAATACCATGTGCACCAATTCCCTCTTGTTATCCTGAAACCTTCAGTACATCCTGTTACTCATAGAGCAATATATCAGTGACGCATTGGGAAATGAAAGAAAATAAAAAGTTTTGCTGATGTCTATGTCAAAGCAATGCCAAGAGAGTACAGTAACCCACAGAAACAGAGCTAAGAGAAGTCACTGAGAAAAATACAGAAGGAATTTAGAATAAGAGGTCATATCTACAGTCTCTATTTTAAAAATATTCAGGAAGGTGCTTAGTTTCTTGCAGAACTAGTCTAAAGGATATTTCAGTGTTGCTTTTTTTTCTGGATAATATAAAATATTGAGACAGTTCAGAAAGGTTACAAAGGAAACATGAGGCGGTAACGTGAAAGTAGACGAGAGAGAGAGAGAGAGAGAGAGAGAGAGAGAGAGAGAGAGAGAAAGACTGACTACAGACCAACATCCCTGATAAACACCCATGTAATAATCTCCAATTCCCAATAAAATACTCATAAGCCAAATTCAACCACACACTAAAAGTAAGTATACCATGACCAAGTACGATTCATCCTGGAAATGCAAGGATGGCTGGACATATGCAAATCAATCAATGAATCAGTCAATGTGATACTCTATATTAACAGAATGAAAGATAAAAATTAAGATATACAAAGCATACCAGTATTTCAATAGATGCGAAAAAAAAGCACTAAAAGGCCAAATGATCTTCCATTGTGTTTATGTATAACATATTATGTATAACATATAACACATATTTATACACACACACACACACACATACACACAAACTCTCATATACAGTAACAAAGGATCACATAATGTATGATTTCATTTATGTGAAATGATCTAGACTAGGCAAATCTATAGAAACAGAAAGTAGATAGTGAATGCTTAGGACTGAGGATGGCGAATTGGGATCTAATGGCTAAGGAATTCAGGTTTTTTTTCAAGATAAGGGAAGTGTTCTAAAGTTGGTAGTGGTGATGATGCACAACTCTGTGGGCATATTAAAAGTGAATTGTACACTTTAAAAGGGTAGGTTGTGTGGTATGTAAGTTATGTCTCATTCCATCTGTTTAAATTTTGTCTTGTTCCACCTAAGAGACATGTGGCACTATGACAAAAAAGATAATATTTTTGTTATGGAGTTTAAAAAGGAAAGCAAGAAGAAGGTAAAGCAGATAAACCTAAGAAAGGTATTTAAAGTGGTATGCTGAAAAAAAATGCTTTAGATAAATTAAAATGAAATCCTAAAAAATGCTTGAGGAAACCACAGGAAGGTAGAGAATAAAAACAATAAAAAATCAGAGAGAATAAACAGGAAACAAAAATAAAAAGACAGATGTAAGCCTTAAATATCAATAATTACATTAAATGTAAATGAACATATGCACCAATTAAAATATATTGGTAAAGTAGATTTTTAAAAAATGAGTGAATAGGTGCTATCTACAAGAAACTCACTTCAAATATGGTAGTACAGGCAGGTTGAAAGTAAAAGATGAAAGCAGATATTATGTAAACATTAATCAAAATAAATCAAGAGTGGGTACATTAATGTCGGAAAAAGTAGACTTTAGAACAAAGAAAATTATTATGGACAAAGAAGGACATTGATGATAATAGTCCATTCACTAAGAAAAATAGTGCCAATTTTAAATGTGTATGCATCAAGCAACTGAACTATAAAGTATGTGAAGCAGAATTGAAAGACCTAAAAGGGGAAATAGATAAATCTGCAATTATAGTTGAGACTTCAAAATCCCTCTTTCAACAAAGACAGAATAGCTAGACAGAAAACAGGAAAGATAGAGAACTTAACGCTAACATTATCCAGCTGGAATTAATTGACATTTATAAAAACTCTACCCAACAACAGAAGGCACTTTCTACACAAGTGCCCAAGGAACACACAACAAGAGAGACCATATCATGGGTCATAAAACAGACCTCAACAAAATTTTAAAAATTTAAATAATGCAGAGTTGTTTTTTTTTATCTGACCTCATGGAAACCATATTACCACTCAATAACAAAAATAACAGGAAAATATCCAAACACTTAGAAATTAAACAACACACTTCTAAATCCATAGATCAAAGAGGAAATCTCAAGGAAAATAAAAAATGCATTGAACTAAATGAAAACAAAAATGCTTGATATAAAAATTTGCAACTACAGCTACGCTGGGAGGAAAATTGACAGCATTAAATGCTTACACTAGAAAAGTCTGAGATCAATAATTTAAGCTCCCACATCAAGAAATGAAAAAGAAGAGCAAAATAAGCCTAAAGCAAGCAAAAGGAAGGATGGAAATAATAAAGAGAAGACTAAAAATCAATGAAATTGAAAGCAGGAAAGCAATAAAGAAAAATCAATAGAACAAAAATTTGGTTCTTTGAAAAGATCAATGAAATTGACCACCTTCTAGCAATACTAACAGAGAGTAAAAGGGAGAAGACACAAGTCACTAATATCAGGAATGAAATAAGCAGTAACACTACAGACCCTGCAGAATTTAAAAGAGTAACAAGAGACTACTATGAATAAATCCATGCACAGCAGTTTGATGACTTAGATGAAATGGTGCATGGCTTTGAAAAATACAAACCATTAGAATTCACCCAAAATGAAGCAGAGTATTTGAATGACCCGATTTATTACAAAATTGAACTCATATTAAAAACTCCTGAAGAAGAAATCCCCATGCCCAGACTGATTCTCTGGAGGATGATGCCAAATATTTAAAGAATTAACACTGATTCTCCACTATCTTCTTTCAGAAAATAAAAAAGGCAAAAACACTTTCCAACTAATTTTGTGAAGACAATATCACTCTGATACCAAAACTAGACAAAGATAATACCAAAGGAAGGAAAGTATGGACCCTTAACATAGATGCAAAATTTTGAAACAAAATGGTAGCAAATATAATTCAGCAACATATAACAAGAATTATACAACATGAACATGTGGAGTTTATTCTAGAGGACAGGTTACTTAGAAAATTATTCAATATAATTCATCATATTAAAAGGTCAAAGAACTAGAATCATATGATTATATCAAGTGATACAGAAAATGTATTCGATAATATTCAATGTCTTTCATAATAAAAAGTCTCAGGAAACTGGAAATATCAGGAACTTCTTCAACTTAAGAACATCTACTAAACTATGGTTAACACCATGCTGAATGGTGAAAGACTGCAAGCTTTTTTGCTAAGGTGTTGGATGGCAAGAATTTCCACACTTATAGAAGTACTAAGAGTCCTAGCCAATACAATAAGGCAAGAAAAGGAAATAAATGCATGCAACTGAGAAAGAAGGAGCAAGACTGTCCTTACTCAGTTAATCAAATGTCCCAAATATTTGTTGGTATTTTCCATCCCAGAGTAAGAAAAGTCTACTGTAGGCAAGAAACTGGATTATTGCTCTGAATTTCCAATTTATTTGTTTGTTTTAGGCTTTAATTGATTGCAGGATAATCCAGCTGGAGCCAGCAAGCTACCAAATAATTTTTTAGACTTGCAAATCTGATAGTTGTGAGGAATTGAAAAACAACAACAACAACAACAATAACAACAACTTGTAGCTGCTGCCTAATTAGGAGCAACTACATTTATTTCACAAAATGCTTCTTTAGCAAAGTATCCTTCTTTCAGTTTTTTTTTTTTTTTTTTTATGATAGATGCTAGCTTGTGAAGCCACCAGCATTCATGCAGGACTGTCCTGAGATATTTAAAAAGTTACTCAGGAAAACTGGGTGATATCCTATGTTAAGTTCTTTACTGCCTTAGAGTCTGACACCAGCCAGTCCAGGGACAGGGCATGGAAGTCAAGACCCTTCCTTTAACTGTTTTGCAAGTGAGGGGCTGAGGGTCTGGTGGCTGACATGGTTCCCTAGAGAGAAAACAGCAAGTGAGAATTAGAACTTGATTTCAGGGTGTTGGGGTTCACAAGTCTGGTGCCACCTCACTATCAGATTGTGAACACATTCAATCTCCCACACTCACTTTTGAGTACCTACATTGTTGTGTGCACATCTTGGTACTCAAAGAAAGAAACACTAGTTTGCCTTTTGGATTCCACATGAACTGGCTGTGGAAGACGACTCATTTAATCTCTATGATCCTCAGTTTTCCCAACTATAAAATAAAGGGCGAGGTTCAGATGATGCTGTAGGACACTTAGAGCTCTAGAATAGTATTTCTGTGATTCTATAATTTAATTCTAAGAAAGATTTTAAACTGATTTGAATTCATTAGGGACATGCACATTAAAAACATGAGTCACCACAATACAGATATTAAAACAGCTAAAATAAAAAGTAGTGAAATACTACAAATACTCGCAAAGATTTGGAGAAAATAGATCTTAAGTATTGCTTATGGGAATGTAAAATGATACTGTCACTCTGAAAAGTAGTTTGGCCATGTCTTAAGAAACCAAACATACACTTTTCATATGATCCAGAAATTGTACTTGCAGAGAAATCAAAACTGCTGACCTAACAAAAACCTCTATATGATTGTTTATAACAGCTTTATTCATAACAGTGAAAAAACTGGAACAACCAAAATGCCCCTCAACGGGTGAACAAGCTATGGTAAGTAGCCACCACAATAAACCCACCACCCCACAAAAGCAATAAAATATTAATTTATGCAACAGTCTGGATGGATCAGGAATATTAGGCTGAATGCAAAGAGTCAATCTCAAACATCATGTACTATATTTTAAACAACAAAATCATGAGCTGAAAATAGATGAATGGTTTCCAGGGATTAGGGAAGGTGGGGGTCTCAGGGTTGACTGTGACTATGATGGGGTCACAGGATTGTAATGGTGGATTCAGGGATCGAAGTCACGTTCCTGGTTTTGGTGTTATAATATGTAAGATGTAACCCTTGGGGAAAATGGGTGTCAGGTATATAATATCTCTCTTTACTATCTTTATAATTTCCTGTGACTCTTAAATTATTTCAAAAGGGGGAAAAGCCAAAAAGCATTCAGTCCTGATAGGAGATCAAAATGAAAAAAAAAAAAAAAAACCCAGAGGGGCACTTTTTAGGAGCCTTGGTGCTGTGTTTGCAACGTTTTCTCTCTGGAGTTAAGGAATGGAATGTGGAGCCTTGGTGGTATTTTTTTCCTACCTTGAGTAAGTGTCCAAGGACTCAAGATGAAATACTTTGTTTGTGGTTCTTTCGTCCTCAAACAGCTTTGAAGTGTTTGGTCTCCAAGGGGAGGTCCAAAGTTCAGCACACTGCTGCTGCCTAACAGTGCCACCCGCACCTGTCCTTGCACACACATGCACACAGGAGCTAGCTGCTGGCTTCATGGGAACCCTCTCAGGCAGGGAAAGTGACCAGGACTTCAGGAAATTCTCAGTGTCTGGCTGCTCCACCAAATCATTTCCTCATGTGGACATGGGAACTGCCACCCAGCCTGACCACCTATTCCCAAGAATTCTCTTATAGGTGCAGGTTGTCAGAAAAGAAGTCCCAGTGTTTCTTCATGCCCACAAAATGTGGGTCTCGTGGCCTTATGAGTAGTGATCCAGTGGCCCAGCTGTTTTGGTTCAGGGGCACGTTTTCCCTTAGGTGACTCAGCCCAGCTCAGTACCTGGGCTGGCAGCCTGTGCTAGCTAGGCTCTGGGGATACAGAGGTGAATAAAGCACTTGTTCTCCCTTCAGAGAGTGTGGTGGGGAAAACAGACATTAAACAAATAAACAGAGAGAAATATGTGGGAACCCAGGCCTCGACGAACTCACTGCCAAGAGACTAGTAGCAGAAAAATAAGCAAAGGAAGTACCAAGGAGGTCAGGAAAAATCCTCTGAAGTTCTCTTCAGCCTAGAGAGATGGGAGTAGAGGCAGAAGGGCAGAAAGGTGTCCAGGTGTCCGACCAATGTGGGCAAAACATGGAGAAGAGATGGAGCTTGAAGCTTTTTGGAATTGGAAGGGTTTGCTGGGGAGTGGGGTACCTGTGGGCTGTGGTGAGATCCGTCCATTGATGGAAGGGCTCTGTCTGCTGCTTCCAATGAGCAGGGTGTTAGCAAACATTTGCTGAGACCTCACAGGCTGAGCTACACTTTGTGGGGTACAGAATAATGTTTGAGCCCTGCCCTTAAGGAATTTTCAAGTCACAAATGAAAAGCAAAGTATACTTCAAGGGATGTGTTGTTTTCAATCTGTGGAAGAGTGAGCTGGCGTTAGCAGACTGAAAATATCACCGAAAGGTCTGACCAGCATCTGCAGCTGTTACATATTACTGAGGTCCAAAGGTCTAGTTTTGAATGTCTTATTTTTTTTTCTCTCTCTCCCAATATCCTTGCCTTAAAATAGTGAAAAAAAAAAACGCCCTTAAAAACAGACTTGTTTACTTTATCCAAGATTAAAGAGCTTGAACCGACTTGGACAGTCTAAATGGATTTTTAAGTGCTTTATGGACAAGTACCCCTAATTGCTAAAATGCTAGGCTGAGCTTCCGCGATACTCTGCAGTACTTGTATTGTCTGGGTTTGCTCATTTACTGTCCTTGTTAGAGGTCAAAAGCTAAGTCGCAGATTAGAAGATTTTAATTTCCGAAGCTGTGGATTGAAACAGATTCTGTAGAGCCACTCCACACTATGAGCAGTGGCCTTAAGCTTTTCCCCTTGGGAAGGCTGGTCCAAGGTTGAACTGTACCTCTAACCCAACATCCCACACAGGAGAACATAGTGACGTGGTGAGAATATAGTGACTGGAGGTATAGATCAGGATCTATGTGTCTCCAACAAACCTCTGTGAAATGCAGCAAGGTGTAAAGGTGAAACCTCTGACCTCCCTTACCTCTTCCTTTCTTCGAAGCAGCTTGTGATGGCGGAGAGAACTCTGGCTGTGGACACCCAGTCTCTGAGAGCCAAGCCTACCACTGAGGGACAGTGTGAGTCTGAGCAGGACACTTGCCCTCTTTAAGTCTCAGTTTTTCCACTTGAAAAGTGAAGACAGTAACACTGGCGTCCACGATGGATCTTGGTTTTAAATCATAAGGCTGAGAGCTCAAGTGAACCCAAACTCATCAGACCCAACAGAATTCTTATGAAAAAGCTCTTCTCCGAGAAAAGCTCTTCCCCTGAAAGTGTTGCAGAAACTATCCTCATAATGTCAATAATAATTGTACTTGGGAAATTTTTCCAGGACAGAGAAGTATTTCCTAAACACTTTAAAAAGAATTATTGCAATATTTTTGGGAGAGGCTGAGGAGTACAGCACAATTTATATATATATCTTTCTAATTTGATCATCTGCTTAGATGATTAATCACCAAAGTCTTGCATGGAATCCTCTCTCCCCTGTGCAATTTCAGCAATTATATTCTCACTACCTCTTGCAGGAGGACAGGCTGGGAGTAGACTCTGCCCTGTGGGCCTACTGTGCAGGACTAGGAGACCCAGTTAACTTGGCTTTTATAGACTCATGATATGGGTCTGTGAGACACTAGACCACCCATGCTGGTGGCTAGACCTGAGGACCCAGATGTCTGACCCTGTGGGTGGCTGCAGTCACCCACCCTGATGGGGCAGCCCTTCCACAGTGGCTGCGGTTCTTTTCCCTGGTAGATAACCATTGTTCTCTGAAGAACAAGAGCAATTCCTAGTCTAGAAACCTGCAGGGGAAGTAAAGGGAGATAAAATCCAAACTATCAAAGCAAGCATTGTTTTTCCAGGCACCGTGTTAGGAGGTATGTGTACTGAACTGGGCAAAGGTGGTTGCTGCCCTTGGGAGAACCTCACAATGTAGTAGAGAGTAGCTTTAATCACAGAGTGGGTGCAGCACGGAGAGCAAGAGAACCATTCCAAAAGGCAAGGGGAAGGGGGCTCATAGAGGATCCAGTGTGAAGCAGGCCTTGAGGGTGAGCAGCCTATAAAAGGGAGGCTGGAAGAAGGGTAAGGTGCCTTAAGGGGGAAGAGCTGAATTTTCAGATAGACAGAGGGACAACATGTTTGTTCAGTGTGAATGAAGTGGGGAGCATAGGAGGAGAGGCCAGAAATGAAGCAGGGCTGGAGTGGCCTCTGTGTTCTTCATGGGCACTTGGATATTTTTACATCCCCAGGATAATTTAGAGGAGCTGGCAGGGTGCAAAATGGTGTGAGTCTGCTTTCATTTATCTACCATGCGGCATGGAAAGCTGTTTAGACTCTGTACAGAGCACAAGATAGCAGGAAAGTTGTCTCTATGAGTTTGATTTCTGCCTCTGCTTTCTGCTCTACAAAAGTGATCCTTTGTATGTCTAATTTCAGTTCTTTATCCTGTATATCTGCTGTCTGTCTTAGCATTTTTTGAAAGCACTTCACAAAATCATCTTCTATATCCTGGCTACAATTTCCTGCAGCATTGGCTCCTGGGACTGGGCTGGGGCTGGGCAGAGGGTTGAGAAAAGAGGGGACTTGTGAAGGGTCAGTGTGGCAGAAACATCTGGAAACTTTTTTATAAAGTTTCAGGTAAATGAATGGAACTAGAGAACATCATGCTAAAAGAAATAAGCCAATCCCCCAAAACCAAAGGCTGAATGTTTTCTCTGAGAAACGGATGCTGATCCATAGTGGGGTGTGGGTAGGGAAGAATGAAGGAACTTTGAATTGTGCAGAGGGGAGTGAGGGGAGGGGTGGAGCTGACGGGATGGAAAGGAAGGTAGAATGAGACAGACATTATTACCCTATATACATGTATGATTACACCACTGGTGTGACTCTTGCAGCAGGTACAGCCAGAGGAATGAGAAGTTGTGCTCCATCTGTGTACAATGTGTCAAAATGCATTCTGGTGTCATGTATAAGTAATTAGAACAAATTTTTTTTAAAAAAATATAAAGAAGACCAGTAGAATAGAGAAAGGGAATCAGAGGGAGGGAGAGGAGGGAAAGGGAAAAAATGGGGAATGAAACTGATCAAATTATACTGTTTTACTGTGTGCATGTATGAGGATATTATAACAAGTAAAAAAAAGAAAAAAGAAAAAAAATAAAGTAGGAATGCTTACTTTTAGAAAGAGAATTTACCCTGACCCCAACCCCAGGAAGTATTTCTGAACTTAAAGGCATTATTTCTCAAGTTTACCTCCACATTATTGATCCCATATTCCATGGTATCTCATTTAGTTTTATGCACCCATTCTCCACTGCACAGGAGGCTACTTGAATCTTCTCAGACTATAATCCAGCCCGGGGTTAATAATGACAACCCATAAACTAGTGGTTCTTGACCTTGACCGCACATTCCATTCACCTAGGGAGATTAAAACATGTTGGTGCCCATTCTCCAGCCCAGACTTTCTGGGAAAGGGTCCTGGACCCTGGAATATTTTCAAAGGTGACTTAGCATGATGCCAGGACTAAGGAGATACAGTGCATGTGAACTATGACCACCACTCCTTCTTGACCCAGCCACCAGGCTTGTCTGCAGCCCCTCATGTGGGGACCATGCGGCCCAAGTTGTGCTAACATCCATTGTCTCCACTTCTCTTGAGGAACCTCTCTCTTTCCAAGTGGAACATAAAGAACTGGGGACAGCAGTCTGGGTTTAGCAGCTGGATAACGCAGGGGTCACATCTTAGTTTCCTGAACACCATGTTTTCTGATCAGGATCTCGTAATCCAAGAAACACGGACTTTTTATTGGCTACATTTATTGGTGTCTCTTCATATTGCTCTCTCTATGAGAATCCTTCTCCTTTATTTATGATTAAGTTAGTCATGTTTGGACGATTCTGTGTGTGTGTGAAAGACTTCAAGTCTAGGCCAGTATCTAGAAGCAGTCCAGAGCAGCTTGTTCTATTTATGGTCAACATTGATCACTGCTTCTTGCTGAGTGGTGCAGTGGAAGATTTAGATCAGAAAGATGATGACTGAACCCATAATGAAAGCATCTAGGTTGAAGAAATCATTAGACCTAGAAACATTTGGCCTTATACACGCTCCTTATTTTTTTTCTGTAAGATTTCATATTATTTCTATTGCATTTTATTCATGAATTTCGGAAAATATTTGGTGAACCTGAAGTCATACAAAGAACAATGCAGGATGCTCAGCATGTGAGTAACAGATTCTGCTTTCAGAGGTTTTAAGATTAAATCAGGTTAGAAGGATGGAGTCCTACTCCAAGATGACTAGTGTCCGAAGAACAAAAAGAAGAAAGAAGAGGAGAAGGAGGAGGAGGAGGAGAAAGAAGAGGAAGAGGAAACCTCAGAGAGTTCTTTGATTCTTTCTTACACCCCCAGCCCACCCCCACATGATGTGCAGGAGAAAAGGCCATATGAAGATACAGCAAGAAGGCAGCTGTCTGCAAGGCAGGAAGAGAGGCCTCACCAAAAACCTCTTGAGCCAACAAGCCCTTTATTATTTTTGATTTTGAGATAGCGTCTCACTAAGTTGCCCAGGGTAACTTTAAACTCGAGATGCTCCTGCCTCTGCCTCCTGAGTTGCTACCATGCCTGGCCTTATTAGCTGGTTTTGAGAATCAAATAGAAGAAATAATGCCTGACCACACTGGGCAATAATTCAAAGAAAATAAAATGATGAATGGGAAATATAAGGTAACAGGAGAGTTATAAATGAGTCCTTAAAAGGAAGAAGCACACAAATGATTCAGGTAAAGAAACAGCAATAGATGACAGAGTTCAATAGATGCTTGGAAATCAAACAGTAGGTAGAGCATGGCACCACCAATTCTTGCTACAAAACCTGGACTCAAAAGCACCAGAGGCAATAGCAGGGCAGCATTTGGAGCTAGAACCAAGGGACCAGGTAAAGATGTCTACACATCAACTCTACTCTCCTCCATCCCACAGGCCTGGTGTTAGAGTCTGTAAACAAGTCTGGATGGCGCCTGGCAAAATGCCAGAGGGCGTGGTTTGTGAAGTAACACCAGCAAGCCATTAAGTGTGGAGATTTCTTATTGGTTGACTGATGTATCTAGTTTATGCTAATTAGATAAGCTGAGTGGAATGTATAAATACTGCTCCTGTCCTGCAATAAACGGCTTCCACTCCTGCTGTATCGACGTGCACAAGTTATTCGTCACCCCCGGTTATTTTGCTGCAGCCAGCCGGACTGCGGCAGCCTGGGCCAACTGAATTGGAAAGACATAGAAGGTAAAGGACACCAGACATCGTCAAGGGTGGGACAAAAGGACTAAAAGTTTAACCTAGGAGTTAAGTGAAATCTTGCACCCTGAACTGAGGATCTCCCCTGCAGTCTCCCTTTCCCAGCCTTCCCCAGAAAGCTGGTCACCAGATGTGCACTCTCTAGGAAAGAGACTGAAGAAAGAACCTATGAAGAAGATAAAGTTCCCCAGACTGAAAAGTTATTGTGAAAATTAGTGGGATTGCAGCCCATGGCTGTTGGATCTCATTTCTCACCTTGCTATCATGTTCATATTACCAACTCATCCATTGTACCAATAAAGGACACAGAAATTATCATATACCAAAAACAGAAGGTGTTCTTTGATGCTTGGTTAAGGGGAGATGAAAGTAGACTGACCTCCTGAAAGTGGCTTTCAGGAAGATAGCTCAAGTTCACTCAAATGTCATTTTAGAGATGTGTAAGAAGTATGTGGCCTAGAGGATTGGTAATGAGAGATACGAGAATACAAAACTGCCTCTTTGTGTGTCAAAGCCTGTGATATAAATGTCTTCATTAAACTGAATCAATATTTAAATGTCTTGGACACTATATCAATGTTGATTTTTTTTTTTTTATGATTTGAGGCTACTAAAGAGAGAGACCCAATATAACCATAAGAGAGGAAAGCGAAACAGGAAGGCTGGATTTTTGCAGCTTCTGGAATCAAGCTCTGGCAAAAATCTCTAATAGAAAGTAGTTCTTGGTTATCTGGGCAGAATTTGGCTTAAGTGAAGATACCTCTTTACATTAGAGACAGATTCAGAATTAAGGAGAGAAAAGCTTGAGAAAATAAAAGCATCAGATTGATATTTTTTAAAAAATATTTATTTTTTAGGTGTAGATGGACACAACACAATGCCTTTATTTTTATGTGGTGCTGAGAATCGAACCGGGTCCCGCCCGTGCTAGGTGAGCGCTCTTCCGCTGAGCCACAATCCCAGCCCTCAGATTGATATTTTTGATTGTCACAAAGGAATTATTTCATATTTGGTATTTTAGGCATTTATAATACTAGACTTTGGTGAACTATAAATGAAAATTTTGAACTCAACTTAAAATGTATAGTCAATATTAGCTTTCAGTTTGTAATTCTAGGTTGAATTGGAATATTTGAGATAACTTTAGATTCAACATATTCATAAATTTAATATTTTAAACATATAAAAAATGATTTGTGCTCAGGAAAGTTTTGCTTATTTCAGATAAATGAATACTTTAAAAGAAAGTTGAATATGTTAAGTTTAATGTGCATTTAAAAATATTTCAAAGTATCTAGTGAATGATTCTGGTAACTGGTACCCCTTCTAAGATATGTAAAACTTATAAATAGAATTATTAAACATGTGTAAGTCCAAGTCACAAGCTTAAAAAAGAATAAGGATTTTAGAAATTGTAACTTTTATAAATTGAATATTAAACCTTCGGAAGAGTCAAATACCCCTCCCCTGGATGATATTTTCTGTTGACAAAAGCAATCACTAAAGACAGTAAAAAACTGGCAGCCATTCGCTGACATTTTGACAATTTGTCAAATTGTCAGATCTCCAACTGATCATCTTACAGGAAAATCCTTCCGTTGACAACCGCACCCATGAACAATCCGACTTTCAGTGTCTCACTTTTAAATATAAACAGACAGAGAACAATCGTTAGGCGCTGCTCCTTGCTGACATCCATTCCCCCTTTTCCGGACTTTAGTGAACACTGGTTTTATTCAGGCTGCAGTGTGCCCACATACCTCCACAAAGGTCCTTGTGGCTAGGGCTGGTCACGTGGCATACTTTAGTAAATGAGCTATCAAAGCGCATTTCCTTGCATGAGGCTTTCAGGAACGGTTTTTGAAAAGTCCAGACTAAACTACATCCACACTTTGTGCTTTTTAATCTTTCCTCCCCCCACCCCCTTCTTTCTATCTGGAATGTAGGGGAAGCAGCCATCTCTCAGTCTTAAGACAAAAACCTCCATAATGGAATGGGTGATTGGGAAGAGGCTTGGTGATTTGGTTAAGAAAGTAGAAGAAAAATAGACCCTGCTTGATTAAATCACCATAGGTATAGAGACAGAATAAAATCACCCTAGTTGAAAACACAGAACATTTATTCGGGGCTAATTAGGATTGTAATCTTGGAAAACACAGAATCAAGCAATCTTGAAAATGTTCTCTGAAGTTTTAAAAAATGATAGCTGTATTTATGGCTTTAGATCACAAAGGAGTTGGAAATGACGTCACTTGTTAGTCAGGAATGATGATGGGTGCTGTCAAAAGTTAAGCTGCCTTGTAAGAAAGGGACTGGTGTGATCTGGTGGTCTTAGTGTCTGGATATTTTTGGGTAAGGGATCTGTTGTATAGAAAAGCAACAGAGGTTAATAATGTTTGAAAGGTCAACTTTCATGGAGGGGAGGGAGGTGAGTGTGTCTGCAACTCAGTTCAAAGTCAGCTCTGATTTCCCTGAGATCTGAAGAACAATGGCCTCCCAATTCATTTTTAAGTGCCCAAACTCATGCTATTACATTTTTGACAGATAGCTTTCTGTTGCTTTCAGCTTAAGCCCAGTTTCAAAGGACACAGCTTCATATATGAAGAAAAATACTGAGCAAAAATAATAAATCAAAAGGAATACAGAGTTCAAAGATAACACCAGGAACCGAAGAAAATTCTGAAATAATTATCCTCAGGTTCATTTATTTAACCAATATTTGTAGAGTGCCTTTTAGGTATCTATTATAAAAGTCAGTCAAGAGATTAAATAAAATGTTACATCTATAAAACAAGAATAGAATATTATGAAAAAAAAAACAGAAAACTGATAAAAGACATAAAAGAAATCTTTAAGACATTCAGCATCAAAAGAATGAGTTCCAGAAAGAAAGAAAATGATGGAGAGCAATATTAAACCAGTGAAAGAGACACAGTTTCCTTATGGAGAGGGCCCAGGGAGAGCGAAATACAAGTGGAAAAAAATTATCTCCTCCAAAATGATATCATACTATCATAGGTAAATCAGAACTCTTGAACTCTACCAAAGAGGGGGAAAAAAATCAAAATCTGGATGGACCTTTTTAAAGAGCAACACTGGGTGTTAGAAGACAAAAGAGAACCACCTTCAAAATTCTGAGAGAGAATAATATGCAACTCAGGATTCTGTTAGCAGTCAAAGTATTGTTCAAGTGAAGAAGAAATAAGGACCTGGAGTGAAGAGCATAACCCATGGGTATTCTTTTATGGAAAACAAGGGCTGGATGTGCTCAGGAAATTGAGGGAGGAAACCAAGAAAGAGAAAGACCTGGTGTCCAAGGAATGGCTTGCAACACAGAAGAGCACAAAGGGAAGTCTCTGAGGATGTTGTGGCAGATTCAGGAAGCCAACCCTCCCAGTCTGAGGAAGAATGAAGGCTCCAAAAGGAATCTAGAGGAAATAAAGGGTCATGATATCAAGTTATCTGATATAATGGAACATTCCCAAAGGAAACACTCTAGACATATGGTAGGTTGGATGGATCGTGTGAAAAAAATTATAGGTACATGAAGCCCAAGTGAATGAATAAAATCAGGGGATGAGTAATTTCAGGAAAATGAAAAATTATACAGGAAAAAAAGTAATTCTCCACTTGCCACTGAATTAAATATTATATACATAACACAATAATGCTAGCATGGATTATATGGAACAAAACCTAATTTGCAAAAATTTTTAGAAGGATAGGAGCAGGGAAGTGGGTCTTATAATTTTTAATTATTTTAGCAGGAAATCAATAGAGTCTAAAACTTGGTGGTATGAAAGTATTTTTAAATACATACAGGTTAAGTTCAGGAGAGAAAATAAAAATATGCAAAATAAATTGCATCTGGAGAGCAGGTATAGGGACTGGGAGGGTCTGGGATCAGGGTTATAGTTCTTATCTAAATCTTTTAACATGACTGAATTGTGTAATGATTTGTAGGTGAATTGTTGTCTACCCTTGCATCTCTCACTCTACATGCTGCTTCAGATTCTTTCTGCTTCATCTGTGTTATTCAAACCTCAGCCATGGTAACCAGACATGCACAGGATCTGACCAGCTTCCTGTAAGTACAATCTGAAAATATCTTGCCTCAGGCCCATGCCCTATGCTTGTTGCTTAATGTCCTTGGGCTTCTCTATGAAGTCCTAGGCAAGAGCCACTGTGGAAATCTGCTCATATCTCCTGTGTTTGCAACCTGGAGAGGCAAGGGAATATACAGTCCATAACAAACTTCTAACCAATGGGGCTCCTGAACATGTGTATGAATCCTTTCCTCTTCCTTCTCCTGGATGGCTAGTTCCAAGACAGGTTGCATGACCATCTGCAGGAGAGAGCAAGCAGTTACCTTCAGTCATGGCCTTGGCCAATGCCTCTTAGCACTGGCTCTTCCTCCTCCCCTGCTCCATCCTCCTGACACCTTATTATTAGAGGATGTTCCCCAACCAGCTTGGGTCTCAGGCTTTGTTTTATGACAAAAACCAAGTTGAGTCTAAAACAATTAATAGCAAGTAAACAATTGCAAAATGAAAATGAATCAAATAACCCTCTTAAGAAGAAAAGAGCTAAGTGGCTAATGATAATAAAATATGAGAATGCAAAACATAAAAGCAGAATTTGAAAAACAGAAGGTAAATAAACAAAGGAAAATTAATGCTTAGAGTATATAATTATGAATTATTTCAGCAAAACCAGAAGTTGAAGGAACAAGGTAATAACAAGTGGGAAATTCACCATTGTTCTCTTTACAATGAGGGGTGGATGGGACTTCGACTTGACAGAATAGTTGTTATATAATTTAATTTCATACCTCAATGGAAAATAGAGGTTTAAATATGACAATAAAGATGGGTAAGTACGCATCAAGAGAATAGAGAAATGTAATAATAATTGCAGATTAATGGGGGAGTTGAGGTTAGGATAAGAAAAACAACTTCAAAAATTCTAGTGTTTTGAATTCTAGGAAAAAAATACAAATCAGGAGCAACAAGTATAACAAATAGAAAACATGAAAGATGGTAGAGTTCAAATGCACACATCACTTAATCCAATAATCAAAAATAGGTTGAATTCTCCTTCCTATAAATCCACAGTCTTAAGTTTTGAAAACCAAGCAAACAAAATTTACATCTATATAAAAGTTTATAAGAGATCTACCTAGAAATAAATAATGGATAAACGATGGTTTTGATGTTGATTCTAATAATCAAATATATACCAGGTTAATGTAAACCATTAAAAAAACAAGAAAGATGATACTTCACAATAAAGCTTAATGCACCGTCTGAACCCTGAAATGAAGAAAATTACTAGACTTTGGCTGTCTCTGTTTCTGCCCACTCCCCCTCCAGCTTGGTGTAATGAGAAGGAGAGGGAGAGGAAGAGCAAAGCCAACTGTTGCCACTGAGTGGATGCTCTGAGCTGGAAGCTTCTATGTGCTATCTACATTTCCTGATTTTTTTAATGCAATTTCAACACAGCCCTGCGCAGAGGAAATACCACTCCATTTTGCAAGGACTGGACAGTTACTCTCATGTTCAGTATCTGGACTTTCTGATTCCTATAACTCCACCAAGAAAATCCCCTGCCTTTCCTTGGAAGGAACTGTACCTTCTGCCCTCAGATTCAAGGCCACATTCCTATCTCTGGGTGGCTATCTTCCACATTGGTGGTAAAATGAGGACTGTCACACTGACCCACTTCCCAGCAGGGCCGTGAGATGCAACAACTAATTACAAAGGCTAATAAAATATTTACAGAGCTTACAGCACACTTTGGAAGTGCAAGGGCTTACTTAATAAAAATAATGACAGGACTAGATAAACAGCGCTCAGAGCCTAGCGCCACTCTGGAGAAGAGTAAACAACTTGCCAGGGTAATTTCAAGCTCTATTAGATGCTTGCAGCAAATATCACTGCTATCCAAGAGGAGAGAAAACTTACCATGTAGGAAATCTTGACTGAAGACCACGGCCCAGCCGTGCAGAGCAATGTGGTTTGATTAAAATGAGCAGTGACCTTTCGTGAAAGCGCTGGTATCCCTGGGCCTTTTCAAAATTCAGTAAGGTAGAAGTGAGTTGCCTTCATGCAACCTTGGGCTCAAGCTATCTCGGGGGCCTTGCTTTTTTGGTAAAAAGGAAAAAGACCCCTTCTCTAGGAATCTAAAGTTGAGACCATTCTGGGATGGCTGAGCCAAGTGCCAAGTGAAGGAGGCAAATCTGGGTGAAGAAAATAAGATTTTGGATCTTTCTAGGGAACACTAGAACAAGTGGCATGGCCCCTTTAAGTAAAAAAAGAGGGCCAGTGTATGAGAATTTCCAGACATAGAATCCACACCAGATGTAGAGGCAGTTGAAAAGCTAAAATGGGCACATAGGAGACAGGGGGGTGACCCAGAGACTGGCAACCAAGGACCTAAGGTGGAAGCGATGTTTCTAGAGCCTAGGAGACAGAAGCTGGATCCACCAAGAAGGTGTAGCCACTGTCAGAGACTTAAGCAGAGAGAGGAGGGGAGAGATCCCAACTTCTCCTTTCTTCCCTCTTATCTACTAATCTTCTATTGGTGTCACCCGTTGGCCAAACCTAAGCAGAAGCTGGTAGATAAGGAGGTCTAGGAAGGGTAATTTTCGTGGCTGGCACCAGTGGCACAGAGAAAGGGAGGCTCCTGGGGCCATGGTCAGGTGTCCAACACAGAGCATGGGCATTTGGAAATCGAGGCCAGGCATGGTCAGCTCAGTCAGAGGGGATGCTAGAGAATCACCAAGAACAATGAGAAGCACTAAAGTTTCCTAAGCCAGAAATGACCTTACCCACCCCAAGTGCTGGATAAGCAGTAGATCAGGAGCAGGTTAGGCACTCTGGACTCCTAACTCCTAGTCTAGCTAATGACCCCTCACCTGCTATGCCTGTGCTGGGCTGTACCCACTATGCAGGAGAATAAGCCCACCAGTCAAGGACAGGCTGGACAAGCCAATGCTGGCCACCTGGGGAAGTGTAGGAAATCACACTATGAGCTTGAGTTCCAGCCTTTTACTGCTTCAAAGGTAGCTTTTTCCTAACTTGTTAAATAGATTCTAATGCCACTAAGGCGTGGAATTCTAATTACAGAAAGTCACCTTTGCTTCCGCAATGAATGACCAACCCCGCCAATGGGTCAGCCAACAGGGTAAGGGGTTAAGAACATTTGAGTCTGTCCATCAGCTGGCGGACCCCAGAGAGCTGTGTAGGAAGTTCCAGATAAGTCCTCCTTTAGTTTTCCTTCCCAAGAATGGTGTTTAAAATTGTAAACTCTCTTATGAATCCAGTATGGAGAGTTAAGTTCCGGGGTATTAACTTAATGGCTCACTTGAGGCTTTGACTAATTTTGTCCCTGTGATAGGGGGATAATATTAGAAACTCCAAACTGGGAAGCAAAAAGCAATTCATTTCCATTTACTCTGTGTCCATAGACTGCATTGCTGGGAACTGATCTTTCCTTGAGGTGGGCAGGAGGTGGGATTTCATAAACCTGCAGAGAGTTGGAAAAATTGATTACCTAAAATTGCATAATTTGCTAGTGGCAAAACTGGAGACCAGAATCCAGGACTCCAGGCCAGGAGGGTCATGCCCATGGGGACACAAGGAGAGCTCCTGGGCTATATCAGTGCCTCCAACCCCTCATATTCTGATCAGATGCTATTTTTCTTTTCAAATAGTTTGACAGCAACTATTCATTCCTGACTCCCACAGACATGGTACTGTTTTTTTTTTTCTGGGGCTTCAAGAGTTTGAAAATGGAATCCTTATCCAAGAAGCTCACCTGGCGTAACTCTTCTGAGGATAAAAGGAGAGAATGCATTTCCTGGTGCCCAGCTGGAAGGAGCTTGGGCGGTGCACTCTGCTGGTCATGGTCTTCGTGATTGGGCTGGTTTGTGACCATTTGTCTTTCCAAGAGGCTGGCTGGCATGGGTCCTAGCTGGGATCTCCTTCGCCCATTTTCTCTGTTTGGTGTGGCCTATGTGAGGCACTGGTAGGAAAGTGGAGGTGAGGGGAGCTGCAGTGGGATATTTGCTCTACTGCTTTCTCCTTGCCAAACAGCACACCAGAGTCCTGAGGTCCTCTCCCAAAGTCATGGGGAATCTTGTGTAATAATCACAACCTCAATTTTGCTGACTCGGGACTCAGGTGGGTAACAACTCCCCACAGTTAGGACCCCCAGGTGCTTCCTTTTCTCCTGTTGGCTTCCTAACCCTGTCTACACCCTCAAAGGATGACCTTTTGTTTTCCTTTCCCCCATTACTCCATTCAAATGTGCTCTCCTTCTCCTTTCTGGATCTTGTCTGATCCAGCAAATGAGTAAACTATATTTCACAGTTAAAAAAAAAAAAAAGATTTCAAGACTCTCAGGACCTGTTTTTGGCCAGTGATAGTCTGGGCACAACTGTGTCTCTGCTATTTCATCTTTTTATACTTATCTGGGTTAGGAGAGGAAGCTGGGGGAAATTTGAAACAAGGAAAATAACCAAGCAATTGATGTATGGCCTATGCATACAGATTTCTAGAGCCTGATGGATCAAGAATACTCTGTCCGGGACTGGGGTTGTGGCTCAGTGGTAGAATGCTTGCCTAGCATGTGTGAGGTGCTGGGGTCAATCCTCAGCACCACATAAAAATAAATAAATAAAATAAAGGTATTGTGTCCAACTACAACTTTAAAAAAGTTAAATAAAATAAAGTTAAATGGGGCTGGCATTGTGGCTCAACGGTAGAGTGCTCATCTAGCACGGGCAGAACCCGGGTTCGATCCTCAGCAACACATAAAAATAAAGGCATTGTGTTATGTCCATCTACACCTAAAAAAATAATAATAAATAAATAAAGTTAAAAAAGAAAGAATACTCTGTCCTGCTATAGCTACAGTATACTTATGTGCCAGTGTTGAACATCTAAATCCCAGACACCTCTCTCCTGTAACAAGAGATTCTCAAACAGGTACCATACCCAGACCATTTCTTATGATTTTAAGTTGTCTTTTCTAACATATGTACATATATGCATATGTGTATGTATGTGTGTATACATATATATATGATGCAATATTATTCTTGAGGTTGTCATTTCATTGCAATGCCCCAATTCTAGATTTCAAATTAACTAAAAGCAAAAGGAACAGGGGAATTCCAAATCATTGCACCTAACTCTCAGTTCACTGCTGAACATTTGATCATTAGTTGCCCACAAATGACATGGCTGAATTGAGTCCTAATCTGTGGCATGTGTTTTTATAATGCTAATTGAACATGAAGGAACTCCTTAAGGGTAAGATCAGCTTTAGGTAGGTCTTACATTAGACTGGCCTAGCAGTGGTGAACTAATGGCTTTCAGGGCCAACCCTCCGTGTAGAAAGCGGATTTGTCCCCATGGCTTTGTACCCTAAGCTAATAGAACTGCTGGTAGAGAGAAGAATGAAAAAAAAATGTGGTTCAATCCTGCTCAGTGATGTTTGAGTCTTACAGATAAACACTTGCAGCTATTAAAAATTATCATCATGATCAAAATTCCTACAGAATAAACAGGATATTACTGTTGAGTATCTGAAACTCTGCAGCCCTGACTCCCTTCCCTTTCTAGCTGAAATGTTTCTGTTTGTGGGTACTTTTGTAGCAAGACTTACATAGTCACTGTATTACAGTAGAACAAACCTGGAGAAAGCAGAATCCTACCCTCCCATTTTCTTTGGTTTGCTAGAATCTGTACAGGAACTTACAAGTCAGGTATCAGACTTGCAAACTCAATGGTACTAGGATCCTTATGTGACAGTGGTTGGTAATAATGTCCTAGACATTTTCAGAAGGATCTTGTATTAAGGTTCTCTGAAGAAACAGAACCAACAGAATGAAATATAGATATAGATATATAGAGGGGGGATTTTAAGAATTGTGGGGGCTAGCAAGTTTGAAATTTGTGACAAAACAGGCCAGAGCTGATAATGCAATCTTCAGGGTAATATCTTGTGTGCTGGGAAAACTTTGCTCTTAAGCCTACAATTGATTAAATGAAACCTACTCACAATATGGAGGGTAATCTGCTTAAAGTCTGCTGATTTAATGTTAATCTTGACTCAAAGTCAACTGGTTGTTAGTATCTAAATAAATACCTTTATAGCAACATCCAGACCAACATTTGACCAGACAACTGGGAACCATAGCCGATCCAAGCTGACACATGACCTTGGCCATCACAGCTATTAACATAGGTCACTATCAATAAATTAGCAAACATTGGAACGGATCTTGTCTCCTTGGATAAAATAGCAATCCCAAGATATACTAAGACATGCAAAGAAGAATGAGGAGAGACATTGGACATTTGAGCATGATCTGAGGGTCAGTGCTTTATTTCTTTCTCTTAACCACAGTGAGAGTGGAGAGGCACCATTAACTGTTGTGTTTTCTCATGCGCTATGATGGGCAGTACCCCTGGAAGCTCAGTAGTCCCCTCTTCTGTTGTGTCCTTGCTTTTCTCTTCTCTTTCTCCTCCCAGGAACAGGACATGATGTTAAGTAAATTACACATTTTCTTTCCTGGATTATTCTTAAATTTTCTACTTGGAACCAACATAGGCAAAACTGTTTAGGTTAGCCAGCTGTGTTCATCTGGGATCTATATAGATGAACATAGCATTTTTTAATATTTTTAATAAAGCCCTGAAGTTTATTAAAGTCCCATCATATAGGCCAACCCATAATATCCATGTGTTTTAAATCTGGGGCTCTTTTTTATTATTTAATTTTTAATTTTGAGTGTTTCAATCAGTGGTATTTTATAAAATGTCATATTAATATTTTAATTTTTACACTTTTATACTTTTTCAATAAAATTAAAGCTTTGATTCAATCATGTTAGACCAAGTAATACAGATATTTATATAATAATTTAAAAAGGTTATTGTAATTTTTGTTTTATAAGATAATACTGCAACATATAACATTAAAGTTTAAAGTATTCAATTATGTTATTGTCAAATGCCATCATTTTAAAAATATTCTTTTAGTTGTAGATGGACACAGTACTTTTATTTATTTTTATGTGGTGCTGAGGATTGAACCCAGTGCCTCACACGTTGCTAGGCAGGCACTCTACCACTGAGCTACAGCCCCATCCCCAAATGCCATCATTTTTTAATGACAGACTTTCCTCTGCTTACCTGCATTGTATAATTATGTGTAAACAGATAACCTGAGTTCAAATTAAATATTTAACCTTATGAAGTCATGGCAGTTATTATTAATGAAACAGTAATAACAACCTCCAAAAATCAGAAATTTTATTTTTTAAGTAAAATCTATATTAAAATGTAACATAATACAGAAAAATAATCACAAGTCTTGAGTATTTAGTTCAATGAATCTTGGTTTATATTTTAACATTTAATTTTGAACGATGTCTGGGTTGTGAATTATTCTAGTATATCTTAAAACACCAGAAGAATTAGACTACAGTTTTCTTACTCAAATATAAAATGATGTTTCTAACAAATTGCTTTATTACTTGTTACCTGAATTTTAAGGGCCAGGAGTTAGGAAATACAAGTACAAAATAAGAGTACATGCCTTTCACAGTTGTCAGCAGGGATTGGGGTGGCCAACTGTCCAGAACTTCGCTAATTTTACACTAAAAGACTCTAACCTACTCCGCTAATCACATTTCCATGTTGAGTCCCTGTTTCCTCCTCCTCTTCTCCTTCAGCTTCAAGATGAAATGTGTAATTTAGCACAGAATCAGTGGTACTGGGGCTAAGAAAGGCAAGGATGAGCTTGGAGTCACCTTGCAGAGATTTCTAAAGTGGAATCCCAGCCATCGACATGGCTTTTATACCAAAGTTCCTTCTTTCTTCCTTTTCAGGTTGGGTGATAGTTTTCTGTCCCTCAGCTGGTCCCTTTTGTGCTCTCCCTGTGGGGCCCCAGAAAATCCTGACAGAGAACTGGATTTTCTGGGCCTTTCAGCCCTCAGGCATCAATGACTAAGCCTGTGCTTGTTTATCACTTGGTTTTCTGAACCCAACACACTTCTTAAAGGCCCTACTAGAATTTATACATACTGGAATATGAAAGATGGAAGGGAGAATTTTGTGGATGAAGTGCCTGGAAATATAGAAGCACTTCAATTTTATGCACAATAAAAAATTAAAAGATTAAAAAAAAAGAAAAGAAAAGAAAACATATTTAAATAAAGAGAAGATTAAAAAAGCAAATATTCCACTTTCTGTGAGCAAGGTTTATGTCATTCACATAAACCAAATACGTTTGTGTCTTTCTACAATATCAGAATTTATTGAATAACAATGAATTCACAAGTTACATCGATTTCATTGGTTGCAATTTACCGAGTACTCAGAGTACTCATGCATCACCTGGTAGTCATAAGCTGGACAATCACAGGTTCTTTGACTTCCTTTTTTTTTAATACTATGTAATTATAATAATTAAATTCAAATCCTAAAATTTTAGATCTGGAGTCTCCAGCAAAGGTCATCTGATGTAAAACATTAATCTAGATAATGAAAAATAATCTCCATTTTTAGGGTATTAACTGTATGCCAGGTTTTGGGTTGAATGCTTTCTATAAATGTACGTTTAATCATTATGGTATGTTACCATTTTGCACATGAAAAAAAGAGAGAGAGAGAGAGAGAGAGAGATTCAGAGAAGTTAGGTAATTTGCCAAGGTTACAGAGCCAGAAAATGAGCTGAGAATTAACCTCCCTCTATCTAAATACAAAGTGCAAAATTTTCTGTATTTTGACAAGGTGGCTTTTACTCCAGTCTTAATTACTAATGTCTATAACACTCAAATCACACATATCACTTTACAAAATGATATAAGTTACAGAAAGGCTTAGAAAGGGGAAAGGTGGCTATAGGGATTCCTGAATCAAGGCAGAGGGTAGATAAATGCAAAAGAGTCACTAGATGGTTGAATAAAATTAAGAAGCAGCTGAGGAACTTGTTCAGGGCACAGAACTTTCAGAGAAGGGAACTTATTCTAGGCCAGGGTCTGTACAACAGGCTATTTTGAAATGATTTGGTGTACTACTTTTATGGGTTTCAGGTAAGGGGGTTACCTCTGGTGAGATTGCTCATGGGCCTGTTTTTTTCTGATATGGGCTTAATGTGCCCATGCATCCATATGCTTCTGATTTAATTCCATAAGTTCATATGTATTCACTTTTTAAAAGCACAATTAATTTATTTATCAGCTTATGCCTTATGGTTATGCTGTACAGATGGTGGTTGTTTACGTATACAAACAAGGTATAGAGTCATTCCACCTTATCGCTTCTACTCCAAATGGAGTAACTCATGAAAAACTACTGCTTTACAAAATAGAGTCATTTAAGGTTAGGCACAGCCTGAAAACTACTGCTGCATATATCATGGAGTAACTCAGAAGGACACTGCCTGTTCTCCACACCACGGTATCCACCTACACAGAAAGCAAAAAAAAAAAAAAAAAAAAAAAAAAAAATTGAGATAAGTGGGCAGAGAGTAGACTAAGAACTCTGGCCCCAAGCACTTTGCTCCATCTGTCCTTCCTGATGGTCAAATTTCCCTGCAGGATACTGTCTCTAAAACCCTAGTGAGCCTGGCCCTTTGGAAACAGGTATTACAGGTATGAATCCCACTTCTACCACTTTCTGTATGTTTGAACTGTGGCAAGATGCTGAGGAACCCTGAGCTTCAGATTCCCCAGAGAGAAAGTAGAAATAGATACTTACTTTGAAAAGCTAATATGAGAATGAAATTAGATAATGCATGTAAAGTTTTTAGACAAGTGATGGTATCTAAGAAATGCAAAATAAATATAAGATCACCTTAGTTAATGTAATTTAATTATACATGGGAAACAAGGCATTTATTCTTCATGTACTCACTCACTGAACACACTTGGCATTGAACTGGGCCCTGAATCTATGGTGAGGAACAAACTTCGTTTACAGATAAACACTTGGAACTATTAAGAATCTCATTACGATTCTTAAGATGATTCTTGCCCTCCTGGAGTCTGGTGGGAAAAAGACATTAGCAGAGCTACACACAAAGAAATGTTTAGTTACATGAACATTAATAAGCATTAGGAAGAAAAAGAATAGAGCTCTATAAGAAAGCTAAATAGGCAGGTACTAGTCTGTAGGTGGAGGAGGTCAGCAGGAGACTTTTGGAAGAAGATATATGTAAGTAAAAAGAAAGAAATTGTTAGAGGTAGCCCAACAAAACCAGAAGGGTGGAGGAAGGCAGAAGAGGAGAGTTTTGGAGTAGTAGTTTTGGAAAGAGTTTTGGAATAGAAGAAGAAGATGTATAAAGGCCCTGAGGCAAGATGACAGTGGTGTGCCTAGGGAACTGATGGCAGGCTTAATGTGATAGAAGTAGAAAGTAGTACCCTATGAGAAAAGCAGAGTGACTCACTAAGAACCAGCAGCAAGCCAGTGGCCTCCAATGAAGGAGAAAAAGCAACCCAGACAAAGTGTGGCCTTGTGTGCCACAGTTTGTTGTAAAGATGATCAACTCCCACCAAACATCATGCTGTTCCTTCCAGAATACAGAGTTGCTACCTGGATGTGCTGTCCAATCAATGACCATATTCATTCACTTTTGCATTTAGATGGGGTCAGATGCTCATCAAAAGGACCCATATTATTTTTAGGCCAAAACTTCCAAGCATCAGGTTTACCTTCTCCATGGCTTTCTCTCCCATTTTCCCACCTAAAAGTGGATGTTCATGAGGCCCTCAAAGATAATGGAGTTGCAAGATACAAGGGACTTTGGTTCCTAAACCAAACTTTGGGATCACTGCTTATCTGAACTGCTCACCTAGGACTGTTGAGTTACTGAGAAATAATTTTATATTGTGCTTCGACCCATTTTATATTTTTGTTTTATTCCATCATAGCGGGTAGCTTCGTTCTAACTTACATGTCGTGCTAAGTTGTCTTTGATTTTGTTCTCAAAAATTTAAGCTCTATTTTACTCTAAGTGTAGTGGGTAGTCACTGAAGAGCATTAAGACCTGATATGCACTATATAGTGGTTATGCTGGATAAATAAATTGGGGGAAAAGTTGGAGGAATCTAGGATCCTATAGTAAACAAACAAACAAACAAACAAAGGTGATGGCTAAAAATAGAATGGTAACAGTTCAAGACAAGAGAAGTTTGGTATGTGGAATGACGAGGACTCAATGATGGTAGGTAAAGCAGAGAGAGATGTTGACTACAGAAAGCACCCAAATGCCAAGATGGAAAGCTCTGGAAAGAATCCTAAGGCAGAGGAGGAGGGCAACAATGATACAGAATGACCTGGGTGGAAACAGGGATATTTCTGTGGGATGCCATCTTTTGTCTTGTCAGTCTTTGCTGTACAGCTGATCTTTATGGGATCCACATTACCAAATGGGGTCTTTGGTCTGGCTGTCATGGAGCAGCTTTTCATACTAAGTAGAAAACTCATCATGTATTTGCATTTACATGTATTTGCTATTTGCATGTATTTGCTACTTGCCTCACGCATTTGTTCATGCATTCATTCAACTAGATACTGGCCAGGGACTAGAAGGTTATCACATAGCCTTGCTCTTTGAAAATTCTACTCTTAGTCTTCAATTGCTCATATAATCCTATAATAAAGGAATCATTAGCCAGAAATAAGTAGCCAGAGGAACTGGGTGATTAATGAAAATGTCCCTCAATTGGCGAGGAAGGAGGATGGCATGAGGTGCAAGGGTGCAAAGGGAGCATGTAGGAACAGAAAGGACAAGAAAGGATTATTTCCCTTAAATATTAAAAAAAATCAACTTTATGGGGTTCTTAAAATGTGAGAGGGAGACATCAAGGTCCAGAATGCTTATGGAATCTCCCCTAAGGTATCATGATTAGCAGTCTTTTGACTCAAGGTCTTTTTCTTTTTTTTCCCCATCACTGCATGCCGCCATGATGCTTCCCAGGAACGAGGAAATGCTATTTATAAATGGGTTAGGAGAAAATTGGTTGGATGTGGGGATCGAGCAAGGAGAGGCTGCATCTGAAGAGTGGAGTGCCACTGCACATAGATAGGTGCTCAAGCTTACCTGGGCACCTACCCTAAGTGGGTCCTGATGGTCGGAACTGGCTTGCTGGGGTTCCAGTGTGGAATGAGACGTGGACTACAGGCTTTGTCTCATGGAGCCCTGAGGGCTATATTCTGTCTCCAAGTTAGGGAGGAGGGTGTTGGACTGGGAATGAGGACATGCTGAGAAGACAAGAATGTGGGTGAGGCACAGAACAGTGGTGTGTGAGACACAGCCTGGTTCACAGACCTCAGGGCCTGTGAGGGTGCACTATTGGAGCCCCATCTAGATCCAGTTAGAAACAGTGCCATTTCCTCAGAGCCAGGAGAGATTATGCAGATAATTCTGGTGTGTATGTGTTTGTGTGTGTGTGTGTGTGCACAGATGCACATGTGTACACCCCTGAGCATACATTCATGCTCATATATATATTTACATGCACATATATATACAAGCTCAAGGCATGTTCCAAGCTAGTGTGAGGTTGGGACTGAGTAAAATGGAAACAGAGGAACATTAGAAAGTAAACTTAGAGGGACTGTAGCCTGGGAAACACTTGTTTTTACCAAGCCACACGGACTCTCTCTGCACCACTGGAGTTTTCAGCTTTGTTCCCAAGAGTCATTGCATAGAAGTTCTGCCTGGCGCCACTCTTTCTCGTAACTAAGGAGATTTGCCGAACACCTGGGATTGCAAGATAGAAAGGGCTCTATAAGCCTTTTCTAGAAAGAATCAGTGGCAAAAGCAATCAAGGCGCTAATAGCAAACTATTGGATTTTTCTCTACTAAACCCAAACATGCTTTAATATTTTCACCCTCTGTAAGACTTTTCACAAATGTATACTTATAAATATTAAAAATACTGCTGATGTACTTAGGTGCCTTGATTTTTCTGTTTGGAAAATGTGGTCTGTCTCTGCTCATCATGAATATGGATTCCCCGAGGATTATATTCAACTTAACAGCAAAAGAGCCTGCAATGTACCAGGCACCTTATAAATATGCCTTTAACCCTCTAACAAGCACATGAAGTTTGCACTACTATTGTCTGTATTTTACAGGTGAGAATATGGAGGCCCAAGTTCACCTAGCTAGGGAGCAACTCAGACAGGATCTGAATGCAGGCTGCCAGGCTACACAGGACCTGCTCTTAACTGTGCATTCCTCCTTCTATGGGGAAGACAGGCGACTGTTCTGTCCTGCTGCATTGAATGGTTAACAGACTATCTCCAGCATGAAATGCTGACCTGGGAGGCGGGAGCTATTTTTCATTATCTTCATTCCTCTGCTGGGAGAACAGAAGCTGGTGCAGGGGAGCAGCACACTGAGTTTTTTTTTTTTTTTTTTTTTTTTACATGCTTGCTGCTGGGACTGCCAGGGTGACCTGGTCCATTCTCCTGCCTTCATTGTCTGGGATTCTGCACACAGACACTGTGCCTACCCCTCCTCACCCTCATGGGTGGTTTTCCCCTCAGTAGTCTGAATCCTTTCTAAACAAGCTTCTCTGACAGAGAAAGCCCTGGTGCATGACCACAGGCATCTGTCATTTCTGTGCAGGGCCAACAGGAAATGTGCCTACAGTGCTGAACAGTAAACAATTTGGAACCAGGCATAGGCCCTGGTCTTAGCTCCACTTTATCTGGGCTGGGCACCAAAGCAGGCTGTGGTTGCTTGTTACCTCCAAAGCAAAAATCCCTCCAGTTCCAACAATGATTTATCATGTGAGCTCACTGCCAGTTTCACTGTGTTCCTTCAAACCTTCCTATATCATTTCAGAGGCACAATAGGCAGAATCCATTGGTGAGGCAGAATAGCAGATTAAATTTGCAGATTTGGGTGCACTTTCTAAATGGAGAAGAAATATTCCATACTGCTTGGGTTCCTTCCAGAATATTGCCCTGAAGCCTTATCAAAATATATATATATTAAATTATTATATACTATTATGTAAATTATATATATGTATATATAAATAATTATATATATATATATATATATATATATATATATATATATATAATTCATCTTTTCCATCTCACTAGTAGACTTGGAAGAATAGGGAATTTAATTGTAAATTCTTAACCACATTTTCAAAATGTTGGATCTTGACTCAACAAAATAGCTGACTAAAGTCAGGAAGAGGGTGAGTGAATTTAATGTGTTCCTACTATGAGCCAGATTCTTATGTGTTCCTTTAAAAGTCACGATACTTGATGAAGTGACTATCTGAGGTGCATTTAGGAATGAGACTGAGGCTCTAAGGTTATGTGACTCTCCAAGGTACATGGGTGGAGGATCACAAAACTAAAATCTGAAACAAGGTCTGTGTGACCCCAAAGTTCATGCTGTTCCCCTCCAAATAGTGCTGCCATAGACCTTTACTTTAACTGAGCCATCTGCAAAGAATGATTTTCCAAATTGCTTCAATAGATGTCTCTAACCTTTAAAAACACCATGAGTATATAAAGAAAAAAACTCCGATTTTGAACATTTAACATCTGTTCAGAGATTTAGATGGTAAATAGTGTGTTAGTAAATGGTATTTTTGAAATATTATATCTTCAAAAAACCATCCTGACCCAACTTAACATAAATAAACCACATCAAGTAAAGTCGAGGGAGGACAAATGTTAACACAATTCTATTTGGTGTTTCAGAATTTTTCATTCTGACCAAAGGTAGGAAAAACATAGTTGAATGAGGAGACCAAGTTAACCATTAACTTGGGGGTGAAAAGTCAATAGTGAGCACATTCTTTGTACTACCCTGCCCACACTCTGGTAAATATTAGCATATATGGGCAAGGGCACTTTCCTGTAAACTGTACAAGTATGTTGTATATACTTGCAAAACATTAGCAATGAAGGGTTTTTTTTTGTTTGTTTTGTTTTTGTTTTCCCAATGCTAGGCCCTTCTGGCATAGAGGCACAGAAGTTTCTTGCTTAAAGTCACCTAGGGAGTTAGATTTGAAATTCCAGGAGGAGAATGGTACCCAGAACTCCTTCCATTTTGTCATGGATGGATAGTTTTGTTTTAGTTTGATAGAATTATAGTGCATAGCATGACTGCTTTCATCTATACAAGAGAGATGAGCTCATCATAGATTCAATGCCATATCTGAAATAAAAAACAAAGTCTCACAGTCTCTCTTTGATAATTTGCCCCCAGGTGGCATGGTCTGGAAGCTAATGGGCAAAGGGGTGCTGATGCCTTTACTTCCTAGGTTTGGGTTTGCAGACTGGATCTCCCTTTCAGATAAGGAGGATAATAACACCCTATTTCAGGAAGAAGATGAGTTTGACACAAGACACAGAGCTGATTCTATAACCTAGCTCTTCCAGTGGGCAGTTGAATGACAGAACAAGTTCCTCCTCTCCTGAGCCTCAGCTGATTTATTGATGACATGGAAATAGTGACATCTAATAATTTCCATGTGTAGCAGGTTGAATATTCCTGTCTCAGATTCATGTCTACGCAGAACCTGAGAATGTGATCTCATTTGGAAAGGGGGTCTTTGCAGATACAATTAGTTAATGATCAAGAGGAGATCTTAATGAATTAAGGTAAACCGTAAGTTCAATGTCTGGTGTTCTTAAAAGTAGAAGAGAGGACATGGAGGTACAGAGAAGACCATGGAAAGGTGGAGTCTGAAATTTGATTTATACTGCTAGAAGCCAAGAAGTGACAGGAATCACCAGAAGAGGACAGGAATGATCCCCCTAGGGCTTTCAGAGAGAATATGGTCTTTCCAACACCTTGATTTTGAATTTCTCCAGAACTATGAATGAGTAAAATCCTGTTGTTTTGAACCATTACATTTGTGATAATTTGTTATAGCAGTGTAAGGAAACTAATACGCTGTGCCAAGGGCTTAATAGGTTATTTATCACATAGATAATAATTGCTAATGCTAATAATTATTATTCACACTTCATAATGTTCCACCAGCAACCAGGGTACTGTGCAGTGACAGAAGTCATGTTTCCACAGTCTAGGAAGACTAAGGCTAGGATCACTGATTTTATTAATGAAGAATTTGTATGCTTTTTTCTATTTTTTTCTAGCCAGTTCTATACTCCTACAACTAAAATTAAAAGTTTACTTTTAAATAAAGTAAACTTTATTTAAACAGCTAAATTTAACCATGAAAACTGATGTTATCTTTTTTAAAAAAAAATCCACAGCCCATAAACATTTCTAATAAATAGGTATCCAGGTTCAGTTTGCACAATATTTCCAACTGTAAGTTATAAGTAGTTACATGGCTCAAGCTAACTCTGGTATTGATTCCCAGATTTCCTTATGAAATGTCTTCCTAGCCCCGAGAAAAGAGAAGACAGGGGAAGAAGCAACTTGGGTGAATGCCTGCATCAAGTGGTTAGAGGAGGAGAAGAGTCCAGGTAAATCAGAAAACTGGCAGGTGGAAAAGTAATGTCTGAGAAACTGGGGGAAGTGTTTCTAGAAGGGAGCCAACAACTGGAGCTGCAAAGTACATAGAGTATACAGAGGACCCGTGACATGAAATACAACCCCCCAAAATTGCACCACAGCTTACCATGGCAGTGATGGAAAAACCAAAATGTTTCTCAAACCTTAAAACAAGGCTAAGGGTTCACCAGCATCTATGTCACAGCATACTTCTAAAAATCAACACAATCAATACCATGAGGATTTGGAAGTCTTGGCTTCTCTGGATGGCAATATTAAAACAGAGGGTCAACCCACTATGAGTGTGGCACAGGCTATTGATAAATGGCTGCAGCACACCTGTTCAGAGTGGCTTCCTACTTCAATGAGCCTGCCCACCTGGTGAACTCCTATGAGCTCACCTGCAGCAACAGACCATATCTCTAGCACTTTCCTCTGCCCTTTACTATCATTCATAGGCCCACAGAGAGGTGCCTTTCCCAAAATGAGCCAATTAGATTATTTTGTCCTGGGAACAGAAATGTTGGACATCTACAAATATGGATTGGTGATCTTTCCAGAAGTACCACATCAAAGGTAGACACTTGAAGACAATTCCAAAACTCTAGACCTGCACTTCTCTAGGTTCCATGCAGGCTTCCTGAGTGTGGGGCTTTTCCTATTTCCTGAATTCCATGGGCTATCTTATCGTTGCTTCAAAAAAAAAAAATTCTTGTAATTTTTTAATCAGTGGTTTCGATTGCTTGTACCATAGCACAGTGACTTTTGGGTCATGTCCAGGACATGAGTTGTATGGATGACCTCTATGACTAGGCAAAGGGTGTGCCTTGAGGGACAACTAGTACCCAAGCCAGGCAGTGCACCAGCTGAGCATCAGTAATAAAGTGGAGAAGATGGGATATAATCTAAGTTGCTGGCACAAAGCAAATATCAGGCGACCTGTGGGCGGAAGATAGGTGATGATTGGATTATCTTAGTAGCTGGCACCAACATCCCTCTTAATTAGAGCACTGTCTTTGTCTAAAAAAATTTTTTTTAATTTAAACTTTTTTTTCTGAAAAGGAAAACCTTCATAAGGAGAGTAGGTAAAATGTTAAAAACCCATGAAAGTGTCCACTAGACACGTTTTCTGAGGGAACAGCTATATAACGGAGGAGTTTGGGGATTCTTAGAGTATTCTTAAAATTACTCATGGTGATAAAAAATGAGAGGGGGAGAAAGAAGAAACCAGGAAGGTTTGAATTCTGTGAGTAGTTGGGTGAGACCCCCTTCTTGAGGTCTTCCCATCCCCCAACCTTGAGTAAAACTGGCCAAACTTATAAGTGTTTTGTGTGAATATGTGAATAGTTGTTTGCTCTTGGAAATAAACACAAGCTTGAGTTTCTTGTTGGGATTGGCATGTCATAAAACATTCAAGGAAGTTGGAGCCTATGAAGTAGTGGACCCAAGAGAACATAAATCCCCAAGACTTTGGCAGAGGTTTGGAAGAGGGTTTTCATTCCCACTGGCTGTGTAGGCTTGGCCTCGGGGAGGTGGGAAGGCAGGTCTAAAGCAATTTCCCCTAGACATGAAGAAATAAGGCGGAGCCCCAATGCCACCAGGGATGGGATTTGGGTGAAAATGGCACATCTAAACAGACAAATCTCAGTCTCATCCACTGTAGTATGTGGTTATGTCTTCATTTTCCTTGTTCATCAAGTACCCTCTTCCAAGAAAAATGGGATGCAGAAACAAAAACCTTTCTGAGACAGTTTCTGTTTCTCAAGATAAACAAAAGGTAAACCCTTCCATACTTAATTCTTCTTAGAAATGAAAGTGAGTGTGATTCAGGGGAAACCTAAAGAGAAATCCTTGTTCTTTCCTTAGCATTTAGCAGTGATTTGACTAAATGGCCTCATTTGTGCTGCAGAAAAACAAGAGTTGAGATAAAAATTTTGCCTTGGATCAGAAGAGGAGGTTGATGTAAATGGTACCAGATGTTAATAGTGGCCCACATTACATGCCAGATGACCTCTTCAGTCACAGCTACAGAAGATGGTTCTGGGCAAGCTCAGGCTCACCTGAGCTGACAGCATTTGGCCACTGCTAAGTGCTGAAGTTTTCTATCCCAAGACCTCTCCAAGGTTAGGCTCTCTCCATGAACTTGAGCGCATGGTTAACCCTTAAAGGTAACCCCCAAGGAGTAGGAAGCTAGAAAGTAAATGCTCAACTTCCAATCTTTGTACAGATGGTTCTAGGTGATAGTTCTCTGACCCTTAGGGGGTCCCTTTGGAATTGAGCCCCAGTTGTATACAGAAGTACCTCACAACTTAGTAATTCACCTCTTTTTGGCTCTCTGTACCCTTCTCCCAACTCCACTCTCACTTCTGCTTTCTGAGATCACATTCCAAACCAACTACATCCTCCCCAGTCCTTTATTCAGGCTCTGCTTTCAGGAAAAGTCTAGATAAGACATACAACGCTATTTTGGGTGAGATGAGAGACAAGTGGATTTGGTTCTGATATCAGATGAAGATGCAAGGTATCATATGTTCTGATGTCAGATGAGAATATCAAGTTAAGTATGCCCCAGAAATCCTTCAAATTGAAAATCCCAACTTTAAACTCCATGAATGTATCAGAGGACACAATCAATTCTGAGATTACTCCAACTCTCTTGGGTGTGTTAGTGGGTACCTTGTAATCGCTGCTTACTAGTAGGTGGATGAGTTCCTCTGCTTTAGAAGGTGAGTGTAATCTCCTCAATTCCACTCATCATGGCCAGTGCAGTGAGAAGTGAAGAAGTCATAGACTAAAAAAATCCAGGGAGTAGGTGGATTAAGAAATGGATATTTCTTAGTGGTCTAAGAAATATCCCTTTAAAAAGTAATGCATAGCTTCTGGAATGCACAAAGCTGGAAAAGCCAGACACCACGTGAGAATTCCGACAGCTCTATGACTGGTATGTTGTGAAAAAGCCTGAGTTAGCTATATGGAGAGATGATTAGCAGATCTGCCTGTTCTGGTTATCCTAGCTGATCTCCAGACACATGAGTGAAGAAATCATCTTGGACACATGGCCCAGTAGACTCTTCAGAAGACTTCAGCTCCACTGGACTGTTGCTACTTGAGAAGCCCAAGTAATAACTACCCAGTTCATCCCATCAATACACACACTTATGAGAGATGATAATAATACATTGTTGTTGTAAATCACTGCCACAGTCTGGCTGGGCACAAATGCCGCAGTCTGGCTGGGCACACAATCACGAGCCACCACACAGCTTGTAGATTCAAATAGCAACTCTTTATTCCCGAACTCACACCAGCCGTCTACAATCACGTTCTGGGGAAATCCACGTTCTCTGCCCAAATCCACCTCCACTGGGCTTCTGTCTCCCCAAAAATACTGTCTGAATCCCGTGAGAACTCAAGGGGAACTCAGGCAGCAGGATACGCCCTATTCCCAGCAGGAATAATCTTAAACCTGGAACGCCCTAAACCCGATTATCCTAAACCGGGAACACCCTAATCCGCCCTGGTCCTTGAGCAAGGTCACCTAACTGCAATGTCACTGCAAAATGTCCTATTTCCACGAGTCCTTCCACTAAGCAACATGGGGTACGCTGGCAAGGAAATTGTCATACCTACTTGGCTAATGGCTCCCAGCAAATCACTTTAAAAGTGGTTTAAAGTTAAGCAGTTGAAAGTTGTCCATTCAAGACCATCCTAGATCAGCCAACTGGCCAGTTTCCTAGGTTAACCTGGATGATGAAAATGGACCAAGTGATTTTTTTGGGGGGTGGGGGGGAGTACAAATCTAAAAGAATCTCCAGACAAACCATTGGGGAAGTGTCCTCTGGCTCTTACTAAGTATAAATAATCAAGTTGCACAAGAAAGAGATGGACTCAAAGAGAATCAGCCACTGTGAAAGCCAAATTTAGAGGGAAGATAGAATGACTTGAACTGAAAAATAAAAACTTTCTCATCACCAGCTGCTTGGGTGGGGAAAAGAATCAAATTAAGACATGACCTTAAGGTAAGATCAAAATGAAGAATATAGTTGTGAGGACAGATGAAATGATCAAGTTAAATCTGTTCAGCAAGATAGAAGAGGTTCCAGGAAATTTTATGCTCTACAGCATGTCAGATGCCCAGAATTGACCCAGAGAGACTTGTCTTGAAAAGGATTATGGATGTGGCTTTGGCCTGCAGAACGTACTCAAATCAGATACATAGAAAGCTCATAAAGCTTTTGGGAAAAAAATATGCCACCAACTTGAACTGGGAGTATTCAAAGTGTAGACATATCTTCGGATCCCTAAATTTCCATGCACAGGGAGAAGACGAAAATCTTTCTTTTGGAGCTTATATTCTAAGAGGAGGAAACAGACATTCACAAGTCAACAGATAAGAAATAAAAAGATTTCGTGTAATTATAGGGATGTAAAGAAAACTTGGAAAAGTTGAGAGAGAAATCACCCAGGTTTGAAGGGAAGTAGATGCTGTATTAGGCTGATAGATGCCATTCTCTTAAGAGGTGACATTTGAGCAGATACCTGAATAAGAGGGAGCTAGGTTTTCTGCAGGAGGAATAGCAGAGGGAATAGCAAATGTAAATGCCCAGAAGTGGGACTAAGGATAAGTCTTGCAGTTTGAGTCTGTAACAAGGTGAACTCAATTCTAGATTATTTTTTCTGGAATTTGGCAAGTGCCAGCCTGTTATGCACGTTCTTTGCAACACATTTCTAAATAATCAGCTATTTTGAACCACATGTGACTACGGCTTTTGACATAAAAGGGAAGGGGGCTTGAATGATCAAGTAATATATGACATTGAAAACCAAGAAAGGTATTGTGTACATCTGAATTTATGATTCCAAGTATAAACAGCTGGACATTTCTAGATTACCTACTTGGTGTTTTAGTTACTCAAACTTCTGTTCCCTTCCACTAAAGCAGGTGCTTGAGAATGGTTGTTTCATATTTTCAAAGATCTGATCTAAGAGAAGTACCCAGAGGGAATGACTATGATGTTCTACTAGCATTCTGAGACTAACTAGACACATTAGAAATAGAACTCAGCTACTGGGGAATTTATTCCCTGTGGAAGCCAACTCCAAGATGGCCCCCATTGAGCCACCTCCTTGTATTCATGTCTTCATGCATTTCCTTCCCACACCGCATCAGGACTGGCCTATCATGGGAAGAGTGACTGTGTGTGACTTCTGAAGCTAGGTCACAGACAGTATTGCAGCTGCTGTCTGGGAGTACTTACTCCAAGGAAGGCCAACCATCACGCTGCAAGGATTTTCCAGAAGTTCTGTAGAATGATCTTCATTGTTAGGATTGCCAGACTGCAAATAAAGATATAATTTGAGACATGGTTATAATAAACATTTTTTCTTTGTTTATCTAAAATTCAAATTTAATGGAGTGTCCTGTATTTATCTGCAACCATATCTCCTGGAAATGAACTGAGACCTCCCACCAAAAGCCAGCCCCAACTCGCCAGGCATGTGAGTGAGCGAGTCATCTTGGAAGCAGAAACCTCTGTTCTCAGTCAAGCCTTCAGAAGACTCCAGCTGTGGCCGATACCTTGACTGCAAGCTCCCAAAAGGCCACAGGCTGGAAATGCTCATATTCCTGGGAGAAAAATATGAGGGATAATAAATGATTGTCCCAGAAAATATAAGGGTTTATTAAACGTTTGTTTGGGAATGATTTTTTTTTAATGCAGCATTAGATGGCTAACACATCCTGGGGGACTATTTTGTGGACCTTCCTCAGTGCTAGGCACAGATCCACAAAGATGACTAGGGCAGAGTTTCGTGCCTCAAGAAACTGACAGCCAGGTGGAGAAGACAGGTGTGGATAGGATTTGTTTGCACTATAATGTGATCAAGGTACCTCAACCTATAGGTGAGTAGGATTCATTCTGTTGGGGTTATTAGGGAGGTTCCAAAAGGAGGTTCTCCAGGCAGGTGGCAGAAGGGTAGGGAGGGTAGAAGGATATTCTATCCAGAGAAAATAGGAAGCTACAAGAAATTTAGTTTCTCTAATATGTGTATATGAATAGAGGTCCTGGAGACAAAGCTTGAACACAAGCTACCTTCATATTGTGCAGGGTCAATGCATCTATATGTGGAAGTAATCCACTAGGAAGCTGTGGTCATGGATCAACATGCAATGATGATGATCTGAGCTTGAGTGGTAGCCATGGGAATGGAAAGGAGGCAGGACAGAACAGCAGGGCTCATTTGTCTGGTGCTACTCCATCAAGTGTTTGTTGAATGAATGATAGATGGATGTGTGTGGGGCTGAGCCAAGTAGGGCTGTCTGTGTATTGCTTTGTGTGACTGGATGGTTATTCCCTGAAATGGGAATTAGAGGTAGACTCTTGCATTATGCCTCTGAACCGCAATCTAAGAGGTCCAAACAACTGAAACCTGGGGGTTGATTCCCATCCTCCATCCAGAAGATGTTACTTGTGACTCTGCCAGTCACCCTTGATGTTTTCCACGGGAATGCATCTGGGACTGCACAGGGGAGATCGGCAGAGCAGCAGCCTCCTAGGGATTGATTCATCCTTTTGAATCCAAATTCTGGGCATAAAGCCTCTGAATCCAATTAGGGAGCTCAGGTACTAGGAGAGAGGAAAGGAGGAGGAGGGGAACACTGGAATTTAATTTGCAATTTTTATCAGTTGCTGGAAACTTTATTTCTGCTGAAGTACGTTGGGTTATGAGAAGTAAAATTTTCATTTAAATAATTTTTTTAAAAAAATGCATGTGTGTGAGGGATTTGGGGCAGCATAGGATTCAACAGAGGGTATAACAGGATCTTTGCTTTAGAAGCTTAGTAACTGATCAATATGGAGGTGCAATCAAATATGATAAACGACTGACAGAGAAAGGGACAGAGATTTCACGGAGCTATTCTTCACCCAAAAAGGATCTAAAGTTTATGAAACAGAGTGTCACTTTTACCTCTTGGGTTTTCAAACCAGGAAACAAAGCTCAAAGAAGTGAAATGTAAGACGCTCAAGATCGCTCCGAGTCTCCCAGAGCCTGAACTTGAACTTGCATAGACCCTAAGCACCCTCAAGCACACAAACCCTGCTACCCTGAGGGGGGGAAAAATAAAACTGAACTGCTCTTTCTTGGAGGGGTGGTCCCTCAAGTTCCTTCTTGGCTCTGCCAGTGTTTCTGAGCAGTGGTACCGATATTTCCAAGCACTTGCTGGGAGAAAAGGAGGAGTCTGCTTCTGAACCATAGTTCAGCCACAGCTGCTGGGCAGCCTCCCTGTGCTCCTTATTCCTCAGCCTGGCTCCTTCCCTTTGGAGCTGTGTGACCAGGGTTGACCTCGGCTGGTTGGGGAGCATCCATAGGGTGTGTGTGTGTGTATGTGTGTGTGTGCAGGCCCACGCGTGTGCATGCAGAGTGACAACACTTCCCCATCCCCTGCTCCTCCTGCCAGCTGTCCTGACTCTTTTGAGCACCAACAACCTCCTTGAGACTTTGCACACAGGTGACCCATTGCCATTTTCTTTTCTTCTGGAGCACTCAATGGGCTGCCTCAAGAGGTGAAAAATCTCAGGGGTCCAGAGAAATAACAGGTTCTTCCAAGGTCACCCAGTCTGACCAGAGCAGCTTGGGATTTTACTATTTCTCTTTCTTGTTTCCAGGGGAACCAAGAGCACGGTGTCTCTTCCTTCCATTGGAGACTACTCACCCTGAGTCTGCTGGTGCCTTGTTACCCAGAACCGTGTCCCCACCCCCACACATCCACAGCCTCCCTTCTGCTTCCCCTGCTCTTACTCTGCCCTTGGGTTTAGAAGGCTCATCATGGCTTCTTGGAAGCAAGGGAGTTCTCCAGTTCCTGAACCTGCCACTCTTTGGCCTTCCTGAGTTGAGACCCCTTCCCTGCCTCCGCCACAGGGAGGTGTAGCAATCGCAGCTGGGGAAATGACTGTAGCTCAGGTGGGTCGGGGAGTCCTGGGGCCCCTGCCTGGCTCCAGTCACAGGGCAGGAACAAGCCCAGAGCCTACTCTCGTTTCACACAAGCCCAAAGCTCCATATCAGGCATTTGAACCCAGGGTCTTTGAGGGACTGAAACAATCCCTCTGTAATCACTACCCCCTCTTGGCTCTATTTTTACAATCCTTGCATCAGATCTCTTCAAGGCCAGACTTTCCCCGGAGCTTGCTGAGTCAGGTAGACCCAGGGGAATCCAGGGAAAGCTGGCTAGGCAGAGCTGGCCTGGGACTGTAGCATGACCACTGGCGAGAGAGCTTTTTCATGGACCCTGTGGTCACCTGCCTGCTCTTCCTCCATGTTTCATGGAGAGGGTAGTCCTGGGAACTGCCAAGGCCAGTCCTAAAACCCTGCCCCTCCGGTGACCTTCAAACCAGCTAAACCCACATGTCAGAGCCTGGAGGATCATGGCTCACTCACCAACACGCAAGTTCCTAATTCTGGAGGTCCTCCTGGGGGTGGCGGAGCTCCCCTGCAGTGACAAGTGAAGACACAGAGGCGATGGCAAAGCCCCAGGTCTCCCCTGGACAGAGTTTTCGTTCCTGCCTCCCAGGACCCTTTAAGGAAGCCTGATATTTTCCTGCACCATCACCTGCTAACTCAACTCCAATTTCCCTTCTTTTAACTTTCTATAAAGAGATTTATGTGAAGCCAAACTCCATCAGCTACATTTAATATGTGTTCCCTTCCTGCAGAACACTGCCCTGGCTGTGTATCCTAAAAAAAAGAATTTGGGGTTTGGTCGTGCTCTAGTTCCACTCCTGTTAGCAGACTGTGAACGTCTGCCACAAGTCCCTTGGTGATTTTTACCGAATTCTCTGAGGCTGGAAGGATCTGACTGAACCAGAGAGAAGAGACCTGTGACCATCTCAGAGTAGGGAAGCCCCACTCCCAGGTTGTGGGGAGTCACCCATCCCCTCCCATCCCACATCCCCAAGGGTAATTATTCCTGCCTGGTGTAAGGGAAGCTTTAATGGAAGCAAACCATCAAGTCAGTGTGAACGGCTCACAAATCACAACAGGAAATCCTTCACACTCTTGGGAACCAGTTGCTGTGGAAAGTTTCCTCACAAAATAGGGAGGGAGAAGGTTACATCCTGCGAGGCATTTGTACCAAATGGTTAGATGTGGAAATAATGAGCTAATTCCTTTTAAGTATGTGGTTTTGGGTTTGCTTGTTTTCCCACTTCTTTGAATGTAATTTCTCTTTAGTAGAATGGTGTGATATGTCTGCATAAAGGCATCTGAAATCCTGGGATCCTTCCTTTCTGGTTTTTCTTTTCTTCTGCAATCAAGGAGGTTGCAATGCGTCCATTGATTGTCCCCACTCCAGAGCTTTATCACAGCCTCACTGCTGTGGGATGTGATGCCTGCCTTTACATGGAGACCTTTTGGGAGCCCCTATCTGCCATTTTCATAGCCAAACACATTGAGTTTGCATTGTTATAAAACATAACTCTGTATCTTTTTTCCCCATATTTTTATGGGCGCACCATAGATGTACATAATGGTGGGATTCATTGTTACATATCCACTGTTACATATCCACAATATAATTTGGCCAATATCATTACCCACTATTTCCCCTTTTATAAATTTGTCTCATGTAGCCATTTCTAAGACGGGGTGAGAAAAGTTTGGCTGTTAATTTTATTCGTTTATTTAATTTCTTCTGTCTTGGTTTGGATTCTCCCCCAAACAGATCCTGAAATAAGGACTTAAGTGCAGGCAGTTTTTTGAAAGGTGATTCTAAAAAAAAAAAGTGAGGAAATAGAAAGACAGAGATAAAAGAAGTAAGGAAAAAAAATCAACAAAAAGTGAGTTGTTAAAGCAATTCAAAATCTGTCATTGCCAGTTGGAGCTTGGTCTCTCTGGGAGCCATCTAAGGAACTTCATAGAGTGTTCCTAAAAACTGCACCTCTGACCGACAGGGGTGGAGAGTCATCCTATCCCATCCCCAAGGAGGATGGGTCATTGGTGCACCTGTTCCATACCCTTTGAGTCAAGGTATCTCTTGAGGATGTCAACTCTCCACCCTGCTGTGCTATACTGTGTGGATTAGCGATTCCTAGAAGCTTTAGGAAAAGCCCTGAGGCAGAAAAATGGAGAGAAGCTCAGAGCTACTCTACTGTCATTGCAAGGATTAATCCGTCTCAGCTGTAAGCCCAAGTTGAAGGGTACAAATGCATCTGCTACAATTCCCCTTATTTAAGAGAAACAGAAAGAAGGAATGAAAATAACAGATTTGCAGTGGTATACACAAAGATCTACAGAACACGAGATAAAAGATGTGAAGAAATTGAGCAATGAAGGGAGCAAAGAATAGAACAAAATTTCCCTCTGGGCTTCCTAGCAGCCGATGCAAAGAGGAAACCCAATTAATTATACAAGTCAGTGTCCAAGAAACAAAAGCAAAGCTGTTGTTCTGGAAAATGTAACTTTTCCCCAAGGCCCTCAGAGCAAAGGCATTGCACACCCTGTTGACATTGACATTCCAGCGGTGAATACAGCGGCTGCTCTTCTCTCTTTAGAGTTTTGATGACTGAAGAAGCAGCCCTCAAAATAACAAAGAGCATTTACATTGTATTCTCAAATGCATTGTTTGGATAGGACCCTTTCAATTAACTTATAGGGACCCAATTCAGGGTAGCAGGTCAGAACATTTGTTTATATGCCTTAAATGTCAAGAATGGACTGACTTCAGGTAAGGTTGGGCCCAGGGGTTCACATATTTTCACCAGGATTGTTTCTGTCTCCCTTATTCCCTGACCCTACTTTCTTCCGTTTGGCTTCAATTTCCAGAGGCTCTTCCCTGTGGATGGAGAGGCGACACGGAGTATCTCCAGATTTGCATGATTGTCTTAGTCTGTTTGGTGTTGCTATGACAAAATGCCTGATGTCAGATAATATATCAAGAAGATAGATTTATTTGGCTCAGTGTCCAGTTGGAAAGTCGAAACGGCATGCCTCTGGTGTCTGGTGATGGTCCCCTGGCTGATTCACAATGTCATGGATGGTATCATGGTGGGATAGCTTAGAGGTGAGCAACGCATGCCAAAAAAGAACGTGTGGTGAAAGAGAGAGCAAGAAACCAGAGAGAGGCCAGGATAGCTCCTTTATCACAACCCACTCCAGCTGATCTACTCCTGCAACACCAACCCACTTAGAGAGACTAGTAGTAATTAATTCCATCAAGAGAGTGGTCATGGAGTCATGACCCAGTCACCTCTTAAAAGTCCACAAGGACAACATCTTAAAGGTCCGCTACTTTTTAGTACTATGACCCTGGGACAAAGCTTCCAACACAGAATGTGGGAAAAACCACATCTAAACCATACCAGTGGTCCCAGGGACCTTTATTCTCCCAGCATCCATATCTAAGATCTCTCGAAGGACTTCAGGGGAATCTGCTAGAGATCCATTCTTCCTCTTGAAGTAATCATTGTGTGGAAGCTATCATAGACCTGGCCGCCTGGACCATGCAGCCAGCAGACAGACAAGTTTCTCTTATCAGAACAGCGGAAAGAAGAAATCTGAGCAGGCCAATGAAGCGGACTACAGCCCCAGGGTCCAGGCTGACTGTACTACCCTGTGTGTGTGTGGCCGGGGTCGGGGGTTGTAATCTGTCTGTACATCATGATCGGGGTGATGATATATGTGATGATTTTTTAATCTAGTAAGAAGAGAGGTGTGACAGAGCTATCAGTGCCCCACCTGTAGCCCCTTGGGATTATCATTCCCATATGCTGATAGCACTTGTAACTACTCTGAAGGCTTTCTCTCACTGCAGGTCTTTACTTGACTTATTCATGCGATAGATCAGGGTTGTGAGTAGTTAATATCCTCAGGAACATCCATCAACAAATGATCCTTTGAATTTGGAGGATAAATACACCAGTCCTCTCATCCCAACAACACAGAAGCATGATGTCCAAGTCAGCTTTTCATCACTATAACAAAACACCTGGCACATGCAATTATGAAGTCAAGAGGTGTTTATTTAGCTCATAGTTTGGGAGGTTCAAAGCCCAACATTGGGTGACCCTATTTATTTGGCCTCTGTTGAGGGCAATGGATGGCAGCACTTCATGGTAAGAGCACATGCCGGAATAAATGATCACTTCCTGAACGGGGAAAGAGATTGAGAAAAAAATGGGTGCAGTCCCACAATCTCCTTTGAGGATGCGCTCCCAGTGATCTAAGGACCTCCCACGAGGTCCCATCCTTAAGGGTCCATAGTATGACCAATACCACCACCCTGAGGACCCAGGGTTATAATTAAATAACTAAACTACACTCAAACCAAAATGCACGGTCGGCACTGTCTCCCAGAGGACCCTGGTGGATGGAGCCACACTTGACTTTATCTGTAACATGCTCATTAATTTCCTCTGTACTGGGTTTCTTCCTTCTCTCACCTCACTCTAAACTGGTGCTTCCCAGAATCACCTCCCACATGAACTTCTTGGGCTAAGATCCTAGTTTCAGGGTTAACTTCTGGAGTAATATCAACTTTACCCCCACCACTCCAAGTTTCCTAGATTACTAAATCCACTCTCAGAATTGGCAGATTTGTGCTTAGAGATGAAGTCTCCCAAAGGTAGAAAGATGTCAAGATGCTCCTTCATGGAGCACAGGGCCCAAGGCTTCCAACACATGAGCCTATGGGTCCATCCACCTTTAAACCATACCAATGGTGCTTAAGATTCAATGCCTCTGTCTGGGTAGAGGCCACATTGGATAGCACGGTTGGAGAAGCTGGCCAGTTGGAGAGGACTAGGAAACAGGTCATCTACCCTGGGATATTAGGCCTGGGGCTTCTCCAACTGGAGAGGGTAATGTCTGAATTTCATTGAGTGGGGGGCTTTTGAAGTGACCCACTTATTCTTAGTCTGACAAGTACCTTCTCCCACCTCAGCAGGAAGGGGTGTTGTGCCCAATTCTGCTATGTAGCACTATCATCTAAGACAGTGTGAGTCCTTGGGGATGTTGAAGCAGCAAAAGAAGTTGAGAGCTCATGGCTTAGGGGGCATCAGAATGGACATTTCCTTCCTGATCTGTCCCACAGGGTTTGAGGAGGATTAATCTTACTGGGAGTTGATTTCGGCCTGGCAGATTATTGAAGGGCATTTCCATTTCCTGTAAGACAAGTGGGAAAGACATATCTGTTGATCCTACCCGTGCAGAAGGCCTACTGTGTACTCAGCTCACTGCACTCTTTGAACCCTCTAGCCACTAGAACTGTGAGCTAAATAAACCTCTTTTCTTTATAAAGTACCTAGCCCTGGGTATTGTGTTATAGGAATGATAGAGTAAGGTAATGGTGGCTGTGAAGTGTAAAAGAAGTGATTGTTTAATTTCATAAGAAATGGGGAGTTAGGTGTGCTTGGAACAAGAAATGTTCAATAGTCAGGGTCTGTAATTCTGGACACATTGCAACCCTCTGTACCTCTGGTTTCCTTATCCAGCTGTGGAGTGGTATTCCCTTGTTTGGTTGACTCATGAGCACTGTCTCTTTAATTTCTTACAGAGAAACATCTTTAAGTACGAAGTTCTTTGAGTGAGACACCTTAAAAAAAAAAAAAAAAGAAGAAGAAGAAGAAGAAGGAAGTTGACCTGACTGATCTTTGAGTTTTGAATGACATCAGCGCTCTACCCAGATTACCGGGGAAATAGCAGAACCATTTCCTCAGCAGACTTTAAGGGAATTTGTTTAGACAGATCCAGGAAACACAATTTGATAACTCAGGGTTTATCTCATCTTCCACTGTCAAATTGGAATCTTTCCTAGAGTGAGAAATGCAGTCAAGAATTGAACTGTGGATTAAAGCATGCACCTCCTTTGGAATTTCTCATTGGCTCTTGGGGAGCAGGTGTTCTGAGCTGGAGAAAAAAGAGGTGAGAGGGCAGAAAGCAAAGGACCGCCCCCCTCCACAATCCCTTCCATATTGTCTTGGGGATTCAAGCTTAATCCTGGGTGATCCTCTTTCTCTGCTATAGTCTACAAACTGCTTTGCTTTTCAGCCAGACCTTTACTTTAAGTATGACCCGTGAATCAACAGCATCAGCTTGTTAGAAACACAGATGTCCTTGGACCTCCCCTCCTGAATCAGAATCTTCCTTTTTTGCAAGGTGCTCAGGTGAGGAGCAGACACACTGGCATTTGAGCAGCCCTGGTCTTGAGGAACACTATTGTTGGGATGATTGGAAGCCCAGCCCATACTCGGCAGGGGTTGAGCCTCAGTACTGCCTGTCACTAACTCCATAACCTTGAATGCCTTTCTTTGTCCCAGGCACTGTGCCACACCATAGGGGATGTCTTAGCAAGCAAGAAACAGCCCTCTCTTCCAGCTTATATTCAGAGAAGCACAAATTATTGGAAATCAGTGCAATCAGTTTTATGATAAAGGTCAAATGCTATAGGAACCGAGATGAAAGGTGTGCAGCCCAGGGTCTAGGGCAGCAATGACATTCCAGATGTGATCCCTAAGGTGGGCCTAAAAAACGAGCCATTGTTTTCCAGTAAGGATTTTGGTAGGGAGGCAGGGAAAGTGATCAACATTCAGAAAAGTGACTGGAACAGAAGCCACCTTGATAGAGTGGAGGAAAGATGGGAGACGAGAAAGTGGAGGGCCTTTCTCAATGCACACCTCTGAGGATTGGCTGAAGAGAACATGGGTTACTAGAGGATTTGGTTTTCTCAGATTGAGAAGAATAGATCGTGTTATAAATAGATCACGTTAGATCCTTCCTGATGGGAAGGAACCAGTTGGATGGGGTAGAGGAGGCCCTGGGAAGTTAGGAGAGAAGACATCCAGAACTCCGGGGGGTTGGGATTGACCTCAGGCAGGAGACTAGCTCCTCCTTCAGCAGTCCTGGAGGAAGATGGCGAGGATGGGAGCAGATACGGGTAGACAGCAGGAGATGGAAGGACCTCTCCTTAACTCTGTAGTCACTTTTCCTTCAGTGGGTAACTATTCCTTAGCTAGGCAAGAAGTATGGGAAGGAAAAAAATAATAATTTCAGGAAGAAATCAAGGACCTGAAGTTCCTGATGAGGTTGAAGAACAACAAGAAGAATCCGAGCCACTGAATAACACATTCTCTCTCTTTATCCAACCTGCCAGCCCTGCCATCTGGGAACAAGAATATGCCAATGGCCCGTTATCGACACAGGATGCTACTGCTTACAAAGGTATTTTTTGTACAGGATAAATCTTTCATGGCACAGGAGGAAAAGCAGAGAGGTATTTGGGAATATGGTGTCTCTCTGGTCTCCAAATCAAGCCAGATAGACCACTGGCCTTTCTTCCTTTGTATGAATGACATTTATCTTGTTGCTACTCCCTGGCACCCATAAACCAGCATCTGGGAATTCTCTTGGGGTCCCCACAGTGATCGCGGAAATGTCTCTCCATCCTGCGTAAACGTTGTTTGCAAAGAAGGGGCTGCAGTAGTATTAGGAGCACCCCAAGAGAACAGTGTGGGGACAGAGTAAGTTGGTACCTCCCTGTCCGGGCCTTTCGGGTTCTGGGTCACCCTTGACCCTTCCTCAGTGCCATTTTCTCTTATGGCATTTGTTCTTTGTGCTTTATATGTTATAGCTAGTTGAATATCCCTTTGCTCTCTGACTAGGTTACAAGCTCCTGGAGGGAAGGATCGTGTGTCTCCCATCATTGTGAGCCCTGTAGTGAGATCACAGGGCGTTCCTTGGGGGTAGGTGCTCCATAAATATTGTTAACATAAATAGAATGTCCCATCCCCATTGTCAGCCAGGGAAGAAGGGTGTCTGCTTCCTAACTGGGAATACAGCTGTCAGAATCTCTCCTTCTGTTCCCCAATTTATGCCCTCTTCTCCCTTTCCTGCATTCCTCAAGTCTTGATGAGTTCGTAGAAAGAGAAGGTGGCGTCCACGCTTGTTTATCTGAAACACGAAGACAGTCTGTGGTCATAAGGTGATAACTTTGTCATCATTTATGCTGGAAATGATGACAAGAAGGCAGTGATCTGCTCTCCTAGCTGCTCTAGGATTTCCTTTCTGATTGATGGTGCAGCCACTTTTCTGTCACTGTCCCGTGTTGCTTGGCCTTTTGCTGTGGAAATGACTGAAGGAGAAGGAATGAGGAGGAGCCTGTCCCAGGTCACTTGGATTTATCAACCTGCTTTGCCAGCAGAGAACTGGTCAGGTTTCCTGATGAGAGACTCCGACTCCTCCACAGTGTCACCCGCACTGCTCCTGTGGTGTTCCAGTGGCTTCCTGAGTATCCATCTAGCATGTGGCCAGGCACCGTGAGCCCCACGGGGACACCATACTGGAATGTTGTTGCTTGATCGAGAAATAAATGACTACAGAAACCGTGATTGATTGCTCTTGAATCCATCAGCTCTGTGAATTTGTGTAAGAACCCTGGGCGAGTTTGCCTTCTCGATAGCTAGGAAGGAAAGACTTGCTAACGAAACAAATAAATAAAAAGGTAGGTGGCGTGTTTGGATATCCCAGAGTGTCATTTTTCAAACCCTTTGACAAAGCTCTATGTTAACCCACAATGCGGTAGAATATCTATTAAAGCAGTTGGTTTTTAACTTTGATATTTTTTAGACAGGAAAACTACCTTCCTTCTCTTCCTCCCTCCCTCCCTCCTTCCCTCCCTGCATCCCTGCTTTCCTTCCTTCCTCTCAATCTTATACTTTAATAGCTGAAGCCAAAAAAAAAAAAATGGGAGCTCTTTGAGGTAGGGAAGGGGTGGGATTCTGCAGACTTAGATGCCTTCTTACCTTCTCATTCCTTTTCCACTGCCAGTGTTAGCCCCTCAAGTTCCTCTGTGGAGACATGGGGTGTCAGAGAGGCCAGTTTAAAAGCCACCAACTTGACAGTAAGACCTGTATTTGGAGCTGTTTGATAAGCAATTAGAGGCACTGTACGTGCTTTGCAGACACAAGATTGTTTCTGAACAAAACATTCTCTAAGGCTTTTCATTCACCAGAGACTTGTTCTCATTCAAATATTCTTTTCAATTAGCCCAAACAATCTTTTGGAGCTTTTCAAATGAAACAGGTAGAAGAAAAGAGTGGGAGAGACAAAAATAAGCTGGGCTGCAGGTGATCACAGTTTCTTGAACAAGAGCAGCTAAGTCAAAGATCTGTATCCGTGTCAGGATAGAAGGTAGGGTGGGGACAGGAGGTCATGGAGTTATGGGGCGTGAGAAATGGCTATTCCCAGGAGCTAACATGAATGCACTCTCAAGTGCACTCAACCAACCAGAAGTGTGGGGCAATTTTGCCAGGAATGGCAGCTGCCAGTATTCCTGTGCCATGTGCCTCCTGGATTCGGTTAGAGATGTCATGGTCCTGGGGCCAGAGAATTGAAGTCAGCAAGAAAGTACCCCCAGCCAAGCAACACCCATGCACACCCATGCTAGATCAGCCATATGAGCTGGAATAGCAGCATCAAATAAAAAGGTCTGGTGTCTCTGATCTAGATCATGAAGGCCACCCTAAGAGGAAAACTGATCAGTGTTCCCAAGCATCATCTGTGACCAAAGTCTCCAGAGCATTGGAAGAGTACTGACCTGCCCATCCTTACACCTCCATGTGACCACCATGATTTACTCCTAACAGACCCTGGGAGACTGGTGGACCAAATGCTCAAGGATGCTTAGGCATTTGTTATTTAACTAATTCTTTAGCTAGTTCTACCATTGTCTATGTATTACTAGGTCACCTTTTCAAGAATGGGACATCTGCCTTATTCCTTGTTTCCCCAAGAAACATTGTGTTGGGTGTTCAATGTATGCTGGAGGATGAATAGAAGGAGGATGAGAAGCAAGACAAGGAAGGCAGGCAGAGGCAGCAATTTTTGTGATTCTAGTCTAACAAATAACCAGCCTCATCGGCTGCCTTGAGTATCGCCTGCCCATGTCCCACAGGCCAGCATCCCCCATCCACTATAGGCTCTTACTTACTATAATTTCCTATAGTGAGCTCACCTTGTGGCTTCTGCCAACCTCACTGCTCCAAAGGAAGGTAGAAGCAAGTTCTCAAGATTTCTTTGCCACAACTCCCACAGCACTTTCTTTCTGTTTATTCAGAATCACATTCTAGAGATTTTCAATAGACACAAAAGCAGAGAGAACTAGTATAATGTCTCATGCACACATTACCCAAAAGTCAACATTTTGTTAATATAATTTTATCTATATCTCATTTTTTTTGAGTGGAAAGTAGAGGCTTTATTAAAGGACAGCAGAAAAGACTTCTCCCAGAGGAAGAAGGGGACCCAAGAGGTGAGTCCTATTTATGCTTGAATAAATGTAGAATTAATCATTCCTGGCAATAGAACAATAGAACTTCTTAGGGAGTCTTGTGTACTCCCAATTACCCCACAAGGACATACATCCTTATTAAATGCATGCTGTCTATATATATATATATATATAAAATATTTATATTTATATATAATATTTATATATAATATATATTTTATATTTATATATATATATATATATATATATATATATCAGCATGCATTTATATAATCTCCAGCATGGCCCCTCTTGCAGGTTCTTACTATTGTCCATATGTTCCAGCCTAGAACAGTCACAAACCAAAGGATGCTTCTAGTAGCTGATTCCTCTTAGAGATTAGCAGGTGCAACACAAGACACTATTCCTGGAAGCCCCACTGGTCATTTCTACTTATCACAATACCTGTTTGTTGATTTGGTGGGGGCAGGGAGGGGAACTGGGGAATGAACTCAGGGGCACTCAACCATTGAGCTACATCACAGCCCTATTTTGTATTTTATTTAGAGACAGGGTCTCACTGAGTTGCTTAGTGCATTGCTATTGCTTAGGCTGGCTTTGAACTCTCGATCCTCCCCAGCCATGCCCAGCCTGTTTGTTGATATTTAACCTCGTAAACAGAGAAGGTTTTGCTCATAATGCAGTATTGTATAGCATGGAACCAGCTGCTTGCCTTATACACCAGTCCTCAGAGCTCCAAGGAGTTAGGAATGTTCTTATAAACAATACAACAACTTTCACAGATGTAAGTTGTTGATGCCAATAAACAATTTGTAAGGTGTCACATATTAATTAACAAAAAGTCCCATCTACATCTAAACAAGTTTGCATGATTCAACTGACAATTCCCAGCTATAATAATAGTCATTGTCCTGGAACTTACAACTCTAGTTTTAAGAACCAGATCCAAATATGTCTTCCATTCTGCCAAGACTGTCGTTGGTAAAATGTAGGTAGTTGCTTGAGGGTGGTAGCAATTCGAAGCATGATGCTTCTGTAACTGCAAAGAACAAGGCAGTTGCAAGATTAGCCCTAGATTCTGCTGTCTTCTCTCTTCCTACTCAGGAGCCAGGCAGGGACTTTTCATTGGTTAGGAAAAGTTACCTCAACCCCTCAAATTGTTTGGATGCAATTCTCACAAGCATGAGCTTAGAATCCACGTGAAGCTTCAAACATCTGTTGTTCAGATCTGTCTTATATAAACATGATCCATTCACAGAGGAGGATGGCATGGCTTCTTCTAGGTGCAATTTTGGAGTTTTATGAGGATTTTGTTGGGAATCTGAAGCCACCAAGGAAATGCAGCCATCAGGTTAGTGGAAGGAGTTGTGAGCCAGTCACGCTGAAGATCATCTTTGTAGAAGAAATCAGTACTGTTTATTGTAGCCAGAGAGTCATGCCTGACTTAAGCCCTAGATTCTGCTTTGGTTGAACATGCTCTTATGGCCACATGGGGAACTCCCGAGCAAAGAGGGCCATGTTTTCATCATCAGCTGATTCATCCCCAAGCAGGTTTTCAAAGCCCTGCTCCAGGTACCAGGGTGGGTTATCTTTGTATCTGGATTTTTCCACTACAATCACAGGATAACAGCAGCCTACTTTGGAGGAGGTGGGGAGTAATGATTGCAAAAGTAAAGTGAGAGTGTTTACCAACACATGACTCACAATTCCCTGGGGCTCCAGCCCACCAAGGAGAAAAGTTTTGTTTACTTTTCCATGATGAGAAAACACTCCTCACAACAGCTCTCTACCTTCCAGACAGAGTCAAACTGGTGATGGGAAATCGCTAGGGGAACTGGCTTTGCAACAGTGAATAAATGTCTTTGCAAAGAGACGGAGGCTGCCCTGTGCAGTGGCTCGAAGGGCTGCTTAGTGGAATTTTTTTTCCCTTTTTATCCAGACTGGGCCTTGCTCCCTTCTGGCAGGAGGACAGACCCACTCTTCCAAGTACGCAGGAAAGTTCTGTTTTGACAAGCACACACATTCTTTTTCAGAAAGCCACAGAGGCAAACGCCTTTGTTACAGACAGACCAGCTCCCTTCCAACCCAGGAGGTGAAAACCCTTTCATGAACCACATAATGGGAGTGGCGGTTGTACTTGCTTATGCAGTCCCCAAAAAGTACATACGGAATTTACTTCCCCTCGCAAATCCAAATGCTGGCAGGCTGTTTGTCCGGCACTGGGACTGGCAAGGAGAGGGAGGTTGGCAGGACTCATGAGGCATTTTTCTGTAGGGCTTTGGTTTCCTGGCCAGTTGAATCCAGTCCAATTATTGTCCCAATGTTCTGCCAGATAAAACAAGGAGAGAGCTTTTCTAGAAGCCTGGCCTTGTGACTAAGAGATGGGGGAGGGAAGGCACAAGCTGAATGGGGAGTGGGAAGTCCAAATCCCAGCCAAGGCCATGACTCAGGAGTCCCCTTCTCAAGCAAAGGGTCGGGGTCTGATTCTGCCCTATGGAATGTACAGCAGCCTTCAGGGACCTTGCCCCTCAGGCAAATGCCTGGCACTCAGGCCATAATCACCCTGGCTCTGGGCCTGATCTTAGCATCCTTTGTGACTGAAAGTCAAATTCTCTGGAACATGGGGTTAGCATTTTGAGCACACTAATCCCATTTGGAATATACAGTATTCTGAGCAGAACTGGCTCCACCCAGAAGCTATCAAGGCTGCTCTTGAGATGGCATCAAGAATCACATGAGATACTGTCCCCATCCAAAGTCTTTCCCTGAACTGCCCTTCCACTGTGCTTGAACCTCCTACAGTAGAAACTGCTCATTAGGACTCATTGAAGTATTGTCTCCAGAAAATTCTATTTAAATGCATATTTTAAATTTACAATTAAAATGCACAAATACCAGTCAACAAATTACAAAATCTATGGAGGCTTAACCTCTGGGGGTCTAGTGGTTCCCCTACCCCTACCCCTCCTGCATCTCTTTGTTGGGGGAAGCTAAAGTGTCTGCTCTGGAACCTCCTCTTCTCACATTGTCCTGGATCCATCTTTATCTCATTTCCTTCAACAATCCATGAAGAGCTTCTTTCCAGAACTTGGAGGGACCATTGTCATGTGCCTGAGTGAGGGTGCTCAGTGCTTCAATGTCCAGTACGTCAAGTATGGAGACTTTTCTGTCTCAATTGAAGTTCAGCAACTCTATTTCTATTGCTCTGTTATTTTGGTACCTAAGTGATTGCATAGATCTGTGAAATGTTGAAAATTCAAGAGAAGCTCATTCTTTTTTTTTTTTTTTTCTGAAATATAAGTGCTCTGTGGTGTTGCTTCTTGCAAAAAAAAAAAAAAAGTCTTTGAAAGCCTCCTACAAAGTGCCTGTGTTCAGCCCTTCCAAGGAGGGGAGGTGAGGGATTTGGCCTTGATGAGGGATTTCAACCAGGCTGCTGGTTGCCAGAGGATTCTGATCATTGAGGCCCTTAACCCTGTGGTCATTTCAGGTCTCCCACTACTAAATGCCCTCTGGTTCCTACAATTTGTTTTTCTGACCACAAACTGTGGCGGCTCTAATGCTTGGTGTTTAATTATTTCAATTTTATTAAGTCTAGGTCACACATATTATCTTGGTATCTCCAGGTTTTCTCAAGCCTGACCTGAGTAATATGGGAGACCTAGAGCTTAGTGATCAATACAGGCATGATGGCCCAGAATTGTTAGCCATTCCTACCTCTAGGTAAATATGTAAAACAGGAATAAAAAAAAATGACCTATTTACTAGGAATATAAAGAGACTCCTATTTACTAGGAAGTTTAAGATTCTTCATTGATTTTTTTTTTTTTACTTTTATTTTTTAATTGAAGAAGGGATAGGGAAGGGAAGGATCTGAGGTATACCAAAGGAAAGGGGAAATAAATGGAGAATAATAAAAGAGAAGACCAGAACCATGGGTGCTAATGGTCTGGCAGAAGCAGAATTGGAAGGCATCTGTAATGGCCAGAGGCCAGCTTGGGTGGAGTGTGTTGGCAGCTCCAGCCAGTTTCACCTGTAGGACCTCTGGGAGTGATCAAGTTCAACTTAAGCTTCATACTGTGGGCACAAGTCCCAAGGGAAGATGGAGAGGACAAAATGGCAGAGTGAGACAGAGCTAGGGGATTGGAAGCTGGAGTGGAAACGTGACCAGGAGTAGGCCAGCAGCGGACACCAGAGGTGGTTGTAGGAAGTGTCTCCATATCAGTCACCAGCTGCCTAAAGGCTGGTAAGAGGTTGGGACAGACAGTGGGGTTGGAGAAGGGAGAAATCAACCACGTTGTCTTTGATGGAGCAGGGAACGGAAGAGGGTTTCAGGTCAGATTTTGTAAGTGGACAAAGAGTTAAAGCCTAACATTTTTGCCCTTTACAGCTTTTTTAGGAGCATATGCCCCTGTTTTTAACAGCCACATATACAGTGACTCTTGGCCCAGGCCTATCCCTAAGCCAGCTAAAGATTGGCTGTAAATGTATTCAGCCACTGGCATATCTGATACACTGGTGCCCATGGGTGCTCAGAGGATATTCCCCCAACCAGAGTCTACCTTGCTCTTCCTCTGCCTTGTGTCCAAACCTCATTCACTTATTCAACAAACCATTATTAAACAATGATTCTAGGTCTTGCACCCTGTTAGGCACAGGGTATATAGTAGAATGAAATGGAATGAGTTCCTCTCCTCATGGTCCTACTGTCTAAAGGGATTTCACCTATTAAGGAGGCAAACGAAAATAATTACAGAATATTGCCAATTATGACCACAGTTTTGAAGGCAAAGACTAGGATGCTTTGAGAAAGAAACGGTGGGGAAATCTCATTCAGATTGGTTAATCCAGGAAGACCTCCCGGATGGAGTGGAATGTAAACTGAGCCTTGAATGAAGAGGAATCAGCCTCAGCAGGACTGGGAGGCAGAGCATTCAGGCATGTGCGAGGGCCTTGAATCAGGAGAGAGCTGAGGCATCTCAGGACCAAAACAAGGCCACTGTGACTACAGCAGTAAAGAGAGAGTCGTGTAGATGGGGCAAAGTAGGCCACCATAAAGATTTTGAAAACATTGGGAAAGAATCCAGAAAGGTTTGGAATGTTTTAGATAGGGGGAACAATGCAACTTCAACTGTATCTTTAAAAGTCCACCCTGACAGCTGTCCAGAAAGACAAGGACCACTGCATACGTCAAGACAAGAAGTCTAGAGTTTAAAGTCAAGCAGCATGATGAGATCCCCAGAAAGATCTCAGAGACATTTTACAAGTTCAGTTGCCTGGATTTGATCATTGGCTGGATATGTCCCTAGGACCCCAGGTTCTGCTTGGTCCCAGCCTCAGTGCCTGTATAGGCTCCTCCAGGAGAACACAGAAGTTGTCCCAGGCGTCTATACCCAGTTCCTAGATTAATCCAGATCACTTTGCACTTTGTACATCTGATATGCCTCATTCTCATCTTTATTGAGGTTTTGAGGCACAACACTTGTGTTCTCTATTCCCCTGGTTACCATTCTGTGCCTGGATCTTTCAGGAGATTTCACCAACATTTACCCTGACATCTGCTCCGGGGTGATCCAGACTGTGACTGTGTTTACCCTGAGGCCCTACACTAGAGGCCTTCACCCTGCCCCAGCATCTATAACCCTAACTCGCTGGGACTGCCCCTTACCAATTTTTCCTAGCCCTGATATGCTGCCCAGCTTTCCAGGAATGTCCCCTTTGTGGTGACATCATACTCGTGACCATCAACTAGGTCTGTTCCTGGATCTACCTCTTTAGACCAGGCTGTTACTGGTTTCCTATTCCTGAGCATCTTTCCTCTCTGAGAACTCTTGCCCTGTCTCATGGCCTGGATTAGATATTCTCTTCCTATTCCCTTTCTTTTTTTAAAATTTTTTATTAAGTTATACATGACAGTAGAATGTATCTTGACATGTTATACATATAAGAAGTATAACTTCCCATTCTTCTGGTTTTACATGATGTGGAATTACATAGGTCGTGTATTCCTATACACACATAGGAAAGCAATGTCGGATTCATTCTACTATCTTTCCTATTCCCATCCCCCGCTCATTTCCCTTCATTCCTCTTCGTCTAATCCAAAGTACTTCTAATCTTCCCTATGCACTTTCCCACCTTATTGTGATTTAGCATCCATATAACCAAGAAAACATTCCCCTTTGGTTCTTTGGGGATTGGCCTATTTCACTTAGCATGATAGTCTCCAGTTCCATCTATTTACCAGAAAATGCCATGATTTCATTTCTATTTATGGCTGAGTAGTATTCCATTGTGTAAATGTATTGCAATTTCTTTATCCATTCATCTGTTAGAGGGCACGTAGGCTGATTCCTTAGTTTAGCTATTGTGGATTGAGCACCTATAAACACTGATGTGGCAGCATCATTGTGGTACCCTGATTTTAAGTCCTTTGGGTACAAACTGAGGAGTGGGATAACCTATTCCCTTTTGATGGTACTACTGACTTGAACTGAAACCAAACTGCTGTATCCTTTTGAAGTGTTAGGTCCTTCTGCATTGGGTAGCAGATAGAGCTACTGGCAGGAAGGTCAGACCAAAGTTCTTTCTGTGGGATGAGATCCTTGCCTCACCTTAGTTACAACAATGGGAGCATTATGCAATGAATATGCCTAGGTGCATATGTCTATACAGGCTGACTCTTGCCCATACATGTGCATGTGTAGGGGTGTATATTGATCCACACGTTGGCATATAAGTCTACAATGGCACCACCCCTTTATTGTGATTATTGTAGTTAGTATCTGAGGTCAGATTATGTATGGATTCAAATTCAAAGGTGTGGAGAGACCCTCATTATTGGGTAGTTTCTTGGACTAATCACAAAGTGGCACATCTCTAGATTCTTTTTTCTTCCTGTAAAGCATTCTTCAGGTGGCCTTCCTTTAAAAAAAAAAAAAAATCAGATAAGATCATTTCAGGAAAGTACACCCAATTCTCATAGTTTCTAAGCTCTGTTTTCCTTGGCCATCTGTCTTTTTCTTATAGTTCCTTACTTTTTTGTATCAGTTATCTACATAATAATGCTGCATAATACCCAACCTCAAAATAGAAAATGACTTTGAATAATAAGCATCTGCTTCCCTTATGAGTTGTGTGTTGATGATGTAGGCTGAGTTGCATTAGCAATCTTTGTATCAGAACTTACTCCCATACCTAATAATTATCTAACCTTTGACTGATTTTGGCTGGAATGACTCTCGTGGCTGTTGTGTGTCCTATCCTCCAGCAAGCTAGACTGGGCAGGTTGTTATGGTGATGACAGAGGTAAGGGCAGAAATGCAAGGGTTCTTTTAATCATTTGCATCACATCCACTAATCTCCCATTAGATAAAGCAATTCAATTGGCTGGATGCAAAGACAGCAGGAGGCCAGAAGAGGTCACAGCAACAGGTGTGACTACAGGAAGGGGTGACAAATTGAGACCGCTGATATGGCCACTTTGTGATATCTACCTCCCCTTCCTCCTCCTCCTCCTTCTCCTCCTCCTCCTCCTCCTCCTCCTCCTTTCTCCTCTTCTTCTAATTCTCCCCTTCCCATTCTCCTCCTCCTCCTTCTTATTCTTCTTCATTTTGCTTCCTGGGTGAAGGAGGGACTTTGGCTTCAATATTGAAGAATTACTGGCAAATTTTCTTTATTTTTTTAAATGGACATAAATAAAATTCACAGTTTTTGAAGTAGGATTCTGAGTTTTATTTCAGATTATATGTAGATTTGTATAATCACTACCACAAGCAAGATACTGAACTGTTCCATCACCCACCCACCCCTAGATCCCTTCAGTTCCCTGATATTTTGAGAGCTCATGTCTGGATGCTATTCCCAAACAATGCTAGTGGTTTTGATGAAAAAGCTAAAGCTTTAACAATACCTTCAAAGTATCCTGTATCCAACACTTTGAGCTTTAGTTGACTAAAATGGAAAAATCAAAGAGAAAGTCAGTTTTCTCAGCACCACTGGTTAAAGAGGATATCTTTTCTCCAATATGTGTCTTTGGCACCTTTGTTTAGTATCAGATAACTCTATTTATATGGGCTCGTCTCTGTGTCTTCTATTCTGTTCCATTGGTCTTCATGCCTGTTTTGGTGACAGTACCTATGCTGTTTTGGCTACTATAGTTCTGTAGTATAATTTGAGGTCCAGTATTGTAATGCTTCCTGCTTTACTTTTCTTGCAAAGGATTGTTCTGGCTATTCTGCATCTCTTATTTTTCCAAATGAATTTCATAACTGCTTTTTTTTTTTTTTTAGTCCCGTGAAGAACATCATTGGAATTCTGATGGAATTGCATTGAATCTGTGTAGTTCATTTGGTAGTATGGCCAATATTAAGTCCGCCTATCCAAGAACATGGGAGGGCTTTCCATCTTCTAAGGTCTTCTTTGGTTTCTTTCTTTAGTGTTCTATATAGTTTTCATTGTAGAGATCCTTTACCTCTTTTGTTAGATTAATTTCCAAGTATTTTATTATTTTATAGGCTGTTATGAATGGGATAGTTGTCCTAATTTCTTTTTCAGTAGGTTCATTATTGGAATATAAAAATGCGATTGATTTATGGAGCTATCCCACTCCTTAGTATCTATTCAAAGGATTTAAAATCAGCATACCACAGTGACACAGCCTCATCAATGTTTATAGCAACACAATTCAAATGGTCAAGCTATGGAGCCAACCTAGGTACCTTTCAACAGATGAATGAATAAAGAAAATGTGGTATATATATACACAACGGAGTATTGCTCAGCCATAAAGAAGAATGACTTTATGCCATTTGCTGGTAAATGGATGGGATCCGGAGGCTAACATGCTAAGTGAAATAAGCCAGTCTCTAAAAGTCAAAGGTAGAATGTTTGCTCTGATACACAGTACAAATCCACCATCATGCATATCCACAAGATATTAATTTTTAAAAAAGAAAAAACCTGTATGTAAATAGCAGAAAGATCAGTAGAGCAGAAGGAAGAGAACAGGGAGGGGTAGGCCAGGAAGGGAAGGCAAGATACTGGGCACCAAATTAGAGCAAATTATATTCCATGCTTTTATAATGATATCAAAATGAATCCTATTGTCATATGTAACTAAAAAGATCCAATAAAAAAATTCCATGCATGTATGATTATGTCAGAATGAACCCAACTATTATGTATAACTATAATGCGCCAATAAAAGCATATCAAATTTGAGGGAAAAAAATAAAAGAAAGAAAGCCATTAGAAGGAATGCCTTGTGAAAACTTCAGTAGTAAGAAACTGAAACAGCTTCAAGCCAGGGGGGATCTTAGCTTGGAGAAATCCTCACTCCCACCATTTCACAAAAACAAACAAACAAACAAACAACAACAAACTAAAGCCTTGAGGGTTTGGATGCATTTTCAAAGGGACAGAGGAAGGGGCTAGAACAAGAACTCAAGTCTCCTGTTCAGTTGAGTGCTCTTCCTGTGGCTTAAAACTTCTCTGGTCATTGGCCACTCACCTCTTCTATAATGTTCACCTCTGCCCTTCGTTCCATTTTGCTACCATCTGGCTGAGAATAGACGGGTCCCTTAGCACCCTGTCTCCTTAATTCCCTAGGAGAAACCCAAGGCATGGTCTTTCTCTGAGGCACCCTACTCGGTGCTGACTGATTGGAGGTGCCTCGCTATGATTGCAGAGGGAGCAAGGGTTTCATTCCCGGAAAATGTAATACACGACGACGTGATCTTTGCTCCTCCACTGAACTCCTACTGCGCTTACCTCTCCTTATCTCATTGCTCTCCCAGCTGCCAGGTAATTTGATCTGGATTTGTCTTATCAGCCCTAGCCCAGAAAGCAGGTGCTAAATGAGGGCTGGGGGGGCAGCTGTCTCTTCTTTGAGGCTACAGGGCATTTGGGGAAGGGACTGTGTGTACGGCAGTTGCTGGCAATGGGGGTAAAACTCACTCCATTGGAATAGAGAAGCTTCAGTCCAAGTCCTGATGCTGTTTGGGCCAGACCCACAGTGTTCTTTTGTCTTTGCTCCCTTCAACTTAGAGATCAGTCTTTCTTCTTGAAGGTTTTGGGTATTTGTGGGTCTTGGTAGTAGTCATTGCAGGTCCCCGGCCAGAGGTCAGAATATTCCTAACATGATCCTGGTTGATCTCAAAATGATGGCTCACACTGACAAAATATGTTTGGAGTCTCAAACTGAACTAGAGTATAAAGTGGTGTGGCAGAGGGCTTATTCAACCTTAAGGAAAAAGAAGCCCTGGTGGTCCCATGGCAGGGACGCCCCAGGTAACATGGATAGGTCTTGAGCTTCAGATGTGAGATGAAAGGATCAAGGAGAAGCTGTTGACTTGTGGCACCTGACCCCCTTAAACCTGTTATACACTCTTCAATAATCTGATACCTCCTTTGAGAGGAATCAGTCCTCTGAGTTCAATTTCTTTTTCAAGGCTGCACGGAGAAAGCCCTCTATTTGGGCTGGGATGAGAGAACAAGACAGGGAGAATGGATTCTAGACTAACGAATAGCAGACCCAGAAGGACAAAGCCCTGTGATGTCGAAGTCACCAATTTGATTCTGGAGGACACTGCTACCACCTCGCCCCAAAGGAAGAAATATTTCTAGCTCACCTATTTGACATCTCAGCATCCTCCAAAGGGGAGAAGAGCTGTGCCTTGAGGGTTCCATGTCACAAAACAAGCCAACCAACATTTAGAGGAGTCACTTCAAGGTTCCCCTCCGCTCCCAGCTCATTTTCCCCTTGCTCCTGTCACTGGGATGTCAGCATCCAAATTAGCCCAAGGCCCCAACCCAGGAGAGCATTACCTGAATTGTCAGCCCAGTGAGTGACCCACCCTGGGGAACTGCTGCAGTAGCCCTTCCTCAGCTGTCACCTTCCTGTGGCCTTCCACTTTCCCCAGGCACACAGACCACAGGAAACAGAAGTCACCTTCTCCCTGAGAAAGAAAAGCCATGTGTGCGGGGCGGGGGGGGGGGGGTGTCAGGAAAACCCTCTCCCCTCCCCCAGCCCACAGAAGCAGCTTATCCTCGCCCCAAGCCAAGGACCTCTGAATCCAGCCACGATGGTAATCCTGGGATGGCAGGAAAATGTTCTGCCGGGAAACCACATCCTCTGCTGCACAGCAACCAGCACCAGTGAAGGACACAGAGTTAAATCAAACAGGAGTTTGAATGACAACGTGACATGATGTCCATCTCCCTAACGATGGGACAAGTTGGTCATCCGTCACTGGCAGGGCAAAACTGCCAGGCCCAGATCTGTACTTAAAAGCTGTTTCGCATGGTTTTAAGTCACCAGCTTAGCTCAATATCTAAAACAAAGAGAATGAATTATGGAACAGGATGAGGGGACTTGTTAATTTTCCTACTGATGCACTGTGAAATGGAAGCTTTATTCTAAGAATGGTATATCCTCAGGTCTCTCTCTGGAGAGACACTGACAAATCTGAATGTCCTTCCTGTTTCCTGCTGTTACCCCCTACTTTATGCCTTTTCTATACACATTTACAAAAATGTGTATATTTCATGGTACCTATGAATCGATAGGACTTGGGGAATTCAAGTCTGTGATTCTCTTTAGGGCTTCCTTTGACGATAAAAGAGCACCCAGGTGATGTTATTGATCAATACCTACGTAGAAATGCACAAATGTGAGTGTGCGCACACACACACATACATACACATGCATTAGAATTTGTGCACAACCTGTCTGTGTTCATTATAGAGACATCCGCACAGGCTGCTAGCTATTGTCCATACGGGTAAGTGGTAGCCCATCTCCAATTGGAACCCAATGAAATAATCATGATAATTTTGCCTTCATGGATCACCTTTCATCAGGAAGGATGAAAGGACTTCACAAACTCTGGATTCCTCTTTGATCTAGGCTCCTATCTGGTACACCAATCTCCATTGTGTATTCTGCCCTTACCCTGCAGATGGGCCTCCCATTGCCGGTAATTGAACTTCCATATGCAGAGTAGCCAAGGCCAGCAGCCTGGCCAGCAGCCTGCCACCGACTGCCAGGAGGGAGAGAGCTGCTTCAGAAGGGACTTAGTTTGCTGTTATGCATTTGCAACAGGGCAGATATTATAAACTGGAGAGCGAGGGGAGTAATCCTTAAGCTGCAGCCTTACTTTTGAGGGAGAAATGGAAAATGGAGGAAGCAGAGGAACATTCTGGACAGCATGATAAAGCAAACCTCCAGAATGCAGGTATTGCCTAAGGCTCTCCTCTGCCTTCTCATCCACACCGAGGACTTCAGCTATTAGCTTTATGGGAAGGTCTCTGAAATACATATCCCAGGCTCAAATACTCCCTAGAGGCTAGAGAGACATCTCCAGCTGTCTCCTGGGCATTTCCATCCACATATTTCACCCGGAATATCAAACTCAGCTTCTTCTAAATGTAATGTGTGATTCTTTCTCCTCCTCCACTCCCAAATAGCTGCCTTCCCTGACTTGCCTGCTTATGGGAACTTACAGCCATGAGTAAGGGAGTCAAGATCTTTGTTCTTGTTTGCGTTTTAGAGATGGAGTGGGAAAAGACATAAACCAGTAGCAACTGGAGAGGAGGAGTGCTGGGGAGTGAGACGGTAGATGGTGGTAAGATAGGGGTGTGGGCCTGCTTGGATAGAGTGATTCACATTGGCTCCTCTAGGGAGGTGATCTGGGAGAAGAGGTTTCTGGAGCAGGGAACAGCAAGCACCAAGGTCCTGAGGCCAAGGTGAGGTTGGCCTGTTTGTGTAATCAAAAAGATGCTGGGCTGTTGAAGCAGAATAAGAGGGTGAATAGAAGGGGATGAGCTGGAAGAGGTGGGCAGGGGTGAGGTGAGGGTATAGAGTTTGGATTTTAATCCAAGTGCTGCCCAAAGCTGGGAAAGGTTTTCAGCAGAAACCTAGAGGAGCTGATGTTTATTACTGGCACCCCACATCTGAGACTTTAAGTCTCTCCCTCTCCTTCCACACAGGTAGTGTCTAACAGGAAATGGGGGCAAGGTTTTGGTAATTTTCCAGTTGCCCGTTTCTCCACTCTGGGTTCCCTAGCAGAATCCTCTGTGTTCAAACAGAAAACAAAGCACCCCTTTTGTGATTGCTAAGAAAACACCAGGTACTCACTCCTAAGGTTGAGAAGATGGCTGAGGCCAATGCATCAAAGCTTAGCTTCCTCATTTTCTGCCAATAAATCTTTGTACCAACCCGTTGAGGCATGCCCACTGTGGGAGGGAGAGAGTGGGTGGCCTAACAGAGACTGGTTGCCACCTCCCTCTCCCACCTGCTGAGAGGGTTGTCTGCTCAGGGATCACAGCTGCTCCCATCTCCCTGCCCTGAAAGGTTATGCACCTCCCCTCCTGGAGCAGAGGCAGCCTCTGACTGACATGGGCTATGAAGGACGGGAAATGCTGTGGTGCAATTATTGCTCCAGAGCTCACTTCAGGATCAGTCCAAAATAGCTCCAGGTGAAACCCATCCTTGATCTGCCTGCCACCCGCTGCCTCCTGGCTCCCCTTCTTATAATAGCATTGCCTCAATAAACCTCATGTACATAACTACCTTCTGGGGGTCGACTTCTAGGGAGTGCAACCTAAAAGAAGCCCAGTGTGGTGATTGGGATCTGATATGCACCTACCTCAAACTCTAAGTTAGGAAATACGGTGGCGTTCAGAAGTGAAAAGATCAGATTGTGAGGTCTGTAACTGCATTAGTGGATTAATCCGTCTGATGAGTTATCAATTTGAATGGACCACTGGGTGTAGCTATAAGCAGGTGGGGTGTGACTGGAAGAAGTAGATCAATGGGAGCATGCCCTTGGGAACTACATCTTGTTCCTGTCTCTCTTCCTACTTCCTGGCTGCCATGAGCTGAACAGCTTTCATCTGTCATGCCTCTCCGCCATGATTCTCTGCTCACCTCAGGCCCGGAGCAATGGAGTTGGCCAACATGGACTGAGACCTCTGAAACTATGAGCCCAGATAAAACTTTCCTTCTCTAAGTTGTTCTTTTCAGGTATGTTGGTCACAACGCCAAAAAGTAGACTAACACATGGAGATAGAATTGGTCTTTTTAGTGAGCCCCGACAAGTTCTGCGAAAATTTCATTCACTTTTCTTTTTGAAATTGATCCATCTATTTATTCATCCACTCAGCAAACATGTTGAGACATGTTTTGTACACTCTAGCACACAAGAAATCAGATGGGCACAGTCCATGTCCTCGCTGAGCTTACCAAGCAGGGAGAGAGGGACATGTGAACCGCTGAAGGCATTCATCGGGGTACACTGGTCTTCTGTGTTGTAGTGGATTGCTTGTTTTGAAGGCCATTCCCTAGGGGGCTGTAACTGCTTCCTGTGAGAATCTGGCTAGGATTTAAACCACTCAGCACCCAAATGTCTCAACAACCCAGAGCCAGCCCAGTCTACTGGGAGCAGAGTCAGTCTGTAGCTCTCATGCTGGAAGGTCAACGTGCTAGCTGTTCTGAGCTCTCATATGGAAGCTGCCTGCAGTAATTCTTCTTGCTCTGGGACCCACAGCTACAATACTACGTGGATGCTTTCATGTGTCCATAACATTCCCCTGTTCAGCTGGCAATGGTCATCTCCCATTGCCTCAGTCTCCTGCCTGGAGAAAGTAGAAGAAGTTGGCTGATGCTTGTTCAAGTTACTCAAAAGAATGCAGTCTAAAGAAAACCACCCTGAAAGGCAACCAGATTCCAGATTCCTCTATTAGTGCTTGTTAATGGAGGAGATAATTTGGGGCCAGGGCAGGCATGCTATGCAGTTGCAGTTACACAGGGCTCCGCACTTAGAAGAAGCCCCACACTTGGTTTAATGTTCTGCTGTTGCTATTCTGAAATTCTTAGTAAATTCTTAGTAAATTCAAAACAGGAGTTTATGCCTTCTCTTCCAGAGTATGTAGCTAGTCCTGTTTAAGGTCATGCATCAAAGGCTATTCAGGGTTGCTTACCGAGAAGCAGAGGGAGAGGTGAAATTGGGTGGGGGACTCTCTCTTTCATCCCAGGACGTTGGTGAATTCTGTAGGCACCATGGCAGAAGTCTGCAGCTAGATGGTGTCACTAGGCAAGGTGTGGTCATAGTTAGAGAGCCATCAAACTGAAAAGAGGCCCATCCCTTGGGGATGATCAGCAGTAGGAGAACAGAGGATGAGTAGAGACAGGAAAAATCCTGTGTGGTAGTGAACAGTCTGGCAGGTGTTTGGAGCTGTCCACTTTTCTAAGAGAGCTCCTGAGGGCTTCTGGAAGAACCCCCTTTGATGGGAGTTCCTCCATGAGGACAGATGCTTCTCTGCTCCAGGATCAATTGAAGCCCTGTCAACAGCCCCTGGAGACCCAGTACTCTGTCCCAGTTCCTACAGACCCCACTCTATTCCTCTTATCTTCAGGACAAACCTCCTCCTAACGCATCCCCTTGACTTTGCAGCCATGTTCTGCTATCAATCGCTGTGAAGTAAGATGCAGGTCTCTCTCAACATTTCCAAATGCAGGGAATGCCTCCCACAGTTTTCTGGGTGGACCCATAGAAACCCCCTTGCTAAATTTGAGGAAAAGATAGTATTCCCCTATCCCTTCCCCTTGGGTAGAGTGGGAAGCTTCATGGTTCAGGAATAGCTTTCTTTAAAAAAAAATATGATATACACACACATAAACCTCTCTCTCGCTCTTGCTCTCCATTAGTTTTGTATTCTCAGAGTGGACTTAGGAGTTTTGAAAGTGCTTCCTGACCATTTTCTTTGTCATTTTTTTACATAAGGGATCTGGCTTTGGCATTTCACATATTGTGCCTCACTGTCTCCAGGAACTGCAGTATCAACACCTTGTTACAGGTGCAGGGCTCTGAGTTAAGCACCATAACTTGTATAATATTTACACAGCCTCATAAAACTCAGCAGCAGTTCACATACCCGGCTTCACTCTCCCAACAGCCCTGTGGGAGTCGTGATTAAGTCCTCACTTTGGGTAAATATATTGAGGTTCGGAGGCTCTGTGGCTTGTCCTTATCACTCAGCGGGTAATGGAAAGGTGGGTCTGGAGAGCTCTTCCCAGGTCTTCTCACTGCTGACTACTGGCTCTGCCTTGGTATCTCCACTTGGGAAACAGTGAGGGATGCTTGTCACTATCATATAAAAGTAACCACTGGTGTGTCCTGTCCCAGGTATGGAGGCAATAGGTATAAAAATACTTTGCAAATGGTAAAGAATCTACAGGATGTGTTCCTATTTCTGTGGTTGTTGCTCAAGCTCTTGGGGTTGCCAAAGTTCACAGCCACCTATAACAGTCACCTCTGCTAGCTGTCCTCTAGCCACCCCTGAACAAGGTCTACCCTTGTCTTTGACGTGTTTCCTTGATTGTCTTGGGAATCTTGAGGGAGTCTGTTATGCTCTCCACTGATAAATATCCTATGAAAATATGGGTAATTTTTCTGGATTCTTCTTCTCCGGATTGCCCAGGTACTCTGTCTTGTGTTGTAAAGTAAATAATGGCTCTGCACTTGAAGTTCTAAAAATTCAAACATCTTGAAAAGAACTTTGGGTACGTTACCAAAAAAAAAAAAAGTGATTTTTCCAAAAATACACATTCCTTTAAATGTTCATTCTGAGTGGCAGTCATGAGGCCTACTGCCCCTTTGGCCAAATCCGCCACATTAAAGCAATTGAAAACATAACTCATATGATTAATATGAATTAGTCTTTCCATAACCCTTTATGTTGTCAGGGCGCTTTGCTCGGCCATTGTTGGGTTGTATAAATCAAGTGACTCAGTCAACCAAAACACCAGGAAGAAAGATTTCACCAGCTTTGATAGAATCAAACAGTTCATCATTCTATGACCAATGTTAATGTTTTTATTTGATATTGAAACAAAAGAAAATACCCATGCAGAAAAAGTCTAGTGACTAGAGACACCTCTGGAACAATATTCTTACAACGGTGAGATATTCTGTTATATTCTTATAACAGTGAAGATATTCAAGACTGACCACTCCTTTCAACTTAGTAGCAACTCTATAAGGAAATAATTATGGCCAAAGTAGTTATGTTCTTCCCCTGTCTGTAGAGGTGCCATCCCTTAAGCCCTGGTTAGAATTCTCTTATTTTAGAACTAATTTTCCTCATCCTCAAATACAAGGGAACCACAGGGATGGTCTCAATGTGAGTTCTTCCAGCAGCAGACTGTGAAGCATGGATTTGAGCGTGGATCATTTATTTTAGAGAGGATCCCAGGAAACACTTGGTGGGAGAGTAAGAGAAACAGGGATGGGAAGGCAGCCAGTGAAATGTATATTATCAAATAAGTCACCACATAGAGGAACTGGAAGTTAACTGGCTCAGGTCCTATGGGAGCCTGTGAAGAATGCCTATCTTTGAGGGGTAAGATTCTGGGAGTATTTCAACACTAGCTCCCATCACTTATCAGTTAAGAGCTACTAGATAATGGCGTTGAATCACTAGTAATTCTGGTCTTCCTTTAGTGGTAGCCAGCTCCAGTAGCCAGAGAGTGTGCAGGGAAAGTGAACAGCTGGAAGATGGGCCACAGACATGGGAATGGTAAATGCCTTTGCACCGGGCCCGTGAAGGAGGGGCACGGTGAAGCAGGAGGAGCAAATGGCAGGAGCAGGGCTGGTACAGTCCCCACATACAGTGAGCACAGCATCTGGAGCCTGTGATACTTCAGGGGTCCTGTGGAAACATTTAATTTTAATTAAGATCAGAAGGAAAAATGAACACAGTAATAACAAATAAGTAATAATAAATCCAGTCTGGATTGTATTTGCCTTTATAACAGTCATAAAATTTTCAATATTTTTAATGAAAGAAGAGACCCAGGAAGAACCACAGAAGTCATACTCTCTCTGGACAAGAGAGTCGCTTGGTTGTCGGGCTTTTTTCTTATGGCAGAGGATTCACAAGGGTTCAAACAACCTCACCATTTTGTCTTCTTTTCTTCATTTTTCTTTGACTTCCTTGTTCTGGGGCTCTCTCAGTTACATTTTTTTCTTTTCTTATCTAAAGTGGATATCTATTATTTCATCTGCTCAACATCCATTCCCATATCTTCTGATAACACCCTCTGAATTGGCTTTAGATGATCCAGTCTTCCTCCCTCCACTCTGCCCTGCCTGCCCCTGGCCAGGAAGTGGATGCTTCACACCAACCAGATGCTTGCTCCTAGGAATCTGACTTTTGAACAGGAGAATGCAAAAATACCTGAGTTCCTGTCGCTGGATTCCTGGAGGGCTCCAGCTTCTATTCTCTTTGAAACCTGTTTTTTTTTTTTTTTTTTTTTTAAGCCCTTCCTTCTACTCTGAAAGGGATCATTTTCTGCTAAGGTTAGGGAGAGATGAGTGTCTGTTGCTTGCAGCCAAACCCCTCATTGATACATATATTACATACACATAATATATATGTACATAATATATATATATATATATATATATATATACATACATATGATATATATCTTATATACAAGCTATATAATTTTGCCACATTAGGAAATAAAAGGAAAAGAAACATGTTTTTCAATAAATGCAGAAGTACCTAATAAAATTCTGACATTTATTCATGATTTTAAAAGTGAAGATGAACTCAGAAAAGAATAATTCCTTATTTGGTTTTCTACTTGTAAAAACCTAAAGAAATAGCATGTGTAATATGAAATAGTAAAACAAGGGACAGATGCCTGTTATCACCACTCATGTTCAACATTGTCCTGGCGTTCCTAACCAATACACTAAGGCAAGAATCATAAATAAAAGGAATAGTGACCAGAAGGAAAGAAACAAAACTGCCTTTACTTAAATGTGCTATGATATATACATAGAAAATCCAAGACCATCAATAGATAAATTAAATTTAATAGAAGTATTGTAAGATGGAGAATCAATTTACACTTGTATCAGTCTTATCTCTGTATATCAACAAAAAACTTATAAATAAAATAAATTCCTGTCATAATAGCATATAATACTATATAACTAGGGAAACTTTCCAGAAAAAAAATTTCATATATAGTCATGAATCAATTAGTGATGGGAATACATTCTGAGAAATGGGTCATGAGATGATTATATCATCGTATGAACACCATGAAGTGTATATACAAACTAAGATGACTATCATTTCACAGGTGATATAATCTTATGGGACTTGTGTTATATATGTGGTTCACTATTCACCAGACATCATTATATGGTAAATGATTCTATATGTTTTTTTCATTAAATCATAAAATCATTTATACACAAACATACAATGATACACACAGACACACACACACACACACACACACACACAAGGCATACCATGTTCATAAACCAGAAGGCTTGATACCATAAAATGTTAATTCTTGTTAATGTCCCAAAACAAAACATGAATAAGCTTTTCTTTTTATGAAAATAAATAAGTCCTTTCTAGAATTTATATGGAAGTACAAAGGGCCAGGAATAACCAAGAATTTTTTAAAGAAGAAAACTGAAGCAGAATAATTTGCTCTGCCAGACAAAATGTTTATTACTAAGCTCTATAATTAGGGTTCAGATAACTAAGCTAAAAATCTAGACAAATACACCAGTGATAAAGAATAGAGAGCCAAGAAACTAACCTACACATGTGTAGATACTTAATTTATAACAAAAGCAGCACTGCAGAAGAGTGAAAAGAGATGTTTCAATAAATAGTGCTGGAGCAATGGGATCTTGTTGTGAAAAAAAATTAATTGGGTCACCCCTTCACACTATATGCAAAAATCAATTCCAGGTGAGTTTTCAACATAAATATGAAAGGCAAAACACCAAATTATTTTCAAAAATATATAGAAAAAATCTTCATTATCTTGTGCTTTAAAAGGAACAAAAATGTTGACTGACAATATAGGAACAGATTACAAAAGTTTGAACTTGAAATTAAGAATTTCTGTCATTAAAAATCACCTTTAGAAGCATGAAAATGCAAACCACTGCATGGGAAGAAATATGTGGGATTTATTACAGACAGAGGATTCATATCTGAAGTACAAGGAACCACAAATTAATAAGAGAAATGCATAGAACCCAGTGAAAAATAGGCAAGAAGCCTGAACAGATCCCACAGAGAACCAGACATCCCAATGGCCAAACAATGCATGAAAAGGTGATGAGCTTCACTGTAGTGAGGGAAATGTAAATTGCAGCCACAGTAAGATACCAGGGGCTGTTCCCAATGAGGAAAGCCAAGGGTCCTGGAGGTTCAGAGAAAATTTATGACTTATTGTATACCCTTTGTCTTGAATTAATTTTACATGATCTTTGTATTTCTCTAAGTGTAAAGAAGGAAATTTAATAACATTGAAATTAAAAGAGGGAAAGAAAAAAAAGAAGGCAAGAGGGGACGTGACAGGACAGTCCCTGTCATCGATCAGTGATAGGCTTTAGCTGATGGATGTTCGTGACAACTACACAAAGATAAATTAATGGCTGAGAAATCAATTGATGGAACAGCCCAACACATAATTCAGGATCCTGACAACTTTTTCCTTTTTAGTAGCAGAGGAGGCTAGTCAGACAATTTGGTTTTCAGAATGACACCTTAGTGTCTTGAAATGAAACCTCTTTGAAATATTTATGGAGGGGCTAATTTTTCTATTTTGATGGCCCATTCACTCACGGATGTTAACAGCGTCAACCCTCTACCTGCCATTGTTCTCTATATGAGGAATATAGCAGTGAATAAAACAGACAAATTCCAGGCACTTTTGAAGTACATCCTAGAAGGAGAAACATAAAATAAACAAATATCTGCAGAAAGATGCCAGAAGTGATATGTGCCCTGCGGAAAAATTAAGTAGAGCTATAACTGAGGATACTGCTATTTCCGATAGGGTGACTTTGCAGCTAACTGGAATGAAATGAGGGAGAGACCCTCAAAAACATCTGCAGGAAAAGTCCTGGAGGGGGAAGAGCAAGTGCAAAAGGCCTGTGGTGGATGCACATGGCGGGACACTACTTGGGTCATTGTTGTTTTACAGAATTGGATGCACTGAGCTTTGTTTCTCTGGAGGTGGAGTCACAAGTGGATTAATGCCTGTTCTTTGGATGCACCCTCCAGACAGGCCTGTCCATGCTAGGTTAGCAGCAGATGTCATCAGCAACCTGCTCTGGAGGAATGGGTTGTCTCCCCTGGTATCATGGCCATCCTACTCCAAATCCAGAATGGCTAATGAGATGTCTGTTTCCACTATAAAAACTACTCTCTGGAAATTTTCTGACTAATTCTATAATGTCTCTGAATTAAGAAAGGCATTGCTAAGCTCTACCCCAAATTAGGAGTCTTGCTCCCTCTTCTTCCCTTCAAATGATGTAGCTCCAGCTTCCGGACTCACCCCAGACCCCCTTTGTTTCTCCCATGACGTATTCTTCCTTCAGGATGTGACTGATACACCCTTCCTCTTTCACACAAAGTCCAAAGCTCAATTATTTAGCAAAAAAAAAAAAAAAAAAACTGGTTCCGCTGGGCATGGTGGAGCATGCCTGTAATCCCAGTAGCTCCAGAGGCGGAGGCAGGAGGATCGCAAGTTCAAAGCCAGCCTCAGCAAAAGCAAGGTGCTAAGCAACTCAGTGAGACCCTGTCTCTAAACAAATACAAGATGGGACTGGGGATGTGGCTCAGTGGTTGAGTGACCCTGAGTTCAATCCCTGGTACTCAAAAAACAACAACAACAAAACTGATTTCCCTTTCCTTGGAGACCGGAAGGGCTTGCTCTTCAAACTCTACCAGCAAATGAGGGGACACACTCTCATCCCATTCTAGTGGGTGGGAAGTGCCTTCTGCTCTCAAAATGTTGGTGAACCAGCAATGAGACGAAGAAAAGTTGCTGACACGGGAAACCAGGTGGCATGGTCAGTTCCCATGACCTTTTCTCCCATCAGTGATCTGTTTGTACATCTTAGTGTCCCCGAGGGAGTAACTTTGCTTCTCAGGGGGAATAGTTATGCAGAGTCAACCACAGAAGAACAACAATTGGATAAGGGCACACTTTTCCCATTGGCACCAGAATTAGATGTCTCTCTCCCAAGCCCAAGAGGTCTATCAACTTCTCTGACCATAAGGCAGAGGGCAGGTGGCATTCCTGAGCTATTTACAATCCTACTCAAAGTCCCTACTCTAGCATTTGCACTGGATGGTGTAGTGGCAAATGGCATCTGAAAAATGAAGACATGCAAGCACAGAATTAATGGAGATATTCTACTGCAAATCCTGGAGTGAGAAGTTTCAGAAAAGGAGACTTCAAAATTCACTGTCTTCAGTATATCAAAGACCAAACCTGCTACAAGAAGTGACCAGCTCAGAGATCAATTAGCATGGACCACAAGAAAAGGATCCAAAGCTGAATTGTAAGAAGGAGACTTTGCCCAGTCTCCCTCCTGTTGACAGCTTCCCTAGTGACCCATGGAGGGAGGATGAGTTCACAGGTTCACCATGGTTGGTTATGCATGTTATTTATAAGTTTTTCCCTTACATCATACTTATTTGCTTATTTGGCCATTGGCTTATTTCCTGACCTTCTGTTCTACTCTGTGCGACATCCAGTCCCCTGAAGACTACATTTCCCAGGTACCTTTGTCCACTCACTTCCTACTGGGTTCAGCCAGTGGGAAACTTGATAGCAGGTGTGATCCACCCAGGTTCTCTCGGGGTCCATCAAGGTTCTAGTCCTCACTGACTACACCCACCCAACACACAGGGTCTCTAATATGAATGAATAAGCAGTGCTGCTTTAATGGATTTCCTAGCCATCACTGTGAGTGTGACTTCTACCCACCCTGCAGAATATGCCAGTCATCAGTGGTACAGGGTCCCTCCTGTGCAGGTTTACTGCCTGAGATGCTACACCCTCGTCTTGGGCTGAACTAAACCAGTCCATCTTGATGTCTCGAGCTGGTACAATGATTAATATCACCCCCTATTTCTCTGTCAAGGGAAGGAAAGAATTTGTACCTTTCTCTGAATTTTTGCAAATTTAAGACTATGCTGGAAGAACACAGGTTCCAAAACCATTTTTTTGTAAATCTCAAGTCCAAGCCCTAAGAATTGTTGAAATGCTTGGGCTGACACGCATGCTTGCCTTTCATGATGAAAGGGTGTCTAAGGAGGTGTTTGCTAATTGAGAAGAAAAGTTCTGGGAAGCCTGAGAGTCATTCTGTTGGTGTGGCCACAATTCCTCCACTTTTGTATTGCATTATGTTCCCATCTTCCTCTGCCCTTGAATAGTTGATAATATGGAGGTTGGGGGAAGAGAGGAAGGGAATACAGTAACCTTTTTAAGTTAGCCTGCTTTGGTTGGGAGAACTGAAGACTATGAAGATCAGAGCAAGTCCATATTCCAAGTCTTCAATGGATCATGTCCTTTGAACATAAAAGCCCTAACTTAGGCTCCCCAAGGCATGAAATCACTTGAGTGATGGTCACCCTGGACCCAGGTCCAGCTGAGAATAAAGTCAAATATTTCAAGGCTTAAATCTTTATGAGAATGGGACATTTAACTACACCCTGTGTTTCCAAAAATATCTGAAGACTGGAAGCTGGAGGAGAACTTTAAAAGCTTTGGTTTTCCTCCAGATACCAACCAGAGCTACTAGAGAACCTTACCTTCCTCTCCTTGTTTCCACTCTAAGACAATCTGAGCAATATCACTCCAATAAAATGGGATATAGCCCTTAGATTTTTTGACTATTTCTTAATTCTTAAAAAAAAACAAAAAAACTTGGAAGCAAATGTTCATACATCAATTCAGGTGCCTCTTTTCTCTTTCTTCTGTATGAAATATGTTCTGGGTGCAGTGCACAGAAGAGCAGGACCCATGTGTCTTCCTATCTCCTGCAGTGACTGGAACAATTTACTACCCTCTCCAGACTCTGGGATCAAGCTTTTCTGGATCCAAGGTAATTAGTAGGATCCTAAAACAATAGTTCTGTTCTACCCACATAAGACCTGTATTCATGTTATGTCCTATGTCTTGTACCTTTATTTGTTTGTTTATTTTTTGGATGGGGAGGAAGCAAGCTGCCATTTTACACTCTACTTCCAGCAGGTTGGTTTAGTTTTCTTTCTCCACCTGCCTGAGTGCCTACCAGACCTTTCTTGCTCTTGCTCCCCCTGTACCACCTGATACTCCTATCTCCTGTTGTCCTACATCTCTCCCATTCAGCCACCTGCCAAGACATCTTCCTATTCATTCACCCTCCACCTGGATACTCTGTCCTTCTAGGTCCTTCCAGATGATGTGTTGCATCTTTTGGGACCTTTCTAGGTCACTGCCAGCCTTATAATGTAGTTCCAGGATTTGAGATGCCTCAACAGTCTGTCCTGCAAAATCCTCGCATCCAGTTGAATGAGAGACTATGATGGGGCATCAAGGAATTAGCCAAAACTTAGGGCAGAGCTTGATGCTCTGGAGGAAAAACTGAAAATTTGGGCCTGGAACTTTGGCCACTTTCTAACTGAAGATACTATCGTGGGTATTGAAAATATAATAGTTATAAGAAATACGACAGTTACAGAAGAAATACAATAGTTACAAGACTAAGACTCAAGTTCTTAGCTCTACCTCTAATCTTCTGAGTCACTCTGGCCAAATCCATTCCTCCAGTAGGTCTTAATTACATGTGAAGTGAAAGTTGAAGAAAGAGAGAATCCCCAAAGACCCTCCCAACTCTGGAGTGCCTTATCTTCTATGGTCTGGGGATGTTGTGCTTTCAGGGATGTATGGAGTCCCTGTAAAACTCATGAGAGGAAAGGGAGGGAGCCAATTATCCTGTTTGATCTTTGGCTATAAATGAGATCACTAGTGTCATTTAACTAGCATAATCCTTTTCCAGTGACATTTTACTTGTGTTGCTTTGATTAGAGTCTCATCAAATCAATTCAACAAATACCTATTACATATTGGCATATACGAAGAATGACTTTGAGAAGGAGGTGAGAAATTCTACCCAAACTGCTATCTGACAACCACCCCAAAGTGGCTGGAGCTTCCAGGTGCCTCTCCCCTGCTCTGCCTTTCATAGAACCAGGGCTGGGAATTGTACGAGTCTTCCTAGGAATGCATTTCCTCTCCTAACAAATGAATAAAAAAAATTAAACTAGACCTTGGAGAATATTATAAAGACCAGGGTCCTTAAGAATAACTGTAACCAGACCAGATTCAGGCAGGCTCTTTTCCACATCTGCCTTGAGAACTCTCCTTGTCATATGACTGGGCCCGTATCAGCATCTCTTATTTCTGTAGCCATTCAAAACCACCTTGCTTTTGCCTGATCCCAGCTATCTATTCTTATTCTCTTTTTCTGATGAGAAAACTGAGGCTCAGGAATATTGCATGACTTTCCAAGGTCATCCTCAGACCCTCCAATTCCAGTTTGTGTCCTCTCTCTTCCATACTTTATCATTTTTATCTGAGTGTCTGCCTGTTTAGCCATAAGCCCAAGTCTTGCTTTGCAGCGATGACCAAAGAACCTCCTCAGACAGAGTCACAGATCATTTTCATGCAGCTGTGAGAGGACAATAAACATAATCTTACAGCTCAGTGTGCAGAAGAGCAAGCAAGATGTGGAATTATATATGGTCATGGAGCTGGGAGCCCCAGATCCAATCCTCCTGGTGGTATGACAGATGACTTCATAGCTCCAAAAATATTGTGAGTTTCTCATAAGCTCCAGTTGTCTAAAGCTTCCGGAAGCATTTATGAGATGGGGAGAGGGATGGCAGGAACCGTGCTTATTACTGCTTTGCTTTAAACAAAATTACAAAATGAGACTCTTAATTTGCCTGCTTCTCCAGCAGCTCCACCAACACATGTATGAGAATTAATCAGGTCTTTCTTTCCTCTCCTCTCCTTTTAATAGGAAAGTTATTCTTGGGGTGAACCAGATGCTGCAATTACTTAGCAAAAAAGAGGGGATCAACTCTGTTATCTAATTACTAAGCTAGTCCCACATGTGTGTCTGCTTTCCTCCTCATAAGTAAAGGGATGGAGAGTCTTATGTATGTCACAAGCTCACTGACATACCCATTTGTATCACCCCTCCCAGGACTTTCGGAGGAGGGCCAGGCCTGTTAAGGCTAGAAGAAAAGGCTCATCTTTTTCATAACTATGGTCTGATGATAGCAAGACTCTCTGATCTTAGAATGTCACAAATCACTGCTGCAGCCTCCTTGTTGTAGCTAGGGAAAACTAGAGGCCAGAGGGTGGCTCCCAAAAGTCAGGAACAGACACAGCCTGCCTTGGGGTGGCTAGTCATGCTTTCCCTCCCACGACAAGCCCACCAAGGGGGCACTAGCCCCAAACCTCCAGAGCCTCTGCATCTGCTGTGGCCTGAGTAATGGGGGCATTCCCAAGATGCCTGGGGATGAAGCAGGAGCAAACAACACAGAAACAGAGGGGCTAGGCTGCATATGTCTCTAGTGCCTCCCACAGGGAACACAGACAACACTCTGCTGGACCTAAGGCCTCCATTCTGAGAGGAAGAGGGAGAATGGGGGCAGGGAGAATATTATCTAAATTGACTCCTAAGTAACTAGGAAACCCAGGGGAAAATAAGATAGTGCTTGGCATGCCGGCTCAGGTGGAAAGCTGTGACTCTTGATGCATGTGTGTGTGCACATGTCTGGTGCATGCATGCAAGCACATACTTGTAGGTGTGTGTGCAAGTTTGTATGTCACGTGCCTATCTTCACAAAGGTAAGCAGACTGTTCAGGTTGCAGACTGCCAAGCCAGGCCTTGTCTAAGTGGGCAGAAATTACTAGTGACTCCACAGGGCCTCAGGAGTTCTGGGGATTCTGCAATTTCTGCTAATGTACCTCATAGGGACCATAATGCATTCAGGGCAATTATTAGAAGTTGTTTTGATTTTTCAAAACGTTTTAAAGTTCCTTAGAAACCCACTATAGCAACCAGTGGTCTCAGCTCCAGGTGTTTGATATGGAGAAATGAACAGCATGTCTGTGTGTGGGAGCGGGGTCTGGGACCCCTCTGCAGGGGTCCTCCCAGCCCTTGGTTAGTGCAGGAGGCTACTCTCAAAAAAGAGTTTTTTGTTGCGTGTTGCTTTCCTGTATAGGTTTGTATTTTAACTAGTTCCCATGTGTGGTCTTTTCTTTTTTCTTTTTTCTTTCTTTTTTTTTAAATGTTGCTTTTCCTGTTTTCACCCCCAGGTTGACTTTTAGTAGATTAAGTAAAGCTTATTAAAAACTGGAAACAACCCTTGCCTCCAACATTTAAAAAATCTCAAAACTTGTGCACTTGGTCTCAGCCCAGGTCTTTGGTTTAAATTGGCTGAGAAAGACTGAAGGCTTTGAAGCTGGACAGACTTGAAGTTAAATCCCACCTTTGCTATTTACCATCTGGTTACTCTAGGCCAGTTCCTTAACCTCTCTGTACCTCAGTTTTCTTATCTGAAGTAGAGATAATGATGCCACCCTTATTAGGCCACTCAAGGATTAAATCAGCCACTAGTGTACAGCAAGCCTCACATGGCAGCTACTCAACAAATGCTACTTCCTTTCCCAGCTGTTCTCTTGTCACTTGTGTCCCTGTCAGCAGCTGTCATTGCCAGACAGGGTTCACATGGCCACTATCCTTATAAAAACCCTGACCTGGAGGCTTCTTTCAGGGAAACATGAAGGCCAGGGATTAGCCTCTACTAATCCAAGCATCCTAGTGGGTCTCCTTGAACAAAGGGCACCACTGTATACGCCGTATACACGGGAGCTTCATTCTCTGTGGAGAGGCATGGGTACATTTTGGTTAAGTGATGATGATAATCTGGAATCAGGCAGCCTGGGATCCCATGCTAGCTCAGCCAGTTATGAGTTACATGGCATAGGGCAGATGATGTGATTCTCAAACCTCAATTTCCTCATTTGTGAAATGTAGGCAGTAGACTGTACCTCACAGTTGGGTTGTTTTATTTATTAAGTTAAATAATGCTTTTTAAGTACTGTCTGATTCTGTCTGACCAACTATCCTAAAACTTAGTGACTTAAAACAAAAGTTTATAATTTCTCACAACGCATCATTCTATGCTGGGCTCAGCTGGGTGTTTCTTCTCCCCTGTGTGGTGTCTATTGGGGCTGAAACACCCAAGATGACTTATCTTCCCATATGTCTCACATCTTACTTAGGATGACTACAAAACCTGGATGCCCCACCCCCACATCTCTTGTCCATGTGGTAACTTGGGTTTTCTTACAACATGATAGTCTCAGGGTAGTTAGACTTTTTACTTGGCAGTTGGCTTCCAAAAAAGAAAATACAGAAACTCCCAGGCCCTGTAAAGGTTATATCTAGAATTGCAGGTTGTCTTGGAATTGTGTTGGTCAAAGCAGTTCAAAGCACCAGCCCAGATTCAAGTGGTAGGTAAATGCACTGCCTCTTCAAGTGAGGAGCAGTAAGTGCATACAGGCATTGGTGGTGAACACATTTGGAGACCAGTTACCATAAATATTCACTCCAGTGCCTGGAACCGTAGGAGTCAGTTAAAAACAAATGCTTGGTTGAGATCAAATTGAGATTTCTAGACACATTAGAAAATGAAGTATAAGATTCCACACCCAAAATTTCAGGTGATCTGGGACTGATAAAAAAAATAATTCCAAGCAAGTATTTCCAACAGATGCACCAAAAATGCAGTGTCCATCTTTACCTATGACATTGACACACTGGGCTTATGTGGGTTGTCTTAGAGTTGTGAACAGTTCAGGGGTCCTACTTGCCATGGATGGTGAATGCAAATGAACACAAAGAAACCTGGGAATAGGTAGTTCTTGCAACACAGTATAGAACATAGAACCCCTTTAAATGAGTCTTACAGGTAAAGATGTGTCAGAATAACTACGGGAGAGAGAGAGAGAGAGAGAGAGAGAGAGAGAGAGAGAGAGAGAGAGAGAGAGAGATTTCTGCTACAATAAGAAATGATTTTGTGTGTCTATCATCCTCTCAGGTGCTAGACAGTGATGGATAGAGAAGAGGAATTGCTGCAGCAGGCTGGAGGTGGAGAGTGCTTGGATATTTTCATTAATCAGACTTCAGAGCCAACGGGGCCAGCAGAGCTTCATAAAGTCCTGATCAGATCTGCTCTCATAAAAGAATCAGTTTCTTTCCCCAACCCCATCTCAAGGTCGGCAAAGTTGTATAATGTTCTTATTCAATCACAATGCAATAAAGGCTAATGCAGGAAAGGGGGTGGTTGGTGTGTATGCTCAGAGCTCAAGATGATGATCAAGAAAAATGCTATTAATTTTAAGTAAATTGGGAAAACAGACATATCTACTGGACTGACTTTCCATGTTTTGCTCCCCAGATTTTACCAGTATATTTAATTGCAGGAGAAAATAAAGCAACAAGATGATATAAAAGCTTGCCTTTTGTGAGTGGTACATGCTCTGTGTTTGGACCCTGGAGAGATTTAAATATGTCTGGGGACATGGCTTGTGGTCACAGTAAAATTGTGAAGCTGCTGACCTTTTCTCTTCCTTTATTACCAGTCATGCCTTTGACCTGGCCTTTCCCTCACCATCTTCTTGAGTTCAGATGCTGTATGATGCAGGGCCTCTTCTCCCACATCACAAAGGTTTATACTAGAAGAGTAACATTTTAAAAATGTACATGGGCCAAGAATTTCTTTTAATGAGAAAACTACCTTTGTTTAGGGGACACCTTGATAAGCTGCTGCAGGGCAGAAGGGAGCAGCCCAAGAATGTGCTCTGGAAAGAGGTGAGGAAATGAGCCATCACTGAGGTGCTCTGCACTGGCAACCCACAGGGCCTGGGGCAGGGACACTGCAGAGCAGATAAGGTCAAATGCCCGGCCCCTTGCCAGGAGCTGGCACCTATGATGGCAGAAATGACCAAGTGACTTTTTAAAATAGTTTTAGTTACTATAACACTAGTTCCCAAACTTACTTGGTTCAAAGCACTCTTAGTGTCCCTGGAATTTTTTTTCCATGACACCCCCTAGGCCAAAGAAATACCTAACCGTTCCTTTATTAGGTAGTAAGCTCAAATAGCTTAATAAGTCCTGATAACTTAGTGACAGCTTGAAATCATAATATAAATGCAAATAGAAATAATTATGATATTTTATCAATCAGAGGTGCACACATTGAACGCACACAACTTCCAAATCTTGGAATCTTGTGCCCCACCCACAAGTTCTGTTCTGTATTCATCTTTACCTGGTACTTGCTTTTTATCTGAGCAAGCCTAAACATCCAGATTCACAGAGAAGATCTCATTGAGTGGATAGAACACAATCTTATTGTTGAAACAGTGAATTACTTTGATCTAAAAACTTGTGTAATGCCAAGTAGATATTGAATGTCGCTGTTTCCCTTCAAAACATAAAATATCCTGTAGTTCCCCTGGTAAATTTGCTGTGGTACCATGGGGTGCCTCATTGTCCCATTTGGGAATCCTGTTAATATAATTATTCACTTTTAAGTTGCTGGTGATGATGGCTATATCAAGTTCTTCTGTTTTCCATGAATTTCAGAAAAATTTCTGATAAACCTGTAAGGACTTTTGTGAGTGTCTAAGAGTGCATAACTGTCAAAGATGGTTCAATAAGGGGGGATGAGGATGGCATTCACACATAAGAGGAGGAGCAATCAATAGAACTAGTTCAGCAGAGGCAGTAACTCAGGGTGAGAGGCAGCCCTGTGGACATGACCTCTGGAGTCTTGGAAGAAATCTTATGTTGGTATTTCACTTTCCATAAGATTTGGAATGAAATTTGAAACAATCTTCAGACAGAATGACTCCAGTGACATATTTTTAAAGAGTTGAACATCAGTTTAAAGTATTTAATATAAATTGCTATCATTGCTTATCCTAAAATTGGATGTATATCATGGGGACCAAAAAATTATATGTGTGTGTGTATACACATACACACACACACACACACATATAATATATATATATATATATATATATATATATATATATATATATATATATATATATATATATATATAATCTATTTTGTTGACAAAAGGTTAAGGTACAGCCTTGAAGGTTGTCATTTCACATTAATGGAACAATAGGGCCACACCAGCTAGAAACTTGCCCTTTCTTATGTGGGATCCATTCCTGCATCTCACTTTTCTTATCCTAAACAAGCTATCCTACTAATCTGTTTTCCTGTGAAAGACAATGGGAGTTAGCCCATAGGAAGTGGCCCTCTGCCAATTTCTAGGTCAAAGTCAGACCCAGGTGAGGGACTGGCAAACTTTTTCTGTAAAGAGCCAGGTAGCAAGTATTTTAGGCTTTGCCAGCCATACCACCCCTGTCACATCTACTTACCTCTGCTGATGCAGCATGAAAGCAGCCATTAAACAGGCACAAAGGAATAAGCATAGCCATTCTTTAGTAAAACTTCATCTGTGAAAACAGACAGTGGGCCACCGTGGGCCCATGGGGTATAATTTGCCAACCTCTAGTTCGGGAATTGACAATTTATGATAAAATATATGTGATACAGTTCAATAACCACTGTAATGAAATACATAGCTGCAATGAGTTTGCCAAACTCAAGGATAAGGGCACAGTTTTGCACAAGACTGCTGCATCTGCCCAAAATTCAGACACCAGCTGTAAATTTGGGGGGGTCCGTGGGGCCACCCTCACTTCTGACCAATTGGCTATAAATTCAAGAGTTCCCATGCACTCCCTCAGATTTTGATAATTTGTTACAACAATTCACAAACCCAGGAAAGTGCTATATTTAAGATTACAAGGCTATTTAAAAAATAGCAAAAGGATACAAAACAGAAGCAGCTAAAGGAAGAGACATACATATAAGATGAGCTCTGGGAGGATGCCAGATAGTTTAGTCCACTTCTCCAGGGACTCCTCAATGATGTTGTGCTTTGTGACAGTACTCAGGATGAGTACTGTCCACCAAGGAAGGGCACCCGAGGCTCGTTGTCCATGATTTTTACAGAAGTTTGGTCACATACTGCCCATGTTGGCTGACCTTTGGTTTCTAGCTCCTTAATTTCCAGTTTCTGAACTGAAATGGATAACTGATATGGCATGTCCCAAAGCCCCATTATAAGTCACATGATTAGGCCATCCCAGTGATCAAAACCCCCAGGCAAAGGTCCTTCCATCAAACATTCTGGGGCCTAGAGATCAGCTTCCCGGAGTGAGAGCCCTAGACAAAACTGGCTTTGGGCAAAGTCAGGTCTTCATTACACAATAATAGATAGCTTGAAAATACCTTAATTTTGTGGTTTCCATGCATTCATTTCTTATTAAGCACATTGTACCATTCTAACAGGTTCCTGCAGGGCATCCATGCTTCCATCACCCACCCCCACCTGAGTGATTCCCTCTAAACTAAGTCAGATTGAGAGACTCTTCTGCTGAGGGCTCTCCAGTGGCTCCCACCTCAGATGAGAAGGTCCTTACAGTGGTGGTTAAAAGGCCCTTGATGGTCTGACCACCACCACCCCATCCTCTCCTCTCCTCTCCTACTCCACTTTGGGCACATCAACCTCCTGTGTCCTTCCCTCAGACCAGGCCTGCCCTTTGCACTGGCTGCTCTCTCTATCCTCTGGATATCCATAGTGCCAGCCCATCCCTCCTTCAAATCCTTGCTGAAATACCACTTTCTCTATATCACCATTCACTCAAACTGAGGCTTCCTTGAGTTCCCACCCCTAAGCATTCCTGGTTGTCTTTGCTCTATTTTTATTATTTTTTTTTTGTTGAGGTAATACTGTCTAACACAAAATGTACCATCTTAAAATATTTCTAAGGGTACACTTCAGTATTGTGAAGTAGATTCGCTTTGTTATACAACCAATCCTCCAGAACGTTATCATGTTGCGAAACTGAAACTCTACCTATTAAACAGCATCTCCCCTTTTTATCCTCCCCCAAACACAACCCAAACTCTACACCAAGCACTTTATGTAAGTGGGGTCAAAAGTATTTGTTCTTTTGTAACTGGATTTTTGCAACTGGCTTTTCTTTTGTAACTGATTGTTTGCACTTAGCATAATGTCCTCAAGGTTGTTTTATAAGGTTGAATAATATTCCATTGCGCTATGGTCTGAATGTTCCTGTGGCCCCAAATCCATATGTTGGAACTTAATACCAGTTGTGATAATATTAAAAGATCCTTTGGGGAAGTGACTAAGTCTCAGAACCCTCATGACTAGGATTACGGTCTTTACAAAGGAAAGCACTACCTTGTCATCTTGGAAGCAGAATGCAAACTCTCACTAGACACTGAATATGCTGGCACCTTGGTCTTGGATTTCCCAGCCTCCAGAACTGTGAGCAATATATTTCTGCCGTGTATAAATTACCCAGTTTGAGGTATTTTATTATAGCAGCAGAAATGGACTAATACACATTGTATACACATACACAACATTTTGTATATCCATTCATCTGTGGATACCTAGGTTGCTTCCAATGGCTGCTATGAACATTGGAGTGTATCATACTTTATTTTTTCATATATCACTTTATAATTGTTATAATCACTTATTTATTGTGCTTATTGTTTCTGTCTACTTTCTTTCACTAGGAGGGAAGCTCCATGAAAATAGAAATTTTTGTTTCCTCATGTCTCTCAAGCAGAACAGCAGCTGGCACATAATAAACACCCACTAAGTCTGTCGTCAAGTGTGTTAGTATCAGTCTCCTATCATCTACCAGGTTCTGTGTTAGTCCTTGTGGAGGCACCAGCAAATAGGATTTAGAATTTGCAGTTCAGAGGAAAGGTTAAATAAAATTGATCGATAGGTTAAAATGTGTTAAAACATGTTTACTTACAAGAATTCTGTTAGTTCCTCAGCTTACCTACTTTTTTTCATGTGGCTTCCTTGCCTGAGTATCACTACCTATGTTACATATGTATTCTAGTGACTAGAATAAGCTATTTCTATCTCTTCATTTAAATTCTACTTGATGTGAAGAGACTTGAATAATTTAAATTGTGATTAATGATTCTATTTTTATGTTATCTCTTCTGGAATACTTCCACCCACCAATCTGGCTTAATCAGCAGGTGTACTGCAGGATTCTCCTACTCTTCATTTAAGATTAACATCTACACATAGAAAAACTTTAAATGTTTTTCTCATCACGTCTCTGTAGAATTACTTAGGATACCTCTAAAAGGAAATGATCTGATTTCTAAAAACTAGGTTGTTAGCCACTTTTTAAAAAAAATCAGTATTTTTTACTTGATCAAAATTCCAGTTCGAAGATAGTGGGCTGTAGGGAGGCTGCATTCTGTGTCACTCCATGACCTGAGACTCAAGTAGTGGGAATACTGATTCTCTGTGAGTGATTAGAGGACCCCCACCTGTGCAGGAATCACACCGCCATGCCTAGGCAGGTCTCAGGTCTTAGCATCAGAGTAAAACTCCCAGCCACTCGCTCACACAGGACCTCTAGGTGCCTGAGCAGGACCACCAGCATCAGCACACACACAGGACTCCAGACTGCTCACCTCTGCAGGAATCCCTACCGCCACTCCCACGCAAGAACTCTTGCCACCACTCGCGTGTGGACCCCCATCTACCAAAATGGAGCTCCCCTAGTCGCCTCCATCTTGGGCCACTGCAACCACTGCCATAGTCCACTACACACCGTAGCCTGCACCTGGGGATACTGCACAAGATCTGGAAACAGCCGCCAGCCACCACATGGCACGCCACAGAGCTGCATCTCTGAGCATGCCGCCCACCGCCACCCTCAGCCTCACCTGACACCCCATCGTTGAAAGCAGCACCTCCACCTTGGGACACCTTCGTTGCCATCTTTAGTTTGGAGCAACTCCCAGCTTCAAACACTGGCTGGGGCTTAGAAGCAGTATCAAGGTACCTGTAGTCTCCAGCTCTGCGCTCTTGTCAGCAGCCGCTAACCAAGTGCGTGTGGCTAAGCCAATCTGAAGCTCGCAAAACTTGGTCCTGATTGCTCAATACAAAACAGCTGTCTTTGACAGGTGCACAGCCCACAAGACCTTTGGAGAGAGAGGTTCCTGACTGGGAAATAGAAAGGACGGATGTGAATGAGATACAGTTTAGAGACTAAATTAGAGACTAGGAATTGTGAGGTCTACAGGCGATATAAGGAGATAAGACCAGGTGCCCCCATCACTGAGCAGGTCCAAAGAGGATCCTTGGGGTGCAGTCCCTATCGGGGACTGGCAAGTGCTATACCCCACTTCCAAGAGTCCTGCCCCCAAGACCACCCCTCCCACCTTAATAACCTTCACCATCCTGAGGGTGGAGATACCAGCAAACAACAGACAACCCCACCTATTGGACAAGAAGGGAAGCAGGAAAGACACTGATCTCCAACAAAAACAATTCTTGTATCTTCCTTCAAGATTTTTTCTCTCTCTCTTCTCCTGCTCTCACATCCCCAACATTTGTGAAACCAAGTACTTTTCATGAATTAGGATACTGAGGACTTGGATGTCTGAGTATTATATTACAGTTATGTTATATATTCTTTTATCTCCTATTTTTGATTTTTTAATTTTTCTTAACATTTCTGGTTTTTTTTTTTTTTTGTAGTCTGTTGTCTTCCCACTTACTTGTCTCCCCCAAATCACTTTCTGTCTCTTCTCCTGCTACTAACCAACTTCTTTAGATTTCTCTTTCATGCTTTCTAAGATCTAATAACTCTATATCATCACCTCCTACCCCCTCAACATCTCATCCTATACCTCAACTCCAGTTCTTTGTCCACCATCAGAAACTGTAAACCATTTTGCAAACCTTTTTATATTGTAGATAACAATTAAACTCATCATTTCTGTACATGTGACAAAACTGTAAACATCTTAATAGCAGCTGTGTGGTTTAAGATTGTATATTGTTTGTATTGGGATTTGTTAATACTGTTCTCCCCCTTAAAGGAGAGGTATTGGAATCCTGCAGGGACACTATAAGCCTCTTCAACAAATGGTGCTGGGAAAACTGGAAATTCATATGAGGCAAATGAAATTAAGCCCCTACCTCTCACCATGCACAAAACTCAACTCAAGGTGGATCAAGGACCTAGGAATTAAACCAGAGACCCTGTGTCTAATAGAAGAAAAAGTAGGCTCAAATTTTCATCATGCCAGATTAGGCCCTGACTTCCTTAATAAGACTCCTAAAGCCCAAGAAATAAAATCAAGAATCAATGAGTAGGATGGATTCAAACTAAAATGCTTCTTAGCAAAAGAAACAAATCAGTGAGGTGAATAGAGAGCCTACAGAATGGGAGCAAATTTTTACCACAAGCACATTAGATAGAGCACTAATCTCTAGGAAATATAAAGAACTCAAAAATCTTAACACCAAAAGAAAAAAAATCAATAAATGGGCTAAGGAACTGAACAGACACTTCTCAGAAGATGGTATACAGTCAATCAACAAATATATGAAAAAATGTTCAACATTTCTAGCAATCAGAGAAATGCAAATCAAAACTAAGATTTCATCTCACTCCAGTCAAAATGGCAGCTATTAAGTATACAAACAACAATAAGTATTGGCAAGGATGTGGGGAAAAAGGCACATTCATACATTGCTGGTGGGACTGAAAATTGGTGAAACCAATATGGAAAGCAATATGGAGATTTTTGGGAAAACTTGGAATGGAACCACCATTTGACCCAGCTATCCCACTCCTTGGTCTATACCCAAAGAACTTAAAAACAGCATACTACAGGAGCACAGCCATATCAATGTTTATAGCAACACAATTTACAATAGCTAAATTGTGGAACCAACCTAGATGCTCATCAGTAGATGAATGGATAAAGAAAATGTGGTATATGTATACAATGGAATACTACTCAGCATTAAAAGAGAATAAAATCATAGCAATTGCAAGTAACTGGACAGAGTTGGAGAATATAATGCTAAGTGAAGTAAGCCAATCACATAAAAACAAATGCTGAATGTTTTATCTGATATGAAGATGCTTATGCATAATGGGGATGGCAAGGGGAGCATGGGAGGAGTGGAGAAACTTATATAGGGGAAAGGGGATGGCAGGGAAGAGGGGACAGGGGGTAAGAAAAACAGTGAATGAGATGGACATCATTACCCTAAGTACATGTATGAAGACACAAATGATGTGACTCTACTTTGGGTCCAACCAGAGACATGAAAAATTGAGCTCTATATGTGTACTATGAATTGAAATGCATTTTGCTATCATGTATAATAAATTAGAATAAATAAAGAATTTTTTTAAAAAAAATTCCAGTTTCCCTAATATAGCTAAGCACTCTCATGGGTTTGGTACATTAGGAGTTTTTACCTGTGGAGAGCTCAGAAATTTTTTTTTCCCTACCTTTGTTGTCAGTGTGTTTGATTCTCCCTTCTGTTTCCTCATAATTCAATATTAAAATTATTCTTTTTAACTCCCTCCTCCCAGTAAATAGAAAAGTTTGTTGGGTCATTTAAGTGAGTATTTATTACTGATTATTCCAAAGTTATATCCACAAAGTCTTGGTGGATATAACTCTAGATCTGCCCTGTCCTGATTGGTAGCCACTAGTCCCACGTACATGAAAAGTGTTATTATTAGGCAAATTGAGCTGTCCTATGAGGGGAAAATACACATCAAATTAGACATATTACAGGTTATATGTATTTTCACCTTTTTTAACATGGCTACTGGATTTAAGAATACATAATATTTCTTCTGGGCAGTACCACTTGAGTGATTAGCTCTGTGCATCTCTGAACTTAAATACATGGAATCATTTCATAACCCACAGTCTCCACTTAAAAATGCATTGGTTGTACACGGCCACATATTATAGGCATGTTTCTTCAACATTGTTTGGAATAGCCTCAGAATTTCGTTGTAAAACTGAGGCATGATTTCTTCAACCAAATTCCTATTATTAAATAGTGGAACGTTTTGGGGTTTTTTTTTTTTTCACTATACTAAGAGCATTGTAGAAGATATCTTGAAATTCACACCTTTGCCTATGTGAGTGGCTATTTTATTAGACTAAATTCCCAAAAGTGGAATTGATAAATTTAAAAAATGTACACATAGGTTAGGGCTTCTTACTGATAGTTTGATGATTTTATAAACTGAAAACTGTCAAGTCACTTCAAAAAGCATAGCGCTAATTTAAACTCCATAAGCCAGATACACCTGGGTTGATTTTCTCATGGCTTTGCTTTACTGATATAATTTTAAGTCTCATTGCTTTCAATTTATTTACTTTTGTTATAAAAGTAAAATGGAAGTTTTTTTTCACATTTGTATTAGCCCTTTGTAATTCATCTTTTGTAAACCACTGTTCATGACTGTAGCCCATTTGTCTTTTGGAGAATTCATCTTTTGTTACTGATTTACAAGGATTTTCATAGATTAATTATATTAATCCTTGGCTGCACATGTTTTGTATATTATTCCTTAATTTATTTGCCTTTTAATCTTTCATGTTACTTTTTGATGTTCAGAGGTTTTTAATCCTTACTTAATTTTCTTTTATGATAACTGCCCTTGAGCTTAAGAAATTCCTTTCATACTTTAAAATTATGTTCTTATTCAGGCATGTCTTTTCTGGTATATTCATGCTGAAACTTTTTACATTTATTTGCTTATAACAAATGGAATCTATTTTTGTATAGAAATTGCAAGAGTTGTTTTTTCTAAATGTATAGTCAGACATTCCAACTCCATTTACTAACAACCTATCTTTTCCTCATTGATTTAAAAGATAGTGTGGAAAGATCACATATATACCAGGTCAAGCCCATGAAAATTCACAGAAGTGGGAAGACAGAGGCATGAGCTTGCATCTAGGGTATAGGTGGACAGGAATCAGGGTAGTGCAAATCAGAAGATCAACTAGAAGGACCCAAATTGCCAGCCTTCTGCATTGTTTACAGATGCAGGTGACCCTACTTGGACTTTTTAACTTGCCCAGAATCATGTGCCCTTTTGCAAATCTGAGTAAAGTTAAGGTATCTTGCTCCAGAAAAAAATGTGCAAACACATCCAACTTTGCATATCAATGTGTGAAGTTTATAGAACCCCTGAATCTACCCAATGACATGAAGGAGGTTTAGAATCAAAAATGAAAGTCTCCACTCTTCAGAATGGAAAAATATCCCAAAGACCTAGAGCTAAGTCGTTCTCTAAGCAAAGGTATTCCTCTTTTGCAGTCATGTGTGGGCTATTCACAGTCCCCAGAGTTCCCTAGAAGGGTGGTTCTTAGTCTCCGGCCTCTGTTCTGACACACACCTTGTCTAAAATGCTGTCTTCTGTTGCAGTGGATGCTTCTGCTTGCCCTCCCAGGACCCAGTCTCCATCCTGAACTTCCCATGATGCCCACAATTTGGTTTAGTTTCCACCCTCTTACTTTAGGAAGCTAACTCCACCTCATCTAGCCCTAGAGATGGGCCCTGTTTGGCTCAGACTAACCAGGAACTATATGTCCTTTGGTCCCAGTCATTGGTCCAGGAGTGGGTATGTGATGCAAGCCACCCACTCTGTGGAAGTCAAGGCCTCTTGCTTGGATGCTAGGGCATCTCTCTCTTGCTGCATGTGAAAGGGAAGCAAGACATCACCTGCTGCTGTCAGTCACCCATCTGCCAACGAACAAAGTCAGCACTGTGGAAGGCAGTGTGACGAGAACAGAGGAACTCTTCAGTAAGATCCCTGAGCCACCAGACCCATCAAATTTGAAGGCTGCCCTGACTCAGGACTTCTGTTATTTGAGTCAATAACTTACCTTCTTTCTCAAGCCATTTGGAGCTGGGTTTTCTATTCCATGTCATATAAAATTCCTAACTGATGCATCTTGGCCTAACTTAGACACTGCCTTCTATTTGATTTTCTTGTCAAATCAGCTAGGAGGGATCCCTTTCTTGGATGCTTTCCTATAGTCCTTTTCTTCTCCTCTTCATATTTTGTGACTGCCCGTTTTTAAACTGTGCACAACTTGTAGCAGGAACCATAGCTTGAAACCTTTTGTGTCCACATAACTTCTAGCAATAATGACTTTTTAGAAGATGACCTCACTCTCTGCCAGTGTCTATCACTAAGGTAAGTTTTTAAAAGGATGGAAGAAATACTAGCATGAGTTTCCCTGATGCCCAGAGAACCTGTGTGCTGTGGTTCTCAACTTTGGCTGTGTGTGCTGTTTCAATCACCTGGGGAGTTTTTTAAAATACACATTTTTGGTGGGTGGGCTCAAAATGTGGAGTCAACTGATGTATTTACCCTAAATGACAATAGTCTGGTCAGAGACAATACATTAACAAAGCAGAGAGTTGGTAAAGAAAACCAGAGGTCTTTTTCTTTCCTCTCTCTTCTTATAAAGCCAGTAGCATTCCCTCATGGGGGCCACTCAATGACCTCATCTTATCCTGATCGCCTTACAAAGACCCCACCTCTGAACACTGTCTTGGATTAAGTTTCTACCATCTTAATTCCTCACAATGGTGGTGAAACTTAAGCATGAGTTTTTCACAGGAGACAAACCATATTCAAATCATAGCACATCCCAGATAAAACCACGTTGAAAGTGGATACTTCCATGGGGCAGGATCATGGTAGAGGCATCTAAAGACATCCTTAAGGTATTTCCATACCCTTAAAGACTGTTTGAAACTTACTCCCCATGTGTGTTCAGTAAAGATCTATATTTATCTCCAAAGATAGATTGGCTGCAAAATGGCCCTAATAAATGTCCTTCCTGAGTCCTTGCCTTGTGTGGTCCCTTCACGCTGTCTCTGGGTTTGTCCACTTGACTCACTATAGCCAATGGGGCAGTGGCAAATGTGATACAAGGCATGCTTGAGATGTTCTTGTACAGCAGGGCTAGCGCTCTCTTGAAACTCTTGGGACCCCTGACACTGTCACTGTGTAAGAAAACCTGGACAGACCTGCTTTTCAGGGCACCGAGAGACCACATGGAGCAAGTACCACCTGTTCAACCATCATAAACTAAACAGTGTCTGGTCAGCCTGGCATCTGACCATGGATACATAAGCCCAGCATGGCCAGCTGGGGCCAGCCCAAATTCTCTACTCACAGAATCGTGAGCTAGATAAAGGTTTGTATTAAATTTTACATTTGGCAACAATTTATTATGTATAAAATGCTAACAGATATAAATAAAAGTATAGAAATAAAAATTAACAGTTTCTGGATCCCAACCCAGACTTATGAGATAATGCCAGAGGATGAATCCAAAGAATTCATGTTTTAAAATCTCCACAGGGCTTCTGACAAGCCCTTCTGGACAAGCATTTGGGAACAGTTGGTAGAGTAATGACCGATGGGTTTCTTCCACTCACTAATCAATAAATCTTGGGTGAGCTATTTAACTTCTCTGAACTTCAATTTTCTCCTCAGCAAAATAGGGGAAAGTCTCATGGGGATTAAATAGGCTTGCCTATGTAAAGTGTCCTGCATGGTGCGTGGAATTATTTCCCATTCCTCCTCCACAGACCCTCACAGAAGAAGCCAATTCAGTGCCTAATTTTAGAAAGATTGCTGGGTACCATGGTTAGAATATAAATTCTTATTTCTCCTTTCTATCGTAGATAAAGCATAGACCAGAGAAAGAAGGAGAGAGGCTGATGAAAAGCAACCCCCAGAGGGTTTTATTTCCTTCATTTGTCAGTGTGACTTTAATAAAAATGTTATAGTGTAAAATGAGAAACTTCACAGGGAAGAATGGAATGGTTGTAAAGGGGAAATAGTGCTGGTAGCAGGCTTATGATTTCAAACAAAAGATCAGGAAAATTTCAAATACAGAACCAGACATTTCCAATGCTGGTGCAAGAAGTCTTCGAGGAAGGACCCATAACACAACACCAATCTCCGAATGTAAAATCCCTCCCAATTCCCAAGAGAGTGAATTAGGACAACTGGGAGCAGGCTGTGGCCTTGGAAGTCACCTCACCTCTCTGGGCCACTGATTTCCTAACTATAAAGTAAGAGGCTTGCATCAGTTGATCTGTGGGGTTCTTTTGAATACTGACATTCTGTTAATGTATAACCAAGACGTTTTCTCCTCATTATCTAACTGTAGCATATTTTCAGCACTCCCTTTTGGGAAAGGAATCTGGGCAAACATTAAAAATAAGCAACTGCCTCTTGCTGTTGACTTAACTCCTGATTTTTATTTGTTTTTTTATTCAAAGAGAAAGATAAGCACATCTGTGACCCATCACTTATGTCTGTTTCTGATTATCTTTTTTTTTTTTTTTTACTTTGTAATGCCACACTATTCATGTAAGAGCTCTATGCATTGCCTTAGTTTCCCCCAGGGATCACTATTAGTGAGGACAAAAATAAAATGGTTTAGGGTGACATCATAAAGAACAGATGTAATTATTGATGACTCTTGTTTATAAATGCCTGACTGCTCACACATCAGTCAAAAAATAAGCACATTCTCAGAACATTCACTTTTCTTGTATTACAAATTGCGTCAGCTGTTCATGTCAGAAAGAAATATATTCTAGATTCTCAGTTACCAGAGTCCCAGACTTCAACCCAGGTTTTTGTTATCTAAGCATTGGTCTGTCTGAGATGGTGGTGTGTACAGCCCCCAAGGGCAGAGGAGTTATAATGGGATATAATCGTGATTGAATACAATCAGACAGGCTTCACCTATTCTGGACTCAGAAAATCATCTTACCTAAGCAATCTATTCTAATAATGCTTAAAATCTGAAGCTATTTTAAATCTATTTTGAAAATCCTATCAAAGAGATCAGCAGCATTTTTAAAGTTTTAAAATGAAAATTTTTAGTATTTGATGATCTTTAGGATTTTAGAATTGATGACCTTTCCCAATGATCATAAAACCACCCTGGAAAACAGAGGCAAGGATAGAGTCAGGTACTTTCAATAGACACGTGATCCAGGCCACAAGGGTGCATAATTACAGTACACCTGTAATGTACAGAATCCATTAACTGAGTTCACTCTCTACCCTTGGAAAAAAACAATACATTTTTCATTCAGTTTAGCACGGGAAAGGGAGTGGGTACTATTGAATGTCAATAATTAGAACCTTGCTACTCCAACTGAAGTCTGTGAACAATTGCATGAGCATCCTCTGAGAGCTCACACAGACCCATTAAATTAGAACCTGCATCATCAGAAGCTCCCCAGGTGATTCGTGTCTCACTAAAGTTTGAATACCACTGGGGTAGCATCTCCTTTGTCCTATAAGGATCATTTTCTCCTTGTGAAGAACTGCAAAAAATGACCACGGATTCCTCCCACATCTATTTTCCTGTCCCTTTGCTCCTCCATCAAGAAGTATAGTCTTTCTTCCACTCTCTGAAACCCAGGTGCTTTATATCTTGCTTTGAAAAAAATGGATTGCAGTGGAAGTGATGGTGTTGGAATTCCAAGCCTTGCCCTCACATGGCTTGCAGCTTCTTCTCTTTCACTCTGGGAACCCCGAGAATACTAGGTGAAGAAGCCCAGGCCAGTTGGCTAGAGGATTAAAAAAGCTTGTGAAGAGTGAGGCTCAGAAAATTGTCCTAGCCAATGGTCAGACAGGTGAATGAGTCAAGTTAGATCATCCAGGTCTAGCTGAGCCTCCAGATGGTAGCAGTCACATTAGTGTTCTCAGGAAGACCAATAGAAGAACTGCCCAGCTGGCCTCAGCCCACATTGCTGGGCCACAGAACTATGGGGTGGGGGGAGATTATTATGTTAGACCACCAAATTTTGCAGGAGGCTAAAGAATCACTAAATGATAGATTTCTGCAATCTTTAACCAGGACCTATAGGATTTTTTTGAGAACAAACAAATCCATCTTGGTGGGGAAAAAAAACACCTTCGCTGATGTTAAACTAAACGTTGGGCAAATTTATTCCCTGGAGAAGCTCTTTGTTGATCCACCTATACCTGATAACAATGCGGGTTCAAGGTCCAAAGGATTCTCTTCAGAGATCCCTGGATGAATGCTATGGAGAAATAAAAACCAGGATCAACATTTTTTGATACCCGGCTTCCAGGTTTCTGCAGAGACCTCTGACTTGTATCTGCCTGTTCTTTCTACCACCCCTTAACCCAGACTCCTGATAATGTCTGCTCACTTTCAAATATCACCCTAGGCAGTGTACCTTATATCTTCAATAAGCCCTGATAAACTGGAAAAGATCTTTGCTTTGGGATTACCCTGAACTGATTTGCAACCCTAGCTTCACCACTGATTAGTAAGGTGATTAAGCAAATTAGCAAACTTCTCTGAGACTTTTCTTGTTTGTCAATTGGAATGAAGAATCTAGCTTGTAGAGAAATACAAATCAAAACTACTGTTGTCGAGGATGTGGGGGGGAAAGGCGCACTCATATGTTACTGGTGGGACTACAGATTGGTGCAGCCAATATGGAAAGCAGTATGGAGATTCCATGGAAAACTTGGAATGGAACCACCATTTGATCCAGCTATCCCACTCCTTGATCTATACCCAAAGGACTTAAAAACAGCATACAAGGACACAGCCACATCAATGTTTATAGCAGCACAATTTACAATAGCTAAACTGTAGAACCAACCTAGATGCCCCTCAACAGATGAATGGATAAATAAAATGTTGTATTTATACACAATGGAATATTACTCAGCAATAAAAGAGAATAAAATCATGGCATTTGCAGGTAAATGGATGGAGTTGGAGAACATAATGCTAAGTGCATTTAGCCAAGCCCCCAAAAACCAAAAGCTGAATGTTTTCTCTGATATGAGGAGGCTGATTCATAGCGGGGTTGGGAGGCGGAGCATGGGAGGATTAGACAAACTCTAGATAGGGCAAAGGGGAGGGAGAGGAAGGGAGGGGGGACAACAGTGTAAAAAAGATGGTGGAATGAGATGGACATCATTTCCCTAAGTACATGTATGAAGACACGAATGGTATGAATATACTTTGTACACAACCAGAGATATGAAAAAATGTGCTCTATATGTGTAATATGAATTGTAATGCATTCTGCTATCCTATAAAACAAATTAGAATAAAAAATAAAAATTTAAAAAAAGAATCCCTATCTATGGAGATTATGTATAGGAACACAATGACATACAAATGCTCTAAAAGTGTATTCTGTGTAAACAAGGCCAGAGTGTGAAATCTGGGAAGTGTCTGACAAATGTCATTTTTGAAACGGAGACAAACAAACCCATCAATTCTCCTCCACCCACCTCCACCCGCACTGGGAGAGCAGCAGTCTTCCAAATGACAGGACATTCTGACCACAGTCTGGCTCTGTTTTCCTGCTGCCTGTTTGGCAGCTATTAAGCTTATAGCCACTTGGAAGGAAGGACGGGGGAGGGGTGATCAGCATTCATCTCTGGGTCACCAGGTCAAGTGAGTACTAATCAGGAAAAATGTTTGGCTATTAAATGCTCCATTGAGTCCTTTAAATATCACCTGATGTGTCATAAATTTGGATTAGCCGTAGAAAATCAATCTTCACCATATGCAAATTAAAGACGAAATGAGATTCTCCTTGTGAGCCATCCGCTGTCCCTCAGCACACCAGTCACTTCCACTTTATTTAACTGGCTGAGTCTGTCTTCTATTTTGCTTCACTTTGTGACTGAGAGCTCATTATCCCTTCGACAGCTTATGGTCAGGGAACCCTGGTCCTGAAGATGGCCTTCGGAGGGACACTGCTGGGCTTTGTGGCTCTGTTTCCTCAGGAATCCCGTGCAGACTCAGAAGGCCACTGGGAGTGAACCTGGCTGTGCTGGCCTTAGCCCTGAGACATCTCCCTAAAACCCGTGTAGATCCTGGTAATGATATGCATGGCACATGTGTGTGTGTGTGTGTGCACACCCACGAATACATATGTGTATTCTAGGAATATATTCAGAAAGTTAAAATTTCCATTAAAAAGTAAGACCATATTTATTAGTCCCTCTTCCTAAATGCTTAGAGCAGTGAAACCTGAAGATCAAACATCTGGGGGGTGGGGGGTGGGAGGCTGAACCTTTGGGTAGGGGATGGCAGGAAACAAGCTAGTTTTTGTTCTACTCCCAAAACTGCCTGATTCCAGCCCACCCAAATCACTATGATATATAACCACAGGTAGGGAAGTGGAGTGAAAGCGTGGTTGACTTTCCAGGAGAATAAAGTGCTAGTCTCACTAATGTTCTGCCTCTGTGCTGGGCAAGCTGGGATGAAGCTCGTCAATCTGCCTAACGTGGATTGAAGTGGATGGAGTGGAGGCACTAAAGACTACACACTGTGTACTACTTTGTAGTTTGCTGAACACTTGCAGTATATTATCTCACGAGATCCTCTCGATGGTGAGCAATGTCAACAGCGAGGTTGTATTATTATCATCCCATTTTACAATATGCAAACTGAGATGCAGAGAATAAATTAACACGAAAAAAACTTCAAAACGTTCGTGTCTTCTGACCAGAAATTCCATTTCTAGGAATGTACCTTGGAGAAAATAAGAAATCCAATGATAGAGTCATGAATAGGTCTGTCAAAAGGTATTCTATCTAATAGTGAAAAATTTAAAAACAACCTGTATGTTCCCAAAACAAGAAATTGCTTGGGTGAATTTACAGTAATTCAACATGAGAGTATACTTAATAATCTCTAAATCAGATTCTAGAATATCATTTAAAAATATATAAATAAACTTACTATATAATCTTCAATTTAAAAAAGGAAGCAAATCCCTATGTAGAGTAAAATCCTAATTTTACTCTATCTCTGTGTGCACATAGAAAACAAGATGAAATAAATACCCTACAATGTTAGTAATGCTTCTGTGTGTTCCATAACATTAATATTGACTTTACCAGTTTTTAGAACTTTTCTTTATTTTCATAATTTTTTTATGAAGTACACATATCATTATTAAAAAGTGGTGAATAATTAATTGATTAAAATGGTCATATGCAAAGTTATTTTTAATGTTACTTGCTGGTGAAGAGCTAGTGAAAGACAGAACATCAAAACATATGTAATTCTTGGAGTGCTTTTGAAGGTTGGAATAAACATATGCCAAATACAGTCATTTTTATCAAAACCATTTTGCTCATTTCTAACTAATTTATCTTTAACAAGATAAACAAGATTTCACAAGGATCTGGTAATGATACATCTGTGAAATCACTGGATGTTTGGTTAGTCCCTGCAATTTTCTGTACTTATGTTACTTATCCTTCACAAAGCATTGTCAGTGTTTGGGAAAATGATTTTGTGGAACTTGGTAAATTGCTAGGTAAAATATTTCCTTGGATAATGGTGTGCCTGACACTTTAAACATCTGAAAACTCTTGGAACTATTAGATCTAAGGTAGAGGAGGTCAGATAATGTCTCTGGAGATGGTTCCTATTAGTGGAGCTTTGGGTGATATAAAATATCAGGCAAGGGGAGGAGAGAAAATGGTAGGCTGCGAGTGCAGAATTCTAAACAGATATTTAGAAGGAATTTCCAAACGTGAGGCACAGTTTCAGCTAATATCAGAGTGGAGGGAAGCAAATTGATTCTGCAAGGGAAAAGTCCAGCCTTCGTGAGGAGACTTGTAATACTGCTCGAATTTTATTTCAAAAAAAATTTTTTTTTTGTTAAATTACACTTAAAGCTATTATTTTGCATTTTTGATTTGGGTACACTTGGATATTAATGTATGCTTTTTTAAACTATTAAACTCACTTGGAAAATGGTAATAATTTTTTACACATAATTCTTTAATTCATCTGGGATGTGCCCCCTGTTTTCTATGTAAAATCTTGAATACACCCAGAGTCAATATTAATGATTTCTAGTAATAATCATCCCCATGACTACTTTTCAGTACTCACTACATGTACAGAATCCTTACACATATTAGCATACATCTCTTGCTTAAACTTCTTAACACTATGCAGATCTGAGAAAGGTGAGCAAGAACATGGCCAACACAGACTTCCTAACTCCAAGTAGTTCATTCCCTCAAAAACTCTGTTGGATGTCACTGGCCTTATAGACCAAATTATTATATTGGGCAACGTTCCTTTCTGTAATTTTTTTTGTTCCATTGATCTTGAGTCCAGTCTTGCATCTTTTTATTTTAACAGAAAATTGGACAAGACCCCCTAGTGATTCTACACAATCATAAGTAGACTATTCTTACTCAGACATTCTTCCAGGAGATTTTAAAAATGGCATTTAGGTTTTAATTATTCAATTAATGCATACTTATTATTGGTTAGTTGTGAAATGCACATTAGTAAGAATAGGAGAACTTAAAATCACTTATGAACCTACCCCACCAAGAGATGATCCCTATGAGAGCATATTCATGTGAATCCTGCTTATTTTATGATCTTTCTCCCTTTATTAGAATGTGATCTCTATGAAGTGTGGGTTTATCTCCTTTGTTAACTGTACCATCCCTGGGGTCTATGGAATGGATGATATGGTTTGCTACAGAACCATGGTCCTTATCATCCAACCTGCTCAGATCACTGGCTCACAATTGAGTCTTTCTCTAGGATAGCCATCAGCCAATGGGAGTTACACTTCTGAGGTTACATCTCCTCCACAGAGGTATCCCACATCCAATGACCTGTAGGTTTTGGGGTGCAAAGACCCAGCCCTCTCATCCAACTTAGAACAACTCTGAAGAGACATTCCAACTCCAGAGCTCGCTGAGGAGTTGGCTGAGGCCTATAATACCTTGCTTCCCCAACTGCCCTGCTGATGTTATCTGACACTTACTGCCCAGTTAACCACTGTGGGCTAACTCTGCCAAACAGCCTGTTTCCAGGTGATGGGACCTAATATAAGCTATAACAGTGTCTGACACGTGGTAGGCTCAATAATATATGTTGGATAAATGTAAGCAATACTCTCTAGGGGCTCCTTCTTCGTTTGTGATAACTCTTCAGCAATACAACAGAAATTAAATTGGGTTCCCGTGAAGTCAAAAGAAAGCAGCCGTTTAGGTGCAACGATCAACACTATTGCAACATCTTTGCAATAGTGAAGGCAAGAGTCTCATTCACTGCTTGTTAATAGTCCAGCAGCATCCAGAGACAAGATCCCAACTTGACCATCAGTTCTCGGTGTCTCTGAATCCTACTTCCACTGCTCTCCACAAATCCAGAGGCTAATTATTATTTCTTACTGGATCCAGAGAATCTAAAGAGATACCAGTTCTGCCGAGCTTGCATTTCCTCATTCTGCCCAGGTTGCATGGGTCTTGGAGGGTGAGGACTGTGTCTCCACATCAGTGTTTTTTTTGTTTTTTTTTTTACATAAAGACACTCCATGATGGAATGGGCCTAATCTTTCCCCCTTCAGATCTCTGGATGATCTGCAGAACCATTTCTTGGGAGTATGACCAGACAACAGGATGGCTGTGTTGGGACAGGAGTAGGACAGACCCAGAAACTAATACCTGCCCCAGTTCTTGGCCAAGACTTAACCATTTCTTCTAATGAAATCTTTCTCTTGCTTTATCAGAAATCATTATACCTAGAAAAAAGAACTTGAAATGGGGAGATTTTGCTCAATTCATTTATTGAAGAGGGCTCTCAAGGGAAGAGAATAAGGGAAAGAGGGTAGGAGAAGGAACTCAGCAAGGTTGTAGTCTCAGTGGAAGTTGGATTGAGCCTAAGCAGGGAGCTGTGGAGCATGAGTTGCCTCGTAGAATTAGAGGTAAAGGGCTCCTGCCTGTTGTACCTCCTGGCCGCTGGTCACTGGTGATGGACTAACCCCAGGGGAGAAGTGGAAAGTAAGTGTAACCTTTTAAACAAGGGAGCTCTGTCAACTTAGGGAAATTCTTTGGAGAAGGGGACGGCACAGTCTGTTAGCAGTCAATACACTCGCAGCAGCTGGAACAGGTGCACCAATGGTGTTCACTCCAGGACTCAGGCTCCCTCACCTAATAGGTGGCTTCTATCACAGTGATTCTTGCCCTTCAGGTGTATTTTAATAATTTTGCCTGAAAAAGGCAAAATATGAAGCTTCTGTTACATTTCCTCCAATAGCGTCTCTATTCCTGTATACACTCAGACACAGGGTAAACGAACAGATGGAGGCTCTCCATCCCCTTGCTCTTCCAGCCCTTTCCCCCAGACTTGTCCAAACTCCAAATGTTCATGGCATATCTGCTTCCAAAGCCTGGATCCATAGGAAATGCAAACTGGGGGATTTTTAACAACTGATTCACCAAAGCGAAAAGCCCTGATGTGTGGTATCTGTCACTTTCTGTGGCGTAAACCCTCCCGTATGGCCAACTTCAAGCTGCTATAACAATGTCACTGGACATGAAGCTGAAACAAGATGTGCAACAGCACACAACCATACAATATTTTTACCATATGATACAATGCGCATAAATTACCGCAGCAGCATAGAAATTGCAAAAGGTAGTAAAATCAGTAAGAAATGATGAATTTTGATTGAATTTTTAATATTTTCTTTCTTATTTAAAAAATGCACCCAAAAAACAGTAGTTTTATGGATTTGAACATACATATAGATTTGTGTAACCATCATCATGATCAAGATTCAGAAAACTGGAGGAACTTCCGGATGCTACGGCCTAAACATGGAAGACTGAGAGAACTTCTGGATCCGAAGTCCCAAAGATGGAAGTGCACCTGAGGAACTTCTGGATCTGGGGGCCTAAATATGGATGTGCGTCTCAGGAACTTCCGGATCCTGGGGGGCCTAAACATGGATGCCTGAGGCATTCCAGATCCTGGTGCCTAAACATGGATGCCTGAGGTACTTCCGGATCCTAGAGCCTAAACATGGATGCTGAGGAACTTCCGGACCCGGGGGCTTAAACATGGACGTGCACCTGAGGAACCTCCGGATCCGTGGGCCTAAATATGGACGCCTGAGGAACTTCCGGATCCTAGAGCCTAAACATGGACGTGCACCTGAGGCACTTCTGGATGCTACGGCCTAAACATGGATGTGTGCCCAAGGAACTTCCGGATCCAGGCACCTAAACATGGACGTGCACCTTTGAAATTTCTGGATCCGGATCCGGGGGCCTAAACATGGATGTGTCCCTGGAACTTCTGGGTCCTTGTGCCTATAAAGGTCAGGGCATGACTCTCAGAAGGGACGTGGCCCATGAAGGGGAGCTGAGTATGGGGCCTGTTGGGGGGCAGACTGAGCTGTTGCACCCTGAACTTGAATGTGACAGTGGCCGGTGGCCTTACTTCCTGGCCTTCCCGTGGGTGTCACTTCCTCCCCTTCCAGGCAGTACCAGGGAGGAAGTGAGACCAGGAGCAGGGGCCAGGCCCTGAGGAGGGACACCGTCTTTCTCCTCACTTAGTCCCCGGCCTGGCTGGGGACAGGCACATCTTATGACACTAGCTGCCTCCTGCATCCCTGCCCCAGGGACCACAGGCGGGGAGTCGTTGACATGATTCTCCCCTGGCCGTTGACCCTCAGCCCCGGGGTCTGCCCAGGGAGAGCTCTGTCTCCCAGAGGGTCAGGGGGCCCCTGTGACCTGCTGCTCCTTACCCACTGTCAACCTGGGTGAGCAAAGGCCAGGACACCAGATGCTACTGAGAGTGACATCTCCTGGATGGGCGGCTGGGGACTTTGCCTCTGTCTCTAGGCCTCAGACACCAGATGATCCCTCCCAGAGACAGAAAATAACACCACACTGCCCAAGACTTTTTAAGCTTTGGATTCTGAAATTTTCCTGCTGCCACCTTCTTTGTGAAGCCAGTTTTTCAACAGAGACAATATTCCAGGGGAAGAAAACATCAACATGGAGTCAATCAAACCAAATTGACACATCTGGTCCTCCAAGAGAAATCTGGATTGGAGGGAGAACAGCCATTCTCAACTGGCAAAATAGTGAAGTTCCCTTGTCCTTATTTTGTGTAAGCAAAATAAATAATCTGATGTTAACTCATCAAATTATTTTTGATGAGTTCTTGGCTCATAGGAAAACTGATTCTGTTTTATGGAATGAAGTGTTACCTGATTTTAAAATTAAAAATGAAGCCAATTAGGATTGTTGAAAAAAAAAATTCAGAAAACTGGTGTGAGCCAGCACCTGTGGCTAGTACAGCCCACAGTTTAGTTCACCAAGAACTGTCTTATAACATGGGCATGTGCGCATATGTGTTTCTCACCACATTTTAATCCATTCATTTGTTAAAAAAATATGCTGCATGCTAGGATATAATAATAAGTACAAAAGCCTAACCTCTGACTTGATGGAAATAGATATTCATCTTATAATCACCAAATAAGTAATTAAAAAATAATTCGAAAGAAAAACAGAGAGAAATGCTATCTATGAAGGAAAGGAACATGAAAAAAGAACTAGAAGGGGAATTACTGAGTCAAAATGTATGCAAACTTGTAAGGCATTTGGCACATGTTGCCAAATTGCCCTCCAGAAAAAATCTTACCAATTAATATTTTTACAAACATGGCATAAGCCATGTGCATTTCATCCTACCCTTGCCAAGGCTAGATAGTATCTTAGTTTTCAGTCCTCTTTATTTTGATAGACTAAGAATATTTGGTTTTTATTTTACATTTTTAATTACATTTTTATCTCCAATTTTGGTTAACCTTTTTGCTTTTTTAGAAATTTTCTATTAGAACGTTCACCTTTTTCTTACAGAATTGGGAAAACTTTGTATAATTTGAGATAAAGAACTTTTTTCAATTACCTATATAATATGCTTTTAAAGACAATAGACATAGCTCTCTCAAAGAGGGAGAAGTCAAAAAACATGTCCTATGATGGCTACAGGACCTGTCCCAAATATGCTCATCTGGCTTCACACCCTCCTGAACATGTTTTCTTTCCTCTCCCCACTCAACCCTCTAGTCCCTCAAAAGCTCCATTGATATGACAGTTTTATAATTCTTGTACATCAGTAATTTAGCCTTATTTCAATACTTAATTTCATACTTAACTCTTACTTTTTCATTTTCTCTTGTTTGGCTGAACTAATTATCTCTCTGAGAAGAGCACATAGATTGGAGATATTTTTGTTTGTTTGTTTTTGTATTTATTTTTATTGACTTTTATATTTGTTCTAATTATACATGACCGTAGAATGCATTTTGACATATTGTACACAAATGGAGCACAACTTCTCATTCCTCTGGCTGAACATGGTGCAGAGTCACACTAGGAGTGTAATCGTATATAATCATACATATAATCATACATAATGTCTGTGTCATTCTACTGAAATTGGAGATATTTTGAAGAGTCTATCTAATAAAGTCATGTGACTTTGTACATGGAAGATAATTTTCTGGTTACAAGATTCGTGGATCACTTTTTTCAAAGCCCCTAGACTTGATGCTCTAGAAGTTTCTGACATTGTCATCAGAGAAATGGTTCCTTTGTGTTGTTATTCCACATGAGCCCTTATAGGATTTTTATTTTATTAATCTTATCATTTGGAAATGACAATTTAGATGCTGTATTCAGGGCTGGGAGTGTAGCTAAATGGTAGAGTACTTGTCTAGCATGCAAGAAGTCCTGGGTTTGATTCCAACACTGTGTTGTATTCATCTGGCTAGTATAGTTCCATCTTTATTGTTTGTGCCTAACAAGCAATCTGTGTTTTTAAGCTTCATGCAGATATCTGTCTTTAGCTAACTGAATTTTTCTTCTCTTATGTCCTTAATTATCATTTTGCTTTCCTACATATTATTTACCAAAATCTGCAAGGACTTGTCTATTTGTGTACTCATTTCTCTAATAACTGTCTAATTAGAAAGTTGCATGAAGCAAGTAATCACATTTATTTAATACATTCAGCAGAGTCTATGCAGCATTGACACAGTGCATAGTACAGGGTAGATTGCTCAATAAATACATTCTAAATGAATCAGTGAACTAATGTTTTTCTTTCATTAGTTCTTCTGTCTTCTTCAAGCAAGCCAATTATGTTTATATTTCTTAGTTTGTATTTATCAGTTTTTCTTTACTTCAATGTCAGTTTTTAGTTCCTGCTTTCTGGAAGAGAATTGCAAGTCTATTTTCCATGTTACTACTTATATTTTTCTTTATATCTAACATATCTTCTGATGTCAGTGGAGACTCTTTTTTTTTTTTGTAGATGTTGGTTTCTGTGTAGTATTTTCCTTTTCAGCCATTTTTAAAATTTCATTTTCTTCTCTTCTCTTCCTACACTTTATCACTTCTGCCTGTTCTCTCTGAAGCTTCATGCTATTGATTCCTAGAGACTCTGTACTAAGCACTCTATTAAGAATGCTAAGAAATTTTTCACTTTTTCCCTCTTTTGGATCCTATAACAGGTTATTTTCAGAGAAATGTTCCTCCTTGGTAACTTCTCAGTGCAATTCTATTTCTTTATTCTTTGACATTTTTTTTTTCAAAAACCCACATGCTGGTATTTTTCTCTCTATCCTCAAGCAAGGTAAATCCATCCATGTACCAGCTAGTGCATCTTACAGTGTTAAGCAACCTTTCATAATCTGTTTGTGTATCTGTATTCCAAATACAGTAATATATCACATAAAAACAGCAATTCTTTGTGTAGATTTCTGTTCAGATAGTTTTTCTATTATCCATATAGCCCATGGTGTTTCTCTAGTGGGTCTTACACCTCTCAGAATAGATTACATGATTTCCATTATGAACTTCATCACCAGCGTCAACTCAACCATCAACACTCCATGAATAGTTAGTTTATAGAATTCAGAGTCTCTGCCTGGATATAGACAGATGGGGTTATAAAAGGTACAGACAGAAGGGAGGGGTTCTTACTTTGTGGGAAAGCACTTAAGGAGGCCACAGGGCAGTGGCCCACTCTGGTGTATTCACTGCTGAATGTTTACCCACCCTTTCTCAATCTGTTCCTGTTTTGTGGAAAAGTACAAAGGTTATCATTATGGTACTGAGGTCAGGGAGGATTTCTTGAATAAGATTCTTCCACCAAAAAAGCATCAAATAGAAAAAAAAAAGAGTGATAAATTTTATTTCCACATTGAGGGCGAATCTTCTGCATAATTATAATCACCAAAACCAAAGCCACAAACTAAAAAAAAGATATTTGCAGTGCACCTGCCTGATAAACATGCAGAACTTCTGAGAGATGTCTTCAGAAAAGCATCATAGACCCACGACTGGGCAAAAATTATGAGCAGATAACTCATAGAAGAAAGCTAATGGGTCAAAAAACTAGGAGAAAATGTTTGACTCCATTAGCTATCAGAGAAAGGCAAACAAAAATAACAAAGTACTATTTCACACCTATCATTGTGACATTTTAAATCTTATAATATACCAAGTGTTTATAACACTATAGATGAACAAAAACCCTATTACATTGCTGATGAAAGTACAAATTGACAAAGTCCTTAGGAAAGCAAACTGGCAATATCCTACAAACCCCAAATTGCCCTTAACCTTACAATCCAACCTTTCCATTTCTAGAATGGTATTTTTCAAACTAAAGCATGCATTACCATCTGGGGTCTTTAAAACATAGTGCTGGGACCCAACCCCAGACTTTCTGATTCTGCAGGTCTGGGAGGAGCCTGAGAATTTTTATGGCTAACAAATTCCCACATGGTACTGATGCAGCTGGTCCAGAGATACACTTTGAGAATGAATACCTTTGCAAACTCTTATACATAGCATGACAATGTTTCTTGTAGTATTATTTGTTGCAGCCAAAAAAGTTATCCATCAATAGAACAGAAAAACATGGTAGGATATATATTTATATGCTGGAAAAGAGTTCTATAGTTCAGATAATTGAACTATATCTATATATAGATTTTTAGTCACAAAGTTTTTAAAAGGGTTTTTAGAACCATTTTGTCCAGCACCATTTTGGTCACATGGTTTATTCACTCACAATTTCGTGGATTTGGGTTTTTTCTCTTTTATCTTTGTTAAACTGGTCAGAATATATTCTATTTTATTGTTTTTCTGTTTTTCAGAGGACTGGGTTTTAAAGGTATTTATCAGTTCTACCGTTTTTCTGGTTTCTAATTAATTAATTTCTGCATTTTATCATCATTAATTTCTTTTCTGCATTTGATGTTCTTTATTGAACTTATTGAATGGAATCAGGAGCTCATTTATTTTCATTCTGTCTGTTTATTAATGACATAATTTAAGGCTACTGATTTCCCATTTGGTTAAGTAAGAAAAAAAAAAAGCTTTGGTGCCCGTTTCATAAATGTTATGTTAGATAATAATTCAATTGTTCTAATTATAGTTTGCATTTTTCATTGACCTAGGAGTTATTACAGACACCTTTTATTCCTCCCATGAAACAATGGATTCTGCACTTTGGGAGTCCTTTTTGCACCTGGCCAACAGACTATTGTTCCTTTTCTCTCTCTCTCTCTCTTTTTAATTAATGCATTATAATTATGCATAGTAGTTGGATTCATTATGCCATATTTGTATATGCAGGTAACATAATTTGATCAATCTCTTTCCCTCTACCTTCCATTTTCCTCCCCTCTTCCCTTCCCCTGATCTGCTTGTTCTACTCTCTTTTCTATGATTATTATTATTATCATTACTTTTGTTTTAATGGATGTATTACAATTTTATATATAAATAAGATTTATTATGTTCATATGCCATTTCTAAAAGTCCCATAGGTTTAGGGGTTTTTGTTATTACTTTCAAGTTGTGTGGCATTGTAAACAGTGTGAAATATGGTGAGTATGTGTGTGTGTGGGTGTGTGGTCTATATGCAAGAAAAAGGAATATACGTTCTCTGTTTAAAGCACACAAGACCCTTGGATACTTATTAAATAAACTTTAATGATTTTATTATTCCATTCCTCTCTATCATAATTAATGATTTGCTAAATTTTTCAAAGACTGGGAGGCACTTATTGAAATTCTCTATGGTGGAAAAATATTATGTACTACATATTCCTATTTAAAATGAATATCAAATTCTCTTTTTGGGCCCTTTCTGGTTTTGTTTTTGTCTTTAAACCTATAATTACATTTTTCCTGAGGCCAGTGTTGGGAATTCTGATTTCTTTTTATTTGCATTTAGGTGTCATATAATAACCATTCTTTAAATAAAGAAAGAATAAAATAAAATAAGCCTTTTCTTGTAGATAGTGCATAGCTGGGTTTTGCTTTGGACTTTATCAAACAGGAGAGTGTGAAATTGACATTTCTGAGCAGCCTCCGTTTTTGTCTCACTTCTATCTTCTGCTCTATGAGCTCTGCCTGCCTACGGGTGCCAACAAGAGTCACTGTTGTAGACTGAATTGTCTTCCCCCAAAAGTCTTAACCTTCGGAGATGGCCCTTTAGGGAAATAATTAAGGTAAGTGAAGTCACATGGGTGTAGATTTAATCCAACAAGACGATGACCTTATAAGAAGAGGAAGTGACACCAGAGCTGTCTCTTGCTCCACATGCAATAGGGAAGGAAGGCTATGTGAGGTCACAGTGAAGAGGCACCCATATGCAAGCAAAGGAGAGAAACTTCAGGAGAAACCAACCCCCTTGGCACATGGATCTTGAACTTTTAGCTTTCAGAGCTATGAGCAAATAAATGACTGTTGTTTGAACCACCTGGTCTATGGTATTTTGCTATGGCAGCCTGAGCTATTTAATATAGCTGCACTAACACTACTGTCTCTGATTCACAAACACTTGACCATAAGTGTTCATGGATAATCTTAACTTTCCCTATTAAGACTCCTTCTCACATGATGTTGCTGAGAGTCACCAGGAAGCCTCACATGGGCTTTTGTCCTGTAGTAACATAGAGTCTTACAATCTCTCCCTGAGACAAGAGTTTCCCACCAGCTTTGCTTCTGTCCCAACACCTGGATGGAGACTGCAGGCTCTTGGCAGAAATTGCAGGGTAACTGACTTGCTCACCAATGTCCCCAGGTAGCTAGAACTCCTAAAATAACAGGAATTGCATTTTTGTGGATATTATCCATTTTGTAGAGAACCAATTCAGGTAACACAGCCATTTTGAAATAAAATAATAATAATATCACCAGAAGAGTCATACATGTATGTTTTACTATTTTATTGTAAAATATGAACAGTCAATGTTTAGTTAAAATCGTACATTATTCTGTATTATTTATTTTTCTACAGCAATGCTATTTTTTAAACAAAAAACAATAGGACTAGCTAATAGAGGTGATTAGAAGTGAATAATCATAGTACCAATAAAATACATATGTGAGAAAATACAATATTTTTGTAATGTTTCTGATCTGTGATAGAGAAATTTATTTAGACTTAAAAAAAAACTTTTAAATTGAAGTTTAAATTTACAGCATATATCGTCGTGTTTTTTTAAGTTCTAAAAATGCGATATTTTGAGGAGAACAAAATACAATAGTACTAAACAGATATTACCTATATTTAATAAAAGATAATGAAATTTTTCTTTTCATCCCATAATACAGGAGGATATTTTTACCCTTGGTTTTCCTTTCCCGATGATTACTCTCTGAAATCCCTTCAGCCTTTAGGACATCTTTCTTTTCTCTTATGTAGTGGTAAAACAGTGCAGGAAGGTAAAACAGGAGGAAGTTACTTTGACTTGCAGTTCTGCTCTTATCAGATGCCAATCACAATGATTCCTGATATCAGTTTGACATGATAACATCAAGCTCTATATACCCTCCAGTCTCAACAAAAGTGTTTGACATAGAAAACTTAGGATTTATGTACAAGGAAAAGCAGGTTTTTAGACAGACTTCAGGAATTAGTTTCTCACTGAAAACAAAGCTGTAGTTGCTGAGTGGATGGACATGTGTGAAGAGCTGGAAACTAATTCCTATTAAGTTATTGTGCTATTTCTATGATAAGAAGAATCACTTGATACACAGTAGGAGTTAAGATCATTGGTAAGACCTGACAAACTGTCTACACTGTAATGGGTCAACACATCTGTAATTAAAATCCCCCCTTGGACTCACCTGAAGCACATTTTACTTGAAATTTTAATCAAGAGAGGAAACTTTTCCTCAATTTCAAACAACAATTGAGGAAATGACATGATGATGCATGTTTGTTTGCCCAAGTTAATTCAGTTATATTCAACCAGATTTTATTGCATTATTTGGAGATGAAAAAAACATTTCATTGATTTAAAAGAATTTATTTCTCTTATCTTAGATTTGGGAGATGCAACCTGTATCTGTATTGTCACTTCTTCTTCACCAGCAGGCCCAATCCAGAATTCATTCTATATATCATATAGTATGCCAGTCTGATTCCTATCTCCCTAATTCATTTACACATGATTTTATATATATCTGTCATCAAATTACATAGTCCATGAGTATTTTTTCCTGGTGATGCCTAGATTATACCAACATTTGAATTAGAATTCCTCTTGTTTTTATTATAAAGCATGGCATATGATTAATAAAGTCAGGAATTAAGCTAGGTGGGACCTCCTTGATACCAAAATAAAGATCTCCATAAATGTGTTCCTCAAAAAAGTAAATAGATAAAACAGTTATTTTTAAAAAAAGGTTAAAATCTAAGGCTTTGGAACCCTGTAGATTAACCAAAGCCTTTAAAAATTGTGAAGACCATTTGTTTAAGAAAAAAAAAAGTACTTATCTCCGTAAAACAGCAGGATTCATAACATTGTAATTTGACCTACTTCCATTCCTGTCTTCCCAAATCTGAAGTGGCCTTGAAAATTGGCATCCATGGAGAGTCACCAGGCAGTGGACTTGAAGCTCTTAGAGAACCCTGCCCTTGGGCATTGTCACTATTTAATCTACCTCATAGGTCCCAGGGTAAATCCCAATTGCAGAGTCCCTCACATAACTTGCTACTTCACTTAACCCAGAGCTCACTCTACAGGAAAATCCTATCCTCAGGGTGTTTATCAAACGAATCAGTTGTAATTATTTGGTATCACAGCTGCCCAAGGCTATGATTTCGTTGGGATTAAACAATAGCTTTCCCACAATTTAAAGGAAGATCTAGGGAACAAGGTGTTCATAAGGGGCCTTGAAAATCTCTAACATATATCCCTGGGGACCCAAAAGAATGTGTGCATGGGCAGGGTTGTGTATCTGCCAAGAAAATGCTTGAAGCATTTCAATTTTTTCCCTTGTGGCATCTTGAGACTATGAACTAGTAGGAAGTTAAGTCTACAGCAGAGTTGTAAATTGAGTATTAAAAGTCATAACCCTACACCCAGAGTCCTTCAGCACATTTTGGAAGATATTTGCTCAAGGTATTTAAGAAAATCTCTCCCTGCAAATTAGCTGATCACTAGCTAATTGAACAGAAGCTTTGCATTCTACAAAGAATACAGCCAACAACAACAATAACAAAAATGCAAACAAGAACAAACCCTTGAGAAGGGAAGAGACTGAACTTCTAAAGTGGCATCATTTTATTACCTAAAATATCCAATTTTCAGTCAAAATTATGAGACACATAAAGAAGCAGAAAATTCTGGCCTTTAAAAAAGAACAAGGTAGCAAATGAAAATTATTCATGAGAGGAGGCAGATGCTGGATTTACTAGACAAAGACTTTAAGTCAATATTATATGTATGTTTAAATAACTAAAGAAACTATGTTGAAATAATTAGACAAAAATGTAACAGCAATAACTCATCAAATGGGAAACTATCAATAAATGAACAGAAATCATTTTTAAAAGAATCAAAACAGGGGCTGGGGATGTGGCTCAAGTGGTAGCGCGCTCGCCTGGCATGCGTGCAGCCCGGGTTCGATCCTCAGCACCACATACAAAACAAAGATGTTTTATTCGCCGATAACTAAAAAATAAATATTAAAATTCTCTCTCTCTCTCTCTCTCTCTCTCTCTCTCTCTCTCTCTCTCTCTCTCCTCTCACTCTCTCTTTAAAAAAAAAAAGAATCAAAACATAATAGTTTAGAGGAAAAAAACAGGATCAGGTCCAAAAGTAGGACTGAACTGGCAGAAGAAACAATAAACTAAAGATGGGTCAACAAATATTATTCAAATATTATTATGCTATTTCTGAGACATGCATTGTTAGGGATATGTTAGAGATTTTCAAAGCCCCTTATGAACATCTTTTTCCCTAGATCTTCCTTTTAATTTGTGAAAAAGCTATTGTTTATCCCAATGAAATCACTGTCTTGGGCAGCTGTGATATCAAATAATTACAAATTATTCTTTTGATAAAGTCTTAAAAATAGCAAGAAAAAAAGGGAAGAAAATGAGCAGAGCCTCAGAGAACTGTGGAACACCAGCAAGCACACTAATATTTGCATAATGGGAGTTTCAGAAGGAGAAGAGAAAGATAAAGGCATAAAGAGAATATAGCCATGCACCACATAATGACATTTCAGTAATGATGGGCTTCATATATGACAATACATATTATCTAGAGTAGATACATAGTAGACTATACCATGTAAGTTTGTAGAAAGTTTGTGTAAGCTCTCTGTGATGTTTACACAGTGACACACTCACATAACAATCTATGTCTCAGAACATATTCCCACTATTAAGTGACCATGAAAATATTTGAAGAAATGAGTAAAAACTTCCCAAATTTGAAAAAAAAAATTTAAACTACACATCCAAGATGCTCAATGAACACCAAGTAAGATAACCTCAAGGAGACTCAACATTCAAATTATTGAAAGACAAATTCAAAGAGAGAATTTGAGGACAACAGAGAAGTGATTTAAGAGGATTTGATATTGTCAATATGGTAATAGTTGCCAAATTGGTCTACAGATTTGTGTTCTGTCAAAACCCCAGGTGACTTTTTTTTACAGAATTGAAAGCTTTTAAGATTCATATAAAAATGCAATGGATTCATAAAAGCCAAAACATTCTTGAATAGGAAGAACAAAGTTGAAGAACTCATATTCTGATTTTAAAATATGCCATATGGTAATTAAGACAAATTGGTTGTGGTACAAGAATAGACATACAGATCAATAGAATAGAATGGAGAGTCCATAAACAAATTCTTACATTTCCCATCAACTGATTTTAAACAAGGGTAGTCAATTCAGTGAATAAAGAATAGTCTTCTCAACAAATGAAACTGAAGCCATCGTAATCTATGTGTAAAAATGAAATTTACCTTCTATATTGAAATTGATCTTCTATGTATGAAAAAGTATGCATAGGATTCTCAAAATGGATCACAGACTCAAATGTAAGAGTTCAAACTCTTACAATAAAAGTAGGAGCAAATTTTCATGACCTGAGTTAGACAGTGGTTTCTTAGATATGATATTAACAAAAGAAATGATAAATTTGCCTTCATCAAAATTAAAACTTTTTTTTAAAGAGTATATCAAGAAAGTAAAAAAAAAGAAAAAATAAAGACAATCCATAAAATGAGACAAAATATTTGCAAATCATACAACTGATACAATACTTGTATGCTAAATATATGAAGAATTCTTACAATTTAGTAAGAAAATATAATCCAACTTAAAATAGACAAAAAGACTTGGAATAAACATTTCTGCAATGAAAACACACACACGAGGACAATAAGCACATGGAAAGATGCTAGCATTATTAGCCATCAAGGAAAGGCAAATGAAACCACAATGAGATACCACTTCACATCCACCAGGGCAGTTAGGATCAAACAGTAATTCTAGTGCCTCAGGCGACTGAGGCAAGAGGATCTCAAGTTCAAAGTCAGTTTCAGCAACTTAGTGAGGCCCTTTCTCAAAAATAAAAAATAAAATGGGCTGGGGATGTGGTTCAGTGGTTGAACACCCCTGGGCTCAATTCCTGGTACAAAAAAAAAAAAAAGTCAAAAAATAACATTTGTTAGCAAAAAATCAGAACACTCACATAAAGTTATAGGAATATAAAATGTTGCAACTGCCATGAAAAGCAATCTGGCATTCCCTTAAAAAGTCAAACATAATGTTACCATGTGAACAAGCAGTCTACTCTTAGGTATATACCCCCCCAAAAGAGAAAATATGTCGCCACAAAAATTTATACACAAATAATAGAATTCACAAGGGCATTGGTCATAACAGTCAAAAAGTAGCAACAACCCAATGTCCATCAGCTGATGAATGGATAAATAAATGTGGTATATCCATAAATTGGAATATTATTTAGTATAAAAAGAAATGAAATACTTATAAAGGCTACAAAATTAATAAATCTTGATAACAGGATTATAAGCTAAACAAAAAAAAAAAGCTAATCCTAAAAGACCACATTTTGTATGACTCCATTTGCATGAAATGCTCAGAATAGCAAATCTGCAGAGATGGAAAGTAGACTGGTGGTTGCCTAGGGTGTGCCTGGGGATGGAGGGATGTGGCTTCCAATTAGTATGCTTCCTTTGGGGATGATAAAAATATTCCAAAATTAAATTTCAGTGATGGTCATATAACTCTACAAATATACAAAAAAGTGCTGAGCTATCCATTTTGAATCAGTGAATTTAGATATGTGAATTATATCTCTATAACACTGTTTAAATAAAACTAGCACAAACCCCATATAAGGCCCAAGGGTTGATCCACATGCAAATTAAAGACAAAGTGTCAATGTGCACAATTCACACTTAAATAGTGATGAAATGATACATGATCTTCTGTAGTGAACTGCAAATCTTGGTGGCCAGAGTCATTAGGGAGAATGCTGAAGGCAAATGCAGAAAGTATTGATTTTTTTTTTTTTTTTTTTGTATCAGGGATTGAACTCAGGGGCACTCGGCCACTGAGTCACATCCTCAGCCCTATTTTCATATTTTAAGACAAGATCTCACTGAGTTGCTTAGCACCTTGCCATTGCTGAGGCTGACTTTGAACTTGCGATCCTCCTGTCTCAGCCTCCCGAGCCAGTAGGATCACAGGTGTGCACCACGGCACCCAGCAGAAAGTATCAATTTGACACTAAATATAGTGTTGCTTTTAGTCCCTCTTTGGGGGACTGTCCCATCACCTCTGTATCATTCTTCCAACCTTTACTCCCACCGTCTCCAGTTTTGTGGAGGAGTGTTTCCTGTCTTGGGGCTACAACTGCCAGGTAAACCAGGGTGGTCTGCTGCCGCAGTCTGGCTGGGCAAAATAACCGGGAGGTGACAAGCAACTTGAAGGTTGAAGCGGGAACTTAGCGGGCACCCAAGGTAGCGGGAGCCGCTTTATTGCGGAGCAGCAGAGGTATATATACCTAACTGATTACACACAGCTTGACTCAGTTAGCATCATCCAGATACAGCCGTCAGCCAATAAGGAATCCCCACCATCTTAATGGCTCAGTGGTTGCCTCACAAACCACTCCTCCTGGCAAACTGCCAGGCACCATCTTGACTTGATTTGCCGTCCCCAACAGTCTGCGGACAAATAAGGTGAAAGGTCTTTCCTTTCCTGTGTGCTATGTGTTATGGTTTGGATCTCTAATATCCCCCAGAAGCTCATGTGCTGAAAGCATGGTCCCTAAAGCAGTGAGGTTCAGAGGTGGAGCTTTTAGGCAATGAGTGGATCATGAGGGTTCTGATCATGAGGGCTAATCATGGAGTAATGCATTGATAGCTGAATGAATTACTGGGAGGTGGGACCTCATTGGTTACTAGGTCACAGGTGTGTGCCCTGGAAAGGTTTATTGTCTCCCCAGCCTCTTTCTTGTCCGCTCCCATCGCCCGGCTCCACTTCCTGACTGCCATGAGCTGGGCATCTTTCCCTCTCTACACCTTTCTACCATTTTTTTTCCTTGGAGCCTGCTGACCATGAACTGGGACCTCTGAAACCGTGAACCACAATAAGCTTTTCCTCCTCTGAGTTGTTCTTTTTGTTGTTGTTGTTTGTTCTTTTTAAATATACACGACAGTAGAGTCTATTTTGACATATTATACAAACACGGAGTATAACTTCCCATTCTTGTGGCTGTAGATGATGTGAGGTTTCACTGGTCACGTATTTATATATAAACATAGGAAAGTTATATCTCATTCTCTATCCTGTCTTTCTTATTCCCATCTCCCCTCCCTTCCCTTCAATCCCCTTTTGTCTAATCCTGTGAATTTATATTCCCCCCAACATGATGATGTGTTAGCATCTGCATATCAGAGAGAACATTTAGCCTTTGCTTTGGGGGAATTGGCTCATTTCACTTAGCATGAAAGTCTCCATTTCCAACCATTTACCATCAAATGCTATAATTTCATTCTCCTTTATGGCTGTGTAGTATTCCATTGTTATATATATCACATTTTCTTTATCTGTTCATCTATTGAAAAGCACCTAGATTGGTCTCTGAGTTGTCCTTGTCAGGAGTTTTGGTCACAGCATTGAGAAGCTGATTAATACCCACCAAGTCATGCTCTGTGTGAGGGCATCAAACTGAACTTCTTGGCCGAGTGTCCTAAGATATTCTCTTTTTTTGTTGCTCTTATGAAAGAGACCTTTTCTTCTATGTTATCTTTTTATTCTAGGTGCTAATTTTTTTTAAAATTTCCACATCAGTCTTCCTAAACGAGTTTATTTGTTTTCCTTGTTCTCTGTCTGATTGAAGTATTAGTGTGATTTTGGGTTCCTTCTGGAAACTTCTCCTCTTGCTGTGCCTTCAGACAAATTAAGTGTCTCTGCTCCTTAAATGTTTGAAATCATTTATCAGAGAAACTGTGTGGGCTTGGGAATCGGGAATATGGCAGTCTGAATCCCTTTTCTGATTATTGGTTTGTTTAAAATTATCTTTCATAGGGTGAACTTTGGAAATCTCTGTTTTCTGAGACAATCATTGCATCCAGGTTTCAATTTAATTTTCACCTGTTTGTCAAGCAGTCCCTGAAACTTCTTTTAATGTCCCCATGAATAAAGACACATTAATTCTCTTTTCTAAGTTTTTATTTCTAATGTTCATTTGTCAAATTTTTAAAGTTTATTTTTTCTTCTTTTTCTGCCTTGTGATTCATTAATTTCTACTTCATTATTTTTACGATTTCCATATGTTGCCCTTGATGTTTTTTTCCTAGTTTCTACAAAATACTTATTTTTTTATTTGTAGTTTCTTTTTATTTTATTTATTTATTTATTTTTAGTTGTAGATGGACACAATATCTTTATTTTATTTATTTATTTTGATGTGGTGCTAAGGATCAAACCCAGTGCCTCACACATGCTAGGCAAGTGCTCTACCACTGAGCCACGACCCTAGTCCCTCATTTGTAGTTTCTAATATACACATTTATGGCTTTATTTTTTTGTGAAACCAGCTTTGGCCATCTTCCATTAATTCTGAAATGCTGTAGAATTTGTAATTTCAGTTTCAATTTTCTCATTGATCTAAAATTGTCTAAGAGACTTTCACAGCTGGCTCCTCCAATCCTGAGAAAGCTGAGTTTTTGGAGGAACTTCCCTCTCTGGCAGACATTCTATAATCTGTCAAGGTAAAGTTTCTAGTGCATGAAGGCTAAGTTCCTACTGTGATCCAGGAGAATGGAGATGACCAGAGACTGACCTTGACATCTGGGAAATCAATGTCTAGCTAAGAAGGCAGGGAAAAGATATTCAGCTATAGTAAGGAACACTTCATTGTCCAGATATCCCAGCATCTGACTGTTGAATGAATGAGGCCTGTGACCCAATCAGAGCCAATGAGATACAGTAAGACTGCTATTCAAGCTGGTGAAAGAAGCATCTTTTTTTCAACTGGATTTAAACCCAAGAGGATATCAGCCCAGAACTGCCAGGGGCTACCAGGCCTTTGCCTGCAACATCGAGAACTGGGATTCGGATGACTATCTCCATCTTCTCGTGAGAACCATCCTGAGGACAGATGACAGTCTGATGCAGATGCATATTCACCATTGCTCCCTTCATTTATACTCTCTTCCTGAAAAAATGGTCAGTAGTGCCTCTGCTTCTTCACCTGTCATTTATTCCTCAACCATGCCACCATGGGTAAAGTGCTTAAATTGAAAACATATCAGAGCTGCCACCTGCACCCAGAACAGGCCCAGCGACCCGCCAGCGTGGTAGTCACGTCACCCCAATTGGAGTAGGGGCAGAGCAGAGCCACCGCCCGTGCCTGCAAGGTAGGCAGACCTGCGACCGACTGGCGGAACAGGCCCAGCGGCCCATCAGCATGGTAGACAGATCACCCCAATTGGAGGAGGAGCACAGCCGCCGCCGGCCCGTGCAAGGGAGACTTTTCAACTATACAAGAGCAATATAAATATATAGGGGGAAAATTTCAATAACACAATAGTTTCACCAAGCAAAAAGAAACGCGAGCAGTACGAAAAGACAAGGAAAGAAAGGACCACAAGCAATGCAGGTCAACTCAACTTTAGAAGAGGTAACAGCTGCAGCAGATGGAATGTCAGATAAAGAATTCAGGATATACATGCTTCAGATGATCTGGAGTCTCAAGGAAGACATTAGACAGCAAAATCAGACAATGAAAGATCACTTCGACAATGAATTACATAAACAAATCCAAGAAGCAAAAGATCAACTATACAGGGAGATAGAGGTTATAAAATACATACAAACAGAAATCATAGAAATGCAGGAAGCAATAAACCAACTTAAAAACTCAATTGAGAATACTACCAGCAGAGTAGAACACTTAGAAGATAGAACATCAGACAATGAAGACAAAGTATTTCAACTTGAAAAGAACATAGACAGCTCAGCAAGACTGTTAAGAAACCATAAGCAGAACATCCAAGAAATATGGGATAACATAAAGAGACCAAACTTAAGAGTCATTGGGATACAGGAAGGTGTAGAGGTCCAAACCAAAGGAATGAGCAACTATTCAATGAAATAATACGAGAAAACTTCCCAGACTTGAAGAATGAGACAGAATCCCAAATCCTAGAAGCCTACAGGACGCCGAATGTGCAAAATCATAAGAGATCCACACCTAGACACATTATAATGAAGATGCCCAACATACAGAATAAGGAGAGAATTTTAAAAGCTATAAGAGAAAGGAAGCAGATTATATTTAGGGGTAAACCAATCAGGATAACAGCTGATCTTTCAACACAGACTCTGAAAGCTAGAAGATCCTGGAATAACATATTTCAAACACTGAAAGAAAATGGGTTCCAACCAAGAATTCTGTATCCAGCGAAATTAAGCTTCAGGATGGAAGATGAAATTAAAAGCTTCCACAATAAACAAAAGTTAAAAGAATTTTCAGCTAGAAAACCATCTCTTCAAAACATCCTCGGCAAAACATTACAGGAAGAGGAAATGGAAAATAACAATGAAAAACAACAGTGGGAGGTAGGACAGTAAAGGGGGGAAAAATAATCAAAGAGGAAAACAAACCATGTTTAGTAACATAAATAAACAAACATGGCTGGAAGAACAACCCATATCTCAATAATAACCCTAAATGTTAATGGCTTAAACTCACCAATTAAGAGACACAGGCTAGTAGAATGGATCACAAAACAAGACCTAACAATATGCTGCCTACAGGAGACGCATTTGATAGGAAAAGACATACATAGACTGAAGGTGAAAGGTTGGGAAAAATCATATCAGTCATATGGATTTCGGAAACAAGCAGGAGTGTCCATACTCATATCAAATAAAATAGATTTCAAGCCAAAGTTAATCAAAAGGGATAAAGAGGGACACTACATACTGCTCAAGGGAACCATACACCAACAAGACATAACAATCATAAATATATATGCCCCAAACAATGGTGCAGATATGTTCATCAAACAAACTCTTCTCAAGTTCAAGAGTCTAATAGACCACCATACCATAATCATGGGAGACTTCAACACACCTCTCTCACCACTGGACAGATCTTCCAAACAAAAGTTGAACAAGGAAACTATAGAACTCAATAACACAATTAATCACCTAGACTTAATTGACATATATAGAATATACCACCCAACATCAAGCAGTTACACTTTTTTCTCAGCAGCACATGTATCCTTCTCAAAAATAGATCATATTATGTCACAGGGCAACTCTTAGACAATATAAAGGAGTAGAGATAATACCATGCATCTTATCTGATCATAATGGAATGAAACTGAAAATCAATGATAAAAGAAGGAAGGAAAAAGCATACATCACTTGGAGAATGCACAATAGGTTACTGAATGATCAATGGGTTACAGAAGACATCAAGGAGGAAATTAAAAAATTCTTAGAGATAAATGAAAACACAGACACAACATATCGGAATCTATGGGACACATTGAAAGCAGTTCTAAGAGGAAAATTCATTGCTTGGAGTTCATTCCTTAAAAAAAGAAAAAAACAACAAATAAATGATCTCATACTTCATCTCAAAATCCTAGAAAAAGAAGAGCAAAACAACAGCAAAAGAAGTAGAAGGCAAGAAATAATTAAAATCAGAGCTGAAATTAATGAAATCGAAACAAAAGAAACAATTGAAAAATTCACAAAACTAAAAGTTGGTTCTTTGAAAAAATAAATAAAATCGACAGACCCTTAGCCATGCTAACGAAGAGAAGAAGAGAGAGAACTCAAATTACTAGCATACGGGATGAAAAAGGCAATATCACAACAGACACTTCAGAAATACAGAAGATAATCAGAAATTATTTTGAATCCTTATACTCCAATAAAATAGAAGATAGTGAAGGCATCGATAAATTTCTTAAGTCATATGATCTGCCCAGATTGAGTCAGGAGGATATTCACAACCTAAACAGACCAATATCAATGGAGGAAATAGAAGAAACCATCAAAAGACTACCAACTAAGAAAAGCCCAGGACCGGATGGGTATACAGCAGAGTTTTACAAAACCTTTAAAGAGGAACTAATACCAACACTTTTCAAGCTCTTTCAGGAAATAGAAAAAGAGGGAGAACTTCCAAATTCATTCTACGAGGCCAACATCACCCTGATTCCTAAACCAGACAAAGACACTTCAAAGAAAGAAAACTACAGACCAATATCTCTCATGAACCTAGATGCAAAAATCCTCAATAAAATTCTGGCGAATTGGATACAAAAACACATCAAAAAATTGTGCACCATGATCAAGTAGGATTCATCCCTGGGATGCAAGGCTGGTTCAATATACGGAAATCAATAAATGTTATTCACCACATCAATAGACTTAAAGATAAGAACCATATGATCATCTCGATAGACGCAGAAAAAGTATTCGACAAAGTACAGCATCCCTTTATGTTCAAAACATTAGAAAAACTAGGGATAACAGGAACTTACCTCAACATTGTAAAAGCTATCTATGCTAAGCCTCAGGCTAGCATCATTCTGAATGGAGAAAAATTGAAGGCATTCCCTCTAAAATCTGGAACAGGACAGGGATGCCCTCTCTCACCATTTCTGTTCAACATAGTTCTCGAAACACTGGCCAGAGCAATTAGATAGACGAAAGAAATTAAAGGCATAAAAATAGGAAAAGAAGAACTTAAATTATCACTATTTGCAGGTGACATGATTCTATACCTAGCAGACCCAAAAGGGTCTACAAAGAAACTATTAGAGCTAATAAATGAATTCAGCAAAGTGGCAGGATATAAAATCAACACGCATAAATCAAAGGCATTCCTGTATATCAGCGACAAATCCTCTGAAATGGAAATGAGGACAACCACTCCATTCACAATATCCTCAAAAAAATGAAATACTTGGGAATCAACCTAACAAAAGAGGTGAAAGACTTATACAATGAAAACTACAGAACCCTAAAGAGAGAAATAGAAGAAGATCTTAGAAGATGGAAAAATATACCCTGTTCATGGATAGGCAGAACTAACATCATCAAAATGGCGATATTACCAAAAGTTCTCTATAGGTTTAATGCAATGCCAATCAAAATCCCAACGGCATTTCTTGTAGAAATAGAGAAAGCAATCATGAAATTCATATGGAAAAATAAAAGACCCAGAATAGCAAAAACAATGCTAAGCAGGAAGTGTGAATCAGGCGGTATAGCGATACCAGACTTCAAACTATACTACAGAGCAATAGTAACAAAAACAGCATGGTACTGGTACCAAAACAGGCGGGTGGACCAATGGTACAGAATAGAGGACACAGAAACCAATCCACAAAACTACAACTACCTTATATTTGATAAAGGGGCTAAAAGCATGCAATGGAGGAAGGATAGCATCTTCAACAAATGGTGCTGGGAAAACTGGAAATCCATATGCAACAAAATGAAACTGAATCCCTTTCTCTCGCCATGCACAAAAGTGAATTCAAAATGGATCAAGGAGCTTGATATCAAATCAGAGACACGGCGTCTGATAGAAGAAAAAGTTGGCTACGATCCACATACTGTGGGGTCGGGCTCCAAATTCCTCAATAGGACACCCATAGCACAAGAGTTAATAACTAGAATCAACAAATGGGACTTACTCAAACTAAAAAGTTTTTTCTCAGCAAAAGAAACAATAAGAGAGGTAAATAGGGAGCCTACACCCTGGGAACAAATCTTTACTCCTCACACTTCAGATAGAGCCCTAATATCCAGAGTATACAAAGAACTCAAAAAATTAAACAATAAGATAACAAATAACCCAATCAACAAATGGGCCAAGGACCTGAACAGACACTTCTCAGAGGAGGACATACAATCAATCAACAAGTACATGAAAAAATGCTCACCATCTCTAGCAGTCAGAGAAATGCAAATCAAAACCACCCTAAGATACCATCTCACTCCAGTTAGATTGGCAGCCATTATGAAGTCAAACAACAGGTGCTGGCGAGGATGTGGGGAAAAGGGTACACTTGTACATTGCTGGTGGGACTGCAAATTGGTGCAGCCAATTTGGAAAGCAGTATGGAGATTTCTTGGAAAGCTGGGAATGGAGCCACCATTTGACCCCGCTATTCCCCTTCTCGGTCTATTCCCTAAAGACCTAAAAAGAGCATGCTACAGGGACACTGCTACATCGATGTTCATAGCAGCACAATTCACAATAGCAAGACTGTGGAACCAACCTAGATGCCCTTCAATAGATGAATGGATAAAAAAAATGTGGCATTTATACACAATGGAGTATTACTGTGCATTAAAAAATGACAAAATCATAGAATTTGCAGGGAAATGGATGGCATTAGAGCAGATTATGCTTAGTGAAGCTAGCCAATCCCTAAAAAACAAATGCCAAATGTCTTCTTTTGATATAAGGAGAGTAACTAAGAACAGAGTAGGGACGAAGAGCAGGAGAAGAAGATTAACATTAAACAGGGATGAGAGGTGGGAGGGAAAGGGAGAGAGAAGGGGAAATTGCATGGAAATGGAAGGAGACCCTCAGGGTTATACAAAATTACATACAAGAGGAAGTGAGGGGAAAGGGAAAAAAATACAAGGGGGAGAAATGAATGACAGTAGAGGGGGTAGAGAGAGAAGAGGGGAGGGGAGGGGAGGGGAGGGGGGATAGCAGAGGATAGGAAAGGCAGCAGAATACAAGAGACACTAGTATGGCAATATGTAAATCAATGGATGTGTAACTGATGTGATTCTGCAATCTGTATATGGGGTAAAAATGGGAGTTCATAACCCACTTGAATCAAAGTGTGAAATATGATATATCAAGAACTATGTAATGTTTTGAACAACCAACAATAAAAAAATTTAAAAAAAAATTGAAAACATAAAAAAAAATAAAATTGTCTAAGCAAATTTCAGGGATTCCCCCCCCCCCATTATTACATTGTCAGGTAATTTAATTACTCTAATAAATACAATGTTGCTTATTGGTTTGAAATAAATACTATTCATTATGCTAAAAGAAATGAGTCAAGATCCTGGAAGGAAAATGGTACACTGCAGAAGATCTCATGGAACAGAGTTGAATGAGAAAACTCAATACAGAGGTTAAGGGGTGTCCAGGAACCAGCAACAGCGAGAATCTCTTAATGGCCCTGAGCCTGAAGGAACAGGGAGGGGGAAAGATCACTGGAACATGCTGGCTGCCTTGCTGGGGGGCTGTGAGGGGAGCTGAGCAGGGAGGAACACAGCCACTGAAGAGATGCAGGACCTGGGGAGCAAGGCAGGAAGGGAGCCATTATCCCAACTCCTTTCTCTCTACCTCCCAGGGTTCTGCAAACAGCCAATGGCTGAACGCAGGCTGGAGGCACAGGACCTAGAAACCCGGAGACTCAAGTCTGCAGAGATCAGCTCTGTAGGACACAAAACAGGCTTGGGGAGAGAGGAGAAAAGTATGGCAGTAAGAACTGGGAATAAGCAGCATCTCAAGTCAATGTTATTCTACTCTTAAACATGAGGCATAGATGTAAAGTGCATTCATGTTCTATGGTCTCTTGGGGTGATGAATTCTACTTACAGCTTTCCTCATTTCCAGCCTCTCTGCATTCCTAGAACCCTTGACCCTACTTGGGATGCATACGCTTCTCATTATAGATTTGAGTTGTGTAACTTCTTAGAGGTTTTTACATCTCTACTCATAAATGAGGTTGGCTCATCATTATTATTATTTTGTTTTTGTTTGTTTGTTTATTTATTTCGTGGTGTTGGGGATTGAACTCAGGACCTTGTGCATGGGAGGCAAGCACTCTACCAACGGAGCTCTATCTCCAGTCCCCCTTATTATTATTTTGAATGGCAAGTGCCCGTGTAGTATGGAGGTTCAGTTTGCTTTTTGAAATGAATCAGAGGAGATCTTCACATTTTTTTCCTTTTTATGCTCTGAAATACGTGATACAGACAAAAATCTTGATTCCTTAAAAGAAAATTAATCATATTCTTACCAGGAACTGGTGATTTTTCTTTCACGAAATTCTTGGGCAATTTTTCAGAGTCTTCTATAATTATTGTTTGAGTGGAGTTTCTACTTTGGGGGCAAATTTTTGGTCCGTTATAATTTCCCAAGAAATAGCTCCTTTCTTGGAGATTCATTTACTCTTGGTAAATCCACGCTTTATGGGCTAAATGGTGTTGGAAAAAGGCTTTTGCATCTCCCAGGGCAGCCCACAGGGTTGTCATGGCGGCAGCCCGGGGAGATCATGGAAGGCTTGGTGAAAATAGTTAAAACACTGAAGAGAGGTTTTTTTTTTTTTTTTTTATCTTGCAGATAGATTGTTCAGGCTCCTTGACATCGGAGGACAATCGCTGCACCCTGTGGAGCTGACCACATGAGAATGTGCTTGTGCCGACCTTCCAGAGCGACTCACCATGCGGGTGCATAACCTCAGCACTGGCTCCCCGGGAAACTGACCTCTGCAGACCATGGCTGTGATGTAGCCCTCTGCTCAGCAAGAGCGACAAGTGTGTGAGAGGAGGAGAGGGAAAGGAAGGAGGGGGCGTGGGCAGGAGGGACCTGCTGTAAGATTGATGCCTTTCTTGGAGGCACTTTCCTCCGGGTCCTGGCTCTGCTGTTTTGAATGTGTCCTTGTGAGTAACCTCACTGGGCTTCAGCTACCTGACTGTGAAGTGAGAGGCTCGGAGGCCCTTCTAGATTTATGTTTCTATTAACAGATGCCCTCCAGAGCATGCTTAGCACAACAGGTTCGCACCTCTCCTCCGGCTCTTGCTCTTTTCTTTCTTTGTCGATCTAAAATAAGAAACTGAAGCAACTGCTGAAGTGACTGTGTCCAAGATCTGATTCAAGAGGGACCAAAAGGCCCTTCTGTTCCCCACATATCTGCCCACCAGCCTAACTTCGACTCAGACTTTTCAGTCTGAATCAGAATCTTGTCCTGAAGCAACAACTTTGGGACACGAATATATCCACCTGGCAAGGGTCTGAGGTGACAGGGTGTTCTGATGAAGAGGGGGAGGTCTAGCACATGGACCACCAGAGGGACCAGCCCCAAATGACAACCACGCTTGCAAAAGATGGGCAGACAGGGGACGATATGGTATTTTCTGGGTCCCTGGTGCAGGTGGAGGTGGAATAACATTTTTTTATTAAAATTTTTGTTTTAGGTGTTGATGGACCTTTATTTTATTCATTTTATTTATATGCAGTGCTCAGAATCGAACCCAGTGTCTCACACATGCTAGGCAAGTGCTCTACCTGTGACCCACAACCCCAGCCCCTGCAGTAACATCTTAATCAGCCTGGGCTGCTATAACAAATTCCCAGAGATCATGTGGCTCAAACAACAGACATTTATTTCTCACAGTTCTGGAAGCTGGGAATCCAAGAGGGGGCTGGCAGACTCAGATGCTGACAAGCGTTCTCTTCTGAGCTTATAGACAGGCTTTCTCATTTGTCTTTGGGGACTTCCTCTGTCTGTGAGCAATGAAAGCAGGATCCCTTCCTCTTCTTGTAAGAGCACCAGCCCCATCCTAAAGGCCCTGCCCCATGACCTAATCTAAGCCTAATTACTCCCCGCAGGCCTCCCATTGGGGATTAGGGCTTTGACTTATAAATTCAGGCAAACACAGACAGTCAGCCCATAACAAACACAGATTAGCCTGCAGGAGTCTGAGGAATTTGCATCCCAGACTGGCAAAGCAGTGGGAACAGCATGGTCTCTGGAAGCGAAGAGAGTAAGAATCTGTCCTAGTTCCTCCACTTCCTACTAAGTTACTCTGAGAACCTCTCCTCATTTGTAAAATGGGAATAGTGCTGCCTGTCTTTAGGGCTGATGGAGTTAAGTGGGATAATGTTTAAAACATAAATAAGTGCAGCGATTGGTACCACCGAGAATTCAATCAACATATCTGTACTATCATAAATCCCAGCTTCGCCACCACTCCTCTCTAGAAATCGTTTTGAATTCATCTAATTAATCACATGCATTTTGGGGCTCCTGTGCTGGTAACTCTGAGGTTACAGAGTGGACACAACCAAACTGTTTGAGAATATCCTCAAATGTCTTCCAATCCAGTGGAGTAGACAAGCAAGCAAAACATAAAGCAAAACAGGCATGAGGATCAAGTAGAGGTGTCCCCACTTATTGAGGAACTCCTAGAAAGGAACTGCAGGATCTCCAGTGTAAGGGACTGAGTAGGTCAGGGAAGGATACTTTGAAGACGAGCATGTGAATTAGGCTTTACAATCTAAGAAGTCACCCGTGAAGGATATGGTTGCCTACCTGTCCTCTCGCCCAACACCATCACTTTACAAATTAGAGAACAAGAAGGTTGAAAATTCTGGGATTACACTCACACACATATTGAGCACAGATCACCCACCAGTCATTGTCAAGAATGATTCAAACCTCACAATAACTCTGTGAGGTGAGAGTTCTTGCCATCCCCCATTTTGCAGATGAAGAAAATGAGGCATGAAGACGTGAAACAGTTGGTCCGAGGTCACCTGGCTTGTGGTGGTGGAGCAACAATTTGACCTCAAGTTTTCCTCTCTGGCGCCGCCATAGCCACCTCTCTTAATGGCAGAACTAGAGTTTGAACAGTGACTGGAAACTTGAAGCCCTATGCTGTCATGTTCCAGCAGAAAAGAAACCTTTCAGAAGGCAAAGGATTCTGGGTGAGCTTCCCAGGCTGAGGACAGAACAGGAGCAAAAGCCTGAAAGAATCTGTAGAATTGTGTTCTTGAAAAAGTGCATGGATTACCACTACAGAAGGCCAGAATTAAATTAGTAAATCCAATTAGTTGAAATTCCTGCACCACTACAGTGTGAAATGTAGGGTAAGGGAGAAGCCAAGGACAGCAATATTTTTATATGTGTTAGAAGCAAAGGAAGGCAAAGAGTGATCTCATGGGCACCAGAGACTCCCTCCCCACTATGGAGACCTTAGAGATAGGAAGAAAATCCCAACTCTAAGCCTGCTTCTCCCCCGGGGGTTCTCTAGCTCTGAGAGTGCTTCCACCATGCACCCTCTTATAGTCAGTTCTGTGGGAGTCCCAGAGGACTCATCCTCCTCTCTTGCTGCTTTGTTAATTCTAATTTCACAATATTTTTGGAGATTGTTCCCTGTGTTAGTCCAGGTTCTCCCAGAAGCAAACACCAAGCAGTGATTAAACAGGCAAAGAATTTTATTAAGAGAAAGTCTGGAGAAGTTGGGGAAGGCTGAAAGAGCTATCAGACCACAAAGCTGTCTGACCCCTCAGTGAAGGAACGAGGGAAGAAGGAAGCTTGAATGGCAGTGTCCTACACTGCTGTTCAGCTTAAGAAGGGTCCACACAGCCAATTGGAAGTTTTTGAGCCAAAAGCACCATTAGAGGATCTCAGGGCCTCCCGGGAGTATTCCTGCACTTGCATTACTGCCGCCCATCTATAATCGACTGATAGCAGTCAGTGGGAAACATGGTCTCCACACACACATGATGTTGAATGACAGCAGTGCCCTCGCTTAGTTATGCTTCCTATAATTGAAGATCTGTGAGTCTAGGCTAATGGCCACCAGCACGTGAAGCCAGGTAAATGACTCCTCACTAACTCAACAACCCCTGGAACAGTTTGGATGTGTCCACTCTCTGAACCATTGCAGTAGACTCCCAACCAATCTTCTTGCTACTAATCTTTATCCCTCCATAACTTTTGCCCATCACAGTCAGAAAGAGCTTTCTAAAATATAAATCTAAGGGCTGGGGATATAGCTCAGTTGGTAGAGTGCTTGCCTCGCATGCACAAGGCCCTGGGTTCAATTCTCACCACCACAAAAATAAAAAATAAAATACAAATCGAACTTGTTAATCTTCTGCTTAAAACCTTCAATAATGATTTCACCAATTCCCTTGAAATCTGTAAATGGAGTTCTTGCGTTGAATAAGAGATTGATTGAACATTTATTCAAACAAGATGTCCTTGAACTGGTAACACACGTACATTATCCAGCACTCTGGTCTGGGTGAGGTAAGACTCTACGGAGACTGAAAATACAATTTACCCAAAACACTTAAGTAATTTCTTTACCGTGAGCCATTGAACTTCTGGCTGATCTTGTTGAGGAATTAAAATCTTTGTAAAATGTGACTAGCTAAGCTTCTCAACAACCGATTATTAGTCATATTACAGCAAAACCACAATCAAACTCAATCTACTATATGCTGAGTTCTTAATTTAGAATTTTGCTGACCTTGGGATTTTATAATACTTTATGGACACTCTGTCATCTAAGATTTAGGATGGTACCAACTTTCCAAAATGCTGTTAACTGATCCCACCTATTCATGAGGCAAACATCATGGCAAGGTTGCAAGACATTTTTGACACAAAACATAGGAATGACAATGTAGCTCCCATTATTCACTCCTTGGGAACATGGTGAAAGCTTTTTCTCTCATCTCCATAGTTAAAAACATGTGTGACTCCTGGAACCCCTAGATCAGCACTGATCACAAGCTCTTATCGAAAGACAAGACCGTAATTTTAATTTTTGCTCCGATCTGGGCACTGCTGAAATCCTGATTTAGAAACACTCTTAGAGGAGCAATTGAATATGAAAATTGGAATACCACCACAGGTTCCAGATTTCAACATTCTCAGGGTGATCATTTTGCACAGTTCATTGTGTAAAATCCAAGGTCGATGTATAATGTAAATTCAGTATTGTTTCTAATGCAAAGGAATCTGAGTCCCCTCAAGTGTCAGGACCAGCTCATATCTGCCCCACTGTTTTTTTCTTTCTTTCTTCTTCCTTTATTTTTTACAATGTATGGAGAAAGTTTTAATTCATTTTCACATTAAACATTGTTTACCATAATCAACTAACAGAAATGACAGTCGCATTCCTCTTGAGGACTTTATGAAACTAAACATAAGTGTCTGTGATAAGAGAACTTCATTGAATGTGAGTGCAGAAGCATCACAGTTCTTCTAGGAACTATCCATGTGGCAACTTGAAGAACTCCTAGGCTTGATGGCCCATCAGTAACCCCAACATTACAAACACTCACAAGGAATAGGTTGCACACACTGCACTGAGGACACTGGCTTCTAATATTCTCCATGATGAAAAACTCTGAACAACCATTGCAGAGAAAGAACTTCTTGACTGTAGTATGTTGTTCTTCAAACTTTCTCCAATCTATTTAAGATTGAAGCAGGGAGAACCAAGATTTATAATCCCTCCCTCCTGAATCACCTGCCTAAATCTACTGCAGGCTCCTGGGGAAGAGGTAAAGAAGGGGTCAGGGCAAGGAAAATGCAAGCTTTCTCTTGCTTTGATCCCAAAACAACATGGGAAGAGTCTCACCTTGGTAGCCAAACTGGACTACAGGAGGATAACAATGACAATCTCTGTGTCTCTGGCCAAGAACTACACAAAAAACGGGCTCGGATGCTTTTATATGTCAACTTGGCTGGACCACACTGCCCAAATATTTGGTCAAATTATTCTGGATGTTTCTATGAACATGACTGAGGATAAGATTCATATTTAAAGCAGATCGCCCTCCGTGATGTAAGTGGACCTCATCAATCCTCTTAGGGCCTGAACAGAACACAACACTGACCTCCCCAAGGCAAGAGGGCATTCTGCCAACAGATGACCTTTGGACTTAAACTGCAGCATCATCTATTTTGGGGTCTCCAGCCTTCCAGCCCATCCTGCAGATTTAGGGTTTGCCAATCTCCAGACACATATGCATTCTGTTGGTTCTGTTTCTCTGGAGAGTTCTGACTAATACATAGGCCAAGAGGCTTCCTCGAACTTTCTCTCAGACTCATGCTTGAGAGAAAAAAGGGAAAAATAAATCGAAGAAAAACAGACCCACGGAGGGGAATTTGTCTCTTGCTAGATTCAAGCTTATCAGGTCTGAGCTTACACACCAAGCAGTCTCAGGGAAGAGGGAAACTTCCGAAGCTGGCATTTGACAGTGAAGTGTTTCCACCCCTCAAGGGTATGGCCTAATTATGCATTAGCTCCAGGTCACCTGGATGCCCAGAGCCACTAAGATGTCCTGTGGTAGATATTTTCCATTTATCTCTTAAATCTACCCTTCTACATTAGCCCTGCCCTAGGAAGCTGATTTTTTTTTTTTTTTGAGAGAGAGAATATTTTTTTTTTGTAGATGGACACAACACAATGCCTTTATTTTTATGTGGTGCTGAGAATCGAACCCGGATCCCACCCGTGCTAGGCGAGCACTCTTCCGCTGAGTCACAATCCTAGCCCCAGGAAGCTGATCTTTGTGAGCTTCATTAACAGGTATCTCTCCTCCAGACCACCAGCTGGGTGCAGTCCCTAGGCCAGAGGTCACTGTTTATCAGGCATCCTGCTCCTTGGAGCCTCATCTCCAGGTATGCAGTCTCTCTCTCCTCACTCCATTAGAGGTGGTCACTGTGCCCTGCTTTTTCTAACCCCACCTACTGCAGTATCCCTTGTGTTTCCTGGGACTGTCACATCTTTGCATCCCTTTGATAATCTCTTTTTCAAATCTTCTTCAAATCACCCAATTTGGGTGTGTCATCTCTTTTCTGGTAAGACTCTGACAAATATATTGCCCTATTAAGGTTGCCACATTTAGCAAAATAAGAATAGAGGATACCACATTAAAAATAAATTTCAGATAAATAACAATTTTTTTTTAGTATAAATACATCCCAGTAATCATTGTTTATATGAAATCCAAATTTAACAAAGCACATGTTTTTTTATCTGACATCAACTATGAAAATATCTTGGAAATCTTGGTGAACTTCAGCTAGTATCTGAAATAATAAGGTTCATGATCACCATTGAATATTAATATTTATGACACAGATAAAGCCTGGGATTTGTGGGACTCTTCTCTGAGTCATATGCCTGTGTATGTATCTGTGATTATGCATAGAGAAAGAAGAAGGATGTGGGAAAAAGTGAGCAAGAGAAAAAATTATATGAGATAAACCCAGAGAATAAGGTGGGGGCTGCTTCCCCAAGAACTTTCAGTCAGCTGAGGGTGTAGCCCAGTTGTGGAGCACTTGCCTCCTATGCACAAGGCCCTGGGTTCAATCCTCAGCACTGTAAACAGACAAACAACAATTGAAAAAAAGAACCTTCCATCTACAGAGGAGAGCCAAGGACATTGCATACACAATGAGAGGCCTGACCCTTTCTATGTTATGCAGAATTTCTTATATGTCTCTTATGGTTAATTCTGATGAATTTCGTTCTCCAATTTGTTTTGTCTTAAAAAAAAAAAAAAATCTCCTGAGATTGAATCAAAGATAAACTTGGACTGGTCCAAATAGCTATAAAACACATTTGGGTTTTCTTTCCAATTTTTCTGTCCAATTTGTATAAATTATTCTCAATAATGATGATTTTAAAAAAAACTTAATTTAATTCCTCTTATTTCTTCTTGAGAAGACAAGAAAGAAAAATTATTCTGGATGTTTCTATGAGGAAAGAGGAATGGAAAGAGAGCAGGAGGGGAAAGGTATATCTATGGAGTTTTGATAGCACAAATTAAGTATGCTGGAAAATATTGAAAAGCTATGGCTCTTATAATCTGTTTTGAAAAAAAAATGGAACATTCTATAAGCACCCAGGTAAGTTATTATTCTCCTCAGCCTCCAGCGATTATAATTTCACTGGATACTTTACAAGCAGTTGTTGCTCTGGGAGATAGTCCAAGCCTTCCTCTGAGATTTCACCAAGAAAAACTTGCCACAAGTCTCAAAAGTACTTGCTGAGGTCTTATTGTGACTGCCACTGCCGTTTCAGTCTTTGACCAGGGGCGGCACCTGCGTGGGTTTTTGAACAAAGAGAAAGTGGGCGGTCACGTGGGCGAGGAGCATAAGCAGCTCTTTGTGCCTTTTGAGACAGATTTGAAAAGAAAATAACTTCATTTCCCTGTCTTCCAAGGCCCTCAAACAGAGATTACATAGTTTTCAGCTGCATATGTAGACAACAATTCCTGGTTTCAATGGATGGGCAGACATCATAGTCTGCCTCTCCTAAGCCAAATCCTAGAAATGATAGAAAAATATCAAAAGGATATGGTACCTATCACATAAACATTCAAAAAAACAAAGAAGAGATGCTCTTGATAGACAAAATCTGTAAGAAATCCTCAAGTGCCAGAAAACAGAGGATCACACTGAAAAGGAAGACAGGAGAGGATTGACTGCTCCAGACAGCTTGGTGGCAGGTGTGCAAAAGGGGTGAGGAAGTATTCGGGGGAATCCAGGATCAGGAGGGGGCCTGGTTAGCCAGAGCATCCTGAGCTGGGGTACTGCATTGGCACTCCCACATGGTATAGCCCAGACCCTCCTCACCACCAGCCAGGCGTAGGGGACCCAGGCCAGAGTGAGTGGATAGCCAAGCAGACACTCAGGCCACCAGGCCTTCATAAGACATGACCACAACACCCTGTCAGTACATGCGAGGTTTATGATTATCTGGCCCCCACCTCAAACTAGCCCAGCAATTTTCTCCTAGGGCCCCTCAATCTAATCATGGACAACGGTTTACCTGTGTCTAAGGACTTCAGCTCCTCACAGTTGTTTTGAATCTCTATCAAAATTCTTTCTATGTGGCTTTAAACACTCTATGCCAGGGTCACTCATAAAACTGTTAGAGAAAACTGTACCAAAGGCCAGTGGCTTGGGAGGCTGAGACAGGAGGATCGTGAGTTCAAAGCCAGACTCAGCAAAAGCAAGGCGCTAAGCAACTCAGTGAGACCTTGTCTCTAAATAGAATACAAAATAGGGCTGGGGATGTGGTTCAGTGGTCAAGTGCCCCGGAGTTCAATCCCTGGTACCCCCACGACCCACCAAAAAAAAAACTGTACCAAAGGCAGAGTATGTTGGCAATCTACTAGAAACCTTCCTCCGGGTCCCATGGAGGCTGGAATCAGTGTTCTTCATGAGTTGGTTGGATCAACTGCAAGTCCACCTAACTTGTGATCACTTTTGTTTGATCCACTGACTTTTTATGGAACCTTTTCCAAGTCACTTTGTCACTCTGAGTCTTAGTTTTCTCTTTGTAGCTCATAAAATTGAAATGAGGATCAATTAGGATGATATGCTTTGCATAGTGATTGTAATATAGAAGCAGCTCAATAAATGTTCAGTGATTGTCATTATTATTATTTTCAGCATTTTGGGTAGTCTAGGGGGTTCCTGGGATTTAGGCTTCCTGGTCCATATCTTTTAACATACTCCTTTGCCTCCTCCTTCCATATTTTCCTTACCTCCTCTAGAATTTTTGAGAGCCATGTGTTCAGGCACATTTCTCCCTAAAGGTGCCTTATTCTTACATTGTAATCATCTGGTTTTTAAAGCTTCCATTTTTTCCTTGTGTCACATCACCCTTTGGATCCTCTTGCCACAAGGCTGTACCTATTTTTCACAGGGGTTTTGGAAATCTGCCTTCTGAAGTCTCGAATCTATTTTCTTACCATCCACTGTCTTGTTTATGAATCCCAGAGTAAAATGGTCATTGTTAAACAAAGTTGTATCTCCACTCCCTTTGGCCAGTTAGCTTTTGTTGGAGACCAGAACCAATTCTAGAATAAATGTTTTCTCCTGTGGTTTTGCCGGCCCTGCGGAGAGCTGCAATTGCCACCAGGGTCTTTTAGTAATGGACTCTGATATCAATCTAGGTCATGCCTGAGCTCCCTACTTGGGGTTCTGAGGCAGGAGGATCGCTGTAGTGGGGTGGATGTAGCTCAGTGGTAGAGCACCCCTGCTTTGGTAGAGTGGGGCCTGCAGCAAAAGGAGAGCTGTCACTCACCAGGCCCAGCACTAAACCCTACACAAATCAGATAGTGCTCCCACTTTGGGCCTCACTGGAATATATATTCTCATCTGTACTTCTCCATTTGAATCCTGGGTCTGGGCTCATGTGACTCTGCTTGCCATTCTTTGGAACAAAACACCCTTCTGGTTGCCTTTCAGATGAGTTATTTACCAGACTTGAGTGTATTCATTTTTATGAGACTCTTGCTTCCATTATATGCTCAAATTTTAGGTTACTTTGATTTTTCCTGGGCTTTATTTTTCTATCTCTGTCAATATTCCATCGAGCTCTGTCTTTCTGTCCAGTAAGCAAGTCCTTATGAAACACCCTTCTCCTTTGCTACACAAAGTGCCTGTGGGCAGGAGCCCCAATTCTGCCATCAAAGGCCACCATCCAGAAAAAAAGATGCTATTCTGCTGATGACTAGAGCCAAGGGTTTAAGGCCCACACTGTCCAGTTATTCCTTAGGTCTGATGAGTATAAGAAGAAATCAAAGCACTGAGTCTCCAAATCCCTCAGTTCTTTAGGATTTCAGACCTCCAGCCATATTCCAGGTGAACTCTGGGAGCATCCACATGTCACTGCAGAATGGGGAGCTGCCCGCCTTTATACAACAGACCCCCCATGACATCACCCCTAGCAGACACCACCGTGCCCACCACATTGCCTAGTGCTCACCTTCCCTTATGCAACAATGGCTCCTTACTGAAAGCACCTGTGACTCTTTGCTTGAGGCCTTTGATAAGACTATGGAGAACAAGTTAGAATTGCAGGGGGTCCCCAAAAGCAGCCATCACATCAATCAAAAACAGACAAACCCCCAGATTCCCTGTCTTTCAGAAGGAATATCTCTGACTTGTCGGTTTCACACTGTCTCCTAAAGATCCCCATTGCCCACAGTGGTAACTTGGGCAGAAAGAATAACTTTCTTTGCCTTTCTCTCTTCCTTCTGTACTACTCAACATTCTCAAATAAATGACTCCCATTCAAATTGGTTTCAGAGTCTGCTTCAGGGAAACCCAGCTCAAGTCTGCAAGAGACATTTGCTCACATCTGGCTTGGTACCCATGGAGTAAGTCTGAACCACAGCTGTATTCTATATCAATTTCCTATTACTTCTGTAACAAATTACCTTAAACTTACTGGCCTAAAACTCACAAATCTGAGTTACTGAGCCTGGGTACCTCGCATGAACCATCCAAAGTGGGGACTGATCCAGGGCCAGGTCAGCCCAGGGCTCTTCCCACAGTACCTGCTCAATCATCACAGGTGGACACAGGTGTTCAATCATCAGGCCACTAGATAGTGGGGACCCAGGGCCTTTCCAAGTGCCTGTCACAGACAGTTAGGGAGAAGGAGTTGGGAGAGGGAATGTTTCTTCCTAGTTGACAGCCATGCTTGGGGTGAGCTAGCCCCCAATAGACAGCATGAGGAGAGATGGGGCTGTGTGCAAGCTCACTAGGGGAGGGAGGAGTGCTGGGTACCTGCTCAGGTCAAGTTCTCCTGTAATCCGTCTTCTGGAGCTAGCAGTGTTTGATCCTGTGCTGCCATTTCAGGAGCCTGCTTTCACTCCAGGCCTGTTTTCCTTTATCCCCAGTTAAGCTACTCAATAGCCACTGCTGCCCCTTAACTCCAACTGTGGCGACTGGCAACAAAGGCAGGAGGGCAGGTGTCATGCTGCCTCTCTTGCAGCATGTGATCGCTGCCTGGCCTCAGTAGCACTGCCCTTGCCAAGCACATGTGAGCCTCAAACACCAACATCAAGTGATCCGTACCCCGGATGCAAAACTCTTTCAAAATCTCCCTCCACACATGGCAGGTAGACACCTGCCCAGAATGAGGCTCTCAACCAGTTGAGAATAGGCTGATTAGCCTCTGGGGTAGGAGGGGGGGGGGGTGCTCCATTTTCCAACCTCTCAAACTGAAATAATCCAATCTGTTGTGCAGGTTGCTAAGAGGTTTGAATGAGATAATGTGGTTAAAATTGCTTGGTAAATTATTTCTGTCTCTTAGAGGCTATGTGTTTGTTTTGATTAAGTGTACAGTTATTATGTTGTGGTGAAAAAAGAAATTAAGTCTATAACGTAGGTTCAGGAAATCCACCTTTGCCTCAATTAGCTGTTTTTGGCTTTAGGGATACCAAGATTGCCTGTCTAATTACCATACTCTCTGTTTTGCAGCTGTCTCTCTAGAGGACTCAATAAACAATCCTCTCATGAGGTGACTCCCTGTCTCTCCTCCCAGGAGAGAATTGACTTCATTATCCGAGACAGGAACTTAGAGCCAGGGGAACTTGTGTGTGTCTGGTCACGTGGCAAGGAAGAGGAGCGATTCAATCAGGATCTTCAAAGACATGAAGGGATGCTGTGGCTATAAAAGATGGCTCCCTTCCAGTTTCTTAGGGTCTTTTCCCATGACTTTACACCTCCTGTGACTTTTATTTGTCACCTGCTTTTGGCCCAGGACACAGAACTAGAACCAATAGGTAGAAATTGTAGGAAAGCAGGTTTTATTTCAAGCCAAACAATTTTCTAGCATCTAAGAGCTCTCTCAGAACGAAGTGCTTCCTTGGGAGGAAGAGGCTGATTGTTCACATTGCTAAATCTGTTCACCTAAGGGTCGGTTGAACATCCAAGTTTTGCCTGCCCACTCACAACTTTTCGAAGGGCTGCTATCCTGCCAGCTCTACTGAATTATGTTAACCCACAAAGCCACAATTTCAGTGATATTTACCCACCTCTGTGTCAACAGCACAATTCCTGTGTAGGTGCAGGACTTGAGGAATTTTAACCTTGATTGTATTCATTTCTGAGCATAATACCTTTCCTCCAAGCTTTTAAACTCCCCTGGAATTATATTACACCTGCATTTCTTTGACACTGAGACCATCATTTCTTCCCGCCCTTTCTTTCTCACCCTGAGCCACACCTGATTTCCTTCTCTTGGCAGACTGGACCCAATGCTCATTGCTTACTGCACTCTCAGGATAGTACCCTCAAGTAGGACTTAGATCCACCTGTCCTTCCTACTCCTTATCTCAGATCAACCCAACCACTTATGTTCTCTGCCCCTACCTAGCACACAAACATGCTTATGGGGGTCATTGCAAAACCAGTTTTCAAGTTCAATGCCATTTGGTATTTGACTGTGTGTGCTTGCTCTTCTCCTCCCCTAACCTACCTTCTGATCTTCCAGCAGGTTTGTTCCTCTCTCAGCAAAACACTTTGCTTTTTCTCAAATAGAAGTCTTAAAGCTATTTCATTTTTAACTTTCTAAATTTCCTTCTCTAATAACCTACAAACTGACATTCTCTGTAACAACCTGAAGACCAGGAGGAAGAGATTTCCCCCCTGGTGCCCAAGGATAACCCTTACACTTAGGCTTTTGAAAAAATATAACTTTTATTGTTATTTTTCCTCATTACAAAAAAAATGGTTTTCATTTAGCTGTAATGCTGCTCCTCAAGAAAGCATATAAAAATGCATGGCAAGGTTTTAGGAATAGCATGGAATCCATTCTAATTTGGACCACAAAAGTAAATCATTGATAAATATAAAGATTTTAATTTCCATCCATAAATTACTTGTGACATTTCAGGAGTGACTGATTACCTGGGTTGGATCTAGAGGACTAGTATAATATATATATATCCCCTGTGTGACTGCTCCATTGAGGGACAATGACTGCTGCTAGGAGCATGCATGAGCACAAGTTTCCCACAGAGAAAATTGCAGCACATATACAGGATGCCTCTTTCAAGCTTAGGGTTCTGTTTTTAGCAGCTATTGCAAGGAAATCATTAGATGTATCAAGGTTTAATGCACAAAAACTCTCCATTGTCTTATCCGTCCGTGATGATTAAACACTGGAAACAACTTTATGACCATCAATAAAGATTCGAATACCAAGAAAAACAGCCATAGTAATTGATAACTTTTGAGGTCCAATTACTTTCCACTGATAGGAACTACTTCAGAATTAATGAGTTTAAAGTTGAAGAATATATAACTACTAGTTATTTATTAAAATGTATTTATACCAAAAAAAAGCAAAATAATCACTGATCCTAAAATAAAGTTATCTCTGTTTGCCATTCTTCATCTTGTGTCAAGGAATCATTAATCTGTAGGTGGTTAATGGCAAGTTACATGGAGAGAGTGGGAATTCCAGACATAGATTAATTAATTCTGACCTATTGTCTATATAATGGATTCTACTGTGCAGAACCAAAGGTAATGATAGAAAGGATCGCTGAGTATGACAGTTTTGTTGAATAAGAACATTTGGTGAGGGGAAGTATAAATGATGGGGGAAAAAAGATAACTTTTGAGCATTTACTACACGCCAAGCACTGTTAACTCCTTTATGAATGCATTTTATTCTCACCAACAATCTTTAAAAGAGGTACAATTATCATCTCCATTTTTCAGATGAGAACACTGAGGGTCAGAAGGGACAAGCCAAGGAGTGGGATAACTGGGTCAAATGGTGATTCCATTCCAAATAAGTTAAAATCAGCATTCCACAAAGATGCAGCCACATAAATGTTTATAACAGCTCAATTCACAATAGCTAAAGTATGAAACTAACCCAGGTGCCCTTCAATATATGAATGAATAAAGAAAATGTGATATGTATACTTAATATATATGTACATAATATCACACACACACACACACACACACACACACACACACTGGAGTATTACTCAGACATAAAGAAGAATGACTTTCTGACATTTACCAGCAAATGGCTGGATCTGGAGACTATCATGCTAAGAGAAATAAGCCAGTCTCAAAAAACCAAAAGTTGAACATTTTCTCTGATAGGTAGAAGCTAACCCACAATAGAGGGATGGGGTGAAGGGAAGAATAGAAATACAGTAGATTAGACAGTGGGGAATGGAGGGAAGAGATGGGGGATAAGCAAAGGAAAAACAGTGGAATGAATCTGACATAGTTTTCCCCATGTACATATATGAAAACAACACAGTGAATCCCACCACCTTGTACACCGATAAGAATGGGACTCTAACTAGAATAAGATATATTCCATGCTGGTATAACGATATCAAAATGAATTCTCTGCCACATATAATTTAAAGGAACCAATAATTTTTTTTTAATACTTTAAATTTTTTTTAAAGGGATGAGCCAATTGATTTAGAGGTAGTAAAGACTTGGAGATTTCAGCCCCAGAGCTCGTGTTCTTGGGTAAATGCAATAAAGTTATGCAGCTCTTTAATAGAAGAAAATGACATAAGCACTTATTTCATTTACAAGTTATAGCATATATATTATGATTCCAATTTATTTAAGGCTGCAAAATACATACTATGCAAATATGTTTTCACAGCATGTGTGTTTGCATATGTGCGCGCATATACACAGGGCATACTTAAATACAGGATGGATCTATGGATCATTCTCCCCTTACATAGTCAGAAAGTGTTCATAATTCAGAAGTATTCCGTGGCTGGGTTTCTCACCATAGCCCTGTGTTGGGCACATGTTTCAGAAGTACAGGTACATTCCTTTTATCCTGATACCCAAGGTACCCCAAAGCTCACCACAGGGGTCAGGAAAGGTGGTTGTGCCAACCCCAGCCAACATGCAAAGCTAGGAAATATGGACCAAAAGAGAGAAATGAGAAACCAACTGTGATAGGCAGACTTTTAAGAGGTGCCCCCAAATCACCACTCCCTGGTATAGACTCCCTGTGTTAATAAGAGGGGATATCATTCCTGTGATTAGGTTGTGTTATATCCACAGTTGACTTTAAGAAAGGAAGATTATTCACGTGAGCCTAATCTAACCTCATGAGCCCTTTAAACCTGGGTCTAGAGATCAGAGATAGAAGAAGGAATAGATGTGTAAGGAAAATCAGTGCAAGGGAGTCTCCATGTCTGACTTGAACATGAAGGGGCCCATCTGGCGTATAAGGGGAGCTGGCCTCCAGATGCTGAGAATAAATCCTGGTCAATAGCCAGCCAATGATGGGGACCTCAATCCTGCAACTGAGAGGAACTGGATTCTGCCAACAGTGTGATTGTTCTCAGAACCTCCAGATAAGAATTACACTTTGGATATGAGACCCTATGCAAAAAGCCCAGTCAAGAGGCACTGGAACTTCTGACCTAGGGAACTGTTGACAGAAAAAATGGGTGTTGTTTGAAGCTGCTTGCTCTGCGGTAATTTGTTATGCAGCCATGAGAAACTAATTTCACCAATTCACACAGCTTTTCTAGACCCGTGTGAGTTTGCTCTGGCCTGAGTGAACACATTTGACTATCAAAGAGCAGCCACTATAACTGTGGGGAGAAGAGGAAGAGAAAAGGCCTTGGGAGAGGACCGAAATAAAGATGGCAAGGGGGGCAGAGCAAAGCTGCCCAGACCAACTGGATGAACACCTGGAGCCAAAGTAGTGGCTGAAACTCTTGGCTGCAGCTGGATGCAGTGTCAGGAAAAGGGGCTTCTTTCTTAAGAGCAGGAACCATTCCTGAATTCATTGTTTGGAGGATGTTTATCAGCAAGGATATTAACAAGGGTGAGCATCCCCTTTAGGGATTGGGGCAAAGATGGGAACCTCTAAGATCCCCCGAAAGACCATGGTATCAAGAGAGGCTTGTAGAGGTTGTGGGATTTCAGCAATATTTACAAGTTGGTACATTTAGGCCTGAAGGACTATTCATACGAGGACACTTGTAACAATGAAGGCAGTCATAAAAAATGTATGCAAGTTTCTGTTTGCTTTTATTGACCTGGGAAGCAGACAGTAATCGTTCCTCCGACTGGCATCTCAATAGGGTGTTTTAAATATCCTGCTACTTCCAAATGACAATTAACCAGGCTCTCCATTTCAAAAAGTATAACCTGCCTATGCATTGAGTGAGAAATGGTGGAATTTGTCTAAGGAACTCAACGGTTTAATGCATTTTGCCATGGAGATTATAGCTACTGCAGAATGGGGACAGGGGCTGGCTGGAAAAAAAAGACAAGTGCTCATTGAGCATTCCGTTCAGGCAACTGCCCATTCTCCAGGGGGTGGATGATCCAGTTTGGGGATTTTTCATGCCTCTGGCTTCTCCTCCCTTCTACTATCTGCCCTTTGGCCACATTACAGATCAAATTAGCATGTCTTTGAGAGGATAGAAGGGAAGGGACAGGTAGAATTCAAATTGGTCAATTTTGTAGCTTGCTAGCTCCTCTAATACATGAGATCAAAACCAAAGGCTAGCATGGGGTTTTGGATTATCAGTGGATTATATTTAATCTATACCAGACCTCCCCTCCATTACCAGAGAAATTGGAGTCTGATGGGGACTCACTGTATTTCACATAGATGTCAGGGCTCAGTACAGAGAGGCTTGTCCAGAATCTCAGACACACACCTGTTAGAAGTTTAATGCTGGAAGGGGCCTTAGAGATGATCCAGACTTGGAAAATTAAGGCTCAGAGATCTGAAGCCATGTATGTGCCCAAGGTCATGCCACGAGATGGGTGCCAGTGGCTAGTGGACAACTCGAGAGTGAACCTGAGCTAGTTAACTTGAAAATTATGTAACTGTGTCAGATGGATACATAAAACATGAATTAAACATGCCGCTTCTTGATCTCCCATGACTTCTTGATGGGACTCTCCCCACCCACTGGAAGTTAAAATTGAGATCATCCGTTGCTGCAGAGATGCCCGAAGGATGGAAAGTAATGATCCCCAGCCCTAAAATTGCTAAAGAACACAGCTCCAAGTTTAGGGCTGGACAGACTTAATGCAAACAGGTGCTAGGAAACAAAGCCAGATTTTCCCTCTACAGTGACTTGAGGAGAGCAGAGTTTAAAGATCAAGGATGAAAAGCCATACATTCCACTGTACACACACATGCGCATGCATACACACACACACACATACACACACACACACAGTTATCTTCATCATCATCACCATCATCCTCATCATCACTGAAGAATGAGCAAGAAATAGCAGAGGGTTCCTCCAAGGTTTTGGGAGAGCTGAGAGAGAAGAGAAAGGCCTTTTGTTTCTCCTCTGCAATTTTTGGTGAAGGCAAAAATTCCTCAAGTGCTTCACCGGAGACAGCAAGTTTGTAAAAAAGCTGGGGAAAGAAAGGCAACGGGAACTGCTTCCCAGCCATGGAGTGACATAGAGGAGACCTGCAGGCACCCATCTACCAGGGGAGAGAGCCCGCAGGCTGCCTTGACAGTTGCCAGACAAGTGAACTGGCTCAGGAGACACACCCAAAAAGGGTACAGTTCAGATGCCTGAGAGATCAAGGGGAAGCATGGCTGATTTGATTTTAAGGAAGACTTTTGGAGTCCAGACCACCCACCCTCTGTACCCAGAGTATGAATTACACACAAGCAACATGCCCAGCAGGTCTGCCTGTGCCCCACCCACACATATGGAGCAGCTAGCCCTGGCCCTTCCCCAGTGTTCCCTGGCAACTCTGTGGCAGATGACCGCAGACCCCCACTCACTGCCTGCTCCTAACAGCCTCCCAATGAAGTCCGAACCAGGAGGAAAGGCAAAAACATTCCAGCGTCATTCTGGGCTAGACTGTGACCAAATTGCAAATTGCAAGAACCTCACTTGACCCTAGAAATGACTACAGTCCTTATGTGAATTGGGTCAAGTTTCCTGGTACCCAGTGCAACTGGGACTTGTTCCGTGGTGGGAAAGAAAAGGAGTTTCATTGCTGAACTCAGTGTCTGGAGGGCTGTTTTGACTGTGAAATTCCATATCCAAAATATTCTTGATGGTGGGGGCAGCTGTCCCCTCTCTCTCTCTCTCTCTCTCTCTCTCTCTCTCTCTCTCTCTCTCTCTCTTTCTTCCCTGAAAACCAAGTAAGAGAATTTAACCTCTAACTGAAACTGAAGAGACAGAACCCCCCCCCAAGACCTCCAAGGACAAAGTGATGGGTGGAAACCAGCATTCAGTGAGCACATATTATGTCCCTGACTTGTAGTAAGCACCTTCACCATCCTTACCCCTTCTCTTCCTATCATGGCTCTGCAAAGAAGAAGTGCTCATCTTTCCTTTAGGAAAATGCCTGTGATTTACATTCAGATCTCAGGGAAGCCATAGCCCTATCTCTTCTGCCAAGTGCCTGGAGCAGAGTTCATCTGAAACATCTCCATCCCCGTGCTTCATCTTCCCTCCCCACACCCACTGGGGGCTTCAGGAGCAGGACAGTGGACAGCTGAGCACACAATACGGTCCCATCTGGGAACAAGAGATGCAGCAGTGGTCCTTGGAGGGGTCAATGACAACTGTGTAATCGGGGGAGTGCCTTGTCCAATTGCAAGCCCACCCTCCCTTTGAACTCCCCGCAGTGCCCCTAGCCCCCGGGGTCTGGGTTGAGTTTTTTTTTCCCTTGGCGAATCACACCATCCCATCGGGAGGGCGGCTTGCTGAGTTTGGCAGTGTTGACACAGCCGTCCCTGGACACGTTCCGGGAAAGCGGGCTGGAGCATGTGAGATGAATTTTCTCTGAACTGTGTGGTTTCCAATGTGTCAGAAAAACAAACTTGGAGAAGTCTGTTTGGCTCGTGTGCATGCGTAGACCCTCCTTCTGCAGTGGAAAATGCTGCTGGCCTTAGCCCTTATTGCTTTAAAACTGAGGGGGGGTGGGGGGAAGTCTGTCCTTCCAGTGTCTGGTTCCCTGAAACCTGAGGCAGCGTGGACAATGGGAGCTCTTTCAAGTCGCAGCCCCTGAGGCCACGTGACCATGCCTTTGTGCCGGGAGAGTGGAGGCTGGTAGTCTGCCTCAGTGTCTGGGCGAGGGGGCCATTTCAGTGACGCTGAGCTGCTGGCCCTCTGCTCTCACCCGTCTGCCTCCAGGCCCCTCTTCCACCTGAACATCCGAGTTCCTGTCCCCAAAATAACTGCCCACGGGAAACAGCCTTGAGGTGGGGCCTCGGCAATGGGTGGATTCCCAGCACCCCTGCATGGATGCAGAGGGCCCGCAGGGGAGGGGACTGGCCCTCAGGACTTCAATTCACAAGCCCTAGCAGTGCCTGGAGGCCCTCAACACCCCCTCCTCCTGCTCCTCCTGCCCCATCTGTAACTTCTGTTTTTCCTATAAGAGCCAGGCAGGCAGCAGCCCAAGTCTAAGTCCTTTCATTGCTTTTCCATCTTCGGAAAAAGTGCCCAGTTGCTTTTCACCTTCAGATGAACTGGTCGGCAATGCCTCCTTTCTCAGAAGAGACTGCAGCTCCCTGGCCTCTAGGCAATGGAGGCATCCCAGCTAGAGACTCCTGCTCTCATTTTCCATCTTCCTATGAAACCATGCCAAAGAAGCCCTCTTTGTTACAAAAGAGAGAGGTCTCTGCAGAGAACAAGCACGGAGGGCTGAGTCTTGAGTCAGAGTTGAGAGGCATTCACCCTTAACATCTAATGGCAGGACACTGGCAAATGAGTCCCTTCTCCAGAGCCTCTCAACCTAGCCAAGGTAGGTGTTACCCAGGTCTCCAAGTCAGTGGTTCTCAGCCCCAGTTGCACACAAGGGTCACCTGGGGAATTTTTAAAACTCCTTTATCCAAGCCATCTCCTGACTAAAGAAATCAGAGTCTCCAGGAGGCAGGACCAGTGTGCAGCCAATTCTGAGAACCACTGACTGCCATCCTTCTCAAACTCCAGTAAAGGATTCTTGTTAAAAATAAATATTGATTCAGCACTTCTGAGCAGGGCTTGAGATTCTGGAGTTCAAACGAGGGGTGCTGTCCCTGCTTCCAGTAACCAAGCTTTAGGATACTAAAAGTATCTTACTGATGCCGGATACCTAACAGAACCCATGAGGAGATGAGACAGGAGCATCTATGGAAGACACACAGATTTCCAAGTCTTGAAGGGGTTGCTGAGATAAAAGACACCTCCATGCATCTGGGAAATCTCTTCAGTGGCAGAGAAATGTGATGATCAGTGGGACTGGCTGAGTTCAGAAATAGAGTTGAAATATGAAGATAAACTTCAACCTTCAAAGCTGGATAGCAGAAGTGGCAAGAAATGGTAAGAAATCATCTCCTATAGGCCAACTATTTTTCTGAGACCAGTGATGGTGACCCTCTTATGCTGTGTGACAATCACAGCTGTGTGACATAAAACCCTCTTTGTGATTGACAGAAAACATCTGGCCTAAGGAGGGTCAGGGCACCCCAGGGAGCTTATGTGGTAAGGGGTATGAGGCAGAAGGGTTTACTTGCCTCAGGGTGTCTGGTGGCTCACATACACTTGGCATGCTCTGCTTACATCAAGGAAACGCTTGTTGCTGCCTATTTCCTCTCTGACTCCGTCAGTCATTGTCTTAGAGAAAAAAAGCATCAGAGCCTCGTAATATATTTCTCAAATATGTGCAGCTACAAATATCCAGAGTCTTTGAGTCCAATAAGAAAGCAACCACTAGTTCAACCCTTGGGTTGGAAAGAACAGAGTGATAGGCTTTGACACAAGTGGGATTTGGGATTCACAACTGTCCCCAAACCTCATTTCCTCATTGGTAATGTAGGGGTAACTACTTCATTCTATTATTGTGAAAATCAGATCATGTGTGTAAAGCACATAGTGCAGCACCCGGTAAAGAGTAAATGCTCAATAAATGTTACCTGCTATTGTAATTATTATTATCCTAAAAATAATAATATTCATTTCATGAGATATGGAAGCTAACATAATGCTCAGCCCATAGTAGATGTACAAGAGGCACTTGCTAAAATCTAAGCAAAATGCAAGTTACATTTCTCTTCTGTATCTCCCTTTTTCTTTTTTTAGTGTATCTGTCAGTCTTTAGTTGAGTTCAATCTACCTGCTCCCCAGTCACTCTCCAATGCAGAGAGAAAGTTTTGAATGTCAGTTGTCATGGGAGAAGTGTTGCCCCAGAAGACCTGCCTGATTTACAGAGAAGAGGTCTCCTGGTGAGGAGTAAGAGGAGAGGAGAGGACTTGTGGAGGGACAGTTATTTATAACGACCTCATGAGTGAAGGGCTCCGTGCCAGGTGCCTCACTCTCAATGTAAAGGGCCAGGTGCTTTACAATCCATGCCAGCCTCTTATCCTTCTTCAACACCAAGGAAGGAGCACATGGACTCATCCACTCCTTAAGGTGACACGCCTCCCTTCTCACCCTGGTACCCTTTGCTCAGACATGCTCTTAGAGCACAGTGTAAGGAATCATTTCTGCATTACTGGGAGTATTAGCTTCTGTTGGAAAATACACCTCTCCCTCCCTCTTAGGTTTGAGGGGAGGAATGCTGGATGGGCTTCAGGGTCCGGCCGACTCAGAACATCCCCTTGAAATACAGAGAACCACTCTGTAGTCCTAGCAAAAAAAGGCAGAGCTAAGGGGAAGCCATGGCCTTGGAATGGAACAGCACAGGATACGAAAGACAGTCGTGTTCTCTGTCATTCTCCTGCTTCCTGATAACTATGGACAGGAAGGACCTGCTTTCTTCCAAGCTTAGTGTCTGTGTGGCTGAACATTTTGGGGTGGGAAGTGATGGGGACCACAAAATCTCAAGGGAAGAAAGCCATCTGGAACAGTTCATTTTATGTCAACTTCACTGGGTTAATGGGTACCCATCTGGCTTATGGAACATTATCTCAGGGTTTGTTTGTGAGCATTGTTCTAGAAGTTATTAGTATTTGAATCCATAGGCTGCATAAAGAAAAATGGCCTCACCAACATGCCATCATCTAATGCACTTAGGGCCTGAGAACAAAAATCAGAGGGCCAACCATCTTCTCTTACCCTTGGATATCAACACTCCTATCTCTTGGGCCTGTAGACTCAGATGGGAATTACACCCCTGGCTCCCCTGATTCTCAGGCCTTGGGTTTGGACTAGACTTATAAGACCAGCTTTCCTGGATTTCCAGCTTGCAAACTGCTGACCCTCCATAACCAGACCAGAAAACCCCTCATAATAAAAGTCATCTGTTGTATCTCTAAATATCCTATTGGTTCCATTTTTCTGGAGCATCCTAATACACCATGCAAAGAAAAGGTCAGGTTTGGCCTTGGGAAGGAAAATGATCCTGAGCACAATGTGGTGGCTGTCCTATGGAGACACAGATTCATGTGTGTCTTGGAGGACCGGGTGCTGTGAGTGACAGTGGAGCGGGCTGTTGAATGAAGAGTTGTGAGGCACTGAAGCACCAGCAGCCCAGCTCTGGCTGTCCTTGACCTCCGTCGATTCAAAGCAGAAGCAAACCTTCCTCTCCACCAGTTGCCACAGACTCTTATGCATTTCGCCATGTCAAGGGCACTAGCAATTTCTTTGGCCAGGGTGACTCAGTGGCTCTTGGGATAGAAGCAAAGCCAGGCAGAGGTGTGAATGGCCAACAGGTATGTTTGTGCCCGGCACAAGCCACAGTAACCAGTACCAGGAGGATGGGGTACCCACTATACGTAGGAGTACTTACTAGAAATGGGAGCAGTGGCCAGGAGACATCTCAATGACCAGTGAGAGGGAAGGACAGAAGTGCCCAACAGAGGCAGCACTCCAGGCCAAGGGCCAGTGACACAAGCAGGGGACCCTAGGGGAGCAGAGTGGTGTCTAAGTAGACTTGGGTTTGATCTCCTAAAGGAATCCCAGGAACACACTCTGGGAGGTTTTGTCAGAAACTGAATCCTGTCTTAGCTGATAATAGGTGCAGTGATTTCTGCCCACGTCATCTTATTTATTTATTTTTGGTAGCAGGGATTGAACCCAGGTGCACTTACACACTGAGCCACATCCCAGCCCATTTTACTTTTTTATTTTGAGATAGGATCTCCCTAAGTGGCTAGGGTCTCGCAAAGTTGCTGAGCTAGCCTCAAACCTGCAATTCTCCTGCCTCAGCCTCTGGAGCTTCTGGGATTACAGGGGTGCACCAGTATTCCTGACTCAAGTCATCTTACTTTTAACCCTAGTTGGGATGAAACAAGGAATGCTGTATTTTCAGTATTCCAATATATTTGGGATGAAGCCTGTATTTGCCCACGTCCTTCAGTATTTTGCACATGGCCATAAGCACAGCAGTCACTCCTTTGCCCCCGCTACTTTCTGCCTTTGTCATAGTCTCCATACTTCCATCCCCATGTCTGTCTCTCTTGCCTCTCTGCCTTGTTCACCCTGTATCTGATTCCCCACATAATGCCTGACTTAGGGTAGGCATTCAACAAAAATGTTTAACTTCACATTATGGAAAATTCAAACATATGCAAAAATAGCAGAATGATATAAGGAGCCCCCCAACTGTCTGTCCATCATTCGGTTTCAATCATCTTCCACGGACATCCTGACCCAGTTCTCCCTATGTAATTTTTAAGCAAGCTCGTACCTTCTATCATTTCACCCATAAATATTTCAGAAGTTATCTCTAAAAGATAAAGGCTCTGTGAAAACACAATCTCAAGTCCATTAACATACTTAAAAGTTAGCAATAAATCCTGGATATTATCAGACATCCAATCAGTGTTCAAATTTCCCTGACTTTCTTCTTTTTTTTTTTTCTTTTTCTTTTTACAGTTTGTTCATTAAAACCAGCATCTAAGTAAGATCCACATGTTATATTTGGCTACTAGGTCTCTTAACTCTCTTAGTCCCTTTTAAGCTATTGTCAAAAAATATTTTTGTCTTTCTCTTTCTGTTTCTGTCTGCCTTCCTTAACACCTGTCTTCATGTCCACAGGTTTAACTTCTGTCTGTCTGTCTGTCTCTCTCTCTCTCTCTCTCTCTCTCTCTCTCTCTCTCTCTCTATATATATATATATATATATATATATATATATATATATGTATATATATCCGTAGATGGACACAATACCTTTGTTTATTTGTTTTTATGTAATGCTGAGGATCGAACCCAGTGCCTCACACGTGCAAGGCAAGTGCACTACCACTGAGCCACAACCCCAGCCCCTATCTGTCTGTTTCTAACTTTCCTCTCTCTAAATATTTTTCTGTCTCCTTCACTCTTATCTGCACCTCCCTCCCCTCTCTCCCTCCCTCCCGCCTTCCCAGGTTCTGTCTTTGTCTCACTCCACTCTCTCTGGACACACAAACAGGCTCATATCCCATGGAGAGTTGGTAAGGAAGTCCTACCCACATTTATAGCTGAAAGTATATGAACTTGGATTTAAAGGAATAAACAAAATCCCTGGCTAAAATCTAACAGCAGCACCAGTGATCAAAGCACCATCTGCTTTTCTGCAACTTCATTCCACTGGCTTCCTTGAGACCCTGTGACTGCTGACTCTCTCTCAGTCACTACACATAGGAGATAGCTAGGACTGACATAGATTAACAAACACCAGGGCTGAGGCGGGTAGCACAGATTTCACGGTGTTTATTCCTCTATCTGTTTTGTCAAGTGAAACTTCCGAAGGCTCCCCCACTGGTGTCTGTAGAGAAAGCTGTAGAATGCTTTACATCACTACTTTATATCCATCCCAAGCACATTGCTCAGTTTTGAAAGAATTTTTTTTTTTACAAAGTCTTAAATTGTTTGTTAGAACTAGAGGCAACAAACCCAGGCTTTTTCCCATTCGTTTTAGCAGTGGGATTATTTTTTGAATAAGAGCTTACCTAAAACCCAAATGCATAAAATAAACAAGAAACTGAACTTGATGTGTGTAAGATGGAGGGCAGAAGAAGAAAGGTTACAGAAAACTACAGCAGCAACAATGAAAGTTCAGCTATCTCAACTTACTTTGCAAAGGGGTCAATGTGCCCTGAGTGGGAAGTGACCCAGAGGAGGTCTTGCAGTCACAGAACAAGGGCAAAATCCTGCACCTAGCTAAGCCCCTTCTACCTTTTTCCTTATAGGCAAGTTGATAATTTCATCAAGACCTTGGGTCTGGAGCTTTTGGTTATTTTTTTTTTCCCAAGTAATCATTTTGGAAGATGTAATGAGTGGAGATGTGATGTCAGAGTTTTCCTAGGAGAAAACCTGTTGGTGGATTCTTCAGCAAATGACTAGTGACAGAATGACAGTAAGGGCTGTTTATGAAGGTCAGAATTGCTGGATGCAAGTCTGCCTCTTAGGGGAGTCACCTCTGCTAGTGGGAAGGTGAATCCTGAGTGTTAGGTTAAGGGAGCTGGAGAATCAGACAGGAATGGTGGCCCTCCTTGGTTAAGGGCAGTTACTAGGACCCAGCTTGAAATGGAAATGCTGAGGACAGGAAGGCATATTGGAACTAAGGCACCTGGATGCCTGCTCCACAGCTACACTCCTGATGTGGCAGAGAACCCACAGACTGCACAAATAGGAACCTAGAAGAGACACCAGGTTCTGCATGGCTGCATGCATGCGTATACAGGGGTTTTGCCAGTGAAAGCTGCCAGGAAAACAAGAGTGTCTTGATTCACACTGAAGGTTAATTGTAAGTCAATTTGGAAGGGAATTATTCTATGCAGCCAAGAAATTCGGAAAACAAACAAACAAACAAACAAAACAAAAGTACCTCAGCTCAATATTGGATTCCCTTGGGAAGACCAGAGAGGTGTATCTGAAAACACTTGAGCTTGTGGATCAGCATATCCCAGCTCTGTCACTTCCTAGCTGAGTGATGTGAGGCCCATCATGTATCCTGCTAAGCCCTGGTTGCCTCACCTGTCAATCAGGATGATGCCACCTCCCTTGTTCACAGCATGTCTTCACAGCTGTAAACTTGCAAAGCTGATGTCTCCATGCCCTCTTTATCAGGGAAGAAACTAAGACCCAAGAGGAGTCACCTGCCCAATGCACTTTCCTGATGAGGGTCCCTGTTGGGCAGACCTTCACGTGACTCTTGGTGCACACTTTTCCCACCACCTGAGGCTGCCTCTTGTCTAATCTTCAGTTAGACAAATGAGAACACAGAGGCTGAAGAGCGTTGCATTTAAAATCAGCCAAGATTCAAAATTTACAGAGAAATAAAGTAGACTAGTAGTCGCCTGGGGCTGGAGCAGGAATGGAGATTAACAGTAAATTGACACAGGAGATCTCACTAGGGGTGGAAACGTAAAACTGATTTATAGTGATGGTTGTGCAGCACTATACATTTACCTACTAGAATGGAATTGTGCACTTGAAATAAGTGAATTTTATGACATGCAAAATATACTTTGATAACACTATTCAAAAACCAAGATTATAAAATATTTATTTTCTTAGAATTGTCTGTCAATCATATATGTGTCTTTTAAAATGTGTCCATTATGATTATTGATTTGAAGAAACAGAAGGGTCCACTTCCCTCTACAGTCACCCTTAGTAACATAGTTCCCTCAGCTCCACCTTGTTCTCCTCACTGGGGCAACGGTGACATTGGTCACCTTTAGAAGTATCCCATGGAAACAGCTGGCACCAGGTGACAATTGTGGGTTCTCACTAATGGCCGGGTTACAGACCCAGAAACTCCTCTGTGCCCTGGGATCATAGGACAAGTAATTAGCAGTCTGGAAGGCCATTGTGACGACTAAGGATATCATCTGAAAGCACCTGCCACCTTGCCTGGCACTCAATAAATCAAGGCAATTAGCATTTTTACACTCATCAAGGTCTACTGAGTCCCCCGACTTCAGTTTTGCAGCAAACCCCCTCACCTCTGCTCTCCCCAGCCTGAATAGCTGGATCCCAGCTACACTCCCATCAGTAACTTGGAGGGAAGAGTTCTGTCTCTAACTCCTGCCTACGAGAATAAGACGGGGAAAATTGCAGCAAGGCTGTATCTTAAAGAGGAGTGATGCATGCAGGACTGTAAATGTGCAGAGTTTTTGTTTGTTTGCTTGCTTTTTCTAAGATGGGGTCTTGCTATGTTGTCCAGGCTGGTCTGAACTCTTGGGCTCAAGCCAGCCTTCTACCTCAGCCTTCTGCATAGCTGGGACCACAGGTGCCCACCTTTGTACCCAGCTTGCAGTGTGCAGTATACAGGTTAGTGTTTCCTGGTGACTGATACCACTCTTCCATTTGATTAGAATTGCAAAGTTGAAAGAAAAAGGCGCTCTTTGTTGGTGTTGAATGGAAGTGATTTTGTAGTTTGGTGACGCTGCCACATTTCTCAGAGTAGTTTGGTGGTATATTGGTGCCGGTTGGTGCCTTGGCAGAAACAGTCAGCTGTTGGTGTGTGGGATGGTGTATTGATCCAGCACAGAAAAATATGAAGTGTATCCTGGGTGTCTCAGTGACAAATACTGTTTGAGAAGCTGTAAGCTTTTCTTTTTGTTGGCTTTGATGGCAATGACCATGACCTAACACCAGGAATTCTGTGTCTCCCTTGGAAACTCAAACCAAGATCAAAGTGGAACAGGGCCGGAGGCCCAGGTCACCAAAGGCACACTCCAGGAGGTACCACTCAGGTCCCTGTCTCCGGACAGAGGAGACCCCGGTGCAGCTAATTGCTGATTGGACTTCTCTGCTCCAGATTCCTACATCCATGTGTTTAGGACACATTCTTACTCCTTGCTATAGTCCATGTAGCTGCCATTGTTGAGATAACCTTGGACTTGTTACAAGAGTAGCCTTCCTCAAGAGATTTTTGAGGTGTTTTATCTTGTTCATTGTTTTCACTGAGTGTGCACTTTGTGCCAGGCACTGTGTTAGACCGTTGCACTACTATTAGCTTAGTTTCCACAATAGCCAGTTGAGGTTTGTATACCTTCCAGTCTATTGCAGGTCTCAATAGCATTATGCATATAAATGTGCGGATGTGTGTGTGTGTGTGTGTGTATACAAGAATGAACATATATATGCATATTATGTGACTATTCCAAATTGTGTCAACTCTTTACATTTTATTAGCAGAATTTCTTGGGAATTTTCCCTCAGAATACAGACTCAATCCTCACTGCTTTTGCCTGTGGGAGAGCTGGATGGTGGAAGCTTTATTTAAAGATGAGCTCTGTACTTGCTAGGTCTGCCCCACTCTGCTGGGAATCATTTAGGCCTCAAATACTAATTAGGGGAAATTAATGTTGAACTCCACTCACCCACATCCTCTGCCCTGAGAATTCAGGTTCTCACTTAGAGAATTGTCTGTCAATCATATTTATTTCTCTTAAAATGTGTACCTTGTGATTATCAATTCTAAGACTCAAAGAAGTTAAGTTACTGGCCCAAAGTAGCACCCCATCCAGGACGAAGTGTGGTTATAAGGAAAAGAAACCTCAGATGTGTTTGGGGCCCTTTGGACCACATGGGCTCCATCAAAACAGAAGAACAAGTATTTGAGGGAAAGTAGTTTAAGAGATGACCTCAGAGAGTATCAGTAGAGGGTCAGGAAACTGAGACAGAGAAGCAGAGGGTCCAAAAGGGAGTCCATTAATAAGCAGGTAACCACCTGAGCAACCAAGGCTTTGAGGAAGCTCTGGAAAACTATGTAAGATAGATTCTCAAACTTGTATGTGCATCAGAATCACCTGGAAGGCATATTGAAACATTGACTGCTGGCTCCGCCATAGGTTTCTGACTCATAGGACTGAAGTAGCTGGGGCCTGAGAATTTGCATTTCTATCAAGTTCCCAGGGGAGGCTGATACTATCAGCCCTGAGAGTAATTGAAAACCCTGCCTCAGAGGGGCCCTACCCACTCAGGGATGGGGAAGTGGGTATCGTCTACCAATTTTCATTCCTCATTGGCTGAAAGCTATTCCAGGATGGTTCATTTCTTGGGACCCTAAATACTAGCTGTGTATGACCCTGCAGCCCTAGAAAGCCCCCATAGCAATAGCAACAGGCCTATGCTTTAAGGAGACATGGGGCATATGGGAACAGAGGGTGCTGGGGCACCCTGCAGGCCTGGACACTACCTAGAGGAATCATGTGTCTCTGTGGTAAAAATCACAATATCCTGAACTAGCAAGATAGAAAAAGCACAGTGACACAAAAACCAACTAACATCTTAGCTACCGTTACACTCAGCACGGTATGAACTCAGCTAAACTTCTCACCCTCTCTGGGCCCCCAGCAGGAAGATTTGTCTGTCTTGAAAAATCCTTGGTTCTCTGTCCAGAAAATCTCTGCAGCCTGACAATTAAACCCAGGTTACCACACTCAATCGCAGCCTGTGGAAATGAGCGGCCCCAAGCAGAGTTCTAAGAAAGCAGAGATGTTTGCATTTGTTGTGCTCCACCCCCCATGGCCAGGCCCTCTCCTTCCCCGCACCCCCCCCCCCATGCTACCTTGCTCCTGCAAGTGCTGCCCCCAGGGTATCAGGAAGTGTGCTCTATTGCCCTCAGGCTCCCCAGGGAGGGAATCCTGGGTGGGAACCTCAGGCCACTGTCCGCAGACACCAGATTCACTGTCTTTCTTTGCTCCTTTGGCAGGTGTATCAAGCATTAATGAGACACTTAGTCTCAATCAAAAAATGACTCTAGGAGTATGCATTTTCTTTTAATGGGTTATGCAGTTAAAATAATAAGCTGCTTAATCTTTTCATTTGGGGTAGAATGATGTATTAGGGCAGACTCAATTGTTCTCCTGCTCTCCCCTCCCTTTCCCTGTAGAGGCTGACAATGACCATGGCCTGCTAGTTGAGCTTTCCAGGCACCTGGACATAAAAGGCAAGCCTGGGCTCTGCTATCGATCTGGAAAGGGTAATCTGGGCTTTTCGTTGTTGGGGAAGCCCAGGCACCTGTGGCCGGATTCAGATCCAGATAAATTGATGTAGTGGGCATCTATGTGTTTATTTTCTGAGTATTTAGATGTCATTTGTCAGAAACTCCCAGTCTTCCTGGGAAAACCCATGCTTCCCCGTTCTTAACATCAATGGTTTGGAACAATAAGATTCACTTGTTCACAGGAGACCCTCATCAGCTTACTTCGCTGGTACAGTGATTGGCGCAGAGATGAGAATAGAACCACCATTTGACCCAGCTATCCCACTCCTCGGTCTATACCCAAAGGACTTAAAAATCAGCACACTGCCGTAACGCAGCCACATGAATGTTTATAGCAGCTCAATTCACAATAGCTAAACTGTGAAACCAACCTAGAGGTCCTTCAATAGATGAATGGATAAAGAAAATGTGGTCTATATACACAGTGGAAAGAGACTCTTTATACTGAACTTGCAATTATGATGAATATGTGAAACTCCCAGGGCCTGCCATGAAGCAGAGCCTGCCTGAGAATGAAGGCAAACTGAAAGGAAGCAGAACCAAGATTTGAAGAGAGGCATGTCTTATGGACCTTATTCAAGTGTCTGGAAAGTTGTACCTAATAACTGTGACTATCCTTAGACACTTCAGGGATATAAGCCAACAATTTCCCTTTTTTCCTGAAGACAATCTGTGTCTTGCTTCTGAAAGAATTGGGTCTAGCACTTCTGTGACTATACCATATCTTGTTCCTGCCATGTTACCTGCCTAGCTTTAGGTAAGATCCTGTCATGCTACCGATGACAAAGACCCCCACTGCTGCTCTGCCTCTCAGGGGCTTCTTCCAATGGTGACATTCCACAGTTCAAGTCCCAGTGCTGTTATTTTGCAAAAAAAAAAAAAAAAAAAAGTAGTGGAAAATCTCGGGACCAAAGTTCTGGGTCCATTCATTCACTTAGTACATCCCTTATCTCAAGGAAGGCTACACCATCACCATTGTTGGCTCATGGAAGCTCATCAGTGCTTCAGGAAATCTCATAGTAACCTCTCCCATTGACATGACTTTTCTTACATCTCTAGGAATAAAATCTCATGCTGCTGTAAATACCTATTATTGTTTGACTCATCTTCAAATCATGGTTTGGAGGACCAGAGCCAGAGAAGGACCTGAGAATATATTTCAGTGATTCATGGGAAGGCCCAGATTCCACTACCATCGTGGGAGAGACGGACGAGAGACTAGGGGCCTTTGCTATGCCCATACCTTTGCATCTACCATCTCTTCTGCCTCCTTAGTAGCAATATCCTCTCCTCTTCAAGGTCCATTCCCAGATGATCTCCCTTCTGAAGCCTGCAAAGTGTTCCCCTGCAGAGTCAGATGCTTTTTGTTGTGTTTGTTAGAGGTCCTCTTTCTCTTCCTCAGAATCCAGAGAGTGAGTTGGGAGGTCCATCCCTTACAAAGCATCTTGTGATCCAGTCACATTATCCTTATGTTTCCTTTGTCTCAAGAAAGACTTGGTCTACTCCACAGGAGGCTGCATGCAGGCAGATGAGAACAAGCTCATATGTGCATGTGATTCCTCTTGCTGAGTGTGGTGCCTGAAGACCTTCCCACACAGTCAGGAGCTAGGGAAAAGGTACATGTTGGAGCCATGCTTCTCATAAAAGTGCCACCTGCTTGTAGGCATACTGTTGGTTGCCCCTGAGATGGAAAGATATTTTGTTCCTCCTGCCCCATGGGAGTAGCTGAAAGCTCCTTGCTTGATGCCTGACCTGCCACCAAGCTTTCTTGAGTCTCCCAAATGTTATGATATCAGTTCTCAAATCCAGGGAGCTCTTATTCATTGTGTCCTCAGAAACAGAAGTGGTGGGATGCACCCTGATCAGTTCCTTCTTCAAAATATGCATCATCCTAATCCTATGGGACATTGATGGACACCAGGTTCCATCACATTTTTATGTTCCAAGTTCAGATTGACCCTAATTAAGGAGACACTAATGTATGAAGACATGAGGGCCTTCAAAATCACTTTTCCCTGTTTGTAACTTGACCAGTCTCTTTCAAAAATCTTTTTTCCTCTAATCCGTAAGAAGATCTGATAAGTTCATGTTAATTTAAACTGTTTAATAACTCTTCCTTCTTAGAAGGTGGAGGGAGAATTGCTGAGCACTTCAATTTTATTTCCTATATTTAGAGTCTTTACCATCAATCTTGTCTCCAAGATAAAAGCAATAAGCCACACAGCTAGGGCACAGGCAGGTGGTCTAGACTTGCTCACTCATACCCATGCTCTCCAGACTTTTAACTAAAAGTCAGTAACCCAAAGAAATGGGGTGTCGGGCAGGTGCAAAATAGCTATAGGTAGGTTCCCCTCACTGAGGTTTCTGGTGGGCTAGGTTTTCAGTATGTAGCCAAGGTCATAAACACCCTGATTCAGTGTATGTACTCAAGATCATAAAGGTTTACTTATATAACTTTTTGGCGGTGTGCTTTCTTTGTCTGGCCTGCATATAAAAAAAGGCCTATGGACAAATGTTTTATCTGATATGTTGACGCTAATTCACAATAAGGGAGTGTTGATTACGGAAAAAAAAATAGAAGTACTTTATAATAGGCAGAAGGGAGTGAAGGGAGAGGAGGAGGAACAGGGGTAGAAAGGCTAGTAGACATTAATTACCCTATGTACACGTATGATTACATGACTGGTTTGATTCTACATCATGTACAAACAGAAGAATGAGAAGTTATACTCTGTTTATGTATGATGTGTCAAAATGCATTCTACTGCAAAACTAATTAGAATGATTTTTTTTTAAAGATCTAAGGAAATGGTTCAGGGGGACTTAATGGAACTGACTGGGGTCTGGAGCTGGAGGCTGGTGGCTGCTATCACCTCTGATTATAGAATGTCTATTATGCATCCTGCGCCGCACAACTTCCTTTACCAGCCAAGATCCTGAATCTGTTTCCCAGGGCCTGAGCCTCCACCCTGACACAGGGGCAGAGGATAACTTATGCTGGTTATGGTAGGAATGATGTAGACACAGCAGAATCCAGTGGTCAGTTAACAGTATCAGGGTGTCTCCACCAACCTGTTTCTGTGGCCTAGGATGGCTGTGGCTCTATCAACTCAGGCTCTATCTCTCCACACACAATTCCCAATCTTGATTCTCTAGATTCTCAAAGATCCTGTGAGCTACCCCTTATCCCAAAAGCCCCTTTTGTCCATCACTGACATAGCCCTTGATGTTTTAAAGGAGCTCATGTCTCCCCAGCATCCCCCGTAGGTTCCTACCGCACCATGATGGATTTCACATCACACTGAATTAGGCACATTCACCTGTCCTTTTGCTTGTTTTTCCACAGTTATCACCTACCAAGTAATTGATCAAAAGAAGGGATGATACCTCTTGCCCCTTGCTGACTCACAGACTCTACCTGCCATGCAAGACCTTCTCTGTGGACTGGCCCCAGGGGTTGCTGGGCATTTGTCTCGAGGTCAGTGGAATCATTAATACTTTATAGCTTGGCTTATGGACCTGGGAACTCTGCCCAGAGATCTTGCATACAGAACTGGTTCCAATTTACTCACATCCTTGCAGTGTTCAAGCCAAAGTGGTTCCAAGAGACCTCTCATTATATTTTCAGGCAAAGTGAGGCCTACAGGAAAAGTGGTTTACTCTGAGTACCACTGTTAATGTTAGATTCCTGGTATCCCTCGGCCCAAGCACTGATAACACCGTATTAACCTACTAAAACCTTTTTCTTCTCCTTTTAAGCAGAATTATCAAATTATTCCTCTTTCCAGGGCCAAACAGATAGGTCTTCAAAAAAAAACCCTTTTAATTTAAATAAAAATAATTTAAATCAGGAGTGATTACATGTGACTTTCCAGCTTTTTTTAGTGCCTGATCAAAACCTTCAGCTTATTCACAGGAGAAGCAAGATGAGGTCTTTCAGCCCAGTTGCTTTGCGGCTGGGAAGAGTGTCTACCAGCCAGTATCAGTAAAGGAGGCTTAGGCAATGTACAGGACCCAGAACTCCACCAAACCCTAAGTGCCACCCACCCAGGGACCTAGCAAGTGTCTGGTTAATCTGATCTAAGTAGATGGATGTGTTTGATAATTCAAGACAAAAACTACCCACTCTGGGCCTAGAATTCTCTGAAAGCAATAACTGCTTCTGATTCTTTAGAGAAATTGTAGGAGAATACTGGGGATAAGGAGGGGGTGGGGAAAAGTAAGGAATGAAGAGGCAGGAAAAGCCACTTGTCTTTTATCAGTATCTGATAAGCACTCTACAAGATAGGGGTTGGGACACAAATCTGAGATGGGGCAGGATAAAGAGTTCTAAATGCTTCTAATAATTTGTTGGTATCCCACCCTCCCAAGGAGAACCACCACTCTGTAGTTCTGGCTTATCCAAGAGTAGAAATCCCATGAGACCAGGGAAGAGGATCTATGGCTGTGAACCAGTTTGCTTCTCAGAATTGGTTCCCACTAACCCTATTTTGGCTCTTTCCATCTACCCTGCTTTGCAGTTGGTCTTTCCAAAGGCCTTGGAGATCTTCATTGAAAAACTAAATGTCAAAGCTACTGATTAACTTATCATTTGCATTTCACCTACTGCCACAAAGGACTCCAAAGAATTTTCAATAAAAGACAAACTGGTAGTTTGGGAAGACTGCAGTAAAGATAAGAAAGAAAGATAGGGTGTTATGTGGAAAAGGAGCTCATTGTTTCATTTATTAAGGACGAAAGTGACTTCCACAGAGTAGTAGTTTAGCTTTGAACTTCCTGGTGTTGGGAGTAAAACAAAAACTTGATGTGTTCTTGACAATCTTATTGATCAAAAGCTATTTTACTGAAGAAGATAAAATTTAATGGGTCAATAAATATGCATATAACTGATTATTTTAAATAACCTCATAGTTCATAGTGTGGACGGCCCACAGTTTATTCAACCAGTCAACCTTAAAGTGTCACCTATTGATGGCTTTAAGGTTGTTTCAAGTTTGATTTTTCTTGGGGGGGGGGGGGGAATCACTATGATACTTACAAGAGAGAAAAGCCAGAAAGAGAGACATTTTTTACTCCTTTTTAAAACAATGGACACAAAAGTATTCACAAATACGTATATGTTTGTTCATGTTTTTATGACCTGAAGAAAATGTGAAAAGAAACACCGAAAGTTGCATCCAGTATGGCGAATCTACAAAGTCACCTGGGACAAAGGTTCCCAGATGGAACCTTTGTTCATACTCTGTGATCCCATGGTATAGTTTTTGTCCTCGTGGTCTGCATCTTATCCTCAAGATGGATCTTAGTTGATTGTCATGGTCCAAGATGACCATAACACAGAGCAGGAGCAGTCTTTTAAGACAGACTGGAAAAAACAGGTGGAAGAGATCTTCTTAGCCTTGGGAAAGGTTTAGTACCAGATCCAGAGCCCATTGCTATGCTTAATTTCCAGAGAAAATAAGCTCGATAGACATGTTTGATCCAAACCTGTTGTATAAATTAGGAGAGCAATTCTGGGTGAAGTTTTCACCCAGAGTCACCCAGCTCTTGGAGATAGGCCTCAGATCAAAACTCAGCTGCTTGACCCTCAGGTGGCACTCTTCTGCCCAATTGGCTTCAAGTCTTTTTGCCTCAGAGCAACCCCAAAAACATTTCCATGGAGAGAACTTCATTTCATCTTGGGTTCTTTTCTGGAAATTGACTTCCATATGGGTGCTGGAAGTCCCAAGTGGAACCAACAGTTAATTGGTTTCCTCCTGCTGGCTGCCATTCAGGTGCTTGATTCTCCAAAGAATAAGGTACATAGTAACTGGGGGTCCCAGAAACAGCCTTTTATCAATTTTCCTAATTTTTACCATAACATAATATCACAAACTGGGTATCTCAGAGCAACAAAAATCTATTTTCTTACAGTTCTGCAGATTAGAAGCCCAAAACCAAGGTACTGGCCATGCAGTGCACCTTCAAAGACTCTGGGTAGACCCCATCCCTACTTCCTCCCAGCTTCTGGTGGTGGCTTTGCATTCCTTATTCACAGCTGCATCACTCCTGTCTCTGCCTCTGTGCCTCTCTCATGTGCCTTTCTTCTCTTCTCACATAAGGACACTGGCCATATTAGATTAAGGACCTCCCCCACTCCAGTTTGACCTTATTCTAATTTACCATTTGTTTACCTCTGCAGTGATCCTAGTTCCAAATAAGATCACATTTGTAGGAGCCAGGGTTAAGAATTCAATGTATCTCCATGCATGGATGATTATTCGAAATGAACCAAATTATTCTGTATAGCCAAAGTGCCCTAATAAAAGCATTTTTTAAAAAGAATTCAATATATCTCTTGGAGGTCATAACTCAATCCATATCAAACCCTTCAGGATCTTCCCTAAAAGCTTCAGGGCCAGCAACACCTCAGGCAGGCTGAGGCTACCAAGTGGATCACACTTGAAAGGAGGCCACTGTGGGTATAGATATATCCTGAAATATTTTGAAATTAAAGTTTAATGAAGAGGGGGTAAAAAGGAAAATTACTCCAAGATGTATTTCCCTGCTACCAAGCATGGGTTCCCAGAGCAGCCAGCAGGGTGGGTCTGACCTTTTCCTAAAGACTGTGAAGGAAATGGCTGTGGCCTTTCAGTGAGGCACGATCCTTTCTTCAGGTGGAAGCAGGACAGAGATGGTAGCTTCTTATTGTGAATAGAGTCCCTCTAGCTCTCTTACTACAGAGCTTCACAGCCCTGGCAACCCTGGGGGACAGGAATGAGGACAACTCAAGACATGAAGGGATCCCCCCAAGCACCATAGACTGTGGGTGTTTGGACCACTGTGAGAGCCCCGATATCCCCAGCTCTCAGGTATATAGGGTTCTATAGAGTAACAGAATCAACAGGAAGTATAATTATAAAAAGGGAACTTATTAGGTTGATTTACTCGACCAGAAGCTGGATGGTCCACAATGGCCATCCGCAGGCTGGAGAGCTGGAAGAACCAGTAGCTGCACAGTCCAAGAGGCTGAAACCCAAGAACAAAAGAGATCCACAGTGCTACCCTAGTAAGAGAATGAAGCCTTCTGGAGAATCGTTGCAGAGTTCGCTTTGAAAGAGTGAAGAAGAGGGCTGGGGTTGTGGCTCTGCAGTAGAGCACTCGTCTTGCACATGTGAGACCCTGGGTTTGATCCTCAGCATCACATAAAAATAAACAAAATAAAGATACTGTGTCCATGTATAATTAAAAAGAAAGAAAGAAAGAAAATAAAGAGTGAAGAAGAGAGTCCGATCTCCTCAAACAATCACAGTAGCAATCAAGAACCTGTTCAGGAAGAATCCAGCTTACATCTGTTACTGCTTCCTTGTTCTTCCAACTTTTATTCCACCCAAACCATCATCCTATTGGATGGTGCTGCCCACACTTAGGGAGGGTCTCCATTTCAGTTGGCTCTCCCACATGCCAATCATTCCTAGACACACCCTCAAGCCTCTTAATCTTCAGCATCTCTTAATCCAATCAAGTTGACAATTCAAATTAACTGTTACAGACTTCTAAGTTCTCTTCCCAGTTTGATAGTGCTGAGAGTGAGGAGTCTCTTGGGGGTTATCGTCAGAAGCTTTCCTAGGAGTAGGGCCTCAGAGGGGGACCCAGGAGCATAGAGGGAAAGAAGCAGGCCTAGGAACGTGAGGAGCCAAATGCCTCTGATCTCAAGTAAATCTAGCCTTGGCCTGAGCCTAAGAGGGACTCTGGAGCATAAGCCCCACCTCAGAGGCAGGTGAGGGCTTGATACCTCTTTGACCTAAGTTGATCTCAGTGGCTGCCATGGATGGGGATGTGAGTCCTTCCTGACAATTCTGCAAATAAGAGGGGATGCTCTGTGAGGGCAGCCCCTTACAGCAGCTGCAGGAGAAGTGAATCACAGCCACCAATGCCAGGGAAATGCAAACACTAATTAGGTCTCTACCTAGAGGAGACTTGCTGAGTACAGAAGTCTAGCTTTCCGTAAAGCCCTTCACTTCCATTCAACTTATATTAGTGAACACCTGCTACCTGCCAGGCCCTGCTCTGGGTATTGGAATATGATGCTTGGCTTCTCCAAGATCACAACAAATAGTCTAGTTATGGTTCTCTTCTCAAGAACGGCTGGATCCTGGCTCTAGTGAGGCCCTGGCTAAGGAAGAGCTAACAACTCAATAAGTGTATAAGCATCTACCCGGCTGGGAAGAAAAAGAGGAGAGCAGCTGGGTCTTACACATGCTGGGGTTTGAAATGCCTGCAGCACATTCAAGCAGAGATGCAGGAGCACACTGGTACAATAGGGAGGCGAACCTGGCCCAGTCTCCAGAAGTTTCTGGCCAGGAGACTGCTGTGTGGCCAACTGTAGCTGCCATATGTTAGCAAATTCCACTTGGCAGGTGGAGAGGGAACATTTGCTGGGCAGGTAGTCCTTTGCCTTCAAAGCCTCATGCACTTTCCTTCTCACCTTTTAACTTGCTTCTTCACTCACTCTGCAGTCCCCACCCTCATGGGATTCTTTCCAAAGGGCCTAGGGGCTCACCCTCTGCCACTCCAGGACCAGCTTTCCCACCCCTAGATGTGGTACATGGAGGGGGATGCAAGCCTCAGAAGCAGGACCAGACCTGGATTCTGCCAAGAGATCTGCATCCAGCAATGAGGGAGGAGCAGTCATGGAAGTGGGTTCACAGCTCTGTGAAGCCAGGGGAAAGTTAACACAGATTGTTTAATGTTCCTTTTACAAAGTTCAAAATCATTCCTGTTTGTAGAATAATAAAAGGGATGCTTTGAGAGAGAGAGAAAGTGTCCTAAAGCCAGAGGGACCTAAAACCAGTGCCATGTTAGTGAGAGGTTGGGCAGGCTTGGGGCTAATGGAGAGGATGTCCCTCATAGGACACCCACTAACATGAAAACCAGATGCCCTTGCTGGGAAAACCAGAAAATATCTAGTAGGTTCGTGAATAGCAGTGATTTCAGTTGCAAACTAAATGTATTGATTGGCTCCAAGAGCCAATCATAGAGCTCACAGGTCTCTATCTCCCCCCACCCATATACACACAAACACACATGAATGTAAAAAATACATGCACATGAATGTAAAAAAATATATTCTCCATATTAGGGATAGAATCCAGAGCCTCACTAAGCAAATACTCTACCACTGAGCTACACCCTCAGTTTGATCAGATGCATTCTAACTAGATGCACAATAGTGTATTTTAGTATTTTGACTTTATTCCGGGGGAAAATAAAAGGCAAGAGAGAAAAGGAATATAGTGTTGACCCCCCAAAACTCATGTTTTTTGTGCTTAATACTTTCCAGGCCCTGTGCCAAGCCCTTTCCTTGCATGGTCTCAATTCCCAACAGTAGCCTTGATATAAAGTTTAAAAGTATTCCCCCTTTTACAGTCAAAGAACCTGGAGCACAGAGAGAACTAATTTGTCCAAGATCACACAGCAAATATGTGTAGGGGTCCAGAGTCCAGTTCATAGCCATTGTATTACAGACACAGACACCAAGACAGCTCTGCCTCATACAAAATGTCTTCTAAAACCATGTGAAAAATAACCAACTTTTACAAGTGGCCAGAGAAGAAGTAAGGATGGAAGGACAAAGAAAGAAAATATGAATATAGAAAATAGAAACCCAGGTGAAGGATGGGTCCAGGTGAGACAACTTAACCCTCTGACTCTCGGTGCTAATGTAAAGAAGCAGCAGCAAGGGGTGGCATGGCTGTCACCTGTTAACACAACTTAATCCAGTCTATCAGAAAGGTTTTCCCAATCCCAATCCCTATGAAGAATTTGTGCTGGAGTCTTTCTTATTTAAGGATCAAGATTCACAACTGTTGTTGAGAAGAACAATGGTGCTTGTCACTGATTGGTATCTTAGTCTATTTAGCTGCTACAAAATAAAATTACCATAGAGTGGGAAGCTGAAACCACAGACTTTTTTTGTTTTGCAGTTTTGAAGGCTGCAAAGTTAGAGATCAAGGCACTGGCAGGTCTGATGTCTGGTGAGGGCCCTTTCCTGGGTTGCAGATGGTTGTCTTCTCATTGTATCCTAACCTGGCAGAGAGTGGAGAAGGAGAGCAAGCTCTCATATCTGTTTTTTCTAACAAGGGCACGAATTCTATTCATAAGGGCCCCACCCTCATGACCTGATTGCCTCCAAAGGCCCACCTCCAAAAGGCATCAACTTGAGGGTTAGGATTTCAATAAACAATTAATAAATCCAAACTGTCTGGATGGTTGGGCAGAGAGGGGTACAAATCATCCAAGACAGTTTGAATTTATTAAGAAAACTTACTTTTCAGGTGACTGTAGAAGATGAGAGGTAGATGGCAGCCATTGACCAAGGCTACAATTCATGAGTTCTAAAAAAAAAAAAAGGATGTCCATGTCCACCTGTATGTCTTCCGTCCAAATTTAAAAAAAAAAAAATAGAACTTAGCATTCTCCTACCTCCCTCCGATCTCTCTCCTCCTCCCCTTCTCTAGTCCACATCAATCCCCCTGTCGTGCTGGCTGGCCTGACATTCCAGCCCATCCTCTTATGGTATGTACTGGAAGTACATCTAAGCAATAGCAAGCTCTTCTGAATTATTTGCTCACCCTTTCTTCCCCAACATCTCATAGCCTCCTCCTAGAGATACTTTCTCAGGTCTCTTGAAAAAGGAACTCTGCAGTGTATATCTGAAACTGTGTAGTTCTTGGAATATTTATTTTCCTATTCACATTTATATAATTGAAGTACATGGAAGATCTTTTTTTTTTTTTTTGGTAGGATCCCACTATGATGCCCGTGCTGGCCTCAAACTTTTGGGCCCAGCGATTCCCCTGCTTCAGCTTCCCAAGTAGCTAGGACTACAGGTATGGGCTACCACACCCAGCTTCTCTGACTTTGATGCATCTAAATGTATTTATAATGTGTCTGGGGGGGGGTGTGTGGGCGTGCCTGTGTGTATCTATCCTGTTTGGCCTCAATGATTTCATTAAGTCTGGAAAATCCTAAGTCATGAATTCCTCAAATATTCATTTTTTTTCTCCTTTACTTAATTTACTCATTTTCCTCTTTCTGGGTGTCATGAATAAAAATGTCAACACTTCTAACTCCAGCCTCCATGCTGTTTTTCCTCATTCTTCCCGTCCATTCATCTCTTTCTGATACCTGCTATAAGATGAGTGACCTCATGTCACTCTCACTAATTCATTCTGAGTCCAATCCCCAATGTTCTTCTACTCACCCACTGGGTGCTTTATTTAAACAAATACATTTATCACACCTACTACCGCTAATGAATTTTCTTCATAACTGTTTATTCCTACTTTCTGCTCCCCCTAAAGATATTGATTATGCTTATTTTAAATGATCATGCTCCTTGTTCCATTGGTCCTACTCCCCTGCCCAAGTTCCTCCTTTGGTTGAGTTACACATCTGCTCCTCATAGCTTTCCCTGAGAGCATTCACCTCACTCGCCTTGACATTGCCAATGGACGTACAGAGACCTGGTTGGACATAGAGCTTGCACCTGCGCTCCTCCAAGAGCTGTCTCAGAGCAGACAGTCTCTCCATCACCTTCTGTGTTCAAACCCCTAGGCAAGTTTGCCCTACAAGGGGACAAGCCTCTGCTGAAACTCATGACCCTTGCTGGGGTTGAACTGGGTGGAGATGGGTCAGCCACCTGATCATGTTGTCATCTACTGCTCTGATGTCACTCTGAATCTCACTCTGGTAGGACTGCTCTGCCCTATTGAAGGTGGACCCAGTGGGCAATCTCCACATGGGAGAGAAAAGGCACAACTGGAAATCCAGCCTGTGGCCCCAACACTGTTACCCGATGCAGGGACCCTGCTACCTTCATTGTCTCCATTTTTTAATCTGGTGTCTGTAATAGTTCCTGAGACCCAGCCACCACTCTTTTGTTCTTGGCATTTCTAGTAGCGATACAGACATAGCATTCAGGCTGGTTGCCACCTTGTCTATAAACCTCCTTTCATTTCTGAGTCTCACTCCTGACCATCAGTGTGACCCTGCCTTCTGGGTCCTTCTCATGGAATAAGCCTTCAACTCTGGCAGTGCCCAGCTTCCATCCAGGGCCCTCAGAACAAGAGACATTTGTGAAAGTAAACAGGAATTTCTCAAGGACTCTAGTATCTTTGAATGATGTCAGGTCACCCGAAGACTGACCTTTCCCCACCCTTCACTGGCTTCCCAGAGAATTTTTCTATCCACACCAACAGTGAATGACTCCTCTGGAATCATCCTTGAGGGATTTCTTTCAGATTTAAGTCCTAAAATCTTGACTACCCTTGGAAAACAGTCATGTTGTATTATCTCTGATAGTAAGAAATATACATTGACTCCTTTCTCCTTTGAACATTGGCTATAATAAAGTTTAGAGCTGAAATTGAGGCACGATTCTATTATTTTCATGAAGAGATTTGTGGCCTGTATACTTGGATTTCTTTCCCTCCTATTCCTGACTTCTTATCATGACTTGTTGACTTTTCTGCCTGTTTTATTTATACCCTGATCATCAAAAAAAAAAAAAATAAATAAATAAAATAAATAAGCTCAGTTTTAGAGATCCACAAAGCAGGAAACAAAAAGAAAAAGAGATGTTGTTTGTATTTTCTAGACTTGAATTGTTCTTCTAAGCTATATTTTACTGTTTTATTGTATGTGCTTCTGTTGTATGTTAACTCAATTCCACTGCAGAATGAGGCTGAGTCCTATCAGTATATACACAAAATAAGAATATATAAAGTCTGTGGAGCATGTCTTTGCAAGTAATCTTATAAAATACCAAGACAGTCTACATATGGCCACTTGCTTCATTCAGCCATAACAGAAGTCAAAGACCACTAACGAGTGCAGTGCCTCTGATTTGCAGCAGATCACAAAGTTTACACAAGAATAATAATGGCACCTACCCTGGCCTGGTCTGATGCTTCAGCAGATTAATTTCACAGGAAAGAAGGAGCCACTGTTCACTACCCTACTCCCAAGCTAGTTCCTTATCCAATAAGGATGCCAGCTACTGAGCCTTCGTGAACAGGACACATGCTCCTTGGGGATGCACTTGCACTGAGCATCTCACATTCTTTTAGCCCATCCACCTACTAGCCATGGTTGCCTGGTCCAGGAGGTGACAGTGAGAACTAAACCTGCCCACAGAGGGATGTGTGACAAACACGTGCAGCAATGGGGAGAAGCTCCCAAAGCCATTGTGAGAACCCCAGGTATTACTGGAGCCTTGCAATTTCCCCAGACACGGGACACATCAAGACTCCTGGCTGGTCCACAACTGGCCCCCATAAGCTTGATTTCTCCTACAAGTGGGCATAGAAAGTACTGATGGGCTGCATAAAAGCAAGCTTCAACCCAGCTCTGTTCAAGTCCCTCTGGAAATGTGGGTAAGTGAAAGGTTGTATAGAGCACAGTAAGAAATAAATGCCTTCTGGGCACTAGAAAAATCACTCCTGGGGAAGTTTAATAAGACCAAACTACTGCTCCATGCTGGCCCTGAAGACTCTCAGGGAACTTTTTCAAAGGAAGAATTTTCCTCCTTGAGTCTTAGGTTAGGGAAACCACCAAAAAAAGCCCACAGATGCTCAGGCAGGGGTATAGAAGTGTGAAATGCCCAGACTTGTCCCCATTCACTGGTCTAAGTCTCATCTCTCTGTGCCTGTCCTTTCCCATCCATGAAATGGGGATTTTAATCCCTGCATGGAAGGTTTGAAGACCTGGGAAAGATAGTGAAGGATTCTACACTTCTCAAAAGACATTCATAAATATGAATTGTTTTCATTGCTCTAAATGAGTGATAGGGGAAATAGAGATAAAAATCCTGTGGAAACAGAACTGCATATCAAATTCTGAACTCAGCATACAAGAAAAGTTCTTTGTTTTTGACATTACTTCATAAACAGGAGAATCCATTTAAAATGCAATCATTCAGCCTGGCGTGGTGGCACATGCCTGTATTCCCAGCAACTCAAGAGGCTGAGGCAGGAGGATCACAAGTTCAAGGCCAGTCTCAGCAACCTGGGAACACCCTATGCAACTTAGTGAGATCCTGTCTCAAAATAAAAAAATACCAAGAACTAGGGACGTGGTTCAGTGGTTAAGCACACCTGGGTTCAATCACCAGTACAAAAAAAAAAAAAATGCAATCATCCACTCTATATTGATTTGCTTTGCAAATGTATAATTTGGTGCTCTGCTTCTTAAAGGGAGACAGAATGGTTATACATTCAATAAGGATTTGAACCAGTGGAGATTCACAGAAACAATGTGCTATGGGTATGTGTATTTGGTAGTTGAGTGCTCAGCATCTGAAAAATAAGATCAAAGATCTCATTTAGGCCCAATGACAGTTCTAGTTCTTTCTAGCTGAGCCTTGCTTCTTTTATTTTTTTTATTGGTTGTTCAAAACATTAAAAAACTCTTGACATATCATATTTCATACATTGGATTCAAGTGGGTTATGAACTCCCATTTTTACCCCAAATAGAGATTGCAGAATCACATCGGTTACACATCCACATTTTTACATAATGCCATATTAGTAACTGTTGTATTCTACTACCTTTCCTATCCTCTACTATCCCCCCTCTCCTCCCCTCCCATCTTCTCTCTCTACCCCATCTACTATAATTCATTTCTCTCCTTGTTTTTTTTCCCATTCCCCTCATAACCTCTTATATGTAATTTTGTATAACAATGAGGGTCTCCTTCCATTTCCATGCAATTTCCCTTTTCTCTACCTTTCCCTCCCACCTCATGTCTCTGTTTAATGTTAATTTTTCCTCCTGCTCTTCCTCCCTGCTCTGTTCTTAGTTGTTCTCATTATATCAAAGAAGACATTTGGCATTTGTTTTTTTAGGGATTGGCTAACTTCACTTAGCATAATCTGCTCTAGTGCTATCCATTTCCCTGCAAATTCCATGATTTTGTCATTTTTTAGTGCTGCGTAATGCTCCATTGTGTATAAATGCCACATTTTTTTTTTATCCATTCATCTATTGAAGGGCATCTAGGTTGGTTCCACAGTCTAGCTATTGTGAATTCTGCTGCTATGAACATCGATGTGGCAGTATCCCTGTAGTACGCTCTTTTAAGGTCTTCAGGGAATAGTCCGAGAAGGGCAATAGCTGGGTCAAATGGTGGTTCCATTCCCAGCTTTCCCAGGAATTTCCATACTGCTTTCCAAATTGGCGGCACCAATTTGCAGTCCCACCAGCAACGTACAAGAGTACCCTTTTCCCCACATCCTTGCCAGCACTTGATGTTGTTTGACTTCATAATGGCTGCCAATCTTACTGGAGTGAGATGGTATCTTAGGGTGGTTTTGATTTGCATTTCTCTGACTGCTAGAGATGGTGAGCATTTTTTCATGTACTTGTTGATTGATTGTATGTCCTCCTCTGAGAAGTGTCTGTTCAGGTCCTTGGCCCATTTGTTGATTGGGTTATTTGTTATCTTATTGTTTAATTTTTTGAGTTCTTTGTATACTCTGGATATTAGGGCTCTATCTGAAGTGTGAGGAGTAAAAATTTGTTCCCATGATGTAGGCTCCCTATTTACATCTCTTATTGTTTCTCTTGCTGAGAAAAAACTTTTTAGTTTAAGTAAGTCCCATTTGTTGATTCTTGTTATTAACTCTTGGGCTATGGGTGTCCTATTAAGGAATTTGGAGCCCAACTCCACAATATGTAGATCGGAACCAACTTTTTCTTCTATCAGATGCGGAGTCTCTGATTTGATATCAAGCTCCTTGATCCATTTTGAGTTAACTTTTGTGCATGGTGAGAGAAAGGGATTCAGTTTCATTTTGTTGCATATGGATTTCCAGTTTTCCCAGCACCATTTGTTGAAGATGCTATCCTTCCTCCATTGCATGCCTTTAGTCCCTTTATCAAATATAAGATAGTTGTAACTTTGTGGATTAGTCTCTGTGTCCTCTATTCTGTACCATTGGTCCACCCACCTGTTTTGGTACCAGTACCATGCTGTTTTTGTTACTATTGCTCTGTAATATAGTTTGAAATCTGGTATCGCTATACCGCCTGATTCACACTTCCTGCTTAGAGTTGTTTTTGCTATTCTGGGTCGTTTATTTTTCCATATGAATTTCATGATTGCTTTCTCTATTTCTACAAGAAATGCCGTTGGGATTTTGATTGGCATTGCATTAAACCTATAGAGAACTTTTGGTAATATCGCCATTTTGATGATGTTAGTTCTGCCTATCCATGAACAGGGTATATTTTTCCATCTTCTAAGATCTTCTTCTATTTCTCTCTTTAGAGTTCTGTAGTTTTCATTGTATAATTCTTTCACCTCTTTTGTTAGGTTGATTCCCAAGTATTTTATTTTATTTTTTTTGAGGATATTGTGAATGGGATGTTTTTCCTCATTTCCGTTTCAGAAGTTTTGTCGCTAATATACAGAAATGCCTTTGATTTATGCATGTTGATTTTATATCCTGCCACTTTGCTGAATTCATTTATTAGTTCTAGTAGTTTCTTTGTAGACCCTTTTGGGCCTTCTAGGTATAGAATCATATCATCCTCAAATAGTGATAATTTAAGTTCTTCTTTTCCTATTTTTATGCCTTTAATTTCTTTCATTTGTCTAATTGCTCTGGCCAGTGTTTCGAGAACTATATTGAATAGAAGTGGTGATAGAGGGCATCCCTGTCTTGTTCCAGATTTTAGAGGGAATGCCTTCAATTTTTCTCCATTCAGAATGATGCTAGTCTGAGGTTTAGCATAGATTGCTTTTACAATATTGAGATATGTTCCTGTTATCCCTAGTTTTTCTAATGTTTTGAACATAAAGGGATGCTGTACTTTGTCGAATGCTATTTCTGCGTCTATTGAGATGATCATATGGTTCTTATCTTTGAGTCTATTGATGTGGTGAATAACATTTATTGATTTCCTTATATTGAACCATCCTTGCATCCCAGGGATGAATCCTACTTGATCATGGTGCACAATTTTTTGATGTGTTTTTGTATCCAATTCGCCAGAATTTTATTGAGGATTTTTGCATCTAGGTTCATTAGAGATATTGGTCTGTAGTTTTCTTTCTTTGAGGTGTCTTTGTCTGGTTTCGGAATCAGGGTGATGTTGGCCTCATAGAATGAATTTGGAAGAGCTCCCTCTTTTTCTATTTCCTGAAATAACTTGAAAAGTATTGGTATTAATTCTTCTTTAAAGGTTTTGTAAAACTCTGCTATATACCCATCCGGTCCTGGGCTTTTCTTGGTTGGTAGTCTTTTGATTGCTTCTTCTATTTCATCCATTGATATTGGTCTGTTCAAATTGTGTGTATCCTCCTGACTCAGTCTGGGAAAATCATATGACTTAAGAAATTTATCAATGTCTTCACTATCTTCTATTTCATTGGAATATAGGTTTTCAAAATAATTCCTAATTATCTTCTGTATTTCTGTAGTATCTGTTGTGATGTTGCCTTTTTCATCCCGTATGTTAGTAATTTGAGTTCTCTCTCTTCTTCTCTTCGTTAGCATGGCTAAGGGTCTGTCTATGTTATTTATTTTTTTGAAGAACCAACTTTTAGTTTTGTCAATTTTTTCAATAGTTTCTTTTGTTTACATTTCGTTGATTTCCGCTCTGATTTTAATTATTTCTTGCCTTCTGCTACATTTGCTGTTGTTTTGCTCTTCCTTTTCTAGGGCTTTGAGATGAAGTGTGAGCTCATTTATTTGTTGGTTTTTTCTTTTTTTGAGGAATGACCTCCAGGCAATGAATTTCCCTCTTAAAACTGCTTTCATTGTGCCCCATAGATTCCGATATGTTGTGTCTGTATTTTCATTTATATCTCAGAATTTTTTGATTTCCTCTTTTATGTCTTCTGTAACCCATTGATCATTCAGTAACATATTGTTCATTTTCCATGTGATGTAGGATTTTTCCTTCCTTCTTTTATCATTGATTTCCAGTTTCATTCCATTATGATCAGATAAAATGCATGCTATTATCTCCACCCCTTTATATTTACTGAGGGTTGCCCTATGGCATAATAAATGTTCTATTTTTGAGAAGGATCTATGTGCTGCTGAGAAAAAAGTATATCCACTTGATGATGGTTGATATATTCTATATATGTCAGTTAAGTCTAGGTTATTGATTGTGATATTGAGTTCTATAGTTTCTTTATTCAACTTTTGTTTGGAGGATCTGTCCAATGGTGAGAGAGGTGTGTTGAAGTCACCCATAATTATTGTGTTGTGGTCTATTTGATTCTTGAACTTGAGGAGAATTTTTTTTTATGAATGTTGCAGCACCATTATTTGGTGCATAAATATTGATAATTGTTATGTCTTGTTGGTGAATGGTTCCTTTTAACAGTATATAATGTCCTTCCTTATCCCTTTTGATTAACTTAGTCTTGAAGTCGATTTTATTCGACATGAGGATGGCCACCCCTGCTTGCTTACAAGGACCGTGTGCGTGGTATATTTTTTCCCAACCTTTCACCTTAAGCCTGTGTATGTCTTTTCCAATCGGATGTGTCTCCTGGAGGCAGCATATTGTTGGATTTGTTTTTTTAATCCATGTTACCAGCCTATGTCACTTTATTGGAGAGTTTAGGCCATTAACGTTTAGAGTTACTATTGATAGATGGTCTGTACTTCCAGCCATGTTTGATTATTTAACTTTTTTTTTAATTTAGTTTGTTTCTCCATGATTAGCTTCCCCCCCCCCCCCGCCCTCTGTCTTTACTGAGGCACTTCCCACTGATGGTTTTGGTTATTGTTTTTCATTTCTTCCTTGTGTAGTGTTTTGCTCAAGATGCTTTGCAATGCTGGTTTTCTGGCTGCAAATTCTTTTAACTTTTGTTTATCATGAAAGATTGTTATTTCGTTGTCGTTCCTGAAGCTTAATTTTGCTGGATACAAAATTCTTGGTTGGCATCCATTGTCTTTCAGTGTTTGAAATACGTTGTTCCAAGATCTTCTCGCTTTCATCGTCTGTGATGAAAAATCCGTTGTTAACCTTATTGGTTTACCTCTGAGTGTAATCTGCCTCCTTTCTATTGTAGCTTTTAATATTTTCTCTTTGTTCTGTATATTGGATATCTTCATAACAATGTGTCCTGGCATTGGTCTACTGTGATTTTGTATGTTCGGTGTCCTGTATGCATCTACAATTTGTATATCCATTTCCTTTTTTATTTCTGGAAAGTTTTCTATAATTATTTCATTCAGCAGGTTGCTCATTCCCTTGGTTTGAACCTCTATACCTTCCTCTATCCCGATGACTCAAGTTTAGTTTTTTTATGTTATCCCATATCTCCTGGATGTTTTTCTCGTGATTTTTTTACCAACCTTTCTGAGTTGGCTAGACTCTTTTCAAGATGATATAGTTCATCTTCATTATCTGACATTCTGGCTTCTACTTGCTCCACTCTGTTAGTGATACTCTCATTTGAGTTTTTAATTTGGTTTATAGTTTCCTTCATTTCTAGAATTATTGTTTGATTTTTTTATAATCTCTATCTCCTGATAAAGATGCTTAATTTCTTCTTTTATCTGCTTATGTAATTCATTTTTAATGTGTTCTTTCACTGTTCGAATTTGCTGTCTCATATCCTCTTTAAGGTTCCATTCCATCTGTCTAAGGTAATCCTTGAGTTCTTTATTTGACCATTTTTCTGATGCCTCTAGTTCCTCCTAAATATTTAGGCTGTGCTGCATTGTTTTTACTCCTTTTCTTCCTTGCTTTTTCATGCTGCTCATGTTACTTCTTGTTCTGTTTGACTGCTGAGTTACTGTTTACTCCTATAAATTTATTTGATGCTTGGGAGGAAAGGTATTAGAGGGGAAGGGAAGAAGTCACTAAAGAGAATGAGAGTAAGCAGGTAGAATTCAAGGAAGGGGGAATAATGAAATTGAAAAGAAATGAAAAGACAAAAGAAAAAAATAGAAAAGAAAAAAAGAAAAAAAATTTTTAAAAATTAAAATTAAAAAAAATAATAAAAAATTTAAAAAAATTTAAAAAACAACAAAAAAATGAAAATGAAAAAAACCCCAAATTAAAAAAAAATAAATGCAGTCTTAGGGTTTGATTAACTTCTCTTCCAGTAGGTGGAGCTGTGCCCACCGGGCCAAGCTTGTCCTCTCAATTTGCGGGAACCAATCACTGTGCAGCAGCTCCTCCTCCCAGACTGGGCGGGTCTCCAATCCTGAGTGCCTAGGGCCTCCTCTTGTGTCTAGTCACTTCCCCACTTTTCCTCAAGCCAGGCCCCGCTCACTGGTGACGCTCACCACAATACTGGCTACACGCCAGATCTATTTTCATGAATGACTGGGCACACTCTCCCTGTTTGCCATTCCCTCAGACCCTAAGTTTGTAGAGCTTGGGGCTGAGAACCCTCATCGAATTTTGCTTGCCCTCCGGTAGCCACGCCCCCAGTAGCTGGTGCAAGAGACCTCAGTTGTCAGCACTGGTGGGAGCGGTAGCCGGGAGTTCCGCGCCGCGGGTCCCGTGTCACTCCTGATTCCCTTGGTCTGGCTATCGTGCTCACGGGAGAGCTTGGAGGGGCCCTTAAGGTTTCCCCGCTGTGTGGAGAGGAAGGGCTAGGAGGTTACACACCTGTCGCCGCCGGTTTCAAAGAGCCTTGCTTCTTATATCTGTAAAATGGAAATACTCATTTACCACATAGGATGGTTAAGGGAAAAATGAAAAATAAACAAAAAAACACTTCGGACCTTGTCAGGTTCATCCATAGCAGATGCTCTGCAAAAAGTATTATGGTTACTGCTGGAAGGCCTCACCACCACTGCAGCCTGTCTCTTTTTCTCTTGCACACATACACACGTACAGAAGCATGCGCGCGTGCACACACACATAGCAATGCTGACCCACTTGTGCTTTGAACAGGACTGGCACTTGATGAGGATGCACTAGTAGAGCCTTCTGGTCAGTCACACAGGGCCATTTTAGTTCATCTTACTGGTTGTTAAATAGTTTGGGATTAACCTATGGGTGGGAGGAACATGTTCCAGAGCCCATAGAGGAGTGACTTGCCCTCAATAAGATCAAAAAGCCAAATTCAGCATGTAAGTATGTCTCAGCCTCTTAGATGTCTGTTCTGAGTCTCAAGCCTCACAGGCTGGTCCCAGGGCTCACTCCCCTTATCATCCTGGAGAAACCGCCCATCTAGCTGGCTGACCTTCTCAAAAGCCAACATGCTGGGGCGTGGGAACTACCCATTGCTTCTCCCTGCCTTTTCAGCTCAGCTCTACCCAGGACCTGCAGATCTCTCTGGCTACAGAGTGAGCCCTGATTCCAGTGGGAACATGTGAGGAACACTGGCTGGTGTCATCAGGAAATATTCTCACTGCCTTACGTCAACAAACTATAACCTTCAACAACAAGCTACAACAAAAGCCATGACTACCCAGTTCCAGCTGGATATCTGCCTCCTTTCCTAGGAAAACACCATCACCTGGCTCCTTTGTCCCAAACTATCCCCACAGAGCCCTGTCTCTTGGCAATCTTCTTTCCTAGAAATTGGAACTTAACTGGAGACTCTGGCTAGGTCTACCCCAAGCTGCATGTTTTACCTTGGCTCCCACCAAAAGTCAACCCTGAGACAAAGACTTGGGTGAAGTTCTTTTATTTGGGACATAATCCTAGGAAACATTCTGAAGGAGTACAGAAGGAAAGAAAAGTCTAGAATGGGTGGCCCAATAAACATGGGCACCTGGAACTCAATCTAGCCAGGACCCATCAGAGAGACAGTGAAGAACAATCCCTCAAAACTGAGCCACCAAAGGGTGAAGAGGCTATGACAATAAGTACCAGCCAACTCCGAGCTTGCTTGGGTTGAGGGTTGATCTCAGGAGAATGAACCCTCCAGCCCCTCTGTCCTCTCTGCAAGTAACTTCTGTGCCTAAAAAAAAAAAGTCCCAAGGCAGAGAGAGATGAGGAACTCCAGGTAAGAAGGCATCAGTATTGGTAACGGGGATTGGGAACTATCTATTGATGCTGCTGCTGACCTCTGGGGTAGCCCAAGTGATGTGGCTTCAGGACTGGCAGCATCAGAGCAACTAAGTTTTGCCCTGGGCTTGGAAGGGCCCTTTCAACTCTGAAACTTTATGTAATGTTAACTGTTCCCCTCCACTCTCCCCTCTGCTACCCAGACACTTTCAATCTCACTCTGCGAGAGAAAGTGAGTAAGTCAGACACAGCCGTGGTCTGCAGATATCATTCCCATACTGTGGCACCTCTGCTTCTATTGCTCTTATTGGCAGTGCTGGGAACGGAACCCAGGCCCTCACATGTGCTCTGCCACAGAGCTACATCTGCCACTGAGCTACAGCCCCAGCTCTGGTTTTGTTTATGGTTATATTGAAGCATAATTTGCATATCATAAAACTCACCCACAAGACATAGACAGTTCATGATTGTTTTTAAAGTCATGCAGCCATCACCCCCAATTCACTATTAGAAAATTTTCATCGCTCTCCATCCATTTTTATCAGTCAGGCTCTGTCATAGACTGGGTACCCCCAGAGGAGTCTCTGAAATGAAAAATTGCATATGCTAGTGATTGATGAAGGAAGTTCTCCCAAGAGAGACTTCTAAAGAAGTGGAGGAAGCCAGCATGAGAAGGGGAGGAGGCCATAAGAGGGTGTGACCTGAGGCAGAGTCCCTCAGCGGGTGGCCTGGGCTTGATCCCTGGCTCTCTAGAATGTGAGTCACATCTCTGGGTCGTGCTGACCCCAGGCAAAGGAGTTAGGCTCTTGTCTTCCTGAACTAGTGCATCACAGACTAAGGGCCACTCTGGAGGGATAGAAATGCCTTGGCACTTGGAGCTTCCAGCTAGCCCAGCGGCAATGATGGCCCCTGGGAATGAAAAAAGCATCTTAGCCAGGTGCAGGGCCTGGGTCTGAAGGGGTCCTGACATTATCTGCCTTAGTTTACACATAAACTTGGATTTGAACAAGTTCTAATGTTTGAAAAAGGTTTGGATACCATTGGATGAACTCTGAGGGTGCTTTGTCTTTTCTGTTTGTTGGTTTGGTTGGGGTTTTTTTGTCATTGTTTTGTTTTGTTTTGTTTCTTCTCTTGGTTTTTGTTTGACTCCCAGCTCTTGAAAACCTATAATTCTTCAACACAGAACTACAGACCATGTGGTTTTGGGGACCCAGTGCTAAATTATCCCATTAGGATTGGCAATGCTTCCTAAATAATACCCCAAGAGTGCCTGAAGCAAAGGCCCAAACATAGCTGGTAGCAGCAATTTTCAGCTCAGAAAAAAATCTAGTCACAAAAAATATATAAGAATTACTGAATCTACCCATCAGGATGACACATAGCAAAGCAGGCACTGCAGCTGTTCCCACCTCCGTCCCCAGTCCTCTTTCCTTCCCCTCCAGAGATTTTGGCTAATAATAGAAAGTGAGTAGGTGCTGATTTCCATGTTGCAATTTTTTCTTCATTGATGGTATATAATTTTATTTCATTTCCATTAAATAACTCTTGAGAATAAACCTTAAGATATGCAAAGATGGGCTGGGGATGTGGCTCAAGTGGTAGCGCGCTCGTCTGGCATGCACGGGGTGCTGGGTTCCATCTTCAGCACCACATACAAATAAAATAAAGATGTTGTGTCCACCGAAAACTGAAAAATAAATATTAGAAAATTCTCTCTCTCTCTCTCTCTCTCCTCTCTCTATCTTTAAAAAAAGATATGCAAAAATGAGAAATGAAGATAAAATTGTGGGGCATTAAAGAATCTTGGTAGAGGGTGCAAGTAGAGAAGAGGGATAACTCCTAATATCCTGTAGCACTAAAGGATAACTATGGTTGACGACAATTAACTGAATATTCCAAAAAAAAAAAAAAAGCTAGAAGAAAGGATTTTCAATGTTCCCAACACAAAGAAATGATAAATGTAATAGCTATGCCAATGGCCCTGATCTGATTATTATACTTTGTATACATGAATTGAAATGTTACATTGTACCCCATAAATATGTACAACTGTTATTGGTCAATTTAAAAGTTATTTTTTTAAAGTATATTTGAAAAGGATTTCTAATCCTTGTTTACTCTGAGTACAACTTTGAGGTTGAAGTAAATTTTCTTGATCCTTAAAAATAAAAAGAATGATGGGGGCTGGGCATGGTGGTGCACACCTGTAATCCCTGCACCTCAGGAGGTTGAGAAAAAAAAAAAAGCCAGCCTCAGCAACCTAGTAAGGCACTAAGCAACTCAGTGATACCCTGTCTGTAAATAAAATACAAATTAGGGCTGGAGATGTGACTCAGTGGCCCAGTGCCCCTGCGTACAATACCTGGTACCAAAAAAAATGCATGAGGGAGTCCCTTAAACTATTAAATTTACCTTAAATTTTTAAATATTTACTGAGTTCACCACCACCATCCCTTTAGGCCATCACATCTCATGGAACAGTACTCAAAAAAAAAAAAAAAAAAAAAAAAGAGACTTCGGAGCCTATATTGGAAATATTTTATGTTTTTAGTTCTCGGGATAACTTTCATCCCTGGCAAAGAGAATAATATTAGAGGAGTTTGTTCATATTGACTATGCATAAAAACAAAGATAAATCTGACCTTTCTTACTTACCGACAAAAGAAAATACATGAAACATCTAATGGAATGTCAAAGCAAATTAAATTCCTGCTTCTGCTTGTAAGTACTTTGAACAAGCAACAACTATTCAAAACTTGTGAATACATGGTGATTCCAGTTCTACTCATCCACTTAGCAAATCGTCACCGATGGTGCCAGCATTGTCCTGGGAATTGTGATGGGAACTCAGCAGTGGACAAATCTCCAAGGCACCTTCAAACACTGAAATATTAGTCTCATCATTTTCTAAATTTGGCACCTGTATTGGAAAGATGTTCCCATTTTTAAATCTCTGTCTGCTGCTCTGATAAATAATGTTCTCCCAGGTTCCCTAAAGGAGAATTAATTTGGCGAAACAAATCAGTTGTTGTTTCACTCATTGTTATGATAATAGAGAAATTAGGTTTTTAATTAAGGCTGAGGAAGGATGGGAAAGGCACAAATAAACGCCCACATGGTTTGATGCAGAAGGGACAAGACAAGCCTCCTTTTCTGCTGGGGGGGGGGGGAGTGTCTAAACTTCTCTCCATTGGGTGAAGGCAGTTTATCCAAGAGCCCGAGCTGTGTGCATTCCCTGACTTGGGAATATGTTCTTAGCACCCTCCAATTTGGCATGAATGAGATTTTAATATCGGTAGACAGCAGGCATCACTATTTTGCAAAAGTGTAACCTGAAGCCTAGAGAGGCTATACAGTGTGCCTGGGCCCAGGACACACAGGTAGGAGATGGTATCAGGATTCAAATTCAGGCAGTTTGATTCTAGGATGCTCTGACCCTCTAACCTGTATGAACTTCCTATACATAAAGAAGCAGTCTGAAAGTATCCAGTGCATTTGTCACCCTCTTTATTTTTTTGAAATCACAACAATATCCTCAGTGTACAAGGAATGCATGCTAACCAAAAGAAGAACAAAAGGAAGGAGGAGAAGCAGAAAAGCAAGTGAGAGAAGAAAGGAAAATACAAAAGAAGCACAACGAAAAATCTGCTCTATTTCTGCTATCCATCAAACCATGCACTTCCAACAAGGATAATATAGCCTCTAAGGAGACATAAATTGGTCCCTATGGGGGAAAAATTACTCTTTATGTGGATAAAGCACAGATATCTATATAATGCATTATCAATCTGTGGTAAAAATTCCATTGGAGAGTAAAATTATGAAAATGTATAAAAAGATTCCTTGGAGACGGTGATAAGAATGGGGAGGATTGGGAAATACTCCCACAGATACAGATTTCAACCTATAGGTAGCTATCTGTACAAATTTTTCAGTGCATGTATGCTTTCTTTGACAAAAATTGAATTATGTATATATGGCCCTTCCACGCCAATACCCATGCTTCAAAATAATATTTTATAGCATTTATAAAACACTTTTGCATAGAGCATCTCATTTGATTATTGTGATAATCATGTGGAGACAGGAATTTTTATTACTACACCCATTTTGTAATTAAAGAAACTGAGATTTAGAGAGGTGAATTATCTTGACCAAAAGTTTCTTAGTCAATATAAAGAGCAGAGTCAAGACTTGGATCCTGTATCTTAAAATCTTTGGGTTTGTCTTGTTAATTTTCTAACCACTTGAAAGTTTTATTTTTAAGTCATTTTTTTTTAGTTTTCTAATAAATGGTATAAGTCATTTTTTTTTTTAGTTTTCTAATAAATGCTATAATCTCCTCAGATATCACTTAGCCTTCATCCTAAGGTTTGTATAGTTTCTCCATCACATAGATACAAGAAGATCTTCCCTGCCCAGGCAAACTTGTTACCAGTTTCAAATTAAGACTATTTAGAGGAAAAAGACCTTGAGAAACTTAAGGAACATTCCTTATCTCACCACCTCATAGTTTTTCCTAGGTTGACCATCCCCAAAATGCCTAAATGGATTTCTGGCCCTTGGTCTGTACTTGAGGAAGCTTTGGTATGCATGGCCTCCCATGTGAGTTCCTTTATCTTGTTCTAGACCCTGTGCATGGTCTCCATGCTCCAAGTTCAGTTCACAGAATGAGGGTGCCCGGAATTGTGGGTTTAAATCAGCAACAGTCAGCTGGCAGCAAATAGTCCTGCAGACAAAATGGCAATAAGAAACATTAGTCTGTTTTGACCATAGATTTTATTAGAGATTTCTCTTCCTTTGGTTTGTTTGATTGGTTTGATGCTTTCGTCAGCTTTTTCACTGCTATAACCAAAAGACCTGACAAAAACAATTTTAGAGGAGGAAAAGTTTATTTGGGGGCTCATGGTTTCAGAGGTCTCCGTCCATAGACAGCTGGCTCCAGGCGAGGCAGAACATCATGGCTGAAAAGAACGGTGGAAAGAAGCAGCTTAAGACATCACACCAGGAAGCAGAGAGGTAGAGCTCCCCAATGACCCTACTTTCCCAGCCACACTCTATCTGCCTACAGTTACCACCCAGTTAATCCCTATCAGGGGATGAACACACTGATTAGGTTAAGACTCTCATAACCCAATTATTTTACCACTAAATTTCCTTGCATTGTCTCACAGATGAGATTTTGGGGGACACCTAATATCTAAACCATAACATTTGGTTTGCTTGCTTTTTGTTTCATTTTGTTTCAGAAGTGGGAATGGAGGTTTTCTGTTTAGCTCAATCCCTGCCAGCCAGTAGGGAAGGAAGGCATCTATTGGCAGGCACTGGGGTACCACCAGCCCGGGCTCTGCACAGAGCCATCCTGCTGAGTCCTGTAGAGCCTCCAGAGAGGGGCTCCATGTGTAATTTGGTCCTTCCTTGGTATGTCACTCCAAACACACAATCAGCCTTCTTCTCCTGCGGCCACTGCCCACTTTCAGAGGCCTTTTGCCACTGCTCTCACTAAAGACTATTCTTTGGTTCATCTCATCCAGATTCAGTGAGAGCAGTGCAGGAAAACATTCTGGTGTCTGGTGAAACTTGTTCAGCTGGGAACTTGGCTGTAAGAGTTGCTATGGCAACCCAAGCAGATGCTCTAAGGGGGAGCCGTGCTTCCCACTGGAGTGTAGACATGTGTTTGTGTGTGCAAATGAGTGTGTGTAGTGGAAGGAAATGACATGACTATCAGGAAGGGGCTAACCACTCCATATAAGGCCCTGGAATTGTCCCATAAGCCACATCCTTCATTTCCACTCAAGTATAGCCCAGGCTCAATTGCAATTGCAATTTCAAGACTGCACGAAGCCAATCCTTTCCAAATTGTCTGGATTAACTCTGTGCTTGTGGAAATCCCACCAGGGTTTATTGGGGGATAGTTTCCACACAAAGCCTCTAGTCAATGGATGTGCAGGTATCCCAAGATGGAGGGCCACCACGCCTTTTTACTTGGAAATGTTAATGGCAGGTGACAGGTGTGATGCAACTGATTCTAAGAATGGGATACACCTTTGGATGCTAATTCATTTAATCTTTTTGACATTAAGTTTTGAATTTCCATAAGGTATACCACCAAATAGGATTTACAGATTTGGAATCTCATGTAGTGCACAAGTTTATTTATTTATATATTTTTTTGCATCTATGATGCTTTTTATGCAAGTAAAGAGTTTTCTACATTTTATGTAGCTTCACTTAAACTTCTTTTTCTTTATCAAGGTGCTGGGGCTCAAAACCAGGACTTTGCATATGTTAGGCAAGAGCTCTCCCACAGAGCTCCACCCACAGCCATAATAAAACATTTTAAATTCTCAAGTGTTAAAAGTAGAAATCGTGTAACCGGAAGACAGAATGCTAGATACTAGAGATTTCAAAAATTAGAGACAAACTGAGACTCTACATTAAAACCTCTTCTCTCAGATCATCGTAATAAGAGACTTACTAGGTGTTGATTATGTACGAGGCTCTTTTGTAAGCATTTCACATGTACTTACTCACTGACCCTTCATAATAACCGTGTAAAGTAGATATGATGATGATGATGATGATGATGATGATGATGATTTCCATTTTACAGAACAGGAAATGCAGACACAGAGAAATTGCCAAAGTGGTGGGTTAATAAATGGTGAAAATGGGGTCCATATCTGATGGTCTGGTTCTGCCACCATTCTGATGACTCCATCAAGGGTCTCCTCTGACCCCTGCACTTTTCCCTATTGCTCCCCTAACTTGCTCTCTGACCCTGTCCTCCTCACACTTCCATGGAGCTTATTTGCACTGAGGTAAGGAAACAATTTCTTTCATCATCACACACTCCTTTAGAAATTATTGTTTAGGGCATACATTTAGGCTTTGGGTATTCAAGGAGTTTAGAACTTAAAAAGTCTCCTCTTTCTACTGCTTCTACCAAGAACTTCAAAAATCTGTTTCAGCCAGGCACAGTGGCGCTTGCTTGTAATCCCAGCAGTTCCAGAAGCTGAGGCAGGAGGATCTCGAGTTAAAAGCCAGTCTCAGCAACATGGTGAGGCCCTAAGTAACTCAGCAAGACCCTGTCTCAAAACAAAAAAAAATAAAAAGGGATGGGGATGTGGCTCAGTGGTTAAGCACCTCTGGGTTGTTTATCATTATTATTATTATTGTCATTGTTATTATTATTATCATTATTGACAGGCAGTTGACTAAAGAAAAAAGAGCAAACTCTGAGTGCAGAGTGGCTGGAGACTTTGATACAAACAGAGTTCTTATGTCTGTTGGCCATGGAAAGGGGAGTGGAGAGGGTGGGACCAGGAAGGAGAAGAAAACACCTCCTGTCTCTGACATTGTGGCCTTCCCATAGTGCAGTGATCTACAAATTTCTGCTTATATGTGCATCTCAAAAAAGAATTTTAAAAAACAATGTACCCCCATTGCATATTTTTAATTTATAGGTAAAAGATTTTCTTGTGAGTTTAAGTGATTGCAAGGGAGATAATATTTATTTTACTGCAAATATTGGCATTTAAAATAAAACTATCAGTCTTTAATAAAATATTAAAGGAAATTTAGAGCTCATAATAATTTTATGCCCATCACCATCCAATTTAAAATATATGAAGCTCTTCTTTAATATTGAGAAATTTTGCACTTTTATTCTCCTCCTTGAATTTGTATTTATTTTCCACAAATATTTAACATAATCTAATGTTTTAAAAATTTGAAAACATTTTATTGATCACCCTATCATACATTAAAACGTATTAAGTATGTATTTTAATACATTAAAAATAGACTCTACTTTGTGAACTTGAGAATCTTCAGGTTTCAAAAAATGCTTTTCTTTAAATTATCACACTACTTATTAAAACTTCATAATCATGTTGCCAGTTTTGATCATTTTTTAAACATAAAAAGTTAAATATAATTGGAAATTTACTCCTAATAAGATGAAGTATGATCTAACTTTTCACATGCTTTTAAAGAGAGAAAGATTATTCTGCTAAAAACCCTAAAGAATCCAGAAGCTAAAATAGTATACTTGTGAACTAGAAGTAGAAAACATTAAATATTTTATTTGGCAAAATGAAATAAGCTTCTGCTGTCATTGGATTATTTCATGATATGATTTTATGAGATGGATTTTAAAGTAGCTTACTGAATAGCGTACACTACATGCAAACCAGGTCACCAAAAGTTTTTATCTGTGAGTTTTAGTTCATGCATCTTGAGAATTGTGAAAGTCCTGGCATACCCTGAAGCTACATTTAAAGAAATCAGTGTCATTAACTTACATGCTTGGGTTGTACTTCGGTACTTTCCCCTCAAGCTGAAGAACTGACCCATGATTAGTACTGAGTATAGTTGAAAAATATTGCTCACATTTAAATACATTTGTAAAAGAAGTGCTTTTTTTTTTTTTTAATTTTTCCCTCCAGCATTTAATGCCTCTGGGGATGGATGATGTTGGTGTCATTGGACTGTCCTCCAAGAAGGAAAATGCCTTGACTCTCACCAAGGGGGCTCTATCATGTCTGTATTCGGAACATCCTAATGTATGTCAAAGTATTGTTTGTTTTAGATCATCTTCCTCCTTAACATAAAGTACATAAGATACGGAAATATGAGAGCCCTGGAGTTGATGGGATCTTAAACAATGAAGTATTTTCCCATTCTTTTCTCTGTTCTCCCTTAGTTTTCTACACCTTATACCAATGTACCATAGTTAGATATGTACCATATGTACCATAGTTAGATAGGGAGTGAGTATACCTTTTTTTTTTTTTAACAATAAAGTGGGGGGGGGGGCATACATTGCAAACTCAGATGTGTTCTTAGGCAAAACAAACCAGGAAAATAAGTGTAGAGAAATGAAAGCTCTGGAAATTGGAACATGGAAACTAGGGATCTGGAAACATGCCATGATCTGCACTTCTTAGAAGTATTCCAAGGCCTGGATTGACTGCCCTCCTTCACTGGGTGCTGTCTTATCTTTAGGAAAGGCTCTTGCATACCTTGTCTCCTCTGATTCTGCCACGTTGGGTTGAGGGAGAGGACAAGAACTTTGATGCTTATTTTATAGACGTGAATACAGAATTTGGGCACATGGTTCCAGGACCATGAGACTTCAACCAAGGTTGAAATAATTTTGTTTACAAAGAGAGAGAGAGAAAAGAGGGAAGGGAAGAAGGTGAGAAGATAAGGGAGGGAGGGAGGGAGGGAGGGAGGAAGGAAGGAAGGAAGGAAGGAAGGAAGGAAGGAAGGAAGGAAGGACCCTTCCTTATGTACCTCTTGTTAAGAATAAAAGTTTTCAGCATAAGAAAAAATATGAAATTAAAAGATTCAGTACAAAACCATGTAATGCTAAATTTAAATGGTAAACAACAGTATGAAATTATGATTTATTTATCTGTTTAAAAAAGGCCTGGTTTGGGGCTGGGGTTGTGGCTCAGTGGTAGAGCCTTTGCCTCACACCTGTGAGGCACTGAGTTTGATTCTCAGCAGCACATATAAATACGTGAAAAAAATAAGATCCATCAATAACAATAACAACAACAAAAATTGCCTGTTTCCTTCCTCTGCCCTTTGGAAAGGCCTGGAAGCAAGGATTAACACAGCATTGGTGAGTATCCTGAATGGCCCCCTAAGAGCCAGTTTACAAGTACAGAGGCTGGAGGAACATGCTCAATAACATAATAAAAAATGCAACAAGCTAAGACAAGAATATGAAAATTATGCAGGCCAAATACCCTGATGTCTTCGGTAAATAAATGGCAAAACAGGGAAAGGTGTTACAGATGAACAGCCAATCAAACAAACACCAGGTAGGGCTTGAATCCTGCCCTAAACAAAATAACGTTTTAGACACCATCTGGGAACTTTAAACACAGACTGGGTAAGAAATGATATTAAAGGTAAATATTTTATTGGGTGTTATAATGGCATTGGGGTTGTGAAAAATACCTTTAATTCTTCAAGATACATTATGATGTTATGATGTGATGATGTTTGGGATCTGCTTTGAAATCCTGCAGCAGTGTGTGTGGGAGTGGGTAAGGGGAGGATTGAAGAAATAGCAATGAACTAAATGTCATCTGAAGGTGCTTGGAAGGAAGGAGGTGCTACCCCTAAAGATAACCTAACCAGTACTAACACTGGGGGTGCCCAAACCCCAGGTCTCCTTCTGGGCATTTATACCTTCCCCCAGCTTCTGCAGGGTGGTAGCTGCCCCCTCTGTGGAAGACTTTCCTTGGCCACCTGAACTTGCCAAGAGGTTAGGCATGTTTCCTCCCCTGACACCATCCACCAACAATTCATTTTCACAGGAGTGCAACGTGCAGATGCCCTTGCTTCAAAGTGGAAGCAACTCTGTGTCCAAGCCACACTCCAGAGCTCCAAGCTCCAAGTGTGGATTGGACACAGAGTTGAAGCCAACTCCAGCCATAACTGCATCCTTCCTAGCTCCCCACCCTGTTCCCTTCATTCCCTTTCCCCCAAGAACTTTCCTCCAGTAGATCCCATCTCATGATCTGCTTTTCACAGACTTGATCTGAAGAAGAGGGCAGGTATTTTTCTAAATGGGAAAGTAAAGAATGAAACCAAAGGTCAATCAGGCAATATTGGAAACTTTATAAAGAAATGACCCGGTTTGTGTGGGTGAAGCATTAGTTATATCTATAAACTAGAAGGACTTGCGGGAAAAAATGCCATCAGCAGGGGACATCTTTTGCCTTAAAATCCCCCTTAGAGCTCCACCAGCCAAGCAGAAAAGGAGCTTTCACCAGCAACTCTTTAATTCCAGGTGAGGGGAAGATGAGAGAGGGGAGTATAGCAGGTTAGCCAAACAGCACCAGGGCAGGGCCTCACCCCGGGTTCCAGGGACCTCTCCCTACAGTGCCCAGAAAGTCCCTATATTAACCTTGACCCTCACCTCTGGAGCTCACTTGACCCTGCTACCTAGTTATAATGGACATTTATAGTATTCCTCTTGTTTTAGGGAAATGTTTCCCCAAACTCTTTCTACTGGAGGCTGTCAAAAATATTACTCTACCCTAGACTTAGTGATTGGTTCAGAGACAGACACAATACTAAGCCAAGGCAATCAGGAATAAAATTTTCAACTTAAAAAATCAAAGTATCGCCAGACACAGTGGCACATGCCTGTAATCCCAGCTCCTCCCGAGATTGAGGCAGAAGGATTGCAAGTTGGAGGTCAACCTGCACAACCTGCACTCTTAACAATTTGATTTAAAATAAAAGGGCAACCTTCCACAGTTTCAATGTGTATATACAAACAAGAGAAAATTTATTATCTCGTTCTCCTTTAGTTACAAGAATGGTGACATAAAGTGTACATCTTCTGCTCCCGGATTTTTTTCTCTTACCTTGTATCTTGGTGGAGAGCACTCCATGTCAATAAGTGAAGTGCTTTCTCACCAGTTGTCTTTGTTTTCCCCTTTAACAGTACAGCTGCAGAAGATTCTTTTGTCTTTGCTATTTCAAACAACACTGCAATGTCTAGCCTTGTATATATATTATTTCTCATGTCTGAGAATATTCGTATGATAAATTTTTAGAGGTGGGATTGCTTATTGTGATACCTGCAAGCTAATTTCTCTCTCTGCTTGCAAAGCAATAAGGATGGGACCCCACTCCATCCGTAGCTATACCTCAGGCATGTGGAAAAGACCAGCTTCGGAGAAGGCCAATTGTAAGCAGGGAAAAGGAGAACTGCCGCAGTCTGGCTGGGCACAAAATCACGAGCCACTGAAGCAGGAACAAACTTTATTTTTGAAACTGCCGCCAATGCCCCTTACGCTCCCGGGAAGATTTCCAACCGACCCACGAGGCGTTCTCCTGGACCCCAACAGGAAGTCCCTCCTCCGGAATTCCCTCCTACCGCACTTCCCCAACCAATGGGAACTCTCCAGGAGTCTGCTCACTCCTCCCAGACAGCTGAGGTCCTGGAAGCAGGCTGGTGTACATGCGGCCGTAGCTCTGGCCAGACAGACCCACATCCCCATCATGCCTGCACCCTGAGTCCATATGAGTAGAAAGATAATGGGTCCCTAGCCAGGTGATTTTGGAGATTCCAGACATCAAGATACAAAGTCTGACATCATCCATGCTGTGCTTGTGGCAGCTGTTTTATTATTAAGAGGAGCTGTATTGAATGAGTTCTGAGGCCTTGGTTTGCAAAAGTGAGGGAGGAGCTGAGGAGAATGGAGAAAGATGGTGAGGTCACTAGCTGAGTCCTTGAATATTATACCCCAGGGTTAAGTGAAAGCTCTGCTGAATTCACTGTGATGGGCTCCCAGTCCCTTCCAGCAATTAGAGGGTAAATTGGGATGGGAGATTTGTCCTTGAAGCCTCATTTACACCTCCCAGCAAATGCCTTTAATCCCATCAGATCTTCTAGGGAAGCTATTGGAAGAATGTGGGGAGGGCTTGGGGAGAAGGGAAGACTGGGTAGGGTGGGCATTTGGACCAGCATGGCAGTTCTAAGGAGCTGTTAAAGCAAAGGGAAAAGATAAGCAGTGGAAGAAGGTCTTTTAGAGAGATGAGAAGGCAGCTGAGATGCAGAATCTCCCATGCTGCTAGGTGGCTGGAACCCCCACACACACACAAAGCCAGAGAGCATGGGATCTCCTGAAGCTGCCCATTGAGGCTACACAAACTGATCTCACAGACACAGACCACGGAGGAGAAGTTTAGAAAGTGAATCCAAAGAGACAAACAGAAAATATCGCACCCATAAAGTATACAGAAAAAAAAGCGAATGATTATCAGTCTGCTAACTTCATTGGATCACCTGGTAAACTCTAGATGCTACAGTTTGATAGTGATATTGGCAAACTATGATGGTGCTAAGTTATTTAAGAATGATATTATAAGAAGAATAATAGTTGGTTTGGAGACAACAAGATTTAGGAGAGATAACCAATTAGTTACTATGTGATTTAACTTGATCAGGTTTGACTTGTTTTGACAGGTTGATTTGGTCTGAGCTGCTCTGCAAATTCATGTCAAATCTCCTTACTTTTTTGGATTAATTGCTTGAATAGACACAAACCTTATTAACAGTTAGTTCAGTGTATGGCTCTTGAGACCATCCCCCCTAACTGGATTGTCCAGGTATCCAGAGGCCACTCAGTTACAGAGGAGTCAGCCTTGCCTGATGCTGCATGGAGGGAACCGGATTCTGCAGTCCTCTGTCAACACAATTTCTCACTGTGTCAGACTGTGGCTGTCACAGCTTAGACCCACATGATCCCTTGGAGCTCATCCACAAGAATGATCTGAATGCAATCACGGTGGGTTACATGCTCCAGTGCCAACATAATAGCCATTTAGTCCACACTCCTTCAGACTCTTCCCAGGGTAGAAAAAGTCACCATGCTGACCCCAGGAGTGCTGGGCAGATCTCATTCCTACTTGTGCCACATTTAGACTCAGAAGCACCATCTCAGGTTCTTCTTCTTTCTGCCCACTTGTCCATCACCCGATGAGCAAAGTCACCTTATCTTTTTTTTTTTTTTAGAGAGAGAGAGAGAGAATTTTTTAAATATTTATTTTTTAGTTTTCAGTGGATACAACATCTTTGTTTGTATGTGGTGCTGAGGCTCGAACCCGGGCTGCACACATGCCAGGCGAGCGTGCTACCACTTGAGCCACATCCCCAGCCCTCACCTTATCTTTAAACCTTTAAAATCCAACACATCTTGGAAAAAAATGTTTCTCTGTTGACATCTGAGGCTATGCTTCCTGCACCCAGCAACTGAGAACTGCCTTCAGAGGCATGATGATGGCTTTCTAATTCGCCTCCAATGATACTATAGAAGACAAGAGCAAAGTGCAGTCCCTAGGCTTGTGATGGTGCTAAGTTATTTAAGAATGATTTTATAAGAATAATAGTAGCTGGTTTGGACAACAAGACAGTGATCATCTCTCTCATTGTTCCTCAACACACATTGACAGAATGATGTCATAGAGGTCCTCTTTTTGGGGGGCTGCAGAAAAAGAAGTTTCAGGAATTAAAAGTTAGATTTCAGTTCAATATCAAGAAGGAATGCATAATGATTAAGTTATTCCAAGAAAACTGTTACTGTGCTCAGGAACTTGGTGTCTTATACTGTACTAAAATGGAGAGATGAATTACTGAACAAATAGTGTTGGGAAAAATGGGGTTTTTTTAAGGGACAAAATTTAAAAGTTAAATCTAATCCAGGCTTCACAATAAAAACAATTCAGATGTGTGAAATATGTGTTAAATATTTTAAAAGAATATTAAAATGTTGATTAAAATTGTAATAGTTGTTTCAGAATGAAGGCATTTCTATGACTAAGTGCAATAAAAGATTATAGATCTAACCACATACATTTTAAAATATCTCTTTTTCAAGCCAAACAACAATAAAGTGAAATTATAAATCGGGAGAAAAGATGAAAGTAAATGTGGAAAAAAGAAAAACAAGGTCATAATTTAAGCCATGCAAAATTCTCATAAATTAATCTCAAAAACATGACCACATCCACAAGATAAAAGCGAGCAAATAAATGTGAAGTTAAATTACAAAAGAATGAATATAAATGACCATTATAAGCATATGAAAAAGGATATTCAATTCCCCTATATTAAAAATATAGAAAACAAAACAATAAAGAAATATCATTTTTCATTTATGTAATTGAAGGGTTTTTCAATGAGGAAGTAGGGCAAGGGTCATGCAGAGCAGTTCTCTTCTTTAAGGTAAAAAAGGGTATAGTTTTTCTGTAGTAATCTTCTTACTCCTAGGAGACACTGAGAATCTGGCTACCCACCATCAGAGAGATGGCAGAGGGGTCTGCAGGTTGCAGGAAAAACTCACAAGCCTTCAGTGGCTTCAGCTGAGTTTCCCTGGGATGGATTTCCCTACAGTTGACTTGACAGCAGAGACTTACCAGACAAACAGGTTCCCCTGGTCCTTGCTTTCTCCCCTTTCTTATTTTGTCCTCAAAACACTAGCGTACAATTGGATGCATTGAAGATCTAATTAAGAACAGAGCCCAGTTGTCCAATGATGACATATTATTACATCAGGATGTCATATGATACGATGTTAACAAAAAAAAGCAAAGGCCTACATAGGTTCTCTTTGTCCAGTTCTTTTGTGAGTGACAAGCGAATGCATATACCTAGCAAGAAGGTGCACAAAAATAAGCCCTAGTGGGAGGTACAAGGCTCCAAACACAAAGAAATCATAAGGCGTGGGAAATGCTAATTTCCTGATTTGATCACTGTGCACTCTTTGCATGAAATATCATACTGAACCTAATTAATAGGTACAATTAACCATATTAATAAAAAATAAAATAGTTATTTTTTAAGAGAGACATTTAGATACTTTGGGGGGCAATGACTATATTAATATCTTGGCTTGGTTTCTTCGTGGGTGTAACTATAGGGCACAATTAGTAAAATTCTGTGCTTAAACAAAAGAAGAAATGGGCCCAGTCAACGTGTCATGGAGAAGGGCAGCTTATTGCCTTCTTCCGGGGAAGCAGTCTCTGTATGTAGCAGCTATTGCAGCAAACCTGAAACCAGTAGCCAGCAAGTTCCACAAAGTATTGATCTTTAATTAATATTTTCTTTAAAGTGAAGAGTCTCTCTCCATCTCTCCCTTTCTCTGTTTCACCCTTTTCTTTCTCTCTCCCCACTTCTCTCCTTCCCTTTTCCTCCCCTCTCATTCATACCCCTTTTGTCAATATGCGCTGACCCGTTACATACTCAAACAGGCTTATCAAGGTGGGAACATTCCAGTGGGTGAATGGTGAAGCCCTCCCGCTGATCCCCTCCTGGCCATGCTGAGCAGTGGTGGTTGGCATGATTGACTATTGCGCTCCTCCCCAACCACGTTAACCTTCCTTTCTTCACCTCAAGGTCAACTTCATCCTTTGACTTCATCTAAATATAACCATTTTTAACGTCTAAGAAATAGCTGTCATCTTCATTATAATGCAAGTGCCAGCTCCTTTAGTCTCCACCAAGAGAAGAGGCAAGCCACACTTTTCTTTGAGCTCCGCAACAAATTGAAACCCTTAAGAGTGCTGCAGACCACTGCTAGGTAGGCGGATGCTATGCTATCACTTATTTGGGGGACAGGGTCTGTGTGACACCTTGACTAGGGATCTTGACCAGCATTCTTTCTGTCTGTCTCCTACACTCAGAGTCCAGGCTTACTTGCTCTTAAAATGTGTCAACCAGTTGAGCGTGGTGGTGCATGCTGGTAATCCCAGCTACTCTAGAAACTGAGACAAGGAAGATCCAAAGTTCAAGGCCAGACTGGGCAACTTGATGAGATCCTGTCTCAAAATAAAATTTTTAAAAGAGGCTGAGGATGTAGCTCAGTGGTAGAACACTTTACTAACATGCTAGAGGCTCTGGATTCACTCCCCAACACTAGGGGGGAAAATAAAATGTGTCAATTAACAGACCCCAGGAGACCCACAAGACATAGTCTGGCTAGTGCTACCCAATTTACTGCTGCAATCAAGACCTGATTAAGAACTTTAGAAACTTTAAAACACCAAAACAAATAGGATATGACCCCAGTATATATCTCAAATAAAAATATCAAACATGTTTAAAAAATTAATGAAGCAATGTTTTTTTTTTTTCATGTAACTACTTTGGTTTTTAAAAAACAGCAAAAATGATTCCTTGTTTTTGAACCAATCTATTAAGTAATTTCTATTAAATTATCCATATATTCTTGGATTAGACTCTACAAGTTTTGGTATATTTTTCTATTAACATGCCCTTTGGTTTATGTGGGATTCTTCTTTTGCATCACTAAAACTAAATTGAATTGTGATTTTATTCTTTGTGTAGTCCTGTGGGTATTGGTATCAATATTATGATTTTTTCATCAAAATGATTTGGAAGTTTTTCTCCATATATGCTTTGAAACAGTGTAAATGTCATTGAAGTTTTTCTTCTTAAAGATTTGGGTTAATTCCTCTTGAAACTATCTGGGCCTGCTGCTTTTTAGAGAGCAGACCTATGACAAGTTTCTTCATTTATTTTAATAGTACTTGATTTATTAAGATTTCTATCTTTGCTCAAGTTAATTTTGGTAAAGTATATTTCCTAGAACATTATTATCCATTTCATCTAAATGTTCAGATATGTTTACATAGAGTTGAGCAAAGTAATCCCTTGTGATCTTTTAAATTTCTTTTATAACTGTTTTATTTTCCCTTTCACATTTTTTTATCTTGTATATTTGTGCATTCTTCCATATTTTTATAGATTAGATAGCTAATGCTTTATCTCTCTCAGTGATTTTGTGAAAGAATATGAATATATAACATATTATTACTTCCTCTTTGTTGATTGATTATTTCTCTTCAAATATTATTCCTTCTTTCCTCCTACTTTCCTCAGGTTTATTGTGATGTTTTTTTTTCTTACTTACTTACTGAATTAGAGGATTCATTCATTCATTTTAATTCTTTCCTTTTTCAATCAATACACATGCAAGGAGAGGATTTTTTTTTTCCCTGAACCAATTTGAACTACACTCCGTGTATTAAAGAAAATGTATAATATTTTCTTTTGCGTTATTCTTTACACTTAATAGGCATCATGGTTTTAGAATGCCATCTTCAAATTTCCTTTTTTTGTAAAAACAAAAATATGTTATATGTTTTGATTCTATTATTTCCAACAGGGACTTGCTTTTTCTGAAAGAGGTTTTGTCCTTGAAATGACCTGGGCCAGAGGCCAAGAAAGAAGAGGTCCAGAACTATCACACCCTTTCCATCTCATTCTCCGAGTGATGGCAGGTGGAACTGAAAAGCAGACGCCTGGCGGGCAGCAGTGTGAGGATACACCCTCTCTGTCTCCAGGACATCTTAGAGAACAAGGGAGAGCCTGTCCCTGGGAGTGAACTGGTTGTGTTAAGATGTATCTCTATTTAAAACCATTTTGGATTTTGGGGCTTACTTCTAACATATTCCTCCTTCTTTATCTCTCTGTTTTCAGTAAGATCTTAAAACTCTAGCCAATGTCACTTAGTCTAAGGAAATTAATTCATCTAGTCACTGACTCGATAAATATTTATTGTGTATGTATTACACCCCAACCCTGTGTTGAGTTCCAGGGATCCAGCAATGAACAAGAGAGACATAGCCTCTCTCTCCCGAGGCTAATAATCTATAGGGGTTACTCCAGCAGGCTCTGGATTTTCCTAAAGGATTCTCTAAATGAGAGTGTATAGCAAGAATACTCTTCTAATTCAGACTGTGAGAGTATTTGGGGGCGGGGGTGGACTATCACGGATCATAAGGAGCATGAGGCTCTGTCACACCACCAGAGAAGCCACCCTTGGCATAAACCCTGACCGATACAGTGTTGTGGTTTTGTTGCAGAGATACAGATGCCTGGAAGTGGACAGAGGCATTTTACCCCATCTGTGACTGCTGTGGCCCATGAAGGCTCCAAGAGGAAAAGTCCTTTAAAATGAGACTTGAAGGATTAATCCGAGTGAATTGTCCAATGTGATGAGAAAAGACAATTCCAATAGAGGAAAATCCACATGAGAAGACCCAGAAGCAAGAGAGGGACACACCATGAGTTTGAAGAAATTACAAACTTCCAGGGGATGCTAAGGCCACCAGGAAGTGGCCTGAAGAGGGGAGAACAAAGAGGGTGGGGAGCTGATGGTCATGGGGTGGGGGGTAAAAAAGGGAGGAATTCCTAAGAATTCGACCTCCAGGGAGAAGAAAGGAGAAGGCTCTTAAGTACTTTATATTCACAAAGAGGAGTCAAAAATTAAATAAGAAGACTGAGAGAAAAAGCAAAATACCCCAACTGTGAGGCCTCCCGCTTATGGAGTAATCCCACCTGATGGTGATCCACAGCATGCAACGTAAGACCCCAGTACACCCATCTGACTGAGCCTGGAAGACCCTCTTGCATTCCCAGAAGAGCTGAAGGCAAAGGTAAGGCACTTGAGGCTCAGGATTTGGAGTTTTTGTTTTGTTTTGTTTTTTCCTCCTCCTCATTTCTTCATCGAACTCAGTTAAAGTTCAAAGTGGTGTCTGAGAAATCAGCTCAGGCACAAGTCACATTTCTGCTATGGAAGAGGATCTAGGGCTCACTGGTAAATTAAGGAGAAGTGGACTGTGATCACGGGGGTTCCTGGCCCAGTTGGCAGTTTTCTGAAAAATGGTTGGTAGTTGTCTTTGAACTGGTCTGGGTTGTGCATGTTGGCTGGGCTTTTTAAGAACGTCATATAGAGGGAGGCATATTGCTAGGTGGTTGCTATCTGGTAGGAAAGGAACCAAGGTCTGCACTCAGATTCTCCAGTACTTCAGTTCCTAACCATTAAATTTTGGAATCTCCAGACCTTGAAACTCCAGCTCTACAGATGCACAGGGTGGAGAGGTGAGCAGAGGCTGGGGAATCATGGTCACGTTTTTGAGTTGGCAGTGTGGTTTACCAGAGGTATGAGGGTGGATGTGAGGAATAGCAGTAGAAAAGCTGGGTGGGGGTGGAGATGAGCATGATAACTTTTAGTCAGCACACAGGGGGGAGATGCAACATAATAATGTATTTATTTATGCATGTTCAGAAAATCTGCATGAAATTTTTCTAGCTTTCCTTATTTGGGAGAAGGTTAAAGTTAAGTACTCAAGTTAGAATAGAGATCAACTGAAAGAAAAATAGGAGTGCTAACAATACAGATACGATGCAGGCAGAGCAAGAACCATGAGGCTAGAGCACAAATGTTTGAGTGCTTGGGAAACTCTGAGCAGTCAACAGGTAGATATGGAATGACAGCCCTGCCCCAGGTACTGTCCCAAGCATTCAGTGGTGAGAAGAGACAGTGTCTCTGCCTTTAAGTAGCTTACATTTGGGCAGGAAACCAAATGCATTATATATGCAGAAAAATAAGAGGATCCCAGATCTGGGGAGTGTAACAGATGGAAACTGGCTAGGAAGCACACCTCAGCACATGGGGGGTTAGATCTCCTGAGAAGGGATGTTTCCCCTCAATTGATGAGAAGGCAGCAGGTGACCATGTGGAATGAGAGTTAGGAGGATGAGCTTGGCGTGACTATGCTTAGAGAGCACACAACACTCACAGGAGTGTGCAGAAGCGGCAGGTGAGGGAGATGACACCAAAGAGGGAGAAAGACAAGGCCACATGGTTTAGTAACACTGGGCTATTCATTATATTTAACTTTATATACTTAGATTTAAATAGCCATGTGTGGCTACTGACTACGCTGTTGGACAGCACAGGGCTAGAAGGCACACCAAGAGCCCTCAGAGAGCATCAGGAAATGTATCAGGTCACAGGAGTGGTATCCAGGTTGGGTTAGGTCAAGATGGCTCCGTGATATCCCACAATCTCAGTATGAGGACCAGCAGTCACAGACTCACTGCATCACACCTCATGCTAGGCCCCAGCAAAGGGAGATCCAGAAAGGGACACAACTTTGGGGATGCACAAAGAGGAACATCTTAAGAAAGGCTCTGAAGTGTCCTGATCACATGGGGACACGCTGGGAAATGTTTCCAGCTCCTACTTAGGGAATGCCAGCCAACCCCATCCCAGCAGCGTTTCCCCAGTGCTCTGTCCTTAGACCATTGGAGGTGATGTGAGGAGCCCTCTATGGGTCAGAGGCAAGTGTGGACAAGGTCACATGACCACTTAGTGGTGACACTGAGAGGACCCACAGCAGGGCTTGGAGCATATCCATTGCTGCCCTCTCCTTGCTGAGAGCTTCCAGGCTGCCCTGCTGTTAGCCCAGCAGGACCACAGAAATGCCCAGCACTGAGAAGCCAGGAAAAGCATTCTGTCATTCCACTTTGCAAGAGGCTGGGGTCCCACAGAGTTCCCTCTAGATCAGAATCAAGGAGAATGAGGTGGAGCAGAAAGAGGTCACAGGAAGGGAAACAAAGTGTCCCCATGGCCCATGATGTGCAATTGCTGAGATTAGTGGTATTATTCCATGAGATTCACCCAGGGATTTGATGCCATCAGCATTACTTCAACCCCAGTTATAGAGGAGGCAGTATAACTCAGAACCCAAGTGACCCACCCAGGGAACACCAGAGGTGAGTGGCAAAGTGGGACTGGAACCTGCTGGGCCCTGGCATCCCCAGGCTGCTGGGTGGAATGGATACCACTGGGCTATTTCCCAAGGTCCTGGTGGGCTTTGTGAGTAGGCCAGGGGCCCCTTAGTTATCCCCCATAGGGGCCCTAATTCACAGAGGCCCTGCCCTGCCCCCTCCAGGCTGCTTGCTGCCCCTATTGTCCTCTTTCCCCTGGATCCGTCTGCCTGCCTCCCAAGCACACCTCCTGTTACAGCACAGGTCAGCCAGGGTCCCAGTCTCCATCAATGAATCCAACTCAGGCAGACACAGGCCCAACTAAGGACTTAAGACAGATTATCCCCAGTCACAAGCAGAGGTCCTGCCTGGCCCACTGAGGCAGGGCGGTGTGACCCCTCAGCCCCTCCTGGTCTCAGTTCCCTCATGTGAATGAGAGGACAGTGATGGTCCTTGGTTAGGTTTGGGCTCAACCCGGCCCTACCATCCTGCTGTAGCCCTCATGCCAGTCACTCTCCTCACCCCCTGCCCAGCCTTAAGCTCTTCATCAAGTTCTGAGCAGCAAGTGGGAAGATGTCAATGGCACAGGCACAAGCAAAGCACATGCCCAGAGCCACCAGCAGGTGAGTGGCTGCTTAGTCCCCAGGATCTATTTTTGCTCCATTCACATACTCTGTGACTTTTGGCAATGTGGTTCAGTGGTTCAAGAGTGTGATTCTGGAGCCAGATGCCAAGTGGGATCCCAGCTCTGTTCATTACTGGCAGCGGGAGGGCAGCAAGAAGACCCTCCTGCACACTCCCCACATTCCTCACTGTAGAATGGGTCAGTAACAGAGCCCTCTCAGGTGACACTGGGGATTCAGTGAGGCAATTCAGTGAGCTTCAGACTCTGGCTAAAATAATGCCTGCCATCAGAAGGTGCTGCAGTATGACACTTGAGTGGACAGATGGAGAGGTGGGGTAGTGACCAGGGAGGCATCCAGGGTGCAGGAATGAGCTATTTCCTGACCTGGGTCCTAGTTGCACAGGACTATTCAGTTTGTAAGCCTTCCCTGAGCCGAGTGCTGAAGTCACGTGTGCTTCTTCTGTTTCACACCTCCAGGAAGCCAGCTTCCATTTTTAATGCTGCCTGGGAATTAGCAAAACTCCAGATTTTCAAGGCTGTGTAACTGATGAGTCCAATTCAGATATCCAAGGGAGTAAGGGGCTTCACAGCCTGTCTGGATGATAGATAGAAGAGAAAAAAATCACACTAAGGTATAGATGTGTCAGGATGATAGGACAGAGCTGGCAACAGGAAAATTCAATTAGAATGTCAGAAATTTGGTAGAACCTGCTAAATGGTTGGAATGTGGCTTTGGGTCTCCTGACCTCAAAGCCCTCTGTGATAACCTCATTGTTCTGTGATGCAAGCTTGGGACATTCTACAAATACACTCAGCATCTCAGTGTCCATTGCATGATGCAGGATTGAGCTTCAGACTTCAAATAACTGACAACCATCTCCATGGTAAGACATGGGGCATCAGTTCCAACCCTAACTTTCTACAAGGGCTTGGATTCTACCCTCTGTCACCATTCATCCTACAAGGGAGCCAACTGCTACCATTATTCAGAATAAAAGAGGTATCAATCGGGTAAAGAAGCTATGATCCAGTCCCCTTCCCCTGAGATTACTGTCATTTCTTATTCATTTCCCCAGTTTTCTAAGCCAATTATGTTAGCTCCAAGAGAGATACCTGAGTCAAGAAATATCAGTTAAAAAAAAAAAAAAAAAGAATATCATCCCAAACCAAACACAGGGATTCAGTAGCCATGGACTGGATAATTACAAGAGGTCAGAATACTTGCAGGAGAACAGTGTTCATGCATCACTTGTCTGATACACAACTAGAGACTTCTATCCATTGAGTTTGCCCTCTCTGGAGAATGGTACTGAGCTCTGCAAGCCTCTGGTCCCATGATGAAAGCTACCTGTCCTCAGGGAGCAGAGTCCTGTCTAATGGAGCTTTAAGCAGGTGCAGCTCTGAGACTGTATGCTGTCTTCATCTGAGGACTACCAACTAAAACACCAGTCGAGGAGACAGTACAGAAAACCATTCTTTTATGTGATGAAAAAGGAAATATCACAACAGATAATACAGAAATACAGAAGATAACTAGAAATTAGTTTGAGAACAGTACTCCAATAAAATAGAAAATATCAAAGGCACTGAAAAATTTCTAGAGTCATAGGATTTGCCCAAATAGAATCAGGATAATGAAATGGAAGACACCATCAGAAGCCTACCAACCAAGAAAAGCCCAGGACCAAAGGGATACACAGCCGAGTTATACAAGACCTCTAAAGAAGAGCTAATACCAATACTCTTCAGTTGACTTCAGGAAATAGAAAAAGTGGGAGCACTTCCAAAATCAAAGAAGGAAAAATAGAAGATATTTGTATCTACTTTAGAATAATATGAGAAATAATATTATCCACTTTAGAACAATATGAGTAATTGGAAAGACCACAGCTCTCTATTAATTGAATACAGATTGTATATATCCATGCATTTTTAATGTTTGTAGCTTTCTCAGTAAAGGAATCAAATGGGTCCCAGAACCCCACTCTAGTCATAAACACAGAAGACTGGAGGGAAGCATTAAAGGATTCAGCTTGGAGAACTTGGCCAAGAGGAGCAGAGGTGGCACAGAATTGGGTTTCTCTTTAAAAAAGAAAAAACTTCAGGTGCTAATAAGCAATTATAGGAAGATTGCAGGACAAAGGTTAATTAATATAATAATATTGGTAGGTACCAGCAATGAATCTGAAATTAAAAAAGGCTTACCATTTACATTGACATCCCAAAAATGAAATACTTAGGTATAAATCTAATGAAATATATATATATAAAGATATATATATATATATATATATATATATATATATATATATATGGAAAACCACAAAATTCTGTTGAAAAACTATAAAGGAATTATTAATAAATAGAGAAATATTTCATTACTCATGAATAGGAAGACTCGTATTGTTAACATGTCAATTCTACCAACTTGATGGATAGAGTCAGTGGGATCCTAGTGAAAATACAAGCAAGATATTTTGTAGACACAAAAAAAATTGATTCTAAAGTTTGTATGGAGAGTCAAAAAAAAAAAAAAAAAAAAAACAAGAACAAGAAAGAAACCTAGAAAAGGCAAGTAGATCAGTGGAGCAGAATAAGGAGCCCATAAGTAGACCTACATAAACATAGTCAACTGGCCTTTGACAAAGGAACATAGGATATAAAAAGGGGAAAAGATAGTTTTGTCACCAAATAGTGATGGAACAACTGGATATTTACACACACACACACACACACACACACCCCACACAAATAATAAATCTGCACAACATTTTGCCCCATCATAAAAATTAACCTAAATGTAAGACCTAAATGTAAAATTAAAAACTGAAACTACTAGAGGACAACTTAGTAGAAACTCTAAGTGATCTTTGGTTTGGTAATGACTTTTTGGATACAGCGCCAATGGCATAATCCATGAAAGAATTCATTGATCAGCCCCACTTCATTTAAAAAAAAAAACAAAAAAAAAAACCATTCTGCTCTGTGAAACACTATCAAGAGTATGAAAAGAAAACACAGACCCAGAGAAAATATTTTCAAAGGAACATACCTGATAAAGGACAATTATCCAAAATATACAAATAAGTCCTAAAATTTAATAATAAGAAAATGAATAATTCAATTAAAATATGGATCAAAGACCTGACATCTCACCAAAAAGAGATACAAATGGCAAGTAAACATATAAAAAGGTGTTTGACATCATGTCATTGGAAATGACAAATGAAAATAACAGTGAAATACCACTATGCACCTATTAAAATAGCCAAAATCCAAAACACTGCAATGCCAAATCCTACTGAGAAAGTGAAGCAACAGGAATTCCCATTAACTGCATGTGGGAATACACTCTGGAAAAACATTTGTCAATTTATTATGAAACTAGGTATACTCTTACCAATCCTGCAGTCCTGCTCTTCAGCATTTACCCAATGTTAAAAATTAACATCCACTAAAATAAAATAAACCTTCACAGAGATAATTACTGATGCTTTCTTCTTCATTTCTAAAGTATTGAAGCAATCAAGATGTCCTTTAGTAAATGAATAGATAAATAAACAGTGGTATATCCACGCAATGGAATATCATTCTGTGCTTAAAAAAGAAATGAGCTGTCAAGCATGAAGAAGCATGGAGGAAATTTAAATATGTATCATAAGTGAAAGAAGCCAACCTGAAAAAGCAGTTCTACACTGTTTGATTCCCACCATGACATTCTGGAAAAGGCAAAATCATGGAGACAGTGAAATGATTAATATTTCCAGGAGTTGGAGAGAGAAAGGATGAAAAGACAGAGCACAGAGGATTTTTTAAGGAAGTAAACTATTCTGTCTAATACAATGGTAGATTCATACTGCTACACATTTGTTCAAACCCACAAAATACATAACACCAAGAATAAACCCTACTGTAGACTATGGACCTAGGATGATAATGATGTCAATGTAGGTTCATCAATGATAAGAATACCACTGTGGTATGGGGGAGGTGGTGAATAGGTATGTGGAAATCCTCTAAACTTTCTGTCCAGTCTGGCTGTGAATCTAAAAATGCTCTAAAAAATATTAATTTTTAAAAACTTACTCAGTGAAGGATTTGGGGGCTGAGGGAAAGTGACTTTTGTGTGTGTATGTGTGAGAGTGTGTGTGTGTGTGTGTGTGTGATGCTAGAGATTAAACCCAGGACCTTGTGCATGCGAGGCAAGCACTCTACCAACTGTGCTATATCCCCAGCCTGACTGGTGCATTATTTGGGAACTGGCTTACTGAAGAGACACGGGAGACCCAGAGACAACTGAACAGTACCCTAATAAAGTTTTGGGCGAGAATCAGGGTGGACCACTCATGAGTGGTTCCATATCAGTTGTGAATTGTTCATGGACGGCTACCCCCTTTCAGGAAGTCCCATGTTGCTTAGAAACTAGAAATTGGGACTGCTCTGTGCTTGGGAATGTCACCTGAATTCCTCTTAGGAGATTTCCTTCCTTGTTCATGGGCTCCACAGGTCCTGGATGCCTATATTCTATGTCTGTGCATGTAGCAGAGGCCAGATCTGTGTCTCAAGGTCTCTGGACCCAGAAATGTTGAAGTTGAGCAATGCCTAATCCTGGCCCCTTCTCCTATCTCCTTTCTCTCCTCAGGCACCATGCTTCAAGATAGGACTCCATAGCCAAGCAGTTCAGGGAAAAAAGGTCATCACCCTGAATCATCCTCTCCTTGCCCTGGTGTCTTATTTATGAGTGTAAAACTACAGAGAACTCTGATTTGAGCACCCCTTAACATTGATCATGGATTCATGTGGGCATCTCAGACTGGGGAAGACAGCAGACTTTTCTACCCCTCCTACATAGGGCCACATGACAGGGCCAGTGAATGCAGTTTAGGCCAATGGTGGTAGAACAATAATAGAAAACAACCAGGAACAGAGTGACTAAATCATCCTGGTTTGCCTAAGATTCCCTGAGAAGTGAGATTTCATTGTTAAAATCAGGAAAGTTCTGGACAAACTGGAATAAGCTGGTCAATCTACTAAGGGATAAGGGTAGACCTAGTGCTCTAAAAGACTCCAGCTGTCAAATAGCAATCATCCTGAGGCAAAGGACAGAGGGAAGGGCCTCAAAGAAAGGAAGCACTGGAGGGAAGAAGATCACCAGAGAAACAGAGCATCTTCACCCAGATGAATTTTCACCTTAAGAAAAAGATGTTAGAAATAAATTTAGGAATTCCCTAAAGGGTTGGAGATTGAAGGGAAATAGTCAAAAGAGATGAGTCTTGGCTCCTAAGCCCACACTGAGAATCAACCTCAGGGACAGTGAATTGGGGAACTCCCAAAGTCAAATGGAGGTCAGGGTAGTTTAAGGTCTCCAGCTACTCAGATGCTAAAGAGAAATGAGCATATTTTATACCATGCCAAGGCTATATGCCATATCAGGAGACTGCCACCATTGTCACATGGGCTTGATTTTTTCTCTGAGAACCTCAAATCCTGGAAATGTCAGAATTGGTCAGAAGGACAATGAGACTAAGTCATCACCTGAATAAATGCTAAGGTCAACAACTCCAACTCTGCCTTGTAGGATTCCTATCTGGAAGAGGGACAATTTCCATAGACCCACTTGGAATTGCTTTCAGAGGAGCAGAAAGGGGTTGTGAAATTCCTATTGCTCAGTAAAGGGAGTGAAATAGTTTACGGGAACCTCAAGGAAAGGCCCATCTGGGCATGGGACCAGTGCCCAGAGAGGAGAACTACTTTCCAGGGAAAGAGGCAGAACTGAGTGTTATGCCCTGCAGACTCCAAAGCTACATCTCTGAGGTAGCGAGAGGCCTCCAGCATTCAGGATGAGGCCGTGGACCTCCCCAAACTTGGATGTTGATACTGCCATGCATGTGTTAAAAACCTACTCCATGTTAGTGTTTTAGTCAGCTTTTTTGTTGCTAAGACCAAAAGACCTGACAACAACAGGTTATATCTATTATCAACATATTAATATTAAATCTATTATCAACAGATAATAGATTTAAATATGTTAGTATTGTTTTTAAAATTCAAGTTGGTAAAAAGTAAAAGCTGCCATGATCATTGAGGACTCATTACCCAGTTCTGGTAGTGAGAGGTAATCTCTGTCAAGAGTCTGGTTTGTCAATGGATTTACTTATCACCTCCTAAATGAAAGACACACATTGGAGAAATAACAATAAAAAAATGTGCTATAGCCCTAAAAAAGGGGGGGGAGGGGTTGATTTGTAACCTACCAGAATTTTTACTGATATTTATCTTATGTGTTTATCAAAATAATTTAGAGTTTTACCATCAACATCATTGTTCAAGTTGATGTTTTTAACCTACTACTTCCTGCAAATCTTACCATATCAGTTTATATAGATTGATTTCACTTTGTATATGCAATTGCTTTTAATAGCCATTTGATAATTCCCCTGCTGTCATTATTACCCAAATAGTGCAGCAATGAGTATCCTGCATGTATGTGTTTTGCTGTAAACAAAAAGCCATGAAGCAGAATGGCTAAAACAAATTGAATATGCATTCTGAATATGAATGTGTACTGTCAAGCCTTGCTCTAAGAGGTCACCGAACTGCCATGCAAGAGCAATTGCATATATTCTCACATGTGATCACCAATACTAAATATTGTTGATCTTGCTCATTTTTACAAATCCAATCAGTGACAGAGTATGGATATATAAATATAGATTTTTCTTGCCCCTTTTTTTTAAACATTAGCTGTTTTATTAGTCATTGTTCCATTGGAACAATCACAGAAAACAGAAATCAACTAACTAGATTAGCAAATGATCTAAGTAAAGAGGTAAACAGATGTTGGAGGCCTAGAAAAATCAGAGCTAAGGCAAAGATAGTAATTGCAGAGAGCAAGTCTACCCCCAAAGACAGCGGAAGCAAAGGGGGGTAATGTTTGGGGTTCTGGGGAGCCAGAGGTTTCAAGAGCCATCCATGGCTTGGACTATGGAATAGGGCTCCCTGCCTTGTGAACAAGGGTGCTTCGCTTCAGGTTTTTACACTCTTAAAACAATCTCTGAGTTCCTCCCTGTGGGCTAAGATCCTTCTTCATTTCTACCCTCTCCAATAGATCCCCTTTCAAACTCAGCCCCTCACACCACACACACACACACACACACACACACACACACACTCCCTCAGTCAGGATCAGCCTTTCCATTCTTAAGTTAAAGAACTAAAATTCCTTTTCTGTTGACCCCATAGTACTGGTACTGCACATCTTTTCTGTAGCACATTAGTTCTCAGCTCAAGCTTCTGATTGGATAACCTGAGCAGCTTCCCAAAAATACAGGTGCCTAGGTCCCATGCCATACCAGTCAAATAAGATAGGAAGCTGATGCATGGTTGATGGGAATCCAGGTGCTCTAGCCATTGGCCCTGACCCCACTGCTACCCTCCTGTCCTGACCCTGCTCTGCCCCTTGGCAATAGGACTCCTGGGGCAGAGGGCAATTGGCAGGGAGATCAAAGATTATGGGAAAATCAGAGTCACCTACCAAGCCAGAGAGGAAACTATGCATTAAGATTTGTGCAAATTCCAGCCCTGGACCAGGGAGACATTACAAATAGAGGAGACATTCGGAGAAAGCCAAGTGGGGCTCAACTACTCCCCATAGTGGGGGTCTTCCCAAAGTCAGAACCCACATTCCAGAAATAATTACATTTAAAATTGAAAAATTAAAAATAGAAAAGAATCAGAAGCAATAAGAAAGTTCTTCCTAGCTTATGTGAAATGTTAAGATGCCTTGGAATAAAACTGATGAAGAATCTGGAAACATGGTTTAGGCCATGGTAACTTGCGAGTGTCCTCAGCACCTTCACAGGGCCCAGCACAGCCAGGCACAAGTCTTGGAATATTCTAAATAAAATATACTGTTCATGTGGCATGTGTGGAAAACATTTCAGGGCTCTGGAATATTCTGTTCATGCAATTAGAGACTAAAGGGAAGAAGAACGTTCCTACAGTTTGCCAAGAATCCTTTCACTCCCTTTGAGAATTGCATCTGGATCCTTCCTCTTGAGGGAAGTGGGAGAGAGGAAAGGTACAAAAACTCTGCTCCTCCTGCCTCAGGTCTCAAGAGTCAAATTTCTGTCTACAAAAGGTCAAAAATTCCACCTCCAAGGATTTAAGTAGCAAAATAGCAGAAGAAACAAAAAATAAAAGTGGCAGGGATCAGGAGGAACAATTAGAGAAACTGAAGGAGAATGGACCACCCAAGATATATATAATAATTATGTTAATTAAAATAAAACTTGGAAAAAAAATAGACCATCCAGAACCAAGGGATGATGAAGCTGCTAAGCAGAGACAGAGCGAGGACAGGCATCCAAAAACCCAAACAGATAATACAATAAATAATCCATATGCAAAGAGGAGGGAACTTCTATTTCTGAAAATAATGAGTATGGAGAGATTCATAGAGAACACTAAAAATACTGGAAATGTAAGTACAATTTCCCCTGATGCTCTCCTATTGCACAGTGCCAATACACTAGGGAAGTATGAACAAAAAGGGGAACTAGTGGACAATTTACCCCAGAAGAACAAAATGAGGTCAAACTCCAAAGTAAAAACTCAGCCATCTCTTGCTAATGGAAATGATGGTATGGGAAGGAGGTGGCAAAGGGAGTAATTGCAGAGAGCAAGTCCACAATACCAAGGAGGTTTTGGGGGAGGACGGAAGAGGTCAGAAGGAAGAAGGTGGCCCAGAATAGTCACTACTTATTTTCTGGGGGATGTTAGGGACAATCGGTTGTGCCCTAGCCCAGAGAAGGGTGGAGGAGACCAGTGTTCCAAGTGAATGGGAAGAACATCTTAGATATTCTATTTCCGTTTATTTTTATCAAAAAAAAAGGAAACAGAAATTAGATTTTAAATTATTTAATATATGGCTTGACACTGGGCCCTCATTTAGTCATTATGTCAGAGTCTTCTGCTTGATCTGTTTGCAGGGCAAAGAAGGCCACCACCTGCTCTGTCCTGTAGTGCAACCAGTTAAGTGGACCGAGTACATTGTCTAGTTTTAAATAAACATTTGTAAAATGGGGAGTGACTTTAAAAATTCCTGCATAAGAGCAGTTAGTGAAGAGAATTCTAAATATGAAAATACAAGAGAACTAGACTGGTCCAGCTGATACCTCTTCTGCACCATTGCTAGCTGACAGCCACAAGCTATACATAGCTGTTAAGCACTTGACATGTCGCCAGTGTGACGGAAGAACTGAAGTACAGATTTTATTTAATTTTAGTTCATTTAAGTTTGTATTTAAAAGCTGATACTTGATTCCATTACTGGAAAACCTTTTAAGTATATTTGGAACCATTGGAGTATGTGAATCTATTCTGGCAACCCCACGGCTTGTGAAACTGGAATACAGATCAGGAATTTCCAATGATTTTTTTTTTTTCCATTGGAATTGAAATGTGCTGAAAGTGTGAAATACGTACTGGAGTTCAAAGACTTGGTATGGAAAAAAGGATATAAAGTATCTCAATAATTTTATATTGGTTATGTGTTAAAGTGGTAATATCTTAAGGTATGGGAGTTAAAATATTTATTATTAAAATTAATTTTGCCTTTTTAAAACTTATTTCTCAATGTAACCTACAAGATAAGTTGAAATTACCTGGGTGGCTCACATTCCATCTCCACCGTAGAGCATTGGTTGAGAGGAAGAGTCATTTTTCCAGAACTAGATGACTCACCGTGGTAGCTTTAGAGGGTCTTGGAAAATGTGCAGCCTTGTTAACCTCCTGTGGAGCTCTTTGTTTTACCTCCAGTTCACCAAAGAGAAAATACACCCAACATGGGTACTAAACTGCTGCAGTCGGGGCTCCCCATACCATCATTTCAATTAGCAAAGCCCTTCGAACTTCAAAACAAAATGTCATTACAGTCACATAACATTTCCCCTTTCATGGGATTGCTAGGAAGCTAAAGTGAGAACCAACTATGTGTGAAAATACGGTGTCGTCTGAACAAGGATAGTTACACTACCAGCCAAGCAAGCACTTTTCCCCACGTGCTCCTTGAACTTTTACCTTTATGTGATAGGCCATATTCCCATTGCAAAGGGGGGAGAGAACTATGGCATTTAGAGAGGCTTAGTCACTTTTCCAGGTTGCACAGCTGGTATGTAATGTGGCTGGCATCTAGACTCCTCCTCCGACTATCAGGCAGTCGTTAACACGGGTGGGGTCGACCAGAGAGAAGCCAATGCTGCCCCCTGCATCTGCCTCTCTGGTTCCTGGAGGGCAACCTCTCTCTGTGGGAGCAACACATTCCATGTCCTCTGGGGAGAAAGCAATGGGATTGGGAGAAAATATCTTGAATGTGTTCACTGTCTTTCTAGACCTTCTGGTGGGAGGGCTGGTCCCTGGGACCCAAGACCTCATTCTCCAGCTGGCTCTGCACCCTCAGGTAGGCACCCAGGTGACATGGACACAGCCAGCAACTACTCTTTTGTCCAAAGCAACAGCTGACTCTCCCAGGATGGCTTGGACCTCTGGCCATGAAGCCTCTCTCACTCTTGCTCTCCACAGCCTGCTTCTTTCTTTCCCAGTCATGCCCAGTCGTAGGCCTGGCAGCAGGGATGGAGAAGGGTAATACTTCCAAGGGTCAGTGGTTGTACCCAGGGCGCATCCCCAGCTGAGGATTCCAGGACCAGCCCTCCCTTCTGAAAGGTGGTAGTTTGACTTGGAGTGAGCTGCGCCTGCACCTGCCAAGTTCAACACACAGTGCAGACAAACAGAGCTCTATCCTCAACAGGCCCTGCCTAAGGCAAGGCACAGACAGGGCAGTTCTTGTGGCGAAGAAGGCGGGTGGGGCCAGGCTCCAGGGCAGCTGGATGGAGGTGGGGAGAGGGTGAGCAGAGGGCACAGGGGACTGCAAACTGGGGCTCTGGGAGACAGGGAGGTGGGTCGAATTTCCACTGCTACCCACCCCTTTTTCCATCCAGATACTTTCCCTCTGGCCTTAAAATAACCCCAGAAGGTTTGATGTCTTTTGTTGTTGTTTAACTGGTCCTCCTCTGGGAGGATTTAAAAAAAAAAAAAAAAAGCCACATTTCCAGGAGCTGGCGTGAAGCAAGCTCTCCCACACCCACCCTCTTCCTCACCAAAGCACCAGGCAGCTGTGCCAGGGACTTCCTCCCCTCCCCTGGCTTCCCGCCTCTCTCTCTCTCCTACCATTTTACTCAGGGGGGGAAAGACACCAAGCTTCAAAGCGATTCAGCCCAAATCAGGAGCATCCATGGAATGTAGGAGACAGCCCTCTGAGATGTCTGCTGTTCTGAGTTGTGTGACCTGGAAGGGAGAGAGGAAGCTCAGAGCAGCGCACAGACACATCACTTCTGGCCGGGTCCTACTCTCAGCAAACAGAGTGGCTCCTGCCTCCTGCAAGAGCAGTTTTTCACATTTGCTGATTTGAGTTTCAGCTGCTGCTCTCAAATGGAAACCACAGAAGACCCCAAGTAACCTCCTGCCTGGAGAGCAGCCACCTGGATATCAGGAAGGGTCTTCAGGGCCGTATCTGGATCTGGCTAGAGCTGACCTGGGACACTAAGTGGATTTCTAGTTATAGCTAACCTAATTCATTATTAGAAAGTTACTAGTTAGACCAGGCCTGACACGTCTGTTAGCAACGTAATGGTTGTTTATTAAATTTCCTCCCATTATGACTGTTTTGCCTATCAAAAGGCTGGGAAAATACTCCACAAATAACCTTGAGAAAGAAGACAGAGGTACAATGGGTGACTTTCTTGGGCTTAACAAAGATCTCAGGAAGAGAGCAAATTCAGATAAAGGTGAACACCCCATCGTTCAAGTACACAAACAAACCGCAGATTGAAAAGCAATGCCACAATATAGAAGAGATCATTTTACAATTCAGCAATTCTCTCCCTCTTGTAGGTAACTTAAAATACTATAATATTGTGTTTTGCTTTTGAACTCAGTACTATGTAGTTACCATTGTAATGAGTCAACTCTCATAGATGCATTTTATTTACAAGGTGTGAGCATGAAACCCTGTATGCCATGCTTTCTGGGAAAGTATAATTTTAATTCTTCATATGTACAAGCTTCATTTTCACCTTAAGGTCTTCATTATTTCTTTGTTATGTTCTTTTTTATTGATGCATATTAATCGTACAGAATAGTGGGTTTCATTGTAGCATAGTCATGTGCATATAATATAATTTGGTCAATAATACCCTCTAATATCTCCCCTCTTTCATCCCCCTGACTCCCACTACCCTAAAGATTTCCCTCCTACTTTCATGATGTCCATTTTTTTTCCTTTTAGATATGAAAAAGAACATATGACCCCTGAATTTCCCAGTCTGGCTTATTTTCCTTAACATGATGATGTCTAGTTCCATTTTCCTGTAAATGACATAATTTCATTCTTCTTTATGGCTGAAAAAACTCCACTATGTATATATACCAAATTTTCTTTATGCATTCATCTGTTGATGGACACCTAGGCTGCTAGTTCCATAACTTGGCTATTGTGAATTGTACTTCCATAAATATGGATATACATGTATTCCTAAACTATGCTGACTTAAATTCTTTTGGTATGGACAGATCATGTGTTAGTTCTATTTTCCGTTTTTTTGAGGAACCTCATATTGACTTCCATGGTGGCTCTACTAATTTACATTCCCACCAACAGCTCACACTATCTTTAGAATATAATAGTTGAATAGAGATGGGATCCTACGGGGCTACCAGTAATAATTCCAAGGAGATTTTACTGTATGCCAGGTACTTTATAAAATATTTATTTCATCCTTAGTGCATCTCTTAATTCTCATTATCATGCCCATTTTACAGATGATGCCCTGAGGTTCAGAGAGGCTTGGGTAAGAGAGCAAGATCTCAGAGCTAAAACACACCGAAGCCAATGTTTAACCAATGTGCTCCAGATTACAGATCTCGTGGCTTAATCTCTATGCAATACTTTCCTAATTTGATAGTTAAATAACTTTCTGACTATAGATTTTAAAGCTTTAGCTCTCAGACTGCATAGTCTGATTGAGAGGGAGCAGGTGTTATAGGGTTACACCCCACCAGGTCCCCTTTACTGTTATTTCGTTTCACTCCCCAAGCTTTAATGAACTGTTGCCTTTGTATTAGGGCTATTGCTTTTATAACAAAATGCCACAAATCTAGTGGCTTAAAAATGACATATATTTATTATCCTAGAGTTCTAGAAGTCAGAAGTCTACAGTGGGTCTCATGGAACTAAAATCAAGGTGCTGGCAGAGCTGAGTTCCTTCTGGAGGCTCTGGGGACAGTCCATTTCTGTGCCTCTTCCAGACCCTAGAAGTGGCCTAGGTTCCTTAGCTCCTGAACTCCCAACATCTTCAAAGCCAGCAATGATTCACTCTGATGTCTGCTTCCATCATCACTTCTCCTCTGACTTTACTGCTTCCTCTTTCACTGAGAAGGATGCACAAGACTGTATTGGGCCCACCAGGATAATCCAGAGCAATCTCTCCATCTCAAGAACCTTAGTTCAAACACATCTGTAAAGTCCTTTTTTGCTATTCAGATAAAGTACTCACAGATTCCAAGGTTTAGGACATGGACATCTTAAGCATTATTCTTTTCACTACAGCTTCTAATGGATTCAACTATTTCTTTCTTCTATGGACTTCCTTGAGCTCCTGGAGTCCTTTCCTGGAAGGGTAGAAAACTGGATGTGCCTGGACTTTCTGGGCCAGAACTGGGGCAGTCCTGGATCAACTAGGGTAACTGGGGGACAGATCTTAGCCTGTGACAGATTATGAAAACTCTTGCCCCAAGTTTGGACAAACTCTGAGGGATATGTACACCTTAGAGATTCCCTACAAGATTAGGCTGAAGTTGCTGACTTTGCCTAATATCACACCCTTTCCTGGCTTCTCTCCATCCCTAGCCGGGTTCTCCACTGCTTTACTAGATTCCACTAGGAGCTGTTTCTCAAACCACCCTCACACCAATTTTCATCTCAAAGTCACCTCTGAGTGACCATCCTAAGGGGGAGGAGTAGAGTATCTATATTATTATTTACTCAACAAATGTTATTGAACTCCTATAATGCATCAGACAGTAAACCAGGGGTAAAAAGTCAGATTAGCTCATCCCAATCCTCAGGAAGTTCCCCCCAAAAGTAAGAAGGTGGTTGAGTAGAACCAGTAGCAGTGGAATAAAGCACCAAGAGAAGCATTTGTGGACACCAGGGAAAGCAAAGGAAGGGTACAGATTGCAAGGGAGGAGTCTAGGTAGGGTTACCATTGAAGAAAACTGAACTCACTGTGAAAGCTACCCAGAGCCATCAAGAAGTCACACATTTTAACCAAGTGCCTCCAAGTGGAAAAGCAGGTAGGGGAGAAGTCAGAGTCCTGTGTCTACCTAAGGCCTACATTTTAAGTTGAAAAATCTGTGCCACTTTGTTTAGCACCCTCTAGAAAGATCATTCTTCTGCTAAAACCCCCAACTTAATCCTTTTTTGGGGGGGAGGGGGGTAACCCAGGGATTGACCAAGGCACTTAACCACTGAGCCACCACAAACATGAGCCACATCCCCAGCCCTTTTATTGATTGATTGATTGAGACAGTGCCTCCCTAAGTTGCCCAGCTTAAAGATTGTATTACATGTGTTCATCTCTCTTTCCTTTTCTTACTTGTAGGTAAAAGATTTTAAAATGTGCAAACTCACAAAGACAGCAGCAGACTAAAGAATTCAACAATTTTGGAAAAATAGAAATTTTCACAGAAGTGGTAACAGAGTTGGCAGTCCAAAGGAGTTGACCAAAAAAGAATCTGCAGATAAAGATATGAGAAGCAGGAGTCTCTGGAAACCTGCATGCAATATGATTGTGCTTCTGCCCTCTATCCCATGCAAGAAGGGGTTTGGATGTTAGATGAACTGAAGTCAAGAGTTTCAGGATTTAAGATCTCAAACTTGGAGGATGCTCAAAAATGAATACAAAGATTAAAAAACAGGTAGAAAAGTAAACAGTCTATATCCTGAAAACTTCATTTCCCAATCCCAGCTCCCCCACATTCCCCAACACATTCCCCACCCCACCCCTCATGACAGTGAGGGTGTTCAGATATAAACCCCAGACAAGAGATGGGCAACTACTTTTGAGAAACTGAATGCCTGAAGGGAAAAGAACTCTACATTCTGACATTTGAGGATTTCCCTTTATCTTAACAAAAGCAAGACCATCAACAAGCTTAATCCTTATACCAGAACATTTAATCTGCTTGTGAAGCACTTTGGTATCTAATTCTTAAATATGAACTTATCCCTAAGCACCAAATTTTGTAAGAAATTTTACCATGAGAAATAACAAAATCAACTGAAAATAGGTGCTCAGAGGAAATTTATTTAGTTTGTGGAGCTAAATAAATTATTAAACAGAGATGGAAAATAGAAAATCATACTAGAAGGTCCAACATGTGAATAATAGGAGTTACAACAAGAGAATACAGAAAACACAAAATTTCAAACAAATTCAAAAACAAAACAAAACAAAAATCCAACAAATGGTGGTTCTGCCAACAGACCAGCACAATGATTAAAAAAGGACTCACTATAAGGTACATCATTTTAAAATTTAAGGATATCAAGGACAGAGCAAAGGATTCCCATGTTTTTAGATAGTACATAAACACATACACAGAAAGATCACATAGAAGAAGAAGACATAAGCAGACCATGCTGCAAACATCTGCAGAGAAATTATTCTCAACTTGTAATTACATGCCAAACTATCAATCATGTGGATATTAAATAAAGGTACTTTCATACATACAAGGAACATAATAATTTATAAGTACATGTCTTTTCTAAGAAAGCGACTTCAGAAACGATCCAGAAAAAAAAAATGAGGTAGAAAATGAGAAAGAGAAAACAAAAAGGAAACACAGAAGCCCCCCCAAAAAGAGAATCCTCAAGAGTTATGACAGTTGTGCAGCAAGTTTAGAGAATCACTTCAGGAGAAACAGACAAGCAAAACTAATGTTGTTCTTGGATTGTTTTGGTTTTGTGTTATATATACTTTTAGCCATCTGAAAAATTGTATTAGTACTCTGACAGATCTGATTGAAACCTTTGAGAAAAAAAAAAATTAAGGATAGGTACACTGAAAGTTAACAATGAAAAATAACAATAAGGGCTGGGGTTGTAACTCAGCCATAGAGTGCTTACCTACTACATGTGAGGCCCTGGGTTTGATCCTCAGCACTACATAAAAATAAACAAATAAAGTTATTGTGTCCAACTATAACTAGAAAAAATAAATATTAAAAAAGAACAATAATTATTAATGCCAGGAAAAATATTTTTAAATCTTATATTTTGAAATATAATAAAGGATGTAACAATTATAGTACCCTACTGTCCTCTGCTACAAAGACTATTTGCACAACCCTAGACTTGTAAACTTTAACTATTGAATAAACTTTAAAAGATGATAAATAAGCATGTATACTGTATAACGCAAGGTATAGTTGGTATAACAGGCTGAATCGTGTACAAAATTCATATATTGAAGTCATAACCCCTAGTGCTTCCGAATTTGGGAATAGATAGGGTCTAAAGAGGTGACTAATGTTAAATGGGGTCCAAATGGCCAGATGTCCTTATGGGAGAACAGGAGATAGAGTCGTGCACAGGGGAAGATCATTTAAAGGCATCATAAGAAGATGGTTTCTACAAGCCAGAGAGAGGCCTCAGAATGAAACCAATCCTGTGACACCTCCCCCTTGGAATTCCAGTCTCCAAAACTGTAAGAAAATAAGTTTTGCTGTTTAACCCACCCAGCTGGTGGTATTTTGTTATAACAGTCCTAGCAAACTAATACAGTTGGGGATGATATAAGTCAAATCCTCATTAATTATAATAGGAAGTCCATATACTTACATGTTCAAAATTGATAAATCAAGAAATATGAAGATAAAAGCATTTTATCTTAAAATATGAAAATAGAATTTCAAAAAGCTAAAAAGAAGAGTATAAAGAGTTGTTTCTGAGAAGCAGGATGAGGACTGAGGACTCTACAGGCCTACAATCCACTACCTTATATCCTCAGAACCAAATGAACTTTAGAATTTGAATATTTTCTAATTTTCAAAAGGGAATATCATACTTACATTAGGATGTGAGGAGGTACCCCATACTCAACATAGCATTTTTGCAATGAGATTTTAAGTTTAGGTCAATGAGTTTTTGTGCCAAATGTAACCCCCCCACCAAAGAGTTTTTAGCTTCTTTTTCTTTTCATTGAAAAGAAAATTCAGACCAGTGACTGTAGACATTGTATTTGATATTTTAAACTATATATATACTTGGATCAAAATCAAAATCATTCTTTAAAAGTTCTGGTAGGAGGAAGTCTGGGGAACGGGCACACCCAGTAACTGACAGGCTGTGGTACATGAAATGACATGATGAGGACCCGAAGGAAGGTGTCAATAATTGGTAGAGATTAAAGATTGGTATTGAGAAAGTCAAGTCCCAGCCTTCATCGACAAATCAAGTGGGACAGGTGAGGATGCAGAAATAGGGCAGGACAGAGTCCTGATTCCTGACCTGGGAAATGGGGTAGGCGAGACTGGCATTAACCGGCTTGAATACAGGAGGTGGTTTGGAGAACAAGTGGACAGGGCAGGCTTGCCTGTGGGATTTTCATCTGGAGAGGTTCAAGAGGCATTTGAAAGCACAGAGGTTTTACATACCCCAGGGCAGGGTTCCTGGGGGAGGGAGCAAGGAAGGCAAAGAGAAGGATCCTCTCACTGAAGTCTCTCTGAGGGCATAGAATGACCCAGGCCTGTTAAACCTCTGACTCCCATCCCCCACATAAAGAGAGGCAGCGAACAGGCCTGCAGATACCCCTGAGGTCCTCTCATAAGAAATCACTTCCCAGGAAAGCCAATTCCAAGGTTCACTTAGTGACTGAAGTGATCATTGACAACTTCCTTTGATAAGAGAAGCCAAAAATAATTTGCTTTCTCCTATCTCCACAGATCAAAAATGAGGAAATTGTCAGAAACTATCCCTCAAAAAAATTGGCCAATTGAAATTGTTTCAGGAGTGAGTGATTTTGAAATCAAACCTCATATGCTCTTTAGGACACAGCAGAGAAGAAGGAACCAAGGGACACCGTTCTTTAGTAGGTACTGGCCTAGTGATGATACTCAAACTTACCTATGATAATTTTTAAGATTACAATATTCTTAAATATCTATGAGAATTCCAAACATCATATTGAAGCCAGATTTAAAATTAGGTAGTCAGTGTAGTTAGGTAAATGGGGTCTAATATCGAGTGAAATCTAAAATGGAGGCCATGCTGAGAATGAATTCCGGGGAAACACAGGACAACTCATGGAATGTTAATGAGGTCCAAGAAAAGCCCTAGGCCCAAAGTCCATCCCAAAGAAATGTTAATGAAGTCCTTCCTGCCCAGATTACTTCTTTGGCCCACCTGTGTCCCACCCCTCGGGCCTTCTAACCTACATTCCATCACTGAAAGAACTATAAAAAGGGGAAACAACCCCACTTCCACAGATTCCACCTCTTGGGTCCCCTTCTTCCTCCCGGAGAAGTCTTTTCTGCTGTCCTTTAATAAACTTCTATTTTCCACTCTGCCCTTGCCTCGACGTGCTTCTTTGGTGTTATTCTTCAACACTGGGGAAGCAAGGACTCGTCACCGGTCAACAGCGGTAACAATATTAGCAATGGACTCTAAGAGTGTTTTAAAAGTTAATTAAAAAACAGAATAGTCTAGTAATGTATTTTTCATATTGACGAGCAAAAAGGGAAAACTTTCTGATCTTCTTACAAGTTTCCAAAAAGCATAGCATTCTTTAAAAATTTAGTAAAATTAATTAATTAATTAATTATATACACACACACACACACACATATACAAAATCAATAGCTGGTATCCTGCTTCATGACAAAACATAAGCATTCTAACTAAAGTTCCAAACAGTATAATGCTAAACATGCCAAATAATAAAAAAGTCAAATAAGTGGCATAAGAATTCTAAATGAGAAGGCCAACTTACCATTACTTGCAAATATCATCACTGCATTCCTCAAAAACACAAGAAAATCAACTAAAACCTACTGAAAATAATAACTAATTAAAAATCAATGCAGAAGTCAGTAGATTCCTTATACACAAAGAATAATTTGTGTATAAGGAATTTCTTGGTCTAATTCACCAAGAAAACAAAACACAAAAGCAGCTCTCACATTTATATGAGTGAATACATCCAACAAATATGTATAAGACCTATTGAAAAACCAGCATCTATCTCAGAGCAAAGCCTGTCCAAGGAAGGGACATGGCCTTTGTCCTTGGAAAAACCCACAGAGCACTCCTAGGCACATTCCCACCCTGCTAAGTTGTTTATCTACAAATAACAGGAGAGATCTGCTGCGCCAGGTGTCCCTGACTCAGTCAGGCTAGGTGGGGATCCATAGCAGCCCCCTAGCAGCCACCAATCAGCATGAGACAGGGAAATACCTGGGATGCCAGATGACCCTCCCAGTGGTTTATGGTGGTTGATAACAAGTTGGGAAACCATGTAGTTCAGCACGTACACCCCTCTTGGCTCAAACCAATCAGTTCAAACGAATACCCCTTTTGTACTGACCAATCACCCCTACCCAACTTGTTCCCGCCAGTGAATATGCTAATCATGTTTTAGAGTTGTTATTTGATTTTCCCGAGGTGTGTGATGATTTGCTAAAAGAGGCTATGATGTATGTGAAGTCCCTGTCCTCTCCAAAAAGTGTATAAAAATGCTGCAAACCCTGGGCTCGGGGCCTCTCAGCGTCACCAGTTGCTGTGTGTGCGTGCGGAGGACCCAGCTAGCTCGCAATAAACACCTCTTTGCTGCTTGCATCGATCTTGGGTCTCTGGTGGTCTTTGGGGGTCCCAAATTCGAGCATAACACTATAAGATGAAAACTATGAAATTGTGCTAAGATATATAAAAGAATATAGGGATTTATGGAGGGGAATGCCATGTTCTTCAATGGGAAGATAAACAATGTCACTTGTCCCTAAATATGTAAAGTGCACCACTGTCAATCAAAATTTCTAGGTAAATATTTTAGAAACGTGATAAAATGATTCTAAAATCTATCTGAGAAAACAAATGTGTAAGAATATTCAAAAAAGGAAACTATCAAGAGGGATTTGTTCTATTAAATACTAAATGCGCTATAAATCTCTAGCTGTTAAAACAATGATGAACGAATGAATAGAGTGATCAATGGAACAAGAAAGAAGATTGTGGACTTTAAAACTAGTGAGTGAATGAGAAAAATAAATACATAATTGCCTTCTTCTTACATAAAAACAAAATTCTTTTCTTAAATTTTCTAATACATTATTTTTATCCAAATCCTCAAGGACTACTAGAAAATCCTATGTAACCTGCATTATTTTATTTGATTCTCAGACATAACCCTATGAGGTAAGTTTTACTCTTTTCTATTTTAAAAATAAAGTAATTGAAGACTAGAAAGAAACTTGCCCAAGTGAAGTGGTAGATGTGTGGTAAGGTTTAAATTAGGTGCCTACCTAAAACTCCAGTGTGAGACAATGCAAGAAAGTTTAGAGGTGAAAAGATAGGGATTAACTGGGTGGAAACTATAGGCATGTAGGGTGTGGCTAGAGGAGGTGGGTCACTGGGAGGCATGCCTTCGGGGGTACAGATTTGGTCCTTGGTGATCCAGAAGGTGGCAATAACTGGTAGAGATGGTCCCTGGAGCCATGTCCTGGGCTGCTTTCCCCTACCCCACTTTTCCACAATGATGTTCTGCCTCCCCTTGGGCTCCAAAGAAGGGAGTTGGTTATCTATGGACTGAGATCTCTGAAACTTGAGCGATAAATAAACTTTTCCTCTAAAACTGTTCTTGTCAAGTCTTTTGGTTACGGTGGCGAAAAAGCTAACGAAAACAATTTGGGAATAGAAGCTAAGGTTGAGGAGGTTCCAAAGCTCATTCCCACAGCCACTTGGGAGGTGCTGTCCTATCCCCATCTCTCAGTAACCTCAGAAGGTAGAGGCCAGGTATGTCACATCTCAGAGTTTATCCCAGTGAGTCACTTTTGTGATGCCAGCATGTCATGACAAGGACAAATCTTTCCTTAACCAATGCCCCAGATTTGCAAGATAATTACAGATTTAAAATACCCCGAAGCAAGCCCAGGTTCTGCTCACTGTACCTACCACACATCACACCATTTTTAGAAAGCACCAATTTTGAAATTCTCTCTCTAACCACACATGCTGCCTCATAGAACGTCAGGAACATTTTTCAACTGGAAATGATCTGAAGTGCCACTCCCGGCCTCCCCCCATCCCCTGCTCCCCCAATGAGTCACCACTAAGCAAATGGGACAATTCTCTCATTCTAGACTCCAGTAAACCCAGCAGGTCAATCCCTTTCCATGAAGTCTTTCAAGATGGTGCCACGGGCCCTCTCATATGTACATAGCCCTAATGGTGTGGTTGTCACACTAGATTCTTAGAGTCTTTCTACTTGCTACTCACAGACTACAAGAAGAGGAGTTTATATGTATATTCCTGAAACCTGTGAATGTGCCTGGCACTCGCTAAGAGTATAGTGTTTGTTGAATGAATGAATGAATGATAGGCACACTCTATAAAAGAATTACTTTTCAAACTAGAAAAGACGTCAAATTCCAGAGAGGACAGTATGGTCACTTGCCTAAGGTGTGCTGACATTTAGAAAGCATTAGGGAACTGCCCTGTTACATCCCTCTATGATGATGACATATTATTCACAGATACTTTTTACACATCTGTTTTTCACACTTTGACCTTTTGCTCCTCTTCATAAGGGACTGAATCTTTGTGCACATTTGGGTCTCCAGCAGCTGAATCAAATATAGAGCAAAATAGGAACTCAGGGCTGAGTGCTTCAATGCATGAGTTTGTGACTGAACCCAGGATGACAAACCTCTGGCATAGCAATGATCAGGGACCCATGCATTTTCTACACTTGGCTTGACCTGAGGTTCCCCTGTTTCCTCTTTGGGAAGTCTAGACAATGGCTGGGAGTATTGAGGAGGATCTTGGTTCCAACTGAAAAGCAAAGTAGCCACGTACCTCTGGCCCAGGTGGCATGCTCTGAACCTCCTTTATGACTTATTGGTTATTCAGGCTTGTGGTTAACAAAAGAAGTAATGCTGTACTAAGAGAAAAACTAAAGAGAAACAAAGCTTCGGCATGCAGGTGAGCTGCCAGCCAACAGCCCTTCTTTCTTAAGTAGAAGCTGGGACAATGGGCATGACCCTGATCTTCAGAGGCAGCAGAACCCATGTCAGGGTGGCCACCTAGAGAGAGAGGTCTCTGTTTCAGTCAGGGGAGGCTAGACAGCTCAACCAGAGGTTGGAAGAGAGTTATTATTTAAGCCTTTTGGAGAAATTCAATATTATTCTAATTATAGCATTACTGATATTTAATCTTAAGTGGTCTAAAATTGTCTTAGCCCATTGTTGGTCTTTGGAAAAAAATGGGGGTGATGGGAACCTTTTTTTCTTTTTGCAAATACTAAATGAGGGCATTTGTGGAACTAATTTGTGGTTGTATTCTGTTCATATTTTAACTGGTTAAAACTCCCCCAAGAAATTCATGAACCCTGACCTTTTTAATAGCAAATTTCTTGTATTTTAAGACATAAATTCAGGTAGAGGCTACCACTAGACCCTTCTCTATAACCTAGGAAGAAGGTCGCAGCTCAAGATGGCCTCAAAAGACACTTCTTAATGACTAATTTAAATCCAGCATATTGAATCTAAAACCCTTCTAGCAAATATAAAGCGCCAATTACCAGGTTCCTCTCCCTTTCTGTTAGGAATTGAGATGCGTCCAAAACCAAATCAACACAAGTGTGATTTGAGATGTAAAAAAGTACTCTCAGTGTGTGTGCATTCACACATACAGTTTTTCCATTTTCTGTGTAATATTATCAGTTTGCTCTAGAATCTTTTTCTGCTTATATCAGCTAGTGCTGGATCTTTAACCATTTTTTATAGGTATCTTCCATTTCACTAGTCATCTTAAATCTCCTCCCAAAATAAGGACAAATTCTCCTTAATCCTATAACTACAAAGGCTGATAATGAAGACTATTCCAAGCCATAGACTATTCCCCATAGCCACAGATAAGGGAGAAAGGGATTACTGAACACTCACTTCAATAAGGATTTTTCGTTATCATACCTTTGGAAACATGCAAAATATTTACTTCCATCTATCATAAACATCTCTCCTACCTCTGGGCCTCAGAACATGAGATAGCAACATAAACAAAATCTTTGTCTTAATTTCTTGCCTAACATAATTTACTGATTCTTTCTTCTAATGCTTTCATTACTGAACACAAACTCTGGATCTATACCAGCTTCTAGAGATTAAAAAAATAATAAAATAAACAAGACACAGTCCTGGCCCTCCAAAATATAGTCAAATGGGAAGATAGGCATGTAAATTAGATAAAAAGCTGTACCATGAGGTGGACCCTAGATACCATGACCAAGGGTTTTCCACAGACTGGCATGAAGTAGAGCATGTCCCCTTCAGTATTTCAGTATAAACCTATCATGTGGATCTAGAGTTGGGAAATGCTAACAGCATGCACACAAGGAAGGACTGATCACCTCAGCCTGGGTATTATGGTCTGGATCTGGAATATCCTCCAGAGCCTAATTTGTTGAAGACTCGTCCTCAAGGCAGCAGTGTTCTGGGGAAATGACCTTAGGGACTATATCCTGTCCCTGGCCCCTTTTCCTCTTTATCTCTACTTGCTGGTTGCCATGCGCTGAGCAGCTTTCCTCTGACACCCCTTTCAGCCATGATATTATGTCTCACCTGAGGTCCAAAGACATGGAGCCAGCCAACAGTGGCCTGAAACCTCTGGAACCATGAGCCAAAATCAATTTTTATTCCTCTAAGTTGTTTTTCTCAGATATTTGTTATAGAGGTGAAAATATGACTAACACATGGGGTAATATGGGAAAGACTAAGAAATCGGAAGTGGCCAGGCACAGTGGTGCATGCCTGTAATCCCAGTGGCTCCGGAGGCTGAAACAGGAGGATTGTGAGTTCAAAGCCAGCCTCAGCAAAGGCAAGCCACTAAGCCACTCGGTGAGACCCTGTCTCTAAATAAAATATAAAATAGGGCTGAGGATGTGCTTCAGTGGTCGAGTGCCCCTGAGTTCAATCCCCAGTACAAAAACAAAAAAAGAAAAAGAAAGAAAGAAATCATAAGTGTTTGGGTTGAGTCTTAAAGGATGAGGTCTCTAGGTCAATGCCATTTTCCTCTCTGGGAATTTAAAGTAAACGTTGTTGCAGGAGATCAGATATATGAAAGTGCTTCCTTTTGACGTTTATTTTCCCATTTAGCCAAAACAAAGCAACAAGATCACTGAAAAACTAAATGGGGTATACATGAAAGACCTTCTTCTCACTTCTTTTGCCTTCCTTGTTCATTCTCTGTTCCTAAAATGTCAGAATTAGAGATTCATTCTGTTGGGTTAAGGTAATGCCTCTGGTCTCTGGCAATAGCCTGTTAAATGTACAGAAGAGTCTGTGTTAAAATTCATTAACATCCAAACATGAATCAGTATGTGAGCCCAATGTTGGCCTTGAAGATTGACAGCCAGTTACGGTCTAGGTGACCATGGGCAATTTCCCAAACAGTAAAATAGAGAGAGATAATAGTAACAATACCTGATGAGATCATTGCAAGGGCTAGAGATACTAGATGCAACGCAATCAGTTCAATGCCTGGCACTTTGTAAGCACTCAATAACTACTAGCTAATCTTATAATTAACATGACTTTCTTCAAGTCGTGGAGAAGTGGAGGTTAGAGAGAAAGTGGATAAGGGGGGGAAGCCCAGTAAGGGCAGAATGGAAGAGACCTTTTAGCCATGATGTTCTGTAATTACTGTCTCTCTGAAATCAAGGGTCAAATACAAGGACAAGCAGTTGAAAAAGCAGAGATTGGGCAAGGGGACACAGGAGAGTGCCATCCACGGCACAGTCTGTTTCCCCAAGAATCTTTTTGTTGTTGTTGTTCTAACTAGTTATACAGGACAGTATAATGCGTTTTGACACATCATACATAAAGGAGTATAACTTCTCATTCTTCTGGTTGTACATGAGGTAGAGTTACACAGTTCATATAATCATATATGCACATAGGGTAATAATGTCCAATCCATCCTACTATTATTCCTACTCCCATTGCCCCTCCCCTCCCTACACTGCCCTCTGTATAAACCAAAGTACCTCTATTCTTCTTTATCCTTCACTCTTATTGTGAATTAGCATCCACATATCAGAGAAAACATTTGCCCTTTGGTTCTTTGGGATTGGCTTGTTTCACTTAGCATGATATTCTCCGGGTTTATCCATTTACCAGCAAATGCCATAATTTAATTCTTCTTTAAAGTCTGAGTAATATTCCATTATGTATATATGCCACAATCTCTCGATCCATTCATCTATTAAAGGGAACCTAGGCTGGTACCATAGTTTAGCTATGATGAATTGAGCTGTTGTAGATATTGATGTGGCTGTGTCACTGTAGTATGCTGATTTTAAGTCCTTTGGGTATAAATCTAGGAGTGGGATAACTGGGTCAAATGGTGGTTTCCCTTCCAAATCTTCTGAAGAATCTCCATACTGCTTTCCATAGTGGTTGCACCATTTTGCAGTCCCACCAGCAATGTATGAGTGTGCCTTTTTCCCTACCTCCTCGCCAACATTTATTATGTTGTATATGTATGTTATTATTGCTTGTATACTTGATAATTGCCATTCTGACTAGAGTGAGATGGAATCAGTGTAGTTTTGATTTGCATTTCTCTAATCGCTACAGATTTTAAACACTGTTTCATATATTTGTTGATCAATTGTATTTCTTCTCCTGTGAAATATCTGTTTAGTTCCTTAGCCCAGTCACTGATTATGTGGTTTTTCTGTTTCCCCAAGAATCTTATCAATCTTGTGCCTCAGTATATCCCCAGCACACAGTGCCTCCTAGATGCTAAAGAAGTGTTTGAATGAGGAGTTACCTTTTGAATTTAAAAATAATAAACACACATACTTAGAAGAAAGTCAGGAAGGACAGCCCCTGACACGGTTCACCACAGTAATATTGGACTCACAAGGGTACAGGTGATTTTTTTTTCTATTAGACTTCATCATATTTCTTTTTTCTTTTTTTTTGGCTACAAAAGTCTTCAATTTGTTTTATAATTTAGAGAGGGAAATTTTCAGATGGCTCTTCATTTTGTTGTAATGTCTCCTCAAGGAGAAAATTTTAGAGAAGAGGGCTTTCAAATTCTAGTGAGCTTATGTATCACCTGGGAATCTGCTTAAAATGAAGATTCTAACTCAGCAAGTCTTGGGGCAAGACCTGAGAGTCTGCCTTTCTAACAGACTCCCAGTGATGTTGATAGTGTCCATTTGTGAACAAAACCATAATATGAAGCAAAAATATAGAATAACATAAATATTCCCCAACCAAAATACACATACAAGAAAGAAGGAGGTCAAAGTGGGCAGATGGCATCTCATCTTAAAGCCAACAAGACGGCGAGACGTTTATCTCTGAGACTGTGCGCATTTTAGGATTCTGTTTTGCTCGCAGGGTCTATTTAGAGGCTATATTGTTCAAGGGAAAGGATTAGAGACTATTAAAGCCCTGGGGATACTCATATTTTCTTAACAAAAGGAAGGGCTGTGGCAGGCTGAGCTCATTTTTTTTTACTCTCTTCCATTAACCACCACAACCACATACTGTTGCTGTCACTCGAGTTCCCTTGAGATTAATGTCTCCTAAATTAATTTCGTGTTCAATAAGCCTCTATAAATATGTTTGTTCAGCAGACCAAATTGGACCCTCCAATTTAACTAAGGGTGATCACGCAGCCACGCTGTATTCTCTGCATCCACACACTGTCCACCCGGCTCCTTCATTAGTCACTGTCACTAGTGGAGGCCACTGGTCCCTGCTAAGCTGCTCCAGATAATCAAATGTTGCTCCTATTGAAATATATAATCCTCCCCAGAGGATAGAGGAGCATTTTCTAAATTGGTTGAAGGGGATTACAAAGCACTGGAGAAGAAAATAAGTGAAAGTGAAAATAAGTGAAGCAAACCTTAAGATCCTCTGGCAACATATCCGACATGCATCTCCCACTCTCCCTGTCCCACCCCATTCCTGCAGTCTATGCTAACCCTGCCGAATCTGAATATTACAGAATGTGGAGTGGGCCCCAAATCGTCACTTTTATGGATAAAGTCCCTGAAGCCCCAAAAGGCTAGACAACTCTCTCAAAGTTCTCCAGGTGCCCAGGCCCCTGACACCAGCATTTCCTCCGTAACCTGAGAGAGCAGACAGGTCAACAAATCAGGTTTCTTCCTCTATCCAGGGGCTGCCTTCCAGGTAAACAGCTGCAAACATCAAAGTGTGCTATCCTGGTCACCTTCCTCCTCCTCTTCCTCTTCTTCTTATCAGACAGTATCTATTTGTTTTTATTTTTAATTCCTGACATTTTCAAACACACTACAATGTACTGAGAATGGCATGATGAACCCACACGTCATGAAGCTCATGACCACGGTCCCCATGTTCTCATTTATTTTTAGGCAATCATTTTAATTTTTTGATATCTTTTTCTAGGCATTACTTCTATGTCTTCAAATAATATGCATTATCTGTTATTTCCAGACCTAAACATTTTAGACCTCACTATTGACCGACTGCAAAGGCAAACTGAGACATATATCTCGACCCCAGCCTAGCATCCCACCCTTCTTGCATGGGCCTTCAAATAACTCCTGTCTTCAGTGCGCCACCTTACCAGCTTTCTAACACTCCTACGGCCTCTTGTATCTGAGTTTTTCTTATATTCTGCATGACAAAAAGCTTGGAAACAAAGCGTGTGTGTGTGTGTGTGTGTGTGTGTGTGTGTGTGTGTGTGCGCGCGCGCACGCGCGCGCGCGCATGCACACCTTGCAACCACTCAGTTAACCCTTTTCTGCTTTCTCTGTCTTGGTGTCTTATGATTCAGAGCTCCAAATATTTCATAATATCCTATTTTTTTGTTTCTCTGATTTTGGGATATTTTTGAGAGGAGTAATAACAGAGAAATATCTCTTTTTTTTTTTCCAGAAACCCAGGGCCTTATGCCATGCTAGGCAAGCATTCTACCACTGAGCTACATTGCCAATCACTAGAGGTATAGCTTTACTTAGTCACCTTCCAGAATATTCTATAGATCAAGATTTGAATATGACTACATAATTCATTAACTATGGCATTTTGAGAGAGTTACTTAACCTCTCTGAACCTCCATTTTCTTAGCCTTTCTAATAGAATTGACTCCCTAAGGTGAATAGATTGAATAACCATGATGCCTGGGACCCAGAGGAGTCCTTCGACCTGAAGGAATGGATAATGATCAGTATACAATTCCCAGGGAGGCTGGAGAGCAGAGTAGGTCTCACAGATGACTTTGGCCTTGCATCACCACGGGTTTTCACCTACAATCCTGATTTGGCTGGTTGCTCCAAAACCATTCAAAGGCCTGGTAACATAGGCAAATGTCTCCCCTTCCAAATCTCCATGGCAAACTTGCCTGTGATCCTCACCATGGGGAGCATCCCACTGCCCTGAGGAAGAACCAAGGGATCCAAATTCATTATCAAGCTCACAGAATTGATATTCTGCATTCCATTTTTGTACTTTTTGTTGTTGTTAACAAATCAAAAGCAATCCATGTATCTACAAAAATGACTGTTTGGTCTGGTGATCTCACTTTTAGGAATCTATCCCAAAGGTACACTAGAAAAAATAAAATATGTGGAAATGAGTATTTGCTGCAGCATTATTTATAGCAGAAAAAAACAGAAACAATCTAAATACCTATCAGTAGAAAAACCATTGCATAAATTATGGCATAGCCACACAGTGGAGTGTTACATACCTGTCAAGAGGAATAGTTCTAGATTGTACAAGGAAGAGGTTGTCAGGATAAGTGGTAAAGTAGTAACTTCATTGTAGTGAGGTTATATAGTTCCTAAAAAGTTGTAGATATACCAATAGGCATGCATATTCAAAAATACCATATAGACGCAGATGCACATTTTAAAAATGAAAAGATGTCATAAGATTTTTAAATAGTTAACAATAGGCAGATGAAGATACAAAGAATAAAACTTAGGCTTCTCTGAATATAACTAATTTTGGGGATTTGACTTGAAATCATGGGAAAATTTTCACAATTATAAAATGAAAATAAGTTTTTAAAAAATATCACTAAAATTGGGGCTGGGGATGTGGCTCAAGCGGTAGTGCGCTCTCCCAGCATGCGCGAGGCACTGGGTTCGATCCTCAGCACCACATAAAAATAAAATAAAGATGTTGTGTCCACCGAAAACTAAAAAATAAATATTAAAAAATTCTCTCTCTCTCTCTCTCAAAAAATCACTAAAATCAAAAGCAAAATTTAGCAAATGAGCATACATGTGAATCCATTTAGAGCATAACCACCAGAAAGAAAATATTCTAAGTGATTTTAAATTACACCTATCCATCTCTAATAAAAGATTTCTTAAAGGCAGAACTGCCAAATAATTTGTTTTCAGTAATCACATTGTTGGTGAGAGTATTGATATCATTATTCTGCAACTGTTCAATATGTATTGTAAAAATTTTTAAAAGAAAATGGATACTTACGATGACACAATCGAGAATCTGGATGTTCAGTGTGGGAGAAATGTCAGATCAATGAGATTTACTCTGTAACCCTAAATTTGAATTGACAGTATCAATGTAAACTTACATAGTATTTGACTTTTTTAATTCATTTAATTTTTTTTTCATTTCGAAATAATCACATACCCATGGGAAGTTGCAAAAATAATACAGAGAGATCCAATGAACCTTTCACCCAGTTTTTTTCCTCACAGTTACTTGCTGCATAACCATAGTACAATGCCAAAGCCAGGAAACTGACATTGGTACAATGTGTATATATAGTTCTATGTCATTTTGTCACATGTATGAATTTTTGCAACCACTACAGCAATCAAGGTACAGAATTATTCCATCACCACAGAGATCTGCCTCTTGCTAACCCTTCATAATCATATCCATCTCCTCCCGCTCATCATCCCTAACCTCTGGCAACCACTAATCTGTTCTCCATCTCTATAATTTTGTCATTTCAAGAAACTTATATAAATGGAATCACACAATCTGTGACCTTTAGATATTGGCTTTTTTTCCCCCCCATTCAGTATAATGCTCTCGAGACCCATTTAAGTTGTATGTATCAATAGTCTGATCCTTTTTATGGTATGGAAGTACCACAGTGTTCAAGCCATGCACTGAAGGATATTTTGGTCATTTCCTGGTTTCAACCCTTAAAGCTGCAATGCACATTTATGTTCTGGTTTTGTATGGACAATCAGTCTCATTTCTCTGAGGTAAATGTCTGGGAGTGTGATTGCTGGGTCATTCTTTAAGTGTATATTCAGTTTTAAGAAAATTCCAAGCTGTTTTCCAGAGTGGTTGTATCATTTTACATTCTCACCAGCAATTTATGAGAGAACAAGATTCTCTGCACCCTTGCCAGTGTTTGAGATAATCAATTTTATTTTAGAGGTTCTAATAGTCATATAGTGATATCTAGTCATGGTCTTCATTTGCATTTCCCTAATGGCTAGTGGTTCTGAACATCTTTTCATGTGCTTATTTGCCATCTGCGCATCCTTTTCGGCGAAATGTCACTTCATGCCTCTTGTCCATTTTCTAATTGCATTGCTTGTGATTTTACTTTTGAGTTTTTTAGAGTTCTTTATGTATCATTTATATGAGTCCTTTGTCATATCTGTGTTCTGCAATAGTTTCTCCCAAGTATACTACTGTCTTTTCATCTTGCTAACAGGGTCTCGAGCTGGGGTCATGGCTCACTGGTAGAGTACTTGCCTGACATGCATGAACAGCACCAAAAAAAAAAAAAAAATTCAATAAATACAATAAAGATGAACAGATTTTTCACAGAAGTTTAAATTTTGATGTTGTCCAGTAAATTTTTTTTGTCTTTTATGAATCATTGCTGTAGATATTGTATCTAACAACTCTTCACCAAATGATAGGTCTCAAAGGATGCATGATGTGGAACTCTTTTCCCATGTTTATTTTCCATCTGTACATCTTCCTTGGTGACTTATCTGTTCAGGTCTTTGGCCTATTTTTAAAATCAGGATGTTTTGTCTTCTTCTTGTTGAGTTTTAAGAGTTCTTTGTGTGTCTTGGATAATGGTCCTTTATCAGATATGGCTTTTACAAATATATTCCCTGCAGTTTGTCTTTCATTATTGTGACAGTGTCTTCAGTAGAACCAAAATTTTTAACTTTCATGATGTCCAGCTTACCATTTTCATTCATGGATCATAACTTTGTTATTGTATCTAAATAGTCAATCCCAAACCTGAGGTCATCTATATTTTTCTATTATGCTATCTTCCAAGAATTTATAGTTTTGTTTTCCATTTAGATAATGATCCATGAATTAATTTTTATTAAAATGTGGGGCATATATTGAGGTTTGTTTGTTTTGCTTATGGATATCTAATTTCTTCAACACTGTTTGCTGAAAAGAGAGGATCCTTCACTCATTGAATTGCTTTTGTACCTTTGTCAAAAATCAGCATGGTTTAATTTTGGGTTCTCTGTTTTGCTGCTAACACATTGCCATCACTTTTGTAATCATGATAAAGATTAAAATTGGGTCATTTATTTCCTCTTGTTTTTAAAAATTATTTAGCTATTCTTATTCCTTTACTTTTTTTACATAAATTTTAGAATAAGTTTATCTATCTCTAAAAATAAATCACCAGACTCCTAATAGAACTATAATGACCTATTTGATCAATTTGGGGAGAAATAACATATATATTGAATATTTCTATCTATGAATATTGTATGTCTAGCTATTTATTTGATCTTTGATTTATTTATTCACATTTTGTAGTTTTCAGCATATAAGTCCTGTACAAACTCTGCCAGATATATAACTGAATACTTCCTGTTTTTTAAGTGAACATAAATGGTACGTTTATTACTTCAGTTCCACGCATATATGACTAGTATATGAAATAGAATTCACTTTTTTATGTTGATCTACTTCAACCTTACTCAATTCATTATTCTAAAAGATTCTTTTGTAGGTTTCTGAGGATCCTCTACAAAGACTTCTATGTCTTGTGCAAATTGATCTTTTTTTTTTTTTTTTTTTTTTGCAATCTGTGTGCCTTCTTTTTCCTTTTCTTCCTTTATTGAACTTCCAGACCTGCAGGATCTACACTGATTTAGAATGGAAAGGGTGCTAGGTATAAAGGAGGTCTAGGCTCCCACTCAGTCTCTGCTAATGGGAATGAGGAGGAACATGCTCCCTCCTAATGTCTTTATCTGGATTATTATCTACTAGGGAAGTGACCATCAAAGACTTCTTCATCTTTCCAGGTTACATCTTTCATGATCATTTGGCTACTGAGAGCAAGGTTTGTTTTTATCTGTGTCCATTGACATTTCTGTGTTTCCTTCTTCTCCAGCAACCAACCCAGGATATAAAGATACAAAAAAAAAAAAAGACCAAAAATAAATTTTGTTAAGAATAAAATACAAACAAGGAATTTGCTGCTATGTTGTTCCTTGAGTCTTAGGATCTCTGGCTGATCTACTTTCTTCTCTCCACCTTTCAGAGCCTTTTTTGTTTTTTTATGTTTGTTTATTATTAACATTCAGAGTTTTCAGCTGTAGGAAGGGTAGAAGAAATATGTTTATTCCATCTTCTCTGAAACAATAAGTCCAAAACAGTCACATTTAAAGTATAGACAAATATTTTCTATTTGTTTTCTGAACATGACCCTTTATTGATACTTGTCGGTAGTCCTAAGTTGAGACAGACACAAAGACTCAGAAATATGGTAGTATCATGTTTTCAGATAGGATTCTTCTCCTGAGAGGACTCTGTCCTATCCTCAGACTTTCAGAAGCTCAACATTCCTGTGTAGATATACCCTAACATAAAGGAAACTCTTGTACCAAAGACACCAACAGAAAGGTAACTGAAGAAGAAATGTTAGTATATACTGTTCTTCAAGAATCCTGAGTCCTCATAATCCAGTTAATGGCCACTGAATCACAGTGTTGGGAGCCTTCAACTTCAGTCTTTCTTCTAGAAAGACATTCTGTTCATTTCAGGAGGGAAATCCTCATCCCCCAAGTTCTGTCCACATGAAAGTGTTTTTATTCTCTCCCAGGTGTTTCCAACTCAAATGTATCTCAGTGTCACTACAGTCATCATTCAAAAGTGAAAAAGAGGACCAGAGAAAGCAAACATCAGTCTTTTTGGATCCCAGGCTTGCCTTCCCCATCTGACTGATGTCTCCTTTTTTCTGAATACGGTTCACAATCGGCTTCCGTACAGGGCAAGGATGATAGAGAAGGCACCAAATCCCCTAAGAGAGGTAAAAAATGGAAGTAGTGCCATGACTAGCTGGTTCCCCAGAAAAAGGAGAGGGCTGTTCATCCTTTGAAGCACATTTCTCCTTCAGGAACTAGAAACTGGGAATATATGCTCTGTTTGAGAGTTCCAGGATGGCATCACAAAATGAAGGAACAGTCACAAAGAGGAACTGATGAGTGGAGGGGTTCCTAGCTCCTCCCCTACCATCTATGCTAGCACTACCACCCTCCAAGGACCCTAGATTCACTCATTTTCTGGGCCTACGTAGGAGCCCTGTCCTATCATCTTCTCACATCTACACCTCAGTGTGCCTTTCTCTACTACCTATCATCCAGACAGGTTGGGAAGTCTCTTACCCCTGGAGACCTAGATTGGATCTCATCAGTTACACAGCCTTTGAAAACCTAGCTTTTTCCCTGGAGTTTGGCTAATTCCCAGGCAGCATTAAAAATTGAAGCCGGCTCTGGGAGGTGTGAAACAGAGGAAGCACACATGACTTCAGCACTCGGCTCAGGGAAGGCTCACAAACTGAATAGTCCTGTGCAACTAGGACCCAGGTCAGGAAGTAGCTCATTCCTGCACCCTGGATGCCTCCCTGGTCACTACCCCACCTCTCCATCTGCCCACTCAAGCGTCACACTGCAGCACCTTCTGATGGCAGGCATTATTTTAGCCAGCGTCTGAAGCCCTTCATATGCATTGCCTCACTGAATCCCCAGCGTGATCTGAGAGGGCTCTGTTACTGACCCATACTATGGTGAGCTCCAGAGTCACCTCCTCGAACCCCTGAACCACATTGCCAAAAATCACAGAGCATGTGAAAGGAGCAAAAAGAGATCCTGGGGACTAAGCAGCCACTCACCCACACGTGGCTCTGGGCATGTGCTTTGCTTGTGCCTGTGCCATTGACATCTTCCCACTTGCTGCTCAGAACCTGGTGAGGAGCTTAAGGCTGGGCAGGGGGTCGGGAGAGTGACTGGCATGAGGGCTACAGCAGGATGGAAGGGCCAAGATGAGCCCAAACCTAACCAAGGACCATCACTGTCCTCTCATTCACATGAAGGAACTGAGACCAGGAGGGACTGAGGGGTCACACTGCCCTGACTCAGTGGGCCAGGCAGGACCTCTGCTTGTGACTGGGGATAATCTGTCTTAAGTCCTTAGTTGAGCCTGTGTCTGGCCTGAGTCGGAATCCACATGGACTCATTGATGGAGACTGGGACCCTGGCTGACCTGTGCTGTAACAGGAGGTGTGCTTGGGAGGCAGACAGACGGATCCAGGGGAAAGAGGACAATAGGGGCAGCAAGCAGCCTGGAGGGGGCAGGGCAGGGCCTCTGTGAATTAGGGTCCCTATGGGGGATTACTAGGGGGGTCCAAAAGCCCACCAGGACCTTGGTAAATAGCCCAGTGGTATCCACTCCATACTGCAGCCTGGGGATGCCAGGGCCCAGCAGGTTCCAGTCCCACCCTACCACTCACCCCTGGTGTTCTCCTGGTCACTTGGGTTCTGAGTCTGCTGTCTCCATCTGTAACTGGGGTTGAAGTAATGCTGATGACATCCGATCCCTGGGTGAATCTCAAAGAATAATTCCACTAATCTCAGCAATGGCACATCATGGGCCATGAGGACACTTTGTTTCCCTTCCTGTGACCTCTTTCTGCTCATTCTCCTTGATTCTGAGCTAGAGGGAGCTCTGTGGGACCCCAGCCTCTTGCAAAGTGGAATGACAGAATGCTTTTCCTGGCTTCTCAGTGCTGGGCATTTCTGTGGCCCTGCTAGGCTAACAGCAGGGCAGCCTGGAAGCTCTCAGCAAGGAGAGGGCAGCACTGGATGTGCTCCAAGCCCTGCTGTGGATCCTCTCAGTGTCACCACCAAGTGGTCATGTGACCTTGTCCACACTTGCCTCTGACCCATAGAGGGCTCCTCACATCACCTCCAATGGTCTAGGGACAGACCACTGGAGAAACGATGCTGGGGTGGGGTTGGCTGGCATTCCCTGAGTAGGAGCTGAAAAACATTTCCCAGCCTGTCCCCATGTGATCAGGACACTCCAGAGCCCTTCTTAAAATGCTCCTTTTCGTGCATCCCCAAGGTTGTGTCCCTTTCTGGATCTCCCTTTGCTGGGGCTAGGATGAGGCGTGATGCAGGAGTTTGTGACTGCTGGTCCTCATACTGAGATATGTGGCACATCACGGGGCCATTTTGACTGGCACACTCAACCTGGACAGCACTCATGTGACTTGATACCCATCTTGATTGCTCTTTGGGGGTTCTTGGTGTGCCATCTAGCCCTGTGCTGTCTAACAGGGTAGTCAGTAATTACATGTATGTATTGAAACTTAAAAAATTGTAATAAGCAAAATGAAATAAAATTTAAAATTCAGCTCCTCACATGTTAGGCACATTGCAAGTCCTCTGGGGCCACCTGTGGCACCTCTCCAGACAGTGTAGCTCTAGAAATTTGTTGGATGTGACAGATTCATTTTCATCTACTCTGACATTAGGGTGCAGCCTTTTGTGGCCCCTGAGTTGTATGGAGGTCTCACAAAGGATAGCCCACCTGGAATGGGCTCTGGCCCTATCAGCCCTTATCAATTTATGTAGCCTTATCAGCTGACACCCTGTGACAATCATTTCTGTGGATTGAAACTGAAGGTCCTTATTGGCACTTGAGGAATACATTTTGCCTCCTAATTTCATGCTCACTTTGGCTTCTAAAAAGATCCACTTTCTGTGCCAGATCAATAGGGTACAAAGACACATGTTCTCAAATAATCATCCCACATTTTAGGTGTTTAGTCAGGTGTGTAGCTCAGGGTACTGCTGTGTCCTATGCCTGAAGCAAAGAATTCCTGCTCCTCTTCATTGTTTTGTATCAATTTCTATTTTCCTGCTAAGCCAGGATCCTCTGATAACCCTCAGCTCCTGCAATTCTCCTCACAGCAAGGCTGAATCGCCATTTTCCTGCCAAAGAGCTAGTTGCTGTCACTGAGCTCATTTGTTGGTGTTCGTTTTTGTTTTTGTTTTTTCTGTCTCTGATCCTACACCTCTCCCAGCTTTCCCCTCTCTTTTTGGCTTTTTTTTTTCCTGGCAGCTTGTTATTGTTTACCAAAATAATTGCACTCAATAAGAATAATTGCATGCAGTGGATTCGATGTTTGGGATAATGGAGTTGCCACAAGTGCACAGACAGTGCCAGGCCAAACTCTCAGTCTAATGATACCTAATTAATGGCCAGGAAGTGACAGGCCAGCCTGCTAAACACGCAACCTCTATGGTGGTTGGTGTGGGTTCATGTGAGTAGGAATGTCAGGGTTTCTGTGGGGTCAAGTCTCGCAGAATCTCCTAAAGCACACAGAAGCGATCGATATATCTATGTGAATCAAAAGACAGCCCAACTTCCATTCGTGTGTTTACTTCTGCAAACATCATACAGGACTCATTCTAAAGACTGATTACTGAAGATAAAAGCAGCCTGGATTCTGGTGTCTAACCTGGTGGGTTCCCCAGGACTTTGCCCATTTTGCTCCCAGCCACCATCTCAGCTCAGAAGCCAAGACTCAGTTTTACAATCAGACAGGTGTCCATCACAAGAGTATAAGGAAAGAAAAAGGAAGTCAGGTTAATTCTACTCTCTGGTAAGCCTAAAGACAGAAATCTTGGTCCAAGGTCCACAGGAACCTAGCACAAGTTTTATGACCTCTACAAATCCATATTTTTTTCACTGATACTTATAAAGTGTCCCAAAGACCAATAGATGCCTAATAGCAGCTGGACTATCTGATGCAAACAGATTTTATTCCAATACCAGCTTCAGCAATCTAAAATTTGAGTCCAATCCCAGCTTTAACTACCTCAGCTTTCTCACCTAAAAAACAGAAGTGTGACAATCTTGTGAGAGTTAAAGGATGGAGGATTCTATAAGATAATGTATTTGAAAGTGCTTAATATATAAGGTGGTCCAGAAATGACCATTGTACTTTATTATTAACTATTGCCATGGCATTCACATGACATTTGTAACCTCAAAGCTAAATGTAGCATTTACAAGATTCAGTGTAATCCAAAGGCACAAAAATTAGCACAGCGAGACAGTCACATCCATGTTTATAGCAGTGCAGTTCATAATAGCCAAGTTATGGGACCAGTCCAGGTGCTCATCAATACATGAATAGACTAAAAAAATGTCATATATATATACACAATGGAGTTTTACTCAGCCATAAAAAAGAGTGAAGTTATGGCATTTGCCAGTAAATGGATGGAAACAGAGAATATCATGCTAGGTAAAATAAGCTAGACTCAGAAAATCAAGGGTCTAATGTTTTCTCTCATATGTGGACGCTAGAGCAAAATAAGGGAAAGAAGAGGAGATCAAATGCCATATGTGTACAGGGAAGATCAGTGGAGTAGAAGAAGGAGATTGAGAGGGAGGGAGTAGGGACAGCAAAGGGGAGGAAATGTGATGTGAATTTGACGAAATTATACTATGTGCATGAATAAATATCCCACAGTGACTTTCACTTTTATGTATATCTATAAAGAACTCATCAAAAACAAATAAATAAATGAGTGAAAGGAAGATCAGAAGAAGGAGAATGGGGTGGGGGTGGGGCCGGCAGCACTCGGATACTGAAATGGAGTACATTAAATTCCATGCATATATGGTTCTGTCAAAATGAACCCAACTCTTATGTATAATTATAATGTACTAATAAAAGCAAAAACAAAATCCTCTGAAAGTAAGATGGGTAGCCTGGAAGCTTAATCTAGCAATTCCAAGATCTTGTGAAACTGAACTTTAGTGAGACTCTGAATCATCTGGGAGGTTTGTTAAGACCCAGGTTGCTAGACCCCCACCCCCAGGGTTTCTGATTTGATAGATCTGGAATAGGGCCCAAGAATTTGCCTTTCTAAAAAGTTCCCAGATATATTCGTTTTCTATTGCTGAGTAACAGAAACACATTTAGCAACAGTAACACATTTAGTAGGTTAAAAAACAGACATCAATTATCTCACAGGTATACAGCTCAGAAGTCCAAGCCCAGGTTAGCTGGATCCGTTATTCAGGTTCTCTCTGGGCTGGAGTCAGCAGCTGGGCTGTGTTCCATTCTGAAACTTGGAGTGTTCTTCCAAGCTTATGTAGTGACTGTCAGAAGCTTTTGGTTCCCTATGGGTATAGGACCTGAGGCCTATACTATACCACAGAGACTAGAGGTCACTTTCAGGTCCTTACCACATGATCCCTCCAAAGGCCCTCTTCCAATATGGCAGTTTTCTTCATCTTGAGGTTACCAAATGAGACTTTTTTTCATGCTTTGAATTTGTTCTTTCAAGAAAGGACCAGCCCAAATAATCACCCTTTTGACAAAATCAACTGATTAGGGGCTTTAATTATATCAGCAGAATCCCCTCTTCTTATAATCATGTGAGTGATATCCCTTTGTATGCACAAGTCCTGCTCACATTCGAGATAGGGAGTTACATACAGCATGTCCACAAGGAGTCAGGAATCTTGGGTTCATCTTTGAATTCTGCCAACTACATCAGATGACACTGATTTTTTTGGTCCGGGGACCACATTTGAAAAACCTCTGCTTTCAAGGAACTAAATAAATAAGTGCCCATTTCTGTGATGAGGGTTATAGTAGATATTTTTTAAAAGTAATGATTATATATTTCTGGATAGATAGTCCTAATCAGTTTCGGAGAGTTCATGTAGAAACCCAAATACCATGCCAAACTTTTTTGATACCATATATAATTATTTTAATTATGAAAATATATTGGAATTCAAAGTAAAAGATAAGCAGGACCAGAAAGTGGATGTAAATATGCAGCAGTAAATGGAGCTAAACCCTTTTGCTACTGGACTCTGGGGTCATAGAGAGGTGTGAGGAAATGGGGTCAGCTTCTTTGGATAACAGTCCTGTTTGAAGCTTCAGCAGCCTTTAAGACTGTGGACCACACCTGCTCAGTTCTGTTACACATTTCCTTAAGTGTCACCAGTGCTTCTGGGCTTCCTCCAGAGCCACTCTTGCCACTCCTTCTCAGTCCCCTTTCCATACAACTCTTCCTCTACCCTCAGGATACTGTTCAGGTCTCTGCCCTAGCACTTATTCTCTTCTCACGTGACATGAGAAGAGAATGTGACATGTTCTCCTGGGACATTCTATCAGAACCTATGGCTTTGAAGACCTAGCCTGTGTTGGACTCATCTTTATCCTCCCCACAGGTCTCTCTTCCTGAAGAGCAGACCCAAACATACAACATCTCCAAGACAGCATCCTTTGTGTGCCTTTTAGCCCTTCAAATTCAGCATGTCCAAATTTGAATTCATTTCCTTTCCTTCTTCTGAGGCTCTTTTTCTTCTCTTGCCATAGTTCTCATGTCAGTAAATGGCACCATCATCTAATGAGGTGTTTCAAGCAAACCTGGAATTCACCCTTCTCCTCTCCTTCACTTCTACTTGATATCATCACTTGGCATTTCCACCTCCTAAAACCTTTCCATCCATCCACTTCTCTTCATTTCCATAGCCATTTCCATAGTCGTGGTCATCATTTGCTCTTGCATGCATCATGGAAATGATTTCCCAAAGTCTTTGCTTCTATTATTAATTCCTTCTAACCTATGTTCTATTTCTTAGCCAGAAAGATCCTACTGAGATACAAATCTCATATCACTGCTCCATTAAAAATTCCACAGGCTTCCCACTTCCTCTCATGATAAAGTTCAAATCCCTTACCATGGCATCAAATTCTCTGACACCCGGTCTCATCCTAACATGCAATATTGTTCTTACCAATCCCCAAGCTACCCTCTATAATGCAGTTATACTAAATTTTTTTCCATTCCTCCCACACTTCACCCTTTCTTCCCTTGTTTGTCTCCTAGTCAGTCATCAGGTCTTGATCTATACATCCTGTCCTCTGGGAGGCCTTGGCTGATCTCCAGACAAGGCTAGGAACCCCAACAAATATGTCACATGATCTTGAACCTTCCTATCCTAATTTTTCATACACTTCTGTAAGCGATGAAAGCTTCTTGATCAAAGACAGAGTGAGAACCATCATCTGAGTCCTCCTCAAGGCAGCCACTAAATCAGCGGGTCAACTACATCCTTTCAAAATCAGTAAGTGGTTCAGTGTTCTAGAAGCAGTCTCTTGCTACATTTACAATGAGAGATGTTGAAACTACTGAATTCGCTGGGATTACTAGGACTCAAGCTAGCAGAGAGATTTTTTTTCCCTGAATGAAATATGATTTTAATTTGCACAATATGTACATTTATAATAATAATAATAGCTACATAAGACATGCAATAATAAGTCCCTAATGCCAACCTGGGGCAAAATATCTAATACAAATTAAATTGGCCCTGTTCCTAAGAATTTCAGATTATTGCATTGTGGATTTTTTAGCCAAAATTGTGCAGAGTATAGCTGATTAATATTCTAATTAAAATCAGAATAGAACCATATAAAATTGTTTGTTTTCCCCAGTATTAAATAAACAAATGACTTCTCAATAAAAGTGGGCTTCCTATAGACGTTCGGATGGACTAGGCTCTGTCTTCTGTGGGAACCACATGGCAGGCCTACCCAGAGGGTCACAAGGCCTTGAAATGCTGATGTCCCAAATCCTACACTATGAATTTCCTCTTTACCATAGAGAATATGTATCTTTGGCCTTTAGGGGAATCCTAGATACCATGCCCTTTTATACTCCAGCATGGAGCCAGTTCCCCACTAATATTCATATACAATGATTTTTGCCTTTAGCCATAGATGGTTGGAACAGATAACAGATCCTTATTATCAAACTGGGCCCGGCTGAAGGATACGTGAACATGGGGAACTGAGCTAGAAAGCTCAGTTCAGTGGTCTGAAGTCTGAAGGAACTTAGAGAGGACCGCCATGATGGCTCCTTGTGAGCCTCAGGGAAGGGGCAGATATCTAGCTAGTTTGAGCAGTTCTTTTGCTTTCCAACAACTCTTAAGATAAAGGAAAGTGTTAGCATAGGCAGTGTGACTTTCTGCCCAGGTTTTTAACTTCATTCCTGGATTCTTGAAAACTGTACTTGTGCCCCATATGGGGACCGAGATAGGATCCGGGGAGAACTTACTAGAATGCAAGAAATCCATGGAGCACCAGGGGTGGCTTCTCTACTGACTCCCTTCCTGTCTCCCTCCTCACCAGTGATGTGAAATGTCCGACAGCTGTGGGATATTTGAGCTCAGATTCACCTCTGGGTTACTAGTTGGACTTCTTATATTTCATTCTCATTCTTATTTGGTAATGATTTTCATACCTGGATCATACTAGGCAAAAAAAAAAAAAATATTCAAAACTGCAATTTCTAAAGCCAGTAGGATTCTAGAGCATGGTTATTAACAGGATCAAATAGCTTGTGACATATCAACCCCTGCCAGGCTAAAACATTTTCTCAATTAAAAGTAAATAAACAACAGAGATCTGGTAGGATTATATGTCCACCATCCACAGGCACTCAACCTTCATACATTAAGTACTCAATAAATAATGGCTATTGAACAAAACCAACTCTTAGCCCCGAGGAAACTGTGGCCAGGGACAGCAGTAAAGCTGGCAATAGAACAAAAATTGATATTCTCCAAAAGCATGAAATCACTAATTTATTTCTTACACACCAACAGCCTCTCCATTGGCTCATTCATTCATTCATTCATTCAGTACTTGGTTTTGGAGCACCTACGACACAACAAGCTTGCTGCTAAATTCTGAGGATAAAAAGATGATCCTCAATTAAGACAATATCTGCTCTGTTGGAAATGGTATGACCTCAGAACTGTATTACAGCTCAATCATTCATTGTGGATAGCAATCCACGAGGTTCACCTGCCTTGCACAACCAGATGAGCTAGAAACCCCGCTTCTCAATTTCCCTCTGAGTTGCACTGACACAGATGGCCTGAGAGAGGGTGGGGGTGTTTTTCATGAATTTATCATTCTTTTGAGTTATTAATTTATCTCACATTCAAGCTGACAACACTCATCAAAAGTCTTCACTTCAGATAGGGTACTGTTGTCCTAGATCAATGTGTCATTGAAAAGAGTTGATCCGTGGAGTACAGGTGACAAACATTAGGGACTTGCTGGTGGCTGATGAACATCATTAAGCCAATCTAAAGTGGGAAGAGGATGAAGAGTTGTTAGAAGAGCACATCATCCTCACTGACTCATCTCAGAGCTTTTGACACTCAGGTCTATTTGGAGCACTTACTTTGTGCCAGTCACTGTGCTAACTGCTTTACTTAACATTTTTCTTCTGTAATCCTAGCAGTAACTCTGTTATTGTTTTTCCTATTTTATAGCTAAAGAAACTAAGATCTTCTCAAAAGATTAAACACCTGCCATGGTCACAGAGTTAAGAAAAGATGGAGTCAGGAATCAATCCCTGGTAGTCTGAGTTCAGAGCCCCAGCTCCAAACCACACAGCCTCTGAAGCTCTACCATGATTTCACAGCTCAGATTTCACAGCTCCAAAGGCACCACATTATAGGAGAAGGGACCACAGATACACAACCTCTGGTTAGCAGAGATACACAGAATCTAAAAGGACTTCAAGTCCTATCCTATAGTGTTCTAAGTAAATACACAGACTCATACACCTTTCCAGGTTCTTGAGCAAGAAATAAACTTTTACCATGTCAGACCATTACATGTTTCGGTCTGTTTATTAGAGCTGCTTGGTCTATACTGAATAATATAGAAGGTGTATCAATCTAGTGTGGCTGCTATAACAAAATACCATATGACTGAGTGACTTAATACTTAAGTAGTTCCTATATATAAAGGAAACTGACATATTTGGGCCCCAAAGAAGCTCATCTCCAAGAATGATGAAGGCAGAGTCCAGAGAGCCACAGGACTAGATATCTTGCTTACCCCGAACTTTCACAAGACCTGTAAGGAATGACATCATTCAGCTCTGATTCTCTCATCAATGCTTCCTTACTCCCTTCAGACTCCTCTAATTCATCTTCTATTTAATACCAACTGTGTGCTCTCTTCTTGACCCACCTGAGTGCAATGCCAACACTCATTCTCACATGAATGGCTTCTTTATTCCTCAGGAGACAAATAAAGATCATCTCCTAAACCTGTATCCCTAGTGCCTTTACATGGGCTTGCACACTTGTGCACATAAATGCATACATATACACCCATGCCTGTGTGCATGCATGTGCACACACTGAGGCTGTGATATAGTAATCACTGTGCCGGGGCCCCCAAGAGCATAAGCAAGATGTGCAAGGGACAAACATATTCACAGCCCTGTGGGAAGGAAAAGAGAAGCATCAACAGGTATCTGGGGGCAAATACCTCTGCCAAGAACCTAAAGCAACCCTGCTGTGCAAGTCTGTGGAATTCAGCGGGTGGAGACTGCAGATGTAAGTTTTAAGATTTCTGCATTAAACAAAAGCAAGCAAAAGCAAAATTTAACCAGACCATGTAACTCTAGGAGTTACTTGTTCACCACCAAGGGCCCATTTAATTATTTATAAATATCACATAGGCTCATGTTTGCAAAGATTTTTTTTCTTCCCAAAGAAATTACATTTATTAGATAGTGATGTCTTCATTTCCCCCGTGTCTTATTAAGCAAAGACGTATGCAACTACCAAACAGGGTTTCTGATCATTCATTTGTTCATTCAGAAAACATTTACTGAACGCTTACTGTGTGCCAGGCACAGGGGACACTGTGGAAAATGTGGCAGATGAAGTCACTGGCTTTCTATTCTAACCCTAAGGACAGGTATTAATCAAATGATCATAAGCAGATTAAATACACGTTTAAAAGGAGAATAAAGAGGCCAGGAGAGGTGAGATTTGCATAAGGTAGAGCTTCAGAGAAGACACCTTGGCCTCAGAGATGACTGAGCTGGAACCAGACCCTCAAAAAGTGTGGCCACCCTAAACGCAGCAATTTCTTCCAGAAGACTTAAAAAGGAAGTTGAGAGTGGTGATGGCTGCTCTGTGCCAGGTACAGGGCTGGACCATTTCTCTGCACTGTCTCAGCTCCTCCTCTCCCCATCATCGCTTCCAGGTAGGTGAGCCGCTCCCCAGTATTTTACAGTGTAGGAATCAAGGCTTCAAAGTTTCAGAGATGCACGAGATTGCATCTCATGGTTAGTAAGAGGCAAATCTGAGAGTTGAGCTTGGCTCTGAAGTCCTCAGGAGCTGATAACAGACAACAGGGATGCTTCAGGGCACCCCACTCCAGCACTTCACCTACTGTAAAGAAATGTGGGTGCACCTGGATGATGCTTGGGTGCTTAACCCCCTCGAGGAAGGCTCGTGAAGAAACCATACCCACATGGGTGGCTCCATCACTCGGACCACCACATGTGCTTTCCAGGCTGTGCAAACAGGTCACGGAGGAGAGGAGGGTTGTCCTTTTGCACAGATTTCTATGAGGGAAATCTGTGACTTGACAGAATTTGACCTCTCCTGCTGAGACTCTCTCGCAGGTTCCATCATTGTTCCTGGCAGGACTCTCAACCTTCCATAAAAAGGAAAGTGTGACCTATTTAAAAATTCCTCCAGGGAAAGAGTCAGCCTGTTGCCTTGGCAACCGATTCCAGCTCTTTTAGGAGTCCTGCTTGGTTCTTCCTCCCGTCTAACCTACTTCCGCTCTGATGTAATTCAAAGCTCCTGTGCTGGACTCCCATGGGTGGAGAAGCAGAGAGAAATGATTCCCCAAACCACGTCCTGCCACTGGCCCCCTGCTCCAGGAGAGTTCCCAAGATGGAGAAAGAGCCGGAGAAAAGAAGAGGAAATAGGAGGCAAAGGAGGGAATGGGGAAAGAAAATAAGAGATACCCTCTCACCCAGATGGGAGGCATGGGCGGAGGAGCCTGAGAAGTCTTGCAAATTCACAGCGGTTCCAATGGTTACATTTGGTGGACACCATCCCTCTACCTCCCTGACCCAACTACTGTGAAACACCGTCTCTCCAGCAGCCTGTCTACCCTCTCTGAACTCCTCCAGCCTTGAACAACTAGGTCTCCTCTCAGAGCTTGTCTTGGGGGCCTCTCCTCTTGTTTATTGATTTTTTTAAAAATAAATGGCAACAGAATGCATTACAATTCACGTTACTCATATAGAGCACAATTTCTCATATCTCTGGTTGTATATAAAGTATATTCACACCAATTTGTGTCTTCATACACGTACTTTGTATAATGATGTCCGTCACATTCCACCATCATTGCTAACCCCCTGCCCCCTCCTTTCCCCTCCCATTCTTCTGCCCTATCTAGAGTTCTTCTATTCCTTCCATGCTCCGCCTCCCTACCCCACTATGAATCTGTCTCCTTATATCACAGAAAACATTCTGGCATTTGTTTTTTTTTTTTTTTTTTGGATTGGCTAACTTCACTTAGCATTATCATCTCCAACGCCATCCATTTACCTGCAAATGCCATGATTTTATTCTCTTTTATTGCTGAGTAATATTCCATTGTGTATATATGCCACATTTTTTATGCATTCATCTATTAAAGGGCACCTAGGTTGGTTGCACAGTTTAGTTATTATGAATTGTGCTGCTATAAACCCTGATGTGGCTGTGTCCCTGTAGTATGCTGATTTTAAGTCCTTTGGATATAACTCGAGGAGTGGGATAGCTGGGTCAATTGGTGGTTCCATTCCCAGTTTTCCAAGGAATCTCCATACTGCTTTCCATATTGGCTGCACCAATTTGCAGTCCCACCAGCAATGTATGAGTGGGCCTTTTTCCCCACATCCTCGACAACACTTATTGTTGTTTGTCTTCATAATAGCTGCCATTCTGACTGGAGTGAGATGAAATCTTAGAGTAGTTTTGATTTGCATTTCTCTAATTGCTAGAGATGTTGAACATTTTTTTCATGTATTTGTTGATTGATTGTATATATCCTCTTCTGACAGGTGTCTGTTCAGGTCCTTGGTGGGGCCTCTCCTCTTTAGCCTCACTACACATGCATCTTATCACCCTCTGTTAATATCAATGTTCCTGCAGTTATTAGAGCCCAGGACTCTAGCCCATGTGGTTTCTCATGAGCTACCCCTTCCCTGCACTGTTGTACATATTTCTGCTGATTTCAAAGAGATTTCTAAGACTTCTTTCTCCTTCTCCATGTTGTTGAGCCCATAATGACTCTCTCCCATACCTACTTTCCCTGTGGGGGAGGAACGCTTGTACCAGGAGACCTCAAGATTTTAATGGGACCCCCACAAAGCCAAGTTTTTCTAGTCTGATGCTATCTAAAAATTGGGAAGAAGATCTTTGATGAAAGTGAGGGGTTGACGCAATTGTTTCCTGTGGCTATTGGGCCACAAATGACAAACACACAAGTTAAACTTGCTGAAGTAAAATAAAAGGGGAAAGAGGAAATGTATGAAATCATTTAACTGGAAAGGCTCCAGTGGCCTCAACAAGTTGGTCTCCATCTCTTAACTTTATTCTGTTTTGGCTTCATTCCCTGCAGGCCCTTCCTATAGGGTGGCAAAGATGACCACCTGCAGAACCAGGTGTCTACTTTGCCAGGGTGACAACTCTAACAAGAAGAAAACACCACCTTTCCCAGTCTAACCAAGTCCCAGGGCTGACTTCTGGTATCTACGTGGGTCATAGGTCTAGCTCTGAAATATCCCCTGGCCAAACCTGTGTCATGGGTCTGCTTCCTGGATCCCAATGGGTGGAGTCACCCCCACAAATCTTGTGACCTAGCACAGGGAAAGATGGTATCCATATGCAAAATCAAAGTGCTATTTGCAGAAGACTACATAGAAGTTGGGCTGATAAACATGTCTACCACCACACTGCTCTCTCCCTTTTTCCTTCTTGTTCAGAGGATTAAGACATAGATTTTGAAGAGTCTCTCCCTTAAAAAACATCTTTAGTTATGAAGGGTTAGGCAGGGCCAGAGTAGAACACCCATTGAAAATTTCTTTTAAAAGTGAGTCACCTAAAATTGGCACTGACCCTAACTTTACAAAGAGGAGTGAGTCGGGGTCTTCTTTGTCCAATTTCTTGTTGAAAATCCCTGTTCTCTTCCACCCTGAGGACTTTCTCACAGGCTGCTCATTACCAGTCTGACTTTACAGGCATCAGAATGTCCTCCTTAATTATATGTCTGTATTTTTAAAAATAAATAAAGAGTAGTGCTTATCGCTCTGCCCGCATGCACACGGGGGACCTGGATGAGCCGGCTGGTTCGAGGCAGTTTCTAAGCAACTTGGCGGAGGTTGGTGCCTAATGCAACAGCCACAGGACTTGGAGGGAAAATGAAATAAAGCCCACAGAAACTCAATGTGGAACCAGTTTTGTTTGGTTCATAAAGGCTGCCCAGGGTCCCTTAGGAGGTTAATTCCCTCTCAGACTTATGGAAAGGGGCTTGTTTCTGGAGAGCCAAGGCCTCTCTAGAGTAGGACACTTCATAAGTGGGCTTCTGGAAGATTTCCATAAACATTTTGTCCCAGGGAGACCGGCACGGATAACGTGAAACGCTGAAGTCCAGAACTAAAAGAGACTCTGAGAGCTTGCAGGCAGCTCCAGGAAAGATGAGAAGAAAGAGCAGGGAGAAATCTCCTTGTGCCCCTTACTACTGCAGCTTAGTGAGGCTTCACTGCCTAAGGGGCAGGGGGGGTAGGCATTCTGAGCAGAGAGGATTAAAGATTCACATCTATAGGGCATTTCATACAGTGAGCAGAGATAATTGCAAGCAAGCTAATGTAATGAAAAGTGCATGGGCCAGGCACAGTGGCACACACCTGTAATCCCAGCAGCTCAGGACGCTGAGGCAGGAGGATCGCAAGTTCAAGGCCAGCCTCAGCAACTTAGTAAGACCCTGTCTTAAAAGAAAAAAACAAAAAGTGCTAGGGATGTGGTTCAGTGGTAAAGTGCCCCTGGATTCAATCCTCAGTACCAAAAGAAAGAAGGGGAGGGGAAGGAAGAAAGGAGTGAGTGTGGGTGGGCTTCCCCTTCTTCGAGATCAGTTCTTGCATCCAAGCTGCCTCTGTGAGGCTCTGGGAAAGTCATCCAATCTCTCTTTGCCTAAGTGTCCTTGTTTTGTAAGTGAGAATAATCACAGGATTGCTATAAGGATTAAATGAGGTAATTGAAAGGTGAGTGACTCACCTGAGACGGAAGTTCAACCAAGAGATTTTATTGGGGGGGGCTGCCTGAAGGGGAAGAAAAGAAGAGGCAGAGAGCAGAGAGAAGAGAGGAGGAGGGCAGAGAGAAAGAGAAAGAGCAGAGAGAGGAGAGAAAGAAGAGAAAGAGGGCAGAGAGTGTGAGCTTGCAAGCTTTGGCTTAAGAAGGGTTGCGTAGGTGACATGGCAGGTGCTGATTGGCAGGGTGACACAGGAACAGCAAGCGGACACGGTGGCCTGCAGGAATTGGTCCAGAAAACCTTTGAATTTGGTGCTCTTTGGCTGGGCGCTCTTTGGAGAAGAGGGTGAGGGGTAAGGGATTCCCATGATGTTCTCCTGAGATGGAAACTGAACTTCAGCGGGGAGTCTCCCACACACCCCTCGGTAATGACTATAAGGCCTCCTGTTCCGAGTAGGTACTTAGTAAACACCTATTTGTTCCCTTGCCTGGTGCCTTTTCTGAAGTCTTTCTTTCTATGGTTTAAATCCATGGATCCCTTCCATTGCATCCTTAAGGGCTTGCTCCAAGACTTCTAGAGCTTCCATACAGCAGTTATGTGGGCCCAGTCCTGGCCCCAGCTGGAGCACCAGGGGAGACCAGACAGGGCAGGCAGATGTGGTGTGAGAAGCTGGGAGTGCCTTGGGGTGCAGGGTGAGAGAGAACCCCAGGTATCTCAGGCTTGAAACCTGCAGGGCAGAGGGTGATTATAAGTCCTTCGTCTGAACAGTAAATAGGCTCTGAGCCACTCAGGACCTTGTGAGCCTTGTAAGGAGTTTGTGTTTTGTCCTAAATGCAGGAAAGAGAAGGGAAAGATTTTCACTTTAGAAAGATCACTTTGGCTGCTAAGAGGAAAATGGGCTGGAGAAACGGAGGACAGTCAGACAAGAGACAAAGCTGCAGCTAAGTGGCTCCAACAGAAGATGCCTGTGCCCTGCCCGTATTGCCACGTCTGGACACCTGAAGGGCCTGCTGGCCTGTCTCCCAGCTTCCCGTGCTGGCATTTCTTTGCCTGAGGACCTCTTGCCCCTGCTTTGAAACTCACCAAGCAGGTCAGATGAAATGACGGATTACAGTTAATGTCCAAACACCCTGACTCTCTCCCCCTTGGGTAGGATAGCTCTGAGTCATGTGTCTACACTGGCTTCCAGAACTCTACATTGGGAGAGAGCAATATCCTCTGATTTGACTTCTTCCCCTTCTTCCCCTTCTTGGGCTCACTTTCACCCTTGCTCCCAGTGCACAGCTTGTGCACAAACCTTTGTCTCAAGATGGACTGCTGGAGGAACCCAAACCAAAAAGCTTACTGAGGGTAGCAACTTTCCTAGAAGTGGTTTTGACATTAAGGAGGAAATGAAAGACACAGGAGCTCCCTGGAGAGCGGACCTGGGCATAAAGTTGACTGTGTCTCCTGTCTTGTTTCATTCTGCCATAGAAATGTTAAGGACCAAGTGGGAACTGGGAGAACCCATCTCCAGCAGCACACACATATTACAATTTTACTCCAGGGAACCCGCCCCCCTGGAGCCCCAGGATTATGGGGGCCTCTTTGGAGAAAAAGACCTTGCCTTAAACATGCCGTTATCTCTTGCCATTGATGTAGCAGAAGAATGGCAGGATTACCAACACGTTTCTAAAACCCTACTGTGAAATCAAGTTCTGGAAGAAATTCAAAATCAAAATTATTTTTTTTCCAAACTCCATCATTTTGCTTTCATTAATTTGCTAATTAGAAATTCAGACAAATATTTATTGAGTTGCTCCTTATGTACAGACCTCATGGTACGCCCTATAAATATGATCTCAAACAAAGCTGATTTCCTTTATTCTCCTCCTTTCCATTTGCTTGGGCAGTGTTACTTTCCAGTTTGGATTCTCTGGGTTGTATTGTCAGTGGAGGGCACTAAGCACAGACCCCCTCTACCCTCAACATGAATCTTATATATTCCTATGATTCCAAATAATGAGAGAAGACCAGTAATCCAATATCTATTTCAATTTTTTTCTGTTTTTCATTAAAAAAAAGATGAATTAATGATAGATAGTTCACCAAAAGAAAACCATCACTCTTAAACATAAGATTCATAATACACTTACAATAGAGAAGTTATCAGCTCATCAAAGATCAAAACATTAATTATCACACTATTTTGGAGAAGTTGAAAAAAACGGGCACTTTCATATACTGCTAATAGAAGTGTAAATTGTAAAATCTCTGTGACGGAAATTTGGAAACCCCCTTCAATAATACATATATCATAATACCATTTGATTCCAATCTAGTATTTTTTCTTTAGTGTCAACTTGTAAGCAATGATACTTGTACAAGGGTGGGGTCATTGCAGTACTGTTTGTCTTATCAAAGGGTTGGAAACAACCTAAGGGCTAATCAACTTAAAATGATTAAATTAATGATAATATGTCCATCCAATGTAGAAATATGCCACTGGAAAAAACAACTAAGGTATTACTATACTATAAAGAAAAATCTCCAAAAGTTAGTGTTAATTTTTTCAATATTTATTTTTTAGTTACAGGTAGACACACAATATCTTTATTTTATTTATTTTTTTAACAATTATTTTTTTTAAAGAGAGAGAGAGAATTTTATTTATTTTTTAGTTTTTTCGGCAGACACAACATCTTTGTTTGTATGTGGTGCTGAGGTTCGAACCCGGGCCGCACGCATGCCAGGCAAGCGCGCTACCACTTGAGCCACAATATTTTTATAAGGTGCTGAGGATCAAACCCAGTGCCTCACACATGCTAGGCAAGCACTCTACCTCTGAGCCACAACCCAGCCCTAGTGTAAATTTTTAAGGTACACAACAATATATAAGGCATGCTATCATTTGTATTTTCTGTAGATAGATATCTAATATCTGTATATCTACAGAAAATACATGTACTTATCGCATATACACAAAATATTTTTGAAGAATACACAGGAAATACATAAGAGTGCTTTTATTTTTTTAAAGAGAGAATTTTTTAATATTTATTTTTTAGTTTTCATTGGACACAACATCTTTATTTTATTTTTATGTGGTGCTAAGGATCAAACCCAGCGCCCCGCACATGCCAGGTGAGCGCGCTACCGCTTGCGCTACATCCCCAGTCCAATATAAGAGTGCTTTTAAAGAGAAGATCTTCATGGCTAGTGAACAGGTGTGAGAGATAAACTTTTCATTCTAAACCCATATATATATATATATATATATATATATATATATACATGCATGTGAGTGTATTATAATTTTTAAATGCATATGAAATTTTAAAAATAACTTAATTTCTCAAAAATAATTCCCCTCAGAGCCCTAAGACCTTAATTGTGCCTGGTCTTCTAGGTTTTTGTCAGGATAACAAATGCTAGATGCTGTAACAAATTTAGACTGCTAAATCTCAGTAGCTTAAAATAACATAAATAGTAACCATTAGAGATGGATACAGGTGGAGTACTCTCTTCTAAGCCACTGATTCCACCTGTGGTTCTGCTGTCATGGTCTTTGAGTTCACCAAGTTTTCATCCAACTGGCAGATGGAGAATTTGAAGAAAGAATGTTGTTATGGTGTGGATATACAGTGTCCCCAAAAGCTCCTGTGGTAATGCAGGAGATGAAACAATTGGATTGTGAGAGCTATAGCCTAATCAGTCCATCTAGTTTGAATGAACTAACTGGGTCAACATGTGGATATGTGGGGTGTGGCTGGAAAAGATGTGGGTCACTGGGGATGTGCCCTGGAAGAGTTTTCTTCCCTAAGACTGACTCTCTCTCTCTCTCTCTCTCTCTCTCTCTCTCTCTCTCTCTCTCCTTCCTAGCCATCATGAGGTAAGCACTGCTCCTTTCTTTGCCACCCCTTCCACCATGATGTTCTGCCTCCCCTTGGGCCCACAGCAATGCACTTGGTTGACCATGAACTAAACCTCTGAAACTGTGAGCCAAAATTAACTTTTCCTCCTCTAAATTATTGTTGTCAGGTATTTTGGTCACAACAACAATAAAAACCTGACTAATTCAAATCTGTAACCCCTCCCAGAAATGAGTACCACTCATTTCTTCTCACATTAGATTTTTGCCAGAATTAGTAACATGACCCTAACTAAACCCAAGAAGAAGGGGAAATATATTATTCCTGTATGCCCAAGAAAAAATGAAATGGCTTGTGGAACACACTGTCTCTGCCACTAAATATCATACTGGCCTTTGTGATGACTGCACTAAGATTTTGGAGATTATATTAGCCATTTCCTAAATTGACTCCTTATATTTGTTCATTTTTGCTGTGTAACAAATTACCCAAAACTTGGTGGCTTAAAACAATAATGATTTTGTTGGTTGACAACCTGAGCTGTACTCAGATGAATGGTTCATTAGGACTCAACTCACTAAGGCCTCACAGTCAGCTGGGAACTGACTGGATAAGGGATAGCCTCAGCTAAGACAGTTCATCCCTACTCAACACAATGTCCATGTTGTAGCATGTGATGTGATGGCTTGTGATGTAATGGCTGGTCAATGTTTCAAAAAGGTGCTTCCACTCGAGATGAAGTCCATCCACTCGTGTGCTAACCTGGGTTTCTCACATGATCACTGGTCAGGTGTTCCAAATGGATGAGAGCAGAAGCTACAAGGCCCTTCAAGGTCTAGGCTCAGAACAGGCACACTGTCACTCCCACCACATCCCACTAGTCAACATACATGCAAGGCTGTCCCAGACTCAAAGGGTAAGGAAATGAATACATATCTTTTTTTTTTCTTCTTTCTTTTTTCAGGATGGAGTCTCTTTATGTTGCCCACGCTGGCTTTGAGCTCCTGGGCTTAAGCAATTCTCCTATCTCAGCCTCCTGAGTAGCTGGGACTACAGGTACATACCACTCCATTCATCTGGGCTCCAAGTCTTGAGGAGAGGCCCTGGAAAGCCATGTTGTAAGAGCATATATACACAGGGAAGAAAATAATTGTGGCTGTGTTTGCCATCTACTATAGTTTTGTTCAAAGCCCTTCAAGTTTTCTCTTTGGAGGAGTGCCGCAGTCTGGCTGGGCACAAATGCCGCAGTCTGGCTGGGCACACAATCACGAGCCACCACACAGCTTGTAGATTCAAACAGCAACTCTTTATTCCCGAACTCACACCAGCCTTCTACAATCACATTCTGGGGAAATCCACGTTCTCTGCCCAAATCCACTCCCACTGGGCTTCTATCTCCCATAAAATACTGTCTGAATCCCGTGAGAACTCAAGGGGAACTCAGGCAGCAGGATACGCCCTATTCCCAGCAGGAATAATCTTAAACCTGGAACGCCCTAAACCCGATTATCCTAAACCGGGAACACCCTAATCCCGGATCCGCCCTGGTCCTTGAGCAAGGTCACCTAACTGCAATGTCACTGCAAAATGTCCTATTTCCACGAGTCCTTCCACTAAGCAACATGGGGTACGCTGGCAAGGAAATTGTCATACCTACTTGGCTAATGGCTCCCAGCAGAGGAGAAAACTTGATTCATATTCATGCCTCAGACTTCTCGGGGATTATTCTTGGTGAAATTGCTAACCAACCAGGAGAACTACTGTTAGAAAAGTCTTTCCCCTACAGTCCCCTACAATCCCCATTGTCTAAACCCAGCTAAGCCACAGGTGCCAAAACAGACCAAGGATGACAAAACAACAGATAACTTATGGAGAAATTTGCTCACAATAAATATCATGGACTCTTAGAATTGTCCTTAGAGATCACTTAACCCACACATCTGCACTTGTAACACTTGGAAACATGGGGCTGCCAAGAAGGTGATTCATGAGTTCTCAGGGGAAAAGAAGATACCAAATAGCAGTGTAGAGAAGCCCTGGGCCCACAATTTTTTTAATACCTTATTACATAGATCTTTCTACTCCTTCTAAGAACGTTCTAGAAGTGCCTCGTGGTTATTTCAATTCATTCAGTGTTGACGCCTGACAATGTTAGGGGAACCCATTTATGTTAAGTGCCTATGAAGTCTGATTTTCTCTCCATGAGGCTCCGTGTCTGTGGATTTCTTCTGCATGTCTTTCTTCACATTGGACAACTGTTTCTCAGTCCACCTTCTGAGAGAAGCCCTTGTTTCAAGCCCCTTTCCTACTACAATCAACCACTTTCCAGTCTGAGAAGCAGGAGCCCCCCAGGAAGCTTCAGGGTTCCTACTTTCTACCTGCAACCATATTCTTTGTTTGCTATCACCTGCTCCAGATCAACCTATTATTAACAACATATGCTCCAGCCAGGATCAGGGCCATTTCCCTTCAAGCCTGGTCCTCTCTGGCTCACATGTCATCATCTTGTCTCTGCAAAGGCCATCACTAGATGGAAAATCATAAAAAGATGAATAGGAAATGACTGATATCATTACTTTGATACAAAAATTCCACAATGCAACGTGAGGTCTACGGATCATCTAAAATTCTTTTCTTGATCGGCCATCAACCCAGAAGCATTTACTGTGTCACTTGGTCTCTCTGGGCCTTTTATTCCTTCTTTCCCTGCTCTGCTGACCAAGGGAGTGGCCACAACAGCCACCCACCAACCTTTCTAGATTTCTAACTCCCAAGCCAGAGAGTCAGAAGGGTTGGAGAATAAGAACACTAAAGGCTAACAAGAATGTCTTCATCCCAAGAGAATGCTGGGACTGCCCAGCTAATCCTATGGTGACTGAGTGACACATCTTGTCAGTTGGGGCTTCATAAAGGTCAGTACCTTATCTGGTCCTCAGAAAGCACTGTACTTCTCTTGTGTGGATGTGACTATTGGACGCAGCCCTGGCAAATGGGACCATTGCAAGGATAAAGCCTTCTCCCCTCTACTTCCCAGGCTCCCGAAACCCATTGTCAGATCAGTAGTGAGGTCTGGATACAAGGAAAGAGACAGAGAGAAAGAGAATCTGTCTCTGTGTGTATGATGGAAAGTAGACAGGGAGGGAGACCAAGGCCAGAGAGCCCCGTCTCTCCCCCAGCCTCGAGCATCCATCCCGTGCACATACAACCAGAGCTGCCTGGCCCTTTGATCGGGACCCCATGCTGTGCCTTGTTCAGGGAATTTTTAAATTCTCTTTCATTTTATTGAGCGGCTTCCCTCCCCACCTCCCATCCCTAAGTCAGGTCTTAGGATTATTGGGTCCTTCTTCTCATTGATTTGTTTTTCTGACCTTTGTAGTAGATTCAGAAATATATGGATGGAACAAGAAAGGGAGGAAGAAAGGGAAGGAGGAGGGAGCCTGAGCAGCTCCCTGGGGGCGGGCAGGGGGTGGGGGGGGGGCGTGCGTGTGGAGCATTGGGTTTGGCTACATTTTACAATAAAGACAAACGGGATGGCAGCTGCTGGGTGCCCAAGCAGGGAAGCCCAGCTGGGAAGGAAAGGCCCTGGCATGTACACATGTAGACACCCACCACTGATGGACAGGGTAAGGCCACCTACGCGAGCATCATGGACTTCGGGGCCTCCATGCATTTGTTTTCTGTTGACTCTGGTATTAGCTCTGCCTTTCATCCTTTCAGAGAATTCCTATAGCAGCTACTCCTTGCTCAGCTCCACTCTAGGACCCAGGAAGGCAAGAGCCCTTTCCTTTTCCTTCTCTGACCCCACTTTTGTACTTAACACCAGGTCTTCAAGCCTACCGCCCTAACGCATCCTCCACTACTAATACTGAGGAAGAGGGAAGAAATGCACATATGTGGGGTACCCACTCCCCAGCATGGTGAAAGGATTTTATTCATATTATAGAGTACCTGGTGAGACTTTTCCTGTTGCTCAAAAAAAAAAAAAAAGAAAATGTAGGACCCACAGCTGAGTCACCAATGGGAAGGCAGTGCTGGATGGGAGAAGTGTTTCCTCCCAAGAGATGGCAGCACTATTCCTACCTCAAAGCCAAGTGAGAAGGCTCTCGGGGTCAGTGGTAAAGATCTGCAATTCCTGCAAGATAGGGAATCTGACCCTTCCACCCCAGAGGTACCCTGGGTCCATCAAAGTAAGGAATATGCCCACAGAGGAAGCACATGCCAGAGAAGAGCCCAGGATAACCTGAACCTAAGTTGTTTAGAGAGGCCCCAAAAGGCCAATTGGACATCCCAGAAAGTGGCTGGCTAGTCCTACCTGAGATGTCCATCTGGGCTGTCCACCAGGCACAGGAAGGCCGTCGGGGTAAATCCATTAGTGGGAGCTGAGTGGAGGTGGAGGAGGCCAAATCCATCAGGAAATTACCACAGGGACTTCAAGAAACCTAAACATGCACCTCACTAGGAAGTCTAACCTTTGAACTTGTGTCTCAGAGACTATGGACAACCATCCGGCGTTGGTCCAAGAAATACCAGCGCTTCACAAAGGGAGCATCCCAGGTAGGTACAGTGATGTAAATAGATGCTTGTCCTTTGCCTCTTCCTCCATCCAGAGGCAACATCCTGGAGGACTAGACCCTGAAGAGGGAACAGGGTGTTCAGGGGTTGACCTGCAGGGAGAGAAGTAATGTAGATAAGATTTCAATTTGGTGTGAGAATTGGTAGGTCCTACAAACATTCCTACCCAAATCCTCTCACCTGTACCTTTGGGGACTCAGATGCCTGACTTTCAATCACAGCACCTGCATGTCTCTGCCTGCACTCCTCTTCTGCCCACCGAAGCCCTCTATACCCAAAAGGAAAGACTGGGTAGTTAACATTCCTAGGAACCGCCTCCATGTACTGATGGATGTAGCTATATAAATGGCTCAGCTCCTTCATTTGGTAGAATAGCTCTTGGACACTGCACCAGTAATCTATTGTTGCATTACCATTTACTCCCCAAACATAGCAGCTTAATACAATAATAAATGTTGATTATCTCACAGCTTCTGTGAATCAGGAATTGAGGAGAACTGGGTGGTGCTGACTCTGGGTCACTAATGAGATGTTATCTGGGGGCTGCAGTCAACCCAAGTCTTTCCTGGGGCTGAATGATCTGCTTTCAAGATGGCTCATTCATATTACCTGGCAAGTTAGGGCTGGCTATTGGCAGAAGGCCCCCATTTATCCCCACACAGACCTCTTTATAGGACTTCTCAAGTGTCCTCATGATCTGTGGCTGGCTTCCCCAGAGCTGGTGATCCAAGAGAAAGAGAGATCAAAGTAGGAAGAGAAAATTCTTTCATGACCTATCCTCAAAAGTCAGATGGTGCATTAATTATCAATTCCTGCATAACAAATTTCCCCCAAGACTTAGCAACTTAAAAAAAAAAATAGCTAACTCACAGTTTCTATGGGCTGAAAATCTGGACATAGCTTAGCTGGTATTTCTGACTCAATGTCTCTTGGGCCTGCAATCTAGATGTTGGCCAACGCTGTGATTGTCTCGAAGCCCAGCTGGAGCAGCGCAGATTCACCCACCTGAATGTTGGCAGCCCCGGGTTCTCGTGGCTGTTGGCTGGAGACAGTTTCTCACTACCTATTGCTCTTTCCGGGGCAGCTCACAATATTGTGGCCTTTTTTCTTCAGAACCAGCGAGGGAAAGAGCAAGAGAGCACAAGCAAGAAGAAAGCTGGGTCTTTTTGTAATCTAATGTCAGAAGTGACATTCATCACCTTTGCTGTATTCCGCTGATTAGAAGGGAGTCACTTCTCATTGGTTAGAAGTGGCCTACAACCTGGGCAAAGGGCTTATACAAGGGCATCAATGCCAACAGGTAGAGCTGACTGGTCACCTACCACAATATTGTTTTATTGGACACATATGTCATACACATTATTTCATTTAGTGTAGGGGGACATGAATACGAGGGTATAAGGATCACTGGAGAACCCTGGATGTCTGGCCCCCAGAAAACTGTTTCCCAGTGAAACTAAGCAACCATTCATCAAAACTGGTACATGTTCCCCCTCCTCTTCAGGCCTTTTCTCGTCTCCCAGATACCCCAACTTGCATGAGTCCTTACCTTAGGGTCTCCTTCTGGGACATCTCGGACTAAGACAGAAAGTGAAACTTTAAACTAGATTTATATAAAAATGTATGCACTCTTGCACACACAAGTGTGTATGTTTATGTGTGTTTGTGTGTTAAGAACTGAATCAAAAAAATTCACTCCTTAATAAAAAACAGAGCAAAAAAATAAAAAAGAAGAAAGAAAGAAAGGAAGGAAGGAAGGAAGGAAGGAAGGAAGGAAGAAAGGAAGGAAGGAAGGAAGGAAACCATTGTGGTAAGCACTACAGGATCTCAGAGCAAGAATGATGTCACTTAATTCTGATGAAATCTAGACTTGACCTTAGAGGATTTTCAAAGGAGGTAGAGAGAAATCAAGAAAATATAAAAAGCTGAGTATAAGCATATTGTATGCCTCCCCCACCAAAAATATATATATATAATATTTTAAACCAAGTCTCTTCCTTCTCAAGTGAATTCCCCACTTTTGGAATTATATTTTTATTTCTACCTGATACTCACCTTTCTCTAACAAGTCTTGTGTCAAGATGACTATATTTTTTCTGAGCTCCAGCCAAGCCTCACACCCAGTAAACACTTTCATGGCAGGGGACAGGGGCCATTGTTCTGTGTCCAAATTGTAAAAACATGAAAAAAAAAAAAAAAAAAAAACAAACAAACCTTCCTAGCATTGGGAGCACAGAGGCTCCCAGGAGTAAGCCAAGTCACTTAAAACAATGCTACATTTTCATACATTTTTCAAAACTCACTTTGAGACTGACTTTAGATAGACAGATACCAAATGACTCTTGACCTCTAAGCACCCCCAAAAATGCCCAGGAGAAAACAAGACCTTCCAACTCACTCAATCGTGGATCTATCAAGGGCTGTCTAGAGGAGCTTAAATCTGAATTAATTACTCAGACGTCTCTAGTTCAGAAGTTGGGCCACAGACACACTCATCAGCATGCGACAGCAGCACCATCCCCACAGCGAGAAGAAAGGGAACCAAGATAATGAGGACAGTAGATAAAAGGGACACCATAGAGGAGGATCTTAATTGTATCTTAATTGAGTCACACACTTTCTCCTTCATGCAGATCCTGGGCCTAAAGTCAAAAAAAAAAAAAAAAAAGAGTGGCCTCTCTCTCTGCTGGGATGCTTTCATGCCCTAGCCATGGCTAGTGTCCAAGATCATTGCACTGGGCAGTCTATTCAAAACATGAATGTATTAGTTAACTGTTGCTTCAGTAATGCTCTGTAACAAACTATCCCGAATCTTAGTCATAAGCACTCATTTTCACTGATGCAACTGCAGGTCAGCTGGGAGTTGGCCAATCCGGCTGGGCTTGGCTGAGGGCTGAGTCTCAAGGTCTGCATGTAGCTTGTCTTGGCCCTCCCTGAGCTTTGGCTCATGTCAACTCCACATGTACTCGTTCCAGGGTCCAGACTGACGGGGATGCCCAGGGGGTGCTTCTCTGAGGCATAGCAGAAAATGTTGGCAAGGCCTAGATCTGGAACTGGTACACCTTAGCCTCTGTCCAAATGTCATTGGATTAGCCCAAAGTCAAGGGGTGAGAGTTACACCCACCATGAGGCCCTGGCAAGAATGAGTCTGGCAAGAATGAGACTGTGGAGCAGGGTAAAGAGTTCATGGTTAATGATCCCATCAACCAAAGCCTGGGTCCTGCCTCCAAGCTCACACTGAAATCATGCTGAAGGGGATCCTGGAATTCCACTTCGTCTATGATATCTGCTTACTGGGAAAATCAAAGGTAAGAATGACTTGCTCCCACACCCAGCCACCATGACAACCAGGGGCAGCAATGAAGCACCTGCCTCTTCCTTGGCCCTGGGGAACCAGTCAGTGTAGGTCGCTGCACTCAAGAACCTGTAGAGTCAGAATTGGTTACTACCTTGTCTGAAGAGATGTGATGCTCCTTCTAATGCTGGAATGCAAGCATTATTATGAGTTTTGTGGTCATTCCCAAGGAAAGAGAAAAGGGCCTTACTCTATAATTATGAATGTTTCATAGCCTGATTCTTTTACATTGACTCTGGCCTGTGTAGTTGGCTGACAAGTCCACTTTTCTCCTTTTTCCTGAAAGGGAGGTGGCGAGGAGCTTTTTGACTTGAATTGACAAAAACTGAAAACTATTCTGCACCACTTCAAGTCACACAGTTGGAGTTCACTGTGAGCAAAAAGTATTTTCCTAGCCCCCATGAGCTGCTCTCTGGGTGTGCACAGGGTCAGTGAATGCAGGCAACAGGTTGCTCCCCGCACTGGGCGTCCTTTCCAGGGAGCAAGTGGGGCTGAATTCTAGGCTTGCCTCTGCTTCCCAAGCACCCAGACTAGGGATTGTGTTATCCAAAAAACAAAAACAAACAAACAAACAAAAAAAAAAACCAGCATCTTTAATAGCCTGGCTACAGGGGGCACCTTCTTGTAATTCACAGAAAGACAACTCATCACCACAGGGGATTTATCTCCTTGGAAGTCAGATATTTGAATCTCCCAGACTGTCCAGAGGCTGCCCGGATCACAGAACCTGGTACTGTGTGTAAATTGAATTACTTTTTCAACCCTTCACTACCCACCATCAAATGATACACGCACATTCTTTCTCTGCAGTACCCTCTCCCACCCCCAGAAGAGGTGAGATATACATCTCCATCCCAGTGCTGATGACTTGGCCATGTGACTTGCTCTGCCCAGGAGCATATTATGGATGAGAAGTGAGCAGAAGCATAAATGCACTTGCTTTGGCTGATGTGGCCCCTGGTGCCTCTGCCATCTGACCCATGAAGGGTCTGATATATTCCAAGAAGTTTCTGGCACCAGAGGGAGGAGCCCCATGGAAGCCCACAGTCTGAAGCAGAGCCCCATTCACTGCCCCACAGACCCAATAGGCAAAAACAATAAACGTGTGCTGTTTGTTATACAGCATCATCACAATAACAACTGACAAGTACATGTGATGATGCACAAAGTGGGATTAAACTCTCCTAGGTAGTCTAGCTAGGAGACAGCATCCAGGGGTGAAAAGAAGTTATAAAAACCACATAGATGTCCAGCCAGAGGACAGAGCAGAAAGGCAGAGTCAAGCTGGAATGGAAACTGAGGACCAGAGTAAGTGGGCTCAGATGTAAGAAATGATGCCTTGCCTGAGGCTTGCTTGAAGAGGGGCTGTTGAGAGTTCTGACATTGTGAGGTCAATCCAGGTGGACCCAGAGTGAGTGCTACTCACTAGAGGCCACTGTCCTAGGAAGTATGCAAGGGCCAGGAGGCCAGGGGCAGGCCACCTGCTTCTCAGTTCACACCTTGATTTCAGGTCCGAGAATTGCACAGCGCAGCCTGCGTAGCCCTTCTGAAGGGAGCAGACATGGTGTCTGCGGAGTCTTTCCGCTGAGTCAGCCGGTTTTTAATGACTGCTGCACACCAGGCGGTACCACCACCTCACTGCTTTTCATAGCCTCCGTCCCAGCTTCCCCAGCTGCCCTGCATTTGGCTTCTGCAAATGCACATGGATCTCTCACCACTTGTAGCAATGAACTGAAGAACATTCAGGTTTTATTAGCTTTGGGGGAGAGACATTGGAAAGGAGAAAGGAAGGAAATTCCTCTACTCTACTGCGTCCACCCCCAAAACAAACACCAAGGTAAAGTGCTTCATTCTCACAGGTCAGTTGGGAAGCCAAGTTCCTATGTCATGCGTCATGTTTGGAGAGAAACCCGAGAAGGCCAGTCTCTGAGTGGCCTGCTGTCTAGCTATGGACACCCCAGACTCCAGGATATCCTGAGCGCAGTGGCATCTGGGTTCACTCCAATCAAATCTGTTTACACCACAAGGAATATCTTTACTAAGACCTTTTTTAATAACAAGATTCTTTTTAGAATAAATGAACCAACACCATGTAAGGGGAAACTAAGATGGAGTAAAATGAGACATATGGAAAACCCATCCCCGGGCTGTTAATTCCTCTGCACCCATTGGAGGTTAAGTGTGGTCCGTCATTCCCCATTTGGCATATGCAGGAACAGAAAGCAGAGTGGTGACATGATTAACCCACAGTCACCCAGCCAATATGAGAGAGGACCTGAATTCAAATCCAAGACTGGTCTGACTCCAAAACATATATTCATTCCATTAGACCAAACCATTTTTTGTATTTAATTTATGTATTTATTTATGTATTTTATTTAAAGTATATATCTCAGGCTACACCCACAGGTGGGAAACAAATGGAACTCTCTAGCTTTTCTATTATTTTATGTAATTTCTCTTTCAAGGTCATTCCACCAGGGCGATGGTAACTTGACCTTGCTTTGCTTGCCTCAGCCCTTCCCAGGCTTGTGCAGCCCTCTGGATACTCCATGCTGTGTCCTTCCAGGTACTTGATTGGAGCTTGTTTGAGGAGGGCAGGTACACTGCAGGTACCCCAGTGACGCACACGCTGCCAGCGCTCCATGCTTCACTGCCACTGTGGGGAGGTGCCCGGGCCTGCACCTCTGTTTCTCAATTTCAAGTCTCATTCTGCAGAGGATCCTCAGAGAAACTGAGCCAGTTTCCTGCGGTGGTTGCTTGCTCATTTATGCTTCCTCCACTTGTTTTTCCTCCTCTTCTGACTCACTCACCCCACTCCCTCACTTCCGCTTTCTGGGCTCTCCTCCTAAATTAGCTACTTACATATGAATCCTTGTCTCAGGCTCTGCTTTCTGGGAATCCCAAGCTAAGACAATATGAGTCCAAGATCCTGGGAAAGTCCAGAAGACCAAGGCATAGCCAGAGCAGAATGGGATGGAACAACTGGCCAGCAAGTCTCCTGTCTGTCCCTTTAGGTGTCAACTAAGACATCTCCACCCTGTGATACCTGGTTACTAGGCTCCACAGGTTGCTGCTGAGTTGTCCCTTCCTGCTGGCCTATGGCCCCTTTGGGCTCAGCAGCCTGTTTCTTGTCTTCTTTTTATTTCTATGTCATGCTAATATGTGGGGGGGCAATAGAATCTCTTTAGAAGACTGTCTAAACATTCCACATAGCCATTCCCACCTCCCCAGCACTACCAAAGAGACAGGACTTAGGAAATACGCTCAGATCTCACCTTGCCCACTTTGGCCTCTGCTGCCTCCGGTGCTCCTCGGGTCTTTCTCTCCCTACATCATCAAACCTGTGTTTTTACCTCTTTCCTTCTGGCTCCCCGCTTCCCCAGCTCTGGGAAAATCCCTCTCTCTCTCCCTAAACACTCTCCTATCCTCCTGATGTGTCTCCTGAGCATTGTGTCTTTGCCCAGGGTCCCTCCATTCCCAGAGGGTCCAAGTTTTTAGAGCCCAAGGTCAGAAAGAAATCTGCAGCTACATCCTGCTTTCTGCTTGTCACTTTTGTCCCCTGAGACAATGATCTCCAGGGGACTCCTAGTTTGTTGAAGGGGACAGGGGGGTGGTATGGGGGGAAAAAAAATGAAGGAACTGAAAATATAAACACCAAGTTATATTTTTAAAATATCATCTTTCTACATTTATGCAATGCAATAAAAAAATAATCCACAGCTCTATGTGGTGCTAGCATGAAAGCCCGGTTGTTCCTCACCGGGCATCCTCCTGATGTATGCTGTGTCCCCCACCATCCTGGGCTAGCTTTATCGTCTCCTAGTGTCAGAGGAGAAACACAAAAGAAAGAGGGAATGGAGCAGTAACGTGAGGCAGCCGTTCAGGGCTCAGTGATGGGCCCCGTGGCCTTGTTCCATATATCTTTCCACTTTCTTTTCCCTCTGCCCCACTTAGCCTGCTGATTTATTGTGTCTGAGTCACAGTGTGGTTGCTGCAGGTACAGGGATCGCATCCCCCCCTTCAGTGTAGGACAAATGTGGAAGTGGAGCTCTCCTACGGGCCTCTCAGCCATCCAGCTCCTTGCCTGCTGATTCCCACAAAAGTGCCCCAGCCCAGAAAAGCTGCATTAGACCGGAGGAGTCCCTGAAATTTTTTTTTTCCCTTGATTTATTAAAAGACTCTATTCTAGCTTATGAGCTGGCTTGGTTTCTTTCCCTTTGCCTTGTCCCCTTAGCCTGCCAAGATCTCATATCCTGCCTCCTACCTTCCCAAGCCTTAACCTCACTATGAAATATCTCCTTTAACATCAGGACATCTCCGTGTGCTATTCCTTGTTATTGTCTCTCTCTCACACACACATACAAACACACACACACACACTCACATGCATACACGCATGCATATAGACACATACATGCATGCATTATATACACATAACTTACACAGAGATCTACGCTCATGCAGTACACAAGTGACCGTGCACAGAAACATACAGAGACAAACACAAACACATACCTGGGGTTCTTCAAGAGACTCAGATTCCCATCCCCTTTCCCTGGCATCTCGGTGGGACCCTTCCACGGCATCTCCGTGCCCTCTTTCCCTCTCCCATGCTGTTGCTATTAGAGTGTGGACTCTGTGTAGTGTGCAGATGGTATGAGAAGTCGGGGAAGAAGCACGTTTAGTTTCATTTTTCCCAACTGCCCACCCAATTCCTGGGTCAAATCATCTTTAATTCTGCTGCTCACTGCTGGGGCAGAGCCCCACATACCTCACACACACCTGTGGTCCTCTGTAATCGCACCCCACGCCACGTTGGAACACAGTGAGAGAGTGTCATGATGCTGCCACTGGGATGGTCCCCTTAGGTGGCAAGGCGGGCCATACCAGCCCAGACCAGCAGTGAAGATGTGATCGGCTCACCCTATACAGATTCAATGCCCTCATACTAATAGAATGGAGTTTCCTCTCCCCCATCTCTCTCTCTTTTGGAATTTCAGAATTGCTATGGACCAGTAATGTCCGTATCTCTCCTGTCCTTTCCCTTTTCAAATAAGAGTGATGGTCTTATCCTCTTCCCAACCCAGAGCCTTTTCTTCACTGTGTAAAGTCATGGTTTTGGGCATCCAAAACTCCCCTGAACTTTCCCTACACCTCTGCTAGCTCATGACCCCCTTTTTCAGCATCAACCACGTGTCTGTGCAAGACTTCTCACTTGCTCAGGCTCCAAGTTCCCAAAGTACGTTGAAAAGGTCACACTCACAGAAATAGGGAGTAGAATGGTGGTTCCAGGAGCAAAGAGACAGGATAAAAGGAGACAGTGTGGTCAAAGATGCAAACCTTCAGTTGTAAAATGAATAAGTTCTGGAAATCTAGTGGACCGCATGGTGACTATGGTTAATAATACTGTATTGTTGACTTGCAGTTTTAAGTGTCTTTAAGTCATGTAGGCACAAGTGATGAGTGCAGGTGATGATGGATGTATTAATTTGACTGTGGTAATCGGTATACAATATATACATACATCAAATCATCATGTCATGTACTTTGAGTATATACAATTTACAATTTTTATTTGTCAACTAAATATTATTAAATAAAATGATTTTGTAAAACTTTCATCAGCTACCCTTGGCATAATCTAAACTTCTTAGCTCCATACTTGAGGCCCTTTACAACCTAGCCCCAATTTCCCTAACCAGTCTTATATCCTCAATCTTCTCCCACCTCAACCATCCCTCCCTTTATGTCCAGCCACACTTGAGTTGGGGAAGTTAGCGTCCCCAGATGCACCAAGACTCCATTCCTCTGCCTCTATCTGAACTCTCCAATGCTTTAGAGATATATCCCCAAAAGTTCCACGTGCGTAGGTGCTCAGCTACAACCTGAAACTGAGATGTTGAAACTCTGTGTTTCACAGAGCACCTATGTGTTCTGTACCACCCCAGCTGGACACAGGAGCACCCAGCAATGAGAAAATTCTGAGGACAAGTTTGCCCAGAGCTGGAAGCCATAGGCCCAGTTGGAGTTGAGGCAGCAGGGGTCAGGCAGCTCCAGGGCCCCTAGAGCCTTCTAGGCCATCAGCCAAGGCCTCTAGTCCCTGCTGCCTAATCACCTGCAGAGTTGTGAGAGACTTTAACCTCCTCTGATTTTATTACGTTCTCTTAGCCTGCTTCCCACTGTTGCTCAAGTGGCTGTGTGTCTCAGTTTAGGTTCCCCTAAAACCAGGTCCTGAAACAAAGACTTGAGTACAGGTAGCTTATTTGGAAGGAGACCCCCAGGAAGTAAGAATGAGGAGAGAAGAGAAGGAAGGCCAGTAAAGTATGCATTAACAAGCAGTTTACTGGGGCCAAATATCACCAGATAATAAGGAAAATGAGCTCAGACTCTTCCTTCTGCCTGGAACATGCAAATCTTTTTTTTTCCCCCTACCAGGGATTGAACCTAGGGGTGTTAACCACTAAGCCACATCACCAGCCCCTTTTTTTTGTTTTATTTTGAGACAGAATCTCACTAGATTGTAAAGGGCCTCAAGTATGGAGCTAAGAAGTTTAGATTATGCCTCACTAAGTTCTTGAGGCTGGCTTTGTGATTCTCCTGCCTCAGACTCCTGAGCTACTAAGATGATAGGTGTGCTCCACAATGCCCAGTGGAATCATCTCTTTTGGGGGTATATCTCTATCTTTTATGGTGATTCCTCAGAAGACTAGGAATGGAACCACCATATGACCCAGCTATACCACTCCTTGGTAATTATTCAAAAAAATTAAAATGGGGGCTCTAGCTTTGACTCCCAATTCCATCGCTTGTGGGCATACAAGGAATAGCTCTTTACAGGCAGAGAGAGGTTCTCTGGAGAAGCAGGTACCTTCCACACTCCATTCCAGGATCCCCATGAGGTTAGATTAGCAAACAGCTTTAGAGAAATTGTACCTCCACAGCCATCAACAAGATACAATAATAAAATAACCCTACCTCTGTGTTTGTAGCTTTTCCTGTTTCCAGAGTCCTCTCACATATATCATTCTAGGTAGTTTCTCAGCAACCCAAAGAGGAAGGTAACACAACCCTAGTTTTATGGTCGAGGAAACCAAAGCTCAGGGGTCCACCTGCCAGGAAGTGGCAGTTACAACAGAAAGGTCAGTGTTGTTCTTGCCAACTCATTTAACAACATCCAGCCTCATTTCCATTTGTTGCTCCCTGGAGAAAAATGTGCCCCTCTGTAGCCAAGAATCTGCCCTTCTCCAGTGCCATTTGGCTGATTACTGGAGTGGTGACAGGGCCTCCTAGAGGAGGCTAATCAGGATAAGAGGAAAGGCAAAGCAGCAGATGCCTGATCACAGTGGCCTGAAACTACCCGGAATCACGTGGGCCAGCTAGACCTGCGCCAGAGGCTTGCAGACCATCTTAGCCACACTACACAAGTCAACTCATCTCTCTGGCATCCCATTCCCCTCTCCTAAGCAGCATCCTTGGCAGGAGGGAGAAGGGCACAGCAGGACAGTCCCTTGGGGCCAGGTAGGAAGCAGGAATCTCACTCCGTCTCTATGTTTGGAAGCAAAGGTTGATGGGGAAAGGAGCTTGCCAGCTAGACAGAAAGAGTTGACAGCATTCCTGGGGTCTGGAGGCTTAGAGAAGAAAAAGGACCCAAGAACTTATCCTCAAAGCACAGAATCAGAGCCCAGAGGTGAGGGGTCTCCATCAGTTTTACCTTCTCTGAGATGGGGCTCCTGCATCCCTGACTGGGTCTTTTCCCAAAGAGTTTTGACCTGGGTTCCATGGATCCATTTAAAGAGATCTCAAAATGAAGTGACAATGGGCACCATCTTTTTTTCTTTGTTCTCCAAAAAGTGATGTACTCAATAAGCTGTATATGCAGAGCCCAAGGCCGGTCAGAGGTGAGCAAAGGAGGAGGTAAATATATAGGACCTGGGTTCCCATCAAATTCCACCTAAGGGACACTGCATTTTTGTCTTACAAAGCTTCTGAGTATCATTCTCTTTGAAGAACGGGTTCTGAGGCTAGAAATACTTGACACCAATGAACTAAACAAAGTTGAATCTTTCTGACTCTAAAATCTAGGTTGCTGGTGCTGGGGTTGTGGCTCGGTGGTAGAGCGCTTGCCTCGCACGTGTGAGGCATTGGGTTCGATCCTGAGCACCACGTAAAAATAAATAAATAAATAAACAAAATCTAGGTTGCTTAGAGAAACAAACATGGTAGCCATGCTACTACAGGACTAAAGGGTTTTCTGCTCTCTTGATGAAAAGGATTTTCCTTGGAGTCATTTTGTTCCTTCTTCTTGTTGAAATCCTGGTGCCATGAAAATTGGATTTAATTCAACTTTTAGCATTTTTAGAGAAAAACTGGCATAATTATAAGGAAAAGGGGCTCTGACCTTACCAAACGTGGTGTCCTCAGACAAGTCCTGAAGGATGTCAATTGCCTTACTTGGTTGTATGATGGAGGAGGAAGTTGTAACCATGGTCACCAGCACTTGAGACTCTGAAGGTCTTGTTCCAAAACTGAAAATCCTTATTTAATCTTCAGAGCCATATTGAGAGGTAAATGAAGGAAATAAAGTTCTAAATGATGAATGACTTAACTCATCCAAGTTCACCAACCACCCGGATAAGAGCTAGGAGTGGAATCTATTTTCCAGATACCACATATATGTCCATTGCTCTTCTTGAACATGTAGATGAATCTGGAAGCTCTGGCCTCCATTTGAATAGCAGCTGCTGTTGATAAATCAACCATGCCCCCTTGCCCAACTTGGAGCTTCATTTCTCTGGCTGAGGGCTTTCTTTGCCACTGGGAATTCCCATCCCATGAGACAAGCTGGAAGTGTAGGGAAATTAATATCCCACATTCTACAAGCAATCAGCAGTCCCCAGTGATCAGATCCCCCACCCTTCAGATGTAATGACTCTAAGGCCTGTTTTATACTGTCTCCCAGAATTACTCAGAGGGATTAGCTCCTGTTGTTACCGCTGTTGGCCGGTGACGAATCCTTGCTTCCCCAATGTTGAAGAATAACACCAGAGAAGCACACCAGGGCAAGGTCAGAGTAGAAATTAGAAGTTTATTAAAGGACAGCAGAAAAGACTTCTCCCGGAGGAAGAAGGGGACCCAAGAGGTGGAATCCGTTGAAGGGCGAACATGTTCCCTTTTTCATAGTTTTGGTGATGGAATGTAGGGGGGAAGGGTTGGGACACAGGTGGGCCAAACAAGTAATCTGGGCAGGAAGGACTTCATTAACACTTCTTTGGGATGGGCTATCTCCAAATCTGTTGGGGGCTGTTTCCTGGGCTCCATTAACATTCCTTTGGGATGGACTTTGGGCCTAGGGCTTTTTCGGGACTTCATTAACATTCCATGAGTTGTCCTGCGTTTCATTGTCAGCATGGCCTCCATTTTAGATTTCACTCGATATTAGACCCGATTTACCTAACTACACTGACTACCTAATTTTAAATCTGGCTTCACTGTTGCCCACAGAGGTAACTTGCTCAGTAACAGGCCTTTTATCATCTGCCTTCCTTCCCACTCACTTCCCTACTCCCCTACAGGATCTTCCTGAGATCTCCTCCCAGACAAATGAGCCCTACTGGAATCCTGGTTTTAGGATCTTCCTCTGAAGAACCCAAACCAAGACAGGCTACTCTGTGGTTAAAAGTGTGTGTGTGTGTGGGGGGGGGGGGGGGGGGAACTGTCTCCATTTTCCCAAGGGTTGTTATAGATTTACAAGACCATGTTCTCAAAGCCTGAGGAAAGGAAAGTTCCTGACGAGGAGCAGACTTTATTCAAAACCCATAAAATGTGCTACTTCCCAGACAGAGTGTACCGTGCCGCCATTTCATAAAATGAGGATATCTCAGTGTTATACAAAACCATAGCCAAGATATATTGTATAGTGAAGAAAGCAAGTGGCAGGAGAATATGTATTTAGGATGCTGCCATTTGTGAATTTTAAGAGTTTATATAAATTTTAAAAGAGTTTCATTGTCTGAACCACCTTCATCATCGCACCCTGTATTGCTTTCTAAAAAGGAAAATGGGACAAGCAAAACACTTTGAAATTAAACAAACAGAAATGCTCACAGGGGGGAAAAAATTCTATGTGCATCCTATTTAGCTGAGAAACTGTTGGTCCAAGGACTCTAAAATCTCCATTTCTAATTAGTCCCTGGGTAACGCTGCTGCTCATGGACTGAGCTTTAAAAGACCTACCATAAGATGCTAGTTCTTCATTAGGCTGCAATACAAGCTGTGGAAGGCTCTGGAGGAATCCGTGGACTAGAGGCAGGCAGGCCTGTCCCTGGAAGGGCAGCATCTTTGCTCACTATGACATACTACATTTAGTGGTAAAGATACAAACCATTTCTTTTTCCAGACTCACCTCTCAGGTCCACGGCTACTACTTGCCTAAGTGTGGCATAGCTTATCAGTGGGGTATTTTATTTTGCTCTCTTTTCCCTTTGTAGAGAAAGCTCCCTTGACCCACAGGGTAAGCAACATTAGAAGCCACTTTATTTTAAAAGACAGGAATGAAAGTCACAAGAACCCAGACCTTGGTAGTAATCTATACAAGACCCAAGTAGACACAAATCAGGAAAGCAATAGCAAACGATCTCAAAATTGATTTAAAATTTAGTGGACATCTGACCCGAGAGGGAAAGAATCATCAGGCACCCAAACTTGAGGTAATGGGTGGGTTTTCCATGAATCTTGGGATTCACAAAATTGCAGTGACCACTGGGAAATAAGGAGCCACCATTAAATCATGGTCATGATGCAAGAGATACTATTTGGTCCTAGAGATTGATTTCCTGGGACTGAGCAGGTTTGATACTGCTGTGGAAGGAAAGCAGAGGAAGTGACTGCAAGCCAATCTGCAGTTTTAATTTGCACGGGTCTTGGTTGCCTGGGACATGATTCTCAGGTGCTGTCCAGTATTTCTCAACCTCTAACAGACTCCCAGCTATGGGACATCCACTAGGCAAAAGTATCAGGAGCTCCACTCAACCCAGTCCTCCTCTATCTGTCCCCATAGAAGACCAGAGAAGATAGGATCCCAAGTAAGATGGATGCAGGGAGTCAATGATTGAGCTTGGAGCTGGAGCAGGGACCCCTTTGGACCCCAGGCCCATAGCATAAAGCAGAGCAAAAGCCAACTTTGATCAACCTGATAATGAGCCAACCTCATTATAAGATTAGCTGCCGGGATGAACAATATTCTTAATAATGCACAAATCGCTATGACAACCACCCACTTCGGTACCTAAAGATAACTTCATTGTGAAGCCATGTATCCTGATTTGAGAAGAAATGCTATTTGCCGTGAGTTCCACTATTCTGCTTCTCTCTGATGCCTATGGTTTTGTGCAATGTGTATGCCTGTACGCGTGTGCAAGCAGGCCTGTGAGCACGTATGGGCACGCATGGGTGTTAGTGTGGGGCCAGGGGTAGGCAAAGAGCCCATCTCCTATAGCAATCCTGGCTAAAGGGATATTGTCCAGTTCTCAAGGTTGGTAAAATTTCTGTTGGGCCCAGGCACCCAAGCGTGTTGACATAATTATTCAGGAAGACAGGCTTGGCCAGGATTAATACTGTGATTAATTATGGTGGGAGCTTCAACAAGCGGGTGCATGCTCGGGAGAGTCGAGGAGGGAACGTGACAGCCTCTGGCTCGCCAGCTCGCAGGCAGGATGGCCGAGGAGGGTGTTGAGTGGGGAGCCGCATGGGCCTGACTGTAATGAGAAATGAGAAAAGTGCTGAAAAATTGATGGCGCCTGCAGATTGCACAGGCTGGCACACAGCAGGGGGCCCCCAGCAGCCGGCGCGCCGGGCTCAGTATGCTAATGTGGGCGCCTGGGCCCAGGGAAAGGGAGGAAGAAAAGCCTGCACAAAGGAGAGAAATGCAAATGACAGACACAGAGATCAGTGCCGAGAATCCCGGATTAACTGTGTGGAGCTGGTGCTTGCCTGAGTTTAACCCTTTCTGGGCTGTGTTAGGGCTGCAGTGGGGGGTCTGGTCTGCATCAGATCCAGCTGGGAAACAGGGTTGCAAGAAAAATGGAGTTGGGAGGAACCCAGAGGCTGAAGGGAAGAAGCTGGTTCCTGGAAGGGCGTGACTTCTTTGGAAACAGAGGGGGAGCTGGATCAAGAAGTGAAGACTGAGGGTGAGAAATGTAGTAGCCCAGCTGGTAATGCTGGCCCTGCAAGCTGCCAGAGTTTCTAAGTTGGGCCAGTGGAAAGGGAGTTCCAGAGAAGGAATCCTGCAGCATCCTGGGATGTCCTGCCCTGGATATGGGTGGTCGCCGCACAATGGTTATAGTACCATTTACAAGATGTTGCAGAAATAAGATACGTGCACGTCACTGTACCCAAGTTATACTAAAATCAAAAGTGAAAAGGGGAAGGAAAAGAAATGAGGTCCCAGCAGAGGAACAGAGAGCCAGCTAAGAGCTTCTCAGACTTATTGACCTTCTTGGGGAACAAAACCATGGAGGGAGACTTTCCTAAATAGTAGGAATCCCAAAGCACAAATCAGGGGCCAGTGTGTGTCCCTCACCCCCAGAACGTCACCATGGTGTGTACTTGTGGAAAAGAAAACATTTGCTAACACATAGATATACCTGTTCCCAACCTTCCTTCCAGGGCAAGTGTGTAGGAGTGAGAAACAGAGTCCCTGCCAAGGCATGAGGAGGGAGAAGTGGTCCAACCCAGGGCAACGGTATGCTGCGTAAATGGGAGCAGATCAGGAAAGATGGAAGACGGTGGTGACACAATATGGCACAGAAAATGGGGAGCAGCATCAAAGTGATTTTTGTTTCTGTAATAAAATGTTTTTCATATACCTATATATTTATTTTTCAAGTTTAAACAACCAAACAGCCCAACTATTAACAGAAATTTCCCTCCATGTGATGAGAAGACTGGAACTTTCTCTGTATTGTTTGAATTTTTGACAACATTCAAGTATTGGGAAACCATGTACCACGGAACCACATCCCCAGCCTTTTTTTTTTTTTTAATTTAGAGACAGGGTCTCACAGAGTTGCTTAGAAACTTGCCAAATTGCTGAGGCTGCCTCCTGCCACAGCCTCCCAAGTCACTGGGATTACGGATGCGTGCCACTATGCCGGGCTGAAACCATGCATTTTGAAGAGGGGGAAAAAAATGACAAAGTAAAGGAGAGTCAGGGGAAGACTGAATTTCTGAAGCAGAAGCCCTTGAAGGCAAGGAGACTCATTCTTCTGGACTCTGCGCATTCTTGTCCAGAGAGGCTACAGCTCCCGGGGTCACTCCAAACTCTTACCCACCCGGCTCTGCCTTTTCAGGGCCCTCCTTCCCCAAGATAAGGAAGGGGAATTTTCAGGCCCAAGAGATTTCTCTAAAGTTCTTTGTCCTTTTGAAGGCACTACTAAAATCCCTGCTGTGAACACAGTGTTCACAGCACTCCCTGTTCCACCTGTTCCCATATCAATCCATTCTGCAGATGGAGGCACAGAACACTTAAGTCTAGAGGCCAGGGGCAGAGTGGGCATGGAGGTGATGCTGACTGCCTGCCTATCCTGTGCCCACACTGCAGGACAGTCTGAACAGGATCTCTGCCCGCTTCCCCTTCATCCTTTCCTGGATAAGGAAGCTATGAGTATTACAGATTGCCTACAGAAACTCCTGACTGATGTGTGGAAATGTCTCTCACCCTGAGATGTGGTCACACGCCCTGTGTCCCATATCCACAGCTGCTGTGCCTCGCACAAGGTCCACAGCAGAAGCACAGGTTGTGTTTGTTGTTGTTGTTGTATTTTTCTTTTTATGGGTTGCATTTTTTCCCCCTGGGACAAATAAAACAAGGCAGATTGTCTATGCCAGAATTCCTTTGAACCAGAAATTAGACTCTTTGCTCCAAGAGACAAGGGGATTACAAAACATTTTAAATGTCCTCCTTTTCTCCTTTTTACTGTAAAGCTCCAATGAACTCCAAGCCCAGGAGTATTCACCGGAACACAACAGATTAACCAAATAGAGCTGGGAAGTCATTTGGGATCTTTTTCCTTTACACAGCCTCATGTGAGCACAGGGCTCCGGGGAGCGCGGGGAGGAGGCTGCCTTAGCCGAGGCGGGCGCAGCTTCACTAGGCGCAGCAATTACTCTGAAAACATCTGGAGCATGAAATTTTAAAACACCAGAATTGCAGTGGCTCAAGTTTGTACCTGGGATATTTCTTGTGCAATCCCACACCACCAGCGAGGCCTGAAGGGAAGAGTTCCTGGTAGGCAGATCTGTCCTCCTCCTGGACCTCCTGTGCAGAAGCAAAGGCAGAGATTTGAAGCCATCCCCAGCAGGACACTCCAATCCTCCCTGTCCTCCTGATTCTCAATCAGGAGGAAATCCAGAAGTCACCAAGGATCCCTTATGTGTTAGCCCCACAGAAGGGCTGCCCAGCTTTCTGCTCTGTTTCACACGTATGTTTAACTGACATGATATATATGTGTATATATGTATATACCTGGTCTGTAACGCATGTACCAATTCCTTACTCTGAAGTTCGTAAAGAAAATGATAAAGCAATGCCCCACCTTTTAGGAATAATAGTTTACACCTTGTTGATGATCATAAAATCATCAGGAGAATGCTGGCTAATAAATGTGGGAGGGAGAAAAGAATTAGAAAATCACAAGTTTGCAGCTTCAGAAGAAATAAATGATACCGACAAGGATCAATATGAAAGTAAAAGCTATTAGTTCTCAGAGTGGAATAAAGTCAATTTTAGTTATATAGAAGTAAGAAGAATTACCTTCCACCTGTCCTTTCTTAAGATGTCAATAGGATAGGATCCCGAACCAAAGAAGGGGCAGACATGGCCTCTGGGTGACAGCAGAACCAGCCAGCCAAGTGTATGGAGGGGGTTGAGATTGGAAGACACAAACAATGAGACTTTAAGGGACACAATGTAAACATCTTTCACCTTGACAATGGAGACATCCCAGTACAGATAACAGGAGTGGCAACAGGGTGAACAACCCCATTTAACAAAATGAGGGGTCACCGGACACTGATATTGACCTAAGGAGAAATAAAGTATAAGCAAATCGCTGAAAGTAAAAAAAAAAACCCAATCTTCATCTGTCAGAGCAAGTCAATAATTAACACTCAAAAGTGACCAATCTACAAACTGCAGAAAAGCATACTTTAAAATATGGAGGTAAGGGCTGGAGATGTGGCTCAAGCGGTAGTGCACTCGCCTGGCATGCGTGCGGCCCGGGTTCGACCCTCAGCACCACATACCAACAAAGATGTTGTGTCTGCCGAGAACTAAAAAAATAAATAAATATTAAAAAAATTCTCTCTCTCTCTAAAAATAAATAAATAAATAAAATATGGAGGTAACATTCAGAAGAAATAGCTAGAAGCATTAGTGAGGATTGTCTCTAAAGAGCAGGACTCAGGATGGGAAATATAAAGCAAGAACGAATTGTTTCTCTTTGTGTTTTATCTGTATCGTTTGATTTTTTTTTAACCAAGAACATGTATTACCACACTTTTAAAACCCACAATAAAAATATAGTTTAAAGAAATGCACCAAACAATTAATCTGGGGATCATTGGCATCCCATGGATACATGTTTTCAATTTCATAGAACATATTGACAGAGAGAACAGAATGGCAACTCAACAATAAATAAGGGAATTATTGATACCCCTAAGTATTGGGTCTTCTCACTCTTAAGTCAGTATGTCTTAAATTATTCATATTTTCTTTTATATCTCTCAGTAAAGTTTTTGTTGTCTGCTTATGTATTGTTTCTGTATATTTCTTATTGAATTTATCCCTAAGACCTTTATATTCCTATTTCGAGTGGGATTTTTAACTGATTATTGCTGACATGAAAAAGGACCATTGATTTTGCTATTTTTAAATATGACCCTCCTACTGTAATCTTACAATGTTACAGATTATCAGTTGAGTCTTTTTGGTTTTGATTTTGGTTGATAATAATATCATCCGAGAATAATAATTAGCCCGACTCTAATTCTGCTTATTTTTCTGCTTCATCTGCTCTATTTTTTAAGATAATAAATAATAACAGCAATAACCTTACTTCCTCAGCAGTGTTAATGCAAGCACAACTTGTGTTCCACACAAGCAGATTTTTGAGCTATTATCAGAAGTCGACCAGGCACAGTGGTGAAGAGGATGGGCTTTCAGACTGCCTGGTCCTGTGTCAGGTCCAAGTCCCATTTCCTTAGCAGGATGTCCTTGGCCAGTTACTTAACATCTCTATGCTGTAGTTTCCTTGTCTACAGCCAGGCATGGTGGGGCACACCTGTAATCCCAGCAGCTTGGGAGGCTGAGGCAGGAGGATCGCAAGTTCAAAGCCTGCCTCGGCATCTTAGCAAGACACTAAGCAACTCAGCAAGATCCTGTCTCTAAATAAAATATTTAAAAGGGCTGGGGATGTGGTTCAGTGGTTAAGCACCCCTGGATTCAGTCCCCAGCACCAAAAAAAAAGAGGAATAGTTGACAGTGATAGTTGTGCTAACTGAATCAGACAGTTATATGTACAGAGCACCCACAGAAATGCTTGGGAAGTCCTAACCCATGTTACCTTCAAAAATATGACTACTCTATAACACTCACTTCACATCATCTTGTTAATGTGGCCTTTTTTCAGCCTCTTGAGGTCATTTTAGACCCTGACTCTGATTTCCCTTTTTATGGTTCTCTTTGGTTCAGCAGAGCCCTGCTGATTCCCTGGGCCTCGGGTAGAACCTTGAGGTGCTGTATTCACTAGTTCCCTGTGGATCTCCTTCTCTCTCTTCTTTATATCCTATTGAGAAAAGAGCATGAGCTTTATAAATTGAAGAGTCCTGGAGTGAAATCACACATCCAGGACTCGTTGTGTGGTCTTGGGCAAGGCCTGAGCTTCTTTTGGCTTCCAGATCCTCTTTGCTAAATGAAATGAGAATATCTCCCTTATGGGTTGTTTCCAAAATTCAAGAGGTACTCCCAGCCTGGCACCTGAACTGCACCCTCTTCTTGTCTTCCTGCTTCTCAACCCAGGGTTCCTTTGTCTAAAATGAGAAGTAGCAAGTGACCAAGAAGGTGGGAGAAAGTCATGCTGTCTGTGATGCAGGGCTTCACTTGGGGTGGATGTCATTTGACCTTTTTTCCTGGGTCAGTTCGCAGGAGAGTCAGAGGTGCTACCCTCCCCTCCATCTTATAGCGGCAACTGAGCCAGCTTGGGAGAAGATGCTGCCGCTGCTGCTGCTGCTGAAAAACCAGTAAGATTTCTCTACCCTGCACCATTAGCAGCTGTGAATTCTTAGCTGAGGAACTCTGTGTGCAACACAGAGATAGAGCTTCCTCCCCTGCAGAGATCAATTCTTTCTCAGCCAGAGCCTGTTCAAAGCCCTTAGACCTTCCAGAAAGGCGCCCACAGCTCTATGCAAAATATTTTTTATTAATATTTGGACAAGACAAAGGAATGCATTACCATGCAGCCACATCTGCAAGCAGCAAAGAGACATTCAAATCGCTCTGAGTCACACCAAGCAAATGCCACAAAAACACAAACAAGGGCCCTCCTGCGGCCTGTCTCAGCTGACAGAATATCAATTATCAGCATCCGTGGGCTCATCCACTCAGCACTCGTGTGAGCCTCCACTCTGTCCTGCTTGCCAAGCCATCTTCACCAAGGACAAGGAGAGGAGCACCGAGATTCTGACCACCGGTGACACGTCAGCCACAGATCCCAATATTTGTGACAGCCATCCTCAGGAGGCATTCTTGAGTGACATCTGGAGCCCTCAGACCCCTGCTAAGTTTATGGTTTTCTCTACATGGCTCTTCCTCCTGCCTTCTCCATCTCTCTGAATGACCTTAACCATGCACTCAGGCCAGAGAACTGGTAAGACGTTCAGATCCCTCTCTGCCACCCTTTCTGATCAGTCAGTCACCAAGTCCTGTTGATTGGACTTCTTAACTCTTGCCCAAATATGTCTGCTTTTTCCCCATGGTTCCTGAATTAATGCAACAGCCCCCTGCTCTAGTCTCCCTCTCTGATCCATTTTTCACCAAACAACTAAAGAGATGGTGAGTTTCCTTGCCACAACAGAGAGCTGGCCCTCTGAATGAATTCTGAATCCTTCACATGGCGGAAAAGGCCTTGGTTGGTCTGCCCCTGCCTACCTCTCCCTGCACCCCATGATGTCCCCACTGCTGCACTCTAGCCAGATTAGACATGGTCTGGTTCTATCTCACTCCTCACTTTCCCCTGCCTCTAATCACCTCCTCTGGTTAACTTCAATTCCCTCTCTGGCTCAGATTGAGAGTCGTGTCCTGGGGACACCTTGCTTGGTCCCATCCACATCAGGTTTGCTGCTCTCCTCTGGTCTCCCAGAGAGCCCTAGGCTGACCTTTACAATTTATTTGTGTATTTATTTGCTTGTTTATTTATTTATTCATCCTCAGTCCTCTCCTACTGAGGATGGTTGTCCTCTCTGACCCAGTGCACAACTTCAGGAGGGACACACAGGGAACAGTGAGGAGGAGAGAACACCTGCCTATACACCAGCTCAGCTGTTGCATTAATTCAGATCACTGGGGAGACAGGGGCTCAGCCAGATCCCTTCACATCCTAATAACAGCATTTATTGTATCTCTTTGGTGTTATCGTTTGGATGTGAATTGTCCCCCAAAAGCTCACATGCAAGAAGGTTCAGAGAAGAAATGATTGGGTTAGGAGAGCCTTAACCCAATCAGTGATTAATTAACTGATTAAGCCTTAACCCAATTAGTGATCCCTGATAGGGATTAACTGGGTGGTAATTGAAGTGGTAGGGTGTGGCTGGAGGAGGTGGGAATTGAAGCGTGGCTTTGGGTATATATTTGTATATATCTGCTTCCTGATCATGATGGGAGCGGCTTCCCTCTACCACTTCCCCCTACCATGATGTTCTGCCTCACCTTGAGACCAGAGGAATGGAGCTTGCTGTCTATGGACTGAGACTTCTGAAACTGTGAGCCCTCAAATAAACTTTTCCTCCACTATAGTTGTGCTGATTTTTTAGTCACAGCAGCACAAAAGCTGACTAAAACACAATCTCAGTGTCCCCAGGTAGACTGTGAGCTCCTTGGGGCCCAAGAATTGATCTTATTCATTGTATCTCCAACATAAGGTTCTGCAATAGTCAATACTCAGCTGACACTTATAGAAAATATTAATTCATTTCTCAAAGCATGGTGCCAGCCAAGCAAACCCTGCTTGCCACATCGGGTATACCACTGTTTACAAAGCATATTCCTGGTCTTTATTTGAGCTACATGATAACCCAGCCGAGGTGTGGCAAGATGGTGCTATTACCACTTTATAGGTAGAAGCAATCAGACTCCTTGATAGGAAAATCGAGGCTCATGTTTATGGGAACAGTGGCCCTGAAGGAATGAGAGGAGAAAGAGTGGTGAGGGCAGGTCAAGACAGCGTCCTTCTAAGAGTTTGCAAGAGGAAGATGGTGATAAACTTATTTCTTAATTTTCTTGTACTTTTTTCTTTTTTTAATTTATTTTTTTTCAATAATTTTATTTTCAATCAAACACTTATGAGGTCCACTGTGACCATTTCAACATGAGTGTACAATGTCTATTGGTCAAATAGTACATTTTTTTATTTGATTCTCAAAGATGAAAGAAATGACACCATGTTTGTTTGTTAATGGGATTTATCTATTAGAGATAAGAAAATTAGATTGGCATGTGAATTGTCCACTTTTAAAAATGGGTCCTCATAAGAAAAAAAGAAAATTGAAGCTCAAATCATTGAAGTGCCTGAGACCATGAATGAAGAAACAGACTGCTATGTTTTGGATCTGAGGTGTCCCCCAAAAGCTCCTGTGTTAATGCAGACATATTCAGAGGTGAAATGATTGGCTGATTGGCTTATGAGGGTTATGACCTAACCATCCTAGTTTGAGTGGACTATGTGGTAACTGTTGGCAGGTGAGGCATGACTGGAGGAGGTGGGTCACTGGGGGGTGTGCCCTGGAAGGGTGCATCTTCCCTGTGATGCTTCTCTGTCTCTCTCACCTCTGGCCCAAAGTGATGAAGTTGGCTGACCAAGGACTAAACCTCTGAAGCCATGAGCTCAAAATGAACTCTTCCTCCTCTGCGTTGTTCTTGTTGGGTACTTTGGTCACAGCGATGCTAAGATGACTAACACAGAGACCAATGTGGAATTAACAATAGTGACAATGACAGCTACCATTTATTCAACATCTCTTCTATGCCAGGTTCTGGCTAGGTCCTTTGAAGGTGACATTTTTTTTTTTAAATTCTTGAGAACCCTGGTTCAGTGTTCTTTCTAAAAGATTACTGAGTTTTAATTTTATTTATTTATTTATGTTTGAACTATACAATGTTTGGGGAGTGAAGGACATCAGCCAGGTTTTTATCCAAATAGAATCCAACCACTGACACAATGTGGAGAACCCACATTGGTTCCAGTTTGAGAGCAGAGCATTTCCATGTGAAGACAGAACGGCAGCTGGCAAGCATACCTCACCCACCACAGCAGAGCACACTCAAGCCCATCTGCTTAGCTCTAGCTGGGTTCCTAGCAGATCCCAAGAAAACAGGATCCAAAAAGAGGGGAGAAGGAAGGAAGAAGAGCCACAGCAACATTGCTAGATTAAATGCCAGGCCCATTTTGAAGGCAGGAAAATTATGACAAATCCTATTGTTCTTAAGGAGAGCTGAGACCATAGAGAGGAGGTGAGTGGGCACCCAAGTCTGGCACACCCACGTCTCAGCTTTATCTAAGACAACCCTTCTGATAGTCAAAGGAATCATGGGGGAAAGGAAAGAGGCTGTTCTGTCCAGGCCAACAAAGGCCTGAGTGGACACACACACACACTCCACCACCATCACCAACACCACACAAAATAAGAAGGAAAGAAAGAAAAGAAACCCAAAGACAAATTCATCATCCTTTATCCCGATAGTGGAAATGGAGTTTGTCTTAATAACATTTTTTTTCATCCTATCTCTACCATATAGTTTCCAGACAGTTTGGGAAAATAAATTTATCCCAAACTGAGATTTGGGGATAGGGACAAAGCTCTTATTGTTTTAACTCAACCAGCCTCATCCCAAACCTCTAACAAAAGTATAGGTTCAATTTTTCCAAGCCCACCAGCTTATGGGATTTTCCTGATCTGAGGAATCAGTTCAAGAATGAGCAAATGATCATATTTGGGTCATTAAGATGTAAGTGCAGGTTTCTGAAGGTTTCAGGTAAGGAAACTACCTCCCTATAAAGAAAGTGTGCACAGTAGTCAGTCTCTTCTCCTTCAGTGGAATACCGAAGCAAAGCCTCTTCTGTGGGGCAGATGCAGCCACATATGCACCAATAAAAAAATAAATGAGTGGGCTGGGGTTGTGGTTCAGTGGTAGAGTGTTTGCCTGGCATGTGTTAGATACCAGGTTCGATTCTCAGCACGGCATATAAATAAATAAATGTCCATTAACAACTAAAAAATATGTATATTATTATATTTTAAATGGAGGACATAATATATTATGTATTTATTATATTATATATTTTAAATGGAGGACAAAACTTCCACAGAGAGAAAGATCCAGCCAGAGTGATACAGGCCTAGTTCCAGAATCACTGTGATGATACTCTGATGCCTACCCTCCTGGGGACTATTGTCCCAAAAAAATGTGAGGGGACTCATTTCCTGAAAGTTTAAGCCAGAAAGAGACATGTATTCAAATATTTGCTGGGGAAAGCATTCCAACAGATACAATTCCTTTATCTATTGAAGGATTGGGAAGACCTTTATGGCAATGTCCTGTGGTCCTAAAGGCAGGAGAACCATAATGAAAAGTTTGGCATCTGAGGAGGCAATGGTTAACATTCAATGTTAATGGCATTCAAATCCCAGCTGCGACATTCACTAGTTCTGCCATTGGGTGTATTACTTAACCTTTTGAAATTTCAACGGCTTCATCTATAAATAAGGATAATAGCACTTACCTCATTAGATGGTTGTGAAGATTAAATAAAATAACTTTGCAACAGTTTCTAGTGCATAGTAACAATAACTGCCATTATTTAGTAATAACAGTAGTGATGGCGGTAGTGGGGATGGTGGTTAGTAGTGATTATTCCATTTACAAAGAGCACCCCATAAATCCTTCAGAGTCATTCTGTGCATTGCTCTGCCCTGGGCTGTTGAAGGAACTCAGGGTTTTAGCTCACTACACCCAACAGTTAAAACTTTAGCTTCTTGAAAATAGATATAAATCTCCAATGAAATATTGGAGAGCTTTAATTAAAGTGATCAAGCTGATTAATGACTCCCTCTGGGTCAGTAGCGAGGCACCCAGGAGTACAGCAAGAACTCTCTGGAATGCAATGCGTGCAGAGCAATGAATCCACCAATTTGCAAACCACCCCAGCTCTTCCCACACTGTTGGCTCTCAGCGCTGAACCCCCATCAGAGTCCTCCTGGCTCCTTTATAGCAACAAACACACATGTCCATCAAAAGGAAAGACTGGGTCACGGAGCCTTGGTGATTTCCTTGTTCTGGCAAAATTTGAGTGAATGAACTGGGATTGGAAATGGCTGCAGGGTTTTGGCATAAGAAATACAGATTCTTGCTCTGTGCCATTGTAAATTCAAAGTAGATAAAGCTGGGACTCTGGGGTTCAAGACATCCCCCCCACCCCCACCTCATGGAATGTAAACACATCCCAGATCCAATTTTGGTCTTAGCAGCCTTTCCTGATCAAGAGGAAAAGGAGCAAAATACATATTTATTCCAGATTATCACCTCAGGCCAGGCCTCGTGCAAGATTTTGGGATTCCTAGACTAGGTGAGGGTTCTGAAATCAAGAATCAGAATTATTTCAAGGAGTAAATTAGTTATTCCCTATGCTTAGAGCTGTGCAGACATATGCACACCATAATGGGCACACTGGAAGGGTATCTGACTAAGGGACTAATTGTGATTCAGCAGGTCTAGAGTGGGACCTGAGAAACTGCTTTCCTTACCAGCTCCTGGATTGTGCCACTGGCTGGAGGAGGTGGGTCACTAGGTAACCAAACAGTAGACAGAAGGAAGTGCCTCTGCAGAGACCTGTTTCAGCTAATAATTGAAAAAATAAATTTGATCAAACCAGACACCGTAACTTATGTTTTGGAAGAGATGCCCAGATAATCAAACAATTTCTCACCTTTAAAAAAATAAATAAAAATAAATAATAGAACTAGAAGATCATCATTTTGCAATGTGCAGCTCATCATTAATGGATCATTCACTTTCTTCATGAGGTTCTCATTAAGTGAACTAAGAGGAGGATGGGTCTTCCCAGCCGCCATTCAATAACAAAGCAAGGGCTGTGACAAAGACACTTGGGTTAGAAAGAAGAGTGAACCAAGTCCCAAGGCTCTGAGTCCTGTGTATAGGCTTTATTTGGAAACCAATTTCTTAGTACCTACCAAAGTCATCTCTTGTCTCCTCTCTCCATATCCAAGGATATACGTTTGAACGCTGTAAGAAATAACCTCTATAGATGGCCCCTACTCCTATTAACAGGGCCCCCCAGTTCATATCCCCCTTAACCTCACACACACATACACATACACACTGAATCTAGGCAGACTCTGGTAACCAACAGAATGTGGCAGAAAAGACCTCACGACTTCCAAGTTCAATGATAAGAGGGCTTGAGACTTCAACCCTGCTCTCCAGCACACTCTGCAGTGATGGAGCTTCCACACCTGGAAGAGAGTGAGAGAGCACGTGTTTGGTTTATTTATACAAGGAAACTTCAAAGGCTTTCTACAGAATGTTCTTCCCTGAATAAGGCAGGAGGTGGGCTGTCTAAACCCAATAGGTTACACCCAATTCTGGAGCTACTAGAGCTGTCCCATTGGTAGAACAGGGGCAGAGATCTCAGGCCTTGGGCAGTCTACACACGGGAGTGCTGGGATTGTTCTTCAGGGGAGACCTAAGTCCCCAATGGCTCAGTACTTAGTAAAAGACCACTCAAGTAGCTTCACAGGTGGCGTACCACACTGGACCACATTGGAAACCACATCAGACTATGCTGAGACCACCATGGTCTGGGGAAGCCCAAGGTTAGCCATGAGGAGAGACTGAATGAAGAGAGAGATGATCAGCCAGTTCCTGGATTTTTCTACAATTCCCCCTCTCCCCCAGCAAGAGTCAAACATATGAATGAAAACATTTTAGACATTTGTGCACCAACTGACACCACCTGAAGAAAAGCCAAGGAACCCAACTGACAGTCAAGATCAAGGCCTTATACATATGGCTCCAGTCAAAGTTTCCTGGCCATCCCCAGCTGAGGCTTCATACATCATGGAGCAGAGACAAACTATGCCTGATGTTTCCTGCCCAATTTCCGGACCCACAGAATTATGAGCAGAACAGTGTAGTTGCTGCCTTACACCATTAAGTTGTGGATGGTCTGTTACAGTAATAATAACCAAAACATATACTCAGACTAATTACTCATATATGCAAATCAGATGTCTTCTTTATCACAGAACCTAAATCAGAAGGAACTTGCCGCAGTCCGGCTGCAGCAAACTAACTGGGGGGTGACGAACAACTTGTGTACATTGATACAGCAGGAGTGGGGGCCGTTTATTGTAGGACAACAGAGGTATTTATACATTTTGCACAGCTTATCTTAATTAGCATAAACTAGATACATCAGTCAAGCAATAAGGAATCTCCACACTTAATGGCTCGCTGGCGTTACTTCACAAACCATTCCCTCTGGCATTTTGCCAGGCACCATCCAGACTTGTTTACAGACCTTAACATTAACCACTCCCTCTGGCAAAATGCTAGGTGCCATCCTGACTTGTTTACAGACTCTAACAGGAACTTTTAGAGCAAGAAATCCCTTTATTGCTCACTGGGTAAGCTTCCAAATGTCAGAAATGAATTGGTTCACAATTGTATTCTCTAGAGTCAGTTTATCTATAAAATCTCCCTGGGTTGATTCACTTTAGTAAATCCTAATCTCCTATTGTTTATATATTTTCATTTATCTCTTCTCTGTATGTCTTGATAATTGAAAGTTCCTAAAGAACGGGGATATTTTCATTTTTTTATTATGTAATATTTTATATATACTAAAATATATCCTGTATGTGTAAGTTACAATGCATTATTATGAAACAAATACACATGAATTCAACTGGTATCATCAACAATAAAATATGAACAACAGAATTGAAACTCCTTAGTGAGACTGAGCTTCCCTCAAAGGTACCCACTATCTTTTCTTAATTTTTTTTTTAATTTTTAAGGTACCCACTTTCTTGAACTTTACATTTAGTATTCTCTTCCTTTTCTTCATAGTTCTACCACAGTCATAAGTATTCCTAAACAATTTATTACTTAAATTTGCTTTCCTTGAAATTTTGCAGAAGTAATATTATAGTGTATGATTTCTTCAACAACTTGCTTTTTCATTCAACATTATATTTCTGATTGTATTCCCTATTAATGTGTGTAGCATTGTTTTCACTACTATGTAGTATCCCAGTGTGTAAATATATCCTTCTCCTGTTAAAGGTTATTCTCACTGCTTCCAGATTTTTTTGCTATTAAACAGTACTACTTGAAAATTATTGAACATGGAGTTCTACAGCAAGAAAATCAGATTTCCATTGCTATTTCTCCAGTGCCTTGAATTGTGCCTGGCATTATGGCCATGAAGAAAATATTGAACAAATGAATGAATTACTATATTCAAGTTTTCCATATTCTTACAGATTTTCCTTTCTGATCTATTGATTACTGAGAGAAATATGTCAAAACATCCCACTCTGATAGGGAATTTGCAGTTCTGTTGATTTTTGTCTTATGTATCTCAGAGCTGTATTATTCAGTATGTAATGGATTAGAAATATTATGTCCTAGTGAATTAAAACTTTTATCATTACATAAGACCTCTCAATCGTTAGAGATGCTTTTTTGATTCAAGTGTATTTTGTATGATATCAGCATTATTAAGTTAGCTTTCTTTTGGTTATTATATACCTGTTACAGTTTTTAGTGCTATTTATTTTCACATTTCCATTGTTTTCCTCTTTGGCTTTATAATTGATATATTGGTATTTTTTTTCCTCTTCAGAGTGAGATTCTATATCTTTTAAATAGTTCAATATGTTTATATTTGCTATGATTACAAATATATTTTTACCTTTTTTTGCTTGCTATTATTCCCAATTGTGGTATGTGCGGAGACAGAGAGAGAGAGATCTGGATTCCAACTGATTCAAATTCTTAGCTAATTTATTGTTAAGTTTGCAAATAGTGGCATTCAGGTACCAGCCCCCACATGCATAGAGTCACAGATGATATTTTTCCCCTTTTCCCAGAGTTAAAGTTAGATTGAGACACATGAGTTTCCTTGCATTCTGTCTGTATAGAAGGTTTGTTTTTTTTTTCCTAGTTAACTTTTTACTAGAACTATGGACCTCTATAGATCACAGCCTCACATAGGGTGGAACAAAGACCCCACTTCAACACTCACAGGTGTGCCCCCTTGCCCCCTTTAACATGTGCAGCTGCAGATGCCTCTGGGTGGCCAGTCACACCAGCACTCACTCCCACCCCCACTCATCCCTGGTCTCTGGCAACTTCCTTCATTTTCTTGCAAGGGCAAGGCCATCCATGCACTTAACATTATGTGTTTTACATGCTATCTAACATTTTAGTTTTTTGGCAAAGAAAGGGTTTCGGATTTTTTAATCTTCTATTTTTCCAGGAATGGAAATTTCATCTTTTTCTTAATGACTCACAGTGCTTAATAAAGATGATAAATTGCCACATACCGCATACGGCAAGCAAACTAGCAAGATCTTGTTTGCCTTTTTAAATGGAATAAGAGGTTGGATATGATTCACATTGGGGTGTCTTGGGGATAATATTGCTCCAGGGGCTTCCCCTAGCAGATGCTTAGAGGAAAATGGCATCAGCAGGAACAATCCCATGAAGGTACAGTCCTAGGAGAATTTTCTTCTTGAAACAATGACGAAGGCTTGCATGCCAATGTCAGGGGCAGGTTTCTCTCTACCTCATTTGTGACAAATAAGAGCATTGCTAATGACTATAGCAGCTTAGAGTTGCATAAAGGTCAATGTCTATGAAGCACTCCTATTATACTTATCTTGTGTCTCTTTTCACAAATATTCCAAAAGGACCCTGGGATGGGGAGCTATGGTCAGGCACCTGAAGGCACCTCCTCTGAGGTCAGAAGACCCAGCACCAACAGCAATATGAAGAAACCTTATTGAAGAAGGCTTTTGCCAAGCTGTTTAGAACCCCCAAACCTCTGTATTCTCCCTTCCCTGGTTTAATTTCATCCTACAATGAACTAGAGGACACTGGGGCTCTTTGAGGGTCACTGTTTTCTACTAAACTCAGAGCTCCCATGGACCCATGATCCTGGCCTTCCAGTGAGTTTTATCATAGATATTCAGCCAAGTCCATCAGAGTTTAAATCCAGGACCCTGCCTCTCCCACTATCAGCCTGTCTCCCAGGTTCTTGAAGAAGAAATGGATTATTGGGAGACACAGTCCAACAGTGAACACTGCAAAATTCCTCACCACTCCACCCCTCTACTCACCATAGTGCTTCTCAAACCACAGCCTCCTCACAATCTCGGGACACCTCTGGGATAGGGACCAGCTTTATAGGATGAAACACTAAGACTGATCCTAGGCATCTGGCCATCCATGATCCCCACTTTTTCTCTATTTGAGCAAAACAAACACAGAAAAGCAGGGTTTAGGTCAGATTGGTATTTCCAGGATTATCAAGAATGGCCCTTGTCATGCTCTCCACTCTACATTGAGTAGGATCTGATTCTTGATCTCAAAAATGGCAGACATGGATTTGTCTTTCCTTTGATAAACCCAGACTGATTTTCTCTTAAAATTGGGAGCCATCTCGCCACAAAGCCATGAAAAGATAATTTCGGTTTTACTATAAAATACTGCAAATTCTGAACTAGCTTGGAATGCCTGCCTGTGCCTTGAACGCACCCATGCCTTGCTCTCTGACCAGATAGCAGCCCTCTCTGAAACTTTAGTGATGCCTCATAAATCCTGGCCTTCCCAGGCCAGATAACGACCTTCTCTGAGGCTCTAATGACCTTCAAAAATTCTGACGTTGAAAAACCAGCCTCTAGAGCAGAGCCACCACCCACGCCCACAAGGTAGGCAGACCTGTGACCGGCGGAACAGGCCCAGCGGCCTGCCGGCGTGGTAGTCACGTCACCCCAATTGGAGTAGGGGCAGAGCAGAGCCACCGCCCATGCCCGCAAGGTAGGCAGACCTGCGACCGACCGGCGGAACAGGCCCAGTGACCTGTCAGCGTGGTAGACAGATCACCCCAATTGGAGGAGGAGCACAGCCGCCGCCCGCCCCTGCAAGGGAGACTTTTCAACTATTCAAGAGCAATATAAATATATAGGGGGAAAATTTCAATAATACAACAGTTTCACCAAGCAGAAAGAAATGCGAGCAGTATGAAAAGACAAGGAAAGAAAGGACCACAAGCAAGGCAGGTCAACTCAACTTTATTGATTTTATTTTTTTTTTGGTGTTTATATACAGATATATTTTTGTATATTTTTTTTCATCTTTCTTTTTTTTTATTGGTTATTCAAAACATTACAAAGCTCTTGACATATCATATTTCATACATTTGATTCCAGTGGGTTATGAACTCCCATTTTTACCCCGTATACAGATTGCAGAATCACATCGGTTGCACATCCACGTTTCTACATATTGCCATACTAGTGACTGTTGTATTCCGCTATCTTTCCTATCCTCTACTATCCCCCCTCCCCTCCCCTCCCCTCCCCTCTTCTATCTCTACCCCTTCTACTGTAATTCATTTCTCTCCCTTGATATTTTTTCCCCTTTCCCCTCACATCCTCTTATATGTAATTTTGTATAACAATGAGGGTCTCCTTCCATTTCCATGCAATTTCCCTTCTCTCTCCCTTTCCCTCCCACCTCTTGTCCCTGTTTAATGTTAATCTTATTCTCATGCCCTTCCTCCCAGCTCTGTTTTTAGTTGCTCTCCTTATATCAAAGAAGACATTTGGCATTTGTTTTTTAGGGATTAGCTAGCTTCACTTAGCATAATCTGCTCTAATGCCATCCATTTCCCTGAAAATTCCATGATTTTGTCATTTTTTAGTGCTGAATAATACTCCATTGTGTATAAATGCCACATTTTTTTAATCTATTGAAGGGCATCTAAGTTGGTTCCACAATCTAGCTATTGTGAATTGTGCTGCTATGAACATCAATGGAGCAGTATCCCTATAGTACGCTCTTTTAAGGACTTCAGGGAATAGTCCAAGAAGGGCAATAGCTGGGTCAAATGGTGGTTCCATTCCCAGCTTTCCAAGGAATCTCCATACTGCTTTCCAAATTGGCGGCACCAATTTGCAGTCCCACCAGCAATGTACAAGTGTACCCTTTTCCCCACATCACCAGCATTTGTTGTTGTTTGACTTCATAAAGGCTGCCAATCTTACTGGAGTGAGAGGGTATCTTAGGGTGGTTTTGATTTGCATTTCTCTGACTGCTAGAGATGGTGAGTATTTTTTCATGTACTTGTTGATGGATTGTATATCCTCCTCTGAGAAGTGTCTGTTCAGGTCCTTGGCCCATTTGTTGATTGGGTTATTTGTTTTCTTATTGCTTAATTTTTTGAGTTCTTTGTATACTCTGGATATTAGGGCTCTATCTTAAGTGTGAGGAGTAAAGATTTGTTCCCAGGATGTCGGCTCCCTATTTACCTCTCTTATTTCAACTCAACTTTAGAAGAGGTAAAAGCTGCAGCAGATGGAATGTCAGATAAAGAAGTCAGGATATACATACTTCAGATGATCTGGAGTCTCAAGGAAGACATTAGACAGCAAAATCAGACAATGAAAGATCACTTCAACAATGAATTACATAAACAAATCCAAGAAGCAAAAGATCAACTATACAGGGAGATAGAGGTTATAAAAAGCAAACAAACAGAAATCCTAGAAATGCAGGAAGCAATAAACCAACTTAAAAACTCAATTGAGAATACTACCGGCAGAGTAGAACACTTAGAAGATAGAACATCAGACAATGAAGACAAAGTATTTCAACTGGAAAAGAACATAGACAGCTCAGCAAGACTGTTAAGAAACCATGAGCAGAACATCCAAGAAATATGGGATAACATTAAGAGACCAAACTTAAGAGTCATTGGGATACAGGAAGGTGTAGAGGTCCAAACCAAAGGAATGAGCAATCTATTCAATGAAATAATATGAGAAAACTTCCCAGACTTGAAGAATGAGACAGAATCCCAAATCCTAGAAGCCTACAGGACGCCGAATGTGCAAAATCATAAGAGATCCACGCCTAGACACATTATAATGAAGATGCCCAAGATACAGAATAAGGAGAGAATTTTAAAAGCTACAAGAGAAAGGAAGCAGATTACATTTAGGGGTAAACCAATCAGGATAACAGCTGATCTTTCAACACAGACTCTGAAAGCTAGAAGATCCTGGAATAACATATTTCAAACACTGAAAGAAAATGGGTTCCAACCAAGAATTGTGTATCCAGCGAAATTAAGCTTCAGGATGGAAGATGAAATTAAAACCTTCCACGATAAACAAAAGTTTAAAGAATTCGCAGCTAGAAAACCATCTCTTCAAAACATCCTCGGCAAAACATTACAGGAAGAGGAAATGGAAAATAACAATGAAAACCAACAGTGGGAGGTAGGACAGTAAAGGGGGGGAAATAATCAAAGAGGAAAACACCCATGTTTAGTAACATAAATAAACAAATATGGCTGGAAGAACAAACCATATCTCAATAATAACCCTAAATGTTAATGGCTTAAACACACCAATTAAGAGACACAGGCTAGTAGAATGGATCACAAAACAAGACCCAACAATATGCTGCCTACAGGAGACGCATTTGATAGGAAAAGACATACACAGACTGAAGGTGAAAGGTTGGGAAAAATCATATCACTCATATGGACTTCGGAAACAAGCAGGAGTGTCCATACTCATATCAAATAAAATAGATTTCAAGCCAAAGTAAATCAAAAGGGATAAAGAGGGACACTACATACTGCTCAAGGGAACCATACACCAACAAAACATAACAATCATAAATATATATGCCCCAAACAATGGTGCAGCTATGTTCATCAAACAAACTCTTCTCAACTTCAAGAGTCTAATAGACCACAATACAATAATCATGGGAGACTTCAACACACCTCTCTCACCACTGGACAGATATTCCAAACAAAAGTTGAACAAGGAAACTAAAGAACTCAATAACACAATTAATCACCTAGACTTAATTGACATATATAGAATATACCACCCAACATCAAGCAGTTACACTTTTTTCTCAGCAGCACATGGATCCTTCTCAAAAACAGATCATATATTATGTCACAGGGCAACTCTTAGACAACATAAAGGAGTAGAGGTAATACCATGCATCTTATCTGATCATAATGGAATGAAACTGAAAATCAACGATAAAAGAAGGAAGGAAAAATCATGCATCACTTGGAGAATGAACAATAGGTTACTGAATGATCAATGGGTTATAGAAGACATCAAGGAGGAAATTAAAAAATTCTTAGAGATAAATGAAAATACAGACACAACATATCGGAATCTATGGGACACATTGAAAGCAGTTCTAAGAGGAAAATGCATTGCTTGGAGTTCATTCCTTAAAAAAAGAAAAAAACAACAAATAAATGATCTCATACTTCATCTCAAAATCCTAGAAAAAGAAGAGCAAAACAACAGCAAAAGAAGTAGAAGGCAAGAAATAATTAAAATCAGAGCTGAAATTAATGAAATCGAAACAATTGAAAAAATTGACAAAACTAAAAGTTGGTTCTTTGAAAAAATAAATAAAATCGACAGACCCTTAGCCATGCTAACAAAGAGAAGAGAGAGAACTCAAATTACTAACATACGGCATGAAAAAGGCAATATCACAACAGACACTTCAGAAATACAGAAGATAATCAGAAATTATTTTGAATCCTTATACTCCAATAAATTAGAAGATAGTGAAGGCATAGATAAATTTCTTAAGTCATATGATCTGCCCAGATTGAGTCAGGAGGATATAGACAACCTAAACAGACCAATATCAATTGAGGAAATAGAAGAAACCATAAAAAGACTACCAACTAAGAAAAGCCCAGGACCGGATGGGTATACAGCAGAGTTTTACAAAACCTTTAAAGAGGAACTAATACCAATACTTTTCAAGCTACTTCAGGAAATAGAAAAAGAGGGAGAACTTCCAAATTCATTCTACGAGGCCAACATCACCTTGATTCCTAAACCAGACAAAGACACTTCAAAGAAAGAAAACTACAGACCAATATCTCTAATGAACCTAGATGCAAAAATCCTCAATAAAATTCTGGCCACTCGGATACAAAAACATATCAAAAAAATTGTGCACCATGATCAAGTAGGATTCATCCCTGGGATGCAAGGTAGGTTCAATATACGGAAATCAATAAATGTTATTCACCACATCAATAGACTTAAAAATAAGAACCATATGATCATCTCGATAGATGCAGAAAAAGCATTCGACAAAGTACAGCATCCCTTTATGTTCAAAACTCTAGAAAAACTAGGGATAACAGGAACATACCTCAATATTGTAAAAGCAATCTATGCTAAGCCTCAGGCTAGCATCATTTTGAATGGAGAAAAACTGAAGGCATTCCCTCTAAAATCTGGAACAAGACAGGGATGCCCTCTCTCACCACTTCTGTTCAACATAGTTCTCGAAACACTGGCCAGAGCAATTACACAGACAAAATAAATTAAAGGCATAAAAATAGGAAAAGAAGAACTTAAATTATCACTATTTTCAGATGACATGATTCTATACCTAGCAGACCCAAAAGGGTCTACAAAGAAACTATTAGAGCTAATAAATGAATTCAGCAAAGTGGCAGGATATAAAATCAACACACATAAATCAAAGGCATTCCTTTATATCAGCGACAAATCCTCTGAAATGGAAATGAGGACAACCATTCCATTCACAATATCCTCAAAAAAAAAACAAAAGTACTTGGGAATCAACCTAACAAAAGAGATGAAAGACTTATATAATGAAAACTACAGAACCCTAAAGAGAGAAATAGAAGAAGATCTTAGAAGATGGAAAAATATACCCTGTTCATGGATAGGCAGAACTAACATCATCAAAATGGCGATATTACCAAAAGTTCTCTATAGGTTTAATGCAATGCCAATCAAAATCCCAACGGCATTTCTTGTAGAAATAGAGAAAGCAATCATGAAATTCATATGGAAAAAAAAAAGACCCAGAATAGCAAAAACAATGCTAAGCAGGAAGTGTGAATCAGGCGGTATAGCGATACCAGACTTCAAACTATACTACAGAGCAATAGTAACAAAAACAGCATGGTACTGGTACCAAAACAGGAGGGTGGACCAATGAATGGTACAGAATAGAGGACACAGAAACCAATCCACAAAACTACAACTATCTTATATTTGATAAAGGGGCTAAAAGCATGCAATGGAGGAAGGATAGCATCTTCAACAAATGGTGCTGGGAAAACTGGAAATCCATATGCAACAAAATGAAACTGAATCCCTTTCTCTCGCCATGCACAAAAGTGAATTCAAAATGGATCAAGGAGCTTGATATCAAATCAGAGACACGTCGTCTGATAGAAGAAAATGTTGGCTACGATCTACATACTGTGGGGTCGGGCTCCAAATTCCTCAATAGGACACCCATAGCACAAGAGTTAATAACTAGAATCAACAAATGGGACTTACTCAAACTAAAAAGTTTTTTCTCAGCAAAAGAAACAATAAGAGAGGTAAATAGGGAGCCGACATCCTGGGAACAAATCTTTACTCCTCACACTTCAGATAGAGCCCTAATATCCAGAGTATACAAAGAACTCAAAAAATTAGACAATAAGATAATAAATAACCCAATCAACAAATGGGCCAAAGACCTGAACAGACACTTCTCAGAGGGGGACATACAATCAATCAACAAGTACATGAAAAAATGCTCACCATCTCTAGCAGTCAGAGAAATGCAAATCAAAACCACCCTAAGATACCATCTCACTCCAGTAAGATTGGCAGCCATTATGAAGTCAAACAACAAGAAGTGCTGGCGAAGATGTGGGGAAAAGGGTACACTTGTACATTGCTGGTGGGACTGCAAATTGGTGCAGCCAATTTGGAAAGCAGTATGAAGATTTCTTGGAAAGCTGGGAATGGAACCACCATTTGACCCAGCTATTCCCCTTCTCAGTCTATTCCCTAAAGACCTAAAAAGAGCATGCTACAGGGACACTGCTACATCGATGTTCATAGCAGCACAATTCACAATAGCAAGACTGTGGAACCAACCTAGATGCCCTTCAATAGACGAATGGATAAAAAAAAATGTGGCATTTATACACAATGGAGTATTACTCTGCATTAAAAAATGATAAAATCATAGAATTTGCAGGGAAATGGATGGCATTAGAGCAGATTATGCTAAGTGAAGCTGGCTAATCCCTAAAAAACAAATGCCAAATGTCTTCTTTGATATAAGGAGAGTAATTAAGAACAGAGTAGGGAAGAAGAGCATGAGAAGAAGATTAACATTAAACAGGGATGAGAGGTGGGAGGGAAAGGGAGAGAGAATGGAAATTGCATGGAAATGGAAGGAGACCCTCAGGGTTATACAAAATTACATACAAGAGGAAGTGAGGGGAAAGGGAAAAAAATACAAGGGGGAGAAATGAATGACAGTAGAGGGGGTAGAGAGAGAAGAGGGGAGGGGAGGGGAGGGGGGATAGTAGAGGATAGGAAAGGCAGCAGAACACAACAGACACTAGTATGGCAATATGTAAATCAATGGATGTGTAACTGATGTGATTCTGCAATCTGTATATGGGGTAAAAATGGGAGCTCATAACCCACTTGAATCAAAGTGTGAAATATGATATGTCAAGAACTATGTAATGTTTTGAACAGCCAACAATAAAAATTAAAAAAAAAAAAAGAAAGAAAAACCAGCCTCTACCTCAGAACAAAGCCTGTCCAAGGAAGGGGGTGTAAACTTTGTCCTTGGAAAGACCCACAGAGCACTCCTAGGCACATTCCCACCCTGCTGAGTTGTTTATCTACAAATAACAGGAGAGATCTGCTGCGCCAGGTGTCCCTGACTCAGTCAGGCTAGGTGGGGACCCATAGCAGCCCCCTAGCAGCCACCAATCAACATGAGACAGGGAAATACCTGGAATGCCAGATGACTCTCCCAGTAGTTTATGGTGGTTGATAACATGTTGGGAAACCATGTAGTTCAGCACGTACTCCCCTCACAGATTAAACCAATCAGTTCAAAGGAATCCCCCTCTTGTACTAACCCATCACCCCTACCCAACTTGTTCCTGCCAGTGAATGTGCTAATCATGTTTTACAGTTGTTTTATGATTTTCCCTCGATGTGTGATGATTTGCTAAGAGATGCTATGATGTGTGTGAAGTCCCTGCCTTCCCCGAAGAGTGTATAAAACTGCTGCAAACCCTGGGCTTGGGGCCTCTCAGCGTCACCAGTTGCTGTGTGTGCACGGAGGACCGAGCTAGCTCGCAATAAACACCTCTGGTGGTCTTTTGGGGGTCCCGAATTCAAGCATAGCAATGTCAGGGCCAGCAAAAATGTAAACTAGCCTTTGTGTTAAGCTCGTCAGACTTTTTTTGTAACTCCCCGCTTTGAGTAACTTTCTGGGCTATAAAGCTGGGCTGCAAGAAAGATGCAGGGCTGTCTTGTTCCCACGGTTTTTGGTGGGAGAGGCAGCCCGGCCGGTCGAAATAATAAGCTTGCTTTAATTTGATTTTAATTGGAGTCAGTGGTCTTTTCTTGCGTCCTGGTCTAACACCTTATCCGAAAAGCTTCAGTTCCTCTTTATCTTGCCTGACATAGAACCTCAGAAAATGCTGTTCCCTGATACCCTGAAATGATCCAGAACATTCCAAGGTATGTTTATAAGTAATCGCCTAACATTTCAAAATTGATGTTCAGTACTGACTCACTCCCCAAACAAGTCACAATTCCAATTTCAACCAGAACACAAATATTGCAAAATCGTGAGGCACACACACACACACACACACACACAAAATGTGAACAAACCAAGATCATTTACACAGATGAGGAAACTTGGGCTCAAAGTTACTCAGATAAGTAATTTGCTGTAGATCACAGAGCCCCTTGAGTATGGGTCCAGGATACAAACTCAGGACATCTGTACCCAAATCCACTGACATTGCCACTCTTCCATGTTGCTATGTCACACAGAGTGGCTCAGTTCTTCAATGTAACTCCATTTTGTGGTGAAAACTGATTCTTATAATGTGGAAAAATCAAGACTGTATCATGATTGCTGCAGCTGGGGAGAGCATCAAGTTTATTAAAACAAAGACTGAGAGAAAGAGGTAGGGGTGTGTGTGTGTGTCTGTGTGTGTGTGTGTGTGTGTGTGTGTGTAGGAGAGAGAGAGAGGTATCTCCTTGTGAAAGGATTGCTGTCTGATCCATTCTCCTTATGGGGTTTTCCCCCTTCAGACCTATTAATCTCTGGTCCTTCCGCCAACACACACACAAACCTGAATAATTCAAGAACATTATGTCCTAAGAAAACCAGAGAGAAAAGTCATTGTAAAAAGAGACGCACCAACCCAGGGGCGTGTTGCTCTGTCCTGAAGGCCATATGGGAGGGACAAAAGCCAGCTGAAGACTCTGTCCAGATAAACCCAGGTGGCCTCGAGTCAAAGAACACACCTGTCCCCAAGGCTGTTCTGTTTTTCACTTAGGTAATGGCTTATCGAGAATCTGTTCCTTTAATTAGAATGAGCCAGGGATCAGGAAGCAAGAAGTCCCCTCTCAGCCCCATCTGCCACTGCCTGACCAGGCTACGGTGTGCTTCTCCTCTCCTGTCCCTTCCCCGGCCCCTCACAGGAGGTCTAAGTGGCTCCCTGCTTGGCTCTCGTTGCGGGGCTGCAATCAGGATTCCAATAACAACAGCTAGCTGCTGCTCTCACTGCGCCAGAGGCTGAGCAGGCGTGATCTTACTCCACCAGCACCTTGGTGCAGTAGTGACTATTCTCCTGGCACAACAAGGAAGCTACCGCTCCGGGAGTTAGACACTGTGACTCCAGGCACACAGCTGGCAGCAGGACGTTGATCTGCACCTGGATCTACCTGCCTGCAAAACCATGCTGGCTGCTTGCTCAACGGTCTCTTCTCCAAAAAGCAATGGGCCTGTGGAAGACTGCAATTCATCACCACCTCTTCTGCCTTCTTGTTCCTTTCTCCATTCACCCCCACCCCAACTCCCAACCCCAGGGGGATGTTTAATGTGGCAATCTGGGAACTGAGACCGAAATTTGGGGAGCCAAGCCCATCAGGCCCTCCCTGGTTCATCCCATGGTGAGTTTCAGGGACCATGTGATTATTCATTTTTAGGTGATGCCCCTGTTCTCTGCAAAGGCATAAACTGGAAAGGATTCAGAAAAGGATTTCCAGAGCATGTTGGTCATGTTTTGTTGTTTCCACAGAGTGTTAGCTCTGTATCACTGTGACCAAAGGAACTGACCAGAACAACCTGAAGGGGTAAAAGTTTGTTTGGGGTCATGGTTTCAGAGGTTTAGTCCCTGGTTGGCTGACGCTCTAGCTCTGGGCCCCAAGGTGAGGCAGAACATTATGGCAGAAGGAAGTGGTAGAGGAAAGTAGCTCAATTCATGACCACCAGGAAGCAGAGAGAGAGAGAGAGAGCGCTCCACCCACCAGGGACAAAATATAAACCCCAAAGACATGCCCCCAGTGACTACCTCCTCTATCCACACCCTATCTGCCCAAGTTACCACCCAACACAGTAGTCTTTCAAAATGACTGATACATCCAATGAATTAACCCACGATTAGGTTACAGCTCTCACAATCTAATCACGTCACCTCTGAATACTCCTGTGATGTCTTAGACATGAGCTTTTGGGGGTAACTCATATCCTAACCATTTCACATGGCATGCAGAATTAAGAAACCAGTCCCCATCTCAAAGTGCTTTCATTTCCTTCTCCTCCCAGCTACAGGTTCCTATGACACAAAAGTTGCCCTGCCAGAATACATGCTCTTTGGAATATTTGCAAAATAGGGTGATGGAGGAAGAACATCCTGGCCTCAGCTGCCATAAAGCACCAGAGTCTGGAATGCCCAGCACAGCTGCAGGTTGCCACCCACTTCCACGCCCTTTCTGGTACCATGTTGCTACTGAGATCTTCCTCACCTGCTCTCGGGATCTTCAAAAGTGGGTCATTTTATCTCGGTGATACCATTTGCATCAAACTCCCCATTCCCAGGACACACAAGAGCCTTCCATTTTTAAGTGTAAATTCTGTTAGGTTTCATGATACAAAGTGGCTCAAAACACTCTTACATTACCATCACCCTTACCGGTTTGGGCCTGAATCAAACAAGCCCCTGAGCCCAGGGCAATTGGCAAACATAAATGGTACTTAGGAAAGGGCTAAGTATTTGGAGGACACAAACCACAAAGATCTTCTCAAAGTCTGTGGCATCATGAAAAGATTTCTTTTTATGCTGTTCCTTGTACCCCCTCACTACCATGTGAACTCACCTATGAAGGAGAAAATTCTAGGAGTTACACTTATCTGGAGTTGAGGCCCTTCGTTGTCATTTAATACAGAAACCTGTGTAGTGTGACTTATGACAAGCAGGGAGTGGGCGGTGAGAAGAAACAAAAGTCAGCATATTGATAAGACATAGAATTTGTTTATGTGAGGGGTGGTCATTCATCCATGCAAAACCAAAGGAATTTGATTCTCATAATGGTGTGTAATATTTAAATTGGTTTAGAATAAAACAAATGACAATAAAGCGAAAACAAGTTACAACCCATGTTGGAAGCCCTTGCCCACCAACATTCCATAGTCAGGATTCTCCAGAGGAACAGAATGTATACTGTCACGCATGGCTTAACACATGGCAGTCTGGGAAACACGTCAAGAGGTGGTTTTGTCAATGGGTAATCATCCTCGAGTGTACTTACACACACTCTTCTGTGGTATAGTGCCACAGTCTGGGCCCAGTGTGGCCTCTCAATTCAGTCAAGAGACAGTAAACATGAGATACAGGAGATTGCTGCCAGAAGAATAGGGTGACTATATTACAGTCAACTTTTTTTGTAAGTAGGAGTATATTCCAAAATAATAACTAAAAGTATAGTAAGTACACAAACCAATGACATAATCATTTATTACCAAGTATTATGTACTGTACATAATTATATGTGCTCTACCTTTACCATCTGGCAAGGCAGTAGGTTCATCCACACCAGCATCACCACAAACACATGCTACACTATGACTATGTAGTGGCTAGCATGTCCCTCAGCAAAAGAAATTTCTCAGCTCCACTATAATCTTAAGGGACCACCATTATACAAGTGACCCTTCATTGACATTGACTGAAATCTCACTATGCATTGCATGATTATGTGCTTACATGTACATGCGTATATATAAATACACACACACACACACACACACATGTATACACACATCATACAGAGAGAGAATGAGATCTTAAGAAATTGGCTCACAGTGTTTGTGGAGGCTTACCAAGTACAAAATCAGGCTGTATAAGCTGGCAGGCTGGAGACGCGGGGAAGAGTTGTAGTTTTGAGTCCAAAGGGGGTTTTCTGCCAGAATTTCCCCTTCTCCTGGGGAACATAAGTCTTTTCTAAGACCAACACAACTACATTCAATCTCTCTCCCAGCCATGTCCCTCATGCAGAATCAGACTACATTTTCATCTTTGACAGAGCAAAAGGACCCTGCTGATATTGAGCAGGTGCCTGAGACTGAAGTGCCCAGAATGTGATTAAAAGGGGGAAATTTGGGAATGAGGATGATCTGAGGAATAACAGAACATAGAGGTCAAATTGGGACATAGGGCCAACCAGAAACCTGGTGAGAGCTCATGCCTCGAACTAGATAAAAAGTACATCATCCAATACACACCAGTGTTTTACATACCTGGTGTCGTGTTATGTACATATACCATTATAACCACAATCTAGATCAGTTGATAGCTAATGAAACACCCACACATGTGCATGAACCCAGCTCACATCAGCAGAACCACCTTGCCAAGTATCCCACGGGCAACAGCAATAAATGCTCAGGACCACACACTTCTGCAGCTTTGTGACTGTTATGCAGCATTTTTGTGTGTGTGTGTGTGGCCATAGATAACTGATATACCTACCTTCCAAGCCAAGGACTGAGGTGACGAATTGAAATGCCAACAGGGAAAGGCAGGCAATGTAATCCAGTGAAGAGGCAGAGTGGAGTCTTTATTGCACTGGAAAAACACATGCCCAAACGCAGTTCCAACCATATGCCATATGGAAATGTTGGTTCAATGCTGCCAAATTAATTTTTCAAGAGAGATGGAAATCCCAGTTTTTATATGAAGTGTATTGTTGTACATGTTGTCCTTACATTTTTTAATTTTCTTTGGAAAGTTGGGCAATAATAAAAGAAATACAAATTAAAACTACATTGGGATGCAATTTCTCACCCATCCAAAGATTAGAAGAATCCAGATGTTCAACAGTATATTCTGTTGGTGAAGCTGGAAAAAAAAAAAAAGGCACTGTTGTGTTCACTGCTAGAAGGAATGAAAAATGGTATAATCCCTGTGAAGGAGAATTTGAAGGTATCTAGTAAAATTACATATTCATTAGTCTTTTAACTCAATGATCATACTTGTAGGAAGTGACCCTAAATATGCACTCGTAAAACCTCAAAGGAGATATATGTACAAGGTCCCTAGTTGCAGCACTAATTATTATGACAGCTAAGACAGATAATCCAAGTGTCACAATCGGGACTGGTTGAATGAATTATGATACGTTCACAGGAAAGAGCTCTATACAACTATGGTAAGGAATGTAGCTAGCAGTGGTGGTATACATTAATCCCAGCTACTCCAAAGACTAATATGGAAAGATCTCAAGTTCAAGGGCAGCAATTTAGTGATATCCTGCCCTGAAATACAATAAAAAGGGTTGGGAATATAGCTCAGTTGTAGAGTGCTTGCCTAATATACATGAGGCCCTGGATTTGATGTCATTACTGCAAATCATAATAATAACAACAAGGAAGAAAGAATATCTCCATCTTCTATGGAGCAATATCCAAGCACAATTGCTAAAATGATTTTTAAAATACAGCACATGTTAATGGGATTGTAAATTAGTACAACTCTATGGAAATCAGTAGGAGGTTCCTCAAAAGACTAGGCATGGAATCACCATATGGCCCAGCTATCCCACTTTTTGTATTTATCCTGAAGAATTAAAGGCATCTTACTACAATGATACATGCCTACCCATGTTTATAGCAGCATAATTCATAACAGCCAAACTACAGAACTAGCTGAGGTGTCATTTATTATTAAATGACTATGTAATTTTACAAAAGATGAATTGATAAAGAAAATGTGGTATGTATACACAATAGAGTTTTATTCAGCCATAAAGAAAAATTATGTCATTTTCAGGAATATGGATTGAACTCGAGACCATCATGTTAAGCAAAATAAGTCAAATTCAGAAGAACAAGAGTTGTATGTTTCTTCTCATATATGGAAGCTGGAGAGGAAAAAAGAAAAGAAATGTGGAGAGAGAGTCTCCATGAAAATCAAATGGAGATCAGTAGAGTAGAGGAAAGAGATTGGGAGAGGGAGGAGGAGAAGGAAAAGGGAAATATTGGGAAATTATATTGACCAAATTATATTGTTATATTATGTGCATGTATGAATATGCAACCACATACCCCACCATTATGTACAAGTATAATGCATCAATAAAAAATGGAAAAAAATTAAAACAAAAAATACAATGCAAAATGTGTATTACATTCTACTTCTTTATGATATAAAAGGGAAGATATAGATAGATAGATAGATAGATAGAAATATAGATATATACAGATTTAATTCTATTTTTTAATGGAAGAAAGAATCATAAAGATTTTTAATGGCTATCTATATGGGAAAGGAAAGAATAGAATGGATGAGACAGGTCTAAGAGGTAAACTTAGTTAAATTTATTTTTTTAGATATGACTTTGATACCATGTAATTATTTTACATAATTTTAAGCAAAAATTAAATATTAATCCCAAAATACAAACACACACACACACAAGATTAACAAACTTCCAGCATATTCATTTTGTGGTGCAATGACAGACGGAAGTCATAGAAATTTGCACAACCCTGATGGAATGTGTCTTAAGTGTAAAAAGAACTGCAAAAATAATAACAACAAAACAACAGTTTTCAGTAATAATATGGCTGGTGGTAGTTGCTGGTTTTGCTATTCTAAGATTGGCTGTATTGGTAACATGAGAGAAAACCTACCTGTAATTATGTGATGTTATATCATCCAGGTTGTTTTTGAGAACAAAGATTGGGGCTGTGGGAAGAAGGAAATGCGATTAAGACAGAAGAGCTTAAAAAAAAAAATTAGATAATCCTGAAAATGGAAAGGAAGCCTTGATTCAAATTCATAATGTATTTTTATAAGACAAATATTTCCTAGTTCTATTCTCTCAAAATAACTAGGTACAAGGAAAAATGTCAATAACAGTGAGCATTTTAGCACTCATATTGGGATCTCCCTGTACCATTTCATTAAAAGAAACCAAAACTGCTAGGAGAAATAGCTAATTCAAGGTCAGGTATAGGAAATACACAGGAAGAGCTAGAAACATCTAATTGTATCAAATGTGGGGATAAGCCAATTTGGAAAAACTCCTTTTAGCCAAAGATGGGACAATTTAAGCATCAGAAATAATATGAATTATATTAATAACAAATAATAATCATTATGATAAATTAGAATATATCACCTATGCCTAATTAAAACTAAGAAATCTAGGAATAAGAATGGCAATTGAGGTGTGTTTTGAAAAGAGTCCTTGTATTTTAGAGATGTACACAAGTAATCTTCATTACTCACAGATTCTGTACTAGTGAATTCACCAATTCACTAAAATTTATTCGTAATCTCAGAATCAGTGTTCATAGCACTTTCTTAGTCATTTACAGTCACATGCAGAGTGGCAAAGTTTTTGAGTGGCGTGGTGTGCCCATTCCCACCTGAGGTTGAACAGGAGGCTCTCTGCCTCCTCCTTCCCAACTCTCATCACTGTAAGCAAGAATCCCTCTCACATTCTATTTACACTTTTTACATCTTTGCACTTTTTTGTTAGTGACCTCACTGTTTCAGAAAGCCCCAAGAGTAGTGCTGAGTGCTGTCTAGTATTCCCAACACCAAGAAAGCTGTGGTGTGCTCTACAGAGAAAGGACGTGTGTCAGGTAAGTCTCATGGAGGCATTTGTTACAGAGCTGTTGGCCCTGAGTTCAATGTTAATGAATCAATAACACATATATATAAGGTATCTTTAAGTGGAAATAGACATCCAATAAGATAATGCATTGACTAATTGGTGAGATGTGACCAGGGGCCCCCAGGACTGTAATCCTATATTTTCCCTAGGATCAATGGTTCAGTATTTTCTAATCCATTGTTCCCAGTAACTTTACAGGACACATCTCATCTATCACAAATAACAAGATGCAACTGTGCCTAAATGGTTATAGAATACATGGGAGGAATACCATGCAAAGTGAATAAAATACTTCTGCTGGCCTGGATTTGTCCCATAGGACCCAATTTTTTTTTTTTTTTTTTGTATGTCTGGTCTACATCATTCCCTTAACTACTGCACAGCACAGAATGTTTTGTTTGTTTGTTTGTTTTTGTTTTTTCAGTTTTTTCAATCATTCCCCTGTTGATAGCCATTTGAGTTGCTTCTAGCTTTTTACTATCGTGATCGAGTGCAGAGTGAACCACTGCATACGTGCATACGTTTCTCTTGAGAAGATGTAGAGAAGGGTAATTGCTGAATCACAGGGTAGGCACTTTTACATTTTAATAGATGCTGCCAAATTGCCTTCAAAGTGGCTGAACCAATTAATACTCCCACGGCAGTGTGTTCACGTTTGGATTTCCCCACACTCTTGCCAACACTTAACAAGTATTTTTGGAATCTGAATCCTCTGTGTGAGAGACATTAATGAGGTGATAGGGGCAGAGAGGAGACAGTATAGGAAGGAAGCTCCATGAGGCAGGGCCCCAAGGCCCAGCACAAGACCACCAGGACCCACGGAACAGCATGCCAGAAACCAAAACAAAGCAAAAGACTTTCAAGTCTTATCCAGTGGCCAACGTACCCTACACAAAAATCCATAGAAAGTAACTAATTCACTTCAGAACACTAATATGGACTAAGATATAAACAATATTTCTATCCTAAGACTGTGACAAGGCAAACCCTGTTTAATTTTCAAAATAAATTACACTTTTCCTTATTGTAGACAGATATATATTTGGCTACATGTATCCCAAAAAAGGTGCTAAATCATTCAGGTAGTAATAACAAAATAATTCTTCTCTCATATATCCTAGGGAAACTTTTTGAAGTTCATGTAAGTTTAAGCACATGGATGCCCATTCGTTGTCTAATATGTACACCCCAGATGTGAACTGCCCAAGAAACCAAAAGTTTGGGGAATGAGTTAAATGTATCAAATAATTGCAAACTGTTGATTCAATAAAGTATTAAATAAAGTGAACTCTTAGGGACTGTAAGCAACAATCAGAAATTATTTCTTATTATAGAAAGACATTTGAAAGTAGTACTATTAACATTTTTTAAAAAGAAAGCAAAAGCAAGAGAAAAAACAGAAACCAATGTGTACCCATCCGGTCATTCACTCACTAATTACATATCTAGCATTCACTGTGTGTCAGGCCCTGTACTGGGCTCAGGCGTCAAAATCACAATATCACAATGTAGACTGACCTTTCCCCCCCACCCCCGACTCACCTGCTTTATGAGCTACATGGATGGGTATTGCCAGCCTGGATCTGAGCAAACTACTAATTCGTTTTTCATTAAGAGCTTTGTGATTTCACAACCACTGCTAGATTGCTTCTGATTCTTACACCTTGAATGATCATATATTCCACTTGGTTAAAGTGTCTCCTTTCCATTATCGTATTTAGACAAGTGGAAAGAAAGTTTACCTTATCCACAGAATCCACAGAATTGACTACCCTTTCCCAACACAGTTCTCCGAAGGAAGGCATCTATAATAGTGGAAGTGCTGTGGGTGAGATCTCAAATGGTCCAAAACAGGCTGAGAGCCTGTTTTGCTTCCTCTGCACCTAACAGAACCACCCAGAATCAGTGTGCCTCTCTATAAGATGAGCATTGCAGAGTTCATATCAAATGAAATCACAACTACACAGCACTAAGACAATGACTGGCACACAGCTGGAACTCTCTAGACATTACTTTTCTTCTGGCTTTTTCTCCTCTTGTCAAATCTTGGTTTGGTTTCTTCTACAGAAATTACTGGTATGAAAGGAATGGGAACAGGACTTTGGCCGGGATGTTCCTTTTCTGTTTGCCTCATAACTTTGAGGAAAATAATGGTCTGACTCACGCAAAGAGTCTCTGAAAATGTTCGCCAATATTGTCTGATGGTTAACAAGTAATTCAGTTTTAGAGCTAGAGATAAATTCAAGGTTTCTCCCTTTCAACAAATAGACAGATGCACAAGTACAAGCATCTGTCTTTATCTGCTTCCAAAACACAATTCCCTCATCCTTGCTTCCACTCTTTCTGGTGTATGCAACCAGGGTGTGCGCAGGAAGTAAAATGGGAGGGTACGGAAGAGGATCTGAAAGAGAACCACAGGCACCTGACAATCAGACCATTCTCTTCACCTGGATTCAGTGAATGCTCAGAGATGTGCAAGTCAGTCCAGTAACTTGCAATTCTAACACTTTCTTGAACTACCAACAAAAACAAGTTCTTTTCTTTTTGCTAGGTTGGTTCAGCTGGAAGAATATAAGCCTGGGAGCCACTGTGTTGAGTCTGTTGAAAGATAAAGCAGAACCAAGTAGTGGGGAAGCATGGATCATCCTAATGATATTGTATGAGTCCTCTGACTTGGCCCACCCTACGTGAAACACTATGCCTGGACTCCAGTTATATGAGGCTAAAGCTAAATAGCTACCTAGAAAAATCTGTATACCTCTCTCACACACTTGAGGATCCCCCTAAAGAAGCATCTGAAATAAGGATTCTTATGCAGAACGTTTAGTTGAGAAGTGACCCCAGGAATTCCCACAGGGGAATGGGAAAGGGAGACAGAGAGGAGAAGGCAGCCAGTAAGGGATGCACTACTGGGCAGAGGACAGCTGAAGGGCAACTTGGGCTCCATACTACTTGGGAACTCCAGGAGACCTTGTGGAGCACCCATTTTGGAGTGATGTCATCCAAGGGGGAAAGGGAGCTAGGGTGCTAGGGTATTGGCCACCTCTGCTGACTGTGGTTATATCAGGTTGTCCTCAGGGCTCACTGGTACCCCACTTCCTTTCTGGCTTGCCATGAGCATGGGTGAAGCAGGGTCCTGGGCAGAGTCACAGGAACTTGGCGATCTGTAGTCAAGCTGGTATGCACAGCATCCAGGGGAAAGGGGTGGGATACTCCCGTTTTGTATTGTTTTGTTTTTGTGTAGAAGATGGATGATTAGGCTAGGCTTTCTGCCATTTTCAAAGGAAAAAACACATCCTGACTAATATAAGTGAGACTTCCACCCAAGTGAGGGGTCAGACTAGATAGCCTCAAACTATTTCTGGAATAAAATAGCCCTGGATTTCTTCCACAATCTAACCCATCCCAGACATGACGCCATCTTGGCTTCGGGAAAAATCCTATCAAATATCTTTTGGGCCTCGCACCCACCCTGGTCACAGTTGGTTGGATCATCCATGAGGCATCCCAGAGTGGGAGAGGTGGTCAGCCCTGGAGTCTCCCAGTGTTGGCTTGTTCTCCAGGAAATCAGCACCACTTCCTATGGTTCCCTGCTCCATTTAAGGCCGTGTGACCCAGCCAGGCTCTGCTCTGGGGTAGGATGACTGCTTGCAGAACCTCATAGGACTACCAGCAGGTCCAACAGCCTCCTGGGAGCTGCCCAGAGCTTATATTTTCAATGGATCTTGGAAGAAGCATAAGATTCCCACCCAGTGAGGCCAGGGAAACCTGGTCCCAGTCCTCTCATGGCAAAGGTCTGGGGCATAAGGGCCCAGAATCCACACTGGAGCCATAGTAATTCTTCTCCCCACCCCAGGAGGACGTCTGGACAGAGGAAAGAAAGGCCTCACATAAGTCTTCTCCTAGGAGTTTGCTTCGAGGTGATAAATATCTTTCGTTTCTATTGTGAATGAGATCTTTCTTTCCCATTATTTTTTCTAAGTGGTTACTGTTGGAAATAGGAAAGATATTGATTTTTGTACATTTATTTTGTAACTGACTGCCTTACTGAACTCTCATTATTTCTAATAGTTTTTCAGTTCAATTCTCCCAAAGGGTGGGGAGTTGGGGGGCTCAGGTGATGTGACAAAACTGACAAAAACCACATGAAATCAACTACCCCTGTTCTGTGTGTTCTGAGAAGTATATAGAATCAAGACAGAAGTCAAGTCCACCTGTGCTGCATGCACATGTTCCCACCCCCCTACCCCAGCCTTTTAATGCCCCTCCAGCTCACAACACACTCTCCAAAATTGTAAAGAAAGTATTTGAAGGGCTGGGGGTGCAGCTCAGCAGTACAGCACCTGCCTGGAATGTATGAAATCCTGGGTTCAATCCTCAACACACACACACACACACACACACACACACACAAAGTCAGGGTGGGTGCAAGGCACAAAAGATATTTGATAGGATTTTCCCTGAAGCCAAGATGGTGTCATGTCTGGGATGGGTTAGATTGTAGAAGAAATCCAGAATAGGACTGCTAGGGGCCCATGGCCAAAACTCCAGCTGGACTATCAGGCCCAGGCCGGGTCCATGGCTATCAGAGCCCCTGAGCAGTGGCCACTCTCTAAATCTGACCCCAGCCTGTCATCCACAGCTCCAGTCCATCTCCCAATATCCAATCCCTCCCTCTCCAAACAGCCCTCCAGCCTAACTGAGCACCTACAGTGTGCAGATCTGGAAATGGGAGAATACAAAAACGTCTAGTCCTTCCTCAGATGACTTCTAAGCACAGAACATTCTCGCAGATATGCCAGACCTTGTTTTACCAGACTCAGCCTAGACTCTCTCCAGTAGATGCTTCTCTACCGACTCAGACTTTTCTTTGTGGAATGTAGCAACAGTCTACACTCTGCCCAGACACCTTCTAGTCCCTTTTGTAGATGCTATGTGGCCTTCCCCTGGGCTTCTGTGTGATCTTGCTTCAGCCACCTGCACCTGCAGCTCCTGTTGGAGAATGATCCTCAGGGGCGAGAGCTGCTGTGCTCACACCTGCAGAGCCTGGAAATGCCTGAAAACCAGTGTCCCCTCAAGGCAGCCCTTGGCCAATGATTGACAGATGCAGGTGCATCAGACTCTGAGCTGTAACTTGCACTCCATAGCTCCCCTAGAGGATCAGGATGAAGCCACCCACTGAGGGATTGCACTGTCTCTCATCCTGCCCTTACTGATGCCTCAGGGAGCACATCTCAATGCATTGTCCTCCTTGCAGGTTTTGCTTCTGGGAAAACTGACCTAAGACACAGAAGGAACATCAGCCCTCCCATCACCCTAGTTCCCCATTTGTCCGGTTGGCGTAATGAGAAAGTCTCCTGAGAAAAGGGTTCTGATTCTGTTATGGTCTGAATCGTGTCCCCTCCACATAACTTGAATTCATATGTTGAAGCCTTAAATCCAATGTGACTATAGAGACAGGGCTTACAAGGAGGTGATTAAGATTAAATGACATCATAAGGGTGGGGCCCTGATCTGATGGGATTAGTGTCCTTATAAGAGGTAGAGGACTCACGCATATTCCCCCTCCCCCATTTCTCTCTCTGCTGGCACACAAAGAAGAAGAGGTCATAGGAACACACAGCAAGTCAGTGGCATCTACAAGCCAAGAGTACCTTGATCATGGATCTCCAGTCTCCAGAACTGTGAGAAAATACGTTTCTGTTGTTTAAACCACCCAGTCTGTGGTATTTGTGGTATTTAGCAGCCCAAGCCAACTAGTACAGATTCCTCTACCTGCTCTCTGGCAGGAATCCTGGAACTGCCTCCTCTGCAGCATTCAAGTGGCCACTCACCAGGATCCTGTTCCACAAAACAAAATGACCATGGCTCTGGGAACAACTCCATCTCACTCCACAGGAAATAAAATAAAATTGAAGGCCTAGCCCAGGGGTTGGCAAACTTTGCCTGTAAAGGGCCAGATCGTAAATATCTTAAACTTTGCAGGTCTTAGGTACAGTCTGTGTTGCAACTGCTCAACTCCACTGAGGACGGGCAGAGGCAGTCATAGACAATACCTAAATGAATGAATAAGCACGGCCGGGCTACCGTAAAGCCCTGTTTTTTAAAAAAGGTCTCTGTGGGCAATAAGTTGCTGACCCTTGCCACAGACTCTGAGCTGGAGGGGAGTTTAGCAAACCTCAGATCCTTTGCTGATGACAAGGACAAGGACAAGTATGTCCTGCCCAGCCTCACAGGAAGTTGGTTGCAGTTAGACTGGAATGAATGTACCCCCCACACACACCCCCTTCAGATCTAATCTGTTGTTCAGATCTGAAGTCTAAGCGGGAGGGGCTGAATCCAAGACGCTTCCATGAATAATGAGAATAGAGGGGGACATGATGCTCCAGGAAGAGTCAGGGAGAAGCCAGGCAGCCGTCAGCATTCCAACCTGAGGATCAGCCCCGAGTGGGCACAGTGAGAGGCACGGCCTCCACCACATCTAGAGGGCAGGGAGATGACCCTGTTGCTCTTCAAAGGAAGGTGGGGGGCTGTCCCCTCCCGCTGCTGAAGACCAAGGGAAGGAACCCAGGGGAATGAGTCCAGGAGCTGAGTTCTATGGGAGGATGGAAGAGGAGGGACCCTCAATCACACCAACACCAGGACTGTAACACTCACCTGCACAGGTGTGGTGGATTCATGCTGTCACAGGCCTTTGCTGTAGGCATGAAGCTGGGAGCCTATTTTGAGCCACCAGCTGCACAAACTCCAACCAGTGGCTTCATGTTCACAGATTCAGCGTAGGGCTTTCAGCCTCTGGCCCCAGGAGAGGATAAAGGAGACTTAGCAGTTGCCAGGACCTGTGATCTCTTGTCTCTCTCTCTCTCTCTCTCTCTCTCTCTCTCTCTCTCTCTCTCTCTCTCTCTTTCTTCCTCTCTCCATAGCTACAGACCACCAGGCTCAGACAAGAGCCACTCACAAATACCGGGAAGAGAACAGCTGTTCACAGCAGTGACTCTCCTAGAGTTTCCAGATTCCTCACAACCCCCACCCCCACCCCCAGGGATTCCCTAGAGTCCCTTCAGTAATCTGGGCTCGCCCCACATTAACATCTCCCAAGACCTAGTCTCACATTTTGCATTTTAAAGGAAGAAATTTGCAGATATGAAAAGAAAAACCGGAAGGGGGACATTTGGACCCTAGTAGCATTGATAACCTGGGACTGATTCTATTTGGGCTTCTGTTTGACCACCTCAGTGCCAAGGAAAAATGAACCAAACATATCATCAGCACCCTGGAAACAGACATTTTTTTAAAAAAAAATCTTCATATCAACAAAATTTCGGTTTTCAATTAAACATCTCCAATTAAACAAAACCTCAGCAGCAGGAGTTATTGTAGATACTTAGGGTAAAGAAAGGAGAATGGGGAGGAGGGAAAGAGCTCTCTATCACGTGACTTTTATGCTGCAGAAACTTAATGAGAAACACACCACATTTCCAGAACCCTCTTTCTAGTCAGGGCTCCTGCTGAGATAAAAGGTCACAAGAAGAGAAGAAGGGAGAGGGCAGGAGCTGCGTGGAGCTGGGAAGCACTTTTACTGGAAAGTCGGCCCAAATTTCACAGGAGCTGCTATCAGGCCTGATAGTCTAGACTGATTATTTTCTTTGAATGCCAGATGTGAAGGGCTTTCATAAAGGAACCTCAAACATCACCCATTTAAAAACAAATCGACCCAACTGCATTCACTGCGCAAAGGAGAACTTTCCGTTCAGGCTACAGGGAGAGCCAAGCAGCTGGCCTGGAGGGGCCTGGAGCTGCCTGGGCCCCGGCTGCACGTTTCACTGCTGCCCCCTGCAGGCCAGGAGCCCCGGGCAGCTGGGAAGCAAGCCAAGGTCCAGGCTGCACCGTTGATCTCCTCCAAACCCCTGGAAACTTCCTGTCCATGTGGCCCCGGCTGGTGAGAGAAGGCTATTCTGCAAGGTGCTGGCTCATGGCTGGGAGGACAGAACTGGGTCTGGGCCTCAGCACTACACAGTCTCGTTCAGTTTTTAACTCCGCCAGGTGGAGACCTCAACCCCTTTCACAGAAAAGAGAATCAAAAGTCCTGAGAATTGAGTGATTGGTCTACTGGATGCAACTGGCCTGTCCAGTATTGGCATTTGACAGCAATGCCCCTTCTATGGCCCTGTGTGCTCTGACCATCAACAACCAGGATTCCCATCTCAGGGAAGAAGGGATGGTGTAACTAGAGCTCCAATATCCAAACCTGACCAGAGCTGCAAGGAGAAAACAGCTAGTGAGGCCCATGGGGCAGGCTGGGAGACCCTCTCTGTTGGACTGGGAGTCTCCCTCTCGTTTATAGCTGAGAGTTGTCCTGGACTGAGGATGTTACCTCTGCTGTGGGGCTGGGGAGGCTTGATTGACACAACCCAGGCTCCTCAGCTAGGGCTCAGGGAGGATCTGTAGAGCCATGAATGTCTTGGGCTCTCTCTGGCCTCTGGTACCTCCTGATGGCCCAGCATTTCTCCTCCTGCCCTGGCAGTAGGGACTGACTCTAAATGTTATGCCAACACGAGCCGTGGCCAGAAGAGGCGATAGCCCCAGCCCTGCTCTGTGTCCTCTGGCCTGCCTGGTCCTGTTTGGTCCTCCAGAGAGCATTTGGTTTTCTGCCAGGGTTGTTGACTTAACTCTTGGGTGTTCCTTCCTAAGTGGCCCACTGGCTTCGCTGACTTCCTCCCACCACAGGGCTCCTTGCCCAGCAAGGAAAAGCAACTTGCTAAGCCCAGCATCTGCCCATTCTCGGTTGGTTGCCTCTGGGCCTTTGCACAAGCTGCTTCTCTGCCTGGAGGATCTTCTGCTGCTTCCTCACTTGGCTGACTCTGCCCAGCCAAGCATCAGCACTCCTCCAGAGAACTCTCCTCCCTTCTCGCCACTACCTGAGCCCCCACCGTGCCCCACCCATGCATTCCTCTGATGTCAACCTCCCCACGTAGTCATTTCACCACTGGCCTGTCTTCCTGCATAAAGTCCTTCTGGGAAGCACTTAGCAAATATTTGGTTGGTTCCTTTATCACTTTGCATCGGCACATGACGGCCCCTGTGTTCAGGGACCACACCTGCTGCACTGGAAAGGGACTGAATCATAGGACTAGATATTTGCCTTTCCAATAGGCTCAGGAGAAGAGGTTTCCCTCTGGACTCATTCCCTCCCCAGGGCACCCAGAGAGACAAGCCTATTTTGTCATTCCAATATAAGTTGGCCAGAGGTGACTGTGGGGCCCAGGAGGGTGTGGCTGACCCAGGTTGGTGTCACCCAGTCATGGCTCCAGCTGCTACAGCAACTTCCTCCTGGAAGAGTTGGCTGAAGTTCACATGCACACCTGGAAGGTGGAGGAGGGCATTCCCTCTGCAGTTCTGCTCTTGTTTCTTTCTAGAACTGTCCTCTAGAGAATCAGGCTGAAGAAAGTCTTATTTATAGCTCCAATGGAAAATGCAAGAAGAGCAGTCAATGAACATTATCAGTCACTATCACCTGAATGAAAACAAACATAGAGAACCCCATCTTTGAATCTCCAAACCTTAGGACCAAAGGGGTCCTTAACTTCCAGAGCCCTTTCTTGTCCAGTTGGTTTCAATCCTTTCATTCAGTGCTGGCACTAGAGCTTGATACCTTCACAAAATACATCTACCCACTCTCCTTCTCACAAATCTCCCTGCCCTTTCCTAAGCGATTTAGATTCCCAACACTAACCATGAACTTGTGAAAACACACATCATACAAAAACTGGAAAGGTACCAGGTCCAGTGTCTCTGCAGTAGAGATCCTCCACCATCTCCTGGATGAAGCTCTCTGACCTGAGAGGCTCCGACTGCCTTAGGCTGTGTGAGAGAGGGGAAGGGAAGGACGATGCACTAGGAGCCACCTCGCCAGCCCAAGGTGGGAGGTACTAGCTCTCAGATGGAAGAGGAGGCTGCCACCCCAAGGAGTCTCCTGTTTTCTAATTCTGCATGCCCAGCGTGACTCCAATCAACAGGGTGGGGATAAGTCAATGGCAAAGTGTTATTATCCCTAACAGAATCAAACTGGTGCCTGGGGTTGGCAGGAGATGCCCCTCACCTCTTCCTCATTCCTGCAAGAGCAACTCCCACCCTACAGGCAGCAGGACACAGAAAGTGGGGTACCCCCTTTCTGCTTTTCCAGCTCTCTCCATCCACCCTGCTCCTCTCTTCCGCTCCATTCCAGCAGAGAGGAGTAGAGGAGAGTAGGAACAGCTGAGCCCAAGGAAGAGCCTTGAGGCTGGAGGCAAATACAAAAGAAGGTGAGACCCACAGGGAGAACTGCTTTTAAGCCTCCATCTGTTCATATATGAAAATGTGAAAAGCAAGGCACATGGTTTTCCATGGCAGCAATGAACGCATCTTTGATCAGGAGAGACCAACTAGGGTAGTAGTGAGGCCCCAGATTTCAAAGTTTTAAAGCCACAAGTCTGGGTTTGAAGCCCCCTGTACCTCTAACTAGCCTGGTGAGGATATAGATGCACATGGCTTGCAGGGTCTGAGATTTTTGAATGATGAAGCACATAGACCCACACCTGGCACACAATCAATGCTATCTAGAAGGACACATAAATAGCATAACAAAAGTCTCGGCACCATAGGTATACCTTCATTAAGCACTTTATGGAGCACTTTACAATTTTCAAATATATTTAAGTTCTCTTCTCTTGTGTGATGCTCTCAGCAGCCCTTGGAGGTACAAGCTGTCCCCACATCACAGATGAGAAAAGTGAGGTTTTTAAGTGCCAAGAGGTTTGCTTGTCATCTACATGGAATTCCCAAGGGACATCAGAAAAAGAGATGATATCTGATGGATCCAATCAGAATTTAGCCATTAAAAAAAATCTAGAAAAGGACACTCCTTCACGGTTGGCATGATGGGTCTTGTGGGCACAGTGATGTGTACTTATATATGGGAGAGGGGAACAGTACCATAATCTCTCCAAATCCACTTGTTACCACCCCCTCCCCGCCACATACACACAGGTAAATGCATCTACCAGTTTCCAGTGCACACCGACCTCAGAGGACCAACAAGGATGTTCAGCCAAGGGTTTACAAATGAACCACCGCAGATCTTGGAGACTGTCATCCTGTGTATGTCCAAAGCCTCCTGACTCCATCACGGTGTTCCTCAGAGATACCAGGACATTCATCTACTCCGTGCAAGCTACCCTCTGCAAAGCGCTCCATTGCTAGTTTATTCCTGTATCTGAGCGCCACCTAGTGGCATATTTGATGGCATGGCATCCAAATATGCATTTTCTTTCAGGACCATCTCCCTACATTTAGAGCCATTCCATGTAAAATGAACACTTTTGATTCAGCACACATGTGACTTTGACCCTTTGAGATCATTTCCACATAACATTCTCCGAACCATTACCTTAGCTTTATCCATGCCGGAAACCTGAAAGCACTAACCTGGCCAGTTGTAAACCTGGTCAGAAAACAACTTGGAACATGTGTCCTCTCTCCCTTAAAGCCCTTGGGGCTCTGATGTCCCAAATCCTTGTCCATGACTGAGCTAGTAGCTCCATAGCACAGGTATAGAAGGACCTGAGGGTCCACTGGAGGCTTAGATGGACTTGGATCAATCCTCCAAGTGCTCCAAATACACCTGCCTCCCCACCCCCTGTAAAATAGAGAAAACAATACCCATCCCTGATGACATTGGATCATGTTTTGGTGACAGCAAATACGCAATACTTCTTAGCAAAAATCCAGCATATAAGCCAAGAGAATTTAAGAAATTGGTAGCAACCTGTCCTGGTCCTATTTGCCTTTGCATATGCTGTGGGTTTCTCTTCCCAGGATGCCCTCCTCCCCACTCATCCTGGCTAACTCCTCCCTCAGGCATCACCCCCTCCCTCAACCCACCTCCAGTTGGGAACCCCCACCTCTGGGCACCCATGACATTCTGTTTCGGGTCTCATCACACTTTGTTGTAATCATTTGCTCCTTGTCTGTTCCCCCAATTAAAATGAAAGCTCTTTGAGAACAAAGACTGTCTTTTTACTCTTGTATCCATGCTGCCCAGTACAGAACCGCGTATACAGTAGGCACTCAATCCCATTTGATGTTGAATGACTCAAAAATGAACTAAATAAAAGAATATTCCAAGGACCTGGAGATGTTCTCCTCTGTATTTTTCCGGAGACCTGCCTGTTTCTGATCTGCAGTGCACTGTGATTGATTCTTGCACGTGTGTGAGGCTTTTCCCATACAGTTATATAATTGACCTAACCTTTTATTTAAAAGATGGGACTTTCCCCCACTACACTGCAGTGTCAACTTTGTCATATAGGTAAGTTTCTGGACTATGCATTCTGTCACATTGGTCGCTTCATCATCCAGCTTCCTGAAGCACAGACCTTGTATGCTTACCTATGCACACAAATAACAAAACTTAAGCCATCAATGATTCAGAGCAGTGCTGTACCCACTTGAGAGCCTGAGCCATGACACCCAGAGGAGGTTGCCAGGCTGTGAGCTCAATGGGTGAGCAGGAAGCCAAGGGTGCTAACCAGAAGGCTACCAAAGAAGGGCAAGTCACAGGCAGCTCTGAAAGTCTTTTCACATCTTGGAACTGCACAAGGTGTGGACTGTCACAGGAATGAAGGTGGAAGCCGGAAGGCAAGCCAAAGAGTCACATCAGGAGGAATTTAAGCATTGCCTGAAATCTGTGACTGGAGTCAAAGGGACTGTGCACATCCTGGAGCTATGTCCTCTGGTACCTACCTACCTCCACAGCACCTGGCTCTCAACCCTACTGGCAGCTCTTCGGGGGGAAGCTCCCCTGCTGAGCAACTCAGGGCGTCAAGTGGCTTCTGACAGCTGGGGCAGGGAAATTAGGGAGAGGAAGATGCTGAGAAATGCCTCCCTTCCTCTGTGCCCCCGCTGGGAAGCACACGTGTGTAAAGGGACCCCAGGTGGGGACTGTGAGATGTGGACAACACATGGCCCTCCTAAAAGGACAGCTGTTGCTCAGCACCAGCCAAGTGCTTCCACATAAGAATGGGGCCCAGAGTTGCCAGCTTCTAGTTTTCTGAGAGAAGCTGCAAATTCAAACATGCATGCAAGATTTTCAATTATCATTGGTCAATTTATTTTTAATTCTAAGCACATGAAACATATCTATAGAAATATCTGACCATATCCGATTTAATATTATGATTGGTATCTTTGAAATCAATAAAGGAAAGGGAAATTTTTCTACCCTGGATTCCTGGGTGAATCTACAGCATTGTTCAGATATTACAAGAAGAATGTGGAGGCAGTGTCTGTCCCCTAGACCTTGAGAAAATTCATTGTGAAAATGATTGAGAAAATAAACACGGCCCCCTGTTGGTTTACTTTTCTGAATATAATTGCATTTTAATAATCTGGGGTTGATCCTGGAGGTAATAATTGTTTAATTTCTCACATTGGGTTTGTGTTGATTATCTTGGAAAATGTGTTGAAACTTATTTTATTTTCCAATCTTGTACGACTTTAATGGAAATTCATTACCAACAGAGCTTTCTGAACTGGAAAGGAAGAAATTGAAAATACACATCTATATAGAAATAAAAAGGCTAAATAAGTACATTCTTTTTAGATGAGATATCTGGCTTATCCTGATGAAAAATAAATATGGTGTTATTTCAGCTTTAGAAATAGAACACAATACTATGGAAATAGTAAGTAAATGAAATTATCTGATTTGAAGGATCATTTGGGATAACTGTGGCATGGGATGAAAAGCATTAGGTTTAGAAATGTAAGATCTGTTTAAGTCTAGATTACTCCCTTTAGGGTAAGTGTGCTCACCTCCTCATGATAGCATCACATTTCCTGTCCATTTGGGTCATTCCTTTGGCCAATGAAAGTGAGCAGAAGTGCATACATTACTCCAGATATAGCTTCCAGGGCTGTTGTAAGCTTTGCTGTGCTGTCTCTGCCTCCTGCCACAGAGATCAGCAGCATTCCAGGTGGTGGATACTGTTAGCCAGTAATGGAAACATCGATGCAGAACAGAGTACAGAAGAATCCTGAAATATGGTGGACTCCTTGTACTGCAGTATCGCCTAGCCCATCTCAACTGATAAGACTCCATAAATTCCAGATCCCATATTTTTTTTTGGACTGGAGAGTGAATCCAGAGGCACTTTAACATTGAGCTACATCCCAGCCCTATTTATTTACTTATTTACTTATTTATCATTTTTAATTTTGAGACAGGGCCTCGCTAAGTTGCACAAGGCTGGCCTCCAACTTGCAATCCTCCTGCTTCAGCTTCCTGAGTAGCTAGGATTACAGCCACGCACCACACCAGGCCAGATTTCTTATCTTAAAATGCAATTTACAAATACCTACCTTATAGCATAGTAGTGCATGTTATTTCACCTATCAATTATATATTGAGTTACTCATTTATCTACATCTAACACGGACCTCATAACCTCTATTCCTCATTTTAGATTTTACGTATAATAAAATATTGACGTTTATTCTACTCAGGATTTCTCTTAAGACCAGAACCTGTCTTTTCATCTATACATCTTAAATAACAGGAACAAACAAGCCAACAAACAAGATATGATTCTCTTGAAAGGAAAACAAAATTTGAACAGGTTGCGTAACTAGTTAAAACAGGTTTATCCCTCATTAGTCATCAAAGAAATGCAAATTAAAAACCACAATGAGACATAATTCCATGCCAATCAGAGAGGAAAACCAAAAAGACTGGAAATATGAAATGCTGTTGAGAATGCAGAGCGAGTGGGACCCTCGTGTACTGCTGGAGGGGGTGCAGACATACACCCACTTGAACAAGAGGTTGGCAGTTCCCATCCAGTTATCCCACTCTTAGATCTTTATCCAAGAGAAATAAAAACATGTGTCCACTATATTAGCTAACAGTTCTGAGTGATATCACCACACACTTTGCGGCTTTAAAGAGCACCCATGGATTACCTCAGTTTCTGTGGATGAGGATCTCCATGGCTGAGCTGGGTCCTGTGCTTCAGAATCTCTCATAAGACTTAGGTTTAGAATCATAAGATCTAACCTGGTCAGGGTGTTGGCCAAGGCTCAGGGCTCATTTGAGGATCAATTAGGAAAGGAACCATTTCCTAACCCGTGTGGTTGTTGGCAGGATTCAGTTCCTCATAGACTCTCAACTGAGGAACATTCTAGGGTGATGAAAATGTTCTATGTCTTCTCAATGTCTTATTGGCTATTGACTGGAGGCTACCCCAGTTCCTTGCCATATGGGCCTCTTCATCAGAGTCTACAAAAGAGTCTACAGCATCTGCAAACAAGACGGGAGGAACAACCATTTGTAACATAATCATGCCTTTGCCATATTCTCTTGGTCAGAGGAAGTCTCCAGTCCCACCCACACAAAAGTGTAAATACCCAGAGGCAGGGATCGCTGGGAGCCATTTAGAGTCTCTTGCCACACTTGTGCAAAGACTTGTACACAAATGTTCATTGCAACTTCATCCAAAATTGTCCCAAACTGGACACAACCCAAATGCTCATCAACAAATAAATGAATAAACAGATTGTATGACTATTCATCAGAATACTACTTGGCAATAAAAGGGAATGGACTACAGATACATATAACATGAATGAATCTCACAGACATGACGATAAGTTAAAAAAAATTAGACCCAAGAGCATTCCTACCATAGCTATATAATTTTCAAGAGCAGGCAGAGGGCTGGAGGTGCAGGTCTATTGTAAAGCATGTGTGAGGTCCTGGGTTCAATTTCTAGCATTGTGAAAAAATAAAATAAATAAAAATTTTAAAAGGCACCACTGTTTTATGGTGCTAGAATCAAAATACTGGCTATCTTGAAGAGGTGGGTATTGGCTGGAGGGGACAGGAAGAATATTTCAGAGCCATGGAAGTGTTCTCTACTTGTGTGAGTGGTGACACATGAGTGTACCCAATTGTCAAAACTTCTCGATGACTTAAGATGCGTGTTCATTGTATGTCAATTATATTTCAATTAAGCTAGGCTTAGTCTCTTTCCATCGTAGTATCTTTCTTTTGTTTGTTGGTTTCTTTGTTTTGCTTGAGGAACATTTATTCTGTGCAGCAGCTAGAACAATTCTAATTTAAAATTTTTCATTTCTATGGAGAGGGGATATGATAAAATTCATAACACAGGAGGGGATATTAGCAGAACAGAACATTCACGAAGACACTTAGCAATATAACCTGCAGATCTTTCTGAATATTATTGAAAGATAATAGCCAAGGGGGAGGGTTTTGCTCAAAGATGGCTGTAACAGTGTGAGGGGTTTTTTTTTCTATTATTATTATTATATTCAGATAGCATTTCAAGTTGGTATGGGTTTTTGCACCCAAAGCAAAATACATCATTCAAGACATGATAAGCAAGACATCCTAAGCTCACATTGCTGCTACAGAAAGAGACAGCATTTGGTGGGGGCTGGAGAGAGTCCAATCGCTGAACAGCCGTGCAGAACCACAGCCCAGCTTGAAGGGCCAGATGCGAAGGGGAGACCAAAATGAAAGCTATCAACAGAATAAAAGAACACACAGGCAGGAAAACAGCAGGAGGGCTGCAGAAATAGAGGCAAGCACAGGGAAATATACCAAGAACATGAAATGTGCTGTTACTGATTTGCATGCCAAGTTGTGTCAATACATACCATATTTTGGGATAGAAAACTAAAATGGAAAAGAATTTTTTTTTTTAATGAACAAGAAAAGACAGTAGGCAGGCATCTTCGCAGTAACCTTGGAATGAGACCAATCTCTTCAAGTCAAAATCAAATTTAAAAAAAAAAAAATGTTTAATTCCAACAGAAAGGGAATGGGGATGTGGATAAAGATGCATTGTAAATGAAGAGATGAAAAGGTATTTGGGGATCGAAAGATACTGCATGTCCCAAGAATGGTCAGTTGGATATTTAATCATAATAAACACACTGAGAATAGAGGCTTCTTAAGGTGTGTGGCTCAGAGGCCGAAAACTAGTACTAAACAGCAGAAGCAAGCAGAAAATGGTGCTTTCCATCCAAGCCCCCCGCCCCCCGGTTGTTATCACTCCTTTATTCCACATACTTTTAGAGTCCCAACTAAGTACTTTGGCATCACCCCTCTCCCTCAGTCTCCATGACTTTGCCTCCCCCAACACTTGCTGCTTGGTCCTCAGCCACAGGCTGGCCCCAACCTCTCAGTGTTCCTGACTCAACCCAGGCCAGAGTCCCCAACATCCATCTCCACTGCTCTAGGTCAGAGCTTTCATACTGATTCCTTTAATATGTAAGGATGTAGCATCTTTTAAAACTCCTTATCTTTTAGAATTACTTACTGAAATGTTTATGAATGGCCTGCTGTCTGGGATTTGCTTCAAAATAACATTGGGGACTATTACACAACCACGAAAAAGTGTGTGACAATAAGGATGAATTCACAAACAGTATTGAGCAAAGACACTGGACGCTGAAAAGAACACATACGTAGGATCCCAGTATTTGAAGATCAAAAACAGACACAAGTGTTTTGAAATGCAAGTTATTGTTCAATAGTCACCTCACAGGAAAAAATGGTGACAGAAATCAGCAGTGGCCATCTCTGCGAGGTATTGATGTGATGGGGACAAGAGGGAACTTTCTAGGTCGGTGGGAATGCTCCATATCTTGTTTTGCTGGTGGTCAGTCCCTCATGTCCAAACTCATCAAATGCTCAAGAGATGCACATCTCATTGTGTGTTTATTATATTTCAATTAAAACTAGGTTTAGTCTCTGGCCACTTCTTCATATGGGATCTGTCAAGGAACCGTACCACCCAGAACCAATGAGTACAGAACACATGTTCCTTTTAGAAAGAAGACGTCCCATATACAATGAGCCAGAGGAAGCCCAAGTCCAGTCACGCCCGTGAAGCCAGAAGGCATGGGAGGGGCAGAGGGCACCTTCTTCACAAGTCTAAGAATTCTTCATTAATAACAATGCTTCTCCCTGGAAAGACTCATAGCCTCAGAAATCAAGTTTAATTAGAAAAGAAACAGTCAGTAACTCAACAGAGAAATGAAGGGATTTCCCAATCCTGAGAATGGAGGAAGACTGCAGGGTCACCCTAGTCAAGGTCTACCTGGCTCTGAGGAGCAGGAGAACGTGGCCTGAGGACTTACCAGGCTCCAGTCTCAGCTTGAATTTATTCTTCTTTTCTCTGATGTTGTTTATAACTATTTAAAATTGTCTGGCAGCGCTCACCCAACTGGTTTGTCAACTACAAAATAAGTCATCACAACATTGCTTGTGTTGTACAGCTATCTCACCTGCTAAGGACAATTTAGTAGAATTACCACAACTTGATTCAGGTCTCACCCCATGCCCCGTCTGTATTTTAGGTAAGTATATATCATCTGTATTTTTATATTAGGGTGATGTTTCAGGAAAGAATAAGTTAAAGTTTGGTGAGAAACATATTTACGCACACTCAAAATGTCTCCCATAAAAATGCTTATTAATTACAAAAGAAGAAATGGTAATTTACTGATGGGGAAAGATGATAAGACATCACATTAGCCAAGGGATCATTATTCACATCATTGATAATGACACAACTAAAGATATGATACATTAAGTAGGATACGATTTTAGCCCATTTTCTGTTGCTATAACAAAATATCTGAGACTGCGGATCTTATGACGAAAAATTTATCATAAATCAATAAAATTTATTATAAATAAATAAAAACTATAAATAAAAATTTATTATAGCTCACAGTTTGGGAGGCTGAAAGTCAAGATCAGTAGCTCCATCTCGTCTCTGGTGAGGGCCCTCCTGGCTACATATCATGGCAAATGGCATCACAGTGAGAGTTCATGCAAGAAGAAGAGAACAGTCACTTGGCAGGACAGAAAGCCAGGGTCGGGAGGTCGGTCTTGCCCTTTTTATAACTTGCTCTCATAATAACTCATTCCTTGAGGTCAGCGTTAATACCTTCAGAAAGTAGTGCTCCCCCCACCGCCCTGTGACCTAGCCACCTCTTACCAGGCCCCACCTCATAGAGTTTTCACTACCTCCCAGGTCTCCACACTGGGAACCAAGCTTCCAACACGTGAAACAGGAGGGGAGCACTTAAACCATATCCAGGCCCCAGCAGATACACGTTACTTATGGCCAAAATGTGTAACCTCAACCCAGAAAAGAGAAAGCACCAGGCAAAACCAGTTAGACGATGTTAGAATCGTGAAAAGACAAAATTTTTAAAAAATCCTGAGGATGTGTTTCAAATTACAGGAAATTAAAGAGACGGGAAAACCAGATGCAATGGGTGATCTGGATTATAAATAAAAAACAGCTGTAAAGGACCTTAATGGGGCAACTGGTGAAATTGGAATATAGACTGTAAATTAGAAGACAGCATTTTGTTCAATGCTAAATTTCCTGAACTTGATAACTATATTGAGGTACATAAATAAGAAAATGTTCCTGCTCTTTCAATAGTATTCAGGGGTGAAGGTATGTGATATGGGCAACTATTCTCAAAAGATTCAGGGGAAAGGGCTGGGGTTGTGGCTCAGTAGCAGAGCACTTGCCTAGCAAGTGTGAAGCACTGGGTTCAATCCTCGAGAGCACCACATAAAAATAAATACAAAAAATAAAGGTATTGTATCCATATACAACTAAAAAAAATTTTTTTAAAGATTTAGGGGGAAAAAACTTGTGAGTGTGTATGTAAAAAGACAAAAGGAGAGAGGAAAAAAAATTGTGTGAATCTTGTTTCAAATAAGGTGAAAATGAGAATAGAGATCTGAAGCAGATTTAATCCTCTCTGGATTATTAACACCCCCCAAAAATCAGAAAAAAACTCTCAGTCAGTGTCTCAATAGGAACAAATTGAACTATTGGGGGGCTCTGTTTGTGTCTGGCTGGATGGATGGGAACGGCTCAGATCTTCTGTCTTTTCCCTTTGTTACCATGACGGATGCTGCACTGTCACATAACACCTGTCAATTTAAGAACAAAAGACACTCTAGCTCACCACCACTTTTCTTAGAAATGTTATTTTCTCAAAATCTGGGCACTGGCAAAATAGAGCTATAAATAATGCCAAAGTTTTCCCCCCTGTCCACTAATAAGGAAACACTAAAGTTGCTGATTCTCAGATTATTCACTTTCCTTTTGCTAATGACAAATATCTACCTACCAATATGGCATTTAATTTTTGAGATATTTTTGTGCATGTCCTTAAGTAATCCTATAATTGTGGGAGTAGTTTCTCCAATTTATTTTTTTTTAAAAAAACTAGGTTCTGTAGAAATTATTTGTATTTTAATCAATAGTGAGGTCTGTTTTATAATTTATCACTCATGAATCTCTATTTATTTACTACTTAATCTTCTGGTGACATCAAGCTGCAGCCTGAATTATGAGAAAAGCAATAACTATTTATACAAAGATGCTTTCGTAATTTATTTAAAAGGCACTTATCGAAAGCCTTCAACATGCTAACCACTCCATTAGTTATCTGGAAATCAGATAGTTGTATAAATTAGACATGTCACCCAATCATAAATTATTTACTCTTTTTTTTTTTTTACAGTAAAAAAACCCTCAATGCCTACAGGTTCAGATGAGAACTGACAGTTTATGCACCAAGATCACAGAGATCTATCCGGGGTCATTTCAGTTTGAGTTTTCACAAGAAGCTAGAATTGAAGGGACAGAGAAATGTCCAACAGCCCACACTCGTGATCTAGACTAAATACATCAAATCCCAGCCTCAAACAATCCATATTCAAGATAACACAGTATCTGGTTCCAACTCTTATTCTAACTATCATTCCTCATACCAGGACTCCTTAAAGAAACGGTTGATTCCAGGGCTGAAGTAAAGAAGGAATAGCTAAGCAAGGAACATCATGTTGTGCCAGAAAGCACAAAATGCTTAAAAACTACTGATGACAAGATGGAAGAACTCGGGATTTGAAATAAAAAGGATCCCAGTAACCCAATTGGGACAATTTAAGAATACAGGAAGCTGAGGCAGGAGGATCATGGGTTCAAAGCCAGCCTCAGCAACTTAGCAAGGCGCTAAGCAACTCAGTGAGACCCTGTCTCTAAATAAAATACAAACAAGGGCTGGGGATGTGGCTCAGTGGTTAAGTGCCCCTGAGTTCAATCTCTGGTACCCCACCCCCGCCCTGCCAAAAAAAAGAATAAGAATAATGACTGAAATGGATTATAACATTGAACAATATTTTTTTACAAACACGAGTTCACAGTGATACTCAAAGTGGAAGGAGATAAAAAGACTTTTACCAAAGAATATTGGTTAATAAAAGTAGAAGGAATAATAGAATTGGAAAATAATTCTTTCAACCGCCAAACATTGATTCAGACAAGGATCTGAAATGTCCTCCAAAGCCTTGTATTTAAAGACTTGGTTCCTCATTGCAGCAATGTTCAGAGGTAGAGCTTTTGGTAAATGACCTTGAGGGCTTTAACCTCATCAGTAGACTAATCCATTTTATGAATTAATAGTTTGAATGAACTACTGGGAAGTGGTGGAAACTGTTGGCAGGTGGAGCACAACTGGAGGAAGTAGATCACTGGGGACATGGCTTTGGGGACTACATCTTGTCCCTGACCCTTCATTCCTCTCTCTCTGCCTCCTGGCTACAATGAGCTGAACAGCTTTCTTCCACCATGCCCTTCCACCATGATGTTCTGCCCCACCTCAGGCTCAAAGCAATGAAGCCAGGCAACCATAGACTGAAGCCTCTGAAAACATGAGCCAAAATAAGTATGTCCTCCTGTTTATGTCAGGTATTTTGGTCCCAGTGCTAAAATGCTAACACAATCATTCAAGGAGCACAACTGGAGGAAGTAGATCACTGGGGAGTAGATCATTCATGGATATTAAACCATTAGATGAAAGATTGTTGGGGAATAAGAAATTACCATAATGTTAAACTGTTACACTATAAATCACATAATTTTAAAGAGAAAAACCTTCCTTTACAATGGAAAAATCTAGTGGCCCCACCTTAACTGAGTGACCAAATTTAGCATTAATGACAGTAGGACATCCTGACATCAATCGAGTCCCCATAGGAAGCTACATAAATCATACAGCATCTGGGCTGGGGCTGGGGCTCAGTGGCAGAGCACTTGCCTAGCATGCATGAGGCACTGTGTTCCATCCTCAGCACCACATACAAATAAACAAATAAAATAAAGGCATTCTGTCCATCTACAACCCCCAAAATAACTTTTTTAAATGATACAGCATCACCATGAAATGTTCTTACCAAAAATGTATAAAAAGAACCCAATCAAACCTCAAGACACACTTCAGGTTTATAGGAGACACAGAGAAGGAAGAAACAGGTTAAACAAGATCCATCAGAAGTAATATAAGTCATAATAAAGGACTTTTTTACAAGACATCTCTTTCCAAAGTCAATATTAGCAGAACTTTCAAGACGGTGGAGTGTGTACAACCATACATTCACACTTCTCCATGAAAGCAATGAAGATACTGACATGATTATTAAAATCAAATCGGCTTTTTTTTTTCAGAACTCTGAAAATCAACCAAAGGTTTACAACAATCTAAAGAGGATCTATTCAAAACCCAGTAATGACAGTGAGGTTTGTGGAGGTTTTTAATATATTTTTATTTGTAATTAATACATGGTGATTTTGTACATTTGTGACGTACAGTGTGATGTGTCAATACTTGTATACAATGAGTAATGATCAGATCTGCGTGATTAACAAATCTATCACCTCAGACATTTATTTGTGTTGGAAACGTTCCAACTCCTTTCTAATTTTGAATTATTCTGTGAACTGTTGTCCTTCTCTTCTACAAAACATTGTAAGTTATTCCTCCTATCCAAATGCCTTTCATACCCATTAACCAGCCTCCATCCATTCCTCCCTTCCAATTTATAGCGTTTTTACCTTGACTTATTCCCATAGCCTTCTTCCTAGCTCTAAGGAAAGGTTGAAAACCAACAGCCTTTGGGTTTGAGTTCTTCAAGAAGGCCTGTCCCCAGAACATTGCTGCTATTTTATTCTCACAGCTCTCTAGAAAACCCCATTTACAGGGCATTGTCATTATTTGCCCCAACTCAGAACTCCGCTCACTCCACAGGAAATGCCCGATTCCCAGGGCACTGGCAAAAACAATAAGTAGCAAAGTTCAACATCACAGTTGCCTAAGGCTGCCATGTCAGTAGGGGAAAATAAGAACCCAGTCAAAAATTAATAGGGCGGGAAAGAGTAGAATGAATTGGACATAACTTTCCTATGTTCATATATGAATACGTGACCAGTGTAACTACACATCATGCACAATCACAAGAATGGGATCCTAATTAGAATAAGTTACGCTCCATATATGTATAATATGTCAAAATACATTTTACTGTCATGTATATCTAAAAAGAACAAAAAAATAGTTGATAGATCTAGGGAACAGACATTTATAGAATGTGGAAAACTCTGATATATTTCTGGAGATCGATAAGGCTATGTACACATGCTGGACTGTAAGCGTGCCCAGGAAAGATCCGGAAGGGTTCTAACCACTTACTGCTGGGTGAGCTTCAGGCCCTATATGAGGAGGAAGTGAAGGCTAAGGCAGACTTGTAAGCATGAAAATATGGCCCAACCTGCACACAGGACACTTAGCCAAGCATGGAAGACTGACTAACTAAAACATTTGAGGAAATATTTGACCAGTAATTAGCTGACTTCTAGCTAACCACAGGGGCTTTGGTGACTGCAAAATATAGTGACTGCAGACTTTCCTATGTTAACAAAATTAACAAGAAAAGTCACTAAACAAAGTCAGCAACAGTAATAAATCATGTGGATAGAATCTAATGTCCAGAGTTGCTAAATTGTGTTTTCTAAAATGTTCAGTTTTCAGGAACAAAAAAAAAAATTATAAGACATGGTAAGAGAAAGAAATAATGACCCAAAGACAGGGGGAAAAAAATAGTCAATAGAACCTATCCCTTATTAGACTAAGGTTATAAATTAGCTTTCATCGATATGTTCAAAGAGTGAAGGAAACCACATCCAAAAAAATTAAAGTATGACAATATTGTCAAACCAAATAAAGAATATCAACACATAGAGATATAACAAAAAATAACCAAATAAAAATTCTGAGCTGGGCACAGGGGTGCACACCTGTAATCCCAGCAGCTCAGGAGGCTGAGGCAGGAGGATTGTGAGTCCCAAGCCAGCCTCAGCAATTTAGTGAGGCCCTACCAACTCAGCAAGACCCTGTTTCTAAATAAAATATTTTTTAATAAAGTGTTGGGGATGTTGCTCAGTAATTAAGAGTCCCTGGGATCAATCCCTAGTACCAAAAATAAACAAATAAATAATAAAAGTTTCAATAAGAGATCCACAGCATATTTAGTGTAGCAGAAGACCAAATTGTTAAACTAGATAGACCCGAGGTTATTAGTCTTAGAAATAGGCAAATTATTAAGAAATTATTAAGAAAAATAAATAAAGAGCCTTAAAGATCCATAAATATCACCAAACACACTAATATCTGCATGATGAAAATCTCAGTTGACAAGAAGAGAGAGAAAAGGGGGTAAAAGAAAATTTGAAGAAATAATGGCCAAAACCCCCAAATCTGATGGAAACCGTTAATCTACATACCTAAAAATTCAATGTACCCCATTGTGTTAGTCAGCTTCCCATTAATATCATAAATATTTGAGGCAATCAATGTATAAAGAAAAAAGGTATATTTTGGCTTTGGAGGTCAATCATGATCAATTGGCCCAATGGTTTGGGGCTGGGGTAAGGCAGCACATCATGGCAAGAGCATGTGGAAGAGAAAAATCACTTACCTCATGGGCAAGGAGCAAAACAAAGCAAAGAGAGATCTGGGTTCTTACCATGTCTTTCAAAGGCATGTCCCCAGTGACCTAAAGACCTCTTGCTAGGCCTACCTCTTAAAAGTCCCACTTCCAATATTGCCATCACAGGGACCAAGCTTTTTTTTTTTTGGTTGTAGTTGGACACATACCTTTATTTATTTATTTATTTTTATGTAGTGCTGAGGATCAAACTCAGGGACTCACACATGCTAGACAAGTGTTCTACCACTGAGCCACAACTCCAGCCCAGGGACCAAGCTTTTAACAGATGAGCTTTTGGTGGTCATTTAAGATGCAAACTATAGAACTCACACAAGATTAAAAAAAAAAAATGTACCTACACTTGTCATAGTCAAATTTCAAAAGCCAAAGAGTGAATCTTGAAAGGAATAAGAGGAATAAGAACTCTGCATGTACAAGGAATCCTTAGTAAAATTAATAGATGACTTATCAAAAGAAATTATGGCATTAGAAGGTAGAAGGAATTATTAAAGTGCTGAAAGAAAAAGACTGATAAACAAGAATTATTCCCAGCAAACTATCCTTCAAATGAAAAGGAGAAATTAAGGCACTCCCAGATAAACACAGAGAGAGTTTGCTTCTAGCAGATACATTCTACAGAAATATTTAATAAAGTCAGGATGAAAAGAATGAAAACTAGATGATAACTCAAAGCTTCACAAGAAATTAATAGAATTGCTAAAGCTGACTACATAAGTGAATGTATAAGGTAAAAAGAAGCAATTTGTATGATAATAATAGCACAACAGATAGGGAAAGAATGGACACTACTTGAGTAAAGTTTATATATACTACTGAAATTAAGATAGAATTCATCTGAATTAGATTGTTTCAAGTTGTTATTGTAAAACCCAGGGCACTCTCTAAGAAAACAATTCCAAAAAAAAAAATACAGTAAATAAACAACAAAGAAATGTGAATGGTACATAAAAATATTATACAACATAAAATAAGGTATTGAAGAACATAGGAACAAGAAAAACAATACAGACAACAAAGGGCAAAGTTGTAGACTAAATCCTAGCATGTTAGTAATTACATTAAATGTAAATGGATTAAATTTAATCATAAGGCAAAGATTAACAATATGAATCTTTTAAATTATCACAAATTAGAATCAGAGGCACAATTAAACTAAAAATATGCAGAATAGTAACCATAAAGGAGCTAAAATAGCTATATTAATGTCAGACAGATTTTTAACTGCTACTTTAATTTTTTAATTTAAATATTTTAAAAGCACAATTCAGCCTGAAGAATGAATATTGACATATATGCGCCCCCAAAAAACTTTTTAAATTCTTAAAACTAAAACTGGCAGAATTTTATGAAGAAAGAGACTATGATAATTGGAGACTACAATACTCTACTCTCAATCACTGATAGAAAATTAGACATTAAATCAGCAAGGATACAGGAGAATTGAACAACTGTATCAACCAACTTGACCTCAAAGGCAGGTAGCAATCAGTTTAATCAACAACAGCACAGTTCACATTCTTTTAAAATACACATAGGACAGTCTCTACAATATACCACATTCTAGACTGTAAAATAAGTCTTTCAAGTGCTTCCCAAAATTATAATAACTTGTTCAATTATCTGCTCCACTATCTGTCTCCCACTCAAGATTATAAGATTCAAGAGGATGAAGACTTATTCACCACTATATCTCTATCCCAGTTCAACGCCTAGAGCATAATGAGAATCCCCATAAATATTTTTAGGAGAAAAAATGAATATATTTATTTACTGATCCACCAATATGTTGTTAACTATCATGTGTATCATTAGTTATTAGAACATATCATGTGTTAGTCTATCTTCCATGGCTATTCTAAAATACTTGAAGCTGGATAACTTGTTAAAAAAAAACAGGCTTATTTATCTCACAGTTTTGGAGCAGCATGGTGCTGGCTCTTATATGAGCCCCTTGGCTGTATCAAAACATGGTGGGTAGCATCATAGCAAAAGCATGTGCAATAGGGAGAGATCGGATGATGAAACAGAAAGCCAGAGAGAGAGACTAGCTGAGAAGGCTTGCTCTTTTATAGTAACTCTGAAGAACTAATAAATGTTGTCCCATGAGAGCCACATTTATTCCTTATAGGGGAAACTCCTAATGACCTAAAGACCTCCTCCTAGGTTCCATCCCTTAAAGGTCCCACCATCTCTTCATATTGCTGCACTGGAGACCAAGCTTCCAACACATAAACCATTAGGGGACACGCTGAAACCATATCCAAACCATACATACATAGCACTTTATTTTAGAATAGGTTTGTCTCTAAGGCACAGTTATCATTTTAGATTCAGGTCTTCTAAGTTCCCTGGAAGTCTCTGCCAGCCTGTGTTCATTATCTCCACAGTTTTGAGGTGGGAGGAAAATCAAACAGAATTAGCATTAGTAGTCATTTGGGAGGGAAAATATGTTGCAAAGAACATAGTAAATCAGTCAAGGGTGAGGCAGAAAACATCACAAAGAGGATCGTCTGTTGGGTTGTACCAGTGATTACTATAGCATCTGGCATATCCTGGGCTGCAGGGTGGTTTAAAAAAAAAAAAAGTGGCTTATGGTTTGTTTTCTTATCTTTGATTCTGTCAGTCATCAAATGAGAGTTATTTTTGTTCTCTCCCAAGAGGACAGAACAGATATCTCCCAAACACTGAAAATCTAGATTTTTTCCCCTCCACAGGAGCATTTAATAAGTGTTTGTGTTTAGAAAAAGATAAACATCAACTCAGAATCCCTCAACACAGACATTTGCTGTTAAAAGGATAAGTTTATTGAGAAAATAACTAGACTGGGGAGAAGACGCAACACAGGCTTCATGCTTCTCTGAGGAGAAGGATCTAGAATTTGGAAAGGTCATTGCCTCATAGTGGGGAGAGAAAGGGAAAGGGGGATGTGCGTTATGGTGTTCAGAGGGGCTGAGGTGGCAGGACTGCAGGGGCATATCTTCTAGTCCTTGGGAAGACTGAGTTATACTTCCTGCAGTGTAGAAATTCTGTGAATGAGACCTAGTTATCTGTGTTTAAGAAGCCATTTAGACAACTCTTAAGCACATTCAAGCTTAAAGAGCCCTGGTCAATAGAATGAGCCCCATTAGTGTTTTAAAAAATTGTTTGTATATACATACAAATATATAGCACATATGATAGAAAATCATATATATATATATATATATATATATATATATATATTACACACACACTTAGATATGCAAAATTACTTGACTAATATGCACCCTAAGTATTCATAGCTACATCTAGGTGAAGAACTTAGATTTTCTTTCCCTCTCCTCACCTCTCTGTCTCCTTCATTCTCCTCCCCTCCCCTCTCTTCTTCTTTCTTATGGATTTTATTTTTTTTAAAGAAATATATAAATATATAAAGAAAATATAAGGCTCAGTGTGATCAGGTCTCCACTTCTCTGAAACTCCCCTCTGCCTCATTGGCTTGCTCCCCTCAGCTCACAAGAAGTCTGCAACAGCACAAATGCCACATACAGACGTGACAATACCTAAAGTCCACTTCATTAAGTATGTCTTCTATAAGCAAAAGATCTACTCCTTGAAGCCCCTCACAAGCCCTCCTTTGGGTGCTATTGGGCACATCTGCAGCACACTGCCACGCCCTAGCTGATCAGAAAGGGCTGTAGAACCATTGACTTGAAATGAGACAGGTTTACCCCCTGAAGATGTCTCTTGCTGTGCATGACTAATGGCAGAAGGGAATGCGAACAAAACCCAGGTAGAAGGAAGAACTGGGGACACTGACTGTAGCTGCCACATAGGTTTGTGCTGCTCTTCACCGAGGGAGTTATTCATTTTAGATGGAATCTGTTGAGCTCCTGCGATTGTTAAGGATTTTGCTTTTTGGCAGTTCCACATACTCTACTATTCTCCCAATATTTATTATAACTTATTATATCAAAAGGTTTGATTATAACAAAATACAGCATTTACATGATCATGACTGTGTGAATACTATTTTCTAAGCTAAGTTGTAAGTTATGGTTTCATTTTCTTTCTTTCATAGTTGCCTGGATATTTGTTTTAACTTGTTTTATTCTTTATGACTGCTTTCTTCCACTGCCCTGTTAGACAACAGTATATTTTGTTTCATGCACTCACACACCCCAAGGAATCCATCAGGGTTTTGTTGTTGTTGTTTTCCTTGAGGAGCTGTTCCTCCTACAGTCCTTTTATCCTTCTACTATAATCTGGACTGGTTTCTGCCTAACCCCGGGATACAATTGCTTTCTAAAAGGAGACATCCTCCTCCTGTGCTGGGTCTCCAGTTTCTGGATCTCCTGGACTGTTTTTCTTGGCTATTTCTTTATTTTTCTGAAGCATACCCACTCTTATATTCTTGTACATTTAAATTATTTAGTTCCTGAATACCTAAAATACCGTTATGTTGCTTTTTTAATGTGGAAGTAATTTATACTTTATAGAAGGGTTATAGGAATAGAAATAACCTTCATGAGCCATGATGCACGCCTGTAATCCCAGCGGCTTGGAAGACTGAGGCAGGAGGATCACAAGTTCAAAGCCAGCCTCAGCAAAAGCAAGGTGCTAAGCAACTCAGTGAGACCCTGTCTCTAAATAAAATAAAAAATAGGGCTGGGGGTGTGCCTCAGTGGTTGAGTGCCCCTGAGTTCAATCTCTGGTACCTCTGCCCCCGATCCCAAAAAAAGAATAGAAAGAGCATATGGCCTAATTCACTTGTTAATATTTTGAACCATTCTAACATCTGCTTTTTCTTCCTCTCTCTCCGTCTCTTTCTCACTCTCTCAGAGATGAACAGATGATAGTGATAAATTTTTTTCTAAAATATTTCAGAGTTACTTGCTGCATCATGGCCCTTTATCCATAAGTACTTCAGTGTATATATTTTCTCAGAATATTCATTTTTAGTTAAAATATTTATTTTATACTTGTTTATTTTAAAGATTTAACTTAAATGAATTAAACATTTGAAAAAAAAACAAAAGTAATATATAGACACAATAGATCGCTAAAAAATGCTAAATTTGATAGAAAGTTCTAAAAATCTTTCACATGGCCAACGATCCCCTCACCAGCATTTATTAATATCTACTATATGCCAAGTGCAATCCTAGGAAGTGGAGACTTCAAGATTAATAGCTAAACTGTCAAAGATAATGTAGGTTTTTTTCAAACATTATTAGAACATAGTAGAAGGAGTGATTTGCATGAAGCAAAATCTGAAACTCTTATAGAAGTGACAGGATTTAATGTAGGCCATGGACTTAATTTAGAACAAAGGAGTTTGTTAGATGGAAAAGCAAATGGGGGAACAAAAAAAAACAGAAAAAGTGCATAGTATAAACCAAACACAAAAGTAAGAAAGTGTGGATCGGTGCAACTAGCCTACAGTCACATCCTCAAAGATTCATGAGAGAATCTAGGCAGTAAAGAATTGACCTGTAAATATTCAAATAATACAGTAGTTATTTAAAAGATGACAAATTCTGAACTAGTTGAGTACCCCTTATCCAAAGTGCTCAGGACCAGAAGTTTTATTTCAGTGTATATGTTTTCATAAAACCAACTACTTTACTCTTACATGATCATCAGTTTTCAACTTGAGGAAATTTAACATTGATTCAATGCTTTTATCTATTGTCTATATTCTAATATTGGAAAGAAGCCCCAAAATGTTTTCCTTTTTAATTAATTTTTTTTAATTTATATATGACAGCAGAATGCATTACAATTCTTATAACAGATACAGACCAAAATGCTCTTGATAGCAGTTTATTTTCCCTCTGGTAGAAGATCCAGTCAGATCAAGCATTGCCTTTAGTCGTCATGTCTCCTTAGTCATCCTTAATATGGAATATTTTCTGAGGTCTTTTTGTTTGTTTGTTTGACATTTATATTTTTTTAAGAATACAGAAACTCTTTTTGAAATAGAATATACTCCATTTTGCCAGCGTCCCGTGCTGACCAGATAGGCTGGGTTCAAAGAAGCTGGCTGCAGTATTCAACTAAGAAAACTGCCCAGAAATCACGCAACATGCGGGCATGAGTTTCTCAGATGGAAGGACGGACTGCTCTGCGACCTTAAGGGTCAACTTCCACTCTCAAAGGTGCTGGAAGGAGCTGGAAAAAGAGAGTGTGCACCCTGAATCTCTTTATTTTTATAGGGGGAACACACAAAGGAGTTTTGATAGAATGTTCTTCACCAAATAAGACAGAGGATAAGCTTTCAAAAGGGGGTTGTCCAATCCCATTGGGTAATGCCCAAGTCCAGAGCTGAAGCACCGACTGAAGGTGAAGGCCACTTGCTTCGCACAGGACAAACCAAAACCCCTTTACTCAAGGCTGAGAGGGCATGCTTAGCTCAAGGACAGTGCAGCCCCCCACACTGGGTACATCCTTGTGGTTAGATTCAGATAGTTCATCTCTGGCTAGAATACTCAGAAGTGATGTGCTTCCTCAGGTTATCCTGATGGAAGGAGCAATTTCCATCTGCCCTTCATTGATGGTGTGAATTTTAGTCATCAATCAAGGTTTGACTAGATAGATTTCTAGATAGTTACTGAGCTTTCTCTTGCAACAAAAATTATTTCCCTGGGAGATATTTAAGACAGTGCAAATATTCTGCTCTTTGTTCAATTTCTGCCTAGATTGAATATCCACTTGATTCTCACCTATACAGATCTTCATCTAATAGTTGCAAAATGATGATTCTACAATTCTAGCAGTTCTAGAACATTTATCACTGAGTGTCAGGAGCTGCCCTGGATGCAGATGCCTTTAAGTCTATAAATAGTCTACCAATTATTACCTTCAGCCTGGCATGGCAGTGCCAGGTCACAGTAACCTGGGCATTACCCCAGCCGGATAACAAGGCATGGCTTCAGCTGCAGGCGTCACCCCACTGGGGTTGAGTTACACTCATCTATTCCTTTGTCATCCTACCTACCCCTTGCCTCATTTGAATGGCTTCTCTCTGATAAAAGAATTCAGCATGCGCTCCTCACTCTTTTTCTTGCCTGCCTTTCCCCCCCCCCTTGCAGAAGCTGCAGCTGAGGTGCGGTCACTGAGCTCAAAGAAAAGGTACTTTCTGTGTCTGTGTCTTTATTTATTTCCCAAATTCGCTTGGAGTGGCCCTGACTGGTTTAGTCATGAGACGCGATAACTCAGCACATGGCATTAATAGAATAGTCTGAGTAGGGATGGAATTTTTAGATTGAAAGTCGTTTTCTTCAGAATTTTGAAGGCACTGCTCCACTATCTTTCAGCATCCCACATTGCTGTTGAGAAGTCTGGTGCTGTTCTGATTCCAGTTCCTTGATGTGTGACCTGTTCCCCATCCCACCAACCCCAGAAATTCTTGGTCTAGTTTCTTGATCTTGGTACCCTGGCACTGTGTAATGATGTGCCGGAATTTCAAAATGTTTTCTCCTTTTCTTCCTAGACGACTTCCTCCAGTTTTCTTTTTTTTTTTTAATTTTTTTTATTGGTTGTTCAAAACATTATAAAGCTCTTGACATATCATATTTCATACATTAGATTCAAGTTGGTTATGAACTCCCAATTTTACCCCAAATACAGATTGCAGAATCACATCGGTTACACATCCACATTTTTACATAATGCCCTATTAGTAACTGTTGTATTCTGCTACCTTTCCTATCCTCTACCATCCCCCCTCCCTCCCCTCCCATCTTCTCTCTCTACCCCATCCACTGTAATTCATATCTCTCCTTGTTTATTTTCCCATTCCCCTCACAACCTCTTATATGTAATTTTGTATAACAATGAGGGTCTCCCTCCATTACCATGCAATTTCCCTTTTCTCTCCCTTTCCATCCCACCTCATGTATCTGTTTAATGTTAATCTTTTCTTCCTGCTCTTCCTCCCTGCTCTGTTCTTAGTTGCTCTCATTATATCAAAGAAGACATTTGGTATTTGTTTTTTAGGGATTGGCTAGCTTCACTAAGCATAATCTGCTCTAGTGCCATCCATTTCCCTGCAAATTCTATGATTTTGTCATTTTTTAGTGCTGCGTAATACTCTGGCCATACCACCCTGAACGCGCCCGATCTCGTCTTCCTCCAGTTTTCATCATCCTACTCCAATTTGAACTGGTTAATGTTTAGGACAAGTACATAGCTATCCTTCTTTCCCTTCACTAGTCTATAAATATTGGCTTCTCCATTTCCTGGACACCAAATCTTTCTCTTTTTTGGTATGTGTCCTCCTCCTGCTGAACCACATTCTCTAATATTGTATCTCCAGCATAATGTCACTAGAAAAAGAAAAAAAGAAAAACCAATCTCAGCTGGATGTGATGTGGAACAACTGTAGTCTGAGCTTCTCAGAAGGCCAAGGTGGGAGGGTTATTTAATATCAGGAGTTCAAACCCATCCTGGGTAATGTCAAAGCTCTATCTGGAAATGATAAATGATACACAGGGACAAATACAGAATCATTGTACATAGTTGTTCATGGCATAATCATCTCTAGTATCCCTGGTTCAATAGCATCTATTAACTTGTCTGAATGTACAAAGCAGTATTATATAACTTATAAACTAACTCGGGAAAAATAATAGAGGCTAACAGGGAAGAGAACAAAAGGGACTTTGAGGTTATCCAATATACTTCATTTTTTTATTTTAAAAAATTTACAAACTAGGTGTTCACAGCCACCACACTGCCTCTAGCTCACTGAGCTCCAGCCAAAGGATAAGGGGAGTAAGCAAGGAGGTCTTTCTACCATGGCTGGTACAAAGCAGACCGCCGGCAAATCGACCGGTGGTAAAGCACCCAAAAAACAAGAGCTGCTCGCAAGAGTGCGCCCTCTACTGGCGGGGTGAAGATGAGGTCATCGTTACAGGCCTGGTACTGTGGCACTCCGTGAAATTAGACGTTATCAGAAGTCCACTGAACTTGATTCACAAACTCTCCTTCCAGCGCCTGGTGCGAAAATTGCTCAAGACTTCAAAACAGATCTGCGCTTCCAGAGCGCAGATATTGGCGCTTTGCAGGAGGCAAGTGAGGCCTATCTGGTTGGCCTTTTTGAAGACACCAACCTGTGTGCTATCCATGCCAAACGTGTAATAACTATGCCAAAAGACATTCAATTAGCACGCCACCGCATCCGTGGAGAACTTTCTTAAGAATTCACTATGATGGGAAACATTTCATTCTCAAAAAAATATATATATATATATATATATATATATATATATATATTTTTTTTTTTTTCCTCTCTTCTTCCTATTATTGGTAGTTCTGAACGTTAGATATTTTTTTCCAAGGGGTCAAAAGGAACCTAAGTATATGATTGCAAGTGGAAAAATAGAGGACAGAAATCAGGTATTGGCTGTTTTTCCATTTTCATTTGTGTGTAAATTTTTAATATAAATGCAGGGATGTAAAGCATTAATGCAAATCAAAATGTTTCAGTGAACAAGTTTCAGCAGTTCAACTTTATAATAATTATAAATAAAACTCTTAAATTTTTCTGGACAATGCCAGCATTTGGATTTTTTTAAACAAGTACATTTCTTATTGACAGCCACTAAGATGTGTTTGTAGCATTTTTATCATAGAGTAGATTCCATCCATTCACTATGCTTTTCTGAGTTGTCCTACATGCAAGTACATGTTTTTAATGTTGTCTCTCTTCTGTGCTGTTCCTGTAAGTTAGCTATTAAAATACATTAAACTATAAAAAATTTACAAACTTTAAAAATCATGAATGCATCATTTATGTATACATAAGGTATTCATCAAAGTATTAAGAGTTTCAAAATTGAAATATTGTGCTCAATAATAAGAGACAGACTGATTACATGAAGGACATAAATCCCTACAATGTAATACTATGTAACATCCTCCAGCTATTTAACATATCAGAGATGACCTGCTGCTTGGGACATGTGCATGATATTCTACTAAATGAAAAAAAAAGGGGGAATTTGTGAGAGGACAATTCATGTATGTGTGCCTGTGTATGTAATTGTATTAGTGTGTACATGGGTGTGCTCACCAAAGTGTTAAATGCTAAAGTCAGGCATAGATATTTTTCTAGGTAAGTCTTTTGCTCTCAGCATGTATTCCTTTTCTAATTAGAAAACTATTTTGATTTAAATTTAAAAGTCACTTTATATAATTAAAAGGTTAAAAATGGATTATCTATGCAAATGGGGTACTATCTCTTCTAAGTTGTTTGTAAAACAATTAAGTACCTTGTTTATGGAACATGAGAGAACCAAGGAGTACAAGAAAATAACACTGTCTCCAAACACAGCAGCTGTATATAGAGAACCTCCCTTCTCAGAAACAGGCACAATTTGGCTTCAGATTTCTGCTACCTCTATATTTAATACTAATTTACACTCTTACAATTTAATGGACATTCACTCCTTCCATAATTAACCAATTTTCTGGTAGTCACTTAAGAACAAATTACAGGTCTGCTGTAGCTCAGTGGCAGAGCGCTTGCATAGCATTATGTGAGGCACTGGGTTTAGCACCACATAAAAATAAACAAATAAAGGCATTCTGTCCATCTACAACTGCAAAAGAAAAATTTTTAAAAAGAGAGAGAACAAATTACAACTAATGTGCTAATATTGCCTGCAAAGTAACAGCAAGAACAACAACAACAAAAAAAAAAAACCTTGCTTATTTAATTCATTACTTGATACACTGAAAACTCCTGCTATCCTTGAGACTGGTAACATTAAAGTTGAGAGTGGGCAACAAAATACTCCAGCTCTGTTCCCAACCACTGAAAACACAAATAAGGTTATTTACTATCTCTAAAGTCTCATATCTTTTTTATACAAATCTGAGATTTTTATATCAGGAAGAAAAAAAGAAATAAAAATAAAAAAACTTGCAACGCCCTGTGCTGAAATATCAAGTAGGAAAGGATACCAGCAAAGTTTGTATTTTTATTATTAAAATCCTAGGTGTTAGCCTAGCAACTAGGGAGGCTGAGGAAGGCAGATCACAAGTTTGAGGCTAGCCTTAGCAATTTAGTGAGGTCCTAAGCAACCTAGCAAGACCCTATGTCAAAATAAAACATGAAAAGGGCTGGGGCTATACCTCAGTGGGAAAACATCCCTGGGTTCAATCTCTAGTGGAAAAAAAAATGTAAGGTGTCCTATGGAAGTAGCAAAATGGAATAGAAAGAAATTTTGGGGCCAATTGAAATTTCCTATAACACCATAAATACCTTGCAACTAGTAAGTAGACAGTGGAAATAATAAAACATTGATTATTGACTCATTTTAGTGGAAGATGAGCCATCTTCCAATCAGGCTTTATTTAACAAAATTGCCAAAATGTCTCCTTTAGGCAATCTGTTTAGTCATCTGGCTTTTAAAATGATGCAATTTAAAAAATTCATTTATTTATATTTGCATTGCTGGGGATTAAACCCAGAGCCTTGCACTTGCTATGCTAGGCAAGTGCTATACCACTGAGCTCACCCCACCCCTAAAATATGATTTTTATATTAAAGCAATTTTTATAACTTCTTTCTGGACAGCCATGAAGTAAGTTATTAATACTAATCTACTTTGTAGGCATATTAAGAGACCACACTTTGTAGTACTTATGAGAGTAATATGAGGTATTTTAGAAACAAATGACCTGTTTTCAAACAAGAAATAAGTGGCAAATATGAGTGCTGGACAACGGGCAGCTCTTGGGACAACTTCCTGGGATTTGGCAGAGGATGACAGAAAGAGGCAGAAGAACAAAGGAGATAAGAGGCAGAAAGACCTCGTATTTTTTTTTTTTTGCCTGTGCCACTAATACTCAATCCCTCTAAACTTTCTCTGTAACTTTACATAAAATGTATATTTCTACGTAGTACATTGTTATAGATTTTTTTTAAAATTATCCTCATCTTTTCTATTCTAATTTGTTATATATGACAGCAGAATGCGTTACAATTCATATTACACACATAGAGCACAATTTTTCATATCTCTGGTTGTACACAAAGTGGAGTCACACCATTTGTGTCTTCAAGCATGTACTCAAGGTAATGATGTCTGTCTTGTTCCACCATCTTTCCTACCCTGGTGCCCCCTCCTTTCCCCTCCCTCCCCTTTACTCTATCTAAAATTCATCTAATCCTCCCTTGTTCCCGCCAACCCCATTTTGAATTGTTGCGGGCCAGCCATAGGCTGTGTGTGTGAACTGTGAGCATTTTGAGCGCTTAATGAACTGGACTGACGTTGCTGCTCTGTCTGGGCTGTGCACATCTGTGTCCTTTTCGCCCCCTCTGCTTTTTGATCCCACACAGCACCTGAGATGGGTGTGTCAATCAATCTACTGACCACAAGACATCACAAGCAAGACTCCACCCCCTGAAACCTGACCCTTTGCTTTATTTGGCAAGAACAGTCCATCAAACCTTCATTTGTGTGTTCCCCCTACATAAGAATAAAGAATTCAGGTGGCTCTCTCTCTCTCTTTCCAATGGACCCCTAAGGTTGAGAGCTGTCCCGGATTTTGAAAAGGCATTTCTGTGTTCTTATGTGTTTTCTTTACCGTTTTCGTAACTTACTGGTGCAGCCAGCTTTTGGGAACCCAGCATAGGTCGCCAGCCCAGTTAGTTGGTGATAATGAATCAGCATCTTATATCAGAGAAAACATCCTTATATCAGAGAAAGCATTTGGTTTTGGGGGATTGGGTAACTTCACTTAGCATTATATTCTCCAACTCCATCCATTTACCTGTAAATGCCACAATTTTATTCTCTTTTAGTGCTAGATACTATTCCATTCAACCAACACATATATGAAAAAATGTTCAACATCTCTAACAATTAGAGAAATGCAAATCAAAACTACTCTAAGATTTCATCTCACTCCAGACAGAGTGGCAGCTATTAAGAATACAAACAACAATAAGTGTTGACAAGGATATGGGGGGAAAGGCACACTCATACATTGCTGGTGGGACTGCAAATTGGTGCAGCCAATATAAAAAGCAGTATGGAGATTCCTTGGAAAACTGGAAATAGAACCACCATTTGGCCCAGCTATCCCACTCCTCAGTCTATACCCAAAGGACTTCAAAACAGCATACTACAGGAACACAGCCACATCAATGTTTATAGCAGCACAATTCACAATAGCTAAACTGTGGAAACAACCTAGATGCCCTTCAGTTGATGAATGGATAAAGATAATGTGGTATATATACACAATGGAATACTATTCAGCATTAAAAGAGAATAAAATCATGGCATTTGCAGGTAAATGGATGGAGTTGTAATAGATTTTTTAAATTTCCTACATATCATATATTACAGTATATGTGGGTTTTTTGCAACTTGAGCTTTTTTGTTTTGTTTTGTTTATTGGGTGTTCTGGTATTTGTTACTTTGCTTTTATTTTATTTTTTATTCAGTTTTCTATGAACATGATCTGTAACATCTGGGAGCACAAATGATCTTCAGAATTTTCTAGCTATTCTTTGTCCTTTGCCCTTCTACATAAACTTTAGAATCAGTCTGTCTAGTCACACACATATACATCACTTTGGAATTTTGACACTGTTTTAATTTCCTAAATTAAATGACACTGTTTTAATTTCCCAAATTAAATGACAAAAACTTAAATCTCAATGTTGTCCTTCCCTACCCATGAGTGCATCCTCATTTAGAGTCATTTTTAATGCCTGTAATGGACATTTTTTATAGCTGCCCCAAACCTTTTGAGAATCCTTTCCCATTTTAAGATTTCTCTATACTATGATTCTCCCGTTCCCAGGAAGAATCCAAAAACTGTATTTCCCAGAATCCCCTGCTACTTAGAAGCACACAGATAACCATTTCCACTGAGCAGGTACATACTTGCAGAAGATGAAAATAAAGATCCTAAGATTCTACAATCTACCAAAGTGACTGTGAGGCTATTTTCTTTTTCTCCAGAATACAAAGCAAAACTTGTGGGCCAGCCTCTGTCTTCTGTGGATGTGGCAGTCCAACAGCAGGCCCTGGAAGCTGCTAGGTTTCCACTGGAACTGTTTGGTACTGCGGTTGGTGGTTTTTCCTGTATTCTGTTTGTGTGGCATCCCATCTTATGCCTTGTTTAGAAATTCTGTGAGCTAGCTGGGCATGGTGGTGCATGACTATAATCCCGTGGTTCAGGAGGCTGAGGCAGGAGGATTCCAAGTTCAAAGCCAGCCCCAGCAACTTAGTGAGGCACTAATCAACTTGGCAAGAACTTGTTGCTAAATAAAACATAAGGGCTTGGGATGTGGCTCAGTGTTTTGCCCCTAGGTTCAATCCCCGATACAAAGAAAGGAAGGGGAAGGATGGAGGGAGAAAGGGAGGGAGGGAGGGAGAAAATTAATTCTGTGAGCTAACAGTATATAGCAAATCCCCTCTTCTTAAAGTGGATTCTGTTGTCCACAATTGAACACTGACTTGTACGGAATTGGGTCTGGAGTTCCCCTCTTTATTTCTGCCATTGGAGGCATAGAGGCCTGAGGAGGGATAACCTTTCTCTGGGTGTTAAAGGTTTAACAAGTACAAATGAAGGCCTGGAGCCCCCCGCCCCCAGTTCTGGGGATCTGGTTGAATTACTTAATACCTTCTTCCTTTGCAACCTCTCCATCTCCTACTCTTTAGTGCCTATTTAGCTGTTAGAGCACATATACTGGACATCTTTTTGCTATTTTCCCCTCCTTTTATCAATACCTTCTAGGGAAATTTTTTCCAGTGCTTATACTGAGTGTCTCATTTCTGACATGCATTTTGAGTTTTTCAGAAGTTTCTTTTTTTCCTCTGAATTCTTTTTTATAGCATGCTCTTATCTCATGGGTGTGAACATCTCCTCTAATATTTTCTTCTTACATAGTATGTTTCCTTTAAGTGGGCTTCATTGCCCACCCCCACCCCCACCTCTTGCTTATTTCAGCCTTTCATACTCTTGGCTATTTATTTGTATCTAAGAAAGGAACTGTGCATGGTTATAACTTCTCTGTAGAGCCATTTTATTGGGGAATCTGAGATGTCAGTGTCATTGGTCTTTTCTTTTGACCTGACCAAAGTGGTTTTAGCTTAGCAGGTGCCAGAGTCTAGTTGGCAGCATTTTGAATAGAAATCACCTAGAGAGTAGAGAGTAGAATGAAAGGTTTTCAGAAGTTAGAGAGAGGTAACAAATGACAGAGAGGGGATAGAGTTGAGGGGTGACAGGGAAGGACCAAACATTAAGTGTGGCACTCATCCTCCAAAATTCCTGAGAATGAAAGAATGGGGAGGTGACTAGACAATCAAAGTGGTTTCTAAAGACTTTCAGCTAGTTTTCCTGTTTTTATCCCTACTTGCGTCCCCTGCTTTCAAAGGTACCTGAATCCTTGATTCTTAAGCCCTTTGGGAATTCTGCCATATAGCCTGGCTGCTCCACTTTGCCAATGTCTTAGGATTCACCTTTCTGGGGTCTGCTAAAAGTCAGCACTCTTGGACTGGCTTTCTTGCTTTCTAAGTGCTATCTATCTATCATCATCAGTTTTCTTGTCCTTGTGAGTTTGTAATTCCTTTTTATCTTTTACCCCTCAACTGTTTGTGGCGTGCCAGGAAGGTGTGCGCTAACACTCATGTTCAATTAACTACAACTTTCCCTCATGTATCTTATATCTGCTAAATTTAGTTTAGGGTTGGGGTTTGTTTTTGTTCTTGGTTAATTTTGTTGTTATTTCCCACCACTAAGCATCCACCCAAAGTGTAGGCTTCCAAACTTATTTTCTCAAGAATACATGTAAAACTCAATACTGCTCTAAGTAACACCTCTTGTCATATCCCATAGACTGATCTGTCCTATTCCTTTTATATATATATATATATATATATATATATATATATATATATATATATATTTTAGTTATAGGTAGACACAATACCTTTATTTTTATGTGGTTCTGAGGATCGAACCCAGTGCCTCACGCATGCTAGGCAAGCATTCTACCACTGAGCCACAACCCCAGTCCTGATATGTCCTATTCTTATTGTTACTCAATCTAAATCATCTCTAGAATCTACTGTGTCCTTTAATCCAAAGCTATTTTGAAGTGTATTAGTTCTACAAGAAGAAAAAAAAATATTTTCCTCTTTACTTCAGCCAATAAGCAAATAAGTAGCAAGAGAGCACCAATGTCAACCCCCACAAGCCTTCCCACAGTGGAGACTCGAGAACTCTTCATATTCTCTCCTATGTGGAAACTAGAGAGAAAAGAAGCAGAAAAGAAATGGATGTCTCATGAAAACAGAAAGGAGACCAGTAGAATAGAGGAAGGAGATCAAGGGGAGGGAGTGAGGATAGGAAAAGGAAACTAATGAGGAATGAACTTGACCAAATTATGTTGTCTACATGAATGAATATATAACAATGATATCTAATATGCATAATTACAATGCACCCATAAAAAAATTTTAGATTTACCATGCATGTATGAGTTTGTCAGATGAATCTAACTATTATGTTTAACTATAAAGCTCTAATAAAATAAAATGTTTGTTTAAAAACAAACAAACCAAAAAAAGATTCAATTTAATAAATAAAACTCATGGCCATGGGGGCAGGGGCTCTTCATAATTACATAAGATTTCTTTGCCTCTCTTCCCAGCAGGACATGTTTCACTTGCTGTTCTCTGTTCTGACATCACCTGAACTAATTTTAGAGGTCTCCCTAAAGATCCACTGTGAACTAAGGCAGTCCCTCCCAAATCTCTTATGAATGGATGTTTCAAAATAGCCCACAGGCATTTTCTATTTAAGTCTCTCTCCCAAGCATGGGCCACACCTAAAGATCTGGCCAATACCACAGGTACCCAAAATCAGAATTTCAGGTAGTTAGGTCAGAAAATTACTTTTTTTTTTTTGTTCCCCAAGCACACAGGTAAATTCAGACTAAGTTTAAACACAAGAATGTAAATACCTTTTTAATTACTTGCTATGGAGAAATATATAGATAGCAACAACACTAAAGGAAAAAAAAATGTATGGCCTTTCCATCCGTGTTCAGGACTTACGTTTACATTAATGTTAATAATGCATACCTCAAGTTATTTTCCCATATTCACTTCCCACAGCCTTTTGCACAGCTGTAATAAAAGAACCTCCTCAAGGGATCAACCAACAAGACCAACTAAGCTTGGTGTGGTGGTGCATCCTCCTGAGGCAGGAGGATTTCAAGTTCCAGGCCAGCCTCAGCAAATCAACAAGGCCCTAAGCAACTTGGCAAGATGCTGTCTCAAAGTAAAAAATGAATTAAAAAAAAAAAAAAGGCTGAGGATGTGGCTCAGTGGTAAAGTGCTCCTGGGTCCAATTCCCAGCACTGGGCGAAAAAAAAAAATCAACTGAAAATTCCACTTCATTAACCTACAACAGAAGCCTAGTCATTGATCTACTATGCAGCCCTCTTTGTTTCTAAAAAACAATTTGGGAAGCTTATTCAGATTTAACCCGAGTTAGATTCATATCATCACTTCTATTTCTTTGGTAATTCATCAAATTCATACTTACAACTCATGAAACCTGGAAAAAAGAAAATGGAGAAATCAGTGCTTGCAAAGAGAAAACCAGGATTCTCACCAGGAAAAACTTATACAACAGATGCAACATGGATAAAAGCCTTTGTGTATATTTATTTATTTTGTTTGGTGTACATATGTGGCTATTTATTTAGGGAAAACGGTTAAAAAGAGACATCTACATATCAAGAGCTAAACTAAAGGGGAAGCTGGGAGCAACAGCACATGTCTATAATCCCAGCAGCTCAAGAAGCTGAGGCAGGAGGATCACAAGATAGAAGCCAACCTCAGCAACTTAGTGAGGCCCTAAGCAACTCAGTGAGATCCCGTCTTAAAATAAAAAAAAAAAAAAAATTTAAAGGACTAGAGATATGGCTCAGTGGTAAAGTATCTCTGGGTTTAAGCCCCAGTACTCAAAAAAAAAAAAAAAAAAAAAACCTAAAGGTGAAAAATCCTCCTTTACATGTAAAGAAATGATTGTGCATGACTGCTCTCACCATTATCAATGCATAAGTTTTATTATTTCATATTAACTTGTGCATAGAGTATTGGATCCTCAATGATCCATAACAAAGGCAACACAATTTCAAAAGTATTAATACCTACCTAGTGAATGGCCTGGTAAATAATCTGCATTAATTTTCAAAGTCCATAAATGGAAATTTATTCTAATTCTCTACTTCCACAGATTTTTCATGCCTCCTCCTATTTCTCTGAGGTTGCTTCTCTCTAATTACATCAGCCTAATATAGGGATGTCCTCTTTCCCAACCTTCCTTAATGTACCTAATTCATCAGTTCTTCTAACACTGGTATCCCTAGGATGCAGTCACAGTCACTGTTGTTCAAGTCTGAAAGGGACCAATGCAAATGTTTAGTATTTCCATTTTCTACCCAGAAAAGAATATATTATATGAACACAGTCTTTAAATGTATACAAATTACAATGGAGTTTATATAGAAACAGTAGTAACCCATGTAAGGGAAAGGAAAAAAATACAAATAAAATCAAATTAAAGTGGAGATCTGTTGGTCATAAGAGCCATAGGAATGTCAAGATAAAGCTCATGAAGGCTGGGAGTGGTGGTGCACGCCTGTAATCCCAGCGGCTTGGGAGGCTGAGACAGGAGGATTACAAGTTCAAAGCCAACCTCAGCAAAAATTGAGGGGCTAAGCAACTCAAGTGAGACCCTGTCTCTAAATAAAATAAAAAAATAGGGCTGAGGATGTGGCTCAGTGGTCAGGTGCCCCTGAGTTCAATCCCCAGTACCAAAAAAAAAAAAAAAAGGGTCATGAGGAGTGAGATGGGATCAGAATAATTGGGGTGGGCTTCACAGAAGGAGTAAAACTCTGAAAAACATGGACTATTTGGGTAGATGAAGAAGGTATTCCAGATATAGGCAGCAGCATGAACAAAGGCCCAGAGGTAGGAATGAGAAGAGCATTTGGAAAGGTGAGTGAAGGCACAGCCACAGTGGGAGCAGGGCATGACCCCTGGACAGGAACTGGTACTAAGGCTGGTGCTAAGGCTGGAGAAGGGCACGGGGGTCTGCTCAGGCTCGGCTCAAGAGCCTTGACAGGCTTCTCCTCGACTGGGTGTAACTTCTGATGCTGAACAGAACTTGCGTACCATTTGAAAGCTTTTCCACACACTTTACATTCATAAGGCTTCTCCCTGGTGTGAACTGTCTGATGCCGAATGGATGTTATTTTCTGAGTGAAGGCTTTACCACATTCCTTACACTGGTAGGGTTTCTCCCCGGTATGAATTCTCTGATGGACAATAAAAAGTGACCTACACCCAAAAGCTTTCCAGCACTCCTTACATCTATAGAGCTTCTCCCCTGTGTGCAACCTCTGGTGCTGAACAAAGGCCGCGCTACGGCGGAAGGCCTTGCCACACTCCTTGCACTCATAGGGCTTCTCTCCAGTGTGGATCCTCTGGTGCAGAGTCAAAGCTGTGCTGGAGCTCAGACCTTTGCCACACTCCTTACATTCATAGGGCCCCTCTCCAATGTGGTTTTTCTCATGGACAATACAGTCATAGCTAGACTTGAAAGCTTTGCCACATTCCTTACATTTGAAGGGCTTTTCTTTAGTGTGACTCATCTGATGCCGAAGAAGCTTTGAGTTGAATCTGAAGATCTTCCCACATTCTTTACATTTATAGAACTTCATTCCACCTCGAAGTATCAGATTTGGATTTAGACTGAAAGTCTGCCTTAGTGCCTTGCTTTTTAAACCAAAATGCTGAGTATTGTTTCTGGGCCCTTCTCCCTTGGGCATGCTGTGTAGCTCTGTCTCTTCAGAGGCTTCCTGATTTATAAGTGGCTCTTTACTCTTGATCCAGGATTTACCACCTGCCCAGAGAAAGCACAAGTGATACTAGTTACTGAGCCAAAAGGAAAACGGTCAGGTGATGCCAATTTCCCCTTGAAGAATGATCTTTAGAAAAATACCCTTGAAATGGCTATAAGTACCCACAAAGGAGAATGAGAGACACAAAGATAAATATTGACATACAAGTGGAGAAGTGGAGATGCTCAAAAACAGAACAGGAAAGACAACCAGAAATGGCCCCCATGAGGAAGCCAGAAAAATGAACTAAGGCAGGGAAAATGGAAAGGAGAAGCTCAGGAATGGGAAGGAAAGGAGGCACTGGGAAAAGGGGAAACCAAAAAAGATAAAAAGAGATAAGAGGGATTGGCAGGAAATTAAAAAAAAAAAAAAAAAAAAAAGACAGACCAGAGACCTAGGAGAGGAAAAAAAGATGCAAGAACGGGAAGAACAGAGAAACAGCTCAGCAGATCTCACAGGCTGAGAAACAGAAAGCAGAAAAACAATGGATTCCATGCCCCACCTATAACCCAGGAAACCACCCAAAATTCTAAATAATACCCTAATAATATTTAAAATATTCTATATAATGTTCTGGGTGGAATAAAAGAAAATTCTTTCAGAAAGGCAGCTGGAACAGAAGTTGGACTAGAGAGCCGTGGACCACCATGGCATCACTACTCAAGGACCCACACACATCAACTCCTAGAGTGCATGAGAAGCAAGATGGGGAATTCTCCTACAAAAGAAAGCAAACCTGGGTAATCAAAACCTTCCAAGACTGGTAAGCCAGCTCAGAGAACTTTAGGTATTCTGGGCATGTGTGTTGGGGCTATGCTAGGAAAATATTCCTGGCCAAATATTCCAGTCCCATCTTTGACAAATACAATATGGACCTAAAGATTATGGGAAATGGAACTTTTAGATGATTTAGATACAAAAAAGACAAAGCCATTCTTGTCATTGCTGAAGGCCTAAAAATAAAATTTGTAGCGCTAATACAAATCAGTTTGGCCCACAGGATCACATATTCCTTAAAATTGGCTGAGACCTCACTTCTTTGCAATGAAAAATTGCATAAAAAAATCAAGAATTCACACTGCTAAGTGAGATAAGTAGTAGTTTTGGAGCTACTGGGTCATAGCTTTACTGCTTAGGAAAACAGCCACAAGAATGGGCAGACAGTGTGGGGCTGTGCACTCCTAGGGGCTGGTTTTTCCAGGCTCGGGGTCAGAACTCAGTGAGCACAGGGTATGACCTCAGCAAAGACTGGGAGCTTTGATTCCTGCAGCAGAAGAAACATTTCTCACACAGTAAACCAGGAAGGCAAGGTAAGAACATTACAACTAGGTTCTCTTACTTACCAGGACTGACGGTGCGCAAAACCTCTGTGTCCCAGGGATCTGCACCCCATGGCACTTCCCCTCTCTCCAGCTGGGAGATGAGAACAGGTTTGTGGAATGGAAATGCTACTTTAGGAAGAAAGCAAGAAATAAAGCTGAGAGGAGACATCCAGCCCTGTTCCTGAGACCTCTTCAGCCTACCTTCCATTGGGCTTATTAGGGAGGGAAATGAAACACCCAGAAGGTCAAGTGAGCTACAGAAGAGTTCCAAGGAGGGGGTCCAACTGTGCTCCACAATGAACCAGGGGGATATGATTCTCCTCAGGAAGAAACTTTTCCATCTGGTCCTGACTTAGAAGAAAACTCCCTCTGGAAGCATGTATGTACTGCTTTCCTGGGAGACTTCACAGAGAAGAACCAACATCCCTAAAACTGCAAGGATGGAGAAACAAAGCACTCACCTGGGTTAGGAGCCAGGAAGGGCCTTTGCCCTCAGGTCCCAGAACCACACCCTTCCCTGGAGTGTAAGGAACTTCAGTTTCAAAACCAAGGGAATCAGGGATTTCCCCACCCAGCATCTCTGGAGGATGGTGAAAGCATCCCTCTGGAGTCACCAGGCCTAAGGGATACTAGAATCTCCAAAGCATCTGAGGCACTAACAGTCTCTCACAAAGGGCCCCTGGGAAACATCTTACCCAAGGAAGCCACATTCTCGTAATTCTCCAGCATCACTTCCCTGTACAGAGCCTTCTGTGCAGGCTCCAGGCTGACCCACTGATTCTGGGTGAAGTACACAGCCACATCCTCAAAAGTCACTGGCTCCTGAAACAACAGATTTCTGCTCAAGCTCTGAGTAAAGGGAAGAAGGGGGCAGTCTAACCTGCAGGGAAGAAATAGCCCAGCCTCGGTTCACCACCCTAAGCCCCAGAGAAGGTTTCCTTAGGAAGAAAAGCACCCAGCACCCCAGCCAGGATTTGGCTGTCGGGCACGTTTCCTAAAATGGGGAGCACCAGCAATGTCCCATCTATACACCTCTGGAGCCCCAAATTGCTATCCCAATCACATAACCTGGCCTCCAGCACTCTCTCCCTGGTAACCAGGTCAACCCTTGTGTTCCTGGCTTTACAGATCTGTTCCTCTGGCACTTCTCATTTTCATGTACTCCATAATCCATCACTGTATTTTCTATATATTATCCACTAAACACAGCTGCCAATCACCCTGTCTCTACCCATCCAAAGCACATATACAGCCCCAACTGCCTCTTCCTCAAGATCATTTCTGTGTGCAGAGTAGCCACTACTTATAAATGTTCTGCATTTTCTACCTATCTGCCTTATCAGAAAGCTGGCTTTCTTGAAAGAAACCTGTACCCTGCCTATTCTGGTTGTCTTCTCTGAACCACCTATCTTCAGAGACAGGTTGGAAGTGCCCTGTCCCTGGACACAGATCCATCTCCCAGTCTTCTGAGCTCCATCCCACCTACCCAGACTGTCCTCCTCACTGAGTATGCCTATCTCTGTCTTCCCTGAGGCCATCTCCATCTTCCCAAGAGTGGAGAGAACTAATGTTTGTTGATTAGCCCTGTGTATCTGAGGTGAGTGACTTTAAATCTTGTATTTCACTTAATCCTTACAACACATATATTGTAAGGAATTAACATTCCCATTTTTCAAATGATAAAACTAAAGTGCAGAAAGATAATTACTTTAGCCAAGATCATACAGCCAGGAAAATAGTAGAGCTCTAACTTCAACCCATATCTGTCAAATATCAAAATGCATACCAGTCCTCCACTCTGGGCTCATAAACTTCCCCAAAAACATAGCTAAACCCTGAACTTCATGAAAATCTAGTGCTACATCCCTTTTGGAGACTAGCTTCTTAAACTCCCCAACTCCTCAAACCATCACTCAATCCATATTTACCATATTCCTCCTGGCCACCTGGGCCCCTCCTCCCAATCTGGATTAAAGGTCAGTTATTTCAAAACCACACATAACATACTGGGAGCCAGAGCTTTGAACCCTTCCATGACGCCCAGTGAAGACCCAGATAGTTTCAATCTGACTCTGAGAGTCTTTAAAGTAGCCTGTGCCCTGGAGTCTGCATGGGGGAATGGGGAGAAAGGAAAGCTACTAGAACTGCTTTTGGAGGAAGCAAGGAAAAAACACACCAAGGATAAATTCTGGCAATTCAAATTGCTCACAGCAGCTCTACTGACTCTACATGTAGGTCCTTATGAGAGGGTCCTTTCAAAACAAGAGCAATGAAAAGAACTCTGTTTAAAGGAGATACTGAATGAAAAAGAATAAACGTAGACACTTCTCAAAGGGAAGCTAGCCTTTTAACTGAGCAATGATGAGGTGCAAAGCACACCCCAAAAATCCAAACAGCAGACTGAATCAAGTTGTCCTGTGAGTTATCATCACTTCAACTGGGCATCAAAAGCTTCTAAGGATGACAAACACAGGCTTGCAGGTAAAACCAAATTTCACCTTCACTTACAGCAAGGCAAACCTTACTCCCAACATCGCCAAAGCTTCTTGAACACCTTTTTCCTTCCAGCCTAATGCTACCAATCTCTTCCTCCCCAAATTGACCTTCCCATCTGCCATCAAATATCCCAAGTTTCATGAGTTCTAAAAATATGCTTAACATTAAAGGGAAAATGTACTGTCTTAAGACAGTTGGGTTTGGGATGTCTTTTTTCCCTCTTATGTATTTTGAAGGTACCTCTGAACTTCACCTTGTTATTCTCCACAGTATTTTTCATCATCTGACATACTACATTATTCGCTGTTTATCTGCCCCACCAGAATGTAAGTCCCTCAGGCAGGGATTCTGTTTTGTTCATGACTGGATTATTAGCACACACAATAGTGGATGCTTAATAACACTTGCTGAAAGAAGTAATTTCAAAATTGGTTTGGCCATAGATGGAAAAAATGTTTTTCAACTTGTGAGGAGGATGAAGAAGCTATTATGAACATCACTGTAACAGTAAAATGTCACAATATATCTGTTAAAGCTGAGGGATGAATATTTACCCTGAGCTGAGGTTTCTGCAATCAGGCAAAAGAGCATAAATATAGAAAAGTAATGAACATAAATATCTTTGCTTGAAGAGAAAATAACTATCTGTCTAAAAGTATCTAAAGACCCAAGAGAATAAACTGAAACACTTAGAACTGACAAAAAGTTCATTAACTTATTTAGATACAGGATAAGTAAACTATAATTATTAGATTTCCTAAATATCATTGATACCACTGGTTATCAGTCACAAGTTCTGCTCCCTCACATGTCAAAGTATGACATTAGAGAAGCACACCAAAGCAAGCATATAAACCGGGGTTTATTTAAAAGGGGAAACAGACTTCTCCCAGGAGGGAGAAGGGGGCCATAGCTAGTATCCTGGTATCCCAAGAAGTGAGGGTGTTTTGCCTTTTTATATGTCCTAGGCTTCCTTTGTTCTCCTGCTCTCTTCTCCTTATCTCTCTCCTTCCTGCTACTAGGCTCAGGAGATGCTAGATGGGATGGCCAAAAGGTAAGAAGCAGATGGATGGGAAAGGGCCAGATGAAGGAGCCCAGAACACATTAATTAACAACTTTATAACTCCGTATAGGGAGGAGAAATTCCTGGGACAGGTTACCTTAGCAACAGGTTGGAGCAGGAGCAGATTATCTTTTTTTTTTTATTTGCAAGAATCATTTTAATGATAAAAACTTCTTTTTTTTAATTTTTTATTGTTGGTTGTTCAGAACATTACATATTTCTTGATATATCATATTTCACACTTTGATTCAAGTGGGTTATGAACTCCCATTTTTACCCCATATACAGATTGCAGAATCACATCAGTTACACATCCATTGATTTACATATTGCCATACTAGTGTCTGTTGTGTTCTGCTGCCTTTCCTATCCTCTACTATCCCCCCTCCCCTCCCCTCCCCTCCCTTCTTCTCTCTCTACCCCCTCTACTGTCATTCATTTCTCCCCCTTGTATTATTTTTCCCTTTCCCCTCACTTCCTCTTGTATGTACTTTTGTATAACCCTGAGGGTCTCCTTCCATTTCCATGCAATTTCCCTTCTCTCTCCCTTTCCCTCCCACCTCTCATCCCTGTTTAATGTTAATCTTCTTCTCCTGCTCTTCGTCCCTACTCTGTTCTTAGTTACTCTCCTTATATCAAAGAAGACATTTGGCATTTGTTTTTTAGGGATTGGCTAGCTTCACTTAGCATAATCTGCTCTAATGCCATCCATTTCCCCGCAAATTCTATGATTTTGTCATTTTTTAATGCAGAGTAATAAGCAGATTATCTTGACAGGGTAGAAGAAGGGCTCTGAAGGAATTAACATTTCAATTCCTCCATTCTCTGGATCCAACCCTTGCCTATCTGCCTGTTTAATTCTGGCTTCATCATCACAAACAATTGGAAAATATAATGGGATAAAATAAGATGCCTTTTATATAAAAATAAATAAGAACAGACCTAACAGAAATTTTCATGCAAGATCAAGATGAGGAAAACTAAATATTCACTTACTTGAAGAACTGAGTAAATTGGAATATAGAATTTCTGAATAGAATCAAATTTGTTTAAAAAAAAAAAAAGGTCAGTTATTTCCAGACTCACCTATGAATTCAACAAAATTCACTTTCCCACCCCAAAAATAATAATAATGAGATTCATGTAGGGCTGAGAAATTACTTAAAGACTTCTGAAAAAAAAATACATGTGAAAGACTAGTCAACAATATTTTAGGAGAAAAATTTGAAAGAAAGAAGAGGGATAACTAAACCATATTTTAAAAGGACAATATGTTAGCTGGGCATAGTGATATGTGCCTGTAATCCGAGCTATTTGGGAGGCTGCGGTGAGAGCATAAGAATTTGAGACAGCATAAGCAACACGGCAAGATCCCAGCTCAAAAAAAAAAGGCATAATATGTCAAGAAAATGAGAAGATAAACCACAGGCAACAAGCAAATATTTGGCTGAGCACAGTGGCACACACCTGTAATCCCAGCAGCTTGGGAGGCTGGCAGGAGGATCACGAGTTCAAAGCCAGCCTCACTTCTTGGGTTACCAGGATACCAGCTATGGCCCTGTTCTCCCTCCTGGGAGAAGTCGATGTTACCCCTTTTTAAATAAACCCTGGTTTATATGCTTGCCTCGGTGTACTACTCTAATGTTCAAACTTCATCATGTGAGGGAGCAGAACTTGGCACCGATAACCAGCAGTATCATGAGCATGTAGCTCAGTAGTAAAGCATTCCTGGGTTCAATCCTCAGGACCAAAAAAAAAGAGAGAGAGGAATCTGATAAAGCACTGTTATAAAAAATAATTCTTATGAACAATCCTCAATTAAAATATGGGCAAAAGGCGCCAACATGGCGGCCGAGATCCACTCCAGGCCGCAGAGCAGCCGCCCGGTGCTGCTGAGCAAGATCGAGGGCCACCAGGAGGCCGGCACGGCAGCGCTGCTCATCCCCAAGGAGGACGGTGTGATCACCGCCAGCGAGGACAGAAGTTCCCCACATTTGCCGGTTGGAAGTCAATGAGAATATATGGAAGGAGCCCAGAGAAATGTATTTCTTCAATCTAATGACCATTACATGTGAAAAATTCATGTCTGGTGGTTGTAACCGTAGTGAAAACCAGTTCTCTGATGAAGCTTCTTGTATGGACTTCTGTGCACCAAAGAAAACATTGAAGAAGGGGAAGAAAAAGAAGATGCCAAGGCTTCGTTTTGCCTGAAAATTGAGAGGAAGCAATTTTAAGCATTTTCTTGTATGTCATCTTAGGAATGGTTATTGTCTTTATGGTTCTATCTGAAGAATAATATGGGAGCATGAGGAAACAAATCAATAGTGATTCAATCACAGTTTTCATTGAACTTGTATCAATCAAGTTACTTCTTTATACATAACTTGCTGCTATTCAAATGTTAACCTGTTATTTTTAATTTACTGTCCACCTTTTTATGAGATTGAATTCTTACAGTGTATAAGATATAAAAACAAATATGATTCACCCAGTTCTTAGGGTTGCTAGTCCTAATTTCAGAAGGTGATAGTAACTGAAGTAGCATTAGACAGAATCATGTACTTTAAACATATATAATCATACAAAGAACTGGAAAATACATTTCATTATGAACTTAAAAAATTGGATTGTATATTAAACCCAAGGAGACAAAATTGCAAATTTACCAAGACTTTTAAAAATCATTCCAAATAATACTAACATAGACCCTACTATCTGTACTCCCATTTCTGTTGTGTGAAATTGCAGGGTGATGAGTAAGGGGATTTATTTAAAAGACAATACAATAACTTATTTTGACTTAATTAAAAAGCTAGTCAATTTATTAAAATCATAAATATTCTCCTGGGAAATTATTATGTCTTTTTCTTTCTCTGTCTATCCTCAATTACATATATAGTGTGTATACATATAGATAGATGGTCTTAAGTTTTCCTGTTGTTATATTATTTCCTAAGAGAAAATGGGTGGGACACCACTAAAATTGTTAAAATTTTTGTTGTGTTCTTGTTTATATTATACCAAAAATCATGCATGATTTAATAATTTAAATTCCACCAATAAATTGTTTCTTATAAATAGGATCAAAAAATGAGTTTTTTTCTTTCTCTGTAATAAATTTTCTAAAATTCCTATATGTTTTCTTGGAAAAATTAACATATTAAAATATTAACATGTTTAAAATTAAAAAAAATAAAATAAAATATGGGCAAAAGACCTGAACAGGTACTTCAACAAAGAAAATATACAGATGGAAAATAGTTATATGAAAAGATGCTCAACACTGTAAGTTATTATGCTATTATGGAACTATAAATAAATACAATAAAATACCACTGTACACTTACCAAAATTCAAAACACAGACAATACCAAATGCTGGCAAGAATGTGAAATAACAAGAACTCTCATTCATTGCTTATGGGAAAGCAAAATGGTACACACACTTTGGAAGACAGTTTGGCAGTTTATTATAAAACTATGCTACCTGGGCTGGGATTATGGCTCAGTAGTAGAGGGCTTGCCTAGTATGTGTGAGACACTGGGTTCATTTCTCAGCACCGCATATAAATAAATGAATAGAATAAATGTCAACAACTAAAAATTTTTTTAAATAAATAAAACTATGCTACCATATGCCAGCAATAATGTTCCTTGGGATTTTATCAAAGGAGCTGAAAATATATGTCTGCACAAAAACCTGCATATGGACATTTAAAGCAGCTTTACTCATCACTGCCAAAACTGGAAGCACCCAAGATGTCCTTTAATAGATGAATGAATAAACAAACTGAACTGTGGTACAGATAGTGGAATATTATTCAGTACTAAAAAGAAATAAGCTATTATGCCATGGAAAGTCCTTGGAGGAACCTTAATGTGAAGAATACCAATCTGAAAAAGCTATATACATACAGCTCCAACTCTGACATTCTAGATTAGACAAAACTATGGAGAGAGTAAAAAGATCAATCAATTGTTGTCAGAGGTTAAGGTGAAGAGGGGGATGAACAGGAAGTGCAGAGAAGATTTTTAGAGCAGTAAAGCTATCCTGTATGATACCATAATAATGGATACACATCATTATACATTTGTCCAAACCCAAACTCTAATGTAAACTCTGACCTTTAGGGGACTATGATGTGTCAACATAGATTCATCCCTTGTAACAAATGTACCCCTCTATGGCAAGATGTACATATGTAGAAACCTCTGTTTTATGTGATGGTAAGAAGCATATGGGAACTCTGTGCTTTCTGCCCAATTTTGCTGTGAACCTAAAACTTCAACAAAATATCAAAGACTGTTTTCAAAATAAGTAAATAAAAGAAAGAACATTACTTAATCTCTTACCTGAACTTCAATATTCTCTTCATTAACTCACTTGGCGAATTCACCACTAAGGACTGGAATTTTTTTTAATATGGAATTCTAACCATGTCACCTCCCCCTGTTTAAAATTCTTCTGTGGACTCCCCCTGGACTCTTCTAAGAGAAATAAAAGTCCTCACCATGATTCACACAATACCTGTGCCTACTTCTCCCACCACATATTGAACCACTGTCTCTGGCCTCTTCCTATTTCTGGAGAATACCCAGCTTTCTCTCCCACATCAGAGCCTTTGCATCTAGCATTTAGAAAATGCATACTGGAAAAACAATACTGGTCTTTCTGGGATACATCCACAATTTGTTGGATGTATCAATTCTTCAGTGAAGAATTTCTCTGATTTCAGCAGGTAACTTTTGTTGGCAGAATGTGATCAGGACTTTCATTTTTGCTGGAGAATGTTTGGGTTCCCTCACGTCTACTTTAAAGCTACACATTAAAGTTCACGACTGTACACACAAAACCCTTATTTCCCCCTTCACATATCTTACATTGCCATATCCCTGGTGACAAAATCAAAGAGGAAACCACAGCCTAGCCAAATGAGGCCCTCTTCATCCCTGCCTGATTACCTGATAGCTAATGTGAGTGAAAAGACTTAAAGGAAACAGCTCACCTGAGGCGGAGCTGTTTGGGTCATGGCTGATAGTACGTCTCCTGGCTTCATGTACTGTCTTCTGGGTTGGGAAAGCAGAACCTTAGAAGTTAAAAGAAGAAGAGCCATGAGTACTGTGAACCCTGTCCTAAGCACCCACACCCACCCTCTCACTGGAGAAACTCTCGGGCTCTTCTCACTCGATGACCCCATTTCCTTCACTGCTCTGCTCAGCTGGACAATCCTCCAGCTGCCTGCTCAGACTGAAAAGCATTCTTGAGTCCACTCACATGCAGTGGATCGAGGGATCAAAGAACCACCCTATTCCATCCCTATTGAAAGAACCACCAGACAAGTCTCGTCACTGGAGAAGTGCCAGTTTATGGAGGAACAGCTCTGCACATTTATAGAGCTGGGGCGAGTTTAACAGTTTAACGGTTTAACAGTTGGCACAGGGCGCTTTGTGATTGGTGGGTAAGGATCATGAGTCAGCAGGGCTCACCACTGGGCGGCTCTTCCCGCGGGGATGGGGAAGTTAACACCGGAAGAGAAGCGCGCCATCTTTGGAGCGGGGGACTCCCAACACCTATAGCGTTGGGTCTCTACAAACGTGGTTTTACAGACTGCATACAGGGACCTTGGCATTGAGCAGGGGTCTCTCTGGAGACAGGGAGCAGGCGTGGCTGAATGCGGACGAAGGGGAAATACTCGTGTACCAGGGACTGATGCTGACCCGAGACCCAACAGGGATTTGAACACCCCACCCAGGGAAGGAGGAAACCACAATATCAGAAACGTAAATACCGGACGAGGGAGGCTGTCGGGACAAGATTTTGGGGGGGCAGAAATGAGGCTCACGCCTCGGTGGGGCAGCCGGGGGCTGGGCGCCGGCTCTAGAAGGTCGCGCTGCTACCTCGGGCGGCTTCTGCGAGGCTCAAACGCTCGAGCGCAGGTGACGGAGGGGCAGGCCACCATTGGGACCTAGTTCAAGGGAGGAGACTGACGAGCCGCCAGGGGCAGCGAAGAATCTGGCAACCCAAGACCTGGCCTGTGGAACTTGCTAACAGCGACGATCTTCCTCCGCGAACGTTTAGAAGCTGGAAACTAAAAGCCGATCCGGAAGCAAGCAAGGGCCCTCTAGGCCGCCTGGAGGCCGCACATCTCGGTGGTCCCCTCCGCCGGACCCGCGTGACTCGGCGCCCAGCGCAGCACTCCTGGTTGCCGCGGCGTCTGCTGATCTGTGGTAGATGACACATCCTATATATTAACATGTGTCTCTGAGACAGCAGCCTTTGGACAAAAGTGACACCCGCCTAACCAACTGCCTCTCAGCTGTCGGCCCACTTTACTGCGTGGATCTCCCGAAGCCCCTGCTGTGCAGGTGTGGGGAGAATGTCACTTGTTATGTCATCTCCAGGAGGCCCGAGCCAGGGATCCTGCTGGAGGCCACGGTTGGCAAGGAAAACCACGGTTCCACTTACCCTTTTAGTCTTCGTCTTTCCTGGGACCTAGACCAGTGTGGGACAGACTCATCTAACAATGAAAATAAATGTGACTGTTCCCAGACATCCTGTATATACAGGGTATGTCCTGTATTAAATGTTTTTGTCCTGTACTGACATGGGTAGGATACCCAAAATGTTCCATATTTAGCTTTTTCTAATAATTACAAAAACTCATTAGTGTTATGTTTCTGCCCAGCAACTGGCACTTATATCATTTACATGGTAATATTGCGGGGTGGGGTGAATCATACCTTCACAAATAAAGATCTGGACAATCCCTGATGGTCTCTCTGAAGGAAGGGGGTGGGGGAGATGGAGGGTGAGAATTTTAAGTTCTTATTTTTCATAGTCAAGAAAGGAAATAGCTGGCACTGTGGTGTGCGCCTGAAATCCCAGCTACCTGGGAGGTTGAGGTAGCGGGATCGCTTGAACCCTGGAGTTTGAGACCCATCTGGACAACCTAGCAAGGCCTCTGCTCAAATTTTTTTAAAGGAAAAACAAAAGTGAGAAAGAAAAACAGAAAAAGCTATTCTTTGGCCAAAATCCCAAGTCCCAAATTGCTGTTAATTTACATAACTTAAGGTCGGTCAGCACACATGCGCTGAAAATAAAAACAAGAAGCAAAGGCCTCACCTGGGTGCCCACCTCCTCCCCTCCATGCCACACCTCCGTAAATGTCATCCTGAAAGTTAGCAAGTACTTTGCAACCTTCTGAACATGAACCTATCAGTGATAAGTACCCCTCAAACCAGCCAATCAGTGGTGGACTTACCTGCTGGACAACAACCAATCAGCAATTACCTCACTACAATAACCATGCTTCCAAAAAATCAGTGGATCAACAAGTAGCTTTAATGACCTCTTGGGAGTAATGTAGGAAGACAGGCAGGCTTCACTTACTTATTTTTCACCTCTCTGGTAATTCTACTGAACATAGTTCAGGTACATAGCTCCTACCCACCAAGCATTTAGTGCTACAAAAGAGAATTAGCCTCCTACCACAAAAAGCTGGAAGTGACCCTGGGTGTCTAAATATATTATTTTGTTATAGGAATACAACTTCTTAGAGTTTTGTCTTTCTTTTTGCTTGTTTTGTTTTTAATTACTTTCACATGGACTAACAACAATAGCACAAAGAAGTCCTATCATGGAGACTATTAGGAATCTACAGTATGACAAATCACTCTAAAACTTTGTAGTTGAAAGCAATACATTACATTTATTATCTCATAAAATGTCTGTGGATCAACAGTTTAGGAGTGGCTCAGGCGCTGGTTTGTAATCTCATATGAGATTCCACTTAGGTGTCACCTGGGACTGCCATGATCTCCACCTTGATGGAGACTGGAGGATTTCTCCCTAAGGCAGCTCACTCACATGACTAGCAAATTGGTTCTGGTTATTCTTGTGAAACTTCAGTCCTCCCCATAGGGAGTACTCTCCCAACATGGTAGCAGGCTTCTACCTTAGGTGAGCAATCTAAGAGGTTGAGACTGAAGCTGTGGTGTCATTTATGACCTAACTTTGAAAGTCACACCCTGTCATTCCCTCAGTATATATCATCATAGGTCAGTCATGATGCATTGTTAGGCAAGATAAAAAAGAGTATGAATGCCAGGGGGGACTGTTGTGTAGGCTGACTATGCAGAGATTTTACTTAACATAGAAACAGCCCTATTTGTAATATCCATAGTATTTTCATTATAAAGTTTGTATGAGCAATTGTTTTAAATAAATTGGACTTCCAGGAACAACAGCATGATAAGGACATATATTTGGATACTGTCCCTATGGAAATGAACATTTGCATGCATGTGTATGTATGTAGGCACACATATGAGTGTACATGCACACAAATACAACACAACCTTTAAAAAGTATCTGTCAATTGTTATAATATTTTTAACTTGAAAGGAAAGAAGATTGGACACATTACTCCTCTGTTTGGTATCAGCACGCAGGGAGATAAATGAGAGCTTTGATAGGCCCAACTGAAACCTTAGGTTGGGAGCAAGCTACAAAAGCACATTCTTTCCCAGACAGCCACATCAAAGAAACAGAATACAGGCAAAGCTGACCTAAAGACATCTAAAGGGTAAAGGAACCAAAAGAGTTTGCACTTGTCAGAGTCTGCTCACATTTCAGGAAAGTAGTCCCTGGAGCTAGGTGGCTCACCAGACCAATGCTGGAGAGATTGGCTCTTCCTAAAAACACACTCTTCCACCCATTAGCCACTGCATAAGGCAAGAAAAAGAAATGTAAAAGTCACCCGGAGTTGGAAAGGAAAAGGTGAAACTGTTATTATTTGCAAACATGAGCCTTAATATTAGAAAATCCTATGGAATCTTATAAAATTATAAAATGCTACTAAATCTTATAAAATTATACAATGCTACTAGAACTAATATGTGAACAGTGCAAGGTTGCAGGATAGAAGATCAATACTCAAAAACCAACCATAGTTTATATACCAGCAATGGTCAATGGGAAATTTACTCTTAACAATATTGAATAATATGAATTACTTAGAAATAAGTCTATGAAAAAGTATGAAAGATATGTTCAATAAAAAATGCAAGACTGTGAGATAAATTAACAAAGATCTAAATGAATGGACACCCATGTCCCTGGGTCAAAAGATTCTATATAAAGATGTCAATACTGCCCCCAACCCCACCCCACCCCCACACATGAATCTACACATTCAGTGCAATCAAAACTCCAGGAGGTGTTTTATAGAAATTGACAAGCTAATTCTAAAATTTCTATGGAAGTACAAATGGCCAAATCATCTCAGACAAAAAAACGAAGTTGAAGAACTAACACTATATGACCTCAATACTTTTACTAGAAAACTATAGGAATTAAGATGATGCTTTAATGAAGTCAAACAGGTGCTTTAAGAAAGACAAACAGATCAATGGAGCAGAATAAAATCTAGAAATAGACCCCCAGTAAATGGGCAGTTAATATGCAACAACAGTGCAAGGGCAAGTCAGTGGGGAAGCAATCATCTTTCCAAAAAGTGACACTGCAATCATGATCCATAAAACACCAAGCTAATAAATTTGCCTTCATCAATACTAACATTTTCTGTTCTTCAGAACACCATTGAAAAATAATAAAGAGCATTTAAAAAGAACAAAACACCTACAATGAAAATCATTAATGATGAAAGCCTGAATGCCTTCATCTAACGGTCATGAATAACATAAGGATATCTGCTTTCACCACTTCCATTCAACATTGAAATGAATGTTCTAGACAGTGCAGTGAGGCAAGAAAAATAAATAAAAGGCTTCCAGACTGGAAAGAAGGAAGTTAAACTGTCTGTACTCATAGATGACCTGTCTGTGTAGAAAATTCACTAGAATCTACAAAAACAGTTACCGATATTGCTTGTCCAAGGAAAAACTTTTCCAGTCTTGAGGACAGGAAAGGGGTCTTCTTTGCAGTGATGAAGATTTCTGATTTTCAGGAGAATTTTTTTTGGCTGCCCCAATCAATCTCCTGTTCACTAGTTTTCTTCATCCAGTCATGTCTTTTGGTGGGGGGGAATTCTCACCTGTCTATTCCATCACAGTAAACGATGTACAATGGAGGCCACAAGCCTGGACAATTTAGGATCTGGATACAGAGCTGATACCTGCTCCCTCTGGACATCAAAAGGGTAAAAAGGGCAGGAAAGGGGGGCTGCATAGGCTAAGAGGATGCTCGCTCCCCTGGCACCAAGTGGTCTGGGGCATGGCCAGCCTCCCTGCTTCACGCACTCCTTCGGGTTTTGGAGAAGTTATGCTAAAGAGAAATAAGGAGGCACAGGTGAGACTTCTGCTGCCTCGCATGGAGACGACAGGAGTCCCATTACGTCCAGCCACCTCTGTATCCCAAAGACGTGGGTTGGAGAATGAGAGAGTACACGCCCGGCATCAGCAATCAGTTACCAAGACCGCAAAACGAGCTTTGCTCTACAAGGACCACAAGCCCAGCTCGGCGCCAGTGCCCAGAGAGCGTGGGAACCGCACCTGCCCGAGACTCCGGGAGAGCTGCCGCGCTCCACCGCAAGTAGTTTTACCTCCCCCTCCTCTCCAGGAGCCTGGGAAGCACCGAGTCTCCGAGATCCCCTACCTGAGCCTCGATCACCATTGACTACCACTCTAGGGACAGACTGGCAAGCCTAGGCTGGGGTACAGGCAACGACCCTGCTACCGGCAGTTCCTCCTGGGGATGTCGTCAGGCCAGCTCTGCCCGCTGAATGACTGGTCTGGAGTATTAGGGAGGGTTCTCTCGCGTTTGCCACTCTGGCTGCACTTACAGGTACTGAGGGGACTACTGCTCCACATGTGCCACATTGCTTGGGTTCTGGGGCTGTGATGCACCCGGAATAATGAGACACATCTCAGCAACTTGGAGAAACTTGCAGCAGCTTTACAAGACACTGTCTTAAATTTAAAATAAAATAAAAAGGACTGGGGAGATAGTTCAATGGGATTCAATCTTCAGTACTTCTCCCCATCCCCAAAAAAGGCTGAATATGTATTCATTGAGAGCATTGACTAGGCTAGGTCCAGAAACCTAGCTGCACCACTTACTAGCTGTGTGACCTGCAGCCAGTTTTTCTGCCTGCTAAATGAGTACAGAAGGTAGCACCAACCTCAAGGGACTGTTGAGGGTTAAGTCATTAATGAGTTAATGGATTGGCAAAGTATTTACAGTAGTGCCTAGCACATAATAGGTGTTCATGAGTTTGTTATGCTTTTTAATTGTGTTCTTTGTTTTTGATGATATAAAATAGGAGCTGCTGGGGCTCCAGTATATGTCATGGTTTACCAAAAAAAAAAAAAAAGCTATTAACATTTGGCCTTACAATCCTTTCCCACCCTATACCAGATGTGTGTTCAGGCCAAACCTTGGTTAATGGCTCAGGAGCCTGTGAATAATGGGGCCTTCAATAGATCTGTCAATGGGAGAACCATCATGAATCTCCCACATTACCTATTTTCAATCCAAGCAAATTTCTCCTTCCTTACCCAAGAAGCTCTCCTTGGAGGAAGAAACAGAATGGAAGACTGTTTTACTTTGACAGTCCAGTACTTCTGAAAAAAGCTTCAGAAACATGGATTACTCACCAAGCACTGCTACATAGAAAAACTATCCTCCCCCCCCCACCCCCACCCCGCCAAGAACAGAAATACTAACATCTGGACATCTGGATATACTCCTCTATTATCAAGGGTCTCACTACTTGGAGCTTTGTATTCCTTCCATAGAAAACTAGACTTGTGTTCCAGCTACAACACAAGTTGTGCTGTGGAGATTATATTAAGTATCTACCAATGTTTAATTCATCCCTATAGTACTTCTTGGCTGAAAACACCAATAAACATTTTTATTTTTCACAGTCTCTGTGGAACAAAAATTTAGGAAGGGCTTGGTTAAGTTTTACTGGCTAAGGGTGTCTCCTGAGTTTTCAATCAGATGTCACTGGGGCTTAAGTCATCTCAGGGTTTGACTGACACTAGAGGATCTGCCTTCAAGGTAGTTCACTCATATGGCTGAGGAACTGTTACCAGGAAGTCTCAGTTCTTTCCCATGTGAGTGTTTTTACAGCGTGGCATCTGGCTTCCCTGAAAAGTGAGCTCTCCAAGAGACCAAGAATGAAGCTACAATATCATTTGCAATTTAGTTTTGAAAGTCACACATCATCATTTTCTCAATACATTATCATCAGAGGCTAGTCATGATTCAGTGTGGGACAAGATACACAAGGACTTAAATTATGAGGACCGACCATTGGGGGTGGGGGGATGGTAGAGGCTATCTAACTCAGAGACTACCTATCACAAAAATAATCCATTTTATAAAATCTATACTATATTTTTATCATAAATTTATTGAAAGCAACTGTCTTAAATGAGTTAGATTTCCAGAAATAACTTGAAAAACACATATTTGCAATACTGAACCTTTGTTCATCCTATCAAAAAAGTCTTTAGCAGATTAGTTCTGAAGAGTCTCAAAAATTAAATATAAACCTACTTTATGACCTACCCAGTGCACTCCTGGTATTCACCCCAGAGACATGAAAGCATATGTCCTTACAAAGACTTGCACAGGGGCTGGGGTTGTGGCTCAGTGGTAGAGTGCTCACCTAGCATGCTTAAGGCACTGAGTTCGATCCTCAGCATCACATAAATGTAAAATAAAGATATTGTCTTCACTTAAAACTAAAACATAAAAAAAGACTTGCACAGATATGTTCATAGTAGCTTTCATCCCCAAACTGAAACAACCTAAATGGTTATCATCAGGTGAAACAAATAGATAAACAAATTAGATAAACAAACTCTGGTCTATCCATACAGTGGAATACTATTCAGCCAAAACAAGGAATGAACTATTGATAAACAATAACAGGGTGAATCTCAAAGTAATTATATTGTATGAAAGAAACCAAACTAAAAACAAACATCAAAAGCACATACAGAATTACTGCATTTGTATAAAACCCTAGAAAAGGAAAACAAATCTATAGTGAAAGAAAAGAGTTCAGTGGTTTCCTGGAACAGAGGGGGAACAGGTTGGGAAAGAATGATTATAAAAGGGCATGAGGAAACTTTGGGGGTAAGAATATGTTCCTTATCTTGGTTGTGATTATTTGACAGGTGTACAGCTGTCCCTTGATATGCACCTGATGCACGTGGAAATGGTTCCAGGACTATCCATTCCCCCAGGATAACAAGCCCCTTCTATAAAATAGCATTATATTTGCATATAACCTAGGCACATCCTTCCATATACTTTAAATCATCTCTATATTACTTTTTTAAGACTTTATTTTTTTTAAGTTTTTGGAAGACCTTTATTTATTTATATGTGGTGTTGAGAATTGAACCCAGTGCCTCACACATGCCAGGCAAGTGCACTGTTACTGAGCCACAATCCCAGCCCCTCTAAATTACTTAAAATACCTAATACATTAAAACTGCCATGCAAATAGTTGTTATACTGTATTGTTTTTACTTGTATTGTTTTTATGGTTTTATTGCTATTTTCATTGTTTTTTTTTTTCCTAAATATTTTCAATCTGAGATTGATTGGATCTGCAAGTGCACAGTCTGTGGCTACAGAAGGCCAAAGGTATTGGTCTAGAGATTTATTTTTTAAATCTTATTCAAATATTTTCTTTTAAATGAAGAAAGCTAATGTCCATCCCTGTTACAATTGTGACTTCCTCAAAAAGTTTATTTTAGGTCAATATTTAGAAACATTATTTTTTCTTACAGAAACTATAGATGATAAAGATATGAACATTTCCAGACTAGCTCACAGAAGCCTATCTTCCTCTAATTGTAACTGAAATCCATCCTAAAAATGGATTAGAAAATTAAATTCTCCCATTAAATGAAAAAACTGGGGGAAGGCTCTCCACAATTCTGAAACTCTCTGTTTAAAAATAACCATTTTCATCCCCCACATGAGCCATATGAGAGAGGAAAATCTTTTGCCTATAAATTATTATAATGAAGGAAGAGGCAAGGCAGGATAAGGTCCCAGTTTCTCTCTCTCACCTGGACAGGCACCTCTCAGGGTTCCTCTGTTAAACAGTGCCCAGTGGCCCTCCCAGTATTTCCCCTCACTCCAGCAGGGTATCAGGACTGGTTTAGGGAATGGAATGCTGTTAAAAGAGAAAGAAGAAGAACAGGAAAATAAGAGGAATTAGAGTGAATTATGGAATTCTTTTCAGTTCATATTCTGCTTTTAGATAGGGGAAGCTGGAACACACAAGTGAGGTGGGTCCAAAGGGAAGGAGACAAATTATCTCAGGAAGAAATGAAACACATCTGGCCCTATCTGAGTTTGGGCTGAAATACTGGGAGTATCCTAACCACATCGTTAGGGGACCAATACCTCAAGAAAACAGGGATGGTCTAGGAAAACAGGGCTCAATTAGGGAATCAAAAAACTTCTCATTTCCCATTCTTCCCAGAGCATAGCCTTTATTAAGGAACCTGGGACATATATTTTAATATTACAAGAGACCCCAGGCCTCTCCCCAAACACTAGTCCCTGAGGCTGGTGAATTGGAGAACTCAACTCATAGAGTTATAAAAACTGAGATTATGAGAAATATCTCAGCCTATAAGGGGAAAGAAAACAGAAAGTTCCAAAGTACAGAGGCTAAGTAATAGAGGAAAGAGAGCCTTATTCAGAAATTACAGCCCTATAAATCTCCAACACAAGGGAGGAAGATGGCGGCGAGGGGAGTGCATTGCCCCCGTGTGCTGCTTCACTGTGTGGGAGTATGACAAGTCAGGACGGCTAAAGGATATCTTGTTAGGAATTTCCAGCAATAGTGGGGTGCTCCGGAACCTGGAGGAAGGATTTCCATCGCAAGAGGATCGGCTACGGGGACTCAAACGCGAGAGGTTTGTCGCACGGAGGGTAACACTGCTTATTCAGCAAATCACCCCGCGGCTAGAGTCTGCAGCGCGCGCTGGGATAGAGACGCAGGGTTACAGCGCTGCAGTTTCTGCCAGCCGCGCAAGCACCGTACTCAGGGCTGAATTCTGGGTCCGAGACGGGGGAAGGAAGCGGTCCATCTCGGTTTTCCACACCGGTCAGACCACAGAGGAGGCCAGCAGCCACCATGTTGGTAAACTGACGTCACCTTCCCTGTTTTCGACTGACCGCAGCTCATTCAGCCATAGAACAGGTAACTTCAGGCTGCAATTCGCCTGCGGCTTGCAGACAGATTGCTAGGGTTCAGCGCCTGGGGGCTTCTTAGAATCTGATCTTATCGGAGCGAACACCGAGCGCGGGGCGGCCGAGTTCCGGCTCCCAGAACCGTCCCGGAACCGCCCTGGCCCAGGGCTGTGGAGCCTGCGGAGGCTGCTTCTTGGACCCTGCTACTACCAGAGCATACACCAAGCACTAAGCAGCCAAATTCCGGCTCCCGGAACTGAGCCCCCGGGGACTGCTTCTTGGAGCTTACACTTATAGGAGCTTACACCGAGCACGGAGCGGCCGAGTTCCGGCTCCCGGAACTTCCCTGGACCGGGGCTAGGAGCCCGCGGAAACTGCGTCTCGGTCCGGGTCCTGCTGAGGGCCGGTCAGGACTCACCCATTGCTTTGGTTGCCCAGCAAGGGGAACGAAATGCGGCCATTCGCATAGGATACCAACATGGCAGAGATCTGATGTCAGCAGAAAGCGGCGGAGGAGAGAAGTTCATCAATACCAGCGGTGACATAAGCAGTTGGTCTCCTGGTAGGGGGGGTGAGGCACAGTCACCCGAGTCTCCTCAATTTGTCCTCGAGCCAGAGGGGAGGAGCCGGGCCGCCGCCAGCGCCCGGAGCAGGCCCAGCGGCTCGCCAGTGTGATGACCGCGTGACCCCAATTGGAGAGGGGGCGGAGCGGAGCCGCCACCCGCACCCACAAGGTGGGCAGACACGCGACCCAGTGGTACATGGGCGAGGTAGGAGGGGCAGGGCAGAGCCGCCCTTCGCACTTGCAAGGTAAACAGACCTGTGACAGACTGGCGGGTCAGGCCCAGTGGCCTGCCAGTGTGGTACACACGTCACCCCAACTCGAGTAGGGGCAGAGCAGATCCTTCTCCCACGCCCGGATCAGGCCCTGCCGGTGTGGTGGTCACGTGACCCCAATTGGAGTGGGGGCGGAGCGGAACCGCCACCCGTGCCCGCAGGGTGAGCAGACCAGTGATCAACCTGCAGATCAGGCCCAGGGATCCACAGGCGTGGTAGGAGGGGCAGGGCAGATCCGCCGCCCGCGCCTCCAAGGTAGGCAGACCTACAACAGACCGGCGGATCAGGCCCAGGAGCCTGCCGGCGTGGTACACACACCACGCTAATTGGAGTAGTGACAGAGCAGAGTCGCCGCCCGTGCCAGGAACAGGCCCAGCGTCCTGCAGGCGGGGTAGTCACGACACCCCAATTGGAGTAGGGGCAGAGCAGAGCCTCCACCCGTGCCCGAAAGGTGGGCAGATCTGCGACCGACCAGCGGGACAGGCCCAGTGGCCTGCCGGTACGACAGACACGTCACCCCATTTGGAGTAGGGGCAGAGTAGAGCCGCTGCCCGCGCCTGCAGGGTAGGCAAACCTGCAACCGACCGGCGGATCAGGCCCGGTGGCCTGCCGGCGTGGTACACTCGTCACCCCAATTGGAGTAGGGGCAGAACAGAGCTGCCGCCAGCTCCCAGAACAGGCCCAGTGACCTGCCGGCGTGGTAGCCACGAACCCCAATTGGAATAAGGAGAGAGCAGAGCCGCCGCCCGCACCTGCAGGAAAGATACGCAAGCAGTATGAAAAGACAAGGAAAGAAAGGACCACAAGCAATGCAGGTCAACGCAACTTTAGAAGAGGTAACAGCTGCAGCAGATGGAATGTCAGATAAAGAATTCAGGATATACATGCTTCAGATGATCTGGAGTATCAAGGAAGACATTAAACAGCAAAATCAGACAATGAAAGATCACTTCCACAACGAATTACACAAACAAATCCAGGAAGCAAAGGATCAACTATACAGGGAGATAGAGGTTATAAAAAACAAGCAATCAGAAATCCTAGAAATGCAGGAAGCAATAAACCAACGTAAAAACTCAATGGAGAATACTACCAGCAGAGTAGAACACTTAGAAGATAGAACATCAGACAATGAAGACAAAGTATTTCAACTGGAAAAGAACATAGACAGCTCAGCAAGACTGTTAAGAAACCATGAGCAGAACATCCAAGAAATATGGGATAACATTAAGAGACCAAACTTAAGAGTCATTGGGATACAGGAAGGTACAGAGCTCCAAACCAAAGGAATGAGCAGTCTATTCAATGAAATAATACAAGAAAACTTCCCAGACTTGAAGAATGAGACAGAATCCCAAATCCTAGAAGCCTACAGAACGCCGAATGTGCAAAATCATAAGAGATCCACACCTAGACACATTATAATGAAGATGCCCAACATACAGAATAAGGAGAGAATTTTAAAAGCTACAAGAGAAAGGAAGCAGATTACATTTAGGGGCAAGCCAATCAGGATAACAGCTGATCTTTCAACACAGACTCTGAAAGCTAGAAGATCCTGGAATAACATATTTCAAACACTGAAAGAAAATGGGTTCCAACCAAGAATTGTGTATCCAGCGAAATTAAGCTTCAGGATGGAGGACGAAATTAAAACCTTCCACAATAAACAAAAGTTTAAAGAATTCGCAGCTAGAAAACCATCTCTTCAAAACATCCTCGCCAAAGCATTACAGGAAGAGGAAATGGAAAATAACAATGAAAACCAACAGTGGGAGGTAGGACAGTAAAGGGGGGGGGAAATAATCAAAGAGGAAAACAAACCATGTTTAGTAACAGAAATAAACAAATATGGCTGGAAGAACAACCCATATCTCAATAATAACCCTAAATGTTAATGGCTTAAACTCACCAATTAAGAGACACAGGCTAGTAGAATGGATCACAAAACAAGACCCAACAATATGCTGCCTACAGGAGACGCATTTGATAGGAAAAGACATACATAGGCTGAAGGTGAAAGGTTGGGAAAAATCATATCACTCATATGGACTTCGGAAACAAGCAGGCGTGTCCATACTCATATCAAATAAAATAGATTTCAAGCCAAAGTTAATCAAAAGAGATAAAGAGGGACACTACATACTGCTTAAGGGAACCATACACCAACAAGACATAACAATCATAAATATTTATGCCCCAAACAATGGTGCAGCTATGTTCGTCAAACAAACTCTTCTCAAGTTCAAGAGTCTAATAGACCACCACACCATAATCATGGGAGACTTCAACACACCTCTCTCGCCACTGGACAGATCTTCCAAACAAAAGTTGAATAAGGAAACTATAGAACTCAATAACACTATTAATAACCTAGACCTAATTGACATATATAGAGTATACCACCCAACATCAAGCAGTTACACTTTTTTCTCAGCAGCACATGGATCCTTCTCAAAAATAGATCATATATTATGTCACAGGGCAACTCTTAGACAATATAAAGGAGTAGAGATAATACCATGCATCTTATCTGATCATAATGGAATGAAACTGAAAATCAACGATAAAAGAAGGAAGGAAAAAGCATACATCACTTGGAGAATGAACAATAGGTTACTGAATGATCAATGGGTTATAGAAGACATCAAGAAGGAAATTAAAAAATTCTTAGAGATAAATGAAAACACAGACACAACATATCGGAATCTATGGGACACATTGAAAGCAGTTGTAAGAGGAAAATTCATTGCTTGGAGTTCATTCCTTAAAAAAAGAAAAAAACAACAAATAAATGATCTCATACTTCATCTCAAAATCCTTGAAAAAGAAGAGCAAAGCAACAGCAAAAGAAGTAGAAGGCAAGAAATAATTAAAATCAGAGCTGAAATTAATGAAATCGAAACAATTGAAAAAATTGACAAAACTAAAAGTTGGTTCTTTGAAAAAATAAATAAAATCGACAGACCCTTAGCCATGCTAACAAAGAGAAGAAGAGAGAGAACTCAAATTACTAACATATGGCATGAAAAAGGCAATATCACAACAGACACTTCAGAAATACAGAAGATAATCAGAAATTATTTTGAATCCTTATACTCCAATAAATTAGAAGATAGTGAAGGCATACATAAATTTCTTAAGTCATATGATCTGCCCAGATTGAGTCAGGAGGATATAGAAAACCTAAACAGACCAATATCAATTGAGGAGATAGAAGAAACCATCAAAAGACTACCAACTAAGAAAAGCCCAGGTCCCGATGGGTATACAGCAGAATTTTACAAAACCTTTAAAGAAGAACTAATACCAATACTTTTCAAGCTACTTCAGGAAATAGAAAAGGAGGGAGAACTTCCAAATTCATTCTATGAGGCCAACATCACCCTGATACCTAAACCAGACAAAGACACTTCAAAGAAAGAAAACTACAGACCAATATCTCTAATGAACCTAGATGCAAAAATCCTCAATAAAATTCTGGCGAATCGGATACAAAAACATATCAAGAAAATTGTACACCATGATCAAGTAGGATTCATCCCTGGGATGCAAGGCTGGTTCAATATACGGAAATCAATAAATGTTATTCACCACATCAATAGACTTAAAAATAAGAACCATATGATCATCTCGATAGATGCGGAAAAAGCATTCGACAAAGTACAGCATCCCTTTATGTTCAAAACTCTAGAAAAACTAGGGATAACAGGAACATACCTCAATATTGTAAAAGCAATCTATGCTAAGCCTCAGGCTAGCATCATTCTGAATGGAGAAAAACTGAAGGCATTCCCTCTAAAATCTGGAACAAGACAGGGATGCCCTCTCTCGCCACTTCTCTTCAACATAGTTCTCGAAACACTGGCCAGAGCAATTAGACAGACGAAAGAAATTAAAGGCATAAAAATAGGAAAAGAAGAACTTAAATTATCACTATTTGCAGATGATATGATTCTATACCTAGCAGACCCAAAAGGGTCTACAAAGAAACTATTAGAGCTAATAAATGAATTCAGCAAAGTGGCAGGATATAAAATCAACACGCATAAATCAAAGGCATTCCTGTATATCAGTGACAAATCCTCTGAAATGGAAATGAGGACAACCACTCCATTCAAAATATCTTCAAAAAAAATAAAATACTTGGGAATCAACCTAACAAAAGAGGTGAAAGACTTATACAATGAAAACTACAGAACCCTAAAGAGAGAAATAGAAGAAGATCTTAGAAGATGGAAAAATATACCCTGTTCATGGATAGGCAGAACTAACATCATCAAAATGGCGATATTACCAAAAGTTCTCTATAGGTTTAATGCAATGCCAATCAAAATCCCAACGGTATTTCTTGTAGAAATAGAGAAAGCAATCATGAAATTCATATGGAAAAATAAAAGACCCAGAATAGCAAAAACAATGCTAAGCAAGAAGTGTGAATCAGGTGGTATAGCGATACCAGACTTCAAACTATACTACAGAGCAATAGTAACAAAAACAGCATGGTACTGGTACCAAAACAGGCGGGTGGACCAATGGTACAGAATAGAGGACACAGAAACCAATCCACAAAACTACAACTATCTTATATTTGATAAAGGGGCTAAAAGCATGCAATGGAGGAAGGATAGCATCTTCAACAAATGGTGCTGGGAAAACTGGAAATCCATATGCAACAAAATAAAACTGAATCCCTTTCTCTCGCCATGCACAAAAGTGAATTCAAAATGGATCAAGGAGCTTGATATCAAATCAGAGACGCGCCGTTTGATACAAGAAAAAGTTGGCTACGATCTACAGTCGGTGGGGTCGGGCTCCAAATTCCTCAATAGGACACCCATAGCACAAAATTTAATAACTAGAATCAACAAATGGGACTTACTCAAACTAAATTTTTTTTCTCAGCAAAAGAAACAATAAGAGAGGTAAATAGGGAGCCTACACCCTGGGAACAAATCTTTACTCCTCACACTTCTGATAGAGCCCTAATATCCAGAGTATACAAAGAACTCAAAAAATTAGACAATAAGAGAACAAACAACCCAATCAACAAATGGGCCAAGGACCTGAACAGACACTTCACAGAGGAGGACATACAGTCAATCAACAAGTACATGAAAAAATGCTCACCATCTCTAGCAGTCAGAGAAATGCAAATCAAAACCACCCTAAGATACCATCTCACTCCAGTAAGATTGGCAGCCATTAGGAAGTCAAACAACAACAAGTGCTGGCGAGGATGTGGGGAAAAGGGTACACTTGTACATTGCTGGTGGGACTGCAGATTGGTGCAGCCAATTTGGAAAGCAGTATGGAGATTTCTTGGAAAGCTGGGAATGGAGCCACCATTTGACCCAGCTATTCCCCTTCTTGGTCTATTCCCTAAAGACCTAAAAAGAGCATGCTACAGGGACACTGCTACATCGATGTTCATAGCAGCACAGTTCACAATAGCAAGACTGTGGAACCAACCTAGATGCCCTTCAATAGATGAATGGATAAAAAAAAAATGTGGCATTTATACACAATGGAGTATTACTCTGCATTAAAAAATGACAAAATCATAGAATTTACAGGGAAATGGATGGCATTAGAGCAGATTATGCTAAGTGAAGCTAGCCAATCCCTAAAAAACAAATGCCAAATGTCTTCTTTGATATAAGGAGAGTAACTAAGAACAGAGTAGGGACGAAGAGCAGGAGAAGAAGATTAACATTTAACAGGGATGAGAGGTGGGAGGGAAAGGGAGAGAGAAGGGAAATTGCATGGTAATGGAAGGAGACCCTCAGGGTTATACAGTGGAGGAGGTAGAGAGAGAGGAGGGGAGGGGAGGGGAGAGGTGGGGAGGGGGGAGGGTGGAGGATGGGAAAGGCAGCGGAGCACAACACACACTAGTATGGCAATTTGTAAATCAATGGATGTGTAACTGATGTGATTCTGCAATCTGTGTATGGGGTGAAGGTGGGAGTTCATAACCCACTTGAATCAAAGTGTGGAATATGATACGTCAAGAAATTTGTAATGTTTTGAACAACCCACAATAAAAAAATTAAAAATAAAATAAATAAAATAAAAATAAAATGAAAGTTAAAAAAAAAAATCTCCAACACAGCATCTCTGTATAGGTCTTGTGGGTAGGCACCTGGCTGGCCCATTACTTCTGGGTTAAATACAGGGCCACACACTCAAAGGTTATTGGCTCCTGGAACAAAATATTCCCCCTCAAATCCTGAATGAGGACAGGAGTGTGGGCACCAGCAGCAGATAATTAGATAGTCTGATTAAAATCAACATAGCAAATTAAAATTCCATTGGGAAATGGAAAGACATATATGTGTACACAGACACACACACACACACACACACACACACACACACCTTCACTAAAGAACAACAACATAAAGGGATAATTTACATGAGAGAACATGTTCATGAATGAGAAGTATTTTTTCTAAAAATTTGTTGCTCAAATTAATCTATAAATCAGGGCAATCTTAATGGAAATTATTTCTTATTCTAAAACTCAAAAGTATCTGTATTATGAATATATATATATGAATATTTGGGGACAAAAAGGGAATTGCTCTATCCAGACATCAGCAGTGCAGTAAAAATATCCTAGCTGGACTCCTACAATTACCTCCTACTAGTCACATTCACTTTTCACTTTATACCCCCATAGCTTTTCTATAAATCTCATTGATCTGATAGAAAAGAAAAATGAAAATTTTTTTCAATGGCTCCAACTACTCTTAGGATGAAACCTAAACTCTTTCTTATGACCTTTAAGTTCCCACATGATCTGACCCCTGCATCTCTCTACAGCTTCAGCCAGCCTTAGCTCTCTCCCTGGGCTCTGTATAATCCAGCCACACTGGCTTCCTTTCTCCACTTCATCTTCAAACAAGTCAAACTCGTTCCTACCAAGGACTTTGTGTTTGTTCTTCCACCAACCTGGAATTCTCTCCCCTTTCTTTAGATCACAGTGCAGACATCATCTGGTCACTGAGACCTTCCAACTGGATGAAGGAGGCCTTGCCCAGTTGTACACAAGTCATACAAGAACTGGTCTGTGCCTGCCTCTCTCACCTCATCTCTATCTGCCCTGCCTGGTTCCTTTCACTTTTGAAGTACTTGCCTTCTTTCTGTTGCTTAAAAACTCACAATATTGTAAGACTATTCAACACCTTTGATCTTTGCTATTCTCTGACTGATTCACTCCCTCACCTCATTCTGCTTAAATATCACCTACTCAGAGCAGCCCTTCTTTCACTCCACACACTCTAGTCACTCCTCATTCCCTTACAAACCTTTCCCTGTTAGCATGTATCAGTCCCTGGCTGTATATTATGCCTCAATGGTGTTTTGTTGGTGTCTCCATTCGAATTTAAGTTCCTTGAAGACACTGTCTTGGTTACTATTAATACAAAGCAGGAATGCCATAAATACCTGTTAAATAAATGAGTCTGCAAAGAATTTAATAATTTAAATTATTCTTATCACAATTTCCCATCATATTCACAAAACCCATGGCATGGCACACCGAGGCTGCTCAGAATATATCTGCTGAAAGAAAACACCCCCAGGTTTATGCTAATCTACATGCACAATTTACAGGGCAAATGTATTCCACTACAAGACTTTTCCTGTTTCAGTTTTCATCTATAGATAGTAATGTGAATTCCCAGTTTCCAGAAAATGTTATTGGCATGTGCTTCCACTTCACCAATTAAATGGACTTTCTCAAAAATAGGTGCTCTCTCTAACCAAAGCTATTTCCCAGTCTTGATGCTCTCATTTTGCCTTATACCACTTTCGCCAAAAATCATACATATTCATGTGCATAGACACACATATAGACTTGCCATAGCTGCACTGTCAAGGGGAAGCCAGGTGGGATCCAAGTATTGTACTGACTTCTCTGAGAGCTAATACAAGGCAGACTTAAGATCAGCTCATCTGTCCAGAGCACCTTTGACTTTCTCTGGCTTCCTGCACTGCTATCTGATCTTGGAAAAGGAAGTGCCTCTGGATCTAAGTGAGGAACTAAGCCAGGAATGAAACTGGCCTTCTCTTGCAGCCCCCATACCCGCCTACCTTCTTATACCCATGCCGGTAACTGGTTCACTGAGAATCATGATTGCCATCCCACACAGGGGACTCCTGGCCCCAACTGCACTAGTAACTAATAACTGCTCCATCACTGGGAAACAGTTTCTAAATTTCTTCATGCTGAAAATCAGCTTCCTCATGTTGAAGACGGAGGCCAAGAATAATTAAAGATTGATATATTCTCTGGCTAAGCACAGCCTAGTTGCATCAACATATGTTTATCTTCTGGCTTTTGTTTCTATAAATTGTAATGTCTTCTGTGGGACCCGTGGAGAAGCGACCTAGCTGCTTCTCAACCCAATGTGACCAAATTGCATGAAGTTCATTCTTCCTTTTCTTATCGTTTGCCTCTTAGGAGAGGCTGCTGCATCCTGCCATCCTGAAATCCAGGCATGGTCTCTGGGCGAGGCTACCAGTAATAACTGTATTACAGCCAAGGCACCAAGCGTCTCAAAACACGCCACTGCACTTCAGTGTCCACAACTGAGTCCCAGCTAGACAGAATCTTGGCCCCAGAGGGGCTACTTGGGTTGGCGAAGCAAGTAGTTGGTACTGAATGCGTCTCCATGCCTCTGACAGCAACCGAGAGAAGACGCCTCCGCAAAGGGGGCAGATGGCAGCTGGATCAATAAGAGCTTTAGGGCAAAATGCTCAAAATGCTGCTGGGTGCAAATCGAGCTAAAGGCTCAAGTGGCCCAGGTGCTAACGCTGGCCGCAGACTTGGGAGCTCGGAGAAGCAGAAGACGCGACCATGAGACACTGGAAAAGAAAGTAATCACATAGGTCGCCCAGATCGTAGGGCCAGTGCCCGTCTCCCGAGCGAGAGTATTTGCCCCGCCACCGGCCACGAACCGGAAGTCCTGCTGGAGCCCGTCCTCTCTAGGAAGCCCGGAGGCCTCCCCTCTCGGTGGTACATTGGCTCGGCCCCAAGCCGCCTTCTGTTGTCAATATTGGAAGTTTTTTGTTGTTTGTTTTGGAGTGGTGCGGGGGATTAAACCCAGAGGCACTTTACCACAGCGCCACATCTCCAGTCATTTTTATTTTTTGAGACTTGGATGGCCTCGAACTTGGGATCCTCCTGCCTGTGTCCCTAGTCACTGGGATTTACAGTCTTGCACCATCACGCCGGCATTATTAAAGATTCTCTATTGATTAGCGGTGCAGCCTTACGTAGCCAGATCTCAGAGGCTGGCCACAGATGGGGTCCCAGCAGGATCCTGGAGGACACAGATGCTTCTAGATTTTGCCTGCACTCCAGGCTTCTCCATGTGCAAGAAAGATGGAAAAGCCAGACTTCTTGGCTTCCACAGCATGGTATCCATCATATAGGGAAAGCGCTTTTTGTAACTCTTCTTAAACCCTCACCATTGACAGGACCCTGTCCAGAAGCTGAACTGGTAAATATGAATGTAGCAGCATCTAGCTTGTGCTCGATTGCTACTTGTTCCCAGAGGACTTGATAACACAGCTAATTTTGACATACTGAGTGTTAGCCTTCTCCTAGAGAAAGATTACAAACTGGGGAATTATTCCGATTTTTTTTTTTTTTTTTTTTGGTACCAGGAGTGCCTAACCACTGTTCCACATCCCCAGCTCTCATTAGTAGTAGTAGTAGTAGTAGTATTTACTTGTAGATGGACTCAATACCTTTATTTTATTTATTTTTATGTGGTGCTGAGGATCAAACCCAGTGCCTCACACATACAAGGCAAGTGCTGTACCATTAAGCCACAACCTTAGCCGTATTACTATTTTTGATACAGGGTCTCATTAGGTTGCTTATAGTCTTACTAAGTTGCTGAGGCTGGCTTCAAATCAGCAATTCTGCCTGAGCCTCTCAAGCCACTGGTTTTACAGACATGCACCACCACACCCAGCATTAGTCCAATTTCAAACTGCAAACACTAAGGATTACCAGCCAAGCACACTGCAATCTAGACTGAACTGTAGGAGGAGGCAGAGCTCTACCCTAATCCTTGTTACAGTATGGAGTACAAGGAGTGTAGATATCTCCAAAGGTGCTACTAGGAAATCTCTGCTTGAGAGAAGGTGGCTTGGGGCAGAGGCAGTCAAGAGAAAGGCAGGCATTGCCCCACCAGAGGCTGAACCTTCAGGAGACATGCCAATGGTGGCTGGATGAAAGGAGAAATCATGCAGCCACATTGTTTTTGTTATTATCAACCCAGCTTCCATGCTGAAGTGGCTGTGAATTATAGAAGGAAACCCAGGGAGCACTATAAAAAGGACTGAACCAGACAAAGATCTATAACAGAGAGCCAGCCTCTACAGCTGCTGAGTTGGCTGCACATGTAGGTCCCAAAGAGAAAGACCCCAGAACTACTATTGATCCTTATACAACCATGCCTAGATGTGCTTGCTTACCCCAAATACAGAGCCCAGAGAAAATCAGAGGAGCCCATGTCCCTACCTCCTATAACTCCACTAGCTCTTCTACCCCATGACTGGCCAGCCAGTCATGTGGACAAAGGAAGATCACTGATGAACCCAGGTAGAGAAAGCAGAGAGGGAAGGAAGGTGCAGAAGTGAGTAAACAGCAGAGACTGGGACTAAGCCTGAGTGTGTGCCGGTTATTTCTGATTGCTTGGACTTTCCAGGTTCCAGACCTCCCTGGTTTTGTATTTTGGGCACTGGGGATTAAACCCGGGAGGCACTTTATCATTTTGCTACATCCCCAGTCTTTTTTATTATCGAGATAGGTTCTAAGTAGCTAAGGTGCTGACGCTGGTCTTTAACTTCATGATCATCTTGTCTCAGCCTCTTGATCCTAGGGGATTACAGGCATGTACCACCATACCCAGCTCCTTCTTGCATTCTTACCCTGGAGTTTCAGGATGCATGCAGGAATCCTCACAATAGGTTAAATGTATTTAATTCAAGGAGATGTCTCCTGTTTTTATTTAAGAGTCCTAAATAATATATTTAGCTAAGTCACTGATAAAAGCAAGTCTCCAAATTAAACTCAGGTAATGACACCCATATACCTTGCCTAAAGGCAATGGGGCAGTCTTTATGCAAATCTCAAACTAGTAAGTAGAGGGGGTAGGAACTATTTTTACTTAACTTCTAACACCAAACGTGTGGGTACACAATTCTCCAACTCTCTAGACACCAAGCAGTGTCCTAACAATTCAATTCTGGCACTAACTACCCAGAGTTAGTGTCAGACCCTACAGATCAAGGGCTCTGTTCACAAGACTCCTCCCAGTATAGATGCCAACTCTAAGTCCTAGGCCATCTGTACTTCCAATTGACCAGTTTTAACTCACAGGTTCCAACAACCCACTCCTCGGGTTTGATAATTTGTTAGAATGACTCACAAAACTCACAGGAAGGCATTTTACTTGCTATTATTAGTTTTATTAAGCAGATACAACTCAGGAATAGTCAAATGTAAGAGACACACAGGGCAAGGCATGGGAGAAGGGCACAGAACTGTCATGCTCTCTCCGGGTGCACTCTCTTCCCAGCACATCAATGTATCTACCAACCTGAAAACTCTCCCAACTCCCTTGTTTAGGGATTTTATGGGAGCTTCATTATGTAGGCACAACTGATTGAATCATTAGCTACTAGTGATCAACTTAATCTCCAGCCCTTCTCCCCTTCCTATAGGTTGGGACTGAGGCTGAAATTTTCAATCAGATTTTCACACATTGATCTTTCTAATAACCAGCCCCTATCCTTAAGCTATTTAGGGGCCCTCAATCACCAGTCATTCCATTAGCATACAAAAAGGACACTTATTACTCTGGAGATTCCAAGGGTCTTGGATGCCCTAGTATCAGGACTAAGACCAAATACAAGACACTTATCACTCTGGAAATTACAAGGGTTTTAGAAGTACTGTGCCAGGAACTCAAGACTCATATATATGAAGTCTATATATATATATATATATCCACACACACAGATAACTAGATATGTATATAGATATATTTCTTATTGTATCACAATTTCATAGGGGGAGGGGAGTTGGTATGTTTAAATATAACATTTCACTTTCAGAGAACATAGAAACTTCTTAAGGGAACACCATTGTTGGAAATTAAGTGATGTACGAGTTCATTTTTAGATGGTTGTCCCCACTAGGCGTGTAACAGAGCCCCTTTGTCTGATTTTTGTCCCTCCATTCCTAGTAAAAGCTGTTTTAACCTTAGTTTCCTCATGCTGAGAATGGAAACTGAGAAGCTACCCATCAGGCAGGGCAAGTACCAAGGAAACTGGAATTGTAATATATTTCTCTGTCTAGGACAACCTAGTCTTAAGTGTGTGTGTGTGTGTGTGTACACACATGCCCACATGCATGTATTTCCTGTCTTTGGTCCCACTGTATCCCTTTTTCTCATAAAAGAGTTTACATCCCTGAGCCCCCCCAAAGATAAAGAGTTGAGGCAGAAAAAGTCTCTATTTTCTTTAGGGCCAACTTTGAATAAACCTGTTTTCTTCCACCAACTTCTGTCTCCTAAGTTTTTATTGAGCAGCAAGCAGCAGAACCTTCAATTATAGTAACAAGAGTTACTCATGGTCCTTGCCAAAAACCACCTGAGTATGTATTAGGTGCCAGATAACCTGGCAACACTCATCCCTGTACTATAAAGAATGACACATCATTCATCTATCTTCAGTAGTAGTGTAAGTGCTATGGAAGTTGTACAATAACATCTGTGTAACAATGCAAGGAGTGGGGGACAATTCTAAGTTTCTGTTGAATGAAGGAACAAAAAACTGAAAAATAAAATTTGCTAGTCAGAACTCCATAAATCTCTTGGCCAAAGGACTGGAAAAGATCCATTTATAGACAACCTATAATTTTCTGAGTTTAGGATGATGGGAAAGTGCTAAACACTCAGCAGAAACCGTACTTGAAATTTTGGTCTTTTCCCAGGCTGGCAATATGCAGTCTGATACTCTCTCTCAATGCTGGACCCTGGCAGCAAGCTGCAGCTCCACTCCATCACAAGGGCCAACAACCAATACTCCACAGGGTACTATATTCAAGAACTCACATGAGATATTCAAAAGTGGGCTTTGTGTCAGATGATTTTGCCCAACTGTAGGCTAATGTAAGTGTTCTGGAGCACATTCAAGTTCAACTAGGCTGCACTATTAAGGGTCAGCAGATTAGGTATGTTCGATGCATTTTTGACTCACAATATTTTCAACTTAAAGGGCTATCGGAGGCAATCTTATTGTAAGTCAAGGAACATCTATTTTCCCTGCAGTCCTCGCTTTCTTCGAATGCTATAATCTGCTGTCCTCCAGATCATATTTAGAAGTCTCTCCTACTTGAAGACTGGCCAGCTGAGAAGCCTCTTGCCCTGAACTTCCTTGCTTGCTATAACCCTCCTAGAAGCCCTACGGCCCTTGCTGTTTAATAATGCTTTGGTGATTAGGTCAAAAATTTTGTATAAGCGTCTTGTGTCCAAAATATGTCAAAGAAACCAGATGTATTCTTACTTTTTGTTATATTTCTACATTAAAAAAAAATTTTTAGTTATACATGGACACCTCTATTTTTTTATTGTTTATGTGGTGCTGAGGATTGGACTCAGTGCCTCACACATGCTCTACCACTGAGCTACAGCCCCAGCCCATATTCCTACATTTTGACTGCTTTTCTTGGCAGTGATTCCAAGCTCTTTCATATTCCAGAAGCTCCGCCCACAGCTTGGAAAATGAATTTGGTTTTTTGCTTTTCTCCTCCTAAATTCTAAGTATTGCACAAATCTTGTGAAGGAATGAAAATAAATAAAAGTCCCCAACATCTTACCAACCATTTAAACTTCTCCCTGATTTGATCACCAGCACTGAAAAAAAAATAAAGTTAAAAGTTAATAAATAGATAAATAAATAATGAATAAATAAAATTTTCCCTGAGCCAAGGGAACTTTTTGCGATGATAAATATTTTCTATATCTTAGTTACAAAACCATATTCATGTGTCAAAACTCACCGAATTATACACAGTAATGGGGTGGCTTTTACTGTATAAAAATGCATCTCAATAAACTTGACCAAAGCCAAAACCCAACCAACATCTCTCTTTACCCTACCTTAGAGATATAATTTTTGTGGTATCAATACAATAGTATACATATCACCTTCTTAATACTGTATTCCCGCTTAATTTTTTAAAAGTACCTTTCCATGGGCTACAATTGTCCTGAAGCAGTGATTCTAAGAAGGGTCAGAGCCTCTGGTCACTAGATGGAAAATATAGCCAAAGGAGTGAGATCATTACATTTGCAAAGATCAGCATACATAAAACACTTCTCAGTGTTTCCACAGTAGTTCATTATAAAATTCATTTAAAAGTACCACCAATCACAAACTGATTTAATAGGGGAATCTGAAGTAGGTGACTGTATAGTAACTGATCAGGAATGGGCTCCCTCTAGAGGCCAGAACTGTAACCAGCCCTGGCTGAGTTTCTTTCCTTGCCTTACTCCATCTACTCCAGGAGATCACTTCGGTCAGGTACCTCCCCTATATTACATAAGCCCAAGTTACTTTCTGTGCCTACATATTTGAGTGGGCACTGAAATTAAACAAAGATATGGTCAGGAATAGGACAGAAAAATAAAATTCCCTCCTAATCAAGTTTAAAGACTTAATTTCACATTATTACTCTCATCCCTTCAAGTTCTTTCCCTGATTATTTTCTTGGTCTATTGCAGTTACACAGGATCCTTCTAATGGTCACTACCAAGGTAATTAAAAACTTCCAAGGCTCAGATTCTCTCCCCAGTGATCTTTGCCACTGGCCCACCAAATGTCCCTCCCTAAATCCTGAAGGCAATCACTGGTTACTTTCTCTGATTACTTCCTCCGGTGGGCTTTATAGTTCCCCTATATTTCTAAGTACATTGGCCCAACTCACACATTCCTTGAAGCCCAAAATGTTCTGCAAACTCTTTCAACTCCAATAGTCCCAGGGCCAGAGTGATGAAAGAGGCCAAAACTGGACACTGTAAATTTCAAGGACAAATACTGCCATTTCCTACCCAGGGGCTAAAAGAGAGTAATCAAACACAGTCCTTAAGTGACTACTTAAAATAGAATTGGGAAAATAATAATGTCTTCCATAAGATCACAAGAGTATAGATAAAGGCATGGCCAGTGATCCAGTAGAAACCCTGATAACTCAAAGTGCGACCGGAATGGAGAACATGAGAAATTCACGGGGAGTGAGACAAGGGATTTAGGCTATGAGAGGATGACTTTTTAGGAGAAGCAAGATCCTGAAAGGAGTGTGGTACTTGGGCAGGTGAAGAGCTGGCCATTTCAGATGAGGGAAGTGGTGAGAAAGGTGCAGAGGATGGCCCTGGCTGGGATGAGGCAGAGCAGGCCTGCTGGGGAGAAGAAGGGGAGAGGCCTGAAGGACCCTGGGGCTCTACCGTGGAAGGCCCTGGATCTTGAGCAGGTTTCTTCCTGGTATGCAACTTTCGATGCTGAAGAAAACTTGCGCTCCATTTGAAGGCCTTCCCACACTCCTTACACTCATAAGGCTTCTCCCCAGTGTGGACTCGCTGATGCTGAACCAGGGTAACCTTCTGATTGAAGGCCTTTGAACACTCCTGGCATTTGTAAGGTCTCTCCCCAGTGTGGATTCTCTGATGCACTATGAAGCGAGAGCTGCAAGTAAAAGTTTTCCAACATTCATTGCATTTGTACAGTTTCTCCCCCGTGTGGAACCTCTGGTGCTGCAGGTACACTGACCTGCGGCGGAAGGCCTTGCCACACTCTGTACATTCATAAGGCTTCTCCCCAGTGTGGATTCTCTGGTGCTGGATCAGAACTGAATTAGAACTGAAACCTTTCCCACACTCTTTACATTCATAGGGCTTCTCCCCCGTGTGGACTCGCTCATGGATGATGCAGTCATAGCTACCTCTGAAGGCTTTCCCACATTCCTTACACTTAAAAGGCTTATCCCCAGTGTGGATTCTCTGATGCCGGATCAATTTTGAGTTGTAGCTGAATGTCTTCCCACAGTCCCCACATTCATAGGGCTTCTCTCCACCGTGGAGTTTCTGATGCTGAAGAAGGTGGGAATTTTGACTGAAGGCATGTCCACATTCCTCACATGCATATGGTTTCTCCCCAGTGTGGATTTTCATATGCCGTGACAGTTTTGAGTTGTATCTGAAGGCTTTCCCACATTCTTTGCATTTGAAGGACTTCTCATCAGTGTGAGTTTTCTGGTGCTGGTGAGGGTCTGAGTCTGGGTTAAAGTATTTGCTGCACTCGTCACACTTTTGAAACACCTGTTTCCTAGGAGGGCCCTGCTTTGAAATAACACTCTTGCTTCCTTGCAGTTTCCTGGCTGTCTCCTTCCTTTTGACGGTGGAAGACTTATGATCCTGAACTGTCAAATCTATGGGATCTCCTTTCTCTGAGTTTGTTTTCTTCCCTAGGTCACATTGCTGTGGCTTCTCTAACCTGCTTTGGGGAACCTCCATCGTTAACCCCTCCTCTGTGGGTCCGTGGGACTCTGACTCTGTAGTCATGTTCAGCCTTGGAGTTGGCTCCTCCTCCTCAGACTTGGTCTTACCACCTACCATAACAAAAAGAAAACATAAGAATCCCTTATTATTTATGCTAGAAAAGGAAAGGGATTAAGCAGCATTAGCTTGCCCTGGGGACATGTATTCTTGGAGAAAGAGAGACAGACATCCAATGGTACCCCAAATAGAAAGGAAAAGCCCTGGAGGTGGGGAAGATAGTAATGCCCTAAGGACAACAATAATGGGATGGATGGAAAAGCTATGAATGGAAACAAATGGATAAAGAAATACTAGAATGGGATGTAGAAGTCATAGGAAGGGAAAGCAATAAAGAGAAGCAAGGTGCAGAAAGAGACCTCTAAACTGGAAAAGAGAGGTGGGTACGCAGTTCCAGCACCACACAGTATCCAGAGAACTAGAGATGCTGTCTACAATAGCAGATCCCAAGGTCAGTCAAGGCATGAAATCTGTGCAAGTACTTTGTCTTTGAGTGTATGTGTAGTTCTGGGGATCAAACCCAGGACCTAGCATATGCTAAGAATACACTTTATCACTGAGCTACATCTCCAACCCTCTACCTTTGTTTATTCTTCTTCTTTTGGTGGTGGTGGGGGGTACTAGGGATTGAACTCAGGGGCACTTAACCACTTAGCTCCATCCTCAGCCCTTTTTATTTTTTATTTTGAGACAGGGTCTTACTAAGTTGCTTAGGGCCTCACTAAGTTGCTGAGACTGGCCTCAAACTTGTGATCCTCCTGCCTCAGCCTCTTGAGTTGTTGGGATTACAGGCATGTATCACTGTGCCCAATCCTCTATCATTTTTAATGAGATATTCTTTATCACAAGCCTGAATGGAGAAGAAAAGAAACAATGTGTAACACTACTGGTTATGAAGAATTCATTAGACAATCACTATTTAAAACCCATGTGTCCTCTGGGAGACAGACTTCTGAGAGGAAATAACAGGCTTGGCTAAGAACTTAGTACATGGGGCTGGGGTTGTGGCTCAGCAATAGAGCGCTCACCTAACTCACCTAGTAAGGCCCTGGGTTCCATCCTCAGCACTACATAAGAATAAATAAATAAAACAAAGATATTGTGTCCAATTTCAACTAAAAAATAAATATTAAAAAAAAAAATGAACTCAGCACAGACAGTAGATAGCAACCTGGCTGGGGTGGAGGCTCACCTTTCACTGCAGGCACTACAACATAGAAGCCATTTTTGCCTTTACAAGCACCAAAATCTAACACAGCTTAGTGTTTCTAGACCCCTGGTCACCAATTCATAGCTCAGATCCTAATCCAGTACAGATATGCTCATATACACACACCTGAAAGAGGGTCAAAAGTTTCACGAAACAACCTCCTTAATAAGAGTGATGCAAATGGATTCCACCCCCAAAACCATCATCAAAAAAAGAAAAAAAAAAAAAGATTGATGCCTTCACAACAGATTTTATACTATTTTGGTCTATATATTTACATATTTTTTTGGGAGGGGGTACTGGGGATTGAACTCAGGGGTGCTTAACCAGAGTCACATCCAAGCCCCCTTTTGTTTTTTCTTCTGAGATAGGGTCTCACTAAGTTGCTTAGGTGCTTAAGATCTTGCTAGAATGCTGAGGCTGTCCTCAAACTTGCACTCGACTAGCCTCAGTATCCTGTATTAGCCTATTCTTTTTTTTTGGTACCAGGGATTGAACTCAGGAGCACTTAACCACTGAGCCATATCTCCAGCACCGCCCCCCCCCCCCCTTTTTGACACAGGGTTTGTTAACTTGTTTAGGGCCTTGTTAATTGCTGAGGCTGGCCCTGAACTTGTGGTCCTCCTGCCTCAACCTCCCAAGTTGCTGGGATTACAGGTGGGCACTACCATACCTGCCCTATTCTAATTTTTAAATGCTGCTTACACTCTTTGATGACCACACAATGGTTCCTATGTTCCCTGGACCTGTAGCACCTGGGAACTTGTGAGAAATGCAAATTCTCAGGCCCTGCCCTAGTCTGCTGAATCAGAATCTCTGGAGGTAATGTTAGCAATCCGTGTTTTAACAAGCCCTCCAAGTAATCCTAATGCACACCAGAATTCGAAACCTACTGATATAGTCACTAAAAAAAGCACACTGAAACTCTTGAGTTTAATACTGTATTGTCCAGTAGGGTGGCCATAGTCCCTTAAATGGCTATTTAAATTTAATTTAAGTGGAATAAAATTGAAAACTGTTCCTCAGTTATACTAGCCACACTTCAAGTGTTCAAGGAGCTAACAGCTCTCATATTGGACAGTATAGATATATAATATTTCCATTGTTCTACTGGACAATGCTGGTGAAAGCTTTTGGTGACTATGGAAAAGGGGAACACTGATAACCATGGGAAGGCTGCCAGGAAAGGTTCTCTCTCAAGATGACCCCAAGTTGACTCATGTGTTAAGACAGGAGTAGGGGAATGGAAAGCAGCACTCGGGGTACAGAAGCTCAGAAAGGCACAAAGGATTGAGAGTATAAGAACAAGGCAATTGAATTAGACAGGTTATCTACCAAATCTCTGGATGGGTCTTTACATCTATTCAATTCAACATATTTCAAAAAAGGAAACCATTCATTCCATATATAAATATATATTTTTCATACACAAGAGTTCTTTCAAAGGCTAATTATTTATTATTAAATGAGAAAATCAGAATGACTCCATCTTCATGTACAGTTTCACATAAATATACACACAAAGAGTTCTTATAAAAACTCAGTTCTAGGGCTCGGAATGTAGCTCAGTGGTACAGCACATGCCTAGCATATACAAGGCCCTGAGTTTAATCCCCAATACAGGAAAAAATAAATAAAACAAACAAATTAATAAATGAAAACGAAGTTCTTAACTATATCATGTTTATATTCCTAAACTGATGAACAGAAGCCTATTTCACTAACAGAGTTTGAAATGTGGAGAATAAGAGACTGAACGAATTATGTTATGTGCACATTTAAATATAGCAAAACGAACCCCACTATTATGTATAATTATGATGCACTAATTAAAAAAAAAATAAACGTAAACCAGGTATGGTGGCACACATCTATAATTCCAGTGACTAAGAAGACTGAGGCAGGAGGATTCCAAGTTCAGGGCCAACCTCAGCAACTTAGTAAGACACTGTCTCAAAAGTAAAAGTAACTAGGTACAGTCGCACATATGTGTAATCCCAATGACTCAGGAAGCTGAGATAGGAGGATCACAAGTTCAGCACCTTGGTAAGGCCCTCAGAAACTTAGTGAGACTCTGTCTCAAAATAAAAAATAAATAGGGATGGGGATGTAGCCCAGAGGTAAAACATCTCAGGATACAATTCCCAGTACTGGAAAACAAAATTAAAATTAAATAAATACTAGTTTTAAAATGTTTGCTGGGCTGGGGGTATAGTTCAGTTGGTAGAGTGCTTGCCTCACAAGCACAAGGCCCTGGGTTCAATCCCCAGCACCACAAAAAAAAAAAAAAAAAAAAAAATTAAAAATTAAAAAAAAAATAAAATGTTGCAATCCTTTCACTTTCTGAAGAAAAATGAGAGAGAATGGAACATCTGGACTGCTGTCTTCTAGTTTAGAGCTGAAGCATGACTATTTTCATCCCACAACAGCCATGGTTCCGAAGAAATACCTCTTTCATCTCATGTTAAAATATCAAAAGAGAAGTAGCTGGGTGCAGTGGCACATATCTATATTCCCAGATACTCAGTAGGATGGGGTGGGGAAATCCCAAGTTTGAGGCCAGCCTGGGCAACTTAGGGAGACCCTGTCTCAAAGTCAAAAAATAAAAAGGGTTAGGGATACAATTCACCGGGTTCAATCCCAGCTACTACAAAAACAAAAAGAGAAAGAGAAACAGACAGACACACAAGAGTCAAAGCTGGAAAAGAAGATGGTCTGTTCTCCTGCTCACCTGTGCACCTGCCTCCAAGGGCCTCTTCCCCAACAGGTCTCCATGAATCTGGGACCCATGGGGCTTCCCCTCGCTCCAGCTGGAATATCAGATCTGGTTTAGGGAATGGTAATGCTGCTAAAGGAGAAAGAAAAGGAACAGGAAGCTGAGAGAGTCACCACCAACCTCCCTCAGTCTACCCTCTGCTTTGCCAGGTGAACAAAGAGGCAGATGCCCAGGAGACCAAGTGAGGTTCATGAGGAGAGAATCTGGGGATCTAAGGAAGGGCTCATAGCTTATTCTAGCCTCTGAGAGAACAGGAAGTACCCACAGTCACTGGAAGTGTATACCTGGGGTCCTAGGAGACTCACACACACAGTAGATGGGCCGGGGTCTCCTCCAGGGAACGGGAAGACTGGAGGAATGAAGGTGGGGCACCAGGAACCTTCTCAGTTCTCTCTGCTCCCAGAGCAAACCCCTCACAGTACAGTCCCCACCAGGAACCAGCCAACAGGGAAGTCCTGTTAAAAACCAAAGTGAATCCAGATCTTTCTCCATTCAGCTACTCCTGAAACTGGGAATTAGGGAGCTCAGCTCATGGGTCATTAATCCTGGGGATATTAAAGATCCCAGATCTGCTAAGGGAGAATCTAGGAGCCCCAAAGGCAGAAGCTAAGTTTCAGAGGAAGAGGACTTACCCAAAGAAGTTATGTTCGCATAATTTTCCAACATCACCTCCTGGTACAGAGCCTTCTGTGCAGGCTCCAGACTGGCCCACTGATTCTGGGTGAAGTACACAGCCACATCCTCAAAGGTCACTGCCTCCTAAAACAACAGGTTCCTGCTCAAGTCCTGTATAAGCGCAGAAGGAGGCAGGGAAGGGGTGAATCTACTGCAACCCACAGTTCTGAGCCCCGTGAAAGGTTTACAATGATGAGAAACACACAGCACTCTAAGCAGGGGCAGCCCTCAGGCAGAATTCCCACTTTTCATATACACATGTGGGGAGCCATTTTCACATGTGACTGGGCAACTCCCGGTTTGGGTCTGAGGCGCTCTGGCTAAACTGTGTCAGAGCTTTCCCGACCCTCTCCTGGTGCGAGAGCCTGTCCGTGTTGGGGTGTGACTGACCACTGACCCCGGGGGCCAATCACTGACCCTGACCTTGGAGTGCTGCCCCCCTCAACCTTCATTGGATGGAATTCTCCCCTGAATTTCTTGTTCCCCAATAAAAGGCTACTCCCTGGCGTGCTCTCTCCCTCTCTCCTGCTAGCCCTGAGTAATCCCTGCTGCCCTACCGGGTGGTTCGAGGTGGGAGCCAGAGGGGGAGCCGTCTCGGACCTGGTCATAGAAAAATGTAACTGAGTCTGTGTGTTTTATTTCGATCTCACTAGTTAACTTTTATGCCAAGAACCTCTTTAATGAAACCAGTGCGCTGGTCGCATGGTGGAAACACATCTCTGTGGGCCCAATATTGTCAGCCTAAGCTCACAGCCCAGCACCTGCTCTTCTCTCCCTGGTGATCACGTCAACCCATCTCTGCTTCTATAAGCCAAATATATTTTTCTGGCATTTTTCCTAAATTGACCACAGCAGGTATCTGTCTTTCACCCTGTGTTCATTCATCTTGAAGCACCCATCAGGGATCTTGACTCAGCTCCTCTTGTCTTCTTCCTCCACAGCTTCTACTAAGGACAGAGAAGTGAGTTCATGGGGATAGAGTTCCTTTCATTCAACCCTTTCTCCCTCTTTCTACCATCCTGCCTTACCAGAAAGCTGGTTCTCCCTTGAAGACAACATTCAGTGTCTCCTCCTCTCCTAACACACTTGACCCCAGGGACAGGATGGCCATGTCCCAAACCTTGTTCACAGATCAGCCCCTGATCACCTAAGCTCTGTCCAACCTACCATCCTCTTCACCAGATCTATCTCCCTTTGCCTCTGCAAAGCCACCTACAACTTCTTAAGGAAGAAGGAAACCATCACAGGGTTAGGGTTCAGTGTTAGTTATTTTTTTACCTCAATCTGTTCAACATACAATAATTTATGAAGCAAGAATTATTATTCCCTAGGGAATCAGCAATATTAAACACTTTGAGATAGACGAAAGGGAGTCCTCTTCATCTGAGTACTTATTACAAGGCTATATAAGAAAATAAAAATTTTAAGATGAACTGACCACTTACATATAAATTATCCACTACACCATTCCAGTTCATCATCATGAATGACCCTCTCTTCACTGGGCATGGTGGTGCACGCCTGCAATCCCAACGACTCAAGGGCTGACTCAGGAGGATCACAAGTTTGAGACCAGCTTGGCAACTTAGTGAGGCCCTAAGCAACTTAATGAGACCCTGTCTCAAAATAAAGAATAATAAGGGCTGGGGATATGGGTCAGTGGTAAAATACCCCTGAGTTAAATCCTTAGTACCAAAAAAAAAAAAAAAAAAAGAGAAGCTACCTTTTATTTATGTAGTAGTCTCTACCAAGTAAAAGAAATACAACTGGAGAAGTACTAGATTTGTAGTCCTTGTTGTGAAAATTAGTCCTGACAAAAAACATCAATGATGCTGAATCTCAGGGGAAGGTTCAACAAAGAGTAGGATATTGGCATGATCTTAAATACCTCCCCATAAACTCTTTGTTGCAAGGGAAAAATCATAACTATATGTGAAGAAATCATCTATAGTCTCTTGTACATAAAAGTGTAAATATAACTAGTATGAATAAGAAACTGAACCTTTAGTTTTAATTGACTTTAATTTTAAATAGGCAGAGGAAGCTAGGGGCAACCTTATTGTTCAGGGCAGAATAGACACTTCACCAACCCCAAATGTTAATAATATGTCTAATCTTCTTCAGTCAAAAGCTGGAAGCAGCCAAGTACAGTGACACTCACCTATAATCCCAGAGGCTAGGGAGACTGAGGCAGGAGAATTGCAAATTCAAGACCAGCCTCAGCAACTTTGTGAGATCCTGTCTCAAAATAAGAAATAAAAAAGATCTAGGGATGTAGCTCAGTGATAAAGTCCCCTGGGTTAAATCTCCAGTAGAAAAAAAAAAAAAAAAGGAGAGAGAAAAGAAAAAAGCTGGAAACATAGACCTTACCTTCTTTCCCCCACATTATGCTCTACCCCTCCACACCTCTGTAATTATCCATGCACTCTTTGGTTTCTTGTTTTCTGAAACACTAAGCTTCTCAACATCCTGCTGCATGAAGTGCATCTGTGATCACACTGCTTCTGTTCTCTGCCAGCACTTACCACCTCCTTTATGTAGTGGAGCTGTGATTCCCGTGTGTGAGAAACAGGTTACAGAGGCAGCACAGCATAGTAGCAAACAGCAGACTTGTGAGCCTTGTCTCAACACAGGGACAATTTTGCCCTCCTCCCCCAGGAGAAAGGTGACAATGCCTGGATATATTTTTAGTCATCACAGCTGCAGCGTGATGGTGGTGGTGGTGGTGCTACTGGCACCTAGTGGACAGTGGCCAAGGATGCTGATGAATTATGCATAGGGAATCCCCCCAAACAAATAATTATCTGTAGATAAAATGTAAATTGAGCCAAGGTTGAAAAATACCTGCTAGACACCTGAGGCTCAAATTCCATCCCTGATACTGGATAGAATACTAAACCTCTCTGTGCCTCAGCTCCATCATTTTAAAACTAGAATACCAATAATATCTATTTTATAGGGCTTTTGTAGGATAGAATGAGTTAATATAGATAAGCACTAAAAATTCACCTGGCACACAATGTCATATAAATCTCAATACTTACTACAACCATATATGAAACTGAGGAAAGCTTCTAGAAGATTCCAGAATCTTCTAGAAAAATATTCCTCACAGAGACTTTAGCTGAGACTAACAGGTATATTGATATGCATGTACTCGCTTTCTTCTTTAGTAATAGAACCCTAATTTTACCTGAGGTTGCATCCAACCCAGGCAACTAAGTGAGATCAATGAAACCCAAATGTAAATACTATCAGAGACTTCTTAGAAGGTCCTAGAAGGATGCAAACTCAGCTGAAAGGTTCACCTCTTTTGTTATCTCTACATCTAACTAGAATACCCACATAATTGCCTGAGACCAAGCAGCAACTCTGGACTATAAGGTGGCCTACAGCATGAGAACAGTGCTAGGATAGTAGCGCAGAATGAAAGAGCCTGTGTGCATAACTGTGTAGTTGCCCTGGACTGACTCTCCCAAACTTGTTTTTCATAGAAGAGAAGGTTTTATTTTGTTTAAGCCATTGTTGCTCTGAGTTTTCTTAATGGAAACTAATCCTGAGAAAATAGGCAAGCAAGGTGCCAAGAAAGAACAGATTGCCCCTACAAAAGTTTTCCTGACTTGCAAGAACTAATTTTGGTTGAAGGGCTCAAACAGATTTGGATGGACCAATGTTCACAAAAGAAGCCACCATTGCTTGCTTTTAAGTCTCTGGGTATGGAGTTTTCTTATTACATGATCTATCCATTACATTATATACATAGCTTTCTCAGCATATGACACAGGACAATGGAAAAAAAATCAGTAAACTCATCCTCTACCATCAAGATTGGGGGAGGGGACAACTGCTCCCTATGCTACCTGAATCTGTGCCAACAAGGGCTATAGGCTCTCACAGAGGTTAAGCTGACATCTTTGCACTGAGCTGCTTCAGCTACAAATTCAGCATTCCCCCAGAGCACAGTACCCACAAGAACCAAACCTTCCAAATTAGACATTTGGTATCATTATATCCTACACAGGCAGCATGCAGGGTAAACTCTCCTTGAGAAAATACATGTCCTTTGGGTCTTGTGATGAAGACTAGCATTCCTCACATTTTAACCAGCCCCTAAGTTCTCCAGATGTTGTGAAACATGGTTTCTAATTCAGGAGAACTGGCCTGAAATCCAGCCTTTCCCAACAAGCTTCCTGTGATGTCAAAACTCTCATCCATGGACCACACTTTGAGTTTTCACACAAGTAGATTTCACTTTCTAGGAGAATTTCTTGGCTGGGCTTTCTTCTTTCCCAGCCTACATATTCTCTAATCAACTCCCTAGCATACTCCTTTGCCACACTCTGATGGAGGCAATGCTAAGCACAGGACTGATCAAATGAGGCTGCTAGGCCTTCCCTGACCTTTCCTGCCTCTGAGTATGCTAAAAGAAAGCTCAGCTCACCTGGGACCACACTGTCTGGAGCATGGTGGATAACCCCTGGCTTCATGCACTGCGCCCTCTAGTCTTGGAAAACCTGCAGAGCTAGAGAAAGAAAAAAAAAAAAAAACATTGAGAATGAGCTGTCTTATTTCCCACACTTGCTCTGTCTCCTAACGGAACCAGATATCCTTAGGACACTGTTCTCCACCATCCTCTCCACCGATTCCTGAGGTGCTGCTGCAAATGCCCCCCTTTATACATTCTCTAATAAATGTGTCTGGCGATGCTGGAAATTCCTAAAATGAATGTCTGTGCAGCAAGGGTTAAGAACTGCAGCAGGTAACAACGAATCCCACCATTATGCATAATTATGTTGCTCCAATAAAAAAAATATGGAGAAACAAAAAAGAACTGCAGTGGTTTCGTGGCTTTTAAGAAAACCCGTGGCCCCACCAAGAATGCATTGCTAAGTATTTTGTAAGAAACACCTGTAGGAATCACGGCAAAGACTCGAAAGGAGCCTCTGGAGAGAAGGGATCCCTGAATCAACAACGGTTTGCAGCGCAAAATTCAAGTGGCGAACTAACCTCAGGTGAAATGGGTAAGACGCTCAATGTCCCACTGGAGATGGTGACCACAGACCCAACCGCGATCACAACGCTCCACCCGGGAGGCAGGGGACCCCAGATGTCGGTCGCGGGCGCCCACCCAGCGTACCTCGAGCCAGAGGACAAGGTCTCGGGGCCGGAAGGTCAGTCGTGCCTCGACAACAGGGGCTGGCCAGGGTTCGGGCGGCCTCATGGGGCTCTCGCGGGGCGTCTGCGAGGCCCAAACACGCAACCTTCAGGACCGGCACCAGGTTGCGCAACCAGAGCCGCTCACCGCAAGCTCCTGCAGAGCGCCGAATCCGCCAAGACGGAAGCGAGACCCGCGGCGGCCCTGGCGCCGCTCTAGGAAGATGGAGGCCGTCCTCTCTCCATGGTTCGCCCAAGCGAGGCTCCAGGCCCTGTGCTCAAGACCGTTTCTCATCAGTCATGTGTCCGACTTTCCATCAATCATGCCTTAGCATCCCCAAACAGATGATAAATTCCTCCATGTATAAAAATAAACGCCTCTGGCTCTAGAGCTTGCTAGCAGTAACTTACCTAATGAATTGACAGCCCCTGTCTCCCACTTCATGGCTGATTGACCTGTGTGACCTAATATCGTGGAGTTTGGGGTCTGACTGCGGTGAAACCCTAACTCCACTGTTTATGAACAGAATGGACTTTCTCAAGCTACTTCTCAACTTGGAATGGTAATAGTTTCAAATTTATAAATTCAACAGATTGAGTTCACTCATCCAACACACTTAAGACTCTGTTAATAACTAAATCAAAATAAGTGCTATTTTGTTGCTGACATCATTATTACTCCTGAGTATCAGTGTCACTGTCCTGTAAAACATTCCCGTTACTTTTCCAGCCTAGATATAACTTTGATCATGGAGCTGGTGCCCATTGGGCAGGCACTGTGAAGTTAGTTCTGAGCTAGAGATCTGTGTCTACTGGCCCACCGTTTATTTCTACTTACCTAACCCACAGGGGCCTAAACGTCCACACTAAGATCATCATCTTTTCTCAACTTCTATAGGGAGTGTCATGCATCCTACCAGCCAAGTTAGTGGTCTAAGAATTATCATTGGCTCCTTCCTCTACTCTTCTCTCACCTAGATTACTGAGACAGCCTCCTTCCTCCCTTTTCATGGTCTCCAGTCTAGCCCCCTCCAACCTTTTCTTCCCATATTGCAACCAGGGTGATTTTAGATGCATGACACTTCTGCCTTTTAAAATCCTTCTGAAGTATATTCTTTTTCAAGTACTGTTACAAAGCCTTTTGGATTCAAGAAAATCATTATTCAAGTCTTTTCTGATGTCAGTGCATTGCTGATGTTGCACCTTTACTTTCTCTCCGTGGTCTGAGAGCTCCTTTAGGGGAACTTCTGTTGTAGGCACTCCACCTGCTTCATGTGAAAAGTAAAGGAGATGTGTCTAAAATGGCTGAGGCAGAGTTCCTGACTCTGCATTTTCTTTTTTTTTTTTTTCTTTCTTTTTTGGTGGCTTTTTTTTAAATTTTAATTTTTTTTAGTCATACATGACAGAATGTATTTTGACATATAATACATACATGGAATGTACATACATCAATCATATTGTCTATTCTGCTGCCCTTCCTATCCCCCCTACTCCTTCCCTCCTCTCCCATCCTTTCTCTCTATCCAATCTAATGTGACACCTTTTTTTTCTTTTTCTCATTACAACATCATAAATGTATTCTGTATAACAATGAGGTTCTCCTTCCATCTTCCGTGCAACTCCCCTTCTCCATCTTTTTCCCTCCCACCTCTCTTCCCTATTTAGCGGTAGTCTTCTTCTCATGCTCTTCCTCCCTATCCCATTTTGAGTCACGCCCCTTATATCAGAGAAGATATTTGGCATTTGTTTTTTAGGGATTGGCTAACTTCACTTAGCATAATCTGCTCTAATGCCATCCATTTGCCTGCAAATGCCATGATCTTGTTATTTTTTAGTGCTGAGTAATATTCCATTGTTACAAATGCCACATTTTTTAATCCATTCATCTATTGAAGGGCATCTAGGTTGGTTCCACATTTTAGCTATTGTGAATTGTGCTGCTATAAACATTGATGTGGCTGTGTCCCTGTAGTATGCTCTTTTTTGACTCTGCATTTTCTAATAATGCCTAAGCCACAATGAAAGTAAGGAAGGGTGCTGTTAGATTTTCTTCAAAGCTTGACTAAATAATTATTAATAAAATGAAAGTAAATATGACAATATGAATAATTGGAAAAAAATAATAGAATTCAAGGGAAACATTAAAAGAGGGAGATATTCACACGGAGAAAGTCTAATCCACAAAAAGTTCTAGTGATAACTAACTCAATATATCTAACATCACTTTTTTTTTTCTTTTTTGTACCAGAAATTGAACTCAAGGGCACTCAACCACCACTGAGCCACATCCCTAGCCCTATTTTGTATTTTATTTAGACACAGGGTCTCACTGAGTTGCTTAGCCTCACTATTGCTAAGGCAGGCTTTCAACTCTCGATCCTCCTGCCTCAGTCTCCCGAGCTACTGGGATTACAGGCATGTGCTCACCACGCCTGGCAACATCACATTTTAATATATGTAAAGCAAAAAACTATTTGAAATATAAGAAACTGATAAATCTATATTTGTACAGAGATTTTTAACACAATTCTTTAAAATTAAATAGGCAAAAATGTAATTCAAAGAATTTCAATAGTAAGGATAACTATTAACAGAAATTACTATAAACAGCAAGAAGATAATATACATTTTGTTGTTGTTGTTTGGTGGTACTGGGGATTGAACCCAGGGTTTTATATATGCTGGGCAAGCACTTTACCATTGAGCTACATCCCCAACCCATTACACACATTCTCTTTAAACTTAAGTATGCCAGGTAGGCAACTAAGAAAATTTCAAATTTCAAGAAACAAATGTTGCTGGGCATGGTGGCACATGCCTGTGATCCCAAGGGGGAAGTGAGGCAGGAAGATGGCAGGTTCAAAGCTAGCCTCAGCAATTTAACGAGTTCACTAAACAAGTTATCAAGACCTTGTGTCAAAATTAAAAAAAAAAAAAAAAAAGCTGGAGATGTGGCTCAGTGGTTAAGTGCCTCTGGTTTCAATCCCTGGTATCAAAAAAAAAAAAAAAGCAAATGTTGAGTTGGAAGTGTGGCTGACAGGTAGAGCACTTGCTTAGCATATGTGAGACCCTCGTTTCAATCGTTAGCACCACACATTCACACAAAGATGTTGTTTTATTTTGTTGTTGTTTGTTTTTGGCACTGGGTGTTGAATCCAGGAAAGCTTCACAATTGAGCTACATCTCTAATTCTTTTAAATTTTTACTTTGAGGCAGGGTTTTGCTAAGTTGCTGAGGCTGTCTTCAAACTTGCAATCCTCCTACCTCAGCCTCCTGAGTCACTGGGATTACAAGAATGCATTGCATACCCAGTACAAAAAGTATTAAGAAGCAAATATCATGACAGTTACACTCTGATTTGTGTATTTAGAATAAAACTTAAAGCAGGGTGCTGTGGTACAATCCCAGTTACTTGGGAGGCTGAGGGTGGAGGATTACAAGTTTGAAGTCAGCCTAGGCAACTTAGTGAAACTGTCTCAAAATAAAAATTAAAAGGGAGCTGGAGGTGTAGCTCACTGGTAAAACACCGCTAGGTTCACTCCCAGTACGAAAAACAACACACACCCTGTTCAATCTACCAACTGCACTGATTGATTGGTAAATGTGCCCCAAATAAATGCAATTTTGTGTAGGAGGTAGGTACAAGGATATTTACTTAAGTACTGTGTGTGTGTATACACACACACACACACAGTATATATAATACATATTATATATGCACAGTATATATTTAATATATATATGTGTGTGTGTGTGTATACATATATAGATAGATAATCTTTTTTTCGGGGGGGAGGGGGAGTTCTGGGGATTGAATCCAGGGCACTGTGCATGTGAGGCAAGCACTCTAGCGACTGAGCTACATTCCCAGCCCTGTAAGTACTGTTTAAAGAGAAAAAGCAATTAGCAGCATCCCCCCCCCCCACCCCACCCCAGTACTGGGGATTGAAGCCAGAGTCACCTTACTACTGAGCCATTTTTATTTTTTAAATTTTCAGACAGGTCATTCACTAAATTGCCCAGGCTATCCTCAAACTTTCAATCATCCTGCCTTATCTTCCCAAGCAGCTGAGATTACAGGTGAGTGCCACCATACCCAGGTGGCAACATACTTAATGTTTACCAAGAGTCAAATGAACATCCATAATAAACACTATGAATTAATACTCTGCATTTTAAAGTTATATAATATAGGTATCATAAAATTTGCTTTAAAAATGAACATTCATATTATGGATTACTATGAAGAAGGTAAAAAGAAATAGGTGGACGAATAGGGGATTTGACCATTAATTCTGGTGTGTCAACTAAGAGATGCTTAGATCATTGGTAAAACATTTTTGGGTGTCTGTGAGTTTTTCTGAAAGAGATTTGCATCTGAATCAGCTGACTTTATAAAGATCACCCTTCTCAATGTAGGTAGGTTTTACTAAATCTGTTGAGGGCCTGAATTTTCTTCTGAGTGAAATACCCATCTTCTCCTATGTTCAGCCTCAGCAACTCCTGGTTCTTGAACCTTCAGAAGTGGGCTGAGACTTACACCAATGGCTCTGAGTTCTCAGGCCTTTGTATTGAAACTAAATTGCACCAACTTCTTAGTTTTCTAGTTTGTGGATTACAGATCATGAACTTCTTGGCCTCTGTATCACAAGTCAATACCTTTAAATTTTTCATACCTTATCACATTGGTTGTTTCTCTGGAGAAGGTTTAATAGATGCCAACCAGATATGATTGCTATAATGCATTTTTTTCAAAGAAACAAGTTAGGATATATGCAGCATAAACATTGCTTAAAACGAGGAATCATGTGACTACTTTTTGTACACATATGAGAAATGTATAGAAAAATATCTGCGAGAATGTACATAATTGTTTCCTTTACAAAGTTCTGGAATTGGAGACCAAGGGGCCCTTTACTTTAAAATGTCTTATTATGGTGTCAATATATTTATGACTGGATTTAAAATTCAGCTATGCTAGGCATGGTGGCACATGCCTTTAATTCCCAGTGGCTTGGAAGGGTGAGGATTTAGAATTCAAAGCCAGCCTCAGCAATTTAGTGAGGCCCTAAGCAACTCATTGAGACCCCGTCTCAGAATAAAATATGTAGAGTCTGGGCTCAGATGGTAGAGCGTTTGCCTTGTGTGTGTGATGTACCAGGTTCAATCCTCAGCACTACATAAATACAAATAAAGTAAAGGTATTATGTCTGTCTACTAAAAAAATATTTTAAAAAAATATATAAAGGGGCTGGGGATGTGGCTTAGTGGTTAAACTCCCTTGGATTCAATCTCCAGTACCAAAATTAATTAAATTCAGCTACTTGGTAGATTTAAGTGTAGCCTTTAATTTAGATACTAAACAGTATTTCACCCAACAAATGAGAGGAAAAATACCACGAATTAGAGGACATGCCAACTATCTGAATATCTGAGGCAACTGAAGCAGAGGCTCCCTGAAAATCCAACTATCCAAATTTTGTCCATAAAACTACTTTAGAGCAACACAATTCAACCTGTTATTATCCTTTAAGCGAAGACCTGATATTAAGGATACACACTATACTTATTTTCACAAGCACTTCATATGATACTTACCACAATATAAGGGAAGTATTGGGTCCCCTGATTTTTAGATGAGTTTCATAGATAGTACAGGCCCCACTCAGTAATACTCAGATTTAAATCTGAATACCTTTTTTTTTTTGGCAGTATTGGGGATTGAACCCAGGGGTGTTCTACTGACTTTTATCACTAGTCCTTGTATTTTAAAGTTTGAGATGGGGGTTCACTAAATTATTCAGGCAGGCCTGGATCTTGGGTTCTTATTTCCCGAATAGCTGGGATTACAGGGTTGTGCCATCCGACTCAGCTTCAGTATTTTCTTCAAGCCACCTTCCCTTCATCATGGTAACAGAACATGTGTGCAGTGAACTTTAAGTACCTACTTTTTCCTCAACCTACCTCCCATTTCCAATTCAATCTAGATTATACTGTTATGCTAATCTTCCTAAAGATATATCACTGGCCACAAAATCTATTATTTGGTCCAACTCTTAGTCCTTTTCAGGTGCCCTATGCCTCAGACACTTTCCTAAAGTCCTTTGGATTTGTATTTCCAATTGTTCTCTAAAACATTCTCATTCTGACAACCTCATAGGCTAGACCCAAAATGCTGCAAAGAAGTGCTCTCCCACTTCCTCCACATGCAATTACTAACTTCTGTCCTGCAAATGTATATTCTCATCCCCCTTAGATCTAGAGATTATCTAAACCTTTCTAAATTCCTCATGCAAAAGACATCTTTCCCCTAAAGCTAATGCCCGATTCACCATTCCATACTTTGGGCACTGAGCTTCTTTCATTAGCTCCTTTTCCTGATGCACCCAAAGATACTTAGCAAAACAAATTTCAACTTCCCTGTTTCTTTCACTTACTCTCCCGCTTTGGCAAACTCAACCAAAAAATGCCATCCTAAGTTTCTTTCCATGTCAACCTGCTAGTTTCTGATCTCTAAATTTCCATCTCAATTGTTAATTCATGAACCCCACCTATCCTAACCAGCACTACCTTATCTCTAATAAGCCTCTCAATAGGCTATACAACCATTAACTACTAACCACTCCAAAGCATAGGAAACAGGCTTTGGGGATTAAGGGTTTGCCCAAGTTACACAGCTTTAAGAATCAGGGGGATTACCTGAGCCCAGGAGGCCAAGACTAGCCAGGGCAAAATAGACCCTATCTCCAAAAAAGGGGGACAGAGCTAGAATCTCTATCAAAATTTGGGGGAGAGGGTATGAAAAGACAAGAAATCAATCCACCATATTATTTGCATATTTGTCTATTTTCTTATATACTATTTTTAAAAGAAAACTTTAGTCTCTTGTACATCAGGAGGCTGGAACTCTACCCCGTGTGGGAAAATGTTTTTTTGCATAAGGAAATAAAGTCACTTTCTAATTATCATGATTTGTAATGAGATCAGTTAGTTATGGTTGTGTATAACCAAGCCTGGGCAGTTCAAGGAACTGAGCCTGATGTTTATCAATCTGCCTCCTAACCCTGCCTCAGCAACAAGTATAAAATCCAAGGACTTTTAACAGATTTGCCAACATGTCAAAAGAATCTTTATTCCTTTTTAAATAGCCTCTTATGCTTTCTTGCCAGATGTCTTCGGAGCAGGTGCTTTCTGGGCTGGAGCTTTCTGACTCTTCTGAGCTTTTGGAGGCGGCACTGCTGCCTTCTGGCCTGAGGCTTTCTGGGCAGGAGCCTTTTGGGCCGGAGCCTTCTTGCCTGCTGGAGTTACCTTTTTTGCTGGAATTTTAGCTTTAGCAGCAGCAGCAGCAGCTGCTGCAGCTGCAATTGCAGCCTTAGCAACAGGTGCCTTTTTGGGAGAAGCTTTCAGGATAGCCGCCCTCTGAAGCTTCTTAACTTCATTCTTGATTATTCTGTTCCTCTGAAAAGAATCAACATAAGAAAAACATTTATTACATATGCATACATAAAACTGACATATGCTAGTTTTTAGAAAGGGCATTAAGTGGCCCATTCTCCACAACTAAATCCAAATAAAAAGAATAATTTCTTAAGGATACCATGAAATAAAGCAAATAAGGACGGACAACCTCTTTTCACAGTAAGCTCCAAAGAGGCAGCAGCCTGAAATGGAAATTGGTTACTGTTTTCTTATCCAGAAGCAAACTTACAGGACATAGATTTAAAAACTTACCATTTTCTTTGCCTTCATTACTTTATAACGATCAAAATCAGTCATCTTGGCTTTCTATTTAAAAAGAAATGAAAAATTATCTTACTTCAAATCCTTCAAAAGAGATGAAGTCAGAATTCAAATGACCCAAAGTCATTACCCTTTCTCTGGCTTCAATCTTCTTGGCCCATCTTGTGGCTGCCCATTTTGTATTGATATCTGCCTTCTGCCAGGCTTGCCGAACATACTTCTGACGGGCACTACAAAGAGGCAAAACCACAGATTAAGCAATTGGCCTTCTCTGGCACTGTAGATCGAACACAGGACCTTGCACAGATGCAAGCACTGAGTCACATCCTAAGGCCCTCTTTGTTTTGAGACAAAGGTTTCATTAAGCTGCCCTGACTGGCTTTGAATTTGTAGTACTCTTGCCTCAGCCTCCCTTGCAGCTGGGATTAAAGGTATGTGCCAGTGTACCCAGCAAGTAACAAAGTTTTTAGGTCACAAAACTTTTTCCTTTAGGAAGGATTCCATTACACTTTTCACTATAGTCTTACTTGGCATACATACCATCCGGCACAACAATGTGTTTTACCTACTGAATGGTGTTCACACAGCCAAGACATAAATTGAAGTATAATTTTATCAAAACTGTAATCTAATCCATTTTACTAGACTTAAAAATCACCACTGATGACATGTCACTTAAAGTAGTGCAGAAATCAATTTCCTGTTTTTACTTCATACAACAACTTGTGGCCAAAAATAAACCCAGTATGTATCACTCAGAGATCAAAGAATTACAAGGGTACCCAAAGAAAACCCAAGTCACCAGAAACTCCTGTATTGTTGTGATCCTCCATGAACATCTTCAAGATTCACCCCTAACTGTTCTTTAAATAATGTAATAATGTGTAATCACAGTAGCAACAGAATGGACATACTCATTCCAGGCTGTATGAATGGTAAGTTTAAAGAAAAAACAGTACTCAAACATCCTAAATGCACACGCCCAGCTAAAGGTATCCAGCATATCACAGTTTCTGTCCTATTAGGGTTTTTGTTTTCAGGTAGTGGTGGCAGATGTTAGGAGATGACACAAGTATAGAATATAAATATTTTCTGGAACACTATACAGGTATCCAAAGTTAACAACTTAAACCCCCAAAGCTAAATACTTAGTAAACAACACATTAAAAATTCAACTAATGATAACAGTATTGAAAGAGACAAGAGTGACACACTGTTGTTTTAAGGCTAAAAGTGATTATGACACCAGAAGAAAAGAGAAGGTCATTTTAAAAGTAAATAATGCCTATTTACTTCATAATATAAATCCTTCTTCTGGAACAGTTATAAATCTTCTGTATTATTTATTGTATTCTCAAGAGAAAGACAACAAAAGTGGCAAGGTTTTCAAAATTAAACAAACTTTTACTAGTATAAACAAAACTAAGGAGAGGGGATTGTGATGATTGGTGGATAGTTACCTGTGAGGAAACTTGAGGATGAAATCAGTGAGCTGCATACATTTGAAAGGCATGGCCTGTCTCCTTACCTGAGTGCAAGGTCCATCAACCAAAGCCTAAAATACAAAGATCAGAGATTTCAGTGTAAAACATGACAGCAATTTAAATGAATATTCTGTATAATTACTTGTCTTTTCAGAACCATCCAACCCACATATTATTAAAAGACTAACAACAGTACAAAGTGCTTTCTGTATGCCTGAGTATGTTCTGAACTCGTTTTACACATAATAACTTAAACATAGCCAATGTTTTGTTCTAGAATTGGCCGAAAGCAAGTTTAAAAGGCTGAGGCAATACTATAACCCAGAAGTAGCAGCTAACTCAAGTCTGCGCTTGAAACCCTACCCACAGTGAACGGTAAAATAACACTGCCACCCAAAGAGCTCCCAACAGGTCACTTAATTACAGTATCATCTATAGTGGGTACCATTCACTGCCACGTTAAGTCAAAATTAGGACACTTTTTCTTTCTTATACATACCCTGTTCTGATCAATAACATCTACAATTGCAACCAGCTTTCCAGCATGAGGCCCAAAGGAGACGTAGGCCACCCGGCCAACCTCCACAAAACGCCTGAAAACCTGAAAGCGCAGGGAGAGAAAACACAGTGAATATTTAAAGGTTTGCTATAACGTCCCCCAGCCTATAGACAACATGCCTAATTCAGAGAACGACTAAGTGGAACACGCCCAAGTGCCTGGAGAGGACCTGAATGAACGAAATCCGCAGGGGTGGCGCTGGGGGAAAGCCGGCTTCCAGGCTCAAAGGCCCTGCATGCCCCAGAACGAAAGCACCCAGTCCAACTCGGCCCCAGAGGCTGGGGAAGCTACGACGGTCTCAGCCATGCTGCTTTGGGCGGCGGCACGCACGCGTGGCCCATGGCGCGCCGGGGTGCCGGGCCCTCAGCGCGATCGCCGGCCACGCGCCCAGAACTGGCAAGAGTTCCGCGCAGCGACCGCCCAGGGACCCTCAACAAGCGTTTCCCAGGACCCTCTGGGTTCCATTCCAGGGCTCAAAATTCCCTCCGAGGAAAACGTCAAGAGGCATGGCCCCAGTCACGGAGCCATCAGCAGTGAGACTCACCATGTTGGCGGCGTAGGGCGAGAAAGAAGGCCTTTTCGATCTTGCGCATGTGTAGAAGAGTGCCCGCCCCTGACGTAAAGAGACGCCGACGTGAGCACCGATTGATTGGGACCTGCGTGCGTGCGCATGCTCGCTGGAAAACAAGGCTTCTCCGGCTAATTGCCTGCTGATTTTTCGCGGGCTTGTGGGATGAAGTTGAATTGGGTGGTTTGAATGGGCGAATTGCAGGAAAGTTTTCCTTTCTTAGACCTTCAGGGTAAAGAAGAATACTAAGGCTATGTTTTCCATCAAAACTGTTCGCGTCCCATTTTTAAAAACATCTTCCAGTGTTCACTGCTCTCGGATTTTTGTCTAAACTTTGATGTTACTCATAGTTTAGTACTAGGGCTTTATTTTCTCATATTCCCTCCGTAAGTGATCACAGTAGTTTTGTTAACTTTTTATTTTAAAATAGTTTAGTAGAAATGCTACCAAACTAGAAGTAATCTCCATAAACCTTTCTACATTTCTAGATTCCCCAAATGTTACTATTTTAGGTTTGCTTTCTCATTCTATCATTTTATTCTGGACCGTTTTGAGAGGGAATTGCAGACATGATATTCCTTTCTCGCTACACTCTTAAATCCATTTCCTAACAACAGAGACATTCTCTTACATTGTAAGTACAATTTTCAAAATCGGGAAACATTAATTTAGTACACAATCCTTATTCACATATTTTCAGTAGTCCCACTTGCTCCTTTGGAGCAAATGGGGAAAGAAAGAAAAAAACCCTGGTCCCTATCTAATTGAGGGATTACAAGTTGTATTTAGTTGGCAGATCTCTTATCAGTAACAGGGCGGGTGCGTGGTGCTTGCCTGTAATCCCAGAGGTTCTGGAGGCTGGGTCAGGAGGATTGCAATTCAAAGCCAGACTCAGCAAGTTAGGTGAGAAGCAGTTTAGTGAGATCCTGTCTCATCCCTGAGGATGTGGCTCAGGGGTTAAGCTTCCATGGCTTCAATCTCTGGTGTCCCAAGTAAACAAATAGCATCTATAACCACCCATGACTGTGGCACCCAAATCAGGAGGTCTGCAAGTTTAAGGCCAGCCTGATCAACTTAGGGAGACCCTGTCTCAAATTGAGGATGTAGCTCAGTGTTAAAGCACCTCTGGGTTCAAATTGCCAGTACCAAATTAATAAAATTTATAACAGTTGCTGAGCCTTTCTTAGTCTTTCATGATAATGAGGCACAAAAAAGGCAACTTGGGCCCCTTCAAGGTCAGGTTTCTGTATAGCAGGACTAAAAGACTACAGACAATAAAAGCCAGGCCTCACCAAGGTCAGGCTGATTCCTAGGTAAGTATACAAACTGATAGTGAAACATCTGTTGCCTGGTGGTCAGACTCCCTCCAAAAAAGGCAGGGTAATCTGACTGGACCAAAAGGTTCACGAAGAGTTTGTGCACACTGCCTTACCCAGGGTTGGGTGCTAACTTTCTCAACCCCATGATTGATATAAACTCCTAGAGAACACACATCCCTTGGCAACCCTCTCTTGGGATCCCTCCCCCTTGGGGAGTTCTGTTTTCTTCTATTACTCTAATACATCCTATTTGCTCTCACCCTTGTGTCCATGGATTTCATTCTTCAAACAAACACGCATTCCACAATCTCACCCCAAAACACCCTCCTATTTTTTCTCTACAGATCTGGTCATTCTGCTTCTTCCACTCCTATCTCACTATACCTACACCCCCCCACCCCCACCCCCTGGCCTTTCATACACTTGAGATCCTCCTTTCCTAGAATGTGTTCCCCTCTCTATTTCCCTTAAGAATCGCAATGCAGCCCGGAGTGCTAGCACTCCTGAAATCCCAGACTCAGGAGGCTGAGGCAGGAGAATTACAAGCTCTTCCAGCCTAGCCTCATTCACTTAAGGAAGCCTTAAGAAACTTGGTGAGACCCTCTCTCCAAATAAAAAAAATAAAAAGGATTGGGGATGTGGCTCAGGTCTTAAATGCCCTCTGGCGTTTTAATCAAAACAAAAAAAAAAAACTGCAAGCAGGGTGTGGTGGCGCAAGCCTGTAATCCCAGGAATTTGGGAGGCTGAGGCAGGAGGATCATGAGTTCAAAGCCAGCCTTGGCAATTTAGAAAGGCCCTAAGTGACTTAGCAAGACCCTGTCATTAAATAAAATATAAAACAAGGACTTTGAATGTGGCTCAGTGGTTAAACGTCCCTGGGTTCAATCCCTGGTACCAAAAACAAACAAAACTGCAGCACATCTTTGAAGAACCACCTCAAGACCCCTTTCTAAACAGCATTAGGTTGCTTTGGATTTCTTCCAAGCTGTGTGTGCATATGTGCGTGTGTGTCTGGGATTGAATTTAGGGCCTGGAACATGTTGGACAAACTCTCTACTAGTGAGCTGCATCCCCAGTCCGTTTTATTTTTTAAGACAGGATCTAAGTTGCCCAGGTTGGTCTCGAACTTGGGATCCTCCCGAGCCACTGGTATTAAAGGATGCAGCGCGCTGGCTAAAAGCTCCATTTTAATGGCACGGTAATTTTATTCAAGCAAGCCCTGTCTATCCACCAGGAGACGGCCGGCGTGCAGGAATGAATGAGATAACTTAGCCGCTGCAGACGTCAGAAACCAGATGACCTGACCCAATACACACAGAATTCTGGTTGGCCGGCTACGTGCCTCCCGGAAGACCCGCCCCTCTTGTCCAATCACCGGCAGGAAGGGCAATCTGAGGGTGACGCCAGGAACCAAGACGGCGCCCTGGGCTCGTTCTTAGCTCATTGGACCGCTAACTACCTGCAGGGCCACGCCCTTTCCGACACATTCAACTGGTTCTTCCAATCAGCAAGGAGGAAGGGCAATTCGAGGGCGACGCCAGGAGCCAAGATGGAGCCTGTACTAGCTCTCTACTTCAATCAGCCTGTACCTGTGGGGCCGCGCCCTTGCCGAAAGACCAATCACCTAGAGGCGAGGTGTGGTGCACACTTAGAATCTATGCGGCTGCCTTCAGGCACTCTCAGTTTAGGTAGATTTAGGATTTTTCATCCGATTTTTTTTTTTTCATACAGGAAATGCCCTGGAAGCCCTCTCCCGGCCCCTGTGCTGCTCCCTCGTTCTTTTTTGTTGCAAGAGACGCGGATGCGCGGGGCAGGGTGGGCACCGTTCTTCGGGTTCCTGCAGTGGGTCCTCCAGGGGTGGGTTTCGCGCGTCCAGGCCGGAAGGGAGACGCGGGGGAGGGTAGCAGATGCCCAATTTCCCGCTTTGTCGCAGGTTCTCTGCCCTACGTAGCCAGGGTCGCCTACCTCTAACCAGATGGACCCTGGTATTTCTCTCAGCTTCGGCTTAGTATTTGTGTTTCATATTTTTCTCCGTCACTGGAGATGAAGACCTGTTTTTCTGAAGCCCCAAAGAGAAAGAAAGCTAACCTCTTCAAGAAGTGAACCAAAAGCTACCCAGAACCCTGATTTAACTTTTTTATTAATTTTGTTTGCGGTGCTGAGGAATTGAACCCAGAGTCTTAGGCAAGCTAGGCAAGTATTACTAACACTGAACTACACCCCCAGCCTTTTTCAGATTTTATTTTTGAGAAAAAGCCTCCAAGTTGCCCAGACTGCTCAGACCCTACACACACACACAATTTTATGGGGTTTTTGTTTGTTTGTTTTTGGTACTTGGGAGTGAAACCAGGGGCGCTCAATCACTGAACCACATTTCCAGCCCTTGTTTTGTATTTCATTTAGAGACAGGGTCTCACTGATTTGCTTAGGGTCTGGCTAAATTGCTGAGGCTGGCTTTGAACTTGGGAGCCTCCTGCCTCAGCCTCCCAAGCTGCTGGGATTACAGGCGTGAGCCACCATACCTGGCTCTCTCTTTCTCTCTCTCTCTATAGATATATATTAGTTAAAACATATTAACTAAATATTTATGCCACAATGTGGCATTTTAATACATGTATATGGTGTTAAAGATCAGATAAGGAAGCTTTGTGTGTTGTGGCATGCTTCAGTTATTCTGGAGACTGAGGTAGGAGAATTGCAAGTTCCAGGCCAGCCTGGTCAATTTAGCTAGACCTTGTCTCAAAATAAAATTGAAATATAGGGCTGGGGTTATAGCTCACCAGAGGAGTACTTGCCTAGCATGTACAGTGTTCAATCTCCAGTACTGCAATCAATCAATCAATCATTCAGGATAATTGATGTATCTGCTACCTCAAACATTTATCATTTCTTTGTGTTGGGAACATTCTTCTCTACTAGTGATTTTAAAATACACCAATAATTGCCCCACTTATCCAACTGTACTATTATAAAACATGAGAAGTTATTCCTCCTATCCAGCCTCATCCCAGTATCCTGTTAACCATCTTCTCTCCATTCCCCTTTTTCTCCCATACCTTTTCCAGGCTTCCTTTATTTGTGTTTTTATTTTTTGGTATCAGGGATTGAACCCACTGAATCATAACCCAAGCCCCTTTTATTTATTTATTTATTTTTGTTTTGATACGGGTCTCACTAAGTTGATTAGGGCCTTGCTAAATTGCTGAGGTTAGCCTCCAACTTGCAATCCTCCTCCCTCAGCTTCCCAAGTCACTAGGATTACAGGCATGCTCCACCTTGCCCAGCCCCAGGATGACTTTTTTCCTTCTTAAAACCTTTCTGAAGTGTAAGCCAACCCTAATGTGACCAAATAGACATGGTTGCCATGTGCATGACTATCTGACATGTTAGGTGCATTCGTATTTAGCAGTGAAATAGTTTTGTGTTATATCTGTTTTCAAAATTTGTAGTCCAGGAACCCCGAAGTTGGGGAAGACAGTGTCCAAACCCAATCAACCCAACACTACTAGGAACAAACCTGTAGTGAACAAAAATCAGGTCTACTGATTCACTATAGTGAATCAAATGCAGCAGAGACAGTGTGGAGCATTTAATAAAAGGAAGGAAAATATATAGAATTAGAGGACTATGGTGTGATGTTTAACTGGAATTTAAATGAAACAATGTTTTGATAATCTTAAGGAAAAGTGAGATTGTGAAAGGGGTCAACATTCAGCCTTAGACTGTTTCTGAAAATGTTCAGAAAACTCTTTTCTCAGGCTTGGCACCTGACTTGTAAATTGAAGTTGCTTTTCTGTGTTAAAGTCACTTAGTTCCTTTGAGCAAGAGTGGAATGCTTTATTCTTACTGACAAAGTTTCAAACAGCAAGTTTCTGAAAGTCTTTTATTTTAAAAAACATTTTCTCTGTAAGTAAGAAAGCCATACTCAAAGAAGTGGGTTATTATGACACCTTAAACATGTAGCATGTCCTTGGCAGAAATATTATTTCTTGTTAACTTTGCAGCTGTCTTTGTTTATATTTCTTTTTCCTGCCTGTGAATAGCCATGTAGATTTTACTTTTTCAAACTGGGATAATTTTTACTTACTCTACAGAAATGCTGCTTCTATAAGCAAGAAGGCATTCTGAGGGTTATATCAATAGGGAAACTCTGAATCTTTTCTGTTGCGAAGCAGGAAGTAAGCTTACAAACCACAGGTGATGACACACTCCATAATTAGAAGGACATTGGCTTACTAAATCCCAGAATACTTAGTGAGTTGCAAGTGAAGGTCATTCTAGCAAACTGGTGATTATTTGCTTCCAAATTCCAGTTCCCAAAGAACCTGATGGAATCTAGAATGGATCAGGACTCTTGGGATGCAGCACCCAGCTCCTTCACTCAGTAATACAAGTTTGTCTAATATTCCAGATGCCTGGGTGGTGTGTGTGTGTGTGTGTGTGTGTGTATTTAACAACTAAGGAGGTAATTTAGGTGTCTGTGTCTTTGAAAGATTGGTCCAGTGTCAAGAAAATATTTGGGAATCACAGCAGATTGTTATTGTTTGTGTTTTAAATATCCTCCAAAGATCTATGTGTTAAAAGCTTGGTCTCTAGCCTGGTGTTATTAGGGGTGGTGGAACCTCTAAGAACTCAGACCTAATGGACCGGTTTAGGTCATTGGAGGTGTGCCTTTCAAAGGGGTTTTAGCTCCACACTCACTTGCTTTTTTTTTTTTTTTTTTTTGCTTCCTGGCCACCGTAAGGTGAGTAGCTTGCTCTACCAATGCACTCCCACCTTGAGGTACTTCCTCACCACAGGCCCCAAAGCAGCAGGGGCTACCAACCACAGAATGAAACCTCTGAAATTACGAGCAAAAAATAAATGTTTTCTCTTTTTATGTTGATTACCTTAAGTATTCTGCTACAGTAACAGAAAGCTAACAGATCCTAGGAACATGGGAAGGCTGCAGCAAAGATAGAAACTTTTGTTGCTTTTGAACTTAAGAAGCTATTGATACAAAGAAGTTTCATGCCCTAAAAAAGATGATTAAAGGGCTGGGGATGTGGCTCAAGCGGTAGCGCGCTCCCCTGGCATGCGTGGGGCCTGGGTTCAATCCTCAGCACCACATACAAATAAAGATGTTGTGTCCGCCAAAAACTAAAAAATAAATATTAAAAAATTCTCTCTCTCTCTCTCTCTCTCTCTCTCTCTCTTAAAAAAAAAAGACGATTAAAATCCTTATTCTCTGTGAAAGACATAATATATAAATTCTCCCAGAACTGAGCCCAGTGTTGGAAAAGAATATTTCAGTACTCTAAGTAGATGAACAAATGCAGAATGAATTTATCAAGCTAATAGGCTTTCAATATCAGAACAAGTTCTAGGAGCAGGCAGAGGCAGCCATTCTTTATATCATAGATGAAAGCACTAGAATCTCCTCCAAAGAAAATCAATATCTCTCTACCCCCCCCCACCACCCCCCCGCCACCATGTACATTATGTTCACCAGAGTGAAGAAGGTAAAATGGAGCTTTGTAAAGACCTGGTTGATTTTTGTAGAGATCCTTGACATGACTAAGAATATCCGAACAGAATTCTTCCTGCAGAGAATAGCAATATGGGGATTACCAAAGGTTTAACAGAGGATAATTACACGAAGGGTCAGCTGACAAGGATTTGTGATATCTTTCTTAAGCTCTTTCATTTGGCCTCTTAGATGTGGGAAATGGACTCACATTTGTTCCTGTACAGTGGACCTAGTTACTAAACTTCCAGACTCTGTGGACAAAGTCATGTTACTACTAAGGAGATCCTCAGAACTTTTCACCATTCAGCTGGAGTTTCTAAATGAGTAGGGTGATCCTGAGAAGAGGAGGAAGAGAGAAGCATCAGTGAAAATGCCAGGTGGAGCAGTCTCTCAGTATCTGAACTTGTCCAAGACTGCAGTCATCTTCAGTATTTTGAAGAAACAGGCACACACAGAAGTTCTGAAAAGGCTTTTATATTCCACTAAGTCTGAATTGATAGTGATGATGGTGTGTTGCCCGGGTCCAGCCCCAGCGGGGATCCAGGGGTCTTGAAGGAGGAGTGGTGTCGTTGAAAGAATAAGAGATGGTGCGAAGGGGTTGCAAGTTACAAGCAGCCTCCAGAAAGATCTGCTGCCCCTAGAGGGGGGCCTTTATTTTTATACCTTTTTTACAGGTGTTTTTTCAGGTAGTTAATGAATAGCTTCAAAGCCCAAAATGTCTTTGATTTACATAATTTTCAAGAGTTACATTTTTTCTAAGATATTGAGTGCAAAATTGTTTAAAATATTTTCCTGTAATCTTTGCTTTTATGTTTTCAATCACTAGGTGCTAGACTATGCAACTCAACTACATGTCTCCTGACCTATTATTAACTTTGAGCTTTAAAGCATATCTTTAATGATTTCATTAACCTTTAACTTTAAAGCATACCTATGATTATTGGTAAACTTTCGTACTTCTAAACCACAATTCCAATAAAACACACTAAAAATAGTGAAAATCTATTACTTAAAAGCCTACTACTCTGAAGTGCCTTTAAAATATATCTATATTTACTTTACATTATTTTATTTTTAATTTCCAAAGTAATTTCCTGTTTTCATATGACCTATTTAACTGCTTTCTTAAGGAGTTTCTTTGATCCTTGGTCAAAGTACACCTAGTTTTACGTCTTTGTATTCTTTAGCTGAAGGGCAGGTTCTGCACCTCAACCCATTTGCCATTAATATTAACTATGTGTTCCCCATTTTCATCATGAATTCCTGTGTAAGGCAAAGGAGGGAATGTATTTTTATTAGCCTCTTGTCCTCGAGGGGGATACCATAATCTTCCTTTACTTAAGTAAACTACATATGGTGGTCCTTGTACTGTTGGCACAGCAATTGTTTTTCTGTAACTAGGCTATTGTACAGGTTGTGGCTTTAGAACTGGTGTGTGTGGGGGGGCTTAGTATAAATTGTTAACCATCAGATAAACATTTCTTGTTGCTTAGGCTTGAAGAATAACATTATTGTTTGTATCCTGAGAGATATTGAAACACACCTTGGGACATATCTTAATTGTATCCTTAGTCTCATTCTGGGAATTTTCCTGCAATCTCAGGCAATATGTACTTTTATTATTGATTGACGTTTGCTCTATTATCCATATCATGAGTATCATAAACAAAACACCCATGGTTCCGGTTTCCAGATGATGCAGCCCTGCCACAGCATCCCCCACATTGTGCCCTGTCAGACAGTGGGTGCAGGAAACCTTCACCAGTGTATATACATCTTTCCATGTATCAAGTCCTTGCATCAGGACAGATAGCAGTCTGATACTGACCTCATTCACTTGTCTAATGAAATCATATTTGTCATCTAGACAAGGATATTTGTGACCCAGACTTTGTGTCCTTATACAATGAGGTAAAGCATGAGAATAGAGGAATTTTTCCTGATTCCTTGTGTTGCTTGACCAAGAAGTTCACAGTGTTTTCATAGTGAACCACAAAAAAAGCCCTTTTTCGTTCTGAACCATGTCATTTCCAAACCACAGGAGCAGCTGTTCAAATGCTGTAATTCATCACTCAGTACTTTATCCCAAACAATGTGCATTGGTTGAAGAGTGATGAACCTGAGAGGCATGTATGAGGCATTCAGAGGAGATGTTTTCTACTTGGACAGGTGTAGAGCAGATCTGCAGAAGTGAATGGATGAGTGGATGGGTGTCCCACATGACAGCAGCCAGATATCCTTACTGCCCTGCAACATTTTAACCTCATCTTCCATGTCAGCATGCATTTAGGCTTTTACATCCTGGCCCTACACCTGTCCATGGCCACTGTGTCTATGTTCCACCTGGCAGAGGGGGGTGGTAGAGAGAATCATAATCTGACAGAGGCACTCTGATGAGAGCAAGGACATGAAGAGTCTAACCCTGACCTGTATTCCTCAGGTCATCAAAGTCAATGTATATCAGGTCTTAGAAGACTTTGAACCAGTGACACTAGCTGGGATACTTTGAATTTCTAATCTTATATATTGGCACCGGGCACTTGTCCTGGAGCCAATATATCTGCTAATCATGTTTTTGAATTTTGCTGTTTTATATTAATTGTTCTAAAAAACTAGCTAGTATAAATGGAACTTGTAATACCTATATTCTTTTAGGGGAAGTGGATCCTGTGAACCTTTAATGCAGTAAGGTTGGAAGATAGTAGAATAAGAGGCAGGCAATGATCAGCTTAATGCATGTAAACTCCAATCACTGTAGTTTAGTAGTTTAGTACAGAAAGAAGATATATGTGGAGCTCTTAGATGCAAGTGGCCTTTTAAGTTTTCTTTACATTCTATTATTAGAACATAAAACTTTGCAAAGAAACCTTAGGTAGAAACCCAAGTGTTCTTTGTAAAAAGGAAAAAATATCTCATATAGAACCATCAATACAGTTAAGGATCCTTTTATGAAACCTGAGACAGGGGAGAATGGGGAAAAAGAGGACCTTTAGAGAGAAGGGAAGACACAGAGAAAAAAAAAGAAAGATATATCCATGGAGGAGAATGAGCCAACAAATTCAGTCATTGCTCTGGCTCTCTGGCAGAGAGACAGAGAGTTTTGCTAGAAGAAATACTCTCTGTTGAGTCATCCTTGGGCTCAGATCTTTGTTCTGTCCCTCTCTGGCTGTGTGATGTTGGGCAAACTACTTCTCTTCTTTAATCTCTTTTCCTTGTGAAATAGGGTTTAAAAGTTCTCTGTATTTTCCTCAACATTGTTGTAAACTAAGATGGGTGATGTGAAAAATACTTTATAAATACTTTTTGATGTATAAATAATTTATAGTTTACTACTACCCTGGTGCTGAGATATTTGTAAGCAGACCATTTTTTACTGATTGATTTGTTTAGCTAATTTATGCATATGTAATGATCAAAACTCTAATTTGTTGGACACTTTTTTGTGTGTGCAAAAGCCTGTGTTAAGAAGGCCATGTAGTTAATAAGATAGCCCCTGCCCTCAAAGAACTCTAGCCTGGGACTGCTCTTCTCTTGGTGGAACACACCTTCTGACAGCTCAGTGCTGCAGCCTAGGTTGAACTCACGTGTGTTATGGTTTGGATCTGGAATGTCCCCCCAAAAGCTCATGTATGAGACAAAGTAGGAATGTTCAGAGGTAAAGCAATTGGGTGGTGAGGTGAGGGCGTTACCTCATTAGTGGGTTAATCCATTTGATGGAGTCATAATTTGAATGGGTGCTAACTGTAGGCAGGTAAGTTGTGGCTAGAGGAAGTAGGTTACTGGAGGCATGGCCTTGGGAACTACATCTGTCCCTGGTCCCTTACTTTCTCTCCCCTCCCATCCTCTTTCCTGGATGCCATGAACTGACAGCTTTCCTCCACCATGTGCTTCCGTCATGCCATTCTGCCTCACCTCTGGCCCAGAGGAATGGAGTCTGCTGACCATGCACTGAACTTTTGAAACTGTAAGCCCCAAATAAACTTTTCCTCCCCTAAGTTGTTCTTATCAGGTATTTTGGTCATAGTGATAAAAAGCTGACTGACAAAACTTGACAAGGGCTGGGCTCTATAGCTTGGTGGCCTTTCCCTCACAAAAGTTGGACCTCGTTTGCTCTTGCCTCGGTGCTTGTGTGAACCTGAGCATTTCTCCTCAGGTGGCCTGGTGGAGTTGAGAAAGAGTGGGGCAGGAGGTCCCTTTATAATGACTGTGTTGAACTGATTGGTATTCATTATTCTCTTGTAGAGTGAGTTCACCTTAGAAATGTTGAGATGCAAGGGGGTTTTACAGGGAGGGTTGGAGGGTTGATTTGGATCCCAGGGCAAGACTCTTGGGCTCCCAAAGTCTTGCTAGAAGCCTATTGAGAAGGTTAAAAGACTGGTATAAACTCTTCCCAACTGAACTTTTCTTTGATTTTTCTGTTTGCCATTATCTAGGTAACCTAATTTCCCATGATTCCAGGACAAATAATTATAGTGTGCTTATCTATTTTTCCAGGACAAATATGTAGAAAGAAAAGGATGGAAAATAATACCTTGTGTTTGGGAGGATTTCCTGAACTGTCCAAGGGTGGGAAGAATAAGTAAAGTGTTCTTAGGCCATTAAAACTCTCATGAAACTTGAACAGATCACTAAAGGCTTCAGAGCTGTGAGGATTTCCCTAGTTTTCCACTGGGCCTCAAATCTGAAGGACCTCCTCACCAACTCTGCCATCCCTAGGCTTTCTCCACAGGCTTCCATGCATAATGACTGCTGGGGTTAGCATGAAAGGTGAAGGTTAACACCCAAGGGACTTACTCTTATGTTGCTCTTTCCAGATTATATATTTGGGTTCCTGCTGCTTCTTGGACTTGGGAGCAAAGAGCTAGGCTTAGTATTACTATGCATAGCTCTGACTTGGGAAAGTGGATGTGAGTATCTGAAAAATAGTAAGTTGTCTAAATGTGAGCAGCAATAGCATTGAGGAGCAAGAGTGTCTGGTGTGTGTGTGTGTGTGTGTGTGTGAGAGAGAGAGAGAGAGAGAGAGAGAGAGAGAGAGAGAGAGAGAGAGAGAGAGAGAAGTAGGAGTGTCTGGGGTTTTGGGGTAAGGTGTAGGGACATAGTGTTTCTGTAGGAGGGACAGAGATATGGGTAGCTTGAGAGTTATGGATAGCTGGGACAGTATGGTGGGTGACTGTGTATGCATGAGCAGACACAGATTCACAGATGTGTCTGTGGTGTGTGTAATATTTCAAAGTGGAGCCCATGGTGTTATCCATGTCTTTTCATGGGGACATGTTAAAAGACATGGATTTAGCACTATTTTTTCCCCCTTCTCAGCACAAGGACAGATACCCAAAGTTGGCTTTTTCTAATGACTACAGCCTCCAGGACTAATGGCTTACTATTTAACCACGATCCTAAATATTTACTCCTTTCCCCCCCACCCCAGGAAGCAGAAGAATTTTGCTTTGGATCTGTATGTATTTTGCATCCATGGGCTGTGAGAACTGAAGACAGAGATCATCAAGTAAAATCAAGACCATTGACATTCTTCATAACATAAATAATAGGTCGAGCAATTTATGATAGAATAGGAGTCCAGGATGGGGCCACTGATATATGCCAAGTACATAAAACTGGACCTGGAACAGAGTAGGTCCTCCATAAATATTTTCTGAGTAGAAAAATGAATATCCAAAGCTTTTCAATACAGTAAATGTCCACCAGAAGAGGTCTGCTTAAATAAACAAGCCAACATAGCTACTAAAAAGCAACAGGCAAATCACCCAACTAGCTATACTGATAAAATACTTTCCAGGATAGGAATGGAAAGTTCATGTGTGTTGGAGTCTTAAAAGCTCTATAAATAGAACCTTGCTGCAAAGAGCTTTCTGAGAGATCTTACTTGGTCTGCTAAATAGATGAAAAGCTCCTGCATCACCATGGAAACACCTTTCCCCAAAAAGAATGATATTAGAACAAGAACATGCTGGGTAATGCTGTGTAGTGAGATGGTGGTAAACAAGGATGTAGAATGAGTGACAAAGGCACTTGGAGGGAGAGATGCTGGTGCAGCCACCAGGAAGCAATGAATAGATTAATTTACTCATGTATTAATTCATTCAGCAAATACTGAATACCTATTGTGTTAGGTGCTATTCAAGGCACTTAAGACACAGAGGTGAACAAAAATAGGCTAAAGTTCCACCTCATGGAGTTTTAATTCTACTAGGTGGATATAGACAATAAACAAATATATAGCGTGTCATACAGTGATGAAAGCTACCCAGAAAAATAAAGCACAAGGGAGGGTGGGGCATGGGAAGGTGGGGCATGTGAAAGTGGAATTGTTCAAAGAGGCAAGAATGACTATTTTAAATAGAATTGGAAGGGAGGGACTTGAGGAGAAGGTGACACTTGATTAAAAACCTCTGGGAGATGAGAGAGCAAACCATGGATGTCTGGGGGAAGAAAGTTCCAGGCAGAGAGAGGAGTTATGTTCCCTCTTGGCATGTATGAGGAGGACTAAGGAGGCTGGAATAGGCTGGGTGAGGGCCAGATGGTGTGAAATGAGGGAGCCATGCATCTGGAACCTTGGAAGACCCTGAAAAGACCAGCTTTTATTTTGAGACGGGAACTTTTCAGGAGAGGGGTGACACGATGTGACTCATGTTTTAGAGATTACATTGGCAATTAGGGTAAGAATAGACTATGGAAGGAAGATTGTAGCTGGAGACAAGTTAGATGGAGGATTAAAAAAAGACAGTGGCAACATGTAAAACAGATAGTGTTGGGCCTGAAAACAGGATTTTTGTGTGCTTCTGTACCAGCAGTGATACTGTCTCAGAGGTCACTAGTGTGTTATTAAGCCAAAATTATTTGTCTTTGTGCAGGAATCAAACCCAAGTCATGAGCATGCCAGACAAGTGCTCTACTACTGAACCATGCTACAAACCCCTAGTAAGCCAAATTTTGTGAACCCAAGTTGTACCACATACGTACCATGGGAAGCTACATTAGGCCTTCAGTTCCTATTGGCATAGCTCCTGGATCAAAAACACTTTGTATGAAGAATATATATACATACATACATAGAGAGAGAGAGAGAATATAACTCCCATGTACACATTACTGCTCATTCATTACTCCCTCTTCTGTTTTATTTCATAGCAAATCTGTGATATTTCACCATAAATACTTCAGTGTGCCTCAAAAGTGACTCTTTAAAAGAAAACACAACCTCAGTATCATTATCACACCAAAAAAATCAACAAAAATTCCCTAATATCTTCAAATATTTGACCAAATTTTGTCCTCATACCTTGTTCCTATTTCCTGGGATCCTGGAGTGGGTCAGAAGCTGCCAGGGAACAGCATCAGTTTTAAGGATATTTAAATCTCTAGAGAATAACTACAGAATTATGGCTGAGAACCAGCCACATATATAGAAAACATTTGGGTAGATAATATATATAGAACTTCAACAAATATCAGGCAGTATTCTGAGTGTGCCTTATGAATGTTAGATCATTTTTGTTTTGTTTTTGGTGGTGCTGGAGATTGAACCCAGGGCCTTGCACATGTCAGGCAAGTGTTCTACTGCTGAGCCATATCCCCAGCCCTAAATTATTTGATTCTTACAAAAACTAGAGATTTTGTTTCTAGAGTAGAGGTGATACTATTTTCCCTATTTCGCAGGTAAGGAAAATGGTGAGGGATTTTACATTACTTGTTCTCTGTCATGTGGCTCCATAGTAGTGCCATGATCCAGCCATGCTTTTTTTTTTTTTTTTGGTAATTGAACTCAGGGGCACTCAATCACTGAGCCACACCCCCAATCCTGTTTTGTATTTTATTTACAGACAAGGTCTCACCGTGTCACTGTGTTGCTTAGGGCTTGCTTTTGCTGAGGCGGGCTTTGGATTCATGATCCTCCTGCCTCAGTCTATGGAGCTAGCTGGGAGTAATTCCAGGCATGCACCATCACACCCAGCTCAGCCATGCTCTTAACTATGAAGAATTCATTGACCTTTGAGGGTGTAAATTTGTTAGGTGGATTCAATTATTTTTTTTTCAGTGCTGGGGATTGAGCCAGGGCCTTGCACATGTCATACAAGTGCTCTGTTCTGAGCTTCATCCCTAGCCCTGGCAGCAATCTTAGTTAAGGAATAAAATTGTTTCTACTAAAACATAAGATTTCAAAGGTGTTATGATAAAAGTTAAATATGGAGACCTTGAAAGATGGCTTCTTGATTTGTGATGCACTTAGTTGTCAAATAGCTATCTCAAGCTTAATAAGCATCCACATAGCTCTGATCCTTACTATCCAAGCCCTTCAAACTTTACTGTTTGGCTTTCCCCATCTGAGTCGACGGCAACTCCATCCATCCATTTGTTCAGGGCACATACTCTAGAGTCACCCTCGATTTTTCTCTTTCTTACCCCGCAACTGGCCAGACAGAAAATCTTGTTGGCTGTATCTTTAAAATCTATGCAGATTTAGACTACTCCTCCATTACTACAAAACTTGTGCAAGTCCCCATGATCCCTTGTTTGGATGACTGCAATGCCTGTATGGTAGGCACTTCCAAAAGGAACCCAATTGATTCCTGCCTTCTGGTAGTCATATCTATGTATAATCCCTACATCTGTAGAGAGGGCCAGATCTAGTGACTGCCTTCTAATGCATAGAATATAACAACAGCCAAGGGATACACTTCAAGGATTAGATTATACAAGACTGACACTCTCTTTGTCTCTGTCTCTCCCTTTCCCTCCTTCCCTCTAACCTTCTTTCATTGTCTCACACATGAGCTTTTGGGGGATACCTTACATCTAAACCATAACACTCCATGTATCCATCATCCCAGCTTCAAGGACCATCAAATCATGAGCCAGTCCTACCTCATCTACATCCTCCCTCCTGTGTTATTTCTCATCAATTCACAAATGTGATGATAAATTTTGTATGTTAACTCGATTAGGCTACAGTCCTCTGTTATTTGTCAGTCTAAGAGTAGTTGTGAAGGTATATTTTGGGTGTGTTTGTGATGCACTTAGTTGTCAAATAATCAGTTGTTTGTCTGTTTTGCAGGACTGGGGAATGAACCCACAGGCACTGTACCACTGAGTGACATCCTCAGCCCTTTTAATCTTTTTACTTTGAGACACTTGCCCAGGCTGACCGCAAACTTGTGATCCTCCTCTCTCAGCCTCCTAAGTAGCTGTGATTACAGGTATGTACAACTACACCCCGAATAAGTTGATTTTCAGTAAAGGGAATTATCCGAATGATCTGGGTCATCCTGATTCAATCAGTGAAAAGATCTTAAAGCCTGAGAAAAAAAGTAAATTCTGCCGTGGCCAGCAGCTTCAGCTCACGCTGAAGGGTTCCTGCTGCCTTTCCTGATGGCCTGTCGTGCAGACTTGCCCAGCCAGCCCCACAATTGTGTAAGCCAATCCCTTGCAATAAATCTCTTAATATGTATCTCCTACTGATTCTATTGTTCTGGTGGAATCTTGACAGGATACACCAGAAATATCATTTCAGAGGCTGGGGTTGTGGCTCAGTGGCAGAGTGATTGCCTAGCACATGTGAGGCACTGGGTTCAATCCTTAGCACAGAATACAAAAAAACAAACAAATAAAATAAAGGTATACTGTCCATCTACAACTACAAAATAAAATTAAAAAAAAAAAAAGAATATCATTTCAGTCGAAAAACATTCGACAAGATTCTCAACAGTAAGGATTCTAGGGGGTAGTTCATAAAACCAGTGTCTCACCTCAATAAAGATTAACAGTTATTCCTTAATAACATTAACTGATCAAATTTTCAACTATCTGGTTATTTTTTAATATTACAAATATTTTGAACTAGTGATTTTTTTTTTTTCCAGCATTTTAAATTAGACGGGTGTTGGTGGAAACTCACTCATGGAAAGATTTTCTGCAGGGCTCCAGCAGAGGGCCTTCAAATCTCATGTGTTTTAAGAGGACATATGTCTCATTTCTGTTACAACCTCAGTCCTGTAGCTCACTGACACATAGTAGACTTTTGGTGAATGTATGATAAGCAAACAAATAAATGAATATATGGTTGAAAGAAATACTTTTCTAAACTTGTATCTATTGGCTACTCTCTGTGCCAGGCAGTGGCTAAATGCCATATTTTATCTTTCCAACTATCCCAGGAGGTAGGTATGTTTAGTTTTGCTTGTAAGTTCCCTTTTCATCTATAAGGAAATCAAGGCTCAAAGAGATTGAAAAACATTAGCTAGATCTGTAACTTTATTTTTATAGGGTCATACAGCCCATTCGGAAAGTGCATAAATGATTCAAAAAAGGAACACCTGTAACGCCTACCTAGCTATAGAATCACACTGTCACCCCAGAAGCCCTATCATTATGGACTGAATATGTCCTTCAAATTCAGATGTTGAAGCCCTAACCTGCATTGTGATGGTATTTGGAGGTAAGACCTTCAGGAGATAACTACAGGTAGGTGAGGTCATGAGGGTGGAGCCCTGTGATGGGATTAATGCTCATGTAAGAGATCAGAGAGCTCCTTCCCACCCCAGAGTTCAGAAGAAAGGCCTTGAAAGGAAGAGAACTTTGGCAGAGAATTTAATTGACTGGACTTCCAGTCTTGATGTTGGACTTGATCTTGGACTTCTTAGCCTCCAGAATTGTAAGAAAACTAATTTATCTTAATTCACGAAATGATGATATTTTATTATGGCAATCTAAGCAAACTAAGACACCCATTTATCCCTTTCCAAACAAACTCATCTTCCCCCAAATTTAAGAGTAATAATCTCCTTGCTTTTCTCTACAGTTTACCTTCCGTGCATGTTTAGTTTTGCCTGTTTTGAACATGATGTAAATGGAATTAAAGGACATATTTTTTTGCAACTTGATTTTTACTCTCAACATTATGCTTGTAAGTTCCATCCATATTAAGCATGAATTTGCAGTTTTTTCCATTTCATCAGCATATGATATTTTTGCTGTATAGATACATCACTGTTTATTCATTCATATTATGGGATAGGCACCTCAGTTGCTGCTCAAAATGATTTACAGGTGTGTATACTGGCATGTCTCTGAGGCATATGCCTTAGGCTGGAATTTCTGGTTGTTTGGTATGTTTATCTTCTACCTTATTAAATAATACCATAGTTTTCCAGATTGTATTAATTTACATTCCTACCAGCAGTGTAGGAGAGTTCCAGTTATCTACATCCTGATATTGTCAAACCTCTTTTTAAATTTTTTCTCCAAGTCCTGGGGATTTAACTCAGGGTCTTCTACATGCTAAGCACATACTCTACCTCTGAGTTACAACCTAGCCCCTGACTTTTTAATTTTTGCAAAACTAAAATGTATGTTGTGTTATCTCATTGTAGTTTTAATTTGTATCATCCAATCTATTAATGAGATTGACCACCTCTTCACACATTTTCTTGACACTTTGATTTCTCCTTTGCAAACTATCTTTTCAAGCCTTTTGACCATTGAGACCCATCTGATTGTGGGCCTTTTTACCCACTGATATGTGGGAGTCCTTCATGTAATTTGGAAACCAGTCCTTTATCAGTAGTATACGTTGCAAATGCCTTCTTCCACCCTGTGGCTTGTATTTTTACTCTTTTCATGGTATTGCTGGACAAACAGAGTTTTAATTTGAATGTGATCCAGTGTAACAGGTGTTCTCTCTTGACTACTGCTCATTGAGTAGTGTTTAAGAAGCCTCAAAACCTTTCTCTTTTTTTTTTTTTTTTTGGTGGTGCTGGGGATTGCACCCAGGGCCTTATGCATATGAGGCACGCAGTCTACCAACTGAGCTATATTCCCAGCTCTCTCCTACCTTCTTTTTGAAAAACTTTACAGGTTTGTCTTTCATGCTAAGGTCTTTAACCTGCCTGGGAATAATTTTTGAAAATGAAGTGAGGAAGGGAGTTGAATTTCCTCCATATAGATATTCAATTGTTCCACATATTTTCACACCCCTCTGACATGACACCTGCCACATGCCACACCTCTGTCACATGTGAAATGACATATTGAACGACAAAATCTAAAACTAAATTCCTAGCTGCCATAAGAGAAAGGAAATGTGATGTGATGGGTTTTAGATTCACTGGACCAGAAGCTGACCTCAGAGTCCCCAGCTCCAAAGACACTTATTAGCTAAGCCCAGGCCTTTCTTATGTGTCTATTGTAAGTAGACACAATTTGTGGTACCTCATTGCCTTTATCTTCACCACATATTTCAGATGTAAGCACTTGCTCTGGTTGGAGCCTTGGGGCTTGGGGTTCCATAGTCGTGTTCATTTTCCGTGACTAGATAATTAATTGTCACAACCTCAGTAACTTAAAACAATATCCACTTTTTAGTGTTCAGTTCAATAGGTTAGAAGTCGGGGTGAGCTCAACTGGGCTGTCTGCTAAAAGCATGCAAGTTTGAGATCAAGATATCACTTGGATTGGACTTGGCTTTATCCAGGTTGTTGGCAGAATTGTGTTTCTTACAGCTGTGGGACAGCAGTTCCTGTATTCTCGCTGGTTGTCAGGCAGGGATTGCCCATGGTTTCTAGAGGTTGTGCTCAAGCCTTTCATATGGTCCCCTCCAGCCTCAAGCAGGCAACAACATGTGGAATCCCTCTTATGCTTTTGAATCTGACTTCTTTTGAAGACAATCCCCTGCCTTTGAAGAGCTCATGTGATAAAATGAGGCCTACGTGGATCAACTTTCCATTTTAAGATCAACTGATTATAATCACATTTGCAAAGCCCTTTTGCCATGTAACCACCTAATCATGTAATCACAGGAGAAGCACATTTACGTATGAGGTGCTAGAGAGGGCAAAGGTGCTGGGAGACTATTTTAGAATTCTGCTCACCATGGTAACTAATATCTTACTCAGACTGTATATATGACCATGGTGCATCTGATAAGAATTCACCAATGTGTCAAGAAGCCAGAAATACTTCATTAGCTTATTCCAAGTTCCCAAATAGATTAAAAATATTGGTTAGAACTGACCTTCATGCTTCAGTCTTGACTCTCTGTCTTGCAAACACATGTTTTTCTTTTTCTTGGTAACTCTTGGTGATTTGGATGCTATGTTCATTTGATATCTCTATATTTTATTTCCCATCCCTCAGTCATTTATGGAAACCACTCCAATCAACAAATAAGAGTAAATTCTACATTCATAGCACTTATCCACATCCAAACCCATACTTGGCAAAGTGTTAGGCCCATCGTAAGTGTTTTGTAGATGTGTGTTGAATAAATGAGTGAGTGACGGATGAGAAGCTTTGTCCTTAGTATCCTATTGTCTATTTTGGAAAAAATCCATATGTATACACACAAAAAGATAAATAATAATTTCTGTTGCTAGCTTTGAGAAAGCGGTCCAGGATATATATCATTGTGTGTATGCATATATGTGTGTGTGTGTGTGTTTGTACATGCACATGTGTGTGTGCAAGGAAAGTTTTATGGAAGACAGGACTGGAACTGGACATTGGGAAATATGCATTATTTGAGTGTGTGGACGGATGACCCACAGTCTATGTAGGGAAGGACATGGGAGCAAAGGTGGTTTGGGAGGCCATCCTTGTGGCAAGTTGTGAATGTCAAATTAACGTACGGAAATGTATGACTCAACTGGAGTCAGAGTTTCATCATAGTGAAAGCACTTTGAACTCTGTGGAATAAGGGTGATATTAACACATGATTTTTTAAAAAAATTCCCTCCATTTCTTTTCTTTTTTTTTTTTTTTTAATATTTATTTATTTAGTTAGTTAGTTCTCGACAGACACAACATCTTTGTTGGTATGTGGTGCTGAGGATCGAACCCGGGCCACACGCATTCCAGGCGAGCGCACTACCGCTTGAGCCACATCCCCAGCCCCTCCATTTCTTAATTTTAAAAAATTCTCATAAATACTACCTGAGTCCTTAGAAGAAAGAGTATCATACTCAAGTTAACAAATGCACACATTGAAAGTCAAAATAAGAGTTCTTTATTCCATTTTTCATCTAACAAATGACAATCTGAAATAGTGTTGACTTTTAGTTTGTAGCTACTATACTTGCTGAAGTTCTTCTTATCTCACGTTGGAGGCAAATATTCCTGCAGCTTTTGTTTCTTTCCCCAAGTTGAGTCTTATGGCTACTTGGTAGAGAGGCCTAAGACCTAGGAAAGAACTGAGGAGCAAATCATAGAACAGAATGCCTGCCGTGGTTATCAAAGATGCCTATGGGAATGGTGGGCAAAATACAGAGAACGTGCTAATAATGGAAAGGCAGGCTGAAGCAAAAGCCTAGTGAAGGCAATAAGTTCTGGAATGCAATACCCTCACTAGGAGTAAATGAGTTCTAGAAGAGGGCAGAGCAATGACGGTGAGATGTGCAGGAGGATACTCACACAGGTTGCAACCTAGGAACCAGAGCCCCGACTGGGAGCTCCATTTTGGGAATGGCTGCAGTGTTTTGGGACACTTCTGTGTATCTTCTGTGCTCTGTGCTCTACCTGCACGACAGAAGCCTGGCTATGGCCACTTTTTTGGGGAGTCTTCTCTCCCAGATACTATATTCTACCAATATGAAGGATTTCGATGCTTATGAGGTTGCTAAAAGAAAGTCTTGGTTAAGGGCCAATGGGAGAAAGTCACAAGGTAAGATATATGACTGGATTAAATGCTTAACGGGTGTCTTGCCACAAGGAACACTGAAGGAGGGGAAAATGGAAACTGAGCCCTGAGGTCAATTCCTCTATATAAAACTGTTATATTCTCAAATTCCTCTTCCTCTGGGGGATGGCCTCTCTCTCCTGTTTCCCAATAGATCAACAAATGGATAGAAGGGTGCCTGGAGGATCAATGTGCACAGAATTGTTGAGGGATTCCCCAAGAGGCATTTTGGCAGAAGTCGGTATCCAAGCAGCACGTGACCTAGGTGTTTGACTTTAGTAGTATTTCCTGAAGGTGGCCACTTCACTTGCACTGCATGGTGCTCCCCAGGCTGGTTCTAGGGAACCCTGGGGCTCCAGGAACTGCTCTGAAGGCTCACTCAGAATCCACTGCATGGTCAAAGACACGCTCAGAGCGCCTCTTTGTCCTGGACATTGAACATAGGTACAAAAGAAATGCGAGGCACAGCAGGGCTGTGGCTGTGAAGAAGGCAAGAATGCCCACAAAGACAGTCGGCTGTATAGGCAGGCGGATCAGGGGGCTCCCTGCTGGGATCTGGTTGGTCAGGCTGAGCATGTAACCTAGGGACCAGCCGATGCTGCTGTTCCCGACCTGTGGAGTAGAAGAGATGACTCAGTTCTCTGGGAAGGCATAAGGCTGGGATCCTATACCAGGGCGCGCCACTGTATACCCTGCAAGGCCTGCACAGGGAAATGTGGCCTGAGGAGGTCAAAGGGCTCACCCAGGTTCAGACACCACACAGTACTACAAAGAATTGGGAGTCCCACCTTCAGCACTGCAGAGAAACCAGTGGGAAGAATGAATTCTAATAGCCTAAAAAAGGGACAGTTAATAATAGTGAAAGCATTCCTATTGCCCAGGGGTGTTTGTGACTAAAGCAAGAAGACAATGAGCAATTTGCTGAACCCAGGGAGGTTCTAAGCACAGGAGATGAGTCCAAATGGGAAGCAAACTTTGTCAACTTCTTCTGGTAATTCCATCTAGTTTTGCTTTACATATTTTTAAACTGTTTTATTAGGCACATACATGTTGTGAATTTGCACCATTCAAAGTGAATGGAGTTATTTTTTCATTGGGGGTAACCCCATCTGAAATGATGCTCTTTGTTTTAAAGAGCATTTTGTCATATATTGAATAACAATATCAACTTTCTTTTGGGTAGCATTTGCTGGATGATTGAAAACAAAATTTAAACTCTAAATTCTTCCATGTGCTTATGCTTAAAGTATAACCGTTTCTCTTATAAATCATCTACTGATTTTTAAAAATCTAACCTGACAATGTCTGTCTTTCAATTGGTGGGTTTAGACCACTGATGATATATTGATATTATTTGGACTTCTTTACAATATCTTACGTTAGTGATTCCTACTAATGCTATTTTCCCATATTATTTTTTCCCTCTTTTCTTGCCTTAAAAATAATATCTGTATGTTTCCTTGACACAACAAGAATTTTAGGCTATTCTTATGTCCCTGTTTACTGTCACCTGTTACCATTCCTCTATCAGGTTAGAGATTTTCTATACTTGGGTTATACGGATGGGCTTTTCTCTTTTACTTCAGTGTTAGTTTTATTTTTTAAATGTCATTTGTTTTTACTTTCAGTATTTTTTGTAACATCTCCTGGGTTTATTTCTCTTCTTAGTTAGTTGCTGTTTCCAAAAAATATTTTTAATTTAAGTCCTTGCGTGGCAAATCTTCCAAAGTCTTTTTATACCCTCATGTTTAAACACTAGCTTGGGAGCACAAACAATTCTTAAGGAGAAAGAATTTTAAACCTAGCATGTTTTCTCAATTCAAATTAATATTCAATAGAAAGCCATTCTCCATTCTTTTAATGTACTTTCCTGTTGGTAATTAGATTTGTTTGGAAGCAAAGCTTAAAGAGTACATGCCACAAACAGTACTTGATTCCAGACATCCCTGTATTTTTTGTAGATGACTCAATTTTACTTATGTGAAAATAGACAGTCACAGGCCTAATGCAGGATATTGATTAGTTTAATCTAATTATTGCCAAAGCTGATATTGAACAGACTGACTATGGCTTCACATCAGCCATTCCTGAAATGAGAAAGTCCTTCAGAATTGGGGAATGATGGCTAAATGTATCCCAAGGCTGAGTCCTGCCTGAGAATAAGGTGTGGTCGTGACAGCTGCCAGTACAGTTTTTAAACATTTTGCTCACTTGATACTCATTCCTGTCTGTCTATCTGTCCGTCTATGAATAACACCAAGCCAAAATCTTCTCCATCCCTAAAGTTTTTGGTAGTTAAATACCTTAGACTCATTTAAAGAGAAACTTCTTACTTCATGCTAATGTGCTAGTGTAAATCCCGCATACTCTGAAGCCTGGATCTTAATTTGACATCTGTGTAAAATGAAGAACAATTAGTTATTATCCTCTTGAAAATCAAGTTATATTTAGAACTTCTTTTCAGGATGGAAAGACTCAGATCTTTAACATATTTAGTTGTCACTCAACAAATATTTCCCAAGCAGCTACCAGGATCTAGCCCTGGCACTGAAGGCCGGGTATATAAAGATAGTGAGACCTTAGCCCTTGCCTTCCAGTCCTTTCCTCAACTGGAACAGTCTCCTGTAAGCAACTCTGGTCTCCATTATGTCTTCTCCCAGGAAGGAGTGATCAATCTGATCAGCTTGTACTCAGCAAATTTAAATCTCTAATATCCTTTTACTATCTACATTTCTTCCACAAACGCTACAAACCTCTCTTTGGGGAGGAAGAAGAGAAAACAATTTTATGTCTTGACTTACTTCTTTTTCAAAACGTATTCGGGGCCAAGTCTCCTCTGTGAATTTGTATCCATTTATAAGCAAGTGGTAGATGTAGTGGGCTGAGAAGCAGTAGGAGCGGGCATACACCTCATCAAATTTGGGGAGCAGGAATGGGAGCTGAAAAGGAGGTTTAAGACATCTGAGAGGAGGAGTGGGCAGGTCTACTTTACAATGCACATTTAGAACACCTAAGGTTAACAGTCATATTTTAAAAAACATTATCACCCAGAATTCTGTAATAAAAATGGCTATATTAAATAATGATGGGATTATATAATATAGTGATTAAACAAAGCCTACACAAGGTCACATAATAATAATCTCTAAGTCCCCTGAGTGCTTATTATGTGCTGAACACTGTCCTAATCATTATGCATGTGGTTAAAAAATTAATCCATGACATAGTTGTGAAGTAGGTTCCCTCATTACCCAGATTTTATAGATGTGGACTTAGAAGAGCACAAAGGCTAAATTCAGGATAAACACACATATACACGCAAAGGGAATATGCTCTGTTGCTATAGTTCTTGTACTGACATTGTTCCTTCTTTTTTTTTTCTTTTCTTTTGGTACCAGGGATTGAACCCAGGGGTGCCTTACCACTGAGCTAGAGCCCCTTTTATTTTTAATTTTGGGATAGGGTCTTGCTAAGTTGCTTAGGGGCTAAGTTGCTAAGGCTGGCTTTGAACTTGTGATCCTCCTGCCTCAGCCTCCCAAGCTGTTGGAATTATAGGTATGCATCATCATACCTGGCTGTTCCTTTCTTTTAAATACTGACCTCACTCCAATCCTGGGAGCAGAAATTCCATGTACTTGAGTTAAAGGAGTCCAGGGAAAAACTCCCAGAAAGATTTAAAGCACTGGCTGTGTAGTAGAATCCTGCAAATGCCTGGAAGAAGTAGAGAGGAAATTTCCAGAATGGAATGTGACATGGAGGTTTCAGGGCGGAGAAGAAGAAAGGGGTACCAGAATTGGAAAGGGGAGAGAGACATATTCTACAGGCACAGACAGAGATCTTTCAGGGGGTTATGCTCTTACCACAAATGGCCCTTGAACCTTTGGCTGATAAGTCCCATCAAAGGAACAGCCTTCTTGATCATGGCAAGCTTTGAAGTCAAATATGGAAGCCACCTTCTCCCTACACAGTGATGGGTTCCCAGTTCCTTCAAAAGTGATGAGGCTATTGGGGTCGTAACTTGTTGGCCTCTGCTTCTCAGTGCACAGGCTGTCAAATACGTGGTCCACAGTGAAGGTGGTGCTATAATTCCGAGGGTAGCAGGGGTTGGTGAGATTGGTTTCAGTGGGAGAATTCTGTGGGTACAAGAAGAGTGAGGTGTTAGGTGGAGGACGAAGTCATTCCTTTTGGCAAATCCTCACTATTACTACTCTCCAATGTCAAGACAGAAAATGGGAAAAAATTAGAGGATAGGAAAGGCAGCAGAACACAACAGACACTAGTATGGCAATATGTAAATCAATGGATGTGTAACTGATGTGATTCTGCACTCTGTATATGGGGTAAAAATGGGAGTTCATAACCCACTTGAATCAATGTGTGAAATATGATATGTCAAGAACTATGTAATGTTTTGAACAACCAACAATAAAAAAATTAAAAAAAAAAAAGAAAATGGGAAAAAATACCATTCTGTATCTGGGTGTACTGTATCCCAGCTTTTAAAGAAAGCCCTGAAGGGATGGGAAAGGTGCATGTGAAGTTATCCTGAACCAGGCACAATGCTGGGCTCTCTCTCACTCTATCTGATCCAGCCCTTATGATAGCCCTATGAAGCAGGAAACTCCATTTTGGTGTGAAAACAGGTTATCTTTAATTTTTCATTTTTGAAGAGAATCTCTACCTAGTCAAATAATCTAAAAGGTACAAATAAGCATATTATGAGAATGAAGGCTCCCTGCCACCTGCTTCCAGCCACTAGAGCCCTCTCTGAAAGCAGCTACTATGGCCAATTTTGTGTGTAATCTTCCAGAGATCTTATGTGCATATGCAAATATATTTTGTTTTCTTTCCTTTAAAAAAAAACACAAATGATAACACCTTGAATACACGTCTCTTTGCTTTTCTTATTTAAAATATATATCTTTGGGATCTTTCCATTCACTGTATGTGTAGATGGCCTCTTTTTAGTAACTGCTAGGGACACCCTCTAGCAGTTGATTGGGACTGGTTTCCAATCATTTTGCCAACACACACCCACACACATCCCCTTGTTCCACATAAATCTTTGATCCATTTGTGATCTGTTTTATATAAAAACCAAGGCAGGACTGGGCTGGGTGTGGGTAGCACACACCTGTAATCCCAGTGATTCGGGAGGCTGAGGCAGGAGGATAGTGAGTTCAAAGCCAGCATCAGCAAAAGCCAGGTGCTAAGCAACTCAGTGAGACCTGTCTCTAAAATACAAAACAGGGCTGAGGGTGTGGCTCAGTAGTCCAGTGTCCCTGAGTTCAATCCTCAGTACTAAAACAAACAAACAAACAAAAACAACCCCATTAAAAAAAAGAAAAACAAAAACCAAACAAACCAACAAAAAATACACACTGAGTCAAGGACCTGGTTTTACCTTTTCTAGATGGCTATCCAAACTTATCTGTGGGTGTAAAGTGTTCTTTTATCTTATGACAAATTCCTAACTGGGTTTGGTTCTATTTCTGGACTCCCTTTTATAAGGAATTGAATTTGAGCTCTATTCAATTTCAGAGCCATTAAAGTGTAGTACTTTTCCTACAGTAAAATCTGACTTACAACATTCAGCCCAACCTTGCATTTTACTGATGGGGAAATTGAGGTACACAACAAAATAATGCAATTGTCTAACAAAGGTCAGTAACAGGATTCTGCATAGAATTCTATAGTTCAACACTCATCCAATCTCACTCCCATGAGTGTTTTCCAGAAAGATCTTCACATGTCTACAAAGGAGGTAATAAGATCCCTTTCTGCTCCAATGGTGTGAAAAAAAACCTGTGATTTTTCACAAATTGTTGTAGCCAATTTGGATTCTAGTACACCTGGGTCACTTATGGCTGAAATATTTGTTGAAAGAGAAAAAAATCATGTCAATCAACTTGGTGTTTAGTATCAACTTCAGAATCTGACTTATAGTTTTTAAATGACTGAAATAGTATAAATCATTTATGGCTTGGCATATATGGCTTGTGATCTGTTTTATGTAAAAAACAAGGCAGGACTGGGCTGGGCATGGTAGCGCACGCCTGTAATCCCAGTGACTCGGGAGGCTGAGGCAGGATAGTGAGTTCAAAGCCAGCATCAGCAAAAGTCAGGTGCTAAGAAGCTCAGTAAATACTAGTTATCATTTATCTTTTGTTCTTGAATTATTTGTTATGGCATTAAGTTCGATCAGCCAATGTGACAATTTAGGCGCTCAAAAATCAATAGTCTTCACCATTCCTAGTGTTTGAGGACGCTGCCATGGTCAATCAATGGGTTTGAGAGAAAAGCTCCACTAGAAAACCATACCATAATTTGTTCTTAATGTAAATCCAGCTGAAATTGGAAAAAAAAATAGAGACTATAAAAAATATGAAAAAACTGATAAATACTAGAAGAGGTGGATGCATAATAAATGCATGTATAGAGATATCACAGTGAATCTCATTAATTTGTAGAATTAAAATGTGTTAATTACAAGTAAAAAAATTTAAAAATAAACACACAAACTACATTTAACAACAAAGGCACAGAAATGATGAAAACTATAAGTTTTACTGAAGGCTGGGTGCAGTGGCACACACCTGTAATCCCAGCTGATTACTGCAATTAGGAGGCTGAGGCAAGATCACAAGTTTGAGGCTAACCTTAGCAACATACCAAGATCCTATCTCAAAATAAAATAAAGAAAAAAAAAGATGGGGCTGGGGTTGTGGCTCAGCAATAGAGTGCTCGCCTAGTGTGTGGGAGGCCCTGGTTCAATCCTCAGCAGCACATATAAATAAATAAATAAAAACAGCAGTATAAAAAAGACTTATAAAAAAAAAGAAGAAAAAGAAAAGGGGGTTTGGGGAATTGCTCAGTGGTAGAGCATGCCTGGCTTCAATCCCCAATACCACATACATGTATGAAAAATCTTATCGAAGGGTATAAACCAAGAACTAAATAAATGAAAAGATATTAATAATTCTGGATAGAAATTCTTAATATCATTAATAATTTTTACCAAATATATCTTTTAAATTTATATATATATATTAGTTGTAGGAGGACACAATACCTTTATTTTATTTTTATGTGGTGCTGAGGATCGAACCCAGTGCCTCACAATGCTAGGCAAGCACTCTACCACTGAGCCACAACCCCAGCCCAAACCGATATATTTTAAATATAATTTTACCAAATATAATTGCCAAAACAACTGCCATCATAATCTCAATGAATAATTTATTTTTGTTACTACTTAATATGATTCTGAAGTTCAAAAGAAACAAACTGCACTGATGTTGGGTTTATATTAGTGGCAGCCTTCCAGCTGATATCGCAAGTAGCCTTCTGTGCCCCTGGGCCTCACCATACGAAGAACAAGACCAACATGATGGAATTTGGTTGCTCTACAGTCCCACCTATTAAAGGATATCCAGATGCCTAATTATAGACCCATCTGAAAGAAGACTGAGCCTGCATAAGCTCTGCCTCCTCTCTTTCCAGCAAGTATTTCTCTTGTGACCACTAATATTATTTTGTCTGCACCTTGGGGAATCTCAAAATTCTCAGGCTTATTTAGCTACTGGTTTAAAACAGTTTGTGTTCATAAAGGGATCCCAGGTCTTGAATCATTTATAAAGCATCTGGAACTCTGGATATTCCCTGGACTTCTTACTCAAATTCACTGGAAAGTGGTCAAAAAACACAGTGAGAATTTAGACACAGAAGAGCCAATTAGAAAATGCTGTTATTTCCAATCACCTTCCAACTGAAGTGAGAAGGGCAGGCACTAGAAATCAGGGCACACTCCCCTGGGCTCAAAGGAAATACCTGCCATCCCCCAGCTCAGGTACCTGCAGGAGCATCGCCAGAAACCTCTTCTCAGCTTCATTCCGGCCGTAGCACTGGAAGCTGTGTGTGTACAGCGTGTATGTGTAGCCATACAGGGACACCTGCACGATGTCACTGATGTTTAGCCCCATCTTCTCTTCTGCCACGAAGGATATCTGGGTGGAGGCACCGCCCAAATCCAGAGCACCTGTGGTTTCCACTCCATGTGGATGCACCCACATGTGCCACAAGTTCTTCTGCACAGTGGGAAAAGGAAGTGAGAAGAAAGGCCAAAGGCACCATCTCTTGCCCAGGGATCTCCGCCCAAGACCCAACTCCTCTTGCTAAGAAGGGAACATTCAGACCACTTCTCTCCTTTTATTTCAGGGGTGGTGAATTCAAATGGTTCCAGGAGCTTGGCAGATAACACAGATGAGTCATAAATGAGTGAAACAGATTAGGTGTTTGGCATGGGGACTGGTGGGGATTGTGACAAGCTAGTGAGTCCCCAAGCTGCGCTCTGTTCCTGCCGGTTGTTACCATGCAGGAAGGGGAGTCCACTGTGACCAGTTTCCTCCAGTGGCATGTGTGAGGATATCAATGTGTAGATTTTCATGTGAAATTTCCTAAATATTAACCACAGCAATCAATCTAAAAAGTTTAAAAATACATTCAAGGGGGGACAAAATGGGACTTGGATAGGATAGGATCTGAGTGCCCTCATTCTGGATCCTTTGCATCATATATAACATTCCTTTGCACCCAAGGAGCAGGAAGTGTAAGGACTGGACTGTAAAGAGGCCTGGGAACACAGAGTGAGGACTCCCTCTCTCTCTGGGGATTCAGGGAAGCAGACTGACTGAGGGTGCTGCAAATTCCAGATGGCTGTGGAGCCTTCAAAAGGTCCATGTGCAGTAGCAGGATTAAATTTAGATCCCTCTCCCCAATTTCTAACAAGCTAGCAAAGTGACAATATTCCCCCTCCTCCATGCATTTGGTCCTATTTATGATCCATGGTCCCTCCCACCCAGCTCTATGTAAATGCCTTTTTTTGAGCACTGCTTCCCTAGTGCACACACGGCAGGAATGCTCCATTGGCGGGTATTTCTGCTTAAACTATCTCCCTCAAGGGACAAGATAAACAGCAAGATTAAAAACCATGCATTTGTTTCCACACACCTCCAGGAAATTTCCCATTATATAGTTGGCTGTAATCCATCCATATACCCCTTCCTCTTGCCCAGAAATGATTTGAGCACCCCTAAAATCAAAAGGCTGGGACTTGAAGTAGCTTTGGATGCTTGCAAGGACTTCATTAGCTGCTGTTTCATTTTGCAACCTATGCGAGGCACAGAACACAAAAGGCTGAGTGCCTAGACGACACAGTCAAGTAGTCTCCCTCAGGTGATAAGGGAAACCCCCACAGCCCCCGGATGGCATTTTTCCAGATGTGTGCAATACACAGGCAATCTCTTTTGCAAGTTGAAGCCTGCCAAGGTAACTGAGAAGGCAGTGACCTCTTAAACTGCCAAGCAGGAAAAGAGTTTTCCATAAAAGTACAATCTGTTTTCCCCAACCCCACCTGATCCTGTTTCATTCTCTTGCAATCAGCTAATCAAAAGAGCCATCCAGTCAGGCGTGGTGGGTCACACCTGTAATCCCAGCTATTTGGGAGGCTGAGGCAGGAAGATCTCAAATTTTTGAGGCCAGCCTGGGCAATTTAGTGAGACTTTGTGTAAAAGTAAAAAAAAAAAAATAATAATAAATTGGGGATGTAGCTCAGTGGTTGAGAATCCCTGGGTTCAATCCCCAGTACTAGAGAGAGAGAGGGGGGGCAGAGAGACAGAAACAGAGACAGAGAGAGACAGAGAGAAACTAGGGAAGGCATGGGGGTTGTGTAAGTAATCTCTTAGGAGGCAGGGGGGAAAGCGGATAAGGTTGAGTTTTCAGCTGTGCCTGCTTCACCCTTTGGGAGGGCTTCATTTTGGGGGGATTTGAGGGTCATTACAGCTGTCACTGGATTAAAAAACATCAGTATTTTGACCCACATAGGAGAGGCAACATGGCATTATTATATCACCCATGACATTGTACTATTATTGCACCTATCTGCTGTCAATTACCCTATAAAAGAAAGCTCACTTGGGAGATTATTTCCCCCTTCATCAGTGGTTTAAGAAAACCCGGGGGCACTGGTTTACTCTTGGCTCAGGAAGAAGAAAAACCAATGCTTCAAGCCACAAGCAAGAACAGGGGCACTTCATGGAGAAGACCCAATCCAACTGTGAGCATACTGTGATTTCTCTTTATGATCATGTTAAAGCACCTCTGTCTGTTCCTGTTTTCTTCATGCCTAAACATGCATTATTTTCCATGACTGGGATCATGGACAAAGTGCCTTTGGAGCTGAATGAGTCTTGTCTACTGGTGATCAAGATCAAGCCTCACTTCCAACACTTGGAGCAGCCTCTGTTGTGAATGGATTTATGTTTGATGTTTCTTTTTATTGCAAGGTTAAGGAAATACTCTATCAAAGATAGGGGGGGAGGGTAGGGAGGGAGGGAGGAGAAGGAGACATTCAAAAACCATGCCTCTGGGGCTAAAAGTCATAGCTGCAAATTTAGCATGAACTTATGAAATGAAATGGGATGTTTGTTTCATAACAAGTCCAAAGGGCTTTGACTGATGTGAGAGGCAGACATCCTATGGTTTTAAAGCAGGTTTCAGGGACATTTTGTGCACGGGAAGAAGCTACATAGCTAGAGGTAACACTTATCACACATCTTAGTGGCTGTTCACGGTGTCAAACACTTCTGTTTTCTAAAGCAGATGTCGGTCATCTTTCTTTTTCCAGAGTTCTCAGTAAAATCACAAAGGTAGAGGGAATCAATTTTGTTTCTTTCTGCATTTTAAAATAAAGACTGAATGTTTCCCAATCGTGAAAGCCTAAATTTAAGGCAGAATATGGGCTTCTTTCTCTTGGGTTTGTTCCCAGAAACAGAGATACGCGTTCTTGGCAAGATTCAACACATTCTTGGCTATTTTGGTCATGGGAGCTCCTTGGCCCCACTCAGCCTTTACCTCAGCAAGCGCATCCCAGCCGTGGCTCCTAGGTAAATGCGGGTGGATCCGTGGAGGTGCTCTGGGACCTGCCCCTTGACTTTTAGCATGCAATCCTCAAAGGCTTTGGGAGCGTCTTGGGGGTTATTCCCATAGCTGGAGATACCAGAACCTGAAAAGCAAAAAATCAGTATTGGTCAGCATTCCCCAGAACCAACAGCAGGGACACAGCTTTTCAATTAAAACAACAATGACAACAACAAAATCAGCTTTGGAAATTATTGGGTTCAAAATTACTGGTTTGAAAACTGGGAGATATGCTAAGTCATAAGTGGTCATGGTGATAGGTCCACTCTCAATCTCTGCAGGGAATAAACTAAAGGGTGAAAAAAAATGAGCCTAGGCTTTCTTTCAAGAAAATGTTTTCATAATGGAAGTTTTAAATATAGATAAAAGAAGAGAGAATGGTGTAATGAAGCCCATACATCAAGCTCCCAGTTTGAACAACCATTCTTTTTTAAGGGCCTTGCAAAGTTGCTGAGGTTGACTTTGAACCCAAGATCCTCCTGCCTCAGCTACCAGAGCTGCTGGGATTACAGGTGTGCTCCACCACGCCTGGCTTGAATAATGATTCTTATTGCATCTGTATTCTCTCCTATTATTTCCTCACAAAGCAAAGTACACATATCATTTCATTCCACTACCTTGGTATGTATCACTAAAATATAAGAATTCTTTTAAAGAAGCATAGAGTTTCATTATTATACCTGTAAAACTTAGAAACCATTTAAAAATTTTGTTTCATTTTTTGATTGACACATAAAATTTGTACATATTTATTAATTTTTTTCTTGTTATGAGGATTGAACTCCCTGAGCTACATCTTCTGCCCTTTTTTATTTTGAGGCAAGCTTTTGTTAAGTTGCCCAGGCTAGCCTCAAACTTGCCATCCTCTTGCCTCAGCCTCCTGAGTCGCTGAGATTATAGGCATGCACCACTGTGCCTGGCAAAATTTGTGCATATTTATGACTTACAATTTGATATCTGGATTTACATTGGGCAATGATTAAATCAGGATAATTAGCATATATATCACCTTAAACTTTTATCAAATTTCTCTATGGTGAGTACATTCAAAAATCTTCTCTTCAACTATCTTGAGAGACACAGAATGTTATTTTTAACTATATTCTCCTTACCATGCCATAGAATACCACAACTTCTCCTTCCTATTAACTAACACATTGAGCAATCTCTTAACAGCTCCCCTTCCCTTTTGTCTCCCCAGCCTCTGCGAACTCTAAATCTCCATGAGATTAATTTTTGAGAGTCTACATGGGAGTCAGATCATAGTGTTTGCCTGACTTATTTCATTCCGTCCATATTGTAGCAAATGAAAGGATTTCATTCTTTTGTAGAGCAGAATAGTATTCCATTATGTATACAGAACACATTTTCATTATTCATTACTCTAACAATGAATGTTTAGGTTGATTCCACATCCTGGCTACTGTGAACAGTAGCTATGGTTCACATTGCCTCCATATTCCTTCTTCTCATACTGTCTTTCTCTTTTTTCCTTCCTCTGTTCTCCCTCCTTCTCTCGTCTCTGTCTGCTTTTGTCTCTCTTATTTGCATGAATCAGGATCTTCATAAATTCCCTGTTGCCATGTTAAATCTCATTATTGGTTCAGTCCTTCCTATCTATTTTACTTGTAATCATTAGAAGCTGTACTTGCTCTTTTTGTTCAGGATTGCTTTGGCTATTCTGGATCCTTTATTTTATCATATGGATTTCCATATGAATTTAGGATTATTTTTCTTAGTTCTGTGAAGAATTGGTATTTGGATGAGAATTGCATTGAACCTGTAAATGGCTTTTGGTAATGTGGCCATTTTAACAATATTCATTCTGTCTATCCATAAACATGAAGGTCTTTTCCCTTTCTACTGTCTTCTTCAATTTCTTTCTTCAGTGTCCTATAATTTTCATTGTAGAGGTCTTTCACATCCTTGGTCAGATTGATTCCTAGATATTTTGTTACTTTTGAAGCCATTGTGAATGAAACTGTTTTCCTGATAGTTTTTCTCAGTGGATTCATTCCATTGTACAGAAAAGCTATTGATTTTTGTAAGTTGATTTTGTATCTGGCTACTTTGCTAAATTTGTTTATTAGCTCTACAGTCTTCTGGTGGAACTGTTATTATAGGATATATCATTTTCAAACAGGGATAATTTGACTTCTTCTTTCTTATTTGTTTCACCTTTATTTCTTTCTCTTTCCTAAATTACTCTGGCTAAAATTTCAAGTACCTTATTGAATAGGAGTGGTGAGAGTGGACATCCTTGTCTTATTCCTGATTCTGGAGGAAATACTTTTAGTTTTCCCCATCTAGAATGATGTTGACTTTGCAATTGCTGGAGGCATTACAATACCTGATTAGAAATTATACTACAGAGCAATAATAACGACAGATTGGTGCTTGCATATAGACAGATAATGTAGACTAATGGCACAGAATAGAAGACACAGAGAACAAACCCACACAGCTACAGTCATCTGATTTCTTGACAAAGGTGCCAAAAACATACAATAGAGAAAATCAGCCTTTTGACAAGTGGTGCTGGAAAAATCAGATATCCATATGTAGAAGAATGAAACTAGATCCCTATCTCTCACCCTGTACAAAAGCAAACTCAAATGGATCAAAGATCTGAGTATAAGACCAGGTCTTTGGTGTTAGAAGAAAAAACAAGGAAAACACTTCAAAACACACTGACTCAATAGGACCCCTATATCTCAGGAAATCAGGGAAAGAATCAACAAATGGATGGCATCAAATTAAAAAGCTTCTGCAGGTGATAAAAATCCCAGTGATTTGGGAGATGGAGGTAGAAAGATCATACGTTTGAGACCAGCCTGGGCAACTTAGCAAGATCCTGTCTCAAAATCAAAATAAAAAGGGCTGAGGACATAGCTATAGTACAGTGCCCCTGAATTCAATCCCTGGTATAAATAAATAAATAAGGAAGCAAATAAATAAATAAATGCTTTTACATGGCATAACAAAAGAAAAAGCAGAGTAAAGAGAGAACCTACCAGAATGCGGGGAAATCTCAGGGGCTGGAATTGGGGCTCAGTGGTATAGAGCTTGCCTAGCATGTATGAGGCATTGAGTTTGGTTCTCAGCAGTGCATATAAAAAAATGAATAAAATAAGGGTCCATCAACAACTAAATATATATATAAAATTTGAAAAAAGAATGAGGGAAAATCTTTTCCAGTTGTTCTTTGGACAGAGTTTTAATATCCAGAGTATATAAAGAACTCAAACAATTCAAAATTTTTTTAAAAAGCAAATAACCCAATCAATAAATGGGCAAATGAGCTGAACAGACACTCATCAAAAGAAATACAGAGCTGGGGTTGTGGCTCAGTGATAGAGCGCTTGCCTGGCATGTATAAAGCACTGGGTTTGATTCTCAGCACTGCATATAAGTAAATAAAATAAAGGCCCATTGACAACTAAAAAATATTTTTTTTTAAAAAAGAAAGAAATATAAATGGTCAACAATTAGATGAAAAAAGGCTCACTTCTTTAGCCATCAGGGAAATGAAAACTAAAACTACACTGAAATTTCATCTCACTTCAGTTAGAATGGCAAAGCATCAAAATTACAAATAACAATAAATGCTGGGGAGGATGGCAGGTAAAAGAAACTCTTATACTTTGTTGGTGGGAATATAAATTAATACAGCCACTATGGAAATCAATATGGAGTTTCCTCCAAAAGCTAAGAATAGAACTACCACATGATCCAGCTCTATGACCCCTTAGTATTTATCCAGAAGAACTAATGTCAACATACTCTAGAAATACATGCATACCCATGGTTATTAAAGCACAATTCATAATAGCCCCAAATTATGGAATCAGCCTAGGTGTCTGTCACAGAATTATGTCACTTGTAGGAAAATGGACAGAACTGGAGAACATAATTTTGATTGAACTAAATCAGACTCAGAGATAAAGTCTGAGTTTAAGTAAGTCCAAGTTTAAGAAAGGAAAAATGCATGTTTTCTCTTATATGTGGAAGCTAAAGGAGGGAAACAGGCAAAAACGGGACCTAATGAAAGTAGAAGGGCGATCGCTAGGATAGAGGAAGGGGGGTCAGGTGAAGGGAGGAAGGAAGAGTGAGGGAGGTTATCCTTATTGATGGCCTCATCTTTGGCTAGTGGGGTCCTCTTTAGTTTGGCCTCTGAGATCTTTTGACATGACAGATGACTTTGAGAGCTTCTTTGCTTTCTGATACATTGTACATTTCCTGCCCCAGATCTGGGATCAGCCCTTTCTCCAAGAATCCCTGGTTCCTTGAACCAAGAAATGGTATTTAGTATCCAAAATTTGAGAGTTATGGTTGACTGCAAACTGTGAACTACACCTCGAAAAAAACCTACTTCCAACTCAAATTCAAAACTACAAAATTTTACTTAGTCTCTTTAATCTGACATTTTTAGCTTCTTTTTCCTGTGCTAAACATTAAGAAACTCCAACATAACTCATTTGCTTTATTTCATAATCCACACACCATCAGTCTCTGTATACCAGTGCCAGCATCCCAACAACTGTGAGATTATTAAAATCAGTTTCTGATTTTTTAAAAATTCCTTTTGTTCTTAGGGATCCCACTAGGGATATACAGTCAAATGACTATGTTTAATCATTTAAAAATATTCTTTCTGTATTGCTACACCAACAACTTGATAGAAACTTAGGCTAGTTCATTACATTTTGCTTTTGATTTTAAGAATTGATTTTTAAAATTTTTGTTTTATCATTATTAAAATACTTATATAATTCTAAAATCAAACCTACAAAACTAGATTTAGTCAGAGGCATCTAGTTTCTTTTCTTATAAGTAGCTTCTTTTTATAAGTTTATCTAATATTTATTTAACATAAGCAAATATATACATATTTTGTAACCTTTAGATGAATGGTAGCTTACTATATATATTTTTCTGTATTTGTCTTTTTTGCATTTAACTTTTCCTAGTGAGCCTTCCATACCGGCATGTAAATGTTCCTCATTCCTTTAAGTAACTGCATTGGCTGCCATTGGGTGAATGTAACTTAGTTTCTTCTACCAGGCCAGGGTCTGAGTTTAAGTAAGTCCAAGTTTAAGAAAGAAAAAAATGCAGGATAGACAAGGAGAATGCAGAGAATACTGCCCTTTCAGAACTTTCCTTGGTCCTTTGGGAATTGTTAGACCCATTATTCTCTTCCAAAGCCCTTTCTCGATTGTTTCCACTACACAAACCATCTTATCTGGATATGAATTTATTTATTTACTTATTATTTGGTGAAAAAATTCAGAAATTTATTTTTACCCTCTAGTAGGTAGACATTAGTTTCAACATATGCTAATTCCTATCGCTTATCTCTAAATATAATAATTATACTTATTCTTAAGCTTCACCCCTTTTAAAATGCTTTTTATTGGTGTATTATAATTATGCATAAGAGTTAAGAGTGGGGGACTCATGGTGACATATTCTTACATGCACATGACATAATTTGAATTCCCCCACTACTATCCGTCTCTTTCGCCTCTTCCCTCCCACTGGACCTCCTCCACTCTACTCCCTTCTATTTTCATGAGATGCCCTTCACCACATTTCTTTTCTTTTCTTTTTTTTTCCTCTCTAGCTTCCACATACAAAGGGAAAAACACATGATCCTTGACATTCTGAGTCTGGCTTGTTTCACTGAATATAATGGTCTCAAGTTCCATCCATTTTCCTGCAAAGGCCATATCTGTAGGAATGACTAAAACTCCATTATGTATACATATGACATTTTCTTTATCCATTTATCTGTTGATGAGCACCTAGGCTGGTTTCTATAACTTGGTGATTGTACCATAAAACATTTTTTTTTTTAAATCCTGAGAACTCTAATTACAAGTTTTACTTGGATGTCTCCATTAGGATGTACAGACATAGATTTCATCCACAGTGCTAGATAAGCAAGGGCAGGCTTTTCCAGCCTTGGTCAAGGTCAGAACCTTCTGCTTCCCCTCCCAGGGCACTGGCCACCTACCATGGACAAATGACAGCAAAACAATTGTGGGTTGATGGGCACCAAGGCATGGTCTCAGAAGTTTAGCATGGAAGGGGCTGGTAAAGAGCTCTCATAACAATATTAATAAATAAATAAAGGCTGCATATATATGGATATATGTATAATTTTAATACGTAAGATATACTTTAAAAGACGAAATTTTCTCCTTTCTGAAAGGTAGGATTATGGATGATTTTACTTCCATTTTATTTATCTGTATTTATTGATTTTCATGCAATGAAATGTGTTATTTTGTAATTAGAAAGTTACATTTAAAAAGACAACAAACGTGAGATCTGTTTCTCAATATTAACATATGAGTCAGGCAAATTCTTATGAGATTAGTTAGCAGTATTTTAAAAAATTCTCCTTCCAAAATGTCAGTAAATCTAACACAAACAACAAAACTATGCAGAATGGCATCAGTCAGTGCACATGTTACTTATTTTCTTTTCTAAGAAACTAGTAAAATGTATCCCCATAGACTGATCACTCACTTTCAACAGTTAGTTGAATAATAGCCAATTTTATTTTCATCTACATTCTTCTTTTTTTTTTTTTTTTCATTTTTACTAGACTTTAAAGAAAACCCTAGACATTACATCAATTAATCTGAAAACACTTTAGTATGTTTCTAGAGTTAAGGATTTTTTGGTACTGGGGACTGAACCCAGAGGCACTTTATTACTGAGCTAGATCCCCAGCCACCTCTCCACCTTTTTTTTTTTTTTTAGCTTTTAATGGACTTTTATTTTATTTATTTATATGTGGTGCTGAGAATGGAATCCAGTGCCTTACACATGCTAGGCAAGCACTCTACCACTGAGCCACAACCCCAGTCCCCAAGCCCTTTTTATTTTATTTTGAAGCAGGGTCTTGCTAAGTTGCTGAGGCTGACTTCAAACTTGGATCATCTTGCCTCAGTCTCCTTAGTTGCTGGATTACAGGCATGTGCCGCCGCTCCTGGCTGACATAAGGAATCTTAACCTAGTCATAATTCTTAAAAAGTAACCTCACTGCTGGGCACAGTAATCCCAGAGGCTCAGGAGGCTGAGACAGGAGGATCACAAGTTCAAAGTCAGCCTCAGGAACTTAGTGAGACCTTGAGCAACTTAGTGAGAATCTCTCTCAAAGGAAAAAAAATTAAAAAAAGCAGGCAGAGCTACAGATAGCATCACAAGGATCACCAGCCTAGACAGTGCCCAATGAACTCAGTAACTAAGGACTGAGGACTGATACCCACCAGGGACCCCCAAAGGGCCTGGATACCTGGTAATCAGTGCTGGGCGCAAATATTCACCAACCTCTTCAGACTGGCCAGGGCAGGGGAGTCTTGGGAAGTTTGCAACTTAGAAACCAGAAACCTAAATTATCCTTGGAGAAGCCACATGCCCTAGAGAACATAACACTTGCCAAACTTCAGCTCTTTAATTTAAGCTTTAGTTTGTGACCTTCTGGTCCCCAGGAGTATATATATGGATCCCCGAGGCTACTGTGATCAAAGAAGACAAGATCCATTTCTGGATGTGCTGTGGGCTCCATAACCATGTCATGGTTGGCATGGTTGGCATTCAGGGTGGGCTAAGAACTTTTTCTAAATCAAGTATGGCATCCAGGGTGGGCCAATGACCCCTTCTCTAGGAAAGTCCTGACTTTCCCTACAGTTAGAGGACCGTGAGGAATTACTCTGCTGAATGCTCTCTCAGGTTTAAAGACAGAAATTCTGTGACTACAGGACAGAACAACTATACCCAAGAGGATCCACCAGGAGCTGTGGAGTATGGAACTCCATGAATAAACAGTTAGCACTTATTGAGTGCTTATTGCAGACATTTGCTTTCTCCCTTATATATATTGTGCAGTGTAATCTTCAACTCATTCTATAGGAGTAGGTATTGCTCTCACTATTTTTTTCTCATCTCAGAAATGAGAAGGTCAAGGCTCAAAGAGATTCAGCAACATTCCAGAGCTCATACAATAGGGACGAGGCGAAGTCTCCATCATGGTCCTTCACTATCCTCTCTTTTCTAAAGGAGCAACCTGATCCCCTCTCATGCTTAGAGGTGAAGAAATGGCTCAGAAGTAAGCTGAACTAAGTGAATACAGGATCACTGGCTGAGATCAGAGCAAGGAAACTGCTTGCCTGTGTTTGTGGAAAACATTATAAGCAATACTCAGAAAACATCCAAGAACCCCCAAACGGGCCATGGAGATGCCCCTTCAAACAAAGACTTATTGTCCCACCTTTCAGCTCCTTCAGAGTTTGCCTCAGCTGCAGGGAGCTGTCTCACTCAAGATCTTGTTCTTCCCAGGGCTAAAAACACCTAGCGACAATGGTGATGGGTCCTGCAGCCCAGCCATTCCCGGCATTTCAACCCACTGCAGGATAACTGATCGGCTGGAGCTTTATCAGGCATTCTCTGAAGTTTGACTTCTTTCATCTAATTCTTCTGCCCTCTTCCTGCCACCAGAACACTCTCAGTTATTAGGATCTCCATGAAATACCTTACATCCCAAACTCTCTCTTGACCTCTGCTTCTGGGAAACCTAACCTACAATATCTGTGCCCCAGGAGAGGCGAGCTCTTGGCCATCTTCCTGGGAGGGCAGACAATCACAGCTTACCCTGATTTTCCAAATAAGATCCTCCTTCGTCTCCCTAAGGGAAAGACAAATCATCTCCAAGAAGTTAAAGTATATGGGCAGCTCACTGAAAGAAATGATGGAGGCTGCCTGGGGCTGGGAGGATAGGCCTGGTGTCTCTGACTTGTAGCCTTGAACTGAGAGTGTACTTGTAGCCCATTCAGGACTCACTAGCTGGGAAACTCCAGGCCAATTCAAAGATCATAATGCTTTAGAGGGAAAGAGAACGGCTTTAAAAAAAAAAAAGACATGCACACACACATACTGACTGGGCTTGATTGTGTGGACTAAAGACTTAATTGTTAAAGGAAAAATTGCAAAACTTTGATAGAACAATATCTTTCTGACCTTATGACAGGGAAGGAGTTCTCAAAATGTACAAAAGAACAAAGAATAGAGGAGAAGAGTGATCACTATACTGACATAAAAATTGAGAACGTCTATTCATCGAGATAGGTGAAGAAACTAAAAAAGACAAACTATGGTCTGTAAGAAGATATTAGCAACAATCTATAATAATACTCACAAAGCATTCGTATTCAGAATGTCTTAAAAATTCTGATGAATAAGAAAAGTCAAGCAATTCAGTAGAAAAATAACCAAAGGACATGCACAGGCATTTCACAGAAAACAGAAAAGGCCATAAATACATGAAAAAATACATGACCTTATTAGCAACCATGGAAATACAAATGTCCATTAAAAGGGAAAAGTAAATAAGCCAAAGGCTATTAGTATCACCATTCACAAACCTTAACATTGAGTTTCTACATTAACCCAATGTTAGTGAATAAAGCAAATTATAGGAAAATGTTTGATCATGTGCATACAAATTTTATTTTTTCCCCTAAAATCAGTAAAAACTAAAAATCTAAGACAAAACTATAAAGAAGAACAAGGAAGATTTCATATCTTAGCTATTGTGAATAGTGCTACAATAAACACGGGAGTGCAGATATATGTTTGATATAATGATCTCATTTCCTTTGATTATATCCAGAAGTCAAATAACCAGATCATATGGATAGATCTATTTTTAGTTTTTTGAGGACCCTCCATACTGTGCTCCATGATGATTATACTGGTTCACATTCTCACCAACAGTGGAGAAGAATTTCCTTTTCTCTTATATCCTCATCAGTGGATGAATGGATAAAGAAAACAAGACATATATATATATATATATATATATATATATATATATATACACACACACACACACACACACACACACACAATGGAGTATTACTTTGCCATAAAAGGAATGGAATTATATATCATTCGCAACAAAATGGATGGAACTGGAGGTCATTATGTAAGATAAATACATCAGACACAGAAAGACAATACCTCATGTTCTCTCTCAGATGGAGGAGCTAAAAGCATAGTATGAATATAAAACAGTGATTACTCGAGGCTGAGAAGGATGGTGAAGGGAAGAAAGTGGGAGGCTGGATAATAGGTTCAAAAACACAGAAAGAGGAATGAATCCTAGTGTTCTGCAGCATAGTGGGATGATTGCAGTTCACAATGAACTGTTACATATTTTATGAATAACTAGATGAGAGAAGTTTGAATCACACTCCAAACATAAAACAATGACAAAGAGATGGAAACATTAATTAGCCTAATTTGATCAGGGCAAGTACTGAAATACAGGTATACATGTATTGAAATATCACACTGTGCCCCAGAAATATGTACAATCATTATAAAAAAAACTAAGAAATATTTAGAGAGATGGAAATGCCAATTACCCTGATTTGATTATTATACATTGTGTACATATATCAAGTTATTACACTGTACCCCATAAATAGGTATAATTAATATTAAGATAAAAAGAAGAAAGAGCCAGGCATGGTGGTGTGAGCCTGTAATTCTAGCAACTCAGGAGGCTGAGGCAGGAGGTCAGCCTCGGAAACTTTGCAAGGCCCTAAGCAACCAAGTGAGATTTTGTCTCAAAATAAAAACAATAAAAAGGGCTGGGAATATAGTTCAGTTATGAAGGAGGAGGATGAGGGAGAGGAGGGAGGAGAAAGAAAGAAAGAATAATAAGTGAATAGTTAACATAAAATTCAGGACATGTTTTGTTGGGGAGGAGGCAGAGACTTAAATGGAAAGTAATTAAAGTTCTGACAATATTCCATTTCAGAGGATGACAGCCTATGGGAGAAATCCAGTCCCTACCTCAGAGAACTGAGACAGTTTTTATTTATTTTTTTAAATTTTTCAATGGTTGGTGAGGAAATGAAAAGAAAACAAAGTTTGGTGACGTGTGAGAATTAGAGAATTATATGAAATTCAAAATCTCTTTTTCATCTATAAAGCTTTACTGGAATAGAGTCATCTCTGTTTATGAATCGTCTATGTCCCTCCAAACCCACTTCCTCCCATACCCAGATACCACCTCCCCCTGTTTGGAAAATTTCCTATGTATTTCTTATGTTTCAGCATGTCTTATGAGCACAAGTGCTGACTTCCCTTGTTCTGAACGATCTTCTCAGCAAACAGCATTGGAACAGAAAGGCAGTGTTTCCTTCCAGAATAAAGGGCAGGCAGGCTTGCCAGCCATTATAAATGGTACAGGTTTCCTAATCTCAGGGTTTTTGTTCTGTGATACAACCCACTATCTGGCTGTCTTTATGTTATTCAGTGTAAACTGGAGAACCACTGCAAGGAAATGCTGACACTCTGGCCAGTGCTATGACTGTAACAAACTATCTTTTGTTTCTGAGCCAGGAGTCTTGTGTCTTTTACCAGCAACTATAAAAGTAGGGTGGGGTAAAGTCTCAGACTATTCACAGTCCTTGACAATTCCCCATGTTTATGGATGAAAGAAACCAAGGCCCAGAGAGGAAAACAGATAGGATTTAGGTGATCCCCCCAAGATGAGCAGCAGCTTGAGCAGAGGAATTTGTATTTTTCCGATTCCCACTCCAGGGCTCACTTGCCTGACTCAAGGTCTCCAAAAGACGTAGGACTTAACCTTGATGCTCCCTGGGCCTCCTGGCCACACTTAAGTCCTTACCTTTCACACTACATTTGAAGGTTTGACTGACCACTCCAGTATTATTCTCCTTCTCTGCGGGCCACTGATACACGTAGACAGTGGTTCTAGAAGATCCGGCATCCAGCACAATTCCATACTGAATAAAAAGGGAAGTGAGAGTCAGAATAGCTTGGGCCTCATGGAGGATTCATTTCCCAGTGGGCCATTGAGAACCCTGAATACCTTAATTCACATTGCTTCACGTAGGTTGGGGCTGACCAAAAAGAGATAAAAGAGATAATGATTGTCTCCAAGCCATCTTTGGTTCCTTGGACTGTGGAAAGAAGAACAGGTAAGGTAGGAGAGGTTCTAAGGCATGGTTCTCAATGTTGGCCATGTTGCGAGTCCCCCAGGGAGACTTAAACATCAGGGAGCAGGTGGGTAGCAGGAAGAAGACAGAGTTGGGTATGAAGGCATGCTGAATCAGATAGATTCTCAATTAATGCTGAGTAAGATGCCCAACCTCTCTGAGTTCCCTCGTCTTTAAATGCTTTATTTTTAGAAATAAATAGAAGACCATTTGCCTGATGCTTAGTGGCTGCTCAATAAAACAGGCTCTTATCATATATAGAAAAGCCAGGCAAGTAAAGTAAATAAAATAACAAAGCAAAAAACAAAAACAAAGAAAATATGCTCCTCAAATTTACAAATCTAATTTATTGGATTAACCCCTGTTACATTCCTTTTTTAATGGTCTTCTGTGCATATGGCTTCATATATACATATGTTTAGATGTAGGTTTTAAAATCCAAATAGGATCATACTCTAGTTTTTTGTTTTTGTTTTTGCAATGTTCTTTTCTTAACAGTATTTCATGAGCATTTCTTCCTGCCAGTAAAAATAGACTAATTTTTCAATATATTCATCACATTTCAATATATTCATCACACCCTCTGTGAGATATGGAACAATTTACTTAACCAATTCCCCAATTTCCTGATTCTAGACAGCTTTCTCCTATTACAAATGCTTGCTTCATGTGAACGGGGCCAAATTCTTTAAAAGTTGCTCCAGCTTCTGAATCACAGCTTCTCCATTGTATTGAACTAGGAAATCCTGTGTACATTGGTATTTGAGCTGGGGCAACCTCTTAATCTCATCTTCTCAGTCTGATGAATGTTGATAGGAATCCTGACATGACATCCCTTGTGGAGAACAAGAGTAGCATTGTTCATAATCGTCCCAGGTGGAGATTGAACGGTGAGATTAAAGTGCAGGTCAGAACTGAAGGTAGGAAGGGAACCAGACCTCAGTGTTTCAGCCTCCTCCCTTTCCTCCATCCTGCTGCCCACCTGATCACTACCCTTCCCACAGCACCTGTCATGCCTGCTGCAGACCCCATAAAACAAGATGCCCCAAATATTTATTCCAACCATTTACATGGATGCATGTTTTCTCTGTGTAAGAAACCAGAGCTTCTGGGCAAAGAGCAAAAAGAAGGAAGAGTGTATATTCTTGTTTTCATTCCAGCTGAGAGTCAGCTTGCAGAAGAGGTGGAGCAGCCAGAGACTGCTCAAGTGGCTGTTCCTCCAGCACTTGCTGATATGCAGACAGGGCCAGCCTCAAGACCCAACTCTATTTCTAACACTGATCTATCCCCCACTGATATTTCTTTTCTTTTTTTTTTATTGGTTGTTCAAAACATTACAAAGCTCTTGACATATCATATTTCATACATTAGATTCAAGTGGGTTATGAACTCCCATTTTTACCCCAAATACAGATTGCAGAATCACATCGGTTACACATCCACATTTTTACATAATGCCATATTAGTAACTGTTGTATTCTGCTACCTTTCCTATCCTCTACTATCCCCCCTCCCCTTCCCTCCCATCTTCTCTCTCTACCCCATCTACTGTAATTCATTTCTCTCCTTGTTTTTTTCCCCTTTCCCCTCACAGCCTCTTATATGTAATTTTGTATAACAATGAGGGTCTCCTTCCATTTCCATGCAATTTCCCTTTTCTCTCCCTTTCCCTCCCACCTCGTGTCCACTGATATTTCTAAAAGTGGAAAAATTAGTCTTTAACCAGTCTTCAGAGCTAATTTGCCTAAATCAGTGGAAGTCATGTGGATCCACTGGAGGAGAGGAGATGGGAATGATTTCTTTTTTCAGTTCAGCTAGTCAGGTGATTGAATGCTTGGATGGAAAGTAACAAGTAACCCTCAATGTGGTGTCAGAAAAAGGCGTGGCTTGCACAGGGATCCAAAGGTACACTCAGTGGGTTAACTGAAAGGAAAGTCTTCCGTTTTGCATCCCCTGGTCCAAACACTTATGGGGATATAACTTGGTTGGTAGAGTGCTTGCCTTACTTGCACAATGCCCTGCATTCAAACTGCACCACCACCACCATCACTAATAATAATAATAATAATAATCAACAGTATTGAGCACTTACTATATATTAAGAACTTTGCAATGGGCTTTAGTAAGTGCTATTGCTTTTATAAGGCAGGTGTAATCATCTTCCTTTTTTGACATATGGGGACAGACCTGGGATCAATCTGTATTCATGGTTTGCCTCCTTTACGGGGTTCCCAGGAATTCAAGGGGTGACTGTTCAGGCATAGGTGCTGAACTGTTATGGCACTGTAGTCCTCCTTTGTTTAGATAGAAAGTTTCTTAAAAGCATGCTCTTAAGTTAGGGTTATGCAGAACTGGCTGGATGAGAGGTGGACCAGGGGCTTTCTAGAAAGGAAGAAACCAATTATCCAATTTGTTCTTCAAGATGTAGATCAAAATGGGCCCCACGGCATCAGAAATCCAGGCTGCTGAGCAAGGCTCGATAAGGGTTAAAAGGGACCCATTTCTTCACAGCCTGGTCCAGTGGCTGTCATTGGGGAATACCGGTGGTACATGGGAGTGTGACCTACAACAGTCTGTAATCTTGTGCCCAGTGTGGAGAATTCACATGAACTGAGCAGGTCACATGGGAAAAGTCCCTGAAACCTTAAGATGTGTAGGACCCATCTTTAACAGTGACATCATGTGGCTGCAAGAGGCAACAGGCACTGGGGTATTCATCATCGGATCAAGAAGTCCCAAGATTCTTAGACAGTTGTGATTGGGGGCAGGGAGGCGAAGCCTCAAGAGGAAGCTATTGGACTTAATGATAACCAAGCAGGTGGGGGCCTGACTAAAAATAATAGCGATGGCATCATGTTTACTCTTCAATCTTGTGGAGCAGGTCAGACCAGTAACCCAGACTGAGGACAGTTCTGACCCTTGATGGAGTTTCAATTGCTCTGCCCTTAAATTCTTATCAAGCAAGGTCAGGCAAGTCAAGGCTGGATTTAATAGCCGTCACAAGGGTCTTTCAAAGGCTGTTGGGGGAGCTGCCCTTCATATCAACTGTCAGTTGCACAGAAAGGCAAAATAGGGCTCATGGCATGAAAACACAAATGTGACAATTAAAAAGCCCCCATATTCATTTAATGTCACCTTCACAGTACTCTTCCCCGCCCCCACCCCCAACCCCCAGAAAACACTGCAAAACCCAAGGAGACCAAAGTCTCCATCCCCTGAGAAAACCTGCATATGGAACATGATCGGCCAAGGCTGCCGTTCGGCTTCTGGTTCAACTGCCCAGAACATCTGTTTTTTTCTCACATTTAATCCACCCACTTAAGCAGAATGCAACTTATGAGCTGATCTTCCCATATTATACAACTTCTTGTCTCCTGTAATGGGAGCCAAGGCCTGAGAGCAAGATTCTGAAGACACTGAAAATTCCCTCTTAACTGTCAATTAGTTGGTGGAGGGTGTGTCCAGTCCTTTCAAACCCTTGCTTAAGGCCACTGTTTCTGTTCTCTTCTTCTATATCGGCTCTGCTATTTTTCAGCCTTTGTCCTTTCTCTTTCTCTGTTTTCTCATTTGAAAGCTGGGAATAATAATCTTATTATTTACATGGACCTGTTGTTGACGGTTTCCTGCCCACATCTCCTCAGATCTTGCTGGGGTGCATAATCATCTATCACGCACCTGCCCGGAAGACTTTCTCTAGTGGCCTGAGCCTACCTGAGCACATAGTATGACAGAAATACCAGAGCAATGTCCCTAGGAGCAGCTTGTCATCCAATGATTGATGAAGTTGGTGTATAATTAGGCCCTGTTTCGGACAACCAGGAGTGAGGTGTTTGCCTTGACATCCCAACATATGGGTGAATGATGCATAGGCTCCCTGAGATACTGCTAGGACTGAGCCTCAGTTGACCACAGTGCTGACCTACTGGATCACTGGGCCCTACAGACTGCCATACATCTGCCTCACTTCTCTGTTCCCTTCCCCATGTGTCCTGGGATCATCCCCAGATGATCTTTTTGCATTTGCATCTTGACTAGGGGAACCCAACCTTGGAGAGTAGTATGAATCGAGTGTGGCCCTTTCCTCTCATGGAGCCCTCAACAATGCCTGGAATTTATAGTCACGTGCTGCTTAATGACAGGGATTTCCCCGAGAAGTGCATTGTTTGGCAATTTCATCACAATGGGGAGATCATGCAGTGTACTTAGCAGACCTAGATGGAGAGCCTACTACACACCTAGGCTATGTGGTGTAGCCTATTGATTCTAGGCTTCAAGCCTGTATAGCAGGTCACCATACTGAATACCACAAGCCCTTGCAACACAACAGTAAGCATTTGCACATCCTAAGCATAGAAAAGATACAGAAAATGGGCTGGGGTTGTGGCTTAGCAGTAGTGTGCTTGCCTAGCACATTGGAGGCACTGAGTTCGATCCTCAGCACCACATAAAAATAAATAAATAAAATAAAGGCATTGTGTCCAACTATAACTGAAAAAAAAAAAAAAGGGAAAGATACAGGAAAAATATGGGATCAGAGATAAAAAATAGTTCACCTGTATAGAGCACTTACCACAAATGGAGCTTGCTCTGGGTAAGTCAGAGAGTAGGGAGTGAATGCCAAAGGCTTAGGACTTTATCACGACTTTAGGCTTCATTAACATTGGACACTACATTCAACTTACAAAAAAGTTTTCTTTAAAGTTTCTTTAAAGTTTTCAATAATAAATTAATCTAAGATGACTGTAAAATTTTTTACTTTATGAACTTTAAAAATTTTAAAGCATTTTTAGTCTTCTTAAATAATATTTTAAAGCACCAACACATTGTACAGCTGAATTAAAAACAGTCTCTTCTACCCTCATTCTACAAGCTTTTTTCCCCTTCTTTTGTTCTCCTATTTTACTTTTTAAGTGTTTTTGTTAAAGAAACCAAGACACAAACACACACATTAGCCTAGGCCTACACACGGTCAGGATCATCAATATCAACGTCCCCCACCTCCATGTCTTGTCCCACTGGAAGGTCTTCCAGGACAACAACACACATGAAGCTGTCATCTCCTACAGTAACAATACCTCCTTCTGTAATCCCCTTTGAAAGGCTTGACTAAAGCTATTTTATAGAGTTAACTTTTTTTTTTAATAATAAGAGGAGTATACTCTAAGAATAAAAAATACAGTACAGAAAACTCATAAACAGTAACAAAGGCATTTACTATCATTACTTAATATCACACACTGTGCAAAATCATATAGGCTATGCTTTTATATGACTGGCAGCGCAGTGGGTTTGTCGACCCCAGCATCACCACAAACATGACTAATGTACTGCGCTATGACATTACAATGGTTACAATGTTACTAAGTGATAGGAATTTTTCATCTATGGGAATCTCATGGGACCAGCATGGTCTGTTTTATCCAAAACTTTATATGGTACTGACCTTACTTTTCATTACTCAATTTACTTCTCAATTTTTCCACATCCCTGAATGATGAACAGAGGACTTATATCCCAGAACAAGTAGAAGACATCAGCTGGTAACTCCTTTAAACAACCAATCCTTAACATTTATAGGATCAGAGTCAACATTTTATAAATGGAGGTGTCTGCCCTGCCCCCTCTCCCTCAAACCTGTCCTCTTCCCACCTGTGGCAAATCCAAAAAGTAAAGAAACTTATGCAGCTGTGTGTGGACAGTTCCAACCCACTGTCTTTGCTCTGTCTATATCCCCTGCCAACACCTGTCTCTTAGTCACCTCTTGGATTACCCTCAGGAGAAGAGGTGAACCCAAAGTGCAGCTACAGCTGGTTCTCTTGAAAAGTAGGGCCCACAGCAGGGGGTCCAATTATTGGAGTGTCATAGTAGTCCTAGCCTTCCTTTCCCTCCCTGAATTCATTAAACCTTCCTGCATTTGGACCCTTCCTCTCCACCCTCCCTCCTGTTCAGAGGAGGATGTATGCTGCTCCCATCAAAGGTCCATCCCTCCTCCTGAAGTCTTCATGCAGAACTCAGGATCAGGGGAATGTGGGAGATATGTGAAGAGGCCTTGGGAACAGAAGGGTCCAGGTTTCAGTTCCAATCCTGCCATTCACTAGCCACACCTAGGTTTCCTCATTTGCAAAATGGGAAGGGGTGTTGTTGTCTACTTCTATAGTTTTAACAAGGGCTAAATGAGATAAAGAAGGAGGAAATACTCACCAAACTGGAGCAGTAGGATATGAAGTATAAAGAGTAGATATTACTCTTAGTTGCAGTCTCAATTTTATATATTTTCTAGGAGAAGGCAAAGCCTGGAGCTTGGGAAAACAACTTCTAAAGGCCTTAGCTAATGTGTTGGGAGCAAGAAGATAATCTGTTTCCTCTCATGGTTGGGCACTTGAATAGGTTTATTTTTCTTCTTTTTTTTTTTTCACTCATATTATTCATAAGGGATGAGATCTTAAGTAAAACATCCCATCAAAGAACCAACTGCCATGATCCTAAGGAGATTTTAGTCTAATTCTTTTGAAGTGTAGCTTCAGAATGTTAGATCAAACCTGATCATGGCGCCCTGGGCAAAATTAGTTTCTTTAAAAAATTTCTATTTAAAATACAGCCTTTGAACAGTCTTGGCTAAAAACTGTATCTTTGGTTCCTACAATCATAGCAAGACCACAAAGTCCTCGGAGTAGGTATCACTCCCCCTCCCCCAATCTGTAGCCTCAATTATCACAAGCCCAGCAGGTCTGGACCTTCTCCATGGGCCTTAACACCATTTTCTTCTGGTTACAGTTGGGAAAAGTATTTCCCAACTCATGGTTTTAGGGTGATTGATGTCATAGCCCATTTCTTTCTTTCAATGCCAATTCTTTTGCTCTTACCTTTAGTCCTGGAGGGAGGATCTCTGGGTGGCGGATCTGGATGAGTGTGATAGCCACAAGCACCACAATGCTCACAAGCAGGACCACCAAGGTGATAATGACTGGAGTTCGGGAGAGAGCCTTGAGGCCTACAATGGGAAGACGAAGAAGAAACATGAGTGAGAAGTAGGAACCAGGTCTTTGTAGAATCCACAGACTGGGCCCATCAATATGTGCATGTCACTTTCTCTGTCTTTATAGAGACCCATGATTTTAAAATGGAATAGTAACTTGGCTTCAATACCCATTTATTCTTCCCTTCCAAATTGCAGACTAAAACAGTGTTTGCAGGGAGTGTGTGCACAATCTAGTTTTCTAGTATTTCTCAAAATGTATTATGCATGTTACTGGTCACCCCTGAGACATGTGAGATAACATTTATTATTATTATTATTTTTAATATTTGATTTTATTTTGAGGTAACATTTTTAAAAACAGATTTAAAACACATGGATTTTCTATTAAAGCAGATGAGATGATATTTTATTTTAAAATACTCTCAGGTAAAAGAAGTTAGTACTGTATGGAAATTTGTAAATAAAAACGATTTCATTTATGTGAAGTTCAAGAGCAAGAGGGTGACAGGAATCAAAATAATGATTGCCTGAAGGCATTCACTGAGAAGTAGCATGTGGGCACTTTCCAAGGGTGATGGAAATGCTTTCAATATTAAAAAAAACTGTGGGGGAATACTGGTGTGTGCATTTGTCAAAACTCATCAAGCCTTTCAAAGTCCTCTGGGGAAACTTGAAAAATCAAAGTAAAACATCTTCTTAGGTACAATTTCCCTTTAAAAAAAGATTCTTATAAATCATCCTCCCTCTCCTAAAACATACTCTCAGAAGGCAAGAATACCCAATTCAGAGGTAAAATTTAGGATTTATCCATTTCACTGCATATAAAATATACCAATTTTTTTTAAAAAGGTAAAAGAGTCAACTAAAATGATTGTCTAAGTAATAATCTTGATTGAACTATTAAAGCATAAATATTAAATGGCTGAAAAACAATAAACACTAGCAGAACAGAAAGATCACTGGATTCAGAGAATCCTAATATGTCTATTACCAATTGCCTATTTAAATGTAAATTAGTTAAAATAAAATATTTATTTCATCAATCTCCCTAGTCACATCTCGAGTATTCAATAACCACATGTGACCTTGTGACCCCCATATTGGCCAGAGAAGATCCAGAGCAGTTCTATCACTGAAGAAAGTTTTCTTGAAGAGCAGAGGGGTAAATCCTGCCTTATTCCAGATCATTTACTCTTAGGACCATCATAACCTACGCTTTACTGTTTCTTTGTTTCTAGGAGACATCTTTCGTGGAAATAAACAAGGCCCTGTATGTGTCGTCATAATAGAATTAGATACAGCTCCAATATCCAATTGCATCACAACACTCACTACTTGGGGAGGGCAGTCATGCAGCAGGTCTCAATGGCTCAGAATAGCCCTGTTTCCCCTATAGTATAGAGGCAGTCACAGACATTTCCTGATGTTAAAGGTGGTCACTCCTGCATCTTAAGTCTCCTACCTTGCCATTGGGAGTGTAAACCAGAGGGAGGGCAATTTGTCAGTATTGACCAAATTGCAAATGAGCATACCATCTGACTCAAAATCTCACTTCTGGGAATATATCCCACATAACTAGCTCCACGTGTATAAAATGACTTTGCGTAAAGCTTCTCACTGCAGAATCATTTGTAATAGCAACTGGAGGGAAGCCAACTTCTGTGGGCTGACCTTCAGAGCATCAGAAGGGGTTCTAGATCACTCCTCTGTTGTTCCAGAGAAAGTACAGGACCCAGCCAGTAACCAGTTAATCCAGAGACGAACATCTGCATCAGATTTCAACAATTTCACATTGGTGTCAGTAATAGAGGTTTAAGAGATTTTTTTCCCCCCAACAAGACATGGTATAGATTTAATCTGCCAAGTTAAACTTGTACTTTGGAAGGCATGTAACAGATCAGTCTGTGTGTGGGATGTTAAAGTATGTGCGTTAACATTTCAAAGTGTTTCGGGGAAAACCTGGAAATCAAAATAAACCAGCTTCTTAAGTACAAATTTCCCTTTACAAAAAGAAAAAAAATACAATACACATAAATGGCTCTTTATCTCCTAAAATCATATTCACTTGGAAGACAGGAATACCCAGTTGAAGACATGACTAAAGAATGTCTTTCAAAGGGGGAGGGGGATGAGATATGTAAGCAGTCTCCTGACCACAGCCACGGGGCTGGCCTCCTAAATCCTCTGTGCTTCAGCAGTTTTCAAGTAAAAAGCTATGATTACTTTAAGCAAACCCTTGCCCCAGCAGAAAAGCTTGTTACAACGCAAAATGGACTAGGCTAGGTCTCACTCATTTAAGAAATGCAGCCTAGAGCTGTGCTGTCATTAGGGTTGGACAAACACTGTAATTGCAAGGTGTCTACCTGACCATGGGGAGGCCAGAGCCTTCTGAGCTTCCACATGAGCAGTTCTATAAAAGTGCTGCAGAGGCAGGCAAGGCAACTTGGAAGTGTGCATTGGGGAGAGAAAACATTCCGTACTTGTGCCTGCAGTATCAACCCCAATACTGACCCACGGTGGGGTGGAGGGTATTGTAGGCACCGTGCCAGCGACAACATTTGGATGGAAATACCGGAAAGATTTGAGTACATTACAATTCATCACAAAATTAACAATATTCTCAAGCACACAATATTTACACACAGCTGGGTCAGGGAAACCACAAAGGCCAAATTAATGGATTATACAAACCGGAAAAACCATTTAAGCGAAACATGCATGTTAGTCCTTGTTTTGTGCAGCTTTGATGAAAAGCATTACTTTTCTTTACCTGAGAAACGCCAAGGGCAAAACCTGGGTGAGCAACCGAGTTTCAAACCCATGAGGTTAAACAGTCAGTGGCAGGGGACTTGAAGGGAAAATGGAGCTGAAGCTGGGGCACTCCTGATTTGACAAAACCATGCTTGCTGCCTACTGAGGGACACGAACCTGCTTGCTCACACGGTTGGCGGGTCACGACAGAAAACATCTTTTCTTCCCAGCTGCAGGTGAGAGAACACAGGATGACAACGCGTGTATGGACCCGGCTCCAGAAGTTCAAAAAAACGTGCACCCATTGAAACACATATCCACTTCATTTCCTCCAAATCAAGACGTCATCCAGTACCATGAGCTTAAACCCAGAACTTTCAAGATAGACCCAAAGCTGGAACTTAATTCTAGCGTCCCCCGCCCCATGCAAGGCAAAGAAGGATGGCTCTCCTGAAACTTTAAACTGCAAACAATTTTTGAAAATTAAAAGTCCTCCCCCCCACCCCCTGCAGATTGTTCCACCTGTACACACCACCCAGGCAGAGCAAACCTTCCTCCTATTATGAACATTCATGAGGCTGCGGCAAGGCTTTGCTTTCAAGCACAACAGCAAGGCAGGTTTATGTTTGTGTGTGTCCGTGGCCCTCGAGCCCGGAGTCGCCCCTTAAAGACCGGGCAGGGGTACCTAGAGTTGCCGGCTGGAGATGGTTGCCAGAGGATGCCAGGCCCTGGCCTCCAGCGCCCCCAGATCCGGGGAGTGGGGTGGGGGGTCACTCTGGATTGCGTCCCCACACAGCTGTGGGCATCTAAGCGCCTAGCGCATCTCGCGCTCGGTTGGGGCACTCGGTTAAAGACGCGTCCGCAGCTCGCGGGCAGGGCAGGGACCACCCCCCGCCGCCCGAGGATCTAGGGCTCTCGCCCTGCGGCCCTCTGCGGGAATCTGATTTCAGTTCTTGCCCTCCCAGTTCTCACCCTGGGAGGGAGCCACCCGTTCCCTCTTCCGCGGCTCGGGTGCCAGGTTCCCTGACTTTACCTGTGCGCTGCTGGTTCCAGAAAGGCGACAGGCGCTGGAAGTATTGGCGGAGGCGTCGGGGAGGCGGGGCGAGCTGGCGCGGGGGTGGCGCAGCCTCCGCTCGGGACCGCCCCCTCAGCGGTGTCAAAGCCAAGAACCTCTTCACCTTCTCTATTCCACTGGCGGGCGCCCCAGCCTTCGGTGGAAGCGGAAGGGAGAGGGTGAGCGCCTAGTTGTTGAAGACAGTCCCTGCCTGCCCCTGGGGCCCACAGTCCCTCGCCAAGTTATAGCCAAATAGCACTTCACCTTCCCTCTTGTAGTTCTCTCTGCTATCACCTCAACCCAAAGTAGAAGAGGAAGGGGCCAGATTTTGCCCTAGATCCCTCGTAAGCCTGTGTAGGGGAGAAGGAAGGGTCCTATCCATTGCCGGCTTCGCTTCCATCTTTGTCAAAGCAAAGAAGCTTTTGATGTCTTCTAGTTTCCTTCACTGTCACCCCAAACCTAAGTGGAGGAAAAATAGGGCCAGGGGCCAAGTAGTGACTAGATATTCCTGGGGCATGCATGACTTTGTGCAGTTCCCCCACCCAGGTGGAGGGCCCTCTACTGTCTTTGGGAGCTGGAGTGGAACACCGATAATGTTGGTGATGAGCCAAGTAGGCAGGTGGGTCCCTGGGTCGCGTACTTTTGAAGCACAAAGCAATGCACTGAGACATTCCCTTTGGTATTACAGCAGAACCACTTTGACTACGCCCAGGGACATTCCCAGTGATTACTAAGCAATGTTCTCCCCTTCCCTGTTTTTAAAATGAGCATTTTTAAGCCAAAATTTAGGGCTAGCTCAATCTAGAAGAGGCCAAATAGGAAAGATTGGGGGGCGGGGACAGCAACACCTGGGCAGCAGTGATCCCAAACCCTAGGAATGTTTCTAATGCAGTAGCAGGCAGCTCCTGGTCCCTCTGAGTGACCTCAAGGACCCTGGAATTATCCCAGGAAGAAGCCTGAATGGTCCGTGTTGGTCCATCCTTCCTTGTGGCTCCTGGGGGTCCTGGGCCTGCTCACCCTCTTCTAGAGATACACCAGTTTCCTATGGTGTGCAGTTGATAGAAAAGCCTCTATGAGGTAAGAGGGCCTTAAGAGAGAAGTGTCTTTCTTAGAGATGTCTGAGCTTGGAAAGGAGGGTCCCAAGTGAGGGCTGTGTGTGTGCACATGTCCACATGCATTGTGTGAATGGGCCCTTGCTGTTGTATTGGTACAGGGTCTGCACTGGGTGTATCAGACATTCAATGAGTGCTGACTACAATATGAGTCTTATTTTCTTTGAAAGCTGTGGGCCAATGAAAGACAAGGCATATGACAGAGCTGAGGGTCCCTCTGTATTTAGTATTCCAGACCTGAGGTCAGTAAGATCTGCTCCAAAGGATAGATGCTGGTCCTAGCATCTCCAGTGATTGATTTCCTGGGAACTGGGAAAAGTGATTTCCTAGGAAGCCTGGAAATACAGTTGGTGATAATATGCAAAAATAGCAGGGATTGGTCCATTCCAGCTTTCCTCTCTGCTTGCCTCAATCTACAGGTCTCATAATTTAGTTTTGTGAGCACTAACCTCCTTTGAGAACCTTACAGTCTCCAACTCACCTTTAAATTTTCCAAACTTCTCTGGAAACCATCTGTTCCAGGCACTGCACTAACTTCTTTGCAGTCCCCAACTAGTCCTAGTCATCCATAGGCACTTTGCCATCTTCACTATGTAAGGGGACACACATAAACACACACACACACACACACACACACACACACACTTCCCCATCCAACCCCACATAGAAAAACTCATACTCCTTTACAGCTCTTTTTGATTATAAAATAATACAGATGTGCTTCACTTGATATCAAAGCATACTATAAAGCTATAGCACTTTTAAAAAGCCTAGTTTGGGCACAGGAATATACCAAGAGATCTAAAGGATCAGACTAATGGGTGTGGAACTTAGCATGCAGAAATTGAGCGGTTGAAAGAACATATTCTCCAATAACTAGCATTGAAACCACCACTTTGGGGAAAAAAATCCCAATCACTCACCAAGCACACACACAGAAAAAAAGATTTTAGATGGATTAAAATTTAAATATGAAAAAGAATTTAATGTTCTGAGAAAATGTAGAAAAGCATTTTTATGATACTTGGGAAGGAACAGTCTCTCCTAGCATGAGATCAAAGCAGGAAGATAGTCAACCAAACTGAATCCTTAAAAATGAAAAATTACTGGCTGGGCCTGGTGGTGCACACCTGTAATCCCAGCAGCTCAGGTGGTGGAAGCAGGAGGATTGCAAGTTCCAAGCCAGCCTCAGCAATTTAGTGAGCCACTAAGCAACTTAGTGAGACCCTGTCTCTAAATAAAATACAAAATAGGGCTAGGGATGTGGCTCAATGGTTGAGTGCCTCTGAGTTCAATCCCTGGTACCCATTCTCACCCCTCCACCCCCATCCCCGAAAAAAGAAAAATCACTGTATTGAAAAATATGCAAACAAACATAAATTGTGGGGGAAATGCTTAAGAATGTAATAGCAAGGAATTTAAAACCATAATATAGACTAAGGTCCTAGGAATCCATAGAACAATAGGAATGTCTAAAATAGAAAGATAGACAAATAACATGCACTGGCCAATTTAAAAAATAAATATAAATGATGACAATTAAAACTTTAATATCTTTAAACAAATTTTTTTTAAAAAACTGATAAATTTAGCAAAATTTAAAAAGATGGCAGGGGCTCTGGTTGGAGCAGGTGGGTATGGGGAAGCAGGCCCTTAAGAGGCTTCTGCCACATGATATATCTTCCTTGCTCTCCAGATACTTTGGGCTGGTGTGTGTTCCTCTCCCAGACGTTCCACAAGGCTCAGGTCTGAGTCCCCTTTTCTTGCCTCATTCTGTCCCATTCATGTCTATGACTTCTGTTCCACTCACAGAAGCCTCTCAATTCATAGTTCCTGCTCAGGATTTCCTTCTGTCCATGAGGACTTAATGAATTTCATTTGACTTCTTCTGGGTGTCTTACAGGCATCTCACATTTCCTAAGTCTCAAGCTGAGCTCTTTATCTTCCCCCCACCAAACCATCATCAGCTCCTCAAATGTTCCTTATCTCAGTGGCACCCACCCTCGTCCAGACAAACAAGGCCACGACCTGAGCTTTGTGTTTGATAATCTTGCCCTCATTCCTCATAATCAGCCAGTCACGGATTAGGGCCAATTCTAACCTCTTAATCGTCTCTCCCGGACATCCTTCTCTCTATCTCCACCACCGTGATCTGAGCCAGGGTTTCTCCATTTCAAGTTGAATAATTTTTGTAATAGAAACTGTCCTGTGGATTATAGGATGTTATTTAGTAGCATCCCTGATCTTTACCCATCTGCTAGGAATGTTATCCCCCCTGCCCACAACTTGACAAACAAAAATGTCTCTAGACATCATGAAGTGTCTTCTGAGTGATGAAATTTCCCTGGTGAGAACCCCTGGTCTAAGCTACTGTACACTCTTTCCCAGATGTCTCCTAATTGTAGCTAATCTCTGTGTTCATTTCTTCCTTTCTGATCCATTTTTCTCACTGCTGCCAGCCCCATCTCCTTATTTATTCATTATTTTATTTTGCCTTTTGGAATAGTTGTACATTTGACGGGTGTGGTGAAATGTTCCCATACATGTACATCTATATGTTGTGTAATGATCAAATTTGTAATGATCAAATCAAATATTCATCACTTCAGATACTTTTTATTTCTTGTGGTTATAACTTATCAAAATCCTGTAAAGAACATTTTTTATGATACTGGGAAAGGAACAGTTCCTTCTAGCATGAGGTCAAAGCAGGGAGATAGTCAACCAACTTGAATCCTTAAAAGTGAAAAATCACTGTATTGAAAGATTTCCAAATACACATAAATTGTGGAGAGGTGCTCGTGATTTCGAAGTATGTGATAGAATATTTTAACTATAGTCACCCAAATGTGCAATGGAACCTCATAACTTATTTCTTCTAATTATAATTTTGTACCCATTGACCAATATCAAATACGAAGCTCTCCATCCTCTCTTTCTCTCATCCTTCACAGCCCCTTGTCACCATTATTCTATGAGGTACTTCTATGAGATCAGCTTTGTTTGAAATTCCACAAATGAGTAAGGTCATGTGATATTTGTCTTTCTGTGCTTGGCTTACTTGACTTAACATAATATCCTCTAGATTCATCCGTGTTGCAGAAATGACAGGATTTCATATTTTTTAATGGCTAAATAGTATTCCAGTGTACATATGTACCATATTTTTCTTTATCCATTCATCAATTGTTTCCATTTCTTGCAACTAGAGCTGCAATAAACAATGGAAAGATTTTTTTTTATTATACTATTTTCACTTCCTTTGGATAAATACCCAGTCATGGGATTGGGTGGGTCAGATTCTATTTTTAATTTTCTGAGGAACCTCCATTCTGTTTTCCATAAAGGCTGTAATAATTTACATTCCCACCATATCCTTGGCAGCTTTTGTTATTTTTTTTATCTTTTTGATAATAGCCATTTCAACTGGGATGAGATGGTATCTCATTGCAGTTTGGATTTGCATTTCCCTGAAGATTTGTGATGTTGAGCAATTTTTCATACAGCTGCTTCTCACCATGCCAAAACCCTCCCTGCTGCCCATCTGTCACTGATACAGAATCAATCTTCTTTATGACCTAGAAGCCCTTCAGGGGATGATCACTATCTCCCTGTACAGCCTCTAAGTCCCATGACACTTCTCATTTATGCCCTGAAAGCAGACCAACCTTCTTTGAGTCTTTCAAAGGTACCAAGCTTACTCCTGCCACGACCTTTGCACCTATTTCCTCGGCTGGTTGTGCCTTCCCATTCTTTCATTCTCCTCTGATGAGCTCTGTGTCATACTTCTCTCACTTGAGCCATTTTTGCCTCAGGAGCACTTCCCAGTCTGGATCACACAGCCCATTGGGCCAGGTTCTGGAGTTGTGTGCTCCCTTAGCAGGCATTCCTTGCATCCAGAGTTTTAATGTGGTAATTGTCAAGCAAGTGATACCTGTTGCCTTTCACCATGAGCAGCAGCCCCAGGATGTCAACCCACTGAATGGTTGGCAGATGTCAGGTTGGCAAGGCAGATAGAACACAGGCAGGAACTGGATGGAAAACCCTTTACTCACACAGAGGGAATAGAGCAAGATAGCCTCAATACCAGGTATGGGCCCCCCATGGCCAGCAGGGCTCACCTTCTGGTTGATGCAGGCAGGTGGTCTGTACACACCACCCTTGTGCTCTAGGTCAAAGTCCTCCACCCATCCCCCAGGGGATCTGAAATGCAGAAACCTGGAGATGTTCCTGAGGGCCACTGAACCACACTTATAGGCAGAACAAAGAAGTACACATCAAACCCGGAACAGGGATCACAAAGCAAAGAGACATGCCTAGTGCAGGATATAAGGACTCTTTATCTCTTTGCAAGGAAATGTTCCAGGTCTAAAGTCACTCCTATGCATCATGCAGGGGGAGAAGCTGTGCACATTGCCTTTCCCACAATTTAGTCCTGTGGCAGACAACGCCTATCAAATCTAGGCTTTGCCTATCAATTTTCCAGAATGCTCAGATGGCGGTGGAGGTGGAGTTGTGTCCAATGAGCCCCTAAACAACCTATGTGGATTGGTTTGCTTCTTGCAGTGCCTCTCTCATTTTGAGACAGCACATTATTAAAGTCACTAGGAGAATTAGACTCAGGAGGATGGTCTCAACCAGGAATTTCAACGTCCTGGATCAATCTGTCTAGGGGAACTGTGAGTGTATAGCTGGAAACCACCCCACCTGAGTATAATCCTTTCCACTTCGTTTCCCTCGTCCCTGAATTGTAAACGCACACAGAAATGGGTATTAGCAATAACACAAATGCCACTTCTTCCTCCTGTACGAAACTGCGGGCTATTCAGTTATCCATTACCACTGAGGTTAGAAGTTAGCAAGTCCAGTTTATCTTGGCTTGAGGAGGGTGTGAGTTGTTATGTGATGGGCTGACCATGAAAACGGGAGTTTGGAACTCAGAAGACTTCAGTACCAGTCACAAATTCAAGGTTGCTCCAGCTCACAGAACATTCAGTGCTGCTGATTCTTGTCAGGAGTTGTTCCAGGCATGGCAGAAGAAGATCCAGAGGCTGGAGATGTTCTTGATTAATGACCTGGAGGGAGAGCTGCTTGGGGGGGCTGCCTGGGACAGCTACCTAGACTATGGGTCTGGGTCCTGAGGTTACAACTTCTTTGGGATCCCATTGCTTTCTAAGACCCAAACTTTTCCACCTTTGTGGTCCGACCTAGGAAAGGAAGTCACATCTTGTACAAATTTGGCATATCCTATAATATTACCTAGCTGTATCAGGGATTAGGAATCACAGGTAGGATCGATTGATTGATTCTTCTCTTGTTCTGTTGAGGTCTCACAAGAAGGAGTTTTTAGAAGGTATCATTGCTTTCAGCTTTGAATCAGAGGGCCCAATGGTGGTGCCACTGAACTAGACCACAGATCACCCTGGGTAGCACGTTTCAGAGGGAAGAAAGAAGAGAGAGAGAATAATTGGCACTACTGGAAGTGGGATTTCACAGGCACAGTCTAGTAAGGTGACTTCTTGGTCCTCCACTTTCTCCAGTATTTCCAAAAGCTCAGTATTTCCAAACAGGCATTGCCACTGTGCTTCTCTTCCATTTGAGTACAATATCTAGTGTCCAGATGGATCTCTAATACCTGGTAAGCCATTCCTTCTGATGGCCCTTGTATAGTGGTTACTTGATTCTTCTACTCCATGACTCTATCATCCCACTTGCGGGGGAGTAATAGGAAGATAAAGGGTTTATCTTATGCTATGGGATCATGTGCATTGTTGTGTAGGTTGTGCAGTAGATGTGGTGCTTTGATGGGTTGAGATCCTTCTGGATATCTAATCACATGGAAAAGGTGCTTTTTCTTTTTGATACTGGGATTGAACCCAGGGGTGCATTACTGCTGAGCTACATCCCCAGTCCTTTTTATTTTAATTTCAAGGCAGGGTCTCATTAAGTTGCTGAGGGTTTTGCTAAGTTGCTGAGGTTGGCCTTTAACTTGTGATTCTTTTACCTCAGCCTCCTGAGTTGCTGGGATTACAGGTGTGCACTATTGCACCCATCAAAAGATATGTTGTTCTAAAGCCAAAATAGAGGTTTCTGCAACTATACGGTGCCCTGGAGTGGTGGTCCCATCTCCAGGATGTGTCTATGGTAGTGAGGCATTGCTGGAGTTCGTGTCTGGGAACTCGCAATCCAGTATGGTTAATTCAACACATGGGTATGGGCAAATGTCCTAGTTGATATGACCTTGGCTTGGTTAGCAGCAGGCATCACAGGACTGTGCTGTGTCTTTGACTTTTGTTTCTTTTAGGGTAAGGTCTTATGTTTTGGCACATTATTGAATCTGAGGTGATCTTCCATGCCCTATTCAGTGTTAAATCAAAGGACAATAATAGTAATTTGATGAGCACATGCTAGGGCAGCTGTGAGTTCCAGTCAAATTCCACTTCAACTTTTCTTTTCTTTTTTTTTTGCTATGGGATCAACACAGATAATAATTTGATTTCTTTCCCAATATTCAAGTTGCTGTCACAGTCCCTATCCTCACACAGAGGAGCCCTTAATGGTCTAATCATTAATTTGTCATATTATAAGCTCATTTGCAACAGCCCATGTGTTTGTAAATATATAATAGGGAATTGCTGTTAGGGTGACCTTAATATCCATGAATATTACATGGAGTTTGGCCTATTGGGTAGAGCATCTTTGTCTTAGTCAAAAGGTGGCCATCCTTTGGGTAGGTGGCCACAGTGGTCTCTGGACTCCATCAGCTTTGAATTTCTCAGATGCCCCAAGTCACAACATCAGTTAGAATACCTTTGAATTAGGGTCCTCACTTAGGTAGAGGGTGGAGCAGCCTCCAACAATGCTCCTGGCTTTTCCTTACAGAGTTATATCTTCTCTTCCACCTAGTTTTTTGTTCTGCTTTTTTTTTTCTGAATAAGGCATTGGGGATTGGGTAACTTTAGTGGTAGGTGGGAATAAATATGCCCTGTCATATTTATGGAACTGGAATCCTCAGTTGCGAATGGCATATCCCTTAATGTGGTAGTGATGTTCTGTGCCACCAGCAGCCCAAAACATCAATACCTAAAGACTACTTAGTAGTGGGAACCATGATCATTAGTGCTTGAAATGGCCCCAAACACCCTACCTACAAATACACCATCACCTGCCTGCCATGGGTCTCAATGTTAATCCCAAAGCCTCCTAATGGCACCATTTACTCCTATACCTGGAGGGCTACCTGGAGAGGCCTGGGATTATTGTCATTTATTTATTACCAGCATCCATGAGCCCTATAAAAGTCTGAACCTCCTCTTTCTCTCCTTTTACCCTCCTAGGAGCACAGGGCTGTTGGCTCCCACTCAGAGAACTTGGCCCCACATCTCACTATTCTTGTTGAAGCAGGGTGAGGTCAGGATAGATGTGAAGATCTTCATCCTCTCTATCTAATTCATCACACTCTCAGTTGGAGTCATGTTCTTCACCATTCCTGTCAGGGTGCAGAGAGACTGTGGCAATTTGTAACTGCCCTTTTCCAACCATGTCCCAGGGCTTAAAAAGGGTCCTTATGTGGGACTGGAGATATTTCCAGCCCTGTAAGGCCTCCTCCTCGTGCCTCTTTCTGGTTCCAAACAGGGCCTTACTTTTAACTTAGGAGGAGCCTATAGCACCGGTGGAGATCTATGGAAATCCTGTCAACTTCCATTTTTTCTATTCCATTTCACTAGTAGAGCAACATGGTTGTGTGGGAAGGTGCTGCTCCTCCTTTTTCTTTTCTCCCTCACCCTCTAAGTTCCCTTTGGGACCTTTAGAGTGGCTTCTTATCATCAGGTTTAGAAGTGAAATGATTATAGTATGAGAGGTATAACCTGATCAGTGGATTAATCCACTGATATGCATTAACAGGGTGGTAACTGTAGGCAGGTAGGGTGTGGCTGGAAGAAATAGATCACTGGGAGTGTCTTTGGGTTTTATATTTTATCCTGGTGAGAAGAGCTTTCTCTCTTCTTCCTAGTTGCCAGGTCCTGAGCTGCTTCCTCCACCACACCATTTCACCATGATGTTCTGCCAGACATATAAAATTGGCCAACTATGGACTGAACCTGTGAAACTACGAACCAAAATCAACTTTTTCTCCTCTAAGTTGTTCTTGCCTGGTCTTTTGGTTACTGCAGCAAAACTGACTAAAACATTTGTCCTGTACAACGTGAGCAAAAATGTCTTGCAGCAAAAGATGGGTGGCAGCTTCCCCAGGTGATGCCTCTGAACCTAAGAATTTTGTAAGAACCTTTTCATCCAAAAGGTTCACCCACTTGGGACTCTTCTGGCTTCTGCCTGAATGTGAACTTTTTTTTTTTTTGTATTTAATTCTCAGAAAAAGACCTTATTTTAGTAATTTAATCTTCATCAACAGCATTGGTGATGCTGCACTGGGTGAAAACAGGTCTTACCCAAAGCCTACAAGTGACCAGGTTTGGGCAGAGCTTCTCACACAGGGACCCTGACTTTCCTTGGTGATCATTTATGACACCTGATGAATTAAACAGGATGCTCCAGGAAACAGAACCAACAGAATACACACTCAGATGCACACATGTGTGCACATACAACACACTTATTAATAGTTACCTATTTATTATAAGATTTTTGGTTCACATGAATATGGAGGCTAAGAAGTCCCATGACTTGCAGTCTATAAAGCAGGAGACCCAAGAGAGTCAATGATATAATTTAATTCCGTGTCTGAAACCCGAGAATGAGGGTCATTAAGGGTGTAAGCCTCAGTCAAAGGGCAGAAGACCAATGTTCCAGCTCGGGCAGTCCACTAAAGCAGGGGAACCCTCCCTTTCTCCTCCACATTTTTGCTGTATTCAGGCCCTTGATGGATCAGTGATCAATCGATATTGGGGAGGAACATCTGCTTAACTCATTCTACTGATTCAAACGCTACTCTTGTCCAGAAACACCCTTACAGACACACCCAGAAATAGAGTTTAACCAGCTATATGTGCATCCCATAGCTCAGTCAAATTGACCTGTAAAATTAATCATCACATCTGATACAGTGGGAGACGGCAGGTGGCATGGGAGGGTATAGGCAGCCAAGATCCAGGGTATGGTCCTCCTATTTTTTCTAGGATCCACCTCTTCCATCTCCACCCTTATCCATTGTTTCAGTTTATCCTACCAGAGAGATTGTTTACATCTCCATTCTTGTGTCATGAGTGTGAGTCCAGTATTTCCATCAGCCTGTCACCCTCGGGAAGCTGGCATCAACTCTAGGATGACTGAACCTAAGAGCACTTGTGCATCTACCATACCATGGCATAATTTACAGACAATCCTGATCGCTGAGCCAAACTGTTAAATGAGTGTCACCTGCTGCTTCCATTCAGAAGCAGTCGTCCAAGCATGTCAACACAATGCATGGTTTGCAGGTGTTGGGGTTATCAGGAAAAACTCACACAGGCACTGGCAGGAACAATAATTCACTCACGTAGAAGAGAGAGCAAAACCAACTTCAGTACTGAGCATTGGCCCCCACGGGCAGCAGGTCTCACTCCTCATCCATTGCAGGAAGGAAGTCTGAACACTCCCTTCTTACGCTGCAGGTAAAGGGCCTCCACCTGTCAGCCAGGGGACTGAAATACAGAAAGCTGGGGATGTGCCTGAGATCCCTACCTGCGACTAAAGCAGAACTAAGAACATATCAAACCCAGCGCAGAAAAAGATATTCCAAACAAAGAGATATGTCTAGTACAGGTTGTGAGGAGTCTTTTTTTTTAATTGCACATGGACACAATGCCTTTATTTTGTTTATTTATTTTTATGTGGTGCTGAGGTTTGAACCCAGTGCCTCACACATGCTAGGCAAGCAGCTCTACCATGGAGCCATAACCCCAGCCCTGTGAGGAGTCTTTATTCCATGCAAGGAACTGTTCTAAGCCCCAAACAGGGGACAATTTCACAGCAGAGATTTTTTTGTGCACTAGAGAGAAAACCCTGTACAAGTAGAAATCATGCTGTTCTGACACCACTTTGGTATTCTCAATGCCTAGCACAGTTGCGTACTTAGTAATTCTCAATAAATATGTGTTGAATGAATAGGATGCTCTTTTATCAATCGGGCATATTAACCCTTTGACTTCAATGATGCTTTCCTCCAGGTTTCTACTTAAGACTCATCACTTTTACAAGTGACTGCTCTCTCTCTCTCTCTCTCTCTCTCTCTTGCTCTCTCTCTCTCTCTTTCTCAATGTTCATTGAAGCTTGTAGTATGTGACATGAACAGAAGATATCTAATTTATGTAATTGGAGATAGTTCATAGCTAATTAGAATATAGACCAAGAGACAGCCAGGTTATCAGAGAGAATGTTCTATTAGTAGTCAGGAACCCTGACTTCTAATCTCAACTCAGCTAATTACCAGCTGATGTGTGACTCTGGACACATCTCTAGACTAGTAGAATCCTCAGTTCTTTTTTATTTCTCTCTCTCTCTCTCACCTTCTTTGTTTCTTCTTTTCCTCCTTCTTCCTCTTCCCCTCCTCTTCCTCCTCCTCCTCCTCCTCCTCCTCCTCCTCCTCCTCTTCCTTTTTCCACTGGGAATTGAATCCAGGGGCACTCTACCACTGAGCCACATCCCCAGATCATTTTATTTTTTATTTTGACACAGTGTCTAGCTAAGTTTCCCAGGCTGGACTCGAACTTGAGATCCTCCTGCCTCAGCCTCTTGATTCACTGAGATTATGGTGTACACCATCATACCTGGTCCTCAGTTTTTCATCTGTGAAATGAGGCATTGGATAGAATCAAATAGCCTGATTCCATCTGTGTGTATGTGTGTTTGTGTTTGTGTGTGTGTGTGTGTGTGTGTGTGTGCGCGCGTGCGCGCAGTGAACCCAGGGTTTCATGCATGCTAGGTGAATGTTCTATCACTAAGCTATATCCTGAGCCACCCACCATTTTTGAAAGCTCAAGGATAGAGATATCAATCATCAGTAAAACAGAAATGGTTGGAGTTTGGAGACATAGCAGTGGTAAACAACAGTAAATATCTAAAAGTAAAGCCTATGAATGGAAGTCAGACCGCCAGGAGTCATGAAGAGTGGAGGACGAGGAACGGAACAGGTGTGTGTGTGAATGTTTGCCTATCCCAGACAGCTGTCATTTCTGCCCCCTCTAAAGCAGTCCTTACCCCACCGTTTCAGCCAGACTTAACATTCTATTGAAACTCATTACTTCATTTTTCTCGATGGCCTTTATATGGTCCAACAGATGTTTTGCTCCAAATTATAACCTTTTAGTGGACAGAGAGTTGTAGATAAAGGTCTTTTCCACCTGACATTTCAAAAAAAAAATCTGTATTAGTGCAGAGAAGCAGAACACACACACACACACACACACACTCAAAGAAATTTATTTTATGAGATTGACTCATGTGGTTGAAGAATCCCAAGGTCTGTGGTTAACAAATTTAAAGCCCAGGAAAAATCAATGATAGAGTTCTAGGCCTAAAGATCTAGGGCCCTAGCTTTAGTTCAAGGTCAGAAAACCAGGACAGCTAATGGTTAAGAACCCTGCTAGACTGATCTTTTTATGGCAGAAGTCAAATTGTGTGGATTTACTGATCAAAATCCTACAACTTTTTCTTTTAATAATGAGCTCCTAATGTCTAATAATGTCTAATAATGGAATAAATTCAAATTCAACCTGGCATTCAAAGATCCTCTTCTACCCAATTTATTTTTTTTCTACTTTTTAAAAGTTTATATAAATAGTGCTGTATAGTCTATTCTTTTTGCGACTTGTCTTTTTTCCCTCTAAAGACTCCCCACAATTTATCCATGTTGATATTTACAGATCTATTTAAAAATAAACTGTGTAGTATTCTATTGTAATCATACTTTTCCTACCTGTGGATTTTTAGAATGTTCTCAGTTTTTTTTGCATTGCTTGAAAACATTGTTGTACTTATTGGTTTTGTTATTATTATTTTTAAATGAATAAACAAATATGTATTTTTTTAAACTTCCCAACCTTAAATTCTAGTGCATGTAGCTAGGCCAATATTAATGCATTAGAATTAAATATGACCTCAACAATGGAGGTCATAGAAAACTCTGTGCTAAGCTAGCTCTACCCAAGTCATAGATTAGCACACACTAAGGCCTTTTTTAGAATTGGGCTCTGTCTATGCCAGGGGCCAGTGTGGCATGATCAGGTCTAGACAAAGCCTTTCAATGGGACTATTTACAAACGAATGCCTCACTTGTCTCCTGGTCACCAATTTTAACTATAATCTCTTTCCAATTTTTACCAACTGATTTGGGGACACAAAATTCTGCACTCCTCTCCGGAATAGGCCTAATTTGCTTCACTTGACTGGCTTCAGTTTATCTCTTTTCCACCTGATTGGATTCTGCATTCTTTACATAGTTTTCTTGCCTGGCCCTCAGCCACAGCTCTAATATCATTTTGCTAATAGTCCTCTATTATGCCTTTGTTTGTGATCACAGCTCATTTTGTTTTCGTTTGTACCATTTTCTTCTTTCAACTTAAAAAAAAAAAAGTTTGGTCCTTGTTCTAACTTCTCGAGCACAATGGTTAGCTTATTAATTTTAAAAAGAAATTCCTGTTTCCTCTCCATCCATCTCAGGCTGTACTCATTACTTCAAATGACCCTTCAGTTGTGCTCCACAATTTTTCATATTTAATGCTTCTGTTTTAATTCTACTATAAATATGTGGTGATTGCCCCAGGACTTCTTTGATTATTTAAAAGTACTTAAAAAGCATTGTCTTCGTTTCTGAAAATGTGAGGTTTGACAGCTAGATTTTTATAGCTTACTTGAAGTTTTACTGCACTAAGTTAGAAAATTTGATGTGTATGATGTTGATCTATGGTAGTTCTTAAGGTTTCCTGTGCAACTATGTACTTGGTTAATTTCAAAGATATTTTATTGAGCTTGTAAAGACTTGAAAATTCAATTAAAATTCATTTGCATGCAATAAATTTCTCAGTGTTTTTATACAGTTCTGAGTTTCAGCAGATGCCAAGAGTCATGCAATCATCATCATCAAGAAAAAGCACATTTCAATCACCCCACCCCCAAACTCCCCTGTATTTCTCATTTTTTGTCAACCCCTTGTACCCTCAATCCTTGGCAATCACTGATCTGTTTTCCATGCCTTTGATTTTGTCATATAAATGGAACCATATAGTATGTGACCTTTTGAATCTGGCTTCTTTTCACTCAGCATAAGCATTTAGGATTCATCTGCATTGTAGCAAATGTTAGCAATTCATTTATTTTTTACTGCTGAGTAGTATCCCATTGTATGGATATACCACAGTATGTCTATATACTCACTATTTAAGAGACATTTGGATATTTTCCTGAAGCCCATGTTGGATCCATGTTGGTATAAGACTGTTGTATGTTCCCAGTCACTTGTTCCTTTTATCATTATGCAGAGTGCTCCTCTGAACTCCCAATAATGCTTTTGGCTTTAAATTCCTTTGTGTCAGTCATGAATAGTGCTACACATTCTCTACCCTTCTCTCGCCTGTTGGGCTACAAACTGTGTGGGCCCCAGCTCCCTTGCCGGCTGCCTTGGCCCCTGTGTCTCTTGAAATTCCATCAATCAGCTTCTGAGGTCTGTATTTGGGCCTGAAATCCCTTTGGGTTACAGTAGCTTTTAGCTCATGCTTATTCCAATGGCCCCTGATTTTCTCTTTGTTTATGGCATCTGGGAGTGACCCTTCTTTAGTTTGACTTCAGCTATGTATTAGCCATTTGTTTGCATCACATTTTGTGCAGTGTTTCTGTGTGTCTGTCTGAAGGATAGAACCATCTGTGGCAACTCAGTCTGCTATATTGATAGAACACCTAGCTCTATTTTTTATTCTCTTTTATTACTTATCCAGCGCAGTCTGGCGTTATGGTGATTTGTGAGTATCTTCTTTTTCCTCCATCAGATTGCAAACTTCTTGACAGCCCCTTAGTCTCAGTTCATAGCACAGAGCAGAGTGAACACTGATTTGAACTGAGCTGGAATCCCTGGACATTTGGTTCTCACCCACTGCGAGAGCCTCAGATAGGGAACTGTCACTGTGATTGGCTTCACGATGGAGCAGTGAACCAGTCTAGCTAATGTCTTGAGTCACAGCTATGCTCTGAGGACAGGTTGTCTGCCTGTGAGTTAATGCTACATCCTGTACCTGCAGAACGACATTAAATCAATTATTTGATTCCTTTTCACTTTGGTGTCTTTGTAAATTCCTTATAAATTACCCTTTATAAATGATTTTTCCTGAGGATTATATAATACATAGAGTTTATAAAAAATGATATTTTTGAAGATTAAGTATAACATAGAATTAAGTAACCAAACTACGCACTTAACTTCCAATTTAAGACATAATAAGGGCCCAGTGAATATTGGCTTCAGTGATAACAGTCGGAAGGTGGTTTATCATGTGGCAAATGAACATTTAAAAAGAACTGAAAGATGACTTAATGATTGTAGAGAACAGCTCCTTTGAGAGCTGTGGTCTCACCTGATTCTATAAAATAAGAAAGTAATAACAACAATAAAACACACACTCACTCCTACACATACACTTTGAGAAATATAAAAGCAAAACTTGCCAAGTAAGAATTTTTTACCATTAACTTTCCTTGCCTCACATTCATAGATAGTTCTGACTCTAGACTAGGATCCCTGTTGATATTTATAAAAATTTGAGCCAACCCTTTTGAGCAATTTTTAAAAATTGTTTAAACAATCAACTTTGATACCAAATCCCAAAGTTTTATAAATGAATTCACTGACAAAAGTAAAAATAAGAGTACAAGAAATGGATGAACTGCCCCATCGATTTGATTTCTTGTGGCTGGGGGGGGGGTCATTTTTTTTTTTTTATCTTTCTGAAATTAGCGTGTTTCCACAGAGAAGAAAGCAAGATTTTCAGAGAAGGAAGCCCTGCCTCCAACTTCTAAGGCCTAAGCCTTTGTAAGTGTTCCCTGTACTGGGCATACAAGGAGAGACTATAAAATTCAGCATTGTCCCTTTAGATAAAATATTAGTTGTTTTATTTTGATTTTCCTTTTTTTTTAGTGGTTTGGGTTTAAGTTCTATTTTAGTTTGTATTTCACTGGGCAATGACAGGGGCATTTGTACAACGTTTTGCACAGAGGATTAAGTTTTATAATGTCTTGTGAATCTTAAAAATCCAAATATTGATGATGAGTTCCGGTGTAAGTCTCCAGTCCTCTGTCCTGGCCCTTTCTGTACACATGCACCATTTTGCCATGTCAGAGCACATGAGCCACAGTTACAGGTTCTGACGATATTCGTTCTATCAACGGATATAAAGGGGAGTGGTGTGTGTCACTAACATGACTTAGCTCAGGAGACCTCTTGCCCTCAAGTGTAATTGCAGGGTTTCAAGTCTCCACCCCTGTGGTTACCCCAGAGCATCACTGGGTGTAAGTTTTCCCAGGATATTTATGGGAGGAATTGAAGGGGGCACATAGATAGTAATGGAACCAAGTCCCACTGCAGCCTTGGGCTCTGCTCCTTGCAGAAATCACTATGTAAAGAGCTGATGCAGCCAGGTTAGGGCTCTGATTTGAAAGGTTCTCCTTTTGGAGAAGCCTGGAGGTTCATCTGGAAAGATCTCTGTCCTCCAATGGTGCTTTCATGGTGATCTTCACAGCCCAGCTGCAGACAGCATCATTCATGTGGGCTTCAGCCCTGGAGCTGGGCAGGGGGCCAACCTATACAGCCAAACACAGGGGCCTGGCCCTGGCCAGGTACACAGCCTTCAGGCCAGCAAGGCTCCTCTCATTCTCCTCTTCTTGTCTTTTGTCTTCATAACTTCTACAGGGTCAACTGTCAAACTGGAGATCCAGGTGTCCACCTCTCTGAGTTCTTTCTACTAGATTTAGATTGAAGATTAAATTCTTTCTGCTTTTGGGTACTATGAGCTAGACGTTGAATGCTAAAGATTCTGTCTCTAATAGTAATAGTGATAAGCCATCAAGTTTATTGTATTTAAAATACTAACAAAACACACATATATATATGTATGTACATGCTATACATTCTAGATTACATAGAATAGAGTTTTCTTTTTTGTGACTACAACTAAAGGAATCACAGGCTGGAATACCTGGAAGAGACACAATGAAATTGGGGCTTAGAGAGGTTGAATGATTTGCTCAAGCTCACCCAGCTAACACCATCTGTATAGTAACACCAGCTGTATGGTAAAGATGTTGTCTAAACCTATTATCTGCTTAGTAATTTCTAGTGATGGTGGTTGGGGAGGCAGTACAGTAAAGTTTATTGAGGCATACTTTATATATAGTAAAATGCATAAAATCTCAAGTGCTTAGTTTGATGACTTTTGTGATGTGAAATAATGCTTTGTTCAAGTTACGAGGCATTTCCTTCACTCCAGAATGTTGTCTTGTACCCCCTCCCATAGATAACCTCCATTCTGATATCCATCCCTATTAGCAAGCCCTGCCTAGTCTTAAACCTCCTATAAATGGGATCACATGATGTGTGTTTTCGAGTGTGGCTTTTTACTCCTGGTAATGGGTGTGTACAAGTTAGTGCACACTTGGATGCTGCCGAGTCTTGTTTGCCCTTCTTGGTGACACATTGGATACAAGACCTTAAATAAACAGCACACACTGTGAATGGATGTGCTGAGTCATGAATGTTCTGCACATCTCTAATTGCCAGGTTTGGGGTAAGGCAGCATCTTGAGTGACTTGGCTACATTTATATTTGTTTCAGGGACAAAACTGAAAATCAATGCCTTGGTGAACTTTGTTTAATAACTTCCCTTCTTTAATCACATTAGATGCTTATTTGGAGACAAAATAAACTCCATTAGGGCAGCACTGTTGGGTAACTGCTTTATCCCGTCTCAGGACGTGGAGCGCGGTGGGTATTGTAGCCTCACACTTATGAAGGATGAAAGTCAGTGCCTATCTCTTCCATCTCTTTATGGTACTGCTCTGGGCAGAAACACACCCAAAAGAGAATGTGAACCGCTCACTACTGATCTTGAATTAGGCAGGAGAAGTCTTGCTTTTCCTCTTTCTTGTCTCTCCTCTGTCATTATTGTTACCATAAGTGTTGGTACAGACAGAAAAAACAAATACTGCATGTCCCATAGGCTGTTTCTTCTTCAAGTCTTCATGTGTTACTAGGTGACACCCACACTGGCCTTGCTGTTCACTGGCTGTGTGACTTTCTGTGCTCATGTCCTCGGTTGTGGAACAGAGCCAGGCACAGTCCCTGTGTCACCGTGTTGTTGCAAAGAGTAAACGAGTAGCACATTTTTGTGCATTGCAAAATTACCCAAAGCAATGGCTGGCACACAATGAACTTTCAGGAAATACAATCTATTGTCATTATGGGAACAGTCTATAAACCTATGAAGATCTTCATGCAAGTCTTGGAGACTTGAAAAACATTTATTGGGTTTTAAATACAAAAGGAAAACTTCAAAGTAAAATCATTAAATATTAAGTAACTTTGGTTGCAGGGACATTTACTGCAACATCCCCGGGCTTTTCTGAATTTTCTAGTCCTCTTGCAGTTAGACAGGGCCTGTGGCTAGTTCTGGCCATTGGGTGTGACTGGAAGTAGCCTTCCTCACTATTAGTAGGAAGTACTCAAGAGTCAGGGACTCTCTAGCTCCCTCCTTCCCAATTACGGAGACCAAAGAGATCATGTGTTTCACTGATGCAGCTAGAATGCCTTCCAATGTGTGGGTTCCCCAAGAATGATATGGAGGAGGGCAAATCCAAATTACACTGTGCATGTTGTGAGTTGAAAACAAGCTTGTCTTAAGCCACTGAGGGTTTCAGGATTGTTTGTTATCTCAGCATAGTCTAGACCAACATGACTAATGTAGGTGTCTATGCAACATGTCAACCATTCAATTATCCTCAGTTTAACCTGACTCTTCCTTAGTTGGATCTCAAGGTTCCACAAAAATAGGAGGTCTGTTTTTGTTCACTAATGTAGGCAAAACTCTGAAAATAATGCTCCCACAACAAAATAGTTGGAAAAAAAAAACTGTGAGTGGGGCTTTTAAAAAATAAGGTCTTCACAGGTCTTAACACAGCTCAGAATCTGGGTATCTTGTACCTCCAGTTCTTTGGGGTCCATCCTAGAGTCCAAATCATAAAATGAAGGAAACAAAACTCAGAGGTGGATGAACCATATTGCATCCTTAAGGTCTTGCTCGTGTTCTTCCATTTAAAAATTCCTCTCTTGAGAGAGGAGGATAGCACAAAATGAACTCCTTTAAATAATATAATTTAAAAATTACTTTGGAGCAAAGTCAGGAGATTGGTGTGTAGCCTGGTAGACACTACTTTTAACTTAATTTTTTAAAATTTTAATGGTGAGGTATTATGTTGTTTTTAAATATAGAAACCTCAAGCTCTAAAACCATCACAGTAAGATGACATTGGTAATTATACTGACAGCTGCAGATATTAGCATGAACTCAATACCTAAAATAACTTAGACTGTGGCTAATGGGAATCAAAGAAAACAGGCAGAGACACTAAAGAAGTCAATGTATTTTGACTTTCCTTTCTTGGAGTTGGTTTTTACTTTGAAGTTATGTGCCTACCTTGCTCTTCTGATAGAAAATAATAATATGATGGGCCACCAGAGAAGCACTTGTTGGCTTTAGAAAAGCCAGTGGAAATATGGGACCTGAGGAAATTAAAAATAAATAGCACTATTATTTACTATTATTTTAATTGTAAAAACTTATGGGATACAGTGTGATAGTTTGTCGCATGTATACAGTGGGTACTGATCAAGTCAGGGTAATGAATGTTTCCATCTCCTTATCATTACTTTGTGTTTGGAGTCTTTGATCTCCTCTCTTCTAGCTATTTATGAACTACATAATAGGTTATCATGAACTATGGTCATCCCACTCTGTAAGACACCAGAACTCTAGCTCTGTTTGGATACCCATCATTATCTTATTACTTCCCCATCCCCCTACTTTCCAGCCTCTAGTAATCACTATTACACATCTGCTCAGCTTTTTTGGTCTCCACATAGAGAGAAGACATGAGGTATTTGCCTTTCTGCATCTGATTTATTTCATTTATTAGAATGTCCTCCAGTTCCAATAATTTTTGCTGCCAATGCTAGGATCTCATTCACCGAGCAACGGGTTTCTAGGTTGATTTTATATGTTAGCTATTATGGGTAGTGAGTGCAGCAACAAATATAGGTGTAAGGCCTCCTTTTGGTATGCTAATATCAATTTTTAATACCCAGAAATGGGATAGTTGGATCATATGGTAGTTCTCTTTTTAGGTTTTCTCTGTGTATGAGTGTGTGTGTGTGTATGAGTGTGTGTGTGTGTGTGTGTGTGTGTGTATGCATGTTGGGGATTGAACCCAGGGGCATGCAACCACCAAGACACACCTGCAACCATTTTTATTCTTATTTTGAAATAGGATCTTGTAAGTTGCTGAGGCTGGCTCTGAACTTGCCTCAGCCTCCCGAGTTCCTGGGATTATAGGCACACGCCACCACACCTGGCTGTTTTTAGTTTTTCCTCCACACTGTTCTCCATAGCGGCTGTACTAATTTACATTCCTTCTAATAATGTATGAGAGTTCCCTTTCTCCACATCTTTGCCAGCATGCACGATTTTTTTCAACTCTTCTAACAAAGATAGAATGATATCACCATATCAAAATGTGGAAGGATATTTTTAAATAATCTCTTCATATTTTATATCAGCCATTGGCTGTTTTTCTTTGTTTTGGTGAACTAAAAGTACTCATCATTTACTCACTTTTTTTTTTCTTTCAGGTCACTTATCGTTGAAAGATTCAGAGACAAATATAGCCCAACTGATGACCACACAGGTGCTATTCCATCTGGACTTGGTGGCTGCAATCTGGACTATGGTGCCCAGCCCAGGACTTTGCAGGCAAACACTGGGCTTCTCAGTGTCTGTGTGGACCCAAGTACTGAAAGAAAAAGCTGGCTCTGAGAACAAGCTATATGAACAGCCCAGTCCTTGGAAAAAGACTGCTGCAGAATATCCCCCCACCTGGAGCCACTGCAGAGATGGCACACTCCTACAAATGTTCCTTCATCCAGGACACCTGCCTGGGTGACTCCTCTCTCAGCCTGGGAACCTGATCCAACAGGTGCAAAGGGTGAAACTTCACACATCCCTGTGCAAAGTCAATGAGAAAAATGCTCTTCCTGTATGAGCCACTCATGTGGAGCTGGAAGCAAATAGCAAGGTATCAGCAGTCCCCAGTGGGAGTTGCCTGCCATCTCTTTGACTTCTACTTCCCCCACACCTGCCACTCTGTGCAATAAAGCAGGAGTTGCTCCTGCAAAGTTAGTAATTATAGCCAAAGGAAGTGGTTGCTCCAGACTGATGTGGTTGAACCTGGCCTTGATCATTACACTGGGACTGTGTCCCCTGTTGCCGAACTCTCTTGCTCACCATTGTCCCTGATGCTGCTCTGGCTTCTTGACTGGGCTGATCTGTACATTTGGATCTCTGAACATCCCAGTCTAATTATCCCCACAGCTCTCAACCCGCAGTTCCTGCTTGATGGTGGAGCCTTTGGCAGATAATTCCCATAAACAGACATTTCTGCCCCCACATAGAAGTTTTGCAACAAGGCTTATGATGGAAAGTCATCCTCCTTCTGATGACACACTGTGTTTCATTTCTGGTTAAAATAAAAATATTTTATGAACTCCTGAAACATTTTCAGATTTTGGAAGGAATTTAGAATTTCTCTCTTTTTCTTTTTCCTATTAATACCTAAACTTTCTTTCTTAGTTTGGTAATTTAAACTTAGTTTTCTTAGTTTGGTTATTTCTTCTGTAAAATTACCTAATATACAATTACAGGTGCTCATTTATCATTAAAAAAATGCCTTTCACTGTTTCTTCCTGGGCTCCCCCAGATGGATATTTATTAAATGTCATTTTCCAGGAGTTTCAGCTCTTGTCTCTCTTATCTTCACCGTCACCCATGCTCCTTAAATTTTTCTGATCTGGTTTCATTGTGTTTTCTTTGCAGAAGGGCATGACCTCACTTAATCACTATTATTTGGGTTTAAAGAAAAATAATTTCTAGGTGAAAAATTGGAGTAAGTTGTGATGTCTAAGAAGGAAGGAAAATTGCCTTAGAATTAGAGCAATTCATGGAAATCTGGCCTACTATCATCTTTCTCTCCTCTAAGTTATGACACGGACTTAATAGGGAGTCATAAGGGAGTGTTTGGAATGTTCTGTAGAAAAAGTCTTGTGTGGAGACCCTCAGATAGAAAGTCCAAGTCCAAAGAGGGTTGGGCTGGTCAACTCAGTTGCTTATGATCAAAATCTTTCAAAAAGCTTTATCACAGGAGATTATAGATGCACTTTGAGAAGGTCTCCAAGAACAATCTAGATTTGGGGAGTCATTTGTTGCTTAGTGGTGACTGAAGACCTCCGCTTCAGGGTAAATGACTAATCCTAAATATGAACTAATAGCCAAGGCTAAACAGAGGAATGTTGCCAACATGCACAAGAGAAGGAGAGAAAACAAAACAAAGCAAAACAAACAAAAACCCCAACAGCAACAACAACAACAACAACGATGAAGAAGAAAAACATTAGGCAGAGAAAATGAAGACAATGCAAGTAGCAGAAGAAAAGATTTTTTAAAAAGCCATCAGTAAGCTTCTTGGACAGACTTGAAGATGCTCTGTTCAGTAAGCAAGAGAGAAATGCTGTGGAATAGCAATAATGAGAGTGCATGAAACACTTACACAGGAAAGATGAAGTGCAGAATTTAATCAACTGAAAGATAAAGATGGAAAACTACATTAGGGTGTGTCATAAAAAGATAGACATTAAAATGAGAGAGAAATAATAAGAAAAGCAGATGACCAGTCCAGGAAATATAGTATTCAATAAAAAAATTCCAGAAATAGGAGGAAGAAATGTTCAAGAAATTAGAACAAGAAAATTCTCAAAAATCATAGAAAAGTAATGTCCCGATCAAAAGTGCTAAATTGAGTGCCCAGCACAATGGATGAAACAACAGAAAATGCCATGGAAAATTTCTAAAGCAGTGATGCTGGAGAGAAAATAGACAGATAGATGATAGATAACTACATAGATAGATAGGTGATGGATGGGTGGGTAGGTAATAGGTTGCTTATGAAAGAATGGAAATTAGATTGGCATCAAACTTCTTAAGAATAAGTCTAATATCAAGAATACGGTGAAATGATGCTTTAAGATTTCCTTCTATGACCAAATAAAAATGGTGAGAAGGGTGATAAATAATTCCAACATACAAAAAGTAGCTAGTATTTATTGACTATTTTCTAACAGGAACTAGGTTCAATTTTTTCACACTGGTTTTCTCATTGAATGCTCACAAGAAATTTATGAGAGAACTTTTAGTATTATTCCTGTTTGAGGAAACAGATGCAACATTATTAAATAATTTGTTGAAGGTCAATTTGGAGGCAAAATGAGAGTTTCTGAAGAATTATAAAAATACCTAGGTTATGCAGTGAGATGCTAATGTTATATCTGGTATTAGGGTAATAAAGAGAAGAAAAGGACAAAAAAGGGGAGAATTTTACAAAGATTATGACATCTGAGATATGAAAGACTTACCAATCATAGAAGGAAAGAGGTTTTTTTTTTTTGATTAGGTGATAGTTCTGTTTCACTCTTATGCAGTATGAGCCAGATTATAGTCTTTGACATTATCAAATGTGTCTGCTACTTTGCATCAACTATGGTACTAGGGATGTGAACAAATGTTTTTTTTCTGTGAATAAGCAAACTTGCTAAGCTAAAAATGTGATCCGGTGGTGAATTTACACTTTGAGACTCATTTACCTTGAAAAACAAGAGAGGGAGTCCGGAGGAAGAAGAGTTGGGAAGTTTCAGCAGCCCCTGGAGAGGAGAACATGCCTCTTGAAGAAGCAGAATTTAACTTAACTTTTTCCAAGTAGGACTGTGTGAGTAACAAAGTTAAGGTAAAGAGTTCATGAGAGGAAAGGAAGCTCTGAGGAAGGAAGTAAATCATCTTGGATAGCTGCTACAGATGACAGCTGATAACCAGCACTGATAATATTAGGAGAGGCAGAACAAGAAAAAAATTGGGGGACATTTGATGTGTTTGGACATTTTGAAAAATTAGGCATGTAACAGATCTATTGAATTATTTGAAAAAAAAAACATAGAAAATTAAGTATATAAAAACAGAGAAGCCAGGTGTGGTGGCACACATCTGTAATCCCAGGAAGCTGAGGCAGGAGGATCACAAGTTCTAGGCCAGCCTAGGCAACTGAGCGAGACCCTGTCTCTAAACATAAAGGGCTGTGTTAGAGTCTGTAAACAAGTCTGGATGGCGCCTGGCAAAATGCCAGAGGGAGTGGTTTGTGAAGTAACGCCAGCGAGCCATTAAGTGTGGAGATTCCTTATTGGTTGACTGCTGTATCTAGTTTATGCTAATTAAGATAAGCTGTGTGTAATGTATAAATATCGCTCGTGTCCTACAATAAACGGCTCCCTCTCCTGCTGTATCAACGTACACAAGTTGTTCGTCACACCCCCCCACCCCCCCCCACCCCCGTTATTTTGCTGCAACCGGACTGTGGCAGGGCTGGGGATGTAGCTCAGTGGTAGAGCACTTGTTTAGCATGAAAAAGACCCTGGGTTCAATCCCCAGTATTGCAAACAAACAAGCAAAAAGTAGAAACCAGAAGAAAAGTAGAAAACTACAGGAGGAAGGAAGAAAATTATAGAATTACTCTGCTCACCAGTGAATAATACCTGCATCGGCTATTAAACCAAACACTTTTGATATAATCACATTGCAAAGATGAAGAAGGGAGAGCCGGTGGTCACATTATACAAATGAACTAGATTCTCTGATATCACAATTGGAAATCAACAGATATTTTCTAAAATTGATAAGTGTAAGAGTAGCAATAAGAGCATCCTACTTAGAAATATAAGGCTAAGTAGGAGAAAAGGCTACAAGGGTTGAAAGAGATGCTTCTGAAGGAGAAGTAGGGAAGGGAGGAGGAGGAGGACAGAGAGCATTTAATACCAATAATTTTAAAATAATGTGCCTCTCTTACTTTATTGTTCAATATTTATAATAGAAAGTATTTTCATGTTTCAACATTCAATTGGTATAGCAAAAAGTCCCTTCCTGCTTCCAACAAAGACAACCAACATTTTTTTCTTATTTATCTTTATTCCAAAGATAGTTTGTTCATTATTTTTTATTAAATATTAGTTTAAAATGGGTTGAAGCAAATAGAAAATTTGATTGGGTATCATTCCCAAGGCCTAATAAAATAAATTTAATATCAACTCAGTGAAATATCTCTTGTGGAAATTTAATAGAATTTCATAAGATAAATTGCACAAATTTATCCTTTCCAGGTGTATTAGGGCCAACTACAAGGTTAGAGGGTAGAGTCTCCACACATCTTCATTTCTGACACAAGTTTGGAAGATTCCCTAAACTAAACTCAGGTTTGAGAATACACCATCTTTGTATGATTCATCAAAGTGCATAAATGCATTCTACTGTCATATATAACTAATTAAAACAAATTTAAAAAATTAATTAAAAAAATTAATTAAAAAAGAAGAGCTCAGAGAATTCAATGAAAGCTATTACACTCATAGGTACAGTTTATTACCAGGAAAGGACATAATTTAAGCTGAACCAAAGGAAAAGAAAAAAATGGGCAGAGTCCAGGAAGATTCCAAACATAACCTTTCATTGTCCTCTTCCCAGGGAATCAGGATATGTTACTCTGCCACCATCAACATGTGACATATTGCTATATTGCTAACATATTGCTATATTGCTAATCAGGAAGGCACCTTACCCAAGCCTCACTGTTCAGAGTTTTTATTGGGACTTCATTATGTAGGAATGATTCTCCAGTCCCTAGGTCGACACTGCATGACCCAAATATCCCACACTGGGTCATATAGAGGATTTTTCTTGCATAGCCAGCCCTCCACTATGTCTGTTGGGTATAGACATCCCCACCATAAAATCTGGTATGACCAGTCTCCACCTTGAATGAAGATCCTGTCAGGTCAGACTTTCTCTTTGGACAAGGCCAAATTCTTTACTACACAACCCTACATATACAGTTATACATGCAAAATAACACATAGATAAAGCTTGTTAATTTTAGTGGTGTTTATCACAGCAAGGTTCAAAACAACTTATGTCTTCGCAGACTGCTTGTTGAATTTATGATGTACTTATCTAATGTGGTATTCTGGGCCAATAAACAAGAATGAGGAATCTCTTTAGGAACAATATTTTGCTAAGGAAAAGCACCAGCATTTACTACCATTGCGTTTAACTACGTTTAACTATCATTATAAATAAATAAATAAATAAATATCCCCCCCCCACACACAAATGTGCTTGCAAAGGTATAGACTAGGTCTGAAAGAATATTCCAGAAACAGGGGGAAGAAATTTTCAAGAAATTAAAACAAGAAAATTCTCAAAATCATAGAAAAGTAATTTTATTTGTCTCTTGGGAGAGTGGAGAGTAACTGGGTAGGTGGATGATGGGCTAGGAGAAAGTCTTTTCATCTATATCTTTTTTATGTCTTTTAAATTTTGAAGAAGGGAATATATTGCCTACTAAAAAACAAATTAACTTAAAATTTCAAAATAATAATTTAAAAAACTGGGCTTCTTTGAGATCAATGTCATGACTAATTCTTCTTCCCTGTCTTGTTGGCTACAGGTCTTTAGAAGTCATTCATCATTAAGATAAGGGACTTTCCATTATTCTTATTTTGTTAGGAGTTTCCTTAAAAATTATCATAGAAACAGGTGTTGAATTTTATCAATTTTTTTCAGCATCTAGTGAGATAATGATTTTTTTCTCTTTAATATCTTAATGCACTTTATTGCAGCAACAGATATCTTGGTATTGAATTACCTTTCCATTTCTGGAATAAATTCATTATATATAATTCTTTTAATCACTGCTGGACTCAGTTTGCTAGGATTTTATTAAGACATTTTTTCATCCATATTTCTAAGGAGCAACAGCCAATCACTTTCCTCAAATTGATTGCTTCTGGTATCTGGATTTATGCCAGTTTCATAAAAGAGGTGTGGAGGTGGCCATTGTTTTTTAGGCTGAAGAACAATTTATGTAATGGAAATTCTCTGGACCTATTTAATCAGTTAGCTCCAGGTGCCTTATTTAGGATTGATCTTTTTTCTTAAATTTTTTTGTAATTGTGTATAGACTGCACGCCTTCATTTTATTTGTTTATTTTTATGCAGTGCTGAGGATTGAGCCCAGTGCCTCTCACATGCTAGGCAAGTGCTCTGTCACTGAGCTACAGTCTCAGTCCTGGGGTTGATCTTTGACTGAGCTTTCTTTTCTGTTTATTTATTTTTTCTATATTGCCCTAGAGAGAACAACATGTTTCCTGCAGATTTTCAAATTTACTTATATAAAGTTTCACACAGTTGATTTATCTTTTTAAAAAACTCTTTCATATTTGCAATTATTTTTCCTATATGCCTAATGTTGTCATGTCTGTATGAGTGTGTGTGTGTGTATGTGTGTGTGTGTACATGTAGGTTTTTCTGGTGAGACATGCCAAAATACTTCCTCTCTCTCATACACACACACACACACAAACACACACACTCACACACACACACAAATATATATGAAATTTGGGGGAATTGCTACAGTTAGGAAATAATACATACAATCAAGTTGGATAATTTGAGGAGAATTTAATAAGGAACTCTTTTACAAAGATGTGGGCAGGGTGTAGGGACATCCAAGAAGTTAGTAATGGAAGGCTTTGTTACTCAGCTTTCTGTTATTGTTAACAAAATACTAATAAATAAATAAATAAATAAATAAGAGGAAAGATTTATTTTGCCTCAGTTTTGAAAGTTTTAGCCCATGGTTGGTTGGGCCTGTGGTTGGTTGGGCCCACTACTTTTGGACCATGGTACATCATGGCTGGGAGTTTCTAATGGAACAAGCTGCTTAAGTCATAGTGATCAGAAAGAGACTGGCATCCCCTAGTCCTCTCTGAGGCCACACCCCCAATGATCTAATGCCTCCCACTAGACTCCACCTTTTAAAGATTCCATCACCTCCCAATAACGCTGCTGGCAACCAAGTCCTTAGCACATGGACCTTTGGGGAACATTCTAGATCCAAATTTACAGTAGGGCATTATCCCTTCTACACATGAATGTGTGAGGAGAGGGAACAGTGGCCAGAACCTGGAAGACGAAGGTGATGGATGAGGCCTCCTTGAGAGGGCTCTGATTTGGCAATGAGACACAGATAGATCCCCGCAGAGAGGAGGAATCACATTCTAACCTGACTTTCCTCTCTCTGCCCCTAGCTGGTGTTCCTTGCAGTCAAACCCAACAGGGACCTCTGGAGAGAGTTCACAGAGATGAGACATAGTGTAGGGTGGAACAAATAAAAGACTTCCAGTGCAGATTTTTAAAGATTTTAAAGACTCTGCATTTCATTTTATTGATCTATGCTAAGTTTCATTTGCTATTGTATTTTTTTGGCCTTTATGCTTATCAATTAATTATTTTTCCTGATCTGTTTGTTTTGGTTTAATTGTTCTTTTTAAAATAGATTATTGTGTATTTATTTTCAACATTTTTATTTTAATAAGTTCATGTGAAGCTAAAATTTTTCTTTTAGACACCTCTAGATTGTATCACAGATTTTTAAATGTGATGTTTTCATTTCTAGTATACTAATTCATAGTTTCCTCTTTTTTGTTCGTTGGCTGTGAATTATTTAGAAAATCGTTCCCCACCCACTTGATGACTCCATAGTTCCAAGATAGGCAGAACTGATATTTGGTGTTAGAAGTTATTGTATTGGCTAACTTTGGGAAGGAAGGGGATTGGGAGGGTAATTAGTTCTGCCTCTTGGCCTGAATGGCGACTACCTGGGTGTGCTCATGTTGTGGGAAATCATTGTATTTGGATTCATATGCTCAAGCTACCCTAATGAAATATCATAGATTGGGTGGCTTAATGATAATTTTATTTTTTTCACAAAAGCCCAAGATTAAAGTGCCCACAGATTTGATTCCTGGGAATGAGGAAAAGTATATTTGTTTAACAATGACTTGTTGAGGTCTGGGGATGTGGCTCAAGCAGTAGTGCGCTCACCTGGCATGCGCACGGCGCTGGGTTCGATCCTCAGCACCACATACAAACAAAGATGTTGTGTTTGCCGAAAACTAAAAAATAAATATTAAAAAAAAATTCTCTCTTTCTCTCAAAAACAACAACAACAAAAAAAAAAACACAACAATGGCTTGTCAAATGCCTGCCGTGTGCCAGACACTGTTCCAGACTTGTATGTTTCATTATGAGCAAAACAAAGATCCCTGCCCTTGGGGAGCTTTCATTTTAACAAGAGGCAATACCCAATACTCACAAAAATAATCAAGATATAAAGTAATATTATATGTGCTCTGGAAGAACAATTGTTTTCCAAAATGTTAGAGCAAGAAATGTGGCATGGGGAGTGTGGGGCAGGGGTAGAGATTGCAATAAATATTGGAATAGACCTCACTGAAAAAAAAATGACATAGGACATGAGAGAAGAGGAGGTGTGCATGTGTGTTTGTGTGCGCAGCAGCACGTGCACAAACTGAGGTATAATTCCTGCTGGGCCTTGTAAGACCTGGTAGGACTTTTGTGATTTTAACTCTTAGTGAAGTGGGTTTGGGGCAGAGAAGTATCATGACTGCACTTAGTTTTTGAAGGGATCACACTGATGCCTCTGTGAAAAACTGACTGTAGAGGAACAAGGTTGGCTGCAGGAAGACATTGCCATTGTCTCAGTGGGAGATGATGATGTCTTGGGTAAGGGTGGAAGCAGTAGAGGTGGAAAAGAGGTGACTTTGGGATATACTTTGAAGATAGAGCCAATAGGATTTCTTGGTTAGCTATAGAGATCAAAGGGAGGAGTCTAGAATCAAGCCAAGATTTTGGCTTGAGTGGTTTTCTAGAGTTGCCATCCACTGAGATGGTGATATCGTTTGGACATGTGATATCCCCAAGGCTCGTGTGTGAGACAATGCAACAGCATCCAGAGGTGAAATGATTGAATTATGAGAGCCTTAATCTAATCAGTGGATGAATCTGCTGATAGGGATTAACTGGGCTATAACTATAGCTGGGTAAGGGGTGGCTGGAGGATCACTGGGGGCATGCCTTTGGGGTTTGTAGTTTGTCTGTGTGGGCGGAGCTCTCTCTGCTTCTTGATCGCCCTGTTCTGAGCTATTTTATCCTTCCCACCCTTCTGCCCTGGTGTTCTGCCTTACTTCAGGCCCAGAGCAGTGGAGTCAGCCATCTGTGGACTAAGAACTCTGAAACTGTAAGCTCCCAAAAATCTTGTCCTTCTCTATATGGTTCTTGCAAGTGTTTTGGTCACAGTGATGAAAACTAAAACAGATGGAGAAGACCGTGGAAGGAGCAGTTTGGGGGATGAAATCATTGCCTCAATCCCAGCACAACCACAAACTGAATTGGACCCTCTTCAACTGGGTGACTCAGTCTTACTTCAGGAACTGCATTCTCAATCATTGGAACCTCCCTGGACGGGACCCCATACAGTCATACTACCCCAATGGTGACCAAGCATTTAGACACTCTCTCTGGTACCATGTCTCCTACCTAAAAAAGTTTCTATCCCAACCACAGATGGCGCTTTAACATCCAAGCGACATGGCACCAGGATGACACCACCCACTCTCAGTTTATGGGTCAAGGTGATTGTCCTTCCACTAGCTGCAATCGGGCTGTCACCCTTAACATTACTGGATTCAACCAAGCCACCTTCAATACTTCCTAGAGTCCCTACGACAAGACCAATGGCTGATACCAAAGATCTCCTCTGCTCAGAAATGGTTTGATGCCATCGACGACTTGTGGCTTCAAGGAACTTTTATGGACTTTACCCCTACCAAAGTAGTTGTCTGTAGCCACGGAGTGTTATGTTTTGGCTGCCCTGGTGTTCTCAGACTTGTCCCCTGAACATTCCTCCACTTTTCCTCCTAGGTCCAACACTGCTCACCATTAAGCAGGAAGTAGCCAGAGGACTTTACACCATCCCCCATGTCACTTAGAAAAACAAAAAGGGAAAAATGTTAGGTGCAGGACAGGCTGAGTAAGCTGTCTGCAGGGCATGCCAAACAAAGTTAGCTGCAAGATGACCTGGCCACTCAAACCCTCTGTCTGGTTCTTTATCACCTGTTTGCTTCAAGCCCAAACGCCCAAGCCCCCCTGCTCAAGGCTGAACACTCAGCCTGCCGCTCAAGGCCAAACACTTAACCCCCTCGTGTGCCAACAAGGCAGCTTGCAGACCCAGAGACCTCATTAGATTTGGGCTATAAAAACTCCCTCCTGCCGGGCCCCTCTCTCTCTTGCTATCTCTCTTGCTTTCTCTGCCTCTTTCTCTCTCTCTTTCTCTCTCTCTTCTCTCCTCTGTTGCACTGCTATAATAAAGATCTCTTGGTTACTCTAAGTGTTGTGGTCACTTTCCTTTCAAAAACAAGTAGGAATTCAGAGGAGAAGTATGCATTAAGAATCAAAATGCATTCTGCTGTCACATATATCTAATTAGAATAAATAAATGAATGAATTTTTTAAAAAAGAATTATGCCTGAGAAAAGCTACAGCTATTAAATACTGACCAATGCAAGCTCCGCCCCCACCCATTGTCTCCTGTGCAACCTTTTGATGATAAGACAACAATGAGTTGATTTTTTTACTGTGGTGAGAAACCCACTTCAGCAGAGCTTTGGCTGAGTCTTCAAAGAGCAGAGACAAAGCTGGATTTTACTGAGAACTAGAAGTTCTAAAGCAGGTTTTACAATGAGATGCTTGATTAAGATTATATAAGGATCTCCAGGTAACCATTCATAATTGATGGAAGAAGCATGGTGAGGATTTTGAGATGGGGTTGCCGAGGCGTTTGACGAATCTTCAGAGTAAGCTGTCTGTTGCTTCCTATGACGTCTTTCAGGAGGTTTCTGTTATGAACGTTCAAGGGATCTCCTGGCATGGCAAGGTTATGCGGATAAATGCAATGGCATAGTAAAGTCATGTTAGTGTGCGTATGTGTGTGTGTGTGTGTGTGTGTGTGTGTGTGATCATTCAAGTCCTCAACCCCAAACCTAAGAGGGCCATTTCTCATAGCAGGTGCACACCTCCAGCCTCCAGGACTGACTTTGGTATGCCTGCTGCTGACCCTGGACTCCCAAGGCTTCCAGTTCTACCCTAAGCAAGGGGTTGATTGTTCCACGCCTACGTAATGCCTATAATGTTGCGGCAGCCCACGAGGCTGTGATTCCCAATGGGAAAGTCATATTCAAATAGAAAAAGGCATAAGACATTGGCCAACGCTGCTCATTATTTATCTGCAGCAAAAGTCCAGATAGACATAATCTTCTGCCCATTACTGATAAATCAGATTTGCTGTTTTCAACTCCCACTTCATGCAGTTACAAGCTTTCAGTTACGAATGATTAATGACTTTTATTGTCCTAACTTCATCAGACAGGGCTTTCGTTTTCAGGAAGCCAAGATTTCCTGGTAGACGTGGCTCTCTCCAGCTGCCAGGCATAATTTACCGTGTTCAGCCTCATTCCCTTAATACTTTTGACAAACCCCAGGCATTGTTGAGAAAGGCTCAGCTTATAATGTGGCTTTAACTTATTATTATGTTTTTATGATTATTGGGCCTAAAATGATCACTGAGGTTCTAAAGATGACTTAAAGTTTAAACTAATCTCCCTGTAATGCTAGTATTGTTCTTATTTTGCTATCTAACTAATTGAATAGCTGAAAAATTAATTGAATAAAAACTGCTTCCAAAACATAGGTATCACATATTACATAAAGAAAAATGTAACTGATGTCATCCTTTCGGTGGGGGACACTGTTGGTGTCCCACCCAGATTCCTTCTCTGGCCAGTGGACCCACCCCAAACGTTGGGAGGTTGACAGCTAATGGCTCACAGCTGCCCCTTGAGCAAATTTTCCTGGCAGAACAGGGGCCATCTGGCCTGGAATATGGCACGCCACTCCCACCCAGGGCAGCCCACAGCCATGGAGAGGCTAACTCAAAATTAAAAGACTTCCACCCCCTGACAAACTGGGATCACCTTTGTGGACCAGTTCTTATTCCAGAGACTTCCCCAGATTAGGCTGAAGCCAACTCCAGCTAAAACCACATTTTTGCTTAGCTCCTTCTCCTGCTCCACCCCAGTTTTCCTTTCCCTTTTCTTCTAAGCACATTCACTCTATCAATCATCTGTACCTAATCCTCGTCTTCCGCCCCGCCTGGAGGCAACCTCCCGTGTCACTTCTCTCACTAGATGTGGTTTTGTGATCCACGAAGAAGGGAGGGCATTGTCTTGTTGTACAATTGATCTTAAATCAGGGGCATTTGACCATCCTTTTTATATTTTAATAAAAAAACGAGGTCTCACTACATTCCCCAGGTTGGCCTTGAACTTGCAATCCTCCTGAGTGACTGAGATTCCAGATGTGCACCACCACACTAGCCCATCACTGTGTTCTTAACAGCATTCAGAAGGTTGCAGGGTGCATAGTAGGTGCTTAAAGAGGCAGCTTAATTCAGGCTGCTCTGAATTAAGCCACCCAGTTTATTTAATTAAAATTAACTATTTTAATTAAATAAACTGGGTGGCTTATAGGCAACAAAAATTTATTTCTCACAGTTCTGAAACTCGAAGAGTCCCAGACCAAAGTGCCAGCAGATTTGGTGTCTGGCGAAGGCCTGCTGCCTGACTCACGGATAGTGTCCTCACATGGTGGAAGGTTTGGGAAAGGTCTATGGAGTCTCTTTTATGAGGACACTTATCCCATTCATTAGGACATACCCTTATGACCTAGTCACCTACCAAAGTCTGCACCTTCTAATATGATCACATTGGGGATGGTTTTTTTTGTTTTTCTTTTTTGATACTGGGGATTTCACCCAGGGGTGCACATCCCCAGCCCTTTATTTTATATTTTATTTAGAGAAAGGGTCTCGCTGAGTTACTGATGGCCTTGCTAAATTGCTGAGGCTGGCTTTGAACTCTTGATCCTCCTGCCTCAGCCCTCCAAGCCATTGGGATTACAGGTGTGGGCCACCACACCAGCCCACATTGGAGATCCTAACATGAATTTATAAACCATTCAGTTTATAACAAAAGGGATCATGATCTCGGGGCAAGCTTTGTAAAATCATCTTTCTAAAGACACACAGCATATGACCTCTTGTAGTACAGTCTCTTCTTGTATCCTACCCTAAAATCCTGGCTTTTATTTAGGGAAGCAGCCCTCTCCAGCTTTTGGTTCAATTGGTGCCAATCTTAGCCCAGCCACTGCCTGCATTGACGACAGTATGGAGGGTAAGAGCATGGATGACATAGTGTGACCTAGATTCAGCCTTGGCTAAAAACAGCTATAACTGTGAATCTTCAGTTTCATGAACCAATGAATTGTCTTTTTATGCATAAGTTAATTTGTGCTGTGTTTTTGGCACATGTGACTGAAACAGTCTGGGCTAATGATAGAGCCCTTTATTACATTGCTAAACGTCTCTTTTTTTAAAAACCCACTTTCCTCCTTGTAACCACCTCCATCTCAAATAGCTGGGGAGGAGAAAGGATGGCTTACCTGAGAAACTCTGATTTGTTGCTGCCAATTGAAAGATGCTCATCTGGGGGAGGTATATGATCTCAGGCATCTTGTCTGATGATTTTTTTTCTTTCTTTTGTGGTACTGGGGATTGAACTCAGGGGTGCTCTACCACTGAGCTACATCCTCTTCTGCTTTTGTTTTTGATTTTGAGACAGGGTCTTGCTAAGTTGCCCAGGCTGAGCTTGAACTTGCAATCCTCTCAGCTCAGCCTCCTGAGTCACTGGGATCCAGGCATGTGCCACGAGGCACCCTAGCTTGATCTTTGTATCTTTGATCATCTTCTGAAAACCTCTCATCCAGATTACAAAACTTTACTTGACCCCTGGGACCAGAAAATACTGCACAGAATCCGAAAGCAACTTTTTCTAGTGTTTACTTCAGAGACGGTCAAGAATGAGTCATATTGAATATGTTCAAACAGATTTGGTTTGTATTATAGATCAAGAAAAAAAAACAGGGGCTAGGGGCTCAGTAGTAGAGCATTTGCTTAGTTTGTGCTGTGTTTAGTCCCCAGCATCAATCAATCAATCAATCAATCATTCAATCAGTCAGTCAACCCAACAACTGGAACTGGTCAGTGAGATTTGGCCCAAAAATAGTTTCATCTTAAGCTTTAATGAATATTTTCTCCCTGAGTAAGATAGACTAGTGGAGCCAACTATATGTCTTAAGGGGAAATAAGCGAATGAGTCACAAGTCCTAGAATTATGATGTGTCAGCCACAGCCCTACCGCCGTTTCCACACAGGGTCAACAACCGAGCATGAAGAATGAGGTGGCAGCACCTCAGTTATAAAGAGGGGGTAATCAAAGCTTCATCCGCCTTGCACCATCTCTGTGGCTCACTATAATGAGAGTCCTATTTGAGGTGAGGGTGGGGAAAGAGGTTGGATAGAGATTGTGGTCAATTCCTTCCTGGGCCTCTTTGCTCTAATACATAATGATCATCTTTTCTGTTGTTAAATTTATTGAACCATGTGGAAAGGCAAAGGAGAGGTTTTTTTGTTTTTTAGTATTTACTTTGTTATTTATTCATTTATTTTACTCCAGATAAAATGAGATTTAATTCGAGAGGAGTTATTTTGGGGGAAGGAAATAGGACGGAGAAGGGGGCCATAGGTAGACTTCATCTCTTTTTTTTTTAAATTTTTTAATTTGTTCTAACTAGTTCAACATGACAGTAGAATGCACTTTGATACATCATACATGAATGAAGTATAATTTCTCATTCTTCTGGTTGTACATGATATAGATTCCCACCGATCATATAGTTATATGTTTACATTGGGTAATAATGTCTGATTCATTCCTCAGAAAACTTGGAATGGAACCACCATTTGACCCACCTGTCCCACTCCTTGGTTTATACCCAAACAACTTAAAATCAGCATATTACAATGATGCAGCCACATCAATGTTTATAGCAGCTCAATTCACAATATCAAAACTATGGAACTAAATTAGGTGTCCTTCAACAGATTAAAAAAAATACACACACACACATATACATACAATGGAATATTACTCAGCCTTAAAGAAGAATGAAATCATGGTCTTTGCAGGTAAATGGATGGAGCTGGAGAATGTCATGCTAATTAAATAAGCCAATCACCCAAAAAAACAAAGGCCAAATGTTTTCTCTGATATGCGGATGCTAATTCACAATGAGTGTGGGTGGCTATGGAAAAATAGAGTTACTTTAGATTAGGTAGAGGGGAGTAAAGGGAGGGGAGAAGATATGGGGGTAGGAAGGATAGTAGAAAGGAAAGCTTTTTATAACCATTCCTTTGGCTGGATTTTTCTAGCAAAATAAAAAGTGCCTTCTAGAACACCGTGGTTTGCCTTAGCTCCATTTCACTAACTTCTTTTAAAGTCTATTTTATAAACTATAACAACAACATAAACTACTTTGTGTTTGCATAGAGTTGTCTACTAGACTCTGGAAAGGTTTTTGTTTTCAAAGTACATGAGAAAAAATGACTCCAAGTCAAGTCAAGGGAGGTCTTCAATAGAAATCAAGGGAGTTTTAGAGGTGAGTTAGAAAGTGATGGTTATCCCTTAGTAATGGAGTCAAAGAACTTATTGTGAGGACTTGGCCAGAAAAGTGATAAGGAATGACCATAGATGGGGCAAGTTCTAATATGCATATCTTGTTAAAAATAAGCAATAAAGCACCCTAAATATCCCTGAATGGTGAGGAATGGATAAACAGACTGTGGTATGCCCATACAGTGGATTATTATTCAGCTTAAAAATAAGGAAGTACTGACACATGCTACAATGTGGATGATACGCAGGACCCAGGTGCAGAATGTTGCATGTTACATGATTTCTACTCAAAACAGTTCAATCTACAGAAACAAAAGATAGATTGTGGTTCCAGGGACTGACGGGAAGGAGAGGGGGAGCAACTGCTTAATGGGAATGGGGTTTCCTTTTGGGGCAAATGAAAATGTTTTGGAACCATAGAGATGATGGTTGTACAACATTACAAATGTATTAAATGCCTACAAATCATTAATTTTAAAATGATTACTTTTATGATATGTAAATCTCACCTCAACAACAACAGATGACAGGAAAGGGTGTTTCCATCCCTATTATCAATCCCAGTGGTAAGGACAGGCATATTTTCTAGGGTTAGCACTGCAGCTGGGGCTACTACCCCAAGCTCCATCCAATCAGGGTAGAAGGAGCTTCTGCTTTGTGGTGTGATCAGCCTCAGCGGCCCTCCTGGGAGTTGTGTTCTGAGCAAAGGTGCTAGACTCCATGTTTCCTCCAGCAGTTTCCAACCAGTTTCTTCTGGTTATTCCACATTGCACAATGCGGAACGTGACATCTACTCGTTGCTGCTGAATTCTAGAATCATACACTTCAAAAACTGACCAACACAGATAGAGATGATGGTTTGAGAAAAAGAAATGTGAAATTGTCAGAGGATGGTGACTAAGAATAACTCACTGAATGCTTTTATACATTCTCATACACTAATGGTGGGAGTGTAAATTGACTCAGTCATTCTAGGAAGCAATTTAGCAATGTGTTTCCAAAGCTTATAAAATGATCATATCCTTTGACTTAGTTATTGCACTCTACAGATTTATTCTTCAGAAAGAGATGGTTAATTAGGCAAAGAACCAGCTATGTGAAAGTTCATTTCATTGTTATTTATAATAGTGAGAAATTAGAAACAAACTAAAGCCCAAGAGAGGGGAGTTATGAGTTATCCATGAAAATGTAATACTTCTTTAGACATGTAACAAGAATCATTTGTTATCTCTCATGGTTTTTGTGGTAAGGAACTTAGGAAGGACAAAATGAGGATGGGTTATATCCACTCTATAATGTCTGGGGCCTTATCTGGAGAATTTAAATAGTAGCAATCATCTGAAGGCTTGTTTGCTCACACACTGTCAGATGCTAGAGAATCAGCTGGAGGCCTAAGTGGATCTGTCAGCTGAAACAGTTACCTGCAGCCTCTCCATGGACTATGGACTTCCTCACAATATGGCGGTTTAGTTTTGAGAGTGAAAAGAAAGAGAATCATGTTATCTAAATAACATAGCCATGGAAGTCACAAATCACCACCTATGTTGCAGTCTATTGATTGCAAAAGTTCCAAAATAATCTCACTAGATTCAAAGGGGGAGGGGGCCAAAGACCCCAACTCCTGATGGAAACATGTAGGAGCATGTGGATGATAGGTATATGGGTACAGGCATATCTTAAAAGAATATCTAATGGCATGGGAACATGATAGGTTGGTTATGAAGATAATAAAGTCAGATTACCCAAAAAAATCCCTGTTTGAAGGAAAAAGGTATAGATACAAAATATTAATAACAGTTCTCTGTAGGTTGTGAGATAACAGGAAATGTATATTTTCTTCCTTGTTCTTTTCTATATTTTAAAATCATTTCCAAATAAATATGAATCCATTTTATAATTAGATAACAAAATTACTGAGTAATGTTATTTTAAAAAGAATCAAGCTGGGCATGGTGGCACACCTGGTAATTCCAGCTACTCAGAAAGCCAGGCAAGAGGATTGCCAAGTTCAAGGCCAGCCTGGGCCACTTAGTGAGCCCTGTGTCAAAATACAAAATAAAAAGGACTGAGGGTGTAACTCAGGATTAGAGAGCCCTTGGGTTTAATTCCCAGCATCCCCCCTCTCTCACACACACACACACTCAGAAATGAGCCACTGTGGGGCTGGGGATGTGGCTCAAGGGGTAGCGTGCTCGCCTGGCATGCGTGTGGCCCGGGTTCGATCCTCAGCACCACATACAAAACAAAGATGTTGTGTCCATCGATAAGTAAAAAATAAATATTAAAATTCTCTCTCTCTCTCTCTCTCTCTCTCTCTCTCTCCCCCCCTCCCTCCCTCCCTCCCCACCCCCTCTCACTGAGCCACTGCCTTGAAACCTCTTAGAAGAATCTTTACCTTAGGGGGGTCAGGTGGCCCTGGCCCCACCTTAGAGAGCTGTGTTAAAGAATAATTCCATAATAAAGCACTGAATCCATTCTTGGCCTTCACTTGAGGAACTTTGCTCACAGATTATCCTCTCTCCTCTGTCTTCAACCTCTTCATCATTTCTGGATCTTTCCTCCATGTTTAAAATTATTCTTGAGTGCCCAAACTTTAAAAACTAAAATTCTTCTTTGACCTCAGTAACTGTTGCTCTATCCCTGTTTTGAAAGACCAATCTACTCTGTCCTTTTCTTTCTTTCTTTCTTTCTCCCTCTCTTTCTTTTTTTTTCCTTCCAATTCTTTTCTGAGCTCTCCACAGTATGCCTTCTGGCATCACTAATTTAGAGTGCTCTGGAAAATGTCACCAGGGGCTGCCCAAGCAACAAATCCACTCACCAACTGGTGGAATGTGGATGGGCTCTGGTCTCTACGTGGATTTCTCTCAGGCTTCATGGTGTTCTAAAAAATTTTAATTGATTCCAACTTTTAAAAACTGGGAAACCCCACATAAAAATGTAGAATTTCAGCCTCTCTAAAAACTGGAAGATCTAGCAATAGCAGCCCCCGTCTCTTGCATGCCAATAGCTTCTTGAGTAGAGTAGCAGCCATCACCCAGAGGGGACATAGGCTCTCCAGGACCTCTTGGGTTCCAGTTGGTTCTGGCCTGTAGATAGATATTTGACCTGCAGATATTTGGCCACTCGTTGCCTTTGACTTGTAAATATTTGAATCTGAGAGCCTCAATTTTTAGTAAAGCCAACTTGCAAATATCATTACTACCCAGGTTCATTCTAAATTCATGAATTGGTGTGAGTCCCACTAAAAGCAGATGGTGAGGCTACAATTTGGGTGCAAGTAGTTTATTTGAAAGGTGATCCCAAAATGACTCGTTACAGAGGAAGGAGGTGAGTCAGAGAAGGACAAAGGTAGATAAAGGGTGAATTAATAAGCAATTGCTCAGGGTGGGCAATAGGCACTCCATTCTGCTTAGGATCTTCTGAACTACTAAGAAGGATCAAGAGTTGATGAAGCCAGGGTGTTGATCCACCAGCTGCTTTCTCTCATGAGATTCCCTAAGTGCCCAAGGCATTAATTAGCTCCCTGGCACTTCTAGACAATACTGCTTGCCTATACCATGCTCCCATAGCCAGAGGAGGTCCTCCGAGGGATGCAGATGTGTAGGGTAGATGCAGAGGACATGTACAGAGGTGATCTCCAGGTGCGCAACGGGCAGGGCCCTGGCAATGTCTGCAGAAAATTGTTTTCTCATTTCCTCCGAGCACCTGGCATCAAGTTAGCTCTTCGTACATGCGAGTGGCTGGAAGCTCTTGTTTTTCTCAAACTCATCCTGGTGAATTTCCATGGGAAATGAAATGAATTTAAGTAACTGATTGCGTAATCCCAATTTGTTCAGATCTGTGCGCGTGTTTGGGGGAGAGGGTTACTGAAAACATCCGTCCTCTGCCTGAAGGCAGTTCCTGGCTTCTCTTGGGAGTGCTAGTTGCTCCCTGAGTGAAGCACTGGATTTAATAGTCAGGAAAATCTATTTTTACTTGGTGTTGCCTCTGGGTGTTCTGCAAGGCCCTGGCCTGCGTCCAGGTTGCTGTGGCACCAGTTCCCATCAGCATGTACCTCCAGGGACAAAGTATGAGCAAATTAAAGTTTAATTAAAGGTGAAACTACAATGTGGACGTAGTCTGTCTCTTCCGGGCTAAGGCAGGTGAGGGCTTTTAAAGGCAGCACAAGGACCTCACTGATGTCATACCTGCCAGGTGGGTTTGTGGGTGATGGTCACTTCCCTTGGGCAGTATTTTTTTCCTCTGAAAAGGAGAAAATGTTGAGGAATATGGTAGTAGATACAAAGCCATGGCTTCTCCTAGATTTAATAGTCAGATTGGATGGCATGACTTCTGGACTGCTTCTCCTCTGCCCCTAAAGCAACTGTCTTTAACAGACCAGCAGCAAAGGGTTTTTGGAGACAGACCTGATTTCATAGATGGCCTCCCTACTATGAATGTGAGCAAGCAGTGGAGGGGAGAGGGTCAGATCCTGCAGCTTCTGTCCCCTGCAAGGGGCATGTTTAGTTCTGCATCTTTGGCCCTCCAAAGCTGGTTCATCCAGAGAAGAACCAGGCTGGAGGAAACTGGGATGACTACCCAAATCACTGAGGGTGGAGGTCGGTGGAGTCCAGGATTCTCTCTCTTGACCCACGATTTTCTCCTCATCTCCTCCTCTCTTTTCCCCAATAAGACTCCAACAAGAATTCATGAAAGGCCTTTCATGTAGGAAGACATTCTCTTCCAAATCACCTTGATCCCATAAACAATAAATATACACCTCACCCCTACACACCTAACCCTCATTTACTGGAAGTATAATTAGGGCACAGAGAAGCCCACTTACAACTGAGACCCATCAGCTGGCTTTTATATTCACTGCCAAATTGATTTATCAGCAATGGAATGATGTGACTCTACTTCGTGTACAACCAGAGAAATGAAAAATTGTGCTCTGTGGGTGTACTCTGAACTGAAATGCATCGTTGTCCTGTATAACTAGTTAGAACAAATAAATAAGTTAAATTAAAAAAAATAGAGAAGTCACTGGAAGATCAGAAAAGCCACATTCTAGATTCACGTATCGGTCTTAACACATGGTAGGTCTAGAATTTGGGGGAGGTGTCAGGAAGCTCCTTAAGGCAGGTCTCCACCTGTGGAATGAGGGATAGATACCTGGGTCACCTCACTTGGAGACCCAAGGGAGGCGGTCCTGCCAGAATGAGGCCTTTCCTACTCTAAGGTGGAGTTTATTGGAAGAATATGACAAAGCAATGAAGAAGACTGGCTTTTCTGGAAGCTTCAACAGAAATTTTAGTTGTATCAGGCCTTAAAGCAACTGGAGCCCCCAAGATCTCAGCAAAGAGAGTTCACAGATCTTCTCAATGACATCAGCGATTCTAATAATAATAACGATAACACATAGCAATCCTGACTTGGCAGAAACCACGCTCACCCCATTACTGTTACCCCTCACTGCAATACCACAAGCCCAGAACTCCTTTGAGCTCTCCTGGTCTGATGATTTCTTATAATTCCAGCTTAGGCAACTGTGGTGAGCCGCTTCTGCCGTTTCTGCAGATTATGGTCGCCATTACAAGATGGCGCTGGCTCCGCTGTGGTCTGTGACAAACAACTTCTTATCTGGGAAAGTTGGCACATGATTTTTCACCACCCTGTGAGAAAGTTCCACGCGGCAGCTTTGCATTGGGGCTTGGGATGCTTTATTAAGGCTGGGAGGGGCACCCGAGAGAGAGAAGAAGAAATATCCAGGGACCTGAATAAACTGTTGAAAGAAGATTCTCGAGTTGCGTATTCCTTGCGGGCAAGGGGTCGCGACAAGTGGTGCCGAGACCCGGGAACCAGAACTTTCAACAGTCAGGGGTGGTGCACCGGTTAGTCCCAGGTAAGTGGGATCCGCGATCAAAGCGGGGTTAGTCCCTAGTAAGTGGGATCCGCGACCAAAGCGGGACAGCTCCTCTGTAATGAAAGAGAGAGCCTTACATTTTATTGCAGCTGCACTGTGTACTTTCGCTCCTACTTTCGCTTTCTTTTTTTTGTGCTTTCTTTGTTGTTGTGTCATGGGTGCCGCATCTTCAAGTCCGCTTCTCCTGGCCCTAGATGGCCTGTTGCGTTCCAAGGGACTGGAAGTGAAACATAGTACTTTACAGAGATTTTTACAGAAGATAGATATCGCTGCACCGTGGTTTGCATTTTCGGGCAGCCTTACTGTGCCTAGTTGGGATAAATTAGGCAAAGATCTTGACTTTGCTTCTGAGCAGGGCATATTAGAGGGTGGGGTGATACCCCTTTGGAAAATGGTCCGTGGTTGCCTTACAGATGGTAAATGCCAGGAAGCTGTGAGTGAGGGTCAAGCTATTCTTGAGCAGCTGCATGAGGAAAAATCTGAAGGATCATGTAGTGAAGTGGCAGAGAGTATTAAAAGTAACAGTAGTGAGAAGGCAAAAGAGCCTGAAGATAAAAATAGGAGAAGGCTCTACCCAGACTTGACCGAATTAAAAACGCCTGAGAACACAAGCGACTCAGAGAGTTCTGAGGACCTTGATATATTGTTACAACAACTACATAAGATAAAAATGAAAAAGAAGAAAAAGGAGACACAGGGCACGCAGGCCTACTGTAAGAAGGGGAAGGGAGTTAACATCGGTCAACAAAACTCTGAGGAGGAGGAGGTAGAATATCTAGAAGAAGATATGGTGCCGATTGCCCCACCTCCGTATGTGGGGGGGAGCCAAGGTTCCGGGAGATCTTTTCATGCACAAGTTTGGAGGACAGTTAATACAGATATGGGACTTGCATACCCTGTATTTCAGGACAATAACAGGGGAAGATATCATGAGCCTTTAGACTTTAAGATAATTAAAACCTTGGCAGAATCTGTCCGCACTTATGGCATAGATGCCGCTTTCACTCTCACTCAGGTGGAGGGACTTACTAGATTTTGCATGACTCCCTCAGATTGGGCTAGTCTAGTCCGCGCTTGTGTTTCCCCAGGGAAATATTAGGAGTCCAAAGTTGGCTGTTTAATGTTTCTGGAAGTACCCAAGACTCGGAGCGAGGTAGGAGGCTTAAAATTTCTGCAAATAATTCACAATTATCTAATGCTACATTACCCTCCGCAGCAGTCCGTCTCCAATCTCCGTTCCTGTTTCTTTTGGCTAATGTTACATTACAGGGGATGCTTAATTGTTCTAATATTACCTGTTATTTGTCTGAGTGTTGGAATGGCTCCTGGACTACGGCAATGGTTATGAAAATTCCAACCTTTGTCCCAATCCCAGTCACTGCGGACCCAGATAAATTCCCCATTGTTGAGCTACTTAGAGTCCGCAGGGATTTTGGAATTACGGCAGCTATAGTGACAGCTGTGGCAGTGTCTGCTGCTGCAGCGGTTACGGCCGGAGTGGCCATGGCCAGTCAAGTACAAACTGCTGCCGCCATTAATCAAGTTGTTCAACAAACTTCTACCATACTTGAGTCCCAAAATTCAATTAATCAACATATTTTGTCAGGGATTTTAGCTGCCAACCAAAGAATAGATTTACTCCAAGCTCAGGTAGAAGAATTGGCCGACTTGGTGCTTTTGGGTTGTGTTGACCAACGTGCACATTTATGTATAACCTCTGTCAGATTTAATGATTCCAGAAATGCCTCCCGCATCATCGGAGAGTATCTATCCGGAACCTGGTCCATGGAAGCAGAAAACTTGATCCAGTCTCAACTAACTCAGATTGCTGTTTTGAATAGTACCCGTGTCGAACCAGTGACTTTGGGTCAATTCACCGATTGGATATCTTCTGCTTTTTCCTTCTTCAAAGAGTGGGTGGGAGTAGGCATTTTTGGTGCAATGTGTTGCTTCAGTGTTGTGCTCTGTTTGTGGCTTCTCTGTCGCCTTAAGACTCGCCATGCACAAGAAAAGGCTATGATCATACAAGCTCTTGCAGCTTTAGAAAATGGCAACTCGCCTCAAGTCTGGCTTGCGCATCTTAAGCAGTAAACCTTTGTCATGGTCGTTACACCCCAAGTTATTATAACATTGCACTGGGATCGACATGACTTTCCTTGTTATTCTCTTAGTGTTGGAAAGCCCTTGCACTCTGCCGGTCTTACTGCCATTGCACGCAGATGGGTTTCCACACTAGTGCTTTTCTATCGCCTTGAAGTTCGTGCCTTTCTTTCAGGGTGCTGTCAACTTGTTTGTCGTTATAAACAGCCACAGTTCAGCCTCAGCTATCCCCCTTCGTCCACCATCGTCACGATACAGGATGCGAGGCAAGGCACTGCACTTGAGTGATCCTTGACGAGGACCTCAAGGAGAGCATGTCCTATTGCATGCGGGTTAGACGCGTCCACGCCCCGCCCCACGAAAAAAGGCGTCGGCTGATATGGCCTCAGATCTGGGGAAGGGCCCTCCTTGGGACTGAGCCATACTATGCAGCCACTTCTGCACAGTGGGATAGGACCTCTACTCTCGCCTGTATTGTTTTAATAAAACAGAAAAGGGGGAACTGTGGTGAGCCGCTTCTGCCGTTTCTGCAGATTATGGTCGCCATTACAAGATGGCGCTGGCTCCGCTGTGGTCTGTGACAAACAACTTCTTATCTGGGAAAGTTGGCACATGATTTTTCACCACCCTGTGAGAAAGTTCCACGTGGCAGCTTTGCATTGGGGCTTGGGATGCTTTATTAAGGCTGGGAGGGGCACCCGAGAGAGAGAAGAAGAAATATCCAGGGACCTGAATAAACTGTTGAAAGAAGATTCTCGAGTTGCGTATTCCTTGCGGGCAAGGGGTCGCGACAGGCAACTCTGCAACTTACCCAGTGTTCTGCTCCCCACCGGGCCCTACTATGAGCTTTCTTTGAGACACCTGCTGTGCTTGCTGCTAATTGCTTGGTGATTTCCCCATTTCCCAGCTCAAATCTCTGAGTGCAAGAACATTAACCACCAGCAGGGACCTTGTGCTTAGAGACCCTCTTTAAGAAAGGAATAAATGGCTCCAGAGTCTGAGGCAGGAGGATGGAGAGTTCAAAGTCAGTCTCACCAACTTAGCCAGGCACTTAGCAACTCAGGGAGAACCTGTCTCTAATAAAATATTTAAAAATAGATTGGGGATGTGGCTCAGTGGTTAAGCACCCCTGGGTTCAATCCCCAGTATTAAAAAAAAAAAAAAAGGAATAAAAACGAAGGAGTAAGTGCCAAACTAGGCTAGGGAATTTGCAGATGGCCTGAATAAAAGAGGCCCTGGAAGTTTAAGGGTTTATATTAAGGTGAGTTGCCCCCTGCTGGAAGCTGATAGTAACTTTGTTCTGGTGATTGGGCCAGGAGGTGACCTGCCACGGGACCAAACCTGGCTGTTAAAAATTGGAGGGGGCACGGGGGGCAGGAAAGATGGTGGAATGACCATGGACATCATTACTCTAAATACATGTATAACTGCACATATGGTGAAACACTACATATGATGTTTCAGAAATATTCCTTTAAAACTAGGATTTTTGTGTAGATTTATTGTGGGCCTTCTTCTTTATATATCCTTTTACTAAAGAATCTCATTCATTCTTGGTTTTAATATTCTACTGTCTGAGCCTCTTCTTGGTCCAGGTGCCCCCTGAAAGGGGTAAGCGTGAGTGTATATGTGTGTATGTTTGGGCACATATTGTCTAGCTGGAATTTTTAGTGTGAATGTGAGATTTTTCTCCTTGATTATGTCCTTAAGAATAAAAAACTCTTGTGATCTGTCATTAAAATAATTTTCCATAAATTCCTCCTGAAATTATATCTTCTCTGAACTCCAAACATAGAAATCCAATTCCTTTAGGCGTCTAAAACTCACCATGTTCAGAATGAAATTCTTTTCATTTCCCAATCCTGTCCTTTTACCTGAGTCTTTTCAGCCACCCGGTTTCTAGAGATCGGATCCTGGGGGTTATCTTTGCCTTGTCCCTGTGGCCAATACAACAGTAAGTTCTATTAATTCTAACTCTAAAACAAGCCTCGTCCACCTGCTTCTCTGCCTCTTTGCTACCATCATCCCACCTCAACTGATGTAGTGGCCTCCAAGCAGTCTCCCCGCCTCCATTCCTGTCTTCCATACATTCCTTTCTTGTAGAGCAGCACAATCAGCTTCTTCAAATAAATCAAGGCATGCTGCTCCCTTACTTAGAAGAACAATTGCCTTTTAAATAACATTCATGCTTCTTGTTGTGATCTGAGGCCCCGTCTAATCCACCTGTCCCTCTAACTTCACTCTTTTCAAGCAAACCTCTTCTTCCCATCCAGTTGCTTTCCCATGGGAGGGCTTTGTGTTTGCTGAACCCTCTTTCTGAAGTTTTCCACCCCAAACTCTTTCCCTGGCTAACTCCCTTTCAGTTCTTATTCAGCCATTTGGTCTCCTGTTGGCTGTTTCACAATATGCACAGTGTTATAAACAATAAGGCAATGAACATCTAAATGTATTTGGTTTTTATCCCACTGTCTGATTCTCTCCACAGCATAAATTTCCAGAAGTGGAATTGCTTGGGAGAAGGAAATTCTTAGATTACATTTTGGTATGATAATGATAAATTGCCCTGATTGAAATCGCAAAATATTCATGATCCTTCTGATTTCTCTCATGATAGTTAATCTTCCAGTGGAAGAGGCAGAACCAGGCAAGGATTTGTGTGCACATGGTTTCCTCTGCTGCGGAGCCCAAAGCCCTACTTCCTGCCTTCTGGGAGTGCCCATGCCCATGCATAGAGGCTGGGAGGCCAGCCCTCATCCTCTGAGTTAGGGGCTCTGTCTGGTGATTGGTACCCCCATCCTCTCTGTTCCATCTTTCACTGTCTTGTTGAGATTGTCATCTAGACTTCCCTTGGTCCCATCTTTATGTCAGATAATAGAAAAACACTGCCATTCAAACAGAGGGCATCTTTCTCTAGTTTCCAGAATAGACGTGGGTTTTCATATTTTTATATCCAGTGTTCTGAACTTGCCTGATTTCAAGAATTCTTCTGAGTTCATGTGTTGAAAAATGCAAGCCCCTGCCCTCCACAGAGATTCTGGCTCCGGATCTGGAATATGATGGGCCTCAGGGGTTTGTGTTTCTTCACAGTGACCTGGGTAATTCTAATGATTGACAAATGTAGGAAATTATTCCACAGGTCATTTCCATGAGGACCTAGAAGTGGTCCTGGGCGTTCTACTCCAGTATTCCGTTCACACTGTCATTCTACATATGTCTTACGTTTCCTAACCATGTGTCCAAGCACTTTCTATGGCAGGGCACTATGTTTCATGCACTACACATGCCATCTCACGATAACAGTTTTTTCATACTAAGCACAATACCTCTAGAGGTTCCTGCCGAGGAAGTAGAGGTACATAGTTAGCTGGCTTGATCAGGTCACGTGGCTGGAAAGTGGTGGAGCTTTAACTTGAGTTCAGGGTTTATGGTGCCAAGTTCTGTGGCTTTTCTCAAGTGACAACTTTGGCTCCTATCCTTATACCACTGCATGGCCACAAACCCTTGCTCCTCCAAGTGTGGTTGACAGAGCCTCACCATCAGTATCACCTGGGAGCTTATTCCATGTGCAGAATCTCAGGGCCATTCTGGGTCTGCTGAGTCAGAATTGCAGTTTCACAAAATCACCAGGTGAATTTCATTCACAATGAAGCCTAAGAAGCTCGGAGGTTGTGGGTGGGGGAGGGTATGTATGGGAGAATATGGGTGTGCCTGTGCACAGGGCCTGTGTGCACCTGGAAATGTCTAATAGTTCAAAAGCACCATCACTAGCACATCCTGTTTTCTTCTGGTGGAAAATTTCCCAAATAAGGACTCCAACCATTTTAACTCTAAAGGGAGTTTGGGAGGATGGAGCATTTGTAATCCAAAAGAAGTCAACCAAGTGACTGCACCAAGGAAAGAGTCTCCAGGGAGTGTGAACAGCTGTCTCAAACGGGTACAGGGAAACTGATGCTGCTTCCTTCTTCACAAGGTCTCTGGATCTCTGGAATGAGAGGTCCCCTGAGCGTGTGTTGCTGGATTTCGATGCACCTTTTAAAGCAAAAATTTTATTTATTTACTTTTTCTTGAGAGCCTACTGCATCTAAGAATGTAACATCTTTCCTCAGTTCTTCTAACTTCGGGGACTTTTTCTCTAAAACAAAATCAAACGCAAACAAATAAGTGTATGAAATATAAGGATTGGTCTTAAGTGGGCCAATATCATCATCTACTGGCCATTTGTAGGTACTGCAGCTACCATTTTAAACTCAAAAGTACAAAACACTCAACACCTGCAGATTTGTGGTTAAATAAGGCAAAGATGTTCCTGACACACTCTGATGAATAGAAACACCAAAGAGAATGAGGAAGTGCAAATAAAATGGTATCTTCAGGAAAGTCAGTCAACACCTGATATCTCCAAATACAATATTTGAATTGATTCTTTTTTTTTTTTTTTACAAGCACTAAAAATGAACCAGGTTGGGGAGGGTGTTGAGAACGGTGCGTATTTCTGATGATTTTGCGGTAGGTAAACCTCAGAGTTCCCTGATGAGTGGAGAACACCTTATTGAATGGATATTAGACAACATACTACTAAGTGATTGATAATAAAAATGCAAAATATCAAAACCTGTGGGCCGCCCCAGGGCAATTTACATTCTCAAATGGTTACAATGGGAAAGAAGTTAAAAGTTAGTGAGTTAAGCACTAACTTGAGAGGTCACAAATAGAACAAAGAAAGTGGAAAAAAGAAAATTAATGGTTAAAAGGATAAAAGTTAGTGAAACAGAAAATAAGAATATATTAAGGATGGGCTGGGGCTGTCCATCTACAACTACAAAAAAAATAATATATTAGGGAGGATTAATAAAGTCAACGAAGTTTGTTTAAAGATTAAAACCTGATAGGCCTCATGTATTTCTGATCAAGGAAAGAAAAGGAAAAGTCAAATAAGAATGAGAGGAGCCAGTACTACTAAGCTCAGAGGTGAAGCCATTCAAGGTCAAAGCTCATTCTTTGTCTAAAGGTGATAGTAGACCTGGGGCCTCTGGGTCATGCCACACACCTAATGTGTTTATTTTATCCCAGGATTCCATGACCCTGCTTGGAAAGAGACAATTGACATCCCATGTTTGATCTCACATTTCCACATTTTCACATTCCTTTATCTCTTTGATTTCCATAAAGTTAACATGTCCAATGTTTCTTTCCTAATAATAATAAAAGCTAACGTTAATCAAATCCTTGTTATTGCTGTGCATCCTGCATAGTGACCCCTACAGAGACTGGATGTACAGCGAGTCCCTGAGATCATCACTATCATCTCCGTGTTATATATAGAAAGGAAATGGAGGTTTGGAAGATGAATAACCTGCCTAATGTAGGGTTTTGACTGAGTTTTCAAGCTTTGGTGTCTCTCCTGGTCACCAAGGACCTGAGTTGCATCTGTGCATCCAGAGTCCCAGTGTACATTCCTGTTCAATTTGGAAAGGGAGAGAAAAATATCCTTTTTTGGAGTTGCCAGTCTGGCACAGGCAGTGTTGACATCCTGAGGACTTTTTGTCAAGAGGCCTAAGTTATGTCCTGGCTGTACTGTTCCTCTGTGACTCGCTGTATGGCTAGCTAGTTAAAAACATTTTTCACATTCTCAAATAGTTGGATAAAAAAAATGGAAGGAAGAATAAAATTTTGTGACATGTGAAAGTTATTTGAAATTGCAATTTCTCTGTCCAAGATGAAGTTTATTGAAACATAGCCATCTGCAGTCGTGTCCTATAGTCTGGCAGCTTTCCTGTTTCCATGGAACAGTTGAATAGTTGCAACAGAGACCATATATATATCTGAACAGAGACCACATATATATGAAGACCCTTCATAACAAGCTGAAACAGAAGGGACATAGACTAGCCAAAACAATCATGAAAAAGAGCAAAGTCAGAGGGTTCACATTTCCTAATTAAGGCTGTGTGGTTTGGGCATGAGGATAGATACACAGAGCAATGGAGTCAAACCACCAAACCATCCAAACTAGTCATTGCCAGATTCTTCAAACAGCTCATGGGGTCTCACCTTTAAATACCTACTATTAAGAGATACAAAGAAAAAAGAGAGAAACATCAAAAAAGTTTGCATCAAATTATCATTACAGAACTCAGATTCAGAGACCTCTAGCAAGAAAAACAAGCAAATTTTTTTTTTCAAAATAAATGTTAGGTTTATATATTTTAAATATTTATAATAATAATAATAATTATTATTATTATTTTGGTACTGGAGATTGAACTCAGGGGCACTCGACCACTGAGCCACATCCCCAGCCCTATTTTGTATTTTATTTAGAGACAGGGTCTCACTGAGTTGCTTAGTGCCTCACTTTTGCTGATGCTAGTTTTGAACTCGAGATCCTTCTGCCTCAGCCTCCTGAGCTGTTGGGATTACAGGTGTGCACCACCGTGTCCAGTGTCATTTGGATCTTATAAAGAATCCCCAGGCTTCTGTGTCAATGAGTGCAAGACCACAGAGAGATACTGCAGCAGTTCAGGAAAAGCCAAGGTGATTTTTGGAGGGTGAATCAGAAGATGGAGGGTGGAGAAAGATGGATATGAGATATATTTTTCAGGTAGAAACAATTAGACTTTGTTAAATTGGATGGGCAAGGGGTAGTAAATTCAAAAAGGATGGAAGTTTAGGCTTGAGTAATTTATGTGGGTGGTGATGTCATCTACTTAGAAGAGACAGACTGGAAGAAGTTTGGGGTAAAGGATGAATATTTTCACTTAAGTCATGTTAATTTTGAGATTCCTGTTACTTATCCAAATGGATGTCAAGTAGACTGGTAGTGAAGGGACCATGAGATCAAAGAAGACTTTTTCCCCCTTCTATTTGAAAGGTACTAGAGAATGTTTCTATCATGAAAATGATCCAGCAGAGGGGAAAAAAATTGATAAGTCAGAAGAAAGTAATTCATGGTGAAATTGGGGGATGGTAGTCAGGGCACAAATGAAGGGGTTTGTTTTATGGGGGCAAGTGAATGTCATCCTTGTAAACAAGGAAGATGACAAAGTACAAAGCATGGCCTTACATACAGAAGATCTGGAGGTGAAAAAATAAGGAAGTTCAAGTATCTCCATGATGGACCAGGCTCAGTGGTGCATGCTTATAATTCTAGCTACTTGGGACACTGAGACAGGTGGATTGCAAATTGAGGCCAACCCTGGCAAAAATAAAAAGGGATGGGGACAAAGCTCAGTGGCAAAGCACCCCTGGGATTAATCCCCAGTACAAAAAAACAAAACCTCAATGATGCAATGATAGAGGACACACAGCCTCCACCTTGAACAGTTGGAGGATGGGGGTGAAAGGGAAGGAGAAGGAAAATCATATTTTTTCTCCAATTATGTCCAGCTCCTCTGTGCAAGTATACAGTAGTCAGATGATCAGGGTGAACAAAAAGAGTGTTCACAGGTGAATACAAAGGATGGAGACAGGATCGAGGGAAGTAAGGATACCTGCCAGGGTGAAATTGTATGGCAAGCCAGAGAATCTATTTTGGCTCATATAAGTCTGTGAACTTTTCAGAGCAGGACCTAGGATAAGTGCTAAAAAGAAATTAGCTATCATAGAAATTTTTAGTATCAATGCAAAATCAGTGAAAAAACGGAGGCGTAAAAATGCTTGGTGAAAATACTTCTCAATGCCTCTTAAGGGATTCCCTAAGGAGGGGCCCACCCAATGGTGCCACTTGATTCAAGCAGAATCAAATTCCTGACATACTATCTCAAGATTACTAGTGGGCTCTCGTCAGTCCTCCTCTATTTGTGCAGTTGAGATCTGCCAGGGGTTTTCAAGTGAGGATATTATTAACAATCAGTTTCCAAAATGAATCCTGTTCTGAGTCCATAACGGAAAGGTACCATGTATTATGGCCTTAAAAGGATTTGGGGGAATCTAGCCACCACTTTTCTCAGTACTATACCTTCAGGTGACCTTTCTAAGTGGGTGTGCCTCTGGTAGCCAAAAGGTATGTTAACCAGTGCATTGGCCTAAGACAGAGGTTTAAATTGAGAGCACTGTACATTCAGGTTGTGTGTATAAAAACTCCAGATTGTGTTCCTCAACAAGTGACAATTAAGGAATCTTGATTATTTCCTAGTTTAATTGCCCACTCCCTGGAGGTAATAAACAGAAACTGTTATTTACATTTAAATTAAATTCCTTCTAACAACACCCTAGTAGATAGATTACAGGTGAGGTGACTATTATATCCCCAGGGCAAGACTTTGAGATCATTATCATGTCTCTCAGGTCAAAGCAAATTATAATTGATTTTTATGGATTACAATAATAAGGATTGGCTAGGTCAATTTCTGGATAACCTTTTAGGGTGGACAAAATCAAACCTGTCACCTGGTGCTTTAATGACTACAATTTAAATCTTCGTAATTTATGTGAATGCCAGAAGTCATTGTCTTTTTTAAGTGGCCACAAGAGGGTAGTGGAGGACTACATACTTGCCCTAATCGGACCCTTCGTTTTTTATTTTTTATTAGTGCACTATACATAATAGTGGGTTTCATTTTGACATCCATACATGTAATTTGTTCCACTTCAATCCCAGTATTCCTCTTTCCCTCCCCCCTTCCTCCTCCATCCCTTCCTCTATTCGATTAGTCTTTCATTTTTTTAAATTGGTGCATTATAAATGTACATTAAAGTGGCATTCATTGTGCTATATTTCATACATGCACATAGCATATTTTGGTCAATTTCATTCTAGTGTTCCTCCTTTTTCCCATCCCTCCTTCCTCCCCTTCATTCCCCTTTCTTTACTCAACATTCTCCCTTCTACATTCACGAGATCACCCCCTCCCTTTTTTTAAAAAAAAAAAAATCCCTATTTCTGTCTAGCTTCCACATATAAGAAAAAATATTCAACCCTTGTCTTTCCTGAATCTGGCTTATTTCACTTAGCATAATGTTCTCCAGTTCCATCCATTTACCAGCAGATGATATAATTTTATTCCTCTTTAGGGCTGAGTAAAACTCCATTGTGTATATATACCACATTTTCTTTATCTATTCATCTGTTGACAGGCACTTGGGCTGGTTACATAACTTGACTGTTGTGGATTATGCTGCTATAAACAGTGGTATGCATGTATCACTATAGTATACTGATATTAGTTCTTTTGAATAAATACCAAGGAGTGGGATATCTGGGTCAGATGGTGGTTCTATTTCTAGACTTTTAAGAAATCTCCATACTGCTTTCTTAAGTGGTTATACTAATTTGTAGTCCCGTCAACATGTATGAGTGTACCTTTTCCCTGACACACTCATCAGCATTTATTGTTTGTGTTCTTAATGATCATCAATTTCTTCTTTAAGAGCCTCATTTAATCATTCATGTACCCTACATTTTGTTTCAACTCTATCAAGTAGATTGCTAGTGATTTCCATTCAGTGTGTCCAACCACTCAGGAACTATTCTTTCTGATGCTAGTAGTTTAATCTGAATATCAAGCTAAAATTTCCTCTGAGTTTTTTAACAAGTCAATAGCACTAACAGACTCAGGGTAGACTTTTGTGATCAGGAAGTCATGGGTATTTTTCATACTTCAAGGAATTATACCTCTCTCCAAGTCCTTCTTTGGCAATGTCTTTTCCTGAATTTGTCATGGTGGATGTGGAATCGAGTGCTGATTCTGTCTCCACTCCCTAGACTGCATATTGCGCATGTAGTTCCTTGTTCAGTGGGCTCAGGAAGGTGGGTCTGGGATCTTGGCAAGCATGGGTATGGGACAACTTGGGGATTAGGGCTAGCCCCTGTCTAGGCCATACTCCTGGAAGCCCTTCCAAATTCTGGAGAGCAGCAGCTGAAGACTTGCAGGGAGCCTGAGATCACTTAGGTTCCCTGTAGAGGATTTTGCCTTTGAACTTTAGACATCTTTTATACCTTAAATCAATGGTGCCTAGCTCTATATAATTGATTTTTGCATGAAATCTGTAGGTTGTTCACCAAGATTCAGCATCACACTATTAGTCTCTAGGGAGCAGAGCTATATAGACCAATATAGTTTCCCATAGTAGGTTCCCATCAGGCTGACAACCTAACAACCTGACCTACAATGGCATTTTCACAAACCAATGCTAGGTCTCAATTGTCATTTTTAATTCTTTGTTTAGGTCAGAATCCGCACAGGCTGCCTGTCATCTTCCATAATGCTTGGATCCAGGAGATTCAAGGACATTTGGTACCAATTCCTCTCTGCAATGTTTTTCTAGGAGGGAGGAAATCCGGCCATTCCTCTGATTTGTTGTTTTCTCCCATGCTTCCATTATTCTGATAAAAAGGAAGTTAAGTGACTGACTGAAAGAAGTTATCACTGCTGAGGCCTTCTTTTTTTTTTTTTTTTTTTTTGCAGGATGAAATTTCAGCTCCATCTTTAAAATGAGGCCTTCTTAATATTAGTTTCACTTCTGTTAATTCTAGCTGATTCGCTTGGCCTCTTGATCCCAGACAAGCACAATGTCATTGGGCTACTTTCTGCTTTCAAGTGATTACAGTCTACTGCCAAATGAGGCTTTCTTGGTTTTAGTTAGAGAGCAGGTTCCCACCTCTCTCCTTTCCCTCCCACATGGACCTCTGGTGTGGTAATAGGAATCCTCAAAGGCCCAATGAACAGGCATCCGGGGCGAGCTAATGAGGTTGACTTTTCCTTCAGCTGGAACCCAGCTGGTGGCACACAGAAGCCTGCATTACCATTCTATTTCTCAAGTTATTTTGGTTAACCGCCATCATGACTGCGACTAGAACTGTTCCTTCATGTGATCAATACCGCCCCCCTTTTTTAGGATGGTTGAGAGAACAGCTCCTGCTACTAGAATCCCTAACCAGGCAGAGTGAGCTTTTTCCCCAGGGTTACCTCTTTCTCAGGAAGGCCAAGACTAAAGCAAGGAACTTGCTTTTTTTACTCTGAGCTGTGCCTCACAAATCATTTAATCAAGTGAAAATAAACTGAACAATAAACAAATACTCAAAACAAAATACTTTCCATTGGAAACATGTTCTCAACTTCCTAATGGTTCTGCCCAGATCTCTGCCAAGTCTAAAAGTCCAGGGACAAATTTACCCGTCCTCTACTTAATTTTTTCCATCTTGCACCCTGAAGCAGAAACCACTAAAGAAATTGCAGATCAAAATCTTCCTCATAGGAAAGATAAGGAATACCTGGTTTGGCTACAATTATTTTTCTTGTACCTGTAAGACATAATCTACCTTCCTTCCTCAGTTACACAATACTGCTTTGCCTCTTCTGATGTCAAGCAAGATAAGGGCAGTTAGTCTTGCTCCCTGGCTCTCAAAAGCTCTTGGTCAGTTTTTTCAATTGAGGATGATGATCCCAAGTTCATCTTTTAACTAGTTTCAGTAACACTGCAGATATGATGCACTCTTATTCCCATTACTTACTCAAAGACAAGGGAGAAGGGTACTCAATCTGTTCCTTAAAGACAAGGTAGATCTGGACAAGTGTTTGGGGATCCTGGCAGATGTGCACTCTTCAGAAAATCCAGTGAGGGAAGTTTCGCTCTAGGCTTTTGCTCCCATCCACTGGGAGCAACCTGACATACAAAGTGAGTATGAAGAGCTCTTCTGCGAGTTTCAGGATGACAGTTCTCCCCCCACCCAATCTATGAAGTCTCTCTCATTTCTTTTTAACAGAAGAAAATTCTTAGTTGGGTACAGTGACACATGCCTATAATCCTAAATACTGAGGAGACTGAGGCAAGTTCAAGGCCAACCTGGGCACCTTGGTGAGATGCTGTCTTTAAAAAAAAAAAAAAAAAAAAAGATGAATATTCCTCTCTAGGCACTAGCTCACCTCTTAGCAAATATACTTATTTAGGTTATACAAGTCTAAAAGTCCAGGGACAAATTTAAAGTGAATGTTAAATGTTTCTGCTTTACCATTTCCATAAGGCCAGAGGAACCTTTTTTTTCCCTATGGTGCTAGGGATTGAACCCAGGGCTCAGTGCATGCAAGGCATTCTACCAACTGAGCTATATCCCCAGCCCTCAGAGGAACCTTTTACTCCAGGTTGTGCCTCAACTAAAGTTCTATTTCCTCTATTATGCCTCACCAAAGTGCTATTCCCATAGCATCCCTGAACTAGAGGTAGAATCATTATTCAATATTAGATGTAGAAAAGTGGAAGTTTCTGAATAGGCTGGAAAACTTTCTCGAACTTCTCATCTTGGTCAAATTCTATTAACATTTTTCTAGAAGTGAAGCTTACCAATTATAGCACCATATTCTGATGTACTGACCTCTTACTAGTGCCAGCCTTTCTTGCAGCTAGGATAGGGCGAGAAAACAAAAACGAATCCTTAGTGACTTTAAAAGGCCAACTTTGTGGGGGTTGTTTCCTCACAAGTAGTATCATGCAGCTGGGTGCAATGGCACACATCTTTAATTCCAGTGGTTAGGAAGGCTGAGACAAGAAGACTGCAACTTCAAAGCCAGCCTGAGCAACTTAGCGAGACCCTGTCTCATAATAAAAAAATAAAAAGGGCTGGGGATGTGGCTCAGAGCTTAAGTGCTCCTGGGTTTAAGTCCTTGTAACAAAAAAAAAAAAAAAAAAAAAAAAAAAGGCAGTATCATCCAAATGGGGCAACATATAAACCTTTTTCATACTATCAAAATTCCAATGTAAAAGGTCACATTTATGGATGCATTTCTTTGCCTTAGCTAAGTGGTTTTAATGGCACAGGTTGTACCAATGAGCACATAACTACTGCTCAACAGAAAGCATAAGACTGGAACCTGTGATGATGGGCTGCAGAAATCTCAAAATTAAGTACTGTAAATTTTCTTATAGCACCATCACGCCTGGTGCAGTGTCATTTGTGGCTCTTGCTTCTTTAGCCAAATATGGCTTTTCTACCTGAAAGCCTGAGCTTGCACCCTAACTCTGCCAAGTTCTAGTATTCTGAGCAAGTTAACCTGAAACCCAATGTCTTTTACCTAGAAGATAAGTGATACCACCACTTAAACTTGCAGGGCAGTGCCTGTGACTAGATGTAGTGGTCATGAGCCTATAATAATATCTGGCATCTTGGGAAAAGATTAATGTTGGCAGCCCATTTAACAGAATTGTTAAAAAATACATAAAAGAAGTCTTATCTTTTGATACTTTAAACTTGGCACTCTTACACTACATTGATAAATTCCATGACAACTTTTAGTTGGCTTGCAAGGAGTGGTGCTGAGTTTATATTCCTGCTTGTATTCTTATTTCTTAATCAGTAAATGAAAAGCACAAGTTACATATACCAAAAGTTCTCTGTTTCTTGGTGTAATAGCAGCTGCAGCTAATCAGAGGTCTTTGCAGAATAAGAAGTCCAATTTCCAAAGACAAAACATATGTCTATCTTACTTGCTTAGACTTGGGAGCATAACTGCTTATAAAAGGATTCATAGATTTTTTTTTTTTTATTGTTAAGCTGCAACATACATGGTTTATTACAACAACAAAAAAACATTTAATCAAGTGAAAATAAACAAATAAACACTCAAAACAAAATATTTTCCATTGGAAACATGTTAAGATGAATACGGGGCTTTGTTACCATCTTACTGCAATTTTTTTATGTGTTACTAGCCTACATACCCCATGTTTTCTGTAATCATGCAGGTGTGAATGGAAGTTTGAATGATTAAATACATGAAAAGTCCATTTACTGCAGAGAATCATTTCACAAGGCAGCCACACTGGTTTTAGAGAACAAAATCATTCAAGAAATTCTCCAAGTATTTAGGTTCATTTTAGAATCCATGAACCTTAAGCTGCTCCTCCTTGACAATGCCAACCTGTAAAATAAAATTTAATTTAGTAGAATCACTCTGAGGTACACATAAGTTAATTTTTAAGAAAACACCAAACAGTCATCAAAAAGATCCAGCTAACAGTTCATTGCAACACTTATCTATGGCACGCACTGTTAAGAGCCAAACAATTCAACACATATTTGTATACCCTGATGCATGCCAAAAAATACCACTTAAACTGGATAAAAATCTTATTGCTATCAAAATAAATACTGTCTATATTTCACTTGATTACCTAAATTTACTTTATTTGCGATTTTTTACCAAAGGAAATAATTCATGTTGCTTTTAAATAAAATTTTAGAAGCAATCTCAGGTTACACATGAAGCACCCAATCACTCACCTCCAAGAGAAACTGGCAAATGTTTTTTCTTTGGTCACCTTGAAGTTGAATAACCTCCCCGTATTCAGGATGTTCAATCACAGTACCATTACAGGCAAATTTCTAGAAAACACAAATGTACAACAGCATTTCGTTAAATACAGTGAGGTTTTACTTCCCCATTTAAAACAAAACAAAAACACAAACTATTTTAGTAGGTTTGACTGTATTTAGGAAACAGATTGTCTCCTATAATCCCCAACAAAGTCTCAAGGATTAATTTGTAAATGAATCAGTAGGTCATATGAAGGAAATGAGACATTAATATATCTAAATTCTTTTAACATTTTATTTTGTTCGAAAGACATGTATATCTTATTTTAAGATAGGGAGACAATCTGGGAGAATAGCCAAATTTCTGGATGTTAATTACAAAAAAGAAGAAAAAAAAAAAAAAAACCCCAAAACATCAGCTTTTTTGGGTCTCATCATTTTCATCCACACTGATATATTTATTCAAAAGAAGGTGGGAACCACAATCCAATTCAGAGGTGTGCACCAATGATTCTATTTTAATCCTTTCTTCCTTAACGCTCTTACCTTTTTGAAAGCTTTCACAAGTTTCTTTTTGTCATAATCATCTGCAATGCCCTGAACTGTAGTCAGTGTCTTCCTGCCGTTCCGTTGCTGGATTCTTATATGAATGTAATCCTCAGTCCCTGCCGGGAGTAAGTCGTCACCCTTAGTTGCATCAGCAAAGGGGTCTGCAAAGAGAAAAATCCGAAGCTGAAAAATACGTGTTAAGAAGCACTCTCTACAAATAGGGTAAAATACCCATCTAGACAGTTAGCAAGGAAGGTTCTAGAGCTTTTGCTTTTATTTTGCCGGTGGGGATGGGATTGTCAGTGAGCCATTAATAAGACTTCCAAGGCACACTCAGGAAAATGAACAAAATTTGAGCAGGTATGTCCGCTGGTAACTCGAATTAAAAACCGGTATTGCAGACAGACCACACGATCTTTGAAGCCGGTCCTCGAATGAACGACAGGGGGTGGATACCATCCTCCTTAATTTCTCTAGTCCCTATAAAAATGTGCGTCATCTCGATTACATTCTGATGACAACAGAAACATTCAAATGCACCCACCCCATCATTCAACCATAACTGGGCCTTGCAAAACTGAAAAAAATAAAATAAAAACCCCACCACATTTAACAAAATAGACGTGTCTATCCAGGAGCGTCCTTCTATAAATCGTTACGCGGGCCGGGGGGCCCGGGCCACTTCCCCGACCCATCCGAGGCCTGCGCCTGCATCCTCTGCTCCGTGCCCCCCAGGGCTGCGCGGACCCGGCCCGGCCCGGCCCGGCCCGGCTCTCGCCAGCAGCGAGTCCGGGGGCCCTGGGTGCAGGCGGAACCGGGCTGGGCCAAGCCTGGCGGAGCGGGGTCCGCAGCCGGTCGGCCGGCGCCGTCCCCGGGGAGGGGTCGCCGGGGCCCCGTCGCCATCTTCCGGACGCCCAGACAAAGCCCCGGCGGGGCCTCGGGGCCGGGTCGGCGGTGGACCTTACCGAAAGATTGGAGGTTCTGGATAGTGGACATGCGATACTAGTGTGAGGCCGGTGAGGGGATAAAATTGCTGCGGGGCCCGCCCGGATCGCCGTGTCAGGAGGCTGCAGTGGCGAGAAGACGGAGAGAATTGAAGCAGCGCGGCGCCGGGCTGGCTGGGGCTGGGGCTGGGGCGGCGGCGGCGGCGGCCGGGAGGAGCAGGAAGCGGCGGCGGCGGACGCGAGGACGCGAGCAGGGAGGCGGCGCTGCGGTTCTCGCACAAAATGGCCGACGCGGGCTATTTAGCGGCGCGCGCCGCCACGTGATGCGGCCCGAGCGGGCGCAGCCCGAGCCGCGGGCGGGCGCTGCGTTGCCGTCAGTCATCCCGCAGGCCCGGGAGCCGGGCTGGGTGCGCGGTGCAGGAGCGCTGCAAGCCCCGGAGCCCCGGCCTGGACTCGCGGCCCTGGACTCGCAGCCCCCGCTGCAGCGCGCCCCACGATGTCTCTTGAGCTCCCTCCGCAGGGGAGATGGGAGCCTCCCTCCCAGGGCCCGGCCGACCTCCCATTCAAACTCCATCGTGCATCCCCGGAGGTCTGCGTAAAACAGACTGACAGATCCCAGAGTTTCTGTTTCCAAAAGTCTGGGGTGTGACCTGAGAATTTGGCATCTAAGGAGCTGCCTGGGGATGCGGATGCTGCCGGGTCTGGGACCATGGCTTGAGGACCGGTGGCCAGCTTGATCAGGGGCCTGGCATCTAGTGTGGGCTGGCAGTGCGTAAAACGAACTTACCAGAAAACCAGTCTCTCTCCTTATCTGATGTTCCTCATAAGATCCAACACAGCACCTGAACGGATAGGTACCAAATATGGGTTGAAGGCAGGCTCAGCAAATAGGTGAATCAATAAAGTGGAATCAGAACTGCAATGGGCTTCCCATCAAGTCACACACACCCTGACAGACTGTGGGAGGGGGCTCACTAGGCAGGTACCCAGTTGTCAAACTTGGTTGACTCTCTAGATCAAAGAGGTGGGCTAAATTTTAGTGATTCTTAACCTGTTTTGTATGCCATGGCAGTCTTATGAATACTGTGGACCCCTTCTTAAAATGCTTTGAGTGCTTGAAGTAAAATACATAGGATTACAAAGGAAATCAATTATATAAAAATTTAAAAAACAATATATTGATAACATAGTGTGTGCCTCTGTATTAATGCATTAATTAGCAAGATCTAGTAGCAGGTACAATAGCTATTATAATTTTTAAGAGGTGATGAAAGATATTTTGAGGTGTCTGTAACATCAGAAATGCAATATAAAAGTGTCTGTGACTTCCATTGATACAAAGTGAAAGGTCCTCTTAACACTACTGTGATGTTCCATTATGAATGGAAGGAAACATTAAATTTTCCTTAGAGGTTAGGAAAAAATGAGGTGTAATCTTTTTTTCCCCATCTCATTTTAGAGATACCATCTTGCAGTTTTATCTGTGGACCAAGGATTCTGCAGACCACAGGTTAAGAATACCAGGATTTATGGTCTTTTGTGATTAACAATGATGATAGTTACCATTTATCAAGTTCTTACTATTTGCCTGTTCCAACACTTATATATAATATTATTCCTCTTCATAGCTATTCCCTAAGATAGATTACTCTATAGAGTAATAAAAGATAGAGGCTTTTATAGATTAAATAATTTGCCTAAAAATCAGATTATTAACTCTCAGAAATCTGTATTTTTGGGGCTCCTAGCTCTGATTAAAAAGAAAAAAACTTCCTTTATCCAAACTCAAATATAAAATTCTAGACCTGGTTCCAAAGCAGGGAGAATCAATATACTTTCATAGGTGTGCCTTATAGCAATTTTTAGTACTTTAATTGTATACTTCAACTTAACACCATAATATTCTTCAGTGTTTTTTTTAACACTACAGGAACAGAATAAACAAAATGCATCTGTGTTTCCTCTCTTACCAGATAGATATTCATAACCATATTGTATTACATTGTTTCTCAGAAGGAACCAAGTACAATCTACTGAAGAAAAAGTAACAGAGGAATATATATATATATATATATATATATATATATATATATATATATATATATATCCAGAAACAGAGTTTTCTAGTAATTCCCTGTTAAGAGAATTCATCCTCCTTGAGTACTAATGTTTGTATCAGAAACTTCCAGGAGCTCAGAAATCTTTAATCAACCCAAACAAAAATAGAAAGAGCTGGGTATGGTGGTGCATGCCTATAATCCCAGTGGCTTGGGTGGCTGAGGCAGAAGGATGGCATGTTCAAAGCCAGCCTCAGCAAAGTACAGTGCTAAACAACTCAGTGAGACCCTGTTTCTAAATAAAATACAAAATAAGGCTGGGTATGTGGCTCGGTGGTCTGGTGTCCCTGAGTTCAATCCCTATTCCCGCCCTCCCCCCGCCTAAAAAAGGGGGAAGAACTAAGAGCTGTGGTTATTAAAAGCTCTTCTGACTCTGATCATTCATAATCTTTGTGTTCAGATCTGCACTGTCCAATCCAGGAACCAGTAACCACCTGTGGCCATTGAGCACTGGAAGTGTAACTGGTACAAAGTGAGATGTGCTATCAGTATAAAATATACAATGGACTTCCAAAGACTTATTGTCTTAACTTCACCTGTTTTCTTACTTTTTAAAATGTGCTGCTAGAAAATTTAAAATTACATGTAGCTTGAATTCTATTTCTATCAGATAGTATTGGTTTAGAGTGAAAGAATTTTACTCATTTATAAAGTTATCATAAAAAAATTAACAAACCAAAGCATTTAAAATCTAGAATACTTAATTCTAAGAGGTACCCACCTAGTTTTAAGGGGATTATTTCTAGTGATATTTCCCAAAACAATTTAAATCATTCATAGAAAACAGTAATACTGACTAAAGGAATCAGGGAAGATAAAATAAAAGTGGAATAGTTGAAAAAGAAAAGCCTTCAATGTTAAGTAGATCCCAAATCTGGCTCTTAACATCTTAGCAGTTAAGACAAAGAAAATCAGCTAGAGAATCCCCGTTCTACAGGATGAAACATACCAGTTGTGCAGGAGAAGGAGCTTTGCCTGACTCTGAGCCATGGGAGCTATTTCTCTTGGGCCCTCATAAAGGGGACACTATGATGTAGTAGACAGCATCCCTTGCCTACAATGAAGACAATGGTGGGTTTTATTCAGCTGTTTCTTATGTTTGCTCGACATGAAGCTGTGTGATTTGGTTAGAACCTTGGTCCCCAACCATCCATAGACTGCCTACTGGGGTGGAGATGTGATGATGATACCACTCAGATTTCCTGCTTTAGGGAGCCTACTTGAGCCCAGCTGCTGCACTCTGAATTCAACCTTGCATCCCCCTGAGACCATGTTTCCTATTGGCTGTTTCCAGCCAGTGACTGAAAACAAAGATACTAATGCAGACCTGATCTTGAGAGATGTGGAACTCCTCTCTGATGGGTGACTCCAGCTCAAGGACTCTTCATGAGTCCGGTTGCACTTTCTTGGATTTGGGCTGAAGTCTAAGATTCTTCTTATCCAACCCTTTTCTCTCTCCTTCACAGAGTCACTGTGACTCTGGCTTCTTCCTCCTTTGTTCCCTGTGTTTCCCTTGCACATTTAATTCCATATATTTTTGTTGTTGTTGTTCTCATCAGTTCTAACTCCATTTTGATGACAGTTTCTCAAAGCACCCACATAGATGCACCTAACTCCAGATGGGTTGGTGAGAACACAATAGGTAGAAAGAAAATTCAGTTTAAAAACCTCTGCTTCTCCTCTCCCCCTGCCTAAAATCTCTTTGTGAACTATAGTGGATTTCATGAGGCTAAGGGAAATTTCTCATATCCTGCCTGAAGGCTTAAGGCCTTCTATATAAAGCAGGGCAGGCAGCCTTTTCTTCTCCTGGCTGTGTGCCCAATAACAAGCCCTTTATACTTTTCATATCTAGTAGTAACAAAATGTGAATATGCAAAAAGGTTTTAAAAAAGTTCACCAGAGTATTTAGAGCAGATACCTAAATCTTCCCAGGGAAGGCTTCTGCCCACTCCTGACTGGGAAGACCCTAGGATCTTTAATTAAGTGTAGCTACTTAATTTTAAAATATTGATAGTACCAGGGGTGGTGGCTCATACCTGTAATCTCAGCAACACAGGAAGATGAGGCAGAAGGATTGCAAGTTGTAGGCCAGCCTTAGCAACTTAGTGAGACCTTATCTCATAATAGAAAAAAGGGGGTCAGGGCTGGGGAAGTGGCTCAGTGGTTAAATGCCCCTTGGTTCAATTCCTGGTACCAGTATATATATAGGCATATATATTGGTACACACACACACACACACACATATATAATTGATAGTGATGATGCTTTCTTTTGTCTGTTTGCAATGCTATAACAGATTACCTGAGACCAGATAATTTATGAAGAATCAATTTAATGGTTCACAGTTCTGGAGGATGGAAGTCCAAGTCAAGGAGCTGGTGGGTTTAGAAATTCAGATTCCAAGATGGTGCCTTGAATGCTGCATCCTTCAGAGAGGCAAAAACTCTTCATTCTTACGTGGCAAAGGCAGAAGGGCCAAGAAGCAAAAGAGGGCCAAACTTGCTGATTTTTAACAGCATTAATCTAGTCATGAGGATAGACCCCTCATGACCTAAGCACCCCCCATTAGGCCCTGCACCTCAGTGCTGTTGCAATGGGGATAAAGATTCCAAGAAATATATTTCTAGGGGACACATTCAAACCATAGCAAGGAGGAACATGTTGATGATTAGCATATTATATGTGTAGTATCGGCAGAGTGTTATGTTGTACAGAAACAAAATTTATGCATGTGTTAAAGAGTCAATATTTTTTCTTATTTTCAGAGATCTTGTGAATCTCAATGGAGAGTTAAAACAAGCCAATGTGCAATCATGAATCAAATTGAATAAGAACATTTCGGGGATCTGGGAGGTTGAAGACTTATTGGCGCTAACTCAAGAAATCTGAGGGCATTTCCCTGCAGTAATCACTCTCCAATAGTCAACTTAAACAGAAGGGAATGTTGACATATGGTCATGTCATTCAACTTCTGGTCTCAAGAAAGGAGCAGGGGCGCATTCAAATTTCTTCTTCATTCTCCCTTTCTGCTGTCATGAACTGTGAAGGGTTTAAGATTTTACCCTACTTGCAAGCTACCAAATTAGTCTTCCATGGATGATGATAGAAGACATGACACTCCTGGGTTACAGACAAAAGACTTTATTACTCATGGCAAAAGCAGTAGCCAGAGATTAGTGTTTGTGCTGTTTTCCCATGTCCCCAACTCCCATGTTATAACACACGTGGAACTACACGGCTGTTTACAAAGGCTGTGGATTGCATTGCAGGAGAGAAACACAGTGCTTTTGGAATATTTTGTGAGCAGTAACAAGCTTGTCTAGAGGGAGATCATATCTCATCCAGCCAGACTGCTCCCTGCAAACACTGCTCCCTGAGAAACTAAAGCCAGAATTAGACAGGCAGTCCATATAGATAGGTAAATTGAGTCAGGTTGATGAAGGAGGCCAGTTTTGAGGGATTCCAGGAAGTTGGAGACTGCCCGCAGAGGGACTGAAATTTCTTCGGAGCCCTTCCTCCACCCTTATCAAGAACCTGCCCCTGCTCTAACCTGTTGCTAAGGTAAACTGTCGCAGGAATTTCCCCTCCCTACAGGGAGCTCTAAGGTTGTTAATTAATGTGTCCTGAGCTGCTCCTGCCCTTCCCCTTTCAGCACACCTGTTTCCCACCTTTTGGCCATCCCACTGAGCAGTCATATACCGCAGGAAGGAGAGAGATAAGGGGAAGAAAGCTGGAGAACAAATGATGATGATTGAAGACATGACACTCCTGGGTTAGAGACACAAGACTTTATTACTCATGGCAAAAAGGAAGCCTAAGGGTGTTCTACAAAAAGGCAGAACTCCCTTGCTACTCAGGATACCAGGATCCTAGCTATGGCCCCTTCTCTCTCCTGGGAGGAGAAGTCGATGTTACCCCTTTTTTAAATAAACCCTGGTTTATATGCTCGCCTCAGTGTGCTTCTCTAATGTTCAAACTTCAACATGTGAGGGAGCAGAACTCATCCCCCATAACCGGTGTGACCAAAATGATCAAGATATAAAGTGGTCAAGCCTTGAATTCCTGGCAAACCCAGAACCTGCAGGTACTCTCAGGGCCTATCATGGATTGCCTGTCCCAACAACTGCCTACCCTCCTTTTTTTTTTTTTTTTTTTTTTTTGGTGACAGAGTTGCTAATACAAGTTGCGAGCTTCTAGAACACTAGAGTGGTCATGTTTACTAGTGGACAAGGCTATTGTATCTGGACAGGCAGTGTTTACAAATGCATCTCACTTTTATCTCTTTTTTCTCAAACATCTGGAAGTTCAAGGGAGCTGACCTAGCCCTCATCCTTCTCTCTTTGACCTCTCCTCTATCCTTGAGCTCTCTTGTCTCTTCCTTGCCCTGCCTCCCATAGAGCCGACTGGTCCTGTGAGTTAAGTTGAGGTTAGGGGAGGGATGTGTCCCCAGAGGCTGCCAGTCCTCGACTTTGAGTTGCTGCTCAGCTTTCCTGGTACATAGAGCTTTCAGTCACAAGCTTGGCTTACAAGAGTGGTATTTTTCTTTCCTTGGCCACCGACCCTTGAGAAGTTATCTCCCTTATGGACTTCTGGGGGACTGGTGGCTTATTATCATGTGTATGGTTTGAGTATACCTATATCCAGTGGCTTATTTATAGTGTAGAATTTAAGGGTCTGGGCTTAAGAGTTAGATTTGGCATCATATCCTTGTCCAGCCATTAGTAGCTGTGAGACCTTGATGTTTCTAAGTCACAGTTTGCTGTGACAAGGACATGATAATTCCTACCGCATAGAGTTCTGTAATGATTGCACCAGAAAAATGTATCAAAAGCACTTAGACAGAGCCTGGCACCGGAGATGAAGCATTATTTGTTCAAAGTCTTTTTCCGGGAGTTTCTGTGATGAGAATGCTTGGAAATGACTCTGTTATGAGGTTGAGGCAGTTAATAGAGCATTACACATTCTCCTACACAATATATATGATATTTCTCTTCATTTCCTGTGATCCTGTGCTCTTGCGAAATTTCATCATAGCTGCTCACTTTGGTTCTTTCTGATAGAGTTTTTCTTGGAATGGTGGCAGTCAATTTATGCAACTGATTATATTGCAACAGTTCAGGAAAAATAGATACAAAATAAAAAAAAAACATTTTTCTGCCCCCCAATTTATATAGACTTCCAATGTAGGAAATGACAAGTATGCACAGTGTAATTTGTCTGAGGTGAAATGTCCCACCCATTGCCACTCCCTTCTAATCCCTATGCTCAGGACAGCACGTTTTCCCCCTCTAATGGTTAATTTGTGTGTGATTCAATTAGATCTGACTTTGACATTGTGAGATCTGTTCTGGGCAGTTTATGCAACTCCTCATTTAAAAAATAAATGTTCTTGGAATCACATCTGTTAAATAAAAGTAAATACAATCTTTCTTTTTGAAATAAGTTTAGGAAAAGTGTTTGACTATTATTAATTGTAGGATTTATTATAAATGAACCTGGGATTTTTGGATTAAGTCTTGACTGTAATCTCAATTGATGTGGAGGCAGAATCTTCACTCCTTTCTTTTGACCACAGAAATAACTCTAATGGAATACTGTAACAATCTGCCCCATAGACAGGCACATATTTCTTTCACATTCAAAAAATGTTAAAACTCCCATCATTTGCTCCATAATGCATTGATAGTGTAGAACTGAAGCAGTTAAAGGATCACTTTAAAAGTGACGTCTTACTCCACAGTTTTTTGGCTCAACAACAACAACAACTAGATTAGGCTTCCTGAGAGAGAATAGGAGGAGATAAATTCCAAAAGGAGACAGAGGGGTTGTTTTCCTCATTATGACGAGTGCCTAAGAGGTCTGTTCATAAAATATGTTCAGAATATATATTTTATTCCAGTTTACATATAGTGAAAAACCTTACAACCATGTAAAGTCCATTTCTTCTCTTTCAGCCTTTGTTATTTTATCATACATTTTATTTTTGTACTATCTCATTTTCTTTAAAAAGTCATCTATCTATCATCTATCTATCTATCTATCTATCATCTATCTATCTACTAGATATCAGGAACCTTGGGATGCTCTACCTCTGAGCTATGTCCCCAGCTCTTTTTATTTTATTTTTTATTTTGAGATACAGTCTCACTAAGTTGCTGATGGCCTCTCTAAATTGCTACGGCTGGCTTTGAACTTGCGATCTTCCTGCCTCAGACTCCCAACTTGCTGGAATTATAGACATGTACCAATTGCGCCTGGCTTAAAAAAAAAAAAAGTCAATTATATTTTAAGAAGGTTTAAATAATAAGAAAAAGGTCTTGGATATTTATCCATATAATTACTACCTCTACTGCTCCTCACTTCTTTGTGTGGGCCCACATTTTCTTCTGTCATTATTTTCCTTCAGCCTGAAGAACTTCTCATCATTTCAGATAACATGTAACATGGGTCTGTTGGTGATCAATTCTTCTAGTTGTCTGTCTAAAGTATCTTTTTTCATCTTCATTTTTGAGTGTTTTTGTTGGGTATAGGATTCTTTTCCTTTTAAAGAGCTTTAAAAATGTTGTTCCATTTTCGACTAGCTCCCATTGTTCCCAGCAAGAAATCTACTGTTATATGTTTTCTTTCTTCCCTGACGTAACATCTTTTTCTCTAGCTGCTTTTAAGATTTTCTCATTATCACCAGTTTTGAGTGATATTATCATATTGTGCCTTGGTAGGTATTTTTCTTGTGTTTTAAGTTCAATAACTTGTATCTTTAGGGTTATAATTTTCACCAAATTCTGAAAAAAATATTCATTATGTCTTCCAATACTGTTTCTTCCATCCTATCTTTCCTCTACTGAAAAGACTCCAGTTACAAATTTACTAAAACTGCTTAGAGTTGTACACAGCTGATGCTCTGTTCATTTATTTCCCTCCTCCTCTTTCTTCTCTTCCTACTCCTACACTTCTTGTGTCATCCTGGTGCAGGATGCAGATCTTCTCTATATCATTCTGATTTTAGTATATGTGCTACCACAAAGCACATTACATTTTTTCCTCTCTGTGCATAATGTCTTTGCAATGTATCCACTTGGCTAAGCTGAATTTCCCAGAATTTCCTTTCTTGTATGTTTCCAGTTTAAGTGGTACACAAAGGCTATTCTTGTCAAATTTGGAAGAAAAGAAGCACTTTTGTAGCTGACCACACCTCAAGAGCATGAAGCTGTCTCTGAACCTGCAATTTCTTTACCTTCCATAAATTTTCCTTCATTTATTTAAAATTGGGGAGCTAGATATGTGTTGATAGTTCCATGAAAAAAAGAGCCCCTGATTCTACAGGATACCCTCACACCAAGGTCAGAGGTAACAAGAAAGGATGCAGGCTTGAGCCTTTCCTATAGGGGTCCAGCTTATGCTTCCAGGGGTCCAGCTTGCTTCTGATTTTTTCTTCCTGAGTCTCCTTTACTGACTTCTTCCCTTGTGGACTATGCATCAGGCACAGAGATGCTTCTCCCCAGAAGGTGCTTATCCGGCCCTCACAACTACGCAGGGCAGCTCCCTGTAACAAATTCCTTTCTACATGTAAGTGTGTGTGTGTGTGTGTGTGTGTGTGTGTGTGTGTTCAACAAGATGGTGCACCCAGAGAAGCAGGATGACTAAGAGTTATTTGCAGGCCTGTGTGTGTTTTGTGTACTATTCCCTTTTAACATTCAGGAAGCTCTTTTCTAGACTTCACATAGATTCCTTACACTTGTGTGCTAATCAGAATTCTATTGAACCTTGAGGAGGACCCAAGAACTTTGCCCCTCTCTGTTGATGCTCTCTCTTCTCAAATATTCTGTCTTCAGGTTCTAACTACCCTGCTATCCTTGGACTCTCCATGTTTTCTATAGAACTTCAGGAGTCTTCTGGGCTTTGCTAGGGTCCAGATAGGATTTCTTTCTTTCTTTTTGGTACCAGGGATTGAATTCAGGGTCACTTGACCACCGAGTCACATCCCCAGTTCATTTTGTATTTTATTTAGAGACAGGGTCTCACTGAGTTGCTTAGTGCCTCATTGTTGCTGAGGCTGGCTTTGAACGTGAGATCCTCCTGCTTTAGCCTCCTGAGCCACTGGGATTACAGGTGTGTGCCACTGTGCTGGCCCAGACAGGTCTTCAAGGGAGTAGGATGGACCAATCACAGAGCTCATCTCATTTCCCCCATCCCTCAGGAATCACTGTCCTTTGTTTGATATGGAGTTGTCACCAGCTGGCCAGGCTGGCGGGATGAGCTGGGTCCAAAGGAGCTGGCTGTATCAATAACTAAGAAAATGATGAAGAAACCATGCAGCACACGAACATGAGTTTCTAAGAACAGGGGTAGTACAACTTGGTGACCTCAAGGGTCAGCTCCATGCTGAGCAGCACTGGAAAGAGCAAGAGAGTGACCATACCAGAAACCCCCCCCCCCCATTTATTGGAGAGAAGACATTTGATAGAATATTCCACCCAAATAAAGCAAGGGATAGGATTTCAAAGGCTGGAGTCTTCCTTTGTGATGTCTCATAAGACATCAGCAGATTGATTGATATCTTGCCAAATCACACTCATCTCAGGCGCTGTGTGAGATCACAGGCAGAGCGAGAGGAAGGGCACATTTGTGTCACACAGCCCAATCAGCATGCAATGCCAGACCAGTCCCCACATATGCTCAAATGTGCATAGCTCACACACACAGCCCATGGATGGCTTGTGACATGGAGTGTATTAGTAACAGTTCTTTCTTACATTTTATTCTGTGTTTTCATTGTTTCAGTCCGGAAATTGTGTTCAGACCCCATTAGTCCGTTTTGGTTGATAGCAAAAGTTCAGTATAGGAATTTTGAATAAAGGAAAAAACAAAATTCTCTTTGACATCTATCATGGGAGTAAGCTTTGAACTATGGGTATATGTGCCACTTATGAGAGGAAAATTGACTTTTTCTTTTAAGAGCAACGATCATTTATCAGTGGTATAAATGTGTGTATGGATATATATATATATATATATATATATATATGTATATATATATATATAAATTTTTATCCACTAGTGGTATAAATTTCTTTTGGTGCTAAAAATCTGTACTTCAGAAAACTTCTAGGTATGTGTATTATTATGATTTTTTTAAAAATGGGGAAACCTTGGGTTGTTTTATGGCTGGGAAACGAACTAACCTGTAAGTTATCTAATTGTTTCCATTACTTAAGTTTGCCCATTTACCCACTTTTTTCATTGAGACCTTGCACATTTTCTTCTAAGTGCTGTGTGAGGACTTAAAAAATCTGTGAATACTTGGCAAATATGAGTCAGTCCACTTTATAGCTAAAAAGAAGAACCACATGCTGAACCGAGACATACACTAAGCAAGCAAGGGAATTGCTACTAATATTTAGTCTCTTCCACTGTCAGCCTGAAAGTGTGCCAGGCACTTAATATAATCCATTTACTCTTCATAACAATTTGTGAGCTGAGATTTATTATCTCATTTTATAAGAGAGGAAAATGAAATCCTGACAAGTTGATTATTCACTCAAGAACATACAACCAGAAAGTGGCATAGCTGGGATTTGAACTCAGGCTTGTTTGCCTCCAAATTCCATATTCTTTTTTCCTATATTCTCACTCTCTTACAGAGGTTAAGCATACAATTTGATTCATGACACATTCAGTAGCATTTTTCACAGGAAAAGAATGAGTGAGTCTGGCCATTCTGGTGGCAGGCAAGATTTGGACCGGTGAAATGCAGTTTCATTGGCAACTGATGAGTGACTTAAAGTCAGTCAAGCACATCAAGTCACTGAAGTTCGCTTGAAGTATACTGAGGCTAATTTTTCATAATAGCAGGGTTTTAGATAATAGCAAATTAAATATGAAACCATAGAGTTTTAATTGATTAGGAAAAAAAAAAGATTGGATCTCCCTTACCTTCCTCAGAGACAAGGTATTAGTTCTTGACTTTACCCAAGCTCTGAAATAGTCCAGAAATTTCCCCCTAAGAGAAGAGCATGCATAAGTCCATTGGCCACAGCATTCATCAGTCAACTTCTAGTTGTGACATGCTTAGCATTCTTCTAGGTGCTGTGATAAGGCACCAATCAATTAGGGAATAAGTTAGTACGTGTGATAGGTTCAAGTTTGCAAATATAAGGCTTCCATTGTTTTTATAAAGGTGAATCACCTGTCATGTATTATATGAAAATTCAGGCTTATTTCTCTCTTAAGAAAACAAACGGAATTTCCAGGTTATCTTAAAAAAATAAAATAAAAACTTCAAGTGAGTTGGTAGCAATTATCCTAGCTTAGATAGAGAATAGGCTCCTGAATGTGTCATGATGCCCACTATTTACAACCTTCTCTTTAACACCGACGATATGCCAATTGTCACTATGGTTGCCAGTTGTCAGGAACACTGTGTGACCAACTGCTGATGACATTCAGCTTGTAGCCTCTTGTTGCAGATTTAAGAAGGCATAATAGTTACTTTTGTACATTTTCTGTAGCTCAGAGCTTCCTAAGAGTCAAGGGAAGACTCTTAGAGTTTAGAATGTAGGAGTGACTCTGGAACAGAATCCATATTTGGATATTAAAACCTGATGTTGAAAGGAGAGCATTAATCAGAGGGGATTTTTAAGAGAAATCTGTAAGGGGGGAAAGGGTGTCAAAGTCAGAAGGAAGATCCGTCATCTTGGTGAAGTCAAATGAAAGAAAAAACAAAAGAAGGAGAAAGAAAGAAAAGGAGGTGAAAAAAAGAAAAGGGAGGAAGAACAGGGAGAAAAGGTCAGAAGGATTTTCTGTGAAAAGAATTGCCTCCGTATGATAGCAAGAGGAGAACGGCCAAGACTGCAGTGCAAACTTAGCCAAGTAGAGTCTGAGTCTTGGTCCAATAGAGGCCCACCCGCTGTTTTTTTGTTTTTTTTTTTTTTGGTATTAGAGATTGAACTCAGGGGCACTCGAAAACTGAGCCACATCCCCAGCCCTATTTTGTATTTTATTTAGAGACAGGGTCTCACGGAGTTGTTTAGCACTATGCTTTTGCTGAGGCTGGCTTTGAACTCGTGATCCTCCTGCTTCAGCCTCTGGAGTCGCTGGGATTATAGGCAATGTGTCGCCATGTCTGGCCCACCTGCTGCTTTTAAAAATGTAAATTAGCTTTCATTATTTCTTAAAAATTTGGATTTCAGTTTTTTTTTTTTAAATCTGAATTTCTAGCTCATCTTTAAAAAAGATTATCAAAGCTGATTTATAGATACTTTACTTCTGATTGCACAGATCCCAGGACTCCCTCCTTATGATAAGTGGAATTATGCTAAGAAAACTAGCAATGAATTAAGAAAATGGTAAGAGGAGAGCCAAATATAATTACAATGCTCCACTTGGGGGACATTTTCCTTCAGGCCAAGAGTGAAGTCACAAGGAAAGAATTCTCATTTTGTATAAAAAATTTGATTTGTACCCTTATTATCAAGAGATATTTGATGCTGCAGAACTTTTGGCTCACCTTCTGACCTGGGTTAGTCCAGAATAGCAAATAAACTACTTGGTTGCCATATTTTGTTGTTTTGCTGTTCTGTTCATTGAAATGTGTTTGCGTAGCAATTGCAGTTGCTGCTCAATTTCCATTCTCATTTCCTAGTAAAAGAGAGTCCTGATTTTATTCTGGGCTGCAGCGTGACCAGACAAAAGACTATAGAGGACATTTCATGGCTTCCCTTGCTAGACGTGACCAATGAGATGTGGGCAGAAGTGTTCAATGGGTTTTCCAAAAAGATTGCTTAAAGGAAACTGAGTCCATTGGAAAAAAGTACCCATTTTGCTTTTTCTTATTCCTTTCTGCTTCCTGGAATGCAGGCATGATGCTGGGAGTCTGACAGTCATTTTGTACTATGAGGAAACCTTGCAACTAGGGAAGCCGAATGATAAAGGGTGCCTGTCTTGGATGTGCAAGAAACCTCATGTGTTTAAGCCTCTGCTTTTTTGGTATTCAGTTAAATAAACCTGAACTTAACCCTAGCTTGAAGAGGAGGGCTGCCTGAAGGGAAACCCCAGGATTCTGAGAAGCTGGGCAAATGTTCTGTTGCTCTGTGTTGGTCTTATCTGCGTCTCTGCATTATTACCCATGATCTGGGAGACTTGGGCCAGCTCAATGTGGGTTGTAGGATGGCACAGGAGATGTAAACTGATAGTATACTGTGTCTCTTCAAACTTCAGAGGCCACATTCATAGCAGGGGAGATGTCTGTTAACCATCTTTCTCTGATTTCTTTAATAAATAGCAATGGCAGACAGCATCCTACAAGATTATTAGAGGGAAGAGTTGATCAAAGTAGCATTGTTTAATGTCTACCTTGAAAAACCATTCTCCTAGACTATTCACATGAAACTAACAGTACAGTCCTTGAAACTCAAATTTAAAAGCTCTGACATCAAGTCATCATTTCTTGGCTTTTTATACTTTTTTAGTGTGTTGGAGAGTTGACCACCAGCTGGCATATGTGACTATCCATACCTGTTGTTATATTATATTTATATTATATTATTAATGCTTTTGGGAAAGCATTTCCCAACTTCTCCAATGCCTGGCTCCACTCTTTGGATCTTCCAGACCACTGCCTGAGCCAGCAACTAAAAGGTGAACCCAGGGCTGCAGAGATCTTTCTGGACTTAGTTTCTACTCATTTGCAAAGTTAGGCATTTAAGCCCACGGTGTTAATTTTGCCAGCAGCATAACTACTACTACCTAAGATTTGTCCATATTTGATGGAAACATTATATAGACAGTATTGCTTTAGATATTCTAAAGTCCACCCCTGGATCAAATCAGGTCAGCAGAGAAGCTGAGAATGTATATTGTATTTCAATTAGACCCTGCTACCCCCACCCCTGGGCTGCTCTTGCTGAATTGTTTTGGGGTGATGTCATCAGCCTGTGCTGAGAGACAAGGAAGGAAATAGCACAAATGACACTCATTGTGGTCTGTCTCATAGGAAGGTTGTCAAGGATTTTTTTTTAACATATCTCAGTATCTATTTATAAGGATCCTTAGAGAAAGGCCTAACTGATTTTATGAACAAGAACAGTGTAGCACTCCTGAGAAACCATTCTCTTTTTTTTAGAGACGAGAGAGAGAGAGAGAGAGAGAGAGAGAGAGAGAGAGAGAGAGAGAATTTTTTAATATTTATTTTTTTCAGTGGTCATAATATCTTTATTTTATTTTTTTTGTGTTTGGGTGCTGAGGATCGAACCCAGCGCCCCGCGCATGCCAGGCAAGCGCGCTACCGCTTGAACCACATCCCCAGCCCAACCATTCTCTTTTTAACCTTTTAAACCTGTTTATAAATATCCAGTTTCCTCTTCTCCCTGTAAAGGCTGTAAGGAGATTTACACTCTCTCTGAAATGAGGCAGAGAATAAATAAATAAATAAACAAATAAATAAACAAATTTTATATAAATAAATGAATTTTTATTATGTTTAAATAAAGTTATGAAAAAATACAAAGACTGTGATTAAATACTTAGGCATTTTCATTTTATTTCTGCAGCAGATTTTCAATATGAACTTCTCCTAGATTTATTCTGGTTACTAGTTATATGATGCTTAACTTTCAAAGCTCTGGAATTAAAAAACAATACTCTCTTTCAACTGACGTGTCCACACACTTCTAAGTTATTTTGCTATCACGTTTTTACAAATGAACATTTCAGTAGCAGCATGGGGTCAGGGGGAGGTTGTACAGAAGGAATGGGAGATGTTGATGGGTTTGGGGAGTTGGTGAGGGGAGGTCCATTATGAGAGCTTCTATCAGAGCAGATTAACTTCAGTAACCAAAGCCCCAAGCACCAACTCTGCCTAGCAGGCATCACTATACCTCGGTTTCATCCATAAATTGTGAAAAACTAAACAAAAACCAAACACTATTTGTGAAAATATAATAGATCTACCTGTTAGGAAGAACAAATGAAATAATGTATGTGGAAGGTCTTTTTTTGAAATAACAAGATGCAGTAAAAAATAAACAAACAAACAAAAAAACCAAGGCATTTTTACTATTGCCAGCACTTGGTAGCTGTGGGAAGGTATTTCCTTGAATCTCCCATACCTTTTCCTTTATTTGTGATGACTTGTAGATAAACTGGAACCATGGGAAGTGGAGAGGTTGAGTGATCTGTAGATTATCATCCTGAGCATGAGTTGCCTTTTCCCAAGTATAAATAGCAGCATTTCCATATTGCAGTTTAAGAAAAAAAAATGTTTCCAACTGTGAATTAAGACACACGATGGTTGACCTGGCGATGTCTTGGCTCCCAAACAGAAGCAAGCCTTTTTCCCATCCTATAGTTATATTTTAATGGGCACTTAAGACTCTGATGGTTTTATCTAAGCATATAGCCATTTTGCCTAAAGTCTCACCAGAGTGTATTTTTTGTGTGTGTATTTCTTAATTTCATTTAACAAATGGAAATGAGTTTTGTGTTAATATTATTATCATCATCATAATTTTACAGAGGAGAAAACTAAGAGAAATCAAAATCCCATTCCAATTCATAAATCTTATAGTAAATAGGTAGAATGAGACATGGATCTTAGGCTTCTGATTTCAAGTCTCATGGTGTTTCCAGTTCACACTTTCTAAATGACAGAAATTGAATAAATATATCTAAGTGATTCACAGAGCAGGAGGGAACAACAACATAATCACCTGGTTATCAAGAAACAGGAATAAACTCATTTAGAAGTACATGAATTACATCTTCAAATAATATAGCCTTATGAGATTTTCCTAATTTCCAGAAAACTTCTCAGTGAAATATTTCTAAATTTAAAGTAAAGGTCCAATTCTTTTTTTATTCTGATAAATATAATAAACATACTATGTATGTTTCCAGGATTTCTGGAAACTCTATGGTATCCAAGTCAGTTAGAAAAAGTCAACAAACATCTCAATATATATGAGAACTTGATTGCCATATTTATGCTTTGTATGATTACCCATGTGTGATAAAGATGAAAATTTGAAATGTTATAAGGTGAGAAGAATTCAATCCTTGTATTGATCATTGAACAGAGTAGAGTTCTGTTACAACAAAATTCACTATTATCAGTTTTTATATAGGCCAAAAGTACAATCATGTCCCTAGAAACCTATCTACTTGAATGGTAGGTCACTCAAAGTGCAGTGATAATAAAGGGTTATCATACCTTTAGAGAGAAGGCAAAGGTGATTGGCTAAAGAGTGCAAACTAAGCACCTTCATCATTAAATATGTCCCTAGTAATGTCAGAAATCATATATTTTTGGAAATAATAAATTAAGCTCTAGACAACAAGGATGTACCATCAACAAATCAGACATTTTTATTCTTCTGAAGGCAAAAAAGAAAGGTGAAAATCAGTAGAGAATGTTCATCTCTCAACACTGGCATCAATGGATTATTGAAGATCATGGTATAATATCTTAAAAATTCTGGGGGAAGACGATTTTGAACCTGAAATCCTACATTCAGATGAAACAATATGTAAGGAGAAAGGAATAAATAAAGGCATCTTCAAAATAAGCAACAACTCAGAAATTTTATTTCCACAGAGAGTATTGATGTCACACTCTAGGAAAATAAAATATTACTTCAAAGAAGAGGAAGATTAAGGATAAGAGCGATATTAGGTATATAAAGAAACCAGTAAGAATCGTGGTTGTATCTAATCATCCTAATGTCTTCATGAGAGTGAAGTGGCTTATGGGTCACTTGTAGAAGAATAGGAATGTCATGCATTTTCCAACCCAATGAAAGGAAGGAAAGAGGAAAAAGGAGCAACAAGAAGGCACAGTAAATTATAAATATTAGATCATAATAAAGAAGTAAAAAGTTTATACTTACCAGTAATCTCAAAAATGTGAATGTGTTATATTTTTCTGTTAAAAGGCAACCCCTTGTTTGGGTTAAAAACAGTCTCAAACTGACCAAAAAAGGGAAAAGGCTTATAAACATAATGTTAATGATAAGGAAAATACATAACAATTGATATAAATAACTTTAAAAAAATTGTGATAATTCTTTACTTGCCCTTATAGGAATAGGCTTAAGATTTTAGATGCAAATATTTATTTTTTTTTATAAATTCTTATAATTGATTTACAAGGAAATAAAAGGTAGGAAAATATACTTTCCTTAAAAAAGGAACCAGTCCAGATAGTTTTCAGTCAAGTTCATCACACTACCAGGGTTCCATGTTATATAAAATGTTTCAAAGCAGAGGAAAAGATGGAAAAATTTCCAACTTAATTAATATGCTAAAAGCAAATATGACATAAAGAAATAGTTTGTAAAGCATCAAAATAATAAAATGCTTAGAAATAAGTTAAGCAAAATAATGGCAGAACTCATAAAATTGCAAAACTTTCTTGAGATAAATGAATGAAATAAATCAAAAGACATCCCATGTTCATGGATCAAAAGATTTAATGTTGTCAAACTTAAGATGGCAATCTTCCACAAATTGATTCACAAATTAAGCATTATCCCTATCAAAATTCTAGCTAGTTTCTTTGCAAAAATTGACTAGATGATCTTACAATTCATTTTGAAATATAAGACATCTCAAATAGTCAAAACAAAAAATCTTGAAAAAGAAGAGGAAGTTGGTAGACTTACACTTTCTGATTTCAAAACTTTCTACAAAACTACAGTAGTTAAGAATGTGGTACTAGCATAAGAATAAACATTTAGATCAATGAAATAGAATTCAGAGTCCATAAAATAAGCCCTTACATTTGATTTTTTGCATGAGTAACAAGACACTTCAACAGAGGAAAGGATACTCTTGTTCAGTATTGGTGCTGGGAAAATGAAATATTTTTTGAAGTGAAATTTTTTTTTTCTCAGATGCATGCTATTTTATTTTGCTGTAATCACAGGAACCTATTTTACATTTTGCATGTCACATAACATTTTGATAATAAATGTTCATTCATCTCTTTATGGTCTTCTTAAATGAAACAATTTTTCCCCCTTTGGGGATTAAACTTAGGGGTGCTCTACCATTGAGCTACTTCCCTAGATTTTGTTATTTTTTGTTTTGAGACAGGGTCTTGCTAAGTTTCCCAGGCTGGCCTCAAACTTTCAATCCTCCTGCTTCAGCCTCCTGAATTCCCGGGATTACAGGTGTGTGCCACCATGCCAGGCACGACAGTGCAATATTAATATACAAAAGAATGAAACTGAGCCACTGTCTCATACCATATACAAAAAGAAATTCAAAATGGATCATAGACCAAAATGTAGGAACTATAACTGTACAATTTGGAAAAAAAATAGGCATAAATCTTCATGACCTTAGAATAGGTGATAGTTTTCTAGATATGAAACCAAAGCAAAAACAATGAAAGAAAAGAGTAGATAAATTATATACCCAAATTAAAAGCTTTTGTGCTTCAAAAGATACCAAGAAAATAAAAAGAAACCACATAAATGGGAGGAAACATTTGCAAATCATATATCTGATTAAATGAGCTGCATGCGGAGTACTTAAATTCTTACTTCCCAATAATAATTAAAAAGCCAATTAAAAAATAGGCTGAAGATTTGAATAGGCATTTCTCCAGTAAGCATATGAACAGATGTTTACCATCATTTGCTATGGGGAATATGAAATCAAAATCAGACCACTGTACTCCCACTAGACTGACTACAATAACCAGGCAGAAAATAACAAGTGTTGACAAGGATGTGGAGAAATAGGAACATTCATATGCTGCAGGTGGGAATGGGAAATGTTATAACCTGTTTGGAAAACAGCCTGGCAGTCCTTCAAAAGGTTAAACGTGGATTTATCACATAAGCCAGCAGTTCCACCCCAAGGTATATACATTTCAAGAGAAAAGAGACGTTTCAAAAGAAATGAAAATCTGGGTGCTTGCAAAAACTTGCACATGAATATTTATAACAGTATTATTTATAATAGTCAAGAAGTGGTAACAATCTCAATGTCCATCAACTTATGAGTGGATGAACAAAATATGATATATGTATACAATGATATTATCAGCCATCAAAAGGAAAGAACTGATATGTGCTACCACCTGGATGAACTTTGGAAAGTTCTATTATGCTGAGTAATAGGATCCAGCCGCAAAAACCAACTATTATATGATTACATTTATGCAAATTGTCCAGAACAAGCCAATCTATAGAGCCAGAGAGTAGATTAATGTCTGCTTAAGGCTGGGGGATGAGTCTGGGTAAAATGGGGAGTGAATGCTAATGGCTGTGTGGTTTCTTTTGGGGATGACAAGAATGTTTTAAAACTAATTGTAGTGATGATCACACAACTCTGTGAATATATTAAAAAGCATTGAATTGTACATTTAAAAGGGGTGAACTATACCTCAAAATTACAGAAAGGAAAAGTAAATAAAAAGACCAGAACCCAGTTTCAGTTATTCACTGCCAACATATTTAAGTTTTATTTTTTTACTCTTACTTATTTTATATTGGCAAATCAAAACAGCAGTGTATCAAAAGAATATTATTAGTCTGGAAGTTTTAGGTTAATCAATCATTAGTAAACACATTAGCATGATTATAGTAAAAGTTTTCACCTGGTTCTAGTCTCATTAGTTTTGTCCCAGTAAGGAAAGGGCCAGGTACTACCATGTGGGAGTTACAGCCTCAGGTTAAATTGTCTCATACAGTTTCTAGAAGTGGGATGATGCAGAGATTGGTGCCTCTCCTTTCAGGGATAGAGCAGTCCCCTTTCTGAGTCTTAAATTTCTGCTGATATTCACAATGTAATCATCGTTTCCCTGAATTCTTTTCTTAGCTCATGTTAATATGAGCTTCCTTATTGATTCTGTTACTCTTTTAACTGAGCCTCCCGTTATTTTTGATATATGCTATGCCCACATTACAGTTTGCCCATCATGGGCCGTGATCCCAGACCCACCACACTGTCACTCTGCAAGGCTGCACAAAGCTCTGCCAGCGGTCACACTGACAGGCACACCTGAGCCACAGCCTGTGGAGCCACGCACGTCCTCGTCAACTTCTTTTCCACTGATGTCATGGACTTCATGTTTTGTCAATTTCTTAGGCCATTGGGTCCACATTTTCAAGAATTTCGAATTCCATCTTCTTATTTTATTGGAGACATTTTTTTTGTGTGTTGAATGAGTTTACAAATGCTGGTAAAATCAACCTCCCCCAAGATTTAGGTTCTTTTTTTTTTATTATTTTTTGGGCAGAATTAGATCTCATCTAATAAAGAAATATTTGTGTGGCAAAATAGCAATAGCTTGCATTTACTGAGCATGCACTGTGTGCTGGAGTGGGGATAAGTGCTTTATTTGCAACATTTCTATTATTATCCAGCCTCGTTTTAAATTCAGGACCACAAATTGCCGTCAGTGATGCACTTCTGACTGCACCTCCTGGGATGTTCTTTTCTCAGGCTCCATGATGGATGATGGTTTCATATATCTTCTCTCTCCTTAAATTCAAATGCCTTTCTCTTTGTTCATTTTCTTGTGATAAACCTTATCGTACTTTATTGAGAACATAGAAACTATTAGACAGGAACAAACATAATCCAGCCATCCATTCTCCAAATTTCCCTGCATTTGTACCCTGTTCTCTGCCTTGCCACTTGTTATAATGAATGAAGTGTCCCTGTTTTTCTCTTCTGCCCTCTCAAGGACATTGCTCCTGAATTCTCTCTCTCTCTCTCTCTCTCTCTCTCTCTCTCTCTCTCTCTCTCTCTCTCTCTTGCACCTATGATGTGCCCCTGTGTATGGTATTCCATAAGGATGCAAATGTTTTCTAGACTCTTCCTTCCTAAAAATCAAAAGCAAAAACTTCCTTTGGACTTATATCCTTTCCTTTCAAGGATGCATTTCTCTGTTCCTCTTCTAAAGCATTATCTATGCTCAGTCTCTGCACTGGCTTGTAGGATCTGTCTCTCTTCTATCCTACTAAACAGGTTTCCATCTGCATGGCTACATTGAGGCTATTCTTTGTCCAAGTTGGCTTGATCTTCATATTGCCAACCCAATGCCATATCACCAGTTTCGTTTTACCTGACCCTGTTTGAAAAAGTGAACAAATACCAAATGTCTTCTTTGATATAAGGAGAGTAACTAAGAACAGAGCAGGGAGGAAGAGCAGGAAGAAAAGATTAACATTAAACAGATACATGAGGTGGGATGGAAAGGGAGAGAAAAGGGAAATTGCATGGTAATGGAGGGAGACCCTCATTGTTATACAAAATTACATATAAGAGGTTGTGAGGGGAATGGGAAAATAAACAAGGAGAGATATGAATTACAGTGGATGGGGTAGAGAGAGAAGATGGGAGGGGAGGGAGGGGGGATGGTAGAGGATAGGAAAGGTAGCAGAATACAACAGTTACTAATAGGGCATTATGTAAAAATGTGGATGTGTAACCGATGTGATTCTGCAATCTGTATTTGGGGTAAAATTGGGAGTTCATAACCAACTTGAATCTAATGTATGAAATATGATATGTGAAGAGCTTTATAATGTTTTGAACAACCAATAAAAAAAAATTAAAAAAAAAAAAAAAAAAAAAAAAGAAAAAGTGAACTACTCCTTCTCTTTCTGTAGCACCTTCCTCTCTTGTTTTTTTTTTTTCCCATATCATTGGTCACACTCTGTCTAACTCCTTTATTGGCTCTTTGTTCAGCCCGTGCCAGGTGATCAGTGAAATAGGAGGAAAGTGAGAGATGGTGGTTATCTTGGAAGACACAGGAGGAAGCAGAGGAGAGTCAAACCCAGTAGGCTGACAACCTTGCCATGTGCTCAGTGGCATCGTGGTGCTAGGATGAGGGGAACTGAGCAAAAGCAGATTAGGAAGTGATTTCCGAGCAAGGAAGTCACAGATCATTGTCATTTGGGTTACGTTGGTGGTAATATGCCAACAGCGAGAAGGATGTGCATTGGAACTTCCATTTTGAATTAAAGAAAAAAATAAAGACAGGGAGGAAACTATTCTGTATTTGAGGAAGGGAAGCAAAGAACAAATATGTAAATAAAGCCATTTAGCCTTGAAAAATGGATAGGATATGGAAAGAGATCGAGGAAACAGATTAAATAAAAGAAGGTCTTAACTTGAGTTCAGCTCGTGTTAATTCTCTCTGAATATTAGGCTTTTTAAATAATAACACTCTTAACCAGAATCAGGAGAATTAGCTGAGCTGTCAGTAATAGCAGGGAGTTTGGAGGGCAATGTCATTGCTTCTTGGAGTATAATTCCAAGACAACTCAAAGATCTCAGGATCTTTAAGGAATGCACTTCTGACTGTACCTCCTGAATAACATAGATACTAATAGATAATATAACAGAAAATATTCTCAGTAGCATTTTTCATGGTTACAGCAGAAAAGGATTTTATGTGACTCTTTCTTATAGAGTAAAGAAGACCTTTGCCTTCTTAGAGTCTATTGTGCCTTTGTCAAAACTATCCAATTACAAAAATCAAATCTGGCTTTTCAGAGTAAACACATTATTTTCTATGTAATTGCTATAACTGTGGAAACATCACCAACCCTTTAGCAGAAACAGCAGATGGAATGATATTTGTCTTCATGCGTGAGCTGGGATGTTGTGAAACTATAATCGTTAGCTATGAACTCAGTCACCACATTGTGTCGGTGGGGTGATAAGATATCAACAGTGGTGGAAAAGGGGTCTCCAGTACACGGTCTTTCAGTGAATCAGAATGATAATTTCTGGTGTCTTTAGGAAAGCCAATTAAAAAGGGTAGAGATTGTGACATCAGTTCAAGCAACAATTTGATCAAGTTTCAGAGCAAAAGAAAGTACTCCTCTTTCCTAAGTTTATCCCACTCTTTCAGCTGGTGGAGTGGCTACTGATCCCCAGTTCTGGAAGGAAACCCGGGGGCTTTTCCAGACCCTACTTCCCTTCCTCTCTGCTCTTTCTACTTAGTCTCTGGGTCTACCTCCAGTTCCCAAACACCTGCTTTCATTTTCAGTCCTGTTCTGGGCTTGGGTTGGGTGGTGATTAGAGAACAGGATCGTATGAAATATTAGGAATTGGGGAGAAGCAGGGGTGGGCATGTGTATTCCTTTTTTTCCCTCATATTTTATTATGGGAAAATATGTACATAGTGGTGGGATTTCTTATTACATATTCTTACACATGCATAACATAAAAATATAATTGGGCCAATATAATTTCCTAGGGGCATGTGTATTTCTAAGAAGCCTTCCTAATCCCCCCTCCCCCACATGGTTAAGAACTTTTAGCTATCATAGAGGTCCTCAAGGTCAAAAAGGAACATACAGTTGTTCAAACAGACTCCCTAGACCCCAAAGGCATCATTTTGGAAGAATAAGGCAACATGAAGGAGATGTGAGAAAACAGGAAGGAAGGTAGGGAAATCCAGGGATGTTTAAAACAGATCCTTGACCCTCTGAGCCTGTCTCTAGGCAATGTGACTACTCAGCCCTGACTGAGCACCTCCTCCACAGGCATGCCAACCTTAGTTAATTCTGGGTTTTACATCATTTTCTAGACCACAGGCTTCCAGAAGGCAGGAGTGGATTCTGTAGGAAGTCTCCTTAGTTATAATGTATTATGACACTAAAAAATAAGAGTGATTAAAAAATTAAAACCACAGAATGACTGTTCAGTAGCTTACTATTAATCATAGATGGATAACAAAATGCACTGGATCAATCCAGACACGCACATAAATAAAGTACTATGCTAAATGACAGGAAGATTCTCCTTTATGAAGATGAAGAAATGACTCATGAAAGTAGGTGAAAAACAGTATCTTAATATTGATTCCCCAAAGTCTGCCCATATATAGAACTGTCTGTAGATAAATGCCTTTGTGGGCGTGTGGGACGCTGACAAGATGCCCTGCATTTTCTCTGGGGCCAATGCATCAGGAAGGAGATAAGACTGGAGTCCTCCATAGGATACATCAGACTAGTGCTGTGTGGGGAGCCCACTAGTGAGAGGCCAAAGAGGGCTTTTGAATAATAGGAATGTCTAAGTTGAACTTCCAACTATTAGTAGATATGCTATGCAATGGTTTAAATGTTTGCATCTCCCCAAAATTAATATTGAAATTTAAGCCCCAGTGCAATAGTATAGAGGGCTGGGGGTTTATTAGAAAGTGGTTCGGTCGTTAAGGCTCCTTGCAAATGGGATTAGTGCCCTTATGAAAGGACTCAAGGAAGTCTATTTGTCCCTTTTTGCCCTTGCATCATGCGAGGACATGGTCTGAAGATGCCATCTTGGAAGCAGAGAGCAAACTCTTACCACGCACAGTAAATCTGTGTGTGTGTATATATATATATATATATATATATATATATATATATATATGTCAGCAGGCATGGGCCTAGGTAAAAAAAAATATTGGTATCAGGAGTGGGTACTGTTATAACACCTTAAAATGTAGAATTGACTTAGAACAGGGTAATGGGTGAAGGCTGGGCTGTAAAATGCTATTCTGGTGAGGTCTTACAAGAGAACAAAGTTTTAGGGAAAGCCTCAGTCTTCTGAGAGATTTTTTTTTTTACATTTTTAGTTGTAGATGGATACAATATCTCTATTTATTTTTATGTGGGGCTGAGGATCGAACCCAGGGCCTCAAGTGTGCAAGGCAGGCGCTCTACCACTGAGCCACCACCCCAGCCCCTTCTGAGAGATTTTCAAATGCAACTATTTAGAAGGTGCCAGAAGTATTGAGAGTAAAAGCAATTCCAATGCAGTCCTAGATGGAAATGAGGAACACTGTACTGGGCAATGGAGGAAAGGCTACCCTTTTATATAAAATGGCAAAGAACCTGACTGCCTTATATTCATGTCCCACTGTTTTCTGGAAAACAGGACTTGTGAGTGATGCATTAGGATATCTGGTGGAAGAAATCTCCATGTCAAGTGTTGAGGGGGCTGCATAGTTTTTCTTGACTGCTTATCATAAAAAGTAAGAAGAAGGAAATGAATTAAAATGGAATTTTTTGATCTGGAGGAAAAAAAGAACTTAAAGAGTTGGGAAATTCTCTACCATAAAAAGTAAGAGAACATGTTCAGTGATGAACATCAAGGGTGTGGTCAAGCAACTGTTTGGCAAGGAGATTAGGTCCGAGTCTGAGGAAGCCAGGTGCTATTGATCAAGACCATGGAAGAATGACCTGAAGGCATTTTGGATATTGTCCAGGCTGCCACTCCTAATCATAGACCCAGAGTGACAAAGCTCTGAGTGCAGAATTATTTTAAAGGAGGGGACCAAGGTACCTGTGAGACCATGGGCTCACTGCCCAGCCCGGCCTCAAGTCTCTGCTTGAGACTTGGGGCACTGTATTTCTCAGCTGCAGTGGGTCCAGGTGCAGCTTGGGTTCTCTATGGAAGTCACAGGTGATAAACATTTGTTCATCACAAGGTGATAAACCTTGGCAATGTCCATGTGGTGCTAGTTATACAGGTGCACAGAGTGCACAAGCTATGGGGGCATGACTGTCTCCATTTAGATTTCAATTATACCCTGAGAAGCCTTGGGGTTCAGATAGAGAACTGCTGCAGGAGCTGGACCTTGTCAGAGACCCTGGGTCAATGCCTAGTAGAGTCATGGGGTAGAACTACCCCTGAAATCCCTGAGTAATAGAACCTGGGGAAGCTGCAGCCATGAGGCTCTAACTCATGAGAGCTTCTGTGTAGACTGTACCCAGCAAAACTGTCAGAGTGGGCTCATCCAAAATCTTGGGAGGCCCAACTTACATCTTAGTATGTCCAAAATATGGGATATGGAGTCAAAGATTATTCTATAGCCTTAAAATTTAATGTTGTTTGCCATGTTGGACTTTGGATTTACTTTGGACTAGTTACCCCTTTTTCCTTTTTATTTTTCCGTTTTGGAATGTAAGTGTCCACCCCATGCCAGTCTCCCATTGTGTTTGAGAAGTGCATAACTTGTTTGATCATATGCCTAAGGATGAATTGCACCTTAAATCTCACCCATTTCTGATTTGGATGAGACTTTGAATGTAAGACTTTTGAGTTGATGCTGGGACAGGTTAAGAACTTTGGGACTATTGGAATGGAATGAATATATTTTGTATGACAGATGGACATGAATTTTACGGGGCCAGGGCAGAACATTACGGTTTGAATATTTGTCTGTCTCCAAAATGCATATTGAAACTTAATTCCCGAGGCAGTAGTATTAAGAAGTTGGGAATTTAGAGAGTGATTAAGTCATGAAGTCTCACTCATAAATGGGATTAGTGCCTTTATAAAAGGGCTTTAAGGGAGTCTGTCCCTTTGTGCCCTTCTTTCATGTTAAGGACACAGTGAGAAGGAGTCATCTTGAAAGCAGAGAGTGAGCCCTCACCAGACACCAAATCCAATGGAAGCTTGATCTTGAATTTCCCAGTCTCCAGTACAGTAAGAAATAAGTTTCTATTATTTATAAACTACTCAGTATAAGGTATTTTGTCATACTAGCAAGAACAGACCAAGACGTGCTGTGTATGTCCTCTCTCTTCTGCTTCTTCCAGCTCTGCCAATCTGCTCTTTGGTGAGGTTGACCAGGGTTGGGTGATTACTCTTTCGTTGAATTAAGTGAATATGGTGAAACTTCTGAATTTCTTGTTTGGATTCATATGGTACCAGTCAGAGACTACAACTAGAAACCATTGATTTCCATAATCATAAATCCACAGGCTTTTGGGAAAGGCTTTGGCCTTCACAGGAAATAGAATTAGGGGTGTGAACCGGTGTAGGTGTGAACCTAGATTTTGAGTGGCATGGTGGGCGCCTATCTTCCCTCTCACTCTTCACTTTGTTACACTATGATTCTAGGGAAGGGTGGGGGATCATCACGGAGGAGGTGACATTTGAGCTGAGCATTCTTAAAAGATGAAGAGGGATTTTTCAATGTCCAAGCAAATCATTCCAGGAGAATCCAAAGTAAAGTGGGACGACTCAGAGTTGAGAAATGTTCTACCTTGAATGGTCTGTGACCCTCAGCGAGTAAAGGGGTCCTGCTAGGAGCTGTTACCTGGAATTCTTATAGGGTTACAGCTCTGATAATGCTTGGAAAGGCTTTCCAATCTCATTTAGATTTACCTTTTCAGCATTAGCCAAGAAGTCCATTTTCCCTGCAATCAAGGACAGAGTGCAGGCTAAAGAAAGGAGAATCCTAACTGCTTCAAGTATAAAAAGGTAACTTACTGCTTGGTCATTACACAATTCATCAATCAATGGGCACCAAGATAATGTCAAGCTGAGTGACATCAGCAAAAGCTGTTGTGTCCAGATAGCATTTCAATAGCTCAGACTTCTGAGGAAGAATTGCTTCTGAACCTGGAGAACACAGTAACAGCATCATTTAAAGAAAAGGCACCTCAGTCCTGTAGCCATATGACAGCATCCCATTCATCATGAGGGTGGTTCTACAATGACACAAACTTCAAATGGGTGTAAATGCTCCTTCACAGTCTGTCCACAATGGAACATTCATTGCACATAGTCTATGTTTAAGCAGGCAAAGAATTCTTGCCCTGCTGTCCTTCCATAAAGATTGGCTTAGCAACTTTTTTTTTTAATTTCCTGGTGCATTGTCATGAAATGAATGAAAGAGTAGAGAAGAATAAATCAGAACTGAACAGTTTCTGAAGATTCAAATTTTCCTTATTACCAGGAAATAGCAAAGGTCATTTGAAAACAGAAGCACAATAGAAAATATTTATTACCACCACAGCCGACCAACAGTCCTTTGGTCTTCAATTAAGTAATTACCACACTGCCCAGGGAATGACGACGATAATGACATTCCTATCATCCTGTCACCTCACCACTCAATGCGTCATGGTTATGGCACTCATGGCTCTGAGCCATCTGGACCAACTGCTTCTTCTCCTGTTACACGGCTCCTAGAGAAGAAGGCGGCTCTCACAGCCTTGAGGCTGTTGGCCTCAGTTCTGTCTCCTTGAATTTCCAAGAGCAGGTGCAAGACTGAATCCATGGCTGACTTGGAGGGACCATCTGAGTGCCAAGGGCATGTTGAATTGCCCTCTTTCTAGCAGAGTCTAGAGTCTCATGGAAGGTCTTAAGAGCTGACAGATAAACAGGAGGCTCAGTGCACTTCTCCTGCACAGACTTTGCCAAGCTTGTAAGCAGCTGCCACAGCCTGGCCAGGTGGCTTGGGCACCGTGTACCTGGAATAGAGGCAGGACTGGATACAGAAGGAAGCTGTTACCTGGTTCACCTGCCTCATAACACAGTGTGGCTCTTATCTGGAATGGAACAACACAAATCCCAGGACTTTATTCCTCCAGTGAGGACCACTGATAGGTTGGGACGGGGGGGGGGGGTCTCTGTAATACCTCTCCACCTGTTCTGCTGCCTGTCTAGGAACTAGGGGTGCCATCAGGAACCAATTGGAAGGGAAATAATCTGTGTCAACAGAAGTGAGCTCAGTTTTCTTTTTCTTTTTTGTAGTTGTAGATAGAGAGCATGCCTTTATTTTATTTGTTTATTTTTATGTGGTGCTAAGGATCAAACCCAGTGCCTCACACATGCTAGGCAAGTGCTCTTCCACTGAGCAAGTGCCTCAGCCCCAAGCTTGGTTTTCTAATAGGTAGATGGTTTCTAAACCTTTTTAGTCACACATCCATCAGTAAAAACTATCTGACAAGGCACCCTCTTGGTATGTATATTCATTTATATATTATTTACATGTACTCTCAGCTATCCACATTTTTAGTACTCGGAAAGGTTACTTTTAGATAAAAAGTCTATACAAGTGAAAGGTCTACTATTTTCTTTTACCTGTCCCCAGTTGACCATCTTCTAATCTTCTATACCCCATGTGCCATCTGTACCCCACTTTGAAAACTGTTGCTCTAACCTTTGTGCTCCCCATATTCCAGTTTATTTTTATTTTATTTTATTTTTTTATGGGCAAGGGAGGAAGGAGAGAGAAAAGATGAGCCATAGTCGGGCACTTGGGCTGTGTCCAAAGAAATCAGGAAAAAAGAGTGAATATCTCAAACTCTCCCCTGACTTAACAATGAGGGCAGGAGGGTGCAATGGCATCCAAAAACCCTGTGTTCACTCTTAGCCCAGAGACAGCGTTTTAAATGGCACAGCTAACCTAAGCCAGAGTGGCTGATATTGTCCTGTCGTGACCCATGGGTTGTCAGAGTGTGAACATGGGATTCTGGGAGCAGGTGCTTGGACCATTCATTACCCCCTGGGGTTGCCCGACCTTCTGTAGAAGAGGGGTTGGAGAGGAGGAGAGGTTTGGTAAAGCGTCCTCTCCTCCATCTTGGTGTTGGGATTCCTCCTTATCTTTCAGAGCTGGGGCAATTGTTATGGTTGAATTGTGGTTTGTCTCCCAAGGGTTTGTGTATCGACGGAAGCTTGGTCTTCAGTGTGGCAGTTTTGAGAGTTGGTGTGGATCTTTAAAAGGTAGGACGTAGTGAGAGTGCCTTAAGTCGGTGGGGCACTGACTTAAAGGATTAAGGTGGTTTCCTTGGGACCTCTGACTGAGTTCTCTGTAGAGGATTGTTATAAAAAGAGTTAGCCTGGCCCTCCCAGCTCTTTGGCATCCTGTTTTGAAATGTGAAGCATTGTCCCTCATGTGCTCCTGCCATAGTGATACTATCCTCCATGATGCCCTCACCAGTGCTGGAGCCATGCCCTTGAACTTCCAGGTCTGTGAGCTAAATAAACCTATTTTCTTTATAAAGTTATACTACCTCCATTATTTTGTTATAACGGTAACAACAAAACAGAGGGATGCTAACCCCCAACCCCAGGAAGGACCCAGGAACTGCTCACTTGATCTGCATGATCTTCAGTTCAGTCACTTGGTATAGGTAACCACAGCTTAGAGCTCAAGCACTTGCTCTGCGCCAGTCTCTGGGCAGGACCAATGAAACCCAGTTCCTCAAGAAGATCTTGGTGCCATGCAGGAGAAAGACATGCAAACACACACATGCAGTGCAGGAGATGATTTCATTTGGGCTGTTTCCCAAAGCAGATTCTAAATCAAGTTGTTCATTTGGGATGCAATCCCAGGATACATGATGAGTGAGCAGGAATGTGAGAGAAGGAAGAGAGGAAAAGTCACAAAAGGGGGCACCAATGAACATGTTACCATTGTGTGTAACCAAAGGCTTCAATCCCCCGAGGGACCCCTGAGGAACTCTGCTGACCTGTGCTACTAGAAGCATGGCTCACAGCATTGACTTCACCTTGGAGCTTGTTAGAAGTGCAACATCTTGGTCCCACACCAGATCCACTGAGTCAGAATTGGTCTGCATATTCAAGTTTGAGAAGCACTGCTTTAAATCTTTTATCTTTACCAAACATGACAACTTTGATATAAATATATGTATATATTTTAAATTTTAGGACTTGGTTCTGCCAAACTGTATCTAATAACTTTTTTGAGGTTTCCAATATGGGAAGTAGATAATGAAGCTTTCCTACTTCTAGAAAGCTCTTCAAAATGCAACTCCATTTACCTGTACTTTGTCATAATTATAACTCAGTTGCAGAGGCAGAAGTTTCACATGACCAAGTGTTCCGTAAAATGCAAATTTTGTACAGGAAATACTTCTAGGGGGAAAATAGGCCATCATGCAATAAGTTATTTTTAAGGGAACATAACAAATGTCTCCTGTGCTTTAACGTGCCATCAAAAAATTCACTGAATAGAGGAGCTTTATGAAAGATCAAGGCAGAGAGATAGAGATAGATAGAGAGAGAGAGAGAGAGAGAGAGAGAGAGAGAGAGAGAGAAATCCTCCTAAAAATGTAACAGAAGTTTCACACATAAGTTGTTAAATGTCAAAAACAAATAGCTCAATAGTAGGCACTGGAGTTGACTTACACATCCTTTATGTAGACATGTGACTTCTGATATTCACTGATCTTCATTTCATTCCCAACACAGGAATAAATCTAAAGGGATAAAACTAATTTTTTCAGGTAGTGAAAAGTTATAGCCACCATAATACTGCATAATGAGACACCCTCTAACTTAGGGGTTCAAAGGGTCAATGGTTTATTTTTGCTCATTTGTCTACAGAGTGGCTTGGGTAGCTCTGCTGAGTTTGGCCGGGCTCCACTGAGCTTAGCTCTAACTTGCAGATTGGGTCTGGGTCTGTTTCTTGGGCCTGTGGACTGCCTGGAGCATGTTCTCCCAGTGAATGATAAATCCAGTTCCATAAAAAACATTTCAAGGGCTGGGGTTGTGGCTCAGCGGTAGAGCACTCACTCAGCACGTGTGAGGCCCTGGGTTTGATCCTCAGCACCACATAAAAAAAAATGAATAAATAAAATAAAAGGTATTGTGTTCAACTACAAAACTAAAAAACAAAACATTTCAAGTCTCCTATGCAGCAGCTCTTCTCTTGACATCCCATGGGCCAAACTCACATAGTCAAGTCCAAGATCAAGGAGTGGAGAAGTGTGCTCTACCTGTCATGAGGCGCGTCACCTAGCCAAGCCCAACTTTAATGGCCAGGTGATGTCTGCCTCCCAGAGTTAGGAGATGAAGGGAGTAAATATTTGCAGAACAGTCATCTTTTGTGTCATAAGCGTTAAAATTGAGGCATAGGGTTTTGAGCTGTAATAAGTTACGGTGCTGATATTTGAATGATCTCCTTATTCTAAGAGGAAAAGGTAGGGAAAAAACAACACAAAAACAAAAAGTGGAGTACCTGTGGTTACCAAGCATTCCGCTGAAGGGTTCCTCATGTGTTATTTCATTTAACCAATTTAGCAGCACCACAAGGAAGATAAATGTAATTTTATTTTACAGATGAGCTGGAAGGTCTTGGAGCTGGTAGATGAAAAGGGCGAGAACAGAGACCAGTTTTGGGGCACTGCCTTCAAAAGCTCTGGATATTGGGGTCACATTTCTTTTGCCATGGCAAATCAAACATTTATTTCTTAGGAGAAAGATATCTTTGCGCTGTGTCTATTTAACCCCTCCCCCCCCAAACAAGAGCATGAAGAGCTGTGTATTTTCTGAGGAGAGCTGCTTGTCACTTGCCCTTCCCCCATCCCAATCATTCATGCACATGGGTTGGTCATGCATGGTTTTGGGGCGTCTGGCTTCAGGAGGCTGAATACTCATGTGATTTGGGTGTGATCTGGACCTTTTTTACTGTCTTACATGTTTTGCTTTTTTATGGGAATGGGAGTGTAGGGAAATCAGGAATTCTGGCCAGGAAATGCCTACATAGGATTTCAGATAGTCTACTGATGTGCACTCCCATCTTCCAGCAGAAGTGCCTACATGTTGGCTTATTTGTCAGTAATGTTTAGTGCTGTAGTTTGTGTCTTAAATGCCCCACAAAGGCTCAAGTGCTGAAGGTTTGGTGCCCAGCCTGGGGTGTTATTGGGAGGTAAGGGAATCTTTAGGAGGTGGGGCCTAGTGGGAGGAAGTTAGGTCACCGGGGATATGCCTTTGAAGCAGTGATTGGTATCCCACTCCTTCTCCTGTCTCTTTGCTTTCTGGCTACAACAAAATGAGAAACTTCCTTTGCTATGTGCTTCTGCCATGTTATATTGTCTTGTCATAGGCCTAAAGCAACAGGGCAAACCAACCATGGCCTGAAGCCTCTGAGACCATGAGTCAAAGTAAACCCTTTTTTCCTTTCAGGTTGATTATCTCAGGTATTTTGTAACAGCAATGAAAAGCTAGAGAACATACTTAGTTAACCTTGTGCCAGGTACATTAATGGCGGTGTAAAGAAAGGTAGACTGAGGACTGAGAATGACCAGATTTATTCCAGGAATCTTGCTTTCCCTCAATGAAACAAAATTACCGGGTGATACACCAAGAAAGAAGAGAGTATTGGGAATAAAAAGAGCCATTTGGAGAAAACTTTCCTGATCTGCCTGCAAGTTTAGGTTAGGAATAACAGCCATATACCACTGACATTTTGGTCAGTGATGGGCCACATATACAATGATGATCACATAAAGTTATAAAGGAGCTGAACATTTCCTGGCACCTATTTATGTGTAGCCATGCTGATGTTCTGGCCTGTACATCACTCACATGTTTGGCAATGTAGGTATAAACAAAACTATTACACTGCCAGTCATATAAAAGCATAGCACCTAAAAATATGTACAGTGCATGATACTTGATAATGTTAATAAATGGCTATGCTACTGGTCTATTTACTACATTATACTTTTTATTGTTATTTGAGTGTGCATTCCTTCCACTTATAAAAAAAAGTTTACTGTAAAACAGAATGCTGAAAATAGTGGCCTCATAGAATTCCTCTTTATCATGTGTTCAATTTCATCATTTTTCTCTTGTGTTTGATTCAATCTCATGCTGTTTTGTCCTACATGGTCCTAGGAAAAATGGGTTATACCATCGGTATATAGATAGCCTGAGTATGCAGTTTTGTGATAGTACACTGCATAATGTTTGGAAAGTGACAAAAGATGCATTTCTCAGGACAAATTGCCATTTCTAAGTGACATGGACTGGATTGTAAGTAGAAGGCTGAGGGGGTCTTTTTGGGGGCTCTGCACTATCTCTTTTAGTGGCAACGGAGGAGAGGGAAAGCTCTGAGTTTCCTGTTAGGATTAGAATTTGTCCTGGGGAAAGAAGGGTTGAAGAAAATCCAGAGAAGCTGAAAAGGTGATAATTTGCAGGAACCAGGGGCAGGACTGTTGGACTCACCACATTTTGGGAATGGTTCAGCAATTTGGTTCAACAAAGATTTAATGAAGGGCGTTGGTTGCTGGGGATGTGGATTAATCCAGTGTTGTTCCTACTTTGGGTCTAGGTGGGAGGGAGGCACTAAGGCAATACAGACTGCAGACTTGAAACTTTTGACTTAGTGTTTTGGACTTTTGCTTTACAACAAAGTGAGAAGCTTCCTTTGCTATGGGCTCCTGTGCCACGTTGGGGTTTTGATCTCTTCAAAGCAATTCATTCACATGATCATGTTCTTAAAGTATGAAATCACCTAATCATCGGCAGAGTCAAATTCAAGGGTGGATCAGCCAGAGAACCAACCTACAGGGGGCACTAAACCATCAGAGGAATGAATTCTTTAGAAAAATGTGTATGTGTGTTCCAGAACTCTCTAAGAGGGTCCTGATGGTGCGGAGAATGATTGGAATGCCAAGTACCCCCGTCACTAACAGGCACACTGGAGTAACATTGATTGTTGCTATCCTGTGTTCACAAAGTGGGGTGGATATTTTTTTTTGGGAGGGGTGGTGGAGAGAGAAGGCCATGTGTGTTTAAGGCCAGAGCTGAATTGCTTGGGGAAAAGAGAGATGCTGGATGCTACCACTGAGATAGTTAGGAACCATTAGAGGCACAAAGGAATCTGCAATCCTGGACCTTGGCTCATAGCCTGGTAGTCATTAAGGGTCCCCACTTTAACTCATGGTGCTTCATTTAGCCCCACCCTTAAACAGTCTGGTCAGCTTTCAACCCCAGGTGCATTATCAGAGCCAGGTGCCCTGCCATAACTCTTCCAGTGCCCAAAGGGTAAAGCTGTAGAGGAGGTGCCAGGGGCCCTTAAATTACTACTTGCTTTTTTACTTAACTCAGCCCTGTCACAGGGCCAGGATGCTGAAGTTAAAAAGCCCTCACGGGCTGCAGTGCACCCAAAGCCAATGAACATTCCTCAACGGCAGCCCACCCCTGCAAGCAGCCGGTAAAACCAGCTCCTTTCTTTTGTTCCAGCAAAAAGCCTACCACTTCCCTTCCCTCCCCAAGCAGAGCCCCCAGTAAGGGCTTTGCCTATATATTCATCATCATGTGACTCATTTCTATCCTCAAAGTTCCCGTGTTCAGAATCACCACCAGGCTCCATTTCTCCTCTGCTTGTGCTGTTTGCAAATCTCAGCCTCTCTTCTAAATAAAGATTTAAAGAATATCCATTTGAAGCTATGTGACGGTATTAGCTTGCCTGGACACCTACAGTTTAAGCTGATTGATCTGAAGGAGTCAGATTCCCACCTACCATATCTTCAGGACTTTTAATTACCCTCCCTCTCTTAATTTGATGCCCATAAAAGAAGATCTGTATTCTACTTTTATGCTGTGAGAGACAGGCTATGTGTGCCTGTGTATGCTTTTATAGGTGGATGTTAATTTCATTAGATTAATTGTGGGGAGCCAGACAACCAGAAATAGATTATAAATTAATTTCATCTGTGTTTATATTATCCTAGAATAGTCATAAAAATTACAAGGAAAACCATAATTCTTTCTGAGAGTCTCATAAGACTTGCTTTTATAGACAGGAATGATGTCTAGTTAGCATACCAGTTATTTTACTAAAGTGGTGGTACATCCCATATAATGCACACCTCATTCCTCAACACCAGCTACTTTGGAGGTTGAAACTGCCGTATTTTCACTCAAATCTTGAGAATTAAGAATTTTTCTTTTTCCTTTGTCTGTGTCTTCAAAAACCCATTTAAATATTTGATATCTCTATCTCTTATCTACTATGAATAGATAATATGTTTCCGGGATTCAATTGGTTCTAAAGGATATAGAGTGACCCATTTACCCTCCCCGCCCCATCAAAGAGAAATCGCACTAGACATTTGTTAAAAATGGCAGGACAGATTTTATTCAAGCTACTGCAATAGGAGAGAGCTCATCCCTCAGCTCATTTTACAACCAATTCACAGGGTGAGGGAAGCAGTGGATGGAACATTACTAAGAGGAAGTTGATTTGATGTCAGGGGTGAGGAGGGAGGAAGTGTCTTTATATCAAGGGTGGGGGATTCTCAGGAAACTGACTTGTGGGTACTGGGCTTGGCAGGGCCTCGTCAAGAAGAGGGCTTAGTTTGGTCGAGGAGGGAATCCTTGTCACCTTTCTATTACTGTGTTTGTTTTCTTTTAGTATTCTTAGACATCTTCTTTATGTTAAGAGAAGTTTCATTTCAACCAGATCTGAGACAACCTTATGATCTATTCAGGGAAATGTTGGTTCTGGAAAGAACTGTAGGGTTCACCAGCTCGGTATGGGGTCTCAATTTTTCTCGTGTAAAATGAGGTTTCTGTGGCCTCCTCAGAGCTACCATAAAGATCCACAGATGCACGGTGTGAGAACTCACTAGCGCCTGGCATGTGACTGTCATTGGGTAGCCCTTTCTCTCTCATTTGGTTACCAAACAAGCTTTACCCTGGATCTCTAATCTGAACCACACTAGCTACAGAGCCTCAGCAGACCCAGGGATTCACACTTGATGTACGTCTGTCTTTCCTTCTGGTCTCCACTGAGAAGCTGCGCATGTGTGAGAGGCATCCACAGCCTCTGATCTTCCCCCTGCCCCCCATACTGTTGGTGGGCAGCAATGTCTGCAGAATGAGCTCTTCACAAATAAATGTTCTCAAGCCCATCCGATCACTGTTTTTACCTTCAACACCTTTAAAATGATTTTCACCTTGTGCTGCATGACATTGGTGGTTGGGGCTCATGATGTACCTAAATCCTCTGATTATTCTGGAAGTTGTCTGAATGAAAGATTACCTCAATTATGTGAGGGCACCGTAGCTAGTGTTTGTCTGGGTTGTTGCTCCGTGAAGGACACGTTCAAATTCCTCTTTGCCTAGCAGTCTCCCTAAGATATCTCAGTGCAAAGAGACAGCCCTTTCTATTATGTAGGGACAAAAAGGCACACTGTGATGTGTGGTAGTGTCCTTTAAATTCTAGCTCCTTCAGTTAGAATACAACTTTTTCAACCCTTTGAGCCCACCACAGAGAAACCTGTGGACTTCTGTTGGTATTTTCACACTCATTCATTTCAGGTTAGTGGGGGGTTCCTGTTCCTATTTGGGGAGGGCAGGGGCCAGGGTCTGGCTGGAATGTTCTGGGTACTCCAGCCTTAGAGGTGCAACAACCTCCTCCCACCCCGCAACAGATGGGGACAGGCACTGTCCGGCTTCTGGATCAATGATGCCCACCGCACAGAGGCTGGCGGGTGGAGCTTCTCCTCTGATGTCTAATGCAGAGCTCTCAACCTCAGTGCTATGGCCATTCTGGGTTGCATAATTCTTCATGGTAGGTGGGGTCCTGTGCCTTGGAGGATGTTCAGCAGCACTTTTGGCATCTACCCAGTAGATACTGGCTGCTGCACGCTCCTACTAATTTGCATAAAAATATCTCCAAATATTGTCAAATGGGGTGGGGGTGCAAAATCACATCACACTATCCTCCTTGAGAACTACTCTTTTTGCTCAATTGGAGGTGGTCACTGAAATCAGAAGAATCTGCAATGGGTGAGTGGTGTACTGGGAAGGCAGGTTGGGGCGACAGGCTTTTTGGATCAGTGCAATTGCTGGTCACCTGTCTTCTCTATCCTCTACTCTTTTGTCTGGGCTCCTTTAACCGAGAAACAGACAAAAATCCACACACATGCAAACTATTTTCATAAATGATTTTTACTTCTTTATCATTTCTCTTGACAGTAGTTCCTGGCAATATGCATATAACATGAAGGCAAGCATAAATCTCAGAGGTCATCAAAGATATTGTCCTACTTTTCTTAAACCATTAAAATATTTTCATTTATAAAATTAATCTAAATATAAATATTGACACTAAAGATCAAAATCACTTGATGACAAAATAATTCTTCTGGAACTATAACATATGCTTATGGTTTTTAATAGTAAATTAAATCTTTGCACTTATTTGGCACAAGGAAACCTTTATAAAAGTTCAAATGCCATGGATCAGGCTTCTTTTTGTTTTGTTTTGTTTTTTTTTTTTTTGCAAGGCTTACACAGTACACGTTTTTGTCAAAGAAAACTGAAGAGTTTAACACTGGAACACAACAATAGTTGCTTTTCATGCCTCTTAAAGAAAACGTTCTATTTGGAAGTCAGATTTTGTTGTTGTGTTTTTGAAATTTGTTTTTGTTTTTGCTTGGAATCACACCAACAGAACAAAAAAGCCAAAGATTTACTTATTTCAAAGGAGTCGTTTCTGTTGGATAACACATACACAGCATCAGCAAGGAGTATTATTGGAAGATACAGAGACCCCCATCAGGAGTGGATCAGGACACACAACTCGGCAGCCAGTCGGGACCGGAAATGTACATGGCAGCTAAAGAACAGAGAGGCTGAAGACAATGCAGGCTTTTGGGAGGCATTCCAATCATAATTAGCTCACAGGTGTGGTTCTGGCAAATTAACCTCTCTGGCCTTGGTTATCAATTCTAAAAAATGGGTATACTTACTGAAATAGGGATGCTATGGAGATTAAAATGAGAACATTGCCTTCTTCAGAGCTGGCATGTAATAAACTCTAGTCACCCTATTCCCTTGCCTCCTTCTTCAGATCCATAATCAATGAGGAGCAAACACTTAAAAACATGTAAACGTGTTGCTAATGCCCAATTAATTGAGTGAAATTCCAATTCCACTTGCTTGTATAAATACTCTCTGAATAGTCATGCAGTTGAGTCAGATTCAAACAGACCATAAACATGCAGTGAGTGTCAATTCTTGTGTCCCTTAAACTCAGTTTGTTCTTGATTCTTTTCATACTTTCAAATTTTCTAAGGCTATTCCCTAACCATTTTTTTTTAAATCCATAAGATCATTTTGCTACTGTGCTGAATATTCATTAGGAAATCAATTTTGGAGGACACAAGTTTTCGTACGCGGTTATGTTTTGCAAGAATTCATTTACCCAAAACTCACTGAGGTGCGGCCATTGCTCAACGGAGTCACGTTGATTCTGGACATTGCCCTAGAAAAAGCTGAGCTAATGGTGGTCTTCCTCCACCCCTTCTCCTCTTCTGAGTGAGGACACTCTCAGTAAGTCTGTGGAGGAACCCCAAATTCTTAAGGAGACATTGTATCAGATGGACCTGGCATGATGGGGGACGAGTCAGGGCTTTCCATTCTGTGGCCTGTGGCTGTAAAGCAAGGGGAATCGCTGGTAATGAGGTGGGTGAGGAGGAGGTAGCTAAGGGACACTTGCATGCTTGATGGTTGAGAGACCCCCAAGTTACACTGCCCTAAGTGTTCGCTACGGGGGCCTTTCCACTTTTCCCCTCAGCATCTGTAAGACAAGGATGCCTGTGAGAGATTTGGTTATATTGATGAGGAACTAAATGATATCTCTATCTCCCTTCCCTCCACCCCCCTCCAATAATTTTCCATGGGACAAATAGTTGACACAGAATTCTAATTGAATCAAAGGGACTGGAAAACAAAAAGATTTTTACAGACAACACATAGTAGCAAAGCAAACCAGGAAAAGATGCATCTTTTGAACATGGAGCTCTGCCGTTGGAAGCCAGCATCTTGGTTTGCTGTCTTGGATTCTCCAGGAAGCCTAAGGCAGAGAGTGGGCAAGACCGCAATGCTGAAGTCTGAGGCTGCTTTCTGGGTGAGGTATCAGGACAGCCCTGTGCAGTGGAATGCTGTGGCCACCCCAGGCTCTCTCCTCAGGTGGAAATCCATACGGTATTCGATGGCTGTTGGGTCAAGGCACTGTTGTGTATGGCCGGAGGCAGTGGGTCACTGGCAGTGGAGCTCCGGTGGCGTTAATACAGGGCAGCAGACTCCAGGGCGGGCTCCTGAGGTGACATATGGAGCACACTGTCACCAACCACTTGGCAAATTGATTATGTTTGGCACTATGATCATAGGAAATGATTTTACACTTTCTACTTTTTGAAATTCATCGAGGTTCTCTTTGTGAATTGGTAGGAAATCAACTTTTATGAATGATCTATGGAAACTTAGGAATTTAATCTGTAAAGTATGATGTTAGAAAAATGTCTTAATCAAAGCTTAATAACAACCCCATTCAGGGGCTGGGGTTGTGGCTCCAGTAGTAGAGTGCTCACCTAGCACGCATGAGGCACTGGGTTGGATCCTCAGCACCCCATAAAAACTAAATAAAGATATTTTATCCACCTAAAACTAAAAAATAAATATTAAAAAAAAAACCTATTCAGATCTCTAAATTGGTATTTATTTCCAGCGCACTAGGACTGCCAAAGGCTGATAGGAGAGTTTTAAACTCTCTAACCACCATGGTCGATTGTGCTGTTCTGTTGTGTGCAGAATCAAGATGGGCTCGTGACTCTCCTATTTCATCAAAATCAAAACATCCTTACTCAGCATGTTCTCTGAATACGTCTTGTCTTCAATTCTACTTTGTTCAAAAGTAATATTTCTGCCCTTTTTTTGTGTGTGTGTGCGTGTGTGTGTTGTTTAGTGCATATTGTGCCTTGCTTCATTTTTAACCTGTGTGTATTCCTTTAAGGCCATTTATTTTTATTTTACTCAAAATAATCTATCGAAGTGAGAGCCACACAACATAATACTAACCATTTACAAGGAAATAATCCAGCGGCTTTGGTATGTTCACAAGGTTGTCCACCCATCACCTTTGTCCAGTTTTCATACATATGCATCACTCCGAAGTCACCCCTTAGCCATCAGCAGTTTCCTTTTCTTCCCCACCTCCTCAGCTCCCAGCATCCACTGCCTACGTGCTATCTCTATGAAGGGTCATTAGCCATGTTTTTTCTAACCTGTTCCTTCCCTGACTCTCATGGTCTGCCCTTTAAGTATGAGAAAGCATCTTTTTGGCTCTTGGAAGGAACGGGCAGGAACAAGGTGAAAGGTCAGGGATATTGGCTGACCACGGAAGGGGCGACGAGCAGCTCTGCTGCCATTTGGGGTCACATTGGAATGGCTGTGTCCTCCATGATGCCATCACCTGGCACTTCCATGTTCACAAGAGGGACTGTGCAGGGTGGAGGGGAAGAGGGAGGGAGAGGCCGGTGATGCCCAGAAGGCAACAGAGCAGGTTTGCTCTCACTTCAGTCTTGTCCTCCCAGACGTGACCTGCCGTCAGCGCAACAAGTGTCACTAAGGCAGCTTAGCAGGATCACCACTCCTGTGCAAGCAGCACTAAGCTTTTGCTGAAACTCTGATGCTTATGTTGGTTTTTAAGCAAATGATCCTTTAACCCTCTCCCGATGATCTCTAGAGTTGGTACAAATTATCCACGGTCCGCACCTTTGCCACGTTTAGGGGCACTGCCGACTCTTAAGGAAAGTGACATTAATGGCTAACAAGAAATTTAAAGAAAGAGTAAATCTGGATCCAAAACAGAATAAGGACTCCTACACCTCACCCAGACCTTACACACATATTTTTATTTCTCTTATATCAAACCTGGTTTCTCCAAAGAGCTGGAGATATAATTGAGAGGAGATAAATTAAGAGGTGACCATCACCAGGTGGATGTCATTCCCCCTCTCTTAGACCCTTATCCCCTCACACCCAATAGGCCACGAGGCTAGGCAGAAAGGATGCTTCCTGGGGGCTCTGTTAAAGGAGCCACAGAAGGAAGACTACAGAATGGAGATCCATCAAGAGTGAAAGGAAGGGCATCAGGACAGAGATGATGACATTTACCATCAAATCCTTGGCGGGGCTTTTCCTTTCTTTGGGCTCGTTGGTTGAGGAGCCTTGGAGGATAAAGTTGTGGTTAAATGTTTTCATGGTGGTCACTGAAGATGCCTCCATTTTTTCAGCTAAAAGGAAAAAAAAGGAACAGGCATTACCCAGAAGACGGCCTGATTAGTAAGGAAGAAAGACGAGGAGGTCAAATCACTCAGATATTTTTTCCCCCTAGACTTGGCACTTCCTTCCTGTACATTTTTATTTTTATGATGGATCAAATAAGTCAAGGCATCATGGGTGGCTATCTGGGAAAAAGTATCTCAGGGATAAACCACCACAGTCCCTAAATTCTTATTTGCAATCCTGAAATATAAGACGCTGTAAAATCTGCACATTTTTATAAGTTTGGAGTCAAAAATCATCTGATTTGCAAAACCTGACCTGAACTGACTTGTGGCCACTGAAGGTTCTTGTCCAGCATGAGGACTGTGAGTGTCCTCATGCTTTGCCGTAAAGATATTTGTGTTTTGACTGTCAGATGCTGCCTGGACACCATGTTCCCTTTTTGGTACACAAGCAATTATGGAACACAAAGAGACCTGAGGTTTCAGTTAACGGACTGTGGAACTGTGATAAATTTTAACTGTCCAAATAGGGGGGTGGTTTATGGACTATAAAAGTAAACATTTGATAAATATTTATTGAATGCCAAGAGGTGAAAGCAAGGTTCAAATGCACATCTCCTGACTTTCTACTCCCCTACTGTAAATCCAAATTTCTATTTGACATTATCATTATGGACTCCTTAATCCAAGGAAATGGCTGAACGTGAACACAGGGTGATCTGACTGGCATCACTGGAATCCCTTCCTGGTGGGGCACTGTGGAAGATGCTTTTGGTGTCCTGTGTACTTCTTCCCAATGGTCACCATTCCAGCACATTCTAGCATCCAATTGCAAGCACCACCACTCTCTTGGCAGATTCAGAAGTACCAGGAAGTTCATGCACCCAGATGTATCCCTCAGCCATGATGAATGAGAGCAGAAGGTCGAACACACCATCTTCCTACCCTGAAGGCAGGAAGCTCTGAGGTGCAGTCAACACTGTCTTCCTGAGGTCCCCAGGAGGATTTAGCTTCATTTGCCCAAAGAAGTAATAACTTACCAATTAACCTGTATTGGCTTCCTGTCTTTCCTTTCCCTGAATCTCCTGCTCTGCACCAGTGCTTCCTTGGAACCACTTCCCAAATAAACTTGTATTCCTAAACTTGTCCCAGTGTTTGCTTCTGGGGCGACCAGAAGCAAAGACAAGATAAGGACAAAGATGGGTGCGAATTCCCCATTGTATCTGGTCCTCAAACTCAGATCTCTGAGCTACTCAAAGGAAACAATTCATCCTTCGTCCTTTGGTAGCTCTGTGGTTCTGGTTTGAGCTTACCTTTCACTGGCGGAGCAGGTAGTTTCCTCCTCTGCTGCCTTGATGTGTCTATGGTTTGTACCTACAAACACGACACTGCAATCAATACAACTTTGGTAAAGCCAAAGATATTTTATCTTTTGAACTATCCAGCTCATGCAATGTTCCACCAGAGGGAGCAAGGGACAAACACACCTGGTTCCTTTGCTTCTGATCCCGTTTTCTTGTGAGGCGCACACACGGTGCTATGTTTAAGCCTGCAATGGTCAGGGCTGAAATCCGGCTTTCGATATCAGAAATCTTCATGCAACAGAAAGATAGGATCGGTGGGGAGAAGGTACAGAAAGAATCGTTGTTAAAAGCGTTTGGAGTTTATAAAGAACACATCTGCTTTGATGCATGCACATTCATCCATTCAACTTTTACCAAGCATTTCTCTATTTAGTGTTGCAATGAGAAGATAAAATACAAAATTTTCTTTATGAATTTAAATTGCTAGTTTGGTAGCTCTAGAGTGTGTTAATAACTCTGTCAGAGTATGCCTAGGGATAAATGGAAGCCAGGCCACTATGGGAGAGCTAGCCTACAGCCACCTAGATCGGCATGGGGTGGGGAGGAAGGGTCAAGGAAGACTTCTGTTATGGTTTGGACATGATTTGAGTATGTCTCCTAGAGCTTCACATACTGGAATCTTGGTCCTCAGTGTGGTGGTGTGGAGGTAGTGGAGGAAGCTTTAAGAGGTGGAGCCTAATGAAAGTTGGTTAGGTCATTGGGGGTGCTTCCCTTGCAAGGGACTGTTGTAGTTTTTACAGGACCCCAGTCAGTTTCCACAAAAGTGAACTGTTATTTAAAGAAAGCAATCCTGAGTCCCACTGGCTTCCTGTTTCATCCTGTATATTAGCCTATTTTCATTACTATCCCCAAATGCCTGAAATAGGCTAGCTTTATAAAGAAAAGAGTTTTATTTAGATCATAGTTTTAGAGAGCCAAAGGCAGGGCATTGGGATCAGCTTACCTTGGTGAGGGCCTCTTGGCTGAGTCACATGATGGTGGATATGAGATGATGTCATAACAGTGGGAACATGTATGGGAGTAATATATTACATCCCAAGACAGGAAGCTAGAGAAAGATGGCTGGAGCCAGGCTGGCTCTGTTTACAACAATCCTCTGAAGGGAACTGACTCAGGGATTTCATGAGAATTACTTTAATTCCTTCTGTGGGCAGCACCCTCAGGGACCCAAGGACCTCCCACTAGGCCTCACCTCTTTCCACATTGCCACACTGGGGGTCATGCTTGTTAAAAGTGTTGTGAGTTTTTAGATTTTTTTTAAAAATTGGTGCATTCTAATTATACACAATAGTGGGGTCAATTGTTACATATACACAAAAAGTGTTCTGCGTTTATAGCAAACAAATGAATACTCCAACACATAAGCCCCTGGGGGACACATTTAAACCAGATCCAAACCATTACACCCTCTGATCTCTTCTGCATCTGTGTTTCTGGTGTTGTGATGCCATCTGCCATGAGGCCCTCACCAGAGGCCAAACAGATGGTGCTACTTGTTCTTGGACTTTCAGTCTTCAAAACGGTGAGTTAAATAAACTTCTGTAAAAAAGCGCTCTGCCTCAGTTATTTTGTTACAGAAACATAAAAAAAAATACTTATTCAGATTCCACAGGAGGCAATACTTGAACTTTAAAGGGCAAGTATAATTTAAAGATCTTGCTTTCTTCTTCCATAATTCTATGAATCCAAAGCCACAGCATGAGGGTTTAGAGGCAAGGCCCGGCAGATTCCAGTCCAAAAACCATCTCTTCCATTCAGGGGCCAAGTGGCCTTGAGAAGTTCCCTCCTCTCTCTGGGCATCACTTTCCTCATTTGCAACATGGGAAGGTCAGAGAGCTCAGATTTCTTTCCAAGACTCTGAAGGCAGATGTAGAGAGCCAGAGCTCACTCAGTGCCCAGGAAGAGCACTGATCCTCCCCTTCCTCTGGGATGAAGAAGGCACTGTCCCTGCTCTTAGAAAAGTGCACTATGATAAGTGCATAAATACATGAACTCATTATGCTTCAAAATAATTCTAGAAAGTGATGACTGTTCTCTTTACTGTTATTTTTACAGACGGAGAGACTGTGGCTCAAAGGACTAAGGGACATACCCAACAGCATACCACGGAATCGAGGGGAGAGATGGGAATCACAGACCTTTTGCTGAGATGGTGCTACCTGGGTGTTGCTGGGGCATCAGATAGGTAGCCAGAGGCAGGCCACCAGCCAATGTGTGTGTGGACCACTCCCAGACCGCAGTGCCTCCCCAGTCCCTCTACAATTTGTGCTGCTCAAGACAAATCTTACTTCTGCTGTCATTTACTGAGGGCATCTTTGGACAAAATCTACAGGGATAAGATGCTATAGGAGGTGCATAGTTGAAACCTGAAGAGTCAGTTAATATGGAAGATGCTTCCCTTACCCCCTGCCCAAAGCAGGCAGTCTTGGTTAGACAAGGAAGAAGAGGTATGTGAAGACCAAGTCTGTCATAGCTGGTGAAAGAATGCAAGTTAAGCTCACCGACCGCCAACTTCCAGTAGGAGTCACTGTGAGGCTCTGCCCCTCCCTGGCCCCCCAGATGCCTTCCTGTTTGACTCCTCAAATTTCATATTGAGAGTTGCATTCCTTTCATTTATAGGCCAATAAATTGCACAAGTCTCTAAGAAAAATTTCAGGTTAAGCTCTTATCAGTCATTTGCAACTGATGTGGATTAGAAGATCAAATTCTTCTCCGGAAGCAATTTTGATGAAGGGCTTTCTCAGAGAGTCCTCAGAGATAAGGTCAATGGGAAAGCACTGTGTTGGCCTTTAATTTGCTGACGACTATCAGGTTCTGGAGTAAGACGCACTAAAACGATCAAGTTTTAGTCCAGAAGACAAAGAACAAAGAGAGAAGAAAGGAAAGTATTGAGGGCTGATTTTGCCTGTATCTTATCTTAAGACTGCATGCTCAATGAGCCCTACACTTGCTAAAAGGGTAGACCAACTCAGCTCTGAGTTTCTTGGGAGTCAAAGCAAAGAGCTCAGGGTTGGATTCTATGTCTGGAAGTCCAAAGCCAGTACTCAGAGGAGCAGCATCTTCCAAATACTGAGGTTGTGTCTATTGACCACAATGCTACCAAAGATGCAGTTTTAAGATGCAAAATATAGAAATATTTTGAACCAGGGGTCTAGTACTGAAGTTATGCTGCAGAGATCTGTGTTTCTGAAACCTGAGCAGCATATGGGCTCCTTTTAAAGGAAAAAAAAAACAAAAACAAACAAACAACAACAGAAACCTGACACGGGCTCCTAAGAGCATGTCCACAAACTCCAGTTTGAGGATTAGTTGTTCTGTTCATGATCGGTTCTGATTCATAGTCAAAGATCAAGAGAATATCCAAGAAAACTGTCAACAATCATCTTCACCAAGTTATAGAGACTACAGGGATCAATTCTGAAACAACCATATCTAAATCCTGCCTACTCCTCCTGCAAAATATTGGCCTGAGAAACCTATTTATCTGATCACAGTCATTTACTCGTCCCATTTTCACCAAGTGTCCGATGTTGTGCTAGGCACTGGAGTTGCTAAGTTAAGCTAGTCAGCTATAGTCCTGTCCTTATGGGGTTTTTAGTCTATGATGGGGAAAACTGGCTTTGAGCAAGCAACAGTGTGGTGAGGGCCTTGGAATTACATGGGAATCTTCATAGAAAGATCCAGAGCCGGGTGTGGTGGTGCACACCTGAAATCCCCGTGGCTCAGGAGGCAGAAACAAGAAGATTGCAAGTTCAAAGCCAGTCCTAGCAAAAGCCAGGTGCTAAGCAACTCAAATTTTTATTTAGAGACAAAATAGGGATGGGGATGTGGCTCAGTGGTCAAGTGCTCCCGAGTTCAATCCCTACCAAAAAAAAAAAAAGAAAGGAGATCCAGGTTTGGGTCAGGTAAGTTGTCAAGAGGAAACTAGTATAAGATTTTAAAGGAAATCTGATGTGTTAACACAGTCATAATTTGGGAGAGTAGAAGGTTGTGGATTTGGTGGAATCCTCCACCAAGAAGGGCCTTTTCTTCCTTGCAGGTCCACTCTGAACAGAAAGGAGAATTCTCACCTGGAGCTCAGCATGGTGGACGTGCGCTGCAGCTGTTGCCACCTGGTCCTCCAGAGCCTCCAACTCAGTCTCATTAGTGCCACTGTGGATACAGCGGGCAGCATCTTCCAGCTCACTCAGCTGGCCCTCCAGCCCATACACAGTGCCAGCTGCCAGGTACACCTGGAGAGAGAACACGGCCTTTGAACTCAGGTCTGCAGAGCTGGTTCTGGTGGGACTCCTTCAGGGGACCCCGGTGATTCAAGGAAGTGAGAGAGAACTGCGCTCAATACTGGAGGAAAGGAATGGGAGCCCCCATTTATAAATATTCTTCACACTTAAGTGGTAGCATGAGATCTTGTCACCCCCATGTCAAGCATACCTCCTGTCCCCTCCAACTTTCCTGCAAGGAAAAACAATTTGCAAGTTGATTTTGGTAATACAGGACAAAAATACGTAGAATGAGCTATGTAAATTATGAATTTGTCCAGTGATTTATAAAAACCAGTATCAAGAGAAAAACTTGTGATGGGTTTTTTCTCAGAGTTTGGTTGGCCAGAAATGGTGGTGCACCACCCAGCCTTTCAGGAGGTGGAGACAGGAGGATTGCAAGTTCAAAGGCAGCCTCAGCAACTTAGCGAGGATCTGAGCAATTCAGTGAGAACCTGTCTCAAAATAAAAAATAAAAAAAACAGCCTGGGATGTGGCTCAGTGGTTAAGCACCTCTGGGTTCAATCCCTGGTATCAAAAAAAAAAAAAAAAAAAAAAAAAAAGAAAAAAGAAAAAGTTTTAGTTGGCATTTAGTGATTGAGAAAAATTTAGAAAACATGAAAGGGGTGAAACTGACTTAACATAATTACAAATTTTGAGCCTGACTAAATGACCTTCTGCTTATTTGAAACAGGTTAAGGAAATTAGAATGAACCTAAGGGGTATAGTAGGGAAAAACGTCATTTCTTAGAAAAAATGGGATGTTAAAGAGAAGCATGTAGAATCTATTTGTCAATTAGGATAATTTTGGGGAACTACTGAAAATGAGCAAATCAGGTAGTAATTTGAAAGTGGACCAACAGAAAGTAGAATCATTGGAATAATTCAGACAAAAGGATGCCAGTCAGTGGGAATTTTTGTGACAAACACTTTCTCAGCCTAATCAATAATGTTGGTGAAATAGCCCACGACAGGGGAACAAGATGTATCTAAAGAAGGAAAGTACTTAAAGAGAAGTTCTGGAGGTGTGATGGATGTATGTAAAGTTCTAAAACATGATCACTGCAGTTTAGAGTTGATTTGAATGAAGTGCCTGGTCAGGACTTCAACAGTTCCTGTAATTGGAGTTAAAAATATAACAGAGCTGAGGAAGAGCCAAATGCTTAAGCACAGGAGTCAAGCACCAAGTGATGGCTGAGTATCAGCGAGGAGGCAAAGAACCCTGAGATGTTCCTATTCTGTCAGTTCCTTGGCATGATTCATTCATCTGTGTTTAAACTGGCAATTTTACAAAACATTTCAAAGTGGAGCAGAAGCAGGTAAGGGTGGATGAAAATGAATTTGACTGCATCTCCTCACCAGGTGTATTTATCTGGGCTGTGGGAGCTTCCTGCAGTGATGGACACAATGGACCAACATCAAATGACTACCCAGCCACCTAGGGGGCTGTGACTTAGTGAATTAAACGTCTGCTGCTATTGCCACGTTTCAGCTTATCCTTTTGTATTTCTTTATTGTATTAGGGAAATTCTGTTTCTAAAAGATCTTCACAGTTTAAGATAGCCACTTGTTCTTTGTCAAATGAAAGAAATGATGACTGCTTCAAAGGAATTCAAGTGGAGAAATTCTTCAAAAAACATATCTCTTAAGGTAAAAAAAAAAAAAAAACTTCCCTTGATAGGAGAAGAAAAAAATAAAGGTGGGGAGTCAGGTGTTGCGGGGGGGGGGGACGCGGAGGGGCTGGGGAGGTAGGAGAGGAGAGAAAGAGAGAAAGAAGGAGGGGTGGGTGGGGAGAGAAAGGCAGGGCAGTTTGGAGTTTATTATACTTTTGAAATACTTTCCCTTATCTGCATAAAAAGGTAAATTTATCTTAATAACACACTTTAAAGTGTAAACTTACAGTTTTTAAACTGTGAAACAGACTTTAGAATTACTACTTAAACGAAATGAATAATTTAAGTGTGGCAAAGGATAAACATGACTTTGGTCTTGGAACCGTCATTTTACCACAAACATGCAAAACTCAATTATTATCATGCTATAGGGCTGTAGTCACCCATGGCCGTTCACATTTTGAATATGGTCATAGGCTATTTCTTCTGTTATTATTATTTTTTTCTTCCAAAGTAAAACAGTATGAAATAGCTCCAAGTCCTCAGTAAGGCCAGAATGTTCAGCTTTACTTTGTGCTTCCTAAAAACCTGCTTTCCTGGCATGAGGAGGAAGGGGACATTGAGTGGTTTGTCACAGACACCAGCTGAACAGGAACTTCCAGCCAGACTTCCAGACAGAGTAATGACGGTGCCCAAAGGACTGCAGGATGGTGATGGAGGTGCTGGTGGGGGTCGTCATGGTGAGGATGATGATGATGGCAGGTATTTCTTGGGCCAGGAATGAGCTAAGGATTTTCTTATCTTATTTAATGCTCATGGCAAGCCTTGAGGTAGGGACCATTGCAATCACTATGTTAAACATGGGAATATCTTATGTCTTAGAAAAGCTCAGTGACTTTCCCAGTTCTCACCTCTGGGAAAAGGTGGAAGCCGGAAGTGAGCCCAAGAAGGCTGATCCCAGATCCTGTTCCCCTCCCTGCCCTATGATGCAGTGCTTCTTCATCTTAGTTGGAATGTTGCTATGTTCTAAATTTCAAATTTTAGCATAAACATACTACAGTTATTGTGGTTCTAGATGGGCTTGATATTGGCTCTGTTGCTGGTTTGAAAAGACAGAAGTTACATGCCATGTGATAACAAATGGAAAGCACATGAAAACGTTATTCTAGCAACCAGATGAATGTTCACCTGCAGTTGCTTGCTTAGTCAAGGTCCACATTCATTGAGAACTATGGTTATCTTGTTTAAGCAATCTATATCCTCTTCGAATTCTAGCCACTGGTGACCCCACTGGCTGGCTCCTAGTTCAACATGCCTTTCTTTCAAAGTCATTTGGGGTATGCAAATAGGTATTTCATTAAGGAAGGACTTCATAGTCAAATGCCCTAAAATAAAGTGCACTAACCAGATTTCTTTACTGCAGGACTTAGGGGTTAATACATATCTCAATTTTCCTGGAGGGAATATGCAAATTTCCCAAACTTATTTGGCCTTTCAGATGCATCTCGTTGCACTTCAGGGGACGAAGATAAGATAGTAACTGATAGTATTTCTTTTCTTGCTCTCTGGGGGCAGAGAAGCACCTGAGTAACCATGACCACCCACACGAGTTCTATATCCTCTCTGCTGCTCTCAGTGTTACACAGAGCTTAAGAAGGAGGACCACCATCCTCTGCTGGGTCCTGGACTTGGTGGCAGAGCTGGGCTCTCATGGTACAGTTCCATGGCATCTGAGACCACTATTATATATTACCTGGGGCAATATGGGGCAGAGCTACAAGGAAACTGGGACTGCCCCCACTGCCTCTGTGGCTGGGGAGTATGGGTTACACCAAGTTGCTTGTGTCATACAGCAAAGATGAAAATGAGGTTGGTGCTTGTCTCATCTCTCCCACTCACAGCCCTGTGTGAATCCATAAGGCAGCTGCTGCTATTAGTCACACCTGACATCTGAATAGTTGTTCTTGTTCTCTGCTGATCTAGGTCTGTTTCTACCCTTCTGTGTCTTGCTTTGTTCCCTGTTTGATTGACTTATGTGAACTTGGCTCCCTGGCTGGCTGGGATGGCTTTGACCAATGGCAGATACCAGCCGGAGAGTAAAGGTAGGAGTTGGAAGAAGTTGAAAACATTTCTTTCCCTGTAGGCAGCAAGGTTCTGGTGGAAGCCCATTTCCATGGTCAGAGCTTCCTCCAGGTAGCCTCTCCTCTTCCCACTCCAGGTCTCCAATGGCTCTGGTTACACTGCCTGAGGAGTGGTCCCACTGTCTTCCACCCCTGCCCTTTGACCCTGTGGCATCCTGTCACTCTGTCCTCGCCTTACTTACTAGTGCCCTCTTGAACCGCTCCTCTCCCAGCCAGACCAGAGCAAGTACAACAGAACTCTTCACAGCAGGAATTTAAAATACCAGGAGAGAGAGAGAGAGAGAGAGAGAGAGAGAGAGAGAGAGACACTCAGGCATTCTGCTCCAGGAGCCGAGCCCCCATGGTGAGCTATTGCCAGGTTAGGATTAGCACAGGTCATTGCTGTCTTTAGGGGAGACAAGAGCTGATTTCATACCTAACACCAGGCAGCAGGAGAGAGGAGTCAAAGCTGAAAGGCTCCAGGATCTAAAACTCCCATCCCCCCTCTAATTAAGTGGGCTAACAGCAGTTCTGAACATTTGTAGACTGCATATATGAATGTGGTATTTCTTTATCTTATGCAGCTCTGAAAGCCTCAGAAGCATTTTTTAAAGGTGAATATTCTCAACCAAATGTTCTCTTTCATCTGAGTCCTGGCACTCGGTGGCCAAGGTTCAGGAGAGAATAGTGTGGCTATTTCTATTCCTGACAGTCCCTGGTTCCCCAGCAGGTAGACGGAGGCTAAGGAATGAAGGCGAGCTCTTTACAACAACGCAGATGGACAAAAGCCAGGATTTAACTAAATCAGCCGCACCCAGAGTCCAGTTTAAGAATCCGCTCTGGCCGCCTCCTGCTGCTCAACTCAATTCCAACCTGGAGACAGACCAACGGAGCAACCTGCCCAGGACTCTGTGATCTGGTGAATTAAAGAGACAAAGGAAAAGTCATCCCTTCTCTGATTAAACATCCTCAGAATTCAAAGGAACCTAGACCGTGTTTCTTCAGAGATGAGATTTGAAAAGCTGGAGGATGGGGAAGCAGGAGGAGGAGAAGGAGGCAGTTAACAGTTAGGGAACAGGAGTGGCATGGAAGGTGCTGGATTGGGGTGCAGTCAACTCCAAATCCAGCCTTGAGCCACAGGACCCTGCTGGGTCTTCTGACCTCTTGAATCAATCCTAAGTGAATGTGTTTTGAATTGAAAATGTTAAGGAGGGGCTGGGACTGTAGCTCAGTGGTAAAGCACTTGCCTGGCATGTGTGAGGCACTGGGTTGGATTCTTAGCACCACATATAAATAAATAAAATAAAGGTCCATGCACAACTAAAATATATATATATATATATATATATATATATATATATATATATAAATAAATGTTAATGAATCCCCCCATAGTGTCCAATAAAAGGAGCTTACAAAAAGAAAACTCAGCACAGGCTAGACACTTTTCAGTGTGCTCCTTGGAGAGGAAAGAAAAGGCCCACTGTGTTTTATGTGTACTGTGAAAACTGACCATTGTCATTTAAATTGAGGTGTTACAGGAATTATGCACCAGCTATCATACTTTGTAAAAAAAAAAAAAAGAAAAAAAACATTGCTTTCCTGAAGAATCATATTTTACTTTAATCTCATCAATTATTCTGTGAGTCTTAGGACCATCGGCACTAAAAGAAACTATGTCACACAGATACATTTAAAGAACAGAGCCCCTGTACATCTGAAATAAAACCTTTCTTTCTTTCTTTCTTTCTTTCTTTCTTTCTTTCTTTCTTTCTTTCTTTCTTCCTTTCTTATTTTTTTAAAGGGCTTCATTCATCTGATGCAATCATACATCAGTAAACATTGGCTGTGTCAGGCTCTGAACTGAAGACTAGGCGACAGATGAGAAAGACAGCAGATCTTGTTCTGAAGGAATTTGTGTATCTGGTTTCCAATCTGGGGCTGATTTTGCCCCCTCTCCAGTCCCCTAATGTTTTGACAATGCTTGGAGATGTTTTTGATTGCCCTGAGTAGGAAGGAGTTGTTACTGGCAGCTTAGAGGCAGAGGCCAGGTATGCTGCCTGACTGCCTCCAATGCACGGGACAGGTCCTCACAAAATAATTATTCAATCCAAAATGTCAATAGGGCTGGTCTAATGGGAGTCAGAGGAATGAGCAGAAAGATGGAAAGTGAGGGATGTAGCCAGAAAGACAAACACTTAGGTTTTTATGGGAGTCCAAGGGGAGAGAGTTCTCAGCTTTTAAAAGTGATATGAATACTGGCATTTTTCACCTTGAGTCATTTTGATTTGTTGTCATTGCAACTTTATTCAAAAATGCCTGTACTAACAGTTGCTGATTTCTGGTAAGAGTATTCACGGTCATGCTCCAAAGGCAGGGCTGACTCTGCTGGTCTGGAAAGATGAATCACCTGCCTGGGTGTGATACAGCTTTGTGGGAAGGGCACATCCACAGGAGACAGTGACTATGATCTGAGTGGCTAATGTCCAGATCTCTCTCTGTGTCACTCTTGGTTTAGAGTATTGGAAAATTCTCATCATCAGACATGTGCTGAAAATACTCAGCAATAATTGTGGATATTTATATGCAAGAATTAATTTTTCCTTCTTTCTTTTCTCACAAGTAGGAGGGTAGAAAAATCAGTTCCTGGCAGATGTATCTGCACCTTCCCCCCCAACCACACCCTCCTTTGCAGAAGCCGGGTAGGTCCCACTCCTCCCCTGTGTCCTGACTCTCTTGCAGGCTCTTTTCAGGCAATGGAGGAGGTGGCACCACCAAAGACCCAGAGCCTACGGAGGGTCCTCCGTAGACCATCACGTACAAACAGGATGAAGGAGGCAGGGGACACTCCCTGTCACCCTGCCTACACTGCAGTAAAAATGGATGATTTTTTGGCAAAGTATAATCACCAATGAGACTTATTTTACTTCCTTTCTTTCTCAAATGTCTTTTTCTTGAAAGTAGCAAATGTGTACTTGTCCTAGAATGAGAGAAAGTGCATCTGTTATGAAAGCTGGAATGACTTTTAACAACTTATTCCTTTGTGTAGTTTAATGGGAGATTTATGTATGTATGTATGTGTGTGTGTGTGTGTGTGTGTGAATGTACATATTTACATACATATATAATAAATTATGAAACTTATCAACTACATATAATAAATTGCATATATACATAACTACATACTATATATGTATGTATAAATATATACATAATTTATTTATATTTGGTATTAGGGATTGAACCCAGGGGAGCTCTACCACTGAGCTATATCTCTTGTCCTTATTATTTTTTATTTTGCAGCAGGGTCTTGCTAAGTTGCTGAGGGTTTCACTGAGTTGTTGAGGTCAGTGTCCAACTTGTGAGCCTCCTGCCTCAGCCTCCTGACTTGCTGGGATCACAGGTATACGCCACCGTGTCTGGCTTAATATGATATTTTAGAAATTGGTTGGTGACATACCTGAAATATGAATATCTAATGTTTATGGGGTATTTATTTTGAGCTAAGTATTGCACTAAGTATTTTCTTTCCAGAGAAGAAATATATATTTTAAAATATACTTGGGATTAGGCATTTTCCTCTTGATCATCCAGGTAGGTTGAGAAAAGGGGTAGGGAGGTGGAAAGGGAATGACGGTAGAGTCTGGGATCTGTGTGTGGTCAGAAGGTAATGCAGGTGGTGCAGCAGGGTCTTCCCCAGTTCTCAGAGTACTTGGGTAACTCTGGAGTGAACTGGAAGCCTCAGGAGAAAGGCGGCAGGCTTCCTGCTTTTAATGGCACATGAAGGCTCAGTAAGAGACAGGATCTGGTGTTGGTGTCTTCCGTTAGGGGAGCAGAGCCAAGCAGGTGTAATGACGGGGCCTCTTTTGGCAGCAACCCTCATTCCCTGCAGTGGTAACTGCCAATATTCCATCTGGATCTCCTTGGATCTCGTATTCTCCACATACTTCCCTTGACCAAGATTTTTTGCTTGGCCAAACTTTAGTCAGGCTCTGAACCTTCTCCTATTTGTGTACTTCTTTACAAAATCCAGTTTTAGCAAAAGAATCCTGCTTAATTTAGCTAGAATCCCCCATCTTGGGATCTGATCATCTCAATATCTAATTAGGTTCCTCCCCCTTTATCTCCCAGGGGATGTCCAGTCTTCCCTCGACTGTCTTCAGCAAGAATCCTGTGGATTTAGCTAGAACTGCTCTTACATCTGAGTTTTCCTTTTAGTGACTTTTCTATCTAGTGACTCTCACCCTGCTCCTTAGCTATGAACCCCCATTTGCCCATGCTATATTCAGAGTTGAGCTAGTGGCAGAGCCCAATCTCTCCTTCTCATTGGAAGACCCCATTGCAGTGGTCCCTATACCTATTGCCATCATCTTTATTAAAGTCTTCCTCATTATATTTTGGGATTAGGCCTGTGCTATTGAATGATTTTAAAAATACCATCCCTGTTCCTAAACTTCAGTGTGCCTTTGTTATCAACATCTTAAGTCCTTACAGAGGACTTCCTTTGGAGTCACATTGCCTGGGTGCAGAGACCAATGTGCCTGCTGGCTGGAGGGAGTGCCAGTTCCTTTGCCTTAGATCAGGACAACTCTGAGACGCATTACACTTCAGAGCTCCAGGGCAGAATCAGGCTGAAGCTACTCTGGATCTAAGATCACACCCTTGTTTGCCTTTTCCCCTTTACCTTCCCTTCACAATTCCTTGGCCAGCTTCTCCTGGGAGAATGTCCCTGCTAGTCACTTGCATCAAATCTTCATCTCAGGATCTGCTTCCGGGGAACCCTATCTAAGCCACTTCCTGAGACTACACAATTCACGGTGTTGGTGGTGTGTGTGTCCTGTGCTCCGTGATGGTCTACAGCATCACCATTTTCTTCATTTGCATACCTTCACCCTAGACTGGGCACACCCACGCCCTCTTACGTTTTCTTCCAGGGAAGTCAGCTGTTCATCCAGTTTCACTTGGTCTGTCCCAAGAGGAAACGTCCCCTTTTCTCGGTCAGAAGGGACTGGTGGGAGCTCCCAGGGCCCTGTAGACTCCGCTATCAACTCCTCTGTGGCGTTGATGACTTTCAGGACTTCTGTGGAGATGTTGCAGAGAGAAACAGCAGAATACTTCTGTTTGGTCCAATAACAGAAGGGGACAGAAGACAAGAACAGCACATTAACAATGACACAGAAATTCTACATTATCGTGGCACTCATCCTGAGCTTGATTCTGTAATAACACATAAACATCAATGTGTCAAAGGGATGAGAAGATAAAAAGTGAATTACTGCCGATTCGGAGGGAGGAAGTAGAAGCTGCCTGTCCTCTGCCCATTGATGATAGTTTAACATCCATTACTTGATTTTCTGGATGATAGTCTACTTCCTCAATAGAACTTCAAACCACACAAAGAGTGTGGAACTGAGGGCAGCTATCTGGACTAGGAGTCGAAGACCTGGACTCCAGGTCGGGCTCTAACTTCTCTGGTAATGGAAACTTGGCCACGTTACTTTCCATTTCCGGAACCCACTATGTCATCTGTACGGAGAGGAATGGAGTATAAAAAAGAGCACTGCGAATACTGAATCAACTGAAGTCCTGGCAAAGGATTCCACGGCGGCCCTGTGGGAGGCACTCGTGCTAATTCACATACCTGTTCTCAAGCCTATTCTCACTTGCTTTCCTCTCCCACAGAGGCAAACAGGAGAACAACCCTGCTTCCCAGCCTCCCTTGAGAAAGTCATGTCATAGTTCTGACCTCTGAGCCTGAAGGGGAAGCCCACTGAGGGGGTTTCTAGAAAAGCCTTTGTTTTCCTATTCAAGGGAATAGATGCACCTGACCCCTCCTACCTCAGCTTGTTTCTGCTTTGAAGATAGATAAGCAGCTCCTGAGCCAATAAGAGGGAGGATAAATGCCCAGGGCTGAGTAAGATAGAGCAGAAGGACTGAGAGAGCAGGGTCCAGACAGCAGTGGATTAGCTAAACCCTAGGGAGCCACCACCAGCCTCTGCATATCTGGTTGTGTTAGAGTCTGTAAACAAGTCAAGATGGCACCTGGCATTTTGCCAGGGGAATGTTAGAGTCTGTAAACAAGTCTGGATGGCTCCTGGCAAAATACCAGAGGGAGTGGTTTGTGAAGTAAGGCCAGCGAGCCATTAAGTGTGGAGATTTCTTATTGGTTGACTGCTGTATCTAGTTTATGCTAATTAAGATAAGCTGTGTGGAATGTATAAATACCTCTGTTGTCCTACAATAAAGGGCTCCCACTCCTGCTGTATCAACGTACACAAGTTGTTCGTCACCCCCCCGGTTATTTTGCTGCAGCCGGACTGTGGCAGGTTGCATGAAAAAAAAAAAATTAAGAATAGAATTCCCTCTCTGTTGAAGCCACTATTGTCCAGGTTTCCTGTTATTTGTGTCTGAATATATTCCTAACTGACAGGTCACTTCCAGTTTTTACATTCAATGTAAGATAGGTGTCTCCCCTATCCAGGACCCTATAACTTGATGTGGCAGATTTTGGAGATGAGTTGGGTTCAAAATTACAATCAACCCAGAACCAGGCTCAGGTTATTAGTGCAGTAGAGGCATTTCAACCATGAAGAATCATCTGCAATCTTTGAGTTTATCAGAACGTATAGCATCCTGCTGAGATGTATAAATGGAGCTGAATGTTGCTTGGCAGTCAGGGTTTCCATCTGCAAACAGGTTTGTTTACCCCATCATAGGGTTTGTAAATTAGGCGTCAAATAGTGTCCACAAGCCCTTTTGTTTCACCAGCAGTTTTCAAGGTGACCTAAAATGGTAATGCTTTTGCTGGGCTATCTGACTCATGTATCCTGTCCAAAGTATTAATAGTACATATAGCTTGATTTTTGGCAACTTTGTTTCTCTAGGTGGATTCTACTGTATGTTTTGTCTCACTGGAGGGGGATTCTGATAGCCCTCCCACTCTGCAGGAGATTGGAAGGGTTAAGTGATAAATTCGTGGCAGAGCTCACAGCTAGAAGCCTCTGGTCTTCCACGTGGGTGCACATGGTTTCACATGGTTTCCTACCCTTGGGTGAGGGCACAAGTGCCCAGAGGCCTCTTTTCTAATATGCCTTTCCCACAACAGATGTCAGACCTGACAGCTGTGTTCCTTTTGGTTCAAGGGGCTTTGCTCCATACTAAAAAATTTGTATCTGGGTTGTCAGGGGAATGAGATCAAGGGAAGACCATGCAGACCCATCTGAACAAGGACAGCATCCAAGGAAAGAGTCGTCATGATGCTTCACCTTCAGAAAAACCTGCAGAGGGCGTCTCCCCTATCCAGGACCCTATAATTTGATGTGGCAGATTTTGGAGATGAGTTGGGTTCAAAATGATTTTGGTGTGAATTAGCCATCTCTGTTTGCTTGTGTCCATTTTAGAAAAGTCAGCATTGTAGGTGTGAAAACGGATCTGTGATCCTTCTCTTAGCAAATAAGGTATGTATTTAGAAAGTTGGCACCTTGTTTGGTAGATGAAATTCCTTTGCATATCTTTTGGAAAGAAAGACACATGACTAAGAGGTTCGGGGAAAAAAAAAGTTAAGCCATCTTAGGATGATGGATAGTGTGAGAATGTACACACGTTTTTAATAATCCAGGGGCATTAAAGGGCCAAGGTTATTAATGGGAAGAACCTGAAAGACATTTGAGTAGAAGGATCTGCACTCTAACTTCAACTAAAAATATGATATCAAAGGGTAGGTTGGACATCAATAGTGCACTGAGTGATTGTCCCATTCTGTCCATAGACAACACTTTGTAAGACATGCAAACTGACATGCTTTTTTTCCTTTTTGACAAGAATGCTTTTTTTTTCCTTTTTGACAAGAATGCCTTCTGTGAGCTACACATTTCCCAGTTCTCTGAAGTCCCTGCCACTTATTCTGCACCTCTTACTGAGGACTTGTGGTGTGTAGACTATGCTCCAGGTCCTTGGATGAAACAGTGAACACAGTGGATGAAGCCTTTGCTTATGGCTTGCCTTTGGTCCTACCCCAGCCTCTTGACATGCTGTCCTGGTCCCCAAAGCCACTTGCATTTGCCACTAAGTCACAGTGAGGAGTCTCTGGTGTGTGGAGAGTGCCACAGTGTCACTTGGAGGGTTTGTGGTCAGGATCATTTTCAGAAGGGATTTAGTCTCCAGTTGGGAAAAGTGACTAAAATTTCAAAATTATATGAAATCAGAAAGAGATCTCTCTGTTGCTTGGTGTCCTCATTTTGATCTGGCAAATCAGGATCTAGATGCCATTTCCCACCAGTAGGAACCAAGTGTCTCTTGTTTGTACCTAGGAATGATCTGTTTACTCAGACCTGGGGCTGGGGGTGGACAGCGCACCTACTGAAAGCTGGAATTCATTGCTGGGTAACTGGAATTTCATTGCTTGTATGACAGGAAAGGGTCACCTAATCTCCCTGATCCTTAATGTCATGGCTCAATGAAGGAGACCAGATTTCATACATGGCTAACTTTGCTTGTTATGCAAATTGCTCCTTGCTCAGTCTAGAGTTAAAAATTGAAAGCACCTTCTTTCTACTACTGTGTTACAAAAACTATATTTAGCAGTGGACAGGATTTTGTTCAGAGAAAAAGCTGGTGGCGATTCAGAGGTGGCTGGCAGGGAGCCCTGCATGCAGGAGAAATGAAAAGCTCAGGGATCTTTTCTGTTTCTATTGCCTACAGCCCCCAGAGCAATGAGCTGAATGTCACAAAGCACGATTTGAGAGCCCAAGAGCATGCTCCATTATGGGAGTCGACACTACTCCAGATATTAATCACAAGATGAATCAGATGTGAGTTTCATGGGAGAGGCGAAAATGTGAAAAACGATCAACAGACAGGATAGAAGGCTGACCTCAGAGACACTGTGACCCAGGGAGTCTGACATGATGGAACTGAAATGGCTGGTAAATCCCCAAAACAAAATCCAAACCTTCAAGTGATCAAAGAAACACATACTAAACAACAATTTTATTATGTGCCAGATTAATGCATGGTTTTCTTTGAAACTGTCAAGTGTATGCCAACGTGCCTTAGCACTGGTATGGCAGGCACTTTGGGCTGCTGACCCACCACGGGATGTGTTTATTTTGATGCATCCACACTCCTGGTCTCCTGATGATAAGCATCACTTCTGAGAGCCCAGGTATCCACTTCTAGGGTTCAATCTGTCATAGCCCCATGGGGAACATCAAATCCATAACATGAGCTAAAACAAAAAGCCCACACTCAGGATACAGAGGTAACAGGAAGCACTGATCTTTGATAGAGTTGTTTAGCATTACAAGGTTGGAACCCTGCCAGCGGCCACAATGGACCCAAGAAAGAAGGAGGACCATGTCATAAATCTCCTAAATTCTCTCTAGGGGCTTCAGGGTAGAAGGAGACAACTTTACTTTTTGTCTCATGACCTACAAACTTTATCCTTAGCAATCTCTCTATCCTGTCCCCCAGAGGCTTTCTCTTTCTAAAAAAAACATGCTGCTACAGACAAATTCTTACTGCATTTACTTTTCCTCAAAAACTGATTTCCAAAGACATGCAGGACATGAAGCGTTGCCAGGGGGGCAATTCTGAGCTTGGAGAGTTCTGAAGAAGAAAATATTTTCATTCAAACACCTAGACGTGCAGTACTTATTAGCGATCCTTGCAAATTCTCCTGAAATGTCCCGTGTCATCATTCTTTTCAAAGCTTTGTGCTGGACGGAGAAATGCAAACTTATTTTGAGCTGTAATAAATGAGAATGCTCCTTCCCAGAATATGGGGCATGCTCCAATCATTGGATGCCTGGCTTAACAGAAAGAGGCCACCTTGGAGTTAAAGAGGGTGAACCTGCTAGTGTGCCCTTGAGCATGTGCATACCTGTGATTGTGTCTCAGCTGGGCTAACACACAGTCAGTGTCAGGTTGGGTGTTATGAGCGGGGGCTGTGCCACTCACTCCAGTCTTGATATAATTTGATACGGGACAAAAAGATTTGAGGATTAAGCAATGTGTATAGGTGTCTCGGCAGAAAAGAGATTTTCCTAGCTCTACCTTGGGGACTATTCTGACACCTATAATAAGAGAAAAATGACAAGACTAGTAGAAGGTGAAGGGGCATTGACGACAGGTTTTTGAGAGACACAGAAGCAAGCAATCTACCTAGGTGTTCATGGGTCAATCAAGAAGCAAAGAAGGGCAGTGGCCAGGGGACTGACACTTCCGCGTCTTGCAAAGGGCCCAGTAGTCACCCATGGGATTCCTTTGGCACCTATGAAAATGCTTTCTTTTAAAATCACAAGAAAAAAAATTAAACCTTTGGTCCAGGAATATGTTTTAATATATAATATTAGTATATTAATATTTAAATGAACACAGCTATAAAATGTGATTTCCTATATTTTTTTTAAATGAACAAAGAAAAAGTAAAAATGCCTGGGCCCACCAATATCACAAGATGGCAATGGTCTTGCTAATCTGGAGTCCCTCTCTGAAAAGCACCTGGCAGGGTCCTTGTTCCATGATGACTGGGCAGGAGCTGGGGGCTGGGCCAGCTCCAGACATTAGTGAGGGCCTTGAATAAATACCTACTCATGAACTCATGGTATAATCCTCCCTGGGACTCCCCAAACCAATGGAGGGAGATGGTGGAGGCTGGTGCTATGGTCTTGAGGTTTCCTGTTGGGGACTGATGCGGATGTCACCTCCTCATTTGTAGACACAGGTCTATGAAGCCTGGGGAATTCAAGTTACACTGTGTGACTTTGTGCAAATAACAACCTCTCTGAGCCTCCCCTATGAAATGGAGCTAGCACTATCTAGCATAAGAGGCTGAAAGCAATGAATGAAACAGCATGTGTCAGTGTCCACACAGCATCTGGATGCAGAGTTCTGGGCCCCCCCTCAAGCACTTCCCTCTCTCCCTACAGGCCTGTTTCCTGGCTGGAGGTGGGCACATTCTTGGTGAAGGCCGGTTGGCTCAGCTGCCTCTCCTTATATACTGTATTCTTAAAACATTTTTCTGTGCCTGCTTGGTGTTGTAAAGAATGGTTTTTACCATTCATTACAAAAAAGTGAAACTTCATTGTTTTTTATTTTCCAATTATTTTTTTATGTATTTATTTTGCCAGCTAAGAATATTTTAAAATGGGAAAAATCCACTATAACCTATTGGCTACTGCCTCCATAATTTCATAAAGAAGGGACAACTGGATATCAGGAAGGATGTATCTAGTATCAGAACTCAGAATAGTCTCTTCTAAGAAATGACACTAAGCAACCAACCTCACATACATAAAGACACACACACACACACACACATTCTACACCCATACACACATGTGTGCACACACAGAGGGAGAGAAAAAGAGAAGTCTCAAAAGAGAAGTCTCATTCTTTTCCACTCTTTTTTGGGAAAGCAGGGGGACTGGGGATTGAACTCAACCACTGAGCCACATCCCAGCCCTTTTTTGTATTTTATTTAGAGACAGGGTCTCACTGAGTTGCTTAGCGCCTTGTTTTTTATTTTTTTTTGCTGAGGCTGGCTTTGAACTCATGATCCTCCTGCTTCAGCCTCCCAAGCCACTGGGATTAAAGGTGTGTGCCACTGCACCCAGCCCTTTCCCCCTCTTAAAAAAGAGTAACAAGAGAGTGGATGGAAGAGGCTGTATTTCCCTTTCCTGGGGGTCATCAAAACGGTGCACACTGATAACAATAGACAAGGTCATCGCCTTGCTGGGACATTGAAGATAACAGGCTCCAAACATCATTGACTATTTCCCATTGTCACTCATTTAGTTCAATTCTTCTATTCTAGGTACTGCACTGAGTCCTGCAGGGGATGCGGAAGCAAATAAGCCATGGTCCCTGTCCCAGAAAGCAGAAAGTTCAAGAAGACTAACAGAAGGTAACAGAAGACAAGACCTATCTATCCTGCACGTGAGCATCAGCCGGTGACCTGTACAGGAGACAACTGGGTTCCACCATGTGACTTTGGGGTTGAGTCTGGAAACACAAGAAAGATGTTAGGCTAAAGGAACCAAGTCCAGGGCAAGCTGTGGGTGGGAGACAGATGACAGAAGGGAGGCAGGTCCTGGAGTTTGGGTTTGCTGCTGGCAATGAAGTGCCACTTCAAATTTTTGCAGCAATTTTTATCAATAGCTGTCATTTACTGAGCTCTCTGTGTGCCAGGGACTGGGGTTATAGTGAACCCTCTCTTCCACAGAGTCATCATTAAGTTTCTCCAGAGACCCTCACCATAATTGTTCTTATTAATGGAATATCGGCAAGAATTTCTTTGAAGAACTCAATGTGGTTTGAGACTTTCTACTTTCTATAAGGGCTAAGTTTCTCCTTTCTGCAAAAGCTGAATTTGCCTGCAAACTTGATGATGTACAAAAATGGCTACTTCTGCTTTCTGTGGTAAAGACTTTCGAAACCTCTGTGTAGCCTCAAGAGGGGACAAAGAGTAACTGTTACATACCCCGCCCCCATGGATACATAACCACACCACTGAGTATAAAGTTTAAAGAATTTTCAGACTCAAGTTCCAGAGTTTTTGTGTGTTTGTTTGTTTGTTTTTAGGCAACAGCCACTCTGGACCACTGTAGCTAATAAACTTGCTTCCTGCTAATTCCTTGGGTGTCCAGCCTCATCTGCCGAACAACAGGGTGAGCACTGTATGTGCCTTGCTTCATTGAACCCTCCTAACCATCCCAGGATGCAAGGACTATGATGACTGAGATAGAAAGAGCTGAGGCTTCAAGCAGTGACAGGGATTTGCCCTGAAGGAGTGAGATTTGCACCCAGGTACGTCTCATGTCAAAGCCTGGGCTCTTAACATGCCAGTGTGGGAGACTTGTGCTTCACAAAGGTAAGTGACTGTCATAGGAGGGCCAGAGCTAGGGCTGGAGAAAACTGGAGGCAGAGAGGAAATGTAGGAAACTATTAACTGCAGCTCAAATCAAAAGTCACAAAGGTCAAATGTGGGAGCAGCTGGTGTAGGGATAAAAGGATATAAAGTGCAAGATTTTGGAAAGAGAACTAAGAGATGTGTGGCTATGGAGTGAGGAAATGGGCGAAGGCAAGATGGTGCTGCTTTTGAGCTTGGTGCTCTGGTAGAAACTGAGACCATGAAAGGAGATTTAAACACAGGGAGGAAGAGAAGCATTCATTAGGCTCCTGAAGAGGGGAAAATATAACACCCCCAAACTCCTTTTCTTACAGTCCAAGAGGTTGGGTGCTTATCAAATGCCCAGATGGAATAACATCCAAGTCATTTGTTCAACTTTTATTTTAAATTTGTTCTTCTTGATGTCAGGTCCTGCGTGAGGGGGAAGGGACATGACTGTCACAGTTGCTTTAGGAAAATGGAGCTATTGGTAATAAGTTGGGGGCCCTCCATTCCTCCTTTCAGCCCTGTGATAAAGGAACTTTCTTTCAGGGATCAGAGGACCCACAAACAGCAGAAAGAACTTCATCAGAGCTCTTTTGAAGGCAGCTTTGAAGATCATGGAGTGAATGGGGCAATTACAGGCAGGGCTGAAAAGCCTTTCTGCAGTTCAAGTTGCATAGAGTAAATGCTGAATGTTGCTCGGATGCTCCAACATCCAACAGAACTGTTGAGGAGAGGAGAGAAGAAGGAAGGAAGGAAGGAAGTCAGCCGGCGGTCAACATGGGTCCATCTTGCTCAGGTCTACTCCAGGACTCTCAGTGATTTCACTCAATCTTTGCCACAACCTGACGTGGTTGATATGCTCATGACATCTCTAGAGATGAAGAAACTGCAGTGCAGTGAAGAAGATGCAGAGCTAGGAGCCCAGAGACTGGCCTCCAAAGCCCATGCTCCTTCCCAAGGTCACCACCCCCACTGTGTGTAATTCCCTGGACCAAGTGGGCCATGCAAAGTGATGATGAAGAAACAGGATCCAAGGGACCATCAGATCAGTGAACAACAGATCAGCAAGAGAAGGGTCTAAGGACAGGGAGCCTCAGGCCATCTGCGGCCTCTACCAAGTGGCATCAGCTGGAATAAGCTTATTGAGTTGCCAGGCCAAGTCCAAGCCACACAATGGAGCTGGAGATTTGTCCAGTGATAAGCTTCTGCTCTGAGCCCTCCAGAGCCCACCTAGGGTGGAGGACCCCATGACCACCAGTGAGAAAGGATGTGCTCTGTAAGAAAATCCAGACACCACCATCTGCTCACGACTTTACTCTCCGCTATTACAGAGGCTGTCTTGCCATTATGAACTATTTCCATCAAACTACCAGAGCAAGCAGGGAAATTTGTCCAAAAAGCCCTGATTTCATGTATTTTTCTCCTTTTCAAAGGTAAGAAAAGAAACTCCATATGTCCTCCTAAATAGTTGACAGAAATCTGTGAAAAAAATTCAGTGCGAATGTGTTTCAGTTCTCATGAAACATAAGGCACTCTGGCGATGCCTCTAAAACCCGTCAAAATACATTCTCTATGAACAGATTCGTGTCCCTGAAGAGTGACTTGATGAAAGAGGGTGGAACAGAACTGTGGAAAGAAATTGGAACATGAACTTAATAAATCAGCATGCATAATATACCAGTACAGCTAGACATAACTGAGATCAGAGGAGAAGAGAGCCAGGAAGAACCTAGTCCTCGGACCATCCAGGTTGTGATGGTCAAGATCATTCATGAAAGAAATAAGATTTTCCTTTTTTTAAATGGTGTTATGGTTTAGATAGGAGGTGTCCCCCAAAGCTCATGTGTGAGACAATGCAATAATGTTTGGAAGTGAAATGATAGGGTTATGAGAGCCTTAAACTAATCAGTGGATTAATCCACTGATGCGGATTAACAGGGTGGTAACTGTAGGTGGTTAGGCTGTGGCTGTAGGAAGTAGGTCACTGGGGGTGTGCTTTTGGGGTTTTTATTGGTTCCTTGGTGAGCAGACTTCTCTCTCTGCTTCCTGGTTGTCAAATCCTGAGCTTCCTTCTTCCATCTACTCTTCCTCCATGATGTTCTGCCTCATCTCCAGCTCAGAGCTATGGAGTCGGTCGACCATGTATTGAACCTCTGAAACTGTGAGCCAAAATAAACTTTTCTTCCTGTAACTGGTTATTGTCAGGTCTTTTGGTCACAGTGAATAAAAAGCTGACTAAAACGAATGGTGGCGAAAAATGAAATTTTACAAGTGTACTACCTCTAGTTTAATTCCAGAATTAAATCCAGTATCTGCATGTATCCTTGAGGTCATTTTCTTGACCTTCCTGGGTAGGAACCTCCGTTGTTGATGTTGGTCACCTGGACAAGGCCCCATCAGGGCCTGGTGAAGATCACAGACAAGGGGAATGCTGAAGTCATCACCTTGGGTCAAACCTGCCCTAGCCAGGTGTAGTGCAGGCAGGACTGTTTCTTAGCCCAGGACGTTCATGGCCATTGATCTTTTTTGCTTTTTTTTATACTGGCTGATATCAATTGGAAACATTTCTCCATTGCTGATAGTAGCCAGGGGGCCGGCAAGGGGCTAAATTTTGAAGAAGCCAATAAGACACAAAATCACTTCCCATGTTCACTTGAAAAAAAATGTGGTAGCCCAAGTGACCTTGATAAGTGTAAGGTCTCTCTGGTTACTTCTCTGCTCAAACTTTTCTGTATGCCTCCTAACACGCCAACAGTGTTCTGGGTGTCCCACCTGGCTCTGCTTGCTCTGGCCCCTGCTCTCCCTTCTCCTACTACTCTTTCCTTGACCACCATGCTCCAGCCAGAGAGAGATCCTTGAACTTGTCAAGGTCATTTTCCTCTGAGGATCTCAACTGGCTTTCTCTCCCTGGAGAGCCCCTCCTGAGATCTTTGCCTGAATTTTTCCTGCTTGATTGTCCTTGGGGGGTCTCAGTTCAAAAGACACTTGGCCAGAGAGTTCCCTGCTGTGTAGGACTTCATCCTCTGAATTCCCTCCATTACTCCCTGGTTACCACTATTGGACATCTTCCCCTTTATGTGTTTCCATATTTTCAGCTGCCTCCTGCAACATTCGCTCAGGAGAGCTGGGAGATTTCCTTTCCTGTGCATAATGCATTGTGATTCCTACAATAGCTTAATAGTTATTTGTTGAACAAATGGTGAATGAGCAGGGATTCAAACCATAGTTACACCACCAGCCCTCGCAAGAGAAGCTGGCCTATGTCTACAGTTGGGACTGCTGACCAGAGGGATCCATTTATTCCTTCATTGGAGTAAAAATTAAGGACTTTCTCCTCTTACCACATCCCCTCTGCCCCCCAGACAAGAAGAGTAAGTCAATAATTGCCATAATATCAGTAACTTAAAAAAATAATCTTTTTCTAAATATGGGTGGAAAGTGGGTTAAAATCATGAGATAAAATCTTGAGTTAATTTACATTTTAGGTTGTGCTTCTAGACCATTCCATTCTATTATCTATCACAAATTTAAGTACTGGGTATTTAAAACATATAAATAATATCTTCATAGATGGGTCCTCTTCATTTTTGACTGTTTATTTTATCTGATGATTTTAATTTTTTAGAATGTTTTTGAAAAATTAAAAAAAAAAATTGGTTCGAATTTGAAACTTCTACCTAAATTTGGAAGAGTTCATCTTTACAGTCTTCCCTTCCAGAAAACAGCTACACTTCTTGGAGATCTGCAGTTTTCTTGTCAAGTTTTAACTTCACATTTTTTTGCTCTTATTATGGATGGAATTAGTTTCCATTTTATCCCTCTGTTCCCCCCAATCTGTTTTTGAGATTCATATGCAAATTTCAGTTCCCAGAAAATTAATGGCTGAACTAGAAACTTCTGAAGTGGGGAGTTCTAATGTAAATCCCAGAACCACTTGAGCCTTACTGTATAATTATGCCGAATGATGTGGTTTATGAATAGACTTGCTATGAATAGACCTTTCCTTTGACGAGAATGGATTTTTAATTTTGCACTTATTTGCATTCAGGGTTGCTGTATTCTTTTACAGGCTTTTTGTATTTCAGGTAAATGTTCATGATCTGACCTCGTGGAGGACTTTAGTGCTGTCTGGGGATCTTCCAATTTCTCCACATTGCTTTTATCCCATTCTATGGCAATAGCTGTTTCAAATCCCTTCTACAACCTTAAAACTCCAAGTCTATTATCCTCTCACTTTCAGAAGAGAAACTTGTCTTCTGAAGAGAGAGAGAGAGAGAGAGAGAGAGAGAGAGAGAGAGAGAGAATAACAATAACAAAACGGCATAGAACACACAACAACACCTCCTCAGTGTCCCAACGTCAAATTCACCTGCTCACCCAGATCTGACTGAGGCCGCTATTCCAGTGCTTATCCCCCATTTGACTTCTGGACCTCATCTTCCCCATCTCTAAGAATCCCTCATGGTTGGACATTTAGACCATTTCCAACATTCCACTACAATAAAACACAATGCTTAATGAGCTGCATTAATACACCCTTGGCTGCTTGCCCCATTTCTCCTTAGGATAAGTCATTTACTGGATCAAAGGTTACGTCCACTTAGATGGTTTTCGGTTACCAAGTTACCGAGATGCTATTATGGGTTGTCACTCTTTCCTGAACTCTTAACCATCGATTACTTTTCTTTTTAATCATCTAATTTGTCAGGCAAAAGTGGCATCTCATTCTTTCAATCTGCATTTTTATTGACTGAGAAACAATAAACTTTTCTCTGTTTATGGTTATTTTCCTAATGCTTCAATAGTAATGTATTGAAGCATTTCTGTACTTTCTGTGTTTTATCAATCTTTTTGCTTATCCAGTGCTGCCCATACTGCTATTAGGAGACGCTCAGTAAACATTTGCTGAATGAAAGAAAAAATGAAAGTAGACCATATGATAAGTTCTGGGTTAGGTGATATATTAAATCAAATTGTAATACAATTGAAATCGGACATTTTTTATATGCTTATTGACCATTTACATTCTCCTTTGTGTGGGTTGAGAAAGACTGGCATTGTTATGTGCATTCCCTTTAAATATTGATATTATTAGGACAATAATTCTTCACTTGTTCTACATTTAGGCAGTGTTATCCTAATTATTGTTTTCTTTTTAATATTATGGATTTTTGACAACTGTAAGTTCTTTTTTAAAAATTCTTTTTAGACATACATGACAGTAGAGTATATTTTTACATATGATATATACATGGAGTATAACTTCCCATTCTTGTGGTTGTACATTAAACTGGTTGTGTACTCATATATGAACATAGAAAAGTTATTTCTGATTTATTCTATCTTTCCTATTCCCATTCCCCCTCCCTTCCCTTCATTCCTCTTTGTCTAATCCAAAGCACTTCTATTCTTTTCTCCTCCCACCTCCCTTATTGTATGTTAGCATCTGCATATCATAGAGAACATTTGGCCTTTGGTTTTTTTGGGATTGAATTATTTCACTTAGCACAATAATCTCCAGTTCCGTCCATTTACTGGCAAATGCCAGAGTTTCATTTTTCTTTAAGGCTGAGCAATATTCCCTTGTGTATATATACCACAACTTTTTTATCCATTCATCTGTTGAAGGGTTGGTTCCATAACTTAGCTAATGTGAATTGAGTTGCTATAAACATTGATGAAAATGCATCACTGTAGTATTCTGATTTTAAGTCTTTTGGGGATAAACAGAGGAGTGGGATAACTGGGTCAAATGGTCATTCCATTCTAAGTTTTCTGAGGAATCTCCATACTGCTTTCCAGAGTGGCTGTACCAATTTGCAGACCCATCAACAATGTATGAGTGTACCTTTTCCCCCACTTCCTCGCCAACATTTATCGTTACCTGTCTTCTTGATAATTGCCATTCTGATTGGAATGAGATGAAATCTTCTCAGTGTAGTTTTGATTTGCATTTCTCCAATTGTTAGAGATGTTGAACTGATCGTATTTATTCTTCTGTGAAGAGTCTCTTCAGTTGAATACAAGTTCTCAAATTTATGTGACTATATATTTCAATCTTTTAAAGTCTCTGACCTTTTTTGTTTGAATGTTTCAAAATATCCATCTCTAGTGCATGCTAGTAATTGTATAGCTTCTTTCACTTAAATTTTAAACTCCTGCCCATTGGGAATTTATTGTACATGGCATGATGTATGAATCTTAGTTTTTTCTTAAATAATTAACCACAATCATTAAATTAGGATGTGCTACAAAATTTGTTGAATAATTCAATATCTGAAAAAAGAATCTCTCCTCACTGATATTAAATGTACTGTCATATGTCATATTATATCTCTTTCTGTATTTTCTGTGTCTTATCAATCCTTTTGCTTATCCAGTGCTGCCCATTCTGCTATTATTGTGGTTGAAAATTTCTTGACTATCACCACATTTCAGAACATTCATTCTTCCAGATGAACTTCAGAAAAACTTCATCAAGTTTCAAAGGAATTTCACTAAGATGACTGGAATTATGTTAAATGCATGCATTCATTTATGGAAGACTGACATCTATAAAAGTCTGAAATGTTCCCACTGACACACAGGATACATTTCAATTTTATTCATTCTTTCTTTATGTCTCTTAGCAAAGTTAGTTCATTTTATTTGTGGATCTTACACCTTTCTAGTCAAGTTATTCAAATCCCCCATGTTTACATTTGTCAATGTATGTGTGTGTGTGTGTGGGGAGCGTATGTGTGTGTGTGTGTGTGTGTGTGTGTGTGTATTATATACAGAAAAATTCACCCTTTAAAGGAATATAGATCTATGAGTTTTGACAAATGCATGAGTTGTATAGCCACCATCAAATCAAAATATAAAATATTTCCATTACACTAAAAGCGTTTCTTTATGTCTCTTCTTAATAACCGTCCACCTACCCTATCCTCTTGCAACCACTCATGTTTTTTGTCTCTTTTCCAGGATGTCATTTAAATGGACAATATGTAGCCTTTTGAGTTATTTTTATTCATTGTAATGTTTTTAAGATTAATTGAAGTTGTATGTATTGGTTGGTGATTCTGTTCCCTTTTCTTGCTGAGTAGTATTCCATGGTAGGGGTATAACACTTGTCCACCCACCAGCTGATATACATTTGGGTTGTTTCTAGATTTTGATGATTACAAACATTTCCAATCCTGAGTGTGTATGTACATAGATCTTCATTTTTCTTCAGTAAATGCTTAGGAGTGAGATTGCTGAATTGTATGCTAAGTAGGTGTTTAGCATAGATATTTTTGTTGCTATTGCAAATAGAGTTTTTCCTCATATTTTCTGAAAGGTTATTGCTGGCACATAGGAAATCTTTGCTTAAATATTACTCTTTTGTGATAAGTCACCCTGTCCTACTCCTTATTTCCAATAAGCTTTTCAGTTGATTTTTATGATCTCAATTCAGATGTCTACATCATCATTTTGTTTTCTGCTGTCCAGGGCTGCTAACTTTTATTTCTTATTTAATACACTGGTGAAAATGTCAGATCATGACTGAATAGTAAACATAACAAAGACATCTTCATTATCTTCCTGTTATTAATGAGAAATTTTAAAATTTGGGTTGTATGGATGAGCTTCCCGGAGTTGGTGAACTCTCCAATTCTGTCCAAATCGTTTTCATCCTTTACACTTAATGGAAAGAGGGTCCACACATTATCAAATTCATAAGGAGGTCCAAAACCCACAGAAAGCAAGCAGTCTTCGTTATTGAATTTTTAATGCTGTCGCTACTTTATCGGTTGTTATTTTGGAATTTATCAATTTAAGAGTTTAATAAAATAATCTTGTTTTTCCTCCCTTTCACTTATAAATGTGATGAAAAAATGTTAAATGTATTTCCTAAAATTGATATTATTACATACATTCCTAGAATAAATTCTATTTGTCTATTGTATATTATAATTTGCTAACATTTTTTAAAATTCTCTACATGTGAAGAATTAATATGTGAGTTAGTATGTAAATTGGTGAGGGTAAATGATTTTTGTGTGTGTGTGTGTGTGTGTGTGCATCAGGTTCAGACTAAGATTTAATTAAATAAAGTGAATTTGGATGCTCCCCAGGTTCTTAATGTTCGAGGACAGTTTAAAGAGTATGGGAATAATTAGTACTGGGAACGTTTGATAGTTTTTACTGTCAAAGATAACCTGGGACTAGCTTCTTTCTGAGGAATAATTCTTTGACTACTTTGCCAATTTCTTCCATGGTCTGTTCAGGTTTTCTAATCCTTTCAGAATCAGTTTTGCTCATTTACTTCTTAAGAAACGTGCATTATTTTCTGAATAATTTTAAATGGCAGATTATTCACCTATAATTTAAAATGAATCTTAAAGCCATACATATTTATTATCTTCAAACACATGTACATGCTGTTTAGATTAGCAAAATACACATTTATGTAAAAATATTTACAAATTCATCTCTTTATCATGTATTTTTTTGACCAATAGTAAATATTATAACGTTCATGATGTCTTTGATATTTAAAACGAGTTTTCATCCAGAAAAGAAAAAAATATAGGATCTCACCATGTTGCGCTGAGATGGATACCCTTCATCACATTACAGAATTATCTTTGAATGTGTTGAATGTTTCCAAGTGCTATTTTGGCATCAGTTGAGATTACTCTGTGCTTTTAAAAGATAGTATTTACTAAGTGATTTATTATAACTCTGAGGTTTCCTGCTATTAACTTTATTTTAGAATCTCAGAATAAAATATATTTGGTATGTTTCTCTTAATATTGCAAAATTCAGGTTGCTTCAATTTTACTTTGGATTAAGGACTTTGCGTTTGTAAGAAACGCTGGTATATATGAATTTTTCTCTCTCTTTTTCTTTTGGTACCAGGAGATTGAACTCAGGGGCAATCAACCACTGAGCCACATCCCCAGCCCTATTTTATATTTTATTTAGAGACAGGGTCTCACTGAGTTGCTTAGTGCCTTGCTTTTGCTGAGGCTGGTTTTGAACTTGCAATCCTCCTGCCTCAGCCTCCCAAACTGCTGGGATTACAGGTCTATGCCACCACACCTGGTCTTTCTTTTTTTTTTTTTAAATAACTTTATTTTATTTGTTTTTTCTTTCTTTATTTATTTTAATGTGGTGCTGAGGATTGAACCCAGTGCCTTATATGTGCTAGGCAAGCGCTCTACCCCTGAGCCACAACCCCAGCCGCCCTTCCTTTTGTTTTTACATTCTCTCTACCCAGAAACATTTCCCAGGAGCAAATCCTGTTTATTCTACTGAGCTTCAGATGCACAGGATTATCTTTGCCATCTTTGCTTCTGTTCCCCTCTCACATCCCACGATCCTGCCTTCCCAGGGCATCTGACTTTGGGCTTCTGTTGGGAAGAGCTCAGAACCAGTGTCTTGGTTTTTAGACCATTCTACTCACAACCTTCTAGAGCAATTATGCCTTTCTCTCTTTCAAATCATATCTGTCCTATGTCTCATCCCACTTCTGTGGCTGGAGTGACATCGTTTTCTTGTCTGTTCTGCCTGTTGCAGAGACTTCAGGGAATATCTGTATTGGAGTTCTGGGCAATCTTTCCCTAGAGCCCTGTCCACCTTTTTTCTAGAGAGGAGGATATTCTGCTCAAGCCAAAGTGATCCTGGAGAGGGCTGGAACTCTGCCTACCTGGCCAGGCTGACCCCCCACCCCACACACACTGAACACCCTGTGGAAATGAATCATACCAGTGACAACATGAGTGAATGAAAACTTCTCGCCTGTTCAAGTGCTGTGGGTAAGAGCTCTAACTCTAAGTGGACAGCTAAAGCTTCTCTCTCTCTCTCTCTCTCTCTCTCTCTCTCTCTCTCTCTTTCTTTTTCCCTCTAAATAGAAAGTTAGAGATGTTAATTTCTCAGTAGGGATAAGGCCTACAGAGACCAGTGTGGCTTAGAGGTTACAAGGGTCCTCACACCATATTCACTGTAACATCAAGTGGGAATAAAATGATACCAGGTGGCCTCACAGGAATGGGAAGGTATTTTTACAAGGGTGAGATACCCATAGAAACCACATTTGAATTAATGTTAACAACATGACATCAACACAAGTTTTGTCACAAGCACAATGAATTTGAGAAACCAATAGATAATAGTCAATAATTCTGCCTTTCACCTGCCCTAGTATTGTGTTTCCAGGTGGCTTCAGTAACTGGGAGCAGCCATTTGAAGATTTGTCTCTTATTTGGGGCAAAAGACATTTATTAGTTCAGCAAAGTCTCAGTACTTTGATGAGAATAATTCTGTGACACTATAAATATGGTAGACGTCTGCTGGTCTGTGACTCCCTTATGAAAATAAGACACAGTGACTCAGCTACTTGTGGTGATAATTAATAAACAAAGACACTCTCAGTGTTAAAAATATTTCAGGATATTGGACATACAAATTTGACTGTTCTGCATGAATTTACTAATTTGGGCCTTTAATAAACATTCATGTTCCTAAAGTACAGCACATCTTTTGTCACATAAATAGTATTTTAAATGACACTTAGTTTGGAAAATAAAAACCTATGAAACCTATTACATATCTAGCATTATGGGGTTTTGATGCTGGAAGGGTCCTTGGGAGCAGCTGATCCAGATCACAAAAGATTAGGGGATTTGTGAGACCTTTGGTTCCTGAAATGTAATTTTCAAGCCCAGGCCAGGAGTTCTAGAACCTTCTTTACATCCTTCTTTTTGGAGCGCAGCACCTGCACTCCTAGACGCAAACAGTTCCAGGAACCACTTCAGCTAGGATTTTTTTCCAGAACCATTGGCAAGGCCACCTGCCCAGTGGTGGGGAAGCAAATGCTTATTCCCAGGCTCTGAGGACCACAAAGCTTGGAAGGCTGACCTCTGATGTCTGATGGGATCACGTTGTTACTCAAAGAAGAAACATGACCCTTTGGGCAACCAGATCCTGAGAGGGTTTTGGATGGACCCCAAGTTCTACATGCTCATTGAAGGATATGGAAAATAAGTCCTAGAACATTTTCCCTAAGCTTTTGTCATTTAAAATCCCAAGCCTCAACAACCCAATCAATAAATGGGCTAAGAAGCTGAAGAGACACTTCTCAGAAGTGTTACATTCAATCAACAAATATATAAAACAAATGTTCAACATCTCTAGTAGTTAGAGAAATGCAAATCAAAACTACTCCAAGATTTCACCTCACTCCAGTCAGAATGGCAGCTATCAAGAATACAGACAACCATAAATGTTGGCAAGGATGTGGGGGAAAAGGCACACTCATACATTGCTGGTGGGACTGCAAATTGGTGCAGCCAATATGGAAAGCAGTATGGAGATTCCTTAGAAAACTTGGAATGGAATCATTTGACCCAGCTGTCCCACTCCTTCGTCTATACCCAAAAGTCTTAAAATCCGCATACTACAATGACACAGCCACATCAACGTTTATAGCGGATCAATTCACAATGGCTAAACTGTGGAAGTAATCTAGATGCCCTTCATTAGATGAATGAATAAAGAAACTGATACACACACACACACAATGGAATATTACTCAGTAATAAAAGAATAAAATTATGGCATTTGCATGTAAATGAATGGAGTTGGAGAATATCATGCTAAGTGAAGTCAGTCAGTTCCCCAAAACCAAAGGCCAAATGTTCTCTCTGGTAAGTGGATGCTGATCCATAACGAGGAAGGGGGAGGCATGGGAAAAATGGAGCAACTCTGATTGGGTAAAGGGGAGGGATGGTAGGGAGGGGGCATGGGGGCAGGAAAGATGGTGGATTGAGATGGACATCTTTACCCTAGGTACATGTATGACTGCACTTGTGGTGTGACGCTACATGGTGTACAACCATAGAAATGTAAAGTTGTGCTGCAATTATGGACAATGAATCAAAATGCATTCTGCTGTTATATATACCTAATTAAAAGAAATAAATAAATTTAAAAAAATCCCAGGACTCAGCCAGAGGGAAGGAACCCAAAAGGAACTCCATCTGACTGGAACCAGACCCCCTACTCTAATGGGTCACCTGATGCAAATACAATAAGCCCCAGGAAATTCCCTTTTCACATTCCTGTCCCATCCTAATGGGTCAGCAGGACCCCAATACAATGGACTCCAGGAATTGCCCTCCTGTCCCATCCTAAACAAAGCCTATATAACCCAAGCCCTTGCTGAGCCTGGTGCCATTTTCTGCCCTGACTGATTCTGTCGCTAAATACTGAATAAAGAAGAGCCTGCTGATTGGAAGGTTTGTCCTTACATTCATTCTTCAGCTAGTTCAAATTCAGATAGGAGGGGCCATCCTTAAATCATCAGTGGTCCACGGAGAACCAGCCAAAGCAAGACATTTCATATAACTGCAGGGAGAAGTCTATCTATAGCAAAGGTCTGATTCCAATCACAAAAAGACTGTTTCTGAAATGGTTCTTCCGCTGCTGATCAGGATTCTGAAGACACAATTCCTAGACAGGAAGCCATACTAAGCCATGAACTGCCACCAATGTCCCCATGTCTATGCTAATACATATGCACATTCCTCTGCTCTGGCTCCCAGAGAGCAGGGATGGGGGTAGCTGCAGAATGGTCCCCTGGGTAAGATCAGGATGATTCACGTCTAGGACTTGGATTTCCACACTGCTTATTTACTACACCGAAGTGAGATGTGTAATATGGGAACTGGACTCCCCCAGAGACTGACCCTGAGACATGGACCTGAGTGCATGTGGTTTATTTGGGAGTCCATCCCAGGAGACAGAGGTAGAGGAAGGGGGATGTGAGAGAGGGAAGGGAAAGGCTGCCTTCTTAAGCCATTTACAGTGTGGGTACCTAGAGCTAAATCTGCTGGGGAACTGGGGATCTGCATATAGCTCACACCTTGCTCACATTACTACTCCACTGGGGCAGAGGAGGTGGGATATTTACGTTCCCATCAGTCACCTGCTGGGGCGACTTCTGAGAGTGGCATTTCTGTGCATTTCCAGCCCACCTTCTGTCCAGGAAGAGAAGCCTGAGACAGCTCTTGGGCAGTTAGGCCATCGGGCACATCCAAGGTAAAGAGACATGGGTGGAGCACTGGCTGCTTCTGGAATAGTCACATTAGTGTGGATCCACTCCCCAACGCGGGTGTGCGTGCGTGCGTCTGTGCACTGTGCAGACTAATATGGATGGGTCACAGGGGAAGCCACAGCTACTCTGATCCTGAAGACAGGAACCTGGGGGTTCATTCTGATGCAGTTTCCCTTTCTGCACAGCATGGAGGAGCACCAAATGTGGCCACAGACCTACGTCTTGACGCTGCAAGCGTTGATTGGAAGTCGGCACAAAGCTCGCTCTTCTTTCAGTACCGGCAGATGGATGTTTTTCATGACAGGGAAGTTTATTTTCCTTGAGATTGTTAAAGGGGATATGATAATTAATATTTGCTGGGCTCCTGCTATGTGCTAAAGCCTACACTGCATAATGCAACCTTCACAACTCTAAAAGATGGTATGATTATCCCTGTTTTACAAATGAGGCCAAGATGTGTTTATTCACTGAACAATAAAAATGTGGGCTCTGCCTAAAAAACAGGGCAGACAGGAACCTGTTGACATGCTGAGAGCAAGTACAGGGACCGCATGTCAGCCCGGGCTGCTGGGTGGAGAAAAGACTGGAGGTCCAAGAAGGCTGGAGTGACAAGGACATCATTGAGGATGGGAGGCATAGCAAGCAGGCAAGAAATGACACCGGCTTGTTCTAAGTAATGGCAGTGAGTTAAGAGAGTCACCAAAGGCTACAGAGATTGCAAACTGCATGGTTGCGTTTCAAGCTCAGTCTCATCCTGAAACCTATCTATGTGGTACACTTTGGTTTTGTATAATATTCAATATGTAAATCTGTATTTCTGCTTTCTGTTATCCTACCAGACGGGGAAAATATATTAATTGTCATTTTTTGTTTGCTTTAAGGGTTTTTACACATAAAAAAATGATATCTGTTGATTGAGCATGGTGGCGCACACCTGTAATCCCTGTGGCTTGGGAGGCTGAGACAGGAGGATTGAGAATTCAAAGCCAACCTCAGCAAAAAGCGAAGTGTTAAGCAACTCAGTGAGACCCTGTCTTTAAATAAAATATAAAATAGGGCTAGGGATGTGGCTCAGTGGTTGAGCGCCCCTGAGCTCAATCTCTGGTACTAAAATAAATAAACAAAACAAAAAAGAAAATATCTGTTGAATATTCATTGGTTTATGGCAAACTGAGGGATGTAAGACTTGAACTTGAAGAAGCTGACACATTTGGGAGCCTGAATAAAGTCAGCTCTTCTGATTTTCTGCTCAATTAGGGCATAGGCCAGTGATGGGGGGCTTATTCGAGTCCCTAGGATTTCCCCACCGTGGTTCCTCCTCTCCCTGCTCATATTTGCAGAGGACAGCATAGCATAGGCTGGTGGGTGTGCCTCGGAGGTCACTCCCTGCAGCCAGACGATGGTGGCAGTGTGTGACTCATCAGGGCCTGGCAAGCCATTGGTACAGAATGAATTTTTAGATCCCTGGGACCATCAGGCAGCAAAACCAGCAGAACATGGAGTCATTGTAAGAAATAATGTGACATTCTTCAGTTACCATCTGGCTCTCAGCTCTTGGATACAAATGTGACTATAATGCAGCATCAGTTCAAATAACAGAGAAGATCAGAGCCCTTTATCATTAAGGAAGCAGTGGGTGGGGTCCACTTCTATTGGGAAGTGGTCTCTGGGGACCAAGCTTCACTCTGCAATCCATAGATATGCTAGGGGGAAAAATTTATGGGGATTTGATGGTCATGGAGGGTGGAATGGGAATGGATGACAGCAGAGTTCCAGGTGTTGGAGGGTTCAGGGGCTGGCTATGGGTGACAGTCCCCGCTTTTCCCGGGGCCTGCTCTTGACTACTCATGGTCATTCCTGGGTGGCACCTGGCTCCTCCACAGCATCAGTTCAGCCACTAAATAGATGAAGGGAGTTCATTGCCATGGACTTGGGTCACCAGCCATTTGTTAGCTTAGATAGCATATACCCAGAATAGGGAGAAGACCTGGGAGGTGTCTTTGAACCACCGCTCCAAAGATGAAGTAGAATCTTTTGAACTGACTGTATCTCAAGTGCAAAGCAATCTACATGTTTGCAGACAAAACCTTGTCTGAGCTACTGAAGCGGCCGAATGTTGTAAAGGAAGGAGCGTGGGACTTGAGGCCAAGTTGGTGATGCGGCCTCAAGCTCTGGGACTCACTGGCTGTGGGCCTTGGAAATGTGTACCTTAATAGCTCAGTCTCAATTTCCTCATCTGCAAAATCTGTCTGCATCTATTTCAAAGGGTTATTTAATAAGCGAATTCATGTACACAAAGCAACAGGCACAAAGGAGACATGCAGCAAATGTTAGTTACTTCCCCTTCGTTGGGGTCAGGCAGGGCTATCCTGCCTGCAACATGGCCGAGAGGAGTGTAAACATGAAATCTAGGCAAAGTGGGCGGAGCGCTGAGTGGCTTGTTGAAAAGCAAGGGGGAGTCTGAGATCCCTTTCTGCTAGGGTTTGTCTCTATCTTCTGTGGTTTTCCAACCATGTTCTTTGAACTTGAGAGCAACCGGGGAAGGGAAGGAGGAGTAAACAACTGAAGATCAAGTGGTTGGGGGGCTTTGGGGACCTGACAGCAGGAGTACTTTCAACTGTTTGAAACCCTGGGATACCATGTAAAGTTTGTTTGAAAAAAAATCAACCAACCAGTCAACCAGGACCTGGAAACTGCCGAGATGAACAATCCAGATGACCGCTTTTTAACACAAAACCTTTATATCATGGAACAAAACTTCATCATTGTTTAAATGGGGGAATGGCCATAGAATCCCAATCCATGAGCAAAATTCCTCAGGGAGACATTGAGCAATGACAACATTAAAAAAATCAAACCAGGGAGAGGGAGCAGGGTACCAACTTACGGACCCAAAGACAAGGGACTATTCTGATGAAGGATAGAAGGAGGGGACAAGCTGTCTTGGGAGACTTCTGATGGACATGTGGTACTATTTTCCTGATTGAGAAGGGTTTTCTTGAGCTCTCCCAAGCGCATAGCGACTGGCATTTTAGAGAGAGCTCTTTGGAGGCCCAGGACATCATTAACAAATACGGAGTCTTTCCCCAACACTCCGGCTGCAGCAACTTGAGCTACATGCAGGGGGTTGCAGGGCCCTTACCTTTTTCAGCTCTTCCTGGACACTATGGTTGTTCTCTTCAGAAGACAGACTTTCCTTTTGGTTCTCAGATTCTGTCTTGGGCTCAGACTCCTGATCCTCCCCCGAAGAAGTCTCCTTTTCACTCATTTTCATTGCTAACTCGTACAACCTATTTCTCAGCTTCTCCTCCTGGGTGTCTGTGCTGGTCCGAGAATTCTGAGCCTCATTGCTGATGTCCGTCTCTGATACATCCCCTGATATCTAAAAGGAAGCAGAATCATGCAATCAGGACCCCTCTGCTAAGTCGTGCTGCCTTTTGTCCCTAGTAACGCCTGAGGGGAGGAGGAACAGATAGTCCAGGAAAGCAGCAAACAGCTCTCTTTCCTGACCTGCTTTCTTTTCAGAGGGAGTTAGCCTTCCACTGACTCAAATGCATACATTTTAACATTTTGCTAAAGGGCTCAGATAGGTGAGCATCTGTACTTAGAAAAAAAATGTTTGGACTCCTTCCATTTAAAAAAAAAAATTCATTCACAGAATTCTCCTTGAGTTCTCATCAGCACTGAGCAAACCTGACGGCCCAGTGCCCCAGCCAGCCCCCTGGTGGAAGACATGCCAAAGCTTTCCTGCCAGTTATTCATGTTTCCATGGTGGCTTGGTATAGAGAAAATAGTGTGTGTGTGTGTGTGTGTGTGTGTGTATACATGGGTATGCATGTCTGACATCCCATAAGCAGGTAGGCCCAGGGATTAGGGAAGGCTTCCACGTAGAAGTGATGCTTGAGTTGAGATTCAAAGTGTAGCAGTCACCCAGTTAAAAGGGAGAAAGAGGCAGGATCACTATTCTAGGCAAAGGGCAGAGATGTTGAGATGGAGCAAAGTCCTTCCACCTGTGTAAGGGATATTGTGTGACCTCCCCTTAATAACTAGAGTTCCAGTCTAATAATGAGCTACCTCTTGATCCACCTATCCATCTGGTGAGTATCTCCTAAACTCCTTCCATGAAGGAGTTCTTTCCAAGACCAAGGGAAACTCCAGGCTGCCACGGAGATGGTGGCTCGTCTCTATTCCAGGCCTTCAGTTGGGGAGATGTGCATGGAAATAGTCACGTGTACATAATATGGCACACCATCTGGGTCCTCCGGACCCAGTTTTAGTTTCTGAGTTTCCCCTAGGAGTTGTTCTATTCGTGAGGATTGATATTTCATAGCTTTATTTTCTTCAAAGGCCTCCAGAGAACAAAGAGAAAATTTACTCCTTTAAAAATAGGAATAAAACCATTATATTTTGCAATTGCCCTATGCGTTCATTGACTATTTTATAAATCTCAGATATATGAGGGGATCTTCTCTTTTTAAATATTTATTTTTTGGTGTTGTAGTTGGACACAATACCTTTATTTTATTTATTTATTTATTTTATGTGGTGCTGAGGATCGAACCCAGGGCCTCCCATGTGCTAGATGAGCACTCTACCACTGAGCCACGACCCCAGGCCATGAGGGGATCTGGATACTCTTATTCTTCTTATCTTTTGAAATATTTTGCTACTCATCCTCCTCACAATTATTTTCCATCGTTACTCACCAGTTATTCCGAATTATGCTAAAAGTGACTGAAAATAATAAGCAGGAGGAGAAAGGAATTGCCTAGAAGGAGGATTCAATAGTGAAATACATCTTCACCATGTTAGCTTTCATTGCACACCGCTGAGAATTAAGAAATTTTCATTGTGATCAAGAGAAGAAAACCAACAGAGAACAATTATTAGAGGACTTGAGATGAATTCCAAGAGGAAAGCAGGGCTCCAGATTCTGACAATGGTGGAATTCATTGTGTTAGGTGAAATCTGACTTCTGATGACAGTGTCCTAAGTGAATATTCTCCAACTCAAGCATGGATGAGTAAACATTATTGACAATATTGCTAATTATAAAATAAGAAATATTATGGTGTTTTCCTCTAGTTAGTCACTCAACAGGAAGGGCTTCATCACCCGGCATTTTGTACCAAGAATCTGGGTGGGTGACAGATTGTTTTATCCTTTAGGATGTTGTGCGCCGAATTTACTTGGTAGTTTGCAATTAAATGAATTCTAAAGGCAGATGTCTATGTAAATGTAATTAGGAAGGACATGTAAGAAATATAAATTTTAAAAATCACTGAATTAATTTTAAAAAAAAAAGGATCCTTTGGAAATGTCTCTTTCTTTCTTGTTCTGAGAGAGAATCAATGATGAAATCCTTGTGAGAGTGCTACATTATGCTTGAGAAGGAGGAGTCCCTTAGCTTGGGATGCAGGGACAGACCATGGGAAGAATAGGCTCTGAGCTATTCTCAAAAGATGAATGTGTTAAGATATAATCCTGGGGACTGGCATTCTCGATGAGAAAGCAGTAAGACCAATGAGACCCGTGGTGTAAGAGCACTTGGCACACTTAGAGGAATGAGGCTTGGAAGTAGAGAGGGTGGGCAGCTTAGGGGTATGGAGAAGCAGGCCTGGGTCAGACTGCAGAGGCTGAACCATCAGCCTAAGCAATGGGGCTTTATCTCTCAAATAGTTTTTCTGCTACTGTGGTGTTAAGTAGCAACTAAGTTAGCCAGGAAGTTAGCAACTGGCTACAAATGCACCCCCCGGTGACTTTCCCTGATCTCTCCTCAACATATTTAGCACACTAAACTGTCAACTTATTGCAGATTTGTTTTTCTTTAGCTTTGGCCTAATTATTCTCTGGATACACAGACAGTGGAATATGAATTTAGAAGGCTAAAATAGTTAATCCAAAAGATGAAAGCCTGCTTAACACCATCAATCCATGACTCAGACTTATTTATCCCATGAGGACATAAGAAGAATTAGTTCATTGTAACATGGGGTCTGTGGATGGGCCTTTGAGGACCCCTAATATTGTTTGCAAACTTTGGATTACATGCACAGCTTTCTTGGGATGAGGATTACTGTGCTCATTAAATGGAAAATGGTACAGCCACGAAGTAGGAGAGGGTTTAAGCTCTTGTTCACAAAGGCGGTGTTTAAAGGAATGAGAAGATAATTCTTCCAGGGGTCTTTCTGAGATGGATTCACTCAGATTTCCTCAGAAGACCATCCTGACTTTCAGTTACCCTATCGATGCTCATACCCTGAAATCCTACTTACTTTAATTTATACGTTTTTTATTCAGCCTCATTATCTTTCTTGTAAGGGAGAGATATCTAGTCTTGTAGGTTAAGCAACTCTGGTCCAACAAGCATTTTTCATTGAGCTTGTTTTCTTACCTGCCAGGTTACTTTGGAAGATAGGGGAAGGTTATGGGTTTTCTCCACTGTTACGGTTTAGATATGAGGTATCCCCCAAAAGCTTATGTGTGAGACAATGCAAGCATTTTCAGAACTGAAATCATTAGATTATGAGAGGTATAACCCAATCAGTGGATTAATCCACTGATATGGATTAACTGGGTTATAATTAATTATAGGCAGGTAGGGTATGGCTGGATTGAGATAAGTCACTGGGGGTATGCCTTTGGGGTATCTAAAGGCAGATAGCAGAGCTAGCAGAGCTCTCTATGTTACCTGATTGCTGCTTTCCTCTATTATACTCTTCCACCATGATGTTCTGCCTCACTCAGGCTAAGAGTTATGGAGTTGGCTAACCAAGGACTGAACCTCTGAAACTGTGAGTCAAAATAAATTCTCCTCCTCTAAGCTTATTGTCAGGTCTTTTATCAACAGTTATTAAAAAACTGACTAAAACTCGAACCTTTTGCAAGAGAGCCCAACTAAAGGATTACTTTCAACAGTTACATGTCAACCTTCCTTGAATAGATCCTAGTGTCCTGGTAATGAAAGACACTACACCTGATCTAAATATTAAAGTTTCTGCACCTTGCTTTTACACTTTATGTTAGTGGACTCTGGAGAAAAGGTCTAACTTACAGGTTAAATAGAACTAGGGGAAGTCTATGTGACAAATGCTCCTAGTTGTACTTGTGAATCCCTTGGCACAACTGTGCTGAAGAAGGATCAGCAACAGGCTGGCTGGCTCTACCACTGACCTGTCTCTCTCTGAGGGCCCAGAAAATATCTGTCTCGGGTACCTGAAGGCAGAAGTCAGTCTTTTCTCAAGGTGTTGCCATTAACCTAAAACTACTGTTATTCACATTCCATACCCTGGTGAATAAAGCATTTATTTTCATTATAATGTGTGTGATAACAATAGTCAGACACACCAGAAAATATGTGTCAAACACTGATCACATTAGCACAGAGGAAATGGGAAGACATCATCTGGCGTCTTATAGGATTTAACATTATATTTCTCACTGCCTCAAGGAAGAGGCTGTCACATGGAAAGACTTGACTTTGGTCAGTGGGACTGACCGCTCAGAGGGTAGGTCTGGGGACTCTTAGCACCACAGTGTTATCTGAAAGACTTATTTTTTAACTTTTATTATTATAGATCAGTCACCTTGGTATGGATTCATGCTGTCAAGTTCTTTGTATTTAAAATTGATTTAAAAACAAAAAACAAAACAAAAGTCCTTACTCTAATCCGGGCACATCTCCCCCCTCTGAACTGTTGGGCCTGACGTCTCTGTTTTCCCTTTCTATTCTTGTCTCTGACAGAATCAGACCATGCCATGTTGACAGGGCAACAATTATTTCCCACAATTATGATAATCTCACACAAAATATCAGGGAAATTTCCTGCATGAATTCTTCAGGTCAATGTTTACATGACGAAAGGGCAGATTTAAGATACAGTTATTTGCATACTCACCATAATGGGTCTGGGGTCAGGATCTGGGGCAGAGGGACTGAGGTATGTCCCAAACACCCCTCCTTCCTTCAGTGGTTCCTGATGACTTGCTCTCCATTTTGAGTGAGCTGGGCTCTCGGGGTCTTTGCCATAAAGAATGGAGAGCTCCACATTTTCTTTCATGGGGCCAACATGGTTTTTACAGCCACATTTAATTAATAGTTAGCTCTGCTACTTAATATCTATCCAAAATAAAATCTGAAAGAATTTAACTATTGCAACACTAAAGTCATCATTTTTTGGAGGATGACCTTAATATCCTATAGACTCCTGGTTAAAAACCCTGTTTGGAGAGTCACCACAGGGCCCTCAAACTCCCTGACCCCGGATGTAAAATGTCATCGTGTTTACGTACATCTTTTGCTGCCAGGAAGAAGACTTTTCACCAGGTTCTTAACAGGCCCCATGACACAAAAACATGTAAGAAGCATGGTTACTCAGCAAGCTTCTGGTTGTCTAGACATGTCCTCTGCAGCCAGTTTATCTCAGAGGCACACCCAGCAGGTCTCACACTCAAGAGGGACCACTTGACAAATACACGACTAAGATTTTTCTCGTGCTGATGGGTGTCTGAGCACACCTGCTTAAATTGTTTCAAAGTTGGTTTTTGAACTGGATTAGGCAGTTGAGGATGTGGGGTAAAGGGGCTGGGGAGAGGGCAATGATGGCTTAGAGCAGCTCTGCCTTCAGCCATATTTTAATTTGTCTTCTCTTTAGATGTCATTGAAGGAAAGATCCTATGCCTACAAAAATTTGAAAATTAATGGCAGAGAACTGAGGGGTAGAGTGGACTATCACCCTTTGGTCTGTGCTCTGGAGGAAATTCAAATACAATACTGAGTAGACTGTAGGGCCCTGCTTAGGGACATTCTCTTGGCACAGTTTACCGTGTGATATACTTACTGGGTGACTCAGTGTTCATAGTCACTCCCACCCCCAGCTCAGCTAACTGCCCACAGGCAGGGTCTCATAACACTTGTTAGTGAGCATTCCCTTGAACTCAAGAGTCCACAGCACTCATGAAACAGGGCTTGGGGTAGAAGCTGTCCACTCCTGTACATTTACCCAGATTTAACCCTGCAGCCACCCAGAGCAGCCACCTGGGGCACCTTGGCCCCTCATAAGCCTGACTTGACTGAACTTGCTGGGCTGCATTGATTGACACTGAGTGACATTACGAGATGCAGCCTGCAAAGCATGTGTTTACTACAAGCAGTTCATAGTAGAGGGTGCTGTATTCTGCATTGTCTCCACGAGGATCTTGCCATACTTTTGGATATTGAATATCCCCCAAAGGCTCACGTGTTGAAGGCTCAGCCTGTGGTGTTTTGGGGAGACACTATGGACCTTTAGGAGATGGGGCCGAGTGGAAGGAAGTTAGGTCACTGGGGGTGTGCCCTTGAAGGTGATATTGGGATTCTAGTCCCTTCTGTTTCTCTGTGCTTTGTTGTTGCCACTAGGTGAGCATCTTCCTCGACCACATGCTCCCTTTCATGAGGCTCTGCTTTGCCACAGGCCCAAAGGCAATGGGGGCCAAGCAGCCATGGAATGAAATCTCTGAAACTATGAGCCCAAACAACCTTTTTCTCCCTACAAGTTGATTATCTCAGGTATTTTGTCTTAGCATCAGAAAGCTGACTGACACAGATCTACAGGATAAAGTTCTTTTAGATCTCAGCTCTCAAGGCAACATTTTTGAATTAGTTTTATTGTCCCATTATGACTTCCATACCCAGAAAACTGCTCATGTCTCTCTTTTTCTATTGTCTTCTAGAAACCCAGAGCTGAATTTTGGTTATCTTTTGCCTACAAGTAGGATGTCATTGTTTCCATTTTGGGAACTCATGGTACTCCTGGCTTCATCTTATCTTCCCTACCCTGGTTTTTCCTTTGACCTACTTTTCCCACCATTGTACTTTAATTTCATTTTCTTCTGCTTATCTTTATGTAAACCACTTTAGATTATTTCTGGAGCAAGGCATACACATATTAAATAAAGGAATATTTACTGATTATTGGTTATATAAAATTAGGAGGTTCTTACTCTGGCAAGATTCTTTAACACATTTTAAAAGAATAATTAAGATCCAGAATGCTAAATGGGGGCAAATTTACCCCTAAGAAAACAAGTTTTGCTAATGAGTACAACCAAAAATGAAACACTGGAGGGATCTAAAATAGCAGCCCCCTGTAATCCTGAAGCCTCAATCAACAGAAGATTAATCAGCAGACTTCCATTTAAAAATGGCATCTGGCACACATTTTTCATGCAACCACTCCAAATTTTCCACCAAAATTGTGTGGGATGATGCAGAAAAAAAAAAAGAAAAAGAAAATTTGCAAGACTAAAAAGCTACGGAAGTCGGCTTGTTACCAGCAAAGAATGGGAGAATTTTTCATTAAATATAAGGCCCACTGAAATGACTGAAAAATGCATTTGTAGACCATCCACTCTCCCTCTTATAAGAAGTTAGAATATAATTCTTGGTCCCCACCCACCCCACCCCAGTATTCTCTCAGCCTCAGAGCTTGGTCCAGAAATGAAAGATAAATGCTAACCATAAAAATAAAATAAAACCAACACCAAACAAACAAGAACATACAATCCGAGCCTTGTGTACTTGTTCTTTTCAAGCATCTAAGGATAAGCTCTAACTCCACATTCCTTCAGTGTCTCCCGTCTTATGGCTACTTGGAAAAGATATCCACTCAAAAACATGTAGGCGGTGTTGGGAGAAGAACTAGCCATGTTGCATCCTGGGAGATGTAGTCATGAAAGGTAGGCCCCGAGGGCAGAGGACACAGAAAACGCAGAAAGTGTTCAGCAGGGTTTGCTACTCATTGATCATTCATTCTATGTATATTCAGTACTGTGGCTAGGTTCTTAGCCACCTGTTCAAAAACACAGAGCCAGGCAGTAAGAATAGAAAGCATCTACCTTAAGTTAGCAAAGTGGAGATAAGTTTTTTGTATACTAGGTATTGGCAAACAATGGTGTGCAGAGAGCAGCTCCTTATTCAAGAACTACTAACAGAAAAATTGAAGGTGGAACCCATGGAAAAATGTCCCAGAGCAAAGGAAACAAATGTTAGCCTGAAGGCATCATGTAGATTTTTCTAGCAACCAGGACACAATGTCTGATGGTGGTTTGGCATTCTCATTAGAGAGAAGTAATACTGTCTTCCTTGAAGAGGCTGTGAAGAGGTGCAAAAAAGTTAGAAGGTATAATCACTTAGACTAAAAGAGAATAGAAGAGCTGAAATGGGGACATCGATAGGATGAAAGACCGCAGACAAATGGAAAACCCAGCTTCAGATACAGACCTGCATTTGAAGATAGTAACAGCAGAATTAACATTGGCAAATGAAGTAAGTGATAGGAGGACACAATTTGGAAGGTTTCCTACAAGGATGAGGAAAAGAACAAAGTGGGAAAGCAGTAAGAGAGGGTGTTAGGCGTGGAAGAGGAGGATAGAGATCAAACCTGTAAACGATGGGTGCTCTGGAAAAATTAATAATCAGAAAGATAAAAGAAAGTGCTCCTACTGGGAAAAAAAAAAAAGATCTGAACGTGCAAAAAAGAGCTCACTGTGTTATGCACAAAGGCACCAGAGGAGTAAGTACCTACCATTCTGGCAATATGTTTGCTTTTAAAAGATAAATCTGACAAACATCTAGAAGAGAAAAATCTTATAAACAAAGGAAAAATAAGACTGCATTCAGGCTTCTCATCGTCATGATATGCCAGAAGGCAAAGTAAAAACCTCCTACAGAGTGTTGGAGCAAAAGGCTTCTAACCCACAGATTTTATGCCATCTATGGACATCTAGGGATTGGTGTTAGGAGGCTAGAAGAGTGCATTCACTTAGCAGTTTATAATTACAGGTTGCATAGAGGCTCCATGTCCAAAGGGATGTGTGGAGATTTGAGGCCAGGGATAAAGGTAGAGAATGTGGGGAAGGACTTCTGCTCTCAGCTGGCCTTATCTGCTAATGTTTGCTAGCATCTAGCACGAAGTGAAACGGCACAGAATGAGTGCCTCGCCAGAGTGCAAAGAGATAGGTATTAAGAAGACTTAGGGGTGGTGAGGACAAAGTAAATAAGGGTGGGAAGTCAGACATGAAGGTAAAATGAACATGAACGTCCAGAAGCAGGACCCTGTCTGTCTTGTTAAGATCCAGAACGGTGCACAACCTAGTGTTTTTTCCAATGCACATAAACATTCACAAAAATCAACGTTTTGTTAGGTCACAGGGGAAACCGCAACAAATTCTCAGCAGACTTCACATAAGACATATTCATTGTTCATGATGCATGTTAAAAACGAGCAACACAAATCAAAACCCAAACCAAACCAAAACAAAAGCAAAACGTTATCCATTTCTCTAATTTGCTCTTAATTTGACGAAAAAGAGAATTAAACTGAAATGATAAGCTACTTTGAAAAATTTGACAACAGGAACATTCATATCCAAGCCTGTGGGATGCAATCAAAACTGCATTAAGGGAAAATTCATTAGAGATTTTAGAAATGTGTGTGTGTGTATGTGACACGTTTATATATACTGGAATATACGGAAAGATATATGAAAATAAGAAAGCAAAAGGAAGGCAGCAATAAATATAAGAGCAGAAATTAATGACTATGAGACACCCCCGCTTCCCGCCACCTTCCTAGAATTAAAGAATAAAACTGAAAGCTGGTTCTTTGACACTCCTGGGAAGATTATAAAATGGATACATCCAAGCAAGGAAAGAATGAGAGAGGGATCAAAGGGTGGGGGGAGTGTTTATGTGAATGAAAGCAAGAAAGAAAACAAATGTTAGCATTATAAACAGAAAAGGTAAACAACATCAATGCAGAGGAAATTAAAAAAGAACTTGATGAGAATATTAGGTACAATATTATACCAGCAGATAAATGATGGATTATTTAATAATAACTTGATGATGCCACATGCTCTGGTGCATGCCTGTAATCTCAAAAGCTCAGGAGGCTGAGGGAGGAGGATCTGCAAGTTCAAGTTCAGCCTTAGTAACTTAGTGAGAGCTGGTCTCAAAAAAATAAAAAGGGTTGAGGATATGGACCAGGGGTTGAGCACCCCTGGGTTTAATTCTTACCGCTACTACTATTCCTATTACTAATCTGGTGACAAGTGATCAATTTAATCAAAAAGTCTAGCTCTGACCTCATAATAAGAAAAGTAAAATACAGATTGACCAAAGAGTTAACTGGAAATAATAAAAAACTACAAAGCATTTGGAAAAGAATAGAAAGACATAAGATCAAGGAACTAAGGTCTTCTTAAGGCACGAAATACAAAGATAATAAAGGAAACAACTGACAGATTATTATTAAGAAAAAATTTTGTAGGTAAAATAACGTTAAGGCAAAAGTGACAAAGGAGAGAATATTTTCATATGTAACCATCACAGAACTAGAATTTGTAATATGATTTGGAAATAAAACTAATTCCTAAAGTCAATAAGAAAAAGATAAAGAGTACAATAAAATAACGTGAAAAAATATAAACGTGCCTTCAGACAAGAAAAATGCAAATAGCCAAACATAGGAAAAAACTGATTGGTCTTGGTAGTAATTATGAACCTACTAACTAAAAAGAACTTTTTCTAACACAAAATTGGCAAAAACCGAACAGACCGACAATGATATCGTTGACAACATGCGAGAACACACTGGTGCAGCGATGACTATGTAAATTGCTGAGGTCTCGGGAGCTCAGTTGGCAAGTCTATTTTAAAATTAAAGATCCACACACGCCACCAGTCAGCAATTTTACTTTTCGCATAAAAAGATGTGTGCAATGACAATCTCTGTAGTATGTTCCTAACAAGGACACCTTGGAAAGCCTTTAAATACCCATCATTGTGGAAAGTTATTGTAATTAAAGTAGAGTCGTTTTTTGTGGTGAGCCAAGGGGTCCTGAGTGGGGCCCTGGAAGTGCCTGAGCCAGCAGGTGATTATCACCAGCAAGGCTTAGCATTGTCCCGACAGGACATGATGTGGTGATGAAAAGCAGAGGGACTGTCAGGACTTCCTATTGTTTTAAAATTTTTTTACAGATAATACACCCCTTAGGACTGCTCTCTAGATGAGCAGCTCCCACACTCACACCCCTACCCCTGACATACCACCTCCATGTAATCTTTTGCACATAGAATGTGTGGATCCCTGTGTGCTGACTGACACCTCTACTGCTTGGCTGTCAAGAGACAGGAGTGGAAGAATATGGACAGCATGATGCCGATTTTGCTACGACACAGATACATTTCTCAATTGTGTTTCTATATGTACTATACGGATACGGATACATGGAGATGGATTGACACCAAATACACCTGTAATTACTTTGGGGAAGATTACAGGGGTTTAGAGTTGTGATCAAAGGGAACTTCGTCTGTACACTTTAATATTTTTTACATGGTAGAATATTCATTTTATATTATGTTAATTTATTTATATGATTAAAAAGCAACAATTTACATATTTTATTGATTTGGAGAAGACACCTGCCCCCCTCCCCCACCCCTTTAGTAAACTAAATTGAAGGGAGGACGCAAAGGGCCAGGGTTTTGATGCCTCTGATAGCGCCACACTAGCTCCACCTAGTGTGGATAAAAGGACATTGCTACTCGCTCAGGGTCACTCCCAGGGAAGGAGTGGCCCGGGTGCCTTTTGGCTGGCGTGAGCCTTCTCCCTATTTATACCTTGCAAAAGATTAACATTAGAACATAATTTAAAAGCCATTATGTCATAAATAGAAGGCTTCAGGCACCTGATTGTGGTAGTGATGAGGCATTTTATATCCTTACATGAATCATGTGGTTGACCCTCAGGAACATCCCTTGAGGCAAGTCACTCAAAGTCTCTGCACGAAAGTCTCTACTTGAACTAGATAACAATGATTGACAGCAGTTAGACTGAATTTTTTGTTGCTTCACTCTATGGTCATAACAATCCCATAAGGCAGATTTTTAATAATCTTATGTTATAAGGAGGAGAAAATAAGAGCTTGGACCAAATAAGATACTGTTTTACAGGCAATATATTAGCAGGTGGAAGTGATGCTAGATTCTGTGTTCTGAGGCCTTTCATGGAGGGGCTCAGGATCGGATCTGGCTGATGGATTCATAGAAGGTCTTACAGCAAACACTGGTAAAGATCCAGCCTGAATCCCATGGCCTGCAGCCTTGAAGGACAGTTTCTGGCCCACTGATATCTTCCAAAGTCAAGCTTTCACATCTCTCTTCTTCACCTGAGGAATTTCTCAGGTCCCAACCGCACAAATCTGGCTATGTACAGAGTTAATGCCCACCCTGGGTGAGGACAACCCTCTACCAATGGAGGATGGGAGATGTGGATCAATGCCTCCTGTCCTCCATTTGGAAAATTCTGAGCTGTGTCCTATGTGGTTTCCTAGAGAGCCTCTGGTAGGACTGCCCAGCTGCCTTTAGCCCACCTTAATTGACATTTCTCACTTCCCTGTGTCACACCTGGGCTTCTGGGATCCAATTCCTTGACTCAAGTTTGATTCTGGTGGTACCAAAACTAAGAGTGCACTGTTGCTAGGTACTGTGGGAGTCATGATGACATTCAGGAAGTGGATGTGGATTCTCCGGAGCATGAAGTCAAGCTGATAGTGATTTGATCAATGACTCTGTGCCCACAGGGGCATGGCAATATAATTAGATTTCTCATAAGACTTCCAGTTTCAAATATGACAATTCATTGCTTCTATGAGATTATTTAAACTTTCTGGGCCACGTGTGTCCCTTTTGAGTTTGGAAACCACTGCTATGAGGAGGCCATAGTGGGCTCCATGAGGTCTGGTGGTGGGTCTGCAGTGATGTTCAGCAGGACTTCCCCTGAAGAGGCAAAGGCACAGGTGCAGCAAAAACAAGGGTGTAGAGCTAAGAATGAGCAGCGCTTTTAGGAATATGAGATCAACCCAGATAGGGAATCCATGGCCCGAGATTGCAAGAAAAACTATGTGCGTGCATGTGCGCATGTGTGCGCATGTGGCTGTGTGTGTGTGTGTGTGTGTATGGGTACATTTTTCTAGGGATAGAGTTCAAAGCTTTAATTGCATGTTCCAAGTGGGCTCAGAAACTACACCACATGATCAGAGCCACCAAGGATCCTGAGAGGGCTGTGAGGTAGACTAAGAATCCCAGAATGTTAGCACATCACAGAAGGTTAGCAATTGCAGAATGTTCAGTATGATAACGGCACCTTGAGTTATCATACTGAAACAGCATTTACTGAGTCCCTGTGCCATGTCTGGGACAGATCTGAGCTCTTTATAAACATTCGCTTGTCCCAACCTTCCTCTGAGCCATCTCCATTTTACAGTTGTGGCAACTGAGGACTTGAGAGATGCCTTGCCCAAGGTCAGACAGTTGGATTCGAACCCAGGCAGCCTGACTCTAGAAACCTCACCCTCAACTCTACATCACTGGCCTTCAAACTTTAGCACCCAGTAGAATCTCCAGGAGAGTTTGCCAGGACAGATGATCTAGCATGTTCTGGGTGGGGCCTGGGAAGCTGCAGGGTTAAGAAGTTCCCAAGTGCGCTAATGCTGCTGGTGTGGGGAGCACACTTTGAAAACCACACTTTGAATTCTAAGCTACTGTCTCCAAAGAAGAGGACATGGAGCATTGAGGTGACCTGGCATGAGTCACTCAGCTACTTAGCGGTAAAACCACGATGACAATCTGCTTCTGTGGATTCCAGAGCCAGGACTCTTGAGGCCACTTAGCTGGGAGGAGCGCATATTCTACTTCAGAAGTGTGTGCACCTGAATTTTCACACTGAGACCACAGGGGTGCAGTCTGTTACCTGGGGATGGGCACTGGTGGAAGATGGTTCCTTGTTTGGCTCCTCTGAGCCCACGCGGGCCCTTCTCCACCGCCTGGCCCGCCGGTCTACAGTGTGTGGGGCCTCCTCTGGCTCGCTGCTATCTGAGGTCTCTCCACTGGCCACCTGGGGGTTGAAGTTCACGTCCAGCTCTCCCTGTAGACGCATCTTCTCTGCTGCGGGGTTCTTGGGGACCTTCCTCTGCATCCAGGACAGTCTGGTCCTGTGCCCAGCATCCCGGGAAGAGCCTGCTGAGGAGGTCTCTGAGTCAGAGCACATAGCCTCAGGGTTGGGGGAGAGCCCAGATAAGGAGATGGCTGAGGGGCCTTGGTCAGCGCCCTGGGCCTGTGCAGGCTGTGCCTGGGGGTGCCGGGGCAGACCCTGGGACTGCGGACATAGCTTGCTTAAAACCTCACTCCAGTCAAAGTCCTCCTCGCTTTCGGAGCCCATCTCATCATAGGCAGATGCCACACTGGAAGCCACCTCCAGGGCCTGGAACGTCCCACTCTTAGGTTTGGCCAGCAGGCGGGTTGGGGGCGGAGCACCGTCCTTCAGAGCCACCCAGTTCCCATCGGGGCTCTGCAACACTGGAACCGGACCTGTGAGAGGACAGGAGAAAGAAACCAGAGAGTGGTTACCATTAGAGAGCAAGGTGAGGCTGTCACTTGTCACCTCCCCATGACGGGCTCCTGGGGGGTGTTAGGGAGCAACAGCCTTTAGGAAGACCCACAGGTCATACTTCACTGGGGAAGAAGTTTAAGAATCCTTAGGAATTCTCTTGAGGCCTCACAGCTGGAGAGAAGCTTGGAGATATAGCTCTACCTGAGTCGATGGCCACCTCAGTCTCCTAAGAATCACCCTGCTCCTGCCCTGGGCTGGCAGGAAGGGATGCAGTTGGCTCTTTGACCTTGGGTCATGGTTTTGTCTCTTAGATCCTTGGCTTCCCCCCACCAATGGGAAATTATTCCACCACTTGTTCTGATTGACCTCACAGCTAAAGATGTTTTCCCTTGGGACACAGATTTCACTCAGCAGCCCATGAGATGGACATGGAAGTCTACTGTGAAGTCAAGGCACAGGCCTCCTTCTGAAAAGGACTTGAGGCCAAGGAGGTTGGTATTTCCAATTCCGTCTTACAGAGGAGGAAAGGACGATAAGCAAAGTAACTGGTTAAAGGTCCCAGAGAGCAACTGGTAGAGCTGGTTCAACATGCATCCTTCACCTGGCTCCAGGCAGCTCTAGGTTATCGGCTGTGCAATGGAAGCTCTTGACTGGCTGAATAGCTCGGGGCAAGGGTAGACTGCGGCCATGGGCTGGGTTGGTCTGAACTGAATTCAGGTCATCTGGGATAACTGGTACCTGGCCCAAGGGCTGGTCTCTTTGAGGGAGTAAAAGTTGCTTTGTCTTATTTTTGTTGAAGGCATATAGGAAAGCATTATCTGCCCACGTCCCTGGAGTAAGATGACAGGTGCTTTTTTAGTGGGAGGTGGCTTTGGCACAGTAACTGCCAATAGAAGCTGTTTTAAAATGAGGGACTTCGCAGGTTGCTGGGGATGGGTGAAAAGGGCCTCAGGGGTTTGAAAAGGGGCCATTCCCCAAATTGTGTGTGGACTCCATCTTCTAGGCTAGAGGCCTTTGGGGCCATAGCTCTCTGCTGTAGGACCTTGAGTCAAGGACATACCTTGTGCTACTTAAAGAATATGGATTTTTCTACCAATTAAACCGTCACTGCTCCATATAATGGAAACGAACTAGTGTTTGTGGTGTTGTCCAAAGAGCATTGTCCTTGCTAGGCCCACTTTAGAACCAAGCCTTAGGAGAATTGGGATGTCGGTGGGACATGTGTTTCCACTTCAACTGCCTGCCTGCAGCTCAGGCTGGAAAGACATCAAGATCCCCTCTCTTCCTTTGAAAGTCAGAAAATGGGGCTTTCTCTTGTCCAGGAGGGCAGTGAGCCCCAGTAGCTGGCTGATGTAAGCAGGGGCTCCTGGAAGACTGAAGCCAAGTGGCACCCTTTCTCCTGCCTCCTCCGCCTTCATTATCTGTCTCTGCAACAACACAGGGCGAAACCCCAGGGGCACAGCCCCTATTCCAGGAGCGCGTCTGATCTCCCTGCCCAGGTGTAGCCTGCCGATCTTGTAACATGGAAAGCCACCCTCCAGGTGACAAGTCCTCTGAGGTAAGGTCTGCCTCTCAGCCACCTCCTTATCCTAGAAGCAAATTAGCCTTCTCTGTCCCAGAGCAGGTTTATGCAGCAGAAAGGACAGAAGTCTCCAAGTCAGAGGGCTTGAGCAGTCTCTGAGCTTGAGCCCCTTCGCTGATGAAAAGGAATAGCTAACGTCCCACTGAATTGTTAGGAAGATGACATGGGAGGATGCTACCCACACCTGCTCAGGGCAGATTAATTCCTGATAGCTCTTCCCCCCCCCCCCCGTCTTCATAAATGAATGAAGCTGCTTTTGTGCAGGGCAAAGAATAAGAACTATGGATTCAGGCAGATGCAGGGCTGATCCCCTGTGACTGAATTTACTCAAGAGACCTGGGTCAGAGAGCCTCGGAGCCTGTTTCCTGGCCTGCCAGTGTGATCCTCCCTGGCTGCTGCTGGATTATTATGAGAGGTAATTCATCCATTAGAGCATCTGCCACACCGAGGGCTCTCAGATATTTTTATCTTTAATCTGTTTAATTGCATCATAGTATTAGTATTCAAAACCTGACTCACCACTCATATCTCCCATCTGTATCTACATAAAGCAAGTAAGAGCGGCCACAATTCAGTATTAAGTATTAATGTGTATTATGTATTAATATGTATCCATTGACTATGTAAGTATTTGACAGAGTGGTTAATGAGGGTTATTATTACCACCTAGAGTTTATGGGTGGGAGTTTCTATCTTGCAGGCATTCTTCCAGGGTTGTGTCTGGAGGCAGCTGAGTTACTCAGGCCACTCAGGCTCTCAGGGAAGCTGGTGATAGCCAGTAAGGAGCCACATAGCTTTTCCCTGTGGGGGCCCTGCCTCAAGCCTTAGCCCTCATCCCTTCAGCCCACACCTAGTGGGCTTCCAACTTCCACCACTTGCAATTCTTTGCTTGAGTTTTTGATCTGGGTGCCAGGGTGTATATTGCTCTCAAAGGCAGGGTGAAGTGCCTGGAAATCACCTTGTCCCAAGAGCAGCCCTCAGTTAGTGGTTGGGGAGGCTCCTGGCTAAGTTCCCAGCTCTCTCGCCTGCCAGGCAGGTGGGTCTTCTACATGGACTCCCAGATTCCCCCGTGGGGACAAGCTCCAGTCACCCACAGTGGTAACCTGCTTGGTAAGAGTCATTTGCTGCTTCCCTTTCCTTACTTGTTTCGTGTCCCCACTCCTTTCTCTTTGAGTTTTCTGGGCTCATGTCCCAAATAAGCCACATGACCTCAGATCCTCATGTTAGACTGTTGCTAGTGGAAGTCAAAGACACCTAGAAGATGCCAAGTAGACTGGGCCCACTCTCTGGAGAAAGGAAAGGCCCTCTGGGCTTTCGAATTAGTCACCATGTCTGTTCTCTGGACATTTGCTGAAACTTGATTCAAACGTCACTCATCAGTGGCATATGCTTGGCCTGTCTTCCTTGAGGATCTGGGTCTTGGCTTCTGAGTTCTGACAAAAAGCTTTAGTTCTTTCACACTTAACACTGTGCCGTGGTTTATTTTCTTGGTTGTTCACTCTAGTCCCAACCCTGACTGTGAACTCTTGGAGGACAGGGTCCTTCTGACTTCTCTACTGCTGTGCTTTCAACTGCTGCCCGGCTTTGGGCCCCATCCTGGGTACCTAAAGACCATTTATTAATGAACACAGGCACCAACAGGCTTCTGGGCAAGAGTGGGCTTTTGATTTTCAGCTCTCAATGAGCCCTGCTCTCTACAGATTCTCCTGGGCCATGTGAGGAAGCTGAGAGGAAATCCCCTGATAGTGCCACTCCGTGCCTGGCTCCAGGGTTGGCCATGTTGTAAATGTGGTCCTTGGACTCCAACGTCCAGTACTTAGTGGGACGAGATTCAGCTCATTGCCAGCTCTTCACTTTCTCCTGATTTTATAATCCTGTTTCCAAGGTGCTTCCGGAGAAGTTAAGAATTGACTGACTTTCATCTCCAGTGAAAAACCCATCCTTAGTAAAAATAGATGTCTCCCTGTCTGCCTATTGATGCTCTCCATTCCTAGGAGAAACTTTGCTGAGCACCCCCAGAGCTGCTCAAAGCTGCACCTGGGCTCCAAAATCCCATTCTCTTAGTCTGACAGGAAAATTCCTTGGGGACCCCGCTAGCCCTAGTTCCCCCTTTATCAAAATTCCTGCTCTTTAATTTGGCAGAGACAATGCTCACTGAGCTACCTCAGAGCAGTGACCATTCCCTGGTTTTTATTTCCCCAACACTAAGCAAGTGCTGTGTATACAGTAGGTGCTCAAACTCTATAAAGGGATAATGCATTTTGAGGAAATCTAATAATTGCTCTAAGTGCTGTCAAGGCTGAAGGTAAAGTTGCTGTGGTTTCCCCAGACCACAGTGTCCCCAGGGCACTAACGGGCTCTGACCAACCCTTCTGAGGTATAAACAGAGTTGCTGAAAATAGTCCAGTAGACATTAACCTTCTACCATGACCTCCACCTCTGGGCCTCTTCTGTTCTACATTTCTGCTTTGCAGAGACTGAGCAATGCCTCTGGGAGTAATTTTCTTTCTGCTAAACATGCCACATGTCCCTCAAGACCTCTAGAGTTGTCATGGACATTTTAGCATGTTAAGGACTGAACATTCCTCAGAAAATCAACTGTTTTAATTTTTTTTGTTTTAAATTTTTATCCTGTGAGATGCATGGGTTTTTGAACAGAGTATAAAATCTGTTTGTGTGTGTGTGTGTGATATTATTGAATTATACTTTATGTTTATATACAAGTAACATGACTGCCTAACTTTATAGAAAATTATGCACCCAATCATGTTGCAAAAACAAAATTCCTTTGTAAATTTATTAGGAATGCTCTTAATTCAGTGGGGAACTACTGTGTGATATGGAGAATCTTAAAGAAGTTTTTAAAATATCCTACAAACCTACCACTTTGTAAATCTGAATTTTCACATGATGGGTTTTTTTTTTGTATGCTTGTTTTGATGATAGAGAGATACATATTATGGAGCAGCAGTTGAAAACCCCCACATGTTGGAGTCACCATGTTGGGGTGTGAGGACCAGCTCTGCTCATGTTAGCTGTGGGGTCTTGGACAAGTTATGTAACCTCACTGCCTATTGATGCTCTTATCTTCCAAACAAAATAAAAAGAGCAGTTAGCAACAGCCTTGGAGGAATACATAAAACGGACCCTGCACTTTATGAAGTGATTTTAAAGGTTAGCTATTATTGTTTAGTAAAGATCTATTACATAAAATCTCATAAGCCCTGTGGAATCTACAGTCCTTTCTCTGTGGAAATGTACATTTCATAAGGAGAGGGACACGGAGGGTCAGCGGGGGTGGTGGTGGGGAGAGTGAGTGACAGAGGAAGAAAGAAAGAGGAAGAGAATGAACGAATAAATATTAATATGCTGGGAAACAGGAGGAAAGAGAAACAGATCTAGAAATAAAAAAATGCACTTAAAAATAAAAACAAAAACTAACACATAAATAAAGAAACTATTGTGCGCTACGGAATCTGTCCTGGCTCTGCAGTTTCTACTAATAGGTGCTAAAAGATTAACATGGAAACCATCTTTTTTGGAAAAATCTTTGGAGCGACAGTTAAAAATATTCCATGTGTATGATTCTTTGCACTGTGTGGATTTTGCTTATATAGCTGTTGGTTAAATCATTTCCTTATAGAGTAGAAATGACAGCTCCATCTTTAGAAGCTTATATGATTATTTTGCTATCAATCTTTTCTGGTTGCTTTTGTTTTTCAGGTTAGGGTCTGACATACACCATGGGTGAATACCACTGGTAGTTCTTCATGTGAAGACAAATGTGCCTGGTTTCCATTCTGTGGATGTACATATCACACAGAAAGGTGATAATAAACATGCCACATGTCCCTCAGATGTGTTCTGAGGCTGGGTAGGCACCTTGACTCCAACAGTCACGGGGTCTAGGAGACCCCTGAGTATGGGGGCTTCCTGGCCCTCAGCGGCTGGCCACATGGTTATACAAGCATCTTGCAGCTTTTGATTTGACTTTAGGAGAGTGACTAGCTAATTTGAACCTCTTTATTTTGAGGTTCATGACTTAACAATTTTGTCAAGGACTATTGTTACAGACGTTGAGCTCAATTGCTCCTTGCAGTGCTAGAACATTCTAGGAAAATAAATAGAAAGAACAGACACTAATGAATCAAAGTGCTATCTCCAGGTGTGGCAAGATAGACATTATACCATCTAAGCCTCTTTCATGGCTGGGTGATATTGCTGGGATACCTGAGCCACACAGGGCTACATTCCCCAGGTTCCTCTGTATGGAATTGTGGCCACATGACAGGTTTCTGCCCATGAGATGGGAGTGACAGTGGTGAGTGTGTTTCCCCATGGAGGGGTTAGGGAGTAGAGGTCCTCTGCCTCCTTCATTCTCTCTTTCTCCACCTGCTGGCTGAATGTGGATGATCTAATAGAAGTTTCAGGTCCTAGAGGGCAGCGGAGCCACAGTGCAGGCCTTGGCCTCTGCAGGCCTCTGCAAGCCAGGGACAATTGCACTGCATGGGTGTGTGATGAAAAAGGAAATGACTGCATTAAGCCCCTTGACTGTTTGGTCTACCTGTTATAGCAGCAAGTGTTACCCTACTCATGTATCTGGTTTCAGAAAGGAATTCCTTAAAACCAGATTGATGCTGGGACCCAAATCCCTTTGAAAGCTGAAATGCCCTAAGAAGTTGGTTCAGTGAGCCTGTCCTACATAAGATGCATCCTCCCAGTCTACCAAGAACAGGGGGCTACAGTGGGGCCATGCAGCTGAGACATTTTAAAACCCTTGCCCAGGAGTACCCGTTTCACAGGTCTCAGCAAGGAACATGGGATATTGATGGCACATTAAAAGCCTTCATAACTAGAAAAACTGGCCAGGTTATATATGGTGTGCTGTGTTAGAGACCCTCTGACTTGGCCCAGCCGCCCTGAATGGGCGTACACAAACTTATGAGCTGAGTGGCATGCAACTGCTGAGAAGCCTCTGGGCAGCACTTCTGAAGCCCACAGATCAAGCAGAGGCTGCTTAAAACCGTTACTTTTTCCATCCAGCCCATCCATGCTCTTCCAGCTGGTCAGAGCAGACTCCTTCTTTTGATGCTGGCTCCAGTGCCTCGGGTGCCTTGACACAGTCTCCTGGGAAGAGGGCTTCAGGATATCTTCACCAGAGAATGAGAATGCAGACTGGGAGCGCTGTGGGGAGAAAAGAGGGGAAGGGATGAGCTCACGGGGCACAGTCCCTGGGATAAATGAGTTCAGCTTTGCAGAGGACCATGTTTAATACTATGGACTTTTTTTCTGGTGAGCCTTCAAAGCTGAAAATGAGTACACAATGCCACGTCACTGTCACTGTACAAATGGTTCCCTGTTTATTCCACTGCAAGTGGCCAAGCTTACTAGGTAGCATAGAGGTGCAGAAGAATCCTATAGGGCCAGTTCTCACATGGCTCCTTCTTGTCCAGCCATTCTCCCCGTCCATATTTCTTAGGACTAACTGCGTGAAGACCTGCTCTAGGTCATAGAAAAACAAAAACATTTTCCCCTCAAAGACTTTCAAACCCACAGGAATACAAAGTTATGGCACAATGTATGGGTTGTAATAGATGAGCAATCAATGTAGGGTTAATCCACAAGCCCAAGAATGATCACAGCATGTTCCCATTTAGCCCACGAAGCAAAACACAATGAACCCAAACCTAAGGAGAACTGTGGAAATGGGAATTCTAATGACTGACAGGAAACATATCTGAATTGCATCATATATGTAAAGCTCAAATACTGTATACAGAGAACTTTATCAAATATGAAGAGACCAATTTTTTTTGCCTTTGCCATTTAATGAAGGAATTTCATGGTTATTTATTTTGGCCTTTCATGGTTATTTATTTTGGTCTTTTTTATATTGATGACAACATTAAACAAAGTACTGATCTGTAATTCAGGCTCCTGAGCAGGGTGCCTCCCCCTGTTGGCTGATGTTACTGCCAACAGCACCTCTCTCTTCTATCCCAGTGACAAATGTGCTCTCCTCCATGTTCTTATGTTCGTCCTCGCCCACCCCAAGCGCTTAGGATAGAAGACCCAGGGACATGCTCAGGGAGAGCTCTGAGCAGGGCTGTGGCATAGTTTGGAGTTGGACTTGGGAGCCAGCTGTCCCTGGGCTCAAACACCACCTCCGCTATGACACCTTGGCAAAGTGACTTAATTCTGGAAACGACCTTGCCCTGCACTCCCAGTAGATTGCATAATAGGCGAAAGCTTAAAAAAAGATGTTTGCTCATAACAAAGAAAGCCAGCAAAAGCCAGCATGGGATATCTGGGTGACAACTCTGAGCTTTATGGTTGGAGTCTGGGGAGAGGGTGACACACTCAGTGGCCTTGCTTCCTAAGGACACAACCAGTCTGAAAAAGACACAGACAGATGTGGCGCAGAATCCAGCATGCCATTACTGCAGGCCAGGTACCCTCTGGCACAGGCACAAGGCACCAATTCACTATGCTGCAGAGTACATGGCAGACTAGCTTGGGTCCTAAGCTACAGGAAACCTCTAGTTCCCCTCACAGGACTTTTGAGCAGTCTAGGAGGATGATGGGCTTACAAGATAATAAGGAAACTTCTAAGCTGTGCACCAAGGGTTACCACCTGCTCCCATCTCTATGAATGCAGAAGCAAGGGCATAATGGACCTCCAGAGATGCCTTTCAGTGCAGTGACCATAGTTAGCGTGGTTGTATGGCGAATGAGCTGCATCCTTATGGATTCCACAAAACTCTGTGCACAGGTCTCATTTCCAGCGGTCCTGGCCCATGGAACTCCACTGACTGCCCCTTCCCCAAGCTGGTCGGGGACCTGGTTTCCTCTGCTTATTCATGCTTTACTGCACTCTACTGCAAACATCTGTCTTCTGACTGGTGTGCTCACTAGACAGAAGAGCACCCAACGGCAGTTAATGTCCTGTGAGTGGTGACATTCCCAGGCCTTGGCACAGTAAGTGGTACAGAACTAGAAGTCAATGAACACTTGCTGTGGACTTAAGGCTGGCTAGAGGAAAGGTTTTCAGAAGTGCCTGAATTATTTTTCACTAATTTCTTAGGTACAATTGGGGAGTAAGAGGAAATAATTGCATCCTGGAGAGCAAGGTTTTACTTGGAGAAGAGACAAACACACACACAAGTGGCTTGCGGCCAAATGCTTCTTTCATTCTGAGGACACAGCAAGGACTCCCTGTCCCCAGTGTTGGGAACGGTTCTGATGATGCCACTTGACAAGCCCAAAGGTTTTCATGGAGCTGGGGATTCAAGGAACTGTTTGTGATTTTGTGAAATCCTTGAAAGATAATGAGAGGCTTTCAGAAAGCACAGAGATCAAGGCTGATAGTCAAGTGCAGGGATGTTATTAGAAAGAAGGAAACATCTTCCTAAGGCAAACCCCACGTTGTGAGGGGATATAGCCCTGGTACTGATTTCACCCAGAACTGGGCAAAGGTTTTCTATGAGACCACACAGGTCTTTCCACACATTGACTTGTCAATTTCTTCACAGACTGGGAGCTCCTTGAAGGCAGAAATGGTCTTCTGTGTGTGATCCTCAGACTCATATTTGCACCTGAATTTGCAGGATGTACGACAGTTCTGGCTCTTAAGGGGCTGACAGTCCCATCGCCAGATCCAGTATGACTGCAGCTACAGAATCCATTCGGTGTATTCCGACTTTAAAACAAAAGTCTACAAGATTTTCACTGTAAATCACTAAATACATGTTTCAAAAAGGGAACCAAATAATATATCATATTTTATTTGTGCTGGCTCAAACTATATCTTATGTGAATAGTATATGTATGTAGGAGGTTGGTGAGGGTCCATTTTTATGAGGAAAAATGCTCCCTACCCCCCTACAAAAGTCAAGACCAACAAATGAAAACTCTCCCTAGTCCCAACAGGGAAAATGATTCTGTGTTTTTCATGAGGGCTGGGATGTCCGATTTTTATAATCTATTTAAAGCAAGCCACTGGTACATATTTTAAAAATTGTAACCTGACAACCACAAAATGTAATAGTCCTGTCTCCTTCCAGCCCAGGATACTGGGCCCACTGCCTCAGGCCAGGGTGGAAGAGTCCCTTAATATCTAGACCTGGTTTTGCCACGCATTCACTGCAATAAGCAAAAACACCAGCAGATGGTGCAACAGCAGCACTTTTACTACTCGGCTGGCTCCTGGGAAGCAATAGGAATTTTTAATAATTTATTTATTCATTACCCTAGCCAAGCCTTTGTGTCCACCCTTTCTTTACCACTCACAGCCTCGGCTTTTCCCCTTCTTCTTACCCACCCGAAGTCCACCAAAGAAGCAGGACTGGGGACGTCTGGAGTGGGGGTGGTGGGGTTTCCTGTATTCAGCACATCAACACCTTGGAAAGATGGACATGAAAATCTGAACTTCCAAATAGGCACTGGCTCTTTACTCCTTGATTTTGCTTATTCATTTTTACTTTTCAATTTATTTTGTGTGTGGTTCTGGAGATTGAACCTAGAGGTACTGTAACCACCCACCAAGTCTCCCCACCTAGCCTTTTTTTTTTTTGGACAGGGTCTTACTAAGTTGCCCAGGCTGGCCTTGAACTTGAGATCCTCAGACTCCTGAGTTGCTGGGATTATAGGAATGTGCCACTGTGACTGGCCTGGAGTGGCTGTTTACTCTTTGGGCACTAATTCATGGGTGAAGTTTCAGATAGAGTGAGTCAGTGGCTCTTCCTCTTGCTATATGGGATCTTGGAGGAACTTCAACTGTTCTAAGCCTCAGTCCTCACATTAATGGATCAGTATCATACCCAGCATAGAGAAGTCACTTAATAAATATTAGCCCTAGTAAGAGCATTTATTAAGCCCCACCACTGACTCTAATCCATTAACCCATTAAAAATGACTGGGAGCACATGGGTAACTGAGTCCGTTGAGTAACTTCCCCAAAGCAGTTGAGGGACAGGGGCAGGGTTTGAGCTCGGATCTGCGTGGCTTCAGGTTGGTCCCCTTCCATGCTGTCCTGGTGTGCGCCTGCAGCCTCTGATGAAAGCCTGGGAACAATGTGCTCCAACCCAGCAGGGTTTGCCATCTGAACCTGCTGGCTGTCAAGCTCTCAGTGAAACACCCCTGTGATCACCAGCAGCCTTTGCTGTCCTTCCTTTGCAGTCCCAGCGTCTCCTATGTGGGCAGCAGCAATGTGTTCTACCGAGCTCTCTTGAAATGACAAATTGTTGTGATGATTGCTGTGATTATCATCATTGCAAAAGGACAGGCTTCTGAGACACTGAACATGGCTTCAAAATAGTCTTTACTCTCAAAGAGCTCACAGTTATTAAAAGAGGGAGAGAATATTTTCATTATCCAGGCTTTGGATACAAGGAGATCGATAAGCGTGGTCATATGAAGAAAGAACTGATAAAGCTTTGCTTTGTATTTTTAGGGTCAAACAAAGGCATTAAATTTAGTCCAATAATTATGCTCATAATAAAAAAGTATTTTAATTCTCTATTATGGCTATTCAAAGGAAAGAGCAACTGTGAGGGAGGAAATGAGGGAGACACAAAGAGAAAAGGCTAAGGAAAATAGAAAGGGGCCAGAGAGAAAACAGAGGAAGAGTCACACAGAGGTTCATCTTAGTCACTGGGCACATAGTCAGCGTCTGGTCCCTGCAGTCATTATCATTATCAACAGGATCACCAGAGTATTACAGACACCCTTTCATATACACACACGCCCACGGGGCCATTAAATGATCACAGCCCTTGCATTAGTGTCTTCTAGGATATCGCATCTTAAGGCTTTTAAAGCCAGGTTGCACCGACCCCCTACTAGCAGAGAGCCACATAATGAGGGAGGAAATTAAAAAGGGAACAATCACACGGAACTGTCTTTCGAGAGAAGAGATGAGAAATCCCATCTGAATGGAGCTGAATTAAGTTTGGGTATTACAGTTAAGTCCAAGCAGTGGGGCTGGCAGGGTTTTGGGGTTCTGCACCGTTATTCCCTAGACCCCAGGTGTCAAGGTTGTTGGAGAACTGCAGAGAAAGGACAAAGTCCTGCCAAGAGCCCAAAAGTTTAGGGTCCTTTACAATTTGAAGGTCAGGAAGCCCTACTCAGGACAGCATCCTTAACCCCGGCAGCTGTTGGCATCGCCTTGGAATATCTGGTAAGAGTGTGGAGGCCCAGTCTCTGGCCTTGACCCCCTGAGTCAGACCCCTTGGAGTGGGGCTCAGACAGGTGAAGTCCTGAGAGCTGACTCTTGGCCTGCTGGTTCATCTTCCAGGCTCTGGCTACTGTTTCACATGTATTTCTGCCTCTGTGCCCTTTGTTTATCTCTTTATTTACACCACTAAACAACTTTTTGGGATGATGGAAATGTTCTGTATCTGTACCATCCAATGAGTGGCCACTAGACACTGGTGGAATTAAGTCCTTGTGGCCAGGGGTGACCCAAGAATGGGAGTTTTAATTTTATTTAACTTGGTGACTTGGGCCACCGTACTGGAGAATCTCTGAGCTGAAAGGAACCTTGGAGATCACCGAGTTCACTGATCTCCATTCAGTGGGGCTTGCGGATCCCCGCATGTCAGGGAGACACCAACAGCTGCTGTTTTCTGGGCTTGGGGCTTGGATGGCCAAAACATGGAGAGGTTCAGCTCATGACTCATAGGGGCTACCTTGATGATACAGTGACATTGATTTTGAAATGCAGAAATAAAGTAATATCAGAAAGAACGTGAACTTTCATTCAGAGATGACACCTATGTGCTACGTGGCCCACACCTGCTTCTCATTAAGTCCCTAGCCATGGAGCTCCAGCCATGTGTCTTCTGTTCTGTCTCTTGAACAGGCCTGCTCAGAGCCTCCGTGCACACTGTCCCCAGTGCCAATGCTCTTCCTTTCATTGCTCCTAAAGCTCTCATCTTTCAAGTCTTGCTTTCAGGTCACCTAGGAAAGAATCTCCCGGATGCTTCCTAATCAAGCTTTCCCTCCTTCCCTGCCTCCCTCTGGACAGCAATGACTGGAATGTGTATTGCTGGGCCCCCCAGATTAACGTGCAGTGTGCCGAACTGGAGGGAAGCCCTGTCTCTGTGGCACCTAACACAGCACCTCGCGCACAGCAGAAGCTCAGTAAAGACTGTTGACTACATAAAGAATCATCAGAGTTGTCCTTTTGGGCAGGTCTCTTTTATACCATTTTATAGACAGGATATAATACAGTTATTCAAGTTCACAGAGCTAACCAAGGGCAAATTCAGAATCCCTCTCAGGAGTAGCAGAGGCAGAGTCTGAGCTCCCTGTACTTAGCCCTGACCCCTCTTGCTCATGGCTGAATCTGGGGGTGGTGGAAATTTCTAATTCTTAGAACCCTCAAAGTTGACTCGTTTGCAGAAAATACTTCAGAAAGACTCCCCAAATGCAAAACAATATTATGCATGCAGCCTGAGCCCAGAATGGCAGGTGTGATTTAGTGACAGGTCTGAATGACAGGCTATTTGAAGGATATTGGCATCCCTGCTCTCTCCTGTAGAAGGCTTTCCCCTCTCATCGTCAGAAGGGCCTCTCTCTTCTGTGAATCTCAAATGCCTTTTCTGTCTCGATCTTGCCACCGAGTGTCCAATTATGCGCTGACTTCCCTTATCTTCTTTTACCAGTCTTAACTAACTGTATCTACACCTGCCTTGCTAACCAGCTAATAAAGTTGGGGGGCGGGGTGCAGGGACTGAGTCTTCTACTTATTTTGTTCTCTTTGGTGCTGAGCGTGTGACGGTAGCTGTAAAGCAAGCTGGCAGTGTGCTGATAGGGAAGGTTCTGCCGATGAATCAAAGAAATGAAATTTTTGATAAAGCCATGAAGGTCCTTGTTACTGCCATGTGCCCAGTGGCTTGTGAGGGTGTGGGGAGTTTATGTAGGTGAGTCTGTCTAGGATGTAGGTGAGCCTGTAACTGCATGCCACTGTGTGCTGCTTTGCACACTCTTTTATCAATCAGCCCCATAGGGATGGATGTCACTGGACCTTTAGGGGAGCAGACTGAAAACCTGGCAATGCCTGTCCACCTTGTCTGACTTTCCTCTATTAAAGGGCACCCATGTGTTCCTGTCCATGCCCCAGACTCTGACCACAAGCACCAGCAGCTCACAGAATCCTGGGTTTCTGGCTGACTCCTTTCCCAACATGCTGCACTTCCTCTGCTGGGCTTACTGAAACAGTCCCCAAGGAATTTTCTAGGCTCAGTGACTACTGCAGATATGAACAACCCAGACCCATGGGCCCACAGGAAGGCCACTCTGCTCTGTGACTCGGCTCTTGGCTTAATTTCAGGGTAACAGACAAAGAGGGTGGCTCCGCATTGTGACTTCCCAACCCTGTCTAGAGGTGACCACTTGGGTGGCTGAAATGGCCCCTGGCAATTTTCTCACGGTCACTTCTGCGTGACCTAAGCGATCTAGGTTTAAGAATTCACACGGCCATCGTAAAGCTATTTTCCCCCCTCACTCAGTACACATCTTTCCAGAATGCATAAAAATTATAGCCTACCAACATCTTCATTTTTCTTAAATTGGTCTCTGCGTAAAAAACCCACTGCGTGTTCACCCACAGTCCTCCTGTGCTTTTTTTTTTTCTCATTCTCTCTCTCTGCTCCCACACCCCACTGGGCCCCCACTCACTCGCCCTCTTGGTTTCTCTCCTGGCTGACCTTTAGGATCCAGTGGGCACACGAGACAACCACAGGTGGCTAAGGGCTCTGATGCGCACATGTGCAGGGTTGGTGGTGCTGCTGGGGACTCACCCAGAGGGTGGGGAGTGCTTGGTGGCCTGGTGGGGAGGCGGCGTCCCCCTTGTCCGCCTTCTTGGAGCTGCAGCTCTGGGGCTGTGGCCACTCGGGCTCCTCTTCCACTTGCTGCTCACTTTTGCTTTTCTGCTTCCTTATGATCTGATGGGAGTGAAGGGAGGCCAATGAGGACAAGTTGTTGGGAAGGATGCCAGAGACCTGGCACCACCTCTGGGGTTTTCTTTTTCAGCTACTTAGGAGTTTATTTTCTATAGAACATCAGCTTGGTTCAGATCTGTCTTTTGATAAAATAGCACGTACAGCCTTGCTGTGGTCTGTGTCTGGAATGTTCCCTAAAGGCTCATGTGTTAAAGGCTTGTGGTCTCCAGTGCAGCCATGTTCAGAGGTGGGGTTTTGGGGAAGTGATTGAATCATGGGGGCTCTGACCTCATCAGTGAATGAATTCTCTGATGGATTAATAGTTGGATGGAATTACTGGAAGGTAGTAAAAATGGTAGGGGGGCTAATTGGAGGAAGTCGGTCATTGGGGTATATCCTGGATATTTTTTTTAATCCCTGCCCGCTTCCTCTTCCTCTTTCTCTTCCCAGGTCCCATGAGCTGAGTAACTTCCTCCACCATGATGTTTCCTTGGAGTCAGCTGACCATGGACTGAAACTTCTGACACCATGAGTCAAAATAAAGCCTTCCTCCTTTAAGTTACTTATGTCAGGTAATTGGTCACAGCAACAAGGAGCTCACTAATACAATCCTTGAATGTTCTGCTGCTCTTTACAGTTTATAAATATAACTGTCCCTCTGTATCCATAGAGAGTTTGTTCCAGGAACCTCTCTCCCCTGCAGATACCAAAAACCATGCATGCTCTAATTCCTTTTAAAAAAAATGGCACGGTATTTGCATGTATCCTATATACATCTTCCTGTGTACTTTAAATCATCTGTAGATTATTTATAATACCTAATCCATTATAAATGCTAGGTGAATAGTTGCTAGGCTGCCTTGTTTAGGGATAAATAACAAGAAAAAGAAGGCCTGGCTGTGTTCAGTACAGAGGCAACCATCACAGATCTGGGTACCTGGTAGATACCAGGGGAATGATGCTCCAATGAGTCCTGGAGAGGAATGAAGGGCCTGTGAGATGGCAAAAGGCTGCAGCAGGTGTGCTGGAGCATGCCTTCATTCATGTGGACTCGGACTAGTACTTAGTGCATGGCCAGTTCAAGTTTTGCCCTTTGAACTTTCTGGAACTTTTTCCTCCCTGATTGAATATTTTCAATCCATGTCGGTTAAGAAGTACAACCATGAGATACATCCACAGATATAGACCATACACCAACTAGAACCCTTTTATGATGTTAGCAGCTTCTTCTATCTAAGTGTCCACCATGTTGGACTGTGTTAGGTACCATATGGGCTTTACCTCATTTAGTCCTCAAGATATCTATAAAAGTTATGCATGACAATTCTCCCCATTTCATAAATGAGGAAACAGGCTCAGAGAGATTAAATTATCAGTTAAGGCCACATGGCTTATAAATGGTTGCACTGTCACGGTGACCAAAAGACCTGACAAGAACAGCTTAGAGAAGGAAAAAGTTTATTTTGGCTAATGGCTTCAGAGGTAACCAGTGTCTCTGGATGCAAGTCCTGACATTAGGAAGCATCTGAAAGTCCTAAGGACAGGGCAGACACCAACATCAGGTGGGGGTGGCTTCAGCTCCAGCCAATGAGCACCAGCAGTAATGTAGGTTTTCGTGGGGCCATCTGTACAAAGGTCTCTGGGCTCTCAAATTCTATAGGCAGGAAGCAGTCAAGAAAACTTCCCAGGGAACCAAGATGGGCATATTCTTCAATGCCCTTTTAGACTAGAGAGGATAATGAAAGGAAGACTCTGTGAGCCAGGGAACAAGGAACTGAGGAGCCTGACCAGGGACAGACCTGAGCCTAATTGGGGTATGTCCCTCATCTACAGGGTGGGGACCAGCCCTTTGTCATGTGCTTTTTCAGTCCCTCCCAGTACAGGGAGAGTATACTTCTCAGTCCTTGGCCTTGATCGTGACCTTGGGACTTGCTTCTGTCTATGGTATGTGAATCAGTAACAGTGGTCAGGGCTGGTTAAGAGCCACCATGTGCTTCTTGCTCTCCCTGTGCTCCTGTCATGGCTCCATGTTTGCTCTTCAGCTCCCCAGGTCCCTGATGCTGCCTGCCTGGGAGACTATAGCCATCTGGATTGTTAGGGCACAACTACCTTCTGCAGTATTGTGGTGGCCAGCTCCTCAGTTAGCTCCTCCTTGTGATCCCGCAGGTAACTGGCCTCGTTCTGCTTGTCCTGCAAGGGAAAGGAATTGAGGGGATGAAGTATCACTGTCTTGGAGGAGTCCTGAGCACACGTGCAGATGGGGTCAGACACTGGTCTAGTAAAAGCTGTTGGGTCACTGACGTCCCAACTTACCTGCACCACCTCCCAGCAACAAGGACCCTCACCCCAACCTCCCACCAGGGAACAGGGAAGCCCTACCAGACTGTCCCCATGGGCCTCGGCTTTGGAAATGGCTTCTTCAATGGCCTCTTCTGCTACTCGTAGGGCGACGGCCAAGGTGTCCATCATGCTGTGTCCTAGACATGAAGCAGAACAGGGAGCACTTTCTAAAATGCAGTGGCAAGCCACAAGACTGCTTTACCTTCAGCTTCTGCTTAAAGCCTTTGAGGTGCCAGGACAAGGTCCAGCTACTTTCAGTGGCAAGTTCAAGTTCCTTGCCCTTCCCGCCTGCCTCCCTCTGACTCCCACTCTTCATTCAGATCTCACACCCCAGACACAACAGGTGTTTTGAAATTCTTTGAGTATTACCACCTCTCTTCTTAATTCTCTTATTTTGCTCCTCTGCCCTGCATATACTGTATCATTGTGATGATAGGGACAGAAGTTATCATATGTCCTAAGGACACAGGGCTGTGCCAGTGGTTTAATGCAAACACAAAACCCATGGGAGAATTTTTTTTTTTAGACCATAAATCAACATCACTAACCACAACACTGGCCAAGCTCACAGAGTTCAACCAGATGCCAGGGCCCAGGCTGAGAGTTTCACATGGGCAACCACTGAATCCTTCCAAAAACCAATGACGAGGTACTATGCAGAGACCATTTTACAGATGGTAAATTTGAAGCACAGAGAGGTTAAATAACTTGACTGAGATAAGAACATAAGACAATAAAAGAACTAAGATTTGAATTAAGTACTCTGTCTCTAAAGCCTGTGATTTTAACCATAAAAGTGAAATGAATACAAGCTAACATTCCTTTTAAAAACAGTGCAATTGTATTTTTTAGCGAACACACTCTTTGTATATGGCAGTGAATGGGAAGAAGTATTGTCTAAATCAAAGGACTTCCCCAGGTGAAGAAAAGTGCTGGGAAGAGTTCTGCTTCCCTTGAGGTACTGGAGTTTTGCTTCATATCTGTGGGAATTTCTATCATCTTTCCGTTAGTTTGCTTCAGAAACCCAAGTTATATCAGGCACAGGAATGTGAGTCTGAGAGGGTTGGGTGCTTAGGTTTCTTTTTCCCCGATTTCAGCCTCTTATTTCCATTTATAATCTCCAAGCCATGTATTATTTAACACATGCAAATCCCCTGAAAGCTGCTGAAAACTCCTTATGGAACAAGACAGGGGGCAAACACATTAATTCATTAATTAATCACTTGCTCAATTAAAAAAAAAAAACATTCAAGCTTCTTAGACTCCTAAAGACACAAATGTGAACAGAAACTAGCATTTGGCAAACATAATAAAGTTTCTAAAACCAACATAGTTAGTGCAGGTCAAAGCGATTTTGCCAGCTAATGCAAACATGATGGAGCAGCACAGGGCAATCGAGCCTGGGGCTCTGCATCCTGTAGTGTTCCTGACTGAGTGCACAAAGAGTTTTCCCAATGTTTCAATAATCAGAACCAATAAAATCTAAGTTGTCATCACACCAAGCGCTTCCTGGAGAAAGACCCTATATCCCCTGTCTCTCTTTATCGTGATATCATGAAGAGGTCCACATTCTCATTGAACAAACTTTTGCAGAGTACCTCCCCTGAGCTAAGCTCTGGGGTGTCCGCAGTGATGCTCTAACGGACAAGGTGAGTCCACATTCTAAGCTATAGGGTGACCAGGTACCCAATTGATAGGGAATTACCAAGTCCCATAGATCCCTGGAAAACAAGCAGCTGGAGCCATAATTAGAAAGGCTTTGGATGCTATATTTATTTATTTATTTATTTATTATTAATTAATTTATTTTAATTAGGTATACATGACAGGAGGATGCATTTTGATTCATTGTCCACAATAGCAGCACAACTTTTCACTTCTCTGATTGTACATCATGTAGCATCACACCATATGTGCAGTCATACATGTACCTAGGGTAATGATGTCAATCTCATTCCACCATCTTTCCTGCCCCCATGCTCCCTCCCCACCTCTCCCCTTTTCCCCATCAAAGCACCCTTTCATGTTCAAAACACTAGAAAAACTAGGGATAGTAGGAACATATCTCAACATTGTGGAAGCTATCTATGCTAAACCCAAGGCCGACATTATTCTAAATGGTGAAAAATTGGAAGCATTCCCTCTAAAAACTGGAATAAGACAAGGATGCCCTCTTTCACTACTTCCATTCAATATAGTCCTTGAAACTCTAGCCAGAGCAATTAGAGAGATGAAAGAAATTGAAGGGGTATGAATAGGAAAAGAAGAACTCAAACTATCATTATTTGCTGATGACATGATTCTATATTTAGAGGATCCAAAAAGCTCCATTAGAAACTTCTAGAATTAATAAATAAATTCAGCAAAGTAGCAGGATATAAAATCAATACCCATAAATCAAATGCATTTCCATATGTCATTGATGAATCCTCTGAAAGAGAAATTAGGAAAACTACTCCATTTACAATAGATTAAAAAAAAATGGGAATCAACAAAAGAGGTGAAAGACATCTACAACGAAAACTTCAGAACACTAAAGAAAGAAATTGAAGAAGACTTTAGAAGATGAAAAGATCTTCCATGCTCTTGGATAGGCAAAATTAATATTGTCAAAATGGGCGTACTACCCAAAGTGCTATACAGATTCAATCTGATTTCAATTAAAATCCCAATGTCATTTCTTACAGATATAGAAAATCCATCATGAAATTCATCTGGAAAAATAAGAGACCCAGAATAGCCAAAGCAATCCTTAGCAAGAAGAGTAAAGCAGGAGGCATCACAATACCAGACCTTAAACTAGACTACAAAGCTATAGTAACAAAAATGGCATGGTATTGGTACCAAAATAGACATGTAGACCAATGGTACAGAATAGAAGACCCAGAGACAAACCCACACAAATACAGTTATCTCATACTAGACAAAGGTGCTAAAAACATACATTGGATGCCATATTTATGATTCCGGGATCAGAATGATGTGGAAAACAGGCTGAAAAGTGAAGGTTTAGGCTGGTATTTCAGAGAGAAAAACTGCTGGGGATGTAAAAGAGGGTTTGTTAAATGACATAATGTTTGATTTTATGTGTTACTTGGCTAGGTCATCGTATCTAGTTATTTAATCAAGCATTAATCTATGTGTTTCTTTGAAGGCATTTTGTAGATGTGGTTAATGTCTACAATCAACTGACTTTATGTAAAGTAGATTACCCTCAGCAATGTGGGTGAGCCTAATTCAATCAGTTGAAAGGTCTCAGAGCAAATACTGATGTTTCCCAGAGAAGAAATTCTGTTTAAGGACCACATCATATACTCCTGCCTGAATTTTCAGACTGCTGGCCTACCCTATGGATTTCAGGTTCTCCAGGCCCCAATGACTGCATGAGCCCGTTCCTTGAAATGCATCTCTCTGTGTGTATGTATACATACCATATGGCTCCCATTGGTTCTGTTTCTCTGGAGAACTCTGTCTGACATAATGGTCACTGAAATTAGTATTAATACAGAAGAATTTCTTGCAGGGAGCTGCTCAGACTATGAGCCTCAGAGTGGAAAGAAAAGGCTAAGATTAGAAACAGAGGTGGTAGGCAATGGGTGGATGGGTAGAAGTGGGGAAAGAAACAGAGGAAAAGATGACTCTCACTGGTGGACCTAAGGGGCTAAGGGGCTTGATTAAGATATGCTGAGGTTAAGAATCCTATAGGATCTTTGTGTCCTAATGACTAAGCATTAGATTTCTGAGTCTAGAACTCTGGGTTGAAACCAAGGCTGGGCATTTCAGGGTCAGCGACAAATAGCTGTGCACTGAGGCCATATGACAGCGTGTGGTAGCCCTTGGGGATGTTACTGGAAGTAAGGGTGACTGCAGATGGAGTCTTCAGGAGAATTTTCAGGAAAGATTTGTCTGTCTGTCTATCCATCCATCCATCCATCCCTCCATCTATCTCTTATGGAAACTGGGTCATAGGATCATGGAGACTGGCAAGTTTCATGATGTGCTGTATGCAAGCTGAAGTCCCAGGAAGGCAGGTGGTGTGATTCAGTCTAAGTCTGAAGGCCTAAGAATTGTGGGAGTCATTTGCCTAAGCCCTGAAGTCTGAAGGCATCAGAAGCTCTTACGTCTGAGGGCAGGAGGGCATGAATGCCTCAGCTCCAGAAGAGTGAGTGAATTTACCCTTCTACCATCTTGTTCTATCTAGCACTATTATGTTCCGGATATGGGGTGTCCCCCCAAACTTCCTGTGTTCATGCAGTAATACTTGGGAGGTGAAATGACTGGATTGTGAGAGTGATAACACAATCAGTTCCTCTTATTTTGAATGGACTGACTGGGCGGTAACTGTAGACAAGGGGGGCCTGGCTGGAGGAGGTGGGTCACTGGGGGTGTGTCCTGGAAAGGTTCATCTTCCCTGATACCCCTTCCTCCTTCCTTCTCTCTACTTCCTGACCCCACCTTGAGCTAAGCAGCTTTCATCCATCCAGCCCTTTGGCCACGATGCTCTACCTCACCTTGGGCCCAAAACAATGGAACTAGCAGAGATGGACTAAACCTCTCAAACCAAAATAAACTTTTCCTTCTCTAAATCCTTCTTGTCAGGTACTTTGGTCTTGGCAATGCAAAGTGGACTACACACAGGTCCTCAAGGGATTGGAGGATGCCCACCCACATTGCTGAGTGGATCTTTACTCCACCAACTGATTCAAATGCTAAACTCTTCTAAAAACACCCTCACAGACGCACTCAGGAATACTGTCTTACAGGAGACCTGAGACCTCCTTAGTTGAGTAGACATATGGAATTAATCATACGGAACCCAGAGAAAGAACAGAGACGGTGCAGAAGAGCTGTGGGCCTCCCACAGGAGGTGGATGATTCAGGAGGCACTGGTACCAACAAGTAGAAGGTAATCAGTAGGTTATACTTTCTTTATAGGGCACCATATTTTAATGAGATGCACAGGTGAATGGATTATTATGTTCTAACTCCAGAACATTAACTAGTGGATTGTAAAATATCCAATGATCGGGTGGTGAACACAGCTCTCTAGGCCATGCTTGGGATATACTCACCTATTTTGATGATGGATTCTTCCAAATAGCAATAAGAAGACTCATACAGACTAACACATAGCAATAAATGGTTGCATTGGGGTGTGGATACGACTGGGAGACCCTGACAGTCTGATGGTGTTTCTATTCCTCCAACTTCCCAGGAGCTGTGATCTCTTAAGCAACCTTACCTTCTGACTGCCTATAAAATGTTGAGTCACTGCCTGAAATGCTTCCTTCATTCTCCAGGTTAGACTCAAAAAAGCCTCCTCCTAAAGGAGAGAGAGAGAAAAAAAAATGATTAGCCTTCAGCAATCAATGAGTACTGATGTGCTGAGTCCTGGAATTGGCAGCAGACCATGACACACTTTTGACTGTTAGTCTTGCAAACAGATTGAGAGAGTCACTGGGTCCCACATTGATGTTCCAATCTTGGACCTATGTTTTTTTTCTTCTCATACTGATTTCTGATCATCCCCCGCAACTTTCTTCCAAAACATTTTCCTATGGTTTGAATGTTTGTTCCCTCCCAAACTCATGTTGAAATTTAATCCCAATGCAACAGTATAGGGAGGTGGGGCCTAGTGAGAGGTGATTAGGTCCTAAGGGCTCCACCCTCGTAGGTGGATTGATGCTGTTTCAATAGGAGTGGGTTAGCCATTGCAAGTAGGCTTGTTATCATGGAGGGCTCCTCTTGCTCTCTTGGCCTCTCACCAGTGATCTCCAGCTGTGTTCTACCTTCTACCATGGATGACATGTTCTTAGACTTCTCAGCCTCCAGAACTGTGAGCCAAATAGACTCCTATTGTTTATACATCACCCTGTCTCAGGTATTTTGATAGAGCAACACAAAACACACTACGATTCCTTTCAGGCAATATGGAGTCAAAGGCAGAACCACATACCAAAGTCTGAGAAATGTGAAGTCAGCTCCTGGACATGAAAATTACTAGTTGTGTGACCTTGAGCAAGTTACTTCTCTTCTCTAACATGTGACTTCCAAACCAGAAAAATAGGAGTATCAATTCTACTCTCTGATGTGTGAAGAAACATTCCACACATCATTAGCTAGAGGCCATGGCACCCATCCAAACAGAGGCCTTTAGCTAATGATTTAATGGATTTAATGGTGGTCATTCTCTTCTGCAGAAAAGAACCCACATGAAGCAAACCCAGAATGAGCCAGGTAAGCCTGGTTTTCAGTCTCCTAAGACCTTCTGCCACTTCTCTCAAGGGAACACATAACTCTGGTCTTCATTCCAGTTTGGGAAGAGCAACTGGCTAAGACCTTTTTTAAGCCCTCTTTCTGGATAAGGATTGTTAACCTGTGCTCCCTTAATAACTCATCAGCTGAGATCTCTGGAGGTGAGGATAATGGTTTTTCTTTCTTTAATCACTGTACCTCAGAGCCCAAGATAGCAACCAGACATCAGGTGACTCCAAAAATTAAAAATAAAAATATTTTGAATTAGATGCTGGTTGAAGACACAGACAAATCCCAAGAAAATAAATATGGACCTACATTACTTAGCTCCAAAGGGGTAAAATGCTATTGATCTCAGGCCAAATAGGCTGTCAAGGAGGCATTCACAGGGAAACACTGAAGGTATTGGCTGTGGATATTTGTAGTGGGTTTGGTAGGCTGCTGCTCTCTTTAGGAAATAAATCATTAGTGTGCATCCTGTCATCGTAATTCAGCCTGACCATATGTCACTCTCTGTGTTTGGGTTTTTAGCCTGAAGTCCATCTACTCTAGCTCTGTGACCTGAGAAAGAAACTTTCTCTCCCTAGGTCTCAGTTTCCTTACTTTGAGAATAAAGTTTCTGGATAAGCCACATCTGCAGTTCCCAGTCTGTCTGAGAATGGTTCTCTTTGGCAAAACCTCATTCAGCATTCATTCATTCATCTTGCAAATAAATAGTTCACAGTTATCTACTAGGTATCTGAGCTTAAACTAGGCATTAGGGGCACATTGGTGAGGAAAGGTGGAAACCCTCCCTGCCCCAACAATCTTGAGAACATAGTGTAGTCAAAGACTTGCATAAATAAGTAGCAAGTAGCAGATATGTTAAGTGCTCTGAAGGGGTAGTTAACACAGTATAGTGAAAATGTTCAGCAGGAAAGACACGTCTAGTCTGTGAGAACCAGCCAATTAGGTATGGGAAGGTGGGAGATCAGCGTGGGCAGAGCAAACAGCTGGTGCAGAGACTGGCAGTAGGAGCGCATAAAGAAGCTTTCACCTGTGTACCATGGGGGTCACCTGAATGTACCGTGGTGGACACTGATTGAGGTGCAGATGAAAGGAGATGAATCCTAGTGGGCCCAGCACCTAATCTCCTTCAGTTGTGGAGATACTTATTCCCAGAAAATGATTCTTCTTTCAAAATGCCACTTGTATTTTGAAAACCCTGCATTAGCCCACGAGGTATTCATGTCTGCCTTCTCTACGTGTGGGGCTTTAGAGAGAAAGGGAAAGAAATTGGAATTGTGTTCTATTCTTATAGAACTCCCCACACATGTTTGCTCTTCTTAATTTGCATGAAGTGGTAGAAAACGCTTAGGAGATTTAAATGTGGTGTTATAAAGCGGGTACATAAGGCAGACCCGAGTATGCACAAGAGAGGATTGGATATAAATGAGTGAGTGGATTCTGTTCTGGAAACTTCTTCAGATATCTGTTTGAGTCAAAAAACTGTTAATAGGGCTGGGGTGTGGCTCAGTGGTAGAATGCTCGCCTGGCATGCAGGAGGCACTGGGTTGGATCCTCAGCACCACGTAAATGTAAAGTAAAGATATTGTGTTCACCTAAAACTAAAAAATAAATATTAAAAAAAAACCCTGTTAACAGCATTACTTTAAAATTTTATTTCTTTTTTTGCCTGGTGAAAAACTTTTAGAAAAATAAGTAAAAAGAAGATAAAAATAACACGTGGAAAACCTTTGGCTGCTCTCAGCTCTAGGCTTCCTGAGGAGTTTGAAAGACAGAGAGTCTAACAACGACCACAAAAGGCCCTAATGATTCTCTGAGTTTAATACTTCCATCCTATTTCCCTCGTTATCTAAGTGGCTGGCATATTTTTAGATAAGACACAACCAAAGGCTTTATTGAGAATACAACAATGTAAAATAATGATGGCAAGAAAGCTCCAAATGAGATGGATGAGATATTTTTTTTCCTTTCCTTGTTTCGCATGGACAAAAAGCATTTACCTGTGTCAGCAGAGTGATGGAAAAAATATGCATCTAGATATAAAAAACAGCCTTTTTAAGAGGACATGCTGTTCATAATATTTTTTTTTTTCCTACAGGTTGGTCTAATAAGGTATAAAGAACATAATCTCTCATTCTAATTAACTTGGTGTCGTGATGGTATAAAAACAGCATAGGTAGAAATTCATCCTTCAGCTCTCCTAGGAGGATGCTGATGCTCTGGTAAGTTCCCCATGACATCAGACTCTGGGTCTGGTAAGAATAGACTTTTGGGGTATAGGAAGAAGAGAAAGACAGGGGCACAGCCTCAGAGTGTGGACCTCATCTCTCTTAACCAAATGAAAATGACTTTCAACTGTTTTAGTCATTGGGGAATGATGAGCAAGAAACTTTCATCTCCAGGGATCCAGAATTAAAATATCCATAGTTTGCAGAAATATTTTGGTCTTCCTGGCTCCTATCATGTCAGCTCTAGCCCATTTGGGATGTTGGGACCCAAAGTCAAATTTTAACACTGGTACCTTTCCTTCTCTTTCTGCTGCTCACTAACACCTGATCTTTAGGCAAATTTCTCTATCTCACGTGAGTGTGCTCCAGTGTGCAGGAGCTCCAGGCCTGGCCTTCTTCCAACTGTCCACCCACCAAACACTCCCAAGCCGCAGACAGTCAGGGTACCTAGAATGTCCAAGCTGGCACCGCTCTCCAGCCGGTGTTTCCGGTACAGGTTTTTTAGGACCTTGGCACTGCCGAAGCGCTTGAAGCGGCTCTTCACATTATTGTAGAACCATTCCAGAGACTGAGTCCTCAGAAGTCTGGGGAAACAGAGAATTAGAATTATTAAGTGGTGAATTGTAAAAATTGCTACAATGCCGCACGGCCCCTTGCATTAGGAAGTAGTGTTTATTTTTTGCTTTAGTTTCTTAGCCCCTTGAATCTGGGCTGCTTTATCCCTTGGTCTGATCATATAGAGTGGCAGAAGTGATGCTGAATCCTTCTCTTGCTGCTCCTGGGAATCCTATAATCTTATGTGAAGAGAAGCCCAAGCTGGTCTGCTGTGAGATGCCATGAGATATACTAGGCGGCTCAATTATTCCTCTTGTCCCAGCCAATAGCCAGCCAATCCCCCGAAAGGTGAATGAAGCCATTGACTAGAGATGCCTGAGACGAGGGACCCTAGGTGAGACCCTCCATCCAAGTCCATCCCATGAACAAGCCAATAAATGCTTGCTATTTTACTGTTTTGAGTTGGTTCATTACACAGAAAAGCTAACGGATCCATCTACTTGATGGCAGCTTTATACTTGACACTTTCATTGCATTAAAAGTTTTAATCCAGCCTGGGAAAATAAAAAACATAAGTGAAATAGCAAAGTTCCCCAGCCTCAACCCCAATCAATGAAGCACTGAGGGGAAACCATTTCTTGGTTAGCACTGCAATGGTGAGTATGAAACATTTTGACAAGATTCTTCTCTTTTATGCAGATAAGAACATACTTCTAAATTCCTCCATTTTAAGGAAAGCTTTTGTTGTTATTTTTTCTTATTATGAATGTAATGACAAACCCTCATTTTAGGAAATTCAGAAAAATGAAACGAAATATAAAGGATTTCAGTTCAATAGAAGTACAATCACACATTTAGCAGCACTCTTTTCTTTCCCAAACTCCAGAGAAATGCAGAAGATGTTGAAGGGGAAAGAAACCTATAAAAAGTATGGGGAGTGAGGGCAGAATCAGAGATTTTGACAAATTCCTGGAAATTTGGAGTGAGTGAGAGTGTACAGGTACCAGAGAAGGCCATCCTTCAACATAGAAAGAAGAACTCAACTCTTTGGATGGTCCAGTTTTGAGTGGGGTGATTTAGAGAGCAGGACAAAAATATAGCATTCAGAAAAGGGTGTTTAATGGTTATGTAGACAACAGTGAGGTCTCTTGGCTCCTCCATTTTTCTCAAATGGGTATTTGGTCCAAGGATGATTTGTCTTAGGCCATAAATAGAAAGCAGTTTTCTGTAGAAATTGCACAATCTACTGGAGAAGGGTTAGGACTCCAATATGGAGGTTAACATCACACAGGTTCCCCATCAATAACATGGAGATGATGGCCTCATAAGGCTGTTTTGACAACTAAAAGACATAACAGAAGCATTAAGGTACCTAGCATTAAAAAGGGCTCGATAATTTCTTATAATGACTTTACAAAGACGAGTCTCTTCCTTATACATGTGTAAACTGAGATTAGTGCCTTGCCCCAGGGAGCCAGCACTTGTGCAGGGATTTAAAAAATGGAAACTCTTAGCTGTCTTAGTGGTGCACACCTGTAATTCCAGGTACTTGGGAGGCTGAGGCAAGAAGATCACAAATTCAAGGCCAGACCCAGCAACTTAGTAAGACCCTATCTCAAAATAAAGATAAAAAAGGGCAGGGAGTGTAGTAGTTCATTGGTAGAGTACTTGGTTAGCATGTGCAAGGCCCTGGGTGTGGTCCCCATCATTAGCACATACATATACAAACTGGGAACTCTCAACCATGCACACGTGGTACCCATAGGCACCCAGTGTAAACAGGGACAGGCTCCAGTTTATTTTCTGTAGCATTTCAACTTGTTACAAAAAACATCTGTCGTTTTGATTAAAAACTCCAAAAGTTATTTTCAGAATTTAGAATAATATAGCAGAAAAAAAAGAAAATGCAGAAAAGCATTTTAAAATCATAACCTCTGGGGATGAGATTTATTTGAGCTTTACTAGCACCAAGGAAATGCAGGAAAGAAAGTTTCAGCCTGGCTGTCTCCTCATAACTGCCCCCTGAGCAGGTGGCCACAGCAAGGACATGCTGGAGGGTACCCTCTGTCGCTGGAGGGGTTTACACTGGTATTGGGGGACAGTTGTCGCTTTCCCCCAAACCAATTCTTCTGACACGAAGGACATTTCTTTTTCCTATAGGATCCTCCCTCCTCTCTCTCCAACTTGGTCTTTGTGGTGGAAGGGTCTTCTCACCCGCTCAGAGTCAGGGTTTGTCCTTTTGCTGCACTGGCTCTATGCAGAAGGGAAGATTAGAGATGCTGGGATCATCTTTCCCATCACTTTGAAATAGTCATGGTTTTCTGAATAAAAGTTAGGACCTGAATTTGAGATGCCCAACACATGCCCTGGTGAGTATTTCTGAACAAAAGCAGATCTGACACTGGAAAAGGACAGGATGTAGGTATGAGCCAACAAATTCTGAACCACCCCCTAACCCCCACCTTTTTTTTTTTCACCTGAACATTTTGAGTTGGGTTTCTAGTATTTGCAACCAAGAGTCCTAATACTGAGTTCTAAGTTCCAGATACACCTAAAAGATTACGATTGGATCATCAGACAAGTTCTCCATTCACTGTTTACAAACACTCCGGGCCATTCAGAAGCGTTTCGGCGAACTCTAAAATAGAATGGCCCAGCTTGCTCAAGACTCAAAGAGGAACCAGGGTACCACCCGGGGACTTCAGGAAAGTAAAGGACAACATGGAGCCCTCTGTCTTAGACTTGTTCTTGAAGGGCCAAACTGCTGCTTCTCAGCCTTAATAAGCAACAGGTGAGGTGGCTTAGGAAGGGTGGGAGGTAAAAGAATTTCAGTGACAACTTTCCAACTGGAACTGCCTGCTTATTTTTTCAAAGATTCCAAGTGACCCCTGAGGATGATTCTGCAAACTTTGTGTAGTCTCACAAACTGAAGCATGATCATTTCTTTAAAGACTAAACATTTAAAAATTCCTGAAAATATTTTAAACATTAAAAAAAAATGTGTGCAGAGGTGAACACCTGTAATCCCAATGACTCCAGAGTCTTGAGGTAGGAAGATTACAAGTTTGAGGCCAGCCTTGGCAATTTAGTAAAAACTTGACTCTAAATAAATAAATAGATAGATAGATAGATAGATAGATAGATAGATAGGGCTGGGGTTGTAGCTCAGTGGTAGAGTGCCCCTCGGTTAAAAAAAGGAAAAATCAACAGCGAAAATTTATCAATCACTACATAGGTGGAATTGATTACTTTTAGTCTTTGGGCCTGAAGTGTCCTCATCTGCAAAATGGGATATTAACTTATAGGGGTCGAGAAATAAACACTAAGTCAAGAGTGTCCAGAGGGAGACCAGAGCTCTAGTGCCTACTAGAGCCATTGAATCTGAGTGTGAGTGAGAACATCTTTTTAGCATGGTCTTTGGACACCTGTCCTGTGCCAAATACCTCAAATGGGTGGTTGGTTCTCAGTATGGGGTACATGTCCCCACAGGAGACATAGCATAATCTTTTGGCTGGAGAATTTTTTCTTGAACTTACATGTTTTTGGAAATTCTGATAAAACCTCCTTATGGACTCCCTCTGCCTCTACCTTACTCCATTCCTATGGAGATTAAGTATAATGAAAGATATTTCTGATGAGGCAGAAAACAAGACAGAAAAAATGCAAATGATGAGAATACACATCTGACACAGATGTGTGACCAGACCTGTCATCTGAGAGCTCAAATAATTGTCAGGGCAATAAGAAAGTGCCCTGGAAGTCAGAGGCTGGGGGACACTCATCTTACTATTGAAAGTTTCCCTGAAGAATGGAGCAAGAGTGACAGTTCCAGGACAGGCTGGTGAGCCCTGGGAAAGCACAGCATTGTGGATAAAGGTGAGCTTCTGGCCCAGAGAGAATGGAGTTCAAATTCTGGCTCTCTTGCTTTCCCAAAGTGTCATGTCAGGCAAGTTAATCCAGCCCTGAGTGCCTTGTTCCCCAGCAAAATGGAAATAACAACTGTGACTCCTCTACCAGTCGTGGAGGGTTAGTGACAGAATGTGAAGCATGTAGCAGACTTTCTTCATAAAACCACCATTCAATGTGAAATATGTGTTATCAGTAATATCATTCACTAATGGCACAAGTTCTGATTCCAGCTCTGCCACCTGTTAGCTGTGATTTGGGGAAAGTCTCTTAACCTCTGTGCTCTGTTTCCTCACCTGCAAAACAAGGGATGATAAAGGCACGATGGGGTTTGGTGAGCCGGAGTCCATGGAAAGTGCTCAGTCCTGAAAGTAACTACTAGGTCCACCAACCTCAAGAGTGCTTTCAAGGAGGAAGTTCATGCTGATGGGGGGAGGGTCAGGTGTCCTACTGTGAGTGTGGCTAAGGAAGTGGGGAGACCAGAAAGCTGGAGTTTGGGTGGGCAGGTGAGGCTCCCTTTTCCTGCTGTGGACAAACAGTAGGAGTAGGTATGCGTACCTACTTATCTCCCTTTCACAGATCCAGCAGCCTTCTGGTCCCCAAGTAGTTCATTAACTTTCATTATGGGGATTTGTACTCTGTGAAGTTTGCACAGGTGTACCTGTCCTAATGGTCCAGAAATGCCATCCTGGGACTCTCCCCAGAGAAGCACTTGCATGTGTCCCTAAGACTGTTCACTAAGGCATTGCCTGTGTAGAAAAAGATGCCAACAACCATGGTTCATTCATTCTCTGTTCATCTACTTACTTGCTCATTCGTCAAATATATACTGGGCACCCACCATAAGCCAGGTGCTGATGTGAACACGGTACAGTGGATGAGGCTCCCAGTCTCAGGGTTTACTCACTAGTGCAAGGGGTAGGAGGTTAAGTGGAAAAGAAAAAAAGATTCATTCTACATCAGGGGGAGTAATTGCCATAAGAAGAATGCAGTGGGATCGGAGAAGAGACCGGGTGGGGAAGGAGTGCTATTCCATGCAGGGTGGTCAGGGAAGTGCTCTCTGGTAAGGCGTTTTTTGAAAAGAGATAAGATGGGGTGAGTCAAGTGGAATTGGGGGCAAGCGCCCTCTAGGTGCAGGAGTGGGAAGTGCAAAGGCTCTGGGGGCCTGCGTGTGCTCTGCATGTCTGAGGGACAAGGAGGTCACTGTGGCTGGACTGAAGTGAGAGGCACAGAATCCCTCCATCAGACAATGGTGAAATAAACCGGGATTATTCACTTTGTTAAGGGATCACACAGCAGTATTAAGTGAAGAAGCCCAATCTATCTTTTTTAATATGTCTAACCTTAAAAGGAACCCGTCAGCACGCTAGGTACAGCACTATGCCATTAGTGAAAATGAAAAATATCATACAGGGCAATTTTAGACATGTTTTTGTCAGACGTAAGTTGTAAAACCAAATAACATGCCTAGGAACAATACACCCCGTTTCAGGAAGGAAAGGAAATGGAGTCAGAGAAGAGCTCACAATGGAGCTTTAATGATATCAATAATGTTTCATCTCCTGGACATGAGTTCTGGTGGTGCTAGGGGTTGGAACTTAAATGTCTCCCCAAGGCTCAGGTGTGGAAGGCTTGGCCTCCAGTGCAGCAGAGTTCAGAGGTGGGGCTTTGGGAGGTGTGGTTAGATAATGTGGGCTCTGACCTCATGGGTGGATTCATGCATTTATGGACTCATGGCTTAATGGGTTTGGGGACAAGGGCTTTGTTATAAAAGCAAGCTCTCTATTTCCTCACCAGCATGATGTGAGCAGTTTTTCTGTGCCACTTGGTCCTCACCACAGACCTGGATAAAAGAGTCAAGTGACCATGGACTGACACTTCTGAAACTGTGAGTCAAAATAAATCTTTCCTCTTTATAAGCTGATGATCTCAGGTATTGCATCTCAGTGATACAAAGCTGACTAATGCAGGTGGGTTCAGGAGAGTCATCAAATCTGCATGATTGGTTCCTGGGTGTCTTTATAGTTCATCAGGAATTCTGAGAACGTCTGAAACATTCTAGAACACAAACAAAACCCAACAAAACCCCAAACTCATATCCTCTCTATTTTTCTCTTTCTTATCCTAAAGCCTCCAACTTGTCACCTCTTCTCCAAGCACAAATCTTTATTGGAACATTTCACAGTGATGTTTTAATTAATTATTTAGGGATCTGTCTGTGCTGCCAAGTTAAGCCTCTATCAAGAGAAGGGCCCGTAGTTGGCTCAGAGCATTCTTCAGATACACTGCAAGGTTTGTGCCTATCACACTATGCCTCCTAAGATGATCTCTGTAAAGGCAACAAGATTATATGTATATTTTTTGCAAACATAAAACATAACCACCTTTTCAGCTCTTATCTTCTTTGTCTTCCCAGGAGGGCTCTTAATCTGCAAGTAGATGAATTCTTATTCTCATGGTTGATTCAACAGACACGAATTTCCTTAAAACTGCCTCCTGCCTTCCTGCGGCTGCTGTTTTTCTTACAGACTGTCTTCTTCCCTCAATTCCATTACTCTAGGCACCACACAGTGAAGCCTTCTGCCTTCTTCCCAGCAATGGATTCCGTGTGGGGTCCCCAGTGATCTCTGACCACACATCTGTCTGTCACATTTTTGGTTAATTCTCAGCAGGAACCACTGGTCCATCGGTTACCGTGAGGATATCCAGGGCTGTGCGAGAGCTTTGTCAAAGGCAAATGCTAGAAGACTCTGGGGAAGGAGAGCTGTGCTGGCACTGGGGACACTTTCTGCATTGCCCTGGTGCACTGTGGGGATAGGCAAAGATTCTGTACCAGCCCTGGAGAGAGCCTGTTGGTGGGGCAACCCTCTGGGCAGCAGTGTCCATGCAAAAGTAAAAGACTGGGCAGCCTCCATGGGCCTTCTGAAGGGAAGATTCACTGAGCAGTCAAATCCCTGAGGGGACCCAAAGTTCCTGCATGGTCCAGCTCAGGGGCCTGGCCCAGGGGAATATATAAATGTGGCTATACACTTGCCATTGCCATAGCTCTCGGGCTCATTAACCATAACAGTCCAACCCCTGAGGTATTGAAATGTGACAGTATGACATTTTAGGTGAGTAGGGAGAAGGGCTGGGAACAGAAGCATCAGTCAGAGCCGTGTGCCCAGCTGCACAGCTTCGAGGCTCATCAGCTGGCTGCGCAGCATCATGGGGAGGGGAGAACATCTGCTTGAGAACTTGGATGGCAACTGGGACAGGCTTGGCGTACAGTTCTCTTCTGCAGCTAAATTCTAACCAAGGTTTTAAAAAAAAATCAGGCTCCTTTTTGGCAGCTGTAAATCCTCTAAAGACTTCCCCCACCCCCTCTGCTTTATCTTGGCATCTGGTGTCACCAAGTCTTCGTGAATTCCCAGCTCAGGTACAGCATTTAGAGGAAAACTGATGATTGTGTAAACATTAAGTAAATTGATTTCTTAAAACATAATATAAACCCATTTTGGAATCATTTCGTGATCACTTGACTGAGCTCTTAACAGGGTCTTTTCTGCCAGAACAGAGTGTATTGCTGAGTCTGGAACTCAGGAGGGCCTCCTGGGAGTCATTAGGAGACCAAGAGAAGTTCAGGTATTTTTTTTAAATTAGGGATATTAAATGTTCAACTTCTCTAGCAATTAGAGAAATGCAAATCAAAACTACTCTAAGATTTCATCTCATTCCAGTAAGAATGGCAATTATCAAGAATACAAGCAATATTAAGTGTTGGCGAGGATGTGGGGAAAAAGGGACACACACATACCTTGCTGATGGGACTGCAAATTGGTACAATCATTCAGGAAACCAATATGGAGATTCCTTAAAAACCTTGAAATGGAACCACCACTTGACCTGGCTATCACACTCCTTGGTCTTTACCCAAAGGACTTAAAATCAGCATACTATAGTGACACAGTCTCATCAATGCTTATAGCAACTCAATTCACAAAAGCTAAGCTGTGGAACCCACCTAGATGCCCTTCAACAGATGAATGGATAAAGAAACTGTGGTATATACACACAATGGAATATTACTCAGCATTAAATAAAATTATGACATTTGCAGGTAAATGGTCCATCCATCTTCAACTCCATGTTGAAGAATATTATGCTAGGGTGAGTAAGCCAATCCCCCAAATCTAAAGGCTGAATGTTCTCTCTGATAAGTGGATGTTGATCTATAATGGGGGGAGGGGGCAAGGGAAGTATGAAGGAACTTTGATTGGGCAAAGGTGGGGGAGGGGAGGGGATGGGGCATGGAGGCAGGAAAGATGGTGGAATGAGATGGACATCATTACCCTAGGTACATGTGTGGCTGCACATATGGCGCAACTCTATGTGCTCCATTTGTGTACAATGCAAACCCGCAGTGTGTCAGGAAGACCTATAGCCTCAGGGAGAAGCAGGGTGGAGCCCGCCCTCCTTGTAGGTTGCGTATGATGTACGGAGAGTCACTTACTTTCTTGGAAGATGTTTTTAAACTCAGGGCTTTTAAAAAAATTTTTTTTTAGTTGTAGATGGACACAATATCTTTATTTTTATTTGTTTATTTTTATATGGTGTTGAGGATCGAATCCAGGGCCTCATGCATTCAAGGCAAGTGCTCTACCACTGAGCTACAACCCCAGCCCTAAATTCAGTTTTTAAAAACAGTGTTTACAGAAAGACAAATATCACATGTTTTCACTCAGTAAGTCAGCCTGTAAAAGAATGAAACAGCAGTCACTAGAGACGAGGAAGGGTAGGGGAAACCAATCCCAGAAGGCACAGAGTGAGAGGATCACTCCTGGTTCCTCTTTAGCATAGTAGGTAACGATTGGGCAAAACAACTTGAGGCACATTTCAAAATGACTAGAAAAGAAGAGTAAGAAATGTCCCACATGTAAAAATGATTAATGATTGAAGAGATGGAAAGGGCTATTACCCTGACTGGATTACTACACATTGTATACTTATATTGAATTACCATGATGTACCTCATGTAAAGATGTCACAATTTTAAAAAAGTTAAAAACAATGCAAAACAAAAAGCATGGTGTTTATAAAATTTCAGGCTGTGAAATTAAAGACAATGTCACAAAGCACCTATTATGATGCTGGTAGGGGGACAGGTCACCAGAAATACAGTAAAAAAAAAATCCACAAAATATAAAGATAAATCTTGATGAGAGTTGGCAAAGAATATAAAAGTGAGAATTCTAACACTACCAAGCATTGCCTGTGTGGATTTTAAATTCAGGAGAGTTCACTATACCCTGTCAGTAGAAAACATTGACCAAAATTCCATGCATCTGTATTTTTTAGGTATGGGTGGGTGGGAAGAGTTTGGAATTCTTCAAAATGGCAATTCTTCACATTTTCAGAAATAGTTTCCAGGGTTATAAGGACCATCCATCTTTGTAGAATTTGGTTCAATTCAGGCCCATTTTTTGGACCATTTCACTGTGTTGAATCCAGGGTAAGGTGCTGGGAGCAAGACCAATTGCTGTTTCAAGCATCTCCCAGCATAACAGGGAAATAATGCCTCCAGGCTGGGTGAGTGATGGGTGATAGTTGCGAGACTCACTGGAATAGGGAATACAGGGACAGGGTCAGGCTTGGAGCGAAGGTGTAAAGTTTAATCAGGAGACCTGAATTTGGGATGCCAGCACATCCCCTGGTGGGCATTTGGACATAACAATATGGATATATATTCTTAGAATGAAAGAAATCTGGAATAAAAATACAGAGATGGGAGTCCTTGGTGTGCAGACAATATTAAACCCAAATACGGGTGTACAGGAAGTATGAATCACGTTATTTCTATTTTACTCAGGACAGTGGGAACACACAATTCACTGACTTAACCAGAAGCAAATCTGGGAACAGACTGTAGACCTCATTCTTGGGTCAGGGCCTTGATGTCTGGTCAGGTTGTTTTCCTTCCCCACGTTCTTATCTCAAATCAGGACTTTTGCTTCAAAGTTTAAGCAAACAGAAATCTTCATGAACCAAACCATCAGAAGGACATCTAAAATCACTGTATTGCTTCTTTAAAAAAAAAAAAAAAGCAAAAACCCTACTTAGCATCATACTACAAAAAAATCATCACTTGAATACGCTTATTGTGTAAGCAGCTTTCTAATTTCTTTTTCTATGACACAACTAAATCTGTAAACATGATGTAGTCTCATTAGAAAGCAGACTGGAATCACATAACTCAGTTTAAGGACAGCACTGAAATTGGAATCACATTAAAGCTTCATCTAGGACCATCAGACTGATTTTGGCTCATTAGACTAAAACAATACAGTAGTGAGAAGGAAGGAACTGCCCACACACAAAAAAATCCTCTCAGACCGTGGCTGCCAGTGATGAAGGGGTGTGTGTTAAATCCCCCATTCCAGCGTGTAGGGAACTGTGCAGACAGAGCTTAGGACATGTAGATACCATTATGCACAGTGTGGTCTTTGGCCAGCAGGGGGCGCTACCCGGAAGCTTGATAAAAAAGCACAAGCAGCCCTCCACACACTTTCTCAGACCTCTCAGAATCTACATATTAAGATTCTTATGGCCATCAGAGCTTGATAAGCACTGGCTCAGTGATGTTATCTGAGGTGTCATGATTTTTTTCTTTTAAATTTAGAGAGCAAGAGAGAAAGAACGAATAGCTAATTTACCTCATTCTCATTTATTTCTAAGGTAAAAGAACTAGACTGGCTAATAAATAGATTGAAGAGGAACAAAATTGTTAAGATGGTACTTATTCTCAAATTCAGGTGCAACAGTTACAAGAAAATAAAATACAGAACTACTGATGATGTGGATTCAAATTGTTATATACAGCAAGGTTCACCAAGTATTCTGCAACTACCTAAATTGACAGCGATGTAGCTAAACTAATGTTATTCTGTAGGTAAAAATTAAGAATAGCAGCAATTAAAATCCATGAGCAATTCAAGAAGGCCTTGATGGCACATGGGTAATGAAGTAGAAATAAGTAGAGATTGAAGTCTGCAGACTTGTGACACATTTGCCTACAAGGCAAGAAAGGAACAATTTTGGGGAAATCGGTTTGCAGCCTAAAACCCCAGAACAGAGGCTAGATATTAGACTGTACTTAGTACCTATGTAAACTACAGGTGAGTTACCAACAATTTCTTTACCTACAAAATGGAGATACTAATGTTTATTTGGCCAAAATTTTTTTTTTAAATTTGCTCTTTTTAGAGTTATACATGATTGTAGAGTTTATTTTGACATATTATATATACATGGAGTATAACTTGTTCTAATTAGGATTCCATTCTTGTGATTGTATATGATTTGGAGTTTCACTGGTTGTGTATTCATATATGAACATAGGAAAATTATGTATGGATCATTCTATTGTCTTTTCTGCTCCCATTTCTCCTCCTTTCCTTTCATTTTCCTTTGTCTAATCCACTCAACTTCTATTCTGGCCAAGTTTTGAGGCCTCATTGACCTAATGTGCTTGAATATAGCTAGCACTAAGAAAATAGTAGTTATTCAATCTCAGGAGAAAAAAAATACTAAAATTCAAGTCTCATTATAGGAAAGGCTTTTTCTTTTAAAGAAGTCAAGGAAAGATTTGCTCTTCTCTTGTACAGATGCCTCTAGGGTCAGTTGTGAAGACTTTGGTTTATTCATTAGGGCAGAGATTTGAAATCAATTTGGGACTCAGGTGTTTGTTACTTGTCCTCTGCGAGCAGGGCTTCGTAGGAACAGGTTTCCCTCAATGTCATTGTGTGTTCTCGCTCCTGCCAGCAAAGGCCTGGAGGAGCCCAGAACTCTCCAGCAGGGTCTGTCACCTGCTGATGGCAGTCACCCAGCTGACGTCTGAGCACTGAGGAAAGGCCCCAGGGATGGCCTTGCTACCAGAATCATTCAAGCCCACTTTACTTAGTGAGGCTTAACTCTCAGGAATTTTTATATCTAAGTGCTCCTTAGACACAGTGTCCTTGAAGGAAACTCAGGTCATGGTGACCCAATTTCCCCCCAAATGAAACAAAAACTCCAACAACACCATGATCTTTTCTTTCTCCTCAAATCTGAACCTAGGCAAATCATTTAACTTTGCAGATATTTTGGTTCCTGAGATACAAATAGATATGATAAATATTTCATCAGGCCTTTGTAAAGACTAAAGAGAAGGACATTTCCATTTAACCCTATACTATACGAGAATCACTCAGCACAGTGCGTCACCCAGGGTGACTTTTCAGATCATGTATTTTATTTCATTAACATTAGTGTGTCCAAAGCCCTCTGTCACTCTTTTTTAGAAGGATATGGATGTAACCAGCAAACGAATGGTAAAAATAGCCTTGGTAGGAAACGAACATTTCATTATTACACTTCATTTTTTTTTTAAATTAAATTTGTTCTAATTAGTCATACGTAACAGTAGAATGCATTTTGACATATTGTACACAAAGGGAGCACAACTTCTCCTTCCTCTGGCTGAACATGGTGCAGTCATGCTGGTAGTGTGCTTTAGGTAGTGATATTACACTTCATCTAAACTAAAAAGACTAAAGAGTTAGACTTCTGGGTCAAGGCTTTTTTGTCGTCGTCGTTGTTGTTGTTATTGTTTTCTTTTCAGTACCAGGGATTGAACCCAGGGATGCTTAAACACTAAGTCATATCCAGCCCCTTTAATTTTTTTATTTAAAGACAAGGTCTCACTAAGTTGCTTAGGGCCTCGCTAAGTTGCTGAGGCCGGCTTTGAACTTGTGATTATCCTGCCTCAGCCTCTCGAGCTGCTGGGATTACAGGTGTGCAGCACCACGCCCAGCTGGGTCAAGGTGTTTCTTAACCTTGATTAGTTATTAATCTCTAGTGTGAATCTGGGTCTCTTGGAGGGTGGGTTAAGACCAATGTGCCCATGTATTCTGATTCAGCAAGAGTGAGCAGGGGCCTGGGGATTTGCATTTTGAACACCTCCCAGGTGAGTTGATGCTGCTGGTCCTGGAAACCGTGGAAGTCAAGGACAGACTTGGCCTGTCCTGGTGAGCCCCTGAGAAGACATTACTGATTCAGGGCTGTGGGGAAAACAACAGACTGTCATTCAGGTGTTTGGAAAATAAGAATCCCGCAGCCCTGACAGCAGGAAAGGCCCTCGAGCACTGAGTCACAGCAATCAGTTTTGAAAAGTCAAGAGACACTGAAAAGTCTAGATGGAAAAGAACAGCCCCTCATGCTGGGACCCCTCCGTGTGTCGCCGGGAATCTGCAGACAGACCTGGCTAGGGGGCTGCAAGTGTCATGTTCAGTGGATACGTGACAATTTCCATTAGCTTGAAAGATCTTGCAGAGGCTACCAAGCTGGATTTGACAAATGGCAAGGAGGAGGGACAGGCAGGAAGAGAACTGAGGGGATGTCTCTGCGGTTTAGCCACAGCTGCTCCCGGGTTCTCCATGTACTACTTCTCTGCTCTTTAGGGCAATTAGAGGGAGAGAGGTGGGGAAACTGAGGCTGAGGGTGGTGCATGTTACCCAGGTCCCACAGCTAGTAAGTGGCAGGGCCAGCTGTGTGTCCAAGACTGGCCTCGACGTGCCCACATCTTCACTAAATCATATCAGCTGTTGGTATAATGTCATCATATACCTGCACTCCCTAAATGCCAGGCCAGCTTCTAAACCTTATTTAATTAACCTACTAATCCTCACAACAACCCCCTGGGCCTTGTTATTAATCCCCATTTCACAGAAGAGGAAGCAGAAGTTCCCTGACCTGCTGAAAATATATGACTGGTCGGAGGCAGAGCCAGGATCTGTGTGCTGCTGTTGGGCTCCAGAGCCTAGGCCCATCACCCCCTCCACTGCCCCTTCTGTGTAAGGTGTTGGACAGAGAAAGACAGTTAGTCAGGCAGAGGAGTGTGGCTTGTCCAGATTTATAAAGGAGATGACGATGCAGCTGCTGAAGGTTGCTAGCAGGCACCGCAGCCAGGCCCCAGAGGGCCAGTCGAGCTGGGGGTCTTGTGTACAGATTCTAGCTGCCCTGCTCCCCAGCCATTCATAGCTATAAAAGTTAAAAGATGCTAAATCACAGAAATTACTCAAAAAGGGCTTTTAATGTAGGATCCTAGCCCAAGTGCATCTGGGATTTGAGTGCATCCGTGGCTGGAAATTGGAGCAGAATTCTGTATGCTTCACAGTCAAGCTGTAAAGGAAATAAGTATCCTTCCGTTGAGACAGGCAGACTGTAGATGCTGCAAATCTCTTCCTACCTCTCCCTTTAAGAGATGGGATCTAAATTCTTTATCAGCTTTCAGCCGGCCTTGGTGTCTTGCTTGTCCACTAGATTATAGCAGGAGTGACATGACACTCTGATTGAGCTAAGCCATAAGAAGTCTTGTGCTTCCATTCCAGAATGCCTGGAGCACTCTATCTGGAAGCTCTGGGTACCAGGGAGTTCTCCCAGTGGCCCAGACCAACCCAGTTCTCCCTCCTTCCTCAGTTGCTGTCAGGAATAACTGTAGGATGTTTTGGGAATACAACATCCTGCATTAGGGAGGAATTGGCCAGAATGGCCTGGGCTCAGGTCCCCTACCAGAAACAGGGTGTTCTTCAAGAATGAAGCCCAGCAAGTCATGACACTTCAGTGAGGGCTGCTTTTCAGGGTCCTTCTGGTGTCAGTAAGTGAAGTATGCACAGACACTACAAAGCCACAGTATAGCCAAAGTGGCATGGTACTGGCATAAAAACTACCACACAGATCAATGGAAAAAGAACAGAGAACCTGGAAATAAATCCAAACATCCCCTATAACCACTGGCTTTTGACAAAGGCACCAAAAACATACACTGGAGGAAAAAACCAGTCACTTCAATAAATAGTACTGGGAAAATTGGATACCCATATGTAGAAGACTGAAACTGGACCCCTATCTCTCATCATGTAAAAACAAAAAAGCAAAAACCAAAAAAAAAAAAAATCCTAAAAATGATCTAAAGATAATACCTGACATAATAAAACTACTAGAAGAAAACAGAGGAAACACTTTAAGACATTGATATAGAAAATTCTTTTTTGGATAAGACCCCAAAAGCACAGGCAACGAAGGCAAGAATTAGATAAGTTAGGATAATATCAAACTAAGATGCTTTTGCACAGCAAAGAAAACAATAAAAAAATTGAAGAGATGATCTGTAGAATGGTACAGAATATTTGCAAACTATACATCTGAAAATTATTACTATCTAGGATATACAAAGAACTAAAACCTCAACAGCCAAAAATCATCATCATCATCATCATCATCATCATCGTCACTATCATCATCTGATTTAAGAATGGGCAAATGATTTGAACAGATATTTAAAAGAAGATAAACAAAGCTGGTCAACAGGCATATGGCAAAATGCTCAACATCACTAATTATCAGGGAAATGCAAATCAAAACCACAATGAGATACCATCTCACCCCACTGAGAACAGAACAAATGCTGGTGAAATGGAGAGAAAAGGGAATTCTTATACACTGTCATTGGGAATGTAAATTAATACAGACATTACGGAAAACAGTAAGGCAGAACTTCAAAAAAAAAAAAAAAGTTAAGAACTACTATGTGATCCAGCAATCCCACTAGTGGGCAGATATCCAAAGGAAATGAAATCAGTGTATCAAACAGCAATCTGCACACAGATGTTTATTGTAGCACTATTTGCAATAGCCAAGATTTGGAATCCATTGATGGATACATGGGTAAAGAAAATGTTTCCACAAAAGAATATTATTTTACCATAAAAATGAAGACCTATCATTTGCAGCAACCTGAATGAAACCGGAGGACCTTATTTTAAGTGAAATAATCCAGGTACATAAAGGCTAAGAGGGCACGTTTCACTCATATGCAGAAATTTAAAAAGTTGATTTCATAGTAGTGGAAAATAAAATAGTCATGACTGGCGATTAGGAAGGGTGGGGGTAGAAGGAAGAGAGATGAGATAACATTTACCCAGGAATCACAGGTAGGTTCTCATGTTCTTCAGCACAGTAGAGTTCCAAGAGTTCATAACAATTTATTATACTCTTTATAAAGAACTAAAAGAGAAGAGTTCAAAGATTCTCAACACAAAGAAATGATAAACGTTTAAGGAAATGGAAATGCTGATTACCCTGATAGGATCATCACACACCACAGACATGTATCAAATTATCACAATGTAACCCTATAAATGAATACAAATGTCAACTATTTTTTTTTTAATTTAAAAGTGAAGAAACAAAGTCTGAATAATCTAATTTTAAAAAAGATTCACATGCCACGGTTCATTGTCTAGGCTCTTGCCTTTATAGACTTCCCCAGATCCATGGGGTTGGGGGTAGGTAGGAGAAGTTTTCAGGAGGCCAGGGTCCTGTATTAATAGGGATACAAAAGCAAGGGCACATCATGACCTCTTTCTGGTGGTCTACATGGCTCTTGGCTCCATCCTCACCCTTAATTCTTTCCTTTGTGGGGTTCAGAGAGTTTGACTCTTATTCATTCAGGCAGCTGTCAAGCCTGGGGGATGGGGAATGAAATGATTTCTTTTAGCGTCAGTTGTTTGGAGGCAAGAGTAAAGATCATGTGACTATGGCTTGTTTTTTGTTTTCTTACTTATAAGCTGATGGGGACTTGCTTCTTTCATTGTTTCAGAATCAACTTGAAGTGAGAGAATTTAACTGTGTTTATTTGAAGAACTGCTGTTCTTGGTCCAGAGGCAGTGATTTGTACTCTGAGCCAAACTGCAGATCTTGCAGCCCTCCTCCTGCTAATTTGTATGATCGGCAGACAGAGATAGCAAAGAATAGCCAGCACATATGGATTCTTTCCTTGGCTGCATCGCTCTATGTGTGGCCTTGAAGGCATCAATTTATCTTCCTGCATCTTACATCTTTCATTGTCAGGATACAAATGCTTACAACTTCTTCCAACCAAATTTCTGGGGACATGGGTGGGGAGCTGCATTGTATACTGCCTCACTGATGTCCTGAGTCATTGGTGTGTGTTTGATTTGCTCTGAAAGCATCTTCATATTTGTATTAAAAATGTGTGCAATTCCCTTTTTTCTTTATTCATCTAAAACCACACTCAGAGTAACATCCAACTATCAAGCGAGGTTGTCTCCTCTTTAAATTAAGTTCCTAGTTGGCTACTGGAACAAGAAAATGATTTGATTACTGTTAGTTAGCAAGTTCTGGACTTCAGCTGTAATAGAAACACAATGTATTTCTGTGAAAATTGAGAGACAGGGTCTTTGCTACATTAAGTAAGCAGTTAAAGATAGCATGAAAACTTCACTGTTCATAGTGAAATACTTAGGTTGGAGTTGCCTGGGTTGCAGTGTTACTAATTATCATATCTGCCACTTACTGAATGCCCATTACCTGCCTTCCAATGAGCAAGGTCCTTTTAATTCTCAAAAATAACTAGGAAACAGGTATTATTTTGTGCAAACCAATACTATACCACCAGTTAATGGTGAAGTCAATAACCTGTCTTTTTTTGTATACGGTTTTTAAAAATACAAGCAATTTAATATGTAGGTGTATAGGATTTGAAATTTAAATATTTTGCTCACCATTCCTCCAATTCCCTCTTCAGAAGCAAGCAATATAATTAGTTTCTTGTGCACTTCTGCACAAACAAGGAAATTCTAGAAAATGTTCCCCTTTATACTTGTTCTGTAGAAATGGCACTATGCCATTATATACTTTCTGTATTTTGTGTTTTCATAGGAACACATCCTAGAGAACATTTCATATCAATCAATAAAGGGTTTCATTGGTACATAAGTGGTTTGTTTCAAGGTCATTCCATAACTTATTTAACTTTTGCCTACTGATTGGCATTTTAGTGATCACATTTCCAGGGTCACAGAGGGGTTGTTTCCATATAAATGCTGCAGGAGAAGCCTTTTCACCTGTCCTGCTGCATATGGGTGAACATAGCTGCAAGGAAAATTCCTAGGAGTGGAAATGCAGGGTTGAAAGGTCTATGCAACAGGAATTTCACAGATAATTGGAATTTTGTTCCATAAGTTTATCCCAATTTATAGTGTCACAGCAACAGAGAAGCATCTTTGCCAGGGCAGCATGTTGTCAAGGCTTTTGATCTTCACCAGTCCAACTTGTGAACACTGGTACACCACTCTAGTTTTAATTTGCATCTATCATATGATAAGGGAAGTTAAGTGTTGCTTCCTTTGAGAGCCAACTGTGTTTCATTATCCAAAAACTCCATTTGCTTTTCTTGCCCATTTATCTATTAAGTTGTTGGGTCTTTTCTTTTGGATTTAAAGGAATATTTATATGTTAGAAATATCAGTTTTTGCAATATAGTTACAAATAACTGCATTAATTTGTCATTTGCTTTTGACTGAATTTATGGTGGTTTTTGACATCTAATGATTTCTTTTCTCAATTTTTTTTGCAACTCCAGGTTTGGGGTTACATTTAGGAGAACTTCCCATAATTTATTCCTTGTATTTGGTTTCATTTTTAAATGAAAGTCTTTGGTGTAAAGGAAATTAGTGTTGAGGTCAAGTAGAGGGAAAGGATCCATTTTTTTTTTCCCAGAAGAAGCTAGAATTTGAACTCAGGTCTGGCTACCAAGTTGCCTTTATATTCCTGGTATCCTGGGGCCCACTGATCCCCTACTCTGCCTCTACACTAACAAACTGTACCTTGGAAGGGGAGTGGGTTGAAATCATGTTGTCATGACTCATGAGAAAAGGGCTTCATGGCAAAAATTACAGTTTAACTGAGACTTCAGAGAAATGCTTTGATTTTTCCTATTCAATAAATCATTTCAATTTTTTTTCTGATACACTTGTATATTGATTTGTGGCTAAGAACCTGCAATGTCTACACAAGACATTCTATTCTGTTTTCCAATACTGTGCATATTCCAGTTTGCATTCTGACAACCAAAATGCCATATTCAAAACCTCTAGGTCTATAATGGCACCTCCCAGGACAAAGATGCAGGCAGACAGGTCTGGACTTCCTACTCTGAACCAGGCAAACAGGGCTGAGGAAAAAATACTGAAAAAGAGAAAATAAAAAAAGTAAGGAGAGAAATAGCCCTCTCCTTATTCTACACAAAGGGCCAAGGAAAAATGAAAGAATGCTGTATGAGTTCTCCTCCTCCTCCTCCTCCTCCTTCTTTTTTGCTTTTTGGTGGCATTAGAAGAGTTCCTTAAAGCAAGGAGGTAGTTTCCATCTAGAAGTCTCTGAAGATGGAAGTACTAGCCATGTGTCCTATGTTGCTGGAGTAGGGCAGTTGCTCTTTCGGAAGTTTAAGACCACTGCCTACTTTCCCAAGGCCTACAGGATGGCAGAGAGGAAGTGTTCATGCTTCTGATTGGCTAAAGTTGGATGAAAGGTAAAAGGGAATACCATTACGGGGAGGAGATCACATCAGAGGGATATGACGGTGCTCCCATTCAGGGAGATGTAGATGTAGCTGGAGATGCAGAAGGATGCTCAGCCCTGGGAGCCAACTGGGGGTTGGTGACAACCACAGCCAGGATCATGAGTGATATCTGAGAATTCTGACTATTAACTAGTTTATGCCGATTTTTACTACTATTTTGTCCAACCTTAGTCATGGATGCAGTGGTCATTACCAGTGGTGGTATGGGCTTTCTCCAGGGCAGAGTGGGGGAGGAGGCTTGGGCTTCAGAATCCAGAATCCACTCTTGGTGTTCTATGGATCATCCTTTATGGAGACCCACTTGGGGAAACTGATATTCTTGGTAATAAAACAGCTAAATAAATTCCACAGCAGAGTATCATGTAAAAGAAGGGATCATGAATGGTGGATCAGGAAATCTCACTGGAGCTTTTTTTTTTTTTTTTCTTTCCTGAGACTAACTTGTTGAGTGACTTTGAACTTCGTAAATCTCAGGTTCTTCTGTCAACTAAGAGACTGGGAATACAACATCCTTAAGGTCTATTCCAGGTCAACTTATTACATTCAAACTCTAAATAGATAGCTTAAAATGCTAATTTACTTTTAAATTTAAAATATGAATATATATTTAGTTTCTTGTGCACTTATGCACTGTATTTTGTGCTTTCACAGGAACATATCCTGGAGTTTGTTTCATATCAATAAACAAATGGTTTCATTGGTACCTAAGTGTTTCGCTTCATGGCCAATCCGTAACTTATTTAACTTGTGCCCTGTGGTTCTCCAACACTGTGCACATTCCGATTTGCATTCTGACAACCAAGATGCCATATTTGAAACCTTCAGGTTTACAATGACACCTCCCAGGATAAAGATCCATATCAGCACATATAGAAATACCTAATTCCCCCCCTCAATGTGGAATATTCTACTATGGGTATACATCTTACTTTATTTATAGTACTGAAGTTAGATAGTTGTCTATAGTGTTTTGCTATTAAAAGCAACTTTGCAATGAATATTTTTAGGTGCATGTGTATTTCTATGCTGCATTTTACTAGAAATGCAATGGTTAGTTCAAAGTTCATGTAAATTTATCATTTTTATCGCTGTGGCCAAACTGTCCTCCAAAAAAAAAAAAAAAGAAAAGAAAAGAAAACTTGGACTGATTTACATTCCCACCAACAGCACATTCAAGTTCTACTTCCCCCATCCTGCCAACAACGAACTAGCAAAGCTCTTGATGTTGGCTAAACTAAAAAATTGATACTTTAGTTTTTTAAATTTGCATTTACTTATAAGAGAGGTTAAGCTTCTTTTCAGATATTTTCTTTATACTCTTTTTCTCTGTACCTTTCTTCTTTTTTTCCTTTCTTGGCTTGGTTTCCTTTGATTGATGAGAATTCTTAATTCACTGAATAAATTAGCTCTTTTGTTTTTATACATGTTCTAGTCTATATTTGTTAGACTGCAAATGATCTCTGCCTTTATTTTCTCATTTGTCTTTTAATGTTTTTTATGGCATATTTTCCTTGCAGAAAAGTTTTAAAAATTTTAAAATGCCAGAAGTTGTCAAGATGATTACTAATTTTTTTTTTTCCTTTAAGTTGGAAGGGCTTTCTGTGTTTCCTAGAAAGGCTGCCCCCACATTAGGATGACAAAAGTTAATTCCCTCATGTATTCTTCTAAGACTGTATTTTCACTTTTTAACATTTTCATTTCTTAACCATCTGGAGTGTTTTGATGTAAACTGTGATTTAACTTTATTTTTTCCAAGTGGGTAACCCGTTGTCCTAGCATTATTTACAAAAACACCATCCCATATGGCTCTGAAATATCTTTTACTTCATCGACTAAATATCCCCACAGATTGAGGTCTGTTTCTAGACCCTTCTTTTCCATTGCTCTGAAGGTCCATTTACGTACCAGAGACAAACTGTTTTAATGACTGTAGCTTGATAATAGATTCCTTTGTCTTGTACGGCTGCTAGTCCTTGATTTCAGAGGGAAAAAAAAATCCACTTTCAACTTGCATCCCAGTCAGAAAAATGGCCACGTGGATCATGAGACCAGGTGTTCAGAAACAGAAAGGGCCGCCACTTCTCTACTCAGAGCCCCCGATGCACCGTCAGCCTGGTTCATCTTCCTAACACGTACTGCATGGGGTGAAAATCCTGAGGTTCAAAGACTTGGATATAGGAGGGCTGAATGAGCCAGTAGGTCTACCCTCTCCTTTGACATTCCAAAGAGGCTCTAAGTTCCTTTACTGCCACAGTGACCCTGGGACCACAGAGCTTGGACCCATCGATGGCCACAATCAGATGAATCATTTGAATTGCTTAAATTATTCTGCCAGTTTTGAGAAGTGATGGGCTAAACTCATGTCTAGCTTGTTATTATTAGAATAGAAATTGGCTGATAAACTATGATAGGATTACCTTGTATGTGCAGGACCCTGGGTACCTCCAGTCCCAACACACACAGACACACACACACATACACACAGTATGACAGGATTAAGCCAGTTAAATAATCTTTCCTTTCATTACCGAGGACCACAGAAAGCTGAAGCACTGTTAGGGACAGGGTGTGTGCCCATTTGTTCCTCTCTACTCCTAATCTCTGTCTCTCTTTCCCATTCCATATCTGCTCTTCCTCCCTCCTTCTTATCCCCTGGTGCAACATTTATTTCTCTACTTCTGTAGAATTCCATGGTATGTGGGTGTGAGCATGCATGTGTATGTTTGAGACTTAATCTGCTAAAGTCTCTTTTTTCACTTCTGTCTGATTCCAAACACATGGAACTGAGGTTGGTAGGAGAGTGGTGGGGCCAATAGGAAGATTCCAGACTTTCTCATCTCTGGTCAATCCTGTACTAAGAACCAGGGAGTAATCTGGCCATCAGATTCCCCAGCTGTTCTGCTGACCTTAAATCTGTGAAATCCTCACCTTCCTGCCAGGGATGGATAAGGCCATCAATACTTGTATATTTAAGAATAGTAAGCAGCAAACACACAGAATCACAGACTTGCGGATCCAGAATGAACCTTTGAGAAGCTCTAGTTCCATTGGGGATGTAAAGCAGTTTGCTCCTGGTCACAGAGTTAGTTAGCAAGTCTAGGCTCAGATCCATTGATCCCTAACCCAGAACTCTTAAGAGTATACTTCCTTGTGAATTCTCCACAATAAGGACCATCTTCTTGCTTTCTTAACACAGTAATTACTCAGTTAGTTCATTTGCTGGGTAATCAGGTAACTTTCAATCTTGTTCTCCAAATTTTTTTAAAAAATATGAAATCTACTGAGAATCCCAATATATCAAATAAAAGCTGAGCCTCTTATCAAGGTGTGGGCTGGGGATCCAGAGCTGACAAGTTGGACCTGGAAACATCCTATAGGACTCCCAGGGTTCCTCTCCTCCCACCATCCATGGCCACATCTAACATCACAGATGAAAGAAGTCATATCAACACCCTGCCACCACAATTTTACAGTTTCTCCTATATTATAAAACTTGTGTGGGGATGAACTTGAAAATGGCCTTTGATCTTTTTGTCCTTTGCCATTGTAAAGGTTCCATCTGCACAGTTTCTAACTGAACATAAGGATCTCAACTCTGAGGCAAGCTGACCTAGTCCTTGGAGTTTAATGCATTTTAAAACATTTTTCAAGTAACATTTGCTGAAGCCGCAGATCAAGAGATGGAATTTGGTTTTCTACTCTAGGGAAATTAACTTGCCCGCAAACGATCTGGCCTCAAAGCTACCAAAGACATCCCAGGTGGGCAGCAGTCTGTGGAATAAGCTGCTGCTTCCTTCTCATGATCCAGATGGAGCAGGTGATGCTAAAATGGGACTGGACTATGGCCCTGACCACCATCAATGTCCTAAGATCTTTGAAACCTAAGTGCAAGATCTACTTTCTGGGGAGAGCCTGCATCCTAATTTTGCCATTCTCAGGTATCAGACTGATGATTTCCTGTTTTTTTGACTCAACACTGGATTTTTTCTTTGTTGGAAGCATTCCTAGGACTCTGAAAATTAGGATGTCCAATTGATATTCTTGCATTCAAAATAGATGAGTACATTTACACACACACACACACACACACACCTTCATAAATGCCAGAGTAACATAAAGACATTTGTGGTTATTTGAGAATAGTTCCAGAGAGGGAAAAGAAGTTGAGATCAGAGAAGGGGGAAAGGAGAGCACAGGCCAATGTTCCCGCAGCAAAGTTGTGCAGCAATGAAGGGAACTGGGTACCACATCCCAGGCCTTGGACTTATGTGAATGGATGTGCAGAGAGGAGTTGTCAAGAGGGGTAAGAAGATACAGAGCATCCAGGCCTCCTGTAGGGCCACCAGGTGTCTGGGGAGGGTTTGGCAGTACCCAGAGTACGCGTAGGGCCTCTGACCTCAGCGGTGTCAGGCTGAGCAGGTTTAAGAGCCAGTCAATGCCTCTTGGATCTCCAGCAAGTGAGCATCTTTGAGATCAAGAATCAACATTCCTTTTGTTCTTGATTTCTCCTATTCACGTCACCAGTCCTGGGAGGTAACTTCTTTTAGCCTTGGCCTTGTCCCTTTAAACTAGATTTGCTTTAAACTGGACATTTCTTCATGTGCTGGAAGGGCTGTATTTCTATACTTTTCTACAAAAGCAAAAGTCTCTATTATGTTCATAAAAACAGGCTGGATTTTGAGCAAAGTAGCCTGCAAATGGATGCAAATGTGTCCTTTCAAAGGAGGGAGCTGTGGATAAGAAGGCTTTTCAAGGTCAGAATCCCCTGGCTTCACTGGGCCTTCTCTGCCTATGTATCTGGCTGCAGTTCTCTTGAGTCTGGCAGGGCTTTGTCCCCAAAGGCCTTGGTCTAGTGGTAGAAGTGGGTAAGCAATGAGATAACGGGCTCTAGGGCCACCCATGATTAGGATTAGGTCATTGTTTCTCAGTTGTGCTTACTCTAGCTGCCCTCTATCCCAACTCATAGCTGCTCTCTCCTGCTGAAGGAGCAGGGACATCATCCTATTCAACTGTGCATGTCACAATGCTGCATGCAGTAGGTATTCATAATGCTCACGGCTGGCACTACCATGATGACCACTTTCGGCCACACTTATTTAGTATTCCAGAGACCCTGGGTATTGGGGACATAGCTAAGACATCTGGGACACATCTGCTTCCCTGTAGCAGGGTGGGCGGGATGTTTCATCACCCACAAAGACAACCTGCAGTAAGACTCATCAGTGTGAGAGGCGTGACTGGAGTCCAGTCTGAGAGGAACATGAGGCTGCAGGGTCATTATGGGCTGATACAGACAAGACAGGAGAATGGGGAAAAGGGAGGCCAGGGATCACCATCCAGGTTAGCAGTAACACAAAAAGGAAGACACAGGGTGAATTTTGAAACGAGGCCTCCTCTGCGTATTTGTGAGCACATCCCTACCGACAGCAATCTTCCCAGGCCCTCTCCTGGAAAGGTGGTGACCTTGGGCTCCATCTTCTCCCATCTTTCAGACTTTTGCCCCAAATTCCTCTCTTCTTTCTCTTACCTTGTTGATCTCACCCTCTCAACTGACACCTTCTCATCAGTATGAACAATGCTAAGTGTCTCTTTCACTAGTGAAAAATGAACATACAAAGGGCTGGGGATATAAAATGTAGGCCTGGTTGTTGTTCAAGAGTGGTAAAGCTATCTTATCAGGAGACAACTGCCAGAGAAATGCAATTCACTCTATTCACAGATCCCAAGAAAAGGCACATGCCAAGTCATGGAGGGCCACATGGGGAACACTAGGGTTGGCCAGGAAACAAGACAGAGTGAGGAGACACATGGGCAAAAACTTGGGCAAAAAAGAGTGGCCCTGAGCCTGAGAGCCCCATAAAGGCAACGGTGGGGGTGTGGGCTCTGGGTTGGTTGCTTTGCACACCCACATGTGAGTCACTGCCTGTCTCTAGGAACTGGGAGTCTCTCCAGAGTGAGAAAGGCCCCAGATGTCAAAGCATCAAATACAGAAACTAGAAAACATGGTCCTCGCACCATTCTCCCTAGCAGCCAAGAGTCTTCTGCTTATGATCACAGTTATAACTTTTTACTTCCCACTCACTCCTTAAAGAAACCTAGCATTCATTCCACTGGATATGCTCTCTCCAAAGCCTTCCTGCTCTGTCCAAGGGTCATTTTGCTAATCTTGGCTCATGAGCTTCTTCACCCCGCAGTTCATGTTTCTGACCTCTTCGTGGCTTCCAAAGGGCCTTTCTTCCTTTAGCTTCTAGAATACCCTGACTTCCATCATGCTGATTTCCCTTTGTCTCTGACTAGTCCTCCTCCTTCTCAGCCCTTTGTGAAGACTCCCCTTTTCGGCTCATCCGTTGACTGTCAGCCCTCGCAGATTCCTCTCTGAACTCTCAGGGCAAAAGGAGCAGAGAGTAAGCCCAGGAAGCTCTATGGCTGCATCTAGCCTCTCTTCTACGTCAGGCCCACTCCAGACCCCGGTCAACCCTGCACATTGGATGTCTCCACTTATACCCCCCCACCTCACACCCAGCAGTCCTCAAATTCCACAAGTCTTTTCTCACGCCAGACTCAACACTCTCTCAAAACCACAGCTAATCAAGAACTAAGCGCTGCAGTGTTTCCATCCTGCGTGTTGGCTGGAATGATATAATTTCTTTATTTCCTCTGCTAATGCTTTCTTTGCACTGCCTTCACCTCCCACCTGGGCAACACAAAAAGCCTTCTCGCCCTCCTGCTTGCCTAGCCTTCCCTCTGGCTCCTGTAAGGCAAGCCCCATGCTGAAGTCAGAATGGCCATCCTCAAATATAGAACACGGACACAATCAGTTTTGCATTTTAGAAAGATAGCTCTCCATTAACTCCAGGAAAAGGAGGAAACTTTATGATGGTATCCTAGGCCCTTCTCAATCTATTGCTTGCTTCTCTCCCTCAGACTCACCTCCCATTACCCTGGTGGTTGGCCTGATATAAAATGTGTATCAGTTCCAGAAGGGGCTTGTCAGTGTGGTTCAAAATGCAGACTGCCAGTTTAGCATCTTCTACAGATATCTGGAACACTGTTTTCTTTTTCTTCTTTTTTTATTTTCTTCAGATCCTTATCCTTGAAAATATGTTACTGTAGATGATAATCCTAATTCCAGGGCTTCCAGTTAGCTCTGTTCAGGGACACCTATACACTTTGCCCTGTTCACAGGCATCGTGTGGTCTAAAGGCCCTGGGTCTTGCACCTCTGTTTTCTTCTGCCTCCTCATTTGGCTAGACTGACTCTGGCTCCTCTGATTCAATCCAGTGATGAACTATTTCCAGAAGATCCTTCAAATTGAAAAGAAGCATGCACCATGCTCTCCTGATGCCCTCTGATGATTCCTATTACTATTAAGGCACTATTCCTATTATTATGCCATACAGAAATTTCTTGTTTTCTATCTTTTTCACAACTTTATAGAAAGACTAAACCCATAATCTGTGGAGTGTCCTCTTAAAAATTCATTACGAATTTCAAGCTGACAGCAGCAGAACACTAAACCAACTTTGGGGCCAACAAGTGGCTACAGTCCCACGAAACTGACCTTGCTTACAGGACAGGGACTGTCATGTTCTCTGTTGTATCCCCAGTGTCCTCCTGATGGCTGGCACCCCACAGGCATCCAATAACGTTTACAGATTTTGTGTGTGTGTGTGTGTGTGTGTGGTTTGGGGGAATTCAACCCAGGGCCTTGGGCATGCGAGACAAGCACTCTACCAACTGAGCTCTATCCCCAGCTCCATGTTTACAGAATTTCTTGACTGAGGTCAAAATATATGTGGGATTCATGACCAATTGCCCTCACCATCCAACTTAACAAAGGTCAAGATCATGTGCTGCAATTGTAACAAAGTATGTTGATAAATCATATAAAAATGACAAACATACCGGCTTTTCATAATATACATCAATAGGGTTAGCCAATATCTAACAGAGATGCTTAGGAATATTAAAAAATAAATCAAAATCCAATTATATGCTGTTGATAGGAAACACATCAAAAAAGTCACAGAGAAAGTTAAAAATGAAAGAAAAGGACAGAGAACACCAAAGGAGCACAAAGAAAACAAAGGAGAGTAAATCAGATAAAATAAACAAGGAAAAAAACCAATTATATAACACAGATGATTATTTTTCCATTGATAAAGGAATAACCCATAATAAAGATATAATAGGGCAAATAATAAGATTTACACACATAAAACACAATCTGTTAGAAAAACTTTAAAAACCAGAGCTGAGGACGTTAGAAGCTCTCTCACTGTTTGGTGGATGAAATAGATAAATGTAGCTAAGAGCAGAGAGGAGGCGGACCCTGTGGGCTTGATGGGAAGATGTATGTATGGAAGAAGCCCTGACATTCCATGTCTTGGAAGCAGCTAAGGCACGTGTTCTTCTCAAATGTGCAAGGAAGACTTGTCAAAATGAATCACATCTGAGCCTGAGGAAAACTCACTGTCCCTCCCCAGCAGATACTCGTGGGACATAATTCTCTGACTGTACAAAGGGAGGCATTATCAATGAACTCAGAGAGATAAAAATTCAAACCACTTGCACGTTAAGTCTCCACCCACAACTAACAACATTCCTCTGAAATAACTCTCTGTCTGAGAAGGAATAAGGAACCGAATTGCGGGGTGGTATTTCCAGCTGCTTTGGGCTTTTCTCACACCAAGGTGAGACTGGCCCAGGGACATGCAGTCGACATGGATTTCAGTCTTTCATGCGATGTACTATGATGTACCACCTGGGGTATCCATGTGCTCCTTGACCCCAGCAGGATGCTGTGTCTACACAGTATGTCTTCTAACCTTGACCCCTTCCGGTTAGTGTTAATCGGGAATACCTATGGAAGTGGCAAAGCTAGGAAGAAAGGAAGATCAATATGGAGGTGAAGCAAGTGACCATTCTCTGGGGAAGGCAGGGGAGATGTGACCGGGATAAGGTTGTTTCCTTTAACACATTATTCTTATTCTTTAAGCTGCACAAATATACCTTATTTACTATTTGATATATATGACACATTTCGCAATTTAAAAACATCTTTTAAAGAAGAATAGAAAAACGTGGACTATGGTACATGGCTCAGGTGGGACTGGCATTTCTTTTCAGATAAAATGTAAACAGGGAATTACAACATGGGTTTACTCAAGGGCAAGGGGATGGGAAGGAGGGTGTATGGAGTGGAAGAGGCTAATTCCTCCTGCTCTGTTGTGGCCAGTAACAAATATGCCTAAAACTGAACAATTAATGAGGGGCAATATAGGAATATTTCATAGAGGGAAATCTTATCATGAAAATCAGTGAAAGAGTTGAAAGTGATTGCAGGGGTGGGGTAGGGGTGAGGAAAGAAGGAGTTATGAAGAACAGCTAAAAGACTTTTTCAAAATGAGTCTCTACTTATGTATATATATCTTTTAATGAAACGTAAAAATGAATCCTAGAGGAAGCTGTTTTGGAGAACAATGTACACCTTTGGCTAAGTTAAAAATTATTATGAGGCTCCTTCTTTGTGGCTTGACAAAAGTACGTAGATTCAAAATAACTCAGCTGGAAGTATAGCTGTGGTGTTGGAAAAATGGCATCACGTGACACGGAGCAGTTCTGTCAAGGGTGGGAACACTGACATCAAAGACAAGCCAAGAGCTTTTGTGAAACTGGCTCATAAAGTGAGGAAGGAAAAAGACACCTGTCCCCCATTAATACAGGGCTATATATATTTTAAAAGGGCACATCACTATGTTAGTAGATTTACAAGTTGACATTCATTACTTCATTTCTTCCTCTAGAAGTTTATGTAGCTCAGTGGTAGACCATGTGCTTAGCATGCACCAGGCCCTGGGTTCAATCCTCAACACCACAAAAAGTACTTTTGCTCATTTTCTCATTGGAAAAACTGGCAAATATTACTTAGAATGATTTTATATTCAAACAAAAATGGTATTTCGGGGTTTGGGAAGTTCTTTCTAAGCATGGTACTAAAACACAGGAATCATAAAGGCAGTGAAAGAGCTACATTATCTTACAAGAATATAAAATAACAAGAGGAATTTTGAAAAATAAAATACTGAGAAGTGGCCAATATATAGTCCCAAAGCATTTACATGCTCTTAGGAATATGAATGGATTTATTCTTCCAGAAGAACTTGACAGTGTGCATTCAAAATACAATGACAGCGTTTGCAGGTATTTAGACTTACATACAAAAATGAGTGCAAAGCAGTTCTTCATAGCCAGTCATAAAAGTGGCAATACTATATCTAAATAATAGGATACAACAAGTTATAGTATATCTTGACCAGAGCCCATTATGGTGTATATTTTAAGCACCATGTTCAAAAATAAATTTTCCCATAATAATATTGCTTAGTAGGAAGGGTTACCAGAAAATGCCTACCAATTCATAAACTAATTTTATATCCAAAAGAAGAAGAAATACCAAGAAAACCCCCAGCGATGTAGGCATCGAGAAAAGATGGGAAGGGTGAACATCAAAACCTTAATTACAATTATCACCAGTTGCAGACCTTGATGTTTTCCTAATTTTGACCTGTTCTGTGGCCACAGTTAGCTTCATGATATAAATGAAAATCTACACATTTTTTTTTTTCCTGAAACCCAAAGTCCCAGGATTAGGAGAAGCTGGAATCACTGTTGTAAGAAGCACATACATAAGGGGATGAGGTTGTCAGGCCGGAGCCAGGAGCTGAGGGCCTTGAATGTGACGTCCAGGGGCTATGGAGAAGTTTTAGAGCAGGAAGATGACAATCATGTTGAGAAGGGGAGTGATTTCAGGTGACGACTACTTTTTCTAACTTCTGCTTGTGACCCATCAGTGGGTCAGGAAAAATCATAAGCAACTGAATTAGAATAAAAATGCCTGGGTGTTTCTCATTTAGGAAAAGTAAGCACTGTTTTGCCAAACTTTTGCTTTAGAAATTTTATCTATAAGGAAGTTTATCTTTCTGCCTCCCGGATTGTGAGATGAAACCAAACTTCTTAATGTGGGTCAAAATAAGTTTGCAAGACATTGCTGAAGCCCCTATCAGACCTTCCAGCATTACTCTCCTCTCTAGGATGGACATGCAAAACTCTGAGAGTCTGGAAGTGATCCTTCTGGATAAATGAGAAAATTAATAACCTGTGCTGCTTCTACAATGTGACACTGGGATTGTAGTTTCCCAGGGATGTCCTCAGCAGGCTCAACTGTCACTGCTGGCTACAACCAGGAGTTAAGGACGGGGTATCCAGTTGGACGAGGTAAATTAAAGCCACACATTACTTCGATGTCTCCTGAATCCTATTAAAATACAAATAAGATATAAAAGTCAAAACTCCTACAGGGGCTGCAGTAATAGCATCTGGGATTCTGGGGGGAAAAAAAACATAAGTAAATGACTCAGCACCCTAGAGAAGCTGATACTGTGGTGGGAACCTGATTCACGCATCAGACCCCAACAGGCTCAGAAATTACAAGCATCAGTTACTTTGAGATGCGGGAGTGCAGGCAGAAAAAGGAGGTAGGTTGCCTTTTATGCTGTGTTCAGCCAGGACACTGCCCTCACCCATCTCAGCAGAAGACTCGAGATTAGTCCCTAGAAAGGCTGATACAGAGGAACCTTGGGCTCTGGGTGTGTGAAGATCAGGGGCACCCACAATAGACATGTGTTGAGCCCCCATGCTGAATGATGGTATTGTTCCTCCTCTGCCACTGGGCTCCCCTAACTGACTACTAGACTACATCTCCAGTAGGGACTGAAGCATTACTTTCTGAGAAAATTAACTAACTCCAAGGAAAAGAACTACTGACAGTGCTCCCCCAAAATAGTCCATCTAGATCATCCTAGGCTGAAGCCCACCAGTCAGTGAGCCTTCAAATCAATTCTCAGTGCCTCACTCTCCAAGACAAATAGACAGTCCTGGGTCATTGGATTCTTGGGCAAAGTCACTATCATTTGAGACAAATAACAAAAGCAGAGGAGCAGAGAACATCAAAAAATATTATTAAGAGAATATATTGTAGGTATGAAGCAACAAAATTATATGCCAAAAGGAATAGAGAAGTGAAAGAAAATAATGCTTAGAAATAAGAAAAAAAAATGCTGTGGAAATTAAAAACCTAGCAGATAGGATGAAAGATAAAATTGAAGATGTCTTCCAGAAAATATACAAAGGACAAAGAAAGAAAGAAAGAAAAGGGAGAAAAAAGATAACTAGAGAATGACTTTAGGAGGTTCAATATTTGCATGTTAGAAGGAACAAAAAAAAATGGAAGAAAGAAAATAATCAAAGAAATAACTCAAGAAAAATTTCCAATCCAGATAAAAGCTGTTTCCAAAGTGAATGGTTCTCTAAGAGCTCAGGTACAATGGTAGGAAAAAAAGACAGAAATGAAAGCGCATTGGTGAAAATTCTAACGCTGGTAGAAAAGAGGAGATTCTGCAAATTTTCAAGGAGGTAAGGAAGAAAAGCCACACATACAAGATCCAATATCAGAATGACTCTGGACTACTCAAAGCAATGCCAGAAAGCTATTTTTTTTTAATAGTAACAGTAATAGAACAGTGAAAGCAAATTGAACAAAGAATAGTTTATAACTAGAATGGAAGGAAGGGGAAGACATGTGCACAGAGAGGGTTGGAAGTATAAAAAACACTTTTTACATAAGAAGGAAATAAAGAGACGAATTCTAAAAATAAATAAATAAAAATAAAAACAAGACCAGCAGTTTTAAGCATGCTGTTTAGAAATGAGGCGATACATACTGAATTTTTTTTTATGAGTAAATACTTAAAATTTGAAAATGATTGTATTTAGGAAGCAGGAATGAGGTGGGGAGTGAGGCATGGGCTACTTTATTTACTTTTTTATTTTTGGTAAAACATCAAAATAACTATTTGCTATTTTCAAGTATAGACATTTATTACAGTGATTAAAATAAATAAAATTTTTAAAAATCCAAGGACTTAATTCTTAGCTTTAGGACCCAAAGAAATCTCTTTATGTCCTTTTTTGGGTGATGGACACAGTATCATGATGTGCTGCTGCTCTGTGAAAATCCAAGCTCAAGTAAGGAACTGCCCTGGTATGTATGTGTCTCATCAGTTACTGCTCAAAAAAAGCAAAGCAAAACAAAATAAAACAAAGAAACCTGCATTTGGGGTTAGCACGGAGTAGGTCAATGTCCGTAAAGCCACACACGACTTTTCCCTTGCCTGACCCCAGCCTCAGAGACAGTGTAACTGCACCGTGCAGCTGTGACACTCAGCGTACCACATTTCTGTTTTATCAGCAGAAGAATAAAATTCCACCTCTTTTTATACAGCAGTCACCAGTTCCCCCACATTTTTTTGAAATGGAGCCCACAGTTCAAAATGCCCTTTCTACATCATTTCTTAATGTTTGCACACATATTAATAGACAAAATGCTAAAAACTTATGCATCAGGCAGGACAAAAATGACCCAGCTCTGTTGAAACACATCAATGGCAACCATCAGGTGCTCTCTAAGAAAGAATTAGAGTAAATAATTGTGAAATAAAGGACAAGTCAACCTTGCTTAACTATTAAAATTACCGGAACCAGTGGTTTTCTTTCTGCCAAGTTCTTCTGCCCAGAGATCTAGCTCAAGTGTCTTGAGAAAGAATCAGATGCCAGGACACAGGTGATGGAGCGTCAAAAATCTTCCCTCCCTGGCCTCCTGGCCAGAAAAGCCCAAAGAAAGAGGGTAGCCCAGGAATCCTCCCCGGGGAAAGACACCGGGCTCCAGGCAGAGAGCAATCCCAGAGTGAAGAAAAGGCACAGCACCACTTCCTGTTTCTATTACCAGCTTCAGAGGGGAGGTGACAGAGAGCTGTGAAATCCAGACAACCAAGCCGAGAAAAACCCATCAACGCTTCTGCTGCAGGGAAGAAGAGCCACTAAAGCTTATTGAAAGCTGCCCAGTTTAATAAAATTTTGCAGAGGAAATATCATGTGAATTTTACTTTTTTAAAAAAATTTTCTTTTTACTTTCTTGCTTTGCAAGTTGAAGATGCTGTACTACAGAAAAACCCAATGAGTGGTTTCATCTTACCATGTGCTTTCTCACCAGTTACACACCATGAGGTTTGCTTTGCTATCTGCTTGCAATACAAACATGCTTCAGATGGCAGAAAGGAATGATCTGAAGAAAAAAAATCTCTGGGAATGTATTTTTGGGTGGGACAAATATGTACACCCCCCCTAGTGTGGAGAAAAAAAGTGTGTGTCCAAGTTTGACCCCCCACTCATATACACTCCAGGACATTTGTAAACAGATGGTGATGGAAGAAATGTCACCACTTGCTAACTCTGGGACCACAGCAAATTACTTTGCTTCTACGAACCTCAGTATTCTCATTTGTAAAATGGGTGTAAGTCCCACACCGCTCTGGTTTCATTAAGCACCAAATCATAATGTGTTTACATTTTATAGTGCTGTGTTATTAGTGCCCTTTTGCCTGCAAATCAGCACAGATAAAGTTTCTCTCTGACCATGCAGATCACAAAGGAGCTTTCTCAGAACAAGAAGAAACCTGTTATTTGTTATTCCAGGCACTTACTTGAAATGTGACCCTTGCAATATTCATCCTGTTCTGAAGTACAGCATCCTCCTCCCTTCTAGGTGGGCAGGACAAACTCAGGAGGTCACCCACAAGAAAATTCTACAAGAAAAGCTATTTGCTCATTGTGATTCCCAATGCCAGTTCTCAGGTGGATTAAGCTGCTCTCTGTCTAAACCAGTGTCGACTTTTCAAATAAAATTTCACTTTGATATTGAATGGAACATGAGGTTGGCACTAGAAATTCCTACTCACACATACCATGTGCTCTCAATACATACCTGGACACAGCTTTTTTTCCAAATGAACTCAAATTACTATCACTAATCCCAAATATTGCAACAGGTCGTTTTAGTTCTGATTTGTAAGAAGACCTCCCATGCTCCCATCTCTGTCTCTGTCTCTCTTTTACACACACACAAGAGAAGATAGCAGAATGATTGATCAGAAAAAATCGAGGAAGTTTTTTTTTTTTTTTTACAGGATCTAGTAAGATTTTTGAAGAATGTGCATGTTCTTCTATTGTGAAGAGGTCAGCTCGGAAAAATCTACAGGTCACACATTAGCAACCACCTGTGTATATGTGTGCTTGGTTCAGAATATTCATGAAGAGCCAGAGGACTCTGCTTAGAGCACACCTCAGCTTATACAGAACTCACTCAGAAAAGGATACAAATAAATTGGTTCTGTTTCTCTGTCAGTTAACCAGATCTCTGCTGATGGGTCCCTTTCTTCCACACAAATGCATATGCACGAAATTTTGCTCCACATTCTGATGGAATGGATTGCATTAGAAATGGTTTCTTTTCCCATATGAAGGAGGTAAGCACAAACTTTGAAAAGATGCACATCTCATTCACTCATTTTCATGCAAAATAAGTAGCCATTTATTACAAAAATAGAAGTTCATATTCTGAAGTAAAGCATAGTCAATGTCCTTCTGTTTAGATGTTAATCTAAAAAATAATAAAGGCTACTGCTATTGTTTGACTTGAAAAATAAGTTGAAACCATGGGACCAAAGACAGATAATGCAACCTGCCAATCAAATCTGACTTTCATCTTGGTGGCAAATGAGCTAACACACTCAGGCATACAAGAGAGCAGGGCAATAAACTCTGATCTGCATATCTAAGGTTGCTTTGACAGATGAGAACAGATGAGGAACATCACAATTCCCAAACACTCTTTGGCTGAATTCCTGAAGCAGCATTTCATTCTAAGTCACTGAGCTCATCTTCTATCCTGGTTATCCACATTGTCAATGGAGGATCACAAATATCCCTTCCAGGGTCCAGGTTGTTTGAACTTGAGAAGGCTGCCCAAATGGATTTGCTTCTACCACATTTCCAAGCCTCCGCAGCTTCTGTCTACAGAGACTCTGAGGAGCTTTGAGCTCTGGGTGCCACGCCGTGGGACACTTCCTTCAGGGATGGAAATCGTGAGCATTTGCTTCCAATCCCCACCTTCAGAGTGGGAGCCTGACCAAAGATCTCATGTGTGAGGTGGGGGGTGTTTTTAAATTTTATTTTTGCATTATCTATCACAGTGGACTCCAGGACTTGGAATAGACAGACCTACTCCATCTGTATGTAGCCAAAAATATCTCTCAAGAGAAGCTTTGAATAAATTGCTCAGAGAGGTGACTTTTCCTTTTTTCTCATCAAAACTGAAACCACGAACGAGAATTAATCCAGAATCCATCCTTTAGAAAGCCTACAGATTTTTTTTTTTTTTTTTTTTTTTTAGCTCTTTTGAGAGCATCTTCTCAAAAGAGCATCACACTTTTGAATACAGAACCAGCAGCCCTGGATAGGAATCCTAACTCCTTGGGCAAGGTACTTGATCGACTCCTCTTCCCTTTTTTTCCACATCTGTAAAGTGGGTGAAGCACATCTGCCTCATGGATTGCTGTGAGGGTAACTGAGTGCTTAGAACAGTCCTTAGTACAGAACAAGCTCTCAGTAACTAGCTATTACACAGGAAAGTTCTTGTAAGCACCCTGCCCCCATCAGTGGTGGAGGGTTTTATTTTCAAAGGCAGTGATTCAAGGATCAGACTCTAAAGAACTAGATAGCCTCCATGGCAACAGATGAGCCTTTTTTGTCCCCCCCCTGGGTTGTTGAGGGCCACAGAACTGAGGCCAGCTGATGCAGAAGGCAGGGAGTTAGGATGAGGAGTGGTGTGTTTTGCTTCACCCAAACAGTAAACCGGGGGCTTTGCCAAGTAGCACATGCTTTGCCAAGCTGCATCTCAGAATGCCCAGATTTTTCTTGCAGTTGTCATTTTGCCTGGCGAAGAAAGATCAGGATTTCAAAATGCCGGTGCCTTTGCCCAATGCCACATTCTGGCCCATCTCTCAGCCCTGCTGCTCTGAGGTGGGACGGGAAGTGAAGGAGACTCTGCTGGGCTCAACCCTATGTCCTAGGCTGTTCTCAGGGTAGCTCACTCTGGGGCTGATCCAGATGTCCCTCCATGCAGCCTTCAGCATGAGATCAAGAGGAAGCTCTGGCTGGAGATAACTATCCTGTGTCCGGAGCTGACACAGACCCATCAAATGCATTCTGCGATGTCTTTGGTCATTGAGTTGAAGTTTTACAAACCCATGGACTCAAAATCAACTGCACCCAGAGTTCTCTGTCTCAATTTATCATGGCGCCTCTTGACTTCATCCTGCTAGTGTCTCCCTTATCAACACAGTGAGGGTTCAGGACATGGGAGATGCACTTTCTATCAGAAGACAGGGAAGAAGGGCTGGGGACGTAGCTCAGTAGTAGAATGCTTGCTTAACATCTGAAAACCCCTGGGTTCTACATCCAGCATGGAAATGAAAAAGGAGGAAGGAGGGAGGAGAGAGGAAAAAGGAGAAAGAAGAAGGAGGCAGAGGAGGAGAAGGCAAAGGAGACTGAGGAAGAACAACAACACTGGCCTAGGGGTTCAGAGAACTGGGTTTTGTACAGCTCTGTCATAGTGCACTGTGTGACCACATCCCAGCCAATGCCCTTCTCTGACCTTGGCTTTCTCACCCCAGGCTCTCCATGAGAGTGTGAGTCCAGTCTTTGAGGCTGGAACTCCAGTTTAGGATTTGACTTCCATTTGGGTGGTTCATAGAGATGGAATGGCCTGAGAAAAGCCCTGGAGCCAAGCTTTGAAGGAACAGTGGTCACACACATGGTCTGAGGGCTTGGGTGCTGAGAGCCATAGCTCTCAGTAGGAATGAAGCATGGCATTTTTGGTTGAAAGGTGACAGCAGCAAGCCATTGAGATGATAATGGTTATGTTAAGATGTGTATTCAGTTGGATATTAGACCCCTGCTGTCTGCCTCAGCCTGCTACTTTGGAGCTCTTCCTGGGGATTCCCAGAGAGTTCCCATTGGTTGGGGAAGTGCGGTAGGAGGGATTTCCGGAGGAGAGATTTCTGGTTGGTGTAGTGTGTCCCGGGAGCAGGCCGAGTGTGGCTTTCGTGGGAGTTTTGGAAATAAAGTTTGTTCCTGCTTGAGTGGCTTGTGATTTTGTGCCCAGCCAGACTGCGGCACTTGGAGTTGGGGTTTGTATGTGCAGCTGTTGGGGGCCTGGCAGGGAGGGAGAGATGAATGGACTGTTGTGCAAAACATGTATGCATGTGCATAATAGGTCTGACCATGAGAGAGAGAGAGAGCGCACAGAGAGGCTATGTGTATCACATGTACGTGTGCAGAGAAAGGGGGATATGTCTGTGAGGAACAATGGGGAGAGGAAAGTGAGGGTGAGTAGTAGTGGAAGGGGAGGAAGAAGAGGAAAAGTTGGGGGTCAGAAGGAGGATGTAAAATATGAAAGAAAGCCTGGTAAGAGAGAAAGAGGGAAGAAGGGCAGGGAGGCAGGGAGAAACAAGTGGGGGGGAGAGGGGCACAGAGATATATCTGTGGTACGTGTGGATATGCGTGACCATGTCTGTGTGCGTGACAGCCAAGCAGGGGCTGGAGTAGTACATTCAGCCTGGTTTGCATTTCTCAAACACCTCCTATGCAGCCTGGAGAAGAGCAGCAGGGACTCTGGGAAATTCTCTCCCCTGACTGCCTCTAAAGCAAGGGCCGACTCAGAGTCTGGAGGTAGAGGCCGGAGTCGCCTAGGGCTCCATCCTCAGACTTGTCTAACATGGGTGTGCTGGCCCCCACATTCCCTGGGATCCCACAGAGCGGCACAACCGGTGTAGGCAGAAGTTAGAGGCTGACTCACTCTCTCCGCTCAGGGGAGGAGGATGTGGGATCTGTTTACAGCTCTAGGCTTGATGGAGTCCTGGCAGGGATATGAGGAAGGAGAGGAATGGGGAGGCAGGTTCTGCCCCTGTAATGATGCTCCAGTGCTGGGTTAGCCTGGGTCAGAGGAGGTATGTGGTCAGTTTAGAAAATTTTAAAAGGAGACTGTAGTGGAAACCTGGCTTTCAGGGCTTGACATCTATTCATGCTCTTCCTGATGAAACAGTGCCTCAAAGATCTGGGGATATACCTCTCCCCACTCCATCTCCTATTCTTTTGGCGGGATGGACCTTACCCTGGGTCTTCCTTTAATCAGGGTGTCTCCCCAGCTATAATGGATAGGCCAGAGAGGGACAAGGGAACTCAAATTAGATCAGTATGAGCCATGCCTAGGATCTAGTGTGACCCTCAGGTATAGGGTAGTTTCTGGGCTGTGTGGCTATGATAGGGATGGGTTAGAGCCCTGCCTATCATCTGCTATTGTGAGAAGTCTGAAAATGCAGCCCATCAGCATAAAGCTATGGGGAAAAACCCGATATCCTAAAGGTACAGTTTGAGCTCTGAATCCGGCCACACCTGAAGCTAGACTACTCTACTCTTGGACTTATTTGATTATATAAGCTAATGCATTCCATTTTCTTTTGTTTTGGACTAAACTCAGGGGCACTCAATCACTGAGCCACATCCCCAGCCCTGTTGCTTAGCACCTTGTTTTTGCTGAGGCTGGCTTTGAACTCACAATGCTCCTGCCTCAGCCTCACGAGCCACTGGGATTACAGGCGAGCACCACTGTGTCTGGCTTCCCTTTTCTTTAAGCCACGCTAAGTTGGGTTTTTCCATCAGCCTCCATAGAGGCTTGGCAGAAACAAAGGTGAATGAGATTCTCAAAAGCCTACTGAGAACCCACAACGTTCTAGGTGGGAATATTGACAGGTGTCGGGGAAGGAGGTGATTAAGCACAAAGCACCTGCCTCGTCACCAGTGAAGGCAGATGTTTGAACAAAAAATCAAAGTCCCAGTGGATGATGGTCTTGTGCTACAAAGCAGAGGAGGTGGACAATATTAATCCAGAAGCCAAGATGGGGAGACCAATGTTAAGACTGAGGAGCTGGGGCATGGAATAGTCACCAGGTAATAGACACCAGCTTCGATGACAGATGGACCAAGCTCTGTATCTGAACTCAATCGAAGTCTCCATTTATTCACTTGCAAAAGGGAATGGCAATAGTCTTATCATGTGGTGAGCAAAACCAGAGAGGGAGCTCACAATCTGGTGGAGGAATCAGGAATAATATCTACCTATTATTTTTTTGAGAATTTGTTAACATATGCAAAGTGCCTAGGACCCAGAAAATGTACGGTGACTTCCAGAACCCTCACTTTCCTTTCACAGGGTTCTGGGTGACCACTTGGAGCCACAAATGAGAAGAGAGACCTAATATGGCTCTAGGGACTACCAAAAGTACACCAGAAGACAGCCCTGGATGTTTCTAGAAAACCTCTCCATCACCGTAAGGTCTTTCCCAGTGAAAATAAACTTCACCGGAAAGAGGGATTTGGTGAGGCATATCTATCCCTTGCAGTGTGAGGTGAACTCCTTTCCCAGGCTTTCCTGCCAAATCTCTGTGGCCAAGGAAAAGGGAACAGCCCAGGAGGCAAACAGACAGCCAGGGAGGTGTATTTAAGGGCTTTGGGGTGCTGACCGCATAGTCAGCAAAGATCCCAGGCACGGCCTCTGAGTAGAGAGCTGGTGGCAGTTTCAGAACCTTGAGGGAAACAACCTCAAGTGTACCCCCTTCCCAGTCTCTCTGTGAGAGGCTCCCTGTCCACAGACTGAGCCCAGACTGGCAGGTCAAGGAAAGGCAAGGAAAGGCACCAAAGACACAGCAGGATTTCAAGGCTTGCAAAGCCTCCCATGAGCATTTTCTAGTGTTCTAAAGTGTCCCTTGGCAATGTCAATCTCTTCCATGAAGATTCAATAGCGAGGACTGTACCAGGGTGGGAGTGGAAGGTGAAGATGTCCCTGGGCAGTTTTAGCAGGAAATGCTCCTTCTGGGAAGTTCTGGGAAGAAGAAGGGACGATCGGAACAGAGCTTTCATCTTGTTGGAATCCCTCCTGCACTGACAAGAATCCTGCCATCTAATTTGTAGATCAAGCACATTATTAAATGTGAGAATTAGAAGTGACAAGCATAATGCCCCATGCCGTGATGCGAATACTCATTAAGCCATTCCGTCTATTATTTCAGATCAAATGCAAGCTAAGAACACTCTTGGCGTCTATCTATTGGTGCACACTGAAATAGGCACCTAGTGATTTAAATTAGACAATAAGAGGAGGTCTGGGGTGGCCTCAATTTGTCACGTGACTTTTCAAATGACTGTTGCAGAGAAATAGCACATTCTTTAATGTTTTTTTTTTTTTTTTTTTTTTTTAAAGCAGCTGGCACCCAGGGAAAGATTTTACTAAGGGTAAAGCATTTGAATCATGAAACCCAACCTGTGTAGCCAGACCCTCCTCCTTCCTGGTCTTGAGGTACAGAGCTGACTCTTTAGTGGCCCAATTGTGGGAGATTCTCAAGAGAACAAGCCAGCAAGTTTAACCAAGTTTAATTTAGGAATTAAGGCTCCAGAGCCACAAAAGAGAGGTCGATACAGAAAGGAACTTCAGCTGGCTTGTCTCTCTCATGCACACAGACCTGCTTCTGGCCATGCCTGTCTCCCCCTGGTAGTGGCCATGTGCTCCTGGTTGGTAACACAAATACGGATTTGCTGAGCTCCTGAGGTCTACACCCAAGAAACCATGACCATGGACATGCCCTGTGTCCAAGAAACCACGACTCGAAAGAAGAGGAACCCACTGCTTCCTACAGTCAGATCTCAGTTCCACTTGTGAGTTTGATGATGTAGTTTTTATGTGGTACCTACTTAAGGCTCCTCACCCCACACTACCATCCTCCATACCCACCCAAGAAGCACAGATGAAGCTGAAGTGGAACATGGCTATGGGGGAAAGAAAGGCTCAGTTGTGCCTGTGGCCTAAGATGTCACTTTTACATGTAAAAGTCATAAAAGACAGCTTTTGTTTCTGAAAGACATATTGAAATAGACTTGGGCCCAGGAATACTCAAGCCAATGGGTTTGACCGAGGATGAGTTAATAATGGATGAAGCTGGCCATCTAAATTTTCTTTTCTAAAATTGAATGCTTACCAAGTTAACACTGCTGTTGACTTGCTTTCGGAGTCCAGTAACTATCCTTTGGCAGAAATAGTGATGGATGGGACAGTGTGACTGTTCAATTTGGAGTGAGGACTCTCTCCAGGGAATTCAACTTCACACTCCACACCAGGGGGTCTCTTCTCATATGCAAAGGCAAATTAATCTGCTGCCCCTTCCTTTCCTTTTCCCCACCTGCCTTGGGGTTGCAGGCAGCTCTCCCATTCCAAGTGCAGAGTGGTACCTGAATACAAACACCACCCTTCAGAACACTGGTATTTCTCAGCACAGAGTATCTGTCTAACATCTCACCTGCCAGTACCCACTGTTCTGAGGAATGTGTCACAGGGCTCTCTGATTATTGTCCAAGAGCATTCTCAAAGGAAATGCCTAGGAAGGTCATGGTTTATATCCAAGGTCTCAATGCTCACCAAGCACTCCCCACCCCTGCAAACAAACCAACCAGATATAAATATTGATTTTTCTTGATGACATTTTGAATGCTACAAATATTCATGGAGTGTCTTTCAGCATCCAGTAATACCACACTAGGTACTTATAAATAAACCCTTGAGAGACACGTTCCCAAGGTCAAAAATAAAAGGATTCAGAGAAGATGTTATTACTAGAGGCAGACACAGAGTCAGGCTGACTTTCCTTGACCTTTCTCCATTGAAATAGATGCAAAATATTCACATGTACCTTGACCTAAAGATCCTGTACATTATTTTAGAGAAAACAAGAGAAATCTATAGAAAATGGTTTTTATGGAAGCAAATGCAATTCTGCATAAACAATCTGTTGCCAAGGTTATTATAATCAGCCAGCAACATCTGACAAAGAGAGGCTCTTTCTTGGAACTAATGTATAAAAGCTTTGTGATTATATTTCCAGAAACCTCAGAAAAATTCTTGAAGTTTCAGGTCTGCTTTTTGTTTTTATTTAGTTCTTGGCTCTTGAGTTGACCTTTTGAACTACAGACAAGTATAATCACCTCTAGCATTTAGGCCTCTTATATCTAGGACTAAAATCCTACCGCTATGTGAAGACGTTCCTGTCTTATGCCCAAGAATGCATCTCTGAGTCTTAAGAACTTGCATGGAAAACTAAGCTCAAATAATATTTTTTTTATGGATTGATAATATTAAAAACATGATAGAGGGCTGGGGCTGTAGCTCAGTGGCAGAGCGCTTGCCTAGCGTATGTGAGGCACTGGATTTGATCCTTAGCACCACATAAAAATGAAACAAATAAAATAAAGGCATGCTATCCACCTACAACTACAAAAAAAAAAAAAAAAAAACTATGAAAGGACTCCCCAAAAAGCTGCATAATAGGGTGACTCAATCATTAATCACTAAAATTGCTGTAATTTGCAGTGAACTAGTGATAATCAGACCAAGGCAAAAGACATAAACTGGAATTGTCCAAGGCAATTCAAGAGGCATGGTCTTATTACAGATCAAAGATACTGAACCACTGGGAAAAAGATACTCAGAAGCCTTTTTGTTGTACAAACACAGATTGAGGCTCGGGTTGTGCTGCTTTCTGTTTGACCTAGGACACCAAAATGGCTCTGAGAGTTGTAGATGGAAAAAGCATGATGCTAAGACCACCTCTGGAAGCATCAATATACTCAGTTACAAAACTGGAATCAACAAATGGCTGAGAGGTTAAAACAACATAATGTGAGCAAAACTTCTTCCTCAATTTGAGTGCTAAATAAGATGTAGATGCATACTTCCTAACAGCCTGGAGTCCCATTTTTGATTAAGTTGGCATTACATTGCCTACACTCCCCATATGGCCCTCTCTTCCATCCCCTGATGGATGTCTACACTGCAGGATCCCAGGCAATCACATATCACCTGCCCTGGGAGCTGCAGCTCCCCCGTCTGTTCCCCTGGGATGACACCAGCATCCAAGCTTTAAAGTTTTGCCCAAGGGCAGATGGGGCTGGCACCAGAACCCAAGCTAAATTGGCTATAATCCTTCCTCATCATGACCACACTGGGTCACCTGTTCTACTTAGATAGCCTGCTAGATAGAGGCTTCTAAGAGCCACAGATGTCAAAATCACTTTTCTGAACCTAGCCTTGGAAATTGGGACTGTCCATCCAACTGGACATCCCATGCAGTAGGCATTGGGCTACCTTGCTTATTCCTTCTAGCACTTCCTCTAACCAGCAACATCTGTTGGATGGACCGTGAACTGGAAGATAGAGAACTAATAATGGGCCAAGCCAGGACGCAAGCCTGGAATGTCCGGTGACAAGGCCAGCATTCTTTCTGCAACACCAGAGGTTCTGGGTGTGAGGTGGTAGGCAGGCTCCACAGAGCCAAAGAAGTCAGTTCTCACGCCGTGTTCTGTGCTTGTCCCAAGAACAGTAAGCACCATTCCTGGTGACCCTCATCTGGACCAGTAGGCTGAGTTATAGCCCTTTCTTGTGTAGAGGAAAGCCTTCCAAAGTGTGAAACCTCTACTACCACAAAGTCTTCTTCTCACCTTGAAAGTCAGTCTGCACAGTAAATAGCAGGGTTTTAACTTTGTTTTAAGGAGGCTGCCAAGTTAAGAGTAGATCTGATCACTTAAGGAATCATATCCATTCTTCTTGGCGTCTGTGGAATACCCTCCTTTAAGAGGAACTTTCAGACAGTGAGAAGTTACTATCTTGGAGTCTGGACTGGAACTCTGCTGGGAAGATTGGGACTTTCCAAAAGCTCATTATGAGAGTTTAACCTAGGCTTTGAAAATTCTTCAGCATTTTCTTTTGCTACTCTTTCTTCGGATTCTCCTTCTCTTGTTTCTCTTTTTCTGTCTCTTGTGGAATACATAAAGAATATTTTTAGGATTCCATCTTGTTTTATTTATAGGGTTTTTGAGGGTACCTAAGTATAGTTTTTATAGTGGCTGGTCTATTGCAGTGCACATATAACCCTTATCACAGTTGATTGTATTTACATTTCTTCTTCTTTGAGTGAAAAGTGGAAACCTTACTTTCATTTACATTCTTTTTTCTTTCCCACTTTTAAATATTATTGTTTGAATGTCAGATGTTGTAATAACTTTTGTTTCAGTCTTCAAATATGATTCATGAAACTCTTAAGGAGAAAGTCTATTGTATGTACCCAAATTTCTGCTCGTTCCATTGCTGCTTCTTTTGGACGTTCCAAGAATCCTTCTTTAATCATTTCTCTTTGGTTTCAATAACTTCCTTTAGCAGACCTTTACACATGTAAAAGCCAACTGAAAATTATTTTATTTTTCCTTCTGAGAATATCTTAATTTTCCTTTATCCCTGGATATAGAATTCACAGTGGTCCATTCTTTTCTTTTAGCACTTGAAAAATGCCCGGCCACACCCCTCTGGCTTCTATAGCTTCAGATAAAAACTCTGCCGTCACCCAATCTGATCTTACCCTATAAGAAATGGACTTTTTTCAAGATGGCTTTCTTTAGTTTTTAGAAATTTCATCATTTCATATCTTGGCAGGGATCTGAATTTATTGTTTTCTGGGTGATGCATTTATCATTAAGGATCTCAAGGATACATTCTGGAATTATTCTTAGAGAATCACTTGTCTTCTCAAGATCAGTCAGCAAACTTGGTTTTCATGTCCCTTGAGTGAATAGATATTTACAAGATCATTAAAGAGCCTGATCTTCTAATTTTCCTTCTTAACAGTGGCAGTTTCTTTTTAGTACCTGGTTAAGAGCAGGATCCTTCAAGGGGAAGGCCAAGTCTATTTGAGCAGTTCCTTGGACACCCTCATGCAGGCTAACCACAGAGACTTGCTTCTTTACCCTCCAGTCATTATTCTTATGTTCACATGAAGCCTCCTTCCAACCTCTTATGGGGGTTGCTGTGTTGTCAAGGACTATAGTGAGAACTATAGGTGCCCTTGGCTCCTGCCTGTCTTTCTCAGGGCCTCCTAGAAGCTGCAAGAATGGCTGACAGTGTTGTAAAAGGCAAGGCTGATGTAAGATGATGCCTGATGACCTACGGGCACTAAAATCATTGATGGTCATGTAAAGAGCCCACCTTTTTGTCCTTTCCTCTGGAAAGAATCCTGGTTTCTAGATTCCTTGTGTATCTAGTATGTGTAGGTGTTGTCCATGTGCTGGAGAGAGGCTTAGGACAGAGCCTCCCATTCAGTCCTATTGTAAATGATCCCAAGTTCTCCCATCATTGGCAGGAAGAAAGATGAGCATCATTTGTTGAGAGTGTCCTGCTGGGTACTGTGTTAAATGTACCATCAATCCTTATGGTAATTTTAGGAAATGGTCCAGTTGTATTTTCACTTAACAAAGAGGGTTAGGAACATAGAGACTTGCCCAGTCCACACAACTAATAAATTAAGAAACTGGGGTTAACACACAAGCTGCATTAGCAGATTCTAATTTTCTTTATGCATGCTTCGAAAATCCTCTATTGCAATAAGAAGTGTAGCTGGGGTAATTTTACAAGTGTCTTCTGGTACACCTGCTGGGGTTCATGTGGCTTCCCAGCTGTGCCATCAGAACTGGAGCCCTCCGAGTTGGGGGTCTGACTGCAGATCATGATAGTGAGGGAAATGAGGGTTGGTGTCTTTGGGAGCCTCTAACCACATGACAGATACAATGCTGGGCACAATTTATCCTTCTCTAATCTTTTAGCAAGTCATGAGCCAAGCATTGTTAATTATCACTTTACAGATGAGACAAAATGATGCCCAGCAGCCGGTCAGTGGCCACCCAGCTGTTAAATGGTAAAACCAAGGTAAATGTTCCAATGAATTTAAAAAATATATTATCTAGTTGTATATCTTACATATAATAAAGCATACTAATCTTGAATATCATACTTCAAAGATTTCTACATATGTGTAGTCCATAATAGTACTACCTAATCAAGATGCAGAACATTTTCATCATTCCAAGAGGCCCCTCCTGCCTCTTCCCATTTAGCAAACTCTCCTTCCCACAAGGGCAATTGTTATTCTGATATCTCTCATCACATATCAGTTATTGACTTTTGGGTTATTTCTAGCTTGGGGAAATATTACCAATAAAGCATATAATGTAATACGTATAATGAATACACAGTGTGTATTCATCTGTGTCTGGATTCTTTGGCTCCACGTTATGTCTGTTTATTTGCTGTTGCATTATCTATAGTTCTCTCCTTTACACTGCTGTACAGTTTTTCAAGATATTAATACATCACAATTTATATACCCTTCTGCTGATTGACTTTTGGGTTATTTCTAGCTTGCGGGGAGACATTACCAATAAAGCTTCTAAGGACATCTGTGTGCATGCCTTTTCTGGACATACACAATCTTACAAACATAATGGAAGTTCCTCTTGTACCTGTGGCAGGAAGTTCTAGTTTTGTTGTATTTTGTTTGTTTGCTTTTGCTGTAGAAAACATGCTTCTTTCATGTTTAGCCACTGGGGCTCTGGAAAGGAAGAATCTTATTGATTTAAATAAGAAGGTGTCTGAGTAAGTTCTTAGAGTGTTCTCCAAGCAGTATTCAATCCCTTCTTGGTGAATTCTTGAAATGAAGTGATGAAGGATAGTTATCATCTCTCCAATGAACATAGGCTGGGACACACTCTTATGGCTCCCCACACTTCCCATCATGTTTGTATTGTTCAGTATTCCAAATTGCAAACATCATTCCCCAACTACCCTGTACCCGCCCCCCCCCAGTAATGCTCCCCACACCTCAACCATATCAGTTCTGCAGTCCTCAAGAAAGAAACTCTCTTTCTTGATCCTGCATTCTCCTTCATCTCTCTTCTCTGTCAAGCTCTATCTCTCTTCCAAATCCTGTTTTAAATGAAACCTTTCCTTTTCTATTTTTTCAAGTTGACAGCATGATGAGTTGGTGGGAACACAAGAATTAAATAAATAAAACCAATATACACATGTTTACACACACATAAAGCTTCACCTGCATGAGAATGTACAACAAATCTTGGTTTCCTGGAGGCAATCTTTATACATAAAGAATACAATTTAATAAATAGGAAATTTATAAAAGAGGAGAATAAAATTACTTAAAACTGGTAAAACATAATGCCTGAGATATAGCTTACCTGCTGGATGGTGCATGATTCCTCACTAAATTAGAGATACAAGCTAAATATATTAGAAGTAGTAAAAAAATTTAGTTTTATGATTGAATCTGAAAGGTACCACTGCCAAATAGACTTTTTTTTCAAATTATTTAGCTTATTTAGGGTTTTTTATTCTTCTTGATCTACAAGTCCACTCCTAAAAGTCTCTTGTAGTGTCTCATTTTAGAGATTGGAGTGACAGTCCCGTTATGTAGCTTGAACAAATCACCCGGGAACACATGGCCCTTGGGATGCCGATGTCTCTCTATGGCTTCATTTGGGTGAGGCTAAGGCTCTGGATGCTACTTGACTAGAGAATTGGGGTCCCTGGAACAATTCTTTAGAATAAATTAAATCCTTTTTTTCTTAATTATCTCATATCCTCACTTCTACTATTGTGGAGTATGAGGCTCTTCAATTCTTTCCTCACCAACTAGTTCTTAAGCACTCTCCTGCTGGTGCTGTCTTTGAATTACAGACAGCATAATATTCTCTGTTTCCTTTATGACAATACTGAGAGCAATTCAGGCAGGATTGCTAGGCACCAGTATGGCCATGAAGCCTCCACGCACAGGCTGAAGTAGCTCACGTACAAGCAAATGTCTCGTCTCTCCCCAAGGGTCATACTGGACAAGTTTGTCTCCTTTAGACCATTCATTCCTGCTCTCAGATGAGAACTCAAGAAATTTAAAAGCATCCTTCAGCGTGTGCTTGGTCTTGATTTTAAGAGCTGTGTTTGTACTCCTCAGAATGAAAACAGCATTCCCATTTATGTTTGTAGCTGCTGAACTTAATTGCTTTCATGCTGAATATTGCCTCGTCCAAATTAGGCCTTGCTTCTCTAGGACCAAATGGAAGTTCTGCCTTTTCACTTCGTTGATTGTTTTCTTTGCTGTGCAGAGGCCCCAAGGTTTTACATTTTCAAAGGCACCGTTCTAATGTGAAATGGGTATTAAACACTGGTTAGTCCCCTCTTATGCTGGGGTGTCCCTTGTTTTCATTTTGTAAAACAAATTTTACAAAATGTGTGCTTCATTTTGTGTTCTATAGACTCTTTTGAAGGAATTTTACATTTTAAACCACAAGGCTTGTCCAAGACCCTTTCTCCTCTCACTTTTTTTCCGGCTTTATTGAGTTATAATTGGCAAAATTGTATATATTTAAAATGTACTGTGATGATCTGATGTGTGTATGTGTGTGTGTGTGTGTGTATAATGAAATCAACGCATCCATTATTTAATATAGTTATCTTTCTTCTTTCATTTCTGTATTTCTTTTTTTTTTTTTTGGTCAAGATCTTAAGATGTTATTAATGCTTAAGATCCACTCTTGGAAAATTTCCATTATAAAGTACTTGAAACTACACTCACTCTGCTGCACTTCACATTGTCAGAATTTATTCATCTTATAACTGGAAAAGTTTGTACCCTTTGACTAGCATCTCCCCCATTCCTCCACCCTCAGCCCCTGCCAACCCATTCTACTCCATTTCCATGAGTTTTTTTTTTTAAAGAATTCACATATGATATCATGCAGTATTTCTTTCTGCATCTGGCTGATTTCAGTTAGCATAACACCCTGTGGGTTTTCCCAAGTGTTGCAAATGGCAGGATTCCCTCCTTATTTTTTTCTTTATGGGCTAAATAATATGCACACATACAAATGCATACACCACTTCTCTTATCCATTTATCTGTTGATGAACAAGTTATTTGCACAAATTGGTTATTGTGAGTAAGGTTGCAATGAACACCAGAGTGTGGATATCTTTTTGAGGTTCTGAGTTTGTTTCCTCTGGAGTTGTACCCAGTAGTGGCATTGATGGATCATATAATGGTTCTATTTTTTTTTTTAAAGAACCTCTTACTGGGGGCTGGGGTCGTGGCTCAGTAGCAGAGCGCTCACCTAGCGTGCGCGAGGCCCTGGGTTCAATCCGCAGCACCACGTAAGAATAAATAAACAAACAAACAAACAAACAAAGGTATTATGTCCAAATGCAACTAAAAAATAAATTTAAAAAATATAGGTATTGTGTCCAACTACAACTAAAAAAAATATTTTAAAACAGAAACAAATAAAAAACCTCTTACTGTTTTCTGTAGCTGCTGTATCAACTTAGGTTCCCAACCCAGTGTGTAAAGGTTCCATTTTTTTTCTGCATCTTCACCAATATTTGTTGTCTTTTTTCTTTTTGATACCAGCCATCCCAACAGGTGTGAGATCACATCTCATTGTGGTTTTTATTTGCATTTCCCTGGTGATTAAAAATATTTAGCACCTTTCATGTGCCTGTTGCCTATGTGTATATATTCTCTGGAAAATGTCTACTCAGGTTCTTTGCCCATTTTTTAAATTGCTTACTTTTTTAAAAACACTTCTAAAAGACTTTTACTATTGAGTTGTGAGAGTTCCTTGTATATGTTAAATATTAAGGCTTTATCAGATGTATGACTTGTAAATAATTTTTCCCATTCTGGAAATTGTCTTTTCATTTTGTTGGTTGTTTCCATTGCTGCGCAGAAGTTTTTCTTTAGTTGATATAATCCTACTTGTTTATTTTTGTGTTGTTGTTACTAGTGTTTTGGGTGTCATATTCAAGAAATAGTTGCCAAGGCTAACTTCAAAGCATTGCCTCTTTACCTTAAACTCATCTTTGTTATGCTCCTTCTACCTTTATGCACATAAGTGTACATCTATGCACTTATGATGCCCTGAGTTCTGGCCAGTTCCTCATCAGACATTATTGAGATGTAAAAGCTCCTCAAATTTATCTGTAGATTTAACATAATCCCTATCATAACTTTAGAGGCTGTTTTGTTTTTCTATTTTTTTTTTCCGGGGGGCTACCAGGGATTGAACTCAGGGGCACTTGGCCACTGAGCCATATCCCCAGTCCTATTTTGTGTTTTATTTAGAGACAGGGTCTCACTGAGTTGCTTAGTTGGTGCCTTGCTTTCACTAAGGCTGGTTTTGAACTTGCGATCCTCCCGCCTCAGCCTCCCAAGCCTCTAGGATTACATGTGTGCGCCTCGGTGCCTGGTTCTGGAGGCTGTTTTTGTAAAAGTTGACAGGATGGTTCTAAAATTTATCTAGAAATGCAAAAGACCCAGAATAGTCAGAACTCTTCTGGAAAAGAGGGGAAATAACCAGAAAATGTGCATCATCTGCTCTTGAGATTATTTTACACATCCAATAATTAAGATGTGTGGTACCATCATAAAGACTGACAAATGATCAGTAGAACAGAACAACAAACCCAGAAATAGATCCACACTTCCATGGTTATATGATGCCCAGAGCAATCTAATGGGAGAGAAATGACTGTAACACAGTGGTGCTGGAACAGCTAGATATCCATATGAAACTTGGTTGATTTCCTTCTAAGAAAAAAATATTCAGGCCAAAGACAGAAGACATACTGGAGGAGTCACTAAAGTTTCTTTATCTGGAAAAGGAGCAGGTTTCCTAAGATTGTCTAAGTCCTGCTCACAGGGCCTGGAGAGGCAGGATTTTAGGTTTGGGTCCTATGATGGTAGATGCAAGGGTCTGTATGCTCAGCTGAACTTGAGTGTGTAGCTATTCACAGGATGGACACTGCCAAGTAGCCAGAAAAGGTCACAACTAGCAGGAAGAAGTGAGAGAAAAGAAAGCAGAGTCAGGGCAGGGTTCCAGGAGCTACATCTCTAAAGCAGAACTTAGTCCTTACACACAGCCTGCTTGGGGTAGCTATTTATAAAGTAAATGGCAGAAGCAGGTACCCATGCTCCTAGCTTCCAAGATCATATCCAGATCCGGTATCTAAGGAGTCCAAATGCAGAAAGACTTATAATCTAATAATTCAGTATTCTTCCTCTCCCGACCCCTCTTTTTTTGGTGCCTAGGGGTGCTTAACCATTGAGCCGCATCTCCAGCCCTTTTAATTCTTTTTTCTTTTTCTTTCTTTTTTTTTTTTGAGACAGGTTTTTGCTAAGTTGCTTAGGGTCTTGCTAAGTTGCTGAGGCTGGCTTTGAACTCGTGATCCTCCTGCCTCAGCTTCCTAAGCCACTTGGATTATAGGCGTGCACCACTGTGCCCAGGTTCCCTTTGTCTTTTCCCGTCTCTACTATGCTTTATTACTAAAGATGGAAATTAAGAAGTAGAAAAAGAGATGGAAAGAGAAATAAGGAAGGAATCAATCTTGGCTACATCTGGCCCTCCCTGAACTGGGCTTCTCCTCCTCCAGCCTCCCATACAACCTTTGCCAGACCAGCTCCCATCATTCTTCAAGAGGAGGTGTAATGTCACAGACCTAGTCCCCACAGTCCACAGGACCCACACTCATAAGCCCTGCACCTTCCCCTCCCATGCAGTTTTCCCCAAGAGCTCCAGGAGCACAGAGCCTGAGTCTGCTCTGCTCACACTGACTCCAGAGTGCTGTAACTGAACCCTTACACACAGCAGCCCTCACTAAATAGGTGATGAACAAATGACCAAGTCCCTACCAGCTTCCTCATGAGCACACAGGAGATCTTGTTCTCTATTCCTGGCAAAACTCAACACGTCTCTTAAACGTAAGGTAATGCTCGGTTCCTTCAAATTGAGTTCCTCACTCAAATGATCTTATGTTACTCCAGACTATTTTATGAGGAGATATTTGGATTTTCATCTTACATGTTTTATTACAGAAAGAGTTATGGGACCAATTCTCTAAATTTATCTGCAAAAGAAATGGAATTGATTTCCTGAGAGAAGATGAGAAAATGTCATTTCCCTTTATGATTAGGTGGCCCATTTCAAGAAGACAGATAAAGAGGGTGGGAAAAAAAATTACTGTTTCTGTTTCTGTTTTTCCTCAGGTACTGTGATTGACAATAAGATGTAAGCTTTAAATAAGGTGCTAACTAGGCTCTTGTTGGAATTACAGAATTGTTTTATGCTTAATGACAACAGGAAAAGCACATGCAATTCCAATATTAGAGAGATGGACTGTTGATTTCTTGTCTAACTAGTGTGAATTTGTTTTTTAGTTTATCCAGCACACACACATGCCCAGATCCTGTGTTAGTTTTCCAACGACTGTTGGAATCAAAGTTTCTAGAATCCCATAAGAGCAGAGTATCCCTAGCAAATGCATGAATACCTGACTCTTAGGTACAACCAGGACAAGTCCTGATTATTTTCATACTCTTTTAGTTCACTCATATATGATCTCAAAGTGAAATGTTCCTGCTTTAAGGTTAGATTTGGGCTGTCTCTGATAGATGTGTAGCCATGAACTGAACTCATTGCTCCAGTGGATTTGTGGCAATTGTTCCATGATGGAGTGGGATTTTCCTGACTTGGCATAACAAATACATAGTTCTCCTCCAATCTAGGGTCACAGGCCCCCTGGGCACTGTGAAGTTAGAAATATAGACTAAAGATGCATTTTCTGTGAATGAAAGGGACCCAGGTAGTCCTGGTAGTCCAATGGCCCCAAATAGTCCTGGTTTAAGTCTGTTGGTCTTACTAGAATTAAAGGCATTCCCTTTACTCAAAAGGGTCCCAGAAGCTAGAGAGCATCATGCTAAGTGAAATAAGCCAGGCACAGAAAGACAAGGGTTCAATGCTTTCTCTCATATGTGGAAGCTGGAGAGAAAAAAGAAAGAATAATAAAAAAGAAAGGATCTCACAAAATTAGAGAGAAGATCAAATAGAGTAGAGGAAGGTGATCAAGAGAGAAAGAAGAAATAAGGGCATGGGAAGGACTGGGAAACAAAATCAACCAAATTACGCTATGTCCATGTACGCATATACCACAACACATGACACTTTTATACATAATCATAATGCACTGATTTAAAAGAAATAGAAGGGAGATCAGTAGACTAGAAGCAGGAAGGAGGCTGGGGAGGGAGGAGAGGAGAGAAAGGGAAATACTAGGAATAAAGTCTTCTAAAGTCTATTCACATTGTGTGACCTTATCACCAGGGTGAAAAAGTTTCACATGAGGTGGAAGTGAATTAAAAAGAGAAGCAAGTGGCTCTGGAGAGAGTGGGCTTTGGGATCTCTGTGCATATTTCCCTTTCCAAGGGAACGCCAAACGGGCTTAGACAGGTAGAAGTCCTGCGCCCCCCATGTCTCCTGTAGCAGCAGGGACAGCCTGTGGCATCTCTTGAAAGAGGGCTCTTCTCTCCAGAGCACAAGCCAATTTTTGCAGAACAACCTGCCTGTAGCAGCATAAGAAGTGATTTTATATATACTAATCTGGGAGGCATGGGGTGAAGAGAGGAGACGGGACCACTGGAGTCTTTCTTGCCAATAGAGAGGAGCCTGCCAGAGGCTTATCTGTGCAAAAAAGGAAGAAGAACATCTTGAATTCAGCGGTGTTTTTGGATCGGCACCATTTACTTATCTAAAGTTCATTTTAAGACCTGGTACCAAAATCATTACAGGAAAGACTAGATTGTTTTACCTTTGAAAAGAAATGAGAAAGCTGTGCAACAGTGCACCATAAACTGTCACCAGCAATGGCCAAGGGTCATCGATATTAATATGGTCAGCTTGTGGTGTCTACACTATCGTCTCACTGCATCAGCTGGTGAGATGCCAACTCCACATGTGGTTATTATCAAGCCTCAATTCTGAATGTCACTGTAGGCAGCTGCCTTGCAGTATATTTATTTCATAGTAATGGAATCTCATTTTCATAATTTGAGAATGGTATTATACCACAAATCTCAAAACACTATACTTTTTTCCAGCTTAAAAATAGCATTAGCATTTCTGAAATATAGAAAACTATCAAGAAAAAGATCATAACCCTACCATTCAAATAATTCTTGCTATTTCTTTTGAGGGGGCATGCTTTCAAATAGTTTATACCATGGAGCCTGTTAGCTGACCACCAAAATCCCTTCCTTCCTTCTTCCTGGAAACAGAATTTTAACCATGTGGCTGCCAGCCCCACCTTGAGCTAAGTGTGGTTATGTGATTATGCACTTAGTCAGGGAATGAGAGCATGCTGTGAGCCTCTTTTTGACCAGGTTCTTAATAGAGAAAGTTGGTCCCCTCTATTCCCTGCTCCCTTTCTCAGAGGCTGAAACATGCATAGCATAGGCATCAATAATTAGATGATAAGAATCTAAGATTCATTCATATTGATGCATAAATCATCTTAAAAACATACATTGTAAATGGAGTATAATTTCATCAAGTGTATATTCCACAAATTACCAATTTTATAGGTGATGAAGTTTGGGTTGATTCCAGTTTTGCTTTATTTTGTACCAACCATTGGTTAGCTATGAATATTTGAACATTCTTATGAATGTTTCTTAGTGAACATGCAACAATTTCTCCAGCCCATATTCCTCAGAATGGAATATTTACACGCAATAAAAATGTATACCCTCCAATGTTTATAATGTCATGCAAGTTTCTGACTTTTTCTCTCATAGTAGGCTTCAATACCCATGAAATTTGCATGCATTATGTGCCATAAGGAGAAAGATTAAATAATGAATTTAGAATTTATTCTGTCAGTATTTATCAATTTGAACTATTTATGTAGAAATAATTTCAAATTTTCAGGTTATATTGCTGAAAGAAATAGTAAAAACTTACATAACACTTATCCAGATTTACCTTTTATCCACGTCTAAAAACATGCACATATTTACATAGATACATATCTGTTTGCAAGTGACATTCACCATGGCTCTTTAACTTTAAATACTACTATGTGTTTTTTCTAAGGATTGAAGTATTATATTGCTTAGCTATGGTAGCTGTCAAATTCTTAAATTTCATTGAATCAATTCTTTTATATAGTCTACTACCCAGATTCCATCTTTCTCAGGGAGCCCAATTTTGTTCTTTAGAGCAAGTTCTCAGAAATAACAGAATGCAATCTCTGGGTCAAATACTACAGAGCTAGCTGTCACATCTTTTTAGCATTTCGAAAAACCTTTGTCTTTGATAACACAGACATGCTTGAAGAATGTTGGTCCATCCCCCTCTTAAGGAAACCATCTCAGTTTGTGTTTGATGCTTCCTTAGAGGTTTGTAAACATAAAGCATATATAGCGTGAATATAGCATCCATCAATGATACTAACTTTGATCACTGGGTGAAGAAAGGTGTTACCCCAACTCTCCATAGTCCACTTACTTTTAAAAAACATATTGTGGCAGGGATTGGTGGCAGCAGGCTAGTGGGACTGCAAGTTGGTGCAACCACTATGGAAAGCAGTATGGAGATTCCTTAGAAAAATCGAAATGGAACCACCATTTGACTCAGCTATCCCACTCCTTGGTTTATACCCAAAGGACTTAAAATTACATACTATAGTGATGCAACCACATAAATATTTATAGCAGCTCAATTCACAATAAACTATGGAACCAACCTAGGTGTCCTTTAATAGATGAATGGATAAAGAAAATGTGCTATATATATTCAAGGGAATATTACTCAGCTTTAAAGAAGAATGAAATAATGGCATTTTCTGGTAAATGGATGGAGTTGGAGAATCTCATGCTAAGCAAAATAAGTCAATCCTCAAAAACCTAAGGATGAATGTTTTCTCTGATATGTGGATGCTAATTCCCAATAAGAGGAGGCACTAGGAAAGAATAGAGTTACCTTAGATTAGGTAGAGGGGAGTGAAGGGAGGGGAGGGGAGGAGATATGGGGGGATAGGAAGGATAGTAGAATGAAACAGACATTATATATATATATATATATCTTTATGACCAATGTGATTCTACAACATGTACTATCAGAAAAATGAGAAATTATACTCCACCTATGTATGATATATCAAAGTGCATACATGCATTCTACTGTCTTGTATAACTAATTAAAACAAATTAAAAATTTTTAAAAAACATACTGTGGCTAATTTCTGTCTCCAATAATCTAGACAGTGAATGGGAGAACACTTTAAAGACATGCAAATATCTTGATCTCATAAATATTGCTCCTTAAACACAGTGTATACTTATAATTCCTGCCTGCCCGATCTTCACCACGATGGCCGTTAAGTGATGATTTTCCAGCTCCAGGCCCCATTCCACTCTCAGTAGTCAGCTCTCAGTATTGGGCTATAACAAAAGCCTTCCAGTCTCTTCTTTGCATGTATTTTTATCTATTTATTATTGAGTGATAATAAATTCCTATAGTTAATGACTTATAGTGAATTACTGGACTTTATTTTGGTTTTTTTACCTTTCAGATTTGGCCATGAGAGCCAGCTCTTCAACCTGGCTCCTACATGTTTGTGCCATATTCCCATCTGATTTTTTGGCAAGACAAAATATTCCTTGCTCTTTTTGAATCTATTCTAACTCTAACTGTAGAATAAACCATTTTCTCAAGGAGCTGAGGTTCCTATTTGTTAGCACCTTTTACTTAAGAGACCAACAATTCCCCACTGATCTCTGTTTTAAAGGAAGACTGCATATACAGGTGGGTCCTGTCTTGGGTTTATTTTACTCTACTGCTATACTTAAAAACAACTAAATGGATTCCAAAATAGTTAATGATTATAGTTTCATATTTGTTATCACTCTGTTTGCTTCCCCTTTTAGGAATGTCTCAGCTCTTCTTATCTTTATTTATCCCTGTAAATTTCATTATTATTATTATTATTATTATTATTATTATTATTTTTGGAAAGACAGGATGCTGCAGCAATATATTGAGACAGGAAAAGAGAGCTGTTTCTCTGGTGTGTTTTGTTATGATTTGTTTTTTTAACATAACAGGGGGTGGGTGAAGATGGAGGGGGTCTTGCCTGGGTTTGGTAGCCGGTCAGCAGCATTGTTTTTGACGTGAGGCTTCTGAAGGCATAATGCTTTTGCAGCCTTCCTGACAGTTCATGGTGAAAATAAATGAAACCCTGTCCTGCTGCTATCCAGACAAGCCTGGCGGCACACTTCACAGCAAAGCACACAGACCATACGCTAAAACATTAATGAAGAACCAACAAAGGGTTTGGAACCAAAGCCAGAGATGATGGACCTTCCCCGCTTGTTTATCTGCTCGCCTCAGTGAATCACTTTCACCCAAGGGGTCTGACACAGAGAGAGGGATCTTTCTCCTCGTCTTGTGTATTAACTTTAATGCCGTATCCTCGATCAATGTGTATTTGATTCCATTTCATGTCTCCCTGAGGTGGCCGAAGGATTAATGAACACAGTATTCAGCTCAGAGTTGATATGTGGTCCTCAATAATAACTGTGGATTCAGCTTCACAAGTCTAACTCTATATTCCTAACCATCTCAAGAGGCGAAGAGGATCTTTTAAGGAAAATATCCAGGGAGTCTGAAATATTTAACACTTCTACAGTAAAAACTGCTCTATGTCCCCAAAAAGTAGTGAAAAAAAATTTTTTTTTTTTAAATGAGAGAACTTGATATTGGTGAGTTGATATGGAAAGTGATGTTTATTGCTGGTGGCAGAATAAGTTCATAGAATTTGTGAGAAAGCAAAGTGATATTATTTAAGAAGAGTCAAAACTACATACAGCCTTTGAACCTAGAGTTGTATTCCTAGAGTTCTTCTTAAGAAAATAGCCAGAAGCCAAAGGACATTTATGTAAAGATGTCATGGGGGCACTGTCTGTAGTTGCAAAATAATAATAGGAAAAGAAACCCCAATGTTTAAAATCATGAAAATGGGTTAATATATTGTGATACCATATCATAATAGACTGTGTAAAAGGCATCAAAGTAACTGTGAATATTATATGGAAATGTGGTTAAGAGTTGATATGATAAGCAAAACGGTTGTAAGAAGTGTGTATAATGCTGATGATCACCATTCAGAATATGGGTTTGTAAGGATGATAACATGCAGAGATGACAATGACTCTATTAAGCCAATAGAATCACAGGTGATTATTGGCCATGCCTGGCACTTGATAAGCATCCCATAAATGTTAGCACTGCTAATACCATCTATAGGCCTCCTTGCAGGGTACAGTGCCTATTAGGAAGAGGAAAAGTTACATATCATGTGGACTATCTCTGTTCACACCAGAGGAAGAGAACTAACGCTTCTACAGTAAAACATTGCTGTCTCTTCAGGTGGAAATGAGGCCCATCATTCATTCTGAGCACAATACCCAGCCTGAGTCATAAAGTCCTTACTTTCCTCTATGTTCAGAGAAAACCTACTCAATACAGTCTCCTGCTGTTGCTTGACAGAACCCAGCTAGTATTCTGGAGGGAACAGATCTTCTTGGTCTGTGATTATCCTACATACCACAGAATTGCTGGTCTGCAGCACTAGAGTTCAGTAGAAATCCCAACCATTGTGATAATCAAAATACCATTACAAAAGATATTCCTGAACTCCCCCTGGACAATGACACTGACCTCCATGAGAACCACCAGGTCTATCCCCCACCCAGACCCAAGACTTGCTTTACAACTGCATGAAGTCCCTGCTCAATTCCATCCAGGGGCAGGTAAGTGATGCATATTTTGTGAACAATTGCTTCGTTTATATAATTTCTAAACTATAGACATACATGAGTCTATTTTTATTGTTGGGGAAATCCAGGGTTAGAATGTTCAGTATCTTCAACTCTTGACAATCCTTTGATAATCAATAGAAATGATTATTTTTTTTCTTGGTCTGGATTTAATCTTTTATTTTTTTCTGGAAGGTCATCACATATTTTTGAATAACAGTCATAGCTTTCTTGATTACATGAGTAATAAGCATTGACTGAAGAAACTTTGGAAACTTCAGAACAGCAGAAAAGACATTAAATCTTCCTGCTACATGGAGAGTAATCAGGTTTTTTTTTTTATTTGAACACATGCACACACATATTACTTAGACACATGATATGGTTTCCCTCGTGTTGTGGTGGAGAGTGATAACTAGTAGGGCTATATTAAGCAAATGGGGGATATGAACTGCTGAAAATACCTTAAACACCAATTCATATTTTAATAATCCATTTGGTCCTATAACAATATGCATCCGACTCAAGTGAGTAGCTTGGCTACATTGCAAACTACTTGGAATGCAGAACCTTCTCTGTAATAAGATCCCATGGAACAAACTGCAGGACACTAAATTCATTAATTTTTTAAAATATGCAAACAGAATATATGAATTAGGAACCTGACATACATTTAAAGTAGAGACAGCCTCCAGGGGATGGCAGGTTTTCATTTATGTCAAGAGTTTTAATTAATGGTTTAAAACTCGTATTAAAGTGTTGAAAGCTGCACTCATCAACAACCTCAGTTCTACGTCAAGAAAACACCACCATCACCCTCTGAACAGGGCTGGGGATGTGCTATAGTCTGGATCTGAAATGTTCCTCTAAAACTCCTGTGCCAGGCAATGCAGCCATGTCCAGAGGTGAAATGCCTGGATCATGAGGGTTCTGACCTTATCAGTGGATTAGTCCATTTGGTGGGGTAATAATTTGAATGGATTTAACAGAAGGTGGTGAAATGTACAGGCAGGTGGGGATGGCTGAAGGAAGTAGGTCACTGGAGGTATGATCTGGGGACCCTACCTACCCCTGGCTCCGTCCTGCTTCTCTCTGCTTCCTGGTTGCCTTGAGTCAACTGCTTTCTCTGCCATGTCCTTCCACCACCATGTTCTATTTCAAGTAAGGCCCAGAGTAGGGATGCTGGCTTACCATGGAATAAATCCTCTGTAACCATGAGCCCCAATAAATTTTTCCTCCTCTAAGTTTTTTCTTTTCAGATATTTTGGTCATAGTGTTGAAAAGTTAACACAGGAAGCCACCCCCCCCCAAAAAAAAAATGGGAAATAGTTCTCTCTCTGAAGTTTGCCTTATGACCAATTTGGGATGGCTTCCCTTGAACTTATCAGGTGGTTTAAGGGACCCCAGAAAGTTTATAGCCTGTGTGTATCAGAGTTCTGATGGTGAAATCTTCCATATTCCCTTGGAAAAAGGGCAGGACAAAGAACAGGCTGAGGAGAGGGAGCAAACTGGGCTCCTCTGAATGGTCTTTCCCCCTGCTCCACCTCTGCTTCTCTGAAATAACAAACATCACCAGAACATTAAATGCAACTTTCCTCCCATTAAACCGCCCCTGACAGGTTGTACAGAGAGCTGGGGGTTCTTTCTCTGCCATAACCAAGGCCTATTTTCTGTACAGTTGATAGAAGCATATCTGAGCTATTAGTACAGTTGAGGTATCATTGATCTGTTCCTCCAGGCTTTGCCCCACGTAGAAAATGGCTGGTCTATGAAACACAGTCTGGGCTCCCAGGCGTCGATACCACATTGCTGAGCATCTACAATGTGCCAGGCATTATGCTCAAACTTTGTGGGGTGCAAAGAGGAGGACCAGATCCCACCCTTCCGAACACAGTGAAATAAGGTTCAATGAAATATGTGTTCAATGAAAGGTTCGATAAAATAAGCGAAATACGTGCACTGAGATGAGGGACGGCACAGCTACATGCTTAATTCATGTATAGAAATGGAAAATGAGGGATTTATGAAATCCTTGCTGGAGTTAAAGGAATTTACCTTTTGTCTTAAAGCCATTGCCCTGTCATCTATGGCCACCTGTCGTGACTCTTTCCTGCCTATTAGCCACTATTTGTTTGTATCTCTTAAGTGTCAGTCACACAGATGCCATTCATAGTCCAACATCCTGAGGGCCCATCTTTGAGAGATTTGAGCTGCAAGATTGGTAACAGCATCCAAATACACCGATGGTACTAAAGGTTGCTAACAAACCACAGAATCTAGGAAAAGTCAAGGAAGGATTCCTTCATATGTTTCCGAGGGAGCATAGCCATGCCTGCACCTTGATTTCAGATATCTGGCATAAGGAACTGTGAGACGTCCATTTCTATTTCAATAAGCCACACAGTTCGTGGAAGTTGCCCGTGTCGGCATTCAGAAGTGAATACCCAGAGTTAACATTATTCACCTGGGAGGAAAATGGAAGTCTGTGCTTTCTCACTCCCTCAATATCATTCAACCAAGGGCCACAGGGTTCCTCTCCCAGGGACGCTGTCCTTTGATATGCTCACTACACTCTACTCATTGCCAAGTCTAACGGGTGAGGACTTAAGTCACAGGATGAGAATTCCTTTCCTGAATCAGCACACGCTCACATTGTCACCCTTCACAAACAGGATCCACGACCTTTGTGAACCATAGGAGTCACTCTTTGCTAATGAAGCTAAGGAAATAAACCATTAGCTCAAAGGACAGAAACTCTGACCTGACTCAGGCAGCCCAGGACCCAGTGGTCTGAGCACACCTCTGTTGGTCCATCTTGCTGTGGAGCAATGTTTTGATACCTGTGTCCTCAGGACTGTCTCCAGAGGGAATTCTTTTAGACATTTATTCATTAATTTGCCCTCTGTGAAATTTTAACACATCAGTTACCCTGTTCACCTGTTTATGTACCGAATGGGATCTGCGCTTTATAGACAAAAATCAAGATTTTCCTCTCCTTCCAAAGACTATTTTTGCCCCTTTGTGAAACATAAACTTGTTGATAAAGCACACCAGAGTCAAAGATCTGGGTTCAGATCCTACTTCTACCCTTACTTGGAACATGGCTGCTATGGTTTGACTATGAATACTGTCTTCCAAAAATCCATATTTTGGGTTCCCAGAGTGGCTGTATTTTGAGGTGGTGGGACCTTTAGGACGTGAAGTTCCAAAGGGAGGTCCTTAGGAGCATGCCCTTGAAGGGGACTGTGGGACCCCAGCCTCTTCTTGCCTTGCTCTGCTTCCTGGATCATGATATAAGTAATCTGTCCTAGCAAGTAATCCCCCCATGCCCTTCCCAGAGGCCCAAAGCAATGGGGCTATCCAAGTTTGAACTGGAACTTCCAGAACTGTGAGCCACAATTAACCTTTTCTCTTTATAAGTTAATTGTCTCAGGTGTTTTGTTATATTAGTGCAAAAACGCTGATGCAATGACCTTGGGCAACATACTGCCTTGTTGAGCTTGATTTCTGCATCTTTAAAAGGGAGTGCTATCTATCCACCTTATAATAATAGGGAGAGTGTTGGCACTGAATCAACATGTTTCTTCTACAATCCACTCATTTCCCACAACCTAGATTCAGTCTTTGGAAAATTAGTCTTGCCATAAGCTTTCAGGTGAACCCATCTGCTCCTGTTCTTTACTTTTTCCAGCCTGCCTTTCCCTCTCAGCTTCACTGCTGAACTCCCACTTTATCAAACCCGGCTCCCACCACCCTTCCTCTGGGATACTTGTCCTGCTGTTGCCCCTGAACATCTTGCATTCACCAGCATCTTTCACAACTGCCCACACACACACTCCTCTTCAGGTTACCCAGAAGTCACCATAAGCACATACTATGAGCTATTGTCTTTTTATTTATTTTTTTAGCATTTTTTTTAGTTGTTGATAGACCTTTATTTTATTTACTTACATGTGGTGCTGAGAATTGAACCCAGTGCCTCACACATGCCAGGCAAATGCACTACCACTGAGCCACAGCCCCAGGGCTCTATTGTGTTTTTAATCATAGCCATCACAGGCTGGAGACATGCTGAAAGAGTGAACCAGCTTCTCTGCTTCTCAGGGAGATTTTGAAAAGATCAAAATTTCTACCTGACTGAGTACTATTCCATTGTATGCATCTACACAATGGAATACTACTCAGTCACAAAGGAAATGAAATGATGGCATTTGCAGGTAAATGGATGGAACTGGAGACTACTGTGCTAAGTGAAATAAGCCAATCCGAAAAAACCAAAGGCTGAATGTTCTCTCTGATGTGTGGATGCTAACTCACCATAAGTGGCATGGGGGACAGGGAAGTATAGAAGTACTTTCTATACTTCAAAGGAGAATAAAGGGGAGGAGCGGGCAGGGGAATAGGAAAGATAGTTAAATGAATCAGACCTCACTTTCCTCTGTGCATATATGAACACACGACCAATGTAACTCCACATCATGTACAACCACAAGAATGGGAAGTTGTATTCCTTAGGTGCATACATAACATGTCAAAATACATCCTGCTGTCATGTGCAACTAATAATAACAAATAAAACAAATTCTAGCTGAGCCCTTCCTCAAAGTAACTGTCATATGACCCATGCAAAGATACAAGAAGGAGAAAGGGAACATTATGAACAAAAGATAGACCATGAATTCTTACCCCCCAATTTTATTACTAGAAACACAAGTAAAATTTTTGACAATTCTGCAGTTCTTCAGTGATGGGCAGCAGCCACAGGGTTACTTTAGCATAGACTTCCTGCACAGGTCATCCTCAATAAGCATCCATAGAGGAAATAACATGAAAAATAGGGTGCTTTGCCCCAAGGTATGTCAGTGTGAATTTCCAGGCACAAAGATACTCTCTTATGTGACCACGTAAAATAATCAATTTCAGGAAATGTAAAATTAATGCAATACTCTTTTCCTATTCTTCACCTATCATTTTTACCAACTGCCCCAACGTTCTTTATCGTCATATTCTTCTACCTTTGGAGTTGATCAAGGGTCAGGCATTTCATGTAGTTATTGTGTCTGCTCAGTCTTCTCTAAGCCAGACGTTTCCTTGATCTTTCTTTGACTTTGGTGGTATTAACCTTTTTTATTGATTCTTTTCAGTTATATGTAACATCAGGATACACTGTGACATAATCATAGAGGCATGGAATATAATTTGCTCTAATTCAGTCCTCAGCACTCTCCCCTCCCTCCTTCTTTCTCCCCTTGATCTCCTCCCTCTACTCTACTGACCTTTCTGCAATTTATCTATAGGCTTAAAAAATTAGTGTTTTGTGGATATATTTGATATTGGGATTCACTGTGGTATATTCATGTACATATGAAAGTTTGATCAGGTCCATTCCACTGTTCTTCCCCTATTCTGTCCATCCTTTCTCCCCACCAATCCCCTTTGTCCACTAACTAATCTTTCCTATATTTTGATGAAATTCCCTCTCTTTTTTCCCTTTCTTCCTCCTCCCCATTTTAGATTAGCTTCCACATCAGAGAAAACATCTGACCTTTGACTTTTGGGGGACTGGGGTAATTTCACTTAGCATGATAGATTCCAACTCCATCCATTTATTGGCAAATGCCATAATTTAATTATTCTTTATGGCTAAGTAATATTCTATTGTGTGTGTGTGTATATATATATATATATATATATATCACATTTTCTTTATCCATTGAAGAAAATTTAAGTTGGCTCCAAAGCTTGGCTATTCTGAACTGAGCTGCTAAAAACACTGATGTGGGGGCTAGAGATATAGCTCAGTTGGTAGAGTGCTTGCCTCACATGCACAAGGCCCTGGGTTCAATCTCCAGCACCACCAAAATAAAAAAAAAAATTGATATGGCTGCATCACTGAAGTATGCTGATTTAAAATCTTTTGGATATATACCAAGGAGTGGGATAGCTGGATCAAATGGTGGTTCAACATTCCTAGTTTCTGAGGAATCTCCATATTGCTTTCCATTGTGGTTGCACCAATTTGGAGTCCCACCAGCAACATGTGAGTGTACCTTTTCTTCACATCCTCATCAACATCTATTGTTCTTTGTATTCTTCATAATTGCCATTCTGACTGGAGTGAGATGTAGTTTTAATTTGCATTTCTCTAATTGCTAGAGATGTTGAACGTTTTTTCATGTATGTGTTGACTATTTGTATTTCTTCTTCTGAGAAGTGTTAATTTTGTTCTTTTTGCTCGTTTATTGAGTTACTTGGTCTTTTGGTGTTAAGTTTTTTGAGTCTTTCTTTGTGTATTGTGGATATTCATGCACTGAGGAGCAGGTGACAAAGATTTTCTCCCATTCTGTAGGCTCTCTCTTCATGTTCTTAATTGTTTCCTTTCCTGTGCAGATATCAACATTTTGAGGATTTCAAGCTAGTCATTTTACATGGTGTCCCTCAGCATGTGCTGATTTGTTTGAAATTTACCCAAGATTAGACTTACTCTGAAATTTGGACAGGTAGATTGTTTTTCATTGTCCATGAATGGAACTTCACACCAACTTCTCCTAATTTTTTTTTTCTTTCTATTCTTCAAGCTAGTCAGGACATTGGGTAGTTTCATAGCTCTTCCACCAAATAACAGCCCTGCAGACATGAGAGTTTTCAAGAATATAGTAGCTTTGACTTGCTGCATCATGGTACCTAAAGACATCCCAAGGGCTAACGACCCAAGGTGGAGGGAAATTAAAATGGCATAGTACTACCAACATGTATAACTCAACTGAGGTGCTCATCTCAAGAGCAGACAAGTTTAGCACAGGACCAGCTGTACAACTGGACAGTTGATTATAATTGCAATTCATAATTATAATTACAGTTGATTCTTTCCCTGGTGCTTGACAAATATAATTTTGACATTATTTTTAAGACAGATCTTGGTATCAGGAAAAATATGGGCATCTTGTTATAATCAAGTTCACAAGATCTCATGTTAAACTTACCTGATTATTAGACAAGAGTTTGGTGCTCGGGGATTTTATATAGGTCTCCTAGATATTACACATATTCTAGAATTTATATCTATTTTAAAATAAAATATATTTGGTATAGCTCTTACATAACAATGTTTTAAAATATCTTAATAATTTCTCATTTCAATTAAAAAGTAGCGTTTTTAGAAATGCATGCTATAATGAAGCTTGTAAACAAAGATATCAAAAACGACCTCAGTGTGTATATCCTTTGGAATGATTTTGAAAGTACTTACAATACAATTACATAATATAAAACTCTGATACCCAATCCTTAATATTTCCCAAGATGTAACTATAGACCTCTAAAATATTTAAGCATAGCCTGCATGTGTTGGTCTTATTTGCAAAATAATTATGAATAGCAAATAAACACTGCATCCATGGTTTTCCCTTGGAAAGGAAAAAAAAATAACAAAAAGTTTTGAGCTTATGAGAACATAGTCCACAAACTAAAAGTGGCAGAACTGTCTTGTGTCATCATTATCATTTATAATGAGGCATTCAGACAGACACTTTCCAGTTTAAAATAAGAGTACATGCATTACTGCCCTCTTATCCTCTCTTCAGCCACCTAGAGGAGCTCGGAGCTCACAGTTCTGAGGCCGAATCATCAAAGCACAGAGTTCTTCCAAGCAGGGGTCAACCCTAGGGGGCAAAATTAATGATGGCTTATGAAAGAAAAAGAAACACTCATTTTTTGATGGTTGACAGTGGATGCTCTTGAAGCCTTACCATTATCCCTCTCGCCCCCTGTTTTGTTCTATATTGGGGAAGGCAGTCAGAAAGCCCAGGCATAACTGAGGGAAGCCTCACACCACAAGCAGAACCTTCACCCCAAGCCTCCCCAGACACCACAGGGGCCCAGCCTGCTCTCTGCCTTGCTTGTCACCTGGGCTGCCATGAACCTTCCAGTTCTCTGCAGAAAGTCCCATCATATGAGTAGAAAACTTTTTATAGACTATTGGCGGGTGTTATCAGACTCAGCATACAAATCATCTTGGGCAAGGGGGTTTATCTGGCCCTTCACAGGGCAGCCATGATACTCCCAACTTGAACCAAAGAGGCTAAGATACGTATGGGTTACCAGAACGTCCAGAACTCTTTCTTACAGCATGGATTAGCAGGATAAGGGCAGTTAAACAAGGCAGTACACAGGGTTCCTTATTTAAAAGAAATGAGCAGTCACTTCTCTTTGCCAAAAAAACCAAGAATAATTCATAGTCTGGGATATATGCAGCACACACACAGAGAGATAAAGGAATGATCTTTCTGCTTGTCATTATAAAAAATACAAAAACAAAATAGAAAAATTGATAAAGTTTACAAACAGCAACTGATCAAAGAGAAAACAAATGGCTGAGAAAAAAATATATACAGATGTGTAAGTTCATGTGTAAAACAAAATGTAAATCAAACTTTATTGATGTAGGCTAAAGGCAATGAGGATGAATTATTCATATCTATCAAGTTTGCAAAAATTAAAAAATATAATACCAACTGTTAGCCAGGATGTGATACAATGGAATCTCTTCTACTGACTGGAAATTTAATCTGCTATAATCTTATTGAAGAACACATGAGCTGTATCTAGTTAAATGGAATATGTGTATATCCCATAACTTAAAAACGAGTCTTAGCTACACTCCCTGGAAAAAACTCCACAGTGTATATAAGAGAAATGTGTAAGAATGTTTTGTTAGTTTTGTTCTCTACCAGTGAAAACTGAGAAACAACCTAACCATCTACTAATAGAAACACAGAAATTGTGGTACATTCAAGGGAGTACAAAAGAGCAATTTAAATGGGTGTATTAATAAGGATAGGATAAGTTTTAATATATTAACCTTCAAATATCAGATGACTTAAAACACAAGTTTGTTTTTTTTTTTTTGCTAATATTTAATGTGGGTTGGTGGTAGGCTCTGTCTCACATAGTCACTTAGAAATCCAGGCTAATGAAGATTTTACCAACTTCTAGCTGCCTAATCTGAAAAATACCTTTAATTTTTTCTTGGTGCATTATCATTGTACATAATTATGGAGGTTTTTGTTACATATTGGTACAAGCACACACTATAACAATAAAATTTGACCAAAATCACTCCCCAGCATGGCCCCCTACCTCCCCTCCTTCCACCCTGGTCCCTTTCCTCTACTGATATACCTTTGGTTTTCATGAGATCCCTGCCTTCTTCCCACCTTTCCTTTTTCGTCTCTAGTTCCCACATATAAGAGAAAACATACGACCCCTGACCTTCTGAGTTTGGCTTATTTCGTTTAACATAATGTTCTCTAGTTCCATCCATTTTCCTGAAAGTGACATAATTTCATTTTTCCTTATGACTGAATAAAACTCCACTGTGTATATATCCACATTTGTTTATCTACTCATCCATTAATGGACACCTAGGCTAGTTCCATAGTTTAGCTATTGTGAATTGTGCTGCTTTAAACATGGGCATATATGTGTCACTGTAGTGTGACGATTTTAATTCTTCAGGATAAATACCAAGGATTGGTATAGCTGAATCATATGATGATTTCATGTCTAGTCTTTTCAGAAACCTCCATACTGAATTCCATAGTGTATGTGCTAATTTATAATCCCACCTACAGTGTAAAAGTGTTCTTTTTCTTCCACATTCTCTCTGGAATTTATTATTTGTATTCTTGATGACTGCCATTCTCACTGGTAGGAGATGAGATCCCAGTGTAGTTTTGTTTTGCATTTCCCTAACTGCCAATGATGTTGAACATTTTTCCCCATATTTTTTTTTTGTCATTTGTATTTGTTCTTTTGGGACATGTCTGTTTAATTAGTTTATCCATTTATGAAATTTGGTTATTTGGTTTTTTGGGGTGCTGCTTCTTGAGTTATTTACATATTCTAAATATTAATCCTCCGTCAGAAGAGTAGCTAGCAAAGATTAACATAATTAACATAAATTAACTATCAATGTCAACATGGAAAAATACAGCAAAATTGAATAAAGATTCAAGTTGCAGAATAAGTGTAGGTGTGTGTGTGTGTGTGTGTGTGTGTGTGTGTGTTTTGGTCGATTCTTCATCACTGTCACCAAAATACATGACAAGAACAACTTAGAGGAGGATAGGGTTATTTGGGGCTCAGGGTTTAAGAGGTTCATTCCATGGTTCAGTCAACTGCTCTGGGCTCAAGGTGTGGCAGAACATCAAGGTGAAAGGATGTGGCTGAGGAGAGTTATTCAGCTCATGGTGAATGGGAAGCAGGGAAGCAGAGGGAGGAGCCAGGGGGCCAAGATATAATCCCCAAGGGTATACTCCCTGTGACTCTCACTTCTAGTCATGCCCTACCTGCCTACAGTTACTACTCAGTTCATCCAAATTATTAATCCTGCAAATGGATTAATCCACTAATTAGGCTAAAGCTCTCATAATTTCACCTCTGAATATTCCTACATTGACACAGGAGCTTTTGGGGGATGCTTCATATCCAAACCATAACATTCCACCCTAGCTCCCCAAAGCTCATATCCATCTCATAATGAAAAATGCATTCAGTCCATTTCCATAGTCTTAACATCTAGCACTGCCCAAAGTCCAAGGCCAGACTCTTCTGAAACTCAAGGCAAATTCCTGACCATGAGCTCCTGAGAAGATTAAAACCAAGATACATATATCCAATATATTATGGCACAGAGTAAACATTTTCATTCCAAAGGGGGAAAATAAGGGTATAGAAAGAAGGGATGGGATCAAAGCAAGACCAAAACTCAGCTGGGCACACAAGTCCTATAGCTCCACATCTGGCAACTGGGGCACATGGCAGTGAAATGTGATCACCAAAGGGCTTGGGCAGCCCTACTTCTATGATCTTGCTGGTTGCAGCCTACAGCCTCTCTCTTAGGCTGGTTCTGTCTGCAGCCAGGAGCTTTACTTGACAGTCTTCACATTATTGGCATCTCCTAATCCTGAGGGATTAAGAGCATTCAGGCAGTGTAGCTTTGGCTTCCTCTTCACAGCTTTACACATTACCCTCTCAGGGATTGTTGGTAGAGACTCCAACCTTGCTATACTTTGACTTGTCTCCCAGGTCTTTTTTTGAAATAATGGTGGAGGACTCAATGACCTTTTAACTTCAGTATCCTGAATTCCTGTAGGACTAGTATCATGTACATGATGCTGAGGTTTGTTGCCAGCTCAATCAGCAATTGGGCCCCCTTGGACCAAGGCTTCAGTAGCTTCTGAGTGCTGGGATGACTGAAAATAATGAAATAAATCCTGGAGAGAAACTTCCTAGGCATCTCTGTGTGAGCCAGGTGCCTCCATGGCTCTTTTCAAAAGAGTTTTCCCTTTTATACCCCTGAGCCAGTTATGGTTATGGTCTTGCTGATTCCTGAGATACCCACAAGGCATCTTTCTTATTGTCTCTGTGTAGACTAAATTTCTCTTTAGTGGCAGTAATCTCTTCACAACCATATATTCCTTGGCTCCAATTTTACATACATTTTCCCAGGCAAACTTCAAGTTTTTCAACCCTTTCATCTCTGTTTTTTCCTCTTGATTCTTGCAGTAAACCTGGCTAAAGGCTGCTGGCAATATCCATGACACTGCCTGAATGCTGTGCTGCCTTGAAATTTCCTGCATCAGATAAATTAGTCCAGCACTTTTAACTTCGACCTCACACAGAGTCTCAGAACAAGGGCAAAATGTAAACAAGTTGTCTGCCAGAATGTAAAGTGAGTAACCTAGTCCAATTCCCAATATAGTCTTCATTCTCCTCTGAAATCTCATGAGCACAGTCTTTACTGTCCACATTCCAATCAGCATTGTGGTTTTCTGAGCATCCACAAAATTGCCCATTAAGCTCTGTTTACAACATTCTAAGAGTTCTCTATTCTGCATTTCTAAACTTTTCAAACTTTTCCAAATAAATCAGTTCCAAAGGCTTCTGAACCACATGGTCAGGTATTGTCATAGCGATGATCCTAATACCAATTTCTGCGATAGTCAGCTTTTTGTCACTATGACCAAAATACCCGACAAGAACAACTTAGAGGAGGAATAGTTTATTTGGGGCTCACAGTTTAAGAGGTTTAGTCCATGCTTGGCTGACTCCATTACTCTGGCCCCAAGGCAAGGCAGAATGTCATAGTGGAAGGGTGTGGCTGAGGAAAACTTTTCAGTTCATTGTGTCAGGAAGTAGGGAGCCAGAAGGAGGAGTCAGAAGAACAAGATAAAATCTCCAAGTGTGTACCCTCAGAGACTCATCTCCTCTGGCCATTTTCTATCTGCTTAGAGTTACTACATAGTTATTTCATTCAAATTACTATTTTTGATTTGTTTTTTTTGGTTCTGGGAATTGAACCTAGGGAATTGAACCTTGTTCATATGAGGCAAGAACTCTACCAACTGAGCTATATCCCCAGCTGTCATTCAAATTATTAATCCAGCAAATGAACCAATCCTCTAATAAGGTTACAGATCTCATAATATAATCAGTTCACCTATGAACATTCCTGTGTTAACAGATTTTGGGAGACACCTCATATTGAAACCATAACAATATAAATAGCATAATACCATTTACATAGAGAAATAAAAGATGAGCCAAATGCTATGCATTGTTTAATGACGTGTACAGTAATACTAAAAGTATGCAAAAATAAATGAATATGAGTTACCTTATTCAAAATGGTGGCTCCCTGTGAGGGGGGAGGGAAGAAGATGCAATTAAGGGAGGGGACACAGAGGCTTCCCCAGGATAGGTGGTGTTAGTTCATAATGTGGACAAAGGATCCATAAGTTTTTGTCATTTCATTCTTAATTATTTTTGTAGAACTTTTTTTTAGTAATACAGTAAATTTAAAAACATTGCAATTAAAGATGACGTTCATGTTGCCTAGTTAAAAAATATTAGCTTTATAACATGAACTTAGCTTGATGATGAAACATTATACTTCAGCAGAAAAAAAGAAAAGCATAATGTGATACAGTACAAATGGATGTTTGTATTGAAACTTTAGTCTTCTATATACATTGTTTAATTCCTAGGGGCACTAAAAGTATACACACTTAAGGTTATTAAATGATGATTTGAATCTAACATCCTCAAACACTGACTGAGTGATCCTAAGAAATCTTTTGGAAGGTTCTCAAATCTCATCACTTGTTGATTTCCAAGGGGTAATATCTTTACCTGCTGTAGGTCAGTATTGGAAAAGAAACTATAGAAAATAATTTTATAAAAGTTAAATGATGGCTGGGCATGGTGGTACACACCTGTAATCCCAGTGGCTTGGGAGGTTGAGGGGGATCATGAGTTTAAAGCTAGCTTCAGCAAAAGTGAGGCACTAAGCAACTCAGTGTGACCCTGTCTCTAAATGAAATACAAAACAGGGCTGGAGATCTGGCTCAGTGGCTGAGTGTCCCCAAATTTAATATCTGGGACCCCCCCCCAATTTAAATTATTTTTGCAGAGCTGAAAAAGAAGTACTACAAATTTAGAAAATGACTTTATGCTCTGAGGCAATAATATTATGCTTAATATTTTATAATGTAAAGAAAACATATACTTAGGAACCTCAACATGAAAAGAACATAATAGATTCCACTTATTGCAACTAGGGCATTACTAAGAGATTTACATCCTTATCTCCCTTTTTCTCTACAATAACCTTTTGAGGATAGTATTATTATTCCCAAACTCTGAAATGTTGAATAATTTGCCCAGGAATACAAAACAAATAAGTGGTCAGTCCAGGATTCAAATACAGAACTGTCTCCTATGGAGCACTTGGACTCAGTGAATGAATATAGGATGGAAAAGAGCCCTAAGAGACCACCAAACCAATCCCCTCCTCTGGGAGGTGCTGTCAACAGAGGAAAATTCTGGGTTTCCCATTACTTTAAGTTTCCAGTGCAGAGGGCCAATATTTTCTGATACATATTTTAGGCTCCATCATTCCATGTGTGTACCATGTGCCAGAGAAGGTATGAAATCTGATAAGGATGGTCTAGGAAGAGCTCCTGGGTTCTGTGGGCAGGACTTGCTGGGAGCTGCCAAAGCCTGTGCATATGGTTCAGCATCGGTCTGTGTGCCAATTAGCTGATGGCACGCAGAGCCTGCCTAGATGAACACATACAGCGGCTCATCACTGTTCCATTCCACTCCTGGGCTCTGCTGTGTTAGAAAAGAGACATCTTTTAATTATCCTTCTGTGAACTTTAGTCCCTTTGAAAGATCAGGTGCCTTAGTCCCAAAATACCACCCCATTAATAAACCTGTTTAGATGAATTAGGCTGCAGGAAAATGTGAAGAACACAGTGGCCAGTCACTGCCTTCAACACTGGACTTGCAGGCTTCTCTGAAATCTTAATTGAGGCTCTTCATGTGCATTCAGAGCACACCAGACTCCAGTAGATAAGGAAGCAGGCATTGGGGTAGAGGGAGGAGAGATGGGAAGGAAAAAGCTGTGGAGGTTGACATCAGTCCACAATGGTTAAGGGGGTTTCTCTTTAGAGTCCCTAGATAAGCCAGCAATGCTATGACCATATCATCAACAGAGGAATAATAATAATTGTAGTGACATCTAAATATCTAAATGTCAGATACTAAAGTAAGTTCCTGTGATTTAATTCTCACCACTCCAAGGGTTGAGCATGACTCTCTCTATTTTTCCCACTGAGGGGTGGATTTGAACTCAAGCACGTCATCTAGAATCTGTGCTCTTTCCAACACACCACGCAGGACAACCAACTGAATGCAGAATGGTACTTAAGCTGCTTAATTCTATGATAGGCTATGGTTTTTCCATCAATCCCATCTTTTTCCATTACTGTAACAAAACACCTGAGATAATCAACTTAAAAGGAGGAGAGATTTATTTTGGTTCGATTTCAGTAGTTTCAGTACATGGTTAGCTAGCTCTGTCGCTTTGGGGCCTGTGAAGAGGCAGAACATCATGGCAGGGAGCATGTGGTAGAGCAAAGCTGCTCATCTCATGGCAATTCAGAAAAAGAGAGAGGGGAGGGAAGGGGCCTGGGTCACTATCACTTTACAGGGCACATGCCCAGTGATTTCACTTCCTTCTAGTGGGCCCCACCTTATAAAGGTCATTTCAGATCCAAACCATGACACCATATATATAAGCAATGCTCTTTAATAAAATATCATCTATTAAATCTTAGCTACTTAACATTTTCATGCCTAACTTTCCCTATATCCAACATAGGGAAAACAATAGTAGCTACCTAACTATCCTTAGTAATATTTCATAGTATTCTTAAAAATATTTAAAGAGTCTTCAGTACCTAGCAATAGGGTTATATAAGTGGTTATTAATAAAATTCTGTCTAGATAAAGCTTGTCCTATGGAAGCTGGGACAATGGCTCTGTGTATCCAGGAAAGAAAAAAATATGAGCCTAAGGAAGCTGAGGTATGGGAAGAACTCACAGGACAGACAACCAAGAGGGCTCTTTCTGGACATCAAGGAGGGGTTGTCAAGGAGGGGTACAGGCCTTTGGCTTGAAACCCAAGGTTTCATGTCCATAAGTTTATGCTGAAAGCCAAGGCCATGCATTTCCCCATCTTCTCAGTCATGAAAACCGGTAATGAAGTTGAAATTGTAAAATGAACACTGTTGGGAAAAAGCCGAATCACAAGTTACATGTGGTGGCAGCAAGGAGAGCTCCCTACTGTGTGCTGCTGTAATTCATGTTGAATTACATTCGGGGAGCAGAAAGAATGCCCAGACATGGTTCCTGAAGCACTGCTGGTGATCTCCAAAGAACCAGAGACACCTCTTGTAACTTCTGGGTACACTTTTGCCATTTCCTTAGCAAGGAGGGATTGGACATTACTGTGCTATTCAATATTTATTGAATCACAATGATGCTTATAGGAATGTTAATAAATGTGCAGGGTTTAATCTATGGCAAGGCTTTAGTCATTCTCGATTCTCTTATTTCTGTATTATTTAGTTAAAGAGAACTTCCAGCCAACGATAAAATTGGATCCTATGCTGGGAAATCCAGCGGTACTTGGTATCTAGACCCTAGACTGAGACTGGCTGGGAGTAGAGGAGCTATTTTTTCTTATTAAGAGGCATTTTCACACAGTCCCCTAGGCCTGGAGGTAACTCCTCAACAAAGACTGTGAAAGCAAGAAGGGTTGCAGCATTATCACAATGGGTGTAATCTGTTGTAGGTTCTCTGCATGTTCTTGATATGAGATGACCGAAGAATGGGTGGCAGATCTGAGAGATGGACATGTTTTACCTCCAGAAAGTCATCAAACATCTGAGTCACAGGTGCTTTTTACATCTTTGGATCCCCCACCACACGCAACCAATGACAAGCAGTTGGTTTAATTTTAAAGAAGAATTTCTTTGGATTTTCACTGTTCATTTAAAAGTATCATCTACTGGGGCTAAATGAGGAACATTCTCTATGTTGCACGTCTGTTTCCTATTTGAAGGTCTCTTTTATTCAAGCATTTGACCAAAATGTGCGATTGCTCATTTCTTAAAAAAATTTCCCTCTAAAACCATGAAGCGTATTTGGGGCATATCGGGAGTTATTTGCATAACATCACTCAGACATATCTAGCACTGATGTGGTTAGTGAGTATGTATTTGATTAATTAAAAGCTAACAAGGCAATGCTGGGGAGATGCTTTAATGGTCTCAAGACTGGGTACTGAAATTTAAATACCAGAATTTAAACCGATAAAAAAATCTGGCATCTTTTCTCCACTGCACCCAGGAGCAAAGCTAAAGATGACATATGCTGGACCAGATACTGATACAACAAAGGGAGCTGAAGGTGGCATGATTTCTTAAGTCCCCTCGCAGCTCGACAACCAGAAAGTATAGTGGTCTGGATGGAGGTTCTCGTCTGCAGATCTGCGGTCAGTGAATAGGAACAGTGCAACCAGCCTGTGTGATGTTTTGTCAGCTGTTAAAATTCTCAGTACAGAAATTACAAAATGTGCACTGTTGCAAATACTGATGGCTGTCATCCCATCCACGCCCCCTTCATTCCAGCTGACATCCTGGCTAGGGTCCCAATTAGCCTGGGATGGAACTGTGCTGAAGTTTAGGTGATGAGCCGTGACTGATCTGAGCTGGGGGCTGGCAAACGTCTCCTGTAAACAGCCAGATAGTAAATATTTGGGGGTAGGTGCGGGCATATGGTCTCTGTTGGAAACACTGGGCTTGGTTGCTGTGAGCTGAATGCAGTTGCAGACGATGCGGAAACAAAATGACAAGACTGTGCTCCAATCAAACTATTTTAAAAACACAGGCAATGGGCAAGATTTGGTCTGGGAGACTAGTTTGCTGATTCCTTCTTTAGCAGTTAGATAATTAATATTTTTCTTTTATCTCCTTGAACAGGTATTCGATCCCATTCTACTTCCCTTATAGAATTTTATTTTATGTATCTTTTATATAATCTTTTATTTGTCATGCTATTATCATTCTTTTTCACAGGGACATGTGTACTAAATTGGTTTAATAATAAGACAGACATTATTACCCTATGTACATGTATGATTGCATGAAGGTGCGACTCTGCATTATGCACAACCAGAGAAACGAACAGTTGTGCTCCATTTGTGTACAATGAGTTGAAATGCATTCTGCTGTCATGTATAATGAATTAGAACAAATAATAAAAAATAAGAATAAAAAATTTGAGCCTTATAGCTCAAAGTATCAGAATAACTATCATGGATTAAATTATAAATTCTGACTACTATTATGGCAAAATTGATCAAACACATAAATATATTAAATTTTGATAACTAGTCATATGAATATATATTTTCATTAAAAGTACATCTTATAAAGAGCTAGCTTTTTAGTCAGTTGCTTTATGAACAAATGAATAGTATTTATTACTTTAATGAGATGGAGTTCAGCACTAGTTTTATTCTTTTTTAAAAAAATACAAGCCCTAGCTGGTTATGGTGGTGCATACTTATAATCCCAGCAGCTTGGGAGGCTGAGGCAGGAGGAATTTAAGTCAAAGCCAGTTGCAGCAACCTAGAGAGGCCATAAGCAATGGAGCAAGACCCGTCTCAACATAAAATATAAAAAGGGCTGAGATGTGACTTGGTGGTTTAGCATGCCTGGTTTTAATCCCCAGTACAAAAAAAAAAAAAAGAACAAAACAAAAACCTAAACAACAACAAAACAAACAAACAAAAAACAAGCCCTAAAAAAGCTTGTTCCTAAGATGGAAATGGAAGTCTTTTTTACAATCATAATATCTTTCAATTTTGAACACCCTCTGAGTCATATGTCAAAAATCACAATCCATGATTTAGTCATTTAGGTTCTCCTTCAATTTTTTTTTTAAACTCAAGAATCAGAAATTACATATCACACAAAAGCAGTCATTTTGGGTGTCCAGTTGTTAGGACACCTTGCTTTCTTAGACCAACAGCATGTGTGAACTGTTTCTTTAGTGCACTCTCAAGGTTTCTCTGTCTTGAGTTTCAGTGAGACAGGGTTGACTAAGGCCTATGTTTTTCCTGTAGTAAAGTGAGAGAAGCATAGTTAGGAAAGGGGAGGTACTTTCTTGAGTAGATCAGTGTCAGAAAAAACATGAATAGAAGCTGAAAATTTGGAAACAAATCCCATTAAGTTATTGGTATGGCCTATGAAACTTGCAGAAAGTCTATGAAACTCAGGATGAAGACCACTGATCAGAGTAGAGCAGATTGATCACTTGTTGGCTTGAGTTGGATGAGTCTTCAAGGACTAATTCTGGAGTTAGAGGCAAAGCAGGTGACAATCACACTAAAACTGGGTACAATCAAGTGAGCCAGCACTGACTCCTAGGGTTTATTTAAATCCAGAACCCAGGTAGCTCTGTGCCTGGAGTGCACTCCTAGAACCCAAGCAGCCTGCACCCATTTGGGGGAGCATGTGACGGGCAGCATCCCCACCACTACAACGTGAGTGAACCTCCCGGGTGTTGGCAGAACATCACTTAACCTTCAGTCCCAACTTCATTCCCACAGGACTCCTGTCTCTGCAGCACACATTTAATTCTCAAGGTGGCTGAAGTCCTTTCTGTCTTCTATGCACAAAGGATTTTAGAACATTTGGAAGTCATGAACCCCTTATCTCATGGGTTACCACTTAATTATTGGCTAGACCCGCCAATTTCAAGACACTGCATTTCATTGTGGAAGATCTAAAAACCTTGTGAGAAACCACAACCTCCCCGTCTTAATCCCAAGCTAAGGTGGTCACCACTTTGTCCCCACCTTAGCTGAAACATCCACTTTCCAGCTCTGATTCCATTATCTTTTCTCTTCAGTTATGATTTTTTAGGTTCTGTTTTAATTCCTAGAAATGAGCTCTAGAAAACTTCTGTGAAAAGGTAACCTAATGAAGGATCTAGTACCTTAAAGAATTGAGGAAAACCAGATAATCCAAGGAGGTGGCAGGACTAGGGATCTCAGTAACCTGAACTCATGGTCAGGATGAAGACCACTGATCAGAGAAGAGCAGATTGATCACTTATTGGCTTGAGTTGGATGAGTCTTCAAGGACTAATTCTGGAGTTAGAGGCAAAGCAGCAACCTAGAGAGGTCCTATTTCCTGTCTTAGGAGAACTCAGTTCTAACTGCCTTGTTTTGAAACATCATCCACCCAAGTTCAAATTCCCAGGGAGGAGCAGATTGGAGTTATGGATCCACCTGTTTATTAGATGGTTCATCCTCCAATCATTCAATATCCTGTGTTCCTTTCTCCTTGGTTTGTCCAAGTCCATGCCTGCTTCACTGCTGCTACCTGAGCTTCCCCCAGTGCTACCAGTCTATGGGTAAACACACACCTGGGTCCTCCTAACAGTTCCAGGACTGCTGGTGCTGTGCCCAGCCTGGATAAAGCCAAGGCACTGCCTACTGTTTTCCTTGAGTCCTGGGAACCCGTGGCAGGAAGTCACTGGTGATCTCCTTTCCAGACCCTGCTAATGGTCCAATTATAGCCCCACTGGGCTGGGGGCTTCCTCCCTCCTGCTGCTGCTAGGCCCTGCTTTCCTGAGCCAAATACCAAGTGGTTCTTGGTTCCCTCACTGCTCTCACTTCTGACCTCCTGCCTCCATGCTGAAAGTCTCTATCACATACTGTTCCATAGGCTGCAGAGCAGCACTCGCTGGCCCCCAGTTACACAGTGAAAACAGCTTCTTTAAGTTTCTACCTGCAGTCCCTCCACCAGGACCAGGCAGGGGAACATACATTAAGGGTCTTCCCACTTAACTTTTCTCATTCTGTTCATACCATCTCTCCTTGTCCTTGAGTTCTGAGTTTGGAGGTAAGTTCAAAATTTGCAGGGTAGACCAGCTGACCAACTTTACAAAGAATGATTACTCTCAACAGTAATGATGGTGTATTTCCTTTCAGTCTTTTTTCTATTTTCCTTAGAATGAGATGATTATATGTACATATTGCATTGTGGTGTTTAATTTGACTTCTTTCCTTCTTTCTTTTTAATTTTTTTTTAATTACTATGGATTGAACCCAGATGCACTTTACTACTGAGCTACATCCCCAGTGTTTTTTTTTTTTATTTTTTATGGTAAGACAGCATCTCACTAAGCTGTTTAGGGCTTCACTAAGTGGCTGAGGCTGACCTCAAACTTGTGATCCTCCTGCCTCAGCCTCTGGGGCTGATGGGATTACAAGAGTATGCAACATACACTGTTTAATCTGACATTTTAGTGTAAGTCTTTACCCATGAGGATAGAATATACACATTTTAAAATTCCTGTATTCTGTCAAGTTGAACATGTACTGATTTATCATTCTCCTGTTGGGCATTTTTAATACTACAAATAATTCAGTACAATTCATTTTTAGACAGTATTTTTAAAATATTATGTTATGCTGTTAGTTACAAGTTTTCAAAATTGAAATTACTGGGGTAAAAGTGATTGGATATGTTAATAGTGCTTGATACACATTGGTAAAAAGTTCTTCCTTTTTAGATTTCACCAGCCAAGAAGGAGAGTGCCTTTTCTTCAATCTACCTTTATCAACACCAAGCAGAAAGATTTTAAAATTCACTAATTTAAAAGAGAAAAAAAAATCTATTGCTTGGATTTTTTAATGAGGTTCAATATTTCCCAATTTATCTGCTAACTTATGAATTTCCTTAGCCCATACTGATCACTATTTAATATTATATCTTCTTCAGGGATATTAGAAATATATTAGGGTATTAACTGTACTGTGGAATTCATTCCAAAATTACTTTATACTATTTGATGAATCATGTGGGTTGTGTGAATACCAGATAATTAGTGAACAGACAGAGTAAAGGATACTCAAGTCCAAGGGAAAATAATCAAAGCCCAAAGTTTTCTTGGAAAAATCAAAGCAAATACCACAGGTATCATGATGAGTATGTTCTGATTTCAGTTCCAATGATCTTTTTTTCCCTCATTCCCTGAAAGCAGTCTCTCAAATTGGTCTGTGTTAAATGTGATAGAGCACAGTGACCAAAGAAAGAAAAAATAGTTTTTATAATGAAGCAAAGAGCTAGAAAGTCAACTTGTTCCCAAGGAATACAGGAGCATCCATCACTCCTGAACAAATTCAACCTGAAATGTTAATGGCTGGTGAGCACGGGCTGTGCTCTCTCTGGGTCTGTTTGCAGCAGAGGATCTTAAAATTCAACCACTATATGTCCTTATTGATAGTGTTTGAATCTATTTAACAATGTCAAGAAGATAAATGTGCATAGAACATAAAATGACGAAGGGAATAATTTAGAAGTTTCCAATTTGCTAGATAACTTCCGAACTAAGTAGTTCATCATTCATTCTATAATAAATTCATCTGATGTCTGTTAAACTCCCAAAGCTGCAAATTTTAAGCTAACACAACAGAAATACATTTTAATGCAAAAATATGCCACAGAAGACTGATGAAGAACTAACCTTATGATCATAAATATAGCAACACAGGACTGGGATTTTAGCTCAGTGGTTGAGCGCTTGCCTTGCATGTGTGAGGCACTGGGTTCGATCCTCAGCATCACATAAAAAAATTAATAAATAAAATAAAGATATTAATTAAATAAATAAGTATAGCAACAAACATTAAATGGGGATTCTCTTTTTAATTTTTTTGGGGGGTGGATACTGGGGATTGAACTCAGGGGCACTCGACCACTGAGCCACATACTCAGGCTTATTTTGTATTTTATTTAGATACAAGGACTCATTGAGTCACTTAGCACTTTGCTTTTGCTGAGGCTGGATTTGAACTTGCAATCCTCTTGCCTCAGCCTACTGAGAAAATTTATAAAATGCTTTTACTCAACTAAATAACCAAATAGACCATTGAGGCTATTTTTTCACTGGGATAGAAAAAGAGAAAGCAGAAGTTATAGATTGCCACTATTTTCACAGTGACTGTACACTATCTGGGTCCTCTCTTGATGAGCACTGTGTAATGGTTTAGATTAGGTGTTCACCCAAAGCTCATGTGTGAGACAATGCAACAAAGTTTAGAGGTGAAATAATTGGCTTATGAAAGCTAACCTAATCAGTGCATTAATTGTCTGATAGGGATTAACTGGATGGCAACTGTAGCCAGGTAAGGTGTTGCTGGAGGAGGTGGGTTATTGGGGGCATGTCTTTGAGGTATATATTTTGTCCTTGTGAATGGAGTAGACACTCTCTGCTTCCTCATGTGATGTCCTGAGTCACCTTCCCCCACCACACTCTTCCACCATGATGTTCTGCCTCCCCTTCAGCTCAGAGCAACGGAGTCAGCCATCTATAGACTGAGATCTCTGAAATCATGAGCCCCCAAATAAACTTTTCTTCCTTAAAATAGTTCTTGTCTGGTCTCTCTCTTGATCATAGCAGTGAAAAAGCTAACTAAAACAAGCTGTTTCTAACCTGAGTCACTGATAGAGAACTGCACTGGAGACAGCCCAGGTGCTCAATAGTTAGGAGTTACTTTTTTTTTTATAACTTTATTTTGTTTATTTTTTTTTATGTGGTGCTGGGGATCGAACCCAGTGCTTCGTACATGCTAGGCAAGTGCTCTACATTGAGCTACATACAACTCCAGACCCTAGTAGTTACTGCTGATGCTGTGTGTTACTACTGTCAGACAAGTGTCTGCCCTAAACTCCTAGCTCCTTAATTTTTGGTGGTCTAGAATTTTTATTATAATTAAACATGACCCCAAGCTCATATGTACATGGTATCTCATGAGTTTTGCATGCATATGGTGGCCACTGGATAACAGTGAGGAACAAAACCAGTGCAGCAAAATGGGGTTCACTTACATAAAGAGAGGTGGAATATGTTATGGGCAGTAGGGAGTAGAGTATAGGCCTGCCTGTGGCCTATGACAGCTGTCATCTGTCACCTTCACAGAGCTGCTGTCTATTTTCCTGAAATTTCACACACACAAAATGTGATCTTTATGGAATCTGACACATACAATGTTTTAAAAACTTACTTTCTTAAATATGAATATGCTGGAATAAGGTCCTCAAAACTTATGTCTAACATAAATTACTTCTAACTAAGGATAGTGTTTCACCTGGGATTCTGGGGGAGATGAACTGTTAGATAACATGGAAGGTAGCAGAAGATCTGCTCTGCCAATCTTCCAGCACAATGCTGGGGTAAAATCAAAGGTTTAAAGAATCTGTTGTAAAATATCTTTCTGCTCCCCCCTCCCCCCCCAAAATAGGCAGGTTTTGAAAGTTCTTCTCTTTCTTTCTTTTTTTTTTAACTATTTTATTTACATTTTAGCATCTCAAGTTAGGATGTATTTTTTTTAATTAGGTTATCTATGACAGCAAAATGCATTTTGATTCATTGTACACAATTGCAGCACAACTTTTCATTTCTCTGTTTGTACTAAAAGTTCTTTATCTAAAATTTTCCATATGTGGCTCAACTTGAAATATTCCTTAAATATTTTACATGATGAATGTGTAACACTGAGAGATTATACAGCTAGAGGCATTCTCCAAAAAATGTAAATGCGATCCAGGCACAATGTAAAAGACTTTCAGCCCAAAGGCCATACATCAGAGGTATCCTGACCTGGACATACTTCTTTGTCAAATTCAGCCTTTGAGAAATTTGATCAGTCAAAACTATGCCCTACATCTCGTGGATTTCATCCCTTAAAAAGTTCCTATGCTTGGCTTGGAAAAATATGGAAAAATAGAGAATCAGCCAAACTTCTCTGTGTCTTTTGGTTTTAGTCAACAATGATTTTAAGACCCCAGAAAACATCCCTGTAAAATATGATCCAAAATTAAAACAGCAAATTTCCAACCTTTTCTCAGCCTTGTCTTTCTGCTGACTTTGATCAAGAAGTCATAGTGTGCCTAGTCTGAGGTGGACTCACTGAATGTGGAGGACTCCTTAGTAAGCCTCCACTTTTTTTGTTTTGTTTTGTTTTATTTTCTCAGGTGTCCTGTGAACAGTTCTTTAGTCCCTCATGCTCCACTTCTGAGATTCAGGGGTTGTCATAAATGTGGCCCCAGAAGTGATGAAAAATTAAGGTAAACAGGATTACCAAGTCTCTTTTTTTCCTAAGTTGCTATAAACGTGAAATGGAATTTTAAAATGCAGACTTACAGCCATTTTTGCAACTTCTTACTCAATATCTGGCAAATGTTTGGGATGATTTGGTTTAAAAGATGTAGCACAGGAGGAGAATAAGAAGATCTTTTGAGGACAGGTCCCCCCACTTACAAGTAGCATGGTTCTGAGATAGTGTGGGAATCATTCAGCATTTCTACTGTTTGATGAATGTGAATAATTTGATTGTAATTGTAACTAATAATAGTCCCCCCAACACAATCAACTAGGGGTGGATGTGAGTGTCAAAGGCTTAATGACTGCATTCTTTAATACTACTAATGGTTTAGTCAATTTGGGAGATTTTTATCATCCAGGGAGAAAAGGAATAAAGAAAAATTTAAAGAATAAAAATCGTGTAAGTATAAACACTTGCTTCTGTTTGTATGGGAATATACTGAAGCATAGTAAAGAATAGGTATTTTAATAACTGCTAGGATGTATAATTTCATGATTTTATGACCCTGTAAAAACCAAACCCAAATGACCTGATTCCACTAGCCATTACTCTGCTGAGAGTGGTCTGCTCCAGGCTGGCCACACCCCTGGGGGATGTGCATGTTTTGCTTACTTCACCTCTTGTCTGTGAACATCCTGTGATTCCTCTTCTCCATCTGAGTTCCATCTGGACCATTCCCAACACTCATCTGTACCATGCTTATGGCTGCTATTGAGCATTATCCTGTTCTATTATTCAGCTCACAAAGACTGGCATGCCTTCTATGAGCCAGGATCTAGTGACACAAATGGAGTTAAAAAGATAGGGCCACGGTCATGCAGTGAGGTCCACCAGTTGGTCACCAACGCTAGTGTGGTTCAAGGTGCCATGTTTGACCAAACACATTAGACTCACTCCACTTACAGGGGGCGGAATCATGACAACCGTTACACTGCCCTCTTTCACTTCTTATTCCTGTCACTTCCTAACCTTCTAGATTTTCTTCCTGACAAGATTTTGTCAGCTGGGTCATTCTTCACACCCATAATGCTGCCACTACCCCAGTCACTACCCCAGTCAGAATCCATGCACTCTGGCTTTTCAGTTCCTTGCTTTCTAGTCTAGATCCTACCTCCCCTTCCTCAACTGGTCTATTGGGAAATCACCAATTCAAACATATTTTCCCCTACATAGAATTTTCTTTTCTTCCAACTTGCTTTGTTAAGTACCACGACTGCACTCTTTAATTTTACCAGATACTTCTTATTAACTGGCCCCCTCATTTTCTTCCAGTACATTCACAGCCCCCTTCTGCTCTTTCTCCCTTCACTATGTGGATATTGTCTTTACTTCCTTCATTATTCAATATCTTTTGTTATTTGATACGCGTCACCCTCTGACCTGTCCCAACCCATGAAAACCCCCAACCCAGGAACAGATCACTGTCTACATTTGCACATGGATGGCTAAGTGTGGCTGGTGCAAAACACACTATGGGAAGAGCCTAGATCCCCAACTCTTGTGGCAGCTATTTCAAACCTGTCCTTGTTTCTTCCAATATCCAGATTTCTTGTCCAGAGTGCCTGACCTTACTCCAACTTTACTGAGAAGTGGAAGGCATGAATGAACCTTTCTCTGTCTGAGTTCCCAAACATATGCTCATGGACAATCAATCTTCTCCTTCCCTCTGTCACAGGGCATCACCCACTCCCCAACTCCTATTAACCTGCCACCTGGAGACTCAGATAAGTTCCTTGCTCTGAAAGTCAGGCACAGGACCTGGGCAGCACCTAGCCAGCCCTGGATACTGGGTGTTCAATAAACCACTCTTTGCTTCAGTTGGTGTCTCTGAGCTACTTTTTTCTTTACAGCTCAGAGACTACTTCATAAGGGAGGGTACTTAGTAGCTATCCTCATTAACTACCTCTGTGGGAAAATACTAGGACTTGATATGTTAAAGGATATGAGCAAGAAACAGGGCAGAGGGAGGAGAGGGGGAGGAAGGAAGGAAAAGTCAGAGTGCCTGAGTGTGTGCTCTCAGGACCAGCCAGTCTCAGTGTTGCTCACTCACTGTAACACAGTCGTTATGGAAGATGTCACAAACACAAATCACAGTGCACTCCACAGGGGCTAGGATCAGAAGACATTTTGCAGTCGTAAAGAACAAATACTAGACATTGGCTTATCAAACTCAGCAGTGTCCAAATACTCAACATATCAAAGAAATGCTGTCAGTCCCTGAGGGAGGATGTGAAATTTCAATCATCTCCTTCACACGGTGGTCATCATCTCCCTGTCCACAGTATTAAATCTTTTTTAATCCTTTTCAATCCTGCTTTTATTTCCTGGCCACTTTGAAACTTTCTCCAAGCCCTGAGGCCAATCACCCCTTGTTCAGTGTCCCCACAATCAACGTACAGGCTGTCAGGGGATATACCAATACATTCTGAGACCAATATCCAGTCATCTCCCTAAGTCTCTGGGTCATCAGCAACCTGCCTACCTTACCTTCACATTTCCTGCATAATTACTGCTGCATAATTCCTAAGAATCCCATGTCTGCTTTGCAATGAATGAATGAATGAATGAATGAAAGGATGAGACCAGATAAGAAATTTTAAAAGGATAAAGCCTGTGGGAGCTGCATCTTCGATTCCAACATGGCCCTTATCTCTCCTCTGTAGTCACACCCACATGCTCCTGTGAGGCCCCCCCCTCATCCTCTTCATGAAGGTCAACAGTTATCCTTCGCCACACCTCACCTCAGTCATCTCTTTACTGTAGTCAATACTCCAGGCAGATCTGTCAATCACTGTTGCACCCACCTGGTTGAAGAAAGTGGTGGGTGCCACCAGCTGAGACCCTGAGAGTGTGCCCAGCCACTCACCTGGCCTGCTGGCAGACGCAGCAGACCCAGACCTTCTCGTGCTTCTGGTAGGAGCAGCAGCTCTTGCAGACGTTGAACTTGCAGTCCCCACAGCGGCGCTTGGTGTTGACCAGGAAGGTGAAGGGCGAGCAGCAGCGCATGCAGCAGTGCTCCACGAACTTCTGGTGCTTTGAGAGGATGCTGCACTTGCTGCCTTCCTCGTCCAGCTTTTGCTTCATCTCACTGGGAAGCCAGAAAGAGAGGAGGAGAGCGGGAGACGGGGAGAAGAGAAACAGCGCGTCAGATAGGGGGCCATCTCCCCAAAGCAGCCAACCCTGGCCCTCCCACAGGCAGAGAGACCTTGCAGGATCTTCCTGTAGAACGACAGAATCCTGAAAGATCAATTCTTGACACAATGTCCCGAGACAAAGATGGGCTGATATTGCATAATCCTGTATCTCACATTTACCATTAGTGAACACGAAAACCCCCTTACGAATATTTCAGAGACTACATGGAGAAACAAATTATTATAAAACTAAGCACATCGTAGAAAAAATAAAAATCTTTCACTTAATGCCTTTTTAGAGGAGCAGGAGATTACTTATGATAAAATATTAACCCTTTCAACAGTCTTGCTGGGAATATGAAAATGCTGTTCTGGTCTTATTTGGCATCAGAGGGACACCGACACACAGAGGGATCTTAAGGGCTTTCAAATCAATGTGAGTCAATAAGGATGCTTTGGGTGACAGGCAGATCTGAGGTACTGGTGCTTCAGGGCTGGATAAAAGACAATCCTCTTCTTCCAGACAGCTCATGGTCCAATGGGCACACAGCCAGCCATATTAGTACAAAATCTGACACCACACACATGCCTCTCTGAGCTCAGAGAGAAGGAAAGAGAAGTCCTGAGATCAAGGATCAAGCCCAAGCAACTGAGTTACCCTGGGGACACTAACTGAAATAACAAGTCCCTCTGAGTTGGAAACTCTGGGTTGTTTTTCCCACTACAAAAATGGCAGCTGACAAATAGGAATAGGAATATTATTGTTTCTGCTACTATTATGATTTTCACTACTACTTTACTTTTACTGTATTATTGTTATTATAGTAAAACACTGTATATACTATAGTAATATATCACTATGATAATTTGGTGTCATTATTTTTTTGTGCCCAGTTTTGTGATTAGGCAAGTCATACTGGATATGTCCATGATATATGTGGCAAATATTTACCTCCATTTATATCTTGTGTTTTGTGCTTATGTTGCTTTTCAGCACTTAGATTTTAAATTTTCTGTAGTTCAATCATCATTTACATTTTTAATTTTTCTGTAGTTCAATGTTTTCTCTCATGACCCTGTAGACTTTATATTTTGCCTAAGAAGGCCAATAACACCCCACCTGTTTTTCACACATACTCAATTAGCTCCTGTGGTGGGTTAACCCATGGCCTCCCCAAAAGACAAGTCCACACCCTAATTCACTGAAGTCTGTAAATGTGATCTTATTTGGAAAATGATGAAGAAGTAATTAAGTTAAGGATCTCTAGATGAAATCAACCTGAATTATCCAGATGGGCTCTAAATCCAATGACAAGTGTCCTTCAAGAGACACACGACAATGTGAGGACACAGGAAGAGACTTCAGTGATTCCTACAAGTTGAGGGTGCTGGCGCTTGCCAGCCCCTCGAAGAGCTAGAAGTCTCCCCCGGAGCCGTGAGAAGGTGTGGAACTTTGCCAGCACCTTGATTGCAGACTTCTGGCCTCCAGAATAACAAACCAATGATTTCCCAATGTTTTTAGCCTCTTATTTGTGTAATCTGTTACAGCCCTGTGAGGAAACTAATGTAGGTCCCATTTAAATAGAAGGAAGAAAGGGAGGAAGGAAAGGGGTGGGGGGAGAGGAGGAAGCTGGAAAGAGTGTGGAGTCTTCTTTTCCTTTTATATCTTTAGCAGTCCTATTAGCTTCACCTTCAAAATGTGGACTGCATCTTTCAGGGTAGGCAATGTTAGATGTCAGCATAAACACTGTGTTATGGTTTAGAGATGAGGTGTACCCCAAAAGCTCACATGTGAGTCAATGTAAGAATGTTCACAGGTCAAAGATTCGATTATGAGACTTGTAACCTAATCAGTGAATTAATCCACAAATCTGGATTAACTGGGTAGTGATTATAGTCAGGTAGGTGTGGCTGGCAGTATGCCTTTGGGGTTTCCATTCTGTCCCTGGAGGGCAGCGCTCTCTCTCTGCTTCCTGGTTGCCAGGTCCTGAGCTGCTTTGCTCTGTTGTGTCCCTTCCACTTGAGGCTTCCTTCCACTCGGAGCCTCACTTCAGGCTCCGAGATATAATAGAGTTGGCCGTCTATAAATTTTTCCTCTTTTAAATCATTCTTGAAGGTCTTTTGGTCACAGCAGCAGTGCAAAGCTGACTAAGACACACAGTCAACACAAGATGTTACCTGGGTAACACAGCACACTGTTTTAGAGCAAATACACCACTCTAAGGATAAAAACAAGTGTTCTAAAGATAAGAACAGTGGTAAAAAGTATAGTAAATACATAAAACACTAACAGTCAATTATTATTATTAAGTACTATGTACTTGGCATAATCATCTGGGCTATACTTTTATATGACTGGCAGTGCAATAGATTTGTTCACATCAGCATCACCACAAATGCATGAGTAAAGTGTTAAGTTACAATATAACAACAGCTATGAAGAACCAGGCTATAAGAAATTTTCATTTTCATTATAATCTTATGGGACCACTGTTGTGTATACGGCCCATCACCGACGAAAACAGGTGGCACATGACTGTATTAAGTTCTTTTTAAAATTTTTAGGTTTATTTTTAACTGATATCAATGAAAACATAAAAGCTATACACAAAGTTCTTGGAGGTGTTACTAATCCTCCTATATGGGGTGTCTCTTAACTCCTGTTCCAGGTGCTCCTTTCCTTCATGATTCATCATTTGGATTAAAAGACATCTCCAGCTAAGATTGCTTTTCCTATACATACACTCTTCCTGTGCAAATGTCTTGCAGAAGCTATGCATTTGCTTTCTTGAGTCCCCGCAGAGGGGTCCTCAATTCTGGGCCTGTTTCATGTTTGTCTCTGTGCTTGGGAATCCTGCAACACATGAATAATAAGATTTTGATCTTCAGTCCCCTTGGTGGTAGAGGCTTGGGTTTTGAGGTTTACATTTCTCATGCAAGACTCCTTTTCCTCCCAGGGATTCAAGCAAATACTACCTTCTTTGTAGTTCCCCTAAGCCAGTAGGTAGAAATTCCCTAGTGGCTCCTTCCACTGAGAGCAAGACTGTTGAAGGAACGAAACTTCAGCTGCTTCAGAGGCTCATGGCCATACCACCTGCTTGTGCAGAAACTTTCTCTCTGGTTTTAAATCCCCTGTTCACATGTACCCAGCTATGGTCAGAATGTTTATGTTCTTACCCCCAAAATACAATGTGATGACTTTACCTTCAATGTGATGACTTTAAGAGGTAAGGTCTTTTGGAGTCAACTAGATCATGGGATTAGGCATGAGATGAATAATGTCTTTATAAAAGAGGCCTCAGAGAGCTGCCTTGCCCGTCCCCTATAAGGAGAAGCAGAGAGAAAGCACCATCCATGACCAAGGAAATGGTCTCTCACCAGACACTGAATCTGTCAATGCTTTTATTGTAAATGTCCCTGCTCCAGAAGTGTGAGAAATAAATTTCTGTTATTTATGCACCATCAAGTCTGTGGTATTTTCTTATAGGAGCCCAAATGGACTAAGATATACAGTCTGAGAATTTGTTTTCATTTCCACCCAACTTTGCAAAAATTGAGACACAATCTAGATATATAAAATTCACCCCCTTTAAAGCATACATCTCACCTTATTTCTGTATGTGCATACATTTAATAAAGAAATTTTCATCTCGTCAAAAAGAAACCAAGGATCCATTAAACAATCCCTCTTGATTCTCCCCTTCTCTCAGCCCCTGCCAGTTACTAATCTACTTTTGTTTTAGGAATTTGTCTAATTTGGGCATTTCATATAAATAGACACATTTGGACTTTTATGTCTGACATCTTTCCTTTGCATAGTGTGTTGAAGGTTCACCCATGATGTAGCATGGTATAGCTTTAGCCCTTCATTCTTTCTTTACTATTGAATAGCATTCTACTTATGGATATACTGTATTTTATTTATCCATTCACCAGATTCACCAGTTGATTGACATTTAGGTTTTTTTTCCTGAGCTATGATAAGTAATACTGCTATGAACGTATGTATACAAGTTTCTGAGTGGACATATATTTCAATTCTAGGAGTGGAAATGCTGGGTCATAGGGTAACACTACTTAAAAAACTTCCAGACTGTTTTCTGAACAGCTACACCATGGCCAGCAGTAATTTGAAGGTTGCAATTCCTCCATACCCTCACCAACACTGTAATTGTCTGCCTTTTTTGTTATAGCTATCTTAGGGGGTGTGAGGTGGTTTCTCATTGTGGTTTTTATTTGTATTTACCTCACGACTAATAATGCTGAACATCTTTTCATGAGCTTAGGAGACATCTGCAAATCTTCTTTGGAGAAATGTTTATCCAAATCTAAATTAGATTACTTGTTTTTTATTGTTGTATTCCAGGTGTTCTTTATATATTCTGGAGACAAGTCCCTTTTCAGATACATGATATGCAAATATTTTGCCTTTTTATATTAAGCCTCATGTTTTATAAAGAGTATTTGGTAGTTAATGGCCGAACTAGTATTGGAAGAGAAGACAGGCTCCGGTCAGCTAATGATTATAGTAAAAGAGCAAATATGCATACTTGGCTGAATAAAATGTTCACAGAGGACAGTACAGAGGTATTTTCTCAAGGAAGGAAGATGCTCTTCAGTCCTTTAGATTCAGAACGCAATGAGCTAAGTCACTGACAGCTACAACATTGTAAACAATATAAGAACAGCCTCAAATCAACACTAAACTAAATGGGATAGAATATCCAGGAATAAACGCCTTTGAGGATCAAAAAAGTCCTATGAACTCAGTCCAAAGGATCACTTGAGCTTTATGAGTTGTTTCCCGACACACCAGACTGCAAATTCCCACGGCATTTTAAAACTCACTGAGTGTCCAAAAATAAACTGTACCAAGCCCTTCCAAGTTTATTACAAGCAAATGAAGTGTTTTGAGCCACAGAGTCAGTGGTGGAAAGGAATGCCATTCATCTGGACCATTTGTTTCTTATTAGATTGTATTTTCCTACTGTCTTTCATAGATGTCATCAGTGGCGTCTACATAGTGGCTGCTATGGTTCAAATGCCTCATCCAAAGTTCATGGGCTGGAAACTTAATCCCCAATGCCACAGTGTTAAGAAGTGGCACCATTAAGAGATTTGGTCATGAATGGATTAATGTCATTATCACAGCAGCAGGTTAATAATGGCAAGAGTGGGTTCTGTTTTAGTCAGCTTTTGCATCGCTCTGACCAAAAATACCTGAAAAGAATCAACTTAGGGAAGGAGAAGTTTATTTTGGCTCACAGTTTCAGAGGTTCAGTCTGTGGTCGGCTGACTTCAGTGCTCTGGGCCCAAGTGGAAGGGTGTGGTAGAGGAAAGCAGCTCGGGACACAGCAACCAGGAAGCAGAGTAAGCTCCACTCATCAGGAACAAAATATAAACCCCCAAAGACATGCTTCCAGTGACCTATCTCCTCCAGTCACACCTAAATGACTATAGCTACCACCCAGTTAATCCATATCAGTGAACGGATTCACAGATTATGTTGCAACTCATAATCTAATTATTTCAGCTCTGAATGTTTTTGCATGTCTCACACGTGAGCTTTCTGGGGACACCTTATATCTAACCCATAACAAGCTTCCTTATAAAAGGATGAGTTCAGATCCCTCCGTCTGAACACATGTGCTCTCTTGCTCTTCTACCTTCTACCTTCCACCAAGGAATGATGCAGCAAGAAGCCCTCAACAAATGTGGGCTTCTTGACCTTAGGCTTCCCAGCCTCCACAACCATAAGTAATAAATCTCTGTTCTTATAAATTATCCAGTTTGGGTATTCTATGATAGCAACACAAAATGGACTAAGACACTGTATAATTATAGAATCAACCCCAAGTCGTACAAAATAAGCTACCCTCTTGAGATGTCCTGGGAAGGACCAGGCCCTCAAATGGCCAGACAAAAGAGTGATGGATTTAGGATCTGCTATAAGGGTGCAGAGCTGGGTTGAGTCACTCACTAACACCCCTGCAATCTTTCTGGGCTTCTTTTTTTCTGTGTGCCCGTTTTGATTACTGCTTCATAGTATTGCTCTAGATTTTTAAATCAGTAAAGAAACAAAAGTCAAATACTAGCTATTCATTTGTATTGTCAAGAAATTCAGTGATCTGAGTATGCATCACATTTGATCACACTTTACATGTCAAGTTTCCTGTGATGGCATTTGGGCAAAAGTGTTTAATATTTATTTGTTGCTTGAGCACTGGGTAACAGTGGTTGTGAGGTAGTTTTTATTTGCATTTGTCTAATAACTAAAAATTTTGGACAGATCTAGTCTGCTCTGTAGAAATGTCCTCTGATATCTTGTCCACTCTCTTCCTGATAGATTGCTCTAGAGTGGCCCTCTGAAAAACGTGTGAACATTCCATGGTCTCTCTTTCCAAGGCCAGGCTAACTCTAATAATTGCTAATGGGTGAGTTGCTGTGTGTTGAGAGGCTGCCACAGGCACTGTAGGGCTGGGTGTCATGATGAGTTAGCAGTGTCTCAGAAGCACAGCAGGGAGAAGGCATGTATGTCACTTGTTGGCTTTGCTCCAACTTGCTTATCAAAGGGACAGCCCACAGCTAGGAACCACCACTTGATGGTCACAGGCACCACTGATCAGACTGTCAATCATTCATTCAATTCACACTTATTGAGGATCTACCCTTTCAGACTCTGCAGATAAAAAGAAAAGAATTTCTCCCTTCATGGAACATGTATTAAGGTAGAATTCAGATGATGAAAAACTAAGCAACACAAAACAATTATGAATCATGAGAATTACAACAGTATTAGTAGGAAATGAGACTGAGAATCACATGGAGACCAATTTTAGATAGGATGAGAGAGAGGGCTTTTTTTGGGAGGGGGAGATTTAACGTAACATAATAAGATAGGAAGGAGCTAGAAAAAGGGAATACACAACATTCTAGACAGATGATGGAGCAGAGGGAAAGAGTTTTTGAGGGGAGACTGAGGATCACAAGTTGAGGCTGTGGAAAAATGTTTGGATTTTATTCTAAGTACAAGGAAAAGTTATAGAGGATTGTGATGAGGGAAAGAGCAGGTCTCTATTTACATTGGAAAATCAGCTGCTGTCAGGTGAAGGTCCACCCACAGAAGGCCTTGAGTAGAAACATGGGGTGCTATGAGAATAAAGGTAAGGGTGCCTGAGATTTGTACTGGAAGTATATGGTGCACTCTGATCATCCAGCTAAGGGTGGCAGAAGTTTGCACTGGAGAGTGCAGAGTACTGCAGTCATCTAGGTAAGGGTGGCTGAGATTTCAACCAAGACAGAATCTGATGAGATGGAGGCTAGTGTGCTGGGCCTGGTGATGGCCCAGGAGGGTAGAGAACTGGGTTTTTGGGTTGTGTTCCCAGGTGGACAGTTCAGTTGTTCTGGAGACAGAGAAGATTAGGATAGGGAGGAACATGCTTTAGTGAAATCTGTGAGATACCTGAGGATTAGCACCAAGAGATCAACTAAGTATATGTTTCAGCATCTCAGAGGAGGGACTTGGGCCAATTTTGTACATTTGGGAGTCACATTCATAGATATCTTCATAAGTATGGGAATTGATGAGCCACTATTGGGGAGAGATTATAGCAAGGGAGAAACAGGGACTCAGAACAAGCTAGGTGAATCCCAAATATTTAATCTCAGGTAAGAAGGTTGAAGAGGTGGAGCCTGAGAGACTGAGAAGGATTCAGAGGAAGAGGAAGTCCAAGAGAGGATGATTGTCTATCTTGGGGGGCAGAGAAATGTCTACTGGATTCGGCCACATGGAGTTCATGGATGATCAGTGGGGGTGGTAGGCAGGAGCCAGGCTGTCATGGACCTAGGAGTGAATGTGAGGTTAGGTAGTAGGATACTTCTTCCAGTGATGGTTTAAATGATTTTAAGAGGTGGGTCTCAAGGGGTGGACCTGATTTACAGTATAATAATAATCACGATCATTTTAAAATATGTTTTGCTTTTAATATGTCATGGGTACTATCACTCTCATTGAGTAATTACAGGCAGACTCATTTTTGCTGCCCCCAGTGGTGTTATAAAAGAAACAATCAAGGCCATTTGAGCTCAGTATACCACAGATTTATGAGGAAAGAGAATAAAATGTAGACATTCTCTCTGAATGTTAAAGTTCATCACAAAGACTAAACATGCTATGCGGTTGCCAGCAATAAAGAGAGAGCATTTTAGGCCAGAATCCAGAGTCTTCACTGCACCCCACACATCTCCTATGAGCACTGTTTGATGAGGTGCTGGGGACCCTCGTCCCCCCAAAGCTCTGCAGGCAACTGAGCAAACAGTGGATGTTGGGGAGAGGGTAAGAGTGTTGTTCTGCACCTCATAGCTGCTATTCACTTCTTTGAAGCTTTGGTTTCTTTCTTTTCCTTTTTTTTTTTTTTTTGGTCATCTCAAAGAGCTTATTGAAGAAATAAATTAATAAAGAAACGTATCTGAGATGTATAACAAGGGCCTAGGAAGTTAAAGCAACTCTGGAAACATCTGGCATTATTTCAGTTCAAATCAGCTAAACTTTCATTCCACAAAAATGTGCTCAGAGAAGTGTCCCACTTCCCCAATGGGTCTTCTGGGATATTGGAATATTTGGCCAAACCCACTAGTCATGATTTAATTTATCAATATGAGGTCAATCGACTTGGTAATTCAATTTATGGTGTGGGTAAAAAGTAATAGTTCTATCTGGGTGCAGTGGCACACGCCCGTAATCCCAGCAGTTTGGGAGGCTGAAACAGGAGGATCAGGAGTTCAAAGCCAGCCTCAGCAAAAGTGAGGCATTAAACAACTCAGTGAGACCCTGTCTCTAAATAAAATACAAAATAGGGCTGGGGATGTGGCTCGGTGGTCGAGTATCCCTGGGTTAAATCCCCAGTACCAATAAAAAAAAAAATAGTTCTAACTACATCCATCACTAAATTTGTTTGTTTGTTTATTTCCTTGGGGTGGTGGTGGTAAGAGTGAGGATATCTACAGTCCTTTCTATATCTCGAAACATTTTTTGCTACTTACTATCTCTATATAGAAAGGATAAAAACACTGAAAAATTTTGGGTCACTCAAGAAACCATAGGAGAAAGTCATAGTTTATATTGAACATATTCAACCTATAATTGATGAAGAATTGACAATCAATCACAATAAGAAAAAAGGGTGACATGTGACATGCAAACTCACATGACTTACTTCTATGGAACCCACTGAAGTAAATAAAAAATGATAGAAACAGATAGTAAGCTCCATATTTAATAAAACTAAGGATCTCACACAATGCCTTCTCTCTCCTCCACAATAGATTATGGAAGATGTCTAGTGACATTTATGCATCTGAAGGGAAGGGAGTGAAATCAGATGCGCATCCAGTTATTAAAGAGAGTTGTTTAATAACCGAGGAGAGCACCTTAAGGGCATTGCGATTCTTTCCTTGAAAGAAGAGAAATGAGTGAAGGGCCAAGAAAGAGAAGACCTTCAAACTGCAGACTCACATCAATAACATGTTAGTTAAGAACTCCAAAATAAATGTAGACTTTGGCCAGAAGCCTGTGGGGAGGGGGGACATCTTAGCCTACAAGAGGGGACACACTTCCAAGTCCTTGGGCTTCTTAGATTGAGTGGGAAAGTTTCTGCAGGAGATGTTCCCTGGGGCATCCAGTCTCAGCTCACTCTGTGCCACCCCCCTCCAGAACAGTCTCCACTGCCTCCAAACACCCCCACCCATCTTTGCTTCCCTGACTTGAGGGAAGACCCTCCTCGGAGCCCCTGAAGTTCCACTAAGTACAGTTTGACGGTCACCATCCTCACCTCCAATCTTCACAACTCTGTGAGGAAGGGAGGCCAATCATATTTCTTATCTTCTCAAATCAGCCACAGGGCATAAAATAGATCAGGATCCTTCACAGACGACCATGAGTGACTTCATCTGAGCAGGAGCCCAAGAGGAATGGAGGTGGTGAGGACCACGAATGGAAGAGGCTGATGGAGGATGTTCTAGGTACGGGTGAAGGAAGCGTCCTATTCTGTAAAGTCTGGCTGCACCCAAGTCCTGGGTGGAGCGCATACCCTGCTTCTTCCTCTACCACCCACTCCTCTAAGTGCAGCCCAGTTTTCTGAATTTACTCTAACAGAGACCATGCTAATCTTAAAGGAAAACTGACCCCTAAATCTTCATTAATCATTAAAATAAAAATGTAGGCAAGGTCATAAAAGCCACGAATCATGATGAATCTATGGCAGTCCTGTTAAGCCCAGTGAAAATCAGCACATGTTTTTTTAAAAAAGAGAAATAACAGCATCTAGAGTATGGAAACAACAGGCTCAGCCCCTTCTCTGAGGTACTGACTGTTGGGCCGAGCCTATTTCTTGCTTTTCCATGGTCTTCTGTGTAGCACAGGCAGTGTTGGGGGCTGGACCACTGAGCCACATCCCCAGCCCGATTTTGTATTTTATTTTATTTGCACTCCCTAGACTCTCTTGCCTGTGGGTGTTGGTTACTCCTGCCAGTGGGAGGAATCTGTGTGAAGCCCCACGTGGAAGGCAGGTGCCATTGTTCTGCTTTATGCTCCAGTGTGGGGAGGAGTCAGTGGGTGAACAGCCTCTGTCTCTCCTCCGTGATGGGGGTGATTTCAGTATCAATGGTGGCAGTAGCAATGACTCCACCAAGCAAATATAGACTTGCAGGTTCTAGTCACGCTCTTTGCTCCCTTTTCTCCTCCAGCCCTGAAGGCAGAAGCAGATTTCCTCATTTTCTGATCTCAGGATAGAATCATGTTCTTCCTGTTGCTTTTCCAGCTCTTATAATACTTTAGTAATCGATTCCCTGAATTTAACAGTCTTCATATCAAATATTTGGAGGGTTTCTGTTTCCTTGATGATATCCTGAATGGTCCATCTTTGGAGAGCCAAAGTCATGTATGGTCACATCCAAAGGTTTTTAAAGGCCTCCTTGACATCTGCACTTTTTTTTTTTTTTTTTTTTTTTGGTACTAGGGATTGAACTCAGGGGCACTCAACCACTGAGCCACATCCCCAGCCCAATTCTGTATTTTGTTTGGAGACAGGGTCTCACTGAATTGCTTAGTGCCTCACTGTTGCTGAGGCTGGCTTTGAACTCCTGAATTCTCCTGCCTCAGCCTCCCGAGCCACTGATTACAGGCATGCACCACAGCACCTGGCAACATCTGCGCTTTTCATCAGTCTAGCTGATCTCTCTAGCTGACATCATCACATTCTTTCTGACATTTAATGCATTGTGCATTGGATGTGAGCTGCTATTTACTTCTATTTGATTTGTCTACCCAGAACAGAATATCAGTGAAGGTAAATGTCAGCTATGGAGTGATGCCAGATTTCACTGTGAGAGCTGTTACGGCTTTTACTGCCCTGATGCCCATCCACAGCTGATCCTCCCAACCTGTAACTCCCTAATCATTGCAGAGAGAACTCCCTTCTCTGTTGTTTTCCTGATGCCAGTGAGCCCCTTGAAGCCACCTGATCTCCTCTTCAGATTAACTCACATTTCATTATTTCTTCCCGGGAGTCTGCTCCTCTGTCCTCCTCTTTCTTGTTCTACGTCACCCCACATAATCCATAGTGTGTCATAAATGACTCTGTGTGCCAGTGCTTCTCACCTCTTCAGTCTCACATTTTCTTCTAAGACATATACCCACCTAGGGACTTAGGTCTTTATCCTAGAGTTTATAACTGCCAATATCTTCTCCAGGTCATCACATTATGTGAACTAAAAATATACTGGTTTTTCCCAGGCCTGTTTTTTTTTTTTTTCCCAAAGAGCATAACTTCTATTCAGAGGTCCTTCTGGAAACTTAGGACTCAACCTCAACTCCTCCACCCTCCTTTTTTTTTTTTTACATCTGCTCTTAATCTTGTATCAAATCCTCTCCAATTTGCCATTAAAATACCCCTTCCACACATCTTTCCTGCCCCTGCTGTGGCCTTGCTCAGGCTCGGCATTGCCCACCTGCACCACCAGACTCTGTGCCAAGCCACAGTTGTGATGGGAGCAGAGTGATCTGCCTCCATCACTACCCAGAGACATTCGATGGTACCTACTGGAGTGTGTGAACCTCCCCTCCCTATGTTTGCCTGAGACCTTTCCTCCTTGTGACCTTCCCCCTTTTCCTTACTGGCAAATTTCTTCTCTTTTCTCTCCCACACCCACTTCAAATGTCATTTCTTTACCAAGTTTCCAGTTCCACCATGCACAGCTAGATAGAACCCTGTGCCTAACTCCATCGGTACCTCGCTGAATTTTAACCATTGGTTTTTTGTGCCTTCGACGGGACAATGGACTCCATAAAGAGGAGGACAGTGGTGGCATCCTTTCTCCCTAGTGAAGAAGGACTGGTCTGAATCACTTGGCTAGGTGTGTGTTCCATTCCTCCCAGAACACCAGCTCAGCCAATGGGCAAAGGATTGCAAAGAAGCCTGAGCACTGGCCAGATGAAAATAAAAACTCCCTGACAATTAACTGCTTAGGCTTCTGACAGTTTGGGAAACATGTAGGCAAAATAATGAAACATTTGGCCAGCTCTTGCTTTGCATCTGTAAATTTTGAACATGCACATGACAAGACTTTTTGCTCTTTGCTTTTTTAATTTACTGAAAATAAAGCATCACAGGAAAGTTAAAAAAAATAAAATACTCAGACATGCAACAAACCGCAGTTCTCACATCTTTGTCCCACCAAGGGATAGAATTCTTCTTTTTTTTATTTTTTGAATAAGAGATTAAGTTCATGGTAGAATTTAACGTGTTTTTATTCCCCATTCACACACTAGTATATAAAAGTTTCTACAGTCCAGGCTTTTGGATGAGCACCTGCACCCTCTCCAGAGTTGGTCAAAACCTAGCTCATGTGGCATCCACAGAAATAGATGTGTTTGCCCTAGAGAATTTTCTTCCTGTTGTTGAGCTTATTGATGTGGATCTGACCTTGAGCAAAATAAAATCTATCTCCCAAGTGAAATGGAGCTGTCATCACTCTCTGGCTTGTTGCAAACAAAATAAAAATGTTCCAGACTTCATTCTCTCACTTACCTAGGCTGAATACAGGCTCAGAGGCTCTCTCTAGCTGACATCATCACATGCTTTCTGACATTTAAGGCATCATGCATTGTATGTGAGCTGCTATTTAATCCTATTAATATTTGATTTGTCCATCCAGAAGAGACTATGAGGGAAGGTAAATGTCAGCTAGGGAGAGATGCCAGATTTCACCCTGAGAACTGTTATGGCATTTACCACCCTGATGCCCATCCACAGCTAATCCTCCCAACCTGAAACTCCTTAATCATCGCAGAGAGAACTACCTTCTCTGAATTTAAGTTCTGAAAGAAAACAATTGAAAAACCTCTAGAACATTTTTTTAAAATCTTAAAATATTATACTTCTTGTACTTCTCCTTTACCAGATCGACAGAGGTGAAAGTTCCTTGCTTTATTCATGCTTTTATAAAAAAGATTGGAAATCACCTTTGTGGAATGCCTACTATGGGTGAGGCATTTGGAAAAATGAATCCCCGACAAAGCCCTTTGAGGAAAAGTAGGAGGGGCTCCCCACTTTCCTCAGCTTGCTGTCAAGAGAATGTTCATATGTGGCTGTCCTTCTGCATCTGAGTGGTAAGCAGCCCTAGGCATGGGTGGAGTTCCTCCAGCTGCACAGCCTCCAGAGATGTGTTTGTTCATGTAAGCAATGTACAAGCTACGGGGCAACCAGTTTTAAGAACATGATATACACATAATTACAAATTACAAACTATAAAATTACAAATTAGAAAAATCAGAGTGCCCAGAAGTAGGATTATGTACTTTACCCTTCACATGTATCATTTGATATACTGTGCTCACAACTTTTCTTGGATGTATCAATCTGTACCCACAATATCTGAAGTCAAAGAAAACCTTATGATTTCCTAGCATAGTCCCCCTCATTCCACAAACAGGTAATGGGCCCGAAATAACATGTGCCAGATCACACATCGGGGGACTTGTCTGCTTGACTCTTTCTGGTGGGGTCTGTTAAACAGCCACTGGCCTTGGAGCAAAGGTACGACCAAGTCACAAAACTGGAAAGGTACAGTCACACATGGGTTCATGATTTGTTCTGAGGCAATATCATCACTGTGTGAACACTTGCAACCTACCCAGCTCTAGATGGTAGAGATCGCCACATGCCCAGGCAATGTGGAAGAGTCTTGCTTTAAATTTTTAAAATTTTGTTTTTTCACTTTTCAAAAAATAATTATTATTTTTTTAAAAAACTAAGACACACACAAAGGGTCAGTGTTTTAGTCAGCTTATTCATTGCAGTGACCAAAAGACATGAAAATAACAATTTTAGAAGAGGAAAAGTTTATTTGAGACTCATGGTTTCACCAGTCTCGGTCAATACATGGCCGACTCCATTGTTCTGGGCCCCAAATGGGGCAGAACATCATGGTGGAAGGGTAAGGAGGAGGAAAACAGCTCAGGACCTGGAACCAGGAAGCAGAGAGAGAAGGGGAGAGAGAGAGAGAGAGAGAGAGAGAGAGAGAGAGTTTTCCACTCTCCAGGGACAAAATATAAACTTCAAAGGTGTGCTTCCCCTGACCTAGCTCCTCCAGCCACATGCTACCTGCCTGCAGTCACTACCTAGTTAATCCCTAATGAGATTAATGCACTCATTAGGTTAAGACTCTTAAAACCCAATCACTTCACCTCTAAACCCCCTTATATTGTCTCATACATGAGCTTTTGGGGGACACCTCACATCCAGACCATAACAGTCAGGATCCTCAATATCATTGTCTCCCACCTTCATGTTGTGCCCCACTGAGGGGTCTTCAGGGCAGCAATACCCATGGAGCTGTCATCTCGAATGATAACAATGCTTCCTTCTAAAATCCCTCCTCAAGGGCCCACCTGAGGCTGTTTTATAGTTAACTTCTCTTAAAATAAGAAGTACATTATAAAATAACCATAAAACAACAGTTTGTATAGTAAATGCACCAACTAGTAACATAATTGTTTATTACCATTATCAAATATTATGCGTTGTACATAATTATATGTGCTAAGCTTTTATATGACCAGCGGTGCTATTGGTTTGTTAAAACCAGCATCACCACAAGCACAAGCAATGTGCTGTGCTATGACATTGTGGCTGCTACAACATCATTAGGCCATAGGCCATAGGAATTTCTTAGCGCCATTATAACTTAAGGGGCCACAGTTTTGTACGTGGTCTGTTGTTGACCAAAATGTTGCAAAATGGTGCATGACTGTCTAAGTAATGAAGTACAATTTTGATTTAAAAATAAATTCAAATGAGTCATCTAAATAGTTGTAACTATTTTTGACTATTGTATGTCTAAAAGTTCATAACACATAAATAACATATTGACTCAAATACAGAAGCACTTAACAATCTTAAAACATGCCCATTCAAAACATGGTATCCTCATCTCCCCTTAGCTATATTAATTCTTATGTTACCTAACTCTTCTAATGTTCAAAAAGTTTTTTTATCACCAAAATAGAGTTACCTTTAATTAGTCTGAATCTCTTTATACATCTGGTAACTTGCATTTTAAATACATTTTACACGCCTTTGGTAACGAAAAGGAAAAGATTGACGTGGTTCCTTGATTTCTGGAGCATTCATTCATTCATTCATTCTTTTGTTCATTTACTTTTCCAAAATATTAGGCTCCTATCATAGCTTAGCTTAGGAAGCAGACTAATGTAAGACATAGCAACAGAACAAAGTCCAGGGTGCTGCAGACAGGTATATAAAAACATCAGGTGGCAGAGGTGGGAGATTGGGGAGGTGCTAGATCAGAATAGATGCATAGGAATTACCTTCAGGAGAATGGAGGAAGACACTGTAGGTGCAGAGGATAACTCATGCAAATGTACAGTTACATATCTGAGCTTGGTGTCTTTAAGAAGTGATGAGTGGTTGGCGCAGTGGCTGAGGTCAGAAATAAAGGGGAATAAGTTGGAGGGTGAGAGGTCTCTGACTGATTCTAAAGTCTTTTATGTCATGCTAAAGAATGAACAAATAAAAAAGGAAATGATAAAAACAAGAGGAAGAAACTAATTTGAGAGATTTAAAAGCATTAGGTCTAACAGAATGTTGGGGTTCACTGTGGTGAGAAGCTGAAAATGGTAGTAGGATTTCTGGTATGGATTGTTAGGTAGGTAGGTGACGTGGATTATTATTTGGGATCATTTCTTCCCAGTCTTTTTCTCATGCTTGTTTATTTTTTGGCAACCCGTGTCTTGAATTAATTGTCCATAATTGTTAGATACATTGCACATGGAAAGTGACCTCTTTTTGGAATCGGTGGAATTGCTACAATTAGGGGGTCTCTGGAAGAGATGAAGGCCTTGAGAACAGGAGGATGAAGGCCCATTCCCGGACAAGTCTGAAGTGGGAGCAGAAATGGTGATCTGGGCATGGATGAAACGATAACAGAAACACGAGGTCCAGAATGTCAGCACGCAGGAAATGAGAGATGCAAAGATCACTGACATCTTCCGTGTACATGACTCATCTGGTAAAGAGATCATCCTGCAGATAGGAAGAATAACGTCAGAATGAGGGCCAGGTGAGCACATGGTGTATTTATGTCTGACTCACTGAACACAAAGCAAACGTGTTTAGCATATAAAAAGCAAGAAAGCAGGCTAGCACTCTGGGGGGGGGGGGGGCGGAGAGAGTCACACACATGGCTTACATCACTGTGCCACCATTATAAAAGTGGGAGCAGGAGCTCCGCTTATGAGCAACTTTCTGAGGGTTAATAAGGAAAGGGGTGGGGGGTTGCTAAGGGCTGAATATTGGGAATTACCAGTACTTAGGGTGAAAAGAAGAATACATAAGCACTAAGAAATCTGTCAGGGTGTTAAGTCAGGGATCACACAGTAACATGGTAGCCACAGAAGAGTCACCTTCAAGGGGCCACAGGAAACACACTGCAATGGGTGCCCAGCTTGTTGAACAGTGGTCGGCATCTTTCATACAGAAAAGAGGAAGCTTCTAGTTTAAAGTTCACATTAAACCCCAGATCTGCATGAGAATTCCTTCCTTCCTGCCTCTTTCTATTTCTCTCTGCTACTTGTCTAGTGAAATATACAGTAACCAAGCTATGAATCAAGGGTCACAAATTAGCAAAAGAACAATGAAGAAAGAAATGTCTCAGTTGAGAGATTACTCATTGGGTGAAAAGATGAGAAGGGGAAATGACTTCATATCAAACTTGTACAAATTGAGTTGATAAACAAATTGAACCTTTCTCCAAAAACTCACAAAGTCTGGCCCTAACAAATAAAACTGGAATTCTCGGAGTAAATGATTTTCTTATCTAGGATTGCTCACACCCAGAAAAAAAAAAAGAGTACATAATTTCTTTTAGATTCTTGGATCTTTTCCAAGAAATCTACCTCATTAAATAGATTTTGGAAGTTGTGCAAAGTTCCCTTAAGTATTGTTATGAGCAAAACTTTTATTGTTGCTAAGTATTCAAACAAAATGAATAGGGATTCAAATACGTGCACAGGATATTCTAAATAATACTGCAGCAGGAGCTGGTAGGGGAATGGGCTAAGAAAGGCTGTGGTTTCAGCCAGTGTTCGCTTCAGTCTGGTCCCATGGGGAGCTCCAGCACAGACAGAGTTGTCCAGCTGAAGAAAAAGAGCTGAGTCTTTGTATCCCCACCTCAGCCAGTCATTGGCAAAGATCTTCTCTTGCAGAGGAGTGAAGGCAGCTCCTTTTGGGCGGGCAGTGGTTTCAAGAGTCTGATAAGTGCTCACAGCTGCCCACAGTAACTGAGGTTGGCAATGAAGAGGCCGAGTGGGGAGATAATAGAAGCTACTAAAATATCAAAGCAGGAATGTGTAACAGGAGGGAGGATACCCAAGTTTGAGACTGAGAGGAAAAACCCAGGCGGAAGTCATAAATGTAGGTGTCACCAGCATAGAGAAGAGAGTAGATGCAATTATCTAAGGAGAGAGGTAAGAAGAGAACCCAGAACCAAACCACCTACCTGCCTGGAGGCCAGAAGAAACCAGGAGAGGCTGAGATATGGGATCAGAATCCTTCAAGGAGGGCACAGTTGCTCTCTGCACAAGGCTACCAAGAGGTCAAGCAATACAAAGATCAAAAGATGTCCACTTGGGTTCTTAAAGTCATTGACCATAGAAAGAACAGTCTTGGTGAAATGGTTGAAGTAGAAGCTGGACCTCAGTTCAGAGTGGTTTGTGAAACAAATTTTATTTACTAAATTCAAATATGGATATGTTATGATGGTAGGTTATAGGGGCTATGATGGTAGGTTTTAGGTGCTCTGTTTTAAATATTTGGTTTAGTGTCACCATAATAATGTCTTTAAGAGGCAAAAAGTATAAAATTAAATCAACTGTCAAGTACAACTGTGAATACACATGAGGGCTGAGGGCTGAATAAAGTCAGGGGACAGACAAGCACCAGGCTGTCCTGGTTCCGGTGCTCACCAGGACATTGCACTATGCTCACCCTGTGGCACCAAACCCAGGTTGGAGTCTGGCTCCCTCAGAGAGGGCAACAGGGACCCCGGGATCACCTTCTTTGGTCAGTGCTTGCCATGGCACTGCTGGTTCCAGAATCCCTGTTGGTGAGGGAGGCATTCTGGGGATTCTTCTGCCACCTCTGTGAGAGCATGAGCCTGAAATATCACTCAGGAGTGTTTCTGACCATGATCAAAGCCTAACTCACCTACCTGTCTGTGCAGCAAACTCTGTCTGGCTCTCCACCTTCCCAGTAACTAACCACAAATAACCTCGTGATCCTTGCTCCTCAGGGCTCTCCGGTGGGGTACAGGAACCTGCAACAACCCTGGACTAATTCATAACCCAATACCTGCTCACACGGCAGCTAGATTTTTTTTTATACCCAACCTAACTACCTTCAGAGCTGATCAAGCAAACGCATTAGAATGTAAGTTAATCACGTAGGCCAATTAAAACTATAAGATTCCCCACGGAACCCTGCACATTTCTGTGAGGAATTAGTAGGGACAAAGTACAGCTTTGGAAGGTAGGATTTCTCTTAAACTTGTGCTTAACAAAATGGATTTATGAAAATTTGGGATCATCTCTTAGAGAGACTTCCATCAGCCTCACTCAGAAAGTCAAATAGAATGGATTCTGCTTCTCTGTGAAGATCACCAGCTTCCCTGGGCCCAGGGTCTGGTATGTGAAAGAGAGAATAGTCTAGACTGGCCCAGTGAAGATGTACCTCTAACTCAAGCCTGGACAGAGTTGTAAAGCAAGGCCAGTATCGCAAATTCACTGTTTTTATTTTCCAATAAAAGCTCCAAATTGGATTTTTATGTAAACTTTCCAATTTCAAAACACTTACAAGGATCAAACAAAATATGCATAGCCTGGGCTAAGATCTGCACTCACCTGCATTTTAGCTCCGTTATAGAATACTTCCATGAGTAAGACCTTCCTGGAAGATAGGAGCTACCAGAGATGACAATAGAGAGAGAAAAGGAAGTAGAGGAAGAGCTCAAGGAGGAATGGCTGCCCAGGGAACAACAGACTCTGAATGCAGGTCTAGTTCTCCCATGTGCAGGGCCCACGTTTTTTCTGCATTATCTACAGAATCCTAATGGGGTTTGTAAATTGTTCTGTTCCCAAGACTCTGAGAATTTTCTGTTGAATGCCTGAACGCTTGTAGGGAAAAATTATGTAAAGTTGGGCTCAACAAAACTTAAAACCATTATTTCAATAAATTGTATAAATTGCTTCACGTTAAAAATGTTTATTTTTTTTGAGCATTCTTTGGCACAGCAATGGAACACAAATAAATTATACCTAAGGAGCCCTTTGAGACAGTATTTTGATCTTGGGAATTCTGGAAATGTTTACAGATCATTAATTCTCATATGGATAAAAATGGCAAAAGACATTTAATTATAAGTCATCGCAGAGTTTCACAGGAAAGCAAACAGAAAAAGCGGCCCCTTATAAATATCCTTCCCAACATCGGCATCTTTAGGAATCCCCATCTTTATGAAAATGAGGTTAGGGTTATGCGTAAATCTAATGCTTTGTTATAGCAATAGATTTTAGTGCTTCTGACACTGGGAGCTGTGCTTAGAATACGAACCAGATGAGAATGAGGAGAGAGGTGAAAATACAAGCATCCTTTATGTTTAAAACTATTAAGCTGCTCACTGGCTCTCACAGGTGCCCACCTGCCTAAAATTACAATAGGTAACTTCCATAGGCATAAGAACCTTTACAGACACTGACTCCTTTCAGCCGCACAGTAACGACATGTGGCTGAGGTTGGCAGCGATCCTTTCACCATTTTAGAGATCAGAAAACCAAGGCATGGAGAGGTTAAGAAATTTGTTCATCTCACAAAGCTAATGAGTAGAGCAGCCTGTGCTTGCACTCAGGGTCCCACCCCAAAGCCTCAGGTTCTCTTCCCCACAGTGGGTCACTTCCCATTGCATCCATGGAAAACAACAAAGAGGTTGAGGTTTTCTCTTCATGTTATGTTGCTGCCGGGTGAGAACACATGCTCTAATTCCAGGGGAAGATTTCCAACCAAAAAAATATGAATGCTCCCGTTTGGAACCTGCACGATACATGCATAGCTCCGACTCCTAAAAGCTGGGTGTGGCATTTGGTAAAACACATCCGTGGACTCTCTGTTCTCATAGGAATAAAAGGTGCCTGCCTTCTGGCAGAGACCACTCTGTGTACTGGTTTCCGCCACACACCAAGGAAGCAAGCTACTAGTAGAGGTCTTACTTCTCTGTGATTGATGCCAAGAATAATGAATGGAAATGCAAAAATGTGATTCCTCCATATTCTGTTTGCCCCACCTAGAACTCCTGCAAGGAAACACACTGAAGAAAGGAGTAAGGAGGGGAATGTGGGGTTACCAGGGAGAAACAGAAAAGAAGTGATGCCCCCAATAGCAACAGTTCAGCCAGGAGCAGCAAGAAGGGAGCTTTGTCTCTTAGTGTAGACAAGACATACCTTGAGAAGAGCTGGCGGGGCAGGGGAGGTAGGGGAGCATGGTACAAGTGTAATGCGGTTTTCCAGAGAAATGGAGCCAGTAGATGCACATATATGATATATAGACAGACAGACACAGACACACTGTGATTTATTATAGGAAATTGGCTCATGCAATTATGGAGGCTGAGAAATACCATGATCTATGATCTATAAGCTACAGTTTCCAGGAAAGTTGGTGGCATAATTCAGTTCCAGTAAAAAAGGCCTCAGAACTGAGGGAGCCAATGGTTAAATCCCAATTCAAGAGCTGGAGAACATGAGATGAGATGTTATACCTCAATCCATGAGGCAAAGAAATAGGTGGGGGGGGGGCGGGTATTCTTTCATCTTCTTCCCTTTGTTGTATACAGTCCCTTAATGAACAGCATGATGCCCACCCACACTGGGGATGGCCATCTACTTCACTGAGTCCACTGATTCCAATGCCAACCTCATCTGGAAACACCCTCACAGAACAAAGTTTGACCAAATGTCTGGGCACCATGGGATTCAGTCAAGTTGACACATAAAAAAAAAAACACCTATCAAAATAGACAACTATGGGAAGACAAAAAGACAATGTGTTACACTTGGAGTTATCTCCATGGACACTTCAGTACTGTTGAGAGCCACAGCCCAAGGGGACCTAGCAAACTTCCAGCTGCCAGCAAACTTCCAGCTGCCGGCTGATGATTGGCTCACAGCGGCCCCAGCAACATCTAGCTGATTGGCTCCTCGGCCCCAGCAACATCTAGCTGATTGGCTCCTCTGCGGTGATGCTCATTGGGCTGTTTCCCTGCCCTTTCAGACCACGGAGCTGCTCATTGGGGGACTTTTTTGGCTCCGCCCACGTGACCCAGCCAATCGGCCTCAAGAGCAGGAGGATTGTGGGAGGTGGAGAGAAGCTTGTGTGGGAGAGAGAGGCTTGTGGAAAGCCGGTGGTGGCAGTTGAGGCTCTGAGGGTTTTTCCTGAGAGGCTGTTTTGTTTGGCGTGTGTGGTTCTAAAAATAAAGTTAGTTTCTTTTGACAAGTGGCTCCTGATTGTGCCCAGCCAGACTCTGGCACAGTACTCCAGGTATTCCATGGCTACTGGGTTTTCTTTCATTTTTTATTTTTTACTGAGCTCTTTGTTTGTTTGTTCTTCTTTGCGGTGCTAGAGAACAAACCCAGGGGCTCACGTATGCTAGGCAAGTTACTGAGCTACATCTCCAGCCTTATTTCATTTTTAATATTCTTGGTTCTATTTATAAAGTTGTAATAAAAAGCAACATGCACATTCAAACATCAACTATATTAAATTTTAATATTTTGAAATCACCAGTGGGGTTAACCTTAGTTGTCAGGGTCATTTATCACTCTGTGCTGGGTAGGTGCAAAAGAAACTGCTCCTGACACCTACACTGAACTGCGGAGCATAACAGAAGTTGTGAGATAAGCTATAAAGACTGTTGCCATTTATAACTGCTTAACTGCATGTACCCACATCTCCATGGCATTAAGAAATCAAACAGAAAATATCCATAGAAATAAACCAGATATTAGTATCACTAAAAGACCACACCTATATGTCCTGATTGAAAATAATTACACTCCTTAATATAACTTCATTCCATTGTTTGATCGGTGTAATTTATGAGTAGATATTCATTTGACTATATAAAGTAAATGTATAGAAACAAAATATCACTTTTAATCTTTTACATATTGAGAACTGCCTTGAGGTTTTCCTTTCAAAATGAGTTCCTCTTCGTAGATTGAAAGTCACTGAACTAAGATACCTTAAGGCTGTAGTTGTTGAGTTTTCAAATTTTGTACATTAATTTACTTATTTTCTTCGCCCAAAAGAACTTCTGAAAAGTTGGAGTGGGGATTGATTATCATTTCTGTGCCTCGGGATCTCTACGTTCCTGTTTCTAATTCTGGTCTGTGAAGATTGGATCATTAAACAAAAGAAGAGAGAAAGGATTCAGGGCAGAAACTGCATCTGTCTTCAGCTGCTTTGCCTTCCCAGGAGCTTAATCATAACACAGCAGGTGTCTGGGTCCAAAGGAGGGTTTGGGCAAGCACAATGGGAAGTCACATTGTCCCTGGAAGAGTGACAAGCTCAAGGAACAGCTATGACGCTGGTTCTAAGCTAAGATTAGATTCTTCCATACTCAGGCAGCCCAAGACACTGACCCAGAAGAAAACCCAGAGCCATAAATGAGTGAGTGAAGGTAGGTCACTGCAGAGGAGGGGTCTCGCTTAAGGACAGAAACTTCATTTTTAACTGGGCCATTGCTTCCCAGAATAAAGGCCATGCTTCCCAGCAGCCCTTGCAGAGATGTAGCCATGTGACTAAGTTTTATCCATAAGAGAAAAGTGGAAGTGAAGTGCGGGTTTAGAGTACTTAAGAGAGAGCTCGCTTGGCTTGCTGGGGCACCTGTTTTGTCTCTGTTCCTGTTGGCTCAAGCTCTGGTTGCCACCTTGGTCTATGAATTGACCTTGGGGAGTTGTGTGGATCACAACCTCAGGAGCTTGGGTCTTCCATGGCGTGAGGGGGCCACCCACCCCTCCAGTGCTGAACCCACCTGTTTAAGCCGCCACTACTTGAGTTTTCACTTAAATGTAAGTCAAACTAAATCTGAGACAAGAGGGCAGGTCCAAGTGTCAAGAGGAGGAAGGACAGGTGAGGATGGAAAGGGAAGGCTGAAGGATGAGGCCGAGCAGCAGGATTCAGAGCAACATGGAAAGAGAAGGCCAGAAGGGATGGCACCAGCAGACCAGAGCCAGGATCATACGTCCCTGAAGGCTCCTTGACTGTGGTGGGAGGGGAAGGGGAGGCACATCAGCTGACAGCCACCACACTGGACTGCAGAACCAAGGCAAAGCATGGCACACAAGTACACCCTAAACCCACTGCCACGTGGGGTGGGGCCCAAGGTGGGTCTAAACCATGATCCTGCGCGAAGGCATCTTTCTTTCCGTGAGCTTTCCAGCCTCACTAGTTCACGATTCTGTTCTGTTCTTAGAACCAACTGGAGGCACGTAGGTCTATAAGGAGCCCTCATTTCACATATCTGTGGGGTTTGGAAATGGTCCCTGGGTACTTGTCACCTCGATGGCAGGGCTCCACGAGGTGAGCAGCTCAACTCTACCACATGCTTCCAGCCGTGATGTTAAGAATTTCCATCCACTTGAAACAACAGAGCTGACCCACCACGGACTCTAACCTCGGAAACCTTGAGTCAAAATAAATTCTTCTTCCTTTAAGTGAATTAGCTCGAGTATTTGTCACAATGGCAGAAAGCTAATACAAAGGAGTAGAGATGAAGTATGCATTCGTAGCACCTGAAGGTACACGTGTATGATGAGGCATATGATAAAATCATTGTTTTAGAATGGGCATCGGAGTCACCATTTAATGCAGTCTTTCTCTAGGACATAGCATCTCCAGTGATGCGAGGGGTTTCTGACCCCAGGAGGCAACCCTGTCTATTCAGAAGATGAATAACCCCCTTTAATGTCCATCTCAGATTGCTTCTCAGCCGGGGTTCTTGGGAAGTCCCGAGACGGCATATTAGAAAACAGCAGTCCTCCATCCCTTTGCTGAAGTGATCCTGCCCGGGACATGGCAGGCAGACCCTGCAACAGCAACACCTGACAGCCTTCCCATGTGTTCCATGAAGCTCTGGGCTCCCTGTCTGCCTGTCACAGCTCCAACCCTGCTGGATGTCTCCCTGCAGTAGGGAATCCTCTGTGTTGCTACTACTGCTCTCCTTTCCCTACCCATCCATTTATCTTGGCTTCCCTAACAATGAGTTCTGTCACCATATCCCCAATCCTGGGACAAGGCAGGAAGAAGGTGCAAGGGAGGAGACAAAAAGCACATTAGGACCAGAAGAGCTCAACGGGACACCTACCAGAAGCTCACACCACATCTGCATTCCTATGGTTGCCCGGTCCTGCCTGGGTACAAGGATACTCTGAAAGAGGCAAATCTGACTGCAGAGAACCCAAACTTCTTTTGACTTCTTGTTTCCTTAGCAATACCACCCTGGGGGTGATTGGAAGGATGATGTTTTCTGGCTTTGTGTCAGGCCTCCTGAGGTTGAGTGACAACACAGTACACGTTCCTTCTGCTTCCCTGGAGAGAAAACTAGAACCACAGTAAGGACTCACAGATTGGCTCAGCCAGGAAGCGTGGTCTGGCTTTTAATACAGAAAAGACTATTTGGGTATGAAGAATAGTATTAGTTTAGTGGGCTACAATTATATGTTTTTATTTTTTAAATATGTTAAAAAGCAGGAAACTTAAATCTAAATTTATCCCTTGCCTTAAAGTTTATACTGAGTACATAAATTCATAGCTTATTAAAGTTTCTATCTTTTGCTGTGTAAGTGGATCCTCCACGATTTATGTGGTTCTTTATTAAAGAAACACATATGGAGATGATGTCTTGTGCCATACAATATTCTAAGTGCAGAGAGGTTCAGAGACAAAAAAAGAGGTACGGGAGGCAAGTACCAAGAGCATGAAGCCTCCACTGCAGATGCTACTTGATGCCCACATATTTGGTTAGACAAGTTTGGATGTTGTTGTAAAGGTATTTTTAAAAACAAGATTAACCTTTGAAGCAGTAAACTCTGAGTAAAAAAGATTACTCTCCATAATGTGGGTGGGTCTCAGCCAACAACTGAAGATTTTAAGAAAAAGACATTTCCCCAGAGAAAAGGGAATTTTTTTAAATTAATTTGTTCTAATCAGTTATACATGCCAGGAGAATGCCTTTTGACACATCATACATAAATGGAATATAACTTCTCATTCGTCTGGTTGTACATGATGTAGAGTTACACAGGTCATGTACTCATATATGCACACAGGGTAATGATGTCCAATTCATTCCACTATCATTCCTACTCCTGACCACCCTCCTTTCCCTTTATCCCCCCCCCCCGCTGTCTTGTCCAAAATATCTCTATTCTCTCCCTCCACTTATAGTGAATTGCATCTGCAGAGCAAAGAAAACATTTGGCCTTTGGTTCTTGGGATTAGCTTATTATGCTTAGCAACGTATTCTTTAGCTTCATCCATTTACCAGCAAATGCCATAATTTCATTCTTCTTTAAGGCAGAGTAATATTCCATTGTGTATCTATACCACAGTTTTTTTTTTAATCCGTTCATCTGTTGAAGGGCAACTAGGTTGAGATTAATAGTTTAGCAATTGTGAATTCAGTTGCTATAAATATTGATGTGGCTGTGTCACCATAGTATGCTGATTTTAAGTCCTTTGGGTATAAACCTAGGAGTGGAATGTGTGGGTCAAATGGTGGTTCCATTCCAAGTTTTCAGAGAAATCTCCATACGGCTTTCCATAGTGGCTGCACCAATTTGCAGTCCCACCAGCAACGTATGAGTGTACCTTTTCCCCCACATCCTTGCCAACATTTATTGTTGCTTTTATTCTTGATGATTGCCATTCTGACTGGAGTGAGATGGAATCTCAGTGTAGTTTTGATTGCATTTCTCTAATTGCTAGAAATGTTGAACATTTTTTCCATATATTTGTTGATTGATTATATTTAAGAAGAGAGAATTCTGCCAGCAGACCTCACCCTTGGACTTGAACCTCAACCCTTCCCCAGATCTCTAGCCTGCTGGTCACACTGCAGACTTTGGACTGCCAATCTCCATAATCATATGAGCCAATTCCTTAAAATAAATCAACCTCTCAAACACATACACACATCCTATAGGTCTGGAGAACCAGAGATAACTTGCTGTGGGCCAGAAGCCAGGTTAGATAATCTGTATGCATTGACAAGATGGGCAGATGAAGAGCCTAAGGTTCATAGTAGGCTGGGTCACTCCTGTCTTAGTTGCATGATGTGGCCACAAAGAGAAGCAATACAATAATCCCAATACCAAGTGAATGTGGATCCAACACAGTGGTGAAACGTCTTTATTCATATTTAGAGTGCCAAAAGTCTTGAGGAGGAAGAGTATATAGAAAGCTAGCTAGGAAAGCACAGAATCTCCAAGAAATGCTGTCAAGGAGAAAAAGGTGCCTTAAGGGAGGCCAATGACTGTCTTGTCACCCTCTGGTACTCCATGCAGAGCTGACATTACAGGTGTGTCCTTCCAGCCTGTGAAGTTTCCAATACCTGGATCAGGTCAATTTCCCAACCCTCATCTCCATCTCTAAAGCTGTTCTTGTTGTCCAGACACTCAACCCAGGTACAAGCAGATCTTTAGTGTCATTTCTGGGGACACCCAAAAATGTTGGTATAGGTGGCCAACGTTCTCTCTTTCCATACCCTGTGGGTGGTCCTAGCCCATTACCTTATCATTGTTTCTTTCTCTCTTCCTATGCCTTATTCCCATTTATCATTCTCTTCTAGGTTCTACTCTTCCTACACATTTTTTTTTTAGCTTCAAAATGCCATTTACCTGCCTGAAGTGAGGATAAATCACTTAGAATCATTTAAGATTCATGTAAGCAAGTCACTTGGATGACTTATACAAATTAACGGGAAAATTGAATCTACATTTTGTAATTGCTCGAATTTAGACTCCTGGTGCTATTAAAATTTATATATTTATATATGTATATGTATATATATATACAGATATCAAGGCCTATATAGATATACAAATAACTTTATATAGATAGATAGATATACATATATGTATACATCTCTAAAGCTTTAGATATAGTTATATATCTATATCTATACACACATGTATATCTGCATTGCTTTCAATAGTGTGTATCAACCAACCATGTGTTCTGATGCCTCAAGTTCTTAACTGACCTGTAGTCAACACTGGGCAAATGTCTTCCACATGTTTGGCCTCATTCCAAAAGGATAACACATCACTTTGTACCCCTGAGGAGAGACAGAGATGCAAGATGTACCCCACAATACCCAAAGCTGCATGTTTGTTGAGTGAGGACAGAAGGAATTTGGTTGTATTTATTAGGTGGTTGTTCTCTGATTTGAAAAGTGAAAGACTGAATGACTCTACCAGTTCTTCATGAGGCAGAACCACAAGAGAACAGAAAAACAATCTTGTCTCATTATCACCAGCAACTGGACTTTCCAGTTGGGGAAACCTGAAGGTCTAAAAAGAAAATTTCTCCATATGGGAATGTGCTGAGTTGTCTCTTCTTTTATGGATCTGTCTCCAAAAGTTTTCACATCCTTTGACGGTAAAGCTCTTGCCTGACGGCCCTGCCCATTGAGCACATCACTTTCTCGCTGAGAATCCACAGGCAACCACTTTCACAATTTGTGCCAAATGTCTGTATTAACTTTGTTACTGTTTACTTAATATTTTAAAAAATCATTTCATCTAAAAAATATTAGATACCATGTTTTGGACAAATTCCTTTTTTGTGTGTTTGTTATATTTTTTTGTGTTTGTTAAATTTTTAATATTACATTGAAACAAAAACATGACTATTAATATAAAAATATGTACAGCTGTTCACCACCCACATTCTCTGGTCTGCCAGCAGTAGCCCACCACCAGAGTCTGGGAAACAGCGCTACAAGGAATGTATGGAAATTATAATTGAAATGCAGAATCTGTAACATTTTATAGGGCATTCAGATCTGGGGCAGGGGTAAAGGGAAGGCAACCTATCATGTTTCTCACCCAAGAGCATCCTTGGAGAAGGTGGACAGCCTACGTGAGTTCTCCTGTGAACCCCTCAACGACTCCAGAGCCATCATGGCTGTGGAATGCCCAGGACCATGGGCATGGCCAGCTACCACAGGGAGTGGCGGTTTATGCCAGTCTCATCAACTTTCTTGGCTTATAGTCTGGCTTTCTCTTTGTGAAATTAAGGATCACAAAAAATTAGGGGAGGAAAAGAAAGCAATTATCACTGTTCCCATTCTGGTGCAACTCACAACGATCTCAGTATAATCATCTCTGTCTTCTATTTTTTTCTGCTTGTCCAACCATAATGACAGTCAGAAGACTCTTTCAGTAAGTCACTCCCAGGCTTTAAAACCTTGCAATGTTTGACCTTCTCACTCCTCTAATCCCAGCACTTGAGGATCCCAGGTCACTATGTCCTCAGGAACCTCCTGGGTATGAGTATGGGTGAAGATACATTGTGTAATTTCCCCATGACAGGCCAGCCCTAGACATTTTAGGAGATGGTATATTTCGAGGGCAGCCTGTATGGGTTTGTTGTTTGATGCCCCAACTTAGAACCAAAGGCCCACATCAGCCCTGTGGTGGGAAGGAACCTTCATGGGAAGAGCAGATGATGCTTGTGATTCAACCTCTACAGCCTTCCTAGCTCGGCTGTTGGATGGAAAAGTTGCTGGGAATGTCCTGAAAAGACAGAGTTGCCTTCATGGGTGAGGGCATTTTAAGACACAGACATTTTTTTATTACATCTATTCATCTATATTTATAAGTTCTTTTTACATTGATAAGTTCTGTGCCTCTGAGACCCTGCTGTTTAAAGTGTTTATACTCTACGTTATTACCCATTTAGCAGGCAGACTAAATGCAGGTGGAATATGATTAAAAATTGTGTCCTGATTTACCTGAAAGCATGGTAAAGAAAGTCACTGGAGGGGCTGGGGCTGCAGCTCAGTGGTAGAGCACCTGCCTTGCACGTGTGAGGCACTGGGTTCGATCCTCAGCACCACAAAAAAATAAAGATATTGTGTCCATCTACAACTATATATATATATATATATATATATATATATATATATATATATATATATATATATATTAAATAAAAAGAAAGTCACTGGAAGATCAACAGTCTTTGACAACTAAGCCCAGAGTGAAGTCATAACCCAAAGAGGCCAGGCCTGTGTGCCCATCCCTCACTGACCCACTGGGGAATCACTGCATCTGCCCACAGACTGGCCATTGAAACCCACGTGCAATGTCTAGTTATCTGCTTTAAGAGAGAAGACAGTTTGCTTCCTAAAGGTTTTATTCCCTCAGTGAATGAAGAAAAGGTTTGATTATCTGAGAGTGGGGACATGGCCGGGGTGGAAGAGGACAGATTGAGGAGAAAGGAGAAGGTGTGAATCATAGATCTCGTGAGTGGAAGAACTGACCAGGGAAGTGAGTAGGGTGGCCAGGCGGGGCTCGGTGCCACTGACTCTTGTGGTCATAAATCTAAAGCAGTCCGTCTGCCCGGGGGCACACTTCTCTGCACCCCCACATGCTGCTGCCCAGGTTTAGGGGGAGGCACAGAGGATGGATGGGGGTTAAGCAGAAGTGGAATGTGTCAGTGAGCAAAGCTGAAGGAGCAGGGACTAAAAGACAGATGGTGAATGCAATGTGCTGTAGTTTAAATGTGTCCTCAAAAAAGCATGTTGGAAACTTAAATCACCATTGTAGCTGTGTTAAGAGGAGGGCCTATAGGAGACAATTAGGCCACAGAGCTCTGCCTTCATGAATAGATTAATGCCATTATTGTGGGAGTGTGTTTGTCAAAGGGGGTTCCCTATGGAAGGGTGAGTTCAGCCCCTGCTTACTCTCTCGCACATTCTCTTTGGGTCTCCACCATGCAACAAGAAGGCCCTCACCCAATGCTGGTCCATCAATCTTGCACTTGTCAGCCCCCATAGTGAGCCAATCTATTTCATTATAAATCACCCAGTGCGTGGTCTTCTGTTATAGCTGCACAAAACTGTCGTTGAGACATAAAAGGACAAATATCCTGATGGGTCATCAGGTCCAAGCCAAGTAGGAAGGAGGTCAGGACAAGAGAGGGTCGTGTGGAAAGTAGAAGCCACTCTGTCCCAGGAATGGAGAGTTATTGGAGTAGGGCCTCTAGAAGACAGGAATTGGTGGTCAGAGGCTGGGACACCCAAGGCCAAGAATTTGGAAGACAGTGTTGCAGATGACAAAGACCAGTGAAGGACCATGATGGGAAGATGAATGGAGATTAGGATGCTGGATGTGTCACCAGAGTGGAGGGGGAGGGTCCCAGTGGGTGAGATTAGGATGGAGATCCAGGTACCAAGAAGCTCTGGGAAGGAGGGGGACTGGCTATGGGGCTGCGAGTAGCAGGTTTAAAGATGGGAGGTAGATCTGGGGCTCTGAGGTAGAGCAGGCCCATCATAGGGAAGGGAAGTCACAGTCACTATTTGAACAAGCTACAGAGTAGCTGTGTCCTCTGAAGAAAGGCAGGCTTCTAAGACAGTGATAGAAACTTTCAGAGAAAAGCTGAGGGCGGGGGTCCTGCTGCTGCTGGTGCTGAGCTCCAGAGGTCAGAGGAGAAGTTACTCTGGGGAGCTGGGGTGGTGCAGGTGGAGTCAGAATGGAGGCTGCACTGTATGGGGAGATGGAGAAGGCTTGGCCTCAAGGGGGTGAGATGGGTCCTGCAGGCCCCGTAGAGAACAGTGGAGAGGAGGTGCTACGGGCAGCCTCGTTCTTGAGACTGGTCTCTTGTGTTCATCACGATGGCAATACTGGATGCTGGGCAGTATTAAGGCAGCAGCAGTCAGGTCCTTCATGGAACCTAGGAAATGTGTTCGATCTCTCCTCAACTTCCATGTTGGAGTCAGTGTTCCCTCTGCTAGGTGACAAACTCATTTTGGAGGGTTAATTTATTCAACCAATTTTTATTGAGCCCCCCCCCCCATTGTGCACACTGTTCTAAGCACATAGACTGTATCAGTGAGTAAAAGACTCAGAGATCTCTGTTCTCAAGGCATTTATATTCATGGCTCTTCACAGTAAATACATAAATCATATGGAATGATGGATGGTAAGGATGACTATGTAAAAGGCCAAAGTAGAGCAGGGAGAGCTGGAGTGTTTGTGGGGGAGGCTTGGTGACATTTGAGCAAAGACTTGAAGGTGGTGCAGGGAAGAACATAGCAGGCAGAGGGAACAGCCAGTGCAAAGGTTAGTGAGCAGGGCACTATCCTGCTGTCTTAGGGAAACATTAAAAGGATAAGGAGCCACAGCAACGTGAGCAAAGAGGAGAGTATTTGGAAGGTAGTGAAATAATTAGGAATAAATGCAATTTATTCTATTCCTGGAGAGAGTCCACATCCACCTAGACAGCAGCATAGTACACAAAAGCAATACTGAGTTGGAAATCAGGTCCAAGGTAGGATTGGATTCAGTTTTCCTCATTCACTCTGGGATAGTAGACAAATCACTTTACCTCTGCATTCTGATTTTTTTCTGGAAATGAGAAGACAGAACAGAGATTTAACTTTCTATCTGGTCCTAGGGCTGAAGCTGCAAAGAAATAAGGACATATGTTCTAAGGATAATTTATTGCATGATTGGTTTCTGGAGGACACCAGAAACCAATCAAATTCCTGACTTGATGTTTAATTCAGTCTCTTATTGAGACTGAAGCTTGGACAGACAATCTACATATACAGTTTACCATTTGGCTCCAAGAATTTATCTATTTTCAATTAACATTTACTCAGAGTCCACTAGAGGGCAGACCTGTACTTAGAAACTGAAAAATGTCTACTGGGCACTTATTGTCATCTATTGGGCCATGATGACCAGAACAATCAGAATAAATAACAAGACACTCAGAAAAGCTTTCAATAAAATTTCAGCCTTCAGCATTTCTTTAGTCAGAGCTGTGGATTAACATCACAATAACAATGATTATTAGCCTACAAATGCCTGATTTTTAAAGCCTTCCTGGGAACTACACAATCATTATTTTAAATTTTTTTTTAGATGTTGATGGCCCTTTATTTCATTCATTTATTTATATGCAGTGCTGAGAATTGAACCCAGGGCCTCACACATGCTCGGCAAGTGCTCTACCACTGAGCCCCAGCCCCAGCCCTACACAGTCATTATTTCAGTTAAGCTTCAAAATAATTCTACAAGTACTAAGTTATCTTAGTTTTACAGATCAGAAAACTGAGGTCCAAAGGGCAGAGTCTGAGATACTGTTGCTCGTTTGATTTATTGTAAGAGTGGTTTCAAAAGAAGGGTAGCAGAGGCAGCTGGATAGGAAAGGGGGAGGAGCCAAGCAGAGATGTGGTTTCCCCTGGAGTGTGCCTCAATGGGTCCCAAAAGGGGTCCCACGGCATGTATTTGTACACAGTGTGGGTCCCACTTTAAAAAAAAAAAAAAAGAGGACAGCCTTTTGTGCCCCTGGATTAGCCAGTCTGTGAGAAGCCACTCACTCTGCTCCCTCACCCCCTAAGGGGATTGTTATCTCTATCATAGAAAGTTCACCAGAGTTGGGAGCAGCTACCACCCATCATTGGCCAGCGCTCAGAGCCACTAGGATAGGCCTGCACTGGATTGGTTTGGGGAATGGTGTGTGGCACCATCATATGCTCTGTGGAGGATCTTGTCTATGGACTCTGCTGGTAGATATCACAGCAAGTCTTTAAACCTGGGTCTCTTTGTCTTCCACATCTCATGTTCTCAGGGAAGTTGAGAGAGAGAACACATGGGAGAGAGAATTGCTTGTGGATATTGGCAATGCTCTCATATATAAATGTAGAAATACAATAAAATCAATAAACTAGGAAAAGAAGAAATTAAAAATTAAAAAAAAAAAGATAAAAGGAGCCAAAATCAAATGCAACTGAAATGAGTCTGTCTGTCCCTTAGAGATATTTGTTATGACTCTATGGCCAGTTTCACTTCAGCTTCAAACTTGGAAGCATCTCAAAAGTACAAATCCAATTCCCACCCACCATTAGCAAATACTATTGATTTTACTGAGTTTTGTGCAGAGATGGAGGTGTGAGTTATATTGCACACTATGCTCAGAAACTTCCTTTTTAAAACTCTCCTTTAAACATCTCTCCTCTGGCCTGAAAAATCTTTTCCTCTGGTCTGTCTAGGCAGCCCCGGCCTATCTTACAGCTCAACACACCCCTGGGATGGGGACACAAGGACCAGAGTAGTATTTAGGCCAACTGCTACAAAAATTTATAACCAGAAAAAAATACTTCACTGCTTTCATGGAGCATCAGAGTTTTCTCCAAGCTTTCTGGCAGCCAGAGCAAAAAGAAAAAAAGAAAAGAAAAAGAAAATATGGTAAATTATAGAATTTCCAGTTTCACAAAGAAGAAAGGAAGTTCACCAGGTCCTTGAAAGAGGACTCATTTCCTGGAACCTAATCCTAAATTAAATTTCTTGTGTGAGTGTTTGTACTGGGAAATTAAGTGACATAAAGTTTAACGTCATCAAGTATTTTACAGAAAATACCAGCAGCCCTTGCCCCCGCCCCACCAGGTTTATCTTGGAGCACTGTTTATTTCCAGTGGGCCCTTATCATAATCTAGGATTAATGACTTGATATATCTACTTATTTGTTCACTTATTTTTAAAAACATTTATTTATTTATGTAGTTTTTTTTTCTTTAGGTGTACACATTATTTTGCTTTTATGTGGTGCTGAGGATCGAACCCAGTGCCTCATGCATGCTAGGCAAGCACCCTACCACTGAGCCACAACCCCAGCCCCTATTCACTTGTTAATTGTCTCCTCCACCTGAATGTCAATTCCAGGAGAGTAGAGGCCACTGCATCCCCTGCCCTCCCACAGGGTCCTGTGGTGGGCTCTCTGTTGGATAGAGATACATAGAATAGATCAAGCATCATAGTGATGTCAAGAGGCAGGCAGGATTTAGGTGCTAAAATCACCAGGCTCAAATTAACATAGCATAACCATCAAGACTCAGAAATTTGTGATGGAGAATATTTCTAATCAGTAACTCATATTAGTCAAACATTGAGGTTAAAAATTACACTATACAGCAAAGAAGTCTAAACATACACACATAGACGTGACACCAGAAGGAAACAGTTTTGACCAAGGGAGAGCACCACTTTGCTGTGATTTGATTTGGATTTGCTTTCTTCTATCTCAGTTCTATATCCTACGTTCCTGACTTGATATTTAATTTAGTGCCCCATACTCTGCCCAGGCACTGGCAGGGATAAAGATTGGGATCACCTAAGGGTTAAAACATAAGCCAGGCCCACCTTTTCAAATATCAGAAACCTGTCTTTCAGGTTTATATCTGGCCGTGGTATTTGGTTATGGATTAAGCCTCATCAAAAGCAAAATTTCAAAAACATTTCTGAAGAAGTTAAGTTTCTATGATTGCTTTAGATTTAAATTTATTTCTAATCTTTGGTTAAACAATTAATACCCATTCATCATCACAATAAATGCTTTTCTTTTTGCGAAATGTCAAAAGTAACATTAATCTAGACGATTGAAGTCTATGGAAATGCAGTTCATGTATCCACTTGTCTCTAAGTTTGTAATTATTGGGTAAATAGCCCTGAGAGACTTTTTGCCTGTGTTGCATGTTCTATTCTTGCTCAGACACCAGAAAATGTTTCAAGATCCCATCCTGAGGGGAAGCAAGGCCTAGTAATTTGGACCATCATTTAAGCAACAATGACCAAGGCAATTGATGGGAGAACAGATAATAAAAAGGCATCTCTTCTCTGTTACAATATTTTTAAATGATTAACAATATTTACTGGTTAGTTTTTTTCTGGTAGATAGCTGAGGATGTTGAAATTACTAAATTTGTTACAAAAATATTTTGTGTAGTTCCCAAGAGACTTGGCAGGCCCTGGGCTTCTGAAACACAATGTTTAGAAATTATTGTTATTTAACACAATCAAGGCCATTGAATATTTAGAAATAATATCTAAGAGTAGCTCATAAGTGGTTCCTTAGGCAGTTTGCTTTGGTAAGAACACTGGCAATTTCATCAACAAAAATGTCAAGCAATATTAGGGGATTCAACCTATGTACAGGGCTCCTATTTCTCATCCTATGTAAATGCACATGGGGCTGCCAACACATATATGTATTGCTGCTGACCTATTCTGTGACAGGATGAGTTAGAATTACAAAACCCTGTGGGCCTCTCAGCAATCAGCTCCACAAAGCCTTCTTGGATGAACTTACCAGTCCCTAACAGAGCCAGTTACTTTCTTTCTGTTCTGTAGATATTTCTACTAGTAGCCTCTAACATTGTTCTGTACACCAATCTGTTGAGCATCTTGTGCTACCAAGTTTATTTAATATTCTCAGAAACCAGTAAGATAGGCTGTCCCTGGCTTACTGATGTGTAAATTGAGGCACATTCATTTATCATAATAAAATTTTGCAGGTTCACTTCCCCATCTAGGATTTTGAGCCTTTCAAGACCACATTTTGTATTTCTTTCTGTTTCCTGTTCAGCCAGTTCACTTTTCTCTAACCTACCTCTGTTTCTGGAAACATCCTCTCTGGCTGGCTCACATGGGCCCTGCACCAACACTGCTGTTAACTTCTCTCTCTCAGTGTTAAATTAGCCCTTTGCTGTTCGTCTTGTAGGTGACACGTGTCCTTGCCATTGGAAGAAATCTGTCAGATGACATTGTCTCTTCAGGAGCTTGGCAGAGGTTCAGACCCAGCAGCCAGCTGGTGATGAAATGATTCAAAATATCTCAAAGGAAGGATCCCAATGCCATCCACAGAGGGCCTCTCTGCTCCAAGCTGCCACCAACATGGACAGTGAGTGATGCTTCCCACAGCACCAGGCAACGTAGGAGGCGGATTGTTATTTTGACAAATAACCAGATTTCAATGACCTTCCTTCATCTATTGTATAAAACTAACATAGAGCTGAGGTGAAGAATGAAAGGAGGAAAAAATAGATAGTAAATAATAGAAAAGGAACTAATATTGGAAAACGAAGTTGTGAAAAGAGGTCAAACAGCAGAAATCTAAGAGATAAACCAAAATGTGGAAAGACAGACGTAACAGGTAAGAATACAGCTCAGATAAGGAAGCCCACGGTATCTAACAATTTTGTGTGTGTGTGTGTGGGGGGGGGGTAGTTTTAAAAAATGACCTTAAAGATTTTCTTTTCTTTCTTCTATCTTCAATTTTGGGTCAATTTCAGATGGGAACAGTGATTGTCACCGTATTTAATAAAGACAAAACAAATTCTCTGGAGTTAGAAGAGCCATACATACCATATGCCAAATTTTAGTTTGAAGTAAAATTCCTTTTTAAAATTATGTTTAAATACACATAACCTAGAAGTTACCATCTTGCTCATTTTAAGTGTACAGTTCAATGGTGTTAAGTACATTTATGATGTTGTTCAACCATTTCTATCATTCAACTCCATAGTTCCTTTCAACCTGTAAAATTCAAACTCTGCATTTATCCCCAAAAAATCAAAGGCCTCCAGCTGCAGTGGCGCACACGTGTAATCCCAGAAGCTCAAGAGGCTGATGTAGGAGGATTGCAAGTTCAAAGCCAGCCTCAGCAAAAATAAGGTGCTAAGCAACTCAATGAGACCCTGTCTGTAAATAAAATACCAAACAGGGCTGGGGATGTGGCTCAATAGTTGAGTGCCTTTGAATTCAATCACCAGTACCCCCCACCACACACATACACACACAAAATCACTAAAAGCCAAATGTTCGGAGGCTAACTCACAATAAGAGGGAAGGAGTGTAGGGAAGAATAGAAGTACTTTGGATTAGACACAGGGGAATGAAGAAAAGGGAGGGAGAATGGGAATAGGAAAGACAGTAGAATAAATCAGACATTACTATCCTATATGCATAAAGGATAACATAATGTAATTCTATATGATATACAATCAGAAGAATGAGAAGTTATACTCCATAACATATATAATGTGTCAAAATACATTCTGTCATGTGTAACTAATAAAAACAAATAAAAATATATAAATAGCAACTCTCCATTCCCCCTAGCAACCATCATTCTACTGTCTGCCTCTAATTTTGTCTACTTAGCGCAATTATAGATGTTTTGAATTAAAAGGTAAAACAATAAAACTTGTGCCTCAACGTACACTGGTGAAATATGAAATATACCCCAAATAAACATTGCTGTTTAAATAGAAAAGGTAGCTGAAAATCCACATGGGACAGGTAACTAGAGCAACAATGAGCTTCATATTGAGCATTCATCCAAAGGCATTCATGACATGAGCTTAGATGGCCTCAGAGCCCACAGGGTTTTACAAGTCCTTTTCAGGCATTTGGGTCTTATTCTGAATGATACCGGAGGCTCCTGGAAGGTTTTGAACAAAGAATGTTGCATGTCATCTCAGCATCTGTGGTGGATGTTGTCGATGTCACAGAGCCCTTTATAACTTGCCACACGCATTCTTTCAATTGCTGCCCTCTATCCTTGGAAAATAAGACCGTTGTCTCATGGGGGTCCCTCTGTCCAGGGGCCATGTCCATCCACACCAGGGATCAAGACGAAACCCAGTCCATCTGAGGCCACACCTGTCACCTGCCCCAACCTGATTTGGACACTTCCCTTCCCTGGAGAGCATGCCTACAATAAATCACATGTATCTGAATCCCTTCTACAGACCTGGATCTAAGCAGCACTCTGACCCTTCTCCTTCATGACCTGCGTTATGGTTGTAATTTTACACTGATTTCTGTGATTCTTTGTTTCTCTGACTGATTTCTGCCTCCCTGTTGGGCAAGTGGACTCTTGTGCTCACCTTTGTTACCTCAGCACCGACCGCAGCATCTGGTCTTCACTAAACGCTTTAGATAGATCTTGTAAAAATCTTTTCACTGCTGGATTTATTTTTCACTGCTAAAGTATCATGTTGATGCTAATTAAAGGTGACAAAGTATTTATGTGGTGGCTGTGTTCATTTGAAAATATAATCAATTGCCAATTTACTTGCCATTTTAAAATTACCTATTAAATGCCATGCAATCAAACGTTCCCCCGCACCCCCCAGCAGAACGTGCGACAAAAGGTTGTTCATCTGACCATATTTGGCAAACCAGGTGCTTAGCTTTAATTAACAAACGCTGCAAATCCTAAGAGGAACAAACTCATTAAAAATCTGGGTTGAGTGCTTCACAAAGCTCTAATGAATGAAAAACTTTAGGACATTAACATTCCACAGCCACTAAGCTTGTTGCTTCCATTCAACCGTCAACACTAATGTACAAAGAACCCACCAGCCATGTCCGCAGAGGGGCTCCCTTCCCCTGGCACACTTTCCTTCTGTTCTATGCCATTTCTCAAGAGTGGGATAATCAGCGACTCCTTCATCATATAACATGCTAAAAGTGGAAAATGTTCCACCATAGCACAGAGAGGAAGTGAAGGATCTAGATGGCATAGAGGAGGATTCTGGGAATTTTTTTTAAAACAATAGAGTTCAGAAAAACATACAAATAAATTATAAAGTGCTTTTTTTTTTCCCAAATAAGAGTCGTTACCAAGATTATGGAGTTACCTACCTACAGATTAGAGCACTTAACTCAAATTCAATGGCGTGATGGAGGTTGGAGTCTGAATTGATTTCTCTATGATCTTTAAGAAGTCCTGTGGTCAATCAGCATAGGGCCAGACATGTGCCCGATTTCTGGGAAAACTGTTTATGTCAACAAAAATATGACATTAAGGAGCCACAATCCTATGCAGAACAGTTATTTTTACAATGGAAGAGAGACAGGATGCATGTAATCAGGGAGGGATTATAACTCACTTTGCATAGGCCCTGGGTCACAGAATGACAGGTAGATAAAACAGACTTCTTGGGAGCGTGTTAAGTCAGCTTTTTATCAAAATACTTGACATAAATAACTTAAAGGAGGAAAGATTTATTTTGGTTGACAGTGTCAGAGGTTTCAGTCCATGGTTGGCTAGCTTCACTGGTTTGTGCCTGAGGTGAAGAAGAAAGAACATCATGGCTCACGGGTGAGGTGGAGGGAAACGGCTCAGCTCATGGCAGCCAGGAAGCAAAGACAGTGAGAGAGAAAGGGGCCAGGGACAAGATATAGTGTCCAAGGACACATCCCCAGTGACCTATTTCTTCCAACCAAACCCCTACAGTTTCTACCTCCCACCCACTTAGTCCATTTAGCTATCAAGGGATTAATCTGCTGATGAGGTTAGATCCCTCGTGATCCAATCAATTCCCCAAAGCCCTACCCGTGAACTTTGCTGCCTTGGGGACCAAGCCTTCAACACTTCGTATCCAAATTATAACAGGGAGACACTAGCTTTACTCCACAGAACAGATGCTTCATATCCACAGTCACTCACTAATAACCCTAGTGTCTCAAACTGAGATGCTGTTTGGTAACTTCATACCAACACCACCATCCAGAAGAATAAAGCCTCCTGTGTCACATGGTCTGACATATATTAATGCACAAAATATAGATCATCTGGATTTATCTTTTTATACATAAGGATGATGACAGCCATTGCTAATTCCACAGATGCATTTATACCACCCCGGGTCTCAATTCAAGGACCAGCTCTCATTAGTAGCAACATGGTACTAAGCCTGGGTCTACAAGCCATACCTGCAGAAATAAGACTAGTACTACTAACTGTACGTAGAGCCCAACTCCAAGAAGCCTTGCTGAGATAAGGGTTGGAGAAGATTTTTTTTTTTTTTGCTAACAAACATAGGCTACTTTTATGGGCCCATGAGGACATCCACTCTGTCCAGGACCTTGGATGTACACAACAGGTGTTCCACAGACATTGATGAATTAATTCCTGTACAAATTCAAAGCAGGGAAAGCTGGACCCGACTTCAGAAGGTGATGACTGGCACTGACAGGGGAAGAATAAGGGAAAGATTTCTATACAAGAGGCCAGGAAGGTCCTGTCTCAAGAAAGTATAAGGGAAGAGGTCAGAAGGTGCAAAGGATGAAAGAAGAAAGGCTGACTTGGAAACTCACTAGCCTCAAGGTTTCATATTTTATTTTCTCCATTTGCTCCCTTCCCTCAACACGTTTCAGGCAGATTATTCACAAGACTAGCTTTAGCCCAGTCATGTCTAACCAACAGTCATCACCAAACGCTTTTAATAGAGGTAGGAGATGGAGGTGGATGCCAAGGGTGGTCAGTCTATGGACTGAGCCCCACCCTGGCTCTGTGGACACTGAAAAAGCATCAGGTTAGAGGCCAGTAGGGCAGAGGATGCACTGACCACATCAACAGGTGATAACAATCCCATCATCACCTGTCAGTTTCTGGAAGCCTGTCCAGGTAAGTTCTTCCCAACCCTTCACTTCAAGAATCAGCTCTCATGGGTTGACTAAGCTGGAACATGGCCTAAAAGGATGGCCCCCTGGACCTTCCCTGTCCTTGGCATGCATTCCCCCTCAATATCACCTCCTTTCTTACTTCCATGTTTCCTTTGGGTGTACTCCTTAGTGGATAAGGCAGGAGGGAAGTGAGCATGTTTTCTTATTTACTACCACCTTTTTAAAAAAGAAGAAACTATTTTTATGATTAAAGGAGATTTAGAAAACAAAGTAAAAAAGACATAATGATTTGACCCAGCTATTTCACTCCTTGGTGTATACCCAAAGGATTTAAAATCAGCATACTATAGTGACGCAGCCACATCAATGTTTATAGCAGCTCAATTCACAATAGCTAGACTATAGAACCAACCTAGATGTCCCTCAATAGATGAATGGATAAAGAAAATGTGGTATATATACTCAGTGGAATATTACCCAGCTTTAAAGAAGAGTAAAATTATGGCATTCTCCAGTAAATGGTTGGAGTTGGAGAACATCATGCTAAGCGAAATAAGCCAATCCCACAAAACCAAAGCCCAAATGTTTTCTCTAATATGTGAATGCTAATTCACAATAAGGTAGGGGGGCACTAGGGAAGAATACCATTACCTTAGATTAGGTAGAGGGAAGTTATGGGAGGGGAGGGGAGAGGAGGGGAGGGGACGTGGGGATAGGAAAGATAGTAGAATAAAACAGACATTATTATTGTATGTATATATGTGACTGCATGACCATTATGATTCTGCAACATGCACACTCAGAAAAATGAGAAATTATATCCCATCTATGTGTGATACATCAAAGTTCATAAATGCATTCTACTCTCATGTATACTAATTAAAACAAATTTAAATACTTTAAGAAATCACCCAGAATAATAATTTTCAATATTTAGGAATAGTCCCTCTAGATCTTTTAGAAATTGATACAAGCACTCATAAACACGTGATTTATTTATAAAATTAGAATCTTACTGCATATTGTATTTTATTAGATATACTTGGACAGTATAATAAATAGAGTCACATTGTTCAAGTAGATTGAACCATGAGATAAAATCAAGACCTACAGGGATGGATTCTACCCTCCCACATTCCTGGTCCACAGGAGATGCTCACCAATGAAAGCTACCCACCCTGCTGCTCGGAGAAGAAGGGCTCATTTTTTCATTTGAAAGAGAAAACTGAGAAGAGGAAAAAGAAGTGACTGGCAGGTTAGCATAACACCTGTCTCTGTTCCTAATCCATCAGTGGGCGTTTCCCATGCATTCTCATTTTCACCTGCCAAAGGGTAATCAGAACACGTTCCTATGTTGAAAAAAGTTGAGAGAGAATATTAAAAAAAAAAAGAATCAGAGACACAAAAACTAACTGGGGTTTGATATATATATATATATATATATATATATATATATATATTTTTTTTTTTTTTTTCGCACCAGGGATTGAACCTGGGGTGCTTAAATACTGAGCTACATCTAAGTCCTCCCCTCACCTTTAAAATTTTTTTTTCATTGTGAGACAGGATCTCACTGAGTTGCTTAGGACCTTGCTAAGTGGCTGAGGCTAGCCTTGAACTTGTGTTCCTCCTGTCTCAGCGTCTCAAGTTGCTGGGATTACAGGCACGTGCCACCACAGCTAGTGGGTTTGATACTTTTAAAAGTATATTTATTCCCATATTTTTGTCCAACATGATCAGGATATCATAAAAGGCATTATTTGTGATTCCTAAGAGTGACTCAGAAACATAACAACTAAAGTTTGATTCCATGTTAAAGTTATTTTGTGTCACTGATATGTTAAAGTCCTATTCCCTCTGCCGATGTACTGCTATTTTTGCCCAATAAAAAATCTAAATTAAATATGCAAATAATTGCATGCTGGGAAAGATGGAGGTACTAATAATAAGCACATCTTCAGTACCGAATAAGAACTAAACTGCCAAAAATTACTACCTCCAAGAAGAAACGAGCGTTGTTAATAATTATTGCTACTAAAAGAGAAAATTTCAGGGTGAATATCTGTATTTATTCCAAATCGTCCTTATGAGTCATTAAGTCTTGTTCAGTGAATATAAGATATTATAAAAAGTAATTGGAGTTTAACATGTTGCCAACATATTTTTACCTAATAGTCATAGGAATGCAGATACCTGATACTTTGCTTTAAGGTGATTAATGCTTAGGAAGAGCAAAGACTACTGTCAGTTTTATTTTTACTGATATTTTATTGCTCAGGGAGGTTGTAAATGCCAGTGCTGCTTTACTGTAGGAAATGGAAATCGTGCATTTATTAGAATTCTTTAACTGCCTTTATGGTCAACAGATGGCACATGAATCATTCATTGGTATAATATGATAAACTGTAGCAAAACCTCTGACCTGGTTTTATTCACAGCCAGGAGTCTTATCCAGGCAGCCAGCACAGAGTGCCTGTCAAAAGGAACAAGTAACAATTTCATCCAATATCCAAAGGCTATTGCTGGTGTCCTCGGGACCTTGAAGGGGCAGATTGCTTTTGTGCAAAGACAACAGATACCTTTTGAACCTTCTCCAGGAGAAAATTTTAAGGTGCTTTGATATGGATTCCTATTCAACGTATGTTCCAAATCATACTTATAAATAAGTGTATAGCCATTTATACTATCTGAATAGGCATCGTCTATTCTCTATACTACATTGGTGGGAAGCCAGAATATACGACCCCAAAACATGCCTTTTTGATATAAGGATTGTTGAGCGGAAGGCAAATAAAGAGAAACAGATGCCCAAAGGCTCCCTGCTCTCCCTCTATCTGCCTGAAATCAGGATGTAAATTTACAAAGACAAATGACATTCTACCGTTTCTTTCCACCAGGGACAACAAAGGTCAACTACTGAAGACAATTTGACCCTTCAGGGCCTGGTGACAGCACCAGAGAAGTCTCCATTAGTAAGCTTGGCTAAGCAGCCTTTATCTGCCGTTCTTCTTCCCACAAGTTGCTGGCCCTGGAGCTTGAAGTCCCTTCCTTTTGTCTTGTCACCTTTTCTAAAACATACTGTTCTTTGCTGAAGGTGCTGTACAAGTGACAGTTCATATGCAACTCTGAAAATGACTTTCCCTGACATACATATGAAATACCGACACATGTTCATAAACTTCTGTTTTTTCCTCTGGTTAATTTGCTTTTAAAAACTTTATTTATTTTTGTTATATAGGGCTCTGTTCCAATTAAAAACTTAAAGGAATGGAGAAAAAAAATTGTTTTCTTTCCCCTACGAGTCATAAATCCTCCTTTATAACGCTACTACTCTAGACAAGAGAAATTACACATGTGGGCACATTCATTACATTGCAATGTTATTACCTGCCTAACACAGTTTTTATAAAATCAAACTGTAGTAATTGTGAAGCTGGGCAATGTGCATTAGTCACAGTTTCTCCCTGCTGATTGAAAATCTTTTGGCTATTTTCTCTGTCATTAAATTCTCCACCATGAGGTAAGTAGGAGGGGAATGGCATTCAAATTGAGGTAGTTTACTAATTTTCTTTTTTATTATCCCTGACAGGTCAGTCAGGAAGAATGGAAATATATGGTCATAACGTTTATTTAGAGGAGATGGGAGTTTTGTCTTATTCATGATCAGAGTTTAGATTAAGGTATATATATACTGTGTGAGAGATGTTACACTGAAGAGGATTTCTTTTCTTTTTTTTTTTTGCTTTATTATAACAAAATACTCCAAATAGTTTAACTTTATAAAGAAAAGAGGTTTATCTAGCTCATAGTTTGGGAATTTAAAAGTACAAATAACATAGTGCCAGCTCTGGTGAGGACTCCAGATGGTGGGTATGAATAGATCCCCACCAGAAACAGGAAGCCACAGAAACTGTGAGAGTCCAGTTTTTACAACAATCCTCTTGCAAGAAGTAATCTGGATCCTACGCTAACCACCTTAATTCCTCCCAAGGGCAGCACCCCCAGTGACCCAAGGACCTCCCACTAGGCTCCACCTCTTAGAGGTCCACAACCTTCCACCACCACGCTGAGGACCAAGGTTCCAACAACATCAAAACCACAGCATAAGTTGCTCTGAGGTAATTTAAAATGTCTCCTGAACTTCTGGCCTCTTTCTTTGTTGGCATGTGAACCTCACCTAAGTTGGCTGAGATAACGATGGTGGTGACGGTTATCCTAATAACAATACAATTATCATACTGGATGCTGTCTGTCATCAGAGGTATTTTATTTTATCTGTTATGGCTTGGGTCTGGAATATTCCCTCCCCAAAGGCTCATGTATTGAAGGCTTGGTCCCTATTGCAATAATGTCCAGAGGTGGGGTTTTGGGGAAGTAGTTGTATTACTAGGGCTCTGAGCTTATTGGTGAATTTATCCACAGAAGGCGAATGGGCTCTTGGGAGGTGGTGGAAACTGTAGGCAGTGGGACAAGGCTGGAGGAAGCGGGTCACTGGGGCATGCTCTTGGAGGGGACTTCTTGTCTCTGGCTCATTTTTTCCCTGTCTCTCTCTTTCTCTCTCTCTCTTTCTTTCCTGCCATGAGGTGAGTAGCTTTCCTCTGCCATGCCTGATAAGATTTTGCATTACTTCAGGCCCAAAGCAATGGAGTCAGCTGATCATGGACTGAAACCATGAGCCAAAATAAATCTTTTCCTCCTTTAAGTTGTTTATGTCAGGTATATTGGTCACAGTGACAAAAAGCTGACTGACACACTATCTGCCCCTAACTTAACCAAGCCAGTTGGCTTTGATTATCCCATTTTAAGGTGAGAAAACAGAGGCTCAGAGAAACCACACTGCTTATTCAAGTTCACATCCCAGGGATGCTGTCTACATGAGGTATTATTCTTGATTATGCATCCAGATTCATGCTCCATTGTGCCTTCCAGCTGGCTGACTTGGAGGGACAACATCAGCAGACTCGTGGCCCTCTGATTTTTAGTGGGCTCAGCTCAGGGGAAAGATCAGCAGGTAGGTGATCAAAGGGAAAGAATAAAATACTTCAGAGTTAAGGTACTTCTATGCCCCCAGCTCCTCTTCAGAAGACTGATCTCATCCCATAAACAAAGGTCACACACCTATAAGAGCAGGCCTCTGTCCCAGACTCTCTCTTCAGGCTTCCAGTGACCTTGCCTCTCCCCCCAACCCTCCCAGACTAGGGAAGGTAGTAACATGTCATCTGAGGTTTCCCTAAAGCCTGTCTACACCTTTATATACTAGCCTTTTTGTTAACCTCTCCTCAAATGATCCTAGTTGAGTGTCTGGGGTCCTACTGAGCCCTTCAGATGTAGGCTATTTACTGTACCCTGCTCTGAGTATATGCAGTCTGTGCCTTGAAGGAGGTTTTGTTCTTGAAGGTGAGATAGAAAAATACAAGTGGAGAGGTCAATGCTTTCAAATCACAGTATCTATAACTCCCTCTCTGGCTCTTTCAATATTATAGTTATTCTTGGCAAACTCAGAGTGCCTTCCCATGACTTCCAGAGCTTCTGGGCTTAAGTCAGGTTGTTTAAGGTATCTTGAAATGCTGGAGTTATCTAGGCACCTGCCCACCTTGGCTGTAGGACAGGAAGGCTCAGTGAATCCACCCCATCATCTTATTAATGTCTTTCTCAATCAAGATAAGAGGGACTTGGGCATTTATATTCACAATATGCATTTCACTGTAACACAAAAGGAACAACTGATTTCCACTGATATCAAATGAATACAATTATGTTTGTCTATATTATATTGGCTGACTTTGAAATGCTTTGCATTAGTGATGTCAATTTTATGTGTCAACTTGGCTGGGCTACAGTCTTCAATTACTCAAACTCTAATCTAGGCATTGCTATGGAGGTGTTTTGCAGATGTGATTAAAGTCAACAATCAGTTGACTGTATGTGATGGAGATCATGTTAGATAATCGAGTTGATCTTGATTCAATTATATGAAAGGCCATGAGAAGAACTGAGACTTCCTTGAAAAATGAGACCTTGCCCCTGTGGACAACAGCTTCAGCTCATGCCAGAGTTCTAACCTGCCCTTTCTGATGGCCCGCCTTATGGGTTTGGGATTTGCCTAGTCACTTCCCAAAGATGTATAAGTCTATTCCTTGCCATGAATCTCTTAATACCTATCTCCCACTGGTTTGGTTTTTCTGTTTGATCCTGACTCACGCAAATATCTACTAGAGAGATCAAATAATTGAGATTTTTTAAAATATACTCTTAATGGCCATAATGAGTAAATATAAAACTTCACTGATTTGGGGGAGGAAGAGATAAATAGAAAATCATTAAGTAGCTTCAAGTAGGAAGAATCAAAGTTTAAATTGAGAAAATCACATTTTTTAGTTAATTTTTTTCTCTTATGCAATTCAGATTTATGTAGCTATCACTAAATGGTCTTATAAAATCATCCAAATGAGTGCCCTTGGAGATTTCTGAGATCCACAAATATGTACATAAAGAAGGTAAAGTCCAATTGGGTCATAACCAGTTTAATAAAACCAAATTTGATATGTAACATGTCCCCTTAGGGGACTGATGAGAAAACATGAAGGGAAAATTATGAAAAATAATTTGTTTACTCCGTCCTCCTACACAAAATACTCTTTCAAGCTCAGAGTTAGTTACAAACGTGACTTTTAATATCAATTTATTTAAACTTCATAGTTTCACAGGCTTCAGTATTAAAATACTGTGAGCTTTTAAACAGAGTTTTTGTTGCTATACTTAGCAAATACACCTGTCCTTTCTTCTTTTCAAAGCTAGAAACTGTATCAAAATGATCCAAGATATTTCTTATCATGATTTGTAATGATCAGACAAACATATAACTAGTACAAATAAAGCTTTATGCTTCGGATGTTGTCAACTCCATAAAAACTACAATAAAATGATAGTGCAGTCTACTGCATGCTCCAAAACAGTACCTAATTCCAAGTTCTTTTCCGAAGTTTTGTGACAGCTTCCTGAAAGGCCAGAGCTCTTTTAGGTGATATGTCACTTGAAGCCTGACCCTGAAGCAAGGATTTCATAAACTGCACAGCAGCTGGGCCTCAGGTTGAGTTTAACATCTAAACAAGTCTTTATAAGGAACAAAGACCTGAGCAAATGCTTAAGTATTTATCTAAGCAACCTAATAACTAATAAAAGGCTTTTAGAGAACTATTTTAGAAAACTTTTCAATTTCAGGCTCTAGCAAACTCAGCTCTGAGGAGCCCCACTGTGTAACCTCTTTACTGAATGGTCCACAGCATTGTACAGTCTCTTGGCTCAAAATTCATGTCAGCAAGTTTTTACCCGCTATCTTATCATTTAAAAACTATTTATCTTGCTTAAAATACTTTGGAAATAGTTGGAAAATAAAAACCAAGTAAGGTGGGGGAAGAGGGTTCTGCAGCAAAACAAACAGAATGGAACCATGTTGCTTATAATGGTAATTAAGAGCTGAAGAGATAAAAATTAATACAGGAAAAGAAAACTAATGAGGATGAAAATAAATATTTTTGCCATTTAGGATGCACCAGGTGGGACTCTTAAATGAAAAGTCAGGAATTCAGACAAGAAAGGAATTTAAATGCACAGCTAAAGAAAAAAAAATCTGAAATATCTAGAGTAATCCAGCCCAGGCACTGCCTCACACATTATACAGGAAATGGATGGTGGCAATCCACATTACTACTGGGCTCACTTGAATCAAAGTGTGGAATATGATATGTCAAGAAATTTGTAATGTTTTGAACAACCCACAATAAAAAAAAAAAAGAATAGCAATGTAACTGCCTAGACATACAATCCTTTGAGACTAATTTCAAATGTAAACATAAATCCAAAGTAACTGATTTTTGAAGATATGGATTCCTAATACATAACACAAATATGCATTTTATTAGTGCATATTTAATTTATTAGTAAAATAAGAAGTAAACAATAAGGAAATGAGCCAGATCATGGAAAAATATTGCTTTTATTTTTCATACAACTAGGTGGCTAGTACAAATATAAATATACACATGTTCTCACGTGCATAAATATTCAACTTTGGACACATAAAGAAACTTGAAACTTCTGCCATTATTGATTCAAAGGCTAAGCCTTATGTTTTTAATGTGATCATGTTTTTATATTTAAATAAAAACACATAAGATTGTGCTTATGACGTGCTTTAGTCAGCTTTTTTCCTGCTGTGACCAAAAAGCTTGACAAGAACAATTACAGAAGGAAAAGTTTATTTGGAGGCTCACAGTTTCAGAAGTCTCAATCCATAGATGTCCAACTCTATTGCTCTGGGCTGGAGGGGAGGCAGAACATCATGGCGGAGGAAAGAAGCTCAGGACATGGTAACAAGGAAGCAGAGAGAGACTCCACTCACCTGGTACAAAATATATACCCAAAAGGCACAACTTCAATGACCCTCCTCCTCTAACCACACCCTACCCACCTACAGTTAAGGCTCTAGCAAAGATAAGTGTTAAGAGTCTCATAACCTAATGCTTTCACCTCTAAACCTTCTTGCATTGTCTCACACATGAGTTTTTGGGGGACCCTGCACATCTAAACCATAACATGAAGCAAGGTGTTTTCCTGGTGTTCACATTTAGACATTCACAAATTCCACATGAGATCACCTGTCTCACTCATCTCTGCATCAATAGCATCTTGCTCACTGCAAGATACTCAACAAAAGTAGGCCAAATGAACAAGTAAATGAATGAATCCATACACACAGGCATGTATAAATAGATAAGAAGATAGGAAGGAAGGAAGGAAGGAAGGAAGGAAGGAAGGAAGGAAGGAAGGAAGGAAGGAAGGAATGGATGAGTTGGGCTTACTTGGAAACAGAGTGAAAGTTGTCCCCACTTCTGTCAACCTAACATTTGGAAAAGCTTGACAAACAGTTTGTCACCATGCACCAAACCACTGAGATAAGGAACAGAAACTTATTAGCCAAGCAGGTCACACACATCATCCCATTTAATCTGAACTGTTGCCCAAACAGGCAAACATTGCTGGACTTACAGATAAGGATACTGATGTTCAGAGAAGTGACTTGCCCTGGCATTGGTCACGCACTGGTGTTGGATTTAAGTCCAGGCCCTTTGTAACACTAAGTATGTGGGATCTTTTCAATTTTTATTTCTATAGCATCTAAATGATATGAGCCCCTCTCCTAAGTTTATCCATGATGAGTTTATCCATCATTTTATTAATTTATCTCTGTTGTGTTTGTCTTATTCACACATATGTTCTCTCATAATCCTGAGATATGATAACTGTATAATATAAAACCAAACTTAAAAAAATCAATCATCCATAATTCTACCACTCTAACACAGAGACTGTTTGCAAGCCAAGTAATTTTTGGCTTCTATACCCAGTGTCTTGGCCAAAAAATGAGCTGGCAGGTTCTCTTCCATCTTCCTACACAGTGATTCCAAGTCACAGCCCACGCTCAGCAACTTAGGGTTCTAAAGCATGAAGCCTCCATTCCCCAAGACCTAAGGATGCTGCTGCTCCATCATCCAAGGACTAGAAAACCCTGGGTGGGGGAAGCTCTAAAGCAAGGTCTTTTGTAGGGTGACTGTACCAGAGGCCTCCTCCTTTTGCCATGCACTGAGCCCCTTTCAGAGAGGAGGTGCATATCTAGGCAAGTGAACAAGCACCCTTTCACCCACACAGGATTTTCACACAAGAATGGACTTTACAGATCTTCAGTTCTCATCCTTTCACTGAACAAGTGGAAAAAAACAAAAACAAAACCTACAGCCACTAGTGTCATGTCACCATTAGTGCCCCCAGGTCCTTCCACACCTCCTAATTTTGTTTCCCAGCAGACTGATGGGCAATTTTATTCCTTTGACTAGTTGCTCGATTCCTTAAATAATGAAAATGCAATCACAATATAACAACAGGCTCAGGGTTTAGACAGTAACCACTGACAGCCCTGCAGGCCCAGAACATGTCAGGTGATACAAGCAGTTCATGATCTTCCTTGACCCACATTAGAACCCTGAAATAGGAGGCATTTCATTTTACACAGGGGCAAACTGAGGCTCTGAGAAATTAGGTCTCGTATCCAAGGTCATTTAACTAAATATGTTTTCTGCAGTTTGAATCCAGATTGAATAGGGGATAAGATATCAAGAGTTTAAATGATATGTTATACTCCCCTGTTCTTATCTGGCCTCGTGAAGTCTTTTAAATCTTTTAAGAAAATCCATTTGTCTTCTGTTCATGAAACAGCATCATACAGTGATCATTCTAATCCTGCTGTTCCACCCATGTAACCAGCCATCAAATACCCTTATACTCTGGGCCCAATTGAAATGCTTGTCTTTAATTTTCTTTTAATTCCCCACTCACTGACCTAAAGGTCCTAATGCAAGACATGTGACAGACTGCCGTAATGACAAACATCTCAACAGAGGAATAGGAAAATTTATCCTGTTGAGAAAACTAATTCCAAGAATCATCACAATAGAAGAGGGCTGAAAGAGGCAGTTTTGTGGTCCTCTGACATCAGACATCTCAATAGAAATGGAAGGGTTAATCCAACATCCAAATCTGGAGCTCAGCCTAGTCGTACACACCTGTAATCCCAGCGACTTGGGAGACTGAGGCAGGAGGATAGGAAGCTCAAAACCAGCCTCAGCAAATTAGTGAGGCCCTGAGCAACTTAGTGAGACCCTGTGTCAAAATAAAAAAATAAAATAAAAATGGGCTAGGGATGTGGTTCAATGGTTGAGTGCCTCTGGGATCAATCCCTGATACTCACTGCTTCCCCATACCAAATCCAAATCTGGATCCTTCCAGAGAGAGAGAGAGAGAGAGCAGGAATAAGGACAGTGTGGCTGATCTTGTCCTTCATAGATGAGCCTTTACCCGAGGGCCCCAACCAAACTGAACGCCTTCCTTTTCTGGTTGGCCACCCAAAACACCAGGGGATTCCTACTCAAATGGCAGGAATCTTCAGTGACTCATTTGACAGTAGCATCTGTTGACTTTTTTCTCATTTTTCTGTTCCTAGTTCTTATGTTCCTTGGGCTGATCTCTTCCAGATGAGTTGTCGTGATATCAGTAAGTCTCTTCAAATCCTTTCCAAATAAGACTGAATTAGAAATGAATAAAATAATTATTGTCAGGGACATTTGTAGGTCTCTTGACTCTCTGAGTCGGCTGTGACCAGTCCCTTCTCCATTTGCAAGCACCAATCTAGTTTCTTCAGAAAATAATAATAATAATAATAAGTCAAAGAAAATTGCCTGGAAAACATGCGTGGGAATCACGGTCCTTGATTTCAACCCGGACACAATGTTCTGAGATGTTTTTGAAAGCTTGATTTCCTTCCAGAATTCAACTTGAACAGGTCTGCCAGATAAACATTTTGGATTCAAACGGGAGTTAAGGAAACGTTTGTATGCTCAGATTTGAATGAGAAGAGGAAACTGCTGTGGTTGAGAGATTGCAAAATGCCATTCCATTAGGCGTGATATTAAAAGAGCAGCAACCATCAAAGTTCCACTTCTCCTCACCATGCGATTCCTGTCTGCACATCTTAACCCTTATGACGGGGATGGCATTGATTTTCAGAAGGAAGAACCAGCACCCAAGTTGCTTCCTAAGGAACACCCTCCTTTAAAAAATGAGTCCTGGATAAAGCAGCTTACATAAGCTTGAATTTAAGGCAACGTCTGCCTCTGTCTTGATGCCCTCATTAGCAACCTGTTATTGCTAAATCACCACATGGAGATCTAGAATCTCAATTCTTTTAAATCGTAACTTTGCTAAAAAAAAAAAAATAGACAACAAATGTGCATGTTGCCAATAGCGTTGCTCTGATTTATAAGCTAGTCCTCCTAGTTTCCTTGTATGGTTCTCCAAAACTAAACAGATTTTTTTTTTTAAAGTTCTGTTGGATGGAGGAGGACAGGGGAGCAAGTCAACCTCTTGATGGATGACAAACGCTCCAATTAAGGAACAAAGGATAAAAAGAACAATCTTACAATCATCAACAAAAAGTTCCCTGTCTACTATTACTAAACCAAGCAACATTAAATAACGTTTATTAATCAGGCTTATACTTTTTACAAGAAGGTCTCAGGAATAAACACTCAGTGAGAATCGATTCCTACTTTGGATGTAAAAGACTTTGCGGGGGTGGGGGGTGCCAGAAAGAACATAGGACAGAGGGAAATGCTATAGACAGACTGAACTGTGGTCAGGAGGTGAGATTAGTTTTGTTTCTTACTTCCAACACTCAAACTCATTGACTTATGATATTCCCTGGGCCAGTGATGGGGATCAGAACAAGTCACCACCACATCTATTACTGGTCCCATTTATTTCCAGGGATAATGCCCAGACCAGTGGAAGAGCCTGCCCTGAGACTGGCAAAGGAAAACATGCAAAGGCTCAGAAAGGTGAGGCCAGCTTCTCCTCTGTCCTCGATTCCTAATAGATGGTTTTATTTCCCACCTTTTCTGTATTTGGTATTAGGAGTACTCAATTCATCCTGCCCATAGGAGGACCCCAGAACACAGGAATTAATTGATTTTTTTATTGTACTTATTTGTAAGGAAACACCAACTGTGGTGCTAGATGGACTCACTGCTATTCAGAAGGAAAACTTATTCCACATGAATATGTTGAATCCTGCCGTCAGTTATTTGTATAGAAAACAACATTTAACACAACTCTCTACTCCTTAAACTTTCACTCCTCCACACAAATCTTGTCCCCTAATTCTAGGACCAAACAAGACCCACTGTCTAGTTTTGTGAACTTAGAATGTTTTTTACATATTTTGATGGTTGAAAGAAAAAACTCCCACAAGAACCTCACGTCAATACCATAGGAAATCCAAACTCTAATGTCCATAAGTAAAGTTTATTGAACCACAGTTATGTTATTAGTCTACATATGACCTGTGGCTGCTTTTATATGATGCCAAGTGTTCTGCACTACAGACTTGGGGATTTCCAACAGACAGTTTATAACCCAATAACCTTACAATATTTACTATCTGCATCTTTACCAAAAAAAATAAAACTGCCAATCCCTGTTCTAAAGTAGTTCTAAAGTAGTGAGTTAACATTAGATTCACTTGGAAGCTTAAAAAAAAAAAACACTCCCAACTGAATTCCACCCACCTCCCTCCCTTTCACCAAACCAATGACATACAATCTTGGGACATGGCAGTTTTTTAAAAAGTTCTCTAGGTGATTTCAGTGTTTAGCCAGTATTGAGGGTGGTTCTTCTAGATGTTTCACGAACCTAAAGTCAGAGGACTTGAGTTTTATTTTAATATACTGATATCACATGGAGATTTGAAAATGAGTAAACAAAACCAATTTAAATCAGTGATCCACTTCACTGGGAGATGAAACAGGACTATCAGTGACAACACTACTTTGTTGTTCTGCCTCCCAAAGAGAAGGGGACTGACCACATGACCACTGTTGGGGGGGTGGTCAGTGTTTTCAAAATACTAACAGCCAGTCTCTCTATGTTGAATCTCTGCTAGAAGAAGGAACATTATACCTGAAAACAAAAACAAAAATCTATAATTGGAAATCATACAGAGAGCCAAGATTTTGATGATTCCACTGCTTTCCTGTATTTTAGATTTATGCATCATGTAGACCAACACGATCAACAACTAATAGGAAAGATAAGAGAAAGTAGATGATGTATTTTATATGTTGTAGGTTAGATGTGGCTGCCAGTTCTTTGCAGCTGCAGTCATCCAGAAGTGGAGTCTATCTGTTTCATCTGAGCCCTGACCTCAAGAACTCTTGTGGCTTCCTGGACACTACTCTATGAAGCTCATGGTAAAAGACCAAATGGAAAGACAGACCCAGTCATCCAAGCCATCCCTGCTGAGATCAGATACCAAAAAATAAAATGTCACTGTGACTCTGGACACATTTCTCCAAAACATATGAAAAATGTATGCATTATCAAAAGGTCAAACTCATGATGGGGTGCAACTTAAAAAGGAACAAAATTACATAAATGAAAGACAATTGATAATATAATTGTGTGTGTGTCCTTGACAAGGAAGAGAGAGGAGGACATGTCAGCAATGGCTTCATGGAAAATTCTGACTCATTCATTCACAAAACAAACATGGAATGCCTATCACATGCAAAGTTCTGTGCTCTCCTGAGGCTGTAGAATTTTGAAAAGCACAAACTAAAGAGATAAGAATTCATATTTTTGAAAACTCTATGAAAATAAAATAATACAAAAATTAAATGGCAGAAATTTATAAGCACATATGCAGAAAAGCTCAGTATTAGATAAGACATTCAAAGTAAATGGTGTCTGAGATCATGTTTCAGGGCAATAGAAGTAAGAAACATGGCGATACTGCGTGGGGCAGATGGTGTGTGTTGGTTAACAGATGCTAGCGAGAAAAGCAGACCTATTCAACATCTTTTTTTCCCTCCTGTCTTCTCTATGGAAGACACTATTTTTTCCAGCTAAAATAAGAAATTGGAACCCAAGACAAAAGGTAAAATAGAAAGGCAGACAGGTGCTTTATTTAATGGTTTGTGTGGCATAATGTTGCAAAGGTTCTTCAGATATAACATCCCTGTGTTTCTCATAATGCCTCAGTGAAACATAAAATTTTATTACCATGATGTAGATGGATAAATTGAAGTTTTAAAACACTGAATATATTATATACAAATTCACGTAAATGGTTGAGTTACAACTCAAAATCAATTTACACCAAACTAACTTCATTTCTGATAGGATGAGGGACTGCCATAGATGCAGTATGAACTAATTTCAGAAAGATGTTTGACCAAGAGTAGATAGACACTGTGAGATAGATATGGGATGCAAAGGGACCTTCATTTTCTTTTGGTTGTCTCAAAATACCTTCAACTCAACTGGTCCTAAAGCAAATTCATGACATTATTCCTGAAATATGGCTCTCTTTCGTTTTTTTTTTTTTTCCTTAATCTCAGTGAAGTGTCTTGTGTGTTCCAGAAACTTGATAGGTATTATTGAAGTGCTTCCTTCATCATTCCATGTCCAATCTATCACCAAAATCTAACAGTTGTACTCTGAAATACCGTTTAGAACATTAGAGGTGTTCTCTCTGCTGACTATCAGATATTAGTATAGTTGTTACTCCCTTAGAGTGAAGGTTTTATCTCTGGCTGCTTTTGAGACCTTTACATCTTTGGTGTTCTACAGCCTCACCATAAGTAGTCTAGAGGTAGATTTATTTTTATTCTCCTGCTTGGCAATTGCTGAACTGATTAAAATCTTTACTGTAGCCTTTCATCAACTTGTTGCAATTTCTCAAAATTCTTCAAATGTTGCTCTAAATCATCCTTTCTTTTCCCTTCTAGAATTCTGGCGATGCCATCTCACTCAGTCCTCTCTTACTGTTAACTGCTCTTTCATATTATCATCTGTTTCTTTTTACTTCATTCTGATTTTTTAAAAATTCATCTTACAGTGTACTAATTCTCTCTTCAACTGTGTTTAATCTTCTATGAAATGCGTTTGATGGGTTTTTGTTTGAATTATTATGTAGCACATCTTAGTGAGTTTTTTCCATTTGCTTTTTATTAATACTTTCATATCTACAGCTTTCTTTACCATAGTAAGCCTTTTTTTAATACTCTGTCCTATGGATGCTAGTGTCCATGTATTTTACACACCTGGTTCTGCTGCCTCTGGCTTTTGCTTACATCACTTTATTCATCAAGGGATTGGTAATTTTAAAATATAAACGGCTCAGATTAAAAACTTTCTCTACAGAAAATTTTTTTGAGTCTTAGGATGAAGGTGGTTCCTTGCAGAAAGAATCTGCACAGGCTTCTGTTTGGTCCTTGGTAGCACTGCTGGTCTGGAGCTCCTATAAATACTCAGCTCTGAGGGGCCCTAAAGGTAATGTAAAGTGTGGCTGCAGATACAAGAGTGGCTATTTTATGGGTAAAGAGTTTTCACAGGAGTTCATAGGAAGATGTTTTCTTTTTTTTCCCACTTTGTCCTTAAATCCAAGATTGTAGGTGGGTACTCTTTGCAGGAGGAGAGGGAGGACCCCATACACCATTACACAGAGGTCTAGGGCTCTGGGGCTAAACTTTGTTAGATGCCTTACAATGAAACATCCTTGGCTTTGCCTTTTATCTCTTACCTCAAGCAATGAGGAAAAATAATTCTGAAGTTTTCAAACACCCTCAAGAGGATATGCTTATTGTCTGCTCTGTTTCTCTGCCTGGGTTCAACCCTTAAATGATCCTTCCTAGGTACTCATTATATGATGTCACTTTCTGGGTGCGTCCATTAAATTCCACTTTTGTTATTTAATCTGTTTTGCCATTGCTGTTTTACCCACCTTTTAAAGTTCTTTTCAGCAGGAGAATTAGAGAGAGGCTTGATCCATTATATTACCATAAATTGGCTTGCTTTTTTTTTTCAGGTTCAGGGATGCTCATGTCCCATGTCCCATGGGAAGCCTCACAGCTGGTTCCTGGGGGTGCTGGCAGAGCTCAATCCACTAGGCTGTGGGGCTGAGGCTCCTGCTGTCTGCTGGCCGGCTGTCCTGGTCACTGTCACAGAGCAGCCCTGGAGCCCTGCACGTAGCTGTTCAAGTTCAGCACCGGGAGGGCCTCCTTAAGAGTGGAAACCTTCACTCTCACTCTCCTTTCTCAGAAAGAGGACTTTCCTTCCTCTTCTTCTTCTTTTTTTTTTTTTTAAGAGGGCTTAGGCCCATCTGGATAATTTCCCCTTTTTCAAGGACAGCCGTGCCACATCACATAAGTGATCCCAGGAGGATTATGTAGGGCACGGACACCCCAGGAGAGCTGGACGGGGTGAATGCTGGGGCCATCCTGAAATCTTGCCTCCCACCACACCCAGGTCTTCATTTAATCTGCATCATTTTGTTCAGGTGAACCTCTGGCGTGAGCATTTACTGTTTTTCGACTGAATTTGAGGGTCTTTGTTTTTCTGTTTGAAAGAAATGCGCTTAACAAACCCATATTTACTGAGATGAGACATTTGATCTTTTTGTGTCGTTTGGTCTTGAGCTTCATAGCTGCTCCCTGGCTTCTCTTGCCACACACCCCAAACCTTTTCCTGTAGTGATCAAAGCTTTCTTTGATCTTTTATTATTTCTTTGGCTATTCAGAAGTCATACTAGTCTCCTACTTTTTTTTTTTTTTTAGAAATTATCTGCGTATTTTTAACCATTTAATCCCATTTTCTCTATCACCATAAGGAATAAAACAGTATCAAAAGTATGCCTGTTATTTTCCCTCCTCCAAACCTCCCCCACCAAGTAAAAGAATTGTAGCCTTTATGTCCAGATGATTATATATGCTTTCCATCTTTTTCTGTTAAGAATTATTTTTGACATCATATTAAGCTGTACAATCGTAAGAACAATTATTTAACACTTTTGACATGGACTCAAATTTTAATGTTTTATATTTTGTTTTTCTTTAATACGAGGTCCTTCTCTTGATTAACTTTTTTAATGGATGAAATGATTTTGAGTAATTTTAAGACCGTGAACATTCGAGCAATCCTCTGAGTACTGGAAAGCACTTCCCAACTATTTTTGGCCTGGTGATGAAACTGATCATTTGGAGGTATTTGGAATGAGGCTTAAGGCATAGTAAGTGTCTTTTCTTGAGCCAAAGATATATCCTTAAGGTGACCAAGTAAAACATAAAACCAGCCAGGTATCCCTCACTAGCTGTGAACCTAGCTGGCTTAATTTCTCTGTCTGCCCTTCTTATAGGTAAAATAGGGTTCTACCAAACGATCTCTGAGACTCCAGATGGATCAGTCAAGATCTTATGAAGCTAATAAAATATTTTATCAACATAGTACTCCACAAAAGTAGAAGGATTAAGTTTCAGCAAAATATTAATGGAGTCTCCATCTAGGTATTTATTGTTTCTGGGTCAGTCATACAGGTGAGGGAATGGAATATAAAAATGAATATTTCTCTCAGTGTATTGTTTAGAAGGACTGGAATGGAACCACCATTGGACCCAGTTATCCCACTCCTCGGCATATACCTAAAGGACTTAAAACTAGCATACTACAGTAACACAGCCACATCAAGATTCAAAGCAGCTCAATTCACAATAGCTAAGCTATGAAACCAACCTAGTGTCCTTCAAGAGTTGACTGGATAAAGAAACTGTGGAATATATATATATATATATATATATATATATATATATATATATATATATTTTACATCATATTTAAGCTGTACAATCTTATAATATACAATATTACTTGGCCATAAAAAATGACCTTATGACTTTTGCCAGTAAGTGGATAGATCTGGAGAAGAACATGCTAAGTGAAATAAGCCAATGCCCCCAAACTAGGGCAGATGTTCTCTCTGATAGGTGGATGCTAAGACACAACACAGGGGGATGGAGAACAGAATTTCATTTGATTAGACAAAAGGTAATGAAGGGAAGGAATGGGGATGGGAATAGGAAAGAGAGTAGAATGAATAAGTCATAACTTTCCTATGTTCCTATCTGAATATACCACTAGCAAAACCACATCATGTACAACCACAAGAATGGGATCCTAATTAAAATTAGGTATACTCCACATAAGTATACTATGTCAAAGTACACTTTACTGCCATGTATATCTAAAAAGAAGAATAAAAATGGAAAAAGAGAAAAGTCACAACTCATATACAACACTATCCCACGTGTATGTATAGATGCGTTATTATAAAGTCCAGGGAAAAAGTAATAAATTTTTGAAGGACACTGAATATTCACCCAACATCACAAAGCAGTTGTGACCCTAATGAATGTCTTTGAGGCTCCAGTTGTAAATGTTTTAATGAGGTCTTAAAGGTCTGCATTTCACAATTTAGAAAGTATAAGAAACTTACCGGTGAAGAGTCTTCCCCTTAATTCTGTCCATTAGACACCCAATTCCTCTCCCCACAGTCCAAGGGATGTGTTTCAAATGTATACTCCCAGAGATATGTTACACACACACACAGAATGCTCCCACCTTCTCCCTCTTTGTTCCCTGTCTCTCCTTCTCCCTTCTTCTCTGGCTCTCCCTAAGTCTTTCTGTATTTTTGTCCCTTTTAAAATAAATTGTATCATTCCGTGTTCCCGAACCTTATTTTTTGCTTATTGTGTATTGTGTATCTTTGGATATTACTACACAGAATGCTTCCTCCTGCCTTTTCATATCAGCAGAGCCTCCCATTAGCTGGGTATGCCATACCTTATTTTCGCAATACATTATTGGCACATATTTTAAACAATGTCACAATGGTAACCTCACCTTTATGCCATTTCATGTGTTAAGTTTATTTGTAAGATAATTCTTGGAGATAAAAATCACTAGGTTAGAGGTTATATAACTGATAGGTGTAGCACATTACTACCCATAGAGGGAATAATAGTTTATACTCCCACTCAATCATGATAAAACTGCTGTTTTTTTTTTTTTTTTTTTTTAGTAGTGCTAACACATGTTTCATGGTCCTTTAAAATTCCTGTCCTAACTTCTTTTATGTTTGATTTTGTAGTGCTGTATAGTCAGATGGACCCTGGTTTATGGCCCAAACTATCCTGGATCGTCTCTCTTTTTCCCTAAGTCATGTGAACACCATGGAACACATGCTACTGCCACAAAGCTTTGCAAAGTTAGCACAAGTTGAAATGATCAAGGTCTGGAGTCCACTAAGTTGGAGTGTATCTACGAAACTCATCTAAATGCAAACCACAACATAACAGCCACAGAAAGCTGGTGAACTCCCAGTCCTGTGAATCGAGGTCTAATGAGAATTGCCTTAATAGGGCTTGGAGGGACCCTATTTTATTGCTAATAAAAGAAATCCCATCTGGCACTTTCCCACAGTACCTAGATATTAAAGAGGCCTTTTTAATGATTAAGTGCCAGAAAAGTTAATTAAGAAGTATTTCCAGGGAGTGTACTGATCTCATGGGACAGTGGTCTACTAGATAACTTAAGGGAAGTGAGCAGAAAAGCAGTTACCAAAATTGTGACATGAGGTCAAGATTCTACAGTCCAGAGTCATGATGCCTTAGGCCCACTCAGGGTCAGTGACCATCAGCTGAGAGCTCCCTCCCCAAGAAAGAGATGCTTACTTCCTGCTTAACCTCAAGGGCCTTCCCTACAAACAGGACCACTGCATGGCAATCAGGACACAAAATAATAGTCAGAGGGTTTCCACATGTTTTTTGCTCATTGAATGGGCCATCATAGGACTTCATTACTACTAAAAAGAAGGGCAGGCCTTATAAAACTATAGGACTAAAGAGAGTTTTGTCATAAATCATGGTCTACCCATCAAAGCAATTATGTCCAAAAGTTTCATGAGCTACAGATCTTTGAAATCAGAAAGAGACAATGTCTCGAGTATTGAACTTGCTTCCCAATCCCTAAACCTGGTATCAGTCACAGATGCTCTAGATGAGTCTACAGAGCACAAGAGTTAAAGTCGTCAGAACTAAAAATGTGCTGTCAAAGCACTTGTCATCGTCACCTCCACGGCTGGAAAGCTGCTCCAGAGCAAACAAGTATTTCACTTAATTTCTTTTTATATAAACTACTTTGATTAAAGTCTTTAGTCAAACTTAGTCTTCATTGATTAAGTTAATAATATATCTAAAATACAAGGAAAACTGGCTAATTCCTATTGCTACAAAATCCAGCAACCACATGTGTCCAGTCTAGATGATAATTTCTGGGAGAGTCACAAAACTTGGGGTTCAGCCAGATTCCTATAATAACATTGTTATTCCCAGCACAAGGTCTCAAGACTTTAGTGTCTCTTAGAAGGATAATGTGATCCATTTTGTCTTATGCAGAAAGAAAACAAAGGAAACTCTGGTGACAAGGCCCTCTTTTGTTATTCTGACCTGTACTTAACACTCATTTCCTATTTGGAAGGCTTGGAGAGGTACTAAGTCCACAGGGCTGCTAACATTGTTATGACTTACATGGAACTCGGCTCTATTTGCTTAATCAATGATAATCAGAGGGCCCTGGCCAAACAGCACTTGCCATAAAGAACTCAACACAGGGCGTGTTCAAAACAGATCAAATATGAAATGCTTCACTCTGAGCAAACACTGGGTGGGTAACTGGCCCGACCCTCTGCAAACCAACTCTGCTGTCATAATAGCCTGGAAAAATTTTATTTCACACACTCAAGCTAGTAATTGTAATTTTTAGGAATGAGTTTTAAAGAGGAAGAATTGGAGAAGAGGACAAAACTTCATAATATATGAGATTGTTCATTGAGCATTCTTTATAAGAATCTTAAACCACCCAAATGCCCAGCAGTCAAGGAATGGCCAGATGATTAAGAGGTAGCAGTCATACAATATGATATGATGTGCTATATGATATGACATGATATTATAGTACAGTATAATGTAAATCAGTTGTACATAATGACATAGGATACTGCTTAATATAATATTAAGGCATAAAATGTCAGTTTGCTTTAAAAAACTCCTATAAATATATATGCAACCACTTTCTAAAAAGACTACATTTCCCCCTTAAAATGTGCACTAAATTTCTGTTTTGCTTTCTTCTCCCTCCTTTCCCATATACATCTATAGTGGCCCAGATGAACAGTCAGCTTTGTGGGGGAAAAAACTCATCTATTCTACTCATAAACTTTTCCCCAAAGTATAGCAATACATATCATGGGGCTCAATAAAAACTCACTAAAGGCAGTAATGGGTAATAAATGCTGAATATCTAGGAAGGCAATATTCTGCCAATATTCTTATGGTGGTTATTTCTAAGGTATGAGATAACTTATTATTTTTATTTCCATTAAATTTCTATAACCATTTCCTTGTTTTCCATATTGTCACATATTATGATTAGAAGGCATTTTGTAAAGCAATAAATTTTAATAAACTAAATTAAGCTTATTTGCATTCATGTGCATCTTAATCCATTGTTTAGTTCAATAAATATGAAGTGCCAACAATGAATAAGTAATGTCTCACCATCTAAGTAGAGTGGAACTTTTGAGCAATAAGAAGAAATCATTTTTCCATTAAAAATAAAATGATTAATTTTCTCTTCAAAGTCAAGAAATGTGATCCACTAAATCCATAAATTTGATAGAAAATAAAACATACCATTCTAAAGAAAACAGAGCCAAGAATATGCTCTCTCTTTGATACCAAAAGATCCAGTACAACATTCAAAGTTCATCTTGAGTATCTCCATCCAAAAGGCCAGAAGGGCTTTGGATTTCAGATATTTCAGATTTGGGGATATCTGCATATACATAATGAGATATTTTGGGAATAGAACTCAAGTCTAAACACTAAATTCATTTATGTTTCTTTCTTACTTTCTCTTTTTTCTTTCTTTACTTTTCATCTCTCTCTTTCTCTCTCTCTCTCTCTCTCTCTCTTTTCTTTACAAAACTCACGTAAGCGTAAGCACTTTGCAAAAGTTCTGCATAAACAAAAAAGGGCATAAACGCACCCACTAGTCTACTAACCTAAGACAATCACTAGTAGGCCTTTGCTTTTTCTGTCCAACTTGTATACATGTGCAGGTACGTGTGTGTTTTGCTAGATATAATTTGAGTGGTCATACATTTTATATCCTGCTTTATTTATTTGTTAACTACTCTTTGCTCATTTCTCCATGTAGCTCCATGATATTAATGAACACCTTTTCTGAGGGCTATAGAAGGGACCTTAGCATGCTAAAATGTTGCCCACTTTGGCTGCTTTCCCTCTGGAAGACTCTGCTCTAAGCTGGCAGTCCCTTTCTCCTGCTGTCTGATGGAATTGGCCTCTTTCCTCTGAGGTTAGCCAGAAAAGACAAAGATATGAACCAAAAGTTAGCTGACTTTATGGAACATTAGGAAATTCATTAATGGAATTTGAAATGCGAAATCTAAAGCTAAAGTGAGATTTGGGGGGTAGTCCAAAATTTTCTGAGGTCTAAAAATGCCATTTTAAAAAATGGCTGCTATTTGAGGTTTTGTTATAATATTTGACGGGAGGGTTCATGGAGGTTGACTGAGCCAGCAATGCAGTCAACCATAGAGGGCTGGCCAGGGCTGGCTCAGGGGGGGTCATCATTCAGGAAATGAAGCATCTCTTATGAGCAAAGGAAGATAACAAGGTGGGAAGAGCAAGGCCCTGGAGCCAGCAAAGCCACACTTCAGTTTGCTGCTTGTAAGATGCAGAGTGTATGGAACCTCCCCGTGCCTCAGCTTCCTCATTTGTTGCACTAGAGTCTGCTAACCACCTGCAAATTGGTACAACTGCTTAGGAAAATCCAAGCAATATATGTTCTAGCTAATATCTGCAAACCCAGCAATCCCACTCCTGGCCAAACAGGGAAGGGAAATGTGTCCACAGGGCCACCCATAGGTAGAATGCCCACAGCAAAAGTAACTGCAACAGGCCCACACTAGAGACTTCCTGAATGTCCCTAGGAGCAGATTGGATCAATACACTAAATACTATAGAGCAATGACAATGAATAATCCAGGTTACACGTGACATGTGAATGAGTCTTATGAACAATACTGAACAAAAGAAAGCAGACTCAAAAGAGTATATAGTGTAGTATATGATGAAGTTCAAAAATAGGCAAACTTAACCTGTGCCAACAGAAGTCAAGATTGGTACTTTCTGGGGGAACAGGGGCTGGAAAGGAACAGAGAGCTGCTTTGGGGACTTGGTCAGCAAGACTCCTTCTTGATGAAGGCCCTGGTTACACAGGTGTGTTTAGTTTCTGTTTCATGGGTGGTGCCAACTTCCTGCTTTCTCCTGGCCCAGAGACAACAATTTAGCTAAAGCTGGTTGAAAGCTTCTCTCTGGACCCTCACCAGCAATTCTCTCTCCTCCTACTTTTCTTCCTCCTCATTTGAATCCTGCTTGCCCCCGCCTCTCTCTCTCTTTACAATTCTACCTATGATTTAACTCACTTCAGTTCTTAATTATCTCTCTACCTCTACAAAAACACACATTCATCCTCTATGAGAGGAGGTTTATTCTCCCCTGGTTAGAATTAGGGAAATGAAAAGCTCTCTTAGTGCCCAGAATAAAATTCACTGTTATTATAAAAATCAACCTCAGCAGTGGCTGCAATTTAGTAGTTAACCTCCCATTACTTATTTTCTTTCTTTCTTTTTCTTTCTTTTCTTTTTTAAAATTAACTCACATCTTTCAAGGCTCTCGTCATTTTGTGGCTCTTACCTGAGTTTCTTTCTCTAGCTCCCTTCTTATTTTGGCTCATACATAAAGGTCAAGCCCAAAGAAAGGCCACATTGTATGCTACTGGACAAATTCCAGTTCCTCTGTTGATTAAAGGCCTCATATATACAAGCACGATGAGGTCCTTGCCATGGAGACTGGCACAAGAGAGGGTAAAGAGTAGGACTAGGTATGAACCCCCATCTGGAGGGGTTCCCCAACCAAGTTGCTGCTCAGGAGAGATTTGGAGAGAAGACACACTGGGATGTTCTTACCCGGTTCCTTCTCAAGGTAGGGAAACAAAGGAAATAGAATAATATGTACTGGATCACTGCCTTGGTGAACGAAGTGTCAAAGACCCTGGCTTATAAGAAAACAAGATTAATTTTTCATAATAATAACATGCCAGTGATACACAGAACACCCTTGCTGTCATCCTGGCAAACAAGGCATCTTATCCCCAAATAAACTGAAGGCAACTTTCAGAATCAGACTATCGTTATGAAGGAAGCAGCCAGACTCATGTACCTGATCTGAAATATCCCTGGCTGAAAAAGGAATCCTCAATGTGGGTGTTCTAGAATACAATCATGGTCAGTCATGCCAACCAGTGGGCTGACAAAGAAAGGTCTAGTCTACGGTGACCTTTCTCAAGTTATTCACAGATCCCTCAAGCTAAACTGTCTGCTGTTGATGGTGAAAGAGAAGGGCCAAGAAAAAACGCAACGTGGTTTGACAGAGGAAACTTCAAGACTCCAGTTTCTCTTTGACATTTTCCTCTTTGACCTTGTGCAAGGCACATGCATAATGCTCATGCCCCCAGCAGCTCATCTCTAATATGGAAATAAGAATATCTTGCCAGTAGGAAGACAGGAAATGGATCAACTCTGATCTGCTGAAGGCCCTTTCAGCTCTAAAATCTAAGATTCAATGACTGGAGACAGTAACGACTTAGCCTGGGCTGCAGGGTGGTGCTCAAATGTGTAGTGTAGGCCTTAGCCCTGGCTTCAGGGTGGTGCTCAAGTGTGTAGGACTGGAGGGGCAAGCAGAGCTAGGTGTGGTTGCAAGCTCTGTCACAGCCAGTCGAGCTGGGTGACTTGGGGTCCATGACCTCGCCTTACTGAACCTTTCTTTCACTGTGGATAGCAATGCCTACCTCAATACCTGTTAATGTGATGTCTAAACTAGACCAAGTCTGCAAAGCACTGAACTAAACCAAACCACAAAGGCAAGTTGGTTTCAGATTTATGGCCACTTGGACTTGGTGCACTGACTTCACTTCAGGGCAAGTAAATATTTATATGTATAAATATTTGAAAATCAAACATAAATCATAAGTGTTCAAGACAGTGGGTAGAGCCAGGTTGAAGGAACACAGAGCTGGGAGGTCCCTGTCTGGGAGTCCTTGTGTTTCACAGTGGAAGCACATGTCTGCTGGCTGCAGTTGCATGACCCATCTTCCAGGTCTTCCTGGGCTATGTGAACCCTCCAGTTTCAATGTGCCACACCATGCTGTGATACACTCGGCACAGGCCAGTGTGAGTGTTCCCAGCTGGCCCTCATTATTTGAGAACGGGCAGTGCACCCTGCCACCTCTTATTTTGGACTCTCAGATTAAAGCTCATGTCTAAGCCATGCAGCCGGTCCTCAGAAGCCCCTCTCCCATTCCTGTCTCCTGCTGCTCTGCAAATGTCACACCATTCCCCTGTCAGACTGCACAGGTTACACTTCCCCACAGATATTCTTCAGGACCCAGAAAGCAATCAGAATTCCCAGGAATCTTTGGGAAGTCCCATAATCAAATTTCTTCAGCATTTCCAACATTCTCCACACTCTCTGATGACTATTATGGGTATCTAAAAAGGTACTTAACAAAAGCAATACTCAGTGGGCTAGTATTTACAAAGAACATTTGCCTGTAGCAAATATTTGAACTCCGGGAAAATGGGAATAAATGCTATTTGATAGCATGTGAGTAACATAATATTTTAATCTTCTTGCAAGGTTAATAGTATGAGACAGACTTTGATGTTGAAATTGCCAGTTTAAGGACTTCTTTTTTTTTCCTCTCCAAATTTATTATGCCTTGGAACTTCACTCATAAGATCTGTATGAAGTCAATTATACCTATGCATTTCTTCATAGTTATTTTACACACTCAAATGACTAAGGTTAGCGGCAGATGAGATGTTTTGACGCCTCTTCCTTTAGACCAGTCCTTGTCCTTCCTGAGCTGTGTGTTCTTTCTGTTCTGTCATGAACCTGACTGCTTAGCATGCTCATCTGAGATCTCCTCCAGCCCAGCCTGGATTGCTGGCTTGCCTCTGTTCATCTTCCTTCCTGGTGCCCATATCTCAAGTGCAACTTTGGGTCTGCTTACAGAAAAAGGACCTGAGGGTAGACATGTGAATCAAAGACTATCACTCCTGCTTCTTCTGACCTACCTTGGCTCCAAGTTTGCAGATCTCATAGATCTATTAGAAGACTTCATCTGCAGTGCTACAATTAGTGATCCACATGTGACTTCCTCCGGTAGACCCTGGCCTGTACTTAGGTGTAGCAAGGAATTTGGTGTGTGGCCACAGCATCAAGTCATATTGGTTGGACTGTACCACAATTCCTCGGAGAAGAACAGACACTAAGTATTGTCTATCACAATGTTAGCCAGTGCTTGATAGGATGGTAACATCCAGTCTTTCCTAAACCTTTATGGAGGCTTTATTCAAACACATATTGCTTCATTTCAATGAATCTGACATAATTTTCCCATGTACATATATGAAAACTACACAGTGAATCCCACCATCACGTACATACGAAAGAATGGGATCCTAATTAGAATAAGATATATTCCATGCTTATATAGTTATATCAGAATGGATTCTGCTCACATGTATAACTAAAAAGAATCAATAAATTTTTAAAATTTTAAAGAAAATAAAGATAAAAAAATCACAAAAACGAACACATATTGCTGAGTGACACCCCCAGAGTTTCTAATTCAATAGGTCTGAAACACGAGAGAATTCACATTTCTAACAGGTTCCCCAGTAGTATTAATTTGCTCTCTAGGAACCTTCCTTTGAGAATCACTTATTTAATAGAAGGAGCCTATGGCTGAGAATCAGATATACCTGGTTGTGTAACTTTGGGTGAGTTGTTTAATTTTGAACTTCAGTTTCCTAATCTATAAAAGGAAAGCACAACAAATGAATGTAGCGTCCAGAACTATGCGCAGAACACATTCCCAGAATGGTACACTTTGTCTCCTTCCCTAAGATGGAAACAAGCTAAATGATACTTTGCAAATCTTTATATTTTCTTGTGCAAAACCTTGAATATATTTCTTAGAGGTCAAGTCTATGAGATGTCATTTTTTAAATCATTCAAAGTAAAGATGAGCAAGAAGAAGTTTTGCTATGATAGTTTTTGCTATAGAAGGAGATTTGGAATTGAGTGCTTCTTTTGAGACGGTGAAATACAGAACATAACCACATGATGGAGGGTTTTAAGTAATAAGGAGGTGTTCAGGCATGAATCTGGGGGCAAACTTTGTAATTTGATTTACTGAAGTAATCTTTTGGGTAATTCTGAAATTCTAAAACAGAGGTTGGTAAATAGTTTCTGTAATTATTCAGATAGTAAATATTTTGGCTGGTGCAAGCTTGTCTTTGTCACAACTACTCAACTCTGCTTTTGTAGCACCAAACCATCCATAGATAAAATGTCAACAAACGGGCATGGCTGTGTTCCAATAAAATTTCACAAAAACAGGTGGTGGTGCAGATTTGACCACAGGTACAACCCTTACACTAAAAGGCTCTTAATGCTGAGTTGTAACCTTTGCAATGATGAGTGAGTAAATAATAAATCAAAAACAGCAGAAAGCAAGGGATATTTTTGCTGATATGATGGCTTTTAAATTCATCTAGCTTCAGAGGGTCAATTATTCTATGGTAATCCTAGAATGTTGCATATTATCTTTGATTAAATGCTGGCCCAAACTTATTTTATTTATTTATTTATTTATTTATTTATTTATTTATTCTTGTGGTACTGGGGATGGAACTCAGGGCCTCACACATGCTAAGCAAGCATTCCACCACTAAGGTACACCCCAACCCTGTCCCTTACAACATTAAGAGTTAATATCAATCAAAGCAAATGTAAATTTAAACTTCATATATAAATTATGATTACTTTAAATTATCCAATTCAAAGGCTTGTGCTAATGCTACAAGGGAGATAAGCACATGGTTGGGAGGTGAATCCTAAGGGCCTGGCTTCTGACACTGAGCACGGGCGGTGTCTAAGACACAGACTCCAAGGATAAAGAGCAGCCTCAAAGGTATTGAGACTGGAGATAGACTGAATAAACTCAGAAGACCACTTCTGGTTCAGGTTTATGAACATTGAGTGGGAGAAAGTAGACTTATTCAGAGAGGGTAGAATGGATTGATGGAATGAGCAGTTTCTATCACGGAGGCATCTCCCAAACTTCTGTTCTCCTCCAGGGTAGCTTTTTAAACATTGGTGCAGGCTCCCTTCCATAGGATCCTGTTGCCTTTCTATCACCAAGTAAGACAAAAGTTTGGAGATGGTTCCTCCTAGGCTAGAAACCACAGTTCCTGTCTTATAATACACCTTTTTGAAGTGACTGGCTTTGGGTAGAGTATTAGAAAAGACTAGCTTGGGGCCATTAAAAAAAAAAGCCACATAATGCAGCCTAGTAAGCTAGCAGACTATGGAGGATTACGCAAATCAGAAACATAAATTAAACTCATTTTATGAGGACAGTTGTACCCTGATACAGAAACCAGGCAAAAATATCACAAGAAAAGTACAGAAGAATACCCTTCATGTATACAGATGCAAAAAGCCTCAACAAAATGTTAACAAGCCAAATCCAGCAGCATACAAAAATGATTACACAACACGACCAATTAGGATTTATCCCAGAAATACAAACTGGGTTTAACATCTGAAAATTTATCTGAATTATATATCATACGAATGGAATAAAGAACAAAAACTACATGGTAATCTCAATAGATGCAGAAAGAGCATTTGACAATATCTAACACACTTTCATGATTAAAGCACTGAAAAAGCCAGGGATACAAAGGAACTTCCTCACCTAATAAAGGGCACCTATGAAAACTCAGAGCTTAAATAATAATTCATGATTACATACTAAATATTTTCTCGGTAATCAAGAACAAGAAAGGGTCTCCCACCACTTCTATTTGATATTATACTACAGGTTCCAGTCATTCAGGGGAGTAAAAAAAAATCAGGAATCAGGATAAGAAAGAAATAAAACCACCTTTGTAACAGATAACACTACCTACCATGTAGAAAGTCCCATAGAATCCACAAAAACTCTTAGAACTAATAAATGAATTCAAGAAGGTTGCAGGTTAAAAGACAAATATACGAAATGCAGTTGTTTTTATATACAATAACAATGAACAATCTGAAAATGAAATTTTAAAACTCCAATAGTCTCAAAAAGAACAAAATTCTTAAGGAAAAACGTAACCAAAAAGGTTTAAGATATATATGGGGAAAATCACAAACATCATTGAAATAAACCTGAAAGCTAAACAAATGGAAAGCTATCCCCAGTTCATGGATTTAAAGGCTTATTTTTCAGTAAAATGGCAATACTCCCAAATTGATCTACAGATTCAGTAATATCTGTGTCAAAAATACCAGCTGTTTTTTGTTTGGTTTGTTTTGTATTTTGCATAAATAAGCAAGCTAACCCTGAAAATTTATATAAAATCACAAGGAACCAAAAATAGTCAACATGATCTATAAAACTAAAAACAAAATTGGAGGACTCAGTAATAAAAACAATGTTGTGCTGGCATAAGAATAAATATATAGAGCAATAGAACAGCTTGGATATCCAGAAATAAACTGTTAACATTTATGGTCAACTGATTTTCAGCAAGGATGCCAAGACAATTCAATGAGAAAATAATATACTTTTCAACTAATGTTGTTGGGACAACTGTATATCCACATGCAAAAGAATGAATTTGGATCTCTGTTTTACACTATATTCAAAAATTGACTCAAAATGGATCAAAGTCCTATGTTTAAAAGATAAATCTAAAAAATAGATAAGTGAATGTAGAAAATTCTTAGATGAAAACATGGGTGTAAATATTTGTGACCTTGGATTAAGCAATGTTCCCTTAGATATGCTAATTCAAATACAAACAGATAAATTAAAATTACATACTTTTGTACTTCAAAGAACATTTTTAGTAAAATGAAAGTATAACCCAAAGAATGGGAGGAAAGTACTTGCAAGTCATATTTCTGATAAGGGAGTTTTATCCATAATATAAAGAATCCTTATAGGTCAATACTGAAAAGATAATCCTAATAAAAATGAGCAAAGGATTTGAATAGACATTTCTCTAAAGAAGACATGCAAATGGCCACACAGCACATGCAAAGATGCTCAGTATCATCACCTATCAAGAAAATGCAAATTAAAATCACAATGAGACACAATCTCATATCCATTAGGACAGCTACACTCAAAAAGACGGCTTAGAACAAGTGTTGATAATGATGTGGAAAAAAACTGGAACCCTCACACATTGCCAATGGGAATGTAAAATGGTTCCCACTTTCAAGGAACAGTTTGACATTTTCTCAAAAGGCTAAATAGAAGAACCAGCAATTCTACTCTTGAGCACAGACCCAAGAGAACAGAAACAAATGCCTGTGTGGACACTTAACATGGATTCCTACAGCAGCATCATTCACAATAGCCAAAGTGAAGACAATCCAAGAGTTAAGCTGGTGAAGTGATAAACAGAATGAAGTATTATTTATTGATAAAAGAGGTGGAGGAGCTGGGATTTAGCTTGGTGGCAGAGTGCTTACTTTACACATGGGAGGCCCTGGGTTTGACTTCCAACCTTGCTGGGATAAGGGGTGAAGTACCAATACAAGCTTGGATTTTAAATTTCAGTGCCCACATGTTTATTTCTAGAATATAGAACTACAAGTGATTTTATACGATAATCTTTGAACCTTTAAATTTGCTGATTCATTTTTAGTTCTGGGAACTTTTTTGACAATTCCTTGGGATTTTCTATATAGATAATCACGATTTCTGCAAATAGGAAGAGTTTACATCTTGCTTTCCAGTTAAGTGCATTTTATTTCCTTTTCTTGTCTATTGTATAAAGTAGAACTTCCAGTACTGAGTTGACTAAGAGCAGAGAAAACAGGCATCCTGTTTTCATGTTCCTGATCTCAGGGGAAAGGTGTTCCTTCCTCTATCAATAAGTATAATGGTAACTGTAAGTTTATTATAGGTACATTTTATCAAGTTGAGAAAGTTACTTCTATTCTTTTATTTTTTAGAGTTTTTATCATGTATGTGTGTCAAATTTTGTCAAATGTTTTTCCTTTATTTGATTGATATGATCATGTGATGTTTTCCCTTATCCTTTTAAGAAGGTAAATTACATTGGTTACTTTCTGAATATTGAACCGGCCTTGCATCTCTGTTATAAACCCCACTTGTTCATGACATATAATTATTTATACATATTGCTAAATTCTATTTGGTAGTATTTGGAAAAGCACTTCACCAGAAAGCATATTGGTCTGTAGTTTCTTTCCTTTTTTTCTCCCTCCTTCCTTCCTCCCTCTTCCTTTCTTGGTGGCAGGGTCATACTAGTTTTGTAAAATGAAGAGGAAGGGCTTCTCATACTTTCTGCAAGACTGCATTAAACTTAAATTACAATAAAATTGGAAAAATGTAAAAAAAATAAAACAAATTTCTAGATCATCATGAGCTACCAAATTGAACCAAGGGGTTACAGAAAACCAAAACAGAACACATTGATAACAAGCAACAAGACTGACACGGTAATAAAAAGTCTTCCGATAACAAAGAGTATAGGACCAGCTAGATTCCCAGATGAATTCTACCAGATCCTCAAAGAAGAAATAATGCCAATGCTCTTCAAATTATTTCATTAAATAGGAAAGGAGGGAATTCATTCTATGAAGCCAGAATCACCCTAATACCAAAACCAGATATGGACACACAAAGAAATCTATAGACCAAATTCCCTGATGAATGCATATGCAAAAATCCTTAATAAAATATTGTCAATTTGTATTAAAAACACTTTAAGGAGACTGTACATCAGGATCAAGTTGGTTTCATTCCAGAGACGCAAAGATGGTTCAACTATGCTTATCAATAAACATAATTCATCATCACATACATTGAACTGAGGATAAAAATCACATGATCATCTCCATCGATACAGTTTGACAAAATCCAGCATCTATCCATGTTAAAAAACTGAAGAAATCAGGAATACAAGAAACTTATGTAAATATCATAAAAGCCACATATGACAAACCCAAAGCCAACAATATACTAAATAGGGAAAAACTGAAAATGTTTCCTCTAAAATCAGGAACAAGAGAAGAATAAACGGACAAATGAACTAAACAGACATTTCTCAAAAGAAATATAAATGGGTAACAAATAAATGAAAAAAATGCTCAACATCTTTAGCAATCAGGGGGATGCAAATCAAAACTACCCTGATATTTCATCTGACTCTAGTTAAAATAGCAGTCATCAAGAATACAAAAATAATAGATACTGGAGAGAATGTAGCAAGGAGCATTTAAATTATTATTGGTGGGATTATAAATTAGTACAACCACTATGCAAATCAGTATGGAGGTTCCTCCAATCACCATCTGATCCAGCTATACCCCTCTTCAGTATTTATCCTAACGAACAACAACTCACATCAGCAAAGTTATGGAACCAACCTCAGTGTCCCTCAAAAGATGAATAAATAAAGAAAATGTGGTATATATGCACCATGGAGTTTTACTCAGCTATAATGATGAACAAAATTGTCATTTTCAGGAAAATGGATAGAACTGAAGAACATCATGTTGAGTGAAATAAGTCAGACTGAGAAAAACTGGGGTCATGTGTTTTCTCTCATATGCGGAAGCCCAGAGGAAAAAAAATAAAGAAAGGTGGCTTCATGGAAAATAGAAGTGATCAGTAGGAAAAGGGAAGCCAGGGAGGCAGGAAGAAAGGGAAAGGGGAGGGTAAGGGGGAACAGCTCAGCTCTGTGCACACACGAATATATCACAGTGAATCCCACTATTTTGTATAATTCTATTGTTACCAATAAAAATTGTTAGAAAATTCAGTATTCGGTTTTCAAGATTCAAAAGTCCCAAAACACAAATATATTTTAAGTGATGAATATTCAAATTTAGGTAACTTAATGAGGCTCCTCTGAACAATTGTTGAGGGAGGGCAATAGGTATCCTGTAATTTAAGTGACAATTTCAGTGCGCTGGAAAACAAAAACTCCGATGCACACTGTCACAGCTAGGAAAGAGCTCATGGCATTCACCTTCTGTGTTGCTTCAGATGCCACAGGGATAGAACGGGCAGGTTATACCTGAATCCAAAACTGATTTCTAAGCTCCACCACAGCTCTAAGATCCCATCATTTACTCTGGAATATTCTATGTACCTCAGAGAGGTTTGATAATGTCAGTTCTAGTGACAGGTTTCCACTGCTAAAAGAGAGGCATGACATTCAGTTTTCCTGACAGTGGCATCCTTTATCATTCCCAATCATGACAAGTGACCAGAATCCCCTCGATGACACATCAAGGACATGGAAGTCTCTAACAACACACAGAACTGAAGGCCTTCAAGGAGAAGGGACCGAGGATAGGGCCTGGCCCTCACGATTCCTGAAGGCCACCCCATCCCCCAGGAGGAAGGCGCTCTCTGACCATGGGGCTGCGAGGCCCTCAGCTGACCAGGGCAGCTGCTCCTGTGGGCTTGCTTGCCTGTGTTCAGAGCTTGAACTCCATTTTTAAAACTTTCCCTTTTGTATTTGAGTTCTCAGAGCAGAAAGCAGGGTTTCACAGAAATTCACTCCTCATTTGCTCACTGACCCATTTTTCTACTTCATGTAGCAATGCTTTGTGTCTATAATCAGGAAGAAATAAAAGCCGCTGAACAGTTCCTGCAGAGGGTATGTGGGGAAACTGAGGATGTATATAACAACCTCCCTAAATAAAAGGTATCAGAGTCTCCAATTCTGTGGGGGAAAAATCCCTCAGCCACTAAGAGTCTCCACTCGCCCACCACAAGTCAGCCCACAAGTGAGTGTAGAAATGAAGAACCAAATTGTGTTCCCTTATATGTGGAAGCTAGCAGTAAAAGGGGACAAAAAGAACAACAACAACAAAAAATGGATGTCATGACAGTAGAAGGGAGACCAATAGAGTATAAGAAGAGGATCTGGGGCAGGAGAAACAGAGGCTAAGGGGGAGGTACAAAGAGTGATATTGATCAAAGTGTGTTATATGCAGGTACCAATATGCCACAATGAAATTCACGATACTGCATGATTTGTATGTACCAATAAGAACAAATTAAATAAATAAATAAGAAGTGAAACATCAAAGGTTTAAATAATTAAGCAACAGCTATAAAACAAATGCTAATATGTCTTTCTGCTCATAAAGAATCATCTAATAACAAAAAAAAAAAGAGAATGCACCTTCCTTTAAGAAAAACCAAGCATTAAAATCATTTGAATTTACCTGAGAGGTATGGAAATGTAAAGGTAACTATAATGACTTAATTCCTGGAACAGATAAACCAGTCAGGAATGAGTAAGTCATTAAGGATTCTTACCCTGAGTCCTTTCTGTGTTCCAAGGCTATCCAAAAGACCTTGAGTTTAAATGAGAAGAAGGACATTTAGTCTTCTCAACACTCCAATGGAACACCCCTGTCATCCTCACACATATTGGGAGAAGCCAGGGCACAAAAAGAGGGAGGAACATGCCCAAGGCCACAGGTTAGTTGAGGATCCTCTGGATACAAAACAAACCAGCATCCATGAATCCCTTAGTTCTTATATAATTCCTTATATATTTTGCAAAGCTAAAATCAAAGGTCAAATATGTGACTGCATGACCAATGTGATTCTGCAACCTGTATACTCAGAAAAATGAGAAATTATATCCCATCTGATTCAAATGTATGATATGTCAAGGTCATTGTACTGTCATGTGTAACTAATTAAAACAAATAAAAAAAATAAAATCTGGATGTAATAAAAAAATAAAATCAAAGGTCAAGCATTAAACACGATTTTTTGCCTTTGCTTTGAGGTTCATGTAAAATGAATAAATACCATATAAAGGAAGCAAATCAACAGTGAAAATTAATCTACCTCTGTCTCTTGTGCTCTCTGCACTCATACCCCAAAGCACAACAGAGAGTAGGCCATTATGGTTCTATTTCAGGTCCACACAGATCTGATATGCTCTCACAGTAATATAGGTTCCTCAAACTGATTCTAGACCTACACATCTGGGACCAACCTGGGACCAGGGAAGCCAACTCAGGAAGGAAGGAGAGGGGAAGTGAAGCAGGATTGGCAGACACAAAAGGGTAAGTCCACATGGCAAAAGTCCAGGCCTGGGAAATGCAGGCCTCTGGACCTGCCACCTTATCTCAGGACTCTAGGATGCTACACAGGGAGGAACCACAGCTATTTGTGTCTGGCTGGGATCTTGCAGTGCCTGGGAGCTGGGAAAAAGCAGGGAATCCGATACAAGCACTCAGGCAAGCAGGGCACTGGTGAGCAGCAGCAGGGTAGAGGGGATGATAAAATTCTAAGAGCAACACAAAATCATGTCACTTGAACTAGGAGCCAGGAGCAGCTCAGGAAGTGAGGAAGCCCAGACTCCAGAGACATTATGGGTATATAGTGGGGAAAAGTCATAGCTGAGTCTATCTTATATATGATGGGGACATGGAGCCCTGGTAGCTGTGAGAAGCTCAGTCTGCAAGAGATAAAAGGCAAGTTATGCATTGCAAAATAGAGGACTAGGGGTAACCAGCTTCTGTCTAGCACTAATTCCAGAGGTGGTCAGAACCAAAGATTCTGCCAACTCTGGGGCACATCACATATGGAGATCCATGTCTGACCGGACATGAAAGAACTAGACCCTTCTGGTTCCTCTGGCCTGAGGAATGGGGGTCAGAAGCATCCCGGAAAGGGAGCTTGAGTCCCAGACTCACACTCATCAATATAGGAAAAGCTGGTGGAGAAGAAATGAAGTAAGACCAGCAGAGGGTGGGTGAACTGCAGGGGCCTGAGAGTCTTGGGGTTGGCTCTTCTGGAGATTTAAGACCTCAGCCAATTTCCAGCCAAGGCACCTCTGGGCTTAGGCAGAAATCGCTCCATCTGAACAAAGTAACTCATTTGAAGTCACCTGCGAATCAGAGACAATTGTTGATGAACGTCCTTTTCCAAGTATCAGTTTAAGAAATGGACCAGAAGAGGGACCAATGGCTTCAGGTGTTGGGTCAGCAGGGAAGGCAGCAGCTGGGCCCTGAGCAGAGTCCTACTTTCAGGCACTGAGGAAGTACGTGGAAATCAGGAAATTGCCACTTCAACAGTACAACACAACAGCAAGAGAGAAAAGGGTATTCTGACCCCCACACTGTTCATCTGAACGCACCTGTGTTTTTCAGACCATTTCTGGACAAATGATAGTATACATCCTGAATAACTGTGGCTGAAGAAAACAGCTTTTACAAATGCCTGTGAAAACTTTTCTCCTTACTCCCTTTCAATTCCTGAATACTGTGCACACATAATGCCAAAGAAATGCTGCTCAGAGGTTTGAAGAATGAAGATCAGACCCAGAATTAGAGGCACAAAAGCTTTATCAGGGACCAGCAGTTGAGCTTCTGACATTTGCAATGGAAAAGTAACAGACCAGAACTTACACCCATAAAACAACCTAGTAGAAAAACTTAAAGATTATGGGGAGAATGTATCCAGAATCGCTGCATAGTAACTGTACAGCTTTGAAGGACCAAAAAAGCAAAGAAGAACATTAGGGTGACTCCCCTTTTTTATATCTACAGCATCAAACTCTCCTGGCCACCCAAACTCCCAGAGGAGACTGTGACAGAAATTATAAATATGAAGGCATTCTGAAACCACTAGTTGTTTAAAAGATCATGGTGGACTTGGTCAAGCATGAATGTCAGAGAAATATTAAAGGATTCATACTGTCATGAGAGGCATAAGCTCCGTCATGAATATGGCACAAACCTACCATGTTTTCCTGTTAAACTGCATGATAAAGCCAAGAACAGGCATGATTCAGGGACCACCTTCACATGACAGAGGTGACAATACTTGCTAGCAAAGGCCTCTCTACAATTAGCCAAAACTTACAGATACCTAAACTATTCATGAAAAATAGGACTAACACCATCCAAAATTCAGAAAGAAAGCTTACTTTGTACTTTCATAAATTCCAAGCTGCTTAACTTAGCATTCCAGACCAAACAAAGAGAGCCAGAAATATCATTTAAAACTTTCTCATAGTCACATTTGAAAAAAAGTGAAATTATTGAAATAATATAATTTACTTAAAATGTAATTTTAAAAACATTTGAAGTATAATCAATATAAAAATTATTGAGATATTTTACATTCTTCTTTCATACTTGATCTTTGAAATCCAGGATGTGTTTTGTATTTAAACCACATTTCAGTTTGGACCAGCCATATCTGAACATGTAGTGTCACATGTATTGGCTATTGTTTTGTCCCAATTATCCACTTCCCATATTCTAGCTTAAAAATCACATTTTTTTTTCTGAAAATACCCCAAATTTTAGCAAGCATAGGTGCCAGATTTTTGTAAGAGGGTCCTAATTTCATTCATTCTGCCCAGGGTGCCTGGGTGTCCTGTTTTCAACACCAAGGGCAAAGTGCTATCCTGCTGACTCCAATTGTAGGGCTACCCTGCCTGGGTTCAAATCCACCTCTCACTATGTACTACCTGGACAAGTCATCTAACATCTTTTTTGAGCCTCAGTTTCTCCATTTTATAGAAATAAAAAGAGTGCTTTTTCCAGGTTATTGGGAACAAGAGGAGGCTGTGCTCTTGGGGCATTGCTCTATTCAGCCCTGTTGGTAAGAGTGGAAGCAGAATTATTAGCAAAGCAGACTTTTCCTCTGCTCCACCACAGATCCTGATTTGGGGTCAGAAAAACACATCCCCTTTTCTCTCCTTATTACTTTTACCTGCAATGTATCCTGCAAACCAACCTGTGTTTCAGTGTCCTAAAAAAAAAATCCCACCTGTGTTTAAGGATCAGATGAAACACACCTCTCCTTCAAGAAGACCTTCCCTCTCGTTAACTCCCTCCTCCAAGATGGAAGCATCCCCATGGATCTGCATTCATGTTAAACTGTTCACTCTCTACAGCATCCTAATTGCTCTTGCAGGACTTAGCTCACCTCTGGCCAGTCGCTCAAGGGCTAAGCCATTATTAAATTTGTGAGTCCCACTCTCTCTCCCACTGCCTTTTCACCCACTTCACATTGACCCAGGAGGCTCCCGACATTTAAAACACAATTTTGAAGAAAATGAATGAATACTCCATGGCTTTAATATAGTTGGCCTTTTTCTCATTAGAAAAAATTACCAATAATAAGTAAAAAGGGGGATTTTTAAAGATCTTGTGAGGTGCCTTCTAGCTTTGAGATTGATTCTCTCCACGCACCCCAACCCCATCGCCCTCTCTAAGGAGCTATCCCCTACAAGTCCCCAAATTCTTGGTTCTGTCTCCTACTGGGCCTTTTCCCATGGAGAAGTGGTTCCCAAATAGAACTATGCCAGACCCCCCACTCCACCATAAAATGCACTAGCTCTGAATTCTGATTTTTCACACCCTGCCAAGTGACCGGCTGACCTGATCCATCACTGCCATTGGAGGAATTACAACCTTGCAGAGTCTCCTGTGAGATTAACCTGACAGATTCATTAACCTGACAGGTTAACGCCCAGTGTCGGTGAGGAATCCCAAGAGCTACAAAGGGCCATTAAAGAGGTGTGGGCAGGCTCACTCAGTGTACACACAGTTCTTTCATAAACCACAAGGCATATTTATCCCAACTGAACAAGGTGATCTGACCTACAGCTTCAGAAAAGAATATAACCAGGGATGGTACGCATTCATTCACCAGACGGATTTCAGTGTCCCAAACAAAGGACGGTGAAGACAAAGAAAGGATTTTCACTTTTTGATATAGAAACCTCTCAAAAAATTAAGTTCATATAATAAAATTTTCATTTGTTTAAAATGAAAATGAATCTTCAAGAAAGATCACAGACTCATTTCATTAAAGCCCTGTGTCCTTTCTCCTTTCAAAAATGGTGACTGATCCTCAAAGAAGTGTCTATATAATAAACGAGAAGCACTCATCATTTCTAGTTTTGAGAGGGGCTTTGCTTCCTGGCAGTGGGTCTTCCACACCCCTGACAGCTCTTATTTATTTCTTCATAACACTTAGAACTGCCCGGTGGGGGAGGGAAGAGAGCTCCAAACATGGCAAAGAGGGCCTGGGCCAGATCAGTCAGTGAGTAATCGATACCATTATGGGCAACTAAAACAGGTCCCCAGATGCATTTATTTCTGCTTTCTTAACACAGGCTGGAGGGGTGGCTGACACACCGCAGCCTCTGGGCTGCAGCAGCTCCTGAGCCAGGCAGGAAGTGCTCTGTCTCTTACTTGATCACTTCCCTCTCCCCTCCCTTCCTTCCCTTGGGCTCACCCAGCCCGGGCCCAGCAGTCCTTCAAGGCATAAGCCTTGTCAGTTCAGCAAACGCTGACAATTAATGGCCAGTAGCAGTTACAGGAAACAATTTCATCAAATCTAACCCCTGCCACCCCCCAGACCAAGTCCATTAGTGTGCCAGCAGCCTTTGGAAGTTATCCAGGTGCTAACTGGCTCTGGCCAGCACATATTAAGTGAGAAATTTTAAAAGCTGTGTCTATCTCATCTATGTCTCCAAGATTCAATTTGGACACCAGAGTACAACGCAATTAAAAGTCATTTGTAAAACCACTTTGTAAATGTGCCTGACATGGAAAACATAGGGTATAAACTGTGATCCTGGTTGAGGTCTGAAGATTTTTCCACAGTTGGTTTTTTTTTTTTTTTTTTCCTGCTTGAAAGGCCAAATGGCAGAAGATGGGGTTCTCTAGTGGCAGGAACCCCAAGTTCAATCAGGTCAGACTTGAGCCCTACCTGCCTGTGTCCCCTCCAAACCTGTTTTTTTCATTGGAAAATTCAAGGTGTCGGGGCATAATGAGTAGTCGGCTCCTTTTTAATTCTCACTAACTATATCAGTCAGAGTACTACTAGGCTTTGTTGCCAGAACAAATGAAGGCCCAAGCCTCAGTGACTTAACTCAACAAGCTTCCACAAAGGCTCCTGCTGGTCATTAGGAATTCCTCCATTTGGTGTCCTGGATCTGTCTCCCCCACATCTAGTGAAGCCATGTCTCAACACAAGTCTTCTAGAGTCACCACACTGGGGCCAGGAGAGAGGTAGAGGAGGCACAGCAGGTCCTGTGTCCCTGGCCTGAAGTGACACAGGCCCTTGCTCTCACAGGTGATTGGCCGGCTCTAGTCACATGGTCTCAACCCAACTACAGGGGATCCTGGGAAATGTACAGGAACATATGAAATATCGGGTGAGGTGACATTCCATTTTTCTTGTTTCTTTCCTTATTTTAATAATTTAATCTTTGATGAGAGGGGAAAGGAGGGGATGTGGGGATAGGAAAGATAGTAGAATGAAACAGATGTGATCACTCTATGTATACATGTGACTGCATGACCAATATGATTCTGCAACATGTGCACTCAGAAAAATGAGAATTTATATCCCCTCTATGTATGGTATATCAAAGTGCATAAATGCATTCTACTGTCATGTATAACTAATTAAATAAAAAATTTAAAAGAAATTTAATCTATTTATCTGAATAGAACATCATGATACTCTTGTAGAAGTGAAGAAAAAGAAATTCTTCAAATTATCTGCCAGATACATAGAAAGGCAGATGGTGAGGAAGGAACATGGCTTAGAGGATTTACACCAAACCAGATGCCCAATCCCCAAGCAAACGTAGTTGGTGAGGTCCCCAGGAGTAGGGACAAGTCAGAGGCCATGCTCTCAGCTGGATGGCAGACCTTCTGTACCTGCTCACACAGGAGTCCAGCTGAGAGGCAACCAGGGCTAGCCTACCCCTAGCCCTAATCTCACTGTGCTGTGAGGTCTGTCTGCTGTGCTGTTTACCAGGTCAGGCTATCTTTTGAATTTCTTCCACGCGGGGCCTCCCCTTCTCTCTAAGGTTTTATTTCTGCCAAAAACACTGTCATCAACAACTTGCTGGGCCAATGGTTATCAGTCAATGCCTGATACCAGGCCCAGAAGTAGCATAAATACCACACTGACCCCAGCTAAGGGTCCTGCACTCCCATGATCCCCCAGAAGCTCAAATTCTAGAAGAAATAAAATAACTGGGTAAGACTTCTGAGATCACAGTCTTAAATGTAGCAACATAGACCTGGCTATTTTTATACTATATGAAGATTTCTCAAGAATTATATAATGAGAGGAGGCATAAAGAAATTTCCCTTGACACCAATGACCAATGTCATTACTGGGAAAGCACAGATAATGCAGACAGTTGAAAATACTGTGCTTTTATACTAATTAATTTATTATTGTCATTGAGTCCTGTTTAGACACTCAAATAAATATATTTATTTAGCCCTGTTTACTATCTTAAAGCATCTAACAATGAAAGCAGAGAGGTCAATCAAAGCAAAGAAAAATGTAGAAAAATTCACAAATAGATAAGTTCTTAGTGGGCTGCATTGATGGCTAGAATTCTGGAATCTGAAGACATAAACCCATAACAGAAGGACCAAGCCCACTGTGTGGGTTGCCTCCCTCTCAGTGGCTCTGTCAACAGAGAAAACATCAAGAAATGTAACTTTCCTGCAGATAGGAAGGTGCTGGTGAACAGCAACAATCCAGTCTTTCCTGGAATTGTTTTAACCTCTGCAGCTCAGAAGGTCAACAGCCAGCCATGGTAACTGTGGTGGAAAGATTCACACCCAGACCTGTTGTGTGCACACACTGCACACTGACTGTGCCTCTCATCTCTGCATGTTCCCTAGGATCATGCCAGGGCCTTTTAGCAGGCAAGCACTTGGTGGCCCTCCCTCCCAAGACTCCTTTAAAATGAGACAAAGAAATAAAATTATCCTAATTCATAACAGTAATAAGAAAAGGAGAACAATCAGCCACCTATAGATTTCAATAAAGTTCTAAAAAAGAGGGAGGGGGGGAAGCAAACAATATTTCAATCATAATTATATAAGGGCTACCTGTTGTTTTCCAGCATTTAGAATCAACCCAAACAAAATGCAGAGCAGCATGTGAATGCCCCTGACCTTGAATGTGGAAGAGAAAAGGCACTGTAGGGAGAGAGTGAGATAAAGCAGAAGGGGGAGTGGTGGAGGGTGGGGCAGGGGCACTATATGGACATTGCTCTGTCAGAATGGAGAGAGGATGGGAGCAGCTGACAGAACAAGACTTGGGGGTTTTTCTGTATCCTATAAGTCTGAAAAATGACTAATAAGAAAACCAAACCAAAGTAATCATATAATCACCGAGAAACAAAAAATAAGGGTAATGTAGGTAAGCGAGCTAAATCTCCATGGTTCAGAGCAGAGAACTAAGAGAAGGCCTAATGGTGACCCATCAAGATAGTGCAATGAAAACATATTTTTAGATGTATGATGGTCACACCAGGAGAACTAGAGAACAAAAAATCAAAAACAACTAAACATGGAAACATGGAATACAGGAATTGGGCTTGCATTACAAGGTCTCTCTTCTTTTTTTAACCATTTTTATTTTTCACTATGTGTATAAAATCATTGGGTCAAAAAATAGTAAATAAAATTAACCTAGGATAAGATGGCCTTTTCTACACATTTACCTGAAGAGCGTAGCTGAGACCCAAAGCCCCTAAAGTGGAAAGCAAGGATCAAAGTTCCTTTTGTCCTCCAGCATCTCCGATCCGTAGCATCAATGCTGCTGTGTCTTGGGGAAACACAGTCAACACTGTACTGTACTGCATGTCTGCTATGCTCAGGGCCACCCAGTCCTCCTTCTTCCCTGACTCGGTCCCACCATACCAGCAGCTTTAATCTTGGGATTAAAGTTTCAGGGCCTCACATCCCCAATGCTAGAGAGCATATCATCCTACTGACATGGGCTCCACAGAATCCCTTTACTAAGGCCTAGTGCTGTGCATACACAAGCAGCTGACATGTACATCGGCTGAGATGTGATTGCACCCATCATGGGTTGTAACAGAAGTGGAGACAGGAGTCTTGGAAAAAAATGGAGACCACACTATCCCCACTATACCCTTTTCCCCTCATTGCCTCAGCCAGGACAGTCAGCCTGGATAGTCGGGCTGCATGACTCTCATGTTTCCAAACATGTCAAAATATCATATCTGATCTATATACATGCTTTGGGGGAATAAAGCAAACACTTAGATATGGATTAAAAAATGGTTTTGTAACATATTAGAATTAGGAAGTGGACCATCAGAACAATTTTTTTAAATAAATAAATAATAATAAAAAACTTCCAAAGGGGAAAAAATTACGACTCTAAGGTTCACCTCTAAGGTTCACCTCTAACTCAGCCTAACTACAAGAACAGCAAAGGAAATGTAAAACTACTCCCAAAGATACTTGACACCATGCCTGTCTTCTGATTTAATTCAAAATGATGAAAAAAATAAGAGACTTGAGATTGAAAACCACCAAATTAATGAGTGGACTTACTTTGAATTTTAATTTCTACATATTTATTATAAAAAGATTTTCTTAAAAAGACAGATAAATTTGCTGGATATTAGAAGATATTAAGGAATTATTTTCAGAAGAGATAAAGGGGAAAATACAGTTTTGAAAAGACTTAACCCATTCTATGTAACAGGGAATTTGGAAAATAGAATCCTCATTCCCTATCTCCCCAATGAATTATGTGATTTTGAGCAAGCTTTGAAATCAATCTCTGTTCTTGGGTGCCTCCATGTAACTGGGGACTATGTTATAAAAATTGCTGTGAAAGTCAATAAGGTGAATTTTGCAGAATCCACAAGGCAAGGCTGGCTCATAATGAACTGCTTCACACCTTTGAGTTCTTTTCAGGAATTCTTTCGCCCTACTCTCTCTCTCTCTTTTTACATTTCCATGTGTTCTGAGGACATTTACTTCATACTTTCACTACCTATTTATTTACTTCTCTTTATGCCAGCACTAAAGAACAGGTCATTATTACAATGCTTAACAGTGCTTAACCTTTATGCCCAAGACCTGCCCTCATAAAACTAAGCCAGAAATCTAGGTAAATAAAAGGCTGGACAAGAGAAAACAAAAGTAATTCAAGGCCTTAAAATAAAATTCTTCCATTATGAGTTCTAGATCCACAAAAGCAAATATTAAAGAATTCAAAAATACTTCCCCTAACAATACCTCCTAGGATCTTCCATGTACCTTAAATACAAGTACCACAGAAAAGTGATGCAAATATTTGATAATTTTGGAGTTTTTGAGGTTGTGGTATCTTGATCTCTTTTTACCCAATACTAAGATTCTTGTTGTTGGGGCTGGGGATGTGGCTCAATCAGTAGCGCACTCACCTGGCATGCACGGGCGCTGGGTTCGATCCTCAGCACCACATAAAAATAAAAAAATAAAAATGTTGTGTCCACCAAAATCTAAAAAATAAATATTAAAAAATTCTCTCTCTCTCTCTTAAAAAAAAGATTCTTGTTGAAATCATTCAGAGTGTTACTCCTGTTTGCTAGCTACCTACTAAGGCATGTCACAGGTTATGGGCAGAAGGAAAATAGTAATGATGACCTTCAGAGGACAAAAAAAACTGTCCGATCCCAGGACCACACAAGGTGCTGTGGCCAAGGTTCACGTCTCTCTCTTCACTAATAGATTCAAGCATCATGTTTCTCCAGCACAAGCAGGTTCCCTTGACCATGCATGGGCACAGAACTGCAGTAGGGCAAGTGACCGCTAAGTCATATGTTCATCAGGAAGATGGCACCCACCTTGTAGAGTTGGCTGCAGTTGCCTTTACAACTCTCCTTCCCAAACATAACTTTAGAATCTACAATGAAAAACAACTCTTCAACATAGACTGGCACCAGACCACAGTGGAACTAAGCCAAGTCCCCATGATTTGAACAGAACACTAACAAGGTCTTGGCTTACCATATTTTAGTTTCCAGGAATGAGGCATAAAACACAGATCTTTTATGATCCAAAGGAAACATAACTGGGACTAACTATTCAAGCCACAATTGAATTTGGCCACATAACTTTAAAATCCAATTTATCCTTCCATTCCACAGATACAGGAATACTACCATGTACCAGGGTTTTGCCTGTAGCTTGGAACACTGAACTACATAATTCTTGCCCACGGTCCAGTAGAGGAGACAAACTGAACAATGAAGAAGAAACAGTACCACAAGAAAACCTCTCCATATAGAGACCACAGACTTTGAGTAAGTCTTGGCACTGCCTGACAATGGTACTACATTTCTCCAATCCATCTACTCTTCCATCACTTTTACCACCACCACAATTTAATCTCTAATTTGAACCTGCCACCTGAACTCTAGAGGTCCACATATAAATGACAACCTGATCTCTCCTTTGGATGTCTAATAAATACCTCAAATATTGAAGTTAAAATAGAATTCTCAACCTTACCCAACTTCCAACTATTTTCCTCCTCTGTCTTCTTTATTCGGTGAATGATAACTTCATTCATCCAGTTTTGCAAGCCAAACCTTGGGTCCTCCTTGACTCCGTTCTCTTCTACATCCCATATCCAAATGTGGAGCTGCTTAACTGTATACAAGCTCTGATTATGCCTTTAACCCTCAGCTTAAAACTGGTCAGTCTTTCCTACCTTTCAAAATGGGTTGTCCTCCCTCTCCTTTGGAGCACCCTGGAATTCCTGTTTTTTTTTTTTTTTAAATGCTGCTTCCACGACTAGACTGTGAGCATCTCAGTATAATCATCTTTATTTCCACCACTGTTTTGGCCTCATATAGTATACATCAATATGCTCTTGTTTGATGGATGATAATAAATTCATTAAAGAATAAATTGATTTCTTATATGTTTATTTTGTTTATTTTTTTATATGCTGCTGAGGATCAAACCCAGTGCCTCACATGTGCGAGGCAAGTGCTCTGCCACTGAGCCACAACCCTAGCCCCAAATAAATTGATTTTTTTAAAAGCCCTGAGTTAGATACTTTTCTAGTTGTTGGATACATAACAATGAGCAAGTCTCTGCCCCAAGGACTTTATAGTGACCAGCCACATGTGGCTTCTGAACCCTTGAAATGAGAGACACACACCAGACCTCAAAAATTTAGTCAAGTAACTCATTAATCATTTTATATTGAATGAATTTTGAAATTCAAATATTTTGGATATATAAGGTTAAATAAAAAATAGTATTGAAATGAACTTTTCTCTATTTCTTTCAGTAAGAATACTAAAAATTTTAAATTATGTATATGTCTCACATTATATTTCTATTGCACAGGGCTATTCTGGGCGGAGGAGATAGAGAGCAAATGACAAATAAAAATACATTCACATTTGACATAAAGACATCTGAACTCCGGGCCAGCAGCTGGGAACACTGCCAGGAAATCCGTTGAGAGCCATAAAGATCAGCAGAGCAGGGAAAAGAGGTACCATAAGGTCACTTCAGAAATGTGACAGGTCCCCTCCCTGTCACAGCTTTGATGGGCAGCTGCTCACTCTGTGAGTTGCACGTATGTAGAAGAGTAGATGCGAAGACCTAAAGGCAAGGGGACGGTGAAGATCACCTCAAGGTCTGGTAAAGAGCAATGGAAGCCAGACTAGGAAAAAGCAGAGGAGAGATGTCAAGGAGGCAGAATCAGCAAGGCTTGGCCTGAATGTGGAGACCAAGTCGAGGGATAAATTATTAAGCCTCTGAGGTTCTGAGCTCAGTGCGAATAAAACTATGGAATTCCAAAGGATGACTAATATATATATATATATATATGAAGAAAGGAGCAAATAATGACTTAATATTACGTTGAAACATGCTAGGCCTAACACATAATCTCACTGTGACTTCTTCCAAATTTGGGAACAACAGTATTTCCAAAAACATCCCATGAGGAAATATCAACTGCAGAAGAGTCAGGAAACTACCTCCTGGAGGGTGGTGCTGGGCTAGCTGACCCCATTCCAGCCCCGTGGTCTGCTTCCTCATAGGGGGTCTTTAGACTACTTTCCCTTGACCATGGTCATCGGGATTTCTAACAGAAGATACACACACACACACACACACACACTCACACACACACACACACACACACGTCTAATTCTCCCAGGAATTGTGCTTCGGTTATTCTTCAGTAAGATCTGATAACAGGAAAACTAATGCCAGGGGAAAACTTAAAATGGCCATCATCACCAGAGACCACCTGTTCTACAGCTAATCACAGCTCACAGGGTGAGCAGCCCCAGTGAAACCATGTCAGGAAGAAGGTGAAGTCACATTTTGGAACTGGTTTCATGATGCCCAGCATTGCAGCTGACAAGCCTTTGCACAACATTAATTAAGCCTCCCTCTTAAATATAAGGATGTACACAAGGCATCTGAACTCAGAGCCAGTGGCGCGCACACACCTGGGTGCACACCCACACCTGGGTGCACACCATCAGACACTGCAGGCAGCTCACCTTAGTCGTTCTTCCTCTTTTTTTCGGAGATTGAAGTCTCTCTGAACCACCTGGAGGACATGCTCTGTTTCATCATCCGTCAAGCCGGACAGGTCCAGCTTCCTCCCCATGATTTAATATCAAACACGGACAGTGAGACAAGACCTGGGAAACCAAAGGAGAAATCACAAATTGAGGACAAGACGAAAGCTCTATATGGACAAAATCAACCGGTTCCGTCATTAAAACAGAGTTTATATGTACATGTAAATAAAGGAAGAGTCTTTCTCTGCCCTCATACTTGGTCAGTAATTATATCTTCAGCAAAGGCTACAGGGAAAATGAGAAGATAACTTATCATCTGCCAATATTATCATTCTGACTCTTAAATGAAGATGAAAGAAAGGATTCCAGTCAATAAAATGAACTATAAACATCAGATTTTGTGTGCATTTCCATTAAATGACAAAAGGAAATATCCAAGAATCCTTAATTTCTGTGGCTTGAAGTTTTAAATTACAAATATTATATGTAATTACAAAATAACCAACTATAATGTTTTTCTGAAAAAGTAATATGTATACTATGTTCCTCAAAGTTTTAATCATATAACTATGAAATAAAAGCTAGACATCAAAAATCTATCTTCCAAGAAAGGAAACAAAGAAAGAAAAATAATTATTTTGCCATTTTCTCAGGAGTAGAAAGGATGATATTTCAGGAAAACATCTCCCAGTAGTATATACCTAAAAATTGTGGAAAATTCTATAGGGGTGGGTTTTGAGAATTAAACCCAAGGTAAGCATACACTCTGCCACGGCACTATATCCCCAACCTGGGAAACTATACTTTTAAAAGTGAACTTTAATTAATGACTGTTACTAGAGATAAAATAAAATCACATATATATTGCCAGAAGATTCTTCAGAACTGAAGGCCATCATAAATATCAATGCAAACAACCTTAACATAATATTATCAAAACCATTCCAGCAAGATTTAAAGAAGGGACACCATTACCCTAAGTACATGTATGAAGACATGAATGGTGTGACTCTACTTTGTGTACAACCAGAGATATGAAAAACTGTGCTCTATATGTGTAATATGAATTGTAATGCATCCTGCTGTCATATATAACAAATTAAAAGAAACTGACAATTCATTTATAATACATATGACAGGGAAAAAAGATGTAAAGAAAATTATATACCATGACCAAATAGGGTTTATCTAATTCAGTTTTCTCATCATTCAAAGATAAATCCGTGTAATTCATCACGTTAACATAAAAAAAGGAAAATGCCATGTGATCACTTTAATAGCGGTAGAAAAAAGCATTTCATAAAATCCAAAACTCATTCATGATGGAAACCCTCTGCAAACCAAGATTACAAGGAACTTCTTCAGTCATATAAAGGGCATTTACAAAAGTAAAATCATTTTTTAAAAAATATGCAACTAGCATTGTACTCAGTGACAAAAGCCTGAATGCTCCTTAAGATCAGAAAAAGGACAAAGACATTCACTCCCACCACCTCTACTCACTACTAAATGCCCCAACGGTAATGCTATATTAATCAAGAGAAGCATTGGAATCTAGGTGGGTGCATCACTTCCTTACAGGTCTCAAAGGCAGCTGGAAATTGTTCTGTCCTCAAAGTCCTGGCACTCGGGGCCTGTGACAGGAGTGGCAACCTGGAAGATCTCCAAATTATCCTCTGAACCATTCTTCCATTCTCTTGACAGGTAACATCAGCTTCTTTACATATCTGCCAATCTCCTTATCAAAGTTCACTTGGCCACATCCTTGGCATTCTCTCCTGAATTTGCCTTTTCATTCCAGACAACAGGGCCAGGCCAAAAATCTTCCAAATCTTTAAGCTTTGCTTTGCCTTTGATTATAAATTCCATCTTTGTCTCTCTCTTTTCACGTTTTATTGCAAGTAGTCAAGAGAAGCCATGCAGCACCCTCAATCCTTTGTTTACAGGTTTCTTCTGCCAAATGGCCCAAGGTATCATCTGCAAATTCCACCTTCCACAGAGCATAAGGACACAGAAACATTTCAGCCAAGTTCTTTGCCACTTCATAATAAGGACCACCTTGCCTCCTGCTTTCCATGCCTTGTCTCTCATTTCCACCTAAGATAGCATCAGAATTGCCTTTACCATTCATCTTTTCAATATTCTAATCACAACCACTTATGTAATCTCCTAGAAGATGGAGGCTTTCTCTACAGTTCTCCTCCTCTTCAGAGAAATCACCTTTAATGCTCCACTCAAGGCAAATTAGGCTTCTTCTAGTACTCATTTGCAAACTCTTCCAAATTCTACCCACTTCTCAGTTCCAAAGCCACTTTCACATTTTCAGGTATTTATTATAGCAACACTCCATTTCTCAGTACCCAATTTCTGTCTTCGTCCACTCAGGCCACTTAGCAAAATACCTTACTAAGCTGAGTAATTTATAAAGAATTTCTCTCTGGAGGCTGGGGAGTCTAAGATTGAAGTGCTAGAAGATTCGGTATCTGGGGAGGGCTGCTCTCTGCTTCCAAAATGGCACCTTCTTGCTGAGTTCCCACATGGTGGGAGGGCAAACAGTGTAAATGTGTGTCCTCTTGAGAAGAGATGCAAAGAGGAGGCAGCTCTCTGGAGCCTCTTTTATAATCCCATTCATGTGGAGCTCTCATGGTTTAATTACTTCCCCAAAGGCCCCACCTCTTTATACCATCACATTGGGGAGTAAGTTCCTGCATGAATTTGGGAGGGGCACAAATTTCACAAATGAGGCTTTTTCTAACACCTACCTCAACACTCTTCGAGCCTCTACCCATTACTCACTTCCACATTTTTAGGTACTCATTACAGCAGTACCTTACTCTTTTAAAAATAATCTGCACTAGTTTAGTCGAATGGCCACAACAAAGTACTTCAGACGGGATGACTTAACAGAATTGTCTTTCCTCACTGTTCCGGAGGCTGGAATTCTGAGATCGAGGTGTGAGCAGAGCTGGTTTCTTCTGAGGCCTCTCCCCTTGGCTTGAAGTTGCTCATCTTCTCCCTCTTTTTTGAATTTTAGGAGGACACAACCCATACACAGTCCATACCAGTAGGCATAAAGAACAATGGGATATAGAGTCTGGAAATAGGTAAACACAACAAATTATACTGCAAAGATGCCAGGGTAAATCAATGTGAGAAAGGAGAGTCTTTTCAACAAATGATTCTGGAACACCTGAATATCCATCTAGAAAAATAAAAGGGACAACAACCTATATATCAACTCACACTCAAAAAAAATTAATTCAACATTTATCATAGAGGGTAAACCTGAAACTATAAAACTTCTAAAGAAACAAAGGGAAAAAATGTGAATAATTTTAGGGTAAGCAAAGATTTTAAGACACAAAAAGCATTATTCAGAAAGAGTAAATGTCATGACTTGGACTTCATTATAATGAAATCCTTCTGCTCTTCCAAAAACACTCTTTAAAAAAAATCAAAAAGCAAATCACCAACTGAGAAAAAATATTTGCAATAAACATCTCTAACAACTTGTATCCTGAAGAGGTAAAAATTCTTCCAACACAAGAAGAAGCTAATTTTAAAATAAGCAAAAGACTGAAACAGCTACTTTACAAAAGAGCATACACAAATGGCCAAGAAGCCCATGAAAAGATATTCAATATAGGGTAAACACTAAATGAAACTTTAGATAAAAGGTGTAAAAATCTGCAAGAGGTATAATAAGGAATCAGTTAATTTTTATATAACTTTGTAGAAAAATCAGGTATGTAAAACTATTAGAAAAATATTTTAAAGGTGGGTAATAAATTTGAAATTTTGGAAAGAAAAGACAAATTCTTAGAAAACTATATTTTATTAAAATTGATTTGGGAATAATTAGAAGAACAAAACAACTTATTGTCATTCAAGAATATGAATCAATCAATAATACTTCCCAAATACATCAAACTCAAATGATTTTTCCAAATTCCATATGTTAAGGTAAAAAAAAATGCATAGAAATGAGGGAACACTCTTCCATCCATTTTATGAGGCTTATTATTTAACCCAAACCATACTAGAATGAAGATATTTTTTTAAATGTTAGTTTCATTCTAAATTAATTACAAAAATGAAAACAAAATATTGGCAAATCAAACATACCAATGAATGTAAAAGATAGCACATAATGACCACAGGAAGCCTATTCTAGTAATACAAGGTTGATATAACTTGAATACTGGTTCACGTAATTCAATGACTCACTAATTAAAAAAAGAAAACACAATGATTATTTAAATTGATATAGAAAAAAGAAATCCCATTCATGATTTTGAAAAGATAAAAATTCTTAGCCACATAGGAACAAAAGGAAATTTCCTTAAATCTGACAGAGAATGTCAACAAAAAATGAACTGAAAATATCACACTTATTAGGGAAACGTTGAAAATATTTAGAGAACATCTACAAAAAGTACACTGGTGACATCAAATTTAAGAAGAAAACATGGAAAAGATTCTTTTGAAGATTCTCATAAAACACATATATGTCAGATATTACCAGATCTAAATATAATACTGGAAAATCTAGACAGAGCTATTAAACCAGAAAAGGAAATAAAAGATGCAAAGATGGCAGGGGAGAAGAAACGGAACTCTTATTTGCCAATGATACTATTATATATGTAGAATTTATAAAAGAATCTACTGGCAAGTCATTGAAATTAATGAGTTAAGCAAAGCAAGGAACACAAAATCAACATATAAAAACTAAATGCATTTTATAGACTAGAGTAAAACAGAAAATATGACAATAATTAAAACTGTGTGATTTAGGAAAACCTCAGCAATGGAGTACTCAAAATAAATTTAACAAAATCTATGTATCAAAGGTCTCGTACAGAAATTATAAAACTTAATTGAAAGACTTTTAAGTTAATCTTCATGAGCTGGAAGATTTAAGTTAAAAATGTCAGTTTTGCCAAATTGATCTAAAGATTCAACACTATTTCAGTCAAAATCCCAACACAGATTTTGTGAAACTTGGCAAGATGGTTCTAATATTTATACAGAAAGCAAAAGGCTAAAACAGACTGAGACTCCTAAAGAAAATGATTGATGTGTGTGGGCATTTAATAAAGTGTGGTGTTGGTGCAGGAACAGTAAAACTGATCAATGGAGCAGAGCAAAAAAATATAATTACTTGTATAGGGATATTTGAGGCATAAAAGTAATGACTTTGTATTTCAGAGGGAATCTGGTGTTGGACAACTGCAAAATAACAAATTTGGATCCATTCCATCCACAAAACATCAATTCCAAATCAATATAAAAAGACACCATAAAGAGAGTGAAAAGACAACCCCAAAACTGGGAACAAATATTTGCAATACATATAATTGACAAAGGACTCATATTTAGACTATAGAAAGAATTTCTACAATTAAATCAGAAAAAAAACCAAGCAACTGATAGATAAATGAGCAAAAGATATGAACAGGCATATGTAGAAGAAATGGCAAAAAAAAATATATGGAATGATCTTTAATTTCATTGGTATTTATAGAACTACACATTAAATCCAATGCTATAGTTTGAATCTTGAGTATCCCCAAAGGTACATATATTGAAGACTTAATTCTCAGCCTGTAGCAAGACTGAGAGGTGGTAGGACCTTTAAGATGGAGGGCAGAGTGGCAGGAAGTTACGTCATTTGGGGTGTGCCCTATAGGGGAGACTCCACCTCTTTCTGTCTCTCCAAAATATTGCCAGAAGGTAAGCAATTTTCTCCACCATGCACTTCTGCGATGGGGTAGTTCATCACAAAGACCCAAAAGCAATAGGGCCAAGAGACCAGAGACTGAAACTTTTAGCCAAAATAAACCTTTTCTCCTTACAAGTTGATTACCTCAGGGATTTTGACACAGTGACAGAAAGCTAACATACTCACCAAAACAAAAATGTATATCAAATGTTGGTAGGAGGTAGGACAATGGTAGATTTCAAACAAGGGTATAAATTGGTACAATCTTTTCATAACACAATCAATTTTCATTTGAATAGTTGAAGATGTGTGTAAGTATATTCCTCAGATATTATTATCTGATATATAATCTGAATCATACTGAAGTGCTAAGATAGGACCATTTTCACCTATAAAATAGCCATTCCTCACAGTGCAGCCTAACAGAAGAATATCAATAGCAGTCACATTCAAAATAATACAAAATAAAATGAAATAAATAAAATCTGGAAACAACCAGATTTTATCAAAGGCTCAACAGAATATTTCAGCATGAACCCTATGTTGTTTCTGCTTTGGGTTAAACATTTTCCACCATCAGAATATGATAAATCCATCTGAATTCTAATAGTGGTGTCTTCTGTAATATAGTAGAAGATACCTTATGGATAACCCATGACTTTCTCAGAAAGAACAGAGAAAGAGAAGGAACCAATATGGATACAGCCATGCTTATATAATCTTAAGAACTAGTGTGAAAATAAGGTCAACATCCCAAGAATTATAGTAAGTGAGGTAAATAATCCATCCACAGGACCAAATGGTAGCAATAAGGAGCTGAACAACATTGGAATTCTGTTCTGTAAGAAAAATCTTCTAATTGAGTAATACTGGAGATATCACTGTCATTCTTCCTTTGAGCCATTACTGAAGTTTTTCCAGAATAGCACATAAAGGCCCTCTAAAGGCCCAGTTATCTGTCATTCTACCAATGCTTCTTTCTTCAGTTCTTAAATACTTGTCTTAAAAACAAGGGGCTGGGGATGTGGATCAGTGGTAGAGTGCTTGCCTGGCACACAGGCAAACAGGAAGGTTTTTTGTTTTGTTTTGTTTTGTTTTGTTTCAGTGTCCAATGTTCTGTTTTTCCTTCCTCTTATCTTCAGAAGGTCTTTCTGCAGAGTTCCAACTTAACAAATCTGAGCAACAAGGCCCTCCTTCTGCTCCAGGCAAAGGGAGGGGCAATGCAGGCATGAGACATGAGCCCAAAGGCCTCCTCAGAGCAGCACCCACACATTCCAGTCCTATCGTCTATGCCAAGCCTTGCAGATACACCTACTTAGACAGTGATAACCTGGAGTTTGGCTGTTTCTCAGTGTCACTCAGAGTCCCCGCCTCTACACATGTGCATGCCTCTGTCCAATGCAGAGGAAATCTGTGGACCTCAGATTTTAAAACTTGAGGTCCCAGTTCCCTGTTCCTCCTTTGAGCATGTCACAACTCGGGACAGGAGATCCCACTATTTGGTTGTTAGTTTAGAAAGTTTATCTGCCCTTTTCATTTCCAAATAATGGCAATAAACTTAGAGAACAGAACAGCTTCAGTCCTTAGAAGTCTTTTTGCTAAATGGTTTAAAACCTCATGACTGTATAATGCAAACTAATCTTCAGATTTAACCAGAAAACCATGACAGGAATTCCAAACATTTTTTAAAAATGTTTGTTTTTTTCACTCCTGTAATGCTATTTGTTGAAAATAAATCTTGAGTCCACTTTGGGAGTCCAGTGGGAGGAGAGCCTGGAGGGCCGGGTGCACCTGCTGGTCAGCAAAAGTCAGTACAAGTTCCGACTCTACCCCGAGGCTGCAGAGGAAAGGGGGAAAGTTTCACCATCCCCAAGTAGTGAGCATCAGACTGGAGGGCACAGCAGACATACCGCCTGACTTCTTAAACACCCCATTCAAGGTGAAAATGGCCCTTCAGAGTTTCCCAGAAGGTGGCATGTTTGTCCCTTAAACTTCAGTGGCTTTTGGTTTACTGACAATTTTAAATGAGATTGTAAGTTGCCAGTTAGTGAAAGAAGTGGCAGCTTTGATCATGTCAAATCTGAAAACAAACAGCAATCTGGTCTCAAGAGGAATAAATGGTCTCTATAAAGAAATAAATAAAGTAGCTCTAAATGGACAAGACAGAGCATACTGAGAACATGTTCTGGGAAACGGAGAAAGCGTCTTCCTTTTTTGACAAGAAACATGATTAACTTTATGGTATGACAACACCAACAGCATCTTAGGGTGAAGATCCCTATGCTCCTTGAGTCAGAGGTCCCTCACACAGGACCCTCGACCTGCAGATGAGGAGATGCAAGCCCGGGAGAGGAAAGCGGATACTCAAAGACCCACAGCAGTTGCAGGAGCCCTAACCTGCTCGGCACTACCTGCCCTGGATTTCCTCGGGCACATCCAACCAAGATGCAACAGCGAGTACCTTTTAAAATTTAGTAATGAGAAAATTAATACAACTTGAACACTTAATTATATAGCCATTTCCCAAAAGTGTCTTTTGAAGGTTATTGTTCCCACAAGCAGCCTGAGAACAAGGAGCTCTGTGGTGTAATAAATTTGAGAAATGCTTCAAATTATATTGCCCTCTTGAGGCTCCACAAAGCATTCTAGCTCATCAGTGCCTCTAAGAAGCCTGTCGCTAAAGCATCAGTTTGATTTTGTTTGACCCCGTATTTCTCATATGTATTTGTCTTGCAGAAACATTTCCTTGATAGCATCTACCTTTGCACATCGAAAGAACTGACTATCTGGGAAACTCAGTGCAAAATCGAACCAATGATGAGGAGCTCTCCAGTCACTACTGCAACATGATTACTAAATTGCTTTAGTTGTGTTTTTTTTAATATATAATTATCATAGAAGCTACTAAGTTAGATGAGCTTTAGCAGAAGTTGATGATTTAAAAAGCAAAGCAAATGAATACAACTTTGCTGTTGCAAGACCCAAACAAAGGTAGAATTATCTACACTATTCTTCGTTAGAATAACCAGCATGAGGAAGAACAGGAAATGCTTCTATTGGGTATTGGTTAGCAAAACCTTACAAAAGAAAAAAAATGCAATACTAACTATATACATAATGGGAGGTTCACCATGAAAAGACAATGTCTATAAGAGTGACAATTTGGAAACGAATCTAGAATAGAAAGGTCAAGGACAAATGATTGAGTGAGACCTTTACAAGCCCAGATTTTTGCTGTGTGTGTGTGTGTGTGTGTGCATGCTCACAATGCATCTAATATTTAAGAAATGTAAGAAGATTAAGTTGAAATATTTAAAGTCCTAAAAGCAATAAAGGGTAAATACTTTGGAGACTTCTCACTTTGACTGTGACTGGGTTTTTTTGTTTTGTTCTTTTTTTTTTTCCTGGAATTGAAAAGAAAGTTTTTATTCCTACAGGGGAATAAAACTGTTAGAACGCTCTCTTTCAAAAGACTTGGGGTATGTGTGTTGGGAGAAAGGGGAATTAAAGAACTTAACCAGAGAAGGAACAAAAAGCATAAATGATTAAGATGTGCTTCACTGTGACTGTTTCCTTGGACTGAGCGAGAGCTCACTGATCTTCACCTTCAAGAGCATCATTCCTGTCATGAACTGACTCCTCTTCTGAAATCCACCCCAATCCCAAACACAAGAGCAGGCCAGTGCAGACAAGATCAGTCTTGGGGCACAGCTGATTGGTCCAGAGCTATCATGTGACACTTGCTGGATGTGGGAGCCTCTCTCCAGGGCATTTGATATTGACATTCAGTGACTGTGTGTTAATCTTTCCATGGCCTGCTGCACTCCTACCTTTTATCATATAATTCATTTTGCATTCTGTTTTGCTTCCTTTTATCACTTCATTTTGTTTTAAATCACTAACAAATGGCCTTCGAAATCTCACAAAGCTGGCCAGGTTGGCTCACTGCCCCAATACTATTTACTGACCAATATACCTGACTTAGATGGAGCATGAACATGATCGAAAGAAAAAGAGACTCACATGCATCTTCTTCACAACTCTATGTGCTGCCCTGTCCTGAGCTGTGATCTGCAAGTTAATCTCATCCCAGTAGCACACTTTAAAACCTGGCATTGCAAATCACCTCGTTATTTTTCTTTTTTAAAAACAGTTTGGCTAACTTTGCCCCTTTAAACTTGAAAACCATTTACCAAATCTGGAGTAAACATTCAAATAAAATTATTATCGATTGAGAAATGCACCAATTGATTTGAGAAAGAGCTGCCATTTTACAATGTTAAGTTTTCTTAGAAAGAAATATAAAAAAAGTTTGTGCAAAAATAACACCCAACCTTTTATTGTATAAAATCAAAATGTTCATGCAGCCAAAAATAATAATAAAGATAAGTAAAAGAAAAAGGCAAATGACAATCTAGGAAAAATTCAGGAAATAATTATCCTAATATATTAAACACATTTTTAGAATACTAAGAAAAAACAAAATTATCTAGAAGATAAAATAACAAGGGCTCATGAAAAAGGCAAGACATCAATTATCAATGCCCCAAATACAGTTGAATAAAAATATTCCTATCACTAGTAATGGGATAAATAACAATTATAACCAAATCCAATACCATTTATTGCATTCCATGAATAAAGAACTGCTTAAACATTTTATGTACCAACCCACTCAATTATCACAGGCTTGAGGGTAGAGATAAAATTGTACCAGTTTTGCAGGTGAGTAAATGAGTCTAAGGGAAAACAGATCACTTATTCAAGTGAATACATCTTTGAACTAGGAGATCCAAAATATGAAATGAACCAAGGAATCTGGTTCCAGAGGAGACGTCTTAGCGTAAGTACTATTCTCACTGGCAAAAAAAAAAAAAAAAACAGTGGGCTGAGAATGTACCTCAGTGGCAGAGCACTTGCCTAGCATGTGTGAGGTCCTGGATTCAATCCCCAGCACAGGAAAAAAAAATGGGGACAAAGCCAACCCACAACAGCTTGTACTGGGTCCAATTTTGCTATACATTTTGTGGATATTATATCCTACATACATAATGCTTATTACTCACTAAGTACTTTTTATCATTCTTCTCTTTATGCTAATAACACTTGAAATTAGTTTTAGAAAGTTTAAAAAATGATTTTTGATAACTCAGGCATAATCTCTGTGTAATCAAATTTTCAGAAAACCCCATTTCCGTTAGCCATACGTGCAGGTCTAAGTGATATTAATGATGATGATAGTCACTAATTAATAACAGTAACTGTGACTAACATTTTTTTGTGAAATGTATTAATTTATTTGTGTCAGGCTGTGCTCTAAAGTCTCTCAAGAACCCTTTTAAAATCATATTTCCATTTCTTCATTAAGGGAAACTGAGAAAGATACAGAGAGTTAAATAAATTGCCCACTATCACTGGGCAGGTAAGTGGCTACACCAGCCTACAAGTTGGGGACACCTGACTCCTGAATTTATGTTCCTAACCTGTTTACCATCTTACCCTGCTGCTTATTATAAGAAGTGGTCGCCCTGACCTAATCTTTCCCTTCATGCATATGAAAATAATTTTAACAGGGTGGTCCTAAAGTTCATGATGTTTTCCAGTTTGAACTTGAATCATGAGAACACCTTTATTTAAATTTTATTTGACTGACAATCCAAATTGAAAACACTTAAAACCTTTGGCTAAACCGGAAAACCTAACTTAATTGGCATATATTCAAACGCTGTGTCCTATAATCTGCCTATTTGGGGTTTCTCAGAGCAAAGTCTGATCCTCACAAAGGTATCTGCTTCTCAAACTGGATTAATCCTCATTGGCTTCCAGTGGAGGATGCAGGTACAGGGAATCGAAAAGTCCCAAATGCAGATGTCATGAAATCCCAGTAAATCTCTAGCAGCTCTGACAGCCCACCTACATAGGAAAGTGGATGAAGAGAAAAACACTCTTAGCTGGGGTTAAACACTCTATCATTTCCTTGTCAGAAATGAAGATCAAAAAAACCTAAAGCCAGGACGTTATTCCTTTCATGCTAAGTCTTATCAGTCAATATGTTACCAACTAATGTAAGTCACTGCTGAAACCCAAAGAAAGCCCTGTCATCAAATCTCCCCGCTGCACAAGGGACTAGTGAAACATCTGCTAAAATTAACTTCATAAATAAAGGGTGGTTGAATTTGAATTTTTTTCTGTGCAAAAAAAAAAAAAAAAAATGCCAGTTAGCCTGTAGGACGGGCATGAAAATGAGAGGTGGTTCAGTTTTTAATCTAGAAATTTTCAATTCAAATGTGTATCCCAGTTTGTATTTTAGTTTCCTTTGGCTTCCATCATATATAAGATTTGGGAGAAAGACATGAACGCTGAGTGAAAAAATGCCCTTTTAAATAAGTGTTTCCAAAACAGATAGAAAATGGGAAAACAAAACAAAAGAAAAAAATTCATTACTAACCTTTTAAGGTAGTCCTATGGCCAAGAGGAAACATCTATTATGAAGCCCTGACTTAGCTCAGCTAAATGAAAACATTAATCAGTCAGTATCATTTGAAAATCCTGTGCCATAGCAGCTGTTAATTTGAAGGGAATAATGACGCCAGCTGCAACAGGATGCAGTCCTCAGCGTTCAGATCCCTGCGGATAATTCAGTCTATACCAGGCATCCCCTCCCTTCTCATTTCAAGGCACAGTAAATATACCCAGAAGGATTTCCATTAGCTAAGAGGTTTTCCAGGAAAAGGCCAAACTTCCTGACTCAATGACTTTTGCCCAGTTCCCCAGCCATCGCTCTGCCCTAGTCCTGGGCATGACTGCCCTCCATCATGACAAACCCCCTGAGTTCTCTAACACACCTCGCCAGCCTTTCTCCTGGCCACTCCAGCTAGGCAGCTCCCCAGTGTCAGGATGCACCTCTACTGGAGAAGTTTCCCTGACCAAACTAGCTGTTCCCTCTGCCACACCCCTCCATCCCTCTGCCAGGGGACATCTCATGCTGCTGGCCCACAACCATCTGCTTAGGAGAGGGCTCTTCAAGGGCAGTCACCAGACATTGTTGGTCTGTTTCCACAATGCCTCATCACGAAGATATCGAATTGTTTTTTGAGGATGGCGAGGAGTTTGAGAGAGGGGACAAGTACCTTGTGTTTATCAGAAACTGTACTAGATGCTACGGATATTGTCATGGAAAACTATGAAAGGTGGAATCATGAGTCTCACACAATAGCTGGCGAAATGGATGTTCAGCTTGATTAAGCAACTTGCCCAATGTACCATCCATGGAAGTCAAATCTGGGTTGAGATGAACTCTAGACTCTGCCTCTCTGCTCTGAGAAAATGAATGCCCAACATATCTCTTTGTAGACATACATCAGAATTCTACTAGATCCTAAAGCCAACTCTCAAGCAATGTGACTTTTTATCATCCTATCCCATTTTAAAATAATTCTTCATAAAGTTGGATTTCCAAACATCAGCTAAACACTATAAAGATTTAGGAGGTGAACAGGGAGTTTCTCATAGCTCCTGAATTGAAAACACGATAGTGTGCTCACATCAAAGTGGCTTCTGCCTACCAAGCTTCATTCAGTTCAGGTAGTTTCTATGAAGTTGCACCTGCAGAGTGATTTCCCCTCTCCAATACCTACCACAAGCCTTCGACAAATTGGTAATACCCCCCAACTTCATTCATGGAATCTCCATCCTCCCATTTCATGTAGACTTGGTGAAACTACTACTTGTTACTCTAAGCAAAATGTAAGCACAGGACTAAAATGAGTTCAACTAGATTTTCTCCCCAAAATTTGAATCCTATACCGAATAACTCAAAGACTGTAGCTGGAGCTGGGTAATTCCAATAGCCCGCAAAGAAATTGCTGTCCATCTGTTCTGATACCAAATACCAAGATCCTTGAAGCCATTCTAGTGTGTTTCTCTCTCTCTCTCTCTCTCTCTCTCTCTCTCTCTCTCTCTCTCTCTCTCTCCAAGTCTTTTTCCAAATATTTCCTTGATTTTCTTATGTTAGTTAAGGATTGTTCCTATCCCGTGCAATAAAATATTCTAACTAACATAACCATTATATATATATATATATATATATATATATATATCAGAACTCCTCTTCCTCTCTTGAAAAAAAGTACAGGAATCACCTTCTCAGCATTTTCACTAAAACTAGAAAGCATCAAGTGTGATTGGTAAGTATCCTTAAAGCTTTTTAGAACTACCCTTGTCAAATAAATGCCTAGATAATGTTGGGATTATAAAACACAGAGAAAGATATGAATGTTTATGGATCAGAATTTTGTGTCTGGGGGAAAAATATTCTAAGTGAAAGGGAAATATCAGAGATAAAGTTAGCATTTGATTTTCAACACCAAAAAGGGTGGTCATATTATAAGAGCAAATGTCTGAGTCCTTATGGTAATTAAGCAAGTCTCATTCTTCCTATAACAAAAGAGGCTTGGAAAGATTAAGTAACTTATCCAAAGTTACAAACCTAGACATTCAAATATAATTGGTCTCACATCAAAGTCAAACTTTGCCCACTGTGAGATACTGCTTCTAAGTAGCATAATTCATTCTACTCCACCCAAAAGATTCAAATATCATTTAACTCATATATTAGGCTTCCCTTCCTCCAAAGCAGTTCTCTAAGCTGCCAAGATGAGCAGAAATGGATCCTATGCACCTCTACAACCTATGCACCTCTACAACCTCATCAGGGAGGAGGGGCACAGATCCACATCATTGGGATAATCCACAAAATTTTCATCTCCTTTGATTAATCAAGAGAGTTTCAACCTCTGAGATTCAATGTTAAAAAATCTACTACTTTAGAAGTTTGTTGGACAACAATGTAAACATACTTAACATTCCCGAACAATAAGAAATGGTTAACATGCTAAATTTGTCATGCATGCCTAACTACAATTATAAATTAAAATCATATATATATGTAATGTATATATTTAAGCCAAAGTCAATTTCATGGCACATCTACTCAATTTAGGCTCCCCTGAGGAATATAATGCAAGCTGTCTTCTGCCACATGCCCTAATGCACAAATCTTTAACTCATAGCACAGGGCATCAACCTTTCAGGGATAGATATGACTTGGTTAGGAAGGTCAGCTCTGCTGAACCCAGAGCAGTAGCATTATCAAATCAGGATGAGGAATTAGAGGCTATTCAGCACCTTTCAGGGATACAAATAATTTGCACACTTCAAATGCATTCCCAATAAATGAAAATTTGCAAAGAAAGGTTCATCCTAAAAGAATTCCCACTCTAATGAAAATAAGAGCTTTAAATCCAACATGGTAAATACCACACACCACAGAAATAAAAATAAAAAAATCTTACGCTATGGAGTTCAAGAACCCACTTGTTCCACAAACAGTTGGGAGCGTATTACACATTTTTAGATGCGGAAAGAAATATTTACCCTTGTTCTCCATGAATCATACTCTAGTATGGGAGGAATCAAGTCAACAGAATATCTCACACGAAAAGCAAGCCATGCTCAGTCTGATAAGTGCAAAAGGCTATACTAGTTGACATAGCAAAGAATAAAAAGGTGTCCTGCAAAGCCATGAAGCAGAATTACCAGTGAGAGATCAGAAGAGGTTGCCAAACAATTAAAAGGAAAAACTGGAGAAGGAGATGTTTAAGGGAGACACCTCTCTTTCTCCTTCCCTCCCTCCCTCCCTCTCTCCGCATATATATATATATATATATATATATATATATATATATATATATATGAAATATATTGAAAAGCTCCAATATATTCCTGGGAATCTTCAAAGCTACACATGTGCACACATATGCTTAGAAAAGAACTGAAAGGACCCTAATTTCTCAACTCTTGAAGAACCTTCAGATACAGCAAGCAGAAAGTAAAGGTTAAAACAAAAGTGGAAACTTCCAGGGCACTGAAAACATACTCTAATACAAAGCCCCTTTGGAAAAGGCTGTGTGACTTAACGATTCAAACCATTAAGGAAATATTTATGGAATCAGCTGACCACTAAATAAACCAGCAGAACTTCAGTGGCCACATAAGACAAAGGATACAGACTTTACAGAATTCATTCAGAAAAGTCTCCAAGCAAATAAACAGAAACAACAACAAACCCAAGAGAAGCCGGGTGGGGACAGAGGTCTGATTTCTAGAGTTGCCATATGATGCTATTTAAAATATTCAGCTTTCAAAAATAATCATGAGACACGAAAAATAAGGTTCATACATATAGGAGATAAATAGTCAATAGAAACTATCCCTAAGAAAGACTATAAATTAGACTTACTAGACAAAGATTTTAAATTGGGTATTATAAATATGGCCAGAGAACCAAAGGGAACCATATATAAAGAATTAAAGGAAAGTATTGGAATGTCTCATCTGATATCCAAAAAGAGACAGCAATTATGAAAAATATCAAATTGAAAGTGTGATAACTGAAATGAAAAAAAAAAAACCAAAACACTGGAAGGGCTCAACAGCATATCTGTATTGGTAGAATAAAGAATCAGGTAACTTGATGATAAGCCAATTAATATTATCTAGTCTGAAATATACAAAGAAAAAAGAATGAGGAAAAATGAAAAGAGCCTTGGAGACCTGTGAAACACCACTAAGCACACTAGCATATTTCTAATCAGAGTCTCAGAAAAACAAGAGTGATAAAAAGAAAGAAATAATATGATAAATAATAGTAGAAAACTTCTCAATATGATGAAAAGCATTAATCTGCACATTCAAGAAGCTCACAGAACTCCAGGTAAGATAAACTCAAAGAGATTCATACCTAAGTATGAAATTGTCAAAAGCCAAAACAAAAAAACAAACAAAAACAAAAATTATCAACCAAAAACTATATCCATGAAAACTTCCATTAAAGAAAATCCTGAGACTAGATAGCTTTACAGATGAATTCTACCAAACATTTGAGAAGGAATTAATAATAATACTTTGCAAAGTCTTTCAAAACAAAACAAAATGGGGTGGGGCGGGGTGGGGGATAAAGAGAGGAGGAAGGAGAAGGAGGAGGAGGAGGCGGAAAGGTGAGCAGAACACTTCTTATTGTAAGGATTCAGGATTACCCTGATACCAAAAGCAGACAAAGATATTGCAAGAAAATAAAGCTACAAATCAAGATCCCTTATAAATATAGATTCAAAATTTCTCAACAATATTAGTAAACCAAATCTGGGAATATATAAAAAGAAAAGGATTATGTAAACCTTATCAAAGCAAGGTTTATGCCAGGAATACAAAATTGATTAAAAGTATGAAAATAAATCAATATAATATAGCATATTAATAAAACAATGGACAAAGACCACATGATTATCTCACAGATACAGAGAAAGCATTTAACAAAATTATTGGATTTTCATAACACTCCAAAGGTAGAAATACAAGGAAATTTTCTCAGCTTGCTATGGTCACCTACAAAACCACATAGCTAATAGCATACTTGTGGGTGCTTTCTCTAATAATATTGGGAATAAGATAAGATTGTAATTGTTATCATTTATATTCAGCATTTCCTGGGAGTTCTAACAAGGAAAATTATTGCCAAGAAAAAGAAATTAAAAGTATCTAGGTTGGAAAGAAAAAACTAAAATTATTCCTATTCAGAGAAAGCATAATCTTATACATAGAAAACTCTAATGAATATACATGAACTCACACTCATGCACACACAACTATAACTAAAACACTGAGAGCAGAGATTTCACAGAATATAAGAGTGATATACAAAAATAAATCCTATTTCTATACAATAGCAATGAATAATCCAAAAAGGAAATTAAGAAAATAAATGGATTTATTAGTCTCAAAAAATACTTAAGATTAAATTTAACACAAGAAGATCAAGACATGTACATTGAAAACTACAAAACATTACTGAATAAAATTGACCTAAATAAATGGAAAGATATACCATGTACATAGACTGGAAAACTTAATATTTTTAGAATGGCTAAATTCTCAAGACTTATCTACAGATTGAAAGCAATTCCTATCAAAATCCCAGTTGTCATTTTTTCAGAGTTTGACAAACAGATCCAAAAAGTCATACAGAAATGCAAAAAATCAAAAAAGTAGCCAAAATAAACTTGAAAAAGAACAAAGTTGTATGACTCAGATTTCTTGATTTCAAAAGTTACAGTAATTACAACAGTTTGGCACTGGCATAAGGATATGAGTACAGATCAATGGAATAGCACTGAGAGCCTGGAAATAAATCTTTCACTTGATGGTCAGTTGATTAGGTAAAGGTGTCAAGACAATTCATTAGGAAAAAAAAAAACTGTCTATTCAGCAAATAGTGCCAAAACATCTAGATTTCCATAAGCATAGCAATGAACTTGGATGGCTACCCTGCACCATGTAAAAATGGTAACTCAAAATAAATCAATTACCTATAGTAGAGAGCTAAATTTATAGACCTATTAGAAGCAAACAGAATAATCTTCAATATCTTGAGTTAGGCAATGGTTTCTCCGATATAACAATAAAAGCACAAGTAATGAAGAAGGAAACTAGATAAATTGGAATTTACCAACAGTTTTTTAAAAATTGTGTTGCATGTACACTATGAACGAAGGGGAAAGACACCTACAGGAAAAAAGTATTTGCTAATCATAATCTAATAAGGAGCATATATCCAAAATATGTGAAGAATTCTTAAAACCAGATAGATAGATAGATAGATAGATAGATAGATAGATAGATAGAAAGAAAGAAACATGGATACATAGATAGATAGATAGATAACCCAATTATAAAAACAGGCAAAGGATTGTGTGTGTATGGTGCTGGGGATTGAACCCATGGCCTTGTGCATACTAGGCAAGCACTCTACCAACTGAGCTATATCCCCAACCCATACAAAGGATTTTGTATATCTTCTCTAAAGAAGATATACAAATGGCCAATAAGCATATGAAAACATGCTCAACATCGTTAACCATTAGGGAAGTGCACATCAAAACCATTATATATCACCCGGTATCGACTCGGTGGTTACATCATAACAAGTAGGGCAAAGACATGGAGAAATTATAAAACTTTTCATTGATAGTGGGAATGTAAGATAGTTCATCTTCTTTGGAAAGAAAGTTTTGCAGTTCCTCAAATAGTTAACCATAAAATTATCATGATATAGCAAGTCCATTCCTAATAATATATCCCAGAGAACTGAAAACATATGACCACACAAAAACTTGCACATGAATGTTCACAGTAGCATTATCACAGTAGCCAAACTCTGGGGGTAAAAATGTACACCAACTGAAGAATAAATAAAAAAACCTAGCCTATATATCCAGTGGAACATTTTATTTAGCCATTTAAAAGCAACAGAGCACTGATGCGTGCCACAACATTGATAAATGTTGAAAAACTGCTAAATGAAAGAAGGTAGATTTTTTAAAAATCACATACTTTATAATTCAAATGTCCATAATAAATGAGAAAGAAAGTACACTAATGGTTATGCGGGGGAGGGGCAGGGGAATAAGGAGAGGATAATGGATATGGGTTTTCTTTCCGAAATGATGAAAATATTCTGGAATTAGGGAGAGATGATGGTTGAGAAACTACGACTACACTATAAGCACTGAATTGTACATTTTTACAGGGTGAACATCCTGGTTGAATTTTATCTTAAAAAAGCTGTTACTGAAAAATAAATTCAATAGGACCATCGATCTCAGTATAATGACTGCACTGTGTGTCATGCCCTGTGAATTGCAGCGCTTACAGCTACCTGGCACGAATATGAAGGGTCCTGTAAGTACGTCATTATCTCCAGAATATCCCTGTGTATGGTTTGCAAGTATCTCCCATTCTGTAGGAAGCCTTTTTGCTCTCTTGACTATTTTGCCCATCTGCTGAACAGATTTTTAGTTTGATGGGATCCAATTTGCTTTTTTTTTCTTCCTTGTGTTGCTTGTCCTTTTGATGCCATATTAATTAAAAAATAATAATTTCCAATACCAAGGTCAAGGAGCATTTTCTGTGCAGTTTTACAGTAGTTAACTGTATCTTCACTGTAGTTTTACAGTTAGGACTTTACATTTAAATATTTAATTCATTTTGAGTTCATTTTTGTGAGTGATGTCAGATAAGGGTTTCAGTTTGCAAGTGAATGTCCAATTTTCCCAACACCATTTATTAATTTTGTTAATATATATACATATTTTTTCATTGTAGGTAGACACAATACCTTTATTATATTTTTATGTGGTGCTGAGGTTAAACCCAGTGCCTCACGCGTGCCAGGAGAGTGCTCTGTCACTGAGCCCTCAGCCCCAGCCCCGCCAGCATCATTTATTGAAGAGACTATCCATTCCCCACTGTAAGTTCTTGGAGTCAGTGCCAAATATTAGTTCACTACGTATGCTTAGTCTGGGCTCTTGATTCTGTTCTCTTGGCCTGGGTATTGGTATTTATGCAGTATGATACTGTTTTGATTATTATACTTTGCTAATAGAGTTTGAAATCAGAAAATATGATGCCTAGAGTTTTGATCTTTTTGCTCAAAATTACTTTAGCTATTTGGGTCCTCTATGAAGGTCTTTATAAATTTGGGGATTTTTTTCCTATTTCTCTGAAAAATGTCATTGGAATTTTGATAGCAATTGCTTTGTATATATAGAATACTTTGGGTGGTATGGATATTTTAATAATACTAATGCTTCCAGACCATGAACACAGGGTATCTTTCCATGTGTTTATGTCTTCAATTTCTTTAATTGATGTCTTTTGGCCTTTCATATACAGGTCTATCACTTCCTTGGTTAAATTTATTGCTAAGTATCTTATTATTTCTGATGCTGTTATAAATGGGGTTGCTTTATTTCTTTTTCACATATATTGTTGTTGATGTATAGAAACTCAACAGACTTTTGTATGTTGATTTTGCAACATGCAACTTTTAACTTATTTATTAGTTCAACAAATTTCAGGCTAATAACCTTGTTGTATCAAAAGGTAAAATGACTATAAATATTTATACCCCCAACATCAGTGCACCTAAAAATATAAAGCAAATATTAACAGTTCTGGGTTTTTTTTGTGAAGTTTTTAGAGTTTTCTATGTATGCAATTATGTCATCTGCAAACAAACAATTTTACTTCTTCATTTTCTATTTGGATGAGTTTTCTTTTTCTTTCTAAATGGCTAAGACTTTGAGTATTATGTTAAAAAGAAGTGGTAAAAATGGGCATCCTTGTTCTTGAGATAGATGGATAGATAGATAGATAGATAGATAGATAGATAGATAGATAGATAGAGGAGCAAATCCAGGAGCTCTCTGCCATTGAGCTAATCGCCAGCATTCTTATTTTTTATTTTGAGACAGAGTCTCACTAAGTTGCTGAGGTTGGTTTCGAACTGAGATCCTCCAGTCTCAGCCTCCTGAACTACGGGACTATGGGTGTGCACCACCATACCCAGAACTCTTCTTGATCTTAGAGAAAAAGCTTTCAGCCCTTCACCACCAAATGTAATAGGCTTGTAATACACGTTCTCTATTATGTTTGGGGACATTCCTTCTATACCCAATGTTAATATTTTTTCTAACAAGAATGGACATTTAATTTTGCAAAATACTTTTTCTGCATCTATTGAGATAATAATTTTTATTCTTCATTCTTAATGTGCTACATCATATTTATTGATTTATTTTGAATCATCCTTGCAGCCTGGAATAAATTTCCTTAATATGTTTGGTGATGGCACATGATACTTTAAATATGCTGTTGAACTACATATTTTGTTGAGAATTTTTGCATCAAAGTCCTCAGAGTTATTGGCCTGAAATTTTATTTTCTTGTAGTGTCCTTATTTGACTTTAGTATCAGGGTAACTGGATTTATAAATTTATTCTAGAAGTGTTCTTTCCTCTTCAATTTTTTGGAATAGCTTGAGAAGGACTGGCATTAATGTTTTAAATGTTCAGGAGAACTATCCCTTGAAGCCATCATGTCCTGGGCTTTGTTAAGATTTTAAAATCTTCATTGGTAGATTTTAGATTACTGATTTAATCTCCTTATTCATTGGAAGGTTGTAGGTATCTAAAAATTTATTTATTTCTTCTGATTTATCTAACTTATTGACCTATAATTGCTCATAGTAGTCTCATGACCCTTTGCAATTTTGTATCACTTGTAATGTAATATCTCTTCCTTCATTTTATAGTTTTATTTACTTAAGCAAGTTCCTTCTCCCTCTCTCCCTCCCTCTCTGGAAGTCAAGCTAAAGGACTATTTAGAATGAGAGGAAGTTTTATTTTTTCTAAGAATCAACACTTCGTTTCACCAATCTTTTTTTTCTAGTTTTTTTAATCAATTTTTTCTAGTTTTTTTCCACTTATTTTATGTTTTAATCTTTATTATTTCCGTTCTCTTGTAGTCTTTGGCCCTAGTTTTGTTCTTTTTCTAGTTCCTTGAGTTGTAAAATCAGGTTCCCTATTTGAGGTCTTTCTTTACTTTCCTTTTTAAACTAGAGTATTATATTTACACATAGTATTTGGGTTTCCTTTTGATATAATGATACATTTGAAGAATTTTATTTCAATCCCCATTATCCCTTCCCTTTCCTTCCCTCCTCCCTCCGCCTTTTCTTTCCACTGATCTTCCTTTCATTCCTTTATTTATGTTTCATTGCCACTTTCTACATATACCTAAAGGAGATACTGCCTTTGGTACCTTTATGTATTTATAGTGCATGATTCTATTAGGTTCGTTCCATATTTCTTCCCCTTTTCCTCTCTTCCTGCCCCACCCCTCTCATTCTCCTACTTGTATTTCACTGATCTTCTCTAGATCTTCATGATATTTGATCTCTTCCACCGCTGCCTTCTTTCCCTTATTTTGTTCCAGTTTTCCCATGAGAGAAAACATTCAGCCCTTGATTTTCTGAGTCTGGCTTATTTTTTTTTTTTTACTTAGAATGATTTTCTCCATTTCCATCCATTTACCAGCAAATGCCATCATTCATCCTTCATTATGCCTTAGTGGAACTCCATTGTGTACCTATACCACACTTCCTCCATTCATCTATTGATGGGCATCTGGGCTGATTACAAAATTTGGCTCTTGTGATTTGTGCTGCTATAAACATTGTAGTGGCTGTATTATTATGCTATGTAGATACTAGTTCTTCAGGATAAATACCAAGGAGTGGGATAGCTGGGTCCTATGGTGACCCATTATTAGTTTTGTGGGGAATCTCCACATTGCTTTTCAAAGTAGTTGTACAAATTTACAATCCCACCGACATTGTATCAGTATACCTTTTCCTCACATCCTCACCAGAATTTATTATTATTCATCTTCTTGATAATTGCCATTGTGACTGGAGTGAGATGAAATCTTAGTGTAGTTTTGATATGCATTTTCCTGATTGTGATGGTTAAGTATTTTTTCATATATTTGTTGGCCATATGTGTTCCTTCTTTTGAGAAATGTCTGTGTTATGGTGTATATAGTGTATGTTCCCCAAAGCACATGTGTAAGACAATGCAAGAAAGTTTCATACTGAAATAATTGGTTCATTAGAGTTTAAACCTAATCAGTGCATTAACTTCCTGATAGTAATTAACTGGCTGATAATTGTAGGCAGGTAGGGTGTGGCTGGAGGAGGTGAATCCTTGGGGCATAACTTTGGAGTACATATTTTGTCCTTGGTGAGAGGAAAATTCTCTCTGTCTGCTTCCTGGTTCCATGTTCTAAGCTGATTTCCTTCACCACACTCTTCCACCATGATATCCTGCCTTACTTCAAACAGTCAGCCACCTATGGAATGAGACCTTGGAAACTGTGAGCCCCCAAATAAACTTTTCCTCCTTTAATTGTTCATGTCAGGTATTTTGGTACCAGCAGGGGAAAAAAATGGTCTGTTTAGTTCTTTTGCCCATTTATTGATTGGGTTATTATTTTTGGGCATTGAATTTTTTGAGTTCTGTATATATTCTGGATATTAACCCCTGTCAGAGAAATAGCTGGCAAGGATTTTTTCCCAAACTATACACTCTGTCCTCACTCTCTTAATAATTTCTCTTTGTGGTACTGAAGTTTTTTTAATTTGATGGTATCCCACTTATTGATTCTTGGTTTCATTTCTTGCGTTTTAGGAGTCACGATGAGGAAGTTGGTGCCTACATCTTATGATGGAGTACTGACCTTATGTTTTCTTCTAGTGTTGCAAGGTTTCTAATCTAATTCCTAAGTCTTTGATCCATTTTAGCATGACTTTTGTGCAGGGTGAAAGATAGAGATCTAATTTTATTCTTCTACCTACAGATAGACAGTTTCCCCAGACCATTTGTTAGAAAGCCCATCTTTTCTCCAACATATATTTTTGGCTCCTTTGTCAATTATCAGATGGCTCTAAGTATGTGGATTTGTCTCTGTGTCTTTTATTCTATTCCATTGGTCTTCATGTCTGTTTTTAGGCCAGTACCATACCATGCTATTTTTGTTACTATAACTCTGAAGTAAAATTTGAGATCAGGTATCGGGATTCCTCCTGCATCATGTTTTTTATTCATAATTGCTTTGGCTATTCTGGGTTTCTTATTCTTCCACATAAATTTAAGGACTGTTTTTTTCTAGTTCTGTGAAGAATGTCTTTGGTATTCTGATGGGGATTGCATGGAGCCTATTTGTTGCTTTTAGCAGTATGGCCATTTTGACAATATTAATTCTGTCCAAACATGAGCATTGGAGGTCTTTCCATCTTCTGAGGTCTTCTTCAGTTTATTTCTCCAGTGTTCCATAGCTTTCATACTAGAGATCTTTCACTTCCTCAGTTAGATTAATTCCCAAATTTGTTTTTTGTTGTTGTTGTTGTTGTTGTTATTATTATTATTATTTTTGGTCATTGTTTTTTGTTGTGTTTTGTTTTGTTTAGGATATTGTAAAGGGGCTGGTTTTCATGATTTCTTTCTCAGATTAATCACTATTACAGTATAGAAAAGCTATTGATTTGGGAGTGTTGATCTTGTATCTTGCTAACTGTCAGAATTCATTTATCATCTCTAGGAGTCTTCTGCTGGAATTTTTTTTTTTTTTTTGGTCTTCTAGATATAGGATCATGTCATCAGGAAACAGTGATAGTTTGACTTCTTCTTTTCCTACTCATGTGCCTTTAATTCCCTTTTCTTGCCTGATTGCTCTTGCTAGTTCCAAGAAGTATAGTGACTAGAAGTGGTAACATCCTTATCTTTTTCCTGATTTTGGAGGAAAAGTTTTCAGTTTTTCTCCATTCAGTATGATGTTTGCTTTTGACTTGTCACATATAGCCTTTATAACATTGAGGTAAATTCCTTCTATCTACAGTTTCTCCACAGTTTTTAACATCAGTGGTTTCTGTACATTATCAAAGGCCCTTTCTACATCTATTAAAGTGATCATATGGTTCTAGTTCTTTATTCTAATTATGTGGTGAATTACATTTATTGATTTGTGTACACAGAACTTTATATCCTTGGGATGAAGTATATTTATTCATAGTGTATTATCTTCTTAATATGCAGTTTGCAAATATTTTATTAAGAATTTTTTTCATCTATGTTCATCAGAGAGATTGGTCTACAGTTTTGTTTTGTTTTTCCCCTGGAAGTGTCTTTGTCTGGTTTTGGTATCAGGGTTACAGTGGCTTCATACATTGTATTTGGGTGTATTTCTTCTCTTTCAATTTCATGAAATAATTTCGGAAAGACTTGTGTTGGTTCTTCTGCAAAGTCTAGTAGAACTCAGTGAAAAATCCATCTGGTCCTGGGCTTCTCTTTGCTGGCAGGACTTTAATTGCTCTTTGAATTTCATTGTTTGATATTGGTTGGCTTAGGCTTTTTATATCTTCCTGGTTCAATCTGGGGGCAGGTCATATTTGTCTAGAAATTTGTCAGTGACTTCTGTATTTCCCAGTTTGCTGCAGTATAAATTTTCAAAAGTTTCCAATGATCCTCTGGATTTCAGAAGTGTCTGTGGTAATATCTCCTTTTTTACCTCTAATTTTGTTGTTTTGGGTCTTCTCTCTCTCTCTCTCTTTTTTTAGTTAATTTGGCAAGGAGTTTGTTTATCTTTTTGAAGAATCAACTATTTGCATTGATCCTGTGTATTTTTTATTCCCAATTTCATTCATTTTGGCTCTGATTTTTATTATTTTCTGTCTTCTACTGATTTGGAGATTAAGTTGTTCTTTTTCTAAGGCATTGAGGTGGAGTATAAACTCATTCATTTGGGATATTTCTATTTTTTTAATGTGGGCACTCAATGCAATAAATTTCCTCTTAGTTCTGCTTTCATATTGTCTCAGATATTTTGATATATCATTGTTTTCATTTGTGTCTAAGAATTTCTTGATTTATTTTCTCATTTCTTCTTTGATCTCTTCTTCATTTAAAAAGTACTGCTTAATCTCCATGTATTTATGTAGTTTCTATTATTTTTCTTGCTATTAATTTCTAGTTTCATTACATATGGTCCAGTAAGATGCATGGGATTATATCTTTTTTATATTTGCTCAGACTTACATTGTGACCTAGATATAGCCTATTTTGGAAAAGGTTCCATGAGCTGCTGAGAAGGTAAATTCAGCTGTTTGGGGTAAAATATTCTGTGCATATCTATTAGGTCCACTTGATTTTCAGTATTATTTAGGTTAAATATATTTTTATTGATTTTATGCTTTCATGGCCTGTCTATATAAAGTCACCCAGTTTTATTGTATTGGGGTCCATCTGAGATTTAATGTCAAGGAGTATTTTTAAAATATACTATTTATATTTATACTAAAAGTATTTTTAAAATATTTTAATTGAGTGCACTGACATTTGATGAATATATATTTACTATTGTTATATCTTCTTATTGGATTGTTCCCTTTATCAGTATGTAATGACCTTCTTTCTCACTATCTCTCTCTCTCTCTCTTTCCCCTCCCTCCCTCTCTCCCTATTTCTCTCACCAAGGATTGAACCCAGGGGTGCTTAACCACTGACCCACATCCCTAGCCCCTATTTTTTATTTTTTGAGACAAAGTCTCACTAAGTTGTTAAAGTCCTTGCTAAGTTACTGAAGCTGCCTTTGAACTTGTTACCTTCTTGCCTCAGCTTCCTGAGCTGCTGGGGGTTACAGGCATGTATCATCACACCAAGCTTGTCTCTTTTGATGAATTTTTGCTTGAAAACAATGGTATCAGATATGAGATTAGCTACTTGGATTCCAACTGCATGGAATATTTTTTTCCATTCTTTTATCTTCAGCCTATAAGTGTCCTTGCCTATGAGATGACTCTCTTGCAGATAACATATAGTTGGGTCTTGTTTTTTGATCCATTCTGCTCATCTATATATTTTAACTGGAGAGTTGAGACCATTTATATTCAGTGTTATTATGGATGTGTTTGTGTTTTACTGACTGCCATTTTGACTTTTTGTTATCTATCTGGGACAGCATCTTGTATATTCTGATCATGTTCTATTTTTTTTCCTTTTATTTATTTTCATTTAGATGATTAGTCTTCTATTGATCTTTATCTATTTGGAATCTTTAGAATTTGTTTTTTGATTCTTCTGTGTACATTTTATCCTTAAAAATTCTTTGTAGTGCTGGCTTGGTTGCCATAAATTCTTTTAGTTTATCCTTGTCACAGAAAGTTTTTATTTACCCACTGAATATGAAGGAGCATTTGGTTGGGTATAGAAATCTTGGTTAGCAATGGTTTTCTTTTAAAGCCTGGAATAGCAGTCAGAGAAATGCAAATCAAAACCACCCTAAGATACCATCTCACTCCAGTAAGATTGGCAGCCATTCTGAAGTCAAACAACAAGTGCTGGAGAGGATGTGGGGAAAGGGGTACTCTTGTACATTGTTGGTGGGACTGCAAATTGGTGCAGCCAATTTGGAAAGCAGTATGGAGATTCCTGGGAAAGCTGGGAATGGAACCACCATTTGACCCAGCTATTGCCCTTCTCAGACTATTCCCTGAAGACCTTAAAAGAGCGTACTACAGGGATACTGCCACATCGATGTTCATAGCAGCACAATTCACAATAGCTAGACTGTGGAACCAACCCAGATGCCCTTCAATAGATGAATGGATAAAAAAATGTGGCATTTATACACCATGGAGTATTATGCAGCACTAAAAAATGACAAAATCATGGAATTTGCAGGGAAATGGATGGCGCTAGAGCAGATTATGCTAAGTGAAGCTAGCCAATCCCTAAAAAACAAATGCCAAATGTCTTCTTTGATATAATGAGAGCAACTAAGAACAGAGCAGGGAGGAAGAGCAGGAGGAAAAGATTAACCTTAAACAGAGACATGAGGTGGGAGGGAAAGGGAGAGAAAAGGGAAATTGCATGGAAATGGAAGGAGACCCTCATTGTTATACAAAATTACATACAAGAGGTTGTGAGGGGAATGGGAAAAAAACAAGGAGAGAAATGAATTACAGTAGATGGGGTAGAGAGAGAAGATGGGAGGGGAGGGGAGAGGGGATAGTAGAGGATAGGAAAGGTAGCAGAATACAACAGTTACTAATATGGCATTATGTAAAAATGTGGATGTGTAACCAATGTGATTTTGCAATCTGTATTTGGGGTAAAAATGGGAGTTCATAACCCACTTGAATCTAATGTATGAAATATGTCAAGAGCTTTGTAATGTTTTGAACAACCAATAAAAAAAAATAAAGCCTGGAATATCTCATTCCAGGCCCTTCTAACTTTTAGTATCTGAGCTGAGAAGTCAGAAGTGAGCCTTATTTACCTCTAAATGTGATCTGATATTTCCACTCTTGCAGCTTTAATTGTCTTTCCTTGTTTTCTATATTAGACATTTTGATTATGATGTGTCTGAAAAACTTCTCTTCTGGTTAGGTCTATTTGAGGTCCTGTATGTGGGTGTCTATCTATTTTCTGATATGGGAAAAGTTTTCTGTGACTATATGATTGAAAATGTTCTTAAAATCTTTAGCTTTTATCTCCACATTCTCTTCTATCCCAATGATTCTCACGATTGGTCCTTTGATGTTGCCCCAGAGTTCTTTTTTATGTAAATTTTTTATTTATATGAGACAGCAAAATGCATTCCAATTCTTATTACATATACAGAGCACAATTTTTCATCTCTGGTTGAATACATAGTATATTCACACCAATTCGTGTCTTCATACTTGTACTTTGGATAGTAATGATCATCACATTCCACCATCATGAATTACCCCATGCCCCCTTCCTTCCCCTCCAACCCCTCTGCCCTATCTAGAGTTCATTTATTCCTCCCATGCTCCTGATCCCTATCCCACTATAAATCAGCCTCCTTATATCAAAGAAAACATTCAGTATTTATTTTTTGGGGATTAGCTACCTTCACTTAACATTATCTTCTCTAACTCCAACCATTTACCTGCAGATGCCATGATTTTATTCTCTTTTATTACTGAGTAATAGTCCATTATATATATGCCACTTTTTTAAAATCCATTCATCTGTTGGAAGGCATCTAGGTTGGTTCCACAGTTTAGCTATTGTGAGTTATGCTGCTATAAACATTGATGTGGCTGTGTCCCTGTAGTATGCTGTTTTTAAGTCCTTTGGGTATAGACCAAGGAGAGGGACAGTGCCCCAGAGTCCTTGTATATTCTTATCATGTTCTTTTTTTTTCCTTTTATTATATTCTAGGTACTTAAATTCACGTATCCTGTATTCAAGGCCTGAGGTTCCGTCTTCAAGTCCTAAAGCTCTATTTTTCTACATAATCTGTTGGCAATGCTTCCAAGTGAATTTTTAATTTGATTGTGTCTTTTATTTATAGGAGTTCTGATTAGTTGTTTTTCAGTGTTTCATCTCCTGTATTTTTTCACTTAATTAATTCCTTAGATTTCTTTTACTTCATTGTACATTTTAATGATCCGTGTTTTATAATATTTCTCTGGAATTTCATTCTTGTTCATATTTGTGGGATCCTTTCTTGTGGGAGAGTGTGAATTTGGGGGGAAGATTTTTTTTCCTTCCTCATGTTTTCATAGGTCCTGGACTTGCACATCAATTGAGATGGATTCCTCTTCCTCTTTTATATGTGTCCTCATGTGTATACTTATTTCCTTATTCTAGGAATTCTCTCTGTGTTTGGTATAGGAGTGGATGTTGAAGGGTGGGGCCTGAAGTTCTCTTCTTGCTATTCTTCCTTGGGACCTGGTTTTTTGGTTTGGGGTTTTTGTCTCCACAATTCTGAGCTGAAGTAATGATTAGTCTCAGGTGGCACTGGATCATGTACAGGATGAGATTCACTGTTGCTTGGCTGAGTTGTGAGTGTTTCTTGTCAGCAGGATCTCTACTCTATGATCCGGAAGTGCCCAATCCCTTCCAGCTCCTCTCAGAGGGAGGGGAAGCCAGGAGTATCACTAATATCAGCTGCAGATGTACAGTTTTGAGAAAAATTTCCAGTGTCTACTTTGACATCTATACTAATTGCTACCTCTATATTAATGGTGGGGTCTGAAATGAACATTAATACCAGCGGTACAAAACTGTGGATTAGATCAGGCATTCAACATCAGGTGTCTGTGATGTCATCCATTATATTAATAATCACAACAACATGAAAGAGGCATGACTTACATAAACCATATAATTCTATTATTTAGTGAGATTACAGTTTCTTAAACACAAAGAAAGTATTGTGGGGAAGTGAGAGAAAGTTTGAAATATTTTTAAAAAGTGATCAAAGGAAAAGGCAGGTAGTAGTTAGCAGATTCAAACTGTGAAAGAAAAGGAATAATAGGTTGACATAAAGCAGTAAAATGAAGAAAGGACATGAGAATAGGAAAATTTGGTTGTTAGTGTGGGAAGAAAGTGATGAAGGGGAGATAAAAAGGATGAGAAACAAGGTATGGACAAACCAGCCACTGTAAGATCAAAATAGCTTGGACATAGAATTGAACCCCATCTAAGAAAAATCAAGGCTAAATAATAAACAGGTGCAGAAGAAAAACAATGTAAAAGAAAAATTACAAGTGTACACAATCTTTTTTTTAATATATCCATATAGTGAATACAAACACACTCCCACACACACACACTCACATACATACATACAAAATCATATATAATGGGGGAAAAAAGTAAAAAGTACTACAATATAATGAGATGATGTCTGAATTTTTTTAATTAAATTTTTTAAACTAATAGATTAAAATGTGAGTATGAAGAAAGGAAAAAAGAAATAAGGATAAAAATGAAGAATAAAACCTGAAAAATCTTGCTGAGAAATAAAAGACATTTCTGCTGAGGTGGTCAAACCTGTTGGAGAGACGGATGTTTATTCTTGCTATTTGTTTTTCCTTTGTAACCCCTGGGCCAAGGATTGGGAGTTGCTAAGCCCAACATCTTTGTGTTCCTCTCTGCTGCCAGCCTTTGTGGTAGGAGCCAAGGATGACTGTAGATCTCAACTTCCAATCTCCCCATAGATAGCACTATTTGGGTGTTGACAAATTGTGTGTTTCTGTAGTGGGGGCGGTGGGGAGTTCTACATTAAAGATTCTAGTAACTGGGGTTTAGTCTAGATCAAACTTTGGAACTCTGTGGGTGGGTGTTTGAGAATTGCTCTCCACTCCCTATTGGAGAAGAGGATGCCCTTATCTGCAGGATGCCTGGAGCTCTAGGATTTCTGGCAAATCCACTTCTAGGGCATCAGGACAAAACCTCCACAGGTTTCACGCTCACATATATGAATCTGAAATACCAGGCCTCTGCCCTGGAGTGCAGTGACTCCTGTGTGTCCACAGTCATGCCACACAGGGGGAGATTTCCCTTGGAATCCAGGGCCTGAATGTGTCAGGCAAACTTGTCTTTGTGCCTATTTCAGTCTCTCTGGTCCAGGTGCCATCTGGGAGTTTATAGTGAGCTGCAGGATTTCCAGCCCTCCTGTTTCTGGGCTGCAGGCGGAAGGGGCAGCTTCAGAGTGCACACGTGAGCGTGCACTTTCTCCAGCCACAGATCCAGGAGGAGGAGAGGAGAGGAGAGCTGTAGCTTTCTCTGGAAGCTCTTTTTTCCCCCCTTTTCTAAGTGCACACTTTTCCCAATCAGGAAAACTCAGCACCAGCAGGGATTCGCTTTTTCCAGTAACACAATCAAAACAGGCGTCACCTTTTCTGGCAGGGCAGGCGCATACTTTCCCTGGAGGTGGAGAGCGCCAAGGCAGCCCAGTACATACTTCCAGTGCCCAGAACACCTCCCTGCCCAGGGGAGTTACTTTGGGATTTGCTTTCACTGATTTGCTTCCCCTACTGACTCAGTGTCTATTACATTCAGCCTTCCCCCCTAATCCACAGGTTACCCCATGTCAGTTCTTCATTTAAATTTCTTTAGCCATCATTTGCTTACAGGGCCTTCCCCATCATTGCAACCATTGAAGCCCAAGCTGATGCTTCTCTATTGCATGATTTGATACGTTTGCATTTCTGACTTCTGTGACTTACACAGCTTTTTGTTTTTTTACAGATCGATATTAAGTTTCAGGGAGTTGCTCCAATCACCCACCTCACTAAGAAGCCGTCTTCCTGTTTTTAAGCCAGCTGTTCAACTGCTGGGTCCCGTAGCCTTCCTCTACTCCGCCATCTTCCAGCACTGAATTTTTTTTTTTTTAGATTTTTTTTTTCTTAATGTGGATTGTTATCACTATAAACTTCCCATGAGCATTGGTATATTGTGTTTCCAAAGAAAATATTTTTTTTTTCTTTTGATTTCCTCTTTGCCTCAATGTTTGTTCAGGAGTTTGCAGTTTAACTTCCATGTATTTGTGGATTTTCCAGTTTTCATCTTATTACTGATTAGAGTTTTACACTACTGTTTAGCCATAAAAGATACTTGAACTATTTCAAACTTCTAATCTACAATGATCTATCTTAGAAAATGTCCCAAGGGAACTTGAGAAGAATGTGTATTTTGATGCTGTCCGATGGAATGTTCTGTATGTCTGCAACCTCCACTTGGTCTAAGTGTTGTTCAGATCCACCAGTTTCTTATTGATTTTCTGTCTGCGTGATCTATCTACTTTCCGAAGGTAGGGTATTAAAGTCCATTATTGATATTGCATTGCTGTTTATTTCTCCTTTCAGCTCTGTTAGCTTTATATAATTAGGTGCTCTGCTGCTGGTGCATAAATATTTACAATCGTTGTTTCTTCTTGACGAATTTAACCACCTTATCTTTATATAATGGGCTTTTTTTTCTCTTGCGACCATTTGTGACTGACAGCATATTTCATCTGATGAAAGTATAGTGACCCCCAATCTCTGTACGTTATCATTTGCATGGAGTATCTTTTGCCATTCCTTTGCTTTCAGTCTCTTATGTGTCCTAAAAGCTAAATTGAGTCTCTTAGAGTCAGCAACTCATCTGGGATCTCCTCTCTCCTCTCTCTCTCTGTCTCTCTCTCTCTCTCTCAATGCACTCAGACACTCTGTCTTTTGATTGATGGAGCTAATTCGTTTAAATTTAGGATTATTATTGGCAGGTGAGGACTTAGTTTCACCATTTTGTTAATTGTTTTCTCAATGTTTCATAATTCCATGACCCCATCTCTTGATTTCATGACCTTTTATCCTGGTAATCCCTTGTGTATCAACTAAAGGATTTTCCTCTTTGATTATCATGAGGCTTACACAAAATATGGTTAAAACGTCTTATTTTAATCTTACAGTGACTTAATTCTTAATATATAATAACTATATTTTTACTCTTCCCCTCCCATTTTAGGTTATTGGTTTTATAATTTACATCTTTTTATATCATGAAACTAACAACAAATAGTTACAGCTTTTAATGTTTGCTTTTTAACTTCTATATCAGAGTTAAAAGTGATTTGCACACCAGCATTACCACATTAGAAATTCCTTTGGGTTGTTGTTTTCTTTTTTTTTTAACACTTTTTTCTTCCTCTTCCTGGATAATCCAAATGACCTTCTTCAAGTTCTCTGATTGTTTCTTGTAGAGAACAAGCCGTAACAAAGAAGGGGAGAGCAGCGTCTGAGATTGGGGTCTGATGACTTCATGGCTGTGGCATGCTTGGTGCCTGGGAAAGTTTCTGTGCAAAGGTGCAGGATGCCTAGCTGCTGTGGTAATGCCCTCCATGTGGACGCTCTGTGCTAGAGTCTTATCAGTCTCAACCTTGATCTCAGGCACATCGCTCCTGGGAATAAAGAAACTTTCTTACTAGACAATCACAATGTTTCACCAGCTCCACTGCCCCTGAACCTGCTAGATTGGCTGCTGGTGGTGACACTTTCTTCTGCTGGTGATGTTCTCCATTGAATTTTTTCAGTTCTGTCATTATATATTTCTGCTCTAAGATTGTTTTTAATGATTTCTGTTTCTTTGTTAAACCTCTTCCCCCCCCCCCCATGTATTATATTCTTAAGTTTGTTTAGCCACCAGTGTTTCTTGTCATTCACTGAAGAGGACTATTCTGAACTCTTGTGAATCAGTTCACAAATGTCCACTTCTGTAGTCTCAGTTATTGGAGCTTTTTAACCTTCCTTTGGTGATCTCTTATTTCCCCAGTTCTTCCTTATTTTCATTTCCTTGCATGGATAACTACACTCTTGAGGAAACAATCACCTCCTCCAGGCTTTGCAGATTTGCTTGGTGAGGAAAAAAACTTCAAATAGCCTGGAGTTCTGGAGACAGCTGGTACCATCCGCAGGTGTGCAAGAGTGACGTCAGAATATCTAGCTGGGCAGGGTTCCCCATGCTCCGAGGGCAATGGGCCTGCTGAATGGCCTAAGTGGTTGGGTAGCTCTGCCAACTGAGCTCCACACTCTGGAGGGGCTGCTGGCTGGGGTCATTGATCAGGCAGGATTTCTGGATGGGCTCTGCAATTGCCCCCAGCCAGCTGGGACTCCAGGCTGTGCTCCCCAGCCAGGCAGTGCCACTGGGTGCTGGGGTCACAGATTGAACTATGGGATCATATTCACCTCAGGTTAAGCTCTGCAATTAGGCAGCACACTGTGTTTGCGCAGTCAACTACTATATTCCCTGCCTGGGCAAGACCACCAGATATGCTCTATGGTTCATCAGGGTTGCTGTGAGAGTCCCAGGTCAGGCAGGTCTCTGGGCTGTGTTCACAGTGGGGCAGGACTGCTGGCTAAGCTCCTCAATCAGGCAAGAATGCTGGCTGTGCTCTGTGGTTGGGTGGGATCCATGACTGATCTCTCTACTTTTGTTTTTGACTCCTTTACAAATCCATCTCTTCAAATGCTCAGTCCTCAGGATTTTGTCCAACACATGATTCATAGAAAATATGCACTAAATGGATTATTTCTAGATGACTAAAAGAATAAACAAAGGCATCCCCTCTGGCTCCAGAAGCACTTTAGTCCACAAATGGCTGTCTCTAGATTCTCTCTGCAGACCCACATTCCACCTTCGGCACTACAGAGGAGCTTGACCAGCTTTGAACCCATTTGTTCAGGAAACACATTGCTTCCTAAAGTCTGGATGACATCACTCAAGACGGCCAGGAACCAGCTCCTAGACTCTCTGTGACCTCCATCTGAACCACTGCCTCTTCTGATTCCCTATGAGGCTGTGGACTCATGCTGTTTTAAGCCAAACTTTCTCCCCATTAAACACTATGATCTTATTTCTGGCAAATGAGAATACGTATAGAAGTTGAAAACTGGTGAGGAGATCTCATGATCCCCCTATTCTGAGATCTGATTGTATTTTCTACCTATTAGATCCTGGTAGAACCTTCTTTGGAAGCAACGATGATGAAGGTGAGGGAGATGCTCCTGTGGCCTGTACCACCCACTTGGGTGGCTGCATAGAAATCAATTCTATGGCATTAGACTCTCTCTCTCTCTCTCTCTCTCTCTCTCTCTCTCTCTCTCTCTCTCTCACACACACACACACACACACACACACACTGAGAACAAAGGGGCAAGAGCTAGCAGGAGTGTGAGAAGGGACAAGGAAGTCGTAACTTCCCTAAGTGAGAGCTGCAGTCTAAACCAGTGGTTCTCAACCAGGAACTATGTAACCTCCAGGGTCATTCACGATGTTTGCAGAAATACTGGGTTATCATCATTGGAGGTATGCTAGTAGGGGGAGGCCAGGGATGCTACTTGACAACCTACAATAAACAAGACAGCAAAGAATTATCCACTCCAAATGTCAGTCAACAGTACTGAGTCTCAGAAACTCCAATCTAACAGAAGGATTTAAAAAGCACGTGGGACTCTTACTCTGTACCTCCCAGCACTCCCAGGCACACCCAGAGTTCACAGTGGCCCTTCATTGCTATCCTTGTACAAGGACTGGAATCCCTGAATAGACTCTGTCTGAACTCTGAAGCCACATACACCTATATACCATGCATTGTGGCAAGTAAATGGCCTGGTTTACAAATTTTTATATCATTTTTTATTTACAATAACTGGTCTTAGAGGTGAAAAAGGTAAGACAAAAATTAAATAAAAGCCCAGTGTTTGTATGAGAGTCTAGCATATTTCCCTGGTGTCTTAACATTAGAGAGATGTCTACAATCCCCTACTTATGTTTTCTGCCCTTCTGGACACAGTGTGAAGCCACTTGGGTTTTTTTTTCCCTATCTGCTCCATATACTTTGGGTGTTTTAGTATTGGTCCCCTGCACAGAAAACCACTAATGAACCGTTGATAAAAATACACAGCCCTTCAGCCCACTGAAAATTTCCCTTTCAGTTTCAACTGGATAATGATGCTCTTAGCTCCCTGTGCCATACAAAAATCTGGTACACTTCTGTCTGTAATAAAAGTGCATCAATGTAAGAGCTGGCTACATTTGGAATTAGACCACATAATAATGCCAGAGAACCTAAGATGGTGAAAAAATATGCATTATAACCTCACTAATTCAAACTTCACCAATTCAGAATTTGTGATCAAACACAGTAGGCTAAAATTCACAATTCCATTTATTCTCAAACTAAAGGGATTGAGCCAGGAGCGGTGGTGCACGCCTGTAATCCAGCGGCTCAGGAGGCTGAGGCAGAAGGATCGCGAGTTCAAAGACAGCCTCAGTAAAAAGAGAGGTGCAAAGCAACTCAGTGAGACCCTGTCTCTAAATAAAATACAAAATAGGGCTGGGGATGTCGTTCCGTGGTCGAGAGCCCGAGTTCAAGCCTGGTAGGCCCCCCCCAACACATAAACAAATAAATAAATAAGAGGTTGAGAGAGCTAGTAGTAAACAAGAAAAGAATGTTTATCTTCAAAAGAGAACACATTATGTTACCAGGCACTTACTTAGAAGTGTCAATTTACATGTAAACACCACAATTACAGTGTTAACAAATAACAGAGAGCCTGTATTTTTAACATTCAAAGTTTAAAGGGTTATTCTAGTCACAAAGGGCAGGACTTCCTCCCAGGACCCAGGGCAAGCCCGGTTCGCCATACCTTATGTAAGGGACCGGCGAACCACGGAGGAAGAGACCACCAGGAGACAGACTCATGCAACAGCAAAAGGGGGTTTATTGAAGATCCAGCGCGCTGGGGCTCCGTGCTCACTCAAGAAGGGAGAGCGGCCCAGAGCCCCGAGCAGGGGTTAAGCAGTGCTTAAGTACACTTTTGGGGGAGGGCGGGGGCTTTGCATACATCAGAGCAAATCATCATGAGGTGCGGAAAATCAAACAACAACTCTCAAACATGATTAGCACATTCATTGGCGGGAACAGGTCGGGCGGGGGTGGTAGGTCAGTCCTAAAGCGGGGTATACATTCAAACTGATTGGTTTGGGCCCTGAGGTGCCTACGTGCTGAGCTGCACAGGGTCCAGGTTGTTAAGCAACTAAGTGGTCAGGGGGGATTTCGACACATATCTAATGGGCAGTTCCTGGAATTGTCTTAACTGCCACAGGAATTTCAGGTTCTGAGTGCAGCTTAGAAATTTTACAATACCTGGTCTTTTACATTTTAACTTCAGTTTCTTTTATCCTTTCATTTAGACTGTTAGATGATGTGGTGGTGCCCCCTGAAGAATGTGCTGGTGCCATGAGGGCCCAGGGACTGGCTCACAGAGGAGGCAAGCGGAGAGCAGCGGCCAGAGAAAGCTTGAACAAAACCTTGACAGTGCCCAATTAATGATCTGGGGCCTCCGTGGTCATGGTCACACCCATGTTTCCTGGGGAGGCCTGCGGTTGCGCTAGCTACTCTTCCCACCTTACTTTAGGCTTTCTTGCCTTCTGCTGAATATTTCTGCTCTTCCCCTCTTAAGACACGTCCTCAGACCCATTGGTGTCCTAATCCAAGAGAAGAGTCAGGACACTCCCTCCTGACCTCTTTGCCTTCCTTTCTCAGTAGTTACTGGCTCATCCTGGTGACCACCCTTGTATCTTGGTAGGTCATAAATATGAACTTCTAAGTTGTTTCTAAGCCATCCAAGTTCATCAGAGGAAGGATATTTTGGGGACAGTGAACTAAACCATTTTTGTTCTTGGCAGACCGTGGTCCTTTCTATTTCTTGGGCCAAAGGGTCAGGTTGAGCCAGGTACATTGTTGGTGCATGCCTGAATGTCAGCTACTTGGGAGGCTGAGGCAGGGAGATAGCAAGTTTGAGGCCAGCTTTGGCAACTCAGCAAGACCCTGTCTCAAAATACAAAACAAAAAGGGCTGGGGGTGTAGCTCAGTGGTAGAATACCCCTGGGTTCAATTCCCAGTACCAGAAAAAATAAAGGTTAAAAGGTCAGGCTTCCCCCCACCCATCCAAAATTCATCTTCCTGAGCCTCAATATTAGTGAAAGAACTATCCTCTCCCACTGTAGAAGAAACTCATCTGACTTACGCTACAGAAAACCTGAAGACCAGATACTTCTAAGAATAAAAAATTTTTAGTTTACTGGCCTAAACATGTCCTCCTTCTAACAAATGTAAGCCATCAAGAGATGACTTACAAGTTCACATCTATGATTTGCATGTTGTCAGGGTGATCGTCATGACATGACTGTAGCTACCCAGGAACCCATCAGTATCCCCACTTGGAGCAACTTGGATCTCTGTGACCCAGGCCATCATCACTTCCTGTGCACTAGAATAAAGCACCTGCCAGTACCACCCTGGCATAGTTTTTCAAAATGGTGATTAATTAAAACCACCTCATTAAAATTCAGTTATTTTGATGACTTTGATATTTAGACTCAGAAATAAATGATGAATACAGAGATGCTTAATCTATTTTTATCCAATTTCTGATTATCCAAAGCATCCTGGGGAAAAATCTCTTTCTTTTCCTCACCATCCATAGATTCTGGAATATGGGACCCTTCTTCAGGATTGGGGAGACAGTGTATTTGTAGATAGGATGAGGCAAAGAATGGCAAATAATTTTGGATCCTTTTTCCTTTCTTCTGCCCCTACATCAACACTGTGGTTTTTCTGTAGGGATAGACCAATGTTCCCTGTGTCCTAGAATGTGTTCCATGGAATGAAAAAATCCTCCCATAGACTCACGGAACTGAAATAAGACTTACTTAAAGATGATTAATTCCGTTCTTTGAAAATAACTCCTGTGAATATTTGATAGAGTTGCCTGAACATCCTGAGGCATATTTTCCCTCAGTCTGTCCCTTTCTCATTTCAACTCCTCTGTACCACAGAGCAGTGAATTATTAAGTGAGTTATTAAAACTTACCATGTCTCCCTAACTCAGTGTAAAAATTTAACCACACTTTTAGGAAAGAGATGGTATTAATTAAGAGTTTAAATTTTTCATACATTTGCTTTTTGACAATAGGAAAAGGCATCCAGTAGTCAACATACTGATGATTTCAAATGATGAGAAATTAATGTCAAGTGTATATTTATAAATTTGATATGGATTTATAATATACTTCACTTTTATTTCATCTTTAAATAGTTACTATTTGAATATGGAAGCTCACAATAGCTCTTAAATAGTTTAGCCTTCTTTCTTGGGATGTCTTGCATATTCTCAGCCAGGTGGTGTGACTCTACATGAACTACAAAGAGTAGAATGTCCCCTGTGGGGTAAGTCAAGGCCTTTTCACTGATGCAGCAGAAAAAGGGACAAAAAGTCAGAGTAGGCAAAGACAACTATTTAGAATCTAATTTCTTTCTTAGAAATGAGTACAACTTATTAAAGGGAGACACAAAACTTTGTTGCTTGATAAAATATTTAAAACGTAAAAGCTCTTGTTCTCTCCAGTCCAGAGAAAAATACCACATATCTTTCCTGACTTAGGTAAATACAGCCTGGTCATTCAGTGGTGTACTAAGCAGCCATTAAAAAACCACATTTGCAGTGAACATTTTGTAATGGCATAAGAAAACAATCGGTGATATTAACTGGGAAGTCAGGACACAGAACTCTGTAGGTCGTGTGACTCCAACACTGCAGAGGCTCTTATCTGTGAGGCTGAGCAAGGACTCAGGATCAGCTGGTCTACAACCTGGAAGGCTGATGCCTTCAATCAAGAGAAATGGCAAAGCAAAGGGGAAAGAGAGCTTCTGATCCTAGCAGGAATCTCCCCTCCCACCAGCTATGAAAACCCATTCCCCATTCATATCCACCACTTCAAAAGGGTCAGAGGAAGATCTCGCAGGCCCCTCTGGCCCTCAGTGGCATTACCATTTTGGAAGACAGGGAGGTGAAAAGCTCAGGCAAGGTTGGGTCTGGGGAGGAGCCAAGAGCAACTTCTCAGACAGCTGTGTGGTTGCTGCAGCCCTCATCAGGCCCAGATTTGTTCCCAAACAGAAAGACCCAGAGGAAGAATCTAGAGACTCAGGGAAATCAATGGGAGAGGGAGGACAAAGGAAATAGTCCTACGTAAAACAACAGACGCAGCAAATACTACTGTGAACTCGGAATCAGGGAGGCCCGGCAGGGACACATGTGGAGATTTAATATAAAAGACGGAATAAATTGCTAACGATATAGTGGCTTGAGGATAAGGTCACTGGAGAGAGGAGGCCAGGCAGCTGAGAGGCCAGAGGTTTAGAAGAATCATCTCTATAGATATCAAAATCACTAAGAATTATCCCTGAAGCTTGTCACCAGGAAAGGGAGGGTAAAGATCACATCCTGCTCAGGTGCTTGCTGAGGACCAAGGGAATATGAGCTGGGCAGTAGAAGAAGGCACCTATAGATATTAGCCATGACCATATAACTAGGTTATAGAAAAAAGAATTGTTCATGGTCATGAGTATTTCCATCCTATTTTGTATGAATGAGTGTGTACAGCCGATTTCTTTGTTTTCTTCTCTCTCCTATCCCTTTATCATGTAACATAAGATCTACTGACTTGATAACACAATATTTAGGTATGGTTAACTCTACATCATGGTATGTCAATTATGGGATATTGAGGAGAAGAGTAAACACCACTTGCGGACTTTGAATCCTCTTTTGGGGAAAGGGTTAGTAGGTTTCCTGGAAATCATACACAGTACAATTTGATCATGTCAGGTAGAAATTAATTGTGGTTTAAACAAATGCATATGTGCACCAAGGGTGAACTTGTGATGGCTAATCTTACATACCAACTTAGAAGGTGTTTGCAGATGAGATTAACATTTCATTCAGGAAACTTAAAAGAAAGGCAGATCACTGTCCATGATGTGAGCGGACCTTATCCAATTAGTTGAAGGCCTTCATAGAACAAGTGACATCCCTGAGTTAAGAGGGACTTCCCCAGCAGATTGCCTTTGGACATTTTATGCTCCATTGGCTCTTCTGGGCTCAGCCTGCTAACCTTCAGAGTGGGACTAGAATATCAGCCATCCTGAGACTCCAATTATTAGCCCACACTGTAGATTTTGGCCTCTATAATCCTGCGAGCCAATTCCTTATCATGAATCTGTCTCTGTATATACACATCCTATCAGTTCTGTTTCTCTAGAGAACCCAAATATTAAGAGAATTAAAGGAAAGGATCAGGGGTCAGTGAAGGAACACAGCTAGGGAAAGCAGTGGGTAATGCTAGGTGCAGAACAGGCTGAACTATGTTATCTGCAGGGCAGGCTGAACAAATGTTAGCTGCAGGATGGCCCACGCACTCAAACCTCCTTCTGTCTGGTCCTTTATCACCCCCACTCAAGGCTGAACACTCAACCCCCCTTTGTGCCAACAAGGCAGCTTGCAGACCAGAGGCCCTGTTAGATTTGGGCTATAAAAACTCCCTCCTGCTGGGCTCCTCTCTCTCTTGCTCTCTTGCTCTGTCTCTCTTGCTCTTGCTTTTGCTCTCTCTTTCTTCTCTCTCTCTCTCTCTCTCTCTCTCTCTCTCTCTCTCTTCTCTTTCTCTCTTTTCTCCTCTGTTGCACTTCTGCAAAAAGATCTCTTGGTCACTCTGAGTGTTGTGGTCACTTTCCTTTCAGGTAGCAGACTCTCATGATAGTTGTTTATTTTTATTGTTGTTGTTGTTGTTGTTATTGTTGTTGTTGAGAAGCAGCAGCCTGAACCACCTCAGGGCAACAGTGAGGAGCAAGGAGGACATTCCTACCATGTGCAGATTCCCGTGGAGCTGGAGGGCAGGACAGAAACAGCGCCTGCTTGAGAAGGAGATGGGAGAAGATGTGAAAAGCACATCAGAGAAATGATGTCATAGGGGATACTGCCAATGACCAACCGTCACAGCACCCACAGGGGATGGGAGGAAATAGGGTCAGAGGAGGGACTGTGGAAGAGGCAAGTGGGGACCAGAGTCCAAGGGATGAAAGTGATCTGGGAGACCTGACAGTGAACAGTGATTAAGGGAATGATGAGATTGGCTCTGCTGGGACCAAGGCACACAGTGTGACCTGTGATGATTGGGATGGGAGAGAAGGAATGAACCTCTGCCAAGAGCAGGCAGAGTTCCGGTGGCCACCTCTCCTTATCTCCTGCTGAACACTGCAGGAACACTTTCAAATCCTCAGCCAGCTGTAGTCCATGTTGTCATTTTAACGTTCTCCAAAATATCCTCACACTTTAATTTTCTAACATGTCCTCTAGAAAGCCCAGGACTTATATTTGATCTGAATGTTCTAGAATCATTCTGTGACTGCAGGAAGGTCCCCTCCTAATGTATGAACTTAAATAATTGAAACTTGACCTGAGATGTTTAATCTGTTTGTTCTGACTCAGGTGACTTAGGAAGTAGAATTTTTTTTTTTTACTTGAAAGTTCTGCATAATGGACCTAGTGCTACAGGGCATGTTCCCAGTGCTAACTGGCAGAGGCCTAGCTGGATTAGAGTGTCTGGGTTTAGAAGAGAAGCAGGTGACAATTCTCTCACCCCAGGAGTCCCTCCAGCCTCCGCCTCCACTCAATTACTCGTGCTTTGATGGCATCTATGTGTTGGTTGATTGACTGAAGAGCGGCCTATTAAAAATAACTCTTGCAAAATTTCACCAAGTTCTTCCAGTTCTGCTGTTACTAAGACAGTGCCAACTCTTTGGTGCCAAATAAGATAATTTAAAATTAAAAGTGTCTAAAACTCAATATAACTTTGCAACTCAGATATGTATATTCTATACATAGATAAGAAAACGACCCAAAGGATAGCCCTCATAAGATAAAGGAAGACACAGAAATATAGATAACAACCTTAAAGAAGAAAAATGTTTAAAAAAAAAAAACTTCCAAATAAGGGGTATTTTTCCAATAGTTGATAAAAAGTCAAATTCCAGACCAGCTTCCACAGTACTTTAGGCCAAGCTTCCCATGAATAAACATCTGTGCCCAGAGTAAATGTCCACTCCAAATTAGACCTACAGCAGCTCACCTGGGCCCTAGAAGCAGACAGAGATAGCACAGTGGCCACCAGTCATATCCTCAGTCACACCTCCAGAGTTTAGTCTAGCTGTCACTGACAGGTTGTCCTAGACAGGATAGGGCCACTACTTTATGCTGTTGCTGTTATAATCTCCATCATTATTTAGTCTCTTAGTCAAAATGGAGGCTTTAAGCTCAGTGGGCTCTTCTGGAGTTTGGAGGTGACACACAGCACATATATTTTGCTTTCACCCATTTACTTGGGAAACTGCAAGGCAGCCAGTATTGAGGGGGGCCCAAAGCAAGTCCAGGCAGTGGTGCAAGCTGCTCTGTTCCTGGGGTTATGTAAGATCCAACAGATCCAGTGATTTGCAAAGTGTTCATAACAAATAGAGATGTCACACAGGGCCTCTGGGAAACACAAGAAGCCCAGCAAAGGCTGCTGGACTGTCAGAGCAGAGACTGAGCCACAACTTCTTTTGAGAAACACCTCATGCTTGCTACCAGGCCCTTGTACTAAACAGCTGACTATGGGACATCAAATGACCATGTGACCAGGAGAATCTAGCTTTCTTTTTAGGCTACATGTGGATAGTAGGGATCTGCTGTCAAGTGGAAATGGTAGGTAAGAAATCAGGCTCAAGCAGTTTCTGAAGGTATAAGCTGCATAGGCAGGTGACTCAGACCTCTATGTTATCTGGTAACTGTTACTGACTCCTCTTCCTCAGTTTGTCCCTGTGTCCTCATGGTAACTACTTTATGATCAACCAACATAGGCAGAAAACTTCAGGCCTGATTTATGGATGATTCTGTGAGATATAATTGACATCAACTAGAAGAGGACAATCTAGTATTACAGCCCCATTTGGGGTGTCTACAAGAAAGTGGAGAAGATCAATGTTTCTACATCATCTGGATTGAAAGACACCCAGAAGAACGGATCTGTCAATCTCTGGGTAGCACTTAACAATATGACAGGATGGGAAGGAAGAGGACAGGAAAATCAGAACAAGGAGATCTGGGAATGAGGTATGTAGATGGGCCTTTGGGAGTAGGTGCAATCTAGTAATATTCAAAGACCCATGAGGAAGCTCAGCACACCCTGTGCAGAGGAAGTGCTCAAACATCTGATGGACAAGTTGAAACCTGTGGGGGCTGGTCAGGCTCTTCTCCAGTGCTTATTCAGTGAGCCTTTGTACAAAATGGGCATGCAGTGAGGTCCAACAGCATGGCCCCACAGGCCCAATCCAGTTATGCACAGGTGCAACCCATCCATGGACACCCCCTCTCCAGGCCTCATCTGTCTTATCACTACTGCTGAGGACCTGTCTTTCCAATTGTGGAGACCAGCACTACTGGGTGAGGAGGGAAGGGAAACAGTCTACTGTACAGTGGCAATGACTGTACCTCATACACCCCTTCTGTCACAAAGGGGATAGTGATTCCTCGCTGGAATAAGCAGACACATATTTTTTTTGTTTTTTGGCCATCTTTTCCTGGATTGCTCCTGTCCTCACCACATTTAATCCATTGTCAGTTTCTCCACATTGTGACTTACCAAGACACTCATTTTATAGCAAAATAAATTTGGCTATGAGCTCATGTCCATGGAATTTACTGGTCTCCCCAGTGAACCACAATCACCTGGTGAAATGGTAGGAGGACCTACCAATAACTTTTATTCTCTCTATTTCCAGACTAGATGATTTCAACATGTCTCTATGATCTGACCATTTTCACAGTGTGAGTTCTTCAGTAACCCATGGCTTGAGTGCAGTTAAAAAAAAAAAAAGTTTCTTTCTTCTTTTCTTTGAAGTTTCAATATAGTGAAAGTTGAAATAAATGTTTGAACTAGACTGGAGTGTACATTTTTCAAAAGAAAAATAGTTTTTCCAATATGAAAGCTTACAATAAAGCATTGTGCTTTAGCTAAGTCTTTCAAACTGTGGTTATATTCAAACATATATAAGCAATAACATTATAAAGAGACTTGATCCTAGATAATATCCTATTAGATAACAAAGAGGATTACAAAATTGCTCTAGGCGATAAAAGAAAGAGAGAAAGAAAGAATCTCCAATTCAGTACCATGGCAGGAGGGAAGTTGTTTAATGATCTTGAACATTGGCCTGATCCACACTGCTGGTTTCGCAAACCCAGTTATGCTGTGGTGATACATCTCCCATCAGCAGGAGGTTTAGAGTCATATACTTTAATTAAAGTTCGCTACTTTAAGAATAATTAAAGGTACATCACAGAATTCTAAGACAAGATTACAGAACTCTCAAACATAACCTGCCCAAAACAGCTACCACTTTAAGTGGTTCAGCAATTCAAGAAGGGCTTGGAAGGTTGTAGTAATGCCCAGGGATATTGACTGCAAATTGGATAGAAAGGAAAAACAAACTGTTTTCACTTTGTTTTTCAAACTCCAAAGGCAACCCTCTAAAAGCATAATATAAATAATATGCTCAGCAGAATTGCCACAGACTCTGTCCACTGTTCACTGATTCTGAACACAGCCAACACTGCTTATGTGTCCAGCCCACCAGGAGCCACACCAAACAAACAAGAACCCAGGAGTAAGGCCTGAAGCCCAGACTCAGAATTTCTACAGAGGGCTGAGAGACAACTCCCATCAATGCCTGCCTCCATCTGAGCCAGCCAGGGCACCCTTCCTAGCCCACCTCTTTTCCATCTCTTTCTTTTGGAGTCTCAATTCTATAAAATCATTGTAAAAGGGAACACCCCACCCCCCAATAAACACACACACACACACACACACACACACTGCCCACTTCCAGGTAGCCACTAGAAGCAGCTTCTAATAGTTCTCTGCCTCTTTCATTCCTTTTGGTGTTCTCCTTTAGAATTTTTATGAGGTTTCGCTTTTCTTTAAAATGATCCTATTTGAGAAAACCTAAAATATATCATATGCTACAAAAGAAAATTAAGCACCCTGGCACCATCAAACAAACACAAGCACTGCTAAGTCCATTGAAGTCCACTGAAGTCTCGTTCCTCCCATTCTTTGTAGGTGTGGTTATTGTTATCCTATGCATCCTTTTTCCCTGAACAGTTTATCTCAAGCATATTTTCCACATTGGTATGTCTGCTAGTCAGTGTCGTGTTGCTGTGACCAAAATACCCAACAAAAGCAATATAGAAGAGGAAAAGTTTATTTTGGTTCACCGTTTCAGAGGTTCAGTCCATGATTGATCAACTCCATTCCTCTGGGCCCAAGATAAGACAGATCATCATGGTAGAAGAGTTGGGTGAAAGAAAACAGCTCAGCTCATGGTAGCCAGGAAGCAGAGAAAGGGAGCCAGAGGAGCCGGGGACAAAATATAAAATTCCTATGGTCTGCCCTAAATGACCCACTTCCTCCAGCCACATCCCCCTGACCATAGCTACCACCCAGCAAACCATTCAAATTATTAATCCATCAAGTGGGTTGATCTATTGATTGGATTACAGCTCTCACAATAATTTCACCTCCTGCATCAACACAGGAGCCTTTGGGGGACACCTCATTCCCCAAACATGTCAGTATGATCACTTGAAGCATCACCTCTACTGGCTGCATAATATTTTATCAAGTGGATATATTTATGGACCTATTTCCCAGTGTGGTATATTTGGATTGACTCCAACCTTGTGCTCTATTTCAGAGAGCACTAGCATAAACATCTTTGTGGGTAAAAGCTTTTCCACATTCAGGAATTTTTCCCAGCTTAGGCTACATTCCCAGAAATAAAACAAATGGGTCTAAGGTCCCAAGCATTAAGGTTCCTGAAACATTTTTAGGCATCTGTCTGAAGGGCAACAGGTAAAGAATAAGGCCCCTTGAATGGGTAAAATAGACACGGATGGTGACCCTCTGCTGAATCAGCTTGTTTGTGCAGGTTTGTGGGGTGTGCACTGCTTTGCATAAAAATTAGTTATTTGCTTCCAGATTGAATCCCAAACTATTTTATATTCTACCTCGTATGGGATGGTGGGGGTGCTGGAAATTGAACCCAAGGCCTTACACATGCCAGGTTAGGGCTCAACTACTGAGCCATAGCCTAATCCTCCTAAAATATTTGATATTGTCTTTAAAGAACCCAAACTTATTCTTGATGCTAACTAGAAGATTTTTAGTTAGTTTTCACTTGAGAAATGGGTTCTTTATGCTCCAAACTCTTCATGCTATACAGGTTAATGATCCTGTCTTAAAATTCTTCCCCCTTATTAGGTTTACCTGATATAAGTCTTTAGTATTGAATGCCTTTCCTCCCAAGTCCCAAAGGCTTATTTAAGAAGCCCACTTTAACCCATTTGTTGATTGGGTTGTTTGTTCTCTTATTGTCTAATTTTTTGAGTTCTTTGTATACTCTGGATATTAGGGCTCTATCTGAAGTGTGAGGAGTAAAGATTTGTTCCCAGGATGTAGGCTCCCTATTTACCTCTCTTATTGTTTCTTTTGCTGAGAAAAAACTTTTTAGTTTGAGTAAGTCCCATTTGTTGATTCTAGTTATTAACTTTTGTGCTATGGGTGTCCTATTGAGGAATTTGGAGCCTGACCCCACCGACTGTAGATCGTAGCCAACTTTTTCTTCTATCAGACGGCGTGTCTCTGATTTGATATCAAGCTCCTTGATCCATTTTGAATTCACTTTTGTGCATGGCGAGAGAAAAGGATTCAGTTTCATTTTGTTGCATATGGATTTCCAGTTTTCCCAGCACCATTTGTTGAAGATGCTATCCTTCCTCCATTGCATGCTTTTATCCCCTTTATCAAATATAAGATAGTTGTAGTTTTGTGGATTGGTTTCTGTGTCCTCTATTCTGTACCATTGGTCCACCCGCCTGTTTTGGTACCAGTACCATGCTGTTTTTGTTACTATTGCTCTGTAGTATAGTTTGAAGTCTGGTATCGCTATACCGCCTGAGTCTAAAAGGTGGAAAAATACAGAGGCTTAGCCTCTGTGACTCTCCATCTGATAATTAAGTGAAATTCTTGTGTTTCTAACAGGAAGAACGAGAGCACTGAAGACATCCATTTCTCTTGAAAAAAAAAAAAATTATTTGAGGAATTGTTCCATGAATTTGAAGAAGAATCACTTAAAGAAAATTAATGATAGGTGGTTACAATCATGTTCTGGGTTGTAATCCAGAATTCCTTCCTACTCAGGAAGGAGATGCTGAAACAATTTTCAAAGAAAAAAATAAATAAAAATAAAACCAAAGCCATGCATACATGACACAGAGAATGAACATAGGGTAAGAGGGTGGGGAATGCAAAAGGAGTAGCAAGAGGCCACTCTTATAGATTTGCTTTTTTCCTTTTTCCTACATTTCAACATCTCTCCCATTAACAAATATACAAAAATGAGAATTTCTCATAGAAAATTCTTGACTGCCTTCTTGACCAACAGAATATCAGATGCTATGCAAATCAACTCTAACATATTCCTTTAACTCAGCTGTGAATTTTCATTTTAGGTTATCTTTTCTTCACATACATGAAAGATTCAAAAACTTATAAACATAATCCCACAGGATTGATCCCATCAACATTACCCATTATGGTAGCCACCAGCTGGCTATATGTGGCTGCTGAGATCGTGAAATACAGCTAAAACAACTGAACTGGACATTTCATTTTAGTTAATTAAAATTTAAATGATATCCAATTAGGCCATTACATATAAATTATGTAAATATATTCAGAACAACTCCAGTATAAGGATGTACTTATTGTGTACTCCATTCAAATCAAGTAATTCTGTTGAAAATTTAGCACCTAAATTGAAATGTGCTGTGATTGGAAAATACGCACTAGATTCCAAATATTAGTAATAAAAAAAGAAGGAAAATGCATCAATAGTATTTTTATTTTAAAAGTTCCAAGAAATAAGTGAATGTATTCCTTACAAGTGGGAAAATCAATGTAATATTGATTATATTGATTGATATCTAAGCAACTAAGATGAGAAAAATGCAGGTAGGACAGGTTTAGGGATGATCAGGGATTCAGCTTTCAAAAAAATTGATTTAGAGTCATTTATTTAACACTCAAGGGAAAATGTCACATAGATTATTCTAGGAGTTCATGAGAGGGGTCTGGCTTAGAAATATGCATTAGGGATCATTGGCATAGATGATGTTTGAAACCATGAAAAGAAATGAGGTCTGCAGAGAAAATGTAAAAAGAATCCAGGTACAAGTCAAAGCCCAGAATGCAGGAAAAAAGCAAGGAAGTGAAACATGAAAGGTCTCAGGTGATACAGAAAGAAGGTGCCCCTACTATTCTATAAGAGTTTTAGAAGGAGCTAGTAGAGAACAGTACAGAAGCAACAATCAAAGAAACAATGGGTGAGACATTTCCAGATTATTGGGTAAACATCAGTCTTCATATTGAAGAAGCACAGTGAATCCTGAGCAGGATAATTAAAAAGAAATCCATTACTACAGACATCCTAGTGAAATTCAGAACAACAAAGACAGAGAGAAGTCATAAAAATCAGCTAGAGAGAAAAAACCAGACCCCCTCCTGCAAAAACAAAAAACACAAAAACCAGATTGTTAGCTGAATTTTCAAAATGCAATAATGGAAGTTGGAAGGCAGTGGAATAATATTGTCAATAAATTACACACAACATTAAAAAATAACAAGAATGTCTTCTACTTGAGGTTTTAAAAAGGTTGACCTGAAATGAGATAACATTAACATATAAATTTAGTAGGAGGGTGATCTTAGTTAAATATAAAGTCTTTGACTTGCTCAAGACAAAAATAATTTTTTTAAAGACAGAGAAAGAGAAAGACAATTTTTTAATATTTATTTTTTTTTTTTTAGTTTTTGGCAGACACAACATCTTTTGTTTGTATGTGGTGCTGAGGATCGAACCCGGGCTGCACGCATGCCAGGGGAGTGCGCTACCGCTTGAGCCACATCCCCAGACCAAAAAAATAAATTTTGATTCAGTTTAGTTTTTTAAGGTAAATATATATGTTAAATTTACAGTATAATAAATGCTATAAAATCACAATAGAATATAAAGCTTTTGAATAAATGGAAAAGTAAAATGTCATGTGGGGTTGTAGAGAGGGTTAAATCAATACAAAAAGCAGCCAGATGGAGCACCTAAGTACAGTAGTACCCCACCCCCCCATCTGTAGTTTCACTTTTCACAACTTCAATTATCTGTAGTCAATTGTGTGGTCTGAAAATATTAAATGGAAAATTACAGAAATAAGCAATTCACAAATTACTTTTTAAAGAGAGAGGGAGAGAGAGAATTTTTAATATTTATTCTTTTTTTAGTTTTCAGCAGACACAACATCTTTGTTTGTATGTAGTGCTGAGGATCGAACCCGGGCCGCAGGCATGCCAGGCGAGAGCGCTACCGCTTGAGCCACATCCCCAGCCCAATTCACAAATTTTTAATTGCATGCTATTCTGAGTAGCATGATGAAGTCGCATGCTACCCCTCCATCCCACCCAGTGTGTGAACAATCCCTTTGTCCAGTGTTTCCACAACACTCATTAGTCAACCAAAAGTCATCTCAGTTATAAGATGGATTGTGGCAGAATCCCAGTCCTGTGTTCAAGTAGCTGTTACTGCACTAAAGAGTGGCCCCCAAATACAAGAGCAGTGAGGTCAAGGAGGTACCAGGGCAGAAAACGTGGAAGGAAGATTAACTCTAGGGTATGTGGCAACACTGCAGGAATGTAGGGGAATGCAGGGTATACACAGGGTGCAGTACTATCCAGCTTCAGGCATCCACCATGGGGCTTGGAACAAAACCCCTATAGATAAAGCAGGGTGGGCTTCTGTATATCCAATGTGGAACCAGCTTAGAGAACCAAGTTAAGATGGAAAAATAAATCCAAATATATGAATGGTAAGACTATAAATAATCATAACTTTCACATTCAAACTTAGAGGTTAGAAAGATATAAAGCAAATTAGTGCTATTACCAACAGTTTCACAGGTGAAATTAAAACATACAGAGCTGTATGTTTCTAGAAAAAAGATAAGCAAAGGATGAGGCAAAGACTAAGAAAAGAAAGACTAAGCAAAAGAAAACCAGTACTGCTCTATTAAACACATACTTAAAAACAAGAGGCATTATTAGAGATTAAGAAGGGAATGCTCAAATTAAACTAAGATGCACTCAACAGTACATTACTTCAAAACATACAAAGAAAAAGCAAAAGAAGCACCCAGTAAAACTGATAAATTCACCTCTCCATACTTTCTCCCATAACTGACTAATCAAACTGCAAAACATCATTAAGAAAAACAGAATAATATAATTAACTACCTTACATTAAAGTAAGTCACTGGAACCAATGACTTTCTTTTCAAGACAACACAGAACATTTATGAAAAAAAGTACTCTATACCAGGCCATAAAACAAGCGTCAACAAATTTCAAAGAACTAGAATGATACAGACCACATTCTTTTGTGTATTAAAGTAGGAAAAAAAATTTGTTTCTATACAAAAACTTATAAGAGATAATAAAGAAAAATTTTAAAACTCACTTGGGAATAATAACAATCACAACTTGAGGAATGCAAACATGGCTTATATGATTTTTAGAAAAAAATGTATAGTCCTAAATGTAAATAGGAAAGAAAAGGGCTGTGAAATCAATGAGTTAATCATCTAAATATAAGAGATGAGAAAAATAAGGCCAAAAAGTAGAAAGAAGAAAACAATATAGATGAGAGGAAAGATTAATACATAGAAAGGACTGATGAGATAGAGAAGTGAAAGCCAAAATTTGGTTCTTTGGGAAACTAGAAAAGAACTCAGATGAGACTAATCAAGAAGTAAGGTTGGGCACAGTGGGTGGCACACACCTGTAATCCCAGTGCCCAGGAGGCTGAGGCAGAAGGACGGCAAATTCAAAGCCAGCCTCACCAATTTAGCATCGAAAGTGCCCACTGCCTCTGTGGGCCTCCTTACCCACCACTGCTTAAGAGAGACACAGTCCTGGCCTTTAGGAATGTCTACATGGATCCCTATGTCTCTTAAGTGCCTGGGCCCAAGAACACCACTCGATCTGTTTTCTTCTGGCAAACTTTCCACTTTGGGGAGGAAGTGATTCCAATCATTTCCCAAATTTGTCAAACCTGCATTTGTTCTTTTGTTTCTTGTTCTCCTCGTTGCCTGTGTGTGGACCATTTGTAGAAGAGAAAGGGAAATGTCAGCCCTGCATTGCTGTCTACCATCAAAAGCATCCAGAGGGGAGAGGAACCTAAGCAGAAAATGAGCGGTGGTGGCATCTGGAAAAGCAAGAGCAGGTACCTGGAAAGTGTGGGAGGAGAATTCAGATCTGGGAGCACATGGGACTCTTTAAGGCAGAAAACCACATTAAGGGATCTCAGCAGCATTCAGGCACTAGAATGGGAGAGGCACCTGACATCGCTGAACCACAGACCTGAAAATCTACTGCTGATGTTTCTCAAAGGCTTTGAACAGGAATTCAATTAAAATAGCATCTCTGATTTCCCTTCTATTTAGTTGTAAAAGAAAGAGAGAATCACAGACGCTCTGATTACATGTCATTTCAGTAAGTCAAAATCCCTAATGATGAACAAACCGTTTTTCAAAAGAAGCAAAACAAGGCTACATTTATATAAAACGTAAACACCAAAGCAGCCACCTTTCTGAAGCTGGAGCTCCTTAGTGGAAAAATGCTAGAGATAGGGATTTCCAAGAGGACGCTCGGAAAAGGTGTGGGATAGAAGCACTGCTTAGTGCTTGAAGATTAGGCTACCTTCAGAGGGAAGAAAAAAAAAAAAAGAACGTTAAGAGGCTTGGATTATTTTCCTTTTCCCCAATAATGCCAACAGGATCCTGTCCTGTAGGCTTTCAAGTATAAACAATGACCCTGCATACTTTGAGGTTGTTGCATATTATGCCCAAAAGAGGAAACTTGTACGTAGTTCTCTGAGCCACCAGGATCCAGTGTTAGAACATTATTTAAGGAATTTGGCAAACAGATTTTGAGCCTCGGGCACCTCTGTCCTCCAGGCACCTGCCCTTCCTTGAGGCTCATCTTGCACTGTTTTTCCAAATGCCTGCTCAGTCGGATTAAACTGTAGGCCCACAGCATGGATATGCACATCACAGATGCAGAGAACACATCTGTCACCCCAGTGGTGTTCGCTCTAAATCAAATCCACAAAATGATACTCCATAGAGTGCTTTTCTTACCTCAGCTATGATATATAAATACATATGGAAAATTCCACTCATAATTACCTAAGGAAGGTAAGAGTTGAATAAAAAAGCCAATAACAATTTTAGGCACATAGTTTCATAAGGCTCTTTTCATTCTCCTTACAGAAATGCAGAATCCATTCTTTGAGAGAGTTTGAAGTGGGTGAAGTTTCTCTTGGTTCAGCAGTCAGCCCACCTCCAGTCAAATCCGTCATCTCTCTGCCTTTTCCTCACTAGCATCTGGTAGGGGTGAGCTGTGCTGGTCCTCTAGTCACTGGCAATCTGTCACACAAACTTATTTGCATACCAGTGTTAATGACACAGTGTTGTTTTAGAATTACCCGAACCAAGGTCTTCTACATTTTAAAAGAAGAGATGGTAAAAATGTTGTAGGGACTGACAAGGCAGGACACCAGATAGGAAAACAGGAAGCATGTTTATTTGGTTGCAACCAGGTTCAGAGGGCAAAGCTTTCACTGTAATCAATCAATACCCCTGAATCCGGAATTCAGGCAGTTTTGGATTTTAAACCTTGAAAACTTTTACAAACTATTATGTGTATTGTTACTATACTAGAGTGTCCATAAATGTTTGTGAAAAACTAGTAAAGGGGTGTTTAGCACCTGGAGTGCTGATCTCTTTCAAGCCCGTGGCCAAATTTAATTATCATAAGGTAGAGCAACAGGAAATTGGAAGCTTAACTACATTGAACTCTTTTGCAGAGATCCTTTTGCTGACAGTTCTAAAATCAATTATGGTGAAGATTTCTGGAGACCCTTAATTAAGATTTTCTGTGGAGGAGGGGGTGCCTCTACAACTGAAATAATTATTCAATGATTACAGTGTCTGCATCCTGGGACAGGTGAGGTAGGACCGAGTTGGAAGGAGGTAGCTTCCTGGTTTCCATTTACCTGTGTTCACCTCCTTTGCAGTTTGTCCTGATTAAAGGCACTACTGAGTAGCTGAACACTAAAACTTTCATAGATTCTCCCAAACTCAGTAAATATTGATATGAAGTTAATTATTTTTATTTCTACATAATCATTTATGTGATGCAAGACTTGAAACAAAAAGGTCAAAAACTCTGAGCTTCCTAAATGAACTTTAGGACATTTATATATATATATGGAAACATATATACACATATACTTTTTCCTTTAATACCTTTCTCCTTCCTTTTGTCGTATTATTTCCTTAATGTGATAGGCCCTACCTGTCTGCATTACTACAGGAGTTGAAATGGGTGCAGATACTTAGGAAAGCAATTTGGCAGTGGGTGATCAAACTAAAAGTATATATAAAATAAGACCCTGCAATTCCAATTCTAGGCATATATTCTCCAAAATTTCTTGTGTGTGTGTGTGTGCATAAATACTTTTCAAAGATGTTTACTAAATGCATCCATGTGATAGCCCAAAAATACAGAAGCAATCTAAAGTCCATCATGTAGAAATAGATTAATAAGATACATTCCATGATGGAATGGAATTTAGCAGTTAAAAGTATGAACATGATTTGTGTAAAACAATCTAACAGCCCAACCTAACATGGAATGATACATGAAAATTTGCTGAATGTACAAAAAATAAGAAAGAGAACCCCATGGACAACTTTGTAGTCATATCAGCTATGAAGAGCTATATAAGCATGCAGATATACTCTGCTTCATCAATACAGTAAAGTAAAAAGCAAGTTTTCATATTTGGGGTATAATCGTCCCAGTAAACTTAAAGAAGAGCACAAAACATCCTTCAATGAGCATCTGACATTTTTTGACAAGCTCAACAAGAGTATCATTTTTGTGCAAAGTTATTGGACAGACATCGAAAGACCCTCCTCCTATTTTATCATTCTACTCGTTCTCTTCTGGAGCATGTATGGAATCTTCTCTCAGTTCCTGTTTCCCTTTTTCAATTCTGACCAGGTTTGAGGCTGCCGGCATCCCATTCGTTCCACAGTGAGCAACTGTTCCCTGCAGATTGTCAACCCAGTTTCATCCACTTAACAAGCTCCTCCATCTTTTGCAAGATTTGCAATTACATTATGCAATGGATTTGCACAATGAGGTCCAAATAAACTCCTATATAATCAGGGAGCAAGTGACCTATAAAGAAAATGATGCTTAGGTAGGCAAAGACCCTCTGTGCTATGTTAAGACATCAGGATGGGGACTAATATATAACTGGACAGTTTGTTAGTGAATGTTTTCATGTGAGGCTAGCTCCTATTCCAGTGAAGCCTCAAAGCTAGTAAGATTCAGAAAATGAACTTATGAAAGCTCTGTATATATCTATATTATATCAAATGACCTCTGGAAAAAATATACAAAATTTTCAACAGGGATTGAGTGATGGACATAAAGGTGATTTTTTTTTCTGGGTGTGGTGAACTGTCCCATTTGGACAGTCCCCAACGATGTCCCTTTTTCAGGACTCCAAATCAATGCTCTTTGACAATTCATTGCTAACTGCATGACATAATTATGATAATAACATTTATGTGACTGGCATTGTTCAGAGTGCTTCATATTTATTAACCTTGCAAACTCTCCCAACCAGCCTCATCTTCCCTCAAGCCATTGAACCTTAAGTTGAAGAACACAAAATGCCTCTCTGAAAAAGGAGATCACCCTCAGAGTGAGGAGCCAAGGTGGGATAATTTCAAAAAGCAAATATATTTTATTTTGATACTGGGGACCAAACCCAGGCTTAATCACTGAGCCACATCCCCAGGTCTTTTTTACATTTTATTTTGAGACAGTCTCGCTGTCTTAGGGCCTTGCTAAAATGCTGAGGCTAGCCTTGAATTTGTGATCCTCCTGCCTCAGCCTCCTGAGCCACTGGGATTTTAAAGTTGTTGCACCACCCTGCCCAGCTAAAATATAACTTTATACTTAGACGTATGTAAGATTTTTTCATAATGCAGTCTTTGAGAGGAAAACTCAAATAAACTAATATCATATATAAGGATAATTCAACTTCAATTGATTAAAGAAGATATAGAAAAGGAATGGGCATAATTTTAAAATACAAAGACAGGGACTAGGGATGTAGCTCAGGGGTAGAGCTTTTGCTAAGAAATTGAAAGGTCTCTGGGTCCAATTCTCAGCACTGAAAAAAAATAAACATATAAACAAACAAAAAGACACATACTACTAGAACAGCAGAAGCATGACTTTCTTAACATGGTAAAGGCTGTCTCTACTCCAAATGTAAAGCAACAACTCTTGGTGAATATTTAAAAGCCTTACACCAAAGTCAGACATCAGATTTAGAGGAGGCTCTATCACCACTATTACTCAGCATTATACCAGAGAGCCAAGAAGAAGATAGAAATAAGCACCATATTTGTGGTACATATGACACCATTATTTGTGGTACATATGGCTTTCTACAAAATATCCAGAAAATTTACAAACCAACAAAGATGCTAGGTAGGAAATGATATGCAAAACATTCCTATAGTAATAACTATGCACTGGCAATAACCAATTTTTAAAAGGCAATTGGAGAGAAAACAATCCCATTTACAAGGGATTTACAATCCCAAAATCCATAAGCAACAAAACAGATAAAGAAAATGTGATATTTCCATTGGATAGAATATATGAATAAAGAAGAATGAAGCAATGCTACTGTGAAACATAAACTTGGAAAACATTATGCTAATTGAAAGAAGCCAGATGGAAAATACCACATATTGTATTATTGTATGAGTCCATTTATACGAAATATTCAGAATGGCCAAATACATAAAGACACAAAGTAGACTAAGTATGTGGTGAGGGCTGAGGTAGGAGGATCAGGGAGTGACTGTTAATGGGTCCAGAGTTTCTTTTTCAGGAGACAAAAATATTCTGAAATTAAATCATGCTGATTTCTATACACACTGTGAATTTACTAAAAAAACTTGAGTTGTAAACTTTAAATAAAATTGAATTGCACAGTATGTGAATCATACCTCAACAGAGCTGTCAATTTAAAAGTGACAACAACCTGTAAAATACCTAATACAACTTCCATACCTTCCTAGAGAATGCTGTAAATCTTTTAGAATGATCTAAAAAGACCATTCATCAAGAGATCATGTCCACGAATTAGATGTGTCAATACGGTAAAGTCTTCCCTAATTAATCTACAGATTCAACGTAAATTAAGACAGAACTTTTCATGAAAAGGAGCAAATCCTAAAATTCATTTCAAAATCTAAAGGGTCAAGAATAACCAAGACAAATTCCTCAATAGGACACCCATAGCACAAGAGTTAATAACTAGAATCAACAAATGGGACTTACTCAAACTAAAAAGTTTTTTCTCAGCAAAAGAAACAATAAGAGAGGTAAATAGGGAGCCTACATCCTGGGAACAAATCTTTACTCCTCACACTTCAGATAGAGCCCTAATATCCAGAGTATACAAATAACTCAAAAAATTAGACAATAAGATAACAAATAACCCAATCAACAAATGGGCCAAGGACCTGAACGGACACTTCTCAGAGGAGGACATACAATCAATCAACAAGTACATGAAAAAATGCTCACCATCTCTAGCAGTCAGAGAAATGCAAATCAAAACCACTCTAAGATACCATCTCACTCCAGTAAGACTGGCAGCCATTATGAAGTCAAACAACAACAAGTGCTGGCGAGGATGTGGGGAAAAGGGTACACTTGTACATTGCTGGTGGAACTGCAAATTGGTGCAGCCAATTTGGAAAGCAGTATGGAGATTTCTTGGAAAGCTGGGAATGGAACCACCATTTGACCCAGCTATTCCCCTTCTCGGTCTATTCCCTAAAGACCTAAAAAGAGCATGCTGCAGGGACACTGCTACATCGATATTCATAGCAGCACAATTCACAATAGCAAGACTGTGGAACCAACCTAGATGCCCTTCAATAGACGAATGGATAAAAAAAATGTGGCATTTATACACAATGGAGTATTACTCTGCATTAAAAAATGACAAAATCATAGAATTTGCAGGGAAATGGATGGTATTAGAGCAGATTATGCTAAGTGAAGCTAGCCAATCCCTAAAAAACAAATGCCAAATGTCTTCTTTGATATAAGGAGAGTAACTAAGAACAGAGTAGGGACGAAGAGCATGAGAAGAAGATTAACATTAAACAGGGATGAGAGGTGGGAGGGAAAGGGAGAGAGAAGGGAAATCGCATGGAAATGGAAGGAGACCCTCAGGGTTATACAAAAGTACATACAAGAGGAAGTGAGGGGAAAGGGAAAAATAATACAAGGGGGAGAAATGAACGACAGTAGAGGGGGTAGAGAGAGAAGAGGGGAGGGGAGGGGAGGGGGGATAGTAGAGGATAGGAAAGGCAGCAGAATACAACAGACACTAGTATGGCAATATGTAAATCAATGGATGTGTAACTGATGTGATTCTGCAATCTGTATACGGGGTAAAAATGGGAGTTCATAACCCACTTGAATCAAAGTGTGAAATATGATATATCAAGAACTATGTAATGTTTTGAACAACCAACAATAAAAATTAAAAAAAAAAAGAATAACCAAGACAATTTTAAAGAAAAAAGATAAGGGAAGTTTTATTAGAAGGCTTTCGTAACTAAATGAAATGATATTAGTTCAGGAGTCACAAAAAGACAAAAAGAACAGAACAGAGTCAACAACAGACCCAGAAAGTGGTCTATGACAGAGAAAATAATAAACTATTAAATGAGAAAATAATAAACTATTCATTAAATGATAATGAGATAAATGGTTTTTGTAATGAAACATAGTTGGACTCATGCCTCATACAATACAGAAATGTAAACATCAAATGAGATCTAACCCCCCCAAAAAAAATTTCCCAGTTAAAAAAAAATACATAAAGCATAGATAAGGAAACTCAAAAGTCAAAATATATAAAGAAGATCACCTCTAAGGGAAATGCAAAATGAATGAGCAGTGAAATACTTTCATTCCATGCTTATCAGATCAACCAGACCTACAACAGTCACATTCAGACATGGGAGTACAAGGAACTCCAACAAACTGCAATGGGAGTGTGAAGTGAACCAATCTCTAGTCTCTTGGGAATGCAATCTGCAAAACCCAGTAAAGCTAAGGCACAGCCAGAGGTCGACAGAAGCACATCCACTGGTTGGTTATTCAACTTCTGGGGATTCCTACCTTGTGCTCATACATTTCTATAAGATCTTATCAAAGATATTCACTGTGCTTTTTTTATAATAGTGAAAGGTGAAGATACCTTAATGTCCACCGACAGGGAATGTTTAAGCGCTGGTATATCAAAGGAATGAATTAACTACAAAGATCAACAAATGTTATCAACACTTGTAAAAGAAATGTTTAGGTGAAACAAGATCATGAAAATAGATACAGCACCCCTCTATTACATAAAATTGTAAGCAGGAAAGAAGACAACACACGCTGATGGGCACATACTCAGTCTCAACATTGCAGATTGTGTGGACTCAACCCCAAGTTCTCATCCTTCACTATCTGGATTCTATGCTTGCTCAAGGGAGAATTTTCTATTTTCAGCAATCCCATCCTTAGACTTAAGTGGCTGCTGCATGTTTAATACTAGACTAGGAGCCAGGAAGGACAAAAGAATTATGCAAGACTTTTCCAGCCTGCAGAAGGGTACAACTCAGCAAGGGAAGCTGTCTCAGTCTTAAAGAATTGGCTTTCAAATCTTGCTCTGGCTCACAAAGTACACAAGCTTAGAAAAAGAGCATAGTTTTCAAGGCTCAGATCCTTTATCTATAAAACGGAAAAGCCGCCTACCTCCAAGTGTGAAAGAGTAAATGAGACAGTGTATGTGTGTGGGGGGGAGGGCGTATAACACATAGCAAACATATAACACTCCTAGTGATTGTAGGCAAGGTTAGCCACCAAATGAATACAGCCTTCTAAACAGTATCTCAGTCATGCTGACAGTGAAAGAAAATAGTGATGGATTGACAAGGGCATAGGATAGGTCCTATTAGCCATCTCCAACCTAGAGAGAGCTTCCCTATCTCCTCCTGGTGACTTGGGCCCACCCCGTGATATTCGTGGGGCATTTCCTCCAGCAACAGTGTGGCTATGGCCAGACCGACCCATGTGTCTAAGTTCACCATGGACAGACAGTGCTTTGTAAAGAGCTACCAGTCTCAGGAGAGAAAACTCCATCTCTTAAACTGTTTGGGAAATTCTGGAGTAAGATGTAACACATCTAAGTTAATTTTCTAATTGACCCTCTTCAAAATCCCAAGGACCGACAGGTATGGTGATGTACACCTGTAATTCTAGTGTTTGGGGAGGCTGAGGCAGGAGGATCACGACTTTGTGGCCAGCCTCAGAACCTAGCAAGACCCTAAACAACTTAGCAAGACCCTGTCTCAAAATAAAATAAAATAAAAAGGACTGGGGATGTAGTTCAGTGGTAAGGTGCTCCTAGGTTGAAGCCCTAGTACCAAAAAGTAAAATATAATAAAATTCCAAGGACATAATGACCTTAGCTCCGTATTGCTAAGGAAAAGGCTAGTGTCCCACCTCCAGCCTCCTCCAACACACATCTTCTCCTGACCCACAAGCCATCTCTCTAAAGGACTGAAATAGAGTCCTGTCCATGGACATAGTAGTAGGCGTCAAGAGGAGGCCTGCCTGCCAGACACTAGAAAGCAGTATTTGAAAATCATTTTTCAGAGATACTGGGCTGTTGGATTTTATTCCTGGGATCCTTTTATGAGGGCTGGTGAGAGGATTGTTGATATTTCAGTTCTGCAGCCAATGTGGTGCCACCATGTGGCAACAGCACAAACAGTTCATAAATCACTCAGCTTTGAAATTCTGTGATTTCCCCACTGATTTTTAACTTCAAGGAATTAAAAATATGCCCATTGTGTATGTTGCAAAGGAGAACTCATTCATAGTTGTTCCTCATTCATATCACTCTATTTTGGATCTGTATCATTCTAGTTTACTCTGAAAAAGCTCTTTGGGGAATGAATTGACCTCCATTTATCAATGTCACTATTGTATCTGAGGTGGGCTCGTTACACCATCAAAGAACTAATGATCAGGGCCTTTGGGGACCACCAACTCATCTCCACTCAAACTGAATTCTTCCTTCTAGTTTTCTGAACTGACGTAGGTATGACTATCCTTGGTTTGCATTCATAAAAAGAGAAGGCAGAAAATTATCAAGAAGTCTCATTTTAACTTGAGAACTAAAATGAGAAAAGAAAATAAAACTTGTCTGACATAACTAAGCAAGGGCAATCATGCCAGTAGGAGAACTGGGCAGACTGGGAATATTTTAGTTCTGAATCTGAACTTTATCCAGGTGCTTTCCATCTGTGAAAATTCATTAAGTTATACATTGTGGAACAGGATGCAGTTTTTTTTCTGTAATTATTTCATACTTTAATATAATATTAAGACAAATTGGCCAAAGTCTGATCAGTCATTCCTCTTTACTTTGCCTTTGAGACGAGAACCAATAATAACTGGGAAGACAAAAAAAAAAAAAAAAAAACAGGGAGATAGTTAAGTTTTCTGTAAGGTACTTTTTATACAGAGTAAATCAATTGTTCTAAAAGCCAAAGCCACAGATGAGCTCTCCTCCAGTCCCTCTGGGCAGGAAAGAGGAAGACAGGGCACAATCTATTTCACTGCTAGTTTAAATTACTGAGTGTGGCTAGAACTTCATTTTCTCAAAAGTGAACAAATCCTGGAGCCAAACAACTCCTCTTTCTCTCTCTACTCCCAACCTTGTCCCATATATGGACAAATGAGACCCATCAAAAAGAGAACCCTGCCTTATAGAGATACACACCATCTCCAAAAAGACAACACACACACACACACACCATCTCCCCATCTCCCCCAGACAGTTCTCAACTCCCTAGATACAGCTTCTGGCCCACAGAGATATCCCACAGATGAGGGGGTGGGTAATTAGGTGAGATGCAGCTATCCATGGCCAGGCAAAGAACATAAGCAGGAAGAAAGCAAGCAGTATTTTCGAAACCTTAACAAAACAAATTTCTCTCAAAGGATAATTTTTTAGATCTGCAAAGAGGGTCCCGATGTCACTGTCAAGTTCCCTAAATTACCTCCATTTCCACCCCCAGCCCCAGATTCTTTGGACCATTTTCTTCCTATGTTTCAATATAACCCCAGTGAGTTTTCACACCTATCATACCCTCTGAGCCCCAAGTGCCTTGGAAAGACTAAAAACAGATATTATTTCATTTTATAAATGAAAAAGTTGAGGCTCAAAGATGCTTGTCAGTCACATCAAAAATTATCTAAGTAGTCATCTCATCACGGAATTTCAGAATTGAGGAAGGGGCAGCTGAGTTGGAGGGCCCGGATGATAATGGCAAAAGAGGTAGGGACAACCTGCTTCCCAGCCCAGAGCTGTGAAGCAGCCCACAATGCCACCAACAGCAGCACTAGAACTGCTTCCAGGAATCTGGGGTAAACAATTCACCTCTAACAGCATTTACATACTCTGGGACTGGTCCCCTCCCTCTTTCCCTGGGAAAGTGTCAAGCAAATCAACAAATCCAGATCAAGGGGTGGGGGTTGGGAGGGCAGAAATGAAGTCAGACTCAAGGCATTTTCTAGTAGCAGCTGTGAGCAAATGTAATGGAAACCAAACCCATGGCGTACCCGCTTCTCTTAGGCAGGTCCATCTAGGCCTTGTGCACTTGGAGTCTCTGGGATAGTTATCCTCAGGGACAGGCTTTATTGGGGGACGAAGGGAGGGTAGGAAGTAGAACAATACGGATCTCAACGCAGGTACCTAACAAATTCCCCTACCCTCGTCGAGACGTCAGTAAATTAAGTGACGGGAAAGAGAAGGAGTGCCCCCAAACACTGCACGTCCAGGGGTTCCCACCACTGAACCGCTCCACAACACATTCATCCGGAAGGTCCCTCGCGATTATCTGTTCTGTAGAGTCCCTGGGGATAGGTTTCCTACCTCTCCAAGTCTGGCATCTCTGGGGTTAAAGGAGTGTGAGGAAGAGACCGGGATGAAACTGAAGTAACCCCCCACCCCACCCCCGCAACCCTCAACAGCGCTTCCCTGCCCAGGCAGCCCGGGGGCGGGGCCAGATGCAATGGTCTCGAGTTCTAACTCTGCGCACCAGCCATGACCTTGGGCAGGTCCCTGATTAGCCCCATTTTACAGAAATTAAGAGTCCGAAAGAGTCAAATCCACTACGGTGGGCTGCTGCGGGGCGCTTTTTGGATGGTTTCAGACGCCCGTACCAACAGCAGGCAGCATAGTAGGTGCGCGGTGAACCGCAGCCCCAGCACTACGTGGCCAGCTGGGATCCGGAAAACGCGAGGGAAACGCAGAGGCGAGGTCCCCGCCCCAGAAGGCATAAAAAGGGGCGGTTCCGACTGCCAGGATCCCTGAGCAAGTTCAAGTCTCCCCTATCCAGCTTCTTCCTCTGCAGAGGCAGACTGGCCATGCCGGGGAGCCCTGGCTCAGGACGCCCTCGGGGTGCTGGGGAACCTGAGAGACACCTCCACACACCCACCCTAAAAGTTGCGGCAACATGAAGGGGAGAGTGGCGCAAAGCTGCCAGAAGGGAGGGGAGGGCACAATACTCACACGGACTGGCCGGCCTGGAAAAGGTCCGCGGCTGGGGTCATTGATGGCGGCCGGGTTCAGGCCACCGCGCCTCGGGATGCCCAGGGTACCTGCCGCAGCGCCGCGCGTGGATCAGAAGGCTGCGGGCAGCGAGGAAGGGGTGCGAGTCAGCCGGCAAGCCAGAGCTGGGCTGCAGCGCCGCGGGGGATCGGCCGCCAGAACCGCAACCGCAGCGGGAGCCGGGAAGCGGGCAGTAGGCGGGAGCGCAGAGGTGGCAGCGGCTGTGAGGGAGGCGCCCGCGCCGCAGGCAGTCAAGCCAGCCTGGCCGCAGCGGCCACCGACACCTGCTGGCCCGGCTGACGGCCAATCAGAGGCGCCCGAGGCGGGGGCGCGTGCGGAGGCGGGGCGGGGGCGCGTGCGGGGAGCCGGGCTGGAGAGGTGGCGCACAACCGCGCCTGCGCCGGAACACCGGGTGCCTACCCCTCGGGTTGCTCCAGAGCTCCCCAGGCGCGCGGGCGGCACGCGCCGGGAGGGGCGGGGCGCCCTAGGAGGAGGCGGGGCTGGAGCTGCAAGAACCCGGGGCGGGGACCGGAGTAGGGGCCGGGGTCCCGGAGTCCCAAGGCACGACTTCAGGACATTTCGAGCTTTCCTGTCCGCTGCCTCTGAACATTGGAGACTCAGGACCTCCGTGACCGCGGAGTGATGGGTCACTAAATCCAGGGCCTGCCTGGTTCCGAGAACACCTCGGTCTGCCGGCCCGAGCCTCTCCAAAGCTGGGGTGACCCGCCTCCTTCGACAGCTCTTCTTCACTTCATGGTCCCTGGGTATTTAAAGCCACCGTGATGACCTGATCCGGATTCCTGTCATTCTCCCATGAATTTACTGTGCTAGCGACTCTCATTCATTCAAAGCCCTTTGGTTCGCGCTTGGCTTAGGGAGCTGTCCGAGCTACTGCGTGCCCAAGTCTTCCAAAGCCCCCTCCGCTTCCGCAACACCAGGTTAGAGAGCCCACAGTGTCCGGACGCCCGGACTGCTGCAAGCGAGGAACGCACTGGGACTCATGCCAGGAGCAGCTGGTTATGGAAGAATGACAGAGTTGAAAGGTTTCACCCCAGGCCAGGGGTTCACTGCGTGTATGCATTCAAACAAGCACAGGGCCAGAAATTTTCCTGAGACCGACTGCCTCATCCCCAACAACTCGGCTGTGAAAACACATTGTCAGTTTTAGCTGCTTCTCACTGAAGAAACTTCATGAGAATAAAGCCTTTGTGGAGCTGCACTGGCGATTTCTAAATCCCTGGGAATCCTCTCAGGTCGATGGTTTCAGGCTGTTCCCTCTGTAAATGTATGCAGTAAGAATGGATGTCTCCTTTGCTGATTGTTCCACAGCAGCAAAAGGAGAAAAAAAAAAAAAACACTTTTGGGAAGGGAACTTGGAAGGTAAAGGGATTTATTTCTCTGAAGATCTGGTTTCCACCTTTAAAGGGATTTTAATGTCCCTAAACTAGTAGAGTGGAAGAAAGTTTGTTTCTAGTTTATTTAAATTTCATTTTAATTTTAGTTATCTCCATTTGATTAGTATTCACATGGTACAAAATTAAAAAGTAGAAATGGGTACCCAGTTAACAAGATTCCCTTCCATTCTTCTCCCAGCCTCTCAATTCCAGTGCCTGGAGGTAACCAATTTGTATTCTTCTAGATAAAATCTACATATACCCCACTAGATAGATTTGTTACATATTTTTCCTTTCGTTGAACAAAATGATAGCATTTACTATACAGAATATCCACAATGTTCTAGACCTTGATCATTTTTCTTAAGATATTATCAGAGAGTAATTCCATATTATTACCAATATTCTCTTGTTTGTGTACAGCTGTATAGTATTCCATTATGTCAAAATTCATGTAAGAGACCTGAATTATGGTCATTTAGATTCTCTCCAATATGCCATTAATAATAACATTGCTACAGTGAATAACTTTATTCTTATGCTTATGTGGAAGTATATATGAAAAATAAATCTCTAAAATTGGAGTCACAGGGTCCAAGGCCATGTGCATTTATGATCTGGATATCAAATGTTCTTTGTGGAGATGTTTACTCATGACCTTGATTGCCCGTTTACACATACAACCATGCTACCCCTCTGGTGATTCTGAGTCATTTGCCCTCAGATCCAGTCCTGGTCCTTCTTGCTCTGCTTTGTGGGGGCTGACTTCTAAAGGCTGCATTTTCCAGGTTTTCCTATCAACTGTCTTTGTGTTTCGAGGTCCACACAGTAGAAAAATGGAAGGAGGAAAGAAGGAAAAAGCCAGAGAATTTCTCACTGCTTTTCTTCTGCATTGAAGGTGGGCATAGAAGAGTAGTCCAGGGTTATCAACTATTCCTCCTGGGCGACTCCAGGTCCTGTAAAACAGGCTAACTATGGACCCAGCTCCTTGGGCTCTGGCAATACCTCCTCCTCTTGTCCCTCCAGCCTGGAGGTAACAGATTATCCCACAGATGCTAATCTCCAGCACTTTCTCCACTTCCAAAGAGCCTCTGGAACCTCACGTTATCTGTGTAACCAGCTCCATGTTTTAAATTCCCCTTAATTTTAAATATCTTATGTGGTTCCTGTGTTTCCAATTGTACCCTGATATAGTCTTGCTACAGTCATACACTTCTCTATACAGTGTATTATAAAACTTTCTGATCTTTGTCAATTTGGTTAGATGAAAAGGGGCCTCAGCAATTTGACTTGCATTTTTCTTATTAAAAGCAAGGTAGAACATTTTACATATGCTTAAGAGTCATTATAGTTCCTTTTTATTTTAACTCTAGGTCATATCCTTGCCCATTTCTTTAATTTTGACAGATCAATAGATTCTTAATGGAGAAACCAAGTCCTGCCAGTGAAACATTCTACAAAAACTTTTGTTGGAACCTAGGTTTTCAACAAGATTTTTACCTCAAGGAGCCTTATCTAGTCAAAAATCTGTCCATGGCTAAGGAGGAAAGGAAGAAAATAGAATATGAGTATTTGGGAGTTTATAATCCACCTGGATGGACAAAATAAACCTATGTTAAATAATGTTCATTGTTTTACATTATTGTAACCAGTAATGCAAATGATAACAAATCTGAGTGGTCTCTTCCCTACATAATGTATCATGGAATCGTTCCCAATCATTACAGAAAGTTTTCCTCTTTTTAAAATTTTTTTAAGTTGTTGATGGATCTTTATTTTATTTATTTTTACGTGGTGCTGAGGATCCGACCCAGTGCCTCACACATGCTAGGCAAGCCTCTATCACTGTGCTATAACCCCAGCCAAGTTTTCCTCTTCTTTCCCTGTTCCTTCCCTCTTTCCTTCTTTCTTTCCCTTCCCTTTCCTCTCTTCTTTTCCTTCAAGTGTATGGTATGCCATTGACGAGGCTATGTCATAACTAATTTAAAAGGTCCCAAGGACTCTTAGTTATAAGTGGCAGAAACCCAACTACTATGGCTAGGATGTTGTTTGTACCCCAAGGGTTCACATATTTGAAGCTTGGTCCCCAGAATGGCGATGTTAAGAGATAGTGGAACTTTTTTAAAGCTTGAACCTACTGGGAGGTCACTGGGGGTGCTGCCCTTAGAAGGAATTAAGTTCTTGTGGGACGGTGAGTTAGTTCTTAAGAGAAGATTGTAACAAAAAGAGCAAAACCGGTCCCTCCCCTAGATCTGGCTTCCATTCTCACCATGTGATCTCTGCCCTCCCACCACGATGCAACACAGCCACAGAATTCCTCCCCAGAGCTCAGCCAATGACAGGGTGATGCCTTGAGCTTCCAGAACTGTGAGGTAAACAAACCTTTTTTTTTCCAGAGTAATGGAAAAAGGACTGATAAACCAACTCAATCTTGGGCATAAAAATAAACATATAGGCTTATTTAAATGCAAAGTCCAAATGTATTTCTAATTTCAGGAATATTGGATTCAGGGGTTCAAAATGATGTCTGTAGAAGTAGAACTATCATCTCCCTGTTACTCTCCCCCCACCATCACCCCATCCTCTCTACTTTCCTTTGAAGGCTTCATTGTTAAGCTGACTTCATGGGTAGCATCTGGCAGTTCTAGAATTATCTATCTTTTCAGTGGTTAAGATCCAGAAACAAGGTAAGTCTTCTCTTTACCAGAGTACATGTTGCTGTCTGGAATGCCCTAAAAGTTGCCCTAGAAAACTCACTTGTCCTGCTTTAATCATGAGTCCATCCCTTGAGCAGTGTGAGGACCGGCATTCTGACTATTGGTTAATAAAGATGAAAAGATATACACAGCGGTTGAAGTAAATCAGTCAATGTGTACCATATTCATAAACACTTTCCGACACATGCCTCCTGACTGGTCAATAGTAATCTACATGAAAATGCTTAGGTTCATTTTTGTTCAAACCTAGTGAAGATCTTCTGCAGCTGGATCCCAGACACATGGTAAGTGTTTGTAGCCTGTCAAAGGGTCTTTTTTTCAAATGGACTTTATGAGGCTGTATCATGACAAGAATGAAGACTGAGTTCAAAGGTTATTTGACATTACACAGATATTCGCAAAGCTGGTTTGATATGTGAATCTGCCTCTTGTTAAACCATTAGAATCAAGCTCCTAACATCTTGCCCAAATTATAAACATATGAAAGAAAGAGAAGTACAGAATAGTTTCATGATTTGAGCAAAATCACAAATAAGACAAGAAGATACTGATAAAAACCGATAGACATATGAACGAAAGAGAGCTCCAGTTCCTAATCTACTGTATTTTAGACAGAAACAGACACCACTTTGATTCTCCACCAGAGCTAGTGTTGATTTTTTTTAAAAAAGTTCCCTGTGACAAGTTTGGCATTTGAAGATGACGTGGATAACCATAAGATTGGCAAAAGATGACCTAAAGTGACACCTCCTCACTTACCCCTATCCTGAGCAATGCTGCTGAATTCTAGTAATATCCATCCCCTCGTTTGCCTCTCATGACTCACAGGCAGTACTTGTTTTTCCATTTTCTGCATGATCTTGACCGCTGTAAGGGTTTTAATGGATTCTTCTTTTATCAAAAAGAGCTGTTTGACATTTGTGCACACAAGGAACTGCATCACATCGTCTTCTAAAACAGAAATCAGACAGTCCATTTCTTAGCCAGAAGATTGATGAGTTTATACTGGCTGGAAAATGATGAGTCTCTGGAGGATTCTGGATAGGATTAAAAGAGCATTAATCAAAAGACTGGGGTGCCAGTCTGAGCTCATCACTTCCTGTCTGTGTGACCTTGGGCAATTTACTTAGCTCCAAGGTTCCCTAAATATGAAATATGGTATAATTCTCCCCACTGCCCTGTGAGATTTTTATTAATTGACACAATGGTTTTGAAATTCTTATGCCCTTAATGAGATTTAATACACGTTCAATAAAAATTACGATTTTTAACTTGGAAAAAGTGAGTTTATAAAGGAAGCTTCTATGCCATTTTGTGGTGTTTTGTGGTATGGAAGTGGTTAAATAAATCCTTCATCCACTGCCTTATCACCAACACTATTTCTACCTTTTCCATACCACTCATCACTTAGCTACATGGTATTAATTATTTGGGCATATCTCCAACCTCCTCAACTAGATTAGAAGTGCCTTAGAGTTAGGACCTTATCTTTTTTTTTCTACAGGGTGCTTGCAACATTAACTTGATAAATGTTAGATCTTCAGTAAAAAAATTTGGATGAAGAAGAAAAATGGATAAATTTGACCTCATTATAATTTAAAATGTTTTATCTGTAAATGACTATTTAGATGAAAAGAAAAGTTACATACTAGAAAATATTTTCAAATCATATATCTGACAAAGGACTTGCATCTTAACATTCAACATTAAAAATAAACATTCTTAACATTCAACATTAAAAATAAACCCCAAGCAATCCAATTAAAATGGATTAAAAGTTAAGAGATATTTAACGAAAGAATATATACAACTGGCAAATAAGTACACAAAAAGATGTTCAATATCGTAAGCCAATCAGGAAATGCAAAGTAGGACTATAATGCTCTATCACTACACATCTATCAAAATGGGTAAAAGAAAAATCATGACAACACAAATGTTGGCAAATAAAGAGAGAAAGTGTATCACTTATGCAGTGCTGGTAGAAATGTGGAATGATGTGACCACTCTTGAAAATAGCTTTGTCATTTCTTTAAAACTCAAATCGGACTTGCAATTGTACCCTTGGATGTTTATCCTAGAGAAACGAAAATTTGCATTTATGTTAAAGCTTGCATGAGAATGTAAGCTACACAAATATCCTTCAATAGGTAAATAGTTAAACAGATGTATATACATAATGCTACTCACTTTTGAAAGAAATAATGAAATTATCTTCACTACTTCCCAGGGGTGAACTTATCTGAGTTTTAAAGTAATTGTTCTCAGGTTGTATTTTTTTAAAAAAAATCAGTCTGAGAAAGTTACATACTATCTGATTCCATTTATATAAAATTCTTGAAATGAAATTATAGAGATGGAGAACAGAATCATGGTTGCCAGTTGTTAGGGATGGAGTGGGTGGGGCAGGGAGTAGGTGTGGCTATAGAAGAGGAACCCCCAGGAGCTTGTGGTAACAGTAGTTTTTCTGTATTTTGATTGTGGTGAGTTACATGAAGCCACACACATGATAAAACTGCATAGAACTCTACACATATATAATGGGTGTGCATGTAACTATAGAAATCTGTATAAGTTCTGCAGCTTTTACCAATGCCAGTTTCCTACTTGGGACATTGTATTACAATCATGTAAGATGTTAGCTCTGAAAAAGGTTCCATGAAGGTTTGTGTAGGACTTCCTTGCACATTCCTATGCAACTTCCTGTGAATTTATAAGTATTTTATATTTTAGAAACTTTAAAAAATGAGTGAATAAATGAATAAATTTCTGCACTCTAAATTGGAAGAGGCATATGCACATCATGACAAGATCTTTTATTGTACATCTTATAATAGCATATTCAAGTTCATAGTTTGGAACTGCCTTATAGTAAGCAAAGTTTTTACTTGGCATTATGGAAGAAGATATTTCAGAGAGTGATCTCATATCAATGTACATGCAGAAAGTATGTCATTCACAAAAATACCCCATAATATTATGACACTATGCTATAGTAAAGATTGGATATGAAATCAGTAAATTCCTTTTGTCCCAAAACACAGAGAAGTACCAGAGTTCACAGTGTATGGCAGGTCTCTGACTTCTGATGTCCTCCTGGGCAGGCTGTCCTCCTGCATACTGTATAAAGTCTGGATAAGTTCTCTGTGGCAATTAAAGAGGTTCTTTCTCTACCCATCCTGCAAATCTCGGGATAGATTTGGGTTTTATATAACCTCAACATGGCATCCTGTCATGATTTTTTAAGAATAAATCTATTTCTGTTTTTTAACGAGGCTAGATAATTAAGTCAGCACCAACTGAAACACATGATTTTTCATACAGGTGTGCCACTTTGTAAATAAATATATATTTTTTTAAAAGCAGGAAAATATATATATATATTTTTTCGGGTTTCTCTGAAATTTAGCATGCCCTTTCTTTGCAGGTATGAAATTACAGGACTTTGCACACAGATATGACTCCTGATGTTTTTATCAGACACCACACTAAGCTCAGTAAATTTGTATTATGGCCTGTTTTGTGTTAGGTTCCTCAGAATTGGACCCTGAGATAGAAATCTAGAGATATGTGATTTATGGAGGAGATGCTCAAAGGAGAATAGGAGGGAGGAAAGCATTATAGGAAAGGACATACAGTCAGATTCATCCTGAGCCCATGGGAAGCCTGAAGCATGGATTGCACTGCAGAGTGTCCCACTTTGAGGCAAGGGGCTGGTCTTTGTGACCTTGGATCAATCAGTCTTGGTTTGCCTGCTGCCTCTACTGGGGGCAGATTGCCCCCCACCCTGCTCTGTGCAAAGTGGCTTCTCATTTGTTGAAAGTGATTCTTTGAAAGAGGCAGCAATAAGCCATTAGGCTCCAACACTCAAAGTATCTTTGAAACGGGGTGCAGGCCCAGCAAAGAGTATCTGGAAGGGCAGTGTTCACTATACCATTCTCCCTAAGTCCTTATCAAACAATACCAGTGTAATAAGAAGAATAACTTCACAGCAGTACTGGAGGTCAAGGAGAGATGTGCGACACCTCGAGAAGTTGAAGAGCTTAGGAAGGTGTCAACTTGACAAAAGAGCCAATTAAAATTGAGCAAAGGGTGTGCCTAGCCCATGCACAGGAGAAGCAGATGACCCTTCAGCTTGGAGAAGATGCTCAGCCACGCCAGTAACCAACAGGGAAAATGAAAAGACATTTTGATGATTATGTTTTCAAAAGAATTGAAAATATTCCGCCCTGGTAAGAATAGGGGGAAATGAATATTCATTCTCAAATATTGTTGGTGGCACCCTTTCAGAGGTCAGTTTGGTCTAAAATATATAAACCCTTTGAGCTACAGTTGTATTTCTAGGACTCTGGACTAGCAAAATATTAGCATAAGGAACAAAGATGTTTGCAGAAGGCTTTTTGGCATAATTTATAATGCTAAAGGAATGGAAATATCCTTAGGTCTATGAATTGGCAACAGATTTAAATAAGGCATTTGATAGTCCCTAGAAAGAATGAGGTAAATCTATACATACTGACTTGTAGAAAGTTGGTTATAATCTAACATAAGTTGACGTGGTTGGGGTGGAGTTGAGGTGCAAAGTATAAAATACTACATACTGCCGGATCAAGTTAGTGAGAAAAGGGAGTGAATTTGTATATACTACATAAATTCTATGTTCCTTTAAAAAAAATAAATTTGCAAGGAATATTTATTCTTTGATTTCTTAAAGGAATAGGGAATTGTTTTTTGTTGTTGTTGTTGTTGTTTTGGTTTTTTTATTTTTTTAAGACAACAGTTTCTCTGGAGGAACAGGGATGAGAACGTTACCCCAAAGGACATTTGTTGTCTTCTGTGAGAACTAGTGAAGAGACATCCTTAGTTGCACTAGATCAGGTTCTGAGAAGCACAGCTAACGACGGGGATCCAGGTGCAGAGGATTTATGGAGTGGGTGACCTCAGGCGAAAGGGAGTGATGGGTCTAGATGATGCAAGAGAAGGAGCTAAGCAAGCACAAGGCCTCAGCTGGAGGAGAGCCTCTGGATGATCCAGTGTGCTCTCTGGGACATGAATTTTACCATAGAGCAGGTCACATCTTAAAGTCTTTGGCATAAGAGTCAGCCACTGTCTTCTGTCTGGGTTGTCCGGATGAGATCCTCCTGGACAAAAAAGTCCGTGTTGCCCAGGAGGTAATTATACCAAGAAAGATGCCGCTGAGAGTCATTAGCAACCAACACTCATAGCATGTGGGACCCGAGGCACCTGCCTGAAGAGGGGGTTATGAGCAGGGTAGGTACCCTAAACAAACACTATGATTATATAAAGAGCAAGGTGAGTAGGTGCCCACTGTGCTTGACTTTTGCACCTGGGCATAAAAAGAGCAAGGAAAGTTCTCATGAAACAGAACCTTTGTGGCCAGACTGAGATGATCCCTACCAGATTTGAAAAGTGGTACCTGAAGAGAATTGGATCCATTTATGTAAGAATGGATTAATGTCCTAAGATTCAAAGTTAGGATGGCCAAAGTTGGATAGGAACAGGATGACTCCTGTTAGGGCCCCTACTCCCACTTCTCTGCCAGTACTATTCCCGCCCCGCCCCGCGCTGGGTGTATTACAAAATGGGAGACTTAACCCAGAGACATGGATGGGGCAAGTGGAGGATGGGCTGAACTTCAGCCTCTAGCTGTCTTCCCAGCAAGATGCCTGTGTGCAGCACAAGAGGCCAGGCGCGGTGGCACACAACTGTAATCCCAGCAGCTCGGAAGGCTGAGGCAGGAGGATCATGAGTTCAAAACCAGCCTCAGCAAAAGCAAGGCATTAAGCAACTCAGTGAGACCCTGTCTCTAAATAAAACACAAAATGGGACTGGGGATGTGGCTCAGTGGTCGAGTGCCCCTGAGTTCAATCCCTAGTACCCATCCCCCACTATACAAAGGAAACAGAGCTGCACTATCTCAGCAAAGGTCCAGTGCAGAACAGGCAAGGAGATCACTAAAATAAAGTTACTTTGAGAATTGAGGAAGCTAAGCTTGCAAATATTCTCAACACAAGACCTAAACGTCAAGTTGGAATAGGAGGCAGCCTAAAACCTGTGAGTATGGCTAGCAGCCTCAGGAAACCAGCTTCCCAGGAAGCTGGCTTGAGCATGGGTGTGTTCTCCAACACAGCTGCAACCTTGGTCCTCAACACAGGGAGGGATCCACTGTGGTCTAGACCAGCGAGGGCTTTCAAGTTGCAGGAGAGATCATTGAACCCAAACCACACAGGACCTGTCAACGACACCACCACGGGGCAGAAGACAAAATTAAAACACCGTCTAATTCATTCTGCTTTCTGTGTAAGGAAAGATGAACCCTATTGGACCAAGCTTCAAAAAGGACATTCTGAATTCCTATTCTTTAGTAGGGATTAGTTAAAAGGCATGTGAACACATGTGTATATTGAGTTGATGAAGCAGATCACATCAGACTAAATGGGGAAAAAAGGCAGAAAAAAAAAAGGAGTTTATTGTTTCTGGTAAGTGCAGTATTTTTCACTGAGATACTTTTTTAGAACAATGAATATTTTATTATCCAGCTATTCATTCCCTACTAAATAATGGCTTTTAAAAAGCTTTGCTGCTTTCTTTAGTCAAGTTGATTCTATCTCGGGACAGAAATGCAGAAATAATAATAGGATCTTGTCATTCACTGACCAGGGTATACAAAAAGGAATCCTCATGCTTCTGAGAGATTCTGACAATAATAATATGATTTTACGGGAGTACAGATGGTTACCCACTAACGGAGTCTTGATTTGTGACTCTCTTCTGATTTTTCTTACTGTAGATCAGGTCCCTACGAGAAAGCCCAGACTTGGTTAATAACCTCTCTAAGCAAATCAGATTATACGGCTTCTCTGAATCCTGACCCAATTGAGACCCATAGCAGCTGACTCAGCCGGCAGCTGTGTTGAGGATTAATAAAATTAACAGTAATGCCCGGAAGTTTAGCCAGGGCCCTGTGTGTCAGAGTGCTTGTCCTTCCTAACTGTCCTGTGGCATGGTTTATGGTTGTGAACTTATTCACTGGGTCTTAAGGCTGCTATGCAAATGGCTAAGTCCAGGCATCACCAGAGAAAAGGTGACAGACAAACCTGCCCCCCTGCATGCCCCTGCTTCTGATGCTCTCTACGTTGCTCCTCATTTCCTTTATTGCAAAGCACCTGTAATTCTTTGGCACACTAAGAACTTTCTTACTGTTTACTCTCTGTTGCTTTTCTTCCCAACTAGGATGTAAGCTAGGGGTCTTGGCATTATTCACTGATATATCTAAGAGCTTTGGGTAGAGCTTTTGAGACTCGGGAAGTGCTCAAAAGTATTTATTGAATGAAAATGCTAGAAAAAAAATCCTCACCCACTAACAGTTCCAATTCAGGAATGTTCAGAGACTTTCACGCATGCTGAATATTCACACTGATTTCTTTTTTTTCTTTTGGTAATCAGCTAATCTGAATTTTCATGTATTTTAAACTTTTTTGAGAGGTTAAAAAAAATTCTTTATGTTGGTTGAAATCTATCCCATCCGCAATCAAGGCATGTAGGCAATTGTATAACTTAAACCTAGACCCAGGCTGAATAAAGAGCTATACTTCAGGATTTTCTTAAATTCAGATATTATTTATAGAAGAATTTAGACTTCCCTTGGATGTATTTACCTCAGAATTACTTGAACTGTTTCAGTTTGTATACTTCTTGGTCAAAATTGCAAATATTAAATCCCGAATAGCAAAAGCTGAATGAATGAACCCAGAATGGGATCTACAAAATGCTACTTTATACAATAGACCTGAAGGTTGAACAAGGCCCCCTCCCACCCCAAATTAGAGCAATGTCTTCTAAAATCCATACCAAAAACATTTTCAATAAAAAATTAGTTGAATCTAAATTAAAACTACAGACACAAAAGATGAATCTATAGAGCCCAGCTTGGTGGTGCATTCCAGGTCCCAGAGGCTAGGAAGGCTGAGATAGGAGGATTGCAAGTTCAAAGCCAGCCTCAGCAACTTAGTGAGGACTTAAGCAACTTAGAGATACCCTGTCTCTAAATAAAATATCAAAAAGGGATGGAGATGTGGCTCAGTGTTTAAGTGCCCCTGAGTTCAATCCTCAGTATCAAAAAAATTTATCTATATAAGGATATAATCATCTGGTCCATTCCCCAAGGGGCACATCAGTTGTTCCCTGATTCAAGTTCTGCTCCCTCTCTGAAGAGCCCTTTCAAGAGGGGCAGAACCTAAAATGTTGTCTTTCACACAGAAGGCAGGAACTCTAGAAGAGTCTTTAAAAGTGCAAACTCAGGGAGGGGGTCTTCCTTCACCCCATCCAACTTACATTCTCTGTGCCTCATTTTCCTCATCTGTAAGGTGGATGGCAGCAGCAGTGAACCCACAGCCTACTGTAACACTACATGAGTTAAACGTGGAATATTTAGAACAGGGTCTGGAGTACCAAGTAAGCTCTGTAGATGCCTGTAAATATTTCATTTAGCTTGGATCTGGCTGCCCTTGAAAGAATATCCTCAGCAGACTACAAGATTGATTTCAAAATTCAAATAGAAGATATGCATATTGGGGAACATGGGAATTTATTTATGGCAGCAAAATATTTTGTTAACATGACTGTGGTGTGACAAAAGCTACTTGATACATTCTGCATTTTTATTTTAAGGTTTTGTAATTATAAAAAGTAACACGTCCCAATGCTGGAAGCCTGAAAACATAAGGAAGTACTCCAGGGAAAAATGCACTAAAACGTATCCGATTTTAGAGACTCAATTGATCATATTTCTTGCTGATGTGTGACATCTCTAGTAATATTTTGCAAATTAACAATTTGTATAATTTTCCATATCCATTAATATTCCTTAGAAAAATTATTTTAACAGCTGCAGATTGTTATATTCTATACATGTGTCATAATTTATTTCTGGTGTATGAATAGATACACACTGGAATTATTTGGTGAATTTTGAATTAAAAATTTCAACAGTCCTGTCAATTCTTTCCACTGGATTTTCCACTTACACCCCATTCTCATTTCGTGTGTGTGTGTGTGTGTGTGTGTGTTGCTGGGGATGGAACCCAGGGCCTTGCATACGCAAGGCAAATGCTCCACCACTGATCTATATCCACAATCCAAGTCTTTGTTATTTTTGAGGGTAAGTGAATTCAAATCAAGCACATCCACAAGTCAGCCAGAGAAAATCAAAAGACTAGAAGACTGAGACTGTTAAATAAGATTAAATAACATTCTTTCATCCTTTATCTGTCAGTTCTTTCTATAGTTATTACTCAAGCATTTAGCAAAAATTCCTTCTTCACTTGTTGCCAGATATCCTTCTACTTTCCATAAAAACAGGAGTCTCGTGCAATGTGTTTCCTTCTGTAATATGTGAAAGCATAAAATTGGCCAACACATCCTTCCTTCATTTCAAGAGAAAGGAGCTTGGGAATGCATCGAGGTAAAATATGGTAGAAAATAAGTTATCCGGAAATCGAAAAACTAAAGCATCAAAAATGTCAAATGTATCCTGAATGGACTGTCCTTCCTAGAGATCTTCTGTATTTCAAGTCAAGTCATCCATGTAGAATAATCAATAGATGGTGGCTCTCATGTCTATGGTGATAGCATAGTCCACAGAGCAATGAATATCCAGCTGATTGGAAACATAAGAGCCAGAGTTGCATCAAAGGCTACTGTGCCCTGGATACTGTCATCTCTTGGGAATCATCTTTCTTTTTTTTTTCATGGTCCACTCTAACTTTGGGAGGGATGCAAGTGTGTCCACCAGAGCTTCTAATCCTCTGCTCATAGCTACTTTAATGTTACTCAGAGAATTAGGTTTCTGAGATTCCATTCAGGGATTTTACTGAACTAGTGAGACAGAAAAGCTCTGGGTAAAACTGAGTTTGACACAAGTAGAATAAATACTGCAACTGCTTCCAGTCCTCTTGCCTGAGAACAAAGGTGAAGGGTACATAAGAAATCACTGGGGTATTTGGTTCATAATTTTGTTGTCTGCCAGTATGAGCTGAGCACAGCTGAGTGGTTTTTCTGCTCCTGGCTAGACTCCATACATCAGTGGGCAGCCCCCTGTATTAGCTGGGCATGACTGCTCTAGAATGGACTTGCTGGGATGGCTTGTCTCTGCTTGATGGGGACTCTTCTTATCCAACAGACAAGCCCAGTCTTTTTTTGGTTCCAAAAAAGTGAGGGGGAAAATTATGATCATTTTTGTAAATAAACTACCTACAATCTTCTGACCACAATTGTTTGTGTCCTTCCTACATACAAAATACACTTACTTCCTCCTCAGACCTCCTTATATCTGAGTTGGAGTCTAGGATTTTGGGACCTGCATTCTGCCTTGACAGGAGACTTCCCTTGACTGGAGATCTATGAACTAAGAAGACAAGTTAGGTACTCTCAATAACCCAACCAACAAGTGCAAGACCAGGATGGACAGCCACAGTAGACTTTCCCCATTCAAAATACTGTCAAAGGCAATTCATGCTGTGAAAAGACTTGTAAGCATCACAAACCAAAGGACCTCCTCTCAGACCAGGAGATGCTGCAGATGTGCTGGCTGAACAGAAGAGTCATAGTGAGGAGGCCGAGAATGCATGGAGGCACTTTGTGCAGTCTATGTTGTTTTCTTCTTTGGTTTCTGCAGAGGCTGATCTAACAAAATTTGATTCTAAGTGATTTGGCTAGATTCCTATCTACATATCAACAAGGATTTTTTTCTGGTAAATAAAATATTCATGCATTTTTTATGAGTACATGATGCTTTTTTTTTGAACCTACTATTGCTATTTTAAAGAGATGATTGTATACCCTAAATCCTGATATTTAGTATAAGATTTCACGCATGAAATATTTACTTTATGTTTTATCATTAAACATTCAGAGTTTTTCTATGATTTTTTTTCTTGTTTTCTACTAAGTCTAGATGATTTGGGTCAATGTAAGCTGAGAGTTACTTAACATATCCTTTAATTGAGTCTGAGGGTATACTTTTATTAAGTAGAGATTTTCTAAATCATAGGTAACTTCTTAGCATTAAAAGTTCTATTAAAGTATAATACACATATAAAAATATACCTATCATACATGTGCAGTTTGATGCATTTTATAATTAAATGCATTTGCATAATCACACAGATTAAGAAATAAAATATACCTGCCTCCAGAAGCTTCTCTGTGCCCACTCTCAGTCATTGTTCCTCTGAGGTGGGGTCATTCTTTCAACCCCAGAATTACTGACATTTTGGGTTGGACAATTCTTTGCTAAGAGAAGTTTTCCTGTATATTGTGCGATATTTAGCAGCATCCCTGGCACCCTTAGTAGATGCCAGAAGCAGTCCCACCAGTATGAGAATCAAAAATCAGATATTTCCAAATATTTGTACCAGTTGAGAACTACTGCCTGATAATTATTATGGCTTCTAGTAGCATAGATTACTTCAGCCTCTTATGTATTTTATGTAAATAAATGCATACACTACACATTTCATATTTAGATTCTTATAATATTTTGTTTATATGAATCATTTATATTTGTGGGTGTAGTTGTAGCCTTGTTCTTGTGATTGAATATGACTGCATTGCATAAATATACCACAATTAATTTATCCATTCAAACACTGAAGGGCATATTTTTTTGGCTAATACATGGCTTAAAATCTCATTTATATTTTGTCATCTAAAATTATATATCAAACATTACTTCAAAAAATTTTTTGAAATTAAGTTTGTTAACCTGAAACAAATCACATACTAAGCATTATAAATAAAATATTATAAAAATATTATAAAAATGACACCATAAAGGTGGTGTCATTATAAAAAAAAACCACACACACACACACACACCACACACAATGGGGCTGGGAAGGATGAAGGATGAGTCCAAGTTCAGTAGAATCCATACCAACTGAGCATCCATGACTGCCAGGCACTGTCTGTGGCTCTGGAAAAGTGAAGATGAATATGAGGAGTTTTGCAACTCTGACAAGTCTGCAGGTCCTTTCCTTCTCCTGCTGACTCACTGTTCCCTCGTGGGTTGATGAGATCTAAGCCTGAAAGGTTGTGTCTGATAAGAAGATCTAGGCAGTGCCAGGGAAACCTGTGACATGGGCAGCTAGAACTGCATCTGTTGTAGGTCACTCACTGTCGAATAAGTTAAGAGTAGGGGCCCTAGACTTGTAGCCTTGCTCTTGGGTAAGGAAACAGGGAAGAGTCCAGAGCATAGTCCTTGGCCAGAATGGGCAGGGTACAAGCTTCCCTGTCTCCCAGAGATTCTAATCTCAGGAGAGACATGGGATGTGGCAGTGGAGCAGAGTTGCCAAACACAGCCTCAAGGAAATCCAAAGAGCACTGAATGCATTTGATTGCTTTATACCTAAGTGAAATGTTCATTTACATTCATAGCACACAGCCCACTGGACAAAAGAATGACTGCTGAGCCTGTTTTTTTTTTTTTTTGCTCTTTTTTTTTGAGATTCTTTTTTTTTATTTATTTTTTATTGGTTGTTCAAAACATTACAAAGCTCTTGACATATCATATTTCATACATTAGATTCAAGTTGGTTATGAACTCCCAATTTTACCCCAAATACAGATTGCAGAATCACATCGGTTACACATCCACATTTTTACATAATGCCCTATTAGTAACTGTTGTATTCTGCTACCTTTCCTATCCTCTACCATCCCCCCTCCCTCCCCTCCCATCTTCTCTCTCTACCCCATCCACTGTAATTCATTTCTCTCCTTGTTTATTTTCCCATTCCCCTCTTATATGTAATTTTGTATAACCCTGAGGGTCTCCTTCCATTTCCATGCAATTTCCCTTTTCTCTCCCTTTCCCTCCCACCTCGTCTCTGTTTAATGTTAATCTTTTCTTCCTGCTCTTCCTCCCTGCTCTGTTCTTAGTTGCTCTCATTATGTCAAAGAAGACATTTGATATTTGTTTTTTAGGGATTGGCTAGCTACACTAAGCATAATCTGCTCTAGTGCCATCCATTTCCCTGCAAATTCCATGATTTTGTCATTTTTTAGTGCTGCGTAATACTCCATGGTGTATAAATGCCACATTTTTATTATCCATTCATCTATTGAAGGGCATCTGGGTTGGTTCCACAGTCTAGCAATTGTGAATTGTGCTGCTATGAACATCGATGTTTGCTCTTTGTTTTTTAATAGGCTAATTATATCTTGAACAGGTATCATGTAAATGAGTGGCTGCCCTTTTACAAAAAGTCTCATTACCAGTATTTTATAAAGTGTCTTTGTCTCTTTGGTACTCAAATATTTAATTAACCATCTACAACTTTGGTACAATGGAAAACAAAGACCAGTGGATCTGGTCTCAGCCTTCTTTCTTACACATCACTCGAAAGCTTCAGAGACTTTCATTTGTCTTCCTTAATTTTCATTTGTTCATTATTCCTCTGTGCTTGTTATTCTCAGTACTATTCAAGTTAATTGACCAGATAATGATGTTGTGCGCTTATTTTGGATTGATCTTTCATTTATGGTTGCAAAAATGGTCAAATTATCAATGTCAAAAACAATAAAGAATTTCAACCCCGTATGGGAAGTTTTTAAATTTAAGTAAATCAAAAAAATAGGAATTAGAGGACTATTTAAGTTTTCTATTACCATTAGCTTATTCATTATTTATTGTCATTGTATAAAACCAGATTTTAGTTTCAATAACATATTAGATGATATTTGTAAAAATAATATTTCAACTATGGTACCGGGCAACCCTTTAAGCACCTGGACTAATTCACTAGAAAAACAACAAGTAAAGCAAAGCAAAACAAACCCAGAACTCACACACCATTGAATTGCCCCATTCATGTGCATGCAAGAACCTGCCCCCCCACCCGCCCCCAGTGCCACTCCCACACTCTCCTACTATCAATTAACCAGTTATGGAAAAATGAGACTTCAGGGCACTAAGTTTCAGACCTTTAATATTTGAAAAAACAACCTTTTACTTTTGTTTCTTGTTCAGCAGGAAAATCCCACAGGAACACATTTTTCTCTGTATTTATCCATCACATGCTAAAATAATCCAGAACAAATGCGTAAGATTTTTCATAGGACTACTGTGCCTTTCCATTAATCTGTCTCAAAAAAAAAAAAAATCACTGCAAAAAAAAATTAAAAAAAGAAAAAAAAATCACTGCAAAGGATTTGAAACAGGTTATCACATAGTAGCAGAAATGTTTTCTCTTTAAAACTCTTACTTGTTTGTGACCCCAATACTGCAAATAATCTTCCAATAGGTGTGTTTACATCTTTTTATAAAACAAAATGTGTGCATGTATTTTTTAAACATTACACACATATGTACATCTGTGTGTATGTGTACACAAACCTATATAATATATAATATATATATACACACACACACACACACACACACACACAAACACACACACATCTTGATAGATACACATACACTCACACATAGAGTATGTAATACATATAGCATACACACACCTGTTTACCTGCATACATACATTCTGTAATGGTTAACTTTATAAGTTAATTTGACCAGATCATGGGGGAGGCCAAACATTTGCTTTAATATTATTCTGGATATTTCTGTGAGTGTATTTTTGAATGAGATTAGCATTTAAATCAGTAAATTGAGCAAAAGCAGATTTCCCTCCCTAATGTGTAGGGGTGACCTCCTCCAATCAGTTGAAGGTCCAAATAGAACAAAAAGGCTGGTCCTCCCCTGAGCAAGAGTCAATTCTTCCTGTCTGATGGCCTTTGAACTAGGACCTTCAGACCTGAACTGAAACATCAGTTCCTTATCATCTCTCCCTTCCTCTTTCTCTCCCTCTCTTTTTCTGTCTCTTCCTCTCAGTTCAGATCCTAACACATAGGATTATTTGACACCACTATTAAGGCTCTGCATCCTATGTATCACCACCTGACATACATTGGTTCTACTTCCCTGGAAAACCCTAACAAACAACATACACATAAACAGTACCATGTGGTGGTTACCCAGCATGGACCCCAACAGCCATCTGCTTAGGTTTAAATCCTAGATCCATACAAAAAGAAAGGCAAGTTTACTTTACTTTCAAATGCCTGTTTCCTTGTCCTAAAATGATGGAAAAAAAATATATATATACATATATATGTTCATATATATATATATATATATATATATATATATATATATATATTCATTCCATAGGGTTGTTGTAAAGGCCAGGTGCTATAGGGATGAAATGAGCTCCAGAGTAATCTCAGAACAGTGCCCAGCCCAGGGTCGGGGTGATGTGAATCCCTGTTCATGATTGCTCTCTCTGTGTGTAGGTGTACCAGTAGCACAGGTATACAATTACCCTCTCCTTTGTCTCTATTATGCACATTTGGGTTTTTATGCACTAGATTTGTTTTAATGTGAGAGATACGTATACACTTAAAAAATGGTCAGAAAATTGCCTAACTACTTCTTCAGGTTAAATAAGTATAAATTTTGTCTTTTACCTCATGTATTTTATATTCTAACATCCCCAAATCTTTTTATACATTCTTTTATTGGACATCCCCAGATTCCCTATACCCCTAGAGCTGCCAAGCCCCAAAGGGTCTGCAGTGATCTGTCTGGGATGTGACCATGCACCTGGGAAGCTCTCCACAGGGCTGTGGGTTCATCAAAGGCTGACACCGGCTCCAGGTCCTTTTTCACATGCCTCAGTGTCCCATGTGAGGTTCTGCCTGAAGTATGTGCTTGTTCAGTGCAGCCCTGCAGGAGCACCCAAGGACCAGACACCGCAGGGCTTTTAAGAAACAGCAAGGCCTTGGCTCACCCAGAGCAATTAAAATAGAATTTCTGGGGATGTGGCTGAACACCGCTGTTTCTTAAAAGCTTCTGCGTGAGTCTGTGCAGTTGGGGTTAACTACTGCGGCGTACAGAGAAGACATGGTTGTCCAATGTTGAGGAATGCCATCTGAGCCAAACCTTGCCCCAGATTCCCAAATCTCAACTCCGCTGCAGGAGAAGTGCTAGCAGTGTGCATTCCTCATTGCATTTGGGAAGCAACACCTTCCCAACTCTTTCTCAGGGGAGGTCAGTGTATACCTTCTTTGGACCACATTACCTGCCTTGTCACCAAATGTCCCCAGAAGAAAAAGCCGCTGCACACAGAGGCTGGAAATTGTGTTTCAGAGCAACTGCTCTGACTTCTAGTGCCACACACAGGATGGATGATATTCATGTACATGGCACTGCCCTGGTGGGATACCCTCCTGAGGCTCAATGTCCAGAAGTAATTCTACTTAAGAAAGTGTTCTTTAAATGTGAATTAGGGATAGTGACATTATCATCCGGACAACTTGGGCTATTATTAAACCAAGTAATAATTTGTAGACTTCGGTACATTAATTGTTGTTCATTTGTTCAACAGTTTTTTTATTGAATGTCTACTCTTTCCAGGCACTCGAGAAAATTTTCTACTCTTATAAAAATACATTTTTGGATAACCATATTCTATGAGGAGACAGATAATAAACAGATAAAGTAAAGCATGTGTGTAGAGGGAGGGAGAGAGTCAATGGCATCATAAAGATAAAGAAGGTAGGAGAGTGAAATAAGAAAGACTTCTCAAGGGATTCTAGTTGAGTCAAGAGAGATCTGGAGGAAGGGAGAAGGCAAGCCCTGGGATATCTGGGGAAAGAGTGGTACAAGCATTACAAAAGGCCCTGGGATGGGCCAGCTGTGTGTTCCAAGAACATCAAGTGGGCCAACGTGGCTGTGGTGGGAAAGAGGGGGAAGATAAGTAGGAGGTGAATTAGAACCATAGCAAGGGACCCAAGAGTCTGCGGGGCCTTGAAGGACTCTATAAATGCTCAGAATTTAACTCTCAGTAGAGTTGGGAAGCCACTGAAAGGCTTTGAGTGGGGGAATGCTCAAACTCACTCTGTAAACGTTGGCTCGTGCTACTGTGCAGAATATAGACTTTAAAACAAAACAAAAAAGGAAGCAGGACTACAGCCATCTAAATGAGATGTTGGTGAACTGGTCAGAGCTACCCCAGAGGAAGTGGAGAGAAACGGCAATCATCTGGGTCTGTTTGGAAAGCAGAGGATTTGCTGATGAATTAGAAGTGCATAGTGAGAGAAGGAGGGTTATGGCGGGGTGACATTTATTGAGCTGGAAGACACTGGGAAAACAGGTTGCTAGGGGAAAATTGGGAGATTAGTTTTGGATATGCTAAATTTGAAATGCATAGTAAATATCCAAGTGAAGATACTGAGAAGAAAGATGGATATATGATCTGCAATTAAAAGAAGATGTTGGACCCGGTGATATCAACTTTATGGTCATCATTATGATATGAAACTATGTATTTATCTTTTAATTTCTATTTGTCTCTTTCTTCCTCTAAAGAGTAAGTTTATTCTTTACTAAAGCTCTAACTCCTCAGTAAGCTTGCAAAGGAAATATTAAAAACCTAGAGCGTTGGTTGGCACATAGGAACTGCCCAATAAATATTATCAAATGAATGAAAAGTTAAATGTCAGTTCAAGGCAGAACAAACGTAAGTGAAAACAAAACAAAACAAAAATTATTGGTTTAATAATAGCCCAAGTTGTCCTGATGATAATGTCACTTGAGCCAAAGTGCTCAAGGATGATTAGCACATGTGTGAGACAGATGAGTCACCATTGTGGGATATAAAGGCAAAGAAGATTGTGTGTTATTGTGTTTCTCAAAATGGGTAGCTTCTAGGTGAGAGGAGCAGAAAAGATATCAGGTTTGTGGGGAAATGCTGAATTGATGTGGAGCATATTGCATCTGAGGCGACAGAGGAATATTTGAATGCAATGGAAAGGCATTTAAATGAGCTCCTTGGGTAGTTAAAAATCTTCACTCGTGGAGGACAGACACTGGCAGTCCTCCCTTCTGAAAATAGAACCACAAAGCATTGAACTATAAATGTGTAGCAGGAAATGAGAGTTTGAGACACGGAGAAACTGTGGAAAGGGTTTCTAAAGCAGCATTTCTCAAAATTTAATGTGCATACAAGTCACCTGAGGATCTCATTAAAATGCAGGCTTGGATTTTTTTTTTTAAGTCTGGATTGGGGCCTGAGCTTTTCTGTTTCCAAGCTCCTGGGTAATGCCCATGCTGCTGGGGCTGGAACCACATTTTGATTTTGTTTTTGCAGTACTGGGAATGAAACCCAGGGCTTGGCACAAGCCAGACAAAGGCTCTGCCACTGAGCTACATCCCCAGTCTTGGGATCATATTTTGAGCAGTGAGGGATTCAACTAAAATGAAAAACTTTCAAAGGAAATACTAAAAAACAAACAAACAAACAAACAAACAAAAAACAGTTATATGACTCTTAAACTGCTCACTGACATTGACGGTATGAAAGGTTTGGGTTACAGGGTATTGGAGGAAGGATTTTTTATATAGAACTTATTTGTAGGGAGCTGTCAGTGGACTAACCAGTGTCAGAGGTATAAGATTCAGGGTGCATTCCCTTCCATCTCAACTCAGCAAACAGGATTGCAGGGCATCTCTCCAACAGCAATGGTAAGTATTATCTGGAGTTGGAGAGATGAAGTGGATTGAGAGGTCTATCAGAGAATAAAAATGGTGAAACAGGCAGATTAGCTGTTGTCTGGCTAGGTGAAGTGGCTGCTTAGAAATCAGGCTGTTTGCCTAATTAGGGCAAAGGAAACTTAATAAGTCAGAAAACAGGTTAGTAGGCAGGAAGAGAAAGAGAAGAGAGAAAATGCAGAAGGTTCTAACCAGGAAAGTAGAGGAGATTTAATTTTTAATCCAATTTGCAATCTACATTATTATATGGGACTACAACAATAATTTCGGGATTGAGATTGTTTATTTCAAAATGACCAGAGTATCTTTCATGAGCAGTGAATGACCTGAAAGTAAACGACTCAGTAAATTTTTATCCAGAGGCAGAAAAAAAAAAATTTCTCCCACCCAGCAAACTTTGAAAAGATGGAAGACAGAGTGAAATTGGTTCATGGCTATGCCTACAAGTTTTGTTTCACTCAGTGCTTTGGTGCTAAGCAGATTCAAGGGAGAGCCTTGGATCTGCATATCAGCTCCAATTTACCCTTTAATAATGTTTCCACTGAGTTCCTTTGTCTGATGCTACAAGGCATAATGGGATTATCTTCTAAGTGCTAATCCTCTCAAGAATCTTGGACAACCGAGTGCTGTTAACAGCCTCCTGAAGATCAGCCCCACTGTGTCCAGTGCTCCTGCTGTGCAATGGTTCAAAGATTGCCCATTTGTAGAAGACACTTGCTAGTTCTTCTTTCCTTTGGACAGACACTAGCAGCAAAGGAATCACCACTCCAGGTTTCATGGCAGCTACAACACTAACAGATATTTTCATATCCCGTGCACATCAGAGTGAGGACAAAGCCTGACTTGGAACAGCTGTGGGTCTTGCATTGTCTTCCATGCCCAAGGAAGCTATAAACATGGAGATCTAATAAGAGATGGGCAGTTCTTGGTCCAGTAGAGAACTAAGCAAACAGACAATCTTATTAGGTGCCAGGCATTAAACATGAGGGTGATTGTGGGAGACAGAGGAGTAGGAAGACCCAAGTATCTTTCTCATTATATCTTTCCTGGAATCTTCTTTTTGGTTTAACTTACATCTGATATACCAGCTACAGTAAAATTTCTTGCAATCCCGATACATGAAATCTTCCTTTAAGGCTCTTTCTAAACTTGATGCAGTGACAGACACCTGTAATCCCAGCAACTCAGAAGGCTGAGGCAGGAGGACCACAAGTTCAAAGCAAGCCTCAGCAAATTAGTGAAGCCCTAAGCAACTAATCAAGATGCTGTTTTAAAATAAAAATGGTTGGGAATGAAGATGAGCTCAATACTTGAGCCTCCAACACTTGTAATAAAACTCAGTAAGCTTTTCTCTCCTCTGGGTATAGAGATTCTAGGTATATAGTGAAGAATTATGAAAGGGAGTTATGTGGTCTAACAGTAGATTACTGACAGGTGAGTTATGAGTGGGACCCAGCATCTAAATAGTAGGTATTCAGGCAAGCTGCCTCCACGTTGCCCTAGTTCTTCGATGCTGGAAGGGCAGTATCTCACCCTGGGTGGCTAGGAAACACCTAAGTTATTGTCTCATCAGGCTGCCTTAGCTATCTTATTGACAATATGGACCTTTGATCTTGAATTCTCTGTAGCCTCAGTGAAACACTGAATACCAACCCCAGGCCAGCAGTATAAATCTAGCTAGCAGAGCCTCACAATTCTGTCCTCACAAGATTGTATCAATGCTTTTAACGGCTGTATTGAGGTATAATTACATTCCATAAGTGTGTGGCAATTTTTAGAAATTTATGGAGTTGATGGATCACCACCACAATCCATTCTTAGGCTATTTCTGTCATCCTGAAAGATGACATCCTGACATCCTGAAAGACTTACCTGTCTCTTGAAAACTGTCTTTTTCCCTAACCCCAAGCTCAAGCAACCACTAGCCCAATCTGCCTCTAGATTTTTTTGTTTCTGGATATTTCATGTAAATGGAATCATAGAATGTGTGCTCTCTTGCATTTGGCTCCTTCTGCTGAACATAATGTTTTGAAGTTGAGTCATGTCAGAAGTTGGGTCTATTTAACTGCTGAACACTGTTCTCTGGTATGTTTCTAATGGCCATACTCTCTGAACTCCTAAGTGAGATACATGATCTGACAAAAATTGTTTTTCTGATTTTTCAAGAGATTAGAATATTTCAAGCTGAAACTAGCTTGGGCAGTGGCTATACGTATGGTATAAAACACTCTTCCTCCTTTACTAATAGAGTTTGACATATAGCTGCTCAAAAATATTAATGTCACCATTTAGCCAAAGTCACTTGGCCAGTTCAAAATACATTCCCATGCCTATGCAGCTGATGTGGGCAGAGACAGGGGACCATGAAATTAGGATGGGAGGGGTTTGTATAATTTTTGAACTGGTAAGTACCAGAACCTCTTTAAAACACACAGAGACAAATACATCCCTAGATAGACACAAGCAAAACAACAAACTTGCATACACACAACTCCAAACACACAAATAGTGCTTTCTTTTAGCATTAGTCCTCAAAATGCAGAGTATATTGACTTAACTTAAACTAAAAATTATAATCTTTTCATTTCAAAAGATTATCAAATGCAAGGCATTACTCTTAGAATGAACAAGTATTAGATACTCATAAAAATAGGTTCTGGGGTTAGCTAACTTCACTTAGCATTATATTCTCCAACTCCATCCATTTATCTGCAAATGCCATGATTTTATTCTCTTTTATTGCTGAGTAATATTCCATTGTGTATATATACCACATTTTCTTTATCCATTTATCTACTGAAGGGCATCTAGGTTGATTCCACAGTTTAGCTACTATTAATTGTGCTGCAGTAGACATTGATGTGGCTGTGTCCCTATAGTATGCTGTTTTTAAGTCCTTTGGGTATAGACTAAGGAGTGGGATAGCTGAGTCAAAAGGTGGTTCCATTCCCAGTTTCCCATACTGCTTGATATAAGGAGGCTGATTCATAGTGGGGTTGGGAGGGGGAGCATGGGAAGATTAGACAAACTCTAGATAGGACAAAGGGGAGGCAAGGGGGTAAAAAAAGATGATAGAATGAGATGGACATCATTACCCTAAGTACACGAATGAAGACACAAATTATGTGAATATACTTTTATACAACCAGAGATATGAAAAATTGTGCTCTATATGTGTAATATGAGTTATAATGCATTCTGCTGTCATATATAACAAATTAGAATAAAATATTTTTAAAAATAAGTTCTGTGTAGTAAGGGTCTTAAATGTATAAATCTTAGCTAAACAAATTATCAGAAAACAAGTGCACTTTTTGTATCATTTATCCCCCTTGTTTATTGCCCACATTTCTAACAGTAATTACATTAAAGAGAAGATAATAGAAGCAAGCTAGCTCAATCCATCCATCTCTCTCTCTATCTATCATCTGTCTGTTATGATCATCTCTATTCTACTTTTAAGACTTGTGTGTTGCCATATGACCCAGCTATTCTACTCCTTAGTATTTATCCAAAGGAACTGAAATCAGCTATCACTATAGTGATAGATGCATATCAAAATTTACAGTAGCACAATTCACAATAGCCAAGTTATGAAACCAGCCTAGGTATCCATTAACAAATGAGTGGATAAAGAAAATCAATCCCCTCCCCCTCTCTCACACACACTCACATACTGGAATTCTATTAAGCCAGAAAGAAAAATGTAATGATGTCATTTGTGGGTAATGAAACTAGAAAACATCATACTAAGTGAAATGAGACTTAGAAAGTCAAGAGTCATGTTTTCTCTCATATGTGAAAGGTAGAGAGAGAAAAAAAAGAATAAAAAAGGGGGATATCATGAGAATAGAAAGGAGATCAGTTGATGAGAAGTAGGGGATCAAAAGAGAGGAAGGAAAAGAGAAAAGAGACTATAAAATAAAATCAACCAAATTATGTTATATGCACGTATTAATATAACACAACAAATTCCATTTTCATGTGTAATTATTGTGCACTAATCAAAAAATACAGACATGTAAATAAATAGAAGACCAGAACAGTAGGAGGATAGTGGGAGGGAGGAGAGGAAGGAAAGAAGAGCTGGGGAATTCATGGGAGCAAATGATGTTGTGTGCACATGTGAAGTCACAATGAATCCCACTTTGCTATAAACTATAGTGCACTAATAAAAACAAAAAAGAGTTGCACAGTATTTAATATGCTCATGTACTTATTTATTTTACATTCTCCTTAAATTTAGATTGTTATTTAGATTGTTTTTGATTTTCTGAATATTTCCTTTTTTGTAGACATTTAGATCATGTGCAATCTTCTGAGCCAAACTTTTATTAGCTTTCTTGTGTATGAACTATTTTCATGAGAGAGAATATTTCCTAAACTGTATTACCTAATGGGTAAATGATGAACAGTGACTCAGAAAAGTTAATATCTTCATAGAGGTTTAAATTGCCTTCTTAAAAGGTTGCACCAATTTACGACTCCACCAGCTGTCTAAGTGAGCTCCATGTCTCCAATCACCATTATTTACATTTCTTTTAATTTATTGCTGATTTTATGTTCTTTTTCATTTGCATTTTTTTTCAATTTTTCTGAGTCTCCTCATAGAAATGCTGGTCATAAGTATTTTCCCCTTGGTTTTTGGTTTCAACTTCATATACTTTGTCCGGGCTTATATTAATAGCTTGTCTTTCCTCAATTGATTAGCAGAAGCTCTTAAATATTTGGATTAATATACATATTACAAATAATTTTCTCCCAATCTGTCACTATATGATTGTTGTGGTGGGAATTATTTCAGTATAAATTATTTTCAAAGTAATTTTCCTCATTATCAAGTTTAAAGGAAAACTTTAATCTTTTTTCCATATTTTTATTGGTACACTACTGACACATAATAGTGCAGTTTGTTGTTACTTATTAATACAAACAAACAGTATAACAATATAATTTTTTCAATGTAGCTCCCCAGTATTTCCCCTTGCCCTCCCCTCCTTCAGCCCCCTCTGTTCCCTTTCCTTTATTTTTCTGGTCTTTTATTTTCATGAGATTTCCCCCCTCTCATCTTTTTTCCCCTCTTTGCTCTCAAGCTTCCACATGTGAGAAATAACAAATGACCCTTGACCTTCTGAGTTAACGTAATGTTCTCAAGTTCCATCCATTTTCCTGCAAATAACAAAATTTCATCCTTCTTTGTAATTGAATAAAACTCCATTGTGCGTGCATGTGTGTGTGTGTGTGTGTGTACATTTTCTTTATCTGTTTAATCCATTGATAGATACCTAGATTGGTTCCATAGTTTGGCTATTGTGAATTGTGCTGCTATAAACATGGGTCTGCACGTGTCACTGTAGTATAATGACTTTAATTCTTTAGGATAAATACCAAGGAGTGGTATAGCTGGGTCACATGGTGGTTCCATGCCTAGTCTTTTGAAAAACCTCCACACTGATTTTCCTATTGGTTGTACTAATTTACAATCCCATGAACAGCATTGAAATGTTCCTTTTTCTCCACATCCTCTCTAGCACTGATTATCATTTTTATTTTTGATGACTGCCCTTCTGACTGGTGTGAGATAAAATCTCAGTGTGGTTTGGATTTGGATTTTCCTAATTGCTAATGATGTTAACTTTTTTTTTCATATATTTGCTGGTCATTTGTGTTTCTTTTTTTTTTTTTTAGAAGTGTCTTTTTTAGTTTATTTGTTTATTGATTAATTGGTTTATTTGTGATTTTTGTGTTGAGTTTTTTTAGTTTTTAATATACTCTAGATATTAATCCTCTGTCAAAAGAGTGTTAGCAAAGATTTTCTCCCATTCTGTAGGTTCTCTCTTCACATCCTTTAACTGTTTTGTGTGCTGTACTGAAGCTTTTTAATTTGATGCCATTCCATTTATTAACTCTTGATATTATTTCCTGAGCTTTAGGAGTCCTACTAAAGAAGTCCTTTTTTCTATGTTGGAGTGTTGACTCTATATTTTCTTCTAGGAGTTGCAAAGTCTCTGGCCTAACTCCTAGGTATTTAATCTATTTTGAGTTGATTTTTGTGCAGGGTGAGAGATGGGGATATTGATAAACAGTTTTCTCAGCATCATTTGTTAACCAGGCTGTCTTTTCTCCAATACATGTTTTTGGCTCCTTTGTCAAGAATCAACCCCACTGTGACTGTGTGGGTCTGTCTCTGTGTCTTCTGTTCTTTCCAGTTTGTCATTTTAATGCCAGAATATGTTTATTTTAAAGCCAGTTTTGGTTACTATAGCTGTGCAGTATAATTTAAAGTCAGGTATGGTGATGCCTCCAGCATTGCTTTTCTTGCTTAAAATGGCTTTGGCTATTCTGGATCCCATATTCTTCCAAATGAGTTTTAGGATTCCTTTTTTTTTCTAGTTCTGTGAAGAATGTCTTTGATATTTTAATGGGACTTGAACTGAATCAATGCATTGCTTTCACGAGTATGGCTATTTTTTTTATTTTTATTTTTTTTATTGGTTGTTCAAAACATTACAAAGCTCTTGACATATCATATTTCATACATTAGATTCAAGTGGGTTATGAACTCCCATTTTTACCCCAAATACAGATTGCAGAATCACATCGGTTACATATCCACATTTTTACATAATGCCATGTTAGTAACTGTTGTATTCTGCTACCTTTCCTATCCTCTACTATCCCCCCTCCCCTCCCCTCCCATCTTCTCTCTCTACCCCATCTACTGTAATTCATTTCTCTCCTTGTTTTTTTTCCCATTCCACTCACAACCTCTTATATATAATTTTGTATAACAATGAGGGTCTCCTTCCATTTCCATGCAATTTCCCTTTTCTCTCCCTTTCCCTCCCACCTCATGTCTCTGTTTAAGGTTAATCTTTTCCTCCTGCTCTTCCTCCCTGCTCTGTTCTTAGTTGCTCTCCTTATATCAAAGAAGACATTTGGCATTTGTTTTTTAGGGATTGGCTAGCTTCACTTAGCATAATCTGCTCTAGTGCCATCCATTTCCCTGCAAATTCCATGATTTTGTCATTTTTTAGTGCTGCGTAATACTCCATGGTGTATAAATGCCACATTTTTTTATCCATTCATCTATTGAAGGGCATCTAGGTTGGTTCCACAGTCTAGCTATTGTGAATTGTGCTGCTATGAACATCGATGTGGCAGTATCCCTGTAGTACGCTTTTTTAAGGTCTTCAGGGAATAGTCCGAGAAGGGCAATAGCTGGGTCAAATGGTGGTTCCATTCCCAGCTTTCCCAGGAATCTCCATATTGCTTTCCAAATTGGCTGCACCAATTTGCAGTCCCACCAGCAATGTACAAGTGTACCCTTTTCCCCACATCCTTGCCAGCACTCTTTTAACTTTTGTTTATCATGAAAGATTTTTATTTCGTTGTCATACCTCAAGCTTAATTTTGCTAGATACAAAATTCTTGGTTGGCATCCATTGTCTTTCAGTGTTTGAAATACGTTGTTCCAGGATCTTCTCGCTTTCAGCGTCTCTGATGAAAAATCCGTTGTTAACCTTATTGGTTTACCCCTGAATGTAATCTGCCTCCTTTCTCTTGTAGCTTTTAATATTTTCTCTTTGTTCTGTATATTGGATATCTTCATAACAATGTGTCTTGGCGTTGGTCTACTGTGATTTTGTATGCTTGGTGTCCTGTATGCATCTACAATTTGTATATCCGTTTCCTTTTTTATTTCTGGAAAGTTTTCTATAATTATTTCATTCAGCACGTTGCTCATTCCCTTGGTTTGAACCTCTATACCTTCCTCTATCCGGATGACTCTTAAGTTTGGTTTTTTTATGTTATCCCATATCTCTTGGATGTTTTTCTCGTGATTTTTTACCAGCCTTTCTGAGTTGGCTAGACTCTTTTCAAGATGATATATTTTGTCTTCATTATCTGACGTTCTGGCTTCTACTTGCTCCACTCTGTTAGTGATACTCTCATTTGAGTTTTTAATTTGGTTTATAGTTTCCTACATTTCTAGAATTATTGTTTGATTTTTTTTATAATCTCTATCTCCTGATAAAGATGCTTAATTTCTTCTTTTATCTGTTTATGTAATTCATTTTCAATGTGTTCTTTCACTGTTTGAATTTGCTGTCTCATATCATCTTTAAGGTTCCATTGCATCTGTCTAAGATATTCCTTGAGTTCTTTATTTGACCATTTTTCTGATGCCTCTAGGTCCTCCTGAATATTTAGGCTGTCCTGCATTGTTTGTACTCCTTTTCTTCCTTGCTTTTTCATGCTGCTCATGTTACTTCTTTTTCTGTTTGACTGCTGAGTTACTGTTTACTCCTATAAATTTATTTGATGCTTGGGAGGAAAGGTATTAGAAGGGAAGGGAAGAAGTCACTAAAGAGAATGAGAGTAAGCAGGTAGAATTCAAGGAAGGGGGAATAAGGAAATTGAAAAGAAATGAAAAGACATAAGAAAAAATAGAAAATAAAAAAAGAAAAAAAATTAAAAAAAATAATAAAAAAAATAAAAATTAAAATTAAAAAATTTAAAAAACAACAAAAAAATGAAAATGAAAAAAACCCAAATAATAATAATAAAAAATTAATAAATGCAGTCTTAGAGTTTGATTAACTTCTCTTCCAGTAGGTGGAGCTGTGCCCACCAGGCCAAGCTTCTCCTCTCAATACGCGGGAACCAATCACTGTGCAGCAGCTCCTTCTCCCAGACTGGGCGGGTCTCCAATCCTGAGTGCCTAGGGCCTTCTCTTGTGTCTAGTAAAAATATGGAACACTTCACGAATTTGCGTGTCATCCTTGCGCAGGGGTCATGCTAATCTTCTCTATATCGTTCCAATTTTAGTATATGTGCTGCCAAATCGAGTACAGTATGGCTATTTTAACAATATTAATTCTGCCTATCCATGAACATGGGCGCTCTTTCCATCTTGTAGTGTCTTCTTAGATATTTTTATTCCACGTTTTATATTTAAAAACTCATCCTGAAATAATTTTGGATTTAGAGCAAAGTTACAAAGTTAGCTCATAGGCTTCTTGTGTGCTTTTCACCCAGTTTTTCCAAACTTAGCATCTTACATCATCATTAAACATTTGTTAAGAATATAGAATGAACCTTGATACAATACTATAAACCAAATTATAGAGTCTATTCAAATTTCTTCAGTTTTCCCACTAGTGAACTTGCTGTATTTCAAGGTTTCATTCAAGATGCCATGTCATCATGTCTCACTTGCCTCCCTCAATCTGTGACAAAGTTTCAGTCTTTCCTTGTTTTTCATGATTTTGACAGTTCTGAAGAGTACTTGTCAGACTTTTTTATAGAAAGGTCATTAATTTGGGTTTGTCTCATATTTCCTCATAACTGAACTAAGATTACAGATTTTTGGAAAGAATACCACAGAAGTTAAGTGGCTTCTCGTCACATCACCGGAGCACATGTGGTTTCAGCATGGCTTCCTACAAGGGATGCTGACCTTGATCACTTGGCTAAGATAACGTCTGCCAGATTATGCTAAGTGAAGCTAGCCAATCCCTAAAAAACAAATGCCAAATGTCTTCTTTGATATAAGGAGAGTAACTAAGAACAGAGTAGGGACGAAGAGCATGAGAAGAAGATTAACATTAAACAGGGATGAGAGGTGGGAGGGAAAGGGAGAGAGAAGGGAAATTGCATGGAAATGGAAGGAGACCCTCAGGGTTATACAAAAGTACATACAAGAGGAAGTGAGGGGAAAGGGAAAAATAATACAAGGGGGACAAATGAATGACAGTAGAGCGGGTAGAGAGAGAAGAAGGGAGGGGAGGGGAGGGGGGATAGTAGAGGATAGGAAAGGCAGCAGAATACAACAGACACTAGTATGGCAATATATAAATCAATGGATGTGTAACTGATGTGATTCTGCAATCTGTATATGGGGTAAAAATGGGAGTTCATAACCCAATTGAATCAAAGTGTGAAATATATCAAGAACTATGTAATGTTTTGAACAACCAACAATAAAAAATTTAAAAAAAAAGATAACGTCTGCCAGATGGCTCCATTGTAAATTCTCTTTCCATTGTTCGTGTGTTAGACACAAGTCATTAAAGCCAGCCCACACTCAAGGAAGGAAATTAAGCTCTACCTCATAGAAGGGTGAAAAATATACATTTATTATTTGAAATTCTTCTGTAAAGAAGTTTTTTCTCTTCTGAATTTACTTATATATTTTTATTTAATGGTTCATTGGTGTAGTGTGGCTTCATGAACATTTTATTTGTTGGGCTATATGATCCAGTTTATTAGACAGATTTTAATTTTGATGCCTTTAAATTTATCAACTTTTTACCTTCTGGGTTTTGTTTGTTTTTAGTGCTTTACATCTTGTTTGGGAAGATTTATCCTACCCTGATAAGGATGGTTCTTTCCTGAAGTTTTCTCTTTGATAATTAGTATTTAATCTAAAAATAATTCAGTTCTGTGTATGACATAAATAATAAATAAATAAGTTTATTTCTTATATAAATTTTAACAGGAAGTATCAAAGCTATTGTCCTGACATCATTTGTTAACATTCTTTCTTATTCACTTCAACTGCCACTGCTGTCATGTATGAAATGGTGGTGGTGGTGGTGGTGTGTGTGATCCATTATATGCTTGTCTATTTCTACTTAATAATCTACATTGCTACTTTGCAGTATGTTTCAATATCAGGCAAAACTCCTTCATTTTTTTCTTTTCTCAAAAGAAGACAGACAAAAAATATCATGTATCCTATGAATCTGTTTATATGAAATGTTTAAATTGAAAAAAATCCATAGAGACAGAAAGTAGATTTAGTGCTTACCAACAGCTATGGAAGAGACAAACTAACAGTAACTTCTGTGACTATGGGTTTTATTTCTGGGGTGATGGAAATATTCTGGAATTAGGTAGTTGATCTGTTTATAGTATTGTATCAAGGTTCATTCTATACTCTTAACATATGTTTATGATGATGTAAGATGCTAAGTTTGGAGAAACTGGGTGAAAAGCACACAAGAAGCCTATGAGCTAACTTTGTAACTTTGCTCTAAATCCAAAATTATTTCAGGATGATTTTTTAAATATAAAACGTGGAATAAAAATATCTAAGAAGACACTACAAGAAAAAAAAAGAGCACCCATGTTCATGGATAGGCAGAATTAATATTGTTAAAATAGCCGTACTAGCCATACTTTGTCCATATACTAAAAATCACTGAATGATGTACTTTAAAAGGATAAACTTTATGGTACATGAATTATATCTAAAATTGTATTGTTAAGAGATGAGATCAAATACTGGACCCAAGGTTTCTTTTTGAGATGATGAAAATGTTCTAAAATTAAGTTTTGATAATGGCTGCATAACTCTGTAAATATACTACAAACCATCAAAATACACAATTTAAACAGGTGAAATTTATGTTTGTAAGTATTTTCATCAATGAAGGCAATTTTTGTTAATTTGATCATTAGACTTAAAATAAACCTGGAAAACAAAGAGAAATTTTGGGGGGTATTTTAATTAACACTATATTATATTAAACCATAAGTTTAAAACATGAAATAATTGTTAAACTTATGCTACTGAATTGTCCTATTGAATCAAAATGGTCTGTTTCTTTCTGGATAATTGAATAGCTTCCTTCACTCAAGTTTTGCATATATTTTAAGAGTTGTTTGTTGTTGCTATAGCTTTTGTTTCCTTTGTAAATATATCTTTTATCTTTTCCATTTTTGGTATATGAAATATAATTACATTTATGTCAATTATGCTCCTAACTACCTTATTGAATTCTTTTGTTGGTTAAATCGTTTTTATTTGATTCTGCTGAGTACCTCAGAACAAAAGTAAACAGATATATATGATATTTAATTTTAGTATTTCTCTTACAAAAAGGTATAATAGTATATGTACTTTGTTTTGTTTGATTTATTCACTTTAACAACAGTCTATCATGACGTTATTGTCAATACTTCCATTTTAAAATGAAACAATGAGGGCTTAGAAAAGTTAAGTAGTTTTTCTTGTGTCACAAAGCCAAGTGAAGTTGCTAAGAATAACTCACCTGGGGATGTGGCTCAAGCGGTAGCGCACTCGCCTGGCATGCGTGCGGCCTGGGTTCGATCCTCAGCACCACATACAAAGATGTTGTGTCTGCCAAAAACTAAAAAATAAATGTTGAAATTCTCTCTCTCTCTCTCTCTTTAAAAAAATAATAACTCACCTTTTCTATCTTGTTTATGATTATAATTTTCAATTCAGAGTTAATAGGCAAAAATAATATTTACATTTTTATTTTCTAGAAATATTACTGCTTCCCAGGAAGTATATCCCACCTTTGTTTAGAGACATAAATAATAGGTTTAATGAGAATTTGGAATAGCTTTAATACTTCCTGTTATGGCAAAACTTACTTCTTCAGATTTATTTTTTTTTCAGAGTTGAAAATACTCTGCAAGATTATTTGCTTCCATACCATCCCACACTCCTTCTGTTTATTCCTACTTTAGGCTTCCCAGCTGAAATGCATAATGCCTACAAAATCTTTACAATTTAATGTATTAGAGAGTTAACATTTCCACCAAAATCATAGCAACTGAAGCAACTTATATGGTCTTCTTTTTTTAAAAAAAAAAGAATCTTTTTTCCAACAGTTAGACAAATTATATTTTAGCTCTATCTACAGAAAGGTATGCATGCACAATCTTGTATATTATGAATATACAAATTCATTTAAAATACCTTTCAATCACAGAATTAGTTTGGGAGGGGGGAGTAACCCAGTCCACTCGTGAGTGGAGAGTGTGTACCCATCTCTCAGCACACTGATTAGCTAATAACATCCTTTCTTCATTGTTTAGCCCCAAAGACCCTAATATGACAACATAAAGTACAAAGTTTCTCTCTAGAATTAACGTGATCCCTCTCGAATTCTGACAGAATGTCCTCAGCTCTCAATATTAGACACACCTACATCATTCACCTTCTGTGAATCAACTGAGAAAACCCACATGTGAAAAGTGTTAGCAATTAAATGTCAGGAGACCAATCCGAGTCTGCAGAACAAAGGTCCCTTATCAGTTTGACTTTCTCTACGATGCATCTCTACTTCATGCACTCAGTGATATTCAAGATGGGTATCCATGCAAGTTTTAAGAAAATCTAGGTCTGAAAAAAAATTGCACTGGAGGAAATAATATGATCACTGAGTTCTAAAACATAATGAATCTCTTAGACTCTTGCATGATAATATCATAGCATCCATACACATTAATAGTTTTCTCTATGTGTTTTAAATTATTTAATATTTACCCCTTTCTTCCTCTTATCTAATTGTATTGGGTATTATTTATATTACTTATATTAGTTACATAGTCATAGTGATAATAAGAGTTCTTAAATTGTTCTTGACTATCATTTTTGTCACTATTTTTAAGTGAATTGGTTTAAAGACTGTCTTCCTGTTCTTCCCTCTGTCCTCCTTTTTTCATTCCTTCCTTTCATCCCTTTCTCCCTCCCTTCTTCTCCCTCCCTCCTTCCTTCTTTCTTGACTTCCTGCCCTCCTCCCTTTAGATGATGCATTTTCTGCCAGGTTTTGGCATCTGAGTAATGGTGGCCTCTGCAGTCTTACTTACATTTTTTATGTTTAAGAGTATTGGGATTAACGTACCTCCTCAGTATGACAGCTAAAGGGGATAATGCTTATAAAGACCTTAGATCAGTGGCTCACATATGGTGAGCACTCTACTAAGATGGAACATGCTAAGACATAAGCTCCAGGGTTCTGTTTGATTTTGACATGTGTTAAACACATCATTATAGACGTTCATGTAGGAAAAAGATGGCCCAAAATTCTTGGCTAGGAAGAAAAGTAAAATATTCATTGCTTTTAATCGGATCACAAAAGATTTGCAAAAATGGAGGTGTGATTCTAAATTAGAGCACTGGCAGTATCAAGACCTAAGTCCTCTGTAGTGCCTTCAGCTCATAAAGTAACTCAGTAACCCACTGCTATGGCTGCTCTTGGTATTCACTCAGACACTGTTGCTCAGTTGGTTCACAGATGCCTCTTCTTCAAACGATGCCCTCAGCTAGAGAGAAGTTGCCCTGTCAGGAGGTTATCATTCCTGCCCACAGCGGTCCAAATGTAATGACTGACTGACACAGATGCAAATGGCTCCTTGACTCATTGTGGGACCAAATCTATGGTGAAATTCACAGTTCCTTGTGGGACCAGATCAATGCTTGATGCAGCTGGGATCACATTCTTGTTTAGTTCCTTGTCCTACCTTCCTTTACTTTTCTCTTTCCCCTTCAAGTTTCTCCCGAGAGTACAGCCTTGATAAATTCTGTGCACACAAACTCCAGTCTTGGACTCTGCTCATAGTGAAACTAACTTAAAGAGAGCCACTTTGTGGGAGGTGATCCTGTGGGCATGGATGTTGGCAGGAAATAAGAAAGAAAGAAAAGCCCAGCACAGTGATGCACACCTACAATCTCAGAGACTCTGGAGTCTGCGACAGGAGGATTGCAAGCTTGAGGTCAGCCTCAACAACTTACTGAAGCCTAAGCAACTTAGTGAGAGATTGTCTCAAAATAAGAAATAAAGCAGGGGTAGGGGGAGGTGCTGGGGTTGTAGCTCAGTGGTTAAAGCGCTCCTGGGTTTAGTCCCCAGTAGGGAAGAAAAGAAGGAAGGAAGGAAGGGAGCGAGAGAGGGAGGGAGGGAGGGAGGGAGGGAGGGAGGAAGGAAGGAAGGAAGGAAGGAAGGAAGGAAGGAAGGAAGGAAATTTGCTGTCAGGATTCTGAAAGAAAAGGAGAAAGTTAGCCAGAGCCAAGCTGAGAGCTGACCAGCCACTGGTCTGGGCTGGGTTTTTCCTCTCGATACTTCTGTGGGTTCCATCCATACACGCCCATCACACTTTGGCTTGTCCCATGTTCACGTCCACTGCACCCAAAGACCTCTTTGTCTTTAATTGGCATGACTTTTAAAACCAACCATCTCACCAGCATTTTGAAAACATTCCACTGAATTTTTTTTCTTGCAGAAATCACAGCTACTAAAGCTGTTGTAGGGTTTCCTCCTTTAAAAAATAATCTATCTTCTAGCAGACAGAAAAATTATATTTTTGGCTCTGTCTATAGGAAAGTACACATGCAGCAACATTGTGTTTTACTAATGTAAATAAGGGATCTCTGCAGGTACTCTGATTGTAATTGTAGGTGTTAGATCTTTGGAAGACCTTTGGCATGGACATGGGTCATGCTCTTCTGTTTTCACACGTGTAAATGTGAACAGTATCTGCCATAAGTGGGGATGTTTTATGCTTTTCAAAGCTCTGTCACACACAGTAATGTAATGTTCCCAACAAAACTCTTTGGTAGCGATAATATAGGAAAATAATAGTGCTTTTCAAATGGAGAAAAATTCATTGTAGTTTGGAACACAGGCTCTAGAGTCAGACAGTTTCAGGTCCCAGGTTTGATAAAGAATGTTCTTGCATATCAGATAAGTTTAACGAACATACACCTGGGGTGGCATTATGCTCCTTGAAACAAAATTTGGTAAATTGGCTGTACAATTTTAAGTTTTAAATCAACTACCTTAGAATTCACCAATTTGATAAGCATTTTTTTGAGTTACAAGAGTATGCAAAGCTTTGTGAGCAGTACTGAGGAGATAGCAAGCCCTGAGAAACATGGACACAGATTAAACTCAGTTTAACTTTGTCAGGGAGATGAATAAGCAAGTAAACACACATAAAAATCTGTGTTGTAAAAAATATTCTGGAAGAAACTAACAGGGTGACCTGAAAGACAATGAACTGCTTTGGATTTGTAGGTGGGAATTTTAGTTTGGGTTTCTGCAGAAGAAAACCTGACCCAGAGCTTAATGAGCCGTTGGTTTAACTGGGAGGTGGAGAAAATATGCATAGGGCAGTAAGAAGGTGAGCCAGGGAAGGGAAAGCAGACAAGTCAGGATGTGCAACCACTATGGGTACCTGGTGACTGATCCCATGAGGCAATTCCTGAGCTGATGTAAAACGCAGAACTTAGAATTGTTCTTCTAGAAAGCAAAGGAATATAAAGTGTTAATATAATAGTTCCTGTCAATCATAGGTTGAAGACTGCTCCTGGTGATAATTCTCCATTTCTTCTGTGGACTGAAAAAGTAGATTCTAGACACTAGAAAAAGTTCTCAGCAAAGAAAGGCAGGTGCTACCAGTTGGAAGTTGGATGGGCATGCATTGGTGATGGGGTGGGGGGCAAGAGCATATAGGCAGATCAACACAACCTCCTGCAACAGCTGATGACTTAAAAACATTAATTGAAGTAAACCTGAAATTTCCATTTGAATCAACTGCCTTAGAATTCACCAATTTGACAAGCATTTTTTGAGCTACAAGTGTATGCAAAATGGAAAATTAGATAAATTTATCAACAAAATGGAATTATTGGATTTTTCTTCCAAGGATTATTCTTAAAGTTTTTTTTTTTTAAAGACATGTGAGATGCAAATAGAAGAACCAGCATTATTGTAGTACTGTTAAACAAGTTCTGGATAGTGTACTTAGTGACCGGGGTGCCCAAAGTCCTATTGACAAGAGAAGGGTTGGTGAATATCTGAACAGACACACTGGGCATTCTGCTGTTCTATACTTTCATGGGAACTGGGAAGACAGACAAACACAGGGAAAAAAATCAGAGAGCAAGAATGAGAAAGACAAAAGAAAAAATCCTTAGACCTCCTTCCTTACTCATTACATTTCATTCTGAGAGAAGCACTTTCCGCACACAGTGGAAGCAGAGGGAAAGCTATTGCCAGGGAGGGGTGCACTGTAGGGCTCAGGTGGCCCTTGGTATGGAAAAGGGGTGCTGAGCAGCTTGAGTACCTGGTGGAGGTCTCCTCTGCAAATCCCTCTTGACAGATATTCCTTCAGAGCCCAGAATGTGAGGGATAGGATGACCATTCTACTTAACTCAGGTTTTAAAATGGAAAGTTCTACATCCTGGGATCTCCCTCATTCCCAGGCAAACAAAGAGTTGGGCACCCTGAGGAATCTGGAATTTCTGGATCTCACAGCAACCATTAAGCTATTGTTAATATTTGTGTTTTTTGCTGATCAAATTTATTAACCTAATTCTGTACCTTTAGTGTCATCAAGATATGCTTGGCGATGACCATGAGCTGGTTTAGTTTATTACATATATGATCTTTAAACAAAACTAACTTTTCAACAAGACTGCTAATTTGGGGCTTCTGTCCAGCAACAAGGAAGATCAAACTCACATGTATTTAATTTACATTTTGTGCAAAACAGTTGAATGTGTTTCTATACCTAACATTCTGTTTACTTTTGGGAAACCAAAATCCTAATTCAGGAACATTTAAATGTTCTGACAATTGTGTATTTAGTTGTGTCAAATTCTCCAGGTAATTATGTCAAAACCTAAAATTTCAACATCTGCAGTCATTCTGCAACTTGCTAAACTTGGTAATTATGATGAGAATATGCAAAGACTAAATGTTATAGTCTAGATATGATATATCCCCAAAAAGCTAATATGTGAGATAATGCAAGAAAGTTTAGAGGTGAAGTGATTGGGTTGTGAGAGCCTTAACCTAATAGATGTGTTAATCCACTTGAATGGATTATCATTGTAATGGGCCTTACCATTGTAACTTCTACATGTATGTCATTGAGCAGTTCATATTTAAGTCCTTATGGATCCACTTGAATGGATTAACAGGGTGATAATTATAGGCAGTTAGGGTATAGCTGGAGGAGGTAGATCTCTGGGGGTATATCTTTGGAGTATATATTTTGTTCCTGGTGAGCAGAACTCTCTCTGCTTTCTGATTGCACATTCTGAGCTGCTTTCTTCCACCACAATCTTCTGCCATGATGCTCTGTCTCATCTTGGGGCCCAGAGCTATGGAGACAGGCATCTATGAACTGAGACTTTAAACCACAAGTCCCAGATAAACTTTTCATCTTTTAAAATTGTTCTTGTCAGGTCTTCTGGTCACGGGAGCAAAAAAGCTGACTAAAACAGTGCTGATATAAATGTCCTAGGGCCTTACCATTGTAACTTCTGCATGTATGTCATTGAACAGTTCATATTTCCTTTCTGGAACTAGGAAATTCTCCAATACAGAGCCTTGAAAACATAATGAACTTTGACATGCAAATAAATCCCTTATTGTGCAAGTGCAAGCCATTGGCTCTTCTAGGATGTTATGTTTGATTTCCAAGTTGGCAGAACAAGGTTTCCATAGTTGGGTAGAATTTTAATCTATAAAGGAAGGATCTTTAATGGTCTGTCACTAAAATTCAGTGTAAATAAGATCAACAGATGAGAAGCTTGGTGAGAGTCAGGGACAGAGAGACAGGCCAGACATTTCATAGAGTGAACTGACTTCATGAGCAGAGCTCAGCCACATGTGGTCTTGGACAGTGTGGAGCCTGTATGACAGAGTCTCTCCTTTTTTGTCCTATAGGATCTTGGGTAATAGGGACTCAACGAATGAGCCTGTGTCTCAGGCTTGGTTGTAGGTCAGGTCGGTAATCCTTAAGATCCAGTGAGTACCCTCCCAGGAAATGAGGAAAGGGGGCTGTGGAGTGAGGTAGGTGGGGTATGAGAGCTACATCCTTTTTCCTGAGTATCACTACTTGCATTTTTTCCAGGACCAAGCCCACTGCAAACTTGGAGGTTTACACAGTTCTTGAAGATGTCTGGGAAGCATCCCCTCACTGTGGGAGATCAGATGTGGCTTCATCCAAAGCTAGCAGACACTACAGCACAGGGGTGCACTGTGTCACTTTAGGGATGGGTTTACATCGACTGTGGTGCCTCCAAGAATTGTGCAAGAAGCAAGCCTGACCTTAATGCAGCCCCTTCCATCATGAGAAGGGAAAGGAAGAAACAGGACATTCCTTTCAGGTTTTGTGAAAGTACAGATGGTCTGTCCTTCCTCATACTCTGTGTCCCCACTTCCCCTGCTCTGCTTTGATGCCTCATGTAAGCTTCCTCTCTGCTTCCATTCCGGACCTTCTCCAACAGCATCCTCACTCCAAGACAGCAAGGTCCACCTCAACTGGCAACCAGTTGGGTGTTGATGGACAGTCTTCTCCATGTGAGCCTCCACTGGCCAGGAAGGGAAAGAGGTGCAACCTGTGGTTCAGGTAGGAAGATGGCAGCTATTCTTACTGGAGTTCTGCTTCTCTTTGCAAGATTTGGCAACCTCCAATTTTCTCCTCTTTAAGGACTAATTTTCTTCCAAAGACATCACATACCTCTAAGAAAGAATACATGTTTCTCCCATTTTCCTGGATTTTAACCTTGCTCTTGCAAACAAAAACTCCTCCCCTATTGATTCAGGTTGTGCATGCATCATATTGTCCCTTTCTGAAAGATCTCAGCAGGGATAACCCTGGCTTCTCACATGCACCATTTATCTGAGCTGGAAGTCTCTAACATTTTGCTCTGGCCCTGTGCATATTTTCTGTGATGTATCTCTAGAATTAGTATGCAGAATTAATCATCAAATACTGTGGAAAATATATTTTTGTGGCACACATACTATAAGTACAAAAATAATCAGTTAAGTAGTTCCCTCCTCCTACCTGTACTTTAATTTGCCCCCTGCTTATATCTTTATAAATCTTGTCTCAGTTTTATCCTTCACCAGTTAATTTATCTTTAATTTTTACCAGTTAGTTTCATTTTCATAGACATTAAAGTAAGTGGCAGAAAACTGGCTTTCACATCAGAATGTCTTTGGTGAGAAAGGACTCCATGTGATTGCTCTAAGGGGGAGCCTACAGGGTTTGCCACAGGAATTGGGGATAAAGTTAGAAAACACAGAGGACCACAGTTCTCTGTGTTCTCTATTGCTTTGTACAAGTTCACATGTTCTTGAGAAGGAGAGAAAAGAAAGAAAGAGGCAAGGTTATGGGTCCCATATGCCAGCCACCTGTGTTCCCACGGTCTACCATTCATTATCACATATCATTCACTCATTCATTCATTCTTTCAACAAATACTGGGAGCAGATCAAATGCCCCTCTGAATGTGAAGTTACAGAAATTTTTAAATAATCCCAAATGATAGTCATTTTCATGCATTCATTTTTAAGAAATACCAACTAAATATCTCATTTCACTATGCTCTGCACATTGAGATACCACAGCAAATAAAAAAGATGGAGTCCCTATGTTTATGATACTTTGTATGACAGAGTTATGAAACATATATATTCATTTAAAATGTGCTGAGTTCTCACTCCAAAATCCCTCCTTCATCAGTGTTTCCTGAAGCAGCAAATGGCACTGTATTTCCTTAAGTATCCAAGTCAGAAATCAAGATGTCTTTCTCAACCTCCTTGTCTTTCTCATCCTCTGGAGCCCCTTAAGGATGACTCTACCTCCTCTGTTCTTTGTGATTCAGTTTCCTCCTCGTCCTTATTACCCTGGTTTCAGATACTACTGACCCATGTAGGTGACCCCAGCACCCTCTAAACTAGTCTGCTTCTAGGTCTTCTCCAAGCTAATCTATTTGCTATACCAGAAAAATGAAGATCCTTTTCTAGGCTTAAATTGTTTCTGTGACTTTCCAGCTTATGAACATCCAATGGTGTTCTATTGCCTTTAATATGAAATGCAAATTCTCTAACTTGACTGATAAGGGTCCTCATGCTCTGCCACCACCGCTTGTCCATGGCTCAAGTGTACTGGATCACAGGAAATTTCCTACCCTTTCAGCAGAGTGCTGCATAGCCACATGAAACCATTTTAGCCAGAGTTCCATATTTAATAACCTTTAGGATAAGCCTCTTTCTCTCAAATCCCCTTTCCTAATTTCTCACATTCTAAAGACACACTAGAGCCAGGGAACTTCTCTCTAGCAGTGATAGATAATTATCTCTGCTTGGCCTCCTCATATGGCTGATATTTCCATTGAACAAGAAAGTGCTGGCCATAGTTCAATGCAGCCTATGTCCATTGGTTAAAACAGATCCTGAGAAGGGGTCAACATTTCTGTAATGTGTGGATTGTAGTGTCTATAACTATTAATTTATTGTCCTTGACATCCACTTTTCTTGTGGTATGAGATTTTCCATGATCCAACAATTACATGTCCAAATATTTACTCAAAAAGTAAAAGTGTGCATGCCTAGGAAGGTAACAATTTTTTATGCAATGGAATACCATTCAGGAATAAAAAGTAATCTGCAATGCATGCAGAAATAAGAATAAACCTCACCAACATTATGTTGAATGAAAAGAAAAGCACACACACAACAGCATCCATTTGTGAGAAGTCCAAGTACTAGGCTACAGTGACAGAACTCAGAACAGTGGTTGCTCTGGTGGTGGGATTATAGGGATTAAGTAAGATGGGGCATGAGGGAACTCACTTAATTGATGGGGTGTAAACATCAAAACTAATAAAATTATACATGTAATATTTGTGCATTTTATTATGTGTGAGCTATATCTCAATTGAAAATAAATTTGTAGGGCTGGGGCTGGGGCTCAGTGGTAGAGTGCTTGGCTTGCACAGGTGAGCACTGGGTTCAATCCCCAGCACGATATAAAAATAAAAACACAAAATAAACGTATTCTATCCATCTACAAATAATACATTTGTTTAAATAATTTAAAATTAACTAGAAAAATATTAGAAATGTTCTCTAAGTGACTTAGATTTTTCTCATGTGATAACGTGTTACCTTCTGAAAACTATGGAGCAAATTCTGTTATGTGCCTTTGTGAAGATGTACAACAAACACCACTATTATCATGATGCATCCATAAATAGAATAATAATATAAAATAGATCGACAGATTTTTTTTTTAAATACCAAAAATACATAGGTGAGCCTTGTTGGTAGATTCTAAATGTCTGGAAGGGGGATGTCTCTGGAAAGACCTCAGGTAGTCTAGCTGGCAAGTGACTCAAGTCACAGAAAGCCGGAGGCTGAGGCACTTGCATGAACTACATTCCATTAGTAGTCAGTCAGGGTTTCAGGTGTCAGGTGACATGTGGTGTGCAGTTGCTGACTCAGCTTTTCAGACTCCCTCCCATCAATGCCCCAAACTAGACAGATTATCGTGGTCACCAATTTTAAAGCTCTGGGACAGAATCTAGAATTGAATTGGGCTGCCCATTTCAGGACCTGGATGGACACACTGGTCATTTCAAAGGAAGCAAGGGAAGCACACGCTTTCTCCTCATGGCTGATCCTTGGGTCACAGCCTCAGAAGCCCTAACAATAGAAATCTCAGAAATTCTCTTCCTCTGTCCTATTGTGTTGCTGTGTCTCCATTAAATCCCTTAGTCATTCTCTCTATAAATCCCTCTAACACATAGCTCTCTCCTCTCTACCCACCATCCACACCCAAAAAGACAAGGAAGTCCAGGAAGGGGGAGATTGGCCCGAAGATCCCTCAGAGCTAGGGAGAGTTTTCTTTTTGGTATAATGATCTAGCTATCAAGGATGCCTGCTGAGGGCAAGAGCCAAAGGAAACCACCTTTAGAGGAAGATCTGCTTGACTCTGAAAAGGGTGCTAGGATTAGGCATATCACCCAACTTCCCCCAGTCATGTATGTTAGATAGAAAAGTCACAAGGGCTAGGCAGTGATCCAAGAGAACTCCCTCTAACATTCACATCTTTCTAAAAATGTTGTATAAATGGGGCTGTTTTCACTCAAAATCAATAACTTGGTTGTGTTAGTTTTTGCCACTTTCAGGGATTTTTAGGTAAAAGCATGTATTCAGTCTACCATCTTGCTTCCAATCCTTGCTCCTGTTAAAATAATAGTCTCACCATTTTCGTGCAAGTCATTTCTTTTGCTTATGAATATTGTATTATAATGCTAACTTTCCATGGTTATAAATGGAAAGCAAAGAATGTTAGTCTAACTGGAGGATGATGTTTTGGGACATATTTGAAAAATTCAATTTCTGCATGCCATAATAATGCCATAGCGACGTCTACTTAGAGGTTACCAGTTTTGTGAAATAAACTTCTATTCCCAGTTGTTTTGCTCTTATTCCTTATAAAAAAAATAACCTCTACTATGTGAAATCTTATCTCTGAATGTGCCAGTTAGTACCTTGAAGAATGATTTATGTCCTCTTTCTTATTTCTGTGCAGGTTATTGCCTCTTGCTTTAGAGTCACTAAGTGGGTCTTTCTTTGGACCAAAAAGAGTTCAAGAATAACTAAACCTTCTGTGCTTTTTCATCTATTTGGAGAGAACCATCTGTCTTTATTTCATTTCTGCACAACTGTAATTACATTAAGATATTTCTTCAGCCCCAGAAATTACAATTGTAAGGTCTTGAAGGTGTTCTTTTCATTGAAAGTAGCCCAGATGGGACTAGATTGAGAGACATTAATGAAAATAAGGGGACAGGAGAGCTTTGGGTCACATCAATACAAACTCAGGGTCTGCTGCTTGTGCCTAGTGCTACCCTGGGTTTAAGGACACAGAGATGGGTAGGTCAGGGTACCAACTCTCAAAGAGCTTTTGATCTCAATATAGAGACAGACACAATAAAACAAAAAGATAACATTCTTAAGGGCTCAGCAGAGGCATGAATACAGAGAGGTGGGAAAGTCCACCAAAGGCCCTGGGCAGCCCCAAGAAAAGGTCACAGAAGAAAAACATCAGCGACTTGCAATTGCACTTGCTATATATGTACATATGTACATATATATACATTGGGAAGAGGCTTCTTGACTGCCAAGTTCCTCTAGTAGATGCTGTTGGCCTTAGATCCCTTTTATCTGATCTGCATCACCCAGCTGTTCTCAATGTTGGACAGCTCCCATTTGTCCTAAGATTTCCCCCCTCGATCTGCTGGATGTCACTTTTGGAAATGCCTAGGATTTTATGCCCTTCCCATCAATGGCCATATCAAAACAAACTGTCAATCACTGTCTTATACAGGGTAAAAAAGGCCAGTCCCCAGGCCTCAAGATGGGAACAGTGTGGTGACATAATTTATGTTCCTAAGCCCCCCATGGGATCAGGTGGAGGCTGGACTACAGCTGAGCTCACATCTTTGCAGTTCTTTCTCTGTCCTGCCTACTGCCCTCACTCCCTCAGGCACTTATAGGACAGTCCATCTCAGGCCCTGTCCTTAGGGAATGTGCATCTTTTCTTGTGTTTACGCTCAGATTGTTGGTTGTTTAACAAATCACTGAAGCAGGGAAAAGATGGAAGTTAGAGAGTAAAGTCAGGGAATAATTTTACTGTGGCAGGTTTCAGCTCCATCCCTCTCTTCTAAATGAAAAAGATCACTCTTCTTAGTAGAAGAAGTAAGATACAAACATAAGCGTAAACAGAAGACCTGCCTCCTCCAACAATCTGGCAGGCCCTTGAACCATTTTGGAAGTTAAATGAAAAATCAATTGAAGTTGAAAGTGCAATCACTTGGGTGTGTGAGATCTTGAAATTCATATCCATGATAAAAATAAAATGCTAGAAGAAATTACACTCGTGATCTATTTGTTTATGGTGCCCTTAGGTTTCAATTATTTTTAAACATTCAACTTTTTAGTGAGTAAACAGAAATGATAAATACTTCTAGTGTTATTTGGCTTTAACTTCTGACTTTTACAAACGACTTAAACCAACCCTGGCAGGCGATAACTGAACTTAATGGATTCACATCTTGGTGAGTTCAAAGCCAAAAGGAGATGAAAGGGTAGAGAAATATCTATTGCCTGTAGCAGGTATGGAGAGCACCAGGGTTCTTTGCAAAGCAACATTTCCCTGGAATAAAGAAAGTAGGGGTGAGGGATTTTATTCAGGGAGCCTATATACACAGTCATAAAGGAAATGTAGGGGTAGGCACATCTCTGAGCATTCTTAGTCTAAGGTTATAGACAAAATGCTTAAAAAGGAAAGATGGTGGACACAAATGCTTCTGAGCATGCTCAGTTCAGTATTTTGAGCCAAAATACTCTAGGTTACCTAAAAGATGAAGCAGAGTGACTGGATGACCTTGGCTGATTTCTTATAATTTTATCCAAAAAGTTTTAGCCTAAACAAAAAAGAAAGAACGACTTTGAAAGTGGGTTAACAATCTTTTAAAGGGGCAGCAGTTATCTCCTCCTAAGTGTAGGATTTGGGTCCTTAAGGTGTCTGCCTCACTTCTCGGCCCACATAATCATCCCTGAGTCCCTCATCACCCACATCCCTCCTTCATCATGACACCTAAGGTCTACCCTTGTAATCTCCTGGAAACAAAAATTATACCTTCTCAAGAACATGCTTGCTCCCTAGGCATGCAATGTGGAGGACTGGGTCCATTTTAGAAGAGCGTCCACTCTGAGCATAGATGGGGGAGGAGGGTACTTTGCAGTTGTCTTGGTTGAGGTGTTTTTGTATGCATTAGCAGTCCTTTCTTAAGAAGATTGGAAAGTTAATATTATTTTGATTAACAAAACTAAATTAGCTCAATTAGCTTTGTCCTCTCCAAATTCATCTTCCTTGCCAGCATGCAAGAATTTGGCACTGATTTTACGCAGCCCACCAGGCAGACTTTCACACAATGCTAGAAACGAGTTGTATCTGCTTTTAGGTGAAATGTTTGGCAAAATCAGACGTGATCAACTTTTGTACAAGATGAAGCAAACAGAGTATAGGTTTTAAGGGCATGGATGAGAGTCCATGTGCAAGTTTGGACTGGGTTATGGCCAAGCCTCCATTTACTCATTTGTAAAACAGGAATGACTAACCATCCTCCTCAAGGTTATTCTAATCGATGTTTCTCAAAGTGAAGTCACCAGACAAATAGCATCAGCATCACTTGGTGACTTGTTAGAAACACAAAATTGTGGTCCTCATTCCAGATCTACAGAATCATTATTTTTTGAGAATGAAGCCCAGAAATCTGTTTTTACTAACTCTCTGGGGTGTTCTAATCGTGCCCATGTTATGAGCCATTGTTTTAAGCAATTGTTCATTACAATCACCTGAGGATTTTTAAGAATATATCAATGCTTGTGTTCCAACCCTGAAAGACCCCAATGTACTTGATCCAAAGTGGAGAGTTCATATGTTTGAAAACTCCCCAAGTAATTCTAATGTGGTACCAGGGTTGAAAGTCATTATCCTAAAGATTAAGGGGCATGCATAGTATGTAGCATATAGCCATTTCTCAAATGCTATGTATTATTTAGCTGTCATTAATAATGTGGATGAATAGATGAGTGTCACTTGAGTAGCTGCATTTATTGGGTTCACTTCACCTCTGTAGGGAGTGCATCTCACCCAGTCGCCTGCCAAGTGTGAATCTTGTGTTGAGTTGTGCAAGTGTTTTGGAGTAGGTCAGAAATGGGTTTGAATTTGAGTTTTATCACTGACCAGCTAAGCCACCTTAAGAAAGGTGGTTTAACCTAATTTTTCTAAACTTCAGAGATGTCATCTCCAAATTAAGATGACACCAGTTCACAGGGCTGGGCACAGTTCACAGGGCTGGGCACAGGAAACATTCTGATCCATCTCTCCATTCTTGCTTTCTCCCTTTTCCCTCCTCCCATGCTCCCTCTCTCTCTCCTGAGTTCTGAAACAAAAGATAGCCGTAGTGCATTTCTGTCTCCAAGTAATCCTTTCCCTGGATTCTTAAGGATGTTTCTATACCAGAGAACAAAACAGAACACTCAGAAATCTCCATGACCCTTGGCCCTTCTTTGCTAAAAACTTCACCTAAATCAACTTAAAGTGGATCAAAGACTTGGGCACTAGAACAGAGACTCTGTGCCTAATAAAAGAAAAAATAAGCCCAAATCTTCACATCAGCCTAGGATCTGACTTCCTTAACAAGACTCTTCAAGCACAAGAAGTAAAATCAAGAATCAATAAATGGGATGGAGTCAAATTAAAAAGCTTCTGCTCAGCAAAGGAAACAATTAATAACGTGAGGAGAGAGCCTACAAATTGGGAGAAAATCTTTACCACATGCATCTCCGATAAAGCATTAATCTCTATGATATATATATATATATATATATATATATATATATATATATATAAAGAACTCAAAAAACTTAACACCAAAAAAAAAGAATAATCCAATCAATAAATGGGCTAAGGAACTGAACACAGACTTCACAGAAGAAATATAATTGACTAACAAATATATGAAAAAGTGTTCAACATCTCTAGCAATTAGATAAATGCAAATCAAAACTACTCTAAGATGTCATCTCACTCTTGTCATAATGGCAATCATCAAGAATCCAGGCAACAACAAATGTTGATAAGGATGTAGTGAAAAAGGTACACTCATATATTGTTGGAAGGACTGCAAATTGGTGCAGCCAATATGGAAAGCAGTATGGAGATTCCTCAGAAAATTGGCAATGGAACCACCCTTTGATGCAGCTATCCCACTCCTTGGTTTATACCCAAAGGACTTAAAATCAGCATGCTACAATGACACAGCCATATCAGTATTTATAGCAGCTCAATTCACAATAGCTAGACTATGGAACCAACCTAGGTGTCCCTCAAGAGATGAATGGATAAAGAAAATGTGGCATATATACTCAATGGAATATTACTCAGCTTTAAAAAGAGTAAAATTATGGCATTTGCCAGTAAATTGTTGGAGTTGGAGAATATCATGCTAAGTGAAATAAGCCAATCCCACAAAACCAAAAGCTGAATGTTTTCTCTAATATGCGGATGCTAATTCACAATAAGGCAGAGGGCACTAGGAAAGAATAGCATAACCTTAGATTAGGCAGAGGCAAGTGATGGAGGGGAAATGAGGGAAGGGGATGTGGGGATAGGAAAGATAGTAGAATGCAACAGACATTATTACTGTATGTATATATGTGACTGCATGACCAATATATTCTGCAACATGTACACTCAGAATAATGAGAAATTATATCCCATCTATGTGCGATATATCAAAGTGCATAAATGCATTCTACTGTCATATATAACCAATTAAAACAAATTTAAAAAATTTTGAAAACATCTGCTTTAAGGAAAATTGAAAGAAAAAAATAATGTGAATAAAAAACATGTAAAAGATTAAAAAAATTCACCTAAACCAGCCCTCAGGACCCAGATTATCAAATCCCCTGAGACTTCTCCTAGCCTATCTCATCTTTTGAGCACAAAAGACCCTCAGGAGCACAAGCCACTTCCTTCAGGAGAAGAATGTGCAATGAGATTCCTGTGTTCTCTTTGTTTGTTTTACCAGCCAACTCACATCATGAGGAAGAGAATGGAAAGGACACGTTTCTACTTTGCTCCCTCAGGTAGACACATGTCATCCTGTAGATCAGGATATGGGACCAGTTTTCCTAATAGGCTAAATTTCAGACTTAAAGGATACTGTTAATCAAATTTCATTCTATGCTTTGTATATAGTTTGTCCCTGAGAGGTCCACGTGCTGGAAATTTGGTCTCCAATGTAATAGTATTGAAAGGTGATGGAACTTTAAAGAGGTGGGGCTTAGAGGGAGGTGATTGGGTTTCTGACCATTTTGAAGGGATTAATGCCTGTCTCTTGGGAATACATTATCTTGTGGGACCAAATTAATCACCACAAGAGCAGGTTGTTATAAAGTGAGGTCACCCGTGTGCTTGGTCTCTTTATGTATAACTTCTCCCCTCTGCTTCTTTGCTATATTGTAATATAGTCAGGAAGCCATCACCAGAAGTTGGTGCCATGCTGTTTGGACTTTGCAGCCCCCAGAATCATGAGCCAAATAAACCTCTGTTCTTTAAACTTCATCCACCCTCAGGTATTCTGTTATAGCAATACAAAGTGGACTAAGACATCTTCACTTTGTGAAGTTTTCAAGAGCAGTTTCCTATCTGTTTCCTCTGGCCCAAAGGTAGATTTTTTTCAATCAAGAGAAGAGGAAACAGGGCATGACCATTCACCCTGAAGATAAGAGAAGGCAAACAAGAATAGGAACTAAGCAAACAGAGCAAATAAATATACGCTCATTGCTCTGACTTAATGGGAGGACAAAGTGTGAGAAATATTTCAGGGTGAAGGATAAAAAATTCAAAGACAATGGTAACCACTACTTTTTGGGACACAGAACATGCAATTTATTTTTTTCATGTTTTTTTTCCTAAGGACTAGTTTTTGTCTGAATATTGAGCCACATGCACAAAACCTGGGGCTTTGGAGAGTACTGTTAGTGCCTCTCTGCGTATTCCCTTGGGGCTATATCATTTTAATGCATGCAGGCTAAATGCCAGATGTCAGCATCTATGTCTTTGGTAGCTGGGAGCATCCACACAGAGCAGGTTTAAAGTTTTAACATAATATTCTTCTTCCCACAAATCAGCAATGCCAAGTGGGATAACTGGTTCCAAGGGTTCCCAGTGGAATCAAGCTCCAGTTAATCACCCATGATCCTCCCTTGCTTAATGACAGTCCCTGTCATGCCTCTCTTCCCCTCCCCTCACTCAGGGTCTCCTTCAATCCTCTCTTAAGTGAACAACTTGCTCTGAATCCTTTTATTTTTATCCCCTTCAGAGAGCCTGAACTAAGACGTGGGGAATGTTAAGGCTGATGTGTGATCACTCCTGTTTACTATCCCAGCGAAATCGTAAACCCAGGGCTGCTCAAGAGAAAGTCTTCCTCTTTGGAACCTTAGAAAAAATTTGTTTTCTCCTAGTCTATAATCCTCCAGTGCAGGCAAAACAATTTGAGTTCTTCAAACAGGCATGCTTTTATGGCAGAGACAAATTTATTACTACCTATTGAATTAGGAAGGAAGTTAACTCATGGCCCTGTCTCTCTCAGCCTCTGTTATGATTAACAGTTCATGTCCCAGTGTCCTCCCTTGGGATGGGTGTGATTAACAATGTCTTACATATAGCAATGGCTTCTGAAATTCTAGTTCTGGGGAGTCTAAGGCATGGAGTAATGTCATCAGACTTCAGTCACTCGGCTACAATGAATGTTATGGAATAAGGGATTTGAATTATCATAGAAATTTCACATTACCCAGTTGTGGGAGGAGCTTGGGCAGTGAGGCTCTGGTAGAAGGAATCATTAGGTCCGATAATAAATCCTAACTAGACCTCCTGAAGCACTGTTTAGTGGACAAGTCAGAGCTTGCAGGGAAGTCTGATAAGACAAGCAGAGCATGTTCAGTTACTCAAGTGGGACAGTCTTGGAAAGAAAGCTGTCACTGCTGCTTTCTTATATAATAACAGTGGAATGCATTACAATTCATATTATGCATGTACAGCACATTTTTTTCATATCTCTGGTTGTATATAAAGTATATTCACACCAATTCGTGTCTTCATACATGTACTCTGGATAATGATGTTCATCACATTCCATCAGTCCTTCCGCAGTCCAGTTGATGAGCTAGGGCTGTGGCCAGTCATGAGGTCAGTTGAGAAGAAGAACTGGACAAGGAGTGGAGAAGCATGAGGGCCAGTTGGAGCTGACCAGGCACCTCTTCATCTGTCATCTCTTTATCAGACCCCCAAACCCTACAAAGAGCAATGACTGTTACTTCTGCATCCAAATAAGTACAGGTATCTGCTCCACCAGCCCTGTTCTGGGAAACCGAGCTCTAGTTAACAAAGCTGATGTTACCAGAGCTTGGTCCTTGTCCACGATGGGAATTCAATAGTGAGGATATGGTTTTGAGAAAAAGGAAAAAGAAGTTTACATTTTTGCCAATAAAGGAGAAACACAGGGGAATCCTTCCCAAACACTGTGATTCTACCCAGAGGATTTTTAAAGAAGTGGTTCATTCCAGATGTTCCCTGTGAGGGGCTGTGATTCACTTGTGAATTTGGGAGACCGCCATTCCTGAGATCTTCTGGTGCCATCCCTGAAGTCTGAACTACTTGGTCCCTATGGTGGGTGTATGTTCAAAGACAGATGACCCTCTTGGCCTAAAATGGGGAACAGGTAATCCAGCCCCCAGCTCCAGGTTAGAGAGAGAGAAGAGGAAAAGAGAAAGATGTCCATTTTAAAAATAAGCATCAGTGACAGAGCAACAAAGCATGAGGTAGACCACTGTCATACTGACAGAGGGAAGAATTTGTCATGCTCAGTGACTCACCTCAGACTCTGACCAAGACTCAGGTTAACTTTGTTTTTTTTTAAAGAAATATTGTAATTGTTGTTTTGTCTTTGGTCACCTGAAATACTAGCTAATAGGCTAATAATAATTCTTTGTCAAGCTAGCAGCCACAAGGATGAAAACCAAAACACTAAAGGATGGGCTTATTTTTTGAAATATGATGTCAAAAATAAAGTTTATCATTTTGTCAAGGTTAATAAATATTAGTTTGTATTATTCATTGGATATGTTATAGGCAGTACAGTTAGGTCTTTAAAATATCTAAAACTTAAAAGCAAAATTTAAGAAAGTTATTTTTGAACTTTTTAACAATCGTGCTATGTGAATATTTTCATTATTGATTTTGTATATATATATGACAGTGGAATGCATTACAATTCATATTACACATGTAGAGAACATTTTTTTTCATATCTCTGGTTGTATATAAAGTATATTCACACCAGTTCGTGTCTTCATACATGTACTCTGGATAATGATGTTCATCACATTCCATCATCATTTCTAACCCCTGCCCCCTCCCTTCCCCTCTCACTCTGCCCTATATAGAGTTTGAATATTCCTCCCATACTCCCCCTTCATACTCCACTAGGAATCAGTCACCTTATATCAGAGAAAACATTTGGCATTTGTTTTTTTGGGATTGGCTGACTTCGCTTAGCATTATCTTCTCCAATGCCATCCATTTACCTGCAAATGCCATGGTCTCTTTTATTGCTGAGTAATATTCCATTGTGTATATATGCCACATTCATATATACTGAAGGGCATCTAGGTTGGTGGCACAGTTTAGCTACTGTGAATTGTGCTGCAATAAACAGTGATGTGGCTGTGTCCCTGTAGTAGACTGTTTTTAAGTCCTTTGAGTATGGACCAAGGAGAGGGATATCTGGGTCAAATGGTGGTTCCATTCCCAGTTTTCCGAGGAATCTCCATACTGCTTTCCATATTGGCTGCACCAATTTGCAGTCCCACCAGCAATGTATGAGTGTACCTTTCCCCATGTCCTCACCAACCCTTATTGTTGTTTGTCTTCACAATAGTTGCCCTCTGATAGGAGTGAGATGAAATCAGAGTAGTTTTGATTTGTATTTCTCTAATTTCTCATGAACATTTTTTCTTATATTTGTTGATTGATTGTATATCCTTTTCTGAAAACTGCCTTTTCAGGTCCTTGGCCCATTTATTGATTGGGTTATTTGTGGTTTTTTTGGGAGTTTAGCTTTTTGATTAGTTTAGCTTTTTGATTAGTGCTCTATCTGAGTTTAGCTTTTTGATTAGTGCTCTATCTGATGTGTGAGAGGTAAAAATTTTCTCCCAAGATACAGGCTCTCTATTCACCTCACAGATTGTTTCTTTTGCTGAGAAGAAACTTTTTAGTTTGAATCCATCCCATTTATTGATTCTTGGTTTTAATTCTTGTGCTATAGGAGGAGTCTTATTAAGGAAGCTGGGGCCTTATCCAACATGATGAAGTTTAGTGCCTACTTTTTCTTCTAATAGACCCAGTGTCTCTGGTTTAATTCCTAGGTCCTTGATCCACTTTGAGTTAAGTTTTGTGCATGGTGAGAGATAGGGGTTTAATTTCATTTTGTTGCATATGGATTTCCAGTTTTCCTAGCACCATTTGTTGAAGAGGCTATCTTTTCGCCAATGTATGTTTTTGGCACTTTTGTCTGTTATAATTGTAATTTTGTGGGTTAGTCTCTGTGTCCTCTATTCTGTACCATTGGTCTACCAATCTTTAACTTTGTTTTTATTAGTTAGTTTTGGTGTGTTCTCTCCTGTCATCAAACATGGGTACTAGTTCTAACTGGTTTGTCTACTGTAAGTGCTATAGGATTCTAAGATAAATTCACTAGAACAGTGATTCTCTATGGGGACTGATTTCACCCACCTTTTATCAATGTCCAGAGACATTTGTGATCAACACAACTGGGGTTGGAAAGAGGCCAGTAATGCTGCCAAACACCCTGCATTGCATAAGAAATGTCCCCATAATGAAGAATTATCTGATCTAAAATATGAATATTTCCACCATGGAGATTGGGCACTAGAAGTAGGCACCTACTACTAATCTATTCCATTCCTTTATTTTGCTTAATCAAGCACAATTAGAAACAGTAAAAAAGAATAAGAAAGCATCTATTAATAACACAGGTTCTTATATACTTTCTTTACCAAAAGAAAAAAGAAACTTCCAAATCTAAAATTTTGCAACAATCTCAAGACACTCACTTTGTCATTTCCTAACTGGACACAATGACATAACTCTTTAATACATCTTTAATTCATCTCCCCTAAAATGGAAAGCCTCCTCTGGTACCCCAAACCAAACCGGATCCCCATTAGTCACTCTCAGGGTACCCAGAATTTCCCCTCTCATTATTTGACATAATAACAATCAATACTTACTAGAACCCTTTGTCTCCCATCTGCCCACATCACTGGGTTATAAACACTATCTGTACAACAATCCTATGAGGAACACAGTCTTACTCCATCTTACAGATGAGAGAACTGAGACTTAACGTTTAATGCTTTGTTTCAGATCATCCAAAATTACCACTGGGAGAAATCTGATATCTGCTACCGTAAGCAGTCAGATAAAAAAATTCCTACTACGAAAGAAGCAGAGATAGAATGGAGTATCTGCTTTGGGAGTGTTTTCCCCCTGATCATTTAAATGAGGGCCCTGTTGAAATCCCTTCTGCCTGCAGGTCTGTGGATAGAAGCAGACCCTGTTCCCAGAATCATCAGCCAGTATATCTAAAGTCCTCCTCTAAATAGCTGTTAGTAAGAAAAATGCAAATGAGAATGTCTAATTGCAAATTGCTCCGGCCCCAGTTGGAGACCTCCTGTGGGGACTGAACCAAAACTTCCTCCTAAACAGACAGAAGCGCTGGCTCCTCTGTTCCTGAGCTTGGCTGTTCCCTTGGCAGGAAGCCAAGGCTACTGCAGAATGACATTGCTGTGTCCACTTCGGGCCCTCCAAGTCTGCAGTCCTGGCTGGAACCTGCCCTTCAAGGGCACAGCTGTGACAAGGGGTCTTCTGTGTCTATTGAGAGTGAAGGAACTATGGCCTTGGCTTCATCTTTATAGTCACTTCCATTTTAAAGGTTAGTCACTGAAGATAAAATAAAATAAAAGGCATCTAAATGTGTTGATACACACACTCACACATACAAGAGGATTCAGGGCCATACAGTGTGTTTGTGACTGGAGATAGTCACCGGCTGTGCTCCTTGGCAAAAATTCTCCTATCCTCGATTCCCTTCATCTATACAAAAGGAGAACAATTCAGTTTCTGGGTCAAGGATACCTGGCAAAGGACCAGGTGCTTGTCAAAAAGTGGTTCCCTGGGGAAACAGAAAGTGACATTGCTAACCATTTTCATTTATCCATCCTTAGGATAGAATTTGAGGGGATAATTCCAGAAAACTGAACCTTGACACTCAAATATATTTTAGTCATCTTAGCTCTCTAATTTTTGGATTTGGTTGCTATTGAATTTGCTAGGAATTCTTTTGTTCATTACTGGCAATTATGAAAACACAGAACTGGGTTTTAAGGGACATGTTTAAGACTATCTCTCTTCATGATATGCATGTCTATAAATGACGGTAGAAACCCCCTTTGCAGAGAGCAGCTTCATCCACTGAAGAAAGTGGCTGTGTGGCCCTCATTTGGGGTTCAGAGTGACCTTCACAATGTTGCTCTGAACTTGTGTAGTTGGTGCCAAAACTAGATTTCTAAGAAGCATTTACGCAACCTAGGATTTGTCTGTATGAATAAGTTAAGCCCCAAGTGATATGCAGGATAGGCTATATGTACAAAAAGAATAAATAATAAATAAGTCATCTTCAAATATTTAAACATTGGCAGATATATGTGCTCATAATTTTCCAGTTTACAAAAGTATCAATTTAATGCATAAAAATGTGGGAAAATACAAAGGAGATTGTAATTCTTAGACCCACCCTCTAAAGTTAATCATTATTAAAGTCTGGTATTTATACTTCTAGCCTTTCATTCTTTCTCCCAATATTTATTGAGTGACTCCTACATGCCAGGCACCGTACTGTATGCTAAGGAGAAGGAAATGACACTATAGGAGCCATTGCTTTTTTACTGCCTGTTCCACACGACTCTTTCCTATGGGAGTTTGTAATGCAACAAGAGGTAGCATGACGTCATGAAAAGCATTGAGCGTTGGCCTCAGACCAGCCTTAGAGATTTGTCGCAGGGATTACGATGAATAAATGTAATGACTCTGGCACCACAGCCTCACACTTGGCAGGTGTTCAATCAACAGTAGCTATTGTTGTTTTTGATTATTATTTGAATCTGAAGGTTTTTATTACCAATTGCAGCTAATTTTAGTTCTGCTTCTGTATTTGTTCCAAATGGATTTTTTAAGTACTGTCTCCACTCTTGCTTTCCCCAAGGAAGATTTTTTCCTCTAATTACTTTCTCCAAATTTCTTGTTACCAGTCCCCCCACCACCCCAATGACTTATGTCTCAGAGGTTTGTAGTTTTTAAAAGCTATGGCTGATGCTCAGCTGGCTGCCTTGCCTTCCACCCCTTGTGGAGATGGGGCTTGGTAGAGATGTTGTACTTCATTCCTATACACAGGAGAATGATCACAGTTGGGTCATTCAGCTGAGCTATAAAAGATGGTCCCTTGGAAAGAAACAAAATCCTTTTGCTCTTTCCTCTATCCTTCTGCTTAGCCTTTTCCTCTAGCTTCAACAGCTTCAACTAGCTTCAGCTTAGTAATTTAAACATCTGTGAGTCAGTGACTGGGAGCTACTCCAGGACAGAAGATATAACCTCCCAAGAATTTCCAGAGAAAGGTCCCTTGGCCACAAGCAATTCTTCCAAGAAAGGAACAGCTGAGACCAATTTACAGCCAGCACTTCATAAATGGAAGGTGGGAATAGACAGTCCTAATATGTCCACCAGCCTGGGCTCCAAAACAACTCAGTCCTAGTGTATGAGGACCAGCTGCATGATACTGTGAGGCAGAAGAAAGAGGTGGGCAGATCCAGGATTTCAAAGTGCAATTATCGGGGGTCTTGGCCAGCAGCAAGACCAGTTAGGATTTTTGAAATTTGAGTCAGAAAAGGGGGTATATTCATAGGTTAGGACAAATGTAACCTCATCCTGGATGAAATGTATCTGGGGGATCTTCATATGAAAGAGTCAGGAGCATCACTGGAGCCAGGGTCTGATGGTAAAGTCCCATATGTGATGCTAATGGTTTCATCTATTTCTGGCTGGTTGGAGAATTTTGCAGGAAAACCCATCAAAGGTTACTAAGGGGCAATCTGACAATTACCACTCTAGGTGGCTGCAGTCAAGTCATATCCATTCAGCCTGATATATGACATCTTTCCCCCAAGAATGAACATAAAAGAGAAATATGAATATTCATAAATGTAACTTGTTGGAAGCACTCTAACTCAATTTTTCTTTTTAAAAAAACAGTGATCTCTTCAATGCTACTTAGGAAACTGCATTTGTCTCAAAAAAAGAGGGGCAACTCAGGGATCTCGGTGTGTGCTATATTAAAAAGAGGATCAATTCAATATTACTTGAGAAAAGAAGAGGATGAAAGAGATAAAACAGTTAATAATTTTCATAGAATTTTGTCAAATACCATAATCCTCTTTCCTAACACTTATTTGAAACATTGCGCTACACAGGTTAAATAAGAGAAAATATTACATTATGCATATATTGAACATCATGTATGTAGTTTGATAATAGGGGCTAGGAGCATCGCTCAGTGGTAGAGCACTTGCTTAGCAGGCATGAGGCCCTGGATACAATGCCCAGACTTTTATGAGGGAAGCTGATTGGACCCTGACCTGCCCATGGTCACAGAACCCCCCATATCACTCATTTTGATCCCCATCTGGGACTAAATGTTTATTTGTCACTATCTTTTCTCCCTATGTCTGTTTCACTCTTAGCATGGTTGTTAATGTTCCCATTATATGAGTCCTGATATCATGCAAGCTTCTTATTTTCTTTTTTCTTCCAGAATTGGGGTTCAATTCTGACAACTGCTTCTTGATTTCTCAAGAAGGCTAAATCCATTATTTTTCCATTCCTTATTGGTCAGGAAGATGCCTCAAATCTAGAAATACTCATCATGCTACCAGTTTCATAAAAGAACAGAAAACAACCTCTTCTTCTGTTCATATGATTCTTAGACTTCCTAGAGCCATTCTGAGTTGAAATTCTGAAACACCGTCACCCCAATTATTAGTCAAAACATGTTTCTTGGGCTGGGACTGGGGCTCAGTGGTTGAGCATTTGCCTAACATGTGTGAAACCCTTGGTTTAAACCCCAGCACTGCAAAAAAATAATAATAAGCAAGCAAAAAAACATGTATCTTAATGTTGAAGTTATGATGTTGACATCCAGAGACAGCCCCATTTAGCTCTTGGATTCTGAGGCTATAGATATTTACTGTCCCCATTATGGATGTCTTAGGACATCCAAATAGTATTTGGTGCACCTGGGAACCAATTAATTAAACAAACCATCAGGCTAAGAGCAACATGGTCAACATTATTAATTCTCTTATCAGTGTCACCCTGAAGCTAGACACAGTAGTTGTCTAGCTACCAAAAAATAAAATGTGCAGTTCTATGGCTGAACCTCCAGTGCAATGATAGACTGGAAATTTCATCCTTGTTACTCCAACTTTGAGATGCAATTTCCAAGGAATTAGAAGATAACAAAAGAACACAATTACATAATCCTATATTTGGTAACAGAGTAGACAATCCCCATCACAAATTTCTTGAATCTCCTACACCGATTGTCCTCCCTGAGCCAAACACACAGTATGACAGCACTGAAAAACTCAAAAATTTTAACTGTTTCCTGTTCCACAACTGTTTTATTAAAAAATACTTGGGAAAGTTACAGAAAAGTATAAGAATTTATTGGAAGTTGTTGCAAAACTGTTTTTATTCTAAGCTATTTGATCATGTGTGGTTGAAACCCATGGTGATAATACTGGATAAAACAGGTGGTAAAGCTGCTTGAGTCTTTAACAGGCTAATCTATCATCACAGGCAAAATGTGTGCCTTATTCTTTTAAGCTACAATAATTTTATTAGCATTCTAGTAGTGCATGTAATTTAATAGGTATGCTAGGCTATTAAAAGAGGATCATAACAACATTTAGGGGGAACTTAAAACTAAGTACTTACTTTAGATCAAGTCTTAAAGTAAAAAGGTAGTAATCCATCCAATATTTATTCAGCAAGTGTTTGTTTAGTACTTACTATCTAGTAGCAATTGTTTATGCAGTGTGGAAACAATGGTTTATAAAAGAGGCATTGTTTTATACTTGCCTATATGAAATTTAAAACCTATTGGGGAGAAAAATGTCAAGTAGAAAATCCCAGATGGATATAAAGCAGCAGGTTGTGATGAGTGCAATGAGGAAATACGATGGACTGATAAGAGTAAGTGTAATGGAAAACATTTCCTAGGTAAGCAAGGTGTGTGTTGGGGAGAAAGAGAAGCAAGTTGAGACTTGTGAGATGAAAGGAATCCAACCAAATGGGGAGCTAGTGGAAGAACATCTCAAAAAAGTGGAATGACACAGCTAAAGACATACAATTTAAGAAAGCTTTATGTTTTTTTATTTGTTATGATTAGTTAAACACTACAGCAGAATGCATTTTGACACAGCATACATAAATGTAGTGTAACTTCTCATTATTCTGTTTGTACATGATGTAGAATCACACCAGTTGTGTAAGCACATATGTACATAGGGTAATAATGTCTGATTCATTCTACTATCCTTCCTACACTCATACCCCTCCTCCCTTCACTCCCTTCTTCCCAATTCCCTATTCTTCCCTACCCACCCCCATATGGATCAGCATCCGCTTATCAGAGAAAACATCCAGCCTTTGTTTTGGGGGGTTTGGCTTATTTTGCTTAGCATGATATTCTCCAGCTCCATCCATTTACCTTTAAATGCCATAATTTCATTCTGCTTTAAGGCTGAATAATAGTCCTCTGTGTATATATACCACATTTTCTTTATCCCTTCATCTGCTGAAGGGCATCTAAGTTGGTTTCACAGTTTGGCTACTGTGAATTGAGCTGTTGTAAACATTGATGTGGCTGTGTCACTAGCTTTACGATTTTGAAAAACAAATTGTGACTGAAGCTTAGAGAACAAGGAAAGGAGTGACCAAAAAAAGTGCTGATATTCTAGGGCCTTGTGCTCCATGTTAAGATTTCATTGTAAGCAATGGTCAAAGGGGTGGAGTAATAGTTCTTACTATTATTAGAACAAACTTACTCATACATCCTTCTCCAAGCCATTGATAAGAGATGGATATCCATTGATATCTCCAAGATATTGTGCTGCTCTTGTCTCAAAGGCTAACTTAAAAGTACATGTTCCTGAGACTCTAGGGGGAAAACTCAACTTAAAGAGAAGGGATTTCACAAAGGAAAATGTTTGGCATTCATCAGTACCCTCTGTTGTCTTAGAAGAAGACTAAAGAAGCATTGTTCAATTCCCAGCAGAAAGACTTCTTGTAAGTACATGATGAGATTCACTAATCTCATTAAAACATCAAAAGACATTTGAAGGCTCCTGAGCCCCTAACCTTTCCTATTCATTTCTTCTAAGACTCAAATCTTTGTAAAGTGTTAATGACAAGGACTGAAATAATTTGTTGAAAAGGATGTCTCCCTTCTTCCTTCTCTCCCTCCCCTGTTCATGACAAAGGGCTCATGGAGTTTAGATTGCAAAGTTCATTTCCCAAGGGAGATCCTTTCACTTTTCCCCCTTAGAACACTTCTGCTCAAGTAAATATGGGCCTCATTTCAAGATCCTTTTATCCTGAGAAATACACCGACATATTCCTATGTATTATTAAAATGAAAACAACAAATTATTTTTCTGATGAGGGAAATTAAATTTTATGCATGTATGATTACATCAAAATTAATCTAACTATATGCAGCTATCATGCACCAATTAAAAAAAAAAGAGAGAAGAAAAGAGAAAACAGAATGAGTCCTGGACACTTTCACCTTCAAATGTAGCATTGGTTTCTTCCATGATACCTTTTTTTGTTAAATCAGAACCCAAACATATACAAACACGATTTTTTTAAACTGAAAAAAAAATTCTGTACCATTGAGCTAATCATATGGCTTTTCATCTTTAGCTTATTATTGGTGAATTATATTGATTTTCCTTTGAATATTGAGCCAACCTTGAATTCTTGTGATTAACTCCACTTGTTTGTTATGTGATGTTCTTTTTCACATATAGATGCATTTGATTTGCTCATATATCTATGTCCATGAGAGATAATTTTTGTAATTTCCTGTCTTTTCTGATTTTTAGTATCAGACTCAAAAGAAAATGAGGAACTTAGTGTTGAAAACTAGATGAAAGTCAATCTTGGTTAGTGGCAAAAAAATAGCTGAATTGTGTATTACAGTTGTGTGGAAATCAGAATTTGGAAGCAATGAATTGAATATTTAACTAAGAACATTTCCAAACCAAGTGTTGAAGGTATAGCCTTCTTTCTTCTTGCTACTTATAATACAGTGCAAAATGAAAGAGACAAGGTGAAGAAAAAACTTATTAAAACAAAAAAGCAATCACATTTTGATAATTTGGGAAATTTTAAGCTTATTCAGATTGCAAAGAATACTAAAATTAGGATATTCATTATGAGGGGAAAAGTTCTGAAGAAAAGACCAATCTTTTGATTGAATAAGCTTTTTCTAGTGCCAACAAGATTACGGCTTGTGGATACCCTTAAAAATCTCAGCAAAGTTCGAGAATAGAGATAGGATTGTCCGGGAAAAATCTGTGAATGATTCTTTTGTCTGATAGCATAAATCCCCAGGACATACACAGGAGAGCCACAAGGTTTTTGAGGATGTCATGCCAACAGTAACATTGACAGTTTGATCTGAAAGGGATAGAGATAGGGTGAAAATAAAAAGGGATTGTACAGCAGGAAATAGGGGATAAAGCTATACATCCAGAAATACATGCTATTCTGCAAGAAAAAAGAATTACTCTAAGGCTGGAGCCACTGATACAGAGGGTGGAGCCTAGAGCCACAGAGGATTATTCCAGGCCTTGTAACATTTAGGGAATTGTCCTTGCTCAATTTCAAAACTGGTTTGGACTAGTGATTTCTTTATTTTATTTTATTTTCTTGTTTTGGGATTTTTTAAGATAGGGCCTCGCTATGTTGCCTAGTCGCATCTAAAACTTGAGGGCTCAAGCCATCTTCCTGCCTCAGCCTCATGAATACCTGGGTCTATAAGCACGTGCTACTGCACCCACCTTATTTTCTTCTTTTTAAATGGGAATGTCTATCACTCTTACTTTATGCCTGCCCACTATTTATATTTTGGAAGCAGATAACTTATTTTTTAGTTTCACAGGTTCATAAGAGGTGAGTTTTTCTACACGATAGATCATACCCAGAGTCTCATGAATACCTTATTAAATGACTTAGATGATAAGATTCAGGAGTATTGAGTTGTTGATATTTAGGGATTTTTTTCCTTGAGTCAAACTGTAATGGGTTGAGACTTGGGGATGTTAGGATGTGGTGAATGTATTTTACATGTGGAATGGACATGAATCTTTGGGGGCTAAAGGGCAAATTGTGATGAGCTAAAAAGTGGTCACCAAAGGATATCCATCTCTTAATCCATAGAACTTATGAATGTTCACTTATTTGGCAATCATCATCATCATTATCATCATCATCATCATCATCAACTTTACAGATGTGATTAAGAGTTTCGAGATGGGGAGAAGTTGTCCCAAATTATACAGATGAGCCCTAAATGCCATCACATGTATCCTTATGAGTGAAACAGAAGGAAATTTTAGATCCAGAGAAGGGAAGGTGATGTGAAGACAGAGCAGAAAGGGATGTAAGGAGGCTGTTCTTCAAGGTTAGAGTTATGCAACCCCAAGCTAAGGAATACTAGCAACAACTAGAAATTGGAAAAGACAAAAATGGAATTTCCCTTAGAGTTTACAGAAAGAGTATACCCCGTATAGTAGTCAACACTGTGCTGTTGACATAAAGATAGACCAATAGACCATTGGAGCAGAGTAGAGAATAGTCCAGGAATAGACCAATGCAAACAATTGATTTTGATCAAAGTGCAAATGCAATTTAATGGTGAGAAGAATGTCTTTTTGACAAGTCAAGCTGAACAGTTGAATATCCGATGTGTATTAAAAGATTAACTTTAATTCTTAATTTGCACCATATACAAAAATAACTCAATGTGGATTATAGACAAATTTAAAACTTCAAGCTACAAAACATACAGAAAATCTTCTGACCTTGGGCTCAGCAATATTTTCTTAGATATGACATCAAATGCATAACCAATAAATTGAACTTCAAATCAAAACAATATCTGATTTTCAGAAGATTCTGTTATGGGAATAGGAAGACTTGGAGAAAATATTTTCTTATCATATAGTTAATAAAAGATATATCCAGAATATATTAAGAACTCAAAAAATTCAGTAATGAATAGATAACCCCCTAAAATATTTGAATAAACATTTCACCCAAGAAAATATAGGAAAGGCAAATAAATCCATGAAAACAATGCTCAACACCCTTTGTTATTGCAGAACATGTTATAAGAGTTTCACTAAAATAATTATACTTTTATTAGAATGGATAAAATTAAAAAGATGATTCATACTAAATGGTGTTGAGGCTGAGGCAGAAACTCTAATACAATGCTGGTGGAGAATGTAAAATGGTACAAACGCTTTGCAAAACACTTTGGAGTTTCTTGAAACATATACCTACAATATCATCTACCACTTTCATTCCTATATGCCTACACAAGAGAAAGAAAAACACATGTAAATGTTCATAGCATCTTTATCTGCAATAGCTAAAATTAACATAAGTGCATATTAACAGATGCATTGATAAACTGTGGTATAGCTATACAATTTAAATCATTCTTTAATAAAAAGCAATGAACAACTGATGCAAGCAATAGCATAGTTAAATTTCAGAGGCATTATGCTGTGTGAAAAAAATCAAACTAGAAAGAAAACACTTATATAACATTTTCAGAAAGGTAAATTGATGTCTAAGTGGATAGAAATAGAAAGTATTTTTTCTATATAATGTCACTCAATTCTTTAGATTTGTGTATAAGCCAAAAATCATACATTTACCAGTGTCAAGCATTTTAATGCCCCAGCACTTTTCGTTCTTTTATTTAAAGCAACAAATTCTACCTCTTTAATCTGTGAAAGTGTTTTTCCCATTAAAGTTTTATGATCACTTTCTTTCACAATCCTAATATTATTATTCTGAATTATTCCAGAGATTTTTTTACACTAAATGTAATAAATGCATAATAAATTTTCTGTGTCAATTAGGAAGGAGTATTGTTACATAAAAGTTTGAAAAGGAAAACCAGCAGGCTTTATATCTATCTATCTATCTATCTATTTATCTATCTAACATCTATCAATTTACCTATCTACCTATTTACTAATAACCTATTTAACATATATTTTATTATTTAAATAGAAAATTTGCCCAGGATGTGTTTCAGAATTGATACACACACCCAGATGTTACTTTTAGTTTAAAAACTTTTTTCAACTGTCTAATTGATAAGTATTGATTTAGTAAGTGGTCAGTGGAAAATACTCTAATCTCTACTAACAATACAACAGTAACTACCCTTTTAGTTTTTTCTTATTTCATAAAACATGACAGTCTTAAGTTTTACTTTTATGCCCATTCACAAGTCCTTTTTCCAAAGGCTGCTCTTACTTCTAAACACCAAGAAGATGATTTTTCTGTTAACTTTCCAAAGTCACAAAGTTATTTTAAAAAATTATTTGTCTTTGGAAAAAAGAGAGCTGGCAATTTGGTACAAAAAGAGATATTTAAGAAAGATTTATCATTCACAGTGCACAAGGCATGTGATAGTGTGTGCTGGGTGAGAGAACACCTCCATTGGGTGTGTATGTTTGTGAGTGTGTGTGTGTGTGTGCATTTACATCCAATTTACATTCAAATGGACTTCAACATTTTTTATGGCAACTGGGATAAACCAATGTAAGTGGGATTGGAGATTGAAAGTATGGATGATATGTAATAGAATACTGTAAAACAAATGCTAAAAATTATGAGATCATATAGCTGAAATGTCATTTATTTGCTGCTGGCATGATTACCCTCTATAAAATTAGAACATGCTGAAATGAGACAGACATGTATTAAATTAAATGATACAGAAATAAATATATATTGTGGTCTACAAAGGGGCAATATGTGTTCATTAACAGACCAGACATTAATTTTGCAGACACATTTTCTTTAGTTGATTATATTATTTTAATATTGACTGAGTGGATAATAACAACTTCATTGGAAAAGTCTACCTCCTATAAAAAAGAAATCTTATCTCAGCTAATATATTTTTTGGAAGATAATGGATTTTTTAAAAAAAGATTTGATAATTTAAAAACTCCACTGTGTTTCTTTCTTTTAATTCCATTTCATTGACTACATAAAGAGATTAGAATTTGACTTTATTGTCTTGCATATTTTAATTAAAGTTTTATATTTAATCTTGAAGAAAAGGAAGTTTTATATCATTGAAGAGATATTTGATCTTATAAGAGTTCTTTGAATAATAATAAAAAAGAACTTACCAGCAAATGATTTTTCTGAGAAATTATTTTTGTCCAGATAATAAAAATACCAAACACTATTGGCATGCAAATTAGCATTGGTTTATTGGCTTAGAACATAGTTTTATTTGGGCTAAACCTAAAAAGTTAATATCTGATCATGAAAAACTTCTCCTTAAAGGTCAGTGAAACATTAAGAAGCCTATAGTGTACAAAGGCAGGACTTCATCAGTGAGTGTGTTAGACAGATTTTTGTTTTCTGTGACCATAATACCAGAAAAAAACAACTTAGAGGAAGAAAAGTATATTTTGGACTCATGGTTTCAGAGGTCTCAGTTCACAGTTGGCTGACTCCATCACTCTGAGTCTAAAGGAAGGCAGAACATTATGAAGGAAAGACATGGCGAAGGAAGACTCCTCAGCTCATGGTAGCCAGGAAACAGAGAAAGAGAGAGAGGGAGAGAGGGGAACCAAACATAAAATATAATCCTACATGGCATACCCCCAATAATGGTACTTCCTCAACCACACCTTACCTGCTTACAATTATCACCCAGTAATGCATTCAAATGATCAGTCCATCAAATGGATTAATCCACTGATTAAGTTACAACTCTTATAATCTAATTGTTTCACTCTGATCATTCCTGCAGTGTCTATTACATGCACTTTTGGGGGGACACCTCATATCCAACCATAACATTCTGTCCCTGGCCCCCAAAAGCACATGTCCATCTTACAATGCAGAATGAGTTTCCTTAGTCTGAACAGTTCCAGCATTGTTCAAAAGTCCAAGTCTGAAGTCTCCCCTGAGACTTACTTACAACTCTTGGTTGTAAGACCCAGTAAAAAAAATCAAAAGCAAGTTACATATATCCAATATACAATGGCACAGAGTCAACAATTCCATTCCAAAGGGAAAACAGGGGCACAGAAAGAAGAGACCGAACCAAAATAAGACCGAAGCCCACATGGCTAAATAAGGTCTGTAATTCCATATCCAGCATCTAAGGTACCTGGTAGTGAGATGTGGGCACTAAAGAACTGGGGCAGCCCCCTATAGCCTTGTCACTTGCAGCCCACTTGTCCTCTCTCTTAGGTTGGGTCTGTCCACAGCCAGCTGCTTTCCTTGGCAGAAATGTCACATTATTGGCATCTCTTAATCTCTGGGGTCTGCATTCCAGCTTCAGCTTTGTTCTCATAGCTTCAGGCATTGTCCTATCATGGGCTGCCTGCAGGGGTTCTGCTATGCTTTGCCTGGCCTCCCAGGTTTTTCTTTGATTCAGTGGAGGCCTCCACAACCCCCTAACTCCAGTACCTGCATTCCTACAGAACCAGCACCATGTGGATGACACCAGTGTCTGCCACCATCGCAACAGTAGCCAGGCCTCCTTGTACTATGGCTGCAGTGGCCTCTGAATGTCCAAGTGGTTAAGCATGGTGAATTAAACCCTAGGGAAACAGCATAAGGCACTCCTGTAGGAGCAGGGTGCCCTCATGATTTCTTTAAGTAGTTTCCAGCTTTACATCCTTAAGCCTGTGATGGGTGTGGTCTTGCTAATTATTGAGATGCCTATAAAGCATGTTTCCTATTGTTTCTGTGCAAAGTACTTAGCTTCTCTTTAGTGGGGGTAATCTCTTAAGCAAGCACATCTTTCTTGGCCCCAGTTTTACTCATGCTTTTCTGGTCAAACTGCAAATTTTAAAAATCCTTCTTCTCCTGGTTACCACAGTGAACTGAGCTAAAAGCTGCCAACAGTCACCCATACCATCACCTGAATGTTTTGCTGCCTTGAAATTTCCTCTACCAGATTAATTACTTCACCTATAAATTCAGCCTCACACAAAGTCTCAGGACACAGGCAAAAGGCAGACAAGTTCTTTGTCAGAAAGTAACATGTGTGGCCTCCAGTCCTTACAAATAGAGTCCTCATTCCCCTCTGAAACCTCGTGAGCACAGCTTATTGTCCACATTTCTATTTGCATTCTGGTCTTCTGAGCTCCCAGAATCTCTGTAAGTTCCACTTACAACATTCTAAGGCTTCTCCAGTCCGCTGCATCTCCAAATGTTTCCAAACTCCTTTCCCAAACCAGTCCCAGAGTCTTCTGAACCACATCATCAGGGATAATCATAGAAATGATCCCCACTTCTCAATTTCTGTGTTAATCAGTTTTTCATCACTGTACCCAAAATACCTGAAAAGAACAATTTAGAGGAGGAAAAGTCTGTTTTGGCTCACAGTTTCAGAGGTGTTGGTTGACCGACTTCATCACTCGACCTGAGTGAGGCAGAACATCATGGTGGAAGGGTGTGGTGTGGGGAAGTTATACAGCTCATGGCAACCTGGGAAGGAGTATGTGAAAAAAGAGAGAGAGGAAGAGAGAAGTGTCAGGGACAAAGTATAATCCCAAAGGATGTGCTCCCAGTGACCTACTTCCTCCAGTCACATTTCACCTGCCTATAGTTATCACCCAGTAAAATCCATTCAAATTATTAATCCAGCAAATGGGTTAATCCACTGATTAGGTTACAGCTCTGATAATCTAATAAGTTAACCTCTGAATATTCCTACATTGTCTATTACATGAGCTTTTCGGGGGGTGAAGGGGGATATGTCATACCCAAACTGTAACAGTGATTCCATTATCTTTTTCTAAGTGAATGAATGCATTAGGAAATTTGAAAATACTGAAGACCAAAAGGTCAAGGACATTGTCAAAGTGAGTAGAGTGTCTAATATATGATATTGTTAGAATCTAAGTTGGGGTGATTAGGGAAAAAAGTGATAAATACACAGGTGACTTTCAAGTCATAAATACTGGTAGAGGTGTACTGGTTCTTCATGGGTGTCATTCTTTCTGGATGGCTTGCATCAGAGACAAATCTATTACTAAATATTTTAATATTGCCACTGGGAATAAGCATAGGTTCCGTGTACTGTGCATTTAGCCTCATTTATTTATTCAGCTAAGGTCTATCCATCCCTTAATACATGTTAGTGAAATGTCATGTCCAACAGGGAGTTGTAATTTATGATTGAAGATGGCCCACTTTTAGGGAATATGTCCCATGGAGAAAAGATAAATGACAAAGAAATACAAAAGGTTTAGGGGCTATTTGGTGAGACTGAGTAAAACTTGATATTTGTCCTCATGTTTCTGGTTTTTCTACAGCTGTGCAAATGGCTTCTAGTAGTTGTTCATCAAGATTTTTTTCCCATTAGATTCTGTCACTCCTTGGTAGGATCTTTTCCCTCACACTGAGAAAAATCAAGATGCTTCTTGGAAAACAGTTCAGAAAAAGAGCCTGACCACCTCCTTTTCCCTCTCACCTTTTCAGGGTTGATCTATGGCAGACATGGTATTGCTGAATTTTCTACTGTTCACTCATGTCTCCAGACTTGAGAGGAATAATTGGTTGGGTTTGCAAAAGTCTCCTCCACTTATTTCCCAAAACATTATACTGCCTACATAAGAGAACTTCATGTCATCTTCTGTCATGTCCTTCAAATTGGAATAAATTCAACTCTATCTGGTTGAAATGTATCAGTGTTGGTCCATATAAGTCATTTATTCAACCAGTGTTTATCATGGACCTGAACAGACCACTCTCTGATTTATACAATGTGAGTAAAACATCAAAAAATTCTAAATAATATTTACTTTCTAGGGAAAGTAAATAGAAAGTAATCAAAACAAGTAAGTATGTATGTAATAAAGAATATGATGATTAATCCTAAAAAGAAAAAAAAACTAAGGAAGAGGGATAAGAAATTCTAGAAGTGGCATTATGATGTTAAATAGCATGTCAGGAAAGAGAAAATTAAAAAAGATCACATTGCTTAAGGAAGAATAGGGAGGCAATCATGCTAAGAACTGGAAGAAGAGCTTTCTGGGCAGATGCACAGTAAGTGCAAAGACCCTGAATATTGCATATGCTTAGCATGATTTGAGAAGCAAGGAAAAAATCTTGGGTGGCCAAAGCAGAGTCACCAATGGGGAATCAAAGTAAGAAATTGTTGAAGAACTAATAAGGAGGCCCAATTGTAGAGCTCATAAGTCACTGAAAGACACCGTCTTTATACTAAGTTAGAGGACTATTTTTGAGCATGTGTTGACTAAAAGAACAATATGGGCAATTTAAGTTTAAATGAAGCCTCTTGTCTGACACGTTGGCCAATGTCCAATGGAGAAACCAGCTGCAGAATATCTCTCCCTAAAAAAAAGAAAAGAAAGAATATCTCTCCTTACAATTCTTTCCCTCATTGCTCTTAATTTTGATTGCATTCAGAAGCCTTTGAGAATATTTCTTTAATCTTTGGTTCTGTTTTAATACTCATTCATAGGCACATTGATTTGCTGCTGCTTTTCCATTTCAGTTGGAGGTAGAGGTCTTTCCATCTCTACCTGCTTACCTTCATGAGACTTGTCACCACCTCTCCAAACTGGAATGTAAGCAACATGAAGTCCTGGCCTTGACTGTACTCATTGTTGTACCCCACTGCCTACAACATCTAGATCATCTTGGATTTTTGTAAGAGCCTCCTGATTGATCTCCCTGCTTTCACATACAATATCCTGAATGAATCTTTTAGTGTTGTGTCAATAAACTGCTCAATATCTCTAACCAACAGAGAAAAAAAGCAAGTTAAAACCCCAATGAACTAAAACCTCATACCTCTGAGATTAGGTGTTGACAAAAAGATGAAAGAGCAAGTGTTGTGAGGGTTTGGGGGAACAGGGAGCCCCTATACACGGGTGGTGGCATCTTAGTACAGCTTTTTGAGAAATGGTCCCGTGACTTCTCAAAAAACTTAAAATAGAATTCCCATATGATTCAGCAACCCTTGGTCTATACCCAAAGGAATGAAATCAGGGTGTTGATTAGATATCTGCATTCCCATGTCCACTGCAGCAGTTTTTAACAAGAGCCAACATATGGAAATAATTGTAGTGCCTATTAGTTGATGAATGGATTTTAAAATTCAGTGTAGGCACACAGCAAGATACTATCCAGCCTTTAAGAAGTAGGAAATTCTGTCACTTGTGACAAGCTGGATAAACCTGGACGACACTATGCTAAGTGAAATAAGCTAGAAACAGAGAGTCGAATATTATAAGATCTCATCTATATGATTTTAGATTCCTATGTGGAATCTAAGAAAGCTAAACTCATAGAAGTAGAAAGTGAGAAGGTGGCTACCAGAGCAGGGGTTGGGGAAAGGGGAGATGTTGGCATTGGGTACAAAGTTTCAGCTGGATAGCAGAAATAAATTCTGGTGATCTATTGGACAGCATGGTGACTATAATAATAATGATGTGCATTTGAAAATAGCTAAAAGAATTTTAAATGTTCTCACCCCAAGTAAATGATAAATATTTGAGGTAATGGAGATGCTAATTGTCCTGATTCAATCATCACAGAATGTATACATGTATCAGAATACCTATACTTGTATCAAAAATATTCTGATACATGTATCAAAATATCATATCCTACTAGTGTACATAATCCTTACTATCAGTTAAAATAAAGTAATAAAATTCTTTTCACAGATTATTACTTTAACCCTTACAATAGTGCTTTCAGGTGAGCATTATTATTGTAGGTAAGGACACTCCATCGTGAGACCATTCATCTGTCCCAGTTACTAGAGCCATCTTCCTTACATCCCCCAGGGTTCATTAGCTTGTTACCTCTGTTAGGATTTCCCACAGATACTCTGAATCCTGGGGGCTCCGTTGGAATAAGGCACCACTAGAAGAGTGTTTCATTACATTTTGCACCATGATAGCCCACTAAATCAAGGGTTGAAGTTACTCTCGGAATACAGAGGAAAGGCTTCCTTGTATGCCCTTCAAAAATAGAATATTAACAACGATGCCAGCAAACACTTGTTAATGCCAACAATGATATTTCTTTGATCTCTTTCATTCTGGATAAACCTGGACGACACTATGCTAAGTGAAATAAGCTAGAAACAGAGAGTCGAATCACCAATTCTTGGTGATTCTTGTTCTGTCAAACCTGGGATCAGCTGTCTACCTTCATAAAGTCGTCTGCTGCTGGGTAACAAGAGTGCTGGAAGTCCTGAGGGACACCTCCTGGTATGGTCTGACTGGTGTCTACTCCCTGTAGCAAGGTTAGCTTCTCTGTGAAGCCAGCAGCCATCAGTATATTCCTTACAGGAGCAGTACTTACAGTACTTAGAGCAGTACTTAAAGTACACAGTCTTTCCTGCCAAAGTACAGAAACTCTCCTTTGCTGTTATTTTCAGGAGGCCCAGTTTCTGACTTGTAGCTTATAATAGGTCTCAGACAAGGTGTGGGGGACATCAGGAAAACCACCAACTTATGACAAAACAAAATGACTCCATCATTTTTTATAGTGACAAGATTTTTTAAATGGAGGCTGGTAGAATCCTTTGATGAATAGGAAACCATATAACTATTTCATATAAATTGCATCAATGATTATCCTGAAGCTAAGAACACATTATAGCGAAGGAGGATGTTAACAAATTTCCAGAGCCTTTTAATCTTTCTTGCTAGATAATCGCTACGTTAAAAAAGATCTATTAGAGGAGATTGGCCACTTGATCAAGAAGGCCCAAGAATTTAAAAAAAGGAGCGGTGGGCTTTGAAACTTGGCTCCCCTTTTCACCAGAATGGCAATAAAGATGCAAAAATAGTTTAAATAGATATAGCAGAAGGTAACCCTTATAATGGCTGAGGTCATCACAAAGACACCATGTTTTCTGGCTCTCAAGTGATAGTTTTTTGAGGAGCTAAGAAACCTGTTAATATATGATGATATTACTGTGTATATGCCATCGTTGATTATATGAGGATAAAGTTAATTTTATCTTAAAATTAAAGGTGAAGCTTTCGACATCATCTAATTATTTATTTGATGTGCGTGTGTATTTAAGCATACGTGTAAAGTTATGTTAAAAATAATGAACAAAGGAAGGTTATGGGTGATGAAAAAGAGGACTGTTAGCTTAAAATTGTGGTTGGAAGTATTCAGACAGTTTATTTCGTTAGAGATGCAAAAAAATCTCAATTCATTAATCATTTTTAAACCATCAAATTAAAGGAACACTCCTGCAAGTATAAATGGATTTTTAAAAGGGAAACAAAGTTTGCAGCTCTGTTGGAAACAACAATTTATCATTGTAGGCCAGAACAAAAATGTGTGAAAAAAAATGTTACTTCAGAACCATTAGAAAACTGAGCTGGCATAGTGATGCACACCTGTAATCTCAGTGACTCCAGAGGCTGAGGCAAGAGGATGGCAGTGAGGTAACTTAGTGAGACCCTGCCTCTAAATAAATTTTTTTTAAAAAAAGGACTGGGTATGTGACTCAATGGTTAAGCGCCCCTAGGTTGAATCCCCAGTATGGAAGGAAGGAAGGAAGGAAGGAAGGAAGGAAGGAAGGAAGGGAGGGAGGAAAGAAAGAAAAGAGAACTGGGTTTGAAATGATTTCTAAACTAGTATGCCCAAAATTGGAGGCTGATTGACAAGGATGTCATTTACAGTACATGGTAGAAACAGCCCGGAGATGATGCATTGCACCATAACGGAGACACCTGCTTGTCTCTTTACATTGATGGCCACTGAGAGCTCTTTGCAACAGGGACACTTTCCATTTCCAGTGCTCAGTCCCATACCCAGTATTCATAAAGGTGAAGCTGAGGTGGGTTAAGGGTTGAAGTACCTGCAGGAAGTCATCAGAGAGTAACACGAAGCCTGGGGTATAAATGGGTATTCAGTTTTGCAAATCAGGCTGAGATTTCATCTTCCTCAGCTTTCCCCTTCCTCATCCTGCTTCCTTCCCTCTCTTGCATGTTTTCTTTTAAAGAGCACTTCCTCAGTAGATCCCGTGAACTTGAGTCTGTCTCAGGCTCTGCTCTAAAAACCCAATTCAACTCAGATGAGCACATGCCTGATAACATGGCCCCACTCAGTTGACAATGACCGTTTCCAGACACTGTAACTCCACTGCTTACCAAGAGACTAAGCCTCGTGGGTCATTATCTCCCTACCCTTCTGTCTACATTGGTCAGTCTTTTATAAATCCTTTTATTCAGGATCAGAGAAACATCTCTTGAGTCTAAGGCTTTGGAAATATTTATACTCAGAGTATGTCTGTGTTCCCTAAAGGTTTAGCACATAGTTATCACTTCTTTTGAGGGGAGAAACACCTTGGTGGGATGTTATCTGGTATTCAGTAAGCTTCAAGAGACTGAAAACCACCCTCCACTTCAGCTGAAAAAGATGATGCAAAGTCAAGACAAGAGAAGACCTTGGAATGGAAGGTACGGTCTCCTTTCCCCGCTGCCCTCCAGTCTGGTGTGAACTTTCAGAGTCTCTCCCCAGGAGCCATGTCCCAGCACCTAAATTTCTGACTCAGGTTCTACTTCAAAGGAGCCCACCAGCTACCTTTGTTGTCCCCTCTCTTCTTCCCAAGGAAAGGGTTTCAGGGTCCCCGGGGGGGGGGGTGTCAGTGATCCTTAGCAAAGCCAGGAAAAAGCACACCCTCCAAGTCATGGTCCCCAGCTTGGGCTGTGATTATGAAGCAGGTAAAGGGCAGCTGCAGGCCTGACCACTGGGCTCTGGATGCAGCTGAGCCACATTGTCAAAAAATGAGGTTGGAGAGGCTAACAGATGGGACAGGAATCTGAAAGGGCTCAGTGGAAGCCCCTTGAGAGTCCAGAGCAGGTGTAGACTGCACGCTGGTGAGGAAGATAATTAGAAGGCCATAAGTGTGCAGCATCTACTTAAATGAGGCCACCCAGAATGCGTCTGGGTGTCAGTACATATATGCCGTCACTGCTCTTCTCAAAGGGCTACAAACCAACTCCTTTTAGCAGCACAGTGTCCGGAGGAAGAGGGAAATAGTGGGACGGTGACAGGCTTGCGTTGTGTACATCAATTAGAATTAAGGTTAAGAGTACAGGGGAAGGGACAGGATGGTGCAGAGGAACCACCAAAATTAGCTCTCTACTTTCTCAATTCTTAAGAGGCCTTCCAGCCTGCTAAAACATCCTGGTCTACACACACCAACACCATGCCGGCATCCTTCCCCATATATCCTCCTGTGCCAGCTTCTGCCCATACCCTTTCTCTGTATCAGACAGGTGAAGAAATTTAAATTGGAATAAAAGTTAGCTAAATAGTTTTTGAGAAATGCAGACTCTTAAGTTCTTCTCCCAGGTCAAAGGAAGGAGAGTTAGTTCTTGCTTATATCTCTCAACCCAAGGATATTCCCCAGCTAGCAGAAGAAAATGGACAATGTTTGAACAAAGAATGACTGGAGGCCACCATGATCCTTCACTGTAGCTGTTTCTCCATTACAATACCAAATCTTGAACTATTACAGTCACAGAACTGAACCTCTTTTATAACTCACTCAGGCTAAAGAGAATAAAGGATGAGGTTTGGGAGATTAGAAAAGATGGAAGAAAATGACTGCCAGGTATTTCAAAGTTTGCTGTCCCCTGTAGAGTTTTGTGCGGAGTCTCACCAAAGGGGCTCTATGCTTCTCCAAATAAGTATGGCAGAGGCCAAAGATGATAAAGAGTTTGAAATATTAGAATATGTACCCACATGGCACATTTCTTTGGTCTGCATTATCATTGCTGTACCATATATTACAGATCTTTGCTAGATGTAAAATCTTAGGGGCTTAAAAAGTATTTTGAAAGCAAATACCATACTGGCTTCTATACTCAAGTTTGAGGCCTATTCTGGAAAGGTCTTGACCCTTCCGTCAGGTCTCTGGGATTGGGGTTAGTAAATTTTAACCCAATTTGTCTCAATAGGGGCCTTGTACAGATAAATAATCTATCAAAGGTCTTCTCTACCCTCCTCATTTGGCAGGTGAGGCAACCTCTCCAGGAACAAACATTTCTGTGAGAACAAAAAGGCATGTTCAAGCCAGGCATGGTGGTGCATGCCTGTAATCCTACTCACTCAGGAGGCTGAGGCAAGAGGATTGCAAGTTTAAGCGGTCTAAGCAACTTAGCAAGACCCTGGCTCAAAATAAAACATTAAAAGGGCTGGGGATGTGGCTTAGTGGTTAAACACCTCTGGATTCAATCCCTGGTACCAAAAAAAAAAAAAAAAAGGTCATCTTTATTCTAAAGATTTCAGGAGTGGCTCTTTGTAAAAACTAATCACCATCCTCTGCCATCCTGAAAAAAGATAGGATCTAACTGGCCCTGATTACCCACTCTGCTTCCTTCTACATTAATTATTCACAATATCCCACTGTCTTTAAAACAGTTGGGTATTCATAGATGAAAGATTATTTGCTTGCTCGGGTCAAAGTAAAATCCTCAGAAACCATAACTTTTGATCCACTTGACAATACCATCAGTGGTTTTTTAGAGGCATGTACACTTAGATATGGAATCAGGGGGACAGCTAAATTGTTTCACATATGAACTGAGAAAAGCCAATGAGAAGTCTGAAAAGTGATGGCTAGAGTGGAGAGAATGGAAATCTTGTGGCTACAGGTCAAAGAAAATCTTAGATATTCAATAATGCTAGTGAACACTATGATCTAGCAAATTACTTCCCCTGCCTCTCTTATACAATCTTTAGAAAACTCTATGTTTTTTGGTTAGGATTTGTGTTTTGGAATGTTATAGACAACTTTTGCAGAGTTGGCCTGGGTGGGGCTGAAGGTTGGGTCCTCGTGGCAGGTAGGAGGAGTAGGAACAGCACGTTGGTCACACCAAGAATTAAAAACAAAAAAATGTTCCCAGCACCTTGAATCGTCAAATATACCTGAGATAATTACAGTATCTAGAAGGCTATAAGTCCCTAGGAATCACTCCTAGAAGAAACAGATCAAAGATATTGCTGTGAACTGTCATACTCTCAATGAAAAGGAGATCTATAAAAAACTAGTACAGTTAGATATACTGATCTGTTTTGCACTGATAACAATAAATTCTTCTTTAGAGGGAAGACCCTATAAAGCAGTAGTTAAAGAGTGTGTCTCTCAACTCAGAGCTGAGTTCGCATTTTGGCCATCTCTAGCTTTCGCCAGCATGGTCAGATCACTTTATCCTCATTTTCCTCCTGGTGATTCTGTTACCCCAAGCCTGTGGATGTTTTTGAGAAGTCTTATCAGCTCTCAAGGCTCTTTGCTTTAGTACAGCACTTTTACTAGACAGCTGGTTCAGCATGACCCGAAAGTGAATGAGGCAAAGACCATGGCACCCTGAATCATTTTGATGGCACCTCCTGTCCAAGCCAAGAATTTGAAAACTCTTCTCCTTGCATTTGAAGATACCCTCTTAAGTCACTCCACCCCCCCCCCCCCCAATTTTTAATTAAGTAACATAGGTTTTGGATTAGCTGGATCAAAAGTAAAGTTTGTTAAAGGGCAAGAAGAAAAATGGAAAGAGAAAGAAGAAAGAGAGAGAGGAGAATCAATGGAGCTGATGGGAGATGGGATCTCTTGTGGCGTTTCTGGACTTGATGGCAGACAATGAAAGAAGATAGGAGCATTCTGCTCAGTTCACAACATCTGGCATATCTGAGGGTCTTAGTCTCTCAATTAAGTGTACTATGACTTGAAGAAGTGATGGTAATATAGCAGGCATATACTCCATGGGGCCAACTGCCTGTTTTCCTACTCAGAGCCCCATCTCAACATTCTCATTTGTTACTACAGAATGACTTCTTTAGGTTCTTTCTCCTCTTCCTCTCTCTCTCTCTCCTGTTGATTTGCCTTGAACACATAGCCTGCAATTTGGGCCATTCTTAAAGGCCGTGATAAAAACAAGAGAAAGAAAATTAATACGGAAACTTGGAGTGATTGCAAAACTTTGAAGTGGAGTGATGTTAAATGAAGAAGATACCTTATGAATGGAGATCTATTCCAGCTTTTATATTGACATGATGTGAGATTTTAATGAAATGAATACATGTAAAGCCCTTAGGTTTGGCCTGACCCATGGTAAGTGTCACATAAAAGGCAGCCATTGAAGCTATCTCAACTACCATTACTAGTACCTGAATGTAAGTTAATACACAATTAATGCAAAAGCTTCACAAGCCACTGGGAGCCCAGATTATTCCTTGGACCTCAGTTTGGAGGCCCTGAGGGGAACTGGCTGTGTGTGTGTGGCAAGGTATTGCTCTTTGATCCAAGCCCAGAGGGATCACAGAGCATGTGTTCACATTATAGAGAACAGCTCCATCCTCTGATTCTGTCTGCACACACACAAAAGTCTTCAACACTTCTTTAGTCAGGACAAGTTTGGAAATTGATGGTGAGATTCAAGATAAAGTCAATAGAATCTCTGGGTGGTGTTTAAAATCTCTTATTTTTGGACCTCAGGTAAATCCTTTTAGCAAACTTACTTTTTATATTGTGGGTAATAATTGAACACATCATTTCTGTTTATAGTCATAAAAAATGATGGGACAATGTCTGGCAAGAGTATCTTGTCAGAATGGTTGCATGGGTGAGTCAATAGCAAGATGCTCTCACGCCCTCACCTGTTGCCCCATCATTTTTCTGTGACAAAACTGTAGATGCCAGGGCTGGGGATGTGGCTCAAGTGGTAGCACGCTCGCCTGGCATGCGTGCGGCCCGGGTTCGATCCTCAGCACCACATACAAACAAAGATGTTGTGTCCGCCGAAAACTAAAAAATAATAAATATTAAAATTCTCTCTCTCTCTCTCTCTCTCTCTCTCTCTCTCTCTCCCCCCCCCCCCCGTTAAAAAAAAAAAAAACTGTAGATGCCTTAATAGGAGCTATTTGGTTTAAAGGTGTATATCGTTTGCATTGGGTGCTGTTAATACTGGTCTCCCTCTTAAAGGTGAGGTACTGGGAGCCTTCAGGGACACTATACCACTGCAGGGAAGAAACTGTACTGCCTCAGATCCATACCACTAGATGGGAAGACACACAAACAACATGAAAACAACAAGGGAACAAAGCACCTCAAACAAACCAAGATGATCCAACAATAGAGTCCATAGACAACACAGTAGAAGAAATTTCAGAGAAGGAGTTTAGAAGAGACATAGTTAGGCTGATCTTTGAAATAAATGATCGTATCAGAGAGAAAATACAAGAGGTGAAATATCACTTCAGTAAAAAGGCAGAGACTATAAAAAGGAATAAAGCAAAAATCCTCTAAATGAAGGAAACCATAAACCAAATTAAAATTTCAATGAAAAGTATCACCAATAGACTAGACAACTTAGAACACAGAATGAAGACAAAATATAGTCTTGAAAATATAGTCATCCGTACAGAGAAGATGATAAGAAACCATGAACAGAAATTCCAAGAAATATGGGATAACATGAAAAGACCAAAAATAAGATTTGTCAGAATAGAAGAAGGTATGGAGATACAAAACAAAGGAATGCACAATGTCTTCAAAGACATAATATTAGAGAACTTCCCAAATCTAAAGAATGAAATGGAAAATCAACTACAAGAAGTTTGCAGGACCCCAAAGTACAAAATTACAGCAAATCCACACCAAGGCACATTATAATGAGAATGAATAACATACAGAATAAGGATAGAGTTTTAAAGACTGGGAGAGAAAAATATCAAATTACATATAGGGGGGAAACCAATTCTAGGAGGTCTTGAAATAACATATATCAAGCTCTAAAAGAAAATGGATGCCAACTGAGAATTTTAATACCAGCAAAATTAAGCTTCAGATATGAAGATGAAATAAAATCCTTCCATGATAAAAAAAAGTTAAAAGAATTCACAGCTAGAACGTCTGAACTATAGAACATTCTCAGCAAAATATTCCACAAGGAGGAAAAGAAAAAAAAAGCACACTAAAAACCAGCAAATGCAGGAGCTACACTAAAGGAAAGGTCAATCAAAGGAGTAACTAAGTCAAGTTAAAAAACAAAAATAAACTAAAATGACTAGGAATACAAATCATATCTCAATAATAACCCTGAATGTTAATGACCTAAACTCATCAATCAAAATACATAGACTGGCAGATTGGATTTTTAAAAAGACCCAACAACATGCTGTTTTCAACAAACTCACCTCCTAGGAGAGAACATCCACAGACTAAGGTGAAAAGTTGGGAAAAAACATACCATTCACATGGACTGTGGAAACAAGCATGGGTATTCATCCTTATATCAGACAAAGTAAACTTCAACCCAAAGTTAGTCAGAAGGAATAAAGAAGGACATTTCATGCTGCTCAAGGGAATCATACATCAACAGGACATAACAATCATAAATATTTATGCCCCAAACAATGGGGCATCTACGTACATCAAACAAAACCTTCTCCATTTCAAGATTTAAATAGACCACAGCACAATAATATTGGGGGACTTTAACACACCTCTCTCACCACTGTGTAGATCTTCCAATAGTGTAAAGAGAGAGCCTACAGAATAGGAAAATGTCTTTACCACATGCACCTCAGATAGAGCACTAATCTATCTATCTAATCTATCTATCTATCCTAGAGGATATATATGGAATTTAAAAAACTTAACACCAAAAAACCAAATAATCCAGTAAATAAATGGGCTAAGTAACTGAACAGACACTTCATAGAAGAAGAGATATAAGTTTTCAACAAACATATGGAGAAATGTTCATCATCTCTAGAAATTAGAGAAATGCAAATCAAAACTACTCTAAGATATCACCTCATTCCAGTCAGATTGGCAATTATCAAGAATACAAAGCCAGTGCAGTGGTGCATGCCTATAATCCCAGCAGTTTGGGAGGCTGAGGCAGGAGGATTCTGAGTTCAAAGCCAGCCTCAGCAAAAGCGAGGTGCTAAGCAACTCAGTGAGACCCTATCTCTAATTAAAAAAAAAGAATACAAGCAATAATAAGTATTGGTAAGGATATGGGGAAATAAAGGCACACTCATACATTGCTGGTCGGACTGCAAATTCGTGCAACCACTTTGGAAAGCATTATGGAGATTCTCAGAAAACTTGGAATGGAACCACCATTTGATGTAGTTATCCCACTCCTTGGTTTATACCCTAAAGACTTAAAATCAGCATACTACAGTGACACAGCCACATCAATGTTTATAGCAGCTCAACTCACAATAGCTAAACTATGAAACCAACGTAGATGCCCTTCAACAGATGAATGGGTAAAGAAAATGTAGTATATATACATAATGGAATATTACTCAGCCTTAAAGAAAAATGAAATTATGGTATTTAATTTAAATGGATGGAACTAGAGAACACCATGCTAAGTGAAATAAACCAATCCCAAAAAACTAAAGGCTGAACGTTTTCTCTGATAAGCGGATGCTGACCCATAGTGCTGGTAGAGAGAGGAGAGTAGGGCTGTGGAGGTGGGAAGAATGGTAGAATGAGACAGACATTATTACCCTATGTATATGTGTGAATATATTATTGGTGTGATCCTGCAACAGGTACAGCCGGATGAATGAGAAGTTGTGCTTCTTTTGTGTTCAATGTGTCAAAATGCATTCTACTGTCAGGTATAACTAATTAGAACAAACTGAAAAAAATAGAAAGGAGATCAGTAGAATAAAAGAAGGAGATGTGAGGGAGGGAGAGGAGGGAAAGGGGAGGACGGGGAATGAAATTGATCAAGTCATACTATTTTATTGTGTGCACATATGAATATATTGTAACAAATCCCACTGTTGTGTATAATTATAATGCACCAGTAAAAAGGAAAAAAAATAAACAAACACAAAATTGCAAAATATTAACATAAAAAAGAATTCAGAAAAAATTACTTAATAAATGGCTTATTTACAAAGTAAATAATAATCCTACCCCTAAACCTTCAACTCCTTCTTCTATATCATTCTCAGATAAATTAGCAACTAAATGACAAAAAATACTTGCACAGATTAAAATTCCATCCAGAAGCATTGACATTCTCAGCTTAAAGAGTGATTACTCTTGGGGCTGGGATGTGGCTCAAGCGGTAGCGCGCTTGCCTGGCATGTGTGCGGCCTGGGTTCGATCCTCAGCACCACATACAAAGATGTTGTGTCCGCCGATAACTAAAAAAATAAATATTAAAAAAACTCTCTCTCTCTCCCTCTCCCTCTCTCTCTCTCTCTCTCTCTCCCTCTCCCTCTCTCACTCTCTCTTTAAAAAAGAAAAAAAAGAGTGATTACTCTCCTTGATCTCACTGATGTAAATGTGTAGTACTTTTTGTAACTGTCATTATCAAAATGTCAGATAAAAGGATGAAACTGTTTAACTTGGTAAAGTAACAGAATCCCCACCTTCTGTTTTCCTTTCCTTTTCGTGTTATTTCTAGAGGGACTCTTCCTTAGGGAATATGGCAACACACACCGTATCCTTCCCTTCCATGCATCATGCCACTCACTGCAAGTGAGAGCACCACCCAACACAATCCATTGTCTATTTAGTCACATGTCCTTCCTCTATGAATTCTAAACCAACTTAGAGGTTGGAACTGAACCATAGTACAATAATTATTAGCTGGACTGCAGAATGTGACTCAGACCTGAGGTCATGCTCAGCTTGCCATGACTTCCTCCCTCCTTAACTCCAACGTAGGCCTTTCTGCCGTTCAACAGGCTGATTTCTGACTCCACCGATGAAGATCTGGGAGTGCCCATTTCAGCCAGGTAAGAAGGTATATTACCCAAGTACACTTACCACCTAGAAGGAGGGATGGATGGGAGAAAATGGCCTGCCTTCATGCAGATCTGTCAGAGAGAGGGCTTCTTCCTTTAATCTCATTCTAATGGTAAGTCACTTCTGCCATGGAAGGGGAAAAGGTAGAAAATCTCCCCAGCTTTTGCTGAATATCAGGAGTGTTGATGAATTCAATTCCAAGGACCAAATTAGGAACATTTGTAACAGGATAGGAAAAATCACACTACCCTACAAGCACATAGTCCATGGGAAATTATTGCAAATGAAGCCATGAAACATTTCAAGTTCTACACCATCCAATCAGATGACACGTATTTGAAGAGCCTGAACAGTAGAAGTTGTTCTTCCTATCTCCTGGTCTTTCTAACTGGTGTTAAGCATCCAGATGAAAAGAGTCATTGTTTATTATAAATTTAAAATTATCTCCCAGGTCTTGGGCATGCAAGCATGTCCTCATTTTATTTTGAATAGAAGAAAATATCACTGCTGTTTATTTTACAGCTTTGTTGCCGTTCAATTGACAACCAAATGCATATACTTAAAGTGCACAATTTGATGACATCCATAAAACAATCATCAGAAGATAATCATGTCCAGAGTTTGCTCATGCCTCTTAATAGTTTATACCCCAACCTCCAGCAATGCCTGATGCAGACTAGTTTGTATTCTATATACATGGTATTATACAGTTTGTACTGTCTTTCCAACTGTCTTACTTCTTTTAATATGAATTATTTTATTCATGTTAAAATTATTTTATTTTTTCTAGCAATACTTCCTCTTTGTATATTGCTGAGTAGCATTCTGTTGTATGTAGGAACAGCAACTTTCTTATTCATTTACACGTTAATGGACATTTGGGCCCTTTCCAGTTTGGGCTCTTCCAAATACAGCTGCTGTGAACATTCATGTACAAGTCCTTGTATGGTCTTATGTTTCTGTTTGCTTTTGGGTATTTTATCCAGGATTGTCTGTGTTTTATGGCAATTGTATTTAAAGAAACTGCCCAACGTTTTCCAAACTGGTTGTTACAAACACATACTCTGTTTTATCTTTCTATCTTGTACAGATGGAAGAAGACTTTGCAATCTTGCATTTTGAATCTTATTTTCATTTTTTCTCTCCTCTTCTCTAGGAAGTATTTATTTTCATTTGTGTTGAACCTGAGGGCCGCAAAGGCTCCAACCATACTTTTTACCAATCCCAAAGAAAGAACCTGAAGGACTCAGTGGAGAGTTTTGGATGTTTTATTGTTTATGCATTTCTTGATGGCAGCAGGCTGGGATACAAGGGAGGGCTGAACCACACTTATGACTTGGAATATCTGGGATAGGTTACATGCCTACTGTGCAGGTGGATTTCTTCAGATGTCTTTTTTGTTCAGTTCCAAGTTAAAGTTATTCTTTTTTAAATTTTAATTTGTGATATATGACAACATAATGCATTAAAATTCATATTAGACATATAGAGCACAATTTTTCATATCTCTGGTTGTACACAAAGTAGAGTCACACTATTCATGTCTTCATACATGTACTTAGGGTAATGATGTCCATCTCATTTTACCATCTTTCCTAGCCCCATGTCCCCTCCCTTCCCCTCCCTCCCCTTTGCTCTATCTAGAGTTCATCTAATCCACCCATGCCCCGCCCCCCCACAATCCCCATTATGAATCAGTAACCTTAAATCAGAGAAAACATTCAGCATTTGGTTTTTGGGGATTGGTTGACCTCACTTAGCATTATATTCTCCAACTCCATCCATTTACCGGCAAATGCCATGCTGAATAATATTCCATTGTGTATATATGCCACATTTTCTTTATCTATTCATCTGCTGAAGGGCATCTAGGTTAGCTCCACAGTTTAGCTATTGTAAATTGCACTTATGCTGGTTTTAAGTCCTTTGGGTAGAGACTTTTCAGATGTTTTATAAGCACCTTTTCCAATTTTACAACCAAGGTCACTCTGCTTTGATCCTCACCTAAAGGTTGGAGATAAGGGAAGTGGCCAGGTTTTCCTTTCTATAGCTTTTATTATCACATTTTTTAGAGTCCTTCTTATCTCACTGCAAGCTTTCTTGAATACTGATTGGTGTTTAACCCAACAATTTGTCATAGGTCTCCAAATTCATAGAGTCATTTTCAGTCATTCTATCCTGGTCCTTCTATTGGCCGGACTCTCATGGGAAAATTTGCTGGCCTGCGTGCGGACTCTTAGGACTGGAGAAGTTGTATGTACCATTGGCCTTGCTGTGGAGATTTGTAGAAATTCCAAAAAGTTTTCAGCACCTCAGTTGCAGTGGACTTAACTTTCCTCCCCACACTTGTGAACAGGAGGACTGAGCTGACTGAAACCCAGGGATAGAACCCTGGAGTGGCAAACACACCAAAGCAAACCCAAACAGGTCCTCTGCCTTTCAACTGCGTCAGAATCTCTTCTTCACCCACTCACGTCTGCTCAAGGATCTTCAATGTCAGAAGCAGGAAAATGTTTTGCTCTTCAGAGCCCTCACTGATGTGTAAGAAGAGGTAAAAATGGGATTTTTCCCCAGAGATTGAAACATTCTTATAAAACAGGAAAAAGGATGTTTCAGTGAATGGTGGAGAGCAGAACTGGAAGACAGCCAGCCGTACAGAATATCCTAAAGGAGCCTTTCTTTCTGACCTAACTGGTGACATTTGAATGCAAATCGGGGACTTCCTGAAAAGCTTAGAGTATTTTGTGGTTCCTGAGAAAGTTTAGAACATGAATCTCCCCAAGAAGATGGATGGGCAAATTCCAAGCTTCAAACAACCATGGTTTCTTTGTCCCAGTGCTTTTACTGTTGAAAAGAAAATCTCATTTACCAAACCCTCTGAAGCATGAAGGCAAACCCGAGGCTTCGCTCCCCACATGTCCTTCTTCCTCCAGGCCTCCGACAGGAAAGGTCTGGTTGGTAAAGCAAGCAAGATGAACTGGGACACTGGAAGCATGAAGGCAGGTGGTCCCAAGCCTGGAGACAGCAGTCAGCAACTCTGATCTGGGCCTGGCAGCCTGAGGGAAAGGGAGTTTGGACAGCAGTCTCAAGAGAGGACAGAAGGACTTTCTACTTACTCTAGCTGTCACTCATAATCAGTGACTCAGAAACAGGAACTTCAAGAGCCGCTGAGAGCCAAGGCAAAGGGAGCCCTTCAGAGTTGAGTCAACCCTGGAGAGCTGGCTGGAGCTCCTCCTCCCTCCACCCTCCTTATTTAACTCATCTCCCCCAGCGTCCCTGCCCCCTGCAAACCAGCTTTGCACAGCCTTATAATGATTAGGGAGTCTGGCTTCAACTGGCAGCATATGTTTGCCAAATGCATTCTACTTCTGTCCAAATATTTTGAAAATTTTGTCTAGTGTGTGCAGAAACCCCAAAAGGGTAAAAACAGTAGAAATCCATTTGCTTATCTTAACACGCTGGCTTATTCTCTGCCCACCCCACTCCCACCTCGCTGCCACAATGACATCAACACAAGAACACTCTCTTACCACTTTCACTCTGATCCTTATCATAATGCCAATATTTTTCCGATTTTGCAACTCCTATGATCACTGCCCGTTCACCGTTGTGTGTTGTATTTTCCCACTTTCATTGAAATTAGAGGTGGCACATACATGAAGATATTATAGAAAGAAGAAGCCTGTTTAATGATAAGATCCCATTATTTAACAAACTGAAGGCTGCCTGGCCTCGAATTGGAATTCGGTTATTTCCGGCAGACACCTATTTGAACATATACATAGTGCAGGGATAAACACTCTGTGTGCCTAGCTATCCAGACAGCTATCCAGATTAGACATAGAAATAAATATTGTGGTGGACAGAATTTTGAAACATCTCCAAGACTCCATCCTGGCATTCACACCCTTTATAATTCCCAGGACTATGAACAGGATGGCTTTAGAGCCCATGGTTGGAATGTTATGGGGCACAGTTGTCTTCAAGAAGGGAAGAGGAGCAGGCCTGATCTAATCGCATGAGTCCTTTGACTCTGGGTGCAAGAAATCAGAAAGATTCCAGGCATTACAAGGATTTTATGTAAAAGAGATTTTCTGTTGAAGACAGGGGGACCATGTGGCAAAGAATGTGAGTGGCCTCTAGGAGCTTAGGGTGCACACTCCCCTACACACACACACACACACACACACCAGCACACAGACAAGGACATAGGGCCTCAGTCACAGAACCATAAGAAACTGAATTCTGCCACAATCACACAAACTTGGAAGCAGATTTCCCCACCAGAGCCTCTGGACCCATCATTTAGATCATTGACATCTTAATTTCAGCCTTGTAATACACTGACAGAAGGATTAGCCCCTGCATGCCAGTCTTCCGACCTACAGAAATGTAGGCTAGTCAATGGGTATTTCAAGCTGCTCTTGTGCAGCAGCAGTTAACCAATTCACATATATATTTTTCTTTTATTTCAACTATTTCCCTGGGATACATTCCTCAAAACTAAAATGATTTTTAGTTTCTCTTTAATGCCACCAACATTATAATGTTTTGAAATTTTATTTCTCTAGTTCCAGGGGCAGAAGTTATTATTTATTAAGAAAAATGCTTGGATTGTGTAAGTGTTTATATTCCATTGCACTTAAAAATCCTTTCTTATTAACATGTCTGTAAGGTCCAGCATAATTTAATTATGTGTACTTTTCTAACTTCTTCTAAATGCCATGTTTCCGGTATTAGTCAGGGTTTAACTAGAGAAACAGAAATGAATGAACGAATGAAGAGTAATCTCTAGTAGCTGGCTTACATACTTGTGGGGTTGGCTAAGCAAACCTGAGTCTGCAAGGGAGCTGTCAGCAAAGGGAGACCTGGAAGAGGCTGGAATTGTTGCCCCCAGGCAAATTTCTCCTCTCTCTAGTTCTCCCTCAGAAGTCTCAGTCCTGCTTATAAGGACTTCCAACTAATTTGAACTAATTGGAGATTTTCCAGATGTAACTTTAAACTTGATTTTTAATTTGATTATGATTGGAGAACACATTTTTTTTAATGTTTTCAATCCTAACTTTATTAAGATTTTTGTTGGCTAAGCATGTGGGTGCATCTTTGTGTTTCCTGTGCACTTGAAAAGACTATTGTTGGGTAAAATTTCTTCTTAATATCAAGTAGTTTAAATAAATGTAGATAGTGTTGAAAATCTTCTGTATATTACTTTTACTTAATCTTTCCAACAATAACTTTTTAAAAATAATTTTTTTGGTTCATTATAGTTGAACATAATGATGGGATTTATTGTCACGTATTTGTACGTGCACATAGTATGACAATATAATTTGGTCAATATCACTCCCCAGTATTTACCCCTCCCTTCCTGCCTCCTAGCTCTTGGTAGCTTTCCTCTACTGATCTCCCTTTGATTTTCATGAGTTCCCACACCACGCGCATACCTTTCTTCTCCTTTTTCCTCTCTAGCTTTCACGAATGAGAGAAAACAAGACCATTGACCTTGTGAGTCTTCACTTAACATAATGTCTCAAGTTCCATTCATTTTCCTGAAAATGACGTAAAAATTTAATTCTTTTTAATGGCTAAATAAAACTCGTGTGTTTGATTTAGAGCAGAAATCATTAAAATCAAAATGAGTTTAAAATAGATAGATGCAAAGATACTTTAAGTGGGTTATTTGAAAGATACAATAAAATCAATAAATTTTTATCTACATGAACCTCTACCCGCAGAGAAAGAGAGAGGGAGAGAGGAGCACAAATCACCACTCTTATAAGTATAAGGGGAGGAGATATTGCTACAGAACAAAAAGTCATTAAAAGTTAAGGGAATACCATTAATTACTTTTACCAATGAATTTGGCAATTTAGATGAAAAGAAAAAAAATCGTTGAGATACAATTACTGATAGTGATACTAAAAGGAGTTGACACTTTGAATATCTTTGTTATCTATTGAAGGAATTGAATTTGCTTTATCCATTCACTCTGTTGACGGTCACCTAGACTGGTTCCATACTTTGGCTATTGTAATTTGTGTATTTCATCTTAATTTTTAAAAGATATTGTGGTAGGTATATAATTCTGGGTTGATCATTTTGTTCTTTCAGAACTTAATATTATTGCATTGGCTTCTGCTACAATGTGTTTTAAAAGAAATAAATGATCTTTCTTATGATTACTTCCTATAATATAATGTATATTTTTTTTCTACTTTGCCTCTTTCAAGACTTTTTCTTTAACTTGGCTTATATCAATTTTAGTCTGATGCATGTGGGTGAGATTTTCTCTGTGTGTATCCTGCTTTAGATTGTGGAGCTTCTTGGATCTCCGGTTAATTTTTAAATCAAATTTAGAAAATTTTTAGTCATCTGCTCAAATGTTTTCTCTGTTGAATCTTCTCCTACCTAATTACTCATATCTCAGACCACTTGATATTCTCCCTCAAGTTTCTGAAGACATGTTTGCCTTGTCAGTATTTTTTCTTTCTGTTCTTCCATTTACACAATGTCTATTTTCTTTGCAAGTTCACTAATATTTTCTTTTCCAATGTTCCACACTATTGTTAAGCTCATCCAGTGAATTTTTTTTTATTTCAAATATTGTTCTTTTCTTGAATTTCCATTTTGTTCTTTTTAAAAATATTTTCCATTTTTTGTTGATATCACCCATATATTCACTTATTCAGTCTTGTTCTTTTCTATCCCTAAATTTATTTATATAAACTTTTAAAGTCCTGATCAGCAAATTCTAATATATATATATATATATATATATATATTTTTTTTTTTTTTCCTGAGATGTATTTCCATTGACCTTTTCTTTTTTGTCCTAGTTCTTGCTCAAATTTTTCTGCCTTTTTGTATGCCTAGAAATTTTCTGTTATATTCTGGATTATGTGGATTTTATGTAGTTGAGAGTTTGCATTATGCTGGTTTCCTTTAAAACATGTTGAGTTTTGTTTTGGCTGACGGTTATTTTACTGGCGACTGAGCTTTGGCCTATCAAGTCTTGGTCTTAGTCATTAGTTGGATTGCACAGAGTATTACTACTCTAAGGTTGTAGCCTGTATGAGATCTCAACTGAATTCCCAGGTGCTCACTGAGGTCACCCCACTCTGGCTGGTCAGAACTCTAACATCACCAATCCTTGTGTCACCTCCACAATATGTTCATTTCAAAAACCACGAGAACCTCTGTTCATCTTATAGCCAGTATCTGTTCTCTACTAGGCCTTGGGGAGTCTTGCTCTGCTATGCACAGATTAGTATTTGGCTAAAGACATACAGGGGTCTTCATGCAGATTTCTGGGATTCCTTTAACCCTGCTCCAAAAATTCCAGTTGCTTCTCCAGCTCTGATTTTTCAATGTGTAATTCCTTTGCTCAGGTCAACAGTTGCTCTCTTCTTGTGCTTCCTTCCCTGTGTTACCATTTTGTAAGTTCCTTGAGATTCCTCAGACACTAGGATGAATGTGGAACTTATTTTATAAGGTTTTTTTTTTCCTTTTTCTCAAGGACCACAGATCTGCACTTCTGTGGTCCCAAGCCTTAAATCTTTTTTTGTTTGCTTGTTTGTTTTATTTTATCCTGTTTTAGAGCTGTTTATACCAGAAATGTAAGTTTAATACCTAGCATTTCAACCTGGCCAGAACTGGAAGCTTTCTTTACTCATTTTAAGCATCTATAATGTATGTTCTCTATCAGTTTATTATATCATATGTGTAGCTCTTCCAGCATAGTGAATCATTTCTTTTGTTTTGTAATTTGAGATGGTGAAATAATAGGACTTTACTGTGGGAATACTGTGCACTATAGGGTGAGGGCTCTTTCTTGCTTACTATTTCTTCTTGCTTACTATTTCATTTCTTTCAAAGTCTTATGAGTATTACTGGAAATTCATACCTTGATTTCTCATAATTCTTTTTTAAAAAAATAGCAATAAACCCAGTTAAGAAACAGGGACATGTTTTTAATCTCAGTAGAGGAATCTTCTTTTTGACCTCCCCCCGCCCCCACCCCCCCAAAAAGAAAGCCCCATCAAGCATATGAAAAGAAGCACAGCTTTAGTAGTGTTCAAGAAATACAAAATAAAGCCATAATAAAATACCATTAAAATTGTCAAAGTGACTAAATTTACAGACTGATCATAACCAGAATGGTTAGGAATGTGAAATAACCGAAACTCTCATTTCTTGATACAGGGTGATTAATACAATCACATTGGATAAATGGTTAGCATTATTTAGTAAAGTGAAACACCTGCCTATCGCATGACTCAGCAACTCCCTGACTAGGGCCATATCTAAGAGAAATGAATGCATACATATACCAAAAGACAATAGATAGATAATTAAATTGTGGTATATCTATGTAATAGAATAATATAAAGAAATGAAAATAAATGAATCACTGCTAAATGAAGTAATATGAGAGATTCTCAGAGAAAATTACTGAGCCAAAGAAGCCAAGCATAAAAGAGCATCTACAAAGGGACTCTCCCCCACCCTTTTTTATTTGTTTGTTTTTAACTGAGGCAAAATTTTCAAGTGTAGGGTGGTTTGAAAGTTTTTCTAAAATTCACAAGAAAAAAAGTTTACTCTGCCCTTTAAATGGAAAAGGTCTGGAATGGCATCCTTTAGGAAGACCTCCTACTGTTATAATTCTTTCACCCCCTAATGGCTATCCATGGGATCACACTTCAGAATTGGAAATTAACCAAGTTGGAAATGAGACCATATTTTCAGGAACAATTTTAGCCTCATCGTTGGACCCAGGCAGTCAAAAGCACTCTTTTTTTGGTCCTCATGGGATTTTGTTTCTATCTGTCTGTCTATCTATCTATCTATCTTTCTTTTTTAATTGATGATCACCTGAAAGGGAAAGATGATCTCTATTCCTGAACAAGCTCTCTGTTAATTTAAAAGATGAGGTCGGTCATGACCACAATACAAATTAACAAAGCAGTTTTTCATAGTTTATGTTTGAAAATAAGAAACTCCAGAATGGCACATGACCCTGTTCTAACGGATTTTGGGAAAGTCAGTATAAGGTTTGATTCCTGGCATTCGGACAGGACAATGCCAGACTCGGCAATCTCTTTAGCACACCAGAAAAAGGTACTAGGGTGGAGAGGGCAAGAATGTGGTGGGAACTTATTGGCCTCTTCTCATCTCAGAATTTGCCTTTTCCATTCTCTCCAGGTTTTTATTCAAAGGTAAAAATTTTTTAAATCATATTTTTTCTGTAACCCAACTCAGACTCTCTGAATAATTATTTTGTAAGTGAGCAAAGAATCTATTAATGAAGGTCAATTAATAAATAGACAAAATCCTTAAAAGGTTGATCCAGAAATACAGCAGACTGAATCTAAGAATACCCCTTTTACAAATCTCACTAAAGTGAAAGTTAAAAAGGTCACCATTGCACAAGAACAAAGAGAATGCAAGACTGGTCAAATAAAACCAAAAGTTACATAAATCTCCATCCATTTCAAAAGGCTGAAAGTGAAATACTTACCTGGCAACTGACTTAGCTGATTGGGTTAAGCTCCAAGATGGTGTTGCCAGATGGTAAAGGTAACAAGAAACAAACTGTGAGCACAGAACTCAAGAAACACAGGGACTAGAGGTAGTAGTTGCCTTTTGTGGGGGTATCTGTGGTTGAAGCTAAAAGGAGAAGATTCATCAGTAGTTTGAAGGCAGAGCTGGTAGAATCTACCCACCAGAACAACTCCCTTAGCCAAGGCATCCCAGTGACATCCCAGAAAGAGAAGGGGGATCTACTTTCTGGAAAGCTTTGCATAGCTAAGGATGGGAGAGATGTTGTACAGAGAAAGTAAGCCTGCATTCTGGATGATGACAGTGTGAGCCTCATTCCCTATCTGATGTGGGATCACTGGTGATTAGATGTAGTATCTCAGAAAGGAGACAGGAAAGAGCCTCTCTGGAGAAACCAGCCTTTAAATCTACATAAGCATATTATTTTAATTGCGATAAAAAATGAAGAGGATGGGGAGCAGATACATGACTCATGAGGGGATTAACAAGCCTCCTGAAGGGTCTGTGGCTGCTGAAGCTCAGAAGATTGTGAGAAGAGAAGAAGGTCAGCGCATGGTGGTGCCTCCAGAAGTCCTCAGTCAAGGCAGTCCTGTGAATATGCTTATGAAAGAAGTTTAACTCCATGTATTAATACTTTGTGTGGATAAGAGTGAAGATTTTATGGTAGCCCCAATTTAGGGATAAAGGAGAACAACTCTGGTCATATAGAAACTAACCACACTATGAATAATTTAGTGAAAGAGGAAATCAAAAAGGAATTTTAAAATTATCAGAGACACACCATACCCAGACTAATGAGACACAAGAAAATATTTCATAACTAATGTTGGACATATTAATTGTCTTTGAGAAAGAGCAGGTACTTTCCAATTGACTGTGGCTCACCTCTGTCCATGGTAGCATATAAACTCCTTCCTTCTGCCTTCAGTGTGGGGTCCAATTGTCTTATTGCCACCCATCAAGTGCTTCTGTCCACAAGGCCCACAGTAAATTGACCTTTGTGCAATCCTGGATCTGCCTGCTTCTTTCATTGGCTATACAGTACCTTCTACCTTTGGTGATTTATTCTCATGACCAGGGGTTTATCTGAAACATTTACAATTATAGCAAAAAAAAAAAAAAGAATAAAATACTTAAGAATAAACTTAACTGAAGAAATAAAATACCTGTACAATGAAAATTATAAAACATTGAAGAAGGAAATTAAAGACACAAATGGAAATATATCCCATAATCATTGATTGGAAGGACTAATATTGTTAAAATGTTGATACAACCCAAAATGATCTACAGGCTCAATGCCATCCCTATCAAAATCCCAATGGGCATAAAGTAATATTTCATTTGGTTCTGATTTGCAGTTCCCTAATGGCTAATGATGCTGAACATCTTTTCATATGCTTACAAGTCATTTGTATCACTTCTTTGGAGAAATTGCTATTCAAATGCTTTACTCACTTTTGAAGTAAGTTATCTTTGTCATGGTTGAGTTGTGAGTATTTTTATATATTCTGGATAAGAGTTTTTATCAGATAAATAATTTGCAACATATTTCTTTTAAACATTAAAAGTTAAGATGTTTATAGTTGATTCCATTTATGTGAGTATGAGTGTAAGAACTCAAATATCTTATGTTTCTAAAATCAAGTTGTTGATAGAGAAGGAGAATTTATAAAGTTTGTAAACTGTTTCACTAGATTATGAAGCATAACAGCCTAATACAAATGTCTGTTGGTGAGACTTTTCATATTTCATGCCATTAATTAAATAATAGGGAATGATTTAATTTTTCTCTGTCCTAAGAATTTTGTTAATAATACATAGACTAGCACTGGCTTTCCTAGCTCCCCTCTGTCCCAGGTCTGGCCCCTGGCCCTGGGAAGCCCTTGAGCTGCTGCTGCTGCCCTTGCTTGAGTTACAGCTCTCTTCCTCAACTGTATGTAGGTATGTTGGTGTTTTCTTTTAGAGATGTCCATAAGGATTTCTTTAAGTACAGTAGTTCCTATTTCCAATGAAAATTTTAGAGTTTTTTTTTCCTTCTGGATAGAAATGTCTTCATTTAATGAAAAAAAAAAAAACAATTTAAAAATGAAGAAAAAAGTCATGTACTCATTCATACATTCATTAAATGTTTATTGAAGAGCTCCTAGGTGCTAATCCCTGTTCTGAGCACCAGGCATAAAATGGGCAACGAAGGCTGTCACTGCCACTGCCTTCGTGGAATTTGAGCTCCAGTGGAGGAAGACAATCCCTTCTTCACCAATTCTCCGCCTGCATCTTGGGTTTTACTGGAATGTGAATTCTTCTTCAGTGCATAAGGCTTGGTAAATTCTTTGTTAGTTCATCATTGACTTTAGCTTGCAACATAGATTTAAAAATAATAATAATGGTATGCATGATCTCCTTGACCATTCCAGCCATACTATGACCTGCACAGTTTCTGTTTTAGCAGGTATAATTCTTTTCTAACTATGATACCAGCATTCTATCAGGCCAGCCATATAAAAATCAGGCTGATCACACAGTCACATCAACTATATTTTATATATTCAAAGATGTTCCTTCTTTATTTCCTATGACTGATCTACTCTCCTTTCAGGCCATACCCACTGAATTTCAAAGAAACATACAAATTTTGCATGCCCCAGTGAATGATGTCTTATTCTCTTCTAGTTTAAGACATTTATTTCGGAGGTCTGAGTCTTTGCAGGTAGACTGTCAGGGAGTTTTAAAATTGTCTCTCTATTGTAGAAATTTCTCCTGTCTATCTCATTCTTACTTAGAGAGTGTATGGGATAGCTAAGGAATCTACCTTCCCAGGGAAAGGTAAAACTCTCTATCCTGTAATCAGGTTCCTTGTGGGCTCTGACAGGGGTGTTGGATCCTCCTTGTCTCTAGGCAGAAATGTCTGGCCTCAGCTGATGATGTCACTGGTCCCAATCAACCTTTGGGCTAAGAAGGAGGTTCTTTAAACTCACCAAAGGCCAAGGTTCCTTAACACTTTCACATCTGCTAACCTACAGGATAATCCAAGATGTCCTTGAGTTCCAGTCTTTTTATATCCACATTTTAGGCAGTAATAAAGAGAAAAGTTGAGGAAATTACAAGCCCCATCCTTTAAGGGTGGCTCCAGGAAGTTACACATATCATCTCTGTGTTCCATTGGCCAGAATGTAGTCACATGGCTGCACTGGCTCAGGTCAGGCTGGCTGGAACTAATTGTTATTCTGGATGGCCCTGACCCTGGGTAATATATGGAAATTCTACCATAGAAGAAGAGGGAAAGTATGTCAAGGTACAGGTACCCCATATTGTACCTATTATGTATGACAACCCTGAAAATGTGCTTAAATTGATGAGAACTTGATCCTAGCATCCCATCTTAAGGGATTTTTTTCTCTTGCCTGATACCCCAAACTATATCTAGCAAGGTCCTAAGGAACCACTCCAAGTAATTAAAATAGCAGGAATTTAAGGCAGGAAATTGGCTACACGGGTGATGGAGAAACTGAGAAGCAAAGTAGAAGATATTAAGGCAGCTCAAAAATTAACTTCAGCAGGAAGCTACTTCCAAACCATTTCTTAACAAAATCCCAATTTCCCCTTGCTCATGAGGTTCCAACACTCCAGACAATCATTAGCCTTTTGCCTCTGGTTTCAAAAAACACAGGGAACCCAACCTAACAGTCTCTTGTTGCCAATTTAATAGGGCCATTGCGTGTACTCTGGTAGAAGGATTCTATCCCTGAGAATGAAGGACTTCAGATCAGCACATCCAAGGCTCTGGAATGGAAAGCAAAAATTCAGTGGGTTGTTAAGTGCAATCTCAGAGGAAGCACCCCTCTCATCCCCCTGTCCTCAAGCTCTATGTATCTGCTGCAGGTTGAAAATACAGATTTCACATTCACAGGGGAGTGCCCTGATCTCACAGGGCACTTCCTTTGTTTCCCATCTGGTACTACAATGATTTTTAAAGCATCCTGGCTCTTCCCAAAGATAGGAGAAGTGGTGAATTCAGAGAATCATAGGAGCAAGAATCAGATACCATACTTCTTATGCAGTGAAATAGTTCCTTGGTTGGAAGCTTGGTTATGAGGGACACTCGATGGTTATAGGGCATTCATCACAGAGGGTGGTGCTAGTGCAGGCAGAGAAGGCAAATCCATTCTCTGAAGTGAAAACCATACCAATGAGAAAAAGATTACTGCCACTTCCAAGATGAAATTTAGTGTTTCCTAGAGAACTCAGGATCTTTCATATTAGTCCCTAATCAAATTTTGCATTTATATTCATTGTGAAAGAAATAAATTCTTACTGTGTGCACATATGTGTGCACGTGTGTGTATGCCCACGTGTTTATTTGCAACTTTCTTTGGGGAAGGACATTTTTAAGAAAAAAAATATATATAACCAGTAAAATTCATAAGAAAATAGGAAGTTCTAAGAAGTTGGAAGTTTTCAAAAAGATGACTTGTTTAAATATGGAATAAATCCCTGCTACCCAAACCCCAGCCTGCTTGCCAAATGTAGTCAGTAGCCTAGCACTTTCAGAAATTGCAATCTGGTTAGCTTCATAGATTTTTAAATTTTGAGCCAGATGTTTAAGACTATATTGAAAAGCCCACTTGTTTTAATAATATTTTAGCTATGCTTGACTCAGGTGACTTGCTTAGAATGTGGACTTGAATGTATTTCAAGTAAGTTTAAGATTCCAGACCATGACAGGGTCTCAAATTGTCAAGGAAAGAATAGGTTTTTCAGGGAGGTAATTAAGTTTCATTTCTGTTATATAAGGTCTTCATGTGATGTATTCAACCATCTGGAGAATACGAGGCTTAACTGTTGCCTGAGATATTCATCCATTTGCTCTTTTTCAAGAGAAGTTTTTCAAAAGCTTCAAATGCCTTGATTACTTCATCTTAATTCACCTTTGATTTTTTTATGCATGCACACATTTTGTTCTAGATTGATATTTCCTTACTAAAGAAGAGTTCCTAAATAAGCCTTATGCAGTGACTGCTTAGACCACAACTTTGTCTAGATTCTGAGTTGACGATGAGAACTAAAATAGAGCCTCATGACCCAATTGTCTAACATGTATGAGTTTTGAATGTTGAGTTGCCCCCCTTCCCCAAATAGAAATGCTAGCTAAGGAGTCCAACTGTCCAGTCAGTAAGGAAAACATAATGTTTTTGAGATTTTGCCCAATTATAAGATCCAACTTCCAGATTTTCATTCCAGAGATCCATTATCACTATCCCAAAGATGATCATGGTCTATAGAACAGGTTCACTATACACTCTCGGGAGACTAGGGTATGGAGGCCTCAGGGTTTTTTTTTTTTTCTCTCTCTACATAGAATTATGGCAGCTCTGGGAGTGATTCTGAGCCCTGCAAGTCTCTGGATTCAGCAGTAAAATTGAAGTGCTCACGTCTGGCTTTACCAGTCTTCTAGAAGGACATCTTATTGTTAATCAGGTATAAAACCTTAGGCAAAGCATGTTGTGATAGAAATAGTCCATCCCACAGCAATTCTAAAGCTTCCAAATATATATCCAAAGACAGGATTGTAAATTTATTTGATGTTAACATATGATGTCAAGAAATTGGTTATAGAGGACAACATCCAAGAGAACTTAAAATTAAACAAAAACTGGACTCACTTTTAAAAATGAATTAGGGGGCTGGGATTGTGGCTCAGTGGTAGAGTGCTCGCCTAGCATGCATAAGGCCCTGGGTTCGAATCTCAGTACCACATAAATGTAAAATAAAGATATTGTGTCCACCTAAAACTAAAAAATAAATATTAAAAAAATGAATTAGACTTCAGAAAGATCATCAAATCTGCTTGAATTCTTTCCTCTTAAGCCAAACAAACAAATAAACAAAAAATATTTCTTTCTGACTCCCTAATCAACCACCAGATACGGCCACATTTTCTACCACTTTTAAAGCCAAACCACAAAAATTACCTAAGCAGTGTTTCTAGTCCCTCGCCACCTGGTTTCCCTCCTCCCCACTTCAGTCAGTCTTCTCCACTACCACTTTCCTAAAATTTCTCTTGTCAGAAATGACCAACAGCCTCCACGTACTGCTATAGATGACAGATACATTTCAGCTTGTTACTTTGACCATCCAGTAGCATCTGGCATAGGTGACTGTTTGCATTTCCATGGAATTCTATACTCCTTTATTGTGAGTTCCGTGACACCATCCACTACTAATCTCATTGATCACACTTTCTCTGATAAGACTCCTTTTTTGGTACCCTTCTCCTAGCTACCTCTAAGCCTTCTTCAAATTTCACTTTTCAGTTCTTACGTTAATTTTAACACTGCTCTTGTTGGCACCTTAGTTTATTGTCCCCAGCGTGGTTCACACGCATACCCTCTTGAGAGCCACGATGAAAATCCCCATAGACAAGGAGTTCTTCCAAAAGATCTAGAAGAGGATTGAGTGAGAAAGCCTCAAGATGAGCAGCTTTCTCCTGATGCTTTTGATTGGGTTAAAAATTAGTTACAGTCTCTCCTCCTAAGATCTCACCCCCAGGCAAAGTCACCCCACGTGCTGGGTTCACCTCTCTACACTATGTTCTCCTCCTCATAGATCCTGGACCTATCATTTTCCACTCTCTCGTTGGTTCTCTTATGCCTCTAGATTCTATAAGAAGGCTTTGTTCTGTTTCTCTGGCTATTGCGAGTGAGAAGTTGGTTTGACTTATTTAGGCACTTCTACCAGAACTAAAAATTCTCAGGGTAGAATCTTTGTCTCACAAAAATCTAAAATTATACTGGAGTTCCTGGTGTTCTGACTCTCTAATCTAATGGTCCATTTGCTCTAGTCATAGATAAAAATGCTCTTAGCTTCTTGCTTTGGAAACCACAGTGTTTTTGAATAACAACAACAAAAATACTTCTTTTCTAGACTGCCAGATACTTTGATGATGAAGGAAATGTTGTTTTCTATGCATTTAAATTCACACAACTCTAAGTAGAATGCAGGTTGAATGTCCTAATTTTCTAAAGGCAGTCTGTTAACTGAAGCTCATTCTTGATGAATCATAGTGAGTCTGGATCACACACCAGCGATTTTCATATTAACATAAATAATTTGCAGACGTAAGGCTGTGACTCTCTGACAGCAGGTCCAGTTTAATATCAGGAACTGGTTTAATTTATCAGATTTTCAATAAGCACTGATGGCTCAGGGAGTGTGAGTGCCCTCATTTCCTTCATCAGCTTGAGTGTGGGTGCTATTTCTTTTTCTTTTTTTTTTTAAATCTAAAGTAATTTTAATGTTTGCCTTAAAATGATCATTAAATTTATTCATTTATTCTAATTTGTTATACCTGACAGCAGAATGCATTTCAATTCATATTACACATATAGAGCACAATTTTTCATTTCTCTGGTTGTACACAGAGTCACACCATTCATGTCTTCATACATGTACAAAGGTGGTGGAATGGGTGCTATTTCTTTGGACATAAGAAAGCCATCATCCTTTCCTTATAGAGAACAAACTTTGTGTTCAAAGTCATGCCTTATTATCTTCCCCCAAAGTCAGTTTGATTCAGCTTTTTAAATTCAGGATAAAGAAGAGAGGGAAGCAGAACTAGAGGCATGTAAGAGCAAACACCAGGTCCTGTTCAGTATCTTGTAGTTGAGACAGGCAAGACCCAGAATGTTGAGGCTGTATCTGTGCTAGTGATGACTTCCAAAATGAAGAGGTGATACTTTATGTCTCTACTCTCCGAGCTACCCAACAACATAGTCCAGGATCCCCGAAGTTCACACAGCCACTGTGTACTCCCAAAAAGAAGAGTGACAAAGGCTCTCTAGCAGATGCCTCCACCTGTGTCTATATTCCTAATATAAACCCAAGTCCTCACAGCACACCTTTATGTTGGCTGAAGATGCCCGCCATCGTGACCCCTTCAAAGCAAAGGTACACAGAGTCATAAGCAGGACTCCTTGTTACATCTGTGCTCAGCTCTAAGGGATTCTGACTTCCGTATGCCAAGAGGGATGACTCCCCAGAGAGCTGGAGCAGCCTTTAGCTTCTGCTCCTGGTGTGGTGGAACAAGTTTCTGACAAACAAACCCTATCATCATGGCTGGAAACTCCCCAGATGGGTCGAAAGATGTACATTGGAAGACTCAGGAATGTCATCAAACTCTGCACAGGATAAATAAAAACATCTGTAGGCATGAGAGTGAAACTGCTGAAGATCAGAGATAAAGCAAAGATCTTGGGAGAAGCCAGAGGAAAATGCCCTGTTACATACAAGAGAATGATTTGAAATACTACATACTTGTCATCTGAAAATATAGAGGCTAGATGATTGTGGAAAACACCTTGAAAGTGCTGAACAGAGGATAGAGGGCATGCTAACCTAGAATTTTATATGTAGCAAAAAGATTCTTCAGGAATTTTGGCAAAATAGACACATTTTCAAATAAAAGAAAACTAAGAGGATGTTTCACCAACAGATGTACTCTCTAAGAAAAGCTAAAAGAACTTCTTCAGAATGAAGGGAAATGATAACAGAAGAAAACTCAGACTGTCAAAAGGTAGGAAAGGCATTAAAAGGACAAGTACTGTATGATCTCACTTGTATGTGGAAAAGGTTGATCTCATAGAATTTGAGAATAGGATGATGGTTACCAGAGGCTGGGGAGAATAGGGAGGAGGCGTGGGTAGAGAAAGGTTGATCTATGGTACTAAGTTATAGTTAGGTATAAAAAATTACATTAGGGTGATAGATAGATAACTGTATTATACTGTATAAAACATAAATCAGCAAGGAAGGAGTTTGAATGTTTTCATAATAAAGAAATAATAAGCATGGGAGAAGATAGATATGTTTATTTCAACTTAAACCATGCAAAGTGTATACATGTATCAAAGCATCACATGGTACCTCATAAATAGGAACAATTTTGATGTTTTTTATGTACTGTTAAGAATAATTTTAAATAAAACCTTTTAAACTTAAGTACAAGCCATTTTTCCAAGTTGTTTAAAATGCATGTATCTAATTAAAATGAACATTATAATGTTAACTTAGTAAACTTATAAAGTATAAAAATGTAATATATTTAACAACTACAATGTAAAAAAATCATGGGAAGTAACTGAAACTATAATGCAATATGTTTGTATTTTATGTAAGTTATTGTAATACTAAGTATATGAACATATATTGTGGGCTACATGAATAGGATTTAAGATTTTACTAATATTTTTATTTCAACCTTCCTAAGGAAAGAAAAGTTTCATCGTTGCCCTTTTTTTAATATTTAAAAACTAAAAGACTCAGAGCCATCGAGCCATGAGGCTGAAGTTGCATGATTAGAAAAAAATAAAGATCTAAATCCTAATTCAGGGCCTGCCTGGTCCATCTTTCCTCTCACTTCACCTCTTCTTGGCTGAAGTTTTTGTGGATTTTTTTGTGTGATGTGATTCCATCAACAGAGCCTACTTAAGTCTGTGATGGGCTGAATTGTGACCTCCCTGAAAATTCATATGTCAAGGTCCTAACCTCCAATGCTTCAGAAGATGACTTTATTTGGAAAAAGGTCATTGCAGATTAGTTAAGATGCAGTTAAACTAGAAAAGGGTGGGCCCCCAATTCAAAGGTTAATGTCCGTTCTTACAAGAGGAAATTTGGCATTGACATGCACACAGGGAGAAAGCCATGCGAAGACTGAAGTTATGCTGCCATGACCTAAGGAACTACCAGAAGCCAGGAGAAAGCCCAGCACCGATCCTTCCCTAGAGCTTTCAGATGGCGTCGGCCCAACAACACCTGGATCTCAAAGGTCCAAGCTTCAGAACCATGGGATGGTGAATTTTTGTTTTATTGTTACTCAATGTACCATTTTGTTGCAGCAGCCTTAGCAACCTAAAAGAAAGTCTGCAAGTGAGTTATTGATCCTCACATATGCCATCTCATTTTTCCTGTATTCCTGTCTGCTACCATACCTCTATTTCTGATGTGCTTCTGAGTGGGCCAGGAATACATAAAACCATGTTGTTGAATTTGTCTGAAAATATAGAGGATAAATAGGGTCTGAGTGGGAAGACAACAGCCTCAAGAACTTACACTTAGCTCTTTGAGAGGGGAAAAAAAAAGACACAGAGATAACCAGGGACTGGTTGACATGCACAGATGGTTTAAGTTTGGAAGAAGACTTAGTGACACTCTTTCAATAAATCATACCTCAAGGGCTCCCAATCACTAAGGTAGAATTGGGACCCATCCTAAGTCTGAAATTCAACCTGTCCTTTCTTGTTTTCTCTTTGACGCCTCATCATGGAAATGGCTCTTTTCTTTTAAATACATCTTTTGATAATAAATATCTGTAAATATATGGAGCTTTTCTTGCAAATAAGATGCATACACATCAGAAGGAAGGGGTATGCAACCCAAACTTGCAAATTCAAAAACTTAAAGACACAGGAAGACAATGTCCCAAACGTTAGTTGTGTAGATTTATCCTTTGAGCTTCAAAGGCAGATTGGCATTATTCACAGAACAGTTTTAATAAGGGTTAGTCAGCTTTCCATCATGATGACAAAAACACCTGATAAAACCAACTTAGAGGAGGAAAGGTTTATTTTGGCTCAAAGTTTCAAAGGTTTCCATCCATGGTCCATTGGTTCTATTGTATGTGAGCCCGTGGTGAGGCAAAAGGCTGTGGAACAGCAAAACAGCTCACCTTATGACAGGTGGAAAGCCGAGAGAGGAAGGAAGGAAGGAAAAAAGAAAGGTGAACCAGAGACAAAAATATACTCCCTGAGACATGCCCTCAATGACCTATTCCTTTCAACTTGGTTCCAACATCTCCACTGAGCTATAAATCCTTCAGTGGATTAATCCACTGATAAGCTTAGAGTTCTCATGATCCAGTCACTTTCCAAACCCACATCTCTGAAACTTGCTCCACTGGGGACAAAGCCTTCAACACATGAGACTTTGAGGAACATTCCAGATACTAACTGTAATGGTAAGGCTTTCAATCTGTGCTTATATGGAGGCTCAACTAAGCCCATACAGCCAATTCTTAATTAGACTTTTAAAGAGATAAATCAATAATTTTCTTCAGTAGCAGCTACTTCCCATGGTAACCATCAAAATAGTTTTGCACTCCAACTGACCGCAGTAACCAGGTCAGTTTTCACTGACTGCCACTGCTTCCAAAAATACTTCAAGCTGATGGAGTACCTGTCATCTGTGACCTGCCTGGTTACAGAATAATTCATCCTTAGCACCTGTGAGGATTAGAAGTCTTTCTATTTGATTAATGAGTTGATAGAAATAGTGGCATTAAGACTTGCTCATGCCTAAACATAAGCCTGTTGCATATTTGAAAAGTCAACAGAAAACACATTCTGGGTTTAATATTTACTCCATATCTTTTTTCTTCTTTTTGACATGCATCACATTCTTCTCCCAATCTGTTCTATTGCCTACTCTACCCAACGACTGCAGCTGATGTTTTCTAAATCTAAAGTGTGTTGGACCTGCCAAATGATGCTGCACTGTCATTATGCCAGAGACCACGTGCGAGGCAGGGCAGGGTGCCTGACAGGGTCCAAGACTGAGCATTAAAAGATTCCAATTTCTAGTCTGTGCATCAACTTGGAGTGAAGTTTTAGGATTGGGTTCCCTGTACTTGCAGCAAATTTGTACTGTATTAGAGATCCTGCTACTACTTTTCCAGTCTGCTATTTCATGTGCTATTGAAATAAATAAAGGGAGGAAGAGCAGACAAAAACCCAGATGGCCATCTACACACCATACACAAACTCTCTGTCTCTGTGTCTCTTACACACACTCATACACACACACACACACGCACACACACACACACACACAATTTGTCTTGGATGGAACAAACTCATTGACTCAAGGTTTTCCAAGGTGACTGTCTTACAGAGAATAAAAGTTTCCCCCTCCTTTGTTTAGGTATTTTCTGATCCCCCTTGCACAGAAGAATTTCTGTGGTGGCAGCAGGGGTGAGAGGGGACTGTCCTCTCTCCACATACATTCCCTCCCCACACTAAGCAATGGTAACTCTTTAAGGTAAGCTAAAACAAATCTCAAGAAAAAAAAAAAGCATGCAGCTCAATTCGCAATAGTTAAACTATGGAACCAACCTAGGTGTCCCTCAAGAGATGAATGGATAAAAAAAATATGGTATATATATATATACTCAATGGAATATTACTCAGCTTTAAAGAAGAGTGAAATTATGCCATTTGCCAGTAAATGGTTGGAGTTGGAGAATATCATGCTAAGCAAAATAAGCCAAGCCCACAAAACCAAAGGCCAAATGTTTTCTCTAATATGCGGATGCTAATTCACAATAAGGCAGGGTGGGGGGCCCCGGGGGCGGGGGGCATTAGGGAAGAATAGCATTACCTTAGATTAGGTAGAGGGAAGGGAGGGGAGGGGAGGGGAGGGGATGTGGGGATAGGAAAGATAGTAGAATGAAACAGATATTATTACTGTATGTATATATGTGACTGTATGACCAATATGATTCTGCAACATGTACACTCAGAAAAGTGAGAAATTATATCCTATCTATGTGTGATATATCAAAGTGCATAAATGCATTCTACTGTCATGTATAACTAAGACAAATTTAAAAATTTCAAAAGAAGGCATGTATTTTCAATTTAATGAATTACCTTAAGCCCATGTTTCTTAATTTGGGGGGACTATCATGTTGAATTCCTCATTTCTTTCCTGATCCACTCTTCACCCCTTTCATTTTACTCCCTTTCCCCAGGGGGCTAACTGCTACAGATTATTTTAATATAATCTCTTGTCCTCTGTCTCTCAGTTGAGTTTGGCTAATGAGAATTTCTGGAGATTGGATTTCTGGAGGAAGAACAGGTAAGACAGAGAAGACAAAAGAAGCCATGCAGGATTGTGTATGCCACAAGAAAGACTGAATTTTAGTGTGGGATAGCGGTGATTGGTGGCATAGTTTTGAGCCAATGAGGTCATGTTATTGTTTACACGTGGCAAAGATCACTCTGTTCCACCTGGCTGAGCAGAGGAGCAGATCATCGTGATGGATGGCATATTGGCAAGCCTCTGAGCGTTTATTTCCCTGTTTTACAATCCTTCCCTTCCTAATCCAGTGCTTGAAGCTCTACAAGAAAGACAATAAAATCTCCTGAGAAAAGGCACCTCAAAGGGAATGGGCTAGCAATGGGGAAGATACGAGCAGATCAATCCCCAGTGTCCACACTTATTCCTCTCTTCATTCTGACATGCTCCTAATGACTTCTTAACTCAGCTAGAGTTCTAAAGTTAAAGTTTAGGCTTCCTACATTCCCCCAAGTCATACTGGCTAATAAACCAAGCTATTTCCTATAGAAAAATAACCCAACATTTACAAAATATAAGTATTCCTAAAAAAGAAAGAAACAAAGAAAGAAAAACTGACCAAATGGACTATACCATCAGAGGCCAAAGTAAAGGCCCATATAGACTAAGGACCTAAGGTATGTTGTTAATACATATCCTCAGAATTATCAGTAAGGATTTCTTAAACCTGAAGCTCAAATAAGCTGTTATAGAAAAAAAATATCAATGAGAAATATTGACCATGATTTTAAAAAAAAAATAAAGTCCCAGATCTGATCTAAGAACTGCTTTACATAATGTTAATAAAATTTTCCTTCTGGGAAAAAATTAGCATTTTCCACAAAATGCTTAATCAATTTTCTTATGAACTTCAATGAAATTAAACTAGTGATTTATCCTCACTTGATATGGAAAAGAAGGATTTCTCAGTCAAACTCCAATAACATTTTGAACCTTCAGATGAATGTGCCAAAAAAGGGTGATTTTTGCTGTTTTAAGCCATGAAGTTTTGGGATGGTTTGCTACACAGCATCTCAGAAGCGGGAGGAAACCAGGACAATGAAAACATCTTGGGGGTTGTAAATTCAGAGATATTTGTTTTATCTTCCTCCTGGAGATATTTGCTTTACTTTCCAAAAAGTAAGACCCATTGAATACATATTTTCTTCACATTTCCTTTTTTATTTTTTTTTTACATTAGGGAACAAAGGTTTCTCTCAGAGGGAAGAAGGAAAAGCTGTCTTTTCCTATATAAACTTCAAGATTCATATTTTGGAGGTCCTCGCCTGTAGTAGAGACCCCAGTATGTGCAGCATAATATCAGACTCTCATCACATCACCCTGTGGGGAAGAATTTGGAGCAGAGGGAAAATAATATGGTTATTGCTGAGAATAAATAGTAATCATCTGCCCCTGCAGGAGAAAGCACACATCTTCCTCTAGAATTGGCATAAATAAATATAAAACATATCAATAATATATATGGCAGGAATCAGTTCTAATGTAACGGCACTGTAACAGAAGTTACAATCCATATGGAAGGGGAAATCTGATAGTCATCTAGGTAGCAAATCTAATATCAAACCAAGTGTGGTTTTGCTCTCTATGTTTCTATATTATAGTTGCATTTTCTTTGAACATTTGGGTTGTTACAAAAAAAAGTGTCACTCTTATACAGAGTGGAATTATTATCATTTTTTTAGTCAAATCCTTTCACATATCCTTAATTACAGCCCATGTTCCTTCCATGGCAACAATGCTGACAAATTCGTGTCTCACAGATACTTAGTTCTATAGGTGCTAATGTGGAAGCATGTTTAAGATACAGTGTTAAGTGATTAAAAACATGTTGCAGAGCAGTATATATATTAAATCTTGCATCTGTTCAAATATATTTATGTATCCTCACATAAGAACCGAGTATTTCTTAAGTAACACTTTAGATTGGTTACTTCCCAGAGTAGTTCTTGGTTATCCAGTGAAAGAGGGAGAAATCTTCATTTTATGTGTTTTTGTACCATTATACCTTTTACCACTTTTATAATATATTCACTGGAAATTATTTAAGAAGAAATACTGGCCATAAATTCTTGTAGTATTAGAAGCAGCGGTAGCAGTAACATTATTATGAATATCAACCCTAGGAAAATTATAAGAAGAAGAATTAAAAAGCCTTAGTAGCTTTCTTCCCCTAAGATCTTTGAAGAAGTCTGTTACTTCTTTAGCTCCTAACAGGAATACTCTGTGCTCTGTTCCTTCAAGCTTGGGCCACAGATCTAAATTTTCCTGGCCAGAAAATATGCTCTCCCTTCCATTCTACCACTCCGAAATCTGCAGAAGATCAAACTATTATTTAAATCAACCACGGCCTCTGGGAAATGTATTTCTTCCAATGCTTCATATTGCCTTTGTAGAATTATTTGTTTCTCAGCAATGTGGACTTCATTCATTCTAGAAGTTGGGGGAATTGAGGGTTCGGTGAGAGTGGGGAATATAGGGTGGTTCATGTGGGACCTCACCCTCTCAGAGACAGTTATTTCCGATGCCCATTTACGGAATTTCTGCAACATCATCAAGATGCCCACTTACATACAGCTCATCTCTAAAGTCTCTACCCAGACTGTCTTCACCAGCCTGGGTTCAAATGAGGAATCTAAAGTCCTTGCTTTCCCTGTAGCCATACTTCTCCTTTTATATACTAGAAAGGATACAAGTTGTACCAGGAGTGACCTTTACCTGCAGGTTTCAGGCAGCTATTTGATTTTCTGTTCAAGGAGAGCAATGTAACCCTGGCAACCAGACATCATGGTGCAGATGGCAAATCTAATATCCAAAGGCTGTTTGACAGAGACACTTGCTAACATTGTAGGCAGAAACACCTCTTTTCTACATTTCCATAGGACTCAAAATTGAGCCCAGTTCTACAAAGCCGAATCGTCCCTTTTCTGGAGGAACAATAGGGGTACCAGTGGTTTGGCAGGTTTACTAGCTTTTCCCCTTCTAATCCCTAACTTAGCTGGATTTCAATATTTAATCCCTGCCTAAGTCACAGAATCCAGAGAGTCAGTATTCAAAATACTAAGGATAACATACCATGGTCCCCACAAATGGGCAGAAGGAGCTGCAGGTTAGTTAGCCAAGTGTGCCATTCTCTGTGATGAAATAACCTTCCCTCCTTCATCAGACCTACACTCAATGGAACTTAAAAATTTAGCCCAGTATTGAGGAGAGTTGGAATGAAGTATTGGTGTCACACTAAGCTATGTGAATGTGAGCATGTTGGTAAGTCTCCCGGGATTCCTGTATTGCAACTATGTTTCATCAAGTCTAAAATGGAGGGTTAGTTATGGAACTATATGCATGAGAAACTGGACATGATCAATTTGAAAATATCCTTTAATTGCAATTAAAACCACCCCACATTCCCCACTCCCACCTAACCTCACTTTACCAGGCTTCTAGAACAAATGAAGTCCATATTGCTGAGAAACAGCTAACCTACAAAGGCAATATAAAGCATTGGAAGAAATACATTTCCCAGATCCTATGGTTATTTAAATTAAATTAAAAATGGGTTAGCTAACTGTTCCTCTTTCTTCATAACTTTTTCTCTTGGTGTCTAGAAGCCTCTTCCTCAAATCATTTTTTTCCCGGTTTTCAGTTTTTACTTCTAATTACATAGCCACATCATCCCATGTGATTCTCTCTGGTTTCCATTCCAAATACACTCCACATACACATGTGTGTGTGCAGAAACACACACACACACACACACACACACACACACCTGTCATCATCTCTGGAACCATTAGCTAGGTTGCCCTGTAACTTTTCACAGTACTAAACATCTGCAGAAAAGAAGTAACAGTTTATGAAGTGTCTGCAGTTAATGGGCTTCATCCTCCTGATTTTCAAATCTAGGAGTTAATATTGCCTTTTCTACCTATGAAGATATTGAGACTTAAAGAAATACTAAAATTTTCTTAGCAACATTAAACGTGGGATCTGACCTGGGCTTTACCTGATTTCAAAGCCCTGACTCCTTCTGACAGTTTGTTTAGTTTGAATAAATTAAACAGGGGTCTCTCCTTCACTGGTTCACAGAACGCATGTTGGCTTAAAGAAAATTCTCTTTCAGAAACACTTAGGGTTATTCTTGTTTCTTGTTCAGTTCGAAGTACCCTTTTATCCCACGGGCCCTGCACTTGGTATACTGCTGGCCCTGTGGGCTTGGGCAATGGAGTTAGAGCTCATTACTCTTCAGACTTGGCAGTGAGTTCTCTGTGAACAAATTAAAAGGCTACTCTGTAAACCTGATTGCCACATAGTTCTCTGTTGGCTAGTGCTATGGAAACAGGAAATAGGGCTGGTGGGCTTTTTGTTTGTTTGTTTTTTTCAGAGTGCATTGTCATAGATTGGATGAATGAGAGAGCATGGATCATTGAAAGGTTGCTTAGAAATAGGAACACATCGCTGTTCTTATTGGAAAGGGGAAAATGAAACAGTATCAATGTCCAAACCTAAAAATGAAAGCTCTTCTTTTTACTAATTTACCTTTTCTACCTACTCTGAATTAGCCACTGTTTGTTTTGCTTTCAGAGTAAGAAGTTGTTTATTTTGATTCAAGGTGAGTAGCAAAAAATATCAGATTTATCTCATTTTTCAGGAAAGCAAATTAAAGCCACAAAGAAAAATGACCTGTTTACAAAATGAATGTCTTTCTTAGACCGTATACTTAAACTTTGAACAAATTTTTATATTTGGGAAGGATTATTTTGACTCCCCTATATTCCTTTTCATAGTGGAGTAAATATATCATTTTCTTTGTGAAAAATATATATTTACTAAATACAATTTTTTAAATGAAAAAATGAGAAATCCATCATGCCCCTCCTGACTACTCTTGATATTTTGGGGTTTTTTTTTTCCTTTTTTCCCCTAATTTGTGAGCATTTTTAAATATAGTATTTGTATTTGAGCTATAAATATAATCACTTGAATTTTTTCTATGAATCCTAAGTATGTTTCCAACTTTTTTTACAGCCTTGGCAAACAAAAAAGAAGGATATTTTATATTAATTTAGCATATTTAGCAGTTTTTAAAAAACTTTTTAAACTTTTTATCGAGGTAAGATTTATATAAGCAAGCTTTGTGGCAGCTTGGGAGGCTGAGGCAGGAGGATCACAAGTTTGAGGCCAGCCTCAGCAACTCAGCAAGGCTCGAAGCAACTTAATGAGACCCTGTATCAAAATAAAAGATAGAAAGGGATGGTGATGTGGCTCAGTGCTTAAGTGACCCTGGGTTCAATCCCAAGTGTGTGTGAGACAGACAGACAGACACACACACACACACACACACACACACACACAAAGATTTACATATAAAAGAGTCACCCTATTTAATATGCAGTTCTGTGAGTTTTGAAAAATGCATGACAGACATAATCATCAGTCAAAACAGAACAGTTCCATCACACACAGAAAAGTTCTTTGTGCCCTTCTGTAGCCAAACTTTCCCTACTCCAGCTCCCAGAAACCACTGATTTGTATTTTTTTTTAGAGAGAGAGAGAGAGAGAATTTTTTAATATTTATTTTCCAATTTTTGGTGGACACACATCTTTATTTTATTTGTATGTGGTGCTGAGGATCGAACCCAGCACCCCACGCATGCCAGGCGAGCGCGTTACCGCTTGAGCCACAACCTCAGCCCCACTGATTTGTATCCTATTTCTACAATTTCGCTATTTCCAAAATGTCATGGAAAGGGAATCTTATGTGTGACTTTTCAAGTCTGGCTGCTTTCACTTAACTTAATGTTGTTTAGATGCTTTGAGTGGAATTGTGGAGCAGACAGCTGCATGCCTGAGTCAAGTTGAAGAGAGACATTTGAACTAGACTAGAGATATAAATATGGAAATTTGGGTTAGACTAGAGATATAAATGGGGGTCAAACGCAGGGGCACTTTACCACTGAGCTACATCCCCAGTCCTTTCTCATTGTGAATCTCACAATAAGTTGCCCAGGGGCCTCAGACTTGTGATCCTCCTGACTCAGCCTCCCAAGTTGTTGAGATTATAGGCATGCACTGCCATACCTGGCAGGTCAGAGAAATTTTCTAAGAAGTTAGGAGCTGGCCAGATTAAAAGGCTGAGAAGAAGGCTTGGAAAAGGAGCAATTCTGAAGTTAGGAGAGGGCATCATCTTTAGGGAGTATCAGTTCATCCAAAGAGGCTGGAGCTTAGAGCACATGGTGGAAACATGGTGATAGATGATGTTGGAGCTGTTGGAAGAGCAAAGGTCACAAGAACCCCAGATGCCACAGTAGCAAGATGTTCAATTGAAAGTTTTGGTTTAAACACCTACAGACAGTACAGTTTTTAGAAAACTATTATTAGTTTCAGGTGCTTCACGTCTTTGCCAGTGTTTGGTATTGTCTGTAAAATGAAGTGTCGGACTTCATTTTGTTTTTTAAAGAGAGAGAGAGAGAGAGAGAGAGAGAATTTCAATATTTATCTTTTTCAGTTTTTGGCAGACACAACATCTTTGTTTGTATGTGGTGCTAAGGATGGAACCCGGGCCGCACGCATGCCAGGCGAGCGCGCTACCGCTTGAGCCACATCCCCAGCCCCGGACTTCATTTTTTTTATGTTTGCTAACATTCAAGTCTCACTCCTCTCTGTCCTCCCCCTGTGCTTCCCATCTGGATGTGCTGGTGAGAAAGCCCTGGTGCTTCCTCCTTCAGTGAAAGTGACAAGTTCAAACCATATATGGGACTTTCATCCAGGCCCTACCCTGTAACCATGATTAAAAACAAAACAAACAAACAAAAAAGCACATCCTGCCTCTTTTCCTTGATATCTTGAGCTGTTTAGACCTGCTGCCCATGTTGGCTTTAATCCTATTTGTACCCTTTGGGTGTATGTGTTGTTATCATCAGTCTCAACATCTGAAGCAAATTTATTTCTACAGAATGGCTACAACCATTTATGTATTTTATATTTATAGAAAACATATTTTATGTGTTACATTTTAACTTTTATTTATATTTTGATTTCTCATACTTTATAAACATTTTGATATATTTTTATATTTTAATTTTAGTCATTCTGCAAGGTATATTGTAGTTGTATTTCATTGCAGTTTTTTAAATTTTTTTTAATTCTAATTTGTTATATATGACAGCAGAATGCATTACAATTCATATTACACATATAGAGCGCAATTTTTCATATCTCTGGTTGTATACAAAGTAGAGTCACACCATTCGTGTCTTCATGCATGTACTTAGGGTAATGATGTTCATTGCATTCCACCATCTTTTTACCCCCTTGCCCCCTCCCTTCCACTCCTTCCCCTTTGCCCTATCTAGAGTTCGTCTAATCTTCCCATGCACCCCCTCCCAACCCCTCTATGAATTGGCCTCCTTATATCAGAGAAAACATTCGGCATTTGGTTTTCGGGGATTGGTTAACTTCACTTAGCGTATTATTCTCCAAATCCATCCATTTACCTGCAAATGCCATGATTTTATTCTCTTTTATTATTGAGTAATATTCCATTATATATTTATGCCACATTTTCTTTATCCATTCATCTACTGAAGGGCATCTAGGTTGGTTGCACAGTTTAGCTATTGTGAATTGTGCTGCTATAAACACTGATGTGACTGTGTCCCTGTACTACGCTGTTTTGAATCCTTTGGGTATAAACCAAGGAGTGGGTAGCTGGGTCAAATGGTGGTTCCAGTCCCAGTTTTCCAAGGAATATCTATACCGCTTTCCATATTGGTGCACCACTTTGCAGTCCCACCAGCAGTGTATGAGTGTACCGTTTTCCCCACATCCTCGCCAATACTTGTGTGTTGTATTCTTAATAGCTGCCATTCTGACTGGAGTGAGATAAAATATTAGTTTTGATTTGCATTTCTCTAATTGCTAGAGATGTTGAACATTTTTTCATATATTTGTTGATTGATTGTACATCACCTTCTGAGAAGTGTCTGTTCAATTCCTTGACCCATTTATTGATTGGGTCATTTTTGTGTGTGTGTTTAGCTTTTTGATTTCTTTATATACCCTAGAGATTAGTGCTCTATCTGATGTGCAAGTGGTAAAAATTTACTCCCAAGATGTCGGCTCTCTATTCACCTCACTAATTGTTTCTTTTGTTGAGAAGAAGCTTTTTAGTTTGAATCCATCCCATTTATTAATTCTTGATTTTAATTCTTGTGCGATAGGAGTCATATTAAGGAAGTTGGGACCTAATCTGACATGATGGAGATTTGGGCCTACTTTTCTTCTATTAGACACAGGGTCTCTGGTTTAATTCCTAGGTCCTTGATCCACTTTGAGTTGAGTTTTGTGCATGAGGTTTAATTTCATTTTGTTGCATATGGATTTACAGTTCTCCGAGCACCATTTGTTGAAGAGGCTATCTTTTCTCCAGTGTATGTTTTTGGCACCTTTGTCTATTATAAGATAACTATAATTATGTGGGTTAGTCTCTGTGTTCTCTATTCTGTACCATTGATCTGCCAGTCTATTTTGGTGCCAATACCATGCTGTTTTTATTACTATTTCTCTGTAGTATAGTTTAAAATCTGGAATAGGAATGCTACCAGCTTCACTCTTCTTGCTAAGGATTACTTTGGCTATTCTGGTTCTCTTATTTTTTCCAGATGAATTTCACAACTGCTTTTTCTATTTCTATGAGGAACGTCATTGGGATTTTGATTGCAATTGCATTAAATCTGTATAATGCTTTTGTTAGTATGGTCATTTTGACAATATTAATTCTGCCTATCCAAGAACAAGGGACATCTTTCTAACTTCTAAGGTCTTCTTTAATTTCTTTCTTTAGCATTTTGTAGTTTTCATTGTGGAGGTCTTTAACCTCTTTTGTTAGGTTGATTCCCAAGTATTTTATTTTTTGTGAGGCTACTGTAAATGGGGTAGTTTTCCTCATTTCCTTTTCAGAGGATTTGTCACTGATATACAGAAATACCTTTGATTTAGGGGTGTTGATTTTGTATCCTGCTACTTTGCTGAATTCATTTACTAGTTCTAGAAGTTTTCTGGTGGAATTTTTTGGGTCTTCTAGGTATAGAATCATATCATTGGCAAATAGTGCTAATTTGAGTTCTTCTTTTCCTATCTGTATCCCTTTAATTTCCTTCATCTGTTTAATTGCTCTGGCCAGCGTTTAAATAACTATGTTAAATAGAAGTGGTGAAAGAGGGCATCCCTATCTTGTTCCAGTTTTTAGAGGGAGTGCTTTCAATTTTTCTCCATTTAGAATGATGCTGGCCTGGGGCTTAGTGTAGTTAGCCTTTACAATGTTGAGATATGTTCCTGTTATCCCTAGTTTTTCTAGTGTTTTGAAAATAAAAATAGTGCTATATTTTGCCGAATGCTTTTTCTGTGTCTACTGAGATGATCATATTGTTCTTATCTTTAAGTCCACTGATGTGATGAATTACATTTATTGATTTCTGTATGTTGAACCAACCTTGCATCCCTGGGATGAACCCTACTTGATCGTGGTGCACTATCTTTTTGATATGTTTTTGTATTTGATTTACCAGAATTTTATTGAGAATTTTTGCATCTATGTTAATTAGATATATTAATCTGAAGTTTTCTTTCTTTGATGTGTTTTTGCCTGGTTTTGGAATCAGGGTGACATTAGCCTCATAGAATGAGTTTGAAAATACTACTTTTTTTTTCTATTTCCTGAAATAAATTGAAAAGTATTGGTGTTAGTTCTTCTTTAAAGTTCTTGTAGAACTTGACTGTGTATCCATCTGGTCCTGGGCTTTTTTGGTTGGTAGGCTTCTGATGGAGTTTTCTATTTCATCACTTGAAATTGATCTGTTTAAATTGTGTATATCATCCTGATTCAATTTGGGCAAATCATATGACTCTAGAAATTTGTCAATGCCTTCGATATTTTCTATTTTATTGGAGTACAAGTTTTCAAAATTACTTCTAATTATCTTCTGTATTTCTGTAGTGTCTGTCGTGATATTTCCTTTTTCATCGTTAGTGATTTGAGTTTTCTCTCCATCTCTTCGTTGGCATGGCTAAGGGTTTGTCAGTCTTATTTATTTATTCAAAGAACCAACTTTTTGTTTTGTCAAATTTTTAAAAATTGTTCCTTTTGTTTCAATTTCTGCTTTGATTTTAATTATTTCCTGTCTTCTGCTGCTTTTGGTGTTGATTTGTTCTTCTTTTTCTAGGGCTTTGAGGTGTAATGTTAAGTCATTTATTTGTTGACTTTTTCTTCTTTTAAGGAATGAACTCCATGCAATGAACTTTCCTCTTAGAACTGCCTTCATAGTGTCCCAGAGATTTCAATATGTTGTATCTGTTCTCATTCACCTCTAGGAATTTTTTTAATCTCCTCCTTGATGTCTTTTGCAACCCATTGTTCATTTAGTAGCATATTATTTAGTCTCCAGGTTTGGGGGTAGCTTTTATTTTTTATTTTATCATTGATTTCTAATTTCATTCCATTATGATCTGATAGAATGCAGACTAGTATCTCTACTTTTTTCTATGTCTTTTGACTGGTGAGTTTTGGCCATTAACATTCAAGGTTATTTTGAGACACGATTTGTATTTCCAGTCATTTTTGTTTGTTTTGGTATTTAACTTGACTTGGTTTCTCCTTTGATTCATGTTTACTTTGGGTAATATCTCCCTTTGCTGATTTTCATTGTTGTTTTTTAATTCCTCTTCATGGACTATTTTGCCAAGGATGTTCTGTAGTGCAGGCTTTTGAGTTGTAAATTCTTTTAATTTTTTTTTTTAATTATGGAAGGTTTTTATTTCATCATCAAATCTAAAGCTTAATTTTGCTGCATATGAGATTCTTGGTTGGCATCCATGTTCTTTCAGAGCTTGATATATATATTGTCCCAGAATCTTCTAGCTTTCAGGATCTGGGTTGAAAAATCTGCACATAATCTAATTGGTTTACCCCTATATGTAATCTGCTTCCTTTCTTTTGTGGCTTTTAATATTCTCTCCTTATTCTGTATGTTAGGCATTTTCATTATAATGTGCCTTGGTGTGGTTCTGTTATGATTTTGTACATTTGGTATCCTGTAAGCCTTTGGTTTTTCAATTTATTCTTCATGTTTAGAAATTTTTCTGATATTATTTCATTGAATAGATTGCTCATTACTTTGGTTTAGAACTCTATGCCTTCCTCTATCCCAATAACTCTTAAATTTGCTCTTTTTATGCTATCCCATATTTCGAGAATGTTCTGCTCATGGTTTCTTATCTTCACTGTGTGGTCTACATTCTTTTCAAGATTATATATTTTGTCTTCATTGCCTGAGGTCCTGTCTTCCAAGTGGTCTAATCTGTTGGTGATGCTTTCAATTGAACTTTTAATTTGGTTTACTGTTTCTTTCATTTCAAGGATTCATGTTTGGTTGTTTTTTGTTGTTGTTGTTGTTTGTTTGTTTGTTTGTTTTAGAACCTCTATGGCCCTATTGAAGTAATCTTTTGCTTCCTGTATTTGTTTATGTAGCTCTTTGTCGAAGTGATCTTTTGCTTCCTGCATTTGCTCTCTTATAGCATCCTTTAATTCGCAGAACATTTTAATTGTGTACATTCTGAATTCCTTCTCTGTCATTTCTTCTGCTGTGCTGGCCATGGATTCTAATAATGTGGTATCTTGATTTGTTTGGGGCACTTTCTTCACCTTGTCTTTTCATATTACTTGTGTGTCTTCCCTTCTAGCTCTGTGGATTCTAGGTATTACCCTTTTCACCCTATAGGCTTATAGTGCCCCTGTAAGGATCCAATACTTCTCCTTTGAGGTGAAGGATAATGTTAACAGATCCCAATATAAACAATATACACCCTAAAAACAAATGTTTACTATTAAGACATTTACAAGTTTGGTCACACAGAAATGGTGAATTCATTTATTATCTACAATATACTTCATAGGTTTGTAAAAGGGTTTACAGTTTCTGATGGTGGACAAGGAACCAAGGGTGAGGAGTAGGATGATATGCTGATGAGGTAGGAGGTGAGGATATAGAGTTATTATATGATAGGACGTGTGAAAGACAAATCTAAGGAGGAAGATTAGTAGCAGGAGAAGGGAGAGGAAGTAATTTGGGGCAGACAAGTAAGTGGGAAGACAGTAGAGTACACATATATATTAAGAAAAATAAAAAATGTTAAAATAGTAGTGTTGTGGGGCAGGTCACTCAGAAAACACACCAAGTCCCAGGTTTGTCCAAATTGAAGAGTCTTTATTTAGCAGGCTGGCTGGCGACTGCTCCCCGCAGGACCCATAACTACCTCTGCAAGGAACAGTCCCAAGCCTGAGCATTTGAGGATATTTAAAGGCAAAAACAACACCTGGGTTGACATAGCTGCAAGCAAGCAGGTACAGAAGCTGAATTGGGCAGTTAGCAAGACAATGCAATGGGTACAGTGGTATTTCCCATGGGACTTTCCAGGTTGGCATAGCAGCAAGCAAGCAAAAGGAAAGTGGGTCAAAATGACCCTAGTTAGGTACAAGTTAGAGAATGGTTAATAATGTCTAGGCAATCCATCTCTGACAAGGTAACATTGCCCAAGAAAAATGGAAACCAAAGAGAACGATTTTACATTGTGTAAGAATTGCTATTTTGCGTTGCCAAGTATGTTAGGCTAGGTAACTATTAATGGGTACAGAGGTGGGGCTTTCCCAGGGGAGAAGCATTTATTACATGATATGGAGTCTTGGGTAAAATGGAGTTTGTTTGGTCATTGCCCATATAGCCTGGCCTATAACAGTAAAAATTGGTGGTGGTGGGGGGGAAGAATATACAACACAACTGCAATATACTATTCAGTCATCCCAGTCCTCAAAATCCTAATTCATGCAAAGGACTTGTTTTCACATATGTTGGGGACGTAAGGGCGGAGAATAGAGTGAGAGGAGGAAAAAAAAATCTTGAAGGAAGAAACAGGGATAGTTTGGGTTGGAGATCAGTATCTTTCCTGCTTCCCTTCTCATCCAATAGGTGGGGTCGTCCGTTGTTAGCTGGTATCTCCACCCTCAGAATGGTGTAGGTAACCAGGGTGTTACTGTGCAGCGTTATGGGCTGCTGAGGAAAGGGAGAAATTAGAAACTGCATACCTGGCCAGCCAGAGTTCCAAACTGGGAGTTGCCCCCCTGAAGATGGTGATGAAGTTTACCAAGTTGGAGGCGACTGCTTTCAGTGATGGGGTGTCGGGTCAGGTGGAGGCAGCTGAGTGATGGCTTTGGGTGGTGAGTTCAGAGGAGATCTCTGTGGCTTGCACTGTGTGGCTGTCAGCTGTCTTCAGAGCCTGTGTGAAGTTCCCTGATGCAGGCAGGCTACTGCGTGTAGTGGACTATCTCCGCTGCTGTGGAAAGTTCCAAAATGGCGGCAACCAGGGAGCCCCACATTGCTACATGGAAGTGGCAGCCAGAGTTCCTGCGTGCGGGAAACTGCCAGGTGTCCTGTGTGGGAGCAGTGTTTGTGTTTTCTTCTCAAGTGGGTGGCCGAAAGTTCTGTGTGGGTGCTGATGGTCCTGCTGGGGCACCTGGTAATCCTGCATGGGTGAGTAGTTGATTGAGTAGTTGGGAGACCTACTCTGATGCTGAGGCCTGGAGCCCTGGACTGGCACAGTGACCATGATTCCCGCATGGTAGCAGGAATATCTCTCACACACAAGCAGTATTCTCACTACTTGAGTCCCAGGTCACCAAGCGACATAGAATGCTGTCTCCCTCTGGCCCACCATCTTGGATCCTCTCTCATTGCAGTTTTAATTAGTATTTCCCTGAGGACTAATATTGAGAACTTTTTCCTTGTTAGTCAGACATATGGTTATTCTCTTTCAAGAAATTTCTACTCATGTATTGTGACTATTCTTTTATTAGATTACCTGTCTTTTCCTTTGGAAGTTATAATCTGGATATTCTGTATCAGGGTAGTTGTTAACTTACATATATTAAATATATATTTTTATACAATGGTTTGCTTTTTACTCTCTTATTGATGGTTTTAATAAGTAGAAATTCCTGGCTTTAATTAATTGTATTCATCAGCCTTTTACCTTAGGATGATACTGTATGTATTCTGCTTATGAAAGCTGTTTCTATCCCAACCTCATGAATGTATTCCACTAGTTGTTTTCTAGAAACATTGTGGCTCGTTCTTTTACTCTTAGATTCATGTGTGGTGTGAGTGGTGGATAGATTTGTGTATAGTTACAGGCTTGGGTTCATTTTTTTCTTTTTTCTTTTTCCATATGAGTATCCAGTCAACCCAGTATTGCTTTTTTTGTTGTTGCTACTTGTTTGTTTCCTGAGAAGATGGTCATTGTCCACTGCTCTGCAGTGCCACCTGTGTCAAAGTCAAGGGTCTCCATTTAGATGCAATATGTATTTGATTGTGTTCCACTAAAATTCACATATTAAAACCCCAGTATTAGTATATAGGGTTTGGGAGGTGACTAGATGATGAGACAGCAGCCCTCATGAATGGACCAGTCACCTTAGAAAAGAGACCCCAGAGGGGCTGGGATTGTGGCTCAGTGGTAGAGTGCTCGCCTAGCACGGGTGGGACCCGGGTTTGATCCTCAGCACCACATAAAAATAAAAGCATTGTGTTGTGTCCATCTACACCTAAAAAAATAAATATTAAAAAAAAGAAAGAAAAGAGACCCCAGAGAGATCACCCATCCTTTCCACCAGGTGAGCCTACAGAGAAAAGACCATCATCTATGAGCAAGTGGGCCCTTACCATACACTGAATCTATAGACACTCTGATCTGGTACTTCCCATTCCCCAGAACTGTGAGAGATTTCTATTGTTTATAAATGCCCAGTCCATGGCATTTTGTTATGTCTGCCTGGAACAGACTAACACAGTGGGTCTATTTATGGACTTATTCTGTTGCATGCCCTGTTTGTCTATCTTTGCAGAAATACTGTACTATCTTTATTAATGTAGTGTTCTAATAAAATTTGACAGAGCGATCCCTCCAGCTTTGTTCTTCTTTAAGATATTCATTGCCCTATATTCATGTAAGATTTTAAAAGTAGTTATCAATTTCTGAGAGGAAATGTCTGTAGCTCACCCGTTACAATACATATGCACACCTACATGTACAAGAAAGTTAAAACCCCACGGATCAGCCCTTAACCAGTGGGGGATGAAAAGCCACAGATAGTTTCCTCTTCCCTTTTCTAAGCGAATTATCAGAAACAAGATCCACTGGCCTCAGAATATCAGCAGAGAGAGCCTTAGACTTTCATAGCTGTCAGCTTGATACCATGTTTGTATTTGTTTTCCATCTTTCCTTGCTTCACCCTTCCAAGTATCCTATTCTTGCTCCCTGGGATCATTTTCCAAAATTATTTTATTTTTCTTGTCATAGTGCATTATCTATTATTGTTGGTTCATCGTTGAATGGAAACATTCATAGTAAATATTCTTACATCAGTCCTGATCTTAGAAGACCCATGCATGTTAACAATGTTACCATCTTTCTTTCTTTAGTGTATTCATATTTGATTTTCTATTGCATTGCTTAGAAAATTTCTCTGTTTTTATGTTTTAGGTGTGACTTTTGAAAGCAACATGTAACTGGGTTTCAGATCCTTTTAAGTTCAATTACCACCATTTAATTGGCATATTTAGTATTTACATTTGATATGCTATTTAAATAGAGCATCTTATCATTTGCTTTCTATTTTCTGTTGTATTTATTTTGACATACTGTTCCTTCTTTTTTTTTTGAGTGGTAACTATTAAATTCAATTCTTCCTCTTTCCATTAATTTATAGATTATTTTAGAAAAATTTTTAGAAATGACCACATGCTCCTAAAAATAAAAAAATGAGAGAGAGAGAGAAATGAGTTACGGTAGGTGGGGTAGAAAGAGGTGAGGTGAGGTGAGGGGAGGGGAGGGGAGGGGAGGGGGAATAGGAAGGGGATAGGAAGGGCAGCAGAATATAACAGACACTAGTATGGAAGTATGTATAAACGTGGCTTATAACAGACACTAGTATGGCAGTATGTATAAACGTGGCTGTATAACCAATGTGATCCTGCAATCTGTACACATGGGAATAATAAGAATTCATACCCCATTTGAATCAAATGTATGATAGATGATATGTCAAGATCAATGTAATGTTTTGAGCAACTAATAAATTTCTGATGTTTAAAAAAAAGATTTAATGTAAATGTCTACTCTTTCTACTTCCCAGATAATATGAGGTCCATAGAAGCTTTTAATTCCATTATCTCCTCTATTATTATTGTTATGGTTGCCACCCATTTATATCTGTATTAAAATAAATCAAATTATTATTATTTTTTTGGAAGGGTACCAGGGATTGAACTCAGGGGCACTCAACCACTGAGCCACATCCTCAGCCCTATTTTGTATTTTATTTAGAGACAGGGTCTCCCTGAGTTGCTTAGCACCTCTCTTTTTCTGTAGCTGATTTTGAACTCATGATCCTCCTGCCTCAGCCTCCCAAGGTGCTGGAATTACAGGTGTGTACCACCATGCCCAGCTCATTATTATTGTTTTTAAAGGCAAAATTCATTTAGACTTACTGATATTTTGGACGATTTTTGTTGCCCTTCTTTCTGAAACTCCAAGCTTTCCCTTTTCTTCTTTAAAAAACACATTTTTATTTTATGTATTAGTATAGGTTTACTGACAACAAATTCTCTCAGATTTTCTTTATACCACAGTGTACTTGACTGCATCTTCATTTTTGAAGAATATTTTAGCTGAATGTTGACTTCTAGATTGACAGTTATTATCTTCCAGCACCTTGAAGATATCATTCTACTGTTTTCTAGGTATGGTTTAACAATTATAGTTTGTTCAAAATGCAAGGTAACTCATCTAGAATAGGAATATAAGGGTTCAGAAGTCAAGAGGTATGAACATAAAATTGTGGGCATAATTAGAGTCATGCATTGCATAACAATGTTTTTTTTTTCATCTATCCCACGTATTTTTTATTACATCCCAAGTATTTTTAAAAATAAAAGAAGCTTGTCTTATTTTACTCAATATATTTGAAATAATCACACATTTAACCCATCTTAAAAATCAGAGCTACTAACTTTAGTGTAATCCCATTTATGTACAAGATAAACCCTTTACATATGCTGGACCATATATACAACAGTGATCCCTTAAGATCCTATTACCCAGTGACATTGTGGCCATCTTAGCTTGTGTTAAGTGCACTCTATGATGTCTACACTATGATGATGTTGCCTGATGACAGAGTTCTCACAATGGATCCACATCATTGTGATGCATAACTGTATTTTAATTAGCCACCTACCTACCTACCTACCCATCTATTCATGATGAGAGGTGGGTGTTATTAAGAGAGACCAGGGTTTGGGAAAGACAGAAAAGAACTCAGCTCTCAGTTCTTTGTGGTCTCAGCTCAATACTCCCACTTCTTAACTGGATCTGAACCAAACAGGGTCAGAGCTTGGAGATATGAATTGATGGCTGTCTCCGAGCCAAACAGAAATTGGTGTTCTAAAGTGAGTGTTTCTAAGACACCTCTAGGCTTACCATGGAGAGATGAAGACAGATGGTCTCCGTCACCTCCCTCGCCTTCTATTCTATTAGTCTCATGGGGCAAGGGGACTTGGGAGTGATCAAAAGGGAAAGTTTTCCCCAGGGTTTAGGTATGGGTTCTGTGGTAGGCAGCAAAGGGCAGAGCAGACTTTCCTGGAGGGGAAGCCAAGTTATTGAAGAGACTGATTTCTATTTGCATGAGATTGCCTTTCTGTGGTCTGTTCTTATCACCTGCAGCTCTAAGTCCTTAGGGGAGATCCCTCCAGGGATGAGGGCTCAATGGGCCTCCATCCATTGGAGTCTTCTCCAGCTGCATGTGAGATTGCAAAGAGCACTCTCCACTGCTTTCACTCCTTTGTTCTGGTTATCCTGTCTTTATTTGACCAAGTAATCCCATTTCTAGAAATCTTTTCCAAAATACACTTGGAAAAAAAAAAAAAAAATATATATATATATATATATATATATATATATATATATATATATATATATATATATATATATATATATATAACTTAGTAGTAGCAGTATTGATTGCAAAACCTTTGACTAGAGTGAATATTACCACTGACTTTGTTTGCAGAGCTGAAAGCATATTTGAATTACTCAAGAAAAAGCAGCTGTTACTATTGCTGGGCAAGATTAGAGAACAGGAATGTTTTGAAAAGAGGCAACCTGGAAGGAGGGTAAAGACAAAAACATGTAGCTTAAAGAGGCTACTGAAGTTCTTCCTTTTCCTACCCTAAAGTCTTGATGGTTCTCTCTGGAATGCCCTGATACTGCTTAGCAGCCAGCATTACATTTTTTTTTAACCATATTGATTTTTCCTTTCCTTTACCAGGAAAATCCTCCAGGCTCTGTTGACAGACCAAAGCACTTGCTCAGCTTCTTTCAGGCTCTCTACAGATACGGTGCACGGCATCAGCACTTCATGCCTTGGTGTGGGGAAAAAAAACAAATCAACTCAAAAATGCTGCAGGATCTCTGCAGAATACTTGTCCCTTCCTGGCCAACCTAATCAAGTCAGGACAGTTGGAACCGACTCCATCAGACCCTGGAGAGATCTGCAGGCTCTTTCTATCATGCTTGAAATCTGGAGTCTAATGGAATTCCAGAGTTCAGGTTCATGTGTCTTTGCCTTTCAGACCCGTGTTGTTTCCCACACTCACTCTGGCTGGTGAGGGCAGGTGGCTGCTGCCAGCTCCTGCTGAGACAGTGCCCAGGAATCCAGATCCTGAGCCCTCGCCTTCAGTGCATGACTCAGCCACGTGGTAAAGAGACCCAGTGACAGTGTGAGAAGTAACCCTGGTGATCCAGCCTGATGCCTCCTTCCTCTTCACGTTTGCTAGAAATACCTGGCCATTGAATAATATCCTTCTGGGAATGACACAGAGAAAGAGGTTGCCCCTCCAGTGTCCTCACAGTTCCAAAGGGTTCTCTCTAGAGCAGACTGGCTTGGTGGCTCTTCAACTCCACTCAACAGGAGAGGAGGTAGGAGACAAGACAATACGGGAAAGAAAAGTATATGGTGTAAAATACCCCAACGAGGAAAGGGAACTCCTTTTCTCACCTTCCTCTCCAGATGTGGGGGATTAAGTAAAAGAGAAAGTTCCTCAGGACTCACAGGAACCTTGGGTTTTTATTCACCTGAATTCTTTCTGGCTTGATATTTTTAAATACAACATAGATATGCAAGGCAATGATCTTTCATAAATTAAATACCCATGTGATCATCACAAATGTCAAGAAACAGAACATTATATACATGCTAGAAGCCTCCTTGGTTTCTCTTCCTGCTCCTACCCATCACTCCTTCCCAAGGCTACTCTCTACACTGACTCGTGTGATAACTTATCCCTGGATCTCTTTACAGACCACCTAAGCATTCTTCTCTGAAAAAGAGTTCTGTTTTGTCTGCCTCCTGGTGGGGAGAAGGTTTTAAAATAACTAAAATGTAAGTATCCTCTTGTCTCCAGTTTCTTTGGTTCAAGATAATGTTTATGAGATACATCGTGTGTTGCCTGTAGCTGTTTTTCATTGTTTCATTGATCTACCATATTTAAATAAAAGTATAGACCATGAAGTCCTATTCATTTTACTGTTGATGGACATTTTAGTTTTTTTTGTTTGTTTGTTTTTTAGTTTTTGTCTACTAAGAATAGTAGTGTAATGGGCATTGATGTTCATGTCTTTTGATTCACATGGCACACTTCTGGGGGTTTATGCTTAGGAATGGAATTACTGGATCCTAAATTATGGGCATCTCTAAATTTTATAGACAATTTTGAACTACATTACAAAATAAATGAGAGTTCTTATTATTCCACATCTTTTACTATTGTCATTCTTTCTTCTTTGGCCATTCTGGTATATTATTTTTCTTTTTTTCTTTTATACCAGGGATTGAACCCAGGGGAACTCAACCACTAAGCTAAATCCTTAGCCCTTTTTGATTTTACTTTGAGACAGAGTCTTGCTAAGTTGCTGAGAATGGCTCTGAACTTGTGATTCTCCTGCCTTAGCCTCCCAAGCCTCTGGGATTGCAGGTGTGCACCATTGTACCCAGCTGGACACATGAATTTTTGTTAACAAGCATTTCCCTAATTGTTGATGAAAGTAAAACATTTGACTTATTTGTCGGGTATTTTCTTCTATTTTTTCTAAAATATGTATTCAAGTGTCTTGCCCATTTTTCTTTGGTTTGTCTGCCTTTTAATGGTTTGTGAGAGTTTTTTTTTTTTTTTTTAATATAAGCCAGATAGAAGCAGGCTGTTAATTCTACATGTTGCAAAACTCTGTCCTCTCTGTGTCTTGACTTTTTAACCTTTTCTGTTTTACATTCTCATTTGATTTATCTTCTGTAATTTCATCATCACTTTTCAAAGTTAATTTCTTCTTTAATTAATGCTTCTGCAATTTAGCTCTTATTTAAAGAGCTTTTTTATTTATATTGAGCTCCACTTTTAACTTATCTCAATAATTGTGTATTTTTTATTTAAATATCTAGTCATTTAGATGTATTACAAGGGATTTTATATGCTTATGTCATTGTGAACTATATTTTATATTTTTATGTTACAAAAAGCAATTGATTTTTGCTTATTTAATGTTATCTTTTTTGAATAGAAGTTTTCAAACTTAATGTATGATTTGTTAAGAGTCTATACATTACAATTAGTTGTTTTTTTTTTAATTTTTATTGTTGGTTGTTCAAAACATTACATAGTTCTTGATATATCATATTTCACACTTTGATTCAAGTGGGTTATGAACTCCCATTTTTACCCCATATACAGATTGCAGAATCACATCAGTCACACATCCATTGATTTACATATTGCCATACGAGTGTCTGTTGTATTCTGCTGCCTTTCTTATTGGTATTCATTTATTCAGAGTTTTTTCCTTTCTCTGAGGTCATAAAATTATCCTCTCTTAGTCTCTAAAAATTTACTGATTCGTGTTTCACAGTTAGATCTATAATTCTCCTTGAATTAACTTTTTTTATTAGAGCACTATAGTCATACATAGTAGTTGGGTTCATTTTGACAAAATCATCCATGCATGAAATTTGATTGCAATCCTATTCCTCCCACCTTTCCTTCTCCTTTTCCTTCCCCCATCCTCCTCCTTCTAATCTACTGATTTTCCTTTCTTTCATTTATTTATTTTTCATTGGGACTTTCTTTTTGTTTTGTTTTTTAAAATTTGTTCTTTTTAGATATAGATGATAGTAGAGTGTATCTTGGCATATTATACATACATGAGATGCAACCCATTACAGTTTTGACCCCATTCTCATGGTGGAACATGACGTGGAGTTACACTGGTCGTGTATTCCTATATGGGCATAGGAAAGTTATGTCCGATTCATTCTGACAAAGTTCACTGGTACTTTCTGAGTATACATATTTGAAATTCCCTGTGATATATTTATATATGCATATAACCTGATTTTGTTAGATTCAGCCCATATTTCCTCCCCTTTCCCATCCCTCCTGCCTCCTTTCAATCTTCTATTCCACTGATCTCTCTGTATCTTTATGATATCTGATGTATCCTGCCTTCTTCCTTATTTTGCTTCAGCTTCCATATATGAGAGAAAATATTTGACCTTTGATTTTCTGAGTCTGGTTTATTTTACTTAGCATAAAGTTCTCCATTTTCATCCATTTACCAGCAAATGCTGTTATTTCATTCTTTATGGCTGAGTAAAACTCCATTATGCATATATACTACATTTTCTTGACCCATTCATCTGTTGATGGGCATCTGAAATGATTCATAATTTGGTTTTTGTGAATCGTGCTACTATAAACATTGAAGTATCTGTATTGCTATAGCATGCTGATTTTAGATTTTTTTTGAATAAACATCACGGAGTGGAATTGCTGGGTCATATGATGGCTCCTTTCCTATTTTTATAAGGAATCTCCATACTGCTTTCCTAGAATTAATGTTATTGCAACCAAGTTTATATATTCAATACAGTTTTTGAAAAGATTAGTATTTGCTCCACTGTTCTGCAGTGGTCCTACTGTCATAAAGCAAGTATGCACATGTAAATTACCTGTTTTGCTTCATTGCTCTATTTGTCTACTTTTTGTATAAACAACTCTTTGTATCAGCTTAATAATAAATGTTGATATCTTCTAAAACAAATTTTCCCAAGTTGTTTTCTCCAGACTGTCCTATTTTTAGTCTTTTCCACTTTTATATAAATTTTAAGATTACTTTGTCATTTTCCACAAAATATTTTTATTGAAATTATGTTGCATTTATAGATTAGTAAACCTGAGAATTTCACAACATTGAATCTCTCCATTCATGAGCATGGTTTATACTTTCATTTATTTAACTCTTCTTCTGATTATTTCAATAATAATGTACTATTTTCTACAGAGACTCCTTGCCCATCTTTTGTCGGACTTATTGCTATGCATTTTGTGTTTTTGTATCATTAGGATGGTTCCTGGAACACAGGTAAACAGTTGAGTTTTGCTTATTAATGTTTGTTCAATAAGGTTTTCCAACTGTGATGGCTTTTGGCTACATCAGTTTGGCTAGGTTGAACTAACCTAATAACTGGGTTAGTTATTCAAACTCTAATCTTGGTGATGTGAAGGGATTTTGTGTGTTTACAGTTCTTGATTAATTGGCTTTAAGTTAATCAAAAGGGAAATGATCCTGTCTAAGTGAGAACAGGGGAATCCTTTAAAAGGTGGCTAAGACCCTCCCTGAGTTTAGAGATTCTCCTGTCTACCTTAAACAAGAAATAATCTGCTCTTTCCTCCTATGGCTATAAGGAACATAGAAGAGGACCTTGGAGGAGACCACAGGACCAGCTGACACCCTATGTGCAGTCTTATGAGAAGCAGAGGATCCATAATAGCTGGGCGCCTGGACTCTGGACCGAGGGAAATTGTGGGGTAATAAATGTAGGTGTTTTATGCTGCTAGGTTTGGGTTCATTTGTTATAAAGCAATAGGAAATTAACATGGATTCCAGATTCCTAAAATCCTAGATGTTTTTAAGTAAATTATATTACTGGTGAATAATATCAGCTTTAGTCAATCACATCCAATCTCCATAATTTTTCTATGTCCTCCAGTCCTGATTAGGACCTCCAAAACAATGTTGAATAAAATCAGTGAAGTGAACATCCTTGACCTGTTTCTGATCTCAATAACAAAGCTTTTACTACTTAATCCTCAAGTGTTTTGTTTGCTCAAAGTATTTTGTAGCTATCTTTTACATAATTAAGAAACTTTTATTCTATTCCTAGGTTGATTTTTTTTGTTTTATTTTATTAATTTGGAGGATTCCATTGATTGATTTTCAAACATTAAATTAACCATTTATCCCTGGAATAAAACCACTTAGCCAATGTGTGTTAGTATTTTGAAATATTGGGGGATTCAGTTTTCAAATATTTAGGGTATTTGTATCTTTATTGAAGGATAAGTTTTATCTATAAATTTTCTTTTTTGTAATATCTGTATCAGAGTTTGATATCAGGTTATGATGAGTTGGGTTTATATTTCTAGAACTTCACGGTCCCTGGATCTTGGCCCAGTCATTTTTCAATATCTCACTAGCTCTTCTGTATCTTAAAGTCTGTTTCCTTTATTTGGTTATTCTTGCTGTTCTCAAATGAAGGATCTAAATTACTCCCTCTTCCATGGTCAGAATTACTAATTATTTGATCTTCATTCATTACTTAAATATATATTCATTTGGCTTGCCCTCTGTGCTTGCCCTTGAGTCAATAGTCTATGGTAAAGGAACAAAGAAAACCATCAATTTCCATCTGGTGCCAAGCAAAAATGGGAAACATCATTGCAGTGTTCTAGAGATGAGAAGAGAGTTCTGTGTTTGGAGCACTACATTGATTCATGCTGACAGGAGAAGAGGGTCCAAACGGAGAAGAAACTGGGTTCCAACTATGAAGTGCTATACTGCCATACATTTTCATTTGGACTTTATTTTTAAGGTGACAAAGAGCCAGTGTGACTTCTGAACTTCAGAGCAACACCACAGAACATTCATTTATTAACTATATCATTCTGGTCATGGTGTGGAGAATGGACTGGAGCTGAAGTGAGCTTCGAGAATACTGTTTTAGTGGTTCAGTAAGAGATAATGACACCATTCTCTTGGGTAATGATGGAAGATTAGATCAAAGTGGACAGTTTGGATCTAGAGTGTCCCTCAAATGTTCAAGAGGTAAAGACTTGGTCCTACTAGGACCTAGAAGGAGGTCTTCAGGACATTGGGGGATGTCCTTCAAGGGGATAGTGGAACCCTAGGCCCATCCTTTCCATTCTTTCTCGTCCCAGCCTCGAGGTGAATGGTTTTGCTCTGCCACACACACCCACCATGACGTGCTGCCTCACCACAGGCCCAAAGCAACAAGGCCAACTGACGGTGGACTGAAACCTCTAAAACTGTGAGACAAAATAAACCTTTTTATTAGTTGATTAACTCCAGTATTTGTTATAGTAACGGAAAGCTAACATACTATGTTTTGGGATGTTTAAGAAACATAAATTTGATGCACATAAAGGTGAGGGTGGCCAGCAGTAGTGAGAAAGAAAGCAGCGTACTGATTCTGGAATATACATTTTGGACACAGGGTAGGGGCAGGTGGATAAGGTCAGCCCTATTCTTTCTGTTATAAGAGGTGGATTTTGTCAGAGACTCGTCCAAGCTAAAAATAAGCAACATGCGTATTGGCTTTTTTATGAGCGTGGCATTGAACGGTTGCCAGATCTGGCTTTCTGCTCTCTAGACACAGAAACCCTAGATCAAAAATAAGTTTTGTTTTAAATTCCAAACATACTGAGTACTTGCATCATTCAGGGCCCTCAGTGTCAGCCCTCACCATCTGGTAAAACACCACTAACAATAACAATGGCAAAAGGCTGGCCTGGCCACCAGCCAACCCTGGACCAACCAGCTGAAACTCAATTTGTCATAAGTGAATAGTTTTTAATTAACTTGTTCAATTATCTACTGATCAATCAATGATATTTTGACTGAATAACAATTCCCTGTAAACTCTTGGGCAAATAAGAGGCTGGACAGGAAGTCATAAGCATAAAATACTATAAAACATTGTATTTTATGGATAAGAAGAATGCCACCTATTCTTATACAAAATGTAAAGACAGGAAAATGTAAAAGACAAGGCAAAGAAGGGCAGAAATTATGCTCATAAAAAATTAAACTTCAAAAAAATGCTTAAAAATTAAGCAAATTGCACCTTGAGTGAAATAATTTAGGAAAATTAATTTTCAGAGACTTGGCCTTCCATTCCGTTTTTTCTGAACCTGTTCCTTACCTGTAAAATAAAGATGATGATAATGCCAACATTTTAGGTTTATGGTAAGAATTACATGAAATAATATGCAGAAATTACCAAGCGTTGTTCCAAACATGTACAAAGTGATCAGCAAATAGTGATGGTTGATATCACTAGCTCAATATGTGATTTTTGAATTAATGATAAAAAAAACTGATGACCAGATAAAATTAGCCAATGGAAAATGATTGACCATAGTGCACCAGACACTTCCATAAGTTCTTTGTTCAATCTCCATGCCACTGCTGTAAAGCTGATAGCATTGTCTCTGCCTGCAGGTGAGTCATGTGAGGTTGAAACAGACCCCACCTATTCAAATGGTCAAGGGCCTGACTTTTTGATCTAGCAACAGATCCCAGGGCAGTTTAGCATGTTGGTTAAGTCACAGCTTTAAATTCAGCCAAACCTGAGTCCTTTCTGTTCCAAGACCTGCTAGCTTTCCTACTTGGGTAATTTATTAACTTTCCTTATCTCCGCTTCCTTAGGCTGGTGTGATTATACCCACCCGAGAGACGTGTGAGGCTCAAAGAAGATAATGAGTATGAAAAGGTTCCAGTCTGTCTGTTTCCACTTGGGCTCACACACTCAGAATACTCTCAGTCCAGTGTTTTCCATTAGGGCAGGAAGACCTTTGTTGCCAATAGTAGGTTCGGCTGTGGGCAAAAGACTGTGACTGGCCATCCAGGGGATGTTTAGAGACAGGTTGTCTTTTCCTGATGCCATGTCCTGCCATAAAGATGAGAAGACAATTGCTTAAACCGGGGATCAGATTTTGTCCCCAACAGAATCATAATAACATGTCCACCCTCTGTCCCTTCCAGAACTGCCATTTGACCTTATCCTTGACAGAGACCAGAAGGTAAAATTCGTTTTCCAGATGCCTTGGAAGAAGCAGGAAGCATCCCAAAACTTTCCATTAGTTCTTCCTTGTTGCTCCATCCCCATCTCCTGTGGTCCTCTGAATGATCTCATGTGCCCCACCAAATGCTTCAGGAATCCCCATTAACTAGAACTTAACAACTCAGGTGGTCAGTGACCCAGAAGTGTCAGTAACCACTAAAGTAGAAGTTATCTTAATGCAAAGGCCCCTTCCCCAAAACTTAAGCAAACTATAATCCCTGATACTCACGAGCACATTGCTATTACTATTGATTTAAAATGCAATGAAGATTAATTTAATCTGCATTAATTATAGATTTAAAGAAATATGGTGGACAATGTGCATTTGTCTGAGAATGAGGAAACATGAATTATAAATTACAAATCTAGTTTTCTCAAGTAGATCTTCAACAAGTCACTTCAATTCCTTGGCCTTAGTTTTATCCTGTGAGAAATAAAATACTCAGAGAATGCAAGCCCAGCTTAGATCAGTAAGAAAGGGTCTAGTGAGAAAATCTATTTGAATGGGTTTAGAAGAAAAAAAGTGAAATCATTATGTTTATATTGAGAAGTACCATGATCAGAAGACATTTCTTATTTTTGTGTAAAAAAAAAAAAAAAAAAACCATCAGACCAAACACTCAGAAGGGAATGTAAAATTTGTTAACAGAGACAGAAGCTTATGGAAGCCAATTAGTAAGAGGCAGGCGGGAACACTGTGGAGACATTTTTAGCAGGTCTAGAACAGAGGCTTCAGAAAATGATGATTCTGAAGAAAAAGCATTTAGAAGTTGTCTCAGGGAAGGAATTATCTAGCCAAATGAAAACTGTCCATGCCAATTAGGGATTTTAGCTTAGCATGCTGATAGGGGTACACAATATGCATCAATGAATTCCCCTCTGGACCCCCCTCCATTTGCATCTAATGATTGCTTATCAGAAAATCTAGAGTACAAAGAAAATCCAAGAAATATCAACTGACCTTATTGCTTGTGATAATATTAAAAGTAACCCAATCTTCTTCTTAATTAAGCATTAATGGAAAGACCCTAATTTATTTTATTATAGAATATCAGGACTTGAAAGAATGGTGGTAAACATCAAGTCCAAGGAGCTCTCTAATGTTCCTGGAGGGGATCTGTTGATCCCTTCAACAGCTGTCCCAAGAATAGGAAAAAGCCTGAGAAAACAAGTTTCTGCCATCCCTAACATACTATCCTCCCAATTTCACACCCGAGCAGTTCTATTTTGCGTCTGATAATTAGGCTTTTCTAAAATACATTGAAGCACTCAAAAATTGTATGAGTCGAGATTACAGATTTTTGTAGGATAATGGCAACCGTCTAAATGATCATCTACTCATACATCCTCCAAAAAACGTACAGATCATCAAAGAAAACAAGGGAAACTATGCTTAAGCCATGCTGTAGAATAAATAGGAGACACAGATGACTAATGTCACCAACTCGTGTAAGTCGGGGAGTAAACATTCAGAACAGAAGGCCAGAGTCAGCTCCAGAACCCACGTGCAAACGGAGCATTGGGCAGAGACTGTGAGAAAGAAGACAGCAGGAGGCTGTGTTGAAACCCAGAGCCCACCAGAAAGATGGTTCCACCCCAAGTGGAGAGAAAGGAGAGCAGCTCTAAAGCCTGACACTGGCTATGCATAGGATTGGGGAGGCTTTGGGGACCCTGAAAGGAAGAGATCAGGATCATAAGCAGAAGACATTGCTTTGGGGGGATGGGAAAGTGGGATGCTGTCTCCGAATCTTCATGGTAAATGGAAAGAAGGAGGCCAGAGGTAGAAGAGTCTTCGAGAAAGAAAAGTCTCATAAAATTAGTAAACTAGCTAATCCTTCCTTTCCCTACCCCAAGAGGCCACCCTCTTGCACTAAAGAAATTGCACTTCCACACACCAACAAAGAATGTGGTCTTGAATTTAAAAAGCCAGTAAGTTATCCAAACTCCTTAGCCTTGCATGTTCTCTCTGGTCCAGAAAAACGTAAGCATTTTTTAAAATGATCAGAAAACATCTGATTAGGCAACATCTATGCACACCTTTCATAAGAAGAGAATTTAAATGGGAATAAAAACTTTCATTTACTAATGTTTGTCCATATATACCAGTCATGGAGCAAAGAAAAAGAATTACATGAGCTAAGTTAAATATTAAAATATAAACATTTATAATTATGAAAATCATCTTGAATCATAAATTTTAAAACTCATCATAAAATATGGGCAAAAGACAAGTAATGTGAAATGGAAATTGACCAAACTCAAGAATGAAATGCTAGAGAAAGGCAAAATCATCTCAGAAATGAAATAAAATTATAACATATTCAAGAGAATAGATTTGTGCAGAACTATGAGAGGCATTTCAGAGAGTAATTAAAATAACCACAAGGACGAAAGCAAAAAAAAAAAAAAAAGGTAAAAAAACAAACAAACAAAAATAGAAAACAGAGCAACATTTTTAAGAAATTTAAGGAAAGAGTGAGAACCAAGAACTTTATATCCAGCCAAGTTACCCTTTGAATATCAAACTTTCAAACATACAGGGATTCCTGTACTCAGGAGTTCTTTCAGTGAACAAAGTTCATTCAATGAAGAAATGAATGGAGAACTTTTTGCAAAAGGACTCATGATAATTATTAAATGTATTTTATTTATGGATCTTAGATTAAAACAAAGGCAAAGCAAGTAGTAGAATAATGGCATGTAAATTTTGTGTTAAAAATTATAATTAACGCATCTAAAAGTAGGAGAAGAGAGAGAAGGGAAAATAAAGTAATCTAATAATTGCTGTATGAGTGATAGGAATAGAAGTGTAGAATTTAAAGCTGAACAGACAATTTAGTGGAAGTCAATGTAAAGATTAGAGCAAAGGACATTTTAAAAGGCCTTGGTACCAAAGTAATGACTGCAATAAAAATTCAAACTTTTGGAAATAATGAATCTGACAAAATTACACTGTGTACATATATAAATATACCACAATGCATTCCACCTTTATGCATATCTATAAAGCACAAATCAATAATAAATAAATAAGCGAGTGAAAAAAATTCAAACTTCTCTAAATTCCCAAAGAAATATAAAACACAAAAGAGTAGACAATGGACTACAATGAAATATAAGATAATGCATTAAGAAAATGTAACATAAAATCCTGTGACAGAGTTGAGAACAGACAAATAAATCAATCTGAAAAAACTAAGGGCTGAAACTCATCTCTTAAAAGAACACAATTTTGAGACACACAAGTCAAAGCCGAATTCTACACTCCAAAAGAACTGTCATTCCTAAAATAAGACAAGCAGGCTCACCCTCGAGTGATGTGCAAAGTTATAAAAAGTAGGTGCACAGCATATTAAAATACCTGGACACAGACAGCATCAGTGGGGATCTATGCCAGGTATGGTGCGTGGACGACAAAGGTGCCTTAAAAGGGAACAGCAGGTGTCAACTGGAGAAGTTTGGCGATGGGGCCAGGAAAGGGGCAGCAGATAAGCTCCTATGTCTGTTTGAAAGCTAGACAGTCCCAAGTCAGTGTACATTCAACAGCCCGGGAGTCAGGAGAGGAGAGATCTTACACTCAAATAAAACACATGCATTTTTATTTAAGGGACCTAGAGAGATAATTCTAAGTTCTCAAGCCATTTGAGCCTTAATAGTAAAATGAAAGAAGATATAATAAAATTTGGAGGATGGACATTTCCAAAAGCAGGTCAAGACACAGTGCTTTGGGGTTACAGAGGAAAGAGAAGAAACTCACAGCCGAGGAATGGAGTCCACAAAACTCTATGTAGGAAGTGATATTTGAGATGAGACTTGAGGAATTGTAATGAAATTTTATTCGATATTCAAAAGGCATAGGCCTTAGGATTAGATGACTGTGCATGATATGTTGTATTATACTTTACAAACTGTTTTATCATTTTTTTCCCAACTATGTATTGCAAGCATTATTTTACCAGATCATTAATTATACTTCTACGTAGTCATTTGAAATGGTTTCAAATGGTATTTCGTGATGTTTATTATACTGCCTGAACTTTATTGATCTAATTTTTTAAAATTATATAATCCAATTGTTTCTATGTTTCCTATATCATTAACAGCATTGGAAAGGATATCCTTGTTTTAGCAATTTTGTGCACATCCACATTCTGCAGACACCAAAGGCAAATTTGCATAATATTGCTGAATTGTGCTCCCAAAAAAAGCTGTGCTCGTTTTCACTTCCACTAAGCTGTGTGTGTAAGATGACAAGAAGAGTCCCCTCCTGCTTGGAAGTAGGCCCCATGTTTGTACAGTTACATGGCACTTTCTTGAGTGCTATCATCAAACGGGGCAATATCATTTTATCACTTCCTGCCCAACACATATGCTCTGTAATTTCCAGGAGTGTTGAAGATTAAATAGAATGAGATGTGCATTACTCCACATAGTAAGTGCTTACTAAATGCTTCCCATCTCTCTAGCTTCCTTGAACTCACCTGTATTTTTTTTTCCTTTGGTCTCTTAGGAATGAGTATTCCATTTTCACTAAGCCCTTGGTTAAAAAGAACTGTTTTATTATGCCCACACTTGAACTTCTTTGATTTCCAGATTTTACAAACAAGCCCACATCTGACTGATTCATTCTTTGGCTGCTTCTTGAAAACTTCTCTCAACTCCTCTGATAAAATAAAGTTTCCAAAATGTCCTAAATTTAATTAGAAGGGCTGAAAGAGGGACTGGGAAAGAGTTAAGGGAAGTTAATCCATTAACCACTGTAAATAGAAACAACAAAAATATGTGTGTTGTGAAACATTGACCTAAATCCTGTCACAGCTCACCTCCAGAGCCCCCATGCCCTGCTGCATAGAACCCCACTCACCCAGCAGCATGGACTGTCCTCCAGGCCCACATCTTTCCCCCACTTCACATTATCCTGCTCTTCTTACCTACAGCCAATGTAGGTTCAAAGCAAACAGCACATGCTTTCTTTCCCCAATTTCACACAAAAAAATACTCTTAGCTCCAGGTCTAGTGGGCATTTTCCAACTGCCACCTAGCCCTGCTGCTAGTAGTTATCAAAACTTATCTTGGGACCTAGTCCTTTCTTTTCTGATCCCACCTTACTGGCTCCATAAACCCTTTTATTTCAGAGATCCTTGGTTTCAAGAGTTTGGGTTTCTTTCCTCCTTGGCCTTTTGGCTATCCTAGTGAAAGCCCCTTTGCTTTCCTTGGCTGCTCTGTGGAGATCCTACTGCCTCCTTCCTCAGGAGAGCCTCCCCTCTCTGTTCCTGTTCATTGCCCCTTGCCCAGCTCCACACGGGCAACTCCAGAGGCGGAGGGTTGCACCCCCTCGGCATGCTCATCATCACCAGTCAGGGCCCAAGTGACTCACTGTCCTGCTAAGTCAATGAATCACAAGCCACCAGTGACTCAGCCTCTTTTTTCTTTGTTAATATAATGAGGAAGTCTCTTTATGGAGTCAGGCATTGATTTTCAGAAAGAAAATTCACTGAGATCAGTTGATGAACACATTTTTTATTCATTATAGGGAAAGGTCATATCAAGCTAAAAAAGAAAAATTCAAAAACTATTTTACAGGTGATATTAGTGGGAATAAAATAGACCAACATGTCCTTTTTGAGTGAAACACCAATTATTGTCCTCCCCTAAGTGAGATGTAATGACTGCAGTAGTGGGTGAATTATTGAAATGAAAATGTGGCTGGATGGTGTGGAAATAACAAAAGGATATTAAATATGATTTTAATCTCTTGACACATTAAAAGGAATGACACACACAAAAAATGACGATCATCTCATAGTCTCATATTTTTACACAGATAGTTTATGAACAAACTCTTCCTTTTGAACTTCAAAGTGATAATCTATCATAAGGCATTTTTGGAAGCTGCCACAGAGATATCCCAGTGATAGGAGTGTCTTTGCTATTCACAAGGAGCCCCTCCTGGTCACACCAGAGATTATGCTAATGAGGTGATTTAGGACAGTGTCCCTGGAGAGCCTGGGTTGGGCTGGACAGCCAAAAGGACAAGAGCCAGAACTTTTCAGCACCATACCCCTACTGCCAGAAAGGGGTGGGGAGACTAAGAAACTAATTTTTTAATTTTTAATTTTAATTAACTTAAATGAATATTTAAATAGCCACTTATGACTAGTGACTACCAAACTGGACAGCCCCAATTTAGAATTTGCCCACTTTATATTAACTATTCTTATGAACTGTGAATGAGCAATATTTATGTATAATACAGATAATAGGCAGACAGTGAGAGCTAGATAAAGATGGCTGTTGTTTAATTCTATCTTCCCCATTAAAATGTAAAGTCTATTAAAGAGAAAGAAGTTATCCATTTCATTTCCCAGTTAATCCTGAGCACATGGTATAGGACCCAGAAGGAAATTGGACCTCAATGAATATTTGTTGACTTATTGATTTTACCCATAGATATTTAATGTAATCTTTAGGCAAATATTTTTTTTTTGTTCCCAGAGATTTGCATTGGCCTAATTCGTGTTTTAGAATACCAGTGCCTACTTATTGTTTATGTATATACCCTTTGCCTTTATTCACCCTATATGGCTCTGAGCCATCCTTCTAGTTTGCAAAATATAAGCAAAACTATGGGATCTTCAAATAGGAGATGCTATCCACAGTTCTGAAAGGTCCTATATGAGAAAATACTTGGGGAAGCAGATGAAGAATATATGAATATATGAATCCAAACTAAATGGGCCACAAAAGGGAGATTTGTATAAATCTCATCCCAATGTTCTCACTTGAGATATCCCTCTGCTTTGTCAGCAAAGTCTTTTGACTCTGCAAGAGTCTCTTGACTTCACAAGGATAAAAAACATTATAGTTTGGCTTTCCTGGTTCTCCCTTCACTGCCTGGAACCTGGTAGCTGTTTGGTGGAAGGGTCTCAGCCTCTTGTTTTTAACTCTGTCTATTCATGGTACCTGTCCTCCCCACTACCCCAGCACTTTGTGAAAGGGCTGGCATTACAGGTCCGGGATGCTTCCTTTCCAGTGTTGCTCTAAAGGACCTGAAAGCAACAGCAGCCGGCTCATTTCTCATGAGAAGCCTTGACAAGACACATTGGTAAGGAGCTTTGTCAGGCAACACAGTGATGGTTGACTTTCTGAGTATTTGCTTGGATCCTGTAGCTCTCAGCATAATAAAGGCAGCATTGTTTAGGTGTGCAGGACCAGGTGGAGAACGAAAATGTGGTATCCTGGTGTGTTATTAAGCCATTTGTTGTCCCATACACAGTGGCCCCATGAAAATGGGGAATGGGAAGACTCAGTAGTGTTTCTGCATTCTTCTTTGGTTGTTCTTTGACGACCAGTCACTAGCCATCAAACATCCTTTCTCTTGAATTAGCTAATAACTCATCCCTGTTGAGAAGTTGAGGCTCCCAAAGTGGTACCTCTCTCCAGCATAGTAAATAGCAGGTTTAGAAATGTTTAACACGAGAGAGAATTTGGCTTGGTGGATCATAGACACCCACTGTTGGATAGGTGGGAGAGCCAGGTTTTCCCAAGGCCCAGGATCTCACCCAGGACTATACATGGGCAGTGCTTACTCTGCACCTGAAAATATATAATTCCATCTCAGGCCTCCCATAAGGTTCCATTTTTCGGGCCATTGGGATATTCAGTACAGTCATAGCCCAGTCAGGGCATTAGGGCTGTTCAAGAGAGGAGATGGCATTTGCAGGTACAAATGCATTGGATGCAACCTTTTGGAACCTACTGCATTAAAAAATATTGTCTTATCCACAAACATAAAAGGGGAAAATAGCTACATTTATTTATATACACACACACGCACACACACACACACACAATAATAGGGCCAATTAGAACTCTCCCTAAGAATAGTTATTTATAGTTTCTCAAAGTTAGGTGATCATATTTGTATTTCTGAAAGCAATCTGTACCTATGGAATGAATAATGGGTTGAGGATACAGGAGGAAGGGAAAAGGCCCATATGAGGGACAGGGTATCTTTTGGGAGTGGGGCTCTGCATGAATTCCAGTCACACATGCACAATCACAATCTGTCACTGGGCCACCTTACCACCTGGCTGAGTCACACACTGAAGGTAAGGGCTCAGCATCTGGATTCCTGGGCACTGTCTCAGCAGGAGGTGGCAGCAGCCATCTGCCCTCACCAGCCAGAGTGAGTGTGAGAAACAACACAGGTCTAAAGGGCAAAGGCACATGAACTTGAACTCTGGAATTCCACTGAACTCCTGATTTCAAGCATGATAGAAAGAGCCTGCAGATCTCTCCAGGGCCTGATGGAGTCAGTTCCAACTGTCCCTGACTTGCACATGTTGGCCAGGAAGGACGGGTACTCTTCAGAGATAGGTATTCTGCAGCATTCTTCAGTTGATTTTTTTCCACACACACCAAGGCATGCAGTGCTGATGCCGTGCACCACATTTGTAGAGAGTTTGAAAGAAGCCGAGCAAGTACTTTGCTCTGTCTACAGAGCATGGAGGATTTTGCTGGTAAAGGAAAGGAAAAATCAATATGGCTATTTAAAAAAAAAAATGCAATGTTGGCTGCTAAGCAGTATCAGAAAGGGCATTCCAAGGAGGACTGTGCAGGCCTTGGAGGAGGAAGCTATAACAGGCTTCTGGAAGAGGGAACAGGAGCCAGAAGAAGAGATGTTCAATGAAGCAAATTCACCATCTCCCCCAAAATTTAGTTGTTTCCACATTTTCTTTCCCTCTACTTCTGAATCGCCTGCTTCAGAAGCGTGTCTCCACATGCACCCTACCCAACATCAGCAATAGCTCACAGATCTGGAGTCTCCACCTTGTGTCAGGTCTATTCTGCACTTACCTTGTCTCAGAAAATATGCCAAGAGCTTTATACAGAAACTACTTGCAAGTAGCATTCCCATTTTACATTTGAGGTAATGCATGCTTACAGGGGTTAAGCAACTTATCCGTCCTCCCATAGCTAGTGAGTAGTAAAATTCAATTTAAACCCAGGTCTGCCTGATTTCAAAGCAGATACTCTGCATCTTAGCCTGTCACTCCAGCGAGTCACCTGAGTAGGTTCAACCTGCTTCCATGGGTTGGAGCTGGTTAGTAGTTTGGAGGGTTCTCATGAGTATCACAGGGGTGTTTGGCTATGGTTCTGCCCATAAGAACCACAGTGGCTCAGCTCATTGGCCATCTTGGTGAGGAGAATGGGTAGATGAAGCTCAGGCTGCCAGGGTTGTAATATTTAAGGAGGTCTATGATTCAGTCCTTAGTGCCTGATCTAAGTTGCTTCAAGTCTTTGTGTTGGGTCACAGAGATCCATTTCTCTCCATTTAGGAGTGGGGCTGAGGCACACTGGGAATTTCATGTCCAACTTAGAATTTGAAAGGAAACATTCAAGCACTTTCTGGTTGTCAGTTTTGGTGGGTTTTTCATATCATTAAAGAAATTCTGAGCATGAGGCTGTCAGTAGAGTGAAGGGAAGATGGGAAAATAACAGTGAAACTGATGTAATTCCAGGAAAAAGGAGAGAAGTAATGGGCAGGTCTGGGAGAGGGTCTGCTTTGATGCTGCGGGAGGGGGAGGTAGAATATCCCTGAAAACATTTAACTGAAGAAGGACTGTATGTGACAGTGTGACAGTGGAATTTTTGTTGTGAAGCCTCTCAAATGATTTAAATTCAAAAGCTCCAGTGATGTTATTTTAATGAAAACTTTTTTTTCCATTTTTGCAGTGTTTATTTTAATCTGGATAAGTCTCTATAGTAATTAATTAAACATACATGTGGAATAGTAGAATCTGCTACACTCCACTTTTATTTTAACAATTCCATTTAGGGCTGGGGTTGTGGCTTAGCGGTAAAGTGCTCGCCTAGCACATGCAAGGCCCTGGGTTCGATCCTCAGCACCACATATAAACAAATAAACTAAAGGTATTGTGTCTAACTACAACTAAAAAATAAATTAAAAAAAATTTTTTAAAAAAATTCCATTTAGTACATACCATCATTATTATAATTAACTATCAAATAGCCCAGAGCGTGAAACAATGGCAGTAAGTGCTGGTTTCTGTAAGATAGCTCTCGTAAGATTTGATTTCACATAACATATTTAGAACCACAAACACCCCAACCTCTGCCAAAAAAAAAAAAAAAAAAAAGACTTTTTTACAACTTCCCTCTACCTTTCAGGATGCAGGTCCTCGTGGACTTCCTGCTTGGTGTTCTTCCTCACCAGACATTGACTTGGAAAAGGTCCTCCCTTTCTACCAGTCCCTGACAACCACCACTCTACTTTCTGTCTTCATGAATTTGACAACCTTAGGTACTTCGTGTAAGTGCAATCGTATACAGTATTTGTCTTTTTGTGACTGGCTCATTTCACTTAGCATAATATCCTCAAGGGTTATCCATGGTGTTATATGTGTCTCCATGTCCTGAATAATATTCCATCATATGTCTAGATCAATTTTGATTATCCACTATCTGACAATGACATTTGAGTTGCTTTTACCTCTTTAAGTATTGTAAATAAATAGGGCGACTCTGAGGAGCATGGGTGTACAATTGTATTCCTAATTTTTACTGGGTCAGAGAGATTCCTTTTAAGGAAGATTTCTGGAAGCTGCTGTAGGACTCTTTATACCCCATTAGCCAGAACTTAATCACATGAGCATAGCTGGCAGCAACATGGAATGGGAAAGACAAAAAACAAGGGTCTCGCTAGAAGATGTGATACTTTTCAAAGCAGAGGAGACTGAAGGAGGGCTGATAGTTTCTTCTATGTGTTCTTCCATTCTCTTCCTTATCTCTGGTCAATCCAGGGGCGATGCCTAGAGGAGAAATTAAATGAAGTTTGATTCACTCTATGTTCCATGTTAAGTCAAAATATTAATGATTAGAGAGACGGGGATGTAGTTCAGTGATAGAACATGTGTGAGGCCCTCATCTCAATCCCCAGCCTTGCAGAAAACCGAGGGGAAAGAAAAGGATTGATGGTTGGTGGAGCAAAACTTGTTCTAAAATGAGTCTTGGATTTATGAACAAATTTAATCTGTTTGCCATAGCTTATTAGTCTCTAAATTGCAAGTGGGTTGAACTTGTGGGCCTGTACTCTCTAATGCTTCCTTGTATACTGCATGATGTGACATGGGAGATATTTGTTGTGGCTGCTATTAGTCAAATTTTAAAAGGATTTGACAAGGAATTGAAGAGAAATACACTTGGGAGCTTGATGTGGGTAACCTTACCCCGTGTACCACGGACCATGACAGGGACCGTTTCTTTCAGTTGGCTGCAGATTTCAGCTTGTGCTGGCTTCATTAGTGGAAGCAGCCCAAGCGCACGCACGCCTCCCTCTAATCTATCCTGGTTTGTTATTATCCTGCAACGCAGGCAAGAGGCTGCATTTCTATTTCCAATTAAGGCTTGATTAGCTCCTGGGCAAGAACTTGGGTGAAAACCCGGTAATAAAGAAGCAGGAGGATTAAATCTGACAGAGCAGATCTGAGAGCATCTAGCAAACCCACCGTCATTCATCTGAGTTTGCCCTGGGTCTGTGGCTCTGCCTTATAGCAATAGAAAGAAAGAACAGAGAGGAACTTTCCAGAGCTGTAATACCTCCCCAGTCCTCTCCAGTTTACAAACCATTTATAAAAGCTCCTGCCATGACCTAGGCATAGTCCTTGATCAGAGACCATGTTATATAGGAGAAAGAACTTTGATTGTGGAATTTGATTCTTTGGATTTGAATCTGGGCTTTTTCATTCATTGCATGAGTTAATTTGAATCCATTACCTACCCTCACTGAGCCTCTTACCTCAGAAAGGTGACAATGATGGCTGGTTGGCAACATCGGCCCCTACTCTACCTGGCACCAGTTGACCTGAGCTGAGTCTCAGCTTGGACTTTCCGGTCTGGTTCATTCATCTTCATGGGCTACGTGGATGCCTCCAGGATTTGAGTTTGCAAGCCCTGTTTTTTCCAAGTACCAAGCCACTTACATTTCTGTAGGGAAACTGGGACCCTGATGAGTGAGGGAGCTGGATCCTCAAGTTATATTTAAACCACCCCATCAACCCAGTCCTCCGTAAGTCCACCAGTTCAGAAACTGTTGGTCGGTAATAAAAGTATTTCTAAAGGATTACTCCAAGGGCAGTCCCCAACTAACAATATTGACATCATCTTCTATGTTATGAATGCAAATTTTAAGCCCCTTCAGAACTATTAAGTCAAGAAACACTGGCAGAGCTCAGCAAACCATGGTTTAGCCAGCCCTGAGGTTTTTTTTAATGCACATAAAATTTTGAGACTCATTAGAGTAAGCAAGGACTGGAGATAGCATCGACCCCATCATCTGATGGTCTTCTGTCTGAGGAAATGAGATAGTAAATGAACCCTCGTTTGCATACTAAGGATCATGGACAGACTTCTGCAGAGCTCACAGATCTTTGAGGAGGAAGTGCATTGAGGGATTGTGTCACCGGGCTCCCTTGTACAAGCCCTGTCTCTCTAGCATGCATTCAAAAATTTCCATAGTCTTCCTCTCTGCACTTAATGACAAGAATGCTCTTCCAGGCATGGTAACACATACCTATAATCCCAGCAGCTTGGGAGGCTGAGGCAGATCAAAAGTTCAAAGCCAACCTCAGCAACTTAGTGAGACCTTGTCTCAAAAATAAAAATTTAAGGAAAAAAAAAAAAAACGGGCTGGGAATGTGGCTCAGTGGGTTCAATCCCTGGTACCAAAAAGAGAACACTGTGCTCCAGTTCCTTTCCTCTTTTGTTGTGGGGACATCCTGAGCTCCTACTATGTACTGCCACCTTTCTCAAGAAATGGCACACTTCAAATTATAAAGTTCTGTGTGCATGTGCAAACATGTAACAACAAATCCCATCAATATGTACAACTATAATGCACCAATTAAAATCGAGAGAAAGATAAAATAGATAGTAATTGTCTGAAGGAAAAAAAAAAGAAAGAAAGAAGTGACACACCTATGTCAATCCTCCCCAAATGTAAACATCTGGATCAGCTTTCCCAAAATGTCTTCCTGTTTATGTCAAAGGTGAAGCTGAATGTAAGTTCTGTGGTCAAGTGAAAGTGGGAAACAGTGGTAATGCACACCTGTAATCCCAGCAGCTTGGGAGGCTGAGGCAGGAAGATCACAAGTTCAAAGCCAGCCTCAGCAATGGCGAGGCACTTAGCAACTTAGTGAGAATTCACAAGGTGCCCTGGGTAGGTACAAGCATCTGGCTTTTGCAAGTGAAAAAACTTCAGCTAAGAGGGGAGACATCTTGTTAATGAGGACAAAATTAGTACTTGTCTGAGTCAAAGCCAAACCCAGAGAATTAGTCACCGTGATCTATTGGATCAAGGGCACACTCAGCTTAGACATTTATTCATGACCCTGGGTATCCAACAGTACAGATTATTTTAGTACCTGACATTGCTTCCCCTCATATATCCCATGACCTTCCTATCCCATGTGACTACAGAGTTATATACTAGCAATCATGAGATTGTTCAAGAAAATGAGAATTTAAAAAATGGAATAGGGTAATCCGTCTCATTCACACATCAAATGAATACTTGGTACAAATGATAAACTCTCAACTCTAGTTTTTTCATGATCTTCTGAAATGTACAGGATAGAATTATATCAGCATATTACTGCACCTGAAATTATAACAGTAATGGCTTTGATGAACAGGAAGATATCTTCATTAAGTAACAAATTTTAATCATGGAAAGTATAAGCATGAAATCATCTATAATTCTGCTGTACTTTTGGGTATATGCTTATACACCTAGGCATATACATATGTGTGTATATACGTGTGAGTGGGAGGGGAGTTCACCTGCTACAGGGTCACCTGCTACAGGATTTATGAAAACTTTTAATAAATTAATATCCATTGTAAGTTCCCAAGGGAGTAGATCAGAACTTTTCCAAATTGATTTAAACATAAAAACCTCTTTTCATGAACTATTTTGAAGGACCTCTTCTGTGGGGTTATATTTCAAAAAAGGTAGCCCTAGACACACATTAGATATGCATGTACTTCCTGGCATAGTTATTTAGGTTCTATTCATGAATCCAGTCTCCCCAAGGCTGATTACACAGTGATTTCTGTTGATCTAGCACCACATTTTGTGTATCTTAGATTTTTTTATAAGAGCAACAGTTTAGTGTGGCTGCTACTGCTGCTGTTTTCCATGTAAGTAACATTTCTGAAGTAACCATTTAATATCCATGACATCTCTCTTTAATCACTATCTGATGGCCTTGAAGGTGCTTTTAAATCTGAATAGATTTGATTCCCTCAAATGTTAAAAAGGGATGTTTTACAGGATGAGTTGAACCAGAATTAGGTGCCCTGAATCCCAGCCCCAGTTCCATCTGCGTCTTAATTGGCTGTAGAGGAAGAACAGGTCTTGATATTTTCCAATGCCTGAGAAGCCCACTGTCAACAGAGGAGGAACAGAGGGTGTACGTGACATCAGGTCTCTGAGGAGTAGCACCAGCAGGAAATGATTCAGTGTCTTTGCCCTCTCTCCTGGATGTCCCTGCTCTTCATTGCCCAACACTGAAAATATTTGGATTTCAGCAAGCACAACATGGTAATTATGGCTTGTCCAGAAGCCGAGAAGGAGCCTTTCTTGAAAAAGTATGATGAAAAAGAGCTGCTTGGCCTAGCAATGAAAAGGCAGAGAGAGGGGACAGTGACAGGGTGGTGACACGCGGCTATTCCTGACTTCCAGTCAATCCATAGACTTGATTGTCGTCCCAAACCACAAAACATGTGTCACCAACCCCCAAACCATTAAACAGAGCAATGTGCCATCTGAGCATCTACAAGGGGGACACTCTGGACCCCTGTGACCTAGTCTGGATACTGCTACTCCCGCCCAGCCATTAAGGTCATCCACCTTTGCTTCACTGAAAAAATGATGAGAATACTTAAAATTATGTGAATTCCTGTAACTAAATCTTTTTTTTTAGTACTATTTCATACTAGACAGATTGCAGATCACCACTGCTCACTTCAAAACATCTAAATCTTAAAGGAAACTGACATTTTGGATTGTTTTGTTTTCAGGAAGTAGAGGAAATCTCTAAGGAAACTTCCCTCCTACAACAAAGGTTACAAACCTTGTGAACTGGAACCTGAACACTGAGCTGTGAATACACAAGGGCAAAGGCTGGGAGCAGCCCTTCCACATGGAATTGTGATAGTAAACCTTGAGCCACAGCAAAAAAGAGGAGCTGAATCTATGGGTCACACCCAGCCGGTGCAGCCCTCTGATTCCTAGCAAAAAAAGATAGGTGTGCATTCTTTTAATGGGTTCAATAGCAATGAAATATGGTCTCCCAGTCTCACAATATTGATCATTTCAATATGCTATTCTATCTCAAAGCTACCCATTGTGGCCATACCTTGGGCCAGGAACTCAATCAGGTGCTGTTAGAAGGACACAGAGATGCATGCGAATGTGTAGGAATGGCTACTACTAAAAGAAAAACAGAAAATAAAATAAAAATAGTTAAGATGGTAAATGTTATGTGTATTCTACCACGAAAAAAAATTATCAAAATAATATTTTTTTAAAAATGAGAAAAAAAAGTCTGTATACTCAGGGAAAACTCAGTTTGGGGGAAAAAATGGCAGGAAATGCATATAGCAGACAAAAAGGCCAGTTGGAGAGGTCTATAGAGCAATGTGGTCAGAACAGATTTCCTCAAAGCAAATTCCACAACACTTATCCTGTTGCTTAGTAGGTTTATGTACTTCCTGAAACATGACAATTGTCCCTGATTTACTATTTCCCTCCCTTTATCCTTCTCTGTGTTTGCCCCCTCCCCCAGGTCTGTATTAAGTGCCCCGACTTCTGGCCTGGCTCTGACAGCCCTCCACAGCACTCGGTGCACTATGCATATTTTCCCTGCTCCAGAGGCTCTCTCCCATTTCAGAAAGTCACATTATTAATAAAAGTCACATTATTATAATGGGCCACAGCCCATTTTGGAAGGTGAATCTGTCATCCTGCAAGAACTACAGAGTTGACACAATTCATTGGGAAAGTAGATGCACTAAGCATGCAAAGGAGTCCAGAAAAATGTAGCTAAGTAGAATACAAATACTGGACAAAAAGACTGAGAAGTTTTCTGTGGCATTCCTGCAAAATCACAATCTATGAAGCCACGTTTTGCATCCCAGCACTGACCATAGTTTACAAATGTAAAATGTTCAATCTTGCTAAAATGGAAGGGAGATCAGTAGAGTAGAATTGAGGGACCAAGGGGGAGGGAGGAATAAAGGGAAAGGGGAGGAATTGAGGAATGAAGTTGACCAAATTATTGTTAGGCACATGTGTGAATATATCACAATGCATTCCAATTTTATACATAGCTATAATGTGAAGTTAAAAATAATGAATAAATAAAAGAAAACAATAGACCAGAGGAAGGGTATCAGGGGGTGAAGGGAAGGAGGGAAGGCAAAGGGGTAATACTACTGGGGATTGAAATGGAGAAAATCATGTTATATGCATTTATGAATATGTCAAAATGAATCCCACTATTATGTATATCTACAATGCACTAAAAAAATAAAAATTTTTTAAAAGTTCAATCTTCTTAGTAAAGATTTTTATTTTTAAAATATGGTTTTCTATTATAAAAATATATCATTCATGTTAACATCTAATGAATTTATTATTGTTGTCTTAAAATTAATTAATGCATACATATTTTAATGTCCTGCTCTTAACTTCTAATATGGATATATATAGATATGTGTGTGTATGTGTGTATCTCCTAAAAATTTAAAAAGAACTCTTTTGGGGGTAACTTATAAGAGTGTAAAGGGGTCCTGAAACCAAACATCTGGAGAACCACTGGTGTAGAAGTTCCTCAGGATGATAGCAAAGCTGCAATGCAATGATCCCAGCCTCCCAACATTCAGGTAGCAGCTCCCCAGAGTGCCCTGGCTGTAAATAGGAGGACAGACCCCTGTTTGACAATTGCCCCTAACAGATGAGGACCATTAGGGAGGTGCTAGTTCCACTGTGCATTGAATTTGCACTGTCAACATAGTCAACGAAGCCTCTGTTATTTCTTTCTCTCCTGCCCTACCAGGTTGCCTTCGGGTGGACTCTAGGTCCTCTTTGCCCGCTCTTCTGCCTCTGGGAAGTGCTGGCCATGTACCTCTCCTGGTTTGAGTAGCTGTGTGATGTTGGCTGCTGTACACAGGAGACATTCTCCTGGCAAGACCAGCACACTTCCTCATATGCATTAGCCACTCAGTGGAAAATGGTCATTGTTAATACTTAGAGAATAATGGCCTCTCAGAATTTATTTTGTTATCTTCAAAATAAGCATAATAATCCCTGAACCCTATATCCCAGGATTGCTCTAAAGAACAACTGAGTTGATGGGTCTGTCAAATGCATGCAACCATCAGGCATCTTAATGTTCATAGCCCACCTGTGAAAAGTGGCCAATACTAAGCAGAGAAGGCACAGGTGTCCCTCAGAGTCAGTCTGGCTGGTTTGAATCCTGATGCTGTCATTGACTAGTAAGTTAATCTGGGTGACAGTTAACTTCCATTTGCACCTTCATCTGTAAAATGGAAATGGCGAAAGTACTTGAAATTCAGATTGTGGTGAAGATCAACTAAGATGAAAGTGTAGGACATCACATAACAGTGCCTTTACCATAGGAAGCACTCATTGGAGGCTCTTTTTGGTATCATGTGCAAGAAAGCCAGTATAATTATTGAAAAACTTAACAAGGAAAGAATGTTGTCTGTTTTGGAACATTTTGCTCAATAAAGAGGGAATAACATGGTTTGGGCCGAACAAAACACTTTCTGCAGTTCCCTGTACAAGTTCTATATGCCTGTCCCAAAGACTCGGCCACAGTTTCACATCTATGCTTATAGTTCTACTAGGAACGCTGTCCCCCTTCCCTATCCTACCCACATAAATAGAGCCCAGCTTCATTCATGCCTTACCCTGAATGGTAAATGAGGGGACTGATTCTTAAACTAAAACAGGGTGAGGAAGAATAGGAAAGAAAAATCCAGTACCAGCTATGTTAGGGAAGTCACTATTACAAAGGATCCAATTCTACCAAGACTTGCTGAGAGGCTCCCCAAATGTGTCATCTGAAAGACTTAGGCTAAAGCACTTGTCCATCTTCAGGCCACCTATGGAGCTGTTGTTCTAGCTGTCTGGAAGATGATCCCAGGGCAAAAAGCAGAAATTCTTTGACCCTTGAGTGGGGAAGTTGTCAGGAGAAAATGATGCCAACCTTATACAACCTTATATGCCTTCCATATCTATAGCTGAAGTCAGAGGCTGCAAGGAACTAAGGGGACTTGGCACAGAACCACTGGATCATCTGGAACAAGGTTAGTGGAGGCTCTTTGCCTGCAGTTTTTTCTTCACTGAATTCTCCCAGCAACTCTGTGAGACAAGCCTTATTACCTGCAGCTATCATATGAGTAACCCAAGGATCAGAAAAGCCAGGTTGCCAGGTCACACTGCTGGTGAAATGACAAAGCCAGAATTCCAAGTCAAGGCCATGGAACCCCAAACTCTTCCTCCATCTCACTTAAGCCTTGGCTGCAGGATTCCTTGTTCCTAAGTCACCGATGATCTTGGATGCCCCCTAAATCTAGCCATATCTGAGCAGTTCTTTGCAGACCCTGTCACAGGAAACACCCATGAGGTAAAAAGCACATGAAATGTGGATTCGCTCCTTGGGAGAAAAAGTCCTGTCTGTGTTCAGCATTAAAGCATTCATCAAATGTTTCCTGAGGGCCCTCCCACATTCACATCACTTGCTCCCATGGACTCACATACGCTCACACGCATGAACTTGCGCCCACAGGTGGAGTCTGAATATTTTCTTTCCCCTATTGATTTGTGCAAGCTCAAATTGACCTGGTTTGACTCCCAGAGATAGAAAAAGGACCCTGTTTCCCCATCATATTTCCACAAGAGCAATCAAGCAGTACTGATTTGGGGCCTACTGGTGGTAATTGAAGTGAAGCCCAAACTGGAGTTTACTTAGAGGGCAGGACCCTGCCTTGTTCCTGTGAGATATCTCCTCCCAGCATCCAGAAAATGCCTTTGTAGAAAGAAACAGTTTATCAAGCAATATAATAGCACAGATGAGACTGTGGGGAAGCTCTTTAGACTACTCAACAAAATAGCTCCCTCTAAGTATGCTTACACTAAGTGCTTTATAAAAAAAATAATGCTAATTGAAGATTTCTTGATTCCTTTACCTAAGTTCCACCCACTTTCGTAAAGATATAGAATAATCCAGGCTTTCTCTGATTCCACTTCTTTCTCTAATTCCAAAATTGATGGAATTTCTGTTTGTATATCCTGTTCATCTTCAGAAAAGGGTATTCAGCCCCCTGTTTTTATAATATGTCACCTCCATATAAGCTGTCATTCTGCTCTGTGAAACCTTCTTGGGATCCCATTACCACCAGTGAAGCAATTGCACATGAAGAAGATGATGAGAAGGTTGGCCTATACAAGGAGAAACCTCATCAGATTAATCTTTTCTTCTTTAATACTCTTTTCCCCACCTACAACTGACTCCTTAATGAGTGACAGAGAAATATGAATACTCTTAGACCACTTTCCAACAAAAACAGTTACCATGTCTCTGAGAACAGAGTTTTCCATAGAGTTGCTCAAGAGAAACAGTACTCTTTAGGACAAGGGTGAAATACAATCTTCCTTGCACCATGGAGAATTAGTGATATCCTAAAAGTCAATACCACTCCTTTATTAACGTTTGTTACTTACTCTAACAGTTGGAAATCTAAATGCCATTCATACATCATACCACTCAATCCCTAAAAAAATAAATGATAAAGAATTGAACTATGAAGATTCTAATTTTTCAAAGAAGGATACAGAGAGTAAATGGGGTTTGGAAACTCCAAAGTAAGTAAAAGAGAACCCTGAGTCCCATATTGTAGCCATGAACCATCATGGAGCTCAGCGTTTCTAGACTTCTCTAAAGAGAATCTCTTCTTTCAGTAGCTAGATGCTAAGCTTTCTGTCAATCAGAAGTTTCTATGTTCTGGTTCTAACTCCCTAGGCCCTTATAAATAACTTACTGTAATGTTAAGTAAAGCAATTACTATATATTACATTTATTAAATATACATTTAACTAAAGACATTTGCCTCCCCAGACAGCTTATGTTGGCTTCCTCTGAAGTAGGTGTGAGAAGACTGACAGATTTACTCATTATCTCATAGCTAGAGAGTCACACTGGCTGTTTCATAGAGTTTGGTCTTCACGGGGCATGCTTGGTGGACTTGGAAGCCAGATAAAAGGGCCACCTCCATGCCCTCCTCACCGGCGGCCATAGCCATGTCAGAGAAAAAAGGTGGGGAAAAACTAGGACAGCAATCCCCCTGGCTTCTCTACTCACCAAGGTCCCCCCAAAGGCAACCCAGCTCTGAATCTTGGTCTGCTGTCTGACCCTCTATCCATTTTTCCTGGAGGTTTACTTAGGGACAGCATCCTTCAGGTGACAAGCAGCAATTTGGTTACTTCCTTGGAGAACATGGGCATCTGGAGGCTTGAAAATAGGAAAAAGGAGAGAACGGGCCCCAGTTGCAACACAGAAGAGTCCTTTGCCAGTCCCTGGTATTAAGAAGGGGTCCTTCCTGCAAAAGCAGAACTCAGACCCCTGGGACCATAGGTGATTTTCACACAGTCATTATGGAAAACACACAGTGTGTTACTCTGTCCACCTTCTTTTTTTTTTTTTTTTCCTTCTGTCATTTTCCTTTTCTCTGGGTCTCCTTTGATTTTCTTTTAATTTTTTTTAAATTTTTTTTCTTTTTATCTATTTCTTAGGTATTTTGGGGGGAGGACGGTTACTGGGGATTGAACTCAGGGGCACTTAACCACTGAGCCACAATCCCCAGCCCTATTTTATATTTTCTTTAGAGACAGGGTCTCAGTGAGTTGCTTAGTGCTTCACTTTCTATGCTAAGGCTGTCTTTGAACTCTCGATCCTCCTGCCTTTGCCTCCCAAGCTGCTGGGATTACAGCTGTGCACCGCTGCACCTGTCTTGTATTCATTTAATAACCTGCATTTCTTTACCTGTCCTCAAATCCCCCTTAGGAACAAGATGAGGTGCAGAATAAATGAGAAGAATGAGAGAGGTTTCCCTTGACTCTCAACATCCCCTAAATTCATGCTTCCCTACTAGTGCCTCAGGGACGCCTCTTGGAGAGTCAGAAAGGATCTACCTCTAGAATTCTCTGCCTTTAGAAGAAATAGTGATCAACCCAGCCATTTGCATCATGTCAAGAGCTCAACCATCTATTTCCAGTCACTCAGCTAGGAGGAATCTGCTTAGAACCAGGGAACCTGTGATCCTCTGTGAACCCAGAAACTCTGCTGTGTGTTGGAGGCACATTTGTAGTTGACTATCTCCATATTTCTAATCAGGTTGTCCCAGCTGGTGAACATCTGAAGACAGAATATAAATCGGGTGCTTCTCTGAGCACTGAACATAAGTGTATGCATAAAACCCATGTCTTTTGGACCAAAGACAGCCTGCTAGGCTTCTTCTGCCTCTGCCAGCAACAAAATGTACTGTCAGCACAAAATGGTCTTTGGGCAGAGAATGCCTTGGGCACCCAAGGCAGAAGTTTTATAATGGGCAAGGCTCTCAGCCAAGACAAATTTGAATAGTGTTGATAATACCATGTGCATCTTTGTTTCCCCAATGCAGCATTCTTTATAAGCAGAGAGCTGCCAGCTGGGCAAGAAGCCACAAACCACACCATATTTGACGTAGGGGAAGTTTGCAATGTGGACACATTCAGAGTGAGAACCAAGGTCATACCATTGATGGTCTATGGCAGAGGTCGCTTCCTTCTATAAGTTCAGGATTTTGTTTAACCAATAAAGACACATGCCCTAAGGCAATACAGGTGCTGCATTCAGCTCGTAAAATGGCTCGCTCTGCAAACGTGCTCGTTTGAAGAAATTCTGATAAATTCTTAAAAAGAAGTATTGCACTATAAAGTATTCCTACCCATCCACTCACCAATGCACAGCCTCACATGGAAGCACCTCCCCCACATCATCTCCTTCTTACTTTGCCTCTGTTTATCACTTCTGGGATCAGAGAATTCCAAGTACAGGTTTGGTGGCCTTGGTAGGTTCCCATTAGGTTCCTTAACTACCGTTTTGGTTCATATGGAAAGGATCCCATGCTTGACCGGCATATGTAGAATGATGTCAACAAAAAGTAACGGCTTCAAAACTAGGAACAAAATCAGACCCATGTTTCTTCTCTTCCTTTTTCATAACTGGACAGTCAGACATGTCCTGGTCACCATGGTTACGCTTTTGCAGAAGTTGAGTTTTTCCTTGAAGTTATTTAACAGAATATTGAATCTTTCAGGGGCTCTAATGAGGTATAAAATCTGTACTACTCCTGACCTGGAGTAGTTGGGCTGGTTGTTACTTCTGCCCACATCATTTTGGAGTGAGGAGAATAATCCCATCGACAGTTTCCCTAGAGGGATACCCTGGGGTATGCCACAGTGATCTAAAATGGACATCTGAAGTCAGGGTGGTGTGGGGTGGTGTAGGGTGGAAAGAAAATCTATGGGAAGGTCTCTGCGTGATACATGGCTCTATCAAAGAATGTGAATTACAAAATCAAGATCCTATGAATAGACTCCAGGATATATAGAGCTGGACCCATGTTACCGCCATGGGGATCCAGAGCAAAATCATGCCAACAGTAACTGAGGATTATTACATAGAGAAATCTCAAGAAGCAGAAATGAGAGAAGCCGTATGATCCAAGGGTTAGAGACTTCAAGTTCTGGTGAAACAGGTTCATGAGCCTGGCTGGAATTTATTTTTAGCCCCTGGAAAACTGTGTATTGCCTATCACAAATAACCCTGCTTTTCTTAAACCTGCACAAGAGACATTCAACTTCTTGCTGCACTATGCACTCTGAACAAGTCAGCTCCTTATCCCCAACTTGAAGGTGCAGCAATAGGGGATGGTGGTCAGATCATTGGTGCTATTACTGAAAGCAAAGTCTGCCTGAACAACTGCTGTCCACCAAACTTGTGCATGCAAGGTGCATGCCAGTCAGGTGAGAGGACTGTTTGTGGGAGGCAAAGCTGCTATAGAAAATGCTCAAGAAGGAAAAAAGAAAGTCATCAGAAATAAAGCAACTTAATGTATTTCATCGATTCTAGAACATACTTTCTTTTTTCATGGTGTAACATTTGTGAAAATCAAAATGTGTCTCACAATCACTGTTAGCCAGATAGAACCACTGTCATTGTTCTGAGCAAACTCCTCCGTGGCTGCTCACAGTGTTGTCACTTCAACTGAGTTATAAGCATGGTTGGTGCTACAAGATATGGAAAGTGTCTTCAGAAAGATTTCACTGCAACGTGGCAATCAAACAAAAAAGTCATTGTGTTTGCAGAAAGACATGGAAACAGAGCAGTGAAGTATAAATTTTAGATTAATGAAGTAAATATTTGTTGTTGAAGGAATTATTGCAGTCTCACATTTCTTCCAAAGCAATAACCATGTATTTTATAAACCCAGAGGAAGAAGAAGTTATGGTTCATTTTGTTACTGAGATAAATGTGCGAGAATGGCTTATCGCCCAATGCGATGCAGCTCAAGGCAGTAGAACCTGCCAAATCCCTCAGAGCACAGGAAAGGCATTTCAAAGCCCCAAGAGGCTGGCGTGCCCAATACATGCATTAAGCCGGACCATTTTTAAAGCTGTGCCCTAGTTTAATTAGCAGTATTTTTTCTGTTTTTAGTGACATATAAAATAATGACTTATAATTGATAGACTCTTCGACAAGATACCATAATAATGAGTATCAAACTAGCCTCACAGGCTAACCCTCAACAAAGAAGGAAGCCATATGCAATATTTCAGCCATGTTTGTCCGTAAAGGGTAACAGTGGTGAAAATCAAAGTGTTTGCCATAACTCTGCAGAATTTCAAACTCAAAGTTTAGGGACTATTCAGATATAACACATGAAACACAATCTCCATGCTGTAGCCCAGTACAGGTGAGCATCAGATGCTCAGGAACTTCTGCTCATCACGGCTGCCATTCAGTTCTAAGCGGAAAGTGGAGTCGAGAGGAAGGGCCCCAATGAGTATCCTTGTCCTTCACTTCAGACCGAGCACCAACTGCTCCAGAGTCCTTCCCTTGGCCCTCCTTTTCTCTCCCTTCCTTTCTCCACCACTCTCTCCCTTTTGAAGCAGGTACATATTGGAGAGAGAGGAGAGTTTGTGTAAGATAGATAAATAACCAGGAATAAATTCAGTATGTCCACACTTAGGGTGCACACATTCCTGTGTACAGATGTGTCCAGAGTCAGTGATTCTTCTCATATTCTCCAATTTGGGATTTTAAAATCCCAAAAAGACCATGGGTTCCTCTCAAGATATTAAAAAAAAAACAGCAAGAAAAAAAATGGGCTCTTGATGAAACTTCATGTCAAATATATTCATTTTCATCTATCAAAATATGGTTTGATGTATGTCAAGACTGGGAATCCTAATATTACATTCTTCAGATAAAGAACAATTGAATCAGCAGGGTTCATTACATAATCTCCTGAATTGAAATGCTACCTTTGTAATAAATGTGTTCCCAGGCACCCTGGGATTCATGTACGGAACCTGTTCTCTGCCTCACAGACTCGTTTACTATTATGCCCATATTGTACTTTAATGTCAGTAAGTTTTATGTGATGAATTTTAATGACTGAAAAAAACAAATGTGCACTCATTATTTTACTTTATGAAAAATATCTAAGCCATTCTTCCACATGAATTGTAAACTAATTTGAACCAATTAATTAGAAATTGAGATTCTTAGAATTACATTGTAGGTATGAAAGATTAATATTTTGATGATATTGTGTTTTCCCAGCCAAGTATATAGGATCTCTCAGATCATGTTTTCTCTCATTTCAAGTGTTTTGTGGCTTTCTTCACTTGGTTTTTGTAACTTTTGAAGCTATTTTATACTTTTTGATGTTATTGAGAATTGGATTTTTACATATTTCCATTTCTATCTGATTATTGTTTTGCATGCAGAAAGACCCTAGCATTTACATATGGTTTATCCAATCACCTCACTGAATTTTTTTTTATTAATTCTTATACTGTAAAGCAGAGTCTCTGGAATTTTCTTGGCAGGCAATCTATCACCAGCAAATAAGAATTTTTTTCTCTTCTTTTCCAAAAGTTGCAGTTTGCATTTCTTGTATATTAAATTAACAAAAATCTTCAAAGCATATCTTGAATTATATAGTATTCTCTTATAATTTCTGGTTTTAATAGAATTGGCTTTACATTTTTGCCATTTATTATGGTGTTTGTCATTGTTCTTTCATGATTAGATGATACTCTATTTAATTGTACTTATTAATAGTCAAATGCTCAACTTGTAAGTGTATAATCCTATGAGATTTGCAAAATGTATATGTAATTTTACAGCCTGAAAATTTTTGGTTGTTTGTTGCTGTGTAATAAATTGCCCCCAAACCAAGTAACTTAAAATAAGAACAATTTTTATTTCTCAAGATTCTATGAGTTGGGCTGGGGATGTAGCTCAAGCAGTAGCACATTCGCCTGGCATGCACGGGGCGCTGGGTTCGATCCTCAGCACCACATACAAATAAAGATGTTGTGTCCACCGAAAACTAAACAATAAATATTAAAAAAAAAAAGATTCTATGAGTTGAGCAGGGAGTTCTTCACATCATGTCAGGTGGCTGGAATGGCCAGATATAAGAGTTCCGGATGCACTATGACCTTTCAGGCATTTAGGGTTAGCCATCATTTCTATTTTAATTAAAAATAATTATTTTAGTTATAGATGGACACAATACTTTTATTGTGTGTTGAGGATCAAACCCAGTGCCTCATGCTTGCAAGGCAGGCACTCTATCACTGAGCTAGCTACATACAACCACAGCCTATTTCCCTTGTTTTAACAGAGTCTTTCACAGAGTACATTTATTTTATGTTAATGAAATAAATTCTTATCAACTTTTAAAAATGGATCATGCTTTTGGTGATATATTTAAGAATGTTTTATTCAACTCTTAAATCACCAAGATTTTCTCCAATGTTTTATTCTAAAGGACTTATAGTTTCATATTTTGATCAGTAATACATTTTTTCCTAATAAATGTAAAGTTTAAGACAAAATTATTTTGTATGTAGATGTCCAATTTTTCTGTTTTATTAGAATGCTGTTTTATTAGTGTTCTCCAGTAACCAGCTTTCAGTTTCATTGATTTTTCTCTACTATATTCCTGCTTTCAATTACATTGATTTGGTTTTTTGTCTTAATATGTCTTTCTTCTTTTCCCCTGATTTCATTTTGCTCTCTTTTTTTCTGGTTACTTAAGGCAAAATCTTAGATTGCTGATTTCAAAATGTCTTCTAATTTGTGCATTTAATATTATAAATTTTCCTCAAAGCACTAGTTGAGTAGATTCCACCGAATTTTAATGTACTTTCATCCCCATTCAGTTCAGCTGAGGAAAGTCTTTTTCAGGAAAAGGAGTAGAAAAATGGAGTATCCACTTGACCCTCAACCCCATCACACCCCACACACAAAATTACCGCAATATGACTCATGGGCCCAGGTGTAAAATCTGAAATCATACAGCTTCCAGAATTAAGCATGAGAGGATGTCTGCATGACTTATTACAGGCAAAGATTTTTAGAGGGAACACAGAGAGCAATCAATAGAAGAAAGAAAGCAATGTATAAATTAAACTTCATAGAAGCTTTCATACTTCTACCTATGAAAACACACCATCAATAAAAAAAGGCAAGCCAAAATTGAGTGAAACTATTCATAAACAAATACCCAACAGAGAACGTATATACAGGATATTTAAAGAATTTCTTCATCACGAAATTTTAAAAATCAGACAATGTAAGGATGTGGAGCAACAGAAGTACTATATATCTTTATTGGGAGTTTAAATTGTCACAAATCATTTAGGCAGTAAATTTTTGAGAATTTCATTACCTGGAATACCCCCCCAAAAATATTTTAAAGTTGAAAAGACCTTAAATGATTGGATAAATTTTGGTATGTTCATATAGTGCAATAGCATAAAGCTGTGAAAAAGACCTAGAGCTATAGATATCAACATTGGTGATCTTTATCAACTTGGTATTTAGTGGGGAAAATGCAGAAGGGTACATAGGATAAATGTATGATTTCAGAGACATATGCAGGTGGTTAAAATATACATAATTTTAAAATTTGTTCTAATTAGTTATGTATGACAATAGAATGCATTTGGATACGTCCTACATAAATGGAGTATAATTTCTCATTCTTCTGGTTGTACATGATGTAGAATCATAGGATAATGATGTCTGATTCATTCTACTATCCTTCCTATCCCAGTACCCCTCCCTTCCTTTCCACTCCCTTCTACCTAATCCAAAGTAACTCTGTTCTTCCCTAGCCTCTTCCCTAGCCTCTTCCCTTATTGTGAATTAGCATCTGCATATCAGAGAAAACATCTGGGCTTTGATTTTGGGGGTTGGCTAATTTCCCTTAGCATAATATTCTCCAGCTCCATCCATTTACCAGCAAATGTCATCATTTCATTATACAAAAATTTTTCTATATATTTATACCTTATGTACAATATATGAATATGTATGTATTTTATATTTATGCACATATAAAAATATATATACATAATTTTTTGAATAATAAATATTCAATAAGAGAAAAGGGTTAGCTCTGAGTGATGGAGAAGAACAGGGCCTTCAACTCTATTTATAATATTTTATTTCTGTGGGTAGATGTGGTATATAGAAATTTGTTGCAGTATCTGTTAAAATTTTTTAAAGGTATTAACTATGCCACCTAGTTCAATTTAATGTGATTAATGTGAATTTTTAAGAAAAAGTAATAATTTGTCTTAGTTGTTTTATGTATATGCTGCTCACCCAAGGCTGAAAACTTTTAGTGTAGGGTTCATCCATTGCAGAGATCATATGATGTTCGTAACTTAAACACAGACCACCATGAGATTACCAAGTAATATAAATGTGACTCACTGTAAGATTCTGAGATGTTCAGGTTATGTTTCACTGAAATTATACCTCGATTGAAGCCATTTTTAAAAGATTAATATCAAAAGAAAAATTGGTGTGACTGAAACAGCACTTTGTACTGTGAAACATTTGAGCATGTTCCACAACTCTCGTGTCTGGCTGTCTCAGTCCATTTTCTGTTGCTATAACACAATTCCACAGACTGGGAAAATCTATAGAGAAAAGAAATTAATTTCACTCATGGTTCTAAGTCTGGGAAGCCCAAGATAGAAGGCTCATATTTTTTTGAAAGAGAGAGAATTTTTTAATATTTATTTTTTAGTTTTCGGCGGACACAACATCTTTGTTTGTATGTGGTGCTGAGGATGGAAACCGGGCCGCATGCCAGGCGAGTGTGCTACCGCTTGAGCCACATCCCCAGCCCGTAGAAGGCTCATATTTCTATGGCTTCCTTGTTGCATCATAACATGGTGGAGGGCATCAAATGGTAGTCAGAGTGATCATGCTAATTCACGTCTCTTTTTTTCTACACATAAAGCCCCTAATGCCATCATGGGGAGTCCCACCTTCATGACCCCATATAAACCTAATTACTTTCCAAAGGCCCCACCTCCAAATACCAGTTACATGAATTTATGAATTAACTTTCCAATAAATGGACTTTTGGGGAATACATTTAAACCCATTACTGGACTAGGCCCTTAAATTTACCACTGCTACAAATACAAAATTATCTTATCCTTCCAATACCAGAAATTCTTTTCCTTTAAATAATGTTGTATTTTCTTTGCACTTTCCAGTCTCAATAATTTTGGTCATCACTATTTTCATAAGCAACCCAAACTAAGAAAGAATTTAGGATCCATCTCCCCTGCATCTACCATTATCCAATCTATTCAACAAGTCTTTTCATGTCTACCTTTATAATATCTCTTTATAAAATGCATTCTAATGGTCTATTCCCACAGTATTTTCCTGCTCCCAATGAGACAAACTCCTCCCTGAACTGCTTCCTAATCCAAAATTCCTTCTAAAAGTCCTACCCATAGGGTTGCCCATCAGTCAAAGTTATCATTCTGTTGGGTGGAACAGGTCTTATGCCATCATGGAAATGGGTCAGTTAGCAAGTATTCATTTTCCTAAGCAATTTTCCCAACTATAAAATATTGATTAGTTTACAATAACAAAACTTTGAGTTTCAGCTTGAAGATAAAGACGGAAAGAGTATTGCTCTTATTCTTACAACAACAAATATAAATAAATCTGGATAAACTTCAAATTATTTTTTTTTCTTGAACTTATCCAAGATTTAGGTCATTAGACAAACAACTAAGGTGAAATCTGGAGAAAGATAAGCATCTCCATGGAGAAATAGGAGCCAAGCATTTGTTTACCTTCCAATCACCACCTGAACAGGTAAAAAAGATTCAGCTAGACTTTGTTAACCAATCCATAATGGCAAAGTGTGAGCTAGTGTAACAGCGTGACATCCCTGGGAGCCCCAGACATGGAGTTGACACCTGCTTGCATCCTTTTCCTTCAGTAACACTAACAAGCACTCACAGGAAAGATGAGGAAGAATCCTGAGAAAGATCCTCCCCTGGGGAAAGAACTGCCCAGACGCATTTCCTCTGCCTCCTCCATGAAGCTAGTCTTAAACTGAAGGAAGAAGGGATAGGCCACTCCAGAACTCATCCTGGTCATATCCACTGTCTCCCCTAAGGAATGAAGGTCTTAGCATGCAGGAGATAAAGCTGCAAACTGTAGCCCAAAGAGCACTCTTGGAAACAGACCTATAGCGAAGAGAGGGAACAGGAAAACAAAACAAAGAGCCATTCTTGCAGCTGGGGAAAAGCAAGACTATAATTTGGGTTCAGCATTACATCTGGAGGAGAGACAGGAACACTCAGAGACTCAAGTTCAGAGTTCTGCCTAAAAATGAAGCTTAATCAGAAGAGAATCCCCTTCCCTGCCCACCACACCATGATAACCAGCACTGAGTAAAAACAGTGGATACAGACTGGATACTTGCAAGGGAGCAGTGTAAGAGAATGCCCAAGGCTCAACAGAGAGAAAAATCTCAAGCCCAGCTAACTTCTCATTAGACCAAAACAGACTTCTACTCTAAAGACCCCACAGAAGGGAAGTCACGCACATCTCTATGTGGAACTAATATTTACTTCACTGTCTACTATGACATCTGACTTCCAACTAAAAATTATTAAGTATAAAAAGAGGTAAAAAAATAGTCTGAAGAGACAAAGCAACAGTTAGAATCAGGTTCAGATATGATAGATGTTAGAATTATTAGAATGGAATTTTAAATAATTGAATGATATGTTAAGGGCTGAAGTTCACAGTTTCTGCCTAAAAAAAATGAAGCTTAAAGATAGTCAAAATGAAAAATCAGATGTATAATTTCATCAGAGATGTGGAAATTATAAGCAAGAATTAAATGTAAAGCTAGCCATCAGAAACATGAGGTTATGGTTTAGATATAAGAAAAGCGCATGCATGAGATACAAAACCAGAAAGTTTAGAGGTGAAATAACTGGATTATGAGAGCCTTAACCTAACCATTGCATTAATCCACTTGATTGGATTAACTGGGTATGGCTAGAGGAAGTAGGTCACTGGGGGCATGCTTCTGGGGTATGCAGAGATCTCTCCACTTTCTTGCTGCTATTCCTGAGCTGCTTACCTCCTTCCACCACGATATTCAGCCTCCCCTTGTGCCCAGAACAATGGAGTTGGCCATCTATGGACTGAAACCATGCATGCCAAATAAACTTTCCTCCTTTAAAATGTTTCTTGTCAGGTCTTTTGGTCCCAGTGGCAAAAAAAGCTGACTAAAACACCTGATAATGGAGATGAAGAGTTCCTCAGATAGCCTCACAAAAAGACTCAAGGAAATATAAGTGAGATTTCAGGCAAGTCAATAAAAATTATTTGAGCAGAGATGCAAAAAGTAAAAACAATGGAAAATTTTAAAAATTAAAGAGAGTGTTCAACAGCCGGGGTTCATATCGAATAGTGTGATAAAATTGAAACCCAAGAAAGATAATAGAACAGAAAAAATATTTGAAGAAATAGTGGCTGAGATAGTTTCCAGAATTAGTGATATAACTAAACTACAATATCAAAGAAGTTCAGAGAATACTGAACAGTATAAGTCTATACATAATCAAACTACTGAAAACCAAAGACAAAATATAAAATCTTCAAGGCCACCAGAGAAAAAAAAGGCAAATTACCTAAAAATTAAAGCCAACTCCATCAGAAGTCATGTAACCAAAAGATAGTATAGTGTGACCTTTTTGCAGCGTGAGACCAAAAAAAAAAAATGTCTCCAATGCAGAATTCTTCCCAGAGGCCTCCTTCAAAAGAGAGAAAAAGAAATACTTTGTCAGACAAACAAAATTCATTGTTTGCAGGCTGACTCTATAAGAAACGTTAAAGGAAGTTATACAGACAGAGGAAATCTGATGTACAGCCAGTGGCTACTACCCACAAAAGGAAATGAGGAGCTTCAGAAATTGAATTAATGGAGGGAAGATAAGATATTTATTTTTAATTGCTTTCTCTTGTTGAAACTGTTTACAAGCAATAACTTGTAAAATTATAGTATGTGTTTGTAGTATAGTAAAATTGTATGATGAAATACCACAAAAATGGATAGTAGGATTGGATATATACTATTTTCAAATTCTTCTACCACATGCAAAGTGGTATGATATTATTTGAAGCTAGTCACATTTTTAAATGTTTATATGGAATGCTAAGTCAATCACCAAAAACATCTCAAAAGGGGGCTGGGGATGTGGCTAAAGCGGTAGCGCGCTTGCCTGGCATGCGAGCAGCCCGGGTTCGATCCTCAGCACCACATACAAAGATGTTGTGTCCACCGAAAACTAAAAAAAAAAAAATAAATATTAAAAAATTCTCTCTCTCTCTCTCTCTCTCTCTCTCTCTTTAAAAAAAATCTCAAAAGAACATAATAATGAGTAAATAGAGATGTTAAGTAGCCACACAAAAATGCTCAATAAGCACATAAATAAATAATAATAAATAATTCAATTAAACTCAGGAAAAGCATACAAGGAGAAACAGAACAAACAAAATATAGAAAATTTCAAGAAAGGTAGCAGATCTTAACTCAATCATATTAATAGTCACTTTAAATGTCAATGGTCTAAATATGCCAGGTAAGCAATATAGATTATTGAACTGGATGAAAAAGTTAGAACCAACTATATGCTGTATGCAGCAAAAACTCACTTGCATACAAAAATACATACAGCTTAAAAGTAAAAGCATGAAGAAAGACATCATCATAGACTAATCAAAATAATGCAAGAGTAGCTTTGCTTATTTCAGACACAATAAATTTTTAGAATAAGGAAGAATATCAGTAACATATAACATTACACTGAAAAACATGAAGGCTAATTTTTTAAAATGATTATAAAATTACACACAAAAAAAAATGGTTTCAGGGAATCTTCATGTTTGAACTGAATTTTGATTTGATATATGTATTTTTCTTACTGTGACATACATTTATTAAATTAAAAATTACTCATATTTTTTCATCTGGAAATATCTTTCTGATTCCCAGAAATAGTATATACTGCTTTGCAGGAAGATTTTCCTTTTATGCCGACTGGTAGGCAAACGTACCAGCATTACATTGAAAATATTATAGTTTGTAGGCATTTAATATGTTCCTATCTCATTGTTGCCCGATAGAAATCCAAGTAGGAGTAAATTAAATTACCTTCTTTGGCTATTGGGAAAACTTTTCATGCTTGTCCGAATATAATGAGTTTGTTTCCTATTCTTGAGGTGTTTTCCCCATTGGGGGATACTAGAATTGGCCCAGGAACATTTATACAGATCTGCCAGTAGATTTTAAATCACTTTATCTTCAAGTTAGAGGGTAAGGTTGTTTTATGAACTTATGCAAATTGACTAGAAATCCTTGATTTCAAGGCTCGATTAGTGATCTATTTATACTTAACATATAGTAGTATTCAAAGGGCTTATAAATAACAAAACATGCATTTGCAACTTGGGGCTGTTATAATGCCCCAGTAACCATTTTTAACTAATCTGATTTAATTGACATTATGTTAGGAGTTTTGAAGTTCTTAAAACGGTTGAGCATAAAGGATTCCCAAGGGCGATAACTACAGGTAGAAATGATTCTAACTGGGCTCACTAATCTATTTATAATGAAATAGTTATTGGCTACATATTATGAATGATTAAAGAACCTCAAAGAAAATCATATATGTGGGCAGACAGGCACTTTGGAGCACCTTATAATAGATTCATGGTTGTTCATAATGTTAATATTAACAAGATTCATGCAGGACTATGTGCAAATACTTATTGAAAGAGGCACAGCATCTAGTGGGTTTCCACTTCTCTGGGGAGGAAAATAAAAAATTAGGCCTTAGAGAGCCTTGGAGTCTTCAGGCAAGACATAAATATTGTGCCTTTGTGTATGCTTGTCTCGGTTTTCCCCAACTGAAAAAAAGGAATCTAGGACTATTTTCCAAAGTGGTCTGGAGAGTGAAATTAAATGAGATAGATGATAGATAAGAACATATTTGGGAGAAGATTAAAAAGTCACACAATGAGGGATTGTATCATAATCCAGAAGCACAAATGCTCATGTGTTGAAGGTTTGGTCCCCAGTGCATCAAGGTTCAGAGGTGGGATTGGGGGAATGATTGGATTATGAAGATTCTAACCAGTGGATAAATCCATTGATAGATTCATGATTTTATGACATTAATAGGAGGTGGTAGAAACTATGGAGGTAGGGCCTAGTTGGAGGAAGTGGGTATGTGCCCAAAGGATATATCTCGCCCCCAGCCCCTTCCTTGCTGTCTTTCTGCTTCATGTCTGACGTGAAGTGAGAAGCTTTGTTCCACCATGCCCTTCCACCATGATGTTTCTGTCTTGGAGCCAAATGATCCTGGGCTGAAACCTCTCAAACTGTGAGCCAAAATAAATCTCTCCTCCTCTAAATTGCCTTTCTCAGGTACTTTGTTCCAGCACCAGAAAGCTGACTAATACAGTCCCATTTATTCTACTGCATGACTAGGCAGCATAGTTCTTTTGGTGTTTTTTTAAATGACTGGTTACCTCTTAACCAAACCAGAGAATATTTGATTTGAATGTCAGTATATGATGTTGGTGTTCAAGATGCGCTATCCTCAAATAAAGGAACTTTTCTTCTTATCACTGGGATTATGAATAGACTACAGTTTGACCCAAGGTGTTCCACTTGAGAAAAATGAGATGTGAAGACACTGAGAGAATCAAAGGATTTAAAAAAAAGTGACTAAAGACAAAAGAAGATGAAGGTGTTGCAAAAGGAGAAAATTCACATTGGCTGAAAATTTTTTGTATACGATGCATTGAGTTTTGACACCATCACCCACAATTTTAAGCAAAGTAAAATTCAAAGAGAAGTAAAATCAGTTTGTCTGAGTTCCCTTCACTGGATCTCATACTGGTTTAACTAGTTCCAAGCTCATTTGCTTTACAGCATATCACAAGCTAAAAGCATCTAACAGAAAACCAAGAACACAATCAAATTCCTTTAAAAACTATTAAGTTTTCCTACTAAGAGTGCTGTTCCAAAATGTTTCCTTGTAATATATTTTCAGTCTTTTAATTGCTATATGCTTTACAAGCCCAAACAGCAAAACCAGGATACCTCTACATTGTAAGGCTATCATACTCACTTATCTAGATGTAGATAATTTTAATATTTTAAGGCTTCATTCTAATGGCATACCCTGAGTCTTGAAACTACAAAAGTCCTGTTAAACATAACCTATTTCTGAAATTCAAAAAGTGAATTTTAGAGTTGACAAATTCTTTAGAAAAATGCCAACAGGAATACTGACATTTCAAAGACCTCCTTCTTGAAGTTATTTCATTTATTTTAGTGAATCTCAAACAATCAGAGCTATATATCCAAAGCTTCACTCACCTGAATTCATGGGTAAAGTAAAGAGAAGCCAGAATAATACCAATAACTTTCAAATATCCATGATATTTGTATCATTAGGTTTGGACATTGCAACTACAAACCTCAAAATATATGAATTCCACTCGTAAATAAGTTTAGTTAGAAATATTGGGTATGAATCTCCTAACTTATAAATAACCCCCAGATTTGGAAACTCACAACCATACTGAAATTAGAATTTATTAGTCAATTGCCAAAATCTAGCAAGTAAATTCACTAAATGAATGCATCAGTCAGATTTCTGTTACTGTGACAAAATACCTGAGAAATCAATTAAGAGAAGAAATGGTTGTATATAATTGACAGGTTTCAGTCCATGGTCACTTTGCTAAGTTGTTTCTGGGCCTTTGATGAGGCAAAGCATCATGGTGGAGAGGGCACAACAGAAAAAAGCTGCTTATCACATAGCATCCAGGAAGCAGAAAGAGGAAGGGTACATGGTCAAAATATATCCTTCAAAGGGTTGCCACTACCTCCTCCAACTAGGCCCCATCTCCTAAAGCTTCTGCCATCTCCCGATAGTGGCACCAGCTGGGGACCAAGCTTTCAACACATGAGCCTTTGTGGGACATTCCAGATCCAAACGATAGACAGATAGACATATATACCCAAAGAAATGCCAAGAGGTGAACCATCCTCACCCCAAGAACTAGCCCTAATTTTTAAAAAAGCAACATTTTCTCCCCTTTCCCACTGTGTGTCTTCTATACCGATCAGACATTCAATTGTACCTGCCTGTCTACTGCCTGGGGCCCAAATCCAGGAGCAGCCAAATTTAACCTGTGTAAGACTTGTGGATCTGTTAGGAGCCTAGAATGTCTACAGAACTTCAGGGAAGTAAGTAGGAGAGGCCTGTGATTTATGGTACAAAAACATGGAAATAAGAGACACAAAATTGCCATATGATACCTTCCACTATAGGACACGGAAAGAAGCCACTTTCAGGATGCCAGTACAATGCTTTTCGACTTCTCTGCCTCCAGAACTATAAGATAAATAAATCTCTGTTCATTGTAAATTACCCAGCCTCAGGCATTCTGCCACAGCAGCAGAAAATGAACTAACATACCGTGTGAATGAAGTGTCCCTGCTCAGCCCTGTTTCAGGAGGTCAACTAAGGATGTTGTGAGCTCCCCTCCGGGGCTCAAGCCACCTGCAATGCCATTTGAGATAAACTCCCATTTTTTTTTCTTCCATTATCTGTGTGCATCGACAGCCCATTTCCTGGCCTCAAAGCTGACTGCAGCAATTCTTCCTCTTGCTTCCTGTGATTACTCACAATTCTGATTTTTTTTTTTTTTTGCCCTGACCAAGTAGATCTCATCAACTTCATTTCTGCATTTCTAGCAATTTGGGTTTCCAGAAAGCAAACTAAGGATAACAATCCGGGAGAAGCAGTCATGACTATTGATGTTGGTGAGGCAATAAACAGCTTCAAGTCCTCAAGTTTCAGCCTTTTCTTTCTTTCCCTTTTTCCTAGGCTCCCCAGGCTCTGAGGCTGAGGTGTCCAGCCACTGGCCAGCTGTGGTCAGAGATTCTCATTCTGCTCACTGGTCTGCAGCATCCCCTTACCAGGGCTACTCTCTGGTAGGCTCTGAGGTGCACACTTTCTCTGAGCAAGAGAACCAAACCTGTTCTGCTAAGCATGAGGCCAAATGTAGCCAGACTTGGCTAGGCTCTGGAGTCTATATGCTTTGACCTGAGCCCTCCCTCTGCTCCTTAAGAACTGGGCACTCTGGAAAGTCACTTAGTATCCCCAAGCATGCGAAAAAGAGACTCAGTTACCAAAGGGGGCTCTCAAGGGTGTCTACATCACAGGAGAATGTGAGACTTAACTGGCATGACCGATAAACCCACGCATTGAAACTTCTGGGTGCTGCTTATGTTAAAAGGGTTACTCCAGGCAGGAATTCAAAGAGAAATTCTCCCAAGTCATTTTCTGTGTCCTTTTGAATAAGAATAAATAGTTAAGGGTCAGGGTATCAAGGAAATGAGCCCCAGTTAAGATCTTTTTTCAAATTTAAAGACCACTTCTTGAGGTTAACCAGTGGAAACATTCCAGCCAAATTCTTTGTCCCAGAGCTGCAAAATGAAGGTAGGAATGAACCCAAATGGGAGTTACAGGGAGGAGTCAAACTCAAAGGCTAAGGGACACAGCTAAATAGCCTTGAAGGGAGTGTGAGGGCATCTTGTTATCAGTTAGCCCAGCCAGCCGGTCCAGCACCCACCAGACTGGAGCTACCACCAAACTTCAGACAACCCCATCTATCGGCGGAGAAGGAAAGCAGAACATCATGGTGCAAATTAGCAAGAACTGATTAGGTTCAGCTCTCATAATCATAATTTGAAAAAGGTGGTAGCTGTAGTGAGGTGGGGTGTAACTAAAGGCGGTCACTGGGGACATACCCTTGAAAGATGCATCATTCTTACCGACACTTCCTATCCTCCTGCTTCCCAGCCGTAATGAACTGAGCAGCTATCCTGCACCATGATGTTCTGCTTCTGTTAGCTGCCAGAGTAATGGTACCTGCCAACCACAGACTGAACCTCTGAAACAATGAGCCCCAGATAAATGTTTCTCCCTCTAAGTTGTTCTTGTCAAGTATCTTGATCACAGCAATGAAAAACTAACACAAGGAGTTTCCAATGGAGCTGGTGACATTTGCTCTGGGCCCCAAGGGTGTGCCAGGAAACAAAGAGGTCAGGGGTATAGAGGTGAAAGAAAGAGCCAGAAGAGAGAAATTAAGAAAGTAAACCCAAGAAGTGCTGAGGTGTGGCATTTGTACAGGTGCTGGGGGCAGAGCTGGGTGAAGAGGGGGCACCCAGGATGGGGAGGAGAGAAATGATACTGGGCACAGTGGTGTCCCATTACACAGACTAAGAGGATTTCTGGCAATTCTGTGGTCAATAGAAATTTCCTTTGTTTGCCTGTTAGTTAATTAGCTAGTTAGTTAATTAGTTTATTTCTGTGTGAGCATGAGTGCATTTTCTGTTGATCTCTTCACTTGCTGTAGGGAACTTGAGCTGAAAGAGAATAGGGCTTTTGGTCTAATTTTATTATTACCCCTTGCCGATCAATTGTTGAAAATGCTTTGTATTTCGGAGATTTTTTACTATAAAAAGAATTTCATGATAATAATTTTCAATAAGTTTATAAAGATTCAATAAGTAGATACATGAAACACATTGGAAAATATTTGGTGGGCTTTGTGAAGAGTTATTTTACATATATATAAAATCAGGGTCTTTGGTATAATCAAATCAAGAGGTAGAGACAATGTTACCATAAGACCTCTACCAAGTTTGGTCATGGAAGATCATCAAAATTAGCTAAGAGGGTGGCTTGTTTGTCTTGTAGATGTATTAACTGGAAGACTTTGAAAAATCTAAGTCAAGCCACGCATATTAGCACGCACTTGTGGCCCCAGCTATTCCAGAAGCTGAGGCAAAAGAATTACTCAAGACCATGAGTTCAAGACCAACCTGGGGGATGAACTGTGAATTTTCCAGTTCCTTTCCAGGAAAGATGGAAAACCATGATAAATATGGTTTTTAGCACCACCTTGGAGAGCATCACACAGGACAACAGCAACAACAAAAAATAAAAGGTGGTGGTGGTGGTGAGGAGGGTGTTGCTGAAGTGAGGAGACTTGTGATGGTGGAGAAAAGAGGGGAGAGGGGTGGGTACAGGAGTGCTTATCCCAGACGGACTTCACAGGACCTACAGGTGACTCTGTGAGAAGAGGATCTTCTTCCGTGTTCTGGAGCAATGCTGTCCAACAGAAGTATAATGCAAGCCACACATGCATTTTTAAGCTTTCTGGTACCCATATTGTCAAAAGTAAAAAAGAAACAGGAAGAAAATAAAATTTTCCTTTCCCATGCTGTCTTGAGAGGTTTGTGTGTTAATATTCAGCTACCTCTTTAAAATGAGTTGAGAGGGAATCCTTCCCTTTCATTATCTTGAGTAGATACATAAATTAAGATTATTTATCCCTTGACTGTTTAGTATAAATTACTTAAAAAGTTAAAGAAGTTTCTTTTTTTTTTTTTTGGTGTGTGTGGGGGGAGGGGGGAGAGTAACCAGGGATTGAACATTGAACCCAAGAGTGCTTAAACAATGAGCCACATCCCCAGCCCTTTTTTACTTATTTATTTATTTATTTATTGAAACAAGCTTTCACTAGGTTGCTTACAGCCTTGCTAAATTGCTGGGGCTGGCTTTGAACCTGTGATCCTCTTGCCTCAGCCTCCCAAGCTACTGGGATTACTGACACATGAACCACCACACCTGGCTACTAAAGAAGGTCTTTGGGCACCAGGTGTTTTCTCTGTGGTTATAGGATTGCCTGGGTGCTTGCTACAGTACTTTTGAATAATATGTCTACATTGTCATCTCTTGATGTTTTGATTTTGGAGCATTAGGTTTATATTCTAACTTGTTTTTCAGGTAGTTGAGGATTTAGTTTTTATACTTCATAATCTCATCCCCACTCCCTCTGTTCTAGACCAACTAGAGTTATATAAAAATTTGTGTTTACATTTGTATAAATGAAATTTTATCCACATCATTACTTCTTTTTCTGAATTTTATTGGTGTATTATCATTGTGCAAAATAGTGAGATCCTGGTGATATATTTGTTGTTTATGAAGTGAAAAGTATGAATGTGCACATTTAGTGGAAAGATAAAAAATGTTTATAAATAGCCTCTGATCAGCTGAAGTCAGCATCTTTACAAATGAGTTAAGTCAGACCACATTATACATTATACAGCTAAATGAATTTTTAAAAAAACAAACCAACTTTTTTTTTTTGGTTTTTCCAAACTGAACTTGGGATAGCAGGTGTTATCCAAATATTAAATTTCTAGCAGGGTTTTCAGGTGCAGATCATGTTTGATCATAATTATCTAACAGGTACTATATTGTACCATGCTCTCTGATGCCAATGTTTCCTCTATTTTCATTCTAGTTTCCAAAATTTTGGTAAGTTCTCTTTGTAATCTCAGGTTAACGCCATTTAAAAACGCTTGCTATCAATTTTAGCTGAGTTTTGGGTTTGGTTTTGGTTTTGGTATTCAGAGGGAACCCAGGAGCACTTTACCACGGAGCCCATCCCCAGCCCTTTTTATTTTTTGAGATGGGGTGTTGCTAAGTTGCTGAGGATCTCCCTAAATTGCTAAGGCTGGCCTCAAAACTCTCAATTCTCCTGCCTCAGCCACACACCCCCTTCCATCACTGGGATTACAGATGTGTGCCACCATGCAGGCTAAATTTAGCAGGATTTTTTGGCAGTAAGGAGATAAATGTATATAAATCTAAAATCCTGGATTTAGGCAGTGTTAAGGAGAAACCACTGATGCTGTACTTTCTGAATCTGTAGGTATACTCAGAGCTGATGGCAAACCAATCTTAAGAATCCTCAAAGAGAACTTTTCTGCTTGGCTCCAGGTGCTGTTTCAGCTGTACTTTGTGGACCTAATGCTGTTTGTTTCTCACAGTGTTATCCTCCAGTGTTGAGAGTCTCCACTGCTATTGCAGAGGGGAAAGTTGTCAGGCTGTTGCAAGGAAAACTCTCCAGTCTTCTGGTCCTTGGAGCTGAGCTCCGGAGGAAAATGAGCTAGTCTTGTTAAAAATACCTCCCATTGAGGGAATATTAAAGAAAACTTCAGTGTAGACAGAGTGGAGTGAGGTGGGGATGCTGAGGAGACGGGAACAGGGCAAATTAAAAAAAACAGGACAGATGGAGAATGGAGGTGCCTGCCATAGGGCCAGGAAGAAACTTTAAGTTCATTTTGGCCACAGTCCAGTCTCTGTGAATTGTCCGATTTAAGGGGGTGAGCAGACAGGGCTGGTCATAGGCAAATAACATGGTTGTTTTTAAGAGAATATTTATTGGTGCATATTAATTATATAGAATGTTGGGTTTTATTGCGGTGCATTTGTGCATATTAAAAACATAATTTGATCAATTTCATTCCCCAATACCTCCACCACTCTCTCCTACCCCCAATCCCTTCCTTTATCCCAAGAGTCTTCCTTCTACTTTCATGGAATCCCCCTGCCTCCCTCCGCACCCCGTTATTTTCTTCTAATTTCCACATATGAGAGAAAGCATATGATTCTTTTCTAAATCTGACTTGTATCGCTCAGCATGATGATCTTCACTTCCATCCATTTTCCTGAAGATGACATCATTTCTTCCTTCTTTATGGGTGAATAAAACTCCATTGCTTACATATACTACATTTTCTTTATCTATTCATCTTTTACCAGACACCTAGAGTGATCCCATGACTTGGCAATTGGATTGTACTGCAATAAACATGGGTATGCGTGTGTCTCTAAAGTATGCTGACTTTGATTCTTTTGATTATTCTTTAAATATTTATTCAACGTGTACACAGAGCAAAGGCTGAGTGTGAGAGCAAGGTACAGAAGGAGAACAGAATTCACAGCCTTAATCTATCTTGCTGGGGTCCTGACAAATGCAGCCCATGCCACAAATGTGCATACTTCATTTAGCAAAACAAAAGCTTGCTGTTGGTTTTCTATGAGAACCTAGTACAGACTTGACTCTCCTCACAAACTATAAATAGCTTATTTCTTTCTTGCCAATCACTTATTACACTCCCAGTAATGTTGGAGCACAGGTCAACTGCCAAGTTTAGCCTGCATCTACCTTAATGCTGAGAATGGGGAAAAGACCTTGAGGGAACACATAGGTTGGTACGCATGGGTTGCTATAGGAGAAATCAGACTCTCCTTCTTTGACTGGGTCTAGAAAGAACAGGACCCAAGATAACTGAACCAAAAGAAATGAGGTAGGAATAACAAGCCCCTTCTGCACCTCAGGTACAGAGTGACTTCTCCCGGGCTCAGGGTATTAGGAGGGCAAAGAGGAGGCGCCATCTTGAAGGCTGAGTAGGTGTGAACCAGGATAAGATGCTGCAAGGCATTTTAGACTTAGGGGATGGCATGAATAAACCCCGGAAGCAAGAAAGGTCTGCGTTGTACAGCTTAGTGTAGTCAAAAGCTCAACTGTCCCAAGAGGTGAAGGTGGAAATGGGGGTGAAGAGGAAGGGCAGAGGACAGACCATGGAGGACACCTAGGTGGGTAAAGGTGTATCCAGTTGCAATGGGAACCACAGAAAACTTCAAGCAGACAAAATTAATTAATTAATTAATTAAATAAAATAACAATCTCAGACCCAGCGTATGGCTCCCAGAGTGCTGGCAGTAATGGCAGTGGGGGGCAATTTGGGATGCTCCTTCCGACAAATAATCAAATTCTGTGGTTTCTGATATCTTTGAGCCACTTCAACCTTGGGTGAGAAATAACAGAAAATAATACTCAAACCCTGATGGTCATTGTGAAAAAAAAAAAAAAAAACCATCATCTCCTGCTGGAAGTTCCCTGAAGGTGATACATCTTACAGAGTTGGAATGTCCTGGCAGGCTGTTGAGCTGGATCTCTCTGGCTTACATATCATCCATACTCCTTTTCCTTGAATTCATGCATTTTTCCTGTATTTGTCTAACATCAGAACCAAGGTGGAGTGAATATATGCCCTTCTTCATTACAAAGACTTGGATGGATGCATTCTCTTGGGGTAGAGAATAAAATTTCTCTCCAAGAATAAAGTAGCCAGTGTGCATTAGCTTATCCCATGAATTTCCTCCTGGTGATGGTGGGCAGGTAGCCAAATTCACTAGCATATAAGTTTAAAAACTCATCCCTAAATCAAAACAATTTTATGCTGCAATCTGGTGCCCAAAGAGTTCAGTCAAGCCTCAAGGAAGAATTTTTCTCTCCTCTACTCCCTCTGGATTTTCCTCTTAAAGATTTGACTTTTTCCCTTGTGTAAATGAATATCATATATGTAACATTAAAGATTTTGACTGACATTTCCTACCCTTGCAGATTTTCAATACAAAATGTTCAGTCTGAGGACAATGTAACCAAATCCTGGGGACATAAATAAAACACTCTTAAATTTTTCATGAGATGCATTGTGTCCTTCATTTCCTTTTAGTTAACATAGGAATTTCTTACTGCCTGAGTTATAATTATCAGACAATGACCTCATCTATAAATAAGATGGAGGTTTTAAAAAGTTTTTGCTGTAATGTTTCAGTAGAAAGGTGTAAATTCATGCCACTGGTTCTCGAAAGAAAGCGCTGAGGTATTTCTTTTGCACAAGGTAATCTGGGCCAAAGCAAACATAAAACCAGCAGGTGAAAAGTTAAGCAAGTTTCAAAGAGTAGCCAAATCCAGCTGTGCTTGTATAAGAAAATCACTGATACATGTGTACTTAGGGATAATCATATTAATTGATTTCCCCATGATGGAGGGCCTGGGAGCTCCTAATTTCCTTAGTATAGTCGTGTAGAGCAGCACACAGCAGAGAATCAGTTTTTGAAAAATTATACTTCATCTGGATAACCTGAGCAAGACCAGTCACCATTCTATACTCAAGTCACCTTGCCCTCCCAAAAGATATTGTGATGGATAGAGCAAGTGGTGCTATGGCAAAGCAGAAACCTAAAGTCAACCCTGGGCTAGGTCTATTTTGTGCACAGAAATGCATGTCAAAGTGACTTTGCATGAAAGTTTTTTTTTAAGTTTATAAAGAATGTTATTAAGCTTTGATGACTGCAATCCTATTTCTCACCCATTTCTCAGCAAGCTCTGAGAACATGGCAGATAGATTTACCTAGAAGGAAGCGGAGTTTAATCCAACTCAATTTCAACAAGTGTTTGTTTTTCACAGAGATGTACATGGCTGCATATTTGCATTTGTGAAAACTTAAGAATTTTACCACATGTGATTTTTGCCCTCCCTCCCAAGGCTCAGTCTAAATGGGGAAAAATGGACATATACAAATATTTTACCTAATGACCAAGGGGTCTGCACCCATATGACTGAACCCACTGAAAGCCCCAAGTAGAGCAATTATTTAAGACACAAACAGATGAAGGTGCTTGTCTTGGCTCCCTCCTTAACACTGGGTCACCCCAACTTCACAAGCCATGGGGGGAAAACAAAGGTGGAAAACATTTTCAGGACCATGTTTTAACGTAACATTCCTTGCCATCTGCCAAAGTGGGCAAGGTCACAGGAAGCAAAAATGAGGAAGGATTTGGGAGTCCATTGATACTTTAAAATGTACAATGTTATGATGGTGCAAAGTCCACACCCACATCAGTACAAATGCTTTAAGTGGATAGAATCATAATGTACATTATAGATAAGTTTTGAGTAATACATAGTCGGGTTCAAGTTTGTCTTCAGTCACTTTCTATCTACATTATATTGGACAAGACACCGAAACTCACCAACCTCATTTTTCTCATCCGTAAATGGAGAAGATAAAAATGCTAGCACCTCACAAGATCAAAGGACCAATTAAAGGAGAGCTTACATCTATAGCCTAAGTGTCCCAATTTTCCAGCCACAGATTTTTTATAGTAAAGGCGGGAGGAAATTGCCACTCACTCCAGACTCCTCCTGCTGGTAATTCTATTTGTTGTCTTGCCTCCTCTGTCTATCCAACTCCACCTCAAACAAGAAGCCATCTTTCTCTTTCATTTCTGGGAATGCCATCAGCCCAAATACCTCTGCACAACAGGTCTGTACTATGTTACTGAAGATCCTGGGAATGTGGTGGGTAAGAAGTCAGAAGAGGAAACACACCTACTTTGGCCACTTCTTACCCCATGAGCCTGGTCTATGTACCTCCAGGCACCCTCTCCCAAAATCACTACCCTCTCTCCTCCCTCTTTGCTCGTAGTAGGGAAGAGCCCCTCCCAGAGCACCAGTAGCAGCCTGTTGGGTATTACAAATTTTGATTGTCTAACCAGAAAAAAATGAAAATGATCTGAGCAGGAAAAACAACAGAAGCAAGATATTTGATATTTTCTTCCTCGCTCTCCCACCACAGAGAGATGCCTGAGTGATGGCCTTTTCCCCAGGAAAACTCTCATCTGTATCTTTCCAGCTAAGATTTTTCTCCATCTCTGCACTTCTTCTTGTCCCCAGGACTCCAAAACTTCATTCCTCTTGAGCAGTCAGAAGGCAATTCCCAAACTTCTGTCCCTTTATTTCTCGGAGTAATTACTTTGCCTTCTGTTCTAATTAACTAAGAAGGTCTTATATTTCACAGTCCTAAAACCCATCAAGATATTTCCCTAAACACACAAGTTCCAACATTTACACTCATCTTGTTTATTTTCTTTACAATTATTTTACTGGGGCTTCAAAGGAGAGTAGAGATAAATATGTGTGTTGTGTCTTAAATGCGCCTTATTTAACCAAAAGCCTAAAGCCTTGTTTTTCTAGGTCCCTTGTATATTAGCAGAAATCTAAAATAGCATTTGCTGACTTCTTAGAAATCCAAAAGGCTTTTAAGTTCCTAGCATATTTGATGTTAGGACTGCCTCCTGTGACAGAAAAGAATCTTTTTCCTATGCACGGATAATAGACATCTGCCTGGCAGACTCTCCCCTTATCAGCTCAGCTGTAGAGACCGCTGCTTATACCCTTGCAGTGGGACTTGGGGGTGATCTTCACTTTTGAGGCTATGATTACTGCTTCCTGAAGTCAGAATCAGGCAGGGGCATCCTTTGGACCCATCCTCCCTGGGAGGAACTTCTGGACTGTTCTCTAGTCAGAGAAGACCAAGCTGGAGCCTATCAACAGTGATTTAAGGCCCTCCCATGGCACCAACCAAAATGTGAGACCCTGAGCGAGTTACTTGCCATCTGTAGGCCTCAGTTTCCCTGCCTGCAAAATGGAAGTCTATTGATCTCACAAGGATTTTGTGAGGAGTGAATGGGATCCAATATGTGCCTTTCCCATAGATGTTCAATGAATAGTGAGCTAGACACACTTCATTCAAGTTCATTAGAACCTACAATGGCCTTGTGGCCTTCTATGGAAGTGAATCCACTCCATTGTATCCCTTCACTGAGATGGTAAGGATTGAAAGTGATGGTCTTCTCGCCCTGTTTTTAAAAGTTAATGATATAGCCTTCAAGTTTGCATCATCTACCATACAGTAGGTTGGAACAATACTTCTCAGACTTTAATGCTCATACTAGTCACACAAAGACCTTGTTGAAATGGACATTCTGACTCAGTAGGCAGAGCATGTTGCTACAGAGCTGCAGGTTATGGGTGTGGACAGCTGTTAGCATGGCCCAGTGGTACTGCTTCAGGCTGGGCCCATACTTTGTCTCCTCCATGTGCTCCATCATTAGAATGGATTTAAGTGAGAAGCTGAGGGATGCAGATGGAGAGTTTGGGAGACAGAAGTAAAGAAGGGGGAGGCAGGATAACATGGCAGAAAGAGTACCATGGAGCATGGTTAAAAGATAGACTTGGGAATAAAGGCCTTGTCTGCAACAGTCTTATTATGGGAAAAACTTCTTAGCTTTTGCACCTCCTGGTGAGAGATTAATGGTTTCTCTCATCATGATATTCATTGACATGTTCCAGATGCTGCAACATTTATTTTGTACTAATCACATTCAAGTACTCATGTCTTTTTCTCTCAAAGAAGTACCCACCTCCTCAGGTTGTAGCTCAGTGGTAGAGTGCTTGCTTAGCATGTGTGAGGCACGGGGTTCAATTTTCAGCACCACATATAAATAAATAAAAAATAAAGGTCCATCAACAACTAAAAAAAAGAATTTCAAAAAAGAAGTACTCACCCCCAAATGACTTTATAACCTGTTCTTTCTGCACCAGGCTTTTGCCATAGATAGGCCCCTCAACTGACCCAAAATATTCCTAAAAGGTAAACCCAAATTGCTTGCTCCATGTTACCCCCTCTCAGCTCAAAGCAGCCAGGATGGTCATCATGTTCTTCTAACAGCTGTTAGAGTTGTATTCTCAGATGGGGGATTGAGGCCAGAAGACAGAAAGGACAGTCAGTATAAATAATAAATAATTGGGTCTGACAAGGAATCGGGGGGCTGGTTTAAAAGAAAATCAAATGCTAATATTTCTAGAGCCCTTCCCTCTTCTCTACCAACCTGTTGCCAAGGTAACCTACCCCCAGAGAATTGTTGCTCCTGCGGCAGAGAGTTGTATAATTTGTTAATTAATGCCTCCTGGGCTGCTCCCTTCCCACCTGGGATCATTCCACATTTTGGCCCACATTTTGGTCCCTGGTCACTAGGCAAGATAAAGGGAGAAATATGGCATGAGAACAAAGGAAATATAAAAGATATAAAAAGGGCAGGACACCCCCACTTCTTTGGATACCATCTCTGGATCCCCTCTCTTTAAAGAAGTTAACATATTCTATCCTTTAAATAAAATTTTCTTTCTAAGCTTAAAAAAAATTGAACTTGGAATAAAAGTCTAGCCCTATGACCTTTGGCAAATCACCCAATCTCGCTGAGGCTCAGTTTTAACTCTGAAGTAGGTTTGATAATCCCTACCTCACTGCATTGTTATGAAACTTAAATGAGACCATATTCTCATAACTCCATCACTCTGTACCATGAGTTTGGATATCACATGAACCCATGAAGTCCTGAAGATAGAGCTGTGTTCTCAGGTCACATTTAATCCATACAGAGTTCATCTCAAGTGGGCACCCCAAAACCCCACTTCTCTGCCGCAGTCTGGCTGGGCACAAAATCACGAGCCACTCAAGCAGGAACAAACTTTATTTTTGAAACTGCCGCCAATGCCCAGTATGTCCCAGGAAAAATTGCCGACCAACACACGCAGTGTTCTCCCGGACACCAAAAGGAAGTCCCTCCTCCGGAATTCCCTCCTACCGCACTTCCCCAACCAATGGGAACTCTCCAGGAGTCCCGTAGCAGGCCTAGGTGGACAGCAGGAGTCTAATATCCATATGAATGCAGATCTTAACATAATCATATCATCTCAATGGCTTGCCGGCATCACCTTTCAACCAAAAATGCCATGCATCATACTATTTGGCTATGCTCTTAGCACTTCTCCCTTGGTCTCGACCTGCTCCTTTTGGTCTCTTCCTGCCTGCTCCCTCCTGAAGGAACCAGTTCTATCTTGTCACAATCCCAGCGGGGCAAGTTCTGGTCAGTCCTAATTCCAACTTCTTCCTGGGAGGAGTAGATGTTCCATGAGACAAATATGCCTTCTTGATAAGATAAATTGCCTCTCTTATCACAAGTTCAATATAAAAATTCTCAACAGGATTCAGAAAGCATAGAAAGAAGAAGAAAGACAATGAAAGGGAAAGAGAAATTGTTTTACAAAAATGTGAATGACACTGCACCCAATAAGCTGTGTTCTCCCCCCCACCCCCATATCTGTCCTCTCCCTTTCAGTCTTGAGAACCGGGGAGGAGGCTGCAAAGCTCTATCTCAAATTCCAGGGTTTACTGAACACTCGCCTCCACATCCTCTTCTTGACAGCTTTGCGTGTCTCAAGACTTCATTGAGTTAGGGGCAAGCTAACAAAGGCAGCTCAATTGCCAGCAAAACACCTCAGATGTGTCTATGGAATCAGATGCTTTGGCAAGAAATACCAGAGTGCCAAGTGGGCCCAACACCATCCATTCCCAGGGATCTGTAAATGGATCAACTACTTGGCAGAACTTTTCTGCTGGCCCCAGCATTTCCCTTTTTCCCTCCATCTAGCAGGTTCTGGGACTGTGTTGGAGCAGGAAGAGTGCTTAAATCAAAGAGCAAGGACTCCTGGGGCCATGCCAAGTGGACTCACTGTGGGCTTCTGTCCTTTTGAAATGATGTATTTCCTGGATAATCATCTGGAAGCAAAAACTACAAAACTGCTTCAATTCAAATTAGCAAGTTTAAAGTAATGGATTTTTCGTACTGAAGCTAAAACATTGGTATTGGTTTAATAATAGAAAGATGTATTTGCTGGGATTTGTTTTGTTTGCTTGTTGGCCTGTTTTATTTTCATTTTTTGAGCATGCTGAGTCATTGCTATTTTTTTTCATTTAACAATGATCTGTTATTATAATGAACCAATCAATGAAATTGTGCCATCCAAAATAATGAAAATCTACAGTTAGTGCTACTGAACTGTTTGGTGTTGACAGTAGAAAAACAGGATCTGCCAGAGCCTTTCACTTTCCTTGGGTTTATTTCTGCACTGTGACCTATGTCTCTTGAGTTTATCAGTGAGGACTCAATTCTCCCACTCTTTTCTCTCTCCAAACCCACAAAACTCTGTGGCTTATTCCATGTGCTATATGGTCAGGCAGTTTTCACGTGTATGGATGCATTAGTTATGCACCGTCAGTCTGTTCCCTTCTCATTCACCATAGAAATAGAGTTGCAAGTACATTCTCTTCTGCAGTAATTTCCATTATGTCAAATCATAATCTCAGTTTGCAAAAATGATTTAGGGCTCAAAAGCCCTTTTCTATGACAATGCTTTCAATTGCATATTATTCCTGCTAAAGAAAAAAAATCTGTCTTTATAACATGAGTACAATGGTAATTATAAGTCAACTGTTGTCATTTTGACAACACCAACCTAATGTCAGCCAGAGAGACTTAGCAACACATTAAAAGTTCAATGCTGTCACTTTAAGATAGAGATCACTAGGTACCAACATAATTGTCAACACAAATGCCAAAACAACCCTGAAACCTCATGGCGGAATCTGGGTTTGAGTGTATCATCCACATGATTGAGAATATGGTAATAATAATAATAATAATAATAATAATAATAATAATAACCCTCCTGGACCATCATCTTTTGTGAAGATAACACTTCAAGATGATTATCTTTGGGAAAAAAGAAAACATTTTTGTAAAGAATATTTAGTATTGCTCGATTTAAATTCTGTTTCTCAATTTTACATTTTCTGTGTCTCTAGGAAAACATGGAAACCTTGGAGTTCTAAGCTAACATCAATTCAGAGGCTCATTTTGTTTTTAACTGCAACTAGAGCTCCCTCTAATGGCTGTTTTTTGAACTGTCTTTGGGAAATGAAATGAGCTTGTTCCTTTGACCCTGAGAAGGGCTCTTTTATTATTATTATTATTATTATTATTATTATTATTATTATTATTATTATTGTTGTTGTTGTTATTATTTTAATGAGTCATTCTTTGTCTTTTCAACTAGATCATTTTTATCCCACTTAGTCTGCAGATGCTAGGAAATTATAATATTCTCACCTCTGAAAAATCTGATCAACATAAGTGAAACCCAAACTTTCTTCATACATGACAGTTAATTTTATGTGTCAATTTTAATGAGTCAAGGGGGTGCCCAGATAGTTGGTCGAACACTGTGCTGGATGTTTCTGTGGAGTGTACTCTGGATGAGGTTAACACATGAGTCCGTAGACTGGCTAAAGAAGATTGCCCTTCCTAGGGTGGGCAGACCTCATGCAATCTGTTGGAAGGTCTTAATAGAGCAAAACAACTGACCATCCTGAAAATAAGAGGGAACTCCTTCTGCCTGACTGCCTTGAGCTGGGACACTGGCTACCACTGGACTCAAAATGAAACATTGACTCTGTGGGGGGTTTTAAGCCTGGACAGTTTTTGGATTAAACCATCAGCTCATCTGGGTCTCAGGCCCTTAGACCCAGATGGAACTACAGTATCTACTGTCTTGAGCTTCCAACCTGCAAATGCAGATTTTGGGACATAGCCTATGTAATCATGAGCCAATTCCTGATAATAAATCTACACACACACACACACACACACACAGAGAATTCAGTTGATTCTATTTCTTTGAGAATCCTGTAATACACTTGATGTTAATGAGATTTTCAAAAACATGAGTTTTTGAAAAGCTTGGATCCTGCTGCCACACAGTCAATAACGGTGCAGGGTGTTTCTCCTGGCAGCATCAATCTGCCTAGTACCTCGGGTGGTTTTGACTAATTAGTTGTGAAATCATACTGACAGTGAAAAATACTGAAAATTGAAATCAGTGATCCCTGATTTAAAAGAGTATCACGCAAAATATTAAAAGGTAGTCAATAAAATGATATCACTCCACTGACACTGCGCTTGCATGTCACATTTACTGTCAGGCTTGACTTGATCCTCACAGCAATTCTGAAAGATAGAGCAAATATCCTGAGATCCATGTACAGATTCATAACCTGATCTCCAGATAGGAACTGGCTTCTAACACTGTATGTTTCCACTGCAATCACAATCTGTGCCACAATCCGGCAAGACAGCATCTCCAGCTATTGCTCTAACCACTATTGATTTTCAATCCAAAAGGTGCTGCCCAGTAGCTATTCCCTGGTGGACTTGGCTTGATAGACTACAGCAGCATGTAAATAATCCCAAACCCATAGACTGTTTAGAACAAATGACTTTCCCATCGAATGCACTGAATATAGGCCACCACTATACAAATAGGTGAAGAGTCTATGAAACAGGTAAATTGTATCTCTCTGACTAAAATGAAACTTCCTAGAAGCCAAGAGACAATATTTTATTCATGTATGTCCCTCAAAGCCCTTCCACAGAAAAGGGCTCTGTAAACATTGTTAAATAAATAATAACTATTATGGTTTGGTTATCATTTGTTGTGCACCTACTAGATGTCAGAACCTATGCTAAACACTTTTCATTCATCACTTGTAATCCTTTAAATCATCCTCTTGAGCAGATAATGCTTCTTCTTACCCGAATGAAGAAACTGGAGCTCGGAGACATTCAGGGACGAGCTCAACATATCACAGCAGAATGACTGGGATGGTGCTGAGACCAATTCCTCAAACTGTTTGGTTCTAAAGTCTGCAGAGTCTCCACACCACCCTGAAAGTTGCCCACCATTGGTGAAAAACAACACAAAGTCACAGCCATCTGAGTAAGCATCATGCAGGTATAGAATCTGCAGAAATGATTCAACAATCTCATTAGTGAGGACAAGAGCTGTCCTGTCAAGTCTCAGTACCCTGGATAGCTGCTCCTTTCTTTCCATCTGTGTGAGAGCTGCATGCAGAACTGGAACATCACAGAAAATTAGTTATCCTCCCTGGGCTATAGCCACATCACACATGTTCCAAGAACCAGGTGCAGGATGAAGTCTCTTGCCTTCCATAGTTACTTGACCTAAACTGTTCCTGATGTTCCTAGTGATAAAGCTTACAGCTATGGGTAGTTGTTCTCAAATGCTCTTTTTTTGTTTTTGATACCAGGAATTGAACCCAGGGCCACTTAATTCCTGAGCCATATCCTCAGCCCTTTTCAGTTTTTATATTGAGGCAGGGTTTTTCTAGGTTGCTTCGGACCTTGCTAAATTGCTGAGGCTGTCTTTGAACTTGTGATCCTCCTAACTCAGCCTTCCAAACTGCTGGGATTACAGGTGTGTACCACCATGCCCAGCTCAAATGCTCTTTTCTTAATATGACAGTAAACATGGTATGTAAATAAGTAAGTAAGACAATATTCAGCTTTTTTATCAATAAATAAATCTAGTTTTATTTTAAGGCTTATAGCTCACATATAGCCCCATTATTTTGACAGGGGTGGGGGATGGTGTATACCAGGGATTGAACTCAGGGACACTCAACCACTGAGTCACATCCCCAGCTCTATTGTGCAATTTTTTATTTAGAGACAGGGTCTCACTGACTTGCTTAGTGCCTCACTGTTGCCAAGGCTGACTTTGAACTCGCAATCATCCTCCCTCAGCCTCCTGAGCCGCTGGGATTACAGGTGTGTGCCACCATACCGACTATCCCCAGTATTGATTTATTAAGATGGCTTTCTATTTCTGATTTTTTCCTTCCCAATCACATTTGGCTATGAAGGTTAAGGTCATTCACAAGGGTTTATACATTTTCACTGTCTTCAAAAGTCACATCAATACCCTGAGAGAGCATTTGTCCAAACTAAGACCTGTCCTTCCTGGAGAAGAGAATTTACAAAGAAGCTCTTTAAGATTATCTTAGACAATTAAGAGAAATCATTACTAACAAATCATTGAAAACCGGTTATTGAACAAATGCTTATCACCAGTCTTTTGAAAACAATATTTTGCTTCCTTTCTAATCAACTCTTAAACCTGAGTAAATTCTGAAACAGCATATCCCATGTACTCCATGGGGAATTAGGAGGTACTATGTGTATGTAGAATTCTGTGGACAAATCAGTTTGGGAAATACTGCAGAAATTTGTTTGATTAAAAAGGTAGAGTCCTTAGTGCATCTAACAGGAAATGGATACTTTTACTCTCCATAAATGAAACTAACATATAGTTTGCCCAGCATTGTTCAATCACAGAACAGATTTGTTTTTAATTGAGTGGGGTGAAAGTCGAGCATTTGTAAAGTACCTTGGGGGAAAAAAAGGTGCTTTGGGGTTCCTGATTTGAATGAATTCCTTTTTCAGCCCATAGCACCATTGGCATCATCTGGTGTCCTAGAACAAATTTGATAGATATTGTTGACTGAACACATTCTCTTCATAATCCAGCAAGTTGCCAATTGGCAATGAATTTCAGTTAACAAGTGCAAAGTGAATTATATTGGTATTTTTCTTCAGTTTAATAAAAGCTTTCAACAGGCTTTTGTTCTGAAGGCCAGTCATTATTTAAGCTTTCTGTACACCATGCAGGAAAGCACCAAGAAATGCCACATGCAGCCATCAACACATGGTCTCCCTGGCCTGCTCACTTTTATTGAAAAATTATTTAAAAGTTATTAAATAATATTCTCATTGAAATCCATTTGGAAGACACAGAAAAGAAAAAAACACCAATCATTCTGATATTCTAATATAGACATCATTAGCCTTTTGATTTATTTTGGCTGTTTTATTTTCCCTATAAGTAAAAAATGTTAAGTATATAATTTTGTTTCTTAGTCTTTATGTAATAGTATATCACATTTTCCACCGAGTAGAGTTGAGATTGCCTCTATTTCACTTATTTGGTTTTTATTTTGTGTTGTTACACAAGCTTTTTCCTTTCTTTCAGAATAATCTTAGAATCTGTTTCCAGATGCAAAATAACTAGCAAGTCATTTTTGAGTGTGAGTAAACAATTCCTTAGAACTAATTAGAGCTGTCATTCATTCTGCAAAAATCTGTGTCCGAGTCATTTAATTAATCACTGAATCATTCAATGATCTAAGTCACCATAATTAATACTGTGCATGTCTCCTGATGAAAATCAAATTGGTTATGGGTACATAACATATAAATATATACAGTATATCTAATATGTCTATATCTATAATTTATATGTAAATAAAAATAAAAAATACATCCACATATATAAATACATATACATCCACATTTTAAATAATGAAACGAATAAATTAGATCAAAAGCATATATGATAGTTTCAGCTTAAAACATAAATTACTTTAAATTATCCCATTTAAGACGTCATTAAGAAGTGTAATCCACTAAACTGAAGATGTGCTTATTAATATGGATTAGCTTGATATTAAATGTCATTAAATTAAAAAGAATAAGCCATATTCTTATAGTGGCACCTGAATGAATTGAATTTTCCTCGCCTTTTTTATTCATGCACAGAATCCTTATTTTATTTAACATTTCAAAAGTCAAAAGGGTAAAAATAAATATAATGAAATCTCTCTCTCAATCTTATTTCCCCTTTCTACCTTGTTCCTTTACAATGCCCCAACACTAAAAAGGTGTCTTTTCTATCTATTGTGTCTTTTCAGAATTTTTTATTAAAACAATTACAAATAAAAATTCTCAACACCTTTTTACATAAAAGGTAGCACATTTTACACCTGACTCAACACCTGGTTTTTTTTCCCCCACTAACAATATATCCTGGTTATATTTTCCTGATGATAAATGAACAGCATCCTCTTTTTTTTCAGTTTCATAATATTACACTGTATTGATTATACTGTGATTTATTTGACCAAATTTCTATTGATTGATATTTTGGTTATTTTCAATGTTTTACTCTTGCAAACATACTTCAATGAGTATATTACACATATGGAATACCCAGAATTGTAGTGGATGAATTCAAAGACATCTACATCTGTATTTTGTTATGGAAATTGCCCTCAGTAATGACTCTACCCATGTACACTGTCATTATAAATAAAATGCAGCAATTTTAACTTGTTTGGGCATGCTTCTTATTATTGAGAACATGTAGAAAGCATTGCTTAATTTCTTTCTTTTGTCTAATTGCTCTGCCTAGAGTTTCAAGGATGATGTGGAATAGAAGTGGTGAAAGAGGACATCCTTGTCTTGTTCCAGTTTTTAGTGGGAATGCTTTCAATTTTTCTCCATTTAGTATGATGTTGGCCGTGGGTTTAGCATATACAGCTTTTACAATGTTGAGGTATGTTCCTAATATCCCTAATTTTTCTAGTGTTTTGAACATGAAGGTGTGCTGTATTTTGTCAAATGCTTTTTCTGCATCTATTGAGATGATCATATTTTTTTGTTTTTAAGTCTATTAATATGAGGAATTATGTTTATTGATTTCTGTATGTTGAAGCAATCCTGCATCCCTGGAATGAATCCCACTTGATCTTGGTGCACTATCTTTTTAATATGTTTTTATCTATGATTTGCCAGAATTTTATTGAGAATTTTTGCATCTATGTTCATCAGGGTTATTGGTCTGAAGTTTTCTTTTCTTGATGTCCAGTTTGGTATCAGGGTGATATTAGCCTCATAGAATGAGTTTAGAAGGGTTCCCTCCTTTTCTATTTCACGGAATACTGTGAGGAGTATTGGTATTAATTCTTCTTTGAAAGTCTTGTAGAACTTGGCTGAGAATCCATCTGATCCTGGGCTTTTCTTGATTGGTAGGCTTTTGATGGCATTTTCTATATCATTGCTTGAAATTGATCTATTTAAGTCAGGTATGACCTCCTCATTCAGTTTGGGTAGGTCATATGTCTCTAAAAATTTCTCACTGTCTTCAATATTTTCTATTTTATTAGAGTATACATTTTTTAAATAGTTTCTAATTATCTTCTGCATTTAAGACATGTCTGTTGTGATATTTCCTTCTTCATCTTGTATTTTAGTAATTTTTCTCTCTTTTTCTCTTTGTTAGCATGGCCAGAGATTTATCAATTTTATTTATTTTTTTCAAAGAACCAACTTTTTGTTTTGTCAATTTTTCAATTGTTTCTTTTGTTTCAATTTCATTGATATTTAACTCTGATTTTAATTATTTCCTGTCTTCTACTGCTTTTGGTGTTGATTTGCTCTTCTTTCTCTAGAGCTTTGAGATGTAGTGTTAGGTCATTTATTGGTTGACTTTTTATTATTTTAATGAATGCACTCAATGCAATAAACTTTCCTCTTAGTACTGCCTTCATAATGTCCAAGAGATTTTGATATGTTGAACCAGTGTTCTCATTTACCTCTAAGAATTTTTTTTATTTCATCCTTGATTTCTTCTACTATCCATTAGGTAGAGGGAAGTGATGGAAGTGGAGGGGAGGGGATGTGGGGATAGGAAAGATAGTAGAATGAATATACATACAGACTTTATTACTGTATGTATATATGTGACCACATGACCAATATGATTCTGCAACATATACACTCAGAAAAATGAGAAATTATATGCCATCTATGTATGATATACCAAAATGCATAAATGTACTTTTAAACTCAAAGTGTTTTAACTAATTAAAACAATTTAAAAAAAAAAAAAAAAAAGAAGGCAGAGGTGGGCCTGCGACCCACCAGCAGAACAGGCGCAGCGGCCTGCTGAGGGGCAGAGCCGCCCCCTCCCCCCGCGCCTGCAAGGTAGGCGGAATTGTGACCACCAACAGAACAGGCCCAGTGGCCCGTGGAGGGGCAGAGCTGCCAACCACGCCTGCAAGTTAGGCGGACCTGGGACCACCAACAGAACAGGCCAGACCTGCAACTGACAGACAGAACAGGCCCAGCGGCCTGCGGAAGGGTAGAGCCGCCCCCCCCCCCGTGCCTGCAAGGTAGGCGGACCTGCGACCCACCAGCAGAACAGGCCCAGCGGCCTGCAGAGGGGCAGGGCCACTGCCCGCGCCTGCAAAGTAGGCAGAACTGCGACCACCGACAGAACAAGCCTAGCGGCCCGCAGAGGGGCAGAGCCGCCGCCTGCGCCTGCAAGGTAGGCGGACCTGCTACCGACCGGCAGAACGGGCCCAGCGGCCTGCCGGCATGGTAGGCACATTGCCCCAATTGGAGGAGGGGCAGAGCTGCTGCCCGCGCCTGCGAGGGAGACTTTGCAACTATACAAGAGCAATATAAATATATAGGGGGAAAATTCAATAGCACAACAGTTTCACCAAGCAGAAAGAAACGCGAACAGTATGAAGAGACAAGGAAAGAAAGGACCACAAGCAATGCAGGTCAACTCAACGTTAGAAGAGGTAATAGCTGCAGCAGATGGAATGTCAGATAAAGAATTCAGGATATACATGCTTCAGATGATCTGGAGTCTCAAGGAAGACATCAGACAGCAAAATCAGACAATGAAAGATCACTTCAACAATGAATTACATAAACAAATCCAAGAAGCAAAAGATCAACTATACAGGGAGATAGAGGTTATAAAAAACAAACAAACAGAAATCCTAGAAATGCAGGAAGCAATAAACCAACTTAAAAACTCAATTGAGAATACTACCAGCAGAGTAGAACACTTAGAAGATAGAACATCAGACAATGAAGACAAAGTATTTCAACTTGAAAAGAACATAGACAGCTCAGCAAGACTGTTAAGAAACCATGAGCAGAACATCCAAGAAATATGGGATAACATCAAGAGACCAAATTTAAGAGTCATTGGGATACAGGAAGGGATAGAGTTTCAAACCAAAGGAATGAGCAATCTATTCAATGAAATAATACAAGAAAACTTCCCAGACTTGAAGAATGAGACAGAATCCCAAATCCTAGAAGCCTACAGGATGCCGAATGTGCAAAATCATAAGAGATCCACACCTAGACACATTATAATGAAGATGCCCAACATACAGAATAAGGAGAGAATTTTAAAAGCTACAAGAGAAAGGAAGCAGATTACATTTAGGGGTAAGCCAATCAGGATAACAGCTGATCTTTCAACACAGACTCTGAAAGCTAGAAGATCCTGGAATAACATATTTCAAACACTGAAAGAAAATGGGTTCCAACCAAGAATTGTGTATCCAGCGAAATTAAGCTTCAGGATGGAAGATGAAATTAAAACCTTCCACGATAAACAAAAGTTTAAAGAATTCGCAGCTAGAAAACCATCTCTTCAAAACATCCTCGCCAAAGCATTACAGGAAGAGGAAATGGAAAATAACAATGAAAACCAACAGTGGGAGGTAGGACAGTAAAGGGGGGGAAATAATCAAAGAGGAAAACAAACCATGTTTAGTAACAGAAATAAACAAATATGGCTGGAAGAACAACCCATATCTCAATAATAACCCTAAATGTTAATGGCTTAAACTCACCAATTAAGAGACACAGGCTAGTAGAATGGATCACAAAACAAGACCCAACAATATGCTGCCTACAGGAGACGCATTTGATAGGAAAAGACATACATAGGCTGAAGGTGAAAGGTTGGGAAAAATCATATCACTCATATGGACTTCGGAAACAAGCAGGAGTGTCCATACTCATATCAAATAAAATAGATTTCAAGCCAAAGTTAATCAAAAAGGATAAAGAGGGACACTACATACTGCTTAAGGGAACCATACACCAACAAGACATAACAATCATAAATATTTATGCCCCAAACAATGGTGCAGCTATGTTCGTCAAACAAACTCTTCTCAAGTTCAAGAGTCTAATAGACCACCACACCATAATCATGGGAGACTTCAACACACCTCTCTCGCCACTGGACAGATCTTCCAAACAAAAGTTGAATAAGGAAACTATAGAACTCAATAACACAATTAATAACCTAGACCTAATTGACATATATAGAGTATACCACCCAACATCAAGCAGTTACACTTTTTTCTCAGCAGCACATGGATCCTTCTCAAAAATAGATCATATATTATGTCACAGGGCAACTCTTAGACAATATAAAGGAGTAGAGATAATACCATGCATCTTATCTGATCATAATGGAATGAAACTGAAAATCAACGATAAAAGAAGGAAGGAAAAAGCATACATCACTTGGAGAATGAACAATAGGTTACTGAATGATCAATGGGTTATAGAAGACATCAAGGAGGAAATTAAAAAATTCTTAGAGATAAATGAAAACACAGACACAACATATCGGAATCTATGGGACACATTGAAAGCAGTTCTAAGAGGAAAATTCATTGCTTGGAGTTCATTCCTTAAAAAAAGAAAAAACCAACAAATAAATGATCTCATACTTCATCTCAAAATCCTTGAAAAAGAAGAGCAAAACAACAGCAAAAGAAGTAGAAGGCAAGAAATAATTAAAATCAGAGCTGAAATTAATGAAATCGAAACAAAAGAAACAATTGAAAAAATTGACAAAACTAAAAGTTGGTTCTTTGAAAAAATAAACAAAATCGACAGACCCTTAGCGATGCTAGTGAAGAGAAGAAGAGAGAGAACTCAAATTACTAGCATACGGGATGAAAAAGGCAATATCACAACAGACACTTCAGAAATACAGAAGATAATTAGAAATTATTTTGAATCCTTATACTCCAATAAATTAGAAGACAGTGAAGGCATCGATAAATTTCTTAAGTCATATGATCTGCCCAGATTGAGTCAGGAGGATATAGACAACCTAAACAGACCAATATCAATTGAGGAAATAGAAGAAACCATCAAAAGACTACCAACTAAGAAAAGCCCAGGACCGGAAGGGTATACAGCAGAGTTTTACAAAACCTTTAAAGAGGAACTAATACCAATACTTTTCAAGCTACTTCAGGAAATAGAAAAAGAGGGAGAACTTCCAAATTCATTCTATGAGGCCAACGTCACCCTGATTCCTAAACCAGACAAAGACACTTCAAAGAAAGAAAACTACAGACCAATATCTCTAATGAACCTAGATGCAAAAATCCTCAATAAAATTCTGGCGAATCGGATACAAAAACATATCAAAAAAATTGTGCACCATGATCAAGTAGGATTCATCCCTGGGATGCAAGGCTGATTCAATATACGGAAATCAATAAATGTTATTCACCACATCAATAGACTTAAAAATAAGAACCATATGATCATCTCGATAGATGCGGAAAAAGCATTCGACAAAGTACAGCATCCCTTTATGTTCAAAACTCTAGAAAAACTAGGGATAACAGGAACATACCTCAATATTGTAAAAGCAATCTATGCTAAGCCTCAGGCTAGCATCATTCTGAATGGAGAAAAACTGAAGGCATTCCCTCTAAAATCTGGAACAAGACAGGGATGCCCTCTCTCTCCACTTCTGTTCAACATAGTTCTCGAAACACTGGCCAGAGCAATTAGACAGACGAAAGAAATTAAAGGCATAAAAATAGGAAAAGAAGAACTTAAATTATCACTATTTGCAGAAGACATGATTCTATACCTAGCAGACCCAAAAGGGTCTACAAAGAAACTATTAGAGCTAATAAATGAATTCAGCAAAGTGGCAGGCTATAAAATCAACACGCATAAATCAAAGGCATTCCTGTATATCAGCGACAAATCCTCTGAAATGGAAATGAGGACAACCACTCCATTCACAATATCTTCAAAAAAAATAAAATACTTGGGAATCAACCTAACAAAAGAGGTGAAAGACTTATACAATGAAAACTACAGAACCCTAAAGAGAGAAATAGAAGAAGATCTTAGAAGATGGAAAAATATACCCTGTTCATGGATAGGCAGAACTAACATCATCAAAATGGCGTTATTACCAAAAGTTCTCTATAGGTTTAATGCAATCCCAATCAAAATCCCAATGGCATTTCTTGTAGAAATAGAGAAAGCAATCATGAAATTCATATGGAAAAATAAAAGACCCAGAATAGCAAAAACAATGCTAAGCAGGAAGTGTGAATCAGGAGGTATAGCGATACCAGACTTCAAACTATACTACAGAGCAATAGTAACAAAAACAGCATGGTACTGGTACCAAAACAGGCGGGTGGACCAATGGTACAGAATAGAGGACACAGAAACCAATCCACAAAACTACAACTATCTTATATTTGATAAAGGGGCTAAAAGCATGCAATGGAGGAAGGATAGCATCTTCAACAAATGGTGCTGGGAAAACTGGAAATCCATATGCAACAAAATGAAACTGAATCCCTTTCTCTCGCCATGCACAAAAGTTAATTCAAAATGGATCAAGGAGCTTGATATCAAATCAGAGACACGGCATCTGATAGAAGAAAAAGTTGGCTACGATCTACATACTGTGGGGTCGGGCTCCAAATTCCTCAATAGGACACCCATAGCACAAAAGTTAATAACTAGAATCAACAAATGGGACTTACTCAAACTAAAAAGTTTTTTCTCAGCAAAAGAAACAATAAGAGAGGTAAATAGGGAGCCTACATCCTGGGAACAAATATTTACTCCTCACACTTCAGATAGAGCCCTAATATCTAGAGTATACAAAGAACTCAAAAAATTAGACAATAAGATAACAAATAACCCAATCAACAAATGGGCCAAGGACCTGAACAGACACTTCTCAGAGGGGGACATACAATCAATCAACAAGTACATGAAAAAATGCTCACCATCTCTAGCAGTCAGGGAAATGCAAATCAAAACCACCCTAAGATACCATCTCACTCCAGTAAGATTGGCAGCCATTATGAAGTCAAACAACAAGTGCTGGCGAGGATCTGGGGAAAAGAGTACACTTGTTCATTGCTGGTGGGACTGCAAATTGGTGCAGCCAATTTGGAAAGCAGTATGGAGATTTCTTGGAAAGCTGGGAATGGAGCCACCATTTGACCCAGCTATTCCCCTTCTCGGTCTATTCCCTAAAGACCTAAAAAGAGCATGCTACAGGGACACTGCTACATCGATGTTCATAGCAGCACAATTCACAATAGCAAGACTGTGGAACCAACCTAGATGCCCTTCAATAGATGAATGGATTAAAAAAATGTGGCATTTATACACAATGGAGTATTACTCTGCATTAAAAAATGACAAAATCATAGAATTTGCAGGGAAATGGATGGCATTAGAGCAGATTATGCTAAGTGAAGCTAGCCAATCCCTAAAAAACAAATGCCAAATGTCTTCTTTGATATAAGGAGAGTAACTAAGAACAGAGTAGGGACGAAGAGCAGGAGAAGAAGATTAACATTAAACTGGGATGAGAGGTGGGAGGGAAAGGGAGAGAGAAGGGAAATTGCATGGAAATGGAAGGAGACCCTCAGGGTTATACAAAATTTCATACAAGAGGAAGTGAGGGGAAAGGGGAAAATAATACAAGGGGGAGAAATGAATGACAGTAGAGGGGGTAGAGAGAGAAGAGGGGAGGGGAGGGGAGGGGAGGGGGGATAGTAGAGGATAGGAAAGGCAGCAGAATACAACAGACACTAGTATGGCAATATGTAAATCAATGGATGTGTAACTGATGTGATTCTGCAATCTGTATATGGGGTAAAAATGGGAGTTCATAACCCACTTGAATCAAAGTGTGAAATATGATATATCAAGAACTATGTAATGTTTTGAACAACCAACAATAAAAAATTTAAAAAATAAATAAAAAAATAAAAAAAGAAGGCATTTCTTAACAAGGGCAGGATTTATATATATATTTTTTTATTTTTCAGTTTTCAGTGGACACAATATTTTATTTTATTTTATTTTTTATGTGGTGCTGAGGATCGAACCCAGTGCCCCACACATTCCAGGCGAGCGCGTTACCGCTTGAGCCACATCCCCAGCCCCCAGGATTTATATTTTGATGAGGTTCTGTATTTCTATCAATAGATGTAAAATATCCTTTAATTTGTTCAAGTGTGCTTTTGTTTCCAACAGTAATATTTTTAAACATTCTTCACATACCTCTTACACAATTTTTGCTAAGTTTATTTGTAGTTATCTTATTGTTTTGCTTTTATTATAAATGGTATTATAATGTAATTTTTATTTTATTTTGTATCAAGGTATGTCAACTTGAAAGTTATTGATTTTGACAGAATAAGTTTACATCCAACTATTTTGAATTATCTTTTTGTTGACAGTATTTCACTTAATAGTCTTGGTTGTTCTGGAATCATCTAGAAATAGAAGCATTCTCCTCTCCATCCCAATTTTTATAACTAATTTACTTCTCTTGTGTACTTGCATTGCCTGCCATATTAATTGTTATTTTTTTCCTTTGATCCTAATTACCACAAAACGTAGCAGCTTAAAAAATGCACTTATGATCTTACAGTTCCTGTGTATCAGTTCATTTATTATTTTTGTATCAATTGCACACTAGGAATATGGACTTGGTATGGCTAGGTTCCTAGCTGGGCCCTTTGGTTCAGGATTTCTTGTGGAGTTGCAATCACCATACTGGGGTGAGGAAGGCCCAGATGTCCCATGTGATGGATAGACCAGAGAAAGATTCACTTCCAAGCTCACTTTCATGATTGTAGGCAGGAGACAGCTATTCAAGGGCTGTTGGAGTGAGGGCCTCAGGAGCTTTGAGGTTGTTGATTAGGGGTCCCCTCAGATCTTTGCCATAAGTGTCTCCCCAGTAGGGCAGCATACTTATCCAAGAAAGTGAATTATTACAGGAAAGACCTCAGGTTACCCTTATTCCTATCACAGGAATATGGATATACAGTGGAATGGTGTCCAAAGTGCAACCTAGAGTTATAAAATGTTGGCAAATGTCACCAAAATGTAAGCCTTTTCTTAAGTTCTGCCATTTCCCCATTTTTCTCTTCCACTTGTACATAGAAAACAAGAGAGAGAAATGAATTACAGTAGATGGGGTAGGGAGAGAAGATGGGAAGGGAGGGGAGGGAAGGGGAGGGAAGGGGAGGGGAGGGGGGATAGTAGAGGATAGGAAAGGCAGCAGAATACAACATACACTAGTATGGCAGTAGGTAAAAAGTGGATGTGTAACCGATGTGAATCTGCAATATGTATATAGGGTAAAAATGGGAGTTCATAATCCGCTTGAATCAAATGTATGAAATATGATATGTCAAGAACTTTGTAATGTTTTGAACAACTAATAAAAAAATAAATAGATTAATAATTTGTGGAAATGACTCACCTGAAAAAAAAAAAGAAGAGGCAGAAGTCATTTCACGCACTATCATTTTCTATTACTTGGTTTGTATTATTGTTTGTATCATTCACTTTCCTTATGGCCACCTTCCATAGAAAACTTTAATAATAAACAATAAAGCAAAAAAACGATCAATATATAAAAATTGAGTCCAGGAAAATGCAGAAGAGCCTACTGAAGAAGTTAAACATGCAAGTGCACACTATATCTTATCAAAAATGAAGAGTGACAGAAGGAGTGTGTTGTGCACCAAAATTGGCTTTCCTTCTTCTTGGACACACAGCTAGGTTCTGTACTCCCCTCCCAGGCCTCCTTGCATTTAGAGTTCCTTTGTTAGAACCTCAGCCAATGGGATCTGAGCAGAACTCACTAATACTGCTTCTGACTGTGACCCATAAATACTTCCTGTGTGCATTCTCAAGACTCTTTTCTCCTTCTTCTTGACTGATAAAGGCATGACAAGGGTGATATTGGAAGCCCTGTACCCAGAGTGGCAGATGCTCAGTCATCATAGATCCTTCAATGACTATTTGGAGAAGAGATGCCCAGCAAACCCCACACACCTGTCCAGGACAGTCATCTGAGCCTAGTTACAAATGTTGATTGTGTTTGACCCATTAATCAATTTGGGTGTATTTATAACTTCAGTCTAGCATCACCTAATGCACGTGATTGACACAAAGCATAATAAACCCAGGTTTTATATTTGGATTTCATCGGGTCTTTGAACAGGTGAGAAATGGTCTACAAAGACATTCACTCAAGAAATAGCAAATAAAGGTATGCCTGACTTCAGAACTGAAATAGTGCTAGCTTTCAACATTGGAATGGGGCTCATCTGGAACAAGGAGTTGGTTCTTTTTCCAAAGGGTTAAGCTCTGAACATTGGGTGGTTGCCAGTGAACCTCAGGAAACTTCTGGGGCAGGAGATGTCCAGCTGAAGGGTATCACCAGCTCAAAAAATACAAGACTGTACCTTGAAGTTGAGAAGCCAACATTGCCTGTGAGTCACTGAGTCGAAAACAGGAAGAAGAGTTTTGATGAGTGTCTAGAGTCAGTTAAGTTGTCAAGATCAAGAATTCCAGAGGACAGCAGGTCAATATGGACATCAAAAACCACAGTGATTCAAGTTGCTGGATTCAAACCCCACTTTACTTCTTACCAGTTATGAAATTTGGGGTAACTTATTAATGTTCATGGCTAATTTATTTCTTCTATTATAAAACCTGAACAATAAAAGCTACATATCTCAAAGTTGTGAAGATTAAGTAGACATAAAGGTCTTAGTTCAGTGCCTGGCACTTGGAAGCATCGTTGGTTCTGATTTAACACTGCATGGTGTGCCATGTGTGGGGCAGGGAGAGTTGGTTTGTGCTGTAAAGTACCTGTAAGAGCCTCTGAGCAAGTGCACACTCCATCCAATAGGACCTCTTTGGATCATTATTCTCTAAGGAGTGCTTGTCTCCCATTTATTAATATTCATGGTCAATTTACTTATTCTTCCATAAAACCTGAATAATAAAACTATATGTCTCAAATTTGTGAATATGAAATAAAGGGCTTAGTTCTGTTTCTGGCACATTGTAAACACTCAATAACTGGTGGCCAATTTAATTAAGATGAATGAAAAGGATAATGGAGCAAATCCAGGGGAAATCATGATCCAGCATAAACCAGGAGTCTGGCCAGAAAGGGGTGGAGAACCAGGGATTTCTGGGATTCCCATCTGAAGCTATGGTCTTATCCCACTTGGATGTGCAAGGTCCAGGTGTGGAGTAATGCCACTTTCCCTACCACCCCTGTGACGTATCACCAACGGTCATCATGACCACATGGCATGTGGGATCATCCTGACGATTTACAATGTGGAGAAGATAGCAACATCAGAAATCAGCCATCCCTGGGACCAGGCACCTCTAAGACCTGCCAGCTCTGCAGGGGAATACCAGGAAGTCTAAATTCATTGTATTTAGTAATAAATTAAGGCTGAGGACTAGAGTTTGCATGGGTGTCAGAATCTCACGTCCTCTAAATATCAGCTGTGTGATTCTTAGATACTCTAAACCCTTTTTTTCCTCCTCTATAAAATACCATATTTAAGAGCTACATTATCACCAAATAAGGTAACATGTTATCTTATGAAATACCTAATAGGACAAAGCAATTTTTTTTGATAGGGCTGAGAATTGAACCCAGGGCCTAAAGCAAGCTAGACAGTACTCTACCATTAAGCTATATCCCCAGCCCTAAATCTTTTATTTTTATTTTTTATTTTTTTTATTTATATATGACAGAATAATGCATTACAATTCTTATTACACATATAGAGCACAATTTTTCATATCTCTGGTTGTATACATAGTATATTCACACCAATTTGTGTCTTCATACATGTACTTTGGCTAATAATGATCATCACATGCTGCCATCATTAATAGCCCCATGCTCCCTCCCTTCCCCTCCCACCCCTCTGCCCTATCTAGAGTTTGTCTATTCCTCCCATGCTCCCTCTCCTTATCCCACTATGAACAGCCTCCTTATATCAAAGAAAACATTCGGCATTTGGTTTTTGGGAATTGGCTAACTTCACTTAGCATTATCTTCTCTAACTCCCTCCATTTGCCTGCAAATGCCATAATTTTATTCTCTTTTATTGCTGAGTAATATTCAATTGTGTATATATGCCACATTTTTTAATCCATTCATCTATTGAAGGGCATCTAGGTTGGTTCCACAATTTAGCTATTGTGGATTTATTTACAATGTGTTTATTGCTGCTATAAACATTGATGTGGCTGTGTCCCTGTAGTACGCTGTTTTTAAGTCCTTTGGGTATAGACTGAAGAGAGGGATAGCTGGGTCAAATGGTGGTTCCATTCCCAATTTTCCAAGAAATCTCCATACTGCTTCCCATACTGGCTGCACCAATTTGCAGTCCCATCAGCAATGTATGAGTATACCTTTCTCCCCACATCCTCGTCAACACTTATTGTTGTTTGTATGCATAATAGCTGCCATTCTGACTGGAGTGAGATGAAATCATAGAGTAGTTTTGATTTGCATTTTTCTAATTGCTAGAGATGTTGAACATTTTTTCATGTATTTGTTGATTGATTGTACATCATCTCCTGAGAAGTGTCTCTTCAGGTCCTTGGCCCATTTACTGATTGGGTGATTTATATTTTTGGTGTTTAGCTTTTTGAGATTAGTGCTGGAGATTAGTGCTCTATCTGATGTGTGAGGGGTAAAGATTTGCTCCCGAGATGTAGGCTCTCTGTTCACCTCACAGATTGTTTCTTTTGCTGAGAAGAAACTTTTTAGTTTGAGTCCATCCCATTTATGGATTCTTGATTTTAATTCTTGTGCCACAGGAGTCTTATTAAGGAAGTTAGGGCCTAATCTCACATGATGGAGATTAGGCCCAGCCCATAAATCTTTAATACATGTCAGTGGAAGGGGAGAAATGGTATTTATATGATCTGTGTTGATGGGCTGAGGGGCTGGTCTGGGCATGGGAACAATCCAGTTTATTCCAAGAACCACTCTTGGAAGCACAATTGGTTGAGACTAAACACTGAATGTTGTCCCATGTAGGGGTGTTGGTTCCAGTGCTGCAAAGTGCCTGTAAGAGCCGGTGAGCAAGTTGCAAACCATTTAGCTAGGCCACCTTGGGAGCCATCATTCCCTAGAGGTTTTTCCCAGAGCGCTTTTCTCCCATTTCCACAGCACTAACCTTGTGTTTCCAGAGAGCTAGTGCTCAGCCACAATTTAGGAAACCTGGCTCCTCTCTGCTCCAGGTGTCACCTCATAGCCTCTATCAGAGATCACCATTGCTCCATCTTGCCCTGGCTCCTGGTTCACAGGCCAAACCCATGGGTAGTTGTGCCTGTACCTTTTCAGGTGCTGGGGATCCCCCACCATATCCCTCCTACCTTCTATCCTTGATGAACCATTTAGAGACCCCGTTCATGCCTCTGCATAACCATGTATAGCATTCCCTCAGTTGGGAATGTCTGTTCCCTGAGAAGTGAAGGGATGAGGTAGTTGAGTCATGCTGTCATTTGTAGGTGAGGAAATCAACACAAAGTCCAAAAGATGAAGATCTACTCCTTCAACAATTAGAGTCCATTCGCTCATCAACTCTTTCCAGGACTTTTACAACAGCCTTCCAGATATTTTTCCTGACAGCCTCTCTCCACTCAAATCTATCCTCAGCCTTCATTACTAAACTGTCCTTAATGATAAAAAGTATGGGGATTCATTTACCCTCAGGACTCAGTATCTTCATGGGTCCATTAGATGTGGTAGATTATATAAACTCTCATTTCTGGGTTTGTTCTTCAGGTCTGTGATTCTAAGGGATCTTTTAATAGCCTTCACCATCTTATGGACTCAGGTGATGCCTATGGGGACATTTCCTTGTCCACCATTTCTCCTGCTCTTAGGAGAAACTATGGATTATATCCTATGTACAACTAATGTCAATGAATAATTAATTAATGTTCTTGATGCCCAGGAGAATAGAGAGAGGTTGACCACAAGAGGAGACAGATGATGAATATTCTGTGCTTATACTTCAGAATGGAAGTATTTGAAGGACTAGAATTTAGAGCAGGAAAGCCTCTAGCAGGAGGTGACCCAAAAGAAGCCACTGCCTACCACCTAGAGGGGGAGTATGGGCTGAGCTACTTATACTTCAAATAGTGGTTGGCAATAGCCAGGAAGAAGCAGTGCAGTATCAGAAATTACATGATAAAAATCCATCAAGTCTGAATGAGAAAGCAATGGGTGGGGGGTAGAAGAATGAGTCACTGGTATGAGTGAACTATATGCAGAATGTAATTTTGATTATGGGCCCTCCAGCCTGTGACTATAGAAATTGCATAGCATTTAGATATGACTTCAGGTTCCAACTGTAACAGGAGGTATTTGAACTTCACAAAATATCCCTTAAGTTTTTTTGAGGGGATATGGGTCTGACCAGCCAGCCTTCCCCAGGAAGTCTGCTTTCTATTGTTCTCGGGATGACATTCACCGTCTAGTAAAGCAAGAAGCCTCCAAGGCCTCTGTTTCTCCGACTCATTTAAGATCTAGACATAGAGCATTCTGGTTTTTTTAATTTACATCTCTGTAATAGGTATTCAACAGGGTCCAGGGTAGGATCTCCCCCAAAACCCCCAAATTAGGTTTCAGTGATTCAAAGAGCCAGGAGAGGAGGGATGCTCCTGTGTTGACAGCTTCCTCTCTCCCGGGGTCCCATCTTTTCTTCACAGATGCAGGAACAAGGACGATTTGGGTGGAGCCCTGGGCTGTCTCTATCACTCACATCCAGTTCAACTTGTAAGCCTCAGGGCAACTAGTGATGACATCATCAGCTCATGATGTCACAGGAGAGCAACAGAGACTGAGCCAGCAAACCTACCAGTTCCAAGTAATGGACACTGATTCCTTGTGCTCAGACCTGCCAAACGTCTCTCCAGGATCCATGTATTAATGAAGCACCAATCCCTCCTTCTGGGTTCCTCCTGTGATCCCACTCACATCCCCACAGACCTCTACCACATCATACCCGGGATAGGCCCACAGTGCTGCCCACTGCCCTGCCCACGTGTGGCCGCCACTGCCTTCTCCTTTGAAGAAAGTGGCTTTGCCTCCTAGTTTCACTGTGTTCGACACTGTGACATCCTTTTTGATGATAAACCTCTCATTAGTTGGGCTTTTTCCAATTTTATGTAAACCATACTGAGAATCCGTGATACGGATTTGCAAACAACCAGATATTTTTATAGGCACCAGTGAGTGATAAGCTGAACATTTTCTCATCTGATCACACATTTAGTTCTTAAAGACATAATTTTTCTTTATATCAACCTGTTTTTCCATTTGATTTTTGTGCTTTGGGTTGCTCACAGTGCAAGCATTTTTTTTCCATGTGTGTTCATGGGCAAACTTCCTCCTCCTCATTTTACATTTCTTCACTTGTTGCCTGTGCTTTCTTACTTTAAAAAAAAAAAAAAATCTCTTTAGGAGAAACTCAGTTAAAATTAATATTTTATGGCCTATTTTCCCTTTTACTTTTAGAAGTAGCTCTGATGCTTTTCTTTTGCCAACATACTGTTTTTTTCCCCATTGGATGTGATTCACTCCATGTTTTCTGCTCATCGTTGTTCATTAATATTTTCTGATGTCTAGATTTCCTCTCCTTGTAGAGAGGCACAGTGAGCCCCACAATGGTAGAAAAGCTGGTTCTGATTTGTCATCTGAAGCACAGAGACATTTGGTAATAAAAATAGTACAGAATGAGGATGCTGAGTCCCTGCACAGAGTAAGTCATTGTTGGAGAGGTGACCATAGCTTACAATGGTGCACCTATGCTGGTGGTTGATAAAATTCACCCTGGTTTCAGAGGGCGGGAGGCAAATGCTACTGAGAGTACTCAGGAAGGATGGTCATTTACTGTTGGTGAGACAAGAGAAACAACCCTTCCAGGTCATTCTTGGCATTGCCTCAAATCCCGATTCTCTTCAATCTGCTTGTACCCTTTTCTATCAAATAAACCACACTTCACAAAGATCTTTTGAACTGTGACAATGTCCTGTGATACCCTCTTCTGACCATGTTAGGCTACGGGTTTGTCTCCTTATAGGAAGAAAACCATCCTGCATTTTCAAGCAGTCACTTATAAAAATGTAAGCATAGACCTCACATAATCTGAGCTATCATTATGTATCCTTTTCAGTAAAATGATTTCAGAAATTCGGGTTTCAAACAATTCCATTGTATCATCTTTTTTGCATCATTATGAACTTGCAATTCTCCAATGCCCTAATGCAGCCCTGCTTCCTTCCGTCTAGAATTCACAAACTAATTCTGATTCTTTTCCTTGTCCTGAGATGTGGAATCAGCTGTCCTCCCAAGGGACGCTGGTTCGTTTTATCAGAGAATCACTTTAGAAGCCACAGGCACTAGGGCTACAAATAGCTTGTTCCACATTCCAACTGGCAGGATGACAGCAAAATACCCAACGGCACAAATCATTGTAAGCATAAAACATCCCTTTAAGAAACATCCATGGAGTCCTATTGACATTTCCAATTCACCTTTAGTTTAATAAGTTCTTTCACCTTATTCTAATTAGAAAGTTTATTAATCTGTTTTTTTCAACTCTTGGACAACTTATTTTTCTCCTTTTCATTAATGTTAACAACCATAAAAAGTTATATATTGTCATACCAAATCATGGGTCTAAATTTCAGTGCTGCCTCTCCCCAAATTCAGGAGACTCCACATCGTTTCTTCTTTCTTGACCCTCAGCTCAGCCATCCTGAAGCTGGCTTCACAATGTGCAGGTCCCATCGATTCTTTGGTCAACATCACTTTAGCACCAATATCAAAGGAAAAGAGTCCCAGCCTCCATCTTGGGAACCCCAAAGAAACTAAGAGTTCAGAACACTTGATATGATGCATAGATATCCTGCTTGCTTAAAAATAATAATAATAATCAAATTCTCAATTTTTTTTAAAAAAAATCCTCTGTCAATTTTCTCCATTTGAGCTCCCCAATTTGAAAATGTATATTTTATAAATTTTTGTTTTAGCACTGCCTTTGTATATTTATGGATCACAATTTACAGTGGTAAACTCTGCTTTCACAGAGGCCCTTGGGTAGATACTGTGGTTCCTTTATACCAGTCTATGCTGATTCATGAGAATCAACTGTGAACTTGTCTTCCCAGGTCTGCATTCAGGGACTTCATGTTCATAGTTCAAAATCAGCACCATGGAAATATTTACACCAGGGAAAATAGCAAGCACTCCTATATGTGCAATAAGAATTGTAATGCTTTCCACCGCTGTTGTGTAGTTAAAAAATTTAAATTTTTTTAAAATAAAAATTAAAAAAAGAAAATAGCAAGCACTATAAATCAGGACTTTCTACCTAGAAACCCCATTGTTGAACATGTACCAGGACAACACACCTCAGTTTTCCCACAACCATTCAAACTGTCAGAACATAAAATCAGTTAAACATCTAGAAATATCAGTCATATGCCAGACATTAAAGTTGTGAATTCCCACTCAAGGAGTTCACATAAAATAGCATTTGAAGCTTCATGTGATTTCTACAGTATTTACCCGGTTGAGTTTCCCAGGACCAATCTTTAAAAAACAAAAATTGTAATTGGATGACAGCACATTTTCCTTATGATATCCAAGGCACGTTACATTTAGCTATCCACCAGTTTCAAGTAATTTCCAGATATGTTTGATCCATCCCCAGAAGGTTTTATTTCCACAACAGACAAACAGAGAATTTAGTAATTTCTGGTTATTAACAATACTGGGAGAATATCCAACTTTTTGCATGAGTTAATACACACTATTCTCTCCCTTCCTGGTTCATTCCGTGGTCATTGTGTGTTTTCTGGATGATGAGGAGGACAAAGCCCAGCAAGCTCTGGATATATGGTCTAGCTTTATCAAAATCCAAACAGGCAACAGGGATATTAGGCTTCCTTACTGCATCCGGGTGGGACTGGACCAGGAATCTGTTTCACTCACCAGGGGTCTGCCGTGTGTTTCCTCCCTGCCTCCACTCTGTCCACTCTAAATAAATCATGTTATTTATTCTCAGGAATGTACTAGCCTCAGGTATAACACCACTGGAAATTGTTCTAGTAGAGGTAAACTATTTATTGTTGATTTAGCACCTGAGTTTAGGCAAGAAGAACATTTCTACCTGAAGGTTCTGTACAGTTAAATTCCCCTGTCTTTTTATTGGCACTTCCAGAGTGAGGAAATCAGGGCACTCTGGCCTCAACCTCCAGCTGCCTCCAAACAGTACTTGAGCCATGACTTTGACCCCCTTATCTCATCTGAATCCACTACTCTTCCTCCCTCCTCTAGCACTTTCCTCTTACCCCACCCCATGCCTTGAACAAGACTTCCGCTGACATGGCCCTCCTACTTACTCTCGCTTCTTATGCTTGGCCAGGTCTGGCTGTGCTCATTCAAGGACACAGAGCTGTGACCTTTTGAAGCTTCAGGCATCCGCCTGTGCTTGGCCACACCAGCTCCCAGCACAAGACTGCTCCTAATGCTCTTCTCTCTCCGATCCTCTGAGTTTCCTTCCACCCTAATACTGTCCATTTTACATCCCTCCTCACTCTGCAACATTCTATTATCTTCTACTGTTTCCTACCTATTACAATGAGAAGGTTTGGGTGGAGGGGAGAGCTGTATTCCAGTTCTTTCCTTTTCTTTCCCCATGTCAGAAGTCATCACACATCACAGTCACAAACCCAGATACAATATTGATTCAAGACAGACATTTTTGTTTCCTAAGATTTATAACCTTGGGAGACACCTCAGATTTTTTCATCAGTCACCCACTTCTCCCTCCATCTGGCTAATTCTGTTAACCACGCAGTGTTTAGTTTCAGTTATTTCTTCAAATCAGGAATTATTTCTAATCTTCTTTTTGATTTCCTAGATGATGATTTTTTTGATATCCTCTTATTTTGTTGTCAATCTTATTTTATTGCATTATAAGGAAAGTATGAGATCATATGGCTTCTGATTAGTGGGCAATATGCAATACAGTATTGTGGGTTGTTAAAATGTATACAAAGTGTGTCATGTTGCATTTATCATTTACTGTTTGCTTTTTAAAACTCCTCATTTTGTTTTCCAAATTTATCTACCTCGTGTGGGTATGTCTGATTCACTGATTTTTAGCTGCTGATTGATTCACTCATTCTCTGTTGGTGGACATTTCTTTCTTTTTTTTTTTTAAATCGCAAACAATGATTCATTGAATAGATTTATATACATATCATTTTCCTAAAAGTGTAAGTTTTCTCTAGGATGGAGTCCTAAAATCATAGTTGTTTGATTACAATAGTTAGTAGCCCCAGATTGAGCCCCCAGGTGGTGTAATAATATATAATTTCTCATCAGTAGCTTATGAGAATTTTCCTCACATCCTTGCCAACACTTGATAATATATTTTTTTTTTATTTTTGCTATTTTGATGGTTGTGCAACATAAATTTTTTTCATATCCCTGAAGAAAGGCATAAATCTTCAAACTGAAGAAACTTGAGTCCTGAACAGAATAGAGATAAATCCACACTTAGTAATATCATGATAAAGTGTCAGAACACTAAAGAGAAAAAAAAATCTTAAAAAGAACCAAAAGGAAAATATAATTTACTTACAATAGAAGAACAAGTAGACTGGTAGTATATTTCTCATTGGTAATTACAGAGGAAGACAATGGGGTGAGATCTTCAATGTGCTAAGGAAAGAAAACACTTTCAGACCATAATGAGTCAAGGGCTCATTGCCTTTTATCCCAGGATTTCATCTATATTGTATGTATGTGTCAAATTATCATACTATAACCCATAAATATGTATACTTCTGGGTTGAACCTTCAGTTATTCTACCAATGATCATAACCATGCATTCCCCAATTGGCCTCCCTAGCTTTTTAAAAAATATATATTGCAGGCTGGGGTTATGGCTTAGTGGTAGAGCACTTGTCTGGCATGTGTGAGGCACTGGGTTCAATCCTCAGCACCACATAAAAATAAATAAATAAAGACATTCTGTCCATATACAACTAAAAAATATTAAATATATATATATATATATATATATATATATATATATATATATATATATATATATATATATATATATATATTGCATTTGACCAAAAGGGAAAAGCAATATCTGAAGCAAGGCAAATCCTAGAACTTCATGCCCCCAGCATTATCACTGATCCAGAGTCTGCATATAAGCAAGTAGAGACAGGAAGAATGTCAATTTGCTCATCCCTGAGACCAGCTCAACCCCAATCTCTCCAATCCTTGAAGATGCATCATCTTTGCTTCTATCCCTTGTATCTGAGAGAGCTGAGGGAAGCTTTTTCTGAGATTAAAAATGACTGAAGAAAAAGAGTCAAATGGGACTTAGAGAAAATGACAGAGAGAGAAAGAGAAAAACAATTTAAAGGGTTCTAGTCAGAGATCACATTTTTAACTGACTAGAGTTGTAGAAGTCATAGAGGGCAGGTGGCGTATATAGATCAACCACTGTGAAAGATGAGAGACAGAGGCAGCCACAAAAAAAGCAACAGATAAAACCATTTCCCATCAGTGGGTAAACCTGAATAGACCCATATACCAACACTCTCTAGCTCAGGAAACAGAGTACCTCAATTTCTCTGTAGATACTCCTACCACAACACAGAAACCATGTGGATCTTATGAGTGTCCTTATGGTACACGTCTTCCATTATTTTTATTAAAAATACAGACAACGTAGTCCATTTAAATCATGGAATTTCTGAACCTGAAAGCTTCTTGAAGTCCCTTTAATCCAATTCCTTCATTGAATAGATTAGTGAATCAAAAGACCACAGGTTGAGTTGTTTAGAATGACCTCACTAACTAGTGACAGACCTGGAGAGAGAACCTGGACCTCCTAACTCCTGAGTCACTTCTACTTCCTCTCACCACAGTATCTCTGCATCCAAATGAACTAAACATTTGGAGTGATTTTGCTAAATATCTAATATAATGATCTGCCTATAGCAGGCACTTATTAAATGTTGTCTATCTAATGGGATTTTCTTTCCTTTTCTCTCTCCTCTCCATTTTTCCTCTATGAGGAGGTTCTTGGATTTGATGATAAAGCTGCTATCTTAAAACCCTGCCCTTGCAGTGGGAGACAACACCCACTGGGCACCAGAAATGTTAGCCATACCTCACAGCACTCCATACTCAAATGGAGCAAGGGAAGGTGGCTTAGAGGAGACAGTACACTGACATATGAGAATCAAATGTGACCAGGCAATTTGGGGTAGAGTCTGCTCCTAACCTAAGCCTTCCTTGAGTTCAGTTAGAACTTCAGCATCTCCCCCAAAAGAAATCAGACTCTGAAAAAAAAAAAAAAAAAAAACAACGAAGCCTTCAAAAGGCATTGAAGAATGAAATATCTCACAATCCACATGGTAAAACTTGATACAAGATCTTTTCTATTCTCTTCCCCCAAGTCTTTTTGTTTGTTTGTTTGCTTGTTTGTTTGTTTGTTTATTTTTGGTGTGTGTGTGGTATTACACTTGGATTTGCACTCAGGGGGATCTCACACATGCTAGACAAATATTCTACACTGAGCTACATCCCCAACCCTTTTTTCCTTTATTTTTAGGGTCTTACTCAGTTGCCCAGGCTGGCTTTGAACTTAGGATCCTCCTGCCTCAACCTCCCAAGTAGCTGCAGTTACAGGTGGGCACCACAGCACCCTGCTTCCTCACATCTTATATTTTGGTAGTTTCTACCTTCTTTTGGCCCAGTGCCCTTGATTTTATCCCAGGATTTCATCTATACTGTACGTATGTGTCAAATTATCATACTATACCCCGTAAATATGTATACTTCTAACCTGTCAATCTGAAACATCTTTTAGAAATCAGTGAAAGCAAGTTAAGAAGGTGGATTCAGCAGTGATGTCATGGTCCTAAGGAGACCTGGAGGGCATGTTGGGAACTGTGGCATCAGGTCTCTGGGGCTTGGAGAGATCTGGAGCTAGAAGGTACCTGTTGTGGGTCAGCAATTCGGATGGGGCCAATGCAGGTTGCCTGGTGGTGAACAACTGCTGAGTCAGGATGGTACTGTTTTAGGCAGAATCTGTGTGTCTTCCTTAAAAAAAAAAAAAAAAAGGACAGTGAATCACCATGTCCCTAAAATGTCCCTTTCTATTCCCCAAAACCTAGCCAATTAAGAGAATAATGAGAGTGAGTATGGGCCAGGACCCCGGCTTTCTCTCGTGTATGCTAGGAATCAGGGCAAGTTAGTGCTATCTATAGAAAACTACTTTCTTGCATGTGCACCAAGTTCCTTGGGGGTGCTGACCAAGAAACAGTGGGCCAAAGCAAGCTACGTTGATGCTGCTTCTGTCACCTAACCTGTAAACCTCCCTGCCTATGGTAACTGGTGCAGATCAGAGCACTGTGGAGAGAGAAGTGCTCATCCAGACAGCCACCCCTGGACACGGTCATGGGGGAGTGGAGGTGCTGTTTTCTGGTGAAATACTCGAGGCACTGTGTGAAATGGAGGTGCCCCTGTCCAGCCCATTGCCACTGGACTTTCTGGGGAAGCACCTGTCCAGCTCATCGTCACAGGATCTTCTTTGTATGCCTTTCTCAATAAACCTTATGTCTCCTATCCCATCTCCAGGTGTCTTCTTTGGTCTCTTGGAGACTATCCCACTGCATTAAGCACAATTGGGTTGTGGATGTTTCACTCAATTAGCAACCAAGGACCAAATCTGGAGAGAGAAGACAGTGAAATGTGGATAAAGTCCAGAGCAATGAAAATGTAGAAAGATTGTTAGCAGATCTGCTTTAAAAAAAAAATCTGTGAACCGATATATTCTGTGAGTTTTAAGTTGTAGAAGAATAGATTATGGTGAGAGGTGAACGTGTTGGATGATGAATGAAGGCACGAAATGGAAGATGGGACCTGGAAGGAGGGAAAGGGGTGGCAGTATAGATTGATTTGAGGGGTACAGGGAACCCTGGAGTAGATAGAAGGCCATGGTCTCTCTTTGTCCCTAACTGCTCCTGCCCCCACCTTCCACCTACCAAAATCAGTGAGCAAATCAGATAAGATCTCAAGTCTCAGAGAGAAGCTCAGGAAAATAATGGACTTGAAGTTTTGAATAAATACCCTATGTGACCCAAACTTGCTTGATCTTGATATTTGAATCAGAGGAGAAAATTCATAGGGAAAGAAATGGACAGGATTATTTTTGAAAATAACGAGTGAGTGGACAGATTGCCATAGTAACAAGACAAAACATCAGGGAAGTCCGATGATATCAAAATCCACACTAACAAGAAAAACCCACACCATTTATACTCTTAAGTCAAATAATGAGGCAAGGCGTCAGCTGGCAGAAAAAAAGTGTTGAACTTGGGAAATGATTATTTTTTTTTTAGTTTGCAGCCGAAGCTGCAGATGAAAATAAATGCAAAGAACCCGCAGCTGGCAGTAGAGATTCTTAATGATCCCCATCAGCAAGAAACCAAGGTCTGCTGAAGATCTGACTCAGGAAGCTGAAGAAAAAGCTTTCGAAAAGAAAGAACAGAAGCTGTCAGCGAAGGGAAAAGCGGGTGTTCTCAAAGAATTGAAGAAATAGAGAATGATAGTGAAAACAGAGGATGTAAAAATTTGCTGGATCATGGTGAGAACAAAAACAGACTAGATCACCAGACTTTTTTCTTCTTAATGCAACAAGATTTCTTTCTGGAGCGAAGACAGAGGCTGTTCTACCTGAGGCAGAAGTTGGAGATAGTAAACCCAAAGATTGATGTGCTTCAGGAACCAGAGAAATAAAGCCAAATCCAGGAAACTCTATAAACAACTCCCAACCAATCAGAGGAGCTGGAAGGCAGGCTAGCTCCCTGGGACACTCCATGTGAAGTTGAGATGCTCTGTCCCTCATGATGGCATTTATCTTGATCTTGTTGTGGAAGACACACCCATGCCTACTCCTGTTTAGTTGTGAATGGGCTTCCATCTGGAAAGAAATGGACATACGAGTTGTTGGGAAAGCTAACCCCTGATTTTTATACAAATGTGATTTGATGAATAAAAAATTTCCAGAATGTCTATTCAGTCCTATGCCCTTTAGATGATAGGATACCCCACCGTCTTGATGATGGACACAATAAGCTATCTCCACTTTATCAAATATATTTGCTTAAAGCTCAATCTGGGTTGTACTTGGTCCACCACCTGGGCTAAGGAAATATTTTTAATATGTCATAAAATGTCTGTCTCTATATTGACCCGGGTATGACTTGGTTAGTAATGAGTGGCCTAATAAGCTCTTTCTGCATTAAGGGAAGGTTTGGTTAATGTTGATGCAAATAATTTCCCATCTTTATCAGGAATGCCTGTCATGAACTCATACAGAACGGAATTCTGCCGCCTGCAGCCACCTTCTCAAACATGGACTCAAGACACTTTCCCAATTTTTCTTCCTTGTGATTTTATATCACTTCACAAGACAAACGAACCTGCTGAAGGGACTTTGAAATTCTGACCCTCTTACCATAAGAGCGTACCTCTTTTCTAGATGTTTAATTAATTAGGAATATCTACCTTTCTTTTTTTCTGCGAAATCCTTATAGCTTTTGTATTCTAGAGAGGATCCCACCAGCCTCTCCAGCCACTGCCACTTACTCCAGAGGCTTCCAGTCTCAGATTATGAATGGACTCTTGAACTCTTGGGACAGTTCATGTGCTTCAAAATCCATCAATGGTGTTGTGAATGGATAATTATGTTAATGCATTCCACTATTGTCATGTAAGAAATTTTTTTTTAAAGTTAAAAAAATAAAATCACAAGGATATATGGAAAAAATCCAATCAAAATGTTACTTTGGTAATTAGACTTAACATTGTTTTAGAATTTAATTTTAAGAAAAATTTTGAGCCAAATGATTCAAATCCGATAGATATTTGATTTACTGTGAAGTAAAGCCACTACTCAAGCTATAGCCCCCACCCTTTTCTCTACTTTCCTTAGCCCTATTTTGTTTGTTTTTAATTTAGTTTGTATAGTTAATGTAGCTTATGCAACTGGAACGGATTTTTAGTGCCATGTTGAATATAATCTTTTGCATAAATTTGTTTTAAAGTTATAGGAATAATTATCATCAGTATTTGCTAATCTATGCTCTTTTGCACACCTGTACTTTGGATAAACCTAGCTAGTTGACCAAAGTCAAATCACCAAAATGGCAATAGGTGGATTGTTCCCTAAGAGGATATAAGTAGTCACTGAAATACCGGTCTACTAAACCCAAACCTATGATGTAATACCAAGCATTAAACTCTTCAATTCAGAAAATTATTTAGAAAATGACTTTAAGAAGGATGATATCAGTATTTGCTTTCAGCTATGAAGGTGTATATTGTCAGATTCTTTTACTCCAGTGGGATCCTTTATCTATGTAAAATCAAAAGTCAACATGGATACTAAAATACACTTTGTTTGATAAAGAGGAGTGACCTAGGTTGTCTACACCTCCCTCATAAAATGGCATTTCCAAGTATCTCAGGGCTCCATCAAGCTTGGTTTAGAAGCTTATAATTTGCAACATGATGGAAGTAAGATCAAGGTCATGGTTTCAATCACCCTGGGGGCTGTAACTACCTCTCCAATTTACAAGTGCAAAATACCCTATGGTATAAGATGATACTTATATGATACTTATATGATACTTATATGATACTTATATGATACTTATATGGTATAAGATGATACATAGTTGATACTTGATTTTAAAAATCGTTATTATCACTACCCTTAAGCAACAATTCAGGCAAGTGTGTACTTATTTCACACATAAGAAGAATATAAAAAATCTATCCAAATAATAATTATACAACCTATTGAGTTGAGTCACTACTGTCTTTATTCATTCACTATATTCTACTTAAGCAGGCAGTAAGTACCTGTTAATGGTGTTAGCAGGACTGGGACATCAGCTATGGAGTCAAGCAGGAAGCCCTCCCAGGACCCTTCCAGCCCTGAGCTTCCATATCCCTCTGGTGTTAGAACTGCATCCCAAATAAATTATTATCTTTGACTATATAATCTGGTAAAATTTTTATAAATTCCCATAGTCAAATTTTCCCCATGAATATTTATTCCTTGGGAAGATTAAACTGTGACTTTATTTCTCTCTTTTATCTTTCATGAGAAACCATGTTGGTCCCAAGTTTAGATCTATCACTTAGGTCTAAATATGAAGTTGTGGGCAAGTATAGAGTGACAAAATATTGGCTTGAATTTTAAATTAATAAATAAAAAGAAATTAAAATTCATCCAGGAAAAGAATTATTCTAGAAGATTTCAAAGATGTGGGTTGAAATGATTTCTCTATAATTCTTTCCTCTGTTCTCAAATCTTTGGCTCCCAACACTACCATCACCACCATTGCGAGAAGGCTACCTCATCTCCTACTTTATAGAGAAAAATCAAAGCCACAGGCAGGAACCACTCCAAACTCCTACCATTGACCCTGCAAAACCACCAGAATTTATACCTTCCTTCCCCCTTTTCCAGTGAAAAGTTCCCCCTGTTCTGTATCCATTCCCCTCATCTGTACCCCCAATTCTTACTTCAAATCTCTTAGGTTATTACTTCCTTCAACTATATTCTCCTCTTTCTTCACACACCCACTCTGCTGCTTCCTTCCCAGTAGCATTGCAACATGCACAAGTGTCTCCTCGGTCAGCACTCAAGCCATTGACTTATTCTGCCACACCCTCTCATGGTCAAGCAAGGTTGAGGGAACTGCATCTCCATTCATGAATTCTCTTCCCTACCTTCCATTCACTCCACACAGAGAGCCCTACAGGTTCCTTGTTAAATACAATAGATGCCTTTGACTTCTCAAAAAAAAAAAAATAGACTATTGAAAAGTTATTCCTATTTAAAAAAACAACAACAATCAAACATCCATTCAGTTAACAAGTTTTATTTTGAATTCTTACTAATGCCAGAAACTTAGGATGTAGCAGTTAAGTCGATGCTGATGATCCTGTGGTTTACATTAGAAAAGGGAAAGGAGTCCAGCACTAAACAAGTAAACAGATGAACAAGACACAGTGGTAGAGACTAAGAAAAAAGTGGACAAATCTTGGAGTGATAGAATAACTACAGAAATGGCACTGTGTTTTTAAGGGAAGCATCTCCGAGATGATGTTTGAGCTGGATGCACCTGGACAAAGACTGTGGGCCACAGAATCAGAGCCAGAATGAAGAGCAAGAACACAGCCCTGGAATAGGCCAAACACCAGGTATACAGGACCACAAATTGTTCACATGCACAAGAGGAGAGAACAAAAAGAAAACATGGTCATGCTGGGAAGGAAAGTACAAGGCCTCTGAATCATAAGCAGGATGAACCGCTCCTCGTAGAACAATGATCCTTGTACCCAGTGGGCTAAGGTATGGCCTCCCTGACCTTCCAATGGCCTCCTAAGTAGAAAAGAAATGATGGAGAGATTGGGAAGGAGTAGGGGAATGACTCTGCTGCTGGCATTTTTCACCCTTCTGTCCCATCTTTGGGATCCAATAAACAAATCATCTAAATTTGGCCTTAAAAACTGCCAAATGTCTTCTTTGATATAAGGAGAGTAACTAAGAACAGAGTAGGGACGAAGAGCAGGAGAAGAAGAGAGCAGGAGAAGAAGATTAACATTAAACAGGGATGAGAGGTGGGAGGGAAAGGGAGAGAGAAGGGAAATTGCACGGTAATGGAAGGAGACCCTCAGGGTTATACAGTGGAGGGGGTAGAGAGAGAGGAGGGGAGGGGAGGGGAGAGGTGGGGAGGGGGGAGGGTGGAGGATGGGAAAGGCAGCAGAGCACAACAGACACTAGTATGGCAATTTGTAAATCAATGGATGTGTAACTGATGTGAATCTGCAATCTGTGTATGGGGTGAAGGTGGGAGTTCATAACCCACTTGAATCAAAGTGTGGAATATGATATGTCAAGAAATTTGTAATGTTTTGAACAACCCACAATAAAAAATTTAAAAAAAAAAAAACAAGCTGAAATTGCTTCTAGAGCTGACCCAGATGGAGCCTGAATAGAGATGCATCTAATCCAACCCCTCTCTTTCCACCCCCCTCTTCCTGCAACTATGGACTGAGTAGAGAGAGTGGCCCAAGAGACCAGGGCCTCTTAGGCTTTGGATACATTAGAACCCTAAATCCAGGCCAGATCCCTGAAGGAGGAGTGTTAGTGTGGTCTTTTTTCAATGAGCTTCAGTGGTCAGGTTCCTCAGGGTGACATGGGTAAGGAAGGGAAAGAAAATGAGAACCCAAAGATATTCTCCCAAAGCTAAATTCTCACACGATATTTTCCCAAAGCTAACACACACACACACACACACACACACACACACCCTAGTCCACAGGAGCACAAAGCTGATCTGAGGGCCTTCCATTTGACTCAGGGACAATCTCTCTTCCCACAGCAAGTGTTTGTGTGTAGGGGATATGTAGGGACCAGGTGGAGTGGGAGTGAGGGTTAGTTCTTAAGACCCTGATCAGGAGCTCATACTTGAGATCAAAGTCCTTCCCAAGATTTTGGGGCTGCAGACAGTGGGAGCAAAACAGAATGAAGAGATGGGAAGTCAACCCCCAGCCCTGACCACTACAATTGAGTTCAGCATCCCCCCCGCTACACACACACCATGGAGTGGCCTCCTACACAGCAAGGGAAGACTTGGACGGCTTAACCTCCCCTAACTACCCACATCCCACCCTCACCTATCTCTCCTCTCCATCCAAGCTAAACTCCTCTATTTTTCTTAATCCCACCACACAATGAGACAGACAAGGGGCCAGGCAGGGAAGGCACTGAGGCACCAGGCCCAGCTCTCTCTAGGAAATGGGGGATTATCATATGGAAGTAGAACCCTCTGAGCACTCATTCTAGTCCCACGAAAGTGCCCTGGGGCCATATGTCTATGTCCTGAAGTTAGGAGGGACAGGTGGGCAGCAGGAGAGGATGGCAATAAGACAACATGGTTTAAACCAAGTAATGCCCAAGGCCACAGTTGATTCTCAGTTGAAAATGTCCAGCTGGGCCAGACAAAGCTCAAACACTCTGCCTACGTCTCCCATCTCCCAGCACTGGGGTTACAGGCATGAGCCATGGCACCCAGAAAATAGGAAAATTTTTAAAACAATATTTTAGAGTGTTTGTTCTCATTTAAACTGGGACCACAAAGTGTTCACTAGCCCTGCATGAGGTTGGAGACAGGTCTGGGGGAGAGTGGGTACTCACTCATGCCTTTTCTCTCTGCTTCTGACACAGCATGCTAGCTATATCTGATAACTCCTAACCTGTCAGGATTTCTTTGCATTTCTGAATTATATGAAAGCCTGATATCTTACTCAGAAAATAACTCACATCTTCCCCAGAGTCAATTGTGCCTCTCCGTGCAGGGAACTGGTTAAGGTGTTCAAATGGGAAACAGATGGCACAGGGGAAGAGAGGAATCCAGATGAAGAATTCATTACAAAGAAGGTCAAGGCTCAAAGTCAGGCTCAGCAACAAGATACCAGGGATGGGGAGAATAGAGGTTTGGAGGGTAATATGTAGGCTGGCACATGAGCCATGCTTACTCAAAGATCCTGGAGACCTAAGGCATCATGGGGAGGAAAGGACTGAAGGTGAAACCAACTGAGTTCTGGAATCCAAGGAGCTGCTGGGACCCACTAAAATGGGGGCAGAATACACAGAGATGCCCCTTCTCACCTCCAGGCAGGCTGCCCTGAAACTCCCATATCATGGGAATTTGGGGCAATGGCAGTTGCTATATGAGCAGGTGTCTGCCCCTGCATCATATTCAAAGCCAGATAATTGGTCCAAGGGCAGATGGGTTGCAAAGCAGTGAGTCCCGCTGAGGCCATCCATTCACTTGAAACTCCTTTATCACTTCTTTCTTGGAGTTGGCTTGGTTCTTCTTCTCAATCTATTTTACAAAGAGAAAAAGAGAAATTCATAACATTGGTAAGTGAGGTTCTCTCTCTCTCTCTCTCTCTCTCTCTCTCTCTCTCTTTCTCTCTACTCCCACCTCCACTACCACACTCAGTTATTATAATTATTTATTTGTAAACTACTTTTGAGTAGTCTTTTTCTTCTAAGAAATCCAGTCTTTTACTCCCCCTCTTTAGTTATCAATTCTGTCTGTGGTCTAAATTAATATGATTTTTTTTTTCCTGGACTGAGCCTGGGAAAAATATTGTTTAAAAAATTCTCCTATTTTCTAGGTGGAGTGGCTCATGCCTCTAATCCCAGTGATGAGAGATGGGAGATGTAGGCAGGAGAATCACAAGTTTGAGGCCAGGCTTGGCAACTTAGTGAGATCCTGTCTCAAAAAATAAAATAAAATAAAATAAAAAGATTGGGTATGTAGCTCAATAGAAGAGCATCTCTGGGTTCAATCCCCAGTACAAAAAAAAATTCTCCTATTTGCATATAATAGCAATTGTTGCTTTTCTGGTTACTTGTTGCAGATAATTTTAAAACATAAAAATACACAAATGGAATTCAAGTGCATCCCAAGCCTAGAAAAATGTTCTCCTACCCATTGACATAAAGAATTGACACAGAATATATGCACTCACATTATGAAATTGTGGTCATGTTCACAAATTCCTAACTTGATGGGGAACAGACTACATTGTGTTTAGGAAAGAGATAAATAACATCCAACAAATTCATTATAAATATGTAGCCCCAGAAAAGGATTGCTCACATTCTTTCTAACTAAAGTGTCATATGACGTCTCCCTCAGTTTATTAGAGAGCAGAACACTTTGTGACTGTCTTTGAAACTAATGTCATTTGAATACCTTCAGAGCATCCTCAAAGTTCTTGATTAAAAGAATCAAAGAAACAAACAACAAGGACCATGCATTAGAAATGTAGCACACTTTTATTCTAGAACCAAATTTGTATGGCTTTTCTTATAATTTGGGAGGCTTTTAAAATTAGAAATAAAATGAGCTGGGAGTGGCGGCACACACCTGTAATCCCAGCTACATGAGAGGATGAGACAGAAGGAGAGCAAATCTGAGGCCAGCCTGGGAAACTTAGCAAGACCCTGTCTCAAAATAAAAAATAAGCTAGGCACAGTGACAGGTGCCTGTAATCCCAGTGGCTCATGAGGTTGAGGCAGGAGGATCACAAATTCAAAACCAACCTCAGCAATTTAGCAAGATCCTGAGCAACTTAGCAAGACCCTGTCTCAAAATAAAAAGTAAAAAATGGCTAGGGATGTTGCTCAGTGGTTAAGCATCCCTGGGTTCAATCCCCAGTATAAAATAATAAAAATAAATAAAAAGGGCTGGGGATGTAATCCAGTGATAGAGAACTTTGGTTCAACAAATATATAGAGAGAGAAGGGAGAGAGAGAAATAAAATTATATTCAAGTATAAACAATAGTACCTTCTGGGTTGCCTCTATGACCTTTAAACATGGAGCAACCTACATATACTAGTATTTGCCATAGATACTGCTGAATATAAAACTCAGATGCTGAGATTAGCATGAACACCCACAGGTATCACTGCAATCAGTCACTGTGGCATCTTTGATAATATGAGCATCTAATTATCTACTTGGCACTTCACTGGCATTGGCAGCCACCCTGATGGCAATGGGCTGGCCAAATTATTCAGCAATATCCCCTAAACTCCAAATCAACCAGGGGAGGAGACTGAGTTGGAGAGGATCTGCTAGTAGTTAGGATTCAATGACAAGATGACAAGATATTCATTAAATAACAGTTCTAATAGTATACACTTACTGAGTACAGCAAAATAATGAGCTAAGTATTTAATAATACTAATAGGGTAGATAATATCTTTATCTTACAGATTAAAAAAAAAGATAGGACTTTGAAAAAGAAACCTGAACAAAAGGAATTCACAGGCAGCAAAGCTTAGCCTTAAACCTGATGCCAGAGACTTTGCCCTTTCCACTGTTCCAGACTTATTGCTAGGTAAATTTATAGGCCTCATTCAGTTGATAACATCAGCCAAGCCCTGAGTCAGGCCCTAGAGATATGAATGTAAGATTCCCTGATCCTGATTCATGTGCTCTCCTGCAAAGATATGCACAGTAAATGGACTGGTGAACAAGGGTAGAAGCTTTAAGAGAGCACAGGAATAGGGCACCTATCTACTTAGCAAGGAGCGTGAAGCCTCTTAAGTCAAAGGGTCATTATCTCAGGGCTCCTTATTACTGACAATAATTACAATTCTCTAAATACAAAGAAGGAGTTCTCTGCCTCCACAAAATACTCCATGCACCATTCCCACTGACCAACACCAAATAGGAAAAAAACAGTTCACTATTATATAAAAGCTAACATCTATATAAAATGTCCTAACTTTATTGTATCATAAATAAATAAATATCATAGCTTTGAAAGGCTAAATTTCCGAGACTGTCCATGTAGCAAAACAAAAGAAACAACTCAGGCCCATGTAGAATTAGGGAAGAAAGTGTCACAATTGTTTAATCCATATGTGGATGATTATTATGTGACTGCTGTTCAAGGCATTAGCTTCTTCCAATAAGTGACTAGCCCTAAAAAATGAATTGGAATTGAATCCATCATGTATTTAGAGTTTTGGTAACTATCTGTCATAAGCATCAAGATGACATCAGTACCTGATGATCCTAGACAAATACTGCCATAGTCATTCTAATAGTAATAAAAACCTCTATGATTCTGTAAACCCAAAGCATGTTGGTGCCTATTCTCTAGTTTGATGATAGAAAATATCAATCAATGGCACATAGGAAAGTTGAGCCATATCCTTAAATGAGGTTTTGAAGAAAGCACAGGAATGAACTGATAATTCAACCCAAGCATCTTAATCTGGTTAGGCTCAGGTTTAATCCCTTTTAATGATTCACAAAGTCAAATTAGCAAGAATTTAATCTTGTCAAACTATTTCTCTAAATTGCAAATATTTTAACCAAAACAGCAGCTTAAAACATATAGAAAACATAGGCATACAGATTGAAAAGGAAAATACAAAGCTGCATCTATTCAAAGACAACATGATTATCACTATAGATAACTCCAGATTCTACAAAAACAAAAAGCTGGAATAAGTGAGTTTAGCAATATTACAGGATACAAGATCAATATAACAAAGTAAATTATGTTTTATATACTATAAATTGGAAATTGACATAGAAATAGTACTATTGTAATAGCACCAAAAAGCATAAAATGGTTTTAAAACAAATAAAATACATGCAAGGTTTATATGCTAAATATTATAAAAACAAAAATACCTAAATAAATGGAGAAGTATACCATGTTCATGGGTCAAAAGTCTCAGTATTGCTACAGTTGTCCCCAAGTTGATCTACTAACTCAACAAAACCCTTTTCAAAATCTTTCCAGGATATATTTGTAGAATTTGACATGGTGAAAATTCATATGGATAAGTAAAGAACAGCCAAAACATTTTTAAAAATTAAGAAAAATGTTGGAGATTCACACTAACTTATTTCAATACTTACTAGTAAGCTACAGTAATGAAGTGGTATATTGGTGAAAGGAAAGATACATAAATTAATAAAGTAGAATAGGAAATCTAGGAATAAACCAAAACATGTGAGATCAGCTGATTTTGGTAAAACTGCAAAGGTAATTTCAACAAATAATGCTGGAACAACTGGATAAACATATATTAAAAATTTACACTTCAACCATACCTCAGTCCCTTTACAAAATAACTAACTCCAAATGGATAATAATGTAAATGTAAAACCTAAATTTTTAAATTTCTAGAACAAAACAGGATAAAAATGTGAGCTTGTGCTGGGAAAAGATCTTTTACACACAACACAAAAACTGACCCATAAAAGAACTTGATAAGTTTGGCTTTGTCAAAACTTAAATTTTCAGTTCTTCTCAAAATGAAATGAAAGTCACAAACTTGGAGAAAATATTCAAAAGAATTTTTTAATAAAATGCTTGTATCCAGAATATTTGTAAACATCTCAAAACAAAATAATTAGAAGACAATGACCCAATTTTTAAAATATGCAATATATTTGAGGAAACACTTCACTAGATAAGTGTCTTTGGTAGATTATCTACAGGCTTATTAAAAGTTACTCTACTTCCCACAGCAGAAGCCAGTTGTATAAAGCATATTTTTTTAATTGGATGCCTCATTTTTTTGTCCCATTTCCTTCTGTTCCCCAGTCTTTGCTTCATCTCCCAAATAAACTGCTTGCCCTCGCATTGACATTTCTGGAGGAAATCTGCACAAAAGAAATTCCTGTTTGGGGCTATGGGAAGAAATCAGAGCACCATCAACTGAAATATAAAGGGAATTTGAGGAAGTAAAGATGATAAGTTTACATTGTTCTTTTTTAAATTGGTCAGAGAAGGGAAGAAAAAAGATGAGACAGAGCCAGAAGGAAACTCAGCCTCCAGGAGACAGCTAAATGTGTTAAAAGTTAAAAAGAAAGATTAATAAAAGGCTGAAGTGAGTGGGAAGGTAGATAAATTGTGCAGCAGTGAGACCAAGAAGACACAAGCCAAGGGAGGAAGATCACAGGTGTGTGCATTGGGGAGGAGGAACCAACGCTTCATCCTCTGAGGCCGAGAGGAAGGATCTGAAGGCAGACACGTGGCCTGATACACACGTGGGGCTGGTGGATGCAGGCTGGTCTAGGGGTTGGTGCCATCTGTAGTGACACCAGCCCTTGGAGCTATAAAGCTCTTGTCAACTGTGCTCAGCAGCTCTGTGCATACATGACTGTGCTCAACAGCTGTGAAACCAGAGCAGTATAGGCAGGTCATGAGCCTAATCTAGAACTGGGGACGTGCAAGTGTTATGGGAGGTGGAGGTCAACAGAGTTAAGGCTATTAGAGAGGGGATGGCTACCCATGTGGCTCAGATCAGCTAAGGATATATCACCAGGCAGGGACTGTCACACTGAGGAACCACACATATCCTTGCCCAGGTTTTGGTACCAGCTCCTGCTCTGCATAGGCTCTGTGCTACCAGGACCACAGGATGCACATAGGCCTGCTCTCTATGGGAAGACTATGTGGCGCAGGTGGAGCAAATCCAAGAGTTAAGTCACTCAAACTCATAAAAACAATAATGCAACCTTGGGAGGCAGGTAGGGCAAGAACCTCAACAAAGCAAAAGCTCAGGTCCTTTCCCTAGCTCTGCAAGTATCTAGGGAAAAAAATAGATGAATTTCTGATCTTGTTTTTGGCTCAAGAATTTAAAAATAGAATGCCAAGACATAATCACTAGGATGAAATTAGGTATAACACATTCCAGTTTTCCTTCAAACATGTAAGAAGAAAATTCTTTCCAAGACATGACTACAGAGTTCATGATTTTCTCTCAGGGAAACAGAGGCAGGATCCAGAAAAAGAACTGGAAGAGCTAGTTTACACAATCCTGCACAAAGAAAGGGAGAGTGTTCTCTGGTTCTCTGGAAGACAAAGAAATTGCAGAGTCAACCTCTTCAGCATCAGAAAAGACAAAAGAAGACAAATTATGTTATAGAAGGTGTCCAGAGAAAGTTGGAGTTTGCATGCCTGAAAGACAGGAAGGCAATCTCTACCCAATAGTCTGGACCTTTGTAGCTGGATCCGATGGCTGGTACTGTCATGCACTCTCAGAACCCCAATAGTAACTGATTATTAGTCATCCTTATTCCAAAGCAAATTCTAGTCTTCAATTATAATTGACAATTAAAGAACCACTTATAACTGTACTATTCTTTGTAAGTCTTGATAATTCCAAACTCAAAATAACATAAAAATATGAATCTCTCCTTCCATAGTTGCAAAAAGAAAGTACAGTAGTTTCTACCCCATTGCTAATGGAACTATCATGGATTATCCAGCTAGCGGTGCTTTACTAAACTTTAGAAGCACTGTGTTTCCGTGCCTGGCCCAAGATAGTGAGTAGTCAACCAACCACCAAACTGGGGCTTGCTTCAATTTTGAGACTCAAGACTACATACAGCATTCTCTGTTTCCTAGAGAATAAATCCCATGGAGAACTTAAATCTACTTAACTTTTCCTCTAACCATTATCTTTCCTAGGTTTTGATCTTATTATCTGATAAAGTGAGATGAAGAAATAAATAAATGACTAAAGGAGAGAGATCTAGGAGATAGAATCACTGGATGTGGGCTGAGGTTAGAGGTGACCAAGGGCTGCCCTTGGAGTTAACAGCAGCATCACTGAGGGATAGACCACTCATAAATATCATTTGAGCAGCTCAACCCAGGGCCTACTTCATTTCCCTTTATTTTTAGAGCTTAGTACAGTCCTGTTCACATGGTTTTGACAAAAAGGCTTGATAAATACATGCAGAATACATTGGTCTTCCAGGCTACTAAGGTGCAGGGCTTGGTTTGGTGCAATATAAGACATGTTGTCAAACAATGAGTCAAAGGCACACAGCACTGCCCCCATGTGTGTGATTGATGGGCTCCAAATGATGACCATGGTGGTTTTCAAAGAACCACAGATCTCCAGCTACCCAAAGCAGAACACTGAGGAACCAAAAGAAATTCAGCCCAGAAAATGCATGAACATTAAAAGCAAGGGAAAACTTGTGAAGTACTAAAATCTTTTCCAAAAACTGAGAAAGCAAGATAAACTAAATGGGAAATTCCAGAGTTTCCTCTTATCAAATTCAGGAACACTACTGTATTCAGTCAGGATTCTAGGAATCATTCCAATTGGTTTCTAAGATTAAATTATGCTCTGGTTTTTGAGAAGACCTATTCAAGGGAGTTATTACAAACCCAAAAGTCCTCTGTCAGAATTGCCTAACCTCTCAAGGCAAAGCCTCCTGGGTGGGACCGTTTCAGAAGGCAAGTCTGCTTCAGAGAAGCTTTTTCTATCCTTTTTTAAAGCATGCCTTAGTAGCTCTGCTTACGAGTGAATTTTTCCCATTAACCCACCTCCTACTCCTTTGATTTGCAATAGTCAACTGGTATCAATAAAGGAAATATATTATATGGCAATGAAACATATTTAATACATTACCTTAGGACCTTTGAGATGCTAAGAAAAGAAAATAAGTCTCTCAGGTAGGGTTCAGATAGCACACAAGCAAAGTTATGAGACATTATGAAGGTAGCTTTTGGGGTCCTCTGTCCCCAGGTACAGGGCCATGGCTGAGAAGGCAATGGTAGTCTGTGGAGGCACCTTCTCTGACACTCACTAAGACAAGTTAACCAAGGGAGTCAAGACCCACCAACACCAGGATGTCTTGAATTCAGGTGAACACAATGAGCAAAGCTGGATCCAGACAAATGCATGGCTAGTTTTGCTTTCATTGTCTTAACATTCCTCTCCAAGCCCTCTCCAGCAAAGAGCCAGCACTGAACTTACTGCAGCTGACATACCTCTTAGAAAATTAATTTCTTCTGCTCCCCACCTTTCCTAACCAATTCTGCATATTAAAACTTACCTGGCCTTGCTACCTTTTACTCCAGCCCCTTGGAGGGACCAAGTGAATGACTGGGTATCCTGAATACAACTTGCTACTGAAGTTTTAGTGACTAGCCTGTTATTTGCTTTGCAAATTAAACTCACCTGATCCTGCATCTTTGTAATGCTTTCACTTTGGATACCATAAATTTGGTACTTCTCACATCTTTTACTACATATCACAGATAATCTGGATCATTAATTTATAGATGATTTAGGTCAGGGTGATTCATTATGTACTCTTTGTTCTTTATCACTACAGTTGTAGGAAAGGCTGTTCGTTGAAAATGCAGATTCCCCAGCTTCACTGGTAATCCAGTGAACATGCTTCCCCATGGATTCTTCTTCTTACTAAATTAGTAAACATCATGTAACATCTGCACCCAGCCACGGGCTATACAGGTGCCAGGTATCAGAGTTGATAAGAGAATATCAAATACAATTAACACCCACTACCATCTTATAAAACAGATTAACTTTCCAAAATTATAAAAGGACTAAAAAGTTGGCGGGCCATGTGAAAGTAAGCTCAGGGGGATCCAGGGAAAATCTTTGTGTCTTCCCTCAATTTTATTATAAACCTAAAACTATTCCAAAAAATTAACATCTATTTTTTAAAAAAGGAAAAAGCCAACCTCCTAAGAGCAATGGACATGCACCCCTCTGGATCTCTTGTTCCTCTATATGAATCACCTTCTTCTTCTTCTTCTTTTTTTTTTTTTTAAGAGAGAGAGAAAATTTTTTAATATTTATTTTTTAGCTTTTTTCGGCAGACACAACATCTTTGTTTGTATGTGGTGCTGAGGATCGAACCTGGGCCACACGCATGCCAGGCGAGTGCGCTACCGCTTGAGTCACATGCCCAGCCCAATGAATCACCTTCTTCTAACCCTCTATTCATTCACCCTAACCTAATTTCCTCCTTGGATCCCCCAAATTCCTGTGCCAATACTCCCTACTCAAAGGACCTCAAGGTCCAATATACACTCTTATTATGGAAATACTAGAGCACTTACACTCTATACCTGACTAATTATTCTCTTACTTGGTCCTGGTGAATCACAGATTCCCTTGCTTATTCACCTCCATATTCTCTTCCCTACTACAGAGCGTAAAATCCTATGGGTATGCAGTAAAGTTTGCTCCTATGACTAAACAGATGAACTAATGAGTAGCATTGCCACTGAGATTGACCCCTGATCAGGATGGGAGAAGGATCCCACTGAATTTCTCCTTTTACACAAACACAGATATTCCAATAGTCACCCTTCCTCCTCTCTGAGGCATAAGCCTGGAGGTAATCATTTATTCAGTCTGTTACTGTGGTCAGTAACCTTAATTGGTCACTTCATGATTTCCAGTTCTACTAGACAAAGGACCCAGCCACGTGAAATACGGACCAACAGTGAGTGTCTAGGAGGAAAGCAGAAGCCACACCAGGTTTTGCCAACAGAGGGGATTTAACGCAGGGCATTGGTTACACACGTTGGGTAAGGCTGAGAGGGGGCCATCCAGAGAGCCCCCTGGTCTATAAGGACAGGCAACAGCTACTAACCTTAGGGCTGGGGGAAACAAAAGGGAAGAGATGGTGTTACCAGAACCTAGAAGCTTTGATGGGAGACCCCCCGCGGCTGGCGCCTGGCCCTCTGAGGGGGCTGCTGCGTGGTGGTTGCTTGGCCTTCTGAGGGGGACGCTGCTTGGCTGGAGGTGGTCGGACCTCTGGGCGGGGACGCGGCGGACGCTCGGACCTCGGAGGGGACCGTGGCTTGGCTGGTGCTCTGACCACCGCGGGGGGCGCCGCTGGCTGTGGCTTGGGCCTCTGAGGGGACGTGGCACGACGGCTGGGTCTGAGAGGGCCAAAAGAAGCTGGAGGCTGGAGGCTGGAGGCTGCAGCCAAGGCTCTCCTCTGCTGCTTAAGGGCTGCTGACGGGAGCTGGAAACAGGGGGGAAGGCCCTGCTCCCCCTCCCACCTTCCGATCGCCCTCGAGTGCCTTCCAGTGTCCGGACCTAGCAGGGAGCTAACTGTCAGGATCCCCGAGAGCGGTTCGCGGAGCCCCAACCCCGGCATCACGGAGCGAGGAGGCAGGGCGCGCTCGGAGCCCAGAGACGACAGGCGGGTGCCCAGCGCCGGCGCCAGGGGCAGCGGGGCCACTCACTCACCTGGTCTTCTGGCAGGCGCAGCAGATCCAGTCCTCCTCTTTCTTCTGGTAGAAGCAGCCGCTCTTGCAGAGGCTGTATTTCCGATCCACGATCTCCCGCTTGGAGTTGAGGAAGGTGAAGGGCGGGCAGCAGTGGATGCTGAAGTGCTCGGAGAACTTCTGGTTCTTGGAGAGTCTGGGACCCTCCTTACCCATTTTCTGACTCATCTCACTGGAAATCGTCCACGTGGGAGAGATGGGGAGACATCAAACAGAGCTGTCAGGAAAGGGAGGTTTCCACCCAAGGAGGCCACCCCCCTGTGACTCCCACTGTCCCAGTTAATATTCAGGGTGGCCCTACAGAACGAAAGCCTAGAAACTCAACGTCTTGCCCAACTCTACAGAAGGAAACTAAATTGATGTTTATTTTCAAAATTTTAAAGTCATGCTTTATAGAAAAAAGAAAAGTATGCATCTGACTATTCCTTATGTTTCAGAAATCTATACAGGATAGGAAGAATATTACAAAGCCAAACATATTTTGGCTAAATAATATTATAGATTTAGGAAAGGCCATTTGTCTAAAAAGCAAAAAAAAAAATAGTTTATTATTAAAACTATAATCACTATTCATACAATAAAATACTACACAGCAATGAAAAAGAATAAACTGATACACACATTTGAATCTCACAAATATAATGCTGAGCAAAAAGAAGTCAGACACCAGAGGATGTGAGCTGTAGGATTCACTTTACATGAGGTTTTAAAATAGGTAAAACTAATCTATGACGCTAGAAATCAGCATAGTCATTCTTGGAGAAGGTGGGATCTGACTAAGCAGAGGTCCAATAGAGCCTGCAAAGGGCTGAAAATGTTCCTTCTCAAAGTGAGAAAATTGCAGAAAATGTCCCAACTAACACTCCAAACACTGAAGCACACCAGGAACTTAAGTGACTATTTATCAACAAGAGTCAGCAACTATGGTGGGTGATAAGAATGTGTTGGGCACTGAGAACACTCCTGCTCTTGACAAACTCAAGGTCACGTTGGAAGAGATGTGCAGTGTGTAATTACAAAACAGTGAATTGTGGGCCAACAGAAATTGATACAAAAGTTCAAGGGCAGCAGAGAAGGATGAAGACAGAAAGTGTGATCTGGGTTTTTAAGGACAACTAAACTACATTAAGGAGATTTTTTTTCGTATTTTTGTTCTTTAATGTGAGATCTTCTGCTACAGACAGGAAGGAGGGCTGAGAAACAAATAACATCTAGGTAAAAAATATGTTTTTTCACTTTAGTTTATGATAATCCAAGTTATGCATTACATCTGTTACATAGGTTACAAATGCTCTTCCCTGATGTTTCATATGCCTTTATCATGCAAAAATAATTATTGTGTAAATAAATTTATTAGCTCTTATTCAGCTTTTTATATTTTCTCTTAGGAAGGTCTTCTTCCCTAATTTTTTTTTTTTTTTTTTGAGAAGTGGCATTGAACTCAGGAGCACTCAATCACTGAGCCACATCCCCAGATTTTTTTTTTATATTTTATTTAGAGACAGGACCTTATTAAGTTGCTTAGTGCCTCGCTAAATTGCTGAGGCTGAAACTTGTGATCCTCCTGCCTCAGCCCTCTGAGCTGCTGGGATTACAGGTGTGCACCACAATGCCCTGCTGTATATTTCCATTTTAAAAGAAAAAATATCTCTGGATCCCACTCCAACATCTATTTGCCTTCCCTATTACTTTCCTCCTTTCAGTAGGCAAAATGATCAATACTGTTTTTCTCCCAAAATCATCATTTTTTCTCTTAAAATCACCAATGAGAGATGTCTATAGCTCTCATTCATTTCTCAATACATTCCACTCTGGCTTCTGTTCCTTTCTCAAAAGAAATGGATCCCCAAAGACCTCCAACTGCTAAGACAGTTGTCTCCTTATTTGGTCCTCTCTCCACATAAATTCTTCCCTTTTCTGTGATACCATGTTCTCCTAGATTTCTGTCCCAAACCCCTTCTTAATATCCCTTATAGGTTCACCTGCTTTATGCAAAAATTTAATGTCCCATCTTCAAGGTGTAATAAATACTAAATCATTAGTGGAGTTCCCATCAACCATTCAATTCAACATTTATTGTATATTTAGGTTGCTCCAGGCACAGTGCTCAGTTGATGTAGCAGACACAAAGTTAAATCATGTTTAGTCACAACCTCAAGAAATTTCTCCATCAGCTGGAGATATAGACAAATTTGTGACTAGGATGCACATAGTATGTTAGTGACCACAAAACTAATTTATTGACCCCAAATATGTAAATATCATTGAGAAGTGTAAGGGAATGAATCAGGTAAACATCCTGCTCACAATGAGCTCAGAGCATTGAGGGAAGAATGTAACACAGATATCAAGAAAAGCAATAGAAAAGACAGAATGCTCCGGAACATGAGAATATGCAGATAAACCTGGCACAGCAATAGGTAACATACTGGGCAACAGAACCAGATAAAACTTCATGGAAAGAAACATTTCATCTGGCCTTAAGATTTGTGTCAATCAGACATAAAATCTTGTGGAGGGATGGAAATGTTGGTCACCTAAGCAAAGACACATAGGGATGAATTGTAGTATCTCTGAGAGCCTTTTCCCTGAAATGCAGAGTGGAGTGTAAGCAAGGGAATAGCACCAAGGTGCAGGTGATGAGGAAGGAAAGGACCAACCTGTCACTCTAAAGTGTCAAACCCTAATGATTGAAATCATCCCATCAGTCTGGGACACCCTGAGTTTAAAGTGTCCAGGACGTGCATGAAGAGATGGGCATCCAACAGTGGGGAGCTAAGCTGCCATCTTGAGATCCTTCACCTATTAAAAAAAAAAAAAAGAGGCACAACCTTGGGATGGATGAGATGCTCATGAAGTAAGTGAGGAGCCAGACAAGGGAAGGCTCCCTGGAAGAGAGGTGGGTCAACCCTCAAGCTAAGAAGAGGAGCCAAGGAAGAAGTAGCAGGGATGTTCAGAGGGGAAGGACGATCCATAACCTCTCAGAAATTCCCCCATTTTCAGAAGGAGGAGCTAGCCAGCAATATCCAAAGAAGCCCTTTATCCCAACAGGCATTCATAGACCAACAAGAAACTCTAGCTTATTTACAGCATCTAATTCCTTATACATCTTCTGAAGAGTGCTCACTTTGGCAGCACAAATACTAAAGTTGGAATGATACAGAGAAGATGAGCATGGCCCCCTGGACAAGGAGGACCTGCAAATTCATAAATCATTCCATATTTTTAAAGCCAGACTCAGAAAGCCAAAGTCCAATGTTTCCTCTCATATATATGGAAGCTAGTCCAAAATAAGGAGGAAAAGAGAGAGAGAGAGAGAGAGAGAGAGAGAGAGAGAGAGAGAGAGAGAGGGAAGTGGGTGGAAGGTTCTATCAAAAAGGAGGAAGACAGGTAGGCTAGATGAAGGGAACTGAAGGGGAAGAGATGGGGTAAGGGAAGAACAGAGAAGTTAACCTAACTTTCCTGTTTAAATATAAGAATATACCACAGTGAATCTCACCATCAGGTATATTCACAAGACACTGATCAAAAAGAAAAAAAAAATCCAAAAGTAAATAACAGAAAGATCAGTAGAGTAGAGGGAAGAGAACAGGGAAAGAGAGAAGAGGGTAAATACTGGTGACTGAATATGAGCAAATTATATTTAATGATTTTTCAATTATGTCAAAATAAATAGAAAAGAAAAATGTTTTTAAGAAAGAAAGGCATGAAAAAATTAAAAAGTCAAAACCAAACATTTTTTGTATATTCTTTTTCATATCCTAAAGACCTGCCATATCCTACCCAAATCTCATACATGTTGCAAAGTTCAGATCAAGTGTCTCCCACCATGAAAATTGCTAAAGTAAAACACTTCAGGTCTAGCCATTGCAGTAGCAATTTCTGAAGGTACCAAGCACACAGGGACTGTCACTGTGCTTTCAACAGGAATCTCAGACATTCTCAATTCTCCCTGCCTTCTTGGGGTCATCGTTTCCCAAATGGCCCTGGTACCCATTACAACAGAAAATCGAGCACGTGCCCCAACTTTCTAAAAAATGACTGGCATGGGGGAAGAGGAAGACTTTGAGTCTGCTGTGACTCTGAATTCCTACTGAATTCTCCATTGGCTGGCGAGTGTAGACTCACTCATTCTATGCCCATCTCTTCTCCCAGCACACCATGGGAGGGGTCTCAGTTTCTCAGTTCCTGGCTTCCTTCACCCCCTGCCTTCCCCACCATGTCCAGCAGGGGGAGGCCTCACCTCTTGCTATCCATCAATGCATGGTCCTAAATTTGGGACAAAGAAATCATCTTATCATTTATACACAATGGAGTATTACTCTGCATTAAAAAATGACAAAATCATAGAATTTACAGGGAAATGGATGGCATTAGAGCAGATTATGCTAAGTGAAGCTAGCCAATCCCTAAAAAACAAATGCCAAATGTCTTCTTTGATATAAGGAGAGTAACTAAGAACAGAGTAGGGTCGAAGAGCATGAGAAGAAGATTAACATTAAACAGGGATGAGAGGTGGGAGGGAAAGGGAGAGAGAAGGGAAAATGCATGGAAATGGAAGGAGACCCTCAGGGTTATACAAAAGTACATACAAGAGGAAGTGAGGGGAAGGGGAAAAATAATATAAGGGGGACAAACGAATGTCAGTAGAGGGAGCAGAGAGAGAAGAGGGGAGGGCAGGGGAGGGGAGGGGAGGGGGGATAGTAGAGGATAGGAAAGGCAGCAGAATACAACAGACACTAGTATGGCAATATGTAAATCAATGGCTGTGTAACTGATGTGATTCTGCAATCTGTATATGGGGTAAAAATGGGAGCTCATAACCCACTTGAATCAAATTGTGAAATATGATATATCAAGAACTATGTAATGTTTTGAACAGCCAACAATAAAAAATTTAAAAAAAAAAAGTAACCAGAAAAAAAATAAAAAATAAAAAAAAATAAATAAATAAAAGAACACTGCCATTGTCCTAGGACAACCAGCTAGAAATTCATCCAGCTTTTAAAAGAACATTCCTCCTCTTCCTTAAGTCAAATGTTTGTATTCTGTGGAAAGCTCTAGCATACCAACTCTTTCTCCCAGTAGCAGAAATATGGTATTTTGTGGGTACATGCTTAATTGGTTATGTATACTCCTTCCCAACTCTACCCCACACCACCCTCCAGCTTAGAAAAGTTAAGCTCTACATGCTAAACAAGAGCAACATACACAAGTCGTTCTTTCCCAACAAACCAGTAGGTTAGTTACAAATACAGGCATATAACTAACAGCAGAGAAAAGAGGTAGCATTTACTGAACACCTACTGTATGGTGGTTGTTTTATATATTTTATTTTTCATAATGTGGAATTATGATCAATAAACTCAAAATGAGAATCTAAGGAACATGACTAAGTTCAAAAAGCCAGTAAGAGGCAGGGGATTTGAGTCCACAATGGTGGACTCCGCCTTCCTAATTCTTAAATTAGTTCCAACACTGATCTGTACTCCTTCTCCTCAACCCCACTCTCTGTGGAGCAGATGTTCAAGTGGGAGGCCCAGACTGGACTCCCAGGACCTGGAGATGGGTTAAGGCTGCAGAGACTCATGGCTCAGTGTCCTAAAATGAAGAAGACTGAAAGCTGGAGAAAGACTTCACACAGGAAGGGAAAAATGGAAAATGGAGTTGGAGACTTCACAACAATATGGTGGCCAGGACCTTCCTACCAGGGCGAGAAGGCTCAACTTGCAGGACTAGGATGTGAACTTGGAATGGAGCTTGGAGGTGCTCTCACAGCTCCTTGTATTCCAGTCCTTTAGTAGAATTTTTAAAAATCTACATTCACTGCTGAAACTCAGAAAACTTGAATGGATAAGATAATACAAACTCCTGGATTCTTACCCCATAGTTAACCTCTTGAAATTATTTGAACAACTATTTCTTTATGAATATTTACATGTAAATACATAGTTAATAGAAAGTAGGCTATAACTTACCTATTGTTCAAATTTATCTACTAGAGTTGGAAAATCATTCTTTTAAGTGTTCAATTATAGACAAAATGTTATCTGTGGTATTTTCTTATAGTTGCTTAAATCTATGATAAATTTATTATGTTTTTTAGTTGTAGATGGAAACAATACTTTATTTTATGTATTCATCTTGTATGGTGCTGAGGATCGAAACCAGTGCCTCACACATGCAAAGCAAGTGCTCTACCACTGAGCCATAACCCCAGCCACGATAAATTTATAATTATAACCTCCTTTATAGTTATTTTATTATATCTTCTCCCATTTTTCTTGTGCAATCTTGACAGGGGATATCTACTTTGTTATTTTTTTCAAAAACAAGTTCTTGGTTTTCATGTCTTCTCTTTTTTCTCTTTTCTGGTTGTTAATTTCTTTATATGCTCATTATTTCTTTTCTTCTTGGATTTTCTTTAGGTTTATGTTCTTGTTCTTCTTCATTCTTGAATAAGTGTTTCTCACACATGCATTTATGGCTACAACTTTTCCCTTCAGTACAACTTAAGCAGCCCACCACAAATATTAAATTTTCCTCTTCCCCAAATATTAAATTGCTTCCTTTCAAATATGGATGAGTTCTCCTTGAATTCATCAATGAATCTGTAAAATCTGTTGTAAAATTTCCAAATGAATACAGTTATTTTTGTTACATTAACTTTAAGTTTCAGTGCATTTAGAGAAAATAATGTTTGATAATTTGACTGGTATTTTTTGAGACTTGCTTTATGGCCTAGTACCTAGTCAATTTTTTTTAATGTTCCACGTGTGATTAAAGATTGCTTTTTCTGGAAAAATTTGCTAGTTATCTGATGAAGTTTTGTTGTTGTTGTTGTTTTAATGTGCACAATTTACAGTCTAGCAATTTATTTATGGGTGTGGCTGCCATCTTGGATCGTGGCTGACAAATGGAGCCACGGTGAGTTGCAATGCTTCTTAATATATTATGGATTAAGAAATGAATGAATTTCATGAATTAAGAAAAGAATGGATTGAATGTTTAATTTATACTGAGGGAAAAAATTTTAAGTAGACAAATGAAGCAAGAAATATCAAATATATTCAAACTCAGCTTGAATATACAAAAAAGGGATGTAACTTTTAAATTTCCTTATTATAAAATCAATGCAGTGATGATTACAACTCATCTCGTGGTTGGGAAAGGAAGGGGAAGGGAGAGAGTTGCACCTCTGAATTTATGGTGCCTTGATCACGTCTGGTTTAAACCATCTGTTCCTAGTGAGTAGCTAGAATTCAATTCCCTAAAAGGACTATTTCTCACCTCCCTCCATTTCTTCTCAAAGTAGAACAGAGTATGGAGATACCTGAGTGTACTCAAGACAATAAGCAAAGGGGTGGCCATTCTGGGTGGTGGTCTTCTCTGCTGGACTCTGCCATTGGGAGTCTTGTCGGGCCTCACTTGGCGTAAATGACATACACTGCTAACCATTTGACCTGACCAAGGCCACTGGTCAACAGGCTTCCTCCTCAATAGTTTCCACATCCACTCGAGGAAACCTCTGGTCCCCATGCAAGCCATGTACTGCTCATAGGGAATGAAGAGCTGTATCTTGGGGCCACTGGCCTAGACCTCATCCAGCCACACTGTGCCCTCACTCATAGGCCATGCCAGATGGGGCTGAGGACAGACCTCCCCCCAGGGGCTTGCAGCCCAGCCACACTATTCCATTGAGGTGCGTCAATCCCTCTTGCACACATGCACACGATTGCAAACCCATCCGGATGACTCTACCACACTGAGCACATCTTCACCATGGTTTTGAGGTTTTATCTGGAGGAAAGAGAAAACATGCACATCTACTTTGGGGGTAAACCCAAGTCAGTGTGCAGGGAGCGGTGTTGTTGCTGGTGTTGAGATAAGAAGGACTCCTCAGAATGTGACAGTGAAGGAAATGGAGAGGGGAACTGGCCATTTCCCTTGTCTCCTTGATCAAAGCAGAGCAAATCTGGTTTAAAATGAAAGAAATCCATCTTCACAGTGGGCACACCACCTGCTGGTATATTCCTAAGCTTGCATACATTCCCCCTGCTTGTAGGCATGATATGGCCCTCCGTTTCGTCCCAGCTGACTGCCCCCAAAAGAATGCATGAGTAATGAAATGTCCAATACCCCTCTGTTGAGTCCCCTAAGCTCTTTCTTTGGGATCAGTAAATGGTACACAGAATCTTTTTCAGCCCCAGGGCTGAACATCTGCCTCTTTAGCTTTCGCTCTCTCCCTCCCCTTTCCTTTGAGCTAGAAGGACTGTCTCCACTTCCTCCTCCCTCTCTTTGGCAAAAACTCCCTTCCAACATGTTCTTTTTCTACCTGAGGACACAAAGCATAAGACTTGGTTTTCTTGGCAGAAGGGATAATCATTTACACTGTAAAGGAAATTCTAAGACATGGATCTCTCTCTCTCTCTCTCTCTCTGATACTGGGCTCTTTCTCTGATACTGGGGATTAAATCCAGGGGCTCTTTACCACGGAGCCACATCCCCAGCCCTTTTTATTTTCTTATTTTGAATCAGGGTCTCCCTGAGTTGCTTAGGGCCTCTCTAAGTTGCTGAGGCTGGCCTCGAACCTGCAATCCTCCTGTCTCAGCCTCCCAAGTTGCTGGGATGACAGGTGTGCACCACCAAGCCCAGCCTGGCATGATTCTTGATGTGTGAGCTGCCAGACCATTTGGAACTAAGGATAACAAAGAACAAAAATGTACTTTAACATCCCTAAAATCACACCTATTGGGAAACATGGGTTACTAATGATGGCTAATAATAGCACTCTGAATTGACAACTCACTGTGAGTCAGACATTCTTCTCAGTGCATGACATTTATTAATCCATTTAACCCTCACAATAGTCTTAGATACTATCACGAGTATCTTTGTTTAACAGATAAGGAGACAGGTCCAGAGAAGATAAGTGAATAAGAGCTAGTATAACTCATGAGTGGCCAGTGAGACCAATTGTCTAGGGTGACCCACACCTGTCCATACAGCTTGGGGGATCTTGGCAACAACTTGACTGGTCATTCACAGTCCAGAGAATGACAGTATCACAGCATACCTAACACTAGAGAAAGGGTGAGGATGGTTATAATAAATTATCTATCCCAGGCCTCTTCCTTTGCTCCCACTTTAAGAGACAGATAATAAAGGAGTCACCCCTCAACAACTAAGAAGGTGCTCCGTGGGGCACAAAATCCCCCATAAATTTACAAAGTGCATAAAGCTTGAGCAAATGAGATCATGTTCTTCCCAAAGTATTCCCTTTTCTTTTTTCTGAGTCCTTCCTGTCCATGACAGCAACTTCTCTTTAACGCCCACACTACCACCCTCTGTGCATTCAGATGATTAGGAATAACTGCAAAGGGAGGGAAAGTAACTAGGAATTGCAAGTCCCACATATTGGTTGCAAGAGCAAGCTGAAAGGCCAAACGTTTAAAATACCAAATCATCCTGAAGCATGAAAGAATTCACTTCAAGCACTTAAAATATTTATAAATCTCAAATGGATTTTTGCTAAGCCGTGTTTCCATTTCACAATTTAATATTTACTGTCTGAAAAATCAATGCCCTTGATCTTTTAACCTTTCATTCTGTGAGGGGGCACAGGAATGAAATGCATTTCCAGTAATGATAGAAGAATATGCATGGAAAACAGTAAGTGGAATTTTACTTACTAGAGGGAAGATGTAGGAAAATCCCAAGCTTAACTTCTGCATACTTGCCAGAAACAGAGATGGTAAAGAAATGACCAGAATGGAAAAAAAAGTGAAGTATTCATTATATTTTATCTTTCCTAAAATCAGCCTAGCTTTTCAAAGAAGAGAAGGTGAGTGGGGAAATCTGTGCATTTCCATAAAGATGCAATGAAATCAGTAACAATTTGATCTTTATTTAATTGTTAGCATTTCTTGTAAGTCCTTAGTCCTGGAAATACCCCATACTCATTTGAAGACTAACTTGATATTAGGCAGCCCTCTTAAAGGGTGCTTATGAGGGAGTTGGAATGACCTAACAAATACCTTTACTAATACCAACTGAATGCAGCAGGAGGCTAGATCACTTATTGCAGGCAGCACCTCTGGAGAGCCAGCCATCCTAGCCAAAGCCAGCAGAGTCAGGGTGGTGGTCCACCTCCAGAGTGCTTTCAGCTCCCTCAGGTACCCTGACGCACCTCCAGGAGTAGCATCTGCAGCAGGGGACTGGGACAGAAGCCAGGATCTTCAGCAAGGGAAGAGCCACACCCAGATCCTGCCTCAAATAGGTGAGACATTCGTGCCCTGGAGAACCATTCTCAGCACTAATTTTAAGACTGATGAAGGCCCTCTACAGATAGGAGCCATTAAGACAACTTCTTTGTGACCCCACAACAGATCCCATTAACAGAAAAAGCTCCATGACATTGGGCTACACGTGTAAAGAATATACTCATAAGATGACTGAAAGCAAATGCCAACGTAGGGTACTAACACTCGGCCACCTGCTGGAAGATGTACTGAGTACCTGTACGCGCCGCGCCAGCCGTAGACAAGACAAAGAGGGTGCCTATATTCTTGAAGCTTAGGCGACTGAAAAGGAGGTGCTACCAGCTCATCTGTCACCTCATGACTAGTCTACTGCACATATAACTGAAGAGTGATTAGGGCTCTGGGGGACAGGAACCAGGCTCTAGGAGGAAATCCAACAGTGAGACAAATTTAGATTGAGGGGCTAAGAAAGGATTCCTGGAGTGGTGACATTTAATTTGAGATCCAGAGGATAAATGGGAACCATTCACATGTGGGGGAGGAGAGAGTTCCAGACAGAATCCCTAAGACCCGATGTGCTTGAGAAGCCAGGAAGAAGGGGGATGACTAGAGCACAAGGGGTGGGTGTGTAGAGGGGGTCCATCAAGCAAGAGCAAGCAGCGCCTCGAAGGTGAGCTAAGCAGCAAAACAAATAGGAAGGTGCTAGAAGGTCTGACCAGAGAAGATGAATGTCTTCCCATTTATATCCGGTGAAGATGGCTCAGGTTCCTTGCATCATAAACTGGAGGGAGACAGGAGTGAAAGCAAGGAAATCAGGGAGAATGACAGGGAATCTGACTAGGGCATGGCCAGTGAAGGTGGATTTTGGAAGCCAAATTAAGAGGACTTAAAGATGCATTGGCCCTGGGGTTTGACAGGAAGACTGCCAGACTCAGGGCTTAATGCCTAATGGAGAAGTGTGCTGAGGGGAGGAAGGCTGGGTGAGGGGAGCGAAAGTACAGTTTTACACATTTGTTTATTCAAATATTAATTGAGCACTTATTATATGCCAAACATATTAAGTCTAAGATGTTTTTAAGGACCTAACGTGCTGATGATACCACCCAGTAGATTTGCCTCGGCTAGAAGCATCAGCATACGCTTCAAAATTTCTAAGGTTCTCAGTATAAAGTGAGCAAGGAAGGAAGCCCAGTGATGACCAGGACATGTAGATAGATTAACCAGGACAGGTAGAGAAGCAAGGACATCCAGGGAATTTCCAAGAGAAACTAGGTAGATGGCAAATCATTTCACTAAGATGGCTTGGTCCCCCGTTTGGTGTTATTGATAGATGGTGGAAATTTTAAGAGGCGGGGCCTCATGAGAGGTCTTTAGGTCATTGGGAGGCATGACTTCAAAGGGCATAGTGGGACCTCAATCCATTTCTCCTTGTCTCTTTCACTTCATGTTCAGGAAGTGAGCAGTTTTGCTCCAACACCCCATTCCATATGCCACACAGAACTAAAACAGTAGGGCCAACTGATCATGAACTGAAATCTCTAAAGCTGGTTGCTTTCCTCCCTGTCAATTGCCATGTCTTTATCTGTGTGTGTTTGTTATGTGACAGAAAGTAATACCATGCATTTTGGTAGATTTGCCAACTTGCTCTCCATGGAGTTTGCAAAATCATCATTCTACGGGCAATATATGAAAATGACCATTTCCCCAAGGCACAATAAAGTGGGTTATCAAACCCAAACATTTTTCCAATCCAACAGGTAAAACGTTTTGTAATACAAACCAGATGACATCAATCTCAGACTGGTTTAAATTTGAAAGGCATGTAAATATAATTTACTATATTAATAAATGAAAGGGGAAAATATGATCAGTACTAAATACTAAGAAAGCATTCCGTGAAATTCAGTATCCATTCATGATGAATATTCTTAGCATAGTGGGAAGGGAAGGAATTGCCTTCTGCTGGTAAAATCTTGGAAACACTCCATCCAAATCAGATTCTCCAAAAAGGAAACCACCTACCATTTATTATTATTGGTCAACCCTGCTCTTGAAATCATCATCAACACAAACCCATAAAAAAAATTAGAATTAAAAAGAAGAAAAAAGAATCCAACAAGATTTTTGGACATGGATCAACATATAAAAATCACTGTCATTTTCATAGATCAGGAGGATCCAATCGGAAAATATAAAATAAAAGAGACCATCATACCATAAAACCACAGGGCACCTAGAGAGAGAAATATATCAGCTAAAAGAAACACAAGAGCCTCGTGAAAAAATTTACAAAATATTTTTGAATGCCGAAAGAGAAATATGCAACACCATCAATACAGTGCAAGTAAATCTACAGATTTAATGTAATTCTAATCGAAATCAGATATTCACACAACTGACAGGATGATCCCATGGGTCTTATAAAAGTATGAAGAACCAAGATTAACAGAGATAATTTTGAACATGAAGAAAATCTTGTCATACCAAATATCAACACTCACCATAAATTACACTCATTGAAATAATAGCATATTGGCTTGGAAAAAAAAAACCCAGCAGATCAATGGAGCCGGATAGAAAGCTCAGAAACATCCACGTATGGAGTGTGGCCTGTCATAATAGATTAGGAGATGGATGGACTACTTAAAAGAACGACAAAGTGAAATTAGACCAAAGGTCCCAGTAAGAATCATAAGAGCAAAGACAGGGCATGAAACACAAACCAGCACTATTCAAGGGCTTAACTTCCTTTCACCTCCAGTCTCACAATAGCTCCTTTTTTGCAAGTGAGAGAGATGGAGAAGTCAGAGTCCTAAGGGGGCTCATCGGTTCAGCAAACACTGATTGCCCTCTGCATTTGGCACCAGGAACCATCATAGGGTGGTGAGCCCCTGGCTGCCAATAAAACCCCTGGCTTCCTGTCGGGGAATAACGCACAGGTGTGATGGCAGAAGAGCTATTCCAGAACGATCATGGGGTGGGGGTGCTTCAAACCTTCCACTCCAGGCTCTGGTTTTCTTTTACATGACCCCACTACAGGCTTCTAAAAACTGCTCAGCCCCAATGCCTCCAACTGTGACAAAAGCAATTGATTTTCACTGCAGAGGAAGTTCATTCCACATTCACCAACCCCCTTAGAGGCCTGTGGTAGTCCCTAAAGCCTTGCTAATCTTCTCTCAGGCCAGAGGCTAATGCCTTCCTTGGAGGCGTGTAGAGTTACACAGTAATGACAATGGCTTCTGTGTTAATCAGTCCAGCACAGAAAAAAATACAAAAAGGCAGGACCTGAACATTGGTCCTAACTACTAAATGCTGTTTCTAAAGATCATCTTCTCCATTTGTCCCTGCTTATTCACTTGGCTCCTTGGCGATGATTATGTTTACAAATGAGTACAATAAAAGTTGAACAATAGATCATTGGTAACAAACCAGTGACAGGTAATGGAAAATTTCTTACAAATATTTATTTGGAATCAGGGTGCTTTTCCACAGAGGACAGCAAGATGCCAAAAATCCAATACTGATTTGGGGACCTGCCAAGACTATGAAAAAGTAATTGAATAAGAGGATTCTAATTATATTGGAGGTCACTACCCATTTGGGGACCCAAAACAAAGGCTTGTTGGATGCTCTCATTGCTTTGCTTTGTTTTGGGGCAATGAGGACAAACTAAAGTGGTCCAGGGACCACTTTTAGTGGCCTGTAGACAACTACTTCCTGGAACCGAGCAGAACCCCTTTCTGATAAATAAGATCTACTTGACTCTGGCCATTCTGGGGAAAGAATGAAAGATTGGTGTCCCAAGCACACAAATAATATATTTTAGTAGCTGTTTTAGGAGTCAAAACCTCAGGCATTATAGTGGAGGCAGAAAAGCACCCAATAATTATGGTACTCTGCTAAATGATACACAAATAACATGACATGCTTTGTTTTCTTATATATAAAAGATTGGTTTATGCACATGAGCATTTACATTGCTATTGTGTGGGATGAATAATCCCGTGATTTTCTACAGGGCTGGCAGGTGGGAGGGTCTTTCTGAAGTGATCAAAGGTATCCAAATGGAGATGTTAGATGGACAGTCAGAGAGGAAGTATAGCTGGATATGGAGTTTGAAAGCTGATGGAGTGTGGGTGCCAGTTGAGCCTAGAGGGTGGATGGCACTGTCTTGAGAGCAGGATGTGGAATGAGAAACAACTATGACTGAGCCTTGGGGCACTCCAAGTTTGCAGCACAGTGAATGGCAAAAGATAAAAGAGTCAGAAGAGTAGGAAGGAAGTGGGGAACATGTGTCATCACGGGAACCAAAGGGAAGGAATGTTTCAAAAGAGGGAGTCAACAGCCTCGTAGAATGATTCCAAGAGGTGGGGTGATGTAAGGACTGGAAAACATATTTAACTGTGTGGTGTGGAGAGAATTGGTGACATTAACCAAAGTTGTTCACATGGAGCAGTGGAAACAAGAGTTCGATTTGAGGGTTTGCTAAAGGAATAATGGCTAAAGATTTGGAGAGAAACTACAGACAATGCGGGCCAGAAGTTTGAGAAGGGAGTAAGGGAGAGTGTGGTAGCTGAAGATGCATGTGGTTTCCAGAAGGCTTTTTGTGGGGGCAAAGGGGTGATTGGTTGGTTATAGTGATGGGTTAGTTTGAGGCAATGAGACACTTGAGAGCAGGCATAGATGCCGATGGAAAAGGTCCAGCTACAAAAGAGGAAATTGAAATTGAATCAGAAAGAGGGAATGATCAATGTTCTAGGGACAACCTTGAGGAGCTAGAGTGGTTGGCCTTTGTTAGAAGAGAGAAAACAGTTGGCTGAGCAAAGTACTTATCTATTAGCTTCATTTTTTTCCAGTGAAATTGGAAGCAAGGGTGACAGCTATGAGAGGAGGAGATTTGAGAATTGAATAAGTTTTAAAGAGATTTTGTAGAAATGTGCCAGGGTACCAGGAAGTTTTCAGGGTCTAGATGAGCTCACTGGCCACTGATGGGTAGTCTGCTCCACCACGTTTCTCTCCAATTATTCTCAGCGGTTTGCATAGACATGGAGAAGATAGATAGGTTGATCCAGGGCTGAGATTTGCCAGTTAATTTGCAAGAGAATAATTGAAACAATGAATCTTAGAATCTACCAGTAATAGAAAGAAAGAGAAGGTATAAAAGAGTGATTGATGAATACATTGGTGAACAAATTCATAAAGAGACAGGGGAAATGGAAAGGCAAGTCAACTAGAAGCACCTAGTGAAGAATGGTTGTAGTGGGACACTTAAAAAAGCAATTTGGAAAAAAAAGGAAGGCTGCAAATGAAATGCTAGATGTTTGTGCTATTTGATGGATGCAGTGGTTTCAAGTATTGACAAGGTCCACAGAGTGACAATGGATGGAGGAGACTGAATATAATTCACTGGAGGGTTGAGTTAGCTCATTGGCATTACTATTAAAGTCATCCAAGTTGACAAATGGAGTTGGCAGTGGAAAAGAAGTGAGGGCTCTGATAATAAAACCATCAGTGAATAAGGAGGAGAAGTGACCGAGTGAGATCAGGTGAAGGCCCCCCATAAGAAATGGACGACAAGCTTCAAAATGTAGAGATTTAACTAGAGAGTGAAAGTCTAGCAGCCTGAAAGGGGGCAGGGGAAGACACTGACCAAACTCTCAAACCTGGAGCTACGTGAAGCACAACACGGCCCCATTCGAGAATGTTATTCTCAGAAGACTGGGGAGATTCAGTTAAGACAAAGAAATGGAAGGAATTTCCCCGAGTGGAGTCTGAGGACATAAGGAAAATTAGACTTGTTCATAGGATGACTGTCGTGCACAGTACATAGGTTTGTCAAGTGTGAACAAAAATGGTGGCTTGGGCCAAAAAACACTCTGATACAGAGTTGTTTTCTTTTTGTTTGTTTGTTTGTTTTATTTCTACTCCCCAAATCTAGAATGCTGTGAGACTCCTGGGCATACTGCAAAAGTGTTTAACTCTTCTTGCAAGTTCTTTTGCTGATTCTACTGTGAAATTCTGAATACTCGTACTCATTATGCAACAATTTAGATGCAGATCCAAAGGTGAAGAGATTCATTTGTACCTGTATTTTCATGCGTACACATCTGGTGATTAAATCTCTGTTATGAGCTTGTCTTGGTATCATTGGCTTCTTTTTGTCCTAAAAAATGAAGCAGTAGAATGCATTCTGGTTAATTAGTGTTCTGGTTACTCAAGTTGTAAATAATTCAAGTAGATTTTGTATGGAGCTCCACTCTCGCCATCCTAGGAAGGATCATGATGTTTGATCTAGATGTCATCTGAAAGTCGGGGTTGGGAGAAAGACATAGTCACAAAATCACATGCAAACTTTTTAAAGCCACCTTACCATCAAGAAAAAAAAAAAGACATACTTCCAATTAATTTACTATAACTAAATAAAACGTTTTTAGTCTTTTTTCCATTTCTTCTAGTGAATTTGAGCTCCACAAGCTTGGTTTTTGCTTATTATACTAATTAATAAAATTCTAGAGTCTGGCTCTAAAAATGCAAATATTCACAATCAAAGGAATCAGTAATGGGTTAAAGGAAAGTTCTCCCTTAGAGCTCTGAGAAGACAGATGTGAAAACTTTGACAGGTATCGGTCTTGTTTTCCTATGCAACATGGACATTAATGTGATTAATCATAAACTTATCCTCTTCCTCTCTTGATATATAGCAGATCTTGGAAGTTTCATTTGAACAAAGGGGGTCTTAAAAAATATGAAGATTTTAGACATAAAAATAATGCCCAAAAGAAATTTGTAATGTGGATTGATTATCTTTGTAGATAATTTGCTCTTCTAGTAATAAAGATGTAATTGGTAACCCTGTATAATGACTAATCACATATGTCTTTCTGAGTTTTAACTCAAATCAGGTAAGAATTACTAGTATGTTCTACCACCTACTTGGTAGAATAATTGAAATTCTTGTTGCCTGTTTGTTTGTTTTTAAACAGGGTTTCATTAAGTTGCCCAGGCTGGCCTCAGAGTTGTGATCCTTCTGCTTCAGCTCCCAAATTGCTGTGTTACAGGCATGTAACCACCATCATGCCTAGCTCTAAATCTGCAAACTTTCTTTTAAAAAAAAAACAAGGTCAGTCATGATACAGTACATAGGAGCAGGTCTCAAATTTACACTCCCAGTGAAAAACAAGAAAACTCAACAAAATACACGAAAGAATTTTTTCAAGCACTGAACAGTAAACACATCAGGGATATAATCCTTGAGAGGAAGGAAGCAAAGGAGGTGAACCACACATATACTGGTTTTTCTCTAAAGATATTTTCCAAACTGTTATGCAGGGAGAAAGAGCCAATGCAGAGAGAGGAAGAAACAGACACAAGAGTTAGGGGATGCTAAGACATAAAAGGGTGAAGGAGAGAATAACAGAAAGGGGGAGAGATATTTATACTTTCTCTCAGCTACTTGGCCAAATCCAAAATTGTGCAAATGCAGGTGGATACTGTGTGAAACCTAAGAATAAAAATCTCTGAAGAGGCTGATAACTGAGAAGAGATTTCAGAGTTCACACACGACTGGGGAAACATTGTAAGACCTTAGTGAACACCCCAAGCTTTCAGTTGAGACACCAGGAGATTTCACCCAGATAGGGACCACTCCTAGGAATAAGAAAAGATCAAATAGGCATGTCCTAACAAGGTGATCCATCTGTAATTTAACATAAACCAGAAACTCTACAATCTGTTATTTACAACGTCTTACAAAAAATAAACTGAAAACCAAAATTACTAGACATTTGAAGAAACAAAAGGAAACTGAAAAATCAAGAGACAAAATGATCAATGGAAGCAGACCCAGAGATTACCATTATCAATATGTGAAAGAAATTAGAGAAAAGATGAGCACAATGGATGAGAAGATGAGAAATTTCAATATGGAATAAAAATACATCATTTAAAAAACCAATCACGATATAGGGAATAGGAGGGAACTCAAGATGGAATGCAGATGGTGACAAATAAATGTGATTAATGAAAATTAGTCATATAACTATGACTAATATATAAAATTAGTCATATAACTATGCTAAAGAGAAAAGAAATAAATTATTTCTGAAAGGATAATTCCAATTAATGAAGGCATATGCAATGAGAAAGTAATAAACCACCATTAGAACACAATAATAATTTCTTCAAGCAGCATTCACTAATGAATGCTAAATTTAATAAGTGAAAGGTCAATGAAAAACAGGATATTTGCAGAGTCTTAAAATATCTCTTCCCCACAGAAATATTTATTAATTAAAAATAAAAAATAATAATTTTATAGTGGAGAAATTTGGAAAATACCACCTTAATAATATGAAGCAGGGTAACATTATCAGTAATAAGAAAGATCATCATCATTTACCCAGATGCAACACACTGAAAGGGAACATCATCTCTGGGATTCTTTTCAATAATTCATAAACATGATCTATCTAATTGTGAAAAGGCACCAGAAAAATTCAAATGGAAATACATTTTACAAATCATTTATCCGTGTTCTTTAAAAGTCTCAAGGTCATAAAAGAAAAAGAAAGATTGAGGAACCATCACAGAAAAAAGAAAATTAAAGATTCCTTTTTAATTTACAGTATAAATGCAATGGGGCATCCCGGATTCGATCCTGACATAGACAAAGGATATTAGTGGGTAAAACTTGTGAAATGTGGATGAGAGACGTAGTTAGCTAATAATGTTGTATTGATGTTAACTTATCAGTTTTATTAATTGAACTGCATGGTTGTGTAAAATGTTAACATTAAAGGAAGATGGGTGAAAAGCATGAAAAGTGGGGCAGGGGACTAAAAACATCTTGTTCTTTTTATTAACAAAGCATAGAGATATGTACAATGCATAAACAATATGTCGTATATCTACAGAATTAAAATTTCATGAAGAAGGAGAAGCAGTTAGGGAATAAATGGCTCCTAAGGGAACGATGCGTATACTGGAGGTGGTACAGATAATTTCGGAGTCTGCATTTTGTTTAATGTCAGCATCTGTTTCATGATAATAACTTATTTAATCTGTGAGGATTCCTAAAAACCAGCCAAGTCAGGAAAAGGGGAGCTGTAAAAGATACTTAGCCCCTAGCTCTCTGTGCTTCTCCTTATTCAAATATAACCATAAAATATGGTTCTGCCTACCCTGGACACTTGATAATAATAGTCTCTTTTCCACAAATGCCCTCCTCTTGCAATGCCTGTTTGAGAATAGAAAATTTCAAGTCAAACACCCCTCTCTCAGAGAAAAAAATTTCTGGTCATTTAGTTAGATTAACAATAAACACCATCATTTCACAATTATATAGCTTCCTGGGGTGCTTCTCATTTGCTTTTATTATTGTTGGGGTTGCATACGATTTTTTTTCCACTACCACAAAAATGTAAACTCTCCAGATGCTAGCTCAGTGCCTGCCACATGGACTCTCAATAAATATTTGAGTTAGTAAATGAGTGAGTGAATGAGTGAATGAATGAATGAATGAAATGTGTCACAAGCTTGTGAAGAACTGAGAATAAATACCTGAATGGAGGCTTCCAGTTAACTCAGAATTCCTCAACTTCCTCTATTTAACATGATGTTGACACTAAGTTATCTATACACTCATAATTAATGAACATCAGCTAATAGCATTGGTGGGCACCAAGGAACTACTTGGAAACTTGAATGTTCATTTTAAAAAGTTATATGTAAGACAGAACCATACAGAAAAAAAAAAGCTTTTCAACTACAGAAGACATTGTGGTTCTGAAGTCCCCAATTTATTCAACATAAGTTAGTTAGCTTCTACCATTCTATTCACTTCTGAAAACTTAGTAGCTTTATCTGAGAACCAAGTTATCTTAAATAAATATTGACTATAAAGAGAAGGTGATGCCCAAGTACAGTCTAGTTTTCCAGTGAACTGAAGCCCTAAGAAGGTTTTCCGTGTCTCTCAGTACCAGTGTCTGGTCCCTTGTGTTTCCTACAGGGAGTCTGAAATAGACTGTGAATGCACCATTTATCTTAATTATATAAAAGGCAATTGTTACTCCCTCTGACTGGAATTTAATATTTGAGGTTTACCTGCTTAACTTACAGTTTTGTCCATTATTACTTTTAGTTAAAATTTCTTAAGCCTTCTATACCGATATATTTGCCTCCTCTAAGTCATAAGTTTCCATGTGCAAGTGCCAGAGCCAACTTTCTATAACATAATCAGCAAGATCTCCTATGCCTGTGGGCTGTACATATATTTTCTCCTGCTCATGATTTACTTTTTGCCTTTGGATCAGTAAGAGAGCCAGAATCTTACCATTTCTTCTCCCTATTCTCTTTCCCTCACCTTCTCTCTCTCCAGAGATATGGTTCCTTATTCCATTTGGGACAGCCTGGCCTTCCCAGACCACAAGCCAAGTGGCCAAGGCTCAGGACCCACACCAGTCTTGGGAGAAAACACACACTTCCCTGTTCCTGTATCTCTCGATTTCCTCTGGCAACATAGATGGACCTTCTTGGCCTTTCCTCTAAAACAAACAGATCTTCAGACTTGGGATGTAGTAAATGGGGATTTGGAAAAGGAAGAAGGAAGTCTCAGTACAACTCCATGTCATAAGTTAGCTTCCAGCCTCCTTAACCAAGAGGCTCTGCGTTTACCCAGAATTCTTGGACAGTTGTTCTTGGCTACTGACTAGAGAGGGGAAGTGAAATGTGAGATTCTGTCACCAAAGTTCCACATCAAGGACCTAACATGATGGAGTCCCTTTCCCCCCTCAAAAAAAATGTTTGTCTTCCACGTTAGACCTTTAATACCTTGCTTTTAAAATATAATAAACCAGTTTCTAAACTTAAGTAATTGACTTCAGTTATTCTTGAAAACATTTTGCATGAAGGTATTGTGAAGATCCCTTCAATATGTCTCTGAGGGTAAATGTTATTATTATCCCATGTGAGAAACTTTAAATGAGTATAATATGAGTATTATTTCAGATTTTTTAAGCCAGGTCTTATGCCTTGGTTGATTGGTAACTGCTACTTATACTGCTCCCTGATTTCTATGCAAACTCTAGACTATACATAGAACATGTATGTGCTCACTGTATATTTAATATTCACATTTGCATTGACCCTAAGCCCCCTGCAGTAGGCTGAATGGACTGCCCCATAAATTTCCAAATCCTAATCACTGAAACTTCTGAATACCTTATGTTATGTTATGTAACGAAAGAAACTTTACAGACATAGTGAAGGCCAAGGATTTTACAGGGAGATTATTCTGGATGATTTGGGTGAGTCGGATAATATAAACCCTTAAAAACCAAGAACTTTCTCTAGCTGGGGTCAGAGAAATGCAACAGAAGACGAGGCCAGAGTTACTCCTAGCTTGAGAAGAGCTCAACCCACCATTACTGACTGGAGCAAACCAGAGACCTGAGCCCAACAACCACAAGGAGTGAGTTCTGCCAACAACCTGCTTGAGCCTGGATTTCAGAGCTTCTTCTAGACAGGAGCTCTGCAGACAACCACTTCGTGTCCTTGTGAGATCCAAAGCAGAAGATATAGACAAGCCCACAGGACTTCTGATCTACAGAACAGTGAGGTAATAAATGGGAACAGTCTTAAGAAACTATGTTTATGATAGTTTACTACACAACTCACTTCTGTAGATTTCTGAGAATCCATTCCTCTATCTTCCTTATTAATTTTTGAACTCCCATAAAAAATAGTTACACTTTCCATGAAGGCCTCTGTATCCGATGTCCTGGATCTTAAATGCTGTTATTCCAGCCTCTAAATGTTGCTCTCCTTTCCCATGTTCATTCACTCCAAATGTGGACACTAACTGTATTAACTGTATTTTCTTATTTTCTGTGTTCATAATGCTCTGGCATTGGGGGTCTTGCTGATCCTGGAGAGGCTGCCTTCCCCAGGACTAGTTAATTCCTAGAGATAGCCAGTGACTCCTTTGTGAGCTCACCTTTCATATGGAAATCAACCAATCCAGAGCCCAGATTTTCCAACTACCTCCTTCATTAAGCTCTCACAGGATGAACAAATATTCCTCTGTCCTGATGTCCCCAGGGCCAGATCCCAGTTAACTTGGAACAGATTCTACATCCCAGAGTCCCAAGAAATTATTCACACTAGCCAATCCTAAACCTGCCTAGTCCCTTATCCTGCATTTCCTACTGTTCCCCACAAAACCACAATAAAGACTTCCACCCCTGCTTCCCCCTTTCTCCTCTTGACTCCTGACCAAGGAAACTGGTACTTCCTCATGTGGCCCCTTTCCTCTAATTTCATGTCCCCATGTCCCCCTCCTCTTGGGATCTGTTATGGTTTGAATGTGAGGTGTCCCCCAAAAGCTCACAGATGAAACAATGAAAGTTTTAGAGGAGAAATGATTGGGTTAAGAGAGCCTTAATCCATCAATCAGTGAATTAATCCCTTGATGGGATTAACTGAGTTGATAACTGAAGGCAGGTAGGGTGTGGCTGGAGGAGGTGAGTCACTGGGGGCGTGCCTTTGAGGTTTATATTTGGTATCTGGCAAGTGGAGTGTCTCCGTCTCTGAATCTCTTCTCTTCTCTTCTCCTCTCCTCCTCCTCCTCCTCCTCCTCCTCCTCCTCCTCCTCCTCCTCCTCCTCCTCCTCTTCTTCTTCTTCTTCTTCTTCTTCTTCTTCTTCTTCTCTCTCTCTCTCTCTCTCTCCCCCCCCCTTCTGATCATCTTGTGAGCTGCTTCTCTCTGCCACGTTCTTATGCCATGATGTTCTGTCTCACCTCAAGCCAAGGAATGGAGCCAGCTATCTATGGACTGAGACCTCTTTTACTCCTGTAAAATTGTTCTGGTCAGGTCTTTTAGTCATAGCAATGAAAAATCTGACTAAAACAGGAACTGTAACAAACTTTCCAATGTCACTCATCTCCTGATCTGTTGGCCTCACCATATCTGATCAATAACAAAATCTCAAGTATGTTTTTAAACAGGGTGCTTCCTTAGCCACCCAGAGCCCAGCTGACTCTAATGCTTAAAAGATAACAGAAACAACGGATGCAGGAGTGGCCTCCGTGCCAATGGAAGAAGTCACTGCTGGAGCCCACGGTACAGAGCCTCCTTCTGTGGTCCCAGCCCAGCAGACTTCTAGGTTGTCAGAAGATTAACTCCCATCCACAATTCCCTCCTGGCCTTCTGAGCCTTCCACGTCCTGACCCCCAATTGTTTTGACTGAAAGAGAAAAAAGGGGTCTTCATGCCTTCATTTTCCCCAAGATGATTCGTCTTGGGAAAACATAATCCTCTAAGTATGTAAAACACTTTACCAAACCACAGGGTGACTTCCATGGCCCAGATAAGACAGTCGTAACAGTTAATGCTTCCTTTTCCCACTAGCCAAGCTTCTTAGCCTTAAATAGCACACTGTGCAGAACCCCAAAAATTTTCCTTTAATTTCATTGTTAGGTAAGAAGACATTGATCTCCCTCATCTCCCTCAGGGAACGGTCCTGTTAACTTTACTAGGAAGCTCACTTAGCAGGGTAATCAACTACCTCAACATTCTGATTTTGGTTAACTCCTGGATCTTCCCTGAGGGGGCCGGGAGAAATGAATGCTTTTATTTGCATATCTAAGGAATTTGTTTTAATAACTTTAAAAAAAAATAAAGGAAGCCTGAAAGGAAATCAGGTCTACATGTAATGTCCAAATCAGGGTATAAAGTTATTTTTGAAGTAGTTTATTTTCAGCCCACCTTTTTAATTTTAATTTTTGTAACTTTAATGTGTGCAATATACTAGTAAAATAATAATAATAATAATAATAATACTTGTCATCCATAAAATTCAGTAAGTATCTTAGTTTGAGTTGTGGGCTCTGCCATTTGCTAGCCATGTATAATCAATCATAGGCTGATCCCTGGATCTCAATTTTCTCATCTGTAAAATGTGGATAATATTTCCTACCTCACAGATTATGTAGAGAATATTTTAAGAATGACTGGTGATCTCAGAATTTTGACTCCTGGTGATACAAAGGGAGAGTTCTTTGCTGGTATGTGGTTTCTTGGACACAGGAGATACTTGATCAGTATCTCACAACCTTGGCAGAGCTATGCCTCCTCCATTACTGCAGACACCCTGCCAACCTGCTAAAGGATGCCAGCGAGCTGGGTGGCTCCTCAGGACAACTCTTCCTTGAACAGTATCAGCAGTTGGCTGTGCTTAGGAAGGAAGGGCCACATTTATGCAAGGAACACTCATAGTGCAGTAGACATGAGCCCAACACATGAAAATAATTTAAATGAAATACCAATCTAAGCTTACCAAGTTCATGGACGTATCATGGCAATTGCCATTTATAATCAAAGGTCAGCTCTGACACACTCAGGGTAAATGCTTGGGAATTATCTCTAAAATTTCTGGATTTATAACTTTTTGTAATTTCATGTACAAAGATTATAGATAATCAACGATTTAAAATCTGAGAGACTCTCAGATAAATAAGACCTTGAATTAAAAATTTTTAGGATCAGTGGGGCACTGTGGGGCACATCTATAATTCTAGCAACTCTGGAGACTGAAGTAGGAGGATCGCAAGTTTGGGGCGAGACTCAGTAATTCAGTGAGGCCCTAACAATTTAGAAAGATCCTGTCTCAAAATTAAAAAATAAAAAGGACTGGAGATATGGCTCAGTGGTAAAGCACTCCTGGGTTCAATTCCCAGTACCAAAAAAAAAAAAAATTGATAGAAATGGTTCAATTTGAATATTCACAGTCAAAATGCAATCATATTCCTTCAAAAACTGTGACCTCAATTATGGGAAAACTTCACACCAAAACCATACGAAAGAACATTTAACAAAATAATTGGCCTACACACTTCAAAACTGTCACTGTCAGTGAAGGAGAATAGCTATCTCAGGTACAGTTCCAGATTAAAGAACACCAAAAAGACAGAACAACTGAAGTCAGTCAATCACACTGGATTGACAGCAGAGACAATTGATGAAGTCTAGATATCTCTAGAGGAAATCAAAGTATTTTTCTGATTTTGATGATGCCTGCAATTTAATCTCAAATGGCTCAGCAAAATATAAAATGTATTATTTGTTGCTATAGAAAGAGAATGTTAAAGCAGATCTGGTACAATGTTCACATTTGGGTAAACTGGGTGCAGTCTGGAATTTTCATACTGTTTGCAATTTTTCTGTAACTCTGAAGCAATTTTTGAAATCCACTCACCAACAATTCCCCTGTCATTCTAAATAATCACCAACCAGCATCTCTGCACATCTGGCTGCAATCTGTTTTCTGTCTCCCTATTTTATTCACAGAGCATTAAAAATTCTCCTTTTCTCCATTTTCATCCTAGTACCGTAGCCAAGTTCATGACTGTATTCCCCTGACACATAATCTTTTCTTTGCTTTTTTTTTTTTTTAATCAACTATAGAACTGAAAGACTCCCTGTGATTTCTAAGAGATTCTGTATGTGACAAGGCATCCATGTCTTTCAATTTAAGTTTGCTGGTCTACAGGGAGCACAATGCTAAGATTTGGTCTTTGTTGCTCCATGAATATCCCACACACATAAATTCAGCTGTATGGGGGAAGCAGTTGCACTCAGATAAGAAAGAAAACCTCATTTTCAAATCATGACAAAGTATCAAAGAAGAAATAGGGATTAAAAAAAAGAACTCAGTAGCACCATTGATCTCACTGCAACAACAGGGGTCTTTGAATCTGAGGAAACCTGAGTTAGGATTCAGAGCCTCTCCCCAGGCTCAGACAAATCCCAAACATTAACACGAACATTCCAGGAGGGCTCTCTGCCCACATCAGAAAGCAACTTGCTGCTCCTTCTTCCAGTCTCGTTTTCTCCATTCTTTTCTGTCCTTCCAACCTTGACCGCTATTACAATCCGCTGTAACAAAATGGTCCATACGACCGTTCACTTGCCACTTGAGGATGAGGTACAAAAGGAAGTAAAAGACAAAAGCCAGAGACATTTTCTTACCTTCAGATAGCAGTTGCTGTGTGTCACAGGTTCCTTTTCTGTACCAAGGTCCCTGAGGGGTTGAGGCTACCTCAATGCATGCAGAATATATAGGGAGAGATTATATATCTGGGTTTTTTTCATTACACAAGGTGTTTTTGATGGGTCCTCCCGGCCAAGATGCACTTTAAAACAAAAGCTACACAAAGACTACAAAAAGGCCACACAAAGTGTAAACAAAAGGCTAAAGAAAAACCAAACAAAAGCCAAAGAAAGTTTAAAACAAAGAGTGAAACAAAGACAAACAAAGGCCAAACAAAGACAAAAACAATGACCAAAACAAAGAGCAAAAGAAAACCTAAACAAAAGCTAAAGTAAGCTACAGCTATATCGCACATGCACACACATGCACGCACCCACAACCCATCTCCACACTAAAGCCACACACACTCACAGGCTCAAACTCCCACGTCCCATGTAATCAATACCCATGAGAAACCTCCCCCATCACCAAGGTCTCTTCCAACCAGCTCTAGCCCGTGTGCAAGCACAGGCTAAGTCCATCCACACCACGCACCAGCTCACCCCACACAACCAAGCTCTCTTACCCACACGCCCACAACAGCACAGTAACCACCTCACCCCAGCACATCATACCTCACCCCATACATCCCAAGTCATAGCCTTCCGCCATGAACTGTGTTGGAGTCACACCAACAAATTCCTGTCTTTGGGCTCCTATTTTTATACTCTAGGCAGATAAATACCCATTTACACTCCCTTCCCACCTACACACACACACACACATACACACACACACACATACACACCAAGACTAACCCTCACATACACACATCTTTGCACACTTGACTTAACGAAAGTCTAATCTAGTCTAATCACAACTGAGATTGAATTTGGAAGATTCTGTGACAGTCACCTTTATGCATTCAAATTTATTAAAACTTCTATAAACCATCTATTATGGTAAATGGTTTGGTAAATAGTGAATATCATTCAATTAACATGATGGCGTTGACTGCAATCTTCAATATGTTCTTATCCTTTTCTTAAAATGAGGGAGCTACGCTATCAAGTCCCATAACCCTCTGTGCTCTATTAAATTTCATCGGACCAGAGGGAGGATTAAATCAGTTGAGAGGCGTACACTTGTTCAAATGGTGCATCCCACACATGAGTAGTAGTAAGTGCCACACCACGTTAGCGCTCATGGTCAGGGCCCTAAAGAAACTTACAAACAAGAGTGAGTGGCACTTGCAAAGTCTTCCTTTCTGATCCCCAAACTACTGGAAATCAAGATGTATTTAAAAACGCAAGATCATAGATTATAAAAACCCATCTTTACTAAAGGACTCCTCTGCTTCTCAAATCTTAATGGCAAATTTTTGTAGTCCCATCTTCAATCTACCCCATAATAAATGGAGTGATATACCATTTATGCAACCAAATTATGAAGGGTCCACAAAATGCTCATTACACTATCTCTTTAATTCTGTTGTCTGCCCTTCATGCAACAGCATTCTCAGTTCCAGAAAAACTGCTTAGGAGGCCACATCTGAGTCAGTGTCACTCCTGTTGAATGGCAGCCTTGTGCTCCACATGGGATTAAGACCTCCCAGGACTTCAAGTGGACTCAGCCCAAATTAATGCTATAACTTGCTAACATTTCAGAAGACTTCCTCATAGAATCTATGGCTGCAACTGACAATCCCCACATGTTAAGGTTGAACTGTGTCCCTTTGCCTTCCAGATTCCTGTGTTGAAAACCTAATGCCCAACACCTCTCTGGGTGACCTTATTTAAAGACAGAGTCCTCACAGAGGTAGTCAAGCTAAAATAAATCATTAAAGTAGGCCATGATCCATGTCTTTATACAAATTTGCACACATGGGGGTGGGGAGGACATATATGGACAGATGGGAGAAGATGGCCATCTACAACCAAAGAGAGAGGCTTGGAACAGATTCCTCCCTCAGTCCTCAGAAGGAACCCACACTGCTAAAACCCTGATCTCAGGCTTCTGAATTGGACAATTGTAAGAAAATATGTTGCTGCTGATATAATTTCTATATTCATCAAACACTTGTGAAACCTGGCACAGGATAGTCACCTGTAATCCCAGTGATTCAGGAGGCTGGGCAAGAGGATGGCAAGTTCAAGGCCAGCCTCAGCAACTTGGCAAGACCCTGTCTAAAAATTTAAAAATAAAAAGGTCTAGGGATGTAGCTCAGTGGAAGAAAGAGAGAGAGAGAGAGAGAGAGAGAGAGAGAGAGAGAGAGAGAGAGAGATGCTAACGGTTCATGGTGCCACCTCATCCCACTCCATCATTTAACTATTTTTTAGTTGTGTATTTCCATATTGCTACGTTATTCACACAGCCATTTATATGCTGATTTATTGAAGGCTATTGGCTTCCTTTTGAGGATTATTTTTCTTACATTTCACTTCTTCCTCTTCCTTTCCCTTCCCCTCCCCCACTGAGTGAAGTTACATCAGTCAGTGTTTATATTACTATAAACGTGAATGTTCGTGCCCACAGTCTTATGATAAACCATAATTGTTCCTTTTCTTTGTATGACTTTCTTTTCCCTGAAGTTAATAATTGTCCTGGTTTTGCTTTCATTTATTTATTTTAATTTGCTTAGGTTTTAAAATCTACTTATCACTCATTTTTCCAAATACTCCAGCAGATCTGTCAAATACTGATTAGTGATTTTCAGGCATTCGGATGCATTAATCTCTTACGTCTCTGGTCTTCTGTAATCCTCTGTCCTCCTCTCTGGTGTTAGGCCACCCGCTCTCTGGTCCTGGGGCACTGGTTCTTCCTCCCATTGCTTTGCTAAGATGGAGTCACCTTGTTCTGGACTCTAGAACATTCTCATCTGTGGCTTGCCCCCGCCCATTCTTCTGAGATAAGCCCTCCAATGGCTTCCTTAGAAAGAAAGGGTATATATAAAGAAGATTTTTCCAAGTGCCTGCTTATCTGAAAGCTGCTGTATTCTATCCTCACACTGGTTGCCTACTTGGATATGGAATTCTAGGTTGAACAGTATTATGAATATATTTCTTTTCTCTATTTTTTTTTCTCCATTTCTGTTTTGAGAAGTTCTAGACCTTTCGGAATCTCATTTGTCTATTTTTTTTTTAAGTTTTTAGTGGATTTTATATTGAGTTATTTTATTTTGTGGCTTCGTTTTTGTTTGTGTGAGAGTAGTTTAGTTTTTGTTTTGTTTTTTTGCCTACAACTTTTTTTTTTCCAAAAACTTTGGAAATGTTAAGGGTCTTTTTTTATTTTTTATTTGTTTTAATTAGTTATACGTGACAGTAGAATGCATTTATGCACTTTGTTATACCATACATAGATGGGGTATAATTTCTCATTTTTCTGAGTGTACATGTTGCAGAATCATATTGGTCATGCAGTCACATATATTCATACAGCAATAATGTCTGTTTCATTCTACTACCTTTCCTATCCCCACATCCCCTCCCCTCCCCTCCCATCACTTCCCTCTACCTAATCTAAGGTAATGCTATTCTTCCCTACTGACCCCCCACCATCTTATTGTGAATTAGCATCTGCATATTAAGGGTCTTATTTTAACCCGAAGTCCTTTGAAACTTTACCACGCTATTCTTCAATGTGAGGGGTTTGTTTTTGTTTGTTTTGTTTTTTCATTCCCACTTGAGGGACCATTTTCATTTGGAAATTCATAATATTCCATTTTGAAATTTTTTTTCTGTATATTTTTATAGATTTGTTCCTCTCCTTTCTTCTTTCTTTCTGAAATCTCTGTCATTTTAACTGTCTCGAATGATGATCTGAATTGTTTCTTATTCTTCTCACTCATTCCAAGCTCCCAGCTCTGTTTTTCTCTTATCAGACTTTCCTATTTGCTTCATTATATCCCTCTTACTGAATTTTGAAACACTTTGTTTTGAAAAATCATATTTTTTAATTCTAAAACTTCATTCTTGTTTGGTGTCTCTTCTTTTTAAAGCACATAGTTTCCCCCCTAAAATGTGGGACAATCACAATTGCATAAGGGAAAGGCAAACCTTTTGTCAGATAGATTATTGAAAATTAGTATAAATGAATAAATGATCTACAGAGGAAAACTACCTTAAGGAAGGAGATGTGTGTGACACGGGTAAGATAAGGGGACCCCTGGACACACATAAAGTCATATCAGCAATTAGTCAATGGTCATTTACCTAGAAAAACTGTATATCAAAATATATGTTGTAAAAGGTTTGTTTTTTAAATTTTAAAATATCCTACAATCATACTACCTTGAAATGCCTAGTCTCATCTGATCAAAAAAGATAAAAAACAAGCCAGAGATTTTCAACGACCATGCTGTGCTGTATAAATACAGCAAAATGAGTGCTTTGTTTAATAAGCAACTATAAGGCCATTTTGAGTGATTGGGAGGTATATAATAATGAGTCTGTCGATCAAATCTGAGAGAAACAAGTCTAAATGGTTCCTCGTTTGCCCTTCCATCTTTACTTTTGGTATAAATCTGCCTCATCCAAGATTTTGACCTTGACTTTACAGATTTGTAGCTACATGGTTCCCCACTTTCAAAGATAAACAGGGGAATGTGATACCAACTGAGCTGCCAGTCACCCAGACAAAGCCTCTGTGTGTTCCCGAGCTCCACACCCAACGTCTCTGTCTGCCTCCCTCTGTTCTGCTAGGGCCCAGTCACAATTGTGTTCTGGCCAGTGATGACTGGCATTAAGAATGGACGCCGTGTTCCCTCAGTAAGGGACTGGGTTTTTTCCAATTTGCTGTGTTGAAACACACTCAGCCATACCTCTGCTATTAAACATCCAGCACGCGATCCATGTATTGGATTCGTTTAATGTTACCACTGGGGAAGGAAAATGTGGATGCAGGGTGGCAATATGCAAGGATTCTAGCAGAAGGAGAGAGCTAGAAAGAGAATGTGCCAGTGTGCTGTGGGTATGCTTCAGGGAAGGAGCTCCGACTCTCATTCCTGACATCGGTTACCCAGAGAAATATGCACCGTGAAGCAGGACCCAGCATTCATGGAAAGACTCTTTGTAAAAAAAAAAAAAAAAAGAATTATTGTTGTCTTAATTCTGTGTTTACCAGGCAGCCAAACATCTAGTGTTTAGTTAAGAAAGTGCCTTGAGAAAACTTTCTCAAGAAACATGCTGCCAATGTGAGTTAATAGATTGGAACTAATGACCACATTCTGTTGTTTTAGACTATACCTATACATGGCCTATACACAATCAGATATCTATAAATAGAAGCTGCTGTCTCTAAGTTATTACCCCTGGTAAAGTAAAAATCTGATTTCTAAACTTGTTGACCTGAGGTGCACAATAAGGTATAGACAGCATATGTGTCTAAGTCTTCTTGGTTCAAACTATTGACTCAAATGTTAATCTCCTCTAGAAAAAAAGCCTCACAGACATACCTGAAATTAATGCTTTACCAGCTATCCAGGCACCCTGTGGCTGGTCTTGTCGGTTCCTACAATCAACCATTGCAGTACGATTTAGCCTGCTTCCAGTTTATACCTCCCTTAGACTATGGTAATTACTGACTGGCAAAATAATTAGTTGCAAACTTTCTGTGAGAAATGATTTAGCATGTTTCCTTCACAAAGCCCTTTACAAGTGATTTCCTTTTATGGGACTCAACGGTGAATCCTTCATGCAGATCTGTTTTTAATGTACTCTTTATTTTTATCCAAATTTGCCAATGACTCTCTCCCATTTGCTAGGAGTTTCTCAGCTGGTAAGATGATTTTAGAAAGATCTCTATCCCGTTTATGGCATGGTAGAACCAGCCCACACCTTGCTCAGGCTCGCTCTCTCCTGGGCCAACATGGCTCCTCTCAACAGCACCTGCCTCCTTGGCTCCATTGGCATTGGAAAGATTTCTCAAAGATAGCCCTGAGCACAACAACTCCTGCAAGATTTCTTTTTAATAAAAACAGTCCCAACCAAGTAAAACTGTCACAAGAGTTCCAAGCCAGTGACTTTTCTTTCCAGGCAAATTCAGCAACATCTACATGAAGGATTCATCATTGGTTCCAGGGAACAAAGTCACATGGAACATCACTTGTAAAGGGCTGTGTGAAGGGAAAATGCTATATCACTTCTCTCAGATAGTTTACAGTTAATTATTTTACCAGCCAATAACTTTACCATATCTTTAAGAGAGGTATAAGTTGGAAGCATTTTAAACCACCCTGTCGTGGTTAATGGCAGGAGCCAACAAGACCAGCTATGGGGTGCCCAGATGGCTGGTTAGGCATTATTTCTGCATGTGTCTGTGAGGGTGTTTCCAAGAGGAGATTAACATTTGAGTCAATAGACCCAGTACAGAAGACTTCCCTTTTCAATTTGGGTGGGCATCATCCACTTGCTGAAGTCCTGACTAGAACAAAAAAGCAAAGGAGGTTGGATCTGCACTCCCTCTGCCTGGAAGCTTGAGCTGGGACATGGATCTTCTGCCTTCTGAGTACCTGGAGCTCAGACCTTCAGACCCAGATTGGAATCTACCCATCAGCTCCCCGGTTCTCAGGCCTTTTTAGCTGCACCAGGCTGTGCTGGGTCTCCTGGCTGCTGGTGGCAGATCTGGGGATTTCTCAGCCTCTATCATCAAATGAGCTGATATCTTAAAAATGAATGTCTTCCTATACATATATATCATCATACATATATCCTATTGGTTCTGGCTTTTCTGAAAATCCTAATTCATATAACTTGAAAGCCTTTACCAATAAAGAAAACTTCCCATATTTTAAGTAAAGAAAAAAAAATAATATCTTTCCACTTTATGAAAATACAAGAATGAAATTTGGTCCTTGATCAAACCAATATACTAAACATTTGTTAGAACCAGCTGCTATTTTGTAAGGAAACGTCTCAATTTGTTTCAGGTATCATCTGTTGAATCATGTCATTCTGTGACACTGCCCTTTCCACACAGATCAATCCATATTTTCACAATCAGTTAGATGTCCATTACTGTGACAAAATACCTGAGATAAACAACTTAAAAACAGGAAAGATTTATTTTGGCTCACAGTTCAGAGGTTTTAATCTATGGTTAGTTAGCTCTGTTTCTTTGGGGACTGTGGTGAGGCAGAGCAATGTGGTGGGAGCATGAGGCAAAGGAAGCTGCTCACCTTGTGGAGGGAGGGCAACAAAAAGAGAGAGGAGGAGGCTTGGGTCTCTATATCCACTTCAAAGTCATGCCCCCAAGAACCTAACTTTCTCCCACTAGGCCCCACCTCCTAAAGTTTGTACCACCCCCTGATAGATCAAGCTTTCAGCACATAGCCTTGGGAGGACATGTAAGTTCCATACCATATCCCACGGTGACCATGGCAAGTGGGGCTATCCTATTTCACAGTTATGTTAGACATTTCAGAAAAAAAGGTGGGTCCATCACACCACCTCCTCTCAACCCCTCTTTGGTGACCTGTGTACTGTGTTTCCTTCACCTAAGCCAACACCCTATGATATGCCACAAAGATGAAGCTCAGATGACATGTCATACAGCACTTTGGCCTGTATGACATGTATGACCCAAAATCTGCCAAGTTTGGTTAATTATTTTACCAGCCAATAACTTTACCATATCTTTAAAAGAGGTATAAGCTGGACGCATTTTAAACCACACTGTCGTGGTTAATGGTAGGAGCCAACAAGACCAGCTATGGGGTGCCCAGAAGTCCTGGTGTGGCACAGCCAGCTCCTGGGATGCCACGCAAGAAGAACAGAACAGCCAACTTCTATCCAGGACCCTCGGATCCACTGTCTTGAGATAGTTCAGCATTTCAACAGCAAGTTATATGGTGTTTCTTTGGATGATGACAAATTTTTATGAAGCTGAATTTTTAGACGTTTACTTGTTTTTAAAAGCAAAACAAGTATTGCAGGAATGTGGGAGGCGGTTGCACTGAATGACTAGCATTTTCCTTCCCATGATTGGAAGAAGCTCTGTAGGTCACTTTCGTAGTGACCTGGTCACTTTTATAGTGGCCTGGATACTTCCCCGATCCTTGAAGTAGCAGAATATGTCTTCATGCATGGGCATGCCTTCCTGCAGCCCCATGGATCGAGCTACACTCACCTGTTCCTTTGTGGTATTACCCCTTTGCCCTGTTTTGGATAGAATGTTCCATGGAAACACTCTGTGTGTCCCTTTCTCTTACTCTGCCCTTGAGTGTGACCTTCCTAGTTGCCACAGTCAACCTGCTGACAGCAGACATCAGGAAGCTAGACTCAACCCCCTGAAACCTGACCCCTGGACTCATTTGAATGGCTTCTCCTCAATAAAAGGGTTCAGCACCTGCTCACTGGTTCGCTCTCTCTTTATGGGGACGCTTAAGGTCAGAGGAACCGTCACAGGACCTCCAAAGAAAAAGGTATCTCTGTCTCTTGTGTGGTTATTTCGTGCAGCCCAGTTCCCCTGGAGTGACCCTGAGTGTTTTTGACGCAAGGAATGCAACACAATAAAATCAACATGGAACAAGAAACAAGAACCTTTATGTCAGAATCTGATTCCAAAGTTTGAGATATCCATCACAGATACTCCGTTAATAAGTAATGTGAGTTATTTAAGAATAAAATAAAAATATTATCTTTCTTTTTCATTTCTGGGTATTCTTTGTTGTTGTTTTGAAATCACTACTACATTGTTAGAACACATATACTTATTAAGATATTAGGACCTAAATATTTCATAAAGGGAAATATTAAGTTTTTTGGCATTTTTGTTTTGTTTTGTTTTGGGGGGTTATGGTAGTAAAGAATTATAGAAATTCTGAAAGCTCCTTGAATCAAGAATGCTTAAGAATCTCTGGTATAGGGGCTGGGGTGTGGCTCAGCAGTAAAGCGCTTGCCTCCCATGTGTGAGGCACTGGGTTCGATCCTCAGCACCACATAAAAGTAAATAAACAAAATAAAGATACTGAGTCCATGTACAACTAAAAAAAATATTAAAAAAAAAGAATCTCTGGTATAAATTGCATGAATATGATGGCGGTATTCCACAAGAACATCAAATCTTCATTTGAAATAGGAAATTATCATCTGTGGAATCCTTTAAGCAACTCTGAAGACAAATTTTTATGAAGCTGAATTTTTAGATGTTAACTCAATTTGAAAATATACATGTATTGCAGGAAAATCAATATGGAACAAGAAATAAGAACAGTAATGCCAGAATTTGATTCCAAAGAGATCCATGTGGAAAACTAATAGACATGAATTTTTCTATCTCCTTGATTTTGGACACACTGGTAGTGAGACAACAGAAATCTGAAGCAGAGTTTCTGAAATCTCCTGGGCCATTGGGGAAGAGCAGTGCATCAGAAACCACTAATTGCTCGGCCACCTCTTCTACCTTCCTTTTGTAGTCACAGAACCCCTCCAACGTTGGGTGGTAATGCGCTCAGCTTTAAAAAGAACCCGCACCTGCAACTGGCTCTGCTCATGGCCATTCCAACGATGCACGTGGAGGCCTTGAGGGGCTTTCGTGAACATGCCTTAAGGGACTCAGTCAGCTGGCAGATGGCTTTTTATCCTTCCTTTCCTTCTTCTTCCTGCACAAAATGGGATATTTCAAATGTCTACAATACGAATGTTTCAAATGGCACTATGGTGGCTTTCCTGCAACTGTAAACATAAAAACTGAGGTGGGCAGAGAACAAATAGGAGGACCCTGCAGAGGCGAAAACTCCTGGTGCCTCCATGCAATCTGGATTGCCTGGCCGAGAATGCACACTCAGAGTGAAAAAAAGGTGCCCCCACCTTCACCAAGCCACTGTTCTCTTAGGTATGTGTAATTAGCCACATGATTTCTAATGTTATGAACAAGTCTCCCTAAGGAAGAGAGGAGACAAGGTTGGAACTCATCCCCTATTTGTAGTAAATATTCATGTCATGAAACTTTAATGCATCCATTATTTTATTTTATTTATTTGATTTTTTTGTTTGTTAGTTTTGTTTTTTTTGTTTGTTTGTTTGTTTGTTTGGTTTTGGTACCAGGGATTGAACTCAGGGACACTTAATCACTGAACCACATCCCCAGTCCTTTTTTTATATTTTATTTAGAGACAGGGTCTTGCCAAGTTGCTTAAGGCCTCCCTAAGTTGCTGAGGCTATCTTTGAACTTAAAATCCTCCTGCCTCAGCCTCCCAAGTCATTGGGATTACAGGCATGTATGTGCCAGTGGTATCTTACTTAAAACTCTATGGTCTAGTGCAGTGGACACAGCAAAGGATAGAAAACTAATGATCACAAATCTGTTATGAGTGTTTCCAAAGTGATTCTCACATCAAAGCTAGCTGTAACAGTGACCTCCTATGCACACTGCATTTCTTTTCTTATCTTGTAATAAGGAATATATTAACTAGAGTATCAGTCTCTTATTGCTGATGTAACAAGTTGCCACCAACTTAGTGACTTAAGACAACACAAGCTAAAACAACTGCATTTTTTACAGTTCTGGAGATCGAAAATCCAAAACTGACTTCACTGAACTAAAGTCGAGAATACTGCATGGTTGCACCTCTTCAGGAGACTACAGGAGAGAAACATTACCTTACCTTCTCCAACGTGACTTCCTTGAGGAGACTGCCTGCATGGCTGCTGCAAAGACACCTGAAAATTCAAACTAAGAAAGAAAAACAAGACTCAATTCTCCCTGTCAAAAATCATTTTGTTAAAACTCTGACTTTAGAAAACCTGTAATTGCAAGATGTCTCTACCCCTTTGAGATATATGTAAATTTTTTTAAGAGCTCAATAAGCCTCTTTCCAACCTTGCAATCTGGGAAGGTCTTCCTCAGATGATATCCAGGTCTTCCTGGATATCATCTCTTTGAAACTTCAGCATCAAGGGACAGAGCACACAGACTCCCAGCTATCTTCCCTGGGAGCTCCAGTCCAAGTTGCAAAGCTACCTCCCATCATAGTGATAGGAGGAGTTAATGTTCACTTTGCATAATCAAACATGGCTGTCACGGTTACCCAATTGCCCATTGAATTTAGGCTAAACAGTCTGTGACATCTTGTACACAAAATGTATTCATGATATCTTCGAAAGTTCCCGAACAGTGTCATTTTCTTTCTTCTAAAGCATTTTGGGCATGGAAGAATGACTTTGAGTCATTGTCCCTAAAGAGAATCAAATGTCCTTTTTCTGCTTAACGTCGGTCGGTGTCTTTCTTAAGTCCTCTGGCTTGAGAACTAGTTATCATATGTCTTGAAAACGTGTGCACATATCTGCCTTGCTTTGTAAAATGGTGAGATATGTTTCTGTCTTTGCAATATCTCCAACTAATTGCCTGGGGTGTGCATTACATTCTGGTTTGATGCTAATTTGATAATAAAGCTGTTTCTTTCTGAAGTGCTGCAAGCTGCATGGCCGTTGTTAATTCAGAAAACCAGTGAGGGGTGGTGGGGGATGGAGAAAAGAGACAGACGCACATAAAGAGAAAAAGCTGGGGCCTGGTGGTTGTTCATTCCTGATGAGGGATGAACAACTCAGAGCCAGCTCAGCACATTTGTTTTATAGGTTTTAACATCAAAATGGTTTTCTGTGAGAAAGTTTCTTCAAAGCAAGCAGGACCAAAGTCAAAGACTAGTGGCCCAATTACAGTTATCAACTTGCACTCATAATCCACTACCCTTAGCAGCTGATGTCTGAACTCAGAGTAAATACTGATAGTCCTGTAGCACGCACCAAACCTCCTTTGAACAGGGCCAAGTTACCATAGCAACTGGGTAGTCTCAACTGTGCCTTTGCTTAAGGAGTTCCCAGCAGAGGCAAGCTCCAGTCGCCAGATAATCAGAGACTGTAATTCAAATCAACCGCTCCTGACAGGGATGCTTTCTGGGCTGGCAGAAGATTTTGATTTCTCAACACTTGTTTATGGCTTCTTCCTCTACCTTCAAAGCCAGACGCATGGCATCTTTAAATCTCTGTCTTTCCTCTTCTTCACTTTTCCTTCTCATAAAGTTAAAAATGAACTGTCTGACCCAGCATTTCACTGCTGAGTTATCCCAAAGAAATTACCTCAATCCATACATGAATGTGCTGAGTGATGTCGTTCATAATCACCAAATCCTGGAAACTGCTCAAGTGCCCTTCACATGTCCTCTACCTGGTGATGGATAAACCAATCTGGGGCATACGTATTATGAAATACTATTCAGCAGTTAAAAGTGTTGACACATGCAACAACATGCATGAATCTCAAATGTATAATGTTAACTGTAAAAAGCCAGACACGAAAGGCTGCATGCTATATGACCATTTATATGACATTCTAGAAAATCCCATACTAAAGTGATGGAGAAAGATTGATGGTTTCCGGGAATAGGAGCAGGTAGAGGTTGGGAATGGCTATAAAAGAACACAGGAGAACATTTGGGTGGTGGAACTACTGTGTTTCTTGACTATGGTGCAGGTCACAACCTGTATGTGGTTCTCAAAACTCATGGAACTATACAACAAAAAGAGTAAATTTTACTGTGTACAAAATATATCTCAATTAAAATATTTTTATTCAAAAAATTATCAATTATAAAATATAAAAAGAAGGAAGAAGGAAAGAAAAAGGCATAAGACAAGTAAGACAAATAGAAAGTACAAAGTGAGATGAAGAAAATCTTAGTCCATCCGGGCTGCTATAACCAAGTATCATAGGCTGGATGGCTCATGAACAATAGAGCTTCATGTCCCATAGTTCTGGGGGCTGCAGGTCCTCCAAGATCAGGAAATCCACATGGCTGGGTCCTGGGGAGGGTACACTTCCCAGATGCAGACTGATGACTTCTCCTTTGATGCTCACATAGCAGAAGAGGGCAAGAGAGCCTGTGGGTCCTGCTACTATACAGGCACTGATCCCATTCACGAGGACGTCACCCTGGAACCAAACATCTCCCAAAGACCCTAATACCAACATATTAGAGTCAGGACTTCAAGATACAAATCTGGAGGGGTGGACACAGGCATTCAGTCTATGGCATATAGCCATAGTTACACTACCTGTAAATGGATCAAATGTTCCAATTAAGGCAAATTTTCCAGATTGGATAATAAAGGAACACACTGTTTCATCTGTTGTTCTTCTTTTGTCCCTTTGGCTTCTTGGAGGGAGAAAAAGGGGAGTGAGAACCTCAGGTCCACACCTGCCTGAGTCTACAGTGTCCTTGGGACACCTGGTGCCAGGCCCTCCTCCATTCTCAGAAGCAGCTGCTCTACAAAGCCAGGAGGGACACTGACAGTCACAGTCAGTGTAACTGGCTGGGTGCTCCAGGCTGCGGGTGTCTGGGTGGGAGTCCCCACCTGGTTCACACCACTGCCAAAGTCAGGACTGACTGCACAGGTTCATCTCACTACCTTTGACCAGGGCACCCCACCGTCACCCTACTCTTAACCTCCTTTCAGCTTGCTTCCCTGTGAATTTGGGAAGGTCACTTAACCACAGTGTCACATACTAAATCTGAAAACTGGAGATATGATAGGTACTATTTATTCTTAACTAGTTATTCAAGAGTTGACTTCTTAATCACTTGGTTAATAACTGTAAAGACTCTAGTACTCTGTCTTTTGTATAGTGAATGCCCAATAAACATGAGTTTTCTGCCTCCTCTTCAGTTGAACTCCATACCATAGAAGTTGGATACTGTTATTCAAATGTAAATAAGGGCACTGATGGGTAAGAAAAAATATTAAACAGCTATGGTACCCTACCCTATGCCACACAGGGCTAACCCTTCACACTGCTTTGGGCTACCAAATTTAAACAGCAGAAAAGCTATCTGAAACCAGGAAAATGTGCATGGTCTTTTATTGCAAGAATTAATTCCTTCATTTTCAATTTAAAAACTTCTGACCAGTTATAACAAATATGTAAGTATATATATTCTCTTCTTCATGTGCTTCATGTATATTACTCTCCTGCTCCCCACAACAGCTTTATTAGGTAGATATTTTATTATTCTTCTTTTACAGGTGATGAAACTGAAGCACAGTGATCTTGGGTAACCTTCCCCAAGTCACAAAGTCAGGGTGGAAATGTGATCTTATTTCCGGTCTGACTCACTCAGCGCTAGTAATCATTGCACTAGACTGCCCCCTGCTGGCCAGGCTGAGTCAGTAAAAACAGCGGATAGGAATGGCTGGCTGGGAAGAGGGTGGTGGTGAGTATGGAATAGGGAACTCCTGCTAGGGAATGGGGTTTTCCCAGAGTTCAGCTATAGTTTCTTCATGGCAACTGGAGACTAAATGAGGTATTAACAAAGCAGCTCCTGACTCTCCTCCAAGGCCCATAAGCAGCCCTATCGGGTGACACCTGACCAAAGTTAGCAACCATCCCAGTGCCTAGGACAGACCTAGTTTATGTTTCTCTTTCCTGTGTCATTTATGGTTTATCACTGGTACAATATTTCCAATATCATGGCAAATTATTGTTCTTAATCACTTCACTAAAATAAGCCAAGGTGTGTCCTGCTTCTGTGTGACCTTTTCCAGTCATGGCATGTGACACACAAGTACAGTGATGGGAGCTCTCACTCACATAGGCTTGGGTCTGGAAGATGACCAGCAGTAACCCATCTCTATATTCTCTGCTCTTTCAAGATGCATCAGCTTGACCAGCACCTTCCTTCCAAGGATAGCATTCAGAGCATTTGGTAGACTTATACATTGTGCTGGGATATGAGGATGTAGGGTCTTGTGGTCCCTAAGGGGGCAGTCTATTCGGAAAACTGTGTCAGGAGAATCCCAAGCTCAAAGCCAGCCTCAGCAACTTAGCAAGGCCCAGACCCTGTCTCTAAATTTAAAATATTCTAAAAAGAGCCAGGGATGTGGCTCAGTGGTTGAGCACCCCAGTGTTCAATCCCTGGTACCAAGTGGGGGGAAAGGGGCATCTGATTATATGTAAGACTTTTTGGAAACAATTATAGTAGCTTTGCTTCCATGCACCTAGCAGTTAAAAATTAATATATAAAGTGAATTTATATTAAAACTTTTACATTTTCAAAAGTTATGAATACCTTAAAATTTACTAGTGGGTGGTAAAATGACTAATAGACCATAATGATATGTAAAATATTTTTTGGTAAGCAAAAAATTTTAATATTTTTCTCTAACTTATAAATTAATGTTTAGTTAATTTTGCAAATTATATTAAATTCATGTATAAAACTGTTTCCATACAATATAAAAGTGAAATACTAATTTTCCACATCAAATCACCAGCATATTTTTGAGTCCTTGCAATTGTTCTTGGGTGTGGTTGGATGTCTTAGTCTGTTTTGTGCTTCTATATAAAATGCCCAAGATTGAGTAATTTATAATGATTAAAAATTATGTCTCACAGTTCTAGAGGCTGAGACGTCTAAGATCAAGGAGCCATTATCTGGTAAGGACCTTCTTGCTGCATCATAACATGGCAGAATGCGGAGAGTGAAAAAACAAGAAGGGGACTAATTTTTAAAATGGCACCAATGGCATGCATGAGATCAGGTCCTAATCACCTCTTAAATACAAAGTATCAACACTTTCATGAAAGCCGTTAAATCTCAACATAAGTTTTGGAGGGGGACAAACATTCAACTATAGCACTTGTCAAAATTACAAAGTTTCAGTTAGACAAGAGGAGTAAGTTTTGAGATCTGTGACCAGGCAAGGTGACTACAGTCCATAATAATGGACCACATGTTTCAAAAACAACTGAGAGTGAATTTCAAATGTCTCACCACAAAAAATAAGTGAGGTGTTAGATGTGTTAATTAGCTTGAGCTAATCATTCCATGTTGTATACATATGTCAAAACATCACATTGGGCCCCCTATGTGTGTACGAGTATGATTTGTCAATAAAAAAATTAAATTAATTTTTAAAAGATTGTTCTTAGAGGCAAGTGAAAAATTGTTCTGGGCTAAATAACTCATCTCTCATTACAAAATTAAGGTTTAAAAGACTAAAAAATATTTATATGGTTTTATTGTGCTCAGATGAACTATTTAAGAGTGCATGAGCACACACACACACACACACACACACACACAAATAACCTAGTTTGTTAGTCAGCTTTACATGGTTGAGACAAAGTACCTGAAAAACAATTTAAAGTGAGGAAAGATTTAATTTTAGCTCACAGTTTCAGAGGTTTGCAGTCCATGGTCATTTGGCTCTATTGCTTTGGAGCCTGGAGTGAAACAGTACATCATGGTAGAAGCACAAGACAGAGGAAAACTCATTCACCTCAGGGCAGCCAGGGGATGGGGAGGCAGTCTGCCCCTCAAGGGCACGCCCCACCCGCAATGACCTAACTCCCTCTCACTAGGCCCCGCCTCCTAAAGATTCCCCCACTTCCCAATAATGCACTGGTTGGGCACCAAACCTGTAACACATTAAACTTTGGGGAACACTTCCAAACCACAGTACCAGATTTTTTGCTGTATGTTTCTATCAACAATCCACTCCTCACGATACCATCCAACACTACCTGGAATTGATGTGAGAAATCCCTACCTTAATGTGAGAGATGATATTTACATACTTAATGTGGGGTATGTGTTGTGTATGTGTGTTTATTTGCTCTCTTCAGCTTTTTATTACCTATGAAATGTATAGTATCAAGTGTCATGGATATTCTAAGTTGGTGATTATGATTTACATTGAAATCAGGAAAGTTAACTGTTAAGACTTGAATCTGGCTTGTCTCCCCCAAAGCTCATGTGTTGAAAGCACAGTCCCCGGGGTAGAAAGGTTCAGAAGTGGGGCATTTAGACAATGATTGGATCTTGAGGCTGTAACCTTGAGGCTGAATTTATCCATTTGATTTATTCATAATTTGAATTGGGCTAGGGATATAGCTCAGTGGTAGAGTGCTTGCCTTGCATGCACAAGGCTCTGGGTTCAATCCCCAGCACCACCAAAAAAAAAAAAGAAGAAGAAGAAGAAAAAGAAGAAGAAGAAGGAGGAGGAGGAGGAGGAAATAATAATTTGAATGGACTATGGACTACTGGGTGACAACCATAGGCAGATGGTTGTAGCTGGAGGAAGTAGATCTATGGGGGCATGCCCTTGGGAACTGTATATGTCCCTAGCGTGCGCTCTCTCTCTCTCTCTCTCTCTCTCTCTCTCTCTCTCTCCTTCCTGGGTGCCATGAGCAGCTCTCCTCTAACATGTTCTTCTATGATGATGTTTCTGTATGCAGCTGACCATGGATTGAACCTCTGAAACCATGCCAACTTTCCTCCTCTAAGTTGTTCTTATCAGGTATTTTGGTATCAGCAACGAAAACCTAATGAACACAGTAACTTGTCAACCCTATCTCATGCCTGGAATTCCTTCTTTCTGGCCCTTTATGCAGTATTGTCAACCCATGCGTCATTTTTGTCTTGGGAAAGAGTCCACCGTTTCATCATTGAATAAGAGATTCACTCTCATTTTTCTTGAGGCTTCCTTTAATCAAATTGAAATTGTCTCTCATTTCTTTCTCTTTTTTTTTTTTTTTTTTTGTGGTGCTGGGGATTGAACCCAGGGCTTTGTGCATGCAAGGCAAGCAACCCTACTCTACCAACTGAGCTATATCCCCAGCCCACTCATTTCTTATTCTCAGGGGGAAATTACCTTGTTTTGAGCCTAGCAGGTTTTCTTTTCATTTTTCTTTTTCACTGTGCAATTGTAAAGTGCTAAGCCATGAAGGAGGAGGTGCAGCCCTGGGTGTAACACTCACCTCTGCATGGGCATTCAGAATGACAAAATATAAACACTGAAGGCACTGCCAGCTAAGGTGCTTGGAGCTTGGCTACCTGCCAGACAATATTCAAAGGACTTTCTGAAAAGCCAAGGTTCGTCGTCGGAGATTAAAATGCACACACACAGATAGCAGTGACAAAGATGAAGCACTTTATTGCAAGCTGGTGCTAGCTTATATAGAAAGTGAAAGTTATCTTTTTTTTTTTTAAGAGAGAGAGAGAGAAAAAACTTTAATATTTATTTATTTTTTAAAGTTTTCGGCGGACACAACATCTTTGTTTGTATGTGGTGCTGAGGATTGAATCTGGGCCGCACACATGCCAGGCAAGCGCGCTACCGCTTGAGCCACATCCCCAGCCCCAAAACTCAGTTATCTTAAACCAGGAGGCTCCCGGGGTCAATTATAGTAAAGGTCAGGTCATCACCTATGGTGCTTGCACGTCCGCCCTGCATAAAATTCATGGGGATCACGAACTGTTCACGAGCACGGAAGATGGGAGGACCAATTAGAAAATTTTCAAAATAACTGTTATCCGCCCACTGGCAACTTGCCCACTGCCATGTTACATTAGGGGCCCCTTATCTGAAAGGCCCGGGGAGTTCTAGCCACCCACTGGCAATTTGCCCACCGCCATGTCTGAAAGGCCCGGGGAGTTCTCAGGGAAACTCCCAACACTTTCGATATCGTATTTTGTTCTCCCAATAACACTGTGCCATGGCACTCCTATTCTAATATTTACAGATGAAAAACTAAGGCACAGAGAAGTTAAATTGGGTCTCCAAGAACTGAAAGGCAGTGCCTGGTCTTGAGCCTGAGCTCTCTGGCTGCCGAGATCACACTGATACAGCAGGGCTTCTGCCCCCAAAACAACCACATCAGGATGCACCTCTGGTTTCTACAATTTCAAGTCACTTTCTTCCTCCCTTTGTTGTGGCAAAGAAAAGTTCTAAGAGTACTTCATGAACCATAAGCAAATCTTTGGGTTATATTCATTGATTTTTCCAATGTCATCCAAGGAGTCACTATGGACCAAGCCTTTTGCAAAGCTTTAGGGATAAACAGAGGTGGAAGACAAAGTCTCTGGCCTCAAAGAGACACCTATATTTGCTGGGATAAGGACTCTGATAGGGTTAGCTGAGAGAGCGTAGAGGAGGACACTTAATTCAGCCGTAGGAGACTTAGGAAATCTTAGGATGAGACTTCCAGGCTGAACTGTAGAGGCACACTCAGATTCCCAACCCAGTCCTGGCCTCTGGACCTCTATGCAGGGCTTGATGGGAAGAGAAGAGTAGGTAGGGAGAGGACCCAGGGTGCCCAGGACAGTGGCTCCCACTAGGTAGGCTCAGAGCTTCCTCTCTCCCTCCCCTACCCCCAACTCCCTGGTGAAGGAGCTCTGGCTCCTCTGATGTCCTTGTCTAGACATAAGAACCCTCTTGTCTAACGTATGTCAGCATCACAGGTCCTGACAGTGGGGCGGATGCTGCTCCTGTTGAATCTCCTCATGGCCACAGATTCAGGTAACAGCTACAGGCCTGGGGAACTTCCAGCCTTAGCGGAGCCCTGCAAATGCCCCTTCCAACAGAACCATGAAATGGTGACCTGGTGAAGGCGATCCCCCACTCACTGTCTTGACAGGGTCACAGTGAGAAAAAGTGTCGGCAAAGCCGCTCTCCCACTGTCTTGACAGGGTCACAGTGAGGATGAATGCTGGCAAAGCCATGCTGGTTGGTGGGAAACCGAAACCATGATACCCTTTTTTATGTAATTGGGACTTTTCATTTTCATGCTTATGTTTCTGACAGGAGGCATGAGTATGTTAAATGCCAAACAAATTAAAATTCAGATGGCTAGAACATAACAGGTAGTTCATGCCTTGAAGGCTGTTCTACTACCCCTCAGCATATCAAGGACAAAGTAGAAGGCTGTTCTTCTATCTCAGTACATTGTGGATAAACCTGATAACGGACAACAATCATCCTTTGAAAGGTCATGAGAATTTTAGGCACCACGTTGATTATATCAACTAGAACCCAAGCCCATATTTCCGGTCTCTTAGAAAACCTAATCAGTATGCTTATTTCACAAAGTTCACCACAGGCAGTTTTATTTTTGATTAAGGAAAGTTATATTATACACTTAGAAAAGTTAAAACATATAAAGATATATTTTTCTCTTTTTATAAATCCTTTCTTACTTTACATAGGGATATATGATGAGCATAGTTAATATTGGTGGAAAGTGGATTGATTTTTAGAACTTACTTTCTATTGAGAAAGATTATAAAGATATGAGAACTAGTGCACCTTGACTGAGAAACAAAGAAACTCTTTGAGAAAGCAGCTCAACCAGTTTTATGAGAATAAATTTAGGAATTAATTAAAACAGCTTTATAAGACACAGTTTCAGAATAATGTTAGAAATGTTATTTTATTTAGATTCTTTTTTTTTAATGTATTTATTTATTTATTTTTTTAAGAGAGAGGAGAAAGAGAGAGAGATGGGGAGAGAGAGAGAGAATTTTTTAATATTTATTTCTTTTTTAGTTATTGGCGGACACAACATCTTTGTTTGTATGTGGTGCTGAGGATCGAACCCGGGCCGCACGCATGCCAGGCAAGCGCGCTACCGCTTGAGCCACATCCCCAGCCCATATTTAGATTCTTAAGTTTAGAAATTCTTAAGTTTTTAGTTGTATAGGTTTCTGATATGTTTTAAGAATGATTCATAAACTTTAGGATATTTTAAATATAAGATTTAAAGGGACTTTTTTAGATGGGAATTTTAGATTAGAAATAAAGTACAAGTGTACTTTAGGTTAATGATTGGTTAGGAGACTTAGAGTCTGGTTATGTAGTTTGGCATTAGTTAATAAGAAAATAACATATCTTGGGAAAAATAGTAAATCTTGGGAAAATCTGAAAAATGTAAATTAGTGACGTATTTTATTAATGATTCTGTACTTTTAATAATTATATAACTGAAGGACATATCCTGGAAAAATGTAAATCAATGTTACATTTTTTGTACCCCCAATCATGGTTAAGGAAATGTCATGTCTTGGCAAAGTTTTAAATTATATAATCAGTGACGTATTCTGAATCTATAATGATGAGAAAAATTGTAATAAAAGATGACCCAGAGAAAGCTGCATTAGCTCTCTCTCTGGAGATTGCTCCAACGGAACGACTCCTGTCTCATCTTTTCGCCGACACCACTCATCCTTCAGGACTCCCTGGACCCTGCTAGGGCAGGACCCCGGCAGTGACCAACTGCTCCCCGATTGGCATCATCTCAGATTTCCATCACCTTCAAACAGGCGACTAGCAATGTTCCATAGAGCACCGTCCTTCTGGGCACAACTCAGGAGTCCTACCATGACAGCCTCACAGCTACCCGTGCCAAGGGAACAGACAACCACATTCAGATATTGGTGGCTTTCTTGGTGATTTTGTTCTAATATTGAGAATTTTATCTTATGTTCATATTAGATAATATATATATGTATGTATGTATATATTAAATATGTACATATATACTTTTATATTTAAAGAGAAATTATGAATGGAATCATTAATGAACATAGTACTTTTGTTTAAGGAAAATCATTCAGAGACTAAATGAGAAAGAAAATGACATTCAGTTTTAATTTGGAGAAATTTTCTATTTAAAATAATAATATACGGGCTGGGGTTGTGCTCACTGATTCAGCGCTTGCCTAGCATGTATGAGACACTGGGTTCGATCCTCAGCACCACATTAAAAAATAAATAAACAAAATAAAGGTATTCTGTCCATCTACAAAAAAAAAAAAAGAAATCTTTAAAAATAATAATAATGTAAGCTGATTATTCATATAGTATGTTGTAAAAATGTGTAAAAATCTCTTTGATTATTTAGGGGGAAAATATAATGCTTGAGCATTGAAGATTACAAATACCCATTCAGTTCCAGTGCTAACACGATAAAGCAGTTCGGGCCTCATGTGAGGCTGTAGGTACTCGGTTCCATGGAACCAGGAATTGAAGAAATAAACACTGATAGACAGGACTAGCATCCAGGAAGACTAATAAGGAACGTGTTACATCTCTCAGCATCTGCAGTGTCTGTGTTAATCACACAAAACGTAACTTTGCTTCCTAATTACAAATGTCATCAGCCTGTGTACAGGTTTGAGTGTAGCAAGTCCCAATCAGACATTTTACAACATAGATTTCTAATCAAACAAACTATTAACATTTGTACATTATTAAATTGCAGTAGCTGTTTTCAAAAACAAACTACTGGCGGGGGGGGGGGGGCGGTGTACTTACAGCAAAGCATATGCTTGGCATAGATGAGGCCCTGGGTTGGATCCCCAGCAGCAAGAAGGAAAAACAACTAAAGGCCAAATACTGTTGTGTGGTTAAAAACAGAATCATTTTCTTAAGAAACTCACTGTACAGGCTATATTCTATGGTCAGTATTTTCATATGAATATTTGATAACAGTTCATTTTATTTATTTTTTTAGTGAATTGCAATGTTCAACACAACTTTATATTTCATGTTTATTATGGAAAACTTAAATGTCCATAATTAAGGGACTCTTCTTATTTTTTTTAATCTGGCCTCAGTAACTACTAACATTGTCTTTTGTTTGTTTGTTTGTTTTATTGATCCTTCATTCTCCCCTGTTCCACCTCCCTCCCCAACTGCATACTGTTTTGGTTTGGTGGGGGTGTCTGGAGTTTGGAAATCAAATCTCAGTCATCATATTATTTCACCCACAGTCTGAATACATGCTATATGTGTCTAACAGATCATTATTTTTTTAAAGAGATCACAATGCCATTGTGATCTAAACATTTCAGCCAAGCTCCGTGGTATATACCTGTAATCCCAGCAGCTTGGGAGGCTGAGGCAGTAGGATCTTAAGTTCAAAGCCAGCCTCAAGAACTTAGTGAGGTTCTAAGCAATTTAGTAAGACCCTGTCTCAAAATTTAAAAATTTTTAAAAACTGGGTGGTTGGGGATGTGGCTCAGTTGTTAAGTGCTCCTGAGTTCAATCCCCAGTACCTCCCCCCACCAAAAAAAAATTTAAAATAATTCCATTGTTAACATAACAATTTATTAGTGATTGTTGTTGGTATAAATAACTCAAACTGGCCTTACAGAAAAACAACAACAACTCAGAAGGTACTTTATTTGCTACTGTGAAAATACCAATTGTAACAAGACTTTTTCTTCTGTTTCAAATTCACCTGCTATTTTTTTTCCAGCATAGTCAGTAGATTCTGGAAAAAAAGAACATGGAGCTGTTATTGTAGGTAGAAATGTTTGAGGCTGTACACAAAAAGAAATATTCTCTACCCTTGATTTTAAGTACAAAATGCTTATACTCTGTTTTGTGCAGTCCAGAGCAATATTTAGGACTGTGCACACAGTTGAGAGAATGTGTTCGTGCTTGGTTACTGAGCTGGGGGAAAGAGGGCCCCCAGGATGTGTGAGACTTAAGGAATAAAACGCTGCATTTCTCTGCAATGTCAGTTTCACTCTAGTGCATTATGGATTAAATCTCATAATTTTAAACATAAACAAGAGTATTTAAAGAAATATCATTCCCCTTTGGGTCGCTTTCCCAGCTCTCTTAGATTTCAGTATGATCTCACTCCTTCCTCCACTGCCAAAGGGGAGGGGCTTTCTTTGCTGGAGAAATTTGAAAAGAACAGAGTGCATAGATAAAGAAGTATAGCCCAGCATATTGAAGGAGAGCTTTATTAGGCAATGCGTTTTAGTGGGTTTGCAGATGGTGAGACTGACTTTGGTTATTCAATCCATAATTCAGGATGTAAAACTCAGGGCAAAATCTTTACTAGTGTATTTGGTCATGCCAGAACTGAAATCTTCATCATGTGGACCCAAATAAATAATTACAAAGTCAACATTCCAGAAATATATATATATCTCCACCTCCACTTCTATGAATATTTTTTATGTGCTGTGAGTCCCAGCTTTCAAGCATGTTGTCATTAACTTACCATTTCTGCTTCCACAGTAACTGATTGGTATGAATCTGCAGTCATCCAAAAGGCAGAGCAACAGACAGAATGTCTCCAGCACGTGTGGTTCAGATAGGCACGTAGGACACAGATCAATGTAGATTAAGCCTGTGAGATGTATGTATGTTGTGCTTTTTTTTTTTCAGTGTTGGGGATTAAACCCAGTGCTTTGCACTTACTAGGCTTGTGCTATACCTCTGAGGCAGGGTCTTTGAAGTTTCTGAGGGTCTCGCTCAATTGCTGAGGCCAACCTTAAACTTGCAATCCTCCTGCCTCACCCTCCTAAGTCTCCAGAATTACAGGTATGCACTACCACACCTGTTACAGTTTTCTAATCTGGACATTAAACCTTGCTTCCGTTTTATCATTGGTGTTATTTTTCTTTGCAAAATATGTTGCAAATCATAATGTCTTTCTTTGTAAATATTTTATAGTATCTAAAACTTTTGTTTAACTTCTTTAATTTCCTGATATCCTTTTACTGCAAGTCAGTTGAGGACTTTGTGGACTAGGACAGACATTTTCTGAAATGATTGTATTTCTAGATGTAGGAAGACAAAAATCCTCTTTTAAGTATTCAGTGTATGAGATATATTTCTCTGGCTTGGGATTTTAAACAATTTAGATGTAGTTTCTCTTTATTCTTTGTGGAACTTGTTGATTATAAGATCACTGTTTTCAGTTCAGCCAGCTCTTGTTTTCTATGGTAGTAGAGACTTCTTGTGGTTGCAAAGGGCTCTTTAGCTTTTTGGATTTAGCTTGGATTTTTGCTTACCTAGACAACCATTCAAATTAGTGGGCATGCTCTGGGGATTTACTAACTTGAAAATAGAGAAAGAGTCCCAGATGGTGAGTCTAAGGAGTAACCAGGGGCAACCTAGATTTAAACTTTTTCCACATATATGCTTTTAAACAAATAAATTGAGCACAGATGGTTAAAAGTTGGCACCATGTGAGACCAGCTGCAATTAATTTGGGAAAGACATTTAAAAGAAATATTTATGTAAGATTTTTATTAAGAATTATCAGCATGTAGCATTTCACTGTTGAATAATAAAACAAAACTGTGTTCTCTTCTCCAAAGAAAATCACAAAAGCTGCCGAATGCAAAAAGCAAAACCACAAAACTGCAGGAAGGAGGAAGAGTTTCTGTAAAGTTCTAGAGAGGAGAGCAATCAGGGCTGCTCAGGGTGAACTGAGTATGTCACTGAAGGGCAGAATTTGAAGAGAAGGATAATGAAAGAGGCCTGGAGAAGTGAGCTGAGAACAAATGATGACATTCCTGGAGAGTTTAGCCTGAGCAAAAGTGGTTTGTTATCTAACATGTCTGAATTCTGGCCACTATGGCCCCAGCATCAGTGCAAAGGTTGGATCTGAGTGCATTGGGTTTGGGGTAAATAAATGGATCAATCATTATTGTACTTGTTAGGTGCAGGACAGGCTGAATAAGCTGTCTGCAGGGCATGCCAAACAAAGTTAGCTGCAGGGTGACCTGGCCACTCAAACCCTCTGTCTGGTTCTTTGTCACCTGTTTGCTTCAAGCCCAAACGCCCAAGCCCCCACTCAAGGCTGAACACTCAACCCCCTGCTCAAGGCTGAGCACTTAACCTCCTTGTGTGCCAACAAGGCAGCTTGCAGACCCAGAGACCCTATTAGATTTGGGCTATAAAAACTCCCTCCTGCCAGACCCCTCTCTCTCTTCTCTCTTGCTCTCTCTGTCTCCTTTGTGTGCGTGCTCTCCCCCCCCCATATCTCTCTCTCTCTCTCTCTCTCTCTCTCTCTCTCTCTCTCTCTCTTCTGTTGCACTTCTGCAATAAAAATCTCTTGGTTGCTCTGAGTGTTGTGGTCACTTTCCTTTCATGGGTGCCAAAACCCGGGAGAGGGTTAAAACCCACTTTTGGGTCCCTCTTCCTTCGGAAGTGCCACTCACCGGATGACCTGAACCCATTTTCTCGATCACCAGAACTACATCCACCACCGGCCTTCGATTGGTGAGTTTCCCCTTCCTGGAGTCCTAAACCCAATGGTGGTGTCGGGAGGTTTGCCATTGATTGTCCGGCAAACCTCTTTGCCCACCTGCGGGGAGGAAAACACCCCACCATAGCCTTCAAGGCCACAGTGGTCCTCAGAGACTCTTTCCTAGGGCAGAATAGACTCCTGGGTTCAAACTTATTCCCTCCCCTTCCCAGCTGGTAGTTTACCAGCATAGGCTTTGTAGGTCTCCCTCAAAGGACTGTGTAACCTCCAGGGACACATAACAGAGAACTGAACATCACACCTCACCCAGACCTTCACGGTCTCGGTGGCTCTCCTAAAGTCCTAGTCCTCACACCTTCAAGACTCGGCCGCCAGAGAGATGCTTACCCTCCCCTTCCTCTCTCTTCCCCTGTCTCTCTCTTTCCCCTCTTTCCGGCCCTGGGAGTCTCCGGCCTCTCCAGGAGGGGTCCCTAAAAGCCTTGGCCAAGGTCTCCCATGGCTCCGGCTCCACCTTCTACTGTCAGGATTCAGTGACGACCAATCTCTGCAGCTCGAACCTGCCACTAAGGCACTCCTGATTTTTGGCTCTAGCGGGGATGCCCCTTTTGCCAATAAATCAGTTTCCTCCTCCTCTCTTATACTATCTTTGAGTCTCCTTCCCTCTCCCTTATACTACGTTTGCGTCCTCTTCCCTCCTCCTTATACTACTTTTGCGACATGGGTAATATGTCCTCTCTGTGGTTCGACTCTCCCCTACAATGCCTCTTGGATAACCTCAAAACCCTCTCCTTGACACCAGACATCAAACCCCAAAAATTGATCAAATATAGCACCCAGGCCTGGCCCACTTATCCCTTAAACAACCAAAACAGATGGCCCCCTTTTGGGTCCCTGGATCCCTCCATTCTAAGTGGTCTCTACAATTACCGTGAGCATTCAAAAAAATGGGAGTGATTGCTTATGTCCAAGCTTTCTTCTTGCTTGTGCTCTCTGCACCTCTTGCAAACCTCTGCAAATTTTTCTAGCTTGCAAACCAACACCCACAACCACTGATCCCCAACTTTCTCCTCCTCCGGACTCATCCACTACTTTTGATCCTGCTGATGAACCTCCACCCTATAACCTGGCTCCAATAGATCCTCACCTTAGCCTTCGGCCCCAGCCCCTCCACCGTCTCCTCCACCTCAATAACCTGCTTTCTCCCCTCCAATTACTAGATCAAAAACCTACATGACTTCCCTTCCACAGACTGTTGCCCCATTGCATGAGGTAGCAGGTACTGAAGGTATCCCTCCACCCATTCACTCCTCTCTTCTCCTGACAGTGCCTACACCCAGTCCCACCAGGTCCTCTTACCAGCTAACCCAAAGCTCAAACCAGCTGAGGAGAGCCCTCAGACCCCTATCCAAGATCTAATGAAAATAGCCTTTAAAGTTGCTTTGTCATCACTGAAAACAGGTTACTAAGGATTAAAGTCCCTTACAGGCTTTTTGGGATACTCACTCCCGTCTTCCCCTCTGCTCTACCTGTTCTGCTGCTCAAGTTTTCCTTGCTAGGGAAAATCCCAAACCCCTTTCCCATTATTCTTTTACATCTTCTTCCTCATTCTCAGATCCACTGGAGCTGCTCTCAGCGACCTTCCCGTCTTCCCCCTCCCTACCAGGCCCACAGAAAAGTCTTAACTGACCTTCTCCAGAAATCTTCACCATGGCTGATTTTAGGACTTTCAGCAAAAGAATCTCTACAAAAGAGTTTAGTGTAGATAAACTTCCTATTTTAATGTTGCCCTGTTTTACTTGGCCACTGTCTGGAAAAATCAGCACTCCAGATGCTGGACACCCCCTTACTAGTTTTTCACAAGATATGTGAACAAGGCCTCTGGCCTTGACCTGGGCTTCACAGAGATGGCTACATGGGAGTTACTAACTGGGCTCCATGGTAACAGCTGGCAGGGGGAGGAAAGAAAAGGGAATAAAAGCTCTCCCCCTCCCAGGTGTCCTTGAAGGGTTAACTTGCCCAGAACAGAAGGAAAAAAAAAAAAAACTGCTTTTTGTGAACTTCTGCAGACTGTGAACTTCTGAGCCCCTCCCCTTACATGTTGGGTTCAAATTTCTAAACTACCTGAACTTGGGGTTCAGGGATTAATTGATTACAGCAGAAGCTGTGTCCTCTGAATCTGGCTGCAACCAAATAAGACTGTTTCCCTGTCTTTGGTGCTATCTTAGGTGCCTTGCCTTGTCCGTCCCTACAACAGCATAATTCTATACACTTAAACATTGTTTATGTTTTCATGAAATGGTAAACAGATGTGATTAATTGTGTACTTCAAATAACAAAATATCTCTTATCAAAATGGAATAACTTGCCTAAATTCAGAAATTTACAAGGATTGTTTCGAAGTGTAAATAAAGAAAGAGTTAAAAGATGGGAAAGAGAAATTAGAAGGTTCTAAGTATGGATTTAATAGAAGGAAAAGGTGTTTCTGGATAAGAGAGTCTATGTGATTAAGTAAATAAGAGGGTTTAAGCAAGTGATAAAGAAGGTCTGCGTATGTTGACTATTTAGGTTAAGTAAGTGATAAAGAAGGTCTGTATATGTCGGTTATATATGTAAGTTTTTTGAACAAGTAATCTTGAAGGAATTAAGGATTATACAACTATGGTTAAACAACAACTGTTATTTTGCAATATTGTAATATGTTATTTCTTTAAGAGCTAAACTTGATTAATATAAAAACATCAATGTAATTGTGGTACTATTACTTTTCTTTATATATTAAATGTGTTCATATTTTCCAGGTATATAAGTCATTAAGATAGAAGCTTAAAAAAAATTATATCAAGCTGATGTTCTCCAAAAGGTTGCATGGTAATTTTAGGCTTATAAAAATAACATATTGGAGATTTATTTATATCATTTAATTTTCTATAACTGGACCTGTTATTAATAAGATTAATATAAAGTTCTATACACTGGGTACAATTTAAATGTAATATCATATTGTGTTAATATTCATTTGACATCAAGCAACAATATATGTAAACTTTATAAAATAATATTTAAAAAAAAAAGATCAGCTTCAATACTAGAACACTTTACCTAAGATTTATAAAGAGCCCTGGCTTACCTGAGATAAGGCTATTCCTCCCATCTTACTACATGTCAGAATGACTCCAAAGTAGGCCAGACTTCAGCTAAAGCCCAGTACTCTTAATTTAAGGTGAAACTGACTTTGCTGGATGTTTAAGATCAAGACTTAAACTTAAATTAAAATGGCCAAGAAAACCAATATTTGGCTCTGGCCCTCTGAGTCAGTCTGAATCCAGGGAACTTCTCTAAAGCGCTTTGCAACTCTGGGCCACATAACCTCCTGATCAGGGAGATTATTGAGACCACTGGAGAATGAAAAGCCAATCAGTGCACTTGCTGTGAATACGAGGTTCATTGGAGACAGGAGACATCCCTGATGCTTCCAAGGGAAGCCACATGGTCAAGCAAGACCTGGACCCATCCTAGCGCAAAAGCACTAGCAGAACTAAAAAGCTGCTCTCAAGTTCCCCCATGAGCGACCCCTATGGGAACTCGGCTGACTCTTAACAATAGATAGAAATAAAATCAATTTTGACCAACTTGATCTTAGACACCTACCAAAACCAGTTAAGCCAAAACACAGTCATTTCTGGGAGTAATGAAAGACAAGAACAGCTAGAAAAGAGGAGACAGCAACTAAGCCAACAGGCTCCATGGGGAATGTTCAGTCAACTATGGCCTTGGCTCCTCCCCCTCACAGGACCTCTATTAGTCCTTTTTATGTTTCTCCTAATAGGACCATGTATGTTAAATTGCCTACAGAAGTTCCTGCAAGATCAGATACACAAATTCACCAAGTCAGTCAATCAACTACCAGCCCCTGATGCCCAAGACAGAGACCTACAACTCATGACCAACTCCTCTAGCTCCAGAGACTCTGCCCCCACCTAAAACCCTCTCTAACCCCTTTTCCAGATTTTACAACCCCTCTTTCACCTCCTAGGAATGAGAACTACTCTCCAGCAGGTCCACTCTGCTTGTTCAGTCTGCTCTACAGTATCCCCACAAGGAAGCATCAAACCTAAACTCCCCACACATCAGTTGAGGAGCCACCAGCCAGACAAAGACTGATAGATCAAATTCGCTCACATGCCTAGGCACAAAAAGCTTCGCTACCTACTTACTTTGGTTGATACTTTTTCAGGATGGATAGATGCCTTCCCTACATCCAGGGAAATTGCTGACACCATTGCCTCCATCCTCATTGAGCAGATCATTCCCGGGTTCAGACTTCCCACCTCCACCCAGTCAGACAACGGTCCAGCCCTCACTTCTCAGGGAACATCAGACCAATGCCTTCCTGCACCATTCATTGCCTCAATCCCAGCACAACCACACACTGAATTGGACCCTCTTCAACTGGGTGACTCAGTCTTACTTCAGGAACTGCATTCTCAATTGTTGGAACCTCAATGGTCAGGACCCCATACAGTCATACTTACTACCCCAATAGTGACCAAGCTTTTAGACACTCTCCCTGGTACCATGTCTCCTGCCTTAAAAAGGCACCTGTTCCAAATGTCCAGTCCTGGACTTCCACCACACCCACCAAACTCAAAATTTCTCGCCAACCCTCTTCTTCTTTTACTAATCATTATACTCTCTCAAGTTTTTATCCCAACCACAGATGGCACTTTAACATCCAAGCAACATGGCACCAGGATGACACCACCCATTCTCAGCTCATGAGTCAAGGTGATTGTCCTTCCACTGGCTGCAATCGGGCTGTCACCCTTAACATTACTGGATTCAACCAAGCCATCTCCAATACTTCCTAGAGTCCCTGCTACAGGACCAGTGGCTGATACCAAGAATCTCCTCCATCCAGGATGGGTTTGATGCCATCTACGACTTGTGGCTTCAAGGAACTTTTATGGACTTTACCCCTACCAAAGTAGTTATCTATAGCCACTGAGTGTTATTTTTGGCTGCCCTGGTGTTCTCAGACCTGTCCTCCGAACATTCCTCCACTTCCCCTTCTAGGCCCAACGCCGCCCACCATTAAGCAGGAAGTAGCTAGAGGACTTTACGCCGTCCACCATGTCACTTAGAAAAACAAAAAGGGAGGAATGTTAGGTGCAGGACAGGCTGAGTAAGCTGTCTGCAGGGCATGCCAAACAAAGTTAGCCACAGGATGACCTGGCCACTCAAACCCTCTGTCTGGTTCTTTATCACCTGTTTGCTTCAAGCCCAAATGCCCAAGCCCCCGCTCAAGGCTGAGCACTTCGCCCCCCTGCTCAAGGCTGAACACTTAACCCCCTTGTGTGCCAACAAGGCAGCTTGCAGACCCAGAGACCCCATTAGATTTGGGCTATAAAAATTCCCTCCTGCCGGGACCCTGTCTCTCTTCTCTCTTGCTCTCTCTGTCTCCTTTGTGCGTGTGCTCTCCCCCCACCCCCCTCCTTCTCTTTCTCTCTCTTCTCCTCTGTTGCACTGCTGCAATAAAGATCTCTTGGTTGCTCTGAGTGTTGTGGTCACTTTTCTTTCAGTACTATTATATGATTCAGAAGCTGTAGGCCCTACATGTTTGCAATCAGTACATTACTCATCTGCTCTTCATAATGATTATCTCCAGGAGCCCAAATTAGACCAGCAGGCAAGGGGAGCGGGGGGGACATGCACAGCCCAAGGACTCCTAGTGTAGTGGCACCCCTCCTCACAGAAAATCTTAACTAAGCTTCTCCAGATATCTTCACCTTGGTTGATTTTAGAACTATTAGCCAAAGAGTCTCTATAAAAGAGTTCAATGTAGGTAAACTTCCTACTTTCCTGCTGCTCTATTTTATTCAGCCACTGGCCTGGAAGAAATCAGCACTCCATGTGCTAAATGCCTCTTTACTAGTTTTTCACACACATTTATCCAGTATAGTAGTTTGTAGAAGCAAATGCAAAATGTGATAATAAAAAGACAAATCCTTTAACAAGGCCTCTGGCCTTGAGTTGGGGCTTCACAGAGATGTCTACATTTCTAAGATAAGAAAAGTTACCAGTTGGGCTCCATGGTAGAAGAAAGAAAGGGGAGAAGAAGCTCTCCCCTTCTCAGGTATTATCCTTGAAGGGTTAACTTGCCCAAAACAGTGAAAGAAAAAGCTGCTTTTATATGAACTTCTGCAAACTGTGAATTTGTAAGCCCCTCCCCTTACATTCTGGGTATAAAGTTCTGAAACTACCTGAACTTGGGGTCCAGGGAAGTAATTAATTACAGCAAAAGCTGTGCCCTCTGACCTGGCTGCAGCCAAATAAAACGGTTTCCCTCTATCTTTAGTGTCCTGCCTCGTCTGTCCCTACAACACTGGAAGCCCACACTGACCTGATGTGCTCTCCCCAAGGAGAGCTCCCAAGTGTGTGGGTCCATATGGGTGCAGTCAGAGTTTTTCAGATCTCAACAATCTCTGCCTTTACCCCTGCAGTCTGACCTCCAAGATAATGCAATTTTTTTAGAGACCTTTTCCTATTAGGAAGTCACAGCCCAGGGAGAAGTGAAACAAGCTCCAGCAGAGATCCATCCCTGGAAGGGCGATGCACAGAATAAGATGCTGCCCCAGATCCTGCTACCAACAAAAGCCACTGGGGAACCCTGAGAGGCTGCCTCCTTTTTTAATTTTTCCATAAAGCCACTAATTTTTGTCAGATCATTTGGGAGAATTTATGGTTGGTCTTTGACAGATTCCTTGAAGAAAAAGAAACTTAAAGGCCACACAAACAAATCCCCTATTTTGCAAATAAAGTGAAACTTTCAAACGACTGCTCATTTTATTTTAAAATATGCAACAAAATATGACAATAAATGACAAAATATGCAACCTTTGTAAATATAGCACTACCACTGCCCAGAAGTGAATGTGGTTGTGACTCACTTTGCTTGTTTTAGTGTCTTGCCTGATTAAAGAATGTTTTTTTAAAAATGGAACAAATGGATAAAGTAATCCTAATTTTGTGTTTCTGTATTAAAAAAAAAAAAACTGGATAGCAAGGTGATTTTAATATTTCTGAAACCGATCGCCCAAGACCCTACATCCCTCATTTTGTTTATTTTTTATGTGGTGCTGAGGATCAAACCCAGTGCCTCATGTATGCTAGGCAAGTGCTCTACCATTGAGCTATAGCTCCAGCCCCAGAATTGAAAATAATTTATATGTTGCCATTAACTAAACTAAATGTGTAATAAAGAATTAATCTTACCAAAGAGAAGTCTGACCTTTGCCCTGGGCTTCTGCAGGGTGCTCTTTAAGCTCCTGGAGAGTCTTGCCAAATTATGAGTGTCTTTGTTAATTAGACACACCAGGTAGTCTAATGATAACTAAAGGGAGCAGAAGACTGAAGATCATCCATGTGGGTGGACATCAATCACATCTACATGACCCGGCACCAATAAGAACTTTGGGTGCTGTTTTAGTCTGCTTTTTGCTGCTGTGATTAAAAGACCCAACCAGCACAATTTTAGGGGAGGAAAAATTTACTTAGGGGCTCACAGTTTCAGAGGTTTTAGTCCATAAAAGGCTGGCTCCATTCCTTAAGGCTTAAGGTGGGGCAGAAAAGTGTGGCAGAGGGAAACAGCTCACCTGATGATCAGAAAACAGAGAGAGAGACTCCATGCCAGATACAAATATATTCCTCAAAGCCCTCAGTGCCCACCTCCTCTATCCACACCTTTCAGTTAACACTCAATTAACCCCATCAGGGGATTAATTCACTGATTGGGTTAAGACTCTCACAACCCAATAATTTCTCCTCTGAACTCTCTTGCATTGTCTCACATGTAAGTTTTTGGGGGATACCTCATATCCAAACCATAACAAATGCCAAGGCTCAGGAGAGCTTCCTGCAACCCTGTAGAAACTGCCACATATTATTACCACGAGAATTTAGCACTTTCAGTGACTCTGCAAATTTGCGAATGATTCATGCATTTAGGATACACATAATGAACTAGACTCCATCTCCTGCCCATGCCAGAAATAAGACAGAATGACATAAATAGAAAAAAAAAAATGAGTTTAATTGCAGTTTGGCCAAAACTGGGAAGACAGCTACTATGTCTTCCCACTTCTCCAGAAAGGTTACAATTTTATAGGAAGAAAAGCCCGGAAATATACATTTGTAGATTCAACTAGTCTGTGCAAGCCAGACATATAATTCTGGTTTTGATGGCACCCACCTAGGCCAGGGGACCAGATCTAGGTTTCCACTCTCAGCATGAGGATGCTGGAATGGAGATCATTATAATGATGTTAGTTACATGGTTTAAATTGGTATAACCAGGATTAAGAGTTCACTCTCTATAGTTTGACCACCATCACTTTCTCATATTAATGGAAAATGGAGAAATCATAGATGTTTCTATGATCAAGGGAATTTTGCTATAATTTTTTTTAGTTGTTGATAGACCTTTATTTTATTTATTTATTTTTATTTGGTGCTGAGAATCGAACCCAGTGTCTCACACATGCCAGGCAGGTATACTACCTCTGAGCCACAGAACCAGCCCGAATTTTGATATAATGCATAAGTCCTATTTATTTATGGTGTATGAAGGAATGGCACTTCCTGCTGAAATCTCAAAGCCCTTTTCTTCTATTTCAGTGATTTTCTTTTTCAAGATATAAGTACCCCTTCAACTCCCTGATCCTGAGATACAGAAGATGGGGCCTGTCTGAGGAGTAGCAGAAAGAATTCAGGGCAACTATGTGGATACTGAGAAGTTATAAAGGGAAAGACCACCACGAAGGACAAAGCATATCAACATCGTCACCCCCAGGTTATTTTGCTGCAGCCAGACTGCGGCAGTCCTGTTTTCACCCCAAGACCCTACATCCCTCACATCACTGCACCCCAAACCCTCTTCATCAGAGCACCGAGGCCTCATGATCTCAACTCTACTTTCCTCCCCAGCATCATCCCTCTGCACGGGGCCTCCAGTTCTAAGGCTCTCAGGTTAAGGCCCTTTCCCAAGTCCTCCAGGGGATTACACACCCCTGTTGCACTCAGCTTCAATGCCCGCCCAACCCCACCCCTTCACACACACACACACACACACACACACACACACACACTCACCTGTCAGCTCCTATTTAACCCCCTGGCCTGCTGAAACCCCCCTAGGGAGCCTTCCCAGTGCCAGCCCCGCCCAGCAGGGGAGCACGTGATCCAAGGGCACCTTGGGAGGTCAGGTGGAGGGAGGTGGGGTCCTTGGGGCAAAGCTAGGGCAGTTGGAGTTGACCAGTGACCTTTGGGGGCTGGCTGGGGGATATTGGGGCGGGGCTTCAAGCCCTGAGGGAAGCCAGACGTGCTGGGTGGGCGGTGGAGCAGGACAGTAGGGGCCAGAAGATGGGAGTCCAGGTGTAGGCTCATGGGGACACCCGCCCACTGGCGTCCTGCCCTGTGGTCTTCACCCTGTCTGGCGACCCAGGGTAGGGAGGAATCCGACTCGGAGCCCCTAACTGCCTGGGCTTCTGCAGATTCAGCCAGGTGGTGGCCAAGACTCAGTCTGATGAGGGAGAGACAGGCCTCCCCGGCACAGCCCGCTGCCTCAGCTCCTCTGCAGGCGACAGGGCGAGGGCGCAACGCAGGCCCGGGGCCTACATGGAGTGTGTCTGATCCGGACTGCCAGGGGCTCAGCTTGTCCCCAAGTCCAAGTCGTAAGCTGCGTCTGCACAGGGCCATCAATGAACCTCCGTGTCTCCAGGAGAAGCTTGGGGATGCTGGACTGGACACAATTTCCCGTCACACTGGGGTTGTTTCCCAACCTGTTTGAACACAGGCTACAGTTTTAGAGGTTGTGAAGAACCTGTGCAGGGACACCCCTAGCTTCTGATACCTCTGATATCTGGTAACACCGGAGAGACCTGTGATCTAGGTGGCTTAGGTCTGGTCTCTGCTTTCAGGCCTTGATCACCTACCTAACCCATGTTAGGGAACTCCCTTTTATTTGATGGTTGGTCCCCTTTTGGGTCTTCTCATTTTTCTGTGGGTGTATTTGCTCATCCCTTCCCATATCCACACTCTTGGGTTACTTCAAATCCTGTTACTGGGTTTGGGAAGGTGAGTTGCATTGATCAATGGAACAATAGCAAAAATGATGCAAAAAGAAACTGGAAAATTTCTTACTGCTCCTGAAAATCTGATTCCATAGGTGACATGGCCCAGCACCCCAAAAGACCCAGCTAAGAGACAGACCATTTGGGCACTCCCAGCTCCCGGCATACTGCCATCTGATCCTAGGTCTTGAGCTAAAGTGCTGTTAATTTTGATAGCAAGAGATAACCTTACATGCCACTGAAAGCTTTAGATCCCATTCCTTGCTTCTCTCCCCATTCCATCCCCATTTCTCTGTCTTGACCTTTACTCTGCACACAAGCCTAGAGGAAGACCAGTAGGGTCTCTAAGGAAGTGTTGTCTAACATTTTTTTACACAGATCTCCTTTATCAAAATCACTTGGAGAATCTTTTAAATCCTGGAAATGCTAGGAATCTTTGGGGGAGTGGTAGGAGAATCTTCAGTTTGGCTAGTCCCACTGTTCCCTAGGACACTTTTTAATAATTCTCCTTCTCCATCTGCAGTTGTGGCAGTGTCTTAACTTTCCCGGGTCCCTTAGCACCATCCAGACGTGAGCCTAAGAAGATCTCCTCATGGATTTTGGAGGATGTCATTAGTACAACGTGCCCCCAATGAGAATGGGGAGTTCGGCATCCCTGCCTCTTCCCCTCCTCCATCGGTGCTCTGCTTTAAGTCACTCCACAGTTGACTCACAGGACCAACCTTCTCTAGGGATGATCCGCAGGACTCAGGAACTTCTGAAGCCTGAAAATGGTGCTGAGGAACATTCAAGGTAAGGTCTTGAGAAATGGTCTTTTCACATTTTTATTTTGAATTCAAGAATCAACTAAGGGGAAATCGATTTTATAATTCTGTCTCTGTAGTCAGCGCTCCTGAGTTTACTCTTCTAAAAATTTTTTTTTAATTAAAAAAAAAAAGCCCAGGATTTATACCTTAAAAGGAACACTGTCAACCTTTCACAACCCCATATGACCATCTCCTTCTTCCAGAAAATGATTTCCTAGGAGAGAACTTAGCCTACTGCTATCTTCCCTGTACCAGCACAGAGTGCTCAGAATGCCTTGCTGGCTACCCAGCAAGTTCTCACCCCACGGCTATGTGCTTATGGCCAAACCAGTGAGGACCAAGCTACTTTGTTCTACCTAAATTCCTTCATGCCTCCTTTTTTTCTAGCAATGACTGGACCTTAAGATTTCATATTTGAAGGCTCTCTGGTCAAAAGCAGTTGTGGAACCATCATCCAGAGACAGACATCCTTGTTATAAGTTTTATTAGACAATACAAATCTCAGAGAAGGGCCAACAGAGGAATTTGGGGATGTGAAATCTGAACTCTGAAAGTGGTACTATTTATTGTTTCTTGAAAAGAAAGGAAGGACACATTCATTGTGTGCCTGCCATATGCTGCACCCTGTGATTGGTCATTTCACAAAGATGTCCTTTATCCTTACTATCAGGTATACATTACCATCCTTGTACATGTGAGAGCATAGATAGATTTGTTTCCTTGTTTGAGATGATTGGCATTGAGTGCTAGTGGGATTAAGGTGATTTTTTTTTATTGGTTGTTCAAAACATTACAAAGCTCTTGACATATCATATTTCATACATTTGATTCAAGTGGGTTATGAACTCCCATTTTTACCCCGTATACAGGGGTAAAAATCACATCAGTTACACATCCACGTTTTTACATATTGCCATACTAGTGACTGTTGTATTCTGCTATCTTTCCTATCCTCTACTATCCCCCTTCCCCTCCCATCTTCTCTCTCTACCCCATCTACTGTAATTCATTTCTCTCCCTTGTTTTGTTTTTTTTTCCCTTTCCCCTCACATCCTCTTATATGTAATTTTGTATAACAATGAGGGTCTCCTTCCATTTCCATGCAATTTCCCTTCTCTCTCCCTTTCCCTCCCACCTCTCATCCCTGTTTAATGTTAATCTTTTTCTCATGCTCTTCCTCCCTGCTCTGTTTTTAGTTGCTCTCCTTATATCAAAGAAGACATTTGGCATTTGTTTTTTAGGGATTGGCTAGCTTCACTTAGCATAATCTGCTCTAATGCCATCCATTTCCCTGCAAATTCCATGATTTTGTCATATTTTTTAGTGCTGAGTAATACTCCATTGTGTATAAATGCCACATTTTTTAATCCATTCATCTATTGAAGGGCATCTAAGTTGGTTCCACAGTCTAGCTATTGTGAATTGTGCTGCTATGAACATCGATGTAGCAGTATCCCTATAGTATGCTCTTTTAAGGTCTTCAGGGAATAGTCCAAGAAGGGCAATAGCTGGGTCAAATGGTGGTTCCATTCCCAGCTTTCCCAGGAATCTCCATACTGCTTTCCAAATTGGCCGCACCAATTTGCAGTCCCACCAGCAATGTACAAGTGTACCCTTTTCCCCACATCCTCGCCAGCACTTGTTGTTGTTTGACTTCATAATGGCTGCCAATCTTACTGGAGTGAGATGGTATCTTAGGGTGGTTTTGATTTGCATTTCTCTGACTGCTAGAGATGGTGAGCATTTTTTCATGTACTTGTTGATTGATTGTATATCCTCCTCTGAGAAGTGTCTGTCCAGGTCCTTGGCCCATTTGTTGATTGGGTTATTTGTTATCTTATTGTTTAATTTTTTGAGTTCTTTGTATACTCTGGATATTAGGGCTCTATCTGAAGTGTGAGGAGTAAAGATTTGTTCCCAGGATGTAGGCTCCCTATTTACCTCTCTTATTGTTTCTCTTGCTGAGAAAAAACTTTTTAGTTTGAGTAAGTCCCATTTGTTGATTCTTGTTTTTAACTCTTGTGCTATGGGTGTCCTATTAAGGAATTTGGAGCCCGACCCCATAATATGTAGATCGGAGCCAACTTTTTCTTCTATCAGACGCAGAGTCTCTGATTTGATATCAAGTTAACTTTTGTGCATGGTGAGAGAAAGGGATTCAGTTTCATTTTGTTGCATATGGATTTCCAGTTTTCCCAGCACCATTTGTTGAAGATGCTATCCTTCCTCCATTGCATGCTTTTAGCCCCTTTATCGAATATAAGATAGTTGTAATTTTGTGGATTGGTTTCTGTGTCCTCTATTCTGTACCATTGGTCCACCTGCCTGTTTTGGTACCAGTACCATGCTGTTTTTGTTACTATTGCTCTGTAGTACAGTTTGAAATCTGGTATCGCTATACCTCCTGATTCACACTTCCTGCTTAGAATTGCTTTTGCTATTCTGGGTCTTTTATTTTTCCATATGAATTTCATGATTGGGGATTAAGGTGATTTTTATTAAGTTGCCTCAATCTACTTCTGGTTGCTCAACCACCAGTCTCTCTCCAGGATTAGCTGCCTTACTTGGGATGGACTGAGGTTGACCAAAGGATAAAGCTATAAAAGATAGGAAATTTGCCTAGTGACTCTGTTCTAAGGGGCAATTTCCCTCCAGAAACTACTTGGTTTTGTTCTTCTCCACTATCTTCTAGCAGTCCTTTTTAATACATTCCCCAGAGTTTTTAGTGGTTATGTATGGGAGACTATGTCTGATAGCAGATTTTAGCAGGATAATAGCAGATTTGCATTGACTGTTGCTTGCAGAATGGACTGTGATACTACCTTGACCAACTTTCCAGTTCACGGAGAACCACTTTCTTACAAGCCAAACCTTGCAGTCTCTTCCTGAATATCCACATCAAAAGCAGGTTGAATCTGTTAGCAAAGTTTTAAGAAATATGGATAGATAAAATTTCATGACTGGGGCTGGGGTTGTGGCTTAGAGGTAGAGCACTTGCCTCATATGTGTGAGACAATGGATTTGATCCTCAGCACCACATAAAAATATTGTGTCTACCTATAACTAAAATATAAATACTAAAAAAATTTCATGACTGGTCCCTAAATTAGAGACCATACTTGCAAAGCAACATTGCTCTTCAGAGGATTCACATGTGAATACTAGCAATGCTGTCATTGCTCAAAACATGCTTGAAGACTTCTCACTGGAAATTTGTTCTGGAGCCAGCTTAGAAATTATATGAGAACTTGGCATCTTTCCTATAGTCAATTTACATTTTTAATCTCAAATGATGTTAATGCTGTTTGGTGACCCTTTTGATCACCTTCATTTGACAAATACCTATTTGTCTCTCTCCAAGTTACAGAGTAAGGTCCTGGAGGATGGGGTAGGTTTCTAGCTCCATCAGATCCCATGTTCCCAGGACACAGGGTTAGTTTTCAGCATGTATTGTTGAGTAGTCATATTACAAAAGTTTGAGAGTTTACTTTTCTATAATACCATGGATAATGCTTATTGTAAATTCTAAGGGGAGAAGCTAGTTGGCTGTAGTATATATAATTAGTTACTCTTGTCCAATTGCATTGCCCAATAAAAGTTCATTGGTATGATTAAAGTGACAGTAGGCATGTCTTATCTATTCTTCAGTTAACTTCTCCTAAAGTTAAATGATTAAAGCAACAACACTTATTTTTCTCTCTCACAAACATACAGAGTTTGACAGGAATGACTTGCATGTGTTCCACATGGCATCAGCCGAGATGGCTTGAATTGAGACTGGACAACACTTCCAATACACATCACTCACTTAGCCAGCAAGTTAGTGCTGACCCTTGGCAGGGAGTTCAGCTGGGATCTGACCAGGGACTGGGGACTTTGGTCTTCATGTAGATCTCTGCTCAGTTTCCAAGAAATGTCCCAAGTGATCCAGAAAAAAGGGAATGGCACTTTTATGCTCTATCCCTTGGAAATCACATAGAACTTCCACTGTCTCTTATTAAGAGAATCAAAGTTATACTCAGGTTAACAGGGAGAGGACATAGATTCCACCCATGGGGTAGTGGCAATAGCATATTGTAAGATAAGTCTGTGGGATGAGACATTCATGTTGTAAAGTTGATATTTAAACATTTTATCTTCCACATATTCTTAAGTTTTTTGAATGAATTTTGTTGAATATTTTATTTTGCTTTTTACCCCAAAATTAGACATTTCATTATTTGAGACCAAGGGAGACATCTCTATAAAGAATATAGCTTGCCTTTACCCATTTTTAACTTTTTTCTATTGGAATCACATATTATGAATAATTTTCTGTAATGCTTCCTTTGTCCAAGGTTCTAAGATTCAGGCAAGTCACCGTGTTGCTGTACTTTGTTCATGTTCACTGTCGCCAGGCCCTATATACCATAGTTAGCATTATAGATGGGCCTCTTCTTATTTAGCATTTTTTTTATTTGTGTGTGGTGCTGGGGTTTGAAACTAGGGCCTTGTGCATTTTAAGCAAGCACTCTACCAACTAAGCTATATCCCCAGCCCCTCAATTAGCATTCATGTATATTTGTCTCAGTGCAAACAGCCATGCCTTTAGTATATGCCCCCAAATGTGACAATGCAAATGTTCGTCACTAAATAATATAAAACTGCACCAATTTATATTCCCACCAGCAAGTATGAGCTGAGCCCCAATTCCCAATACAAGGGGGGAAAAATGGCTGGTTGGCTTGAAGGAACTGGCTCTGCAGCTATGGGGTTGCTTGATCCTAGAAGAGTGAATTGACTCTAATCTTGACCACCTTGCCAGTTATCTGTAGGTGTGGGCACTTACCACATGGGGTCTCACCTGTGGTAGGGTGTTTTCCATTATGTAAACTGTTAAGTAACACTAGGATTTTCCTAACCTGCTTGCTGTCAACCACCTCCAATCATAATTTGCTGATACCACATCCTGGGTAGAGCTCTTGGCACCCACTCCAATGTACTTGGGCTACCCTTCCCACAGGCCTTTCCTTGACTGGTAATGCTATTTGTGGTTCCAGAAATCAAATTTGAGCACCCTTCATACTTAAAACCCCCAGCCAGGCATACAGCAGACTGATCTGTTATGCAGAGCTTATGCATGGAGGGGTCCAGTTCCCTCACGGCCTCAGCACCATGAGAAGGGGTCCTGGAAATGTAGTCACATGAACGTTTTTATAAATTCTTCAAGACAACATGAATATAGAAATGGATAAGAAAGCATAATACAAACATTCCCCACCACAGCCTGTAGGAAAACTGATGAGGTAAAAGCAAATGTCTCTCAGTGTTGGGAAGATCATGGCCCCTTCATGGATTCCAGCAATAAGACTAAACCCCAAGTTTGCCCAACACAGGTATGCAGATGCCACAGTCACTTGTGCACAAATTGTAAACAGCAAGGTAAGCAGTGAAAACTAATTTACTATCTTGGTTCTCAAAAATTTTACCAATATAAATGATAGTGGAAGTCCACTTTCAGGACACGTTTCTTGTAATAGAAAATTCAGAAAAACTCCCAGCAAAAGGTGTTAAGAGAATCTTAAACAGTTTGATCTAGAATTAAACTGAAATAGACAAAACTTTTAGAAATTGGTTGTTTATTCTCCGTAAATTGGTGCTTATTCTCCTTATTTCCACCTTGCTTATTAATGTGTGACTGCAGAACAACTCAAGACCACTCGGTTGTTGTTCCTACCCACTCAGTGGCCTGAGCAGTGGGAGCTGCAGACCAGTCTTCAGTGGCTGGCTGGGCACTCCAGTCTTCTGTTAAGAAAAATACCAAAAAGCCATTAGCTCTGTCCCCAAAAGTACTACTATCCCCACTCTGCCCAACAACCCATCTATCAGATACTCATGGCCTTCTTTCACATAATATACCAAAGACAAAGACTAAGGCTAACATATTCCAAAAACACTTGAATTCAACAGCAAGGTTATTTGTAGATAAGCACACTAATTAAAACCTCTTAATGCTAGCATAATTTCCTGAGATTAAAAATTTAAAAGTTCCCTGGATACATACCAGTAGGGAACTGCTGGATAGGCACAGAGGGCACCTGCACACCTTCAGACCAGTCTGCAACCTCAGGTTGAGTAGCAGTGAACTCAGGAGCTGGAGCAGTCCATTCACCCTGAAATTCCTCCTTGGTCACAGCCTTTTCAGCAGCAGCCTGCTCTTCCTTTTCAATCTGGTAATATACATATTGAAGTTTAGAAGAACCAACATATTTAGTTTCCAAGAAGCACACACCAACGTAGCCCAACGCTCATGTGACAGCCTTTTGTGGAAGAAGCTTACCTCTTCAGGATCTCTGTAGAAGTATAGATCAGGCATAACCTCCCATGGGTGCTCACGGGAAATGGTGCCACGCATGCGCAGAACTTCTCGGGCCAGCATCCACCACATCAGACCCACAGAATGAGCTCCCTGCAAGTATTCTGGGTTATTAGTTGACATCTATTCAACCCCAAATGGCAAGCAATTCCCTGTTCACTTTACCTGGCCCATATCATTTAGGCCCCTTGGTACCAAAAGTCATCACGAAAACACAGGCTGCTTTCCAAATTATCATCTCTCTTCGCTATTATACATTAACAGTTTACTTGTAGCAAGGATTACTATCAAACTCCACTCACTGGGTCAGAATGGAGTGTTAGCGAAAAACTTGCCCCTCATGTAGCACACTACCTACACTTGCGAGTTCATCAGCCAGTTAATGGCCTCAACTCCAAGCTCTAACAATGTGCATAGGAATTTCCAATTCTTTTCTACAGCATTCATTTACAAACTGTAAAGTTGTTACCTTGTTGTTGCATGGAATGGCAATGTCCACATAGCGCAGAGGAGAGTCTGTGTTACACAAAGCAATGGTAGGCAGATTGACATAGGATGCTTCTGTAAGAGGCTGGTGGTCAGCCCTGGGATCAGTAACCACCAGAAGACGTGGCTCCCGGAAAGCTGCCTGGATCTGGTTAGTGAAGGTTCCAGGAGTGAAGCGGCCAGCAATAGGGGTGGCTCCAGTGGCAGCAGCAAACTTCAGCACAGCCCGCTGTTAGAATTAAAGGAAGAATTAGCAATAAGTACTCCAGGAATGGTTTCATAAGAATACCACACACCATCCGTCAATTCTGTAGTCACATAAACCAGCCCATTTAGTTGGGAGCTTCAAAACAGCCTTTTCTTAAAAATGAAAGAAAGCATCACCCTTTCGTAAAAGCATCTAACAATTCTGGGTTAACTGAAAAGTCTTTTCAGGTCCTTCCTTACATGTCCTACCTGAAATGCTCTTCCCACTCAACCTCACTTCCTCCACTACTTCTGGTAGCTATATAACTATACTGCCTGATTTCAAATACCAAGTAAATCACTTGGTCAGTGACTTGGATAAGGTATTCACGTGCCTTTAAGTTTCTCGCTTAAAGGAACTAGCTATGAGAAATGCATACACCTAACAGAACAGTTTGGCACCTAATACACATTTCTGAGGTCTGGTCAAATTTAATCAGTCACCCAATGTGAAGAAAAGTACATTACCACCTTTCTTTACCCTCCCTTTCTTATTCTCCAGAGACTATTACCTGCATGAAATGGCAACGTCCACATAGCACAGGAGTCTATGTTACACAAAGCAATGGTAGGCAGATTGACATAAGATGCTTCTGTAAGAGGCTAGTAGTGGTAGCCCTGGGATCAGTAACCAGTCCCAGATTTATTTTTCTGCCATATCCCACAGATCTAGCATGTCAGGACCAGGCTAGATATGCTTGGTAAATTTTTGCTGAAAACAAGCAAGAGCAGTCCCTTAGTTCGTTCTATAGGAATAACTCAAATCTGTAAATATTTGGAGTGTATAAAATCCTTAAAGAACTTCCAGAAATAATTGTCTATTTTGTTTCCATAAAAATTAAGCACTGTTGCACATACCTGGCCAGTATTCCTAGAGGATATGACACTGACATCAGCAGGGTTTTCAATGGCAACAATGGCACGAGCTGCCAGCAGAAGCTTCTCCCAGGTCCTCTTCAGATTTATGATGTAGATGCCTAGATGAGAACATTTTTTTTTTGTACTAGGGATTAAATCCACAGCCTGGAGTAAGATTAAATATACACTCCACCAGAGCTAAACCCCCAGATGGATATTTTAAAAACATGTGAACTGGCTATGCAAATGGCACATTCTTTGATAAATGTGAGTGTATGTGGCAGTGAGTACTATCAACTCCAGTCATAGAGATAAACTCTACTGGTGTTAGCGAAAATCCTGCCATTGATGTAGCACACTTCCGACACTCAGAAGTTCACTGGCCAAGACTGGCCTCCACCCTGAGCTTTAATAGTGTGCACTGGCAAAGTCCATCTTTTTCTTTCTCTTCTTCTGTAGAAATCTTTGGACCCCTGGGCTCCTCTCTAAATTCTTACCCACTTCCAGGCCCTCTAGCCACTCTTCCTTTTCTATCTCCATTGATAACATACTCATTCTACATCTCAGTTACAGCACTGCACTCCCAAGCTTAAATCTTTTACTCCAGGTTGTTATCATAACCTATCTTTCCTTCTCTGTTTCCAAGCAAAGTTGCTTATCCCCACCCTTTGCTGTACTTTCTTCTTAGAATTCAGTTAAATAAACCTTTAAGTAGGAGGAAATATAGGAAATAAGGTACTTGACATTTCACATCTTTTCAAATCCCCAAACCTAAGATATAAATAGTCTTCCCTCCAGAATTCAAAAATATTTTCTCCCCCCCACCACCAAAACCCTTAGTACTATCCATGAGAAGGCATAATCAAAACTTGTACTTACAGCTAAAATAACAAAAAATTAAAGCAGTAACTGACCATCGCTTTTCCTTTTGTAGATATACTGTTCCATCTGGAAATCAAGGTTGGTGCCACCTAAGTGGGTTCCTGCTGCAAGGAATTTGAGGACATCCTCCTCCTTCATTTGCAGGACATCAAGGGCTCCGGACATTGTGACAGTTTCCCTTTAAAGTTACGACGGGAATCTGAAAGAAAAATGTTAACAATCTAGTGTGAATGAAGTGAAAGAGGATTGCTTTCTAACTATACCAGCAATAGGGGTGGCTCCATTTAAACTTCAAGTTTAAATGCAACCAAATTTCATCTTCTACAGTGTCAGGTACTGAGCTTACAAGGTAATGAAAGAGCAAGACAGAAAATTAACGGGCGCACAGCATACTAAGAGTTACAGCAAATTAACTCTTTTTTGGTACCGGTAATTGAACCCAGAGGCGCTCACCACTCAGTTATCTACCCAGTCTTTTTTGAGTTAGAAACTCACTTGCAATTCTCTTGCCTCAGTCATTGGAGGCGCTGGATTTGCAGGCGTGAGCCACCACGCCCAGCATATCAAATCTGGTAAAGAAAAGTAGCGTGGATCACAAAACACCAAAGTAATTTAAAAACCAGCTAACTAAATTTAACGATTCTCAAGGTACACAAGAATAAAGCAAAGTTATGGACAAAGGTAACTAGATGTGAAAAGAGCCGCCATGTTTGAGCATATGCCAAGCTTAACAGGTTTTTTCCCCCCAGAAGGTTGTAACCCTAAGTTTAGGAATTTACTTCCCCAAGCCATCACTAGTTTCCGAAAACCTTGCTAAGAATTTTAATTCCTGACCCGCAAGGCGCTAACAGAAAACACTACAGCCAAGCAGGTGGTGTAGATCGCCCCTTGGGTCTCTGTTTACTGACATTGGGGGGGCGAAGGGACCCAGCCCACTCACGCCATGGTCCGTACCTCGGCCCGGGAGCCTAGCCACGTGTGGGCCGCAGGCCTGAGGCAGAGCACGCCGACGGAAGGCGGCCCAGGCCCCACGGGCCTTCATTTTAGTTTTCGCGCCCTTTATCTGCATAGGAAACTGGTTCAGGCTGATTAAGAGAGCGCGAGGAACCCCCAAAAGAAACGCACCAAGAACAACGCCGTACGGATCCCTCCCTGGGTAGCGCGGAAAAGACAGGCAGCCGGAAATGACGTTCTTATATAGCCCATCATCAACCAATGGCAAAGAAAATCAAGCGGAAGGAGGGCGGGCGGAGCGGTGCGACGCTGGGACGCGACTTCCCGCTCCGGAAGGCGGACTCACAGAGCAAGCGCAGACTATTTTGAACCGAGAGGTTGAATTTCGGGTTTAACCGGGCTCCTCCGACAGCCTGTCAAGAATGCTTGCTGGAGCGCTGGGACGCGGCCGCGGACCTAGTGTGTGACCGTCTTACCGAGTCGCAGGTGAACTTGGGCCGTTTCGTCGTCTGAGTTTCTCTTATTGTAATGTAGGACAGTATGTGCACCACATCAAGCCTAAGTATTAAGTAAACAAAACCTGGAGGAACTATTATCAGCATGTAATTCAGATTTCAAGTGTTCACTTACGGAAAGTTTTCCCGAAAAAAAAGACTGTACACATGAGACTGTTAGTTTTTGGTAGACCCCCCCCCCACACACACACACACACACAAAATGCAGTTTCTATCTGTAGGCCGTTAATAAAGATTTATTCCATCCAATACAATACCATGCAGCCACTTAAAAATAATGAAACTTGGACTCAGTGGCAGAGCACTTGCTTAGTGTGAGGCACTGGGGTTCAACTGTCAGCACTGCGTATCAATAAAGGTCCAATGACAAAAAAAAATGTTTAAAAAATAATGAAGTTATGTTCTGTGATACCAAAAATAATTTTTAGGATGAGGATAACTATGAAGGTTTAAGTCCTGTGCTACTAAAAGATTACCATAAAGAAATAACAAAATTTAAATTTTTAATAATACAGCAGATCTCAACCCTGGTTGCACTTAGAATCTATTTGGAGAGTTTTTAAATGTATAGTGCCCAACCCCAGATTTTTTTTTTTTTAATTTTTGTTTATTTTACAAATAACTCCCAGATAATTCTATGTGAAGTTAACCTGAGGACCACATATGATGTAAGGGCATTGGCTTTCCCTGCCCCCTCTTTTTCTAGTATATTAATTTTTTTTTCAATGAGGAACACAGGTTTTCAAATTGAAACAAAACAATACAGGGCAATGGGCAAAGTTTCCAATGCCAGATGGAACTCCTAGTCACTTCATTTCTGAGCTTCAATCCCATGAGACATGAGAAGAGAGAAAAGGTGAGTTATCCTTGGGGCTTGGAATGTGTTCTAGGACCACTTGCCACTGGAATAAGGATTTCCAGTAAATTTCAGTCTTATTTCATGTTTGGAGAAAATTAAGCTATTTCTTCTGTTTATTTGCACTCCACCCCCTCAAAGCAAAACGAAACACTACCCCAGAGCTCCAGTGACTGAAATTCACCAGGTGTAAGGCAGCAAATCCACATGGGGAAGTCCATACATCCAGATTCATCTCTGCCCCTCTTCCCCAAGGGGCCTCACCTACAGGTTCTCTGGCCTCAAGGGTCAAAGGAGACTGAAGAGATCCTGAGGACATGGAACAGCTACCATGTCCCAAGTTTAAGAGATAGCTACTCTCTCTCTAACTTGCCTTCACATCTTAAGTGCTTCTCCCAGCACAGGACTCACAACATGGAGATCACCACACTGGTGGTTTGGGTGCCACTATGAAGCCAGGAACTGCTTTATGCTCTCCCATAGTCCTACCCAAATTATTTTAAATAGGACAGTTTTAATTTAAAACTTAAAGTATAAACTTATTGTAAACTTATAAATCATTAAATATATTTATGCTATGGGATGAAGCATGCCCCCAAAATACATGTTGGAGTTCTAATCTATAGTAGCTGTGGATGTGAACTTTTTTGGAAGTAGGGTCTTTATGCTAAAATGAGGTCCTGGGTCTGGATGACTGGAGTCCTTAAGAGAGATATTTGGACATGGAGAGACATACCCAGAGAAGAAAACATATGAAGACAGAGGTAGGGGATCAGAGTGATGCATGTGTAAACCCAGGAACACCAAGGATTGCCATCAATCACCAGAAGAACAGACAAGAAATGGTTCTCCAGAACTTTCAAGAGAGCATGAAGTAAATGCTCTGCTTTATCTCCAGAACTGAAACAACTTATGTTGTTTTGGTGATCCAGCTTATGGTTAATTTGTTGATACAACCCTATGAAACTAATACAATGTTCTAGAAACATTTACTCACTCAACCCTCACTACCACCCTAGGAGGTAGAAAATATTAACTATTCCCATTTCCTAGGCATAATTTCAATATGTCTAAGTGAAGTGCTATGTGGATCAGAACCCAAGATAACCACAAGACCACACAACTCCGTCTGCTCCTTGGATAAAGCAATGACTCTTCTAAATTTGAAAGAAAATACTTGGATAGCCCCAGTAAAAGGGGACAGTAACAAGTGTTGAAGGGGATGTGGAGAACCTAGAATTTCTACACACTCCTGCTGGTAATGTAAAATGGTGCAGCTGCTTTGGAAAACAGTTTTTGAAAACTTCCAAAAGTATTAAACATTTACCATTTGGTCTAGTAATTCCACTCCTAAGTATATGCTCAAGAAAAATGAAAAAAAAATCCCAACACTTGTACATGAATATTCATGGCAGCATTATTTACAACAGCTTCAAAGTGAAATTAACCCAAACATTCATCAATTCAAGAATGGATTAATAAAGCACAGTTGCCTGGCTGGTCCTAGAGTTACATGTGTGTAAACTCAACTAAAATGTGATTAAAAAGGTTAAAACAAAAAAAACTTATATTTGTACTGAACATGTATACACTCTTCTTGTCATTATTCCTTGAACAATGCAGTGTGTCAACTAGTTCCAAAGTATTTACATTACATTTGAAATAAATTATGAGTAATTTGGAGATGATTTAAAATATAAGGGAAGATGATGTAGGTTATATGCAAATATTATGCCATCCTATATAAGGAAGTTGACCATCCATGGGAGGGCCTGCATAAAATCTCCATGTACACTGTAGGTCAACCATACATGCATACAATAGAATGTTATTTGGGCGTAAAAAAGAATAAAGAATCAAACATGTCACACCATGAATCAACCTCAAAAAACATACTAAGTGGAAAGAAGCTAAATACAACAGACTTCATTATTTATTATTATATGAAGCGTCCAGAAAAGGTGAATTTATAGACAGAAAGTAGATGAGTGGTAGGCTGGGGATGGAAATGAAGACTAATTATGAATGTATGAGAGATCTTACTAGGGAATGAAAATGTTCACAACTAATTTATGGTGATGGCTACACCATTCAGTAAAGTTACTGAAAATCACTGAATTGTATACTTGAAATGGATGAATTGTATAATATGTAAAACAAGGTTATTTTTTAAAAATTAGGTTTTAATGACCTATATAAGTTAACAACCACCCTAGAACTAATTTATTATTTTCAAACAGAATGATAAATATACTATTTAAATTTTACAAACAGCTTTCAAAGATAAAGAATATTACTTTATTAATCCAAACTTTAGTTGTGGAAAAAGGCCAGAACAGCTTACAGTTGAAACAGTACGGGGGCCAACACCAAAAATTTTTCTTTGGATGTTTAGAGACTAGGAAGTTACTATCCCCATTCTCCAGAGCCTCTGAGAAGATGATTAGGAACCAAATAAATGAAATATTTTCTTCTTACACTTGGTATACTTCAGACAGTCTTCACCTGGTGGACATTACTATGTCTCTTCTCAGATCTAGTCTTCCCCATGTAGAGCTCCTTAGACATGGAAGGAGGCCTACAGCTTCTCCGGATTATGACTCCTTGCCCAGGCACATGCTCAAGGAGCTGTAGTGTAGGCAGGTGGCTAAAGCAGAACCACCTGGCAGACATCTCTCTGGAAATGTCTTTCAAGTAGTTTGCAGGATATACGAACCTCTGTCCCAACTTTTTAGTGGGCTGTGTTGTGCATTGGTGACTCCTTTTCTGGGAATCTGAAGCCTCCAGGCAGGTCTCCTTCAATGGGGGACTGAAGGCAAACATGTTTCTTCCTGGCTTTCCAGGTAGGACTTCACCAGACTCCAGATGCTGCGATAAAGCAGTGCTTGACAGGAACCAAGCAGGACAGCAGATTCCACCATTTCCTGGTCCTCTCTTATCAGGACTTTAGGCCCATTTTGGCCATCATCTCTTCATAGATCGTCCATGCCATTGCTGCCATCAGAGTTCTGCGGAGGGCCCGGGGGACACTGCCTTGAAAGAAGCCACGCAATCCATGGTCCTATGATGAAAATAAATGTCAAAACTCCAGAAATAAAGTAGTAATATAATTAACTATCCATCTGGCACCAGAGAGTCTCTGTTACCTTGTTTCTGAGTCTTAGTTTCTAAAATATATGCCATATCTATGAATAAGACCCGGTGGTACACACCTGTAATCCTAGTGGCTTAAGAGGCTGAGGCAAGAGGATCACGAGTTCAAAGCCAGCCTCAGCAAAAGCGAGGTACTAAGCAATTCAGTGAGATACTGACTCTAAATAAAATACAAAATAGGGCTGGGGATGTGCCTCAGTGGTTGAGTGCCCCTGTATTCAATCCCTGGTACTCCACTACCACCACAAAAGGAAAAAAAAGATAACTAATGAACTTTAAAAAATGTTTTCTGACCAGCTGTGATGGTGCATGCCTGTAATTCCAGCAATTCAGGAGACTGAGGCAGAAAAATGCATATCAAGGCCAGCCTCAACAACTTGGCAAGATCCTGTCCCCAAATAAAAAATAAAAAGGGCTAGGGATGTAGCTCAGCATGGAGCAGCCCTAGATTTAATCCCTGGTAACAGAAGAAGAAAAAAAAATCATTTTGCATACCTGCTAGGCTTTAAGCCTGTTCTATCTAAGAGAATTTCTTAAAAATCTTTTTGTTTTATGTTTTTGAGTGAGGGGTGCTAGGTACTGAATCCAGACTTGTACATGTTAAGCATGCTCTCTACCATGAGCAACACTCACAGGCCCCCTACATCATGCAAGATTATTGTGTATAGTTGTATGGTCTGTACACTACACAGAAGCACTGAGCCCCAAGTAGCAGATGAAATCCATGCCAAGGTTTGTTTGCCAAACCTGGATCCTGGATACAGGCTGAAGGAAGAGTAGGCTTCTTAGCATTTGTCTATCAGGAGGGAGTACTTTTTGTGTAATTCACTGTGTGCTCCTGGTAGCCCTATCTGTATAAGAATTAAAGGCAAAACACCTCTTCATTTTTTTTTAGGGGGTAACAGGGACTGAACTCAGGGGCACTCAACCACTGAGCCACATCCCCATCCCTATTTTGTATTTTATTTAGAGACAGGGTCTCACTGAATTGCTTAGTGCCTTGCTTTTGCTGAGTCTGGCTTTGAACTCCTGATCCTCCTGCCTTAGCCTCCTAAACCGCTGGGAGGCATGTACCTCTGCACTTAGCAAAACACCTCTTCTTTCTCCCTCATAACCTGAAATGATTTGCAATTTCACATATATTTAAAAATATATTATTGTTGTACTTCATGACTTTATGTACAGAGAATAAGAAAGCAGACAGCCTAAATGGTATGAGCAGTATTAGAGTCACAAATTCACATTTATTTTTAACAGGAATATCTGGTGTGTGATAACAGTACTGTGTTCCAAAACGGCCAATCCACTGGTTTTTAAATAGTGCTTTAGAGCCTTTTATATCTTTTATAACATTTTATTTTCAGTACCATTTGTATTAGACCAAACAGCTAGAACATAATATGTATGCTTCTTTTCTGACTATCTTTTTTCCTATGTCCTTAATTAGAGTACTGAGACCACCCAGACGTCCTGTTCAGCAGATCTGGGCTATAGTCAAACAATCTGCATGTTGATGAACAGGGGATCCTAATATAGGTGCCCCTCCCCTCAAAACAAAAACAAAAACACATAAGCTTTTATGGTTCTCAACCTTGGCAGCACACTGGGATTACTGGGACCTTTAAACAAAACTTTTCTGATTTTTTTTTCTTTTGGTGCTAGAGTTGAGCCCACAGTCTTATACATGCTAAGCACATGCTCTACTACTGAGCTACACCCCAAGCCCCTAAAAAAATAGTTCTGATACTGCCCTTCCACCAGATCGCTGATATCTTTGGCCTAGATTTTGACATGGGAATGCAGATTTCTAAAAGCTTCTCAAATGATTCCAAATGAATGAAGGACAAGAACTACTGCTTTAGAGATCCTTATCCACTACAAGAAACTATACTCATTCTATGGTCTTACTTTGAAAATGATAGTTACTGCTTGGCCTATCCACCGAAACTTCACTGGGGAGAGCTGCATGTGGGTCTTGATAACATCTGCAGGTTGAGTTACCAGGGAGGCCAGAATACCAGCAAATATCCCACAGCTGAAATTTATGACAGGAATAAAGACTGCATCCAACTGGTCTGAAAGAGAACACACATAACATGGAATTACATATCTCATACTTATCAGATTTATCAGATAAAACTCAGTGTAAGTTGTCCCTTCATTCTTCCCAAAATTCAGAAAGATGTAGATTCAAACAAGTTTAAGGATTAAATATTTGAAGGTGCAACTAATGGGCTTGGGTTGTAGCTCAGTGGAAGAGCGCTTGCCTAGCATGTGTGAGGCACTGGGTTTGATTCTTAGCACCGTATATAAATAAATAAAATAAAGGCTCACCAACAACTAAAAAATATTAAAAAGAAAAAGGTGTAACTAATATCCAAGTGATACAAGTTATCCATAATGGATCAAGCACAATGTCATGTGCCTCCTGATATAAAAACTGTATCATATCCTTGGTCCACTTGCTGAAAATAAATAACTAAATCTAATCACTGAAAAAACACACTATATAAACCCAAATTTAGGTATACCAACTGGCCTCTATTCTTGGAAATAAAAATTACTACAAAGTACACTACTGGAATGATTAGAGAAATCAGAATATGGACTATGTGTTCAAGAATTTTACCTGTATTAAACTTCTTGAATTTGAAAAAATAGATGGTTACATGAGGGCCTGTCCTTGTTCTTAGGAAATACACACTGAGATATTTAAGGGTAAAGATGAGTCATGTCTACAACTTACTCTCAAAAGATTTACAGATTTATATATTGTATTGTTCTTGTGGCCTTTCTCATAGGTTTAACATTATTTCTAAATACCCAATTTAAAAAATTTTAAGATGGATTGAAAATTAAAAAATACACTTCCAGGCGTGATATTGGCACCAAAATAGACATGTAGACCAATGCAAAATAGAAGACACAGAGACAAACCCTCATAAATATAGCTACCTCATACTAGACAAAGGCACCAAAAACATACAGTGGAGAAAAGACAGTTTATCTAACAAATGGTTCTGGGAAAACTGGAAATCCATGTGTAACAAAATGAAATAAAACTCTCTCATCCTGTACAAAAAATCAACTCAAATTGGATCCAAGACTTAGGCACAGAGACCTGTACCTCATAGAAGAAAAAGTAGGCCCAAATCTTCATCATATCAGCTTAGCTTACTTCCTTAACAAGACTCCTAAAGTACAAGAAATAAAATTAAGAATCAATAAATGGGATATATTCAAACTAAAGAGTTTCTTCTTAGCAAAGGAAATAATCAATAATGTGAAGAGAGAACCTATAGAATGGGAAAAAATCTTTACCACAAGCACCTTGGATAGAGCACTAATCTCCAGGATATATAAAGAACTCAAAAAACATAACACCAAAAAAACAAACAACCCAATCAATAAATAGGCTAAGGAACTGAACAAGCACTTAACAGAAGAAATATAATCAATCAACAAACATATAGAAAAATATTCATCATCTCTAGCAATTAGAGAAAAGCAAATCAAAACTCCAGTCAGAAAGGCAATTATCAAGAATACAAGCAATAAAGAGTGTTGGCAAGGATATGGGGGAAAAGGCACACTCACACATTGCCGATGGGACTGAAAATTGATGCAACCACTTTGGAAAGCAATATGGATATTCCTCAGAAAACTTGGATTGGAACCACCATTTGACCCACTATCCCACTCCTCAGTCTATACCCAAAGGACTTAAAGTCAGCATACTACAGTAATGCAGTCACATCAATGTTCATAGGAGCTCAATTCACAATTGCTAAACTATGGAACCAACCTAGGTGCCCTTCAACAGATGAATAGATAAAGAATATGTGGTACACATACACAATGGAATATTGCTCAGCCTTAAAGAAAAATGAAATTATGGCATTTGTAGGTAAATGGATGGAACTATAGAACATCATGCTAAGTGAAATAAACTAATCCCCAAAAAACAAAGACCAAATGTATTCTGATAAGCAGATGCTGATCCGTAGTGGTAATAGCAGAAGAATAAAGGAACTTTGGATTGTGCAGAGAGGATTAAGAGGAGGGAGGGACGTGAAGAAAGGTAGAATGTGACAGACATTTTACCCTATATACATGTATGATTACACCACGGGTGTGACTCTGCACCAAGTACAGCCAGAGAAATGAAAAGTTGTGCTCCATTTGTGTAAAATGTGTCAAAATGCATTCTACTGTCATGTATAACTAATTAAAACAAATTTAAAAAAAATAGAAGGGAGACCAGTAGAATAGTAGAAGGGGAACAGGGGAAGGAGGAAGGGGAGATACTGGAGAATAAAATTGATCAAATTATACTGTTTTATTGTGTGCATGTATGAATATATAACAAATTCTGCTGATATGTATAATTATAATGTGCCAATAAAAAGGGGGGAAATACACTTCCAGGGATTATGGATGTAGCTCAGTGATAGAGTACAAGCACAAGGCCCTGGGTTCAATCCCTCGCACAAACAAACAAACAAACAAAAATTCACTTCCATGCTTTATTGCCTTAATTTTCTGTTATAAAATAAAGCTGTAACCTGCAGGGTCACACCTCCTGCGGCTTGGGGAGAGACAGCTAATCTCCCAAAGCATTCTAACTGCAGCAGATCACCAGTCTGGATGGTAGGCATTCCAGTTTCCCTAATTAGCCACAGATACTTTACTGAATGCAGGTGCATTCTACAGAACAACTTTCTACATCTTGCTCTGCTTGGGTGGATGTTTACAACTTACAGATTTCACCCACATCTAGTCCAATATAAGCTTACTGGTGAGGTGGGCCTAACTGAAACTCAGATTTGGCAGCTTTACCTCTACCCAAAGGGAGGACTCAAAACAACATTAACTAGAAACACAGCAAGGATGAAAATATTTTTTTTTTCCTTCAAACTTGAATCACAATAAGTCTTGTAAAAAGATACACCTCACAGGTTTGTACCCCAAAGTTTCTCATCTAGGAGGCCTTGGATGGGACACAGGAATTTTACAATGTATTGTTTTGGGATGTACTATTACAGAACCTCTGCAAAACACACGTTATTCCTTACCCAGTCCACCCCAATCTGCCAAATTATAGTAGCATCAGTACTCTTTGATTGAAGAGCATATAAACTCCAAAGGGCAATGGCCAAGTCTGTCACACCCACCTTTGTGGCCCAGCACTCAGCCCCAAACTGGACACAATCTTAGTATGGCTCAGATCCTAAAACTGGTAAGAATAACAAACAGAATAACAAAAGAATAACAAATAAAACAGCAAGAACCCAATGTCTCAGGGATACCTCTTTTCCACCACACCTTCCTTTATCCTTACCATGGAGCACTAGGCCTTTGGTCTGGCTGTAAAACATCAGGTAAATTCCTGAAAAGGGTGCATCACGAAGGAGAGTTGCTGACAGGCCGCTGAACAGGCCTCGGTGTCCCTCACTGCGGTAGATGCTTCTCAGAGCTGCGTAGATGCTCTCATAGCCGTATTTTCCACTCTGCAAAGGGAGCACAGATCCAGTGACAGATATAGAGGTCTTGCACTGGAGCAGTGACCCCAGCTGACTTTTCAGGTTATTCAGCGTCACCAAGGCACTAATGGGCTCTAGCTCACACATGGCTTGGCCTGCCTACACAAATGAGTTCTGTGACCACATCCAACTCCAAGTTGGACTATAAATCAAGAGTTGACACTAGTCACTTCCCAAGAACCCAGTGGCTCTGTGTACCAACCCTGAAGTGCTAGAGCTATCAAACTCACCTCATAGCGTGTCTTGATCACTGTGATAGGTGACATGCAGACCCCTGCAACAGAGCGAGAGCTCATACCCAGCATGATCGATTCCAGGGGAGTAGGGGGATGGCCTCGCAAGAAATACTGCTTCAAAGAGTAGAGAGTGCCAAAGTAAATTCCAACACCAGGGACACACCTCACGATGGACTGCAGAAAAGGCCAGGGGGAAGAACAATGAAATCAAAGAGCCAACACCATTAGATACTGTCTTAGCTGGGTTTCCCCAGAAGACCCCAAGATGATTTGCATGCAAGTAGTTTATTGAAGGTGCAGAGAAAACACCAACAGGAAGTGGGTAAGAGAGACAGGAGAGATGGCAGCTAATAAAGGATGAACTACAAAAGCAGTTACAGCTGTGGGCAACTCAGTCCTTTTGGGGAACTCTGGGAACCAGTGAAGAACACACCTCAGAATTAGTCCTCCATCGGAGGGGAGATGGTGAAGTTTAAACATCAACCCATTATTCAGTGGTTGAGGACTGTGTGGGTTGGGGTAAGTATTAACACCTTGGCAATCCTAGCAAAGTCAGTCCTTAGGGCTAGTAAAAGCCATTAGGGAAAGAAATACAGGTGTGAGGTTCCAGCCCACTTTCAATGAAGTGGTAAGGGGCAAGAATACACTGAAAGGCAGGCAGAGGGAGGAGGTGGGTCATCTATTTCTGCTGCAGACTGTGCTACACTAACAAATCATACCCAAGGTATACAGGTGCAATATTTCCTTGAGCCCTCAAACAGAAGTTAGTGACAGTACAAGAGATGGGTGGGAAGTGCAGTAGTCCCCTCTTATCTGTGGAGGATATGTTCTAAGACTCCCAGTGGATGCCTGAAATAGTGGATAGTACCAAACTCTACAAACAGTATGTTTTTTCCTATATTGTATATACATAACTATGATAAAGCTTCATTTATAAATTAGACACAGTAATTAATAAAAATACAATTATAACACTGTAATAAAAATTATATGACTGTGGTCTGTCTCTCTCTCCCCCCCCCCCTCAATACAGCTTACACAGTACTCACCCTTCTTCTTGTGGTAATAGATGACAACGCCTACCTCGTGAGATGAAGTGAGATGAATGAAACAGTATGAGGCTACTACTGGCGTTCTGACAATAGGTCAGAAGGAGGATCATAGAGCCACCAACCTCGATGGCTGAATGTCAGAAGCAGATGATATCAATGGTTGGGGAGCTTTGATAGTTGAAGGGCTTTTTGCCAAAATCTTTTGGAAGAACACTGTATTCAAGAGTTATCTCTTTCTCACTCATCCAAGTGTTGCTTCAGTGGCCGTCATCTCTTGGTGATGATCTGGGTGACTTTAATGCTGTGTTCTCTCCATAATTTTGTCCTTTAATGTCTGTGCAATTCAAAACACTTCACCAAATTTTAATAATATCCATGTTGTTGGCTCTGCTTCAGTTTCTTCCTCTTCTTCTTCCTCTGTTCATGACTCAACAAGTGTTTCCAATTCCTCATTTGTTAACACATCTTCATGGCCTTCAATATGTTCTTCCACCCCATCAAGCACATCCTTCCATGATTTATGCCATGGTGCCTCTTCTACACTTTCATGAATACAGATCAACTTCTTATAGGAGAGCCTGGCTTCATCAAATTGAAGACTTGCTTTTTCCTTAATGAACTTCTTCAACTCTGCCAGAAATGTGGCAGCAATTTCATCAGCAGATACAACCTCTCGGGTAAGTCTTACATTTTTCAGTCCAAACCTATCTCTAAATCCATGTAACCACCTCTTACTTTCAGTAAATGGCTTGCTATCATTCATCACAGGGGACACTTTGCCAAAGTCTTCCTCTAGGTTCAGTGCGTTCTGGTGCAACATACTGTTATCAATTAGAGCATGTTTTTTTTTCATATCTTCCACTCACAAATTTAATGCCTTTTCAATCTGCACTAAGTACTTCTCACACACTGTGTCTGTAACTTTGCAGTTTGAAGTGTGACAGCAAAACTAGAATGAATTTTTTTCCTTCTTCACAACTTCACAGATAGAATATTCACTTTTGCCATAGCTGTTAGCAACCTCAGCATATGCTTTTTTTTTTCTTTGCTTATTAACTCAAGAACTTTTACCTTTTCACTTAAAGGAAGAACTTTACAGCTTCTCATTGGCACATCCTAATTGCTAGCATCATTGCTCTTGCATTTGGGGGCCATTATTAAGCACATAGGGTTACTTAAACATAAGCACTGATTCCCCAACAGTCAATCTGATTCCTGACATAGCTACTAAGTGACTATAAAAATGGGTGATTCACCTATAGGGCTGGGCAGTGAACAGTGTGATATTTCATCACACTACTCAGAACAGTGCACAATTTAAAATTTATAAATTGTTCCCCTCTGGAATTTAATATTTTTGGATTGGGATTGACTGAACCCACAGAATGTAAAACCACAGATAAGGGGAAACCACTATACTCCCATCACTTCCTAAGGAGCTGGTGAGGTACATGAGACATGACTGGTTATCAAAGTAAAGTACTGCAAGAGAACCCAGACCCAGAAGGTGGCTTACAGGGGACATCCCTTTCCAAAGGCCCCAAAGACTCTCAGTGCGAACCACCTTCAAGAATACAGCCAACATGCCAACACGTCTGGACCTGAGGGCAGACAAAAGAAGAGGAAAAGTCACTTAAATCACTTCCTTATAAAAAAAATCTCCACTCAAAGATTTTGTATTTACTCTTTCCTAAAGCACTTAGGAATCCCTACAATGCATCGTAGAATTACTCTGGACTTCCCACGTGTTCCTGGTTTGACAAATGTTCATCTGTCCATTCACAGATGGAATAACCTCCCATTTTAAATACACTTTATATATTTCCCATAGTGCTGAGCTCCATATAGCACAAAACAGACACAACTGATGTTATTTGTAGAAAACCACCCCCTATCAAGCAGTACAGTTATGATCACGAGCTAGCACAATAAAATGCAAATATCACTGAGGCAGATTCTCTGGAGCTGCACAGGAAAGAATCCCACTTAATGAACAAGAAACATCAAATATAAAAAAATATATATTCACTGAAAACACATTATACGAAACACAGCAGTTGGACACAGCTTGTGCTTCTCCTTGAGCATCCAACAGAATGGAGGTTGATTTAACTGGAAAGATGATCCAGTGCCTGAGAAATGGAGCCGAGTTCCTCAGTGAAATGTGGAGCAGCAGGCCCTACCCGTGGTCTGAGGGCTGGAGAGTCTGCAGGCGTGTTTTAAGGAGATCCAGGGGCTGGAAAAGGAGGGTAGAGCAGGTCCCACTGATAGAGCCACACAGGAAAGCCTTGATCACTGGATGTAACTGCAGAACAAGAGAGCATTGTGTCAGCAGCTCTGCTAGTACACTATGCACCTTTCTCCACGGCTGGGCCAGTAACTCCAGGCTGGTGCCTCATCTTTATATATTAGATAAGAGAAACACATGGCCGCAAATTCATAACACAGGAATGTTGCTGAGGATATTGTGCCCTACAAGAGCTATTCCTATGGTCTTAGTGTTGCTAATAATTTTACTCCCTGAGCAAACAGACTGAGCAACATGTCTATTTCCATGCACTGTCCACACTTAACCACACTTTGTCCTACTTGAAAAATTACACATATCTCTTTGTCTTTGGAAAAGCAAACTCAATTGAGTTTAACTCTAAACTTTGGTTTCCAGGCTCCCTTGGCTGTACATCCTATAATATACTATATAATCAGGTCAAAAACAAATGAAACCTGAAGCTTAGTCACAATGTATGAGAAGTTCCATTTCTGGTATAATCTATGAATTTCCTTCATTTAAAACTTTCCCTTTCTTCTACCCACCCATCTCACTGGGACCTACAGAGGTGACAGATGGCTCTATAGACCAGTAGGCACTCCTAGGTTTGTTGCCTCTACTTCAGCCCTGGCACTGTCTCACACACTGGATTATCTATAGGCAGCATCTGGAGGAGTATAACTCCTTCAAAGACTAAACGTACCTCCCTCAAGCACAGCCCAGGAGCCTCAGCTCCTAGCACTGGTGCTAGTATGACGCTGTGTTTTCTTTCCAGGGCCCCAGAACCCAGCAGCACAAATGATAGTGAAAACACACTTAAAAAAAAAAAAAAAAAAAAAAACAACCCTCTTTTCTAAAGAAGTCACTTGGCAAATTCCATCTAAAAAAGACCTTTTCCCTCATTTAGTAGCACTTATACTACTGTAGCCCTAAAATACTATTAAGATAAATACAGTTTGCCATTATACATATCACATAATCACTTACAGGAACTGAAATGTCTAATATGTAGTACTTGTTTCATAGAAAAAAACAAACCATATATATATAAACAGAAAAGACAGATCATCCCAAGTGCCAGCATGAGCAAGTTACAACTGCAATGACTTAGAAAACCACTTGGAAGGACTAAATAAATTCAGAAATTAAAGGCTTGAGTTTACAACCACGTTCCAATAGCCCTGAAATGACAGCAGGTGTTTTGATAAGACAATAGGTAAACTCAAACAAAGATATATATATATTTTGTACTGGGGATTGAACCCAGGAGTGCTTAACCACTCAGCCACATACCCAGCCCTTTTTTATGTTTATTTAGAGACAGGGTCTTGTTGTATTGCTTGAGGTCTCACTAAGTTGCTGGGACTGGCTCTGAACTCATAATCCTCCTCAGTCTCCTTAGCTGCTGGGATTCCAGATATATGTACCACGATGCCTGGCAAAGGTGTACATTTTGTCTGTATGGGCCCAACTCCCGCTTGCCCAGAGATGTCCTCCTTTTCTGCTAACCAATATCCCAGGAGATCTGTGTTTCTCAGCCTTACCTGAGACTTTGCAGCATCAAGGAGTGCTGCTGCTTCACACACTGGGCCTTTGCCTTCCATTGTTGGCTTCTCTTCTCTGCCTGATGCTCCAAAACCGTCTTTCCAGACAGATCCCTATATCAGCTTAACTCACACTTTGCCAGTCACTCCTTGGGCGCTCAGTGTGCCATCTAGCTAAATATCCTTCACTAGAGTGGTTCTGAGGGCTCACCAAGGACGTGCATATTCTTTCATGTCCTGTCCCTGTCTTTATCTTACCTGGATTCTCTGATGCATCTGATACAGATGATTGCCTCTCCTCTCAGTCTTGGTTTTTCTTTCTCTTTGTTTCTGGCTCCCCTTCAAAGTCTCCTTTTCCTTGACCTGCCACTTAGATGTTGCTGCTCCTCTTATCTCCTCTGTCTGCAGCCTTCTCAGGGCAACTTCACACACATGCTAGTAACGCCCACATCTCTGGCCCCACTAACTCAACACCTCCTCCTTCAGTCTCATAAGAGTCTCAAACTCAACAGATGCAAAATGGAAACTTGGTCAACAGTTCTACACACACACACCTGTTTCTCCTCTGATCCACACTGGGATACTTCAGGTATCAGGCTGGAAACCCAGAAGACATGAAGGCTTTCTCTGCCTGCAGCTTCATGACCATGTCCTGCTGGCTGATCCCTTGGTCTTCCCAGTCTGCCCCCTGTCAATCTAGAAGGACTCTAAGAATACTGAGTTTGTTGGTACACACCTATAACTCCAGCTACTTGGGAGGCTGAGGCAGGAGAATCTCAGGGCTAGCCAAGGCAGTTTAGTGAGATCCTGTATCAAAAATAAAATAAAAATGGCTGGGGATATAGTTCAGTGGTAAAGTGTTTCCCTACCATGGACAAGGTCCTCAATTCAATACCCAGAACTGCATTAAAAAAAGAAAAAAGAAAAAAAGAAATAGTTTATTCAGGAATGAGTAGGGGATTTGCAAATCTGCAATCTGTGTGCTATGATGGATCATAGGCCCATTGGAGGAGGTTATTGCAAAGAGAAAAATTTTAAGGCAGAAGGAAGTCCACCATGTAAAGTGTTTTAAACAAGAATCACTAGTATTTTAAAAAATAATAATAAAATCATTAAAAAAAAAAAAGAATCACTGGTCACAGAGTTCACTGCAGGAGCTTCATTAGCTGATTGGCAGTATTGGCTGTTACTAGGAATTTATCTTCATTGAATTGACCTTAACAAAGTTGTGTTTAACAAAGCTACTTGCAAGATTGTGGTTAGATTTGGCAAAGTCTCTCGTGATCGTTCTTGCTATCAGGCAAATAGGCACGAGGACCCTGCTGGCTCCGTTTAGTTTCATTTTGACATAAGTTACTCCATTTTGGTGCTAACTCCTTATATACCCCCATGTATCCATCCTTTTGGCCTCCTTGACAGTCTCTAGTCTCAAGGGTGCAAAGTCATCCTCCAGGCCACTCCCAGAGTAGCACTGGGTAAATCTCACAACCCCAGGAGCTATTTAAATCCATTTTACAGATCAAACTGAAGCTCACAGAGGTTGTGAATGTGTCCTAGGTCAGAGGTGTTGAAGCCATTGGTCAAAACTCAAAATTCATGCTCCACTGAAGTGAAAATCTAGGATATTCAGGCTGCTCACTCACACACCACTGCTGACCACTACTCATTTCCTCTTGAAATGCTTTTTTGGGGGGCTTCAGGTATTAACAGTGTCCATGGTTTCCTCCCACTTCTCAGGACACTCTTTTAAATGAGGACCTCCTTTATTTCCCCTGGAACCATGCTTCCACACCCCTCCCATGGCTTCACTTACCATCTCCCTCAGGAGATTCAGGCCCACACAGTCACTTGCTCAGATGTCCCCCATACACCTCTGATGATATTTCCAAATATGAACGATCCCCACCCCTCACCTTCAACTTGCTCCTCCTCTAGGATGCCCCATCCCAGTGAATGCACTGCCATTTATCTACCCAGCTTCCTGGGCCAAAAACCCAAGCACCATCCACACTCCACACTTGCTCATTCACCTCCTGAACAGCGCTCAAATTTATGTCTTGTATCCATCCTGAGTCAGGATACATCATCTCTTGCCTTCTTGACTGCCATCATCTCTTCACCTCATCTCTTTGACAGCCTAACTCACACTCTACCCTGCAGCCAGAGTCATCTTTCAAAACTGCAGATCTAACCATAGTGCTTTTTGGTATAAAACCCTTCAATGAAAGAGTTAATGTTTTATACAATTTTAAGTTATCAACTTAAGAGGCTGGGGTTATGGCTCAGCAGTAGAGCGCTGGCCTAGCACGTCCGAGGCCCTGGGTTCGATCCTCAGCACCTCATAAAAATAAATAAATAACATAAAGGTATTGTGTCCAACTACAACTAAAAAATAAATATTTTTAAAAAGTTATCAACTTAAAAAAGAATAAATGTGTTGAAAATATAAGTACCAATAAATGTGTTAGAAACTACAAAGTATCCCTGGGCATGGTGGCACATGCCTATAGTCCCAGCCTGAGCAAATCAGCAAGAGCCTGTGTCTCAAAATAAAATATAAAAATGGCTAGGGATTTGGAGTGGTAGAGAACCCCTGGGCTCAATCTTTAGAACTAAAAAAGAAAGAATATTAGTCATTAGTACTTATTGAAATAAAAAAAAATTTAAAAGTCAACACCCTTTTATTGCTCTACATTCCTCTCAGGATAAAGTCCAAATTGCGGGCTGCAAAGTCTTCATGAATCATGCAGCTCCTTCTTTATCATTTTTGTGCTTGCTCTCACTCTCTCTCAAATACAATTCCTCTGCCATAATGGAGGCCTATTACCTTCCCCTCACCCCAGAAAACTGAGGTATTGTCTCTCTGCCCTAATTCATCTACTGCTCCCTAACTCCCCTGCTTCTGGGTTCAATGCCCCCTCCCCAGGATTCCTGCAGCAGCACCCATGCCCATCTCCTTTATAACTAAGGGTCCATGACAAAAGATATGGTAACTCCTATCTTGTCTTCTTCATGGTGGTATCTCAATAACTGGGCACAATAGGTGTTCAACAGTGATAAATGAAAGGCTCTTGTCACATAATAGAAAATGTGACATGCTCAAAGCCTATCCCTTGAGCACACATCCATAGGATAAAGTTCAGTGGGCTCAGGGTGCCTCATCCCAGGACAGGTTAATCCTCCTCAGCTCCTTCCAGCCCTTCTCCCTCCAGCAGTTATCTTGGTGCTGCTTCCCCAAGGCTCCCTCTGGTATTGCACTTAATTTGTTTCAAGGCTGAAATCCTTCACCTCTGGACTCGGATGTCAAAAACTATCTTTTTAATATCTTTATTTTTCACAGCACAGATTGGAAATATTATTGAATCAATATTTGTTGAATAAACTAATAAAGCCCATAATATATATAATTTTTCAGGTCTTTGAACACAGACTAGATGCTAAATATATATATGCCAGAAGTATCGATTATCGTCTAGTAGGTAAACTAAAAAAGGCAGGTAATTAACATTTTGTCAATGGTAGATAGCACACCATTTGCGAGTGGACTTTTCTTTCTTCCCTCCCTCCCTCTCTCTTTCCCTCCCTCTCCTTCCATTCCCCTCCCCCCTTTCTGGTGGCCTTGCTCATGCTAAATATGTGCTGTACCACTGATCTACACCTCCAGCCTTCAAGAATAGACTTAATTTTTAAAAACTGCTAATTATTCATGGAAAATAAGATGAATAATTTATTTCTTTTTTCGGTGTGAGAAGGGTAGGGCAAATAAAAGAGAAAAGAATACAAACACAAAGGTAACAATAACAGTTTGCAAAATGATTCCACAAATAATTTTTATTCTACAAAAAATATCCTAAATCCAATTCAGATCTGAAGGCGAAGGCTGGAGGGGTAGAAAAAGGTAAGCAGATTTTCAAAATCATGAACGTATAGCTGCTGCGGCTGCCTTTAAACTTTTTTAAAAAAACAAAAAAGCTAGCCACCTCATCTAACTAGCTGCCCAATTCCTAGGGCCCGCCCCCAGCATAGCCACACCCCCGCCTTCACCAATCACCGGCGGGGATTAGGAGACAACACCCTGGGGGGCCGCCGGCCTCGCCCACCAACACCTCCGCCTCCACCAATGGCGGCTGGGCGGCTCGCAGGCTGCAGCCAGTACGGACCGCAAGGGGCGTGGCGTCTTTGGCGCCCGCGAATCCGCCTGCCACTGCTAGTCAAGAGGCTGCGCCCCGGAGGAGCCTAAGCGGTGGCCCACTGGCTTCCTGGACAACCCTGGGACGGCTCGCTCCGGCTACTACGGCTCCTCAGGCTTGGCGCGATCCCTGGCCTTGCTATGGTTCAAAGCTCTGCCCGGCTGCCCTCCCATCTATCGCTCCAGGACTCGCACTCGGAACAACTTCTGGTAGCGCGCACGGTGCTGGGCCCGCGCGGGCACACTCCCCGACACCTCGTCCCGGCCGCTGCAATACCGCAGCTCTCCCCAGACGTCAACCCAGCCCGTCCCAGGGTTTGGGCGGCAGCTCCTCCAGTCCCGCCTTGCGTTAATCCCACAGCCCAACTTTAACACTCCGGCCACGTCCCAATCCTGCGCGCTATCTGACTGTGCCGAGGGTCCCCCTAGAGCCTCGAATCCGCCCGAGCTGGCGGCCTCGGAACCCCTTCCTTCCCTCCTCGCAGGCTCCTCACCATAAGTGTCTCCACCTTGTCTCCGACATCTTGGGGAGGCAGCAGCGCTGCGCGCACCTTCTGATTCATTGGAGAGGCGAACAGCGAGAGCCCGGGGCCGGGTGCCTCGGTGGCCGCGAGGCCCGGCCCTGGAGACTGTGGAAGGGAGATGAGACGACGCGGTAGCCGGGCAACGCGTCGGGGTCTCCGGAAGAAGGAGCCCCGAGCTCCCAGCACCTGGCTGGCCTGCGCGTCCCAGCTACGTCCACGCCCGGACTTTCCGCGGGAGCTACTAGCCCTTCTTCATTAGCTCCGCAGGCTGCGTGACTCGGCTCTCCAGCCTACCTTACCCATCACGCCCAGCCGAAGTCGGCAGCGCTAGAGGAGCACCGTCCTACGTGTATCGGGGAAGAGAAAGCCAGGCGAACCCAATGGAAAGGCACGGCGGAAAGATTTCCCTTCCGGGTGTTTCGCTGGGTCACGCCCCTGGTGAGCGTGTCTTTAGTGCCACCTTGTGGAAGCTCATAGAATTACCGCTGTTCTTGCTTGGGCCTGTTGAAGGAGGGTTGAGAGGGAGAGAGAGAAATTAGCTCAGGGGGGCTCTTACAATGAGCTATACACCCCAGCCCCCTCCCTTTGAAAACCCAATGTGGCTTTTGCTTTCTGGGTTAGCTGTTCAGGTCACGTGATGCTTTCCCATTCCAGGGATTGTAGACACCCTCTATCCAGGAAGACATATACAAGTGTAAGTTTGAGCACAGGAACTCTTCTTAAAATTTTATTCACAGCAAAGTTTGACACCTGGAGAAGTTTCTGCCATCAGAGTGAGGGCTAAAGTACACATGAGAGCTGGAGTGAATGGGACCAACAGAATCTACTCCAGCAGAATGTTTGGTTCATTTTTCTTCTCCCTGCAAGGGCAGGGGAGATGGGCCTTGTAGTCTTTGCAGCTGGGTCAGTTTACATGGAAGAAAATGACTGGAAAGGCAAAGAATACAGGTGAATCATCCCCATGCTTCCAGGGAAACCAGTCCAGCAAGGTCCTTCTGCCTGCCTGGAGTCTAAGTTCTCACTTTTGATGCCAAAGCAATAAGCCTACCTTTACCCTTTGGAAGCCAGTAGGAGTAGAAAGGGGATATACCATGATATTCTGCCATTTTCATAAACCTCTGTAAGCTTAGTGCTCTCAGAGAGGTCTGTGGATATCTTGTGATGATCTCCATCCTTAAGGCTGAAATCTTCAGCAAAGGGGGAAGCCACCGTCTATGCCCACCCATATGGATGGGCACAAACAGCAGGAAAAGAGAATTCCAATGGCCTAACCAGCAGCTGTGGCCTAGAGGATGGTCCTGTTGCTGCTTTGGGCGTCACAAGAGAGAAATGCCTTTCCTCCTTCTGTGCCAGTGACCTTTGCTTCAAGTCTTATCACCTCGCCCAAGGTGACTGGGCTACAAGAGATCAGTAAATGAGAGCAGCTCATGGGCTGGTCTCTAAGATATAGATGGGTAATTGTCAGGGTGGCCTGTGTCCCTACCAGAGTGGGGTCCTCAGATCCTATTCCAAGGGCTGAGATGTCAGCGGTAACAGAAGAAAGATGAGCTGTGAGCCAAGCCCAGACAGTGTTGTATTATGTTCAAACCGTGAATCACTCCATCAACATTTTGGCACACCAATTCCCCATCTTGTGGAAAAATCAGATTCTTCTTTTACTGTTGTCTTCCCACACAGGAATTTTATGCAACATTGTTGCTACACATAAGCACATATTTTCTGGTCATGATTCTCCCACATCCTAACTGGTGTGAATTGCCCACAGGGATGAGAACCCACTTTGCAGAAACTACTTTACTGTTTGCCTACTATCAAGTAGCTCTACCCACAGGGGAGAGGTTTCATCTTTGACAGAATGACTGTATTTATTTATAAAACAGTATCCCCTATGTGATGGTCAATTTTATGTATCAACTTGGCTATTATACCCCAGTTTTTAACTTAAACACTTCTCTAGGTGTGGCTGTGAAAATATTTTATAGATGTTGTTAACACCGTCAGTTGACTTCAAATAAATGAGATTATCTTCCATAATCTGCAAAGGCCCCTCAGTTGAAGGTCTTTATGAACAAAACTGAGGCTTCCCCCAAGAAAGCAGAATTCTGCCTCAAGACTGCACCACCAGTTCCTGCCCTCTTCCTTGGATGGCAGAGGGTATGGGCTGCATTCAGATCTTCTCTCAAGAGACCACTGAGGCAGAGGAGTATAGTACAAATTCCTGCATTTGGTCCTGTCGATGACCCAACAACGTGTATATTTACCTCAAATCCTTATTTGTCAACTTGAAGGTAACATTACCTAACCTCCCAGGGTTATTGTAAAGAGCAAATAAAACAATGTATATAGAAGTGTTTCATAGATAATAAAATGTGAGAAATCATCATTACATAGGGGCTCAGTAATTATTTGTAAACTGAGTTAAGTATTTATTTATAAGCATCTTGATCAGTTTTCTCTCAACCGTAGGCAGTGAAACATAGTTCATCATCATTCTATGCAGAATATTTATAATAGAATATTTATATGTACATTATTTATTTATTGTGGTACTGGGGTTTAAACACAGGGCCTCACATATGCTGGGCAAGCACTGACCTAAATTTCCAGCCCTTTTTAAAAAATGTTAATTTTGAGAAAGAGTCTTGCTAAATTGCCCAGGCTGGCGTCAAGCTCATGATCCTCCTGCCTCAACCTCCCAAGTAGCTGGGTTTACAGGTGTGAGCCACTATGTCTGGCTCTCTGTAGAATATATGTTTGAACACAATAAGTCATCTTCAAGCTTCAGGTCCTTGGGAAGAAGACTCATCTAAAAAGTTCAGATTGCTCCAAGTTAAAAATCAAAAGCAGAAAACTCTTTAGGGTCAGGATTGTTGTGTGAACCTTTACTTCCCACCATAACCCATGGAATGACCCTCTACCAGCCTACTTCTAACTTGAACGCAGACAAGGAAACAGACCTCTTGATGGTGATGTTCATTGTTCTTGTAAAGACTGTTGGCTGTCATGAAAAACGTGGTGTCTATCATGGTCCTTAGTGCACCTCCATGGATAATCCGGTAGGGCCACATGAGGGGAGAAAGGGAAGAAGCCGGCCCTGTACTCCACATGGCCAGGTACTGGTGAAGTGAGATGCCCAAGGGCTCTCTTCCAGCCAGCACCACAGTACTGTCCCACTCGGTGTGGAGCAGATGAATTGGGGACAAAACAAATGCAAAGAAAAGACCAAGGTGTGTAGAGGGAGTTGCACCTGCTCAAACAGGGCAAGCCCTCTGCCCCAGCTCTATCCTCACTCTCAAATTCTGATGGATCTGTGTTCCCTCCTGAATTATTGTCAATATAATGATGCAGGGAAAACAGCACCGGCTCTGCAGGCAAACACCTCACTCTCGATCTTACGTTTCCAGTTGGGTCGTTTGTTGATTCATTTATAAAGCAGGAAGAAACACTCTCTTCTAAAAGTTCTTGTGACCATTACCTTAACATAGCCAAGGCTGGCAGAGGGAGGGGGCAGGCCCTGGGTTTGATCCCCAGTTGGGTTGGGGAGTTAACATAGCCCAAGTTCTTGGTGGTACAGGGTTTGGCATGTGGCAACCACTGAATGAGAATAGTTTCCCCCTTCTCATTCTTAAGGTCCACTTCTTACTCCTCTACAGTTTAGGAGGGTGGATATCAAAGGGGAAGAATTCCCACAAAGTACAGGCCACACCCTGGACCAGTGGTTGGGGGAGCTTCGACCCAGGGAGCTGGTAGAATGAGGCCGGTCTCCTCTGCATTTCGGTAAACAAGAACTTGGTAGCCGCTTTCCAACTGGCCCTGCTGGCTGGGATGGCCATCTGTGCCCTACCCAGGCAGCCCTTCCAGCCGGAGCCTAGGCTGGAACAAGCAGATGAGGACGTACTGAAGCCAGGTCTTTCTGTCTGTGTGAACCTGAGCAAGAGCATCTTCTATCATTTGGACTAGAAAAAAAATGTCCAGGTCTGTAAGAGGACCTCAGGATGGTGTCTGACCCTTAGGATGGTCCAGATCAGAAGGCACTTGACCAGAGGAGGACCTCGGGAAAGCCCTCTTCCCTCAGGATCCCTTCAAGCTAAAGAGATACTTCCAGGAAGGGGAAGCAATCAGTGGTGTAAGGGTCACAGAGGAGGAGTGAGCTGTCCGTGAAATCAGGATGCTACTGTTTCTGTCAACCAACTGGGAAATACTAATCTGACATGCACTGATTTGAACGGAAAGGAAGGATCTCTGGACTTTCTTTAGGGTGAACAAGTGTATCCCCTCCTTTAACACCCACGGGTTTTGGGGGTCTGTTCAAATGAGGTCTGTCTATAGAGTAGGACCTTCAAGGGGGATTAACAGGTTTATAGGACTTAATTAGCAGTCTTGAGTGAAATCTCCAGTATATAAAATCCAAGTACAAAAAAAACCCCTGCATTTTACCAAGAATCTTAAGACAGAATTTCTAGATTAGTAGTTTTCCAGCTGCTGCCACCACCTCCCGATTTTATATGCTAAATTCCCTTTCCTCCCTTTCTTTTTTGTCCATCATTCTTTATACAATCAGGACTCAGCTCAAATAGACCACTAGAGGGAGCTTGTGTCCTGTCCCCAACAGATCCTGGTTACACTAGGGTGAAGGCAATGTCCTCTTAATCCTGGTCCACAGGGCGTGGCTGGCTCTAGGCGGGGCAGTAGGGCGGCCAGGCTGAGAAGCACTGGGCCTGTGTGAGCAGGACAGTGGATTTACTGGCCCATGTGGGAGGTAGAGTAGGAAGAGCCCAGGACTTGGGGATATCCTACACTTGGGATTCCAGATTGGCAGTCTCTTAGGTTAACTATACTCCTCTCTTTCTCCCTTATCAAATAAGTTTTAATGCTACTTTCTGGTTACAATAGACCCCAATCATAACATAACAACTGATGGATTTCTTCCTCAGGTTAGAATTAGCTTAGTTTAATTTAGCTTAGATGCTGGGGATTGAACCAAGAGGCTTTTTACCACCAAGCTATATCCCCAGTCCTCTTCTTCTTATTATTATTATTATTATTATGTGTGTGTGTGTGTATGTGTGTGTGTGTTTTAAATTTTGTTTTAGTTGAACACAATTGTCACGAGCCGTCAGTTCATGGGCTGTGTGTGGACTGTTGCTCATAGTAGGCTCCTAAGGGGATAAGTTTGGCATTGGGAACTCTGGTGGCACCCCCCACAGGGATAGATTGCCTGATACAGATGAACTTCCCCTTCAAGCTCTACCTAAGATCCCACCCAGCACCTGAGATGGGTGTGACCTGCCAAGATGTCAATCAAGCTGCAGACTGCAAGACATGGGGAAGCTAGGCTCCGCCCTTGAAACCTTAAACCACTGGAACTATCTAGTTCCAGAACCCATGTGGACTAGATCTATCAGGGGATTCGTTTTCTGTAAATATTTCTGAGTATTTGTGCTTTGTTATTTTAATTATTTGAGACTGTAAGTCTTAGGGTGGCTTGGATTATCCTTGGCAGGAAGAAGGACCCCTTAATGAGTCGCTGGCCATGGTCCCCCGTCCGATACACAATACCTTTATTTTACTTATTTGTTTTTATGTGGTGCTGAGGATTGAACCCAGTGCCTTGCACATGCCAGGTAAGCACTGAGTCACAACCCCGTCACGTCATATATATATATATATATATATATATATATATATATATACCTTTAGAAACAGGGTCTCACTAAGTTGCCCAAACTGGTCTCAACTTGCAATCCTCCTGCCTTGCTCATGATTCTATAGTTTGGGAATCTTGCTCATGATACTGTAGTTTGGATCTGAATTGTCCCTCAAGAGTCTACATGTTGGGCTGGGGCTGTGGCTCAGTGGTAGAGCACTTGACTAGCATGTGTGAAGCCCTGGGTTTGATTCTGAGCAGCACATGTAAATAAATAAGATAAAGGTCCATCGACAACTAAAAATTATTTAAAAAGAAAGAAAGAAAAGGGTTCATCGATCTTAGTGTGGTGCTATTGCAATATGAAAAATTTTTAAGAGATTGGGCCTAGTGAAAGGCATATCCAGTCCCCAGTTCCCTCCCCTTTCTTGCTCTTTTTGCTTCCCAGATGCCATGAGATGAGCAGTTTCCTTTTCCATGTGCTCCTGCTCTGATGTCCTGCCTTGCCACAGGCCCAAGAATGACAGAACTAAGTGACAGTGAACTGAAACCTCCAAAACTGTGAACCAAAATAAACCTTTCCTCCTTTTAAGTTGATTATCTTAGGTATTTTGTTCTAGCAAAAGAAAGTTTACTAACACATACCATCCCATGTAGATCACTAACCTTGCAGAATGTATTATTGTCTGTAATTAAAATTATATTGTTAAACTAGAAAATAAAAGATAAAAAAAACATTGTAAAGTCAGTCTTTTGTAGAGAATATTTTACCTAAAAGTGATATTTTAGATCTCTCTCTCTCTATCTCTCTCTCTCTCTCTCTCTTCTGAGAACTGAACCCAGGAGGCAGGGGGCAAAGTATTGAGACAGGTTCTTGCTAAGGTGCCCAGTTTGGCCTCAGTTTTCTAATCCTCCTGCCTCAGGCTTCCAAGTAGCTGAGATTACAAGGGTGTGCCTCCAGCAGAGTCTATCAATTTTTGGATTTTGTATATATCCTTGTGGTAATACGATCCTCTCTGTTACACCAACTAAATTATACTTACAAAAGAGGTCATTTAGTCATAGGATAGTAATTTGGTTTAAGCAATGCATATACTTATGAAAAGAAAGCCAGTGTTTCTATGCTGAATAGAGTAGACTTTACGAATTGGATCTGAATTGTCCCTCAAAAATTCCTAATACTGGGTGCGGTGGCACATGCCTGTAATCCCAGTGGTTTAGGAGGCTGAGACAGGAGGATAGCAAGTTCAAATCCAGCCTCAGCAAAAGCAAGGCTCTAAGCAACTCAGTGAAACCCTGTGTCTAAATAAAAAATACAAAATAGGGTTGGAGACGTGGCTCAGTGGTCAAGTACCCCTGAGTTCAATTCCTGGTAGCACCGCCCCCCCCCCCCCCCCCCGCAAAAAAAAGTCCATCTGTTAAAGACCTGATCTCAGCTTGGTGCTATTGCGACATGAGGAATTTTTAAGAGGTTGGGCCTAGTGAAGTATTGCTGGAGAAAAGAGATATTGCAAAATGATAAAGGGACCAATTCAATAAAAAGGCATAACAATCTTCTATTTGTATGTACTTAATAAGGTAGCTTTAAAATATACACTGAAAAAATAAGCTAAATTAAAATGAAAAAAATAGACAATTCACAACCACAGCTAGAGATTTTAATGTACTTCTCTTAGTTACTCACAGAGTAAGCAAAAGAAAAAGCCTGCAAGAGTATAGAAGTCTTGAACAATCTAATTAATCAGCTATGGACAACAACTTCAGAATACAACCATTCTTTTTCTTTCTTTTTTCCCTCAGAGCTTTATATTTAAACATAGTAGTTGGTTTCGTCCCAATAAACTCATACATGCATGGAAATTGATTTCAGTTCATGACCCCCTTTCCCTCCCTACTATGGCCATTCTTTTTAAGTGTAATGCAACACTTATTGAAACAAACCAAATCTTGCATCATAAAATAATTCTCAACAAATTTCAAATAACTGAAAGTGAACACATATATAGAGTCTGCATATGTTTCAAAATTTAAAATTAATTTCTAAGTAACTCATGATTATAAGCAGGAGAACATAATGGAAAATAGAAAATAATTTAAACTGAAAAAATAATGAAGATCTATTACATTAAAATGTACACGATACACCTAAGGCAGTGCTTTAAGGGAATTTTGTAGATTTTTTTTTGTTGTTGTATTGGGTATTGAACCCAGGAGTGTTTTACCACTGAACAACATCCCCAGCCCCTTTTAAATTTTATTTAGAAACAGAATTGCTTAGGGCCTCACTAAGTTGCTGAGACTGACTCACAATCCTCCTGCCTCAACCTCCCAGACTGCTAGGATTATAGGCATGCACCACTGCACTCAGCTTGTAGATTTAAATATATGAACAACAATTGGCAATTAATGATGGAAGGTTTTATTTCAAGAAACTAATATAAAACAGTAAATTAAGCTCAAAGAAAGCAAAAAAGATGAAGATAAGAGCAGAAATCAAGGAACAGATGAGGCAGGAAACCAACAAAGCCAAAGCTGGTTCTTTTAAACGATTAATACAACTGATAAGCCCCAAAGACTGATCTAAAAGAGAAAGAGAACACTAGTTGTCAGTGTCAGGGCTGAAAAGGGACATTACTTAGCTCCTCATGTATTTAAAAGGTAATGAGAAAATATTAAGGACAGTATAATGCTAGTAGACTTGACAAATAAAATGAAATCACAACTTTTCAAAACTGAGACAAGCAAAACTAAAAAATCTGAATAGTCTATCCAGGCATGCCTGTAATCTCAGCAACTTGGGAGAAGGAGTCAAGAGGATTGCAAGTTCAAGGCCAGCCTTGGAATCTTGGTAAGACCCTGTCTCACGATATAAAAATGGAAAGGGCTGGTGATAGAAAAAAGAGAAGGAAGGGAGGGGAAACTGAATAGACTGTCACCGAACATGTGTGCATAATTTGAAATTCTCCTGGAGAGGAACCCCAGATAAATTCATTGGTGAATTCTACCAAACATTCAAGGAGGACATCATATCAAATTTGTACACAAAGTGTTTCAGAAACTGGAGAAAAGGGGCGTACTTCCCAATACATTTTAAGAGGCCAAATATGACCAGGTCATGAAAAGAAAGGAAACTTCAAGACTAATGAACACAGATATAAGAATCCCAAGACCAAAGGGTCATTTTTAATTTTTCAGGAAAAATGTAGGTTGACTTAAGATACTAAAATCAGTGTAATAAACCAAATTAACAGTGGTGGAAAATTATATGGTTACATCAATAGATAAGAAAAAGGGATTTGATAACATTTAAATTTGTGCCTAATAAAGACATCAAAGAAGCAAGAATAGAAGTTCTTCAATATCAAGATTATGGTTTGGTTTTGTGGAAGGCGTTGGTTTGTTTTGTCTCTTGAGACAAGTTCTTGCTAAGTTGCTGAGGCTGGCCTCAAACTTGTGACCCTCCTGCCTCAGTCTCCTAAGTAGCTGGGATTACAGGTGTGCACCACTGCACCGGATTAAGAATATTTTTTTAAAAAAATACCCTACTGCTAGCATTAAAATTAGTAGTCGAGGGGCTGGGGTTGTGGCTTAGCAGTAGAGTGCCCTCCTAGCATGCATGAGGCACTGGGTTCAATCCTCAGCACCACATAAACATAAAATAAAGATATTGCATCCTCCTAAAGCTAAAAAATAAAAAAAGTGGAATATGTAGAATATTTCCAGAATAGTACCAATGTTTTTGAAAGTTGAGATTAACTTGCAATAGTAGGAATGGATTAAATATATAAAATATGTCTGTATCTTAAACCAAAGTTCCTAAGAGTTTTCCTACATGGCTTCACAGCCCCCACGGAAGTCATTTTTATTTCTTTAGAGAAAAGTGGCAATGAAGGCAGAGGACACTTGGAGGCACGCCCCCCCCTTACAAAATGTAGTCTATGCTGGAGGAGCGGGAGGCCATAGGGTGGGAAGATGACCGCCTTTCCCACCCCTCCCTGGGCATCTGTCTTCCCATGGAGGGGAAAATGTAGCTGAAAATTTTCTGAAATATTTCTGAGAGGCATTTCTTGAACTTCTCACCCATGAAAGCATAGATAACAGGGTTCACACAGCAGTGAGTGAAGGAAATGGTTTCTGTGACATGGGTGGCATAAATCAGCTGCTGGTTCAGGATGCACCCATCCAAGACGTGCATGTCGTGCAGGGACGTGAGGAAGAGGACCACGTTGAATGGGACCCAGAAGAGTAAAGATGCGATGACCACAATAAGCACCAACTTGATGGCCTTGGTCTTGTTGTGGTTTTGGCAAGTCTTTAGCTGGTGCAGGATCCTGGCATAGCAGAACAGGAGGATGGCGAATGGGATCAACAAGCCTAAGATGTTTATTTCAAAGTGGATGAAGATCTTCCACTTCAATGTCTGTTGATTGTAAAATGAATAACACTGGAGAACACCATCTTCAGAGGCCACCTGGTAAAATACTAGCAATGGGCCAGTGGCGATCATGGTGATCAGCCACACTGCCAGGCTCAGGACTGTGCCCGTCCTGACCGTCCTCACCTTTATGGCATACACGGCGTGGACAACAGCCAGGTACCTGTCCATGCTCATGAGGGTGATGAAGAACATGCTGCTGAAGAAGCCAATGTAATAAAAACCAGAGAACACCTTGCACATGACGGTCCCAAATACCCACTGATCCAGCTGATAGTGGGTCTGAAAGGGGAAGGAAAAGACAAAAAGCAGGTCAGACAAGGCCAAGTTCAAGAGGTATATGTCCGTGATGCTCCTCAGCTTCTTGCAGACCACAAGGACCAGGATAACCAGGCTGTTTCCCAGAAGGCCAAATACAAACAGGAAGCAGTAGATGATGGCAAGAAGCAACTTGCTGTCTCTCTGGATAAGTTCCCCATCGCAGGGGCTCGAGAAGGTGTCAGGATAGTAGTAGTCGGACGTCACCGTCAGGTTGGGCTCAAGGGTATAATCCATCAAGGCAGGGGACCTGGTCAAAGAGACACATAAGAGGGTACCGCAAAGTCACTCATTCCTTAAAAATATTTTTATTTAAACAAATGTTGTGTATGTTATGGACCCAATTGTGTCCCCTCCCCAATGCACATGTTGAAGTCCTCGCCCTCAAAGTGACCGTGTTTGGAGATCGTACCTTTTAGAAGGTAAATAAAGTTCAATAAGGTCAGAAAGGCCCAATCCCTCCCTTTTCCTCTCCCTCCCTCTCCACGTTCTTTCTTGCTTTCCTTCATTATTTTCTTCTCTCTCTCTCTCTCTCTCTGTCCCTCTCTCAGTCTCTCTCTTTCCTTACCCCCCCATTCTTTTCATGCTTATATGTAATATTGTTCTGTGTTCGATTTGAAGTTACACAGATGACAGAATGTTTCTCATTTTGTATTTTAGAGATACATCAACGTGATATTCATAAGTTTAGCTCATTCTTTTAATTGCTTTCCTAAGCACCAGAAATAGCTAAGTTTGAAATGCACTAGGGAAAAAAAAAAGTGATCCCAATTGTACTAAAAATGAAAATCACCAGATTCACTAGTAGTAAACCTAATGAAAACTGCAATTCAGTTGTATAAAAAATTATAGGGCCCAGGAATATAGGCCAATGGTAGTGCATGCTCAGCATGCACAAGTCTGGGTTCAATTCCCTGCACACACATACACACACACGCACACACACACATATACACGCATACATGCATACATGTTTCTTCACTGAAAAGCATAAAAGAGAACACATTGAGCCCAATGAGATGATCAAAATAAAGTATATTCTATATATTAAGACCAAGTCTCCCCAAATGCTTAATGAAAGGAGGTATCTTTTCTTATCTACTTTTCACTCATGTATGAGCTTTGATTCCCTCCTATGTCCTGCAGAGAAAATGGCATGGCTCGCTGACTTGCTTCTCTCAGCCACAGCCACAGGCAGCCTCTAAGACACATGCAGTTTGTGGGCTCTGAAGACATGCAAAGTTTCTTAAAATTTATCTCTAAAATATCAGCCTTTTCTGTGCCTCTCCCTAAGGACATAAAAGTGTCCCTGCCTACTCATCCCCTCCTTTCCCAAAGCTGATTATCAACACATACCTTAATAGACCCTTCGTTCTGGAGGTTTCTGTGTGGCTCATTTCTTCTCAGTCCTCCTGTGTCCACACATTTTTTTTATATGACTTTGCAGTACCTCTGACTGTCACTGTCATTCATGTAACTTTCTTTGGCCAATCAGGTGCAAGTGAGCTGAAGGGCTTTTATGAGGAGGAAGACTCTCTTTTATTTTTTTAATTTTTTTATGTCAATGGACCTTTGTTTTGTTTTGTTTTTTATTTATTTTTATGTGGTGCTTAGGATCGAACCCAGTGCCTCACAAATGTTAGGCAAGCATTCTACCCCTGAGCTACAACCCCAGTCCAAGATTCTCTTTTAGAACTTATCCATTGTTTAATATTGTGTTATTAGCAACATAAAACAGACCAATATACTATCAAAGATCAACTGGGCTGCCTCGCCGGCCACCCGGGGTTGCATGAGCAATTTAGATACACTTGGCATTAATAATAACAATTATGAATTCTTTTTAAGCATAACTGAGATTTTGTCATTGCTATGCAGCATAGTTTTGATTAAAAACTCACTGATAGAAAAGATCTTGCCAGATTAGGAATCTTAGAAAAGTCTGGGAGATATAGAGTGTGGGAACCAGTGAAGATCGTAGGCATCGCTGCTCTTTGATTTTGGAATGCAGTTGGGCTCACAGCTCATTGGTCTTCCATTCTTAGCTTGTTTGTATGGAAAATGTACAGCTTCCTTCTGGAGTGCTTGTGAGGAAAAAATAATAATAATAATGTCAGTCTGAAGGGTGGAGCCCATGACATGCTTTTAGGCAACAGTAGCTTTTTCCTTTTTAAATGTTTTATTTTTTTTTTTTCTTCCAGAGCTGAAATGGAACCCAGGGCTTCATGGATGCTAGGCAAACACTCTACCAGTGAGCTGGGTCCCCCTGCCCCTCCTATCCTCACTCTTCCATTGACTCCATCTAGCTTTTCAACCCAAATCTGGAGTAGGAGCAGATAGAGGTCATCACCATCCCTCAGGACCTAGTAAGTTTGGGAGAAAATTTGCTAAAAAAAAAAAGATGTGTTAAGACAGAACTCATGAAAGTGAAAAAGTAGCTGAAAATGTTTCCAGAGGCCTGACTCTGGAGGTGTCAACAAATCGTACCCAGTTACTTGCTTCCCAAACCCAAAGGATAAAGTAATGGTAAAAAGCAGGAAAGGAGTAGGGTGTGGAAGCACACACCTGGTATCACAGTGGCTGGGGCGGCAGAGGCAGGAGGATTGCGAGTTCAAAATCAGCCTCAACTTAGAGAGACCCTAAGCAACTTAGTGAGACCCTCTCTCTAAACAAAAAAATAAAAGGTGCTGGGATATGGCTCAGGGATAAACACCCCTGGGTTCCACCACCACCCCCCCAAAAAAAAGGAGGAAAGGAGCTTTAATTAGTGTAACTACATCAGGAAGAAATAGGGGACTCATGTCCTTAGAACTGTCTTTGAGGGATTGACAATAAATTTAAGGTTTTATGGATAGGGAAATGAGGGCAAGGGTTGGGGGCGGGGGTCACATTGCTGAAGGGTTTGCACAAATGGCAAGGCAGGTAATCTCAGTTGGGCACAGTCCAGGCACACAGTAGTATACACCTGTAATGACTCGGGAGGCTGAGGCAAGAGGAAGCCAGGCACCTTAGCAATTTGGCAATTTTTTGTCTCAAAATATAAATTAAAAACAGCTTGAGATATAGCTCAGTGGTAAATTGCCCCTGGGTTTTAATCCCCAGTTAAAAAAAAAGAGAGAGAGAGAGAGAGAAAGAGAGAGAGAGAGTTAGGTCAGCTGCTGGGCCCTCCTTCAAACACAGGAGATAAAAAGAAAACCACTAAGACAACCAGAGAAGCCTCTGCCACTCGGCCGTCACGCAAAGGGACATCGGAGCACATCTAAAGGCTCAATTTGGGAGTCAGAGAAGAACGTGTAAAGTGTCCAGGGGAACTTGGGACCAACTTTTGGAAATCTATCCTAAGATAATAATCCAAAATGCGGGAAGGAAAGAAAGGCTTCCAACTACAATACCATAGCATTTCTATTAGGAACGACTTGGAAGGTATTTAAAAAGCAGAAAGAAGAGCAGACTGATTAATTCTACTATGGAAACTGCACCGTGATTGGAACTGTACAATGCTAGATGGAAAAAAAGCAAAAATGTCACATTTTTTTTTCCTGTATTTTGGCAAGAACTGTTGCCTCACCTGTCTTAATGCTTTGTGCTTTCTTCCACACAATGACAGCAACGGGGCTTTTCAGAGATAGAACTTCAGCTGACAGATATATGGTTTATTTCTGCTATTTGCAATCAGCCCACTGGGGAGACAGCCACCAGCACATTGGGATGGTGCATTGCCAGGTTATCAAGGTCAAGGACCTATCTGAAAAATAAAAACCCACTTAGCTACCTTATCACACAGGTCTCGGGCCCAAATGCCATTGCTGTGAGGTCTAGGTTCTCCCAGGAAGGCAGGAGAGGTGGACCCAATAGGTTAACGTGGCCTAATGGAGGACAAAGGATGAACTCTCCTCAGCCTGTCAAGCATGGAAACTTATCCTCCTCCAATGAGGGGCAGCAAGGGAAAGGGAAAGAGGAATTGTAATTTCTCCTCCTACTGTTTCTCCCCTCCTGGACACCAGTGGGAATTCTTTATGGAAATGGGAGATAGCATGTTCCCACTTACAGACGACACTCTCCGGCCTAACAGTTTAATCTTTTAGAAACATCTGCCTGTGGCTGAACACATATCCAGCTAACTCCCCTCCCCAACCTCATTTGGGTTCTGACGAAGTCTGGGGAAAACCCTAGCTCTTTTATGAGAATGTTATATGCGATAAGCAAAGATCAGTGGTGAGCTGGCAGTGAACTCAGGGTTCCCTGGTATAGCTGACCCCGGCTGCGACGGTGGAAACTGTAAGGTCTCCCTTGTCAGCAGTGGAAGCTGGGCTCCTCCCTCCCCCACCCAGCTAAGCAAGGCCCAGGTGGAGTTCCCGCAAGCCCACTTCCAGGTGGGGCCAGAATGACAGCCCAGCACCTAGGACAGAAGGTATAAGATGACTGAGTGCAGGATGTGGGGAGCCCAGCAGCAGTGGGATGATTTCCATCCACCACATTTCCTGAACTCAGCAGAGCTGGGCACTGGGTGAAGGCTTACTTTTGCTATGGCACTTGACTTGTATAGAAGCAAACACACTTAAAGGAGGCAGCTCTGGGGCCCAGTGGTGCCCCAGACAATCTTTCTTGTGAATTCCTTAAGATCCTTTAATCTGTCGCTTCTCCACGCCTGGCACAGGGCTTGGTGGACTGGGATTTCTTAAATTAGTGAAGGGAAATGAGACACGATGAAGATGTGGGAGTCAGGTGAAGCTCTGGGGAGAAGGAATACACAGCCCAGAGTTAAGGGTGACTCTGTTCTGAGATCAGAGGGCTGTGTGGGCCCCTGAACTTAACACCACCTTCCCTTGGCCTGTGTATGAGCATTTAGATAGATAGATAGATAGATATTCTTTTATTTTTTTTACAGGAAAGTATATTTTGAAATATTATACATAATAGAGTAAGTATAACTTGTTCCAATTAGGATCCCATTATTGTGACTGTGCATGATGTGGAGTACATTGGTCATGTATTCATATATGCAGATAGGAAAGATATGTCTGATTCATTCTACTGTCTTTTCTATTCCCATCCCCCCTTCCCTTCATTCCCCTTTGTCTAGTCCAGTGACTTAATCTTCTCCTCCTTTGCTGTGGGTAGCATCCACATATCAAAGAGGACATTCTGCCTTTGGGGAATTGGCTTATTCACTTAGTAGAATAGCCTCCAGTTTCATCCATTTACCAGCAAATGCCAAAATTTCATTCTTTTTATGACCTAGTAATATTCCATTGTGTATATATACCTCATTTTCTTTATCCATTCATCTGTCATAGGGCACCTAGATTGGTTCTATAGCTTGGCTATTGTGAATGGAATGCAGATGAGCATTCTGAGGCTACTGTAACAAATGAACACAAACTCAGTGGCTTAAACAAATTGAAATTTATTCTCTCACAGTTCTGGAGACCAGGTGACTGTAAGACAGCTGAAGTTGCCTCTCTCTGGGACCTCTAAGGGAAAATCCTTCCTTGTCTCTTCCACTACTTGTTGGAGGCCCCAGCGATCTTGGACTAGTGGCCACATCACTCCAACCTCTGTCTCCATCTTCTCATTTTCTTCTCAGTGTGTATGTATCCAACCTCCCTCTGCCTCTAATTCATTAAGATACTTGTGATTGAATTTTGGATCCATACAGATAATCCACAATGATCTCTGCATCTCAAGATTATCAGTATGCAGAGGCCCTTTTCTCAAATAAAGTAACAAGGACAAATTCTAGTAATTAGGACTTGATATCTTTGGGGGGCCATTAGTCAACCTATCATATCTTGACTCTTTTTCCCAATGGGAGTATTTATGTCCACAAGGGGAAAGTGATTTACTCAAAGTCACATAGTAAGTTGGTGGTGGAGCCAAAGCCAAAATTTGAATTTTCCACGCACGGCACATGACCCAGGATGCTTTTCCCATTGCTGTGCATTAAAAATTCTCATCTTTATATATCATGGAGATTAGTGCTCTATCTGATGTGTGTGTGGTAAAAATTTGCTCCCATGGTGTGGGCTCTCTCTTTACCTCAATGATTGTTTCTTTTGCTGAGAAGAAGCTTTTTCGTTTGAATCCATCTCATTTATTAATTCTTGATTTTATTTCTTCTGCTTTAGCAGTCTTGTCAAGGAAGTCAGGGCCTAATTCGACATGATAAAGATTTGGGCCTACTTTTTCTTCTATGGTGTCTGGTCTAATTCCTAGGTATTTGATCCTCTTTGAGTTTTGTACATGGTGAGAAATAGAGATTTAATTTCATTTTGCCATATATGGATTTCCAGTTTTCCCAGCACCATTTGTTGAAGAAGTGCCAAAAAACAAAACAAAAACAAAAACAACCCAATCAATAAATGGGCTAAGGAAGTGAACAGATACTTCTCAGAAGATATATAAGCAACCAACAAACATATGACAAAATGTTCAACATCTTTAGTAATTAGAGAAATGCAAATCAAAACTCCTTTAAGATTTCATCTCACCCCAGTCAAAATGGCAGTTATCAAGAATACAAGCAATAAGTGTTGGAGAGGATGTGGAAAAAGGTATGCTCATACATTGCTGGTGGGACTGCAAATTGATTTGACCACTTTGGAAAGCAGTATGGAGATTCCTTAGAAAACTTGGAATGGAACCACCATTTGACCCAGCTATGCCACTCCTCGTTATCCTGTAGATAATATTAGCTATCTCATACCCAAAGGACTTAAAATCAGCATACTATAATAACACAGCCACATCAATGTTTATAGCAGCTGAATTCACTATAGCTAAACTGTGGAACCAACCTAAATGCCCATCAATAGATAAATGGATAAAGAAACTATGTATATACACAATGGAATATCACTCAGCATTAAAAGAGAATAAAATTATGGCATTTGCAGGTAAATGAATGGAGTTGGAGAATATTATGCTAAGTGAAATAAGCCAGTCTCCAAAGACCAAAGGCAGAATGTTTTCTTTGATTACTGGATGCTGATCTATGATGGGGTGGCATGGGAAGAATGGAGGAACTTTGGGTTGGGCAAAGGGTAGGGTAGGGAGGGATTATGGGGATAGGATAGATAGTGGAATGAGACGGACATCATTACCCTAGGTCCATGTATGATTGCACAAATGGTGCATTTCTACATTATGTACAACCAGAGAATTGAAATGTTGTACTCCATTTGTGTATGATGAATTGAAATGCATTCTTCTGTCATGTACAACTAAGTAGAACAATAAATAATGATAATAATAATAAAAATTCTCATCTGACAATATGAAGAACAACTGTGGGGGCTGGGGTTGTGGCTCGGTGGTAGAGCACTCACCTAGCACCTGTGAGGTCCTGGGTTCGATCCTAAGCACCACATAAATAAATAAATAAATAAATAAATAAATAAATAAAGGTATTATGTCCAACTACAAGTAAAAAATAAATATAAATATACATTAAAAAAAGAACAACTGTGGATAATATTAGGAGAAATGTTTTCAGGATTTCTACTGTGAAAGTTGTCAAAATCAAAATGGAGTTGATCGTGTCAAATCCAAAAATTAATGAAAAAATAAAGCCAGGAGTTTATGAGGGAAGTCTTCTCATGCACAACTGCCCAATAGTCACCATCACAAACACTGCTTACCAGAACAATACCTTGCACAAAGACTAATACAATGTGACACTCAGTAACTGTTCAACTGTGGGCTGCTGCCACCCTTGGTATTAATCCTCTTGGCCAAGGATTATTGTTTTAAAACATCTCATGTAATCTTCGCTATTTTTGCCTTTCAAAACTTCTCTTTGAATATATTAAGGGTTTACTATGACATGTGCATTTCCATTGCAATGCTCTGCTTGTCCTGAATAAATATTATTAGTCTTTGGAGAATCTCTCTCTCTGATTGTTATTTAGGTTAACACTTTGCTTTTCAACTCTAAGTCCACCAATGATTTGCAAGGTAAGAAAGCATTTGCTCAACAAAAAGTGCTAGACAGAGGCCTGAGTTTCATACAGGCTTACGTATGAATAATACATATGAATAATAGCAAACCCAACTTGTTGGAAAGATTTTTACCATTGATATTATTCAATTCCCCACATACATTACTCAAAAAATGTTACAAAACCCATATTTTTCTACCACCAAATATTTGTTTCCTCCTTGAGAGTAGTCAGGAACATTGTCTGCACACGATCTAAGGTATAACCACAGTATTTCTTTGAAGGCATGAACATGGAGAAATATGTGGTAAGTGGCCTGATGTTTGTATTTTGAGATGCATTTTCAAGATATTTATACCACATTGTATGCAAGAAAAACTGATTGTATCTCTTTCTCTCTCTATTTTTTATTTTTTGGTGCCGGGGATTGAATTCAGGGGCACTCAACCACTGAGCTATATCCCCAGCCCTATTTTGTATTTTATTTAGAGACAGGGTCTCACTGAGTTGCTTAGCACCATGCCATTGCTGAGGCTGGCTTTGAACTCATGATCCTCTTGCCTCAACCTTCTGAACCTCTGGGATTACAGGCGTGTGCCACTGCACCCGACCTATTATATCTCTTAACATTTTGATGGTCCTTTATTTTTCCCAGAATTTAACTTCCACTAAAACCCTCTCTTTTTTCAAGGCTACTAACACTTGTTAAGTGCCAAGCATATGTGTAGCCCTGCTATCATCATTAGAAGGGATAAAATGATGGAATTACATGGTTTCCCCTTAAGGAATTTAGAAATCGTGACACTTTTTATTACAGGAGTCCCAGGAGGAATAACATATAATAAAAGGAAAAGCTATCATTATTGAAACCCAGAGAAATCTTTATGATTAAAAATAATCAGATTAAGGTGATGTGTATGCAATAATTGTGTCTCTGCCACACATGGATGGATACAGGCACATCTCAAAATAATAAAGGCAGAAATTAAAATAAAGGGTGATAATTTCCACCTGAAGGTGTTGTTAAGATCAGCAGCTTCCTCTCAAGAGATAAAGGCCAAGCAAGTGTTAATGATTACACTTTGAATTCCTGCTCACCTGTGTGACCCTTATTATTTTACCTCTATGGTTTCTCATCTTCTAGAGGTGCAAGTCTTCATTGTATACTTATCAGTTTGGAATAATATCCATAAAAGGAAAATTGCAAGACTATACAAAGAGCTCCAATAGAGTCTTCTCCCGGATTCACTGAATGGTAACATTTTAATGTATTTGCTCCACTATTTTCTCTCTCTACATGTGACATATACATAGTGGCTTTTTTTTCCTGCATCATCCAAGAAAAATACAGGCAGCATGTTCCTCCTCTCCTAAACACTTCACTATGAACACCCTAAAAACCAGGATGTTCTCTAGGTAACCAGGGTACCATTATCAAAATCAAGAATCAAATCAACTCAATAATCACTACAATAACACTGTTGGGTAGTAGAGAGCAATGAGCAAGGAAAGGCATGTCCAGGTGGCAGGTTTAATTCAGGTTACTTTTTAAAAAATTTTTTTGGCAATAATTAGTATGTTTTTTTGCCTTGAAGCAAGAAACAAATTTTAGGGGGTACATGGTGAATGTTACTTTGTGATCACTGAAAATAACCTTTCAGAAATCTGTTAACTGGATATTATGCTTTTCAACTTTTAAAATTTTGTTCTAATTAGTTATACATGACAGTAGAATGCACTTTGACACATCATACATAAATGGAGGATAATTTCTCAATCTTCTGGTATGATAGAATCACACTGGTCATGAAGTCATATGTGTACATAGGGTCATTATGCCTGATTCATTCCATTATTCTTCCTACATCCATGCCCCCTCCTCCCCTTCTCTCCCCTCTACCTAATCTAAAGTAACTCTATTCTTCCCTAGCACCACTCCCCCTTATTGTGAATTAGCACCTGCATATCAGAGAAAACATTCTGCCTTTGTTTTGTGGAGGGGGGGGATTGGCTTATTTTGCTTAGCATGATATTCTCCAGCTCCATCCATTGATGACAAATGCCATCATTTCATTCTTCTTTAAGGCTGAGTAATATTCCATTGTGAAAGTCACTCTTAAAGTTTTCTTTACATTACTGCCAAGGCAGATTATAAATAACTTGTAGCTGATCACCTGTGGAAAAACATTGGTACACAGGCCTTGAGAGTAAGTAAATAGAAACAAAAGGAGCTAATAAGTGGATGGGGAGGCTAATTGGGGAAATGCACCAAGAAAGAAGGATTAACGGGACTAACTCTTGACAGGGTCCACTGAGGTCAGGAAACAACTGGAAATTATGGTCATAGGTGCCTCCCTATATCTTGGAAGGAGGGTTTCTTTAGTAGTGCAGAAGAGATAACGTAACTTCTGACCAACCCATGACCCCAGCATCCACATGAACATGAGATTGACTTGTAGGTGAAGCCTCCCTAAATAGGATGGCCATCATGACAGTTCCAGAGAGGACCAACTAGGGTCCAAAATTGCACTGCCCCATGTGAAGGAGGAGTTGAACACCTGACTGACGAAGACATCCTGGTTTGCAGGGTATTCATAGTGAAGTGTTTAGGAGTGGAGGAACATGATGCCTGTATTTTTCTTGGATGATTCAGTCCTGACATCCATCAACAATGTAATGATAAACCAGCTGCAGGAGGCGGTCCCCAGTTCTCAAGGCAAACATCAAACAGTAATACATTTGGAAGCAGCAGTTTTCCTCTGTCATTCTTTGCTCAGAGATGACCCTCTCTCCCCCCAGACGGTGCTCTGCCTGAGCCTTACTTAACTTTCACTTTACTTTCTCCTATAATAAAGTTCTCTTGCATGGCTTTTAGTGTCTGACTTTCAATTTTTTCTCTCATCAGAACACAAGAACTGAGGTTTGGAGTTTCAATTTCCCCACTTTCCTGTGATAATACTACCAAATAAGTTCATTTTACAATACCAATTAATTGTTTCAATAATGCCCTTTACAAAACTTTGGTTCTCTTAGTCCAAGATGGCTCTCATTAGGAAAACAAAATCTATAAGTGTAATTCACTCACTGCATGAAAAGATTAATGGGAGAAAAATGGCTGCTCACATGATCATCTCAATAGGTGCAGGAAAACTGAATTCAACATGCATACAAAACAAGCAAGGTGCTCCCAATCTGTTGGAAGGAGTAGAAATCAACACAACAACTTTAGAAAAATATTTTGGCATTATCTATTGATGTAGAACATCTGCATATCCTATGACTTATCAATTCTCCTCCAAGGCATATGTCCAATACAAACGAATACATTTCACAAAAGTCATTTGTTACAGCATTCCTAGCAGCACTATTCATAATAGACTCCTAGACTCTTTCCACATGGATTAAATATGTAATCGTGAGAGGAAAACATCATTAAAAAATTAAAGAAGATAATATAGGAGAACTTCTTTATATCCTTAAGGCAAGGGAAGGATTCTCAAACAAGCCACAGAAGCACCAATCTTTAAGGAAACCACTGGTAAAGCCAAAAACATTAAAATTAAAAACTTCTCATTGAAAGACATCATAAAGAAAAGAGATAAAAGCAAAAACATCAAGAGAAGATATTTGCAACACGTATGACTTCAGCACTTTTATCCTAAATATATAAAGATATTCTAAAATGTATAAGAAAGAGTCACAATACTATTTAAAACAGGCAAAAGAAGAAAATCATCACAGGGAAGTCCAAATAGCTAATAAACATAAGAAAAAGACACTTGACCATATTAGTTATTGGGGAAATTAAAATTAAAACGTAACAAGATGTTGTTTAACACCCACCAGTCTTTCAAAAAAAATTATATCTAATAATATCAAACATCACAAAGGATTTCATAGCTATGGAAACTCTCCTAGAATCCTGGTGGAAGTCTAAGTTAGTTGAATCATTCTGGAAGAGCTGGGCTTACCTAGTAGAGTTTGGGCATTCTTTGTGACTCAGCAATTCCATGGATGAAAACTCACCCCGTGCACCGGGAGACATGTTTGAGACCAGTCATGGTAGCACTGTTTATAATAGCAGAGTTTTCTCAACAATCCTGACAACCCATCGACAATGTAATGGCTCAACCACCTGGGACATCACTGTACAATGGAATATACAATAGAGAAGATGAAGGCATCTCAATTACACTCAGCAGTGTCATGAATATCACAAATAAAATGTTGATCTAATGAAGCAAGATGCAACCTAAGACATCCAGTATCACTCGATTTATATAAAGTTCAAAATACACATAAAATTAGAAGAGGAAGCATTCCTACCACAGTCTAGGAATTCAACTTACCTCTGAGTGGGAAGGTGGATATGACTGAGGAGGGTGATATAATAGATTTAGGAGGTAATTTCAATATTCCCTTTCTTCATTTGGATGGTGGGTATATTAGTGTTCATTTTATTGTTACTTTGTAAACTATACATTTATATTTTCATATTGAGAAATTTAGTATAGTTTATTATAAAAAAAATTTAAATGAACAAACAGAAGCAAAAGAGAGGGAGAATTAAACTAGATACTTGAATGGACTTCATTTCTCCCTCCCTCCTTCCCTTCTCCCTTTCCTACAAGAATCATTTTGTGGGTATTGGGAAAAGTCCTGGAGATTCCAAGAAAAACGTGATAACAACAAATTACAGAAGCTATGCAGACCCAGAATCATCTGAGGCCTCTTACCTCTATGATATAGGTCAGTTGCCAGCTTTAATATGTCACTCCAACCCTTTACTTTGTGCAAAATACAACCTATTCCATAGTTTATACCAAAACAAAACAAAAAGCAATATGTGGGCTGGGGATATAGCTCAGTTGGTAGAATGCTTGCCTTGCATGCAGAAGGCCCTGGGTTCAATCCCCAGCACCAGAAAAAAAAAAAATCTGTTTCCACCAAGAACTTATAAATGCACCACTTTCCACAAGATTCTGCTAGTCCCCATATTCTTTTCTCCTCATCTTTGTGGAGAGAGAAATTCTCTGCATCACAACAAATGCCTACATTTGCACAGCAACTTATTTCCTTTGTTCTTCCACCATTCAGATAAGTCTACCCAAGTGATATAGTTCTTCCTGATAAATCCAGTGAAGACCCCATGAAGACACTTGGTAATTTGAATTTCTCCATTTTGTTACAAGGCTAACTGTATTATGTGACAGAATGTGACACACCAGGGGTTTCTGCCACAAGAGAAGGAGTGCATGATTCTACCTGGGTCTTCGGAGTGAAAAGGTGGAGGTGACCTAGAAACTGGCCTTAAGACGTGCTTGTGCTCAGGGCAAGGTGTGAAGCATTGTCTCCTGATAATTATCTTGATTGAGTCACTGTTGCTCTAGAACCCTGGGAAAGTCACTGAGCAATTTTTAGTGTTTTAGTTATATGCTTCTCAAACTATAATGTGCACATAAAGCAAGAAAGTTGTTAATCTGCAAATGACAAGTAAAAGAAGGTCTGGGCCCAAGATTTTGCATGTCTAACCAGCTCCCAGGTGATGCCAGTATTGCTGGGTATCTTCATGTAAAATGGGAATAAAGCCTCCCTGAGCTTTTGAGCATGTTGAAACTTAATGAAATAATGTGTGTGAATGTGTGTTAGGGTTTGGATCTGGAATGTTTCCCAAAGGCTTGAATTGAGAGCCTGGTCCCCAAGGCAGCAAGGTTCAGAGGTGGGACTTTGGGGCAATGGTTGGATCATGAGGGCTGTGATCTCATCAGTGGATTAATCCACTTGATGGATTGAAAACTCAACAGACGACTAGAACGAACTGATTGCTGAATGGAGTACTGGGAGGTGGTAGCTAGTTGGAAGAAGTAAGTCACTGAGAGTGTGCCCTGGAAGTTTATCTTCTCCCTGGTCCCTTCCGCTCTCTCTCTCTCTCTCTCTCTCTCTCTCTCTCTCTCTCTCTCTCTCTGCTTCTTAGCTGCCATGAGCTGATGAGCTTTCTTCTGCCATGCCCTTCTGCCATGATGCTTCTGCTTTAGAACCAGATGACCATGGACTGAACCTCTGAAACCATGAGCCAAAATAAACCTTTCCTCCTCCAAGTTGTCTACGTCAGATATTTCGGTCACAGTAGAGAAAAGCTGGGTAACAATGTGCTTGGGAAAAATTGTTGTACCTTAAAAATGTAACAGATCATTATTGTGGAGAAGGGATGCACTGGGTCTCATCAAGTAAACTGGGATTAAGATCCCTGTCTCCACAGCTTGATACCTAAAGACTCAGAAAATTTGGTAGTTGAGGCTCCTGTATCAGGAGGTCATACCAGCCCTCAAGAAAGAGGTCCCTGGAGAAGAAAGAGAAGAGTGCAAAACAAGGATGTTCTGTGGTAGCTGACAGATTTGCAAGATGACTTCCAGAGCTAATGAGCTGGGGAAGAATCTGCAGAGACAGGAAGTCCTACAAAAGAGCAAGGAAATACACACATGCAGATATAGACACACCACAGAGAGTGGAGAGTCCAAACCCAGGGCTCTTCTGTTAGTTTTCTTTAAACATAAATTTAATTTTTTTAAAAAATTTAAACATAAAATTTTACATTTTTTTTAAAGGCAAACCAACTAATCCTTGGAAGGTCCACATGGAGTTTTGAATACAGTTCAGCAAAAATCGGGGCAGATGCACACAGAGGCAGGTGGTGGGATGAAGCAGTTGCGCTCTTGGACCACTTAGGTCTTGAACTCAAAAGAGGGATGCTCCAAAGTCACGTGAGCCAACATCAAGATCCTTGCCACCCTCCGGGGCCTTGATCTACTCTCTCCATCTTGACAGGCACATTGCTGTCAGATTCTGCTCATTCTTTTTGTTTTATTTTTCTCCGCTGTTCTGGAGATTGAACCCAAGGCCTCCCACATGCTTGGCAAGTGCTGTACCACAAAGCTACAACACCCAGCCCTTATTTTAATTTTTAAAGTTTTATTTTGAGACGGGGCCTCATCAAGTTACCTAGGCTGATCTTGAACTGGTGATCCTCCTGCCATAGTGTCCTCAGTAGCTGGGATTACAGACATGGGCCACCATGTCCAGCTAGATTCTGCTCATACCTAAGTAGGCAGCAGAGTGGGCCACCAGATGGAAAGAGTTTAAGTGACTTGCCCAAGTCACAGCAGGAGTTCCTGGCAGAACTAACTCCCACGTTTCATGGCAGGAAACCTGGGTGGCTCTGTTTCAGTAGACAAGAATGACATGTGGGCAGGAGTATAAGAAATTGCTAGTACCCAGGTGGGGAGTGATGTTAAAAGAACCAATATTTATTGGTGCGACTATATGTTGTACCCTCACAGCTTTATGAGATCATACTTCTATTAACCAAATAATAACTAGAACACAACGGTTCTTCGGTGGTGTATTATCCAAAAGAAAATGTCCAACCGATGTCTGGTTACCTCCTCTACTGCTCCATTTTGTAGGTCATGCAACCCAAAAGAGTCTAAGTAACTTAACTAAAGTCACACGGCTCAGTGGTACATAGCAGTACATTAGCTCCACCAGGCTCCATTTTCTCCATTCTTTCCATCATGCTGGGCCACCTGAGAAGCTACTGGAAAGGGAACAGACTGGGCTCGAGGCCTCCCATTTGAAAATCATTTTTCAAAGTATTTGGGCAACATATTTCTAACATGCACCTGTAGTGGCTTTAGGAGTCTTTCCATCTCTAGGAAAGAAACAACAGTTCTGGGTAGAATAGTACTTCCTCCAAATTCATCTTCTTCCTGACATCTCAAGGTATGACTTTATTTGAAAGCAGGATCATTGCAGATGTAATTAGTTAAGATGAAGTCACAAAAGAACCATGATGAGCTCTTCATCCAACATGATTGGCGGCCTTAAGAGACACAGAGATGCAGGCACACAAGTTAGAAATCCATGGGATGATGAGGCAGAGATTGGAGTGATGTTTCTTCAAGCCAAGGATTACCAACAACACCAGAAGCTAAGAGAGAGGCAAGGGACAAATTGTCCCCTAAGGCTTTAGAGAGAACATGACCCTGCCAATGTTTTGGTTTGGGACTTTTGGCCTCCAGAATCGTGAGAGAATAAATTTCTGGTTTGTTTGTTTGTTTGTTTTTGTTGTTGTTTTTTTAAGCCATCCAGTTTGTAGCAATTTGTTACAGGAGGCCTTAGGAAACTGGTATAAAAAAACACTTAAGAATGTTTCATCAAAAGAATTAAAGTCAGAGTACTGTAGAGATATCTGCATATCCATGTTAATTATGGCACAGTTCACAGTAATCAAATGTGGAATCAGCCTAGGTGTCCATCAAACAGATGGGTGGATGAAGAATATGCTATAAATATACACAATGGAGCATTATTCAGCCATAAAGAAGAAAGAAATCACATCACTTCAGGAAAATGGCTGGAACTTGTGATAACACATTAAAGGAAATAAGCCAGATTGAGACAAAGAGTGCACGTTTTCTCTCACATGTGGGATGTGGGCGGGGACACAACATGAGGATAGAAGGGAGAAGGGGAAGAGGGGAAAAGAATGGAAAGGTGGATCTCATCAAACTATGTTACATGTATGTATGAATAAGTCACGATGAAACCCATCATTCTGAATAATGAATATGCACTAATAAAACAAGAACTTTTCAAAGTGATTGGTCTCAAGGTATTGCCATTATTGACTTGTATCAGAGGAAGAAATGTAAACTGTGAGGTTCCAGGGAGAAGGATTCATGGGAGTCGGTTCACACAGACTCTCATCATAGGTCATCATGTAACTGTCCCAAGCATAACATTCCCACTGGTACCCTTCTTTCTGCATAGACAGTTAAAAGCAACCAAAATGTGCTCACTAGGGCCAGCTCTAGCCTTCACATTAGTGTGGCAGTATCTGAAGCTGGATGATGGTAATGTTGGAAGGACACTTCTCAGCAGTCATCTGGTACCCTAACCATGAGATACGGGGGTGCAGTTGGGAAGTAGGATTAAGCCACTAATTTTTTTTCAGTGCATGCACAAAGAATTAGATTGCTTTGTTTATGCAAGTAGTAATTCTGTAACCACATTTATCTTGTAATAAATAACAATTATGATTCTTATAGATTCTAAATCAGTGCTTCTCAGTCATAGCAGTTTATAGAATCATGGAGGAGTTTTTAAAATATCAGTGTTAGATCCCCAATCCAGATCAATAAAATCTGGAATCTCTGATTATTTTGCAAATACCTCCAAGTAATTCCAATGTATGGCTAAGATTGAGAGCCACTGTTCTTTTCTGAAATTTTTGCTACTATAAATACCATCCATGGGCCAAAGCATTATTATAAAATAATGGGAGTTTATTACAGATGCATAATCCTGGCCACAAGATCTGGTGAATCATACTCTGCATTTCTAAAGTCCAGACCTGGTGAATCATACTCTGCATTTCTAAAGTCCAAGGTGGTTTTTCTGTGCATAAAATTTTTGAAGTCCTGGGCTATTGCCTTGAGTTAGAAGAAAAAAGTCCCTTACCATCCATTAGCAAGATATCAACACATTTATAGAGTCTAGCTTTTCTCAGCGATGATGTTCAAGCTACTTAATAACTAGTTGATGCTGGTCAACAGACGGTCAGGACAGCAGCATGATTGTGCCCTTGTCACATAAGAATTCCAGCCTTGCTAGTAATGTTCTGGGTCTTAACTGGGTGTAGTGGTACAGGCCTGTAAATCCCAACCACTTGGGAGGCTGAGGCAAGAGGATCACAAAGTCAAGGCCAACCCGGGCAAGTTAGCAAGATCCTGTTTCAAGACAAAATAATAATAATAAAAAGGGTTGGGGATGTGGCTCAGTGGAAGAGCACCTTTGGCTTTAATTCCATCTACCGGAAAAAAAAAATTCTCCGTCTTAGAACTTCCTCTACCCTAATTGTATCGCAACCTCTGAGGCCTCTGAGTGGGCGAAGCTGCAGCGGGCACATTCAGGGCAGCTGCTCAGCTTGCAGCAATTCCTTTTGTTTCGGAAAATGTACCAGCAAATGGGAGATGAGCCCCGCTGTGATTGGATTTGAGGGTGCCAGTTCATCACACCCCTCCTCTCTTCTAAATTCTGAACAAATTTTAGAAATACATGTAACTTTTTTTCAAGAAAACCACTTTGGGACATTTGGGTAAAGCTAGAATGGAGACCACCAGGTTATCCACTGAATGAATCCAGAAGGGCTCTAGTAGAAAGTGACTTTTTCTTGCCACTGTCCCTTCAGGCCTGCACAGCAGACTGTGATGACTTATTCTTGACGTCTCAGGCAGACCCGATATGGCTCGGAGTCACTCTCAGGTGTTAATACTCTTTTGTTGTTAGTCTTTTTAGAAGGGCATTTTCAAAGTCCATTCTTATGTAATGTCGCAATTTTGATCTCCAATCCATGTTAGCATTTCTCCCTTCTCCAGTCTTCCTTGGACTGAGAAAACAGCAATCGGGGCCAGGGAGGGTCCACTTCTCCCCTCTGTCCCCTCCTTGTTCTTCCATTTCTTCCCTCGACTCACTCTCTTGTCCCTTGCTCTTCCAGGTTTGGGACACAAGGCAGAGGGAGGTAGAAAGCAGAGAGGGTGGAGAGGGCTGCTGTGTCGTGATCTGGCAGCAGTACCCATCAGGTATGTGGTGTTGGGGGCTGACTTTCCCATGGAGCATTTCTGTAAGTGGTTCAGAAATCCACCACTGGCCTGGTGAGGTCTTCTAAGGCTGCTGCTTAAGACTCCCCCTCAGCCCCTGGGTACAGTTCATCCTTTCAATTCCCCTGCTGGAGTCACCCAGTTCTTTGGATGTGATTTCAGGACAATCTGGCTCCCCTCTGGCCCACAGAAAAGCTCACGTCCACCTTACCAGCCATTTCTCCAAGAGCCAGCCTCTCCCAAGTATCCCCACCTCTTTGCTGTGCCCCAGAGGTACCACACCATGAGGGTTTCTGGAGCAGAAAGAGGCTGCTAGTCCCAGCAGCCTCAACCCCAGATTGCAGGACAACACACCACATCCAGCCCTCTACTCGGTTTCTAAATCAGCGTTCCCTGTCCATTGAAGATACTTTGGAGGCTCAGGCCCGTCCAGCCTCAGCCCACCTCTGAGTTCCCTGCATCCACAGTGGGCAGTCCCTACAGGGCCTGAGGCCCAGCAGTACCAGGATTAATAACCCAAGAGTCACATGAACCAGGGAACAAGGTCTGAATGCTAGCTTCCTTATTGTTTGGTGGAAAAATTGAGAGGGGAGCGTGACCCAGTTTCTCAGAGCATGATAGGGCGATGTTCTTATCCAAATTTAATAAGGTGCTCACAGTTAGCATGGTATGAGAGCAGGATGGGGGCCCAAGAGTGAGCACCTCCTTCCATGTGGCCCCAGAGTGCCTCACTTGCCTCCCTCACAGTCCTGGCCCTACCTCCTAGGGTCCTCAGATGGGATCAGGCCCAGGTACGCTTAGCAGAGGCTGCTCAGAAACATCCTGGCCCTTGAAACAGGCTCTGCTTCTTTGGAATATAACCAAGACCCCTTCAAGTCTCTCCTCATCAATATTGAGCCTCGTCTTATCTACATGGAGGTAGGTAGGGGCCAGTGTTCACAAGACTGGGTGTTTTAGCAGATTGTATACTTAGGCTTCTGTCTCTTTTGCCACAGAATGACTTTTCCAAGGTAGTAAAGACCATGGCTGTGGAGCCTCCTGAACAGCAAGAGCAAACCCCAAAGAAGGGTCTTCCTGGCTTTGGAGCCCCTGCTTCTAGGGCTATCCCTCTCTTTCTTCAGTGATGATGATGATGATGATGATGACGACGACGATGATGATGATTTGCCAAGTATGGAACCTAGGGGTACTCAACCACTGAGCCACATCCCCAATCCTTTTTTATTTTTATTTTTAATTTTAAGACAGGGTCTCACTAAGTTGCTTAGCTCCTCAGCTAAATTGCTGAGGCTGGCTTTGAACTTGCTGGCTTTGAACTCCTGCCTCTGCCTCTGGAGACACTGGGATTATAGGCGTGCATCACCACCACAGTTCTAGGGACATATTATTCATAGGCAACTCACTCTTTAAACTGTGCAATTCAAGGCTTGTTCTCTAGTCACAGACAGCGCACCCTTCACCACAGTCCATTTTAGACCATTTTCGTCACCTCAAACTCAAATCCAGGATCTCTTAGCTATACTCCTACCTCTTCCTGTTCAGCCCTATGAAACCACTAATTTACTTGATATCTCTACAGATCTTGATCTGGGTCTTCATGTGAAGAGAATTATATAGCATATGGTCTTCCCTTGGACTGAAGAAATATCTCCACTGAGGTAGGTCAAGAGTGCAAGGGGAGTTTTCACATAGGTTTTGATGCTTGTCCTTCTAGCTCCTTCCTGTCCCTAATTTCCACTGCTCTTGTAACCCCCAAATTCTGACCTCTGTCTCCCAGCCCAGAATACAAGATCCCAGCATAAAAGAAGCAGGCATAGCCTCATGCTTACCACAGAAGCAGAGTGTTGGAATGAAAATCCAGACAGTGGAAGAGAAGGTGTGGGACCAACTTACATTTGATGAAGGATTTAAACTTGAGACCCAGAAGGCAAGACGTGCAATTATGATTTTGTAGCAAACGAAGAACACTGTGACTATTTTGGAGAGCTAGTGTGGGTTTAGCGTTATGCCAAGAAAGCAAATTTTTTTTCTTTTCTTTTTTTTTTTTTTTTTTTGTGCTTAGGATTGAACTCAGGGGCACACGACTTTAGCCCGCGGCCAGCACAGGCTTCATAAATGAAGGTTCACAGGGCATTATGTAAAAATGTGGATGTGTAACCGATGTGATTCTGCAATCTGTATTTGGGGTAAAATTGGGAGTTCATAACCAACTTGACTCTAATGTATGAAATATGATATGTCAAGAGCTTTGTAATGTTTTGAACAACCAATAATAAATAAATAAATAAATAAATAAATAAAGGTTCAGCTACGTGAGAAATCTAAAGGGAGTTTGAATTAAAGAGACAGACTCTAATTACCTTTAAACCAGCTCCAGAACGGCTTCTCCTACCTCCAGGCTCAAGCTACCTATGAGGGTAGCGAGGTTTACTGAAGGCCAGCGAGAGAGCGAGAACATGCCAGGGAGTGGACTTTTATTGGGGAACAAAAAATTCTGGGGAAAATTCCACCGAATGAAGATTAAGGGGGGCAGTGTCCCAAGGTCAGGTGCGACGATTGGGTCTTCAGGGGTAGTGGCCAGACACACTTCCACATGGACAAGCCCTCAGACCTGAGAAGGGTGGGGAAAGCTCTGGACATAAAGATGTGTCTAAGCGCCTCTCGTCCAACCAGGGAGGTAACTCAAATCACGTGCGAGGATAGCCTCCTACACACGACCACTGAGCCACATCCCCAGCCCTATTTTGTATTTAATTTAGAGAGGTCTCACTGAGTTGCTTAGCACTTTGATCTTGCGGAGGCTGCCTTTGAACTTGCGATCCTCCTGCCTCAGCCTCCTGAGCCACTGGGATTACAGGCATGCACCACAGTGCCCGGCAAGAAAGCAAATTTCTAAAGGAAATAAAATCCTACCTGAGCATCCGCTTTCCTGACTGACCCCAGACAATACCTGTGGCGACCCGGGCTCTCCAAGAAGCAGACTTCAAGATGGATATTAGAGTGTGGAGAACTGATTATTAAGGAATGCTTTTGGAGCCCCATGTGATGGTGTACACCTGTAACAGCTACTTGGGAGGCTAAGGGAAAAGGATTGCAAGTTTGAGGCCAGCTTGGGCACTTTAGAGAGTCTTTGCTTCAAAATAAAAAATAAAAAGGACTGGGAATGTAGCTCAGTGCTAGAGTGCCCCTGAGTTCAATCCCAAGTACTGGAAAAAAAAATGTTTTTGAGGTCCACACCTATAAAACAGGGAAGGAAGCAAAGACGTGGTCCACAGAGAGGTTGAGTTGTGATGTAGTCTCAATGAAAGCTTCAGCTCACCCCAGGGAGCTGTGCACTGGGATGACCCTTCCAAAATGTCTCAAGTGGAGGGAGGCAGCCAGGCCTTTATACCCAGGTACGAACTAGCTATTGGATGTAGCAGGCGGCACCAGAAAGGGTCTCGACCTTTTGTAACAGGGGTCCACTTCATGCTGTGGACATAACCCTTGCCGCTCTGCCACAGTGGCTTATTTTAAAACTGACATTTCCCCCCTTTTCTTCTCCTCTCCCTCCCTCACCTTAGGGGAAACAAGATTACCCTTCTTCCCATCCTAGTTATCTGTCCTTGAGCAAACACTGGCCACAGGAATTAAGTATTTCAGACTTCAGGAATGGCGCCAAAAGATCTAAAAACATGGCTATCTCCCAGGACCACAGATGAATTACGACCCCTGACAAGATGCACTGGAATGTAGCCTTTGACTTACCTCTTTAAAAGCCCTCTGTTCCCCCTGATGGACCGAATCACAGCCTCTGAGATAGGAGTCCCCTGTGGTTCTCCTTTGTTAGCAAAGCAATAAAACTTCTTTTTCTTTTTTTTCTCCAGACCGGGTCCTCACTATTGGATTGGCATTGAGGCCAAGGACAGAGCTTTTGATAACACTTTTGAGTAAGTGGCTCTCTTCAGCCAAAATAATTCCAGAGAGAGGTACAATCCCAGCAGATGGCTGTCTCCCAGCTCCATCCCCGGCAGCTGGGTAAAGAAGGGAGGCACATCTCCATGTCTACTATAGCTTTTTTTTGTCTGGGTCCATCTCTGTCTTCTGCTGGACAGTGAGGTCCTTGTAGCAGAAGGCAGTGGAAGGAATGGCTCAGAGATTGCCTTCGCATCACAATGCACCTAACAAATAGGAAAGCTTGGAGCACGTATGTGGATGCAGGACTTTTTGCACTGATCTTAGACTTCAGTATGTGCATTCTAAGAAAATCAGCTCAGGCCTTGGCACCCAACAGAGAATGCCTCTATGACTGTGCCTTTTGAAGTGCTAGTCCCAGCTTTTCTGGCTGAGCTGCTTTGTGGGCAGGATGAGAAACTGACAGAAGAGGAGGCAGAAGGGAAAAAGGAGGAGGAAGGTTGAGGCCCAGAGGGGAGGATGAGGTGGGCAGGGTAGAGAGATGAAAACAGAGCAAAGAGACCGGGGAAGGTACTGGTGAAACCTCAATCATCGATGAAACAGAAGCAAGGTGTGGGGGGAGCAGGAAGTAGACACTATTTCTGGGAAGCCTCCTACTTCCTGCCCCCTCTCTCTTTTCCACAGTCGCCCCAGCTAGCCTCAAATCTCCTTAACCCACCTGTCACACGCTCCACTTCTGAACCCACAGAGCAGCTCACGGCTGCAACACAAAAGCCTCCTGCCTAGCATCTCCTGCCAACAAACCTGGTGCAGGTTGTCTGCATGGTCTGATGACTCACTCTGTGCCCTGGCTGAGTGACCTCAGCATCAAGACAAGCACTCCACAGCCAGTTCTTGGTCCTCATCCTCAGCCTTGCATTGGATTTCACTGTAAAGATCAAATCCATCTAAGAGGCAGATGCACACGTCACTATCCCTTATCCAACTTTAGTCTGCACTGAGGACACCCCGGGCTTGGCCTTTGAACATCTTCTCTTCTTTCTGTGGACCCGAATAGGCACGGTCCTTCATCTCCATGGCTCTAATACCATAATAAGCTAAGCATATGTGCACACCTGTAAACCCAGTGGCTATAGAGGCTGACGCAGGAGGATCACAAGTTTGAGGCCAGACTAAGCAATTTAAGGAGACTCTGTCTCAAAATAAAAATTTAAAAAAGGCTGAGGATGTAGCTCAGCGGTCAAGTGCCCCTAGGTTTGATCCCCAGTACCAGAAAACAAGTGGGTGATGTCCACACTGCTATGTCTAGTCTAGCCCCTATTTCTCTCTTCAACTTGACTCGTACATGCAGCTGTCTGTTCCATTTGAAGGATCTAAACTGTAATGGATCCCAAATAAAACTCATGACTCATATTCTGAAAATCTAGTCCTCTTCCTGGGATTTGCCTTTCAATAAGTGACATCTACATTCCCCTGGTTGCTCAGGACAACCATAATAGAGGTGTCCACTTCATGCTTTGAATAGAACCCTTCCTGCTCTGCTCTTGTAGCTAATTTTAAAACGGATATTTTTGTTCTTTTCTTTTCTCTGCCTCCCCCTCCCTAACCATAGGGAAAGCAAGATTAACCTTCTTCCTGTCCTAAGCCGAGTTATCTGTGCTTTGACTCATGGGCCAAAGGCATGAAGGTATCCAGATTTTGGGGCTGACACTAGAGGGTTTGAGAAATGTCCATCTCTCATGGCTACAAATGAATTATGAGTCTTGTCAGGGAACCGCTGGAATGTAGCACATATATACACTTTTTAAAAACCCACTGTTTCCTGTTGGCAGTTAGAGTCACAGCTGCCAGGTCAGAAGTCTCCCTGTGTTTCTCCTTTGCTGGCAAAGCAAGAAAATGTCTTTTTCTTTTTTCTCAAAAACTTTGTTCTCATTATTGGGTTTCATTGGGGACAAGGACAGAGCTTTCAGTATCCGTACCTCTCTTTCTTTCCTATTGCATATCTAATTCATTAGCATATTTTGTTGCCTCCACCTTCAAAATATATCCAGAATCCACCTGCACCTCCCTTGAGCTATGGAGATATACAGTTCGCTCTTCCCAGTCACTTATACCTTGACAATCCACCAGCCCACTACCACCCAACACTGGCCACCCGCAGGCCCATCCCCTATAGGATGCTTCACAGGGGCACTGTAAAGCAGAGATCCAGGGGATACGCACTGAGCCCAGGCTGCCTGATTTTAAATTTTACCCATTTTTAGCCATGTGACCTTAGGACAGTCACTTATCCTCCCTCTCCCTCACATTCCTCATTTGAGAAATGGGACTGATCATGGATTTACTTCATAAGGCTCTTAGGACAATTATCCTCTTTCCTAAGAGCTCAGAATTACAATCATTTACTGAGCACCTGTGAGATACCTGGCCTCACATTCGCAAAGTAGAACACATATCTCTAGTGGAAAGTGACTGTGGGTCAGGGGTACTTGAAGCCACAAGGTGCATGTGGAAAAAATATCTTGAATAGTGTTGACATTGGGGAAAGACATTTCCAGGAAGAACCATTTGTGTGATAGTGCCGAAAGCTCAATAGCAAGGATTTACTGAGTACTTACAGCACTCTGCAAATACCAATTTATTCAAGTCTCATGATTATTTGCATTTTGGGTGGAGGGTGCATACTGAGATTAAACTCAGGGGCACTTGACCACTGAGCCACATCCCCAGCCCTATTTTGTATTTTATTTAGAGACAGGGTCTCACTGAGTTACTTAGGGCCTCGCTTTTGCTGAGACTGGCTTTGAACTCACGATCTTCCTGCCTCAGCCTCCTGAGTCCCTGAGATTACAGGCATGTGCCACCTTGCCAGCAATTACTTGCATTTTATAAGTGAGAAAGAAGGAGGTTGAGTAACTAAGCCTAAGGTCACATAGCTAACAGTGGGCGGGACTTGTGATCAGGCAGGATGGTGACAGTGTGTGTGTCCTCTACTACTTCTTTATGACATACATGGTAGAGGGTGAATCTGAGAGTACACAGGTTCTTACCAGAAATGAGATATTGAAAGGAGACAGTAAAAGCTAATGGAAATTAAGAATGATGGTTTGGGATGCTCTCAACCTGCCTTTGAATCCGAGGTTCTGCCATTTACTACTCATGAGAACTCGGGGCCAGATACATACATGCCTCACCTGCAAAATGGGTTGATACCCACGTCAGGCTGTCAGGCACAGGAAGAGCACTCGCTGCTTACTGACCATCCTTTTTTAGAATGTTTTCTCTACTACTATAAAAGAGTTAAGCAAAGTGGTTAAAATAAATACAAGTAGACTTCCATTCCTGGGCAGATGGAACCACTGTACTTTTCCCTCTGGCCCCCATTAAAATACCGGGAAAACTAATGGACAGGTGGACTGACGGGAGCAGACAAGGTGGTACCAGGAACCTAAGGAATGACACAGCCGTGAGAGAAAAAGCCCCTACCCAGAAACTCTACGAAAAGCAGATGAAAAAACTGCTTTGCCCCAAGTCCAACTCTCTCCAGCCAGAAAAAATATTGTGCAGTGAGACAGAAAAAGCTTAGAAAATAACCTCTCTATTCTGGCCAATCATCATAGAAAAAAACTATGGCGAGCAAAGATCATGTGCAAGGCATAGACTTCCATACACGTGGGACTGTAATGAGGCACCAGAATCTTCTTTTGACACCCCCCCACCCACACACAGGATGGCAGCAGGAGGCCCTGTGGACAGTCAGAACCCTCACTGTCTATCAGTAATGAGTGGAGACCACAAGGGGTGCAGTAATTAGGCACTTTTGACCCTCCTAGCCAGGTGGTATCAGTGGAGGCCTGAAGGGGAGCCAGAACTCCCACCTCCCACTTAGAACTAACAAGGAGCCCCCATGTCAGTGACACAAAATAGGAACCCAGGGCTCCTACCCATATCTGGCAGTGACAAGATAGCAGCGCCCATCCCCAGCTGGAGCAGTCTCAGAGGAAGCCACTGAAACAAAAGGCTTAAATAGGATCCAGGTTCTCATAACACAATATACAACATGTCCAGGCCTTAGTGGAAAAGTCACTCATTATAACAAGGACCAGGGAAATTTAAATTTAAATTAAAGAGGCAATAAAATCTAATACCGATATTACAGATACATTAGAATTATCTGATTTTAAAGTGGCCATCGTAAATGTATTTTTCATGAGCAATTACTTGAAGCAAATAAAAAACATAAAGTCTCATCAAAAAAAAAAAGAGATTGGATAAAGAAAAGAACCAAATAGATTTTTAAAACTGAAAAAAAATAACAAAAATTTTAAAACTAATGCGTAAAGATCAACAGAATTGAGACAGAGGAAATAATGAGTGAACTTGAGAGCAGAAGAAAAGAAATTGCCCAAATGAACAACAGACAGAAAATAGAAGTGAAAAAGAGAAAAAAAGTAGAGCCTCAGTCACCTATAAGACTATAACAGAATATTTAACATTTTTGTCATCAAAGTCTTGGAAGGAGTGGAAAGAATATGTGTGTCATAGTGAGGGATGAAAAAGTATTTAAAGAATCATGACTGAAGACTCCCCAAATAGACAGAAGTTGTAACTGCACATATTAAAGAAGTTGAGTGGATTCCAAACAGAAAACAACCAACAGAAATCCAAATCAAGATGACGCCATCATAGTCAACTTTAAAAAAATAAAGACAAAATCTTGAATGCATATAGAGAGAAATGATGCAGTGCCTATTTTAATTAGAGAAACAATTCAAATGACAATATATTTCTCATCCGAAACAAAAAAAGGCCAGAAAGAAGCAGCACAGCATTTTTCAAGTGTTGAACTCAAAACCTTTTTACGTTTTTTTTTTTTTTTTTTTGGTGTGTGTGTGTGTGTGTGTGTGTGTGTTGGGGACTGAACCCAGGCTTTCATGCATGGTAAGTGTGTTCTCTACCATTGAGCTACACCCTCAGCCCCTTAAGACATTTTTAGATGAGGAGAAACTAGGAGAATTTATCACCAGTGGACCTCCCCTAAAAGGATACTAAAGGAAATATTTAAAGAGAATAATGAATAAGGAAACTTGAGACAGCAGGCAGGGAGGAAGAAAAACAGAGAGTAAAAATATGGGTAAGTTAATTTTACTTCTCTTGAGGTTTCTAAGTTACTTGATGTTTGAGGCAAAACTATAATACTGTTCAATAAAGGAACTACTTAAGGCAATTGTATTATATACGAGAGAGTAAAGGGAGATAACATTCCTATACTTCATTTGACCCATAAGTATGTTGACACCAGTTGACAGTGAGGTTATAGAGTTGTAAAGTACTGCCTAGAACAAATATTAAAAAGGCTCTACGGAGAGATACACTCAAAAACTTTGCAGATAAGTCAAAATGAATTCCTGAAAATACTCAAGTAACACACAGAAAGATAGGGAAAAGAAAACAAAGAAACAACATAAAAGAAATAAACTAAATCAAAACTAGAAATACATTTTTTATAAATTTATTGAACCTTCACATATCAATAATTACATAAAAAGTAGATGTGCTAAACATACCCACTGAAAGACAAACTAGAAAACATGACCCAACTATATGCTGTATATAAGAAACTAATCTAAGTAACTTCAGCACAGATCAGCAGAGACAGAGGGGGACATTACATAATGACAAAAATTCAATATACCAAGAAGATATAGTAATCATTAATGTGTATGTACCAGTCTTCGAAATTGTAAAATATGTGAAGAAAAACTTGAAAGAACTAAAAGAGAAATAGACACATTAACATTTATAATTGGAAACTTGAGCATCCCTGCCTGAAAAACTGATAAAACAAGATAGTAAATTCTATAGAGGAACTCAACAACACCATCAACTAACAGGATCTAATTGACATTGACAAAACACTCCACCCACCAACAAGAGAATACGAATTCTTATTAAGTGTGTAAAGATCAATTACTAAGAGAGACCATGCCCTGGCTTATAAAACAAACCTCAACAAATGTAAAAGAATTTAAATCATACAGAGTGCATTCTCTAATCACAATGGAATCTAACTAGAAACAAATAACAGAAAGAAAATAGAAAAATCACTAAGTCCTTAGAAATTTAAAACATACTTCAAAATAATCCATGGCTCAAAAGTAAGTCTCAATGGAAGATAGGGTTTTGGGACATGCTAATACAAAATATGAAGGTAGACCAGAATATCCTACCCCGAATATGCCTGCTTAGTGTCGGGACTATTTTGAGATTATTTGGAAAACTGCAGGTATAGGAAAAGCTCTTGAAGACAAGAGTAGAAGTTACTCTTTTGTAAGAGATATTTGTTTGTTTGTTTGATTATTTATTTATTTATTTATTTTAGATGACAGGATTTAATTTAATCTGAACTTTATGCTGGATTTAAAAAAACAATTTTGTGGGAGACAGACCACTTTGACAAGTTGCATGTCATGTTCACCCCTTAGGACAACTGATAGGTCATTTGATCAAAAGCACAATTTCTTTATAAATCATTTAACATATATTTACTTTTGTATATAGACTATTATACAAGAAAAAAACAAATAGTAAATTAACAAGTCAGACTTTTTAGACAGAACTTGACTTCTGAGCTCTGGAAAGATGTGGAAACTTTTCTTGAAGACGTTTTTCTTTCTTTTTCTCTAAACTTCTCTTTCTTGCTTTGAGGCAGGCTTGTTTCTCAAGCCTCAATCTCAGAAAATGATCCACGTAAGGCATTGCAAAGAATCGTTTCTTACTATATCTTTTACTTAGGTACCAAGGTATAGGCCACTGCTTGAACTTGGGCCAGATGACTCTTCCAAAGTTGTCTCTTCTCCAGGCACCAGGTCTAGCTTTTTCCTGGCCGGTCTGAAGAAGCCTTCATTGTAAGAGACTTTCATATCTATAAAGAAAATAGCCATTTTAGAAGTATGTCTCCTTTGTACTGGGAACAGCACTAAATCACTAAACATTCTTATCACTGGAGAAGGCACCAATTTAAATCTTCATAACAAACCTAAAGCTTATTTAGTATGGTTTTCTTGGCTCTCTCTCCAATAATGGCCTCAAATCACTTTTCTTAGTTTCAGTCAAAGATGGTATTTAAGCATGAACTCAAAGCCACTTCTTTGATATTTAAATCTTTCCCCTGGGTATCTTCCTTGATATACATAAGATATGCATGTTATTAAACTGTGACTTGCTTTTCTCTTGGTAATCTACCTTTTGTTACAGGGTCCTATTCTTTTAGTGGAGTCCTAGCCCCAAGTCCTGATCTGGGAGTCCCAAGAGATGAGATTTGGCCACCTAGCCCCTTGAGAGCTCAAAGTGATAAGTGGTGGGGAAGCAAGAAATGAATTTATTCGATGTGGCCATGCTGGGAAGAAATAAGGAACCAACATCTTAAACCCTGTTTTCTGGGTTTAAGTGCAAGAATTTCAGGATTATACAGGGAAAGAATTGGGGCAGGGGACTAGAGGCATCAAACAGTCTTGGTCAAACTGATCTGGCTGATCAGTATTTTAGATCTGGTTCTGTGGGGTCCTGCTGGTGCCCAGAAAATTGTTAGCTCTTGGGGGAATGGGGAATAATTCCATTTCCTCAGGATATAATTGCTCCTGCTTATGGGAGCAGCCTCAGTTCCCATCATAGTGTATAAGCCTGCAGAAATGGCTGTTCCTACAATTTGAGATAACCTGGGAAAGACTCGGAGAACAGGTTAGAGAGATACAAATGGAGTTATAACAATAACTGTGTCAACCTTCAATTCAAATTAAGAACTAAGGGCACAAAGAAGTTTATTGGTTCCTCCCTTTTAGGAAAAAAATTTAAAATCGCCTTCAATTTAATAAGAATGAACGTAAAAACTACCAAAATTTGTGAGATGCAACTAAAGTTGTGCTGAAAGGACAAAGAACTTTTCATTAGAAAAGAGGGAAAGTCTCAGATAATACTGTAAGTTCCCATTTTAAGAACTCAGAAAGAGAATAGCAAAATAAATTAAAAGCAAGCAGAAGAAGGAAACAAAAATGATTAAAAAAAGAAATTGGTGAAATTGAAAACAAAAATAATAGAGAATATCAAGGAGGAGAGATGGTTCTTTGAAAAAAATGAATGAAATTGACAACCCTCTACTGAAACTAACCAAGAAAAAAACGAGATGCTTAATTACTATAAAGATAGCACCACATGCCCTAAACACATTAAAGGATAATAAGGCAATACTACAAAACATTTTACAAACAAAAATTTGACAACTTAGATAAATGAACTAATTCCTCAAAAAATACAAGCTATCATAACTCACCCTATATAAAATAGCCCTATCACTATTGCACAAATTAAATTTATTATGTAAAAAAGTCTCATTTAAGAAATCTCAGGCCCTGATAGTTTCACTGAAGACTTCCACAAAATGTTTTTTTTTAATCAATACCAATTCTAAATTGCTTCCAGAATATATGAAGGAATACTTTCTAATTCTTCTTATGAAGCTTGTGTAACTCTATTATTCTAAACCTTTTATGGAAAGGCAAAGGAACTAGAGTAGCTAAAATTCATTTAAATAAAATGGAATAATAACTCATTTGATTTGATGACTTGCTGTAGATTTATAGCAACCAAAATTATGCACCATCAGTTGTAGAATAGACACATTGATTTAGTGCACTAGATCTAGACTAGATAACTGAGAGAGAGAGAGAGCGCGCGCTACATAAATATGCCCAGCTGATTTATTTAAAGGATGCAATTGCAGGGCTGGGGCAATCTCAGTGGTAGAGCGCTTGCCTAGCATGTGTGAGGCACTAGGTTTAATCCTCAGCACCATATATAAATAAATTAATAAAAAGCCCATTGACAAAGAAGAAAATATTTTTTAAAAAGATGCAAAGGTGGCCAATTTAGGAAAGATAAGCTTTTCAATAAGTGGTGCTGGAGCAACTGGACATCCATAGGCAAAAAAGTGAACCTCATCAAAATCTCACCTATTATGCAAAATCAACTCATTGACCACCTCAACTTTGTTTGATCACTTAACTTGAATTATATAGAGAGTAAGTAACTAGGCTCATATCTGAACTCCAATCTATCTGAAACCAATCCCATGAATTTGTGTGTGTGTGTGTGTGTAGTGGGGGCGGGTAAATCCATTACTTTCAGTACCAATTATTCTAACTATATATACAGGTGGTTGTAATCTTCACTAAGACTCTAAGAAGGAGAGGTCATTATTATTGTCCCCATTTTGTTAATGAGGAAGGAGAAGATTAGATCTATTAATTAACTTGTACAAGGTCAAGAAAGTTAATAAATAACAGAATCAACCCAAATCCAGCTACCCAGGCACTGGTATTCTATAAAAGTATCATTTCAGGCTAGTGGTCCTGCTACAGATCAGAACCTTCATCTTAACCAGCCTTCTTATAACTTACCCATTCTACCTCACTCTAATCAAAATGCTATGCCTACTCTCAGGTGTGGAAGTGTTTCAAGAAGACTTTCCGGAGGAGCCAAGCAAGAGCAGGGGTCCACAGTCACCAGTTCCTGGGATCCTACGGGAAGAATTTCATATGAGTCACATAGAATCACAAGCAGAAATTTATTAGAAAGAGTGAGAAGTACAATAGTTTCAAAAAATAAAATAAAATTCTTGAGAATAAATCTAAGGAGATGAAAGATCTCTACAATGAAAATTGTAAAACACTGAAAAAAGAAATTGAAGAAAACCTTAGAAGATAGAAAGACCCACCATGTTCATGGACAGACAGAATCTATATTGTTACAATGTCCATATTACCAAAAGCAATCTACAAGTTCAATGCAATTCCCACGAAATATCAATAACGTTCTTTACAGAACTAGAAAACATAGTCCTAAAATGTACATGGAAGAATAAAAGACCCAGAATAGCCAAAGCAATCATGAGCAGCAATAGCAAGGCTGGAGACATCACAATACTTATCTCAAATTATACTACAGTTATAGTAACAAAACAGCATGAAGACCACAAAACAGACATGAAGACCAAAAGAATAGACTAGAAGACACAGAGGCAAATTCACATAAATATAGTCATCTAATCCTTGCCAAAAGTGCCAAAAGCACATGTTGGAGAAAAGATAGAACTGGTGACTGTGAACCCTCTGCTGGTGCTTTGGCTCCACAGGCTATCCTCCTCTGAAACCCTTCCACACCAGAGAGTAGGCATAGTATTTTTATAAGGGTGTTGGAGAATGAATAAGTTATTAAAGGGTTGGTTAGGATGAAGTTTCTGTAGTAGGTCCCCTAGTGTGTCCTGAAACACAGCACTGTCATAGACTACCAGGGCCTGGACGGTTGGATTTGTTGGGGGAAATGATGGGGTGCAACTGGATATTTCTAAATAGAATAAAACCAAATCCTTATTTCTCACCTTGCGCAAAAAAGTCGAATCAAAGTGGATCAATGGCCTAGGGATGAGAACAGAAACCGTGAAATTGCAGAAGAAAAATATAGAAAAGATAGAACTGGTGACCATGAACCCTCTGCTGGTGCCTGAGCTCCACAGGCTATCCTCCTCTGAAACCCTTCCAACACATTGGTACTAGCACCAACTTCCTTAATAAGATTCCTAAAGCTCAAGAAACAAAACCAAATAGTGGGATGGCATTAAATGAAAAGCTTCCATACAGCAAAGGAAACAAGAGTGTGAAGAGAAAGCCTACAGAAAGTCTTTACCAGCTACTCTTGCAACAAGGGACTAATAATATATATAAAGAATATATAAAGTACTCAAAAAATACCCCCCCACAAAAGAACCCTAACAACCCACTCAATGAATAGACAAGGATCTAAAGAGATATTTTATAAAAGAATAAATACAAAGGATCGATAAACATGTGAACAAATGTTCAACATCTTTAGCAATTGCAGAGATGTAAATGAAAACTACACTGAGATTTCATCTCATTCCAATTAAAATAGCAATCATTCAGAATTCAAACGACAATAATTGCTAGTGAAGATGTTGGGGGAAAGGTGCATTTAGACATCATTGATGGGACTGCAAATCAGTGCAACCACTTTGGAAAGATTCGTCCAAGGACTAGGATTAGAACCACCATATGATCCAGCTATCCCACTCCTTGGCATTTATTCAAAAGAACAAAAATCAGCATACTATGGTGACATATACATACCAATGTTTATAGCAGCACTATCTACAATAGCCAAGTTATAGAACCAGTCCATCCATAGAAAAATGGGTAAAGAAAATGTGATGCCTAATGGGATTCTACTTGGCCATACAGAAGAATGAAATCATGCCATTTGCTGGTAAATGGATGGAACTGGAGAACATCATGCTGAGTGAAATAAGCCAGATTCAGAAAGTCTAGGGTCAAATATTTTCTTTCATACGTGGAAGCCAGAGAGAAAAAAAAGGAATAAAAAGGGGAGAGCTCATGAAAATAGAAAACCTGTAGACAGAAGCAGGGGACAAAGGAAGAAGGAGGAGGGGTGAGAAAGGGGACAAACTTGAGAGTGAAGTTGACCAAATTGTGCAATATGCCTGAATAAATATGTCACAGTATTTTCCAATTTTATATATAACTATAATGTACCAATTGAAAATAAATAAATAGAAGAGAGAACAATATAGTAGAGGAAGGAGATTAGGGGAAGAGAGGAGGGGAGGGAGGGAGGAAGTACTGGGAATTGAAATGGAGCAAACTATGCTATATGTGTTCATGAATATGTGAAAATCAACCCTACTATTACATAGAACTACAATACATTAATAAATATACACTAAAAAAGCAAGAGTGAGAAGTGAGAATAATGTACAGTAGAGGCACTGCATGGACTCCCTCCAGAAAGAAATGGAGTAACTTTTGTAAAATCTGAGTTTTGTAAGGGTTTGGGGTCCTGTTGTTCTTGTCTTATTGTCTCATACTTCCTTTAGCAGTTGTTTTTAACCCTTGTTTTTTTTAACCCCTTTCTTTGCGAGGGTCACAATGGCCTAGTCACAAGGGATGGGTGTGACATGATCTTGAAACCATAATTCTCTTCAGGAGTTATAATTAACTATGGCTGGAGGTAATTAACTATGGCTGGAGGAGGTTGGCATATTAGTTCCCATTTTCCATATGTTTGTTTTGATAAAGTTCACTGTGACTCCCAGTTCTGGGGTGTATGGACTGTCTTCGATGTACATGTCTAATGCTCTTGCTGTAAGTTACTACCCTTCATTCCCCAGCCCGCTTTTCATGGCTGACTAGCTCCCTAACAGAAGGGATGTTCTCTCCAACCCCTGATAACTGCCAGGAGGTGGGAAATTTGAAGAAGGGAGAGGAGAGTCTTTAAAAATCTCTTACAGGAGCAGGAGAAAGCTAGAAATTTCTAAGGTCACAAATGCTAAGATATCTCTGATTATGAGTCAGAGAACACCAAAATAGGTTCATCTCCAGATAAAGATCAGAGCAGAAATAAAAATTGCTATCTTTATGAAACACATAAAGGTTAATTCATATGGTTTTTTTCTGGGGTGAGGGAAAAAGTGGTATGTAGGGGATTTTTAAATGTTAATAAATTATAACTTTTTTCTTTTCTCTATTTCTTTTCTTTTTTTTTTTTAATTTTGAGACATGTTCTCACTAAGTTGTCCAGGCTTTTCTTGAGACTGTGATCCTCCTGCCTCAGCCTCTGGAGTAGCTGAGATTATAGGCATGTGTCACCACATCTGGCAATTTTAACCTTTTCTGAGTAACATGTGCAAAAACAATGCTCAGCATCTATAAAAAAAAAAAATAGTTGTCCCTTGTCCCAATCCTCACACTGGTCCCATATTCCAGAAAAAATTGCCCATAATATTACTGGAGTCCTAGGGCAGAAGCCTGACTCTGGGAATCTAACAAATTAGGTCTGGCCACTCACTCCAAAAAAATAAACAGAGGGCTGGGATTGTGGCTCAGTGGTAGAGCGCTTGCTTAGCACAGACGGAACCCAGGTTCGATTCTCAGCACCACATAAAAAATAAATAAATAAATAAAGGTCTCTCTCTCTCTCTCTCTCTCTCTCTCTCTCTCTCTCTCTCTCTCTCTCTCCTTTAAAAAAATATATTTAAAAAAAAACAGAAAAAGTAATAGCAAAATGCATGAAAGAAACTTTAATCAGATGCAGGAATGCGTGGCCTCAGCCCTATCTTTGAGAGGCTGACAATGACTTGGCAGTTTTATAGAAAGGAGAGTGAGGGCGACAGTTGGGGGGCTTCACAGCTAGGATTTGTACAAAGCGGGTGATCTCCATGAGGGCTGAGTTGGTCCATCGTGATCTCAGGATTGGTCAGGCTGGGTTTTGTCAACAATAAGAAAGTTGCTATTGCCTGGGGAATAGCCGTTGACTCATTGCAAGGTGTTTGTCATGCTGAGACTGAGGCTAGGGCTGAAAGAAGATGGGAGGCATAATTGGGATGGTAGTCATTCTTCATTAGGAGGAGGCAGTAGTCCCTAGCCAGACCCCATGCCATTTCCACAGGCCTTTTTTATATGCAGACCAGACAAAGAAGGCACACCACCAACGGGTACTATCAGTAGGTGCACACTCACAAGCAAATGTTTATGACCTTCCGTACATACACTGAATCAGAGTTGTTCACAGACTTGACTACACACTAAAAACATAGCCCACTGGAAGCTTCAGGGAGGGAGCCTAACTATAATCATCTTGGGCCTTCCCCAACAATCCACCCCTTTAGAATTCCTCACCATACAATCTACTCATCTGAAGTCTTCCACAATGATCCCTTGAGGAGGAGGGCAGAGCTCTGCATTCACGGGCCATAAACTGCAACAACGTACAACCCCAAAACAAGTCCCAGCACATAGGATTACCGAACACCATTATCAGCCTCATCTCGTATTGAGGTGGCAATAAATGTCTTTCCCAGCCATGTCCAGTTGTCCAGGGACGTGATCTGGATTCACCAGGGAAGACTGGTAGCAGAACTCACAGGCACTTGGGTGCATATCCAGCAGGCAGAGGTGTTTGCTACTCTGGCATAGGTGTGTGTCCAGTTCACAGTAGGGTTGGCAAGGACACACGGACGGATAAAAGGACAGAGCAAAAAAATAGACAAAGCAGTTGCAGGCACTAGTCCAGGTAAATCACATCCATCTAGAAGAATGCATGCCAGCTTCAAGTCCCAGGAAAGCACAGTGGCCACCTGTGGTGGCTTCCCTGGACAGTGATATCCCATTTATACAGCTTGGCCCTGAACTTCATCAGGCTCTGTGTGCACCAGAACTGGGGAACTCATAATCGGCCAAAGGGAAATAGCAAATGTGCCCTTTAAAACCTGTGTCCCATCTATGAGACCTGGCCAAGTCACATGTACCCAGGGGGGCCATTCACTAGTTACCCGTGGAGTTACAAGGAGATCACACCCCAAACCTCTTCTCCCTGGGGCTAACGGGGCTACACAATGAAGGTGGAGGCCTTTACAGCCCAGGGCCTTACCCAATTCACAGTTTGCCCCCTATTCAATCCAGTGGGAGCAGGCAAAAGAACATCCCCTTGTTTCCCAAATTCAGGCTTAAGTACAACATCCTTTGTTGTCACCTGGACCTGTATTGGGGCTGCTGTGTGATGCAGCAAAGCCTCTATAAGAAATGGTCCTGCCATCAAGGATGCTCATTCAGAACTCTCACACCTGCCCAGAGATGCTGTGCCCACCTTATTATGGTTTGGATGTGAGGTGTCCCCCAAAAGTTCATGTGTGAGACAGTCCAAGAACATTCAGAGTGAAATGATCAGATTACGATGGCCTTGACACAATTGGTGAACTAACCCCCTGGTGGGAATTAACTGAGTAGTAACTGAAAGCAGGTAGGGTGTGGCTGGGGGAGGTGGGTCATTGGGTGGCTGCCTTTGAGGTACCTATTTTGTATCTGGTGAGGGGATTCTCTCTTTCGCACTCCACCACACTCTTGCACCATGATGTCCTGCCTCACCTAGAGCTCCAGGGAGTGGAGCTAACTGTCTGTGGACTGAGAACTCTGAAACCTAGAGCCCCCCAATAAACTTTTCCTCCTCCAAAGTTGTTCTTGTAAGGTCTTTTAGTTACAGCCATGAAAAAGCTAACTAAAACACACCCCTTCCTAGAAGGTGAGTTGACTGCAGTCCTAAATCCTTACTTAAGCAGGCTATTATCTCTCTATCATGCCTGCAGCCTGTGGGTGGTATAGAATGTGCAGTTTCCATTGAATCTGTAACTAAGTCAACCGTCACTACACATTCCAACCTATGAAACAACTACCTTGATCACTCTCTATTGTGATGGCCAGCCGTACAAGGCCATGAATGCTGTCAGGGTGTGAATCATAGTTCTTTAGATTTGCTTGACCACTGGGCTATAGGCAATCAAGAAGCCTATAGTGGTATTTGCTATTGTCAAGGCAAACATGGCCCCTCTGACCTCAGTAAAGTGTCAATGTAGTCAACCTGCCATTGTGCCAAAGAGACACATCTATGCATTTTCTGGCCATTTTTGGCTTCAAGGTATCAGGGGTGTGGATACTCCTGAACACAAACTACACGTTCTTGGCAGACTCCTACAGGGCATCCCACGTTAAAGGATGTTTGACCACATTCCACATAGTGTTTACACCTGCGTGCTATAGTTGGGTGTAACCAAGCCACCAGCTCTGTGGAAGGTGCCCACTCTAACCACAGTGCCCTAGCCAAAGCCTCTGCTTCATCATTCTCTGGGCTATTGAGCAGAGTATGGCCAGTGTCATGCATTACCGTTATCTCCTTTTCTTGGCCTATGGCCCAAAGGTCCTGCCACATAGCTTGACTCCACAAAGGCCAATGCCCTAGCACTTGCTAGGCACTTGCTACTTTTCATGTAGTAATCCACAAATTTAACCCCTTAAAAACAGCCCAGCTATCTGTACAGATAATCAGGGGTCCTGGTTCATGCAGTGCCACCAGCTGTAAGGTACATAACTCAGCCCATTGGTGACTCTGTCCATTCCTGCATCATACCACAGGGTGTCAGTAGAGGGCTTTATGTCAACAGTGGTCCAAGGGGCCAAAGTGTAGCCAGCACCGTAGACTATGGGGCTGCTTCTTTCAAGGGCGATGGCTGTATTGGCACTGTCTAGTGCTTTCTCATTTGCATACTGCACCTGTCCTAGAATCTGATGGAACTCATGGGACAAGCGACTAATACACATATACAACCCCCACTTTGCAAGTAGGCATCCTGGGGTAACTGCCCAATTCTGCACCCATCCTGCCACAGGATACATGGTGCACACCAAAACTTCAGCAGCACCTGTGATGGCCTCTGAGGCCACCAGAGATGCATACACAGCTGCAAGCTGCTTCTCTATCAGGATACAATGAACCTCTGCATCCTTCCATAACTGTGAGCAGAAGCTTTCTAGTCTCCACAGCCACAGCAGATCATGCTGCTGCCACAGGCCCCACCACAAACTCTCCTGGGTTACACGAACATGCAGATCAAAGACACAAGCTGGGTCTATTAGCTGTAGGGACTGAACTTGCTGAACAGCCTGCTTAACGGCCCAAAAGGCCTGTTTAGCTGCTTCAGTCAAATCCCACCATGCTCCTTTCTTCACTAGGGCATACAGGGGATGACACAATTAGGCCAGTGGGGACTCAAGGCCCACCAATATCCCAACAAGCCCACCTAGATCTGCAATTGTGCAACCAACCATTGTTGATCGAGAAAATGCCTGAATTTTATCAATAACAGCTTCCAGAAGAACTTTTGTCTCACCCAACCAAAAAACACCCAAGAGCTTGATTGACAAGGCAGGTCCCCGCACCTTGGCAGTTTTTACTGCCCAGCCACATGTCTCCAAATGGGCCACTAAGGTCAAGGTTGTGAGCCCTAAATGTGCAAGAGAGTCAGAAGTCAACCTTGGCAGTTTTTAACTGCCCAGCCACATGTCTCCAAATGGACCACTAAGTTCAGGGCTGTGAACCCTAAATGTGCAAGAGAGTCAAAGGTCAACAACACGTTGTCAATATAATGCAACATATGTCCAGTAGGCAGCTGAGTCTAATGGGCCAGGTCACTGGCCACCAAACTGTGGCATATGGTCAGGCTTTTCAAATAATCTTGTGGCAACATTGAAGTGTCCATTGCCAGCCTTACAATGTGAAGGCAACCAGCATTAGCCAAGTCTAGCCCATAATGATATGTGCCCATCTGCAAGGTCATGAGATCATGCCAGGTCTATGAGACCATTCACTGGGAGAACTGTTGCATGCAGAGAAAGCACCACTTTATTCAGTTCTCAAAAATCTACAGTTATTCTCCAAGTGTCCTCAGGCTTCTTCACTGGCCACACGGGAGAATTAAAAGTGCCTTGTGGGGGCCATGTTATGCCCACTTTCTCCGGTTCCAGGATAGTAGCTCCAGTTTCTGCATATCCCCCTGGGAGGCAGTACTGCTTCACCGTCACAGTCCACTGGGGTTATGGCAAGACCTGTGGCAGAAGACAATGGTTCAGGAGAACTCAGAAGGAGTGTCAAGAGCCAGCTATGTCATTAACATAGACCAAAAACATTTGTGTCTTCCATAATGTCAGAATTTATGGAACAACAATAAATATACAGCCCACCACTTTCATTAGTGGTGGTTCATTGAATACTTGTGGGTCACCTGGTAGTTAAAAGCCAGGCAATGCCAGGTTCTTGTATTCCAATCTTAATTTCTATTTTCTATAACACTCAAGTAGCGTATCACACTTTACACAATTTTGTGTGCATGTGTGTGTGTGTTTTACAGAACGACTAAGAAAGGGTTAAGGAAGCCACAGGGTTTAAAGAGGTTGAACTGAGAGCAAAGGCAGAGAGCAGACAGGAATGCAAGACTCACTGTAGGTAGTCAGATAAGATTATGAACCAGCCTAAGAAGTTGTTCTGGACACCACAGAGCTATCAAAGTGCAGGAAGTCTCACAGAGTCGGCTTGGAGGGTCAGCTGGAGATGTCAGCCAGGAGTGGGTCTGTACGTGAATACCTAATCATCAAGGGCACTCTGCTAAAGCCTAAGGGCAGCGACTTGGAGGTTTGCCCCTATGGTGGATTCTCCTGGCCAAGGCTCATGGCAAGTGACCAGGGGACAGGGTCAGGGTGCTGCCATGTCCAGTCTCAGGATGTATGGGTCTCGAGTGAGGGGGTTGCATCATTTGGTGGTCTGATGTCTTTGATAAGCTCCAGGCCTGGTTGTCCTGATATGAGGGTGTTCCGCCTGTGCATTCTTGTGCTTCTGGTTGATTCAATATGTTCCTAGATGGTCATTCTTTTTAGCATGATTAGCTTATTTATCAGTTTGTGCCCTATGGTTGTGCCAGGAAAATGGTGGTTGTTTACTTGTACAATCAAGAGGTAGAGTCCCCTTCCACCTCAGCACTTAAAATGGAGTAGCTTCTGGCAAACTGCTGCTTCACAATGGAATAGCATTGGTTCAGTCCACAGCCCCAAAACTGCTGCTCTATACATTATGGATTAATTCAGAGAAGGACACAGCCTGCTGTCTACAAAAAAAGATGGAATCAAAATGGAGTTATGTCAGCCACCGGTCACTCCTTCAGAGACATGTTCAGAAATGTTAGTTTAAATTATTCTTACATTATTTATAGCAGGAAGAAAACTGAAGTGAACCCAATTATGAATTCCAAAATAAGGAAACAATAATATGGATTTAAAGACTTCTGGATAATGATAAATGATAAAATGTTACGAGAAAATTTTCAAATGACGTAAAAACATTATGTAGAGTTAAGTTTTAAAAATCCCTGGTGTTTTAGTCAGTTTTTTCACTGCTGTCACCAAAAGACCTCAAAGCCAGGCCCACTGGCACATGCCTGTAATTCCAGCAACTCAAGAGGCTGAGGCAGAAAAATCATAAGTTGAAGACCAGCCTTGGCAATTTAGCAAGGCCTTAGCAACCTAGTGAGACCCTGTCTCAAAGTAAAAAATAAAAAGGGCTGGGGATGTGTCTCAGGAGTTAAGCGCCCCTGGGTTCAATCCCTGGTACAAAAAAAAAAAAAAACAAACAAACAGAAAATATAGTAGTGAATTGTGCAAGAACAAATACAAAATAAAAATAAGAGGTTTCAATATCCCTGATGAAAATATGATAAGAGACTTCTCTCCCTCTCTGTTTCAGAATTTCTTTCTCTGTTCTTTCCACTGAGGTGTCTAAGTCCTTGCCACTGCCTCATCCAGTGGCTACCTACCCTTGCTATGGCCAGGAGGTGTGATGCTGTGGGGGAGGAGAACTTTTTTTTAAAAAGACTGATTTTATTTGAACTTCATGGTAACCCGATGGGGAGTTAAGTATGAAATTATAAATCCAGTATCAGTATCTACTTAAATGCACATACAATGCCAGAATCCCTTAAAGCAACTAATATCATTTTCTTATTTTACATAAAACATGCCTTTATATCAACTGCTACCTGTTGGCTAACATCAATCTCTACAAGAAGAGACCATCCAGTACAGTCAATAAGAAAACTGTGAACAACAAGTTAAAAAAATAAAAAAAGGTTTTCTTGTTAACACAGAAAGGGGAACAAAACCTTTCATAAAAGAAGCTCTTGGGTACTGGAGTGATTTGTACCCTTTGCTGCATGGTAATAAATATGTCATCTCCAGCACTTGGCTTTGACCTGTCATAGGAAGTAAGAAACTTTCTAGTTAAGTCAGACATTTGAGCAGTTATAAACTAGTAATAGTGTGATCCTGTGCATGGGGTTCTAAGAATTCTGACTTGGAAAGGAAAGCCCAAATCTTTGTAATGACTAAATAAGCCATTCACCAGTCTGACAACTTAGAACTGGTTCCTCAAGGACCTGAGCGCCATTTTTTTTTTCAAACATAAATATCAAGGGAGGCACAGCTTCTGTGTCCTAGTTATTATGGAAAAGTACAAGCCTAATCTCCAGGGAGCCCTTGATTTCATTTGCAACAATAAATTTGTTTCTCCACCAGATAAAGCCAACACAGGGATCTCACCAATAAAGATAAGGTGGAAAAGAGGCTGTGAAGTTCTCTTATTTGACATCATTATTGTTTAGCTTGAGAACGTGTTTCTGTAACGGGTTGAATGTGCTTGGCTATATAAAAAAAGAGAGAGAGAGAGAGAGAGAGAGAGAGAGAGAGAGAGAGAGAGAGAATGAGATTGCTTTCTATCTTTGCAATCTCTGACCACTCAGAGATTGCATGTGATGCACATTGCATTCTGGTTTAATGCTTATTCAATAATAAAGCAGTTTTCTTCCTCTACTATCTTTTTGGAGAGATTTCCTGGGTTCAGAGAAGCTTTTGGTTTTTCAAATTATATTTTACCCACAATAGTACTCTGTCAAATGATATCAATAGTTGCCTCTGAGTGAAGGAGTGGAGGCCCGTCTGTTAAGGTGTCAACTCGTTGCCATGATTGGATTTTCTTAGCAGAGAGCAAAAGTTTGTGTGTTCACCTGGCCTTGGAAATCTCTTGGCTTAATACCTCACCCTGCTTCTCTTCAGACCTTCTTTCGAAGTGTGATCTTTTCCTCTTTTTCAATATTGTGATTATTCCATGGCTCCAAATCACTAGAGATACCACTGGACCTCTTGCCCACTTGTCCCACCAGGAAACATCTGCCTCCCATATTTTGAAATTAAGGCAATTTTGTCCTTCTCCTGTTCCTGGCATTCCTTTCCAACACAGCATATGATGAGTTTCCAAGAAGCACTAGCTGCCATTCTTAATCAGTCCCTGTGGGGAAAGAGCCCCGCAAGAGAGTTTATTAGCAAGACCGAAGTTATAGCCTTCTTGATATCATTGAAAAGGACTCCCATCAGTTTTTCTATATTCTAGTGGATAGAAGCAAGCTGTTGCTCCTGCCCACACTCAACGTGGAAGAGGGGGATTACACAAAGGCATGAATACTGGGAGGTGGGGGTGATTGGGGGCATCCCAGAGTCTGTCCCCCATAGTTATCCTCTGAAACTGATTAGACGTACGCAGACACGTGTTCATTCTGCATTCCGTGTCTCCTAATCTCTTTCGTATTTTCCACCCTTTAGTCTTTCTGTACTACATTCTGGTTAATCCTTCAGAATCCTGAAGTTCATCCACCTTCTTCACCCAAGAGTAATCTACTACTTGCCTGTTGATTTTACATTTCCGGTCATTCCGTATGTTTGATTTTGAGAATGTGTTTGACCACTTTCATATCATCCAACCTATATGCCATGGCTCTGTGTGTCTACGTCATATCCCAGGGTCTTCCTTCACTTTATTAAAACATATTTGCATACTAATTTTATATTCTTTATTTCCAACTTCTCTGTCTGAAATCTTCGTGGGTCTGATCTTCAGTTTTGGTGTTAATTGCTGATTCTTACCATGCTGGCTCTGTTCCTTGGGTGTCTGGGATTTGGGGTTGTGATCTCACATTACTTGGAACTTTCTTGGGGATGGGAGTTTTGGGGAGACTCTTCTTCTCTCGGGAGCTGAAGCTGATACAGGCATGGCTATTCAGTCTTCCCTCTGTGTGGGGGTGAGGTGGGGTTCTTCGTCCATTTGTTATAGTTAAAGCTTCGTCCCAGGGTTTCATAAACTGACTTCGAGACCACTCACGTATAATCGAATCAAGCCTTTATGGAAGCACACCGGTGGCGGCTGACCAGAACATAAAGGTGTTCCCCTGATCAGCCCTGCACAATTGCAAGGGCACTCCTTATAAGCCTGAAACCGCAAAAGGGATGTTCAGGGGGTCTAGCCAATGCAAGCAAGCCAGGTTACAGAAGCGGGACAGTGCAGTCAAGCGGAGGGAAGCCTAACCAATCACAGTTATCCCAGTCACCCCAGTTACAGAAACAGAGCCCCGTTACCCTAGTTACAGAAACAATGCCCCATTAGGTAGTTCCATGTTCTTAAAGGTTTCTATAGCAAAAGGAAAAGAACATCTTGCTCCAGTCATGACTCTTCTACTTGGCATGGTTGTTTTACAGGATGAAGTCATAAAACAAAATGGAGTCACATTTGCTCCTACTACCACACATCCACTGAGAGGATGACCTTTGGGGGTGCTGCAGGTGTCTATCTTCCACACTGCAGGCACACAACCCATAAATACCAGGCAGAGGGCTCAGGGCCAGCACAGGCTCTAGCTTTCCCTCACCTCTCCTCTTTTGCATTCTGGCTTCTGAAGATTTCCCTTACCTCTCCTCTGATCAGCCGTTCACTTAAAACATACTTTAAAATCATCAGCATCTTAAGTGTCTCACTGTCTTATTTACCTGGAAATGGTTTCTTTCCTCTTTTATTTTTTTCTCTCACCCTCTTCCTTTCTTTCCCTCTAGTCACAGTCTTCTGTCCCTCCCAGAATATGACATAGGTGTGTCTCTTAAAGGCTTCCGGATGGAATCTCTGGAATTCAAAGTTCTACACCCCCAACGCCATGCTCCCTCTGGTATGTCTATAAGAGAATTTTATGAATCTACTGCAGCTGGGCACTCTGGCAAGCAGGAAGCTAGCATCCGGTTGTACAGAGCTGGAGAGTTTCCACGGAAGGCACGGTCACTTCCTTTCATTGGGCAGAGTAGGAAACTGAACCATGACACGCTAGAGATCAGCACTCCAGTCAGCCAGAACCTGCTTCTCATGCACTTTGCTGGGGACAGTGACTAAGAACCATTTTCCAAATAGCTGTCATTTTACACTCTCCGCCAATCCATATACAGCTCTTATACACTATGAACAGAAAGCACATACAACTACCTTACCGTCATATGTCTCTGTGTTTTGAGAAATGAGCCATTAGGTGATTTTGTCATTGTGCAGACATCATAGAGTTCACTTATGCAAATTAAGACGGCTAAGGACGTCATTAGGCTGCATCATCTTATGGGACTGCCGTTGTATAAGCCATCCCTATTGACAAATCATTAGCTGCACATGATTGTATATTCACTCAAGGGGGAACTCCAAATGAAGTCACCCATTCAAACCCAGCAAGATCTATTCTTCTGAATCAATCACCCTGAGCAAATGGCAGCTCAGGAGGAAGTGATGCTAATCAAGAAAGAGGGGATTGGCAGTTTCATGAAACCCCCAGGTGCCAGCTACCTGGGAAAAGGGTGTGTCCAAAGATAGTTCTGACTATTCCTCCAGCCCAGCTGTCACCTGAATGGGTTTTGTTTAGTGCTTTGGTCACTGACCATGTGGGGTCTACAGCACCCACCTCAGGGACAGAGGTACAAAAAGCTAGATTCTAAGAACCCTCAAGGTGGCTCAACCAGTTTCTTCATCTGGCCTTCCAGTGGTAATTTCAGAAATCACAGCATCCAGTCTTGGCCTCCTGGTTTGGCTGCCTTACTTAAAACATGACCAGACCCTGGGGATATCCCTACGGCACTGGGGAGCCCACCCTGTGGACCTCACAGACTCCTCCCTTTTCCTCCCCACCAAGCCCTCTGTCATTTTCCATGTCTACTAGATGAATCTCTGCCTCCCTCATAGCCTAATGGACCCCTTATCTATTCTCACCCTTTACAATTTTCCTGCCTTTGGACAGCTTGATGAATTATGCGTCCCCTATCACTTGATGAGTTACTGTCACCTGTGCTAGGCAGAGGCTTAGGAATCAAGACTTATAACCTGCTCACCAGGTTATAAGAGGTGCATGATCTCAAAGTGGGATTGCACAGGACTCCTGTGTGAGAAGACATGGTAGAAAGAACATTGCCCAGAGTGTCAGAGAAGATTCCTTTCCTGCCCATCCATTAGCCAACTGGGGCTTGAGCTGAGTCACATTTGTCAGTACAATGTGGTAAGTAAGAATTTGGATTCCAGACTCAGAGGGCATCTCCACCTCCCGAGTTGTGTGATCTCAACCTTTCTGAGCATCAATGTCCTCATTTTAAATATGGAAATAGTACTAATGTTTTGGAAGAATTAAACTAGATCAATAGAAAGCACTCAGTTCAGAGCCTATCATATGATAAACAGTGGATATTACTATGCTTTACCTGTTATTTTCTCTATGTCTCTCTGTTTTCTTCGTTTTAAAGTGAAAACTTTCATGCCTAATAAACCTGTTTTATCCAGTTTTGTGTGGTTTGTGATGATGAATGTGAAAATACCTTATAAAACTGGGATCCCGGGGCTGGGGATGTGGCTCAAGCGGTAGGTAGCGCGCTCGCCTGGCATGCGTGCGGCCCGGGTTCGATCCTCAGCACTACATACAAAGATGTTGTGTCCGCCGAAAAAAACTAAAAAAATAAATAAATATTAAAAATATTTAAAAAAAACTGGGATCCCTTTATTACTGCAACGTTAGAAACGGCTCTTCAGTTGTATGGTCCAGTTGAGGGCTTTGCTTTAGAAAGTCATTACAAATTCAGAAGTAGGAGGGAGACTCTGTAGTACCAGCAGCTCTATCTCTGGACCAAGTCTAGAAGCCCAGCATCATCACTCTTCATGGTAAACTCTGACTTCATCCCTGCCTTCTCATCTCTAGCATGGGCTGAGAGCATGTGCCTTGCAGGCCTACAGGTTGAAGGTCAGACAAGTCCCTGACCATGGCGTGCATGGGGCTCGGCGCTCAATCCCTGGCACTCTCTCTCTCTCTCTCTCTCTCTCTCTCTCTCTCTCTCTTTTTAAGTATAATATGAGCTTTATTTTTTTAGTATTTAATTTTTTAAAATACATGACAGCAGAATGCATTACAATTCTTATTACACATATAGAGCACAATTTTTCATATCTCTGTATATAAACTATGTTTACACCAATTCATGTCTTCATATGTGTACTTTGGATAATGATGTCTATCACATTCCACCATCATTGCTAACCCCCTGCCCCCTCCCTTCCCCTCTCAGCCCTCTACCCTATCTAGAGTTTGTCTATTCCTCCCATGCTCCCCCTCCCTATCCCACTATGGGTCAGTCACCTTATATCAGAGAAAACATTCAGAATTTGTTTTTTGGGGATTGGCTAACTTCACTTAGCATTATTTTCTCCAATGCCATCCATTACCTATATATGCCATGATTTTATTCTCTTTTATTGCTGAGTAATATTCCATTGTGTATATATGCCACATTTTTAAAATTCATTGATCTACTGAGAGGCAATCTAGATTGGTTCCACAGTTTAGCTATTGTGAATCGTGCTGCTATAAACCTTGATGTGGCTGTGTCCCTGTAGTACGCTGTTTTTAAGTCCTTTGGGTATAGACTGAAAAGTGGGATATCTGGGTCAAATGGTGGTTCCATTCCCAGTTTTCCAAGGAATTTCCATACTGCTTTCCATATTGGCTGCACCAATTTGCAGTCTCACCAGCAATGTATGAGTGTGCCTTTTTCCCCACATCCTCACCAACACTTATTGTTGTTTGTCTTCATAATAGCTGCCATTCTGACTGGAGTGAGATGAAATCTTAGAGTGGTTTTGATTTGCATTTCTCTAATTGCTAGAGATGATGAACATTTTTTTCATATATATGTTAATTGACTGTACATCCTCTTCTGAGAAGTGTTTGTTCATGTCCTTGGCCCATTTATTGATTGGGTTATTTGGTTTTTTGGTGCTTAGCTTTTTGAGTTCTTTATATACCCTAGAGATTAGTGCTCTATCTGATGTGTGAGAGGTTAAAATTTGCTCCCACGATGTAGGCTCTCTAGATTGTTTCTTTTGCTGAAAAGAAACCTTTTAGTTTGAGGTCATCCCATTTACTGATTCTTGGTTTTAATTCTTGTGCTATATGAGTCTTATTAAGGAAGTTGGAGCCTAATCCCACATGATGAAAATTAGGGCCTACTTTTTCTTCTATTAGATGCAGAGTCTTTGGTTTAATTCCTAGGTCCATGATCCACTTTGAGTTGAGTTTTGTGGCACTAGCTCTTGTGGCCTCAGAGGACACCTGGCTGACCTTGTCTGTCTCAGCCCAGGTCTGGGGCAGCAGTTCACCTGACAACCAGAAGGGGGAGCTCCAAGGTTTCCATATAGGAAATGGTTCCCTGAACCACCCTTCCCCTGTTCCCCAGCAGCTGTAGCTTCCCAGGGACAGGAGGGAAGTTCTTCTGGAAGAAGCAGTGGCTGTCCACTCTAAGTCTGCAGGCCATGAAGGTATCAGCTCTAGGCTCCATAACCTTAAGAGAAGCAGCCCTGGTTTCCAAGGCCCGACACTGCGTGTAGGTAAATTTCTGACCTGGGAGACCCTCCATGCCAACCTACCAGTTGAGGGGCCTCGAGTTACTCCTCAGTAACCAACCCAGGCCTCAGTTTCCTCCCCTGAAATAGAGAGTTGAAAATTAAAGCTCCTGGTGCCCAAGCACTCCTGGGAGTGGCATGAGCTGAAAACACATGCCCGGTCCTATTCGCTGTTGCCATTTGGTGGCATGAACCATGTGGGATTGCCCAGTACAAGAAAAGAACAGTGAAAACTTGCTTGTCTACTGCAGACTGTGATGTTCCCACCTGAACATCAACAATGCACAGACAAGGAAACACTGTGACCATGTTTGGAGCAAGCTTACACAAGACCACTCCCCAATCACAAAGTCACCAAACACCTCCACTTCTGATCAATGTGAGCAACTGTTGCTTCTTTTCCAATGAGGATTCTAGCCCACTTCAATCCTCTACCCACTAGAAGAAATTCATTAAGATAGCCAATCTCTGAATGCTCCCTTCCTCTCAATAGCATCTGACCAGAAATGACCCTGCTTCCTGTATCTGACCTTAGATCATCCAGCACAAGACCAAATCCTCCATGGAACTCCTCACAATTCTTCTGTATGAAAATTTTTCCTGATACCTAAGGCAGATGTCCTCCCTTGCTGCAGTAAGCTAAACAAATGGCCTTCAGCCCATAAACTAGAAGAAAGAATTCCATCCTGATTCATCAACCTCAAACTTGATATCTTAGCTGCTTGGGTTGCCATAACACAATTACCACAGACTGGGCAGCTTAAACGATAGCAAGTTGTTTCTCAGAGTTCCAGAAACTACAGATCCAAAATGCAGGTTCCAACAGGTTTGGCTTCTCCTGAGGCTTCTTGTCTTGCAGATGGCCCATCTCTCCTGTATCCTCACATGGCCTTTCTCTGTGCATGCACACACCTCGTGCCTCTCTTCCTATGAGAACACCAGCTCTATCAGCTTAGGGCCACATTCTTATAACCTCAGTTAACCTCAGTTGTCTTCTTCAAGACCCTGTCTCCAAATACAAGCACATGGTGAGTAGGAGAGCAACATAGGAATTTTGCAGGGGGAGGGACCAATTCAGTCCATAATACTTGACTTTAATTTTTTTTTCCCTACGTGTAATAAAAGGGCCTTTCAAAAGAGGAGAGAGAGAAAATTTCCCAACAGGTTGAAACAGGAAAGTTCACTGTCAATCAGAAATCCTTGCTAAGAGAACAAGCTGCAGTGGGAAGAGGAAGACAGAGAGTAAAGAGAATTCTAAGGGAATTGCTGCTACGTGGTGGCAAAGTCCTGGAGAGCCCACATTCTTAGTAACCTCACTGCTTTGTCTGGGGCACTATTGGGAAGTATTCTACATGGGACATGGCTAACCCCGCACTAGTCTTGCCATAGAGATCTATTACACAGATGTGTTTCTTTCTTTCTCTCTTTTTTCCTATTTAAAAATTCTTTTATTTAAAAAAAGAACCATTAAAAATAAAATAAAATTTTAAAAGAATTATTTCGAGATTAACTAAAATAAATAAATAAAGATTCTTTTATTTATTCTTTTCAGTTATGATATAACACCCTGACTTAATCACAAAATTCCCTCTCTCCTTTTTATTCCCCCCCTCTCTTTCTCCCCTCCTCCTCCTCCTCCTCCTTCTTCTTCTTCCACCCCTGCCTTGTTTTGGATTAGCTTCTGCACATCAAAGAAAACATTTGACCTCTGATTTGGTGGGTCTGGCTTATTTAGTTTAGCATGATAGTCTCCAGATCCATCTGTTTATTGGCAAATGCCATAATTTCATTCTTCTTTCTGGTTGAGTAATATTCTGTTGTATATATACCACATTTTCCTTATCCATTCATCTGTTGAAGGGCACCTAGATTGGTTCCCATGGCTTGGCTATTGTAAACTGAACTGCTATAAACATCGATGTGGCTGCATCACTATAGTATGTTGATTTAAATCCTTTGGGTATATACCAAGGAGTAGGATAGCTGGATCCTTGGTGGTTCCATTCCTTGTGTTTTGTGGAATCTCCATACTGCTTTCCAGAGTGAATGAACCAACAATATATGCATGTATCCTTTTCCCCACATCCTCACCAATATTTATAATTGTTTGTATTATTGATCATTGCCATTATTACACTGATTTTTAATAGTAAGGAGACTCAGGCTCTGAGAAATAGCTTGCTTACAGCTACACAGCTTGGGGGTAGCAGGTCAGCGTTTGAGCCATGACAGTGTGACTTCAAATAATCTGGCATCTTGTAGTTCACCACAAAATTGTAACCCAAAGGCTTGTCAATTTTGCTACCACACACCACTCCCTCCAAAAAAATGCAGCTGCCACAGGTATTTTTTGTTGGCAAGACGTATGCTTTCGATAAATTAATAAACCTTCTGGGAGTCCTGAAGCCAAAGACTCAAAGACTGTCTATTAAGCAAGGCTGTGTCTGCTGATTGGCTACCCTTGCTCCTGGCCCTGGTAAGTACTCAAAAGAGGCAGAAATAGTAGGAGAGAGGGGCGGGTCCAAGCTCCATGGAAAGAGGCAAGACTCATCATTCCCACTTGCTGCTGATTGCCTACTCCATAAAGAGAGTGGAAACAGACAATCAGGGTAAGGGAAAAGACCCTGCCCTGTCCCTCTTTGTATCTCTAGTAAGCAGCCCTGAGCATAAGGAAGGCCATGCAATAGATGCTCAGTAAACACCTTAGGAGTGAGAGAACAAAGGAGTCAAGGGGGTGATGTAGGGCATAGGTACAGAGGCGAACTACATCTGTGGTGGTTACTGACATAAGGGGAAAAAGGTAGGGATGAGTCTCGGCGGTGGAGTGCTTAACTGAGTCCCATACCAGATGTCTTTGTCTGAGCTTCTCAGAGGCTGAGGCAGAAGGATTCCTTGGGTCCAGGAGTTTAAAACTAACCTGGGCAAGATAAGGACTCAAAATACACAAAACAATTAAGTGGCAAATGATGGCTTGTTTTCTTTTTGATTGGCATACAATTTTTTTTTGGTTGTATATAAAGTATGATGGCTTGTTTTCTAATAAAGGAACACATTTGCTTTAGTCTACAGTGGGTGTCAGGAATTCTGCCTCAACATATTGAGGTTTAGAAATAATTCAGCCCAAACAAGGCTCCCAGAGAAGAATGACACATTGTCACATAAATCACAGATGGGTTTCATGTACTTAAAAAAACAATTCTCTCTCTCTCCCTCTTTCTCTCTCCCACAGACACAAACACACATACATACACATGAGACTATGACAACATGTTGCTTAATTCACATCCTAAATTGCTCCATATGGAGAGATGTCACCACAAAGGAATTATAACCATGTTGCTAGATGCCCGATGTCAACAAATGTTGATGTCTAGGTGAAACCCAGACATACGTTTAAGCTATAGGATATGGAAAACCTTCATGGAAATATACCCTTTAGCCTCTTTTAGCATGTAAAGTTGACTTGATATTGTAGATTTACGAAATCTTGACCACGGATCTAAAACATTTTTGAAAAAGGAACTCCAAGTGACCTTCTCACTGAAGTCATTCAAAATATGACAGTTATGCCTCCTTGTGCCCGAGCCACCTTCAAGGATATTCCAAGATTTGTGAGACGTGAATGTGCTGAAGTTGCTGAAATAATCCAAAGTCTGTTTACCAAGTAGAATGTCAGAAACTTTAGAATAAGGACAGTATCTGCATGTGGCTCTTTCTAAGCTCAAGCGTCCCTGCAAGTTCCAGCAGCAGCCCATGTACTGACTGAGTGAGCCAGCTTAGCACCCTGGACACCAGGCAATCCCTTCTGGCCAATTGTCACTTGAGGACCGGTGGCTTAGTCTACCAACTGCATCTTCGGAAGGGTAAACAGCCAGATTTGGAGTTTTAAAGGAGATCTCTGGCTTCTTTCTTTCTTTTTTCTTTTTTTCTTCCTTTCTTTCTTGTGATGTTGGGGATTGAACCCAGGACCTCACACCTGCTAGACAAGTGCTCTACCCCTGAGCTTCATCACCAGGACTGCTCAATGTTCTGTCTTCTGGGTGGAGAATGTCAATGGAGTAATAGAAGAAAGACAGAGGGGTGGGAGGGGCTTGAGTAGGCAGAGGGAGTCATCTAAGTTCCAGCTGAAGATGGAGACGCTTCCCAGAGGTAGTCAGCAATGTGCAGTAGATGAGATTGTCCAGGAAGAGTGACAGGGCCAGAGGGAGAGTCTTGGCCAGATCCCAGAAAGGAGCACAGATAGTTGTAGAATGGAGTCCAAGATAGGGCAAGGACTGCGGCAGCAGGGCCCTGAGAGATGTGCCGTGGGGAGAGGGAGGGAGGGCTAGTGTCCAGATTTTTGCACACAGGAGCAGGCTGCCTCTTCATCTGTCTTGCAGCCTCCACAAGCAAAGGTGGCCAATATGGGGACCAGAAGGAAACAAAGAAAGAAAATGCAGTGGACTCCCTCAACATGAGCAGGTAGTGAGCTGCTAGATACTTTGGAGGCTCCCCAAGCTCCGGGTGTTCACCAGTCCCCTGAGAATCTCATCAAGATATAGGTGTTGATTCAGGAGATATAGGGTGGTGCAAGAAGAATCTGGACCACAATAAGAAGAAAGGTTAAAGCTCATTCGATCTGCACCCTAACGCTGCCCAGGGAGTACCATGGGCTCTCTTTATGGGCAGGAAAGCCAAGGCTCCATGAGTTCCTGAAGCTTCCCTGAAGAGCCCCATTAAGGAGAGCTGAACTGGGCTGACTGCAAGGTCCTGTTTCCTGCCCTCCTCCCTGTGGGAGTAAATGGCCTGGTCCCAGTCATCCCCCTTTCTCCAGGTCTGCCCCGGGTTCCAGCCCTCCAGGCTTATAGATTCAGAGCCTCCTGAGATTGGCTGGTCTCCAGGCTGGAGCTTCTGAGCTTGCTTGCTGCAGCATCTAAAGATAGTTTACCTCACAGGAAACCAGACACTATTGGCTAACTTTGCAAATAAAGATGCCCTCAGAGAGAGGGAAAGGGAAATACTGGCCCCTGGCAGAGTCTACATAGGACAGGGTAGCTGACTGGCACATCCTGAGGTTCTCTTTCCCAGTGGGTCAAGGTAAGTGCACCTTAGTGGGCGGGTTGGGGTGGGCGGGGCACAAGGGAAGAGATCAGAGTAGATATGTGATGCTGGTGTGCTCATGAGCCAGCCTTTTCCCGAGGATGTTGCAGTCTAAATATGTTCAATGGAGTGGAAAAGTGGAAAGTGGGAGTGTTTGTGGGCAGGGGGTGGGGTGGGCTAGATCCTCTACAATACACATAACATAGTGGGACACAATTAGAAGCGTTAACAATGACATTTTAGGGATATGGAGAAAAACTTGTGGTTTGACTTTAACGGAAAAAAGCAGATACGAAATTGAATCTGGATGATAATGAGGTGTTACTGCTATTTTTTTTTTAAAGAGAAGATATAGTACTGGCTTTTTAAAAGAGCTCATATCCTTTAGAGACCCACATGTAAGTTTTATGGGTAAAATTCAATAATCCAGTGGTGCTATGAAGTGGGAAACAGATAAACTATTAACCATGAGGCTGGGGTTGTGGCTCAGTGGCAGAGCGCTTGCCTCGCACATGTGAGACACTGGGTTCGATACAGAACCACATAAAAAATAAATAAATAAAATAAAGGAATTGTGACCATCTACAACTAAAAAAATATTTAAAAAATATTAACTATGAGTTGTTAATTGTTGAAACCGGGTAATGGGTGCCAGGAGGTTCTCTCTGCTTTTGTATATGTGTGAATTTTTAATGCTAAAGAGTATTTTTAAATGACATCTGAATACTTACAATAAATATAAATGTATTTAATAGAAACATATAAAGATTAAATGTAAAAAAAACTGAAAGATAATTGTGCTTGATTCTAGAGAGTAGAATTATGGATAGTTCTATGGATTTTTTTTTTCCCAAACTTTTTTTTGCACCATCTACAATTTTTCCCCCCTTTGGTATCAGAGATCGAACCCAGGGGTGCTTAACCACTGAGCAACAGTCCCCAGCCCATTTTATTTTTTATTTTGAGACAGAGTCTTTAAGTTGTTGAAGCTGGCTTTGAACTCATGATCCTCCTGCCTCAGCCTCCCAAGCCACTGGGGTTACAAGTGCGCGCCACTGGGGTTACAAGTGCGCGCCACCGAGTCTGGCACCATCTGCAATTTTTTATAATGATCCTATATTGCATTTTAATTAAAATGTTTTTAATTAATAGACCTCTGACACAAATTTACTGTTCAATTTTGATATGTGCTTATATAACCCACTGTGAGAACACTTGGGCTCAGAAAGGTTTGTGCCATTGGAAAATGTGATCTTTGCAAAGAAATTATGAAAGCAACAGAGGAAATATGTTCCGGCTTGACCACAGCCGCCCTTTCTCAGAGGCCACAGCTGAGGACCAGCTGTGGCTATCTTTTTCTGGGTGCTTGTCTTGCATCTGTCAATCATAACCGCACAGAATTTACATCTGAGTCCAAAGAAAGATGAGGGAATTTAAGATTCTTCCTCCTGCTCAAAAAAAAAAAAAAAGTTCTTATTGTTATTGATTTAAATACTAGATATAGCATACTTGAGGCGAAAAGAAATTAAATCAAAAGTAAAGAATAGCAAACCATGTGAAATAGTCAAGAAAACTTCCCTGCACGGGTCATCCAAGGGGCCTAGGCTTCCAGGGAGGAGGCAGATGGGAAGGGCACATGGGCTGCTGAGCCTTGGGGGCCACTCTGGGTCAAGGGAGGGGGCAGTGACTAGGACTTGGGACCTCTGGAAAGCAGAAATGGCCTAAAGAAGGCCAGGGTAGATTCTTCCCTTTCACCTTCTTCACTTGGCTTTATTTTCACAAAGAGATTAGGGCAGGAAATGTCTCGATCCAAATTCAATTTGACCCCTCTTGGCTCTCAGACTGCATGGTGCTTACCGTCCCCTGGGAAGGAGCAATTACTCTGCCAGCTGCACATTTGTCTCCTTACAATCTACCTCCCCAACCCTCTCCTCAATTGTCCCCATTTCACAGAGTGGGCTGCAGACACTGCTTGGCTTTGGAGAGAAGTCCTGGCTCCTCTGCCCTTAGAAACTGTGCTCATAACTTGGCCTTGCTAGGTCCACTTCCTACTGTCACAGAGGACATTGTCCATGAGTCCTTGAAGCCAGGATTCAATAGGTGTTGATTTTTTGTGATGATGAGGGGCATGGTATATAAAGTCCCAGCACACTGCTTGGCCCATGTTTCATGTTCAAAAATAAAATATATGTTACTATCATGGGAAAACTGAGGCTTAGAAAGCTTGGGTATCTTGAGACCACCCACTACTTTCTTTTTTTTTTAGGGGGGGCAGGGTGTACTTGGGCTTGAACTCAGGGGCACTAGACCACTGAGCCACATCCCCCAGCCCTATTTTGTATTTTATTTAGAGACTGGGTCTCACTAAGTTGCTTAGGGCTTTGCAGTTGCTGAGGCTGGCTTTGAACTCATGATCCTCCTGCCTCAGCCTCCTGAGCCACTGAGATATAGGCGAGTGCCACCATACCCAGCATGAACACAGACTACTTTCAAGGGAGATTGTAAGAGATCCAGAGTTGTAGGGTCAGGAGAGGAGAGAATGTGTCAGAGCTGACTCAATTCAGAACCAACTTCTGTTCTCTTCTCTACCCACTCCGGGAGGCAGCCCTTCCCCACCCCAGTCAAATGTGGAAGGGCAGCTATGTCAGGTATGGTCTTCCCAAACCAGAGACCCTGGCATCATTTCTGAGACTCGGGGCATCAACTTACCCCTCCCCAGCCCACCCTCTGCCCTGGAGTCAAGAGCCCAGAGACGTTCAGATTCAACTCTTGTAGCAGATGAGCTAATGGGGAAAGCAGCTCACAATGCCCCTCAGCGGCTCACAGGCATTTGAAGCAGGATGATGAAGTCCAAGTCTCAGCTGGCTCTTCTGAGGAATTGTTTTGATTCCCAGGGGGCACTCTGGGAGTTCCAAGAGGCAGGCTGTCTCCTGTCACTCAATCTGCCCGGAAGAACCAAAGGAGACTGAGATTGCCACCTGAACCTTGGTCCAGCCTTCCCTCTTCAAGGACTCGGAATACACCAGAAGGGATGTGCAGTGGAATTTTTTTTTTTTTAAAGAGAGAGAGAGAGAATTTTTTAATATTTATTTTTTTAGTTTTCGTCGGACACAACATCTTTGTTTGTATGTGGTGCTGAGGATCGAACCCAGGCCACACGCATGCTAGGCGAGCGCGCTACCGCTTGAGCCACATCCCCAGCCCTGCAGTGGAATTTTTGTGGCCTCTGGCCACAGTGGGTGCTTCAATAACCTCATCTTATTATTTGACCAAAGTTCAACTATTTGGAGTTGTAAGTCTGGGTCAAGAAAAAAAAATCTCCATTACATCTCCTTAAATATCTTTTGAGACTACCTTTGTCCTTTTCCTTAAATTGATGTTTATTGTGGAATATAACACCCTGAAAGAACAGTACCCAGGTTAACAACTTATTAAAACCCATCTGCCATGTAACCACCACCCAGGCCAATGTAAAGAACCTGGCCTGCTCCCAAAAGTCTTCCTCACGCCCCCACCTAACCACAACCCCTCCTGCCACACAAATAACCACAACCCTGACTTCAGGGCAATTGTTTTCTTGCTTTTCCTAGTAGCTTCACCAGATCTACCTCTGCGCCCCCAAACAACATGGTTTAGCGTTGTCTGGTTTTGATCTTCATATGCGTGGGCTCATTCAGAGGTCTATTTCTGAGTTTGGTTTCTTTGACTCAACATTGTGCTGGATTTTTTTTTAATATTTAAAATGTTTTATTTTTTCCATTTTTCAGTTGGTATATTACAGTTGTACATAATGGTGGGGCTTATTTTTACGTATCCGTTCATACACAGAATATAACAATATAATTTGACTAATATCATTCCCTAGTATTTCCCTTTTCTCTTCCCTCCTCCCTCTGGCTGGTTCCTTTCCTCTACTGATCTCCCTTCAATTTTCATGAGATCCCCCCCATCCACCCACCCACCCACTTTCTTTTCCTTTTTCTTCTTTAGCTTACACATATTAGAGAAAATAAAGGACCCCTGACTTTCTGAGTTTGGCTTATCTCCATTTAACACAATGTTCTCAACTTCCATCCATTTTCCTGCAAATGACACAATTTAATTTTTCTTTATGGCTGAATAAGTCTCCAGTGTGTATACATACCATATTTTTTTTATCCATTCATCCATTGATGGACACCTGGGCTGGTTCCGTATTTGGCTTTTGTAAATGGTGCTCCTATTATAAATATGCATATGCATGTATCACTGTAGTCAGATGATTTTAATTCTCTAGGACAAACTGGTCATATGGTGGTTCCATGCCTTGTCTTTTGAAACCCCCAAACTGATTGTACTAATTTACAATCCCACCAACAGTGGAAAAATGTTCCTTTTTCTCCATATCCTCTGCAGCATTTATTACTATTTTCATCATTGGGTTTTTCAAATGCATCCATGTTATAAGAAATGTGCATGGCAATAATGTCCAAACTGGATCCAAACGGAAAGTCACACTCACGTGCATCAGCAATAGAAATAACAATAAACTGTGGAACATTCACCCAGTGCATTCCTATACAGCTGTGAGAATGAATAGATGACAGCCACAGTAATGGGATGGGATGGGATGCTTCCAGAGAGGCTGAGATGAACTTACAGATAAATGCAAAATTGGTACAGTTCCATGGGGCACTTCCCAGTGCATCTCCATCACACACAATTTTTATGTCTATGAACAAGAATGGGTGCTTGCTTTGCAACTGTCAATCATAACTCCTATCAATTTTCTATTACTTACAGCATTACAAATTAGCTCAGACAATGAAAGAAGGTGATATCACCAAACGGTGAGCGAGAGAGGACATCTAGCAATCTCTCGTGTGGGACTGTTTCAAAGCCTTTAATATTTTTTCCTTAGGTTCCTAGGGTAAAGTTTGCAGCTCCTCTTTCACCCCTCTTCTGCTTCCCACCTTGGCTCTCTGCATCCTTACCTGAGCCTCCACTCAGGCTAAACTGGGCTTTCCAGAATGTTCCCAGGACATGTGAGCCCAACCCAGCCTCACTTCCTTCTCTCTGCCCAAGAAACCACCCTGAGCTAGCCCCTCTGGGCCTTTGACTTCAAAGCCCACCTCCATTCATTGCCAGCTCCCTCTTTGTCACTCATAAGGCCTCTCCCACCTTTAATTCTCAGCCTAAATGGCAACATTTTTTGTGACCCTTCATCATGATCTCCAGTCCTAATGGGGACACATGTAGAGACCATCCCCTGGATATGTTTCATTGCTACACAATAACAAACATTTACAAGAACTATATCTTAAACATTTATATTCAGAATTTATCACACAGAAAATTAGCATGTGATACACATCATAAGTGATCCACTGAGAGATTGCAAGATAGAATAAAAATCTTATCCTCTTCTATAGCCAGCAGGCACACCCCATTATTGCCCATGTTTCTCAGATAAAGAACAGCTAGTCACCAAGTGAGAGGCCTTGACAGCACCATCTCTCATGCAGACTTCAGCCTAACCTTACCTGGTAGTCAGGGTGGCCATTGAGTTAACTGACTGGCTCCTTCTAGGAGGAAGCATCCTTCTCTTTCCTTGGTAACAAAGTTGGTTTGCATCTTGGAGCAGGGCCCTGAAGTCAGGCCCTTTGCTTCTTACATTTCAAAGAGATGATGCGCAGGTCCTTGAGAAAGGCCTAGTCCCAGTCGTGAAACAGATAAAAAAGCCTACCAAGCTTCAAGAAAGGACAGATACACATTCAAAGAGAGGAGGAAATACTTACAATTACAATTTTTCTAAAGTAAATGCCCTAAGGGGGAAAAAAAGAAGCAAAGAGAATCTCTTCCCTGGTATTCAGCAAGGAAAATTAATCTCTTGTTTTTAATATTTATTTGCTCTTATACTACCGAAGGGTAAGGATGCTCAATAAATATTGGTTTAATTAATAATTAAGTAACTAACAAGTCTGTCTCTGTCTCGATTATTTTTTTTAATTTTATATCAAGTATTTTCTTTCAAAATTTTACAGTTCATTTTGACAGAAATAAATAAATACCATAAAGTACTTTGAAGAGGAAAGAGTGTCAAACCCCAAGCAATATAAAGTATTTTGAAGAGGAAAAGAGAGGAAAGAGTGTCAAACCCCAAGCAATAGCAAGCTTTGGAAAGGGGCAACTCACAAACCCAGTGTGGGTCCAGGGTGCCTCACGTGTGGTTTTCTCTTATAGGTACTTTTTGGTTTGGGTGTGTGCATTTATGCTGCATAAAACCACGGTGGTTGGACAACACCGTGAAGTTCACGGTTCTTTGGGGATAGACAGTCACTCAATTTACTTGCACAGGGGATAGGGTACAAATTGCAAAATTTTTTCTTTATAGTTCCCTTCCATGGACTTGAAGCCCCCTCCATCTGCCACAGCCTCAGCTTTCTCTGTATTCTGAGGGGTGCGTGTTGTAAAAATAGCTGCACCCTACATGGGAAACTCATCCGAATCTAGTAAAACCAGATTGCCCAGCAGCCAGGACTATAGATGTGGTGACAGGCTAAGACTATTCCTTTTTAGTGCAAGGTTAAGCTCAAGAACTTTTTTGGGGGAGGAGGGTCATGCTGGAAATCAACAGATCCAGCTCTGCTTCCGACTAGAACTTCATCTGAACACTCCTAGGCTGTGACCCAAGCATGTCACACACCCTGGGCAGGCTGATGGCAGCAGACACATGCTTTCACTGACCTAGAACTCACATTTGTCTTTAAGGTTGATTCCTTGTGTTGAATTTTTGTTGAAAAATTGAGTGTGTCAGAGCTGGCAAGACCTCTGGAGGTGATCTGGCCCATGGTTTCATTTAACACATCAGGAAACTGAGGCAGGGCTAGAGCAACCTGCCCAGGGTCTCCCAGAATTCAGGCATAAAGTGCACAGGCCGCCTAGGAAGGTTGTGGCTCTGGAGAGGGAGCATGGGAGGAATAGACGAACTCTAGATAGGGCAGAGGGGTGGGAGGGGGCATGGGGTTATTAATGATGGTGGAATGTGATGATCATTATTATCCAAAGTACAGGTATGAAGACATGAATTGGTGTGAATACACTTTGTATACAACTAGAGATATGAAAAATTGTGCTCTATATGTGTAATAAGAATTGTAATGCATTCCACTGTCATAAATAAATAAATAAGCACCATGATATATCCGAAGGTAGGAAATAGGCTGATCCTTCAACCTTCATCCTTTTCTTCTCCAGAGAAAATGATCCCAATTTCTTCACCTCTGCTGATGAGAGCTAGATTCTGGGGGTCTGATGTGAACACCCCTAGTGGTGGCCAGAGGCACAAGTAATATCCCGCCCTGCCCATTTTCCACTTGCCATTCCCTGAGAGTCAGCCTGCTGGGCTTTGAATCTAGAAAGGAGAAACCTAAGCACTTCAGGGTTGTATCATGGACCAGCTTCTTTCAGAGGACTTGTGTCTACTATTTCTGAGTCTTAGTTCTAGGGAAGTGGCCTGTGATATTCTACAGACTTCCCCTCCAAGCAGAAAAGCATCACACAGTGCAGGAAACACAGAGGTTTGTGCAGAGGTGCATTTGGGATTGAAATCCTGACTGTATGGCATTGTGGGGCAGTTAACCAAATCTCTGTGAACCTCTGTCGGTCCATTTGTGAGGACAATCATTTCTCATGGAGGATTGTAGACAGAATTCAGTGAGATGGTGCGTATGAGGCATGATCTTGGCAGGTTCCTGGCATGGCAACGTGTGCTCCTTCTTAACTGAGGTTTTCTGGGGTTAACATGCAGTTCTGGAACACTGAAAGAACCAGGGCATTCCATGCAGTACGTTTGGATGGAGCAACTCTCTGACTTCAGTTGGTCCAAAGGGGAGAAAAAATAAAGCCTCACAATTTTCTTGTCTCTAGGCTGGAGCTCAAACCCAGCCTTCACACAAAATTTTACTAAACAGGGACCAGGAAAGGTAAAAATAGATAGATAGATAGATAGATAGATAGATAGATAGATAGATAGATAGATAACAGAAGATACCCTGGATTTGGAAAATGGTAAGCAGAATGTACAACCAAAAGAGGGTCGGGGGGCAGGGGGTGAGGGGGTGAGCAACACAAAAAGCATGTCAGAGAGAAGGCAAGTGTGGAAACAGGAAGCTCAGGAGGAACGAGGGGTGACGATGACCTCCACCCACCCATAAGAAAAGTCAAAAAAATAAATGAGCAGGCCTGAGAAAAGGAAGTGGCCAGAGGAAGTGAGGGGACTAGCAGCAGAGTAGAGCAGGATTTTTTTTATTCTAATTTGTTATATATGACAGCAGAATGCATTATAGTTCACATTACACACATAGAGCACAATTTTTCATATCTCTGGTTGCACACAAAGTAGAATCACACCATTCGTGTCTTCATACATGGACTTAGGGTAATGATGTCCATCTTATTTCACCGTCTTTCCTACCCCCCACCCCCCCTTCCCCTCCTTATAGTTCCTCTATTCCCCACATACTCCCCCTCCCAACCCCACTATGAATCACCCTCCTTATATCAGAGAAAACATTCAGTTTGGTTTGGGATTAGCTAACTTCACTGAGCATCATATTCTCCAGCTCCATCCATTTATTTAAAATTGCTATGATTTTTATTCTCTTTTAAAATTGCTGAGTAATATTCTATTGTGGATATATATACACCACATTTTCTTTTTTATCTACTCATCTAGGTTGGTTCCACAGTTTAGCTATTGTGAATTATGCTGCAATAAACATTGATGTCAGGGACACAGTCACATCAATGTTTACTGCAGCACAATTCACAAGAGCAGGGAGTTTTAGAGAGCAGAAGTTGTGCAGAAGTTGTCTCTGCTTGGCTAGGGAACAGACACGCGTTTCGTCCTTGCTGGCTGCTGCCCTGAGCTGTCGTGCACAGCCTCAGGTGGGGGTGCCTTTCCTGTGCCCCGTGCCTGCCTGCTGCTTGCAGCACTTGTGGGTATGAAACCTAGCTGAGAAGATGCTGCAAAGGCTCATCCTGTTGGATCCTTACATTCCGGTTCTAGTGTCCTGAGAGACAAAGGAAAGCCACTGTCTGGGCAGGCCTCCCTTGAGGGCCATCCCAAGGGCTGGCCACACTGCCACCTGCTGCCAATACCCTCTCTTTAAGTTCATCTCTCAATCCCTGAACATCTCAGAGAATCCGAAATAGAAGGTCCACACAGCTCAGGACCACTGTTCCTAAAGAGCGACCTTGCTAAAGCTATCAAGTTCGGGGACCATTCAGCAGAGGTGCTGTCTTCCCAGACCTTGAGTTTCTGGTGTAAACAGAACTCTTGCTGGGCTCTCCCTGGTTTTGCATTAAACCCAGGGCCTTGTACAAGCTAGGCAAGTGCTCTACCTCTGAGCTCCATTCCCAGCCTGAGACTGGGTTGGATCTGGCTCCAGCACAAAGACTACTCTGCCTTTCCAGGCAGATAAAACCCTGTGTCACCTCTGACACATGCCACCGAGGCAGCACTATTTCCCAATACTTACCTGGAGAGAGCTGAAGTTGTGTAAGAAGCAGGTATGCCCAGCAGCACACACAAGAGGAGTGTATTGAGGAACCTGTGTTCCCCACACCACCTTCAGATTGTGCTGTGCTTCGGGGCCTGTGTTCCTCTCTTGGGGCTCCACAATGAGAGGTTGATGGGTCTCTTATCTTGCTTCACTAGGTCTTCCAATCACTTACCCATTCATTCATTCATTCAACACAGCAGGCACCCATAGACCTCTCTGGATTCAAGGGCCCCTGGCCTGTGACCATAAAAGACAACTGTGTGCCCTGTAAGCTCCGCCAGGAACAGGAGATGCTGTCACCATTAGGTCCTGCCCTGGTCCTGCCCTGGTCCTGCCCCAGCGGGATTCTGGAGGTCCTGAAGGATGAGTGGCATCGGCGCAAGGAATGAGACAAGGAGTCGTTCCGTTGGAGCAATCTCCAGAGAGAGAGCAGCTTTCTCTGGGTCATCTTTTATTACAATTTTTCTCATCATTATGGATTCAGAATCATTAATAGAATACATCATTGATGTTACAATTTCCAGATTTTCCCAACATGTGACATTCCCTTTGCAATCATTATGGGTATAGAAAAATGCGTTATTAATTTACATTTTCCCAGGATGCAACATTTCCTTAGCAATCATTAGGAGTACAAAATCATTAATAAAAGCGTCACTAATTTGCATTTTTCAGATTTTTCCAAGATGTACTATTTTCTTATTAACAGATGCCAAACTACGTAACCAGACTCTAAGTCTCCCAACCTATCATTAACCTTTAAGTTTTAAGTTTATTTCTAATCGAAGAGCCCCATCTAAAGAAGTCCCCTTAAATCTTCTACTTAAAATATCCTAAAGTCTATAAACCATTCTTAAAGCATCTTAAGGACCCATACAACTAAAAACTTAAGAATTCTAAACTTAAGAAACTAAATAAAATAATATTTCTAACATTATTCTAAAACTGTGTCTTATAATGCTACTTTAATTAATTCCTATATTTATTCTCATAAAATGGGTTGAGCTGCTTTCTCAAAGAGTTTCTTTGTTTCTTAGTCAAGGTACACTAGTTCTTACATCTTTGTAATCTCCCTCACTGAAAGGCAAGTTTTGAACATCAGTCCACTTACTGCCAATATTAACTATGCTCATCATAAGTCCCTATGTGAGGTAAAAGAGGATTTATATAAAAGGGGGGGAATGTATCTTTACTAGCCTTAAGTTTCCTAAGTGTATAACATAACTTTCCCTTAATCAAATAAAACTACATATGGTGAGCTTTGTGCAATAAACATACTAATTAGGCTTTCTAAGAGGCCGGAGATATGGGCTTGGGTTCTTAGTTGATATAATCAACGTGGTGCCTAAAGTTCTCATGACCTTTTGGGGAATGAATGTTGTTCATTATCAGTTTTATCCTCAATGTACTGAGATAGTAGAACAGCCTTCTATTTTGTCCTCGATATGCTGAGAAGTAGTAGAACAGCCTTCAAGGCATGGACTAGCCATCTGAAATTTAATTAGGTTTAGCAATAAGCATACTCATGCTTCCTGTCAGGAATAGGAGCATAAAAATAAAAAGTCCCAATGACATCAAAAAGGGTCTCATGGTTTCGGTTTCCCACCTGTGAGGCTTTGCCAGCACTTATCCTCACTGTGACCTTGTCAAGACAGTGGGAGGGGGAGCACCTTCACCAATTCTCCCTTTTTTTATTTTTAAATTTTTTTTTTAATTTTTTATTGTTGGTTGTTCAAAACATTACAAATTTCTTGACATATCATATTCCACACTTTGATTCAAGTGGGTTATGAACTCCCACCTTCACCAGATGGGCTGAACGAATTCCATGGCTCAGCAACTTGAAGAGGACTGGAAGGGCAAGAATAAGGACAAGAATAATTAAAACACTTACACCACTATTGATTAAAATAGAAAATAAGGTTTTGCTGGAGACTGAAGAATTCAATTTGGAAACAAAAGTATCAGCTAACTCTGGAACGGATGTTTCTGAAATATGTGCTTGACTACTGTCTTTTATCTTTTCTTGTAATTCCTCTATACCTAGGGTTAAATTAGTATCTCTCCATAATCCTCATAAATGACATTGTATTTGAAACCATGTTTCTTCAGAATAGTTGTATGTGTGGGGAGTAACACAAATCCATTTAAACTGAGAATGATATCTAGTTGTCATTCGAGTTTTTATGTTTTGAATTTGATTGCCAATATAAAGGATAGCTTCTTCTAAAGCATTAACTCTTGCTTCTAACTTTCTATCTATATGTTCTTGGATCATAAGTGCAGTAGAAATATTTTGTGACAACTCATTTACAGGATGAGCAGTATGAACTTCTTTAACTAGTGCGGCAGTGGAAGCAACTATGGACCCTATTATACCAATTAATGCTGAGATTCCTAAAATTAAGGCAGCTACAAAACATTTAGGTCTAATTAGAGCTTGATTAACTAAATCTGATACTCGTAACCCAGGATCATCATGCCAAGAAGAATCTAATTTAACAGGCAACATAAGAAGGTTGATGTACAATTAAAATATGATTGGGTGCTGATATACTAGGATCAGTACAATTTGTTAATGTACAGCCTTCACAAACAACATCATAAGTTTCCTCTTCTAATTTTGAGATCTGTAAAATTCCTTGGTCTCTAAATAATATTGCATTGGGAGATCCCACACAAGCCGTAACAAAATGATGCTCATATACTCATATACATATCTATAGGTGCTATACATCTATAGATATGTATTATACCTAAAGAAGCCAATAACTTATAAAGTTCTGTATAGACCTGATAATGTTATTTGATTTTAGTAAAATATAGAGGAGTTGACCCATCCAGCTGAGTACCATCTATTCATAGGCTCCACTGCAGACCTCATAGCAGTTTGTCCTTGAGGAATATTCCAAGGATTTGATGACAAAAATCTACGATGATCATAGTCAAGTTTAAAAATAGAAAAATCATATATTGGCAAGGAAGAATTTTTTGGAAGAATTTTGGAAAGAATGTATGTTTCAGAAAACATACATTTATGCCAAGATGGAAATCCAAATTGTCTATCTACCCCTACCCATGAATAATCAAGATGGGACTCAGCTTTTAAACAGTCTTGGATCATAGGAGGAGGCCTTTCTGAGGGTAAAAGATCTTTAAAATCAGGAAAACCTAAAGCTAAAATAGAAAGTACTCAAAGATCCTTCACACCTCTTTCCTCATTTGGGGAATTTGTTTTTAAAAAGTTCTAAAATAAAGTTGTAAACAGACTACAGTTTCAGTAACACTATATATACTAAAACAAAGAGGAGGTAAATGACTGTGACCCTTAAAACTGAAATTATAGGTTGATATAGGAGTAATAAAAGAATTAGATTCACCGCCCAAGAGATCAGTATCATTGGTAAATACCCTAATATTTTCTTTTCCCCAGGTACATAGGTGGGTCAGGATAATATGCCCCAAAATATTCAGAAGATACATTTGCTACTTGACAGGCAAGAATGGCTAACATAGCAATATACATATTTTCTGGCATATAGGAATTTGACTAAGAAGAAATAAGTACTTGAGCTTGATAAGTCTGTTGTTTTATCTGTCCCCAAGTCGGTGGTTTTGCGAGTCTTGTAGAAGATGCTTGTCTAGGTGAGGGTTGAGAACTGTTGAAGTTCAACTGAGAAAAGGATAGAGTCAAAGTAGTTGTCAGATCCTCCTCAGGCACCATGGTCAATTGTGGGAAGTATTGGAGATCAGGAGGGCACGATCTCTTCTGTTTCCTGTTCCGAAGGCTGGACATTGGGTCGAATCAGTCTATCAGGAATCCAAATAGGAGAATCCGCGTCCTGTGGGAAGACACAAGCATACCCTCGCCCCCAAGTTAATAATACATCAAGTCCTTTCCATTTACCCATCAAGAGATCTTTCCATTTCACTAAGGGTTTTGCTGATATTTTTTTCACTTTCCCAATGTCTTAGCATGGGAGTTATTGCGACTTTATAGTCACAATTAAGGCGGTTTAATCACAAACAAGGCATGTTGTAGAACATGACGAGGAGAACTATATTCATATTCTCCTTCTTGAAGTTTAGTAATTGGAGCCTTTAGTGTTTGATGAGCTCTCTCAACTGGAGCTTGTCCTTGAGGGTTATAGGGAATTCCCATAAAATGAGAGATTTTTGAACATGTCACAAAAATTTTTAAAAGCATTTGAAGTATAAGCTGGTGCATTATCTGTTTTTAGTGCTAGGCGTCCCCAAATATGAGAAACAAATAAGCAGATGTTGGACCACATCTTTATATGCTTCCCAGTTCTTGCTGAGGCAATAATCACATGGGAAAAGGTATCAACAATGACATGAACGTTATCCAATTTTCCAAATGGAGGAATATGAGTAACATCCATTTGCCATAAATCATTAGGTCTTAAACCCTGAGGATTAACCCCCATGGATAGAGTTGGGAATAATGTTGGGCAGGTTTGACAATTTCTAACAATAGTTCTAGCTGATTCCCTAGGATATGAAATTGCTGTCGAAGGGCAGAGGGATTTTGATGATGTAAAGCACGACCAGCTGTAGTTTCTTGAGGAGTAAGAATTTGGGGTTTAGTTAATGAATTTGTCAAAGCATTACCTTGTAACAGTTCTCCTGGCAAGTTAGAATGTCCTCGAATATGTCCTATAAAATAAGGATGTTGTCCTTCTAGGATCAACTTTTGTAAAGAATTAAGATAATGAAAAATTGTAGTCTTGTGCTGAGGAAGAGAAGCTGTTTCTAGATGAGGAAAAAATTCACAATATGCTGAGAATTAGTATACAAATTAAACATTTGATCTTTTAACTGGGTAAAAGCCATAATTACAGTTACCATTTCTGCCCTCTGAGCAGAGGTTTCCTCTGTCTGTTGAACATAAGTTTTATCATTAATAACTAAAGATGCTCGTCCATTTGAGGAACCATCAGTGAAAACTAAGGCTGCAGTTGAGATAAGGGCTCAGAAGAGAACAATTTTGGAAAAATGATAGGATGGTTCTTAACCAGGTATAACAAAGGATGAGATGGCAGATGAAATTTAATGTGACCATAATATCCCTGTAGGCTATTTGCTAGTCTTCAGAATGTTCCATAAGCATATTTAGTTGATCTCTAGAGTAAGGAACCACCAAATTATGCATTTCTTTCCCAAATAACTCTCTACTTGTATGCCTTCCCATTATTATTAATAATGCAACCACAATAGGATATGAGCAGATAACCTTCTTAGAGGTAACTGGCATATGCATCCATTCTAAAGGACCTGACTGACACAAAACTCCTGTGGGTATATGAGGAGTAGGTAAAATAAGAAAATCCCAAATCTGAGTATAATCAACTCTTTGCAATTGTTGTCTATTAATAGCTTCTTCTACCTTGCATAAGGCCAGTTCAGCCTCTTCTGTCAAAACACGAGGAGAACGTGGGTTTGAGTCTCCTCTCAAAATATCAAATAATGATTTAAGTTCTGCAGTAGTGAGTTTCAGAAAAGGACGAATCCAATTAATATCTCCCAAAAGTTTTTGAAAATCATTTAAAGTCTGTAAATGATCAATCCATAATTTTAAACTTTGATGGGTAATAGCTTGAGTACTTATAATTCTATCCAAATAATTAAAAGGAGGGGATTGCTGAATTTTATCTGGGGCAATTATTAGACCAAAATTTTGTAAAGATTGTGTCAACCTCAATAAAATATGATGAAGCAATTGGACGTTTTCATGAACAATTAATATGTCATCCATATGATGGATAATATAGGCATCTTTATATTTATCTCTTGTTGGTTGTACTTCCAAATGCAACATATTTATGACAGAGAGTAGGGCTATTTTTCGTACCTTGAGGCAATACCTTCCACTGAAACCGTTGGAATGATTGTTTCAAATTGACAGAGGGAAGGCTAAAAGCAAATCTTTTATAATCATCAGGATGTAATGGAATAGTAAAAAATCAGTCTTGTAAGTCTATTACCATAACATGAAATCCTTTAGGGACAGCTAGTGGAGAAGGGAATTCTGGTTGTAGAGAACCCATATCTTCTTCCCCTGTAGCATTTATAGCTCTTAGATCTTGTAATAATTTCCATTTACCTGATTTCTTTTTAATAACGAATATAGGAGTATTCCATGGACAATTGGATGGCTCTGTGTGTTTTAATTCAAGTTGTTCTTGAATGAACAAATATGCCCTGTGATTTTTCTATTGTTAGGAGCCATTGTTCTACCCATACAGGCTCATCATTTTTCCAAATCATTTAATCTGCTGTTTCAACAATGGCCCCAATTAAAAATCCTGTTGAGCCTCTTCTACAAGGACAGTACAGAGACACACTCCCATTTTAAACATTATATCTTGACCCCATAGAGTAAAAGGAAGAGAAGAAATCACATATGGCTGAAAAGTTCCTGAATTCTTATTATCAGTCCATTTAAGTATTTGAGTGCTTTTTGCTATATTAGTAGCAGTTCCAAGTCCCCTAAGTACTGAGGGAATCACCGTTGTAGGCCAGGTTGAGGGCCAATCTTTTCCTGCTATACAAGTAACATCTGCTCCTGTGACCAAGAAACCTCCAATTGTTTTTCCTTGAATCTCTAGTTTTTTCATAGGACAAGAGTTTTGAATTTTTTGAACCCAAAATGCCATATCATTAGAACCAAAACCTCTAGTTTGTCTTTGATCTTCTGAAATAGCTCAATTTCCTATTGATAAACAGGGAAGTAACAAGATCTGAGCAATCTTTTGCCCTTTATGAATAATCAAAGTTTTTTGAAATGAAGGCTCTACTAAAATCTTAATTTCTCCAGTATAATCAGAATCAATAACTCCAGGAATAACCTTAATCCCTTGTAAAGAAGTAGAGCGGCTTCCTATAATAAAGCCAAGAGACCCTTTAGGTAAAGGCCCATGTATTTTAGTAGGTATAGCTAAAACAGGAGAATCTAAAGGAATAACTACTGATTCTGAAGATGCCAAATCTAACCCTGCTGAATCCGGGGTGGCTCTCAATAAAGCCCTTATAGTATATCCTGTTGAAAAGGATTGGTGATGGCCTCTATTACTGGAAGGGCCCGAGGCTGGCCTATTACCAGTTTCCCGGTTTTGTAGGTTGGGAGTTATCTGTAAATTATTAGAATTAACTGGGGAATTCTGAGGAACAGTTGGCATTGGGCCACCTTCTAAAGGTCTCCCATTTTTATGAAATTTAGAGCGACACTCCTTTGCCCAGTGGAATCCCTTATTACAACGCGGGCATGGAGTTTGGGGTCTAGACATCTGATTGGGAAGTGCGATTTCTCTAGTTTGAAAATTTCTATTGGGGCAAACTTTACAAAATGACCCATCTGTCCACAAGAAAAACAACCCCGATTTCCTTTTCTTTGCCCTCTGTTTCGAAGCCCTTTAAGAAACTGAGCATTTGTTGGTCCCTGTAATGCTGCTGCTATGGCTACACCTTGTAAATACGAGGGTGGCATGTCAGCACAAACCTTAATGAAGTCAGATAAACCTCCTGTCGTTCTAATAGGTCTCAGAAGAGTCTGACATGCAGTGTTTGCATTCTCGAAAGCCAATTGTTTAATTATGATTTGTGCAGCTTCATTATTAGTTGTAATTTTTCCCACCAAATCTTTTAATCAGGATAAAAATGCTTCAAAAGGTTCTTCAGGCTTCTGTTTTATGGTACTTAAGCCAGAAGCTTTAATTTCCATATTTTCTAACTGTCTCCAAGCATTAACTGCTAAATCTGAACATTGGACCAAAGCAGGACGAGGCAAGTGTAACTGATCACTTGGCAGAGCCCAATCATTTTCTCCCAATAACATATCAAGAGTGACTTCACTGTTTACAGATTTATTATATCGAGAGCGCTCTTTAGCTCTATCTTTACAGTCTGTTTTCCATAACAGGAATGTCCCTCCGGGGAGACAAGATTTTGCAGTAGCAAACCGGTCATATGGGGTCATCCATCTACTGGCAATGGTATCTACTAATTGTAAAGAATAAGGAGAAGCTGGCCCGTAATCATGAACAGATTGTTTTAATTCTTTTAAAGTTTTTAAAGGCAGGGGTTCCCATTGAGGCAGATACTGTTCCTCGTCTCTATCAATAAAAGGGAAAGGGAAAGTAAAACCGAAGTCTCCAGATTGTAGAGCCTCTTTCTTGGCTCCTTCAAATCCTCCATTTTGCGAGGGAGGAGGTAGGGTAATTTTTATTTTAGAACCTGTTTTATCTTTGGTAGGAGATTTTTAAAAAGGTTTATAAGGCCCTGTGCCTAGAAAGGCAGGGAATTCTTCATTATAATATTTAGCAGTTGCCTTTTCTATATCATCTTCATCTTGTGGGCTGAGTTGCTTCTTATCGTCGTCATCGTTTATAACATAAACATTGTCTTTTGCTTTTTGTTTTAAAGGAGTTTCCTCAGTCAGAGCTGAAAGCTTAGTGGAACTGATTTTAGTTTTTAAAGTTTCAGTCTCATGAGCCGGATCTAACATCTCTCTTAATAAGGGCCATAACGCTATAGTATCTACAGGCATATTTTCTGGTCCATGATAAGAATAATAAGCCCTTAAACCTTCTCCTATCTTTGCCAGAGTTTTTAAATCTAAGGTCCCTTCTTCAGAGAACCAAGGGCAAGATTCCTGAATAAAATGAAAAAACCTCGTTAGTTGTGAAGCAGAGACCTGAATTCCCTTTTTTGTAAGCATATGTTTAACAATATCAATGAACACTTCTCGCTTCTTAGATTCTGTGCTACCCATTTTTCTCTTACCTAATTTCCCACTCTCACCTGCTTTATTAACAGGGGGCTCGTGAAACCCACGGGTAATGACCTATCCACTCTGAGAATGGGGGCTAAAGCCAAGGGGGCTTACCTACAGGTCACTGTTTCAGGTACCAAATACCGGGGTCCTGTCCCAGACGGATCCAGGGGGTCTTGAAGGTTGAGTGGTGTCGGCACAAGGAATGAGACAAGGAGTCGTTCCCTTGGAGCAATCTCCAGAGAGAGAGAGCTCTAATGCAGCTTTCTCTGGGTCATCTTTTATTACAATTTTTCTCATCATTATGAATTCAGAATCATTAATAAAATACGTCATTGATTTTACAACTTCCAGATTTTTCCCAAGATGTGACATTCCCTTTGCAATCATTATGGGTATATAAAAATGCATCATCAATTTACATTTTCCCAGGATGTGACATTTCCTTAGCAATCATTAGGGGTACAAGATCATTAATAAAATGTGTCACTAATTTGCATTTTTCTGATTTTCCCAAGATGTACTATTTTCTTATTAACAGATGCCAAACTATGTAACCAGACTCTAAGTCTCCCAACCTATCATTAACCTTTAAGTTTAAAGTACACCTGTACTTTATTTCTAATCAAAGATCCCCATCTAAAGGAAGTCCCCTTAAATCTTCTACTTAAAATATCCTAAAGTCTATAAACTATTCTTAAAGCATCTTAAGGACCCATACAGCTAAAAACTTAAGAATTCTAAACTTAAGACTCTAAATAAAATAATATTTCTAACATTATTCTAAAACTGTGTCTTATAAAGCTAATTTAATTAATTCCAACATTTATTCTCTTAAAATGGGTTGAGCTGCTTTCTCAAAAAGTTTCTTTGTTTCTTAGTCAAGGTACACTAGTTCTTATATCTTATATCTTATATTTTTATTATCAGTTTTGTCCTCAATGTACTGAGATAGTAGAACAGCCTTCTATTTTGTCCTCGATATGCTGAAAAGTAGTAGAACAGCTTTCAAGGCATGAACTACCTGTTATGTTCTAGCCATCTGAAATTTAATTTGGTTTAGCAATAAGCATACTCATGCTTCCTGTCAGGAATAGGAGCATGAAAATAAAAAGTCCCAATGACATCAAAAAGGGTCTCATGGTTTCATGAGTTTCAAAGCCCATCTGTGTGGCTTTGCCAGCACTTATCCTCACTGTGACCTTGTCAAAACAGTGGGGGGGGGGGGGCACCTTCACCAAGGTCGTTAGGAATGAAGGTCTAAGATAAACTATATATCCTCCCAGAAACATTTATACAGCATTTGTTCTAAATCAGGCCTCTCTCTTTGCTAAACCCTGATCTACAGAGCTAAAAAAAAAAAAAATGTGATTCTTCTTTTGGGATCTCCCAGTCTTGAGGGAGGGATATGGGGAGGGGTATAATGCAAAGTTAAAAAAAAAATGCTGAAGGCACACACATTTGGGCCCAAACTGTAAGCCTGCCATGAACAAGCTGCATGGCCTTAAGCAAGTTATTCACCCTCTCTGAGTACACCTACTTGCCCATAAAGTATAGATAATCCTTTTATATGTCGAATACCATTTAGCAAACATACCCCCGTGCCTGGTATTTGTACCAGGTTACTTACTTTAATTTTTCCTATACTTCATATTTTTGTTTATTTTTATCTTGAAAATTCCAAAAGAAACATTTAAAATCACTTCCAAAATAGGTAATGTGTGTACATGGTAAAGTAATCCTGAGATTTGGGGGCTGGGGTTGTTAGCTTAGAAGTAAAGTGCTTGCCTAACGTGTGCAAGGCCCTGGGTTCAATCCCCAGTACAAAAAAAAAAAAATTCCAAAAGTTTACAGTAAAAATTAGAATCCCCCCACCACCCCCCATCATCTTCTAGTCTCCATACATGCCCTCCAGCAGGAACTACGGTTACCACCACTGGTCCACCCTCCAGAGGTATTCAGACCTCACACAAAACATACACACAGCATTATTTCCACAGAGAACGGCACAGTGTGTGCCTGGTACCTCATTTACCAGTGTCTCTTAGAGATGGTTCCATGACAGAACACAGATCTGCCTGGCTTTGCTTTTTTTTTTTTTTTTTTTTTTTAAAAAGCAATTGTTTGATGTTCTGTTCTTTGGATTTATCTTGGTTTTGTGTGGTCTGTCCCTACCTATGGGTACTGAAGTGGTTCCTCTTCATGTCTATTTAAGGCTCACTGTGGTGAGGGTCTGAGTGCACACTTCCTTGAGCTTGTGTGTGAGCATATCTCTGGATAAACCCCAACAAGCAATTGGGTGTCATTGCATTCTTTGGCTCTCCACAAACCCCAACGTTGCTCTTTAGAGGGGAAGAAGCTGAGACAGTGGCCCTGCTGACTTTTTACCTCCAAGGACTCCACTTTGTTTGATAGTCACTGTGTCCCCATCTTTTTTCCCTGGCCATCCTTCATCTTGAGTGGGGGTGGGGTGGGCATTAAGGGATGGGAAGAGTGTGGCCTGGGCTTCAGTCCCACTCCCCCACTTCTAGTTGTGCGACGAGCCGGGGCCTTGACCTTGCTGTGCCTCTTGTGGACGTGAAGAGCACTAAGGTCTCCAGTCCCTTGGAATCACATAGGGGCTGTCAAAAGAAACACACTTCCTGCTCCTCCCTCAGTAGCATGGCTCCCAGCAGGGATCACAGTACGCCTAGCATGCATCTACTATATGCATAGCACTGTGCCGGTGCTCAGAGGAACTCCTGTAGGAGCTGGGCCTGAATCTGATCTATCAAGGAGCCAGGATAAAGGTGGCTGAGGGTTTCTGTGGCCTTGCTGGGCAGATCCTCAGGATGGCAGGGATTGTCCTGAGCCAGATCTGCCATTTGGATCTCAGTAAGTAAAATGTTCACCAGTCAGGCAAGGTCATCCCTTCCACAGCATCTCCTGAAATTGTGTCCCATCTGCAGGGATGTATTGACCCACTTCCCAATTCGGTCTTTATCTCAAGACTTTGTGTGAATTTCACATTGAGACAACAGGCCCCTTTGTGGCTGAGGTGGGGCCTAATTAATCCCTCCAGGAGCTCAGGCATGTTGAGCCCCGGGCAATTTATATATTTGCATCGATGTTGGGACCCTCCAATCAGGACCTCCTCCAGCTTATTTGGAGTCTTGGAACAAATTAGAGAAGGTGTTCTTGTGTGTGTGGCAGCCCAGTCACACAGCAAGGTAGGATGCTGGATTGGGACTCCTTACCCCTTAGCTAGCGGAAATTAGTTTTAACTGTCCCTGCCTTCTCCACGCAGGGTCCTGCCCCAGTCTTCAAATAGCCCTGGAGCCATCCAGTGCAGTGAACTAAACAAAGGACTTTCAGAATTGCAGAGAGGATTCAATGGATAACAATGCACATGGAATGTCTGGCAATAAGCCTAGCTGTTTAGTAAAAGCTTAGCAAAAACTGGCTTACTCCCCCCCCCTTTAAAATAATTTTTAAAAAGGGCTGGGGTTGTGGCTCGGTGGTAGAACACTTGCGTGTGTGAGGCACTGGGTTCGGTCCTCAGGACCACATTTAAAAAAAGAAAATAAAGGTATTGTGTCCATCTACCAATTAAATAAATAAATAGCAATCTAAAAAGAAACCATTTTTTGATTATTATTTCAGGGGGAAATTTTAGAACCTTTAAATACCAAATTCCCACAATGCCCTGAGTGGGATTGTCTACAGGCAACCTGGATGAGTCCAAACGCTCCAAGAACCTCTGCAGCCTCGCCTAATGCAGGAAGGAAGTAGCATTTAGTAAGTTCCTGCTGTGTGCGACACACTTAGAACAGTTTCTCTCTTTAGAGAAGCTCTGTGGGCAGGTGTGAGACTGCATCTCAACCTTGCAGATGAGGAACATCAGGCCCAGAGATTCCAAACTCACCCATCAGTTAGCCAGAAAGGGCAGACCTGAGCAGAATAGAATAGACATCATGATTGATGTATGCACATTCCATGTATGTATTACATGTCAAAATACATTCTGCTGTCATGTGTAACTAAAAAGTTTAAATAAATTTTTAAAAAAATAAATAAATAATTTATTTAAATTTTAAAATAAATTTTAAAAAATTTAAATAAATCGTATGGTTAAAAGGAAAAAAAAGAAAAAGAAAGAAAGAAAGGGCAGACCTGGGGTTCAACCTCAGAGAACTCAAGTCCACAGAAGTTTGGGGGCTGATGGCCAGATCACAGGCACAAAGAAACGCAGAACAATTTTTATTGGTTTTAACCTTTTGAAGTCAGCTTTGCCATCTCTTTTCACTGGGCAGAAGGGGAGAGAGACTGTCTAGCCTAGGGTCCCTACCTTACAACCGTCAAGGACTTGACTATTTCCTCTCTTACACAGCAGTATCCCACACACTAAGTACCAATTCCTGTTTCCCCATCATCAGCGTTAGACAGATGAAGCTTGCTTTGTAGAACTCAAAACAGGATCAGGTCAGCAATTAATTCTTATTAACTTAAATGGTCACAGCTAGACACCTTTTCCAAGAAAAGGGCCTTGCAGCCTGAAGCAGGGAACTCACACATTTTTCCTAGGGTCAAACACTCCATCACAGACTGAGAAGGTCCAGGACTGGCAGCCTCGGCCTATTTCATGGCAGAAGAGACTGGGTGAGATGCAGGACATGCCGGAGGCAGGGCAGGGAGAAGCAATACCTCAGCTGGGTGGGCTGTGGGAGATACCGCCTGGGTGAAACCATCATGGCCAGGATGCAGTAGGGTGTGGAAACTCCCTTGGTTAGAGAACCATGAGCTCTGCTTTCAGTTTTGATGAAGAAGGAGGTGCTGACAACCAGGAGGCCTGCTTGGAGACACTCGGGGTTTCTGAGCCTGCCTGTGGTCTCACAAGGAAGAGGAGGTGCCAGAGGAGCAAAGGGAGAGGGTGGCCTGTCTGTTGCCTCTGGAGTAAATGTCCAGCAAGTACTGGATGGGAAAAGAGTGGGAAGAGGGCAAGCTTGATTGCCCAACCTGTGCAGAAATGTCTTCTTTTTCAATTTTTGCTCAAAAGAAACCAGGAGATAAGGTTAGTGGGGGGAAGGCCAGGGCTGGTAATAACTAGGAGAAGTAGTCTCTCGGGTCCAACCGTGGGCTCATCTGGTCTTGCACCTGTCAATCCTTCTGTGACCACAGAACCCTGGATCATGACAGTGCTCCTCTTCAGCTGAGGCTGGAGGATGGCCATTAGTCCCAGTTTGCTTGGGTTTGAGGGGTTTCCCACAGGTGGGAATGATGAAAGTCCTGGGCAACACGAAACAGACGATTCATGAGAGAGCACGACTCTGCCTATTCCCTGCTGAGGACAAGAAGGACTTGTTAGTTCCAAGAGGAAGAGGAGGAGAAAGGGCTCTCCAAAACCAAACAGGGGAGTCTCTGAGACCTCTGTCTCCAGGCTTAGCTTCATGGAGGAAAAATGAGAGGACAGAAGTTGGTGAAGGTGGAAATAAAAAAAGAGCATAGAAAATAGCTTGGGGAAAGGTTAGGCTAAAAGAAGCTTCCCCTGTCACCTCTCCTTATCCTGCCCTTCACCTCTGTCCTTGATCCTCCTTCCCCTATCTATACACTAGTCAAACGCAACACCTTTTGGAGAAACTTTTGAAAATTGATGAAAGAGATCTGTCCCAAGTCCCCAAAGACCTAGATCCAAATGCTTGCTGAGCAAGTCCTCTTAGGGACCTCTCTTTGACCTTGTCAGGGGGCCTGGCTGCCTCCCTTGCCAAAGGTTTCTGTTGCAACTTCCACCACCAGATTGTGGTGGAGATGAACAAGATGGCGGGTGTGAAGGCAGGAAGCGACTGGTATTTGTTTCTTCCTTCCTGCCTCCACCATGGACCAGTTAGAATTCCAGATTTGTTCCTGTGAGGACTAACACTGCCGCTTTGTTTTCCCTTCTGATCCAGGTCCTCACCATGCCCACCTCCTTCCCTAAATCAACTGAGGAATTTGAGTATGACGCATCTGCTGAAGCCTGTTATGTGGGGGACATCGTGGACTTTGGGACCGTGTTCCTGTCCATATTCTATTCTGTTGTCTTTGCCTTTGGCCTGGTGGGCAATCTGCTGGTGGTGATGGCCCTCAACAACAGCCGGAAGCGCAAGAGCATCACCGACATCTACCTGCTGAACCTGGCCTTGAGCGATCTGCTCTTCGTAGCCACTTTGCCCTTTTGGACTCACTATGTGGTCAGCGAACAAGGCTTCCACAACGCCGTGTGCAAACTCACCACCGCCCTCTTCTTCATCGGCTTCTTCGGAGGCATATTTTTTATCACCGTGATCAGCATCGACAGGTACCTGGCCATTGTTCTGGCCGCCAACTCCATGAACAACCGGACTGTGCAACACGGCGTCACCATCAGCCTGGGCGTCTGGGCGGCGGCCATCCTCGTTGCGGCACCCCAGTTCATGTTCACAAAGCAAAAAGAAAACGAGTGCCTGGGTGACTACCCCGAGGTCCTCCAGGAAATCTGGCCAGTGCTCCGAAACGTGGAAGTGAACTTTCTTGGCTTCCTGCTGCCCCTGCTCATCATGAGCTTCTTCTACTTCAGAATCCTCCAGACCCTGTTTTCCTGCAAGAACCAAAAGAAAGCTAAAGCCATCAAGCTCATCTTACTGGTGGTCATCGTGTTTTTCCTCTTCTGGACACCCTACAACATTATGATTTTCCTAGAGACTCTCAAACTCTATGACTTCTTTCCCAGCTGCAACATGAAGAGGAATCTGAAGTTGGCCCTCAACGTGACTGAGACGGTGGCGTTTAGCCACTGTTGCCTCAATCCCCTCATCTATGCATTCGCTGGGGAGAAGTTCAGAAGATACCTCTGTTACCTGTACAGGAAGTACCTGGCTGTCCTCTGTGGTCGTTCGGTCCACGACAGTTTCTCCCCATCCGAATCGCAAAGAAGTAGGCAGGGGAGCATTCTGAGCAGCAGTTTTACTCACTACACAAGTGATGGGGATGCGTCCCTCCTTCTCTGAAGGGATCCACAAAGCCTTCTCTCCGCAGAGAACCCAGAGTTCCTGAATCGGACACTCAGTAATGAGAACAGATTTTTGTTGTTGTTGTTGTTTCACACATGCAAAAGAAAATTCGGACCCAATACTAACAAAACCAGCCTACAGTGTATTCAAGAAATGTGCTCAAAATTTGAATGCCAGGATGTTTTTTGCTTACAAATGGCAAAATTGCAATCCAGACTAACTTGGTTGAAAAGAGATCTGTGAGTGTTGTTCTCATTGTGGCACTGACAGGGGGCGACTGAGCCCTCAGGGTGAGTGGAAAACAGGACTTGAATCTAGCTAGAATTTGCTCTCTCTGACCCTCAAGACTTTTAGCAGTGATAGATCTCCAAAGCTCACGTAACACAGATTTATCACCAGAAAGGGTATAGGATCCATTCCTCTCTGGTCCCCAGGTCAAAATATCCCAGAGAGGTCTTCTGATTGGCCAAGTTTGTATCAGGTGGGGACCAGGTGGTGGCATCCACAAGAAAGGGATAACCTTGATCCATGGTTAGAGGTTGAGGTTAGATGTTTCCAACAAGTTAGAGGAGTCCCTACTGCTCTGATCAGACAGAGCAAGAGCCACAAAACTTCCCCTGTACCTGAGCTAGCTCCTCCTTGTCACACCAACCAGCACACACCTCTTCATTAAACTTCCTTTGATCATGTCCTCAAACCTACAAGGGCTCTCCACTGCCCACTGCATCAAGTCCAAACTCCAATGCCCGACCTGAGACCCTCCACCATGCAGTTCAACTGACAGACTCCCCGCTACTTACCTTTCCAAAGGACCCCATCCACCCTGGCAGTCATCTCCTATGTCAGCCATATCCAGCCCTGTGTCTGCAATAAGACCTCACACATCCCCCTCCACTTGCTCCCAGGCCCATGGGGAGAAACAAAAAGAACCTTGTCCCAAAGTGAAGGCATGAATTCCAATCCCAGCTCTGTCATTTGCCAACTTGGTAAACTGGGGCCAACTGAAATTCAGTTCCTGCAACTATAGAAGGGGGCTGATGGTATCTTTTGTATAAGGAGCATTCTCTCTATCATGAGGAACAGCCACCAACTCTTGCAAGCCCCCATCATCTCTCCTGTTTCCCAGACTTCAGGTGTACCCTGGCACACCTGGCAATGAGGAGGTTGCATCATGCCCAAGTAGGACATAGCCCCAACAGAGAGGAGGCTGGTTTCTTCTGCAGCCCTCAATAAACAGCTAGATCTGAAGGTGGACAGCCTCCTGACCCAAGCCTCCTAATCCCTTTGCCACAAGCTCCTGCCCAAGTCAATCTCCTTCACTCTTGCCACGGCCAACCTGGAGAGCCAAGCCATGAGAGCAGTTTTCTTCTTTCAGTAAACATTTGAGACGGTCTAAAAATTTAAAGTAATAATGCTAAAGAAAACATCATCTGTGCTCTAACCACACGAGTCTTTTCATTCCTGGTTTGCCCATCAGACCTCGTTCACATTCTCATCTGTTTAGAGTTGCAATCATAAAGCACAGTTATGTAACCTGCTTTCTACAATATTAGATCCCCAATAGCTCTGTATCTGTGTAGTTTTATAACAGTCCTTTTAGAAGACTCTAGCAGATTGCATGCTCATTGAGGCAGACGTACTGATTCATTGCTGTGTGCCTGGTCTCTCCTTGGCTGTCTGTATATGTGTTTGACAAATGAGAGAATGAGTCATGTTCCTTCAGGATCATCTGCCATCATTAACTCACCATTACTCTGTTGATAAACATTTCACTCCTTTCCAATATGCAGCAAATATATGTTTTACATCATTTTCATCTGTGTTATTTTCTTTCTCCTGTTAAATTATTTCCATTAAATAAGTTCCTTGCCATCAGGATTGCTAGGTCAAAGGGCATGAGGACCTTTTAGCTTTTGATGCATAGATACAAAAGTAGTTTACTGCAAAACCTTTATTAGATACATATTAGGCACAACATGGGAGCTCAGGTCTAGAGTTATTCCAGAGGTGATGAGACTAGGTCTCTGCCTGCAATGGTTTAACATTGAAATGAAGGGGAGAGATGTGAACAAATGAGCACACTTTGCATTATGAGGGATGGTGACACTGACCTGAGACTTGAGGGGTAAGGAACTTCCCAGGCAAAGAAGGGATTGGTAAGTGAGGCTGAGGGAACAGCATGTGGAAATAAAGTGTGTGAGAGTGTGCGGCTCTTTAGATGTGGGCAAATTTTGTGCAAATATTGAAAGGCACTGATTGAGAACAAGATGGATGGAAGGAATCTCTGGAACTGACTTCGTTAGCTGAGGATTTGGCTCAACCAACCAATGGAGTAGGGTGGTTCCCCTCAGGGTGTTCATTAGGTTGCTTCATTATTGTCTGATCCACATTCCAAGATTGAATCATGAAACTTTTGTTTTGCTTTTTGTAGTACTGGGAGTTGAACAAAGGGCCTCACGATTGCTAGGCAAATGCTCCACCGCTGAGCCACATCCCCAGCTCAAATCATGCAGCTTTTAATTAAAGTTCAACCTATTTCTGGACTTCCAAATAGGGAAGAATAATTAATAATAATAATAATTGGCTTGGGAAATAAATTATAATTCTTTTAATTCTTTTGGCTTGAGAAATAAAAGTAGGGAAACAAACATTTTTATTTCTAAAAGAATATTAAACTTGAGTAAAAATTTAAAAAGTAGGGATCCTACTTTTTCTCATTCATTTTGCTGAATAAGAAGAACCCAGAACAGCAAGGGTATTGGTGTCTAAATAAAGGAGGGCACATTCGAAGAGGAGAGTTTGCCCTCAGTACAATTGGATCTGGCTGCCTGAGCCCTGGGCTTCGCAAAAGCAGAGAAAAATGAACCCACAGAACTTCGATAAGTCCCAATCCATTAACTCTGAACTCCAGCAAGTTACTTAACATCTCAGGTTTAGAGGTCTCTGCAGAAAAATAAAAGTACTGACCAGCTCCCAGGGTTATGAGGATTTGCTAGATTACCTCCACAAAGCTCTCAGTGCTCACCTGGCCAAACAAGCTTAAATAAACAGTGGCAAGTATTATTACTTTGTTTTTAATCATTATTATTTTATTTTTGCAGCACTGAGGATTGAACCCCAGGGAACTTTACCACTGAGCTATATCCCCATCCCTTTTTGTATTTTATTCTAATAAAGGGACTCACTAAATTTCCCAGGCTGACCTTGAACTTGTGATCCTCCAACCTCAGCCTCTGGAGCCCTGAGATTATATGTGTGTGTCACTGCCATTGCAGGTAGCAATACCGATTATTTTTTTTTAATTTCCACATTTTGTATTGGTGCATTTAGTTGTACATAATGATGGGATTTGTTGTTACATATTTGTACGTTCACACAATGTAACAATATAATACGACCAATATCACTCCCCAACAATTTCCCCTTCTTTCTCCTCTTCCTTTTCCTGGGTCTCTTTCCTCTACTAATCTCCCTTTAATTTTCACAATATACCCCCCAGCATCACCACCTTTTTTTTTCCTTTTCCCTCTCTTGCTACCCACATATGAGAGGAAATATATGGCCCCTGACCTTCTGAGTTTGGCTTATTTCTGCTTAACACAATGTTCTCAAGTTCCATCCATTTTCCTAAAAATGACACAATGCTGTTTTTCTTTATGACTGAATAAAACTCCATTATGTCTATATAACACATTTTCTTTATCCATTCATCCATTGATGGACACCTAATCTGGTTCCACAGTTTGGCTATTGTGAATTGTGCTGCTGTAAATATGGGTATGCATACCACAGTGTGATGACTTTAATTCTTCAAGATAAATACCAAGGAGTGGTGTAGCTGAGTCATATGGTCATAAGCACCCCTCACTTTCTCAGTCTTTTTGGTCAAGATATCCTGGGCTTTTGTGATTTTATTAGCATATCACCTGTTGACTTCAAGAGGTACAGAGAAAGACTGAAAGAAAGTAGCAGGGCTTGCTTTCACAGAAAAAAAAAGATAAGGACATTCTTTTTGAAGTGACCAATGACATCACAAAAGAGAGAGAGAGAAAGAGATTTTAAGGAAACACACAGGATTTAGCACCTGGGTTAGGGGCACACAGGAGAGGCCATCAGAGCCATACAAAATTGGGGCAGAGAAGGAAGTAGCTATCTGGAGTGTTTTAGAAGGAGGAAAAGGAGAGAGGAGTAGGGCAGCCATAAAGCCCATTTGCAGGTTGAATGCTTTAAAAAAAAATCACTCCTATACAAAATATAAACAACCTGCAAGAGATACCAAAGAGAGAACTTATTCAAGATTTGGCACAGTTGATTGCAGAAATGTTGATTGTCAATGTATCCACTGTCATTTTGGATACTTTGGGGGGTAGCCATATCAACATAATGTAGAGCTCATTACCTGTAGAATAAAAGAGAACAAGGGGGAAAAAAGCATTATAAGCTTAATTTAAGTATCTTGTGTTTTCTCCTTGTATTGCATTTCACAAATTATTTTTACCTTATGTGGAAAAATTCAAACCACAATGACTGTGTGGACATCCTATCCCTCAGACTTTACTGATAGAAATGATGATGCCCCAGTCAGGGAAGTGCCTGGATTCCAAATCTTTGCTATATACAGTGGCCCTGCTTTGGGACAGGAAGATGTCCAGCTGTCAGGCCATAAAGCCTAATAAAGGCTCACTTACGCTTCCATTTGTAATGTAGGAGTGCGTTCTTCCAGGCACATGAATTCCCTGAGGAAAAAACCAGAAAAGATGTTCCACAGACAGACACACACACACACACACGCACACACACGCACACGCGCACACCCCTCACAGCTCTGCCCATGCCCCCTGCCTTCCATCCTCAGACATGGAAGAATTGTCCCTGCTCTTATCTTAAGACAAATCTTCCTTCTGAACACTAGGTCCTCCCCTAGGATTAGACTCCTGCATTCAACCCCTCTTCCCTGCATCAGCAATCTGCCCACTCTGAATAACTCTGACTTAGCGTGCAAGCAGGCAGAAGGCTTCCCATTTTTAGGAAACTCCTCTGGACTTCGCATCTCCAACAGCTCCTGTCCAACGTCTCAACAGAGCTATTCCAGTTCCCCTTCTCCCATTCTTAAGCTTTCCTCTCTCCTTGGCACGACCCATGCTCTAGTCCAGGACACCAGTGTTCTCCTTGTTACTAAGTCCATTGGTCCATAATCAGGCTCGCCCTGCTTGACCCATCAGCAGAACTGAATGGAGTGGATCACTGGGGATTGAACTCAGGGTCCTCGACCACTGAGCCACATTCCCAGTCCTATTTTGTATTTTATTTAGAGACGGGATCTTACTGAATTGCTTAGCGCCTCGCTAAATTGCTGAGGCTGGCTTTGAACTCACAATCCTCCTTCTCAGCTTCCAGAACCCTGAGACTACAAGCATGTGCCACCACGCCAGGCCACTCCCTCCTTCTTGAAGCACCTCTTCCACCCAGCACTGCAGATCCCGCCCGCCCTCTCTGTTATCCCATTGCCCTGCTGGCTGCCCTTTCTTAGTCTCCTTTTCTGATTCCTTCCTTCCTCTCTTGCTGACCTCTACATGTCACAAACCCCAGATCTCAGTCCAGAGGCCTCTTCCCATCTCTGTCTATTCTCACTCCTCAGGAGATGAAAGTCAATAGCAAAGCTTCAGATGCCATCTGTCTACACTAACAACGTCCAAACGTTTTTCTCCAGCGCAGACTTCTCTGAAGCCTGGATGTGCATGTTCAATGTCTTAGCACCTTCCCTTGGATATACAATGACCATCTCCCAGCACTCATCACAAAACCTGTGCCCCTGAGGTCAGCCCTATCTCAGCAAATAACAACCTCATTCTCCGTTGCTCTGGGCAACACACTTAGAGTCATCCTGAGGCCCCTTTTCCCCTGGTGTTTCATTTTCCAGCACACAATGGCTCAGCACTTGGTGAAAAACGAATTGTTTCTTGCCCCTTCCATGGCAATTGCTCCATCCTCTCCATCACCATCTTTCCCCTAGACAGCTCCCTGCTTCCACCCCACTGGCCATTCACTGTACCGGGCCCACAGTGCTACAGTCAGCTCATGCACTTCTCCACTCAAAACCAACTAGTGGTTTCCTCCCTTCCAAAGATCCCAAACCGTCTACTAGGATCTACGGGCCCTATATCTGGTCACTAATTCCCAACCTCATTTCCAAGACTTTCCTCCTACGCTCCATTTAGCCACACTGGTTTCTTGGCTGTTTCTGAAACAGGCTGAGCCCTTTTCCACCCCAGGCCTTCTGCACTTGCTTTTATCTTTGCCTGCCTGGGAGCCTCTTCCATTACAACTGTGCATGGCTTAGCCCCTAACTTCATTCTCTTTCTGTCCAATGTCACCTCTACAGATAGGCCTTCACAAGTCACCCCATCTGGAATATAGATGCCACCACCAGCCTCACACCCTCTCCCTTTTCTTAGCTTTATTTTAGTTAGTGGCATTACTGAGAATTCCACCTTTGCCTACATGTTAATTTTTTTGCATTTTAATGAAACACTATAAGGGCTGCCCAGAGGCTGCTGGCCAGATGTTATGACACTTGAGAACAACATACTTATCACGGTCATTAATTTAAGTTGATCCAAGTTGGCAGAAATGATACCGCATGGGTTCAACCCACAACCCCAAATACAAGCAGACACAGGCCGGGGGAATGGCAAGCAGTTGCTGCCAATGCCAATCCTTGGGAGTTTTAATTGAGCCTAAATTGATTGATTCCTACAGGTACCCAGGTATTTTACATAAAAGGCGTGAACCAGGGAGATGGTACCAAAACCTTATACCAAGAAGGATTTCAAAAAATGCTCAGTCTATGGAAGGTGCTGTTGCAGTCATTAAGGGATGAGTGCATCTCTGCAGTCACTTCTGCCTTTAGTGACAAAAGAGAACAGAGGATGGTATTGACCCTAAAGATCATGTTAGGGTGACCTTTTCCACCTTGGTCTTTTGAGAAGTCCTATTGCATTAACTCTGACCACTTAGAGACCACTCTTTAAATAAGTGGATACATACCCCAAAGACCCTCCTCCACGTATTACAGATGTGACCTCCATTGCATGCAGCCTCTTTGACTTCAGAGTCCTCAATGAGGCCGCAGGTTCCCAAGTCCACCTTGTCACCCTCTTGTCCAGGAGTATTTGCCCTTGCTGTCTTCAGACCCTCGACCCTGATACTGATGAAGCTGGACTTGGGGGCTGACATCCTTGCTCTGAGCCTGTTAGTCTTTGGAAATGACTTAACTGTCTTGGACCTTAGTTTATTCATCAGAAAAGTAAAGTGATGGCATCGTCCTTCAGGGCTGAGGAGGAGACAAGAGATGGCAGTGTGAGCACCTGGAAGATTGTCTGTACCGTGGCAGGGACTCAACACGGCTCCCTTCCCTTGTCCCTGACTGCACAGTCCACTGTCCCCCAAGAAAAGCCCTACTGCTCCCTCAGTCAGAGTTCAAGGGACTAGCTTATTTACATTTCTTCTAGATCACCCTCCAATGTTGGCCTTGCTCTTGGCAATTTCCTATGGAGTTTTTTTCTGTTTGTAACCCACCCAAAGCCTTTCACACCTCCTGTGGTCCCTCTTTCCCACCACAAGGTGAGCTTGCTGGTGCTCCCCCAGAGCCTCCTTCTCCCTTTCTTTCACAAAACAATCATGGTGCCTTCGCTTCCTCTTCAGAGTGGGATGGGGTGAGGATTTGGAGCCCGAGACCTCTGTGCACAGTATCCCGGCGAGTGTCGAAGTCACACATGCAGACCTGACCCACTGGGGGCCTGGGATTTGACATTTGACAGTCGTGCATTGCTTAATTTCAGGAAATTGCCTAATGAGAAATGTATGCATTGTCATTGTGCAAATATCACAGTATATACATACACAAACTGGGACGCTGGAGCATCACCAAGCTGTGGAATCGTATGAGACCAGCATCACATATTCAGAAATGTTGTCAAGGAGGCGTGGCTGTATATGCATTTGCACGAACACAGTACTGCTGACCAGAATGTGAAGGAGGTGAGTGTGAGGAGGCAAGAGGTGTCATTCTGCCATGGCCAACTTCAGTCCTTGGAAATAGTTGACTTCTGTGTTCAGTGACATGTGCTGGGTAAATTCAGCTGCTGTTACTCACACTGTGCAAATCTTTAATTAGTACCCAAGGTACTTTATTGGGTTAAAATTAATGCAGGAAAAAAAAATAGTGATTAAGTTTCCACCAATAAAATCTTGACATGTGGCCAAGTGGAACACAGATGGAAATTGCAGGAAGGACTCTAGTCAGTGGTGCACTGATATTTTTTAGCTATATTTAAACATGACTAAAAAAGAACACACTACTTCCATGTTTATGACTCATTTTTTGGAGGATGTATCATTTGTGTGAAGTAAGTTTATTTCTTAAATACAAAAACCACAGTTTGCTGGGATTTCTTGCCTAATAAAGGAATGGTGTCTTCACAAAAATCAATTCTCTATATATACCACAACAGTAAATATTTGGACAATGTTTCATGGCAATGTTCTATATTTTGACTGCAACATGACTAGGATCTTCTGATAGTTCCATGATTCATAAGAACTTACCACACAAAGTAACTGAGTGAAGAGTACTGAGATCTCTATTTTTTAAACAATTAAACAGCGTATGAATTTACAAGTATCTTCAATTAAAAATAATTATTTAAAAAAAATAAATTAATAAAGGAATAGTTGAGCAGAACACCACAGGTTGGACTAGGTCATTTAAAAAGAAGAGAAACCTCTTTCTCACCATGCTGCAGGGAGGGAAGTCCAAGAGCGAGGTTCCTGGTGAGGACCTCCTCAATGCATCTTCAAACAGCAGAAGACAGAAAGGCAAAAGCAGGCCAGCAAGCTGGCCAAATGCTTCATGGAGCCTCTTTGATGAGGTCCTGAATCCCAGAACCAGGGAGGAGCCCCCAGCACCACTTAAGGCCCTGCCTTATAGCCCTGTCACACTGTCAGCACCCGAAACTTGGAGGGGACATGTTCAAACTGTAGTAAATGGTAAAGAAGGAAGGCACAAGGTGTCTGAGTTCCAAGTGACACTGTCATCATGCTATACCCTCTTTGGGCTCTCCACTCAAGGACTTCCCAGCACAAGAGGCTCACAGCACCATTAGCTGGGTTTTCTATTACTCCTGAAATCACCTGGTAACTCCCTCCCCAGCATGCAGTCTCTCCATGCTGTGCCCACAAGACAGCCACCTTCCCACCAAAGACTATGCGTTCCTAGCTGTTCTGCCCACCCACTTCCCCTCCTGCCCATGAACATTTGACTCTTCGAGGGCCATGTGAGTGGCCTGGTCACGTTCCCATCTGCCCATCCCTCAGGTCCAGCTGCTCTACTCCCTTCCCCACACCATAACACTGGCCAGAATTCACTCTGTAGCATCTATGTCACGCTAAGGGCCTCTCCACAACACTGCTGTGGCTACCTGCTTAGATCCATTCATTCTCTGGGTCTTGTTCCTTGCCAGGATTCTGGAAAGCAGGGCACCAATCCCCACTACCAGTGGACCTCACCTCGTCCACAGGGCTGCAGTATCTCAGGGCCAGGTCTCTGCTCCCTGAGAACCACCAAAGGCTATGCATTCCTAGTTGCTCTGCCCACCCACTCCCCCTCTTGCCCAAGGATTCATTTTAGAGTCTAGAAGGAAAGGAAAGGGATAACCCTCCGCATCACCATTGCCTAAAGAATTTAGATGTTTGAAAAATAGAACCAAAGGAAAATTGGTTTAAAAGCCTCCAGGCCTTTTTTGGTCTCATGGATACAGAATAGGTGTCAGACACATGTGAATGGGTTCGGAAAGAAGGAATTAGAGAGGGACAGTGTGCCTTGGGGAATGGCAAAGTCTCAGGGCCACTCAAGGTAAAGGAAGAAGGTTGTCAGTGGAAGAGTTAAGCAGTGCAGGGCTGGAGAATTTCATGAGTATGCTGGATCACTGTGGATGGGACAAGGAAGCAGCAATCAAAGAGGCACGGTGGCCCTGTAAGCCTCCTCTGTTCCTCCACTTGGCACAGTCAATCCTCGGAGTTGCCCTCCCCCCATTGTCCTCCCAGGCCCTATGGCAAATGGCTCCTCCCAGCCCTCATTCCACAAAGCTTCATCCACTGTCTCCACTAAGCCCATTGCCAGCACCAAGGCCAAGCTCACCCTCCCAACACTGCCTGGTGACCTCCTGTAAACCGAATCTCCTGCTCTGCTTCTCAAGACCCAGACTGGACCTCACGTCCACTCCTCCCCATGACTTCCCTGTCCAAGGCCACAGACTGAGAGAGAAAATGGGGATCTCCTTTACTGGGGCTTCTTTCCCTCTTTGTCACCTCCTCAAAGGGCCTGCCACCCCACTATCACCATGGCAATGTGGTCACTGTTCTTATACTAGGGGCTGCTCAGTCAGGGGCAGAGAAAGGATGCCTAGGTATATGCATAATGTATGCACACACGCACACACACGCGTGCACATACACACATTTACACATCTTCCTAGGAATAAGTAAAGGGCCAAGCCTTGTGTAGGACAGTGGCAATTGGACCAAACAACCTCGAAGAGTGGATTCCCTGTCTCAGAAAATAAGGCAGCCCCCATGAGAACCCATAGAGCTGTAGGGAGAAGCCACAGTCACTGGGTAGGTAAGACTTGGCTGATAAATTTGGTGACTGCTTGAAAGAGCAGTAATCCTGGGGACTCAGAAAGGTCCTGCTGGCATGTGGACAAAACCTCTCAGCTCTCAGGCAGACCCTCCCCCATGTAGCCCTCACAGTCAGACAAGCCAAGCAAAGGTCCTTCTTCTGGCCTATTGCCACCTACAAGTCCCCTCCTGGTGGGATTCTAATATCTTTGGAGATATACTCTCTTTCCTGTCTCCTTCTCTCTTCTCATCCCAGAAGCCCACTGTCCCCATACCCACTCATCATTTTGGTCCTGGTTACTGATTTCTCTCCCTTCCAGTTAATCTGTCTTTGATGGATTTCCTACATGGAGGCAGACCCTTCCCAGCTGTGCTGGGTGCTCCATCTGAGCTCCCCTTCCCTCCGGAACCCAGACACGGCTGGTTTCCGGTCGGCAGGATGTGGTCTTCTTGGGATAATTGCATGAGCTAAGGGAGCCACACCAAGAACTTCTCCCCAGATTTACGTGGGAGCCAGCCCAGCTGCAGCTGTTTTGGAGTTTCAGGGAATCTGGAGTCTCCAGATTGTACCACACATAGATCCACCGGGGATCTGGGAGGATCCATGAATGTCAGACAGGAGATGGCTCCCGTCGAAGATGTGGAAGGTGCCATCAGAGAACTTGGATTTGTCCCTGCACACCTGTGAGCTGTCCTGAAACTCTGGAAAGAATTGGGGGGATGCCATCCTTGCCCAGTGGAGACCAGAGACCCCTGATGACAGAGGCTTAATTATTCATTAGGCCTCATCTGTACCTTGGGGCATCTGGACCATAATAGTCAAGGGATGATGCCCTTCATTTTTTAACTTGGTTTTCCCACATGCAAAATCATAGTAAGAGCGGCATGGTGATAAAGTATGGGTGTTCAGGTCCCCTCTGCATTTTCCTCACTTCAAAACCTGAAGCAATTCACTGGATCTCTCCGTGCCTTGATTTTCTCTATAAATATAACAGTGGTAGCTACTGTCAGTATGTCCACCATGTCAGGTCCTCCAAGGAGCAGACACTGAGACAGGAAGAACTAAATGTATGAGAGATGAAATAGGGGCAGCCCAAGGAAGGCAGGGCAATCTTCAGACCATGACAAAGGCCCAGCCCTAGTGTTGGAGAGAGGGAAGGAATGCTGTGGCAAGGCTACCAAGATGTCATGGAGCCTAATTGACCTTTCCCTGTTGTGGACCTGCCTTGGTGGTCCCAATGTGCTCAGTCATTAGGGGGAAGCAAGGGAGAGCCCAAGGTCAATTTATCTCCCACAGTCAAGAGACCTAACACTTCCCTCATAGGGTAGCCATGGGGCTGTCATAAGAATTTAAGGATTGACTTGATTCTGACAGAACTTCTTAGAATACAGCTGGACTTACATTCAGCGTCTATGATGTTTCCCCCAACTTCCAGCCCTCTGAAACCACCAGCCTTTTATCCACTTTCCCTAGCTCCTTTCTAGATCTGCCCTCCAGCCCAGAAAGTCTAGAAGGAGGAAAGAAAAGCTGCAGAGGGGAGGTGGGGGAGGAATGGTGGGAGGGCTTGGACAGACCCAAAGAGGAGTATGGGAAGACCCGGGACTGATGGCCCATGTGCCTCCTTGTCTCCCACACTGGACCCTCAGCACCATATGGTCCACACAGGAGTCTTCCTTCCACATGCCCAGCTCTGGGGACCTGCACCTGGGCCTCTGGACTGGTTTCTTTCCTACAGGAGGCCACGGTTGTCCATCAGTACCCAGCCATCACCTGTCAACCCTTCCACCAAGAAGGGAGAGGCACTGGGAAACTTCTCTATTCTCATGCCTCCCCTGGCATGACAAAGACCTATTTTAATTCCCACTGCCTACTAGTCATTACTGTGGTGAAGTGACATTAATCTCCCTTGTCAGGGGGAAGCTGAGGAAGTCTGCACTTCTCCTTTGGGGTTTGAGTTGCAAAACTCTTCCTTAATCCCCAGCATTATATATATCCTGTTTTTACTTTCACAGCTATATGCAAAATCCAAACAGTGACTTTCTAAAAATGGACAGAGAAAGCCATGACATTTCCAGAAAAGAGTTTCTAGGTACTAGAACGAGAGCAAGAGCATCTATTCCAACAGGGGCGCCTCTAAGCTTGGTGGGACAAGAGAGAAGCCAGGTGCCAAGAAGAACAGCTAATTCCCTCCACTGTATTTCTAATTTAAGAAACCTGGCCCAGGGATGGGGCTGTAGCTCAGTGGCAGAGCACTTGCCTAGCATGTGTGAGGCCCTGGGTTTGATCCCTAGCACCACATAAAAATAAACAAAAATAAAATAAAATAAAGGCACACTGTCCATCCACAACTACAAAAAAAAATTTTTTTAAAGAAAAAGAAACCTGGCTCAGGGTGACACCACCTAGGAAATTATGCAGACCCAAAAAGGTGGCCTTATCCGGGGTAATGCCAGGATCTCAGTACAAACAGAGTCCAAAAATGACTTATGTGTGCATGCTGCACAGTAACATGGTACAAAAGTAACCTTAGCGAGGCTGTCTGCAGTCTTCCCCAACATTTGGTCTGATCATTACCCAACCACAGGGCAATCCACAAAGCCTAAGAAATAAGTCACAGTGTCCTTCTAAGTAAGGGTCACACCATTGTGGTGGCTACTACCTGCAAGAGCCTAATGACGAGGTTCTGGGGTATGACTCCAGGTTGACAAGGTGCATGATCTTTCAAATTCATCCCCTGAGAGTATCTATGTGATGGGCTCCTACCCCAGCCTTCCATCAGGTGTCCTCTGGGCTGAGCTGCCATAGTATCCACTCTGGTGCTCTTCCTTCTCAATGGAGGAGGGTGGACTTGCCCATCAAAGAGATGAGGGGATATCAGATTTTCTGTGAAGTTTCAGGGACATAACCTCAAAGAAAATGGCTAATGTCCAGGATCTTGCTCACTGATCCATCTGCCACTCAGACCTGAATTTGATGAAATTTTATTTCATTTCTTATAAAAAGTCTCTCATTTTGTGAGTTGGGATGGGTTTTCTCAAAAGTTGTCCCTGAGATCCTGTAGAGAACATGATGAGAAACAAAGCACTGGCCTGCTACACCAGGGTCCTCTGGGTCCCCTGGACCCAGGCTGGCTGTTGAGTGTGGGGACCTCAGGAAAGGCCACAGCCTCCACCCTGCAGATACCGGAACTCCAGCAGTTCAGACCCAGGCTGTGAAGGACCATGAACCTTGGATGACATGATGGTGGTGGTGACCTATCAGAGCCTGGACCCCTGGGGCTGCCTAATTGCCAGGCTGAGTCCTGTCAAGGCCAGGCAAATCTGTCGCTGAGGACTTGGTACCTTTGAGTGGCGGTGGGTGTGGCATGGGCCCCAGAAGGTGAGTAGATTCGCAAAATCTTGGCCACACTTTAGATAGAGGAGCCAACAGATCAGGACCCTGGATGACCATTCCCAGTGGCAGGTTCCATGAGACCTCACCTCATCCAACAAGGACAAAGAAGGGCCTTAACCTCCTGGAAAGTGAGCAACAGGAGTGGAACAGTCAGTTCCCTTGGCAGTTGGCCTTCCTTCTACCAAACAGGGAAATAAATGATAGAGTTGATAAGGGACAGACAGATGCCAGTGGTAGAAACACTAGGTTAAGGGAATAATTCCATAAGATGGGCCCACTGTGCTGACGCCCACATGTTTTCTTTTCCAAGAAGAAATTTACCTGCAGCCCTGCCTGGCCTAAGTAGATAGGATATGTCACATTCGTCAGCAAACTACCTGTTATCTGCAGGAGAAATGCAGGCCCAAAATAATGTAGGTAAGAGGAACCCAAATTACCCTGAAAGGGAAGAATTTTGTGACACTTTTCACAAACCAGATCCCAAAACTCAGGGAGATAAGGATTATTCCACCTAACGGTAAAACCTGTAAGAATTTATGGTTAAGAGTGGTTAAGAGTCCAACCAGAAGTGGTCAGCATGGGCCAAGGTAACCTAGGGTTGTCATGGCAGAGGGGACTTGAAAGTGTGATGTCATGAAAAGTCAAGAGGTAGATCCAGGCGGGATGCTCTGGAAACTTCTCTGGGATCCCCACTAAAACTGAAGTGTAGGAGAGGCACACTGTCCCTCTCCTTTCTTTTTTTTTTTTTTTTTTGAGAGAGAGAGAGAATTATTCAATATTTATTTTTTAGTTTTCGGCAGACACAACATCTTTGTTTGTATGTGGTGCTGAGGATCGAACCCGGGCCGCACGCATGCCAGGCGAGCGCGCTACCGCTTGAGCCACATCCCCAGCCCTTAAAAACATTATTTTGTGTGCGCATTTTATTCCTCATTACTATATAAAAAGTTGACAATGCTAAGTACTTTTCTCGAAATATCTAGTCTTTCTGGATGTTCTAAAGTACCTACTATATGTTAAATGAAGAAGCAGTAAAATATAACACATTATGTAAATTTATTTTTGTTAAAGTTCTTATGAAATGTTTGGGGGGCAATAGCCAAACCCCCTGTTGAGTAGTACAGAGTTGTGCGCTGTCCTCCAGAGCACCATGCCAGTGTGCTTATAAGGCAAGAGTAACCATTCTTCCTCATACCTATGCATTTTATTTTATTTTGCTGTGTACATTATATAAAAAGAACAAAGTTATATTCCATGTATGTATGTCAAAATACTATATTGTCAGATATATCTAAAAAGAACAAATTTTTAAAAAGAACGAATGAATCCTAATCTACACCTAGTGTCTCTACATGTTAAAGAGGTTGCTAGAATATCACAAAAGTAGAATTAGTAAACATATTTTGTATGTTTTGAGTTAAATTTCTAGGAAAGTTTGTCTTCTGAAAACTTGAACATTATAGCCCACTGGGTCCGTGAAGGGCCAGAATGCTCATCCTTCAAAGACATTTTTAAATGAGAACTATTGTTACATGTGTGCAGTTTATTCAAGACTGTCATATATGTAGTAGACAAAGTCAGTCCTTACTTGAAACATCTAGTCTGAGTGTTTAGAAGTGCCCAACATATGATAAATGTAGAGATAGTAAAATATCACTTTGTAAATATCTTTTTTACTACAAGTCATATGAAATATTGTCTCTAAGGACTAGAACTGTTAAACCCCTTCTGTGAAGAGTATAGTATGGTCTGTACTTGCTCACTGATGTGGAGGAGGCGGAAGGGAAGCAATTATGAAAAGTAATATTTTAGGGCTGGGGATATAGCTCAGTTGGTAGAGTGCTTGTCTTGCTTGTACAAGGCCCTGGGTTCCATCCCCAGAACCACAAAAAAAAAAGCGCAATATGAAGTAATATGTTAGTTTCTTCATACTTGGACATTTTCAGACACCAGTTTTCTGCATATTTTATGCATTTTGTTTTGCTGTGTATATAGTGTATATTATGAACAAATTAGTCCCAGTTTTGCAATACCTAGTTTCTAAATGTTAAAGAGGTTTCCAGTGTATGACCAAATAGTAAAATTATCACATTTTGCGTTAACATTCACAGGAAAGCTTGTCCTCTGTAAATGACTTTTGGATATGAATTTGCTCAACCATCTCTAAACATTACATATGCCTGTGCTTGTCCACTGGCCTGGAAATAGAGGGAAGTGAGGAAGGATAAGTTCAAGGACAAAATAGTCATATTAGAAGACACCACAGATTGTAATCATTGCTGCATATGCAATTTCAATTCCCAGTGCTGTGTGCATAGTGAACAAGTTCTTATGGGAAAATATCTAGTCCTTCTAGATATTTAGAAGTGCTTGATATATTCAAAAGCAGAAGTAGTAGAATAAAACTTTTTGTAAATAGCTTTTAAAAACTGATGGGAGGGGCTGGGGATGTGGCTCAAGCGGTAGCGCGCTCGCTTGGCATGCGTGCGGCCCGGGTTCGATCCTCAGCACCACATACAAACGAAGATGTTGTGTCTGCCGAAAACTAAAAAATAAATATTAAAATTCTCTCTCTCTGCCTATCTCTCTCCCTCTCTCTAAAACAAAAAAACAAAAAACTGATGGGAACTACTGTGTTTGGAATTGTTAAACCATATCTGAATAGAACACTGCCTATACTCATTCATTGGGCTGAGGGAAGTGGGATGGAAGAAGTTGCAAAAAGGGGTTTTGTTAGAGTATGCTAGCAAATTTCAACATACCTATTGCCCTGTAAGGTGCAGTTCATTTAACTTTGCTGTACTACATATATTGTGTTTATACTGGACAAAGGAGTCCTGATTTTATAATATGTAGTCTCTAGATATTTAAGAAGTTGCCATTGCATGACAAAAGTAGAGTTAGTAAACTAATACATTTTGTACACTTTGTGTTAAAATTCATAGAAAGGCAGTCTTCTGACAAGGACTTTTGGAAGTGAAATTGTAACATCTGAGTGGCACATGTGCCTATATCACATGGGAGAGAAGGAAATGGAAGAAATGAATGATTCTAGGCTAGAATGATCCTACTTAGAAGATGCTTTCAGTTACAACCATTGTTACATGTGTGTTGTTTATTCAACTACTACGTGCGTATATAGTATACATGTGTGTAGTTTGTTCTACAACTACTAGGTACAGAGCAGACAACCTTAGATCCTTATTTGAAACATCTAGTCTTCCTAGATGTTTAGAAGTTCACAAAGTATGTTAAAAGTAGAGGTAGTGAATAAAACATTTTATAAATCACTATTTTAAATTCATAATTAAATACTGTCTTTGGGGAATGGAATGATCAGAACACTTCTCTGAGCAATACATATTATATTTGTGCAGGTTCAGGGAGGAATAAGGAAAAGAAAATGCAAATAGCTTTATATCAATGTGTTTTCTGTGAACCAAGATTGACCATTGTCCCTTATGTTTGTGAGTTGTGTTTTACTATGTGTGTAAATAATATATATGAAGGACAAGAGTCCTAATTCACAGCAAGTATATGTGTTCAAGAGGTTGCCAGTGTATGGCAAAAGTAGAGTTTGTAAACTAACACACTGAGTATACTTTGTGCTAAAATTCATAGGAAAGACTGTTCTTAAAACCACTTAGGAAGTGAAATTGTTAGTCATCTCTAAGCATCGCAGATGCATATATCTGACCCCCAGGGTTGATAAGAGATGAGAAGGGGAAGGGTTCTAGGCCAGAATATTCCTGTTTGGAAGATGCTTTCAAAGTCTAGCCTTTAAAGAAGGTTTTGTTTGTTTTTGCACTTCAAAGTGTAGCCTTTGTTAAGTAAGCGTTGCAGTTTATTCAATGCTACTTTGTATGTACACTGGGAAACTTAAGTCCTTGCTGGCAACATCTAGTCTTTCTAGATGTTTAAAAGTGCACAACACATGGTTAAAGTAGAAGGCTAACGTAATGCCCTTTAAGTGTTTTTGTTGTTGTTACTACACTGGAGGTTGCCACCTAGGGGCATGGAATTGTTAAACTTGACATCTTGGAGAGAATGTTAAAGATTCGCTGTGGGAGTGGGGTGGGGATGTAATATGCAGAGAAGCATTCTGTGCCCCTTAGATTAGTTCATATCGTCTAGCCATTGTTACATGTGCATTTTAGTTAATATTGCTGGGTAATAAAGGATAAGTCCTAATGCCCAAAGTTTGTTAGAAGTAGTAAAATAATCCCTATACAAATATACTTTTGTTAGTTTGTAGGAAGAACTATCTTCTGGGAATGACATTTGTTAATCCAACCTTTTGGATCTAGGGTTAGTCTTGAATTTAGTCATTGGAATGGTGAAGAGGGAGAAGAGAAAAGGTGAGGGGAAGGGCTCTTTGCTAGTATCTCTGTATCTGGAGGACAGTTTTAGGTTATAACAACATATCTACATGTGCATTTTTGGTAAAATACTTGTGTCTATTGTGCACAAAGTTCATGCTTTATTCCATAACACCTAAGTTTCTAGATGTCCTGAGGTAAAAGTGCATCATAAAAAGTTGAGCTAATGGATTAGCCAGCTTGTAAATATCTTTTGTTATAATTGAAAAGATGCATCTTGGACATGGAATTGTTTTATCTCTGGGCAGCATGCATCAGGACTTGTTCGTCAGGCTGCAACAGAGGGGCAGATGGAAGCACACAGGGAAAGAAGAAAGCAAGTGTTCAAGGGTTTACATTTTGATGTGAGCCATTGGTGTGTGTGCATCTGCCGGCTATACTACAGCAAAACTTCAATTCACTGAGTGGTGAAGGCGCTCCACCTCCCACTGTCTTGTCAAGGTCACAGTGAGGATAAGCGCTGGCAAAGCCGCACAGGTGGGAAACCAAAACCATGAGACCCTTTTTGATGTCATTGGGCTTTTTATTTTCATGCTCCTATTCCTGACAGGAAGCATGAGTATGCTTATTGCTAAACCTAATTAAATTTCAGATGGCTAGAACATAACGGGTAGTCCATGCCTTGAAGGCTGTTCTACTACTTCTCAGCATATCGAGGACAAAATAGAAGGCTGTTCTACTATCTCAGTACACTGAGGACAAAACTGATAATAAACAACAGTCATTCCCCAAAAGGTCATGAGAACTTTAGGCACCACGTTGATTATATCAACTAAGAACCTGAGCCCATATCTCTGGCCTCTTAGAAAGCCTAATTAGTATGCTTATTGCACAAAGCTCACCATATGTAGTTTTATTTGATTAAGGGAAAGTTATGTTATACACTTAGGAAAATTAAGGCAAATAAAGCTACATTCCCCCTTTTTCTATAAATCTTCTTTTACCTCAAATAGGGACTTTTGATGAGCATAGTTAATATTGGCGGTAAGTGGACTGGTGTTCAAAACTTGCCTTTCAGTGAGGGAGATTACGAAGATGTAAGAACTAGTGTACCTTGACTAAGAAACAAAGAAACTCTTTGAGAAAGCAGCTCAAGCAGTTTATGAGAATAAATGTAGGAATTAATTAAAGTAGCTTTATAAGACACATTTTTTAGAATAATGTTAGAAATATTATTTTATTTAGATTCTTAAGTTTAGAATTCTTAAATTTTTAGTTGTATGGGTCCTTGAGATGCTTTAAGAATGGTTTATAGACTTTAGGATATTTTAAGTAGAAGATTTAAGGGGACTTCTTTAGATGGGGATCTTTGATTAGGAATAAAGTACAGATGTACTTTAAACTTAAAGGTTAATGATAGGTTGGGAGACTTAGAGTCTGGTTATGTAGTTTGGCATCTGTTAATAAGAAAATAGTACATCTTGGGAAAATCAGAAAAATGTAAATAAGTGACGTATTTTATTAATGATTTTGTACCCCTAATGATTGATTGTTAAGAAAATGTCACATGCTGGGAAAATGTAAATTGATGATGCATTTTTCTATACCCATTGTTGAGAGCCACAGCCAAAGGGGCCCCAGCAAACTTCCAGCTGCCAGCAAACTTCCAGCTGCTGGCTGATGATTGGCTCACAGCGGCCCCAGCAACATCTAGCTGATTGGCTCCTCTGCGGTGATGCTCATTGGACTGTTTCCCTGCCCTTTCAGACCACAGAGCTGCTCATTGGGGGACTTTTTTGGCTCCGCCCACGTGACCCAGCCAATCGGCCTCAAGAGCAGGAGGATTGTGGGAGGTGGAGAGAAGCTTGTGTGGGAGAGAGAGGCTTGGGGAAAGCCGGTGGTGGCAGTTGAGGCTCTGAGGGTTTTTCCTGAGAGACTATTTTGTTTGTCGTGTGTGGTTCTAAAAATAAAGTTAGTTTCTTTTGACAAGTGGCTCCTGATTGTGCCCAGCCAGACTGCGGCAACCCATAATTATTGCAAAGGGAATATCACATCTTGAGAAAATCTGGAAATTGTAAAATCAATGATGTATTCTATTAATGATTCTGAATCCATAATGATGAGAAAATTGTAATAAAATATGACCCACAGAAAGCTGCATTAAAGCTCTCTCTCTCTCTCTCTGGAGATTGCTCCAACGGAACAACTCCTTGTCTCATTCCTTGTGCCGACGCCACTCATCCTTCAGGACCCCCTGGACCCTGCTGGGGCAGGACCCCGGCAACTGGGAACATGCATTCTTGCTAATATTCTAGTACTAGAAATCTGATAATGAACCCTGTTAGAAAAATATTTGATGTGTTCTGCTGCTTTGTCTCATTTTAAAATTGAACATTAAGGGAACACATTATTTTAGTGGTAACTCTGCCAATATGCCCATCTAGAGGCCTGTTTCCATTCTGTCTTCAGTGAAAATTTTGTCCCCAAGAAAGGATTACAATTTTCTCTAACAGACTGAGTTGGTGTAGTGTGTTCTTGGTTATCAAAAATACTCATGTAGCTCTGGGATTTTGAATTGATGAATATTCACGATGTGTGAAAAAGCATGCTACGCACTGTGATCTCAATCCCACAAAATGGGATGTTGTGTATATATGTGCACAACCTCAAGGGACACATCCAACTAAGCTGCTTATGACCTTTGTTCTTTGCTTGTGTTTTTCTGTTTCCTGTAATGCACATATTCACTTCTGAAAAATGAAAGTTATTTTTAAAACCTGGATGAAAAAGTTGTCCCTGGAATGGCTCAATCATATAAATATTCTGATTAAATCTTTTTTTTTTTTTTGCAATCTTATGGATCATTTTAATTTTTTTTGTTTCACTTGGTAATGGTTTTATATAAAACAATGATATCATTGGCAATGATTCTGCTATGTTGTTTAAAAATTTTGGACTGATTAAATCTTATGACCTTTCTACTTGGGGGTATTAAAGATCAGCCTATGCAGTACCAGCCCCTCCTGAAACCCCAGCCGCCAGTGGTTACTTTTTACCATGATTCTTCTCTTCAAAAGCCACAACCAAAGGCACAGCTGCAATGGCAAAGTTGGGTGCATGCAGGATCCGGGCAGAAGTCAAATTCCCAGACTTCCATTCTAGAAGGTCAATCTATGTCCATCTGAAGGACCTTGTAGTGGTGACAGGTATGAGCTCCAGAGGACAAATTCTAAGCATTTTTCCTCCTGCCAGCTTGAGACTTTGGGCTAGCTCTTCATGCTTTTGAACTCAGTTTCTTCCTCTGCAAAATGAGACTGATAACCCCTCACCTCACGGTGTTGTGGAAGAATTCAGAACAAAGTGATATTTGTGAAGTTGTCAGACCTAGGTCTGGCACAGAACACATCCTATGCACAAAGTAGCTCTGGTGGTGATCATTCCTGCATAGGGCCTGCTCCTGGGAAGTGGCCCAGGCTGGGATTGGAATGCAGCACCAAGATACTACTCAGCCATACTCACTCCAGGAAGCTGTTTTTAATTTGGAAACTGCCATTCCTTAAGGTCCAAACTTAACATTAGGAAGTGAAAGAAGAAGTCCATCTTCTCTCTCCTGTTACCGAGTATTTTTGAGTCTTTGTGGTCTTCCCTTCAGCTGGCTGATTGGTCCTGCTGATTGGTGTTGCCTGAGGCTCACACAGGCTGAAAGCATCCTGTTCTCTTCCTCTGTGGGAATAGAAAGAGATGGTTGAGCCAGGGCAGAGGCACACACAGTAATCTCAGCTATTCAGGAGGCTGAGGCAAGAGGATGGCAAGGTTAGAGGCCAGCCCGGGAGACTTAGCAAGACCCTGTCTCAAAATCAAAAATAAAAAGGGCTGGAAATGGGCTGGGGTTGTGGCTCAGTGGTAGAGTGTTTGCCTTGCATGCGTGAGGCACTGGGTTTGATCCTCATAAAATAAATAAATAAAGGTATTGTGTTCATCTACAACTAAAAAGGGGGGAGTGGGGCTGGAAATATCTCAGTAGTAGAGAGTTTTTGGGTTCAATCCCCATTACACACCCTCCAAAAATTGAATCTTGAATAGATGAGTGAAAAGAAATCAGATTTAGGGGCGGGAAAAAAAAGATAATTCCTAGAAATAAAAATGATAATAACATTAAAGACACTTAGAAGACAGATTTAGTAGTAGAATAGATGCAGCAAAATAAAGACAAAAAATGGGATAGAACTTAAGAAAGACCCAAATGCACAGAGACCAGTATCCATGAAGGAGGTCACCAGAAAACAAATCTCTAATCTGTGTTAGAAAGAAGCTACCTTCCTCCATATAGAAAGCTATTCAAAAGTCAGCCTTGTAAAATAAAGTAAAAATTTATATTTTACAATTTTATTAATTATTATATTCCCTATGTTAACTTATTCATTGATTCAACAAATTTTCATTGGATACATTTATATGTCAAGGAATAGTAGGAGACATCAGAGATACAATATTGAAAAGACAAACTCATTTCTGTCATCATCGAGTAGATAAGCTAGAGGTTCAGAGACGTGACATGTGAGATCAGAGACCTTTAGCTTAGCCTCTGAGTGGAGAAAGGTCAGCATAGTCTCCTCGAGGAGAGGGATACTTAATTGGAAAATCAAGAAATATGGAGAAACAAGCTTAGGCTGAAGATATGGTGGAAGAGTCCTGTAGGCAATTGAAACAGTGTGGAGGAAGTTCTGGAGGAAAATGAAAACAAAGAAGAAACAGAAGAAAATCAGTGCACTTGGAAAGCTGAAGGCAGGAGTGGGAGATGGGGAATGTCAGGGGCAAGGCATGAGCCTAGACAGACCTGGGAAAAATGTCTTGAGGCCTAGAAGCCAGTACTTGGAGAGCTTTGTAAGTCATAGTGAAGGATTCAGGCATTGTGTTGCCTGTAGCAAATGTTAAGCCAGGTGATTGTGCAAGATTTAGAAAGTCAACTCTGGATGCAATGCATAGGGATGAGAGGAGACACATGTTTGGGGACAACAGTGACATTATGAAGTTTGTGGCTATTTCTGCAGCTGTCATTCTTCTCCTGTTTCATTCTCTAGAAGCCATGAAGTTGGAAGATTTGAGCCCACTCAGCTCCTGAGATAGGTTCTGATGGACTTAGATGAAACAAGATAATCTCCCTTTCCACCAGGGTGTGGTGGCACACACCTGTAATCTCAACAACTCAGGAGGATGAGGCAAGAGGATCACAAGTTCAAAGGCAGCCTCAGCATCTGTGTGACACCCTAAGCACTCAGTGAGATCCTGTCTCTAAATAAAATATTTAAAAGACTGGGGAATGGTTAAAAGTGGTTAAGTGGTTAAGTGCCCCTGAGTTTAATCCCTAGTACCAAAAAAAAAACCAAAAAACAAAAAAAGTAACTGATTCAAATACAAGGTTGAAAAAAAAACAACAACAAAAAGAGCCAGGTTGGGTGGGGGCAGAGCTCAGTGGCAGAGCACTGGCCTAGTATATGTGAGGCACTGGGTTCAATCCTTAGCACCACATAAAAATAAAGACATGCTGTCTACCTAGAACTACAAAAAAAAAAAATTTAAAAAGAAAAGCCAGGTCTAAGCCAATCAGTCTATGTCACCTATGGATGGCTTGCTTCAAGGATAACCCAATCAATGTGAAAATCAAGTGTCTTATTTGGGATTCTGGAACACACATCCTGGACAGAATGGTGTGAATCTATGACGTCCAGGGTTGTGATAGCTTCTTTTTAAAACTGAACTCTCCTGGTTTCACTTGACAAGCAATTCAAATGGCTTTTAAAACACTATAGGTAGAATTAAAAATATTTTCAGAAATATTTTTCTTAATGAGTGCTGCCAGCCCAAGGAGGAAGTTGGACATGGGGAGAAAAAAAAAAGAAATTTCAAAGAAACAGAACCAGAGCTCTGATCAAATCATATCTGAAACCAACAAACCTCTAGCCTTTCTAGTTTAAGCTGATATGAGTCAGATTTTACTTCTGAGCACATTCTACCCATTTTGCAAGCTGATTTTCTGATAGCTATAGGATACCTCTGGTGCTGCTGATTGCCCATTTTTCCAAGTTATAGCATCAACATTTGTTATCAAAATGCCCTTTATAGAGAGAGACTACCAACCATAAATGTGACCGACATTTTTGTCCAATTTTCTGTTTTTTTCTTTTGTTTATGATGGATGTCAGCATCTAAATGCTATTATTTTCAGTTCGAGAATTCTACTAGTTGTTTCCTTTGTAATCATTTTATCTCAGAACAAGGATAGACTTTAACATACTCTAAGTTTGAGCGAACCCCAGTGAGGAACTCTTTGTATTCCATTACCACACTAAGCAGTCATGGGTAAGCATGTGTTCAGGGTGATCCAGTGAGACAATAGCTAAGCTATGGAACTGACCTAGGTGCAACTTAACAGATGAATGGATAAAGAAAATGTGATATATATATATATATATATATATAAATGGAAAATGACTCCGCCTTAAAAAAGAATGAAATTACAACATTTACTGGCAAAGGGACACAACTGGAGACCACCATGCTAAGTGAAATAAGCCAATTCCAAAAAACCAAAGGCCATGATATCTCTGATATTGGATGCTAACACACAATAAGGGGGTGGAGGGCAGGGGTAGGGGGTAATAGATAGGGATTAGACAAAGGGGAAGGAAGGCAAAGGAGGGAGGATAGGAATAGGAAAGATAGTAGAATGAATTGGACATAACTTTCCTAGGTTTGTATATAAATACACAACCAGTATAACCACATCATGTACAACCACAAGAATGGGAAGTTACACTCCATGTATGTATGATGTGTCAAAATACATTCTTTAAAAAAAAAAAAAAGAACCAAACCAGGGCATGTGCTGAAACTGTAGGGAAGCAGGTTCTCTCCCCAACCACCTCTCTCCCTACTATGGCTCCTGAGAGAATGGAAATCTAGACATGCTCATCATAACTATCTTGTTGCCTCTAGGGAAATATCTGATGAAGAATGAGATCAGCACAGAGAAAAGAAGAACCAGAAGATGATGAAAGAGAGGCAGTACTGAGGACCCAGCTGACAGACCTGGATCCCATCACACCCAAAGTTTTTTGTCTTTTTCATTACATAATCCAGGAAAGTCCCGTTTTTATTTACTTTCATTGTAATTTGGGTTTTTGTCCCTCGCAACATAAAGAATTGGGAAATGCAGGCCATGAAACGATCTCACCCAAAGATCTCATTTAGAGACTAGAGCTTTCCCAAGCAGCTCTTCCTCCAAGTGTCTGTCTCAGTTGCACATGCCCCACCTCAAGGGACCTGGCCCTCCTGGGGCATTGCCATTTCTAGTTCAGCTTGGCCCTCTGATGGTCTCTGATGGCTGTTACTTGGAATGAGTTCAAGAAGGACAGCAGGACAGAAGGACCTGAAGCATCAGAGATCCATTTCTCCTGCTCACATGTTGGTCTTGTCTCAGCTTCTGATTCAACAGGCTGGCTCTCCAGATACACCAACCTATATAGTTTTTCCTATTACCTGACAAATTTCTTATAAGTACCGCGCGCTAACCGATTGCGCCACTGGAGCTCCACCTGACAAATTTCTGAATCATTCTCTGTCCCTTCAGTATTGTCCAAAGCGAATGCACAGGAGAGCCAACAATACCTACTTCTAGAAGAATGTTGTCAACATTAAATGATAAAAACTATGTTTTGTGAACACATGTTTTAGCTGTGTATTAGAGTTCTCCAGAGAACCAATAAGATATACTCCATTGGTGACATACATATATAACAGAGAGAGAGAGAGAGAGAGAGAGATTTTAAGGAATGAGCTCATGAAATTATGGGAACTGGCAAAGTTTGAAATCTGCACAGCAGGCTAAAGACCCCGAAAAGAATTGATATTGCAGTCTTGAGGCCAAAGGCAACTAGAGACAGAAAAATCCCTTCTTCCTCAGGCATCTTCAGTCTTTTCTCTTGAGGTCTTCAACTGATTAGACGAGTCCCAACCAATATTATGAAGAGTGATTGTCTTAAGGTCTAATTTACATGTTGATCACATCTTTTTAAAAAAAATACCTTCATAGCAACAACTAGGTTGGTGTTCAACCAAACAACTGAGTAACCATAAACTAGCCAAGTTGACAAAGTTACCCATCACAGGACCTGACACAGTTTTATTAACTGCCAGCGAATTCAGTTTACCCCAGGAAACTCTGTAGCCGTCCTAAAGTTTGCTTAGAAATCTAGCTTAGTATCCTTAGTATCTTAGTATATATACAGTAATTAACAACACAGCACTTTACAGTTTACAGAGCTTTTTTCTACAGGCTTTCTATAAACTAAACAGTTTATAGAGCTCTTTCTAAGGTGTCACTTCCCAGAAAGTCTGAGACCCTGGGGTAGGGCAGGAAGAATTATTAGCTTCACAGATGAAAACTATGAGGTTTGGTTAGAGGCAAACCCATATACACTGACACATCTCTGTGGCAAGGATGCCGGCAGAGGTGGCCCCAGGGGAGTATAGCACCACCCCCTCCCCTGGTCTTGTTTTGCTAATTTGGGTTTGGGTGCAAAAGTTTGGATGCTTAATATTTATCTAGTTCTCTTTATTCCTTTTGTCCTTTGGACTTGCAAACAATTACTCCACATCTAAAGAAACCTCTTTGCTTAAAATTTCCTGCCAAATATTGATTTTCATCAGCTCTTTGCTCTTGGAGCCCTTGAAATGGTCCAGGTGGCCCCCAAGCCCCCCAAAACTTAGATTCCTTCCCACCAAGAGGTCCTTTTGCCTTACTTCACCAAAGTAAGGTCCACAAACCTGAATTCCAGTAAATTCCAGTAGATGCCCAGCCATGACTAGCTTGACACATATATTATCCTTGGCACATTAGTGAGAAAAACAAGAATTACTAATTTGCCTATTTCTTGAGTGCAAGATATGAGAAGGATATTCTTTGGGAGATTCAGAGCCAGAGGAAATGGGAACCTGTTTCCTGTTCCAAGCAGAGGTCAGATAAAATCTATGACAGGGAAACTGGTTTCAGGAGTACTTCTAGCAAGAGTGTGGAATAGCTGGAAACAGATAATAAAGGGAAATTTATTTTCAGCCAAGGTTCTTTTGAATTCTTTGAATTATTTATCATGAATATCTCCTCTTAAATAAAGAAGTAAATTTCCCCAGCACTGAAAGAGAGAGAGAGAAATTAAGCAAATTGTATGTTTATTTGTAGTGTATTTTTAAGATTTCCTACAGCCATCAGACTTTAAGTGTCAAAGTTTCTTCCAAATGACTATGATTATAATTATTTATTAGTAAAGATTTAATTGAAATAACATATATTGTGCTAAACAATTGTAAAAATAAAATTTTATGGTTGGGGATGTACCTCGGCGGGAGAGCACTTGCCTAGCAGGAGCAAGGCCCTAGGTTTCATCCCCAGCATTGCAAAAAATAAAACATACTTAAAAATAAAATTTTAATGGAAATGCAAAATCTCAGTGAGATGAAAGTTGGGGTATTTTTCCTGATCAGTTCACATTTCCATGGATGAATATAATTTATTGCCAGAATAAGACCAAATTTGACATCTATTCTATTTCTACTTTTTAAATCCCTCACTCAAGTTAAAATATAGGGGAATGGAAGGACTTTTTTAATAGAAGTAACATTCAAGTTTTTGAACCTTTTCTCGGAGAAACAGTAAAAACACCTAATAATCTACCATCATCAAAGTATATTGTAATGACATATCAGCCACTCATTCTGTTAGTGTCTTCTCCTTTTTTTGTGAAGAAGATACCTCTTAGCTGGTTCCCATCTAAAGACAAGGTACAAATGGGTAAGTCCTCCTCATACTCTTCCTTAAGCCCTGAAGATGGTCATGGAGTTTCATAAACAGCCCCTCTTCCCTCCCAGGATCTGTGAACATTTCAGCAACTTCCTCTCCATTCCCAAGGTCGGCCCCACCTTCTCCAATGAGGGCCACATTTCTATCTACAGGTGCGTTAATTCCATCACCATTTGGTGCCCAGTGTGACCCCAGCTCTCTCTTCTTAATATCCTCTCTACGGTAAGAGAGTTTTTTAATGCCCCAAGTTTACTCTCTGAAGTCAGGTAAGGAGATCATCCCTAAATGTCACCGTCCTCTGATCTGGCACTTATGATAGATGTTCTTTTGCCTAGCTGGGGAAGCCCCATCCTCCAGGGAGGCATATCTGTGGCCACCACTAGGAGTCTGCAGAGGGGAGGCTGCCTCTCCAGCTCACCATGCTGCTGCAGGAGGGGAGGGGTGAGTGGCAGTCCCTGGAGTGTCCCCATCAGGGTGTGTTCTTCTCACCTCTCAACTGGAAATGACACCTTCTGCTGCTGGGGTCTCAGTAGGTCTACAGGTCTTGTCAGGAAATAGAACCACTCCCTCTCTTACCCCTTTTTTGAGGAAATAACAAACCCAGAAACTTCAAGACAGAGGCCACCACCCAATAGTATCACTGAGTCATCCCTCAGGACTAAGAGGGAACAGTTTTCCCATTTATTTTGCGTTCATTTTTTTTCCAGCATGAGTTCTGTGGTGCTCATCTGCCATCCCCCTCCTACCAGAGAATTCCTCCTGCCCAGAGAGAAAGGAAAACTCAGAAAACAAGTGGTTCCACCTTCCTCTCCTCAGGACCCTTCTTCGTGGAGAGTGGTCTGTTCCTTCTCCCAATCCTAGACCAGAGTTCCCTGCCTTATTCTCTTCCAATGGAATGGATGTGATGGAGGGATTAGCCTTTATTTTTACATAACTATTCATGGGGATTCCATGTTATTTACCAGAAATTTTGAGGAAGAGCTAGCCAAACACTACCTTTAGGGAGTTCATCATTCCTGGGGAAGCAGACATGAAAAATGGCCCTTAGATCTGGTGTGGCGTGTGCTCCATTGGATTAAGCACGGCACAGGGGACAACAAGCCCACTCGCCTGCCTAGAAGGAAGGCTTGGTGCAGGAGGCCAAGGGGTGTCTGTCTTCAGGAGCTCAATTGCAAAGACTGAGCAGAAGTTGAGAAGGAAAGCAAAGAGAGGACTAGAGTCCAAGGGGACAGCTGTATGGGGTGCAACCCTTGGCCTCTCAAGTCAGGGGGAAACGAGGAGTGGCAAAGGAAGGATTGTTTTTTTAAGCTCCGTGAGAGTCTCCCATGTCCAAGAAGATAATTGAACATCCATTTCCCTATTTGTCCTAAGTATAAATAGGACATTATAGATAAAGTCACCATAAGGAACTGAAAGGTGAAGAGACTCAGGCAAACCAGCTAGAAATCTCAGAACCCAAGGAAGCACATAGCAGGGAGTCCTCTAGGCTTTCGTTTTGCCTCATATATCCTGAATGGGACCAAAAAAATCCCCAAACACCAATAGATACACACAAAAAAATGGGTGAGGAGCCAAGAAAAGGTGGCTGTCTCCAGCCAAAGGACCAGGAAAGGGGCACCCAGGTGAGACAGAAAGCTTTTAGACAAAAACTGCCCTACTCTAGTCGAACACCATAGAATACACCATGGCCCCATCTGCATTCATGCCTGGACATGCAGCATGGAGACTCCATTCTTGGAGCTGTCTCCAGCTCTAAGAAGCCTCTTCTCCACCCCCTACTCTCTGCGGTGTTAGTGGAGACCATTCTGGTAATAGTGATGAAAACCTAACACACCATCATAACTAAAAGAGCATGGTGAAAAACAGATACTAGACCACAGAACCAAATAGAAGATGTACAGAAAAACCCACACAGCTACAGTTACCAGTCTTAACAAAGGTGATCAAAAAAAAAAAAATGCGCTGGAGAAAACACAACTTTAACAAGTGATGCTGGGAAAACTGGATATCCGCATGTAGATCGGCAATTTTAAATAGAATGTTCAGAGGCAATTCATTGAGGAAGCAACTTTTGAATAGAGACCTGAAAGAAGGAAAAGACCGAGCCATGCAGCAATATGGAAGGAAAATAGTCCGGTCAGAAGGACAGCAAAGAAGAGCTCAGAGTAGGAGATGAGCTCAGAGAAGGAATGGGGCTCTGTATATAGTCTGTTGGCCTCATAGGCCATTATAAAGACTTTGAAATTTCTCTTCTGAATAAACTGGTAGCCCTTGGAGGTTGCTCAGCAGAGAGAGATATAGGGGAAGAACATTATTTTATTTTTACAGATTATTAAAGACATACAATTTTTATACTATACAATTCACTCATTTAAAATGTACAGTTCAGGGGCTGGGGATGTGGCTCAAGCGGTAACGCGCTCGCCTGGCATGCGTGAGACCCGGGTTCGATCCTCAGCACCACATACAAACAAAGATGTTGTGTCCGCCGAAAACTAAAAAATAAATAACAAAATGTACAATTCAGGTGAGGGTGTAGCTCAGTGGAAGAGAACTTGCCCACCAGGCATGAGGTCCTGGGTTTAATCTCCAGCACTGCCAAAATTTTCTTAAATTGCATTAAATTATTTATGGTGTATTCTTAGAGTGGTACAACTACCACCAGAGTTAAATTTCAAACATTTTCATCACTTCAAAAACAAACACCCTACTCATTAACTATTAATCCCCTCCCGCTGCCAGATCTAAGTAACTACTCACCCACCTTCTATTCCAGACATTTCCTATAAATTAAGTCATATAATATGTAGTCTTTTGTGATTATCTTTCTTCATTTTGCATAATGTCTCCATGATTTGCCCATATTGTACCATGTATCCATAGTCCAATGCTTTTATGGCCAAATAATATTCTATGTATAAATATACTCTATTTTGTTTATTCATACATCAGTCAGTTATGTTTATTCATAACAACCTTTGGGATGTTATGAATAATACTGCTTGGATAGTCACATACAAATCTTTGAGTTGACATGTGTTTTCATTTGGGGATATGTAAATAGGAGTGGAATTGCTGGGTCAAATGGTAACTATATGTTTAACTTTTGTGGAACTTTCAGACTCTTTTCCAAAGTGGCTACACCATTTTACATTCTTACCAGCAGTGCATGAGAGTTCTTTCCTCACAATCTTGCTAATACTTATTTGAGCTTTAAACTCCTATTTGTTATGGGTGAGCATAGAGTAATACCTTGGCGTGATGCATTTCCCTGATGACTACTGATGTTGAGCATCTTTTCGTGTGTTCAGTAGCCATGTGTATATCTTCTTTGAAAAAATGTCTATTTAAATCCTTTGCTCACTTTTAAAATTGGGGGATTTTTTTTTATATTATTGAGTTGTGAGCACTCAATATATTCTAGATTTGTAAATATTTTTTCCCATTCTCTGGGTTGTCTTTTTGCTTTTTTTTTTTTTTTTTTTTTGACAGTGTCCTTTGAAACATAAAAGTTTTTAATGTAGATAAAATCCAATTTATCTAATGTTTTTCTTTCATTGCTTGTGCTTTTGGTATCATGTTTAAGAATCCACTGCTAGGGCTGGGAATTTAGCTCAGTTGGGAGAGTGCTTGCCTTGCATGGACAAGGCCTTGGGTTCAATCTTCAGCACTAAAAAAGAAAAAAATTATAATTCACTGCTTATTCCAAGCTCATTATTTTCACCTGTATTTTCCTTTAAGCATCTGTAGGTTGGGCTCTAACATCTAGGTCTGATTTACTCTTTCTATACAGTGTGAGGACATTCACATTCACCAGTATGTGACTATCCAATTTTCCCAACACCATTTGTTGGAAAAAACCTTATTTTTCTCTTTTGAGGAATCTTTGCATCCTTATCAGAAGCCAATTAACCATAAACGCATGGGCTTACTTCTGGACTCTCAATTCTGTTGCATTGACTTGTTTCTGTCCTTGGGTCAGTACCATATTATCCTGATTGTTGTTACTTTGTAGCAGTTTTGAAATTAGAACATGTGAGTTCTCCAGTACTTTCTTTTTCAAGGTTTCCTTGCTATTTGGGTCTCCCTTGAGTTTTCATATAAAACTTAGGATTCATTTGTCAATTTCTACAAAGAAGCCAGCTGGGATTCTACTAGGGACTATATTGAATCTATAGATCACTTTAGGGATTATTGCTATTCTAACTACATTAAGTCTTCTGATCTACAAACAAGAAATGTCTTTCCATTTATTTAGATCTTCTTTAACTTTGTTCAACAATATTTTGAAGTTTCCATACTATAAATTCTGTACTTCTTTTGTGAACTTTATTCCTAAGTGTTTGATTCTTATTGATGTATTAAAAATTACACTGTTTTCCTGATTTCATTTGTGGATCGTTCATTGCAAGCACATAGAAATAGAGTTGATTTTTTTATATTGACCACATATCCCACCACGTTGCTGAACTCATTCACTAGTTCTAATAGTCTTTTAGTGGTGGGTTTTTGTTGTTATTGTTGTTGTTCAGAATTTTGTACACATTGCACAAGATCATATCACCTGTGAGAGACAGTGTTGTTTCTTCCTTTGCATTCCGAATGCCTTTTATTTCACTTTATTTTTTTGCCTAATTTGTTTCAGCAAATACCTCTGGGTGCATTGTTGAAAACATACCAACTCAGGGTGAGTGTCGAATAAAAAGGTTAAAGAGAACTGCAAGTTACTACCAAACTACCTTGGACCAAGGTAGTAACTGAAGAAGGATCACAAGGCTCAGGATATTTTTCTTTTGTTCACTCCTCTATTTCTTCTATGTCTCACTGACCATCTTGGTATTTTTTGTTTGTTTGTTTGTTTGTTTGTTTGTTTTGAACCTCGACCAACAATAAAGCCAGCACTAAGTTTCTTAAAACTCTCCTGTGGCAAAATCCTTAGAAAGCAGTTCTACACAAAGGAAGCAGACACCAGAATGGAAGCAAGAGAAGCCTAAGGTTGCATGACCCGCCTGCAAGAACAGATCCTATGAGACAGGTCTGGCTGAAGGGGAGAACTATTTTTATGAGAGGGAAAAGAGAAGTACTCATTGCCAGGACTCAAAAATGCTGCAACTCTCAGCAAATATCTAAAGATAACCAGGCAAGCAGCTCTGCATCCAGACTAGAGGGACCCCAAAGCTCTAAGCATACAGGACAATTCTCCAGGGAGCAATCATCCCTGGGGCTGCCAGATTCCTCACATTGGGGAAAGGAGCTTAACCAGCCTTCCTCAGGAACTTGCTTCTCCCTGAAGGTAGCAACACTAGAAAACCCCTCCTATGTCCCCCTCACCCAAAACACCCAAAACCTCCAATCCACATGTGATCTCTCCCTCCTGATGGGCAGGATGCTAAAGTTCTCAATCTGAACTGGGCCGAGCGTGAGTCAAAAAGGAACCTGCGGCAACTGCATGACCCTGAGAGCAAGGGTCTCCCTAAATTTTGCATTTTTGGCGCCCCACTCCCTTCACCCTCCTGTCAACCCTGGTTCTAATTCCAGTCCCGTCACTGACAGACCATGCATATGGGAACAAATCCATAGTTCTCTCTGGGTCTCAGTCTGCTCACGTGAGAAACTATAGTGGTAGACTTAGATCAGTGTGCCCCAGTAACTTGTCCACGAACCCAAAACTATCCTTAATTTTCAGATTCAGAAAACCTTTACCAAATGTCTTCACTTCTTCACATCAAAAAACACTGTTGTAAGAGAACTTAAGTAGGACTCTAGAATACAGCAGATTATCTTTCTCAAAGTCTGGCCATTGCAAAGATTTGAGCTTATGGCCACAGAGGTCCACAAGCAAGCAGAAGAAGCTAGTCAAAGAAGGCAGAGGCAGGGAGATGGTGATGGGTGAGCCAACCACTTGGTTCTTGAGAGGTGTCCGCAGCTCCTGGCTTTCCTCTGGTGTCAGCATGAGGTGTGGACTGTCCTTGCATTCTTTTTTTTTAAAACCTTTTTAGCTGTTGATGGACATAATATCTTTATTTTATTTATTTTTTTTACATGGTGCTAAGAATCAAACCCAGTGCCTCACACATAATAGGCAAGCGCTCTATCACTGAGCCCCAGCCCTGACCTTGCATTATTGAATTGTGTCCTTACACAAACTACAGCCAAAGAGGTTATAACTCAAGCAGAAAAAAAAGAACATTCAAGAACATTCCTTATCGTTGTACCTGGAAACAGACTGAGAGATTTTGCCTCACACCATAAAGAAAAAGAGATCAAAAAGGATTTTAAAATAAGGTTGTTTTATTGTTGTTGTTTTGTTTTGTTTTGTTTTGTTTTGGCACTGGGATTGAACCCAGGGGTACTTAATCACTGAACCACATCCCCCGCCCTTTTCTAATTTTTTTTTTATCTAGAGACAGGTTCTCCCTGAGTTGTTCAGTATGTCGCTAAGTTGCTGAGGTTTGCTTTGAACTCTTGATCCTCTAGCCTCAGCTTCCAGAGCCACTAGGATTATAGGTGTGTGTGCCACCATGCCCAGCTAAAATAAGTTTTTTGGTTTTTTGGTTTTTTTGGTAGTTGTAGATGGATACAATGACTTTATTTTATTTCTCTTTATGTGGTGCTGAGGATCTAACTCAGGGCCTCACACAACTAGGCAAGTGCTCTACCACTGAGCTACAACCCCAGCCCTAAAATAAGGTTTTAAAAAGAAAATGGAGTACATATTTTTCTTCATTTCTCACTTCCTGAAAAAAATCTGTCCTCCTCCTGTTTCTCATCTTTCTTTCCTTCCTATTCCTCTCCTCCCCTACTCTTGGAGGTGGTGGTAGCTACCAAGGTAACAGCAGAGGGGTTAAAGAGCCAAGGAAGTGACAAACACTTTATGCAAATTCCTTACAGCCAGGAAAATAGAGTACATAAATAACCACAATGAAGGTAATTCGACAGTTCTCTCACCAACCAAGAAGGGATTAAGGGATTTATGTGTAAGAGGAAAGCCTGGAAATAATCCTGTGGAATTGAATTGAAAGCACCGGTACTGATACAAATATAAAATATAAATATAGATAGACATAGAAATAGTTATAATTTTATGTAAGATACACAGGTATCCACACAGGCACATGCATACATGCCCTGAATCCTGCAAAGGCCTAGAATCCATAAAACCACAGGAACAACGCACCACCAAGTACCCAGATTCTAGTTTCCAAATATGGTTCTCCACTGTAGGACTTTTTGGAGAAATAGTTAATTCCAGGGCTGAGATGGATATTACTAGATGAGGCTGGAACACTGTCTTGTGCCAAAAAGTAAAAGAATTGCTCTGAGAACAATGAGGATAAGTCTAAAGGAATCAGGAGCCAATTTTGAGTGTGATCTTGCTGGCCCAATCTGGAATGATTTGCTATCAAAATAAATAATTATAATAATGAGTTGAATCCAATTTGAATAGAACAAAATACTTATTAACTACAAGTAGAAAAATAATGAGTTACTGTGAAGAAACCTGGAAGACACCAAAGTGACCCATCACCCATGGCGGGACAAGTACCTGTCACGTGCCTCCCCCTGTGAAGGAGGAGAAGGGAGCATCATGCCTTCTGCATTTCCCTCCCAGGAACACATGTCTGAGTTTGTTCACACTGATGGGACTATCAATGGAACCAGGCTGCCTGAAAGGCATGCATCTAGAACTATTTGAGTCATAAAAGACCAGGAGTGACAAAGGAACTGTCCAGATTGTGGTAGACTGGAGACTCGACTTCTGTGTGATCATGGACCCCCACACAGGGAAAACACATGATTGGGACAGCTGCTAACATCTGGACATGGTCTTTTGGTCAGATGTGAATGTTCCCTCAGTGCTGATTTCTGATTTCCTGATTTGGAGAATTGTATGCCGGTTATGTAAAAGGCTGTCCTTGGTTTGGGAAGATGCACACTGAAGATTTCGAGAGTTCGAGGCATCCTGTTGCAAATGCATATATCTGTATATTTTAAATTTTAGATCATATTCATTATATGTATATTACTTATTATCAGGCACCCCAAATGGATTCTATAATTTTACCTTTTAATCCTACTGTTGATTTTTCTCAATTGAACAAATATTTCTAATTTCTTAAAATTCTTTCTCCCAACTTTTCTCATAGCCTCTGTTCTCAATTTACAAACAGGATGTGTCTTTTTTTTTTTTCAATCATGGGAATCGAACCAGAGTTGCTTTACCACTGAGCTACATCTCCAGCTTTTTTTTTTTTTTTTGAGACAGGATCTAGCTAAGTTACAGACACTTTTCATCCTCCTATCTCAGCCTCCAAGCCGCTGGGATTACAGGCCTGAGCCTCTGCACCTGGCTATATATATATATATATATATATATATATATATATTCTTTAAAAAGAAATTCAGAGGTATGAATAAACAACAAGAGACAGGCTGGGGACACAGCTTAGTGGAAGAGTACTGGCCTCAGGTTTGATCCCTAGTGCCACAAAAAGAAGGAGGAGAAGGTATTGAAGAGCTGAGTGGCAGAGATTTCAATATTAGGGGGGCAGGCAGTGGAGAGACCATCAGCAATAGAGAAAATGAGGTGCCAGTGAGGTCAGAGAGGAGCACTGGGCACCCGGTAAAGACAGTGCTTCAGGGGAGGAGGAATAATTCCTTGTGTCCTGTGCAAACTGAGACCTGAAAACTGAGCCCTGGATTCAGTTCCAAGGAGGCCTTCCTTGATCTTGACAAGATTTGTTTTGGTAGAACGGTCGGGGCAAAAGCTTGAGAGAATGGGAAATCAGAAATCAGAGTCAACAATACAGACAAATGTCAGGAAATGAACCTGCAAAGGAGAGAATTTGGGAAGGCAGTGGCTGGAGGAGGAAGCAGGGAAATTTGTGTTGTATTTGAAGGTGTGAATGGGCAAGAGGGGATGGGACCTGGGGCCTAGGAGAAGGCACAGCCATCACTAAGAGTGGATGCAAGTGCTCCATAATTGGAGGAGATATGTGGGGGCTGGGATTGGGTAAATCTGGTAGTAGGAGCTCATGAAAATTCTTTCCTGACTCTTCTAAAGGAAGTAGAAATTGAGGTAATTAGCTGAGGTGAGATGGGGGAGGCTTCACTGGAGGTCTGAACAGAGAGCAATGATATGAAATTGCTGTGTGGGAACGAGGGAGTATAGGCACTGGGAAACAGAAGGATGACCGCTGACCAGCAGTCTGAGCCAACTGACGGTTTCCAAGGTCGTGGATTGAAAGAGACACCCGTCAGCATTTTTGAACTTTCGGTTCCCTGAATTCTTTCTGGGTTTTTATTTTTTCTGTCTGTTCATCTTGGTCCTTCTCAATTTTGCTGTTGATTTTGCAGAAATGTCTGGTGGTCTGTGGCCGCTGGGTTCATTTCTGTGGGTGACTGAGGACACAGTCCTCAGATGGAAAACCCCCACTTCCACCCCCCAAGTGGAAAGGAATAGACGGAATGGAAAAACACCATAACTAGACACTCGGTGTTCAAGTTTCAAAATGACAAGCAAGAAGAGGCAATCTTAAAAGCTTAATAAAAGATGACAGCATAAAAGTTGTCACGATACTCAGGAAAGAGTATCTGAATGCCATTAGCAACCCTGCAGGTAGAAGATAAAATGCAAGCCTTCAGAGTTCTAGAACTCCAGACCACTGCCATCACTAGTACAGCACAATGGTAGAATAAACGTGACTGCCATCTATTCATGATGTATGCCAGCAAAATAAAAGAAATAAACAAAGGAAGACAAGGGTAGGAATGGTGAATCCATCTCAGGAAAGGAACAAAGGGGAAGTCCAGATTGGTGGTTTCCTTTATTATTTTTTTAATTTATTTATTTTTTGGCACTATGGATAAAACCCAAGGGTACTTTACCACTGAGCTACATCCCCAGCACTTTTTATTCTTTGAGACAGGATCTTACTAAGTTGCTAAGGGTGGCCTCAAGTTTACAATCCTCCTACCTTGGACTTCCAAGCATACAGGATTACAGGTGTGCACCACCACACCTGGCTTCCTTTTAATTCTTCTTAATTGTACACATTACCTTCTGTGTTCATCATGTTCACCACCAACTTCATTTAAACAACTGTTTACTATTTACCTCTCAGATCGTCAAAATTTAGAACTCTAGAGCCTTTCTTCTGCTGTGTGGCTTGACATGTTGGAAAATTTCATATGCTTAATTCCTTCAAATTATTTTCATCAAAGCTCTTCCTTTTTCACATTATCAAAAGTATTTAGAGGGCTGGGGTTGTGGCTCAGCAGTAGAGCACTTGCCTAGCACATGTCGGGCGATGGTTCAATCTTCAGCATAACACAGCAGTGCAGGATAAAATATCCACTGGGCCAATTCAATACAATCTCTTTAAAAAAAAAAAAAGAAGAAGGAGGAGGAGGAGGAGGAGGAGGAAGAGGAGGAGGAGGGGGGGGAGGGGAGAGGGAGGAGAAGAAAAATATATTATTATGAAAATAGCTTTTACATCATGAACCTCCTAAAACTGTCTCTGGGACCCCCAGTGTTGTGTGGCTCTGATATTGACATCCATTATTTCAGACTTAAATCATTGTTTTTCTTTTAAATTTTCTATGTATAATCTTAGAAACACCTATAGTAAAAGACATATAGCTTTCAACAGAAGTTGTGTAAACATAGAAGAAGGATATTTGCTGTTGATTATACTAAAAGTTTAGCTGTTTCAAAGGATTGAACTAATTAGCATGAAAGACCCTTGAACACCAATGCCACAGAATATAAAATAATTTTTTTAATGCTCCTTTGGGCTAAAAGAGCTATATGCACATATCATACATATGGTGATGTAAGAAACTAGGGGAAAGTGTGAGAACTGGGAAAAAATGGCCCCTATTTGTATCATTATCAAATATTATATGTTCTGAAATGATAAAGTAAACTAGCCTAGGTATATGTCACTTACTAATATTATAGAATCATGATCAAAAACCTGATTTTGCTCCTGTTTTTCATACTAGCTGAACATTCATTTCTAATTCCTAGGGGTTAAATTTTGTTCTTATCTTTTTATTTGTTCTAATTAGTTATGCATGACAGTAGAATGTACTTTGACACATCATACATAAAAGGAGTATAATTTCTCATTCTTCTGGTTGTACATGATGTAGAATCACAACCCGTCATGTACAATCTCTTAAACCGGGCTCATGATGCACTCTCCTCTTTAAAGCTAAACAAAACTATACTCAAACAAAAGATCAAAAGACTTGTATTTAAGCAAATACATAGCAAAAAATACTTAGCAAATACTTAGAGCCTCCCCAGAAGAAAAAATATATTCAGAATATTCATCTTAGAAAAAAAAATCACAATTTCTAATGGCAGCCGAAAACTTGCATTAAATTATCTTGATTTGATTTAGTTGATTTCAGAGAGGACATTGTAGATTCTGTCCTCTTTTTCTAGTTTGTTCACACTGCATTGAATAGACACATTTAAAGGTGGGGTTATGAGGACTTCCTGAGCTTTATGGCCCTAGAAACAAAATCAAACTTATAGTAAAGAAAGATAAGATAATTGGTCATTAATCTTGGATAGCTAAGGAACTATTAAAACTCAGCCTGGGGCAGCTTATCATGAAGCCTGTGGATGATCAATTCTTTAAAATAAACAAATATAAAACAAACCCAGATTTAACCCATGCTCTACCAAAGGAGAAACTCCCATTAAGCCTTTTGAAAGGCTTAGCTTTCTGTTGGATTCCGTGTTAAACAAGCTCACCTTCTCCAGCACCAGAGCACTCAGCTGCCATCTCGTTAGCCACCCACCTACAGGCCACACGGGGGCAGTCCATGCATGACAGCCTCTATCACAAAAGCCCCGGGAATATGGACAGGGGAGCCAGAAGGTAAAAATTCCACGCGCCTCTGTCTGCATGGGTCAGAATAGTTGTGTACGCAGATTAGCAGGACAAAGTCTGAGCTATGACAGAATTTTTGAGATTTTGATAACTGTTAATATGTGTTGAAAACCAAAAATGACATCTTTTTCAAACTTGTCCAATAAGTAAACATAAATGTCTTTTATAGTGGAAAAATACATGGGAAAAAAATCACCTATTTTGATGCAACCCATTTAATAATGATAAAATACCTTACACGTCATTCTTCATAGTGCACAAAATAAAGGAGTTCTGGGCTAGGCAGGAGAAAAGGTCAATGCTGGTTTTGTTTTCTTTTAGAATTGCCTTTTACCAGCTTTTATCCATCTGATATCCATACCAGACACGCTATCATAGTTTACATGGTGGAATTTAGCCCTTTTCATTTTAATATAAAGATTTGCTTCCATTTCCTACAGATTTTCTACATTTTCTTCTTCTTCACAGTCCCATAGTGCAGGTGCTGTTGTTGTTCTTACATACATTATCAGAAATGTTGTTTTCTTCTAAGTGAAATTTCTAGCCTGAACTTTGATGTCGTATGTTCCCTTTGTCTTTTAGACTCCAAGGTTTCCCTCTGGTTCTCTCTCTTCTCCTGGGAAGCTTTCTTGGAGATCTTACCCCCAGCTGTTTGAACTTTGTATTCTTTAAATATACAATTTAACTATGCTTAATGGCTTAAAATTTTTTTGTGTGTGATTTTCATAACTTATTGCTGATTTTAATGGGTTGTTAATTTCAGTCCTGAAGTTTTATTTTATGTTTAGATAGGGCTGGGCAAGGAAAAAGAAAATAAAGACAACCATATTTAGCAGTAAATAAATAAATAAAATTAAAGTTTGTTAAACTTTATTTACTAAAACAAGCAGCCACACGATTGGGCCTACAGGCCAGTTTGTGAACCCCTGATCTAGAGCACTGTTCAGTCCATAGTAAATTTCAATAATATTGAAGAACAGAAAGCAGGCTGATACGGCTGTAGTGTGGAAAGCCAGGAGGATCGCGGTATGATAAAGAGGGAGGCAATCAGTGGCCAGAGAACATAGGTCCTGTTACTCATGGATTTTATTTTCAGCCTTTGGAGAAATTTAAGTAGGGTGGTGATAATATCTGATATGACCTCTGTAAAAGATGACTGTAATAGCCAGGCATGCTGCCACACATCTATAATCCCAGCCGAGGCTGAGGCGGGAGGATTGCAAATTGAAGTGCAATCTTACTTAGTTGCTTAGCAAGGCCCTAAGCAACTTAGTGAGACTCTATCTCTAAATAAAAATATCAAAAAAGCTGGGGATGTAGCTCAGTGGTAGAGCATCCGTGGGTTGACTCCCCAGTACTGCAAAAATAAATTAATAAACAGTGCAAGATGAAAGTCAGAGGGTCTCCCTGGCAATATACAAAGAAAGAGACTCTGGAGGGAAGAAAAGGATGGGGGGCCAAGACAGACCAAGACCAGTAAATAGACCACCACAATTTAAATATGGTTTGTGTCCCTACACTCCTGCAGCAGTTTAATCCCCACGGTCCTATGTTAATGAATTAAGGGAATCGAAACTTAACCCAACTATAGTGTTGAGAGGTAGAGCCTTTTTGGAAGTGATTGGGATTGGATAATGTCGTTAGGGTGGAGCCCCATGATTGGATCCTAGTCGCTTTATGAGACAAGGAGGAAAGAACACAGTTAAATTCTCCCTCTCTCCTGCCGCGCCACGCTATGTGCTGCCTGGGGACTCGGCCAATAAGAAGGCCACCTCCAGATGAGACCCCTGGACCTTGTATGTCCAGAACTGGGAGCCAAAATAGACCTCAGCAACTTAGCAAGGCAAAAAGGACTGGGATGTTCTCGGTGGTAAAGTGCCCCTGAGTTCAATCCTTGAAAGGAAGGGAAAGAGGGAGGGAGGGAGGGAAAGGAGGAACAAACAAACGAAAAAAGAAATATTCAACATGTAAGTCCCAAGCAGGGCAGATGGCGTTTCTGGCAGAAGAGTAATGAGAAAGTGAGTCTGATGTCTACTAAAAGATCCAACAAAGGACAGGCAGGCAGAACAAAAAAAGAAAAACACACAAAAATAACACATTTTTGGCCTGGGGAATGTAGTTCAGTGGTAGAATGTTGGGCTAGCATTCACAAAGCCCTGGTTTGATCCCCAGCACCGCAGATAATACACACACAAATCTTAACATGAGCATTTGGTGTCTTGTTCATTATAATGATTTTCTGGTTAGTCTTTATTGGGAAGCTGTTCTGGACTCAACGTTTGTGTCCCCCAATCCCCACCCTAAGCTCATAAATCGAAGCCTTAGCCACAGTGCAGTGGTCTGGGGAGATGGATCCTTTTGGGAGTGAATTGGATTTAGATGAGGTGGGGCCGCATGAAGAGAACTCACTCTCTCCCTGAGTCAAATGATCACACAGTGACCTAGTGGCCACATTAGTAGGACCTTCTAGCTTCCAGGACGGTGAGAAATGATTATCAGCTATCTAAGACACCCAGTCTGTGGTGTTTTGTTACAGTAGCCCTAGCAGACCAGTACAGAAGCTCTCTGTTGGGGTGTTTTGTTTAGTTTTGGTTTTTTTCCAGTCACGGTATAATCAGTCACCTGGTGACTTTCACATTCCACTCAAATGCCATCAGGATAGATGGAATGAAAGCAAGTGTGACTCATCTACCCTGCTGGCCAGGATCACTGTGAGGACAAGAAAGCATTCCTTTCCAGCAGCCATTTCTCAGCACCTGCGGGCCCTTGCATTGTTTGTAGCTAAACTGGAGGTACCATGATGTAGGTAAGTAAAGGAAAAATTGCTCCTCTACCTTCTAAATTCTGGGCTGGGACCCCACCCTTACACCCAATCTCTGTAACAAAAAAAAAGATTAACAAGAAAAAAAAAACACAGAAATTTATAAACATGTATATTCACATATACATGGGAGAAAACTCAACGGCAAAAGTAGCTCCCAAAAATGTGGCTTAGAACTCTGCTGCCATCTTTAAATAAAGATCCATACATTTTTAGAGAAGTGATAAGACGAGGGGGAAAAACCTTGAGCCTCCAAAGACAACCACCTTGGGCAGATAAATATGTGGGACATTCCTGGTAGATAAAGGTTGATCAGTGCAATCCATTACACGGATTCCGCTGCAGCCTGATAAGGGCCTGAAGTTGTCTTCAGACTTTGTTTTTCCCATTAAGAGAGAAGAATGGACAGTTGATAAATTCATGTCTTGCTTTTAGGCAAATGGAGAGAGCAGAAAACTTTTCTTATATCCACGTCTTCTCAATTGCCTTCAGCTCAAAATACCTGATGCCAAAGGGGCTCATCTTGGGGTGGCACATTCTGTTCCCCTTCAGTAATCAATGCAGATGTGGAGTCTCCCCTGTGCCATCTCTTCTTCTAATCCAATTAGCATGTGTAAGACAGGGAAAGAGAGTGGATCACCTTTGTTATGCAGTGACATTGGCAGGACAGGAAGATAAAATTCAGCCTCAGATGGGAAATCTTGGGAGACTCCTCATGTCAAGAGGAAACCTTTTGGGCTGGGGATGTGGCTCAAGCGGTAGCGTGCTCGCCTGGCATGCGTGCGGCCCAGGTTCAATCCTCAGCACCACATACAACAAAGATGTTGTGTCCTCCGAAAACTAAAAAATAAATATTAAAAATTCTCTCACTCTCTTTAAAAAAAAAAAAAAAGAGGAAACCTTTTCCCCAACCAGTTTAGGTTCTGGGCTTGTGAATTAATTAACAATAAATAGAGTAATAGGGGAAAGACCAAGTTTATGGATGGAAAGGAACCTTCAGAAGATTGACTTCCTAAATAGCCCATGTCAGAGTCTGAATGTCCACTGGTAAGAGCAAGGGAGAGCAGAGAGGGCTTCTATGGAAGAACAAACATGGGAGGCATGACAATGTCAGACGGAGTGTGTCAGCAATCACTAGCTCCAAGGATAACGGCTAGTCCCCTCTCTGCCTGTAGATTTCCAGCAGAGGGATTTATGGCAGTCAGATTTGTTTTTTGGGTTTTTGTTGTTGTTGTCATTTTGTTTCCCATACCAGGGACTGAACCCAAGGGTACTTGACCACTAAGCCACCTCCCCAGCCCTATTTTGTATTTCATTTAGAGACAGGGTCTCACCGAGTTGCTTCGCACCTTGCTAAATTGCTGAGGCTGGCTTTGAACTCACAATCCTCCTGCCTCAGCCTCCTAAACCGCTGGGGTGCACCATTGTGCCTGGCTCCCAACCCTTTTTTTTTTTTTTAACGTTTTATTTTGAGACAGAGTTTTGCAAAGTTGCTGAGGGCCTCAGTAAATTACTGAGGCTGGCCTTGAACCTGTGATCCTCCTTCCTTAGCTGCTGGGATTACAAGCATGCATCTGGTGGCAGCTGGATTTGTCAGGATGTCAGCAAGAAAAAAAAATTAGAGCAGCATCCCCCATCCCAGACCTACTGTTTGTTGGGGTTTTTTCTTTGTTTGTTTGTTCATTTATTTGTTTTGTTTTTAGCTTGAAATGATCTTTATGCCACAAAGTGCATTTTGGATCCCTACAGATGCAAAATCATTTTTCGTGTAACGTGATTTTTCAAGGGGGCTCCTCCTGTCTCTGAGATTTTGGTCCAGAGACCGGGAAACTGCATCCACGTGCCCCATCTATGCAGTGAAGTGCTGACTTGCAGAGATGGAAGTCCAACTGGTTTCTGCCCTTTAGCCCTTCACCTGCCACCAGGCACCTGCAGAAGAAGTATGGGACCAGGAATGAAGCTGGAAAGAGACTTTCTTTTATTTTCTTTTTTCTTCTTCTTTTTTTTTTAGTTGTAGGTGGACACAATACCTTTATTTATTTATTTTTATGTGGTGCTGTGGTGCCAGGGATCGAACCCAGTGCCTCACACATGCTAGGCAAGTGTTCTACCACTGAACCACAACCCCAGCCCTGGCAAGAGACTTTCTTGAAGGAAAGAGTTGCTTTTCTCTCTCCACAAGTCTTAGGAGCCTTTAAGATACTACTGGGGGAGAGTGACCTGAGTCCCCTGAAGCTACCTGGATGCAAAAGTGAAGAGCGTGGCCAAGGTCTCCTGCAAGCACCTGTGCAGGTGGGCACCATGGTGAACAGTTGGTTTGAGGTTCTGTGACCCTTGTCAGGGAATAGTGCACCCATGGGATTGGTGTCCCCAGCATCCACCAAGAAAAAGAGCCAACTTGAGCATTTGACCCACCCAAAGGGCACCAGCGACATTCTCCTGCCCCTTGACCTTTTCTCTTTATCCTACAGAGGTAGACAAGTCGGAAGTGACATCATGAACAGGTAAAGAGGAATAAGGACTGGGAAGATGAAATAATGAAGAAGCCAGTGACATTGCTATTGCTTAAAGGTGTCCCCCAAGAGCTCATGTGTTGGAACCTTAATTCTTCAATGTGGCAGTGATGGGAGGTGGGCTCTTGGGAGGTGGTTTGGTCATGGGTGACAGAGCCTCATGAATGGATTAAAGCCTTTCTGATTGAAGGAAGTTCAGTCCCCTTTTTTCTCTTCAAAACACATCTGTTCCCCTTCTGTTTTCCATTATGTTATGATGTAGCCAGATGCACCCACCCTATCTTGGACTCCTAGACGACAGAACCACGAACCAAAATAAACCTCTATTCTTTATAAATCACCCAGTCTCAGGCATTCTGTTATAGAAACAGAAAATAGACTGACACCCATCATTTCCAAGCCAAGCCAAGGCAGCCTTCCGTGTCTCCAGCTGGTCCACTTCTTCTGCCTATGCTGCTTGTCCTCCAAGTTCATGACTCCTCCAGAGGTCAAAGCTCAAGGAATGAGGCAGGGCTCAAGGTAAGAAACAGGAAACATGGCACGCCTGGCACTTCCCTAAAGCATTGCTCTCAGAGCTTAGCATGTGTTCAAGGCTAATTCTATCAGGGGAAGTTTTGAAGGTTCTTTGGGGATTCCAACATGCCACACCCCCTGCAGTTACTGACACAGGCACTTTGCAGCCTACTCCTGACAATCCTGCTTAGCCCCTGGTCCATCACCTCCAACTATCTTTTGGGCTACCCTCCAGGCAGTCCCCATGAGCACGTCCTTTTCATGTCTGTCTGCATCTAAAGGCACCCAGGACCCAGTATCCTCTACTCAAATATCCCAGCTCACTTCCAGGGCTGTGCAGGTCTCTTTCTGGGTCCATCCACCCTAGGGGAAACCATTCTGCTAAGACATATTCTTTTAGGCTGGGGTAGGTGGCCAAGAAGAGGGGATGCAGCTCGGACCTACAGTCTGGAGCGTTCACACGTGTACACAGTCCCTTCATGGTGCAGGACAGAACCAGTGACAGGAAAGAAAGAAAAACAGACGTAGCACCCATTTTATTTTCTTGCATCTGTCTATAAATGTTCCTGGCAGGCAGGAAAAGGGAGGGGGCCGAGATGTCTCCAGCAGCTTGGCAGAGGGAGCAGCAGGTGGTGAGACTTGGCAGTGGAAGACAGTGCTGTGCTTTTCTGGGGACAGGGAAAGGAGGAAAGGAAGAAGAGAGGGCTGTAAGACTGAGTTGGGGACAGAGCAAAGCAGGTGGGACAGGTTGCACAGAACCTTCGGAGCCCTGGTAAAGATTCTGAGGGGAGCTGGAAGGTTTGCAGTGGCTTAAGCGGAAGGGCAGTGTGAAGACTCGCCTTTGAAAGAGACCCTTCCGGCTGCTCCATGACTGGCAGTAGGAGGCACCAAGAGTAAAAGCTTAAGGAAGAGTTGGGGTGCTGATGTGGTGATGCGAGACGAGAAATGGTGGTCTGGCAAATATGGAAAGCAGTAAGGAGATTCCTTGGAAAACTGGGAATGGAATCACCATTTGACCCACCTATCCCTCTCCTCAGTTCTATACCCATAGGACTTAAAAACAGCATACTACAGGGACACGGCCACATCAATGTTCATAGCAGCACAATTCACAATAGCTAAATTATGCAACCAACCTAAACGCCCTTCAGTAGATGAATGGATGAAAAAGTGTGGTGTATATACACAATGGAATATTACTCAGCAGTAAAAGAGAATGAAATCATGGCATTTGCAGGTAAATGAATGGATCTGAGAATATTATGCTAAGTGAAGTTAGCCAATCCCAAGAAAACAAATGCCGAGTGTTTTCTCTGATAGGGGTAGGGAGGGGGAGCATGGGAGGAATAGACGAACTCTAGATAGGGCAGAGGGGTGAGAGGGGAAGGGCAGGGACAGGGGGTTAGCAATGATGGTGGAATTTGATGGACATTATTATCCAAAGTGCATGTATGAAGACATGAATTGGTGTGAACGTACTTTATATACAACCAGAGGTATGAAAAATTGTGCTCTATATGTGTAATAAGAATTGTAATGCATTCCACTGTTATTTATTTTTTTTAAAAAATCAATTTTAAAAAAGGAAAGAAATGGTGACCTGGCAAGGGCAATGTCTCTGGAGATGGTGTGCAGGTCACAATTTACCCTCTGCTGTTGCTGGGTTCTTAATAGCCATGCACCCACTGGAGATTTAGATGACACTGAAGAAGCAGAGGGAATTAGTACAGGCAATGTATTTGGAGATGACACCCAAAAGTACCTGGAGCCTGGTAATCTTTTCACAGCCTTGAGTTTAGGTTAGCCATGGGTTACTGTCCTTTGATTACAGCCTATTTCCCCTGATGGATAGTAAATTCCATGATGATTGAATACTTGTGTCTAGCCTGGTGATCCTGTACTCCCAGATCCTAGCAGAGAACCCAGCACAGAATCAACCCCACTGAGGATAATTTAATGATTATTCTGAGTAACAAAGTACCCCAATATTTAAGTGGACTAAAATAATGACAGTCATTTATTTTGCTCACAACTCTGCAATCAAGGACAGTTCCTCGCTACTCAATGTGGAATCAGCTGGGACAGCTCCACTTGAGACTGGAGAATCTGCTTCTGGGATGGTCCCTTCCATGGCCGGCTAGTTGATGCTAGCTGTTGGCTGGCAGCTTAGCTCTGGGCTGGGGGCCTCAGTTCACCTCCATGTAACCTCTGCACAGGAGACTTGGGCCTCCCACAGCATGGTAGCTGAATTCCAGATTCTCTAGAGCTGGGAGCTATGTTGCCTTTTATGATCCAGCCTGAGAAACCACAAAATATCCTTCCCCTGCATTCATAAGAGTGCCTGGATTCCAGGTCTTGGCCCAGAGAACTCTTTCTCTCAATTGGAGGAGTATCAAAGTCACATTATAAGGAGAACATATGGGATGGGAGATATTGGAATGGGCATATTTGGAAAATGTATCAAATCTGTCCCGTGGATGAGCAAACATGGTCACTTGGGCCCAGTATTTAGACTCAAGTTCTTTTCCACACATTTTGTTCAAGGAGGAAGGGGTATGTATGTGTCACACATTCTAGAAAGACTCCTGTCCAACCTGGAGAAGATAAAACTGGAGTGTGGAGAGTTAATTGACAGTCACGAGGATAATCCACTTATTTGTGTTGTTTATCTTTTCAACTAAAATGTGGGCTCAATAAGAGAACTTTAAACGTGCAAATATAAGTACAAAATATATCACATACATTTATTATCTCCAGGGCTTAGCCCAGAGTTTTGCTGTACAAAACATTCTTGTAGAAAAGATTAATGAAATGCCTACTTGGTTCTGCACGATAGTGTGGTGCTGCCACCTTCTGGGAACTCGTAGTATTGCCAGCCATTTCCAACTAGCCACCGTTCCTCTCTTGGAACTAAGTATTTCTCTTGCCCTAGGCCAGTTTACAAGGCACTTCCTTAGTGACTGATTATTTGTATTGATTCCCCTTTGACCAATGAGAACTCCGAGGACAAGAGGAATTTAACAGAATCATTTCCCTGGTGCCTACATGCTCACCCAAACCCTCCCCAGCCCTCCACAGCCCAGCTTTGCTTCCCGCACTTCTCTGACTTCTCTGCATAAAATCTTTAAGGATGTGCCTGTTGAACTCAGCCCCTGCTGATTGCTGGCCTTACCCAAAATTTGTGCGGCATTTCTTCCTTTCTCTCTGGCTGCTATTTCTTCTACCATTTCTCCACAGTCCTTCTCCCAGCCCAGACTGAAGCCCACGTTCTTCAAGGAAGATCATCTCCTCCCCCAGGGCTCAATTCCCATCTGCACATCAACTGACTCAGCTCCTGGGCTCAGTCTCCTGAGCTCTGTGCTCAATCATTTGTCCCCTGAAGAGCAGCTTTGTGGGAGACCTGGGCACCTCTAGCTCCTTGGTCCAGGGTCAGCCTGTCATCTCCCTGCTCTGTCAACCACCCTGCTCCTTCCCTACTCCCTCTCACTCCCTTCCACAAGCCAGATGACTGAGAGGTGGCTCTGAGAGTTTTCTCTCCTCACAGCCAAAGTCACTAAATACTTTTCCAGTTGGCTACACCAAACAGTGAACCAGCACTTCAGCTCTTTTAAGTTCAGTAGATTCCACCTCCTCCTCAGCCTTCAGATACCTGCCCGCCCAGCCAGACCCCAGCCACCAAGACCCTCATCATATGGAACCTGGATTCCATGTCATCATAGGGATTCCGTGTCGGCTCTCGGCTCCTGCCTCCTGTGGGCTGACTCTCCAATAGCACTATGCTCCTACTGGCCCCTGATTAAACCCCTCCAGGGTGGGCCCCAAATCTCTTGCTTGGCATCCATCTCTACTGCATGGCCCCCAGCCTGCCACCCCAGACCACTCTTCACCCTCTGCCCATCCACACTGTGCTCAAATCACACTGCCCAAATCACAAGCCTCTTTGCCTTTGCCCATTCTCTTTCCTCTCCCTGGAACACTCCTCCCTCATCTGTTCATGGCCAAAGTATCCCATCCCCGTTGTACAGATGGGGAAACTGAAATTCTGGGAGCTGACCCAATGTGTCTAGCTTGTAGAGCTGGGAAGAAATAAAGCTGGGATTCCAAAGGAAGACAGCTCCTTTTACTATTCTTCAGCATGACCTATTCCAAGTCTCAGTTTCCCCAGAGTGTGAAATAGGGTAATCAGAGACTGTGGGTTCTTTCTGCTCTGAGTTTCCCTAAACAGAATTTCTTGGTTCTGGAGGGATTTATCACAACTTTCCAGGATCCCCTAGCCTGCCAGTTGGTAGAGAATGCTCAGGCCAACCTTTCTGTGGCCTCCAGATCTGGCTGGGGGCAGGGGGGGCCTGTGCTTGTGCCTCTTGAGAACACCATTAGAAGCGGACGGATGACCTGCTCCCTGCCCTTGACTTCTGCAGTTTCCATTCTGTGTACATTTTCTACTGCTGTGTAGCCAGGTACCCCGCGATTAGCTGGCAGTTCCATAGCTCAGAAGTCCAGCGTGCATGTCTGGCTTCTCTGCCAGGGTCTCACAAGGCTGAAACAGGGCCAAGTTTCTTATTTGGAAACTGAAGAAAACTTCTCTTTCAAGCTCATTTAGGTTGGGAACAGGATTCAATTTCTCGAGGCTGTAGAACTAAGGTACCAATTTCTATGTTGGCTGTCAATCAGGGCTCTCTGGGCTCCTGAGGCCACCCACATTCCTTCTCACGTGGCCCTTCCATCTTCAACTCTGTGATGATGTAGCAAATCTCAAATCTCTTGATTTCTGCTTCTTCCATCAGCTTGGAAATCTTTTTATTTTTGAGGGAAGTACCTGGTCAGGTCTACCAGATAACCTCCAATCCTAAGATAACTAACTTGGGGCTTTAATTACACATGCAAACTTCTTTCACAGAAATACCAGATTCATGTTTGATTGAATAACCAAGGGATAGGAATCTTAGGGAGTTGTGTTTGTCAGCTTTCTGTTACTATCACAAAATACCTGAAATAACTTATAAATATAAAAGGTTTAACTTAACTTATACAAAGAAAAGGTTTGTTTTTGGCTCATAGTTTTGAAGCTTCTAGTCCATGATCAATGAGGCACTTTGCTTTGGGCCTATAGTGAGGCAGCACATCACAGCAGGAGTATGACGTACAGCAAACTCTTACATCACAAGCCAAGAAGCAAAAGATGAAGGGACTGGGGCCCCACAGTCCCTTTCAGGGACACACTCCTAACAACCTAAAGGCTTCCAACCAGGCCCCATCTCTCAAAGATTCACCACCTCTCAGTAGCATCACCCTGGGGTCCAACCCTTGAATGAGGGGACATTCAAGATCCTAATTGCAGCAAGGACTATCTTTAGAATTCTGCTGACCACATCCTCACTCATCAGACAGTTGTTAAGATCTGCTCCACACCTAATCTGTACTGCACAGTGCTGGGAGAGCGGAAATGAACAAGACTTGACCCAGACCTCTGGGGCTCTATCTCGACATCCCTCTATCTACCTTGCACTCAGTGAGATTTTCCCACTTCCTTGTCTACACATGGACCCTTCCTTCCATCTAAATGCTGTCCCCCAATGTACTCGTCTTCTAAGGCTGCCAAGAAAAAAATACCATAGACTAGAAAGCTTTCTATTCTCCCAGTGCTGGAGGCTGGAAGTCCAAGACCAAGGTGTGGGCAGGGTTGGTTTCGAGTGAGACTTTTGTTCCTGGCTTGCACACAGCCACTATTTTGCTGGATCCTCATGTGGCCTTTCCTCTGCACACTCACGTCCCTGGTGACTGCTTCTTCTCATAAGGACACCAGTCCTATCAGCTTTGGATCCCACCCTTTGATCTTCATTTGACCTTAGTTACCATTTAAAGGTTCCATCTCCAAACATACTCACATTCTGAGATTACTGGGCCTTTGGTATATAAATTTTTTTAAAAAAACTATTCAGTCCCAATACTTCCCATTAAATATTTCATGTAGGAAGTTCAGTTCATAAGATACCTATTACATAAAAACACCCTAGATGCTCTCCTTGGACCAAACCCAAAGGACTTTAAAAAACAGCATACTACAGGGACACAGCCACATCAATGTTTATAGCAGCACAATTCACAATAGTTAAACTGTGGAGCCAACCTAGATGCCCTTCAGTGGATGAATAGATTGAAAAAAAATGTGGCATATATACACAACGGAATTTTACTCAGCATTAAAAAAGAACAAAACCATGGCATTTGCAGGTAAATGGATGGTGTTGGAGAAGATAATGCTAAGTGAAGTCAGCCAATCCCAAAAAAACAAATACTGAATGTTTTCTCTGATATAGGGAGGTTGACTCATAGTGGGATAGGGAGGGAGAGCATGGGAGGAATAGATGAATTCAAGAAAGGGAAGAGGGGTGGGAGGGAAAGGGAGGGGGCAGGGGAATAACAAGGATGGTGGAATGTGATGGTCGTCATTATACAAAGTACATGTATGAAGACTTCAATTGGATGTCAACATATTTTATATACAAACAGAAATACAAAAAGCATGGTATTTATGCGTATTAAGAATTGTAATGCAAAAAAAAATAATAATGTTACCTTAGATTAGGTAGAGGGAAGTGAAAGGAGGGGAAGGCAGGGTATGTGGGGATAGGAAAGATAGTAGAATGAAACAGACGTTATTACTGTATGTATGTATGGGACTGTATGACCAATGTGATTCTACAATATGTATACTCAGAAAAATGAGAAATTATATCTCATCTATGTATGGTTCATCAAAGTATATAGTTATAGTGTCATGTATAACTAATTAAAACAAAGTAAAAAAAAAAAGGAAAAGAAAAAAAAATACCCTAGATGCTCCCAGTTTGTCTCCATCACTGGCCTCTCCAACACCAAGCTGGTACCTTTGTCCCCACTGGGTCAGTTTCCTACTGGACTATGAGCTCCATAGTGACACACACTGATGAACTAGGGTGACCTGGGAATCATCTAGCACAGGGCCTGGTTCCCAGTGGGCAGGGGAGCAGGGGAGGCTAACAAGATCAAAGCCATGGCCCCCAACCCCGGAACTGATCAAGGTCACCTCCTTAGCCGCAAGTGCTCTGGAGCCCTAGACTGGGTACTACAGGGCTGTCATCAAATCTCCAACCTTGTCCCAAGGACCGCCAAATCCGAGTTTTCTCTTGCTCCCACCTGGGCAGAACTGAAACATTGTCAGGATAACAAGGTCCTGAGACCAACCCAGGTCCATCTCATCCCCATCACATCCCTCCACACAAGGTATCCCAGGAGCTAGAATTAGAACAACACTGATCCTGACCTAGGGGCCAGGAAACCTGAGTTCCAGCCCTAGCACTGTCTCTCACCCACCATGTCACTTGGAACCCTTCAACCTAACTTCTCCAAGCCTTTGTTTCCCCACCTGCAAAATGAACACGCAAATACCTTTCTCACAAGGCTTCTGTGAAGATTCCGAGAGATCAAATATACATTGCAGGAGCTCAGAGAGCATTGGGGCTGAGAGATTTGAAAATCAGCAGATCTGGGGAAAGTGTTCAGAGGCCAAGAAAAGTCAATCCCATGTTAACACCTTTACCCTCCCTTTGGCTGTGGACCATGGCCAAATTGCTTTCCTTTCTTGACAGTTCTTTTTTTTTTTTTTTCCCCTACTATAAAACAAACATTTGGACTCATCTCTCCCTGTCACTTAGATTTTAGAACCTGGAGAGGCCTTTAAATGTCATTGATTGTTACCTTACACATTTCAGAAACGGGGACAATCAAGCACAGAGAGGGGAGTTGTCGGGGCTGAGCTAGGATGAGGGACGAGGACCCCTGACTCCAGGCCAGCACCTGGCCCAGCACCCTTCGTCCTCTGTTGATGAGCAGAGTCACAGCCACAGCCACCAAGAGCTGCCCACCTGCCCTACATGCCTTTCTGAAATCAGTCCTCTACATCTGGACTTTCCAGTGAAACCATAGCTGGCTACTGAGCACTTGCAACATGGGGACCAGGGTGAAAAATGCCAGAACTGCTTTCTTAGTTTTATTTAGCTTTAGTTCACTCAAATTTTTAAAAACTGACACTCAAATCCATTATTGAAAAACTTTTAAGTAGGTTTGGGCAATGTGGGTATCTACTTTTTCAATTGTAAATTTTATTGAAGTTAAATACAGATCAAATGTTGCTGATGAAAAATTAGCGTCTGGATTGAGATGTATGTTGTAAATGTAAAATATTCACTGGATTTTGAGGATTCAGTTCAAAATATCTCGTTTCAACACTGAGTCATAGACAAATAATATTTTGGAAATTTAGGTCTTCTATAGTTTGGATAGTAAATGTTTCCTGAAGGCCCATATGTTAAAGGCTTGGTCCCCAAGGCAGTGCAATTGAAAAGTGCTGGAACATTTCAGAGGTGGGGACTAAGGGGAAGTCTGTAGGTCATTGGGGACATGCCCCCAAAGAGTTTTGTAAGCCCCTTCTTTCATCTTTTCCTCCTGACTCATGTTACAATTGAACTTGCTCTGCTGTGCACTTCCACCATAATGCACCCAAAACAACGGGGTCAATAGATCATGAACTGAAGTCTTCAAAGCTATGAGCCACAATAAACCTTTTCTTTAGTTATTTATCTCAAGTATTTTGTTTTAGTGATAGAAAGCTGACAAATACAGGGTCAAAACAATATTATTAAAATTCATTTCACTTTTTTTTAAATTTTAGATATAGCTACTAGAAGATTTTAAATGACTTATTGTGGCTCTTTATCAAATTATTGGGCTCTCATTTATATGGTTCATGTTCTTTTTCTATTGTACAACACTGGTCTAAATCTTCAAAGCAACTCAGTGGTGCAGGACTATTATTTGTTACCCTAATCTCACAGATGGAGGGACCTAATACAGCAGATGCCACCTATGTCCAACCCCATGATATCATCTCACTCCTTCTCAGGGTCTGCTGTAGTTTGGGTGAACAGAATACATACTGAGAGCTTCCTACCTCAAAAACTTGCATCCTTTTACCTCAAGAGTGTGTGTGGGGGGGGTGTTGAGTTAGTGCTTCCAGTAACAACACCCAACCAATGGGAGTGTAAGGATTGTTGGGCAAATGCCCCACATTCTTCACCCCAGGTGAAGCTTGCTCTGCATTATCTCTCAGAGGGTCTCCAGTAAGATTAAACTGCAGGTCCATGAAGTTTATCACTGGGATGCATGGATGGCACATAAAAAATCAATTAGTGTGATACACTACATTAATAAGGACAAAATCATATGATCATCTGAATAGATGCAGAAGAAGTACTTGACAAAATTCAACACCCTTTTAGCTGGGCATGGTGGTGCACACCTGTAATCCTAGCAACTAGGGAGGCTGAGGCAGAAAGATTGCAAGTTTGACGCCAGCCTCGGCAACTCGGCAAGGCTCTAAGCAACTTAGTGAGAACCTATCTCAAAATAAAAAAAATTAAAAGGCCTGGGAATATGGCCTAGTGGTAAATGCCTGTAGGCTCAATCCTCAGTATAAAAAAAGAAAGGAAGGAAGGAGGGAAGGAAGGAAGAAAGGGAAAAAATCAACACTCTTTCATGAAAAAATTTCTCAGTAGACTTAGAAGAAAAATACATCAATATATTAGAAGGAAAACACACCAACATATATGAAAAGTTCCCAGCTAACATCATAATCAATGTTTTTTTCTTTTTTAATGAAAGCTTCCTCTAAAATCAGGAACACGGCAAAGATGCCCACTCTCAACACTTCTGTGTTGAACAGACTTAGCAATGGAAGTCCTAGCCAGAGCAATTAGGCAAGAAAAAGAATAAAAGATCCAAATCATAGAAGTTAAATTGTCCCTGTTTGCTAATGATGTGATTTCTTCTATATAGGAAACTTGTAAGTCTCCATTTTAAAAAGAAAGCTGTTAAAATTAATAAATGATTCTGTAAAATTGCAGGATACAAAATCAACCTTAAAAAATCAAGTGTAAATTACTATGTGTGTGTGTGTGTGTGTGTGTGTAATCCACTGTGTTTCTAAAGCTCCCTATGGCTTCAAACCCATGTCAAAAAAAAAAAAAAATCCACTGTGCTTCCCCATACTAACAGTGAACTATCTGTAAAGGAAATTAGGATATGAAGCCCCAGTTGCTTAGAGGTAATTATGTTCCTCCTTCCCATTACTCACTCCTCTACCCCCTCATTGCGAACCTGGGATCCCCTTCCAGTTAAATCACTTGCATTCAAATGCTTGTCTCAGATTCTGCTCTTGGAAGATCACACAGGAAAGCATGAATGTGCAGAGAGTGAAAGACATTCAGAGGTCAAATAAATAGTAAGAGACAGACTGGCAATTTGATCCCAGGCCTCTGACATCATATCCTACTCTCAAAAGCTGCCTCTCATGAAGTAGTCACAAAGTTCCCCACGCAGGAGGCTGGACACTCATCTCAAATCTGCCCACCCTTGGAGCTGACCCCAGAGCAGAAAATCCCTTCTCTGGATTCACATGATTCTCTGATACCAAGAGGCTGAGCAGAACCATCCCCTAAAGGCCTAGAACAGAACCCACCTGGCCTGCCCAAGCAATTCCCTCAGCCAGAGGGAAGCCAGGACTGCCAGCCAGTGCCTTGAAGGGCACTCGTCTTTGGACCAAGAGGACATAGCATCTGAGACCTGGAGAGGCCACAGGTGGCTAAGGTCCAGGAAAAAAACTTACTTACCTTATTCATTTAATGAGTTCACTGTGTGCCAAACACTGTTCTAAATGCATATTGTGTATCTATACTTATAACTACACACACACACACACACACACACTTTACTTATTCATTTATTTAGGATTAAGAAACTTGCCAAAGTCACACAGCTCCTAAGTGTCACGTGTACAATTCAAACCCAAGCAGTCTGGCTCCGGATCATTCCTGAATCAACTGCCAGCTATTCACTCTGGGCTCCTCCTTAGATTGGAGGGAGCCTCCGGCATGAACTTCTGCCAGTCCTCCACAGATCCCCCTTGGAGGGAAGGACTGGCAGGAAAAGGCCCTTGGAGACTGAGAAACAGTAGGCTCCAGAAGACAGACTGTAATAGCCTGAAAACAACCTCCCCTCCCTGCACCTCTCTGCCTTTGGACAAGGATGGTGTAATCCACATAGTCACTCAGCCTCAGTGTATGTTTGTATTCCCAGCCTCATTCCCAAAATGATTTGAGAGGGCTCCAGAAGACAGATGCAATGTATCTCTGCCTTAAAGATGACAGATGGAGAGCAGGCCTGAAGAATCCCAAGCAAACACAGCCAGCCAGGGCTCATGGGTGACCTGGCCTGTGCCTGATTTACAGACTCAAGGGAGGCTTTACTACTTCACCTGAGCTTTTTTTTTTTTTCTTTTTCTTTTTCTCTTTTTTTTTAGACAAGGTCTTGCTAAGGTCCCTGGGCTGGCCTCAAACTTCCAATTCTCCTGCCTCAGCCTGTTAAGTAGTTGGGAATGAAGGTGTGCACCGCATGTCCAGATACTTTCCCCAGTTTTAAAAGTGAAATTCCCTTGTCTTGGGAAACTCCTCAGAGACAGACAACTGGGAGAGCTGATCATCCTCATTACACAGAATGTAAGCCACAAATTCTCCTTCCTTGGAGAAGCCTAAAAATTTGGCTTGGAGCTTCCTAGCAGCCAAGCAAGCCAAAGAGGGAAATATCATATGTTATAAAAGTTTAGTGTGTGTAACAGCACAACCCAATGATAGAAATGTGCCGTACTGTCCAATATGGCACTTTCTAGTCACAAGTCTCAAGAACACCTAAAATAAGGCTACTGAAGAACCAAATTTTTCTTTTCTTTTCTTTTCTTTTTTTTTCTGTGTGTGTCTATGGTATGGTGTGGTATGTGTGTGGTTCTGGGGATCGAAACCAGGGTCATATGCCAGCAATACACTACCACTGAGCCACAACCCCAGCCCCTATTTTATTTTACTTATATTTAAATGTCAATAGCTCCACACGACTAATGGTGACTGCATGGAACAGCACAGCTGTATTAGAAAAAAAAAAAAAAAAACTAGATGTCCAGGAAGAGCCTCTTTCTTAATATTGAAGCCTAAGGAATTTCTCCCATGACTTATCACCCTTCAAGAGACTATAAAAGGAGCTTCCCTGGGTGCTTTTCTTTCCTCATGTTTATAAAAGCTGGCACTTCTCAGCACTTGGGTGTACTTAACTATGTGCTGAGCACGGTCAAAACCCTTTGCATGCAGACCACCATGGTGCATATCTGTAATCCCAGTGACTTGGGAGGCTGAGACAGGAGGATCAGTGAGTTTGAGGGCAGCCTCAATGACTTTAGTGAGACCCTTAGCACCTTAGAGAGACTCTAGCTCAAAAGTAAAAATGTAAAGAGCTGTGGGGGTATAGCTCAGTGTCAAAGAACCCCTGGGTTCAATCCTCAGTACCAAAACAAACAGACCAAAAAAAAAAAAAAAAACACTTTCATATGTTAAATCTCTTCAATTTTCAAAACTACCCTAGAAGATAGGCACTTTCACTGTCGGCAGGGAGAAGGCTCCTCCTAGGACCCCCCTCCTTTCCTGGCCTGAAAGAAGGGCATATAGCATTCCCCTATGCCCTGGGAGAGACAGGAGCCTGGCAGGTGGAAAGAGAGAAGGGGTTCCAGATGCCCCCACTACCACCCCCCAGGTGACGGTGCATGACTAATGTCGACTCCATGGAAAAAGTGAGCAACATCTGGCATCATCCACTGGCCCCAGAGGGCATTTGGGTCGTCAGAAGGAAGACCACGTCTGCAAGGTAACACAACACACCAGACCAGCACACCCTTAGACAGGAGCCGGCCAAGCCTCCCACCTGAGACAAAACCCTCTTTCCTATTTGCTGTGGATAATACCTTGATGTCCCTCCACACTGGCCCCTGTGCAGGATCCTGAAGGCTGCCAGGTCCCTGGGGCTCCAGGCAGCCAAGAGGAGGCAGGTGTGATTCTCCCCACCCCCATCCTGTCAGAGACTGGGAAGCTGATGACTCCAGGGTCAGAAATAACCCCACAGTCAGCTCCCACACGCCTCCCCTCCCCTCCCCTCCCCTCCCCTCCATTCCCGGGAAGTCTGGGCCCTGAGTCAGAGGGAAGAGTTCCGAAGTAGACAAGGACCCGGATGATGGGGTATGGAGACCACAGAACTCTTTCGTAGGATTCTTTGGAAAATCAGGCCTAGCAAAGAGCTGAGGCCTGGTCATTCAGACGGTTCCCTCAGTCTGCTTCAGTCAAGGCTGTGGGGCATGAGGAGGAATGGATAAGAGAGGGGAAAGTTTTGGGGAACCCAGGAGAAAAAGAGCTGGGCCTTATTCTCAGAGGGGTTCCTGCTGGGGACAGAGAAGCCCGGCCCTGCCCATTGGGGAGCCTCCAGTCTCCTGGCATGGTGGCACACAGCAAGAGTCAGAGACCAGTCCAGCATAAAGACAGGAGGCTCAGAGGATGAAGGAGCAGGCCCACCCCAGTATCAAATGCTCCTTCTTATTCATTCCTTCAAAATAGTCTGGACACCCCCATCCCACACCACAGTTGAGTCACTGACTGTCCCCAATTCTCAGAGAGGACTTTAGATGAATGGAGCTCTCTCCATTCCCTCTGTTGCCCCTCCCCAACCCAAAAGACATGTAACTGATTCCCCGGGATGGCAGAGTGACTTCCACAAGCCCTAAAAATAGCGGCACCACTTAATAGTCTGAACATAGCCTCCCTCGCCCGCCCCCTCTCCGGCCCACCCCCTAACCAGCAAAATAAAGGCAGCTGCTGGGGCTGGCAGAGAACAGAGACCCAGAGACAGGCAGTGAGAAGGTAGCTGACCAAGCCACAGAACAGAACCAACCCCACCGAGAATCTCCAGCAGGACGACAGACGCTTAGGCCACACCTGCTACAGACCCCAAACACCCCACCAGCCAAGCCGGACCCTTGGTAAGTAATCTCCCTTCTTGTCAAGAACCAGCCATGCTGGTTCTTGAGGCTGGGGCCCTCTGCACCCTGTGCAATGTGTGTATCGGGGTGGAACCCAGGAGAGAGGGAGGTTGAATGGTAAGAACAGGTGTTGGTGAGTGGAAGAGTTTCTGAGATAAAGAATCCACAAAGAAGGTAACATGAGTTTGTAGGAGTCCCACAGGAGAGCTCAGAGTGGCTGCCACAGGCCTAGGCTGGCCAAGGGGACAGGCTTTTGCCTGGTGCAATTCAGAAAGGCTTCCAGGAGATGGCCTGGAATTTTTTTTTTTTTGGGGGGGGGTTGTGTGTGGGGTGCTGGGGATTGAACCCAGGGCCTTGTGCATGTGAGCCAAGCTCTCTACCAACTGAGCCATATCCCCAGGCCTGGAATTTCGGTTTTTAAAATACAGGTATGGAGCTCCTCAGGTTTCAAGGATTCCTCTCAGGGAAGCCTCTGGAAGTCCCAAAATCTGGAGGAAAAAGTGACAGAAGAGACCTGGGAAGGAGCCGGGCAGAGTAGAGACAGTAGATTAGGCCAGAAATGTAGCCTAGGATGGGCCCCATGCCCAGCTGTTGTGGGTGAAAGTCTTGGCATATCTAGTACCAGCGATATCTCCCTAGGACTGGCCTGAGTTCAGCTCCCCACATATAATGTCCTTGAACCCGGGAGGGATGCCTGTAACCTAGGCCATCATCTTGACTTGTGGGAAAGTCCTCAGGCCAGAGATGGTAGGCATCGGGGCAAGGAGACCGAATCTGAGTCTGCCCAAAGGTATAGAGCAGGCCAGTATGGGCCAAGGATGAGATGGAGACAGAGGTGAGTCATCCCGAGAGGCTGACCCAGCCCCAGGAGCCCAAACTCTGGGACAGTTCTTGGGGCTCACTCTTCCCTAAGCCTGGTCCCAGTTCTGAATTCTGCCCTCCCAGGCATTAGGCCAGACAGGAGTGGAGGTGGGCAGGCCCAGAGTCAGGAAATCTGTGTCAGACTTTGCCACTGCCTTGATGAGCCTCCCTGGACAGCTCCTTTCCCCTCTTTGGGCCTCAATTTTCCCCCTTTGAACTTCTTCATTAGAGGTTAGATTCAATGACCTCGGAGGATTAGCTCTGAGGATTCCTGGACTCTGTGCTATCAGCCTGCGACCCTAGCAGGGATTCTGGAGATTCCTGGGAGTGGGGGTGGGGTAGAGTTGGTGGCCTGTAGATGACATCTGCTCATCTGACATCTGGTGGTGACAGGCTAGAGCAGAGGTGGGGACAGGCATGAATTTGGTTTTGGCAGGAAATCCTTATCACAGCTCAGATACGGAAGGAAACCATGCAGAGGATTGATGAGACTCACGCCACAGGTTTCAGGCCTTATACTCCCTAGGGCTCTCATGCCTTTGGTGAAAAGGCCAGGTGTGGGTGAGGTGGGGCAAGTAGGTCTCAGTTTTCTGTCTCCTCCTTCTGAGGTAGCCATAGGAAGAAGTCCTGTCTCCTACCTGCTGCCAGTGTCCTTGTACCTACCCACACCCCAGGCCCCTTTGGCCAGGGGGAGGTCTCTAGGCTCTAGCACCTGGTTGGCCTGCAGACCAGAGTCCTGGCACCAACTCAGAAGGCAGGAGGCAGGGTCCTCTAGGAACCATGGGTAGTGCAGGAGATGACGTGGGCCACAGGCACCCAGGATCCCCAGTGGTGGAGCCCAAACGTCCCTCCAAGCACAAGGCTCCTATTCCAAGGCCAGGACCTCAACTATATTTAGTACCAAGTGTGGAGCACAGTAGTGGATCAGAGGCAGCAGACGGGGGTACATGCTTCTCATTCTTGGCCTACTGGCCTCTGGGGACTGTCATAACACCTGTCACAAGACAGATAAGACATACATGAGACAGACCAGAAGGGCTTGAGGGGCGGGGATAGAGTGGAGAAAGGTCACACCTTGATAGAAGTTGACTGACATGAAGAGGGAGGGAGAAGAGGAGCCAGCTTTGGGGTCGAAGTGGGTTGAGGGCCTTCAGGGGTTGATCTTAACCTGAGACCCTGCACCCCAGCAGACCTGAAGCTGTGCTTGCTTACACATGATTAGGGAGGGGTCTCCATGAGCACGGGGCAGGCTGTTTCTGCAGAAAGGACCCTGATCCACAGTCTTCCCTCCCTGGAGATGTCACCTTCATATTCTCCTAAGTGGCCTGCTGAGGAATAGAGGGGGGACTATGGCCGATAAGAAAGCTTCACATCCCCTACCCTCTTATTTCTTGGGAATCAAGTCCTAAATTGGGAATCAAGTCCTAGGGACCTCATGCCGGCACTGCCTGCCACTTGTTTGCCAAGATCTGACTCTGGGCCCCAGTTTCCTCATCTTTAATTATAAAGGGTTGGTCTTCATCTCCCTGGGCCTGAGAAAGTTTGGAATTGAGACCCCAGAGGTAAAGGTTGGGTAGGTTCTAATCAAAGTGCTCAGCACGCCCTCTAGTGTTCTTTGTACGAATTTCCTCTCGATGAGAAATCAGTCACCCTTTTAGGGACCTACCTCTTGAGACTCCTCAGTCAAGATTACCCCAGGTCACTCACTTGAAAGTCTAGCAAAAAAAAAAAAAAAAAAACCAAAACAAACTAATTTGGACAAAGGAAGGCAAGGATGGGCACGTCCAGTTTTTCCGCTGGAGATGTGGGTAGGCATCCCTTGTGGGGCCAAAGGAAAGACCCTCGGTCCCCCTAGCAAGTCAGGGAATCAGGGACCAACCTTGATGGACGGGTCCAAATGTCCTAAGTTCATGACTTTTCACACACCAGCCAAAGTGGACCCTGTGCCAGGATGACATAGAGAGGGAGAGAGTCTCTAAGTAAATGTCACCCAGAGCTACTCAGACCCTGGGCCTTCCTCCCTGCCGTTTGTCCCAGCAACTGGACCCCACCCCAAGTGAATCCCCCAACCACATCTTCATCTCTGCCCCTTCTCCTCAGAAGAATGGCCAACGCGCAGACACAGGCGGCCCCCACACCAACCATCCCAATGGCGACTACAGAGGACCTATCCCTCCCTCCACCCCAGGTCCTGGAGGATCTGCCACCACCGCCACCCAAGGAGTCCTTCTCTAAGTTCCACCAGCAGCGGCAAGCTGGAGAGCTCCGCCGCCTCTACAGGCACATCCACCCTGAGCTCCGCAAAAACTTGGCCGAGGCCGTGGCCGAGGACCTGGCTGAGGTCCTGGGCTCTGAGGAGCCCACGGAGGGTGATGTCCAGTGCATGCGCTGGATCTTTGAGAACTGGCGGCTGGATGCCATTGGCGATCATGAGAAGCCAGCTGCCAAAGAGCCTGTGCCAGGCGGAGACGTCCAGGCCACTTCCCGAAAGTTTGAGGAAGGATCCTTTGCCAACAGCACAGAGCGGGAGCCAGGAGGACCCCGGCCATCAGGAGGTGATGTTCGTGCAGCCCGGTGGCTCTTTGAGACCAAGCCACTAGATGAGCTGGGGGGCCAAGAGGAGACAACAGAGCCTACTGTGAGGGAACCTGCGGCCAGTGGAGATGTGAAGGGTACTAAGATGCTCTTTGAGACGCGGCCGCTGGACCGCCTGGGCTCCCGCCCCTCCATCCAAGAGCAGAGCCCCTTGGAGCTGCGCTCAGAGATCCAGGAGCTGAAGGGCGATGTGAAGAAAACCGTGAAGCTGTTCCAAACAGAGCCACTGTGTGCTATCCAGGATGCAGAAGGGGCCATCCATGAGGTCAAGGCCGCATGTCGAGAAGAGATCCAAAGCAACGCAGTGAGGTCTGCCCGCTGGCTCTTTGAGACACGACCTCTGGATGCCTTCAACCAAGACCCCAGCCAGGTGCGGGTAATCCGGGGGATCTCCCTAGAGGAGGGGGCACGGCCCGATGTCAGTGCAACACGTTGGATCTTTGAGACGCAGCCCCTGGATGCCATCCGGGAGATCTTGGTGAATGAGAAGGACTTCCAGCCATCCCCAGACCTTATTCCTCCTGGCCCAGATGTTCAGCAGCAGCGGCATCTGTTTGAGACACGAGCCCTGGACACTCTGAAGGGGGAAGAGGAGGCTGGAGCAGAGGCTCCACCTAAGGAAGAGGTGGTCCCTGGTGATGTTCGCTCCACCCTGTGGCTATTTGAGACAAAACCTCTGGACACTCTCAGAGACAAGGTCCAAGTGGGTCACCTGCAGCGGGTGGGCCACCAGGAGGGTGAAGGACTCATGTGTGAGCATCTACCCAATGATGGCTCCTCAGCACTGTCTCTGTCTCAGGGTGTGCCCCAGAGAGATGGGGTGAAGGGGGATGTGAAGACCTTCAAAAACCTTTTTGAGACCCTTCCCCTAGATAGTATTGGACAGGGTGAGCCTTTGGTCCCAGATAGTGCAAACGGATCAGAAACAACTGATTCTGCTAGACAGTCCCAGGGTGTAGGATCCCCAGTATATGCCATGCAGGACATCAAGGGTCGCCTCCATGCCCTGACCTCTGTCAGCAGAGAGCAGGTAGTGGGAGGTGATGTGAAGGGCTACCGATGGATGTTTGAGACACGGCCTCTAGATCAGCTGGGTCGAAGCCCTAGTACCATTGATGTAGTACGAGGCATCACCCGGCAGGAAGTGGTGGCTGGGGACGTTGGCACTGCTCGGTGGCTTTTTGAGACCCAGCCCCTGGAGATGATCCACCAGCGGGAACAGCAAGAACGACTGGAAGAGGAGAGAAAGAATCAAGAAGGCCCCAAGTCTGAGACTCCCCCAAAGGGCGATGTGCAGACCATCCGGTGGTTGTTTGAGACATGCCCAATGAGTGAGCTGGCAGAGAAGCAGGGGTCAGAGGTCACAGATCCCACAACCAAGGCTGAGGCCCGGTCCTGCACCTGGATGTTCAAGCCTCCACCCCTGGACCAGGCAGAGGGCTCCAGGGAGAAGCACCTGCAGGTCAGTCAGGTCCAGGCTGGGGAAAGACAGACAGATGGACATGTCTTTGAGACTGAACCTCTACAAGCCTCTGCAGGCCGTCCCTGTGGAAGAGGACCTGTGCGATACTGCAGCCGGGTGGAGATCCCTTCAGGACAGGTGTCTCGTCAGAAGGAGGTTTTCCAGGCCCTGGAGTCAGGGAAGAGAGAAGATCAGGGGGTCAAGATAACCCCGGGCCCCATCGCCGAAGGTTCTGTACACAAGTTCACCTGGCTCTTCGAGAATTGCCCCATGGGCTCCCTGGCAGCTGAGAGCATCCGAGGGGGCAATCTCCAGGAGGAGCAGCCCGGGAGACCCTCAGAAAATGGGATGCTAGAGAAGCAAGAGACTGCAGCAGAGTTGACCCTGAGGACACTGCATGCCACACCTGGCATCCTGCACCATGGGGGCATCCTCATGGAGACCCGAGGGCCAGGGGACCTCTGCCTTGCTAAGTACATGCTCCCCAGCCCAGGGCAGGGTCATCCTCACATACGGAAGGAGGAGCTGGTGTCTGGCGAGCTTCCCAGGATTGTCCGCCAAGTGTTGCGCCGGCCAGACATTGACCAGCAAGGACTGTTGGTACAGCAGGACCCAACTGGCCAGCTTCGGCTCCAGCCACTGAGGCTGCCAGCTCCTGGCAACGGTGGGAATATTGAAGACCTGGATCCCGAGCTCCAGCAACTGCTGGCTTGTAGCCTCGGGGCCTCTGTGACAAGGACTGGGCTGGTGATGCAGGAGACAGAGCAGGGCCTAGTCTCTCTGACGGCCTACTCCCTACAGCCCCAGCTACCCAGCAGGGCCCCCGAAAGGAGAAGTGTGCAGTTGCTGGCCAGCTGCATAGACAAAGGAGACCTGAGTGGCCTGCACGACCTTCGGTGGGAGCCACCGGCTGACCCAAGTCCAGTGCCAGCCAGCGAGGGGGCCCAGAAGCTTCCCCCAACTGACAACATCATTCGTGTTCCTCCACTGGACCCCAGCATGGGGGTGGGACATCCCAGAGGCCTGCCTCAGGCCATTGGAAAGGCAATCCCTCTGGCTGGGGAAACTGCCACCCCAACCCCATTGCAGGATGCAAAGAAACAAGAAGACAGCCATCACACTGGGCAGAAAGGAATGGCAGCCATGGGAAAGTCAGGAGGAGCCATGGCTACCCCACCAGGGCCTGGGACCCCAGACCTACAGGCAGCCATGCAGAGTTTGCGGATGGAAACAGCCAAGGCCCAGAGTCTGCACCAGCAAGTTCTGAACAAGCACAAACAGGCCTCCGCCCCTGCAGCCACCTCCGCACCCGTCCAAGATGGTCTCCTGAAAGCACCAGCCACTGCCACTGGGGCCACCCAGAGCAACAGCAGGCCCATGGCCAGAGGTGACTCCAGGAACCCGGCAACTCCCAGAAAGGTCAGTGGGGAAGAGAAAGCACTACCTAGAGGGCTGCCTGAGGGGTGGGTGACGATTCAGGATGGCGTCTACACTGCTCACCCTGTGAGGACTTTTGAACCACCCAGGGGTGTCCAACCTTCTGAGAAGGAACCCCAACCAAGGGACAGGCAGACTGTCCTCTCAGCCCAAGCTCCCAGCCCACTCCAGGGAGGCCCAGGTCAGAGTCCTGGGCCAGGGCAGAAGGAGCCTGGAAGCCACACACAGAGAACCTGGGAATCTCCTGGGAATCTCCAATTCTGCTCAGGGGGCCTCCAAGCTGCAAAGACCACCCTAAAGACTGCCCCTTTAGCCCACAACACTCTGCCCTCTGGGGTCCATGCTGCAGGTGCCAACCGGCACTCCCATAATGCCTCTGTTCCTCCTCCTCCTACTCTCCCAGCTGCTGTGACGGGACCTGACTTCTCAGCCCAAGCCCGCCATGATGAAGACTCCACCCAACAGACCTCCAAGCCCTTGCAGGACTCCCTTCACATCCACAGCAGCCCTGCTGGCCAGAAAACCTCTGGGGGGTCACAGACAAAGGCCCCCAAATTGGAGCCTGCCATTACTCCAAGGAAGAAACCCCCGGTGCCCCCCAAACCTGCACACCTAGCCCAGACCCACCCTCCTCAGAGGCTGCCCAAGCCTTCAGCTCTCTCTCCCAACTTCTCCTTGCAGACGGGACAACAAAAATACAAACCAGGTGAGACAGAAGCAGCCATTCCTCAGCAGGCCAAAATTCCCACCGCCTCAGGCCAGGGCTGCATGCCTCTGGTTGTATGCTCCAGTGGACAGAGCCATCCTGACCCCCAACACAGCCTCAGCACTGTGGCCTCCAGACCCACCAAGGATCATGCTGCTGGCAGCAATGTCCAGAGCCCTGAGCCCCATAAGTTCAATGCTCTCAGTAATGACTGCACCTCACCGCAGCAGGACTCCAGTCCCCCAAGAGAGCAGCCCATGGAATGTTCCAAGCAAGGAGCCCCTGAGAACCCTCAGATTCTGCAGGGAAGCCAGCAAGAGCTCCAGGGCCTCCTGAGCCAGGTACAAGCTCTGGAGAAGGAAGCAGCAAGCAGCGTGGATGTGCGTGCCCTGAAGAGGCTCTTTGAGACTATGCCCCAGCTTGGAGAGGCTGCCTCTCAGGTCTCTGATGCTCCCTGCAAACCAGAGGTCTCGGTGGAGCAGGCCTTTGGGGAACTGACACGGGTCAGCACAGAGGTTGCTCGCCTGAAGGAACAGACCCTGGCCAGGCTGCTGGACATTGAAGAAGCTGTACACAAAGCCCTCAGCTCTATGTCTAGCCTGCAGCCAGAGGTGAACACCAGGAACCATTCCCAAGGACCCCACAAAGATCCCAGTACCCAAAAGGTCAGTGTCTTAGCCAGTAGTAGAGCCAGGCCCAGTGACTTAGACCAGGAGGTCAAAGATCCAATTGAAGTCAAGAGCCAAGCCAAGGTGGAATGCCATACTGAGGACCAGGGTCAAGCCAATATCACAAATCACACAGAGGCCAGAGGTCAGGTTGCTTCAGCTGCTTCTCCTACCAGGAGGCTGGAGACATTGAGAGAAGATTCAGGCCTCCCTCGAGTCTTACCTTTCAGCAGAGATTCACCCTCCTCCCCAACCTTCATCTCCATCCAATCAGCCACACGGAAGCTTCCAGAGGCTTCCAGCCCTAAAGGCAGCCATGACGTCTCAGGGAAAAGCATACACTTGGCTCAGGACATAGGACAGACCCAACTTCACCAGGAAAGTGCCCAGGACCTGGCTAGGAAAAAGGAAGTGGTCACACAGTGCTCTGAGCAGCCCAAGCCTACGCCCACCTCAGAGCGCCCCCTGCCCACAGAGCGGCAAAAGAGTGTCCTGGAGTTGCAGACTGTGCCGGGCGGTTCCCAGTGCTATGGAGCCACAAGAACCGTGACGGAACAGTATGAGGAGGTAGACCAGTTTGGGAACACAGTCCTTGCATCCTCCACTGTAGTCACTGAGCAGGCAGAACCGCTCAGCTGTCCCCACCTGGGGGTCCATGCCTCCCCCTTGCTGAGGCAGTTCCTGCACAGCCCAGCTGGGTTCAACAGTGGCCTAGAAGAAGCTGAGATGGCGTGGATGCCCTACGGCCACTCCTAGCCAGCTGCTCACTGAGCACCTTCACCTCCCACCCATCACTTGGGTGCCTTCTTCCAGGGCCCCAGGAGTAAGATGGGTCCCTCCCTCCTGCACACATAGGGAGAGGACCAAGAAGAAAGGGCATCTCTAAGGATTGTTGAGGACTATTTCTCTTTTGTCAGTTCCATCAGTATGCTCAATTCTTGCAAATAAAGGGGAAGAAAGGTTAAAAAGAGGCCCACTAAGTAACAGAGGCACGGGGTGAAGACCGCCAGCCCCACTTGTAGAAGATGTAGCATGTACACATGCTGCTCACACAGACCCGGCCCAAGCTTTGACCTGTGGTCATCTGCACGTCATTGTCTACAGAGTTGGAACCCCCAGCCTTTCTTTCTTTTATTAGGATTCTGAATGTTCTTAGCCTTCTGCTCCTTAATCCCTGGAGAAAACCTAACTGGTCACAGCACTGGTCTCTGTTAGGAATTGGTCTGAGAGACCCAAAAGCACCTGGCCTCCAGTCCCTCCTTCACCACCTTCATCATTCATCTGGTCATCCTCGTGACCCAAAGGTCACGTGAAAAGAGTTCGAAATCAACAGGGCCCTTAGGATCCAAATGCACTGTCTTTCTCTGCCCCCTCCTGCCCACTGCCCCTCTTCATCCCAAATGGGAAAGATTCTGTCTGAATAAACCAAAGCTTGATTCTCTACTCAGTGTGTGTCTGTTTGTGTGCATCTGTTCAAGACTCTGTGTTCACACTAAGGGAAAAACAGCCCCAACCTCCAGATGTCCAGTTTTTCTAGTAGCAGCTGCATTGAAGGCTCTACCCTATCCCTTGTTCTTGCCCCCAACACACACATTTGCCCTCTCTACCTCTGGCTTCCCCTCCTAGATGTTCTTGGACATCATTGGGGCACAGGGGAGGGGGTCCTACAATCCTGCTCCAAAATGGGAGAGCAGCCCTGTCACCCCACCAGGTACAGGAAGGTAGGAAGACCTCACATCAGGAGAATTCCCATGCCCAAGTTGGCTGGGCCACTGCCTATTCATGCCAGGTACAGTGTGCCAAGCAGTGAGGAAAGGGGTGTTCAGATTCTAACCTGGAAAACTGGAATGATTTGGTGAAGGCCACTTTTCACTCTGTCCTTCAAAAAGCACTGAGCATCTTCCTTATGCCAGGTCTGTTGTAGGTAGTAGGAACACAGAAGCAAGGTCCAATAGGGTCCTCCTCTCAGGAAACCAACTTTTGAGAATGAGGAGATGGACAGACAAGAAAAATCAGACCAGAAACAGAGTGATGTGCCTGACTGTGCTGCCTTCCCACTCTGGGGAAACAATCTTAATACATGGTGATGTGATGATGACCAGGAATTTCCTTAGAGCGAGTGGCCCATGCAGACCCTCCTAAGGAAAAACATCTCATTTCAGATCTGAATACAAAGAGCCAGCTAGTGAAAACCAGAGGGGAAAGCACACTAGACACAGAGAAAAGAGCTTGCAAAGACCCAGAGGTGGGATAAGGTGGGTTTTCTGGATCCTCTTCCATAGAAAGGGGTGTTAACAACTAGAGTTGCTCCTCACAAGCTTGAGCAAGAATTTGCACATACTGTGCTTCAGCTGAATATGCAGGTTCCCACCTTACCTCCAGTCCAGGGCTCAGCCCTCCATACCTGTTACTGGTCCCTCAGTGCCTGCTCAGCTAGTATGGGTGGGCTTCCCTGGAGCAAGAGAACTCCAATCTGGAAGGAACCCATCCCCTGTGAGAGACTGATGTATAAGGAACAATCAATATCAAATCTACCTACCTGGACCTGGTATCCCCATATTGCTGAGTCCCTTACCACATCTCTCTCCCCTGCGTTTCATAGGATCTGATTACAGAATCCAGCAGCTGAAAGAATGAGTGTTCTCCTCAGTGTTCTCATGTGTGTAATAGGTGCAATACCATAGTACCTACGACGCTGAGGATTAAGAGAATTAATAGGTGTAAAGTACATGAAGATATACCTGACATCTGGACAAAGACATTCATTTTTAGTATTGTAGTAATTATTATTTAATAATCTCCTTTCTCACCTCCAGGGGGGGTCCCTTGCCTTGTTCATCTTAGTATCTGTAATGTTTATCACAAGTTCCTAGAAGGCACTCCATACATGTCAAATAAATGAATGCATAAGTGAATGAAATGATCGAGTACGTCTGCAGATTCGTCCCACTAACATTTATTAGCATTTCATGCCAGATTCTGCTCAGTGCTAAAAATAGTGGAGAACAAGACAGAATTTATCCTTGACCTCATGGAACTTTGGTTTAAAGAGAGAAGACAACATATAAACAGATTAGATAGATTTGCAAGGGAGAAATACTGTGAATAAAAAAAATAAATAAACAAGATCAGCCCACAGGGCAAAGGATGGTAGTTATTTTAACGTGGGTGGTCTGGAAGGCATCTTTTCAGAGGTCATCTGAATGACAGAGGAGTCCGCCTGATTCGCAGGATGTGGCGGTCAGGCAGGAAGAGAGGTAGGTGGTGGATGATGAATGCACCGGCGGCAGCAGCCGAGCAGCAGCCGCTCAGCGGGGCCCCTCCCAGGGCCCAGCACACCTGCCTCCACACCTGCCGCCCAGGCTGAGGCTCCGCCTCTCTCCCGCCCGGGAAGGGGCGGGTCGGAAGGCGGAGTACGCCGTGTCCAGACCCGCCCCCGGAGCCCGTGAGGCTTGTTCCCACCGGCCGTCGCCATGGTGACGGTGACGTCACGGGGCCCGCAGAGTTCGGAACGTTCCGGCGGCGGCGGCGGCGGCGGTTGCCAGGAAACGCCCGGCAGGCGCACCGCCAGGGTCTGGCTCCGCGCGCAGACGCCGGACGCCAGGACGCGCCGTCCCCGCCGGCCCGTGCTCCGAGCCTCCCTCCTGGATTCCAGAAGGATGCCGGGTTCCGCTCCTCACCCACGCCTCGGCCCCGCCCAGGACCGACCTGCTGGGCAGGGCTCCGCCTCCCTCCTTGGTACAGTGTCCTGGCCTCTGTCGGGACTTTGTCCAGCAGCCCCATCGTCATCGCCATCACCCTGCTTCAGGTCACCATCCACCTTTCCCTTTCCTGGGCGGGCAGAGGGGCAGGCACTGCTTTCGCCTTCCGAGTGGTCCTCTTTCCTTTGCCGGTCTGTCCTTACAGTTTGTCCACTACCAAGCAGCCAGAATTCTTATTTCAGATCAGGTCACTCCTGCATAATAACCTTCAACGGCTTCCCAGTTCACTTAGTCTGGAATCTAAACTCTCAATGGCCTGTGAAGCCAGAATGGCTTACCTCTCCAACTTGGGTACCTGTGCTCTCCTCCTCACCTGTCTCCTCCTAGTCACGCTGACTTTCTTAAGCTTCACAGAACATACAAGATAATTTCTGCCTCAGGGACTTTGCACTTGCTTTATCCTCCTCCTGGAGGTCTCTGCTAGATCTTTTTTTTTTTAACCTTTATTTTACTTATTTATTTTTATGTGGTGCTGAGGATCCCAGCGCCTTGCTAGGGAAGCGCTGTACCGCTGAGCCACAATCCCAACCCCCCTCTTCTAGATCTTTAGTGGCTGAGCTTCTCACTCAGATCTCAATTCAAATGTCTCTCCAGAAAGTCCTTTCCTGATCCATCCTTCTCTCTTCCTCTTATCTGGAGAGGGCTTCCTCATAAGTTTCCATGCCATTTCACATTTTCCCTAGGACCCATCCCAACAGAAAATTATCTTGCTCAGTTTTCTTTTTTATAGTTAATGTTGTAGATAACTTTCTGCATAGCAAAACATCCCAAGCTTAGTGGTTTATAGAGCTGATACTTATGAATCTGATTACCCAGGAATTTGGACTGAACATGATGGGGATGCCTTATCTCTGTGCTGTAATGTCTGGGACTTCAGCTAGACACATACACCTATCTATATGACCTGGGCTTCCTTACAGGGTGCAGTCTCCAGGTACTTGGACTTCCAGAGACATGTCTTAACAAGACAGAGACCTCATCACCTTTTGTTACCTAGCCTCAGAAGGCATGAAGAATCACATCTGCTGCACTGCTGGTTTACAAGTAAGACCCAAGACTTCCCAGATTGAAAGAAAGGGGCATTAGATACCAGCTTTTGCTGGGAATGAGGCAAAACCTAGAACATGCAGCTAGCTGTCTTTGTAAAATATCATCTCCACAATCTTCCCCCACTGGAATATCATCTCCATGAAGCACCATCATATTCCCTTTGCCTAAAATGCTGCCAAAGCACATTGTGAGTATTTAATTTTAGAGTGAATAAAGGTTTGTCTTTCAAGGAAGCATTGGAACCCAGCTCTTCTCTCTGTGTTTCCTGCACCAGCCTTTAACTTTGGCCTAGTCCGCTCTGGAGGAAGCCTGGCATTTGTATTATAAGGTAGGAGTCAAGTATAGGGGTTTTGTGGGGGAGATATAGGTCTACAGTTATTGGGGATTGAGAAATATGTGGCCAAATGAGACTTGGAGGTGGTTTTCTACTCAAAGGGATGTTGAAACCCCAGTCCGCTTTTTCCCATTCTGAACTCTGGAAATGCCCAGATGAGGCAGTTTGTCCTCTAGGCTGTGAGAGCAGGAAAGCGAGTGGCCCAAGGTAATGGAGCTTTGGGGAGGTGCACCAGGCAGTAGGGAGGGGCGAGATGCCTATTAGAAGCAACTGCAGTGACCTAGGCAAAAGGCAGCCTGAAGCTGCCCATAAGCCTAAGATTCTCAAATTCTCCCTGCTTTGTTTCTCATGAAGGGTGTTCCATTGGATCATCTCAAAGTCCTTGAGCACTTAATAGTTTCTCCTCCCCTCTTCCTTTTTTCCCTGAGGGGCAGCAGCATCTGCCATTCACCCCAAGCCAGAGAAGACCGCCCAAAGCTTCTCCAGGCCCAGCCCTCTCATATCAGTAGGGGGGCAGCCGGCTGGGGTTGTATCTCAGCGGTACCTAGCATGTAGGAGGCCCTGGGTTTGATCCTCAGCACCACGTAAAAATGAAATAAATAAATAAAATAAAGGAATTGTGTCCAATTACAACTAAAAAATAAAATATATATTTTTTAAATGGGCTCACTGGTTCTTTGGGTTTTCCAAATATCTCTTCCCCTACCCCTCCTTCAATCTTCACTGTTGTTGTGTGTGTTCCTATATTTCAGCAATAGCCTGCAACCTCCAGTGCCACCCCAAACTGTCACTTCTCCAATCCAGCCCTGCAGTGGCTCACCACCTCCATCTTAATCTCCATAATCGTTAGGCCATTTAAGGCCCTTCCTGTAGGCAGCTGCTCTCTGTTTATTACCTCCCCTAAATCACCCCTCCTTTGGCCTTTAATGTTCTATCCACCCTGACTTTGCCCAGGGCCAACTTATCCATTAAGTACATTGGTCATAGTGACTAGGGTCCATCATACTTTTAGGGAACCATGAAAATGTGTTTTGTTTTCTTTTTGTTTTGGGTACTGGTGATTGAACCCAAGGGAGCTTAACCACTGAATCACATTCCTAACCCATCCCCGCTTAATGTTTTAATTTTGAGACAGGGTCTCCCTAAATTGCTTAGAGCCTTGCTAAACTGCAGAGGGTGGCTCGAATTTGCAATCCTCCTGCCTCAGCCTCCCAAATCCCTGGGATTACTGGCGTTTGCTCATTTCAAGAATGGCTTTGAAAATGTTTTAACTTCTTTTAAAACCAGTAGGAGGAGAAAGGAACTTTTAGATAAAAGAAAATGTTTACCATATAACATTACTCTATTAAAGCTTATACCACCACAGTAGTAAAATATACTTTTTTTTTTTAATGGAAAAGGAGTCCATGAAGGCAAAGTGCCTAGGACCCACAGAGTCCTAACAGGACCTTGTTTTTGCTTAGGCTGGACCCCACCCTCCCCCAGTTTTCCACCTGTCACTTCTGGAAAGCTAGGTTCCAAAGACAGCGCTGAGGTAAAGCCATTGGGAATGTCCCAGTGGCTTTGGTCCCTGTCCCTTCCTCTTCAATGCCCCGTCGCACCCCAACCTTATAAGTCTTGTAGTTTGTAAAAGCTTTGGTAATTTTGTTGGTTTTGTGCATCTCTCTCCCCTTCCCCCATTACTGTTGCTCCCGCCAAGTCCATAGCCGTTTTAGCTCGGGTCTTGGTACCCTCTCCCCCGAGGGCAGGAGCTGCCCAGTTAGTTGCCCAGCTAACTTCGGAAGAAAACTGGCAGAGGCTGGGCCTGGGGACCCTCAGGATCCGCTGCCCAGGTGGGAAGCCAGAGTGGCGGGGGCAGGCGGCCACCCGAATCCCCCGGGGAGGGGCGCACGGTCCAGGGGTGAGGGTGGCGGGGCGGGTCGTCGGGCCTGGCAGGCTGCCCGTCGGCCACTGGCCCCTGCAGGCGCCTCCTGTCCGCAGCACCCGAAGGAAGCCCGCCCCTTGCGGTTCTCTCCTTATTTCCCCCAAGGCTCCGCCCCGCCCCACCCACCTCCCCTGTGAGATTTCTTACGAAAAAGTGCAACTGAGAATTCCCAGAAGGTCCCGGATGTGAAGTCACTGGCGTGAGGTCACCGAGCTTGGTTCCAGGAATCACAAGCTTGTGGGGGAGGAAAGAATGCACGGAAAACGAGGGAAAGCAAGTGAAGTCGTGGGTGCTGGCGAGCGAGGGAGGGGGTGAAAGACGGCTAGCTCAGCTGCGTCCCAGGCTCCTCTCCAACCAGGCCTTGGCGGGCCTGACCTCAGAAAAGATTTCCTTGGAAAGGATGCCGCCCTCTCCCGTGTTAGAGGAATGCCGATGGAACCCAGAGATACCGATCCCTATTAACCAAGATCAAAGAGTATGATGCTGGAGCAGATGGGGCAATAGGAGTATTTTTTTCCGCTGTTGACAAGAAGGGAGAACTGCCTGCGTCTGCCTGTTTGGAAAACAATTTGCAAATATGATCAGAATTTTAAATGAACATGCCCTTTGACCTCACAACTTCACATCTCAAGAGTTAGCCCATGGACACAAATATGAGGATAAGCCGGGTGTGGTTATGTACTCTTGTAATCCCAGCTCCTCAGGATAGACAGAGGCAGGAGGATCACAAATTGCAGGGCAGCCTGGAAAACTTTGTGAGACCCTGCCTCAAAGAAAAAAAATAAAAAAGGCCGTGGGCGTTGCTCAGTGATAGTGCACTTATCTACTATGAAAAAGAGCAAGGCCGCGGGTTCTATCCCCAGTACACAGGGGGGAAAAAGAAGATAAATGCATACAGTGGTTTTTAGAGGCGTTGTTTGAAATGCCAAAGATTGACTATCTGTAGGAAACTGTTTTTAAAAATGACATGGGAGACCAGGCACCGTGGCACACACCTGTAATCCCAATGGCTTGGGAGGCTGAGACAGGAGGATCACAAATTCAGAGCCAGCCTCAGCAAGGGCGAGGCACCACGCAAACCAGTGAGACCCTGCCTCTAAATAAAATACAAAATAGGGCTGGGGATGTGACTCAGTAGTCAAGTGCCTCTGAGTTCAATCCCTGGTACAAAAAAAAGAGAAAGACATGGTACATCCAGACTTTGGAATACTATGTGTTATGAAAAGTTAAGTTATTCATGAGCCAAATGCCCAAGATACATAGTGGGGAACAAAACCCAGGAGCCCCCCTCCCAATTCCTGTGCTCTTCATTATGGTCAATTTTTAAAGATGTATATGTGTTCAACCCCAATATATATTGACCTATTACAAAATGCACATTGCAGACACTGGAGATACAGCAGTGAAGAAAACAGGCCCTGAAAAAGAAAGGGTATGGGCTCATGGGGAGTGCACCAAGGTGGTAAATTCTTATGGAGAAAGGAGGCCTCTCCAAGTTGACAGAACAAGGTTAGAAGACTTCATAAACCTGCCAGGCAGACAGCATAGTGAATGCAAGACAGATTTTTACTTGGCATGTGGAGAGCAGAGAACCAGAGTAGCTGAAGCCAAGGAGTAATGAGCAGAGTGGTAAAAGGAAGTGTGGGAAGGTTGGAGGGGCATGGGAGGTTGGGGGCAGGTATACCCCTGTAGGGGCTTTTGTAGATGGGAAGACTTTGAAGGATGTTGAGCAAAGAAGTGACATGATCTGACAGGTTGCAAAAGATCCCTCTGGCTACTGAGTGGAGACACACTCCAAGGGAAGAAGAGGGGGGGCCAGGGAGCAGGCTACTGCAGTAATCCCTCAGAGAGATCATGGTGACTGAACCAAAGTGGGAGGAGACATCAAGCAGTGTTCTGCTCCTGGATGCATTTTGATAAGGGAGCTGGTAGAATTTGCTAAGTGACCAGATGTAGGTGTAAAAGAAGTCTAGTGACTATGTAACTGTAAACATGGAGTTAGCTTTTATCAGGATAGGGGAGAATGTGCAAGATTTTTATTGACTGGGAGCTGCTTATGTGGGTCAGGAGTTTCTGGGTGATAGAAATATGAGCTGTTTGGAAATTATAGCAGAGAGGGTCCCAGAAAGAAACAGCTAGCATGCTTAAATTGAGAAATTTGAAGAGAGTTTAATAAAAGGAGAGTTTTTGTTTGTTTGTTTTTGGTACCAGGGATTGAATTCAGGGGGCACTCAACTGCTGAGTCACATCCCCAGGCCATTTTATATTTTTTATTTAGAGACTGGGTCTCACTGAATTGCTTAGTGCCTCGCTTTTGCTGAGGTGGGCTTTGAACTTGTGATCCTCCTGCCTCAGCCTCCCCAGCAGCTGGGATTACAGGCATGCACCACAGCACCAGGCATAATAGAAGGAGTCTTTAATCTTTACAAAGCATAGTAGAGTATAGAGGAGCAATTTGGAAGGCTGAGGCAAGAGTTCAAAGCCAGCCCAGGCAACTTTTCTCAAAATTTAAAAAAAAAAAAAATAGAGCTGATGATGTAGCTCAGTAGTAGAGTATCCCTGGGTTCAATCCCCAGTACTGAAAACACAAACAAAATGAGAAGTTATGAGGACACTCTGAGATCCCAGGGCTACTAAGATGTGGGACTTAGACATCCATATTTCTGAAGAAGGGAGAAGAGGATGTTGCTGGAAACTTGAGGACAGAAAAAAAGTTAAGTGGAGAGGACAACATTCAAACTTGTGTGACCTCATCCAGGGAAGGGGATTATTAGTTTCTTTGATATATACATTTGGATGTGGCCCACTAATAGGAGCTGAGGCCTTTGGTGGAAGCCAGGTGGCTTAGGTAGAGGAATACAGCCAGTCCACCGCAATCCCACAGGCAGAACATATATCCTGACCTCAGTCTCCTCCAAAGCCCAGGGAAGCCAAAGGCCAAGGAAGCCCATTGATGCAGCCAGTACACGTCAGTTCCCAGCATGGAGCAAGCCAGGAAGTGTGGAGCATCAGCGTTGATATGCAGGGGCCAGCAGTGAAGAGGCCACACAAAGCCATAGGCCAAAGGAGGGATGTCTTAGGGAGTGAGTGCAGATAGACAAGGGGAGGAGGTCACTGCCCTGGGGACCTCCAATTAGAGATTGAGAGATAAAACAGAATCAGAAAAGGCTTCTTCAAAGGAGCAGTGAGACAGGAGAACAAAGAGAGCCACTCATGCCTGTAGCCAAGCAAGCTGTCCAGTAGAATGGAGGAAGAGAAGGGGGAGGGGGAGGGGAGGACTGGGATAACCACTTCAGGTAGGTCCAGTAGTCTGAAGGTTGTGGATGTGTGCATGTACTCGTGCGTGTGAGTTTGCATGTGTGTGAGTTTGCATGTGTGTGTGTGGGGGGGGGCAATAATGTACATAGAATATTTCTGGAAAGTGACAATAACAATTTATAGTGAGGGCTTCTAGCAGAGGGATCTAGGGGTGAACAGAAGGAGGGAGACCCAGCTTCTCATTTTCTTCCATTTCGGATGTATTTAATCAAATCCTTGTATGAATTTTTCAAAGGAAGAAAATACAGTTTTAACCCACCCCCACCCCCGCACTCCTACTGGGGTATAAGTGGTACATGCCAATAGTATCAACAACTCAGGAAGGATCACAGGCCAGCCTAGGCAACTTAGCAAGGTGCTATCTCAAAATAAAAAATAAAAAGGGCTGGGGATGTGGCTCAGTGGTGAAGCGCCCCTGGGATCAATCTCCAGTGCTGTAAGGAAAAAAAAAAAAAAGTTCTGTCATAACAAGAGAGATATAATATTTTCTAAAAGAATTTTTGTAGTTGTGGATGAACAGAATGCCTTTATTTTATTTGTTTATTTTTATGTGGTGCTGAGGATGGAACCCAGTGCCTCATGCATGCTAGGCAAGAGCTCTGCCAGTGGGCTACAGCTTAGCCCTGAGATATAATTTTTTGATGCTGGGGCTTGAACCTAGGACCTCATGCCCGTTAAGCATGTACTTTATCACTGAGTAATACTCCCCAGCCCCAAGAGCAGATCTGCAGTTTTCTCTAACCCTGAGACTTAAAGAGGAGAGTTAATGGAGTCTGGGAGGTGCAGGCCTGAGAAGACAGATGCTGTAAGGATGACCTCCCTGTGTCACTCCAGCCAAAGGCTTGAGGAGCAGTGACCTCAGAGGTCCAATTTAAACTATGTCCTGCTGTGTGCTGAAATCCCCTTCAATTACTCATAATCCCCTACTCCATTCAGCCCAAGACTTCAGGAAAGCTTAAGTCTTCTCATTGTAGTATCTTTTTGATAATTTTACATGGCATGCTTTTAGTATTCCTAATCTTGTATATCAAAAATGAATCCCCTGCTGGGCACAGTGGCACACACCCAGGAGTTCCTGGGTGATAGAAATATGAGTTGTTTGGACATTATAGCAGAGAGGGTCCCAGAAAGAAACAGCTGGCATGCTTGAATTGAGAAATTGGAAATTTCAATAGTTTGGGAGGCTGAAGCAGTAGGATTGTGAGTTCAAAGCCAGCCTCAGCAAAAAGTGAGGCACTAAGCAACTCCGTCAGACCCTGTCTCTAAATAAATACAAAATAGAGCTGGGGATGTGGCTCAGTGGGCAAGTGCCCCTGAGATAAATCCCTGATACCACCCCCCCCAAAAAAAAGAAAAAGAATTCTCTTCCTTAAAGAATTTATGAGTTTGGATGATATTATCTTGAAAGAGTGATTCATCATAATTCTCTTTCTGATAAAGCTGTACCTTGGACAAAGTATTTTTTCCCTACAGAGCACTCTAGATCCTTTGAAATTTTTTTTTGTTGTTTGTTTTTTAGTTAAGAATCAGCTGTAATCCAGGCATGGTGGTGCATGTCTGTAATCCCATCTGTTTAAGAGGATCATAAATTCAAGGTCAGCCGGGCGTGGTGCCCATGACTGTAATCTCAGCTCTGGAGGCTGAAGCAAGAGGATCACGAGTTCAAAGCCAACCTCAGCAAAAAACAAGGTGCTAAGCAATTCAGTGAGACCCTATCTCTAAATAAAATACAAAATAGGGCTGGGGAGGTGGCCTAGTGGTCGAGTTCCCCTAAGTTCAATCCCTGGTAACTGATCCCCTCTCCCCCCAAAAAAAAAAGAAAAAGAAAAAGAAAAAGGGCTGGTGATGTAGCTCAGTGGTAGATTGTCCCTGGGTTCAATCCCTGGTACTTTAAAAAGAAAGAAAGAAGGGAGTAGGGGAGAGAATCAGCTTGAAATTTGTGGAAATTAGGGAATGTGCACTAATTTTTATTCTCATTGCATGTCTAAAGGATGGGGACTCTGGTAAGGTCCCCAGGGGAATTAGCCTCTCAGGAGCCACAAGCCAACTTCAGGAGGCTCCTTACCAAGAGAAAGAAGGGTAGGATGTGTGAAGGAGACGTGTAGGAGATAGCTTTAGGAAACTGTTCCTCTCCTGGAGCTGCCTCCTTGGGGTGGGTGGGGGACTCCCAATCTAACAGACTTGATATTTTTCTAACACAGGGGTTTCCCAAAAGGGAAGGACCAGATGAGGAAAAGGAGCCATCAGCCCACCTCCCTTCTTGGAGCCCAACATGCTAAGGTCAGACTGGGCTCCACTTCCCTCTCTATCACCCACTCCCAAGTCAATTTTTCAATATGACCTATGCTTTGAGTCTTCCTGCCTCAGTCCTGATAAAAGAGAAACTACAAGGGGCTGGGGATATTTCTCAGTTGTTAGAGTGTTTGCCTCACATGCACAAGGCCCTGGATTCAATCCCCTGCACCGTGCCCACCCCCCCACACACACACAAGAGAAACTGCAACAGAGCAGGGGGCTTGCTTCCAGAAAACTAGTTGTTAACTATTTACTAGCACACAACTGCCCCTATTCTGTTTCTGCCATCAACAAACTCTGTGATTCAGGGAAGTCACTCAGTCCTTCTGAGCTTCAGTTTTCTATCAGATGGAAATCTCATAATATCTACCTAATTGGATTGCTGGGAGGATTAAATATGATTATAATCCTGTAACATAATTAGCATAATGTTTGGTTATTAGTAAATAATTAATATACTTTAGTATGGTTCTAGTCATCTATTGCTGCATAACCAACCAACCTCAAATTTTAGGAGCTTAACACACATTTGATTTGCTCATGAATCTATAATTTGGTCATAACGTGGTGAAGATAACTCATAACCAGAGAGATACAAAAGCTGGAGTTTGGAACCATGTTAATTCATGCCTCTGGCAATTGATGCTGGCTCTCAGCTGGGAATGCCAAGCATATACCTATACAGGCTTCTCTGGGTAGCCCCAGCCTCCTTTCAATATGGTGTCTGGTTTTCCTGGTTTTCCAGAAAAAAGCTAGACGTTAGGTGTCTCACCATTTGTAATTTAGCCTTGGAAAACACACAGTATCACTTTCTATTTCTTAAAAACAAGATTCTAAATCTAGAGAGGAGAATTAGATTCCTCCTTTTGATAAGAAGAGCAGGAAAGAATTTGTGGACTTGTTTCTAAACCATCACAGCTATTATTAGTATCGTTGCTTTCAGTACACTCTAGCTTCTGTAAGTGAATTATCCCACTTCTTACTTCTGGGCTCCCTGTGGGAGGGTAGGGTCCATTGGATTTGTTAAGGTCCTTCCCCCTTATCACTCTCCAAGTGAACCCAGAGCCCTTCCAACTGCAGAACTCAGTGAATGTTATAGAAGTGAATTCTCTTCTTGCAGGAGCTGGCCCTGAAAATTTATGTTCCAATTTCCTTGGATGACATCCCAGTTGGCCACATAAAAACTGAGGTGAGAGACCTGGGCAGGACACAGTCCAGGAGGGCAGGAGACTTTACCAGCAGAGCTGTGACTCCAACAGGCCCTACTCATCTTGGAGTGGTGGTGATTGTGATAGCAAGTTTATGGCTTAAAGAAACTCTCTCCAAAGGCTGCTTTGAAGTTGGAATGTCGTGATCACTGTCTGGGAGTCAGATCAGGGGTTCAGTATATAACTTCTTTCTTTGGTCTTATTTCCTGTCAAATTGAGATAAGAAAAGCTTCATGGATTGTTCATTTGGAACAGATCACCCTAATCTCTAGAAAGCCAGGTTGGAAGCCAATTTCTTCTGGATTGTGACTGATGGGGGTCACAGTCTCTCTAATAGGAAAAAAGAATAGAAAAATCCAAAGTGGAGCCAGGCACAGTGGCACACGCCTGTAACCCCTGCGGCTCGGGAAGGAGGCTGAGACAGAAGGATCACAAGTTCAAAGCCAACCTCAGAAAGGGCGAGGCACTAAGCAACTCAGTGAGACCCTGTCTCTAAGTAAAATAAGTACCCTTGAGTTTAATCCCTGGTACAAAAAAAAAAAAAAAAAAAGGGCAAAGTGGAGAGAAATGCCTTGCCTACTATGGGACATGAATCTATCTCACACTTTGAGATCCATAGAGCTGGGATCTAACTCCAGGGAGAAGTGTGTGTGTGTGTGTGTGTGTGTGGTGTGTATGGGATGTTTGGGTAGGGACTTAGGGACTTCTTGGGGAAAAACCCAGGAAGGAATGCCCCAGAAAACTCTTCAGTAGGAGGAGTTGGGAAGAGTTGGAGAGGTTCAGGGGAGTAAGGTATAGAGCGTCAGGCCCAGCCCTTCAACTGGCTGGAGGCTCCTTTCAGCCTTAGCTGTCTCTCTCTGTTTCCCCTCCTGCCCAGCTTACGCCAACAGGTTCTTGTCCTTGCTCAGTGATCTCCCTAGTAAGTCTAAGATGGGTTGAGGCCCTGTGTGCCTGCCTGGGTGGAGAAATTAGGGTCAGTCCTTCCTTCCAAGGCAGGACTTTCCAAGGGCATCAGGACTTTGGCCTGTGCTAGTTCATCACAGGGAATGTCAAGGCCCTCTGGGCCTGTCTCCAACTATGGAGTAACCCTAGGCACACTGGGGCCTCCACTCTGAGCCACGGTCTGCTCACTTGTGCATAGCACAGTTGTCTTGAACAGTTTTTCCCAAAGTGTGGCTCATGAATCCTATGGTCAGTAGGGATATTTAGGAGAAAAAAAAATGGGCTTGAGCTCATTTCCCCAGAAGCAGACCCCGAGATAAAGCTTTGAGTGAAAGTGTTTCACTTGGGAGGGTGGTCCAGGAAGCACTCGTGGAAAGAGAGGAAGGTAGATGGAGAAGGACACTAACATAGGGTGTGCCGAGTAGATTACTATGGTGAGCAACTGTGACTCATCCCCCTGGTACCTCTGGGATACTATCTTACCTATGGCAAGTTAAGGGCCTGTATTCAGGGCACTGTCAGCCTGTTCTGTGCGCCTGCAGCCAGAAACCTCCAAGGGTGAGAGTCATCTGTGCTTGCAGTGAGAAGTCCTCAGCACGTGTGAGAATTGTGAGGACTAAGGGGATATGATCGAGGCACAGGCAGGAGTTGCTACAGGGACAAGGATTTTGTTCACTACTCTTCATACGTGAGAGATCAGTGATAGTTTCCATAGAAATACTGTTACCTTTATGGTAATTATCATGGTCTTCAAAGTGCACCTGGGCCACCAAAACTGAGTTGTCCGGTTCAGCTTAGCTTATATCTAGTAAAGAGAACACCACTAGTTGTAGACCAACTGGCTAAAATATTCCCACACCAGTTTCATATTATTGCCTATGTTTGTTTTGTTTTCATTGTATTAGTAGTATTACATGGTGGTATGACTCCAAGCCCTAAAGATGGATCATCAATGCATAAAAATAGCATTGAAAAATAGTTATACGGCTGGGGATATTGCTCAGTTGGTAGACTGCTTGCCTCACATATACAAGGCACTGGGTTCAAACCCTAGCACCACACAAAAAAAATTAGTTATAAATATTGTAAAATAAAATGTGATTAGATATACTAGAGCCAATGAGTATGAAGAAGGAGCTGAGTTAAACAAACAAAAAAGAAAAGAGAAGCGTGAATCAGAAAGAAAGTTATGTGACTCAATATCCAGAAATGGGATTTTTAAAAAATAGTTATTTTTTAGTTGTATTTTTTTTTTTTAATGTCGTGCTGAGGATTGAACCCAGGGCCTCGCCTGTGCTAGGCAAGCACTCTACCGCTGAGAAATGGGATTTTGTTAGTTGATCTGCATTTCTTGCAGTCCCTGAGGCATTGTCTATTTGCACCATCTTTGCATCAGGCCCTGTAAGCTATTAGAAAATTGTTTTTCTAGCATAGGAGTAAAAGAGGCTCCAGCATGATAGTCATGCATTTTCTCAACAAAGAAAGAAAAGATAAAACCCCTAGAGGGATCATTAAAGTTGTCCAACTTACAGTGAGGACCAACACAATTGCAAATCCAAATGGAGTCAGAGGCTACTAAGGAATATTTTGATCAGAAAAAAAAGCACAGCATGCTCTTGGCAAAATTACTTGATCAAACCCCACTTTCAGATGACGCATAAAATCAATGACACACAATGTGAAAGAGCGATTGTTGTCCCCAGCAAGTACTAGCAGACAATTGGCTTTATTGTTGAATAAAACCACTTGTGGCAAGTCTTGTTCGTTGTCCATCCAGAATTCATTCCTTTCCTTCTTTCTTAATAATAGATCCTTGATTTTGGTCCATGCACCAAAGTCTCCAGCTCAGGCAATCAATTATAAGTGATCCAAATCAATCATGACCAATCCACTTCCCACTTCCCCAGTCCGTTCCCTTCGTGCTACCGGAGACCACGAGACCCAGTTCTGGCCAATTAAATGTGATGGGACAGTTGGGTGCTGTGGTGCACACTTGTAATCCCAGCTAGCCAGGAGGCTGAAGCAGGAGGATTTCAAGTTGACAAAGTCAGACTCTGCACTTTAGTGAGATTCTGTATCAAAATAAAAAATAAAAAGGGCTGGGGATGTAGCTCAGTGGTAGAGTGATCCTGGATTCAATACTTAGTACTGCCAAAAAACAAACAAACAAACAAACCACTGATGGAATATCTGCTGAGGATCCTTCTCTGAGAACTTCTGTTTTCTCAACAAATTAGTTGTACACGCCAGCCCTCCTCTTCCCCTGTCTTCCTAACTTGAACATAGTCATGGTGCCTGGTGCTGGACAGCCATCTTGTAAATATGACATAACCAGAACAAAGCAAAGTAAAGGTTGAGAGAATTATTGAGCCACTGAATGCATGTGAGTGTTTGCCTGCTTGTTCACAGCCCAGAAGTCAATCTATCCTTCTGCTGAAAGCCATTGTAAATCAAGGTTTCTACTACTAGTAGTTGAGAGCATCTCTGATGGGCGTACCACTGGCATGTGGAATATATGTTAGCTGTCTACATCTTTTCAAAAGGCATGAGAGAAATGTGCTTGATGACTTTTTGTTCTGTTTATTCCTGAATTCCTTTGCAAGATTAGAGATGAGCTCTCGGGTCCAGCCGGCTTCAGCCATGAGGAACCCCAGCAGGAAATGGAGAAGGAAGAGAGTGAGATGAGGCACCTGATCACCTGGTGACCTGCCTGTGAGTCCCCATGGGTTGTGTGCATGCTTCAAGAGGCCATTGTTCCTCCAAAGGCAGCCCCTTCTACCAGTTTTCTCCCTTCTGATCATGTCCCTAGTTCTCTCCCCTCTTGCTTCAGATCAAATGGTAGAAACAACTCTGCTGCTGCTCACACAGGTTGCATACTGTCCTGTGGGGTGCTCCTACATCCACATGTGTGTAAATAAGCCTTCCCCAAATAAACCAGTTTTGAGTGCATCATTATCTTTTTGTATGCTGACCCATCAAGCAGCATCAATTCACAGATTCAAAACAAAACAAAACTTGCATCTGTGCATCAAACCACACCACCACTGTATTCACAAAGACCAGCTGTCAGGCAACAATCTGGCTCCTGATCTTGATATATATAGAAACAAATAGCAAGAAGAGTCAATGCTTTCCATTCATGGCCTCTCTGACTATTTTCAGATACTGTGTAGAGAAATGGACAAGTAAAAGACACTGTTGAATAAAGTATGCTGGCTGTTGAGGGAAAGATATTCACATGAGGTTTTGAAATAAGAGATGAGATACAGCATCCCTTCCTGGCACGGTGGCCCTTTGATGTGGGTGGCTGGCCCAAGCAGCAGCTCAGTTGCACACTCAGTCTCTTGATTACCCTGAACTTTCAGCTTCAGAGTGAGACTATCGCCATTTTTTTTTTTAATGCTGAGGAAAAGACATCAAGATTTGGAAGACAGAATGGCGGTGCCAAAGCTTAGCCTTTGAGAATATAATTCTTTCCTTCCGTTTGAAGGTTTTCTTCTCTTGGCAGAGAAATCTATATAAAAGCACCACTAGAAAAATAAAAATATTCCATCAGACACAAATACAAACATGTGCACACACATGCGTATCAAAGAAAACACAAAAATGCTTGTGGTAAAACAAAACAGAAGATGCAATGAAATAGGAAACACCGCAGAAGATAAGATGACAGAATTGCTGGGCGTGGTGGTACACACCTGTCATCCTAGCAGCTCGGGAAGCTGAGGCAGGAGGATCCCAAGTTCAAAGTCAGCCTCGACAACTTAGAGAGGCTCTAAGCCACTCAAGTAAGACTGGTGTCTCAAAATACAAAATAAAAAAGGGCTGGGGATGTGGCTCAGTGTTTAAGTGCTCCTGGGTTCAATTCCTGATACCAAAAAAAAAAAAAAAAGAAAGAAAAATTAATGTGAATATATCATCTATATCAACAAATATAAATGGGATAAACCCACCCTTATAACAGAAAAAAGATACATTGAATAATAAAACAGTGTCCTATTGTATGTTATATGTGACGTATCTTCACCAAAATAACTCAGAAAGACTAAAAATAAAATATGAACCAAAGTATATATACCAGAAAATACTGAGCTGAGACTTCAGTGTAACTATCAGCCAAGGTTAAATTAAAAATGTTAAAAAATGTTAAATGAGGCAAATGGAAGTTAAACAGAAAAAGGAGCATTATCCATGTTAAGAATCTAATTTCCAAAAATCTCTTCTCCAATAACCGTTTCAAAATAAAAAATAAGCTATGATAATTTAGAATAACTCTATACAGAAATGAAATCAGAATGAGCTGAAACATGAGAATAGGTATTAATCAACCCCATCAGCTCATAATATATCAAGAAAACAAAAGATAGGTAGGAATACAGAGAATCTAAATAGTAATTAAATATCATTAATACTGAGATAAGAATCTCAAAATATTAGCAAACATAAATAAACACTATCTCAAAGGAATTATTCCTCGTATTTAAAGAAGTTCATCCTAATTGTACAATTAGGAACTCTCTAATAAAATTGATTATATTAACAGATATAAGGAGAACTACATAACATCTTCTCAACAGATGTGAGAAATAAATTTGACAAAAATCTCACATATACTTTTTTTTTTTTTTAGAAAAAGCTAAAAGGTGATTTATTGCTCTGCTAGCAAAGGAGAAACACAGGGGACTTCTGTCCCAAAGGCTATGATTCTGCCCATTAGCAGGAACTGGGGGTTTTAAAAGAGGTGATTCAGAGAAAATGAGATTAGGGAGGAGAGATCAGGAATGAGAGGATCAGGGAAAAGATCAGGGAGGAGAAAGTTAGGAAAAAGAAGATAGAGAAGATTAGGGAGGATAAGATCAAGAAGGAGAAGGTTAGGGAAAAGATCAGAGAGGAGAAGGTCAGAGAGAAGAAGATTGGGAAAAAGAAAAACATGTAAGTTTTAAAGCCGCAAGGATATAGTCAAAGCATCAAGTGAACCTCTGTTACATCTCCCCACTGTCAGTTTCTAGCTTCCATTTCTATGGAAAGTGGGCAATGACATCTCCAAGCTATTTCCTGTTGAAAGGGGGCGAAGTTGGGGGAAAGACCCAAGGTTGACATCCACTCCTTATTTAAAAACAAACAAAACAAGGCATGGTGGTATGCCTGTAATTTCAGCAATTTAGGAGGCTGAGGCAGGAGGATCTTAGCCTCATAATTTAGTGAGTCCCTGTCTCAAAATACAAACTAAAAAGGGCTGCAGATATAGCTCAGTGGTAAAGAAGCCCTGCATTCAATCCCCAGTACCAGAAACAAAGAAAAAAAATAGGAATAGATTGATGTAGTTCCTCACCATAGTTTCATACATACGTATGCATGAACCAAAACCAGCATCACACATAAGAGTGAAACCGAGAATTCATCCCCACTGAAGGCAAGTACTGGGTGATAGCAGCCACCAACATCACTATCATTTACTATGCCTCTGGCAGTTCAGACCAATGTAAACAAAAAAGAGAAATAAGAGGTGTAAATAGGGGAACAAGATGGGGCTGGGATTGTGGCTTAGCGATAGAGCACTTGCCTGGCATGTGTAAGGTCCTGGTTTCAATCCTCAGCACTGCATACAAATAAATAAATAAAATATCCATTGGCAACTAAAAAAAATTTTAAAAAATTTTAAAAAAGATATGGGAACAAGAAAGCAGAACTACGCTTTCTAAAGCCAGGCATAGTGGTGCATGCCTGTAATTCCAGCAATTCAGGAGGCTGAGGCAGGAGGATTGCAAGTTTAAGCCCAGCCTCAGCAATTTAGGGCGGCCTAAGCAACTTAAAGAAACCCTGTCTCAAAATAAAAAATAAAAAGGACTAGGGGTGTGGCTCAGTGGTAGAGTGCTTGCCTGGCATGCATGGGACCCAGCACTGCAAAAACAAAGAAACAAACAAAGGCTCAGATTCACTTATCATAAGAGAAAAGATGCCAATTAAAACAGTAAGATTCCTGTTTCTCCTATCAGATTTTCAAAGATCAGTATATTTGATAACACCAAGTGTCACTGAAGATGTTGAGAAACAGTTTCCCCAGAGACAACGGTTAAGAGTGAAGTCAGTACAGTTTTAGGGAGGATGATTTGGCAATAGTTGTCCAAAATCTTTTACCCAGAATTCAACTTCTTGGATCTTTAATTCACATATCTAAAAAGTTTTCCAATTTAAAACCAGATGCAGTGGCAGACCTGAAGTCTCAGCTACTCAGTAGGCTGAGGTGGGAGGATCACTTAAGCTCAGGAATTTAAGACCAACCTGTAATACATAGTGATACCATCTCAAAACAACAAAACAAAACAAAAGCAAGCCACCAACGACTTGGGATGTTGAGGCAAGAGGATCACGAGTTAGAGGCCAGTCTGGGCAACCTAGTTGGAGCCTATCTCAAAATAAAATAAAGGGGTAGGGATGTAGCACAGTGGTAGAATGCTTGCCTAGCATGTGCAAGGTCCTGGGTCCAATCCTCAGTCCAGCAAAACAAACACCACCACCCAAAAGCTGTTCAAGATATGTGCTTGAGCTGGGTGGGCATGGTGGCACACGCCTGTGGTCCCAGCAGCTGGGGAGCCTGAGACAGGATGATCACAAGTTCAAAGCCAGCCCCAGCAACTAGCAAGGTCCTAAGCAACTTAGCGAGACCCTGTCTCAAAATACAAAATAGAAAATAAAAAGGGCTGGGGATGCGGCTCAGTGGCTAAGCACCCCTGGGTTCAATTCCTGGTACCAAGAAAAAAAAATGTGCTTGAAGACACCTCCTTTCCTGGTTTCTGTTTTCTAGCGTCTTAGCTTAGTGGGCCTAAAAATTGATGCACAGGGGCTGGGGTTGTAGCTCAGTGGTAGAGTACTCGCCTCACATGAGTGAGGCCCTGGGTTCAATCCTCAGCACCACATAAAAATAAACAAATAAAAAATCATGCACATAAGAATCAAGTAGAGGGGCTGGGGAGATAACTTGCCTCTGCCTTGCATGCACAAGGCCTTGGGTGCAATCCCCAGCACCACACACACACACAAAAAGAATCAAGTGGAGGACTTGTTAAATCACAGGTTGCTGGGCCTTCACTTCCAGAATTCCTGATTGAGTAGAGCAAGAGGAACCAAGGAAAAACACTTTAACCATAAATTGTGTATGGCATAAGGTAAGGTTAAAAATTTGCATGTGGATATGTTGAAAAAGCGTTTTTTTGTTTGATCCCCCAAATCAAATTAAAACTTCAACCTCACCCAACAACCTCTTATGTTTAACATAAGAGCTAAAACTATAAAATCCTTAGGTGAAAAGTAACATGAAGTTCCTTGTACTTGAGAGCCATGGTGGAATAAATTCTTACTCATTTGGGGTAAAATACGAATATTTGGTCTCTGTGCCCAATTTCTGACAGAGTTCCTGAAAACCTGTGGAATTTCCTCAGTGATAGAAATGTCTTGTAATTTATAAGGAGCCCCTTTTGATCACACCTGGGCTTGTGCTAATGAGGTGATTTAGGCTAGGTTTCCTAGATGATTTCAGGATGGGGCTGGTCACCAGAAGGACCAAAAGTGATTTAGAGCGAAGTCTTAACTCTACCCTCTCAGTAAGGGGTTGGAGATTAAGGTCTATAAAAATTCTCAAACAGCAAGATTTGATAAGCTTCTGGACTGGTGGACACATTCAGATCTCCATACCAGGAGTGTGGCACAACCCAACTCCACAGGGACAGAAACCCCTGTGCTCAGGACACTTCCAAATCTTGCTCTATGCACCTCTGCCTCTGAGGGATCAATTGTATTCTTTTCAACAAACTAGTTAGTAAAGCATTTTCTTAAGTTCTGAGAGCCCATTCTAGCAAATTGCCAAATCTTAGGAGGAGATCATGGGAAACCCAGATTTATGTCTATGTCTGTCAGAGTAGGCCAGGAACTTGTGACTGGTGTCAGAAGCTGAGAGCTCTGCATACTTCCGAAAAGTTAGTGTCTGAGAAAGTGTCCAGAGAAACAGAGAACTGGTTGTTGGTGTGGGAAAACTCTCCAAACCAATAGTTTCATTTAGATGGAAAGAAATTCAAACAGTCGGACCTGATCTGCATACTCTTCTGACCTGGAGGTAGACTTATGGATGGAAAGCACTGGTTTCCTATTCATAATAATGGCACTAATATTGTCACACACACACACACTCCACACTCACTCCCAGACTCTTCCCCCACTTTTTTTTTGCAAGTTAAAACAGTAAAGTGAACAAATCTTAAACTTGACTTTTTACATGTACACCCATCTGACCACTACCTAGATCAATACATAGAACATCTCCAGCACCCCACAAAGCTCTCTTGGACCCCTTCCCCAGTTTTTAAACCTCACTATGTTTTCATTTGTTCCTATAAATACATGGAATTGTAATTACTATTCCTTCATGCCTGGTTTCTTCTATTTAATACGACTTTTTAAAGATTCATGCATGTTATTGTAGGAGGCAATACTTTGTTGTTTTTCATTGCTGAGTACCACAACATTATATGCTAAGTCACAATTTGTTTCTACTCACTTATTAGTGAACACTGGGGTTCTTTCCAGTTTTTATTATACATAAAATTGCTATAATATCCCTGGAAATGTCTTTTGGAACATATAAGGACCTTGCTTCTCTTGGCTATACAGTATATCAAGGAGTTTATTACAGGATCATAGAGTTACCTGTGCTTAACTTTAGTAAATGACTGCAAATTGTTTTCTAAGCCATTGTGTCAATTCACCTTCCCAACAAAAATGTCTGGCAGATCTGGTGAATTCTCCACCTTGCCATATTTGGTACTGTTAGTCCTTTCAAGTTTAACCTTACTAATAGGACTATATCATTAATTTTTAACTTCTTATAATTTTTATTTGACTTATATTAATTTTTATTTACCTAAAATGGGTGGTCCATGGATGCTGAATGTTTGAGAAATGTGTAGGACTCTTCTAAGTATTCAGAAATTCCCTGAGGATGTGTGGGTGTGCTTTTGCCTATATATGTGCCCCAGTCACAAATGAATGCCGCAGACCCCACCCTCCTGGCCTCAAAACAGACCCTTCCTTTCCCCATGAACAGGAAGAGTTTAGTTGGGATCCCAGGGGAGATGTTTCCATCACCAGCAACATCTGGGGAACATCTGGTGAGCCTATCCCAGGACAGGGAGATGCTTTTATGGAGAAAACACATCACTTATTTTATTGTATTTTCCCTTAATCTCTTTTCTTCTTCCTACTCCCCAATCTTAAATCCTCACTCCATTCTTTGCCAACTCCCTGCCCTGGTTTTCCCAGTGCAAACCTAGGCAGCTGGAGAGACCCTCATTAACTCTAGTGCTCAATCCTGCCCGTTCCCTGATCAGCAAGCAGTCCCTTCCAGAAACGGAGTCAAGGAATGTTGCAGCTCTTGGGTTCTCTGGTTCAATGCTTCCATTTTACAGATTGGAAAGAGGGAGTCAGGGACAGAAACCAGACCAGAATGCCACTTCTAGGTATTTCAGATACTACTTTTCTGCAGGATGCTTGCACTGAGGATTGGAGGCAAGTAGGAAGGCAAGCAGTGGAAAGGATTCCTTGGGACCAGCAAATTCTGCAGCCTGTAGCCAGGGAGAACACAGCTGAATATCTGGGGTGGGGGTGGGGGTAACTGCTCTGACAGCTGAGTCACCTTTAGCAAGTGACACTCAACTCTGTAGACATTAAACTCCTTCCTGAGCAGTCTCAGCCACACAATAGATTTCATACACCACTGTGTGTGTGTTGAGAATTCCTCAATTGCCATCTCCAGCCCTGTCCTCAAGAAGTCACTGGAAGCTTGACTCCAGCTGCCCAGACACCTCCCCCTAAGAAATGCATCTGGAAGGACAGGAGCTATGTGGGCCCCTAACCTGTTTTCCTCTTGTTCTCTCGGGAAAGTAAAGGGCCATCGATAGGTCCTGGCCCTCTTTTTTTTTACACACCGATGGCAGAAGTGGGGCCCTCACAATCATCTCCACTCCAAATGCCGTCCAGGAGGACAGAAGGTCCCCCCCACCCCCACCTGGAGGAGGGTGGAATGGAATCCTGAGGGCTGGGCTAGTCGCTGACAGTATTCATCTAGGACAGTCAGAAGAACCCAGAATGCAGCGGGAGCAGAGCTGGAAGGGGGAGGGTCAGGCTCCCACGAAGGCTCCCTGGAGGAGGCAGTGCAAGCAGAGAGCCTTTAAAGGCGCTGGGATTCAGGTAAGCAGAGAGAGGGCCAAAAGGCAGTTCAGGTGATAAGCAGCTGCTGCAGCAAGGGTGTGAAGGTGGGAACCTCCAGGTGCTGGATAATATCAGGACTGGTGATTGGGAAAAGGAGCAGGGAGTGGGCCCCTGGACCAGTAGTTGGTTGCTGGACACACACATTTTCCTCTGCGCAGAGGTACTGGGGAGAGTTGGCCCTGAGTCAAGGGAGGTCTTGGCGGGAGCAGAAAAGGCAACAGGCCATTTTAAGTGGCCAAGGTCTGGCCCGGAAGAAACCAGCTTCTCTCCACTTTTTTAAAAGGGGGGGATGGGTGGGGGTGGGGAAGTTGGTTCTGAGAACCTCTAGTCCTGGGCTCCAGCAGGGGTAGGGTTTCTGGCCTGGGGGCAGAGGTGAAAGTCCGGCCCTAGACGATCTCCTTTACTCTCCCTCCCTACTCCTCTTACATCCCGGGATGGGTTCATCTCCAATCAGTTTACTTTTCTGGCGGATCTGGGGGTGGGTGGTAGTGTGGGGGCAGAAGAGTTAACGCTTAGATTGGATTATAATAGACTGCCTCCGGTGGAGTGAGGGTAGAGGGCGTGTAGGAGGCCTCCCTTCTGCTGTCTTGTCCCAGGGTCTTGCGAAGTTTCGCGAGACTCCTGGCCTCAGTCTACCCTTCTGCAACGGCGCGGTGGGGTGAGGTGGGCGTCTTTACGAGACTGGCTCTCCCAGCCAGGACGGTCGGCGCCTTGAGGACCAGTGCAGGAGGGCGGCGCGGACTGGGGGAGGGTTGGGCGGAGAGCTGCAAGGCGCCGCCGTGGGGTCAGAGTCCGCCGGGAGGCCCCAGGGCCGCTGCGCCGGCTCCGGGCGGGGAGGAGCGGCGCCTCCGGGGCGGGGCCGCCGGGCGGCCTGGCGGGAGGCCCGGCGTGCGTCAGCGCAGTGAGCCCCGGAGTTTTCCACTGACGAGGAGGGCGGAGCGGCGGGCGGGGCCGGGCGCAGCCAGTCTCCCGCCGCCGCCGCAGCCGCCGGACGCGCAGAGCGAGGGGCGGCTTGACCGACGGCTGCCCCGCGGAGCGCAGAGAGTCGCGGCGCGGGGAGCGTGCCGGGCTGGGACGAGGGTCGCGTCGGTGTTCTTGGCGAGCGACCGGCTCTCAGGCGAGTGCTAAGGGGACCCGAGACCGACTGGACGGGACTTTGGGGAGGGGGCATCCGGCGCTAGTGGCAGTGCTGCTCCGGCCCTTGCCATTCGCTTTTGGGCAACCCTAGTGGGCTCCGGGGCTGGGGGCTGCCCAACCCGGCCCGAGTCCACGGCTTGGAGCCCGGGAGGCTGGAGTCGTAGGTTTTTCGCTCCCCTCCCCCGCCCCGCCGCAGTTGCCCCGAGATGTCCCGGCTCCCAGAACCGGGTGCAGGTGGCAGAGTGGCCAGGCGCGCGCGTCCGCGGGTGAGTTTCCTTTTGACCCTGCTGCCTGAGAACTTTTCAGAAGTTTCTCGCGTGGCCAGAGCAGGTGACATTTGTCGCCTTTCTCATCGGGCTCCCCCCGGGGGAGGGTGCGGGAGCTGCGGCGTGTGCCGGGTGATCCCAGCAGGCGGGGGTCAGGGAGGGAGTGGAGGGATGAGCGAGGAGTGAGGCTTGGTGAGTCACGGACCCCGGGAGGGAGGAGGAGGGATTGTGTCGTACGCTCACCTGTTTGTCAGTCACCGTCACACTCAGAGGCCACCGCCGTGAGTCACGGGGCGCAGCTATACCGGCCACCCGCGGGCACACGTAGGTCCTCTCCCACGCACTTCTACTCCCTCCTCTGCATGTACTTCCTCTCCGTCCTCAGTTTCCCCTCGCCGGGGGGGCCTTTTCCCCGTCACGCACTGTTGAGATGCCCACACCACAGCAACAGCCATACACTTAGTCACTCCTGTTCCCGGCACAGTCACACAGCCATAGCCCACATTCCTGACACCAGAGCGTCCTCCCCAGCTCTCTCACTGCCCACCCAACACCTCCACTCAGAAGTCGCACAGTCCTCTGAAGCGTAACTCATCACCCCACGCCCCCAAATCCTCCATAGCCCTGCCCTCTTATATCTCCGCATCCCAAAGTCATCAGGCCCACCCCCCTTTCTCCTCTGTTCTTGTACTGTCACCTCACCTGGCCCTGGCTTCTCTGTCCAACAGGTCACACCCCCTCTAGTCCCGGTGCTGAGCCATCTTTTAAGAATGCAAATCTGGTATTGTCACTCCCTACTTAAACCCTTCAGTGGCTTCCTGTGCCCTCAGGCTAAAGCCTGCCCTGTAGCCCTGGCTCTGCTGTCTCTTAAGCTGCCCCTCCTCCACTCACCTTTTTGGCTGTTCCTGCTCCAGATCCTCACCCGTACTATACCCACTCTCTTGAAGAACTCTCCCTACATCCATTTTCCAGAGAAATTTGCCTTCACCCCCTCTTTTCCCTGTGATTCTTTCCCTGCATGGCCCTTTCACCCTCTCCATTCCATCACCCCACACTGATTGTCCCCATCCTCCAGCTCACACTTCTAGAGGACAACATTTGTTGTAAATCTTGCCCCCTGTATGACCAAACACCTACCCCAGTACTTGACTCATTATGGGAGCTCAGTAAATATTTGTGGAATGAATGAATGAATGAATGAATGAATGGAGTTAAGGAGGCCTTGACTTAGGTGGAGGGAGCTGTCACTGTCAGGTGTAATTTCCCTCCTGCAGAAGCAAGTGCCTTAAGTAGCCAGCTAACGTTTGGCACCTACCCAGTGCCAAGCCCTAGAGGCTAGGCCTAGGAACTGTCCCCTCCCCCAGATGACTTTCAGAGGGATGGGTGGGGGAGGGGTGTGCCCATGCTTCCTGTCTGCTGTCTCTGGGCTGTCCAGGCAGTTTGTTTCACTAGGGACCAGAGGTGCTCTTAGGTGCTTTTCCCCTGTCCTAGGAAGTAATTCTTGGGGGTTGGGGTCATGTGACCCCAGGTGTTTGGGGGTGGGGGTAGCTGGCCAAGGCCTTCAGTTCTGAGGTTAAAGGACACATTCTTCAGATTCCTGGAGGGGTTTGGAGGCGACTAAAGGTGCCCCCTCCCTAATACCAGCTCTGGCTCGGAGCTGGGGCACTGATGGGACTGCTGAGGTGGACAGAGGAGTTGATGGGACTTTTTAGAGGTCTTGAAATGTCCTTCCCCAAACAGCCCTGGGTTGCTTGGTGCCAAGAGTGAGGTGGCCTTCCTTGGATTCACATAGTGCAACCTGAGTGTGTAGTTGTGGCCTGTAGGCTTGGGAGACATTCTCCTAGGCTGCCAGTGCCTGTGTGTGGTGGCTGGAGGGCTGCCTGATTCTCAGGGCCCAGTCAGATCCCGGAAGAAGCCTGGTTCTCTTTGATTCAGGGCCTGTCTCCCGGGGCTCCTTGGGGGTGTGGTATTTCTGTCTGAGCCAGCTCCCTGGGAATTTCTTTTCCTTCCTCCAGGACCCCAGGAGGGGGTTGTGCTCACCCTGGGAACAGTGCCACGGTCAGGATCTTGATTCCTGGGGAGCTGCAGAGGGCCCCTCCCCCACCCTCTGACTCACTGTCTGACACTTTTCTTGGACTCTTTCACTATCTTTCATTCCTTTTTCTGACTTGGCTTCTCCTTGTTTCTGGCTCAGTCTTTCCATCTCATCTCCTGCCTCTGCCTCTCTCAGCCTCTGAATCCCCAGGTGGGACGGAGGAACTGAGATCCAGGAGCTCTTCCCCACCTCCCCAAGGGAATATCAGGGAGGAGATGATTCTCATTTCATTCCAGGTCTGCAGATCCTGCAAGGGGCTCATCACTCCTGCCTGCAGTGTGATTGTAACCTCCCTATGACTCTTTTCCTATCTGCAGCCTTGGAGGCTAGAACCCCCTCACCTTAAATCCTTCTATGGACATTCCTGATGGCAGAGCCCTGGTATCTGGCCTGAGCTGCTTCCTTGACATCTCTTCATCTGTTTACTCTTGGGGAACAGGGGGCCTCCTGTTATGCCTGTGTTGGCACCACCTGCAGTTAGACCTTCCCTCTTCAGTCTTTAGGGCCACCTTTAAGTGTCATTCTTGCTTGAGTCCTCTGGCACTGGCCAGAGGAGGAACATGTGGCCCTCTCCTAAATTAACTGCCAGGAGCCAAAGGTCACATTGAAAATTTGTGTACTTATAATCTGTTTCTAGGTCGATTCCTGATACCATGGGAGCTATCTTGGTCAGTTTGGACTGCTATAACAAAAATGGCATAGGCTGGGTGGCTTAGACAAAAGAAGTTACTTCTTCTGTTTCTGAAAGTGGGTGGGTGCAAGTTCAGGGTGTCAATCTGATGAGGAGGGTTCCTTTTCTAATATGCAGATGCACTGTGTCTTACTGTGTCCTCACATGGTAGAGAAAGAGGTCATCTCTGTGTTTCTTATAAAGGCATTATTTCCATTCATGACCTTATCTCCCAAAGGCCTTTAAGCACCATCACTTGGGATTTGACTTCCAACACAGGAATTTTGGTAGGACACAAATATTTGGTCTACAGCATGACTTAGAGAGGCAGGAGGAAAGAGTAGGGGACTCTGGAGGTCCCTTTGGAGATAACTTCTGAAAGAGAATGAGGTTGGGTTGTTCCAGTTTGTGCAAAGGCCGGGAGATGGGCAAGGGTATGGTCGGTAGGGGAAATGCAGGTTCAGCTGGAGTACAGAGAAGAGCCATAGGGAGACTGCGGGATGAGGCTGGAGGCCAAGCAGTGGCCAGCTCTGCTTCAGCCTCTTAACTGATCCTAAGGTCAAGCTTCCCCAGGGGGAGCTACAGACAGAGTGGTGCTATGCAATGGAATGGCAGGTGGATCTTTGGTTTTACAGGGTCATTCTGGCTGCAGAGTAATGGTTGGTGGAGAGAGCAGGAGCAGAAGCAGGGGACATGTGTAGTAGTAATGGGGACTGGGAGGTGATAAGGGTAATAAACTTTATTTATTTTAAGTGCTAGGAATTGAACCCAAGGCTTGAGCATCCTAGGCAAGTGCTGTACAGCTGAGCTACACCCTCAGCCCAGACTTTTTAAAATTGATGGTGACCTACATAGAATTCATGCAGTGTACACATTCCACATGTACAGCTAGATGAATTTTTAGTTTTGGGGCACCCCTATCACCACCAACCAGAGCACAACAGAGAACATTTCTAGACCTCACAGGAAATCCCCTCATGACTCTCCCCAGTGTGTGCCCCTCCCTCCCCCTGGAACCACTATTCTGACTTGTGTAATCACTGATGAGTTTTGCCTTTTCTTGAACTTCATGATCAGGATTTTGTTTCTGGTTTCTTCGTCTCAGTGTAATATCTGAGATTCATCTGTGTTGTGTGTATCCAGGAGCTCATTCTTTTTTCCACACATTTACTGAAACACTTATCATTGTCCAAGAACATGACTTGTATCGATTCCTGTAAACCTTCTAACCCTATGAGGTTTTAAGACAAAAGAGTCGGAGGCCCAGAAATGTTAAGGAACTTGTCCAGGATCACCCAGCCAATTAATATCCAAGGTAGGGTTCAAAGGCAGGCAGTCTGGTTCTGGAGCCAGGGTTTTTAATACAATGCTGGGTGGCCTCCAGGATGCCTACTGAGTCTGTGCCTGACTTTGTGTGGAGTACGTGAATGTGTATGTGAACTTCAGGACCCAGGGCCTGGACGTAGATGAAGGGAGAGGGAGGAAGGAGTTGAGGATGGCTGCAGGTTTCTGGCTTGAGCAACTGGGTGGGTGGCAGTGCTGTTACTAAGATAGGGAACACAGGAAGAGGAACAGATGGTGTTGGGGGTGGGGGACAGAGACCAGGGTTCAATTTGGGGCCTGTGGAATTGTATGTTTCCTGGGGAAGGCCAGGCATAGAGAGTGGGCAATTGGTGGTGGTGAGGAGGGGGACGCCGTCCTCAGACCAGGCACGTGATTAAGGAGGCATTCAGCACCCTATAGATGGCACCTGGAATTTGGGGGAAAGGATGGTGTCTCCCCACAGGGGCAGGAAGTGTGGGTGCTGTTTGTTCATGTGTGTGCTTCTGTGTCTGAATATCTGTGGTCTCTGTGTGTGTGCATGTGTGTGCCTGGCTCTGGATTATGAGTTCCCCCATCTCCTGGGAGAGCCTGCAGGTCAGCTGGGAGCTGGGTTGTTTTTGTTTGTGGTTTGACCCTGGGAAGGGGGGTGCCAAGCCTAAGAAACTACCCCCGGAAACACCTGTGTATCCTCTTCCCCCAGGCCCAGGGTGGGGGGCTAGCCAGGGAGAGAAATTTTCTTGCTTCTCTCATGCCTGCTTGACAGAGGCTGTCCCTGGGATGGATTTTATCCAGTTAATTGGTTCACAGCACATTCCCTAGGTTCAGGGACTCGGGAGAGGCTTGGGATAAGGAAAGTGGTGTTTGGAAAGGACACCTGAGTAGAAGAGACCAAGACAGCTTTCTGGTTGGTTTTTCCTGTTCTTTCGTTTCCTGTGATGGCTGTGGGGGTGGGGTTCCCTAGCCCTAGGGCCTCAGCTTTGTTTCCCCTTCCTCCTGGCCGCCTCCTGGGGACCCAGCCCTGAGTGCCATAGGACCTGGCCACAGATACAAGGTAGCCGTGAGCAGCCCTGGAATTGAACCCTCTGGGGGTTCCTCAGGCAGAGGGGCTACACTTGGCATTTAGGGCAGAGAGCCCCAGCCCTCTCCACTTCTGAGGCCAGGCTGGCTGTGGCGTCTCTGGTTGCATTCCACCGAGGGTTGAGGTCTCAGTGGGGAAGCACAGTGTGTCCTGGGGTGCTGCACCTCAGAAGCTAAAGGGGAATAGTAGTTTCCATGGGAGGTTCATTCAGACAGTTTAAAATATTGGAGTAGAAGGCAAGACATAAGTGGAGTTGAAGATCAAATGAAGGTTCCCTGTCACATTAAGCCTGCAGGCAGGGGACTTCTCTCCTGCGGGATGGGGGTTTCTGAGGGAAAGTCTGAGAAGTTCCATCACTGGAAGGGAGGGGCTCAGGAAAGTCCTCCGCGTGGGAATGGGGGCCATCAAAGCCAGCTTTTCCCAGAGTGCCTGACCCTGGAAGGAGGGCCTGGGGCTGCCTGTGTGCAGGCTGGTGGGAGTGAGGGTGTGCTGGAGAAGAGGAAGCAGTACCACCTTCTGAGGGCCCTGTGGCGTGTGGCTGGGTTTCACACACAAAGGTGCACAGACGGGAGCCCCCATGAGTCACCCCTGCAATGAGTCAGCCCCCGTGACTCCTGTCCAGGAATGGTATAGCCGAAGTCCATCAGTCCATCTGTTGGTCTGTCTGCTGGTTGCCCTTGCTGGTGTGGATGTTGTGTGTAGGTGGGTTGTAGAAGGTGGTGGGGAAGATGCCAGGCGGTTTCCCCAGAAGGCTTTGGGCAAAGGTTGTGGGAGTTCAAAGGCATCAGGATTTGGATTTGTTTGGAGGAAGAAGTGCTGTGTCTTGTGCTGGGGGTAGGGGGGCCTCCTGGAGACTGCTCCTGTACCTAGAGCTTCTGGCTTGGACAGGAGGGCCAAGACCTAGCTCTGGGACACTTGGAGCAGCAGTAGGAGGAATAGTGATCGTGTCTGAGAGCCTGCCTTCTGGAACCCTCTGCCAGGGCTTGCTGTTACCACCTGCCTGACACTTAACTTTCTCATTCCCATTCCAGGCCCTGTGTCGCCAGCCCCTAGAGCACCTCTGCAACCATGACTGGGCTGCTGAAGAAGAGGAAGTTTGACCAGCTGGAGGAGGACTCCTCCTCGTTCTGCTCCTCCACCTCCTCTGACTGCGTCTCTCGTTCCTGCTCCCCAAGCTCTTCGGTCTCAGATGAAGAGAGCCCCTGGGGTCAGATGCCCCTACCTGAAAGGGACTTCTGTGGCTCCCAAAGTTTTACCCGTGAGTCCTCTCTTCCCTGGGAACCCCACTCTACTTTTTCTTCCTTCCTGAAAGGTGAATTGGGAGGTCAGGTTTCCAGGGCTGTAGCTCCCTCACTTGGCTTCCTATGGCATCCACTTCAGGGGCTAGCTTGATTCACCTTTGACCTTGGGAGTAGTGACATCCAGGATGCAGCTCCTTGGAGTGGCCCTGGGGCCTTCCCACTGAGCCCCTCCCTTCTGTTCCAGTTTCTTTTCTCTAGCGTGCACCCTGCCTGCCCTTCCTACAAACCCAGCTGCTGGAGTTCCACACCCCACACATCTCTGCCGCAGGGCCTGTCAGGCCAGTCCCTCTCTTGTCAAAATGCTGTTTGCCTTTGCCTGAACACACTGCAAGAGGGTTTTTTCCAGGTTATTTTCCAAGTTGTGTAATTCTGATTCCAAATTGAGAAAGAGGACTGGGGATGTAGCTCAGTGGTAAGAACATTTGCCTACTGTGCACAAGCTCTGGGTTCAGTCCCTGGCACTGAATTAAAAAAAAAAAAAAAAACGAATCCAGCTTTCTAACTGATTATCTTAGAGCATTGTTTCTCAAGCTTGTTTTTCACTATTGCTCCTTCTACCTCCAAGGAATCTTTTAAGACAATTTTTTTCCTAATCACCGCCTCATGAAATTTTAATAACACAGATATATGCTGCGTGTGTGTGTGTGCATTGTACACTATGATTTTTAGCACATAGTCTCTAACAGTACAAAGTCTTTTAAAATTAATGTATTAGCTTGAAATGTGGAATTGCCAATACTTAAAAAGGGAAGGACTTTCTAAGCCTATTGCAAAACAGACACTTTGAAGGAAAAAAATGAATATGTGGGGCTGGGGATGTGGCTCAAGCAGTAGCGAGCTTGCCTGGCATGCGTGCGGCCCGGGTTCGATCCTCAGCACCACATACAAACAAAGATGTTGTGTCTGCCAATAACTAAAAAAAAAATAAATAAATATTTTAAAAAATCAGTATGTATTTTTGACTACATAAACCTTAAAAAATTGGTTTGTGTGGACTGGGGCTGTAGTTTTAGTGGTAGAGCACCTGCCTAGCATGCACAAGTCTGGGTTATTCAATCCCTGCACTGCCAAAACAACAACAAAATTACATGAAGTGCCATACCAAAGGGATGACTAAAATATTTGCACAGAGAGGTTGAATAGATGATCATTATCTCCAATTTCATACATAAAGAGTTCCTACAAATCAATATAAAATTGTAAAAGGGACAGGTAGATGACTGATAGTAATGGAAAGACATTCAACCCTATGAATACTGTCACTTGGACTGGTAAATGACTTCGAGCCAATGTTGACATGGGTGTTTGTTCAGTTTTCCCAGCTCCAATCCCAGCCAGGCTGGCTCCTAAATTCAGGTCCTCTTTTTTTTTTTTAAGGAGGGTGGAGAGGGGATGCGTGGGGAGAGACAGTTCTTTGCACTCTTCCTCGAGGTGATACTGCGCTTCAGTGAACTAATCCCCCCCCCCTTCCCTGCCTGTCTTCCAGCTCGGTCCATTTTGAAGCGGGCTCCTCGGGAGCGCCCATGCCGTGTCGCCTTCACTGGCATCACTGTCTTCTACTTCCCACGGTGCCAGGGCTTCACCAGTGTGCCCAGCCGTGGTGGCTGTACTCTGGGCATGGCCCCTCGCCACAGCGCCTGCCGCCACTTCTCCTTGTGTGAGTTTACACAGGAACAAGCCCGGGCCCGGCGTGAGAAACTCCGCCAGCGTTTGAAAGAGGAGAAGCTAGAGATGCTGCGTTGGAAGGTAGGGAGACCTGTCCTCATGGCCCGTGCACTCCAGCTGCTCCTGGAATCCTAGCGCTGGGTGCCAGTTTGCATGTCATATGTAGGCAAATAGGTCTGTGGGCTCTGTGATTGGCCTAATCAGACCAGATTATCTGCAGACACAGGGAAAGGATGGCGGTTCCAGGTGGACTGAGGGCCTGGTGTCTGACCTTAACAGGGAGGAGGATGTGGAGTTTATGTTGTTGGGGAGTGGTGGTGGTGTATGTGTAATAGGAGAGGGAATTTTGTCCCTGATCTGGGGATTGGTAGTACATCTCTGCAAGATGCCCTAAGGGCAGTGTTCTTGCTTGTTCTCAACACCATACCCACAGTGCCTAGCACACAGTAAGCGCTTTGGGCATTTGTTAAATGTTCATTCAACGTTTGTTAAGTGTTCGTGCCTCTCACATTTCCTCTCTCATGGATGCAGCTTTCGGCCTCTGGAGTACCTGAGGGGGAGGCAGGCCTGCCACTTACAGTGGATGCCATCAATGATGCCTCTGTGGAAGAAGACTTGGCAGTGGCTGTGGCAGGCGGCCGGTTGGAAGAAGTGAACTTCCTACAACCCCACCCAGCTCGGCGGCGGCGTGCTCTGCTGCGGGCTTCGGGTGTGCGAAGGATCGACCGCGAGGAGAAGCGGGAACTGAAGGCGCTGCGCCAATCCCGTGAGGACTGTGGCTGTCGCTGCGATAGGGTCTGTGACCCTGAGACCTGCAGCTGCAGCTTGGCAGGTATCAAGTGCCAGGTATGGTTGCTGGATAGGGCTGGGCTGGGGAGGTTGAGCCTGGGGGTTCTTGCACTCCACAGAATTCTCACTTGTGCCTCCACTTTCTTTGCAGATGGACCACACAGGGTTCCCCTGTGGCTGCTGTAAGGAGGGCTGTGAGAACCCCAACGGCCGTGTGGAATTTAATCAGGCGCGTGTGCAGACCCATTTCATCCACACGCTCACACGCCTGCAGCTGGAGCAGGGGGCTGAGAGCCTTGGAGAGCTGGAGGCCCCTGCACAGGGCAGCCCAGCCAACCCTGGCGAGCAGGACATGGTGTCCCCTTTCCCGTTGGCCAACCCCCCAGCAAGCAGTGAGCTGGGAGACAATAGCTGCAGCAGTGACATGACCGATTCTTCCACGACATCTTCCTCATCAGGCGCTAGTGAGGCCCCAGACCACCCCACCCATCCAGGCCTGCCTGGTCCTGGCTTCCAGCCAAGCATGGATGATGACAGCCTGGCGCGGATCCTAAGTTTCAGTGACTCTGACCTTGGTGGGGAGGAGGAGGAAGAGGAAGGGGGTGTGGGGAACCTGGACAACCTCAGCTGCTTTTACCCAACTGACATCTTTACTGGTGACCCTGGTGGCCTGGCCAGCTGGACCCACAACTACTCTGGCACTAGCTTTGTGCCGGGTATCCTGGATGAGAATGCCAACCTGGATGCTAGCTGCTTCCTAAATGGTGGCTTTGAAGGGTTGAGAGAAAGTAGCCTCCCTGGCACCTCGGTGCCGCCCAGTGTGGACATTCACCAGAGCAACTCAGTGGACCTCAGCCTGTCTTCCTGCGACTCCTTCGAGCTACTCCAGTCTCTGCCAGATTACAGTCTGGGGCCTCACTATACCTCCCAGAAGGCGCCTGGCAGCCTGGACAACCTCGAGGCATCCCACGGCCCCTTGCCTGGCCTCTCTCCACCGGGGGATGGCAGCACTTGCTTCTTGGAGTCCCTCATGGGCTTGTCTGAACCAGTTGCCGACACCTTGGCCCCCTTCATCGACAGCCAGTTTGAGGACACTGCCCCGGCCTCTCTGGTAGAGCCTGTGCAGGTCTGAGGTACTAGGGTACCTTTCCCCTGCCCCAAGAGCCCTGTTGCTGCTTTTTGGTGATTTGGGGGCTCCCCAAGGTCTGTATGTAACAAGTTTCCTATTGGCTGGCTCAGCCACAGGTATGTGGGCACTCCTGGTTTCCACGAAACACTCTGAATTTATTTATTTATTAACTTTTGTATGCTGAAGAGAGGGGGAGGGGCTTCCCCCTTTCAGCGGCCTGGCCCCCCACACCCACACAGTGCTCTTCCACCTCTACAGCGTGTGCCAGGAAGAGAAGACATGGCTCTCCTGGAGCTTCGCAGACCTCTTTTCAGTCTCTGTATGATATTCCTTAGCCCAAGGACAGTGGAACGGGGCTAATCAGCCTCTTCAGGCTTCTCACGCCGCTCTGAGCCCTAGACCTATGGGGTGGCTAGATCCTCTGGACTGTGAAGACTGTAATTTATTTCCATAATTTATTTGGAGACTGAAGCAGCTTTAGCTGTGCCTCTTTGGCTGGTAGGTAGTGCTGGGGGCAGGGTCCCTTTTGTCCTGCATCCTGTCCTGCCTGGGCTTTGGTGTATACCAGGTGTGGATGCAAGCCCTGTGATCTCCTGTTAGTTGCCTGGTTCGGGGATGGCTGTGTAAGCAGGTGCTGGGCTGGCCAGCTGTGACCAAAACCCCCTTATGCCTGCCCTACCCAGCCCCTTTGCTTCCTGCCCTCCGATCGACTTTCTCCCCTCCACAAGGCAGTGGCCTCTGTTCCCAGCCCGTAATGTAGGAGGGGGAGACTAGATGCCCGGAAAGGGCAAAGGACTTGCCTTGGTATGAACACCACCCTGCAGGGCTTTGGGGCACTGCACTCCATCCCAGCCCACCATGTACCCCAAGGCCAGTTGCTAAGGGGTGGTTCCTTAGGGCTTTTATGCCCTTTGTTTGCTGGTGTTGAATTATGAATTTTGAATTTTACATTAACTTTTATATTGTCCCTCAGTGTCAGAACTATAATTTATTCATTTCTCTGTGTGTCTGTGCCAAGAAAGCTAGGCTCTGGGCCTGCCCCTTTGCCTAGGCAGCCTTGCCAGCCTGTGCTGTGGGAACACATTGTACCTGAGCTGACAGGTACCAATAAAGAGGCTCTATTTTTAACGGTGTGGTCTGCATTATTGGGATGGGGAGCTGGGGTATACCTCCAGGAGGCAGTGGAGAGGGAGGGGGTGGCCTTGGAGGGCAGTGTGGACATTGGGGCCGTGTTGGGTAGGTGGGGTGCACACTGGGCCTCCTTCCAGGCAGGACAGTCGGGCTTGGAGGCAGGAAGCCAGCTGAGAGGCTGGCTGGGCAGATGGTGCACTTTTCCTTTTGAATTAACCCACTCCTCCCCAGTGGTCATTTGGGGTAGCAGTGGGGAGCAGCAGCAGGATACTCTTCTGGAATGGGGCTGTCTACTTTGGGTAAGTGAAAGCACTGAGCTAGGGCCTGGCCCAGAAGGTTAAGTCACCCACCACCAGGTTGGAACAGGCATTGAGATGTGGCTGGTAGAGGCCTGGCCTGGAGATGGGCTCAGCAGCTGTGGCACCAGAAGCTGCAGAGCTTCATCCATCTGCACCAACCAGACCTGTCTGACCTGTCCCCAGCAGCTGAAGTGGGCTGTGGGCCAAAGGAGCAGGCTGCACCCTGCCCCAGGGAGCCTTTGGAGGCATTTCACCCTCTCCCTTACAGATGGTAATGATTTGTACAGGTGCTGGGAGGGGGACCCACCAAAAGACCCTTTTTGTGGTCTAACCCTCTGCCTCTTGGTCTGCGCTGGGTGCACTCATGAGCATGACCCAATATGACAGGTTTGAATCCCAGCTTTTCTATTACCTAGTGAGGTGACTTATGCAAATTAGGTGCTCTGTACCTGGGTGTCCTCAGTACTGTGCAAATAACATTGCTCCTTTCATTAGCTTGTTAAGTTCATATATGCAAAACACTTGGAGGAGTGCCTGCAGCATGCAAGCCTGTGTTTGCAATTTCATTTTGTTTTTATGTTTTTGTCTTTATATGTTCCCCTCTTTTTTTGCCAGTCCCATCATCCCTTGGGTGTCTGTCTCTTCTGGACATGCATGGGCATGACCACATAATAATGGCCATTAGAAGAATCATGGCTTGGAGTCTGGCCTGTCGTGGGGCAGCATGTCCTTGTAACCAGTTTAGCCAGAGACAGCCCAGCCCTTAGGCTTCCCAGGATACAGCACCATGGTACATTCAGTTGTTCTGCTTCCTCACCCTTCAGTGTTGTCTGCAGATGCTTTTGCAGATTGCTTCAGCATGCATGATCCTAAATCCTGGTCTTTCCATGGGCTCTGAAGCATTTCTGACTATCCAGGGTTCTGGTGGCAGCCCTCAGCATCTCCTGCCTAGAAGCCCCTAAACGCTCCTGCTCCACAGATTCAACTCATGCTGGATTGAGGCTTGCCCATTCCCTTCTAGGGCCACAGTGTTAGATCTTGAGGTTTTTTTATTTGTTTATTTTTGAGATAAATGAAGATAACTTGTGTTTTACAGCCACAAAAAAGTACGGTTAATGCACACTCCTTTCATAAATAATTCTCCAGACAGACCTGCCTCTCAAACTTGTCCCAACAAAACTGGGTTGTAAAGCAGGCACAGGAAAAGGGACAGGGGGGTTTTCCTAAAGGAAAGATGGCAGTAACCCGGAGAGGGCATTCCAGAGCACCAACTCACCAAGAGGTCCTGCACGCGATCAGTACTACATTAGAAAAAGAAGGTTGACAGCCATCAAGGACAACTGACACTTTCCTAAAAGGGACCCTTACCTGCTCACTGTTCCCAACCTTAGTCATTAGACAACTTCTCTTGAAAATTCTACCCCTCTGCTTCCTGGATGTTTCTTTAAATCAATTATATGGGCTGTTTTCCTCTCTTGGAGGTGGTCTACTCCACGTGTCTGGAGCATTACTTTCATTTCACTAAATAAACCCTTTATACTTTTCTAAAACAAAATATATCGATATGCTTAATAGTTAGACCCATCCTATGCAACAATTTTCATGAATTCTTGAGTTCATTGTGCTAGTGACTCTTCTGTTATATAAACACATAGTTATTAAACTGAGGGCTGGTGTGTAGCTCAGTGCTAGACCACTTGCCTATCATGAGTGAGGCCCTGGGTTCCATCCCAGCACTACAGAAATAAATACATTCATTCATTAAACTTCAATATTGGCTACATACATCATTGGCAGAGAGTTGTACTAAGATGTGGGAAACATCTAGTCTAATTTCTTGCACTAAAGGGGGACACTGAGAACCAGAGAGGGGAGGGGTTTGGGGAGGTCACATGGGAGACCTTAGGCCTCCCGAATTCCAGTTCAGAGTTCCTTCCCCTGAGGCTGGACTGTCCCATTATTGCCATCCTGAAAAACAGGAAGAGTGGTATCGGGAGCCCAGCAAAGGTGACCTCTGTCACCCTCTTGCTAGTTACAATTCCATTATTCATCTGAATAGGGGCCACTGCATTTGCCCTCTTGGGCATTAAAAGGGTTCCTGGGGGATGCATTAGATGGTAACATCTTTTACAAATGCTAAAGTGGGTATTATTTTTTTCTTGGAATGTATTTTCCTATTTCAGGCAAGAATAATCAGATTTGTCCCAAATTGGTGAGGATCAGCAGATGCTCGCTGAAGACTTGGGGAGGGGGTAGGGACAGAATGCATGTGACAGGGTGGGACAATAGCCCTTGCAGACCTGCAGACCCTCTCACCCAGGTTTCAACTCTGGAGGAGGACTTCTGTACCTGAGTCTCCTGTCTGGGTCCATTGCCCAGAGTATCCTGGGCCCATTCCCAGTGGAGACTCACTGGGTAGCATGACAGGGAGGAACAGTGCTTCTTTAGCTCCAGAATGCTGGGAACCAGACAGAAGTGGGGAGGCATTTAAAAATAGCTACAGGAGCTGGACACTGGTGCATGCCTGTAATCCCAGTAACTCAGGAGGCTGAGGCAGGAGGATCATAAGTTCCAGGTCAGTCTCAGCAACTTAGCAAGACCCTGTCTCAAAAATTGAAAAGGGTTGGTGATGTAGCTCAATGGTAAAGTGCTTCTGAATTCCATCCCCATTACAAAAAATGCGGTGAGGGAGTGGATATCTGCCCTCTCAAGAGTCTAGTATTAAAGTAGGGCCTATTATAAAGTGCCCAGTGAACAAAAGCTAAGCCAATTGATGTCTTTCTTCCCTATAGCAAAATTACTCTTTGGACCTTAAAAATGAAAAGCTTTGAGTTGGATGTCTTGGCGCATGCCTGTAATCCCAGTGGATTGGGAGGCTGAGGAAGGAGGATCACAAGTTCAAAGCCAGCCTCAGCAACTTAGTGAAGCTCTGTGAGACCCTGTCTCAAAATAAAAAATAAGGACAAAGTATGTGACTCAGTGGTTAATTACCTCTGGGTTCAATCTCTAGTACAAAAAAAAAAAAAAAAAAGGTAAAGCTTTGGGTTGCCTTTCAGGTCCATTGAGACATGATTCCAAATAAACCACATTCATAATAGAAATAGGGAAGAATATGTTATTTTCTGAATTTCTTCTCCAATAACCCACTTCCCACCCCCTCCAGGAAACTGCTCAAGGTTTACGGTTTCCATAGGCCCAGAGTCCCTCCGACCACAGCTAGATCCTCAGCGACCCTTGGGCTTTTCCCAAAATCTCCTCTCTGATCTTGGGGTAGTTGGGGTGCTCCATGAGTACCTGTACCAAGAGAGAATGGGTATGCAGCATCAGGCAGGGGTCCTGGCCACTACCCCTCCCTGCCAATGTCGGTGGCTTACACTGTGGCAGACTTCAATGGCTTCCAGAAATTTCTTGTCCTTCAAGTAGTTGAAAGCAAGTTTGAAACCTGCACAGGACACCAAGGAGAACACAGAGGGTGGCAACCTCATGACCCCAGGACCCCTTCCCCCAATATCGAGGGAACAGGCCTTGAGTTCTGGGGTCAGGTTGGGGGTCCTGTGATGCCCTCCCTCCCACACCAGCTCATGTGCATCCTGGCTGCTGCCTTACCAATGGTGGGGTTGGCATGATGACTATACTTCCAGGCCAGCTCGTAGTTGGTGGCTGCGTCCTTGTAGGACTGTTCCTTCTCCATGATGAAGCCCATATACTCATAGGCCTTGCAGCAGGACTGCAGGGAAAATAGGTCAGCGCCTCTGTGGAGGGAAACCAGCGCCCAAGTGTAGTGTGGGTGTGGGACCAGAAGGGGGCGATGGAGGGAGGTGAGCTGCATTAACTCCAGCCTGCACAGGGACCCCAAGGGTATCCTCAGCTTTGCAAGGGGTTAGCTGTATGCCCTCCTCACTGCCTCTCCAACGCTGGAGAAGCCCTCTTGTCCCATTATTAGTTGGGGACAGGCATGCACCACTGTGTCCATGGGTTAGTGATGTGCTCGGATCCAGCAAACCTCCCTCTCCAGCTCTGACTGCACTTCAGCACCCCCTTGACTCTCTCTCTCTCTCTCTCTCTCTCATTTCATGTTTTTTCCTCCTCTGGGAATAGTCTGACCCCCTGCACCTCCTGCCTGGCCTTGTCACTGGTGTTGCTAATTCCTATCCTGGTTTGTTGCCCACATGCCCCTCTCCACCTGTTTTTTCCCATCCAGTTCCTTCTCAGCATCTCCTCTGTCCCTGAAGCCTGGGCATGGCTCACAGCGCTCCTTGCAGTTCCTGGACCCCTGCTTCCCCGCCCGGCCTCCCTGCTCAGAGCGCCTCCTCGCCTTGTTGTACTGTATGCAGCGCCGCAGTAGCTCCGAGGCCAGGTCGTATTTGCCGCCTTGGCAGTAGATGTCCGCCAGCAGGAGCCAGCTCTTCTCCAGGTCCTCGGCCTCGGCCAGCGACCAAGCGACCTTGGCCAGGCGCTTCAGCTGGGTACGTGCCTTGGGAATCTGCTTCAGTAGCATGTAGGCTTGCGACATGGCCAGCAGGGCAGGGGTGTTGTCCTTCTGCACATGGGGTGGGAAGTGGCCATCAGCGCACCTTGGCCCTTGTCCTCTGCCCCGCAGCCCGCTGGTTCCCCCAAGCTAGCGCACCTCCGCCTGTGCCATCTCGATGAAGGTACCAAGTGCCACCTCCACGTTCGCCTTCTCCCTGGTGGCCATCAGGCAAAGGCTCTGTAGGAGCCTCAGCTGGGTCTGGTCAAAGGCAGAGTGAGGGTAGAACTCGCGCAGCAGCTTCTCTGCCGTGCGCACCCCGTGCTGCTCCAATTCCTTCCTGTTGGTGGAGCTGCAGGCAATGGGACTCAGGCGGGCGGCCTACCTTGTAGCCCATTGGCTCCCTCCGCCTTCTCCAGCCTCTCACCCCAGCCCCCACCACCCCCACCCCCATCCTTACTTGCTTTCAGTCATCAGGTTCTCAAAAGCCTGTCCACCCACAAGCTCGTTGTCTGGGTTCAGACAGATCTGCACCATATAGTAAGTGGCATACGGGCCCCAAGTGCTGTCCTTCCGAGCTTTGTTTAGGAACTTCAAGGCTTCGTTGGGCTGCCCTACGTGCCTGTAGTGGCAGAATCAGGGAAACTGAGAATCTGGGAGACTGAGACCCAGAGAGTGCACTAATACACCGGAGCCACAGAGCTTGCATAGCAGTCCTGGAGGCTGAATTCCTGCTCCCCTGAAACTGAGCAAGATCTCTGGTGTCTGCTAGCATACAGGGAAGGTCTCTAGCATACAGCCCCACCTCAACACGCCCCACCAACTAACCAAGAGTAGATGCCTTTGCAGTAGTTGAACCCTGGTTCCAAAGGTACCCGACTGGATATCTTCTTGGATGATTCAAAGAAGGCAGGTGCCTCTTCAAGTTTGCCACTTCTTCGTAGCAGATCAATTGATTTATTCAATACCGAAAAATTGTCTAAAATAAGAGAGCAGAAAATTCTAGGCTGTGGTGGCCAACAGCTGTATCAGGCAGGAGTGCTTTGGCCTGGGAGGGCGAGCAGGCTGAGGTGCAGGGCATCTAAGAGGAGCCAGTAGACACTGCCCATCTGGTTTACAGTGTTGAGTGAATAATAATAATAATTATGCTTAATAATGGTAATAAAATATAGCTGGGTGTGGTGGTGTACACCTGTAATCCCAGTGACTCAGGAGGCTGAGGCAGGAGGATAACAAGTTTGAGGCCAGCCGCGGCAATTTAGTGAGACCCTTAGCTATTTAGTGAGACCTTGTGGATATACCTCTGGTAAAGTGTTCCTGGGTTCAATCCTCAGTACTAAAATAAATAAATAAATAAATAAATAAATAAATAAATAAATAGTGTTATAAAAATCAGGTACAGTGGTGCATACCTGTAATCCCAGCTAATGGAGAGGCTAAGGCAGAAGGATTGCAGGTTTGAGGCTAACCTGGGTAACTTGGCAAGACCCTGTCTTAAAATAAAAATAAAAAAGGCAAGGGGAGTAGCTCAGTGGTATAGTGCCCCTGGGTTCAATCTCCAGTAACACACACACACACACACACACATACACAGCAGCTAACTATTGTACCTGACACTATATTTACCCATATATTACCTACAGGATATAGTCAGTACTCTTATTGTCCTTATTTTATAGATGAGGACACTGAGCACAGAGAGGTAATTTGCAAAAAGTTACATGCTAGTAAGTGTTGGACCAGGATTCAGACTCCTGTCCACTTGGACTTGCTGGGCCTGCTCAGAGTCTGGCTTACACCTCAGGTTTGGGCCCTTCCCCAGAGAGAAGGGGATTTTATGTTGTAGTGAGTGGGAATGGGAGGATTTTTAGTCCCCACTAAGTGGTTGTGAACTCAGAAAGGGACTGTGTTGAACACCAATGGCTGTAAGGGGATAGACAGGCTGTCCTGGGTTCAGTGCCAAGTGCCTGGGACCAGGAACTGGCCCCTTGGACTCGGGAAGGGCCGGCACGTTCCACTGGGTCTTTATCAGTTTCCTGCCTCTCTGGGAACAATCAGAGAGGAAGGGGCTTCCTCTGCCTGGGCAGGAAGGAGGGGAGCAGCCGCCCTGTTTGGGAGGGCAGCACTTGCTAGGTGGGAACTGATGCAGGCTTTCTCAGTGGAAGGGATTACCTGGCGCTTTCTCCAGGACTTGTTGGTATAGATTGATGGCCTCTTCATATTTCTGTTTTCTAAACATCAGGTCAGCCATCATCTATCAGAAAACATTCAAGGCTCTGAAATTCCTGAGAGCAGCTCTATGGGGGGAGGCAGGGATATTGGGGAATGTTGGGAGTGGTAAGGAGGGAAGGTAGAGAGAGACTTCCAAGGCAGCCTCTTAGGCCCTGGGAGAAGCAGCCACTGCCTGCAGCCCTCAGGCCCGGACCGGAAGGTGAGGATTGCAGAAGGTTCCTTCCTCTGCTCTGCAGGGGTTTGGCCTCTGCCCCTGGGGTTCTGGAGGAGGTCCAGGTGATAGGGAGGAGAGAGGCAGAACTGGGAGAGCTATTCCACACACTTCCTGAAGCCCCCAGACTCTGTCCCACCCTTGCCTTCACCTACAGAGGGTGTGGTTTCCTGGCCTTGAGAGAGCCTCGCCCCTTCCCCTTAGACTGGCTAGGAGGCTGCTGCCCCCTGCCGGCCAGCCCCACTCTCCCATGGAAAGGTAGAGTGCAGCACGAGTTTTCTCTTGCCCCAAAGCCCCTCAGAGGTGGGCCAGAGAGGCATCTGAGCTTATGGAGCAAGGAAACAGCCACCCACATCTCCTCGCAGGGTCCCTGGGAGGGTGGGGAAGGGTCCCCAGGGCCTCCTACCACAGAGGCGCTCTCCTGGGTCTTCTCTGTCTGCAGGAGGGTGGTGCAGTGCTGCTCACACAGGTCCAGGTGTCCCTGGAGCAGGTAGAGGTGTGCCAGCTCCAACAGTACCTGCAACAAGGTTGGGTACAATAAACTGTATACTATATATATTTTATATATATATAAAATAACAAGGAACACTGTGGGAAACCCTGAGGTTGTCTTTGAAAGCTCTTTCCCCCACTCTTTCTGTCAGTTCTGTCTTCTGAGCATGTCCCAAATCCTCTGGGGTGATGTCTCTGGCCCTCTCCTTCTCCCATCCAGCACTCCAGCCATGGCATTGGTTTTACTCACTACACTGTAAGAGTTGGGGCCTGGCTACTCATCTGTCAGCTTCAGCTCCAAACTCATCCATCTGGGGAGCCCTCTGTGCCCTAGGTACCCTTCCTCTGCATCCCCATAGTGTCTGCATCCACATGCAGGTGCATATTACAGCTGTCTCATCATCTGTTCCCATTTCCTGACAGTAATCTGTGGGTAGTGACCACATCTTTTTTTTTTTTTAATATTTATTTTTTAATTTTTGGCAGACACAACATCTTTATTTGTATGTGGTGCTGAGGATCGAACCCAGGCCTGCAAGCATGGCAGGCGAGCGCACTACCGCTTGAGCCACATCCCCAGCCCCAAGTGACCACATCTTGATCCACCTTCTCCAAGCCTAGGACAGCACCTGGCATATATTAGGTACCTGTTAACTGAGCGAATATTAACTGAATGAATGGATCTCTTACTAAGCTCTGTATCTATTCTTAGCTTTTTTCTTTTCTTTATTTCTTTTCTTTTTTTTTTTTGATACTGGGGATGGAACCAGGGGTGTTCTACCACTGAGCTACATCCCTAGTCTTATTTTTTTATTTTGAGATGGGTCTTGCTAAATTGGTTAGGACCTTGCTAAGTTGCTCAGGCTGGTCTCACACTTATGATCCTCCTGCCTCAGCCTTCTGAGTTGCAGGTATTGTAGTCATGCACTATACCTGGTTTGTATCTATTCTTAGTGTGAACTCCAGCCACTGTGACTTCATCTAGAACTAAACCCTCTCATGACCCTAAAACCAATTGGAAGTTTAGCCTGGGCTTCATGCCCAAGCAACACTGACATCCACAACTCTCATCATCTCCCTGTCTCCAACAGAGGCTGGAAAATGTCACTCTAACATGACTTTTAGTAATAGCTTCCCCAGTACAGCTTTGCTCCAAGAGTTGCAGCTGGGGAGGGCCCAGGTTGACTGGAGCAGTTGCCTCATCCCAGAGGCTGTGGCTGGCTGGGCTCTCACTCCCTTTGCACGGCAGCTCTTCAGAGAAGAAACCAGCCTCTGCACCTGGTCAATGATCTCAGCATGGCATGCTGCCCTGACAGAAGAAGCAAGGTCTTGTTTTGGGGCCACTCACTTTATTGTCAATGGGTGAGTAGGAGAGGGCATCCTTATAAGAACGCACTGCCTTGGCATATTCCTTCTCTGCCAAGTAGTGCTCCCCAAACTGGATACAGATGAAGGCTGCCATTTGCTTCTGGGAGGGGATCATTTCTGGTTGCTCCAGTGGAATCCGCTTCAGTATCCGAGACTGGAGGTCCAAGGCCTTGGGAAACCAATAGTCAGGATCAGAAACTCAGAGCCCCAGTGTGCCAGTTCACAGAAAGTCCCAAGTCCTTATTTCAGAGCTAGCAATGTTAGGTAGGGCATCTCAAATATGCTTAGACTGTTAGAGCTAATAAATTCAGCGAAGTAGCAGGTTACAAAATAAACATACAAAAATAAATAGCTTTCCTATAATAATGAATCTGCTGACAAAGAAATCAAGAAAACAATTCCAAAAAGAAAGAAAGAAAGAAAGAAAAAGAAAAAACTAGGAATAAGCCTTACCAAGGAAGTGGAAGACCCATAATAAAATGGTACAGCACTTAAAGAAAAAATTGAAGAAGACCTTAGAAGATGGAAAGACTTCCTATGTTCATGGATAGGCAGAATTAATTAATATTGTTAAAATGGCCATATTACCAAAAGCAATCTAATATTCAATGTAATCTCCATCAAAATACCAATGACATTCTTCACAGAACTACAAAAACCAGTCCTAAAATAAAAAATGCAGAATAATCAAAGCAATTCTAAGCCAAAAAAAGCAATGCTGGAGGTATCACAATACCTGACTACAGAGCTATAGTAACAAAAACTGCATGGTACTGGTACAAAAACAGACACATAGACCAATGGTACAGAATAGAAGACACACAGACAAATCCACACATCTGCAGCTATCTGATCCTTGACAGAGGTGTCAAAAACACATTGGAGAAAAAGCAGTCTTTTAAACAAATGGTGCAGGGAAAACTGGTTATCCATATGTAGAAGAATAAAACTAGACCCTTATCTCTTATCTAGCACAAAAATCAACTCCAAATGGAGGAAAGACCTTGAAATTAGACCAGAAACTATTCAACTTCTAAAAGAAAATATAGGGTCAATACTCCAACATATAGGCCCAGGCAATAACTTTCTCAATATCACCCCTAAAACTCAGGAAATAATGCCAAGAGTTAATAAATGGGAATGGCATCAAATTAAAAAGCTTCTGCACAGCAAAGGAAAACAATCAGGAATGTGAAGAGGGAACTTACAAGATGGGAGAAAATCTTTGCTAGTTACCCTCTGACAGAAGATTAATATTTAGAATATAAAAATAACTCAAAAAACTTTACACCAATAATCAATCCAATTAATAAATGGGCAAATGAATTAAACAGATGATTCTCAAAAGAAGAAATACAAATGACCATCAAATACATGAAAAAACATTCAATATCATTAGCAATTAGGGAAATGAAAATCAAAACTACACTGAGATTTCATCACACATCAGTCAGAATGGCGGTCATCAAAAATACAAATAATAATAAATGCTGGAGAAGATGTGGAGAAAATGGAACACTTTTACACTGCTGGAGGGATTTTAAATTAGTACAACCATTAAGGAAATCAGTATGGAGGGTCCCAAAAAGACTAGGCATGGAATCACCATATGACTCAGCTATCCCACTCCTCGGTATTTATCCTGAAGAATTAAAGTCATCTTACTACAGTGACACATGCAGACCCATGTTTATAGCAGCACAATTCAAAATAGCTGAACTATTGCAACAGACTAGGTGTCCATCAATGGATAAATGGATAAAGAGAATGTGGTATATATACATAATGGAGTTTTATTCAGTCATAAAGAAAAATAAAATTATATCATTTGCAGGACAATGGGTGGAACTAGAGACCATTAGGTGAAGTGAAATAAGTAAAACTCAGAAGGTCAACAGTTGTATGTTTTCTCTCCTATGCAGAAGCTAGAGAATAAAAACGAAAAGAAAGGTGGGGTCAGAGCTCATGGAAGTCAGAGAGACCAGTAAAGGAAAGGGACCAAAGGGTGGGAGATGGGAAGGGAGGGGGGGAAATCCTAAGGAGTGATATTGGCTAAATTATATTATAATTTAATTTTCTTCTAGAAGAAAATGTAGGGTCAATACTCCAACATATAGGATATGTTGTGTACGTGTATGAATATGTAATAAAATATATGATATAATGTGTACATGTATGAATATGTAATAAAAATCCCATCATTATGCACAGCTATAGCACACAAATTAAAAATGTGAAAAAAAGTTAAAAATTGCCATTATTCTTGGAAACAGTTACCACCTTACCTTTGGCCTTCCCTAGCCCAGCCCAGAGCATGATCACTGGGGAAATAAATGGAAGGTGAAGGTCAGAGGTGAAGCCCAGCCTCTCTTGAGAAAGAGGTCTGAGGCCTCCCAGATCTGCAGCCCTATCCTTCCTCCTTCTGTAGCAACTATTGGGAAATGGCAGAGAAAGAGCTTGAGTGTTCAGGGTTAATTACCTTGTTCAAAGTATCTACCACATCTTCTTTTTTATAGTTCTTGTAAACTTTTGCCAGCAGAAGCAAGCACTTAACATCATTCATCATGGATGGGAAGTCTTTGGCTGTGAAAAGAAAACTCAAATGAGTGCTCAGCGGTCCCTGGGAAGCTGGATTGGTGGTTGGAAGCCCAGGCAATGTGGGGAAGGACCAGGGGGCAGTATGCCTGCTCCACATATTTAGGGTGGGTTAGAATGCTGCCTCACCAAAGTCACGTCCCAGTGCCTGTTTCAAAACTTTTTCTGCTTTGTTGAACTTCTTTAGCTTCATGAGCAGTTCAGCCAGATCACAGCACAGAAAGTCCTGCCCACTAATCTTCTGGGCAGCCTCATAATAATTAATTGCCTTAGAGCAAACAGGAAATGAAGGCCTCAGGCCTCATTCTGCACTGGAGTGCCTGACACTACATACCGCTTGGTGGCCACCACATCCCATTCATGTGCCCCTCCAGAATGCAGAAGCCTAAGAGGCAAAGGGCCTCCCAGCTGGCACAGGGCTCAGGCCTCAGCTGGAGCAGGCATGGGCTGTGGTGGGTGTCACTGACATCTCCCCTTATGTATCTTATCCCAAAGGGACACTGTGGGAGCAGGGAGCTGGGATGGGGGCTCAACCATCCTCCTCCAATCCAGAGCCCTCCACTCATGCATCCTCCCTTCCCCTCGCTGTTGGGAGGCCCACCCTGCGCCACCCCAGACCAGTCTGACCTTGGCATACTGGTGGGTCTTCACATAAGCTTGCCCAATCCTGCTGACCAGGGAGGCGTCGTGCGGGTTCTTCCTATAGGCCTCGTCATAGACCTCTAGGGCCTTTTCAGGCTGGTGGGGGAAGTAACCGGGAGTCTTATCTCTTCTCTCCAACTGGAGAAGTGAGACTGGGGGGCTATTTGGCAAGGCTGTGGGGTCCCTCACTCACTTCCTGAATATTCATGAAAGCATCACCAAGAAGCAGGCTGGTGTGGGGGCCGGGCAGATGTTCACAGAGTTCCCTGCAGGAATAACCAAAAGCTTCTCTCAGGTCTGTGCATCCCTCACAGTCCTGAAGCCATCTCCTATTCTTTGCTACTGATTCCGGCTGATGCTCATTCATCAGCCAATAGTTACTGAGAATCCACCTGTGCACGAGGCACTGCGCTAGCTACCTTAGTCAGGCTCTCCTTGCCTTGTAGAAGTTTTTAGTCTTGTCTCTCTCTCCTTTCTGTCTCCCAATCTCTCTCTGTCTCTATCTTTGTGTGCCTGTGGTCTGTCTGTCTCTCTCTCTGTGCTGGGGATAGAACCCAGGGCCTAGCACATGCTTGGCAAGCACTCTACCACTGAACTACATCTCCAGCCCCACAATGCTCTTTCTAAAACTCTCATCTGGGGCTGGGGAGGTAGCTCAGTTGGTAGAGTGCTTTCCTTACAGGCACAAGGCCCTGGGTTTGATCCTCAGCACCGCCAAAATAAATAAATAAATAAAATAAGACTCTCATCTGACCAGACAGCCTCTTGTTGATTCATTTCCCACTGCTGGGATGGTGAGAAAGGAGCCTGCTTAGCTTGGGGGTACAAGAACCCCCAACTGCTGGATGTCTCCCTCCAACCCCTCAGCATTCCTCTCACCCACCACCCACCCCACACTCCTGAAATTGCCTAGAGTAATTTTTTTTTTCTGAAGAAAAGTACTGGGAAGGAAGGTACCTCTGAGGTCCTGCCATCAAGTCATAAAGAGACAGAGGTTTGGGGCTCTCCATCCTCAACCACTCCACACTAGTCACATCCAAGTCACTGTATATATTCTCAGGGACAGGCAGAACCAGGGGTCAGGGAGGAAGTATGCTCCCATGGTTCCTTCTGTGTCTGCTCTAGCATCCAGGCCCACAGTTTCCCACCAGAATGTGAACCATGCAAGGGTGCAGGGGGTGGGGAGGCAAGCAGGGCTAAGGGCCTATCAGTTCTGTGTCCTAGAACTCATCCACAGTCAGGGCTTACTGACCTGAGGGAAATTCCATATTTTGGCCAATGCACTCCAAGAACACACTCTGGAGATCCAGGTTGAAGGAAACACCCCAAGATACCATCAGAGGAGAATCTGTCACTATGCTGCTGCTGGGACTCACCGGTAGCATCCAATGTAGAGGCGGATGTCTTTGCAGGTATGCAGGTAGATGCTGGCCATCTTCTCCTTGGCTTCCATGTAGCAGGGCTGCTTGGGAGTGACGTTCCTCAGCATACTCAATGCCATGTCCACATTGCCCTTGCTTAGGGCCAAGTCCACGTTGGCAATGGTGATGCGGATCTCCTCTGATGTACCACTGAATTCATTAATGGCATCTTGCATGACTTTGGTGGCCTCATGCTAAAACATGGGAACCAAAATAGACAGAGCCTCCATTTGGTGTCATCCACTACAGGTGGCCTGACAACACTTGAAATCTTCTGGGAAACTTAAAGCAATCACCATTCCCATTCTTGTCCTGGGAGAGGAATGAAACATGAGTCTGAGCTGGGTTCAGCCAGGAGCAGACCTGCTACTGGAAAGTCAAGGAGCAGATACCCTTGGAGCAGCTTTGGAGGCAGGAGGAGAGAGACCTCCGAAGGTCCATGGCCACTGTTCTTGGTGAGATGGTGACAGAGGAGCCTGCTTAGCTTGCGGGTACAGGAACTCCTAACTGTAAAAACCTGCCTGTTACCTCAAAATCAAGTTCCAATTCCCTCCTATGTGAGAACTATGGGCATGGTTTGTTGTATTTTCTTGCTCTTGGCCAAGGATATTTGAATGTTCTGGTAATCAGCACATAAAGGTCAACTGAGTTACTTTCTCTCTGCCCATTTTTGGTGCTTTTTGCTTGGAATTCAACCTTCCCAGACATTTACGTCTCAAGCTCTGCTTTCTGTTAGCCTGTATGTTTGTACCATCTTTTCCCTTTTAATTCATTTTAGTTTTTGGAGTGGCTTCCACTGCTTGCTTGCTTAAACCCCACTATGAAATCTCTTTTTTATTTTGTAGGTATATTTACTTCATTTCATTGTCATAGATATATGTTCTTGGGCTTTTTGTCAATTTATTTTGTTTCCACTTTTTTTGGGGGGGGAGTACTGAGGATAGAAACCAGGGGTGCTGTACTACTGAGCCACATCCTGAGTCTTATTTATTTTTTTTACTTTGAGACTTGAGAGGCTGAGGCAGGAGGATCGCAAGTTTGAGGCCAGTCTGGGCAACTTGGTGAGACCCTGTTTCAAAGTTACAAAATAAAAAGGGTTGGGGTGTGTGGCTCAGTGACAGAGCATCCCTGGGTTCAATTCCCAGTACATCTAAAAAAGGAAATTTGTATGCTCCTATTATTCCCTACCTTCCCTTCCTACCCTCTCTCCCTGAACCTTTTCATGTGATGTCATAGTGAAACTATTGCTATTTTAATAGCTTTTATGTCAAGAATTTAGCCATTATACTGGATTAGTGTCAAAATTACCTGTTGTTTAAGTGTAATTAGATTTATTTAGTTTAGTTCTATGTTTAATTGGATTGAATTTTTATCCTATTATACCTCAAAAATTTTCCCCGATCATAAAATAAAATAAAATTTCATTTTATTTCATATTTTGATTGGTTTGATTATATCTACAAGTAGATTTTTCAGAAACATGTAGCTAACACTACATTGCTTGAGTTATTCCATTTTCTAGTGTCCTTTATTGCATTTATACACGAAAGACATCCTGAGGGACACCTTTCCATGCATTTATTAATGTTGTCTTATTGTTTTCCTGAATCTAGAATGGCTAAGAGTCTGAGGGGAACTTCTTTTTTCACAGGGGTGAACTGCTCTCTGCCTAGATGCTCACAGGAAGCTCCACTCACACCGTGAACCTTTGATTCCGCCACTTCCTTAGGGTGTTACTCTGAAGACATTTCTTTGTCTTGATTTTGCTATAATTTCTCTAACATAAAGAGCCCAATTTTCTGGTTCACATCTTCCCTAAAAGAACTTGTCTCTTCTGTCTCTTATTACATCTTTGCTGCTTTTCCAGTTCCATTTTTTTTTTTTTTTTTTTTTTTTTGGTATCAGGAATTGAACCTAGGGGCAATAACCACTGAGCAACATCCCCAGCCATTTTTTTCTTTTATTTTGAGACAGGGTCTCGCTAAGTTGCTGAGGCTGGCTTTGAACTTCTGATCCTCCTGCCTCAGCCTCTGGGATATTACAGGCAGGTGACTCCACGTCCAGCTTGTTCTGCCTTCTATAGGAATACAATGATGCCTGTGTTGGCTGTTGCCTGTCTGATCTATCGTTCCCTCTTGCAGAGGCTAGAACTGGGTTCTTCCAGGAATGTCCCAGCTTCTCCCCGAGGACTGTGCACAACCCCAGTTTATCAAGGTTCAAGTAATGGAGGCATCTCCAGTCTCTCCCTGGCCATGACCCCCAACCCCACCCGCCCCACCCGCCCCTGAGAATTGGAAAGACAAGGGCCTGGGTGGCTTGTCTTTCTGTCAGTGCCACTGGACACACTGTCAGCTGAATGAGTGACTAAATTAATAATTATTCTTGTGACCACCCCCAAACTCCTCTACTTTTAATTCTTTTGTTCCTCTTGGCACATTTGGAAGAAGGCAGTTTTTAACTTTTTCATTTTCTCCCTGTGATTCCAGGGATGGAACCCAGGGCCTTGTGCATGGAAGGTGAGCACTCTACCCTAGCCCAGTGATATTTTTATCTGTAAGGAAAAAAGGCCTAGATCCCTCTCTACATCAGAATCATTGCAGGAGAAGGCTAGAGGCTCCAGTATACATGGATCACAGACATGGCCCTGGACAGACCTCTTCCTGTGAGCTGGTGAGGCCAGAGGCCTGTGAGGTCAAATGAACTTGCAGAGTACAGCTTCCCCCAAGGCCTGTTCCTGCCTCTGTGTTCCCCATCGCTCCCATGGACCAGCTGAAGATAACCCAGGTGCTTTCTGCCTCTGTCCAGCCAGACCCTCCAAGGCCTTGGGGCTGCTTTATATGTTCAGCAGGTTGGGTACTGCAAAACTCCAAACAAAGAAGACACAGCACATAAAAGATTATGGTGTGACTGGCATCCACTGAATCTGTGCAATACCCAATCTGCACAACCATTGTTGGTGACCCTGTTGAGCCTGTGTGCTCTGCCTCTCTGAGATTCTCATGGGGACATTAGGGTAGACAGGGACCAGGTCATGCAGGACCTAGTAGGGTCTGGACTTACCTCAAGGGCAATGGGAGCCACTAAAGCCTTTTAGGCAATGGGAGAGGCATGCTCCCAGCTGAATAAGGGACCAAATGCTGGCACCAGCAAACATCAAAGAATCAGAGAGCTGGTTCTCAGGTTGACCTGGGGCCTCCAACTTGCCCCAGTCCCAAGGGAAGAGAGCACAGCGTTGCTCACCAGCTCCCCATTCAGCCGGAGGGCATCTGCCAGTTCCAGCAGGATGGACACTCGCTCTCTGGGCGGCAAGGGAGACCCACGAAACTTCTTGCCTTCCTCCACCTTCACAGTTGGCAGTTTCATGATCATTTTCAGTGTCTTGATGGCCTCTGGATGGTCTCCAGATTTGTTGAGGGCCCTGGCCTTGATGAAGTGGTAGAGGGGGTGGTCTCGGACCTAGGAGGAACACAACAGAGTGTGGGGCTCCAGCTCACCACTGCTGCTGCTCACAGCAGCCACTGGAGGAAACCACGGGAGCCAGAGCCAGGGAACCACCTGAGGGCAGCAGAGGGTCTGAGGGATGCAGGTGGCTCCTGGGGTTGCCTCACTCTCGAGGAAAGTGGGAGCTATAGGTAGCTTGGCTTTGGGATGCTGAGTGGGCAGCAGAGTACAGGGGACCCTCACCTGAAAGTTGTGGCTGACACCCAGCTCTAAGCTGTGGGAGCACATAGCAAAGTTGCCCTGAGCCAGGTGGATCTGGGACATGAGGAGGTGGGTATCTGCAGACGTGGGGTCCAGCTCCAGGCAACGCTGCAGGACGCTCTGGGCATTCTCCAGCTCCCCTAGAAACCAGAAACAAAGCTCTGCAAAACAGGGGTCCCCGGGGACCTGTTGTCCAACAGGTGGAGGCAGGATGGATTGTGCACCTACACTGGGCATTTTACCCAGTTCTGCTCTGCTTTAGGGGGTCTCTTCCTAAAATTAAAACTACAGTTTTGCCTTGATCTGGACAAAAGCCAGGACAATTAAATCTAGGTCCAACATTCTCCTTGCCTCTTTGACCTCAAGGAGACAGCTAAGTCACTTTGCTGCTCCATCCAGAAGCTCAGGGGAAAATGAAATCTCAATTCCCATAACTAAGAGCAGAACCAAAGCTATAACAGCAGCAACTATGATAGTCTCAGCTTACGAATGTGCAACATGTGCAAATCACCTTGGAAAGTCTGATCTAACATCTGTGTGGCCCTGTAAGGTTGGTATTACCTGCAAGGTTGCTGCTAGAGATAGGACCCAGGGCTTCAAACATGCTAAGCAGGTGCTCTGCCACTGAGCTACATCCCCAGCCCTGATCTTTGTCTTTCAGGTATAGGAACTAGGGCTCCAGTGATGTTAGCCACTCAGCTCAAAGGGACAAAGACCACATTGAAGGGCAAACCCACCAGTCTCCTGAACCAGATCTCTGAATCCCCTGGCACTAAGGGGCCAAGGGATCTCCTTGCAGCCAGGCTGGTGCTTATGGGGTGGTGGTGCCAGCCTGGGGCTGAGGTATTATGAGTTGGTAGGGAGCTTCCTCCCTCTGCAGCCAGGTCCCTCAACAGTCTCCCACCTGCAGTCCCTAACCTGCATGGGTAGGTAGGGTGTACCTGCTTCTGGATTCCAAGCTCCCTACTCTCTTGTGTGCTGTGGAAATGGAAAGAGGTCACCATGGCAACCTAAGCACCTGGAGACTTTGCTTGGGCCCCAAACCAGCTGGGGCCAGCTGGTGGCTGCTAGCACTCCTGGGGGAGTGCTCCTGCCCTGGACTTGAACCCAGGAGACCTTGAAGCTGTGGGTAAACCTGGCTCCCAGATGATCATGGAGGGAACAAGGATGACAATGGGGAGCTCTCAGCAGAGTGCACCCCACATAATGTAGTACTGGAGGACAGATGCACGGTAGTACTGTGTTTTGGATCCTGTAGAACTCCCCAGACTAGATTGGCCTGGCTTTCAGGCAGACAGGATGGGATGAAAGGCCACATAATAACTTCTGGAGATGGCTGTGTGCCTAGAGAGGACACCTATATAAATTGTCTCCCTCTCTTTCCTTCTCACTCTAGTGGCTGGCCCTCGAGCTGGGGGAAGCTGGCAGGGTGCTGATCTGTGTACCCAGGAGCTCTGAAAGCCTCACGGTAACTCTTTTCACACTGATTCCCATTAACATCCTCTTCCTTGCTTCCTTATTTTACTTTTCTCTGTCGCATGTCACATTCTAACAAACAACACCAGGTGCTCAGTTGTTCATCTACTTCCTCTTACTAGAGTGCAAGCTCTGTAAGGAAACTTTTGTCTACTTGGAGTATTACTGTATCCCAGAAGTTCTTCAGTACTACCCGCATAGATCAAGTAAGTAATCTGCAAAAGGCCTGGGTGGGAGAGACCTCTCTGGTGAGGGAGGCCAGGAAGGTTACTGGCAGACGAGGCTGGACTGAGTGGGCAGGCCAGGAGGGCAGGCTTGTGTGTCTGCATGTGTGCATACAGCATGAGTGTGCATGTGGACACAGCCGGGGCGGGGGGTACAGAAGCCCTGTCAGGTGTCCGAGCAGATAAAGAGATGTGAGAAGACACAGCCCCCACCCCCCCCAGCTTCCAGGACCTACCTGAAAGATACTTGACCTGAGCCATCACAAAGAGGGGTTCCATCATAGCTGGGACTGCTTTCACGACAGGACTCAAGATCACAGTGACTTGTTTAAGAAGTGGAGACAGGATCTGGCCTGGTGCCCGGGGCTACAAGAACATGAGTGGCTGGCTGTGTCATCTGCCCCATTCTAAGAGACTCCTGGAGCCCTGAGAAACGCTCTCAGTAGAGGAATTTACTTGCTTATTATCCCCCTGTACCACCTAGTGTTAGAGCACACACCAGAGAATGGGGACTTGGTTCTGCTCACTGCTGTGTCCCCAATACCTAGAATGGTGTCTGGTTCAAGGCATTGCACCCAATGAATTTTTGTTGACTGACTCATTACAATGTACTGGGGAGGGGGTATTAAGACTTGTGAAAACGTGGTCCTTGCCCACAAGGAATCCTGTGTGGTAGGGAAAGCAGGTTGAATGAGCACACACTAACATTGTTCTTAGAAGCCTTCTGGGGAGAGGGGAGCCAAGTGCTGTCTAGGACACAGCAGGTGCATGGCCAGTGTCCTGCTCCTCCAGGAGTGTTAGCCTGAACCAGCTGCCTCAGCATCCCTCGGAGCTTGTTAGAGATGCAGGACTTTGGGCCTCACCTGTAACATCAGAATCTGCACTGGAACAACCTCCTGGATGAGTTGGGAGCCACATGTCCACATTTGAAAAATTCTGATTGCCCAAGGCTCAGACTGTCCTGATGACTGGACAGATAAGGTCCCTCCCCTGTCCTTCAGGTGGGCACCACCCACACTTGTACTGTGGCCCCCACGGTGAAGATGGGCCTTCCCCTAACCTGCTTGGGGCAGAAGTGCAAGTATTCCTTGGCGATGCAGACCAGGAAGAGGGGGTCTAGCTGTTCGAGGTACTCGGGGCCCAGGGGGAGGCCCTGCATGCTGGAGAAGTGCAGCTCCACTGCCTCCTTCAGAAGCGCCGTGGCCTCCTGCTCCCCCTTATGCTTCTTGGATGCCAAAAGGGCTTGGAGGAAAACCAGCAACTGTGGGAGAGAGAGCCTGAGTCTCAGCCAATGCCAGCCTGGGCAGAGTTCTTGGGGAGGGCAAAGCAGAGGTCCAGGCCATTCTGGCTGCCCTCTCTTGTGAACTGGGGATGGAAGGAGAGCCAGAGAGGCAGCCCTGGAGCATGCCATGCCTCTGGGGAGCTCTGACCTCAGACTTCCCGAGGGACTGCTGCACCTCCTTCAGGAATTCCAGCTGGTGCTCAGCCTCTTCCAGGTGGCCTTTTAAGATCTGGCACCAGATGATTCCTGTTAATAGGACAGAACAAGGATGAGCAGCCAGCTCAGAAGCAGAGCCAGCAGAACATCTGGTCAAAAGGCTTGGAAGAGACAGTGGAAGGGAGGGCTCTTTGGGGCAGGGGATCTTTTCCAACACCCTCACAAGTTTAAGAGCAACACATCCTCATGGGAAAGAATTGAAATGATAAGGCAATAATAGAAAAACATCCCCAGCTCTGCCTTTAAGACTCTCTCTAATGATAACCACAATTAGCAATTTGGGATGTATTCTTTTTTTTAATATATATATATTTTTAGTTGTCAATGGACCTTTATTTTATTTATTGATACATGGTGCTGAGAATCGAACCCAGTGCCTCACACATGCTAAGTAAGCGCTCTGCCACTGAGCCACAACCCCAGCCCTGGGATGTATTCTTTAAAGTATTTTTCTAAATATTTATTATTAATGTATACATATATGCACAACTCAAACATATGCATTTTGGGGGCTCAGGGTATAGCTCAGTGATACAGCACTTGCCTAGAATGCAGGAGGCCCTGGGTTTGATCTCTAGCCTTGCAAAATCAAACAATGAAAAAAAAAAATCCAAAAAATTGAATTTATTGTTGAGTGTAGTATATGATGGTGACTACCTTTATGTCTTTCATAATGGAAAGCCAGATGCCCAACCAGAAATTACTGGACAACTTACCAGTTTGAAATCAGGCCTGTGTGTCCCATTTGTCAGTTTGTCTATTCTAGTCAGTGCTGGCCTCACTTCACTACTGTAGTCTTGTGATACGGGGTATTTTTTTTTTTTCAGGGATAGGGCTAGAATACAGAGTCTCACGCATGCTAGGTAAGCACTCCACCACGACGCTACATCCCACAGCCTTTTTCATTTTATTTTGAGACAGAGTCTCACTAAATTGCCCAGGGAGGTTTCCAACTTGGCAATCCTCCTGCCTCAGCTGAGATTACAGGTCTTCACTACCATGCTTGGCTTGTGATATATTTTATGTTAGAAGGACAAACTTCTCTTTCCCTGCTATTCTTTTTTTCCAAATATTTCCTGGACATTCTGGTGTATTTGTTCATGATGGCTTTCCTAAACACCCTCTCGGTTTTCAATTCTAGTCAGCTCACTACTTGGCATGTTTGAGGAATTTTTCATTTTGCCACGATGTTAATTTTTTAAAAATATTTTTTAGTTATAGTTGGGCACAATATATCTTTATTTTATTTGTTTATTTTTATGTGGTGCTGAGGGTTGAATCCAGTGCCTCGCACGTGCTAGGCAAGCACTCTACCGCTGAGCCACAACCCCAGCCCCTACGATGTTAATTTTTGGTAACTCTCTTTTGGTTCTCTGTACCCTTCTCAGAGTAGTGTGTTCTTTATTTATTGACAACCACCACCTCTCCAAACACTGAAGGCATTTTGGGGAGATAGGCCCTTCTGTATCCAAGCCCTAACTTGGCTCCTCAAATGGCCCCCACTTTGCATGTTCCACTTCAGGCCTCTTTCAGACTAGCAGATTTATACACAGGACTAGACTGATGAGGATTAGCTGCTGGGCAGACTTCCAAATTGTTAAGGTCACTGATTTTTCCAGACAGGCCAGGAAAGTCAGAGATTCTAGAACACCTGTGAGTGAGTGAGCGGGACCTTCTGACCACGCACTTCCCTCTGGCTGCCTGCTGGGGCGCTCCCTTGATTGAAGAACTGGGGAGGTACTCAGGCTGCTGGGGGACTGTTAGTGCCCAGCAGCCAAGTCTTTTCGTCCTTCATGGCCCTGGTGATAATTGGAAGGCCTCTGGAGCACCACTCTTCTCCCTTCTGCCCCAACACCCAACAAGAGCCTCTTTGATTCCAGGCTCTGGATGGAGAATGGTTCCAATGATCCTCCCTTTACCTCCCTGAGTGCCCCATGGGATGCTTTTGCACTCAGCCTCTGGTGGCCCTGAGCTTGAGCTATTTTGGTGGTGGTGTTTTTCCTGGAACTCTCTGGGGAAAGCTGGTCTACTAATTTCTTTAGCTGACTTAGCTCTGCTTACGCTCACATACAGGTTTGTAGACCTGCTTGGAATCCGCATATTTGATGCCATTTGCCTTATATCATATAGAAATATGATGATCTTCAAATTCCTGGTCCCCTAGAGGCATCTCCCCCTATTTCTAGGGCTGTAATAGTCTCATTATCTTTCTAAATGTCTCATTTTTGGGGGGATGGAGGAGAGGCATGGATTTGAGGGGCTAGCCTGACACATTAAACCAGAAGTCAAGATCAATTACTCTGACAACTGTGCTGTGCAGATGAGAAGCTTGCAGTTGAGAGAGAAATGACTTGCCCTCAAACACACAGCTCCTCAGGGCCAAAATGAGAACCAGCCACCTTGAGCAGGGGACTACCAAGCTTCCTCACCTACACCGAACACTACTGCTTCAGAATTCATAGAGACCATGGAGTTGGGACTTTTTTAAAAATGTGTAAAATGAGGGCTGGGGTTGTGTGGCTCAGAGGTAGAGCACTCACTAGCAAATGTGAGGCCCTGGGTTCAATCTTCAGCACCACATAAAAATAATAAATGTATTGTGCTCATCTACAACTAAAAAAATAAGTAAAATAAAGGTTTTATGTCCAGCTACAATTAAAAAAATAAATATTTTAAAAAAATGTGTAAAATGAAAAAAGCATCTGGGCAGACGGGGAAGTAAAATCCTTAAAACTATCTCGCTGGTGGCCTTCCAGCTCAGGGACCTCCGTAAGCAGAACATCTCAACACTGGGCTATGGGCCCTGAAAAGAGGCAGAGCCATCAAGAAGGAGGTTCAGGCCATCAGTCCTCCAGGAGAGCCAGGGTATGGGTATTGGAGTCTGGCATGGATCAGAGTGGCTCTGATGACACTCCTGAGCCTTCCCCTGCCTCTTACATCAACACTGTATGTCCACGGAAAGGACAAATACTCACACATCTCCTGGGTGAATGCTTCCCAGCACCTCTTTTCTGGGCCCATGGAGGCCACCCTGTTTGGATCGCCCACTCTCCTACCCCCTCTCCCACCCCACTCCCCGCCCAGCCTGCAGAGACCTGTCAAGGCAGCCATGCTGTTCTCATCCAGTTTCATGGCCTCCGAGTACCACAGAAATGCCTCCTTCACTTGGTTCTGCAGGATGAAGAGGTAGCCCAGCTCTGTGGCCACAGGGGCACAGGAGGGAGAGGCCATGAAGATGCGTTCAATGAAGCTACTCACTAGCTGCAGAATCACCTGGTGGTTCCCACACTGCAAGGAAGAGGCATATGGGAATGGGGAGAGCACTCAGTCCAGCCTGCCTGAGAAAGGCCATGTGAAGTATGGGGGACACTTTGGCAGGGCTGGGTAGGCTCAAGAGAGCTCAAGAGGTGCTCTGGGTCTAGGCAGCTGAGTTAATGGAGCCATCCATCTCCCAAAAGACCTTCCGTGGGCCACCTCTGCAGGACCTGCCTCCACCACAGGGTTTCCCAAGGGATCCATTCCCTGTCTGGCTGCAGTTAATTGGTCCAAGGAGTCACCAAGAGGTTTTTAAAAAAATTGAAGCTGGGGGAGAAGAGGCTCTTTGTGTCCAGTGGTGGAAATTGGTCTCAAAGGCTACAATTTGCCATGTTCCCTATCATGTGTGGAGGAGAATAAGCCCGAGAGAATCAGATGTACAGGTAGAGGGGAAAATGGTGACCCAGAGGCATTCAGCAACTCAGTTCTGGTTCCCGAGGCCTCAGAGCTGCCCTTGTAGTTACAATTTCTTCTCATTCTGTAGCTGCTGATAAAAGACACAGATTCTTTGGTGACTGGGTCTATTTGGAACTTCTCTGATATCAGAGAGGCCTAGGCAGGCCAGCCTTCCTAGGTCCCTTCCATAGAAGGAGTATGGGTACTGGGCCAGAGGTGGTGTAGCTCTGCACAGTAGCTGCAATGCAACCCTCTGTCCCCAGAAGGATGCTGCCACTCAAAGATCACTTCGGACCCCGTCTCCCTGATCTTCATAGCATCGCTGGGGCACCTGGACCAAGGGGACAGACAGAGCCTACATGTCAGGTTAGCAGTCAAGAGTCCACTAGCCTGAAAGGCCAAGTTTGAGCTGGAGGGCGAGTGGTAGGGTGCCCAGAGAGTTTCAGTGAAAGCCTGGATTTCCAGGAAAAGCAGAGACGAGCACCATTTTACAAACCAGGAGACAACCTTCTTACCAGTCTGTTAATCACAATAATTTTTTTAAGGTGGAGGCTTGGATTTTGGGGCTCTCTCATTTCTAACACTTTAATCAGATTTCTGACGTGATCAGCAGCCTGTGGGGACAAAACAGACAATGTTGAAGGCAACATGTAAAACTAGAGCAGTGATTCTTGAACCTGGCTGCACATTCACGTCAACTGGGAGATTCAATACCCATGTCCTGGCACCACCCCAGAGATTCAGATGTAACTGGACTGGCATGGCCCAGGCACAGAATTATTTCAAAGCCCCACAGATGGAGACTTGGGGGACATTACTGCCCCAAGAGCTGCTTGCTCCTCTGCCCTGAGTTTGTGAAGAGAAGCTGCCCTGTTAGCCCCACAGAGAAAGAAGCAGGGCCATCCCGCTGTGGCCACTTCACAGCATGCCAGGCCCACAGCAAACCACCTGGGTAGGCCCAGACCTTCTCCATTTTGACATGAGTCACCACATTGGTGCCTGTCCAGTGAACCCTCCCAACAACCCTGTAAGTCACAGCCACTACTCTCCAAACTTTCCAGTACAGCAGATGAAAGGTCAGAAAGGTTGGGAAATTGGTCTGAGGCCACCCAGCCAGCCAAGGGACTGACTTAATCTAAAGCTTTTCCATTGAGTTCTCTGCTCACTCCCCACCTAGGAGTTCTCAACTGCAAAGATGTGCTGAAAGAGAAACCTGAGATGGCATGAGTTCACTCTGGTGGGTGAACATGGCAGGACTAGAACTGGGCAGCTGGTGGGGGAGAGGGGCAGATCCCAGGGTTTGAGGTGGGGGTAAAGAAGGGACACTAGGTGCTAACTGTGCCCTTGGGATCAACCCGAAGGAAGCAAAGTAGAGTCCTGTTCCTGCCAAGGTGGCATTTCCTCCTGCTTCCCCCCAGAGAGAGTGCACACCTGTAATACCAGTGGCTCTGGAGGCGGAGGCAGGAGGATCCCAAGTTCAAAGCCAGCCTCAGCAAAAGTGAAGTGCTAAGCAACTCAGTGAGACCCTGTCTCTAAATACTCAAACTCTTTTTGAAATTAATAGCCTGTTTGAACATTGTATTTTTATTCATATTCTAGTCATTTTTGACTGCATTTAAGGGCAAATTTAGGTTTCTGGGGGAAAATATAAGGCTTAGGAGCAGGTTGGGTCCTAACCATTGTTTGAGTAGTTCCAACCAGTCCCTAAAAAGGTAGCATTTCCTAAACTCTGAAACAATACCATGACTTGTACTAGCAGTTAACATGAATCAAATTATTCCTGTATACCAGGCACTGTTCTGAACTTTCTCACTTCTCATCTCAGTCTTTTGAATAACTTCTCAGCTCTGCAGAATTATGTCATTTTATAAATGAGTGGTTGAAGCTTTCCCAAGGTGGAGATACCTTCCCAACCTCCCATAGGTAGCAGGTGGCAGGACAGTGTCAACCTCACTGCCCAAAGCTGCCTTACTCTTAAGCTGTCCAGCCCAAAGAGCCAAACCAGAGCAGACCCTCTTGGCAGGAATTATGGGAATAGGTTGGGGAGAAGGCTGCTGAGACACAAGGGGCATCCTTCGGGGCTGTGGGGTGGTAATGTGGTGGGTTATAAGGGGTTCCTCCTTGTCTGTCTCAAGGATCAACTTCTGAGTCTTGAAACAACTTACTATGGTCATGTTTCCTTCTCTTGCAAGCTCATGCACAGCTAGTAACTGACAGGCATCAATATTGCTTTCATCTTTTTCAAGGATTCTGAAATAGGAGGAAAACCCACATGAATTGAGAGTATTGGCAACTTCTGATCGTCTTCTAGTATTCATTCTCTCTTGTTTTTTTTTTAATTTTTTTTTCAGTACTGGGTATTAAACAGGCACCTTACCACCAAGCTACATCCCTAGTCCTTATTATTTTTGTTTTGAGACTGGGTCTCAGAAAGTGGCTGAGACTGGCCTTGAACTTGAGTTCCTCCTGCCTCAGCCTCCAGAGTTGCTGGGATTACAGGCGTTAATTGCTGTGCCTGGCAAATTTCTTTTGTCTATTTTGGAAGTACTGGGGATGGAGCTCACAGCCTCCTACATGCTAGGCAAGTGCTCTACCACTGAGCTACATCCCCGGCTTCTTTATTCATAACAGAACTCCCAAACTAGCCAGGCACATGGCTACAGAATAAAGACTACACTTCCCAGGGTTCCTATGCAGCTGAGACGTGTGGCCATGTGACTAATTTTTGGCCAACAGGATATAAGTGAAAGTGATGTGTGTGGTACCTAGGTGTGCTATGGCAGCAGGCCTTCCCTTTCTGCTCTTTCCCCTCCCTGCTGTCTGGAATGAGGACCATGTGGACACCACCCTAGGAATGGTAGGGCAGCCAGAGAGGAGGGCCTGGTGTCCAACAAAGTCGCTCCATCCCAGCCATGAACCCTCTCCCAAGCTTTCACTCGAGAGAGAGAAATCACCTGTTATGGTATGTGTGTATTTGAGGGTGTGTTTGTTATAGAAACCTACTCATTCCTGACTAACTAGACTTGACCTTGGTACCACGTTCTGAAGTGTGGGGGCAGCCTGTGGTTAAGATGGAAAGGGAACCTTGGATTCGGTCATGTGTCCTTGTGAAGGTGCAGCTTCTGATCATACTGTGGGGACTTTGATATGCTGTTTCTTTATAGAAAACTTCATATTTTTCAGCCTAGTCAAGGAATGACCTTCTGTTTAATTGAGGGTTACCCAAATTATACAAAATTCCAATATGATTGGGCATAACCAACATTCAGAGAGTTCTGACCAACTGATGATTCTGAATGCATGCAAACTGTATGCATTTGGAAATAAAAAGAAAACAACACACTTTTAAATAACTTATGAACAGAAGGAGAATCAGATGATTGTTAGAAGCAAATGATACTGAAAATTCTACACATCCAAATGTGAAGACATTTCTTTATTTTTTTTGTGTGTGTTAGGGATTGAACCCAGGGGCACTTAACCACTGAGCCACATCCCCAGACCATCTTTGTATTTTATTTAGAGACAGGGTCTTGCTGAGTTGCTTAGGGCCTTACTAAGTTGCTGAGGCTGGCTTTGAATTTGTGATCCTCCTGCCTCAGCCTCCGGAGCTGCTGGGATTACAGGCATGCCCCACCACGTCCGGCTGTATAGACATTCTAAAATGGTACTTTGAGAGACATCCATAGACCTAATTTATGAATTCTAAGGTATGACTAAAAACGGATGAGTTAGGCATCTATTCAGGAGTTAGAAGTAACAACAGAGTAACTCTAAAGGACACTGTTGGCAGGAAATAATAATGAACAGAAAAAAAATAAATTAAAAAACAAAGATATAACAGGATCTAGATGGTTCTTTAACAAGACTAATAGGGCTGGGGATGTGGCTCAAGCAGTAAGTAGCGTGCTCGCCTGGCATGCGTGCGGCCCGGGTTCGATCCTCAGCACCACATACAAACAAAGATGTTGTGTCCACCAAAAACTAAAAAAAAAAAAATGAATATTAAAAAAATTCTCTCTCTCTCTCTCCACCCCCCCGCTCTCCCCCCCCCCGCTCTCTCTCCCCACTCTCTCAAAAAAAAAAAAAAAGACTAATAAAAGAGACAAACTATTTTAAGGTTGATGAAGAAAAAAAAGAATCAAAGAAAAATAAATACTATAAGGATGACAGGAAACACACCTAGATGAAGTAAAGTTTTAAAAAACAATGAAAGCCAGGTGCGGTGGCACACACCTGTAATCCCAGCAGCTAGGGAGCCTGAGGCAGGAGGATCACGCCAGTTCAAAGCCAGTCTGAGCAATTTAGCGAGGCCCTGAGCAATTTAGCGAGGCCCTAAGCGATTCAGTGAGACCTTGACTCTAAATAAAATACAAAAACATCTGGGGATGTGACTCAGTGCTTGAGTGCCCTAAGTTCAATCCTAGTACCAAAAAAACCAAAACCAAAAAAAAAAACAAAACAATGAGAGAGGGGGCTGGGGTTGTGGCTTAGCTTGCCTAGCACGTGCGAGGCACTGGGTTTGATCATCACCACCACATAAAAATAAATAAAATAAAATAAAAGTATTGTTTCCAACTACAATTAAATATATATATATATATATTAAAAAATGAGAGAATTCTCTGAATATCACTAGCTGGGAAAGCTATGGGGGATGGCGCCTGGGTATTGGACTCAACCAGTGGTATCAAACTCTGTCTCCCACTCTTGAGCACACAAGGCCAGGGTGGGGGAGTCCACACCTACTCCCTCCCCTAGTCTGGCCTTTAGCCAGGTGCTTCCAGATAAGCTGTTGGCCCAAGGCCAAGCCACCAAAGCAAATTCTTGCCAAGATACTGGCCAGGTCTACATCATGAGAGAGCTGAGGGATCACACAGGCATTGTACTGTGGCACCTGTGCCACTTTTTGATTGGCAAATTCTATAGCTCAAATTCTAGTCATCATCAGGGTCAGCACCCTCCAAAGGGCAGGAGGAGGCTTGTTGGCCTTTTTTTTTTCCTTCTAGAACTGTGCTTTATATCACCACATAATCCAATAGCAATTCACAGTGATGCGTCATGGTTCATTGACTCCTTTTAGGGAGGAAAATTAGGATCATACATGTAAGAATGACAGTGATAAAAATAGTTAAAAGTGCTAGAGTTTAAAGAGACAATCTTACGTGATCTAGGAAAGCTCACCCTCAATAAGCCTCCCATCACTCACCCTCCCCCTTAATTCACCTCCATTTCTATTTGCAGTGCTTCAAGGTCGCCATACTGGGAATCTGACTCCCACAAGTTCCTATAGCCCTGGAACCCTGCTCTCCGGTGTAGGGACTGTGCCCACCTTTAAATCTTCTCTCAAAGATACCAGTGACCATTCCTCCTTAAATTTTTTTTTTTATTGAAGTACAGCATGCCCATAGTTTTAAAAAATTAAATAATCCAATAGTCTCACATCCCACTCTTCAGCCATGCCTCATAGCCACTATTTTCCACCCTGTAACTCACGTTGCCTTGGGTCCTTTGGGTGGATCCCTCCACATCTCTTCTAAATGATAAGCTTGCACCTTGATTCCTTGAATTATTCACCTCAGGCCATAGCCCCTGGCCTTATGCTTGACGGCTGTGTATTTAGTTTGCTTACCCCAGTCTTCCCTGTCCTTCGCCTTCCAATATGATCCCAACACTATTCCCAACTCTACTGTGGGTGGTATTTACCTTCCTGCCTCACCATCTTATAAGATGGGAGCATATCTTAGGCTTGCAAAGGAAGTTGTGAAAGTGAGCTCTTCCTCTCACCTGTGTCCGGTTTCTATTGCCTGTTCCCAGTCCTGCCGAGCCAAGAACAGGCGCATCTTCAGGATGAGGGCGGGCAGAAAGTTCCTAGAGGCCAGAGTGATCTGGTTCACCACTTCCAGGGCCCCCGAGTAGTTCTGCTGCATCATTAAGTATGTTGCCTGTGGGAGGCCAGAGAGAAGAGCCTCGGTCAGTGAGGCAGGTGTCAGTGACTCCACCGAGATAGGATGGAGCCTGAGGGACCTACAGGTCCTCTCTGTTGGGCCAGTGAGTCCTCAGGCCTGGCCCAGGGGAACAGCCGCTAAGAGCATCTTGGGAAAGAAGTTGTCACTCAGAGCAGTGACAATGGTCCTAGCTAGGTTCCAGGCCAGGCAAGGCAGAGGGGCTCCCAGGAGCCAGCTAAGCCCTGAGCTTGAGAAACTCCACAGGCCTGGCAGAGGGCACAGCTGTGGGAGGTTCACCCCAAGAGCTAAGGTCATGAGCATTTTGCAGTTCTACAAATTGCCCATTCATTCCTGAATTTGCTGTCCTGAATTTCATCATTGGGATGTGCTCACTGAGGCCCAGTTCGCAACTTGGAGTCAGTTAAGGTTCGTGGGCACCTCCCTCAGTGGCAAGGCTGTGGAGGGTATTAAGTCCTGCTGGATTGGGGTCAGGGCCTCTGCAGGCCAGCACCAGCTATCAGGTTCTCCTGGAAGACTCATGGCAGGTGTCCTGAGGGCCACAGGGCAAAGCTTCTGAAAGACTTGAAATTGGACTCTGAAAGTTTGGCTTAATTGAGACCCACAGCACCTCTCCCTTAAGAAACTTCTCACTAAAACCAAGAGAGGATTATTTTGAATAAGGAAGCGTGTTCATGTGCTCACTGCAGTGCTTCTATGTGGAGGACTGGAAACCATCTCAATATACAAACAAAAGGGAACAGGGTTGGTAAATTACATTATGCTCATACAAGGGGGAGTGGTTTGACATAGAAGCTCAAAATGACATTTGCTTATGACAGAATATTAACAGGAAGAAAAAGAAACTAATGATCATACGCCCTAGGATTAGCAGGGCAGGGGTTGGCTGAGGTCTTGGCTGTCGCTGCCCCACCCCCCACCCCTGTCCCCCCACCCCAGGGGGTGGCCTCTAGGGTACTCCCTGATAAGCCTCCACTGTTCCTGCTGCCCAGGACACAACCTGGGGCACACCCTAATCCAAGCACAGAAGGAGGCCTTGCAGTGGTAGTGCAAAGCGTGTCCTCTTGTCATCTCATGTCAGGGTTCCGGGTTTGTTTTTTGTGGGTTTTGTTTTCTGGTGCTAGGGAAGGAAGCCAGGGCCACTCTACTCCTGAGCCACACCCCCAAGCCTTTTTATTTTAATTTTTGAGACAACATCTCCCTGAGTTGCCGAGGATGGCCTCAACATTAAGATTCTCCTGCCTCAGCTTCCGGAGTAGCTGAAATTACAGGCGTGAGCCACTGAGCCCAGGTTTAGACTTCTGGTTTTTTTTTTTTTTAATTGAGTAATTATTCATTTCATAAGGACAATGTGTACAAACAGAAGAGAATAAGATGGCAGTTTTTTTTTTCCCTCAAAGATTGAGTCAAAAGAAGGTCATAAAAGAGAAAAAAAGAGAGGGCTGGGGATGCGGCTCAAGCGGTAGCTCGCTCGCCTGGCATGCGTGCGGCCCGGGTTCGGTCCTCAGCACCACATACAAACAAAGATGTTGTGTCCGCCAAAAACTAAAATAAATAAATAAATAAATATTAAAAAATTCTCTCTTTCTCTCTCTCTCTCCTCCCTCTCTTAAAAAAAGAAAGAGAGAAAAAAAGAAACAATTTGAATTAAGACCAGAAAAAGCAAACATATAAAATATATACCCTCGATATGAAACTACTAGGTGACTAACGGGTGAAATAAGAAGAGTGAAAGAAGCAGGTGGAGAAAAGAGGCAGTGAGTGAAACCAAAAAAGAAGTAGAGGAAGCAAGGCTGAGTGAGCCCAGGGAAAGTGACCCGGAAAGTGACCTGGAAAGTGACCCTGAGAAGACACCCATGCAGAATGACTGAAGCTCACATGGAGCGGGAAGGAGTACGAGACCTGGAGTGAGCCCAGGGCTGCTGTGTGACCCTAGATTGGTCACCAGCCCTCTCTGGGTCTCTGCTCCTCAGCCACCAGATGAGGCATCTAGAGACTGAGGGTCTGGCCTGAGGTTACCTGGTAGGTCTCTGGTTCCAGGGGACCAGCCACGCATACTGCCCTCCCTCTGCCTACCTTTCCCATCAGCCCCAGCACATCTTTGGTGTCCTGAATTCCTTGCTCCAGGTACTTGATGGATTTCTTCACAATGTGAGGTTTATCTGAGGTGAGTTCCACCCAGCCTTTGAGCACATAGCCCTGGGGAGAGAACAAGAGGAAAGATGAAGTCCTTGGTCCCGGAGCCTCGACCTAGCCTGCTCATGTCCTGTATGCTGATGTCCTGGGATAAACCCCAGAGCAGGCCAACCCCCTTTCTCCCAGGTCTCACATTGTCCCTGCTGCCTGCAGTGCCCTGCCAGACCTGCTTCCAAACCAAGTCCACTCACCTGATTGACTACTACTTTTACCTCAGCTTAGGAGACTGCTCCTGTAGGAGGGCTGACCCCCTTGCACCGTCACAGCTCTCTGCCACCCCTTCCTGCAGTCCTCTTGCCTGTCTTGCCATCATCTGGTTACTTTACACTGGGGTCAGGCCCATCACAGGGGCAGGGGCAGGGCCAATTCTTGGTCCTTCTACTCCTTAGACCAGCCAGGGCCTGGCCATGCATATAAAGCCTGGGAGTGCCCACAGCATGGATGAGTAAGAGCCATACTGACCTCGGGGGACCTTATTTGTTCCCATCAGCCTTCACTCAGCCTCTCCTGGTAGATGGGGAGGGTCAGGCAGGGGAAGCAGAATTGGAGGGGCACTTGGAAGAACCCTGCCTTGAAGCATCCCTCGATGGACTAGCCTCATGTTTCTCTTTTTCCATTTTCTCTCCCATCAGCAGCCTTTTTTTGGGTGACCCCTCATCCTCTAAGAAATATTAGTATCACAAATACACCATATCTGTGTTTTGTGTTCTATAAGATATTTGTTTTATACATAGAGTAAGATTTTTTTCATTCTCTCCCCTAAGGACCAATGTTCACATCCTTGAAAACTCATATCAACCCCCTCAGAATGAGAGGCCTAGACCGAGACTTTGAAATCCACCATTAGCACAGATATGCTGCATAAGCCACGTGCTATGTGTAGGTGCCACCACTTGTATCTAGTGAATAGATGCAGGCAGGGAATAACTGTAGCCAGTTCATTGGGATTTTCAAGAAATCTGGACTTGATTTCTAAATATCAGTAACGTGGATGGTTATTGGGGTCTTGTCAGTGCCTGGGTTGGCCCTTCCCCAGCTCCAGGGCCCTTGAAGGGAATAAAGGGCCAGCCTGCTGTGATATGTTTCGATGCTTGCTCTTTGCTGTTGCTCGATGATGCTCAGGGTAGGTACCTCTCTGGAGCTGTGGGAGACCTTCAGAAAGTGGTCGATATACTCCTTGGCCTTGTCGTGGTAGCCCATGAGCCAGAGGAAGAGGCTAGCATAGTACAGGGCTGTCTCAGGGGCTGTCCTGCGTATTTCCTTCAGGCTGCTCTCCAGCTCCTGAATTGCTTCTCGATCTATAAATCCAAAGTGGAGGAAGAGGCTGAGTTAGGATGAGGAGGCATACCTGTTTTGCAGGGGTCACCAGGGGCCCAGGGAGCTGCCCCTGGACATTCTGGATCTGCCTCCATGTATGCAGCTGATTATGGGCCAACCTAGGGCCTGGGAACTAGCCATGCCAGCCACTGAAAATGCCCAGGCCAGGACTCAGATTTTGCTCTCTGACATTTATCTTTTCTGCTCTGGACCCAGCACAGTGTGTTGAGTAGACAGACCAAACCTGAACCTTTGGCCTCAGGCCTACAAACCATTTTGGGTGGGAAAATGGCAATTTGTAGCCCCTCCAGGAATCTCTTCCTGACTCCAGAGTGGTGGAGACTAGTTTTTTTGTTTTTTTTTTGGTGGCACTGGGAATTGAACCCAAGGCCTTGCTCATGCTAGGCAAGTGCTCTACTGGCTGAGTTACATCCCTATCCCTATTGGCTTGATTTTTCCGACAGGATCTCACAGAGCAAAGGAAAGAAGGGTGCTTCTTCAACTCTTGGGACCTAGAGGGAGGACCCTTCCCACTGTCATGTTCTCTGCCTCTTCCCACTCAATGGTGCCCAGGCCTGGCATCTTCTCTGAGGCTTCCAAGGGTAGACTGCAGCATCCTCTCCTTGCTGACCAGCAGCAGCTAGCTGCACAGGCACCCTTGAGGGGTGGGGTCTCTGGAGTGGGCTTCCTTCCCTGCCAGGCCAAGCCCTGCTGAGTGTGGCTGCACTCACCAATGGTTTCACAGCTTTTGTGAGCATAAAGGAGGGCCATAATGGAGCAAAGGGATGTGTCTGGGTGATTCCGGATGCTCTCCAGGTCACTGATGGCATCCTGGATGCGCTCTACAAAGAGAGACCACATGATTATGCCTGAGAGGCAGGAGACTCTGGCAGATGCCCAGAATCCCTATCAGGGCTGACCGACCCATGGCTTAGCACCACCTGCCTTTACTTGGAATTTGAAGACTAACTGGTCTGAAAGGTCCCTGGTGGCCTGAGTTCCCTGGTGACTGGTCCAGGCTGCCAGGGGCAGGAAGGTCTTGGAGCTGAAAGGTGGCCTGCAAGCACTTGTGCAGGATACCTGCAAGGCTGGGACTATTGGCTGGGGGTCAGTTCTAAGGAAGGACCTCAAGCAGGGCATTCTCCGCTAGCTGCTCAAGACTACCAATTACATTTATCCCTTATGTTTCCTGACACTGGCAGCTCTACCAGGCCTCAGCCAGACCACCTCCAGAATATCGGTGAATTGCTTCTAGGCCTTTTGGCTAAGTGCAGAGTGTCAGCAAAGTCAGCACTGCTCCTGCCTGTGCTCACCCACACCTGCCACTTCCTCCTTCTTTTCCTGCACAACTGGCTCTCAGTTTCCAAGCCTAGAATTAGATCAATAGTCATACACTTGTCTCTCCAACCACGCATTTTGCAGATAGGGAAACTGGGATGCACAGCAGGATAGTGAGCCCTTTGAGGTCTCAAGGGTCAACTAGATATGGATTATATATGCTTTTGTGGATTAACCTGGAAAACTCAGTCTTACAGTCAGTGAAAGACTGTTTCCATGGAAACATAACTAGGATATAAGTAGGCATCCAGGTGTTGGCCATAGTGATGGAGCTGGGCTAGTGCCTGGCATCAGAATGCCAACATTGCTAAGACCTTACCTTCTCTGAGGACTCCATAGGCTTTAAAGAAATGCAACACGGGGTCATTGCTGAATTTCTCCAGGCCCGCAACTGCAGCCTGCTGCACATGGTGGAAGTACTTTTCCTGGCTATAGTAAATGATACCAGCCTGTGAGGAGGAAGACACAGTTGCACTAGCTCCGGCTCCTTTTCTCTGTTCTGACCCATATGTGATGAGACTGGTTCCCTTCCCTATCCCCTACTTTCTCTTAGTCTACATAGGGAAGAGAGAGGGAACATGCAGGCCTCCTTCAGTCCCTGAGCGTAGCTCCATGCAGTTCGCCTAGGAAGGAGTTTTCCAGTGTTCGGATATTACCAATAGATTCTTGTTAAAATATGATGTGTAACTCAATTCAGGCTTTTTTTCTGAGAGAGTAATAAAGGAGAAAGAATGGACCAATATTAAGGAAAAACTATACCAATAGTTATAGTTACAAGTTAAGGGCTTTGTAGCCATTATCTTACGCATAATCCTATCTATATCTTCCACAGTTAAGAGCTAAGTCTCACTTCCCCTAAGGTCTATGTGTGCTGGGGTTGGGTCCAAGTGTGGCTGGATTGTAAGCGCCTGGGGGGCCATATGAAAGAACCCAGACATCATCCTAAGGGTAATAAATAGGAAGCAGTTGGAATGGTTTTAAGTAGGAGAGAGATGTATTAAGATGTATGTTTTTGTAAAAACTACACTAGCTGCTGTGTGTGGTGGTAGTGCACACTGCTTGTGAAGACAACTAAAGCAGGAGGGAGCCTGTTGCAGTTGTTCAGATGAGAGACCGTGGTGGCCCTGGGCTAAGAGATGAATAAAAAAAGTGGGTGAACCCTGGGCACATTTAGGAGTTGACATTTCTTATTGATGAAAGTACTAAGAGACAGGTATAGGGAATATGTATTAATTAACGCTGGCGATCAAATGGTGGTGGCATCTACTGAGATGAGAGATGCAGAAGAGGTGCAGGCAAGGGTAGGGGGTGGAGAGGGTTAAGTAGAAGAGATGACAAAACAGTGGAGATGGAATGATTTGGTTTGGGGTGCTAAAGGGACAGGACCCTGATGGTGAGTGCTAACTTGGGGCTCAGGGTGCATAGAGGGCACTAGTGTCAAGGCACTCTCCAGGGACAGTGAGGCAAGATAGGGCAGGGACTCCTGAGGAGGCTAGGGACAGAGAAGGGAGGCCAAAGAGGTGGCTCGCGAGTAGAGGGCCGGGGTCACCCGGCCGGAATTGTCGGGCAGCAGTCGGGCCACGCACCATAAGAGAAGAATCATTGCTGCTCATCTCCGGCCACTCGCGGCGGCGAGTCCGGCTCTGGTAGGGCGGTGCAGAGCTGGATTCCAGGGTCAGGGTCCTGGGCACGCCTCTCCTGGCTGGAAGTCCAAGGCACGAGCGTCCTTGGAAACCGGGCAGCCAGCCGGTTGCTAAGAGCGGCGGCGTAGGGAGTGGACGGAGCACGGCGCACCACGTGACAAGGCACTGGTAGTTGAGCTTCGAGAAAGTGAATCCGCGCTGGGGCTCCCCGGCTGCCTGCGGGTCAGCGTTGGTGGTGGACGTGGGCGCCGAGCGGGGCAGCGGTCATGGGCCTGGGCTCCAGCGCCCAGCAGCCTGCTGGCGGCGCCGAGGGCTTCCACCTGCACGGGGTGAGTCGGTCCCGGGGCGCTGGTGATCTTGGAAGCGCGCCTGTAGCGACGCGTCCGCGCGTTTGGTCACCTTTCGGTTGGCGGCTACCGCTGGGTCCCCGCCCGAGCTTTGCAGCTGTGGGCTGCCAGCCTCTTGAGAGAAGTGGCATCGCCGGACTCCAGGCCTCGACGCTTCTGCCGTCGCCATGGGGCTCGGCGCCCGCCCCAAATGCCAGCTGTGCAGGAAATGGGGGCGTTCCGTGTGGCGCTACCCGGAGTGGCGTTCTTCCGGGTGAAGAACGCGCCGGCTCCTCGCAGAACTCTCTGGTGCCCTCAGGGCACATTGGTGATGACCTCTGTGTGCTGTGCTCCGTGCGGAGTTGGGGACAGCCAGCAGCTCCAAGGACCGAGTGGTCCCCTGCATCGATCTTGCCGTTAAGACTTGCCTGTCGCATTGTCAGGAGGGGTATGGGGGCGGGGCGAGGACCAGTAGAACTAGCCAGGGAAGTGGGGTGCCGGAGGCCAGGAGAATGCCACCGAAGCCCAGGAGAGCGTTTGCAGCTTGGGGAAGCGCCCCAGTGGTGAAACCCTGTGGAAAGGCGGGTCGGTGAGGCAGGGACTGAGGATGGGCTTTAGGTGCCAGGAAGTCTGGACGAATGGGCTTTACGTGCCCCTGCAAGAAAGTCCGGACGAGCAGGCTGCAGGACAGTGGAGATTGAGAGGAGTTCCTAGCCTGACTGTGGAGGTGGGGAGAAGAGCCTGCAGCCAAATGGGCTCTAATGTAGGTGAGAGAAGCAAGAGAGCATTTGGCCCTGGAGTGCACCTAGTTAAGATCCCCTGCCCGGGTTCAGATTCCCACCCCTGCACACTTAACCTTGTGTGAAGCGATGGATGTAGAGATGGGTGTAGACAGACAAGTTTGCTCCTTTGGTGCCTGGCTGTTGAGTGGTCTCTGCTTTGAAGGAAGGCTCTGTAAGCAGGTGTCACATGGGAGGGGTTTTCTAACAGGAAAGCCAGGCCTTTTTTGACTACCCAGCATTGATGGGATTTGTGCTTGGGGATGGCCTTTCTTATGGGGAGGCACAGAGGCAGACAGTGGAATTCATCCAGCCAGGATAGTCTTGGAACAGGTTTGATGAATAAAAAGGAATTCAGGATGTAGGCAACCAGGGAAGCCATGGGGTGATGGTAGGAGTGCAGACAGGAGGACCTAGTGGAGAGGGACAAGATTAAGAGGCTAAAGGATTAGAAGTCATCCTCCACATATTTGTGAGCACTTAATCTGGCAGGCAGAGTTCTAGGCAGCAGAGATAAACCTGTGAACAGAATAGACAATGTCTGTAATCCATTCTTGTGTGCTTGCATTTGGATGTCAGTTGGGAGAGAAGGAAGATCATAGGAAACAAATATGGTAGGTGGTAACCTGCTAAAGCAGGTTAAGGGAAAAAGAGAGATGGGTTGGTGCCATTTTCTAGAGTGGTCAGGAAAGGCCTCTGATCAAGTGATTTTTGGACAGATGTCTCAGCCAGAAGGGCAGACAGTATACACATGGAGGAGAGAGTATTCCAGTTAGAAGGCCCAGCAAAGGTGGGTCGTGCTTGTGTGTCTGAGGAAGTGTGAGGAGGCAAAGACAGCATTTTGGAAAGTGTGGCCAGTATCAGGAGGAAGTCAGGCTGTGTAGGACCCTGCTACTGTCCTGAAGGTTCAGGATTTTATTCTGAGATGTGGGGCCTTTGGTAGGTTTTATGTGGGGAGGTAACATGATCTGCTTATATTTTTAAAACTTGAAAGAACAAGTGTGCTCCATTCTATAAATACTGGCATTCCCACCACGTGCCAGGCCTGTTGGCAATGTCCCTTGCCCTCAGTAAGCATATGGTAAGGAAGGATTCACAAGGAAATGGCTGTTATATGGCAGTGGTTAGGGGAGGACTGTGGGTTGGATTTCCTAGGGACTGAGCCCCTTTTCTCATTTTAACTTGGGTTTAGTAAAAGAGTTGAATGGATAAAGCAGGTGAAGTGGTACTGTCCTTGCCACTGGCCAGCCAGCGCTGGGTGACTTTGTAGGCTGACATCACTGTTTGTTCCATGAGGTTCACTGGTGGGGAAAAAGAGGATGGGGTGTTATGAAAAGCAGCACACATTGTGGGGCTAAATGGTGTGGGGCATGCTGGGAGTCTCCAGGGAGAACTGGATGGAGGGGTGGTGGGTTTTGCAGGAAGAGGGTGCAGTGGATGGCGGTAGAGATGATTTCAGCTGTGGAGCCCAGTGAACAATGACAAAGCCTGGGGTGAGGGAAATGAAGTTTAGCAGACAGAGGGCAGGCCCACAGGAGAGGATGGGTGGATGTACTGGGTGGGCTAGGGGAGCACCAGCCCTGGGGACTGGGGGCCTGAGTGTCAGCCCTCATCTAGGGTGGCTGACATAGTGTTGAGGAGGGGTAGAATGGCCTTGGGTATGGCCTTTCCTGAGCGGAGGTGGGGTGTTTTGCAAGTGACCCTGCTCAGGGAGAAGCACCCTCCAAAGTAGCCCTGTCCTTTGGTTTTCAGAAGCCCCTGAAGAGATAGAGGGCAGGCTCAGCTCTCCTGAAGCAGGGCCTAGGAACAGATTGCCCTCTGGGTTGGGGCAGCTAAGGTTGCCGGGCCCATGTTGGAAGCGATGGCAGCTTCTGGAGGTAATAAGTAGAGATGCAGTTGTTGCTGCCAGAAGACAGTCCTGATTCCAGGGGCAAACTGGCCTTATCCCAGAGGCTCAGCAGTTTGTTCTCAGCAGGCTGTCTGAGACCTCTCTTTCAACTTGGGGAATCCAAGACTGGAGGGGTTGGAGAGCACAGAAGGCCTCAAGAACCCGAGACCACAAGAGTCCTGTGCCTCTCAGGACACAGAGGCCTGGCTGTTATCTGACCCTAAGAGGTCATCAGTGTCCACGAAGGCCTAAGTATGGGCCTACCATTAGGGTCCAGGACCTGGGGACAAAGGCCATGTTGTGTGAACTTGGACCTGCAAGGCCTGGTTGTATTTTAGAAATATATTGAGCTGGAGAGTCCAGAGAGGAATTCGGAGCAACCTGGCCTGGGAATGGCTCATGAAGGAGGTTTCCTGCATAGCTGGTCTGTGAGGCTACTGGGGAGGCTCATCAGGCCCAGTCCTGCCCCTGTGGTGTGCTTTCCTTCCCAGCATTCTTCAGTGGCCCTCAGTTATCTGCTGGATTGAGTCAAGGCCAGGCCTTTCAAGATCTGGTCACAGGCTGCCTTTCCCACTCCCCCTTTCTGGGCACAGCCCTGGATGTATTTCTCCTGCCTGCTTTCCTTGAGCATTGGGGCCCCTTGTCCATGTCTGAACTTTTCTAATGACACACTCTGGCTTTCCGGCCAGTCCAACCCAGCCCTCTGGGGCAGCATTTCCCATAGGCCTGGGCCAGCTTATCTCCATGTGCCTCCTGGTAACCCCCAAAGGCAGCCTTGGGCTGTGAGGCATCTCTGGAAGCATTTGTGGATGATGATCAGGAAAAGACCCATTTTCTTAAGAGGAAAGCTTGTGACCAGGAAGGTAGAGAAAGGGAAGGAGTAGACCTGGACAATGCCAAGAAGCTGTGCTCTCGAGGGCACTGGGAGTAGTGATACGCCAGGGTTGGCAGTGGTTCTGGGAACAGCGGTGGGGGCTTCTTGAGCCTGGGTTTGGTGCAGTGACTGGCCTCTGTCGTGGGACAGGTGCAGGAGAACTCGCCGGCCCAGCAGGCGGGCCTGGAGCCTTACTTTGACTTCATCATCACCATTGGGCACTCGCGGCTGGTGAGGCTCCCCCCACTGCCTCTGCTTTGTTTGTGTACTTGCATCCCTCTGTCCCTCTGGAGGCCCAGCCTGCTTCTGCTTGTGTTTTTTACCCAGGGTCACTGAGGGCAGAGGGACTCTTGAAGGTGGGCTTGAGGGTGTGGAGGGGACTGGCCAAGGGCAGTATGGAGTGGTCTGGACCCAGGAGGCTTTGTGCTTGCTTGGTTGTGTTTTTTGGCCTAGGGAGGGAGGAGGATTGGGAAGTGCTAGGTGGTGGGGGTCACAGTGGCTACAGCTCACTCTGGCACCTGGCTCTGCTGGCCACCAAGGCCCTTGTGCCATCTTAGGCCCTGACTTGTCTGAAGGGACTGACCTGGGGCTGGGGGATGAGGGCTGGGGCCTTGGTGTCAGCCCTGCTGCCCCTGCAGAACAAGGAGAATGATACGCTGAAGGCGCTGTTGAAAGCCAATGTGGAAAAGCCCGTGAAGTTGGAGGTGTTCAACATGAAGACCATGAAGGTGCGCGAGGTAGAAGTGGTGCCCAGCAACATGTGGGGCGGACAGGGCCTGCTGGGCGCCAGCGTTCGCTTCTGCAGCTTTCGCAGGGCCAGTGAGCAAGTGTGGCACGTGCTGGTGAGTACAGGGTGGGGTGCTCGGAAGGAGGTGGGACCCGGGTGGGGGCAGGCCTGTCAGGATTGAATGGGTGGGGCACGGGGCAGAGGCCAACAGCAATGGCTTATTAGGGGACTCGGTGTGAGATCTGGTGGTGTGCCAGTTCCTGAGAGGGCAGCTCGTGTTACCACCTGGACTGTGTACCCTGCTTCCTGCTAGCCATGTGACTTTGGACACTTTCTTACCTTCTGCATTTTAGTATCTTCTTTTGAAAGGTGGGGATACCATCTACTGGTGTGGTGGTTGTACTGCCAGAATGCTGCTACTGTTCTCAACCTGTCTCTCAAGACAGCATAGATAGTGATTTTTCTGGTATATTGTTATATAGCTAATCGATACATAAACAGGCCACAGTGACTGAGCTGGAATAGTGTCTGATTACAGCTACTGTGCACCTGACACCTGTGCTCATAGGTGGTCGTCCAGGTTCTCAAGTGCATAGTCCTGTGGTGTGGTGGAAGGAGAGTTCCCTGAGCTAGAAGCTGGCTCACTTGTGTTCTCCTCTATAGCTTACCAGCTCCTTGGGGGAGACTAACCAAGGTTTTCAGCCTATCTTTGCAGCCAGCCTACAGAGGTTTGCTCATGAGTAAAATGTGACTGATACAGATGTCTTTGCATTTCTCAGGATGACTGGGAGGCTGGGAGGGAGTGGTAGAGCTTTTTAAGGGAGAAAGCAATCCTGTGCCCAGCTTTGCTCACTGTCCTCGCCTCCTGCCCTCAGCCAGGGGTCTCATGTGCCTCAGCAGTCACAGCAATGCAGTTGGCACTTCCTCTGGCCAAGATGTGGTTTTCTTTCTTTAAGGTATTTCTTTACTCTTCTCCCCGACCTTATGAAACCTGTTTTGAATTGTGGAGAAATGCTGAGAATGGTTTAGTAATTCCACAGTCACACAGCTAGTAGTTGGAGCCAGGAGTTGAGGCCCAGGTCAGATTCTAGAGCCCAGTGCTGAATCATGCCATGGTGCTGCCCTCTGCTGGGCAGGCTGTAGGCCTGGGGAGGTAGGGAATTGGGGTGAAGGAGTCTGGGCTTGAGGTCCTACTTGACAAAAGAGGACAAGTATCCTACTCACTACCTGAAGAGGTTCCACCTCCTGCCTCTTCTCCCAGCTCAGTGGCGAGGCTGCTGGTTTGTGATTCTTTCTCCAGGATGTGGAACCCTCTTCACCTGCTGCTCTTGCTGGCCTGCGCCCCTACACAGACTATGTGGTTGGCTCAGACCAGATCCTCCAGGAGGTGAGAAGCCCATGGCCTGCCCCTCCCAGAGAGATGGATGGGGTGTGCAGAGATGGGTGGTGTTCCTAAGAAGCGTCTCGTTTCGAGGCTTCCAGTCCAGTGCCAGGAACAGGCCTCAGCTGCTGTGTGTTTCTCATAGTCCGAAGACTTCTTTTCTCTCATCGAGTCCCATGAGGGGAAGCCCTTGAAGCTGATGGTTTATAACTCCAAGTCTGACTCCTGCCGGGAGGTGACTGTAACTCCCAACGCAGCCTGGGGTGGAGAGGGCAGGTACTTCCTGGGGTCTGAGGGCTGCAGGGTTAGGTGGGCGGGGCCTGCCTAGTGGGCATGGACTTCCAGAATCCCCCGGAGGAGGTAGAGTACTGGGCCCTTGGCCCAGGACCTCTGAGGCTGACTTCTAGCCTGGGAGTACCCTTTCCAGCCCCTCAGGGATGGGATGGTAAAAGCAGGGAGGGCTGTGACTGTGGACAACCCCATGAATGAATATTTCTGGCCTTTGGTAGTCTAGGGTGTGGCATCGGCTATGGGTATCTACACCGGATCCCCACCCAGCCCTCCAGCCATAAGACGCCACCTGTTGTTCCAACACCTGGCACCCCACTGCCCGGCACCCCACCACCTGGTGCCCCACTTCCTCGCGCCTCGATGCCTGGCACCCCACCACCTGGCGCCCCACCACCTGGTGCCCCACCACCCGGTGCCCTGTCACCTGATGCCCCACCACCTATTGCCCCGCCACCTGGTGCCCCGCTACCTGATGCCTCACAACCTGGTGCCCCATCACCTGGGCCCACCCCTCAGGATTCTTCTGGCCTGGACCTAGGTTCCAGGCAGAATGACTACATGGAGGTATGTGTCAGCCAAGGGAAGAGGGGAGCTTATATGGGCAGAGGGGCCTGCCAGCTGGAAAAAGACTCTGGAAGCTACCCTTGGGGTGCCCCAGCAACGTCACCCTTGTGAGGCCCTTGTGCCTTTAAAGGGAGGCCCACCTATTTCTGGGACACAGTGGAGCAGATGGGCCCTGTCTGGGACAGTCAAACCACTTTTGGCCCTCCTGTCCCTTCAGGTGAGGCACTGGTTGTTGTCTACATTCATAGGTGGAAACTGGGAATTAAGAGATGGGCAGAGCCTTGCTCTGTGCCCCAGTGAGACTGTGGCATTCTGGGAGGTTTTCTGGGTGTCAGGCTGAGTCTGCAGGGCAGTGTTAGCCCTGCCGTCGTGGTTAAAGAGTGGGTTGAGGGCACCTTGGGCAATGGGGTTTGTGCCAGGGGGTATGCTGGGATGTTCCTTCAGTTGTACCTGAATTCAAGGAAGACCCTCACTCCCTCTGGTCACCGAGGGTGCCCCCAAGTAGCAGGGGGAATATGTTAGAGCCAGGTAGATACCTGGGGCTCAAGGATGTGGATAGAGTGCTCCGTCTATGTGGATATGGCAGGGGAGGCCAGGCCATGGCCCTCTGGCCTGACTTCACATTACTTGTAGGGGAAAGGGCAGATGACCAAGACCATTTCCTTCCTTAAGGCACAAGTTTGCACACAGCAAGGGTGGGCTGGTATCTAGGCTGGATTGTGAAATCCACCTCAGGTCACTGTCCTGATGGCCCCCTTCCTGTTCCTTCTTCCTTGGTGCCCCTAGGCCATGCTACAAGTACCTGGCTCCCTCATGGATGGACAGCTCCCCAGGTCTGGAAGTCCCAGCCACAGTGCTCCAGACTTTGGGGGACTTCCACATTCCATGGAGATTTCTCTTCAGCCTCCACCTCCAGTGCAGCGAGTCATGGATCCAGGTACTGGGCAGGCCCGGAGGGGAGGCTAAGGAACCTGCAACTCCTGGTGCGAAGTGGGCCCCGGCTTGCAGCAGTGCCAAAAACATTCCCTAGGGCCTGTTGTCCCTTCATACCTCACAAGTGCCAAGACTGTTGCAGGCCATCTAATCCATTGCATGGGTGGAGTCTAGTTCAGAGAAGAGAGATGGCCTACTTCAGGTCACACAGAAAATTGGAGACAGGGCAGGGTCTGGGCTGCCCCCATGGTCTGAGCTAACACTGAGCTAACCCCATGATACCCAGCCCCTAAGCCCTTTCCCTCAGAAAAACCCAGTGGAACCTTCTTGGGGTTGATTGGATGGCACCACCAGGGAATGAGGACGTTATAGTCTCCAGCTAGGCCAGGAATAGATATCCCAGGCACTGGGCAGGGTGAGCCCAGGGTACTGGCTTTCCAGCAGTCAGGGTTTTGTGTTGTGTTCCCTCCTCAGGTTTCCTGGATGTGTCAGGCATTTCCCTCCTGGATGGTAGCAATGCCAGTGTGTGGCCCAGCCTGTCCTCCTCCACAGCGCTGACTACCATAGCCAACTCAAATGTAGGACCAGAGGATGTTGGTTCCAGCAGCAATTCTCATGAGCGGGGTGGTAAGTAACTTTCCCTTCTGAAGCCCTCTGGGAAGGACCCCAGGTTGCTGGTAGTCTGTCCTAAATTCCTCAGCTGGGTTAGTTAGAGGCTGCCCCTTGGGTTGAGTACAGCCATATGGGAATTCATAAACTTTATCTCCTATCCCCCATTAAAGCCTGAAGAGGTGGGGGATTGGGCATCATAGTTACTGGCCCCAGTACCGTGGTCGTAGGTCCTGGCTTCTCCTCAGCCCAATCCTTGTGTTTCAGGTGAGGCCACATGGTCTGGGTCAGAGTTTGAAGTCTCCTTCCTGGATAGTCCGGGTGTCCAGGCCCAGCCAGACCACCTGCCTCAGCTGACTCTTCCCGACAGCCTCACCTCTGCAGCCTCGCCAGAAGATGGGCTGTCTGCTGAGCTGCTAGAAGCTCAGGCTGAGGAGGAGCCTGCAGTCCCAGAGAGCGCAGACTTCAGGGCAGAGGCTGAGAAGCCAGCCAGCCAGGCCCAGATATCTTCCCCAGAATTACAACCAGGGCTGTGATAAGGTCTCTGATGATATTTCATGAGGTCCAGATGTGGGCAAGCAGCCCAGCTCCATGCCTGACCCTAGCCTTGTGTGTTCCACTTTCTAGGCTGCAGTTCCAAGTGATGTGCAGGGACCTCTGTTGGCAGGGTTTTGTGTCTTCTTTGAGCCTCCTTGGGGTCTTTAGGAGATGACCTTGAAGCACTTACACTGTCTGATGGTCCTGGCTTGGAAACTTTCAAGCAAATACTTTTGGGGTGTTAGAGGGCTGGGAGCAACACTCCAGCTTAATGTTTTCCAGGAGCTGTGATGGTAAAGGAGGGGATTCTTTGCTGCTTTGGAGGGACATGAAAGCTGACTCGGTAGTGAGAGAACGCCATGCACCCTCAGGACCAGTGCCTGTTGGTCACTCAGGTTACCCAGGAGGCAGCAGGGTCTAGACATGTTCCAGTATGAGGTCAGGTGAGGGAGGAAGGGGTTGTTTCAGGTGTTGCCTGATGCTTTGTAGGGCTTGCCTTGATCCTGCCTGCACAGCCTGGCTAGCCCATCTGTACTGAAAGGGACCCAAGCCCAGGACTCCACCCTGCCAGTCACAATCACTGATGACTCCCTCATGTGCCCTCATGCACTACAGTGCAACATTTGGCTCAGGCTGGCTGGTGTGCCCCACCGCTGGAGGAAAGAGGCAGTGCACTTGCCTCTCTTTTAGTGAGGGTTTGAATATTCTAGGCTCTTCCGCAGAGACCCAGCTATACCTGCACCACATTTGTTCTTCCCCAGGGCCTGCATGCCACACATCTAGTATTCTAGTGGCAACTCCTGTCGGCTCCCAGACTTACGCAATGATCTCTGATATTCAAAGCATCCAGCCCCAATGATGAATAAAAGTTGCAAATTAAGCTCACTGTCCTATGTAAACTCTCAGTCAGTCCACCTCACTAGGTCTCTTCAACACCTAAAGCTCCATCCCAAGAGTCAATCAGGGGCCTAGAAAGGCCCTTCTGTCCTTTTCTGTAGTATGTGGGAACAGTTTTCTCCACCCCCTGGTGCCTTTGTAGGCTAAGACTAGGTTAGGTCTACCCTGCTCAGCTCCTGCAGAAGGGGATGGCTCTATCCAGGGATAGCCCCTCATCAACTGAAATCCTCTGATGCTTTGACCCAAGGCCCTCACTCCCGACGCTGATTACTTCCTTGACAATTACCGTGAAAGCTGCCTATGGCCTTGTCTTCTAGCCTTTATCTCGTTTCTAGAGTTTCTCTCTTGCAGTTCCATTTGTATAATGTGTGTAGGATGGTGAACACAGGAAATTCAGTTCTGTCAGGCCTACGGGACAAGGACTGGGGAGCATAGACCAAATTATATGGAGGAACTAGGGCCCCAAATTAGCAAAAGTTTCAAGCACTGTGACTACATTTAAAGCCAACCCTTGTCAAGCCTACCAGAGCAGCTGATAAGTCTGCAGAACAGTGAGGCATTGTGTCCTGGACTGTCTGGGAGCCCAGTGTCAGTCTGTAGGAATGCAGGAAGTAGAACAGAACCGCCACAGGACTGTCCCGGGGCCAGCTTTCCTTAGCTCTGTAGCCTGGCAGTCTGACCCACAGTTGCTCTCACTGGAAGGTTATAGCTCCTCCTCCCCTCTCCTTTCTCTTCCCGTCTAAACTGGGGGATAAAATGGTATCAGTGCTAATGATTTCCAGGGTGAACATGAAACCAGAAGTTTCCTTCTCTGTAATTTGCTATGAAGGAAAACGCAAGTGAAAAAAATAAATATGTACTACACCTTGAAATATTTTAACTAAAGCTTTTATTCTATACAACTGTGAAATACAGATTTTTTACCCTTTTGGCATTGCAGACTGTCAGATTTTCTGGAAACTGTATTACTGGTAAGACTGGAGGGGAAAAACAAAAATATAACCATGCTGGGGGTCAGATCTACAACAGAGGGGACACAGCCACCCAAGGCTCAGCACACGGGGCAAAATGACCCAGCAAAACACAGTCCTTTAGCTCAAAGGCCCCTTGTGCAAACACAGCTGAGGGCTGGTAAATGAATTTTTTTTTTTTTTTTTGCTATTAGTTCACAACTATTGCTAAAAAATGTGCACCAAAAGCGCACTATTGTATCCAACAGATAGAAAGGATTTTAAAAAAAAGAATCTGGTTGCTCTGAGGAAAGGATAAAGACCACCTCAGCTCCTTGTAAATGTGGCTGTGTCTCTGCTCACTTCTTCAAGGTGCAAGAGGTACACTTTCCAGAGTTAGCTGACCAGCAGTGAGGGAACCCTGTCTCTGCAGTTGTGCGGATCAGAATATCTCAAATTGTAAGGTATGGACCTGGGTCCATAATCTGCCCCTAACTGAACCTGTGAAGATGTAGAAAAGAAAAACCCTTCCTCAGCCTCCTCCCCAGTCCCTGCTACTGTGGGGACAGGCCACACACAAGCTGGGGAGGCAACTGGACTGGAATAAACTGCCCTCTGAAGGCACTTGTGCTTCTGGCTTCATACAAGGAGGCTAGTCTTATGTAGTTTTATGGGGGTGGACCATTGATCTATGCTGAATACAAATGACCTTGGGAAGAATCCAAAGTATTTTCTGCCAAAAGTTGAAGTGTTTATCCCCAATAAGTTATATTCTGTACAAGATCCAAATGATTCTATGAAAGCTTTAGATTGTTAGAAAGAACAGTGAAAAGAAGATCTGGATACAGGTACAACAACAAAACCTGCATATAAAACTTTGGAAAAACAAATATGTATACTTTCCAGATATGCATATCAAACTAACTCACTATGATATCCCTTTACTGTGACATCATAAATTTTAGGTAGCATCTGAATGAAATTAAAATTTCATCACGGTCTTGTTTTGATGGTGTCAAGCTGTTCACCCAGAGCAGGAAGCTATGGTCTCAGTTGCTTTGCCCATGAATAAAGCTGCACGCTGGAGGAAGGTGCGAACAGTCGCGCCTCCCAGGGGCTGCTGCCAGCCAGGGCATCCTTGGGTTGCGTTAATTCCAGCACCTGGAACTTCAACAGCTCTACTACAAGAACACATCTGAGATGCAATATTAAAAATGAGCCCAACATCAGTTATTTATTATGAAGTGGGCTGGCTCTCGAATTGTGCAACAGCAAATTCCCATTAAAAATAACTTTCAAACGGTGAAAACAATTAGATTTTCTTTCTATGACAAACTTGGAAAAAGCCTTCATAGGTACTGCATGAATGGAATGTACTCTTAGAAAAGCTACAGAGCTTGTGGGTTTGAAATTGAAACACAGTTAACAGATGTGGCCCTACGGATGTTCTATAACAAGTGCTAACAGACAAAGATAAGGTCCCTTGAAAGAAAAAGAGGAAGCAAAGTCTGCACTGGCCTGTCATCAGTTCTCAGGACAGAGTCTGCCTGGGGCTCTTCTGCTCTCGCACTCTGCTTCCCTGGGGGCAGCTTAATCTACACTTAGAGACTGGTTTCTATATTACATCTCAATTAGTCACTTCAATTGAAAGATAATCTCGGTCCATACCAAATTGGCCATTAGAAGTCTTGCTCCCATTGGGGATCAGTGGGCTTCCTAGGACTACTCTTGGGGCCATAGAGGAAGGTAGTAAATGAATACCCAGGAGCATAGGCCCACCCTTCACGTGGACTTCTGACGGTAATGGAGGGTGAGATCACCACCACTTTTCCATATGAAGTGTTTCACTGTTCGAAGGTCCATATTTGGATCCAAAACCTGAATAGCAAAAAATATATTAAAAGTCTCTAATATCTAAAACCTTCATCCTTTACTGAGGACTTGCTACCAGAGGGCACAGCTTGTTTACTCCTACCCCATGCCTAGTGGCCTCGCCTGTTGGTACAGCTTTCATGCATGCAGCTGGGAACCTAGGCACAGATGTGTATCTTTTGTAACTCAGCCCTTCCCCTGAAGAAGTACCTTCAGTGCATCTTGATTTAAAACAGTACCACCATTTCTCCATCCACCTCCACTGCACATCTTAACTAACACAACAGATGTTGCTCTGCAAATCAAGACAACTTTGTTTTTTGCTCATAAGAAAAAAAGCTATTCGCATATTCACATTTGTCTACATGTGTTTTTAAATCTGTGTCCCTTTACTGAAAACCATCAGGGGAAACAGGAGCTTTAGGTTGGGCTGAAGAACCCCTCTGGAAGAGACACACACACAGGTAGGGGAGACCCAGAGCTTAGAGCTTCTGTATAAGCAGAACTCCCCAAGAGATTTGAGGACTACAATCACACCACAATTATGTAACTTTCTGAGCACCAGCACTAGAAAAGAAATAGGGCTATGGTCCTCAAGTTTGCTTACCTGGTCCTGGCATAAAAGTTCAATTTTTTCCTCTGCCAACACAGCAATATCCTCTTCTTTTTCCTGTTCTCCTGGTTTTTCATTATTAGAAGAACTAGTGGTTTGAGACTCATTATCCAGGTTGATGATTTTCTCATAAACATGTTCCATTACTTTCCGGACTTGGAGCATGTCACTAGCAGACAATCTATCTCTGTAAAAGGTAATGGACTATTGTGACACCAAGAAAAAACATGAGATTTTGTTCAAACATACCACAGAAACATAAATCAATAATTTTTATCATTGTCTTATACTATTTTTAGAAATGTCAAAGACTTTCTGTAGTGTCCCAAAGGCACAGATTATGTGTAGGTAAATGAGATTAAGCACGTTCTTGAAACTTAACATGAGAACAACCTTCTGGATTTTATTTCCTTAAATTCTCTCCCTAAGCACAAGCAAATTAAAGAATCAGAAAAGCCCAGTGCTCTTGGGGCTCAATTTTCCTTGGGCTCTTTCCCACTGCCACATCTTCAACTAGCACCTGAGGGAGATGATGCCTCAGTCTAGACCACAAGCCTCGAGACTGGGCATCTCCAGTTGGCTGTCCCAAAACAGACTCATCAGTGCCTTCATCCCCAAACCTACTTTCTATCTTTGATATAAGTCAACAGGCATTAAACCAAGTAGCTAAGGTTTCAATTGTAAAAGCCATCTGGAACTTCAGTCATTCAATCTATTTGAAGTGATGTCCAGGACATGCTTTAAAATAATCCAGTGTGTTTGTGTGGAGGGAGATGGCTGGAAAGGTAGGTAGAAGTATAGGTGAGCAAGATGTTTAGCCAAATATTGATAATTACTGAAGCTGTCTGATGGGTCACTGGATACTCATTATTCTATTCTCTTTGTGGAAGTTTTAAAAAAATCTTTGTAATAAAACAGTTTTTAGTAATCTAATTGATTTTACTTCCTAGGGTATACACAGTGTTCCAAGTTCAGTGTCTCATTCTTGGACTACTAAAATTCTTCTCTTGGGTCATCTTGCTTTGAGCTTCTCCCTAAGTTACCTTTCATGTCTTCTCAGATATTTCTGGTGTTTGGTCACTATACGCTCTATGGCTTGGCATTCAAATTCACTGCTGAGGAAACCTCACCTTTCTAATTTACCTCCTAGAACCTCCTGCTGCCACTCCAGCCTATGCTCATGTACCCAGAGTACATGAGTTCTCAAACACCACTTTCCAAAATCTTGAGCATGCTCTTGCTCCCACATGTCTGAATGAGCTGTGCCCTGCACTGTCTTTTGAAGTTCTACCCACCCTTACAAGTCCAGCTCAAATCCCAGGTTCTTCAAGAAGCCTTTCTGGAAAGCTCTAGTCAAAAACTCATTTCTTTCCCCCACTCTCATTATTCCTTTGGTATTTACAACAGCAGTTAATATACACAGGTTGGGTACTAAACTGGATTTTGGCAAAACAAAATACATCAACATGATAAACCAGCCTTAGACCTAGTCCTTGCTTCCTGTGCTATAAAGCAATCATCAGAAAAAGGAATTCTCTCCATCAATTATCTAATGATCAAGGAACCACATAGGCCTACATTTACTTACTTTTTTAAGGTTTTTGCTCCTGAAGATGCATGAGGTTGGAGGTAGAAAGGAATTTTGTTGAATTTGGGCATATTTTTCTGAAATAGTAAAATTAAAAAAGGTATAATAGTTTCCATTAGCTGATAAACTAAAATGCTGTCAATAGGAAAACATGATTTACAAATAATTATTTTACAATTAAAAGTGACTGTCTAACTTATAATAAACTATTAAACTATGTCAGCCTTACAGAAAATTTATCAGAAAAAATTACATTTAGTTTTGTAATAAAAGATATGTGAAGGCAAATTATATGGAATATTAGTGGCGATATGAACTTGTAGCATGGCTCATCTTAAATAACAGTACAGGTATTAAAGGAAAACAAACTTTAATTTTTTAAACATATAAACTAAAACCTTAACTCTACATTAAAATACTGGGCTAATACCTAAAGAAACTTAAGTGTCTTAATAAAACCCCACAACATTCACCTCTGAGCCAAGCCAGACTTATGCGGGTGGGGGCCCATCACCCAACTGAAATGGCAATAAGGCCCTCCTGCTGCCTCTCCCTCGACATCATGGTAAGGGCTGGGAAAGAGTGGAAACGCGGCCAACAACCTGGGCATCTACCGTAAAATAAACCTCATGGTAAATGAAGGATAAAACCACCTGGTCATCTTTTCTTGGGGTATTAATCCCCTCCGAGCTTCTCTGTCATAGTGTCTGGATGTGTCCTCTCAGATTTGCACCACAGGCCTACAGGCAGTAATGCAAACCGGCTGAGTTTTACATTCAAAGGAAGGAGTGGTGTATGGACAGCTCAGACATAAAGAAGACCACAGCATAGCCATCAGGTGTCACAGTGGCTTTAAGTTCTTGGGGTGTATCTGGGACAAAGCAAATTTCTAAAGGTTCTAGAGATTAAACTCCTTTTCATATGGCTTAGGAATGTACAAAATAGGTTAACAGTACATCAGAGAGTCTCAGAAACAGACCCAGGTGTATATAGAAATTTAGTGCACAATAAAGATAGCATTTCAAATTAGTAGGAAAAGGATAGATTATTCAATAAATTGTGCTAGCACACTGGCTATACCTGCGCAAAAAGAATCTTACCACACACTAAACAGAAGAATAAATTCTAACAGATTAAAGATCTAGACATAAAAGAAATTATCATAAAGGTACTAAAAGAATACAGGAGAATTTTTTTTGCTATTCTGGAGTGGGAAATACTTAAACAAGACACAATACTTAGCCATGAGGGACTGATTTTATAAAAATTAGAACTTTTCACCTAACAAAAGACACCATGAACAAAGTGAAAGTTTAGCTGAGACATAAAGAATAGTCAAAGGGTTAATAGTCAATATAAAGATCAATAAGAAAGACAAACAACCCAACAGAAAAATGAGTAAAGAATACAACAGCCAATTCACAGAAGAAATACAAATGGCCAATATGAAAAGATGCTTAACCTCACTATGAAATTAAAAAACAAAACAAAACAAAAAAACTGCCTTAAAAAAATAAGGTATTTGCCTATCTTATAGCAAAGATTAAAAATATCCAGTGTTGGTATCGGTGTGGAGAAACAGATGTTTATATGCTGTTTGTGAGAGTGTAAACTGGTACAGCCTTTGTGGAGGGCAATTTGGCAATATCTATCAAAATTTAAAATGTGCATACCCTTTGATCCAGCAATTCCACTTCTAGGAATTTATCCTAAAAAGTACACAAAGATATATGTACAAGGATGTTCACTGCAGCACTGTTTGTAATAGAAAACATTGGAAACAACCCAAATGTCCATTAATAGGGGACTGATTAAGTAAATTATGGTACATTTACACAATGGAATACTATGCAGTCATCAAAAGGGGACGATCCGTAAGTACAGACACGAAAATATGTTCATGATACATTTTTAAGTGAAAAAAGTTGCAGAACAGTTTTAAAAGATATTTTGTGCAAAATAAAATGAACTATACACACATATATGCACACAAATAATATATACTTGTGTATGCAATGAAACAAAAGTACTGAAAGCTCTACATTAACCTATTAACACTTGTTACCTTTGGGGGGAAAAAATAGGAAGTGAATGGTGAGGAGTGAGGGGAGAAGAGACAGGCATTTCACTTCATTCATTTAATATTTTGTTAAATAAGCATATATTGTTATAATTAAAATCCAATAAAAACAGAAATAAATAATTATCAATACTACTTCTGCAACTTTGGAACGGTAAGGAAGCAGATGGAATTCCACTTGGAAATCTAGCTTTTATTAAATTTAAGATCACATTGTCTAAAGCAGTCCTTATTTTTATGAATTGGAAAAAAAATAAAAGGGCAAAGTGCAAGTAGAGGACACTTACATCCACAGTGATGTCAATTACCCATTGTGGCACTGTCTCATTGAGAAGCATCGACTCAGTCTCACCCCCGGAATCTCGGCAGAGCAGCCTAAACATAACCCATTAGGTAGTGAGTAACACAACAAGCACAGATGACATGATCAATACTAATCAACATTAGAGGGAGGAACCTGCCTAGATCTCATTGAGGATGATCCCTACTTGACAGCTGAGGAAATGAAGCGCAGCAGGCACAGGACTCAGTGAACCTGGGTACTGGCTTGAACCTCAGGCCCTCTGCGCCTGAGGCCAGGCATACACTATAGCTGCGTCCCTAAGTCCTTGGGGCACAATAAGAAAACAGTGTAAGCAAAGCACTCAAGAAAGGGCCTGTGCCAGTGCCACAGGTCTTCATAGGCAGGATATTTTTGGTGATCATTTTCAAGAAACCACCATAAAGGGAGAGAATGCTAGGCTCAAGGGCAAGATTATAATTCTTACTTCTGGGACCCAGAGAGGACTAGTGAACTCTTGCATTTGGGTCCACCACAGTCCTGCTGGTAACCTGAAGGGCCTCACAAAGGACTGCTTGGCACCCCAGGGTAGGCCAGTGCTGGGCACATCAGTTCTAGAGCCGCCCAGCATTCCTTGCCTGGTCTACTCTGATGCTCTCCTATGGGCAGTGACATGTGGTGATGCCATAGGTTCCCTAACCCTGGCAGTCATACTGGTAAAGTAAGAATTTCCTGCAGAAACCACCAGAGGTGCTGCCTGGGGGCAGGATATCTACCTGGTCCCAACACCAGAGGCCACCTCAGATAGAATGTAGTCTGATGGCATCAGATGGTTAACTATCTCATGAAAGTTGAAAAATTTCTAAATTCCTGACATTCCTAGAAGTTAGTAATAAGTAACTTCTAACACCCGTCTAAGTCAATATGTCTTAGCAAAAGGGATGCTCTCTCAGGCAAGGCCTCTGGTCCTTCTTTACCCATACCTGAACAATGTGCGGCCTCCAGCTTCACCAAAGATCACAGGTGTGTGTGGTGGTACTTGAAAATATCCATTTCCCTTCTGCACTCGGTTCTCCTGCTCCCCATTTACTAGGAAAAGATGCAGATTGTGTCATTATCCAGAGTTAGCAATGCTAGAAACACAGACTCAAAGCCTTTTACTTCCACGGGCTTCAAACACAGTAAGATTTTTAGAGTCAAAAGTCCTATAACACAGTCAGAATTACAAATAAAGGTCAAAAACAAAAGTTGAATTCCTGAAAATAAGAAACAATTTGTGTTGTACCTCATGAGAAATGACTATACTGCAAGATTTTAATAAAAGCGGAGATTAATGTTTGAGATTCTGTTTTGAACATAACCAGCTACTTCAGCCACAAGGAAGTCTAGGACTTCTGTTTATAAATGATCTGTATTTGTTTTTTTGGCATTTGGTAGAAAACCAACCTCAGAAAAATTTCTACAAGGAAAAACAATATGTTTAATGGTAGCCCTAGTTAATGGCAGAAGTCTCTCTTTCATGAACATGACTCTGAATAAAATTGGAAGCAATCTCACCTTCTGAAATCCTATAGCATTCTGCAACTTCTCTCACAGCACCCACACTTCTCTCTTATCACAAAATGCTCTATTATGTAGCTCTCCATCCTATCAGAACATCAGCCCCGGAAGGACAGAGTCCACTATACCCATTTATCTTTATTAAGCCCCCTGCAACTTGCTAACGGCCTCTGAATACTCAAGCTGTTCACAATGCAATTTCCAAATAATGCCAACATATCCACTGAGCAGGATGCAGGTGTCACAGGAGACTCCAAGACAGGTGGAGTGTGTAGTGCCCTGAGCTCTGGAAGAGGAGGCGGACAGGCTTTGCCCTGCCTTTAACATGACAGCTTGATCCTAAGAATGGTGTAGGGTGTTTTGGTGATTTCTTCCTTACTGCTCCACCTACAGCCTGGATCCAAGAAGTACTGTTTTTTGATTGCTTAATCCTCACTGTTTATTTGAGCCTCTGAGATAATCCTAACTAGAAATAACCTGCTCAGAGCTGCATAGTTGACAAGTGGCAGAGCTCACACCAGAACCTAGTTTTCTTGACCCTCTGTAGAAAAGATCTTCCATGAGTTTGTCTGGCTTCCAGTTCATGGTACAATTATGACAGGGAGAGAAGCGGGCCAAGTGAAGTAAAAAAAAAAGACTCCATGATGGGTTAGTGAGCTCTCTGAAAGAGACACCTGCAGATTGGTAGTCTGTTTTTTGTTGTTTTGTTTTGTTTTTGGTACCAGGGATTGAACTCAGGGGCACTCGGGCACTGAGCCACATCCCCAGCCCTATTTTGAATTTTATTTAGAGAGAGGGTCTCACTGAGTTGCTTAGTGTCTAGCTTTTGCTGAGGCTGGCTTTGAACTCACGATCCTTCTGTCTTGGCCTCCTGAGCTGCTGGTTGCAGACTGGTTTTGAGAGAAGATGAAGCATGTCATCACCCTGAGAAATTTAAATTGCACAAATCACTATGGATCAATCTGTAGGCCAGAATGAAGTTCATGAAAAGTGATGCTTGCCATTGCCATTGCTGCTTATTCCTGGTGGTTGGTGAGAGGCATCAGCAGAGTCACCCTCAGGAGCTGGGACTCAGAGACTCCTCAAACAGCTGCAGTTACACGTGACATGTGAAATTCTAAGTTTGTTCTTTCTTTCCCCTTCCTTTAACCAAATTGCATACCTTCAAAGTACATTCTCTTCTGTTGCCCACAAAAAGTTATTGCCATTGTCTGTGGCACACATGCCTTTTGAATGTACTTCATGACACCAATTCTTCACACATACACACTTACCTTACTGCTTCTGAATTAGAATGCTATCTGAGTCAAAATCAGGTAGATCATCAGGCTAGGTACCAACATTTCACACCAATGTGAAGTATGACTATGCAATAACAACCCTGGCTTTCTGGTATAGTTAATTCGCTATCTGGGTGGTAGATTCAGGTCACATACACTCTGAGGAATATTTGTGGAATAAGCTTGCTAAGGTGGGTAGTTTTAAGGCAAATTTCACTTGCATGTGTAGTGGGTATTAACATTTTACCTATCTTGAGCAGTCTCACTCATAAAAAGCCACACCAAACAGTGGTCTGCTCTCTTGTAATCTCAGTCTCAGCTAAGACTGGATGGACACTCCCACTTTAAGATGCAGAAGGGAAGACAATTAATTGGGCATACCACAAATATTTATTATGTTACCTTTTAGCAAATAGTTTAAGTACCTTTGGTCCTGAGTAACTCTTAATCAATTTTCTAAATATAAAAACACTAACCATGGTTTACTTCATTTTCTTCTTCATCCATTGGATTCACATGTGTTCTAGGCCAATATTCTAGGAGTGCCTGGAGTAAAAGTCCTCCCAAGTTCACTGCAAAAAAGTTAAGAGAATTAGTTATAACCTAGAAATAGAAGAAATAAAAATATTCTGATGTTAAATTCTTAAACCAATACCCATGCTATTTAAAATCGAGACTTAAGTATTTGTCAAACCTGTTAAAATTTTATCTTAAAATGTTTATAGCAGGCATGGTGGTGCACGCCTATAATCCCAGCAGCTCGGGAGGCTGAGACAGGAGGATCACGAGTTCAAAGGCAGCCTCAGCAATGGCGAGGTGCTTAGCAACTCAGTGAGACCTGTCTCTAAATAAAATACAAAATAGGGTTGGGGATGTGGCTCAGTGGCCGAGTGCCCCTGAGTTCAATCCCTGATACCAAAAAAAAAAAAAAAGTTTAAAGTAATAATGACATAGGACAAATACTTTACATGGTTATTCTAAGTAGCCACTCTTCAAAAACAAATGAAAATAAGAATCACATTCTTTAAAGGGCTAATTCCATATGAAGCTGCTAAAACTGTATCTACACACATTAAGCATCTATGTCTATATTTCTACCTCTGTTTCTACATACCATATTAGTGACATAACTGATAAAACATAAGGGACTCTGTACAAAGACAAATAGATAGCAAAAACAACACAGATGTACTTTCTCCTGTGGAAGGAGAAAGAGAAGGAAAGGCACTTAACTCACATTTTGGATCTGACCCATCAGGGCTGCTGAAACCAGCATCTTTTGCAGAAACCCAAGCAGCAAAACAGTCACTCTCATCCAAAGTAATAGTCAGCATCTGTCAAAAGAAAAAACTGATCATCCCATTCCACTTGAATATATTCTTCAAATAAGTCTCTAAACCTTTATTTATTTGTACTAGTTGACTAAAGTGCTAAGCCATAGATTCAAGAATCAAAATGTGTTTGTGCTTCAACAACACTACAATTTAGTTTACTGAGATACCAAATGCAATTTGTAAATTAATATGAAAAATTCTTTTCTCACATTTAAAAATACAAAACTCTAAGAATAATTATGAGTTATTTAGAAATCTCCAACTGTCTCAAATTACACAAAGAGCCATAATTAACTTACCCCTGTTTTTAAGTCTACAGAGAACCAATTTGGCACATATACCATTTTAAATCTTTTCTTAATTTCATCTTCAAAATCCACTTTTCCCAGATCTTCAACTTTGCATGCCTATACATTAAAAAATGTTAAGTGATGAATTGATTTGATTCTTACATTACTACTCAAAAATTTACAATTTTTCACATTTATTTAAATGAAATAGACTCCAAAATATAATTTGAAAAGAATGCATCAGTTGTTTTTGAATCTCAAGGCAATTTCCTTTAAATAACTATCTGCTGCTATTAAAAATTTTAATTTAAAAACCCATAAAGTAGGGCTTGGGCTGTGGTTCAGTGGTAGAACACTGAGTTCGATCCTCAGCACCACATAAAAATAAATAAATAAATATATATATTAAAAAAAAAAAAAACCCACAAAATAAGCCAGGTGCAGTGGCGCACACCTGTCATCTCAATGGCTTAGGAGGTTGAGGCAGAAGGATCATGAGTTCAAAGCCAGCCACAGCAAAAAGCAAGGCACTAAGGGACTCAGTGAGACCCTGTTTCTAAGTAAAATACAAAATAGGACTGAGGATGTGAACTTGAGTGCCCCTGAGTTCAATCCCTGGCACAACCTCCTCTCCAAAAAAAGATCCTGAAAATATTCTTTTGTCGTGGTGGGGGAGGTAATTTAATTTTTCTCACACTAATATAACATACCACCACTTATCTGGAAGCAATATCAAATGAAAGTAAAGAAAAGAAATCCAAAATAAGTTACTAAAAGTGCTTTAAAAGAACTTTGAAGTTACCTTCAGAAAACAGCTAACAGAGGCAGTAATTCTGAAGTTTCTCTTTCTTGACCATTACAGTCCTTCCCTATTCCTTCTCTAATTTCTTAAATAGGTATGCTCCCCAAAGCATCCCCTTAACTTCCTCTGTTGCCAAGAGGCATTTCCAGATATAGCTCACTTCAATTCTGAACCATGTTGGAATGTTCCCTTCATCTCTGCCACTCAGCAACAACTTGTTTTTCCCACTTCATCAATCATCTTCTCAGAGGGAGACTCTACTTACTCTCCGCATTCCACTGCTCCCCAGGGCCACACGGAGATCCTTACTTCACCATCGTCATGTAAAACACTACTATTTCTCTGATGCCTATGACATTTAGTTGTAGTCAACTGAAACTTTCCCTTGCTTCATCTAGCACCACCACGGCCAGTCTCATTCACTGGAGACTCGAGCCCTGGCTTGCTGTTCTCCAGGCCATCTCAAGTTCTTGCCTTCATCTTGGCAATATCAACATCTACATGGATAGTGCATATGACATGTTGGCCTCTCAATTCCCTGATCATATTGCCATTATAAATCCACAGTCGCCAACCTTAACTGGATCGTTATTACTACCTGGGATTTTTGTTCTGTTTCCAAAGTCAGTTCTCCATATAAGTTTATCAAATCTCTACTATCACCCTATCTCAGACCTTTCCACTTCCCCCACATCTCTAAGCCCAAATGCCTCTAACTTCTTCTCAAAAAAAGAAGAAGAATCTTGACAGAATTGCCTTTACTTTCTGGTACCATTCTTGTTGGTTCAAAGAAAACTGTGTCCATTCTGGGTGTGCTCTGATTTTCTTCACCTCTCGCTTCTTGGGACCTTATGTGTCTACTGGCTTCTCCCCATGAGTAGTGAAACATGCATTAATTGTTCCATCTTAAAAATTCCCAAATACCAAAAACCCTAAACAAACAAAACATTCCCTTGGCCCTCTTATTCCTAATCCTCTAGCTATTGCCTCTTCTTATATCCCCATTCCCTGCAAACTCAAATTTCTTCGAAGATTATCTCTCCTCAGATTCCCCTTTCTTTATCTACCAATTATTACTGAACCCATTCCATCTGGCTTGGGCTTGCAGGACTTCCCCAAGACTACCCTTTTATTAGTTAAATTAACATGCATGTTAGTGTCCTTATCTTAAATGAACTCTCAGCTGGCTGATGCAACTTGTGGTTACAAGTTCCTTTCTGAAATATTCCATGTTCTCAAGCTGCTATTGGGTCTTCTTATCCCCTTTCATCACACATCTCTGTGCTTCCTTTTCCCAACATTCCTGACAAGAGTGATAACTGAATTATTCTCTTCTCAGTCTAGTCATAGCTCTTGGAAACTCCTGCATTTCCTATGACAGCAGTTGCAATCTACAAGCTGCTAACTGCTGAACTGCTAATCCAGCTCAGTTGTTTAACCTACACATTAGATCGTACAGCTGTCTGCCCACCAGACACTTCCACCCAGCTCTCATATACACTCAAATCCACCCTCTTTCTCAGCATGTCACTCTCTCTCCCCAATCCATTTTCCATCTTATATTCCCAATATCACTTCCACTCACTCAAACTGTTCAATCCGACTCATCCTGCTTCCCCCTTTCCTCCAAACTGCCTCATTCTTTGCATCCCCCTTATTTCCGACAAATACCACCTTTCACCTGTATTAGTGCAACAGTCTCCTAAAGTAGTATATGCAAGGCACCGTAATAAATAAAAAAATTCCTGAACATCCCCTTGACATCATCAAGAAATAGGTAACCTCCACAATTTAGGAATGGAGACCTAGGTTTAGAGAAGTTCAGCATATTCTATAGATCGCTTGGCTAGTAGCTGGCAGAGTCAAGAGTAGAAGGCAGCTCTATTGTTCCTAAACACTCTTAACTTCCCTTCACTGTTTAATGTCAAGCTTACTATACCCAATCATTTGACATCAAAACTCCAAGGTGTAGTATCTGGACGTAGGAAACCATAAGGCACACAGAAATGCCACCATGGTGCATGCTAGCTCAGGTACCCATCTAAGTAGAACTTTCTCCTACTCACATAGCAAGACCCTACTCAGGCATCAGCTAACAAGACCAAGAGTTGGTAATAGACCCATAGGCAGAAAATGGATGGGTCCTCTCAAAGAGCAGCTTGTCTGATCAGATTCTCTTGGGTGTTTGGAAAACAATCAGGTGCTGGGCAGCATGAGGCAAAGTCCAGCCATAAGACAGAACTCAGGCCATGTGGACTAACAAAGAGAGGAATCAAGAAATTCAGCTGATGAGTTTCTTAGGGAAGCCTTGGATCCTCCTAATCACCATGGGACCCCTTTGAAATAAAGATACAGCTCTATCTTTCTGAAAAGCATCTCTCTACCATAGAGAAAACCAGATCAGACCTTTAGTGCCTGCCTCAATTAAACTTTCCAGTCAAGTAACTGAGGCCTCTTGTTCAGAAGGCATTTCACCCAGCAACTGTTTCATAATGGACTCCCACATAGCTGCCCCACAGGAAGGAAAAGCAATGGTCAGGCCAAAGATTCTATTCTATTCAGAGGCAAGTTACTTTTTCCCATAGAGAAACCTGCTTATCTTATTCTTTAGATTATGAAGTTAACTTGACTGAATCTCTCATTCATCCTTATTGACAAAGAGCTTAACCAAAACATTAGGTCTTTTCAATTCTTCCTTTACAATATACACAAAACCTGTCTCCCCTTAGATTCTAAAATCATATGCTTAAGACAACCATCTTCTGGCTGACAGTTTCCTATTACATACACAACTACTACTCTGAACTTGGTATTTTCTTGCTCTAAAATTATCTAGATTCTTTAGGGAGTACCAGAGAAAGGTCAACTCCAGGACCTGCAACTTAAGACTCTTTGGGAAATGACTTAAGTGTCACATTTTATCCTTATACCTCCACCACTCCCTTATAAACAAAACTGTTTATCTTGATTTAAATAAAGCATGTGCCTTCCCTAACCAATACCTCTGTCATTTCCTCCACTTCTTGAAATTCCCTACCTCCATAAGCCATCTTCAGGACATCTTTAAGCCCTTGTTCAAATGCTTTCCCCACCATGATGCTCTGCTGACTTATCCAGCTGTAACTGCCTTGTTCATAGGCTATTGTATAATCTGTTTATTCTTTAAGGTGTTCACATTTCATTTCTTTAGTCCCTCCTACCCTTTTCCATCATTTATGGCCCTCAAACATAATTGTTTACCCACTGTATTCACTCAATCCAGGAAATATCTGTTGAACAAATATACCAAGAACCCTAAGAAGGGACACTTGGCAGAATTTTCAAAGGAAATCAATTTCAATCTGTCTACCAATTCTTCAGTGCTGTTTAGAATGTGGGTGAACAGCTTAATGCACTTCAGCTATCCCAAAGGATGAGGACAATGTGACCCAGGATTGCAACTGCCACCCACAATAATGGTTATAAATCTAAAGAAAGAGTCAAACTTACTTTGTGCACCCCAGTGGGTGTTAACCTGAGGTTATTTTGTATCCTTCTTCCTCCTTCTCTCCAAACATCTCTCCAAACATTTGGTAATATCTGGAGATAAGTTTGGCTGTCACAACTTGAATGGGGTAGAAATACTGGCATTTAGTGGGCAGAGGCTAGGGATACTGCTAAACCTTCTGCAGTTCACAGGACAGCTTTCTCTCACACCAAGGAACTGTCCAGCCAAACAAATCAACAGTGTAAACAATGAAAAACTTCACATGTGTTCATTTTTAGGTAAGACAGCATGAATACTAACACACTAATCAGAGAAAATGGTTCTTTTCAAATAATTTAGGTGCTTAAAAAGATAAACTATCACCTTATCTAATACAAACATATTAAGAATCCAATCCTAAATAATTTTATCTTAATTATCATGTATGTAAAAGGAAATATAAAGGGGGAACATGAAACAACAAGCTATATTTAATCCAAAAAAGATACTTACCTTCAATACATCCCAATATGCCACATTATTATTGGTATCTTTGGTTAATATATGTCTCTTATCATTAAGAATGTGGCACTGAATAATACTTGCACCCCCTAAAGGGGAAAAAAAACACAATTAGCGAGACAATCCTTTCATATTTAAATTCACACTATGGCACTAATTATTAATTGGCATATAATAGAAACATTAACCGTATGAGCTATCAAAAAGGAGAAGTCAAGTCTGAAGATTATATAATATACCCAAGGTACTTTAAGGTCAATCAATTACTTATGTTTCATTATTTGAATTTATAAACAAAGAAAAAAATTGTCTGATTTAATAATAGAATACAGATTAAAGAGCTCTTCACTTCACGGGGCTATTTACTACCAGTGTAGAATTTTGAGAGCCAACAGTTTTATTCACAAGTAAAGTTCAAATAATGAGAGGTCATCTCTGAATTGGTCCCCATCTCCTTCTCTCTTTCACTTCCTGCAGGGATACCCTACTCTAAAGGCAGAAGCTCAAACATCTAGAAACAAAAGAGAAATGTGTTGCCTAGGATTCTAATCCCAAGCTCTAACACATTAAACATATTTTGCTTTTTGCCACAACTAGATGAAGTATGTAGAATTTGAGGGCTACATATGTCTTTTCTGACTTGTGCCAAAAGAAAACATTAAACCCTATACACTTTACAAAGAGGCTTCTGTTTTACCCGAGCTATTCTGCTGCTGGACCTAAAAATTAACTCAAGAATAGTGCTGCCATAAACATGGGCATTCAGGTTATCTCTCTGGTATACTGTAGATGTACACACACACACACACACACATATACAATGGAATATCATTCAGTCATAAAGAATGAAATTCTATTATTTGTAGCAAAATTAATGGAACTGGAGGACGTTAGGGTAAATGAAGTAATTCAGACAAAGGTACAACTATTTCATGTTCTCTCTTACATATGGAAGTTTAAAAAAAAAGGTGACCCCAAATATAAAATAGTGATTACTAGAGCCTGGGAAGGGGCAAATGATAGTGGATAAAGGGAAGCTGGATTTGATTAGTGTTGCTGTATTCATGTATTACCACACTAAGCCCCATTAATATGTACTATTAATACATGTTAATAAATTCAAAACACCCATTTTTAGTCACTAAGTAGCATTTTTAAAAATAACTCAAAAATAAACCCATACATTAATAGTCTTTTGTGTTCATCAAAATTAAATTTATAGAAAGATCATTACCAGATGAGATCGGGCGCATTCAGGGTGGTATGGTTGTAATGTTTTGAACAACCAATTAAAAAAAAAAAACAAAAAAAACTTGAGATCCTCCTGCCTCAGCTTTCCAAGTAGCTGAGATTACAAGCATGTGCCACTATGCCCCACATATGTCTTTTTTTATTATATCTATTCTAGGAGATATGAAATAATATTTCACTGTGGATTGGATTTGCATTTCCCTAATGATGTTGAGCATCTTTTCATGTGCTTATTGGCCATCTGTTTCTTCTTTGGAGAAATGTCTGTATAAATTCTTGGCTCATTTAAAAAAAAAAAAAAGAAAGATCATTACCTTTGTTCTTGTCAACTTTTAGTAACTATCATTAACTTCAATAAAAAGTATAATACCTTTCAGTTTCCTACTCACCTTTAATAACCTGGTCAGGCTGTGTACAAAGGGGAGTTATAGGATTTGTACAGTCGTTGTCATAATCTCCTGAGGCTCTAAAATTATGAATTCCCTTCAACGTCTAAAGGAACAAAATTTGTTGTTTAATCATTTTCTGTTTTACATGCTTTGCCAGTCTAAGAAAAATAAATCTAAAGAACAAGCAAATTAGAAAACTTCAACAACTAGAACAGCTACCAAAAAATATTTAGTCACAGTACCATTATTAAAAAATAAATATTAAAGAGGGAATATCATCTTATCGGAGAAAAAACTAGGCATGAAAGCAGGAATACTCTTCCAGGTAAAATTATGTTGATTACAAATTGGTACAAGGAAAGTTAGACAAGATAAATAACAATTTTTATAAGTATTCTGAAAGGGAATTTGACCTGAATATAAACAGGAATAAACACAAACAACCTTTCCTTTGTAATCTCCAAATAGTCTGGTATGTAAGAAAACTTAAATCTTCTTTAAGATTTCAAAATAACAGTACTTTAGATGACTTCTATCCCTGTTATTCTATTTTTATACCTGTTCTTCATGCTAGGAAGAAAAAGGACATAAATGTGAAAGCACAATTTTATGCTTTCTCTTAAGATATAGAAAGATAAGTATCTTTTTTTTTTTTTTGTAATTTTTTATTAGAGCTTTATGGTAATACATAAGGATAAGTATCTTGATGAGGATCTGCCTTGCTGGTACCTGGATGGCCTATTTTCCAATGCAGCTTTATGAGGCTGGAAGCTGGCTTTATCAGGCAACAGAGCCTGTTCTAAGCACATCAGACATTTATGCTGGCTCATGACAAGGGTATCATGGTTTTGATTAGACTACTAACTTTAGAATGACCCTCAGGATCACACCTACATTCATAAGGGCTTTCAGGTTTTTGCCGCTACTCAGAGACATACTAAAAGTCAGGTTCATACTAAGCACTTGCTACTGGTATCTAGAAGGTCCATGTTAATAAACCAAATATTTGCAAACCTTTGCTAGGAATTCAGTGGCTCACTTACCCATTTATTTACTGTAGACTTAGTTGTTGCAACCCAGATTGCAGGAGGGGGATCAGCTGATCTATCAAGCTCCATCTGAAAACAAGGCACAAAAATATTGCTTCAAGGAAAGTCAACTGTCATGAACTGCCAGGCTCAGCTAACACATTATTAAATATCAACTCATTTGTTCTAACAATTGGAAGTTCACTACATACGGGACATATTAAAAGCTCAGATGACCAGAATAAGGAGTCTCTTTGCTAAAGGAATTCATAGTCCTATAAAAGTGTAGTAGGAGGAACTTCTCAGGAAAACAGTGGCTGAAAGAATTTTTTTTTTAGGTTTATTTCTAAGTATTTTATTCTTTTGGCACAATTGTAAATGGATTTGTTTTCAGAATTTCCTTTTCAGATTGTTCACTGTTACTGTATAGATACTCAACTGATTTTTTTGCATTGATTTTTTTTCCTGGGGGTGGTGGTGGGTAACAGGGATTGAACTCAGGGGCATTTGACTACTGAGCCACATCCCCAGCCCTACTTTGTATTTTTTTATTGAGAGACAGGGTCTCACTGAGTTGCTTAGTGCCTTGCCATTGCTGAGGCTGACTTTGAACTTGTGATCCTCCTGTATCAGGTCCCAAGCCACTGGGATTACAGGCATGCGCCACCATGCCCAGCTTATGCATTGATTTTATATCCTGTGACTTTGCTCCACTTATTAGTCCCAATGATTTTTTCTTTTTGTTTTGGTGATAGAATCTTTAGGGTTTTCAACATATTAGATGCTATCATCTGTGAAGAGAGATAATTTTACTTCTCCCTTTCTAATATAGATGCCTATCATCTCTTTTTTTTTCAATTTATTTATTTTGGTTATACATGACAGTATAATATATTCTGAAAAATCATATATATATAGAATATAATTTATTCTAATTAGGAATGAAAGTTTTAAGTGTGGTTAATTTGAGGGACCTAAATGGATATAGTCGAAAGAATGAAGATGTTTTATAATTTTGTTTTTGCTACTCTAGTTTTTACGTTCTTCCTTTTTTTTTTTTTTTTTTTTTGTGGTACTAGTACTGGGGATTGAACCCAGGGTCTTGTGCATACAAGGTAAGCACTCTACCGATTGAGCTTTATCCCCAGCCCTTATGCTCTTTCTTAATAACAAGGAAATATATTTCTTTTTTCTTTGAAAATATAATTAAAAAAAACATAGTAAGAACACAGCAAAAGTGAAGAGTACCCTCACTTAAGAATGGAACATCAGGAATAGATTACCATATATACTTCTGTATTTTTAAAATGCTGCACACATATAAATAACCTTATATGCATGCATGTATATTACATAAGTGCAATCACTTTACATTTATCCACTATTCTTCCAATACTAGAAAGTATAGGTCGGGAGCAGTGGAAACAGGGCTGGTAGCCAGGAATCCATCTTAGTTCAAAGTAATGCTCTTTAAAATATATGGTTATGTCTGTCCCAAATTCTTTTAGTCTCTTCTTCATGGTCAAGAGATTCTGGCAGAGTATTTCTCTTCCAGGCTTGTCTCTATCCATCAATCTGCTGCCTGTCCACATGCTATGTATTATTACCAGTTCAGACTCAACTCTTTGCTTCTATAAAGGATTACTGGTCCATTACAGTTACCATCTACTTTGGGTCCCCTTTTGCTCATATCACAGATCCTGATTATCAGAACTGCTCTGTGGAGTACGAAGAAGCCTGCTCTCTCTTCTTCTTCAGGAATACTTTGTCTACCTCCTTACTCCTAAGACTGTGGACACATTTCCCAGACCTCCCCTATTTTATTGTCTGCTCACAGTAACCTTAACTGCTCACACTCCACCTAAGGACAGGTCAGACAGTCAGAACCGTCAGGAAGTAAGGGATAACCACACTAGAATTCACTAGTGGGAGGGCTGTGCATCACTGACAAACCTGAGAAGTCACAGGTAACTTACAAAACTGTTCCAGCACTAACATGCCACCCGCCCAGGTATCTATACAACACTCTTCCATCCAAACAGGTGCCTACTCTTCTTTGCCCTGTCAAGTTCTACCTATGATAAAAGATCTTTTGTTCAATCCCACAGTTGATTCATGTTTTAACACAGACTTTGGTATACTTGGCTGATAAGTTCAACAACCTTAATTGTAAAACTATAATATATGACATACCTTGAGTACTGGTGCTTTTTCTTCACAAATTAGCACTCGAATATCAGGGTTTCTTAAGTCAGTACAATAAATCTTCCTGTCCCTTCCTCCAGAATATACATGTGTGAAGGCATCATTGACCTGCAGAGCCCAAACACCTTCATCATGGACTCGGTATGTTGCTATACATCTCTGTTGGCCAAGAGACCAAAGACGAATTGTTCCATCAGAACTACCAGAGAGGCACTGCAAACAAATAAAAGAAAGGTGAGACATAACTAAGAAGCTCTTGCTTTCCTGTACCTTGTGTATGGTTTTCTACTGACTCTACATAGTCAAGTGCACATATTTAGTAACTTGCATTTCTCTCTGATAAAGGCTTCTGACAGGCATCTACTAGTCTGAAATGACCAAAGGCCAACAGTGCATGATCAAGGAAGGGATACTCTCAGCAAAACTGCCTTTGTTCTCTCTACCTGGCCATCTGTTGATTACCTGTAAATCCTACAGGTGAGTCCTGTTCTGAAGCTCTATTACTAAGGGAGGAAGATGGTTTTTGTTTGTTTGTTTTGAGATAAGGTTTTGCTAAGTTGCCCAGGCTGGACTTGAACTTGCCAAACCCCTGCCCCAGTCTCCTAAATAGCATGGGTTATAGGTGTACAACACCACATCCAGCAGGGAGATGGATTTTAAAAACAGCTGAAGATAAATGGCAGTGGTCTGAGAAGCATTAGTCTCCCTGGCAACTTGTTAAAAATGTAAATTCTTTATTTTGACATAATTATATAAAAGCATGCAATATAATTTGTTCTAATTCAGTCCTCAGTACATTCCTCTTCTCTCCCTTTCTCCCACCCTGTCTGTTCCCTTCCCTCTACCCTATTGATCTTTCTGCTATTTACTTATAGTTATTATTATTATTTTTTTAATTAGGGTCTTGTGGATGGTGATAATAGTGAGATTCGCTGTGAAATACTCATGTATGTACATAGGGAAGTTAGGTCAGATTCATCCCACTGTCTTTCCCTAACCCATACCTCCTCCCTTTCCTTCATTCCACTTTATCTACTTCACTAATATATAAACAGAACAATAAAAAAGGGGTGCAGCTGGGATTGTGGCTCAGAGGTGGAGTGCTTACCTAGCATGTGTGAGGCACTGGGTTCAACCCTCAGCACCACATAAAAAATAAAGATATTGTGTCCACCTATAACTAAAAAATAAATATTTTTAAAAAAGAAGAAAAAAGATTGAACAGATCTCTTAAGAGTTCTGTACAATCTTTTAAGTTCCTTCTCTAGCCTTGAGCTTTGAATGCAAAAAAAAAAAAAGTAAATTCTTGAGTCCCATCCAGACCTAATGAGGAACAGTAGGGTTTAACAGACTATACAGGTAATTCCAATGTACCCTAAGCTTGACAAACACTGCATTAGGCCAGCATGCCTTTTGGAGTCCTGGAGCCACATCTTATTCCTTCTCTCATGGCTCCAGATTCTTAACGTCCAGTAGAAGCAAGATCTAGTTCCAGGCTTATCACTCACTCTCTGTGACCTTGGACACTTTCCATATGAGCCAAGTGAATTAACATTAGTAATTCTAACAATTTCTGAAAGTTCAGAAGAGTCAACGACATAGAGGTTGGTAGCACACAAATTAGGACCAAGCACACTGTGAGTCTAACAGAAACAGGCAGAATTAGCCACCCCACATTCACATTCAGCATGCTTAGTGTTCTGGACCAGTTACCGTGGAGACTTGCAAAGAGGATAAAAACTTCATTTCCTTGGGAAAAAGAATGGCCCTAAGGAGCAAGCAACTCCTGTTGCTGGAGTATGAAATTAAGCAAGAAAAGAGCTTCAAAGAAAAGATAATTAGGGCCTTCATGATTTAGAAGGTGCTTGAATAGATGAGGTTTTAGGGAATGTTAAAGATTTACTGGCCTGACTTGTAACTTTAGCACTCTGGGCAAGCTTAATTAAATGAATATACTAGGAGAATCCACAAATTGCTAAGGAGTATCAGAGTTCTCTCCTACTTTAACTACTTTACAAGGGAACTGAGAAACTAACCAACAAACTGTCAGGGGAAAGTTTACGAGCAGACCTTCAACCTGTGTGTGGGAGAACTGTGGCATTCTATGGGATGGGAGCCAAAGAGGGGCTCCCCATTCCAGGAGAAAGTGCTGCTCTGAGGCAGCAATGCAATCAGTAAAGCTTTGATCCCTCAGACCTTTGATCCTAGACTACACATCTACAGAAAGTAAAGTCTAACAACTCAGAGAGGCAAAGAAAGACAAACGAGATGGCTTAAAGTCCTGGTGCCTCAGCAATTTGCAACAGAAAAGTGATATGGTCTAAACCCTGAGTGTGCAGCTGGAAGCAGAAGAGAAAACACAAGAGTTCTATCAATCCTGGTAGAAAACACAAAATAATTTCTGATGGTCAGAAGTATTCTAAGACAAAAAAGAGAAGGCTCCCTGAGAGCAACCACTTTTTCTTCTTTTTTATTGGGGGCAGGGTGGGGAGTACTGGAGATTGAACCCATGGATGCGCAACCACTGAGATGCATCTCCAGCACTTTTTATTTTATTTTGAGATAGGGTCTCATTGGGTTGCCCTGGCAGGTCTTGAACTCGCAATCCTCCTACCTCAGCCTCCCAGAGCGAGCGACCAGGATTACAAAAAACAACTTTTAATCCAGAACCATGCTGTTTTAGTTACATGGCTCCGTGGTACATATTATAACTTAAAACTAGGTATCATGATGTCTCTAGCATTGTTTTATCCTTGGAATTGCTTTGGCCATTCTGGGTATTTTATTCTCTATATGATTTGTTTTCCTAATTTCTTTTTCAGCAGACTCACTACTGGTATGCAGAAAAGCTACCGATTTTTGTATGCTAATTTTATGTCCTGCTACTTTGCTGAACTTATTAATTAATTTTAGGAGTCTCTGGTGAAGCTTTTCGGATCTTCTAGATATAAGACTGTCATCAACAGGCAGAGATAATATGACTTCTTCTTTTATTTGTATCCATTATCCTCATACCTTGCCTAATTGCTCTGGCTAAAATTTCAAGTACTATGTTAAATAGGAGTGAGGAGACTGGACATCTTTGTCCAGTTCCTGAAGAGGAAATGCTTTTAGTTTTCCCCATTCACTTTGATGTTGAGTTTGTCATATACACCCTTTACAATGTAGAGGTAAGTTACTTCTATCCCTAGTTTCTTCACTGTTTTTTATCATGAACAGGTACTGAATTCTGTCTTTTTTGTTCATCTATTGAGATAATCATGTGATATTTATCTTTGATTCTACTTATGTGATGTTACATTTATTGATTTGCTATATCGAACCATCTTTGCATCCCTGAAATAAAACCAACTTCATGATGTACAAGCTTCTTAATGTGTTGTTGAATAGCATTTGCTAACATTTTATTAAGGATTTCTGCATTTATATTCATCAAGAATATTGGTCTGGCTGAGCATGGTGGCACATGCTTGTAATCCCAGAAGCTTGGGAGGCTGAGACAAGAGGACTGTGAGTTCAAAGCCAGTCTCAGCAAAAGCAAGGCACTAAGCAACTGAATGAGACCGTGTCTCTAAATAAAATGCAAAATAGGGCTGGGGATGTGGCTCAATGTAGAGTGCCCGGGTTTATCCCCAGTTACCCATAACCCCCAAAAGAATATTGGTCTGTAGTTTTCTTTCCTTGATATGTCTTTATCTGATTTAGGTCTCAAGATGATACTGGCTTCATAGAATGCATTTGGAAGTGTTCCCCACTCCTTTCTATTTCATGGAATAATTTGAGGAGCAATGGCAATAGAACTTCTTTAAAAGTCTGGGAGAATTCAGCTTAGAGTCCATTACTGGTTGGAAAGCTTTCTATTACTGCTTCAGTCTCAATGCTTGTCACTTGTCTGTTTAGGTTTTCTATATCCTGTGGTTCTATTTTGGTAGGTCACTTTTGTCTAGAAATTTGTCCACTGTTGGATTTTCTAATTTATTGGAGTGTAAATTTTCAAAGTAGTCCCTAATGATGATCTGGATTTCAGTATATCTGGAAGTCATCTCTGATTTTATTAATTTGGGTCTTCTTTCTTTCTTTCTTTTGGTTTGCTTGGTTAAGTATTTATCAATCTTTATCTTTTCAAGAACCAACTTGTCAATATATTGATCCTTTGTATTATTTTTTTTTACTCTCTATTTCATTAGTTTCATCTCTAATCTTTAATTCAGATTTCTAATTTGCAAAGTATATAGCCAACAGAGCTAATGTTCCATTACTAATGTGTTTTTCTTTAAAATGTTAACTCTAAACATTGTTAGAAAATTAAATTTACAGACTACATAGTCAATTGATGAAATCTGCCCGAGTCAGACTATTGTGAGGTTTCCTACTTTATATAATGGTATAAAACATTCAATACCAAACCTTCCTTCTGCTTTATGCAGGTAACATTTTTTAGCTATTTTAGCTTGTATGAACCATAATTATATACACTTGTCAGCAGTAGATCTTTTCTAAAGAAATTCTTGTTTTGCCTTTATTAAAAGTGATTCCAAATAGAAGAGTTTTAAATGAAGATTATTATATGTGCAATAAAGAACTTTAAAAATTAGGCCACAATTTATGTGTGGATTTTGGTTCAAATCAACCTATGCAATAGTATAGAAAGGAAATTTCTAACAAGGTCATTAGTAAGGAGAAACTACATACCTGTGTGCCATCTCTGTTCAACAGCAATGCTTTTACATTGTCTGTGTGCCCTTTAAGCTTCATTAGTTTTGCACATGTTCTTGGATCCCATACCCTTAAAACCTGTGAATTTTAAGAGAATATTACACAAATTGAGTATATACATAATCAAATTTAAATAATTGATGACTTTTTAAATATGACCTTTAAATTCTGAGAAGGAAATACTGCTTTAGCCAATAATTGCTAAGGTTCTTAACCTTAGGAAAGACTTTCTTATGTCAGAAATTACACAACCTCCCCACCCACTTTACCACGTACATAGTAGTCATACAGTTATATACTCATTTATTCAAATAACACCTTTCTTTTAGTATCCTCAAGGCAAAAACCACTAACCAAATATTTAATAATTACATAGATCAAAATATTTTGATTTGTTTTCTTATGTTCAAACATACTCTTTAAGCTCCCCTTACCTTCTCTGTGGACCCCGATACAATGATTGTTCCCAGTTGATTCATGGCAAGGCTATAAATGGAATCTTTGTTCCCACTTAAAGAAGAAGCTATTGAGGACAAATGGAATTAAATGTTAACAAAAAATCATCAGCTGTTTAGTTATTAGTCAGCAAAATTATAAGTCTGATTATTCAGTTTAGAGAATCTTATCTTTATGAGTACTTTAAGGAAAAGAAATCTACCAACAATGGAGATAATTCTAAACCATATAGTATTATTATCAAAGTTCATATCTTTCCCAGATTTGAATGTACATAAGTGCTCAATTAGCACTCAATAAATATTTAGCTCAATAAATATTGGCTAAATTGAATTGCACTATTATTTAAAAACCATCCACATAGATAATGCATTTTCAAAGATATACACGTGCCAGTATATGGAAAAAATGCCCAAACTCACTATTATTCAAGGAAATGCAAATCAAAACAAAATACCATTTTCATATACCAATTCAGACAAAAAACAAAGGTAGTGCTTAATGGCAAGACTCATATGTTAAATGCCCTTTGATCCAGAACTCAATAATACCAAAGTGAAAACAGCTGCATATAAAATTATCTATACAGTATGATCATAATCCTTCAATAAATAAACATACTGAGAAGTGATCAGTAATGGAGTTAGTACATGTGAAGTGTTTAGAAAAATGCCTACTTGTAAGTATTCAATAAATGTTAACTAGTGTTAGTATTATTTCTATAATCTTAAAAAAACTTGTGATATCATCTCTATAGAGTTCTAAGCAAGACATATCAACAATAGCAGAAGCTGTATCCACTAAGCCTAGTCTCTGACCTAGTAACAATCTTCTTTCTATTGCTTTGTTCCCTCCTCTTTAGTGTCTCTTTGAGGAAGGCCTCACATACGGACAGAGCCCAATGACAGGACAGCCCCCAGCAGGGACTAGCTGCTCAATCACTGAGAAGGTATACAGATGAAAAAAATCAAGGGTAATAAGAGAAACATAGAGTTTATATATTTCCTGGTTGGTAAAACAATATTCAAGGAATTATATGTACCAATCTCCCAACTTGCCCTTCTTGGCACATACTAGGTTACATTAGAACAATTTTGGCTAAGTCACTGTGAGCACTCCACTGATTCATGACAAGTTGGACCTGTAATATGGAGTTCCAGATAGTCCAAGTCCATGTCTTGAACATAGTTCTTCCAGTCCAAGCTATGTTAAAAATGTGCTCCTACAAGTCCCCTCTGACATCTGCCCTAGAGGACTCTAGGAGGTTGGGTCAAGTGTGATGTTGAATTTCAAATCCAGATTTGCATAAGTCTAAGGTGACAGCCTGAGATCTATTATTTGATTAAATTGCGGCACTATTAAACTGTTGTGAATATCTCTGAATTACTTCTAAAACAATCCTATCCTCCCTGGGCTCTTCTGAAATAGGCTAGATTCTTTAGGGCTACTTGGTCTTCTCGACTGGCACTGGAAACATTTTTTTTTTTTTTTTTTTCTGTTTCTTTCCCCCTGTACTTTCCATTTTGGCCATTAACTCAAAAGCTCTTAATATATGGTAATACTTTTAAATCAGAAAACTGACTATTTTGTCAGGAAATCACCATCTCCTTCAAAAATACCTGTGGGTCTAAGCCAGGCAATCCTGTGGGATACAAAGTAGTGATAAGACAGATTTTTCTACCCCGCAGGGACTTATACTTTAGCTAGGGAGCTAAGACATGCACATGTACAAAAAATAACCAGGTTACACCTGGAGAAGTTACCATGTTTAGATTGCAGTGAGGAACTATCTCCTTGTTGCTCAATCATACTCTTGGGGGCTAGAACGCTGTAGGTAGAAGCACTCTCAAAATATGAACCACTGTCTCGATGCAAACCTATCAAAGATGTTTTATAAACCATTCTTTATTTATGTCAACTCAGATCACTTTCAAAGAAATTTTTTTCAAACACCTTACTTGTGACAGTGTTATTTGAGGCAGTCAATGCTGTTAGAGTATTCACATCCCAAAGGAATATTTGTCTGTCCAACCCAGCTGATGCTACCAGTTCCTTATCCTTGGCATATGCTAATGCCTTTACATAATCCTGTAACAGAACAGACATACTATGATCTACTCTGTAGATCAATTAAAAAATGAGCCAAAGTGCTAAGATTTCAATATTACACTGAAGATACTGAGAACTGTTAGCTGTTTTACCTTATGCGTTCTTAATGTTGACATGCAAAATCCCTTATGTGCGTTCCATACTTTTACTGTCGTGTCAGAAGACGCAGATATTACTAGAAGAGCCAAAGAATTAGCAAAACCCTTAGTAGTATGATTTATAATAACTTTAAAACTTATCTTAAAACAAAGTAACATTATTTCAAACTAATGTTCACACTCATATACTCTTCAAAGATCTCTCTAGAACCTATTAGATATTGTTACATACACATCCAAATTTTTAATAGGGCAAACTTTCCTAATGTTCCAGGTGAACACCCAACTAATTCGACAGAGAAAAATTTCTCTCAGACTGCAAAACCAAGAAATGGATCCTACCAAAATAAAAACCAAAAGAAGTATCAAAAAGACTAAAAGGGAAAAAAACGTGTGTATTGTATGAATCTACTGCTATACAGCTCAGATGCAAGTAAAACTAATGTATGGTGTTCAGAAGACAGGAGAGAGTTTACCTTGGGGCAAGACACAATGACTGAAAGGGTGACACAAACAGGCTTCCTGGCAATTTTCTGTTTCTTGAATTATATTAAGTTGTAATCTCAAGGTATGTATACTTTTTTGTATGTATTTTAGACTTTAATAAAATAGTTTATATAAAAATATATCAAATTGAATTAAAAACTTTTGAAAGCTCAATAATCCAAAGAAATACTTACATGTTTTCCCATTACAACAGAGTACAATGTCGTTTACCCAATCTGTATGGTGTTCCATAGATGCTATATATGGATCTTGCTGAATTAAAAGAAAAATTGTAAGAGTTTATATTAGAGAATGAAATAATTAAAAATTCTAGATCTGTTCAGATTTTTCAATTAATGTAACACTGCTCTAAGGTCTTCAAACTGACAACTGAATTCAGAATAAAATTTTACAAACAGGCGATGCTTTCAGAAACAGATGAAAACACTTTTGTTTTAGGACATTTACCAGTAACAAAAGGTACATTTCCAGCATAAATACTTAATTGTTATGCCTTATGATGGTGAAGGCCATGCTCTGGGCTAGGCACTGTGCGTGATGCAAAGTGTTGCAGGAAGGGGTTTGCTTCTGAAGGCTGGGGAAATCTTAACTCTGGTGGTGAAGGCTCACAGCAGTCAGCAGGGACAGAATGAGTGTGAGGAGCATGGTGAGGAGTCTGGTCTTCTGGCAAAGGGAGACAAACACTTCTCTGCTTTCTGCTTTCTCCTCCTGCTGTTTTTATCTTTTGAGTTTTAAATGTTTTCTACAGTCCTTCACAGAAGAAAGACTGAGCAAGTTCATGTCACCATTCCAGTTCAGTAACTGGAGACTCTCTTGTTCCCCTCATCTGGCTTAATTACCAGGAGAGGACTTCTAAAGACCAGTATTTAGTTACATCCTATACCCAAAACAGGCAACTTTGAGACATTTCATGGGCAAAACCAAAACAAAACAACAACAACAAAAACCCCACTCTCTTCATATATGAAAAAATGTCATAAAAGGATGACTAGAAAAAGATGTTTGAGGGCAAGTCAAGAGGATTTCCAGATTATTCCACATTAGTTTTCCTTACTTTGTTTGAAATACTGTGAATTCCCAGAAAGGAGACATCTCAATTTAAATATAAGTGCATTTAAAAGCTAAACATAAATAGTTTTCTGACTTTTGACACAGGGTCACCACTGCTTCCACTGGCTAAAGAATTCAGAGCCTGCTGGACTGAAGTCCATTTAGAGAGACCTCATCTAGCAACTCTACTAAGTAGTAGATCTTTTTCAACACTGAATATCAGACCTGTAGAGCTTGCGAAAGATACAGACTTTTAAAAATACGAGGTCTAGAATCAGGGTTTTGAAGTAAGGCTGGGTTCTCATTCTCTGCCACTTACTAGCCATTTAACCATGGCTTTTTCTGACACTGTTTTCTCACCTATAAAGATGAATCCTAAGAGCTGACATGAGAGATTGCTGTGAGAATTAAAATCATGGTAGATATAAGTGCCAAGAGTGTCTGGCACATAGTTAAGAACTCAGGAAATGTTCCTTTTCCTTCCTTGATCTTCTTTTCTATGTCATTCACAATACGGATATTTAAATAAAATACCAAAGAGTTCCATCCTGTTTGATGTGGGATTTATTTTTCCATATATTTAAATTCTGTTCCCTGTTTAAGAAAGCAGACTTTAAAACTCCTGAAGAGTTTTAAACTATGCTGTCCTCATAGTTTCATACCAACCTTATATAATGTAATAGGGCGCTGCAGGTTTTGTGGGAACCCTGTTCACTTCAAATGAAGAAAATCAAATACTTGTTCAAAATTGCTTATAAATAATGTGAAAGCATACCTAATCCTTTCTTTTTAATTTTTTTAAAAAGTATGGTTGCAAGGAGACTTTTGGGGGTCATATTCTAAAGCAGAAAAACCGCTGAAAGTAATCACTCCCTATCAGTCAATATCACTGGTCCTTTGTGGTAAAGAGCTCTTAAAGAAAACCTGGTTTATGGAGTCCTTGCCTTAGCTAAAACACTTGTGAAATTCTTGTGGGGGTAATTTTTCTCAGAGGCTTACAGAATTCTGGTTTCAATGTCTTAATATAGAGTATACTAAAAAACTCAGTGCTTAGAGATTAAATCAGAAACTGAAAAAGGCATCACATAAGACAGGGAAAAGCAACCAAAATTTACAAATTTATAGATTTTTAAATGTAAACTTAATCTTTGCCTTACCTTGTGCTGATTGACACTCCATATTCTTATGATGGAGTCTCGCCCAGCTGTGAAAAGTCTATTTAGTGCTGGATCCAACTGTAGGGCATTGACTCCATTCCGATTGTACTTCTCTACTTCATCCCGAATAACATAGGAAACCTGATAAATACATCAACAGATGCTTTTTATGATGTTATAAGCCATGCAATAAAAAGATGTAGTCTACAAGTAGTCAATTAATAATAAAACTTTTTTTCAAGCCAATAAAATTTTTATTTTTATTTTACTCTAAAGATTAAAGGGCTAAAAAGAGAAGTTAACCTAGACCAAGATGATTAAGTTTGCCCTAAACTACTGCTTCCTAATTGGACTCTCCTTCTACTCCTTTGCCTTTAATTCATTTTCACAAAGCAGATAGGGTAATCTTTTGGAAATGTAAATTGGAATGCAACCCATCTCAGTTCAAAAACCATCCAGCTGCTTACTGCTGAACTCGTGATTTGATGTAAATCCTTACCATAGCCTCAAGAGCCTTGTTCGCCTTTCCTGCTCTCATTTTTGTTCTAGGTCCTTGTGCACACAAGGCCTCCAGACTACTGCACATGCTGGCCCCATTTGGAAGTTCTCCCTCCTACTTGTCAGGCTATCTCCTATTACAGTCTTCGGGTTTCTCTTTAAATGATATGCTTCCTCAAAAAAGCCTTTCATAATTTGACAAGCAGAATGCCATCTCAAGTTCTGAGTTCCTATAATAAACTCAACTTTTCCTCCAGGATACTTTTTTCTACTTCATTTTCTCTTGATGACCTCTATTTCTTGGGAAAACATGTGAGAATCAACCCAAAAGAATTATAACTAAGAAAAAGTCAATACACTGACTGGTAGTCCAAAGCAAAACTTTTCCAATGTAATAAGATAACTATTTCAAAATACAAAGGCGGGGGAGGGAGAGACCTAATTATAAAAGCAACAAGATAAATACCTATAAATACATTTTTTAAAAATATTTATTTTTTAGTCATAGTTGGACACAATACCTTTATTTCACTTATTTATTTTTTATGTGGTGCTGAGTATCGAACCCAGGGTCTCGCATGTGCGAGGCAAGCGCTCTACTGCTCAGCCACAACCCCAGCCCCCTAGAAATACATTTTACAAGAAAACACATAACTGATAGGAAATGGTACAAAAGAGAAAAATCAAATAGAGAAAACATGTAATACTACAGAACAGAAAGATTCAAAATTGGCAATTCATGCCTAAATTTGTAAATTTAACCCAACGTTGGTTAGAATAGTATTAAATTCTTTCTAGAAGTGCTCTAACACTGAGCCACAACACCAGTTCTTACTTTAAAGATCTTAAAAGGTATTATAAAGCTACTGGAATTACAATAGTGTACCATAATTGGAATATATAACAGGATAAATGAATAAAAAATTTGGAATAATTTTCTATCATAAATTTTCTATTTTGATATAAACATAGTGTTTCAAATCAAGGAGGACATAATTAATTTAACAATTTATTTTAAGAGTGCATGAGTCTTTTGGGGGAAAATTATGTATTCCTTTTCCATATCTTAAACCAAAAATTCATTTTTTTGAATTTACCATTTTCACTAAAATGCATTTTTTAATATTAAACAAAAAGTTGAAATTTAATAACATAGTCATTCAAGTAATTTTAAAGGCAGGTGAATATTTACATAGTCTGTAGATATAGAAGGCTCTTCCAACATGAAAAGATGTTAATTATTTGACTAAATACAAGTCAAACCTTTTGTAAGTATAAGAATGTTTAAAGCAGTATTCACAATGGCCAAAAAGTGAAAACAACCCAAGTGACCATTAATTGACAAATGGATAAACAAAATGGAATTTATCCTTTGGAAGGGCTAAGATTGCATACCCAAATAATTACTAAGATATTTTCTTAACTTGGTCTTTTGGAAACAAGCAACTGCAACTGAAATCTACTCAAATTCTTGATAATTTAACATCAACAACAACAAAAAGACACAAATGTAAGTCATTATTTTCTCATTTTTTAGAAAATTTAACATAAGAATACAAGGATATCTAACAGAACTGAAAGGCAGAAAATACAGCCATCACTGGAGGCATTTTTAAAATAAAATCGTAGCACTTCTCTGTTGAAACCTTTTAACAATTTTCCACAGATTTAAAGTCCAAACTCCTTCAATGCTTTGGTTCTAACCCTGCATCCCTTATACTCACCTCAGACTAACCTCTCAGTTTCTTTCACGTTAGTGACCCTAAACTCTTTTATGTTCCTCAAACACATCAGCTCTGAACTCATCCTCCTCAGGACCTTCTCATTTACTGAAGATTCCTCAACTTTCCAACCCCACTGGGATACCCAGTTTTTATCTCCTCTGGTTTGCCTTCACCCTTTCTGTCTTAGATCACCTCTGAAAAGCCTTCCCTGATCTCATTTCCCTTGACACCAATATCCTACTTATTTCACAGTTTTTAGCACACTCCGGTTATTTATCTTTTTATTATCTCTTCCTATATTAGAATAAGCTCTGAGTGGCAAGGACCTTGTCTGCCTTGCTCCTCCTACCACTCTATCTCCACTGTGCCTGGCATACAATAGGCAAATATACTGGAAATCTGTTGGAAAGCCACTAGGAACCAAGGTGACTTCAATGTCAAGTTCTGCCTCTTAATCCTTCTCTGCGCACCATGTCAAATTCAGTCCCTCTGACTCTCTTTCTCTGGAACACGAAGCCCTCTTGTCTGGAGCACATTTCCTTTAACTGAGACTATGTAGTATATATGAATCTTAATTTTCTGATTTCTAGGAGATTATCTGACTGAACCAGTAGGCAAGGGTTGGAGGATAACATAATTATTGGGGCTGTCATTTCAGGTGGAGAGTAATTCTTAGCAAAGCAAAGTCTGGGATGACATCTTCATGTATCTACAATGGGAGTGTTATTAAAAATGTAAACGAATTAGAAGTATCCTAGTTGAAAAAATTTTGGCACACATACCTATAAAATAGTGTTATTCAATTGTTTAAAATGTTGATAAGATCTAGACTGACACAGGAAAATAGTATATTTTCAGTGAATTATGCATGATTCAACACATCGTGTATAATAATCATTATTGTGAAAGTGTTTCAAAATATTAAACACATAATATATTTTGAAATAAATACTAGCAGTTATTCCTGAGTGATAGGATTATGGTGATTTTTTTCCCCCACTCAGTCATGACTATTTATGTGGCTTAAATGTTTTATAATGGACACACATTACTTTATTTTAAAAATTTATAATCTATTATCAAAGTAATTCTTGCCTGTATTTAGAAAGTCAAACACTATCAAAACATTGCAATGAAAAATAATCTCTCTACTGCCTGAGAGTACCCAGTCTTCATCCCTAAATGGAACCAATTTTAACTCTTGGTTGTTTCTACTAGAGGGTTACAGCATTTCCCTAAATATTATGCTACAACTCCAGCACATTCATTTTAGACATTCCCAATTTACTCATTTTATTATAGATTAGGATATAAAACCACCTTTGATATTTCTTGTCTATTCTTCTTATATAGATACATTATTATTGGTTGAATAATCAGTACTACATTGTTGTAACTTCATCAGGCTGTCAGTTATAACCAAGTACTACATTATGAATAACTTCCTTCCTCAAAGATCCTTTTGTTTTCCCTAAAGTTCTTTATTTTCCTCCTTCAATGTTTACTTCTACTTTAAATTCGATTTTCTTCAACTGCTGCACCATGGAACTCACCTACCCCTTTGTTCTCATAAGGCTCCCTCAGTCCTCCGTCTCCTCAATGTACTCTGGGGTGGTTACCCTGCGGGTTGCTGGCACAGTATGTGCCACCTTTGCTGCTTTCTTATACTGCTTTTCTGGGGTATAGTCACAAGTTCCAGAATTTTGATTTATCTTGTTCATTCCCCAGTTTTGCTGAAGTACTTCCTTAGGATCTTATGAAAATAACATGAAAGGTCAGGCACAGTGGCTCAGGCCTATAAGAACAGCTGTTTGGGAAGCTATGGCAGGAGGATCCAAGTTTGAGGTCAGCCTGGGCAACCTGAGATTCTGTCTCAAAATAAAACAACATGTACACTTAGAAAAATGAGAAATTATATCCCATCTATGTATGATATTTCAAAGTGCATAAATGCATTCTACTGTCATATATAACTAATTAAAACAAATTTAAAAATTAAGAAAAAAAGATCTTGTTAATATCATTGCCTCTTAAAATGAAGACATTTATATGTTTGGTGGTTTAAGAGTTCTCCATTATAATTTGAGAATGTTTCTGTTTAGATGATAAAACAAAATTTTTTATGTAATAAAACATTTTATTCTTCAAAAACAAACAAATAAGATAAAAAGAACTGGGGCTGTAGCTCAGTGGTAGAATGCTCTCCTACCCTGTGTGAGGTCCTGGATTTAATCCTTAGCATTGCCAACAAAACAAAACAAAACAAAACATTCCCTCAGATTTTGAAGATGTTGCTCTAACTTCCTCTAGCATCCACTACTGCCAATGAATTCAATGCCATTTTGTTTCATTCAACTTTAATATGACCTCATTTTCAGTCTCTTCTGGATACCCTCTCCCTAAACTTTTAGGCTCTTCCCTTTTATTCCTGTTATATTTCTTCATTTAGTCTTTTTATCACTAATTTTGCTATGTAATTAGAAAGCCCTTTCAACGTGGAAGCTTGTAGTACTTCATGTCCGGTCTGCTTTCTTTGTTCTTTCTTGAAATCCCATCAGTTGTATGCTAAAACTTTCAAACTGATCCTCCATCTTTTATGCATTCTATATTATCTATCTTTGTCCTTTATTTACTTTTATAAGACTTTCTCTATCATTTTATAACTACTATTTTTAATGTAGTATGGTAAAAATAGAAACAATATATCTGATAAGGAAATAGTTATATAAATTACCTCATGTGGTTATTAAAGAATGAAGACAAATTATATACACTGATATATTCCAAGACATTTCACATTAAAAACTCATTTAAAAAGTCTGGATATAGAAAGAGGAAAAACATAATTTAATTTTTTCAACTAATATTGATTAAGTGCTCCCTAGTTGTCAGGCACTATTTTAAAAGCTGAGAATACAGTGTGTTCTTTTTTTTTTTTTTTTTTAACAATTCTATTTTTTTTTTAAGAGAGAGAGAGAGAGAGAATTTTAATATTTATTTTTTAGTTTTCGGCGGACACAAAATCTTTGTTCGTATGTGGTGTTGAAGATCGAACCCGGGCCGCACGCATGCCAGGCAAGCGCGCTACCGCTTGAGCCACATCCCCAGCCCTACAGTGTGTTCTAATGAGGGAAAGATCGAACTAGAAATGACAGCAAGTCAAGTGAAATTTTTCTCCCCAGATACAGGCAAGCTTTTGCAAGCAGAAGGGATGAAAGCAATAAATAAATAAATAAATAAATAAATAAGTAAATAAGTAAATAAATAAAACAAAAGTAGAATCGGTCTGAGAAACAATAACTTGGTGAACAAGGTCATAGAAAAGCTTCATTTAGACAAAGTCAAGAGTGTAGGTTAGCAATTGAATACAAATTAATAGACAAGCAAAAGAAGTCTAGTAGAGCAGAAGAATGGGAGATGAGAGGGAGGACAGGAAGAAAAAGTGTGTGGGGGGTCATCAACTGAAATCAATTTCCATGCATGTATGAGTTTGTTGGGATGAACCCAACTATCACATGTAACTATAAAACTCTAATTTCTTTTTAAAAAGAGTACATTTTAATAGTGCACTTTAATACTTTAAACAAAGTAGCAAATAAACAAATATTGATAGCTGGGAGGCACTGCCCCACCCCTGCCCCAAGGGCACAGCTTAAAGCAGAGATAAGAACTTATATCCAACCATCATGATTTACTTAAAAAAATGGGGAAGTGTACTAAGTGAGCTTTGCAATGGGATGGGAAGCCAGGTCATCAGTAGGAAATATACATTTGGAAGAACCAGTTAAAGGGACTGACAGGGAAAAAAATAATTGATTAGCCCCCAGGTAACAAGTATCCAGTTAAGTTACAAAAATGTAAATATTTGTATCTGGCTCAGTAAGCAAATTTTTTTAACCTTTATTTTTTATTTATTTGCTTTTTATGTGGTGCTGAGGATTGAATCCAGTGCCTCACCCATGCTAGGCAAGTACTCTACCACTGAGCTACTACCCCAGCCTGGGTAAGCACTCTTTGACTAATTTCTTCAACAATTATCTAGGACCTAAAACAAAGAAATCAGATGGGTGATCCATTGAACTTCATGTGATCTGTCTAAGCATCTCAAACTTAAATACCCTAGAGTTATTGGCAACCTGCCAGAGGGTAGAAACAGTCATGAGAAAAAACATATCTCTTTCCTCACCATTTTACTTAGAGGTAATCAGACTGATTTTCTATCATTATTGTAACAAATCACCACAAATGCAGTGACTTTACACATACCCATTTATTATTTCAGTTCTGAGGGTCAAAAAGTCAAGGCTGAGCATAAGTGGGTCCTCTGTCAAGGGTCTCAGAGGCCCAAACTGATCAGGGCCAGCAATCTATGCTTTTGACTAGAGGCTCTAGTAAAGAGCCTGCTTCCAAGCTCATCCTGGTTGGTTGAAATCAGTTCCTTAGGACTGCAGGCCTAAGGTCCCTGTTTTGTTTCCTTGCTGTCATTTAAGGATCTGTTCATCTTTGTTCCTAGCAATTGTCCGCATTCCTTCTCATCCTTTCCACGTGGCGGTGGAGGGTGGAATCCAACTCACAACTCAAAGCTATCTTATGCCACATCTCACTGCCTTCTGCCTCCAGCTGGAGGAAGTCCTCTGCTTTTAAGGGCTCACAGGATACTCCTTCTATTTTAAGGTTTGGAACCTTATTACACATGCAAAGTCCTTTTGATCATGTAACTAATGTATGTATAAGTTCCAGGGATTAGGAGCCCATTCTTTCTACCATAGCAACTAAACAATACAAAAACAAACACGCTTCATATACTATGGAATAAACAAAAAAGTTCATTTTAAAAAAGGGAGAGACTTAAAACCATTTCAGGCTCGGAAATGAGATGCTCTGGGTGATTCCCCTAGGCTCCTCTAGGGTGTACTTTACTTCACTTGGATCTCTAATGATACCTTAATTGGAATTTGCCCCAAATCAAGTTCCTGAGAGTTCTCTCCAAACTACCATTCCTGAAGTCTCCTCCATCTCAGTTCATGATTACTCCAACAAGTTGCTCAAGTTCAAAACACCTTGATGTCATCCTCACTTCTCTTTTATCTCAAAACCTGTCAGCAAGACTTGCTAGCTCTACCTTTGAGACTTATCCAGAGTTCAATTCCTTCTCATCACTGGCTGGAATCACTATCTCATGGCATCTGGATTTTTAAAAAGTCCTGCTAAGCCTATTAAAACACATTACAGTAGTCCCCTTTATCCATGGCAGATACATTCCAAGACCACCAGTGGATACCTAAAACCACAAGTGGTATTAAATCCTATACATACCATGTTGTTTTTCCCTATATGTATCTATAAGGTTGTACTTTCAATTTTTCACTTAAAGGAAGCACTATGCAGCATCACTACTCTGGTCCTCTGGGGTCATTATGAAATAATGGATTATTTAACTAACACAAAATAAGGGTTATTTGAACATAAGTATTACAATAACATGAGAGGAGATTTGATGACCAAGATACTGATAACCTAGATGACTAACAAATGACTAATGGGTAGTTACTAATGGCATGAATACCTTGAACAAAGCCACCTCTTGGGTGGCTGGGCTGGCATGAGATTTCATCATGCTACCTGAAATAGCAGATAATTTAAAACTTACAATTGTTTATTCCTGGTATTTTCCATTTAGTATTTTCAGACTGCACTTTAGCACAGCTGACAGTGGAAAATGAACTGCAGATATGGGAGGCGGGCATTACCATATATCACATTATTCATTTGCTCAAAATCCAACAACTGCTTCTCATCTCACTCAGGGCTCACTGCAAAGTGTAGGGCCCTACAAGATCTGACCTCCAACCACCTCTCGGAATTTCATTTTCTGCTTCTCTTGTTTCACTTGCCCCAGGCCAACCACAACGTGTCTCTACTGATCAGAAACAGGCCAGCATTCACCTCAGGACTTTTGCATTTGATAATCTCACTGGAATGCTCTTCTCCCAGAAGGTGGTGTTGCTATATCATTCTCTCACTTTTCTCCTTTCCTTCAGACCCTTACTGAAAAGTTGGCTTCTCAAGCAAGGCCTTTTCTCCCCACCATAAATAAAAATTTCATTTCCCCCTCTTCCACTGCTAATCACTATCTAACCATTTTCAAATCTTTAAAGCCAACTTCCTTCCAGTATTTTATTGTGAAAAATTTAAAACACAAAAATAGAAAGAATCACACAATTAAATTTAGCATATATATCCACCACACATATTCTTCAATTAACAGTCTACATTTGTTTTAACACATTCATCCATTTGATTCATCATATTTTTGATGGCTTTGAAAATAAGCTGTACATCATCAACAACACTTAAGACTCTAGCACATGCAAATCATTTTTTGAGGGCGGTTAAGGGGCACTTGACCACTAAGCCACATCCCCAGCCCGATTATTTAGAGACAGGGTCTGACTGAGTTGCCCTGTGCCTTGCTTTTGCTGAGACTGGCCTTGAACTCGAAATCCTACTGCTTCAGTCTCCCCAGCTGCTGGGATTACAGGTGTGTGCCACCACGCCCAGCATTGCTTATCATTTTTAAGGTAAAATTACACAGAGTGAAATGTGCCATAGATAGTTATGACATATGAACACACCTATATAAGCCCTTTCAAAGACACATACAACATTATCACGAAAAAAAGTTCCTTCATTTTCTTCCCAATCTGCATACTCCATTCCCAGGCAATCTAGATCTATTTTCATCACAGACTAGTTTTGCCTGTTCTTACAATGTCTTATTAATGGAATTGCACAGCTCTCATTTAAGGCTACTTCTGGCTATCAGGTTTATTTAGCCCATTCCAAGAAAAACTGGCCAAATATAAATAATTCCCATGTGTTTTTCCTGTCCAATCTTATGGGCCATGACCTTCTGCTTGTACCTATATTTCAGTTGATTTTTTTAAAGTATTTTAAAAAGTAATCTTGCAAATATAATAGGACACCTTCTAACATGATTTCTTCTAAACCAGGGGTTAGGTAAAACCTGCCTGTTGGACAAACCCAGCCCAAGTCCTATTTTTGTAAACTAGCCTTATTGGAACACAGCTATGCCTATTCATTTTGGTACCATCTATGCTGGTTTCAAATTATAATGGCACAGTTGAACATTTATGACATAGAGTTGACTCGTTAAAATATGATTAGCCTGCAAGGCCTAAAACATTTACTTTCTGCCAGTGATTTTGGAGCCTGAGGCAGAAGGATTGCAAGTTCAAGGCCAGCCTCAGCAACTTAGTGAGGCCCTAACTACTAAGTAAGACCCAGTCTCAAATCAACAAATAAAACGCAGGGACAGGGGTGGGGGGGATGGGGGAATGTAGTTCAGTTGTAAAGCACCCTAGGGTTCAACCCCTAGTACCAAAATAACGAAAACAAATCATTTACCATCTGGATCCTTTCAGAAAGTTTGTGGATTCCTGTTCTAAGGCGTCATATCACTATCAAATTTTTATTAACCATCCTAAATAAAAAGTAATTCAACTTCAGTCCAGTGAGGTGGCACACACCTGTAATCCCAGTGACTAGGAAGGCTGAGGCAGGAGGATCACAAATTCCAGGCTAGCCTTAATAACTTAGTGAACCTCTGTCTCAAAACATAAAGGCCTGGGGATGTAGCTCAGTGGTAAAGTACCCCCCCCCTTTACAATTCCCAGTGCCAAAAAAGCATTTCACTTTAGATATTTGGAAGGGCTTCTCCTCGAAAAGCCAGGATTTGGCATCATTCTACTTCCTTGAAAAAAAAGTCTCCAAGACTAAACAACCAACCCAGAGCTGGGACTGAGAATGAGGAGTGAAGGCCACACTGAGCTCTAAACAAATACTGGTGAAACAGACATTTGTTCACTGCTTATCCATTACACACTTATCCATTACACACTTCTGCCTCCAGTATTTCCCTCAAAGCAAGCAAATCCTGAAAGATCTTGTATAGGGTCTATCTAAGAGACTCTTGTTATACTGGATAATGTGAAAGGACGTGAGATCTGAAATGGTTGCACCCACCATGCCACAAGAGGGAAGGGCTAAAGCTAAAGAGTTTGAGAATAGGAGAGGAAAACTTGCATAGAGCCCAATGGTGACGACTTTACATCACTTCTTAGGGTACAGTCACAGTTGGCCTACTGGATCAGGGTTTGCATGAAACTAGCACTACCTCTTAATACATATCCTTTATTATGTGAGCTCAGTTAAGATAGATTTGGAGTCATTTCCAACCAAAAGAATCCTTCTGTTACAAAAGGCTAAGTACTCATATTCTTGAATCATCTTGGAGTGCTAGGGTATGGTTGTTGCTCCTAACTCAGGAATATTAGTGATCCAGTCTAATTTTTTCCCCAAGAATTCTGAAGCAAGTGAAGGAAGAGGCCATAATAGGAGGAAAAATGGAGACAAAGAGGGCTAATCAACAGACTGGATTGCTGGAAAACCATAACAGTAAGGCACTAGAGGGAGACCTGCTTTTGGTATCTTCCATCAGATATCTGAATTCACATATTTGATTGATCATGTTTCTAGCAATCACATTTCCATCCCTCCTCTCAAATACCTTCAATTTCTTTAGCAGTTGAAGATGGCAGGGCATGTACTCATTTTTAATTTTGTCTATAATTAATAAGCAGTATGTTTGGATTCCTCTCCACTGATTCTTTAGCAATACTATAAGTCTCAAGGGTTCTTTTTGGCCTGTAACTCAACAATGGAGTTCTGGGCTACTCTCTCTTGGTCCAAGACACAGATAGCGAAGGGGCAAAATAAATTTACATTTCCAAGTACCCATATACTTTTCACAAAACAAAGATCTCTTAAGTTGAAAAATACGTAAAGATGCATAAAATAAAAACTATCCCATGTCCTGTCTTATTCATAATAACATAGGCTAACCCCAAAGAAATAATCACTGTTGATAACCTTCCTGATTCTAAAAATGCCATTATTTCCTTTGTGGAAATGGGATCATACTATGTTGACTTGCTCATTTGACTTCTGGACATATTTTAATTATATAGCTCTGGCTGATCTTTTTAACAACTGCAAATCAATTCTCTATATTCATGTCATAATTTGACAACTGCAGACATTTAGCTTCCAATGATGGATATTTAGTTTTGTTTTTTACAATGACAATGTTCTACAATACACACTCTTGCCTAATTACAGACAGATTAAACATATGTACTAATGTAGAATAAAAGAATTTTTAAATAAGAAATTGTGGGTCAAAGGAAATGTTTATTTAAAATCTTGACAAAGCAAGATAGCAGTAAACACTATGGGTCCATTTATAGTAAAAAACCACAAAAGCCAGGTACATAAACAGGAAGAGGTAACAGACAGTGATTCTCAATTAGCAGCAATTTTGTCTGCAAAGGGATGTTCGAAAATGAGACATTTCTGACTGCCATAACTGGTGAGGTGCTGCTACATCTAGTGGGTAGAAGCCAGAGGTGATACTAAACAACTTACAGTGAATAGAACAGCTCCCCTTACCCCTATACAAAAAAGAAAGAGCCAGCCTAAAAAGTCAATAGGGCACAGGTTCAGAAACTGGTCTAAGATTATAGATTACACAGCCCACAGTAGCTTTCTTTGATGAGTGGAGGCCAACTACAATTTATACTTTTGAACTGTTTGTGGGTTTTTATTGCAATGAACATGCACTAGTTCAAAAAACACTTCCATGCAAAATGAAGTTTGAGATGAAATCAATCTCTGTGGCTTCTAACACTGCTTTTATACTTTGGGGACAAATTCTGAAAGCTCCCTGAATCTTTTAAGTAGGCTAATCTTAGCTCTTTAAATGCTCTTGATAGGAAATGGTTTCAAGTCACTTCACCAATTTAATTGCTGTTGCTACTTAAGAACAAAGCGATGAACACTCTGATCAGTGAAGAGTAGAATTGTCACCTCCCTCATTATACATGCACTGGCTCACATTCAGGTTATTAAAACACTGTTTTTCCACACCTGCTGCAGTTACTTTTCATCTTCCCCATGCTGCTCTATTACAGTTGTCTTTTTGCAAATCTCAACGCAAGAAACTGAGAGACCTGATTATCCTTCTTTCTCAGAGCATACTCCCCTAGGCTCTGAATACTATCAAACTACAATTTTGAGTTACATTGTAGTCGGGATGAGACAATTTCACCACTTGGCTTGGATGTTGGATTACTTAAATCCTGTCATTAATGCACATAAAATTCAACTAACAGGGTAAGCTATATTCGATTGTTAATTTCACCCAAACAAAATCTGAGTGCTTAGGACACTGTACTAAGCAATAGGATCAATAAGACACATCACCTATTCAGAAGACTTTATGGCCTATAACATTTTGCTCGGATTATTTTATTGAAGGATCCTTTAGTCCTCACTATCTACTAAAGACTCACTGATTTCAACTTGTAGAACAACACATACTGCTCTGTTTTATACAGAAAGCTTGGGTGCTACTGATTCCTATACCCTCTCAATTCTTTTCCCTCTTTGGGGCCAATCTAAGTGCCCTATAAGTGTTTAGTACATAAATGCACCTTATCGCCATTATATACAATATACCTACAGGCATTCATCTGTAACAGGGCTTTTACTGCCTGTATTGCTGAAAATGCAAGGTAACAAAAACTCCTAAACATAGTTCAAACAAAAGTGAATTCGTGAGGACACAATGCGCACTCTTCACTAATAAATTATAGAAACAAGAAAAAACGATTCGAGGATGCATACTGACAGGAAGATGCTAAGTAAGAAATTCAATTCCAAAACAACGAATGTTGTAATTTCCTCAAGAACACTAGCAGACTCGCACGGCGTTCCCACCTCACCCCTGGGGAAAGCTCCCACGTGCGGAATCCTTCGCAGAAACCCCGCAAGGCCATCCACTACCTCGCCACGCCCCCGCACTGACCGGGTAACTCTAACTCCTCTGCCGCCCACCTGCCGAGAAGCGCCAGGGGACCTCCTCCAGGGGACCTGCCCGCGAAAGCAGACGCTTCGGAGAAAAGCAGGGGACCGGGAGGCAAGTGGGCGGGGAACTAGCACCTCCCGACCCCGCACACACACTCCTATAGGGCAGACGACACCAGCAATCCCGGGCTCAGAACCCTTGCAGCGAGGATCTGGGAACTGGCCTCGCGGCCAAGCGGCAGCCCCCCTCCCCTTCCTTTAGCCGTTAGCGCCACGGCCCCACCCCTCGTCGCGGGCCGCGTCCCGCCCCGCTCATCCCAAGCCACCACCCCAGCTGGCCACGGCGTGGGGTATTTGCCCGCTGGAGGTGGGTCCGGACCGGCTGGCCGCGTTCAGAAGGCCGAGGAGCCGGGCTCCCATACCTGCACTTTCCTCCGCCCGGCCGTGTTCTGCCGGTGATGAGCCGCCATCTTGCATGTTGACACTCCTACGTAACTTCCGGAAGAGGCTCGGACCGGGCGGATATCCCACCCCTTTCCCTTTGGCCAAGGGCGGTTGGTGGGGCCGAAGGTGTGCTAGTGGTAGGCTTCCCGGGTACTGGGCGTTGGTGTGGCCTATGGCCCTTTGGTGCTCTAGATGCGCCTGAGAACAAAACGGTAGAGCGGGAATATGCAGATGGAGGTAGAGCCACTCGTTAGAGCAGAGGGAGCAGTTCTAAACTGGCTTCATGTGGGTGTGCCTAAACCTGGCCTTGCTTTGCGCCATTTTCCTAGTTCCTCTCCCAGAGGCCCCAGTGGGCTGAGGGACAGCACCGAAAGAATGGGTAACACTTCTTCAGCTTTTGAGGCCTACGCCAGAACTCCTAGGCAACATGAAAAGCGTGACATCTTTGCTGCTGATTCCTGTTCTCATTTGCATATCTGTTGTAAAATAAAATTTCTGGCTCCTTGTCAGTGTCCTGTGGTGGTAATGAGCCATGATCTTTAGAATACTCTCCAGTCAACCTCCCATACCTGAAGTTGTTGACATGAAAAGGTTGGGGATACGGCTCAATTGGTAGAGTGCTTTCCTTGCATGCATAAGGCCCTGGGTTCAATCCCAGCAACACAAAAACAAAAAACGTGCAAAGGGTTGAAGTCCTAGGTCAGCCTTTGCCCTTGGTAAATCACATCATTTCTCTGACACCCCAACTCACTAAGTTGATTTCTGTAAGACAGAAATAACAATGCTTTTCTTACAAAACAGGGACACATGGTAGCTCAGAAACTTAGGGATTTCTGAGCAAAATGTAAAGTTTTGACATCTTTGGGGGGGAAAAAAAACAACCCACGTGCATATTAAATAGAAAATTTAAAAAATAAGTAGGAATTCTAGAAGGCTTTTCCTTTCAAATAAACCATGTCATTGTTAAATCTTGCACCAGAGTCCATCTTTCTTAGGCAAGTTAATGAACTCTTCAGTTTCTTTACCTGTAAAATGAGAAGAAAAATGGTACCTGTCTCACATGGGTCTTAGGAAGTTAAGTGAGATAGTGTGTGCTGTATCTGGTATGCAGGAAATGTTTGCTATATTTTAGGTATTATTTTGAAATATGACCAAAGTGTTGTAATTTACTAGGATAGACTCTATTGAAACCAGAATTAGGCAGATGGGCAAGGTCAGATCCAGAGAATGGAGGATCTGAATATTAATACCTTCAGAACCCTTCTTCCTCCCTATGGAGATAACCTGCCCCTGCTCCAACCTGTTGCTAAGGTAACCTGCCTCAGGGATTGTCCCTCCCTACTGGAAGTTGTTAGTCATGCCCCATTCCTGCCCAGAGCACTCCAACTTGGCCCCTCCAGCCCATCTGCTTCTCACCTTTTGGCCATCCCACTGAGCATCTTCTGGGCCTACTCATTTATACAGGAAGGAGAGAGATAAGGGGAAGAGAGCAGGAGAACAAAGGAAACCTAGGACCTATAAAAAGGCAAAACACCCTCACTTCTTGGGATGCCAGGATACCAGCTATGACCCCCTTCTTCCTCCTGGTGTAACCAAAAGCTGGGTCCCTGTCCCCATTGCCAATCGATACCAATTTAATAATGAGGACATGGTTTTGAGAAAAAGGAAAAAGGTTTATTGTTTTACTATAAAAGGAGAAACACAGGAAACAAACTCCTGTCCCAAAGGCTGTGACTTGCCCGATTGGGGGGGGGGGGGGTTAAAGGAACTTCCAGCTTTATATTCCAGGTGTGCTCCGGTAGGAGGCCCCAGTGCACCCTGATAGCTTGTTAGGATCTGTTAGTTAATTTGAGAGACATTCACTCTCCAGATCTTCAGCAGGCATCTCCTTCTTGTAGTGGTTGTGTTCAAGGGCAATTGAACCCAGGGGTGTTTAACCACTGAGCCATATTCCCAGCTCTTTTTTTATTTTTAACTTTGAGTCAGGTTCTCACTAAGATGCTCAGGGCCTAACTAAATTTTAGCTGAGGCTGGCCTCAAACTTGCAATCTTCCTGCCCCAGCTTCCTTAGCCACTGGGATTACATGCATGTGCCACTGCATCAGGCTAAACTTCCTATTATGTTTTACCTCTCTTGCTTTTAGAGCCTGGAAGAAGATTCATGAAGTGGAAAAGCCTTTTTTCATAGACAATTTTGATATTTTAGTACCTATTGATTTGTTGAACAAAGTGGAAAAGTCCGCTATATTTAAGTACCATACTATAGGCTTATCTTTTGGTTCACCAAAGAGGAAACATGAATATTTTCATGATTTTGTTTGCTTTTATTTTTTAAAAAGAATTAATATATTTTGAAATTTGTTTAAAAACATGAAATCATGTAGCGCCTTAATTTGTAATCACAACTGTCTGCTGGTAATATGTTAATTTGGATATTTTAAAGTTGGATTTTAATATACATTATATTTTAATATATATTTATTTTAAATATGCATTTATTATAAAATATACATATATATTTGTGTGTGTGTGTGTGTGTGTGTGTGTGTGGTGGTGGTGGTGCTGGGGATTGAACTCAGGGCCTTGTGCGGGCACCCTATCAACTGAGCTATATCTCCAGCCCTATATTTTTATTTTTAAAAAAATTTTTTTTAGTTGTCAATGGACCTTTAATTTATTTTTTTTATATGTGGTTGTGAAAATCAGACCCAGTGTCTCACACGTGCTAGGCCAGTGCTCTACGGCTGAGCTACAATCCCAGCTCTAAAATTAAATTTTATAGAAAACAGCATTTAAATACTTATTTAGATAGTAAATAAGAACCAAGTAAACCTTTTAATGTAAGCTTATCATGGATATCAATCAGATTCTTGGAAAGATTGATAATCTGCATAATTTCCTTATAGATTTTTAATGATCTTCTGGTAATAAATGTGGTATTATGACACAGACTATAAGATCATCATTAAATAATTATGTAGAAGAAAAGCAAGATTGTAGAAGGAAATGTAGAGACTCAGAATGCTGAAGATGTTTATGTCAAAAGTTGGATGTCTTTTTTTGACTTGTCAGAAAAATCTGTTTTAAATACTATTTCATAAAATTTCCTTTCCAAGTAATAAGAAGTCATGGTGCCGAATGACTCATCATTCAACAGTACACTTATTTCTGAACACACTGGGAGGAAAATAGCCTTCAGTTCTTTTATCTCTATTTTTTACATGCCAACATTAGAAACAAACCAGTCCATTTTCCATTCTAGAAATGCTTCTGTCTAGTTTTCCCACTGGAGGGCAGTACAGAACCATTCAGGCCACCCCTGATTTTGGAATGCATAGGCTTTAATGTGACAAGTCAGATTTACGACACTTATTTATCACAAAATAAGTGAAATTCTTGCATTTTTAAGTATAGCCATCTGTATCAATGGGTTACACATCAGTGGAATCAGCCAATCTCAGATCAAAAATATTTAAAAAAAATTGCACCTGTACTAAATATATACAGACTCTTTTTGGTCAGTATTTCTTGCACAACTTCAGTATAACTACTATTTACATATCACAGTTTATTAGGTATGAGTAACAGAGATGATTTAAAGTATATGAAAGGTTGTGCATAGATTATAAGCAGATACTATGCCATTTTATCTTATTTATTTGTTTATAAATGGTTTTTAGTTTTCAATGGCCCTTTATTTTATTTATTTATGTATGCTGTGCTGAGAATAGAACCCAGTGCCTCACACATCCTAGGCTCTACCACTGAGCCACTACCCAAGCCCCCTACTATGCCATTTTATATAAAGGACTGGAACATCCAAAGATTTTGTTATCTGAGGGAGTCCTGGAACTAATCCCCCACAGATACTGAGGGACAATCATGTTTATTAAGTGAACAAAATAAGAACAATATAAAAAAATATGTCACAAATGTACCCTTTTTTTTTGTGGTGGGATTTTTAGTTCAACTGACTGAGGCTTCGTAAAATACCTGTTTCAAAAAAAGTGCAGTGGGTATGAATTTTACTTCACAAACTTTGATGAATAAAATTAAATGTCATATTAGATGATTACAATTAAATATAACTTGAATTTCTAGCTAATGAAAATGATGGAAAATTGTCAATGTTTGCCTAGTCATCCTAACCTTCTATACAGTCACTCATTGATTCCAGGATCATATATCAGAAGGCACTGACAATCCTTAGGGCAGAGATACCAGTGTCTCTGAAATATGGTCTCTTGGAAGTGACAGGCCACTAGCCTTTTCTTCCATTGGAAGTGAGGTTATTTATTAGTGCTAGAAATCCCAGTGTCTCAGGCCCTGAATTCCTAAGAGCACCAGCTACTACTGATCAGTTTTTAACATGAATTCTTTCAGTGGTAGCCACAGGTCTTGACTCCTTTACGGAAACTTTCCAGCTTTCACTGATCTATCTGACCTCTAAAGAATTGGTTTCCTGCTTCCCTATCCCACCCAGATTTGTAGCTTAATTTTTATTTTATTTTTTCAGTAAACTTGAGCTTTCACTAAAAAATGAGAGGGGCGATGATCTTTGAGAAGATTCCACTTTATGCCCAGCAATATAGTCACTTCTGTGACTAGCAAGCACTGTGAACTGGCAATCATTAGCAGAAGATGGGGGAAGGAAGGAAAATTACAGCAAAAACAAAATACACTATAATGTCTCAACAGATTATTCTGCCACAGAAACTGGAACTGAAGACAATTCTTTTCCTAGTCATCCCCCACTAGAAACCACAGGCATCCTTTATGTCTTTAAACACCTTCAAACGAGTCTGGAAATCTTTCTTCGCTAATTTGTTGTACATGAATGCCTGCAGAAGCCTTTGAATGATAAATGCGGTGGGAGGGGCAGTTTCCATGGTGACTGTCCAATGCACCCTTTTTCCTGCACTTCAATTAGATCTTCATTGGTGAGTTGCTATGAATGAGAAGGTAAGGACTCAATCACATCTGGAAGGCAGGAGGAGATGTGAGTTGTGGTTCTAAAGGCAGCTACACGCTGAACCCACTGAGTTGTACTGCACTGGCTCTTCTTGAACCCCCTCTTCCTGGTTGCCCCTTCCCACTAGGGGAAAATATGTTTGCAACAGACACGACAAAGGGCCATTTTCCTTCATAATACAAAAAGTGCTTGCAAGCTCATATGAAAAATACCAGAAAACATAATCGAAAAATTAAGCTAAATCATGAACAGGCATCTTACTAGAAAAGAAGATAAAAAGCTTGAATTATACAAAATTATGCTTAACTTCATTCATAACAAAGAAAATGTGCTTAAATGAATATAATTTTCATCTACAGATTGGAAAAGATCTGAAAATTTACTAAAGTTCTATGCTCAGATGATATGGAAAAATCATTTTATATACTAAGTAGGAGGGTAAATTAATGTAAACTCTTTGTAGAGTGACTGAGCAGTTCCTTTTCTAGAAATTCATCTTACAGGTGTACTTAGAGTTGACTTAAAAACACAGGAATCTGGGTGTGGTGGCATACACCTGTAATCCCAGCACATTGGGAAGTTGAGAAGAGAGGATCACAAGTTCCAGGTTAGCCTCGACAATTTGGCAAGAGCCTGAGCAACTTAGTAAGACCCTGTCTCAAAATAAAAAAATAAAAAGGTCTGGGGATGTAACTCTATAGTAAAGTGCTCCTGGATTCAATTCTCAGTAACCCCCACTCCCCACCAAAAAAAAAAAAAAAAAAAAATCCACAGGACTGGGAAAATAGCTCAGTGCTAGAACGTTTGTCTAATATGCTTGAGGCCCTGGGTTCAAACCCCAGCACTGCAAAACAAACAAACAGGGAAAGACTATTCTATTGACATACTGTTAAAGTAAATAACTAGGACAAATTAAAGAAGTTACTAAGAGATCCACAGAGATGCATACATAAATATGTGGTTAAAGGAGTTGCATGAAAGGGAGCTTTTCCTGTCTTAGTTTGATCTGAGGTAGAAATAGGATTAATACACAATCCCAAATAAGTGTAAGAAATAAATAAGTATAAGAAGATCCCATGGACAGATCAAAAAAGGGAATATTCCTGAGGACTGATTCCAGCTCATCTAGCAGACTCAGGAACATTAACAACATCAAAGCGTGGGTTGAAAGATAAAATGATTTCTCTGGAAATAATTTGTGCCATGAGCCCCCATCTCTTCTCCCTCGAAGGGATTTTGTCCTCTTATCCAAACATAATGAGGAAGGTTTTTAGTGAGACCATTCTGAGAGCTGAATAAATGAACAGTTGGGTGGATTGCAAACCTAGAGGGTGGGAAATGCCTAACCACAATAATTGCTTTGGTGGTGGAACCGTGAAAGTACTGGGAACAGACTGTACTCCTACAGTTTTTTTTTTTTTTTAGGGGGGACAAATAAGGGTTTGGTGAAGCTCTTCTGTAGACCAGATGGATATGAAGCACATAGGGGAAAGATCCAGACTGGATCTGTATTAAGTGCCATTCAAGAGAACCTCCTGGGAGGGTGAAGGATCCTCAGTTATCAGACTGTTTTGATGCAACATCATGACCTAGAGCTGAGAGGGATGCAATTGGGCCAAGGAGCAGAAAGCATCATGTTCTTCAGAAGAATTACAGAGACATGGCGCTTCCAAAAGAACCCAAGAAAAACCTAGAAGATAAATGCTAGGTTCATTCACCCGCCAGCTCCAGAGGGTGCAAAGCCACCAGACAAGGAAAAACTGCTCTATGTCCTTACTTTTCCAACCTTAGTAGGATCTGAAGCCGCTGCTGGGAGTAGGGGAGCCCTGGTTGGGGTTGAGTTGTTTTGTTTTTAATGAGATATTTCAGGGATTCAAGTTGAGTTGTTTTGTTTTTAATGAGATATTTCAGAGTAGTTTCAAGGGACTAAATTTTCTTGGGAGAGGGGGTACCAGGGATTGAACTCAGGGGCACTTGACCACTGAGCAACACTCCCAGCCCTATTTTGTGTTTTATTTAGAGACAGGGTCTCACTGAGTTGCTTAGTGTCTAGCTTTTGCTGAGGCAGGCTTTGAACTCACGATCCTCCTGCCTCAGCCTCCTGAGCCACTGGGATTACAAGCATATGCCACAGTGCCCATCAGGACTAAATTTTAAGAGACCAATCCCCCCACCCCCAAATATATATGCCTGAGATATGGGTCTGTGTTATGGTTTGGATGTGAGGTGTCCTCCAACAGCTCATGGGTGAGATGGTGCAAGAAGGTTCAGAGGAGAAATGAGTAGGTTGTGAGAATCTTAACACAATCCTTGAATTAATTCCCTGATAGGGATTAACTGAGTAATTAATCCCTAACTGAAGCAGTAGAGTGTGGCTGGAAGAGGTGGGCATTGGGGGCATGGCTTTGGGGTACATAATATATCTGGCAAGTGGAGACCTCTCTCTCTCTCTCTCTCTCTCTCTCTCCTCTCTCTCTCTGTTTTCCTGATGTTATGTGAGCTGCTTCCCTCTGCTACACTCTTCTGCCATGAAGTCCTGCCTCATCTTGACCCCCAAGGAATGGAACCAGCCTATTGCGGACGGAGACCTCTGAAACTATGAGCCCTCAAATAAACTTTTCCTCCTCTACAGTTTTTCTGGTCAGGTCCTTAAGTCACAGTGGTGAAAAAGCTGATGAAAACAGTCTGCGGCAGATTGCCAGTGCTGTTTTCTCTTTCCCGTCCACCCTTTAAAGCTCAATTTTCTTCCAAAAACTTTATGAAAGAAGACATGTTCTGAATCTCAAGTGCACTAACCCCTGGGCAAAAAACAGGGATTTTTTGAAAAGTTGGTGTCAACTTTGGAAAGCAAATGGCCCCCAAAGACCAAATAACAATCCTTTGGCAAATCTGGTGGTTAATAAAGTTAAAGGAGATTCTGTCCTGCCAGATGGGTTCCCTTTTGGTTGCTGCCATGTTGCAAGCATTGATTGAGAAATAGACCTAATTGAGCCCAGGCCAGGGTAAGCAAGACAGAGATTGTCAATGTTCCCCATCTTCCCATCTTCCTGTGGAGAGGCGTTGCTAGGGCCAGGGCTTCTGTTCTTCATTTCTGTCCTCGTGGCTTGGACCACCCCCAGAAGTGACGTTCATGGCAGTAGATGATATTGGGCAATCTAGATTTGGGATGCCAGTTCTCGAGTATTGTTTAGAAAAATCAGCTGTCTTACTTCTGGAGATTAGAGGGGTATCTGGGTGTGAAAAACTCTCTCCTTGACCTAACTGTATTCAGGCTCTTGTAAGTCTACATGGCTCTCACCTTGGACTCTGTCTTTGACCTGCTCATTCTCTGTTGCTTTGTTTCCTTTTTAGCAAGAATCCTACCAAGTCAGTTTCGCCACACCCTTGGTATCTGACCACCCTGGATATCTGATCAAGTTCCTCATCCCCACCTTCAATATCTTATCACACTGGAAGCCTTAATAAAAGTCCTTCTGGGTCAGTTTAGAATCTCCCTTATCCCAGATGTTTTCTCCTGGTCACTGACCCTCACCCTGCTCTGTGGCCTTAAATCTCCACTTATCTTGTTGCATTCCAAAGGGAGCCTAAGTTCATCTTTTAGCAGATCTTTCGGTCAGAGGGTTCTTCCTGTTGTCATAGCCCTATTCTCACTATTTCAGTTGTCCCTCTCCACACCCCTTACAATAATCCTTTTGAATAGTTTCTCTCTATTAAATCTGGAGGTTTTTTTTTTTTTTAATTTCACAATTTCCAGGAAATGTGATGTATTCTTCTCCAGCTGATTATAATATGAAATGAGATTTGAGAACCATGGCTTAGAGGATGTGAACAATATAATTACTAGAGTAATCTAATACACTTATATATGTGTTCGTTTGTGTTTCTCCAGAAAGCGGATTCTGAGATGAGATCATGGTGGTTTATTTAGGAGGGAATGTCAGGAAGCTCAAGAGGAAGAGCAACAGGAATAAGACAGGAAGAGGGAAAATCCCGTCTGGGATGCACAGAGGGGATTCCTCCTGGGTGTGACTGAAACTCAGTCCTCCCAGGGGATTTTCTGAGCAACCTGCAGAATGCACCTTAGAGTTGATTTCTTAAGAGATAGCCAAGCTGGGTTATGTAACCTTTATTTCCTGCCTCACTGGTTGAGAATTATTTCTGATGGTCTTGAATCCCAAACACTACTGGTCGCTCCTCAGGGCACTTTCAGGCAGAGAAACAGAAAGATGCACAGAGGCTACAGAAGACATGCCAGTGGGTCACAGGGACGTGGAGTTTGGGATCAAAAGTGTGCAAGTCAGGTTTCTGTCACTGTGATAAGATACCCAAGAAAACCAGCTTAAAATGAGGAAAGATTTATTTGGCTCACAGTTTCATGAAAACTTCATGGACTTTGAAGGTTTCTGTTGAGGGTTGCTTGCTCCCATTTCCTTCAGGTCTGGGAAGGAAGAGATGTGAGCAGCAGAGGAAGCTGTTTATCTCATTATGGCTGGGAAGCACAAGGAGGGAGGGAGGAAGTACTGGGGGTCCCAATGTCCCCTTCAAGGGCACACCCCCAATGACCTAACTTCTATCAAGCCCCACCTCCTAAAGGTTCTACCATCTCCTAGGAGTGGCAACCAAGCTTTTTTTTTTTTTTTTTTTTTAATTTTTTATTGTGGGTTGTTCAAAACATTACAAATTTCTTGACATATCATATTCCACACTTTGATTCAAGTGGGTTATGAACTCCCACCTTCACCCCATACACAGATTGCAGAATCACATCAGTTACACATCCATTGATTTACAAATTGCCATACTAGTGTCTGTTGTGCTCTGCTGCCTTTCCCATCCTCCACCCTCCCCCTCCCCACCTCTCCCCTCCCCTCCCCTCCTCTCTCTCTACCCCCTCCACTGTATAACCCTGAGGGTCTCCTTCCATTACCGTGCAATTTCCCTTCTCTCTCCCTTTCCCTCCCACCTCTCATCCCTGTTAAATGTTAATCTTCTTCTCCTGCTCTTCGTCCCTACTCTGTTCTTAGTTACTTTCCTTATATCAAAGAAGACATTTGGCATTTGTTTTTTAGGGATTGGCTAGCTTCACTTAGCATAATCTGCTCTAATGCCATCCATTTCCCTGTAAATTCTATGATTTTGTCATTTTTTAATGCAGAGTAATACTCCATTGTGTATAAATGCCACATTTTTTTTATCCATTCATCTATTGAAGGGCATCTAGGTTGGTTCCACAGTCTTGCTATTGTGAACTGCGCTGCTATGAACATCGATGTAGCAGTGTCCCTGTAGCATGCTCTTTTTAGGTCTTTAGGGAATAGACCAAGAAGGGGAATAGCTGGGTCAAATGGTGGCTCCATTCCCAGCTTTCCAAGAAATCTCCATACTGCTTTCCAAATTGGCTGCACCAATCTGCAGTCCCACCAGCAATGTACAAGTGTACCCTTTTCCCCACATCCTCGCCAGCACTTGTTGTTGTTTGACTTCATAATGGCTGCCAATCTTACTGGAGTGAGATGGTATCTTAGGGTGGTTTTGATTTGCATTTCTCTGACAGCTAGAGATGTTGAGCATTTTTTCATGTACTTGTTGATTGACTGTATGTCCTCCTCTGAGAAGTGTCTGTTCAGGTCCTTGGCCCATTTGTTGATTGGGTTGTTTGTTCTCTTATTGTCTAATTTTTTGAGTTCTTTGTATACTCTGGATATTAGGGCTCTATCTGAAGTGTGAGGAGTAAAGATTTGTTCCCAGGGTGTAGGCTCCCTATTTACCTCTCTTATTGTTTCTTTTGCTGAGAAAAAACTTTTTAGTTTGAGTAAGTCCCATTTGTTGATTCTAGTTATTAACTTTTGTGCTATGGGTGTCCTATTGAGGAATTTGGAGCCCGACCCCACAATATGTAGATCGTAGCCAACTTTTTCTTCTATCAGACGGCGCGTCTCTGATTTGATATCAAGCTCCTTGATCCATTTTGAATTAACTTTTGTGCATGGCGAGAGAAAGGGATTCAGTTTCATTTTGTTGCATATGGATTTCCAGTTTTCCCAGCACCATTTGTTGAAGATGCTATCCTTCCTCCATTGCATGCTTTTAGCCCCTTTATCAAATATAAGATAGTTGTAGTTTTGTGGATTGGTTTCTGTGTCCTCTATTCTGTACCATTGGTCCACCCGCCTGTTTTGGTACCAGTACCATGCTGTTTTTGTTACTATTGCTCTGTAGTATAGTTTGAAGTCTGGTATCGCTATACCGCCTGATTCACATTTCCTGCTTAGCATTGTTTTTGCTATTCTGGGTCTTTTATTTTTCCATATGAATTTCATGATTGCTTTCTCTATTTCTATAAGAAATGCCGTTGGGATTTTGATTGGCATTGCATTAAACCTATAGAGAACTTAAATTATCACTATTTGCAGATGATATGATTCTATACCTAGCAGACCCAAAAGGCTCTACAAAGAAACTATTAGAGCTAATAAATGAATTCAGCAAAGTGGCAGGATTTAAAATCAACAGGCATAAATCAAAGGCATTCCTGTATATCAGCGACAAATCCTCTGAAATGGAAATGAGGACAACCACTCCATTCAAAATATCTTCAAAAAAAATAAAATACTTGGGAATCAACCTAACAAAAGAGGTGAAAGACTTATACAATGAAAACTACAGAACCCTAAAGAGAGAAATAGAAGAAGATCTTAGAAGATGGAAAAATATACCCTGTTCATGGATAGGCAGAACTAACGTCATCAAAATGGCGATATTAGCAACCAAGCTTTTAACACGTGGGTCTTTGGGGACATTTAAGATCCAAAGCACAGCATGTAGCACCTGCTGCAACACTGAAACTTGCACCTATTTATTTATTTTGAGGTATTGGGGATTTAACCCAGGGTTACTCTACCACTGAGCTATACCATCAGCCCTTCTAAAATTTTATTTGGAAAAAAGGTCTCACTAAACTGCCAAGGCTGACCTCTAACTTGCCATTCTCCTGCCTCAGCCTCTGGAGTTGCTGGGATTACAGGTGGTTTGCCAGCATGCCTGGCCAAACTTTTCACTTACTGAGAATATCCTTTTCTTTCTTTCAAATGCTAATTGAATAGCAAAAGTCGACCATAGAGAAATCTCATGATTTCCCTCAAATAGAAAAAAAAACTAACTAAAATCTGTTGCATGTTTACTCTATGCTGAAGGCTTTACATATATCATCTTCATTAAACTCTCAGGGCAACCATCTGAGGTAGGTGTTTATTATCTCAGTTTTACAGATGAAGAAATTGAACTGAGGTTAAATACACTGCCCAAGATCCTATAGCTAGGAAAAGACAGAGCAGGGATATAAAGCTCAACTTTCTTACTTAAGATTTCAAACTATTAACCCCTGTGGGGTAGGCTTCCCTATAATCTTTAATGACAATTCAGTTCTCATAGTTCTGGAGGTTGGGAAGTTCAAAACCCAGGAAGATATGGTGTCTGATAAGAACCTGCTTTCTGGTTTGCAAATGGCCATATTCTCCTTGTACCCATACTTAGCAGAGAGAGAAGCAGCAAGCGCTCAGCATGCTCTCTCTCCCTCTCCTCTCCTCCCTTCCCCCTCCCTCTCCCCTTCCCCCTCCCTCTCCCCTCCCCCTCCCTCCTCTCTCTCTCTCTCAGTTTCGGTATGAAGGAGTGAACCCAGGGGCTTTATCACCAAGCCACATCCCAGACCTTTTTATTTTGAGACAGGGTCTCACTGAGTTGCTCAGGGCCTCACTAAATTGCTGAGGCTAGCTTTGAATTTGTAATCCTCCTGCCTCAGCTTCCCAAATCACTGGGATTACCTCTCCTGTAATTTTAAAATCACTCATCCCATGTAGGAGGGCTCTGCCCTCATGGTCTAGTCACCCCCTCCCCCCAAAGTCCCACTTCCGAATATCATCACATTGGGTGTCAGGAATTCAACATATAAATTTGGATGTGGGAACATAAACATTCATTCCACAGCATTAGTGGAACAACATCTTTAAAGAACTGAAAGAAAAAAAAATACTGTGAACCTAGAATTTTATACACAGGAAAAGTACCTTTCAAAAAGGATGGCAAAAATAATGACATTTCAGACTTAACAAAGTCTGAAGAGAATTCATCATACAATGCACACTACAAGGAATAGAAAAGGGTGCTCTTCAGGCGGAAGGAAAATGATATCAGACAGAATCTGGATTTACACAAAGAGTAAAGATGACCAGAAACGAAATCCTTTCTGAAGCTTCTGTCTGTGTATGTCTCTGAGCTGATTCCTGTGCTCCAGGCAATGCCTCAGACTTGTGACTTACTCCAGGGGATTATCCCTGAACAACGGATGCTGTTTTGCTTACAGGTACCTGAGAATTATGCTGCTTTCCCTACCCTGGTAGTCCATGGCCAATGACTGATTATAATGGGGACACAAAGGCCCTTGACTCAAGAGGGACAGGTTCTGCATCACAAAGAACACTTTAGAGCTCCCAGTGGGATCTGGATGAAGCTAGATTTTACCTGAAACCACATTCTTGCTTAGCTCCTTTCTCTTCTCTACCCTGTTTCCCTCACTCCTTTACCAATTTCTCCTGAGAGTGCTTTAAAAGTAAACCTTGAGCTGGGCACTGTGGCATATACCTGTAGTCCCAGCAACTCTGAGGAGGAGGATGGGAGCCTGAGCCAGTCTCAGCAGCCTAGCTAGGCCCCAAGCCACTTAGTTAGATCCTGACTCAAAATAAAAAATGAAAAGGACTAGGGATGCAGCTCCATGATAAAGCCCCTGGGTTCAATCCCCAGTACCAAAAACAAACAAACAACAAACAAACGTGTATATTGAACCTAAGAGGGTTGCAGAGTATCAGGACCATGTTAGTCAGCTTTGCATTACTGTGACCATAATACCCAAGAACTACTTAGGGGAGGAAAAGTTTATTTTGAGCTCACAGTTTCAGAGGTCTCCATCCATGGTCGACCAACTCCATTGCTCTGGGCCCAAGGTGGCAGAACATTATGGCAGAAGGGCACAAGCAGAGGAAAGATGCCCAGCTCATGGAAGTCAGAAAGTAGAGAGTAAAGGAGGTGGAAACTTAAAATCCCTCAGGGAAAAAGGAAACTAAGCACTCTGACCTTTTGCAATTTCTCTACCGGCCAAAATTCCCCTGCCCACCAAAAGTAAGGCTGTCAAAAAGAAACTGACAAACTCCTCTCATGATGCGGCCCTGCTAACCTTATACAACTCAGACCCTCTTTGCAGCCAGTCCCCATTTTTCCTCTTGAAAATGTGCCCCTCTGCTGCTTAATAAAGCGTTGCTGATCCATTGAGTTTTTCTATCTCTTTTTCTTTTTTGTGTTGTCTTTCATTTCCTTTCAGAGAGCAAGAGGCCAGGGACAAGGGCATGCCCCCCGCCCTCCATAAACTTCCTCCGCTTCCTGTGCACAGTTACAGCCCAGTGCAGTAGTCTTCAAATAATTAACTCATCAAATGGATTAATCCACTGATAAGGTTACAGCTCTCATAATCTAAAATTTCACCTCTGATCATTCCTGCATTATCTAACATGAACTTCTGGGAAATAACTCATATCCAACCCATAACAAGGACATGTATGTCCAAAGTAAATCTTCACCAGAAGGAGTCCAAGTTAGTGGAGCCTCATAATAATCAGGCAAATAATGTGCTATCCTGTGGGTATGCGTCTGTCTCCTTTTTCTCATCTACTCTGTTACTTTCTCAATGGCTTCATGTATATAATGTTCACCATGAATGTGGACAGGCTTGAGTTTAGCTACATGGACTTTCCCACACTAGGACTGATTACTGCAGCTGTTGAGTGCACAATAGCCCAACAGCAAAGGCCAGTGCTGAGCCACTCTTAGGTCATCATTCCCTTGGGGAACCAGCCAGCCATTTGGTGGTAGGTCAATTGTGTTAAAGTTATTGTGTCAAGTCCTCACTGGCTTTTTTTCTCTTTTAAAGTTTTGTTTGTTCTTTTTTTTTTTGCCATTTTTTATTGGTTGTTCAAAACATTACAAATCTCTTGACATATCATATTTCATACATTTGATTCAAGTGGGTTATGAACTCCCATTTTTACCCCATATACAGATTGCAGAATCACATCGGTTAGACATCCATGTTTTTACATATTGCCATACTAGTGTCTGTTGTATTCTGCTGCCTTTCCTATCCTCTACTATCCCCCCTCCCCTCCCCTCCCATCTTCTCTCTCTACCCCATCTACTGTAATTCATTTCTCCCCCTTGTTTTTTTTTCCCTTTCCCCTCACTTCCTCTTGTATGTAATTTTGTATAACCATGAGGGTCTCCTTCCATTTCCATGCAATTTCCCTTTTCTCTCCCTTTCCCTCCCACCTCATGTCTCTGTTAAATATTAATCTTTTCCTCCTGCTCTTCCTCCCTGCTCTGTTCTTTGTTGCTCTCATTATATCAAAGAAGACATTTGGCATTTGTTTTTTAGGGATTGGCTAGCTTCACTTAGCATAATCTGCTCTAGTGCCATCCATTTCCCTGCAAATTCCATGATTTTGTCATTTTTTAGTGCTGCGTAATACTCCATGGTGTATAAATGCCACATTTTTTTTATCCATTCATCTATTGAAGGGCATCTGGGTTGGTTCCACAGTCTAGCTATTGTGAATTGTGCTGCTATGAACATCGATGTGGCAGTATCCCTGTAGTACGCTCTTTTAAGGTCTTCACGGAATAGTCCGAGAAGGGGAATAGCTGGGTCAAATGGTGGTTCCATTCCCAGCTTTCCCAGGAATCTCCATACTGCTTTCCAAATTGGCCACACCAATTTGCAGTCCCACCAGCAATGTACAAGTGTACCCTTTTCCCCACATCCTCGCCAGCACTTGTTGTTGTTTGACTTCATAATGGCTGCCAATCTTACTGGAGTGAGATGGTATCTTAGGGTGGTTTTGATTTGCATTTCTCTGACTGCTAGAGATGGTGAGTATTTTTTCATGTACTTGTTGATTGATTGTATATCCTCCTCTGAGAAGTGTCTGTTCAGGTCCTTGGCCCCTTTGTTGATTGGGTTGTTTGTTATCTTATTGTCTAATTTTTTGAGTTCTTTGTATACTCTGGATATTAGGGCTCTATCTGAAGTGTGAGGAGTAAAAATTTGTTCCCAGGATGTAGGCTCCCTATTTACCTCTCTTATTGTTTCTCTTGCTGAGAAAAAACTTTTTAGTTTGAGTAAGTCCCATTTGTTGATTTTTGTTTTTAACTCTTGTGCTATGGGTGTCCTATTAAGGAATTTGGAGCCCGACCCCACAATATGTAGATCAGAGCCAACATTTCTTCTATCAGGCGCAGAGTCTCTGATTTGATATCAAGCTCCTTGATCCATTTTGAGTTAACTTTTGTGCATGGCGAGAGGAGGGGATTCAGTTTCATTTTGTTGCATATGGATTTCCAGTTTTCCCAGCACCATTTTTTGAAGATGCTATCCTTCCTCCATTGCACGCTTTTAGCCCCTTTATCGAATATAAGAAAGTTGTAGTTTTGTGGATTGGTTTCTGTGTCCTCTATTCTGTACCATTGGTCCACCTGCCTGTTTTGGTACCAGTACCATGCTGTTTTTGTTACTATTGCATGTTTTTGTATCCCATTTGCCAGAATTTTATTGAGGATTTTTGCATCTAAATTCATTAGGGATATTGGTCTGTAGTTTTCTTTCTGAGGTGTCTTTATCTGGTTTGGGAATCAGGGTGATATTGGCCTCATAGAATGAATTTGGAAGTTCTCCCTCTTTTTCTATCTCCTGAAATAGATTGTAGAGTATTGTTTAAAGTTCTTGTAAAACTCTGCTGTATATCCATCCAGTCCTGGGCTTTTCTTGGTTGGTAGTCTTTTGACGGCTTCTTCTATTTCCTCACTTGATATTGGTCTGTTTAGGTTGTTTATATCATCCTGACTCAATCTGGGTAGTTCATATGTCTTAAGGAATTTATCGATGCCTTCACTATCTTCTATTTTATTAGAGTATAGGGTCTCAAAATAATTTCTAATTATCTTCTGTATTTCTGAATTGTCTGTTGTGATGTTGCCTTTTTCATCCCGTAAGCTAGTAATTTGGGTTCTCTCTCTTCTTCTCTTTGTTAGCGTGGCTAGTGGTCTATCAATCTTATTTATTTTTTCAAAGAACCAACTTTTAGTTTTGTCAAGTTTTTCGATTGTTTCTTTTGTTTCGATTTCATTGATTTCAGCTCTAATTTTAATTATTTCTTGCCTTCTACTGTATTTGCTGCTGATTTGTTCTTCTTTTTCCAAGGCTTCGAGGTGTAGTGTGAGGTCATTTATTTGTTGGCTTTTCCTTCTTTTAAGGAATGAACTCCATGAAATGAATTTTCCTCTTAGTACTGCTTTCATAGTGTCCCAGAGATTTCAATATGTTGTGTCTGAGTTTTTATTTACCTCTAAGAATTTTTAAATTTCCTCTTTGATGTCTTCTGTAACCCTTTGTTCATTCAGTAGCATATTGTTTAATCTCCATGTGATGTAGGATTTTTCCTTTCTCATTTTATTATTGATTTCCAATTTCATTCCTTTATGATCAGATAAGATGCATGGTATTATCTCTACTCCTTTATAATTGCTAAGATTTGCCCTGTGACATAATATATGGTCTATTTTTGAGAAGGATCCATGTGCTGCTGAGAAGAAAGTGTATCTGCTTGATGTTGGGTGGTATATTCTGTATATATCAATTAAGTCTAAATTATTAATTGTATTATTGAGCTCTATGATTTCTTTATTCAACTTTTGTTTGGAAGATCTGTCCAGTGGTGAGAGAGGTGTGTCAAAATCTCCCACGATTATTGTGTTGTGGTCTATTTGACTCTTGAACTTGAGAAAAGTTTGTTTGATGAACATAGCTGCACCATTGTTTGGGGCATATATATTAATGATCGTCAAGTCTTGTTGGTGTATGGTTCCCTTGAGCAGTATGTAGTGTCCTTGTTTATCCCTTTTGATTAACTTTGGCTTGAAGTCTATTTTATTTGATACAAGTATGAACACCCCTGCTTGCTTCCGGGGTCTGTATGAGTGATATGATTTTTCCCAACCTTTCACCTTCAGTCTGTGTATGTCTTTTCCTATCAGATGAGTCTCCTGTAGGCAGCATATTGTTGGATCTTTTTTTTTAATCCATTCTACTAGCCTATGCCTTTTGATTGGTGCATTTAAGCCATTAACATTTAGGGTTACTATTGAGATATGGTTTGTATTTCCAGCCATATTTGATTATGTATGTTACTTAACATGATTTGTTTTTCCTCTATGATTAGTTTTTCCTTTAGTGTCCTACCTCCCGCTGTTGGTTTTCATTGTTATTTTTCATTTCCTCTTCCTGTAATGTTTTGCCAAGGATGTTTTGAAGAGCTGGTTTTCTAGCTGCAAATTCTTTTAACTTTTGTTTATCGTGGAAGATTTTTATTTTATCTTCAATCCTGAAGCTTAATTTCGCTGGGTACATGATTCTTGGTTGGAACCCTTTTTCTTTCAGCGTTTGAAATATGTTGTTCCAGGATCTTCTAGCTTTCAGAGTCTGTGTTGAAAGATCAGCAGTTATCCTGATTGGTTTACCCCTAAATGTAATCTGCTTCCTCTCTCTTGTGGCTTTTAAGATTCTCTCCTTATTCTGTATGTTGGGCATCTTCATTATTATGTGTCTTGGTGTGGATCTCTTATGATTTTGTACATTCGGTGTCCTGTAGGCTTCTAGTATTTGGATTTCTTTTTCATTCTTTAAGTCTGGGAAGTTTTCTAGTATTATTTCATTGAATAGATTGCTCATTCCCTTAGTTTGGACCTCTATACCCTCTTGTATCCCAATAACTCTTAGGTTTGGTTTCTTTATGTTATCCCATAATTCTTGGATGTTCTGCTCATGATTTCTTAACATTCTTGCTGAGCTGTCTATATTCTTTTCAAGTTGAAAAACTTTGTCTTCGTTGTCTGAAGTTCTATCTTCTAAGTGTTCTACTGTGCTGGTAATACTCTCATTTGAGTTTTTGATTTGGTTTATTGTTTCCTGCATTTCCAGGATTTCTGTTTGTTTGTTTTTTATATCCTCTATCTCCCTATAGAGTTGATCTTTTGCTTCTTGGATTTGTTTATGTAATTCATTGTCAAAGTGATCTTTCATTGTCTGAATTTGCTGTATAATGTCTTCCTTGAGACTCCAGATCATCTGAAGCATGTATATCCTGAACTCTTTGTCTGACATTCCATCAGCTGCAGATATTACCTCATCTAATGTTGAATTGACCTCTATTGTTTGTGGTCCTTTCTTTCCTTGTCTTTTCATACTGCTCATGATTCTTTCTAGCTTTGTGAAACTGTTGTGTTAATGTTTTTCCCCTTATATATTTGTATTGTTCTTGTATAGCTCCAAAATCCCTCTTTTGTGGAGAAAGACAATGTTAACAGTTCCCAATATCAACAGTACATCATCTAAGCACAAGTTTTCATTATTAATACATTTATAGTTAGATTCTAAGTCTATAGATATTGGTTTTAATTATTACTTAAGAATATATTCATTAGTTTCATAAAAGGCATACCATATCTGGTGGCATATAGAAAACTTAATTTCAGACGAAGGATGTTATACTTAGAGGGAAAGGAGTGAGGGTATGAGGTTAAACTAACTTAGCACCTTTGGAGAACTCTAACCAATAGACTGGTAATTTATGGAAGAATGTATAGACTCAACCTCCTATCTGTATTTAGATAGTTACCCTATGTATAGATAGCAAAAGTTAGGAGATTGAAAGTGGGATAGAGAGAATATCAATGAAAAAAAAAAGAAAAAAATAACAAGGAAGAAAAGAGAAATAAGAGAGAAGGAAAAGGAAAGTAAGATAGAAATAAAGAAAAAAAATGGGGGAAGGTGGGGTATATGCAATTCCTCTATATTATATTACTTTGGTAATTCGGTTGTTCATGCACAGTTCTTGGTTTCACATATGTTGAAGTTGTGGAAGAGAGAGAAGAAAAGAGAAAGAAAGAGAAAAGAAAAAGTCTCTCAGAACACTGTTTTCCTTGCTTCCAGTAGGTGCCGTTGTCTATTCCTAGCTTGAGCCTCTGTATTCACGGTGGTGGGTATAGCCAGTGTGAAAGGAAATGAGCTTCCACCTGTATCTTCCCTACTCTAGTCTCTGAGGTAGAAACCAGGTGCCTGTACAGTTGTTGTTTTGCGTTGATAGCTACAACCCCCAAAAGCTTGTGGGAAATATTTTGAGTTATCGCAGCTAAGGGTGGGGGAGTTGGAACCCGGGTACCTGGATCAGCCGCAGAACCGTGCTGGTAGCCACACCCCCTTTGATGGGTTTTAAGGGTTGATGGGCTTCCTCGGGACTAGCACAGGGGGCGGGGCCGGGCTTCCTCCTCCGGTCTGGCTTGGCCTGCGCCGGGCTTCCTCCTCCCTTGTTTGTTCTTTTTTAATATACATGACTGTAGAGTGTATTTTGATATATTCTACATACACGGAGTGTAACTTATTCTAATTAGGATCCCATTCTTGTAGTTGTACGTGATGTGGAGTTTCACTGGTCAGTATTTATATATGAATATAGGAGAGTTATGTCTGACTCATTCTACTGTCTTTATTATTCATATTCACTGGACTTTCTTTCTGAATATGGATTAGTTTCCTCTGCCCATCTTGCTTCAGCCAGCATTATCCATTAACTTATGGTGTTCCTTGTTGCCATCAAGGTATCCCCCACAATAAAGCTTCCAAATAAAGGACTCATTGTACTGTAAATAAGTGCAACAAGGAATTCAACTCATCTTACTATGTTTCCCATTATAAAGAAGAAATTGGTGTGATAAAATGGTGGGATGAAGACTCAGTTATGGCACCAGCTGGGAGACAACATCTTACCAAGTTGGGATATTATCTTACAGGATGTGGTTTGAACCAACAATTAATATATGTTGTATTTTCTCTTGTGGCAAGAACCTATGGGCTGAGAACCAAGGGGTAGAAGTAGGAAGAGCTCTTTCTCACAAGTAATAAACCCACTTGCAAGAGTTCTTGGTTTTGTAACCTTGGGTCCTCTGGCCTAGAAGTCTTAATTAACAAGAGTAAAAAGCTTCCATCAGGACAACCAGCAATGGTTCCATGAAAGTGGAGGTGTTCCTCCTCAGAGAGGACAGAGAAGACCATATCTTGAATTAGGGAGTCACTGGGTATCTTTTAATACTTCTGTGCTCAATAAGAAAGAGTACACAGTGTGAGAAGAGGAAAACAGCAACTGCCCCAGTATCAGGATGATGAAGGAATGAAATGCATTAAGAATGGATTTGGGACACCTCACTAGGTAAAAAAAAAATCACAATCTGCCAAGGCTCTTCTTGAAGGCAAGTGTAACAGAATAGACAGTAGAAGAAAGATGTGGTAAGAATTATCTATAGCTTTGTGATCAGATTCAAGGTTGAGGAATGAGGCTGTTCAACATATTTTAATCTGTGATTCCTAGCTTTATCCCCCTTTCCTTGTGGCTTTGCATAAAGAGTTTTGGTGGTGCTCAACTTTAATTCAGTGACAACCGGGTACAGGAGATAAAACCAGACCTAATGGGTTACATATATTTTAGAGATCCTAGATTTGATGTGGATAATATGAAAGATGGGATTTTGTGCTTTTCTTTGATGGGAAGAGGATGAGAACATTTTTATTTGTTGTACAAATAAAGGCAGAAGCTTCAGGTTGTTTTATAAGAGTTACGTATGGGTAGAAGGATAAGAATGAATGCTGAGTAGCAAAGGGGCAGACTGTGCTGGTCCTGTAACTAACTGTCTGTGTCTCTCCTTCTGCTCTGGTTGTCTGGAGCTTGCCCACTACAGGTTGCTTTTCTTGGTTTACCCAGGCTCTCATGTTAGCTGGCTTCTGGCTGAGTTTTGCCAATAGGAGACACTACTGGGTGACCTGAGAATAAAAGAAGAAAGAAGCCAGGGAATTTCTTCCTCTTCCTCTCTGTCCTGGCACCATCTCCAGCAGGAACTGGGTCTCTGCCGTAGTTCAGGGGCTGGGTCTCCTCCATAGCTTCAGTTAATGGCAATACAAATTTTATGTATGTGAAAACTTGTGTGCTGAGCTTTTGAAATGTGTCTCTGGACACTTACTTCATTTGTTAAATCTGCCAAGAGAAAGGATTGCAAGACACTATTAATGAGGCAATCTACTAAAGGTAGTTATCTCTAAATGGTAGCATTATTGATGACTTTTTTTCATTAGCTTTTTTTTTTAAAGAAAAAAGTATGCCCCCTTTCACCTCTGTTAATGCTCTCTGATGAATAGTGCGAACTGTCACCTGGTATTTATTTTCAGGAACCCTTAATTGCAGCTAATCAAGCATTTATCTTGCCTTTACAAGTTCTAGCTGCAGGTACATTTTTAGCTATCCTCAGTAAAGCAACATAATTGCAGTAGAAACTATAGAAATGAATCTAAGAAAAAGTGAGAGATGAGCATCATTGCTTATTACTTAAGCACTGCTACCTACATAGAGACCAGGAAGAGAAAACAACATCTCAAGTGGAATTTATGGAGCAGGGAAGCTGTTGGCAAGGAGCTTAAATAAAAACACCATGGTGTTTGCATATGATGAAATGGATCCAGTATACCAATTTATTCAGCCAACAGAATTCCATATTATTTAATTTGCAAATTTCAAATCTCAAGTTAAATATTGGTTTTTCTCTCTAAAATGTTTTTTTATTTCTATTTTAAGGATAAAAGGGTTTCCTTGTCTAGGTCAGTCTAACCTGCCTTTGCTATTCAGATATTGTTGGTAGAACATTACAATAACTTTTAGACTTAAATTATAATCTTAGTGACTATCAAGTACAGCCTTTCATCTAACAGGAAATTGAGATAAAGTACATGGTTAGGGGGACAAGTAGCAGAGCTGGGACCACAAATCACCTTCTTGACTCTATCTTCACATTTTTCCATAAACAAGATGAGTGATTCTCAGATGAACAGTGTTTTTTTTTTTTCCCTTCAACTCTCCCCCCACCACAACAATACCACCCTGGTGGTTCTCCTATGTTCCCTCTCCCAGATGATAAACATGGATTATCATCTTCCATTTCTCAAACCAAAATCTAAAATCCGAGATTTACTATGAGGATGGTCTCTGAATCAAAAAATCAAGGAGTTACCTCTTATAAACGAATCTACTCCATTTCCCAGATATTCCTCTTTTCCACAGGGGGGAACAAGAGATGTGCAGAATACAGAAATAACTTGGCCATGTACGTATCAATCCTAAACAAGTTAGATCATGCCTCTGTGATGGGGCTAAAAATAGTTTGAAAGCCTGTGCTTGGGGAAACCCTCTTTATTGGTTCCTCTTCATTCATTCATCCCTTTACAAGTTCACAATGTACAGATGGCCACTCAGGCTCTGTGATGTGTCCAGGGCCCCAGGATCTTATCCAAGGAAGCTTTTGGTTAATGCAGAAGTTTTCCTAGTGGAGGTCAAGAAAGAATGCCCCAAATTTCATTTGTATTAATTTTTTTCTATTTTTAGCTTTTTAAAAAATATTTATTTTTAGTTGTAGGTGGACACAGTATCTTTATTTTATTTTTATGTGGTGCTGAGAACCGAACCCAGTGCCTCACGCATGCTAGGCAAGCACTCTTCCACTGAGCTACAATCCCAGCCCCAGAAGATAAGAATTTTGCTCTCTTTAATTCCTGGTCCTGTCTCCAATCTCTTGTATTTTTTTTTTTTTTGGGGGGGTAGGGCACTGGGGATTGAACCCAGGGGCACTTAACCACTGAGCCACATCCCCATCCCTTTTTATTTTGAAACAAGTTCTTGCTAAGTTGCTCAGGGGCTCACTAAGTTGCTGAGGCTGGCTTTGAAGTTATGATCCTCCTACCTCGGCCTCCCACCTCATCCTCCCTAGCCTCTGGGATTATAGGCGTGTGCATCTGTGCCTGGTTTGTGTCATATTTTTGATTAGACAATATCCATTTACATTAAGATGGCTTTTCTCAGCAGAACCGTAAAATATTCTATGTTTATTTTTCTTTTTCTGCTCAACTGTATATTTCCTTTGGAGTTCTTAATTAAGTTGTCTATTTGTTTCAGTTTGCTCAACACTGGTTCAACCCAATCCTCACTAGTTGTCTAAGTCAGCAGTTCTGAAACTTTTGGGTCTCAAGGCTACTTTACACTCTTAATATTCTGGAGCATTCCACAGTACTCTTGAGTATGTGAGTCATATCTACTTCGTTTACCCAATTAGTATTTAAAACTGAGGAATTTAAAAAAATTATCTATTAGTACATTAGAAATACTGAACCTATTTCATGCTATTATGGTTTGGATCTGGAATGATTCCCAAAGAGCTCCTGTGTTGAAGCATGATCCCTCATGCAGCAAAGTTCAGAGGTGGAAATTTTAGGCAGTGATGAAAACTCTGACCCAATCAATGGATTAATCCACTTGCTGGATTGATTCATTGACAGTTCAATGGACCACCAGGTGGTAACTATAGGCAGGTGGGGCATGGCTGTAGTTAGTAGGTCCCTGGGAGTGTGCATTTGGATTGTATCTGTCCATGGTGCCTTTTTCTCTCACAGTTTCTTGACTGCCACAAGCTGAGCAGCTTTCCTCCAACATGTAGTTCCACCATAATGTTCAACTTCACCTTGGGCATGGGGCAGTGGAGTTGGTAGGAGAACATGGACTGAGACTTCTGAAACTGTGAGCCTAAAATGAACTTTTCTTCCTCTAAGTTTTTTTTTGTCAGGTATTTTGACCACCGCAACGAAGAGCTAATACACACGCTAACATAAATAACAGTTTACAATAAAGCATAACTTTATTTTCTGAAATAAAACAAATTTAGTAAGAAAAAATTTTATATACATTTTCAAGTGTTTGTATGTTGAGCTTATTAGAAGACAGCTCGCTTCTCATATCTGCTTCAGTGTTCAATCTGTTGTATCACTTGCCATTTAGCCTCTTGAAAATTCCACCATTTTCTTGTAAGAGAATAAGATTTTAAAAGGAAAACAATATCTAGTATTAAGTATGTAATTTTGACCTTGAAAATTCCCTAATAGGGTCTCAGGGACCCTTAGGGTCATTGAATCTTACTTAGAGAATTATTGGTCTAAATACATTTTGAGGCACTGGGTGTTTTAATAATTTAATCTTTTAAAAAGAAATTGATTGAAGATCCTTCTGACTGCCTCAATCTCACCTGCTTTAGCTCTACGTTTGATGCTCAATAGTGAATCCTGGGATCTCCCTTCATTACTATTTACTATTCACTAGATTCTCGTAATTTCTCTCCTGTAATAAATAGTATGCTTCTTATAATCCAAGACTCTTTCTTGTTCTGATGGACTAGATCCTGCTATAGCTTTCTGTGAAATGATAGACAGGAATACATTTTTCTAGACTTTGCATGTCTTTATTCACATAGCTGATGGAGAGTTTGGCTGAATTCATAATAATAATTTGGAAAAAGTTTTTCTTCGTTATTTTGGATGCATTGCTTCATTGTGATTTGGCTTTCTATGTTGTTGTTAAAAAGTCAAAAGCCACTGTGATTCCTGATCCTATTACTTTACCTTCAAGAAACTTGCTTTTCCTTAACAGAAAATCTTGTTTCTTCATTCAGAACACTTCTGATACCAACTGTGTGGGCAATTCTCCTGTTCTCTGGGGACACCAACTGGGTGTCTTCCAATTTCATTAAATTCTGACATTAACTACATAGAGTTAATGCAGATTCATTTCGTTAAGGGCTCAGTCCCACAAAACTGGTCAACTGATTTTTAACAAGAATGCCCAGATTATCCAATGGGGAACAGAATAATCTTTTCAACAAATAGTGCTAGAACAAGTGGATAGCCACATGCAAAAGAAGGAAGATCGACACCTAACTCTCATATTTTGTGCGTGTGTATCTGTGTGTGTGTGTGTGTATATATATATATATATATATATTTTTTTTTTTTTTTTTTTTTTTTGTGGTGTTGGGGATTGAACCCAGGGCCTTGTGCATTCGAGGCAAGCGCTTTACCAACTGAGTTATATCCCCGGCCCGCACATTTTGTTTATTAACACATTTTTATAAATATAAAAAAATTAAGTCAAAATGGATAAAAAATGGATCATAACCCCACATATAAGAAGTGAAACTATAAAATTCTTTGAGGGAAATATGAGTGTAAATCTTTATGACCTTGATTTTGGCAATGGGATTCCCAAAAGGAATGGAAGGACAAATAGATAAATTAGACTTCATCAAAATGAATAAATTTTGTTTATCAAAAAACACTGTCAAGGGGCTGGGGATGTGGCTCAAGTGGTAGCGCGCTTGCCTGGCATGTGTGCGGCCTGGGTTCAATCCTCAGCACCACATACAAACAAAGATGTTGTGTCCGCCGAAAACTAAAAAAAAAAAAAAAAAAAAAGACACTGTCAAGCTAGATGTGATGCACACATGTAATCTTAGAGTCTTGGGAGCTGAGGATTGCTGCTGCAGTCCGGCTGCAGTAAACTAACCGGGGGGTGATGAACAACTTGTGTACATTGATACAGCAGGAGTGGGAGCCGTTTATTGTAGGACAGGAGGGGTATATATACATTCCACACAGCTTATCTTAATTAACATAAACTAGATACAGCAGTCAACCAATAAGGAATCTCCACACTTAATGGCTCGCTGGTGTTACTTCACAAACCACTCCCTCTGGCAAAATGCCAGGTGCCATCTTGACTTGTTTACAGACTCTAACAGATTGCAAATTCAAGACCAGCCTGGGCATTGTAGCAAGATCCTGTCTAAAAAATAACAACCCAAAACTTCTAGGGATATAGCTCAGTGATGAAGTGTTCCTGAATTATATCTCTTGTACCTCCCAGACCCAGAAAGACACTATCAAGAAAGTGAAAAGACAACTCACAGAATGGGAGAAAATATTTGTAAATCATAGGATCTGATAAAGGCCTATTAGCCAGAATATAGGGGGAAAAATAAAACTCTTACAACTGAACAACAAAATTGTAAACAACCTCAAAGATACTTCTCCCAAGAAAGCATACAAATGGCCAGTAAGCACAGGAAAAGATGCTCACATCATTAGTTCTTAAAGAAATGCAAATCAGGGGCTGGGTTTGTGGCTCAGTGGTGAGACACTGGGTTTGATCCCTGGCACCACATAAAAACAAACAAATAAAATAAAGGTATTGTGTCTATTTACAACTAAAAAACATTAAAAAGAAAAAAGAAATGCAAATCAAAACCAAAATGAGATAACACTACACATCTACTAAAATCGCACCATAAAAAAAGGTTCATTGACAACGAGAAAAAAAAACATTAAAAGAAGAAAATAACAATTGTTTCTAAAGGCATGGATATACTTAAACTGTCAAACCTTGTTGGTGGGAATGTGAAATGGTGTGGCCACTGTAGAAAACAGCTTGGTGGTTCTTCCAAAAGTTAAACATAGCAACACATCTGTTTCATTTCTAGGCTGTGTCTAAAAGAAGAAAACATATGTTCACTTGTACACATGTTCATAGAAGTATTATTAATTTTAGCCAGAAAGAAGAAACAACTCAAATGTACACTGATACATAGATAAACAAAATGTACTAATATTCTTAAAATGGAATATTATTTAAACATACAAGAAACGAAGAACTGATACATGCTGCAACATAGATAAACCTTGAAAACATTATGCTAAGTGAAAGAAGCCAGGTGCAAAAGGCTACATAATGTATAATTCAATTTATAGGAAACATCTAAAATAAGCATATCCATAGAGACAAAAAGTAGTTTAGTGATTGCCAAGAGCAAGGGTTGGGGAGAAAGACTATCAATTGCTTCAAGTATGTGGTTTCTTTTTGTAGTGATGAAAATGTTTTGGAATTATGTAGTGGTGATGGTTGCACAATATTTTGAATATATCAAGATATTATTCAGAAAATTGAATCAAATATATTCAAAACCTATTCAATAAAAATGATTCAATTGAATAAAATAAGATACATAATTATAAAATATTGATTTGTACATTTGAAGCAGTCAAAATGGTGAACTTTATGTTGTGTGGATTTTACCTCATTAAAAAAAAAACTGACTTCTGGAGTTTGGTGTAAATTCAATGAAACCAAGGGCTCTTGGGCATGATCATGGTATTAATTCACTCATGTAATAAGTGTTTTGTGAGCATCTTCAATGTCCTAGGTAGTGGAACACATAGTAATAAAATGAAATCATGGCAGTTGTACCTAAACAGCATTAATCTAGAGGATGAAATGGCCTATTGAATAACTAAGATGTGTTTGGCCAGTGTTGTGACAGAACTAAGTAAAATTTGATCTGAGGGCTGGGGTTGTGGCTCAGTGGCAGAGCATTTGCCTAGCATGTTTGAGGCTCTGGGTTTGATTCTCAGCACCGATATAAATAAATAAATAAAGGTCCATCCAACAACTAATAAAATATTTTTTAAAAAGTTGATCTGAAATCCTAGAGAGAAAAGTGGAGGACAACTTTGGGAGAGTTGAGGACATTCTTCCAGAAGGGACATTTGAACTTGATTCTGAAAGAGACCAGTTTGCCAAGTGGAAGAAAAGAGGAAGAGTGGGCCAGCCGTGGAAACAACATGTGCAAAATCAGATAGGAAAGAACAAGCCATATTCCAAGAGAGAATTTCCCAATCAGTGTGCACTGCTTCCAGGATGTGCAGAGTCAGACTCCACCCAGTTCAAACCAGATCAGACCCAAACCCAGGACCTGTCAATAGAGCACAATGTGGAGGAAGGGATTTGAAGCCTTGACCTACATAGGGCTAAGCTAACCTATTCATCTCCCAGACCTCATGCAATGCATTGCTCCCTAGAGTGAGTTACAGTGATAACAATAACATGGTAAGTTAAGCTTACATTCAATAGGTGGCAGTAGCCACAAAGCAGATTTTTGTGTTACTTTATCTTTTCAGTAATCTACCTTTAAATTTTGACCACAGCTTTAGGGTTTAAACCTGCAGGATCTGGGACTCAGGAACTGAGGGGACATTGGTTACTCTCAGCCAGCATCACATACATTACGGCTGACCACCTTCCGTCAATTCCTTTTACTCAGACCTTGCGACGCTAATTCTTGTTTTCGAGTGCAAGGGAACCTCATTATCCCGGTATTTACTACTGGAGTACCTGTAATTGCAAGTTGAGAAGCAAAGGTCACTCTAAAATGTTCACTAACAAACAGATCCTTATAAAACTGGTCCCCGCTGCACCTCCCTATGGCTTACCACTGGCATGTACTCCTACCCAACGTTAATATCAGACGCTTTCACTGCGATTACTATGTCAACCAACTGCAAAGTAAAATTGCCCTATTTCAACAGTTGCAGGATTTAACCAAGACAATGAAAGTGATGTGGCAGGAGTGCTGCAATAATTATTAGGAAGCCTCCAAGAAATGAGGGTCTGGCAGAGTTTGTCTGGTTACATCTGAAGAAGAGAAAATTAGCAAAGATAATGACAGAATGGAGACTTCAAAAGGGGATGATTGGGAATTCAAAGGGCTAGGAGAGGTCCTGGGGAGAAAGACCTTTTTGCAAAATTTGCAAAATTTGCCTTCTTTTAAATCTTGCTGATTTTAAGGACCATTTTGCAAAATTTGCCTTCTTTAAAATCTTGCTGTGAAGGTCAAATGAGAGGTGATGAATGCCATGTTTTACTCTCTTACACCTTTTTTTCCTTAAAGTAAAAAGCACATCAAAACCAAGTTTTGATGTATTTTCCAGTCCTAAGAATTAGTCCATAATTGTAATTATAATGAAAATGGAGTTAAATACAAATAAAATGAACTATCATAATTTTCAGTGCTTTTTAAGATAAAACCTTGATTCACCTCACTACCATTACTTATAAAATGTTGCTTCCTATTTAAGTGGATTCACTGTAAGCGACCTTTTCCAAGCACCTATTATTCTCAAATAGGCTCTGTCTAAGCAGCTCCTTAATTCTACTCTTTAAGAGCTTTTAGGGTCTATGAGGCATGAAAGTACCTTAGAGAGGTTGTATGTTCAGTTAGCAGAGATTATAAACGTGGCTTTAGATGCACTAATTCAGCTCTTTTGAGGAATTAAACATAGGAGAAATTTAAAAAGCAGAGCCCCTTTAGGAGAGAGGGTTGCTAAACCAAAGAATCCCTTCTTATTTGAAAAGAGATTATGGAAATCTATTCCTCTCTATTGATAGATGTTTAAGGTATTTATTTTGTAAATTGGGTTCTTTTGTATCAGCACACACCTTCATTGTCCCAAGTGAGGATAGTTTGAATTAAAGCCTTAGTCTATAAATGTGTATCTTAACAGACATTGATTAGTGTTCATGATAAATACAATACTAGGTGATGTTGCAGTCAGAGGAAGCCTCCTTTTCACTTCTTTCTGAATCTTTGGAGATGGGAAATTGGAGATGGACATAAAGTAGTTCATCCCTACTATCCAAGCACTAATTTAGTCATTCAACAAACATTTACTAAGTGCCTCATTTTTGCACTAGGCACTGATCTGGGCACTTGGGATTGTCAATGAACCAAAGATGTCTGCCTTTAATATTCTAGTGGGGGGAGGAAATAAGTCTCATATCTAATAAGTTTTACAGGATGTTAAAAGAAGCTAGATGCTTTGGAAACAAAAGAATAATAAAAATAAAGCACATTATGGGGGTTAGGATCTTTTTTGTGTGTTGTAATTTTATAGGGTGATTGGAGTAAACATGGTGGAGTAGGTAACAATTGAGCAAAGACTTGAAGAAGATGAGGAAGCTGGTCATGGTGACATTTGGGGAAGAGTGTTCCAGCAGGGGGACTGGGCAGCAACAAGGCCCTAGGTCAGAGCATGCCTGGTTTGTGCCAGGAACAGCAGGGGGTCAGTGTGTCTGGGTGCAGGTAAGAGTGATCAGAGGTGAAGTCTGATGTCGTGGGGGCAAAGCAGAGCAAGGCTTTGTAGGTCATTGTGAGGACGTTGAATGAAATGGAGAGCCCAGGAAGGGTTTGACTTGACTTTATTGAGGGGTCACTAGGTGATCGTGTTGAGAATAGATCATTGGGAATATGGGTGGATGCAGGAGGATCAGTTAGGAGGACATTGCAATAACTGAGGTGGGAACTGATGGCACTTGAACCATCCACCTGGGCAAAGAAACATTTATGATGCAAAAGAGAGAAGAGAGCAATTATGAAACTGTCTCTAGATTTAGGATAGGGAGTGAGATGTGTAGAAGTGGCTTTAGGCAGGACCATGGAGAGTTCAAAGAAGGCATAAGGGTTAGCTTTTGCTATACAACAAAGTACCTCAAAACATGGTGGTTTAGCAGTCCAGCTGGTTCTTGTCTGAATTGGCTGATTTTTCCTGGGCTTGCTGTGATCAACTGTTGGGTTGGCTGGAAGTTGGTTGATCTCATACTATCTATGTCACAGGTAAACCTGGTGGTTGTCTGGCTCTCAGCTGGGCTGCCTCAGTTTTTATCCATGGGACCTCTTGTCCTCTGGGAGGCTAGCTCAAGCTTGTTCCATATAGTGGTCTCAGGATTCCAAGTACAATAGGAGAAGGCAAGAGCCAATGTACAAATATTTTTCAAGCCTCTCTTTGCATCAATAGTACAATGTTGTAGGAGCCAAAACAAGTCATATGGTCAAGGCGAGTTTCAAGGATGAGGGTAACAGATTCTATTTCTTTATGGGAGAAGTTACAAAGTTACCTTGCAATGGGATATGGATTCAGATAGGGGAAGAATTAGCGAACATCTTTGTAATATGCCACAGGCCATGATTATGGATGTTGATGCTTTTAGGTGGGTCCACGCGGTCGTGGGATTCTGGGGAAATTTTCTTCTGAGTGCTTCAATTGTTTTTGAGAATAAAGTTTCAACTTCCAAGCCTACATTGGGCTGATGTTCATTTATGCATTTATAATGAGCAAGAAAACTGCCAAGAGAACAGGTCCTTATGGCAATTTCCTAGTTGCCTCCTCAGGAGAGTGTTTCCTGGAAGCCACCTAATCTTGAAACCTGGGATCTCTGTTAAGGGCCTAAAGTAGATAACTGATGGGTGATGCTATGGAACTTGACAGCAAGATGCACTCACCTTGCTACTACAGATTTTCTAAGTAGGTTGAAATGCCCTATCTTCTAGGCCACCTCTTGCCATGGATAATGCTTTATGCTAGATTCTACTTATTTTCTTTTTCTCTCAGTGCTGGGAATTGAACCCAGGCCTTCCACATGCTTGGCAAGAACTCTACCACTGAGCTACATCCCAGCCTTAGAATCTGCTTTTTGATTATATTTTCTCTATGGACAAATCCCATTTGTCCATCTACTCTTTATTACATATAAAAGTAGTACTCAGTTCAGGCTGCTATAACAAAGTTACCACAGTCTAGATGATTTAAGCAACAGAAATTTATTTCTCATAGTTCTGGAGACTGGGAAGTCCAAAATCGAGGTGCCAACCATTTCAATTCCTGGTGAGATGAGGTTTTTCTTGTAGGTGACTGTCTTCTCATTGCAGCCTCACTTTGGAAGCAGGGAGGAGGATAGAAGAGAGAGAACGTGTGCACACTGGTGTCTTTTCCTCTTCTTGTAAGGGCACCAGCCGTATCAGATTAGAAGTCCTCCCTTACAACCTTATCTAACCTTTATCATGTCCTCACTGGCCCTACATGTATGGTCACAGAGGAGAACTGGGGCTTTGTATTAATCACTGTTCTCCAGAGAAAGAGAACCAATAAGATTTATTTATTATGGGGAATTGGCTCACATGATCATGGAGCCCGAGACATCTCATGATCTTTGGTTTGCACCTGGAGACCCAGAAAACCTGCTGATATTGTTCTAGTAAGAGTTTAAAGGCCTGAGAACCAGACGCACTTAAGCAGGCAAGTGAGATGATTTCTGTTTCTTCTGCCTTCTTGTTCTATTCGGGCTGTGGATGGATTATATGATGCTCACCCACATGGGGGATGACAATCTATAAACCCAAATACTAATCTCATCCAGAAACCCGTTCGCAGACATATCCCAGAATAATGCTTAACCTGGGTTTGTTAGCCAGCTTTTCATCCTTGTGACCAAAAGACCTGACAAGAGCAACTTAAAGGAGGAAAAGCTTACTTTGAGCTCGTGGTTTCAGAGGTCTCAGTCATGGTTGGTTAACTCCATCGCTCTGGATCCGAGGTGAGGCAGAACATAGTGGTGGAGAACTGTGGCAGAGGAAAACCGCTCAACTCAAGGCAGCTTAGAAGCAGAGAGAGAGTGAGGAATCTGAAACAAGATATAATCCCCAAGAGCATGCCCCCAGTGACCTACTTCCTCAGGCCACGCGCCATCTGTCTATAGTTACCACCCAGTAGTCCATTCACAGTAGTGATCCATTTAATGGATTAATTCACGGATGAGGTCACAGATCTCAATCTAATCATTTCACCTCTGAACACGCCTGCATTAACACATGAGTTTTTTCGGGGGACATCTCCTATTCAAACCTTAACACTGAGCATCTCATGGAGGAGTCAAATTGACACATACAATTGACTACCACAGGCTTTGATTTATGAATTTTGAGTTGGAATCATAATCCAGACCATTGCAGTATTATCAATGAGGCTGCAATGAACTCCTGTTCCTTTTCAAATGGGTTTCCTCCCAACCTGTTGAATCTTACTAATTTAACTGTCAGTGTCTCAAGAGTTGTATCTTGGCATAATGTGCCCTCTTTATATTGTACCATCTGATATCCATTACTGCCTACCCTCGCCTTAGACTGGGTCTTAACTGCAATCTAAACCTCATCTTCAGTTGTTAAAGATGCAACCTACCCCAGCTTACCCCGCACTGACCTTGGCTCACAAGTAAGTGTAGCTGCTGTTAGTTAATTTCTGTACAAGTTGTTTTTAAATGACTGAGTGGAGACCACCCTTCCTATGAGGTGTCCAATATGTCAACCTTGTTTCATTTTCACATGGAGAGACTAACAAGGGTCCTCAGTGGTAGAGTAAGTGAGCAAAGCCCTGGGTTCCATCTCTAGCACCAATTAAAAAATAAATTAGGAAGAGGGTAAAGGGATTCCTTCTTTCAATGATACATGAGTCATTTATATAATATTCATGAGCAGGAGAGAGACATAATGGAAAGTTGACTGTCAATCGGGGGAAAATAGATCAGCCAAAGGAATATAGGTTGTTTGTAAAGGCAGATAACAGAAATCTGCAATTACGTTTAGGGTAACTATAGGCCTAGAGGAGAGAAGCTTGTTGTTTATCATGTTCTGAGGCATAAAAGCACAGAGCATTCTTGGGGAGGATTGAGTATTGAGCTGCACAGATGTGGCCACAGCCAGTCCTGGATAGAGTGAAGTCCTGGTCTTTGCTCTGTAACTTAATCATGAAAGATAAAAATTCATCAGGCCTTCAATGAAAAGCTTCACCATTAGAGGATGTGTGGTTTGCAAAGGATATGTTGGACTTTGTTCTTGCACCCAAGGATCCTGGGGAGAACAGAATTATGAAACAAATAAAAATTATTTAGAATCTGAACCATAGACTGCAAATTCAACTATTCACCAGGACCAGCAGGTGACACAACCAGGAAGCACAACTGTTACATAACAGACAGTAGAGCAGGTGCAACAGAAATGACATTTGACCTTAGTGTTGTGAGAATATACATTATGGTAAAGATAGAGGCAAACTGAGGACACGTGTCCTGTTGAAAGGGGTAGCCTAGACTCAGCCTCCAAGTTGCTGGGTGAAAATGCGGGCCTGGGACTGCTAGGCCTTCCAGTTTTATGGAAAGATATCCACAATTCAGTTTTTTGTATAAATTTTGTCCATTTTTTATAAATCTCAACTAATTTTTTATTTTTTAAAATATTTTTGGTGGTGCTAGGGACTGAACTCAGGATCTTGTACATGCTAGGCAAGCACTCTAGTAACTGAGCTATATCCCCAGACCCTCAACTAATTTTTAAAAATTGCAAAATATATTGCAGGAGTATAGCTCAGTGGTAGAATGCTTGCCAAACACACACAAAGCCCTGGGTTCACTCCTCAGCACCTCCAAAAAAAAAAAAAACAAAAAAACCCACAACCATATATATATATGTCATGGTGTCAAAAAATACGTGTCTAGGTCTTCTTGTGATCTCTGCAAACACAAGGCATTGAGTGGAAAGTTAGGGAAGCTCAAGGGAAGAGGTGAGCCTTGGCATCCTGGGCCTGAAGCACAGCCTTCTGAGCTACTATGAGGATGATCCCTAGCCGCCTCTGGAATAATCTAGGTGTGCTGCCTCTGAAATAATCCTGGTGCTCAGGCTCTGCCTTGGTCTGTTTCCCCCTTTGAGCAGTTGTTTCCCTTAGAGGAAAGCATTGCTGACCCCTTGAGGGCAGACACTGTGCTTTTTACTCCTTTGTGGCCCACAGAGGCTTTATGTGGACTGATTTGGAACCAGAATGCAAGTGTGAGGGCTTCTATGCCTCTGTCCTGCTCTGCCCCCGTTGCAGAGGCCAGGGAGCCAGCTCCACCCCTCCAGTGCCTAGGTTGGGAGGGAGATTGAGTATTTCCCTTGCTTCAAGCTGCTCCTTATGCTCTCCCCAGAAGGTGCTCTGCCGAAATTTAGAGCCAACAGATTTGGAAACTCTCACAAGCACCAAGGCCCTGAGGGCGGTGATGCTCAGCACTTTCCCTGCTCCCCAGGGAGCTTCTGAGATCATCTCAGTAAAACTTTAATGCCTGGAAGTCAATTAGGGTGGAGAATTCTCCTGTAATCAAGAGGCAATGCTTTTATTGGAAAGGTGCAAACTGGGGAGGAGGAGGCAGTTGTGTGAGGCTCTGGAGAGCTAATGGCTTGGGCTGGGAGAATTATTTGGACAGAGTCAGGGTGTGTCTACCAGGTGCCAAGACAAAGGGAGGGGCACAGGGAACAGAGGGTAGGGGGCCTTCACAACCATCCTTACGGTATGTTGTAAAGTTCTCAGAGCATGTTCATACCTTTGCTTTCCTGGAATCTTCCCACAGCTTCATGAAGTGGAAATGACTCCCTAACTTCCATTTTAGAGAGGAGGAATTAAAGTCCTGAGAGGTTAAATATGGAACTGGAGTTGAAACCCTAGCCTAAATCACCTCTAGTGATTCTCACCTCCTAGTATCCATGTCCCTGTGCAATCCCCTCCCACAGGGAATAGGGCTGACTTGTGTAAACAACAGGACTTTGTAGCCATAAAGAAGTGTGACTTCCAGAGCTAGGTCGTAAAAGACACTGTGACCTTGTGGCCTTTGCATTATTTTTTCTTCTTCTTTTTTTGGTACCAAGGATTTAACCCAGGGGCAATTAACCATTGAGCCACATCTCCAGAACCCCCCTTTTAAAAAATATTTATTTTTTAGTTGTAGTTGGACACAATACCTTTATTTTATTAATTAATTAATTTTTTTATGTGGTGCTGAGGATCAAACCCAGGGCCTCACACATGCAAAGTGAGCGCTCTACCACTGAGCCACAACCCTAGAATCCCCCAGCCCTTTTTTACATTTAATTAGAGACAGGGTCTCTCTGGGTTGCTTAGGGCCTCGCTAAGTTGCTGAGGCTGGCTTTGAACTCACGATGCTACTGCCTCAGCCTCCTTCCCCCAAATTGCTGGGATTACAGGTGTGCGCCTCCATGCCTGGCTGCATTTTTTTTTCTTTTAATCATAAAGGCAGGAAATCAAGGCTCTGATTTTTCCCATGACAAATATTTCAATACCAATGATCTCTACCTCTCCCATCTTCCTAGCCCCCTATTCTCACCCTCCGCCAAATTGTTCATCTACCATGGAGGAGTTGGCCAGGGTGGGGGAGTGACATTTGAGTGACAGATGTGAGGGTGTTGGCCCGAAACCCAAAGCTCCACCCCAGGGGAGAGATTTGCTTACACAAAGTGGTCTCAAATAGGCCAAAGTCACTGGTTGGAGGAGGATGAGAATTCTTTAGAGGAGCCAAGGCCCATGCTGTCTCAGTGTGACAGAGTCTAACTGGAGAAGGGAACCCAAGCTGTTGGCTGCATTATTTCTAATATCACTTGTACTAGAGTAAGGCAGATTCCAGTTGAGTGTCTTACATTACTTGTAGGATACTTAAACTAATTGTGGAATGCTGGGAGCCATTAGCCAAGTAGGTATGATAATTTCCTTGCCAGCGTACCCCATGTTGCTGACATGTTGCAGTGACATTGAATGTAGGTGACCTTGCTCAAGGACCAAGGCAGATTAGGGTGTTCCCGGTTTTAAGATAATAGTGTTTAGGGCGTTCCCAGTTTAGGTTCCAGGTTTAAGGTTTAAGATTATTCCTGCTGGGAATAGGGCGTATCCTGCTGCCTGAGTTCCCCTTGAGTTCTCACGGGATTCAGACAGTATATTTTGGGAGACAGAAGCCCAGTGGGAGTAGATTTGGGCAGAGAACGTGGATTTGGGAAGAGAACGTGGATTTCCCCAGAACGTGATTGTAGACGGCTGGTGTGAGTTCGGGAATAAAGAGTTGCTGTTTGAATCTACAAGCTGTGTGGTGGCTCATGATTGTGTGCCCAGCCAGACTGCGGCATTTGTGCCCAGCCAGACTGTGGCAGTGGAAAGGTCTAGATTGATTGAACTTGTAGTTTTCCACCCATGGCCAGCACAGCTTGGCCACAGGAGTGAGCCACATGCAGAGCAGATTCTCTGGTCCCAACCAAGATCCAGTCAACATTTTGACGGCAACCTCATGAGAGACCACAAGCCAGAAGCACCCAGTTAAGCCGTTCTGGAATTTCTGGCCCCAGAAAGCTGAAAGTCAATAAGCACCTATTGTGATTTTACACCACTGTTCTGAGGTCATTTCTCATCTAACAACAGATGACACACAGACTGTTAATTGACAAATCTCTCTCTCCCAGCTTTTACCATGCCGGAAAATGGCAAAACCACTTACTCAGTCATTTAGTCCAACATCCAAGACTCAACCTTGATCTTTTTTTAAGGCAGCTTTTCCTTCAAACCCTATTACAAATCTGTCTTCTTCCATCTTCTATTGTCATAACTAACACACAAGCCATGGTCACCGGGACAGCTGGCATAGCATCCTCACTGACCTTTCTATTTCTATACTTGTTCCTAACAGTTGGTTCTTAAAACAGCCAGCCAGGAAAATATATATATATATTTTTTAAATGAGACAATGTCATGCCTATGTTAAAGCCCGCTGGTGGCTCATGCCACATTATAAAACTCACACCACCCACTGTCGCCTGGAGACTCTACACTGCCTGGCTCTTGCCCAACTGCTTTCATGCCCTTCCACTCTCTTTCTTATTTGCTCACCTCTAGCCACACTGGCCTCCTGATACTTCTTGACTATGTTCCCAACTCAAGGTCTTTGCATTTGTCACTACTTTCTTTGAATGCTCCATCCCCCAGATTCCCTACCTTTACTGAAAACTCATCACCAATTTCACCTCCTCAGAAAGGCCGTTTTTGAAAGCCCAATATAAATGCCCCCCTTTTAAAAATCATCTACCACCTTGCCATCACCACAGAAGTTCCATACTGGAGTTCTTGAGTTTCAAGCAACAAAATTCAACTTTTTCTTATTTAAGCTAAAATAGCAACTATGGGAAGGCTGGGAGTTCATTTGATGGAAAGCAACATTGAACAGCCAGGAAGATGCAGATACAGTCCACTCTGAACATGCTGATCTTTGAATGAAGAGGGCATCTGCCTTGTTGGAGGGTTCTCCATTGAAGAATGAGTCATCCCAGCTTGGAGAATGTGTGGGAGGAGAGCTAGAGATGGATGATGGGGTAGAAACTTTTCCAAAGCAATGGGACTAAAAAGAATCCAAAGTGTGATCAGCAGGACTTCACTTTACCCTGTCCTCCTGGGAACAAATCAATGAACTGATCATTATCTTCACCAGAGGCCCATTTAGAAATAGAACGTTTCAGAAAGTACACAGAACTGAGGGTTTATAATGTATAAGTTTATCTCTAAGTAACTTCTGTTTCTAACTTCCTGGTGGGTGAAAACCACACATGCTAGCTTAAGCGGAAAAAGGTTTTATGGGTTTTGCTTTTTTAAAAAGAGATCTTTCAGGAACCCACAGGACTGTCACCATGGCCAAAGGACTAGAACCAGAAACTTGATAGTCACTAGAACCCAAAGAGATTCTTGCTTTGCCTCTCACAACCCCTCTATGAGGCAGGGGCTATTATTAACTTATAGATGAGAAAACTGAGGCACAGACAGGTTAAATAATTTGCCTTTGGGTCACCCCTGGTCTTGCTTCTAAGATAGGAGGATTTTGTTTGTACTGAGGGCTTTAGAATTTCCTTGCTCCCTTCTCCATCACTTCCTTTCCCATTTCAAGTGAGATTCAAGTTCTTGATGCAAGGGAGGACAGGCTGCAGGAGGCCTGGTGTCTACTGACAGTCCATTTCACAGGGCACAGTAAGCACCATTCCCCAGCTCCAAGGCCCCTGATTCCTTGGGAGTCATTTACTGGGGGCATCCAGATTCTAGCACTCTTTGCCTGGAGATCACATCTGGCCCGATCACATTGGGCAGGGTGACACAGAGCAAAGAACATTGGGTGGAGAAGGAAGCACTGAGACCATCTAATGTAGGGACCACAAACTCACATGCTGCAAGAACCACTCAGGAATCACAAAATAAGTGATAATAAGTGTGGTGAGGTCTGTGGCTAATGGCATCAACTAAAACAGCCTGCTTCCTTCAGTTCTGGCTTATTGCTGCCGTGTGGGACTGATGTCCAACATGGTCCAATTTTCTGATTTTCCAAGAGAAGTCAGAATTTCTTTTTCTTCTACTTCATGAGGTTGTTGTGGTAGGTTAATGGAGTAACTCATATCAAGTGCCTGACTATGTGACTGACATATGGAGGAAATTCTTAACATTTGCTGGTTTTTACTATTACAACCCTTCACAGATGTGGAAACCCAGATCCAGAAGGAATTACCCTAAGATCACATTTGGTGGTAGAGGTCATACCATTACCCAGGCTCCTGGCCCTGGGTCCAGGGCTCTTCCTTCTTGATTTCCTTCTGACCTACCCTACTCCCAAGCCATCATTGCTGTCACTGTGTAGCATGACACATCTTAGCTAATTACATATGTTTTGCCACTGTATCTTTTTTTCTTTTTCTTTTTTAGTTGTAAGTGGACACAATACCTTTATTTTATTTTTTATTTGGTGCTGAGAATCGAACCCAGTGCCTCATGCATGCTAGACAAGTGCTCTACCACTGAGCCACAACCTCAGTCCAGTATGTTTTTTTAAAAAACATATTTTTAGTTATAGATGGACACAATAACTTTATTTTCTTTACTTATTTATTTTTTGATGTGGTGCTGAGAATCAAACCCAGTGCCTCACACATGCTATGCAAGCGCTCTACCCCAGCCCATTATTTATAAGAATTTCTTTTGGAGACATTTTCTTCCTTTAATGAATGAAACCTTTTCTTAAACTTAGCCCAGTGGAAAAATCTACAAGGTTCTTTCATCTCCCTTTAGGTTCAGATGGAAGTAGCAGCTTTATAGAAGCTCTCACTCCCTGTCTTATTAGCTCTGCAGGCCTGGATTATATAAATTTCAGACTTTTCCACTCAAGTCAGGGACTGGCCTACTGTTTACCCAGGGCCCATTAAACCATTAAGGAAAAATGGTGCCTCCCTGGGTCAGGAAGTCTTGTGCACTTTGTTGGGAATGAAGCTAATTTCCTCTTGCTCTGTAGAAACAAAGGCTCTGTACAACCGTTAAAAGCTCCCAGAATTCTGCACCATGTGGTGGTCCCGATGTGGTCCCACAGAGTAGGCAGCGGGGCTACCAGTTCCTCCTCAGCACTTGACTCTTTGACCCTCACAGCTCCAATCAGGATCTAGTCTTGGCCTCAGCTGGTTCTTCTGTCTTTTGCTTATTCTCCTCCTGTTTCTAAGTTAATGCTATCTCACCTTTTATTCCCTGTGAGATTCATTGTACCATTGAAAAGTTAGAAAAGGTGAATGGATCCCCTTCCTTTTGCTGTTTTTTTTTTTTTGGGGGGGGTACTGGTGATTGAACTCAGGGGTGCTCAACCACTGAGCCACATCCCCAGCCCTATTTTGTATTTTATTTAGAGACAGGGTCTCACTGAGTTGCTAAGTGCCTCGCCATTGCTGAGGCTGGCTTTGAACTCACAATCCTCCTGCCTCAGCTTCCTGAGCTGCTGGGATTACAGGTGTGTGCCACCACACCTGGCTCTGCTGTGATTTTTGATCTAGAATTCTCCCTGTGGATGACTCTATTGCTAGCCTTGTGTTTTGCCTTGGGGTGACCACTGTGGCACTTTATCTCAAACATTTGCCATAAATCATATTACCTGCTGCCCTTTTCTGAGACCATGAACTAAGAGTATAAAAAAACTAAACTGGAAATGGATCCCTAAAGCCACCATCCTAGGGTGGGTCAGGAGGCACTGGCCTGCCACAGTTTTCAATGTGGCTACTTTTTTAGTCCTTCCCAGTTATATTCCTATTGGAGCCAAATTTAAGCCTTTAGCTAGCCTTCTTTTTTTCTGTGTATTTTAAATTGGTGCATTACAGTTCTACATAAAGGTGGGATTTGTTGTTGCTTATTTATAAATACATACAATAGAACAACATAATTTGGTCAACATCGTCCTTCAATATTTCCCCTTTCCTTCTCCTCTCCCCTCCCCCAGCCCCTTTTCTCTACTCTATTCATCTTGCTTCAATTTTCATGAGATATATCCCCTCCACACCTTTTTTTTCCTTTCTTTTTCCTCTTTAGTTTCTACATAGGAGAGAAACATATGACCTTTGACCTTCTGAGTTTTGGCTTACTTTGGTCAACATAATGTTCTTAAGTTCCATCCATTTTTCTGCAAATGACATAATTTTATTTTTCCTTATGGTTGAATGAAACTCCAGTGTGCCTATGTATCACATTTCTTTTATACATTCATCCATTGACGGACACCTACTTTCTTTCTATAGTTTGGCTATCGTGAATTGTGCTGCTATAAACACGGGTATGCACATATTGCTAGAGTATGAAAACAAATACAAAGGAGTGGTATTTTCCAGCCTTCTGAGCTACTTCTTGGAAGCATAATTAAGATACAAAGGGAGACAGTCACACTGAATTCGTCCATCTGGTCAGGAAGTGACATTCCTGGATAATAAGAATTTCCATAATATATGAGAAGTGCAGTTCAGAGAGGGCCCATAAACACATGGTGATCAGATTAGCATTTTTTTGAATTAGGGAGATTAGGAAGAAAACCCAGAACCAAGTAAAATAAGCTATCACCTAGGAAACTGTGACCTACTAGTGATGGGTACAGGCAGAAGAGTGGAGGTATAGAGGGTTTCAAAAACCAGTTTCGGGGTTGGTTCAGCCACTGCCAACGGAGTGAGGTCCTGTGTCTGGGGTAAGGCCAGTATCCCCGTGTTTAGCCCACTTCTTCCTTGCATTGGAAGTTTTTAGGGTCTGTGTAAGTTTTGGTTAAAAGAATAATATGTCTATGACTATCTGATGGGTCCCTTGGACTCAGCTACCACCCCTGGTAAATGGTTTTGAATTTGATTTCCTTGGTATCCTGATGCTGGGAAGAGGCTGTCCTGGATAGCAGTTTGTTAAAAGTGATTTTGTTAAATGAAATGTTTCTGAATCACCCAAGCTGGGAACAAGATTCTGAGTCTAACCTGTCCCATTTATGAGCTCCTCCCTGACAGGACAGGTGATTTCAGTGTCCAAATCTCACTTTCAGGCTCAGATGCACTTAGAGCCTGGCTACGTTTACAACACCTTTTCACATATCTCTCTTTTCCCTCCTCCCTCTCCAGTGGTGTTCAATTTGCAGTCTGTATTACAGACTCACACAGGTTCTGTGACGGGCCCGGGCTCCTGCTGTGACACTGTGTAGGAGCTGTGGCTTCAAACTCCCCGTTAATGACCGAGATCACTGGCTCACAGTTGCCTGCCGAGGTTCTGGGTCTTCTGTTGAATTGCTCACCCATTAACTTCCCTTCCTGGAGAGCTGTTTTTAAAACCACTTTGCCTCTGCGAGTGATTGCCCCTTGTTTCTTCCATTCTTCTCTCTGAGTGCAGTTTTCCATGTCTCACCTCCCCCTCCTGCCAGAATCTGTGTAAAGTATATGATTCTATTCTTTCAAGGTGAGTTGGCATTTTTATTTTCTCAAAGAAAGGAGAAAGAGATCCTTTCATTTGCATTCACAGAGTCATGTCTAAAATGATGTCTCCCTGCACCCTAGCATTGTTTTTGTGCACTGAGGGGCAAGTGATCTCTGCTCTGCTGAGTATTTGTCAAGTATGGGGACATTTGCTGTGTCACCCAAATACTCCTGCCTGGTTGGTCACCAGGGGCCAGGACTGGTGTGGGTGTGATGCAGAGGAGCTGTAAGCCTGGGTTGAATCTCAGGGTGACCACGGAACAGGGAGCCTCTTTCTCCCTTTTGAGTCAAGAGGCTGAGTGGGTAAGCTAGAGCCTGCACTGATAAGGACCTTAAATATTGGCTAGAAATTTTTGATGTAAGTTTGTAGGGAGCTAGGAAATCTATTTTTTCTCCTGCTAAGAGACAACCTGCTCTCTATGAATTTTTCACTGTGTACAGAACTGAGCAAAGTAGACAAAGCCTGGAGGGGTCTGTGATGATGGTCTGGATGCCAGAGGACAAGACTGAGAATTAAATATTTGCCGCGTCCGGCCAAGGGAGCCGAGTCCGGCGAGGGACGGCGAGGTTAAAAGACACACAGGACACCAAGGTTCTTCATCCAGGAGTCAATAATCTTTATTGCTAACACACCTTTTTTTATACCCCAAGCAGCAGAAGTGGAAAACTACCCAAAAGCAGGAGGGAGGGGGGAGAAATTTAGTTTCAACATCTATTATTGTCAGGTACCGAAACCTCCCTTAACAATAAGTCCATCAGACCAGAAAAGGTCAAGGCATTCCCGTGGGATACATATGTCTCAGACGGATAAGCAGGAACAGAAAAACCGCAAGTTCGCCGTGGCCTTGTGAGCTGGCCACACTGGCATGCAGAACAAACTAGTGGAGGTAGGGCTCCAGGGGCCAAGGTGGACCTGTTGCCAACAAGTCCCCCTCTTTTGTTTTTTGCATGCCAGTGGGAATCAAGTAGCCCCTGTCTTAGGTCGTTCACAGCCCTTGCGATGCTTACCCGTCTCTGGGAAGGCCCCGATTCCCTGGCTTAGGTCGCACAGCAAGCGTGAAAGTTGCCCGTCACTGGGTACTACAAGATCAGCTCAAGGTGTTATGACCTATCAAGACATTATTGCGGTGAACGCTTAACCGTCTCCACCTACGGGACCCACGACCGTCACCGCCGAATGGCAGATGTGATTGGACCGAGAGATTAGACAGCAAAGATCCTAATACAGGAAGGCAAGAGGGAGAGGTATGCATAGAGAAAATATATGGCAGGAGTTCTTCTTTTAAGGAGGACACTCATCTTCGGATAGGTCTGAAGTATATCTCAGAGAGGCGATCATCCATCTTCAAGCGTTGATAGTGAACCTGTATTGGCTTAGAGGCTAAGATATTAATTTGATCCTTAATGAATTGTACTATCTTATTTACAATGCAGGGTCCTATTGCCACTACTAGAAGGAGGCCTAACAATGGTCCCAATAAGGGAAGAAGATAAGGCAAAAATCCATTAAGTCCAGTCCAGAGAGGGTTCTCAAATAATTCCCTCCTCCTTTTTTCTAGGTCTTCTTGGAGTTGTTTAATTTTTGTGCGAACTATGCCAGATTTGTTAGCATAAAAACAGCACCTCTCCCCAAGGGCTAAACAAATTCCCCCTTGATTGGCAGTAAGCAAGTCTAAACCCCGCCTATTCTGAAGAACTACTTCTGCTAGAGAGTCTATCTGGTCTTGTAAGTCTTTAATGGTTCCCGACAGGGTTTGCACATCATCTATAAGCTGTTGAGATAGGCGGCGGTAAGAATGTATAGCCGTACCCAATCCTGCCGTGCCTGTACCCACAGCAGCGGTTATTCCAAGGCCAACAAGGAGTGGTAAGGCCTGCACAGCTCTCTTGTGTCTTCTAACTAAGATGTCTAGGCTAGGAATGGGTAGGGGTTCATCTCCTGAGATAATCGTGATATCAGGAAGCAGTAATGCCAGAACGCAACCACCAGTCCAATTTGTTGGGAGCCTGGGAAAAGCTAAATTTCCACCACACATAAAGACTGTACCATTAGGGGGACAAATGGGTGGAGTAGGTGAGGAGTAATTCTTTATTAATGAGCAGTTTCCAAAGGAAGAGACTCCAACATCAACATCATAGGTATTATTTTGCATCATGCCTAGAAGGCATGACATAAAACCACCTAGAGGCTGCACCTTAAAGGGCAGCCCAGATTGACATGTGTTGTCATCATCAATGGTATAATTGATGGGAACCGCCAATGGCATGACTGCACCTGCCGTCATGCAGAGCCAGCAATCACCAGCAAGGGTAGGGTTGGAACTGTTAAGTAAAGAAAAGGTGGTTTCTAGGATATCTAATGTATTGGCATCTAAATCAGGAAACTGGGATTTGGGCAATATCAAGGGGTGGTATGTAGGCTTAGGGATCTCCGGCTTTAAAAGCTTAATCACCTGAAGGTGTTTGATAGCATCAGTGGGTCCCCCTCCGTCAGAGATTCCGATAGGGGCCTGCATGGGCCAGCAGGAAGGTTTACCCACGACGCCCTCACATCCCGCCTCCGTTAACCGAGTCGTGATGCCTTCCCCTCCCCGGTCACCAAGAAAAGGAATATAATTATAAGTGGTCCCCCATTCTCCACGGGTGTTAGTTAGGATGGCCTCAAAATACTGTTTTCCTTGATTATTAACACAAATTGAGGCCGATGTATAACAGGAGATGTGCATTGCCGGGGTGTAATGACAAGTGGCGGAACAGCTTCCAAGAGTCTTGGTCGGATTAGGGACAACAAGTCCGGGCTTATTAACACATACCCATTTTGGTTGTTTAAATCCTCCGATGTTTTCATTGAGTTCAGCCGCCATGTAGGCTACTTTAGTCCCACAATCAATGCTCTGGATATAACCAGAGGGGGCCGAGTGCCGGGGCCCTCCCTTACACTCACAAGGGGCTCCAAAAAGATATTCATGAATATTCCCAGGTGGGGGGTCAAGCCCTCCTTCAGCAAACCTGTCCAGAAGGAATGCCACAAGAGGGGTCCAGCTCATGAGGTGTGTCTCGGCACTCACTTGAAGGGGTGAGAACAACAACGGCAGGATCAGCCATCTTGGGAACTTCATTTTGTCTTGAATTTTCATTCACCGGTCTGGTGCAGCGCTCCGGGATCCAAATGGGCTTCTCAGTTCCTGGGGGAAAAACACATACAGCTCCCCTCACTCTAGCTAAGAGTGGAGCCGGGGGTTGCCACTTTCCAGTGGATAAATCTTTCCACCTTATTTGAGCATCTTGTACAGTGGGAGGGGAAAAGTGGCGTTGTGCAGCCGTGCGCCCTCCAGTGTCAGTGAGTAAAAAATTTAAAGTAAATAAGGTTATGCTTAGAAGTGCTTGTGGTCCCTGACAATTCCGGTATATCTCCCCCTCTTTTGTTTTTTGTAAATAAGTTTTTAAATGTTGATGGGCTCGTTCCACGATAGCTTGTCCCTGTGGATTATAAGGGATTCCAGTCTTATGATTAATTTCCCATTGGGTGCAAAACCGTTGAACCGCCTGACTTACATATGCGGGACCATTATCGGTTTTGAGGCATCGTGGGGTGCCCATGGAGGAAAAGGCTTTTAGAAGATGACTGATTACATCCTTAGCCTTCTCTCCAGTATGTAAGGTGGCAAAAATGAAGCCAGAATATGTGTCAGTGGAAACATGTATAAAGGAGAGCTTACCAAAGCTAGGGAAGTGTGTAACATCAGTTTGCCAGACATCATTAGGTTGTAGTCCTCTTGGATTAACCCAAGGGAAGGAGAATGAATAAATGGTGCACAGGTTGGACATAATGAGACAATCTGTAAAGCTTGGTCTCGTGAACATCCTGTGTGGAAGCGTAAAGACTGTGCATTTAAATGAAATTTGTTATGGAATTGTAAGGCCTTATCATATTCGGTGGTCACACAGGAAAGGCCAACAGCATGAGTAGCAGCGTCTGCTTTTGCGTTGCCCTCTGACAAAGGTCCAGGGAGCCCTGAATGGCTTCGGATGTGGCCAATGTATAAAGGATCTCGTCTAGCCCAAATGAGAAGCTGAACTACCTGTAGTTGTTCTGTGATGGTGGATTGCTTTCCAATATATGATGCTGTTTCTATGACTAGAGCCAGATTGGCTACATACAAGCTGTCAGTATACACATTAAGAGGAATAGAACTATAGACTTTGAGAGCTATGATTAAAGCTTCAACTTCTGCCTTTTGGGCCGACTGACCTGACACAGGTTGTCGGAGAATTTGAGATCCATCAAAAACGACAGCAAATCCATTTTTGGCCCCATCTGTATATACAGTTTGGGCCTTTGGAATAGGTTCCCTTTTCATAATCTTTGGGAAGATAATGGGACACCTTTTAAAGCCCTCCAAAAGTCTATGTTTAGGGAAGTGATTATCAATCTGACCCTTGAAGCTGCACAGGAAAAGACACCAAAGGTCATGTTCTTGTTGTAACTTGTGTATCATATCTTGAGTGTAAGGTTGAATAAGTATGTCAAAGGTTTTTCCAAACAATGCATCACCCAAATATTTAGCCTTCCAAATTAAGTTAATAACTAGCTCATAAAAGGGAGTCAATACCCGGGGGTTAGAAGCCGGCAAGTGGACCCAATAAATGGGACCCGTTTGCCAGAACACTCCTGTGGGAGTAATTTTAGAAGGTAGAACTATAAATGACAAGGGCAGAGAATAATCTATCTGCGTAATCTGCATGTCCTGCAGAGCCTCTTCTATTAGCCTCAGTGCTCGTAAGGCTTCTGGTGTAGGTACTCTACACGACGTAGGAGAAGGATCTCCTCGCAAGAGGTCATACAGGGGTTTGAGCTCTCCAGTTGGAATATGAAAGGATGGGCGCAGCCACTGTATTTCTCCGAGGAATGTCTGCCACTGATGTAAAGTTTTGAGCTGATTTATCTGGAACTGGGGTCTCTGGGGAAAGATTCCTATGTTATTAATGATGTATCCCAAATAATTGTAAGGGTGTTGAAACTGCACCTTTTCGGGTGCTATGACCAGCCCTGCCCCTTTTAGAAGGGATTGGAGGACTTCATAAGATTGAAGAAGTCTTTCTTTCTTGGGCCCTGCCAGTAAGATGTCATCCATATAATGAATGAGGTAGAGCTGTGGGAACTGCTGTCGAAAGGGTCGCAAAACCTCAGCTACAAAATATTGGCACATTGTAGGACTATTAGTCATCCCTTGAGGTAGGACAGTCCATTCATACCGTTGGTAAGGTTCCCTAAAGTTTGTGGAAGGCAAGGAAAAAGCAAAACGCTTTCGGTCTCGTGGGTCTAAGGGGATAGAGAAGAAACAATCTTTTAAATCTATGACAATAAGATGCCAATCCTTTGGGATCGCAGTAGGAAAGGGTAGCCCTGGTTGTAAGGGTCCCATGGGTTGCATAGTTTTATTAATAGCTCGTAGGTCCTGAAGAAGTCTCCACTTCCCAGACCCCTTTTGTATAACAAAAATAGGGGTATTCCAAGGGGAGGTAGAGGGCACCACATGTCCTAACTTAAGCTGGTCTTGAACTAATAGGGAAGCGGCCTGTAATTTGTCCTTAGTTAGGGGCCACTGTTCTACCCACACAGGGTCATCTGATAACCAAGTAATGGACAGTGGAGGTGGCCGCACTTCAGTGGCCCCTAGGATAAATTTCCCAGTCCTCTCCGGTCTCTTCCCCGCCGGGTAACCTGTTCTGCTGGATCCACGGGTGATATTCTGCCCTCATGTCTCTTTCCTAGTCCCCTTCCAGGGATCCATCCCATGTCTAGCATTGCATCATTAACAAAGTCATTATTTCCTTTCAAAGTCTGGGTAGTGAGAATAGCCCCCATTTGATGAAGCAAGTCCCTCCCCCAAAGGTTCGTGGGGAGTCCAGTCACCACATAGGGCTGGAAATGGCCACTATGTCCTTCGCCATCTCTCCATTTTAAAAAGGAGGCACTTCTTTTTGGTCGGGTCTGTCCTATCCCCTGTAATATGGCTGAGGGACTCTGGAGGGGCCAGGCAGGTGGCCATTGTTTTTCAGAAATGACAGAGACATCCGCCCCCGTATCTAGTATTCCTTGAAAGCCTTGTCCTGTATCTCAATGGTCAGGTTGGGACGCGAATCCAAATGAGCTACCCAAAAGGCCTGGGGAGTTCCAGTGGAGCCAAAGCTGCCGTCGCCCCGGGACCCACGGAGGGCGTGCCCAGGAATGGAAGCTAAGGGTAGCAGCAGCAATTGAGCTATACGCTCCCCGGGGGGAAGAATAACAATTCCTTGGGTAGCTTCTACTACTATTTTTATCTCTCCCTGATAATCAGCATCAACAACCCCCGTAAGAATCTTCAAGCCCCACTGAGTTGCGCTACCTCGTCCCAACACTAGTCCCACCGTCCTCTCTGGCAGGGGTCCAAAAACCCCAGTAGGCAGCGTCTGAGGTCCCATTTGGGGAGTTAATACCGCTCGGGAGGTGGAACTGAGGTCCAGTCCTGCGCTTCCTGGTGTTCCCCTGGGGAGTTCCCAGATAGAAAGGGGTTGGTCAGTGGGAGGCGGCGGAGACGCCCACTCCCTGGGGCACTGTTCTGTCCCTGCACTGCCCCGTACACTTTGGCTTCCGGGGCCCGGGGCGGGCCCCTGCTCCCGTTTCCCGATGGTATTGGGTTACCCTGGATGTCAAATTTTGACCTGCACTCACTGCTCCAATGATTTCCTTTATGACATCTAGGACAAAGTCCAGGCATCCCTCTGCCAGCACCCTCGCTCCTTTCCGGGCAGTTTCTCTTTATATGTCCCTCTTTCCCACACTTAAAACACCCCTTAGAGCGGGTTCCCCTGTTATCAGCTTTTTGCATTCCAGTCTTAAGGGCAGCAGCCAAAACCTGACCAGTAATATGAGGCCCATCTATATCTTTGCATGCTCGAATCATGTCATCTATACTTTTGGCCCGGGAGGACTTAATAGCATTTTGGCAGTAAGTGTTAGCGTTTTCATATGCCAGTTGTCTAATAAGTGGCATAGCCTGTTCCAGATTAGGGAATATTTTTCCAGCAGCCTGCATTAGGCGGGCTATAAAGTCTGAATAAGGTTCAGAGGGTCCTTGAGAGATCTTGGAAATTTTTGCTTCAGTCTTAGAAATGGGCAGGGCTTTCCAGGCATGAACTGCAGCTGAGGCTATTTGAGCATAAACACCTGGGTCGTAATTAATTTGTTGGCCTATGGTGGCATACTGCCCAGTTCCTGTCAACATTTCAGCATTTCGCCGTTGATGGCCCGCATTCAGGTTAATCTGAGCCAGCTCGCGGCACCTTTCATGATATTCACTTTTCCACAATAAGAAATCCCCTCCAGATAACACAGCCCTGCAAAGTTGCTGCCAATCATTAGGTATCAGTTGACTGGCTGAGAAAGACTCGAAGAGGGTCAATGTGAAAGGGGCATGAGGTCCATAATTAATGACCGCCTCCTTAAGCTGTTTTATGTCCTTGAAGGCTAGGGGGACATGGGCTCTGGCCGGCTGTCCATCAGCATCGGCGTTTTCAATCATTGGAAAAACCTGAGCCGCTCTAGAACCCCAGTGGACCCCCGCCCGTCTAGTAGGGGCGTCCTCATTCCAATCAGGATTATAGGGAGGAGGTGCGGCAATTGAGGGGGCCCTAGGCACCCTCACATTTGCCCTTTTAAGGCGATGTTCTAGTTCCTCTATCTCCCTTTCTAATCCCTCCTCTTCCTCAGAGAGAGAACTGAGGTCCTCAGGATCATTTTTGGGCTTAGAAATCTGGAGGTGTTTCCTACCCTCCGAGCCCGAGTCCTCAAGAGGACCCTCATCCTTTAAGGATTCTGCCATTTGCTCTTCCTGCACCTGATTAAGGGCCTGTTCACATTCAGCAAGCTGATCCTTGATCTTTACTTTATCTGTTAATAAAGCATCCTTTACCAACCTCCATAAGGAAAAGGTGGCAACTGGGACACTGTCCGAGCCCCGGTCCCTCAATAATTTCTGAAGGTCATGCCTCACCAGGTCCCAGTCACTATTATTAAGAAATCCTCCTGTCAGAAACCAAGGACAAGCCTGGGCAATAATTTCAACGAATTCGGTTGCAGTCTTAGTTTTTATTCCTGTTCCTTGTGTATTTAACAGCTCTTTCAGTTCGTTGGCCAGACGAACCTTCGCTGTTGAGTTACCCATGGTACGTACCCTGTCTCTTTAAAATATCTTTAAACCAATCCTCCCCCTTCTTTCTTAGAAGGTGAGCCCCGTCCGCTTACCCCTGCTTTCCGGATCTCAGTGGGAGCCTCCAATTGCCGCGTCCGGCCAAGGGAGCCGAGTCCGGCGAGGGACGGCGAGGTTAAAAGACACACAGGACACCAAGGTTCTTCATCCAGGAGTCAATAATCTTTATTGCTAACACACCTTTTTTTATACCCCAAGCAGCAGAAGTGGAAAACTACCCAAAAGCAGGAGGGAGGGGGGAGAAATTTAGTTTCAACATCTATTATTGTCAGGTACCGAAACCTCCCTTAACAATAAGTCCATCAGACCAGAAAAGGTCAAGGCATTCCCGTGGGATACATATGTCTCAGACGGATAAGCAGGAACAGAAAAACCGCAAGTTCGCCGTGGCCTTGTGAGCTGGCCACACTGGCATGCAGAACAAACTAGTGGAGGTAGGGCTCCAGGGGCCAAGGTGGACCTGTTGCCAACAAATATTGGCAGTGGAGAATGGAGGGAAAAAGTCTGGAGAGATTTTGGAGGAAACGCTATTCAGACTTGGCAGAGCAGTGACCAGATTTCTTGTGTTTGTTTTTTTGTTTTTTTTTTGAAGGGTGAAATTTAAAAAATTCATGGAAGTCCATTTTAAACTTCATTAGTTGTGTAATCAGTTTTTCCATGTGGAAGTCTCTGTTGGTTACAATCTCGTGTGGATGAGATAGCCCAGGTCTGCAGGGAATGGACCATGGAATTGGCAGTCGCAGAGGATTCAGACGGGTCAGAAAGCTCAGACCCTCAAAACCAGAGAACAACGTCCAGTTCTGGCCCTGCTAAAGAAAACTTATGGTAGGGAAGGGGAAAGCTACCCTCAAGGATTGCAGGTCTTCACTGCTTTATATCTCAAAAATCTGGGAATTGCTCATTTACTCATCCACTCAGCAAACACTATGAAGGCACCCAGCTCAATTATGGAAATTTTGTTCAATGGTGAACAAAATCAGGAATGGTCATAAGTCTTGCAGAACCCCATAAACAAATATAAAACTGATTCTGGGATAAGGGCAATGAAAGAGAGACCCATAGTGCCCTGAGGTCTGAGGAATGGAAGGATTTGCCCAGCCAGAGGACCTGTGAAGATTTTTGCAAGAAAGGGACTCTTCACATTGTTGTTCAAAGAGTAGAAAGGAGTTAAGTTAGCAAAGGTGATGGGGAAAAGGGTTTTAGGTGAGAGAATGACATGTACAAATACCCTGTGGCTTCAGCAAGCACAGCAAGAAAAGAAAGCTATGTGGGCTAGATCAGAAAGGACAAGGCAAGAGTAGAGGGGATAAAGCTGAAGAGGCCAGGACCACACCACACTAAGCTTGTGAATCATGTTAGGATGTTTGTTTTCATCTTTGCTTATTATATTTAAAATTGAATCACATCATGTTATATTCACTGAATTATTTTTTAGTATTACACTTCTGGAAAGTACTTAGTTTTTAATGAGTAGTAGTGATAGATTTTTAAACAATTATATTTGAAAGGAAAATGGACTTTATATAAATAAAAATAGTGAGTTAATACGTAGGTGGTAGGCAGAACTGGCAAAAATTCTGAACACAGTGGAAAGATGACTATAGTGGATGACTATAGTGGGTATGAGAGGAGGCAGATCTGGTTTGAAATCCTGGCCCCTGCACCACCACCTACTTCTGTGGTCTTCACACTGAGTATCAGTTTCCTTGTCTGGATGATGGGGATGGTAATATGTGGGTTGTGATGTTCAGTGAAATATGGTAGAAGGTTCTAATTGTGCTTGGTACATGATGGGCAATTAATGAATGCTTGCTTTTCTAAGGGGAAAGAATTTTCTGGAAGCATTGAAGATGGTGATATTGGTGGGGAGAAGCTAAAGGTGGTTCGACTATTGAAATATTCCTTGTGAGACATGAGGCAGACATAATATGGTTTGTGGCAAGAAGAGGAAAGTCCGTAGAGGAAGTAAACTTGAGTTATGCCACTAAAAATGGCCTATCTAGCTGAGTGTGGTGGCCCATGCCTGTATGCTGGGAGCCATTAGCCAAGTAAGTATGACAATTTCCTTGCCAGCGTACCCCATGTTGCAGTGACATTGAATGTACTTAACCTTGCTCAAGGACCAAGGCAGATTAGGGTGTTCCCGGTTTTAAGATAATCTTGTTTAGGGCGTTCCCAGTTTAGGTTCCAGGTTTAAGGTTTAAGATTATTCCTGCTGGGAATAGGGCGTATCCTGCTGCCTGAGTTCCCCTTGAGTTCTCATGGGATTCAGACAGTATATTTTGGAGATAGAAGCCCAGTGGAGGTGAATTTGGGCAGAGAACGTGGATTTGAGAGAGAACGTGGATTTCCCCAGAACGTGATTGTAGACGGCTGGTGTGAGTTCGGGAATAAAGAGTTGCTGTTTGAATCTACAAGCTGTGTGGTGGCTCGTGATTGTGTGCCCAGCCAGACTGCGGCATTTGTGCCCAGCCAGACTGTGGCATTTGGCGGCTCGTACGGGGAACTTCTGAAGCTTAGAGGTAAGTGAAATTGCTCGCCCCTGAGGAAGAGCGAAAGAATGGGTGACCAACTCAAAAAACAATGTGTTATTGTTTTGATTTATCTTGTTTTTGTTTCAAGCTGCCTATCCCTAGAAATTTCTCAGGCAAACTGGAAAAAATGGTTGACTAAAGGTTTGAAGTTTGTCGGCCCTGAGGAAGAGAAAATTGATACAACGATTTTTTATTCCGTTTTTGTTTCATTCAGTTTCGGCTTTGTTTTGTGCTATCTTATTGGGTTGCGTTATCTTTATAGTAGATTAGAAATTAGTAAAAAACAAACCGAAAAGATGTTAAGTAAATTGTTAGAGGTTCAGACCATGGAGAAAGACATTTTAGATCAAGCAAAAGAGAAGGTCTCTCGAGCTAGTCAGACAGAGGAAGAAAATTTAAAGGAAAAGGGGTTGTTAGGAAAAAGGCCACAACAGGAGGCTTTTAGTAACTCCGTTTTATCACAAGAGGGCGTAATTCAACCAACAGCCCCACCGATGGAGACAGCTGAGTGGCCCTCAAACCCCGTAGTTGATAAATGGGATCCTGAGACAGGACCTCAAAGATTAGCATGCCCTGTACTTGAACAGGCAGGAGGGCAGCGAATTCACCGTGCTTTAGATTTTAAAACAGTGAAGCAGTTAAAGGAGGCTGTAACAACCTATGGTCCCCAAGCTCCCTTCACGGTAAGCATGGTTGAGTCCATTACTAACTTGGACATGACGCCAGCAGATTGGGCTAGCATGTGTAAATCTGTACTAAATGGAGGACAATATTTGTTATGGAAGGTTGCCAATGAGGAATTTTGCGCGGAGACAGCTAGGCGAAATGCAGCAGCCGGTTACCCTCAAAGAAATCTAGATATGTTGTTAGGAAAAGGACCTTATGAGGGTCAACGGCAACAAATTGAATATGATCCTGCTATATATGCACAAATTGCTGCAGACGCAGTTAGGGCATGGAAGACTTTACAAGGACATGGAGATTTACAAGGTCAGCTATCTAAGGTAATACAGAGAGCTAATGAACCTTACGCTGACTTTGTAGATAGGCTAATTCAAACGGCTGCCAAAATTTTTGGGGATACAGAACAAGCAATGCCATTAATAAAACAACTGGCTTATGACCAAGCAAATCGTTGCTGCAGAGAGGTTATTAGACCATGGAGACATGAAGATTTAAACACATATATTAAATTATGTAGAGATATTAATGAACAAGGGCAAGTCTTGGCAGCTGCAGTACAACAGGCTTTAGATGCCAGGCCAAAAACATGCTATGATTGTGAACAAACAGGACATTTTAAAAGGAATTGCCCCATAGGAGGAGGGTTTAACAAAAGTAGGTATCAAAGGAATAGAATACCAGGTATTTGCCCACGATGCCGTAGAGGGAGACATTGGGCTAATGAATGCCGTTCTCAAACCACCATAGAAGGTACTCCCTTATCAAAAAACGGACAAAGACCAGGTATTTATCCAAGATATCGTGGAGAAAGGCATCAGGCTCCATTGCCAAAAAACGGACAGGGGGGCCCAATGCTCCGGGGCCCACAACCACAAATATACGGGGCAGTGGAGGATCCCAGCAACACCATCAGGGTAGTGCCCAGGACACATTGTCCATTAAATCCCTCATCAGACAAACCCGAGGGAGCGCAGGGTTGGACATCTGTGCCTCTGCCAGAGCAGTATTAACTCCAGAGATGGGAGTTCAAATCATTCCCACAGGAGTAAAAGGACCTCTTCCCCAAGGAACAGTAGGCTTATTACTGGGACGTAGTTCATCTACATTAAAAGGACTTATGATAAGTCCTGGGGTAATTGATCCCGATTATGTAGGTGAAATAAAAATTATAGCTAGTTCTCCAAGAGGTATATCAGTAATTTCACCTGGAGATAGAATAGCACAGTTGTTAATAATACCCAGCCTACATAATAAATTTCCTAGTCATAGTGTAGAAAGAGGTTCCAGGGGATTAGGCTCCACAGGTGTAGATTGGGCTATGTTGTCTTTAAATTTAGATTCTCGCCCAATGCTAAAACTAAATATTCAAGGTCATGAGTTTAATGGGCTACTGGACACAGGAGCTGACCTTAGCATCATATCTCGTCAAGAATGGCCAAAACATTGGCCATTACAACAAGCCACTCAAACGCTTCGAGGCCTAGGAGTGGCGACTAATCCCCATAGAAGTTCTATGATATTAGATTGGAAGGATCCTGAAGGATGTGAAGGAACTATACAGCCATATGTATTGGATCATCTTCCTATAAATTTATGGGGACGAGATGTCCTAGATCAATTAGGTTTGACGTTAACAAATAATATCAATCCTAATGCGCCCACTACTAGGGCTAGACAAGGCTTTAGGAAAGAAAAAAGATTAGGAAAACAAGGGCAAGGTATAGCAGCACCAGTACAAATAGATCAAGGAACAGACAGACATGGGTTGGATTTTCAGAAAGGGCCACTGAGACAATCAAAATTACTTGGAAATCAGAAAGACCAGTGTGGGTTCCTCAGTGGCCCCTGACTAAAGAAAAGATACAAGTAGCCCATGATCTGGTCAAACAACAATTAACGGAAGGACATATACAACCTTCCATATCTCCCCATAATACTCCCATTTTTGTCATCAAAAAGAAATCTGGTAAATGGAGATTATTGCAAGATTTAAGAGCCATTAATAATGAGATGGTTGTTATGGGACCTGCTCAATCAGGGATTCCTCAATTGTCTGCTTTGCCAAAAACCTGGCATGTTTTAGCTATAGATATTAAAGATTGTTTTTTTTCAATTCCAATTCATCCCGAGGATAGTCCACGTTTTGCATTTACTATCCCTGCATTAAATCATGAAGGTCCTGATCAGAGATATGAATGGAAAGTACTCCCTCAAGGGATGGCTAACAGTCCAACTATGTGTCAAATATATGTTAACAAAGCAATCCAGCCACTTAGAAATCAAAATCCTGAACTACAAATATTTCACTATATGGATGATGTATTATTGGCACATAAAGATAAAAACATATTGCTGGAATGTTATGCCACACTTACAAACTTATTAAAAAATTATAATCTAGAGATAGCAATAGATAAAGTACAATTAAATTTTCCAATTAATTATTTAGGAGTTCTACTATCCTCAACCATGGTCCGTCCACCAAAAATTCAAATACGAGTAGATCAACTCAAATCACTTAACGACTTTCAAAAGTTATTGGGAGACATAAATTGGATAAGGCCTTATCTAGGTATACCAACAGGAGAATTGGGACCTTTATTTGATATTCTAAAAGGTCCATCAGATCCAAATTCACCCCGCATGTTAACTCCTAAAGCAAGAAAGGCATTAAAAATTATTGAAACATATATGGAAAACATACATTTGGATAGAATTGATATAAGTTTGCCTTTATTATTTATTGTACTACCAACAAAAAATATTCCTACAGGAGTATTTTGGCAAGAAGGTCCATTATTGTGGATACATTTATCTTATTCTCCTAACACTATTCTTACTAGGTATCCTGAGGCTGTAGGACAATTAATACTCAAAGGAATAAAAGCAGCGAAGGGAGTGTTTGGAATTTCTCCCAATAAAATTATTACTCCATATACTATGGATCAAATTGATGAGTTAGCTAATGAGTTAAATACTTGGGCAATAATCATGTGTAAATCTAATGTTTCATTTGATAATCATTTACCATCTAATCCTTTGTTGTCTTTTTGGTCTAAGCATCCTGTAGTTTTTCCTAAAATGACAAGAAAAACACCTATCATGAATGCTCCAAATATATTCACTGATGGGTCAAATAATGGTACAGCAGCAGTAGTTACCCCTGATCAAACTTTTACATTTTTAGTACCCAAACAATCAGCTCAAAAGGTAGAGCTTAATGCAGTTTTACAAGCTTTTGTGATGTTTAAAGATTCTGTATTTAATTTATTTTCTGATAGTCAGTATGTAGTTAATGCTATAGTATCTCTTGAAGATGCTGGTAGGATTTCCCCTTCTTCTACTGTTTTCTCTTTGTTTTCCACTATACAAAGTCTAATCTGGGACAGAAAAGATCCATTCTTTATAGGACATATTAGGGCACATACAGGATTGCCTGGAGCCCTTAGTTTAGGCAATGATTTAGCAGATAAAACTACACATGACATACATATTTTCTCTACATTTGAAGAAGCTACAAATTTTCATAAAAGGTTTCATGTTAATGCTAATACTTTACAAAAGCGTTTTAAAATAACTAAGGAACAAGCCAGACATATAATAAAACAATGTCAAAATTGTGTGACATTTTTACCACAAGTTAATCTTGGAGTCAATCCTAGAGGACTGATACCTAACCATATTTGGCAGATGGACGTCACACACTTGCCAGAATTTGGAAAATTAAAATATTTACATGTTACAGTCGATACTTCTTCTGGATTTTTGATGGGCTCCCTTCATGCCGGAGAAAAAACTAAAGATGTTATAGCTCATTGCTTACAAAATTTTGCCACTGTGGGCGTTCCTAAACAGTTAAAAACCGATAATGGTCCTGGCTATACCTCTACCTCTTTTAAACAATTTTGCTCATCATTTGGTATTACTCATATAACAGGAATCCCATACAATCCACAGGGACAAGGCATAGTTGAAAGAGCTCATCAAACTATTAAAACATACTTATTAAAGCAAAAAGAGGGAATTGGAAGGGGGTATATATCCCCCAAAGATAAACTTAAAATAACGCTTTTTACTCTAAACTTTTTAAATTTGGATTCATCAGGACTTAGTGCTGCGGAAAGGCATATGTATCCAAAAAATGTACATAAGCCTAAAGTACTTTGGAAAGATATTCTAACAGGACAATGGAAAGGTCCTGACCCAGTGATTGTCTGGAGTCGGGGGTCTGTTTGTGTTTTTCCACAGGGAGAACAGCAGCCCATTTGGATTCCAGAGAGATTAACTAAAACAGTTTCTACAGATCGAAAAGAAGATGATTTGACTCAAATCCATAACAGTTGATATCCAGAACTCCAGCTTGGCCATTCTTACATCTGCGACAGTGATTAACCAGGATGCTTTTTTCAATAGCTATTTTATTATTGCATTTTTCCACATCATAAGGTTCTATTTTTATTTTTTGAGCTCATACAAACCTAGGTTAATGTTTTTCTGATCAGTTTTATTTTTTGACTGTGGAGTTTTTAAACATTGCAATGGAGATTTCACCTAGGTAAAGCTACAAGGCCTTTACTATTTTCTTATGTGTTGTACGTTTGTGTACACTCTTGTGTTTTGTGTTGTATGTCTGTATGTGCGTATGTCCATATTTCTTGTATGAGGAGCGCTCATGAAAAAATGGATCCGAATTATTATTATTTTTTTATTCACGTGATTTAAATGGTTTAATTTAAATTATGTAAACAGCTGTTAAGGATTGTTTTTAAAGGTGGTTAACAGATCTGTTTGTTTACTAATTTAAATTAGGTAAAAAGCTGTTAAGGATTGTTTTTAAAGTAGGTTAACAGATCTGTTTGTTTACTTTCACCTTTCCTTTTCATTATATTTAATAATTCTTTTCAGGATAATGTCTCTTTAGCATCATTGCCAGAATTCCTATCTCCATCCCAGTGCCGGTGAAGAACTCAACAAGTAATGCTCAAAGAGTCAACTTACTTTGGGAGGAAACGGATTTTGGGAGGAAATGGACATATTGATAGATTCCTCTGCTTTGAACTGCTTGCAGAACTTGCCTGGACTATGTAACTATCGTTTGATGGTGTCACTAGTGATGCAATTTTTATTTCCTTGCCAGCGCACCCCATGTTAATTGTGGTAGTGCTGACATATCTTTGCTGATGGTGTCACCAGTGATGCAATTTTTCCCAAGGAGCCGTCAATTGGCTTGGTGTCGTGGCATTTCTGTATCCTCCTCCCTTCTGCTAGTGATGGTCTAAAATTTGGGGGCCAATGGCTTATGCTGGACCGGTAGTCAGTGACGGGTATGATCCAATTGCAGTGGTATCAACCTAAGACAGGAGGCTGACGCCTAAAGGTCAGTTTTCCGATGACGGGTAAGAACCATATGTTGAATTGGACAACCTACCAGGCACGGTCCATAAGCCACATTAACCTCACTCCCCCACTGGCACCAAGGCCAAATTTGGGGGCCAACAGAGGTGAGGCAAAGAACCTCACCCCCCCACTGGTGCATAGACCTATCCACAAGTATGGCTGTATGCTGGACCGGTAGTCAGTGACGGGTATGATTCAATTGCAGTGGTATCAACCTAAGACAGGAGGCTGACGCCTAAAGGTCAGTTTTCCGATGACGGGTAAGAACCATATGTTGAATTGGACAACCTACCAGGCACGGTCCTTAAGCCACATTGCTTGTTGTTTAATTAATCAGAAGGGGGGAGATGCTGGGAGCCATTAGCCAAGTAAGTATGACAATTTCCTTGCCAGCGTACCCCATGTTGCAGTGACATTGAATGTACTTAACCTTGCTCAAGGACCAAGGCAGATTAGGGTGTTCCCGGTTTTAAGATAATCTTGTTTAGGGCGTTCCCAGTTTAGGTTCCAGGTTTAAGGTTTAAGATTATTCCTGCTGGGAATAGGGCGTATCCTGCTGCCTGAGTTCCCCTTGAGTTCTCATGGGATTCAGACAGTATATTTTGGAGATAGAAGCCCAGTGGAGGTGAATTTGGGCAGAGAACGTGGATTTGAGAGAGAACGTGGATTTCCCCAGAACGTGATTGTAGACGGCTGGTGTGAGTTCGGGAATAAAGAGTTGCTGTTTGAATCTACAAGCTGTGTGGTGGCTCGTGATTGTGTGCCCAGCCAGACTGCGGCATTTGTGCCCAGCCAGACTGTGGCACCTGTAATCCCAGAAGCTTAGGAGGCTGAGTCAGGAAGATTGCCTTGAGTCAGAGTCAGCCTCAGCAACTTAGAGAGACCCTAAGCAATTTAGTGATACTCTTTCTCTAAATAAAAAATAAAAAAAGGACTGGAGATATGGCTCAGTGGTTAAATGCCCCTGGATTCAATCCCTAGTACAAAAACAAAACAAAACAAAACAAAACAACAACATCAAAAAAACATGGTCTATTAATTGAAATGTCAAGAAAAAAACATGCATTCCATCTAGAAGTTATAGAGTAAGCAGAATGCACAAGTGGGAATTCATCAGCATTCTTGGGAGTAATGGAGATAATCCAATGTGGGTGGCAGTGGAGAAAAGTTGCTCCCCTCATGTCAGGAAGCAGAGAGTGAGAGCCAGAGGGGATGGGGCCACAGGGAAGATGCAACCTTCCAGGGCATGCCCCCAGTGACCACCTCCTCCAGCCATGGTCTACCTTACCTATAGTCACCACCCAGTCAGTCCATAAACCAAGGTGGGCTGCTTAAGTTACAGCCCTCACTATCTAATCATTTCACCTTGGAATATTCCTGCATTAACAGGATCTCTTGGGGAATACATCATATCCACACATAACATTCAGTCTATATAATTCTTATTTCATGCTAATGGGGACCTCTAAGTCTTCTGAGCAGCCTGGGTCTCAGAAGTGGTGAGTGCAGGGTGGATGGACGGGGAGGACAGACAGGAGGCAAGTAACCAGAGAAGAAATTGTGGCAACATTTCAGACAAATTATGAGAGCTGGATGAGGTTGGTGCAAATTAAGAGTGGAGTGGAAACATACTTTTTTTTGGAGTGATCATAACATATTCAGCATCAGTCATTTCCTTTATGTTTTCTCTTCTGTTTAAGATGCATGTGGATCCAAATCCACATAGGAGGTCTAATTAAGAGGGTCTGTAGAGAAGTTTGCTGGAGGTTTGATTCTAACTGTTGTTAGAAACTGCTGCTTTCAAATCATCCACTCACTGAGCAGTATTAGATATTAAAATAGTTTCCTGGCTACATCTAGTTCCACGTGTAATAATAAATCACTATCTTCCGGGGAGGAAGGCTTTCATTAATTAAAAGGCCTGTTGATTATTCTGAATGCATGTGTGGGTTTGGGCATGGGATGGGTTTTGGGTAGAGGGACTGGAGAAAGCCACACTGCTAGGCCTAGAAGCAGGAAGAATTAGAGGTGGTGGATGCAAGTGAGAGAGTAGGGGAAGGAAGAAGGAAGGAGCCACCGAGTGCAATTTTGGATTTGAAATGGTTTGTATTTCTGTGGTGAAAGGCCCCTGCCTCCCCAAGTCTTTAGTTAAGTCTGCCACATTGAGAAGTGTCTTGTGGGATGTTTCCAGTGTGTGAAAACTGAGATGCAATCCTCACAAATATGGAAACTTTGTGACAATATATGTATTTCTGCTCGTTGACTTTCAACATTTCTATTTTATTGTATTTTAATTGTGTCTTATAGCAAGTACATAATTGGATTTTTATTTATTTATTTTTTTGCTGTGCTGGAGATCAAATCCAGAGCCTCATGCATGTTAGGCAAGCACTTTATCACTGAACTACACCCTCAGAGCCTGGATTTTTATTTTAAATCCTATAGGATAACATTGTAACTAGAGTTCAGTCTATTTACCTTTATGAGTGTTATGTACATGCACGTGGTTGGAAGACCAATCTCCAGAAATTTTTCGTCTTCTAAAACTGAAATTCTGTACCCATTAAGCAGCTCCCAATTCGCCCTCCTAGTGGCCCCTGGCAACCTCCATTCTACTTTCTATTTCCATTGAGTTTGACTCTTCTAGTTATCTTATAAAAGTGGATATGTACAGTATCTGTCTTTTGGTAATTGGTTTATTTCATTTTGCATAATGTTTAACAATCTTCTGTATTATTTTCTTTTTCTTATTATAATTTCCCTCTTGGTTGGGAAAGAGTTATACACTATGTCTTTTTTTTTTTTTTAGCAAGTTACTTTGGTGTGCTTATAGTAGTCTGAAGTCAATCAACATCTTAATCTGCCTGCTGTATCACACAATGCAAGTATCTGTGGATGCTTTAATTATTAGCCTCTTTTATCCACTATTTTATTTCCAGCCTGCCTTCTCACCCTCAGATAAGATATTCTTATTGTTAGTATTACTATGAACTTTAGAGTCCATGTTTGCTTAGCTCTATCTACATATTAACTTCTATTTTTACTCATCTTCCCTCCATGTCACTCAGACTTTCCAGATGGAAAATTTTTCTTCTGCTTGAAGTATTTATTTTAGAATGTTCTTTAGTGAAGATCTGTTGGTGATTAAACTTTTCTTGGTTATTGTCTGAAATTGTCTATATTTTACTGTTGTTCTTGAAAGACAGTTTTCTCAGTGCAGAATGTTAGGTTGACAGTTTGGTTTTTTTTCCCTCTCTCTCTCAATACATTAGACATTTAATCTATTATTCTCTGGATTCCTTTATTGCTATTGAGATGTCAGCCATCAATTAAACTGTCATTCTTTAGAGCATGATCTGTTTTATCTATGGTGGCTTTCAGAATCTAGTTGCCTTTGACGTTCTGAAATTGCACTCTTATGCAAATAGTTATTAATTTCTTTAACATTCATCTTGCTTTGGATTTATTGAACTTCTTAGATTTGAAGATAGGTGTTTCTTTAAAAATTCTGGAAATTTACATTATTATAAAATATTGCATTTTTTATTCTATTATTTCCTTTTGAAAATTCCATTAGGCTTCCATTAGACCTTCTTAATTTATTCTTCACGTTTCTTAACCACTCTTACATATTTTGCATCAATTTGTATATCTGTGCTATATTTTAATTTTCTTATATTTAACTTCTAGAGTATTAATTTTTCTCTTCATATATGTCTAATCTATCATTTAACTTGTGTTACATGTCTGGTAGCAATTACTAAATTTTTATTTCTAAAAATCGCATATTTTTCATTTAAAAGTTTGCTGAGAGCATTCTTTATGGATATTTTTAAACTTTTCTATTAATTTTTTAAAATTTTCTGTATGATAATTACAGAACCTATAGTCATTGTGTTGTCAGTTGCTTTGACTGGTTCTTACTCATGATAATTTACTTCCTTGTATACCTTGTGGTTTTCATTGCGAGCTGCTAATTTTCATTAAAATCTTATATGTGAGAATGGCTTGAGGTCTGGATCAGGTGAATTCCTCCAGAAAGGATGTGTGTTGCCTTCTAGAGGCAGATTTTATTGCTCATTTACCTTACATTCTGGGTGCAGCCCTTTGGTGCTTACCACTGGACTCCTCTTACACACCCCTCTTTAGATGGGTCCTGGGATTTTTGCCCTCCCCCTCCCCCTCTGCAGTCATCCAAGCAGAAGCATAAGGTCTCCAGGGCCTAGCAGAGGTCTGTCAGGTAAAAGCTTTTTCCAATGCTCTCTCCCATCTAAGGGTTTCTGTTTCTATTTAACTTTGGAATCATCAGAGCTTTTTAAGTGTTTTAAATTTTTCTCTTTTATTATTTTATCCATTCTTTAGTTGTTTTGGTTCCAAAAATTGTTCAATGTATCTAATTCTCTGTACTGACGGAAATGTCATTTCAGGTTCTTCTTTAAGCACCACAGTTTCTTAATATAAAACCATTATCACATATTCCTTTCTTTGTTAGCACTTTGATTTTGTTATATGTGCATAATAATTATATATATGTATGTGTGTGTGTGTATACCAACATCATATACATATGGCGTTGGTGTTGTTTTCTGATTGCAAGGAGAGACTGTGAGTCTCTAATTAGCAGATTTGTGAAAAACGTTTTTTCTCCTGAGAAAACATGTAGTCAAAAGGTTTATTCGAAAAAATATAGCAACCATTACACAGAAAGTTAAGAATAATCTTTAAATATGAGTTTAAATACAAATTTAGTGTGTGCTTAGGAAAATATAAATTCAGTGAGTGCTTAGGAAAAGTGGTCTTCAAGCTTGCTCCCGTGTTTCATCTTATAATCTTCTTTTTCCATTTCTGTAATTATAAAATCACCTATTGATAGTATTTGTTAAACTATCATGTAGATGCGTGATCTCAACATTTTAATGTGTTCCCTTAGATGTTGTTGCTAAAACTCTCCAAGCCTCGTTAATTAACTGTGATGAAGATACTGTGTGTGAGATCCTTCTCTGTAACACATCTCCTTGTGCTTCTAAATTTCTCTGTTGCTGATGCTGTGATGCTCACTCTGCCTGCCTCTCCATCCTTTTGGCCACAGGACTAATAATAAAATTCCCCACTAACAGATTCTATGTCTTAAATTAAGTGTTAGAAAGATTTTTTTTTTGTTATGCAGCCCACAATGAGTTCAATATGATTGTATCTGTCTTCCTAAGTGAGTGAAGGCAGAAATTGTCCTCATTTCTGCACATCTCTTTTGACCCCTGCCCCATTGGGTGCTTTACATAATTTAGTGAAACCTCAGTATACATACATATAGAAAGCAAGAGTCACAATTCAAGTTTTTGAACAGAGTTTGAATCTGCTATTGAGGCCACCCAATATCTATCTATTTATTTATTTATTTTTAGGGTAAGAGACATCAGAGTGGAGCCCAGGTCAGGTGCGGATGGTGGTCAGAGGCTAGCTCATAATTTAAGTGACCTCCAGCCGTGCACCTGACCTTCTTGATTCCCTCTCCTTTAGGCCACCGACTTACTAATGGCTTGATGGTCCTCTACTACAGGAGCAGAGTGTTGGTAAATGAGACCTGGCCATTACAGGAGGTTGGAGAGTGAAAAATGGCCCAATGCTTGTCAGCCCTTCATGGTGGCCCCGTGGTCCTGGAGAAGCTTCAAGACCGAGTCTGCAAGGAGGATCAGGAAGCTCTCACCTCCCACCCAGCAGCTCTGAAGCAGCTTTTTTTCTTCTCTCCAATTAACTGTGCATAACAACCAAGAGAGAAACCAAGTGATTTAAGTAATAATTTATCATATTCAGTTCACCATTAACAGCCATCTAGTGTTTCCTTTGCCCTTTTAAATGAGTTTTTGTTCTGATGCTCAGCTCTTCTGTGTATTCCATAAGCTTTTAGTGAGTGATTCCTCTCCCTCTCTCCCTCTCTCCCTCTCTGTCTCCTTGAGCTTTAAGGCACAGTGTCTTTCTGGAAGCAGCTGAGCCATCTCCCACCTAGCATCTTTTGTCCCATTTAATAAGGAACTGGACGATAATTTATAAGCATGAACTCCAGGCTGGTTGTTGAGAGATACAGGGAAGAGGATACAGTCTTTTCCCTGGATTGGCTTTCAACCAACTGGAGGCATGAGGCTCACCCAACAAGACTCAGGCAGGGAGGAAGGAAGGGGACTGTATTTGTCAATATACATGATGTAGTGCAGGCTTGGGACCCGAAAGTGGTCAGACCCTGTTGTGAGAAGAGCTCTTGGAAGAAGAGGACTTGTACCAGTGCCGAATGCTTGTGTGAATTTGGGAAGGGCCTGGCAGGAGCACAGGTGTGGGTTGAGAATGAGCATCTAGCATGAGGACAGGTGAGGTGAGGACCAGGAGGTGAGCCAGTTCCCAGTGAGGACAGCACTTTCCCTGCCTGTTTGCTATTTTATCTCCTCTTTGGGACTCTTGACCTGTGAGCTTCTCTTTCTTAATACCTTAGTTTCTAGTGAATGGGGAAACCTGACCTTCCAAAAGAAGCTACATAGTGGCCACAGTGAAGTTTTAGATTTTCTGGGTCTGTTTCTTTCATGTCTTTATTTTTCTGGGTTGTGCATATGTGTGTAAATGTGTGTGTGTGTGAACACTTATCTGTGTTCTCAGGACCCTCATCATACACTTGGGTTTCTGAACTGGGACTGGGGTGGTAATATAAGACATGGCAGCAGGGGCTATAGCTTTGAGTCATGGGTTTATGAGATCCTGTGAACTCAGAGACCCCAGTAACAGCTCTGCCCTATCTTAGGACCTGTCGTGTTCCCTGATGGTAGAGGATAAGCTCTGAGATTGGGAGGGCAGGAAGCCTGGGCCTTTGGAGGGGCTGAGGGAGCACCCACATAGCCTGCTTCTCTTGAGCAACATCCCAGGGCTCTGTGGGTGCTTTGAAGCCTCCATGTTGGGGGGATGACCATAGTCCATTATTGCCCTCTTTTCAGACGACACCATGCTGGGTGTTGTAGGGGGGAAAGGGCCTCGCCGGCCTTCCGAGGAGCCAGGATGCTCCTTGGACTGGTCAGGCTGGACTGCCCAGAGCACAAATCACAAAGAATACCAGAGAGAAGGCTGAGGAGGGAGAGGCTACAGAGGGAGAGCCATGGACTCGTTCTCTAGGCCTCTACGAGCAAGACACACAGTTCGCCTCCAGGTTTCTGAGCAAAATGTTTTTAAAACCAGGCCTCATTAAAAAAAAATTAACTATGATTTCCAGTATCTATTTTTAACTTCTAAAACAAAATATAAAATCAAGAGCAAACTAAATAAAACAATGTCACCTTTAATTCCAAATCATGGTGACTTAATGAGCTGGAGGTACACTTCTTTAATGAAATTTCTCTTGGAGAAAGCATTTTATTTGTTTGAAAGCAATACTCAGACAAATTGTTTGAGATGGAGGGTAAGACCCCAAGGGTATACATGCAAAAAAATAGAGAGGGGCATCTTTGAAATTGTTATACCTCAGATGCTGAAAGAAATGTGCTTCATTCCTGAGAGAAAATATGATGGGAAATTGAGACAAATAGAAAGAAATGAAGGCCCAGTGGGATTAGGGAAGGCCATCCCTTTTTTTTGTTCTAAATTGTACAGTAGGAACTCCCTCCTTCTCTCCCCCACAGAGACATTGGTGAGATCCAGGTTGCTTCAGAATGCTTTTTATGAGAGCAGGCTCTTTAGGAGGGCTGGAAGAGGGGCAGCAGGAGTGAGTACAGGTGACAGCAGAGAGAGAGGCAGCTGTCATCTGTGCTCTGATGAAAGGAAACATTCTTTAAATAGTGTCAGATGGCTGCAGGGTCAAGTATACCTGGAGGTTTGGGTTGAAGCATTTTCCATGGCATTTGTGGGAGATTTTGTGTTCTTAATTTTAGAGGAGAGAGAATTGAGTCTTGTCAATATCAGACTTTGGCATGAAGCAATTAACCCAAGCCTGGGTGAGAAAGGGCTTCATCCAACTGGGATGCCCAATCATTCTGCTTCTGAACTTGAACCTCACTTATTAGCCATTTTCTCTCCCCTACGCACATCGTGGAGCATCAGGTTCATTTCTAGAATTTGCGCCAGGAGTGCCAACATCCACTTTCTATCTAGTTAAGGGGAAAATTGAGAAAGAAAGTTGAAAGGATCAAGTGGGGCATCATGAAGCAAACCTTTCTCCACTCTGTAGGGGACCCTGGCCTGCAGCCCCTGGTCCCACAGGGTCAGATGGCAGCCTCCCAGTTCACTCAGGCATGTTTCTTCCTGTCACTATGGCTCCCTGGCTCTGTGTGTTCCCTAAGGAGTGGCCATGCAGATACCAGATGTCATGGCAACCACAGAGTTCTCTTTCAAAGGTTAGACCTGTTTGTCCCTCCCTTTTACAGACTTGGTGGTGCTGCCCCTTTAAGACTCTGTCTTGCCTCCCCATAACAGCCAACCAAGAAGAACTAAGCCAGGGTAAATTGAGAAAATATTTGAAACCTATTAAGCGTGGCAACAAGTTTATTGTGATTCCTAAGTTAATTATATCCTTTTTGACTCCCAGCCAGTCCCTTTACTGGGCTTCTATATAGACTTGGCCACCTATCCCAGCCTGGGGCTGGCGGCATGCCTGTCTGCCTTGTTCTTCCTCCTTTTCCTCCAACCACCTCTTCCCTGCTTCCTCCTGCACAGATAAGTCAGTAATTCCTTGCAATTACAGTGTACAGGAGCTTAAACATGATAGGGGTTGTGGTGGGCATAGAGAATGTATATTTGTATCTGTGCACAGGATAGGGACATGGTAGCTGGTGGGTGGCCACATATGTGCACATTACTAGCTCTTACCCCAACCACAGATAATTTTCTGACTTTACAGTTTACAAAGGGTGATCCCCAGATCATTTAAATCTCATGATACTTTGTACATTGCATGTTATCAGTGCCATTTTCTGGATGAAAAAAACTGAGGCTCAGGAATTTTTAAAAAGAGAGGACATAGCAGATGTGGCTGAACAAGGTGGGATTGAAGGCCAAGTTGTTTTCCTCCTAAGTCACGTGTGTGTATGTTTCGCCTCTACGCTATTCTGGTTCCCCCAAAATAGTAAAGTTGTACATTGCTCAGAAAGGTTGCATGATCCAGAAAGGTTTCAAAAGAGGTAGCCAGGGATTGAGAGATTAAGGGATTGGGAAAAAACAATGAGGAAAATGCAAGAAGAGAACACCGAAGCTTTTGCAGTACTCAGAGCAGGCATAGGGCAGGCGCAGGGCAGAAAGGGAAGTTTAGATGCTTCACCTCATCTAATTCTTCAAACGTCATGATGTTGATGCTATTCTCATTTGGGAATTCTTCAGGAATGACTTCTTGCTGATCCATCCACAGGTGGGCAGTGACAGCTGCCTGACCCCCATCTCCCTGACCTCTGTTCACTGGTTCAGAGCCAGAGCCCCAAGTCAGGTAGGCCCACTCAGTCCCTTCTCCAGGTATTTGGTATCTGGAAGTAAAAGAAGTTTACATGTAAACATGATGGTTGAGAACGTTCATTTTTCTATTAGATCTACTAAGAACAGAGAAAAGCAATATATAGTGAGAAAGGAGAACAATGAAGCCATAGAATAGCAACAGAATCTGTTTCCTCCTATTTGGAAATAGGAGGGACGTTAACCCCTGAGATCAGAAAATCTGCTTCCAGGATGATTTACTAACATGACTGATAAGTTGGTGCTGGCTGTGGGCAAGAAGCCTTAGTTCCTCCAAACGTGGGAACTCTACAGGGCTGAAGGAGTTTTCTTACAGCCTGGTGGTTAGCTCCCTCTATAGAGGATAATCCAAGAGAGCAAGATAGAATCGGTGATGTCTTCTACAGAAACCAGACAAGGACTTAGAATTCTGATCCCTACTTTAAAAAGCCAGGCCACACTAGGAGAGACAGGACCTCCTGCACCTCCTGCAGATATTCTTTGGTTTTAGTTTATAAGGGGTCAGAGAGGATTCTCTTCCCTTGGATTTTGTAGGACACCCCTGTGTCTTGTCAAGGCGGGGTCTATTATGCTTATGTTAGCCAGGGTTAGGATTCTGTTACTTGAAACCAAAAGAATCTTCAAATATACATATGTGCAATTGGAAGCAGAGTGAATTAAATGTGAAGAACAGGCCCAAGGACAATGAACAGCAGAAGTTGGAAGATGAAGTAATTTTTACTGTCATGTTGCAAGAGCTCTCGTGAACTTGAGGTTGATACCTTTGCTAAGCACCTACATGTATACACAGATCATTAACAAGCCCTCTGGAGGGAAAAGAATATACAAGAAACTACCTTCCAGGAAGTTTCTGAGAACAGCAGCTGCCTTTGATGCTCTGGCCACATTCCCTCAGCCCACCTCCGATTCCAGCTAAAGCTATGGTGAACAGTTTCTTTGCATCCTAATAGCATCCCACCTCAAGGGTCTGCCTTGTTTCTCTTGTCTTTTTTAACTCAGTGTTTTCTCCAAAGCTCTTTTAGCCCATGAGCAATCATAGTCCAGAGATTTGGAAGTAGGAGGGACGATAACCCCTGAGATCAGAAAATTTGCTTCCAGGATGACATACTAACATGACTGATAAGTTGGTGCTGGCTGTGGGCAAGGAGCCTTAGTTCCTCCAAATGTGGGAACTCTACGGGGCTGAAGGAGTTTTCTTACAGCCTGGTGGTTAGTCCCTCTATGGAGGGTAATCCAAGAGAGCCAGATAGAATCGGTGATGCCTTCTACAGAAATTTTGGATGATCATTTCAGAAACGATCATCCAACATCCTGTTAGTTATACATGTCAGCTCTGTTCAGTTTGAGATAGGACTACCCAAGAACAAGACTGTCAAGAGATAAGACTTGGGGACAACCTTGGAAGCTGAGTACCATGACACCCCTGATAATAGGGGATGTAAATGCTCCAGTCTCCTGACACTCAAGTATATTCTACATAGTTCCCCAGAAGGACGCAGAGAGGCTGATCCACAATTGGCCACGTGCATGATCATCTCAAGTACATGCCTTTATTGTCTTCTCCTCCTTCTTAGACTTCTTTTCCTTGCTTCTCCACTCCCATTTCTGGAATCCCCTTCCAAATAAAGGGCACTAAAGTGCTCATCTAATACTTTTGGGGGAACTCAAACCAAAATTCAAAGATAGTATCTCAGATAATTTTGAAATGGTATGGAACTGATTGTAAAAAATAGACCATGCACTGTGCAATTAGAATATTGAAGATTCATTGCATGATCAAGAAAGACTTCAAAAGAAGTAGCCAGGGATTGAGAGATTAAGGGATTGGGAAAAACAGTGAAAAAATGCAAGAAGAGAACACTGAAGCTTTTGCAGTGCTCAGAGCAGGCACTGTGCATGTGCAGGGCAGGGGGCAGAAAAAAGCATGATGTGGCTGGGGCAGATTGGCCACTGTGTGGACTGGAGAGGGGCTGGAGCAGGCTTGTCCATTTGTAAGGCTGTAGGAACAGTCCAGATGAGAGGTGAGAAGGAGTCAGACAAGGGGAAAGCTGGCAGGATATGAAAGATGGGAGTGAAGGGCAAGACCCTACAAAGGAGGAGCAGGTAGGGCCTCTTTCCCAGGACCAGACCTATAGGACTGAAGACCCAGGGGTGGGTCTCAGGGAGGAGGAAGTTAACAGGTCTTTTATCCATTCACAATTATGAAGCACTTGTGAGGTAATGTGCACTGTTCTAAGCTTGGAGGTATAGTAACGAGCAAGACTATGGAACTCTGTCCTCAACGAGGACAGTTCTAGAAAAATCTATGTAGACTAACCTTTTTGTTTTCTTTGTAGTGCTAGGGACTAGGGCCTCCAGCATGCCAGGCAAGTGTTCCACCTCTAAGCTACACCCTTAGCCTTGGAAAGATCTATCTAGAAGTCTCTTTTAGAACCCTAAAGGCAAATGCTTTCTGGGAAATAAATTCTGCACTTTTTAGAAAGTTGTCCACAGAATCAGTCAAAGCCTGCTCTCCTTGGCTTGTTCACTCAGAGGTTCCCCCAAATGCTCTGCTCACTCTGGCCACCCACCCTTTTGCTGTGGCGTACATCTACTTGTTGACATGGATGGTTCATTGGCAGTGAGATCCTATCAGTGGTGCACATAAGGGAAACAGAAGACTCGGTGCTTATGCATAAATTAAAAAAAAAGCTTAAGACCATATTGGTTCCATTCATGTCTATTGTTTGACTCAAGGCCGTGGAAAGCATTGCTTCAGATTAGTTACTTCTTATTGGCTTCCCCAAGCCAATATCCATTCTTAAAGAGTCACTTGAAATTGTCTACACATGCCCTGAACTTCCAGGCCTGTGCATCCTTGCTCCTGCCTTTCCTAGAAAATCCATCCCTAACTTCTCTGCAATTGAGTTCTTATTCATCCTGTAAGCCTCAGCTGAAATTCTACCTCTTCCTGGAAGCCTTCTCGGAAGGAGTTGCTTCCTGTTCCTGCTGTGAAAAGTCTTGTGTTTGTACTTGCTTGCAAGACCCCTTGATGGTCTCTGGCTTGTTTTATGGCTCAGTTTTTATTCTCATACAGAGACTGCATGCTCCTCATGGAAGCAGGGTTTGTATTTTTCAGGACCTAGGTATTCTGCAAGGGGGGAGAATCTATGTCATCTTTGCCAAATAAATGGATGGGAGGCAAGGGTGCTATTAAATCTGATGTGTCTTACCTGGGTGCAGATGCTGAAGCTGGCCAACTTATCAGGTGGCCGGAATGACACTGGCAGAACCTTGCTGCCTGCCGGCACCCAAAGGAGGGAATGTGCTATGTGGCTCTGGGGATGTGGGTGTGAGAGCATCCTGAACACTTTTTTTTTTCCACATAAATTTTATCTTTCTCTTTTTATCACTGAAATATTTGTAAGTTAGAAATGTGAGACTCACTATCCTGAATGCTTTAGGGCATATTATCCACAAACAAGGACAACCCTCACCTCAGTGTCATGATCCACTTAGGGTACAGTATAGTCATCAAATTCACAGATTCCATGCAGGTCATATTAGTGGTCTCAGTATTATCCTTCAGATCAAAATAATTCAATGCAGGATTATTCATGACATTTTCTCATCATGTTTTTTAAAGCTCCTTCCACCTAGAACATTTTCTCAGTACTTTCACACACTTACTATTTTTGAAGAGACTAAGCCAGGTGTTTTGTACAATGTCCCTCAATTTAAGTTTGGCTGATGCTTCTTCATTGTTAAATTCTAATAATGTGTTTTTGGCAGCGTGAGTTTAGAAGTGATATCTTGTCATTGTTGTTTTGCATCCATGATGTCAGTTGATCTTATTACTTGTGAAATTAACTTTGATAATTTGTTTAAGGTAGAAACTGTAAAGTTTCTCTCTTATCCTGTGCAATTAATAAATATTTTGTGGGGAGATATATTGAGACCTTGTGAATTAATCCCATTCCTCCTTTGACTTTAAACCACTTATTTCAGCATTCACGGGTGATTCTTGATTGAATAATTTATAAATACAATGGCAGTTTTCTAACTCTTACCTTCTACAAAATAAATGCTAGCATCAGATTATAGAGGAATCCAGGAGTTCAGGTGAAAACAAATACATTAGTAGATGCATCAAAAAAAGGGAAAGTACTTCCAGACAGTAAAATGCCAACTAATACATGTAGAAGGTAAAAATTAGAAAACTGCCATTGTATTTATAAATGACTCAATCAAAATTCATCCATGAATGCTGAACACTTTTTAGAAAGTGTGTTGACAACTGTGTAGATTAAGCACAGGTGCTCTGCTTGATTTGTCAAATGAGTGTTTGCATTTCCCAGGAACCAAAGAGGTCTGGGGAAAAGTCCCAAATGCAAATCTCCTACTGCTCTGGTGGCCTGTATTTGTGTATTACTCTTTGTCACTTAAGTTCTTACACTTGAAATCATTTGCATTTACCTTGAAGAGGGAGCTAGAAAGATTCCCTGAAAGCTCAGGAAGACTGACTATAACTTAATAGCTTAGAAAAATAATAAGTGCAAAGAGTTGATATTAAAAAATGCCAGAGCCTTTTAAGATAATGGATTTGGAGACCTCCTGTGTTTTCAAATGCACACATGTTTTTATTCATGTAAAAAAGTGCTTATTAACTTTAAGTACTTCTCTCGGTTTTTTGTTTTGTTTTGTTTTGTTTTTTTGGTCTTCTCTCATTCTGAGAATTATCCTGAAACCAGACAAGGACTCAGAATTCTGATCCCTACTTTAAAAAGCCAAGCCACATACACTGTGCTTGGCCATGGGCCAATCCCATGCCTGTAGTCTTGGTTCCTCTGTATAGAATCTGGGTGTTGGGTTAAAAGAAAAGAAACCAGGCATTTTCCCTCTTAAAAACCAACAGGCATTTTTATTTAGTGTGTGCCAAGTATTTTTACAATGATTATTCCCTTTTCTCCTTAATTGTAAGAAATTTTGAAAGAATCATTCCATTTTTACATGAAGAAAAGAAAGGTTCAGGGAAATCAAGTGATTTGTCCAATATCTCACAACTTTTAAACTTCTTGGTGGTAGAGCTGAAATTAATCTTCAAAACCTCTCTTTGGTGGGACTGAAGTTTGCCTGTGATGCCTTTCCCACACTCCTTCTGGCACTTACTTCTACCTCCTGCCTCCTGGTAAACATCATCCTGTATCCCTTATGTCAATTGGTTGTCAGCTAGTCTCATGAAGATGCGAATGGTTGAAAAAAGTTTCTGGTGTGACACTTCCCAGGCAGATTTAAAATTTTTTTTTTCCCTAGTAATCAAAACAACAACAATAATAACAAATACCCAGCAGCTTACATGGAAGAGTTTGGGTTTGGTGCAGAGTTGTTTTGGTGGCCAAGGGGTCTTCTTGGTATCCAAAATTAAGCATGCAATTTTCCCAGGTCTGGACACCAGTGTTGAAGGAGGAGATGCTCAATAGGTGCCTTGCAAACAATTTCCGGTTGCACGGAACTTAGTAGGTCCTGAGGGCAAGGCCCCAGTCCACCAGGTTAGGGGGCCTGCAGGATAAGCCAAAGGCAGACACACACCATGGCTTTTCCGATAGAATTTTCTGTATTCCCTCACCCACTTGTATGAAGCCAAAGAAAAAATAACAACCTGTTTCTTTATTAATGATGCTTTCTACAGAGTTAGATTAAGCACTGATTAAAGGCAGATGCTTCCAAAGTATAAATGTAAGAACGCTCTCAGCCACTTCTCCGGTTACAGGGTTTCCTACACGATTCTTTAGAATCACTTTGGCTCTCTTCCCATTTGCCTTCCTCTACACTCTCCACCCAGCTTTGGAGCTGCCTCTCCCAGAACTCTAGTCGACTGCCAGCAGCAGAGCTCCAACTCCGGGAGAGCTTTGCTCTGTGGAAGGCCTGGAGAGGAATCCTGGGGCTGCTGTTTGGAGGCGCCCTACCAACACGTCAGGTAAGTCCTCCAGGCTGGGGGCAAGCTCCTCTTTTGTTCTCTCAAGCCGGGAACATGCCACTTTGGAACTTGGCAAAGAAAAGGGCTTTTGTAACTCTTTCTTACCCCAATCAGAGGCAGTGGGACCAGGTATGAGGCTCAGGTGGCACGGTCCAATCAGGTAGTTGTCCTGAGATGGCCTGGGGCACAGGGTAAGAGATATCTGGCTGCCAGGTATGTGCTCCTACCCTGGAATTTGTGTTAGCAATTGCACTTTTCTAGAAAAGGTGTGCTTAAGTCTTGTCTTCATCTGAGGCGATGGTGCAAATCCTCCAAATATTTCTGAATTCCCTGTGGCTAATTCATCAGAAATAGATGTGCATGACTTCTTTACTGGAGAGCTAGAAAGCTAATTCTGGGATTGGCTTTGGTTTGAGATCAACAGTACAAAGGTCTGTTCATGTTTATTTGCTTTCTGATGTTCTTATGGGATCTACGATGGAGGAAAGAGGTTATTTCTTGGTAACCCACATTAATGAAGAAGGTTGTGATGTCATACAAGCTAAGAACTTACTCAGGCCACCACCCAAAGTGAGGAGTGAGCAGGCACTCTCCAGGGCACATTTATCATTAGGCTATCTGCCTTGGGTGGAGAGTAGGGGTGTCTTGGTGGGGCCAATGGAGTGCCTATGGGACTGACGTGTGAATGGGAAGGTGGCAGCGAGGCTGATGTATTGGGAGGCATGTCACACTCAGTAAAGGTGCTGTAGACCCAGCTCAGTCCTGCTGGGGCTATTTGGCTTTCTCTTCCTGATTCTCTTCTTCTGGCTTCCTTGGGGATAGCTGAGGATTTGGGGTTTTTTGTTATTGTTTGTTTGCTTGCTTTTTATTTGTACTGGGGATTGAACTCAGGGGCACTCAACCACTGAGCCACATCCCCAGCCCCCCCCCCGCCCCTTTTTTTGTATTCTATTTACAGACAGGGTCTCACTGAGTTGCTTAGGGCCTCACTAAATTGCTGAGGCTGGCTTTGAACTTGTGATCCTCCTGCCTCAGCCCCCCAAGCAGCTGGGATTATAGGCATGCACCACCGTGCCTGGCTCATGTCTTGGTTTTAAGTATGAAGAATGAGGCAAGAGGTAGAATTGCATGGTGGCTCAGAATGTGAGGACTAGCAAGCGATTGCTCGGGCTTGAGATTCTCTGACACTTGTATGATCATAGGCAAGTCTCTCAATGTCTCTAAACTCTGATGTCTTCTTTTGTAAAATTAGGATGATGTAATAATGCCCATCTTGTATGTTTCTTGGGAAATTACAAGAAATAATCCACTTAAAGCATATGACATAATTTTTGGCTTATAGTTCCCATAAATCTCAATGTAGATTTTTAAAATATATATATATTTAGTTGTAGATGGACACAATATCTTTATCTTATTTGTTTACTTTTATGTGGTGCCGAGGATTGAACCCCAGTGCCTCGTGCGTGAGAGGCAAATGCTCTACCACTGAGCCACAACTCCAGCCCCCTAGATCTTTTTTTTTTAATATTCATTTTTTAGTTGTAATTGGACACAATACCTTTATTTTATTTATTTATATGTGGTGCTGAGGATTGAACCCAGGGCCTTGCATGTGCTAGGCGAGCACTTTACCGCTAAGCCACAACCCCAGCTCCTCAATGTAGATCTTTGATACTCCTGATCATACGGACCAGAGCCATGCTGAAATGTTCCGAGTGAGCAGTTATGAACCTTTTGTGACTTCCCCAGTGACTTCCCTATGGTTAGAGTAAGCATGAGTGTCAGAGTATATGTTGCTTAGAGAAGAAATTAGAGCAATCCACTAGTCTAGGAAGGGAGGTACAAGGTTAAAATCCCAGATCTTTAAGAGGAGGCCACAACTTATTTCCAAAAGAACATTTCTTTCAGAGACCCCAAGGATAATATTTATCTCGTGAGATTGTTTTAAGGATCAAATGAGATAATGTATATTAACACACCTAAAATTTTACCTGGGATAAGTTAGATGCCACTGAGGGGCAGCTATCATTGTGAAAATATTTGTTATATAGGGTTAAGTGAGAAAGAAGATCGCCATCTAAAATTTATATACATGTAACACTGACTGCAGTATAAAATACACACACGAGAAGGCTACTCAAAAGAAATACACCAAAATGTCAAAACTTGCATGTATCAGGTGGCTGTGGCTTGTGGGTGATCATTTCCTTTTTGGTTTTCTAAATTGTATTTAATGGATGGCTCTATTAGCTAGGGCCTTGGCAGGAAACAGATGACACATTCAAATGGAGCATTTTGAGAATATTTTATTAAAGGGACTCTGTAAAAAGGTGTGGGCAGATCTCAGTGATAGAAACAGGTGACGTGCAGTCTAGGGGCTGGTGAGTGGGGAGCCACACCATCCCGCAGCAGAAGAGGCTAGAGGAGGAAGGTGCTGCAGGACTGGGGAGAGAGCCCTGTGGTTGGACACCTCACAGGAGAGACAGGAGGGAGAAATAGCTGACCTCACTCTTCTGCGGGTGCCAGACACTGGTCAACCCAATCAGAAGCCAGAATACAAGGGACCCCACTGATGGACTCCACATGGGTGAGCTCATGGGCACTGAGTGAGGCAGAGAAGACTGGAGAGTGAGCTGCAGGTGACCAAAGACGTCCAGCACAAAGAGGTTTTTGTGACTTCTATAAAACTCATCAATAAGAACCCCAAACCCTCAGTGCCCTTGTGCTGTGTTTCCCATTGTCTCAGACACCCTCCTTACTCCTCCAGCCAAATGACTTCCGGCTCTTCATAGCCACACCTTCCCCTGGGCTCCCACAGCACCCAGTGCTTACCCCCTGGCCCAGCCACATGCAGCCTGGGATTTTGTCCTCTATCATTTACTCACCTGGTTTCTCACAGGACTGTAAGAACCTTGAGGGCTGACATTTTAATTCACTCTGCATCCTCAGCACCCAGCATAGAAATAAATGAACAATAAAGTCTTCTATGAAGCTTATGGATTTGAGGCAAAGCTGGAGCATCCAAGTCTTAACTGGAGGGAATATCTCAGGAACTGAGATATTAGGGAACTGAAGCCCTTTTCTAGGTGAGTGTTTTCTGTCTGTTCTGGGGCAATGGGTCTGTGAGACTGCTGGGCAGGGGCTGGTCCTCAGAGAAGCTAGAGCAGAGCCCTTTGGGTCTCCCTTAAGTCTAGCCCCATTACCTCATGAAGGTCTGGTAAACCCTCCTCAGGGTTTCTCAGTCTCTGGGATGTCCCCGTGATGAGTTATAGTTCATGTTGTTGGCCTCCTGGTTAGGACTGCAAATTGAGGTTATTCTTGTTTCCCTTATGAATCAAGGGGATTTAAACATGGTGATTATATCTGCTATTTGACTCTCTGTTTTGAATGAGAAGACAGTTTTGAGTCCCTGAAAGAATCTTTGCAATCCTTTTACAATTCAATAAAAATAAGACATGCTCCTAATTCAAAGAGCTCAGAAGGGGAAAATGTTGAGAAGGACATAATATAAAATATTATACTGTGAAAAATGAAATGTTTCCCCTTTCATCTCTATACCCAGTCTCACTTTTAACCATTTTAGTTTTTAATTCTACTGGTCATTGTCATTCTAACTCTAAATTCATTTATAGGGCCATTTCCTGATTTATCATGCTTGAATAGAAATGACTGAAGTATTCCTGGGGGGAAAGAGGGATTCAGCTTACCGACAGCAATCCCTCTGCCTTCCCCTTGTGCAAATGCAGTGGACATTTAAGGAGATTCTGCCATATTCAGCTCTAGAATCAAGATTCTTTCAGTTTTTGTTACTTATATTTTAAATGTGGGTTTGCACTGGATTACCTATATAATTTTAAGGGGTAGATATGTTTGTGTTCCTCAATAGATTGACTTGCCATAGAATGCCCTGACCCTCCAAGTGTTTGAGTTGAGGCAACTGGTGGCCTCGAGCTTCTTTCTACTTTTTATTTCCAACTACAGGTCAGAGGATAACATTCATAACATTTGCATTCTATGCTATAATTACAATTAATTCAACTTTATCCCTGGAATGATTGTTTAAATGAAAAATTAATAGATTATTAATAAATTAAACTTTATTATATAACATTTTTGCAGCTAATATTCTCCAAGACCTAAAGTTTTATTTTGACCCATAGTAAAGAAGATAGATTCTGATAGCACCTGCTGCATAAAGGAAAAGGTCCCAAGCATCAAGGTTGAATGAACTCTCTTTTTTCCTATTCTTATATTCTGTCAGCTGTTCAAATCATTTATTTGACTTCCTGTATAAACCATGGGCTTTATAAAAAATTTTTTAATGGAATTTCTAATCACTTTTCTTTTTAAAGTTGAAAAACCAGTTTCTCCATAATATTCCTTGTTGCACAGAATTTTCTTTATACCTGAAGCATTTTTCTCAGAGTTGTCTGAATTCTCATTCTAACCTGGACAACTGTTTCATTCTGTCGACGGGCATTCACCCTGGAATGCTTTATTGTGTAGTTGGCTTAAGTATTCTATGTCTTGGATCCCATGCATCTTCCTCTTTTGACTTCTTTTCATTGTTTGGAAGCATAGATTTAAATAACTGTTTTGTAAAGAGCCATTTAATGTTTGAAAAATTGGTATGCATACTTGATTATTAGTAGAACTTGGGAAATCTTTGCATTTAGTCAATTTTTTTTTAGCAATACAGTCTCTTTTCTACCCAGAAAAACTTTCAGAATTAAGTTTTTTTTTGTATAAACTTCACAATAAATATTTCACTTGTTCCAAATTTTGCCATCAGTATTGCCATATTGATTTTTTGTTAATGTATCAACTTTTATTGTGAGTACAGCTCTTAGCTCTTATTTCCACTGTCCCAGTTTCCTACTTTAATTAAACAGTACTTGAATTTTGCATCATATTGTTTTTTTTATTTTTTACTTGTTTTAATTAGTTACATATGACAGTAGAATGCATTTATGCATTTTAATATGTCATATATAGATGGGATATAATTTCTCATTTTTCTGAGTGTACATGTTGCAGAATCATATTGGTCATGCAGTTGCATATATACATACAGTAATAATGTCTGTTTCATTCTATTAAGTTTCCTATCCCCACAACCCCCCCCATCACTTCCCTCTACCTAATCTAAGGTAACACTATTCTTCCCTAGTGCTCCCCGCCTTATTGTGAATTAGCATCTGCATATTAGAGAAAACATTTGGCCTTTGGTTTGTGGGATTGGCTTATTTCGCTGAGCATGATATTCTCCACCTCCAACCATTTACTGGCAAATGCCATAATTTCACTCTTCTTTAAAACTGAGTAATATTCCATTGAGCATATAGATCGTATTTATCGATTCATATTGTTTTGATAAAACAAGTTTGCTGCATTTTATTTTATTTTGTCAAATTTATTTGAGTTGATAGTTTTTAAATTTTTTTTTTCTCCTCGGTCAATTTTTGCAGCTTTCAATGTCACCTTTAAGATGTAATCTTTTAGTGTTTTATTATCTATAACAAATATTATGTGTGTGATTTCAGGGGTTACCAGTTTTATTTTGTGTTATTTATATCAACTCTCTTTTCCTCAAGAACCTGGGCAAAATGTCTCCCAGGGTCACAATGAGGGTCAGACCTTCCAATCTCTTAATAGTCACATGATTATGGCAGTAGCTCTCCACGGCAACCTTGCTATAACTTAACGAAGTCTAGTTTCTGTCATCCAGGATCCTTTTCAATACATTGATTTTATAGAATTAACTAACATCCATATGCTGTTGATTATCAAAAACTTAATTTCATCCTAATTATCTTTCTTGAAGTCTAGAGCAAAACGCAGTGGAGTCTCATTATATGCCCACTTCATTTACACAAACTCAATTATATATGTTGCTGAGAATGTAGGAAGGGGAGAAAAATTGATTTAAGTAGCATGTACAATTCTATCATCCAGACGATCAATAATGAGCTTGACACTACATGGGATAGAAAGTAATGAATCTACAGTCCCATGTCTACTTTCAGTTGATGGTTTTGACTCAAATGGTATTAGCATTGCGCTGACCTGAATAATGCATGTTTAAAGAGATATGTTACCTTAACTTGTTTGGGGTTTAACTTATGTGGTGCTGAAAGAAAAGATGTTTGGCATCCCTGGACATACCCGTGAAAGTAGAACCCCATCATTATGACAGAAACCAACCTTGCTGAGACAGGCATTGGGATGATTCTCCAGTATTCCTTCCAGAGAAGTTTTAACAGTATGTTTGTTTTTTTTTCCCTTGTGTGCTATTTCAGAGTGTAACATGTATAAACTGTGATTTTCCTGTACTCAAGTGCCTCTGGTTCCCTCCACTTGCAGGTTTCCCAAGCAGCTTCAACTTCATGTGTTTGAAACTGAATTTATTCCCCCAACGCTTCCTGCTTCCCTAGTGCTATCTCAGTGAGTGGTGCCAAGGTTTGCCTCACTGCCCAAGCCAGGGACCTTGGTAAGGACCATCTTCTCCCTGGTCAAGACGATTATTCCTCAGTAACTCACAAATCCATCCATTCCATTAGGGCCCCCTCTGAGGTTTGATCTGTTGCAACAGTTTCCAAGGTCATTTCTGATTCTAGCCTCCTACCTCCTTCAACGTTGTGTCTTCAGTCTGGTCAATTCCCACCAGTTAGAGGGATTTTTTTTTTTTTAAATCCTCATAGTGTTATCCTTTACAGTCATCATCATCATCATTATGAAAACCAAAACCTCCACAATTCCCCATTACGTTCAGGGCAAGTCCATGATCTTTGTCAAGGATTACAGGTCTGCACATGCTGTCTCTCTGCTGATTAAAACCTTATCTGGGTTTCAGTTTTAGAGACAGGTCTTCTTCTGCTCATTGGTTCCTGAACTCAGCTTCCCATGTATTCTTCCAGGAATGACATTTCTTTTTGGTCTTGTGTATACACACCCAAAATTTTAGCTGTACCCATAGTGGTAGTCACTTCTGATCTGCCACACAACCAATGAGCCTCCAACCCCCTCAACCTCAACTCGTTTTTATTTTTATTTTTAAATTAGGCCTTTATGGTTGTACATAGTAGTTGGGTTCATCTGGCCAAACTCATACATGCATGGAAATTGATTTCAGTTTATGATCCTTCCTGTTCCCTCCCCGTTTTCCTTCCCATCCTCCCCCTCAACCTCAACTCCTGTAGATCCCCATAACATCAGCCTTTGATACTAAAACCCAGGGCAGGGCTGCGTTTTTTTCTACCTCCCGTGAGCTCCCTCAGGATTTTCAGTTTGTCTCCATCACAAGGGTGAAGATGGATGACAGGTGCTACCCAGTGATCTTCCCAGATGAGCGGAATTTCTGCCCCTTCACTTCTGACTCTCTGGCTGCAATAGAGAAGCGGATTGCTGCCCAAAAAGAGAAAAAGAAGTCCAAAGACAAGACTGTGGCAGAACCCCAACTTCGACCTCAACTTGACCTGAAGGCCTCCAGGAAGTTGCCCAAGCTCTATGGCAACATTCCCCGTGACCTGATAGCGAAGCCCCTGGAAGACTTGGACCCGTACTATAGAAATCATAAGGTATTTCTGTGGGGAGGCTGGGGTGTCCATGAGTTGCTTCATTCTCAGAGCTTAGGTAGAAATGCTAGGAAGAAATGGGCACAGGTTGGTATTCTTCAATGGGGATCTTTTGGGCATTTGGGATGGGACAATGCACCATTTAGCAGATTTGTTTGGCACCCCTGGACATACCTGTGAAAGTAGAACCCCGTCATTATGACAGATAACCCAAAATACTCACACATTTCTATTTCCTCCATCATATCCCGTTGGGTGAATAGTCCATCCTCCAACAGTTATCTTGAGACTTGATCCATGTGGAGAAATTCACTGCCCTCTGGAGTCAAAAGGTTGCTGGTTAAAAAGTACCTTAGTCTTTAGAATGATTCTGCAATCCAAAGTTGCAGTTCTTGTTAAAAGTCAAACCAGGATTCAACCTGTGGTTCCCTTGAATTTCTTATAAATGAACTCATAATACATGTTTTTGTCATTGCATTTAATTCCCATTGTGTTTTGCAGACATTTATGGTGTTGAACAAGAAGAGAACCATCTACCGCTTCAGTGCCAAGCGTGCCTTGTTCATTTTGGGACCTTTCAATCCACTCAGAAGTTTAGCCATTAGAATCCTGGTCAATTCATATCCTTTTGCTACGTCCAGGTCACATGAAAGGTGCACAAGTCCCAGGGTGTTTACATGTCCATGGAGTGGAAGCCAACACTCATCTGTTTAGCAAGTACTGGCTGAGTGCTACTGTAGAAGCACTGGTGGGCATTGTCCCGGAGGGTGGGTGTCAACAGGTGTGGCCCCTGCCACCTGTTATGGGATCCTTGGTTTCAGAAGGAGGTAGAATAAATGGCAGGTAGCTTACAAGAGAAAGAGATCAGCAGTTTGGGAGTGGCCATGTGGAGAAGAGCTGCCCCAGAGGTACCCAAGGACAGCTTCATAGAGGAAGGAGAATTAAATTGATGCCCACACACCTTATTGGCTCGACAAATGCATCATGTTAGACCTACACAGTGTTTAAACATTCTGCAAACATTTTGTAACGCAAAAAAGCCAGATTTCCAGCCTCTCTTGCAAAATGGAATCTCTGGCATGTCTAGGCTACATTACTACCTGGAAAAAAAAAATCGATATCATGATAAACCATCGCCTCTTTTAGAGGGGCATGCAAGCTCTGTTTCACCACATCTGTACCCCTCCAATGGCCCAGCATGAGCTTGCTTTGCAAATATGATGCTCCAGCCTCCTAAGACAGAGTTTGCAACCTTGGTTTTAAAGGCTAAAGACAGACATTATTAAGCATTTCTGATGTGTGCAGGGGATAGGGGAGACACTAGATCATTTTAAACAAAGGGAAGTGAAAACAGAACATGGTTTACTGAACATGGTAAAATATTGAGGAGAATGGTAATGAAGTTAAGTTGGTTTCCCTAGAAACAGGGCCTGTGGCGGGGACTCTCATTTAAGTAATTTAGTAGAGGAGTGCTCTCTAAAGAAGGAGAAAGGAAAGCAAGATGGGGCAAAAGACTGTGATCTCAGCTATGTCTGCTTAAGCCTGATTCCAGGAGGAGCTCTGGGACTTGGATGGCACCAGACTTACATGGTGTTGTCCAACTTTGAAGTGAAGGGCCAGATTTTTGTAAGTCTGTGTCAGCCAGACCTGCAGAAGAGAGTGTGTAGGTCTCCGGGATGTGTAGCTCTTGGTTTGGTAGGGGACAGTTCTGCAGAGGGGACAGGCATGAGTTGTTCTCAGCTGAGTCTTACAATTAGAGGGTGGATGCTCTTACAGAAAAGGCTGCCAGGAGGTCCCCCCCACAGCAACAACCTCCACCTCAGTAACTAACAGCAAGTGTTATCCCACAGTGTATCTACCTTAATGGGTGCTGGTCACATTGTTCAGCATGTTCATCATCTGCACAGTCATTGTCAACTGTGGGCTAATGGCTGCGGTTGGCTTTAAGGAAAACAATTGCACCGACATTAAGGAAAACAATAGCACCGGCAATAAGGAAAACAGTACCGAGACAGACGTTTCTGAGTGAGTACTGAGTACAGGCACTACGAGCGAGTACTTGTTCACCTGTCCTAAGTTGCAAAACAGCTGCCTGAAGAATCTATTCAAGTTGAGAGAAAGAACAAGTCCCCAATAGTCCCAATTCCCCAATGTAAATGCTGGCAGAATCAGACTTATTTTTTTTATACTGGGAATTGAACCCAGAGGCACTTAAGTGTGTGTGAAGCACTGACCCACATCCCCAGCCTTTTTAAAAAAATATTTTATTTAGAGACAGGGTCTCACTGAGTTGCTTAGGGCCTCACTATGTTGCTGAGGCTGAATTTGAACTTGAGATCCTACTGCCTCAGCCTCCTGAGCTTCTGGGATTATGGGCGTGTGCCCCTGCGCCTGATTGGAGTCAGACTTATTTTTGTACTTTTTTAAAAAAACAATTGTCTTTAAAGGAGTTTTAAAATTACATTTATAATAAACAGAATATGCACAATTTGTGTCTACATCTTAAGTAGTGTACTTTGTGCTTACCTGAGTTTTATAGGAATCCACTGTGATGGCTAATTTTTGTCAGAAAATAAATCATGATTTACTTAACCTTTCTGGTATTTAAGTGGCATTGTCACTTCAGGAAGCTATTTTAAAATGACCATTTTTTTTTTTCAGAACAGATTCTTAGAAATTAGTTTCCAAGGGCAAAATAAACATTTTAATGCTTCTAAATAGACAAAATATTTTCCAAAAAGTTCGTGTTTATTTACCATCATCAATATATTCTAATAACCAATCATATCACATTCTGCCTGCTTTCAGTTTTTCTTCTTCAACTTATATAATTAAAATATTTATATTTCTTTACTTTCCTTATGTGCAAGACTTTCTGATGTTTTAGTTTCCCATTTTTGTCCATGTATCCTGTTCAGTTTGAGTGAATTCATTGTATAATTAAAATATTTTTTGTCATTTTAATTGACTTTTCAGACAAGTTGTTTTTTAAGTTAGAAATTTCTAAATTTGGTATTTTCTTACATATTGCATGAGGTTTTTTTAAAAAAATTTATTTTAGTTTTCCTTTCCTCCCTTTTCCTTCCCAATCTCTGGTGACCACCATTCTATTTCATTCTTTGAGATGACCTATTTAGTTCGTTTCCACGTACAAGTGAGAACATGTGTTATAAGTCTTTCTGGCTTATTTTGCTTAACACAGTGACTTCCAGTTCTATGCTATTGCCTCAAATGACAGGATTTCATTCTTTTTTTTTTTTTTTTATGGCCCAGTATTACTCTACTGTGTATATATACCACACTTTTTTTTTTCATTCATTAACTGATGGCCATCTAGGTTGATTCAATATTTTAGCTACTATGAATAGTGCAGCAGTAAATGTAGAAATACAAATATCTTTTTGGTATATTAATTTCATCTCCTTTGCATATATACTCAGTAGTGGAATTGCTGAATCAAATGGTAGTTCTATTTTTAGTTTTTTGAGGAATCTCTATATTTCTCTGCATGAGGGCTGTACTAATTCTTACTTCCATCAACAGTATGTAAGAGTTACTCTTTCTCCATATTTTTAGTAGCATTTGTTAATTTTTTGTCTTTTTGATGATAGGCATTCTAACTTGGGTGAGATAACACCTCATTGTGGCTTTGAATTGCATTTCCCTGATGAAGTGTATGTTGAGCATCTTTTCACATACTTTTTGGCCATTTGCATGTCTTCTTTTGAGAAATGTCTACATAGATAATGAGCCTACTCTTAATCAGATTATTATTATTATTATTATTATTATTATTATTATTATTTTTCTGTTGAGTTCTTTGAGTTTCTTACATATTCTGTATTTTAATTCCTTGTCCAGTGGATAGTTTGCAAGTACTTTCTCCCATTCTTCAGGTAATCTCTTAACTTCTTAACTCTGTTGGTTATTTCCTTTGTCTCATTAATTTCCAATTTAATTCAGTTGCGGTCAGAGAAAATGTATGTAGAATTTCAGTTTTTGGAGATCAAGAGAAACTTTTTTATTGTCTGTCTTGGGAATGTTTCAGGTGCACTTGAGAAGAAGGCTGCAGTTCTTTGGTGTGGTGTTCCATAAGTGGTCGTCAGTTAAGGTGGTTAATAGGGCCATTTAGATCTTTTATACCTTTACTGATTTTCCTACTTAGCGTTTTTATAAATTGTGAAAAAGAGGCTTGAAATTTCCATCTGTGGTCATGGATTTGTCTATTATTCCTTTCTTTTTGTCTAATTTTGCTTTGTGCATCTTGAAGCACTATTTTAGACACACTTACATTTAAGATTATTATATTTTTCTGATGTATGCATTTTTTTAATATTATGAAATGGGTTCTTTCTAACAATACTCATTTTAATGTTTATTATTAGTATAGCTCTTCCATTTTCTTATGTTGTTTGCGTGGTATATCTTTTTCCATCTTTTTACTTTCAACCTTTTTGTATCTGAATTTATAGCATATCTCTTGTACAGAGCACTTATATTGTAGGTACTTTTGTGGTCTATTTGTCTTTTGATGGAATATTTAGTCCATTTACATTTAATATAGTTGTGATTATACTTAAACTTAGGTCCATTTAAAACAAAATTTTAGATGTTGCTGGACCTTTATTTCATTAAATATTTTTATGTGGTGCTGAGAATTGAACCCAGTGCCTCACACATGCTAGGCAAGCCCTCTACCACTGATCCACTACTCCAGCCCAAGGTCCATTTTTAATTGGTTTTTCTATTTATCTCATTTGTTTTTTTGCTTCTTTGCTATACTATTTTTCTTTCATTACTGTCTCCTTCAATATCAATTAGTTATATTTTAATTTTATATATAATTTTATATCACAATATACTGATAGTTAATATTGAATTGCTTCAGGTAAACACAGGAAACTTGCCACAGTATAATTTCACATCTGTTTGTTATTTGTCATTTATTTAAAGTAATATACAGAACAATACCAACAATACAGTCTATAGCTTTTGCTTTAAGTAGGTACATGTCTTTTTTAAAGTCATACCTGCATGTAGACATAAATTATCTTCTGGTATCATTTCTCTTCAGCCTGAATAACTTCCTTTAGTAGCTATGTTTTCAACGTTTTATTGATGCAACACAATTGTACATAGTAATTGGATTCATCATTCCACATTCCTATATGCAAATAATTGTTCAATCTCATTCCCCAGTACCTTTCCTTTCCCTCTTCTATTCCTTCCCGCTATCTACTTGCTTTATTCTACTGATTTCTCTTCTACTATTATTATTATTTTACTTAGTGAATTATAATTATATATGTAAGTGGGATTCATTGTGGTGTATCCACACGTGGACATAGCAAACTTTGGTAGATTTCATTCCCCAGTACTTCCCTTTGCTCTTTTCTCTTTCCCTTCTCTTGATCTCCTATATTCCATTGGTTTCCCTTCTATTTTTTGTGAGATCCCCTTTTAATTCCTTTCTTTCCCTTCCCCCCTTCTCACTCTCCTGCATATGAGAGAAAACATTTGACTCTTGACATTTAAGTCTGGCATTTAAATCTGACATTTAAATTTATTTCACTTAACATGATGTTCTCCAGTTCCATCCACTTACCAGCAAATGATGCAATTTAGTTCTCCTTTAATCATTTTTGTGGTTCAGTTCTAGCACATTCTCTAAGTTTATATCTATCTGAAAATGTTTATATTTTGTATTCTTTTCTTCGAGAAGTAATTTCATTGACTATAGAATTCTTGCTTGATAATTTTTCTTCTAGCACTTTAAGGATGTTTTATCACTGCTTTCTGGCCCCTGTTTAGCTCCCTCTTGCTTCCAGGATTTTCTCCCTAAATTTCCATCTTCTCTAACAGCTCCGAAACCCATCCTCTGCCACCTTATATCCTAGGGCTACAGCCATTTGTCAATGCTGAGAAGGGAGCAGGAAAGTTGAAAAATACTTTACAACCAAAATAGTTACACATTTTCATAATTCTTAGGCAATGCAGTTAACTTCCTTTAAAAGGGATATTTCCATGGGATGGGGTTTTAGCTTAGTGGTGAGTGCTTGCCTAGCATGTGTGAAGACCTGGATTCTATCTCCAGTACCACATGATAAATAAATAGGTAAATAAATAAATTAAATGGATTTTCTCTTTAGTTTCTACCTCTCCCTGCCCCCAGTACTGAGGACAGAACCCAGGCGTATTTTTAATTTTGAGACAGGGTCTTACTAAGTGGCTGAGATTAGCCTTAAACTTGTGATTCTCCTGCCTCCGCCTCCTGAGTTGCTGGAATTATAAGCATGGGCTACTACACTTGGACTTTTGTTATTTTTTGAGGACCTTCAAATAATGGTCCTTATATATTTCATCTAGTTTAATACTCATTATTTGTGGAAGGGTTTTCCAAACCTCCGCACACCTCCACCACCATAAGCAGGAGTCAATTATCTCTTAATTTTTTTCCATGCAGTAAAATTTAACAAAATTTTCTCTTATGTTTATGGGTTTTGACTTAGAGTTAGATTTTCTCTAGCTTTCAGTTATAAAGAATCCTCCCATATTTTCTTAAGGTGCATTTTATTTTTTTTTTTTTTTAAATATTTATTTATTTTTTTTAGTTTTCCGCGAACACAACATCTTTGTATGTGGTGCTGAGAATCGAACCCGGGCCGCACGCATGCCAGGCAAGCGCGCTACCGATTGAGCCACATCCCCAGCCCTTAAGGTGCATTTTAAAAAATTGATGATCTCAAATTATACAGACTGGTGGGTGTCACGGTGGCATATTCACATGTATAAAAAGACATAATTTGATCCATTTCATTCCCCAATACCCTCCCTCCTCTCTCACCTCCCTTCCCCTCAACCCCTCCTTTTACCCTAATGGTCACCTTCTACTTTCCTGGCATCCCTTTCCCCCCCCTCTAGATTCCACAAATGAGGGAAAACATATAGTACTATTTTCTCTGAATCTAGCTTATTGTGCTCAAAATTATAGTCTCCAGTTCCATCCATTTTTCCTGCAAATGACATAATTTTGTTCTTATTTATGGCTGAATAAAACTCTATTGTGTGATTAGAATATATTTTCTTTATACATTCATCTATTAATGTGGACTCCTAGGTTGGTTCTATAGTTTGACTCTTGTAAATTGTGCTGTGATACTATATGGGTATGCCTGTATCTCTAAAGTATGTTGAGTTTACTGAGTTTAATTCTTTCGGGTAAATACCAAGGAGTGGGGTAGCTGGATTATGTGGTAGTTCTATTTTTAGCTTTCTGAGGAAGCTCCACTCTGATTTCCACAGTGGCTCTACTAATTGAAATTCCCATCACCAGGGTATGAGTTCCTTTTCCCCTGCATCTTCACCAGCGTTTATCATTTTTGGTATTCTTGATGATTGCCATTCTAACAGGAGTGGGATGGAATCTCCGTGTAGTTTTGCTTTGCATTTCCCTTATGGCTGAAGATGCTGAACACTTTTTTTTTTTCATATAGTTGTTGGCCTTTTGTGTTGATTCTTTTGAGAAGTGTCTGGTCAGTTCATTTGCCTGTTTATTGATTGAATTCTTTAATTATTTAATGTGGAGTTTTTTGAGTTCTTTATATGTTCTGGATATTAATCCTCGGTTGGGAGAGTAACTGGCAAAGAATTCGTCCTTGTTTCTGTCAGTTGTCTTTTTTACTCTGCTAATTGTTTCCTTTGCTGTGCAGAAGCTTTTTAATTTGATGCCATTACATTTATGGATTCTTTCTCTTCTTTCCTGCACTCAGTAGAAATATTTGCCTTCATGTATATGTTGAAGTGTTTCCCCTATTTTTTTCTTCTAATGGTTGAAAAGTTTTAGGTTTTTTTTTTTTTTTTTTGAGTGTAGGCACAATGGATTGAACCCAGAGGTGCTTTACCACTGAGCCACATCCACAGCCCTTTTTATTTTTTTATTTTGAGATAGGGTCTTGTAAAGTGCTTTACAGCCTTTACAAAGGTGCTGAGGCTGGGCTTGAATTTACTGTTCCTCCTTCAGCCTCCCAGTCACTGAGATCACAGGTGTACACCACTACACCTGACAAGTTTCAGGTCGTACAGTAATGTCTTTGATCCACTTTGAGTTGACTTTTGTACAGGGTGAGAGATAGGGATCTAATTTCATTCTTCTACATATGGATATCCGGTTTTCTCAATACCAATTGCTAATAGATTCAGTGCAATCCCCATCAGAATATGAGTGACATTCTTCACAGAATTAGAAAAACAAAATCTTAAAATTAATGTGGAAGAATAAAAGAACAAAAATAGCCAAAGAAATCCTGAGGTGGGGGGGAAAGCAATGTTTTTGAAAGCGTCACAATATCTGATTTCAAATTATGCTAGAGCCATAGTAACAAAACAGCATAGTACCAGCATAAAAACAGACAGGTAGACCAATGGAACAGAATAGAAAATACAGAGACAAACTCACATACCTACAATCATCTTATTCTTGACAAAGTTGCCAAAAGCATGCATTAGAGAAACGATAGCCTTTTACAGTGCTTTTATAATTTCTTTTTTAAAAGAAACTTACATATCTGACTAATTTAGAATTTATCCAAGTATAAAATGTGATAAACTGATCTGAAGCCATATTTCATCCCAGATACCTATCCATTTACTAGTCTGCCTTTTATCTTCTAATTTGAGGTATTAATTCCAGCATTTAGAATTGTTTCTAGACTTGCTCCTCTGCATGGGTCTGCATTTTCTTTTCTTTTTTGCAGTACTGGGAATTGAACCCATGGATGCTCTACCACTGAGATACATCTACATGAACCATGTCAGCCTTTTTTAAAATTTTTCATTTTGAGGTAGGGTCGGTCTCTGTAAATTTCCCAGGCTGTCTTCAAACTTGTGATCCTCCTGTCTCAGCCTCCTAAGTAGCTGGTGTTATGGCATGAACCACCATATCTGGCTTGGTGTACATTTTCATATTTCCAAACCACACTTTTTAACTATTAAAGTTGCCTGATGTTGTAATGTCTGGTAGCACTAGAAATCACTCTCATTTTTCCTCCTTTGAGGATTTTTATTGTTCCTGTTGGTTTATTTTTCTACTTAAATTATATAGTCAACTTGATTAGTTTTATTGTAATGGTGTTAAAATTTGTAAATTAACCTAGTGGAAACTGATGCCTTTATGAGGTTTCAACTCACTGAGAATATGCCTTTTCATTTAGTAAAATCTTCCTTTGTGTCTTTTAGACTTGCTTTAAGGTTTTCTTTACATAGAGGTTCCAAATTTCTTGTTAAATGTTATGTTTGTGGATTTTACAGTTTTTGTCATAATTTTAAGTATGATCTTTATCCCCTATTATATCTTGTAACTAGTTGCTATCATTATATAAAACTATCATTTATAAAAAAAAAAAACTATACACACACATGCTAATTCTTGGGCTATCTTTGATAAGATGTTTATCATTTTAAAAAATGTTTTCATTACTGCCTTATAGTCATATACAATCGTGAGGTTCATTTGACATAATCATACATGCATGGAATATAATTTACTTCATTGAAGTCCCCAGTACTTCCTCTATCCCTTTTCTATTCCCATCCCCTCTTCCCCTTCTTCTGCTCTACTGGTCTTATTTCTATTTATTTATTCTTTTTAAAATTGGTGCTTTACAAATATACATAAAAGTGGAATTCACTGTGGTATATTAATATATGTACACTGCCTAATTTGGCAGTGTACATATATTAATATACCAATTATTTTCATTCTGCAGTTTCTCACTTTTCCTGTCCCTCTTCTGTCCCTCTCAATTACCTTCCTCTACCCTATTGATTTTCCTTCTCTTTTCATGGGAATCCTTTCCTTTCCCCCCTTATTTCTCAGCTTCTGCATAGGAGAGAAAACATTTGACCCTTGACTTTCTGAATCTGGCTTACTTCACTTAGCCTGATGTTACCCAGTTCTATCCATTCACAAACAAATGACATATTTTTATTCTATATATTTCCAAATATATAGAATATATATATATTTCCAAAGTGGTTCTACTAATTTGTAGTCCCCCCAACAATGTACAAGCGTACATTTTCCCTAACATCCTCACCAGCATTTTTTTATTATTATTTGTGTTCTTAATTATTGTCGTTCTAATTGGAGTGAGATAAAATCTTAACGTAGGTTTGATTTGCATTTTCTTGATTGTATTTGTAAAGCACCAATAGAGAAGAAATAAAACAGCTAAAATTTGTTAAAAATCAAACAAGTCTAATCAAGGAAAAGGCAAAAGCACAAAAATTAATATCAATGGGAGCTATCAAAATAACCCTACAGATGATAAAAATATATAAAGGTAATAATACAGTCGTATGCCAACATATGTGATAGCGTAAATGACATTGTCTATATTAGAGAAGGATCTATGTGCTGCTGAGAAGACAGTGTATTGATGGATGAAATGTTCTACATGTCTGGTAAATCTAAATTATCAATTGTATTTTTTCCTTCTATAGCTTCTTTTTTCCCTCTATTTTAAAAATTTGTTCTAATTAGTTATACATGACAGTAGTTTTTGTTTGGAGGCTCTATCCAGTTGGTGACAGAGGCATGTTAAAATTTATTGCTCTATTTGATTCTTGAAGTTGAGAAAGGTCTGTTTGATGTATGTAGATGCTCTATTGTTTGGGGCATAAATATTTATGATTGTTATGTCTTGTTGATGTATAATTCCCTTAAAGCAGTATGAAATGGCCTTCTTTGTCCTTTTTGATTAACTTTGGCTTAAAGTCCACTTTATCTGACATGAGGACCTGAGGATAGAAATCCCTATTTGTTTATGCAATCCATGTGAATTATATGTTTTTTCCCATCTTTTCACCTTTAGTCTATGGATATTTTTGCCTATGAAGTGAGTCTCTTGGAGATAGCATATTGTTTGGTCTTTTTTTTTTTTAAAACAATCTGCCAGTCTGTGTCTTTTGATTGATGAGTTTAGGCCATTAATGTTTGAGGTTATTATTGAGATATGATTTGTATTCCCATTCATTTGGGAATTTATTTTTAGTTTTTAATGTGAGTTAGTTTGTCTTTTGATTGACTATTTGCTTAGTGTAGTTTCTTCCTTCTCTATTAACCCCTCCCCCTTTTTTCATTTCATCTTCATAAAATATTTTGTTGAGAATATCCTGAAGTTCAGGCTTTCAGGTTGCAAATTCTTTTAATATTTGCCTATGTCTATGTTCTTCTAAAATTAGCTCTTAAATTTGATTTTAAAACACAATTTACCTTTTCTTCTACCCTCTTTGGTTTTCTTCAGGTTTGCCAGGAAATGTCCTTGATTTCTATGTGCTCCATGCCCAGACACACTTCGGGCCTCCTAAAAATGCCAGTTCCTTTAATTCCCTTATCCCTCTACCATGCTCAAGAAGGGATTGCTCTGTCTGGGGCTTACAGCCTGGCCACTGCAGTGGCTGTGGGTGCTGGGGATTTCTTCTTTATTTTATTATATCCAACCTCCTGAGACCCTGATCTGCTCTGAATGTCCAGGTTTAAATTCCAGTAAAGTCCTCCTGCTTTTTTATCGTTGTTGTTGTTCACCCACTTTGCTGAGAAGCTGCTTTTCTGCTTTCTTGGTTTCACTCCATGGTGCAGCCAGAAAAGTGACCTCCTTTATTCTGCCATCTTGAAAACCTCCTTGAAGTTTTCTTTCCTTGATGTGGCTTTGTCTGGTGTGGGTATCAGGGTGATATTGGCTTCAAAGAATGCATTTTGGAGGTTTCCTTCCTTTCTACTTCATAGAATAATTTGAGGAAGATTGGCATTAGTTCTTTCTTAATGATCTGGTAGAACTCAGCTGAGAATCCATCTGGTCCTGGGCTTTTCTTTGTTGGAATATTTTTAATTGCTGCTTTGATCTCATTGTTTGATATTGGTTTGTTCAGGTTTTTCTATATCCTCAGGGTTCCATTTGGGTAGATCAAATGTGTCTAAATATCTTTCAATGTCTTCTAGATTTTCCAGTTTATTAGAGCTTATATCTTCAAAATTGTTTCCAATGATCCTCTGGATTTCAGAAGTGTCTGTGGTAATGTCTCATTTTTTTCATCTTTAAATTTATTGATTTGGGTATTCTTTTTCTTTTGGTTAGTTTGGCTAAGGGCTTATCAACCTTATTTATCTCTTATTTATTTATGCTTTGTTGCATTGATCCTTTATATTTTTCTATTCAGCCTTATATTTTCAATTTCAACTCTGATCTTGTTTCCTGTCTTCAACTGATTTTGTAATTAGTTTGTTCTTCCTTTTTTTAAGTCCTTGATATGTAACTTTAGATTATTTGGGATCTTTCTAGTTTTCTGTTTTAATGTAGGTGCTCAATGCTGCAAATTTTCCTCTTAGAATTACCTTTTACTGTCCCAGAAATTCTGTTAGGTTGTTTCTCTGTCCTCCTTGTTGTCATATTTGCTTTATCTCTCTCTCTCTTTATGATTTGGATGACTTCCCATATTTTCTGTGTTTTGGAATGCTTTCTAAAGCATGGCAACGAGCCATTCTGAAGTGTGGAGAGACGGAGAATTATTCAGTAAAATAACTTGTGTTTTCAAATCTTTTTCTGAGGGTGAGACAGGATATAAGGAATTAGAATGGGAAGGGATTAGTTTATTAACAGCTTTTTCATTTTTCTTAGGTAATTGGGCTTTATTTAACTTTATAATTCTTCTGAATATTTTGCTATATCCCTTTTCTCATCTATCATTATGTTCATGGGCATTCTTTTTTTGTGTGTGATTCAATTTCCCAGGGATTTGCCAGTTGTTTGTATTCTTCTAAAACTGGCTCTTAAACTTGATTTTACAAGACAATTTATCTTTTCTTCCACCTTCTTTGGTTTTCTTCATCATACATTCATTAGGATTTAATGTTTTCTAAAATATGACTTTGAATGTTTAATTCATGCATTTTTCTTCTGTTTGCAAATAATGAAAATATTTGCAGGAGTCATGCTTTTTTTGGTAAAACTTTGTCTCATAGAGTTTAATGTGTGACATTTTAATTTTTAATACCTTCTAAATGTCTTTCGTATTTTTTGTTTTTCCTTGTTTTTTGACTCAGTTCCTTGCAGATGCCTTTTCTGGGATGTTGATAGTCGTACTCTGGAAGTTGTACTTGGAAAATTTTAAGTATTGCACCATTTCCCTCACATTAGTTACCCCTCTCTTTCAGATTTTCTAGTAATCAGAGACCCACTGAGGTGTAGGCATATGTAAGAAGCATCTTGTGAATGGAATGCTCATCTAACATTTACAAGATTATCAAGGCCATGACTCATTTACTGTCTCAGGCTCAAGGGACTTGGTTTTGTACACAGGTATAAAAGCATCCATGTTAGAGGTATGACATGGGATCTGTCTGGCTCCTGTTAATGCCTCATGCAGGAGTGGAACTGAGGACTCCCAGACCTTGGAGGCACTAGTGAGAAGATGAACTATCCTCAGGAAAGGGGTTATGTGAGTGAGGTTGGGTGCTCCTGGGAAAGATGAGTTGATCGCTGGAGACTTTCCCGCCAGAATCTGGGTGATGCTTATTCTCACTTACATGTTTAAAAAGTGCTTTTATTATCAGATGGTTCCACAGGTTTATAATGAGAATTTGGGAAGGCAATGTCCAGTCACTTCCACACTACCATTTTTCTGGGCTGCATCTGGTCTCTTTTATATAATTCTAGTGGTTTCTGGGGCATGAGTCAGAGGTCAAGCTTTGACTTCAAGGTGTGATCTGGTCTCTTTGTCTCCAGGAAATTCTCCTCCCACTTGCATGGGTCTTCTATGGATCTCTCTCTGCTGCTGAGTAGGACTTGGAATCTGGTTAAAGGCCAATCAGATTAGGGACTGTGCCTTGGGAAGCTCATGGATTTCCTGGGAATAGAGACCATCCTGTCAGCATCACTGGGGAACATGGTCAGATTTGTGGTCATGCTAGGAGCTGATTGAGAGTGTGGATGCTGCAGCTGGCTGCTTACTGCAGCTTCCCTGGAAGCTGTGGTGGTGAGTGGAGCAGGACCTGCAGAGGAGACAGCGCTCCCACAGCAGTGGTTTGCCCTGCCCAGCACTTGTGGTGAGGTGCAATGAGCTCTCTTTACGGGAAGCAGTGGTCCAACTGGAAGCTAATTTGCTTTAAGGTTGTTTTCACCACTGAGAGACCCATAAGGCAGAGAGAGGAAAGAGCCCTTGTCTATCTGTGGGAAAGCAGCAAGGCAGGGCCAGGGGTGAGCGTATAGCTGCCACTTTCCCCAGCAGCACTGGGTTAGGCCGTGACTGCCTGAAAGTGGGCGTGGGAGGAGGCCATCAAAAATATCCTCAGATAAAGAGGCCTGCAGCATCCTGCTGGTGGGCATGCCTCTACTCTGTGTTGGATAAGTCATCTTGGTCTTCCTGGTCAAGCATCAGTTAGAGAGGAGATCAATGGGGTACAGGACATGGGAGAATAATGGTCAGGTAAAAGTGGTAGCTTAGGGCTGCTGTCTCATTTGCTTTAGATCTAGATGAGGACTTGCAAAATCCCACAAATCTGCAATTATAACCTTTTTTTCCCCCAAAACTATCTATACCTTTGTAAATCACACTTGAAGTTAAAAGCTATTTCAGGGCAGACATTATTTAATCTGATGTGTTAATTTGTCACCAAAAGATGAGCAGCTCAGAAAAGGCTGAAACAGAGAAGAACTCTTGCCTGTGGCAGCCTCATAACCATTTCTGCTTTTATATTTGGCCACTTTGGGTTTTTCAGGTTGCTAAGACCTCTTCCTTTAGCTTGGAGGACAATTCGTAGCTAGATATTCTGCCAGGAAAGGCCCGCTTCTTTTGCTCTGAACCAACAGGCTGTTTGATTGAATTGATTGCTTCAGTTCCCAAAGTGTGTTTGTGTGTGTGTGTCTGTGTATGAGTGTGTAGACTCAGCATTTTTGACAGTTTGCAATTATAATTACAGAGAAGATCTGGGTGTGATGGCACATGCCTATAATCCCAGCAAGGCCCTAAGCAACTTAGCAAGACCCTGTTTATAAATAAAATATAAAAAAGAGTTGGGGATGTGGTTCAGTGGTTAAGCATCCTTGGGTTTAATCCCTTGCACTGGAAAAGAAAATAAAAGGAAAGAGGTGTGGGGGGCTCTTTTGGGAGGTAGCGGAAGAAAGAGAGTAAAGCATGATGTAGGAATTAGAAAAGAAAATGAAAGACTCAGTATTTTTTTAAAAAAAATTGTGGTAAAACACTACAATATAAAATGTACCATATTAGTCATTTTAAGTGTGCATTTAAGTGGAATTAAGTACATTCATCTTACTGCACAACATTACTAGCATCCATCTCCAGAATTCTTTTCTTAAAACTGAAACTCTATTCCCATGAAACATCAATTCCCCATTCCACCCTTCCTCCAGCCCCTGGCAACCACTATAGGTGCCTCAGTATTTGTTCTTTTGTGACTGGCTTATTTGGACTTAACATAATGACTCAAGTTTCATTCATGTTGTAGGTAAGTCACGGAATTTTCTTCGTCTTTAAGTTTGATGAATATTCCATTACATGTATGTCCCACAGTTTGTTCACCCATTCATCTAGAAGGATCTTTGGGTGCTTCCACCTCTTGGATGTTGATGTTGCTATGAATGTGAGCATGCAGCTATTTCTTTGAGACCTTGATTTTAATTCTTTTGTATCTACCCAGAAAAGAGATTGCTGGATTTTATTACAGGCCTATTTTTAATTTTTTAAGGAACTTCTATACTGTTTTACAATCCCATCAACAGTGCCTCAGGATTCTGATTTCTCCACATCCTTACCAAAACTTGTTATTTTTAAAATTGTTTTTAATAGTGCCATCCTAATGAGTGTGAGATAATATTTGCTGTGGCTTTTAAAAAAATAATAAATAAATTAATTAATTAATTATAATTAGATACATATGACAGCAAAATGCATTTTGATTCATTGTACCTAATAAATAACTAGGTTATTTAATTTGTTTGTTGTTGAGCTATAGGGTATATTCTGGATATTAACCCATGATCAGATATATTATTTACAAGTGTTTTCTTCTATGAACTTTTGTCAGGTCTTACACTTAGGTTTTTAATCCATATCAAGTTAATTTTTGTATAGAGGGTAAGATAAGGGTCTAACTTAATTCTTTTGCTATGGACGTTAAATCTTCCAAACACCATTTGTTGAAAGATGGTATTTTTTTTTCCAGTAAAGAGTATTAGCACCCTATTGAAAATCATTTGAACATAGATATTAAGGTTTTTCTCTGGACTCTGTATTCTATTCCATTGGTCTATATGTCTGTCTTTATGTCAATACCACACCATTTGGATTACTGTAACTTTGCAATAAATTTTAACAAGAGCAAGTTGGAGATTTATAACTTTGTTCGGCTTTTTGGAGATTATTTTGGCTATTCAGGGCCCTTGAAATTCCAAATGAATTTTAGAATAGATTTTTATATTTCTGCAAAAAAAATGTCATTGGCTTTTTGGTAAGGATTGCATTGAATCTGTAGCTCATTTTGGATAGTACGACATTTTAACAATATGGAATCTTCCAATCCATGAGTACAGGATGTGGGGAGACCCAATTTTTTGCCTGGTCATATGCTCTCTTCATTGTTCCCTCACAGTTGTCCCCTTCTGTATGCCAGAGTGACAGCTCTAGAATGGCAATGACAAACTATAACCTCCAGATCTAGGGCCCATGTTGGCTGACACTATCCTCAAGAAGATAGCCATTGAGCCAGACACTGAAGAGTAGCCAGACATTGAAAACCTAAATACTAAATACTAGAATTCTAAATACTAGAATTTGCTTGAAGAGCTTGGCTATCTGAACTCTGATTTGTTGTAGACCCAAATATTAAACATCACATTAAAATGAAATAAAATACCAAGGCCAGATAAGACAGATGGACTCCTTGCTTTTCCCATCACTTATCGTGCTCCCTTGTGTGCTGGATGACTTGTTTTATAGATACATCTTCACTGCGATTTATATTTTGGAAGCCGTGATAAAAATATTGGCAAGAGGTTTTATCCTGGATGAGTTTTCTTTCCTTCGAGATCCGTGGAACTGGCTGGACTCCATTGTCATTGGAACAGCGTAAGATGTTTAAAATTTTTATTGGAGACTTGGGGTGGGAAAGAAGTCCCTCTGCTTCTCTCCAGGCTCTGTGTGGATCCATGTGAGTGACTGAGGTGGCTTGATAATGCTTAGAGCTCTGAGTGTAGTGGTGATTGGCCCTGAACAGTGCGGTGCCCCCAGTTGGTTGGAGGCCGGGAGGCACAAACCCTATACCAATCCTCCTATTCTTCTCCATTCAGCCATTCATGCCATATACTCCCCCACATCAGCCTCTTATGGGCCAAGCCCTGGGCCAGATATGTGTTGATAACAATGAAAAAAAAAAAGCATGATTCTCATCTTCATGAAGCTCACAGTCTAGAGGGGGAGATGGACAAGTAGTGACCATTACAATCTGAGATAGGGGCTCTGCATCTATAGAACTATCAGAGCATATGGGAGGAAGGAAGGACTCTAAAATTTATCTCTGGCTACTGGGAGGTCACAAAGAGTTTCACCCATATTTATTTGTAGAAGTTTATTTATTTATTTATTTTTGGTACTGGGAATTAAATCCAGGGGAGCTTAATCAGGGAGCCACTTTTCGATATACATATATTTTTAGAGACAGGGCCTCACTAAGTTGCTTAGGGCCTCACTAAGTTGCTGAGGCTGGCTTTGAACTTGTAGTCTTCCTGCCTCAGCCTCCAAAGCCAATGGGATTGCAGGTGTGCACCACCATGCCCAGCTACTTATAGAAGTTTCATAATTTTTTGTTTTTAATGTTTATTTCCTTGGTCCACTTGTGTTAATTTCTGTGCATGGCAGGAGGTGATGGTTGACGTTCTTCCTGAAGGAGAGGATACTGATGTGGCACTAAATAATGAGATGGAGTCAGCAGTATTAAAAAAAAATTAAGAAAAGTAACATCTCATTGCTAACACAACAACTATTAACCTAACATTATGTATCTGTGCCAGACATTGTGTTTAGTACTTTGCATTTATTTTCCTATTCATGGTTCCCAAAATCCCTTAGAGGAAGGTGTGATTATTTTCAGAGTTTTGTGTTTGAAGTTCAATATTGACATATTCTTAGTCATTGAAAGTTGGTAAAACCCAACAGTTGAGTGTAGACTCTGAAGACAGACAGCCTGGGATCACATCCAGGTTTGGCCATGTAGGGACTGGGAGACTTTAGCAAAGTACACTGGTGCCTGGAATTTAGTAATCAGTCAGTAAATGTGAAGAAATCCTATTGTCCATGCATGTGTGTAAAGATTAGCTAAGAAGAGGCTCCTGGGCAGGTTGTGGTCCACAGCAATGAGCAGGGATGTTGCCAGGTTCTGTGATGATAGTGGTGCTGGGAGGTTAGGTTGTGGATTTCCCATAGGTGGGTGCAAGCCCCAGGCTGTGCTTCCTCTGGCCTTGGTGGAGACAATCGGTGCAGCTGCTGGATTGAGCAAGCCCAGGCTAACCCTGTGTTCTGTCTTTCAGGATTGCATCTTATTTTCCATTTGGAAAAATCAATCTGTTGTCCCTGCGTACCTTCCGAGTGTTCAGAGCTTTGAAGGCAATTTCAGTAGTTTCAGGTAAGTCACTCTGAATTTCAACACGGGTTCGTATCTTTAAAAATTTCAAAAATGTCATCATGGAAACTAGAATCAAACAAACCTGGCTGGACACTTTTATTTGATTGTTCAATCAATAATTATTGACATAATTATATATCTTTCCAGGTGCTATGCTAGAATGCTTAGGATCTACCGGTGAGAAAACAAAGACCCCTGCCCTCATAGAGTTCATGGTCTAGAGTTGGGAGTGGGGAGACATACAACTGGTATTCTCCAGTTCCATAAGTAAATTATGCAGCAGGTTAGAACCTGCTATGTGCTACAGAAGGTAAAAAGGAAATTTAGACATCACAAGGGCTATGGGAAGTCACAAAGGTTAGGGGAAGCAGATTATAACTTAGGAGTGGTCAGTGTCATTGAGAAGGTGAGAGGTGAGCAAAAATTTGAAGGCGGAGAGGAGGAACATAAACGGATATATTGGAAAGAGGGTTTCCAAGATAGGAACTAGCCGGAGCAAAGATGGAGGTACAGCAAGGTTGTGGGTGGGGCTGGAACAAGGTGAGTGAGGGGCCAGGTGGAGTTGGGAGTCACAGAAGTGAATGGGAGGCTCAGAGGCATGGGGAGGACTTGGATCTGGCTCTGAAGAGATGGGAACTGTGGCGTAGAGAACAGAATGTAGGAAGCCACAGAGGCAGGAAACCAGGGAGAAGGCATGGTAGTTACCATGGAAATATGCTTCTCATCTCCTGCTGCAGGGAGCACAATTAACTAAAGTCCCAGCTGTCACCCCTCTGGAGTCACCACTGCATCCATGCTCATGCCAAGATCCCGCTTGCCCTGCTTGGCGGGTGTGCTAATTGTGGCCCACTCCTGAAGGATCTGGGATCCTCTCATGGCTCAGGGTGCCCCAGCCTCTGGCTGAGACTCATCAGCAGCACTGAGTTTCTTCCTATCCAATCCCACTTCTTTCTGCTGTCTTAGATGTTAAAGGCTATATGGAGTCTGAAGTTTGTCCCTGCAGACTGCTGCTCCCTCTCTGTCCCCTTTCACAGGCATTTCCCCTCAACAAATCTCTTACACACCTGATCCCAGAGTGTCTGCTTCTCAGAACCCAAAGTGGCACAAGTGTCCATCTTTCAAGCAAGGGACAGTGGTACTTCAGGTCAGGTGCTGGGCATAGAGGTGGTGGACAGTGTTCAGAGTCTATCAATTTGAGTGGAGAAGCCACAGGAGTTCCTGACAGGTCGATTGTATGTGTGGTGTGGGCAAAAGAGAGGCGTGAAGGAGGACGCTAAAGTTTTGGCCTGAGTGGACAGATGGAGTTGTCATTGACCGGGATAGAGAAGACCGTGAGAGGATTGGGTCTGGAGGGGAGAGGTTTCGGATGTTTTGTGATTGGGATGTTGGGAGACATCCAAGTGGAAGTCTCAAACAGGCAATTAGGTACATGAATCTGGAATTCCAGTCTGACTGGAGCTATATTTTGGGAATTTTGGGGCCTATAGATTTTATATAGGTTTTAAAGCCATGAAATCTGCTGAGATCACTAAGGTATGGGCTCAGATGGAGACCAAGGCCTGAGCCCCAGGTCACCACAACTTTAAAAGGGAGGGAGAAGAAGAGGAACCGGCAAAAGAGATGAGCAGGAGACACTAATGAAGTGGGAGGGAAACCATAGATGGTCCTCTGGAAGCACAAGAATCAAGGCATCAGGGTCCCAGGCCAGGCCACTTTCCAACTCCAGTGCACAATTTGACAGTTTCCAGGGTTGTTCCCGCCTTACTCCTGGCCAGGTCTGGCCTGGAGTGGGAGGAGCTCCACCCTCACCTGTCCTCCTCCTCCTCAGGTCTGAAGGTTATTGTGGGGGCCTTGCTGCGTTCTGTGAAGAAGCTCGTTGACGTGATGGTCCTCACCCTCTTCTGCCTCAGCATCTTCGCCCTGGTAGGTCAGCAGCTCTTCATGGGAAATCTGAACCAGAAATGTATCAGGACCAACTGTACCCAAAACTTTGAAACTAATGGTAAATATCCCACCTTTCACTCTTTTGTGCATAGCTAACTTTTATTGATCCCCAATCATGCCACCCTGCAAAGTTTGCTCTTAGGAACAAGGGAGGGTGTCATCCATCCAGGGTCTCACTTAAGGATAGTTTTTTTTATTCGTTCTTTTTAGTTACACATGACAGTAGAATGTATTTTGGCAGATTATTCATACATATATTATAACTTATTCTATTTAGGATCCCACTCCTGTGGTTGTACATGATGCAGAGTTACTCTGGCCATGTATTTAAATACAAGGACAGGAAAGTTATGACTGATTAATTCTACTGTCTCTCCTATTCCTGTCCCTCTCTCTTTCCCTTTTTTCCCTTTGTTTAATCCAATGGGTTTCTATTCTTCCCCCCCCACACACACCTCCCTTGTTTGGGTTAACATCCACAAATCAGAGAGGACATTCGGCCTTTGGATTTTGGGGACTGGCTTCTTTCACTTAGCATGGTATTCTCCAGTTCCATCTATTTATCAGCAAATGCCGTAATTTCATTCTTCTTTATGGCTGAGTGATATTCCATTGTGTTATATATACCACATTTTCTTTATCCATTCTTTCATTAAAGGACACCCAGGTTGTTTTCATAGCTTGGCTATTGTGAGTTGAGCTGCTATAAGCATAGACATGGCTGCATCACTGTAGTATGATGTTTTTAAGTCTTTTGAATATATATTGAGGAGTCGAATAACTGGGTTAAATGGTGGTTCCATTCCACGTTTTCTGAGGAATGAAGATAGGTTTCTTAAAGAATTTGCCCTTCTTTGGGATTTTCTAGAGAAGGAAAAACCCAAAGCACATCCACAAGAGCCATGTCCACTCTATCCCCTGCCAGTTAGATCTCAGCCCACTTCTTCATCATGGCCTTTTTTTTTGGATGGTGCTGGGGATTGAACCCAGGACCTGTGCATGCAAGGCAAGCACTCTACCAACTGAGCTATATCCCCACTTTTGCAGAAGTGTTCGCAATGCCTGGATTTGGTAAAAAAGAATCAGCAACTTCCAAACCTCCTCCTCAAGTATCTCCAATATTTCTTTCTGTGCTCACCCTCTGCACACTGAAGTCAACCCTACATCTTCTCCATGTGTCCTGAATTTCAAGTGGCTACACTCTTTCTGCATTGGTCAAGGACAGAGTCTGTGCCCAGCCCCCTGCCACCTCCACCACACCTGGCCCTGCCCTGGGTTGGTCCCTGGCTCATTCACTGTTGTGTGTATATTCTTCCTTTCCCTCTTTTTCTCTTGCTCTTTCCTGAGGGCTTAAGACTCAGTTCCTCTCTGGACACCAACTTTGATGGTTTTAGAGAATTCAGAATCATCTGTTTTCAAAAGTAATTGGGTGTATTTACTGCTCTTTTTTATTTTAGTACTTTTTAAAAAATTATAATTTATGGCTTTTTCTTCTCTCAGAATATTGCTTTGAAAAGGAAGAAGATTCCAAAGAACCCATGTTGTGTGGCAGCTGGTTTGGCAGCAGGTAAGGGGTTTAAACTCTCCCCCCACCCCCACCCCCAAGCACCTCTGGACCTGTGGAATGATGTGGCAAATAGTCTTCATGTAATGACTGGTAGAAACAGTGAGGAGAGTTCTCAAACAGTGCCAATTAGTTCCTGTGTCTAAGCAAAGTTATTTCCTTACTTATTTGCTTCTTTTCTTGGGACAGGATCTTGCTAACTTGTCCAGGCTGATTTTGAACTCAGGATCCTTCTGCCTCAGCCTCCCGAAGAGCTGGGATCACAGGAGTGCATGACCAGGCCCAACTTGCATTATTCAATTGAAAGTTATTTCCAAGTGTTCACAACAGGTTTTCCCCCAATTATGTTGAATGGGTAGCTCATAAGAAATCTACTAAAAACTTAGTGACATTTAACTTGATGGAGTGGATATCAAGACTTTCAAGGGCTTAAAGAAGTCATGGTGGAGAACCACATAGGACTTTGTTTGGTGCCTGCTGGCATTGCCTCGGTGCAAGACTGTCTGAGCTCGCTTCTCTTGGCTGCTGAGCACGCTTCTCTTGGCTCCCAAGCACCACTCCTCTCACTGCAAATGCAGTTGCTTGTGCATTTACACACACTCAGCTCCAGAGTTGGTCACCCTCTGGCCTATGAGAAACCCTTTCTTCTAAGGGCTATGGTGAGAAGTTCAAGTCAATGAAGATTTACTGAGTGTATTTCAAATTAAGATAATATGCAAGGCCCTGTAATGAAATAGATTACATCCATTCCCATATATCAAATAGACATCAGGCCCCACAGCATCTTATGGACAGAGCTGCTGTACTCTCTTGAAATTGACGCCTGCCAGGGAAGATAGACATAGAGTAAATTCTACAAAGTGTGATGTGTGTTGCCAGGGAGATATACAAATGCTGATATATGACAGGGGATGGGGCCCTTTCTGGGGAATTAGGGAAAAGTCTGTCACACCACTTACAAGATGCAACAGGCTTGAATCTAATGTGAGGTTTACTGAGCTCCCTAGAATGGTCCCCGTCAGGACACTCTACCCGCAGTGTCCTCATGTTAACCAGGGATCCTTAGCTTGCTGCAGATAATGACTCTTTGGCCTCTCACCATGCAGGACAGGTATGGATACTGTAGGCAAAATTCAAGGTGAACTGTGTCACCTTGACCTACAAAAGCAACAGCCTTGGTTTCCACCTGGTCTTTATGATGTTCCTGACTCTATGTGTCAGACACTGCTCTCTTAGTCTAAGCTCAGGAGTTTGATAATAAACCAACTTCTAGTCTGTGACATCCTGTGCAGGTCATAGTGCATTAGTTTCTGGGGAGCTGGTACTCTGCAAAGGCAGCTCTGAGATCATCTTCTCAGACAGGCCTCCTCTGGCAGGCCCCAGGGGTCTCCAGGCTTTGCTCTCTGCTGCATTTCTGAGGATGAATTGACCCAAACCCAAAGTGGGAGTGGGAGGTCCTGGTAGGTGGGGTGAGAGCACCCACTTCCCACAGTGGAAACAGCATAGTAGGAGACCTCAGCATGCAAACACATCAGGGAGCACATGAAGCCCAGCAACTGGTCAGGCAGAGGGCAGGAGAGGAGGCAGGAGGAGAAATGGGAGCCAACTGTTCAGGGCCTGGTAGCCTGTCAGTGCCAAGGATTTGGCCTGAATCACAAATGAAACAGGAGATGTAGAGAGGTTTTAATATAGGACAACTATCTGTGTAGATTTTTTAAAAATGGCTTCTGTGTAAAGAATGGAAGGAGAGAGTAGACGAGGAAGTTGCTCTCAAGACTATATGAGTACAAGTGAGAGTCATGAAGCTGTACCATGGAGATGAAGAGAGATGGATGGGTAAGGTCACGGTGTGCCTTGGTGGCAGAGCATGTGCCTAGCATGTGTGAGGAGACCCTGACTTCAATTCTCAGCATTGAAGAAAAATTTTTTTTTAATAAAAAAGAAAAGAAATCAATGAATGAGTCCCAAAGACATTTAGGGGGTAGAAGAAACAGGACTTGTGGATTGAAGGGGACGGTGGTGTATATCAGTGACTACAAATGCGTGTGCATCTGTAAAAGATGGAAGGAAGAGCAAAGGAGAGAGAGCTTACACAAGCTTCCATTCCCCGCGTGGTGCTGTTGGCTGAGATGGGAACGTGGAGGGACAGGCTCAATCACCTGGTAAGTTGATAGGAAGGTGCGTCCAAAGAGGAGGAGATAGGCAAATGGTGACTGGGAAATGGGGGACATCAAGTATGGTGTGACCATCCTCAATAGACTCCTGGAAGTTCGAGGGCACTGGGACTTCATAGCATTTCCCAGTGAGGGCACAAGGGAAGCCCTCCTCCCCAGGTATCCTAAAGCCAAGCCTAGCCCTCAGGACATCCCACTCCACCCACCAGCAAAATTCCCAATCAGTTTGTGAGAGCCGCCACTGGACAACCCAGGCTCACCATGACATCGGGGGACAGGCTTTGACAGAAAGAAGATTCAGAAAAAGAAACAGAACAAGTGGCTATGGACAAAACAAGAATTCAGAGAGCTAAGTGGGTCTTTAAAAACTTTAAGTAGGACCCTTGGTGAAATTAAAAGAGATGTACTGCATACCTAAAACTGAAAATGGCTTGTTAAGAAAAAGGAACAGTCAGAAAACTAGAAATTAATTAGAAATTAAGTGTGATTACAAAAAAAATCTACAATGGAGTGTAAAAGATGAAGCTGAGGAGGCAGCTCAGATGATAGAAACACAAGACAGAAACAGAAAATGTAAGAATAAATATAAAAAAAAATAAAGAAGTTCTAAACTTTTGACTAAGTAGGAATTCCAGAAATAGAGGACAGAACAATTAAAAAAGAATATTAACAACATCAACAACAAAAAAAAAGCAGGGAATTTTTCTGGAACTTAAGGATGTAAGACCCTTGGTGCCCATGAAGTTCCCAACACACCCAAGAGAAAAAGCCCATGCCAAGTGCATTGTCCTGGTATTTCAGGATCTTGTGGGCGAAAGATCTTAAAGCCAAAAAGGAAAAGAAAGTCACCCACAAAGACACCAAAGTTGAAATTGGTATCCAAATTCTCAGCAGAAGCACAGGATAAGAGCTAAGCGATGCCTTCATATTTCTAAGGGAAACCCATTTTTAACATGAAATTCTATCAATCGATTGTGAACATGGGATGACAATGTTCATACAAAAAAGTAAAAGGTCACTCAGTCTTCTTAAGAAGCTACTTTTTCCAGAAAAACGAGGGAGTAAAACTATTCAGCCTGCCAAAGCCAAGGAAAAAATGTCTCCACTCAGGGGAGCCATTGGCATGAGCCACAGTATTTTCCTGGGATAAATGATAGAAGTAGTGGTGAAGTGGTGTGGGATGGTGGAGAGCTGACCCTCACCCACCAGGGCGGGATTCTGATACATCAAATATCAATGTAAGCAATATATTTAGAGGTACAATGTAAAAGAGTTAAAAGTCATTGAATTGTAGTATGTGCGAATGGCACACACATTTCATTACAAGCTCTTTGGTGAATGGAGTCTTTTAAAATTATGTGACAAAATGCTACATTTTCTAAATATTAAGCAAATGCATACCTTTGTAATCCCATGGATATATTGAATGGTGTGTGCTATGGTAAAATGGGCAAAGACCACTGGGCAAAGATATTCATTGCCTAGATGTTTGTAAAAGCAAAAGATGATTAACCTTTAAAACCCAAATATTCATCATTAGCAGAGCAGTAATATAAATCATAAGATGGTAAGATCTGAAAAAGCATGATACAAATCTGAAGAGAAGGACATATTCCCCTGTATGCTAATATAGAAAAATCTCCAAGCTGTATTATTGTAAGAGAAAAGCCAGATGCAGGAGACTATTTAAGGCATGCTCCCCTTTGTATTGTGTATTTGTGTGTATGTGTGTGTGTGTGTGTTTCTGTATTCAGAGAATACTAGCAGGTTGCAAAAGTAACTGTTAAATGCTGCTAGGAAATAATCCTTGAGGGACTGGGGACAGATGGACACAATGTCATTGGCCCTTTTATATTGTTTAATTGCTGGGTCACTGCACTTAATTTTTCAATGAAAAACTTGTTAATATGAATTTATTGATCAATCCATTGGGAAAAGAAGCCCATGAGCAGCCACAGGAGGGTGAAGCCGGGAAGGTGTGGCTGGCAGAGGGATGGACGGCCACTCTACAAATACTCCCAACCCTCCTCCAGGGCTTCCTGGCGTGAGCCAAAGTCCCTCTGAAGAACCACGTCCTGGCGGAAGGAACTGGGCTGTGGGGAATGTAATGCCTTCTCTGATCCCTTGTTTCCAACATCTAGATCCTGTCCCAACAACTCTACGTGCAACCACACCAGAATTAATCCTGACAGTAATTATACAAATTTTGACAACTTTGGCTGGTCTTTTCTTGCCATGTTCCGGCTTATGACTCAAGATTCCTGGGAGAAGCTTTATCGACAGGTTACCTATTGATAGTCTCTCTTTTTCCTCCCTTCCCTTTTCCTCCTGTGTCCGTTATTTACATATTTATTTATTGGAAACCTACCATCCATCCCTATTTTTGTCATGGATTCCTGATGTCTTTAGTAGCTGTATTACTACATTCTGCTTTAGAAGTGCTGTTTGAAATTTCAAGAAAATTATAAATGTGATATTTGGAAGAAGAGCACAAAATGAAACAAAAACAGAACTAAAAACTCTTTCTATAAGTATTATGGCTCTCCAGACTTAATATTGCTGGAAGTTCCACCACTAGTGCTCTCTTCTCTCTCTCTGTCTCTCTCTCTCAAATATAAAAATTCCATTGAGAAGTCAAAAATAGTAAAGTCACTGAGGGTGGATGTATGCATGGCACCTCCCTCCTATGAGATGGGGTATCAGTAGGTACTGGGTGGCTGGGAGGCTGCAGAGGATGTTAAGGTAGCGGAGCCACCCAGACCTAAGGAAAGAACTGTTGTCTGTGGCTGTACCATCTTTCTTGAAGTGATGATCACTCTTCTGTGGAAGAGGCTTCAGATGCAAGCATATGCTCTGTTCCTTGCAGACCCTGCGCACCTCTGGGCTCTACTCAGTCTTCTTCTTTGTGGTGGTCATCTTCCTGGGCTCTTTCTACCTGATTAACTTAACCCTGGCTGTTGTCACCATGGCTTACGAGGAGCAGAACAGGAATGTAGCTGCAGAGACTGAGGCCAAGGAAAAAATGTTTCAGGAAGCCCAGAAGCTGTTAAAGGAGGAAAAGGAGGTAGGGGTATGGGAGGTCAAGACTGTGGGATCTGCACAGGGCAGCAGAAGGACCCCAGAGGCAATGTGACCTGAGGTTCCAGGCTGCCTTGGTCCTGGCCTCAGTGCTTTCTCCACCTGTGCTTTTTTGAGAGTGTAAGCCCCCTGAGGTCTGGTTGTGCTGCTCCCTCTCCAGGTGAGAGCCCTTGAGACTGATGCTCTTTGACCCTTGTAGAATATGTCTCAAATTATAGGCTGGAAGAGACAATTTATGAAAATATAAATCCAGACTCTCTTCCAGGCTTTCTTGTGGAAATTTGGAGACGTTTTGGTTCAGGGGCTTTATTCGGGGGTAGGAGGGGGATCTGGAACAACAGTCCTGATGACTCTCCTTTGCTGAAAACCCCTTCATTCTCATTGTTTCTCTGCTGTCTTTACATTTTCCAGTTCAATGCCAAGATTTTCCAGGGCAGGGACTTGTTTTATACGCCTTGTCATTCTCTACAGAGATGTGTCAGAGGGAAGTCCACTCTAAGTCCTTCATATCTGCAACCTCAGGCATAAGCATTGATTGAGTTCCTAGTGCATGCTGGACATGGGGTAAGGGTTAGTGACAGAGATGTGAGAGTCAACCGCACATCTGACATCTGCAATCTCTGCAAAATATCTGGACATGTTTTCCAGATAAACAAGGACGGAGATGGCATATTCCAGAAAGACAATGAGCAATCTAAACGATGCATCACTACCATGGGAGGGGGGATGCGACGGAGGCTGAGGTCATCTGAACTGTTTTATGGGGAGGTATAATGTGTTGGTTAATTGCTTTTGTTCACTTTCTAAGGCTCTGGTTGCCATGGGGATTGACAGAAGTTCACTCAATTCCCTTCAAGCATCGTCTTTTTCCCCAAAGAAGAGAAAGTTCCTTGGAAATAAGAAAAAGAAGTCCTTATTGAAGAGAAAGTCTAGGAAAGACAAAACTTCAGGATCAGATTCTGATGGAGAGGCTCCCTCAAATGTAAGTCTGGTCCAAAGGATTGATAATACTGGGGGAGGGGAACAGGTTCATGGACCATCTAATTGAAGGGATCCACTCATTCTTCATTTCCTCATTTATCCATTCATCCCTTTGCACATACTTTCATGTATCTACATGTCTATTTAATTACTCATTTATTTATAAACACCTCTTTAAGCTGTTTAGAGTGTTTCTTATTTGCCTGGCACTGGAGTAGGTACTGGAGATGCACGGTTCCTACTTGTGTGTAAGTGTGGGTCCCTCTGGAGCAAAACCAAAGACATTAGGTTGCAAGTAGATTGTTTGGAAAGTCATCCCAGAGAGATGTTTTTCTTCAGTCCTCAGGGGAGAACTCCGAGGGAAAGTGCAGAATCAAGCCAGTTAACACTGAAGGTGGCTGGAGTTGAATCCCTCTGGAGTGAGGGTGTTAGAATACATGAGCACCCACTTCAGTCCATCTTTGGTTACAGATTGCTGGAGACTGGAGACCATTTCCCTGTACTTCTGACTTGCTGTATCCCCTAGGGAAGAGGGAATTTGAGTCCCCAGAGAAAGCCCTTTAATATGGTCCAAGGGCATATGGAGCAACCCAATGCATCTGCTTCCGACAACCAACCCAGACTTGGCAGGGAGCTGGAGGTGGAGGAAGGAAGAGCAGTGGGTCAGAAAAGGGTTCCCAAAAAACAGTACCTCAGCTGAAAGGGTGATGAAAGGAAGAGAGAAGCATCCTTCTCTCTGGGGAGAGGGTTGTGTGCAAGGCCTAGAAATAAAGATGAGCAGGAGAACAGGACCCATTAGAACACTTTCATGTATTTGAATGTGTAAGTGTGGTTGTGTGTTTGCATGCACATGTGTATGATGAGGCAGAGATAATAGCAAGAAGCTGTAGTGGTAAGAGGGGATGATCACAAAAGGCCTTGAAAAGTAAGCCAGTGGGTTCACCCTTTACACTGAGGGCAAGGGGTAAGAAGCCCAGAAATATTTTAAGCAAGGGTGAGATGACCAGAGGCACAGTTTTCAAATGCTAGATGCATTGAAGAGAGGAGATGGGAGGAGACAGGACTAGAGGCATTGAATTAAGAGGTTGCTATAGCAACCCAAGTAAGAGATGATAGGAGTGAAACTATGGTTAGGGCAGCGAGGATGAAGGATGAACAGACTGCATGAAAAGTATGCAGAAAAGTATAGATCAAGTCTGGCAATTGAATTGAGCAGAGCATGGATGTGATGCCTGACTAGGTATCGGGTAGATGACTCAATGGAAGGTCATTTACTGAGAGGAAAAAAACTTGATTTGGGGGTGGGAAAGATGGCCAGCTGAGTTTTGGATGTACCAATTTAGAGGTGCCCATGGGACATCCCAGCAGGGATGTTAAGTGGATAGTGAGTGTGTTATACAGAAAGGAGCCAATAAGGGAATATGTAGTAGAAAAGTCACCCTTATCATTAAGGTGGATGATGTTAAGACACGGCTTAATTAGGAAGAGAAAAATCAGAAGAGGAATATGTTGAAGACACAATCCAGGGAAGCATGGCAAGAGTCACTCTCCTGAGGTGGACAGAGGGAGGTGTGGGTAGAAGGTTCATGCCTGATGACAGGGTGATGAAGGGAGCCCAGGGCCCTTGCAGAAGTAGCTAGAAGGACTCCATCCACCGCTGCAGTGAGTCTGTGCTGCAGAGATGGGGGCAGGGGCTCGTGATTGACAGATTTCTTCTATTAGATAATGATATAAAGAAAAGACTGCAAATATGTCCTTTAGTATTTTTAAAGTTTTCTCCTCATTTCACAAAACACTAGACAAAGACCCAGACACCTTAGATGAATCATCCCTCCCCCCTTAACAAGAACTGGGAATAATTATTGAAAAGACTCTGGTTGGTCAAAACTGTGGGCAAATAAGCCATTCTGGATACTGAGTTTTCCTGAATAACAGAAGGTTTACATCCTTTGATCTACAGTGACTTAAGAATTGTAGGTAAGATGGAAATCAACAAGCCCTTGTTCATAGCTTGAGAGAGTGCTTGAGATTCGGTATACAGATTTTGTGATATTTAATTGGACTGTTTTTTTGTTGTTGCTTCTGGAGATCGAACCCAGGGCCTCCTGCGTGCTAGGCAAGTGCTCAGCTACTGAGGTACAATTGCTAGCTGGACTGTTCTTTTTTGTTGTTGGTACTGGGGATTGAATCCAGGGGCACTTTACCACTGAGCTGCATGCATGGTAGCTCAGCCCTTTTTATTTTATTTTTGAAACAGGGTCTCACTAAGTTATCCAGACTGGCGTTGAACTTGCCATCCTCCTGCCTCAGCCTCCTGCATCGAAGGGGTTTATGGCATGCACCACTGCAGCCAGCTTACTGACTATTCTTTTTAGTGACTGTTTTAAAATCTATTTAAGCAACCATTCAAAGAACTTCACTATATGGCCCCTATCCACTTTTGTAAATCTATCCCCAACTTCTGCCCTTTGCAAACATTGTTCCCCAATTAGACATTTTACCACTTTCATACCAGCAGCCATTCCTCACTAGCTTTTGTAGAAATTTGCCTGCTCTTTGTGGACATTGAATAAAGCCCAAGGTAAAATTTCTGTCGGTGGAAATGAGCAGGCAATAAGAAATATGAGTGGACAAACCGTGTTTTTCCGATCTGTTAAATATGGCATAAGGAAAGTGAGCATTTGGCACGCCTTGAGGATGGAGTTAGTAGACCTTCAGAAATTGTTGAGCACCTTCATTGCATGTAGCACTGAGACAAAGTAGTTTGTAAAGTTTTGGAGAGGAGGAACGCCACCCCCCCCCCCCCCCGCACCCCTGCCTTCAGAAGGTCCACCATGCCTTCTCTTACAGCCACCCCTTCTAGAGCAAACCAAACGATTGTCCCAGAACCTGCCAGTGGATCTGTTTGATGAGCACGGAGACCCCTTCCAAAGACAGAGGGCACTGAGTGCTGTCAGCATCCTTACCATCACCATGCATGGTAAGTTCCTCCTCCAGGGCCAAGGGAAAGAATCACTTCAATGATGTCCTTTCTTCATCTCCCCTTCCAGTCCTCCAAAAGCCCTCTATAGAAGAGGCTCACTGTACCATCCTGCAAATTGGGACTTCCTGTACCTTCTTGGAACATGTCAGCAAAGTGGCTTGGATGAAATGGGCCCTCCCTTAACTGAGTGCCACTCTGAGTGGGCCCTTGGGTAGTGATGAGAACTAGTTAGACGTAGGATGAGACTTCAGACCAAGAGCACAGATGGGGTCTCACAAGTAGGCCAGGCAGTTGCAGGAGGCCTGAGTGACAATGATAGCTAAAAAGAGTTGACTTATCCAGGAGATGACGGTTGTCATTAAAGTTAGTCAGGAATCTGGTATGGGCAATAGAAGACCTGTACAGACAAGGTGGAACTATCTGATGACTTTTTTAACAGCAGGTAATAGGGCCCCAATTAAGGAGCCAGTGTTCAGGTCCTTGCAAGGGTTGGGTCATATGAGTCCCTTGCCACTTTTGAACCTATCACTTTGCCTCATTTGGCTTGCGGTAGGTCCTGAAATGGTGCCATAGAAGTCAGAGGCCTGATCTCAAGCAGTTCCTAAGGTGCCTTTTATTGTTTATAAGTGCTTACAGATACCCTTCCCCCAAGCCCTGATTAGTCCCCAGTGCCCCTTTTATAGCCATCACCATAGTGTCTTGAGAGGACATGGCTTGTGCCTATATCTTCCTTATGGGTTCCCAGCCAGTCAGTGTTGACTTCCACATCTGTATACATCTGTACCTCTAACAGTGCAGCCCAGCTCCTGGAGGCTCCATAAGCATCAAAACTTGATGTCTTTGACTGTCCCACACACTAGTTGTATGTGGGAAATCGTCTCCTCTGCACTGTGATTGGCTGGAAAGCCTAGTTCTGGCTACCACAGTCAGTGCCTGGTTTGAACACAGATCCCTAGAGACCCCAGAGAGGAGGGGGAAAGGAATCCACTGGGGCAAAGAGCAGCCAGAGACTCCAGACCTAACTCCTCAATCACCCTTTCATTCTCCTTCTCCAGAACAAGAAAAATCCCAGGAGCCTTGTCTCCCATGTGGGGAAAACCTGGCATCCAGATACCTCGTGTGGAACTGCAGTCCCTGGTGGCTGCGCCTTAAGAAGGCCCTGAGATTTGTGATGACTGACCCTTTCACTGAGCTGGCCATCACCATCTGCATCATAATCAATACCATCTTCTTGTCCATGGAGCATCATAATATGGATCCATATCTGAAGAGCATATTGCAAAAAGGAAATTGGGTAAATTCAGGCTTTTGTGAAATATAAAGTATATTTCCAGTTTTGAATTACAGCTCTTTCAAAGTCCAAATATTTTGTGAGTGGCCTAACCTAAACTAGGTCTTTGGTCTCTGTAAGTGGAGGAGAGGGAACTATGACTGTCAGGATTTTATTTTTACCCAGTTCGTCTTAGTAATGTTCCATGTTAGCCATGTTAGCCCTGTAGTAGGTCACTTTCGTATCTAGTGGTAAGTCAGAAACAACCTCACTGTGGTGCTGGTGGGTGGGAGGGCTTTTGAGTCTTAATTTTCAAAAATATTTTCCTTTTATTTCTCTCTTTCTCCTCCACCCCGTTTTCTTTCTTTCTGTAGCAGGGATTAAACCCAGGGGGTGCTTAACCACTAAGCCACATCCCCAGCCCTTTTTATTTTTATTTTTGAGATGGGAGTCTCACTAAACTGCTTAGGGCCTTGCTAAGTTGCTGAGGCTGGTCTCAAACTTTTGACTTTTCCTGCCTCAGCTTCCTAAGAGTCAGTGGTATTACAGGCATGCACCACCACCACACCTGGCACAAGTAGACGTCTTAAAATTTGGGATAATCAGGATAATATTAACCACATCCGGAGACCCATGGTATTGACCACCGTGATCCCCAGAGATACTCATAACATCATTTGTCATAAAACAAGGCTGCCATTACTTAGGTGTTCTCCCTGGAAGGTGAGTCAGGACCTGGAAGCTGTGGGGGGTTCATTTTCTTAGGAGAAGGCGTGGAGCATTCAGAGTGGGCTTCCGGATTTGAGCCCCTTTCAGGATTTCTCATGGGATAGATCTAGACTCAGTTAAACTGGGAAAATTAAGACAGGGGAATAGACTTTTCAAGGCCTGTCCACTTATAGAAGGCATTTTTCTCAAGGGAAAATTAGTTTCTCAGATATCAGGAACAACAAATAATTAGCCATTGGATGTTTTACCTTAGTTAATTAATAGGTTAATGGGCTAAAAAAAAAAAAAAAAAAGAAAATCTCACCAGAACACCTATTTTTTTCTTCATGAAGTTTCATTTACTTTTCCAATTTTATTTTTTTTCTTTTGTAAATGCAATATAATTGTCAATCTTAGTAATCAGAATAATTAAGTGCCAGCTAATACAATGAATTACATTAGAAATGCTTCTTAAAACAAGTATGCAAACACCATCCCCTTCAAACCCCAAGATTTAAAGGAAAATGTTTTCAATGGCTTCCTTTTAAAGGTAAGCCATTCTAAAAATATAAATGGATTTTATGAATAGGCCATTTAAATGTTAATCATTGTTTTATTTTTTTTATTTTTTTTTTAAATTTTTTATTGTTGGTTGTTCAAAACATTACATAGTTCTTGATATATCATATTTCACACTTTGATTCAAGTGGGTTATGAACTCCCATTTTTACCCCATATACAGATTGCAGAATCACATCAGTTACACATCCATTGATTTACATATTGCCATACTAGTGTCTGTTGTGTTCTGCTGCCTTTCCTATCCTCTACTATCCCCCCTCCCCTCTCCTCCCCTCCCCTCTTCTCTCTCTACCCCCTCTACTGTCATTCAATTCTCCCCCTTGTATTATTTTTACCTTTCCCCTCACTTCCTCTTGTATGTACTTTTGTATAACCCTGAGGGTCTCCTTCCATTTCCATGCAATTTCCCTTCTCTCTCCCTTTCCCTCCCACCTCTCATCCCTGTTTAATGTTAATCTTCTTCTCATGCTCTTCGTCCCTACTCTGTTCTTAGTTACTCTCCTTATATCAAAGAAGACATTCGGCATTTGTTTTTTAGGGATTGGCTAGCTTCACTTAGCATAATCTGCTCTAATGCCATCCATTTCCCTGCAAATTCTATGATTTTGTCATTTTTTAATGCAGAGTAATACTCCATTGTGTATAAATGCCACATTTTTTTTATCCATTCATCTATTGAAGGGCATCTAGGTTGGTTCCACAGTCTTGCTATTGTGAATTGTGCTGCTATGAACATCGATGTAGCAGTGTCCCTGTAGCATGCTCTTTTTAGGTCTTTAGGGAATAGACCAAGAAGGGGAATAGCTGGGTCAAATGGTGGCTCCATTCCCAGCTTTCCAAGAAATCTCCATACTGCTTTCCAAATTGGCTGCACCAATTTGCAGTCCCACCAGCAATGTACAAGTGTACCCTTTTCCCCACATCCTCTCCAGCACTTGTTGTTGTTTGACTTCATAATGGCTGCCAATCTTACTGGAGTGAGATGGTATCTTAGGGTGGTTTTGATTTGCATTTCTCTGACTGCTAGAGATGGTGAGCATTTTTTCATGTACTTGTTGATTGACTGTATGTCCTCCTCTGTGAAGTGTCTGTTCAGGTCCTTGGCCCATTTGTTGATTGGGTTGTTTGTTCTCTTATTGTCTAATTTTTTGAGTTCTTTGTATACTCTGGATATTAGGGCTCTATCTGAAGTATGAGGAGTAAAGATTTGTTCCCAGGATGTAGGCTCCCTATTTACCTCTCTTATTGTTTCTTTTGCTGAGAAAAAACTTTTTAGTTTGAGTAAGTCCCATTTGTTGATTCTAGTTATTAACTTTTGTGCTATGGGTGTCCTATTGAGGAATTTGGAGCCCGACCCCACAGTATGTAGATCATAGCCAACTTTTTCTTCTATCAGACGCCGTGTCTCTGACTTGATATCAAGCTCCTTGATCCATTTTGAATTCACTTTTGTGCATGGCGAGAGAAAGGGATTCAGTTTCATTTTGTTGCATATGGATTTCCAGTTTTCCCAGCACCATTTGTTGAAGATGCTATCCTTCCTCCATTGCATGCTTTTATCCCCTTTATCAAATATAAGATAGTTGTAGTTTTGTGGATTGGTTTCTGTGTCCTCTGTTCTGTACCATGAAAAAGGCAATATCACAACAGACACTTCAGAAATACAGAAGATAATCAAAAATTATTTTGAATCCTTATACTCCAATAAATTAGAAGATAGTGAAGGCATAGATAAATTTCTTAAGTCATATGATCTGCCCAGATTGAGTCAGGAGGATATAGACAACCTAAACAGACCAATATCAATTGAGGAAATAGAAGAAACCATCAACAGACTACCAACTAAGAAAAGCCCAGGACCGGATGGGTATACAGCAGAGTTTTACAAAACCTTTAAAGAGGAACTAATACCAATACTTTTCAAGCTACTTCAGGAAATAGAAAAAGAGGGAGAACTTCCAAATTCATTCTACGAGGCCAACATCACCCTGATACCTAAACCAGACAAAGACACTTCAAAGAAAGAAAACTACAGACCAATATCTCTAATGAACCTAGATGCAAAAATCCTCAATAAAATTCTGGCGAATCGGATACAAAAACATATAAAAAAAATTGTGCACCATGATCAAGTAGGATTCATCCCTGGGATGCAAGGCTGGTTCAATATACGGAAATCAATAAATGTTATTCACCACATCAATAGACTTAAAAGTAAGAACCATATTATCATCTCGATAGATGCGGAAAAAGCATTCGACAAAGTACAGCATCCCTTTATGTTCAAAACTCTAGAAAAACTAGGGATAACAGGAACATACCTCAATATTGTAAAAGCAATCTATGCTAAGCCTCAGGCTAGCATCATTCTGAATGGAGAAAAACTGAAGGCATTCCCTCTAAAATCTGGAACAAGACAGGGATGCCCTCTATCTCCACTTCTGTTCAACATAGTTCTCGAAACACTGGCCAGAGCAATTAGACAGATGAAAGAAATTAAAGGCATAAAAATAGGAAAAGAAGAACTTAAATTATCGCTATTTGCAGTGACATGATTCTATACCTAGCAGACCCAAAAGGGTCTACAAAGAAACTATTAGAGCTAATAAATGAATTCAGCAAAGTGGCAGGATATAAAATCAACATGCATAAATCAAAGGCATTCCTGTATATCAGCGACAAATCCTCTGAAGTGGAAATGAGGACAACCACTCCATTCACAATATCTTCAAAAAAAATAAAATACTTGGGAATCAACCTAACAAAAGAGGTGAAAGACTTATACAATGAAAACTACAGAACCCTAAAGAGAGAAATAGAAGATCTTAGAAGATGGAAAAACATACCCTGTTCATGGATAGGCAGAACTAACATCATCAAAATGGCGATATTACCAAAAGTTCTCTATAGGTTTAATGCAATGCCAATCAAAATCCCAACGGCATTTCTTGTAGAAATAGAGAAAGCAATCATGAAATTCATATGGAAAAATAAAAGACCCAGAATAGCAAAAACAATGCTAAGCAGGAAGTGTGAATCAGGTGGTATAGCGATACCAGACTTCAAACTATACTACAGAGCAATAGTAACAAAAACAGCATGGTACTGGTACCAAAACAGGCAGGTGGACCAATGGTACTTTTCCAATTTTAAAAAGCAGTACATGGTTAAAAAAATAAAGGAAAATATAAATAAGGGGAATACAAAGAAGAAACTCAATATCCATGGTCATATCAGCAAAGATGATCGTATTGGCACTGCAAAACATTTCCAGGAAATATGATTATGTGTGTATGTATGCATGCATTTATGTTTGTTGATTTTATTTTCTTTCTCAGATTTCCCACTGATAGGGATTCTAAGTGTTGAGGTTAAGCTGCCTTTTCCAGTTGGAAACCAGCTAGCTGATTAAGTGACATTCTTCTTTACTCTCTTCAGAAGCAGAAGGAGCCCCAGGAACATCATTGTTTTCCAAATACACACTCAGTAGCTACACCCCAGCTCTTAAAAATAGACAGGACATATGTAGAACTGTCCACATAGCTTCTATTTCCCTTCCATGTGCCCCACATTCCCTAGACGTGCAATACAAAGATGGCAGCCACCTCATCTGTTGCCCTCAATGTGGTGCTGGTGGTTGGGAGAAATTTTGAGTCTTGATGTTCAGTAAACACATTCAGACCTCCCCCCTCCAATGGATGGATCAGGATTATGCTAGTCTGTGGAATTCTATGGCATTGGACTCTCCTTGTTTGGGGATTGTTCCTATCAGAGAATACATTAAGCTCCCAAGATGCCATAAATAGAAATTGGATTAGCTTGACAAATTCAACGGACCGAAAGCATCTTGGGATGTTGTAGAGTTACACATCTAAAGTCTAAGGAGACAAGAGGAGGAGGGAGAGTCACAGGGGTCATGGGGCAGTCCATAACCATCCAGGACAGGTGCTGGCATTGAGAAGGGGTATACAGCAGAGTTTAAAGGGGAAATAGGGAAATAAACTTGAATATTCTTGGCCCCCCACCACTGGATTATTTTTCTGTATATTCTGGTTATATTTATTTATTTATTTTTAACTTGGGTCATGGGTTTCATAATAATAAATCATTGCATTATTTATAAAAACAGACAATCTGCTATTTTTAATAAGGAGATTTAATTATTTTTTATGGCAACTTGTTTTAATTAAGAATGTGAAATCAAAATTTTAAAGATTTTATGTAGCATTTATTTTAAATAATACTGGAATCTCAACCAGTTTTAGACTTTTCCAACCTGAAAGGCAGTTTTAAACTATCTCCCTGTATTTACGGGGTTTTCATCCAGAAATGCAGTAGAGAGTCCTTATTACTGATAATGTTTCCAAAGAGTTTAATACTTTTAATATTACTTTATTATTTTCATACTTTTGTTTTATTTCCAATTTATGTTTATTAGAGTGTGTGTGTATATGTGTTTGTATGTGTGAGAGAGATAATGTGCTATTTGCTATGAAGAAATGGTTTGCTTTATCTTATGCACAGATTGGGAGATATATTTAGTTTTAATTTGGCTACTGCTTAGTCAACATTTTACATACTTCTTAAGCTTGTATTTGTTTAGTTATCAGAGACAAAGACAAAACAATTTATTTTTGCTTATGAAACACACATGGCACTTTTTATAACTCTTAGCCCTCCTTTTAATTCTCTGATATTTTGTTGTGAGATGAAAAGCCCTGCAGTCTCAGTGAGTTTTGAAGGTTTTATTTTGATTCACTAATCCTTTCAACTATAACCATGTTTAGACATATTTTTCATAATAATAAATCATTACATTATTTATAAAAACAATCTACTACTTTTAATAAGGAGATTTAATTACTTATGGTTTTTTATGGCAAATTGTTTTAATTAAGAATGTAAAAATCAAAATTTTAAAGACTTATGAAGCATTTATTTTAAATAATACTGGATTCTCAACCAGTTTATCCCATATGTTGGGCTGCTCAAAGACATTTTTGTATGCCTGATGGTGTTTTCTAATTCTCTGCTCTGGACCTCTCTAAAAAACAAAAACAATTTTTTTTTTAATATCAAGATGTTGTGATTGAATGGTTAGGTGAACTCTTCCTAGACTCGTTTATGTAGGCTATTTATCCTGAGTGTTTGGAGCAGCTGTTCACCCTGTCTTACCCTGCCCCTTCTAATTTGGGAGTTTTTAATTGGTAAGGATAATGCAGAGGAGGAATTGCCTGACATTTTCTTTTTTTTTTTTTTAAGAGGAATTTTTTCTTAACCTTTATTTTATTTTATGTGGTGCCGAGGATTGAACCCAGTGCCTCACTCATCTCCCTCATGCTAGGCGAGTGCTCTACCGCTGAGCCACAACCCCAGCCCAAGAATTGCCTGACATTTTCTACCACCCAGCTAACAGCCAAGGATCTAGTTTCACCTGATTTTTTCAACACAATAGGAAATAACATTCATTTTCCATCCTGATGTCTGTGAGCTTGATAACACCATGGACAATGACTGAGAAGAACAAAGGTACCGCAATAAGGGGTTCTGTTGATTGGACTTCAGAGTACATTGTATCAATCACAAGAGTACTTTTTATTTCTTTGTAACCTCTGTAATTCCAGGGGACCATTCTTAAAAGTGTGTCTTTTCTCATTCTTCTTGGTCTTACTACAGGTTTTCAGTGGCATTTTTATAGCAGAAATGTGCCTAAAAATCATCGCACTTGATCCATACCACTACTTTCGCCAAGGCTGGAACATTTTTGATAGCATCGTAGCTCTCCTGAGTGTTGCAGAAGTCCTCTGTGAAGAGTCAAAGTGGTCATTCTTGCGTTCCTTCAGAGTGGTAAGGCACTTTCTTATTTCACTGCATCCCACTTAGTCATCCATACTGAAGAGTCTTGAGTAAGTTCAATGACTAACTTGGACTAAAATTGGATTCATCTTAACTTTAACCCTAGAACATAATTTGTACTCCTCCTGACACTCAAAATTGTAATAGTCTTGGAAATCTCGGGGAGTCTTCTCTCGAATGAACCCCTATTCCGTCCCCTTACCAAGATGACCTTTAGGTGATTAGATTAAAAAATGTGTTTCCCATGGTCAGGACTCTGTTTCTTGCATTTTTGCACAACCCCGGCAATACTCTGTTTCTCTCATTGTGGACTCATCAATGGGGTGAAGACTATGGAGCCCATGAGAGGGATGCGTGCTGCCCCCAGGTGCTGTCTCAGAACGCATCAGCCCATTTTCTTTATCTGTTTGCCAGCTGATGGTCACTTATATGTTTATCTGGCTTTTGTGACTAGTGCTGCTATGAAAATGGGAGCACAGACGTCACTTCAATAAACTGGTTTCATTTCCTGATATACTGGATATATACCCAGTAGTGGGATTGCTGGATCATATGGTAGTTCTTTTTCTTTTTTTTTTTTTTTAGTAGTCTCTATACTGTTTTCCATAGTGAGTGTGTGAGTTCATATTCCCACCAATAATATGCAAGTGTTCCCTTTTCTCCACCTACTCACCAGCACTCGTTATCTTTTGCCTCTTGGAAAATGTTACCAAGTTTGATCCCAAAGGCTGGGGCTTTTTTCTCTCTTGGAATCATAGAACCAATAACAAGAATGAGCACCCACAAGCAGTGGAGGAGACTTGTGTTCTTGACTAAGAATAGAAGTGGGAGAGAACTTGCAAACCAACTTCCTGCTTCTTTGGGGTTGGTAGGTTTTAGATAAAGGATTTTGAAAAAAAGAGGGAAGGGAGAGGTGAATAAAGTCCAATTCATGCGTTTTCTGGTAATGGACAGAGATTTTCAGGAAATTTGGGCTCCAACCCCCTTTTTGCCCATTTTATGATTCTTTCTGGTTGTTATCAGGGCCATTGCCAATTGTCATGGTGCTGGGGGGGGAGGTGTCATTCAGTGTGAAGATGGGGCCACTCTGGTTAGCTCTCTTGGATCCGTCTGGTTTCAGCCAGCTCAACTAACTATCTTCAGTCTTCATTGATAAGCAAGATTAGGGTCCAGTAAAAATTAGCTGGACTACCCAGGTGGTACAAAATTAGGGCAGAGTAACAATGATAGCTATGCTAGCAAGAGTGAGGTGAAAGCTCATTGTGGTTTTGATTTCATTTTCCTGATGATTAGTGATGCCGAGCCTTTTTGTTGTTGTTGTTGGCCACTGTATGTCTACTTTTGAGAAGTGTCTATTTTGATCTTTTAAATTAGATGTTTTTTTTACTATTGAGTTTGTATATCTTTTCTTCTTCTTTTTGTGTTAATTTTTAAAAATTTATGTATGACAGCGGAATGCATTACAATTCATATTACACATGTAGAGCACAAATTTTCATATCTCTGGTTGAATACGAAGTGTATTCATACCAATTCGTGTCTTCATACATGTATTTTGGATAATAATGTCCATCACATCCACCATTATTTCTAACCCCATGCCCCCTCCCTTCCCCTCCCACCCCTCTGCCTTATCTAGAGTTTGTCTGTTCCTCTCATGCTCCCTCTTCCTACCCTACTATGAATTAGCCTCCTTATAGCAGAGAAAACATTTGGCATTTGGTTTTTGGGGATTAGCAAACTTCACTTAGCATTATCTCCTCCAACTCCATCCATTTACCTGTAAATGCCATGATTTTATTCACTTTTATTGCTGAGTAATATTCCATTGTGTATAAATGCCACATTTTTTTTTATCCATTCATCCACTGAAGAATATCTAGGTTGGTTCCTCAATTTAGTTATTGTGAATTGTGCTGCTATAAACATTGATATGGCTGTGTCCCTGTATGCTGTTCTTAAGTCCTTCTGATATAGACGGAGGAGAGGGATAGCTAGGTCAAATGGTGGTTCCAGTCCTGGTTTTCCAAGGAATCTCCATACTGAGTTCCATATTGGCTGCACCAATTTGCAATCCCACCAGCAGTGTATGAGTGTACCTTTTCCCCTCATCCTCGCCAACACTTATTGTTGTTTGTATTCATAATAGTTGCCATTCTGACTGGAGTGAGATGAAATTTTCGAGTAGTTTTGATTTGTATTTCTTTAATTGTTAGAGATGTTGAACATTTTTTCATATATTTGCTGATTGATTGTATATCATATTCTGAGAAGTGTCTATTAAGGTCCTTAGCCATTTATTGATTGGGTTATTTGTTGTTGTTATTTTTGGTGTTTAGCTTTTTCAGTTCTTTTTATACTTTAAAGATTAGTGCTCCATCTAATGTGCGAGGGGTAAAAATTTGCTCCCAAGATGTAGGCTCTCTATTCACCTCATAGATTGTTTCTTTTGCTGAGAAAAAACTTTTTAGTTTGAATCCATCCCATTATTGATTCTTGAGTTTAATTTTTGCACCAATGGAGTCTTATTAAGGAATTTGGGGCCTAATCTCACATGATGATGATTAGGGCCTACTTTTTCTTCAATTAGACGCCGGGTCTCTGGTTTTATTCCAAGGTCCTTGATCCATTTGGAGTTGAATTTTGTGCATGGTGAGAAATAGGGGTCTAATTTCATTTTGTTGCATATGGATTTCCAGTTTTCCCAGCACCATTTGTTAAAGAGGCTATCTTTTCTCCAATGCATGTTTTTGGAGCCTTTTTCTAATATAAGATAATTGTAATTTTGTGGATTAGCCTCTGTGTCCTCTATTCTGTACCATTGGTCTACTAGTCTGTTTTGGTGCCAATACTATGCTGTTTTGTTACTATTGCTTTTTAGTATAGTTTAAGGTCTGTATAGTGATGCCACCTGCTTCACTCTTTTTAGCTATTCTGGGTCTCTTATTTTTCCAGATGAATTTCATCACTGCTTTTTCTATTTCTATGAGGAATGCCATTGAGATTTTGATCAGAATTGCATTAAATCTGTATAGTGCTTTTGGTAGTATGGTAATTTTGATAATATTAATTCTGCCTATCCAAGAGCATGGTAGATCTTTCTATCTTCTAAGGTATTATTTGATTTATTTCTTTAGGGTTCTGTAGTTTTCATTATATATATCTTTTACCTCTTTTGTTGATTCCCAAGTATTTTATTTTTTTAAGGCTATTGTAAATGGGGTAGTTTTCCTCATTTCCCTTTCTGAGGACTTGTCACTGATATAAAATGCTTTTGATTTATGGGTGTTGATTTTATATCCTGCTACTTTGCTGAATTTATTTAATAGTTCTAGAAGTTTTCTGGTGGAATTTTTTTGGGTCTTCTAGGTATAGAATCATATCATCAGCGAATAGTGATAATTGATGTTCTTCTTTTCCTATGTGTATCCCTTTAATTTATTTGGTCTGTCTAATTGCTCTGGCCAGTGTTTCAAGAACCATGTTAAATAGAAGTGGTGAAAGAGGGCATCCCTGTCTTGTTCCAGTTTTTAGAGGGAATGCCTTTAATTTTTCTTCACTTAGAATGATGTTGGCCTGGGGCTTAGCATAGATAGCCTTTATGATGTTGAGATATGTTCCTATTATTCCTAGTTTTTCTAGTGTTTTGAACATGAAGGAGTGCTGTATTTTGCAAATGCTTTTTCTGCATCTATTGAGTTGATTATATGATCTTTTCTTTAAGTCTATTGATGTGGTGAATTACATTCATTGATTTCCATATGTTGAACCAACCTTGCATCGCTGGGATGAACCCCACTTGATTGTGGTGTACTATCTTTTTGATATGTTTTTGTATTTGATTTGCCAGAATTTTATTGAGGATTTTTGCAATCTATGTTCATTAGAGAGATTGGTCTGGAGTTTTCTTTCTTTGATGTGTTTTTGCCTAGTTTTGGAATTAGAGTGATATTGGCCTCATAGAATGAGTTTGGAAGTGCTCCCTCTTTTTCTATTTCCTGAAGTAAATTGGAGAGTATTGATAGTAGTTCTTTTTTTCTTTAAAGGTCTTTTAGAAATTGCCTGTGTATCCATTCAGTCCTAGGCTTTTCTTAGTTGGTGGGCTTCTGATGGCGTCTTCTATTTCATTGCTTGAAATTGACCTGTTTCGATTGTGTATATCATCCTGATTCAATTTGGGCAAATCATTTGACTCTAAAAATTTGTTGATGCCTTTGATATTTTCTATTTTATTGGAGTGTAAGTTTTCAAGACAATTTCTAATTATCTTCTGTATTTCTGTAGTGTATGTTGTGATATTTCCTTTTTTCATCATGTATGTTAGTAATTTTAGTTTTCTCTCTCCTTCTCTTCATTAGCATGGCTAAGGGTCTGTCAATTTTACTTATTTTTTTCAAAGAACAAACTTTTTGTTCTGTCAATTTTTTCCATTGTTTCTTTTGTTTTCATTTCATTGATTTCAGCTCTGATTTTAATTATTTCCTGTCTTCTACTGTGTTTGGTGTTGGTTTTTTCTTCTTTTTCTAGGGCTTTGAGATGTAACGTTAGGTCATTTATTTGTTGATTTTTTCTTCTTTTAAGGAATGAACTCCATGCAATGAACGTTCCTCTTAGAACTGCCTTCATAGTGTCCCAGAGATTTTCATATGTTTTATCTGTGTTCTCATTCACCTCTAAAATTTTTTTAATCTTCTCCTTGATGTCTTTTGTAACCCATTGTTCATTCATTAGCATATGCAGTTTCCAGGTGTTGGAGTAACTTTATTTCTTATTTTATCATTGATTTCTAATTTTATTCCACTATGATCTGATAGAATGCAGGGTAGTATCTCTACTTTTTTGTATTTGCTAAGAGTTGCTTTGTGGCATAATTGTCTATTTTAGAGAAGGATCCATGTGCTACTGAGAAGAAAGTGTACTTGCTTGTTGAAGTGTGAAATAATCTATATATGTCAGTTAAGTCTAAGGTATTGATTGTATTATTGAGTTCTATAGTTTCTTTGTTCAGCTTTTATTTGGAAGATCTATCCAGTGGTGAAAGAGGTGTGTTAAAGTCACCCAAAATTATTGTGTTGTGGTCTATTTGACTCTTGAACTTGAGAAGAGTTTGTTGGATGTAGATGCCTCATTGTTTGGGACATATGTATTTATAATTGTCAGGTCTTTTTGGTGTATGGTCCCCTTTAGCAGTATGTAGTGTCCTTCTTTATCCCTTTTGATTAACTTTAGCTTGATTTCTACTTTATCGATATGAGGATGGAAACCCCTGCTTGCTTCTGCAGTCCATAAGAGTGGTATGATTTTTCCCAACCCTTCACTTTCAGTCTGTGGATGTCTTTTCCTATGAGATGAGTCTCTTGGAGACAGAATATTGTTAGTGTTTTGTTTTTTTTTTTTAAATCCAATCTGCTAGTCTATGTCTTTTGACTGGTGAGCTTAGGCCATTAACATTCAGGGTTATTATTGAGACATGATTTGTATTCGCAGCCATTTGTGTTTATTTTGATATTTAACGTGACTTAGTTTCTCCTCTGATTAGGTTTTCCTTTAGCGTAATACCTCCCTCTGCTGATTTTCATCCTTGTTTTTCATTTCCCCTTTGTGAACTTTTTTGCTGAGGATGTTCTGTAATGCAGGTTTCCTAGTTGTAAATTCTTTTAACTTTTATTTATCATGGAAGGTTTTTATTTAATCATCAAATCTAAAGCTTAGTTTTGCTGGATATAAGATTCTTGGTTGGCATTCATTTTCTTTCAGAGCTTGGTACATGCTTTTCCTGGATCTCCTGGCTTTGAGGGTCTGCTGAGATAGAATCGGTCTCCCCCTATATGTGATCTGATTCCTCTCTCTTGTGGCTTTTAAGATTCTATCCGTATTCTGTATGTTAGACATTTTCATTATAATGTGCCTTAGTGTAGATCTGTTGTAATTTTGAACATGTGGTGTCCTGTAAGTCTCTTGTATTTGGTTTTCCAATTTATTCTTCATGCTTGGGAAGATCTCTGATATTATCTCATTGAAGAGATTGTGCATTCCTTTGGTTTGAAACTCTGTGCCTTCCTCTATCCCAATAACTCTCAGATTGGGTCTTTTGATGCTATCCCATAATTTTTAGATGTTCTTTTCATGGTTTCTTTCTATCTTCACTGTGTGATCAACTTTATTTTCCAGATTGAATACTTTGTCTTCATTATCTGATGTTCCTTCTTCCAAGTAATTCAGTCTGTTGATTATGCTTTCTATTGAGATTTTATTTGGTTTACTGTATCCTTCATTTCAAGGATTTCTGACTGTTTTTTTTTTCAGAGTCTCTATCTCTTTCTTGAAGTAATCTTTTGCTACCTGTATTTGCTCTCTTATCTCTTTGTTGGAGTGATCAATTTTTGCCTATATTTGCTCACTTAGGTCATTCTTTAATTCACAGATCATTTTAATTATGAACCTTCTGAACTCCTTCTCTGACATGTCATCAACTTCTCTGACATGTCATCAACTTTAACTAAGTCACGTTAAATATCAAAATAAACACAAATGGATGCGAATACGAATCATGTCTCAATAATAACTCTGAATGTTAATGGCCTAAGCTCACCAGTCGAAAGACATAGACTAGCAGATTGGATTTAAAAAAAACAACAACAACAATATTCTGCCTCTAAGAGACTCATCTCATAGGAAAGACATCCACAGACTGTTATTGTAGTATCCTAATTTGTTTGGGGCACTTTCCTCCCTTGTTTTTCATGTTGTCTATGTGTCTTCCTTTCTTGCAGTTTGGATCCTGGACCTGGATCCCACGCAAGTTGGTAAGGGCAGATCTAGTCTGGACCTGAGCTCCTGTGGTAGGGTCAAAAGGGGTGGTCCCATGCCAGAGGCTGGGCTCTGGCAGGTGTCTGCTGGTGGCAGGATGAATCTCAGGCCTACTGTGAGCCTGGGTCCCCGTGCAGGCTTGTGTAGGCTGATCTGGGCTGGGCCTGCCCTCCCACGGTATTCTCCTGTTATCTTGTTAGATGTATAGCTTGCAAATATTTCCCCCTATTCTGTAGGTTGTCTCTTCACTCTGTTGATTGTTTTCTTCGATGTGCAAAAACTTTTTAGTTTGATGTAATCCTTTTGTTTTTTTCTTTTGTTTCCTGTGCTTTGGAGGTCTTGTCCAAAAAATCCTTGCCCAATCCAATGTCCTAAAGTGTTTCCATGTTTGTTTGTTTGGTTTTTTTCTGGTATTTTCATAGTTTCAGATCTTACACTTAAGTCTTTAATCCAGTTTGGGTTGATGTTTGCATATGATGAGAGATATTCACCTAGCTTCATTCTTCTGCCTATAGGTATCCAATTTTTCCCTATAGCATTTATTGAAAAGATTGTCCTTCAATTTGTGTTTTTAGCAGATTTGTCAAAGACCATTTGGCCATAAATGCATGGATTTACTTCTAGGTTCTCTATTTCATTGGTCTGCTTTTATGCCAAAACTTTGTACTTTTGATTGCTCTTCACTGTATATTTTGAAATCAGGTAGTATAATGCTTCCTGCTTTGTTCTTTTTGCTCAGGATTGCCTTAACTCTTTTGAGTCTTTTGAGGTTTCATGCAAATTTTAGAATTATTCTTTCCAGTTCTGCAAAGAATATCATTGGTATTCTAATAGAGATTGCATTGAATTTCTAGATCATTTTAGGTAGTATAGACATTTTAACAATATCAATTCTTCCAATCCATGAACACAGGTTGACTTTCCATTTTTTGTATCCTCTTCAATTCCTCTTATCAACATTTTAATAATTTACATGGTATAAATCTTTTAACACCTTGGTTAAATTTATTCCTAGGTATTTTACTTATTTTTTGCAGCTACTGTAAATTGGATTGTTTCTTGAATTTTTTTTTAAAGATAATTTGCTATTGGTATTTAGAATCTCTACTAAGTTTTGTACATTGATTTTGTATACTGTAACTTTTGTTCACTATTTCAAATAATTTTTTTTTTTTGGTAGAGTGTTCTTAGATGTGTTTTTCTGTAGATACAATCATGTCATCTGCAAACAGTGACAGTTTGACTACCTCCTTTCCAATTTGGATGCCCTTTATTTCTTTCCTTTGCCTGACTGCTCTGGCTAGTGCTTCTAGTACTACATGGAGAGTGGACATCCTTGTCTCAGGTATACGAAACAGGTAATGAGCTGGAATTGGCCCAGGGGCCTGAGTTTGCTGACATCTGGGTATGTTAGAATTCAAAAACATTCATTTTATATAATAAAATTTGTATGCTCAATTGTCATTCTAAACCTAAAATCTTTATCATTAAAGAAAATTAGAATGAATATTTCTATTTTTAAATGACAAAGGGACAGGAAGTTGGTGACCATGTTCAGGATAGATTTTTGACTTTGAAATGAGTTTCAAAGTCATCAGTGTTGTGATTTAGGAATATGTCGTTTGCTTTACAGATGAGCAGATGGAGTTTGTTCTTAACTGGATTTTCTTCCTTTTTTTTTTTTTTAACAGCTGAGGGTCTTCAAGTTAGCCAAATCCTGGCCAACTTTAAATACACTAATTAAGATAATTGGCCACTCTGTTGGAGCTCTTGGACATCTGACTGTGGTCCTGGCCATCGTGATCTTTATTTTCTCGGTAGTTGGCGTGCAGCTTTTTGGCTCTAAATTCTGTCGCCAAAAGAGTGCACACCTCTGTTCTGCCTCTGAAGACCCATGTTTGCGGCGCTGGCACATGGGAGATTTTTACCACTCCTTCCTGGTGGTATTCCGCATCCTCTGTGGGGAATGGATCGAAAACATGTGGGCATGTATGCAAGAAGTTAACAAACCGATGTGCATTATTGTCTTTGTCTTGATATTGATAATAGGAAAGCTTGTGGTGAGTCTCAGATATTATTTTTCAAAAAGGGGGTGGGGTGGGGAAAGTGGATATCTCTCAAATGTATTAGATCCTTTGACAACACTCTGCTCATGATAATCGTAATTCTAAATAGAATACCAAGTACATCTTTAAAATCTTTCGAATTCGTTTTGAAGAAAGTAGAATAAGCATGAAACAATCATCCTTGACAAAGGGCTCATGTTGACTGATGTTCCAATACCTCCTGTATTCCAGGTGATTATTCTAAGTCAGTCATATTCTCTTTGCCAGTTATTGGCTGAGTTAAGTGTTTGTGACTTCATTAGGTCTGTAAGAAGTAAAGAGATGTCCACAGGGGATATGTGGGAAAGATTTCTTGATATTACAAGTATATATGAGGGGAAAAAAATTGGTCTCTTTGCTTCTTATGGGCCTTTTTCTGACTGTAACTTCTACAGACACTGTAAACTTCATGAAATTATGAGATCATGTAAGAACCTTGAACAAAGGAAGGTAGAACCGAGCGCTGAGGAAGGTGGAGTGAAAAGCGAACAAATCCACCTTCATGTCAGAATTGGTCCCTAATCTATTTTCAAACTTCTTGTTGTGCTTATTATGTAAGCTGGCTTGAGACCATTCTGGGAAGCTGAAAGCACTGATGTTTATGGAGAGGCTAGTTAGGCACACATTGGTAAAGGTATGAAGAGACAGAAGATTCACAAAAATCCTTGAGTGCACATTCTCCAGAATCCCGTTGAAGCTATCATACAAATATGATGATCTACACAAGATCTCTTTATCCCAAGTGCCTGATAAATGATGTTCATAGACAGTAATGATTCAGAAGTTCAGAAGAGCAGGATATCACCAATGGAAATGGGGAGAGAGCATCAAGAAAGGCTTTGAAGAAATGTGGTACCTGAGAAGTCCACTTAAAAGGCAAGAGGACATACAGAGGAGAACTTGAACTGGAAGGTATATAAGTGTAAGCAAAAGCCAAGTAGGTAGATGTCCACTGATCTAAATTTAAAGTGATATATGCTTCAAAGTAATAGTTGCAGATTTGGTCCAGACCTCATCCCTAATACCTCACTGAGGGATGAACAGGGTCTAAAGAGACTGTAAAAAAAATACATCATCTCCCAAATTGTGTGAATAGTAGAGAACGTCACAGAGGTTTGGGATACTGGATCCTTATTCCAGTGGGCAATTCCAGCAAAAATCCAAGCTTGTGGTTCAACTGACCCCTAAGTTCCATGTACCTTCTATTTTGCCACACGATGATTACCTCATCTCCTTTACCCTGGCCAGGGTTTGCACACACTTGTTGCTTATATGTAGATTAGCTGGATTTGGCTCTTTGCATCCCTTAACTTCAAGTTCTCTTTTGTTTTATCATCTCCATGCCTTCCTCAATCATTATTTTATAGATGAACTTTGTTGGGAGAGAGCAGGACCCAGAACTCTCATTTGACTCTTTAAGTCTTGGGGGAAATGTTGTTCTGGAAATTCACTGTACCTTTGCATTTGCTAAAATTTCCATTCTCCTTATCCACCCCACCCCCACCCCCGCCCCAGGTGCTCAACCTCTTCATTGCTTTATTGCTCAATTCCTTCAGCAATGAAGAGAGATATGGAATCTCAGAAGGAGAGGCCAGGAAAACCAAAGTGCAGTTAGCCCTGGATCGGTTCCGCCGTGCTTTTTCTTTTGTGATTCACACGCTTGAACATTTCTGTTGCAAGCAATGCAAGAGGCATAACTTACCAAAGCTAAAAGAGATGACAGCAGACTCTGATGCAGAGAGCAAGGACATTATTCCTCTGGCTGCAGATATGAAAAGGGGGTCAGAAACCCAGGAGGAATTTGGTGTACTAAACTCTGCACAAAAGACTTTCAGCCTTGGGTATGATAGGAGTTGGCTGGCCCCACTTGCAGAGGAAGAGAATGATGTTGAATATTCTGATAAAGATGATGCATCATCCATCACGCACTCGGAGGCTGAAAGACAGGTATGACTGAATTTTTACAAAGCTAGAATTACCACGAAACTCTTGTTGTGGTAACTGTTCTGAGCGCCATGAAGGAATGATAAGAGTATAAAATGTAGTGCTGCTCTTTTGGACCCCTGTGCACATCCTAGGGCAGATTTCAGTCAGAGTCCTCCCCAGGTGGCACGACAGGAGGTGTCAGAAGAGTTCAGAGGGGAGCGATATCAGAATGGGCTGGAACAACAGCAAGAAAGTACCTTTGGTTAAACCTGGTAAGAATGTAGCACTAGTATTGCCCCAAAAGTGAGGGAAGAAAGGGTGGAAAGTGAAGTAAATAATAATGATAAAAGAGACAGTTATGGGACCAAACATGGTCTTCCAAGGGACCAGGCTTGTACAGAAGTAGTGGGAGATGAGGGCTTTTGGTGGGCCTTGGTCTATTCAGCTGCTGTAACAAAGTGTCACAGACTAGGGGGCTTCTGAACAACAGACATTGATTTCTCACAGTTCTGGAGGCTGGGAAATCCAACTTTGAGGGGCCAGGAGATTCAGGTCTGTTGAGGGTCAGTGTCCTGATTCATAAATGGCACCTTCTTACTGTGCCCTCTCATTGGTGACCCATAGGCACCAGGGTGCAAACAAGCTCCTGTGGACCTTTTAAAAATAAGGGCACTAATCCCAGATTCCATAACTTGGCTATTCACAATAGCCAAGATAAACATGGCTATAAAGGTATCTCAACAGTATGATGACTTTGATTCCTTCAAATATATACTGAGGAATGGTGTAGCTGAATCATATGGTAGTTCCACTTTTAGAATTTTTGGGGAACTTCAATAATTATTTCCATAGCATCTCCATTAATTTACATCTCACCAACAAAATAGAAGATTTCCCCCCCTGTATCCTCTTCTAACATTTGTTATTTGTAACCTTGATGAGTACCATTCTGCTTGGGATGAGATGAAATCTCAATGTAGTTTTTTTTTAATATAGCTTTATTTATTTATTTTTATGTGGTGCTGAGAATGGAACCCAGTGCCTCACACATTTGAGGCAACTGCTCTACCACTGAGCTACAGCTTCAGCCCTTAATGTAGTTTTGATTTCATTTCCCTGATGACTAAAGATGTCGAATTTTTTTTCATATAGTAATTAGCCCCTTGTACTACTTCTTTTGAGAAGCATCTGTTCACTTCATTTGCCCATTTATTAATTGGATTATTTTGGAGTTTGGGTTTTGTTTGGATTTGAGTTTTGGTACTGGGGATTGAAGCCAGGGGTGCTTAACCACTGAGCCACATCCTCAGCCCTTTTTATTTTTTATTTGGAGACAGGGTTTTGCTAAGTTACTTAGGGCCTCACTAAGTTGCTGAGGTTGATTTTGTGCTTGTGATCCTCAAGCCACTGAGATTATAGGCATATGCCACTGCACCCAGCATTTTTTTGAGTTATTTATATTTTGTGGTCATTAATCCTCTGTTGGAAGAGTAGCTGGCAAAGATTTTTCTTGCATTTTTGTATGTTGTCTCTTCACTTGTTTCCTTTGTGGTGCTGAAGCTTTTTAATTTGGCGTAATCCCATTTATCAATTCTTGCTATAATTTCCTGAGATATAGGAGTTCTATTTTTTATTAATTTATCTTCTTTTTTTCTCTGTGTTCTTTGGATTGCATATCTTTATTGACATCTTTTAAGTTCACTGGTTCTTTCTTCTACTAATTCAAGTGTAGTTTTGGTCCTTCTAATACATTTTTCATTTTAGTTATTGTGCTTTTCAATTCCAAAATTTGTTTGGTTCCTTTTAAAAATTTAATTCATGTTTATTGATATTATGTATTGAATTATAATTGTCATCATGGCATCTTCTATTTCTTTATGGATGACTTATTTTAATTCTTTAAACATATTTTTAATGGCTGTCTTGCGTTCTTTGTTAACTTTTTGCCCTTTTCTATGCAACTTTTGTTACCTGCCTTTTTCCTATGTATGGGTCACATTTTCCTGGTTTTTGCATTTTTAAAATTTTTGCTTAAAATTGGACATTTTAATTAACATGTTATAGCAACTCTATAACAAAGTTTCCCTTCTCTTCTCTGTGCTTTACTTATTTGATGCCTTGGCTAAACTAGTATAGTGAAGGTCATTCCCTTCCCAAACCACAACTCTACACACACACACACACACACACACACACACACTGCAAAGTTTTTGGCATCACTCCTCAGAGAGAACAACCCAGAATGTACACAGTCAGTCTAAGATGACAATTGTTTTAGCAGGGCTCTCTTTGATGCTCTACTTCTATGATCTCTGTCAAGTCATCAGCCTCATTTGATATCACATCTGGATTTTAAGCTCAACTGATTTTTGCATAATTACTCTATTATCTTTAATGATGCCATCCGGCATGCATTGCTCAACATTGTAATCCACTTAAATGCAAGAAGAGATAGCATTTAAGGATACTCTTTTGAATTTTATTTTACCCCCAAAGATTCTTCTTGGATGTTTTCTCCACAGTTCTCTGTGGTTAATATGATGACCTAATTTATTGCCTTTAATCAAGAAAAGCTACTAGCCTCTTCATATTTGCTTAGTACAGAATCTCCATTTCTCTATTGTTTTCAAGAATGCCCATAGGCCTGAACTTTCTCTCAAATAAAAGTCATTTTTTGTTTTGTTTTGTTTGTTTGTTTTTTATTGGTGGATTGCTCTGGAGTTCTTTTTTCTTATGGATCCCCTCACACCTTAGGAAAAATCTTGGAGTCACTATTCTAAGTACTTAACAGGGGCAATAGCTTTTCTTCTGGTCAGTTTTCTTTTTTCAGTAGACCTCCAAAGCCTCTGCTGGCCAGGCAAGATGAAGTGAGAATGATCAGGGTCCCAGTATTCTCAGGCTGCTCCTTCAACAGTCAAGTCTCTGTCCTGTGTGTGGGGGGGCACTGAACGGAAAAAGGGAGCTCACTTTTTGGCCACACTCACCAGGAATTTAGTAAACTCTTCAACTGAAAGAGGAGATGAGAAGTACTGGTGACCTTAACTCCTGATTAGGTATTGTATCCCTTGATTAGGAGCTGAGGGTCAAGGAACCTTATAATCTTGGCTATACCTGCCTCACTTGGGTTGGGAGTCTGGAAGGAGAAAGTACCTCTTGGCTCCAATGCTGTAGACTTCTGCTGTCCTTACTGAATTTTAGTATGTTTTCTTAAATGAGTGTTTTGTCTTGTGGTGTATGCTCTCAGGACAATTTCCAGAGACTTCAAAAATTCTGAAGTTTTCACCATTTACAATTATTCCCTGGAGAAGAGGTTCACAGAGATCCTCATGTGTCATCAAGGGTGTGAAACTCTATGTATTTTTTTTTCTTTTTCTTTCTTTCTTCCCCCGCTCCCCGGAGCAGGGGGCGATACGGGGGATTGAATTCAGGGACATTCAACCATTGAGCTACATCCCAGCCCTATTTTGTATTTTATTTAGAGACAGGGTCTCACTGAGTTGCTTAATGCCCCACTGTTGCTGAGGCTGGCTTTGAACTCTGGATCCTCCTGCCTCAGCCTCCCGAGCTACTGGTATTACAGGTGTGTGCCATGGTACCTGGCTGTATGTTTTTTTATTAAAAATTAAATGCTAAACTTACTAATTTTAATGGTTCTCTTAATTTATTACATTGCTTTCATATTTTCTCAAGTACATTCGCCTCAGTTTTTATTTTGGGGGAAGGCTATTGATTTTGTTATATATTTTGGAACATTAGTTTGAAAGTTCATGTTTATTGAAAGAATCTGTCACTCTCTCTTACAGCTGAAGTTCTATGATTGTCTCCCATCCATTTCAGAACCATCTCTCTTATTACCAACCTGGGATTTTTTTCTAATAGTGACAGTAAGCATATTGCAGATCTGGTCACTGAACCAGGGGGTACTTTTGACCAGGTCTTATTTCTTAGGTTGTACTTCCTTTTTTCTCTTAGGTGAACAGCTTTCTATTATTGTAACTAGGAGCATTTGACACAGGTTTTTATTGTTGTTGTTGTTATTGTTTTTTCGCCTTCTTCCTTAATTGCAAGAACTTCATCCCAATAGTTTCACCCCACAGTTTTGACCTCAGATAGAGCTCTGTTTCCTTTTCTTACATGAAGCATTTTTAGGTACCAGTACCTGTTGCTACGACTTTATATTTCTGTTTAGTGTCTGCTCTGTAAGTGTGTTTACTCCTTTTTTTGTGTGTAGGTATGTATGTATGTATATTTGAGGACATGCATACATGTGTATACATATTTATATGTGTTATCACAAATGATCAAAGGGTAGATATAGTCTTAAATCATGGTCATATTTGCAGAAACCCTTCAATAGGATGAAATTCTTGCCTAAGCTGTGACTTCATGCATCCTTTTCAGATATACTCCCAGATTATTGAACCAAATTTATTTATATGTAGTTCTGTATTGCTGCAGTTTTCTTTATGCATTTTGCTTCCTGTTTCGCTATGGAAACCCTCTCTGCCCCCAGAAGATAAAAAAATATTATTTTCTAAATTTTTCTTCTCAGTAGTTTTGCTCATCTCTTTTTATATCAGACTATCACATAATTATAGATTTTATTTTTACTATATAATGGCAATGAATATCTGTACCATTTATAATAACTTATTATTATAAATTAAATAATTTATTAGTTAGCTATTAAATTTAAAGGACACATTTAAAAATATATTAAATCCCCATTTACATTTCACCTCTGAATTTTTTGGTGGGTATTTTGATTATGTAACTATTTTGATTAATGTAACTTTGAAGTTAGGTTTCAATTTTCTGTTTTATCTAGTAGGTTTCCCAGAATTATTTCACATTGAGTTCTTCCAGGGGCAGTTCTTTAAAAGAGAGTAATGTCACAGACTATTCTCATGACACTCAAAAAGCTAAGTAGAATTCAAACTTTTTTTTTTAATCTCAATCAAAATGTCCAGAAAAAAATATTAATTTTACTCTGGGCTCCTCTGTGACAGGCCTATGACCTTCACCAGGAGAAGCCTGCCATCCCAGCAGATCAAAGTGTGGAAATTGAAGTGTTTCCTGAGGAAGAGGTTTATTTGGCCGTGCAAAATCCCAGAAAGGTAATTTTCTTTGGGAATTGTCAGAAGGAACATGTGACTCATCCACACACCTCCACAAGAGCCATTATGGAAAAATATCTAATGCAGAAAGAATCGCCAGAATTGAGTTTTAAGTAGAACATTTTTCAACTTTGCTACTATGACATTTAGGGCAGGACAATTCTTTATTATGAGATTTTTCTGTAAACTGTAGGATGTTTAGCAGGATCCTTGACTTCTATTCACTAGATGCCCCAGTAACATCCCCCACCTCTGTTTGGATGATTAAAAATGTCTGCAGACATTGTCAAAATGTCTCTTACAGGGCAACATGAACAAGAACCACTGGTCTGGGTCTACTGTTTCACAAATTGAGACAGATTAAAGTTAGAGTCTCAGCAGAATGGTCTTCTCATTACCTAGTTCCTAACTGGGATTAGGCAACCTTCAGGGAAGACATTTTCCTCCCTACAAAAAGACTCTTCCCGAGTCATCATATGCCTTGCTGTTCCTCAGCCATGGAGAGTAGTTAGTGAATTCTCTCCTGAAGTCAGGCTGATCAGAGCACTTAGGAAAGGACCTAACTCGACACCTTTCAGATCTAAAAGCCCTCACCTCATTGGTTTCTTCCCTAGCAAATCAATAATGAAGAATTAGATACTACCCTGGGGAAACAGGGTCTTGATAAATGACTCCCCCTTTCCTTTTTCTGATGCACAGAAGTCTGATGCCATCAGTATCCCATCAGAATGTAGCACTATAGATCTGCAGGAAGCCTTTGGATATTTGTATAGAATTGTTCCCCAACAAAAGCAACCAGAGAGATGTTTACCTAAAGGTAAGTGGCCATATTTTTCATACAGTTCAAAAAGTCTTTGAATGGTATTTCTGATCTTTGTAGCTCTGTGGTTTTGGTAGTTGTCTTCCTTTTTCGTAGGGACAAAAGGAAAGACAAGGCATCCAGAGATTCTTGAGGCTATTATGGGGTCCACGCAGAGGGGATTTTAGGAAATTCTTGATTTATTTGGGCTCCACTCACACAGCCCAACAAGAAGGACAAACACTCTAGAAAACTTCCCTAGAATGTCCACTGGTCAACACGTCTACCACATTATATAGTCCCTGGACATCCATTATCAGAATATATTTGAGGTTGAAAACCAAGAGAAGAACTTGGCTATTTTGGTTATTACCTTCATCTCAGGATCCAGACTTCCTAAACTCAAATTCTAGCCCCTCCCCTTACTAGCCACATGACTTGTTCAATGTAGTTAACCTGTCTATGCCTCATTCATAAAATGGAGATAACAATGGCACCGACTGCCAAGGATTGTTGTATGAAATGAGTCGATGTAATTATATATTTGTATACCTAGTACGAGAAACAGAATATGGCCCAGATAATGGATCTGACAAGTATGGATCAATCAATAAACAAGTGATAACAAATTGATAAATGAATCTAAAAATTACAAATTTCTCCATCCATTTGGGATTAAACTGGGTCTCTAGAAGGAACACCAAGAAGGGGTTTCTGATTTCTCTTCTGCATTGTTTGACAGCCCCCAAACTTCACAGGGGCCAGGCTGGGGATTTTCAAGAGACTATAGTTCTCTCAATTTTCATTTGGCCTGGTCATTGAAGAAGGTGCCGGATGGCAACAGTGGAGATGGAGAAGAAAGGCAGATGCTAGAAGGACAGAGGAGTGGGATAAAAGATGGGAAGAAATAAGTCTTTTAGGAAAATTAACTTACTGATGTTCTGAAAGATAGGGGGAGGAAATGGGCAGAGTAGGGAGACCTCATAGTGGCTTGGGAAGATGATGAGGAAAGGAGTGGAATGTTGGAGTCACCATGAAGTTAGGATCATCAGAACTGGGAGAAGAAGAAGGAGAGACTAGGAGAGAAGCACAGTGTGATCCATGCTAAAGGTTTATGTGTGTTGGGACAAATGTTCAGCTCTTTGTAGACATCTTGATAATTGATCCAGTTCTTTCACGTATGGCTTGGGTGGGTTCACAAAGCCTTTGGCTATCCTTACCTCATTTCTTTGGACACAATCTGTACATGAGTGCCAAATATATTATTTCATAATAAACAACCCACAAAGCCTCAGAAGCACACAATAATAAACATGTACCTGCACGATTCGGTTGATCTAGACTGGGTATCTGTGCAATGTCTTATGGCTTTCCATGTGAATCGTGATGTTGTCTGGAAATCCGCTAATCTAGCTTTAGCTCAACTGGGTCATGGCTCTCTACTCCACACGTCTATCATCCTCCTTCCAGAACCAATGGGTTAGCCTGAACATGCCTTCCTTATGGTGCAAGAGGGAAAGTGGAAACATACCCAGCCCAGGCTCAGCACTGGCACACCATGAAGTGCACTCCATGCTCTTGGCCATGGCTGAGTCCACTCAGGGGATTGGAAAGAGACTCTGTCTGCCTTGTCAGGCCACAAGGCAAGAGATGCCAATAGAGGGAGGAGTGACTATTCGGAGCTGTTAATGCAATTTACTAGAGCTCCTAATGCTAGTGCTTCTTCTGATCCCTTTCAGGTCTGCATTGCTTCTTTCCCTGCTGTAGGAAGGACAGGAGAAGGTCTCCCTGGGTCATTTGGTGGAACCTGCGGAAAACCTGCTACCAAATAGTGAAACACAGCTGGTTTGAGAGCTTTATTATCTTTGTGATTCTGCTGAGCAGTGGGACGCTGGTAAATTATCATGGTCTCATGTTGACATTGCATTTCAGGGCAGCTGGGAGAGCTGCACTGACGGGACCCTTTCTGAGTCTGTAAATGTGGGTAGACCAGGCAGAGAGGGGATCTTCACTGATGTACTTTTTAGAGTTTATCCTACGCCTGGGAAATCCTCAAGCCAAAAATGCTTTTATCTGTGGGGAAAAAATGAACCCAAACCAGCACCTTAACATGAGTCCAGACCTGTCTATTTACTCCCAACTACCACCACCTTTTTTGGAGAATTTCTACTTCTGTTGTATCTACACATTTCCTACTCCAGATAGCAATTCTCCCATCCTCTCTTTTCCTGAGGATCATAGTTCTGCTTTCTAAAAGGAGGGGACCAGGAGACACTGCTTTATGTTTATGATCCTTCTAGACCAAGCATGGTAAGAATCCCTGTGTGGCTTGAAATAACACTAACTCCACTTGCCTCCAAAGACATAGAGTCATCATTTCCTTTTCCTCCTCTCTTCACACCTTCTGGTCCTTTTGTACCCTCTCCAGCTCCTCCCTGGGAATCTCTCTTATCACTTACCCCCCACCTCCTTCTTCCTCTCTCATTCCTTCCCCTTCTATCTTGTGTCTTCCCTTTAAATGGCCACCATAGGGAACTTTTACAATTTGCCAGACTAAGTGAACAAAGTTCTGGGTCCCCCTTCTTGATTTAGAGTGACAGATCATTTCACATTATCTAGCAATTAGAAAAGAAAAGGAAATATCTTGTTCCCGCATCCCATGCCTTCTAGCTAATGCTTTATATCCATGCGATCTCTACGTGAAAAGAAATGAGAATATACCAAAGCTCATCAGGGACTGTGACCAACATATATCCCCATTTAACTACTTACTGCAATGTAAATTCATTTTAGACAAAAACAAACAAACAAAAACACCCAAATGTTTCTAGAACCACCCATTGAACTCCCTTGATTGATTTATATTGCTCGTCCATGGTCTAGGATTATCTGTAGTCTCTTGGTGATTACATGTCCATTGGCGATCTACACTTATTCCAATGTTGGGGTTTCTTTGGTTTTATTCTACAAATAGTACTTGGGATATTCAGTGGCAGCTGGGAGAGCTGCACTGATGGGACCCTTCCTGAGTCTGTAAATGTGGGTAGACTAGGCAGAGGGAAATCCTCAAGCCAAAAATGCTTGTCAGAAGGCCCTAGAGACACACTTATATAGGCATTGTGGAGAGACATTGTATAATCAGAGACCTAGCAGAGATACACAATCCCAGTTCTCATCTGCCTTCAGGAGGCAATGCAGGCATCTGGGCAGAGCAATACTGAATATACAAAGCAGAGAGTGCCAGGAGATAGACCCAGCCCATTTCATTGTAATATTTGTAAAAAAAAATTGAAATATGAAGAACTTAATCTATTGCCAATGCATGTGGTGTATGAGCCAGCAGCATCAGCATCACCTGGAAGCTTAGAAATGCTGTCTTGGCCCTCTTTTAACCTCCTGAATCAGAACTTACCTTGTAAGGAGTTCTCCAGGTGATCTGGGCTTGTTAAAATCTGAAAAGTTCTGGTTTGGGCATCTATAAAATAATGAGAGCCTCCTGGATCATGAAATGGGCTAGTTATAACTGAGCTGTGCTAATTCAGACTTGCTTACCAGTTTGATGCTAAGCTTCCAAAATGAGAGAGAAAATGAACCTATAACACTAATCAGATTTGTCTGTCCTCAAGAGGCAAGCAGACAAATCCCTGACCTTCAGAAGCTTGGAGAGCAGTAAGGAAGATAGATGGCTCCATTATAGGCCAGATCATAAGCAGTGGGTGAAGTGGGACAGGTAGGGATTGGTACCTACCCCAGGCTTGTAAGAATAGGACAGTTTCCTGTAGGAAATGACAGCTAAGCTCAGATCTCAAGGCTGAGATGGGGTTGGCAGGGCAAGGAAGAGATGGAAGGTTTCTCTAGTCAAAAACCCGTTTGGTAGCAGGAAGAGAGGCTGTTTTACCCTTTCGCATTCTTTTTTTCCCCGGTGCTATAGGCTTGCCTTCATGCCCAATAGCAGGATTAAGTTCTCACCTGCCTGAGCATTTTTCTATATCTTGGGCAGGTTTAATGCTAGGCTCCCTTCTCTCCTTTCTTTCATTCTCACTATGTGTAGGCCAAAAGGACAGGTGATATCCTAATTATATCAGAATCACACACATACTTCAGGTGAGGGAAATGTTTGGATGTAGCATGAAAACAGGGTCTCTCTGAAAACCAATATATCTCGTTTTCATGATCACACTTAGTGAATGTTTAATATTTGAAGTGATTTATATTGGGAATTCAAGTCCAGAGCTGCTCAAATTTAGTGTGTCATGGCACATATAGAAAATGGTATAATTTGCAGGGAAAATTGGGTAAATGGATAAGGCTGCTTGTTGGAGGAAATGACAGACTTCAGACCTGGGTCTCAAGTGTGGGCTTAGAGCATTTGGACTCAATGCCATCAGCAATGCAGAGACACTGCATAAAGCCACTGAGAGGACTAGGAAGATGAAAGAGATGGTCTGTGCCATCGGGTGTTTCTGGAAAAGTTGAAAAGGTACACTTGGCAAGCCCTGAAAAGATTAGGAAGTCCAGGAAATGGTGTGGTGATCCACTAGGAAGATGTTTTCTATTCTGGGGACTAGTGAAGAGAGACCATGGGACCCAGAGGGCAACAGAAGTATAGAAATGGCATTTTCCATTTTCATGTACTCAGGGATTTGATTCCATTGGGGAAAAAAAATCAACCTTATTTTCTTTTGGGCAAAACTGCATCACCAGGAGATGTGCTCGCTTTTATTCACAATAGCAAGAAAAACAAAAAGTAAGCAAGGAGTGTTTTGCAAATATTCAGCTTGGCCCATGGCTGGATGTGCTTTATTATTTCAGGTATTTGAAGATGTTCACCTTGACAAGCGGCCACACGTCCAAGAAATACTAAATTATACTGACCATGTTTTCACATATATTTTCATCTTTGAGATGGGTCTGAAATGGGTGGCCTTTGGATTTGGGAAGTATTTCACTAGTGCCTGGTGCTGGCTCGATTTCATCATTGTGATTGTAAGTTTCCTATGTCTGTGACCGATGCAGGTGGAGGTGGGTTGGGGAAGGGGACTATTGAGGATTTGGTTTTCCTGTGTGCCTCTCCAAATTATTTTCTTGTTATCATTGCCTCCTCATAGTACTTGTAACTCAATGTTTTTTGTCCAGTGTAATTTCAGCCTTCCTTGTGCCCCACCTCTCATCCATGATACTTTCTATGCTCACCTTCCCAACCTTTAATGCCACTGGCTATTTCTTTATTTTTTAAAAAATTTGTTACATATGACAGCAGAATGAATTACAATTAATATTACAGCACAATTTTTTCATATACAGCACAATTTTTCATATCTCTGGTTGTACACAAAGCAGAGTTACACCATTCGTGTCTTTATACATGTACTTAGGGTAATGATGTCCATCTCATTCCACTGTATTTCCTACCCCCATGGCCCCTCCCTCCACCTCCCTCCCCTTTATCTCTTTGCCCAATCTAGAGTCCATCTAATCCTCCCATCCCCCCCTCTTATGAATCAGCATCCTTATATCAGAGAAAACATTCAGCATTTGGTTTTGGGGATTGACAAACTTCAGTTAGCATTATGTTCTCCAACTCCAACCATTTACCTATAAATGCCATGATTTGATTCTCTTTTAATGCTGAGTAATATGCTATTGTGTATAGCATGTAGATAAAAGATAAAACTATTGGAAGACATCCCACTGAAGAATGCAGTAGATTGGGAAACACTGGGTATTCTCATGGGTCTCATCAATGTTTCCAAATTTGATGGAACAGAGATAGGGGTAAGGTTCCAGGTGAAAGGTGACGAGTGTCCCTGTTGAAACACCTCTTCCCAGCAAGGAGGACAGTAATTTGGTAAAGCCAGATGAACAGCTAAGCTCTACCATCCTTCTCCCTCTGACTAGGGGCAAAGTAGGGGTACTTGGAGAGGTGCCTAATACTCCTTCAATAAGCAATGCTATTTCAAGCAAGAAGTCCATTAAAAAAAATTACACATAGAAACATTTGAAGTTGATGACAAATTTTAAAATCTTATCATTCTGTCATATTCACTAATTTCTCTTAATTTGAAAAGTTGCTACTACTACAGTGTAGTTGGCAGGATGTGTGCAGAATGTTTTGGGTTAATAGCAAACTTTGACATTGGCTTAGTCAGGGGCATCGTAACTCCCTGGCCAGCTGAGCAACTCCTTATTCTAGATGAACCTCGGAAGACTTTTCATGACTAATAAGAATGACTGAAGATCTGCAAGGAGTCACCCTCAGCTTAAGTTCAGCAGATTGCTAAGTTTTCATTTTGTGTTCTTACCAGAACTTTCCAACCCTCAGTCCTATGCCATAAGGGGAAAGTATTGGGGAGAGAAAAATGCTTTTTATTTCACAAAAAGGGGCTATTTGAGAAAGAAAAAAAATTAGCAAACAAATTAGTTTTTCTTTATAACTTTTTAATTTTGATCTTAAACTTACTGAAAAGGTGCAAGAAATAGTATTAAGAACTCCTCCTACTCTTTCCCCAGCTTGACAAGTTAGCAATATTGTTGCTCCTCTGTTTGCTACTCTCTTTCATTCTCTCTCTCCATTTTTTCTCTAAAATGCTTAAGATTGAGTTGCAAGCATCTTGTCTCTTTACCTCGCAACCTGTCAACATGTGTTTCCTAACGAGGACATTGTCTGGCATAATCACAATACAATGCTCAAAGTTAGAAAATTCAGCATTGACCCCTAACTAAAACCCACGTCTGTTTTCCAGTTTTGTCAGTTGTCAAAACAAGATTCTTTATGATGAGTTCTTTCTACCCGTCCACCCTCTACCCCTGCCCCAATTCCATACTATGATATCATTGTCACGTCTCTTTGGTTTCCTATGATTCACAACAATTTCTCAACTTTTTTTTCATCTTTCATTGGACAAACAATGTAAATGCATTATTCCAGCTTTTGTGGACTGTAGCTTTGCCAGACAAGGAGAAAAATGGACTCTCCATCTGCACCTTCCCTTCCAGAACAGTCTGACAATAACAATTGTGCTCAGCCTCTCAGAAAGGGGGCTCTTTTTTAAAAAAATATATTTTTAAATTTGTTCTAATTAGTTATACATGACAGCAGACCGCGTTTTGACACAGCATACATAGATGGAGTATGACTTCTCATTCATCTGGTTGTACATGATGTAGAGTTACACAGGTCATGTCATCATATATGCACATAAGATAATAATGTCCAATTCATTCTACTATCATTCCAATCCCCATTTCCCCTCCCTCCCTTCACTCCCCTCTGTCTAATTCAAAGTACCTCTCTTCTCCCTCTATTGTGAATTAGGATCTGCGTATCAGAGAAAACATTCAGCCTTTGATTCTTTGTGATTGATTTAAGACAGGGGCTTTTGAGCCTGTGCTGAACCCTGGGCAAGAGTTAGGAGCACTCACAAGTCAGGTTCTCCTCCCACCAGGTCTCCGTGGTCAGTCTCTTCACCGTAAATACGTGGAAGCCCCTTCGGACTCTGCGAGCACTGAGACCTCTTCGAGCGCTGTCTCAGTTTGAAGGAATGAAGGTACGTTCTCCAGGTGGATGGGTGGAAATTTAGCTAACAGAGATATGGAGAGAAGCCCACAACTCTTTTGCAACTTGGGCTTTTCTTTGTGTTGCTAAGATTTTCTTGGGATTCTTCCCACCCAGTCCAGTGCTTACAGTCTAAAAGGTGGAGAAAAGTCTGGGATACTCCCAAGAGGTCTTCTGTGACAGTTGAGGTGGCTTCCCTTCAGGATCCTAGGGCAGCTGTCTTCTAAGTTTCTAAGCTCATTCTCAAATTCTTCTCAGTGGAAACAGGAGCCAGGAGTAGAGCCTGACATACAGAGCTTCAAAAGAACCAGCCACGCCCATCAGGCCCATCCTGAGGTGATCAAGTGATGGGTGAGGCCTACACATTTGTTTATATTCTTCTTTTGTTTTATTTTCCTTAAGGTGGTGGTCAATGCTCTCATAGGGGCCATTCCTGCCATTCTCAACGTTTTGCTTGTTTGCCTGATTTTCTGGCTCATATTTTGTATCCTGGGAGTAAACTTCTTTTCCGGACATTTTGGAAGATGTATTCGTGGAAAAGATAAAAGCAAATATCTTCCTAATGTTGAAAACCGAAGTCAGTGTAATGAGTGTAATGAGACTTGGGTCAACCTGGAAGTCAACTTTGACAATGTGGGGATCGCTTACCTTGCTCTGTTGCAAGTGGTAAGTGCTGTTGGTGGATTTTGTACCCGGAGAAAACTTGTAAGAACTGTAAATCATTTTTTTTATAAAAACCTAGGGACTCCATTTAAAATGATAGAATCAGCTGTGTCTGTTGATGGCAAGTCTGCAGTTGTATCCATGTTTCTTTGCTTCTGTTGCAGGCAACATATAAAGGCTGGCTGGACATCATGGAAGCAGCTGTTGATTCCAGAGGGGTGAGTTCCTGTTCCCCTATGTTCTAGAATGTCAGGGTCAAATGATGGATAGTCCAAAACTTCCTGCCTTAGACTTTCCACAGCCAGAGAGCTCTCTGCCTTGTTTTCCTTGGGACCAAATTACAAAATACCAGTCTGATAAAACGGTATTCTAATCATGTCCAATTTGTATCTGAAATCCCAGTATTCTCTAAAGTCCAGTCTTCCTTCTCCATGGTGAATAAGGGAAGACTGTTCATGTGAAGATGGAGCCAGAAGCAATATAATCATGGGATGTCTTGATTTTTCTCTAATCTCTTCAACAAATGAATGGAGAAGAAGAAACCAAATGTCAAAGACAACCTGACCGTCTTAGACTGTGAGAAAACTTTAAGATTGGGCTACATCTGAGTAAGAGAGGGCCTCCCAAGACTCCAGGTTCCCTGCAGACTAGAGGGGATTCTGGTGATTGCCGATTGTTGGATTCCAGTTAAAAAAAAAATAGTAGCCCAAAGCCACAGAGTAAGCAAATGGTTGAATCGAGAATGAAATCAATGGGGGAGGTGTGTATTTTTTTTTTCTTATCAGGCACATGTGTGTGCGTTGTTCTGTTTGGGGGTCTGCAGGGTGGATGCCTGATACATGGTAAGTGTTTAAATGTGTAAGAGGGCAGTGGCAGTGGAGATGGTATGAGTACTATAACAGACACGTTAAGGAATGCAAATTTGTCTTTATGGTCATTCTAGTTCTCATTATAAATTCACAGACTGTCATTATGAGTTCATAGATAGATAATGCATAGCAACAAATCTGAATTTGCTTTATTCTGAGTATGTTAATAAAATCCAGTTTCTGGAAAGGAAAAGCTAGTAGTAGAAACTTAAGTGTTTATGATAATTATACAATTATATTATACATATATACAATTTATACTATAGCATTTATGTTATATAAATATATATTATATATACAATATAATATTATAGTTATACTATGTAACAAAGGGCACATTCTAAAATATTGATGTATTCATTTCTTTTTTCCTTTCGAATACATGAACTTAACCTTAGTTTGTGTTGGGCATTCATTTGCCTTGAGGTGGAAGTGTGGGGTATGAAGGAAAGCTTCTGCAGATGTATGGCAGAAGAGGTGTGTGACTTACCAGGATGAATGCTGGAGGTGGGGTGGAAATGTGTGGAAGAGTGCCTATTGTGGTTCTGGTCTTAGTATGCACTACCTGTTGTATACTGACTGCTGCATTTTGACCCTTGTCTGCAAAATCACAAGGCATCCTACTGGTATTAAATATTGCAGTTTCAACTGGTAAATACCTGGGCCATTTTCCCCTATCAATTCTTCATGGTCTCACACAGACTCTCAGATTAAATAGTAATGACATGGAAAACAGTATTGAGGTTCCTCCAAAAAATAGAAATAAAACTTATATATGACTCCTTCTCATGGTTCCTGGCCTAAAAAACTACTCCTATCCTTTGCTACAAGGTCTACCATGGCAGGTCCATGACTATCAACTCCATATCTAAGCCACATGGGAACTGAGGGATTCAAGAAACCTCTCTCTACCTGATTATGCTTCCCCAGGCCCTTAGGTCAGCCTGCCTACCCAATATATCCCAGGTTTTCAAGAAGTAGTTTCCTCTCAGAAAAATACAGATTAAAGCAAGAACATCTTCTTTGCCTTCCACATTCCACTCAATTTATTGGACCCCATCTTCCTTCTCCAGACCAAAGAGAAAGAATCAGGACATACATCTTGAAGCTCTGATTATGTTTCTTTTTTTCCCCCCTCAATTTCCTCCTCTTGTCTAAACCATCCTCACATAAAACTTGTCTACTCTAAGACCTTGATATGGCCAAAGAGGGACATGAAGGAATGTAGATATTCTTATTTCTCAAGGCAATAACAACTTGCAAGCCTACTAGCCCATTGCATTATCTTATTTTAAATGTCAGATGCTGAACCTTAATTCTTTCTTCCCATTATATTATTTCTGTCCTAATGCCTGTTCTTTGTTGAAATAAATGAAAGCCTCAAGCCAACTGGGACAAAGGCCAAGTCTTTAAGGCATAAGAGAAAGGTATTTTTAATAACTGTCTCCATTACCTGAGGCTATATGAGGGGTGTTGAATAACAAATATAAATATACTTCAATGGCAATGGAGCTCTCAACAGTGCTAGCTATATCTTTGAATATGATCAGGAAGAAGAAAGAGAAATCTCATCATCCATCTAACATGCATGCATGAATCCAATGGCAACATGTGCAAACTATTCACCCAACAAGGGATCAATATCCAAAACATGTAAGGAACTAATCCAACTTAAAATGGCCAAATGACTTGAATAGACATTTCTCAAAAGAGGATATACAAATAGCCAACAAGTATATGGAAAAAATGCTCAACATTACCAATCATCAGAGGAATGCAGATCAAAAATCACAATGAGGTATCATCTCAATCCAGTTAGAGTAGCTATTGTCAAGACCAAAAACTTAACAAATGCTGCTAAGGATGCAAAGAAAGGAGAGCCTTCTTACAACAATGGTGGGGATGTAAAATAGTAATGACATGGAAAACAGTATTGAGGTTCCTCAAAAAAATAGAAATAAAACTTACATATGACTCAGCGACCTCACTAGTGGGTATATTTTCAAAGGGATTGAAATGAGCATGTTAAAGAGGCAGGTTCACTCCTGTTTATTGTAGCACTATTCAAAATAGCTAAGATATGGAACCAACCTAGGTGTCCACCAATAGATGAATGGATTGAGAAGGCATGGTATGTATACACAATGGAATATTACCCACCACATGAGTGAATAAAATCGTGTCACTTGCAATATTGATGAAACTGGCGGTGTTATCTTAAATGAAATGGCAGGCACCAAAAGCCAAGTATTGCATATTCTCACTTACATCTGGAAGCTAAAATGTTGATCTGACAGAAGTAGAGAGTAAATAATAGTTACCAGATTCTGAGAAGGCCCATACGGCTGGAGGAGAGAGGGTGATAAATGGCTACAGGAATACAGTTATATAGGAAGAATAACTCATGTTCTATAGCCTGGTTGCATGACTGAGGTTGACAGCAAATAATTGAATATTTTAAAATAGCCAGAAGAGAGGATTTTGAATGTTCTCAACACAAAGAAATGATAAATGTCTGAGGTTATAGATATGTCAATTACCCTGATCAGATCATTGCATATTATATATGTGTATTGAAATTATTATGTCAATTTAAAATATGTATTTCTATAATATTAAATATTTCTTTATATATAATATATATATTATATATATATATATATATATATATATATATATATATAATTTTTTAAAGTAATGTGAGACACTTGGATGAAAAGAATCTCAGATGCTTTTGGCTACTTCTTGAACTGGAAGAGCTGTAGCCAATTTTTGTCCCTTCTAGAGCTTGATTGTTCATTCATTCATTTATGTATTCATTCCATGTGTATGAGAACCTACATATTACGAGGTGTGCTAGGCACTAGGAATTCAGGAGTGAAGGAATGGAACCACACACAGAACCATGAGAAAGGCAGTGGTCTCTGTATGACAGATGCAGTAGCTCAATAAAGTTGGGCAGTTTAGTCATTTCTGCCTACAGTGTATGTGCCCCTTCTCTGGTGGTCTTTCCTCCAGTTTGGTTCCCTCTAAATACAAATATATATATAGACACTCAGGGAGAATTTCTTTTTAAAAAAATAACTTAAAAAGTATATTTTTTATTTCAATAAATCTAAGTAGGTTAAATTCCCACATAAAAGAATTCTTGGTTGGTTCATAAAGTAAATGTAAACACATAAAAAAACATAATTCAGAGAAGTTAAATGTAAACAAATTGATAAATATACACTAGGCAAATGTAAACCAAAAGAAAATTTGTGATCTTCATATAAAATGATATTTAGATACGTATCTTAGAATTGTATCAGCATACAAAGCACAATGAGAATGTATAGACCACACGGCAGAAGTTCATTTCAAGCCAAAATATAGGAGATAAAAATAAAAAGAAATTCAACTACTGGTGGAAAACTTGAAATGTATTGTCAATGTTAAAAAATGAGGAAGAAGAGCTGGAGTTGTGGCTCAGTAGTGGAGTGCTTGCCTAGCATGTGTGAGGCACAGGGCTCAATCCTTAGCACCACATAGAAGTAAATAAAGGTCCATTAACAACTAAAAAAAATATTTTTTAAAAAAGAGGAATATCTTTGAATTTCTTTCTTTCTTTTTTTCTATGGTGCTGGGGACTGAACCCAGGGCCTTGTGCATGCAAGGAAAGAACTCTACCAACTGAGCTAAATCCCCAGCCCAAAATCTTTTGACTTTTGAATTCATTCAAGTCTCTGCTGAAGACTGAAGCTTTAATTCATTTCTTCATATCCAGGTTCTATTCTCTTCTGTCTTACACTGGTGCCCTGAGAAGCTGAACTCTTTTTTAAAAATATATATATATATATATATTTTGTATTAGTTCATTTTGACATAATTATATAAGCATGGAATATAATTTGCAATGCCCAGGAGGCTTTCAAAAGACAAATGGGATCATTCCACACCTCTCTCACAATCCTCTAATGATTCTCCGTTGCTCAGAAGAAAAGCCTGAGCCTCCCCCACCCTGTATTCCTACCATGTGCACCATTCAAGCTAAGCAAGGGAAAGCAAAGTACCAGGGCCATCGGGAGGAGGTTAAGTGTGTGATGTTGCTGGTAAAAAGAAAAAAAAAATGCTTTGGTCTTGTAAGTAAAACAGCTAGGATGGTTTAATTTTTCTTAAATAATTGTTTTTTCTCTCATTAAAAAAAATCCCTAACAGGAAGAAAAACAGCCAGCATTTGAGGCAAAACCACTCATGTACCTTTACTTTGTTGTTTTTATCATCTTTGGGTCATTCTTCACTCTGAATCTCTTTATTGGTGTTATTATTGACAACTTCAACCAACAGCAGAAAAAGATAAGTATGCGGGTTATCCTGGCTTGGTAAATTCCATCTCAGTTCTGCCAACAGCTTTTCTTTTTAATTTTTAAAAATTCATTCTAATTAGTTATACATGACAGCAGAATGCATTTCGTTGTACACAAATGGAGCACAACTTTTCATTTCTCTGGTTGTACACAATGTAGAGTCGCACCGTTTGTGCAATCATACATGCACTTAGCGTAATGACGTCCTACCTAGATGCCCTTCAATAGAAGAATGGATAAAGAAACTGTGGTGTATATACACAATGGAATATTACTCAGCATTAAAAAACAATAAAATAATGGCATCTGCCAAGGGCTTTAATGGGACATGATTCTGATGTAGATGGTTGTGCAGAGAAGCCTCTATTATCTGCTTAAGAACAAAAAGCTTGTGCCTGAGAAGATCCTCTAGAATAAGACCAAAAGGGAATGGAAACATCTGGGTGTTATTAAGTCATTATTTTTATGTTTGTCTTATCTTTCAATGGACATTGTTGTTATTGAGATTAAATCTGATAATAATTGAATCTGAATAGAATAGCAATCACTAGGATTAGTATTTATGACCTAGAGTCATATTTTAATAACATTTCAAGTCTTTTTTTTTAAATCCATGATAAAAAGTATGAACTTTCCTCTTTCAGCAAACTTTTGTCCTGGTTCCCAACATCAGTCTCAGCAGATCTATTGAACCTACTTGGAAAGATCACTGAGGAAGAGGAAGAGCTAGAGAGGTCTTTCCCCATGCAATATAATGAACAGATGTTTATTTTTCTGATTCCAAAATCCACAGGAGCTTCATACTAAAAGTAGTAAATTAAGGAACATAAAAATAAAATATATATCACCTGAGAGCAATCACCTAATGGTAACCACTTGAGATAGTGACTCTTAACATTTTAGTATAATTTTCCCCAGTAATTTTCTAACTAAACATATAATTTCTTTTACTTAGTTGGAATTCCTTATATTTTTAATTTTGTAGTTTATGAGCTCATTAGTTATCATTCCTATGGCATAAAATATTTTTTGCTATAATTTTCAAGGCTGAATTATATTCCATACTATGGATAACAACAATCCTGATCAATGCTCTGTTTTGGGACATTTAGGTCATTATAAACTTCTTGTTCTTTTAAAAGCAATAATAAATATTCCTCTGGGTTTTTCATTATTTTCTCAAGATAAGTTCCAAGAATTAGAATATTTAAGGCTTTAAAGGTATCATCAAATTACCTCCCAGAAATGCTGTGGTAGCTAGCTAGCCTTCTCTTGAAGGATATGAGAATGAGTGGTTACTCACCATTCTGATGGGTATAATTTATAATCTTCTCTAGATTTATGAGGAAAGGGTTATCTCATTGTTTTATACTTGTGTGTTTGATCATTAGTGAGGTTACACATTTGTTACACATTCAAAGAATCTTCTGGTTTATCTTCTATGTTGAAGATGACATATTTTTCTTATACATTTTTAAATAGTAAGTCCACTTTGTGGCTTGCTTCTCAAATTTTTTGTAATGACATTTTGACTTATAGATACTTTAATGGAGTCCAACTGCTAAGTTTGTCCTTCCTGGTTCCCTTTTCTCACATTTATGAACAAAAGGCATTTCTCGATTCTGAAATCAAGTAGCTAAATATTCACCTGTGGTATTACTACTTTTATTTTTTTAAGCCTTTTTAAATTTTTTTTTACTGTTGAAATCTTGTCATTCATCCAAAATGTACCTTGGTACCAACTAGCCTTCTTAGCATCTGCTGGGAAAGTTATTTGCTATTGTGACACCAACTGTATTGCTTCTGCTACTCAGGAGTGTGGAAGCAATGAATTCATCTCTGTTATAGGCATCTTGATTGCAATCAATATCTGCAATTTGGATGCCAGTCCTTGTGATTTTAGATTTAAGCTCACATTAGAAGTGATTGTTTTGATCAATTCATAAAATCCTTTTGTTTTATCTTGTAGAAAGTCTCAAATATGCACAAGAGTATACTAGCACAACATTTATTGACTTAAGAACATCTACACCCTTACTCAATTCTGCTCCTGGATTTTTTTTTTAAGAGAGAGAGAGAGGAGAGGGAGGGAGGGGGGGGGGGAGAGAGAGAGAGAGAGAGAGAGAGAGAGAGAAATAATTTTTAAAAATATTTATTGTTTAGTTTTCGGTGGACACAACATCTTTATTTTATTTTTATGTGGTGCTGAGGATAGAACCCAGCACCCTGGGTATGCCAGGTGAGCGCGATACCGCTTGAGCCACATCCCCAGCCCCTGGATTTGTTTTATGGAGTAAAATGACAAGACATCACATCATTTCATTCATAAATATTTCAGAACACATTTCTTTTTTATGTCTATTTTTATTACAATTATCTACACATATTAATTGTACAGATTAATGGATTCTCTGATTTTCTATACATGCATGATGTTCATTAACATAACCACAATTCCATTATCACACCTAAAAAATTTATTCTTTGAATTCATCAAATACTCCATCTATGTTCAAATGCGTCTTTAAGATTCTTTTTTTTTTTTTAGAATTTTAGTATTTACTTTTTAGTTTTTGGCTGACACAACATCTTTGTTTGCATGTGGTGCTGAGGATCGAACCCGGGCCGCACGCATGCCAGGCGAGCGCGCTACCGCTTGAGCCACATCCCCAGCCCCGTCTTTAAGATTCTTTAATGATTTGTTTGTTTATTTTATTTATTCATTTCTATTAAAGTTGTGTTTTCAAATCAGGGTTCCAATGAGGTCCTCCCATCTGACAGTATTTTTTTTCTTTGATGTGACAAGATGTTCCAGGCTTAGGTTGTACCCTTTCTGTCCTTACCTAAAATCAGCCATTTCCCTAAGGAATGCTAGTTTTTCTTTTTTCCCATGCCCTCCCCCATTATGGATCAGCGTCCACTTATCAGAGAGAAATGGTTGTTGTTTGTTTGTTTTGCTTTTTGTTTTTTATGGAAAATGATGTCTCAAGACTGCAATCCAGAAAGTTCATTGTCATCATTTCTAGGTCTTTCTAGTGGATAGAGCTACTTCAAATTCAGGAATAGAAGGAAATATATGTGTAGAAATATGCATATAGACAATTCATATAACCTCTTATCACATCTTATCTCTCCTTTTCCACACTGAAAAATCTGGTTCTCAGAGCATAGGAGATGATGATAAATTTAAAATTACCACCATGACTCACTTTCTTTATCCCATAACACACCTGTGATTACTAAAAGATTTATTTCTGCCCATCATCCCCCAAGCAACCTGATTACCTTCTAGGTTAACTTCTAGGGCTATGTATCTTTGGTCTACACTCGGGGAGTAAATTCTAACCCCACACTTTGATCAAGAGAGGTCTGGAGTCTCAGAGTATCAGAAAAGGTGGTGTTTTACTCCTGGTCCAGACTGAGTTTTGTGGTGTCTTTCATTGCTAAGAGACAGAGGCTGTTTTATTCTTCACGCTGTCATTGGAAGCCACTGGAAAGGACCAGAGTCTTGCCAGGTCCTGTGGGCTTCCCTCTGTTCACATTAGCCCATGTTCTTTTTTTTGGGGGGGGGGGGATGGGCAATACTGGAGATTAAACTCAGGGACACTCCATCACTGAGCCACATCCCCAGCCCTATTTTGTAGTTTATTTAGAGACAAGATCTCACTGAGTTGCTTAGCACCTGGCTTTTTTGCTGAGTCTGGCTTTGAACCCACAATCCTCCTGTCTCAGCCTCCCAAACTGCTGGGATTACTGACGTGTGCCACTGCACCCAGATACCCATGGTCTTTTATTTTTTAATTAATTAATTAATTATAATTAGGTATATATGACAGCAGAACGCATTTTGATTCATTGCACACAATTGCAGCACAACGTTTCATTTCTCTGGTTGTACATGACATAGTGTTGCACCATATGTGCAGTCATACATGTAACTAGGATAACAATGTCCATCTCATTCCACCATCTTTCCTGCCCACATACCTCCTCCTTTTCCTTCCCTCCCCATTGCTCAAAGTTCCTCCATTTTTCCCATGCCCTCCCCCATTATGGATCAGCATCCACTTATCAGAGAGAAAATTTGGCCTTTGGTTTTTGGGGATTGGTTTACTTCACTTAGCACGATATTCTCCAACTCCAACAATTTACCTGTAAATGCCATGATTTTATTCTCTTTTAATGCTGAGTAATATTCCATTGTATATATAGACCACCGTTTCTTTATCCATCCATCTACTGAAGGGCGTCTAGGTTGGTTCCACAATTTAGCTATTATGAATTGAGCTGCTATAAACATTGACGTGGCTGTGTTACTACAGTATGCTGATTTTTAAGTCCTTTGGGTATAGACCGAGGAGTGGAATAGCTGGGTCAAATGGTGGTTCCATTCCAAGTTTTCTAAGGAATCTCCATACTGCTTTCCAGATTGGCTGCACCAATTTGCAGTCCCACCAGCAATGTATGAGTGTGCCTTTCCCCCCACATCCTCGCCAACAGTTATTATTGTTTGTATTTTTGAAAACTGCCATTCTGACTAGAGTGAGATGAAATCTTAGTTTTGATTTGCATTTCTCTGATTACTAGAGATGTTGAACATTTTTCCATGCTCTTTTTTGAATGTCCACCTTACATTCAAGAAAACCCAAGATTCTAATTTATAGAGATTAGCAAATGCTCTTAGGCCAACTCTGGCTTTAGAGCTACTCAACCGCTCTAATTTCTTTCTTTCTCAATTTTCAAAACCTGGATATTTTTTTCTGTGCAAGTTCAGCTATACATTTAAAAAGATTTCTGTTATATTTGATTCAGCATTTCTAGATATTTTGCTTCCAAAATTTCCAGAAATTAAAATCCTAGTCCATTTTTCTGTCTTTTTATTGTTGTTGTTGTTGTTCAGTGGTGAAAATAGCTTTAAAGGTCTATAATTTTTTTTTAAGAGTGGCTCTAAACAGAATTTATACAACTTTACAAGTAGTATTACATGTGCTTATTGTTTGGGAGAATCTTAATTGCCACTTTGCAGAGTTTTTTTGAAATTTTTTAAAAACTATTTTATTAGTTTACTTTTTTGCGTGGTGCTGAGGATTGAACCCAGTGCCTCACATGTGCTAGGCAAGCACTGTACCACTGAGCCACAATCCCAGCCCGACTTTGCAGGGTTTTTAATCTAAATTTTTGTTAGTTCCTATAATTGTTGCCATGTGGTAGAATTTATACAATCTGCAATACATGCAGTTTTTAATAGAGATTCTGGGAGAGGTTTGCAATTTGTAATCTCTGTTATAAAAAGTGAAATATGATTATAAAAGTTACTTTATTTCTCTCTTAAACAGTTTCTTTCCAGCTTTCCCCTCGAGTTCATCTTCTTTTGCTTCCCTTTGAAATTTTAGGAATTATTGATAAAAATGCAATGAAACTTTAAAATCGTGTCTAAAAATTCAGAATTTGATTAAAAAAAAAACCTGTTAGGGTAAAAAAATAACTCTCATCTTCTCCTTATACTTAGGTGGCCAAGACATTTTTATGACAGAAGAACAAAAGAAATATTACAGTGCAATGAAAAAATTAGGAACCAAGAAACCTCAAAAACCCATTCCAAGGCCTCTGGTGAGAGCAATCGAATGATTCTAAATATATAACCTAGATAAGAGATTGCGAGGAACTCAGTTTTCTGCAAAGCCATCCTGTAAACTTGTAAAATTTACATACTTATCTAAGAACTCAAGAAAACCCCAGATACATGCAAATCCTAAGGAAATTAGGTATTCATATTCATTAGAAACAGCCTGGGCAAGAAGTTCAATGTTCATTTTTAGTGACTGCACCACAGGTGCATAGCATTGACGCAAACTTTGCAACTCGTTTGAACTTAACCATTTAAAATGTACTTAAAACGTTCTTGACCAGTGTGTGTGAGGTTGCTTGTGTGAGGCTGAGGTCACACCTACTCACTTCCACTTTATAATGAACACTGTGTATCACGGATTCAGCGACTTTTTCTGTAAAGGGCTAGATAGCAACCACTTTAGGCTTTGATGGCCCTGTGGTCTCCAGCCAGACTACTGCATTCTACTCTTGTGGCAATAAATACAGCAATCATAGACAGTAAAGGACAAATGAATGTGGCTATTATTCATTCTGAGCTCATGGACAAAAAACAAAACAAAATAAAACAACAACAACAACAAAAAAAAAAAACCCAGCCTGGTTGGCTTTCACCACTGAGCCATAATTTGCTTACCTTTCTCTCTCTGAATCCTGCTTGGTCAGGTACTATGGGTCAATACAGCAGCAGCCCCTTTGTGCTTGCTCTGTGCATTGGATTAGAAAGTACAGGTTAAGCATCCCTAAATCCAGACCCTGAAATTGGAACATGCTCCAAAATACAGTGCTTTTTGATTAGCGATGAAAAATCCCACTTTTGACCTCACGTGATGGGTCACCGTCAAAATGTGGATGTACCGAAAATATTGTATAGAATTACCTTCAGGCTATGTGTAGAAGGCAAATATGAAACACAGATTAATTTGGGGGGGGCTACTGAGGATTAAACCCAGGTGGGCTTTACCACTCAGCTACATCTCCAGTCCTTACTTGTTTTTAAATTTTGAGACAGGGTCTCACTAAGTTGCTGAGGGCCTTGCTAAATTGCTGAGGTTGGCCTGAAACTTGCAATCCTTTTGCCTCAGCCTCCCCAGTCACTGGAATTACAGGCGTGACCCAGGATAAGTGAATTTTGTGTTTAGACTTGGGTCTCATCCTGGAGATATTTCATTATGTACATGCAAATACTCACAAATTCAAAGACATCCCAAATCCAAAACATTTCTTTTCCCAACCATTTTGGATAAGGGATACTCAACCTGCAAAATAGGGGGCACATTTGGTATCTCTGAGCAGTGAGTTGGAAAGCTTCTATGGCAGGGAGGGTCAATGGGGACTGAGAAATTGAGAGAAAAGGATTGGAAGGCAGGCTTGTGGCGAGTTTGGAGATTTTTTCATTTGAACATAAAACCTGAAATGGCCAAAGGTATTCACTGCTATTCCCAGAACTCAAAACAGCTGGTGTAAAGTGTATTCTCCTTAATTACTTTTTGAACGAAAGACTGTGTTTTAGGACATAAACAGAGTTCCACTAGGATTAAATATTTGTGTTACACTAAAAGTGTCTGTGAATTTCAGGGCCAAGTGTTTAGAATTTATCCTTTGCATAGTGAGGGAATTTTTGGCCACAGGTGAATGATATAATTGTATTTGGAGAGGTTTAATCTGTTAACAGTATGTGAAACTTCAGTGTAGCTCAATCACATCTGGCTTTAATAATCTTCATTATTAGACTCGTTTAGATGGTTTGTAAAACTCTTACGCTAAATACAAACAAATGAAACTATATCCAAAATAAACTTAAAATAGAAACTTAAAAAAATACCAATCTCAGGGCTGGGGCTGTAGCTCAGTGGCAGAGCATTTGCCTAGCATGTGTGAGGCATTGGCTTCCATCCTCAGCACCATATAAAAATAAAATAAATCAATAAAATAAAGGTATTTTTAAAAATACCAATCTCACTTTCTAGTACTCCTTTCACTTTGAAGTTCTTATTTGGACTTGAGCCAACAAAACAAGGACCCAGAGACTTTGTGTTTTCTTGTGCCTATTATACAACCACTGGCTTAAGACCAGTTGGTCCAGGGATTAGAATTCACTAATTCAAAGACTCACAAGACACTGCATGTTCCCCCATATTTATCAGTTTGTTTCAAGCAGTGCAGCACGCAGCCAAACAGAACTTCAGGCACAGATAAAGCTCCTTGACCCCTCCACTGCACAGGGCATGCGAGACATGAGACATCAACCTAAAGTAGTTTGTGGAGGACTTTCCTGCAGGAAAGCTGTCACCTTCTTTCCTTAACCATCTTCTATAGCATGTTTATCCAGGGGTAATCTGGAAGCAGGTGCCAAGTCCCAGGCCTCCCTGTGTAGCCACAACCCACAGTCAAGCCTTCAACGAATGGTTCTGATACAGTCTCTCCAGCTAATACTGCATATATATCTTAATATAAGTTAATGGATCTTAACTTGTGTCTTTCGGAGATCAGTGTGGCATGATGTAAACCCAATATTATGTTCCCAGATGTCCCTGAGCCCGAGATAAGACTTCAAGTCAACTCTTAACCTGTCATCTACAACTTCACTTCCATAGAGATTTTTTTTTTAAATCTCTAAAATCTAAACCTTATATTTTGACTTTGAGAAAAAAATCTGTAGCAATGACCCAGGGAAGAAAATACAATTGGTTTAGCCTGAGCATTGATGTATTTCATTTCTAGCAATAGAGGAAAGGATTTGGAGTCACTTCTGGTTTCTCTTGAAGCATCCCATCCCCACAATGTGACTTCATTACTTGGTTTGAAAATCAGTGCTGGTTGGCAGTGGTACACACCTGTAATCCCAGAGATTTAGGGGCTTGAGGCAGGAGGATCACAAATTTGAGGCCCAGCCTTAGCAACTTAGCAAGACCCTGTCTCAAAATAAAACATAAAAAGGGCTGGGGATGTGACTCAGTGGTAAAATGCCCCTGGGTTCAATACCTGTTACCCCCCCAAAATAAAATATAATAATAATAATAATAATAATTTTTAAGAGTCTGTATATTCTGAAGTCTGTATATTGATCATCTAAAACTTTAGTAGTTTATACCCCTAATATCTATTTGTCTAAATGTTAGATTTAACTCTAAAGCCAGTACTTAGCCCCCTCACATTTCTTCTTGCCCCTTGTTCTGCTTCCCTGAAGAGCACCCTTGAACATATCTCTTCTCCATCTCCTTACTGACATTCCACATGCATCCTTACCTAGGAAATGTGGTTGGATTTCCAGTGTCTCCTCAGGACTCCTTGATAAAATCCTAGGACTTCCAACACATGACCTACTTACATATAACATCCCTTCCATGTGGTCTGTACCCTTCTTCTTGTTGCCTTAAATGACATCAGTCACTTTCATGGTTTTGATTCGTATCAGTGTTGATGGCTATGGAACTCTCCATGTCTGCCTTCCAAATTTTGCATTTGAGCTCAAAACACACACCTCTGCCTGCTCCTGGCCCTTAGATGCCCCACTGACACCTCTAACTCAACATGCTCAGGACAGATCTCATCTCTTTCCCTCAAAAATTCCTCATTCTCTGGATGTTGAAATGAACTGACTAACCAGAAACAATAGCCTCTGCCTTGTCTGTCCCATAGTCTCTTTCATCCCAACACTCCGACCATTCCTGCCTCAACCTCCACATTAGCTTTAAACTTGCATGTGTTTTTTTTTTCCTACTGGTACCACCACAAACCTACATCATCTTTTGCTGTTTTACCATAACGGATCCCTGGGAGTTCTAATGATGCATTCTTAGGGATCCATGAGTTTGCTAAATAGAACAGTGTGTGCATTCTTTGATTCAATGATAATATAAAACAATCAAATATATACATGTATTGTAAAACAACCAACATATAGTCAAAAATGCCATCCAATCTCAGGTCTGAGTTTGTGTTTCAGAATAGTTTTGCACTCAGTAAAATACCAGGTAGTGTTTCGTGGCAGAAGAGTTAAAGAAAACAATGAAATATTCGAGGTTTGATTTTTTTTTTCTATATATGCAAACTAGAGTTAGAAATTGGACCAGAGCTGTCGGTTTATAGTCACATTAAGGGCAGTACACTGGCTACATAGAAGCCAATATACAAGCTGATCATCAATAATAATAGGAAGTAATCATTTATGTTTTTTCAGTTTGGGTAATTATTGGATTAGAACCCTATTTATCTACCCTATTCTAACAAGAATTAGAAAAGAATTGGCTGAACACAGAGTTTTGGTTAAGTTATAAAATTTCTTATTGTTCTGAACTGATAAACAGAAGTTTGGAGATGTTCGTTCCCATTTTGCCCAAGACACTTATGTAAGCAAATGTTCTCTGCATTAATATTGTTGAAGTAAAAATACCAAAACAGATGAAATATTGGAGATCAAGGTTCATCCTTTTATTATTAAATCCAACAGGAGCTGTTTTGCTTCAGTAAAACAACATCATCCATCACCTCAAAGTTATGTTGCTCCCAAGAATTTTTTATCTACGGTTTTTGCTTTAAAGTAGAACTAAAATTATAAGCTTAAAAACAGTTATCTAATTAAATTTAAATGAATTTAAGGCAACACTGGGGATCTATAAGAATATCTTGCCCTTTGGAAAGGTCTGTTTTTATTTCAAGGAACGGCCTACTTGTAAGAAAGAACAAATTGTTGTATTAACATGTTTTTTAAAATGTACATGATTTCATTCTTATGTCTCAAAATGACTCAATGATTTCTTCTTTTATTTTTCTCCTCAGAATAAATGTCAAGGTCTTGTGTTTGACCTGGTCACACACCAGGTCTTTGACATCTTCATCATGAGTCTCATTGTCCTAAACATGGTTGGCATGATGGCTGAATCATATGAACAATCCGAAGGCGTGACAGTTACCTTTGATAATATCAACATAGCCTTTGTGATCATCTTTACGATAGAGTGTCTCATCAAAATCTTTGCTTTGAGGCAATACTACTTCACCAATGGCTGGAATTTATTTGATTGTGTGGTCGTGGTTCTTTCTATTATTAGTAAGTAAAATCAGCAGCCAGAGAGGCTTTTAACTGAGAACTAGAAGTAAACCTGTAAACATTATAATTTGGAAGTATGTCCAAACTATCCAACAAAGCAACAAATTAGGCTTAATGCGGTGTCTGAAAAAAAAAAAAACAGACAGGTGTACTAATGCCATCTCTAAAGGGGAGTTGCTAGGAGATAGAGAGTAATTTCCATTCCTTTGATTGTCAGCACCAATGAAATAGGTTTTTTTCAATGGTGATGAACAAAATTAAGATGATTTAGAAATTCTTGTGGTGGTACCTGATTTATACAGGTAATTGAATCAAAATCGACCTTTACTGTGCAACCATGAACTCTAATGAGCCCTCCATGATTTAGAGGATTTGGCACTTAATGCTCATGTTTTTGTTTTGTTCAAAATGCACGCAGATGCTAGATCACAGTGATCAGATCATCTAACATTACTGGCCTTTCCCTCACTTCCTGTATGGGCCCATGGCCTATTCCAGACTGGGCTTCCAGGAGTGTCTGAGAGCAACAAGCAGTGCTTTCTCTTAATTCTGAATCCATGTTCACATCAATCCTAGGGTGAATGAACCATGCTTCTCTCAACTGTTTTGACCCTGCTCACCGATCCGTCCCAGACTACAAGCATATAAATTTCCCAAACCTAGGCAAGAAGAATGAAGGTTATTGCCATATACCTTTTTTCTTTCTTTTTTTTTGGTGCTGGGGATCATGTGCTCTACTACTTAGAGTTATACCCCCCACCCCCACCCCCAGCCCTTGCCAGACATCTTTTCATAAAACACGCACAACTTTGAAATTAAATTCTTCATAGCTAACTCATTGGCATTTACTCTTGGATTTTGAAGCCTGGTTTTAACTAAACCATGGTCTAACGCTTTTTATAATTATGTAAAACTTGTCCAGGGGCCCTTTTCCTAGTTCAACAAGCAACAAAAACAAGGAAAACTGATTTCACAAGTGGATGTTTTCATGCAATCTCAGAAATGATGCATCAAACAGATAGGATGGAGCAAAATATTTTGGTTCCTGTTGCTACTGCAGCAACACAGCCATGCCAGAGAGAAAAAAAAGAAAGAAAGAAAAAAAAAGTGTTGCCTTCTCTAGTCTGCTCTGGTTTCTAAGCCATAAGGTTCTTGTAGGTAAAGTTTATAGCTAAATAGACCTTTAATCTTTATTAGTCAATTCCAATCACAAGTCCTGGTGAAATTGGAAGCAGCAATAAAAGCTAGAAGAAAATGGTGTTAGGACAGGTCTGGGTCAGCCCTCTGGAAGCTCAGAGTCCTTCCTCTGATGGGCAAAGAAGCTCGTTCACTCCACAGCTCCTTCTGGGTGGTGCCTGGCATTGTACAGTTCCTGGAAATATCTCTGACATCTGTCCTTTGGACAGCTGCTAGACAATTGCAGTTACATGTGTCAAATAGCATTTTGTTCCAGTGAATGAGAAAATTCACCCCTTAAGCCAAATCCTACTTACCAGTGTGGGCGGAACTTAATGTGCCTTTGCCAGTTCATCTGCCATTCAACACTTAGTCTCAACACATTCCCAAGCTCCTTCCTAAGCTTGTATAGTAAAACAAAACCAGAGCAAGTTGAGTGAGTCTTTCTCTAGGAGTTAGCAATCCAAGTGAGGAATTAAAGCATACTTGTCTTAAAGTATCAGAAAAAACTAGGGACCAATAACATGCTACACAAAAAACACCCTAAGTTCAGAGAAAGGACAGATAACTGTGGACCTGATTAATCAAAGTCATGTCTATGCAGAAGACAGGCCTTTTTAAAGGATGGATGTTGCTGAATTGGCACTTAATAAATTTCACTTGTTGCCAGGGTCAACTTCCCAGTTAACATATGAATTAAATTTCTTTTTTTTTTTAATATTTATTTTTTAGTTTTCGGCGGACACAACATCTTTGTTTGTATGTGGTGCTGAGGATCGGACCTGGGCCGCACGCATGCCAGGCGAGCGCGCTACCGCTTGAGCCACATCCCCAGCCCCATGAATTAAATTTCTTTGGCACAATGGGGCAGTTAGTGAAGGATATCATCAACTAGTTCTCTTTAGTCATTAGGTGATGGCAGAACCATTTTCACTGCCCATGACCCCTAATGACCTTAGAGCACCCTCAAAGCAAGAACAAGGCCATGCCTACACAAGGCAAGCATGTTCCAGCCATTCTACAATATTTGGGCCAAAATGTGACTGCTTTCACCCCTGTATCACTTGCCTGGAGAGCAGGCAATAAGAGAACAAGGGTGACATTTTAGGCCAAATATTCAGATGTTTGCACAAAGCTCTGCTTGAAGTGCGATTTCTGGGGTGTCCACCACAACAGAGAAAATATCTCCCAATTTCATGCCTCAAATTTTGTGGGCTCAGCCCTCAGGAATCCTTGGAGGAGCTTAATGACAAATGTGAGCAATCCACGAGGCAGCCTTAGCCTAAGATGAGCATCCCAATGCCACTGTCTCCCTCTGGCCCTCCGCACGCCTGTAGCAAGGCTATATTTGAATTTCTCTAAATAAACAAGAACCTGTCCCTGTTAAGGAACTTTGAGGTTATTAGGGGTTCCACAATATTCCCTGGTTGCTATGACTCAAGCCAGTCTCCAGTAGTAGAAATTTCTCCTTGACTCTGAAAGACTCCAAGTATATATAGTTTATCCTTTTTGCATTTTTATATTCAATAAATGAGGAAAATGATTTCATTTGCTGCTCTAAGAGTGGGCTTTAAAAATCCAATGTAGATAATGTTCATTAGGTGAGATAATTCCCAAAGTAGCCTTTCATAAATTAGATTCTTTTCTTTGTATGTCCAGGATATTTTATATAACTGACCCCATTGAAAGTGCTATGTAAAATTATATGGTCCTTAGAAATGATTCCCCATGTTAAAGATCAGGTGGAAATTCACTGGCTTTTCTCTTTCTCCAGGTACAATGGTCTCTGCCTTGGAAAATCAGGAGCACATTCCTTTTCCACCAACACTCTTCAGAATCGTGCGCCTGGCTCGGATTGGGCGCATCCTGAGACTTGTCCGGGCGGCGCGAGGAATCAGGACCCTCCTATTTGCTCTGATGATGTCCCTTCCCTCTCTGTTCAACATCGGTCTTCTACTCTTTCTGGTCATGTTTATTTATGCCATTTTAGGTATGAAATTTTTTTCCGAAGTGAGGAAAGGCGCTGGGATCGATGACATATTCAACTTCAAAACTTTCGAAGGCAGCATGCTCTGTCTCTTCCAGATAACCACATCAGCAGGCTGGGACTCCCTCCTCAACCCCATGCTGAATTCAGGAGAGTCAGGCAACTCCTCAGCCAACAGTCACCTCCCAGCTGTAGCCACCGCCTACTTTGTTAGTTACATCATCATCTCCTTCCTCATCGTGGTCAACATGTATATCGCTGTGATTTTAGAGAACTTCAATACAGCCACGGAAGAAAGTGAGGACCCTCTGGGGGAAGATGATTTTGAAATATTCTATGAAGTCTGGGAAAAGTTTGACCCTGAAGCCACACAGTTTATTGACTACTCTGCCCTTTCTGACTTTGCCGATGCCCTGCCTGAGCCTTTGCGTGTGGCCAAGCCAAATAAATTCCAGTTCCTTGTCATGGACTTGCCCATGGTGAGTGGGGATCGTCTCCACTGCATGGATATTCTCTTTGCCTTCACCACTAGGGTCCTTGGTGACTCCACTGGCCTGGATACCATGAAAGCTATGATGGAGGAAAAGTTCATGGAAGCCAACCCCTTCAGGAAGTTATATGAACCCATAGTCACTACCACCAAGAGAAAGGAAGAGGAAAGAGGTGCTGCTATCATTCAAAAGGCCTTTCGGAGGTACATGATGAAGATGACCAAGTGTGCCTTGGAAGACAGGCCTCCTGCGTCATTCCAGACACTTTGCAACGGAGACTTGTCAAGCTCTGAGGGAGCCAAGGGCAAAGTGCACTATGACTGAGCCTCTCACCTCACCCCTACCTCACAGCCTCACAGTCCTGCCTCCAGCCTTAGCTCAGAGGTCTGCAGCTCGGTGTAGGAACAAGCCGTGAACTCATTGAATGAGCCATTCTATTTTGGTTTTTGGACCGAAAGAAGTGATAGTTCAGTATTCATTTAAAATGATTCTTGCAGAGGTATAAGATAAGGCTGCCTTAACTGTTTACTGCTGGTACTATTTTAGTAAGGAACAAGACACAAGATAGGGCTGCAGAGGATATCCTCACTAAAGTTAGGATTGAAACACTGTTCGACTGACATAAAAACAAAAGAATAAAACAAACAAAAATCATGTTAAAATTTTAAATTGTGTCCCCATATGTTTCTAGGTATAATACCTTTGCTGAATGATTTTCCAATGAGAGTATGTAGTTTAACCACATAGAGCTCTTTTATGTGCTAAGTGAAAAATAAAAACCTGCCAATAAATGAATTGCTTATCACAGATTTTTTTTTTTTTTTGGCCAACATTAAGTATTTGGGGGTGTATCTCAAACCTAAAAGCACAATCTTGACTTGTCAGTTACCAAGCTGTCTTTTTGCAAGCTGCAATCTCTGTTATATATACTTATCAAGTAAATAAATAAATGAGACTTTTCCATTTGTGCTTCATTGAGATAGTACACTAATATTTCCTTCTTGTTTGGTGGCTGCCTATGCGGTGGCTTAATGTGGGTCTTTGCTTGGAATTAAAGCTGGTGCCAGCAGTCTGTCTGATAAGTGTTTAACAATGAGCTCTTCAGGGGGAAAAAAACCATTGCATTATAGCATTCACTGATTTCTGTGATGTGAATACTCCCATCATGGCTGATTTCAAGCTAACAACATGTTGGGAAAAGATGCCCATAATAAATTTTGGAGAGGTGGCCTGAGCTGGCTTCAGTATACCATTAGCCAGAATTAATAAGGAAATCCTGGTTATAACATCTGCAGTGAGTGCCTTGGACAGAGGGAGCATTTTAAAGCAATATCTGGGCTACAGGATGGGGGACCATAAGACATACTGGTTAGCCAGCAATCTTAGACATCAGATGAGCCCTCCACTCAGTTCTGGCTGAATGTCATCATGAAATGTGACATTCAAAGCAAAACTCAGACTTACCAGAAGGACTTGGCAGCCCAGGACTTCCACAAATACTAGAGATGCTCAGAAGTCAAAAGAGGCACTAGGTTTTCAGCCTTCCAAGTGCCCAGACTGGGTACAAATAAACTGCATTGTAATATTCTAGGTGCAGAGGGAAAACTCTAGGTGTAGCCCTGGAATCTGTACTCAGCCAGGTGGGAAGAGTCCATGGGTCTGCCAGCAGCCTGGAGCCTGAGGTCCAAGCCTTTGACCTGGCCACCACTGTCCAGGAGATGGAAACACAGCACTAGATACTGTGGTGGGCTGAGGCAGTGATTATTTCCAATGGGTGTAAGATCCAAACTTGATACAATGTATTTTTAGCTAGGATCTGAGTTTTGTAGGTAGCCTTGTGTTCTGGATCATTGACTAAAATAGTAATAGTATCATTACAAATATTTATCAAGTGGTTGTTCTGCATGGGGCACTGGCTAAAGCATTTATCATGAATAATCTCATTTGTACCTCATAACAGCCCAATGAGTAAGATGTACCCCATTTAAATATGAGAAAACTGAGGGTCAGAGAGTTTCGTGACTTGTACACCATCATTCACCTGGTGAGGCCTGAGCCTTTGTGTCTTGCTGGGGAAGTGGGGGAAGTTTTCTGAAAAAGATGGTGGTCATCATTCCAGTAGGGTGCCTCTTTGCTGCAGCAGGAGGAAGAGAGGGAAAGATCTTGCCCATATCAGACTACCGGGTAGGGGCTTGGATATCATCTGCTTTCTGCAAAGCTTCAGCCATTCTTACATACACCTGAATAACATCTGGCCAGGCTGGAATCCTGGAGCTGCCTCCTGGGGAGAGCACAGGATCTGCTTGGCTATACCAAGAGGTTGAACTATGCTTCTTTCACTAGATGGCAGCAAATGACCAACACGTTCTTAGCACAGCAATCTATGTGTGAGCCCAGCACTGAAGAGAGCCAGAGGGCTGAGGGAGAGAAGCCAAGGCAGGAAGTGCTGAATTATCCCAAACTTGGATGAGTTCCAGAAAACTTAGCCTCCCCAGAGGTACCTCACGCTGTGAGAACACCAAGGTTCCCCCAAGAGGCAGAGATATTGATCTGAGATCTGTTCGCCAGGGATCACACTGAAGGTCTGTGGTAAACAGCTCTACAGGCACATAAGGCCAGGTCGGTCCCCTAGTCCTCCAAGCCTTCTCCAGGTAAATGAAGCCCTGCTCAGGTCAGTCGAGAAACATGTTCCTAAGGACCAATGTAGAATACTTTGTGCAATGGCTACTGACCAGTGACCCTTACTTAGCCTCAAAAGCATATGCTAATGAGGAAGAGAATCAGGTGTTCATATGATGATGATGCCATACACTATGACAAGTGCCAGAAACCAAAGACTACCTCTGCTCTGAGGATGTGAATAGAGGAAGACCTTGTGAGAGATGAACCTTCAGTCATCTGAGATCAGCTTGATAAATGTATAGGATTTTGACAGGTGGAGGTGGTTTAAGAAGGTGTCTGAAATGGAAAAGACAGTGCAGGCAGCACCCTGGGTGCTAGAAAGTGTGAGGGAGTCTGAGTTACCCAACTGCCTGGACAAAGCCAGAGTGAAGAGTTATTAAGGTAATAGGGAGGCATTAAAGGTATTTGAGCAGGGGAGGAAAAATAACTGGACAGGGTGTGCAGGGTAGAACAGAGGAGAAGGAGTCTGTCATATTGGTCCTGGTGAAGGAGGAGGCACTGAGCCAGGAAAGGGACAGTGCAGTGGAACTCTGAGATGTTCACCCCGACTGACTGCCGTGGAGGAGAAGTTTGGGAGGACCTCAGAATTTTTAATTAGGGGACAAGAGAGATGACAGTACAGGTTACCAAGTTAATGAATATCGGAAGAGCAAGTCTTTGTTTCTTTTTATTTGCTTTTGTGGCTAAGGAAAAAGGAAATCCCTAAATTAATTCAATTTTAAGTTCTTTGCAGGTTTGAGATGACAGGTTGAGGTGACAATTTCTAGCCAGGCCTAGAGAGTGAGGTCAAGGTGTGATCAGGAGTCTTCAGTGCAAAGGTGACATCTGAATCCCCAGGAGCAGGTGAAATCAAGGGAGAGAGCAGACACAGATCTCAGGGGCAGAGGACTTGCCCTGTTGATGTGGAGTGAGATGGTTCAGAGAAAAGGATGTGGGGAGGGAGTGACAGTGAATACCATGACACGAGGTACAGACCCAGAGCAGGTTCCACTGGAGAAACTCACAGTCAAAAGATGAGATGCATGGTCCCAAGTTTTCAATCCTCTCTCCTAGAAGCATGCAGGAGCCAGGCCATGCTGTGGTTTTCTAGCAGAGTTCCCCCCGCTACTTCTTTACCTTTGATAGGGCAAGAAAGAGAGCTTGCCTTACAACTAATCAGGCTCAGGAACTAGCTGTGCCCTGCAACGGTCCTGGAATGTCAGCTACTAGCACCCAATGCCTTTGGGGAAGTCGGAAGCCTGCACAGCTCCCACTGGTCCCAGATAGGTTGTTGCCTGGCAACCCAGATGGAACCATTGGGGTCATTGAATGGGCGATCCCATGCTCCATATACAAGGACTAATCAAAGAGACTACAAGAAAATGAGAGATAATATTTATCGAACATGTATTATGGACCAGGTAGCAAATTCACCAGCATGACCTCATCAAATTACCATGAATACTCTCTTAGATAGAAACCATTGTTAACCCTCATCAGACTGAGGCATAAAAGGGAAGTAAGAGGTTTATTCAAGGTCACACAGCCAATACATGAATCCCTGTCAGGATTCAAACCCCAGCATCTGGCTCTAGATCTCAAGCTATCAACCACTACATTGCTCTGCCCCACAGACAACAAGGGATCTCATAGTGGAAGTTGAAGGGAGGGTGCAATTTTCTGGTGCCTTCTGTGATTTCCTCTCCTCTAGATATGATGCATGCTTTCAAAGTTCTCACAGTGTGGAAACCTGCATTGAGGAGATGTTCTGCTTCCTCTTCCAATTTGACATACTCATCTCAGTTGATATATTTGGTTTCCTAATATTTTGACAGAGTTTCTATCCTTTTATCATTCTCCTTCCCCTTCTCCAGGCAAATGCAGGTTAATCTACCTCCTCTCAAATCAGGTGCCCAGGGAGCAGTGAAACTATCCCCTCTCCTTGGACAGCATACTTCTATTAATATAGACTCAAATGTGCTAGTTAGACAGTGGTCGTATCAAGAGTTGCCCTGGGGATACTAATTTAACTTTCCCTTAATCTCTATCAATCCCCCAACTCAAGACACCCTGAATTAACATACAGTCTATCTAAAAATATTGTGACTTCTGTGCTGATGTAACAACAAAGTCCCGTTACCCTCTTTCCATGCTCTAAACTTTTCCGATACTTTAAAATCATTTATGAAGCCAACTCACATTGGTAGTTCATATTCTACTTATTCATAAGCTCTAGTCAGAATTCCAGGTAGTTTTTTTTTCTAAAAAATTAATAGTTTAAAAAGAAATACTTGAAAAACATTTTTATGGGCATAAATGGAGGTCTCAAGAAGGTTCTGGATCACCCATTTTAGCCACAAAGTTTGAAAGGGGAGATTTTGCTATTCCCTGGGAAAGCAGCTGAGCCCCCAGGTGAAGGCCCACCCATCTAGGGGGACTTGTCCAGCAAAGGAAAGAACTACACTGAAGTTGGGAGTGACTACTCCAGAATGGGGGTAAAAATATAGATGAGTGTGAAAAACTTGAATAGAACCGTCAACCAACTCAATCAACTTGCTTTTTATAGAATTTGATAAGAACAAAATATACATTATTTTCAGGTATATATAGAATATTTCCCGAGATAAGTCCATGAAGTGTGTTAATACATTTTAAAATACTCAAAATCGTAAAAACATGTTGTTATAATCACAGTGGAACTGCATTAGAAATCAATAAGAAGATGTCTGGAAAAAATCTCTTAAAAGGTAGAAACAAAAAATAATTTACTCTTAAGTAACTCATGGGTCTAAGAAGAAATCAAAAGGGAAATTAAAAATACTTTGAACTAAATAAAAATGAAATCAAAAACACAACCTTTGAAAATGTGTGGGATACGGCTAAATCAGTAGCAAGAGGAAAAATGTAGAGCACTAATTGTTAAGTTAGGAGAAAAGGAAATAAAAGAAAAGAGAAGAAAGTTCCCAAACAACAACTTCACTCCCATAATAAATGGGAAAAAAGAGCAATTGAAACCAGAAGAAATGAAATAATACAGAAATTAATGAAATGTATAGCACAAAAATAATAAAGAAAGTCAATGAAACTTTCTTTGGAAAGATCAATAAAAATCAATAAACCTTTAGATAAACTAATAAGAAAAAAGGGGGACAAACATGATAAATATCAGGAACAAGAGAGGTAGATATAATCACTGATTCCACAGGTAATAGCAGGATAATTATGAGGTTATTACAGTTTTGTTCTGATTAACTCATCAACTTAAAGAAGTAAACAAATTTCTTAAAAGACACTAACCTCACTTGAGAAGAAATAAAGATCTTAAATAGTGATGTGTCTATTTTAAAAATTGAATGTGCAGTTAAAACACTTTCCACAAAGAAAACACCAGGAGCAGATGGCTTCACATGGTGCATTATATCACACATTGAAGGAAAAAATAATTCCAGTTTTACACAACCTTCCAGAAAATTGAAGAGATGGAAATATTTCCAGTTCATTCTATGAGGTCAATATTTCCTCGATACAAAAAGCAGACAAAGACATTTCAAGAAAAGAAAATAACAAACCAATATCCTTCATGAACAAGGTTCAATTTTTTTTAACAAAATTTAGCAAACCAAATCCAGAAATACATTTAAAAAAACACATCACAACTAATTGAAATTTAGTCCAGAAATACATGATTGGCATTATTCTGAAAAATCAGTGTACTGCATCATATTGATAAAATACAAAAGAAAAACCATATGGTTATCTCAAAAGATGAAAAAAAAAAAGAGTCACTGATCAAAATCTAACATCCATTCTGATTAAAATATAAAAATCTCTCAGCTGTCATCAAATTAGGCATAAAAGGGAGCTTCTTCAACTGGATGAAAAGCATAAAATAAATGAGAGTTAACTATGTGAGGATGTACTTTTCTCTCAAGGTCAAGCAAGGAAGTCTGCTCATATCACTTCTTGTACAGGAGATTCCAACCAGAGCAATAATGCAAGAAAAAGTAAAGGCATCCAGAAAGGTTGGGGAAAAAGTGATGCTATCATTGTTTAGGAATTATGTGACCTACTACATAGCAAATCCTATGGATCTACCAAAAACAAAAAACAATAAAACACAAACAAACAAAAAATCAAAACAGTGAGGTTAGCAAGGCAGCAGGATACAAGATCATAATTTTAAAATCAATTGCATTTCTATACATGAGCAATGAACAATTGTAAGTTAAGATTCAAAATAGTTTTCAAAGCCAAATTATGGAACCTCACCTAGGTGTCCATCAACAGACTAATGGATAAAGAAAATGTGGTGTATGTACACAATGAAATTTTACTCAGCCATAAAGAAGAATTAAATCATGTCGTTTGGAGGAAAGTGGATGGAACTGGAGAACATCATGTTTAGTAAAAGAAGCCAGACTCAGAAAGTCAAGGGTTAATTTTTTTTTTATGCAGAAGCTAGAGAGAAGAAAGGAGAAAAAAGTACCTTATGAAAATAGAAGTGGACCAGTAGAGGAGAAAAAGAAGATAGAGGAAGGAGGACAGGAGGAAAAGGGGAGACCCAGGGGAATGAAACAGATGAATTTATGTTATGAACTTGTATGAATATATCACAATGGATCCCACTATTATGTATAATTATAAATCCACTGATAAAAAATTCAAAAACCAAAACAAACTGTGAAATACTTAGAGATAGATATGACTACCCAGGTGCAAGCCCTGGGTACCGAAAAGTACAAAGCATTGCTGAGAGAAGAAGATCTAAATAATTAAAGATTATGGATCAGAATTCTCAATATTGTTATCAATTTTCCCCAACTGCAATCCCAATCAAATTTCTTTTTTTTAAATAGAAATTAACAAACTCATTCTAAAGAGCTTAGAATGGTGAAAACAATTATGCAAAAGAAGAAAGTTAGAGAAGCTAACGTTACCTGATTTCAAGAATTATTATACAGCTACTGTAGTCAAGACAGTGTTACTGGCATATATAAAACCAAATACCTTGATGAAGTAGAATAGAATACAGAAATAGAGCCACACATATGTGTTCATTTGATATTGTGTTAGCCAGCTTTCTGTTGCTGTGACGAAATACCCAAGAAAAATGACTTAGAGGAGGAAATGTTTATTGGGGCTTACAGTTTCAGAGGTTTCATTCCATTGTCAGTTGATATCATTGAAGTGCTTGGCAGAGAGCAAAGCTCCTCACCTCATGGTGTCCAAGAGCAGAGAGGAAGAGAGCGAGAGGAAGAGACAAAGGACAAAATATATCCTTCTAGGGCATGCCTCCAGTTACCTACTTCTTCAACTAGGCCCCACCTCCTAAAGTTTCCACCACCTCCCAATAGTCCATTCAATTATAAGTCCACAATGGATGGGCTTATAACGAGACTGTCAAGGCAATTCAATAGGAGGAAAAAATGCTCTGGAATAACTGGATATTGAATTGCAAAAAGTAAAATAAATAGAAAGCCACTGATCCTTGCCTCACACCATATACAAAATAAACTCTAATAGATCATAAGCCCAAGTATGAGCTGAACTATAAAATTTCTGTAAAAATATAGGAGAAAATCTTCATGATCTTAAGTTGGCAAATATTTCTTAAATACAACACACATGCCCTAATTTTTAAAGGAAAAAATCAATAAATTGAACTTCCTCCAAATAAAGAAGAAAAAGAAAAGAAAAAAAATTGACTTCACCAAATTTTAGTGAGGATGTTGAGCAACCCAAACTGCCATACACTGCTGGTGGGTAAAATGATGTAGCCACTTTTGGAAATATTTTTCTCATTCTTGTGAAGTTAAATGTAGACTTACCAATCACAAACCTCAGTCATTCCGCTCCTGGGTATTTACCCAATAGAAATGAAAATATATGCTCACACAAAAACTTGTTCATGAAGCTAATAGCAACTTTATTTTTAATAGCCAAAACCTGCAAAATAAACCAAATGTCCATCAACAGGTACATTTATAAATAAATTGTGATATATCCATTCAATACTGTCCTATTGTGTGCGTCTATTTCTGTATTCTATTCTGCAAACACAAAGGAATGAACTATTGATACACAATGTCATATGACATGAATGATCCCCAATATAACTTCACTAAGTGAAAGCTACTGAGAAAAATGAAAAGTATAAGTGATGACTCTATTTACATAAAATTTTAGAAAATGTAAACTAGAGTGATGGAAAGTAAATCAGTGGTAATCAGAAGATGAGGTAGGGTTGATAAGAAGGAAGATTAAAATACCCCTTTAAGAAAACTTTTAAGTATAAAGAGTATGTTCATTATCTTGATTATGGTGCTATTTTCACAACTAAATAATATTTGCCAATTTTTTTCAGATTGTGCTCTTTAAATATATGCAGTTCATGCAATAAACCTAGACAATTCTCAAAAGAAGAAATACAACTGGTCAACAAAATATGAAAAAAAAGTTCAATATCTCTAGCAATTAGGGAAATGCAAATCAAAACTTCATTGACATTTCATCTCTAGTTAGAATGGCAATAATCAAGAATACAAATAATAATAAATGTTGGCGAGGATGTGGGGGAAAAGGCACACTCATACATTGCTGGTGGGACTGCAAATTGGTGCAGCCAATATGGAAAGCAGTATGGAGATTCCCCACAAATCTAGAAATGGAACCACCATATGACCCACTACTCCACTCCCAGGTATATATCCAAAAGATTTAACATCAGCATACGGCAATGATACAGCCACATCAATGTTTATAGCAGCACAATTCACAATAGCTAAATTGTGGGACCAACCTAGATGCCCTTCACAAAGAAATATCACACAATATACACAATGAAATATCACTCAGCATTAAAAGAGAATAAAATCATGGCATTTGCAGGTAAATGGATGGAGTTGGAGAATATAATGCTAAGTGAAGCAAGCCAATCCCCCAAAACAAATGCTGAATGTTTTCTCTGATATAAGGATGCTGATTCATAATGGCAATGGGGGGAGCATGGGAGGAATAGATGAACTTTAGACAGAGCAAAGGGGAGGGAAGGGAAGGAAGGTGTAGGAAAGACAGTGGAATGAAATGGACATCATTACCCTAAGTACATGTATGAAGACACGAATGGTGTGACTCTACTTTGTGTGCAACCAGAGACATGAAAAACCATGCTCTGTATGTGTAATATGAATTGAAATGCATTCTTCTGTCATATGTAACAAATTAGAATAAATTAAAAAAAAAGAAAAATGAGATGAATATGATTGAACTTTGCACATACATGAATATACCACAGTGAATATCAACGTCAAGAATGTCTCCAAGACACTAATTTTAAAAACACTACAAATGAATTGCAGGAAGATCAGAAATGGGAGGAGAGCAAAGGAAGGAAGGATGGGGGAGGGGGAAGTGCTAGAAACTGAATTAGAGTAAATTACATCCCATGCTTTTGTGATTATGTCAAAATGTATCCTAATGTTCTATATAACTAAAAACACACTCAGCCCTCGAGGTATAGGGACTAAGTGGGGGTCTCCCTAAGCCAATGGATCCCTAATTTTAGAACTGACATCTGAAGGAGAAGCCACTGCTATTCCAAGACTGGCCATCTGCCCACCTGCCTTTGGGATAGCAAACCAAGGTGATTCCTCCAGAGGAGGGACGTGGCTGCCCCCACACATGGAAGAAGCCCTGCGTGTAAGAACTCTAAGTCCCACATTAGGGAATGACAGTGCTCAGAAAACTTGACTCCATCTGGTCCAGATCCTCATTGCACAGATAAAACAAAACAAAACAAAACTGATGCCCAGAGACTGCTAGAAGTTTAAACAGGGTGCTGATCGATGGTAGCACAGATTTGAGGATGACTGAAGCAAATGGGGTTGGGGAAGGGAAGGGGTGTGCCCTATGGGCAGGGGGGGAATGGGATGGCTTTCCTCCTGGCCCTGCTGTAGTCACTCACTGCAGAACACAACTGCTTGAAGGCCATTGGGTGGGTGATCTTAGCCCTGTTCCCAGCCCAACCAGAGTTGGTGAGGACCAGTTGGCCACTGCATCTGGGCCTTTACCCTCTCCTGGGGCCTCGCCCCTCTTCTCCCTCCCAGGAGAGAGTTCTATCAGTCAGGAAGATGGGCTTTCTGCACCCCAGACGCTGCCCCAGGAGGCAGGAAACACCAGGCACTTTCCCTCTCCCTGCAGACCATGTGAGCTCATTATGGTAAAAGTTTAATGCCTAAAAGTCAATTACATTTAAGAATGCTCTGATGAGTCCAACAGCAGCTTTTGCTCAGAGCCACTGGGGCCTGCAGCTACTATTCTATACTCCCACCACGCCATGCTGAGAAAACCTCCCTGCCTTTCCTTAGAGTGTGGTGGTGGAGGGAAGCTGAGCCCTGCTTTCCCACCAATTGTCTGAGTAACCTTGAGCAAAGCCTATCCCCTCTCTGAGCCTAATTTTGACATTAAGGAAATGTCAAGGGCTGTTTGTGCTACCTCTGGAGGTGTAGCTCCATCTGTTCATCCTCACTGGCCCTTATCTTTGGGTAGCAGAACAAGAGCAAGGGCACACACACCTGGCTGAATGTCTCTAAGGGAACAGTCAAGGGCAGAAATGCCAATAACCAGAAGTTCTTGAAAACAGGGAGAAATTCTGGATGGGTTGCTGCTCAGTTAGAGAGTAAACACACTACAATCGAGATGCAAAGAGTTATGCAAAAGCACAGTTCAGGTCACAGTGACCTGGCCACCTTTCCTGTATGGCATCCATCATAGGCATCCTTTCATCAGCAGGCCCAGAGGTGCAAGGGCAGGCCTTGGACATGGGCTAAATAGCTCCAGCAGGCCCCAGAAAGAGAGGGGATAAGGGCACCATGGTCTTCTTGTGCAGGACTCAAGGGTCATTTCACCTCCGAACCACCCATTCCTTACTTCTCATTCAGGCTCCACCACTCCCTGGGCTGTTACTTGCATAAGCTCGGTGGTTCCTGCCCTCCTCACACCAGTTCCCTCACTGGAGTGCCCTTCCCTTCTCACTTCCTCCCCAAGGCAGCCCTGAACTCAGTCTTCTCTGTTTCACTTCCTTCCAAGCTAACTCAGAAGATGCCTGTCATCCCTCTAGTGCAGTGCAGGGAACATGGTGGAAATAGGTTTGGAGGAGGTTCCATCTGAGAATGTGGGTTTTCCCTCAGTGGCAGGGTGAGGTATCAGAAGAGGAGCCAGGGCAGCTGGGGGGCCCAGGGAACCTTTAGGAGTGCTGGTTAGAAACCATTCACTGTATGCCCATCTCAGATCCATCCTCTGCCTTTATCTTCCTCGATCTGTGTCCAGGGAGACCGATCCTTTCAGGCTGCATCAACTGGGCTCTCTTGTGGCTGGACTTCCAGTGAGGTTCAGTGGGTGGGAGAGACCAGCAAGAGACTGATTTGTTCAGGGCATTTCTTCCCTGTTTCCTCCTTGCTCCTGGCCATGGTTGTAGCCATGGCTGTGTTACTCTGTGGCTGCTCCAGCCCCTGTTGTGCACTTGTTTTCCATTGTTCCAGCTCTCCCTGGGCTCCAGTAACACTGTGTTCCCTGTGCCCTTTCCAGTCCAAGGGCAGAAATGGCTTCCTGACTCTGAGTGCCTCAACTTCTTCAGCTCCTGGGGTAGCAGCCTCAAAGATGACTCCCAGGTCCCCTTCCACATTGGACCAGGTTCGTTTTGTGTGACCAATAACTTACAGCAGAAGTGATAGTGTGTCAACTTCTGAGATTAAGTTACAAAAGGTTGAAACTTCTGTCTTGATTACCCTCTGGCTTGCTTTCTTCACTAGGAGGGAAGTTGGCCACCACATTGTGAGTAGCTCCTGAGGGAGGCTCACACAGAACACTGAAGTCTCCTAACTAATAGCTGCTAATCTTTAGCAGCTTGCTAAAGATTCCCTGAATGAGCTTGGAAACAGATTCTGCAGCCTCAGGCAAGTTTCTAGGTGACTTGGATGGCTGTCACCTCTCTACAGTCAGCTTGTCTATTTGGCCTTAAGGGAGACCCTGAGCCAGAATCATCTAGCAAAACCACTTCTGTATTCTCATGCCTCAGAAATATTGGGATAGTGTTTATTGTTTTGAAACTGAAAGTATGGGAGTGATTTGTTACACAGCAGGAGATAACTGATACAACTCCATCCATATCTGTGCAGATAGCCATTTCATTAGTTTCCTGCACCATCTGAGGTGGGTTCTTCTTTTTGACTAATAGAGGAGCTCAGGGCAGCATCCAGGAATGGGAGAGGTTTGCTGACTTAACAATACTCTGGTTATACCAGCATGTCCTGTCTGAATATCCTGTCACTCATGGCTTGGAGATCTGGGAAGTCTGGATGGGATGGAGTTCTATTGAGGAAGGACTAGAACAAGAGGGCAGAGAAGGGAAATGGGAGAAGGGAAGTACAGGGTGGGCAGGTGGGGAGCAGATGGAAAATGAAAGTCTCAAGCTTGAAATCAGGAGAGACATCTTTGAGGACACCATCTGCTCTGCAAGGAGCCCCACCAAACTCAATTATGGGATAGAAGCGAGAGTCAGAGCAAATCCAGTAAAGGTAAGAGCCTGGTGGCTGACCATTCTTTGCTGTTAATTTAGCATTACTTCTGGATGTATTTTCCTTGAGCATCCAACCCAGACTCTGCCTGGCTCCCAGCCTCAAGCGTTGCTCCAGCTCTACCAATCAGCGTGCCAGCAGTCCCCAGGGCCCCACAGAGCAGCCCCTGCCTAGAGAAGATGGGCAAGGGCCCTCCTCGTGGGCGGGGCACTTTCCTCCTTGCAGTTGGCAGGGGCCAGCAGCCAGGCATTACTGCACAGGGGGCCCCTTTGTATGGAGGAGCGGCCTCAGGGTGCCCTCTGTGAGTCATTTCCTGTTATTCTCCTCCAAGAAGTCCTGCCATTCTTTAGAGCAAAATTTGACATTTTTGCAGGACTAACTTGTGGGGCCTTTTGGTCAAGAAAAAAAAAAAGCAGGGATCCTTTCTTTTATATTTACAAAGCCATTAATTGGCTTCTTTATAAAATTAGACTCCATTATAAGCTCAACTGGAGTGGGAGCATAGCTTTATTTAGTCCCAAACATCAAACTGTTTTAAAGGATTCTTTTTAACAACCAAGTGTTCAGTGGCAGGAAGACTGGCAAGGGGGGCTTTGCTTCCTTCTGCTACGGAGAGAGCAGATGGCATCCACTCCACCGTGCACCCCTCACGAGTGCCCTCCTACCCTGAGAGAGAAGGAGAGGAGGGAGATGTAGCCCAAGATTGTCCCAAGGGCACTGCCTGCAGCTCCTCCTTCTGTCTCCAGGTACCCATCCAGCTACAGAGAAGTGTCAGAACCTCCTCCCGCAAAACCTGATCCCTGCTCCAGACCTGGTCCAGGCTTGTTTTTTGTTTTGTTTTGTTTTGTTTTTTAATTTGTTCGTTTTAGATATACATGACAGTAGAATGCATTTTGACATTTTATACATACATGGAGTATAACTTATGCTAATATGGATCCCATTCTTGTGGTTGTACATGATGTGGAGTTACACTGGTCACACACACACACACACACACACACACACACACACATATATATGAATATATCCTTATGTTATGTCCTAATCATTCTACTGTCTTTCTTATTCCCATCCCTCCTCCCTTTCCTTCATTCCTCTTTGTCTAATCCAATGGACTTCTATTCCCTTGCCCTGCCCCCTTATTATGTGTCAGCATCGATGCATCAGAGAGAACATTCAGCCTTTGGGTTTTTGGGACTGGCTTATTTCACTTAGCATGGGATTCTCCAGTTCCATCCAGTTACTGGCAAATTCTTCTTTTTGGCTGAGCAATATTCCATTGGGTATATATACCACATTTTCTTTATCCATTCATCTGTTGAAGGACCCCTAGGTTGGTTCCATAGCTTTGCTCTTGTGAATTGAACTACTATAAATATTGATGTGGCATCACTGTAGTGTGCTGATTTTAAGTCCTTTGGGTATATACCAGGGAAAATGTAGGCCCAACTCTCCATCATGTTGGCTTAGGAAGTGACTCCCTCAACAAGACTCCTAAAGCGCAAGAAGTAAAATCAAGAATCAATGAATGATTATGTAAATCAATGGATGTGTAACTGATGTGATTCTGCAATCTGTGTATGGGGTAAAAATGGGAGTTCATAACCCACTTGAATCAAAGTGTGAAATATGATATATCAAGAAATTTGTAATGTTTTGAACAACCAACAATAAAAAAAAAGAATCAATGAATGGGATGGTATCAAAGTAAAAGCTTCTTCACAGCAAAGGAAAAAATCAAGGACATGAAGAGAAAGCCTACAGAATGGGAGAAAATCTTTGCCATCTTACCTCAGATAAAGTATTAATCTCCAGGCTATATAAGGAATTCAAAAAACTTAACATGAAAAAAAAAAAAACAAGTAACCAATCAATAATTGGGCAAAGAAACTGAACATGTACTTCATAGAAGAAGAAATATGAATGGTCAACAAATATATGAAAAAATGTTCAACATCCATAGTAATTACAGAAATGCAAATTAAAACTACACTGAAGTCTGGTGTTGTGGCTCAGTGGTAGAGCACTTGCCTAGCATGTGTGAGGCCCTGGGTTCAATCCTTAACACCACATAAAAATCAATCAATCAATCAAATAACCCAACATGACTAATGGTGCTACAGGAATCAGATATGTCCCATCTACAACTAAAAATATTTGAAAAAAATTATACTGATATTCCATCTCACTCCAGTCAGAATGCCAATTATCAAGAATACAAGTAACAATAGATGTTGGTGAGGATATGGGGGAAAAGGATTCACTCATACATTGCTAGTGGGACTGCAAATCAGTGCAACCATTTGGGAAAGCAATATGGAAATTCCTCAGAAAATTTGGTATGGAACCACCATTTGACCCAATTATGCTACTCCCTGGCCCAGGCTTCTGTAGCACCTGCCATGAGACTCACTACACTCACTGCTCCCTGACCTGGGGTCTGCTAGTCATTGTGCCTTCAAAGGGCATTGTTCTCCACCCAACATGACTCGTGGGGCTACGGGAATCAGTCATCTCCATCATCCACACCTGCTCAGGAGTCTGGAACCAGCTGCCTACGTTCAGGGTTTCTCAAACTTTAATGCACAGGTGCATCACCAGGGAGCCTGCTCATAGGCAGACTCCTATCCAGTCCCTTCAGGATGGGCCTGAGTTTCTGCATTTCTGACAAGGTGATGCTGATGCTGCAGGTTCAAGGCCACACTTCATGGAGCAGGAGTGCAGTGCACACCCTCATACTGAACAAGGAAGACTGAAGCCAGGGCAGATGATTTTCCTGATATTTCGATCAGTCTGGAGGAAGTGTCTCAGGCAGGCTCACCTTCCTCCTGTCACCAGACCTCACGGACTCAGCAGTGGGCTCATGGCTCCCCAGTGCTCCTCAGGTGTGCTTACCTACCCTGGATGGGGAGAAGGGGCACATCAAGAGGCACTCACAGACCTTAGGGAAGTGTTTTTCAAACTATCACATGCACACGGATTTCCTAGGTTCTGTTAAAAACACATATTCCGATTCCATAGCTCTGCAGTGGATTGAGACTCTTCATTTCTAACAGCTCCAGGAGATGTCAGTGCCGTGAGTCATGAGACCCTTTGAGTTGTGAAGTCCTGGACAATGTCACTGCTGTGGCTTGATTGTTGGTCTCCTCCAAAATTCATGGTGCAACTTAACTGACATTTTAAGAGTGATAAGAAGTGGGACCTTTGGAAGATGACAGAGCCATGAGGGTTCTGCCTTCATGGGTGGGATTAATGCCCTTTTAAAAGTGTGAGTTCAGTCCCCTTTGCCCCCTTCCATCCTGCCACCACAGGATGATGAAGCAAGAAGGCCATTATCAGAGGCCAGCATCTAATCGTAGACTTCCTAGCCTCCAGACCATGGAAACACATTTCTACTCCTTACAAATCACCCAGCCTTAGGAATTCTGTTAGAGCAGCACAAAATGAACTAAGATAGGCAGCTGTAACCTGGAAGACACCGGGAAGAGGCCCCAGAGTGCAAGATGGGGTGTCACGCGCATTGGCTCTCCCCAGGCTCACTGCTGTTGCGGGGACAGCCAGGCCAAAGTTGCCTGTTTTCTCCATCCTTAGGTGTTTTCCTGTCTGAGGTCAGCCCAGAGAGGGACTGTGCTGGTGAGGCTGAAGTAGAAATGAGTTTAGTGCAGGGACTGATGAGCTTAGTGCCCTTCAAAGCTCTGGAGGGTAGAAGTCACTAACAGTTCCATTTCTATGAAAATGCTCTCCGGAGTTATCCTTGACTACAGAGAACAAAGCCAGGCCAAAGGTGGTGGACACCTGATACAGGATCTATCCCCTTCCTTTACTTAGGGAAAGAAATCTGATTTTATTGGAAGCAACACAGTGACCAGTTTAAAAAAACAAAATACGATTTCCGTGGGTCTGGCATGGGCCTGAGAATTTACAATCCTGGCGATGCAGCTGCTGGTGATCCAGGAGCCACCTCTGAAAACCTGCTTTAGGACATTTTGTGGACCGATATGAAAAGAACCTTCTGTACCTACCACTTCCCTGACTGGCTGTGCTGTATAACAGACAGGTATAATTACAACCACACTTGCATTTTCTCCAAACTCCACGTAATCATCTCTCTGGCCATGGTTGCTACCAGCTTTGCTTCATTTAGCTATTGGTCTGTTTTCCAGGCTGCAGGGGACTCTATGATGCCCTTCACCATGATCAAAAAATTCTGCCAATCTCTAATTTTTTGCTCTAATTTACACATTGGAAAGAAAAAGCAACCGAACAAACTTTTTTAAACCCTATGTTCTCCTCACACCAGAAGAACCTTTTTTTTTAAATTTTTATTTTGTTCAGGGATCAGAACTCCCGAACCGATGAGAAAATTTAAAGTCAATTTTCATCTTATCTGGAAACATCTAAAAATTTTTGGTTGAGAATAGAGTTTTGTGCTTGACTCCAAGTTTTAAAAAAAAATTTATATATATATATATATATATATATATATATATATATATATATATATATATATTCACAAATATGATTAAATTGAACCATCAGATAGTGTTTTTTTAAATAAAGGATCATTTTCCCAGCCACAAAAAAGTATAATTTTCATCCTGTGTTTTTTTGGGGGTGGGTTTGGGGCCAAGGATTGAACTCAGGGGCCCTCAACCACTGAGCCACATCCCCAGCCCTATTTTTATTTAGAGACAGGGTCTCGCTGAGTTGCTTAGCTCCTTGCTTTTGCTGAGGCTGGTTTGCACTTACGATCCTCCTGCCTCAGCCTCCCAAGCTGCTAGGATTACAGGCATGTGACACCATGCCCAGCAAATTTTCATCCTCTCTTGAGGCTAGATTTTTATGGACTGCATACTGGCCAATATTATAAGTGGACATTGTTGGATGAGACTTCCAGAAAACATCCTTAAAAGAAGAGGCTAAATCCATTGGTATATGCCCTTTTATCCTTCATCATCCCTCCCTCTTGCTGGTTGGAATTCAGATGTAAAAGTAGGGCTCCAGTAGCAAATCCATGATTCCAACAGGTCTCATCCTTTCCATCTTTTGACTCTGCCATCCTTAGGATATACCTTTCATTTTTTTAGAGTATCTCATGGACACAAGGATGGCAGAGTCAAAAGATGGAAAGGATGAGACCTGTTGGAATCATGGATTTGCTGCATGACTCTGGACCTACTTCTACATATCTCCTTATGTTAGAGAAAAGCAGCCTATGTGTTCTTGAAGCCACTATTTTGTGAGTCTCTGTTTCACGCAGTTGTGGGGACCTTCTAACTGATACAGTGATTCTATCATCAACCCTAAAGGGCAATATAACATGTCCTTATGTATTATTTCATTCCCAGAATGAAATAATGGAAATGAAATTGGATTTAAAATGACCATAAATGCACAAATTTGGGTGGGAAGAGTTAGAGAGGGTGCCACTGGGTCTGTGAGTAGATGTGGATAGGCTACTCCAGGACCTCAACTAACCTCAGTGCAAGGACTCTTAAAATCTCTGGAGAGACGGATGGGGGTTGTGGCTCAGTGATAGAGTGCTCACCTAGAATGCATGAGGCACTGGGTTTAATCCTCAGCACCACATAAATATAAAATAAAGATATTGTGTCCACCTAAAACTAAAAAATAAATATCAAAAAACATTTTAAAATCTCCCGAGGGAAAAACAGACCAGACAGAGATCACATCCACTCTCCCAAATAGCAGTGGGGTGAATTTGGCCCCACTCCTCCATCTTCTTAGGCTCTAATCATCTAAAAAGCGGAGAAAATAATGACCATACTTCTCGAGAGAGTTGAGATCCTTAAATAAGATAGCTCAATTAGCATCGACTACTATCACTATGTATTAAATGTTCTTTGTACTTGATGTATTTTTGCTAGAATTTGAAAGATCTGGATGGAGGTACAAAGATGACAAAGGAGCAGTCCTGTTCCCTCAAGGAACTCCCAGTCCCATTCCTGGGAGGTGTTTGATGCCCTTTTAAGTGCATGATTCAGATGCTGCCAAAGAGTCGAGCTCACAGGTGAAGTTGGAGCCCGGAACCCAGGATGTTCTACCAGGAGCTGGAACCCAAGGGCCCCTGGGGGTGACACAGGTGAATTCTAACTGACTTTCTCCAGGCACTTGATAGCTTGAGGTCTCCAAGGAACTGGCTGCTTCAGCAGCTTTCTGGAACTTTCTCTGGGAAAGGTATATTACTGACTTGTTTTCTTTGGCATCAAGATGAGAAAGATAAAGCCTGTCATGTCCAGAGCTGCTTGTGCCGGGCTCAGGGTTGGCTTGTGGGTGAAGGAGCCGGGCATCTGCCTGTCCCTGACCTCAGCTCACTAGCCCCTTCGGGTGTCCTGTATAACTGTGTGCCGGGGCCCACCTGCCAGCCCAGCCGGCTGCTTGCCAGAGGACTGCTCACAACAGAACTGGAGCATCCCTCCTGGTGCTGGGCCTGGAGTTGTGGAAGGAGGGGGAGCCCCGTGAATAATTATGGCAAACCACCACTTATCCAAATAAATGAGTCAGTGCTCCGCAGGCAGTGAGCCCGGCAGCCGCCCCCAGGGCTGCCTGTCTGAGGCCTGTCTGGGCTCAGCCCAGGACTGACTTTCCATACAAGAAACTGGCCCGAGTGAGCCTGCTTTCCTCTCTCTTTACCGACAGCTAACTTCTTATGCCCCTATTGCATGTGGCTGTCTCTCCTGGCATCAGTCTGGCGTAAAAATGTGGGGAGGGGGAAATGTGGTTTGGGGGCCAGACTCAGATAAGGAAGGAGTCCTGAGAGCAGCCTCCTTTGCTCACCCTCTCTTTGGAGCTGTGGCCAGCAGGACACACACACAAGCACACACTTGCTTTGATAAACCAGGGTGGGTCCCAGCTGACAGCAGAAGAGTTCATGGGCAAGTTCAGGGGTAGCACTCCCTTAGAATACTCTATCAGAGGAACCAGGGAACTGTTCTTTTTCCTCCCTCTCCTGTGCTATATGCAGACCCACCAGCGTGCCCTGTCAGCTGCAGCTCCCAAATGTCACACATGGAGTCCCTTCTCCTTACCTCCAGCTCCACCACCCTTGTCCACACTTCATTCTGAGAATTAAATGAGATAATCCTTATCAGGCTCTTTTCACACAATATATCAGCAAGTGTAACTAGGGTAGCCTTAATGCTGTTCTCCCTTGTTCTCACCATCTCTTGTGGCCTCACCCTTCCTCCATAGGCCAGAACAGTTTTCTACAGAAGGTCATTGCTGGCTAAGGAACCCCAGTCCTCTGCCTTTTTTGTCTGGACTGCAGCATTCCTAGGTCAAGATGTGTGGCTTCCATGTCCCCCCGCAAAATACACTGCATGTCTCTGCACTTGCGTAATGGCCCAGTGGATTCTCCATTTCAGCGGGTCTATTGGTGTTAGAATGGAATATCTGGTCCTTCTTTCTTTGCTCCAGGCCAGCAGCACTGCCTCTGAGCTCACATTCCTGTTACAAGCCTGGCAGTGAGGGCGGGATGCAGCCGTCCACTCTGCTCAGGTGGAGAGGATGCTCAGAAATAGAAGTGTGAATGCTGCTATCCCAGCTGCATGCCAGAGCTCCAAGACAGGTGTTTTTCTTCATATCTTGGAAGAATATGCCCCATGGGCTAACAGTGTTTCCCTAAGAATTCTCAGATGAATCACATAGTGAGTTTCGGTTTTGCAAAACCAAATGTTAAGCTTTGCAAAACCAAGTAAATTACAGGATTCAGTTAGAGCAGAGGAAGCTAGCTCACACCAAATAAGAATGAGAGGAACAGAGCCAGAGTTTGAAATCAGGGGTCTTAGGCTCTATTCCTGCCCTGGATGCTGAATGGCTGTGTAAACTTGGGCAAGTCCCCTTCCCTCTCTAGGTCTCTGATTGCTATCTGAAACTAGGAGGCTGATGAGATGAGCTTTAGGTTCTCTCCCCCATTGACATTCCGTGATGCACTCACTCTAGAAGAGCTAATCTGCATCCCTTTTGGCTATTATGGTTTCAATGATAAAACATATGCCTGTCTCTTTTCTGCCTTATAAGACCAAGTGATGCCACATACTGCACCCTGAGCACCAGAGACCTGAACATTGATTACTGGTTAGTGATCAAGGGATAGATCACTAATCTTTGCAGGGCAGCAGTACTCAAACTTCAGCAGATTACCCATCTTCATCCTGTTCTTTTCCAAACCCCATCTCCAAGGAGGGACAGCACTATCTTGTCACAGGCCTATTGGACACAGATGATGTGGGACCCTTCCAGAGCAGGAGAGCATGGAGCAGGGCTGGATCAACCATCCAGGTCCAAAGGATGAAATGGACATTCTCTGGAACTAGCAAAGGAACTTTCCTGAGTAACAGAGACCTCAATACTTTATGTGTTCTCTTAAATTGGCAGGGGGGCTGGACATGGTGGCACATGCCTGTAATCACAGCGGCTTGGGAGGATGAGGCAGGAGGATCACAAGTTCAAAGCCAGCCGCAGCAACGGCAAGGCACTAAGCTACTCAGTGAGACTCTGTCTCTAAATAAAATACAAAAAGGGCTGGGGATGTGGCCAGTGTTTGAATGTCCCTGAATTCAATCCCTGGTACACTCCCCGCTCAAAAAAAAAAAATTGGCTGGGGAGACATTTTGAGATAGGAGTAGTAGACATGCTGGGGAAGATGAAGGCACCAAAACAAAATAGCCTCATGGATGGTGGAATCCTACCCCTAGATGTCCCAGTCCTAGAAGGAGAAGTCTTCCCATAAGGACACCAAGCAGTGGCCTACCACTTCCAAAAGATCATGCAGGTTTAGATCATGAGCATGGTCACCATGACCAGTGTGGGTACAAGGCCAGAGTTCCTTTCTCCAGTGTTCTAGATTCTGTAAGGAAGAGCTGGATAGCTTCATTGGCCCCCAGGAGTATGTGGAAAGTTGAAGAGTCCTCAGGGATGACTGAGATGAAGTTCTTGTCCCCTGGAGCAACTGGGGCACAGAGAGCCATTCAATTTAGTTAAAAAAAATAAAGTCATGTAGCATGACTTGCCCCACAAAATTATAATGGAGTAAAATCCCCACTTGCTACACACAGGTTTTCAGAGCATCTGAATGGGAAGGCAGCATTGATGCCCAGTCATCTTCTGGCACTGACTCTTTCACTAGAGTCTTCATTCCTCTCTCTGGATATCCTCCACCATCCTTGGACGGCCCCATCTCCCACAAGAGAGACAGGCTGAAGACTGAATCCCAAAATCCATAGGCTGAAGCTCTAACCTCCTCTAATCTGACTACATTTGAGGATGGAACCTTCAGGAGATAACTAAGGTTAAATGAGTCCATAAGGACTGGACCTTAATTAAATAGCATTGGTAATCTTATAAGAAAAGGACCAGTGAGAGATCTCTTCCATGTAGCCTATTCTATTTGGTTAGGGCTGTCCGAGCTGTCTAATACAGTATAAAAAATATAATGCTTGATTCTCTGCATCAAGCTCACTGAAAGCATTTGTGAAAAATGTAAATTCTCGGCACCAACTCCATATCTACCCAAAAACAGAAGAAAAGAAAATCCAGGAATGGGACTCTAGAATGGGGGCTTTGCATTTTATGAATGCCTTGGGTGATTCCTGAAGATTGACAGGCACAGCTGCCAATGACATTGCTATCCCTCTGCCATTCCCATTGCTGGGTCTCCCTATCCTACTTCTCCAGACTCCCTATCTCAGGGAGCCCAGATACAGCCCTGCCCTTTACAGGAAAGCTGTAGTCCCACCTCAATCCCAGAACCCCAGTGAAATCCTTACATGCATTATCTGCTCTGATTGCCAGGAAGAACAGCTAGAGAGATGCAAAATGGTTTTGCTGTGTCCCACTAGTCATTTCTGACTGGCAAGAGGGTCGGGGTTAGGTGCACACTTCTCCTTTGCAACCACAGTGGTTTCTCAATAGACACATTTCCCTCCATCTGCCAGCTATCTTTCAGCTCCCAAGCCTGCTGTCTTTATGGCCACAAGCACAGACAGGTTGTTCTGGAGTTACATGGGCTAAGTGCATGAGCCTTCAAAGCCAAACCATAAGCTCTTTGAGGGAGAGGCCATCTGCGCACCCTCCCCGGAATCCAGCTCTACCACAACTTCTGATACAGAGAAGCCCGGTCCTGGTTGATCACTGCCCTGGTCCTGGGACCAGCAGCTGGCTATACCCATCATCCTGTGGTTGGTTTATAGGTGGGCAGGGCACCATTCCTGGCCTGGGAGAGTGGATACCTTAGAAAAACTGTTCCCCAAGAGAACAGACCCCTGACCGGCTCCCCCAACCTGTTTTCAATCTTATTCCAACAATCAAATATTATCTTTTCACTGCAGAAAACCTAGAAAGCACAGAGGATTCTTTGCTTTATGAAAAGTCCATTTTTGCAACCCCTCTCTGCCGATTTCCATTCCATCCATTCATTCATTCAATCATTCATTCGATGAATATTTGAGCTAACAGTTCTCTCCCCAGATAAAGTGTTAGGGTAAAAATAAATTTCACAAAGCAATTCTCCCTCGGCATAGAATTGCTAACATCATTCTTGATTTAAGATATGTAGTTCATTTCAATTAAATATATATTATATTGAAATGCTCCTTGGGCTCATATTTCATCTTGGATTGAAATATCCATTAACATCCATTCTGTATTTCCTTTGTCCATTTAGATGAAGCTGTATTCCGACTCCTGACTCTCCCGGGCCTGGCGCAGCTCTTAGAGCACACCCTGCCTCCTTCTGCCTGTCTCTGAGTTTTCTTCCTGCCCAGGGCTAAGAGGGTCGAGATCCCAAATGTTTTCTCTTCTTATGAAAACCTCTTCATCCAGCTTGCTCTGAATCCGCAGCATGTGAGGCATTTTTCTTTGAACAGGCCTTTGTACAATGAAATGCTATTGTCTGAGGATGGTGCCTTTGGTTTACATCGCTGTTGCTGATTTGGGTGTCTTTTTTTCCTACCTATCTTTTTCTCTGACTTTGCAATTATAAAAACAGGGATCAATTATGACTCTAAAACAATTGTCATTTAAATGAATATGAATCTATTTCAAAGATAATGTGAGCAGTAGTACATCTCTCTCCCCACCCCCACCCAGGCCTATTGTAATGAGGAACTTGAGATACAAAACAAAACACATTTCTTTTAGTATTCAAATGAACAAGACTCCAAGCTCAGTTCTGTTCACCAAGAAGGATTCTTTCTTCCCAAGTGCCACCTGCTCATGAAAAGGTCAAGAATCCCAATGATTCATTGAACTCTGTCCATCCATGTTTTGGTAATTTAGACCCTAGGGGAAAAACACAATCCATTTCGTCTCAGATGACCCCTATGCAGAATGTCCCCCTTTTATCCCAGCAACTTCCCTGTCCTAGCAGTTTGGAATGGGAAGTGGGTCAATTAATTTCATGCCTACAGAACCCCAAGCCTCCCCTCAAAATATCCATTATACCTTCTTACAGAACAGTGGCCATTCAAGGTCCTGAAGAGTCTCACATGAGTCCCCCTCAACTCCTTGGGCCTCAGATAAACTCCAGTATTCAATCTGGAATAACCTTTGTGAGCTCCAGGTTTGTTATCTGTAAACTTTCACCAAAACCAAAATAATAATAATAATAATAATAATAATATTCCTAGTGGCACCCACTTTCAATCATGGCTCCTGGAGAAGAAGAACCCCACTCACTGAGTGAGCAGAGACCCTCCTTAGGGAGGGTGGCCCTGCTTAGGAAGTTGAACCCAGAGCCTTAGAAAGCTAGGAGGCCAGGGCAGGAGAGGCCATCCCATTGGTGCTCGCCACAGCATGGTGAGTTGGGAACTGCAGCATGAATGTCAGTGTGACCTATTGCTTTCTTAGGAAGGGGGAACTCACCCCAACCCAGACCTCCTCCTGCCTCAGAATCCCTGGTTGGGGTCCAGGATTTTGCTTTAACAAGCTCTCTTTGAGATCCACAATCTAGTTCACTTCATCTCATCCCACCCCCACCCCCACCCCCAATTTTCATCAAAGAACTCTGAGACCCAGACAGGAGAGAACAGGTTTCCTGAGTTCCTAGTTCAGTGTCATTTAATCTGTCCTTTTAAAACCCCTTCAAGATGCCCTGTGACATTCACCAGCTTACAGCTTTCCCCACATACCAGATTTTTCTCCAGAGTCAGTTCAAGAGGTCTCCTTGCTATGGCTTCCAGACTAACCAGCCCCAACACCCCTCTAGCTCTGCATGACTCACTTTCCTTTCACTGCAGCTGACAAGACTGTATCCTTCTGTGCTTCTGTCTTTCTGTAACCCTGGCCCCTCTGATCCAGACCCTCTCTCAACGCCCTCAACACAGCCAGGGTTGTGCAAATGGATTGGTCTAGATTCATCCCTGCCTCATAATGGCCATGTGACTCAGGCAAGTCTCTGCCTGCATTTTGAACTCAACTTTCTCTTCTTTGAAATGGAGGTGACAGCACCTGCCTCCCAGGGCTAGGGTGAGGGAACACAAGGGACATTGCAGGAGACCATGTTGCTAAGGAACCAGCAATCAGGAGGTGGAAAGGGAGAAAGAGAGCTCACCTCTCAGATGGTATTTACAAGGGAAGGGATGCAGATTCTGGAGGGAGACGAGCCCAAACAATAGACCCTGAAGTGGCAGCAGGATGAGGCTTTCCTGAGTTCCTTGTTGCTGAGACACGGGGCTCCTACCAGGCTTTCTGATTGCCCTGTACTCACACGATAGGTCACGTATTCATCCCTCAAATCTTTCTACAAGTCTGGAGTCACATCTGCAGCCAGTCTCCAGCACAGCGGTGGGAACTGCACTGAGGAAACAGGCCCAGGGGCTGGACTCAGATCCCCTCCTGCCATCACATGCCATTGGCTGTATAGGGAAATCCATGTCACTGACCCTAGCGTCCTCAACCATAAAATGGGATACTAGGTGAACAGTCTCGTGGGACAAAACAAGATGACGTAGGTAAGGTGCAGAATCCATGTACATGATGTAGGTACTCAATACATTGCCATTTTTGCAATTATTACCATCTTTGCCACTCTAGGACCATACAAGATGAAAGGCAAACATGAGAGGACTTTCCAAACCACTCAAGTCCAAATCCAACCATTTTCCAGCTGTGAGAGCTGCCAAGGGTCCCACAGCAAGCAGGGCAAAGTTAGTCGATGCAGAGTTTGTGGTATGAACTGTGAGCAGATCCTTCTCTGGCCAGTTCTGGGAGCCCTGGGTGTAGACTCCAGCTGCCAATCTTTTATGACTCTCAGCTACAGACAGCTGTGTCCCTGAGATCATGTCTTTCTAGGGATGGCCCACATCCAGTGACCATTCCCAGCCATCTCGCCTAACATTGGCCAACTCTGACAGGCATCTCAGCTCCACAGTTGCATGAAGTTGGCGAGGCCTGTCACCCTGCACTGCCACTGCCTCTCTTTTCTCCTCCTTTGTTGGCCTGAGGGGACTCCCTCATAAGCTTCCTCTAGCTTGATCTTCATCTCTGAGCATCTTCCCAAGAACTTACCTTAGTAGGTGAATGAGGCATCTGCCAGCAGACAGCCAGTTCTCTCTCAGTTCCTGTTCCTGCTGTTTCCAACAAATGTACAGCATCAACGCCATGGCCACAGCCCACATGGACAGAGAACCCTGATGCTAAGAGATATTAGTTACCAGCCTCAGCATTCTTGACAGGATTTCTGCAGGCCCCTCACTGTCCTCCCCATCTCATTTCCTCTTCTTAAATGGGTCCTCTCACAGCCTCCACAGAGAACTCCTTGAATCACGAAACTTCTCTAAGTCACCCTGTTTCCTTCCCACATAGGGTGACCTCTCTTCTTATGGGATACAACCCCAACTCTGCGGATTTTGCAAAGGGCAGTTCAGTTCTCAGGTCCTACCCATTCCCCAGATGCATCCCCTTTCCTCCCTTTTCATTCCACTCCAAAAGCTGTGATATCACAGTGTGTTCTTCTACCCTACATTTCTGCAGGAGCTTCTCCCTCTGCCAGGAATGCCCACCTCCACCTCTGGAACTTTCCCAGAGTTTATGAATCCCTCCTGCTTCCTGCTTTGAGCCCCACCATTACTGAGCCATGTTGCTTTGAAATGATCAGCCCTGTGGCTTGTCTTCCTTACCTCTTCTAAAGGGTGGTGACTGCTTCAGTCATCTTGGCATCTCTGGGGCCTGGCATAGAGGGACGCCCTATGCATGAAACAGCTGCACAGCCCCAAGCTTTTAAATCTTCCTTTGGTTGGGGAGGGGGAGGCTGGGGGGCTGGGCACCTGAAACTCAGTCTGTCTTCCAAAGACTCTGAGACCAGGAGTTGCTGACTGAATTACAGGGCAGTCTTGATTTGGGCGTCTGACCACAGGCAATGTGTGCCCACAGCCGTCCCCATGGGAACCGTGTCAGGCAAAGCTCCAACTCAGAGTGAGCAAGCTGCCTCTGGCCTGAACTTCCTCCCGCCTGCTGTGGCCCTAGAACCCAGCGGGGGCTGATGTGGGGGCACAGGGTTGGCTTGGGGGCACCCACAGCCCCCACCACAGGAGCTGTGAGGGGCTGCAGCTGCAGGAACCGGGTGGGCAGGTTGCCATGGAAACCAAACTGCTCGCCTTTCCCTGGTGTTCAGAGTTCTGACAGGGATAGCAGACTCCACCAGCACATCCCCATCCCTGAGCCTGTCCCCCACGCTCTCAGCCTGTGTCCAGGGTACATCATGAACAAAAAGCTGGACGCAGGAGCTCAAAGGATCAGAGAAGACCAAGAAACTGGCCATGATTCTCTCCCTTCCACCTCATCTGATCACTGCCACAGTTCCCAGGACCAGGTGCTCCCTGAAAAGAGTCGACTTACCCAGGGAGCAATAACCAGAGAAGGCAAGAGTCAAATCTGGAACACTTTTGGTGCCAGCGGCCTTGGAGCAGGAAATCTTGCGTTCTTGTTCTTGTTCTGATGCTTAACAGCTGGGTGTCGCTAGTGAAGCCTCTCGCCTTCTCTAAGCCCAGTTTCCTTACATGTAAAGTACTGAGTATTCCCCAGATACTCACCAGGTATCATTAGTCACAGGCAAAGCATAAGCTATAAAGCCCTTGTATGTATAAGGTATTGTTATTAGGAGCAGGTTCCAAATATTATCTATGTTCAAAAGAATTAGGTAAATACATAAACCCCCAATACTAAGGGATCACTAAAACCAGAAATTTCTTTATTCCTTCAATAAGTCAGTATCTACCTGGCCAGGCAGGGTGCTACAACAATCTAGAAAGAAGTCATAGCCCCTGCTCTGGAGGAACTCTCAGCCTCCTGAGAGTGTTCTTAATTGACCTACTGTGTGCTTAGCACTGTGAAGCATTTGTAAATAAACACAGTCACACTGTTTTCAAGGAGTACAAATAAAACTTCTTAGGGAGGTGAACATAAGAGATGCACCTACAAAACACAGAAGGAGGGGAATAACTTAGAGAAGACATTAATGTGTATCTTTATTAGGCACAAGAGACTTCCTGATACAGCATGAAAAAGATTCATCAAGGAAGCTAACCACTGGTTTGCATCATAACATTCTCTGCTGTTGTAAAGAAAAGAAATCTTTGCAAAATATGTTGCTTTCTAGAAAACAATTCTTGTCCTTTAATATGCATTTGATGATTCCTTTTACTGCTTATTTTCTAACTCCCTCCCTAGCACAAAAACTCCTCAAGAGTAGAACTTTATGTTTTTATTTCTGTACCCTCAGTATTCAGCATAGATACATAGCAGGTTTTCATTAAGCACTAAACAAGTAGGGACTTAACCAGTGGCTTGAAGAAGTGCTTTATAGCTACAGTGAGATAATACTTCATTTTCTTTATTTTCTTCCAAAACTCTTACCTCAGTTGGTAGTAAAGTTCTGCCTTGATGCCTTAAGTAGTGCCCAAAAAGTTCGGTTATGGAAAATGTGTGCTGCATTAACCACAAGGCTTACAAAGTGACCAGAGTGAGACAGCTTCTAAGGATGAGGGTCAGTCACTGATTGATGTCTGTCTAAGTTTGCTTTATTATGAGAAATGTCATCACAAGACATTAAGGGTGATCATCTTCAGAATTATTTGTTCAATATGTCTCCCCACTGGGCTGTGAGCTTCTGGCACATAGTTGATGTTCAATGAATATGTATTGAGTGAATAAATGAATTCATATGAGGGTATAACATAAATATCCACTTTGTTTTCAAGGGAAGGGAATGTATTCTCAAGAGGGTGAGGGATATGGAGTCTAAGGAGTGAAGGATGACTAGAAATTAGTAAGTGAAGTGGAGAAGAACAAATGAAATATGAGAAAACAAGGAAGAACAACCTAAGCAAAGACTCTGAATTGGAAGAGTGTGGTGTGTTCAAAGATCCAGAAATAGCCCCGTATCATATAGTGGGGGTGGGGAGGGCCACCATGGAAATGAAGCTGAGAGATTACAAAGAGCTCATAAACCACTCCTAGGGTTTGGAACTTCATTGTAGCGGCAATGACCAGACATTTAGGGCTTCTCAGTTGAAGTGTTTTCTGACCAGATATCTATTTTCACAAAGAACATTCCAGGTGTTTTGTGGGGAATGCATTGGAGTCTGTATTTGCTGTGACAATAAGGAACACAGCTAGGAGGTCACTGAAGTCATCTGGGAGAGAGAAGATGGTGATCTCATCATGATGGTGGCCAGAGATGAAGAGAAGCTGAAGGAATCAGGGGACTTCTAGGAGTTAGAGTTAAAGGACTTGGAAAATGAAGGATGTTGGGGTGAGGGAGAGGAGAGACTCCTGATTAATCTATGGATTTCTGGTTTGAGTATCCGAGTGAATGGTGACACGATTGGATAGGAAATTCTGGACGAGGATCATTTTGAGTGGGGCACAGGGACCATTTTAAAATTAGCTTGATTTTTAAACATGATTTATTCTGGAATGCTTGTGAGGTATCCATGAACGGAGACTCTACTATTAGTGGATATTTGAATCTGGAATGCAGGGAAAAGATTTATGTTGGAGATAAAGGTTTAGGTGCCTTCTCAAGTAGGAGATGATTGAAGTCATCAGAAAGAAGGAAATCACCAGAAAGAGGCCTAGGACAGAATCTTAAGTAATACCATGATGACTAGTCAGGTAGAGAATGGGGAGCCAGCAAAGGGGGCTCCTCTGGCATTCGAAGCCCAGGGAGGATATTGCTTCTGCAAAGAGAATGTGGCCAGTCATGTTGAATACCAAAGATGAGAGAAGAGAAAAAAATTCTTGTGTCCACAGGGGAATAAAATAGAAATCCTTTGTGATTCTGCTGTCCTCAGGGCTGAGTCTACCATCAAAGCCTCTTCCTTACTTGGATATATCCATTCCCATCTCCCCCAGTTTGCTCTCTCTGGATGGGAATTCAAGATCCAGTTCATTTTTCTCTTTAGCTAGAGTTTGGAGGCTGGTGAGAGGAACAAGCAGCTAGTGACACATTGAAAAATCCTCTGGAATAATCTTCATCACATGTAGTCATCATCATTACTCTCCTGTAGACACACAATCTCAACAGTGGCAGCCTAGACGCTCCAAAATTGGTCCTCTTCCAGCCTCCAACAGCCTCGCTGATACCCCCCAATTACCTCCCAGCCCAGGTATCAGGGGACTTGAATGTTTACTTCCTTTGCTCTTTTCTCCCTTAAATGAATGGCTTCTGGATAGCTTAACAAGATTGACCATTTAAGATTTGGCCTCTCAGCCGGGCACGGTGGTGCATGCCTGTAATCCCAGCAGCTCAGGAGGCTGAGGCAGGAGGATGATGAGTTCAAAGCCAGTCTCAGCAATTTAGTGAGGTCCTAAGCAACTTAGCGAGACCCTGTGTCTAAATAAAAAATATAAAAAGGACTGGGGTTATAGTTCAATAGTTAAGTGTCTTTGGGTTTAATCCCTGGTACTAAAGTAAATAAATAAATAAATTTTAAAAATTGGCCTTTCAACCAGCAGAGAGGGGATTGCTGGGAATGAAGGTCTGATCAGGGCTACCAATGACAGTTTACAAACAACAGAGCCTTGGAATCTAAGACAGAACCCTAAATGTCAACATGAATAACTGGTACTGAAAGCAATTCGGTCATTTGTTCCATGAATCCAGGACTCACCCACTTTCTCTCTATTCTACTACCCTTCCTCCTGTTATCAGTTTGCCCTAATACTGAAGTGGCACCCCTTTTCTTCACTGAAAAGTCTTAACTGGGCCTCTCTAGAAATCTTCACCCAGACTGATTTTAGGTCAGCAAAAGAGTTCAATACAGATAAACTTCCTATTTTCTTGTCACTCTGTTTACTTGGCCACTGGCTGACAAGATATCAGCCCTCCAGGTGCTGGACACCCCCTTACTAGTTTTTCACAAACATATCCAGTATAGTACTTTGAAGAAATGTGCAAACAAGGCCTCTGGCCTTGAGCTGAGCTTCACAAAGATGTCTACATTTTTAAGATAAGTTACAAATGGGCCCATGGTAACAGCTGGCAGGGGGAGGAAAGAAAGGGGAGAAGAAGCTCTCCCCTTCTCAGGTGTTGTCCTTGAAGGGTTAACATGCCCAGAACAGTGAAAGAAAAACCTGCTTTTATGTGAACTTTTGCAGATTGTGAACTTCTAAGCCCCTCCCCTTACATGCTGGGTATAAAACTCTGAAACCCTCTGAACTCGGGGTTCAGGGGACTAATTGATTATAGCAAAAGCTGTGCCCTCTGAACTTGGCTGCAGCCAAATAAAACCATTTCCAGCTATCTTCGGTGCCTTGCCTCGTTTGTCCCTACAACAATGCTCTCTCTCTCTCTTTCTTTCTTTCTTTCTTTCTTTCTTTCTTTCTTTCTTTCTTTCTTTCTTTCTTTCTCTTTCTTTCTTTCTTTCTTTCTCTTTCTTTATTTTTTTTAAACAGGGATTGAATCCAGGGGTGCTTAACCACTGAGCCACAATCCCTTCCCCCCTTTTTTTATATTTTATTTTGAGACTGGGTCTCTCTAAATTGCTTAGGGCCTCCTTAAACTGCTGAGGCTGGCTTTGAACTCACAATCCTCCTGCCTCAGCTTCCTTTGCTGCTGGAATTAAAGCCAGGCACCATCACTCTCGCCCCTGCTATTTTTTAAATGCATGCTTTTTACATTTTTGAAATAATTTAAAATTCACAAAAGGACCACCACCGCCTCCTGCTCCTCTGCCTCATTTGAGAACCTGGGCATGGACCTCCCCCTGAGCCGCCCTGGGCATGGACCTCCCCCAGCACTACAGCATGCCCCAGGATAGGTCCAAGGCCTTGAAAGAGACCACTAAGTAGGTGTACACCCAGGTAGAGAATGCCAAGTTCATGAGGAACTTCCAGAAGGACAGAGTGGCCTGAAATGGCTTTAATCTGGTGATGGCTTCCTGGTATGACCTCTATGTGGCCTTGAAGAGGAGATCAGGTGCACAGGGACAGCTCTGTCTATGCCCACCTACTTCCCAGAGGAACTGCACTGCAGGGCCCAGAGTAGGACATGGCCTTCTAGTACAGACCCCACTGACAGGGGGCCACTCCCTGCATGCCAGTAACAGTGTTATGTGGGGCTACTCCAGGAGGTCAGGGGCACACAGACCCTGAGCTGCTGGTGATCCATGACTAAGCATGTTACCTGGGTAACCTGTCCAAGGACCAGATCCTAAAGAAGATTGTTTAGAAGGCACTGGCCTGCCCAGCTCCCGTAAGGGCCTGGCTTTCTTCACCTTCTCCAACATTGCCCTTGCCACCAAGTTCAAGCAGCTCTATGGTTGTATGAACCCTCAGAAGATGACCCCTGAGGTCAGGCAGAGGGTCATTGAAGAGGCCAACACTGCATTCCTGCTCAACATTCTACTGTTTGAGGAGCTGCTGATCCAGGACCCCAAGGACCAGAGCCCCTTGCAGGGACCAAAGCTTCACCACCAACCGTGCCAGCAGCTGGGTGCAAAGCTCCACCCCTGCAGAGATTCCTGGAGGGAAGCCCCATATCAACAGCCTCTTCCAGGCTCTGCTAATCAGAAGGGTCCTTACTGTTCAGCTCTCTGGTGGTCACGGTTGCCATGGGGTTTCATGCCATGAGAATGCAATCATGCTGACCCCCAGGGCAGTGAACTCTTTCCACTGGGACCTTCTTTATGGAGAGAGGCAATCTCTTGGTTGGCTTCCCTTTCTTGGGCCCCTAGAGGCTTTTGGGGTTCTCATCCCAAAAGCTCTGAGTCCCTCTTACCCTGAAAGCCTTTTCCCCAACAGAAAGCACACCCAGCCAGTGGCCTGAACTTATCGACTTGGCATCCCCAGTTCCTGCAGCAAAGCCCAGGAGTTATGGCTGGAAGTGACAGCTGCCTTGGCCTTCCCAGTGCCCTGGGTTTGCAGGGTCCTTATTGACATGGCTACAATGACTTTCCTGTGGGCCGTGACAATTTTTATATCAATATGCAGAGATGTTGTGCCTTGTGTTTGTCTTATCGTTATTAGATCCGCTTTTTGTTCACGGTTCAGCTTGAGCTGTGGTATTTTGTTTGTGGTTTTTATAACATGGTTGGGGTGTCTTTTGAAGTGTGTGTGTGGGGTGTCTAACTGTGTGTATAATAATAAATGAATGACCTCAGATTAAAAACACACATGTACACACAAAAAGGTTGCAAAAAAGCTTCCTTGTATCCATCAATGATATTATCTTCCACAATCATAGTCAATTGTCAAAACCAGGAAATTGATTTTGGTACAATACTACTTACTAACTTAGGCACAAACCTTATGTGGAGTACACTAGCTTTTACATGCATCTTCCTCTTCCTCCTCCTCCTCTTTCTCCTCCTCCTCCTCCTCTTCATCTTCTCCATCTTCTTCTTTTGGTGTGAAGTTGCATAACATTTTAGCACAACTAAGCTTTTGTGTTTTTAAAATGAAGATATAGTTCAAATTCCATAGAATTCGTCCCTTTTAGGTGTACACTTTGATGTTTTATAAATATAGTCACTAAGTAGTCTAACCATTGTCACTGTCTACTTCTAGATGGTCTCACTCTAAAAAGAAAGCTCATGTCCATTAGCAGTCACTCATCACCCTCCCCTTCCCTGGCAACCACCAATCCGTTCTCTGTCCTTATGAATTTACCTATTCTGAACATTTCATATAAATTGAATGGTACAACATGTGCCATTTGTGTCTCCCCACATGCCTTCACTCTCGGTGCCCTCAGCTTCCACTTTACCTCAAAGAGTGAAGGCATTTGGCAGAGATCTGGCACACCAAAGAGCAAAAGTGCTTCCAACCTAATGGAACCACCATAAAAACAGCCAGATTAAAAAATTGGCAGCTTCTCCCAAAACATCAATCTAAATGAACCCTGGATGCGGTAGTTAGTTACAGGAGGGGAAAGATCACACCATCCCAGTCATATGGTGAGCCTTGGAGCATCTGCAAGGAAAGAGGTGGTTAATGATTTTTATGACATTTCTAAGTTCATACAGAAATAGAGAACCAGAAGGCCGTGAAGAGCTCCCCTCAACCTGACTTGTTCAGATCACAGGTAAAGGAAAATGATACCCAGAGAAATGAGGTGGCAATTTCCAATTTGTCCAAAACACAAAACTGACGGTGCCAGAGCAGACTCTCACTGACATAGTATCCAGGGCTATTTTCCCCTAACTAAGCTTCCTCTGAGGGCGCCGAAGCCCTGGGTCTAGGCATGGAAAGAGGGAGCAGGCAAAAAAGAGGGCTTCTAAAAGCAGAGAGCAGCCCTTCTCTAGCTGTGCAGATTCATTCGGGTGATGATGACAGAATCTCCAGGAACATCCCACAGTGAAAGGATTCCCTTCTCCCAGTAACACTCGCTCTCTGTAGTCTCTCCTTCTGACCAGACCAAGACTCTGAAAGTGGAGATTTAAGATATGGAGCCCTCACCATGCTCTGTAAACACTGGCTTCAATTACAGCACTTGTCAGAGAAAAAAATTTATATGGAGAAAAATTTAAAAGGAAAGGAAATTTGGATTACCTATAATTCTACCAGATACATACAAACACTCAAATTTTGGGAGACTTTTCTCCCAGGAAACGTTTCATTAGAGAACATTTCAAGTATATTCCAAAGGTAGGAAAAAAAATGGTCTAATAAATCTTCACCTACTCCAATCCCACAATTTTCTACTCAGAACCAATCTTGTTTCATTTCCACTCCACTCCCCTTTAGATTATTTTGCAACAAATCCCAGATATCACACTTTCCACTCATAAATATTTCAGAACCATCCTCTTGTCAGGCACCCCAGATGCCATTTCCTAGGTGGGCCACCAACAGAAGCACCCTAAAGAAGCTTCCAGAGGTGGAGGCAGCACCATCCTCCTCTTCTTCCCCTGTCCCCATGGAGCTGTTCTGGTGCCTAGGACCTCAGACCTCCATGCTTTCAGTTGAGTGGTACCTTGGAGTGGGGGTGTTGGTTCTCTTTGGCCTGTCCCTTCACAAGTGTTGGCCTCTGTAGGGAGAAGCCCAGGCTTTATCAGAGCAGAACTCGGATCCAAAGAAGCTGCTTTGGGTTGATTTGGAGAGTCTGAATAAATAGAGTTGTAATGTCATAAAGCACAGAGCCAGTTTCTGGCACTATCAAGTGACATGGAGCGACAACCCTTAGTCCAATCAGAAAGTGAATCAAGCAGCAGCGCCAGAGTCGGTTTGGGTTGGAATCACCTCCCCACCTCCTTTTGGTCCCATGGCACTGTGGACAAGTTATTTTCTCTTGCTCTTTTAAGATATTTCATATGGGGTTTGAGTCTTCTTCTTTTTTTTTTTTTTTTTTTGTAATTTCATTTCAAGCTACTGCTTTATAAGACCTGTTTTATTACTGATATAGGCAAAAAAGAATATGAAAATTACTCCCAATTTCTTTTTCAATTAAATTCTTCCAAGACACAAAAAATAAAATTTTAGGTTTCAATTGAATAAGAGAAACAAAAACATTTCAGTAAAGGTAACTGTTAATTCTGGAACAGGGGCCTAGAGACAAGGAAGGAACCAGTGATTGAGGGCAGCTCTGCTCTCTGGGGGTCAACAGTAGGAGACAGCCTGCCCTGTTACCAAGACAGCCTCATCCAGGCTGGGAGTCCATCCTGGATGCTGGGAGCATCATTATCTAAGTGCAGCTTCTTTGCTTCCTTAGGTTTCAGCATGTCCCATGAGATCATTTAAAATCACATTTGCTACTTTACCATCTAATCACACATAAGCCTCTCCCCACACTCCCCCGCCCTGCTTCCTTCCATCCAAAGAGTGCACTTTCTGGAGCACCAGCAACCAGGGTGGAACTCGTGACGGGAAATGGGAATGGCACCCAAGAAGGCATGCTTCCTTGTAGATTCCTGAGTGACAGCGAGGTTCCATCAAACAAGGCAAACTACCTTCCTTGAGGAGGACGAACAAGTGTAAGTCTTTGCAAATCTGGCGGGGGGAAGGTTTCAGACTTGCTTGCCCTACTAGAGATGCCCCCTGACCTTTGGGCTGGAGAGCAGACATCAGATGGAGTTTCTTCTTGTCAGGTTTGAATGTTAAGCTGAGGGTATGTTCCATGAGCTCATGGTTTCCAGAGGAGGCAGTCTGGGATAGAAGAGAGGAACACTTATCTAGAAGAAAGCAAGACTGAGAAGCAAAGGTTTGGTTGTGGGGCTCAGGGGCCAGACGATGGCTGACAGTGTAAAGATATATGCTTGGGGTATTGGGAGAATTGTAGATTATGTTCATTAACCAAAAATTAAAACATGTTTTGAGGGCTTTTTAGATTAATGGCCTTCACAAAACAACCATGGTTCTTTAAAAAATATTTAAAGATTAATCTATTTGTACAGAAGATTCCCACGACTGCTTCTTTTCCTCTGAAGGATAAGGGGGAAAATTAAAGTTAAATCTCAAAACTTTTAATTTCTACGTGCCCCCTCTATGTCAAGTGTATGCTTTTCATAGAGTCACATGGATAGAGAAAGCTCTTTTATTAATAGGTGTGGTTTCAGAAATTTTTACTAAAACTGTGATAAAAGAGGCCAAATATCTTGGGTGTATTGATGAGGTTGTTAAAACTAAATAAAAATAGACAAAGGCATAGAAAGAGAGTCCTAGTCTTTGGTAGATGATTTTGCCTTGAACTCAAGGAAACAAATACTTTTGATAGAAAGGTTTGGGTAAAGGTCCAAGGAGTGATTTCTACTCTTGATAGAAATAAACTGGAGAACTTTTTAGAAACACCTGGACATTGCTCTAGGCCTACTGAATCTGAATGCCTAGGCTTTCTTCTGAAAGCCAAGAACATGTATTTTTCAATGCTCTGCAGAGAAGTCTGATAGACAACACTAGAGGAATTCCTGTTTTTAAGATATTGTAATGAAAAAGACAGACCAGGTGGCCCAGGGGGTTTTCCAACCTGCTGTGACGCATTTATGCACATTCAGAGAAGTGACAACAGCCACTTATACTTTGTTCTTAGCCCTACATCTTCAATCTAGAAGAAGAATGGCTCATTCAGGCATTTCTGTGGCTCTGGCTTTATTTGACTTTTTTTTTCCATAGCTCTAGTGCACTTAATGTAAATTTGATTCTTGCTCATGACTTTGCTTTTTGAGATTACCTGATTGGACTGGCAGCAGAGAAAGAGAAACGTCCGCTATGATTTTTAAAATGTAGTTTGGGTAAGCTTTACTGGACTTGCAAAATGAAGCAGGTAGAAAGAACCACACATACATATTTTGAGTAACAGAAGCCAAAGGTTGGCCTTTCTAGCCACATGGTGTGGGAGGAAGGTTGAAATGACACAGAGAAATGAATTGCTTTTAGACTGATGGAAAAATTTGTTTTGAAATGGCATGAAGTTGGTTTAAAATGTTAGGAAGATTTTAGAGTGGTCTTGAAAAGTAATTTCCCAGTCCTCTGTCCACTCACTTAGCCGTCCAATAATGGTAATAATAATAATGATAAACAAGCATATAAACGGAAACAGCATATTTTTCCCCAGGCTTATGAAAGAGCCTATATCTACAAGGATGATTTTTGAGATCATGAGAAGGAAATGGAAAAGAAACCTGAGAATGGTCTGTAATGGTAAATGGTGACAAAGAGTTTTCCACAAACAAATAATACCAAGGAAGTGCTATTCCAGGAGGAGAAAAATGGTAATCTCTGACTCTGAGCCCATGCAGTCACGGATTCCCTTGTGTCAGAGCCCAGTCAATCAGGAGGGCTCAGCTTTAGGCTCCAAGCTTCCTTGTGTCTCCTCCTCTCTCAGAACACAGACTGACCTGAGGATCCTCAGATAGGAAGCAATAATTTGACCCTGAAGTCCATAACTGAGGTCAGGAGAGAAACACTATCCTCTCTGATTGCTGGGTCCTTTCTCACTCATTCTGCATTCACGGAGTTTACCCTTTCTTCACCCCCATCTTACCTGTCTTTCAAGTCCCAGGTGGAGCTCATTCTCCCCAAGGCATAGTGCACTTCCTCCCTTTCTCTGATTCCACCTCCCCTCTTCATTTGTGTTTATTTGTCTTAAATTGGGAAGCTGTGTGTATATATTTTTTTCTCTTCCACCAGAGTGAGGTTATCAGGGGCAGGATATCAGTCTCTCTGGTTTTTATACCAACATCAAAACCTTGTACACATTAGCAGCTCAGTGAGTACTTACTGAATAAAAATCACGGTTTGGTGTCTTGGACCATATGGGAATAAGATTCAAATATGACAGCACCTTCTCTCACCCTCCCCACTCAAGCAAATATGTTCTCTCCCTTGCATGCCAGCATCAATTCTGAGAGGCTTAGAAGAACTATTTGTCCCCTGGGAGGATGTCATTCTGGTCCATCTTGCTCATTAGATCTCATGGTCACTCTTCTTACCTTGCGATTCACTTGTGCTTCTCGCTGGTTCTCCAAAGATAACCAGGGCCATGTTTTGTGAATCAGATTGTAAGAGCAGAAAGGGGTCAGAGTGACCATGGCCTGGTATTCAACACAAGGATTAAGAGCATGGGCCTTGTGCACTGAGCCAAGCCTCGGTTAGGGTCCTAGCTTTGCTATTATTAGCACCTTAGGCATGGTACTCTGCTTCTTTTTGTTTCCTCAGTTGTGAAATGGGCATAATAATATCTGTGTCACAAGACTACTCTAAAGATTAAACAGGTGGATGTATGTTAAGAGCTCTTGGCCTCCTATTAGCTCCTATTCCTATTATATTTAGTCTGATGCCCTCATTTTATAGATACAGAAGTTGAAACCTGAAGTTTCAGTTCCAGTGACTTATTCCAGGTCACAGGAACCCAGTTTCCTGCCCCCAGCATGCCCCCGAAATGGTTTGGCACTGCCTGGCTCCGATGCTTTGTTCACACTCTGTAGGGAGGAACCAAGGCTTTGGAAGCCCAGCATAAGTGCATCAGCAGGTATGAGTTTGACCTTGTGTCAGACACAGTCCTCAGAAAGAGAGAGTGGAGTAAGCTGTACATTATTATTACTGTTGTTGTTGTTATTATTTCATGGGACTCATAGGGTTGACCAGCAGCACAAATCAGATTATGCTTCCGGGAAAGGGGAAGTGAGGGGCCTTGAATAGTAGGCCAAATTTAGATAGATAGAAAATAGTGGAGGAGGTTACTGTGCTCAGGGTTCAATGACAAGCAAAGAACCAGAAACATAGATATAGGGCTGACTGATGACAGGTCAGAATAATAGTTACCTCCAGAGGGAGAGGGGTAGCCACTGGTATCGGACACAGGGACATCTTCTCAGGTGCAGGAAATATTCTCTGTCTTGGTCATGGTGATGGAAACACAGATGTTTGCATATGTTCAAAAAAGCATGAACTTGTAAATTTAGGATTAGTAAACTTTATTACTACACCTCAAGAGTAAGCAGTATTAGTATTATTATTTTTTCATTACTGACTGCAGAAGTAAAAAAAAAAAAAAGAATAATAACTTAGATCTCCAGTAGCTAACTTAGCTTAGCTAACTTCAACCTTAGCTAAGACAGCCTCATGACTTAAGTACCCTACCTGTGGAAAAGGGTTGATGGGGGGGGGGGGCTGTTTCATATGATTGTATGAGGATTCAATGAGCCAATGTGCATAAGATTCCAGTGCTGTACCCAGTGTACTAACAAAGATGTAAAGCAACCATTATTTTTGTTTGACTTCTAAATTAATAAAGCTAAGATTTAATTTTTTTTTAAAAAGTGCTAGGTGCTGGGAGCAGTAGTGCACACCTGTAAATCCCAAGTGGCTCAGTAGGCTGAGGCAGGAGGATGGCTAGTTCAAAGCCAGCCTCAGCAAAATCGAGATGCTAAGCAACTCTGTGAGACCCTGTCTCTAAATAAAGTACAAAATAAGGCTGCGGGATGTGGCTCTGTGGTCGAGTGCCCCTGAATTCAATCCCCAGTACCCACCCACCCATCCCAAAAAAGTGCTAGCTGGATCCCTGTCTGATCATAGGCCAATCATAGGTCAGCAGCATGCAAAAGGTATCAGCTGATTCCTGACTCATTGCCCCTCTGTAAGCCAAGTGAGGAACAAAATGTCCCTTCAAAGGACTTAGAACATCTCAATCAGACTACTGGCTCAGTGGCTGACTGAGGGCATTATACTGGATCTCCTGTTCCAATCTATTCCAGTCCTGCTTGTGTGGGAAACCAGTATGTGGGTAAGAGAAAGGGAATCCTAAGGAAATGGATTATGCTGGTGCTGGGGTATAATAAACACTGGAACATCTGGATTGATGGTGCAGCTCTGACTGGAACCCTTGAGCAAGATTCTTTACCTCTCTGTGTCTCACATTCTTCCCCTGTTCATTGGGGATAATTGTATTCCATGGAGATTGCATGGTTTGATGTGAAATCAAATAGATTGAGTTAGCACTTTAAGGTCCTCTTCTTAATTATATTACCTTGGAGAATAATAATATTAATAACACTAATCAACATAAATGATTTCTATGTTCTAAGCCATATATTTACATGCACTCATTTAATTTTCATGACTCCCTCATACTACTATTATTATGACTATTTCACAAGTGAGAAAACTGAGGCCCAAAGAAGTTAACTAACTGTTCCATAATCCCAGAGCTAGTAATTTATAGAGTGGGGATTTAAACCCAGATAGTCTGGATCCAGAATCCAAGAACCTAACCATTGCACCATGATGCCTCTCTAAAACAATGGCATTCTTAACCAATGAAAAGATTTTCTGCACTGGGGGAGAAATGTGATAAATCTTTTAAAATGTGTTTTAAAAAATAGAGGATGCAAACATTTGATTCAATCTAATGCATTTTGAAAAATCTGAAACACTAAGCATATGCTACAAAGTTTTTTAGAATGTGACGATCTCACCGAGACCCCATTTTTACTTAATGACAATATTTCATGCAAATATTCAACAAACCCACATGCAGCATCTGCTACACGCTGTTCGCTGTGCCAAGCACTGAGGACACAGAGCCATGAACAGAACAAATGTCATTTCTGCTCTCCTAGAATTTACAGTCTAACGGAGCATATCAACACTAAACAAACACACAAATAAATAAATATAATCATCAATTGTGATAAGTGCCAGGAAAGATAAAAAACAGAATACTTTGGGAGGTCATCTAGGGGACACTGAATTTAGACAGGCGAGATCAAGAAAGGTCTCTCTAAAGAAGCCACATTGAAGCTTCAGTCAAAAAGGAGATGCACGATTTTTGTCAGAATTTGCCACTGGGAAGCAGAACTGAAGGACCGAATCAGAATGTGATTTGTGAACAAAAGACGGATTCCTTCAATGTCACGTCAGGAGCTGTGCAGCAACACGGGATTTTTCTGAGTCCCTGTGCCTCCCTGGGATAAATCGATGAGTTGCATTATGTTGGTTGGCATTTACATAATGTTCACAGTGCTCTTGCCTCAGAACCTTGTCCAAAACCAATTTCTACCCATCAATTTTTATTAGAATTTGCATATTTTCTTCTTTAGAAACTTAGAAAAGATAAAAAGGAATTATTGTTCATGAGAAATGTATTTGCTTCTAAAATAATTAGTGTTTAAGAAGATTAACAATCAGAGAATTGCCTCATGGATGGGGGTCCCATTTAGAGGCCAATACTTTCAGGATGTGACCAATCAAACCAAACACATAAAAAGTCCCCAGTGCGGGGGGCAGGGGGGCAGACTGGATGGGAGTTTGCATGTTTTTCAGGGTCCCAGAGATCAGAGAGCACTGGACGTGGCATTCATTTTGTGACATATCCAGTCATAAAAACACTCTGCCAAAAGCCCCCTGCAGTATCCCTTCTCCAGCTTCTCTCATCCATGTTTCTCTGTCCCTTCTCAACACCTTGAGGCACTTACCTTTGCTGCTTAAAACTCCATGTTTGGCTGAGTGTCACTGCCTATAATCCCAGCAACTTGGGAGAACTGCAAGTTCAAGGCCAGCCTCAGCAACTTAGCAAGACCCTGTCTCATATAAAAAGGGCTGGAAAAATACCCCAGTATCAGTCCCCATTACCAAAACCAACCAACCAAACAAAACCCTCTTACCTCCATGTTCAGAGCCACATATATTTCTAAACCCTATATATTTTTCTAATTATGTTATGATTGAGAGGGCTTCTTTTCTCCCTGAGCAGATTCAAAGGCCTCTGAGGGAATTCAAATGAAATGGCTTCTTGTCAATATAGAAAGGCCTTGGTAGACATATAGACCAATCCTCTTACACAGATGAGAAGATTAGGATCCAGAGAGAGAAGATGCCCAAAGACTGAACATAGATTATTTCAGATCTGGGGCATGGGAAAGAGGGATATGACCCATGGCATCAAGAATCTATCCTCTTACACAGATGAGAAGATTAGGATCCAGAGAGAGAAAATGCCCAAAGACTGAACATAGATTATTTCAGATCTGGGGCAGGGGAAAGATGGATATGACCCATGGCATCAAGAACCTTATTTTCTCAGACAGGAGTAGACATGTGAACAGGTAAATTACTGAAATAACTACCATGACAGTGCAGGCTGCTATGCAAAAGAATAACTAAGAAATCTAGTTTATTCTGGAGGGTCAGGAAGGGCTGTTCTAAAGAAGTGACATTTAAACTAAACTGAAAGAGCAACAGAAATCAACCTGGGGAAAGATGGAAAAACCACTACCAAAACCGAAGTAGAAAGGCAGTTGGTGAATCCTTGTAACTTAAAGAGGAGAGGCGAGTATAACAGTACAGAAACAGGGAAAGAGTGATATGGAAGGAGGGACAGGGAACAGATTGTACCAGGCCTTTTGTAACTTGTGAATGAATTTAGGCACAATCTGAAGGAGTTGGGAAGTCTTGGAAAGGTATTACCAGAGGAGTGATATGATCAGGTTTGCATTTTAAAAGATCATGCTGGTTGCTATGAACATAGTCAGATAAGAGACAGTTGTGACTTTGTGATTGGAGTAGAGAAGAATGTCTGTAGATTTATTATGAGATCAACTGAGTTTCTGGTGGTGCCATTTAAAAAAGAGAAGATAAAGAAGAGGCCAATTTAGAGGGGGATGTATTAAAAAAGAATAGTATGTAGTCAGGTCTGGCCAAGAAGAGAAGTTTGAGGGGAAGTTGGGAGAAAAGATTTGGTTTCTATAAAAGGCAGATAAAATGACGGGTAGGACAGAATCCCAAGAAGCTCCAATAGTTAATGACTTGATAGAAAAGAAGCTTTCAAGGAAGTTGCAGATGGAATGGACAAAGAGAGAGGATTTCAAGAAAAAAAAATAGGGTCATCAATTGCATCAAATCCTGCTAAGTCAAGTAAAAGCAGAGGTTTGAAAGTTTGTCTGAAATTGGTGCCCTGGAGGTCATTTGCAACTTAGTGAAAGCTTTGGTGAAAGGGGCTGAGAGAGCATAGTAGAGTGAATTGAATGACAAGTACTGATGTGTTTCTCCTGTATGTTCTCTGAAGTGTGCGCCTCCTACTTGAACCTGGATGTTAGCATCCCTCGAAAGCCTACATCACTTATGAAATTGACAACTCACCTGAACTCAACAAATGGTGAAGAACTGTCTGCATTGGTGATTTTGACATGAAACTGGAATCAAGCTTCCATTTCATCCTTACAAAATCTTTGGCTTACTTAAATATACCTGGAAATGTTAATCCATCATTTTTAAAATAATAAGAATTCACTATTCTTGCCAGGTCCCCTCCTCTAAGAATTCCAAAAGTCTGTTAGTGATATATTCTATTACATTCCTATTGAATAAAATAGGAATTATGGGAGGGGGGGATTAGGAATAAGAGAAAAGAAGTAGATTCTGTATTTTTTTTTAAATAAAAACTCTTATCCGCAGCATGAATCTCCTTTAGTTTCTTGGGCCTATTGTAATTTAAATTACCTCATTAAATGAATGCTTTTATTTTGGGCAGCTGAATCATATTCAAAAGTATTCACACACTAAAGATGGGGTATAGAGAAGTAAAGTGGAACATTGTAAGTTCTTTATATTGAATTTAATTGCAAATGATCTCACGTGTTTGTTTAGTTTATATGCTGAAAGCTAGTGGTGTGGGATTGAAACAGACTAAGTGGCTATTGGCTATTAAATCACGTGTGTAATGGGAATATTAATGTCTGTGTTGTGCATTTGTCCAGCACTTAGCTTACAAAGTGCTTTCACATACATTATTTGATTCTCCCAACAACATCAGATGAGTAGGGCAGAGGTAATCATGTCTAGTTTATGAATCACAGAAGTGAGGGTTATAGAATTCAGAAAACTCACTCAGTATCAGAATCCCTGCTTTCTGTCACCAGGCCTACTGCCTATTTCAATAAAACTATGCTACTTCTTCTGGATAGTTTGAGTAATGGCAACTCAGAGTCTCTGGCTCTCTGTCACCTGAGTTTCTGGGATAACAATATTTCCAGATCATGTGATATGGAACTTAAATTCTTCCTTGGGGAACAAACTTTTCTCTCCTTCTGACCCTGTTTTCAATGTGTTGGGTGAGATATCAGGGAGGCAGAGACCCTTTAAATGTTTTATTAGTGCATTGTAATTATACATAATAGTAGGGGCCACTGTGACATATCTGTATGTGCACATAATGTGATCTGCTCCATTTCATTCCCCAATACTTCCATATTTCCTCCCCTCCTCCCTTCACAGTGTCTCCTTCCTCTCATCCACTGGTCTCCCTCGTATTCATTTTTTGGTTGATAATTCAAGGACTCTTGAGAAAGAAATATTCCTCCTCTTCAACTTCATTTGGACCTCCATTCTGAAGGTATTTTGATTAAATACCTGATTAGGCACTTTCTCCCCCCAAACACCCACCTTTCTTCTCTAAATTATTTTCTCCTTCCATTTTTGCTCCTACAGAAACACAGATTTTCTCATCACTTCATCTTGGCACACTCATTCAGCACAATAAACGGTTACTCTCCAAGCCTCACAGAAACCCATCTCCACGCAGCTCTCCCCCAGCCTTGCCTCGATCGTTCAGTACCATGGACAGCTCAAGCACAGCCTAGGGGCTTCCTTGTTCTTGCAGCACCATGGAGAGCACATGCATTTTCTTCAGCACTGTGACAGATGTCATCTCTGCATCACTCAGAGGTTGTCATGATCAGCAAGGATTCCCCCAGCCCCATTCCCATAGCCTCTGGGATAACTCAGGACTATTCAATTTTGAAGATGGCCCGGTGCTATTTTTCTAGTGCCACAGAGAGCTGAGGCTTCATCTCTAACCACTCAGCAGGATCATGGCTAGTTGTGGTCTCCCTTGTATCACCCCAAACAGCTCATTGTGTTTTCCTTTTAGCATGCCTACTTCAATTCTGGACAGCTTACTCACATGTTCCAAAACCCTATTACTCCAACAAAACATCTAAAGATAAAAATTTTAAGAATAATGGACAGCTTAACTAGATACGTATTGGTATCACTGACTACATAAAATGCTGAAATCTCAGGGAAAAAAAAAATCTTCTCTAAGCTTGACCACTCTGACCACATCCCCAAACCAAGGACATTTAATCCCATTCTCCTGTTGCCATGGAGATCACAGCAATATTCCCAGTGCGGGAGCCAGCTTGGTTATTTGTTCCATGAAATAGAGAACTGAGCCCCATTCTCGGCACCATGCACAAGAGTTTCAAGCAAATATACAAATGGTTCAGTTACTATTTCTCAGTACCAGCTCAATCACACTCTTCACCCAGTGCCATGGTAGGTTCAGCCAAAGTCCTAGTAACACCCTTGACAATATTCTTGCTGTTTCACCAGACATCTAAGTCATACCAGTGGAACTTGAAACTGACTTTTTATTTTTTGTGCCTCTTATAACTACCCTGGCCATGTGTGCAGCTGCACCAACATCTCAACTTCCCTTTTCTGCAGCTCAAGCTATCTAGTCATATCCTTTCTACTCCAGGGTACTTGATCACACTTCCCCCAAGTCCCTCCAAGACTAAAATTACTGTCTCATGAACAAAACTCTTCTGTTCTTAAAAGCTCTTTGCCTGCTCTTTATATGAAATGGACACCCTTATTTTAGGCTACCTCATACAGGCGATGTTCAGTGCCTCTCCACCTCCCATGACCCTCCTAGTTCCAGCATTCATTTTCTCTTCCCTCCTCAGAGAGCTGCTTTAATCCACAGCAGGATGGATTTCAGCAACTTTTATGGAACACAAGCCACTGCTTTTCAAGAACATAAGATAAGGTCAGTTTCTACCTGTCCTGGAGTGAGAGTTAAATACTTGTACTTTTTCTTCCCAATTTTCCCCAAATTTCATTCTGAGGTCAGATAAGAAGCTCTGTTTCATAAACATTTGATTCACATCATTCATATCCCTTAAATATTTATTCATTTATTCAATAAATATTTATTTTCAATTTGTATATCTTTATGGGGTATTTCATGACAATTCAATATATGTATATAATATGTATATTATATACATATCAGGGCAATAAGCATTTCTATCTCTTCAACCATTGATCTTTATGTATGCCAAGAATTTTATACTCTTCTTTTCTAGTCGTTCTGAAATATATTCTAGTTGTCTTTCCTGATAGTTACCCTACTTCACTAAAAAAGAGCTAGGAGTGGTTCCTTCACTCCTACTAGCAACAAATATTTGTTGATTGCTTACAATGTCAAGCACCATTATCAATGTTAAGGGTTCAAACAATTAAGCAAACAGTTCATATTTTCATGGAGAAAAAAATCTAGTTGAAGGAGATAAGTTATGGGCAAATGAAAGTAGTAAAAATGCTATAAAAATCAAGAAAGGTAAAGGGATACATAGTGGTGGTCAGGTACTATTGTTTTGGGAAGAATGGTTAGTGGAACCATCCCTAGCAAGGAAATATCTGAAATGAACCATGTGGTTATAAATGAAAAGCAAACATTAGGCAGAGGAGTAGCAAGTTCAAAGATACTAAGGCAAAAGTGTTCTTGGTACATTCAAGAAAGAGCAAAGCAGTCTGTGGGACTGGGGTCCAGTGAGCAAGGGAGAAAATGACATAAATTCCAGAGGTGATATTTATGGGAGCACACTACAGGGTATTTTTAAAAGAATCATTCTGATTGCTGCAAAGAGTTCAGACCTTGGGGGTTGAAGAAACACTAGTGGTGAGATAAATTGAGAAGATACATCAGCAGTCCAGGCAAGAGAAGATGGTGGACTGGACTGGCAGTAGCAGCAGAGGTGGGTGGCCGAGGATTTGACCACTGGCAGTGGCTGTGGTGAGAAGTAGACAGCCATTCTTCCAGAGGGGGCTTTCTGAGACACTGAACATAAGAGCTGAGAGAGAAAAGTAATGGATAACTACAGTTTCAAGGTTTGGACCCTCAGCTACTGGAAGGCTGAGCTTTTGATGTATTAAAAGGAGCAGAGAGACTAAGGGAAGAGTGTGCTTAAAATGAAGATGATAGTTGGATTTTATACATTGTCAGGGACGGGGGGGTGCGGGGGGTTGGTGAGTGGATAGTTGGATACAAGAAATCTGGAATGCAGATGACAGACCTGGGTTAAAGATGCCAATTTAGCCAGGTGCAGTGGTGCACACCTATAATCCCAGAGGCTCAGGAGGCTGAGGCAGGAAGATTGTGAGTTCAAAGCCACTCTGGCCAACTTAGTGAGACCCTGTCTCAAAATAAAGTATTAAAAAAAGGGCTAGGGATATGACTCAGTGGTAAAGTGCCTCTGGGTTCAATCCCTGGTGCAAAAAAAAAAAGAAAAAGATGAGAGTTAGATCTGTGTTTTGGATGTGGCTCCAGACTACTCATACTACCACCAGAGTTTCAGTCTTCTCCTTTGGGAATTAAGGGTCCCAGGAAGCTGTCCAGATAAGTTGGCTGAGGCCCACAGATACATTTAAGTTCCCGAAAGTTATAAACCTCAAGATTATTTACTGTTATACTCCAGAGTCTAAAATAGCATCTGATAAAAGGGAAGAAGCTTTGAGAGAGGAAGAGGCATGAAGGAGGACCTCTCCATTGCTGTTAGAAAAATGCACAATTTATTAAGACAGGAAACACAAGAGGAGAAGCAGCTGGGTTTTGAGGGGAGATGATGATGAGATCATGGGAGGCAATAATTTTGAGGTGTCTATGGAGCCCATTAAGGTGATATGTCCTAAGGTATTGGATTAGTGAATTAGGAGAATGGAGGCTATTGTAAGAGCTTCAATCAAGCTTCTCTAGAGCAAGCAGGGAAAATACCACATAGATACTATTCAACCCACGAGTCATTCTGTTTACCTCCAGGCTAACCCTACAGGTAACAGGCTTCCTGAGAGCATTGAGGCCCATGGAAAACCTAGACAGTCATTAAAGTGCCTTCCAGGGTTTTCATTGGCCATGGTGAACCAGGTCCCAGAGACCCTTCCCGGCAGCATTAGAGAACATGTGTTAGATCAGGATTGGGTAAACTTATGAGATCATAACAACTTGAAAATAATCATGTACTGCTAAGTCATCAATGGTCTCTCAGGAGCTGTAAGGTAGACATGGATTAAAATATACACCCCAAATTGACTCATAATTTAATTGCCTGAAGAAATAATAGAAAATGATTTATATAGAGGGTTAATGGTGTAGCTCAATGGTAGAGTGCTTGCCTAGCATGTTCAAGGTCCTGGGCTCGATCCCCAGTACTAATTTTTTTTTTTTTTTTTTTTTAAATTTTTTTTTTTATTGGTTGTTCAAAACATTATAAAGCTCTTCACATATCATATTTCATACATTAGATTCAAGTTGGTTATGAACTCCCAATTTTACCCCAAATACAGATTGCAGAATCACATCGGTTACACATCCACATTTTTAAAATAAAACTATATATTATAACACTCAAGTTTCAAGTACAGCTATGTTCTCAAGGACTTGACCTCTTTTCCCACCTTCCTGCTACCTTCTTCAAGAGGGTATAGCTATAACTTCTTATACTCTATGAATTTATAATATGTCAAAATACATTCTATTGTCATGTACAACTAATCAGAACAAATAAAAATATTTTTTAAAAAACACATTGAGCAAAATACAGACTTTTAAACAAATGGGGCTGGGAGAACTGGTTATCCATATGTAGAAAAATTGGACTAGATCCTTATCCCTTACCTTGCACAAAAGTCAGCTCAAAATGGACCAAGAACCTAAGAATTAGACCAGAAACTGTGCAACTCCTAGAAGAAAATGTAGTGTCAACGCTCTAACATGTAGGTGCTAGCAATGACTCTCTCAGTAGGACCCCTAAGCTCAGGAAATAATGCCAAGAGTTAGTAAATGGGATGGCACCAAATTAAAAAGCTTCTGCACAGCAAAGGAAACAATTAGCAATGTGAAGAAAGAACCTACAGAATGGGAGAGAAATCTTTTCTAGCTTTTCCTCTGATAGAGGATTAATATCCAGAACATATAAATAACTCAAAAAAAAACTTTACACCAAAAAATCAAATAATCCAATTAATAAATGAACACAAGTTAAACAGACATTTCTCAAAAGAAGAAACCCAAATGACCAATAAATTTATGAAAAAAATGTTCAACATAATTAGCAATTAGGGACATGAAAATCAAAACTATACTGAGATTTCATCTTAACCCCAGTCAGAATGCCAGTCATCAAGAATACAAGCAATAATAAATACTGGAGAGGATATGGAGGAAAAGGAACACTTTTACAATGGTGGGATTGTAAATTAGTACAACCACTATAGAAATCAGTATGGAGAGTACTTAACAGACTAGGAACAGAACCCCCATATGACCTAGCTATACTACTCCTCAGAATTTATCCTAAAAAATTAAAGTCAGCATACTATAGTGACAAGTACATACCCCTGTTTATAGCAACACAATTTACTACAGCCAATCTGTAAACCAGCCTACCATCAATAGTTGAGTGGGTAAAGAAAATGTGGTCTATATAGACAACAGAGTTTTATTCAGTCATAAAGAAGAATAAAATATGTCATTTGCAGGAACATGGATGGAACTTTAGAACATTATGAAATAAAGTAAAATAAATCAAACTCAGAAAGTAAGATTTTTTAAAAAAAGAATAGATGTAACTTCTTAAAAGCATACCATTACATGATAAAAAGGACAATCAAAAGTGTTAACATCTTTCATAGTTTTTAGCAAGTGCATTTTAATGGGAAGGATTTTCATCAACATTGTTTTTTCCCACAGAACACTTGTTCATAGCACACTACATTTCTGGAAAGCAAATTGGAGGAAATGCAGGGGTAGAACTACTCTAAGAGCTATGAGCCAAAATCCTTATGAGTGATCACTTAGCATGAGTAAAGAGGGCTGAGGAATTCCTACAGGTCTGGGTCTGGCCCCTGAGAGCTGGAGCAGAGAGAGTCCCCTTTACAAAGAAAGAACTGGCCCTGTAGCTAATCTGCCCTACCCAGGACTCAGGTTATTTTTAATGAGCCTTAACCTTCCCCAGGTCTTTAGAGGAAGTCAATCTTTTTTCTTAAATTCCTTCTCCCACTTGATATTGAGAAGGCAAAAGAAATAGAATAGTCCTGTTGGTTGATCTTTCCTAATTGTAAAGTCTTGAGGAAAGTACTGGGCCCTTGTACCTATAACACATCTCTATAACATCCCACCTGTGAGCACAGTCTCACCACTACTCTCAGAATAGCCTTGACCTTGACCAGAGAAATTTATGGTGGCCCAGTAGAGTTATGGACACTTGGCATCAAGTCAGCCTCAGGGCTGAGACCACTTTAACTTCAATGAAGTCCCTGCTCTAGCACCTGAACTTCTGGTTTGATCCTGTTTTTAATCCTTAGCACTGCATTTCTGTATCACCGAGAAAGGTCCTACATTGTTCCTCTGTAACAAAGGCCTGGGACTCAAATTTTGTCCCACAAGTAGTTCTTCTTGCCTAAGACAAGGAAGATAAAGTAGTTCTTGTCACTCAAAAGGAAAGAATTAAAGACACTTATGGGATCCAATTAAGTCTACAATGTTTGAATGACCGCTGCATGAATATGCCTTGTTCATCAACACATGGACATGCAGCACATAGACCTTTAGGAGAGACAGAATTGAAAGACAGATGTTCAGTCCTATAATGTAAGTTGATTTTTGAAGAATTCCCCAAGTGGAAAACCAGGCACAAGTGGGCAGGAAGAGAGGGAGAAAGGGAGGAAAAATTTCCAGGCTAAAATCTTGAAAGGCATTAAGGAAGAGAAAAAGTGTCAGAGGAATGGGGTCTTGTCTCAGGACCACAGAACATGGAAGGACCAGCAACAGCAAACAGGGTTTCCCAGTGTGGGTACTGGATACAAGATCTTCTTCTAAGACTGGCTCAGCTGGTAGAATCTTCATCATAGGGGACTGATCTACAGCTGTCTCTAGATCTGGTGGAAGCAAACAGAGTCTTCATTATAGAGGTGTTAGAGTCAAGTGCTACCTCTGCCACCCTCTACTTGACTTTGAGGGATGCTATATAATATTTTTAAGAAAATGGATTTTAAAAATCATTTCTTTTATTCTGTACATTCTTATGATTGCATCTGTGATTTTGCTGCACTTTTCCAAAGGAAATATTCTTTAGTTGTTTTTTTTTTCAACTTATGAGTTTTGGAATTACAGCTTCTCATTCTAGAAATATCCATTGATGCCAACAAATTCTAAATGCTGAGCATTGGGCTAGGCTCTAGGGAATCAATGCTAAACAGAATAGATGTGTTCCCAGCTCTCACTGAGCTTACAATTTAGTAGGAGAAATCAAAAAGCAATCAGAAATTTCAAATCTGAGATTTCCTGAGAAAGGGAAGAAAGCTATGGAAGCATGAAATGGGAATCCTAACACAGACTTCGTATAGGGCGCAGGAAGTTGTTTCAGACCCAAAAGTTAAAGAATGAGAAAGGGTTTTCCTGAAAAGCAAAGTGGTAGGATAATTTCAGGGAGGAGCAACGGAACCTGGAAAGGCCTCAAGATGACAAAGAATGAGGTTTGCACTTCAGAAATATTTGCTTACAGTTAAAGAATGTGTCAGAAAGAGCTAAAGAGGAAGCAAGAAGACAAATAGGCAGCCATGAGAACGTCAGGGGCGGGGCCAGTGTGTGACGGAGAGGTTGGAGACACATGGAGAGCAGATCCTGAGGAGCAATAATTAACAGCACTGCTATCTTATTGTAGATGGAAATTAAATGAAAAGGACATTATGGTGATACCCAGTCTGTGGGCAGGCTATGTGGGGCCATTCACAAAGAGAGAGAGCCATAGAGGAGAGGAAGGTACTAGAAAGGGATGTGGAGATGACAATGAGTTTGAGGCAGGCTGAATTTTGAGGTGCCCATGAGATACTTAAGTGGAGATGCCAAATGAGGGCATGGTCCCCAAGGACTCATGAGAGGCCAAGATAAAGACTCAGGACTCATCTGTATATGAATGAGAATGGACAACGCTAGAATGGAGGAGATGTCCCTCAGGAGATTGTGTCAGAGTTTAAGTACTGGTTCTACCACTTAGTAATGCATCCTTGGAAAATTTAACATTGCCGCTCTGGTTTATCATTTATATATTGAAAATAATATCTCCTAGGGTACAGTGATGTTTAACGTGATGAAGAGTGTAAATTACTTCATCCAGAGTCTGGAACATAATGGAATCTCAGTAAATGCTAAGCCATTATCAGTGATGTTGATGTTGTTCCTGTTGCTGTTATTGAAACACAATAAGAGCCTAACATAGAACCCAAAGAAGCACAGCAGGAGAAGCTGAGGAAGAGGAAATTGCGAAGGTGCAGACAGAAAGTAAGAAAACCAAGAGAATGTCATAGCAGCCAAGGCAAGAGAGTATTTCAAGAAGATAGTGGTTTAAAATAGCCAGTGGGACCATCAAGATAAGAATCAAGAAGGGTCCCCTGAATTGAGCTCCCCAAAGTTCTCTGATGTCCTTGCAAGGAAATATTTTAGTGTGGTGGGGGCAGAGCCAAGTTGCAGACTGGTGAGAGGGAAGAATAGAATTTCATTGGATTAGAGAAAAGGGAATGACCCTGAAGACCTTAAAAGAGCGTACTACAGGGATACTGCTACATCGATGTTCATAGCAGCACAATTCACAATTGCTAGACTGTGGAACCAACCCAGATGCCCTTCAATAGATGAATGGATAAAAAAAATGTGGCATTTATACACCATGGAGTATTACGCAGCACTAAAAAATGACAAAATCATAGAATTTGCAGGGAAATGGATGGCACTAGAGCAGATTATGCTTAGTGAAGCTAGCCAATCCCTAAAAAACAAATACCAAATGTCTTCTTTGATATAATGAGAGCAACTAAGAACAGAGCAGGGAGGAAGAGCAGGAAGAAAAGATTAACATTAAACAGATACATGAGGTGGGATGGAAAGGGAGAGAAAAGGGAAATTGCATGGTAATGGAGGGAGACCCTCATTGTTATACAAAATTACATATAAGAGGTTGTGAGGGGAATGGGAAAATAAACAAGGAGAGATATGAATTACAGTGGATGGGGTAGAGAGAGAAGATGGGAGGGGAGGGAGGGGGGATGGTAGAGGATAGGAAAGGTAGCAGAATACAACAGTTACTAATAGGGCATTATGTAAAAATGTGGATGTGTAACCGATGTGATTCTGCAATCTGTATTTGGGGTAAAATTGGGAGTTCATAACCAACTTGAATCTAATGTATGAAATATGATATGTCAAGAGCTTTATAATGTTTTGAACAACCAATAAAAAAATTTAAAAAAAAAGAGAAAAGGGAATGAAGGGAAGGGAGGGGGATGGGAATAGGAAAGACAGTAGAATGAATCAGACATAACTTTCCTATGTTCATCTATGAATACACAGCCAGGGTAACTCCACATCATGTACAACCACAAGAATGGGAAGTTATACTCTATGTATGTATAATATGTCAAAACACATTTTACAGTCATATATATCTAAAAGAACAGATTAAAAAGAAAAGAAAGAAAGAAACCAAGCTGCAAGGCCTTCAGGGTGTGTAGGAATTATGAAATCCAGCAGATAATAGGAACAGGGAGAAGGAAAGATCTAGATGGACTGTGCCTCAAATGGATATTCTTAAAATTGTAAAAGAGTTAAGTATCTCAAAATGCTGATAGGAAGGAGCCCTGAGACAAGAAGAGAAACAAAAATGAAATGTTAAAGGAATAAGATTCTAAGTCAAAGGAAAGAATTGATCTGAGCCACGGATGATAGGGTGTATAAAGGTAAGCTGAGGTTTGGTGGTATAAAGTGGACACAGTCTCTTTTTCTCCTTTAACTAGGAAACATGGTCATTGGCTTATAGCGAGAAGAGACGCAGACAGGGGTGGGTTTGTGGCTCAGTGGTAGTTCACTTGCCTAGCATTCATGAGTCCCTGGGTTCCATCCCCAGCACTAAGAGAGAAAGAGAGACAGAGAGAGAGAGAGGAGTCAGGAACGATGGAGTGTACTTGCAATCTCAGTCTAGAAGAAACTGCTGACTAGGGAAAATATGATTCCTAGATTACACTGATGTTCCCCAGTATCCCTCAGCTGTCCAAGGTTCAAAGAAACCTGAATTAGACTGCCCTAGATGGACCTGGGATTGGGATTTAGGATAAGAATGAGGGCATAGCTAACAATGGCACACCTCAGATCTCATCTGGTTATGAAGAAAATTGTTGAGCCATGAACAAAGGAAACCAGGAAATCCTAATGAAGTTCAAAGGAAGGAATACTGAAAATGTCAATAAATCAAATATTGTGTTCAGAAAGAAGGATGAGACTTAAGATAAAGTCGATCATGAACCCAAGTGTTTGACGAATGTAGGGGAGTGCCTGGAACTCTTCAGTCCTAGAAATGAGCAAAGAGGGCAAAATGGCTAAAGCTGGGGCAGGGGTATGCGTTTCAGGCTGGTGAAGAAGAAATGACTTAGTGCTTGGGGAGACAAGACCTGAGGTACCTGGAATAGGATGAATAAACAGTCTCCCATAAACATATGAGCACTGCAGGGGATGGGTTCCTGGGAGGAGCCTACTGTGAGTTAAGGGAGCAGGTGAAGAAGAGGGTGGGGAAGATGTTCTATCCATCAAGGCATGATGGATGGGAGGGAAAGGGTGAGTGAGCAAGCTGTCACCTTTCTGTGCTTATTTTTACTCTCATAAGAGTTTACATTCTTCCTGAAGAAGAATGAAAAAATGGAATTCCCCTTGGGGTCCCTGGAAACGACCAACTTCCGTCGGTTCACTCCAGAGTCACTGGCGGAGATTGAGAAGCGAATTGCTGCCCATCAGGCAGAAAAGAAAGTCAAAGATAAGCCTAGAGAGAAGAAGGACCAAGAAGAGAAGCCACGGCCCCAGCTGGACTTGAAAGCCTGCAACCAGCTGCCCAAGTTCTATGGTGAGCTCCCAGCAGAACTGGTCGGGGAGCCCCTGGAGGATCTAGACCCCTTCTACAGCACACACCGGGTAAGAGCTACGAGTAGGAATGTCTGCCCTCAGCTCTTGGAGAGGAAGTCTCAGTTCCACCCAGCCCAGGGAGTCTTCCTGAACCCTGGGTGATATGATAGTCTGCTAAAAGATTCAGTCCGTGGAAGATATAGCTAACTCACTACCTTGATGGTTTCTTTGAATCTTTATGAAATTTATGATAAGAGCTAATTAAACCCAAATCCTCAAAAAGCACACAACTGCTGCAGAACTTGCAGGAAAAGTTGGCAGCTTCTTGGGTGAGCTCTGGCATAGGCCCCCAGAGGTGTTGGCCTTCTTTGCAGGTGGAGGACAGAGATCTTGAGGTTGGGAGAGGGGACGTGGGAAAGGAGAACAAAAAATAGAATGATTTGAGCCAGTGATTCTCCAAGTATGATCTTGGAAACCCTAGAGACTTCCAAACTCATTCAGTGGATATGTGAAATCGAAACTCTTTTGTAGTAATACTTCTATATCGTTTGTCCTTTTTGTGCATGTTCTTTCGAGCATACAGGGTAAACATGGAAGCTGTTGTTGGGGAAGAACATCATCACTCGAACAGCTACTGGAATGTATGTGTGTCTGTACATTCCTGTGTTTGAAAATTTCCTACGTTTTTCATTTTTAATATGATATATATACACATACATAAACATACGTACATACATATTGTAGTATATGCTTACATACTAGTAAGATTTTCTTTGCTTCAACAAAATATCCAAGAAAATCAACTTAGAAAGGAGGAAAGGTTTATTTTGGCTCATGGTCTCAGAGGTTTCAGTCCATGGCCACTTGGCCCATTACTCTGGGTCTACGGTGAGGTAGACCATCATGGAGGAAATTCATGGTAGAAGAAAAGTGCTCACCTCATGGTAGCCAAGAAGCAAAACTGAGAGAGAGAGGAAGGGGCTGGGATCCCAATATCCCCTTCAAGGGCACATCACTGGTGACCTAACTTCCTCTCACTTAGTTCTCCCTCTTAAATATCCAACCACTTCCCAATAGTGCTACAGGCTGATGACCAAGACTTCAATATGTGTCCTCTGAGGGACATCTAAGGTCCAAACCATAATGACACACATATACACACGCACATTTGGGTATAATAAAAAATTATAAACATAAACAAAAACTCTAGAGTTCTCAACACTTTGGGGAAATAATGATTTTTTAAAATCAAGAAGTTTGAGAACTGCTAGTCTGAACAAGAGTGCTCTGAGACAGTTACATCACCTGTACCATACTGTAGGTGCTCTACACAGTCAAGAAAATGGTGAGTACATGTTTGGTAGTCACAAAGGTCAGTAATCAGTTATCTCAATATGGTCTGTAGAGAAAATAAAAAGGCACCGGAATATCTTTCTCTCTCCTCTCCCTTGCCAAGAGCCTACACTCTCCTAAATGCTTAAAGGAAGGAATCAGGAGAGAGTTTAGGAGGAAGAGACGACAACAGAAGGAGCATCACAGGACCAGGAATGGTCCTCAAATCAGAAGCAGAATTAAATGCAACCAGAACTCCACAATGATGTTGCTAAAATCTTCCCCTGGGCAAGGCGTGTCTTACCAGCCCCCAGACAGCTGTCTGTCCATCAGGCACTCTCCGTGAGCCACAAAACAGAACTTTTTCTGGGAGAGTGAGGATATGGCTTTGAGTCCATGATCCTCCTAACTCTCTGCACCTCCCTCCGGCTATCAGTGACTTGTGGCTCCCAGGCCCCTTCTTGCTCACATGCCTGACCCAACACAACTCATGCTCAAAAAACATGGCTGTGTCAGGATTTCTGCTTCTCACTGGAGATCCACCTCTGCTCTGTTTTGTTTTAGACATTTATGGTGCTGAACAAAGGCAGGACCATTTCCCGATTTAGTGCCACTCGAGCCCTTTGGATATTCAGCCCCTTCAACCTGATCAGAAGAACGGCCATCAAAATGTCTGTCCACTCATATCCTTTGCACGGTTGCTTCTTCTGTTTGTTAGAATCTGGTTCTGTCCAGTACCTTCTTTAGAGGTTAAAAGTAGAGCTTCCTAAACTAGAATCCTGAGACAATGAGGAGATTAAATTAATAAAGTTATTTGTGGCTTTAATATGCCCAATATCCCAAAACAGTTCCAAGATTGTCTCAATGGGACCTCATTGGACATGAGGCACTGCCGATATTACAGGTCACTCCAAAACTACTAGCAGGTTACAATATCTGTAGTCTGAGTTTCCTGCCATGGGGGAAAATGATGACTAGGGATTCATTGGTCAAACGTCTATATTACATGAGTTGCTTTAGGTAGCAGCAGAAGCCGTCTTTAGTTTTGTTTTTTGTTTTGTTTTATTTTGTTTTCAAGGCAAGCCAAGCTAGTAGACAAAAGAGACTTTGGCTTGGCTTCCAAAGATCTTCCCTGGTGACTGTCCAAATTGGAAATTCCCAATGACTAATTCAGCCCTGACTTCCAGAAAGTTGATATGCAAGAGCAGCCTTGCCTGGCAGATGGTGGCCAGCTGCTTCTTAGGAAACTCCAGTACAAAGGAGCTCCCACCTCACCCCACCCTCTGCCATGGGGGGACAGCTTGTGGGATCTCTGCACAGTTCTCACTGAGTAAGCATCTCATAGAATCATCTGCACACTCAACAAGAAACTGCACTGCTTGATGAAGGTGCATTCCATTTTCTGTTTTCATGTTTTATCTTTATGGTTAACCTGTAGAAGTTATATTTTCTGAATTGAATATTGGATTTCCAGATTCTTCAAAAGCAAAGCTCTCTTTTCCTAAATACTTTCTAAATGTCAACGCTGTCCTAGGTACAGAAGTCTTGGAACCTGAGATTAGCATCCTCATTTTACAGATAATGAAACAGAGGTATTTAGTAAATTGCTCAAGGTCTCACAGATAGTTATGAGGTCCAGCCTCCATTCTTCTTAGGGTAGTACCTACAGTGAGGAAGTAGGTAGTTAATGGATATAAATTAGAGTAATTATTCTCTCAGTGTGTCGTCTCTACTTGGGCAGTTGTTGCTTTAAAAACATGTATATCTACATATATATCTACACAGAAATTACAAACAGAGAAATAACACATACATAAACTCCTCTTCGTGGATTTTGGTTGAATTACATCTAGGTAAGTAAGAAACAGCTAATTGGAAATAAGATCCCTTTAAAGAACCAAGTGACCGGTAAATATTCTTTTCATCTTGAGATTTGAGAAGTAAATAATTCCTCAGTGGAGTCACAAGCTACATAGGACACCTGTTGAGGGGTCTCTTCCTCACAAAAGTCTATGTTATAGAGCAGTTATATATTTGAATCTCATCAATTTGGTGACTGTAGCCCCAAAAGATATTCCTCAAGGTGTGGAATCCCCAGGGTCTATAATTAATATTTCACTCAAAATTACAATTCCAAATACACGTTCTGTGAATATTTTCATTTGTAATCTTATGCACAAAATATATAACATTTTAAAGGTTTTATAGAAGTAGAGATATGATTTTAATTTAAACCCGGGTTAACGTTTCCCCCTCTGTGGACATATTTCTTAATTTAATTGTAAATCAGCAAGAAAATGTGGTTTAATTAATAGAATTTCCCTGTTCAAAATAGATGTGTTCCTAAGTAACTATAAAACAAGGGTCACTAAAGGCACTTACAAAAAACTAAAGCCAATTTAAATATTTCTGCTCAAATTGAAATGATGAAAGATGAGTAATGCTCTCTCTCTCTCTCTCTCTCTCTCTCTCTCTCTCTCTCTCTCTCTCTCTCTCCTGTCTTTGCTTTCCTGTAGGAAATCTTGTTAGGAGGCCACCTAGCTCTGAGGAATTGTCCAAATGGGAGAAAGTTGTCTTTGGATCCTCCCAGCCACACTTTCTTCCACGTTTACCCTCTTCCACTCACCTTCCTTTCAAAGTCTCCTTCCACTTCCAGAATACCTTTGCTTATTCCCTGCTCCTGGCATTTTCCTCTGTGGCAATGCATAGCTAATTCTATTCAGGATTTTCTTCCCAAGTGAGTAGGTCCCTTCCTGGTGCCTGACTCCTCCATCCCTACTTAGAAGTCTGTTTCCTCAATAAGACTGAACTCAGCTACATTAGGAAAATGGTCTGACTAATACAATCCCATAAAGGCTGGTACCCTTCCACTTATCTCCAACTTCCTAACTTCTCTTTGGCTTTTAGAATAAAAGAGACTTTTAGGTGGGTGAGGTAGCACACACCTTTAATCCCAGTAGCTTGGGAGGCTGAGATAGGAGGATTGTAAGTTCAAAGCCAGCCTCAGCAAAAGTGAAATGCTAAGCAACTCAGTGAGACCTTATCTCTAAATTAAAAAAAAATACAAAATAAGGCTGGGGATGTGACTCAGTGGTTAAGTACCCCTGAGTCCCTGGTAATCCCCTAATCCCCCACCAAAAAAAATAAAATAAAAGAGACTTTTGCTGGTTGGAATTTCAGGTCACCTTGTCTGGTGAAATGAAAGCCTCAGGGCCGAAGGACATTTTGGAAAAGGGACTCTATTTTCTTCTCTTTTTTTTTCTAAAGGGTCTGTTATAGACAGAGCTGAGCCCACATCTCCACACCATGGTTAACTGGCTGCAAGATCTCAGAAAATTTATTTAAGCTTTGAGACCAGTTTGCTCCGATCAAAAATATCAATAATAATATCCAGCCATAGATTGTTGTGTGCTGTTAGAAGTCAGTGGGCAGGGTTTTCAGCCCAGGCGAGGTATTCAGTAAATACGAGTGGTTATTATATGACAAGACCATGATGCTAATATTAGCTAAGAGTTATGAACTTGATCATTCAGCATCAAGATGATCCTAGATGACATCAAGGAGACAAGGTGACGCTCAGCTCTTCCTTAACATTGGCCTCTCAGGTGGTTCACTGTATTTATTACTGTCACCATTGTGGTCAATTGTGTGTGCATGACCCGAACTGATCTTCCAGAGAAAATCGAGTGAGTAGATTGACTATAATCATTGTGCTGTTTTCTCTCTTTGTCCTCTTGCTTTTTTAAATTTTTTTTTCTTGGTGGCTTTTTCCTTTCATTTGTCCTGCCATGGCTCCGTTGGGTAATGCTAAATTCTGTTATCTATTTGACTTTGTAATAATTAGACTTCTTCTTTGTGAAACAGACTGTGTTTCACATATAATCTTCAATTTCAAAAAAGTATAGATTCGTGGCTCTCAACCTTAGTTGCACATTGAAATTTCCCAGAAAGAGATTTTAAAATCCTGTTGCCCAGAGGGTCTGAATTCATCGGACCGGGTGCCCTGGGCAGAAGAGTCCTCTCCACGCCCTGCCAACACACACTCATTGCTAGGTGTGCACGTGAATGAAATTGAGGGAGGACCTACTCTGAAAGAGAGGCAGGAGTAAAGTTATAACAAAGTTAAAAACAAATGGAGGGGGGAAGATATTCACAAAATAACTCATGAATGTAGATGTTTAGGTTGTCATGACTCACATCCTTCAAATTGACCTTAATATTCCTGAGCTTATTCTGTCTCCATGGGTTAGCAGGCAAAGCCTCTGTAGTTTCAAAAGGAGTCCTTTCCCCAAACACCTGCACCACCACATCTGGGACAGAAGCCCCTACCTCAGTTTGTACCTTATGTTCCTTCAGGTATAACAACAGGATCTCTGCAAAGCTTTTTTTAAAATATTTTTTATTTGTTCTCTTTAGACATACATGATAGTAGTAGAGTATATTTGGACATACTCTACATACATGGAGTATAACTTCTCCTAATTAGGATCCCATTCTTGCAGTTGTACATGAAGTGGAGTTTCACTGGTCTTGTATTCATATAGGAACACAGGAAAGTTATGTCCAATTCATTCCACGGTCTTTTCTATTCCCATCCTCCCTCCCTTCCCTTCATTTCCCTTTATCTAATCCAATGAACTTTTATTCTCTCCCCCCTATTGTGTGTTAGCATCCACACATCAGAGAGAACATTCAGCCTTTGGTTTGGGGGGGATTGGCTTATTTCATTTAGCATGATAGTCTCCAGTTCCATCCATTTACTGACAAGTGCCATAATTTCATTCTTCTTTATGGCTGAGTAATAGTCTATTGTATATATGTACCACATTTTCTTTATCCGTTCATCTGTTGAAGGGCACCTAGGTTGGTTCCATAGCTTAGCTATTGTGAATTGAACTGCAAAGCTTTCTTTTTTCCCCAGCTTGTTTGTTTGTTTGGGTCTTTCTTTCTTTCTTTCTTTCTTTCTTTCTTTCTTTCTTTCTTTCCTTCATTCTTTTCTTTTTCTTTTTTTTTTTGCCAACCGTAGCAGTAATGCACCCCACAATAGAGAATGTATTCTATTTCTATTTATAGATTAACAGAGAAAAGATCTTGTGGTCACCTTGATTGATGCTGAAAAACCATTTGATAAAGTTCCATTTCCAGTTATGTTTTAAAAACTCTTAGAAAAAGTTGGAATAGAATGGAATCACCTTGGTCTGAGAGAGGGTGCTCCTTCTTCAAAAGGTAGCCAGCACCATACATAATTATGATCAGGGAGTCTTTCCCTTTCAGATCAACAACAACAAAAAGATGTCTATTTTCACCTCTCCAACGTTGTAAAGGAGTATACAAAGGCAAGGAAAAGAAATAAAGGGTTCAAGAATAAGAAAAGTACCAAAGTGTGGTGATTTAGTATCATATTATGTATACAACATATCCAACATGATCTACAAACTATTAAAATTAGTAAGACAGCATAATATAATAGCTGAATCTGAATTAATTATACATAAATCAATTACACATCTAACAACAGACTAGAAAATTTTAAAATACCACTTACATTGGTATTTAAAAATATCAAGTACCTAGGAATAGGATTATCAAAGTATGAGTCAGATTTCTACACATAAAATTATAAAATCTATTAAGTAAAATTAAATAAAATCCAATAAATGGGGGAGATGATGTTATGTTGTTGGACTCAAAGTCTCTCAATATTGGAAAAACTCCCCAAATGACTAGTCAGCTGAATATGATTCCCAAGAGAAATTCCATCAGGCTTTTATTGCATTACTTGACAAAGTGACTAAATTTGTATGAAAATGCACAGAGCAAATCATAACCGAGACACTTTTGAGGAAGAAAATCAAGGCAGGAGAACTCACTCTACTGGGTGTGAAGATATCCTAAAGCTGTAATAATGGAGTAGTATGTCACTGGTGTTAAGATCAGTCAGACCATAAACAGACCAATGAATAGGCATCTGATTTGTGATCAAGGTGACACCACAGAACAGCAGGAAAAGGATAATCTTCAGTAAATGATGCAGGATAATCAGGAATCCCAGAAGAATAATGACGTTGAACATCCAACTTCAGAGCACACACAAGAGTTAATTCTAGGAGAATTGACACCTAACTTTCTTTGCATAACACCAAGATGTAAAGCTTTTAGAAGGAAAAAAATTAAAGAATATGACCTCAGGATAGGAAAAGGTTTTTTTAAAATCTTTTTAGATATACATGAGAGTAGAGTGTATTTTGACATATTCTATATACTTGGAGTATAAATTCCCATTCATGTGGTTGTACATGATGTGGAGTTACACTGGTCATGTATTCACATAAGGGTAAGTTTTATCACATATGACGCAGAACACTAACCATAGAAGGAAAAGACCAGTACATTTCAATATACGAAAATTAAGCCTTTCTGTTCATCAGAGGACAACTTTTTTTCTGGTGTATTCTTTTTTTCTTCATTTTTAAAATTTTAATTTATATATGACAACAGAAAGCATTACAAATGATACACACATGGAGCACAATTTTTCATATCTCTGGTTGTACACAAAGTAGAATCACACCATTCATGTCTTCATACATGTACTTAGGGTAATGATATCCATCACATTCCACAGTCTTTCTTACCCCCATACCCCCTCCCTTCCCCTCCATCCCCTTTTCCTCTTTGCCCTATCTAGAGTTCATCTAATCCTCCCTTGCTCCCGCCAGCACATTATGAATCAGCATCCTTAAATCAGAGAAAATATTCGGCATTTGGTTTTGGGGATTGGCTAACTTCACTTAGCATTATGTTCTCCAACTCCATCCATTTACCTGCAAATGTCATGATTTTATTCTCTTTTAATGCTGAATAATATTCCATTGTGTATATATACCACATTTTCTTTATCCATTCATCTACTGAAGGGCATCTAGGTTGCTTCCACAGTTTAGCTATTGTGAAGTATGCTCCTATAAACATTGATGTGGCTGTGTTACTAAAGTACTTCTTTGGGTATAGACCAAGGAGTGGGATAGCTGGGTCAAATGGTGGTTCCATTCCCGTTTTCCAAGGAATCTCCATAAAGCTTTCCATATTGGTTGCACCAATTTGCAGTCCCTCCCGCAATGTATGAGTGTACCTTTTCCCCCACATCCTTGTCAACACTTATTGTTGTTTATATTCTTGATAGCTGCCATTCTGACTGGAGTGAGATGATATCTTAGAGTAGTTTTGATTTGCATTTCTCTAATTGCTAGAGATGTTGAACTTTTTTCATATATTTGTTGATTGATTGTATATCTTCTTCTGAGAAGTGTCTGTTCAGCTCCTTGGCCCATTTATTGATTGGGTTATTTGCTTTTTTGGTGTTAAGATTTTTGAGTTCCTTACATATCCTAGAGGATAGTGCGCCATCTGATGTGTGTATGGTAAAAATTTGCTCCAAAAATGTAGGCTGTCTATTCAACTCACTGATTGTTTCTTTTGCTGAGAAGAAGCCTTTTAATTTGAATCCATTCCATTTACTGATTCTTGACTCCTATTCTTGCACTGTAGGAGTCTTATTAAGGAAGTCGGGGCCTATCTGACATAATGGAGATTTGGGCCTCCTTTTTCATCTAATAGATGCAGTGTCTCTGGTTTAATTCCTAGATCCTTGATCCACTTTGAGTTGAGTTTTGTGCATGGTGAGAGATAGGGATTTAATTTCATTGTGTTGCATATGAATTTCCAGTTTTCCCAGCACCATTTGTTGAAGAGGCTATCTTTTTTTCAATGTACATTTTTAGTGCCTTTGTCTAGTATGAGATAATTGTATTTATGTGGGTTAGTCTCTGTGTCCTCTATTCTGTACTATTGGTCTACAAGTCTATTTTGGTACCAATACCATACTGCTTTTGTTACTATTGCTCTGTAGTATAGTCTGGTATAGTGATGCTGCCTGCTTCGCTCTTTTTGCTGAGGATTGCTTTAGTTACTCTGGGTCTCTTGTTTTTCCAGATGAATTTCATGTCTGCTTTTTCTATTTCTATGAGGAATGTCATTGATATTTTGACTGGAATTGCATTAAATCTGTATAGTGCTTTTGGTAGTATGGTCATGTTGACAATATTAATTCTGCCTATCCAAGAACAAGGTAGATCTTTCCATCTTCTAAGGTCTTTTGTAATTTCTTTCTTTAGCCTTCTGTAGGTCTTCTACTACTTTTGGTGTTGATTTGTGTTTTTTTTCCTAGGGTTTTGAGATGTAATGTTAAGTCATTTATTTGTTGATTTTTTTCCTTCTTTTAAGGAATGAACTGCATGCAATGAACTGTCCTCTTAGTACTGCCTTCACAGTGTCCCAGAGATTTTGATACATTTTGATACATTGATCTGTGTTCTTATTCACCTCTAAGAATTTTTTAATCTCCTCCTTGATGTCTTTTGCAACCCATTGTTCATTCAATAGCATATTATTTAGTCTCCAGGTGTTGGAGTAGCTTTTTTTAAAAAAATTTTATCATTGATTTCTAATTTCATTCCATCATGATCTGGTAGAATTCAGGGTAGTATCTCTACTTTTTTATATTTGCTAAGAGTTGTTTTGGGCCATAATGTATGATCTATTATTTTAGAAAAGGATCCGTGTGCTGCTGAGAAGAAAATGTATTTGCTTATTGAAGAATGAAATATTCTATATATGTCAGTTAAGTCTAAGTTATTGATTATATTATTGAGTTCTATAGTTTCTTTGTTCAGATTTTATTTGGAAGATCTATCCAGGGGTGAAAGAGGTGTGTTAAAGTCACCCAGAATTATTGTGTTGTGGTCTATTTGACTCTTGAACCTGAGTTTGATGAATATAGACACTCGGGCATATACATTTATTATTGTTATGTCTTGTTGATGAATGGTTCCCTTAAGCAGTATGAAATAACCTTCTTTATCCCTTTTGATTAATTTTGGCTTGAAATCTACTTTATTTGATATGAGGCTGGAAACTCCTGCCTGTTTCCACAGTCAATGAGAGTGGTATGATTTTTCCCAACCTTTCACCTTCAGTCTGTGGATGTCTTTTCCTATGAGATGAGTCTCTTGGAGACAGCATATTGTTACATAATTTTTAAAATACAATCTTGCCAGTCTATGTCTTTTCATTGGTGAGTTTAGGCCATTAACATTCAGGGTTATTATTGAGACATTATTTGTATTCCCAGCCACTTTGTTTATTTTTGGTATTTAATTTGACTTTGTTTCTCCTTTGATTAGTTTTTCCTTTAGTGTAATTCCTCCCTTTGCTGATTTTCATTGTTGTTTTTGAATTCCTCTTCATGGAATATTTTGCCAAGGATGTTCTGTAGTGCAGGCTTTCTATTTGTAAATTCTTTAAAACTTTTGTTTATCATGGAAGGTTTTTGTTTCATCATCAAATCTATAGCTTAATTTTTCTGGATATAAAATTCTTGGCTGGCATCCATTTTCTTTTAGAGCTTGGTGTATGCTATTCCAGGATCTCCCGGTTTGGAGGTGTGGGTTGAAAAATCTGCTGAGATCCAAATTGGTCTCCCCCTTTTTGTGATCTGATTCCTCTCTCTTGCAGCCTTTAAGATTCTATCCTTATTCTGTATGCTAGGCATTTTCATTATAATGTGCCTTGGTGTAGATCTGTTGTAATTTTGTACATTTGGTGTCCTGTAAGCTTCTTGTATTTGATTTTCCAATTCATTCTTCATGTTTAGGAAATTCTCTGATATTATCTCATTAAAGAGATTGTGCATTCCTTTGGTTGAAACTCTGTGCCTTCCTCTATCCCAATAACTCTTATATTTGGTCTTTTGATGTTATCCCATAATTATTGGATGTTCTGATCATGGTTCCTTACTATCTTCACTGTGTGGTCAACTTTATTTTCCAGATTGTATACCTTGTCTTCATTATCTTATGTTCTGTCTGTTGATGATGCTTTATATTGAGTTTTTTATTTGGTTTATTGTATCCTTCATTTCAAGGATTTCTGATTGTTCTTTTTTCAGACTCTCTATTGCTTTCTTGAAGTAATCTTTTGCTACCTATCTTTTCTCCCTTATCTCTTTGTTGGTGTGATCAATGGTTGCCTATATTTGCTCTCCTATCTCTTTGTTAGAATGATCAATTTTTGCCTGTATTTTCTCATTTAGGTCATTCTTTAATTAACAGATCATTTTAATTATGAACATTCTGAACCCCTTCTCTGACATTTCATCAACTGTGCTACCATCGGTTCTGTTATTATCATATCCTGGTTTGTTTGGGGCACTTTCCTCCTTTGTTTTTTCATGTTGTCTATGTGATTTCCTTACTTGGAGTGTCAATCTGAGGTATTACAGTTTCTACCCATAATCTGTGCAGATTATCTGTATCTCACCTGGGTGTTGGGCTTCCATACCCTGCCATGTCCCAGGATGGATGCTACTGCAACTATAGGTGGTGGTGGCAATAGCAGGAGGTAATTGAGATAGCAGTGGAGGTGCCCAAGAGGGATGCAACTTCTTTCAGAGATGGGGCTGAAAGGGTGAGCCTTATACTGGCTTTGGGATGCCTACTCCAAGATGTAGCTGCTTCTTGGCCCTGTCTGTTATACCAAGGTAGAGGCTACTGCATGGGAAAGGCTATGGGGAGTATTATTATTATTATTATTAGGCAAGAGAAAGCACTACAAATTAGGAGAATAGAAACCCCCAAGACAGAAGAGAGAGATTGGGAAGAGGCTTCAGAGTGCTTATAATGTTCCATTTTGTGAAGCAGGTAGTTGTCACACAAGCTGCTATGAACTGAAAATTCATACATTGAAACTCTAACCTCCCACATTACTGTGTTGGACATACGGCATTTAAGGTGATGAGTGAGGTCAAATGAGGTCACCAGGGTGAAACTCTTATCTTATAGAACTGTGTTCCTGTAAGAGCCCTGTGAGTGCCTGGGAGAAGATGGCCATCTACAAGCTAGGAAGGGGACTTTTGTTAGCCCTGGATCCTCCTGGCACTCTGATCTCACACTTCCAATCCCAGAACTGAGAGAGAATTTCTTTTGTTCAATTCTTCTGTTCTACAGTGTTTTGTTATGGCATCCAGAGCTGACTAATACACAAGCATTCATTTGAAAACCACATAAAAACATAAAAGTTTACATCTCATGTGCATTTTTATTATGCATGTTACATATTCTAACAAAATGTTTTAAAAACAAAACAATTTTTTAAAAATAATTGCATTGAATAAATAAAAATACACATCAGAAGACAGTAATTAAGGAGAGGAATTGCAAAATTATAAAATCCTATTGGATGTCACTAAAATCACATAGCATGTAAAACTTTTATCCTTCTTTTGAACTTTTCATACAAAGCATTTTTTTTCTCAAAACGAGTTATTTGGGAGTTATCTGGGGATTCTGGTTAAATGTGGATGGTAACATGCATATATTTTAGCCCACTCTCTCAAAATGCCAAAAAAATGACAGCATGGAAATAAGAGCAGTATAAATACACAAGAACAAAGAGAGGAAAATGGAAATCACAGAGGACAAAGGATGTCAAAACAATCTTGGGAGACCAAGAGTGGGTGGGAGAATGGTAAATCACTTAGCTGATCAGGGCTTGGTAAGCCACGGCGCCTGCAGAGGGGAATAAAAATGAGGATCAGGCATTTTACCCCCTGCAAGCTCCAGAGGTACTGGAAACAGTGACAGGATACAAATAGCAAAAAAAAAAAAATGGGAGCAGAAAGAAAAAAAGAACGTGGGAGCAGAGAATATGTTCACTTATTGCTGTTTCTATAATAGTGAAGTTAAAAAAAATCTTCTTTAGGGTTGATAAATCAAGGAAGGTGGGGGGAAAGTCATGTTCAACAGCACAAGGGTAAGCCTAAGGAAGTTGTTATTTAATGCAATGGATGGATAAACCAAAGAGGAAACAGAATTGTCAAATGTAAATAAGAGATACTGTTTCAGGAAATAGCATTTTAAGGGTAATGTATTACATAGTTTTAATTATGATGATATATTTACGGTGATGTTTGTACTTACAAAGCTAAACATTACAGCAAAATTACAAACTCTTCTAACCATCAGAAGAATTGTACACAAAAAAATAAAAGCAAATAAAACATATCAGGAATCAAGTATTTTAAAGGCCATAAAATACATAATACAAGCAAATCTGTCATGTCAGCAAGTATAAATGGATTTGACTCACTTAATCAAAAATTCATATAGTATTACCTAAGAAAGATGTTCTTCAGAGTGACACAAAAGACTAAAGAATTGACAAAGATACCCCCAAAGGCAAAGAAAGCAAGTCATGATCTGTATCAGAGAAAGCGGAAGTTAGGCTAAAAAGCATTGAATATAACAAAAATGACATGTTTTAAAGTTTATTCATAATGGTAATTCATCTTTTTTTTTGTACCGGAAATTGAAATCAGGGGAACTCGATCACTGAGCCACATCCTCAGCCCTGTTTTGTATTTTATTTAGAGACAGAGTCTCACTGAGTTGCTCAGCGCCTCGACATTGCAGAGGCTGACTTTGAACTTGCAATGCTCCTGCCTCAGCCTCCCCAGCTGCTGGGATTACAGGCATGTGCCATCACACCTGGCAATTCATATCTTTTTAACAAGTAGCATGGCAACACTATTTATAAATTTAAAAAGTGTGTTAATAGACACAAACATTGAGGACTAGGAAAGATTAGTTAATTTCTTTCAGCCTATACCAGATCAAGTAAATAAAAAAATAAAGAAAAATATGACTTAAGCTTTATAAATATGATATATCTGATTATTATATTGCAAACTATATTCTCTGAAAATAGAGGTTATGTCTCCTTTTCAAAAGACCATACAAATTACCAAATAGTAAGTCACCCAAAAACCTCAATAAGTTCCAGAAATAACATAAATTAACATAATAAAAAATTATCTGATTACAATGCAATACAATTAGAAAATAGTAGTAAAATCAGAAAAAAAATGGGAAATCTTTTCACTTGATAATTTTAAAATCTTCTCTTAAGAAACTCTTATATAAAAGACTTACAAATTTAAACTATAGAATTTCTAGGGAAGCAAAATGTTTTAAAAACCAATTTAATTGGAACCTTAAAAATGTAAAAATATGTTCAGGAGATAATTTACAGCATTAATCATATCATATTTATATTAGTAAAAGTTGAAAAAAATATTTAAATACCTAACATAAAACTAGACAAAAAATTATAAAATAAATGAGAAGAAAATAGAAAGAAAAAATAATTACAAAAGAAGAAAAAATTGGAAAGCAAAACAAGAGAATTAATACATACAAAAGCTGCTGTTTCTTTTTTAAAAAAAATGCCCAAAACCTTTATACTGAAAAATGATAAAATATTATTGAGAAAAATTTTGAACCACTTAAATAAACTCAGGATATCTCAGGTTAATGGATTAGAAGCCTCACTACTATTAAAATGTTAATGGTATCCAAATTAATCTATAGATTCAGTGAAATGTCAATTAAACTCTCAGTAGCGATAGTTTTGCAGAAATTGGATAAATAGCTTTTACTTGCATGGATGAAGGAAAATTTACTTAATGATTACCCTATTGATAGGCATTCATGTTGATTCTAATCAATGTAATCCTCGTATTTTGCCATTATAGTTAATTCTCTGATGAATAGCTTTATGCACATATCTTTATACACATAATGTGGGTCAATTTAAGGAATAAATTTCTAGAAGTGGAATTACCTGGACCGAGGTATGTACCACTTTAATTTTTGAGATATTGTCCAATTGTCTTCCAGAGTTATATCAATATCCATTCCTAGTGATTATTAAATCCATTCTTTATCAGATTTTGCGTTAACTGAATTATTGAAATAATTTCCCTTATAAACACACTTTGAAAAAACATAAAATATAAAAAATCTTCCTATCTGATGCTAGTCCTGGAAACTCCTATGACAGTATCTGGTGATGCTGAGTGTCCTTGGCCTTGTGGATTTTACTTTTGAAATGCAAACTGATAACAACCATTAGTTGTTTGATACATTGCTGGGAGTCCAGAAGAAGAAAATAAATATCCTCGGGATAGACTGGAGCTCCAAGGATCATGCTGTGTATTTTTAAGGGAAAAATAAATTGTAGCCAGTGAAGAATCAGAAGTAAATCCTATCTCTGCGTTCTTGATACAATCTTGTGGACCCAAGTAGTTCCCTGCATTTATCTTCCCTCTCTTTCATTAACTCTCCCTGAAACACTAACTTTGCACTATTACCTGCTGATAGTCATAGCTCCCTACCTCCCTGACTATCTGTTTGCTTGAAGGAAGGAAGATAAGTATTCCATTTTTAAATCACTTCTTGTGCTCACAAAGTAACAAGAGATCCAGTAAGGCTAAAATAGAGAAGAATATGCCAGATTGATATTCAGGAGGAGGCGAAAGGTGCAGGGTAGCAAAAGATTGTTAGCAGAGAGTAGAGTAGGACTTTCCCACTATTCTCATGCCTGGGACTCACACAGAATCATGGAAAGGGTACTTTAATAGTTTTAGGACACTCATCACTAACCATACTGAGACTCTGGAAAGACAACTGACAAATTGCAGCAGTTTGGTTGCAGGGAAAACCATAGTGAAAAGAGAAGTGTTTTATCATTTGGGGGAAAACCAAACAAACGTGAAGCTGAGCCTAATGACAAACAGGGAATTAGGTCCCTGGTACTGCATACATAAAGTATAGTTTTTTTCTTTTCAAATTTATGAGAAAGCTATCATATTGTATGCATGTTTTAATCTGATGCTTTTAAAAATCAATATTGTGCTTTGGTTATTTATCTAAATGGACAATTGTAGACCTCATTGATTAATTTTCACTGTTATATAATATTCCATAAAGATATTCTGTATTTTCTTCTAAAGGTCATAATTTTTCTTTCCTCATTTAGATATTTCATCCTTCTAGAATTTACTTTTGCATTTGTGTTGTATGAGACAGGTTTCCAATAATTCTCCATATAAATCATCCCAACCTCATTTTTAATGGACCATCATTTCCCAAGTGATTCCTATTACTGAGTCTGTCACATACCAGATTTCCACTCCCTCTTGAATCTTTTCTCCCAGGAATACGTTACTCATTTCTTGCATCAGCATCACACAAATTTAATGCTTTATAATAAGACATGGAGTGTTGATGCTTGTGCACCTGCTTATTTGTCTTATTGAAAATGATCTTGTTTCTTTTTTCTCATTTCTATAGCACATATCAATTTAAGGGTCATATTTTCAAGCTGTATTCTGATAATGCTGTTGAAAATGTATCTATCATCACAAGAAGAATCACCATATTTACAATATACAGCCTGCCCACACATCAGCCTGTCATATCTCTTAATTTTTATAGGACTTCTTTTATATTCCTCCAGGAGATTTTTATAATGTCTTGTCCCCACATACATTACAATTTTGATTGCTCTTTTGAATATTTATTTTTATTATTAAATATGTCCAGGTTTTGCATCCAGCAAATTTGCTGAGATCCTTGACAAGTTATGTTTCTCTATAGATGCTCTCAGACTTATTATATGGACAACGATATCATCTGCAAGCAGTGTTGAACTTGTTTCTTTCCTCTATGGTCTTTATGCCTCTTGTTTATTTTTCTTGTCTTATTAAATTGGCCAGGACCTTCAGTGCACTGCTGAGTCTAAGTTGTAATCATGAGCAGATTCTTTTCTTCCTGGTTTTCAAAGAGTGTGTTTCTAAGGTTTATTGATTGTCATGGTGTCCATGAATTCTCATAATTACAAGTTGTAGACAGTTCGTTCCATTTATAGTTTGTTAAGATTTTTGTTATAAATATGTGTTGGATTTTTATCGATATCTTTATATTTATTAAGATCCACAGAAAGTCTTTCACCTGTTAATATGGAAGTCTACATTAATGGATCTGCTAACCTGTTTTTCATGCAGCTGATATTTCTGCCAGATGCAGTTTGCCAGTATATTTGATCTATTTTGGTAAATGAGGTGGGTCTATAATTATGTTATATATAAATATAAAGCATCAATCCACCACGAGACAAGTGGAGAATGGATGTCAATAACTTCACAAAATATGGAAGAAAATATAAATCATGACAATGAATAATCATCACTGAATTTTATTGGATCGTTTTGCCCTGGAATCCAGTTTATTATCTCTTATCACTTTTATCAAATAGTGATATTAAACTACCAAAACTTCTATATTATTTTCCAATAAAACTTATCAACCCCACTTTTAAAACAATTGGCTATCTCTAAGGCTTTTCCTATACAAAATTGTCAGATTCAATGTTAAAGGTTGAAAAGACACCATAACTATAGAGTGACCTGTTCATCTTCATATCAAAAACAAGCACACTCTTGCTAAGACAGGAAACCAGCTTCAAAATCAATGATGGATATTGTGGTTGGAAAGGAAGCAAGAAAAACAATTGGTAGAATTCTTTCAGCAGAACCACTGTATTACTTATAATGTGACTGGCATTTAAAAATCAATGACTGTTACGTATGTGAACAAAGACATTTTACTTTATCATTGAACAAAACTGACTTAATCAGTTGTCAGCATATGTTCGATCTATATGTGAGAGAAGTGCTTAATGATGCTTTGTTCTACTTACTGTGAAGCTGATTTTAAAAGAAGAGATTTTCTTTTTTTTTAATTAAAGATTAGTTTTAAACTATGAAACATACTTTAAAAAGTAAGTTGGTTTTGCTGAGTGGGGTAGCATATCCCTGTAATCCCAGCGACTCCGGAGCCAAAGTAGGAGGATCAAAAGTTTGAGGCCAACCTCAGCAATTTAGCAAGGCCCTAAGCAACTTAGCAAGACCCTGTCCCAAAATAAAAAATAAAAAAGGCTGGGGACATGACTCAGTGGTTAAGTGACCCTGCATTCAATCCCTGGTACCAAAAAAAAACAAAAGAAGGTAAGTTGGCTTATACACCAGTATATGTAGCAGTATTATTCATAAGAGCCAAAGGTGGAAATAACTCAAATTTTCATTAATAGATGAATGGACAAACAACATGTAGTTTATACAGAAAGGATGGACTATTATTCAGCCTTAAAATGAATGCCAATATGTCCCAACATGAACCCTTGAAAAAAAACATTATGCCAAGTAAACTAAGCCAAACTAAGAGAACAAATGCACAATTCTGTTTATATAAAGGACCTAGAGTAGGAAAAATTATAAGGACAGAGAGTAGAGGTTCCCAAGGAGTGGGGAATGAGGAGTTGTTTCATAGGTACATTTCTGTTTGAGAAGATGAAAAAGTGAAGAGTCTACAGCATTGTAATTGCATTTAATACCACCAAATTGTATACTTAAAAATGGTTAAAGAGGCAAAATTTATGCTATCCAAAGGCAAGAGGCTGCTTCCAGATGCCAGCACACACCTTATTCCTGGAAAACAGCTGGGGTCCATAGACTGCCTCTGAAAGAACGAACAAGGCTTGAGAGAGGGGGCCCTTGAGCAGCAAGGCATTCCCCCTCCGGGGTTTTGGCACCAATGAAAGAATGAACAAGGCTTGTCGTGGGAGCCCTTTTATTGAGGAACAGCTCTGCATATTTATAGAGCCAAGGGTGGTTTGACAGTTGACATGGGGTGATTTTTGATTGGAGGGTAAGGATCAGGTGAGCCAGCAGGGCTAGTCTGATTGGTGGGTAAGGATCAGGTGAGCCAGCAGGGCTAGTCTGATTGGTGGGTAAGGATCAGATGAGCCAGCAGGGCTCAGATTGGTAGGTAAGGATCAGGTGAGCCAGCAGGGCTCACCATTGGACGGCTCTTCTTGGGGGATGGGGAAGTTAGTCTTTGGAGCCGGGGTGACTCCCAACAGGCTCCAGACCCTGATTTGCTGTTGAGGGACATGGTGGAAATTGTGAATACAAACTGCTTGTGGCCACTTAGTGCAGGTCACCTCCACCTACTAGGCAGAGACAAAAAGTGAAGCCAAGACGCTGTGCCCCCCGCCCCCAACCACCACCACAACAATAACTCTGTCTGGCAAACAAAATACACCTTCCATCATGTTTCAGAATTGCAGAAGGAAATTTTTTAAATGATCTTTTTTTAATGAATACAAGCAGTATAGTTCAGTGATCCATTCAGGATTTTGAATAGTATGGATCTTTAACTGCAGGGCCTAAATGTCAGGATATCTAATGATTAAACATCATGATTTCTTACAGTGTAAATTGCAGTTTGACTTTTTTCCCAATACCTAGTGATATTTTTCATTCACCAGAAAAAAAAAAAAACACTTAGGGAAACACATATTGGGCATCTTAAAAATTACATCCAAATGCTGCAACTGGACATCAAGAAAGAGCATCCAGAGCCAAATGCCACCAAAGAGGTACACGCCCCTATTAGCCCTTGTGTCCAGAGACAGTCAACCTGGCAGCTCTTAGCTGCACTGAGCTGGGGCCCTCGTCCTCTGGAGAAACACTGAAAATAGTCTTTCAACAGAACCCTCTCCATAATTTCTGGGTCTGTGTTTGATCTGAAAAGCCGGAAATATCCGTCAATGCTTCCCAACAACCTATAATTCCGAGTTAAGATTTTCTAATTTAGAAAACATAAAAAGTGGGGGCGGGGGGAGGGGGGACCAACCGTTGTGGTTGATGCGACAGCTCAAGAGGCTTTGTAGCCAGATATAGATTCCTTCATGAACAGTTTCAAACACTTTCTCCTCTTAGAAATGCCAAAACAAAAAACAATAAAACACATACATTTCTATTATTCACTTTTTAATTTGATTTCCACTTTTCTTTAAGATAAGCAAGTTCATGGTTTTAAAGATCACATAGTTCTATGAGGATTCTAACAAAAAACAGCAAGCAATTTCATGTTCTACAGCTCCTTACCCTTAATCCCACCTTTCCAGAAGAAATCACCTTCTTTTTCACTTCTTTTTTTCTGGTGTCTCCCCTATTTCCAATAATATGCTCTCAGTACTATTTTTTTCCATTCAGGTGACTTCCTCTGAGCGTCCTACAATTGAAAAAATAGGAATCAGGACCATAGGCACACACTCGTTTCCTTTATCCACATCTTCCCATTATATCATAATTTTTTTATTAAGTCATCACATAACATGCACATTGGCCGACCACCCATATGATTACACAATGGGATTGCTGTGTAATACAGGGTCTGAATACTGATACAGGGTCTGTACACTGAATATAAATGTTTTCAACAGGAAATTCTTGACTCTCCTTGCCTGGCTGTTCTTACTCAGAGTTCAGCATCTTTCTTTTTGTTGTCTTGTTTTTTGTTTGTTTTTTTTAACTTTTTTGATTTTTTATTTGTTATGAATGACAATAGAATTTTTTTTGACATATCATACATACACAGGGTTTAACTGTGTGGTTGTACATGATGTGGAGTTACACTGGTCATGTATTCGTATATGAACATAGGAAAATTATGTCCAATTCATTCTACTGTCTTTTCTATTCCCACCCCCCCTCCCTTCCCTTCAGACTCCTTTAATCCAATGAAATTCTATCCACCCCCCACTATTGTGTGTTAGCATCTGCATATCAGAGAGAACATTCAGCCTTTGGGTTTTTTTGGATTGGCTTATTTCACTTAGCATGGTAATCTCTAGTTCCATCCATTTACCAGCAAATGCTATAATTCTATTCTTCTTTATGGCTGAGAAATACTCCATTGTGTATATATACCACATTTTCTTCATCCATTCATCTGTTGAAGAGCACCTAGATTGGTTCCATAGCTTAGCTATTGTGAATTGCGCTGCTATAAACATTGATGTGGCCATATCACTACAGTATGCTGATTTTAAGTCCTTTGGGTATATGCCAAGGAGTGGGATAACTGGGTCAAATTAGTGGTTCCATTCCAAGTTTTCTGAGAAATCTCCATGCTGCTTTCCAGAGTGGTAAAGTGCATAATCTTCATGAGTCATAAACCTGACTGCCTTCTGAAACTTAATGAGGGGCAGAAGAGGGATGTCAACCTTTTAGTACACAAACTCTTCTTTATAACCATGTTTCAGCATGCGGCTCTCTTCCTCTTGTTCAGCCCTTGAGAATGAACATCCACTCCCTCTGGAACAGAGGAGAGCGTTCATCACCAAGTGGAGGGTACAGTGAGGTCTAGACAGTCCTATTGCTTCTTGTAGAGACTTTCAAACAGTCCTCTCAGCTCCCCCTGCCTTTTGTCCCAAAGCCCACCCTTGGAGCCATTGAGCATCTCTAAGGCCTGGGCTGTTGGAGGTTCTATAGAGAGCTTGGCTTGCTCGGGTGCATCCTACTTGTAGCTAGTTATCAGTTTTCTGAGGTTTGCTCTGCCAGAATAAACTCATCAGTTTATTCTCTAGTTTCGAGAAGACTATGGTTGTACTCTCCATTGTGTTTGTCCTAGTAGGTTCATGCCTTTTTAAACAATCCTTTAGCTGTCATCTGAGAAGGGTTTCAGGAAGGATGAAGGTAAATACATGTGTTCTATCTGCCATATCTAATCAAAACCTTTCCTATTTTTAATAGGAATATATTTATAATTTAAAGGTTTTTTTCAATAGATCCAGAATTATATGCAATTTTTGTGTGCAACTAAATTCTTCGAGTTAGTGGTTATCAAAGAGTGGTTCTCTGAGCCAGTGCATTAACCTCAGCTGGGAATGTGTTGGGAAATTTACATTCTTGGGTCCCACCCCAGACCTACTGGATCAGATTCAGACACCCTCAAGACAGAGTCTAGAAATGAGCAAGACTTTCGGGTGGCTCTGATGCTTGCTAGATGTGAGAACCTGCCACAGGTGTTGGAGGGACTCCAAACACTTGAGAAACCTAAATCCCAACATGAACTCCACAGTCATCTCTTCAAATCCAAACCCAACAGGGCACCCAGCCAAATAAAGAGGCCGTTTAGAGATAACTTCCTCTGCTTGGATCTATCCTCCTGAGAAAACACTTGTGGATTTAGATGCCTTTTTCTTTCACAGCACTTAGACCAGGAACCCAGGCAGACCAAAGTGGGAGAAGGAATGAGAGTCGGAAGTAGAGAAGTCTGGGGAGGAGGGATGTAGCAGAGCCTCATCCCTCTTCTACTCCTTCCACTACCAACAGGTTGGAAAAGGAGCCTCTAGATCCATAAGACAGCAGCCTCTGGAAGGCTCCTGGAACAGGAGGATCCTTGTTCACTGCCCTTTGTCTACCTTCGGAGGCTACTGGCATCTCAGCCACACAAGCCCCTCCCCACTCCACCCCACCCCACCCATTTGTGCAACTCTTGATATTCCTCGCTCTGTGTCTTGTCTCCTTCCCTCAATTTCTTCCCCTTCCTCATCTTGGTGATGTTCTCTGCACCTGCTGCCCTGGAACAACCACAGCAGCTCATCTCCCCTCCCGGATACAGAAGGAACCACCTGAGCTCTCTCCACGGCCCCATTAATGTCCCTTTCCACCCTCCTCCCCAGGTACATCTTCACGGTCATTTACACCTTTGAAGCTTTGATCAAGATTCTGGCAAGGGGATTTTGTCTAAATGAGTTCACTTACCTGCGAGATCCTTGGAACTGGCTGGACTTTAGCGTCATCACCCTGGCGTGAGTACTTGCCCACACTGGTTTGTGTTTGTCCCTGTGTGTTCAGGCTCACGCTCTGGACATGTTTCCTCACCTCATTTCAGCTTCCTTATCTGGCTTGGGGTTTTCTTGCCATAGAGTTTTGCTTTTGAAGTCACTTAGGTTAGTTCCATATCCACAGGAACAAGTCAAAGACCTCAGCTCTGACCTGATAATGATGAGGCAAAGTTCATCCTGCCCATATTGGGTAACTAGCCAACATGGAGGCATCTCCAGAGGAACCATGTCTGAGCAGATAGATTGGCCGAGGCTGCGTGCTTGAATATTCATCATCTGTATGGTGCACAGAGCCTCTAGATCATGGTGCATCTTCTGAAATGGTCTTTTCCAAAAGAGAATGTGATGATTAAATCAGTGCCTGTGTCTACAGATGGTAGTGCCACCAGGTTCTAAGTCTCTGTCCTGAGTTTTCCTAAGTTCACGCTATCGGACGTTATCCTTACTTATGTTGCATGAATTCCTGGGGCCCTCTCCTTGCAGAAATGCTGACTGGCTTCTGTCTTACAGATATGTTGGTACAGCAATAGATCTCCGAGGAATCTCTGGCCTGAGGACGTTCCGAGTTCTTAGAGCTTTAAAAACAGTTTCCGTGATTCCAGGTGAGCTGCTTTAACCAGCACATGTATTCACAGAGCAAATGTTAGTCTTCACAGCCTAACGCCCTTCTTTGGTTTTCACAAAAAACCTGTAAGGACTACTGTCCTTATTTAAGAGAAAAAGAAACCAAGGCTCTTAGTATAGAAAACACAATCTCTAGGCCTTGTCACTACTAATAAGAGCAAAGTGTGAGCTGGAGGCCAGGTACAGTAGCTCACGCCTGAAAACCCAGCAGCTCTGGAGGCTAAGGCAGGAGAATCACAAGTTCAAAGCCAGACTCAGCAATGGTGAGGAGCTAAGCAATTCAGTGAGACCCTGTCTCTAAACAAAACACAAAACAGGGCTGGGGATGTGGCTCAGTGGTTGAGTGTCCCTGAGTTCAATCCCCGGTACCCGCCCCCACTAAAAAAGTGTGAGCTGAAAGCCACTGTCCTGCTCTTAGGCCATGCACTGTCCACACACCCCATGCCTTGCCATCAGTAAATAACAAGAAGGCCACGTCCTCGTTTTCTGTTCTTGCTCTGAGGTTGAGGCAAAATTCGCAGTTGTGTGCTCACGTAGACCTTGAACTGAAGATTTCATCTTGGTAGTGAGGAGGAAGAGAACAAGCAATCCTAGATTCTGGCATTTTCACCAGGTCTTTGGATCTAAAAGCCTGAGCCACAATCTTGTCATTAGACCTATAGAGGAGAAAAAAATTAGGCAATTCTTTTTTTTTTAAATTAGTGCATTATGATTATATATAATAGTGGGATTTATTTTGACATATTCATAAATGCATATAACATAGTTTTCTCCATTTCAATTCCCAATACTTCCACTTTCCCTCCCCAACTCTCTTCCCTGATCCTCTGCCTCCACTCTATTGATCTTTCTTTCATTTATTTGTTTTTTAGTTGGTGTATTATAGTTATATGTAAAATTGAAATGCGTTGTGATACGTTCATACATGCATACATCCCCTTTCCCTTCCCTCCTCCCTCCCCATTGGCCCCTCACTTCTACTCCTTATCCTCCTTCAGTGTTTGCAAGGTCCCCCTTTTTATTAGTTTTTTCTCTATAGCTTCCACATATGAGAGAAAACATGGGGCCCAGGACTTTCTGAATCTGGCTTTTTTTCACTTAGCCTGACATTCTCCAGTTCCAAACTAAGCAATCTTGATTACAGAGAATTCAGAAACAAGTGTAGTCCACCAAAGCTCATCTATTGGGTCTCCAAGATCTCTACTGTCACCTTTCTGTGACTACTCAATCCCCACTAGTTTGATGGTGGGGATGATGAAGACAGAGATAAAGTAAACACCCTGAAACAGCCCTCTGTTCACCCCCTTGTGGCTTGGAGGAGGATGTCCCCTCTCCACTGAGAATCTATTCCCTCACTGGGTAAATAGAAACACCAATTCTAGAGCAGAAATCCTTTTCTACCAGTCCATGTCTGGCTCTGCAGGGAGAAATTTGAAACCCTTTTTCCAACTCCCCCAGACAAAGTCCATGAAGAAACCACAATTGTGTCTTCTGGTGTCTCTCTCACCTACTCTTAGCCAGAAGATCCTGAGTCTTGTTCACAGACCTGGCCTGTCCAATCTCCCTCTGTGGCTTCCTCTCTCACCTCTATCTACCTTGCACCACCATGTTCCAGAATCCAACCCGTTATTCCACAAATACTCCAAACCCATGCTCATCTCCCAGCCTGGGGCTCGAATGTCCTTCCTCCTTTCCTTACTCAGCTCACACTCATTTCTCAGGGCTCTGCCAAGGACGAAGTGTTTGTAACATAGTGGTAAGGACACCCCCTGGTCTTTTCCAACCTCCGCACACTCCAGCCACCCCATTCCCATCGTGAACTTCAGTTTAAGAGCTCTCCTCTGTGTGCTCCTCCTCTTGATAGCACTATGAAGTTTCCCTTCCGCTGTCAAACCACCCACTGCACACCAGTGCCCCAGCTGTCACTCAGCTCTCAGCTTAGGGACTGCCATGTGGAGTGCTCGATGGATTACTGGTTCACCATAAAGACAGCCCTGACTGCTTCCCTAGACAAAGCTCTTTCGGCTGCCTGTGAAGCTTCCCTACCAAAGAAGTTAATTTCATTTGCAGGAGCAACAGTCACCCCTTCTTCAATGAGCAAGGCCCACACCTTTGCTGCCAGCTCTGCTTGGCTCAGAGATATTCTTCCTCAATGTCTCTTGGTTTCTACTCAGTAATTCTCAGTGGTTTTCATGGTCTCACTCTATTGCTAAGTTCATATCTCTCCCCCCCCACCCGCCACACACACACACACTGAGATTCATGAGTCCCATGCCTTGAACTGCCTCTCTCCAGAACAGAGATACTAAGATGAGCACTGAAAGATGACACATGATTGGAGTTAAGTGAGTAACCTCACATGAGAACATAGTGGTTATTCAGCAATTTTTAAAATTGAATTGCTTGTATCAGAAATTTATTAGCCCTGAGATGATAAGAAATGCATTGCCTAGTACTCAATTGCTTATCTTTATAATGAGAATAATAGCCCCTGCTCGCCTGTCTCTCACGGCTATTGCAAGGTCCAGATGAGAAGCTGGGCTTGGATCTGCCCTGGAATTTATAAACATTTCACACCTATAAGGAGAGAGTGGGGAGGATGGCTCAGATGCATGCCTGTGTCCTGTGGGGTGCCTCATTCACATGGGAGTATCACGTTCATCCTCCTACAGGGCTGAAGGTCATTGTAGGAGCCCTGATCCACTCGGTGAGGAAACTGGCTGATGTGACCATCCTCACCGTCTTCTGCCTGAGTGTTTTCGCCCTGGTGGGCCTGCAGCTCTTCAAGGGCAACCTCAAGAACAAGTGTGTCAGGAATGACACAGCTCCAGATGATGCCTCTAATTACTCATCTCACAGAACACGTGAGTGGGTTTTCTATCATGGAGATCAGGCCTGGTTGGGACAGCAGGACCACATGGACATAGGGACAAGGGGGAGGGGGAGGCCCCTGCAGATCTGTGTAGACAGATATTTTGATTCCTCAATGCTGCTGAAATGCTTCCTCTGAGTTGTTTCACTTTGGGGTCACCATTGCTTGTTGCTCAGCATCCCTTTTGCAAGGAAATTAGCTTTAAATCCAGAAGCAAGTCATTCTGACTGTGCTGGGGAGGACTTAGAGCTGAAGTCTCTGATCAGCCCTTCTTGGATGGGACTTCACACCTTCTGCATGGCTCAGGATGTCAGCTGAGTGCCCACTGAGTATATGCAGCTGAGGGAGCTCACCTTCACTCTGAGAGAATATTTAGAAAGTGTTGTGTTTGCTATATAGGCCTGTGTCAGAAGATTCAGAATCGTATACGTAAGGCTTTTATTTCTTCCTTTCTTTGGCAGATGTATCTTATGTTATTAAGCCAGGCACCTCTGATCCTTTACTGTGTGGCAATGGATCTGATGCAGGGTGAGTACCCAACCCATGACAGCCCCAAAGCCCAGCAGTCTGGGTTGCAGGTTGTGAGGAAGATGGATAAGTCATGGTCTTTGCCATCCTAGACTTCATGGAAATAGTGTAGAGGGGAGTGAGGGGAGCGGGGGATTGTGGGGATAGGAAGGGTGGTAGAATGAGACAGACATCATTACTCTGTATACATGTATGATTACCCTACTGGTGTGACTCTGCACCATGTACAGCCAGAGGAATGAGAAATTGTGCTCCATTTGTGTACAATGTGTCAAAATGCATTCTATTATCATGTATAACTAATTAGAACAAATTTTAAAAATCATCAGAACCAACTGCTTATACTAGATCAACTATACTGAATAACTACCTACCTAATCAACTCTACCTAATCAGTATGAATAGGAATTAGGTGGAGTGATTGCTTAGGATTCTGAAATTGCAGGAAATACTTTTTTTTTTTCTTTTTGGAGGAAAAAACTAGAGAAGTGTACGAGTTAGCTTTTGCCATGTAACAAACAACCCCCAGATTTTGTGACTTAAAACAGTTACCATTTATTTAGCTCATGATTGTATGTATCAGCATTTTGGGCTGAGATCAGGTGGCATTGAATAGATTCATTTGAGCATCTGCAGACAGTGGACAGATCAATGGCAAGACAGCTGATATAGAACACCTGTCTTCTATGTGTGATTTTTTTTCATTCCCCAGCAGTCTAGCCTGAGCCTGTTCTCATGCAGGACCAGAGTTCCAAGAGAAATAGTAGAAGTGTGAAAGTCCTCTTGAAGTCTAGACTTAAAACTGGTATGATGTCACACTTTCTGTATTCTATTGACCAAAGCAAGTCACAAACCAGTACAGATCCAAGGGGTGAGGAAATAGACTTCATGGCTCAAGGAAAGAGCTGCAAAGTCATATTGCAAAGGGGTGAGGTAAGATAGTGAAAGGGGGAGAATTACAGTCATTTTGAAAATGACCTACTCCAGGAAGAAACTAATATTTATTAAGTATATTTATGTCAAATGCTCTGCATTTAACCATCACAGCTAACTGCATTATATGGGTTTCATTATTCTTGCATACTAGAGGAAGAAACACATGCATAACACTTTGCAATTTCAAATTTCTTCAGAGGTCAGACACATAACAACAAATGAGTAGAGCAAGCCAGGAGGGAACCATAGCAACTGGGAGTTCATTCCCCATCTGAAGGGAACAGTCATTGCTCAGTCTAGCCTGTGGTTGCCATGTGGAAATGTGGGCCCACTGCTTTTAGCTCTCTTCACTTTTAAAGAAAGACAGGAAATTTTGATTTTTTTAAGTGAAATTCCCCGACTATAAACTTGGTTACTCGTTCCCCAAAATGTCTACATATTGTGTTGACCAAACAAAATATGTCTACATGCTAAATTCGGCTTGTAAGCTGCCAAGGGGGTTTGGTGTTTTATTTCTCATGCACGCACACACACACAAAAAAATGTTGCACTGTGGAGAACAAGTGCTGAGCTACAGGCTCTATGGGCTGGGGAAAGATAGTGAGGTGTGGGGGGATGCAGTTCAGAGAAGGCTTCCTGGAGGCAGTGGTTGAATAGTCAAGTTGCAGGTAGGATGCTTCCAGGCAGGATTTCCAAGAGATGCTTGGATGGGGACCATTCCAGGTGGCAGAACAGAAAGTGAGATGAAGCTAAGGGGTGAGCATCCCTCAGTTCTAGGCCTCTGGAGTGAGACATGAGCAGAAAAGATTCAAGCAGCAGATCAGAAAGGTCAGGTCCCTCTCTCCCGCCTCCATATCTGTGAGCCTGGAATATCCACACTCACAGTGCTGTCACTCCCTGATCATCTGACAGCTCCCCATTCTCCAAGTGGAACTGGGCAGGACCTATAAAGCTCTACCTTAATCAGCTCACTAGGAAAATAATCTCAGATAGAGCTGAGGGGTGGGGACAAGAGAGAGAATTTAGTCCGCATCCGATTCCTTGGTTTCTGTCCTCACAAATGCACTTGGCATTTGGGTCTCTGGCTCAGGGAGGGTGGTTGTTTTGATGTCAGTTTCCATTTTCCTTTGGATTTAAACCAAGCCCCCCACCTCAAATGTCCCTTTTGTGTCTAGATGATGGCATTTCTCAAGGCAGTAGCTCCAGAGCAACCCAAGTACTTTCCCATTATAAAGTTGTAAAGGGTCCATCTATGCCTCCCTCCTCAGCTCACAGAGAAGCCAGACCTCCTCCTGGGCAGGTCCAAACCAGGCAGTGGAGGAATGGACCCAGCTTGGAAGTTAGTTGACAGGTCAGCTCAAAATGATAGCACAGTGAGCCCCGAGGGAGCCTGCTGTGAACACCAAACCTGGATCTGATGCTGGGCCACAGAAGAGCCAGGGTCCTGAGTAAAGTCCTCCATGGGTCAAGGGCACCATGGGAGGAAAATCTGGGGTCTCGAGGTGGAGAATCAGTACTGCAATACCTGAGGAGTTTCAGCATTCTTTCACTTGTGCTATTCCAGTCCCTCCTTTTGGAAGCTCCCAATAGCCAGAATTTTAATTTGCATTTTAAATAAAATATAATATTTAATATGCGAAAGGCACTGTGCAAGAGACTGTGCACGATGATCTTGTTAAATCCTCAGATCAGTTAACTGTTGCTACACTGAGCGATAAGCTGTCTATGTACAGTGACGAGGGTGAGTCCTACAGAAGACCTAGAAATAAACCCGTCCTCAGAGTTCATTAGAAAACTACCTCCTTGGGAGAACAACCCAAGAGACTGCCTTTAAATGTGGGTCTGCAGAGTCAGGGAACTTGCAAATCTCACAGTGGAGATCGAACTGGAATTGATGGTAATTAATTTACTAGCATTCTAATCAATTCAGTGGGTCTTGAAGCTATGTGTTCACATGGATGTCTGAAATAAGAAGAATCCCTGAGGTTGGTGCTGGGAATGACACCCAGGAGTAAAAGAATCTTGTAATTCACACAAGATTTCTGCTACTGTGTCCCTGATCAGGCCATCCCCACTGGGGTGGACGGGAGCTGCTCACATGTCCTGAGCTGAGAGATACTTCTTTTCATCTATCCACCTGTGTATATATATAAGAGAAAGTCCAGCACATCCACCCCAGCCCTCACCAAGTAGCCATCAGCCTCTCTATCTTCAGGAGGAGACTGGGCTGACTTAAGTATTGGGCTCCTTTATGGCTACATTTCTCCTCTCTAATGAATATGCTGGCATCTTTGTGGATTTAGCCAACTGACTTCTCTCTGAGCTCCACCTTCCTCATCTGTAAAGAAGGATTATTGAAATGAACAAATTGCAGTGTTAGCAAAGCAAATGGAAAGTGCTGTTTTTATTGTTATCTATAATTGGTCAGTCTTCCTTTGATAGGCAGCTGTGCAGACAATGCCAACAGGCTCATGACTACATTCTGCATTATTATTACGGAATCTCCTTATCCTGGTATGAACTGGAAAAGAACTTGACACCTTATGGAATCAGGTCTGGGCAGTCATCTGGCCTTCCCAGGATACTCCCCTAGACATAAAATTCCGGAGTAAAAGAACTAGCATCTCCATTTTAGGGATCATTCAGCTTGGATCTGGAGACTACCATGCTAAGTGAAATAAGCCAATTATCCACCCCCCACCCCCACCACCACAAAAAAAAAAGAAAAGATAGATTAGTTTCTCTGATATGTGGCAGTTAACCCACAATTAGGAAGGGGGAGATTAGAAATTCAGTGGAGGGGCTGGGATTGTGGCTCAGCGGTAGAGCTCTCACCTAGCACGGGCGGGACCCAGGTTCAATCCTCAGCACCACATACAAATAAAGGCATTGTGTTGTGTCCATCTACACCTAAAAAATAAAAATATAACCAAAAAAGAATTAAAAAGAAAGGAAATTCAGTGGAATAGACAAGGGGGGAATGGAGAAAGAAGGGAAGAGGTATAGGAATAGGAAAGACAGTGGAATGAATCTGTCATACTTTCCTAGTTCATATATGAATGCACTACAGTGAATCTCACCATAGGACTGGCATCCTAATTAGAATAAGGTATATTCCACAATTGTATAATTATATCAGAATGGACTCTACTATCATGGGTAACTAAAAAGAACCAATAACATTTTTATAAGAGTCATCCGGCTAATAAGAGGAAGGCCTGACCTTTGACTCTGATCTCTGACTTCAAACCCCGTGATTTCCCTGCAGCCCCAAGAAGCAGGGCTGCACAATCAATGACCTTCTCTGTTCTTGCTGCAGCCACTGCCCTGTTGGTTCCATCTGCCTTAAAACTTCTGAAAACCCAGATTTTAACTATACCAGCTTTGATTCCTTTGCTTGGGCTTTCCTCTCACTGTTCCGCCTCATGACACAGGATTCCTGGGAACGCCTCTACCAGCAGGTATTGATCTGCATGTCCCCACACAGACTAAGCTGGAGGCTGGTGGGTACACTGCATGGCTATACTCCTCCTGGAGGATCCTCACCTAACCTCAGGGACCTACGTGCTATGAGTACAGGTTTCTCTTCTTTACCTTGAATCTGCAGACTCTCAGAGCTTCTGGGAAAATTTATATGGTCTTTTTTGTGCTGGTCATCTTCCTGGGATCTTTCTACCTAGTCAACTTGATCCTGGCTGTGGTCACCATGGCGTACGAGGAACAGAACCAAGCAACAATTGCTGAAATCGAAGCAAAGGAGAAGAAGTTCCAGGAAGCCCTGGAGATGCTCCGGAAGGAGCAGGAGGTTTGTTTGTAAGGGTCAAAAGCTTTGTGAGTGCCGGGCATGGTGGCACATGCCTGTCATCCCAACGACTTGAGAGGCTGAGGCAGGAGGATCGCGAGTTCAAAGCCAGCCTCAGCAAAAGTAAGGCGCTAAGCAACTCAGTGAGACCCTGTCTCTAAATAAAATACAGAAGAGGGCTGGGGATGTGGCTCAGTGGTCGAGTGCCCCTGAGTTCAATCTCTGGCACACACACACAAAAAGAGCTTTATGAACACAACAGCACAGTGTATATTCTTGGATAGAGTCTGAATTAGATTCACTTACAAATTACCAAGTTTCACTTAGAATAAGCTGCCATTCTAGGTAACTGCAAGAGGATGCCTCTTACCTCAGGGATTGTTTAGTGAAGTTTTTTCTCCAAAAAGAGGACCTGAATGAGGATTCTTATACAAGTAATTTATTCAGGGAGTCTTCTCAGGAGAAGTGGAATAAAGGAAGCAGGGTGGCGTGGGAACAGAACTAAACAATGAAGTGATCTCAATCCAAGACTAGCTTCAGCCTGAGTCCATGGAGAGCTTTGGAGCATGATTTGTACCACAAAGTTAGCCCCTCCTTGAGGCAAGTGTCTGGGTCTTTTGTACCCCCATATCTGCACCACTGAAAGAAACCTATGGAGTTTTTCTCCATGATGTAGGTGTGTGCATTAACAGCCGCCACAAACAGCTAGGGACAGGTATACAAACCTGGTAAAAAGGACTGAATGGGGCACCAAGAGTCGACTGCAGGGTCTGAGGGAGGGAGGTGACCCAGAGGTGGATGTTTCTTTTGTGTCTCAATCTCACCACCACCTTGATCCTAACCCTTAACCTCCTCTGTCTCAAATCCCCCATCCCTGTGACACCCCATGTCAGGGGGACACATTTGTTCTAAGCCCACCAGATCCTGCTGGCTGCAGCTGCTGTTCTTTCTCCTCAGGTGCTGACAGCACTGGGGATTGACACAGCCTCTCTCCATTCCCACAATGGATCACCTTTAGCCTCCAAAAATTCCAGTGAGAGAAAGCACAGAATGAAATCAAGAGTGTCGGACTGCTCCACAGATGACAACAGATCACCCCAATCTGAGACTTACAACCAACGCAGGATGGTAAGGGGCTCTGGTTTGTGCCTTAAAGATTCCCCACCTTGCCAGCTGTTATGGACAGTGGGTTGACATGGGAAAAGGTCTGTAGCAGGGAGAAAGCCGGAGGCACAGAGATCAGGAGGATGTTTTAGTAATCCAGACGCTCCATCCCAATGGTGGCCAAAATGAGGACAGAGGCATGTTAGATAGGGAAAGAGGTAAATTACAGGGATCTTTCTGAAATGAAGGGACCAACAAGATTGGGATTGTGGAATGTAGAAAAAGAGGAGTCCAAGATCACTCTAGGGTTTCAGGAGTCATCTTTAGTTAACTGAGCGGTGGTTCTAAAGCAGGGGCACTGGAGGAAGAATCCAGGGTTGTAAGGAAGGCAGGGAGCCCATGTTGACCTGCCGACCTTGAAATGTTTGGGAACATCAAAGGTCAGCTTCCCTGGACACTCTGATCTGCAGCTCCTGGGAGGAGGGGGCAGGCGGTCTCTGTCCTTGGTGCTGAAACCATTCACAACTGTCTTTCTGACCTCATACTTCCGGGCCTGCAGCTACAGTTGTCACCTATTGTTGGCATGGAAGATCCCAGAACCCATCTCTGTGACACAGTCCAGCCCAGGAATAATGTCAGAATCTCACCTTATTCCCTTTAGCAATTCTACCCCCATTCGAATATTTAACTCCCACTCCAAGGTCCCGCACTCTAAGTCCTCACCAGGCTTCCTCCCACCACCTCCCTGTCCCTTGAAAATCCAGTGTACAAAAAATATTCCCTTTCCATAGGCCTGAGCCATAATATTCCTTTTATGGAAGGGTAGTCACCACACTAATAGTGTGGAAAGGACGATAAACATAGCTATTCTCCAGGCATCCTGCCCTCTCAATCTCTCTTCTTGATCTCTCTCATTTAAAGGATGTTCTACTTTTCTGTAACACCATTTCCAACCCCGAGATGTGTGTGCACATATACATACACAGACACACTTTTATGAACTCTGACCCTAGTGACATACCCACACTGAAGAATTTATCTGCATCTGTGCCCTTTTATTCCTTGCTCTGCCTTTTTTGAGCAGCACCTGCCATGCACAGGGCACAGTTCAGATGATGTTTCAAAGTACTATAGTAGAGGCATATATGTGGTGTTTTAGACATAAATGAAGAGACTTCCTCTCATATGGGGGTGGATGTGTGTCAGGAAAGGCCTCCTGGAGGAGGGAAAAGTGAGGTGAGTAGCAAAGAGTGTATAGGGTTCTTTCAGTAATTGAAGGTGTGGGAGGACTTGGGAGGATATTCTCCAGACAAAAAGAACATGTATGAACAAAGACAGGGAGAAAGTATGTGGGTCCTTCTTGCATGCAAACTGGTGGTTGGGGTCCATTACAAGAATGCATCCCTTCCTCTTTACCCAGACATGGACATCTGGAATATAGACCTTAGACAGCTTTTATATAAAGCCATTTTTCTGACCAGGAGTGATGAGATAGGGATTGGGGGTAAGACAGGAGAGATTATAGGGATTTTCAGGAACATGCAGAAGACTAGTTGACCTGTTTGATTGATGCACTTTAAGGCAATACCAATGATTAGACTCAAAGGTCATTGCCCACAATTTACCAAATAGGTTAATTCTGAAATAAATGGTAGCCAAGCAGGCACTGACTGTCAAATACTAGATCTAAATGTTTTCTCTTTCTTGATTGGTTTGTTGTTGTCTCAGTACAAATAAGTCAGTTTTCCCATTTTTAAATATGAATTGGTCAGTTGTTCACCTTTCCTTCAAAAGTGGGACAGATTCATGGATTTTTTTGAGTTCTAGGGTCCTTGGCCATGTGTTCTAAGCAAAGAATGTTCAAGTTATAATACTGTTCTTGCAATGATGGTTGTTGAATAAGATCAGGCTCCAAATCATCAAGAAAGGAAAAACTTCAGTTTTGTGGAATAAGGAGAGATGTGAGGAAAACCAATTGGCAAAATATTCAACTTTTGTGGTTTAATAAATAAAAGGAGGGTTGGGGTTGTAGCTTAGTGGTAGAGTGCTTGCCTAGCACGTGTGAGGCACTGGTTTTGATCTTCAGCACCACATAAAAAGAAATAAATAAAATAAAAGGTATTGTGTTTATCTACACCTAAAAACAATTTAAAATAAAAATAAATAAATAAAAGGAATTAAGGATGGGAGGAGCTGAGCAGTATGATCAGAATAGGGAATCAATGTTTAGATTTCAGAAATACTATGTATGATCCAAATACAGGACCCAGGGCTTATTGTGGTCAGGTTCCCACAGTGGTCATGAGACCTGGTTAACTCACGCACTAACTTTCTGGGGTTTCCAGGCCTATGAACTAGCTCTTTTCCTCTGGAACCTGTAAGCCACACGGTTCTCTCAGTGGGAGATTTTGATGGGAAATGTTTATTGATTTGGAAGAATGGCATTATTCTTCCAGGAAATTAGGCTGCAACTCTTCCTTCAATCCTCCCATTGTTGACTGTTCAAAGCTTGCCTCGAGGGATCCTGGAAACTCATTACGCTATAAAGCTCTTGTCTCCTCCTTTGCAATACAAACTCTCACTCTCTTACAGACAAGATGTAATGAATTGTACAACCTAATTTCCAGACAATAGAGTGCACTTGTCCATTCAACAACCACTTTCCAAGCACGTGCCCGTCCTGGTGTGCATAATAGAGTCTTCTTAGATCACAGCTTCGCATGTAGAGGAGGGAACTTAAGGCAGTTTTGTCCAGCTCTATGGTCAAAGTTTGGCAAACAGCTGACCCATCCATCCAATGCAAGGTTGTCCTCCGATCGTGGCCATAATGACCTGTTAGCTGATCTTCAGCACTCATAACCTCCCCTCTCTCCTGGCCTTTCCCTGAGTCTGTCTAGAATATCCCTGAGTCTGTGTACCCTTCAGATCTGTGTCATTATTTAGCTACTGGAAGGTCATGAGAATAGGGTCAGGAAGTGGAAGTGGGTGGAGGGAAGTGTGCTCTAGATTTGCCAGAGGACCAGCCTCCAGCCCACCTTCTTTCCTGCTCATCTGGGGCAATGCCCAGTCTTTCCTAGGCCTTGCTCCTGGAAGGCGTCGGGCTAGCCATGGCAGTGTGTTTCATTTCCGAGCCCCTGGCCAAGATGTCTCATTCCACGATGGGATCACAGATGATGGAGTCTTTCATGGAGACCATGAGAGCCGACGGGGTTCCCTGCTCCTGAGCAAGGTTGTTGGACCGCCAGGCCCACTACCTCAAACTCCCAGCATTGGCTCTGGGCATGGAGAAGAGGGACACCCAATGCTGACCACTAGTGAGCTTGTTCCTGGAGCCACAGAAGTTCCGGTGAGTTTGTGCATGATCTAGACTCTCTCAAAACCACCTTTCTCAAGCCAGAGGCCTTGGGCCAAGAAGCCCTGAGTTCTACCAATGGAGGAGTCCTTGAACCATTCTGCATCCCATCTGACTCCCATTTGACAGGGTAGGTAAGACCCAGAGCAACTGGTTTTACCTGAGGTCAAAGAAATTTCCTGGCTTACTGTGCAGAGAAGTGATACCAATTATTTTCCATTTGTCTTCATATTTCCTCTCATTATTTCTGTCCCCACTCACCATCACTGCTTTGGAGACCATCCCATTTTCTTGCTAGGGGCATGAGGTATGAGAAAAACCCAGGGCCCTTCTGCACTTGTCTCTGGTTATATGCAAACTACCCAAGACTTGGCAAATGAGACCCAGAAAAATTCTGGGAGGTTCTCAGGACATACCTCAATAGAAATGAAGTGTCCCTTGCTTGACTCACAGAAGAAATAACTAAACAAAATGCACAAATGAGACAACAGTGACTAAATGTCTAGCACTCTTTAATAGAATAATTTCAGATTTAATGGTAAATCAGGGACTACTTACTGGATTAGAGCTGTGATTTAATTTGTGCTCTCCATCCAGTTTCAGTAAAGATGCTTCTAGTGTTTTTCATGTGCCCTCTGTGGCTAGCTAGAGATACAGAGCAATTTGCAAACAGACTTGTCAAGAGGTCATTATATGGTTCTACTGACTTGAGTGAGTATTAAGAACTGAGATGTGTTAACTCAGTCTGATTAGATGCCATGTGATTCAGGGTCCCAGCAAGAAGCAAGACGGTCACTCCAGTGGCAAAGTGGAAAGACTTTAGAAAAGTATGTAGAAAGGTGTGGGCTGGGTTCGGGGAACTGATAAGGAAGGCACTGGAGACGAGCAACAGTGGGGAGCTATTACATACCTGTGCTGAAAGTGAGAAGGAAAAGAGCAGAATCAGAACCTATCAAGAGCTGCAGCTGTGTGTCAGAGGCTGTGGAATAGAATCTGCCATCCTAGAGAGAGAATCACAGCTGCTGCCCAGCCATAGCCCAGCAGGAAGAAGTCAGGGGACAAATACCTGACTTCTCTTTCTTTTCATTCTCTAATGTCCTATTTGTACCTCCTATTGGCCAAGCCTGAACAGAACCAGAGGGTAAGGGTGAGGCATTTTTGTACAGATTGCCCTCCCTGGACACAGAGCAGGGCAGGGAGATGGAGAGTAATAGTGTTCTAACCTTGATTCATTCTAGTTAAATTATTCAGCTAGTGCCAGATTAACTCCTTAAATCCTTCCACGTTGCAAGGACCTGGGTGGCAGTCCCAGCTATGCCATTTACCAACTGAATCACCTTTAGGAAGTCCCTCTGTTCTTCTTGCCTTCTCATCTCCCCTTGTAAAAAGCTTCCTAATGAATTGGAGAGTTCAGTGAAGTAATAAAGTGTCTACATTTATATACATGGCTGACTAATAGGCATAGCTGCTAATATTTGCCGAGCCCTCAGGATTGGAAACTTTAAATTTAGTATTTATTGTTAACTACATACCTATGGTCTTCACCTGTGATAAGCATTTCATAAATGCTTGTTGTCTATGGACTCTGAAAGGTTTGTGCAGAGCTGTCAGCTGCTGTGGAACTTGAACTCTCCATGTCCAGAGTCTGTGTATGACAATAGTTGTGGCTCTGGTGGAGAATACAGGCGAAACCTCCAATGAAGGTTTAAAGAGGAAACGGTCAAAAAGATTGTGATAGACAATGTCTGTTCAGCCTCTTAGAACAGGATGGGTGGCAAATAAGTGACAAAAATTCATTTTTCACAGTTCTGAAGGACAGGAAGTTCAAGGTCAAAGCACCTGCAGATTCCGTGTCTGGTGAGGGCCACCTTCCTGACTCATAAATGGCACTTTCTTGCTGTGTCCTGACAGGGTGGGAGAAGTGAGAGAGCTCTCTGGAGTCTCTTTTATAATGTCATGAATCCCATTCATGAGGGCTCCACCTTTGGGACTTAATCACTTCCTGAAGCCTCCACCTCCTAATACCATTACACAGAGGGTTAGCATTTCGATATGAACTTGGGATAGGAGAGCACAAATATTCAGTCTATTATAGAAAACTAACAGATAGGCAATCAAGACACACACATGCTCCCTGAAGAAAGGAAGAGACTATGTGGAATTGGAAGTGGGTTGTGTGCTGGGGAAGGAAATGGATCTATTAGAAGGGAGGTCAGGAAATTTCACTGTGGAGTAAGAGTTCCATGTAAATGTCATATGCACTGCCCAGAGGGCAGTTCCCAGAGGGCCACTTCCTGGCCCGCTGCCCCTGCAGCTTTTAGCTCCCTTTGATAGTAATCTCAGAGACCTCAGAGGCAACCCCATCACCACTTGGATGTCCAAGTCCCATCCTAGGAAAAGGAGTTTGCAGAGTCTCAGGTGGATCCAAGTCACCCCACTGGCCTCCAACCTGCACTCTGGTTCCATCCCACCTCTATGCCCTGTTTTCATGCCTGAGTTCTTCCCCAAAACTCAAGGGCCAGCCCTGTTTCTCCAAGGCTGTCTGCAAAGGATTATGGTTTCACAGAGCATCTCAGTCATGGGAGACTGGGCAGGAGGAGGCTTGGGTGATGTTCTTTGCTGTTAAAGACTTCAGGCTGGGGGAGTATCCTATCTGTTTGTGTCTCAGCAGGCATTCGATGCAGGACAGAAGAAAACTTTATTGTCAGCAGAATACTTGAATGAACCTTTCAGAGTCCAAAGAGCAATGAGTGTGGTCAGTATCATGACCTCTGTCATCGAGGGTAAGTGCTGCTCTCTGGACGAACGTCCACCGTGCAGTGATAAGTCTCACCTGCGTACTCTCTCTTATGCCTCAAGCTCATCCTCCTTTACTAATGTAGTTCTTATGTACATAATTTTTCAAAACAAAAGAATCCAATAAACGAAATGCCCTCATTCACCTCTTGTTCAAATTAGCTTCTCCTTCATATGTATTCACAAAACTAGATTTTCAAAGAAGTAATTGGGCAGGCACCAGAGAATTTCAAGTCACCTCTCAGGTGTGCAAAAGACTTAGCAGTCTTTAATTTCCTAGCATGGCAAAATTACCCTCATGCTTTTCATGGCTATAACTTTCACAGTGGTAACTTAATTTCTGTCTCAAGTCCCCATTATGCTGAATATTGAAAGATAATTTAAGTAAATTAATCGGTTCACTTCTCTAAACCCCTGTCAATTCTGGGTTCTGCCAATCAACTGTGAATCCACTCAATATCCTCAGGGATGTGTCTAAGTTCTAGCTGGTTACACCTAGTCAAGGGGAGGAGGAGGAGACGGGGGTGGCATTGGCTCATGACTCCAGTTCACACAAGTTTCCGTATTTATGGCTACATCTTCCTCATGCTGGGTGTGAGGTTGTTTTAATCCAACCTTTGTTTTACTTCAAGGTATGGAGAGTATTGTTCTAGTTATATCCACTTATGTATCTGCCCTAGAAACACTAAGTTGCTTAGGTCTAGTGGATGCAAAGGGACTCTGATGTTGATATGCTGCTGAGAGGGGACCCAGTGTACCTTCCTTGCAGCCCTCGGCTAGAGCTTCATTTCAAGGTAGGGTATAGTGAGCAGCAGAAACTCTTTGGAGGATTTGAAACCAGAACCCATCTGCGCTTTACTTTCTGGGTGAAGCCAGAGGTGGCAAGGCTTAAAGACAGATCCATACGCTCATCATGACATGGAAACTGTAGAGTAACATACCTGGTGGAGAAGACCTCAGGCCTTCAGAGGACATCCTGGGTCTCCAGAATGGCAGCAGAGTGGTGGAACAGACACTTCACCACCCATGAAGGCTACGGAAGGGGACAAGTGAAAGCCAAACAGGGAAGGTGGAGAGCAAAGAGCAAAGAACCACCTGCAGGGAGTGTCCCCTCAGAGATTACATTGGAACTCAAATTCAAGTAAAATACATTTAAAATACATTTAGCATTGACTGAGGAACAGCTCAGTGTTCCACCAAACTTGAACTCCCAAAGCCCAAGAAAAAGCTGAGAAAATGAAATAGCATCAGGCATTGAATTAGCCAAAAGAAAGTTCCCAGGTTAGGAGCTTGAAGTCTAAGTTGGATTCAATTACTGGGATGGGAGACACCTTTAAGTCATGTTTCTTGAAGGCCTGAGCTTTGGGTTTTTTTTAAATCTTTTTAATTATTTGGTTTTTTTTTTTAAATAGTCATAACAATAGGGTGTATTTTGGTGTATTATACATACATGGAGTGTAACTTATTCTAATTAGAATCCTATTCTTATGGTTGTACATGATACAGAGTTATCCTGGTCGTGTATTTCAAATTCAAGGATAGGAAAGTTATGTTTTATTAATTCTACTGTCCTTCCTATTCCCGTCCCTCCTCCCTTTCCTTCATTCCCCTTTGTCTAATCCAATGGACTTCCATTCTTCCCCTCCCTACCCACCCTTTTTATAGTTTAGCATCCACAAATCAGAGAAAACAGGACTTAAAATCAGCATATTACAGTGATGCAGCCCCATCAATGTTTATAACAGCTCAATTCACAATAGCTAAGCTATGGAACCAACCTAGGTGTCCTTCAACAGATGAATGAATAACGAAAATATGGTATATATACACTATATATAAAGAAGAATGAAATTATGGCATTTGCTGGTAAATGGATGGAATTGAGCTTTGGTTTTAAGAATGAATACCAACTTTAAATCATTTTTCCTTGTTGATGATTATTTAATAATCACTTTTTACTGTAATACTGAGCACTCCCACCATTTTTCATGACTGCTTAGAGTTCCACCATGTTACTTTGCCTACAATTTTTTGTTGGCCAGGTGGATTTTTTTCCTTTATCTTCCCATTAGTCATCAAAAATCAAATGTTAAGTACAAAACATCTTTCTTTTTCATTTATTCCTTAGAACTATTAAACATGCTCTTTCTCTCCCCCCCCCCTCTCTTTGTAATATTTACTCACTCATCACACACATTTGTTGAGCACCTGTTATGTGTCCAGCATTGTTCTAGGTGCTTGGAATTCAGTGGTGAACAAGATAGAAGCCTGCTCTCATGGAGCCCTCACACTGGGGGTAAGGGAGGCACAGATGCAAAACAAATAGATATTTGGGTAGTGATGAGAAATAGGAGAAAAAATAGAGTAGGAAGGAGATGAAGAGTAGGGGTTGTTTTTGATAAGTGGTTGTGGAAGGTCATTCTCCCTAAGGAGACCAGAAATCGGAATGAAGTAAGAGAATCAGCCATGTGAGAACCTGGAAAGAGTTCCAGTCATCAGCAGCCTATACTATTTGCAGGAATGAGACATGAGTGAAATGCATCCCAAACACATCCCAATTTAAGTAAGACTGAAGAAGTTCTCAGGGTGAAGGAGAGGCAACAGAGCTTAGAACCCAGATTTGGAGCCCGACCACCTGGGTTTGAATTGTGGCCCTGCCATTTATGGAAAATGGCGTGACCTTTGAGCTCCATTAACTTCTCTGTACTTCAGTTTTCTCACCAGTAAAAAAGTTCAAATACACTCATCTTGCAGTACTTTGGGAGGATTAAATGAGTCAAGTCAAGTGCATAGTAATATTCAGCTGTGGGTTCCTCTTCACTGGGTCGCAAACTCTTCGAGGGCAGAGATGTGCCCATTTTGCTCAAAGGAAATCTCTAGTACCTTGAGAGGCAGCGCATTGTGCATTGTAGACACTCAACAAAAAACTGTTGAATGATTGAATGAATGAGGGTAGTACTCAAAGGTGATATTTGGAGAGTGGTGCCAATTTATACTTATCTGAACTGCTAAAACTAAAACAAAATAAGTCAGACATCTTGGAGCAAGATAGACATCGCCTCTGACTGTGAGAGTAGGCTAGGAATAGCAGGAGAAGCAATGACATTTCTAGGTTAGGTCAAAGATTCCAGAGCATTGGGCACATGACCTTCTTTGGTTGGATTTTACTTCCATTATACTTACGAAGGATGCTGTTATAGTCAGCATAGGATTTACAGAAGCCACCTCTCCGGGAGTAATGGTACCTGAGAAAGTTTGGGCCAAGAGTTTGGCAATTCACTGAGCTCAAGGCACTTGAGTTGTCTAGGCTTGGCATACAAGCTGAGATTTGACCGTTGTCCGAAGCAGAAGACCAGAAGTAGGATCACAGCAGTGAGTACAGCTGCCCTTGAGCTTGGCGGGAGAGATTGGCATGGAACAAGTTGTTAGTGGGGTACTGAGAGTCTTGAAGGAGAAGCACAGGATGCAAAGAGAAGTGAGATAAGTTCAGCCTGGAGTCAGGGAAGTATTCCAGGCAGAAATACCCTAAAGCTGAAATAAAAAGCCTAATGTAGCTGTAACACATCTACCAGGGAGGAGAGGGGCTCAAATAAGTCTAGAGAGATGGGCTGGGGCCAGGTCTACAGAACCTCCTAGACCTTATTAAAGACATTGGACTTCATCCTAAGAGCAGCAAGGTGCCATTAAAGGACTGGAGGCAGGGGAGCTACATTTGCATTTATAAAGGTTACTCTGAATACTTGGAGAAAATGGAATTAGGAGGGGAAGGGAAATCAGTTAAGAGGAACCAAGTGGGAGACTGCAATTCCTAGACTCTGGGTGGTGGCAACAGAGACAATGGAAAATGGAAGGCTTACCAACCTAAGGAGCATACGATTCAGGTCCTGATAATTCACATGGTTCTGGTGTAAGCAATGGAAGGGTGGCGGGTACAAATGCTTATGGAGGGAGCTCTTTGTGGGGGAGGAGGCTTCACTGGGAAAAGATAAGCTGGGGAGATTAGGAGTTGAGTCTGGGACATGTTGGGTGTCAGGTGTTTTGGGGACATCCAGGTAGAAATGTCCAGTAGGAAATTGGCTTTGTGATAAATGATGCTAGAAATTCGTTGAAGTGTGTGGCCCAGAGATGTATATTTGATAGACCTTTGAAGCAAGATGGTAATTTTGAAAAGATGCCAGAGGATAAGATGCCTTAGAGGGGATCGAGTAAGAAGATAAATAAGCCCAGGACAGAGTTCTAAGAAATTACAATGTTTAATAGTTAAGCAGGAGAGATGGAGCTAACAGAGGAGACTAAGAAGGAAAGGGTCAGTATAAGAGAGGCCTGAGAACACAATGCAGAGCCAAGAGTCTAAATTCCTTCAGGATTAATAGAAAAATGAACAGAGGCATTGCTATTTAGGTACAATGAAACCTGAAAGGCATCTTGGGTCTTCAGTTACATGGATGTCTTTGGCAACCTGAGCAAACAAATGGCAGAGAAAATGAGTCCACAGAGGCCACCTTGAAGGGGCTTGAAGAATGAGTGAGAGGGGTAGAAATGGAGATATTGTTTACAGACAACTTTTTCAGGAAGTTTACCTGGGAAGGGGAGGAGAGAGTAAGGTGACACTAGGGAGAGGGCAAAGTTAAAGGACATTGGGGGTGGTGGTGTTTGTTTTGAGCATATTTATACGTTGATGGAGAGGATCTGAGAGAAAGGGAGAGATTGAAGATTAAGGGAGAAAAGGGAATGTTCAACAGACTCCTAAGGTCCCAGGAGAGTATGCACAAGTGGAGACATTGGCCATTATCAGGAAGAGGACACCTCTTTCACTGTAGCAGGGGGAAATTCTTTCTGAAGATTTTTCTGGAGAGGAAAAGAATCATGCTTCAAGCTAGTAAGCATGTGGTTGTTTTAGTCTCTGTATCTCCCAGGCATCAATATCAGCCATGTAAATGTTGCTCACAAATCTCTCTCTCTTTTCCTGTGATGCCTCACAGTTAGGCTGCTTTCCGACAAAATGGCATGTCAGCAAGCTTCATCATTCAATACTATGTCCTGTGTTTCTTTTTTAGTGCCAAAATAGTCTGGGGAAGCTCCACTTCTGTTCTAAATAGAGATTATTGATTTTGCTCCCAGGTTGTGCCAACTTCTTTACAGAACTCTGCTCTGCTAGTTTTGATATCTGTAGTTTCAAAAATCTACAGTAGGTAATCAAAGCAGCATGAGAGTGAAAGATGAATAATTTGATCAATGGAAGAAAAATAGACATGTTTATGAAAATATATATACTTGTGACCAAATAATATTTTGAATCCTTGTTGATACAAATAAGCAGATATTGAGAAAAATGAACTGGATCAATATCTTAGTCCTTACCCCAAATAAACTACAAATGTACCAAAGATTTAAATGAAAAAAAAGTAAAAGTACAAAGAAAAGAAGGAAACACAGGTAGTGTTTTTTAAACCTTGCAGTGAGAAAGGCTTCATATGCAGAGGAAGAACACATGAGGAAACACATGATAAATCTAATTACATACAAAAATTTTAACTACCAAGGAGGCACTGTCAGCTAAATCTAATTACACACAAAAATTTTAACTAAAATGAGGCATTAGCAGAATTTGGGAGCATGCAACTATTTCTATAAACTCATTTTATTTTGAAAAAAAATGCATGTTGTAAAAAAAATGCAAACGCTACAAATGTGTATACAATGAAAACTATGTCCCTCCCCCTAGAGACAATCCCTGCTCCCCAGCCTCCCAGTGCCCCTCCTTCCAGTCTCTCTTGAGTCCTTCAAGCAATGTTCTATGCATATATAAGCACACACACACACACACACACACACAGGTACTTTGGATTAGACAGAGGGAAGTGAAGGGAGGCAAGGAGATACGGGGTAGGGAAGATAGTAGAATGAATCATAAAAATCATATAAAGATTTTTTTACATCATCACAAATCTGCTTCATCCTTTTTCATAATGTACCTTACTGTTTATTTCATTTTTTATGATTATTTTTTAAATATATTTTTTAGTTGTTGATAGACATTTATTTATTTATTTATATGTGATGCTAGGAATCGAACCCAGTGCCTGACACATACCAGGCAAGTGCACTACCGCTGAGCCACAACCACAGCCCCTCATTTTTTTTTTTAATTTTTTATTGTTGGTTGTTCAAAACATTACAAATTTCTTGACATATCATATTCCACACTTTGATTCAAGTGGGTTATGAACTCCCACCTTCACCCCATACACAGATTGCAGAATCACATCAGTTACACATCCATTGATTTACATATTGCCCACAGCCCCTCATTTTTTATGATTATTGTAAATAAAATACATCATCTTCTTTGCCCACATGGGCTGATATATCTACAGGGTGTGTGCCAGAAGGTGGAATTTATAATCTAAATTCAATTTAACCCAAATTGCCCTTCATAAAGGTGGACCTTTGATTTCTTCATATACAAGTAGAAATTTGACAGAGGAAGCTAGAGAGAGATGAGCCTGGGGTTCACAGGAGAGACAAGAAACTGGGCATTATAATTTGGGAGGATCAGCATAGACAGTTTTTAAGGCCATAGGATTCAATGAAATTATCTAGAGAGAGGATAAAAAAACAGGCTAACGACAGAATTCTTGAGTTCTCCCTCATTTAAGACAGGAAAGGAAGAGTGAGACAGGATCGGAAACTGAGAAGAAGTGGTCACTGACATGGGAGCAAAAAAACAAGAGATCATGATGTTCTGGGAGCCAAATGGACACCAGGTTTCAAGGAGAGTATTACAAATTCTGTCAAATGCTATGAGTAGTGAAATAAGAAGAGCTCTGTAAATTAACAGTTTGAGTTTGGGAGGAAAAGCCAGATTCCGGGGTGTGTAAAGAGAAGAGCAGGTGAGAAGGTGGAGAAAACTCTTAGAAGCTATAAGGACTCAGTAGATGAAGGAGAACATGGGACCCTAGGAGACCTTCTTCAAAGCTGAGATATAATTGAAGCATGTTTACGTGCTGATGGGGCCGGTCCAGAAGGGAGAGAAGGGGACAGCACAGGGCTTCAGCAGGCAAGAGAGGTAGGAGCCCCTCACAGGTGAGAGGAGGAGGCACAGAGGGATGTGAAGGAAGAAATTGGGGTGGACTTGAGACCTTGGAGACCTCGTGGTAGGAAGAAGAGGAAGTTCATCTGTAAGCAGTTTTGCATTTTCAGTGACATAAAAGGGAGCTCAGGAGCAGAAAGTGAGGAGCTAGGGATTGAAAGAGAGGAGAGAGGAAGAAATAGTGGCCTAGAAGGCTGGAGGAGTGGGCCGAAACACAGAGACACAGCAGGACTCCCAGGCAGGGACAGGCTGGGAGTCATGGACCTCCACTGTGACCAGTAAGCAAGACTGTATATTTTGTCTGACCAGGTTCAGCTGGTTGGATGTGAGTGCAGAATAGTCAGCAAATTTTGTTTATATTTAGAGTTGGTGCTTGCCAGGCAGGTACAATTGATGGTGTCTATAAGGGAATAGGTAGAGATGGAATTAGCTGGGTAAGATGAGAAGTAAGATGCTGGTTCACAATGCAGGGTGGTTCTAGGGGCGAATAGAATTACTTTGGATTAGACAGAGGGGAGTGGAGGGAGGCAAGGGGGTTTGGGGGTAGAGAGGATAGTAGAATGAATCAGACATTATTACCCTATATGTGCACATATGATTACACGACCAGGGTAACTCACACCATGTACAGCTGGAAGAGTGAGAAGTTATACTCCATTTATGTATTATGTGTCAAAATGCATTCTACTGTCATGTATAACTAATTAGTACAAATAAAAATAAATAAATAAAAAACAGTAACACTGTGAGGTATAATATTTTTGTTTGGTAAGGGCAAATTTTCACTCGTACCTGCAATATTCTACAGATTTGAGTCTTGGCCTTAAAAGTTTATTCACTTTAATTGCTGTCCTTGTTGTTATTTGTTATTTAATTGTAACATTATTCATTTCTGGGGCTGGGGTTGGGGCTCAGTGGTAGAGCACTTGCCTGGCATATGTGAGGCATTGGGTTCTATCCTCAGCATCACATAAAAATAAACAAAAATAAAATAAAGTTATTATGTCTATCTACAACTAAAAACCAACATTATTCATTTATACAGCAAACCAATATGTACATCTAGCATTTTAAAAATACATTATGAACTAAAAAAGATCACTCGTTATTTTTGATGTTTATACTGTAATATATTTTTTAACTTTGTTTTATTAAAATACGTATATGCAGAACAATCAATAAAAGAAAGCTTTTATTGTAAGCTAAAAAAAAAGAAGTTGAGGAGTAATAACATGACACTGGAACTAGGCAGTAAAAATGTGTAAGGCCAGTTGTTTGAAGGACTCCATAGGGCAGCGATTGAGTTGTGGTTACAGGACTGCAGGAGCTCAATTAGCAGGAAATGATCATCAGGGAGAGGGAGGGCTGAAGTCAAGATCTTGGAGGTGGTAGTTATTAGTATGGCAATGTTAGGGCATGACCACAGGATGGGATTCTAAAGTGACCCATGGCTGACAGCTATCATTGATCCCACCCATAATGCAGAACTCGAGGACTCTCAACAGCGGTGCCCACCCTGCTTGACCACTTTGGCTCAGAAGTATCTGATCTGGAAGTGCTGCCCGACATGGGTGAAGCTCAAGACAGTGCTCTATGGGCTGGTGACAGACCCCTTTGCAGAACTCGCCATCACTTTCTGCATCGTGGTGAACACAGTCTTCATGGCCATGGAGCATCACGGCATGAGCTCTGCCTTCGAAACCATGCTCCACGTAGGCAACATTGTGAGTGACGGCCGGGCTGCCGTGGCTGGGGTCGGGGAGCATGCCTTCAGTAGTTGGTGATCTCATTAGCTGAGGGCACAGTGGCAGTGCAGGAGATGTGTGGACACTGGCTTCTGGAGGTCACGTCTGGGGGAGCGAGGGTGAAGAAGGGAGAATTGCTTTGGGATGAGCAAACACAGGAAAGTGGATGGAGAAAGTCCTGAGCTAGAAACAACTGGTTCCCTTTTTGTAGAACATAGGACAACCACTAGAATACTCTGGATCTCAGTGATCTACCTTCAAATGAGGACAAATGTCACTTTCTCATTGAAAGACAATCTATGAACTTGTAAGTTTCTTTCCTCTTTGATTACTTGTATGACTCCTATGAACCATGGTTATATGGTTATGATTTTCAGTGTTGTCAATGAGGGACAGAAAGAGTGGAGGAGGGAAGGGAAAGATAGTGGGGGTGGGGGGGAGGACACAGAAAACATGTGCTGTTGTAGCCAAAGCATCAAGGAGTCAGAACTTTGCTCTTGCATCTAGCTTAGACATGATGCTAATTTAAATTTTCCTCCATTACCTCCTTAGCATGATATGCTTTAACAAGATACAGTCCGTACTGGGTTTCAATGCATGCTGAATAAAGTAGCTGACTCAGAAGGAGACAGCTGCCCCCGACCTTGCTCGATTCACAGGAATATTAATAGCTAACTTTATTTGAACACTTATTCAGGGCAAGACATGGTCTCAGATGCTTTTTTCAAGGCTAATCCAACTTCTTTTTCACTAGAACCCTCTATGGTAGGTACTATTATTATCCCCTTTCACAGATGGAAAAAACTGAGACACGGAAGATTAAATCATTTGCCTAAATTGTAGGCGTGAGTTCGTGGCAGCACCAGGATCTGAACACAGCAGATTGGCTCCCAAGCCCACACTTCCTAACCCGTGGGCTGACCCACCCCGCAGGCCCTGCTACTGTGTGTGCTGAGCAGGCACTAGGAAGGATTAGGGTTCTGCCTCCAGTCCATGCTGGGCTCCCCCACACACACCTGGAGTTGGCCTACCACGTCTACAAGGACCTGAGGGGTCTTCTGACCACTCCAAAGGGTAGAGGGGGTCCCAGAAGGAGTGGTGACTACTTCCTTGGAAACTTGTCCCTTCCCCTTAGCCCAGATGTAAAGGGGGCTGCAGTAGGTTTCAGCAGACTATGGCATGCGTGTGCCCTCTCTTTGAGCAGCACCTAAGCCAAGGGTTACATTGGAATATAACCTAGTGCTGCACGTCTGTAATCCCAGCAGCTTGGGAGGCTGAGGCAGAAGGATCACAAGTTCAAAGCCAGCCTCAGCAACTTAACAAGGCCCTAAGCAACTTTGGCAAGACCCTGTCTCTAAATAAAATACAAAACAGTGCTGGGGATATGGCTTAGTGGTTAAGTGCCCCTGGATTCAATCCCCAGTATCTCCCCCCACCTAAAAAAAAAAAAAAGAGGTTATATTCTATTTAAAGTTGACATGAAAGGGAAAATGGAAATAGAGGGAACACTTCCCCCCCCCCAAGAAGTCAATATTAGACCACAGAGAGCCTTATGGAGTCAACCTTTGAACTCACACCCTGATTTTACATTGGAGAAGTTGAGGCAAGAGAGAAAAAAGGCCTTTCCCCATGTGTCAGGATATGGGATCATTTTTCAGAGAGAAAGGAAGACAAAAGGAAGGAAGGTGTGCCTTTGATGAGTCCGGGGCTTTAGGAATGTTACTCAACATCATAACACCATGAGGTTTTCATCATTCTTACAAAAGAAAGCTATAGGACTCAGAGAGGGTAAGTATCCTGCCCAAGGTTGCACAGTTGGTGAGAGTGGAAGCAGAGTTGGCCAGGTCTCTCCAAGGCACAGGACCTCACCCCACGGCCACTCCCCACACTATGCTGCCTGCAGAGGGCACTTGGTAAATGCCCTTTGTACTGCACGGTTGCATTGCTGTGGCGTTAGGCAAGTAACGGACATTCTTAAGTTTTTCCCTTCTTGAACAGGGATGTGATCACTGGTTTCCCAGGTCCCTGGTTTCTCAGGCCAGACGAGGCCCCGATAATAGACAGGCAGGGGTGCAGGGGAGCCACTGCACCCTTTTTTGCCTTCTTCCTTGATTATCTGCTTCCCTGCTGGCTTCAACCACCTGAGCCTAACACTGACCTCTCTGAATGTCAGAATTCTGTCCTATTTAAGGCAATTAAAAAAAACACAGAGCCAAAGAGAATCTAAGAAGCTGTGTATTATTGTTCTTCATTACTATTGTTTATCAGGGAATTACCAACCCACCAGGCCCTTTGCTAACAACTGCATAAGCATTAGCTCATTTTGCACCCATCACACAGATGAAGAAATTGAGGTACAAACAAAAAGAATGCATTACCTCTCCAAGCTTACACATCCAGAAATGGCTGAATTGGGATTTTTTTTTTTTTTTGGAGGGGTTGGTAACTGGGGATTGAACTCAGGGACACTCGACCACTGAGCCACATCCCCAGCCTTATTTTCTATTTTATTTAGAGACAGGGTCTCACTGAATTGCTTAGTGCCTTGCTTTTTCTGAGGCTGGCTTTGAACCTGCAATCCTCCTGCCTCAACTTCCCGGGGCGACTAGGATTACAGGCATCCATCCCCGCACCCGGCTGAGTTGGGAGTTTTTACTTAGGTCTGTGTTGTCCCACAACCCACCCACACTTTTTAGCTACTGAACCAAGCTGGACTCTGAATTGACATAATTATACAAGATCGTTATATTATCTTACGATTCTCCATTTGCTCCACCCTGCCACCATATATACATGAAAACTGAGGCCTGCCTTCTAATTCTAATGCACATACCAGAGCATGAGCCCCCAAATTCCCATGTTCTGCCACATTGTTGCCATCCCCTATCCTCAAGAGCCTGCAAACAAAACAGAAATGGAATAAAACAAAGAGGATTTACTACACTGTAAACCAGACATTTTCCCTGTTGTCCCTTTGTCATTATCCCTGACCCCAGAGACCCCACTGTGATGACAACTTGTTTCCATCTGCAGGTCTTTACCATATTTTTTACTGCTGAAATGGTCTTCAAAATCATTGCCTTCGACCCCTACTATTACTTCCAGAAGAGGTGGAATATCTTCGACTGTGTCATCGTCACCGTGAGCCTGCTGGAGCTGAGCGTGGCCAAAAAGGGAAGCTTGTCTGTGCTGCGGACCTTCCGCTTGGTAATGTTTTCTCTTGGCCCCTTGGGAAATGGCCACCCAGATGCAGGGAAGCTGACCTCCAGGGACATGCACTGTCCTTTGGACTTTACCAGCCAACATCCCTTTCTTCAAGGGCATGGCTTTGGAGCTTGGTTCTCTGGTCCCAAGTATGGACACATTTTCTCCTCTTTGGTCCTCAGCCCCCTCATCTACACCAGCAGAAGCCTTCCAAGCACCATCCTATTCTCCTATCAAATAGCAATAATGACAATAAATTGAAGCAGCTAATATTTATTGAGCATTTATGCTTTGTGGGGCATCTTGCTATACTCTTGACCTTATGTCTCTTATTTGACACAACAAACCTGAGACAGTGGTGGCACACTCCTGTAATCCTAGCGTCTCAGGAGGCTGAGGCAGGAGGATCACGAGTTCAAAGCCAGCCTCAGCGAAAGCAAGACGCTAAGCAACTCAGTGAGACCCTGTCTCTAAATAAAATACAACATAGGGCTGGGGATGTGGCATAGTCAAGTACCCCTGAGTTCATTCCCTAGTTACCTGCCTCAAAAAATAAAGACATCCTCCCACTCCCTGGTTCCCCGAATCACATCCCAATGTCTGGCACACCACACAGGCCACACAAGAACTGCCTATTAGGCTCTTTTGCCGGCTCTTCTCCAGACTCAGCCCCAGGACACCCCCTGCAGGAGAACTTCCCCTATTCAAGGTGCTCCTGACCCAGTGCCTGCAGGCCACCCACTCTGAGCAGAGCTGCATCTGTTAGCCAAATCTGTCAGATTCTCAGGAGGCCAGGCTGGGGTCACTGGAGTCTCCCAAGTCCCCAGACCATCTGGAGGAAGCTTGATGTCTTGCTGACTCTTGAGAGTAGACAAGAGGCCTGAAGAACTGACATGACTGTTAGCACAGGAATCCCTTGTTCTCCGTGTTCTCTTGGTGCCATCTAGGAGCCCTGTGTCTAGTTTTGGAGAGAAGTGACAAAATGAAGAAGAGAGTGGCCAATGATCTCTCCAAGTGAGAATAGAAAGTTCTGCTAAGTGTTGGACATCCACGGGCTGAAGAGGTCACTTGGTTCAGGGAAACAGTGAGACCTAGGACAGGAAGTCTGCTTAGGACCTTATCATGGTGCTAGAAAGAGCTAAGCCCTGAGCCTAGATGCCCTGGAATTGAGGTGGCAAACTCAAATGCCTGCAGACCATGCAATAAAGCTGGCCAAGGAAGAGGCACTAGCCCTGGATATTTGCCTCAGGTAATCAGGCAAGGAAAACTCACTCCCACCCAGGCAGACCCAGCACAATTCACAACACCAGGGAGGGGTGTTTACAGAAAAATCAATGCAAGTTTTACCAAAGAAGTGACCTGCCCAATATTGTCAGAGTTTCCGATTTTTCATGAGAAACCAGAAATCTCTATTTCTATGTGAATATTATTAATATGGACTACTAATTCAATTTTTAAACAATCACACTTAAAGATCAATGTCCTGAGACATTTGTGTCCTAAACCCGCTGGTTGATGCAATCCGCCTAAGCAGGTGGGGCCTCCCTCCCACCACCCTTAGCACTGGATTCCAGGGAGGAGAAGGGCAGAGTGGGCTTCCAGGACTCTTTCTGGGTGACCTGGAGATTTTAGATTATAATTAAGTCACAGTTTCAGAAGGGCAAATTTTTGTAAGTATGTAGAAGATGATGACAAGTGACAGGCCCCTATGCTGATGGCCAATGTCAGATGGAAGCAGGACTTTATACTCCTCTGTCCCAGGAGGGCCCAAAGCTAGCTTTCTAATAGACTGGGAATATTTGGACGGAGTTTAGGGAAACAGAAGCTTGGTGCTTTAAGGTCTATGTGCTACTTTGTTCTGATCCCACAAGTCTCAAGTCAGTAATGACAAAAAAAAAAAAGGCAGATTTACTTTACAACCTGGGCCAACAGAATTTTCCACGTGCATGTCCCCCTCCTTTCTAAGTACATGTCTCCCCCACCTTCTGATCTTTTTTTTTCTTTCTTTTTTATGGGGGAAGCCAGGGATTGAACTCAGGGACATTCAACCACTGAGCCACATCCCCAGCCCTCTTTTGTATTTTATTTAGAGACAGGGTCTCATTGAGTTGCTTCGTGCCTCACTTTTGCTGAGGCTGCCTTTGAACTTGCGATCCTCCTGCCTCAGCCTCCTGAGCTGCTGGGATTACAGGCGTGCACCACAGCATCTGGCCCACCTTCTGATCTTAATCCATTGATCAACTCCCCCTTCTCTTGCACCACACTTACCTGAGGTCTGTTTCACTTCCTGCATGACTTGGTTTAGGTTTCATGGTCCATCAAGATTATTATGCCCTTGACCACAAACTCAATCATCCTTCTCCTCTGTTCTTCAAGCATCTTTGTGTTGTACAAAACACTATTCTAGAGTCAAATATTCCCACTGTCATGCCTGCACCTGAACTGTGGGAATTACTAGAGAATAACAAAGTCCAGTTGGTCAGTTTTAATCACTAGATTTTATTTTTAAATTTAAGTTTTAAATATTTCAGAAAAAAATGGGCAGATAGAACAGACAGTTCCCTTATACCATCATCCCCTTCTCTTCCCTCACCCCCACAAAAAACAAAACCTCCCACACATACACACGGTTTCCCCTATTACCAAAATCTTAGGTTGGTAAGGTATATTGGTTACAAGTAACTTTTCATGGTTTCCTATTGCTCTGAGAATAAAATCTGAAGTCCTTAATATGGTGTAAAATTTCTGCATGATCTGGTCCTGCCTGTCTTACCAAGAAACTTCCTCTTGCCTCCTTTGCAACAGCCAGAGAGACCTCTTCTTCTCCCTCACTAGAAACAAGACTTTTCCTAGATTTGGGCCTTTTATACTTATTTCCTCTACCTGGTATGCTTTTCCCCTAGTCACTGAGCTTAATAATTCTCAACCTTCTGGGTTTAACTCTCATGTCCTCTTACAGAGAACCTCCCCGCCCCTGCTATCTAACAAGGGATTCCCTCATCAAATCAACCCGTCCTTCACTCTGTATGATGACTACATCCAAATACCCCCATGTCGCTAGAAACACAGTCTTCTTGTTTGCCTTTCTATCTCCAGGGCCTAGCCCAAGGCCCAGTGCATAAGTAAGAACTCAGTAAACATCTGCTGATTGATCAAAGGAAAAAAGTCAGAAGGGAGGAGGAAAGAAGGAAGAAATGAAAGTTTCAAGTCTGTCTTTCTGCTTTTCCTCCCTTCCAGAAGAGCATCAATTCTCATGACAGTGTCCAAGGCATTGCTCCATTAATTCTGTCTTTGTACCAACACTGCAGCTTTGAATATGTCTGCATTGCAAGTCTTCCACCTCATTTTATTCTTGAATATCTTGGCCCCTGCACTTCCATATTCAATGAGAATCAGCTTGCCATGTTACATACTGACATATACACAAAACTCTTGGGTGTTTTTTTTCACATTGGGACTTCAATAATCTCTAAGGCAATTTGAGAAGAAATGTAACCATTATAAGATGTAGTCTTCTGATCCATGAAGATAGTATATTGATTTATTTCTAATCTCTCAATAAAGTTCTATAATTTTTATATAAAGTTTTTTGGGGGATACCAGGCATTGAACTCAGTGGCCACTGAGTCACATCCCTAGCCCCACTTATTTGTGTTTTATTTAGAGACAGGGTCTCACTGAGTTGCTTAGTGCCTTACAGTTGTTGAGGCAAGCTTTGAACTCACAATCCTCCTGCCTCAGCCTCCCAAGCCACTGGGATTACAGGCATGCGCCACTATGCCCGTCTCTATAAAGTCTTCATGATTTTCCCCATAAGGATCTTAAATTTTTAAAATGTTCTTTTCTTGCCTTTTGTTAGCATTTTGACATTTAATATTTTGCAATCCAAAAACCTCTTTTATTAATTCTGATGATTTATCTATATAGTTTTTAAATTTTTGAACACAAGCATGTCATGTGCAAATGAAGAGTTTTGTTTCTTCTCTTTTAATCCTTCTACCATTTGATTTTTTTTTCACTGTATTACTGTGCTGGTTGGGACATCCAGTACACGGTTGAAAATACGCATTAATAGCAGGCATCCTTGCTATTTTCCTGATTGCAAAGAGAATGCTTTCAATATTTCACTAAGTCTGACATTTGTGGCAGGCTTTTTTAAAAAAAAAAAAATTTTTTTTAACAAACAAACAAAAAAAACCTTTAGCAGTTTAGGAAGTTCTATTTGGCTAAGACTGTTTATCATGAACAGGCACTTGATTTTATCACATCACTGTTCTGCCTGTAAAGATAATCACGTTAAGATAATCAGAAGATTTTCTCCTTTACTCTATAGAGTAGCAAATTTTATTAGTTGATTTTTTTAATGTTAAAAGAATTTTGTATTATTGGGATACACCCAACTTGATCTGGATACACCCAAAATGATCTTCATCTTGTTAACACATTGCAAGATTCAGTTTGCTGATAATTTGCTTACCATTGTTATATCCATATTGGTGAATAATAGTTAGCCTGTGATTTTTCTTATTACATTGTCCTTGTCAGGTTGGGTATCAAGGTATCCAGACTATGCTTATCTCCATAAAAAGAGTTGAGGAATATTTCTCTTTTTCTCTTGCCAATCTTTATGTAAGAGTGGTATAATTTTTTTCATTGTAGGTTTGGTAGGATTCACTAGTGAAGACTTGTGGAGGTCAAGATTTTTCACTGTTGATTTAAGTTTCTTAATGGTTGGAAAACTAATCAGGTTTTCTATTTCTCAAATTGGTTTTGGTTATTATTTATTTAAGAATTTTCCTTCCTATAGAAATGTTTGAGTTTTATTGCCTAGACTTGTACATCCCCTGCTGTGTTTCAAGGATCTCTGTCAACTATACCTCTGCCACCTTTTTCTTAATAATAGTAACCCGTGTTTCCTCTCATCCTTTCATTAGTCCTGCCAAAGATCATCAATTTAATTAGTTTTCTCAAAGAACCAGCTTTTATCTTGTTGATTCTCTCTACATCATTGATGTTTTCCTATTTCAATTAATCCTGCATCTTATCTTAATTACATCCTCAATGCTACATATTTTGCTCTTTTCCAACTTCTTAAGATGCAATTTTCAGTCCATTTTCCTTTCCAATATATTTAAGACTTCACTTTCCTTCTAAGAACTGCTTTCACATTTAGAATTTTCCTTCTTGTTTGGCTCTAAATATTTCCTAATTTCAACTTTGATTTATTCTTTGACTCAAAGGTTAATTAGAAGTATGATTCTCAATTTCAAAACATATGTGGTTTTTCTAGTTATCTTTGTGTTATTGAGTTCCAGCTTAATTGTATTATAGTTGGAGAAACATATGTGGTATGATTTTAATGCTTTGGAATTTATTGATAATTTCTCTTTGGCTCAGCATATTAAAAATGTTCCTTATGTATTTGAATAAAATGTGTCTTCCTGTTAGCTGTAGGGTACAATGCCCTGTATATATCCATTGGGTAGAGAAATTTTATTGTGCAGTATATTCTATATCCCTGGTTGTTATTGTCTACTGCTTGTTCTAGCAATTACGGAGAAGGTGGTGTATAAAAATATCTCCCACTATGATTATAGCAGGTCTGTTTCTCATCTGGCTTTGCCTTGAGTCTGCACTATTAAGTGCATACATATTTTAAGTTGTTATGTCTTCCCAGTAAAGTGAAACTTATATTATTAAAATTGACCTTCTTTATCTTTATATATGTTTTTGCCTTTAAAAAATTACTTTGCCTGCTATTAATTGCATAACTCTTCTTTCTTTTGATTTAGAATCTGCCCAATATGTTTTTATCCATACTTCTACTTATAGTCTTTATATGACAATCGTGTATTTATATGCCAATAGCATAGAGACAGAGTTTGTGTTCTTATTCATTTCTGACAGTCCAGTCTTTGTCTTTTAACCAAAGTATTTAGTCTACCTGTTTTAGTGTAAATACTGACATATTTGAATATACGTTTATCATTAGACGGATCAATCTCCCACCCACCCCCTACCGCCACACACACACACACACATACACACACGCACACTTCTTGATTTATTTTAGATTGTATATTTTTATATTTTTGCTTGTCTTATTTTCCCCTTTACTGATTTGAAAACTAAATACTCAGTGTTTATTCTTTGAGTAGTTACCTTAGAAACTACAGCATAAGCAGTTAAATTAGTCAAAGTCAAAAGTTAGCTAAAGTCTCTCCACTTTCCTCCAGAAAATGTTTCATTCCAATTATCCTTTCCCAGCTTATTATTGCACTAAGTTTTTTAACTTTATCTTCTTTAAAAAAATTAGGGAGATGGAGATATAACTCAGTGGTAGAATGCATGCCTAATATGGGAATAAACGCAGGACCAAAAACTTTGTCATTAATCAGTGACAAATAATGCTAGCTGTTGTATAAGTAATCCCCAAAACTCAGTAGCTGAATCTCATAAAGATTTATGTCTTAGTCATTTCATAGCCTGATGCAAGTCAGGTGTCTATAGCTAGCACTCCTTCAGGAACTGACTCTGCTGCCTCTCAAGATGGCCTTTACAGTCTGCAAAGTTCTTCCTGCTTGTGGAAACATGGGAGGCCAAGGTTTGCCTTAATTTTTAAACAGTCAAAAGCTTTTCACTCAGGGATCATTATGCAATACAATTCCTTCAAAAATGTAAATGGCTTCAGACCTCTTATTGCTACACACTCAAAGCACATTATTTGACATAGTCCCCAATTCTGCCTAACTTCTTTGCTTTCTTGTCCTCGTGTCTTTCTTTCTCAAAAGGAAAAAAAAAATTAATGGCTACACATTAATGCAATCTTTGCTGAGAGTTTCTTCATTTCATTGGAAATTTTGACAGGTCTTCAACACTTTGAAACTTAATCCTTATTGTTTGGGACCTGGAAGCACTGTACGTTCCCAAATATTCAAGGACCTAAAATTCTGGACTCTATTTCCCTTCGTTTCTTGTAAATCAACCAAATATTTCCTGGACTCCTCATCTCTTTCTTGTAATATTTGGTAAAACCAAATTACAAGCAACTCACAATACTAAGGTTTTTGCCAATCCTTCTCCTGGGGCTGCTGGCTCATGAGGCATATGATCTACCCCAGAATTATTGCAAAGAATATTTTTGCCAATGAATCACACAGATCAACACTTTCCAAGTCTTCCTACATCTGTTTCCTCATTGTCCACCACAAGATCATAGGCCAGTGCCACACAGTCGATGTTTTTGAAATGGCAATACCTCTCTTTTCATCATACCAATTTCTACCTTGCTCAAAATAAATGCAGCTAGTTCCAGTGACAACCCCTAAGTCTGTGAGATAGCATCAGAAGTCGATGTCTCATAGCACATCCATTGCTGTCTGGGAAGCTTTCCTGAGTGTGTTTACTCCAAGAAGTAACTCAGTGATTCAGGATTATCCCATTTTATGATACCATGGCTTTAAACAGGTAGCCTCTGTGGTGACCATGAAAGGGGAAGAGAAAGTGCAGGAAAATTTATAGCTATGGCTGAACATAATGTCTGTTCCTTTTGTCTCCATTTCCATTCTATCAATCAGAACCCAATGACTCCCATTATTTGCAAGTGACATTCGGGAGGGATCAGGCCTGTGGCTAATAGAACAAAGATCATGAGACTCCCTCCACAGTATAAGACCCTGATTGACAGTCAGTGAAGTACATTGATACTTAGGGACCATAGATGGCTGATAGTATTTTTTGAGTAATTTATAAAAAGAAGTCTCTGAAACAACTTTCAGGGAGCACCCCAACTTATGGGATGAGCTGCCTCGCGCTTTTCTCAGAACTTTGGTTTCCAGCCAAGACTAGATGAGAGGTGATGAAGAGCTGCCAGGGCCTGACAGTCTCTGCTTCTCCCCAGCTGCGGGTCTTCAAGTTGGCCAAGTCCTGGCCCACCTTGAACACACTCATCAAGATCATCGGGAACTCGGTGGGGGCGCTGGGGAACCTGACCATCATCCTCGCCATCATTGTCTTCATCTTCGCTCTGGTTGGCAAGCAGCTGCTCGGGGAAGACTACGGGGATCACCGTTCTGTTATCGCTGTACCAGGGGACGAGTGGCCTCGCTGGCACATGCATGACTTCTTCCATTCCTTCCTCATTGTCTTCCGGATCCTCTGTGGAGAGTGGATCGAGAACATGTGGGCCTGCATGGAAGTCAGCCAGAAATCCATATGCCTCATCCTCTTCTTGACAGTCATGGTGCTGGGAAACCTGGTGGTGAGTCCCCACTGGGGTCCCACATCATGGGCAAGGAAGGAGGTTTCTGGGTCACTCTAAAAAAAAACCTTGCTTGACCTTGCTTGACCTTGTGCATTTTTATGCCTACATTCTCCACCCTGGTTGAGAAGTCTTAAAACTTTTCAAAGCCATTTGGGACATGCAATAAGAAGTATGCCTCAGGAAGCAACTGATATGTAGGGACAAGCACATGTAACAAGGAAGGAAAATCCTGTGGGAAAATTTCCCACCACCGTTTACTAGCTGGGTGACCCAGAGCAAGAGATCTAATAATTCTCCCTGAGCTCTGATTTCCTTAAAAATCAAAAGAAAAAAAAAAAACAGTGCTTACTCATGGGCTTGCTGGGAAAATTAAATGACAGGAGATGACATATGCAAATTACCGAGTGCAGTGTCTGGGAACTCAATAAACGGTAGCTATTCATTGTTGAAGGAAAAATCCCCTCCCCCGCAATCTGGGGGTGCTCAGAGGATACATTTCTTCAGGAAAGAAGAGGAAAGAGCCAGGGCACAAGAGGAGAGAGTAAAAATTGGACCATGTCTAGCAGATCATAGTTTTTCAAATCTATTCCCAGGTTTTGGGGGAATCCCTCTGCAGACCTTCCTGCCAATTAGTACCAACACCCCTTCTCCATCCCAGCCTGGTTCCTTGCCCTCAGTTGGCACCACCCACTCTAGTTGTGAGCAACTGACTAGCCCTAGGTTTTTTGTGGGGGGAGAAGTGAGCAAGGGAGGACATGGTCTTCCAAGAGCCATTTTCCTATTGCCATTGAAGTCCACCATTTTGGATTCCTTTTGTATAAGGTTTTACAGACAGGAGAAAGCTCAACAAAGAGATGAAAGAACATATCCAGACCCCCAAATCTTTCCCAGATTTGTTTTCTGCCTGCATTGCTGAATTGGGCCAGCCTGAAACTCCTTTCTCCCAGGCTCAGCTCACTCACCATCCTTGCAGAGCTATGAGAACACCTACCCCTCATGCAGAAAGTTTGTCTCTCTGAGCACTTTGACGTCTCTCCTATCTTCACATCTACTCTGAAAATTAAGGAGCTTCCACTCCCTGCTCACAGAAGAACATAAAGTCAGAAACAACAAGATGTGCCTGAGATTCCAGAATGGGGAACAGAAAGCAGGGCTTCAAGAGATGTGGGTGACCCAAGGGCAAGCCCCTGCCTGCTCCTTTGTATTGTCCCTGAGTGTCCCTTTGCTCAGCAGGGTGATCCTCCACTGTGGTGGAGAATGTCCTTCCAAGCTTTATCCTTCTGTGTCAGGTCACCCTGGGACATCCCCTCAGCAGCTCATTCTCCCAAGAAGCAAGACATCCTGGGCACATAAGGAGAGCGAGGTCAGGCTATGGTGGTCCCACCATCCTGCTGCCCACCAGGTGGCTTGATGGAGCCATCTTCCCTTCCATTCCTTTTCTCCAGGTGCTCAACCTGTTCATCGCCCTGCTGCTGAACTCTTTCAGTGCCGACAACCTCACTGCACCAGAGGATGACGGGGAAGTGAACAACCTGCAGGTGGCCCTGGCACGGATCCAGGCTTTTGGCCGTCGCACCGAGCAGGCACTTCGCGGCTTCTTCAGCAGGCCCTGCCTGCCCCGCTGGCCCAAGACAGAGCCCCCGCTGTGGATGAAACCCTCCATCTCTATCTCCAAAGCTGAGAACCACAGTGTTGCCGATGCTACTCCTATGAGGAGCCCTGGAGGGCTGCCAGCTCTCAGAGACCCCAGGGAGGACCACAGTGACTTCATCACCAATCCTAACGTGTGGGTCTCTGTACCCATTGCTGAGGGTGAATCTGACCTCGATGACTTGGAGGATGATGGTGAGCAGGATGCTCAGAGCTCCTGCCAGGAAGTGCTCCCCAAAGTACAGGTAAGAGTGCTCCCTGGGAGACATCCTCACAAGGTAGGGAGGGGCCTCGGGGTAAGAGTGACAAAGGACAGAAGGGAAATGAAGGTACATAGGCTTTCCAGCATCAGGGCTGGCCCAGCCTTGACAGAGCCCCTGGCAAGTCAGGCATAGGAGACCTTGACATAAAGAAGCTAAAACCACGCCAAGTTCTCCAGAGGAGGTGACCCATCAGCAGGGCCTGGAAGAAAGGGTCCGAATGTCCAGGCAGGGCCACAGATGAATCCCAGGCTACTCTGAGGTGCTTGGGCATTTTCTGTCACACGGCTGCCACTTCACTCTGCCTGGCTCAGACTTTGTACATGAGACACTAATGATATTCCTCCAATAACAGGATGTTTTCCAAGAGCAGGCTCATCTAAGCTTCACCAGCACCCTAAGAAGTCCTGATTATTAGGTGACTCATTTGAGGAGATTTTCCTGACAAGTGATGTCATCGGGAAATGACACTCCTTTCAGCATCAAAAAATTGAAGGCACATTTAAACCTTTGATAGTCTATACTTTTTTTGCACAGTTCTTTACTACCTCAAGCTGGTACATCAACCCTATTAACCTCTTCTCACTGACTCGGGACACGTCCTCTGGCACAGTGTGGGAGGGCCAGGATCCCTGTGGGGGCCCTAAGGACATAGAGGGCTGCTGGCCAGGACACTAAGTGGCCTCAGACAGCTGTGCTTTGAGTCTGCAGCTCTCCCATAGTCTTCTTACCCTACAGCTGTCACTTCTTTGGCGCTCCAGCAGCTGCTGTTATCAGCTGCCATTTTTTACATGCCTTTGTCTGGGTGACAGCCGAGGGCAGGGCGTCACCATCCCCAGAGTAAAGGACGTGAACTCTGTCTGCCACCAAGAGGCATGTTCAGTTACGTTGGGGTTCTCTGGAGGGGTCCACTTGGCCAAGTTCACCAGCCGTCTGACTTCTGCACAAGCACTAATGGTCATGGCTAACATCTGTCGAGCCAAGCACTTCCTACAGAGTATTCTGTAAGCATTAACATATTTAGTTGTCAAAATAATGGAATGATGTAGATCCTGCCTTTTAATTTTGCAAAGGGAGAAAAAAGAAGATAAGAGAGGTTAAATAATTTGCCTACCCTCACACAGCTTCTAAGCAATGGAGCTAGGCGTGAAATGCAGATCTATCTGGCTATAGCGTCTGAGCTCATTTCACACAAATGTACATATGGATGCATGTGTGTCAGTTGCATGTATGAAGTCCTTAGCTCTGTCAGCCTGTGGTGCGCAAGATCTTTTCAAGTGTTCAGCTGAAACTGACTCAAGTACCCAGTTGGGACCCTTTCTCACTAGCAGGAGCAGCTGCAGCAAGTCGGGAGGTATGAGGACCACCTGGCACCTAGGAGCCCAGGCTCTGGTATCTCCTCTGAGGACCTAACTCCATATGTGGGTGAGCAGTGGAAAGACACAGCTGCTCCTCAGGTTCCTGCAGAGGTGGGTATGTGAGCTTCCTGGAGAGTCCAGATAGCCAGCTCTGTACTGACCGGTGGACCAGTGGAAGTTGGGGCTTGGGGAGGGTATTCCAGACCACACTCCACCTTGTGACTTCATTTTTCATACTGGGAATTTTTTAAGTCCCCTGCCAACCTCCGGCAAATCCGTAAATTTCAGCTTTCACGCGCCATCACCAGAACCTCACCCCTGGATGGCTGTAGAGACAGTGAGAAGAGAGTGAGACCTCACTAGCTGGGGGGTTTAGGGCCATTCCTCATCTTCTCTGAGCCTGTTTCTTCATTGGGAAGTGGGTGATGCCTCCTTGGCAGGATTATTTTGAGGCTTAAATGAGACGCTGCTTGTCAAGTGTTTAGCTCCTGCCTGAAATGGAGTAAGTGCCCAGAAAATGACAGCTAAGAGAAAGGGAAACAAAAGACATTGCACAAAGAGAATCAAATACCTTTCAGAGGCAGCAGATAAAAGTTAGAGGTGCTCGTGGATGGGGAAGTCTTTCTCCCCTGCGAGGCTCCCCAGCTTTCTTTTGTCCACATTATTTTTTTTTCCCCTAGCCAAAAGCAGATCCGGGCTGGAGAGAGGCTGTCTGCCGGTGAGTGGTGAAGTGACAGCCTTACAGGGACCGAGCGAGAGGGAAGAAGACTCAGGTTTAGGAATGTCCTCTAGGAGCTAAAAATAAACTTTGCAATGTGGCTTACAAATCTTGGAAGAAAACAATCCACCGGGAAAGAGGTGCCTCTAAAGGTTTAGCATCTTCACTACCCCGGTTAACGAATTAGAGAATTTAACGTGACACCTAGTCCCTGAGTGTGGACTGTGTGACAGGCACCGGGCTAGGCAAAGATAAGCCAGACATAAATCACCCCAAAGTTATCAAGCCCTCCCGCACGAGGCCTGTCAGCTGCTGGCTGCATGCCTTGGGCAAGGCTGACCCTAGCAGGTAAGATAAGAGAGAGGGCTGAGATGGGATTTGGGGGCAGTGGGTGAACACAAGCCAGATGGACCCCAGTGGGGAAGATTGTCACATTCTACACCTGGCTGTCACGTTCCCTTCTAAGCATTCTAAGGACTCTGTTAGTTTTCCCTCTTTGATGTTTTCAGTACACAACATCTGAGTGTTGGTTTTATTTTGTTTTGTTTTGTTTTGTTTTGTTTTTGTTTTCTTGTCTATGACCCTGGCCAGGCAGGGAGGGGCCTGACAGCGACAGATGGGGACCCACCCCCACCATTTGGGTCCATTAGCCAAGCTATCAGGTTTACTAATATGAGAGCAGCTTCAACTCCTAATTGAATTCACTGGAGACATTATAGGGCCAGAGCTGCCAGGAGGGCAGCAGGCCCCTCAGCCTTGCTCCCCGATTAAATATTCAAGCCCAGTGAAAGCTGAGAGTCTTTATGGGTGTAATTATGGTGTCTCGGGCCATCGCCAGCACTCCATCAGGGCCTGGAAGTTTACAGCTTCGCTTAGCTAAGCCTCGGGGGCTCCACAGGGAGCAGCAGTGTTCCGGGCCTCAGCTGCTGAGGCACCAAATGCATGCAGGATGCCGGTCAGGCCCAGCGGCAGGACCTGGGCCCTGAGGGGCTCGCCCTGCACCTCTGAGGATCTCGGCCAGTTGGCCCTGTGGGGGCCACACTGCGTGTGGGTCCCTCAGAGAACTGAGCTCACTGCCCTGGCCCTCTTCCCTGCAGGAAGTGGACGATACAAGCTCCTCAGAGGGCAGCACCGTGGACTGCCCAGACCCCGAGGAGATGCTGAAGAAGATCCCTGAGCTGGCAGATGACCTGGAAGAACCAGAGGACTGCTTCACAGAAGGTAAAGGGGCAGCTTGGGGCCTCCTCACGCTGCCGTTCATTAGGGCCAGAACCCAGGTGGATACTCACTAAGGCACCTCTGGATCCAGGGCCTTGGCTTGGGGTCCACAGGGGCCAGAAAAACTGGGCCCCCCACAGCCTCATCCCAGGCTCAAGGGCTTCAGTGTCAGATACAAATGACATGACTCACTGCCCCTCATGCCACGTCAGATGGACCCAGGACAGGAGCTGAGCCTCCCCCTTCTCCCTTGAGAACACCTCACTGAGTTATAAGCCAGCCTCCTTGAGACTGAAAAGAGAATAGGTGGATACTACCAAAACCGTTACCTTAACTCTTGATTTGGGACATAAAAGACCCAGAGGATGGCCACAACATATCTGTTTCCCTCCGTCTTTTGTATAACTTCATTTTTCATACTGGGAATTTTTAAGTCCCTGCCAACCTCTGGCAAATCCGTAAATTTCAGCTTTCACACACCATCATCAGAACCTCATCCCTGGATGGCTGTAAGGAGAGTGAGAAAAGAGTGAGACCCCACAAACTGAGGGGTTTAGGGCCCTTAAAAGCACAGCCTGTATCTTATTCATCTTTTCCCTCATGTTTAAAACAGAGTCATATGACATTCTCAATATTTGTGCAATGAATGAATAAACAAATAGTTCACACTATGACAGTTATTGTGGCCTCAATAACTTTAAAGAAGTAGAAGTTGAGGGCTAGGACAAAAATCATGTTCATTGAGTTTCTTGTACCACTTGACCCTGGGCTAGGATGGGTCACAACCTAGCCATGCAGTGGCCACTTAGTTCAGTGTGGGCTCAGAGCATAGTCCATCAGACACCACCAGACCCATGCCCATTGGTTCATCAGGCTTCCAGGGATGATTGAGCATAAAGATAGGGACCACTGGTATCATCTATAAGAAGGAAGATGGTTGAGGAGGACATCAGAGTGGGCTAGACCACAAAATTCGAGAGAATCACCTAAAGGGCTGAATTGAAGGACCACCTGGAAGGGACCCCTTCTCTCTTATTCCAGGAGAGGATTCTTTTCCAAAAGTGCATTGAGTGGGTTTCCCAGAAGAGTGGTTTCTCTGCAGAGCTGGATCAGAAGTGATCCCAGTGGAATATCACTCACTATGAGGCACCTCTCTCCACAGGCTGCATGCGACACTGTCCCTGCTGCAAAGTGGATGCCACCAAGTTCCCGTGGGACATGGGCTGGCAGCTGCGTAAGACCTGCTACCGCATCGTGGAGCACAGCTGGTTTGAGAGCTTCATCATCTTCATGATCCTGCTTAGCAGTGGGTCTCTGGTAAGGGGAAGTAGGGGTCCTTGCCCCTAAGCTCTCCATATGGGATCTCTTGCAATCTAACAGCCCTGGAGCTGCATCAGTGGGCTCCTCTCAATCCTGGCCTTAAAGTTCTCAGCCTGAAGCTGGAGAAGGAGAGTTGCAGGTCACTGTTCCTCTTAACAGCAGGGGATGGAAGGTTCTAGATGGTCCACAACATGGCCTGCTCAGCCTGGCTGCTGCAAAATTGCATTGTAAACAGTGAGTGCATATTCCCTACCACACACACACACACACACACACACACACACACACTTTATGGATGGAGAAACAAAGGTTTGGGGGACTTTTCCAAGCTCACCCAACTTGGCAGTAACAAAACCTAATTTTGCCCTCAACTGAGTCCCATATCCCTGATTTCCCTCCCTCTGACCTCCCCAAATATACTGGCTTTCCCTGAAGGCCTACAGAGACCATTCTTCTTATCTTATCAAACCACTTGCAAATGCTACTATTCATCCCTCAAAACAGGAAATTGCTATGGCAGTGCTTCTCAAAACTGAATCACCTGGGAAGCTAGCTAGAATGCAGGTTCTGCTTTGGAAGATTGGTGGCAGGGCCTGAGAGCCTGTATTTCCAACACGCTCTCAGATGAGGCTGACACTATCATCCATGAACCGTTGCATACTGACCTGAAAGGCCTCAGGGATAGAAACTCAGAGTTCAAGACACTCCTGAAGCCCCAGGCTGAATGCCAGGCTTTGTCAGACAAGAAGGAGGATCCCTTCTCTCTCAGGGTTCAATCTCTAGTGCTCATCTCAACAGAACAAGATAGATGATAAAGACACCGGAAGGGACTGGTCATCCCCAGTTGTACATACTTTATAGGTGAGGAAGTTGAAGCCCAAAGACATGAAGGAAACTGCGTGGGGACCCAGATAACTAGTTCAAGGTCTGGGACTAGAGACGCACTGTCTTGATTCCACAGCTCGAAGCGTTTTCACTTGTCTTGTTCCTCCTCTATCATTGATGCCCTGAAAATAATCTACTGAATATCTGAGCACTGGACTTCAGTGCCAGACTTCCCATGTAGGTGCCAGAACTGCTCAGTGTGGCTTCAACGTTGGAGTAGAGCAGTGGCAGGGACGAGGCTCCACCCTGAGAGGTGGAGGAGGACCCAGCAGGAATGACACAAAGCCAAGGGGGGAGAGTGTCGGTAAGAGGACTGGCCTGCTGTCATGGCAATTGCAGAAGGTGGCAGTTTCTGAAAGTGCCATTGCAATGGGACAGGATGCCAACTGTCCACCTGGGCTGCAAGCATGCTGAGGCCACATTGCAGGAGCCAGAGGAGGTGAGACAGGTCTTTCTCCACACCTTCCCTTCTCTCCCTTCTGATCTCCTGGATAAAATGATAATGCTGATTTCTCTCCATTTTTCTCCATTCTCCCTTGCTCTTCCTCACACCCCAGCTGTCACCCTCCCCATTTCCAGCAGGGACTCAGATCCTGCAACAGCTACTCTGCCCCAGCCCACCCCACCCCAGCAGCTTCTCTTCACTCCCCATCTCCTTCCCCATGGGGCCAAACAGGCTTGCACCAAATTTAGTCTTTATGCTTTTACTTGGAGTACTTTTTAAAATATAACATGAGTTTTCATCTGACAAAGTAAAATGCAAAAAAAAAAAAGAGCGAGAGAGAGAGAGAGAGAGACAGAGACAGAGACAGAGAGAGAAACCAAGTTGGAAATCATAGCAAAAGTCAAAAGGAAAAAATTACCCATGTTCCTATCACTCAAAGTGAAGCTTACTTTGAAAACATTTTGGTATATCTCCTTCCCATCTCTCTTATGCACAGAATACATAATACATATTATAAAATTAAAATCACATCTGTGAGTCTGTGATTTCCCAGGAAATTTTCTTAGGAATTGTTCTCATACTATCTCACTTAACGACTACAACATATTCTACTAGAGACATGTGCCATTATTTATTCAACCAACCCCTGTGTTTACTTCTAATAAGCATCACGTAGCCATATGCACCGCCTTGGAGATATCAATGATTGCCTGTCAGGTTGGGTCCTAGATTCAGAACCCCAAGCAATTTTCCTGTGCTGGCAGTTTATTGGGGTACTCTCAGATAAAGTCCATGAGGGGAGTAAATGAGCAAAGAAAGGAGCTAAGAGAAGTTGAAATTCAGCCATGAATTTCCCACAGGAAGCCCTCCCCTTGAAACAAAGGGGATGACCTGATAAACCCACATGTCAATCCTCATTGGCTGCCCTGGGTAGAGAACAGATATCTAATCCGCAAAGTAGTCCCCAAGGTGGGCCCAACAAAGTCACTCCCAGTGCTGGTGAGTGGGGTGCTGGCTCATAAAGAGGGTCCTAATGGCATCTAGTGCCCTTAGGACAAGTCCTTGAAGGCAGAATTACTGGGTTTCTAAAACCTTGGAGTCATGTTTCCAATTTGGCTTCCCCAAAACTATTTTTGTTTTCCTTCCCACCAGTCACACACCAGTGCTGGGGTCTCCCCTCCATTCTTTTTGATCTCCACCAGTCTGATAAAAGAACAATATGGCATCTTCTTTTAATTTCCATTTCCTTGATTACAAGTGAGATAAAACGCTTTTTTTTTCAGAAGTTTGTTGGCATTTCTTACTCTCAATTTTTTTTTTTTTTTTGTGAACTGCCTGCGAACATCCTTTGATGCTTTTATTTTTAAACCAAGTCACTGTTAGCATCCCTTTGGTTGGCTTCCAAAATCCTATTCGAGAAGGTTTCCTTTCTCACTTGCATTCAACAACCCTGCAAAGCATCAGCAGGGCTTCATGTCCCTGTTGGCTGAGGAAGTCTTGGTTTATATCTCACAATGCCTCCTCCAGTCTCCACGTCCCCTCCCAGGAACAGAGGCAAGAAAATGATACTGCTCCCAGGGACTGTGAGCAGGGCTGGCAGGGTCCTTCCCTGTCTGCCTGGGCCCCTGTGCAGCCTGTCTCTCTCTTCCTTTCCCTCCAGGCCTTTGAAGATTATTACCTGGACCAGAAGCCCAAGGTGAAAGCTTTGCTGGAATACTCCGACAGGGTGTTCACCTTTATCTTTGTGTTTGAGATGCTGCTCAAGTGGGTGGCCTATGGCTTCAAGAAGTACTTCACCAACGCCTGGTGCTGGCTGGACTTCCTCATTGTGAATGTGAGTGGCTCAGTGGGAACACGTGGGGCTTGGGGTTCTCACCTCTGACTAATGACGACAGCTAGTGCAGAGGAATTCCAAAGAAAATCTTTAAATACCGAATTGAGTCTGAGAATACCTGTGAGTGGTAAGCTCCAACACAAAGGTGACCCTCCAGTGAGCCCTCAGTTCTTAGACCTCCAACCAGAAAGACTACCAGAGTCCTCTGCATTTTTATATCCAAAGCAAGATGACTCAGGGGCTATCCAGGGTCTTAAGACCCTGCATCCACTGCCAGGGCTCTGGACCTTGGGGAGCACAGAGAATCTGCATGCTTGCTAGTTCCATGGTCTCCATCCCTAGCTACTTTCGAATCACCTGGGGAACTCTTAAAAATACAGTAACCAAACTCTACTACTCCAGAGATTCTGATCTTTCTAATTTGGGGTGGGGTCCAGGTATCAGTATTATGTAAAATCTTCTGGGCATTTCCAAAGTGCCGCTATGATTGGAAACCACTGAGTTGATACCATTGGCTCCTCCCATTGGAAAGGAAAGAGGGTCCCTTTGGAGAGGTGATGATCCAGAGCTCATGTGTTCAGATTCCCAGTAACCTGTGACCACTAACCTCTGCATTAGGGAATTTACCATGTGCTTCCCACACATACATTAGACTTGTGGTTCCTTGGAGTCACCTCTCCTGTATCTTAACCAATACATTTTTCCCTATCTCTCTCTCACCCTCCCTCCCCCCCTCCCTCCTTCCACCTACCCTCTCTCCACTCTTGGCTTTGCCACATAGCTGAGGGTTCCTGTAAGCAGGGTGAGGCATAGTGCTGTTTATCTCAGCCTCCCCCAACCAGCAGACACCAGCATCAAGGTCTACACATTGGAGGTGTCAGGAAATGTGTCTGTATTTGGTGCTTGCCTCCTGAAACTGGATGGAGTTCAGAACAGAACATTCTGTCCAGCCTCCCATGTTGGCAGGTCCTCCACAGCAGGCCAGCGCATACGACTCTCTTCTCTCTTCTTTCCTGATGCCAAAGTGCTAGCATCATCTGGCTCCTGCACCATAGGGACTAGCTGCGAGGTCTAAAAATCTGAGTCATGGGTACTAATTTGTGCATATAAAATAGTTATTCATACATGAAAGGAAAATGTTTATTCTGACCCCACCCTTTTAGGGGTGTAGTAATTCTTACCTATGTAGATCTCACTAGTTTCATTCCTAATCACCTTAAATGGTCACCCCCTAATTCCATCCATCTTCCTACAGAACCTTTCTTCTAACCATCTGCCCTTCCTCCCTTACATTCCTCCTTTAATCTATCAAATATTCACCCTTTTTTATTCCCTCCTCCTAAACATTGATTTATCTTTATTTCCTCCATGTGTCCTTCTCCACCAGTCTTTTCCTGCTAGCTATCCATTCCCATTCTTCTTTTCTTCTATCCATTCATCCATCGATCCTCGACATTTATATCTTTCTCTCTTTTGATTCAACCTTCTATCCAAATATCCAGTCATCTAGCTTTCTATTCACCTATTCATGCATCTTCCACCCATTCATTCTTCCACCCATTCATTCTTCCACCTTTCTATTCTTCAATCCATCCAACTGTCCTTCCTGTGTTTCACTGTTCATTCATCTCTTCCCCTTCCTTCCTTCCACCCATCCATATTCATCTCCTCATGTCCATTTATCTCCTTTATTCTATCCACGCAATCAACCTTCATATCATCCACTGATTTCTCCCATTCATCCATTCTCTCTAACTCTGCATCTTTCCACTCATCCATCAGTCATTTTACATCCATTCTTCAGCCATCCATTCTTATACTCTTCCCTGCTTCCATACTTTTTCCTTTCTCCTTTGATTTCTACCTTCCATCCTTCCATTTGACTACCAAATCTGTCTTTGTAAACTTTAATCCGTCTTTCTATCCAATCGCCTTTTGGCTTTCCATTCAGATGTTCTTCCTTCTTTTATTCCTTTCATCTATCCCAACACACTTCGACCTTTTCATCTATTTATCAAGTGTTTATTCAAATCTACCAAATACAAGATTATTTTACAAAGTGCTCACAGAGGAATAAAAGCAAGAGATAAATACTCCCCACCTCCAGGAGTTTACACTTTAGTCTTTCATCAGATTAAGACACACATAAGGAAATTAGTGTATTAAGATGGGGATGTGGTGGACACTGTTGGGGCCAGTTAGTGTCTTGAGGAGATAGGAACATGAACTTTCTTTCACTCGGGAGGTGAGGCGGCTGTGAAGGTTTCATACAGGAGATGGCATTATATATGAGGCATGCACATGAGCAAGAGCAGAGAGGTGCAGAGTTACTGGACAAGGCCCATCCTAGCTAAAGGATGCTTTTGAACAAAGGCACAGACACAAGGGTGGTTGGGGGAACAATTTGATTTGGGTAGGATACATGGGTGAAATATGACTAGAAGAGTAGGTTGTAGTCATGTAACATAGGCTAAGGAGACAGAAACTTTTCCTATGGGTGATAAAGGACCAATAAATGTCGGGCCTATAAGAGAGATGTGATCATAATCAGATTGGCAGTAGAGAATGAATGAGATGGATAAAATACTGGGGCTTAGAGACCAATTGGGAGGCTAGTGGCCTGAGCAGTGGGAAGAGAGTTGGGATGAGTGTGTGGGATTTGCAGGAGAAGTGGCAGCTCCTATGTGCCCCAGCTGTAAATGTTCAACATGATCCAGGCTTCCCAGAAAGATGAGCAAAAGACTCACTAGGGCTAACATGGAACTGGCCCCAAACCTCCCATCTCTCTCAACCAGCCAGGCAGCTGGGTGCTCCCTGGTAGTGTCTGGATGTTTCTGTAATGAAACAAAGAGGTACTTTCCATTTCAGTTCTTTGTCCTAGTGAAATGAGCCACCCATTCAGAGAATGGGTATTATTATTTAAGGCTCAAGCACCCAAGCGTAAACCCTTTGCTTTCTAAAATTATTGTGTACAACCCTACCTGGCTACCAGAATAAGCACAGGACTAGGTCACAGCCCCCTGCAGGCTTAAGCCTGTACACAGAGTGTCTCCCAAGCACCTTCAAAATTCCTAGAAGGGGTAACCATTTTTCCATGTCAGTTTGTGTCCTTTGAAGTCCGTTATCATTTAAAAAAAAAAAAAACCTTATAGCTGACAGACCAACAGGGGTTCACAATTCAGTCATTATATCTCAGACATCTATTGAAGCTAGACCCCCCTGCCATTCGTTCTTGTTGAGAACTGCAGAGCTCTAAGAACTGTAGGATTCTTTTAGTCTGTCATCCTCATTTTACAAAGGGCAAAAGTATCCTGGACTAGCAGGTCACAAAAAATTCGGGATCAAGAGGGACCTTGAGATGGGCTGGAGATATAGCTCAGTCGGTAAAGCGCTTGCCTAGCATGTACAAGGCCCTGGGTTCAAGAGCCACACCACCCAAAAAGAAAAGAAAAGGAAAAGAGGGACCTGGATCCCACCCAGAACAGGACTCTTTCCAGTGCATTTTTCTGAGCAAATTCAATTAAGACTCATTTTATATCCCTCAAAATAAACTATAAGCATAGCCACCATGAAGGGGCATCATCTCTCCAAATCCCTGAAAGTCAATCAAAATTTCAAGGTTTGGGGGTCTACCTGACACTAGAAAGGAAAGAAAGTTTGACCACTTGTGTAGCAATGTGGGAGAATGTGTTTTTCTTATTCACAGGTCCAAGTAAGTAAGGAATAAAATTTTCTCTAAAAGAGGAGGGACTGGGCTCTTTCTCTACCTCTCACTGCTATACAGAATAAGGTCAGAGCCAGGACAGTGGCTTAGACAGAGCAGGAAATGGGAGGCTGGGCAGAGATTTCCTGTCTTCTTCCACCAGGTTGCCCTTTTGGAACCCTAGTGTGATGCTTTCGCTCTCTGCCTGCACTCAGATCTCACTGACGAGCCTCATAGCGAAGATCCTGGAATATTCTGATATGGAATCCATCAAAGCCCTTCGGACCCTCCGCGCCCTGCGACCACTGCGGGCTCTGTCACGTTTCGAAGGCATGCGGGTAAGACCTATTTCAGAACTTCTCTTATAAACTTTTACTTGGTAACCCTTACCCATGCCTTCATACCACTGACCCCCACCTCCAAAGGTCAGTTCTGCATCTTCCCTTCCTGCTCCCACTTTGGTGGTACTGCATGTCCCAACTCTCCAGGTCCTCCCCAAGACCCTGTGTGAGAACCTCTTTCCTTCTCATTCATAGATATCACACCCACCAGGATTCACTCCCGTTGTGAAGTGATCTTGCCTCAAAGCTCCACAGCATCTATTATCTCAGTCTCCCAACTCTGCCTCTTGTTCTTATTGACAGCATCTCCAGAACATCCCAAGCTCTCCACCTTTCCCTGATGAATGAGTCTTTTCTCTGGTGGTCCAATTAAATAGAGTGACATCTTCGATTCAGCAGCTCAGCCACCGCGCACTGGAACGCACCTTCTCTCCAACCTAACACAGTCTCCACGTCCTGTGAATGACTCCCTTCCATCCACCCTTCCCCTATCTATTATTATCAGCCTCCACCTTGCCCTTTCTCCACCATTGGCTCAAAAATTAACTTGGATTTTTAGAAGTAATTTATAGCTCTACAAATACTAGGAACTACAGATTGAAATAGTTTGAATTTTATTTTAATTTGTACCCAGATTCCATTTTTTTTTGTACCAGGGATTGAACTCAGGGGCACTTGACCACTGAGCCACACCCCCAGCCCTATTTTGTATTTTATTTAGAGACAGGGTCTCACTGAGTTGCTTAGGGCCTTGTTTTTGCTGAGACTGGCTTTGAACTCACAATCCTCCTACCTCAGCCTCCCGAGCCATTGGGGTTACAGGCATGCACCACTGTGCCCAGCTTGTACCCATTTTCTTGTTTGCTGATTTTCAAATGAGTGAGTTGGTGAATATAGATTTAGTTTCACTGATGTTTGTACAAATTCTCTAAAATGCAGAAATTGAGGATAATAAAGTAAGGTTTGAAAAGCCTGCATATATGAATACAACACATATACTTATACCTCTAAATGAGTATGCTTATGGTTATAAAATGATCCATATTCTCAGTCCTAAGGAAAGATACTGAAACCTTCCTTCAGTGAGGTTAGGGGAACAAGATCTAAACCCATCTTCAGCTGCCCAATGTCTCTTAATCTTCTGAGTGTGATTTATTGCACTAATTAACACACTTCTCTTGCTGTTTCCAAAGGCCCACTGGCTCATGAAGTAGCTTGAATGAGTATAGAAGGAAATGGGACCCAGTAGGGAGGGGCATTTGCAGTGTCCCAGGTCCTTTTCTATTTCCCACCAGGTGGTGGTAGATGCCTTGGTGGGCGCCATCCCATCCATTATGAATGTCCTCCTCGTCTGCCTCATCTTCTGGCTCATCTTCAGCATCATGGGCGTGAACCTCTTCGCAGGGAAGTTTTGGAGGTGCATCAACAATACCAACAAGGACTTTTCTCTTGTGCATTGGTCAATTGTGAATAACATTTCTGATTGTCAGAATCAAAACAACAGTGACAACTTTTTCTGGGTCAACGTGAAAGTCAACTTTGACAATGTTGCAATGGGTTACCTCGCACTTCTTCAGGTGGTGAGTCAACTATGAGATCAACCATTTCTCTTTCTTTGGATGCCCAACAAGTGAAGAAAGTCTGGAATCTTCCAGAAGATGCTATATAGAGATATTGCTAGGGATATCACTAAGTGTGGGCTGAGGTCATTCTTCATTCCTATAGACTACACAAATGATACCCATTAGGCTAGAAGACATTACCAATGAGTGCCATCTTCAGCGGTGCAGTTAGACAAGTCTAGGTTAAGAGCATAGAATAAAGGGAAGGGACTCCCATGGGGTTATATCAAGGGATTACTTAGAACACACTGCCTATACAAAATGACCATTGTATAGCCACGTGCTCAGTCTTCTACTTTATATCGTCTCCTAGATGGTAATAAATCAAGTCTAATTAAGTTTCTTACTATAATATATGATGTTTTCATAGTGACAGTCAAACACATTCATGCTTTCTATTTATTCCTTCATCCCTTGCTTTCATTCACTTATTTATTCAGTCCCCTTTTCACTCAAGTTTTGATACAATTGCTTATACATTTGTCATGTATTTACCCACGAGTTCACTCATTCCACCATTTATTCATCATAGTCAACAAATGATAACCAAGTAGCTTTGGTATGCCAGGCATACCAAAGATACAGCCCTGGGGGATACAGTCAGAACTGGTTTCAGGCACCAATGCTATATGAGAAAAACAGACATATACATGAATAGGAATAGTCCATTTAACGCTATAAAAGGCCTAGGAGTGCACGACTTGAGATGTCTTTCATGACCAGCATATGTTAAAAGGCATGCCCAATTTCAAGACCTCAAGAACAATAAAACTGGAGACAAAAATGTGGAGGTCTTCTACTCCCAACTTCCTGATATTCCAGAGGTAGCTATATCCCATTCTTATGTCATGTGCATTGGTGGGAAAGTGATTGAGAAAATGGCAGCCCCAAGACAGGTAGCCTGATCCAGAGCACAGAGCAGTCTCAGCAGATGGCACTACAGCATCCAGATAGCCAATCATGCCAAACTCTAGAAGGTTCCGTGTCTTTGATGCCACTCTATTCTGAAATAGCCACATGTGGATTACTTTAAATTATCTTATAAGATTGGTCAAGTCACCCAAAGGACTTTTTCCTTTCTCACTTTCTGCCCAAGCCCTTTCTTCCTCAAGCCTCCTAAGCGTCCTGCTCTTTCACTGGGCCACCATGGCCTGGCAGGGGTCCAGTGCAGATAGATTGGCAGGCACTGAGTGGCTTCTGCTCCTTGTTTCCAGGCAACCTTTAAAGGCTGGATGGACATCATGTATGCGGCTGTTGATTCCCGAGAGGTAAGTCTCATCAATTCATTGTATCTACAGCCTTCCCCTCTGAGCATCATGTCCATGTCTGTATTTGAAATGAAACGAAAATGGCATTGGTGTCAGAAGAGGTGTGGTCATCCAGCAGTCTCAACTGTCCCTCCCTGCAGTAGTGTCCAGCTGGCCTTCTGCGTTGTGTTTAAGCCCACCTAGCCCATTCCCCTCCCATGTACTCTCCCAGGCCTCTCATACTCTTCTTGTGCTCACCAGGAGAGCACCAGGTAATCTCTGAAGGATGGTATATGGGAGGCCACTCCTAGACAGGAATAGGAACCAGGGCAATGGCTAGAAAAAAGGGACATTGAAGGAATAAGACAGAATCTCAGGTGCCTCGGGAAGTGGGGGAGATGCTAGTGGACAGACCCAGTGATGCCCTGACCGGTGTTCCCTCAGCCCACTTCTGAGTTCGCTTGCATTCTGCCTTTCTGATTCTCTGTCTCAAGACTTTCTTCAGTGTTTCAGTCCCCTTTTCACTCAAGTTTTGATACAATTGCTTACACATTTGTCATGTATTTACCCACGAGTTCACTCATTCCACCATTTATTCATCATAGTCAACAAATGATAACCAAGTAGCTTTGGTATGCCAAAGATACAGCCCTGGGGGATACAGACCCAGTGATGCCCTGACCCGTGTTCCGTGCTCAGCAGCCTGTCCCCCAAGGACGGGGGATTTAACATCCCTAGGCACAACCCTCACTGATAAGCTTGGGGAGTCATAAATAAATATTCCAGCTTCCCTGTCCTTTGGTGGTTCCATTCTGAGGTATGTTCTACACAGTCTTCAGGGGGCCCCAACAGGATTGAGCATCAGTTACCCACAATGATGGTCTGCCTAACAACACCTGCTTCATTAACTTTTCTTCACTTTCTGCTTATTCTCCCCAATTCCCTCAATCCTGCTTCCTGGAAAATTACCTGCTCCCAGGTTCTTGTCCCAGGGTTGACTTTTAGGGTAAACCTAAGCTAAGACACCCAACCTCTTTCTCCTATTCCCTCTTGTCTGGTCACAGGTCGACATTCAGCCCAAGTGGGAGGACAACGTGTACATGTACTTGTACTTCGTCATCTTCATCATTTTTGGTGGCTTCTTCACACTGAATCTCTTTGTTGGGGTCATAATTGACAACTTCAATCAACAGAAAAAAAAGATATGTGGAGCTCCATTGTTTCTGGGAATCTTATACTTGCTGCCCCCTGGCCTGACCTCATGGCTAAAGTCAATGCTACTCATAGGCCTCTATGCCTAACCCAGAACCTAATTTTGGCACTTAACATCAAATTGACCTTTGCCCCCTGGTTGTGGGCCTCACCCCTATCTGGTGCCTGGGGCTGCTGCTGCTACAAGAAATGCACCCCATGTCAAAAATGCCCCTCCCTAGGTCCCCATTCTCCTTCTCAAAATGACCTCAGTCTTCCCAGCTGGAACCAAATGTGCTGAGACTGTCACAGGTGACACCGTGGGAAACATCTACAGGGAAGGATTAGGATCCAATATTTGCTGCTCTGTTTGGGGCTCTGACTCACAGAGGACTAAGTCAGGAAAACTTGGGAAGGGCCAAGACCCAGATTTTGGCAGAATTCCAATCATCCTTGGGATGGGGAGGAAGGATCTTGGCTCCATGAATATTGACTCAGATTAATAGGAAACTGTTGCATTTATAATATAGTAAAATATAAGAGTATTGAAGGCATAAAATGCTTTCACACTATCCTTTCGTTAAGTACACTCCATACCCCTGAGTTAGATGTGGCACCATTTTAGATTTGTATAAACTGAGATCCAAAGAGAAAAGGGGTCACATGGTTGAGTCACATAGCACAGAATAGCCTTTGGCATTACATAAGCCCAGATATGTGTTCCTGATTCAGTCACCAGCTGAATAGGTGATATTGGAAATATCATATACCTCCCTGGGTCTCAGTTTTCTTACCTATTTAATGGAGTTAATAATATTTATCAGGAGTGTGATGAGAAAAAAATAAAACCATATACAAAGAGCATCTAGTTAAGAACTGAACACATAGTGGGCACTAGATACTAAGTGTTACTATTATAATTTAGAATGTATATCCACTAGAGAAGGCATCCCACCTACAGAAAATCCTCGCTCAGGGTCCTAGGTATTAGAAAAGAGCAGGAGAGAGCTATGGGAGCCCCAGAGGGGCTCTGCAAGTCAGCAGTGACCATCATCATCAGTACTCCATTCCAGCAATTTGAGAGCATTCAAACAATCTTTTCTCCTATTTCCAGATGAGGAAACTGAGGTCCAGAGAACAGAACTAGTCATGTTATGTGATTGATAGAGTGAGATAAGCCAATGACAAGATTGAGATAAGAACTTCAACCACAGACTCCTTGCCCAGAAGTCTCAGTCTGACCCCACCCAGTGCTCACCTACTCACTGCCCCAGCCCCTGTCTGGCCTCACCAAGATGTTCTTCCCAAGAAGCCTTTTGATATTTCCTCTCCTATCCCATAGATATCAGCCCAATTTCTCAGCATTTGCAGACTCATTTACACAGTCATTCTGTGGGCTTTCAGATTATAATAGGAATTGAAAGGTGAGGAATTGAATGACGGTGGTCCAGAGGATCCTTAAAGAAAATTAACACTCAGTCTTCAGGGAGGGAGACAGAGTCAATCATTACCATATGTGACACTCTAACAGCAGGGGCAGTGCAACTCGGAGGCTCTGGAAAAAACCATTCAAGGTCCCTTAAAGACCAGGAACTCAAGAATAAGGTATTAACTGTCCTCAGCAACTCCTCTCAAGAAGGGGCTTGAGACCCTGTGTCCTCAATCTTTGCTTAGAAACTCTTGCCCCCAGCAGAGACTGACTCTAGAAGTCCTCTGAGTTTGACTGAAATGAAATGAAGGCTCAGAATTAAACCAACATGTATCTTCTCCTTGGGTCCTGTTCCCAAGCTCTCCCCACCCCCTGTCCACACAGTGTCTCTGTGTTTCTGGAGAACAGAAACAAGCTTGGCTTCAGAAACCCAGGCAGGAAGTCTAAGATGAGCTCCGTCCTACCACTGTCTTTGGTTGTGGTGTCCAGGCAAGACTCTCCTTGATTCTAGGCTGGGCATGTCTTTTCTACCATGAAGTGGAGAAGGTTCTCATATAGAATGCTCTGACTTTGGTTTCCCAGAGGGATCCTGTTACTTTAATAACAATAGTATGTCTCCCTCCTTCACTTAGGGGGCCAAGACATCTTCATGACAGAGGAACAGAAGAAATACTACAATGCCATGAAGAAGTTGGGCTCCAAAAAGCCCCAGAAGCCCATCCCACGGCCCCTGGTTAGCCACACAGCTTCTCTCTCATGTTGTGTTTATGAGTACTGCTATGCCTGGGCTGGGAGAGGCCTGACCAGTACTGTCTGTAGAGGAGATCTGGACTGTGTTTAGAGATGAGGGTGATGAGGGTGAAGAGGGTGATGAGGGTACATAGGCCCCAAGAATGACAAGTTTAGATGAAGAAACTCTGTTCTTTGGGAGTGAAAATAACTCCTAAAGATGCTACAAATAGACCTGTTCGTGGAAGCAGTGAGTTCCCAGCAATTTTAGGATTCAAGCACAGGTTTGGAAACAGATTAGGCTAAATGATAACAGGATGATTAGAATCCAGAGTTGAAACATCTGGGTGGTTATACATCATGATCTAGATTGTAATGGATCTCCAGACTAACCTTGCATTCCAACCTCATTCCTATAGGTAGACTGGAGAGGAAATGGCCTGATACAGTCATGGTCATATTCTAGTGGCCCAGCAGGAACTAAAAAAATATCCCATTCTGAAATTTAAAGATTGGCCAAAAATTAGAACCAGACTCTACTTTGATTCCTTTTTTCCTAAAGATCTCAAGAGATATGCCCTTTATTCCTCTATTACATACATGCAGTACCCAAACTATACTTGATATCACCTAAATTCTTCTCAGTCCTCTCCAGAAGATGGAAATATCAAAACTCTGGGTGGCCCCAGGATGGCAGCCCTGTTGGGAGTGGATGAACAGGTTTGGGAATGAAGATGTGATATGTCAGGAATTACAGATGAACCTCATCAAAGAATTTCTGAGCCATCCACTGCAGTGAATGGAATTGGCTCTTGTCCTTTTGCATAACCTTTCTGTGGCTTAGATACAGCATTTATGAAGAAAACTACAGGTACTTCCTCCGACACAATCTCATTATTAACCCTTTCCCCACACAAGGGCAAAGCCAAAGGACCTTCAATAAAGAAACAGGTCTTTCCCTAAAGGAATTAGGAAGTTAAAAGACATTCATTTTGTTGGCCAAGGCATTAGGATTTCTAAATCAAGTAATGGTACTTACATGAGTGCCTCCAAATTTGGTGAGCACAAAGTCTCAAAAACATTTACAAGATTTTTTTTAAAAAAGTTATGAAATTTTTTTTTTATACTGGAGACTGAACCCAAAGGCACTTAACCACTGAGCCACATCCCCAGCCCTTTTTATATCTTATTAGAGACAGTGTCTCACTGAGTTGCTTAGGGCCTCACTAAGCTGCTGAGGTTGGCTTTGAACTTTCAATCCTTCTGCCTCAGCCTCCCAAACTGCAGGGATTACAGCTCACACCACCATGCCTGGCAAGTTATGACTTTTGACACACTTTATTTGGAAATAGTGGTCATAAAATTATTACTATTTAGATTCTTCTAAGAAATATTGTAATAGGGTGCGATAGAAGATTCAGAACCTCTGTAGGGGTAGAGAATTTCTCCCAGATCTTTCATAAAATCAGGATAACTGGGCTTGAATGAGCCTGAATAAAAGTGTGCAAGGTTCACTGAGTGTCCCTCTGTCAAGAAGTCCAATGGGCAAGAAGATGCTCAAAATTAAAAGATGTAGGTGAAAAGACTGAGCCCAGCCAAGGAGACTCAAGTCAAGGGCTCTAGGAAGATGATCCTGAGACTTAGTGAGAAGCAAGCGGCTGAGTCTCTGCAGTCCTTTCTTTGTGGCTAGATTCAGGCTGAATTCACATTTGAACCTCAGAGTCCTGTGCTAGGGAAACTTTTGGCAAAATCTTGAAAGCTTGGAGCACTTCCCTTACACACTACTCAATCAACCAATCAACATCCCAGCTTCTCTCCTCTTATCAATTAATCCCACAGGCTACCCATGGCCTCTTCCTCTCCTTGTCCCTGGAATAGGGTATACTGCATTTCAAAAAAAGGGACCCTGGAGAGGACATCTAAATACAAAGGTCTGATGCTGGAGTTCCAAGCAATATAACACACAAGTGAGACTCCAGGCTGCTCATCTTTTCCCTTACTTAAGCCACAACCAAGGCTCTCCAATTCCTCCAGTAGTGGCAATAAGGGAGGTCCTGCAAATGGGGGTGGGGGATGGAATCTCAGAGCCCAACTCTGTTCCTGAGATTCTCCACCTATTTTCAGGGAGAGGCACCAACACGATGCTACCTTTAATGCAGGAACATGGCTCTCTTCTTAATAACATGGCCTAAGCATGCAAAAACACTGTTTCCTTTGTTCCATGGGCCGTCAAAGCTGAGGCAAGGCTGGAACATTAAAATTTTGAAGTCTTAGGGAACCCAGCAGAGCAAGGTTCGAGCAGCAACAGCATATGAAAACTCTCCACAGCCCATAGGCTTTGGCCTATCCTAACTCCTGTCTGGTATCCAGATGGCAGGCAGCATCACGGCACTCCCTACCCAGCCTGATCAGCTATGCCTCTTAAAGTCTAGAACCAAGAAAGAAACCCAAGAAAAACAAGGCATTCCCATTCCTGAGAATCCATCTTCTCAGGCCCAGCTTTCATTTCCTTCTCTCTCTTGGGAGCCCCAACAGAGAAAGCTGGTTAGATAAGCAGAGCCTTGGCAGAGGAATTCTGCACCCCAAGTTTCATGGCAGTGTTAAACTGACACCAAATAGGGACCCCCGCCCCATGCACATGCACACACACACACACACACAAACACAACTCCCCACCTCTGGCAAAGCCCAGGGTCTCAACCTTGTTTCCTCATAGCAACAGCTAAGGGTTCCACCAAACAGTATATTTTATTCTATAACATTCCCTCTACAGAACAGACTAAAAGCAGAACTACTTCATTGTGACATAATAGTTTCTAGAAATCACATCTTCAATCACCCACTTCATCATCTCTGAGAGCATTGGGTCACAAAGATGTGATCTCTGCCCTCAGGCCAAACCAGGATCGGCCAAAAGCTGCTGCATTCCCTAAAGTTGGCATATCCAGGGCAAACCTGATGCCTAAACACTTATAGATACTATTGCCTGCTTTGTTTAATTAGAAATCATGAAACCATGAATGGGCCTCTATTTCTCTTTCTTTCTGTTTTTTTAAAACCATTTTCAGTGATGAAATAAAGGGTTAGTGACTCAGAAATTCTCCTTCCACCCCAGGAAAGACATGAGCCAGCCAGCCATTATTCATGGAGCTGGGCCCACTTGGGTCAGATTCTTTGCTCTAAACCAGCAGGATAGCAACCCACCCTGCCTTGAAGCAGAAGCCTCATCATAGCACTGCCCACCCCCCCACCCACCCCCCAGCCTGCTTAGAAACTCCTTGAAACTTCCTGGCAAGACTATGACATGGTCTTCTCCTCCTGCCTCATAGCCAATTACGCAGAACCCAGCACATAGGACCCATTCTGTAAGCGCCCACTGCATAGAATTAAATTTAATCAAAGCTCATAAGGTGGAGCTGTCCATTCTGTCTTCCATTTATTCACCAATTTATTTTATGCAAAGCACTATGCAGACAGTAGGAGCAGAACAGTGAGAAAGATGGACAAATTTCCTGCCCTCGCAGGAAATTACGAGTCTGTGACCAAGGCGAACAATTAGGAAAAATCACATATAAGATAATTCACAGGCTAAAGAGATAAACAAGGGAGGATGGGGTGAACGGCAAAGGGTGTCTAGGACTGAGCCTTGATGGAGCTAATATCTTCATTTGGTCAAGGAGACTGAAACAGAGCCATGTGAAGGGCAAGAACCAAGAGGGTAAGGCATGGATGAAAACTAAGAAAGGGGAGCTTCCCAGAGCAGGGGACATGAACAATGCCAAATAACTGTCCTTGCCTTGAACATTATGAAGGTTATTGGTGATCTTAGTGAGAACCATTTTGGTGGCAGGCAGGGGGCCAAAGCTCTGTTGGAGTAAGTGGGAGACAGTTTCAAAAACTTCAGTTGTTCATGTGAGGAGAGACCTGGAGTGGGAAGCTCAGGAGGATTTTGTTTTAGGTTAAGAAAAACCAAATCATTAGAGATTGTCCAAGGAACAGAAAGAGTAAGAGTCATTTCCATGGACATTAAAGATGCCTAGGATAATAGCCCAAAGTGGGCAAGTATGGCCAAGAGCTTGATTTATTAGGAATGGAGCAGAGGGAGCAGGAGGTGGGTAAGTGGTAGTATTGAAGAGGTAAAGGTGGACCAGCTAGATGACAGAGCTTCAAGGGAGGAAGGGCTTTTACAAGACACAGGAAGAGCAAAGGTCTAGAAGGAACCGTGGAGAACAAGGAAGACCCCACGCCTGACCCCTACCTTGGGGCACGTGGGGTGGGGGAGATGATTGCCTTTGAGTGGAAGATGGTTTTTGTTGATTGAGGACTGTGAGCACCACAGAGGTCAGGAGAAGGACTTGGGTAAAGGGGAGGGGTGAAGAATGAGAGTGGGCCAAGGACTCACAGAGCATTAATGTTAACACCAACAGAAAGAAGAGAGGGCAACACTAGGAACTTTCTAAAAACCATCATAAAGATAACTGGATATAAATCATCTACTGGTTACCCCCGCCACTCTGCCTTCCTCCAAGAATGCAAAAGACTGACACCTGACCCCATGCCCTGCACTTGCATTTGCTTAGACATCTGACAAACCCCAAGAATGTTCTCTTCAGGGAACATTTCCAGGAGGGGGGTCAAACCATTGCACATGACTTTGTACTTAGCAGAGAAGCTCAAATCAACAATCTCACAAGCAGTTCTTGAACTATTGCTATGCACGGGGTACTTCAGGAGCACAAGTTTGAGTAAGCATGGCCCCTGTCCTCCAAGAGCTCATTGTCTGGTAGAAAAGAGAGGCATATGTGAAATCCTAGCTCAAGACTGATTACAAAGGCTCTGGAAGCCAAAGGGACAGGTGTAACGTGATAAAGCAAAACTCCCTGGAGGAAGTGGGGCTTAGGAGAGATGGCTTAATCTGTATTGGGATTGAGGTAGCAAGAGGGGACATTAGAAGAGCATTCCAAAGGGAGGGAAGATCGTGGGTGAGGACAAAAGAGGTACCTGGTGATGGTGGGCGTCTGGGAGGGTGATGAGGACTAGAACGGGGCAGTGAGGTGGAATCAACTAAAGGTGAGACTGTGAACAGGAGGTGGCTTCTGTTTGGAGGTGGAATGTGAATGGGACAAAGGTGACAGACTTTTAAAACTCATGTCTGGAGAAGTCAGGACCTCCCTATGTTTAATTTATGTGGGGACAAAGGTCCTGATGCCACCACCTTTTGTTTCCTCAGAACAGGTACCAGGGATTCATCTTTGATGTCGTGACCAGGCAAGCTTTTGACATTGCCATTATGGTCCTCATTTGCCTCAACATGATCACCATGATGGTGGAGACAGATGAGCAGAGCGAAGAAAAGACAAAAATCCTCGGCAAAATCAATCAGTTCTTCGTGGCTGTCTTCACGGGCGAGTGCGTCTTGAAGATGTTCGCCTTGAGGCAATACTATTTCACCAACGGCTGGAATGTGTTTGACTTCATTGTCGTGATCCTCTCCATCGGGAGTAAGTGTACAGCCATGTGATAGGGAAGCCCAGCTGGGCTTGGGAATGTTTTGGCTGCTCTTTTAAAACTAAGAGGAGGACAACCAACTAATTTTTCAAATAGGTGTCATGTGTTAGAAAAGCCCCGTTCATGCAGCCTTCCAAGAGCAGCCGATTTGAAATTCCCCTAGGATGCTTTCTCAGGACAATGAAGAGGCTCCATTGGTATTCTCCATACTATGGTGAAATGTTTGCAGTCACCTACTATGTGCATAGCCCACTGCCAGAACCTTAAGGGAACAATCACTCCTCCTGAGCACCTAAGTCTAAGATGATGAAGTTTCCAATGGGACTCACCATTATAGTTTTCAAAGCAGTTGGGGTGGATGGTGTTATGTGAAGTGATTTGTAAAATACTTTCCAGAAAAGGAAGTGGGTTGCCAGCAAAGTGGGGAAAGTCTAGAAGGAGATCCTTCAAAGGACATTCTTTTTGTTGTTGTTGTTGTGGTTTGTTTTGTTTTTCATTTGGGGGTGTTTTTTTTTCAACTTTTTAATTTGTTCTAATTAGTTATTCATGACAGTAGAATGCATTTTGACACCTTGTACACAAATGGAGCACAACTTCTCATTCTTCCGGCTGTATATGATGCAGTCACACCAGTAGGGTAATCATACTTGTATACAGGATAATAATGTCTGTCTCATTCTACCGTCCTTCCCATCCCCACTGCCTCACCCCTCCCCTTGCTCCCATCTGCACAATCCAAAGTTCTTTCATTCTTCCCTTACCCACCCCCCACTATGGATCAGCATCCACTTATCAGAGAAAACATTCAGCCTTTGGTTTTGGGGGATTGGCTTAATTCACTAAGCATGATGTTCTCTAGTTCCATCCATTTACCTGCAAATGCCATAATTTCATTCTTCTTTAAGGCTAATATTCCATTGTGTGTGTGTGTGTATATATATATATATATATATATATATATATATATAATCACATTTTCTTTATCCATCCATCTGTTGAAGGGCATCTAGGTTGGGTCCATTGTTTAGCTTTTGTGAATTGAGCTGTTATAAACCTTGATGTGGTTGCGTCACTATAGTAGGCTGATGTTAAGTCCTCAAAGAAGATTCTTAAATTGAGGGTCTGAAGTCAAATCTATATGTAATCATCCTCTTAGAGAATATGAGTGTCAGAAAAGTCAACTGATCAATATCAAGAGATCAGTGCTTCAAAGGTCCAGTCTGGGGACCATTGAATGAAAGACCCAGTATTTTGGGACCCAACAGTATCCAGAGAAAATTGGTAGAGTAAGAAGCTAATGTGGGGATAGAGCCACAAGAGCTGAGTACCTACTGAGTCTTCAGCACTGGCCTGGGCTTCATGAATCTTCACAGCAATCCTATAAAAAAGATATTTTTGTCCTCATTTGAAACGTTTAAAATTGAGCCTCAGAGATTAAGAAAGTTATACAAATTCACAGAGTTTGTAAGGAGTGGGAGCTGAATTTTGACTGGGCTAAGTTCTTTTATTTTTTATTGGTGCATTACAAGTATATATAATAGTAGGATTCACTGTGGTATGTTTGTATGCACATAACATATAATTTGGTCAATTTTATTGCCCATTATCTCCTGTTTACCTCCTGGTTCCTTTCACTGTATCCTCCTGCCAATCCCCAACCTCTATTCCCTTCTGAAATGAAAATCTCTCCTTTCTCCTCTTTTTTTCTCTCTTCCATATATGAGGGAAAAAACATATGACCTTTGACTTTGATTTTGCCTTATCTCACTTAACATGATATTCTCCAGTCCCATCGATTTTGCTGCAAATGACTTAATTGCTTTCTTCTTTATGGCTGCCTAAAATTCCATTGTGCATCTTTTGCATGTTTTCTCTATCCATTCATTCACTGACAGGCATCTATGCTGGTTTTATAACTTGATTATTGTGAATAGCATTTCTATAAATATGGGCATGCATGTATATTCGTACTATGCTGACTTCATTTCTTTTGGATAAATATCAAGGCTAAGTTCTTCTAATAAACTAGCTGCTTCTCACCCACATCCAAGAGACTATCCCTGGATTTCTTGTGGTTTAGCCAGAGTTTGATGCTATAAAAGCCAAATCCCAGTTCCCCAGCTTCCCTTGTCATTTTAAGTATATCCCAATCCGTTATATTCTGACCTGCTTGCTTCTCATGTCAGGGCATAGCTGTAGACTTAATTTTCCATTGATTTACCCTCAAGAGCTAATAGCATCCAAACACAGCTTGGCAGCATTTCATCAATCTTCCCACCCTGGTGCAGAAATATAGCCTTAGTTTGCATTTATTTGTTTGGAGGGTTTAAATTCATTTTTGTTTTGTTTTGTTTTCTATTGCTGCTATTTCTTCAAAAGCACTTTATTGAGTACTGTTGACATACAAAAAGCCACATATACTTAATGTATATAATCTAAAACATCTGCAGGTAAATATATACTCATGAGACCAACACCACAATCAATGCCATAAACATATCCATTGCCTCCAAAAATTTCTCCCACATTACTTAGTTAGTAGTTGATTGCGAAATACTCTTAAATAACATCTCAGGCTTATCTCTCTTAGAATAACAGGAGTTTTGTTGTTGGTTGTTTGGGGTTTTTTTGTTGTTGTTGTTGTTTTGTTTTGTTGGCCTTCTGAAGTGAGATATTTGAAAGTCCATTTTGCTTTTATATTAGAGAAAGGAGCTTGCTTATGTAACTTCCCACATCAGTAATTTAGAAATAAAATACACCTTTCATACTTAGTTCTATGAAGAGGACACCTTAAGCTACCAGTTTCTGAGGCCAACACAGCAGCTCCTTAGGCAAAAATCTCTCAGAGAACTTAAAAGACAAGTGAAGAATCTGCCTGTTAACTTTTCTGTCCTCATTCCTGCCTCCCTTTCTTCCTTCCCACCATAAAGACACATACTGAGTGTCAAACTGTTGTAAGTATGAGGACTCATTCTACCCTGAAATAAGGTACTGGGAAAAAATTAAAACTAAGATGTAGACAGTTGTCTGGCAGAAATTTTTAGTAGATTATATAGACACATAATATACCTATATTATTTAAAAAATGCCCCAGTTAAACTGGACTGTAAGAGTTTTTGCAGAGTTTTTATAATCCAGAATTATCGTGATTTCCTAAGTTCCCTCCAGTTTCCTTCAACACAATATCATGGCCACCCATCTGCATACAACAAAGGACAGCAGGAAAGAGGGTCAAGGGAATCCTATGAGGAGTGAGAAATTGATTCTACCTCTTTTTAATCCCCTTACCCTAAAGGCCTTGCTTGATTCCCAGTGGAGGTCTTTGGTCCCAATTACCCAAGCTTCAAAAATCTTCATGTTCGATATCATGTCAGGGGACATATATATTCATCATCTTTTTAACCTTTCTCATAGTTAGGGTTAGGGGCAGTAGCTGACCCTAAAAAGCCCATCCTTAGGCTCTCATAGAGTTCAAGCACAGCTGGAAGTGAAAGAAAGAAATTAAAACCATTATGCAGACAGCTGGGCATTCAAAGCCATTCTGCTTTAGCTGTCAGCAAGTTGCCCAACTCCTGCTCCCCCTTGTAATTAAGCCCAGGCTCCATACAATTATCTATGGGACCATGTGCCAGGAAATGAGTCAGTTTTCGCAGCAGGATATAAGGAGATGAATCACAGGGGGTCCCGGCCTTCCCAGAGCAGAGGACCGAGAAGGAAGAATGGGGATGGCCAAAGCTGAAAACTCAGAGGAGAGCAGGTCTGTGTCATATTGGAAATAAAGTATTGTGGGCATGTGCACAGTACTGCAGAGGATGGGGTGTCGACCATAGAGGCTGACTTTAAAGAGGTCGTTCTAAGTAGAGGAAAAGATAAGAACATGGTGAGAAGGGTAAGATCAACTTGATGGAGGGGGGATTAAGGCAGTGAACATTTACTGAGTGGTAGTTGTGTCAACTACCATGCCGGGTTCACGGGGCCCAGAGTCCTCAAATGTGGTTAACCGAGAGGAAGTTCATACTGAGAAGAGATGAGGAAATGTGCTTACATCCAACTTGGTCAGGGCTCATGGTTGAGATACTAATTAGATAATTTCCTCCCTCTTTCAAAGGTCTAGTGTTTTCTGCGATTCTTACATCACTAGAAAATTACTTCTCTCCAACACTTTTCCGAGTCATCCGCCTGGCCCGAATCGGCCGCATCCTCAGACTGATCCGAGCAGCCAAGGGGATCCGCACGCTGCTCTTTGCCCTCATGATGTCCCTGCCTGCCCTCTTCAACATCGGGCTGCTGCTCTTCCTCGTCATGTTCATCTACTCCATCTTCGGCATGTCCAGCTTCGCTTACGTCAAGTGGGAGGCCGGGATCGATGACATGTTCAACTTCCAGACCTTCGCCAACAGCATGCTGTGCCTCTTCCAGATCACCACGTCAGCCGGCTGGGATGGCCTCCTCAGCCCCATCCTCAACACAGAGCCCCCCTACTGCGACCCCAATCTGCCCAATGGCAATGGCACTAGAGGAGACTGTGGGAACCCAGCCGTGGGCATCGTCTTCTTCACCACCTACATCATCATCTCTTTCCTCATCGTGGTCAACATGTACATTGCAGTGATTCTGGAGAACTTCAATGTAGCCACAGAGGAGAGCACAGAGCCCCTGAGTGAGGACGATTTCGACATGTTCTATGAGACCTGGGAGAAATTCGACCCAGAAGCCACCCAGTTCATTACCTTTTCTGCCCTCTCAGACTTTGCAGACACTCTCTCAGGCCCCTTGAGAATCCCAAAACCCAATCAGAAAATATTAATCCAGATGGACATGCCCTTGGTCCCTGGAGATAAGATCCACTGTTTGGACATCCTCTTTGCCTTCACCAAGAACGTGCTGGGAGAATCTGGAGAGTTGGATTCACTAAAGGCAAACATGGAGGAGAAGTTTATGGCAACTAATCTTTCAAAAGCATCCTATGAACCAATAGCAACCACCCTCCGGTGGAAGCAAGAAGACATTTCAGCCACTGTCATTCAAAAGGCCTATCGGAGTTATGTGCTATATCGCTCCTTGACACTCTCCAACCCCTCTGGAGTGCCCAGGACTGAGGAGGAGGCTTTGTCACACCCAGATGAAGGCTTTGTGGAATTTATGGCAAATGAGAATTGTGTCCTTCCAGACAAATCTGAAACTGCCTCTGCCACATCTTTCCCGCCATCCTATGACAGCGTCACTAGAGGCCTCAGTGATAGAGTCAACCTGAGCACATCCAGCTCAATGCAAAATGAAGATGAAGCCACCAGTAAGGAGATGACTGCACCTGACCCTGAGTGAGGATACTCCAGCTGGACATGTCCAGCTCTGATGTGTTCCTTGGCTGCCATAACTTTCCCACTACAGATGGCCCCCAGCTACAACCTCACCAATGCATGTCACTGGTCACAATGTCAGAACTGGGCAGGGAATGTAGCTGGTACCTACCTTTGAAAATGTCTCCATACAACAATAGTCAGAAGCCAAGAGTATCTCTATTTTGACTTCACTTCTGAATTTCAATATCCAATGATGGGGTTCTCTTACTTTCAGGAAAATGTCACTGGTCTATTTATTTTAGTGGTGACCAGGGATTTTATCTACCTAGACAAATTTCTCAGGACCAGAACTTTCAAAGATATGGCAAGGGCACTGCTGGAGGTCTAAGGTTGTCTTCCTGTAAATACCACATAGAGATGTGCAGTTATTTAGGATTTTTGCATGATTGCATGTTGAGAGCTGCTGGACAACTTCTCCAACCCAGACTAACACCTGTGGTCTATGCCATGAAATACCTTTGAGATCTCCATTAAAACTAATATTTTTAAAAGTATGTCAAGACTGATGTCATATGTTAAATCATCACTTTTTCTTGATTGATTTCTTAATGTGATACTGACATGTATTGTAAGTCATTTCTCCCTCACTTTCAGGGATCCCGATATTTTGTAGTATGAGTTTGAGGCTGGGGAGGGCAGCAGGGAGCACTGTCCTGGAATCTAGAGAGTCTGGTTCTAATCTTAACTCTTCCACCAATTGCCTGGCTGACCAGAGCTAAGTTCTTTCCCCTATGAACCTGTTTTCCCATATATAAAATTCAGTGGGAGTGGGAAACATTTGGTTTTGCATAGCCTTTGAATATTGTGTTGTATAATTCAGTGGTGCCCTGTCCCCGTGAGATGGGAAAACACTCTGTATTCCCATGGTCAGATCTTTCTGCTATGAGGCTACCAAGGCAGCTATTGGATACATTCCAGAGCCTTTTTACATCTCGTATCAGATTTTAAGAAGGAAAGTTTTTATATTTCCTTGGGACTAGTACTTCATAATTAGTATAACCAAAAGAAAAGGGACATTTTGAGAAAGATGATCTGGTAAATAAAAGATATGGCCAGTAGTTCTTTTTATTCATCTGCAAATATTATTAAAGTCCTATGATATGGCAGAAATGAGATAAAATAGGAGTTAAGTCCCAAGAGATGAATTGGAATTACGCAGTGAATGGAGTAAGAGTTATTTAGTAAGGGTATATATTTAGGCAGATGAAGGACACAACAAAGAGTTCATGTGACTACATAGGACATAATGAACCTTAACAAAAGCTGTGATCTTGTCTTGTATTAACGCTTGGGATATTCCCAGCCACAATCACAAAGATCAGGTCAATTAATTGGACATACATTTGATCATTTTATGAAATTTTCCATTGGTACAATTACAAAGCATAGAGGTTGATCCATTGGATATGCCTCTTGAAAGCAAGTTTTCTGGGGTTTACTTTTTCTCACAGTTGACCCATTAGAAGCTAAAGGCTTTCAAGATGCTTGTTGGAGGTTGCCAACACCTACATATACAAAATAAGATGGTGCTGGATTAGCATCCCAACGCAGCTATCCTCTGGTATTAGGTTTGTATGTGAAAGACAATTTCAATCAAATGGCCCTTCCTTCCTAATATCAGTGAACCAGGATGCCCAGGTATTGACCATACAGCTTCTTCAGCATCTCAATCCCATGTGGTCACTTAAAACATCAACTGAAATGATAATAGCTCAAGTGTTTATAAGACAGCTGGGAAGACAGAGAGCTTGGGGACTGGTTTATTTTTATAGTGTTAGCTGCAATCATTAAATGTATTCAGCCATAAGACTAGTTTTACTAAGTAGATAATATTATTCTCAAAGGCATACTTATCACATCTTTTGCCCTTTGTTGTAGGTAGAATTGTGTCCCCCCCCAAAAAAAATATATTGAAATCTTAACTCTTGGTACCTGTGAATGTGATTAAATTTTGGAAATATGGTCTTCTGGGGCATAATCAAATTAAGATGAGGTTATACTAGATTAGAGTGGACTCTAATCCAATAACTGGTGATATAATATGAGAGAAGTTTGGTCAGAGAAGAATACAATGTGAAACACAGAAACACACACAAAGTAGATAGCTATGTGAAAACAGATGAAGCTGAAAGTTAAGGAATAGCAAAGATTTCCAGTAACTATCAGAAGCTAGGAGGAGGCGAGGAAGGCAAGGATTCGCCCCTGGAGACTCCAAAGAGAGAACAGCCCAGAGAATACCTTGATATTAGATGTCTAGCCTCCAGAAATATGAGAATAAATTTCTGTTGTAAGCCACCCAGTTGGTGATAATTTATTACAGCAACCCTAGGAAACTAATATACTCTACAATTTGTTTCCATACACGTGCATTTCCCAAATTATAATGGGAACCATTAGAAAAGGGACACAATAGACCTTGCATTACTAGGAGCTTTTGGAAATGTATCCAATGCAAATGCTAGATTATTGTTAAAAAAATTTCACTAAAATCAGTTCCAAAGTTTACTCAGGGGTTTGATTACAAGGTAGGAATTATATTTCCAGGGCAGCAAACCTGAGGATGTCCAAGGAAGATGGAAAGCCAAAGGTACATCATCAACCTCACCATCAGAGATGGCACTAGAACAACCTCTGCCCAGAATATATAAGGACACTTCAGCACTGAAAGGAGACAAGGCACAAAACAATGGTGCTGACCTGCAGGTTCTTTAATAAATGCTACCATCATAAACTCTGTCCTGATTTTTTTATGCCACTAAACTATGTTGCACATAGACATGAACGGCAAAGTCCATTCAAGAACATTCAGTCAACCTAGAAGAGTGAGTAGAGGGAGAGCCTGGTATACTAAAGCATTTGCCTTAAGATAAGGTCAAGTCACTTTCCAAAGTCCTGGGGATGCAAATACACAGACACTCAGTCTAGAGTTGAGCACAGGTTGAACATTTTAAAATAAATTAATTAAAAAGCAATTCCAAGGTTTACAGTAGTGATAGGGTAGATTATTTAAATCCCTCCTCCCATCGAAAACATCAACAGCTCTGTATAAATCCCAGACAATAATATCAGGTAGTTGGGAGGACATAAATAGGGTAAGGTTAATAAACTTTATTATTACATGGAAGAATAGAAAAATGTTGGGCTGGGATGTGGCTCAAGCTGTAGCGCGCTCGCCTGGCATGCGTTTGGCCCGGGTTCAATCCTCAGCACCACATACAAACAAAAGATGTTGTGTCCGCCGAGAACTGAAAAATAAATATTAAAAAAATTTTTTTAAAATGTTTTCATTATTGTTAGACTTTGGTAAGTTAAGAATGCATTACTTAGTTACTGGAGTTGTCACTAACAAAACAGAAACAGAGTCTATAATTTCAAAACTAGGATGGGGAAAATCGGCTAAGAAACAATCCACCAATTTAAAAAGTAAGGTAAAAAGGAAGAAAAATATGAAATGTAGAACAAGAATAACAAGTGGAAAAGACAGAATAACATAGTATATTTGTACACCAATATATCAATAGTTACATTAAATGTAAATGGATGGACCAAATACTTCAGAATATAGACAAAGAATGTCAGGCAGGACTCTAAAAATTCAAATAAATTATGTTTACCAAGGGATATACCTAAAACCTCAGGTTAACAAAAAGATAAAAATAAAAGAATAGAAATTGTATACTGTGCAAATATTTATCAACTAAGTGCAAAACACATATTCAAGTACCTAAGGAACATTTACAAAAATAGTTCATGAGCCTAGCTATAGAATAAGATTCCAAAAGTTTTCAAAAGACAAAAAGGATAAAGTGTACATTTCAGACTGCAATACAACTTTGCTGATAATCAATAGCAAAAATAAATTGGCCCAAGCGTATATAGGAACACTTAAAATATGGAAAAGATGGGATAGCTTAGCAGTGCAGAAGAGGATCTTTGTATAAATGATGCTGGGACAATTGTGTTTTCAAAAGAAAAAAAATAGACTCCTACCAAAACCATACTCAAAAATCAATTCCAGGTATATCAAAATGTGAAAGGAAAATCTATTAAGATTTTAGAATAAAGAGAAATACATACATATCTAGATAATAAGTAAAAGACAATGACTTGGACTACATTAAAATCTAGAATATCAGTTAATTATCTTAAGAGTTAAATATCTAATATATCTTAAGAGTTAAAAAGCAAGCTACAGAGTAAAAGAAAATATTTAAAACACTCATAAGGGCTGGGAGTGTAGCTTAGTAATAGAATGCTTGCTGAGAATGCACAATGCCCTGGGTTGGATCCCCACAACTGGGAAAAAAAACACTAATATCCAACAAAAGTCTAATATTCAAAGATTTTTTTAACTTCTACAAATCAATATGAAATAGACAACACAATAGAAAATGGTAAGAGAATTGAAGTGGTACTTCACAAAAGAGGAAATCTGAATAACTAATAAACATATAAAAGGGTGCACAACCTAATTAGTAATCATGGAATATGCAAATGAAATCTACTGTAAAATGCCTTTATACATCTATCAGATCTGCACAACTTTTAGAGACTAACGAACATCAAGAATTGGCAAAAATGAGAAGCAACAAGACCTCTCATGCATTGTTGAAGAGCGTGTAAATTGGTGCAAGCACTTTGCAAAACAGTTCAACTTAACCTAAAAGAGTTGAAGATACATAAAGCTCGTGTCTCAGGTTTTCCATTCCTACAAAAACTAGAGAAATCTGTGCACACATGATGTAGGAGACATGTGCAATATTTCTTAGGGACATTGTTCATAATGAACCCCAATTTGAGACAACCAAGGTCCATCAGCAGTAGAATAATTTAATAAATTGTTGTATCTTATTTTAATGTAATTTTATGCAACAATGAAAAAGACAGATAGTTTAATACCAGTCTATAAATGAATCTTACAAGCATAATATTGAATGAAAGAAGCCAGACACATAACTACATCTACTATATGATTATATGAGATTCAAAAACAGGCAAAATTAAACTGTATTGTCTAGGAATGCCTAAGGAAAAACAAGAATCTGTCATTATGAAAGTCAGGGTACAGGTCTCAACAAAGGGAAGAAGTCATTTGTGATTGGATGTTGTCAATGTACTAATTACACACTCTTCGTCGTAAGTGTTGTCTTTATATGTTAAGCTAAACACATTTGTCTAATTCCTTTTCTGTGTATATGTTGTATCTCACAATTTCAAAAATAAGAAAAAAAAACTTTAAATGGCTCAGCTTAGATTCTTCTCTCTCTTCCCAGAAGTAATTACTGTCTTCTCCTCTCAATCATGGCATTTATATCTTGGACTGGGATTATTTGAGCTGAGTGTAAAGGGAGCAGTAGGAGTTTAGTGGTGGGTAATTTTAAAAGGAAATTCTAGGGAAAGGGAATAGCAACTGTGCAAGATGCCCGAGATGTGCAAGAGGGTGAAGAGTTTGGCAAAATGTAACCAAGATATGGGGAAGTGAGTAGAATGTTCCCAGTGGTAACCAAGTTTGTATCCCACTGAATCACTTCGGATGGTGTCGTGAGTGATATTAAAACTTCAAGCAATCTGCCTAGCACAGGACCCCAACCAATTAGTGAGGACTGACCACATTACCAAAAGCATGCTTCTGGAGGTACTAACCCTCTGGTTGCTGGATTATGGAAAGGTCTAGAGAAAGGCCCCAAAGGAGGGAGGACCAGAACTGCTGGGACAGAGAGGTTGGAGACCACTTAGAAGGCTGGCTTTACTAACTGGCACAGGAATAGCTCACTATACAGGTGCACTTGGACCAGATTTTTAACCTTTGTTGCAAATAATAGAAATCCAACCCAAATTAGCTTGTGGGGAAAAAGGAAGAAAATAATTTCGACCTAGAGATGTAGCTGGATTCAGGAACTCAAATGGTGCCAGGGGAATATCCTCTTTCTCCCTCTTCACTCTGCTTTCTTCTATGCTGACCCCATTCCAAGGCAGATTTTCCACATGTGGTGGCAAAGATGGCCCTGCGATCATTTACATCTTTGATTTCAGAACAGAAACTTGAATCTTTCCCAATAATTTCATCAAAAATCCAGAGAGACATATTGTGTCCAGCATACTGGCGGCTTATAGATCGTGTGTTCACCCTGGGAATCTGGAACTAAGCTGAGAGCAGTTCCCAAACAGAAGAGTTCTGCCATAAAAAGAGGAAACGGCAGATGAGCAAGATAAAACCATAGCTGTCTACCACCTTCCCACCCTTAGCTGCCCAACGTCAACACACATCCTTCTCTCCAGACACCTAATATCAAAAATACCTACCCAACACAATGTAGCTGTCCGCCACAAGCTCCCTCTTCCCAAAGGGAGACAATGCAGACAAAGCCAGACAACACATCCAGCTTTAAGCCAAGAATGTCTCAGCAATAGATCAGAAAACCCTATAAACTCTAAAAATACATCCAGTTTTTGGATTACAGAAGGAAGCCCAAGGCTGGGTGAGTGAGCCACTGGATCAAGCAGACTTTATTAAAATAGGTTTACATTTTTCAATCAAATATGCCATCTTCAAAGATTTGCTTTTTCAAATTGGAGGGCAGCTTAGATTTTATGTTTAATTGTTGTTAGTGCCAGCGTACTTGGTGTGCAAACATCATTAAATGATGATACCGCTAGATGAAATTTCTGTATTTTGAAGGAGTCTCTTTCAACATGTCATTTTATTAGTCTATTTTATACCTTTCAGTATAGCCAGACACAAGTGGGCTCTCTGGTTCTCAAAGAAGATGAGGTAGCACTCATGTGCTGTTGCAATTATTCCTTATTGTTTACTGGCATGTAATAGGTACTATTTGGCTTTTTTTTTCCTCCCTTTATTAGCTTGTGTCCTATTATCACATCTGAACTGCAACTTTCTTGAAAGGAAGGAGAGGGCACGCTGCCTGGCACTAATTAAGGCTATAAAAGTTAATTATGTTGAGTTTTCTTAGACTTCTTTGAGTATTCCATGGCTTTAATTAAATGTTTTATAATTTTCTCCTTCTTTCTTTTTACTGGTGACTTCTATGATTCATGGACCTGTCCATTTGTGTGGGCCATTAGAATAAACCTCTTTTTTTACTTGTTAAAAATAAATAAATAAATAAACAAGAAAATACATCCAGCTTTGAACACTCCTCACCACCTTGATGGATCTCAGTTTTACCCAAGTAACCATCATCTTATACAAGCATTATTTCAAGTCTTCCAAACAATGCCTCATTGCTACTTTTGCCCCAAACAGCAGCCAGAGCTCAAAACCCACCCACAGCTCCTATGGTGCTCTGAGTAGCTGTCATTACAATGGCTTTACATAATCTGGCCCTCACTCCTCTCTGACCTCTCGTTCCCTCCAGCCTCCTTGGCTCGCTGTGTCTGGCCCACCCAGTCCTCCTTACCATTCCTGAAACTCACCAACCATGCTCTTGCCTCTGCACAGGAATCCTTGGAACTCACTTTTCCCTCAGTCAGAATATGCACATGTCTCATTTCTGTCTAATTGCCAGCCATATCCCCAGCACTTACGCCCTGTTCCAGGCTCTGCAATATCATGTATATACTAGCTTATTGTCTGTCTTTCCTACTAGAAAACTGGCTCTCTGAGGGAAAGAACTCTATTTGCTCACTAATATATTCCCAGCCACAAGAACAGTGCCAAAGAGATTTGTCAAATGAGTGAGATGCCATCTTCTTGACCAGTGCAGAAGTAGCTCTCATAGCACAGTCCCCAAAAGCTAACAATTCAATCAATATGCAAAAGTATCGGATCAACACACTATCTTTTAAAACTTGTTTTTAAAAGGAGAAACCACATCCAGAAATGTACACCCACAGTGTGTCCTGAAGCATATGCCCCTAGTCCTAACAGTGGAGAGCTTTCTGAGTCCTGCTGTCTGGGAGAATTCCTCTACGGCCTACTTCCCCATAGACAGAAACATCCGGGAAGACTCCTTCTTTGGAATGAAGAGTTTCCTCACTTCCTGTGCTGGCACCGGGTGGCCCTGGAAGTAGTCTTCAGGTTTGATCAATCATGGGTCATTACTTGCCTTGGCTGAAGTTTCTCTGGCATTGCATATCCCATACAACCCCAGTAGAACTTCTTTCTCTTGCATTTTAGATTTGTTAGATCTTGTTGGCTTATTGTCTTTCAATCTAGACTTGGACCTGGGTGCTGCTGCCTTTAGCAATAGACCTCTTGCCAACACACCACTACTTCCAGATCTTCTGCCTTTCCCACTATTATTAGGTTAGGACAAGGCGCAAGACTATAAGACAGTAAAAAGTCCTTCCTCTCTGCATTCATATGAGTCAGCTTAGGCAAAATTTGTTCTTCTTTGTGTAGCTTTACCATGCCAGCCAAAAGTATCCTATAGCTTTCCAAATCCTAGAGATTGTCCCTTAATTTAAGTCCCTTAAATTGTTGCAGCAAGAGGCAAGCTGGGTTACCAGACACAACAGGCTACATTTAAGAACATGATAGAAATTTCCAGATTTAGATCTTGGGATAAGAAAGTCTCAGTGTCCTACACCCCACTTCAATTTGGCTGATGCCACATGTTAGAATCTGTTAAGAGTAACACCCATTTCCAGTTATCAATTTTTGTGTCAGTCAGAGGAACAAGCAACACAAACCAGTTCCAGCATAAGAGGAATTTACCAGAAGGCTACAGAGAATCTCATAGAAAGGAAGTAAATGTTGAATAAACAGGAGGATTTCAGCCAAGGCTGGGCAAGTTTCTGGGTAGCAGAAACCATTAGAGAGTCTTTCCAAGAGGCTAGGACCAGTCGTTAGAGGTTTTCTTTTTCCCTGAGGGTGTCCAGTCGGGATTCAAATTCCCACAAAAGAACGTGTGATGGGCCTAGCTCCAGGGAAGAAGAAAGGCAGGAGAATTTTGATTGACAGCTCCACCAAGATTGTATGTAATTGCCTCCCCCCATGCTCCCTTAAAAAAAAAAAAAGTAAGATATTGTCACCAAAAGGAGGAGGAAAGAGACCCCCTAAGCAAAAATTCCCCATTGTGTTACAAAATTATAGTTGGATTCCTGTTTCATAAAGATCCCTCTGTTTGCAGTGACAGGTTAAGGTAGAGGCTGAATTTAAGGTCAGGGAGATTAGATATAAAGATGTGTTCCATGGAGACCTAAGCTATTGATTTTTTTTTTTTAGTTCTTCAAGCAAATTGATTAAGAGTCATTAAACCTATTCAGATCGGATGCTCATGACATGGATGGGATGCCCACTCCCAGTTTCTCCAGTGAGAAGGTCAAGACCTTTTCTTCCAGATGAATGTTCCCTCAGCCCCAAATCAGCATTGGACTCTGACCCCAGAAAACTGTTCATACATTCCCTGAAGTGGAAATATATTTGAAGTGTGTCCTCCTGAGGGACCCCCGTTGACTCATCATCCAAATGAGTTCAGGTGGAAAAAGGCAGGATTTGCCTATGGGCATCAAAGACATAACACTGAAAGTTCACGTCTACCGTTGACCTTTTAAAGCACCAGTTCTGACAATAGAACTCACAACAACAAAACTCAGTCGCTACAATTCACTGTACAGAGATGAAAAATTATGAAGGGTTATACATAAAAAAGACTCTTTTTTTTTTCCCCTGACCAGAACTGGGTTCTTTGGTTATTAGAAACGGGGCCACTCCTGTTTCCTGCTTTCAGATTTAATTGCATTATCAGCTATATAAAGGCATGTGTGTGCCTGTTGAGTAATGATGCATCCTGTGGTTGGAACAGGGAGCCCCAGAACCACTGGGAGGCTGAAGATGTCTGCAAATGATCCACACAGAAATGCTCAACTCATCCACTAAGCAACGTGGTACTCTGAACCAAGCTCTGGATGAGAGGAAGGAATGACCCAGTTTGATTCCAGGGCTTCTGTTGCTTGTGTCACAACTTCTCTGAGCAACTATCCTTGACTATACAATGGAATCAAGACTCCTGCCCTAATGAAGCCCACCAAGAGGTTTAAAGGGAATAAAACTGCTTTATAAGTGTTAGGAGAGAAAAGGAATTTCTTGAGGGGCTGTTACGTTGGAAACATTGTGGAATTCTTCCAACAATGTGGAATGTGAATGCCTAACTTCCAGAGCTGCCTCCTCATGGAGCAGAATGACACACCAGGCCCTCTCTCTCCCTGAGGAAGGGGTAGGAGGGCTTAAGCCCTGCCTACAACTGTCCCTCTTGAAAGCAAACTTTTCTTTGCTTCCTGTCCATGTTCTTCTGAATGCTCCATCCTCTGACCATCTTTAATTGTAAGAGTTCAGAGTCACCCCTACTCACAGGTCTCTCTCTCACCTGGCTTCAACACCTCCTAGCTATATCTAGCTCATACCCCTTCCCCTACCCAGCCTCCAGTGCCCTTACCCCTTACAAGGGTACCACTCACCTCCCATCCACCCAGTATGGACACTCAAGAGTCACCCATGCATATATGTGAAAGTTTCTCTAGGGCACATACTTCACATTTTCCTACCGTACATACTACACATTAGCAGTTGTAAATAATATGGAGAGGTCAAACCAAATTAAACTCAGTAGCATGGGCAATTCCTGCTTCCCCACATTGGCATCTGCACTAATGTCAGAATTTTTAACTTTTATCAGGCTGACAAAATGATAAATCATTGGTGTTTCAATTGTATTTTTCTGATTCCTTTTTTATAATACTTACAATTTTTAAGAGGTAGAATTTCTAAATAAGAGGTAGAGGGAGGGGGTTTGAACCTTGGTGGTCAAGTGCTTGAGAGATGTGCACTTGGTCACCTCATCATGATGCCCTTCACTGATCTCTAAATGGATTAGAAAGATCCAGATAGTGTGGGAGGGAGAAGACAGGAGTAATCCATAGAGAAGATAAATGTTTTATACCCAAAATACAAAAAGAACTCTTACAAATATATATAAGAAAAAGACAAACAATGTGATACACAAGTGGATAAAAAGTACAAACAGGCAGTCCAAAGAAGACAAAATCCCAACAGCTCAAACAGATTTTTCAAAGGAATCATGTTTACACTATCTTTTAGAAAATAAAGAGGAGGGAGCACATCCCAGCTCATTTTAAGATGCTATTACTTACCCTTATACCAAAACCAGACAAAGAAAGTACAAAAAAAATAAAAAGAGAGAGAGAGACTACTACCTCTCAGGAGCTTAGACAGAAAAAAGCTTCAACAAAATATTGATAAATGAATCCAGTAATGCTTAAAAATTATTGTATACCATAACTAAACAGGGTTTATTCAAATGGCTTGAAAATGATCGCAACTTTTGAAAATCAACTAATGTGTTATGATATGGATATGAGGTGTCCCCCCCAAAAAAAAAACATCTCCTGTGTTAATGCAAGAATATTCAGATTAAAATGATTGGATTGTAAGAGCCATAACTGAATCAGCCCTTCTAGTTTGAATGGACTAACTGGGTGGTGACTGTAGGTAGATAGGGTGTGGCTGGAGGAGGTGGGTCACTTTGGGTGGCCTTCCCCTTTCTTTCTCTACTGCCATGGGGTAAGCAGTGCTCTGCCACTGGTCAACCTCACCTTGGGCTCAAAGTGGTAGAACTGGTTGACCACATATTGAGCCTCTGAAATCACGAACCAAAATAATACCTTTCTTCCCGTAAGTTGTTCTCGTCCTGTATTTTGGTCTCAGCAACACGAAGCTGACTAACACAATATCAACTTATTTAGAAAAAGTATTTGTAAAAGTCCAACACCGATTCATGATAAAACCTCTCAAGAATTTAGGAGGCGTAGAAGAGAATTTCTTCAACTTAATTAAGAGTATCTACAAAAACCTACCACTAACATCATTTTTAATGGTGGAGATTGAATACTTTCCCCCTAAAATTGGGAACAAGGGAAGAATGTCTAATCTCAAAACTCTTACTCAACATACTACTGAAAGTCCTAGGTGGTAATGATATGATTGTCTAGTAGAAAATGACAAGGAATCCACAAAATAAACAAACTCCTAGAAGTAATAAATGAGTTAAGCAAGTTTGACACAAAATTCAAATATACTTTTATATTATTATCAACAAGTCTTTGGAAATCAAAATTAAAAACACAATACTATTATTGAATTATATATCAAAGAAAAAGAAATAGATAAATTTAACAATATATATGATCTATATCCTGAAATTATAAAATATGAATGAATAAAAACAAATATGGATTGGATGATTCATGGATTAAATCTTGGTTTGGAAGTTTCAATAATTAGTTTTCCCTAAATTAACCCAGAGATGTAATGAAATTTCTGCCAAAAACTCACCAACACTTTTTGTAGATATTGGCAAGCCTATTCTAAACATTATGTGGGAAGGCCCAGGATCCAGAATAGATTAAATAATTTTGAAAAAGAAAAAAAAATGGAAAGAATCACTATTCAATATTAAGATTTTACTGCATAGCTGTAATTGAGATAGTGCAGCATTCGTGGAGAAATAAACACATAGGTTGAAAGAATGAAATTTAAAAAAAAAACAGAAATAGGCCCACACTAATATGTCCATATGATTTTTTTTCCAATAGTCTTTATTGGTGCATTATAGTTGTATATAATGGTGAGATTTATTGTTACGTACTCGTTCAGGCACACAATATAACAATATAATTTGGCCAAAATCATTCCCCAGTATTTTCCCTTTTACCTCTCTCCTCATGCACCCATCCCTTTCCTCTACTCTAACTGACAATCTGATTTTCATGTGACATACCACACACTTCCCTTCATCCTCTCCATTTTTCACATATGAAAGAAAACATGAAACCTTTGACCTTCGGAGTTTGCCTTATTCTGCGTAACATAGTGGTCTCAAATTCCATCCATTTTCTTGCAAATGATATAATTTGAGATAGAAGTTGTGGATTAGAATGATGGATTGGCAAGGCAGATGGATCCCCAATGATTATAGAGCCACCAAGCATGGACTGGACTGCCTATCTTCAAAATTAACTTATGCAAAGGAGAGATCAGCTTCTCTTTCTTAATCTCCTGTTTTGTTGAGTTTCTGTTCAGTCACTGACCTGTGTGCTAGCAGAGTCACGGGTTGAGGAACTTCTGCTCTATTAATAATGTGCTGAGCCACACACAGGGCCTTCCCCAATCCTTAGGCCAATCTATTGACATCTGCTAACACTTCAATAACCAACTTCACATGCTTTACCCCCAGAAACACCTGCAGTAAACAGCCAGAATCCCCTCCTTGAAGTCCAAACTGCAGCTTTTCAGAATCCCTTCTCCAGACTCTTAGCTCTGTACCTCCAGCTCTATCTAGTTACACCAGCCTCCTGCAATTGCTCTAACTATGATACCCTAATGTTCTTTTTTTTTTTAAACCTCTTTCATTACCTAATTCACAGCTTAATACCTGGCTAACAATTCTTTACATTAAATTATCTCTGTTGAAATAAGCAGTGGAGATTTCCAGCTTCAGCTTAGAAACATAGAGAGGTGGGAAAGCATTGTTCCCACTATACAAGAAATCAATGACTTCTCTTAAATCCCTGAGAGGTCTGAAATCACCGACCAAAGAACTGCCCCAATATCTGAGCAAGACAGGCACCTATGGGGAAAAACAAGTCCAGAGTATTTGCTTACCTGGGTTAGATGCCACTGAATGTCATTCAAGCCAGTGAGGAGATTCAACTAGATATTTTTAATGAATTATAAAGGACACAGTTGGGGTAGCCTGAAAGAGAAAAGCTCCTGGTTAGTGGGAAAGCATATGAATTGGGGAGTCCACAGCCTCCCTTCAGACTATCCTGGCTCTCACAGGGAAGAATCTTGATAAATCTCCCTCCCCAATGCTGACTGGGGAAGGGGAACAGCAGCCACTGCCCAAACTCAACCAGACCCTGTCCCCACCTTAAAGGAGGCTACATTAATACACAAAGAATCTTTGCATCCCTGCTCTCTACCTCCATGCTTATAAGCATCACGTAAAAACAATTGAAATGCAACTGAGAGAAGAGTAAGAAATCCATTCCCTCAAAAGAGCAGCAAAAAAGGGAAGACCCAAAACCAGGCAGGGAGTGAGCTTCAAACACCATCCAACTGCTGACTATGTTAACCCACACTATAGACCTAGCAGAAGGAAAAATATACTCATCTCCAAGCATAAAAATACTTACCCCTGTCTACTGACCTATACAACACCTCCAACTTTCAACAACAACAACAACAAAAAAAAATCACAAGCCACATAAAATGTCAAGATAAAACAATCTGAAGAGATAAAGCAATATAAAAGCTGAAATCTTATGTGGAACAGAAATTGGAACTATCCGTATTTTAGTCTGTTTTGTGTTGCTATAACAAAATACTTGATGCTGGGTAAGGTATAAAGAAAAAGGATTCATTGGACTCATGATTCTGGTGGCTGGAAAGTATCAACAGCATGGAATCTGTTAGGGTCCTCCGATTGTGACACAACATGATAGATGGTATCATTTGGCAATAGTGTGTTAGTTCTCACAGTAGTGGATTGATTTAGTGGATTGATATGGTACAACATGAGACAGAAACAGGTTACATGGCGACAGAGGAAGTAAGAGAGCAGGGAGGAGCCTGGCTTGCTCTTTTATAACAACCCACGATCTCTCAACCCACTACTGTGAGACCCAAAACAATCTCGGACACCATCATGTATCCCTTCTGAGGACAGTCATGACCCAATTGCCTCCCACTAGGCCCAACTTCTTAAAAGTCCCACCATCTTTAAATACCATTACATTGGAACCAAGCTTCGGCACATGAACTTTGGGCGGATGAATCATATCCAAACAGACACTCAAGGTCCAAACTATGGCATGGCTGTCCTCTCTTACCAGATATAGTGAGAGCATATTCTATCATTGACCTGGGCTCTCCAACTTCAGTGGGATGATGGAATTTAAAATAAGTATAATATGTTAAATATTGAGACAATCCCTAGATGAAATATTGGACTGAACTTATGTGTGACCTGCTCATCAGCCTTTTCCAATATATCCCTTAAGACAGTCAAAGGATACTCTCTTCTCTAAGATACTGACAAATATACCAATGAGGAGAGAATCAGCATCTTTGAAAACCTTTCTGTCACTGTAAAGAAACGCCTGAGATAATTAACTAATAAAGAGAAAAGGGTTATTTTGGCTCACAGTTTTGGAGGTAAGAGTCCGTGATAGATTGGCCCCATTGTTTGAGGCCTGTGGGTAGGCAGCCCGGCACAGAATGGTCAAAGTGTGTGGCAGAGCCCTGCAAGCGAAGAGAGAAAAGGGAAGAGACCAGGGATCCACAATCCACTCTGAGAGGACCTATAAGACCTCCCACAGACCCACCTCCCAAGGGTTCCTCAACCTCCCAAAAGTGCCATTGCAGGAACCAAGCCTTTAACACAGGGCCTTTGGGATGCTCAAGAGCTAAACTACAGCATGGCTGTTTCCTTTCATCCAGGTATAGTGAGGGCATATGCTGTCATTGACCTGGGCTTTCTAACTTCAGTGGGATGATGGAATTCCGGAATAGTCGAGGCCATAAGGCAGGAATAACTACCTTAATTAAAAGAGGAGGCGGGTGCAATTTTAAGATAATGGGAAGTAGGGGAGAAAAGTTAATCACAGTATTTTGAAACATAGGAACATTTGATCAAAAGGCCTTAGGGATGAAATAGATGGGAGCCTACTAAAATTCAGTTGATCTATTTAACCAGAAAACTCCAGATCTGGTAGCCAGAAACATAACTTGAGTCACTGCAGTGAGGAGTCACAGCCTCTCACCCATTTCCCACATATAAGCCGGTTCATGGGCGGAGATCTCTTTGACTGAAGGAGAGACAAGTTCCCCTGGGTAAGAGATCCTGCAGAACTTCCTTAAGAACAAACTGTAAATCTTTCACCCAGCTTTTCCCAAAGGGACTTCTCACCATTTACTATAGCAACTGTACACTGGAGAAAAGGAAATGCCTTTCAGGGATTAAAAAACACTGACACTAATTCCTAGGATTCCAAATGCCACTGTGGTCTAAGTGAAAAGTGGAGCTTCATGGAGCTGTGGCCTAAGTTCAAATGTAGTGAAATTAGGAGGTCCCCTGACACACTCCATGGTCATTGGACCTAGAGCTACATAGTTCAATATAGTCACCACTAGCCACTTACAGCTATTTAAATTTTCATTATCTCATTATCACTCCAAGTTTTATTATATAATATAACACTTGTCTACATCAAGATTTGGCAAACTATGGCCTAGGTGAATATGGCCTGTAGCCCTTTTTCCTCCCCTTGGCATAACCTGTGTACTAAAGGTGGTTGCTACCTTCTGGAAAGATTGAGAAAAGGCCAGATGTGTTTATGTATTCCAGCTACTCAGGAGACAGAGGCAGAAGGATCATAAGTTCGTCAGAAACATATTGAGACCCTGTTTCAAAATAAAAATAAAAGGACTGGGGATGTAACTTAGTGGTAAAATGCCCCTGGGTTCAATCAAACCTCAGTATTTAAAAAAAAAAAAGATTGAGAATGAGGAGGAGAGAGTAGCGTGAGGTAAACAACAACAATTTAGTTCACAAAGCCTAAAACATTTACTATCTGGTCCTATACAAATAAGGTTTGCTAAGGGGGCTGGGGTTGTGGCTCGGTGGTAGAGCGCTCACCTAGCACGTGCAAGACGCTGGGTTTGAGCCTCAGTACCACATAAAAATAAATAAATAGATAGATAGATAGATAGATAAAGGTTTACAAAATGTTATTTTTTTAAAAAAAAAAGTTTTGCTGAGCCCTGACAGTTGGAATAGGCCCATTTGGTAACAGACACAATCCCCACATTGGCTTTGTAATACATGGTGCAAGGGCCACCATGGTAGAAAAGGCCAAGTGGAAGTCCCTTGAACTTGCTTCTTTAACAGGAGAGTAAATAAAAAACAATATCACACTCTTAGGAGAATTTAAAAGATTAGTAACACCAACAAAGAAGTTAAAGTTGCAAAGGGAGGGATACAAATGATATCCTAAGTAATTTACTAGTCTAGCCCAGGCAGGAAGCAGATGGATCTTAGAGAATGTGGATTATTATACACCCAGTAATGATTATAATTGCTATTTCAGATGTACGTAATTTTGTTGTTGTTGTTGCTGTTTGTTTGTTTGCTTGTTTTGATACTGGGGACTGAAACCAGCTACTGAAATGTAGCTCTCCCACTGAGCTACATTTCCAGTTCTTTTTATATTTCATTTCAAGACAGGGTTTGACTAAGTTGCTAAGACTGACCTTGAACTTGCAATTCTCCTGCCTCAGCCTCCTGAGTCACTGGAATTACAAGAGGGTGCCACCTGTTGCCCACCAGATGTAGTATCTTTCCTAGGACCTATCAACACATCCTCTGGCACTCAGATGTGACCATTAATGGTAAAAATGCTTCTTCCTTCATATCAGTTTACAAAGATCACCAGAAGCATCTTGCTTTTACCTGGTGTGACTAACAATACACCTGCACAGTTTTGCCTTAGGACTATTTCAACTTGCATATTCTCTGCAATTGTATAGTCTGAAGTAGTCTTCAACATACTGACATTTACATAACAGCTCACTGATCCATGTCATTCTTGATAGTATGATGATTAAATCTGATGTACAGGAAGTAGTAGAGGTTTTAGATACCTTCAGTAAGAGATATGAATCAGAAAATTAGAGAGGAATCCTATTAAAATACAAGGGCACATAGCCTCAGCAAAGCGTCTAATGAAGATTCAGTAATTTGGAGCATTTTTATATGTTCATATTTATATCAAGTATTTCAACTTGTATTTTACCCTCCAAGGTGAAATACAAGTTGAAATACTTGATATAAATATAAACATATAATGCCCTACTTGGTATAAATCTCATGAAATGTATACAAGAGATATATGTCAAACCATGTATATTAAACACAGATGTAAGAAATCAAATCAGATCTAAATAGTAATCAATATTTATGAATTATAAGGCTCAACACTACTAAGCTGTCAATTCTCCCCCAAACTCATCTATAGATTCAATACAGTCTTAGTCAAAATCCCATCAGGATTATTTACAGAAATTGACAACATAATTCCAAAATTTATATGAAAGGCAGAAAAATTTAAAAAGCCAAAACAGTTTTTTCAAAAAAAATATATAAAATTGGGAAATTCTCATTAACTCATTTATTTACTATACATCTTTTTTTTTCTTTTTACTACTATTCATCTTTAGTAATCCAGGTAGTGCAAGCATTGGTAAAAGGAGAAACAGAGAGATTAATGGAATGTCATTGATCTTTGACAAAGTCACAAAGGCAATTTAATGGAGAAAGGATGATCTTCTCAAGAAATCGTTCTGGGGCAATTGGACATATACAGCAAAGAAAAAGAATTTCAATTCCTACTTCACAGCCCATACAAAAATTAATTCAAAATGTACCACATGCCTATATAAAACCTAAAATTATAAAACTTCTGGGAGAAGATAGTTATTGATCTTTGATTAGGCAAGTTTTCCTTAGCTACAATACAAAAAGCAATACCCACAAAAAAATGAGAAATTATAGTTCATTGAGTTTTTAAACTGTTCTGCAAAAGGCATCATTAAGAAAATAAAATGACAAGCCACAGACTGGAGGAAAAATATTTGCAAAGCACAGATCTGATAAAAGACTAAGGTCCAGAATATACAAAGAACTCTCAAAACTCAATAATAAGAAAATCACAACCTAATATAAAAAGGGCCAAAAGATTTGAATGAACGCTTCACACACAAAACAAAATGTAAAGATAGCGAACAAGTGTGTACAAAAACAACATTCAATGTCATTGGTCATTAGGAAATGCAATTTAAACCACAGTGACATGCTATTACACATATAGCTCAAACTTTAAATGAATGATCAGACCAAGGGTTGGGAAGGATGTGGATCAAGTGGAATTTCCCACTTTGATAATTTCCTAAAAAGCTAAGCAAAACCTCTACCACATGATTCCACCATTTCACTCTTAGACGTTTACCTAAGAGAAAAGAAAGAATGTGTTCACACCAAGACTTGCAGGTGAATGCTCACAGAAGGCATTCCTACTGTGTGTCATCTGCCTGGGAGGGGCAGCTCTTGGGGCACCTAGGGTTTGCATGAAGGGACTACAGCCCATGTCTGGACCCTGGGGGATGGGTAAGAACTATTCAGTAGTGTCCTCTGCAAGAACAAAATACCAGCCCAGTGTTCACCTGAACTTCCTCTGGAAAGGTCCGTTGATTAGGGCATGGCCCTGGTGACGGCCCAGGCAGAAGCCAAGCTCCCAGGGAGTGTGACTAACATGACCTGCAGCACTCCCTTCCCAGAAGGGAGCCATGGGGATTCTGTCCTCTGCAGCTGTCAGAAATGATAAGGCTCCTTCCATTCCACACAGCAGTCCAGAGCAGCTCCATACTCCCACAGTGCACAGCTAGGATGCCAGCTCCCCGGGCCCTCCCCCAGGGAGCCCAGCAACAGCTACTGCCACTTCCAGGCCCTGGGCAGGTCACCGCCCATCAGTGGGCCTGTCTCCCATCTCGGAGCAGGGAGGGGGCTGAAGTGGTGGCGTCTCCCGCTCTGGCACTGGATGCTCTGTGCCGTGAGAGTGGGAGGCAGCTCCTCTGTTCTCCTGTCAGCGTTCACTTGAGAAGCCTGCACTCCAGCCCCTGCCTCTCATCTCTCACAGGCTGATACACTTGCCGACAAGAGGCAGCTTTTGTCAGTCGCTGCCAGTTCTGAGCATTTTCTGGCCCGAAGCATTGACTTCCAGTGTGTGTGTGGGGGGGAGTTTTCTGAATTCTCCTGTCAGGTCTGGCACCTTCTTTCACTCACCTCTCTTGGGAGTGTGCAGATGGCATGGGGTAGGCAGGGAAACCCAGGACTTCCTGACAGAGCTTGGATGCAGAGACGAGGCAGATGGCCCTCAGCAGGGGACAAGCTATGGCAGAGGCTGAGTCCTCCTTATGAGATTCCTTCGCTTGTTAAGGTGACATTCTCATTCAATATTAGAAGTGGAGTGGAGTTGCACTGGCACACACCTGTAAATCTCAGTTACTCTGGAGGCTGAGGCAGGAGGATTGCAAGTTGGAGGACAGCCTTAGGAACTTAGCGAGACCCTGTCTCAAAAAACAAAGTAGGCCTGGGGGTGTAGAAAAATAGTAGAGCACCCCTGGGTTCAATCTCAAGTACTGCAAAAAAATAAATACATAAATATTCAAGGTGGAATACCCAACTGGAGGATTTCAGGAGATCAGGGCTTTTCTCTTAGAGATGGAGACACTGAGGCCCATAGCAGCCTCTTAGCTCATCTGTAAGCAAGGAACTAAAGTCGGTGACTCTCCTGGCCCACATTCAGTCCAGCTTACATGATGTTTCTGTGTTGAGGAAGCTGTGGATCCTGGGAAGGAAAGAAACTGTAGTGAGGCTTCTAGTGTGGGCCGGGCTCCCTCCCTCGTCCCTGCCAGGAAGCATGAGGAGGAGAGGTCTGAGGAAGATAAATAAACAACAACAACAAAGTCTCTTGTGTCAAAGCCCAGTACTCCTGTTTCCAGTCCTGGCACTAAGTCCCTGAGGGTCAGGCCTGCCCCATCCCACTACGCCTCCTGGAGACCCACAGCACCTCCTGGTTCTCATCACCCACATGCCCACACATTCCTGATGGAAGTACCACTTCCATTCAAAAAGGTTAAAAAAAAAAAAAGCCTTCTTAGATTTTAATTATTTATTTGTATTCTAACTCACACTTGGGCAAATTCCTTTTGGTGTCCAATTCTGTGGGCTTTGACAAATGCAAAGTCATGCAACCACCATCAGAGTCAAGCTGCAGAACAGATCCACCACCCTAGAACATTCCCTGCCTCTCACTGGGCTTCTGTGGACTCATACCTTCCCCAACCCCAAACTCCAACAACCACCGATCTGTTTCCTGTTCCTTTAATGCTTCCTTCTCCAGAATGCCATATAAATGAAATCATATAAATACAAGTAATCTTTTCAGGCTGGCTTCTTTCACCTCGCATAACACATTTAAGATTCATCCGTGTTGTGTGTATCCAGAAAAATGCTTCTTAAAGATAGAAAAATAAAACTCTGGTGGAAATTCCAAACAGAATTCCTTTCTTTTGAGAAATTCCAGCTCTTCCAGAATTCCAGCTCTTCCATGATCACCCTCCACTACCTACTCAACACCATTATTGTCCCAGATCTGCTGCTCATAGCAACACACAGCTAGTCCAGAGCCCCAAATTCCCAGCCTTTCTCTGGACACATACGTACTTCTGAACCTAGTTCATGTGGCCCCACTGAGTGCTCAAAGAATCCTCTTGAACATCTTAACCCTAATCCAAGAGAGAAAACCTCAAATGCCTGCAGGGCAGGGTAAGTATTGTTAATATATGTAATACAACCCGGACAATATATGTCCCAGCTGAAGGCAAAGGATGAACAGACTTAAGATGCCTTGACTGTCAAATTCAATCTAGAGCTGGGCGCAGATGCACATTTCTGTAATCCCAGTGGCTCAGGAGGCTGAGGCACGAGGATCGAGAGTTCAAAGCCAAACTCAGCAAAAGCGAGGTGCTAAGCAACCCAGTGAGACGCTTGTTTCTAAATAAAATACAAAACAGGGCTGGAGATGTGGCTCAGTAGCCAGTTCCCCCGAGTTCAATCCCCAGGACCCACCCCCCAAAAATATCAATCTCCATATGACTACAATTTGACACATTGTACCTGCTCCTCAGCACATAGGGATACATCTGTGAAAAGAATTCAAGCACCAGGACTCAGTCTGCAGTCTCTGACTCTCAACTTGACCCTCTTGCTCAATATACTACTGCACTGATGTGAAATATGTCAGAATACAAGGTGACCAGGCTGTATCATCTTTATAAAGGTGGCCGAATTCAGGGCAACCATATGTTCGCAATGGCTGCCCTAGGTGGGCTTTTGTAAAATGTGCTTCTAGCAAATACAGTTATCAGAGACCAGCTGGGCTGAAGGGAGAGTGCTGGGGAGACGCCCCCACCCCAGCCACCATAGTCTGGTGTTTCTTACCGACAAAGCTCAAACCCAGGAGGAGTCTATAATGTTCTTTTTCTTATACCTTCCCGATGGGATCTACCAAAAACAACACATTCACCTACAAATACAACAGAAGGCAGAGGGCATGCCTTGGGGAGCTGTCCTGAGCCCTCTCAGAACCCAGGTCTGGCATTCTTCCAGCTGCTGGAGGAGGGACTGCTATTGGCTCACAGCTGTGCCCCTTTCTGAGCACTGCTCTAGCCTCATGGGAGCTGCCTTACCCAAGGCAATGACCCCTCCCTAGGAGCAGCCGACTGCCAATGAAGATAGCCCCTCTCCTGCCTGAAAGCAGGACAACACCCAGGGGTCATCCCAGCTTCAGGGCATCCCAAGGCCTTAGCTGAGGCCGTTGCTATAAATGCATCCAACTTCTCCCTTGCTTGGCCCTGCATCCCACCCACCCTTTTGGATGTTGGTCCTCTTCACTCCATAGAAACCTCCTAGGGGTAAATCTCCATCTCTGGAGTCTGGTTTTAGGGAACCCAATTGAAGGCAAACGGTGAACGGTCTTTAGATATTGTGATTGTCAAATTCAATCTGCAAAACATTTGTTCCACTTAAAAAACACTTTCCTGTGTTATTTCATTTGCGCCTGTCAGTAACTCAGTGAAGTGGGTAATTATCCCATCATATATATATGAGTAAAAGAAGGTCCAGAAAGGACCAAGTTCATATGGACTCTAAGTGAGGAATCTAATCTAGGCTTCTGACACTCCACGCCCCGCTCTCTAATTACTACAATGGCCAGAGTTGATGAGTAAGAGACAGCATTTTATAAGGAGGAGATGGGATAAGCAAAGGCAGGAGCAGGCTGCCTTGAACAATTGCACATCACAACTTTGGGTTACCTTGGACTTTCCTGGTCATCTGAGATTATATCTATTTTTCTCTCAAATATCCAGCAGATGGCAGTCAAGTGTCTTGAGGAGGTGGGGGCTCTTCCTCATTTGCAGACTGGGCAGGAGGCGGTTGGCATCTGACTTGGGCTAAGTGTGCTTGTCGGAGACAGGAGATGCTCTCTGACTAGCAGTGGTCCTTCAGATAAGAGCACTAACCTGTCCGTCAACTAGGAGACCAAAGTGCCATCCCCCTTTGGCAGCAGGTCACCTCCTTGCCCTTGACCCTTCTCTTTTTCTCTGCCTTTCCTGAGATAGAGGGTCTCAGTTGCTCAGAAACTGAAAATAAAACAAGAATGCTGACAACCCATGAGGGTAGCCTCTGATTACTACCTAATATTATCTGGAAGAGAAACTGACATGGAGGGTCATTGTTCAAGAGATAGCAGAGTAACTGTACCTCTTGAAACTTCACTGAAATGATAGCGAGCTCTTTTTAATAGATATAAACCCCATGAGACCAAAATGAATGGAAGAGGAGCCATCCACAGATAAAACAACAACTTTTTTGGAAGTTTGAGCAGTAACTTAGCAGAGTAGAAAAGGCTAGATTCCAAGCGCCTGCAGAGGGAGAGATCCCCATTTTCCTGGAAAAAGAAGCATAGGGTACTCATCTCCTGAAATCCTGAAAGTGGGGAGGAGGAGAGAAGCTAAAAAACACAATTGGCAACACAGTCTGTATCCAGAGCAACTGGGCTCCCAGGTATTTCCCCACCCAACACCAGTAGGCTGCAAATGAAAGAAGCCTACAGTTCTCTGCTGAAACAAAGAGTGAAATGAAGCTCTCTGTCATCCCGGCCAAAGTCTCAAAATCTCCCAGCCTCACATTTATGATGCTCTGAGCACCTTGCCATTGCTCAAAGAGGGAAGGAGCCGGGAGAGGGAAGCCAGGAGATCCCGTGGCTCCTGTCCTCTTGTATCAGGAAAGCCAATGTTTTCCCAGAACCACTCTCTTTCTTCCCTGGCTGAGGTGTGCTTATGCCTCTTGGCCATCCTCAAGTTCCATGCCACACTGGATACAGAGAAACTGAAGAGAGACACCATGCATTACATACAGCCTTCTCAGGAGAGGCAGGCAGGAAAAAGAAGCATGGGGGTGTGGCTTCTTGACAGGTAGCAGCAATGATTGTGGGTGGAGGAGGTATTGGGAGGGGGGGTGTCTCTTTTTCTTGGGCTGGTTGGATTCTCAATGGGAACTTCTCCAACCCCCTGCCTAACAGGAATGTGCTCATAACAGCCAGAGTTCCAACACCCAACAGAAGTAGGGAGCTAGAAGCCTCCTTACTCTTGCCTCTGATGTGTCAGATGCCCCCTCCCAAAGTCAAGAGACTGAACAGGGGAGGACCCCCTGGCTGGGAGACTGGAGAAGACATCTCTTTGTCTGCTGGTCCTTGTGTGGCTTTCCCCCAGCCCCACCCTGCATCTCCCTCTGCCTTCCAAGATGCCTCATGGTCCAGTATTTCTGGGTTCTAAGACCCTAATACACTTGCTTATTTGCCCACCTCCACCTCAGGAATTAGCAGAGTGACAAAAATAGAAACAAAACAATTACTACTCTTTTCATCCACCTATCAGCTTCAGTCCCTCACCTCTATGGAGAAGGGATAAATAAAGGGTGGTAGATGCATAACATGGAACACTCTGCAGCTATCAGAAGCAAAGAACTGGCTGCCCACACCACACCATGGATTGAGCTCAAAAGCAGAGCATTCAGGGGGAAACATAAGAAAAGAATGAAATCTAGAACAATACCCATTTATATAAATGGAAAGTGCATGCACACAAATGGCCAATAAACCATGCAAAAGTGTTCAATTTCATTAGTCATCAGGGAAATGCCAATTAAAACCACAATGTAAAACCTCTGCACACCCACTCAAGTGACTACAATGAAAATGACAAAAATACCAAGTGCTGGAGAATGTAGATGAACCAGAATTAGTACACATTCACATAACGCATTTTCACTGCTAGTGGAAGGCACAGTGGTAGAACCACTTTGGAAAACTAGCCACGTCCACTACAAGTGAACACTTGCTCTCCGATGACTCAGCAACTGAACACTTGCTCTCTGATGACTCAGCAATTGCACTCCCAGGTATGTACCTGGCAGAAGTGCATATAAATATTCACCCAAATTCATGCGTTAAAATATGCATAGTGCACTGTTCATAGTGAACCCAGGCTAGAAACTACCCAAACAAACCCTCATCATCAGCAAAGTGGACAAATGTCGATAGATTCCCATGATGACATTCTATACAGCAATGAGAACAAATACGCTACAACAAACAGCAATTTTGGGTGAATCTCACAAACACAAATCTGATCCAAAGAATCCAAGCTTAAAAGAGTTGGTGCTTTATGATTCCATTTATTTACTTATTTGGTACCAGAGATTGAAATCTGGGGCACTCAACTACTGAACCACATCCCCACTCCTATTTTGTATTTTATTTAGAGACAGAGTTTCACTGAGTTGCCTAGTGCCTCACCATTGCTGAGGCTGGCTTTGAACTTATGATCCTCCTGCCTCAGCCTCCCGAGCCACTGGGATTACAGGAGTGTGCCACCGCGCCCGACTCACAATTCCATTTTAAATAAACATCAAAACAAGGAAAAACTAGCAGAGAGAATTTGATGATATCACAGTAGTTAATCCTGGGGAAGGGGGATAACAAAAGTGCAGGAAGAGAGAATGAGAGAGAGATGTAGACTGGCTTCCTTGTGCTGATTTTACAGATGGGTTCTACTGGGGGGAAGCCCTACAGCTGAATATTGAGGATGTACACATTTCCAACTGTAGGTTCAACAGAAGCAAAACATATATAGAAAAGCTGAGGACAGGGCAAAAAAAAGTGCATAAACAACACGTATTTTACAAGTGTATGTATGTGCTTAAAGACCTACTTTCATCTATCAGAGAGGATGCCTTGTGTGGGGAGGTAATTAGCAGTCGGGTAACAGTAATGGGAAAGAAATACAGTAATACAAGAGAAGAATCTTGCACAGATCCACGCAACAATACGCTTAATCCAACTCCAGGTCTGAGGTGAGGGGAAGGGTGAAAAATAGGGAATACAGGTTTTAAAAACCCTTTGACCAACTACTAACTGCGTATTCTTCTCACTGCCTTAATTAAATAGGATCTGACACAAAGAGGGGAGCTGTCTAGATCTTGGCATGGATTACTTGTTTGAGGCACGGACTCCAGGTGCCTTGCCCTTTCCTGCACTCTGCAGCTTCTGTCCGCCCACCAGATGTGTTTTTATGGCTGACTCTTCATGGGGTCACCGCTTTGATTACTTCCCTTCCATGGACTTCTCCCCACCTCCTTTAAATCCCTGGTGAATGCCGATCACTGGTTTAGTCCAACTCTCCTGCAGGCTACATCGAATCCCCAGCCCTAAGGAGGAATGTGGAAAGCCCACCTGTGCCGGCTCTCAGCAATGTCCCCCACCCCCCAGTACTTCTGTTCCAGCCCTCTCATCTCCTTGGTCCAATGCCCATTTGCAAGTTTGAATCTTTATTCTGGGTTCAGACATCGGTGGTGGTGGAAGATCTCGGAAAAGGTGGGAGTTTCCTTTTACTGCACTCTCCTCCCTCCTAGTAGGTCTGAGCTTGGGAAGGCGTGTCCCATGCTCGAAACTGAAAGGTTGACAAGGACCCAGTTTCTCACTCTCACCGCTAGTGGGAGCTGCTGGCTAACCTGAGGCCACGCAGGGGCTACAGGCAGGCAGGAGATCTGTGGTCCATCTGTCTGACCGCCAGACATCCCGTCCAACTCAGAGCCAAAGGCCTGTGTCCTGAACTTTCCTGCAGACCGACTTTCTTACTGATCCCTTCTGCAAGCATGCGCAGCCCTTCTGTATACACATAAGGCATCCAGTGACACCGAGAGCCCCACACCCAGGTCCCAAAGGGATGCTGACACTCTCCCACCCCCACTTCTTCAAAATCCTAATAATAGAAGATCAGGTTCCAGCCTTTGGGCTTCCAAACCCAGCACCTGTTTTGCTCAACAAAACAGAAGCTTCTAGGAGCCTTGAAGATGTCCAGAAAAGTAAAAAGCTACTAGAAAAATAATAAAGGCTGTGTGTGTGTGCATGTATGTGTACATGGGTGTGTTCCTGTGATGGCACTGGGCAGTGGCCCAGTCCCAGGAAGACATGCACTGTCTCCCTGGGAGACAAAACCTGGTGGCCTATCATTTTAAACAGAAGAGTATTATGAGTGTTACCCTGTCGATCTGCCTGGGTGTGTAAATTAATGTTTCTCTGTATGTAAATCTGTGCCCACATGTGAATGACTGTATCTCACATGCCTGTGATAGAGTCCTTGAGTGAGCGACTATACATGTCAGTAAGTGACTCTTTATCTCTGTATGAGCCAAGGAGAAGGCTGTACCTAGCTCAAGAGTGTATGTGTGTGTGTGTGCGTCGGGGTAGGTGTCTGTGTTTGTTGGTTGCAAGCTTGATTCTGGGTCTGGCTGTGTGTTTGCTTCTGTCAGTACATGTGTGTCCCTGTGTCCATGTAGGCATCAACTATTGTGCAGGTTTCTGTACTGTACTGCATGTCTCTAGGAGAGTGTGGTTCTTTGTGTGTGTGTCAGGGTGCCAGTGGATGTACGTCTGAGCCGTGCGGGTGACACCGAGTTTATCAGTGTGTGACTGCCTCAGTGTCAGTGTGTGTCAATGATGTGTCTGTCTAATTCGGTGTGGGTGTCAATGTGTATCTCATCTCTCTCAATGTGCATGTTGGTATGTATGTCGGTGCAGGTATGCAGATGTGTGTCTGTCTCAGAATGGATGTCAGTGTGTGTCCAGTAGATGGGTGTCTGGCATAGAGGGTCCCCAAGTCAGCGAGGAGATGTGTGTATATACACTCCCGCTTGTGCCAGGGTGCTTGCCGGTGTTTGTCGGTGTGTGCCTGTCCGTGCTTGCGTGGGTGGCTCTCTGTGGCGAAGCGTCCCCAGGTCAGTGTGCGTAAGCCAGCGTGTGTCTGTGTGTCTGTCCGGTGCCCGCGTGGGCGGCTGTCTATGGCAGGGCGTCCCCGGGTCAGCGTGGGGGTGTGCGCCCCGGCGAGTGCCGGCGTGTACACCCTCCTAGCGGGCGGAGCGCCACGTGCGGAGCCCCGGGCGCGTCGCTCTGGGGCGGAGCCAGCCCGGGGCCCCAAGCCCCAGGCCGAGCCCAGGCGGGGCCCGCCCCCGACCCCGCCCCCAGCCCGAGCCCGCGCCGCCCGCCGAGCCCGGGAGCCCGAGCCGAGCCGCGGAGCCGAGACGGCGGCGGCGCCCGTGGGATGCGGGGATCGCGCCCCCGGGGCCGCTGAGCCTGAGCCCAGTGCCCCAAGCCCGTGCCGAGCCGAGTCCGCGCCGAGCCGCAGCCGCCCACCGCGGGGCCGGGCCGGGGGACCAGCAGGTGAGCGAGCGCCCCGGCTCCTGGCAGCCCTGGCCGGGCCGGAGCCCCCTGCGCCTGCCGCCGCCCAACTTTCCTCCCCGAGGGCCGGAGCTCCAGCCTCTGCGCGTCCCCTCCCCTGCCCAGGGTCCGGCTGGTCGCTCCCTCCCCGATCGGTGCTCCTGAGAGTGGAAACCGGGAAGAAGGGGCACAGGTCGCCCTGGCTGGAGGGGATCCCCCGGGGGCGTCTCTGATAGCCGGGTGCCTCCTTCCCCTTCCCTTTCCTTCCGGGTTTCCCTGTGCGCTGTCGAGGGCCGGGGGAGGGGGAGCTCCGGCCCCGGCTTCCCGGCCATCCCTGGCGCAGGCTCGGGGACAGTCTAGGTTTGGGACCCGGATTCCCGAGGCCGGAGACCCCAAGGTCAGAGCGGCGATGAGGCGCGCAATGAATGTGTTTCCAGAGAGCGGGGGTGAGGGGGCTGACAGGATAGTACTGGGGATGGGGGGGAGAAGGCCAAGCACCCTCTTTCCTTGGGCCCAGGGGATCCGTCCGCTGGGGCTATTCTCTCTGTTGGACGAGATCTCTGAGCGTCTTGAAAGGAGATCTCAGTGAGCGCTAATGGGAGAGAGATCTACGTGTGTGCCCCATCTCTGGGCGCTTGGACCACGAAGAGATCTCGGCACCCTCTGACACCCCAAAGTACCCGCATCGCTGCTATCTGATCTCTGCCCTGCGAAAGCAAAGAGATTTCTGGGTGCTGAGATTCGGGAGAGTTCTCTGCCCTCCTAGCTCTGACCCGGACAGATTGACGCTCCCTGACAGGAGGCGGCTCTTGACCTCTGTGCTATTTGATCCTCTTTGGTGGCGCCCTGGGAGAAAGTGGAGGTGCCTAGCCTTGTCTGAGGGGTCAAGGTCTGGTGGGGGCAGAGGTGGGGGTAGGGGTGGCGGCGGCGGTCGTGGTGGTGATGGGGGCAAGGCTGGGGCCAAGGCCTGGCTGTAGGCCTGCCTTGCAGACACCTGTTGGAGGGCAGCGCACAGGCACAGCAGCCGCCATTGCGGAACTCACTCTTCCCTTTCCTGCCTTGAGCCTGGTTGGGCCATGGTATCCTGTTGGGGTCCTGGGATGGCTTTTCGTTCCCCAACTGTTTGCTTACCCCTGAGACTCCAAGCACCTCTCCCGGTGAGCAAGACAGAACCATCCAGACAGACACACCTCATGACCCCCACTATGCCACATCACCACAGCCCTCTCCCAAGTTCCCACCAGGCCTCAGGACCTAGAGGGACCCTGAGCAGCAGAGGTCCAGACTAAGAAGAGTCAGGATCCTTGATTCTGCCCTCCACTCCCATCTCCTTGACCTGATCTCCTCCCAGTGAGAATTAGGCAGGTGTGCATGAGTGGTGGTAATGAGTGGCAAGGTGGAATTAGGATGAGACAGGCTGCTGTCCCAAGAGCACACAGCAGGGGCGGGGTGGAGGGGGTCTAGGGACAGACAGGGTGTGGAGCAGAGATTCATTGCTAGAATGGACAAAGTGCTGAAAAGAGCTTTTTAAAACTTTTCATCGAACCCTATCACCACCACCATATTGTAAAAGTGGGGAAATCAAAACCCTGAGGGGGTCAAGGACTTATCCAAGGTCACAGAGAAAGCATTAGATTGGGGGCACCACTCAGGGTGAAGATCCCTTGAAGTCCATTTCCCGGGGGCCAAATGGGCCTAGAACTAACCAATGAGGATCTGAGGAGAGAAAGAACTGGCCCCAAGGTGCCAAGAACCACATTCAGCCCAGTGTGGCATGGGCAGCTGATGCACTCCAGGGCGCCCAGCCTGGGGTTGGGTGGTGATCAAAGCTACTCTGGAAAAATTCCAGGATTGACTCATTCAGCCTGAAGAACAAGCTTGAAGGAATGGTGGGAAGCACCAGAGACAGCTGGGAATGGAGGAGCAGGGGAGGCTGGTACCCAGGCAATCCAAAGAGCAGGGAGTCCTGAGGGCAGCCTAGGACAGTGATAAATAGCAGTTTCGATTTCACAGGGACTAGTTCCTGTTGATCCTTGGGAAGGTTGCTTGAAGGATTTGCAATGATAAAAGTATGTCCCCAGAGCCCACTCAAAGGAGGGGTGATTACCTTTGTTAGAAAGGTGATTACCTTTCTAACAAAAATAAACCTTCCAAGCATGGTCTGGTGGTGCACACCAGTAATCCCAGCCACTTGGGAGGCTGAGGCAGAAGGATTACAAGTTCAAGACCAGTCTCAGCAACCTGTCGAGGTCCTAATCAACTTTGCAAGATCCTATCTCAAAAAAGAAAAAAAATAATAACTTTCCACCTGGGTTTTGAAGGGTGAATAGGAGTTTTAAGGCGAGACCAGCACACTTTAGCCATCATAGCCAGTATGTACAAAAGTACTGAGATGTGAAACAGCACAGTTATTAGTTGAGTGATCTGCTGGGTCCTCTGGTGTGAGGGAGAAAAGAGCAAAGTAGAAGCCAAGATCACCATCACAGGGACCCTTATGAGCTATGTTCAAGAGTTGGGAATTTATCCTCAGTAATGGTACTAAAAGTAGTAACATTGACTGAGCGCTTTCTCTGGGTCAGGGATGCGCTGCGCACTTTACAAGGCTCATCCACTGAATCTCCTGTGCATAAACCCTGGCAGCCAGGACAATAATAATGGCCATTTTGCAGAAGGTGAAACTGGAGGCCCAGAACTTGCTCACTGTCACACATCTACCAAGTGGCAGACCTTGGGTTTGAGCCCCGGTGTCAATGTATCTGCTCTGCAATATGCCAACCTCTCCAGGGCAGAACATAGGTGCCAACCAGAGTCTTTCAGTTGAAGGAGAGGTGACAGGCAAGTTAGCACAGGTGACAGAGCCATCTTCCTTCTCCACTAAGGAATATGCTCTCTGCCATCCCTGACTTTGGCGGTTCACCCAGTGAGGTGTACTGTCCCCATATCACCCTGTGAGGCGGGATGGGCAAATGAAATCTGGGTTGACAAACTTGATGAAGAGCAAAGGAAAACTGACCTCTCAGGCTCTGCTTTGAACCTGTCGTACTTCTTGGGAGAGATACTAACATCCAGCAGGGAGTTGGAGGGAAGGATCCAAGAAGGAATTGTGTTCCAGAAGGAGATCTGGGCTGGAGGTAGGAACTTGGAGCTGCCAGCAGAGGCTGGTCATTGGAGCCACAGTGGTGAATTAGATTGCCCAGGGAGAGTGCTTGATTCTCAGTCCTGGTGACATTCACCACACTTGGAAAGCTGTATATAACAGTACTTGTGCTCAGGCTGTTCCCCCAAGCATGCCAGTTCATCTGGTTCTGGAGTGGAGCTTGGGGGCATCCGTAGCTTGAAAGCATCCAAGTGGTTCCAATGGGGTATAGAGAGTGAGAGGAAGGAGAGTGGGGTCAAGAGCCCAGAAGCACTTCAACAATGGAGGCAGAAGTGGGCAGAGGCCGGAAGGAGCAACCAGAGTGGCAGCAGGAAAACCAGGAGTCCCCTGACCTTTCTACTGAGAGGCTTCAGAAAATACCTTCTGGAGGCCAGGCATGGTGGGGCACACCTGTAATCCCAGCAGCTTGGGAGGCTGAGGCAGGAGGGTCACAAGTTCAAAGCCAGCCTCGGCAACTTGGCGAGGCCCTAAGCAACTCAGCGAGACCCTGTTCTCTAAATAAAAAAATAAAAGGGGACAGGGAATATGGCTCAGTGGTAAAGCACCCCCTGGGTTCAATCCCCAATACCAACAAATAAATAAATTAAATATAATATTTTTTTTCAAAAACTGCCTCTGGGAAGTTCATGGAGATATATATATATATATATATATATATATATATATATATATATATATATATATATATGTGATTTAAAAAGAAGTTCCTTGGCAGGAGAAATTCCTCTCCCAGTGCCACAGAACGTGGTGCCCCTCACAGACAGTTCTGGTGAATGAATGAATTGGTGGGAAGGGAAGCCAGATGGAGCAGGTTGAGGAGTGAGAAGGAGGTGGAGACAGCATGTGTAGACAGCACTTTCAAGGAGCTTGATGGTTGAAGAGGGAGGAGAAAGATAGAGGGGAGCTGGCCAGAGGTGGGGTCCAGGGAGAGCCTGATGTGGACACTCTAGCAGGTGTGTTCTGCAGCCCACCCGTGGGCAGGCACTCATGGGGAAAAGCCTTTCCCCCAGAGTGAGGGGCTGGATGTCTGCAGCTTAAAACTGCGCACAATGGGTATACAGTTGTCCTTGTTTATTCATGGAGCCAGTCAGGAAGGCCCAGGTTAAGTGTCTCTTCCTGTGAACCTCAAGAGAGGCTGCAGTGGTGGAGCTAGGCAGGGGAGCAGTCCTTGCTCTGGTAAGAGAAGGGTATTCCAGAAAACTGTATTCAGAGACAAGGACACATGATGGGGTTGTCTAGGGCAGGTATCCAGGGTGACAAAACTGGGAATGGAAGGGCTGGGGTAAAAGTCCCGTGGCTGAACCTCAAAGGAGGCAGAGGGAAGAGAAGGCCAGTGAGCTGCCTGTGGGCAGAGGCTGGGCAGCCAGGGGGCAGATCAGCTTACCAGGATAGCAGAGGTGGCAGAGTGAGCCTGGGTTGGATGCCCCTGCCTCCTTATAGCCCAGGATGGCCTAACCTAGAGTTCAGCCTGGGGTGGTGAGGGAGAGCCTGGAGAGGACATTCAACACCTACTTTGTGCCATGGAAGATTCTAGAAGGTATCCCAAACGGATAAAATAACTGCTCTCATGAGGTTTATTGCATGTTAGTAGAGTAAGACAGACTGGATATCACTAAACAAATAAGTACAGAAGATGATTTTGGTGAGTGCTATCAAGGAAATGAAACAGGGGTTGGAGACAATAGGACTGGCTAACCAGGAAATGCCTCTTGAAGTAGGAAACTGATCTGAGACCTGAATCACAAGAAGGAACCAATACTTAAGAGATCTGGGAAAAGAATTTTGAAGAGGAAACTGCCCGTGCAAAGGCCCTGAGGCAGGAACCAGCTAGTGGGCTGGCGGCTGTGGCAGGAGCAGAGGAGATGGGGTGGAGATGAAGAGGTGCTGTGCCTCACTCCTAACCCCCACCCTCTCAGTGGACTGCCCCTTCGGCTACACACAGCTTACACCACTCTCCTCCCTGGCAGCAGTTCCTGGGAATGAGTCTATTTTTAGACACAACTCTCCTCTCCGTGGGCCTAGAACATACCGTGTCTTTTTAAGATGATCAATATGGAATGGCACTATTTATAGAGACCCCACGTCAATTCCTGAGGCCTGGGACCCCCCAGATAGGGGAGGAAGTCCGGGGACCAGGCTTTGTGGGGACGGGCACCACAGCTGGCACAACCTTGGGGACATCTGACATAGATTCTTTACAACTTGTGTCACCTTCTCTGCTGGGTCTGCCCTCACCCCTTCCCTGCAGAGTCACCTCTGTGGGCGGGGGGGAGCCAGGTACCAAAGCCTCCTCCAACCATTTCATTTCCTGAAGGAGGATGATATACCCCGTCCCCCCGCAAAAAAAAATGTAGTTGTGACTGTTAGAGCCACAGTCTGATGTGACAGTTTGTCAGCCTCTTTTGTTCAGTCCCCTCTCTTCCTTCATCTCTGGAGGGGCAGACAAGGATCCCGAGGACCCACAGGTCCTCCCAGGTTTAACCCCGTGGGCCAGAAAGCGATCTGCCCAGGACAGGCAGAATGCGAGGTCGCGGTTAGGGGCTTGGGCTCCCCAGTGGGAGTCTGTGGGGTTCAGAGCAGCCTGGAAGGCCTCCTGGAGGAGGTGCGGTTGGAGCCCAGCTGTGGAGGAAGCACGAGATTTGGAAAGGGATTGGATGGTGTCTCTGAGGCTGTTGTCGGGAGAGAATGTTTATGATCTGAGGCTGGAGGAGTTCTCTCGCTCCTCTTCAGTTTCTTCTGATTAAATCTCCCAGGGAGGCAGTGGAAAGTCGAGGCCCCACAGGAGTATTAGCAGAGGGGAAGGATGGAGGCGTCTGTGTGCATCCCGGCAGGTCCCTCACCCTCCCGGAGATCCTCTGTCCTCGGTCATCGCGCGGACTTGCAGGCTTTCGCTGCTGGCCTTACACCCCTGGGAGGCTGAGGGCCGGTGCCGCCCACCTCCTAGGCTCAAGGTCACCCGGGGATGCGGGGGGCGGAGCTCAGCCCAGGGCCACGCCCTTTGCCCAGGGAGCCTGAGCTTTCTGGGAATGGATTTTGAACAGTGGAAAGGGCCTTTCTGGCGGGTTATTGATTCCTCGAAGGGAAGGCCTAATGAAGGAAGGGGCTGGCTCAGAGGCAGGTTTCAAAGAGATGTCAGGGCAGGAGAGGTAATCTGACTTCAGACACCAAATCCACTCTCAGGCTACATTAGCCATCCCCCACACCTGGGGCCGGGCTGGGACGTGCCAGGATGATCTAAGGGGTGGATCAGACCATGGGAGGGACCAGCCCAGCCAATCAATACTGCCTGCCTGCCCAACCATCAAAGTCCCAGCCTCCTCCTCAACCCAGGCCAAAAGCAGGAAGGGGACCCAGACAGCCGAGCCCCTCCGAGCAGAGGTGGCTGCTCAGCTCTGCTGCCCCTGAGTTCATTCCCTGCTGGGCCAGGGCCCCACCCAGGGGACACCAGCTGGGGTGGGGTGGGGGATGCAGGGAGGCTAAGGGACAAAGGCCTGACCACCGAAGTAGAGCTCAGCGGAAGATGCACTGGCTCTCAGCCGCAGGCCGACTGCAGCGCCAGCCCCGCCGCCTTGCTGGGTCGGATTCAGCACAGACTGCCAGTTAAATAAAGCCACAGCGAGTTGCCAACAGAACTGGAAACCCAGGGAAAGCCCCCACTCACTGGCTGAGCCCGGGTGCCTATTAGAGGTATAATTGCTGCACTTCCGTTTCAAGAACTGTCTGAGGGAAGGAGAGGGGGGAAAAAAACACTCCCTATGAATCCTTGGGGGCCTACCGTCCTCAGAGATAACTGGACTTTGGGCCTCTTCCGGTCCTCGCTTTTTTTTTTTTTGATCCAATTAAGAACTTGTCCCCAGAAGAATTCCTTGTGCTCACATTGCATTGCACAGGTATCTTAGCTGGCACTCGCCAAAAAGAAAAAAAAAATCGTCAAAAACATTATGTGAAGCAAAAGCAACCTGACACAAAAGAGCCCATATGCGTGAAGTTCTAGAACAGGCAAAACTAATCTGTGGTGCTAGAAATCAGAGCAGGTGTCGGAAAGGGACAGAAGGGGACTTTTAGAGTAAGGGGAGTGTTTACTATCTTAATTGTAGTGGCAGTTAACAGGTATATGTATTCGTCGAAACTCATCCAACTATGTCTAAACTGCATTTTCTTGCATTTAAGTTAGACCTTAATTTAAAGCAGCGTTAAGGAAAAGGGGTTGCATATGGAGTTATACTGTGTTGTGGACATTTTTTGTGGCAGAGATTTAGTGTCTTGGATTGACTTATCTCCCTCCGGGAGTTGAAAGACCCCAGAGGGTAGACCTCCCAGTTTCCTCTGGGGGGTGTGTCTTATCGCCCTCAGTGCACACAGTAGGTGCCTCATAAATGCCTCTGTTGCCATGGCGTCCATGCAGTTCCCCAATGAAGGCCTTTTTTCAGCTCAGGAATAAAGAAAAATGAGTTGGAAGTAACTAGGCTAGAGAGAGGATGCTGATTTGCAGTCTCATGGGCACCAGTGTGCAAGAGTGTTCCATGGGGCCTCTCTCTGGTGGGCACCATTCTGCCCTGATTATGTGTGCTGTGTAAGAGTACACACCTGGTTTGGGGGGTCTAGGGTGAAAGTGCCCCTGGGTGGCTGGGCTGCCCCTCCCCCGCCTCGTCACTGTGGTTTCAGCCAGTTAGATCCTCCAGGTCTCCATCCTGGACCCTCTGGGTCTGGCAATGATGGGTCCTGGCCACAAATGTGGTGCCATTCAGTGCACTATAGATCCCCACGGCTGACTGGGAAGACCAGGACCTGGAGGAAGAGGGGGCGGTGTGCCCTGTGGAGGGGTTTCCTGACTACTTGGGGAGTTTGCAGTCCCCTGACCTGGCACACCCAGACACTGTTGAACAGTGGATGCGGTGAATGTGCTGCTATCAAGCCCTGACCCTTGACCCCCATTCTTGCTGTGGGGAAGGGGTGAGGAGGGAAAAGTGGGGCCAGCAGCATTTTAGGAGCACTCAAACCAGTCTGTCCTTTTGAAGTGGACTAAATGCAGGGCTGGGGCTGACAGTGCCAGTTTTCTCCTCAGCTTCCACCCCTCAAGGGGCCTCTGATCTCCAAGACCCCCCTGTTCATCCCTGTAGGGGAATCACTTGGCAGGGCGAAAATGGGTGGGGTTTTCCTGTCTGCTGAATTAGCCAGGGCTTCCCAGAGTGTTGGAATAAATGAGATGCAAATGTGTGTAAATGAGGGCATCCCCAGCTTCTGGGGTGGGCGTGTTCGCCTGGGAGAGGGATGGGGGTAATTCTGCAGGACTTCCCAAGATTGCTGGAGGCTGGACGGGGACCACGGAAGGAAAGCCCCCTTAGACGGCCCCAGCTCCTCAGGGCAGGCTCCAGACTGCACAGGGTTAATGCTTGTGCAGTCTCAAAGGAATAGAGCCTGCAGGGAGCCGGTTAGCTGAGGCCCTTGTGCAAGGATGTGTCAATGTGCCTTTGATCTGGGAGCAAGGACCTGAATACACAGGCCACAAGCACCAGCTGGCACCCCCACGGAGTCTTTGTCCAAGCTGTTACCCCGGAGAGGAGAGCAGGACGTGCAGATAATTGCCTGGGCAGGAAGGATGGTCTGAACACACTGTCGACCCCTCCCCCTTCCACGGCACCACCCCAACCTGTGGCTTGAGCCTCCATAGCCACCCACGGCCACTGCCAGAAACCAGGGTGGCACTTCCTGGTCTGCCTGGACAACTCTCCTTCAACCCATCTCCACCCCTCCGACATCCCCACCCCCACCTCCTCCCCAGAGGCCAGCCTGAGGCATGGCTCCAGAGCAGGTGGCTTTCTATACTGGTTTAAGGTCTGGTAGCCCAAACGCTACATCAGTGGCTTCCAACAGGAATATAACATGAGCCACAAATGCAAGTCACACATGTAATTTTAGATTTTCCTAGCAGCCACATTTAGAAAAGTAAAAAGAAACAGGTGAAATCAATTTGAACATGCTTTATTTAATCCAGTATATTATCAAGTTCAATGGTAGCTTTTTTTTTAACTTGTAATCAATATTAAAAATTATTAATGAGCTGGGCGTGGTAGCACACGCCTGTAATCCCAGCAGCTCCAGAGGCTGAAGCAGGAGGATTGCAAGTTCAAAGCCAGCCTCAACAATTTAGCGAGGCCCTAAGCAACTCAGCAAGACCCTGTCTCAAAATAAAAAGTAAAAAAACCAAGGACTGGCAATGTGACTCAGTGTTGAAGTACCCCTGGATTTAATCCCTCATACAAGAAAAAAAATATTAATGAATTAGTTGGTATTCTTTGTCTCCTACTAAACCTTCACAATTAGTATGGGTTCCCAGCAGCACGTCTCTGTCACGCTAGCCATGTTCCAATTGCTTGGTAGCCATACACAGTGAGTGGCTACCCTGTTGGACAGTGTCAGAGCTGGAGAGAAAACTGCTAGGGAATCTTTTCTTTCAGGAAAACTGCTGATTCTGGGCATGGGCAGAAATCGGCCAGGTCTCCCTGGGAGCATCTGCCCAGGCATGGACATGGGCCAGGCCAGCCTCCGCTGAGGCCAGTAGCTGACTCTTAGTCTTGGAGTGTGTGTGTGAGTGTGTGTGTGTAGGGGGCGGGGAGGGGGTGTCCCAGACCTGCTCAGTCCAAACTGGTGGCCACAAGTAAGCCACACCCTTTCCTCCCAGTTCTGTGCCCTCTGAAGTACAGGCAATGTCGTGCAATAGTTAGACTTCAAACAGACTGAGAGACTGACTGACTCTAAGCATCAGATTTCCCATCTGTAAAAGGAGGATAATGAACACAACCCCCTTCCTAAGATTTTTGTGAGGATGAAATAAAGTAATCCACAACAGTGCTTTGTGCCATGCTGGGCTCATAATGAACATGGGACACTGTTGGGATAGCCCTTTGTCAGTGCTCACTCCAGCTCAGAGTTGGGGAAACTGAGGACCAGAAAGGAGATCAGGGTCACAGTGTGGGTTTGCGTTCATTCCTTCATCCATCAGGCTCTTACAGGCACCTCACTGGGTTGGGCTCCCTTTAGGGGCTCAGTACAAACCCCAAAGGGGGAAAGTATATGTGGAAGCAAACTCCATATGCCATAAAATGCATATGGGAATTCAAGTGTGTCAGGAGCACCGAGAGGAGAAGAGCCAGCCAGGCAGGGAGGGCTGGTGAGGAAGGGAGGCCCTCTGAGCTGGATCTCGTATGAGAATCATAATAGAGCTCTGTGCCACATAACAGTGTCAACAACGGACTACATAAACAGCGGTGGTCCCAGGATTTTGTAATGAAGCTGAAAAATAGCTGTCACCTAGTGGTGTCATAGCCACCGTTGTATTAGCAGTTCCTGGCCTTGAGTGTGCAGAGAGGCTGGAGTGTGCGTACCGGCTGCACCGCCAGGCACATAGAGCACAGCACATATAACTATGTGTAGAGCGTGATACTTGACAACAAAGGGTCACCTTACTGATTTATGTATTTACCATATTTTTATCATTATTTTAGAGTGAACGCTTACTTATAAAATAAAGTTTACCATATAACAGTAGGCCGTGTTATGCCGTACAGATCATGTTTATTTCCTTTCTCTATTGTATCAAGAGGCCATGTTGAGTTCAGTGGCTGAAGGTGTAGCTCAGTGGTATAGCGTGTGCATTAGCATGTTGTGAGGCCCTAGGTTCCATCCCAGCACCAAAGTAAGGGCAGAGGGGAGAGGCTATGTATAATGATTGATAGTCACCATCTAGGTTTGTGTAAATATAGTCTATGGTGTTCACACAATGACGGAAGTACCTAATGATGCTTTTCTCAGAACCTCTCTTCATTGTTAAGTGACACATGATCGTAATGACAGCCGTAACCACCATGATAATAGCAACCGATATATTCAGTGAATATGCGCTGTGTGCCAAGGTTGGGAAAATATCAATACACTTCTGCCTCACAACAGTCCCGGGAAGTGGGTACTATTAGAAACCCCACTTTGCCAATGGGAAAACTAAGCTGGAGAAAATCAATTCCCCAGCCCGAGAATACCGGCAATTAAGGAGCCAGGGCCCAAGTTCATATAGGCAAACTAGCTTCCAAGACACAGCCCTAACCACTTCCTCCTCCCACATAAGGACAGGAAATCTTCAAGAGAGGGAAGTGGGGAGGCCAGAAGGGGAGGCAGAGACAGATACAGGGGCAGGTTCTCTGGCCCAGGTGTCTTCTCATTGCCATTCTCCGCAAGTATGTGTGGAATCTCTGGGGACTTCATTTCCTCATCACCACCTGTTGATTTGGAATCTGTCACCTTGAGAAGAAAAGTATTCTATGAAATCACGCATAGGAACTTATACACAGATGCTGAGTAAATGTTCCCCTCAACCATTTAGTTAATCCAATGAGCCCAAGTTGAGGTGTTCATTAGCATGTTCTCCTCAAATAAGACAGGAAGTTGCCTGATGTGTGCAAGGGCTACAGATCTTCATGGGATTTCAGGCATTGAGGCCCCAGAGTGAGGAAGGTCCCTAGTTCTCATGTCAGCACTTGGGATCTTGTGGATGACTTGTCAGACTTCCTTCAACCCCATCCTCCTGTTCCTGGTGTAGTCAGTCTAGAAGTGCCTGTCTTCCCAGTGTGTCCCATCAACCTGAGCAGAGGACAGGACCCTGTGCTCACATATGGCATGTGACCAGGGTGTACCCAGGAAACCACTGGTGCCCTGGCCTCCAGCTTGGGTGGTTCGGTACCTGCTCCGGGGTTACCCACACCCTCTCCCTGAACCTCTTCTTTAGGAGCACAGGAAGGCAGAAGAGAAGTGCCCCAGAATGAGGCAAAGTGGTCCTGAGGCAGATGGGATTGTGGGCCCCTGCTGGTAGGTGCCCCAGTCCAAGGTCACCAGACTGCCAGGCAGGAGAGAGGAGCTAGCAGAGTAGAGGAAGCTAGCAGAGATTTCCTAGGAAGCCTGGGAGCCACTTCCACAGCGCTTTGCATAAATTTACATGGCAAAGAATATTCTTTGCATGCTGGGTTCCAGAGGCTCTGATTCCAAGGCGACCAAAATGCCAGACATGACTCAGGACGCTGGTGTGTGCCTGTCTTGGGGATCTGGGTTTGAAGTGGGCAGGGAGAGGCTGAAAGGAGCTAGAAGACCAGAGCTTGTTCCCAACCATCTTGGTTTGCCCAGAACTGAGAGGTATCCTGGGATGCAGGTATTTTAAGTACTAAAACTGGCAAAGTCCCAGGCAAATCTGGACAAGTTAATCATCCAGCATCAGTCCCCCACCCCAGACAGTGCCCATGGCTGCACTCCAGGCTGCCAGGCTGATGTGTTCCATGTCACAGCCCTGTAAGCACCATCCATAGGTCACTAGCTGCATGCCCACCTCAGCAGGCTGATTGAGAAGACAGTTCAGGAGGCCAGTTCCTGCTGTAAACCGTGTTCTCCCCACCACCACCCCCTGCCTCACACACTCCCAACAGCCATCTCTGTCTTGGTGGGAATCCTCATAATGCAATCCAAAGGTTAGAGGAGTTCCCCGCCCTGCCCTAAGAAGAGGTGAGGAGAAGACTAGACAGTGAAGACCAGAGTCATCTCCAGGGACTGTCAGGAAGGGCCAAAGCCTAGGTGTGGAGGAGGCAGAGGGACATGAGTGAGTGGACAGTCAGAGGTGTCTTGCAGCAGGTTAGGTAACAAAGAGCGGGAGATAACTGCAATCACACAGGGCACAGAAAGCGGGAATGTTGGAGTCACAGAGTGAGGTGGAAGGAAAAAGAAAGGTAGGGGTTACCAGGGGCATGGTTGGGTCCAGGCAGGGGTGAGAAGGCCTGGCCCAGGGCAGTGGCTTTGGGGATGGAAGTGATAATAATAGGTGGGACTGGAGGACTTGGGGTCAGAATCAGAAGAAAGGGTGTCAAGAGGAACCAGTTTGAAAAGGAGGATTCATTAATTTTCCAGAGCCAGTAGAACCTAGAGAAAGATGTGCCCAGTAACCAGAGGCAGATGAACATGGGGATAGTGAGGCTGAAAGGACTGGGGAAACTTGCCCAAGCAGAGTGGTCAGATGGAAGCGCTGTCCCATCCTAGAGAGCGACTGTGGAGCTGGTGCAGAGGGAGAAACTGGCGTGGGCCAGGGGAGCAGCAGGCAGTGCTGGCATCTAGGGGGAGGGTGGCTGTGGTCTTGGAGTCCAATGACCACTGCAGCCTCCCCATTGTGGACCCTTCCTAATCAGCAGGTCTGACCTCCCAGCCTAAGGGGTGTGGCTGAGCATCCTCTGGCGGCCTGGGCCCTTCTCACCCTGACATCACTGGAAACCTTGCAGCAGTGGGGCTCAGCCAGGCGTGGCCAAAGCAGGGCGTGGGCCCGGGGCTGCTGAAGGAAGAACAGGGCCGGAGCCAGGTGCAGGGAACAGGAGAACAAGGCGGAAATGGATCCTGCCACCCACCAGGAGCAGCCAGGGACAAAGAAGGCTCTTGGCAGGTTTACTTTGGAACCTGAAGCTGCCTGGCTGCTGGGGAGCTGGGAACTTCATCTGGAATCTGGTTTCAGCTGCTTTCCGGGGAGGCCCACACCCCTCCCAGGCCAGGGCCCTGAGAGTGTGGATGCTGTGCAGGAGGCCAGCTGAGACAGACCCTTCTTGGGACCCAGGACCCCATTGTCAGGGCTTCCAGTGAAGGGGAACTAAAAAGGGTGAGATAGTGCTTGGGCATGTGAACCTACACACCCCCCCATAACCTCTGCGCATCCTCCAAGACCTGGTGCGTGCCTCTACCTCTCCCACTGGGGTAATGCAAGCCTCAGAATGGAATTTGTCAGACCCAAGGGGGCGCGGGCTGGGGCCCTCAGGCTAGACTTTCTCCTGGGAGAGCCTTCAGTGCCATTCTCCAGGGTGGCCGAAAGAAAGGCAGAGGGGGTGGCGGGGTGGTGACAACATCAGAGAATCCCAGGAATGACTTGAGGGTCTCCTCATTCACCTTCCTCAATACACAGATAAGGAAAGTGTGGTGTAGAGGAGGGGACCCAAGGGTCAGCCATTCAGCAGGGACTACTGCAGGTGGGTGAAGCTCAGCTCAGAATCACATTTTTCAAGTCAATAAAATACACAGCATAAAATACACAGGAAACCAATTGTATTGAATGCAACTATCAGAACACTTGAAAACCAATCTTTGTTAATGTGTGTGCTGCTTTATTAATGTCTTAAATAAGATCGAGTTGCTGGTGTAAGTACTATGATTTTAAAGTAGCGGTGAATAATCTTTGGTATACGAGCAGCCACTGTGATGGCTCAGAGGAAGCTGCAGTTTCTTTTGGTCACAGACACTGCTAACCCTCTGTTCCGTCGCCTGTGTTCATAAATGAAAGAAATTTGAGTTGAAGGTGAATGAGACGGGGATGCGATTTCTCTCCAGAATCCTTTCCCCATCCCTCCAAGGAATCTGTTACGAACCCCTGAACTACGGAGTCGGGCAAAATTCATCCATACCCTTAGCAGTCAGGAGAGTGGTTGGTTACCCTTGTTGAAGGAGGGTAGTTAGTAACTGGAATGGGACCCAGGAGGGAGGGAGTGGGAACCATTTCTTTCTTTGTCAGGGTTCTGGTTACCAGGTGTGTTCAGTTTGTGGAAATTCATCCACCTGTGCACTTAATGGGCACCTATCTGCATGGATCGTTTATTTCAATACAAATTACAAACACATCTTTGCTAGAACAGACGTATATGCAGGTGCAAGCTCCCTTCCCCTCTCCCCCTCTCTCTCTCCATACACACACACACACACACACACAACTTTTGCCAGTGTGTATCAGTAGCCTTGCACATCCCCAGGTGTATGTCTCCAGAACCCTTGCAGACACATGTACACAGATGGATACAGTCAGACAAAGAGCACTATTTTTAACAAATAATTCCAAGCTTAAGGGGTGGCTTCCCAATTTACAGAACTAGTGATTGCTCACAGTGGTGAGGGTTGCCCTGCAAGGGGCTGCTGTCATCCAGTCTGTTCTTGTTGTTTTAATAAAAAGAATAGTGACCTTGTTGTTTTTGCAAGCTCATCATTAACAAAAAGAAGCAATGAAGAAAAGTTTAAAAAAAAGTTTAAAATCACCCAAACTTCTCCCCAGCTGAGGAGAAAAAAGAGCCATATTTCCCATTTGGTGACAAGTGTTATAGAAGTCTCTGTGTTCACTCAGAGAAGGAAGGTAGACAGGGAAATGCTTTTATGAAGTGGAAACCCACTCCCTCACCTGCTATTTTTGACGGAGATGCTCCTTTAACTTCATGTGAATGAAACACAAAAAAAGATGCAGAGGATGGGATGGCCCCTAAAAGCGTTGGTCCATGACTTCCGCCCTCCTGCCTCCCTCCACACATTCCAGGCTGCACTTCCCTGGGGACAGAGGCACCCTTCTGAGGCCAGGCTGTCTTGTGTTTGCTCCCTGTTTACCTGCCACTTGGCCAAGTGCCTGCAACCCATAGTGCTCAGGGCAGCCCCAGGTCCGGGCCCTTTTTCCGCTCTGTGCGGGCTGGATGCCCCAGCAGCTCATGGGGTCACTGGTGACATGCTTTGCAGGAGTAAGATCAGGGCAAAGCCTTTGGTTGACAGGAAGGGATTCTGTCCTGGCAGAGATCTCCAACAGGTGTCCATCCTGCCCTCTTGAGCTGGTGCCCAGCGTTCCCGGTCTGATGTGGTAATTAGCAGCACAGCCTCCTGGCTTGGTGTCACGGTCAGGAGCCCTCCTGACCACATCCTGTTTTGGTGGGGCAGTAGGGAATGCATTCTTCTGCCTTGCTGTCATTGGCAGAGTGCGTTCACACCAGGTTCTGGATCGTTTGAGGCCACCAGGGGCCACATTCTCCCGGTTTGACGTCACACGCGTGTGCTGGCTGGATGTCCTAGTGGATAGTGGTCACCGTTTTCTGGTTCTGCCGTCCCTTGGGATTGGCATTTATTCATCTGCTTGGGAGGAGGGGAGTAAGAAGCAGCCTGAGGAGCCCTCAGCACTTCCCATGTTTGGCAGCAGGTTCGTTTGGGAGGATGTAGCACCTTGGGGATTCCTTTGAGAGCTTCAGCAGGAGCTCTATCACAGCTGTGTACACCAGGCCGCCAACATCTGGATGAGAGCTCCCAGCTGTTTCTAAAAACCTACAGGATATTCCTGGGTTTCCTATGGCAAATGCAAAAGTCCCATCAGTTGATGCCCCAGGTGAGATCGGCCCACAATGCTCCACAGAGACATGTGATGCTGTGGGGGACCAGACACCATAGCCCTGAAGAGGAGAAGCAGGACTTGGTACCTTCTAATGCCTTAAATGTGTTCTTTGAGTCATTCCCCCATTTGTTCCGGGCCTGCTCTGCCAGGGATATTGGAGTAGAAAGATGACAGACCCCATCCCTGCCTCACAGAGTAACCTTCCTGAGCCCAGGGGTGTGGACATCAGTGGTGGGAGCGTCTCCAATGAAGACAGCTAAGGGACCAAAGGGCGCGAGCCTTTCCTTCTGGGTTTCATGGGGCAGGATGACAGTGCTACGATGCTCACTTGCACCTAAGCTTGTTAGGGTGGGACAGGGAAACTGACCTCCCTGCCAGTACCCCACAGGCTCTGGATTTTCCCACGCTAGTGTCAGCCAGGTTTGCATGTGCTGTGGTTGGTAGCCTGGGGTCTCCAGCCTCTTTGCAAGTTCGGTCCTTTGCTCCACCTGCACAGCCACCCCTCGCAGGTCTGGCCATCCTGCCTTCTGGCCCTGGCATCCCGTCAGGCCCATTATCTGTGTCTTTCAGCTTCCCCCAGGCAGCCTGAGGACAGCCTGTGCCCCAGAAGCAGGATGAGAAGATGGCAAACTTCCTGTTACCTCGGGGCACCAGCAGCTTCCGCAGGTTCACCCGGGAGTCCCTGGCGGCCATCGAGAAACGCATGGCGGAGAAGCAAGCCCGCGGCTCGGCCACCTCGCAGGAGAGCCGGGAGGGGCTGCCCGAGGAAGAGGCTCCTCGGCCCCAGCTGGACCTGCAGGCCTCCAAAAAGTTGCCAGATCTCTATGGCAACCCACCCCGAGAGCTCATTGGGGAGCCCCTGGAGGACCTGGACCCCTTCTATAGCACCCAAAAGGTGACTCCCACCTTCCCCACCCCCTTCCCTTCCAGGCACTTCCCTGCAGTACAGCAGAAGAGAGAGGGCCTTCCCTCCATAAGGACTGTGGGGGGGGCAAGCTCCCCTGGGCTTTGGGGTAATGACTCACTGTCAATCTATATTCCAATCACCTCAGTTTTGGAGTTCTAAAATAAAAGACAGGAATTATGCAGTCCAAGCTGCTGGTCTGGTGCTATGAAGCAAAGATAGAGCAGCTTCTGTTGACATCTTGCCTTCTGGCGGAAGCTTCCTTGGAGAATGACCTGTGGCTGGGTGTTCACCTCCCTCCTTGGGACTCCGTGGAGTCCTCCCCATCAGGAGGTGTGCACGTGAATTGGAACCAGTGTCCTGCCCTGGATCCAGTGTGGGCACAACATATGGCCACCTCTCCTAACTAGGGACAGTGCACAGCCCCCACGCCCCACCCCTCAGGCAGCACGAACTAACCAGGCATGGGAGAGTCCCATAGGCAGGGCCATAGCAGCAGCCCCTGAGCCTTGTGGACCTGCAGAGGGGCCATGAAGACCACTGGAAGATCTCAGGGGTGGAGGGAGAAAGGATAGTGATTGCTGGGGGTGTAGTATGGTGGGGTAGTTGTTCTGCCCTTGTCCCTCCTGGGTGTAGGGAGAGGAAGCAGCTTTTGTCCATTAGGGCAGGTGACTCCAGCTTCCACCCAGGAGCTAAATTCCCCAGTCCAGTTCTCCTGCCCTGCACTGCCCTAGCCTTCTCTGTGAGGACCATGTGCGCCACCTTGCACCCAGCCACAGACCACAGACACACAGGATTCCTTAGAGGCTTAGACTCCCACCTGCTGCCCACGCTTCCGGGCCTCACTCTTAGAGGGAAGTGGGTTGGGACCTGGGGAGGACCTTTCCCCAGAAAGTACCAAGGACAATGGCAGGTGCTCACATTTTCTGCAGCCAGCCTTAGGCTAAGGAGGCACTTGAGGGGCAGACAGGGCAAGTGTGGTCAGTGTGCCCGTGTGTGAGCACCTGGCAGGTGTGAGCACACATGCCTATGTCACCGAGTGCCGAGTGTATGCAGTGGTGGTTTGAGACTGTTTAAAAGCCTGAGGGTATGTGCGCGTGGATGTATATGTGAGTGGATACGCGTGTGAAGGGAGTCCCTTCCCCCAGTCTATATAAACAGGAGGAAAAGGAAACCTTGACCCAGGTCCTGCTCTCAGGCAGGACCAGATAAACTTCCCCTTGGTTCAAGTGACTGAAGTGGGGTGAAGGTTGGGGGATGGGCCTAGCTGGGGTCAGAGTTATTAGGCTGGAAGGTGGGTGAGAGCTGAAAGTAAGAACTGGGTTGGGGTTGGGCCACAGTGGGCAGTGAGTCAAGGTTACGGTGGGCAGATGGATGGTGATTAGGTTGGAGTTAGCTGGGGCAGGCAGGAGTCACTGCAGGTGGACTTGAATGAGTTTAGGTTAAGGGTAGGCTTGCAGAGACTGGTGTCAGTTAGCCTGGAAGGAGTTGGGAACACCATCTTTTCTGTCTCTGTGTCTGAGAATGTCTGAATAGAGGCTCCAGCTGTGGTCCTGGCCTTGAACTTCCTGTCTCCCCTCGCTGAGCCCCTGACCACGCTGCCTATAGCCCTGTGGGCTGATGGAGGCACTGCAGCAGAACTTGTGGTTCTAATCTACCTGGTCAACTTGTCTCCCCTGCCCAGATAAGCTAGAACCTTGTGTCACCAGCTTAGCCCTTGGACAAATGAGATCCCAGACCTGTGCCCATCACACATCCAGGCAGGTTGGGAAGACCTCTGTCCTCTGGGCTGCTGGCCCAGATTCCCACCTGCTGTGCTCACAGCTCCACCTCCAGCCCTCATTGCTCCCACACTGCTTGCTACGCTGCTCTGTAGGCAGGCATCTTCTAGAAGCCAAGCGATGGGGTTGCCTTGAGCTGCTCGTGATTCCCCTAGAGGGAAATGCGAGGTTGTCATTTGCCCTTGACTTCAAGAGACAGGGTCTCAGGAAAAACCAATGGTTCAGTGTTTTCCCCTTCCCTCCTCCTGAGCCATGTGTCCTCCCAGCTTCCCCATCCCCCCAGCCATACCCTTATTCCCAGGGAGCCTGGTGGGGAAGCCTTGCAGGTCCAGGAGAGGTCAGTGGAGGAAGAAGGGGAAGGAGGAGCCATCCCAGGTCTGGGCCTCTGCTGTGACAGCAGTCGGACAAGGACCATGGAAAACCCCTACTTCTTGGGGCTATAATCTTGAAACTAAACTAGGTCTCAACCAACCTGACCTTACCCTTAACTAGGCTGCTCCCCACCTCACCCATGAGTGAGGCAATGGGGACGACTAGCCCGCTGGGTATGCTGGCTGTCCTTTCCACTCCTCTTTCCCCAGCTAGCCATAGTCCTAGGGCTCTGACAGCTTCCCCCCAAAAGCCCCTGTCCGCAGGGCCTAGGGGTTGCTGCTCCTGACCTCTCATGGCTCTCTGTCCACAGACCTTCATCGTGCTGAATAAGGGCAAGACCATCTTCCGGTTCAGTGCCACCAACGCCTTGTATGTCCTCAGCCCCTTCCACCCTGTCCGCAGAGCAGCAGTGAAGATTCTGGTTCATTCATATCCTTTGCAGTTAATCCCTGCTGTGTGCACCCACGGGGACTTCACTGGGGCTGTGCCTAGGGTGCTGCCCCCACCCATCCTGTCCTAGTTTAGAGCCAGAAGTGGTGCCGACTCCCCACTGCTCCTAAGACAGACAGCATAGCTACCAAGGAATGGCTGATTGGAAATGTAGAAACTTGACCCTACCCTAGACCAGCATCTGACAAGATCCCCAGGGCATTTCCCGGGCATATGAAAGTTTGAGAAACCCTTCTGATTTCTTCAGGAGAAGAGTATCCCAGAAGTCAAGCTCCTGAGGACCCCAGAATAAATGAGAACCATTAGCATTTCCTGGCTCCAACATTCCCACCCACCATGACCCCTGGGCCCTCTACCATCCCACCCACATGCAGAGAGGGACCTTCAAGCAGGTTCCCCAGGCTCAGACAAGGAAAAGCCATTTCCCAGTAAAGAGGCCTCCAGTTTATCTCACGTGGGCATCTTTCGAGGGAGGCAACACTTGCTTTTGGACGAGGTGTTGACAAAATGTTTGCAGTTTCAGAGCATCTGAAAGAACTCTGGTTAGCATTAAATTACATAAACCACAGCCTAAAAAAGCTCCAGCCTGCAAAGAGTAGCAGAGTGGTGCCATGGAATAAGGGCCCCGCACTGGCTTTGGGCCTGAGAGGGGCCTCATCCAGGCAGCACAGAGGATGGGGTACCAGGCTCTATTCTTGCCTGTTCTCTGAACTTCAGAGAAGGGGCCTCACACACAGGCAGAGCTTCACAGAGAGGGAGAGGCATGGGCCAGGGCGAGGGCATGCTGCTTGACTTAGCGGGGTGCCTGCTGGTGGGTCTGGTGGGCTGGCCCTACAGAGCTCTCCAAGGTCCCCCTTGGCTCTCCTCTTTGAATGGGCATTCCCCTTGGGAATTTTACAGTCCCCTAAGAGTGATAGGGCTGCTACACAAATAGCTGTCATTCCTGCCAGACGGTGGTCACAGCGGGGTAAAAATCAAGCAGCCAGAAAGGCAAGCTACTTTTGTGCTCTGAGCCTGTCTCCGGCCTCACTGCAGGGGCGTGGCCTCCCTGAAAGCATCCGCGTCTCTCACCTGGGGCTTCTCCTGCAGGTATCTAACCAACCCAGCACTGTTTGGCAGCCACAGAACCCCCCAGGGATGCAGCGGCAATCCCAGAGCCCCTGCCAGGAGCTGGGCTGGGCCACAGGGCCAATGAAAGGTCAGGGAGACCGATGGGCAGGCAAGGGAGGCAGGGGGCATGGTGGAGTCCCCAGCCTGGCCAGAGGGTCCACTGAGCAGTGACTTTGAGGCTGTGAGGTGCTGATTGCATCTGGCAGGACCCATCCTGAGGGCTCTGAGCCAGCCTGTCTCCCCCAAGGCAGCTGCCCCAGGGAAGTGATCAGCATCCTGGAGGCCCTGTACGGGGCTCCCAGTGGCTGCCTTGGCCCTCCACTGCCTAGGGATAACACATTGTTGGTCCTCGCCAGCGCCACCTAGTGGGATTTGTGGGCATTGGGGGAAGAAGGGGCCCAAATTTGTGGGGTTTGCCCCTCTGAGGCCTTGAGCCCTGACATCTTGAGCCACACACCTTGAGTGTATGGTGCTGTCCTAATCAGTAGCATCAGCATCACTAGGATTTGGTAGGAACTGCCGAATCAGGCCCCACCCCAAAACCTGTTTTAACAAGGTCCTCACTGTGGTTGCTTCCAAATGCCTGCCTGTGAGGGCCACCTCAGTGTCACCCAGGAGGTTTGTTTAAAAGGGAGATTCTTACGCCTTTCCAGACCAGAACCACCAGTGCCAGGCCTAGGAATCTACGAGCTCTTCCCACATTTCCTTTTTTTTAACAATTGAGGTATACTTCCTATATCATACAATGTATCTAAAAGCACACAATTAGTGGTTTTTAATATATTCAGAAGTTTATGCAGCCATCACCTCTACCTTTCATCACCCCCAAAACAACCCCTGTGCCCACTGTCAGCCCCAGCGCATTTCTAATGAACAGTCAGATTTGATGTTTTGAATTGTGGAATTTCACTCTGCTTAAATTTTTATATTCATCCAAACATCTATTGAGTCCCCTGCATGTGCTAAATTCCGTGCCAGGCTCTTTGGAAAGGGCAGGCAGGGCAAAGGCACATTTAGAAGAGGGCAGGAACACAGCCTGGTGAGGAAACCTGCTCCCCTAGAACAACCGAGAGGCCCCCCGAGTGGCACGCTAGCGCTGCACCCTTGTTCCATTTCACTTTGCTCTTTGCTCTGTGCTTGCAACGCGTCCCTGGGAAGTTGCTGAAAAAGTAAATAAGGCACGTAGAATTATTATTTTTTTTTCTTACATATTTTTGTAATAATCCTGCCGAATGTATTCCTGCCGGGATTACATAAAGGAGACCCACTGGTCTCCAGATTCCACGGTAGTCACATTCAGAGAGGCCTCGTGTTCACAATGAGAAGCATTTTTGCTTTCCTGGGTGCCCAGGATCTGCTCACAAAACCCTCCCACGTTTCTCTACCAGATTCAAATGGGCAATCAAACTGTGTGTGTGTGTGTGTGTGTACATGTTTGTTCAGTAGCACACCCTCATGAAAATACCCCCGTGATTAATTCCCTTCTCTTTAGAAGTCTTTAGACTCCCTGGGATTTGAAGACTTAAGCAGTCCAAGTTTCAGGCATTCCCCACAACCAGCACTGGCAGTCCTTGCTGGTATTTTAATCATGAAGATGGGAGTGGGTGTTTGGGACAATAACACGACAGGATTGAAGATGTTCAGCTGAGCTCAGGCCTGGAGAGCTGGCCTTTGCCTCTGCCCACACAAAGGACCAGCTTGATCATCGGCCTGAAATTAGCAGGCAGTGCAAACAGGTATGCTTTGGCTGGGCATTCAATTGACTCATCTGTCTGGTATTGGCCGCATGCTGGGCTCCATGGGGGACCTGGGATGCTTTGGGCAGACTCACATGGACTAGGGGCTCAGTCTAGGTAGGAAGAGACCTCGCTCACACCCGCATATGCACACACACACACACACACAGAGGAATGACTGAAAATAGTGTACGTGCTGTCCTCAAGATGGGAAGCCAGGCAAGATTCTGAGCTGTCAAGTGGCAGAGGGACGAGAAGCTGCCTCACTCACTCCAAAGCCATGGGTGTGTTTAGAAAAGACAAAATCCAGGTACTAGGATTTTGGTACTAGGAAGCATGTGGCCTGGGGTTCAATCCCAGCACTATACACACAAAAACCCAGATAGACATCTCCTGTGGTTGCCACCATGAGACCAGCCCACAAACCCAGCTCTCCCCTTAGCCTCCATGTTAGAGTTCTCCCTCCCCTCTGTGTGTCCAGCCAAGTCCTCTGGTCCTGTCCACCCTTCTCTTTGCAGAAGAGCCTTTACTCCTTGCTAAGGAGAGCCATGAGCAGTCACCTAGAGCTGGGAGGAGCTGGCTGCCCAGGGAAGGTCTGGTTGTCCTCAGTCCCCACTGCTTCCCCAGGGCCAGCTGGGTGACTGATTGATGGAGGAACTGTGGCCAGTCTTGGTGCCTAACTAAGCTTCCTCTAGAAGCTTCCCTGCCCAGCCCAACCAGAGCTGTGTCTAGTTTCTCATAATATCCCATTTGGGGGCTTTTCAGGGGAATGGCTCTGTAGTCTCCCCACACAGGGCCAGGCCCTCATGCTCAGGTGAGGTTTGCTCTTAAAAATGATACTCCATTTCACCCCCTTCTGGCTGTCAGTATCCTCACTCTTAATGGAGCCCTTTACCTCATTTGGTGTTTGGATTTCCTGTGGGTAACATAAACCAGATGAGGAATAGCATACCTGCTTGTCAGGTAAGGGCCTGAAGCCATGTGATTCATGCAGGCCCATCCGTCTGGAGGCAGGAGAGTGGACCAGGTGGCCCTTGGTGTCCTTGTGCAGAGAGGGAGCCCCAGAGGTGAGGCCAAAATGGGAGGAGGGATGAGGCTAAGGACTGGCCCTGCCCCCCATCAGCTTTGCACTGTATACAGTAGTCTCCTGTTGCTGCTGGAACACATAGCCACAAACCCAGTCACTTAAAACAGCACACAGTCTGTAGGTTCTCACTGAGCTAAAATCAAAGATCGGTAGGGCTGAGTTCCTTTTTGGTGGCTCTAGGGGAAAAACTGTTTTCTAGGCTTCTCCCCCTCTCTAGAGGCTGTTCACATTCTGTGGATCAGGAATCTTCAAGCCAGCAATGATTAGCTGTGTCTTTCACAAGACTCTGACCCCTGCTCCCCTCTTTCATAAGTACTCTTGTCATTGCATTAGACCCACCTGGAGTATCTAGGATACTCTCTCCACCCTCAAGATACTTAATTTAATCATATTTGCAAAATTGCTTTTGTCATATAAATATGTATTCACACTTTCCAGGAATTTAGAAGTGGTCAACTTTGGGCAGACTGTTATTCTGCCTAGGACAGTAAACTGGAACTTCACCTCTTCACTCAGTTTTCTCATCTCTTAAAATGGAGACAGAGTCCCCACTTCATCGGGTTGTTGAGAGAATCAGATTAGTTAGTGGACTCAGAGAGCAGAGCCTGGCTCCCAGGAAGGGCTCAAGAAGTCTCTGCTCTTGGCACCATGACCTACCTGTTTCAGGAGTCATCTGGGATCCTCAGTGGATAGTTTGGCAGTGGATCTGTGGGGATGAATAAAACTGGTTAAGAAGTTTGTTAACCGTCTTTCCAGGGAGGAGAGCTTTGGAATGGGTCCTGGGTGTAGGAACATGTGTAAGGGAGGAGGGTCTCAAGATGAGTGCCTGATCCACCTCTGAAATCTGGAAAAGGAGCTAGGCGTGGCCTTGGAGATCCTTGCAGGCAGAGGGCTGGGAAGATGCCCATTGAGGGAGGAACCCCAGTGTGTCCTTCGGCCAGGGTGAAACCAAGGGCTTCCTTGAGGGCACTAGAGCTGAGCATTCCTGTGGGCCATCCCCGATTGGCTGAGAGAGGTTCTCGGAGCCAGATCACCCCCTCAGCTCCCATGAGAAGTAGGAGAATTTGTTATCAACTGGAGGCTGGGTCTCGGAGGCTGACTTCCTGATTGCCTGGACTCCTAGATGGAGGACTGGAGGTGGGAAGAGCATCAGCCTGGTTAGATTCCATGAGGGGCCACCCTACACTCTCCAGCCAGGGCAATCGGCACTGGCTGCAGAGGTCTCCCCTCCGGATGAGTGGCACTGTGGGAGGGAGGAAAGAGCAGCCCCTGGAGCTCAATTACTGCAGCTCCTGGGCTGCCTGTGGGAATCGCCTTTGGCAGTTGTGTGCTCAGGGCTGAGGCCGGGGCATGGTGGAAAGCACAGCCTCTCCTCTTGGGCTGGGGAGGAGATTTGTGAAGGCAGCACCGTACCCCTGCCCGTGGCCAGGCCCCCTGGGAGTCCCCTAGCCCCATGAGGCCCAGGCTCTGCTCCTTGATTCTCTGCAGGTCTTACAAAAATGAGGAAGGGGTGGAGAAGCTCATGGAGAGTCCTGTCCAGCCTGAAACAGCAGCCAGAGTCAGGGGTTCCACAAGGCCTGGGGCCTTCACTGTAAGGCCAAGAGCCCACAGGGATGTCCAGGACACAGTCCTGGTATTTGAGGAATTCCCCTTGTGGTGGGGAAACAGGGCTTTGTCGTTCCTTGAGCAGCCACACCTAAAAGAGGAGATGGCTAAACGGGAGGTGACTGATGTTCTGGGGGTGCTGAAGCCAAAAAGGGCAGGCTGCTGGGGGCGGGGGGTTTCCTGATGAGAAGGGCTTTTCTAGACAGAGCAGAGGACAAGAGAGAAGAGTGGGTGCAGCAGCAGGAAGCAGCCAGGGAAGCAGCTCTCTGCTCCCCAGGATCGGTGGGACCCCCTGAGGTGAGTTATTTGGCAGCAGAGCATTCCTAGGCAAAAGCCCACCTGGCCTGCTCCCCTAGAAGTGAGGGAGAGAACTTAGGGTCCTGCACACCCAGGATTTTCCAACCCAAGGAGTAGTTTGTAAATGCCCATCTCCTGCTCACACAACCAGCTAAAAACCTCTAGGGTCTGAGATCTGCCCTTTCTCCTCCCCTTCTTCTATGCTGAACCCTACAGAGTGGTGTCAAGTGTCTGGAACCTACTAGGGGCTGTGGAGCAGGATGGGGGTCCAGCAGCAAGTGCCAGGGAGAGGTCAGAGAGCGACCTCATAGAGAGGCATTGGCATGGACCCATCACAGAGTCTCTCTTACCCATCTGGAAGCCCTGAGCTGGCAGTGACAGCCCCAGGGACAAGAACCTCGGTGGTGGTGGCGCGGCTGACCCTCTGTCCACAGATTTCCTTGACCCCTGCGCCACGCTCTTCAGCATGCTCATCATGTGCACCATCCTGACCAACTGCGTGTTCATGGCCCAGCACGACCCTCCGCCTTGGACCAAGTATGTCGAGTGAGTATCTTCCGCGCCTGTCCTCCATTTGGCTTCATCCCTTCCTTTTCCACTGCCTGCCATGGTCCCTAAAGTCACTCCAGAAGAGGACTGTGTCCAGAGCCAGAGGCCACCCCCTTCTTCAGGCTTGGACCACCTTCTACCCTCTTTGGCCTTCTCCAGTCCTGCCAAGCACTGGCTGTAAGTCGTGCCCTCAGGGGAAGAAGTTCCCCTGATTGGCAAAGTGGGGAGTTTCTCTTGTCAACCCCTAAAGAGAATTGAGGACATTGGAGAAGGCTCTGAAATAATAAGAGTAATTCATTGAGTACTTAGCGCAGGCCAGGCACTGTGAAAAGAACAACAGACATCATCTCCTTCATCCCTCTGGCAATCCATCAGTGTAAGTGCAGCCCCTGTCCCCATTTGACAGATGAGCAGACTGAGCATTGGAGCAGTAACTGGCCTGACATCATGCAGTGAGGCAGCATGGCAGCAGGAAAAGGCCAGGGCTGTCCCCACTTTGGTACCATATTCTGCTGCCTTTTTCAGGTTTTTTTCTTCTAGAACCATTTGCACAATTTGAGAAAAGTGCTTCTGGCCTTTCTTTCCCAAGTGAGAGGGGGAAAATGTTCCTAAGAAGGTTCTAAGCATTTGAGTAAGCACTTTGAGAATTATTGTACCTGGCTCCTGTTTATCGGAGACTGACAGAATGTCCAATACCCTTCATTACTTGTGACTTGCCAGGTTTCTCTCCATGTTTACAAAGGACCACATCATGCTGGAGGTGCTGGGGCTGTGTCCAGCTGCTCCGAGACCTGGGATGTGGTCCTCTCCCATTCTAGCCTTGTGAGACAGTACCAGCATCCAGACATTGTAGATTCTGCAGGCTTCCCCAAGCAGATTGAGTATCCCTCACTCAGCCTCATGTACTGGAACATCAACACCCTTCAAGTCCAGGGTGGACAGCTGGACCCACCTACTTTATGGGCAATTGAGGATGGACCAGGTTCCCTTTGCTAGCTACTGAAGATCCATACACCTGGGTGAGAGGCAGCAACTCTGCCTGTCCATGGTGTCCCATGGTGCAGACCTGGGACCTAGGCACGTGGACCCCCAGGGCTAGGGTAAGGAGATAGGTAGGGATCTTCTTACACCAAGACAACCAAGAGAGAAAAAGGAGAGTTCATTGGACACAGAGAAGGCACTCAATAAAATAAATGGGAAGATGAATTAGTTAGCCAGATATCTGGAACAGAATTGCAGTCCCCAACTGCAGATCTGCCACGGGATATTATAGAGAGCCTGATATGCTAGCTCCTGGCATGGAGTGTTGATGCAGCTTGTACCACGAGGAAAACCTGGTGGGACTGGTCTGTGGGCTTCAGCCTCCCTGAGAACCCCGATGGACCTTTCCTTCCCAGGTACACCTTTACTGCCATCTACACCTTTGAGTCTCTGGTCAAGATTCTGGCTCGAGGCTTCTGTCTACACGCGTTCACCTTCCTTCGGGACCCATGGAACTGGCTGGACTTCAGTGTGATTGTCATGGCGTAAGTATCCTGCTTGCTGCGCCATGCTGTGCTGTGCCAGGCCACACTGCGGGGTCTGCACAACCCCTGCCCAGGCCCCAGGCCTTCCAGGCTTCCCCACTGCAGGCTTCCTGTAGCTCTGAGCTCAGGTTGTAGAGCAACCAGCCTTGGTGCTATGGCAGCAGGAGGATGGGCGAAGGCCCTCAGACCATCCTGGTGGGAAGAAGCAGATCCATGGTAGCTCAGGTGGCCATGGTGGTCAGGCTCCTTGTCTGGGGCCCATGACATTTCCATGCTCAAGGGACATCATTAAGTTTCTGTTTTAGCATCCTCTTCCCTTTCCACTAAGGGAAACCAACATTATAGCCCCAAATCCCAGGCCCACTATGATCAGTGACCCGGATTCCAAGGTGATTAAGAATGAAATTACAGTAAGGGTATCACTTCTCAAGAGAAGTGACTGGATACCCCCAGAAGCTCATGCCATGTGGACCAGGGCAACTGCTGTCTCCATTCAGAGGCCCTGCGTTTGGCACATTGTAAAGCACCCGGTCACTGATCCAATCCAGTGGATCCTCACACTAGCCAGAGACATGGGCTGGAAGAGGCCACTGAGCCTCATTTTACCAATGAGAAAACTAATGCCAAAGATGCACAGGGAGCCCACCAAAAAGTGAATGTGATCCCTGCCTGCCGCAGCCCTGGATGAGGCCTCACTTCCTTTCCCAGGACATCTTTGCATAGGGGTCAGTGTTGAGGAGGTACTCTGCCCAGGATGTCTCAGGGATCACATGGGACAACTGATCAGGTGGATGACCCTGCCATGCAGAAGTCCTGATCAGGGGCTCAGCCATTTAACTGTTTCTGCAAGCCGAGGACTCAACATGTGCATCTCAGTAAGGAGAGAACTGAGAAGATTCTCCTCCTACCCTGGCAAGCCCTTGATTTCCCCACATGTGAAAGGACAGCGTCATGCTTGTTGGGATCAGAGGCTCAGTTAACTCTACTTTCTGAGATTCTTGCATTCACTGAATCTACCTATTTGTGACAAAGTCTTTAACTCCAGATGGAAGCAACCCTGAGCTCAGCCATCTGTGGTGGAAGGAGACAGGGACTGGACTCTGCTGATGGGGTACTTTCAAGCTTGGTGGAGACCCTGGTTTTAGAAGATGCATTAGAACCTGTTTCCAGACAGGCTGTTTGTGAACTCACTCCAGGCCTCCGTTTTACAGTTTGAGAAATTGAGGCAAGACAATGCTGCTTGACCCTGTGTCGATGAAGGCCCAAGTGGAGCCGAGTGAGCCGGGAAAAGAGTAGTGGGAGATGAAGTTGCAGAATGGTGTGATGAGGGATATGTTATACCATCCTTATAGGTCATGTTAAGGGAAAGGAGCGATGGTGCTACCGGGGGATACAAGCAGGCAGACCTGTGACCTGATTTACATTCTATAGAGTCCACCCCAGCTACTGTGTGGCTGCAGAGTGGATGGAGAAGGAATGGAAGGTTTGGAAAATGTTAAGAAGCATCCAGGATGAAATACTGAGTGGGTAACTGGATATTCCCATCTGGAGTTCAGGAAAGAGGTTCAAGGTGGAGGTAGCTACACAGATGGTATATAAATCCAGGGGACCAGGTGAGGTCATATAGGAGTGAACGTGGCTATGGACTGTGCTGTGGGACACGCCAACATCTTGAGTCAGGAAAGAAGAAGTTCAAGCAAAGAAGACTGGAGAGAGTGATATCCAGAAAGACATCCAAAAAAAAAGAAAGAAAGAAAAAAGCATGATCCAATTGAAATACATCTGGAGGAGGTTGAGGAAGCAGATGGCTAAGGAGGGACTGTTGGGTTTAGGAAGGTCATTGGAGCCCTTGACAAGAGAGGTCCCAGTGGAATGGAAGGATAGGCACTTGGTGAAAAAGTGTTCAAGAAAGGGGGCAGGGAAAGCATAGACATATAGACATGGTTTTTATGGGGCTTCTATAAAGCAGAACAGAAAATGGTATGGTAGCCAAAAGGAAAAAATAGGTCAAGGGAGGACTTTGAAAGAAGGTAGGCTAATGGAAATGATCCTGTAGCGAGGGGACATTTGATGGTGTAGGCAAGGGGTAGAGATTGCAGGAACAAAGCCCTTGAGCTTCCTGAGGGAGCAAGAATCCAGTGCCTAGGTAGAAGGTGGACTGACCTTCAGCCTAGGGAAGGCAGAATTTCAGGTGGAGATGGAGATGTATTGATGGAGTTGATGATGAGAGAAGGAACTTCTCTTCTGATTGCTTCTATTTTCTCTGTGAAATAAGCAGGATCATCAGTGAGAATGGGGTGCTTGCCTGAGGCTTGAGACAGGGAGAACCCTGTGTCACAGCCAGAAGGCTGTACCGATCTGGGGACAGAGTATGCTTGCCAGACTGGGAGCTCTGGCTCTAAGGTGCCCTATGGGCCAGGGGCAGTGATCCACAGGGCCCTGAGGCCAGGTGACACAGAAGGAAGGAGGCTTCAGGCAGAAGAGAGCCAGTATGTGCCTGAGCCTTTCCTACCTCCCCATCCTGGAGCCTAAGCAAAGCAATGTCACCACAGAGATGCTCCCTACCAAGCACTTCACCAGAACCAGGCACAGCAGCAGAACAAGAACTCAGAGGCTTAGATAGCATCTCGCAGCCGTAACACACTCACTCTCCGTGAGGCTGCCCGGACACATTGGAGTTTCAGCTTTGTGCTCTTGGTGGGACTGGCCCCACAGCTTTGGTTGACAGTGATTCTGCCTGACAAAAGCCAGCTCCTTCCTGCTTCTGAAGAGCATTCTGTAAAATATGGAATGGTTTAATACCTTAGGGTACCTGGGATGATCAAAGGAGTCTTGGATGGCAGAAGTTCAATTCAGTGAAACTTCCCATCCACCCTCCATTGTACAGATGGGGAAACTGAGGCTCAGAGAGAACCTACCATTTGCCCAAAATGAATCAGTAACAGTGCTGGAACCAGAACCAAATGTCCTACCTGCTGGCCAGGGATGGATGGGAGAGGTATCCCATGTCTGGTGTTTCTGGGCAGCTATCAGCCTGATGCCCCGCCCCACCCAATTGAGAGGTGATGGCGGGGTTGGGGGAGTGCTTGGAAGCCTTCCAGGCTCAGCTTGCAACCCTCCAGCCAGAGCTCCTCCTGTGGCCCCCCTCTTGGCTGGGCATTACCTGTTAGTTAGCACAGCCTCCCACCTTCTGGGGTTGTTATGGAAACCAAACCTGGAGGGGAAGGAGGGAGGGTAGAGAGGAGGGGTGGCAGTCACCCGCAGTTGCTAGCAGTGTGGGTTTCGCCATCTCAAGACAAGGGTGGAGCAGCATCTGCCCCTCCTCGGCCTTCAAAAAGGCTCCCACGGTGCTGGGGCTGGTGTGCCAGGGTAGAATTCTCAGGCACCAACTCTGCTTTCTCTGAGGCAGGGCCCATAATCTCACCCGACCTGTCTGCCCCTGGCCAGTCGCTTGGCCGTAGCAGAGGAGTGGACTGGCTCAGAGGAGGGTTTTGCCACGTCCCATACCACCACCCTTCTCACCTCTGAAACTGGCCCTGTGCCCTGACACATTCAGGGGCCCCAGGAGAGGGCTCAGTGGGGTCTGGGGTCCCAATATGGGAAGCAGCCAGACACCAAGTTCTAGGTAGAGTGCAGCAGCCAGCAGGTCCCCATGTCATAGACATGGTCCCAGACACACTGTGCCCTCACCCAGCCCTGCCTCCTCCTTCGAGACTCCCTCAAACCCACAGCTGCCCTCTCACACAAACACACCACCAGGCCCACTCCCACTCCCAACCACTTGGCCAGCTTTGGAAGCCTGCCAGGAGCACAGATGTGTTCCTCCCTGTTCTGTCACCCACCTATCCTTGTCACCTGGGGATCCTGGCTTCTCTGTGCTCAGCATCAGCTGCTGAGGAGGCAGATGATTAAGTGGAGAGCAGGTACTATCTGTGCTGAGGACCCTGAAAGTGAGGCAGGTAAGGATAGGCAGGGTCTTCCCTAGAGTCACCGGGGAAGCCACCAGGGCTCTCAGGGGTGGGAGGAGAGAAGCAAAGACAGTTGTTCCCTCTCTGACCTGCACAGTGGTCCAGAGGAGCAGCCTTGAAGTCAGTGTCCTGAATGAGAGGATGTGCTGTTCCAAGCCACACCCAGTAGACCAGCAGCAGGAGGCCGAGCCCACAGCCTCTGGGGGCTGACCCATGGCTTCCATGACATGACAGCATTGGTGGTATACCAAGCTCAAGCTCACAGTCCCATGGCAACACCATATCTAGACAGAGACTCCAAGAAGAATGTGGGACAGAGGATTTGGGTTCTGAGCCATTGAGGAACATGGAATAACTCTCGAAAGTTGAGTTAATGGGCACATATGGGCCAGAACAAGGGAGGTGACTTCTGCTCCCCGGTGAACCATGGGGCTGCATCTGACTGCTGTGGTGGAATTTGCAAGGTGAAGTGAGTCCAGGAATGGACACTCTGCCACAGGAAGGGTCTGGTGTAACCAGAGGCAGAAAAGTTCTGGGGATGTATTTGCAGACTCCCTCTCTCTCTGTAGGGATAGGTGAGTGAGGAGGGAGAAGGCCCATTTACAGAGCCCCACGAAGATGAATGGGCCTCACAACTGGAAGAGGATGTTGGTGTCAGCCTAGTGTCAGGGCTTGACCCAGTGACACCAGGACATTGAGTCTCTTGACAGCCTGTAGATACCCGTGGCCTGAAGAAGAATTCAGAGGCTCTGAGCAGAGTGGAGGGGCCTGGAGGCCCAGGCTGCTTGGCAGAATGAATGCCCACTGTCAGGCCATTCCTGACACTTGTCCAGTGTTGCAGGGCTGGTGTCCTGGGCCTGACATCATTCAGACACCTGGGTCAGACACTCTTGGTTAAACATCAGACATCCTATGTTCGATGTTCTTTGTTAAACACTGGACACCTCCAGTTAAATGTCAGACACCCTGGATGCGAGGCCTTTGGTTAAATATCACTGGTCATTTGCCATTGTCCCAATGGCTTTGATCACACACTGTCCATCTGTCTCTCAGACATCCATCTGATCATGTGGCCTGTCCGCTGCATGTCCTCACATTCTGCTTGTGCGGGTCCCTTCCCCCAAGAAACCAATGCCTCCTATGACTGTGGAGCTTGAGATGAACAGCTGTCCAAGTCCTAGATGGGAGCCCCACAGCCACTCAATCCTGAGGACCGTCACTCAGACCCATGCAGGATAGACCATGAGAACTCTTCATCTCCCAATGTCACTCCTGTGGAGACCCAGGGTCATCCCTGGGCAACACCAAGAGTACAAGGATGACCCTGTGGTGGGGCACTGACATCACCAAGGGGACCCTCATTCAGCACCTTTCTCTTCTTGGGTTGGCCATTGCCTGTGAGTAGTTAAAGAACAGATATTCAGGCAACCTCCTTTCCCTTCTTCAGTGTCTCTTTTTTCCAATGAGTACTCAATGCCACCTCCACCTTGTGACTTCAAGGCCTCCTGTCCACTCCTTGAACAGAGAGATTCATAGTTGGAAGGAAGAAGTGGGCAGCCTTGGAGACTCAGCCACCCTACCCTGGTGGTCTCAGCCAGGACTGAAGGGTCTCCTAGATCAGAGCAGCCATGTGTAAGCTGATAACAGCACAAGATGCAGGAAAAATCAGCACCAGACACCCACTTGCTTCCAATATTACCTCCTGGAAAACAATTTCCCTCTTCACTCTGATGTGGCCCAAGCTCAGACCTATCACATGGTTTTGTATCTCAGTCCCTAGTGGCTTAGAGAATGTGTCAGAGTAGTTGCCTCCTGGTGACAGTTGTTCCTGGGAGCACCACAGACAGAGTCACCTGTGAGGCTCGCTGTGTGGACATCCTTGAGTCACCCATGCTGAGTTCTGGTACCAGGAGGGTTAAGATCAAGAAGAAAGCCCAAGGGGAGGGCCCAGGCCATCCACAGCTCCCCTGAGGGACAGGGAGAGGGGAGAGGGCTGGTTGGGGAGGGCAGGCTGAGGTTCTGCTTTGTAATTCCCAATAACTGTGGTTTGATTCTGCAGGTATGTATCAGAAAATATAAAGCTAGGCAATTTGTCGGCTCTTCGAACTTTCAGAGTCTTGAGAGCTCTAAAAACTATTTCAGTTATCCCAGGTAAGATGCCCAGGTTTGCCTCTCAGATCTCAGCTACAAGTGACTCTCTCTCTGTCTCCCCCACCCCTCTCCTCCTACGACCGTGTGTCTCTTATTGGCGTGTTGTCACTGTCTCGTGTGTGAATTTCCCTTGTTACAGATATACAACTGAATTTGTGGACCTGGGCAATGTCTCAGCCTTACGCACCTTCCGAGTCCTCCGGGCCCTGAAAACTATATCAGTCATTTCAGGTGAAAATCAGGTTAAACGCCAAGGCTAGAGGGACCTGCCTGGGACTTTCCAACCACCTGGGAGTCAAGGCGACCCTCAGGAAGGCCCTGTGAATGTGCCTGTCACCAGAATACCTTTTCCCAGAGCTCAGAGTGGTGGATGTACCTGTCACCCCCACCCCAGAGTCTCAGAATGGGCTTCAGGCTGCCCACCCGAGCCTAGCTCACTCTCAGACACCGGGGGCCACAGAGCACCCCACCGCAGGGCCTGCAATGAACCCTAACTCTTCCCCAAATGGTGAATTTCTCTTCCAGCTGAACTTAGTTGCTTGCAAAGCTAAAAAGCTTGCGCATACATTGCAAAAGTACCTCGTTTGAGGGAATTCACATGCACACCCAGATCAGAACAGGAAAGCCCTGGCACCATCTTTTTTGGCTGAGTGCCCATTCCCAGCCTTGTGCCCCTCTAGTGACAAGTGCACAGCTGAAGCCCCATTTGGTGGAAGGGAGTGTGCTCTGTGGACAGGCACCACTGGGCCATGGCGTCTAACAGCCCTCGCTGCATGGTGCGGTAGAGGTTTAGCAAACCGTGCATGGTAGCCTCGGGAAGAAATCCTCCTTGACAGATGTTGGCAACTGTGCACCCAAAATCTTCTAAGCCCAGAAGGTCTTACTAGAAATGATTCCACTCATCCATTCAGGAAACTCCAAAGATGGCCAAGTCTTGAGGGCCGAGTTGGGTGAGGTGCTTGTATTGAAGTTTAGTACCACCCAGGGGACTCTTACCCCAAGTTTTTATTCACTCTCCCCAGAGTAACGAGAGCCAGATTCAATGTTCCCCCTGTTTTGAGGAACTTTCTCTGGAGAGACAGTGCCCAGAAGCTCCTTCCAAACCCTTCTCTAACCAGGTGATCACATCCGCTTCTGATTTGGAATGCTGGTGGTACCCAGGCCTACCACAGTGATTGGTTACTGCTGCCCCCAGAGGGCCAGAAGGCCTTCTCTGAAGTCCCTGCCCCGAAAGTTCCCTTGGGCAGGTTAATTACCTTGTAAGAGGAGCCCCCAACTATTTTGTTTTCAAACTAAGCTTCCAAATGTGCTTCCTGGTCTCTGAACCCACCATGGTACATTCCCAGGGACCCTTTACCCTCTCTCTCTCTCTCTCTGGGCCCTTCAGACTGGTTCAGACTACCAAGAGCCAGTAACAAGTAGGACAGTCACCCTTCTGCCACTCCTGTGAAGCCACCATTAAGACAGGAAAGTCTCAGAGGCCATAAGTGCTCAGAGGCCTCCCAGTCCTCCAAGTTTCCAGGGATAGCCTCACAGGGGACTCCTAACCCAGAGTAGATAACCACTGACCACAGTAGTTATGAAAAGGCACGTTCTGATCTATTTTAAAGATTTACAAAGGAAAATATTTTTCGGTCCTAGAGAAAAGGAGAAAGACCACTGACCCCAGCCCAGACCACTGCTCTCTTCAAGGCCACCAGCAGCCCACCAAGGGAGCAGACAGCAGACCCCAGAAGTAGTCATCAGAAGAATGCTGTGGGGGGCATGCAAAAGGACTCCCCAGGGCCACGCCCTCACAGCTTCAGCCCTCTCTGGACCTCAGTCTCCTTTTCTGTAAAACCAGAGTGAAGTCAGAGTGGTAGGTCCCAAGGGCCCTCCCATCTAGCCTGTCACAACTTCCGTGATAGCAGGACTTCCCACCTGACCTCCAGGACTTCCCGCCTGACCCCCAGGACTCCCCTTCCTGGGGCTTTTAAGAAAGAATCCTATGAGTCAGATGAAACCATTTATGCCAGAAGTGATAGCCATCATTGATATGAGACAGGTGTAAAGGGATGGGTTAACCTCATCCACTGTCTTCCTAGAACAGAGCAGGGTGCTTTGCTGGCCTCAAACTGGATATTTTTCCAAAATATGTCAGCCTAACAGTTGAGGCAGTTTGGGTTTTACGCACAAACCCTCACCTGTTCCCCCACAAGATATGAGCAGTGTCTCCAGGCTGGGGGAGCAGCCCCAGATACATGTCCCACGGGGGGTCCCAGGGCCTCTACAACTGATAATCTCTGAACTACAAAGGGTTGGTGGATCCTACCACTGCTCTAGCCCCGACTCCTGCCAGATCCACTCACTGTCCCCACAGTTGCCAACATCTGCCAGGACAATTTCCACAGAGTGCTGAGTGCCTGAGCCCTGGGCAGGCAGGAGTGATGGCAGCACCATGGGAAAGCCATCTTCCCCACTCTCCCATGACTGCCCATCACTGCCTCCCCATTTCTGGGCCATGGGTACAGTAGCCATAGGTGCTCCTAACACATTAACCGGCTGGACAGTGGATGGATGGAGCTTAATCTGAGATCTGGCCGCTTGGGCGGGGGCGGGGCCCTGCTGTTGGCAGAGGGGCCCTGGCGCCCTGTGCTCGGCTCGCACTGGTCCTAGAACTATAGCTAAGGGTTGGACTGAATGCGTCTACACGTGCTTTTCTGTCACCCCACTGTGTGGTGCTGGCTTGCGCAGGGAGCTGGGCCTGCAACTAACAGACCACAGCCTCTCAGCTTTGGGGAATGGGAGGTCTGGGGAGGGTCTCAGAGGAACAAGCCAGTGGGGAAGATGCAGCATAGGTCAACCCTTTCTCTACCCTTGAACCTTCCCCAAATATGGGCCCAAACCAGAGCAGGCCTCTTCGGACACCAACCACCACCATCCTGCCAAACCTGTGCCCTCATGTCCCCAGTGCATACACACTAGCCCAGGACAACCCCCAGACCCTGGGTCTCCTAGTTGCCTCTAAATAATCAAAAACCCCTGTGTCATCAAAGGGAGCCTCCGGCTGGGACAGGAGGACCCTCTACCCAGAGAGCTGTTTCTCTCCCCATCTCAGCATCCAGGCTGAGGTTCCTCTATTGCCTGGACTTGGGTCTCTTCCCATGGGCTACAGTAAAAGGGCCAGGGCCAGGGCCAGGCCTGGCATACCTAGAAACCAGCCAAAGTTATCAAGAAAACTGCACTTTCTACACCATTTCATATATTTGGCTAGTGGAGCGTAAACAGGACCAGGTCCCTCTGAATACAAGGCCAGGCTGGATTCCTGCCTGGGGCAGTCAGGATAGAATCTCAGCTAAGGAAAGGGGGCTTTGGTCTTAAAGGTCTAAAGATACCTCCCTCACTCTGTCCCTACTTCATAGATGCCCTCCCTGACCCCACCCCCCAGCTCTCAGGACCCCAGGGAAGCCTAGCTCCCTCCCAGAGGATTGTGGAGCAGGGCGCCCATGGGTGACCCTGTGCCTGTTCTCGTCTTCGCCAGGCCTGAAGACCATCGTGGGGGCCCTGATCCAGTCCGTGAAGAAGCTGGCTGACGTGATGGTCCTCACGGTCTTCTGCCTCAGCGTCTTTGCCCTCATCGGCCTCCAGCTCTTCATGGGCAACCTGAGGCACAAGTGTGTGCGCAACTTCACGGAGCTCAACGGCACCAACGGCTCCGTGGAGGCCGATGGCCTGGTCTGGGACTCACTGGACCTCTACCTCAATGATCCAGGTGCAGACTGGCTCTGTGGACTGCAGACTCTTTGTGAGACACCCAAGGCCGTCCACCTACCACATGGGCTTCACCAGAGGGCAGGCCCCCAGGGCCTTTCAAAAGGAGACTGCCCTTGAAGTTCCCAGGCTAGGCAGAGAGATGATATTTGAAGAATGAGAAGGATGGAGTAAGATGGAGGGGTAATGTTTGGAAGCAGGGCTGACCTGGGAATGGTGAGGAGAACAGCCTACCTGCCGAGGAACATCAATTTAGAGAAAGGGGGCCATGGGGGGCTGGGGTCCTTGGTGAGGCTTCAGGGTAGAGACCCACCCCCTTGGCATGGGGAATTTTCCAGTCACTGTGGGTGTTCCTTACCAAGTGCTGATTCCGCGCACGTGTACCCCAGAACCCTGCGAGAGAATAAGTGGGAGATTGTGGTGCAGCTGTGAGAGCCCCTCGGTTCACTGTCCCGTGGTTTACACTACGATCCTCCAGGCTTGTGTTCAGGGCCTCTCTTGATTCAAGCCATCAATTTAGATCAAAGGTAGACACTGGGGCAAGGCCAGATGCCAGGCCACAAGCACCCAGAGGGCCATTCTGAAGTTAGGGCCACTTACATGTGCGCCAGCACGCCACTCTGGAAAATAGAACCAGACAGAAGATCAATGAGTCAATGTGCCTGTGGTCCAGCTGTGACCTCTAGCAGTGGCTCTAAAACTTCAATGTACACCTGAGTTACCTAGAGGTCTCCAGAAAACACAGACTGCGGGGTCCCAGCCTGAGTCTCTGGATCAGTCGGCCTGGCTGGCACTCTGGGTGCTATCACTAACCAGTTCCCAGATGCTGCTGAGGCTGCTGGTTGGGGACCACACTTTGACAACTGGTACCTTAGACAAAGGCAGGTAAGGAGGAGTGATGGGGACTGACAAGGGCCTCAGTGAGGAGAGGACAGAGCATGTGTCCTGTGCTTCACCTGGTCCCGCCCCAGGCCTGTCTGAACAGACCACCAGTGTTTCCATGGCGACTGTGGCAGGCATCTCTTCCACACTTTTATGCAGTGGAAGAGGGTCCAGAGCTGGGCAGTAGCCTGTCCAGTCCATGCTGTGACTCAGCAAGCCAAGCTGGAACTCTGCCCAGGGCCTTGCCTCCTGGTTCATGGCCTCTCTTGACCCCACTCCCCCTACCCCCAGCAAGTGGCTGGGAGAAGCTCCGAGGAGACCACTGAGGCCCTGCCCAGGCCTTCCCGTGTCTTCTAGAGTGGGAGGGACACTGACAGTGGCATGTCTGTGCAAGAGGAGGATGAAGGCCAGGGAAGCAACTGGAGTTGCCTGAGGCCTGGCCAGGCCGAGGGTAGGAGTCAGAGCAGGGGGCAAAGAAATAGAGAGTAACTACCAACCAGGTTTCTACTTCCACGAAGCCCTGGATACAAAGTGGGAACCCCAGGGGGCTGCCCACTGTGCGCCTCACCTTCTGATGTTTCCCTTATAGAAAACTACCTGATCAAGAATGGCACCTCTGACGTGTTACTGTGCGGGAACAGCTCAGACGCCGGGTAGGTGGCACCCCCTGCCCAGGGACACTTCCCCCAGCCGTCTCCTGGTGCTTTCTCAACTAATTGTGCCCTCTGTGTATGCCCCAACCCTAGGGACAGGGAGGTCTTCCCTTGTCTTTCTTTCCTGCCAGGACCCTGACACCTTCCCCGTCCAACTCCCAGCACAGAGGAGACAACTGGTGAAGAGAGGTCAGGGACAGGTGGGCGGGGAGGGCCAATAGACCCCTGAAGATGGGGGTAGCCTGGGATGCCCTGCAGGGCCTCCTATCAGCCCAACCTGGACTCCAATTTCCCCAGGGTCCACCTTCCACCCCAGGCTTTACTCCCTCCCTGCTCATCTGCCCCCCAGTGGTGAATGTCCTCCCCCCAAAGCCTGGACTGTCCTCAAGGCCAAGCAGGCCACGATCCTGGCTGCACCTGACTGTGGTCCCAGATACACTTAGAATCCACGTGCAGTTTCCAGGGCTCTGAGCACCCTGGGGTCTGGGTCAGGGTGACTGTGCATGCATTGTTAAGAAAAGGGACACACGCTTCCCTGGTAGGAGAGGGTCTTAGGACATTAGCAAGGCACCGAACCCCTTGTTTGCGTCCTCCCCCTTGCCAAGTGCACCCCTCCCCATCTCTGTCTCTCTCTGTCTCTGTCTGTCTCTCTCTCTCTCTCTCTCTCTCTCTCTCTCTCTGTCCTCCCCCTCCCCCCACTCTCTCTCACACACACACTCCGACCCAGGAAGGCAGCCAGGGCTCCTTCTCTGGGAGAGAGGTTCCTACCTCCTACCTCCAGCTGCGTGAGCTGAGCATCTGCCTCCCTGGACAAATGTCTGTGTGTGCCATGACGCAAATGGGCACGTTCTACAGACACGGCTAGGCCCAGCCTGTCCTCCCCAGGGTCATTCCTCCACCCCACAGCCCTGCCTTTACCCCAGGCTTAGCCAAGTCTACTGTGCCCCCTCTCTGGGTGCCCATGCTGTGCCTAGCTCCCTGTGGGGTGGGCAGACAGAAGAAAGAACATCAACCGGACCCTTGCACTTCCACTCTGAGGGAAGAAGCAGCTCCGACAGCAGCGGTGTGTCGTGTGGGTGGAGGGGGGCTGTATATAGACCTCAGAGAATACAGACAGGTAGAGAGAAGAGGGAGCTGGTGTCCCGGGTGGAGGCACAGCATGAACAGGCATGGAGGCAGGACCCAGCAGTGTGGTACTAGGGCTGTGAAGCTCAGCCTCACAGAGCACTGGGCTACACAGGGAGACGAGGCAGGCCTAGCAAGGGTCTCATGGGCAGAGGAGCCCGCACAGCATGGGACAGAGTGCATGTCTGACCGCAGGACATGTCCCGAGGGCTACCGGTGCCTAAAGGCAGGCGAGAACCCTGACCACGGCTACACCAGCTTCGACTCCTTCGCCTGGGCCTTCCTTGCGCTCTTCCGCCTGATGACGCAGGACTGCTGGGAGCGCCTCTACCAGCAGGTACAGTGGTTCCCCGGCCCAGCAGGGGGAGGACAGGTATGGGCTCAGGGCCCAGGCTGCACGCGTGACTAGCCAGAAGTGACCCCAACAGCTCCCACAGTGAGAGCCGTGGAGGGGACAGGGGCCAAGGACACTTGCATCTGAGGGAGAGGGGCTCAGCCACAAAGACACTTTCTTTTGCGGGTGGCCAAGTAACCATCCCTTCCTGCAGGACTCTGTCTTCTCTGTGAGGGGAAACTCCTCCACCTTCCAGGGTGGGATGTTCTCCTGGGTGAGCACTGCACTCCCCCCAGGCAGGTAGAATTCTGTCCTGTGTGTAGGTTATTGTCCTCTGTAGGTTAGCGATGGCCCTCTCTCTGGGTGGGACAAGCTCTGAACCTTCCCCCCCCGCCAGGTTTGGTCCTTTAAAGCCCTGGCACCATCAGACTGGTCACTTGGGAATGTCATAACCCAGAAGGGGCCCCAGTGAGGATGACCTCTTTACCCTTGCTCCTCCAGACCCTGAGGTCCGCAGGGAAGATCTACATGATCTTCTTCATGCTGGTCATCTTCCTGGGCTCCTTCTACCTGGTGAACCTGATTCTGGCCGTGGTCGCCATGGCCTATGAGGAGCAAAACCAAGCCACCATTGCAGAGACCGAGGAGAAGGAAAAGCGCTTCCAGGAGGCCATGGAGATGCTCAAGAAAGAGCATGAGGTAGGTGAGCAGCACAGACAAGGAGCCTCCAGGTCAAGCCCTCACCTGATCAGGGGTACCTGGAGGCGTGGTGCATGCTGGGTAGAGCTGGTTCTTGGAGGCATGGTGCACACTGGGTAAAAAGCAGTGCCTGCTGGGTAAAGAGATTTCCTGTGAGTGTGGTATCTGCTGGGTAAAGTTATTTTTCTGTGGCCATGATGTATTCCAGGTGAAGGTGGTGCCAGCTGGGTAAAAATGGTGCATTCTGGGTAAGGTGGTCCCTGTGAGCACATTACATGCTGGATGAAGAGATCCATGTGTCAGCCGGGCGTGGTGGTGCACACCTGTAATCCCAGCAGCTCGGGAGGCTGAGGCAGGAGGATTGCAAGTTCACCCAGCCTCAACAAAAGCAAGGCCCTAAGCAACTCAGTGAGACCCTGTCTCTAAATAAAATACAACACTAGGGTTGGGGATGTGGCTCAGTGGTCAAGTGCCCCTGAGTTCAATCTCCATTCCCCGCCATGAGAAAAAGAAATCCATGTGTCTATGGACATAGTTTATCCTGGTCAAGTGGTTGGGTAGTAAGGAAGAGCCAAGGTTGAGGACCTGAGTCAACTAAAAAAAAAAAAAAAAAAGACGAGGCAGTACTTCCCTGATTGCCCATAGTCGCCCACATATTGGCTGCAGGAGACTGTTACGGAGCCAGCTATTAGAAGCCAGACCATAGGCATCCACTGGTTCTTCTCACTGCCCCATCTCCAGCACTCTCCTGGCCAGCTGAACTTTCTTGATCCGCTGCCCTTTAGTTCTGCTACTTCCTCTCCTCATCAACATCCCCTTCCACCTGCCCCACACTCTCAGCTCTTCCAAGAGCTGCCCACTTTAGCCATTCCTTTCTTCCTTCAAGGATCTTGATTGTCCTGAGAACACTCTGACTTGGCCTGAGACTATCTCCATAATGCTCCCTGTTTGGGGTTAAGTGTGCGAGTCCACTTACTGATGGGGCGGACCAAACTGCCAAGAGTTGCTTGGCCTACCTAAGCCTGAGGTTGCACAGAGTCTCTCAATGACTGAGATGTCCCTTCCTCCACTCTCTTCCAGGCCCTCACCATCAGGGGTGTGGACACTGTGTCCCGTAGCTCCTTGGAGATGTCGCCTTTGGCCCCAGTAACCAACCACGAGAGAAGGAGCAAGAGGAGAAAACGAATGTCTTCAGGGACGGAGGAGTGTGGGGATGACAGGTTCCCCAAATCTGACTCGGAAGATGGCCCCAGAGCAATGGTAATCCCCAGCGCGTGGTCACAGCCTTTGCAGGGTAGATCGGCCACAGATGGCTATATTGCTAGGGCTCTGGTAGACGCATCCCTGGGCACCCTTCCAGCTGTTCTTATTTCCCAGGGGCATTCTTGGTATGGAGGAGCCCTGGGCAGAGGGACAAGGTAGATTTGGGTGTTATAATAGCCTCAAACTGGGTCTAGTCCTCCATCATGGGGACTAGGGATGGGTCCTCACATAGTATAGGGTGGTAGGTGCCCAAGAATATGCCCATGTGACAGGCTGGCCTGTCTACACCAGGAGGCTCCTGCCTCCTCCTCCCTTTTCTCAGCCTCAGCCCCACCTTCAGGCCCTGATGAACTTCAGGGTCAAAGCTCCAGAAGCATCGACTTGAGGTGAGGAAAGGAGCCGGAGAGGCCCCTTCTGAGTACCCTCAGGCTCAGCCCACCCAGTTCCTGTGTGACTGGCAAAAGTCCCCAGTGCTCCAAGAGGTTGAGCTGGGCCCAGTGCCATGGGAATTAGGCTGTGATCACGTGAAGAGCGTCTTGGTCATGTCACCACTCCCTGTGTCCTCAGAATCGCCTCAGCCTCACCCACGGCCTCAGCAGGACTTCTGTGAAGCCTCGCTCCAGCCGTGGGAGCATCTTCACCTTTCGCCGGCGAGATTTGGGCTCCGAGACGGATTTTGCAGATGATGAAAACAGCACAGCAGGGGACAGCGAGAGCCACCGCACGTCACTACTGGTGCCCTGGCCCCTGCGCAGGCCCAGTGCCCAGGGACAGCCCAGCCCCGGGGCTGCAGCTCCTGGCCATGTCCTCAATGGCAAAAGAAACAGCACTGTGGACTGCAACGGGGTGGTCTCCCTGCTGGGGGCAGGTGACCCAGAGGCCACATCACCAGGGAGCCGCCTTCTTCGCCCTATGATGCTGGAGCGCCCCCCAGACACGGTGAGCCAGCCCCACAATGCAGGCACCAGGGAAGATGTGATCTCCCAAACTGCCCTGGTGCCAGGGGCCAAAATACTGGCCACGTGTTGATTGAGCACCTGTTGAGTGCTGTCCTACCAAGAAATCTCTGCCTGCTTAGCGCTTCCATGTCAGTAAGGGCAGACTGACGAAAATCAAAGAAAGAAGAAGAGTGGTGTGTGTGTGAATGTCTCTGAGGTGTGTAATGGTGATAAATGAGGATGACGCTGAGATATTTCACTGGTAAGGTTTAGGCGCCGAGGTGGCACGATAGTGCATGATAGTGTCCTGGAGGCCCTGACTGTGCCATGTAATCACCCTTTAAATTGTAGGGTCAGGGAAAAGCCATCCCGGGGGTCCTCTGAGAAGGGTTGGAGAGGCAAGGGAACACTGAAGGGATTCTGGGTAACGATTATTCACCAGGTTGGAAATAAGCAGTACTTTACCAAGTGGCAAATCAATATCAGTCCAAGCAATAAGTGCCGTGGGGGTCAGAGCAGGAAAAAAGGGGAGAGGGAACCCCATACTCATTTGGAGGCTTTTGAACAAAGACTGGGAGAAGACCAGGAGCCATGCTGCTTCCTGAAACTAGGAGAGTATAGTAGAAACTAGGGTGATGTCGTAGAGTGGTTAGCACCCTGGCTCTGAAGACACCCTGGATTTGGATCCCAACTCATAGCTGACCACCTGGATGGCTGTGGACAACCTACTTTATTTCTCTGTAACTCAAGTGTCTTCATCTATAAAATGGGTGAAAAAATACCCATCTCAGGAAAGCTGTAAGGATGCCATGAGCTAATATGGCAAGGCCCTGCAGACTATGAACATTCTGATATTAGAACACGATAGTGACATGGTCACTACCGTCATCTGGGGAAGTGTGCTCCAGACATAAAGAAGAGCAGGTGCAAGGTCCCTGAGGCAGAAGCATGCCGAGGCCGTTGAGTCATGAGGCCAGCGAGGCTAGAAGAGAGGCTGGAGTCACTGTCAGAGGGGTTGGGGAGGGGCCATCCAGGTCATGAAAGGCCACTCAGAGCTTCCGTCACTCAGTCAACAGATCCAGAGACAGACTGGTGACTGCCAATCAGCTGTCCCAGTGTCCTTGTGACCTCTATCCGCCATCACAGCGCCAAAACAGCACACCCAGGAATAAACTGAATGTGTGGCTCAGACCCCGAGGCCAGCAGGGGACAAAGGCAGGCCAGCTTTCTGAGGGGAACATGACTGGACTGGCAGGAAGACGTGGTCAGGATGGTGGGGGTGGGGCTGAGGAGGGAGGACCCTGCCACATGGCCCCACGTGCTCCTGCTCGGACTTGCCCTAGCTGTGGGGCTTGGTACAGGTTAACCTTCTTGTGCCTCCATTACCTCAGCTGGAAAGTGGAAATAAAATTCATAATGTTGGGGCTGGGGCTGGGGCTCAGTGGTAGAGCACTTGCCTAGCACGTGGGAGGCACTGGGTTCAATTCTCAGCACCGCATTAAAAAATAAAATAAAAAGGTCTCTAAAAAATTAACAATGTCATCAGGTTGTGGTGAGGACCAGGAGAGTTAAAACAGAGCGGCGCTTTGGCTAGTTTTTGCCTCCTATTCATTAGTATCTGCCATTAGTATCATTGAATAAAGCCTCCTGGGGTGCCTTGCAGGGCACCTGGGTGGGGCAGATGTATGAAGGGGAGGAACTGAGCAGAACAGCTTCTGGACCCCATCACCTGGAGGGTGGGTGTCTGGCTTCCAGGAACATGCAGCAGGCCGGTCCAGTCCTGGAGCCTCGGCCTCGGGGAAGCAGGTTGGAGCGCTAATAGAATTTCCTAATCTCATTAGGGAGCAAATCATCTCATTGTGCAGCACATGTCGGGAGGAATCTAAGTTCAAACACTTCATTACCGGGAACTCTGACTTCACCCCTTCTCACTTCTGTAGGGCCCATTTGTATCCTTAAAGGGATTAGCAGGCCAAGACGGGGTCATTTGCAAAGTTAAAGGAATTATCGACCAAGATGGAGACATTTGAAAAGTCAAAGAGATTAGCAGGCAGCGGGCCCTTGGGAATTCCTTCTCCACTTCCACTGGGTCCCCAGTGAGTGGCTTCTGCCCAGTTCTGGTCTGAAAACACAGCACAGGGTTAGGCCCTGTGGTGCCTGGTCAGGGTGAGACGCAGGAGGAAGGGCCGGGCCACTGAGGACCCACGTTCAGTTTATCCACACTGCAGGGAAAGGGTGACGATTCACTTTGTCCCCATCGGTATGAGTGTTCCTGTCCGGAGAGCCAGACGGAGAAGCCCACTGAATAGCCTTGCAGTCCAGTGTCCTTGTGACCTCTACCCGCCATCGCATATGTTAGAACTTCTTCCTCCATATGTTAGAATTTCATCTTCATTTCCCTTGCATCTAGCAAGTTAGGGACAGAGCCGGACTTCTCACCAGCGCCTCCTGGTTCCCAACTGATTTTTCCATCCACCCACTATTTATCTAGTGTCATCCAGCTGTGTTGAGTGCCAGGTGGCATGGGGGCTCCTGTTTTCATAGCCATGAATAGAATAAGCCTGACCTCTGTGCTCATGGAGAAATGATAAATATGTTCAGGTCACAGTAGAAAGTTGCTGGGGAGGGTTGGGGATGGGGGCTATAGGTTAGACCACTCAGGGAAGGACTTTTCAAAAAGGAGATATTCAAACTGACAGGCACATGATTTTAGGGAGCCCAGACATAAAGATGCAGAGGAAACCGGACCAAAGGCTCTGGGGAAAGAATGGGCTTGTCATGTTGAAGGGACGAGAGGGCCTGGTAGGGCCAGGTGTGAAGGAAACATCAGAAAGGAACAAGAAATGAGTTTGGAGAGTTAGGATTTGAAGCACGCAGGGCCTTGTAAATCATAGAAAAGTTTGGATCTACTCTGAGAAAGATGGGGAGCAGAGGGGGGAGTTGGACAAAGCAATGGTGTTATCCAGTTTATTTTTGGGGGGAATTCTTTTCTGCTAGGTAGAGAAGAGAGAGGAGATGAGGCCAGTTAATAGGTTATTGCAGTAGTTGTAGCAAAGAGATCATGATGGCTTACGCCAAGATGGTTTATCAGTCAGCTGTTGCCACGATAACGCTGTGTAACAAACCATCCCAAAAGTCAATGGACAACAATAAGCCTCAATTATCATGCTCCTTATCTGCACATTGGCCATGATTTGGCCTGTCTAGGTTGGGCCTGGCTGGGCAACTCTGCTTTAGGATACCTCTTGCTCACACTGTGGGTTAGGTTGGGGCTGTTCCGCTTGTCTTTATTCTGAGGCCTGGGCTGGAAGGGTGAATTCCTGGATTCACGGAAGTTTCCTGGAGCACAAGGGAGGGCAAATAGCACTGGTATACTTTAGGCTTCTGTTCACATTATATCTACTTATATGCTCCTGGCCAAAGTAGATCTGCTTCAGGGGGCAGGAAAGTCTCCTTCACCCACCGTGGAAAGGGAAAGAGAATATTTGCTTGATGCTAACTCAAACCATCCTAGATGGTAACAAAGTAGCAGAGAAGTTGGGAGGACTTAAATGTGCTTATGAGTTAAAATGGCTAAATTTATAACTGGGTGTAGTGGCACCTGCCTGTCATCTCAGTGACTCAGAAGGATCACAGGCTTGAGGCAGCTTAGTGAGACCCTGTCTCAAAATAAAAAGGACTGCGGAGCTCAGTGGTAAAGCACCCCTGGGTTCAATCCCCAGCACCACCACCTCCAAATGGTTGTGGAACCTATGGTATTATTATTGTGCCAGCGACCTCAGCCCTTTCCAGAACCTCCACTTGAATGCTTCCATAACTGGGAGCTCATTTCACAGAGCTCTTAACCATTTGCAAAGATTGACCTTAACTTGAGCCCAGGTCTCTTTGGTACCCACCCCACACCCTGGCTCTGCCACACTGGGTGGCCCTCACCCGTCTCCCTCTCTGCCCTGCACAGATTGTAGAGCTCCACTAGTGCACGCTGAGCAACCTGGTTCCCTCCACAGCTCCAGCCCATGGGCTGTGGTTGTGCAGGGCCCTGCTCCCATGAAGTTCTTGTGAGCGTCCTTGGTTCTGGGGAGCTCTGTGGAAGCCTGAAGACCACCTGCCAGCCAGCTCCATCCACCAGGCATCTCTGTTTTTAGGCCTGGTTTTTTTTTTGTTTTGTTTTGTTTTTTACTTATAAAAATGACGTGCACATGTTGGAAACAAGTCCAGCTGTGCAGAGCTGCCCACAGCGAACAGGGAACTTCTGCCCCTCCCTGCCCCCAATCCAGTTCCCCAGAGAGCTCCACTCTAACAACCAGTATTTGTCTTCCAGACCTTGGTCTTGTTTTTTTTCCTCCAACTGTTTGTCTTGGAGATGCTCCTATGGGATCATACACAGAACCACCTCATTCTCATTATTGTCTGTATCAGAATCCAGAGTCGGGTTGTATCTATAATTGATTTTAATATTCTTCCTATTGATTGGTTGTTTTGTTTTTATGGTATTCAGAACAGTGCCGCCATGAACATCATTTATGTATATTTTGGGTGCGTGTGTATAATTATTTATGAAGTTAGATTACTAGACGAGGAATTGTAGGGCCAATTTAAAATTTTCTTGGTAGATACAAACCTGCCGCCACTGAATATGTGGCCCCCTACCAGCCACATCTAAGCAGGATTGCTTTATGATTCTACTGAGGTCATCTTAGAGCACGTTAGATTTCTTTTTTTCCAGGCTCTTTTGTGCTCTTGACTCCAGGGAGCTTGTGGTCAATTAAGACTCCCAGATCATTTTTGCATGTACTAATGTATATGACAACATTTGGCACACAAAGGACTTGTGCTGTACTTGTGTTTTCCTAACCACACTGAAGAATCACTGCCAATGAGAGGTGGTGGAGAATTTAAAAAAAAAAAAAAAAGAAAGAAAAATGAAGGTAATAATGATTGGCAGGAGGCATGGGAGCAGGGCAATTATTAGCTGGGAGAGAGTTGGACTTAGCTTTTCTAAGCCCAATATCTAATGTCCCATCAAGACCTGTATCCTGTCCCCTGTAAAGTCCCCAGCCTGAGTCTAGACTGGTCACCCCAGGCCCAGCAGGACTATAGCTGGGAGCAGGACCCCCCCCACACCCAAACCAGATTGACACATATCTTCTGATTGCACCCAGACCACACCATCGGAGGACCCAGGTGGACCCCAGATGCTGACTCCCCAGGCTCCGTGTGTTGATGGCTTTGAGGAGCCAGGAGCACGGCAGCGGGCCCTCAGCGCTGTCAGTATCCTCACCAGTGCACTGGAAGGTCAGTCCCCTGTGTTGTGCAAGCACTCCACACTTCCGCTCTAGGGACCCTCGCCTCCACCCCAGCCTGCACGGGCCTCCTCCATCTGACCGCATTGCACTCAGACTTTTCTATCCTCCGTAGCCTCAAATGTGTTTGCCTGGCCTCCAGTGTCTTGTTCTTTCCTAGGCGTTCCCATGTCTGTGTATCTTCCCAACATGCCCACATCTGTCCTGGCGTGTCCCAAGCTCTTATCCGTCGCATCCCTGCCTCTCCCAAGCATCCCCAGGCTCCTTAGAATCATCCTACCCCAAGCAGCCCTTCCCGTTTCAGCCCAGCCATTCCCACACTCCTGGCATCCCAGGAAGACACGTGTGACCCAGTCCACAAAACCCAGCTAACTCCCTGGCTGTCCCCCCAGAGTTGGAGGAGTCTCACCGCAAGTGTCCACCATGCTGGAACCGCTTTGCCCAGCGCTACCTGATCTGGGAGTGCTGCCCGCTGTGGATGTCCATCAAGCAGAAAGTGAAGTTCGTGGTCATGGACCCGTTCGCCGACCTCACCATCACCATGTGCATCGTGCTCAACACGCTCTTCATGGCTCTGGAGCACTACAACATGACCACCGAATTTGAGGAGATGCTGCAGGTCGGAAACCTGGTAAGAGCCACCTGTCACCGGTTCTCCAACAGGCGTCCCCAAGCGAAGGGTAGCGAGGAAGGGATCCTGAACACAAAGGGTCTTCTGAGGGCAGGCGGCATCCTGGAAGACCTCTGGGAAGAGGGGGTCTCAGGGTCAGCTTTTAAGGACTGGAGAGATATAGATTTGGAGTGGATTTGGAGAGAGATTAGGACAGCAAGGTGGTCAGCTAGATGGATGGATAGATAGCTAGGCACAGCGAGAACATCAGGCAGAGCCAGATTTGAATTCTGACTCAGCTCTTACTGACTGTGAGACCTCAAGCAAATCATTTAGTCTTGGTAATTGGCACAATAAGTATTTGTCAAATTTAATAAATATAAAATTAGTATGACAATATCAACCTCATAGGAAGCTAATGAGGATTGAATCAGATAATGTGTATTATGTGCTGGGCTCAGAGTCTGATAAACAATAAGCATTCAAAATAAATGATAGCTGTGGTTATTCTCGTTATTGTTGTAATTATGGAGACTGACCCTGGAAGTCAGAATGTCTGAGTTCTAATTCTGATTTTTTTTTCCCCCTTGAGGCAAAATTAAGTCTGGCCTCTTCACCGTACCAACAGGAAAAACTGAGACCCAGAGATAGGAGGATGTGACTTAGTCAAGGTAGAGTCAGGCATGGAGTAACTGTCTCCTGACCCACGTGCATGGGCTATTTTGGCTCTGGCCAGGCACACAGCCAGACCTTCTCTAGGGGATCATGGGGCAGGGTTGACCTCAGGAAGTAGCATGATCCTGGGATCCGTCACTGAGGCTGGTGGGAAAGGCCCTCCAGCCTATGGGTCTCAGCTCTTCTCTCTTACAGCAGAACTTAGCCCTGTCTCAGATCCAGCTGCTCAGGTGGCCCCCAGAGGCAGGTAGATCTCCCACACTGTGGAGCATGAAAATTTTCTTCTTGTATTACTTTCCAAACTCGGGACTCTAGATAGTTCTCCGCAGGGTGTATTCCAATTCTGTCACTAATTTGAGCCCGTCTGGCTGTAATTTTACTTTTCTTCTTCTCTTTGCAAACAAAAGTAAAAGCTACATCTGAGTCTGTCAGAGTCTCCTGGCATTGCTGGGGTGTTGGGTGGTTAAGCAGGGTTTGGGTTGATGTGGTTTTATGGGAATGTGACCCCTGGGTTGGACTGAGTCACTTGTGATGCAGAGCCCTGGAAGCTTCCCTGGACCACCAAGCTGTGGTTGAGTGGCAGTTGTATGAAACTCGGTTATTGGCAGCAAGAGATACAGTTGGGTTATAGCTATATTTTGTTCTGTTTGAATAGCTTTATTGTTAATATGTAAGATTTTGGTTTTCTTGCATTTAATATAGTGTAAATGGTTTAAATATGAAATGTAAAGACACAAAACCACAAAAATAAACATGGGTAAATAATCTTGATATTGGAAAATAACTTTCCAAGCTTGTCTCTAAAGACAAATTTTATAAAAAATAAGATTGATAGATTTGAGTCATTTTTTTTTTTTTGACCCATCATATAAAGAAAGGTAGAAGGCAACTGAAACTTCTGTCCTCAACAACATTATGGACAGAAAAACCCTGAAAAGTCTATGATGAAACAACTTAAATGTAACTAAATACATGGAAAGTAACAGAATCTCCAAGTGCCCAGAGCAAAGAGGGGCTCAGAGGCCACACACAGTATTAAACCCATGAAATGGTTCTGCAGTTGCCCTAGGGATGGGCGCTGGGTAGAGAGCTCTGGAGGCTTGGCATGTCATGGCCAAGTAGACGAGACACAGTCTGGCAAGCATGGGCAGGGGTTGGGCTGCTATAGTCCGTCTTCCAGAATTTTCTTTTTTGGCGGGGGGCGGGGGGGCTCATAGATCTTGAGGCTGAGAAGTCCAAGACTGAGGGGCTGCATCTGATGAGGGCCTGCATTCTGTATCCTCACATGGAAGAAGGCACCACATGGCAGGAGAGCAAGAAAGACGGACGAAGGAAAAGGAGGCCAAACTCTCTCCTTTTATAATTAATCCACCCTCCTAATAATGCTCTCTTCTATTCATGAGGGCTGTGCCCCTATGGCCCAGTCCTCTCTCAAGGGTCTGACCTCTTCATACCAACACAACGGCACTTAAACTTGAACATGAGTTTTGGAAGGGACCTTCAAACCATAGTAGTGACCAGATGTACATTCAGTAAAATGGCAAACCTCTAGCTGAGGCTAGAGAGGGGGAAAGTCACCCCTGGAAGCTTGTGAGCATGGATTTGGCCTTAAAGAAAGTCAGGGTTCATATTTATACCGGATTGCTCCCAGAGCCCATACCTGAGAAGATTAACATATAAAATAACCCGGGATGATCTGTGGAAGACCCTGAAAGAGGCAAACAGAAATTACCTGGAAAGACATGTCTTTAAACCAGGTCAGACTAGATTCCCCGAATTATAAACCACTTAAGGAAATATCCCACTGTGAGCAAGAGTCACAAACACACACACACACACACACACACACATACAGGCTTAACCCCTTAAAATGTCATAAAGCAGAACTCTTGGATAGAGATAATAAAAACAAGAATATTCATAATAACTAAAGATGTGAGAGAAGGAAATTAAAACATGAAAATAAAATGATTTTGAAGAAGTACCAAACAAGATCTCTAGAAATGAAAAATATAGCCATTGAGATTAAAATCTTAGCGTTCAAATCCAATGGCACATTAATGCAGCCGAGGAGACCAATGAATATAAATTTATATGTAAGGAAGCTGCTCAGGATATAGTGCAGAGAGATGAACAGAAACAGATAGAAAGAAAGGAAAACAGACCTGACATCATTTTCCAGCGTATGTTGTTGTCTACATAGGTAACCCAAGGAAATCCACAGGGAGGTCTTCAGCTCTAGGAAGAGAGTTCAGCAACGTTGTTGGTTACAAGCTCAATATCACAAAGCGTGCACCTCGTCACCATTGACAATCGATTGGAAAACATAACTTTAAGACAGTTAACACATACCAGGCACAGTGGTGCACACCTGTAATCCCAGCCACTCAGAAAGCCGAGGTAGGAAGATCACAAATTCAAGGCCTTCTTCAACAACTCAGTGAGATCCTGTCACAAAATGAAAAGTAAAAAGGAGGACTGGGGTTGTGGTTCCGTGGTAGAGCGCTGGCCTAGCACGTGTGAGGCCCTGGGTTCGATTCTCAGCACCACATATAAATACATAAAATAAATGTATTGTGTCCACCTACAACAAAAAAATAAATATAATAAATAATAAATAAATAGATAACTAACTAAATAAATAAAAAGGACTATGGATGTAGTTCAGTGGTTAAGTGACCCTGGGATTAATCCCCAATACCGCCCCCCCCACCAAAAAAAAAAAAAAAAACCTTAACACACATATATAACACAGTTTATATGAGAAGATTATGAGACTACGGGAAAACATAAGACTTAAAAATTGGAATTATATGCCATTTCTATAGATGAAAGTCTGACTATTGTAGAGATATTAATTTTTTTTCCAAATTAACCTATAAATTCAGTATAATTCCAATCAAAATCTCATACAAAGTAATCCCAAAACTTATATAGAAAAGTAAAGCTTATCAAGACAAATTAAGGAATAAGGTAAAGAATTTACTACTATATATTAAGATATATTATAAAGCTAAAAACATTATAGTATTGGAATAGACGTAGAAAAAAATGGACCAGTGCTATGATAAGTCCTCAGAAATAGAACAATTCATATTTGGAGACTCAATGAATAACAGAAATGCATTGTAAGAGGGTAGGAAAAAGATGAACTATTCCTTAAACAATTCTGGAAAGAATAGTTAATCTTAAGAAAGAAAATAAATTGAGACCCCCTACTCACATCATACTCATGAATTAGATGCTGAGTAATTTGATTTAGCACATAAATACAATAAAGAAAAACTTAAAAGCTCTTAGAATAAAATTAAGAGAAAATGATTTAATTACTTGAAAAGTTTATACTATGAAAGAAAAGATTGCTGAATTTACCTGTGTTCACATTTATTTATTTTTTTTTTTTAAAGAGAGAGTGAGAGAGGAGAGAGAGAGAGAGAAAGAGAATTTTTTTAATATTTATTTTTTAGTTATCAGCGGATACAACATCTTTGTTTTGTATGTGGTGCTGAGGATCGAACCCGGGCCGCACGCATGCCAGGCGAGCGCGCTACCGCTTGAGCCACATCCCCAGCCCCATGTGTTCACATTTATAATATCAGCACAACAAAAGATACCAAAAGCTAAGTGAAATCACTTTTCCACAAACTAGAAGTTGACCTTAGGAAAAGCATTTGATTGGACAGACATGAAAACTCATGAAATTCAGACAATATTGAAGACTTATACATCAATAAGGAAAAAAGAGACAATTTAATGGTCAAAACACAACATAACAGTGAACAAACAAAATGCCAAGCAAATCATGTGGTTATAAATGCATGAAGTAAGACACAGAGGAAGGAAAACTAGAGGGACTTAATATAGTAGTTCTTACCTATAAGAGGGTACAAAATAAACTCCTGTGGTTGGCAAGAATGTGGTACTGTGGTAACTCTGTGTAAGAGTGAGGATTTGGTACACCCATCATGGGGAACAATTTACAGTATCTGCTTCATAACAGACATCCATACTCTACAACTCAGGAATTTATATTCTTAATAAACTCTGAGACTTCTCTGTACAGGGAAACAGAAATTTCTTTACAGGGTTATTAGCCATAGGGAAATTTGAATCAATATAAATTTCCTCCATCCTTAAAAAAATAAAGAAATAAAATGCAGTGTATTCATAAAATGAAATACTGTACACAATTTAAAATGAATACATATACATGTATCAATATAGCTAAATCTCATAAACATGATGTTAAGAATAAAAGGAAATGGGGTAGTTTTCCTAATTTCTCTTTCAGTAGATTCATCATTGATGTATAGGAATACATTCAATTTATGGGTATTGATTTTATATCCTGCTACTTTGCTGAATTCATTTATAAGTTCTGGAAGTTTTCTGGTGGAATTTTTTGGATCTTCTAAATTTAGAATCATGTCATCTGCAAATAGTGACAGTTTGAGTTCTTCTTTTCCTATTCATTTCCCTTTAATTTCTTTCTCTTGTCTAATTGCTCTGGCTAAAGTTTCAAGGATGATGTTGAATAGAAGTGGTGAAAAAAGGCATCCTTGTCTTGTTCCAATTTTTAGAGGGAAAGCTTTCAATTTTGCTCCATTTACAATGATGTTGGTCTTGGGCTTAGCATAGATAACATTTGCAGTGTTGAGGTATGTTCCTATTATGCCTAGTTTTTCTAGTGTTTTGAACATGAAGGGGTGCTGCATTTTGTCAAATGTGTTTTCTGTATCTATTGCGATGATCATCTGGTTCTTGTTTTTTAAAATCTATTGATGTGATGAATTACGTTTATTGATTTCTATGTGCTGAACCAACCCTGCATCCCTGGGATGAATCCCACTTGATTGTGGTGCACTATCTTTTGAATAAGTTTTTGTATGTGATTTGCCAGAATTTTATAGAGAATTTTTGCATCTATGTTCATCAGGGATTTTTTTTTTTTGGTCTGAAGTTTTCTTTCCTCGATGTGTCTTTGTCTGATTTGGGGATCAGGATGATATCAGCCTCATAGAATGAGTTGGGGAGGGTTCCCTCCTTTTCTATTTCATGGAATAATTTGGGGAGTATTGGTGTTAATTCTTCTTTGAAGGTCTTGAACACATGAGCATAGTCCATTTAATAATAATCGAATAAATTATTATGTGCATTTAAAATGTAAAAACATGTATGGGAATGATCACCATCAGACTTGGGATGGTGACTGCCTTGGAGTGAATGCAGGGGACTTCAGTTTTATCTGTGGTGGCACATGGTGGGTCAGAACATGGTGGAAGCCATCGTTGACCTTAGGTCCTTGTTTTAAAGTATATATGTAAATGGCTAAACTTTTCTGTATCTCAGTTTCCCTAGCTAATAATAAATATGGCATATCTCACAGGTTTATCATGAGAATTACATGGTTGAATATGTGTGAAACACTCGAACAATGCCTGCCATAGGGCAAATGCTGTTTAAGTCTTTATTATTATTATTTTGTGAGGACAAATAAAACAGGATTTGAAACAAATGTGGCAACATGTTAATATTTGGCAGAGTCTGTGGCGAGTATAAAGGTATCCACTACGTTATTCTATCTATACTTAAAATATACATTCTTATTTTATAATTTAAAACATATGGTAAAGATAAGTAACAAATCAGGAAAATCATGGCAATGCATAGAGAAGATAGAATGGTAATACCCTTAATATATAAAGTATATTGATAAATAATTTTTAAAGCAAACATCCTAGTGGAACAATAAGCAATGTATATGAACAACAAGTGAAGGCAATTTTACCAAAAAAAAAAAAATCAAAGAAATAGCAAATAAAATAGCCTTGTCCTGTTGAATTAGAAAAGGTAATAGGAATAGGATACCCAATACTAGCAGAGAGGCAGCTACTCACACATAGCTCATGGAATTGGTGAAAACCTGCCCCTGAGGATCATTTAGCAATGTGTTGGAAACACTAAAAATGATTATTGGCTACACAATTCAATTTCCAGAAATCTGCCCCATGGAAAGAATTGGGAAAGTTGTTTTAAAGTATATATGTAAACGGATACTTATCTGTTTGTGTTTAAGAGGGGAAAAAAGAATGCTCATCACAGGGAAATAGTTAAACTGGTTATGGCACTCTACAGTGCAATAGGCCACAAAAAAAAGAAAGAAAGCAATGCTGTAGAGTGCATAATTGGCACAGAAGGGAGTGCACAGGGTATTCTGTGTTAAGGGCAGGTTTACACCATGTAGAGTGTGATCCCATTTAAGACATGCCAAGGTCAAGAAGAGTTTGGGGTTCCCCAGAAGTCCTTCCATTTGCTGGGACTCCACCATGAGCACTGATGGTGGGCTTCCTGCCAAGAGTCAGAGGAAGTGGGTCCCCACACTCAGAGCCATCTGCCAGATCCCAGTGAGCCTATCAAATATTCAGAGTTGTTTCCATCTGAAGCAGCCCCTGCCCACTCTCAGCAGTCATAATAAATGCCTCTGATGGTCATAACAATCGCCCTCTCATAAAGTGTCCACTTTACATCCATTAGCTCTAACTCTTAGAAACCTTCTATGGAGTTATTATTATCCCCATTTTACATATGGGCACTCTCAAGGCTCAGAGAGAGATGGAGAAACTGGCCCAAGATCACACAGGGCAGACCCTGCTTTATACTGCAGGTCTGACTGCCATCCTCTGCACATCTTAAACCATCAAGCTGTGATCACAATGGCCTTAGAACACCTGATCCTGTGACAGGAGCAGGTACCAGACTTCCAGTACTTCTCAAGCTTGACTGTGCATTAGAGTCACCTGGGAAGGTTTTTTTTGTTTTGTTTTGTTTTGTTTTTTTAATTCCTGTAACTGGAGTCATTTGGATGGGATCCAGGCCTTGGCATTTTCAAAGCTCCCAAGGTGATTCCGGTTCTCAGGTCAGAGAATCTGTGCATTCCAAACAACACTGCCCCAACTTCCAGTAGCCTAGGAATCATCACCAATGAGGATTCTGATTCAGCAGGTCTGGGATCATCTGAGATTCTGCTTTTCTAAAGAGCTCCCAGATGATGCTATTGGTACCCAAAGAATTTTTCATGTATCACTGCCCCAAAGGCATTCCTAAGTGCAGGGCCTTTCCTGAGCTCCAGTCCCCAGAAATAAGGATTAGTTCTCATGTATCTAACAGTCCTTAAGAACACACCCTCCCTCGTGTGCCCAGGCAGGTGCTGGGGAGGGTCACAGATGGGTCTCAGAGGAAGGGACAACAAGACCTCACCACTGGGGACTCTCTGGGAAGCCTGAGGCAGGAGCACTGCTGCCTGAGGGCTCTGAGCACAGGTGCATGAGACATCAGCTGGGTGGGGAAAGGTCCCTGAAGTCAGGAAGGTGGACCCAGCTGGTGCCAGATTGAGGGACCATTGTGCCTGCAGGTCAAAGGCCCAGCCCTTATTTATTTAACAAATACTGGTGGGCCACCTATGCACTGGGCATTATCCTAGGTCTAGTAAGACAGAAAAGTCCTTTCTATCAAGAAGCTTACATTCTGAACAGAGGGGACTTGATGAACATGCAGCTGTCAGATGGTGGTATGTGAGAAAGAGAGAAAGCAAGGAAGGGGACAAGGAGTGGGATGGAGGGCACATGATTTCAAGCATCAGGAGGCCCCATGGGTTGAGTGGCTTTTGTTCAGAGACCTGAAGGGAGGGAGCCCTGTGGATGAAGGAGAAGATGCTCTAGAGAGAGGGAGCTGTGAGTGCAAAGGCCCTGGGAAGAGAACAGCAAGGAGATGGGGCCCAAGGGATGGAGAAGCTATGGAAATAGGCCTGGGTCCTGGGAAAGAAGCAGAGCCCAAGGATGCTTTCTGGGGCCACCCAATAATTTGGATGGAGGCTGAAATATTTCAAGTCATTCCTCCCCCCACACACATACACACTGCCAAGAACTTGGCTGGTGGAGGAATGAACATTTCCTTCTGGGCGCATGAGGGCCATGCCTCCCCAAGCCTACTTCTAGGGGGGCCTCTTCTGAACAGAAGGGACAGGCAGATGCTGTGGCCACTGACAGATGCCTCTCTCTCTCTCCTTCTAGCTCAGAGACCCCTCAGGTGCCAAGGCCAGAGTGACCTTCCCTTTTGATTGTTGACCCCAGGGAGCTGGCTCAGCCATGCCTGTCACCGACTCCCATGTCCTCACTATTGCTGCAGACCCAGCACTGTTCCCAGAGGCTCCCCAGTCCTCTGCCCACAGCATTCCCTCCCCTCCAGAATGCCCTGAGTGCCTCCTCGCCTCCCTGAGGATAGCTCACAGCTCCTCAACAAGACCAAGGAGGCTCATGTACAGGCCTCTGACTTCCCTTCACACCGGACATCCCCCACTCTTGGAACCATGCCCCTGTTATAGCAATTGGCAGCCTTCAGGACAGCTGGCTATGGTCATGGCAGCCTGGCCCACCACAGTATGAGTTCCTGAACCACAGGCTCCAATGGCCAAGGTCAGGCAGCTTGGGATTCATGAGTCAACAAACCAGGTGAAGCTCAGCCTCCACCCACTCAGGAAGGTCTGCTGGAGAGAAGGGAAGCTCAAAAGCTTGGAGGAAAGAGCTCTGGGTTATTCTCCTGGCTCCTGAACTTGATAGCTTTATGACCCCAAGGATCCTGACTTCAGGAGCCTTCCCTGCCCAGCCTACGCCTCATGCACCTGTGCTCAGAGACCTCAGGCAGAGGCGCCCCTGCCCCAGGCTTCCCAGAGAGTTCTTAATGGTGAGGCCTGGGTTGTCCCTTCCTCTGAGTCCCTGGGCACAACAAGGGAGGGTGTGTTCTTAAGGACTGTTAGATCTATGAGTACTAATACTTATTTCTGGAGCCTGGAACTCAGGGAAGGCCTTGCACTTAGGAATGCCTTTGGGGGTAGTGATACGTGAAAAATTCTCAGTGCCTCAGTTTCCTTTCCTGTAAATGGGGACAAGGATGTTTTCCTCATGGGGTTGTTGAATGGATTAAAAGAAGCAATACATGCAGAGTATTCTAGTATTGCACCTGGCACATCACCAGTGACCCAGAAATGGCAGGTGGCTAACATTACAGTGGGAAGAGCTCGCAGGTGGACAAGGATTGAGGGCATTCTGAGCAGCAGGAACCGCATGGGCTAGTGCTCCCTAGGGAGCACTCCTTGGTCATTCCACCAGGAGTGCTCCCCAGGAAGAAGCATGCTGGAAGGAGTCTGGGGCTGGGTCACCACCACCCTCCTCTGCCTCCCCCACACCAGGGGCCTCTTAGACTGAAGTCTGTAGAGTCCCAGTGGGCCCAGGCTGGTGTCGTGCTTGATGAGCAGCTGAGAGGGCTGGGACACCAGGCTGGAGAAGAGAGCCAGCACAGAGTGAGCAGCACTGGGAGCCCAGGACAAGTCAGAGCTGCCAGCCAAGAGGAAGACCCTGCCAGAGCCAGAGTCAGGAAGTGAAGTGCCCTTGCTGGCCAGAGGGTCTTCCAACCCGAACCTCAGAAGCCCCTGATTCCTGCTTCCTCTTCAGGTCTTCACTGGAATCTTCACAGCAGAGATGACCTTCAAGATCATTGCCCTTGACCCCTACTACTACTTCCAGCAGGGCTGGAACATCTTCGACAGCATCATCGTCATCCTTAGCCTCATGGAGCTGGGCTTGAGCCGCATGGGCAACCTGTCGGTGCTGCGCTCCTTTCGCCTGGTACCCAGCTGGACCCACCGCAGGGGGGCGGGTGGGTGGCTGGGAACACCCCTTCTCTGGGTCACCTCTCAAATGCCCCTGCTTTGATATGTTATGCCTTCAGCCCCAAATCATTCGCTCAGTGCCCCTAGCACCTAGGAGTGGAGGTGGATGAGACAGAAGGAGACATCTCTTTACAAGAGAGCAATCGGGGTGATATCTGAATGATTTGCAAAGCCCTTCATGGTCCACAGTGTCCCTGTTAGTCCTCATAGGACCCAGGAGTAAGGCTGGTATTGCCACCTCCCCATTTCACAGATGAGGAGATTGAGACTCGGAGAAATTAAATGAATTTCCCAAAGCCACAGGGCAAGTAACAGGTGGAGCCAGATGGGCTGGCCACTCATCCAGGCAGCATTTTTAATGTACACACAATGTACACACAAATCACCAGGGAATCTTGTTAAAATGCAGAGACTGATTCAGTAGTTCTCACGTGATGCCAAAGGTGCACATCTGTGAACCACACTTGGAGCTCAAAAACGCCTGTAAGATCCAGATGTGGGGCTGGAGTTGTGGTCATGGAAGGCTTCCTAGAGACAGCTCCTGAGCTCTGCGGGTGGCTCCTCTGGGGGATATAGGAAGGTAGAGTGGTGGGGTAAGTAAAGAAAGCCTGGGATGTGGGTTACAATCCTGATTCCATTGCCATGAGCCAAGGAATTTACAAGTTACTCCACCTGTAAGGATTGGTTTCTTCATCTGTCAAATAAGGTAGTAATAGTGCCAGCCTCATGCGGTTATTGGGAGTTCTGAATGAAGCAAACCATCCTAAGCACAGGCATGGCACAGGCATTACACATTAGCATGTGCCCCTTTCTCTGTGGTAACTGAGAGGAGAGAGAGATGGAGGTCATTGGATGAGTCAGAGATGGTTTGAGATGGCCCGAAGGATAGCTGATGAGGACAGATCTGAAAGAGGAAAGATGTTCTAGGTTGGCAGAATCTATTGGGAAGTTCCTGGATGTGAGACCAAGGAAGGGAGGAAGCTGGTATGGGACAAAGAGGTGATAAGTTGAGGGGCAAGCGCTGGAGCTGTTGACCTGACTCCCAGAGCAGAGTCCAGCCAGGTTGCTCTCAGAAATGGGTGCGAGTGTATGCTCTTGGAGAAATGGGGAGAGGTGGGTGTCAGCGACCTCCAAGGCTTCCCTGAGCTTTCAAGCAGGAGCTGGGGGAGGGGAAGGGTGTTCATGGGAAGTGAGAGCCAAAGTCCCTCACATGGACCTCTCCTCTTCTTCCCTCCCCAGCTGCGGGTCTTCAAGCTGGCCAAATCATGGCCCACCCTGAACACGCTCATCAAGATCATTGGGAACTCAGTGGGGGCGCTGGGGAACCTGACGTTGGTGCTGGCCATCATTGTGTTCATTTTTGCCGTGGTGGGCATGCAGCTCTTTGGCAAGAACTACTCAGAGCTGAGGCACCGCATCAGTGACTCCGGCCTGCTGCCCCGCTGGCATATGATGGACTTCTTCCACGCCTTCCTTATTATCTTCCGCATCCTCTGTGGCGAGTGGATTGAAACTATGTGGGACTGCATGGAGGTGTCTGGGCAGTCATTGTGCTTGCTGGTCTTCTTGCTTGTTATGGTCATTGGCAACCTTGTGGTAAGTCGGCCAGGGGTGTCGCACATGCATACCCACCCAACCAACCAACATTTCATCCTGCCAGGTACCCCAAACCCAGCCATCCACTTATCCATTTGCTTACATTTCCTCCTCTCTACCCACTCATCCAGCCATCTGTCAGACCACCCACCCCTCAATCTCTCATCCATCCACCTACCCATCCGTTCATCCATCTACTTGTTTACCCGTCCTTCCCTCTATTCACCTATCAACTCATCCACCCACCTATGCCCCCACTCACCCATCCATCTATGCGCTTATTTTCAACCCATATATTCACTTACCCATTCATTCTTTTATCTACCTACTTGTTAATACATTCACCTCTACAGCCATCTATCCACTTACCAATCACACTCCCACCATGTGCCTTTCTTATCCGTCTGTCTACTCACTTACCAATCTCCTGTCCATATTCACCCATTCAGTCATCCTTCAACCCCATGTCCTCATCCACTCATCCATCCATCCACTCATTCATCACCCATCTATTCATTTGTCCCTCAACTATCCATTCATGAACCATTTACACAAACACACACACACACACACACACACACACCCTTCACCCTTCCATATATCCACCATTTATCCATCCATTCATCTATTACCCATCTGTTCTCTCACTCATCTGTTCCTTAATTCATTCATCCCACTCATCCATCCATCAACCTACCTTTCTATTCATTTATTTACCAGTCCCATCCATTCAGCTAGCTACTCACTCCTTACTCATTGACTCATCTATCCATCCACCTATTTATTTATTTATTTATTTATTTATTTTTGTGCCAGGAATTGAACCCAGGGCACTTTACCACTGAGCCATACTCCCCACTCCCCCTTTTGAGACACGGTCTCACTAAGTTGCTTAGGGCCTCACTAAATTGCTCAGGCTGATTTTGCACTTGTGATCCTCCTGCCTCAGCCTCCTGAGTTGCTGGGATTACAGACATGTGCCACCACGTCCACCTATCACTCACTCTTAATTGAATTTTGCTCATTCATTCATTCACCCACTTATTTACTCATCTCATGAATTTATTTATTGACTCATCTATGCATTCTTTTATGGTCACTGCAATGAGTCACCAGATGATTTTCAGTTGAGCTTAGCATATGTTCACTGAGCCCCTATTGCATGTAAATGTTCCAAACACCAGTAAAGCAGACTGAAGCAAAAGGAGCCTAGCCCCAGCCTTGACACTGCTCACTCACCTGAGAGAGTTGGGAGGTGGGGAGTTCAGACAGGTCTGAAATAATTCAGACTGGTCAAGTGACCAGAGCACCATGGAGGAGCCCATGGGTACGTTCCCCTCCAGCTAGGGGAATCAAAGAGGGCTTCCTGGAGGAGGGTTTGAAGCTGTCCTGATAACCAGGTAATGCGGAAGAGGTTGACCATTAGGTATGAACAGGTGGTAGGTAATCCAGGTGGGTCCAGTAGGAGCTTTTTAAGCTACCTGATTGTGGTGGGAGTTCCTGCTGTCCCATAAAGAGGAGCCAGGCCTTTGTTCCTATGGCCCCCTCTCTGTCCTAGGATCTTGCCTTGTGTCCCTAAACTGTGCAGAAGTTCAGATTTAAGAGAGATCAAGGTCTAAATGCCAGAGGATAGAACTTAGGAAGAAACAAGGTTGAGGCGAGTCTTTGGTTCAGAATCAAGTCAGCATCCACTGTGGACATGGAGCCACCTTCCTGGGCGCTCAGGTGGCCCACTCATGCTCCAACATCACGGCTGCATGGTCTGGCTCTGCTGCTGCTGCTGTGTCTCTGTCGAGGGCAGCACAGGGTCACATCTGCACATAGACAGGTTTTAGATCCACTTTTCCAGGCTGCTATGGGATGACAACTTTGGGCTGTAGATTTCAGAGCCTTTCCCCACACCTGCCTGCTTTTACTTCCATGTGCTTTAACCAGGATAGGATAGGACAAGACTAGTTGTGGTCAAACCTCCACCGTGCAGAGCTCACAGCCCAAAGAGGAGCCAGGGTATCCGTGCCCAAAGAACCCAGCTCTTTTTGCTGCCCCTTGGGTGGGAGCCTCACTTAGCTCCTGACCCAGCCCCAGGGGCTGCCAGACCCTGTCTGTTCTAAGAAGAATGCAAGTGTGCTGAGCAGGGAGCCCCTGGCCAGGCTGAGCCGCCCCTCACACACAGAGCCCTGCCATTTCTGAGCGGATCTGCCTGGGGATGAGAAGATTAGAGGCTGCTGGAGGAGGGAAGTTAGCGCCGGCCCACGCAACCCTCTCCCTGGCCGCCTCAGGAATTGGGCCGCTGCCGGGCTGGCGTGGGTGGGTGGAAGCAAGATTGCCATTGAAATGGGAAGTGAGGATCAGGCAGGGGCTGGGGAGCAGCGGCATGATTGACTGGGAAGCCCTGGAAGAAGCCGAACTTTGGAAGCCGTAGACAAGGGAGGACTCAGGTCCTGTGTGGGTGGACAAGGCTTCTAGGTGCCCTCCTACCCTGCCCCCAGCCTGGGCCCAGGACTCCTGGGATCAGAAGACGGGGGGGGGGGCCACATATGCAGTGAGGGCTGGAGTAGGGGACCGCAGAGGTCAGCAGGAACAGAGGCAGGCTGTGCCTGGGCCAGGCCAGCACCTCTGATTCACATCACATGCCTTGCCCCCAGATGACGACATTAAAAGGGCTGCCAGGTGTCAAAGTGGTCATCTGTCAGTGAGATGGCAGGGGAGAGGCTTACTCCTTACCCTTTCCATACCGTTTACATGAATACATGTTACCTGCTGCGTGAATACAGAGGCCTGGCCTCGCCTCACCACCACTTTCACCAGAATCTCCTTCACAGCTTTCTGACAAGTGTGGCATCCCTGGATGGGGTGTGTGGCATCTCTTAGGGGCTTACAAGAAGTCAGAGCAGGAGCTCCGAATGGATCTCTGATAAGCACTGTACACCCACCTTTACCAGCCACCTGCTGCAAGGGCCCTGTTCAACTGCAGTCCCTCCTGAGGGGCTGGGAGGAGCAGACATCGAGCCCTCAGTGGGGACATTATGTCCCTGGGCTGTGCACCTGGTGATGCTCTTAGGCCAGTCCAACCCATGTATGTGATAAGCCCACCGCCATCTTCCTTTACCCTCCACGAGACTGGGAAATGGACTCAAACCCAGTCCCTTGTCATGCAGCAAACATCCTCATTCCTAGCAAAAAAACAAAACTTCACATTTTCAGGATGTTTTAACAACAAGCAATTATCCAGAACCATCCAAAGGCTGAGGGGTTATGCAGACTCTCCTTAAGGAGTCTCTCATCCCTAACCCCTAAGAAACAACTTCAGTAAAGTACTGTGCCTTCTGGAATCTCTTGGATGCAAACCCTTCCTCTCACCCCTGGCAGCAGAATGGGCCTTAGAACCACGGCTGACCCTGGCACCAGTCCCAGGTCCCCCACCCTATCCCAGTTATGTGGTCCCACTCACAGCACCCACTGGGTGCCCTTACAAGCTAGACACAGCCACCTCTGTGGGGCCAGACCCCACAGTGATTCTGAAAGGCCCGAGACCTTCTCATGGCTTTCTGGCTTCTTTTCCTATCATTACCCTCTATTCTGCTCAATCCCCTGCGTCCTTCACCTGGAAAACACAGACCTAGAACACAGGGAGAATAGGCTTCCATAACAGCAGCTGCAGGTCTTAGAGCAGAGAGCCTGCTTCTGGCGGGAGCTCACGCAGACCACTCTCCTCCTTCAGCATCAGACACACCAGCTCCTTTCTCAAGAAAGTCCTGAGAATTTGGGTTGCTTCTGGGTGGAAATCTGTCTTGTTCCTAGACATCCATTTCCCAGGAAGGAACCTCATGCCCATCCTGACCCCATTCCCAATGCTGCAGAAAGAGGTGAGAGAAGAGAAAAAAAAAAGGCCTATGTATAGAAGTATCTGGAACAGGGATGAGGCTCTGCCCAGCCTCCTGTGTGACCTTAAGTAAGCCCCTCTTTGGAGTTCATTTCCATCTGTAGTCTTTGATATGGTTCTCCCACTGAACCCGAATTTAGACTGCATGGTGAGCACTTGGGAGGAGGAATTTGAATTCCTTTTTCTTTTTCTTTTTTTTTTTTTTTTGTTGGGTGGGGGGTACTGGGGATTGAACTCAGGGCCACTCGACCACCGAGCCACATCTCCAGCCATATTTTATATTTTTTTCAGAGACAGGGTCTCACTGAGTTGCTTAGCGCCTTGCTTTTGCTGAGGCTGGCTTTGAACTTGTGACCCTCCTACCTTGGCCTTCCAAGCCGCTGGGATTATAGGCGTGCACCACTGTACCCAGCAAATTTATTTTTCTTTTACAGACAAACCTTCCACATTCAAGAGAATGGAGGTGGGGGCTAGAATACGGGCCCCGACCCCGAGTTTTCCCATGAGCTGAAGCTCAGTGTCCATGGCATGGTTCAGCACCCAGGTGAGCCTGACCTGTCGCCCCAACAGGTCCTGAACCTCTTCCTGGCCTTGCTGCTCAGCTCCTTCAGTGCAGACAACCTCACGGCCCCGGATGAGGATGGGGAGATGAACAACCTCCAGCTGGCCCTGGCCCGCATCCAGCGGGGCCTGCGCTTTGTCAAGAGGACCACCTGGGACTTCTGCTGCGGACTCCTACGGCGGCGACCTAAGAAGCCTGCAGCTCTTGCCTCGCATGGCCAGCTGCCCAGCTGCATTGCCAACCCCAGCTCCCCACCACCCCCAGAGACCAACAAGGCACCTCCAGCCCGCAAGGAAACAAGGTTTGAGGAAGACAAGCGTCCAGGCCAGGGCACCCCTGGGGATCCAGAGCCGGTGTGTGTGCCCATTGCCGTGGCTGAGTCAGACACAGATGACCAGGACGAGGATGAGGAGAACAGCCAGGGAACGGAGGAAGAATCCAGCAAGCAGGTGAGTCCCTGCCTTACATGTTTGCAGCACCTTCTTCTTCAGGGCCCAAGCACCGCTGTCTGGAAGAACCAGCCTCGCTTAGAGCCCCTGCCTCAGTAGTGGAGTGGGTGGGGTAGAAGAGAGGCCCTCTGCCCAACAGCTGATCTCTCAGAGGGGTTCCAAGACCAGCTACTGTTCATTCATGCCCTGGCTGGTCATAGGCCACTAAGTGTTCAGACAGGGAAACTGAGGCACGGCAATATACAAATTGCTGGGTGTTCCTCATGTGTCTAAGGCAGAGCCAGAGCCCTGGCCCCACAACCCCACCCTGACCTGGCCATTGTCCGTCTCCAGGACTAGCCAGGTGGCAGGTCTTGGCAAAGGAGGGGTGCCGTTTCCTGACCTCCTGACTGCCCCCTTTCCTCCTCCCATGCCCAGGGCTAATTCTGAGATTTAAAAATAAGCATCCCTAAGACGGAGGTGTCAGAGACAGCACTATCTTATCTCCCAACCTGTTATTTTTAACACTTGGGACCAGGGTCTGGACAAGAGAGACAGTCCCCTCCCCCTCCATTTTCCCTTGGCCTGAGCCAGGCACCAGTGGCTCCTCCTAGGTCTGTAGGCCAAGCAGCCATCGGTGGTTCTCTCCATTTAGCTGGGTTCATTCTGAACGCTTCCTCTGGCCATCACGGATGGCACTTGGCCTAGAGAGCGATGCTCCCCATGCAGGGAACTTGCTCTGAGGCTCTGGGCTTGGTTTTGTCTCCTCCTATCTCCCTGTGGTCCCAGAGGCTAGCCTGAGCCCATTGAATCAGGCTGTGGGACCGTGGCAGTGACAGTTGGGGGACAGGGGGAGTAGGGTTGCCAGGACTTCAGCTTCCAATTGTCTCCGGTACAGAAGAAGAATTGCACCTATCCCTCTTTTCCTCTCCTTTCCTTTTCTTGAGCCTGTGGGCTCTGGCTTCCTGGGGCCAGCATGGAAGCATGCATGTGTACGTGTGTGTGTGTGTGTGTGGGTGTGGGTGTGCGTGGGTGTGAGGGTGTGAGCGTGAGGGAGAGAGAACGAGCAAGCAAGCCAGGGGGCTTGGGTGTAGCTGGGCTATGATGCCCATCAAATTAGTGCTGTTTGGTGGGCATCATAGCCCAGCCACACCCTTCCAGGGAGTTGGGAGTGGAGGGTATTTATAGATCTTTTACCTGGACTTTTATGGGAGCTTCCCACCCACCTGGTTAGGGCCCCTGGGGAGGGTCTTCAGTGAGATGGAGGCTCTAAGAAGAGGGCAGAAGGCAGGGCCCTTGTTGAGTGGGCAGGGCTGGAAGCCCACAAAGTTAAGACTCTGGAGACCCTCTGGTAGGGTGTATAGGCTCAACTCACGGGCTGGGGTCTCTTCAGCAGGAATCCCAGCCTGTGTCCAGTGGCCCAGAGTCCCACCCAGAGCCCAGGGCCTGGAGCCAGGTGTCCGAGACAGCCTCCTCCGAGGCTGAGGCCAGCGCATCTCAGGCAGACTGGCGGCAACAGCAGAAAGCGGAGCCCCGGGCCCCAGGGTGCAGTGAGGTAATGCACGCCTTTGTCCCTGAAGTTGACGGGGCGCTGCTGCTTGGGCTGGACCCAGGCTGGGAGAGGTCCCTGCACCAGCACGTGCCTGCATTTGCTGGTGGAAGACCCATCTGCAGAGAGCAGACTGGGCAATGTGTTCTGACAAGAGAGGGGTGCACAGGACCATCGGGAAGCGGCCAGCCCAGGACCCTGCTGCAGACTAACCCAACGCCTCTGTGTGTTCACCCTCTCCTCACTCCATGTTCCTATGTTCTTGTCCTATTTGGCAACCTGTCCTGTGAATCTCCCATCCAAAGAGACCTTCAGGGAGCTCTGAGAACTGTTTTTGGCACTTTATCACCAGCTGCTTGTCACCTACACTAAAGCAGAGGCCACACATGGGAGGCCCGCCCAGCCTGCCATAAGAATTTGTTCTGGCCACACACAAAAAAAAGTTTTACTTTCAGCCAGTAGTGGTGGCACATGCCTATAATCCCAGTGGCTCCAGAGGCTGAGGCAGGAGGATTGTGAGTTCAAAGCCAGTCTCAGCATAAGCAAGGCCCTAAGCAACTCAGTGAGACCCTGTCTCTAAATAAAAACAATAAAGGTCTGGGGATGTTGTTTGGTGGTTAAGTGCCCGTGAGTTCAATCCTCAGTACCACACACACATACACACACACACACACACAAAAAAAAAAACACAGTTTTACTTTGATTAGCTACCACCCCTTCAAATTTGGGAACTTTTATAAAAATCTGCATTTCTGGCTTCTTCTGAAAAACTAGAACTGCTGAAGAAAAGTGGTCACTGTGTCCCAGACTCAGGCTGGAGCTCCCTGACTTACTACAGAGCCACCTGCCTGACTGACGGTTACCTGCCTGGCCCCTATAGTCATTCGAGTTTGTGGCCCCTGAGCTAAGGGATCATGGCATGGCTAACTATACTGCCCAACTTCGCTCACGTTAAGTGAAATGTAGAGGTCACGTGTGCAGAGAGAGCTCAGTGCTATTGTCCTTCCACCTGACCTTGCTCCTCAGCCCAGCATTGTGACTTTCCCTGCTGAGAGACAGACCTGGGGAAGGATTTATGGTCACGGTTAGTTTGAAGTATGAGGGTCTAGTGGAGTCATCCTTCCCGCTGGGCAGGTCACAGTCCTCTCCCTGAATGGTCTTAACCTTGAAGGGGTGTGGGAGCAGGAATATAGAAGACAGACAGTCACCGGAGAGCATGTGGACCTTGGAGTATCGTCATTTCTTCCTTTCTTCAAATCACTTCATGATGGGCCCTGTAAAAGGGAGAGAGAAAAAGAGAAAAAGAGGGAGGGGGAGGGGGAGAGAAAGAGATGCTAGGGTCTTCCCCAGGAAAGGACTTCCATGTCTCACCTGCAGGAAGATCCTGAAAATGTGTCCCCCAAGTGACAGCCCCATGTATTTTAGGCATCGTCAGTGTCTGGACCTTCTTGGCCTACCCCTTTCATAGCCCAGCTGAGCTGGGAAGAGAGAGGAGGGAGCCTTCAAAGTCACAGAGATCACAAAAAATAGAGCCTCACCCCTCGGGCCACCCAGAGCAACTGCTTTCCCCTGGAACTCGTCAGCCCTTTCCCATCACAAACCTCAGACGTGCACAAGATGTGGAGATATCAGCAGAAAGGGACAAACAAGGTAGCCTGGAGGATCAAAGCTGTTTCCACATCTAAGCAGAGTGGCAGCCGCGTGGGCCTGGGCTGATGGGACACAGAGTCAGCTGAGGCGGGGGTTGACCTGGTGGGAGGCCCATGAGGGATTTCCTTTCTTCACAGAAACCCCTGATGACATCTGTCTTTAGCTTGGACTCCCTAGCTGCAGAACCTGAGCTGGGATGGCTGCGTGTGAAGGGAAGGCTCTCAGGAGAGATCCATGAGGAAGTAGGAGATGCAGCCGAGGTGCAGGGGGCAGCTGTGAAAGTCCTATTCGCTGAGTTCCCCTTCATCGTCCTGTCCGCGGGGAAGCTCAGGAGTAAGAAGTGCGCCACAGGCAGGGGCTGCACTTCCCCAGTCTTGTAGTCAGCCTCTGGGTGTTGGCCACCCAGGGGGTAACCACTGAGACACTTCCCAGGATGGCAGCCCCCTGGCTAATAGGAGTTTTCTGGAGGAGAGGTCAGCCAAGCCACCAGTCTTCACAGCAACCAGGAATGGGTGCTCTGGCCTAGTCGAGGGGAACTGGGCAGAGCACCAGCAGTGGCCACTGCGACACCTTCATATGCCCACAAGAGACACACAGACACAAGGGCCCACCCACATGCACGCACCATCAAGTTATCAGGCCCAGGCAGCAATTCCCTGCATGGCCGGTAGAAGGTTGTGGCATGTTCTCAGTCTTACCCCAGGCTCTGCACATCACATCACCATCCATATGGATGGGTCGAGAAGCATGGGCTGGGTTGCTGGCCTGTTCTCTGCATGTCTGACTTGCTGCTGTGTGTGCCTGCGGCCCTGTTCTGACTGTTCTGAATGTGCGTCTGCGTTCCCAATGTGTGTCCCCTGTGCCCTCCTGGGTCTGTTTTGTTCCTGACTAGATACATTACCCATCCCAGTGTGCTCCCAGAGCCCTTTCTTATACCACCTCCCGGGTCTAAACCCCAGAAGACCAGAACCACAGACCCAGGAGCTCTGAGGTCCAGCCTTGGCTCAGGCCTGACTGGCCCTAAGTGTCTCTGCAGTGGGTACCCCCCTACCCTCCCCCACCTCAGATTCCCAGAGTATGCAATGGAGGGTAACTGAGGCTCCTCCCCTGAGAGAGCCAAAAGCTTCTCCCAGACTCTCGGCTCGGGGCTGGAGGCTGCTTCTCAGCCCACTCATGCCCTTGCCCTCCCCTGCCCACAGACCCATGAGGACAGTTACTCTGAGGGGAGCACAGCAGACATGACCAACACTGCTGACCTCCTAGAGCAGATCCCAGACTTGGGTGAGGACGTCAAGGATCCGGAAGACTGCTTCACTGAAGGTACTGCTCTGGGAAGCCCTTTGCCCCAGCCTCAACCCCTCCCAGAGGGGACAGACAGAAGGACCAGCAACTCTAGCATCCAGGGCCATGTCACACCCACACGCTGACCTGGAACCACTCTCCTTCCCCATTCCTCTGTGACCCTGGGAGTTCTTCCATCTGCCACTGACATGAGTCGTGGCACGTCTGCCCGAGTGTGCAGGGCTGGGCAGCTATGGTACAGCAGCACCAAGGCCTGGTGACACTGTGTGGTGTGGTAGCCCAACTGTAGATGCCCCTACTGCAGCAGGGACTGGGCCTAACTCACCCTGGTGCCCCAGGCCCTGGCACATAGTAGGCCCTTGGTAAATACTTAAGGTAGGTGTGGCATGTGGCCGTGTTAGTAATTGACATCTGTAGTTCTCCTGAATTGGTAGCTGGGGACAAAATGAGAGTTTTCCCTGCATGTGACATTTCAGTAGAGGCTGTCATGGAGAGGTCTACTGTTCCCCAAACTCTGGAAACTGCAAAGAAGGAGAAGGACTGGGGACAGAGTACCCCAGGAGTTTCTGAGCATTTCTCCGGGGGGGGGGGGTTCCCAAATGAGCAGAGAATAAGTTGAAACCCATGCCAACCCCAGTCTTGCTCCTGCCCAGACTCACCAGGCTGTTCACCCACTCTCTGAATGCTTAGTTCATTCAGCCTCTCCACAGAGTACCTGCTGAGTGTGTGTGGCCCCTGCGGGGAATATTGACAGTCCTCCCCCACCATGGGCCCACCCGCCATGTTGCCCTGTTTACTACCCCATTATTGCAACCTCTTTCTCTCAGTCATTCCCTCAACTCCACAGCCTTCTGCCATCAGACATGGGCATTGACAGGCCCTGAGCTAGGCCTATCTGTCACCCTCTCCCATAGGCTGCGTCCGGCGCTGTCCCTGCTGTGCAGTGGACACCACACAGGCCCCAGGCAAGGTCTGGTGGCGACTGCGCAAGACCTGCTACCGCATTGTGGAGCACAGCTGGTTCGAGACATTCATCATCTTCATGATCCTGCTCAGCAGTGGAGCTCTGGTACTCTCCCCGGGATGCAGAGTTGGGGCAGGGAGGGCTGGAGAAGGAGGGGAGGGCAGGAAAATGAGGTCTCCAGCTGGAAAGCCAGGTCAGAAACTGGGGCAGAACCTCTGCTGAAAATGTGCTCCCCGGGCTCCTGGAGCAGAGTACCGCTCACAAACTCCATGCCCACAGCATGCGTGGAGGCCAGACCAGGAAGGGATTGCAGAGGCCATGTGTCCAGCCGCCTTCCTTGTTCCACGAAAGAGAAATGGGATGCCCCAGATCACCAACCTCCCACACTGGAGCTCTGGTGACTCACCTGCCTGCATAGAGAGAGCATCAGGCATTCTTTCAGGCCATTATAATAAAGTTAAAACTGAGGGTACAGTGGTAGCTCCACTCAGTTCCTCTTCTAGGGAGGCAGGCCACGTAGTTCACACATTTTCATTAATGCCTACAACAAATCTTTGCGGCAACATTAAGTAATATGTCCAAATTCCCACCAGTCAGGAGCCACAGATCTGGCATGTGAACCCAGGCAGTCAGATTCCACAGCCCTTTGTCTCGACCTTCCATTTATTTGTTCAATAGATTTTTTTTTCCTATACTCTCCTTGTATCTTTCACAGTGAGCTGTGGGGGAACAACAGGAAAAGGAGCCCTCAGCCCTGGCGTCAGGGGCTTCTAGTCTAGTTGGGGAAACCAGATTCAGGAAGTTTGATTCAGCACTGAGCCAGGGGAACTGGAGCAATTAGGGGAGACTTCCCAGAGGCAGCAGGTGGAGCTGAACAGTGGAAGTAGGGAGGTTTATTGAGGCCAGGAGGAGGAGTGAAGCCCTGCAGAGATGCTGTATCTGGCTTTCAAGCACCCTGCTCTGATCTCTCAGGAGAGCCCTGGAGAGGTTTCTGGTAGGTACTAGTGAACAGGGAGAGGGCTTCCAAAGAAATGGAAACGTTCCTGGTCCAGGGGGAACAAGCACCTGTATTATTGGGGAGGTGAGAGCCCCACACAGATGAACAACTAACAGGAAGTACATTGGGCCACAGAATGGGAGGAAGGGCACTTTAATCCAAAGCTATCTGTGGGGAGGCACTGTGACTGTCACATCTCAACCTCTGGTCCTACTATCCGCCCCAAACACTGCCCCTCCCTTATTTCAGAGTGGGCCTAAAGCCATGGTTTTCAGTCTGCCTGCTGTTTTACCATTGGCAACCAGAGCCAAATCTCTGTGGGTTTCAGAGAAGGATGATTTGACAATATGTTAACAAGTTTTGTTTTTAAACAGCCATAAGCAAGGGCAGCCAGAGCCATTTAGTCTGGGCTGTGGAGGAAAATCTCAGCCTGGCGTAAATGAGGAGGAGTTTTGGCAAGCATCTGGTGAATCTGATCAGGGGAGACAGCCAAGCACTGTTGTTAAAAAAAAAAAAAAAAGCACCATGTCAGTGATAGATTGGGAAAAAGAAGTCTTCAGTGTTTTATCTAAAGTTACAAACTTGTTCAACAGAAAGCAAACTATATCCCTTCCAAATTGCTGAGGGAACTTTTTTAAAAAGCAAACAAATTTTACAACCAAAAAAAGAAAGAAAGAAAAGAAGTAATAATAAAGCATAAAATTGGAAAAGAGAGTAGCAGAGGCAAGATCAAACATGTTTTAATATTAAATATAAGTGGGTAAAATTCATCTTTTAAAAAGAAAAGGACTCTGAATAGATTTTAAAAACACACACCCCAGCTATGTGCTCTCAAATGACAAACCTGAAACAAGGAGTCTCAGAAATATTAAACATAAAATAAAAGTTTTACAGGTTCAATATCCCTTATTTGAAATACTTGGAACCAGAAGTGTTTCAGATTTTGAATATTTTTCAATTTGGCAACATTTGCATAGACATTACCAGTTGAGCATCCCTAACCCAAAATCTGAAATGGTCCAAAACCCAAAACTTTGAAAGTTATGTCAGCAACCAGAAGTTTAGGGAGCATTTTGGATTTTGCATTTGGGGATGCTCAACCTGTATCAAGCAAATGCAAACAATGACAACAAAAAACAGAGGTATTGTTTGTTAATATTAAATGAGGCTTAATTTAAATTAAAAACCTTGAGATGAGACAGTGAAGGTCCAATCTACAATAAAAGTATAACTGTAATGAACAGCTTAGGATGGCATAGCACTGAAATATATAAAACAAAAACCACCGGGGGAAAAAAAAAACAGGAAAAAATGACACAGTGAAACAGTACTGAGAGATTTACCACACTTCTGTTAGTTTTAGACAAATCAAGTATAAAGAACAAGACAATGAGATATATATGTCTGTGTCTATATATCTATATATATGTAATTTTATCTAATAAATTAACACCTAAATAGCATTATGTGCCAGAGATTATTCTAAGCATTTTATGAACATTCATTCATTTAATTCTCACAATAAGCCTATAAGATAAGTACGATTACTAAGACAATTTTACAGATAAGGAAATTGCTAGACATGCCAAAAATAGGGGCTAGGGATGTAGCTCAGTATTAGAGCACTTGCCTAGCATATATGAGGCCCCTGGGTTCAATCCCCAGCACCACACATAAAATAAATGAATAAATAAAAGATGAAAAACAAACACTTAAAATATAAAAGTCATTCTTAACTAGACCTTGAATAAAACAGAAAATACATTGGTGCTAGGTTCATAAATGCTCAATAAATAAGTAAATGAATAAATAAGTAAAATAAAGAGGATCATTTATGGACCAGTGATGACAGTGTGTAGTGAATCAAAGATTATTATTCCACCAACTTTGCTACATGAAAACTAGGAAAATAAGAAAAGAAAAATAAAGATTGAGGAAAAAACCAATGGGGCCACCTGGAATATAACATATTGAAAATACTGCATGTGGGATGCAGCCAAAGCTGTAATAAGAGGAAAATTCTTAGAGGAACACTTTTATCATTAAATAAAAAGAAAGTAAATAAGAAACATAACAAAATTAGAGAAATTAGAAACATATAAAAAAATCTTAAAGAAATCATGAGAAATAATTACTGAATTAGAAAATAATCAATATAAAATTTCAAACCTTAAAAATTAAAATAATAAGGGCTGGGGTTGTAGCTCAGTGGTAGAGTGCTTGCCTAGCATGCACAAGGCACTGGGTTCAATCCTCAGCACCACATAAATGTAAAATAAAGATATTGTGTCCACCTTTAAAAAAACCTTAAGAATAAATATTTTTAAAAATTAAAATAATAAAATAAGCTACTAACTAATCCCTCACATCTCCAAAGGTGAATATCTTCACATTTCCAAGGAAGAAAATAGTTCCAACCTACTTAAAATATTCTAGAACATTAAAAGAGGTGGAAAGTCTACCATTATTTTTATGAAAACTAAAGAATGCTGGTTTTTAAAATTTCAGTATACCAAAAAGGAAGCAATAGACCACTTTTTCATAGTTCATACGCTGTACTTACAAATAGTAATGCAAAAATCTTGAAAAAAACACATGCAAATATAATCCAGTAACATATTTAAAAGATAAAATATATCATAGTTATATTCTAAAATGTTAGTATGGTGCATATTAGGAAATCTATTTATATGAATAGGACAAAGATTAAAAAAAACATATTTCAATGAATGCCTGTTTCAAACTCTGGTGAAAATATAAAGCATACTTTTTAAAATGTAATGAAAAACTCTCCAATTCTATCATCATCATTAGTAGTAAAGCCCTTGAACATTCTCATTAAGGTTAAGAATACAAGAAGGATCATTTAACTACTTCTTAGCTATTGCTCATTATTAAATAACAGTCTTAAGTACCTGCCAGTGTGATTAATCAAGAAAATTAAACACACAGTGTAAAAATTGGAAAATGGAAGAAAGTGAAGTCAATACAATCAGTTGAGCATAAAAGCAAGAATTAAAAATAATAGAAATTGGGGGCTGGGGATGTGGCTCAAGCGGTAGCACGCTCGCCTGGCATACGTGCGGCCCAGGTTCGATCCTCAGCACCACATACAAACAAAGATGTTGTGTCTGCCAAAAACTAAAAAATAAATATTAAAAAGAAAAAAAATAATAGAAATTGGGGCTAAGGATGTAGCTTGGTGGTAGAGCATTTGCCCAGCAATCCTTAACACCACAAAAATAAAAAGGATTTAAAAATAATAGAAATATATCATGGTTTGTGGATAATATGGTCACCTAGAACAATTTAAAAACCTTTCAAAAATGTTATATGTCTATTTATAAAGTAACAAAGAATTGTTGCTGTTGTTATTATTTTACACTAACAGAAACCACTTAGTCACAAATAATATTTCTCAAATATTCCTTACCTGCCAGACACTGTAAGCATAATAACTGGGAATAAATATAAGAGCTGGGCATGATGATGCATACATGTAATCCTAGCAACTCAGGTGGCTGAGGCAGGAGGAATCTCAAGTTTAAAGCCAGCCCCAGTGATTTAGCAAGGCCCTAACAACTCAGTGAAATCCTGTCTCTAAAGAAAACATATAAGCCAGGCATGGTGGCACATGCCTGCAATCCCAGCAGCTCGAGAAGTTGAGGCAGAAGGATCCTGAGTTCAAAGCCAGCCTCAGCAACAGTGAGGCACTAAGCAACTCAGTGAGACCCTGCCTCTAAATAAAATTCAAAAAAGGGCTGGGGATGTGGCTTAGTGGTTAAATGCTGCTGGGTTCAATCCCTGGAACAAAAAAAAAAGAAAGAAAGAAAACCAAATATATATATAAAACTTTGCTAAGAAGCATTTTAAAAAACAGATAGAATTCATACTCCAATCTCAGATAGGAAGACTCTGTATTAGTTTCTAAAGCATTTAATAGATTCCATGTGATAGCAGTAAATTTTATCCCTTTTTAAGTGAACTTGACAAACAAAGCTGAAGTTTATCTTGAAAATTACAAAAAAGGTCCTAGGAAATTCATGTGATATTAATGCGGGAAAGACATCATCAGACCACACAGAGGAGCTTAGCTCAGTGGAAGAGCACTTCCCTAGCATGCATGGGATCCTAGATTCCATCCCCAACATCACAAACAAAACAAAAACACAGAGGGCTGAAATAGATTTAATTAAAAAAAAATGTAGCATATGATAAAATTGACTTCTAAACAGTAGTTTTGTTTTTAGTATTAAACCCAGGGGTACTCCACTGCTGAGCCACACCCCCAGCCTTTTTTTTTTTTGAGACAGGGTCTCACTGTGTTGTTGAGGCTGGCCTCAAACTTAAGATCCTCCTTCTTCAGCCTGCTGAGTCACAGGGATTATAGGTGTGCGCCAAAGCACTCAGGTCTAATGAATGGATTTTAAGTGGATCACTTAATAAAGTGTTGAGACAGTTGTCAAATCACTTTTAAAATTTGTTAAAATAGATATTTACTCTTTACCAAAACGTATTGATCTTTAAAATTGGAATACCAAACAATCAAACCACAAAACATTTTAAAAAGTGGGGGACCCATTGGGTGCATTGGCACATGCCTATGATCCCAGCAACTCAGGAGGCTGAGACAGGAAGATCCTAAGTTTGAGACCAACCTCACCAACTGGCCCAAGCAACTTAGTAAAACCCTGTCTCAAAATAAAAAATAAGAAGTACTGGGGATGTGACTCAGTGGTAAAGCACCCCTGGATTCAATCCCCATTACCAAAAAAAAGGAAAGAAGGATTTTGTAGTCTTGGAACAAACAAGGGCTTTCTTGGTATACCAAAGATTTTATTAAGTGAAAATTATAACAAATTCTATAACCATATTAAATAATATACTCATAAATGATACTGATGTGGGGTAAACAAGATTTAAAGGCACACAACAAAGTCAGATGAAGTATATCAAACAGAGTTAATGTGCCCAAATACACAGTACACTTAAAAATAGGCAAAGGATATGAACAGGCAGTTCACAAAAGGAAAACTGCAGATACCCAAGGAAAAATGTCAGCATTACTGGTAGTAAAATAAATTAGAATGTAATGAAATACAGTTTTCATTCATTAGTCTGGGAAAAGCAAAAGAAGAAAAAATAACACCTGTGTTGGTGGAGCAGTTGGGGAAGCAGCCACCTCTGTGCTCTGTAGATGGAGTGTAAATTGCTGTCCTCTGGGAACTTGTTTCCCAGTCTATACAAAAACCACACCTTTGACCTGGCCCCTCTATTCTAGAAATTTATCCTTGACAGGTAATCTGACACATTGTTCACCTCAGTGTTGTTTCCGCTAAGGATAAACTGAAATGTGCACCCATAAGGGTGTTAGCTCAATAAATAGTAGAATATGCAGATATTAAAATATATAGCCCTTTAAAAGATTGATAACTATTATATGAGGCATTCACATTATTGAGTGAATAAAGTTTCACCTAATAGACTGTTGGAAAATAATTTCAAAGCAAATAGTTAGTGTATCTTATAAAAATAATAGTGTATAAATTCTGTGTGTATTGCATATGGGTGTGTGTGTGTGTGTGTGTGCGTGCATACATATGCACACTTACACATCAATAGTGTCAAAAAGAGTGTTCACCTAAATGTTAGCCGTGGTTGCTTTAGAGTCATGACATTGGAAATGTCCATTTTTATGATTTCTCTGTTATTTAAATTTTATAAGAAGCACACATTTTATTTCAGAATATATGTATTCTGAAATTAAGATATGTGTGCATACATGTATTAAGATATACATACGTATCTAAACACATGCAATTATATATATGCCTGCTTTTTATCTTGAACAACTTCCAAAGTCCATTTGGGGACCTGAATTATACCCTTGTGCTATCTACATGGACCCAATTAGCCATATATATGCCTCAGCAGTGCACCTCCAGGCATTGTGAACAGCACTGATCCGCAGTTCAGTGTAGCACACAGAGGCCCTATAGTCAGGTGGGGAGGGCCAATAGTGGCAGGAGGAGGGTGCTCCCCAGGGCCCTCAGTGACGCGTTCAGTTGCCTGGATGGGGAGCCTCAGAGTGCGCTCTGGATGGCGAAGTAACTGGAGAAGAGCAGGTACTTATTGGAAGGCTGGAGGTGGAAGAAGGCAGCTGGCAGCCACGGGAGCACCCCTGTAGGCTGAGGCCCTTGGGTGGTGGCAAGAATGAGGAAGTGGGAAAAGGCCAACCACCTCAGCATTCTGGAAACTTTGCCTCCTCAATCCTGAGGATAATAGGCGATGTGACTTCATCTAGTCCTACGCCTCCTAAACTTCATATCCAAGATCACTCTTACAAACATATATTAAAAATTCTGCTTTAGACCAACTCTCGGTGGGTTTTTTTTTTAATATAATGTTTTCATTGTCGATTGACACCATATCTTTATTTTATTTATTTATTTTTATGTGGTGCTGAGGATCGAACCCAGGGCCTCACGCGTGTGCGGCAAATGCTCTACCACTGAGCTATAATCCCAGCCCCAGGGTTTGTTTTTGTTTACATATATTAATTGTCAAAGCAAACTTGATCACTATTACAATTGGAAGCCAATATTACTCCCTATGAATATTAGGGAGCTGTACAAAATAAATGGAATGAATACCTTTCCAAAATTAGAACAAAAATTGTGCTCCATTTGAGTCCTATGCACTGATATGCATTCTGCTGTCATGGATAACAAATTGGAACACATAAATTAATTAATTTCTTTAAAAATGAGTTATGAATATTAGACCATTAAAAAAACAAAAAAAAATAAATAAGTAGAATGAGTACAAAATTAAATAAGTAGAATGAATACAAAACCAGTTTTAGGGGCTTGGGCTGTAGCTTAGTGGTAGTGCACTTGCCTGGCATGTGTGAGGCACTGGGTTTGATTCTCAGCACCATGTATAAATAAATAAAATAAAGGTCTATCAACAACTAAAAAAAAAGACAGTTTTACCTTTTGTCTGGCAGAAAGCTATAAAAGCTTTCCATGATAAAATTGTTTTGGCAGTGCTGGGGTTGTGGCTCAGTGGTAGAGCACTTGCCTCACATGCATGAGGCCTTGGGTTCAAGCCTCAGCATCACATAAAAAAACAAACAAATAAATAAAAAAATAAAGATATTGTGTCCATCTACAATGAAAATAATATTTTTTAAAATCCTTTTGGACAGGTTAATCCTAAACACACCCTAGACCAGAACTGACACCTGCTCCTTTGTTGTCCACCACTGTAGGACTATTTTCTGTTCCACCATTGGCCCAACCCCACCTTGGAGTGGAATCTAGCCCAGCATTGAAGGGAGGAATCACCCCTCAGCCCCCCTCCTCTGTCCCTCACCTCTGTCCCCGCCCACCTGGCAGCAGCCATTGTGAGCAACGGTGCCTCCTGCAGGATGGAGTTGGTAGTGGTCAGGACACTACACCCACCTGTCCTTACCCACAGGCCTTTGAGGACATCTACCTGGAGGAGCGGAAGACCATCAAGGTTCTGCTGGAGTATGCTGACAAGATGTTCACCTACGTGTTCGTGCTGGAGATGCTGCTCAAGTGGGTGGCCTACGGCTTCAAGAAGTACTTCACCAACGCCTGGTGCTGGCTGGACTTCCTCATAGTGGATGTGAGTGTGGCCACAGGTGGGGAACAGAGGAGGGGGTGGCTCATTGCCCAGAGAGGGATGGAGGAACTGGGCCCGTAAGAGTCAGCAGCCGGAAGTGGAGGTGCTCAGCTGTGCAGTGGAGCAGGCAGAAAGGAAGGAGGCTATGAGTCTGAGAGACCCAGGACTTGACCTCAGGGTCCTTGCCATTAAAACCCCCCATTTGGAACAGGAGCAGAAGAGGACCTAGGTCCCTGCTTCTTGGAGTGACAGTTGACTAGCAGTTTAGGCATCAGCGAGGGAAGAATGGGGGACTCACCCTCTTGTGGTGGCCAAAAGAAGAGGATGAGCAGACACACCTGATCTAAAAAGTCCTCCCCATATGGACTAACGAGTGTCTCAGGCCCCCTAGACAGCCAGCAGTGCAGAGCCTCCCAGCCCATGCAGGGGATGGAGGGAGGTCAGGTAATGGATGCTCCAGGTACCACCAGGGAGGGTAGACCAGGGTGGAGTTGCCTATGGGGAGGAGGGCTGAGGGTGGCTGCCTGGATGGCCAGGAAGCTGGGAGGACTTGCCTGTCTGTGAAGTTGCCCTTTCTTCTGAGCACCTAGTTGGAGCACCCAATCTGAGTAGACGGAGTGGGAAGCCCCTGCCCTGTAGCTTCCCTGGCCCCAGGACACTTGCCAGAATGACTCAGGGACCCTGAGCAAGCTCCAGGCTCAGCCCGTGGAAAAGCCCTGTCTGCTCTCCCAGAGGGTGAAGACAAGTGGCTCAGAGGGCTCAGGGTGGGTGCCATACAGCAGAGTCGGGTCAGGATTTACAGACTGCACAGGGCTTTCCAGAAGGTTCCAGGTCTGCCAGTGGCTCCTGGGCTTGGCATTGGGCTTTTCACACCAGCCCAGACTTTCTGTGGTTACGGAAGTGGCTATGGCCTGTGCTCAGTCCCTGTACACGACTCAGAGGCCAGAGGGAGGGGCTCAGCACTAGTAGTGGAGCCTGACCAGGCCTAGCCAACCAAGCCCATGCGGGAGGCTTTGGCAGGGGAGACTCCATGGGCTGGAGAATATGCACAGAGACACAAACCCAGGTTCTTGTGCCTCCAGTCCTAGCCTCTTTCTGTCACCCTAAGAGGCCAAGAGGATGCCATTGCTAGGCTGAGCAGTGCTGGGGGACCAGGGACAGAGTTCTAGATGCCCCGAGCACCCTGGTCCAGCCCTCAGAGCCCTACAAGTGGAAGAAGGCCCTTGGGAGAGCCTGGAGTCCTGACAACTCAGCCCTGAGGCCTGCTGTTGCTGCAGCTTCTTGGGAAGTTAGGTCTGCAGAGGAACTCCCCAGGGGCAGGCTCAGAGAGGCTGCAAAGACTTCTGGGGAAGCCCACCCACCAGCCACAGGCCACCCACCACTGCCACCGCCACCATGGGGAACTCAGAGCTGAGGCAGAGAGGGTAAAGGGAGCTGAAGGCCTGCCTGGCTCAGGCCAAGGCAGGAGGATGAGCTGGGAGCAGGCACCTCAGGTAACGGCAAGGTGGGGCCTTGCCTATAGTAGGGCAGAGGAAGCAAATGCCGGAATATGGCTTTCTTTCTTCCTTTCTTTTATTAAGGTGCTGGGGATTGAACCCAGGTGTGCTTTACCACTGAGCTACATCCCCAACCCTTTTTATTTTTAATTTTGAGACAAGGTCTCATTTAAGTTGCTCAGGGCCTCACTAAATTGCTGAGTTGGGGCCTTGAATTTGTGATCCTCCTGCCTCAGTCTCCCAAGTTGCTGGAATTACAGGACTACACCACCATGCCCAGTTGGAATCTGGCTTTCTTGGCACTGGCCATGCTGTCCAGGAAAGGTGGTCTCCGGCTCAGGATGTTTCCAGGACCTATTCATGCACGTTTTCAGTAAATGCTATTGAACATCTACTATGTGCAAACACTATTGTGAGCCCAGGGAATAAAACAGACAAAACTCCTTCCCACGTGGAGGAAGGGTGACAACCAACAATAAGCAGACGAAATAAGTCCATTTTATTTCATGTCAGAATGTGAGATGTAGCATGGAAAAAAAGGGGGAGGGAAGATTAGGAGTCCCAGGACCAGAGCCAGGCTGGAAGGGAAGGTGCCTTCCCTTTAAATAGTCTGTCAGGAGCTGACCCACAGAGACAGCATTTGAGCAGATTTAAAAGAGGTTGAGGTTAGCCAGGCAGATGTCTTGCAGAATGTTCCCAGCAGAGGTTGGAATAGCAGTGCAAAGGCCCGGTGGCTGGAGAATGCCTGGGCATGTTTGAGGAACTGCCAGAAAGCCAGAGTGGCTGGAGCAGAGGGAAGGCAGGAGATGAGGCACAGGAACAAATGGAGAGGGAAAAACATGGACTTTTATTTAGAATGAAATGCAGAGGCATCCGAGGGCTTTGAACCGAAGAGGGACATGGACCAGCTTTCATTCTTAAAGGATCGCTCTGTCCTGGGAGGGGTGGGGAGCACAGGTGGGAGCAGGCAGAAGAGTTAGAGGCTCTGGCAGTCACCCAGGGAGAGATGACGTGGCCTGGTCAGGAGGGCGTCAGTCGACGTGGTGATAAATGTTTAGAGGTCTGGAGTATTCTGAAGGCCGAGCCAACAGGAAATCCTGATGGGTTAGACGCAGGGTGTCAGAAACTGAGAGGAGGAAGGGACATGGCCAAGGCTTGTGGCTTGAGCAGCTGGAAGGATGGAGCTATCGTCAACTGAGATGAGGGGTGGACGCTAGGGATGGAGCAGGGGGGGCAAGCCTTGGAAAGAACACAGGTGACCAGATGGCATTTAGGAAGAGGACAGGCAGACTGGCCAGGCTTGGTGCCCTGGAGGCTCTGCCCTCAGGAGGAGGTCCCTGAGAATGTCCCTCTGCCTCTCCAGGACCGAGGACCCAGAGGCCAACATCCTCAAGGGGTGGTTAGAGGCAGCAAAGAACTTAATCCCAGGGTCTTCTTCCTCCAAGCCCCGTTTACCAGCCACCTGCCACCTGGTACTTCAAACCTGGGAGGAGGCTGTGTACTCAGGCCCCTGTCCACGCACCTACTACCCCAGGATCCCCTGAGCACCAGGGTGGAGTTAAGGGAGACTGCAGGGGAGAACAGACAAGAGCCATTTCCAGCCCATGAGCACAGGCCAGAAGTGCAGTAGGAAGGGAGAGGATGACCATGGAGCTTTAGAGAGATAAAATCCACATGGTGGGGATGCTCTGCTAGGGCAGACGGAACAGATTTCTGAGGCTCCTGTTGCCACCTACTCTGTCCTCCTTAGAAGACGCTGGCAAGTTGCAAAGTCCAGCTTTGGGGGAGTGCCCCCTGGGCTATTTGTTCACGCTCCACCCAGGACTGCCCTTTCTTCTCCACAAGAGGCGTCTTAGAATTTGACTTGAAGGAAAGCATTTGGGAACTCAATGCCTGGGTTTTGTGTCCCTGCTCTGCCCCAGCAGCAGGGTGGCTTCGGAACTCAGTTTTCTGACTTGGAGAGTAGGGGTGACCAAGCCAACACCAGGGAGCTAAAGGAGCAATTCAGAGTATGTGTGGCATGCAAATAGTGGGATCTCAGAAGGGCCTAAAGCCAGGACACCCTTGGGTTCTCCCCAAGCCTCTCAGGCTCCAGGACGCCAGGCCCAGTGCATAGTAGGCCTGCGAAGCTTGGGAGTAATGAAGATTGGACATGAGGAAGGCCCAGCCTGCCTGAGGTGGGCCCAGAGCCCTGCCCTCTGTGTCTTCAGCCACCCCCATCCCCTCACCTCCTCTTTCCTCCTCAGGTCTCACTGGTCAGCCTGGTGGCCAACACCCTGGGCTTTGCCGAGATGGGCCCCATCAAGTCACTGCGGACGTTGCGTGCACTCCGTCCCCTGAGAGCCCTGTCACGATTTGAAGGCATGAGGGTAAGAGGACCTGCTAGAGGCAGTCAGCTGAAGCTGGGACAGTGGCCTCAGTGACTTGGCAGGAGCATGATTCAGAATCTCTGGGGGAGGTGTAGCTGGGTTGTGGGGGGAGAAACAGGGGACAGAGAGCTAGGCGAGACCACCCCCAGCCTTGCAGCCTTGTGGGGTCCAGTGAGGGCCAGGGACACTGGACAAGGGAGAAGAGGCAACAGCTCTCTGGGGCCCAGGAGCCTTGGTGACACCACAGCCCCACTGGCACCCGGGCCCCTCCACTTCTGCTCTGCTGCAGGGTCCCCTCTCCATGTACCCACTGCTTGTAGCCTGCACCCCCTGCCTCCTGGCAAACACAGGCAGCCTTCCTTCTGTGATGGGAACAGGGGAGAGGAGGTGGCACGAAGCCTGCTACACTCTCACATCAGGTGCCAGTTTGCAGAGTGCGAGAGTCACGTGCATGTTAACACCTTTGCGCTGTGTTCCTGGTGCAGCTGCCCATGCATTTCTGGTAATCACATGTCGCCAAAGAATGTGAGCATGGAAGGCAAATGAGCATTAGCTGTGATACACAGCAAGAAAACAAACGTGTGTTGGTGTGTGCACTTTTTTAAACAAATGTACACAATTTTGGGTGACTTCAGAAAACACTTCTATTGTCTATCTGACCCAGCAGGCACCATCACACAGTTTGTCATTTGGTTGGTGGCTTTGAACCTTGGCCACATCTCCCGTTCATGGAGAAATACATCACTTATACCCATTCACAAGTGAATAATCAGACTAGAGTTAAATGTCTCTTTGGAAGCAAGGACATTTGATTCCAGAGGGACACAGGGAGATGGTAGATTCCAGAAATGCCCGTTGGCCACTGGCCTCAGAAGCCAACCAAAGGCTCCTACCCTCTCCCCAGGAAGCTTGGTGCCCTTCAGAGCTGGGTCAGGGGACATCATCTCTGCTAGGGAGCAGCATTTCCTACCTGGCTTCTGGACCTTCTTGAGCACACCATGGAGTCCCACACCAGCTTCACCTCCAGTGCTGTTCTTACCAGAACTTGGAGACAATCACAGGCCCCTCCAGACATGTACCTGGGAGTCTTTTGGGTGGACTTTAGGGAAAAACATCCATCCATCCATTCCAGTGGCAGCAACTCTAAAATATACTAAAATTTTAGCTTAGAGGCTGTAAGGACCAGTGAGATTCCTAGGAGGCCCAAAGTCTTGGGGACATGTGCATGGCATCCTCAACTACCAGAGACCCTGCTTATATGAAAGTCAAGTTGTGAAGGTCATGGATGCAAGAAAGGCAGGGCCAAGAAGAGAAAGATGTGTATTCTGGAGTTGCAGCAGACTTTAGGGTGCAAAGGAAAAGTGTGTTCTCTCTCACATCCCTTACTCCCCACTAAGGCTCCTAGCCATGGAATTGGCCTCTCCCATGTTTGGAGGATTTGCAACCCCCACCCCCTCAGCACCTGTAGCCAGGGGAGTTCAGTCCACAAGGGATCTTGAAAAGGGCCTATGTTCCAGGCACCCCCAAGAACTGAGTCTCCTCTCTGTCCACTTGAGGTGGTGGTCAATGCCCTGGTGGGCGCCATCCCATCCATCATGAATGTCCTCCTGGTCTGCCTCATCTTCTGGCTCATCTTCAGCATCATGGGCGTGAACCTCTTTGCGGGGAAGTTTGGGAGGTGCATCAATCAGACTGAGGGGGACCTGCCTTTGAACTACACCATTGTGAACAACAAGAGCGAGTGTGAGTCCTTCAACGTGACTGGCGAACTGTACTGGACCAAGGTGAAAGTCAATTTTGACAACGTGGGGGCCGGATACCTGGCCCTTCTGCAGGTGGTAAGTCCTGGCGAGAAGGAACTTCCTTCCTCCCACTGGCCCTCCAGCAGCACAGGCTTTCACCCCCGTGAGTGGGAGCAGAGGTGGTGAGGCTCTGTGGGATCCTCACCATATGGTCATAGGGTCCAAAGGAAGCTAAGGATTTCCCAGGGAAATTCCCTTGGTACCTTGGCAGGTCTGCAGATTTTCAGTTCTAGAGTAGAGACCATCTTCTCCAAGATGTATGGCATGTGGGCCAGCCAATAATAATAATAATAATAATAATTAATAATAATAATAAAAAGACTCCCCCAGGTACTGAACTATTTGCAAAATTGTGATTCTGACCACCTCTGTTATGGAAGGTAGTGACACCTCTTGAGTTGTTTAAAAGAAAATGTTTGCTTTCATCTTCAATGTGCAAGACATGTGATGTTTAAACAGCATCCTTCGAGAGTTTCCATTGATATTTTGAATACAGTAGCTTCAGTGACTATAACATAACCCCATAAAATTAACCTACTCTTAACTCTGACAACAGAAATGCAAACAGAACCATAGTGCGTGAAGCTGCAGTTCTCTTGCCTTGCTACCCAATCAGAAATCCAGTCACCCGTTGCTAGTCCCCAAAGTAGAGGAAAACTCAGCAGAGTATCACCTACAAATTTTGTGCCGCCACTCACACCTTCATGTACCCCATAAGTTGCACTAGTAGCCCAGAAAGAGTCCCCTGTGGCTCCCGGGGAGAATGGGATTAGGGCCAAATCTTGACAGCTGTCCATCCCTGTCACTGTCCCTCTGAATGTTAGAACTCTGGAAGGAAAACCCCTTTGTAGAACAATAACTGCTCACCTTTGCAGCCAGAACCATTCTGTGGCTGGGAAGAATTCAGTCACAAGCACCTCATAACCTGGGAAGTCCCCAGCAGTTTCCAAAGCACTTCCCAGCCTCTCTTTACAGGCATAGAGAGATGACGTAGCTTGCCCATCTGCCCTGTACCACCAGTCAGCTCTCTGTTAATTGAACAAATACCTGAGATAATGGACTTATAGGCCCCCTTTACCTTTGGGCCTGTGGCAAGGCAGCTCATCGTGGCAGAGCTAGGTGGTGGAGCAAGCTGCTCACCTCCTGGGCAGGAAGAAAAAGAAAGGAAGAAGGGGCTGGGGTTCTACTAGCCCCCGCAAGGGGATGCCCTCAGTGACCTGAAAGTCTCCTACTAGGCCCCACCAGTTAAATACTCTTCCTCCCCACCAATTGCACGTTGCTGGGTATAGAACTTTAACATATGGACCTGGGGGGCATTCTAGACCCAAACCATAGCACCTGCCTGTCTCAGGAGGACCCTAAACACAGTACATTTGCATAGCTGGGCTTATATGCCATGAAAGGAGGCTCAGAGAGGAGATTTTGCCAAGACCACAAGTGAGATCCACTGGGCAGTCAGTCTCACCATCAAGCATGTCTCTTGGGCTCTTTCTGAATCTTCATAGCAGCCAGCATGGGGCCAACCATGTCCCACACTAGGGCCCCATCTCCATCATTCAGTCTCCCTCCCTCCTTACTCCCTTGGTGTGGAGTGCTGGGGCCAGCCCGTGGCAGCCCACAAGAGCCGACTGGGACATTTGCAGAAATTTTGCAAGCTGGTGGTTAAACACAGCCATTATAAAAAATTAAATATTATAAACATATAATTAACTAAATGATGTTCAAACAAAGATAATAAATACTCAGATCTCAGCATTACTTTGCATTATCATCTGTGCTGTTGAAGTTATTTTCATTGCTTCTGTCTGAACAGTAGGAAACGCTGTAATGCTGTTCTCCTGTGTATCTTTTCCTGACTTTGGGTTCAGTCACAACACTCTGGCAACTTGAAATCAGCCATGGTGAGAATATTTAAGTCAGAAAAATTGGTAAACAGACAGTGAGGAACTTCTTTTTTCCTTCTTGAAATCCATTTGTTAGCCACTTAACAGCACACCATTAGCAAAAGGAACCCCTTAATTATGAGGCAAGGTTGGGATTCTTCAGGGGCTTCTTCATGGTTCTCTGAGGTGCCTAAACAGGGCAGCACTGAACTGTGAACTGGAACAGAGTTCAAGGCCCACCTCTCCATCCCTCACTCCCACTGTAGGAACTCTGTGTTGGGTTAGAATCCAAGCTGTGCACATCTGAAGGGCAGACTCTTGGCCTCAATCATGAAGCTTATTTCACACTGCATGACCTCCTTAGGGTGTCTGCTCAGCTGCTTCCCACCCAATCCCCCTAGCCCTAAACAAGATCTTTCCCTGGACTGCCCGGCCTTTTGGACACTACTGAATGGGTGAGTGGGGCTCACTTGCTTCTTATAGGAGAAGCCCAGCCTCATTGGTCCAGACAAGGGCTCTACCTAACTCAAGCAAGATGCAAAAGCTAAATAATTTTCTTAATCTTCTCTTTTTCTTCCAGGCAACATTTAAAGGCTGGATGGACATTATGTATGCGGCTGTGGATTCCAGAGGGGTAGGTTGTCACACTGACCTCTCCCACCAAATTAGGCACCTGAAACTCCAGCCTGTTTAGCTACCCGGGAATCTGTGTCCACATCTAAAAGCTCAGGGCAAGATCTTCAAGGACAATATCTAGTGTGTCAACCTGGGCTTCAGCATCCCTGGACATAGCCCTGAGGCAAAGTTGGGTGATCTCCCAAGAAGTTCTCCAAACTCAATATAGTGTACTCAGAATGGGCTGGAAGCAATAGAGATGGAAATGAAGTTTCTTCTTTGTCCTTTCACCCTATCCAATCACACTGACAGTTCATTAATGAGAGACCCAAATATACTCCAACCTCCCAATGGCCCACAGGCTGAAGCCACATACTGACACAGTGCCAGGCCCTGAGCCCAGCATGCGTGATGTCCTGCCTGCCACCATCCACCCCCTTCACTCTGTCCTACCTACCTTGGTCTCCACTGTTCTCAGACAGAGCCACACACACCTGCACACATCTTCCTCTGGACAAACCCTGTCCCCCAGAATGGCTCTCTGCCACACCCCCTGCCTGCCTGCCTGATCCCTGAGGCCTCAGCCTGTCTGACCTCCCCGTCTGATTTCTCCCTTAGTATGAGGAGCAGCCGCAGTGGGAGTACAACCTCTACATGTACATCTACTTTGTCGTCTTCATCATCTTTGGGTCTTTCTTCACCCTGAACCTTTTCATCGGTGTCATCATCGACAACTTCAACCAGCAGAAGAAAAAGATACGTAGAGCACTGGCTCCACCTGGGCTGGGCAGGGAAAGGCGGGGTGCTGGGGACTGAGGAGCCATTCTGGCTCCAGGGCCCATCTTGCCCTCCCCCTTAAGGATGGTCCTTTTTCTGCTCCTGTTGGAATCCGGTGGGGGGTACTTCCATGAATATAGCTATGCCTCGGCCTGTAAGAATATGACAAGGGGCTTTGGTGAGAGGCCTGCCCTAGTCTACCTGAGACAAGGCTCTTGAGAAAGCAGGGGTAAGAGCTGGGGGCTATTCACCTGGTCGATGATTAGGGGTCCTGGGGGGAGAAATGCAGAGGCTCAAGGTCTTCCTGGAGCTCCATCAGAGGGGCCACAATTGGGTTGCAGGTAAACCAGGTGGGTAGAAAGAACCCCAGGGCAGACTGAGCCAAGAAGAGAGAAAGGTCATAGGGAGAATTGGATTTGCAACTAAGAAAGCCAGCAAGAACTCCAGATGAATGAGGACAGGGATCCTGGGGAAGAATTTCTGGTGCAGAAATGTTAGGGACATACTTCCTGCACCATGAGAAGAAGTGAGGAGGTAGCAGACCCTGGCACCCTCATCAAGGAAGCAAGACCCCCTATGCCCTCCATGCTGGGCCTCTGAGAACCCCAAAATGAGTCTGGTGCCTGTCTCTCTGCACTTAGGGGGCCAGGACATCTTCATGACAGAGGAACAGAAGAAATACTACAATGCCATGAAGAAGCTGGGCTCCAAGAAGCCCCAGAAGCCCATCCCACGGCCTGTGGTAAGCCAGGTTTCTTAGCAGAGTGCAGAGGGTATTCTGGGGGAACCCTGGCATCCCCTACCACAGCCACATAGCAAGCCATTGGGGTCTCCTCACCATCTTTCAGCCCAGCTGAGAGATACTGTCTCAGCCCCACACAGGTGGGGGCAAAAGCACAAGAAGGCTGTGGCCTCCAGGGGACACTACATATCCACTGAAACACGTCTGCTTCCCATGAGCCTCCTCCTAACACTAAGGGGTAGAGGTTTTCCCCGAGGAGAGCAGGTAGCTTTTGCAGCCCCACCTCCATTCATAGCCTCATCCTTGGAGCCCCCTGAGCAGGCAGGAGGGTGTAATCAAGTCCCCTGGTGAATGGAGCCAGGAGGGGCTGCTGAGTCCTCTCCTAGGCTGACTCCCTTGGCCCCATCAAGTCATTCCCTGCAAAGGTGGGGGAAGGGTGGGAAGAAATACTCAAAAGAATTAGGTGATGTAACCTACATCACTACCTCATTAGTGGCAGACCCACTTTTTAAAATCTCATTCATCATTTCGTCTGTTTACTATGCTTTGTTATAGGTTAGTTTGGTGTATATGTATATGCCTAATTAATTATAATATTATTTCTCCCCCCCAAATAATCTGGATTGACTTACAGTTAAAGATACACATAGGGCTGGGGCTGGGGCTCAGTGGTAGAATGCTTGCCTAGCATGTGTGAGGCACTGGGTTCAATTCTCAGCACCTCATATAAATAAATGAGTAAAATAAAGGTCCATCAACAACTAAAAATAAATATATTTTTTAAAAGATGCATATAAATAGAAAATAGTTTTATTTGGCAGAATAAATAAAATCAATGTCATAAAAAAGAGTAGAGTGTATTAATCTGAGGTCTCATATAATTATTAGGATTGAAGTTTTCATTTGACCTTCAGACTGTGGGAACAAAAAGAAGCACAATGAACAGTATGCTAAGGAAACTCAGGATGGGAAAAATCTCTCCCTGAGGATCCATCAGGGAAGGCCTCATGGAGGGAAGGAGCTTTGCTCAAAGCCCAGGGAGTGTTTAGGCAGGAGAACCAGCTGTTTCCATCTCTGCAGCTTCCTCCTCAGCACTCATCACAGTGGGATGGTGGGGTCTTTGGCCTCACCCGAGGATGGAGTAGGAAGAGGGGTAGCCTGGGTGAGGGCCACCAATGGGAGCAGTGTGCTAGCCCATCTGCGAAGCTTATCCCACTCCCTCCTCCTTTCAGAACAAGTACCAGGGCTTCATATTCGACATTGTGACCAAGCAGGCCTTTGACGTCACCATCATGTTTCTCATCTGCTTGAACATGGTGACCATGATGGTGGAGACAGATGACCAAAGCCCTGAGAAGGTCAACATCTTGGCCAAGATCAACCTGCTCTTCGTGGCCATCTTCACAGGCGAGTGTATTGTCAAGATGGCTGCCCTGCGCCACTATTACTTCACCAACAGCTGGAACATCTTCGACTTCGTGGTTGTCATCCTCTCCATCGTGGGTGGGTATGCAAGTCAGCCGGACAGAGAAGCCAGCCCCAGGTCAGGCCTCTCCTCCAGCCCTTTGGTCTCTCCTTAATGACAACACTAGGCTCCTTCCTTCTTTTTTCTCTGCATTCTTCACCCCTCTACACACACACACACACACACACACACACACACACACCCCTTCCAGAGAGTACTTGTCTGGAAGGGCCCACTTAATCCAAAGGAGCCAAGATGGCAGAAAACTCAGTACTCTCTCCTGATCCCACCCTCCAGGGCACCCTGGTTGTTCAGAGAGCTTCAAGGATAAGTCTAGGAGAGGGAGTAGGCACTGTGGAGGTTCTTCTGACCACCAAAGGAAAGCCCCCACCTTAGGTTGAAGACTCATGTAGGGTGAGGTGAGTTCCCCCCTGGATGGGAAGTAGGTGACCTGCTAGGGTAGAAGTAATACCTGGAAATGGAGAATTCAGAAGTCCACCAAGATGTGTGCCAGCTTCCTTCAGACATCACCTGCCTCATGCAACTCACCTTGTAGGGTCAGCCCTGAGGGAGGAACATCATACAACTAGGGAGCAGCACAGATAGAATCTTCAGCATGTCTGTTTGGACTCAGATGCCAAGTTATTTATGTAATAGCTTTATTGAGATATAATTCATAAACCATAAAATTCACAGAAAGTTAATTTATAAAATTCAGTTGATAGTATACAATTGGTGTGTTAACAATTTAATAACAGGGAAATATTCTGTGTCATTAGTCAATTCATCACTGAGTGACCATCAGAATATACTTAATGCAAACCAAGATGGCTACAGCATCCCGACACAACATAGGACCACTTTCACATATGTGGTCCTGTCATTGACTAAAATGTTATGTGATGCATGAGTGGATATTCACAGAGCTGTGCAACCATTACCACTAATTTTAGAATATTTTCTTCACCCCCAAGAGAAACTACCCATTTAGTAGCTGTCCATATTTTCTATCCCTCCACTCCTGGCAATCACTAATCTATAATTCAGAGGGACTGCCAAACCTTTTCCTAAGTGGCTGTGTCATTTTACATTCCTACCGTTGATGTATAAGGATTCCTGTTATTCTACCTCATCACCAGTATGTGTTACTGTATTTTTGAAATTATAACCATCCTGGTGGGTATGAAACACTATCTCACCGAGGTTTTGGTTTATATTTCCCTGGTGACTACTGATGCTGAATATTTTTTCACGTGCTTATCAGTCATTTATATATCTTCCTTAGAGAAATCTCTTTGCACAAATATGCTTTGCACATTAAAAGTTAGGCTATTTATCTTTTTTATTATGGAGTTATAAGAGTCCTGTCTGTGTTCTGTATAATAATCCCTTATCAGATACATGACTTGCAAATATTTTTCCCAGTCTGTGTATGGGAGGTAGTATCTACTGAAGCATGAATGTTTTTTTAACTTTTATGAAGTCCAATTTAACATTTTTCTTTTGTCATTTGTGCTCAGAGCCCAAACTCTTGACCCCACTCCTGTTGGAATCTCTGCCTTTAGGGTGACTCTGACCTTTGTCTTTCTGCCATATGCATCCTTCTCTCTCTCTGGTGAACCCAAACAGTAATGCATGCACTGCTATTGCTACAGTAATAGGCAGGTGGTTAAAGCAAAAAGCAAGGTCAGGAATGCCCTTTGGTTCCAGATGGGGGTGTGGATGACAGTGTGCCTTGTGAGGCTGGAGAGAAGCTTTAGAGAATGTAAAACATCAGAAGCAGGAAGGAACCATTGAAGAATGGCTTCCAGGGGTGCAGCATGTACTTCAGGATCACCTGCTGGTCTCAGAGGTTGGGCCCTACAGAGAGGCATGAGTAAGAGGTCAACTTGGAGCCAGAGTGTCTGGGTCAAATCCTAGCTTCTCACTTACGTGGCAACTTGAGTAAGTTACCTCGCCTCTCAGTTTCCTCTTCTGAAAAGGGAAGAGGATTATGTCAGCTCACTTTCTTGGGGTGATGAGAAGGACTAAATGAAATGATGGCTATAAAGTGCTCGGCCAGTGCCCTATTGACGCGTCGGCCAGCAACATTATTATTATATGAGGAGTCCGGAATTGTCACTTGGACCAATAGGAGGCAAGTTTATTTTATTCTTTCTTCTACAATTTATATCTATGTTCCTTAAAATTCCAAATCCGTGTAGTCACTAGAGACACGGGGATGGGAAACCCTGGAGGAAGGCAGAGTTGGGAGGTGACAGGAACCATCACAGAGAGGCTGAGAGAAGACAGGCTTGGAGTAGTGACAGGAGCACTGATTCAAGGCCACTGTTTCTTGTCCTTCATGCACAAAAATTATCTGGGCTTATTAAAAAGAAATCAGCTGGGGGTGGAGCTGAGATTTTGCATTTCCCATAAGCACCTAGGAGCTACCACAGCTGCTGGTCCTCAGACCACACTTTGTGTAGTGAGGAGCTGAAAAGCCTGAGTTCTTGTCCAAGCTGGGCTGCCAAGATGCTAAGTAAGTCCCCTCTGGCCTCAGAACCTATGATGTAGAAGATGGGCCTGGTTCAGCTCTGTTGTGCAGGTATACCCTGAAGAGTAAGGAGTAAAGGGACCAAGAAGGCACTTTGTAAAGGATGTAGGTCCTCCTTCCCTGGATCATAGAGAGGTGAGAGGAGGCAGGGTCCCAGCACTTGATCCAACCTTCCTGGAAGAGCCTTTTCTCCCTGGCTCCTCACTGTACACAGTAATTCTGGCCTGAAAGCAGGACAGAGGTGCCATCAGTGGCCACAGTCTCTTTTGTTTCCCGCAGGTACCGTGCTCTCAGACATCATCCAGAAGTACTTCTTCTCCCCCACGCTCTTCCGCGTCATCCGCCTGGCCCGAATCGGCCGCATCCTCAGACTGATCCGAGGGGCCAAGGGGATCCGCACACTGCTCTTTGCCCTCATGATGTCCCTGCCTGCCCTCTTCAACATCGGGCTGCTGCTCTTCCTCGTCATGTTCATCTACTCCATCTTCGGCATGGCCAACTTCGCTTACGTCAAGTGGGAGGCCGGGATCGATGACATGTTCAACTTCCAGACCTTCGCCAACAGCATGCTGTGCCTCTTCCAGATCACCACGTCAGCCGGCTGGGATGGCCTCCTCAGCCCCATCCTCAACACAGGGCCCCCCTACTGCGACCCCAATCTGCCCAACAGCAATGGCTCCCGGGGGAACTGTGGGAGCCCAGCGGTGGGCATCCTCTTCTTCACCACCTACATCATCATCTCCTTCCTCATCGTGGTCAACATGTACATCGCCATCATCCTGGAGAACTTCAGCGTGGCCACAGAGGAGAGCACAGAGCCCCTGAGTGAGGACGATTTCGACATGTTCTATGAGATCTGGGAGAAATTCGACCCCGAGGCCACCCAGTTCATTGAGTATTCAGCCCTGTCCGACTTTGCCGATGCCCTCTCTGAGCCGCTCCGCATCGCCAAGCCCAACCAGATAAGCCTCATCAACATGGACCTGCCCATGGTGAGCGGGGACCGGATCCACTGCATGGACATCCTCTTTGCCTTCACCAAGAGGGTCCTGGGAGAGTCTGGGGAGATGGATGCCCTGAAGATCCAGATGGAGGAGAAGTTCATGGCGGCCAACCCATCTAAGATCTCCTATGAGCCCATCACCACCACACTCCGGCGCAAGCACGAGGAGGTGTCGGCCACGGTCATCCAGCGGGCCTTCCGGAGGCACTTGCTGCAGCGCTCTGTGAAGCACGCCTCCTTCCTCTTCCGCCAGCGAGTGGGCAGCGGTGGTCTCTCCGAAGAGGATGCCCCTGAGCGAGAGGGTCTCATCGCCTACATGATGAACGAGAATTTCTCCCAGCGTGGTGGCCCACCCTCCAGCTCCTCCATCTCCTCCACGTCCTTCCCACCCTCCTATGACAGTGTCACCAGGGCCACTAGCGATAACCTCCAGCTGCGGGTGTCTGACTACAGCCGCAGTGAAGATCTCGCAGACTTCCCCCCATCCCCGGACAGGGACCGCGAGTCAATAGTGTGAGCCTGGCCCCAGCTGGTCAGGACACACCCTGTTGTATCAGGACACACCTGAATAGGGTCAAAATCAGCATCTGCTGGGGCCTTCCTGGCTTTGAGCTTTGGGGGTGAGCAGCGGGTCTCAGCCCCGTGGATCCACAAGGCAGAGTTCTGTGGCAACTGTGTTGACAGTTGGAGGAGCCCGCCACCTTGGGAGGCCTGTCCCTGGAGGCTCTACACAGCAGTGGCCTCTCTGGTGAGGCAGCACCCTGGGACTCTGAAAAGCAACTTCATCCCAGCTGCTGAGGCGAAATATCAAACAGACTGTATATGTTGTGAATGGGCTTTCATAAATTTATTATATTTGATATTTTTTTACTTGAGCAAAGAACTAACATTTTTTTTCCATGGGTGAAGGCAGCAATTCCTGCTGCCTCTTCTCAACCCTGAACAAGAGTGTCTATAGAGCTGCCAGAACTCTGTCCTCAAAGCAAAAGTGGAATCCAGTGCGGCTCCCGCAGGCCTTCTCTGCCCAGGGGAGGTTTAGAGTTCCCCTGCTGCTGGGCTGAGGTGCCAGGAAGGCCAAAGTCCCTCACCCACTCACGCATGTGCACACACTCCTCACATACACAGAGGCCAGACGCCGGCCACAGGGGCCCAGGCTCCCCTCAGGCCAATGTCAGACAGCCACCTGTATCCCTGGCCCAAGGAAGAAAGGCCTTTCCTTCTGGCTCCATGGATGGGGTTCTTGTCAGTGGAGCACTCTCTGGCCTTTCATTGTCTCCAAGGTCCCATGCCCCAACTCCCTGCCTTTTTATGCAGGTCACAATGGGGTCAATCCTACAAAAATGAAAAGCTTCCAGAAGGGAGTGGCCTTGGTCCCAGAGCTGAACTTAGTCAGTGACGCCCTTTCTTCCCTCCAGTAAGAGTATTAATGTTAAAGCCCAAGGGCACAGGGGAGCCAGCCATTCATGGCCGGCCCCACAGCTTGTCCCTCCTCCTAGAACCTAGCAGGCCCTGCCCAGTAGGCCAAGGGAAGAGAGGCCGAGTCATACGGGTTTAGAGCTAGGTGTAACCGTGCCCAGATGTGGGAGCCTCTCAGCCCACGTGAAGAAAGGAACCTATTGCCATCTCCCAGGCTCTCCTCCCAGTCTTTCTCCTCTGACCATGCTAGGAAGGGACTCCTGTGTGTGCCCCAGTTTGTCTCCAGGCAGGGGGGCATGGAAGTGGAGAGGGTAGCTTGGCCCTGTGCAGGGAAGGGACCTTTGGCCGGTCAGGCCTGGTTCTCTTGCACTAGAAGGGGTTATTCCCCATGAGCTCCTCTGGGAAAGGGAGCATTGTGGCTCACGGCCAGCTTCTCTGGCTCAGCCCAGGCACTGGGGGCACTCATATACAGGACCTCCTGGGGGCAGGGTCCTGTGACCCTTGTGAGAAGGCTTTTTCAGGGAAAACTACCTTTACTAGTCCAATCACCCCAGGACCTCTTCAGCTGCTGACAATCCTATTTAGCATATGCAAATCTTTTAACTTAACGTAGGGAACTGTTGCCCTGGTGACAGGGTCAGCTGGCAGAGCCTGAGCAGGCAGGGGCCCCCCCCACCACTGCCCAATTCCAGCTCTCCAGCAGAGCCACCCTCTGCCGGGGGGCATCCAGCTCACAGGCCACCTCAGTCTCACCTGTACTCTGGGCTGGCTGCTCCTAACCTACCTCGCCGAGCTGTCGGAGGGCTGGAGGTTCCCAACGCTCATGGCACACGCTCAAGGCGGTGCCGAAGGGGGGCACTGCTGTCGAGTAAAGTATTATGTTTCTTCTCGTCACCCCAGCTCCCTTGGTGGCAGCCCCAGCCCCCACCCCAAACACCCCCAGAGACTTCTCCCATTTTCCCTTTGAGTCCAGTGTGGGACTTGGTTTTAACTGTCCCCGTGACACTTCTCTGAGTGGAGATTTATTTTTGTAGCTCTCTGTGCTTTGCTCTCAAGGCTTGCAGAGGTGAATGCCCCTCCCTGGCACTCACTGCCCGCTGCCCATGCAGGAATGTGGCTGGGCGGCAGGCTGGGCTGCCAGCCCAGCTGGCCGGAAAGAGACTGTGGTTTTTGTGCGTATGGACAGCCCTGGGAGCCTGGCGACAGGTGTCCGGGGCTGGCTGTAGGCGCTGCGCCTGAGGGCAGGGACAAGGTAGACCTGACTTCGTAGCACAGCATGGCTCTCATTTTTTTCCCCCAGAACTACACAATGACCAGCAGGAGGGAAGAAGAGAGTAGGAAATAGGAGAGAGGGACACGCATCAAGTGCCAGATGTTGTCTGAACTAATTGAGCACTTCTCACCAAACTTCGTGTATAAATAAAATACATATTTTTAAAACAAACCAATAAATGGCTTACATGACCTGGTCTAGGCTCTGTTCTTGTGCTGAGAGTTGACACGAGTGGTGGCAGAGGCTCAGGCAGGCTGTGAGGAGGCCTTGGCCTGAGAAAGTCTGGAGAGCAATTGTGTTGGGGTGGGGGAAGGGAGATTCCAAAGACCAAGAGTGTGGGTCCTTTTCCTTGGAAAATAGCCAGAAGCATGGGCCAGACCAGCACAAGTGGGGTGCAGGCAGAGCAGTGGGTAACCCAGGGGAGGACACCCAGGCTCTGCTTTCCAAGACTCGCAGTCTGGGGCTTTGAGTGGGGCTGGTGGACTGTACCCATGTGACACCTGGCAGTGGCTTCTCCCCCTCGCACCTCAGCCCACTGTGGCTCCCAGCTGTCTTCCCAACCAGACACCAAAAGGATACCAGCTGCAGGACCTCTGTCCCACTGGATGCAGTGCTGCTGCCTCTGTCCTCATCTGCATCTCTCTGCCACATTTCACTCCGTGGACAGCAGCCCCCTGGGGAAGAGCCTCCTCTCCCCTGCATTTCCCGTGCCCCCATGGCCACTATCCACTCCAGCATTTCCACCTGCTTTCTTTTCTTTCCCAAAATTTTAAATTTGTGGTAAAATACACACAGCATAAAATTCACCATCCTTCCCATTATTATTAAGTGTGATATTAAACACATCCACATCATTGGGCCACCATCACCATCATGCATCTCCAGGACTCTCTTCATCTTGTAAAATAGGAACACTGTACCCATTAAACACTAATTCCTCAGTCCTCCCTGCTTCCAGCCACTAGCAATGCTGTTTCTGTGTACCAGGGATTGAACCCAACAGGGTGCTTAGCCACTGAGCCACACCACCAGCGCTTTTTATTTTTTGAGACAGGGTCTCACTAAGTTGCTGAGGCTGGCCTCAATCTTGCAATCTTCCTGCCTCAGCCTCCCAAGTTATTGGAATTACAGGTGTGTGCTATCACATCCAGCTTGTATCTAGGATTTTTGACTACTATAAGTGCCTCAAAAAGATGGGCTCACCCAGTATTTGTCTTGTTCTGACTAGTCATTTCGCATAATGTTCTCAGAGTATGTCCATAACAGCAGGTGTGAGAATGTCCTTCCTTTTTAAATGCCAAATAATATTCCATTGTATGGATATACCACATTTTGTGTATCTGTGTATCTATTCACCCCTTGGTGGACACTTGTGTTGCTTCCATGTGCTAGCTAGCAATTGTGAATGCTGCTGCTATGAAAATGGTATACAAGTATCTCTTGGAGACCCTACTTTCAACCCTTTGGGTCATATGCCCAGAAGGGAAATTATTGGAGCATGTGATAATTTCGTTTCATCTTTTGGGGAACAGCCATATTATTTTCCACAGAGGCTGTACTATTTTACATTCCTACCTGCAGTGCACAAGGAGTCCAATTTCTCCACGTCCTCACAACACTTGTTATTTTCTGTTTGTTGGTTGGTTGGTAGTAGTCATTCTAATGTGTATAAGATTGTATCTCACTATAATTTTTTAAAATTTGTTCTAATTAGTTACACATGACAGTAGAATGCATTTTGACACACTGTACACAAATGGAGCATAACCTCCTTCCTCTGGCTGTACATGATGCAAAGTCACATCAGTAATGGACTCATACATGTACATAGGGTAATAACGTCTCTTTCATTCCACTGTCCTTCCCATCCCACAGCCCCACCCCTCCCCTCATTCCCCTCTGCACAATCCAAAGTTCCTTCATTCTTCCCTTATCCCCCGCCCCATATGGATCAGCATCTGCTTCTTGGAGAAAACATTTGGCCTTTGGTTTTGGGGGTTTGGCTTATTTTGCTTATTTGATGACACTTCCCTAACCATTATCGATGCTGAACGTATTTTATACACTTATTGGCCATTTTTATAACTTCTTGGAAGAGATTTCTATGTAAGGCCTTGGACCATTTTTAAATTAGGCTCTTTAGGTTTTTTGTTTTAGAAGTTCTTTATTCCCAGCTATATCATTTGCAAATATTTCCTCCTCACCAGTGGGTTGCCTTTTTGCTCAATTGATGGTCTTCGGAGTCACAAAATTCCCATTTTCATGAAATCCAGTCTGTCGATTTAATCCTTGTTGCCTATGCTTCCTCTTGTCCTTCTGATTGTCTTTTCGGCTTGTTCAGGAGCACATCTTCTAGGTCTGACTAAATATGCAAGCTCTCTGGGCCCCAGGCCCTTTCCTAGGAAAAGTGAAAAATATTTAAAACATGGGTTTGAAGACAATGTGAATCTCCCTACCACCCCTACTCCCGGCTCCAGTACTGGGATGAAGTCCAGGACCTCATGCATGCTAGGCAAGCCCTCCACCATCGAGCCACATCCCCAGCCCAAGAGTCCCAAATCTTTACCTTGAGCCCTGGCTGCTCCACCACGCCCCAGGCCAGCATATCCGGCTGCCTACTTTGGGCATCTGCAAAGCTTTCAAGGCCAAAGTGTCCAACACTGAGTTCCTCTATCTTACCCTCCAGCCTGGCTGTGAAGACACCCTCAGATGCCATCGTCCTGCTGCTCTCCCTCAGCCACTCACCTGTCCAACCAACCCCTGTTGGTTCCACCATCATGGCGTCTTTCAAATCCCACCACATGGTTCCATTCTGTTGCCCCTTCCTTTTTGAGGCCCGTGTCTTGCCTCACGGAGACCACCAGGGCAATTTCTTCCTCCAACTTTATCCATTCCAAACTCTTTACTCAGCTGCCAGAGTGATATTTTAATCCAAGATAATGACCCCCTGGATAAAACCGCCCGGTGGCTTCCTGTGGCCTCAGGATCAAGGCGACCCTCCAAGGCCTCAGCCCTGCCAACCTCTGTAACGGCATCTCTCCAACCCCTCAATGGCTCCAGGATCCTCCTCCAGCCTCTCCAGCTGCTGCTCCCTCCACCTAGAACAGTATTCTCCTTCCTGCTCAGCCTCAGGTCTCACCTGAATGTTCCCTCCTCTGGGAACCTTCCCTGACACTGCCCAGCCCCTTCCCCATTTCTCACCATACCCCTGAACCCTGGCACCACAGCACCCAATGTCCCTCCTTACAAATGCCTGCAGAGAGTATGCGAACACAGAGGACCCCTGATGTGAGAGATGTCATTTCTTATTTCTGTCCCTCCCTGTCCCTTTCAGCTTAATTCCGTGGAAAGCATCCTCCTGGCTCTGGATGAGACCCAGGCGGATGGATCCCATAGCTTTAGTCTTGGATAACAGAATAGCAGCCAACAGTCATTTTTCTTGTAAATATAGTCTCAGCCTGGCTCAGAGTGTCAGCACCATGAGTAGACAGAGTGACCAGATGGCTTCTCCTCCCCAGGCCAGGCAGACCATCAGAGGGATTCTCACGCAGGTATTTCTGTGGGTTTTCTTAGCAACAACCTATTGAACCTTCTCTCTGAAAGAAAGTGCATCTCTCTTCCAGGGGCATCTTCTCTTGCCTATAGACTCCCATGGTTCCCTCTTCCTGCCCAGACCCCTGATCCCCCCAGGCAGCCATACCGTGGTGGCACACACTGGTTCTCTCTCTCCCTGCCCACCTCTGGTCCATGGGAAACACTAGGAGCACTTGTTCCCATGCCCTGACAGCAAAACACTCTGCAGCACCTCCAGCCCCCAGAACAGCTGACCCCAGACCCTCATTCAAAGTTGCCAGGGCCAGAGTCAAACCACAGTCATGCATCCACTTGAGCTTTCTCAAGCCCAGAGAGGTCCAGACCTCCATGTCTATCATATCTCAAACATGCCTCCCTGAGAAGCCCATTGAAGCTCTCTTACCAGGCCTGGGTTTAGAAGGTGGCAATGTCCCCAACAGATCCCCTGCCAAGAGAAGGCTGCAGGGTCCTAGTGAAAACACAGGACAGCTCTCTCCAAAGAAAACCCACTTGCAGGTTCCTTCTGCCCTAATGTGCTTTCTCAGAACCCTTTTTAAAACCTAAAGTGACTAAGTTTCTTTTGCTATTTCCCTTGTAAACAATCTGCCTATGAGAAACACATGGTGTGAAACCGTGGAACCCTTGACATTGGTCCCTTGGTCAAAACCAAGGCAGGAAAAGTCCATTCTGAAAAGTCCATTTGTGAAACTGCTCTTTCTGATAGATATAAAACTTGGGGTCATGCCTGAATGTATACCTTGGTGAGTTATGGCAAATAAATTTCTTACTAGAAACCCCAGAGGACAGAATGTAAAAGAAACACAAGGTCAGGCCCATGTCTGTTTTCCTTAATTGCATGCCAGGATCTCACCCAGAGACTGGCTTATGCTAGGAACTCAATCATGGTCTCCTGAATGTACTGCAGGGGTTGGTGTATGAGATGCAGCACCCACCATGAGCCTGAGAGGGATTGGGGTCTCACTGTAGTGAGAGAAGAGACCCAACTAACTACCCACCTCTATCCAAGGCTTGGAGTCTGGGGTTCTCGGCCCCTCTGTGGGATCTTCCCCAGAAGCTCGAAGTGGGCCTTTGCTGCCCTTGGATGTGGGCAGGTTCACCTGGACACAGGTATGAGTGTGGTCAGGGACAAGGTCAGAAGGGGAGGCCTGTGCTTGCAGCAGTGCTGCAGCTGTCTCCGGGCCACGCTGGGGTGAGGCTGGGGTCCAGGCCGGTGGCTCTGTGAGTGACAGATGCCGGCTCCCACGTCAGAGGGAAGGCATGCAGCTCGAGGATCTCAGCCCTTGGCAGGGAGAGATGCTCCTGGACAGACGTCAGCTCTCACCCTGGGGCCAGGGCTTTGGCAGCTCCCCTACCCCCATACCAGCAGCTCCTCCACCACCAGCCATGACAGCCACGAGACTCAGTGCCCGGGAGCCTGGGAGGAGCTGGGAGACAGAGGCCCAGGCACTCTTACAGGTGGAGGCAACAAACGAAGGCAGCGACCCAGAGCAAAGGAAGATCATGGCAGCTGACCCCCAGTGGGCTCAGGGAAGCCTCAAGGACTGGTGTCTTCTGACCCCAGCTGCTTCTTAGGGTCTGCCTGTGCTGACAGACTGCCTCTGCACCTGCCACCCCCTAGCTCCAGTGCTCTGAGCACACCAGTCCTGTGCCACTCGCTGGGGCTAAAGAGGGCCAGGCTGTTCACAGCTCAGACTCCAGTCCCCACCACAGTGCCTGGAGCAGATGAGGCATCAGGAATGTTTGCAAAAGACACAGACCTGTCACTCCATCAACCCACTCTGCCAGATTCACCTGGATTCTCCTCTCCATTTGAATCCTTCCTGTCCTCTGAGGTCTCCTGGAGACCAGCAGTCCCACTTTCTACTGTGCGTTTTTCTGGAAGGAAGCCAGATGCAGGGCCATTTGAGATTCTTACCCAGATGGCGAGACACGTATGGACTCACACATGGGCACTCACACACCGGCTAGGCCCAGTGGGTAATCAGGGTCCATGTCGGGCAGGGAGTTGGGGGCATAGGGAGATGTCCAAAGTCCTGGGAATAAACCTCAGGCTTCCTGTCCCAAACCCTCTTGGGCTAGGGCCTCAGGACATTTCCAGGGACAGAGGCAGGCAGGCATGCCAAAGGGCCATCAGAGGGGGTAGCGAGGGAATTTGTTCAGAAGTGACACTCAACCCCTGCCAAGCTGTCTAGGGGGATCCCAGAGTGCCCCTGGGACCCAGTGGGAGGCCACCCTCCTGTGGGTATCCCAAGTCAGCCTGATCCACAGGGGTCTAGCCAGAGCCATCCTTAGCCAGGCACGTGTAATGACCACCCTGACAAGCACTTCCTCCCATGCCAGCTCACGGGCCTGGCATCCCCGGGCAGCTGCCAGGCACCTGCTGCTGGAGAGAAAAGTCCCATCATCCCAGCCTTTGTGGAGAGACAGGCCGGCTCAGATTCCAGAAAGGCATATGTGGTCGTAGCAGAGCCCCCTTTCCCGGATGTGGGTTGACCAGCAGTATGTCCTGTCCTGCCTGCCCTGCCCTGTGGCCACCTCTATGTGGGCTGGAATGTTAAGTACAACTATCAGGGGGCTGAGATTGCCTTCCACTATTTGTCTTTAAAGCCATCTCTCCTGCCGGGGCAGCCATTTTTCTGGAAGGCCAAAGCCAGGCTGCTTCTGCGACAAGGCTGTAGGAGCCGCTGCAGGGGTGAGGGAGGCTAGGGAGGGCTGGTCCAAGAGGAGAGGTCAGTTGAACAGAGATAATTGGGCCTCCTGTATCCTGTGTCAATCTATCACATTTATAGCCTTCACTCCAGACAGGAGACAACGAGGAAATGACAAAAGCCAATAAGGCCAATAAATAAAGGGTAATGGAATAACCAGAATGTGCAGCCCATTCCCTGAGCCCCAGAGCTGGGAGCAGGCCCAGCTGCCCCTCCCTCCTGTCTCCGTCTTGACTTCTCCCAGGCCCCAGGAGACGGTTAAAACCACTCAACAGTGCCCATGGGGGGTGCCCGGCTAGATTTCCAGCTGCTCAAGCCAAAAACCTTGACGTCACCCTTGCCTCCTCTTTGTCTCACACCCCACATCCCATCCGGCAGGAAATCCTGTTGGCTCTGCCTTCAGAATATATCCCAAGTCCAACCACTCTCAACACCTCCACTGCCACCACACTGTCCGAGCTCCATCATCTCCCCTGGATCTTCACAACAGCCTCCTAATGGGGCCTTGCTCCCCACTCTTCTCGGCATGTCCGCCAGTGGGACTGTTAAAATCAAGTCATCTCACACCACCCCTTTGCTTTGAACCTTCTCTCTGCCTGGCGTGCTCTTCCCCAGGGAGGAGCTGGCCACCCCCTCCTCCTCCAAGACTTTTCACAGATGTCACTTTTGCAATGAGGCCGACCATGACCATTCTATCTTCTAATTTTACTGGTCCACCGTTTTTATTTGTTTTTTATGGATTTATTTATTTATTTAGGAACCCAGGATGGAACTCAGAGGTGCTTAACCACTGAACCACATCCCCAGTCTTTTTTTTTATATTTTATTTAGAAACAGGGTCTCATTGAGTCGCTTAGGGCCTCTCTAAGTTGCTGAGGCTGGCTCTGAACTCATGATCCTCCTGTCTCAGCCTCCCCAGCCGCAGGGATTACAGACGTGCACTATAGTGCCTAGTGTTTTTATTTTTTTTTTTAATATTTATTTATTTATTTATTTATTTTTCGGCGTACACAACATCTTTGTTTGTATGTGGTGCTGAGGATCGAACCCGGGCTGCACGCATGCCAGGCAAGCACGATACCGCTTGAGCCACATCCCCAGCCCAGGTGTGTTTTTATTTTTAAATCAGATTTAGTGAGGTATCATTTACATATAATTCGGCATTTGCCCTTTTTAAATGCACAGTGTGTTAAGTTTTGACAAATTAATAAGCAGGATAACCACTACCATAAATAAGAAAACAAACATCTCCATGCATAAGAAGGTCTCTCACCTCATTCGAGTTTACAATTTTCCCACTCCCAGCTCCTGGTAACCACTACTCTGCTTTCTGTTCGTCTAGATTTGCATTTTCTGGAGAGTTCACATAAATGAAATAATGTCATATTTAGCCTTTTGTGCCTGTCTCCATAATGCATTTGCCATCATCAGTGCTGTCACCTGCGTCGGTTTGTTCCTTTTTACAAAAGAACAAGTGGAATTCCATTTCATGGATGTACCACAGTTTGCTTTCCATTCTATAGTTGATGGACATTTCGGTAGCTCAAATTATTTTGCTATGATGAATGAAGCTACCATGAACATTAGTCTGCGGATGTTTGTGTGGTTATGTTTTTATCTCTTGAGTAAAACCCTAGGAAATGAATTTTAAAATTATAAGTGTAAGTGTATATTAAACTTTTGAAGAAAAATATGTTTTCCAAAGTGTATGCTTTTCCTTCAGCAATGAGAGTTCTAGTTGCTACATATCCAAGCCAACATTTGGTATTATCAGTCTTTTTAAATTTTTCTTTTAACATTAACCATTCCAGAAAGTCCATTTCCTAACTTTATTTTGCATTTCCATGATGACTAATGTTGCTGAGTGTATTTTCATGTTTACTGGATATTTTATATCTTCTTTGGTGAAATATCTGCCACTGTTTCTAAAGAACTCTAAAAATACGCTTATATACTTAGTTCACTCTTCCCAAGGAGCAAGACCATGCCATGGACTTACTGTATAATCTGGGCAAACTGACCTCACTGTTCTACTCTCTGTCTCTTCATCTGTGAAATGGGGATAACAACAACACTTACTTCCCAGGGTAATGTGAGGATTGTGGAAGTTAAGACATGAATAATTTACAATAATCCCTGGTACACAGTAAGTACTTGATAAATGTTCAGTACAATGATGATGATGATGATTACTAATCCCTATGTGACTTGTTCATCTCAATCCAATTTCCCTCTTCAGACCCTGTTTTCATCTATAAATGACTGCAGGGATGTGGGGATGCTGCGATCTCTAAATCTCATCCACTGAGTCCTGGAATTACTCTGTTTCTTGACACACTGTTCAGGTTCCTTCCTGGCCCCATGGGCCAACCCAGCAGCCACCTGCAAGTGGGGCACTGGAGTTACACACATCAGGCAGCAGGAAGCTCATTCCTGTTGACTCAAGGAATGGCCTAGGGCTCAGCTTCCAATGGAAAGGACCACAGAAACTGTTAAGGACCAGGGAGATGGAGGAGATGGAAGAGTTGGGAAGGGCAGTGACACCAGGGAAGACCAAGAGACACTGGGAGGCTGGGGAAAGCAGTGTGAGGTCCCATCCTGCCCCACAGTGGCTCAGCATGCTCTCCTCACCTGCCCACCCCCCATGACCTCTCCCAGGCAGCTCCACAGCTCCGTGGGGCCCAGACCTCCATCATCTCCACCCTCATCCCCCCTGACCTCTGTGGGAAAGCTGGACCCATGAGCAAAGCGTCTCAAGTCCCTGAGCCCCTCCCTCAGGGGCAGTGGGGTAGGGAGGAGGGCGGGCGTGTTGGGCAATCAGCACACACAGATCTGGGGCTGGCGCCAGGGTGCCACAGGGAGCGAGGAGGAGGTGATGAGAGAAGGGCACAGCAGCTCAGTAGGGCCCAGGCCACCGGCAGGGCAAGAGTCGGGTGGGGGTTTGAGTGGGGAAGCAGAGGGGCTGGGAGGGCTGAGGGGTTCAGGGACAGGAGGTTCCAGAGCTCTCGAAGACCAGATCAGGGAGAAGCAGAGGCACCAAGAGACCAGAGAGCATGAGGGTGGGGAAGATGAGAGGCAAGGAGCAGGGGCGAGGTCAGGGGGAGACCAACCTCTGCCCTCCCCATCCTCCCAGCCCTTCAAGTCCACTAAACATGCTCTTGACACTCATTGTCACCTCCTCAATTGTGGGCAGCCCTGCCCAGCCACCACCCCTCGCCAAAAGCCTCTTGGCACCATGGCCCCTCCTTGTCTTCCTCTCCCTGGGCCAGTCACCACCTGAGTGCCACTAGCACCACCCACTGCCTCTAGGCCTCAGCCACAAAGCCCCTCAAAGCCAATCTGTCTGTCCCTGCACCCCATCTGAAGACTAGGCAGCCTCAAGGATAGCCTCACTGTGCGGCCATGAGTCTTCCCACTGCCAGCCCTACCTGCCACTTGACCAGACTCCTTCTTTCCTGACGTTTGGAGGATAAATGTGTGCCAAGCAGCAGAGCCAAAGCCCAGACAGCTGGGCTGACACCAGTGGCCACCTCTAAAGAGAGTGACAGCAGGATCCAGAGCCAGAGGGGGTCTCCTCCCTCCTTCACTGTCACCAAATAAGGTCAACCAAGGAGGACCAGCTGGGGAAACTGAGCCCATTCCTCACTGAGCAAACACGAATAGAGCTTCTTGTAGATTCTGGAGTTCTAATGAGCAAAAGAAACTCTGACCTCATGTAGCTCACAGTTAGGGAGACACAGTAACCTCAAACTCTGTACAAAGAACCCTATGTCTGCAGTTACAAAGTTCCTGGAAAGGGAAGAGAAAGTGCAATGAGTAAGAGTATCCAGGGGACAAGGTCAGGGAAGACCACTCTTGAAGACATGGCACTGGAGTTGACCTGAAGGGGGACACAATCATGTGCACAGATCCCACGAAGAGCCATTGGAAGAGGTTTAGTTTATTGTTAACACACCCATTTTTTTTTTAAATTTGGAGCAAGGGGTGCAACTGCTAATCACACTTGTGCTTTAGAAAGATCCCACCTCCTGCTCTGAGGGAAAGGTTTGAAGGAGACAAAAAATGAATGAGAAGAAACCAGCCAGGTGGCCTCTATGGGAAGAGATGAGTGGCTTAGACCAGGGTAGAGACCATGGAGAATGAGAAAAGTGGGAGCTCTTGCAGATGCAAGAAAGGCAGTGCACTGGGCAGTGGGAAAGGAGGCTCCTGGGGGCTCTGGCTAAGACAGCAAGGAGGTGCCACTAAAGGTCACCTCAGATCACCTCCAGGCAGGCCCTCAGGCCTCCTTCCCATCTGCCCACTGAGCTTTGGCAATAGGTGAATGGGTGACCCCCTGGGGGCTTATTCCATCTAAGAATATGCTCAGGGTCCCCATTCTGCCTCCCAGGGCAGGAACTCTAAAAAGAGCAAGTTCCCAAGTCGTGTTGCTGGCGGTGAAGGCACAACTGCTAGGGATGGGCACAGCACTGGGCTCCTCTGGTGCCTGTGGATGCATGCAGGTGTGAACTGTCCCTTGAGCACAAAGCTCAAAAGGTGGCCTCCACCCACTTCTAATTTCTTCTGCTAACCAATTAAGAATTTACATGACATGCAGTCCCTCCTTTGAGGGACTTTCACCTTCTGCTTGAACTAAGTAAAAAAAAAAGGGGGGGTGGGGGGGTTGGGATCTAACCAGCACAGCTGCGCCACTGGAGAAGACACCACATCCTCAGCGGGTCCAGCCCAGGCTACCAGAAGCTAGACCCACTCCTGAAAGTCCAGGGGACCCAGGGCTCCCAGTTGGACCCATCTCTAGGTGACACTCCTGTGGATAACCACAATCCCAGGCCAAGAGCACAGGTACAATCTTAGCATGGCAGAGTCTGCGGGACTCTGAACAATGTCCTCGCCCTACTTGTTAACCTCAGCAACTAGACTCTTTTCATCCTTGAGTCATTTTTTTTTTTCAGAAGCCCCCTGGACCAAAGCCTTTAGTGTGCCTTCCCAACTCCATGCCAAAAGGTCTTCTGCTCTTCAATTCTAGGAAGCAGCGGTTGGGTGGTGCTTTCTTCCCTCCCAGAGACTCTGAGGTCCTTACAGAAACTGCTGCACTTGCTCCAGGGACCAGCTCTGCATACCCACGATCTCAGGGACAGGAAGCTTTGATTTGAAAATCAAAACAGTTAACTAAATGGGGAACAAGGCTACCCACTCACTCCACAGTTGCATGACTAAGCCATTTGACTGTACCTGTTACCTGTGCACAGAAGAGTGAGCTGGGCCAGCATTTAAATCCTCCTGACTGGTCCCCAGAACCTTGAGACTCAGTTGGACAGGAGACCTCCAACAGCAGCCCATCCCCAGCCTCCATGCAGACATTGGCCTGAGTGCTTTCATGCGAGAAGAAGGAACATTTCCAGGTGGAAATCTTCCAAATGTGTCTTCCCCAATCACCTTGTCACCAGATTGTTCTAAGCAAAAACTTTCTCGTAAATTATCTTTGCCTTTGGCTGTTCACACATAAAGGTCACATAGTTGTCTGCCTCTGATAACACACATGTGGCTGGGGAAACGGCCTCAGAGATTCCCACACTGGAACCTCTAGAGGAATTCTGACCAAGAAAGGGGAGATGAGGTCATGACGGAGAGAGAAAGAAAGGAAAGAGAAATCAGGAAGGACCCGGAGAGCTGGAGAAGGGGGCTCTCTATCTTGCTCATCTTGCTCCTTTGCGCTATTTCCATCCCTAAGCTAATATTTTCTTCAGTACCCCCCCCATTTACATATAAGTAAAGAGATTTTTTAAATGGTCAACAAGAAGCAATAGCACATCAGTATTGATGAACACACCAGCAGCCAAAGCTTGGTTTCTAATTCCATCCTCCATTAAAAAGGAACCAAGACTCATTGGTGAAATGGTTAATTCAGAGCTAGACCAGAGAAAATATCAGATGAGCTTGGAACATCTTGTTGTTCCAGAAAGTGAAGAAAGTGCTCAGGGACTGATGCAGGTATGACAAAGGACACAGGAACTAGTTTGGGCCAACTAGTAAGTTTAGAAGGAAATGATGGAGTAGAAAACCAACAATGGGTGAAAAACATGGTAAAAGTTTGATGAGGAACAATCTTGAAGTGTCCTTCCACAATTATGTATTAGTTACAAAGACAGTTCTTCTCAGCGTGGGATTCTGCAGGTGCTACTAAAAATCAAGCGATTTAAAGGTAACATCTCTACCAAGTAGAAAAATCGACATTGCTTGCCTCCTGATGTAATACTCAAAAACAGACATAATCTTTGTAGTAATCTTGCTGGAAATGCATAACCTGAAATTGCAATGTAGAAACATGCAACAGAATTTGAGAGTATCATTCTACAAACTAACTGACCTACACTCTTCAAGAAACACCAAGAAAGGCTGATGAACTTTTTCAGAATGAAAAGGCTAAAGGTATAGGACAATGAAATGCAATAGGTAACCCTGAGATTACCTAAAAGAAGACATAAAAGAGGTAAGAGGGATACAACTAATGAAATGTGGATATGTACTGCGAACTAGCCAAAAGTACTAGGTCATTAAGCTGAGATTGTGGCTCAGTGGTAGAGCACTCGCCTAGGACGTGTGAGGCCCCGGGTTCGATCCTCAGCACCACATAAAAATAAATAAATAAAGGTATTGTGTCCGACTACAACTAAAAAAAAAAGGTACTAGGTCAATCTTACCTTTTTTAATAATGACTGTGGTTCTGTAAGAGATCCTTGTCTTCACCAGTGGACAATGACATATTTCGGGGTTTAAAAAGGCACTTATTCTTAAGTAATTCAGAAAAAAAAATGTGTGCATATGTGTATGGGGACATGGTTTAGTAGTACAGAGCTTGCCTCACACTGCATGAAGCCCTGGGTTCAATCTCTGGCAACACACACACACACAGACACACACACACAAAATGTGTGCATATGTATATGTTGATGTGTGCATATGTATATGTTGATGTGTGCATATGTATATGTTGATGTGTTATGTTTAGTATAAGCAAAATATAGAGTACACTACTGACATATGTATATGAGGAAAAAGAGAAAATGATAAATGATCAAAATATAAACAATTGGTAAATGTGCATAGAAGATATGTGGGGATTTCTTGCAACATTCTGTAACTTTATCATTATATTAAAATGAAATTTACAAAAATATTAATAGAAAACAAAAGTTAATGGTACTTTTTAGTAGCAGGCACTATTCAAAACCCTTCACAACAATTCTGCTGTTTTATAGATGGGCAAACCGAGGCACACAGCAGTTAAACTACTTGCCCAACTTCCCACATGGTGAGATAGCAGAGCTAGGATTTGATCTCAGGTCAATCCATCTGGCTCTGAAGTCTGTCTCATAGCCAGTGTGATCTGATGCTCTGCGGATGTGGAGAATGGAAACCCCAGACAGAAATGCACAGGGGAAGACAAGCACTCTTCTCTCTCCCCCTCTCTCCTTCTCCCACCCGCCTCTCTCTCTCTCTCTCTCTCTCTCTCTCTCTCTCTCTCTCTCTCTCTCTCTCTCTCTCTCTCACACACACACACACACACACACACACACACAACTGGTATAGAATGGTTACGGCCTACAAACTCCCCCAAAATCTTCAGATCTGAACAGAGAAGAGAGTCATTCAGAAAGTGAAAGGAAGTTCAGAGTTAAGTGCCTTAAGGTTTAGGGACTTGGACTGCAGGGTGATAGGGCCCTGAGCAGACCCTCCATACCAGAGAGTTTCCTGTGGCCTCTGGTTCAGTACCATTTGTCTTCCTTTTCCTTCCCTAGAGTTTCAAGCTTTTTTCCTTTCTTTAAGACTTCTCTGAGCTTGGCACAGTGGCGCAAACCTGTAGTCCCAACAGCTTGGGAGGCTGAGATGGGAGGATCATGAGTTCAAAGGCAGCCTCAGCAACAGCAAGGCACTGAAGCAACTCAGTGAGATCCTGTCTCTAAATAAAATACAAAATAGGGCTGGGGATATGGCTCAGTAGTCGAGTGCCCCTGAATTCAATCCTCAGTACCAAAACAAAACAAAAATTATCTTTGTGCACCCCCCAGGCCACAAACCCAGAAATAAGGGGGCTTGGCCATCTGATGAATAGTAGTTGGGGCCTTCGAAGAAAAAGTGTGGGTAGGCCCAGTCAGAGGCGGAGCCCAAAAGCTGGAGCTGGGGGAGGATGGCTGGAAGCTGATGGCCACAGGGACTTGAGGAGATGGGTAAGGACAAAAGAAGACGAGCTATTGAGATTCATCAGTAATAAGAACAGGTCTGCCAGGAGCAGTGTAATATCAACAACTGGGGAGGCTGAGGCAGGAGGATTGAAAGTTAAGAGGTCAGCCTGGGCAAGTTGGCAGAGACCCTGTCTCAAAAGATAAAAAGACTGGGGATGTGGCTCAGTGGTAAAGCACCCCCGGGTAATTGATCCCTAGCACCAAAACAAAAAGCAGCAGCAGCAGAAGCAGCAGCAGTGGCTGCAGGAACAGGCCTGGGAGGGTGGGGGCCATCCTGTTTGGCACTTTGCCAGAGAAGACTGGAGGAGTCCGTTCCCTACCAGATCTCACGGAGTAGGAACTAAGTCTCAGAGCCAGGGCTGAGTGTCAGGAAGGATGCCTAGTTGGTTGGCCCGTCTAATCTGGCAGGCAAATGGGGGTGAGGGGAGAAAGATGCTGACGTCTGAATTCAGAAGTGGAGTGGACCCCCGCCATCACCCTCCCTGCCGAAGGGCCTGTCACAAGGCGGCCGTGGCTCACACCCGCTTATCAGGGCTGGGGTGTGGAGAGGGTGTCTCAGACGGGAGATAGGGCCGGGACAGGCCTGTCCACACTGGCCCTGCTCTGCCTCCCTCATTCACACCTCCTCAGAGGCCCTCGGCCACTCTGCCCCTGTGGCCTCCCGCCTGCCCCACCACGCCTCCTCTGCAAACCACCCCAGCAGGCTGCCTTTCTCCAGAGAAGGCTCTGCTCTATGCAATTAAGACACCAAATAGGGAAGGACCCCAGAGATGGTCTAGCCCAACACTTCTCTTTACAGGTAGGGAACTGAGGACTAAGGAGATGCTGCTTACCTCAAATCATGTCACAAGTACCCTTAAGAGCCAGAGCCAGAAGATAGGCTCTGACCCCAGACCAGAAGAACATGCAAGGATCCGAGCCTGGGGACAAGAGTAGAGTCCCAAAGGACATAGTGAAGAAGGATGGCAGGTACATTTATCCCTGAGCAGTGATAGTCTATTTAAGTTTTAGCCTCACGTAGGGAGAAAAGGCGCAATCAGGTCATGTTGTCCTGGGCTCCACTCACCTGAGTAAGATCCCCCAGGCCAGGGCTCTTCCATCTCTGCTCCAGACCAGGCCTTCTCCACCTGTGTCTGAATCACAATGGCCGGCAAAGGAATCCAAGGCTCTCTCTGAAGTAAGGTGAGTGAGGGCACAGAGCACATCAATTGGGAGACCAGCAGAAGTCAGCGACCTTTCATGGGTGGTGACATCAAGTGCCCAATCTAATGTTTACCCTCTACCCCTGAAGGGTGTTCTGTTATTTCAACTGACTTTATAATTAGGTCATTTGTGTACATGCTCAGCCCTGCAATGCACTGCTTGGCCTTCCTGGTGGTCTAACAAGAAGACAGCTATACCCAGGTCTCAGAAGTGTGGCAAGGCTCAGCAAACTCAAGGATACTGCCTGCCACTGTTCCCACCCCCATAGCCTTAGAGGACATTTGGGTAGAAGGGATCCCTGACATTACCAGAAACAGAACTTTCATCTTGTGCCTGTGGAGTAACTTGGGCTGGAAGAGAGAGAGGACATACATTCTGAAATTATGGCTGGGGGTGAGGGAGAGGGTGGGGTTTCACACCTGCACACAGTTGGAAGATCTAATTTTAGCTCTGCTTCCCCCAGGCTCAAGCATACAGAAACCCCTGCTCAGCACACTGTCACCTCCTCACTCGCATCCTCCCATAGGGTAGGCTGCCTCAGACCAGACTAGACTGCACAGACCGCAGAGCTGATGTAGGAGACACAGGGCAAAGTCACCTGGAAACCCAGGTATGCTGTCAGCAAAGCTCAGTACCTGGTGTTATCAATCCAAGACACAGACCTGCTGTTCTGCTGCACTCACAGATCTGCCCTCAACCACAGAGCCAGGCCCTGGTCCCCACCATCTCTGGTCCCCCCATAGGGAAAATGAATAGTTAGGACAGGATACTCTCCACTTTTCTGACTTGTTGGGTAACTCTAAGACATTTGATCACCTACTATTTGCAGAACCCTATGGGGCCCCAGAGAAGCGCACTGCAGGACTGAGTAACTGCATGAATGACTGAATCATAAAGCAAATTGAAATAACGAGTATCCTTCGGGGGTAGAGGGTAAACACTAAGATTTTTGCTTGAAAACCCTGACAAATTCCTTGAGTTTTCATTTCCTCGCTTGTGAAGTAGAATGAACAGCACCTATCCAAGAGGTGGAATATTACTGGGAAAGTGCTTTACAAACTATAAATGGCTGATATGGTCAATGGAGTGGTAGCAGCATATCAAAGTCTTCGGATTTGGGAAAAGACAGAACTGCTTCAAACTGGTCCACAGCTTAACACCATACTGAGGTCAGGCCCTGTCCTTCAGCCTCTAAGGACAGCATAACCTTCATCAACCACCTGATAATCAACCTCAAGAATGTTTAGTAACTGGCTACCACTTATTAAGAGCTCAATAAACTGCATATGTTATCTATTCAATCCCCAACCAATCCTTCAGGTCATCTAAACCTGTTCCTGGATGAGGAACCTGATGGAGGAGGAGGAAGTCACTGCCCAAGGCTGCCCCACTGAAGAGGATGATGAGACAGGCACCCAATCCAAGTGTGCCTCCTTACCTGCTGCATGTGTCTAAAGCATTGGCCCAGTCATGCCATGTGGACCTAGAGACGTAGCAGGCACTCTCCCTGTCCTAGAGTGACTCAAGGGCAAATTGTCATGAAGATCCATTTCTATACTCTGTAGTCAACATAGTGTTTTTAAAGAAACAAATTAATTTGGCAGAAATGATCAGAGCACATCATCACATGAAGCTTCTTGGGTGTGGGATGTGGGCTGCCATGTAAGATGAATGTTTTACCAAAGGGATCTTCTTGGGTTCTGTCTCATTCAATGTTTTTAACAAACACACTGGAAGCCTGTTTATACAATCTGCAATCTCAAAGCTGAGAGGCACAGCTAACATGTCAGATGGCCAAATCAGGATCATCAAGAATGTGAACTTACTCGAAGATGGGTAGAAAATGCAATAGGAGGACATCTCAACAGTTGGGCACAAGTAATATCCCACATTTGTGTTCCAAAACCTGACTATGTAAGTGCATAATGGGGAATTGATTTGACAGTAGAAGCTGTGAAAACGACCTTGAGCAGTTAGCTGGAGTTAATCCCACATGAACCAATGGTATAGTGAGGAGAGCAGAATGTCCCTAAGAAGAGAACTCAATCCTGACCCAATTGCTATCTCCCATCCTGAATGTTTTGCCCAGATGTGACGGCTACATCATGAGGGGACATAAAATCCATGAGCACTTGAGCATGAAGAGAGATGCCCTGACAGCTTCATGAGTTTCCTGTCTCTAAAGAACTATCAGGTGAAGGCAGGTGCCAGCCACTCTGTCAGGCAGTTTAGGCCTGCCATTGATGAGCAGGAGTTAAGTTTTGGCTCAATTTTATGCTCTACTACAGAGAAAATATGGCAGCTTGGGCCCAAAGGGATGAAAAAGTTCTCCCTCAGAGACATTCAGGAGCCCAAAGACCACTTGTCTGACAGGGCCCCTAGTACAGACTGCAGGTGGGGGCAGAGTAGTGAAGAGGCTGGCTCCAAACCCCAGGTGACCATCTGAATCACCAGCGTCACTTGTTTAAAAAATAAATTCTAGCCTCACATCAGATCTTATCAATCAACATCTCAAAAGCATGCTTGGACAATCTGTATTCTTTTGACACCAACCAGGTAGATGGTTCTAGATTAAGAGATGAGTCATGACAATAGAAACTTTGATCAAAACCTACATTTTAAAGAGTCTTAAAAGATATTTTAGAACCCAATGGCAAATTTTAATGGCAACTATTTATTAGACGATATTGAATCCTTGGTAATTTTCCTAGATTCGATAATATACTTTAGGAAAATAGGGGAATATTCTTGTTCTTAGGTTAATATAAGGTGAAGTATTAAGAAGTGAAGTGTTAAGCCAGGCACAGTGGCGCATGCCTATAATCCCAGCGGCTTGGGAGGCTGAGACAGGAGGATGGCGAGTTCAAAGGCAGCCTCAGCAAAAGCGAGGCAATAAGCAACTCAGTGAAACCCTGTCTCTAAATAAAATACAAAATAGGGCTGGGGATGTGGCTCAGTGATCACGCGCCCAAGTTCAATCCCCAAGGGGGGAAAAAAATGAACTGTTAAGTCTACAAATTACTTAAAAAAAAAAAAAAAAAAAAAAAAAAAAACCACAAATTACTTTGAAATGGTTCAAGAAAAAAAAGAGGAAATAAATGAAACAAAATATTAGGGGAAGGAACAATTGCTGTACTTTTCTTCCAATTTTTCTATATGCTTGAAATTTCTCAAAATAAAGTTGGGGAAAATTAAACTACTTCTAGCTATTCTGGTGTAAGTCAAGCAAAAAATCACTGGAGGAGATAACCCCTGTCTTCCATCTGGCCTGAGAGCCTGCCTACAGGTTGGCGTCTGAAGCTGGCCGTGTACTTTGGGGCTTGTAGAGCTACAGGTTCTATATTGGAGCTGGGCCACAGCCAAAACTGTCTTGCAGTATACCATTAGGCCACAGTGACCCCTAGAGGTACTCTGGGCACTAGGGGCAAACCAGTCCCTAGGACACAGTGTTATGTTCAGGACTTCCCAAGAGAACCCAATTCACCACCACAACCCTACATCCCGTAACTACCTGGCGGTTCACTTCAAAATGCAATTCCTTCTGCTTGACTGACCCTCTCTAATAACCTAAGCGTTGATTCCTGAAGATGGGGGTGATGTAGACAAATCTCCAATGATGACATCAAGAAAAGCAGTCCAGATGGAGAGGCAGGGCATGAAGGCTGGCAGGAGCACCCAATGTGAGGCCAGCCCCTCTCAGCTCCACCAGAATGAACCAGAATGAGGGAGAAAGGTAGAGGTGGACCAGAAGGACCTACAGCAGGAAGGGCCCACCCTGTGAAGGTATAAGAGTGAGCGGGGAGCGGGGAACAGAACAATAGGCTCCAGGCACAGAGAGATTTATGGATGGGCTGCTAACAGGAAGTCTGTTTCATGAAGTTGATGTCAGTGACACATATGCACAAGGATAGAGCCAGGGGACACAGGTGACACACATGGCAATGCTCAGGATCATTCCAAGTGTAGGACTGCAAGCTGAGCCCAGCTCTGCAGGAAGCCATTCCCTCCAGATCAGACTGTCTTTCCTGCTGGGCTCTAATCAAAGGCCTAAAGGAGGAACACAAGTTTTCAGTTGTTTTAAGGTGCAGGTGCAGAAATGTTAACAGGTATTCAAGAGGCAGACACACCTGCTCTCCTAACCTTTGCAGCTTGTTGTATAAAATCTACTTTAGGTCAAACAGCGTTCATCCAGAGACCAAAGAGTGTGAAGGTGTCACTGTGAAGGTGATGGAGAAAGATAGGGAGTGAATCCCCTCACCCACAGAGGGAACTTCCTGCAGAAGGGCCTGCCCAGCCTCACAGTTCCTCCACAGCAGCATTCCCCTCTGACCAGGGTCTCTGAGGGTAAAGGGGACAGGAGGCAGAGACCTTAGCTTCATTTTTCACAATGATCAAGTAGCATTTTTCATAGGAAATAAAAACCTAAGACATTAGTTTATTGAGCTAAAATATCAGCATTGTTCACTATCCCAAGAGGAGCACAGGAGGTAACTCCAAGGCTGCTGAAGGTCAGGGCAGCACAGAGCAAGGCACAGTGATGGGGAAAGGGAGTCGGGCTCAACTGCAAAGAATCACAACAGGTAGCCAGGACTTATCCCACAGAACTGCCCCTTGGGCTCCTGGAGAAACATCCAGGCCCCACCATCACCTCTCCACTGAGGAGAGAAAGTAACAGAATTTTTTGGTCATAGTGACATTTTGGCTATATATCCTTAAGAAAAGGACTGGCACAAGCTAATGGGGAACAGTGTGATAAAATAAAATGGAATCAATCAGGCTACTGTGTTCTACCCCCCAACTTTTCCTTTTTACTCAAATAAAGGAGCAGAACAAGGCCATTCATTATCTTCTTATCTTTATCTTAAAGCCTTGGCATTTCTATTAGAGACAAACACAAAACACCAAAAATTGTTCTAATACTACTTGGAAAGGCATCAGCAATATGACAGATAAGTTCTTGTTCCCTCAAGATATTTTACTATCTATAACTTATGATAGCCCATAAAAGGATGCTGGGTAAACCCAAATCTAGAGATCTGACTCAGAGTAATAGCCACCCTTCCCTCCAGGGGTAACTGTCTTTGGAGCTTTGCCCCCAAGCTCCACCTGCCCTGTGCCGCTCAGATCTAGACAAGCAGGCACAGAGGCAGCACTGGTGATTCAGCACACACTCTTGTTAGGTCCCTTAGTCTTGAGAACAAAAGCTCACCTGGGAAACAAGGAACACATGGACCCAGCTCCACCTGAGCACTAGGAGAGAAGAATGGCATGTCTGGAGCAAGCAAGAGCTTTCAAATACCTACTTTTTCTGTTCCAAAGAGCTAAGGACTATTCACATTAGAGGACATTAAAGTCCTTTTGGCTCATGTAGCATACAAAAACTAGACCCTTCTTACCAAGCAGGCTTTAGGACAAATGTCCATGGGAGTGGGCAATGCATTTTTTTAGTCAAAAAGTCTCCATGTTGGGAAGACTTAAATCCACCAGTCTTCACTTAGCTCTGTGTGGTGATGTCTCTGGAAAGGTGAAAACAAGGGTAAGATATGAAGCTCTGTAAGCCTAAATTTCCCCAGATATAAAATGAGGGTAGTGGGGTTTACCCCAGAGGATCACTGTGACACAATATAAGTAAAACACTGAGCTTAGCACAAAGAAGACAGAGGTGGAGGAATATGGGGCCTAAGAAAAGAAACAATAAAATTATATATTTGGACAGGATAATAGAGGGTTTCTAAAAGTCTTCTTTAAGACCAACTCAGATCCTTGGGAAAGACAACATACAATACTGAGTTCCAAGATAGCAAAGCAGATATATCAAAGACAATGTATGATTTGGATACATAAAAAAAAAAAAAAACAATGCCTTCCTTCACACACTGTTCTTCCAGAGAGACATGAACGCAGTATTAACTAGTGGACACAGTCCTGATAACATGACACAAGACCAGTTCTCGATCTGGAGATATGACAATGCTCTTAGTAATTAGTTCACAAGTCAAAAAGACAATGACAAAAAAAAGTGTAGATTTTTCATCCTTCAGAGGAATTTTCAGTTGTAAATTTAGGATTCCATCATTTCTTTAAAGGAAAGCCACGAAATACATCAGCCTGAAGAATGCATGCCTGCCTCATTTCAGCTGATTAGCACGTCTTCTGAGATTAAAAACTAGGATGGCTTTCCCGTCTGGGTTCCTGACTGCTCCTTCGCTTTGAGTTCTTTTAGCTTCTTCTCATAGCGACTCATGAAGTAATTATCTGGTTCAATTCCTGCATTCTTCAAGTTTTCCATGACCTTTTCCAGTCTGAGCACTGAACGGGCTCCCTCAATCTTTCTTGTGCTCAGGTACAGAGTGAACTCTTGGAAATCCAGAAGCTTACAGGTGTCCACAGAACAGATATTCCTGATATCACTGCTTCTATCCAAACGAGGGAAAAACACCAGTCCCGACAACTTCTCTAGGTCCTGGAGGCTCACTTGGAATTCAGTTAACTGGGGTTGGAAACCAATGGCTTCATTGGGCACCACAAAGGCCCCCAGTGCCAGCGGTTCAGTAGACTCTGGGCTTCTGCGAGCCAGTATCACCTTATAAAGGTGTGAGGGAACTGCCACATTGTCCTCACCAATCACCTAAAAATAAAGTGACCATATTAATGATGCTGATTTGTACTAACAGTTCACAATTTTTTTCTCAATTGGCCTTATAAGCCAATCTAATCACCCCATCCCAATGAATTCATATTCAAGGCAGACATAATAAGTGGCAATAGAGATCCATCACAGAAAAGAGGAATATGTAACAGATCAATTCTGATCACATTCTTTAAAATAATGCAAACTCAAACATCAGGGGTCACTGTCTTCTCTGAATGTGGGACAAAGGACAAAGACATGCCATGAGTGAGGTCTGAGTTTTTAACGGACAAGAAAAGTCCTCATTTTCTCTTCATCCCATAGAACTTCTGTTGCTCTAAACATTCAAAAGTCAAAACTGTTAGACTGGGTACTCCCAGCACTAGAAATAAAAATGTGGCCTTGGTTTCTCAAACTCATCAGGAAACTAAATAAACCATCTTCAAAAAAACAGCCAGACACATCATCTTCAGTATTTCTAGTGTCACCTAGACTGTGGCTCATTTTTCTAATTAAGTAAATTTAAATGCTTTTTCTCTGACTTCTGCACATCTTGGACCATCAAACATGGAACTTCTCCCATACGTTGTTAAACCAAACCCTTGGGAAAGGTATTCACGCAGTGAAAAAGCAAGAGCCAGGATCAGGAGGAGAAAACAACTAGCTATCTGTGGAGGTTGGCCGTATTAATGAAATAACATTATCATGAAACCTTTTCAAATTTCCTTCCAATAGGCTTAAAAGCCTTATCTGTTGTCTAAAAAAGAAAAATTGAACCATCCATTTACTTAATGGTCCCCAATAACATGACATAATCCAACTAAAATATGTTCATGGCATTTCCGCCCCTCCCAGGTCCTTCCTTGGTAAGAGTAGTTTTTCCTTCCTGATCAGATATCTCTGCTGGGTATAGGATTCCCTGTTGGGAGCCCAAATACTGCAGAGAGATGAGAACCACAAAGGAGGATTGTTTACTGATTTTCCCAAACTCCTACCTACAAGACACACAGCCTAGGAACTCCAGGACCATCTGCTGTCACATGTGGAGGTCCCATAGCCATGACCTATGGAAGGGTTGAGGGGAACACCCATCCACAGGAATGACTTCTAAAAGCAACTGTCTGAACTTCCTGAAAGTGGTTAGTCAGGCTTCAATGTAGACTGAGGTTTATGAAACTACACAATCTATAGGCACAAAAACCTTTACTCCAAAAAGTAAACTCATGTAGCTGGGAACATAAGCACATATCAAAGCAAAAAATATTCTGAAAATAAACCACAAAGGTTCAAAACCAGCCCACAGATTACCAACACATGCTAATTCAACAATGTCACTCAGAAGCCCTGAGCCTGAAACTGCTGGAGATACAAAAAGAAATAAGATGCAAGTCAATGCAGCTGGCCTGCTCTTAAGAAGTCTACCATTGCCAGGCATGGTGACATATGCCTATAATCCCAGGGATTTGGGAGGCTGAAGCAGGAAGATTATAAATTTGAGGCCAGCCTTGGCAACTCAGTGAGGCCCTAAAAGGGCTGGGGATATGGCTCAGTGGTAAAGTGCCTCTGGGTTCAATCCCCAGTACAAAAAAAAAAAAAAGCAGCAGCTTCCATCTGGACTAGGTGGGGGAAGGGGGGAGGGCACAATATTTGCAGCTTTCCCTGCAACAGAATGTGGCTAGTTGCCAATACTCTGAGGGAGCTCAGGGGAAGCTGGGGACCAGAACTGAGGGCATAGCTACAGCTGAGCCACACTGTTTGCAAGGAGGAAGAAGCTGAAATGGGCTTCAAAAGTTCTGGCCACTACTGGGGATCCAACAGTTAAGCAAATTCTTGGTGCCACCTCGTGGGCATTCCATACCACTGCAGCACAGTTCTCAGACCAAATTAAGAATCCTTCAACACCACCCCCCTTGGCTGTTTCGTGGCCTCATGGACTTCTTGTCTACAAATGGCAATCTTCAAAACAGATTAGCTGATCATGCCTATTCGCTGCCAATAGAGCTTCTATTTAGGTTCATTAAATTCCAGGCAAAAGTAAAGACGTTTGGCATTTTTATGTTTGACAGTTTTACTTCTCTGACAGTTTGCTTCTCTTTCCTTCCCTTCCTTTTTTTCTGTCCTTCCTTTCTTTTTCTGGTGCTGAGGATGGAACCCAGGGCCTCAAGCATACTAAACACACACTGTACCACTGAGATATACCCCCAATCCACTATTACTTTTGAGAATCCTTCTGGACACAGGAATTCCTCCTAGGAACCAGATGTGATCCTTCTAGCCATGACCTTCTCACAATATTCCAAGAGGAATAAAATATTATCCCTAGAAACAAGTAGGAAAATGAAAACTTACCCACTTATTATCTCTTCTATGATTCAATCTGCTGTATTCTCAGAAAACATACATCCTTAAAGCTGTCTAAAACAGGAACTGGTTTAATTTAGAAATCTTTAAAACCCACTGTTTGAATTTAAGATCTTTTAAAAAATCTTAAGATACTTTATCTTTTTTGTACACAACTCAACCTGCATTATTTTTCCCATTTTGGGAAAAATTGGAAAACTTCCAGAAAACATTTCTAGACACTACATGGGTACTGAAGCAAAGGGTTCAGTGGACTGGAAGCCCAGATGTCTGGTCAATTCCTGGGGTTGCCACTAAGCTGCAAGTGATATTCACCTTTTTCTTGTTTCTTCATTTACAAAACAGGCTCACAAGATTGTTGCCATCTTCAAGATCGTTGTGGAGACATACTGACATGTTAGTTAAGAAAAAGACTTCAAAACATGCCAGGACTATGTTAAAAGCTATCTGGCAGTGAATGGCATTCAAAAAATAGGATATCAACAGGGGAAAAAAAAATGTTTTTGCAAGTGGGATAGTGAGAAAACAGGATCAAGCAAAATTAGACCAGTTAAAGGTCAACAGTGGGTTATAGAAAAAGAAATCAAGTTGGGCACAAATGATGCCCCAAACAAAGGACTTCTAGGGCTTACCATGAACCAAGTCTTTAATATCAGTAAATCAGCAACAACCCTTTTCATAAAAGATTTAGGTATAAAAATACTCCACACACACAAAAAAAAAAACCTTTACTGCTATTCAATTACTCAAAAGCACTGAACTCTTGTCAAGACTACAACAAAAATTTGAAATCACCTGGGACTGAATAGAAAATACAATATAATACAACAAACAGCCATAAGCTGGCACTCATTCGTGACCCTAAGTTAGTTTTCTTATATGCTGGCCTGAGCTTGATTTTGTCCAACCAAGAGACAGAAATAACAATTATCACTGCTATCACCAAAACCTCCACTCCAGCCCCCAGAAGAGGACAAAAAGAAACAAAACCCAAGCAAAGCCTGCCATATATAAAATTACTGTGCCTTTAATAAAATATTAAGCAGTATCTTGAGAAAAAAATGGTTTTGCTAGAATCAGAAATATTTGGTGATATTCCCCTAGTAAGACAAAAAAAGAAATTCCAAAAATAAAACTGCTAGGACATATCAAGAGACCAGGCCCTTAAAAAGTTATGCCAGTCAAGTGAAAGAAACAAACCATGGTAGTTTGATAAATAGGGAATTCATACCTAAGAGGACAGAAAGAACAAGAAAAGCGAGGCAGTCACAGGAGGCGGAAGGAGGTCACCCCTCTGTTATCTGCAAAGCCTCAGCAGATGCTAGTGAGGCAGCACAAACCCTACAAGACAGAGCACCCCACACTGGGGCACCTGCTCCAGGCAAGGAGGTGGATGGGAGCCTGCTAAATCACAGCAAAACAAGCACCTTTCCCCAGACTGTCAACTGTCCTTGAAGGCTTAGGGTGGAAGTAAGGAAATAACCAGTAAAATAATTTATTTTTGAACTAAAACAAATAGATAAGGAAATGAACAAATGTTTTCCTGAAATATAAAACAGGAGACTTAAAAAAGACTCCTTTATCCCATCATGTGATGGCTTGGGATTCCTGGGGGCATGTTTTCAATTTCCTCCCCCTCTCAACGTTGTTGGTGGACATCTGGGAAGTGCTGCTTGTTACAGTATAGAGATTGTTAAATACTTCTAACATTACCACCACCATCGAGTTGTAAAATCTGCATGCAGCTCACTCTCTTGTCAGGTCATTTATAATGTCCAAGCCAGAATCTTCAGGTATGTTTCACTTGTCTGGAATCAATCTCTTCTTGAAACAGGCACATCAGAGAAAGCACACGGATGACCTCAGCTATAATAAAGGGGGTGATTCTGATTAGAGCCGTCAGATGACTCACTTCAGATAAAATCACTGCTACCAATCTTCCCTTAGGCTCACATTTACTCAAGTTCTGCAATGCTGTGATCCTCTCCTACATATTCCAACAGACATTTCTGCCTGGCTATAAGGAATCCTCCTCATGGCCCATTTTCTGTTCTTATTTTTGCATGCTAGCAAATATTACTTGTAACTGCTCTCCATCTGCACATTTTTTATTACCTGCTGGCCTTAAGTGTTTGTACATGAAGAGCATAGCAGTCCCTGTGGTGTAAACTTTTGAGAGCCTCAAAGAACAATGCTATAAATGATTGGCAACAGTTGTAAAAGTCAGACCTATATTTGAATCCCTTCCCTTTTGTTTTTGGTACCAGGGATCGAACCCAGGGGCAGGCACTTAACCACTAAACCATATCCCCAGATCTTTAGTTTTTATGTTGAGATAGGGTCTTACTAAATTGCTAAGGGCCTAAGTTGCTGAGGCTGGCCTCAAACTTTCAATCCTGCTGCCTCAGCCTCCTAAGTCACTGGGATTAAAGGCATGCCCCACCACACCAGGCTTGGATCTCCCCTTTACTAGCAATCTTGACTTGGACTTGAACCCTCCTAGCCTCAATTTCCTTATCTATAAAGGATAGCCACTAATTTTTTGTAAGGGTTACAATAAGGACTGAATGAGATTAGCACATATAAAGCTATTTATATACCACCTGGAATACAGGCCCTCGATAAATATCAGTTCTTTTGCTTCACTTCCTTCTAACACATATATGATATATTGCCTGGACAGAAAACAAATCAACACCCCATTTTCATTGGGTTACATTCTTCTAAATTAAGGTTCAGAGGATAGCTATAAGCAAACAATAAATACTGAATGGTTAAATAAGAAAACAAAACACTTTCCGAGCATTCTGAACTGCCATACATAATTGCAAGGCATTCTCTTGGAGATAGGAATTCACGAGTCAAATCACAGACTGATTTAGGGCTGTGCAATGCTATGTCACCTTTCCCAGCATTGCTAAAGGACTTTTAAAAGACTCTGCTTATTAAAGAGTAGCCTGAATTTTTTACCTGGGCATTCAGGTCTCTACCAACAGGCCCAACCTTTCATTTTTGTCTCCTGTAAATCAACATTCTTAGTATTTCTCAGCACACACCCTACCTCTTAGTCTCCTCCCCTTTCCTAATCTTCCCTCCTATGCGGGTTTTCCTTAACCAAATTCTCCCAAGTTTATATGATTTGTGTGTGCATACATATAAAATTTGAGCCAAATTATTATTCTTAAAATGACAAAAATTTCAAGACAATTTTCCCAATTAATAACAGACCATATTTTGCTCTCATGCTAACAGATACACTAAGGATACATTAAATTTTTTTAGGTTTAAAATCAGGTTTGGCCAGCCACAATAGCACATACCTGTAATCCCAGCAGCTCAGGAGGCTGAGGCAGGAAGATCAAAAGTTCAAAGCCAACCTCAGCAATTTAGAAAGGCCCTAAACAACTCAGTGAGACCCTGTCTCTAAAAAAATAATGTAAATTTTCACAAAAGCTATATTATTACAGAAAATTTTGTCAATTAAAAAAAAACATAAATACATCAAATTATAAGTTGCTTTGATATGCTTCTGAGAAAGATGAAAAACTATGACTCTCTGGGGATATAGATTGTCAACATTAAACTTTATGTATGCAAAAAAAAAAAAAAAGAACCCATCTCAATGCAGTTATTTGCTTTCTTAGTGACCAGGGTCTATACATCCTCTTCTCAAAAAACACAGGAACAGGGCTGGGGTTGTGTTTCAGTGGTAGAATGCTTGCCTAGTATGCATGAGGCACCGAGTTCAATTCTCAGCACCATATATAAAATAAATAAAGGTACATCATTGACTGAAAAAATATTTTTTAAAAAAACCACAGGAACACAGAAGACAGGGAAGAAAGACCTTCTTGACAGCCACTAAAGACAAGAGAATTCATGTACTATGCTCTTTGGGGCTCTCTCCACCCACCGTAAAAAAAAAACAGGCTAAAAATAAATGTGGTGAACACATATGACAAGCCAAACAGCAGAACGAGCACTCAAGAATCAATTTGTCATTCAAATCTTGGTTTCTAAATATCAATCCCACTAGAAGGAATCAGGGCTCCTTAGAGAAATGGCTGACACCAGAGTTTGGCCAAGATGGGGCTAAAACATAGCCCTAAGCCAAAGGCAGGAAATGCTCTTTTGTGTGTGTGTGTGGTACTGGGCGTGAAATCCAGGGGCACACTACCACTGAGCTACATCTTCAGGAGTTGTTTTCTTTTTTATTTTGAAACAGGGTCTTGCTTACTTGCTGAGGCTGGCCTTAAACTTGGTGATCCTTTTGCCTTAGCCTCTGGAGTTGCTGGTATCACAGGCATGTGGCACATTTAATGTGTCCAGCTCAGAAATAAGAAATGCTTTTGAAAAATGATGAAGCCAAAAAACAAAGGAGACAACTTGAAGGGGCACCTAATGGCCAAATCTGGGCCACCTGAGCACCAAAATCAATAATCACAGCCAAGTGATTAAACCTCACTGAATAAAATAAAGAATCCATGCATTCACATTGATAATAAATTAGAGAGAAAAGTTCTGATGGTGGAATAGTAATTAATAAATGTAGAATAAATAAGAATTAGGAAATCATCATTTAGGGAATATTTATAGTTAAAAACTAATTCAAGCAATAATCATCAATGGATGATAAAACTACTGCGTGAGAGTTTAAAGAGGACTCCCATGGCCTCCAAGTATTCCCACAGATTACTTACTAATTTCAAAGGGGAAAATGGTGTAGAACCCTGATAGATGCCTCTTTACCCAAGTAATTAAAGTTAGCATCATCAATAATAGGACTAACGATATCAGATGCCTTTTCATGTAATGCAATCAGCAGGACACAAGATCACTTCTGTGATATTTGGCCAAAACCATAACTATCATGTGAATACAACTAACAAACCCAAATTGAAGGATATTCTACAAAACATCTTGTCTATGTTCTTAAAAAATGTTCATTAAAAACAGCAGAGTGAGAAACTATTTCAGATTTAAAAAGACTACAAGAGATATAACAACTAAATGGAATGTACAATCTTGGACTGGATTCTAGATCAGAAAAAAAGACTGCATAAAAGAAATTATTGATGCAACTGGTAAAATTTGAATACAGACTATGTATGAGATAATATTCTTACATGTTGAATTTCATGAATTTGATAATTATTCTAAGGTTATTCGAGAAAACAGAATATTTAGGAGCAAAGGGACAAGATATTCATAAGCAATTCTTAAATGTTTCAGAAAATAATAAAAACAGGTAAATGCATATTCATATGGGGAAGGGAAGGACAAATATGTTGAAATGTTAACAACCACAGAATCTAGGTGACAGATACAGGAGAGTTCTTTGTACTGTTCTTACAACACTTCTATAAATATGAAATTATTCCAAATAAAGTTGAAAATATTAACCTGCTTGTCAAAAAACAAATGAAAAGATTCAAGTGGGTTTCTAAGTTAAGCAACCTGAGCACAGGTTTTTGTGCTTCCTTCTTCCAATTTAAAAATTAACACCCCACACACACAATGGCCACAATGAGGCACAAAATAGAATACACGCATGAAAATGCTAAGTATGGCAGTAGTGTGTTAACAGACTAAGTAAGAACCACCAGTAACTTTGGGAAGATGAAAGTTGGATGTGATGAGACCATTAGATAAAACAAAGAGGAAGGAGCCAAAGCTCAAATTTTTACTGCTCCTGAAGTTAAGTAGCGTTCCACTGCATAAAGGTGTCAAAATCAAGGTGTGTGACTGAAAATTTCATCTGCAGAATTACTGTACAACAAAAGCAATAGCCAGATGGTGCACTTAAAACTTTCCTAGAGAGCGTATCATACCTGCAGATTCCAAAGTCCTGTTGCCAGGATTTTGGAACATTTTCAGACAACCAAGAACTTAGAAAAGTTTACCATCCAGACTTCCAGACAGAATTTGAGGATATACTCTCCCACCACCACCATCACCTGCCCGCCACCACACACACCACTATAAATAAGAAAGAGGAGGAAGAGGAGATTAAGATAAAGTGGACCTAAATAGTGTCACAAAAACAAATGACAAATGTATAGCTGACTTAAAACCAAGACCACCAATGGGCAGGCTTCTGGGACATAACTCTCCCTTGGTTTTCCTCCCACATTCAAAGGTTGTTCCTGCGATTCTCTTACTGGATTCCACTTTTCTTGACTTCTAATGTCCTAGTATTCCAGGGTGCCAATGACCTCAGTCTGTTCTCTCCTACCTATCCTGACTTATTTTCTCATCCTGGCTTTAAATACCATCTGTTGCTGGATGTGGTGTGCACGCCTGTAATCCCAGCAGATCGGGAGACTAAGGCAGGAGGATCTCCAGTTCAAAGCCAGCCTCAGCGAGGGTGAGGCGCTAAGCAACTCTGTGAGACCCTATAAAATACAAAATAGGGCTGGGGATGTGGTTCAGTGGTTGAGTGCCCCTGAAATCAATCCCCGGTACCAAAAAAAACCCATCTGTGTGCTAACCACTTCTAAGACAAATTCCACTCCCAACCTGAACATCTAAATCTCAAATTTAATTATTTAATATTTTATTTGGTACTGGAAACTGAACCCAGGGCACTTTACCACTAAGCCACATTCCTCAGCTCTTTTCATTTTTTATTTTGAGACAGGGTCTTGTTAAGTTGCATAAGGGACAACTAAACTGCTGAGGCTGGCCTTCCATTTGTGATCCTCCTGCCTCAGCCTTCCAAGTCACTGGGATTACAGGTGTGTACCACCACACCCCTCAAATACTCTCAAATTTACATAGCCAAAACACAACCCTTAATTTCTAGCTTATAACCCTGATCCTCTCTAGTCTTCCCCCATCTCAAACTCTTTTCCTCCCATCTACCACCAACCCACCAGGAAGTTCCTTCAGTTCTAGCTTCAAAGCATATACTAAATCAGTGCATTCCTCACCATTTCTACCACATTATCCCATTCAAGTTATGATTTATCACCTAAGAAAACTCCATTAGCAGGCTGGGGTTACAGTTCAGAGGTAGAGCACTTGTCTAGCATGTGTGAGGCACTGGGTTCAATTCTCAGCACCACATATAAATAAATAAAATAAAGATTCATTGACAACTAAAAAAATATGAAAAAAAAACCCACCATTATCTTTTTAACTGCCACTCTCCCCACTTCCACCTATTATATTCTTCACAAGCAACCAGCCTGGGCTTTAAAATGTAAACCAGCTGGGCAGAAGAGTACACACCAGTAATTCTAGGTACTTGGAGGCTAAAGAAGGAGGATCACAAACTTGAAGTCAGCCTTGGCAACTCAAGAGCACCATGTTTCAAAACAAAATTTTAAAAAGGTCTAGGGGTGTAGCTCAGTGATAGAGTGCTTGCCTAGCATGCATCAGGCCCCAAGTATTGCAGGCGGAAGGGTGAAGTAAACTAGATTATGTCACTATCCTGATCAAAATCCTGCAAGAGCATTTCATCTCAATCAGTCCAGACTCCTTCCCATTGCTGCCTCCTATGATCTACCTCCTTCTCAATGGTGCTTCTGCTCTCACCACTTTGAGCAGAACACTGTTCCTTGAACATGTCAAACTCAGTCTCACCCATCTGTCTTTGTAGCTGCGTATCCGCTAGATGGAAAACTCTTTGTGTGGCTTGCACCCTACTTAGGATTCTGCTTGATCTTATTTCCCCTCACTGGCCTGGCCTTTCTTTCCTAACCCCTCTACAATCCTTTGCTATTCTTTATTTTTCTACATGGCTTTTTGTTTACATCTTATTCACTATAAAAAAAAAAAAAAGGCTCCATGAGGGCACTCATTGTCTGTCTTATGGCTATAACACAAGTACCCACAATAGTGCTAGGTACATAACAGAAACCTAATAAAAATTTGCTGTACAGTCAGGCACAGTGTCTCAAAATAAAATATAACAAGGGCTAGGGATGTGGCTCAATAGCTGAACACCCTGGTTCAATCTCCAATACTTTAAAAAAAATAATAATAATAAAAGCATATTATTACATTTTTACAAATAGCAAGTATAATATACATTGCCAACTTTACCTTCCACTTCTATTTTTCATTTGTCATAGTATCTCTCAAGTGGCACAGACTTAATGATATAGAATTACATCTACTTCTTTACAGGTCCAAACATACTACTTATAAAATCACTAATACTATAAATTCTAGTTTTATATTTAATAGATCTAGGATTACAAACTCAAGAACCAATAATGTTCTTATTCAAGTTATGATTGTAAATAAGTGAAATGGGTCAGGGGACCACTAATGCACTAAAGAACATGTGCTCAATTTAAAGAGAATGCTGAGACTCTTATCTAATTAACTGGTGTTTATGAGAATATAAGCCAAATGTGACTGATACATCTGACTTTTTTTTAAAGAGAACCTAAAATCTGGATTTATATGAGCTCTCCTAATCATTAAACATTACCAACTAATCCAAAAAACAACCTACTAATTCCAGTAAAATACCTCTACAGTCTGGCATCAGTTTACAACCTGTGCTAATAGGCAAAGCTCAGACTAAATTATAGTTAGCAAACAAATGGAAATGCTGTGAACCTTGACAATATTTAAGTGATACATTCTGAGTAAAGATTTAAGTATATCATGTAAAGTCAATGATGTAAAGTTTACTGAAAAAATAAAACTATGTGACTGGTGGAGACTGGAACAATACAAAAAATGAACTAAATAAACAATATATTTCATAGAGAAGAATCAACTATTAACAAATGGTGAATCAATGCTTAAAAATAGTTTTAGCAATCATTATTCTAAGAAATAGAAATTACCACCACAAGAACTAGAAAATGAACAGTGGGGTTCACACCAGAAGTGGGAGACTTTACCTTTTCATCTTATACCTTCGGTAACTGGTGGAAAGCCATTATGGGATAAATTTCAAGTAAGACCAAAAAGAAATTTCTCTTGTTCTCTGCTACAGGAATTCCTAATTTCCGTACTAATGCCAGCACCCTGTCCCATGCTTTGATAAGAGGAGACATGTCAAAACATAATATCTTTTAATCATTTGGTCCAAACTGTATGCTACAGATATTATTTGAAATTCTTTGATATGGGACTGTTGATATTCCCTGATTTCAGGTGACTGTGATAGCTGCAAAGTGATTTTTATAATCTTTCATTTATACTGATTTTAATATAAATGAAGTTTCCTTTTCTGTTCATTTGGTATTGCTCATTTTTTGATGGTTCTGAGGATAAGAAAAGCAAATATGTATACTTTCTGTCATGATTTCTGGACTCCAGATAGACTGCTGGCCAATAAAACTGAAGACAAAGAAACTCAATAGAACCTGTTGCAATACTGTAGGTGTTCAGAAAGATAATTAAGTCAGGTGTGGTGGCTACTCAGCTACTCAGGAGAGTAAGGAAGGAAGATAGCAAGTTCAAGGCCAGTCTAAGCAACTTAATGAGACTGTCTCAAAATAAAATTTTTAAAAAGGCTGGGGGTATACCACTGGAATAAAGTGCTCCTGGGTTCAATCCCCAGGACACCCCCCACCCCCCAAAAAAGGGAGAGAGAACAAGAATTAATAAAAGTTGTTGAGTCATGGGCAGGGGCTGTGGCTCAGCAATAGAGCACTTGTCTAGCATGTGAGAGGCCCTGGGTTCGATCCTCAGCACCACATAAAAATAAATAAAATAAAGATATTGTGTCCAACTATAACTAAAAAATAAATACTAAAAAAAGATTTTGTTGAGTCAAAGAAATTAAGAGATGACTCCAGTTGCAAAATGCAGGAAAGAATGGAGAAACTAATCAAGAATACAGTTTAGAGGGGGGCTAGGGTTGTGGCTCAGCAGTAGAGCGCTTGCCTAGTATGTGCGAGGCCCTGGGTTTGATCCTTAGCACCACATGAAATAAATAAATAAAATAAAGATATTGTGTTCAACTATAACTAAAAAATAAATATTAAAAAAAAAGAATACAGTTTAGAAATGCCATTTAGCTTCTGCATGCAATTCTGTACACCTTTCCCCCACACATTTGTTGAACTAAAGATCTGCCAGTGTGAACATGGATAAGTCCTACAAATTAACAGAGACATGGAAAACTAATGATACTGGCTCAAAGGCCAAAAATCTGAAAGAAATGAAAGACTTAAGACCAGAAAGGCTTTAAAATAAAAACAAAAAAATAATAGTATTACTCAAAGCATACTTTTCAGGAAGCTAATCCTGACTGACATCACACATTTGAGCATTATGATGCCAAATAAGACTGAGGAAAGCTGACAGGTCTCTTCTGAAACTCTTCAAGGCTACTTGAACATGCTTCACTGATAAACTATTCAAGAGAACCAAGTTGTCTATTTGATAGTTTCAATAAGTTTTTGGTGTAATAAGAATTATAATACAAAAAATGTATTTTTAAAATTCTGAACTAAGACTTAAAATTTGCAAGAACAGCACAATGAACTCCTTTCTTCTCTCAGATTCACCCCAAGTTTTACTATTTTGTTTGATTTGCTTTATCACTCTCATTTTCCCTAAATTTTTGAAAATAAGTCACACACACCCCCCTTGGGCCCCTAACACTTCAGGATACACTTCCTAAGAACAAAGACAGAGGGGCTGGGGATGTGGCTCAAGTGGTAGCGCGCTCGCCTGGCATGCGTGCGACCAGGGTTCGATCCTCAGCACCACATACAAACAAAGATGTTGTGTCCACCGAAAACTAAAAAAAAAAAATTAATAAATAAAAAAATATATATATATTAAATAAATAAATAAATAAATAAGAACAAAGACAGAACAATAACCAAAATAAAAAAAATACAACTATTTAACCTATAGACCTCAAATGTAGCCAATTCTCCCAATAATGTCCTTTTTAGCAACTTCTGTTTTTCTAGTCTAAGATTACACTATGTGTTTTGTTTTCATGACTCTTTAGTCTCCATTAGTGGGGAAGAGTTGGTTTCTAAAGCTTTGCTTTTTATGACACTATCCCCTCTAGTAAAGTACAAGACTGGTGTTTTAAACTGGGTGGTGGTACATACTTATAATCCCAGTGACTTGGGAGGCTAAGGCAAGAGGACTGTAAGTTTGAGGCCAGCCTTGATGTGGGGATGTAGCTCAGTGGTACAGTAACCCTGTATTCAATCCCCAGTGCCTCGGAAAAAAAAAAAAAAAGATGACAGGTGTTTTACAGAATGTCTGACAACTGGGGTTTGACTAATATTTCTACACAATGGGATTCAAAGTTATGCTTCTCAGTGCATCAAACCAGGAAGTACAGCATACCAGCAAATCCCATTCATTATTGGCAATATTAACTTTAATCACTTGGTTAAGGAGGTGACTGTGATTTTTATAACTCTTTTCATTCCTGAAAATTTATTCATTGTCATTCTTCAGTTAGCAGAAACTTTTTTTTTTTTTTTTTGGGGGGGGGGGGGTACCAGGGATTGAAGTGGTACCTAACCACTGAGCAACATCTCTAGCCCTTTTTTATATATATATTTTTTTATTTAGAGACAAGGTTTCACTGAGTTGCTTAGGGCCTCGATAAGTTGCTGCGGCTGGCTATGAATTCACAATCCTCCTGCCTCAGTCTCCTGAGCTGCTGGAATCACAGGCATGCACCACAGCACTAAACAGAAACTTTTCTTTATATCCCATGTATTTATTTACTCATTAAATTATGGATTCTTGTTTAATTCAACAAGTTTATAATCCATTTGCATTTATTTATTAAAATATTCCCAGATACGGTGACTGAGAATTGTTTCAAGCAGACCTCTAAGTCCTTCTGACATGTCCCCACCACATGCCTGAGTAGTCCCTTGCTCCCTGGCACAAGATGTTCCATTTGAACTTTCCCTGTGCCAGCCCTGGAATCAGCCATTTCTCTACAGGGCTAGGTCCTTGTAGAAAGAGATGACTTTTTAGAAACCAAGGTTTGTCTCAAGATACACTCATTGCTAATAGCATATCATTGCTTCTAGGCCCTCTCAACAGGAAGAATTAGGAGATATATATATATATATATATATATATATATATATTTTATATTTGTAAGTTATATTTTTAAAAACTGTATCTAGTATAAGAAAAACAAATCATCTTCCACTGCAGCATTTAAGCAACACAGTTAACAGAAATGTCCATAAACAAACTGTGAAGTACTCTTAATTATTGGTTAATATTTCCTTTGAAACCTTGGGTAAACTGTTCTACTGCACAGTAAGCTAGTCAAATAAATCTTTCAATTTTATGAATACACAACATTCATAAAACCGTAACTTGATCATTTCAGGTTTACAGTCAAAATTAAAAGAACCTTTTTTCTGGTGATAAGAGTACAAAGAAGATTTAACAAAGCCCCAAATAGTTAGTATTTGACAAGAGAATAAAGAGAGTTTTATGCCATTTTGAGAAATTAATCAGAGAAGAAAAGTTTAAAATAATAAATTTTGAAACACTAATTCATTTGCCATGCCTCACTCCGATAAGAATTACTGGGATTCTCTGACAGTGTGACAGTCATTGGAAACAACTTTTCTACTATTTTCAGCCAACAAACAGATGTAGTTGAACCAGTAACTTCAAGTGAGAAAAAGGAAGCAGGCTATTCATAAAGACCTATGTGATGTGCTGGATGTAGTCACTGGGTATTTGGTCCACACTGGCTGATCAAAAGCAGGCCAAGCAGGATGGAAAATACTCCACAGTTTCTGTGTTTGTTTTCCTAAATCTGTTCCTCAAGTTATGCAATCTTGTCACAGATTTTCTTGAGTAATCATTGAATCTAACCACCTTTATTAAAGACCTACTTTATTCCCAGAACTGAGCAGGTGTTCCCTCGAAGAACATCTCTCTGACTTCACCAACAAGACCAGCAATCCCTCTTTTTACTTACTCTACCATCTCCTCCTCACTCCACCTCATTCCCTGCCTGAACAGACCCCAAAGTAATAGTGTATCACTTCAGCCCTGCTCTTGGCAGAACCCTCTCCATGATGAAATTCAGAGTTACACATTTTTTGGTAAAAACACTGGCTCTTCATGTGCTACTCTGTAAACTGCCTAAGAATTCCCCAGCGACATCAGAAGCTCTCACATCACTAAGTATACTCTCTCACACCTTTTATATGTCTTTCCTTCAGTCTATAAAGGTGCTCAAATAACTTGCATATATTAAAAAAATTATCAAAAATCCAAGCTTCTAAAAGAAAAACTCTTCCCCATTTTTTCAATTCATTGCAGTCTGGTTGTTATCCTGGACTCTTCCTTCTTCCTCACCCAAAAAAGTTAATGATGGTTACTCTCCCTGGATTCCTCTACTCTTCCCCACTCCAACCACCTGCACTCAGCCCCCCTCTCTCTTCTCACGTGGACTACCACAGCAGTGAACTAACTTATCTTCTGGCCTCTGAGTCTTCACTAATGCCCCCTTTCCTCTACCTCTGTGTTCACTGCCACTGGAACACTCTTAGTAAGACTCAAAACAAATCACATTTGACCACACATAAAGTAAATTCATGGTTTTATAGTACCTAAAAATTAAAACCCAAGTCTTCACCACAGAATACAAAGTCATCTATCAGTTGGCTCCTGACTTACCTGATACAGAAATTCCCATTGCCCTTGAGTCATCCGTACTTTTTGGTACGTAAGCTCTAGTCTCTATGAATGACATGTACAGCCTTAAAACCAAGCTGCCAAATGCCCTGTGTTCACACTGCGCCACCTTATGGAATTCCCATGATCTCCTCCTGACTCAGTTTACTCTTTACCTACCTGTCAAGCTCTAGTTCAGGTATCTCCCCTGTTAAGCCTTTGAGACTCACATGAATTTGAGGGCTTTTGTGACAGCATTGTATCTATGTATTAATCTCTACTAAGCATACTACACTTTAAAGTGGTTCATTGTTAATGCATTTATCTCCTACTGTGAGCTCCTTGAAGTCAAAGGTTGCTTTTTATCCTTTACTACCTCCTCTATGCCTATAACCCCAATAGATGTTCAATAAATGCTACTGAATAAATGAAACTAAAAAGTACAACACAAAATAAGATTATAATTTCATACAAATAACATAAGCCTGAATGTTATAAGTTCCTACCTGGTAACTAACTGTTTTTTTCCCATCACTTCTAGTCTGAGGTAAGGTTAAAGGTCCAGACACTACCCAAACATCTTCAAACCTCTCTGTCAGTTCACGACAGTACATTTCTATTCTGAAAAACAAACCAAAAAAACTGACAAACATGCGGAAAAGCACATCACCACATCAGTTCCTAGGAAAGATAATAAAAATACTGCATTTGTGTCAACTTAAATGCAACCATGGCACAAAATATTATAAGCATATAGGCAATGATGTTCTCAAAGTTTTACTGCAAAAAAAGTTTTTTTTAAATCACACATGTAAACTTAACTATCTACAATCTTCCCTGTATACACTTAGCACACATTTTAGAATTGAAATTGTTAACATTTGTCAGGGCTTAGAGTGTCACACTCAGTGGTAGAGTTAACATGCACGAGGCCATTGGTTAGATCCCCCAGCATGGCACACCCACAAAAAATCTAAGCCATAGTTTTCAAAAAAATATTTAGCCATTCCTATTGCAGGACAATTTGGTTTATCTTAACATGTCTTATTAATGCAATATTGTATTAAATCCTTAGCATAAATGTCAAGGGCTAGAATAACTGAATAAATATTTTAATGAGGGCTGGGGTTGTGGCCCAGTGGCAGAGCTCTCGTCTAGCGCTTGCGAGGCCCTGGGTTCAATCCTCAGCACCACATAAAAATAAATAAATAAAATAAAGGTACTGTGTCTGATTACAACTACAAAATTAATATTTAAAAATGTTTTAATGACTTGATTATATGAAAAACTTAAAACTGATTTTTAATGGAATTCTACGAATTCACTCTAAGTTCCAAAATATGACAAAGCAGTTTCACAACAACAAAAAAAATTATTTATTTCAAACTTAACAGATAAAAATGGTAAATGTTAGTTTTAATCTGCACTTACACTATAGTTGGAAGAGATCTCTAAATGAGATAACAGTACTTGTCATCATTCCTGTTTATCTAAAATGTAAAATTAAATTATTTTTATAGCATATATGTCCAATTACAAGGTAAAGTTTTCCTCCTAAAAATTTATCCAGTGGGAAAAGAAAATGTTAAATGTTCTCACAAGTATGTAATCAGCAAATCCAGAACATAGGAAGGAAATGTAGGACAAACATCCTAGATCTTCAACAAAGAATTTATAAGAAAAAAGGGAAACCTACAGATTACAAGGAACTGAAGACATACATATATCAACCAAATCTAGGTACAGATCTTATTATAATCCTGATTAAACTAGCCAACAAAAATAAAATAAAAGACAACTAGGGAAAGTTGAACCTGGTAATAAAGAACTGCTGTTATATATTTTAGGGGCAAATTTAGGGTATTTTAAAAGAATTTTTATCTTCTAAAAATATACATTGAAATGCCTGCAAATAAAACAATATATCTGCAATCTGAATGGGGAGAAGTATGGTCATGCAGATGAAATGCATGTGGCCACGACTGGTAACTGTTGGAGTCTTCTTTTAGTGTGGTGTGCTCTTAATTCTTTTAAATCATAAAATACTATATGAGGAAAACAGTTTTAATGCTTAAAGAGACCATTTGAGAGAACTTAATGTCAGAAAAATGCAGACGGTCCAAAGAATTTTATATTTAAGTTTCATCAAAAACTGCTTAATGGTTATGTTGAGCAGTACCAACCTTTTTCTTTAAAAAACAGAAGCACTGGTATACAAGAAAAGAAAAAGAAAAAGTGCCCTCTTTGGACACACTAAAAAAAAAAAAAAAAAACAAACAAGAGATGTTACTGCCTCAGTTATTGACAGAAATATCATTAAGTTTCTTTCAAAATTTGACTTTTAAACAATGGCAAATATATCAAAAAGGCAGGCTAAGTTTTGAAGTATATTTATCCACAGAAGGCTCTACACACAAAATATAGCAAAGAAAATGGTCCAAGTCTCTAACTTTGGTGGGGTTACTTCTGAAAAACAAAGACAGACAGTACTATACATTCTCCTGTTATACCATTCATCTTCCACAGAATGTATTTTATAAACTTTCCACCTCACCTGTTCCAATATCCAGAATTATTATCAAAATTCTGAGGCACAATATTAGAAAGGTAAAAGGTTTCAGCCATGGCTTTCTGTGAAAAGAAATTAAAACAGTAACTTACACTGAAATATTTTACAAATCAGACATAGAAAAAACCAGTTCTTATTAATCATTAGCTCTAGGGAATTAGTGATTACGTTCTTGTTTAGATAAAGGAAAGCCATAGGTATTTGAGGACAGAAAACTCTATTCAAAATAAGCACTATAACAAATAAGTAGTTAAGTGTGCTTAGCTTTGCTTATCATTTACAAAATCAAAACTTATTACGTAAACTCTAAGAACTAAAGGTTTCCAATATAAAGCTTAAAAGTGTTAATTTGGGTTTTAAGCATGTGGCTGAGAATTTCTCAAAAATGGTCAACTTTGAGGAATTTAAAAAGTATAGCACAGTTCAAAACTGGCAGAGAAAAATTCCCTTTGCTCCTGGCCACAATAGGTTTACTCACTTCACACCTCTCACTCACATACACAAGGCTCTCCCTCACTGTATTCCTTTTCAAATATCTATACTGTCAATGTCACAATTACCATCTTTTCTTCAAGCAGAGGCTCTCAACCTTAGATGCACAATGGAATAAACCAGGAAGCTTAAAAAACATTGATGCCTACATCCAACAACCAAGATTTCTGATTTAGCAAGTCTAGGGATTTTTGAAACCACTATCTTAAAGATAGTAATCATCAACAATTCACATAATAAAATGCCAGTGTCATGAAAGATACTTCTCCCTTTCTGCAAGGGGTGGGAGCCAGGAAACTATTCAAAATTAAAGGGGATTTGAGAAATTGGACAACAGCCAGGTGCAGTGATGCACACCTGTAATTTCAGCAGCTCAGAAGGCTGAGGCAGGAGGATCCCGAGTTCAAAGCCAGCCTCAGCAGAAGTGAGGTACTAAGCAACTCAATGAGATCCTGGGTCTAAATAAAATATACAAAATAGGGCAGGGGGATGTGGCTCAGTGGTTGAGTACTCGTGAGTTCAATCCCTGGTCCCAGCCCCTCCAAAAAAAGAAATAGGAAAACACAATGTAATGTATGATTCATGATTAGATACTGGATCCCAAAAAACTATTATAGACATAACTGGGAGCATTCAGGAAACTTGACCATCAATTGTTTTTTAAATAAGACTCTACAAATATACAGAAATTCATTTGTACACACTTTTTGGTGTGATACTCTGGCCATAATATATTCTCATTCTTAGATGACTCATGGCCCTGAACAATCTTTTTAGGAAAAAATTGCAATTTTCTTTTGATGGCTTTAAAACTTCTCAGATACATAAAAAGCCTGGCTACTAGATAAACACATACATTACACACATACACATGCACACACACATACATACTTATATCCATATAAAGTCCATGTACCAAAGTGTGATTGTAGTACTATCTTTTCAACTTTTCAAAATAAAAAGGAGTGAGTTGGGAGCTGGAAGTGTAGCTCAGGGGTAAAGCACTTGCCTAGCATAGTTGAAGTCCTGGATTTGGATTTCCTAGACACCCCCCCACACACACATGCATGTGGCACACATACAAGGATGAGTGAGAAGCTTTAGTCTCCAGTAGTTTTTCAGTTTCTTTTTATGTGGCATTTAGTTTTCCTCATTCACCCTGCTTAAAAATGTCTTGGCATATGATTTAAAAGAGAGAGAGAGAGAGAGAGAGAAGAAAAATAAGAAACAGAGAATGGAAGTTCTCAAATTTTAAGATTGTGGCCCGTAGACTTTTAACCTCTAAGTCCCGTGGTACACATAACACTCCATATCCCTATCCTGCCCCAAATATGCCTACACTAGAAAATTTGTTATTTCCTGCTGGAGCCATGTGTCCTCGTGACCAGCCACTTCCAACATAGTCTTCATTGAAGGCACTGAAGGCTGGAGGGATGTTGGGATCAGGCTTGAATTTACAATGTTTTCTGTCGGCATCACCTAAGAAAAACACACAAAATGGTTAAGCTGTCAGTGGACAAATATCCCTCGAAGTTCTCTAAACACAGCAAGCTGGCTGCTACTGGCTGGCATCTCTTCAAGCAGCTAGTACTGGAGACTGCATGCACGTCTCGAGTTCCTGGGATAGTTCAGATACTTCATCTGAATTTAGAAAGGACTGACCCGGGAAAGAATCCTTTCATACAGGGTAGCTCTCTCATGATTTTGATTCTAGCCTTCCCAGTTCAAGGAAGATGATCCTGGATAGTGTTTAAGTAAAACAATGATCAATCAAATAACTCAAATACATAAAAAGCTTGGCTACTAGATAAACTCCTGTTTAAAAGAAAAGAAAACAAAAATCCCGTGTGTTTTATACAATCATATTTTGACAAGTTTATTTGTACTGAAATAATGGATAAATATAGAAACAAAACAATTTGTTCTGGGCAGGCACAGCATGGAGGAGGGGGTGTCTCTGACATATTGCTCATTGCCTCTTAAAGCCATGACAACACAAATGTTTAAGTTATGAGCTCCACTCAGGAATTTTTAAAACACAACATTTTAGCATCACAAAGGAAAAAAGAAATTTCACTTTTGCTTATTTTCTGAAGCCTCCAAAATGGTTTGCCACAGAGGACATGAGCAGATTCTAATACTATATTTTCCACTGTCATCAGCTCAGAACTTGTTGAACTACAAGAACTATAAGGGCTACAGAATATACTCAATTGTTACTCAAACAAGTGTAAAATGAAGATCAATGAAGTCACTGATTACAGTGTCATTTTTTTGATCCAAGAAAATTTTAGAGGGCTGAGGTTGTGGCTCAGCGGTAAAGTGCTCGCCTAGCATGAGCAGGACCCGGGTTAGATTCTCAGCACCACATAAAAATAAAGGCATTGTATTTCTGTCTACACCTAAAAATAAATAAATAAATATTTTTTAAAAAACTTTAAAATGATCAGATCCCAAGGTTCATAGAAAAGTACCTAATACCTAGCTTTCTGGAATCACTTCATAAAGAAAAAAAATAACTGATAATACAGAATTATCATAAATAAACTTCTAAGTGTTAGTAACTTTGGAATTGCCTTCTTTCATGTCAACTTATCTTTGCCTGGCCCTCACTGCCCTTAAACCTCATTTGTGGAAATTTCCAAAGATGCAATAAGATGATCCCTTCCTTGAGGGAAGAGGTAAATTTACTCCTATCAGGCATCCAGCAGCATTACCAGTAGTGACCATATTAAACCAAGTTCAGGAATTAAGGTTCTCTCATCTGCACAGGTTTGGGATACCAGTCTGCAGATGGGACAGCTTGTAGCCTCTGCCTCTCTGAAACAAGTTTCCCATTTGATGCCTCTGCTAATGCCAAGACAACTTTCCATATAGTACCCTACAGCATATAGGCAGGTTAGTTCTGATTTACTCTTCCCCAAGAGTATAGCCCTTTGGAGTTCCAGGTTAATGGGGGAGAAGGGTTTCCTATAACACAACTTACCCTGGGTGAGCCCTAGGTCTTTCCTTTAATACTTCTCACCCTATAAGGCTGTGAAATCCAAGGCAAATTTGCAGGGACTGACCTTGTCTCTCTGTCTTTGCCCCAGATTTTGCCTGGCAATTCTCCTATATCCTGTTGGCTCTTCATTTTCTAAAAGTGATTTTTAAAAATTCTTTTATATACTGCTAATAACATTATAATTTTCAGAAAGAGAGTTAGTCTTAATAACTTAGTCTGTCAATACTGAAAACAGAAAACTCTTTACACCAAAGACAAGTAAAATCCAGGTGTACTGCTTTCTTTTTTCAAATATTAATTGGTTCTATTTTACTACTTTGAAACTACTTTGAAACTATTAATTGGTTCTATTTTACTACTTTGAAACTCAAGGGATTTACAATATAAAATGCACTGCTTTTCTTATATGCTTCTGAAAAATGATAATTAATAGGAAAAAAATTAGTAAAGTTGAAATTCCTTCTACATTGGGAACTTTTTGCTATAAAAATTTATTATAAAATCAAACGGGCTTCTCTTGACATAAATTTATAATCAACTTTCAGTTTCTGTGATAAGGTTTTCAACTATATCAGCTTCCCTCTAGCAGCAAGTACATTCCAAGCCTCCTGCCATGCTGTGGGCTATATACCCTAGAAAAGTACACATTCTTTTTAATATTAGCATTTTAATATTCAGATATAGCACAGATTTTAAAGCAAAATAAAAGTAACATATGTACTACATAGCAAATTCAAATGCAAATAACAAAATAGGAACAAAACAACTGTAATGAAAGGAATACCCTTAATACGTAACAGAAATACTAAAAAAAAAAAAAAAAAAAAAAGCTATCCAAACTGAAAATAGATAGAGAACAATTTACAGAAAAGAACAATTCACAAAAATGTTATCCTTCCCTGATAATCAATAAGCACAACTATAATCAGCTATTAAACTGATAAAAGTTTAAAAATGCTCATACAGATATGGATAGGGAGGAAGGACAAACAATAATGGTAGGAGAGTAAACTGGAAGGATCTACCTTGAAACAAATTTGATACTCATCGTCAAATTCTGATAACCTTGATAGAATGAGAGACATTATTACCTTATATACATGTATGATTATACTATTGGAAGGACTCTGCACCATGTACAACCAAAGGAATGAGAAGTTGTGCTCCATTTGTGTACAATATGTCAAAATGCATTCTACAGACATATATAACTAATTAGAACAAATTAAAAAAAAAAAAAAGATTTGATAAATCTTTTTTTTGGGTACCAGCGATTGAACTCAGACGCACTTAACCACTAAGCCACATCCCTGAGTTGCTCAGGGCCTTGCTGCATTGGAGGCTGGCTCTAAACTCATAATCCTCCTGCCTCGTCCACCCAAACTGCAAGGTCTCATAATCTTAATTAAAGAAATCATGTAAAGACACACAATCAGACCTGCCTACCTCTCCAGTCTCACTTAACATCACATTCTCCCTTCTGGCCTTCTTTTAATTTCCTAAAGGAACAAACTCACCTCTACACCGAGGCCTTCACAGATAAAAAATGTGCTTCTCTGCACCAGGAATGTTCTTTTCCACATTCCATGGCCAGCCAATCTCTATTGTCTAGGTAACATCCGTCTACCCTTTAGTCTACTTTATCAGAGAAGTCTCACTAATCAAAATTATGTTCTCTAGTTATAATCTCTCATCATACTCTTTACTGTTCCTTAATTATACTACCTTAACTTGTAATCACTTCCTTTAGAGAAGTTACCAATTATAATTACATATTCACGATAATTTAATAGGTCAATCTATTCCCCCAACTACTCTGGTCACTGCTATATCCCCAAGAGTTAACACAGTGCCCAACACACAGTAGGCACTTGAGGTTAAAAAAAAAAAAAAAAATGAAGGATGCTCCTTACAGCAACAACAAGACAGAGCACCCCATCTCAAGTGTCGCAATTTGGATTCTGTCAGCCTCTGAAACAATTGGGAAGGATCTGGGGGCTCCCTGGCTGCCAAGCAGGGTCCATTTAATTAGTAAGCCATATAAGTATCATTTCCTACATGTGCTGTGAGGTTAAAAAAAAAAAGGTAGAGAATATTGAATAACTTTGTTCAAAATTTAGAAACATCTTTCCCTGATACCTTTACTTCAATTTCTTTTCAACCACTTACCCATGATCTTACTTCTGGATATATGTTCGAGAACCCATGTAGGCACCCGCTTTGTCTGATCATAAGACAAGGCATGATTAGTATAACACCTAGTCTCTGTTCCAGTTAAAGGAAATCCAAATTGTTCCAATACAGCCTTTTCTGCAGATTCTAAAAATTATAAAAGAGAGAGAGAGAGAGGACAAAAACAGCAAATAATTAGTGACTCTAATTAAGAACAAAAGATTATAAGAACAGGTGTGACATTTACAAAGAATTAGCTCAGAATTCTACTCAACCATCCTTTGTTCACCATATGTCTAGTAACTGACATTCAAGAAGTATGGATGGAAGAGGTACTTAGTATCTCTTCTACCCAGTCATCATTTAGGGCAAATAGTTGCAATCAGTTTGTTTCTGCTTTATTTGCAATGTCCTTTGTAGTATATTCTGTCAATGGCAACAGAAAACCCCTATTAAAAGTTATGTATAATATTTTTAAAATATATTTTAAAATAAATGTTTCAGGTGATCAGCCAAATGGTAACATGAGTTATTACATTCTGTAGGTCCTATTTTCACTCCATGTCATTACTGGTAATGAATCATTCCCGTGATTGAAGGGGAAAGAGCCTGCCTCTTTATTTTTAAGACTGAGCGTGGAGTTTAAGAGTGAAAGTGGATTAAGTGTGGAGACAAAATCACAGTCTTAGTTTAAGTTTTTTAAAAGACTATCATTCAGGAGCTGGGGATACAGCTCAGTTGGTAGAGTGCTTGCCTTGCATGCACAAGGCCCTAGGTTCCATCCCCAGCAACACACACACACACAATCATTCACTGACAGTCTCCTACTAAGGATAGAGATGTGCCTTGTAGCAAGACAGTAAAATGGGGTACTGTTTTTTCCTAGGGGAAGAAACCAAGCACACTCTTTAGTGGCGAATCTTTCGGATGACTTCTTCAGTCTTCAACCACCAGATCAGTTCTCCTGCTCAAAAGGAGCAAGTTAGGGATAGGGATAGGGATATGGCTCAGTGGTAGAGCCCTTGCCTAGCATGTGGGACTGGGGGCATACGTTCAACCCCAACTCTAAAAAAAAAAAAAAAAAAAAAGGAGGTAACAAATTAAATTAGCATGCCTGGGAAAGAGCAAGAAACAAGACTTTGGTCATTTTTTGGCAATAGATAAGACACCTGGTAATTTGAGGAAAGGCTAGCGTATTATTCATTGGAACAGTGAAAATAAGGGCGGTTAGCTAATCTGCCAAAACTATGAGTTCATCTCCTTTTCCATCCATACTTCTTGAATGCCAATTCTGTACCGTGCTAGGCATACGGTGAACAAAAAAAGACAGTCTCAACGCTGAAGGGGCTAACGATCTAGTGAAGGACACAGGAATTTAAAAAAAAAAAAACATACATACCCTGGTGAATTCTTCGGGGACGAAGGGAGAGATCTGCAGAAAAAAATAAGGTCGGGAAAGGGGGCAGGGAGGCCGACCGCGCCAAGGCTGCGCGGGGCGCGCAGGGTTTCGAGCTGCCACCTGGACCGGGCCCGGAGGGCGGGTCCACAGACTTACCGTCCGGCTCCCTCGCTGCCAACGCTGCCCCAGCGCCCCGGCTCCGAAAAAACTGCAGGGCCGTCAGCCCTGCTCCTGCTGCGCCCACTACAGCCCCGGCCAGGAAACCACTCAGAAATCGCCGGGAGCCTTTAATTCTGGAAGCAAAACTCTTCGCAGCCATCTCTCCCGTGGTTCCAATCTTTTTGCCACTGCGCATGTGCACAGTGGGTCCGAAGCCCGACGACCAATCGTAGCCGCAGGATCAAGAGACGCATGCGCGATTCGCAGTACTGTGTTTCGAGCTTCCCAGAGATGCTAGATCCTGAGCGCAGACACGCCCTCGCAGCTTAAGTCCTCGCGCGCCCCCTGGTGACAAACCCTAAGAACCAGGAGCTACCCCCATCTATATCTGGCCGACCCACCTGGAAGTGTGGTAGAGTATGACGTCTTGAAGGTGGTGGAGGTGGTGTTACTGGAGATTGAACCCAGGGCCTCGTGCAAGGCAAGCGGCCTACCACGGACCCACATCCCACGTCTTAAGATCTTAATAGTGTGCATACACAGTCCGAATACCTTTACTCTCATTGACTAGGTGAATAAACACTTGCACATGGTCTACTAAGATACTCAGAATTGAGACTTAAATTCGAAATCTGGTTCCAAAATCTATGCCACACTGGCTTCTTTATGACACCTGGCTTCAAAGTCATATGGTTTCGAAATTATGACTTCTAAAAATAGCTTTGTACATCCTATAGAGTTTCTTGGCAAGCCAGTTCTCCGTGGTGGCTCAAGGCCTTGGACCAGAGTGCAAAAGTTTGGATTCCCCCTTCAATTGCTTTCCACCTTGGGTTTGTTGCTTCACCTTTTTAGGCTTCTGTTTCCTTTTTTAAGCCAGAGTACTACAACTACTTAGACCCTAGGGTTCTTGTAAGGATTAAAGGAGAGGTCACATTAGGGCATGTAGAGAAGTGCCCAGGGCATATCTTTAAGCCCTCTATAAAAGTGATTTTTGAGCCACTTTGTCTTGATAGAATTTAAAATTTAGATTGCTGAATGCCTGTTGACAATATATTATGTGTATGTGTGTTGTATGTATACACACAATGTATTTTTTTTCATAAATCCCCACTTAAAAAAAAACTCACTGCAACAGAATCTCCAGCTTTCCATGTGGACTTAGTTCTTTGCAGAACTTCATGTTTCCCATTTCTTAGACAACTAGTAGCAATATCTTTCATCTGATCTCAGTGATGATCACTTAACTGTAGTACAGGCTGTTTTTGCCAGTCTCAAACAGGAGGCTGCCCCTCCCTAGCAGTACCTCTTCTGAAGTCATATTATATAATCCTGTGGGTCTCTGGCTCTGATTGTGTAAAAGTTAGGTCAACTAGAGTCATTTCTAGGGACTTTGGATCAGGCAACAAAGCTGTGACTCAAACTACCAGTCTGCAGCATTGTTTTCTGCCAAGAAGACAAATGAACAGATGTATCTGGTCCCATACTGAGCAATAATGGAAGAAATGCTGAGACACAGGTAAGGTCTACAATGCTGTGTCGTTGGCTTTCCTGAAGCCCAACCTGCCTTTCCCAAGGCTTAGCTTTTTCCCCTAGGATCTTCTATTGGAGCCCCTTTTTGCCTAGTGGTTTCCGTCACTTGCAACCAAGAATCCTGAAAATTCAACCAAATACTACTATCTGTAGATTTCAAGGCTACTTTGGCAGCTTCTACTAGAATGTTATTAAATACAGTCACTTTAGAATCATTTTTCAAGGCCTTCACTAAATGCTGGGCCCTGTGCTAAATTCTAGAAAGACATAATGGTAGATCATTTTCCTCATCCAGATCCTGCACTTGGAAGAAATGGTAAATCCATACTTTGACCCCAAGAGGAATTGGTTGGGCTACTTGACATTGGGTAGTCAAACTTTCTCTGAGCCAGTTTGCTCACCTATAAAATGAGGGGACTATGCCAGTTTTTAAAGTGTTGATGGAAATGGAGGAACCCTAAGTGCTCCTTAGGTGTGCTTGAGACCAAATGGCCTGAGCCCTCCCATACTTGCTCTCAGACGAACCTGTTTTTATAAACCAACTCCTATGTAAAATCTTTTGGGGAAGGTTTCCTTTGCTGAAGGAAATATATGATCAGATGGGCCCTGAGGTTCAGCCTTTCAGCTTTTCTACCCCCAGGATCCTTTATCAAAAATGTCAGCCTTTTGCCTTCCTGTCATTCATTCTCCAGCTCCTCAGGGGCAATCGCTAACAAAAGGTGAGCTTTCTAAATCTGAAAGAACAGAAAGAGCCAAAGATTTACAAGCGGTCCCTAAATTAAAAGCCCCTTGATCAAAAATTCCTCCAGAAGTTATCATGCAGGTTGCTTAATCCTAATAAAAGACAAATTAAAAGGGGGACATTAAGCCCACTGGAAAGATTCAAAGGGTCTTTTCTGCACTTTGAGCCCTGCAAAATACATTTTTATTGCAGAAAGCAGGTACTTTGAGGCTTTCCTGTTTTCTTGGTTAGGTTGTAGAGGCCATAATTATTTTATTACCAAGGAACCAACCATGTTTCAGTTTAGTGAGACTTAAGTTAGGATCTCCAAAACACGAGATTTGGTTTACTGATTCAGATCTAGGGGCTCATGCCTTTTTTTTTAAAGTAGCTCGCTAGTGACTGGGGTACTTAGCCAAGTTTGGCAATGGCAGGACTTGTATTCTGGAAGTTCTGAATACAACTTTCCTTCAAGGCTTCTCTGTTCCACTTATAAAAATATTGCTCAGGGTCATTTGCAAAGTATAGGAATGGGTGGGAGGGTGGGATCTTGATGATCTGGAAAACACACCCCTGCTCTGCAGGAACTTACCCAGAGTCCCAGATCAGTTCATTTATGAGAAGCCTGCAGTGTTCCTAAGTAGGCCCTGGACTTCTAAATTACAGAAATGAAGAACTGTGCTTGGCTCCAGCCCCACCACAGACTAGGTCTGCAGCCACCAACAACAGCATGTGAATCAAGCAGAACTCACAGGCACACTTACAGGCACCAGTCCTGTAAGCAGGGGAATGCCATTATTTTTTTTTTCTAATTCCCGTGAAAAGAAATTTCAATCCCCTGCCCCATGATTAAAAGAAACAACAAAGTGTTTATTATTATTATTATTTTATTTTCATATACAAAAAGATAAAACTTGAAATAGTTCTAGATTTTTCCTCCTATTCTGTTGGGGTGTGGCTGCTGCTTCACACAGGGGGGAAAAAACTACATTCACATCGGTTTATTTGAGGACCCAGTGCAGAGTTCAAGCAGCAAAACCCCAATTTAGCAGATCTAATTTCAAACTTGACACTCATTTCTAAAAGTACCACAGTAAAAAGGAACAAAGATCCACTGCAAATGAATGAACTATGATACAATGTTCTTTCCAAAATGTTTTCATTTCACAACTGTAATTACATGGATGTCTGCTTCAGGCCATTTTAGGGGTGTGTGTGTGTGTGTTTGTGTGTGTGTGTGTAATATATATATGTATGTATATGTATATATATATATAAATCAGCACACTTTTCAAATCCAGACAGGGTAACAGCAACAAGCTTAACTCTGTGTATATATATATATATATATATATATATATATATATATATATATATATATATAAAAACATGATACTTCAGTATAACTTTTGTTAATTCAGTAGTACAAGCTATTTCTGTTCTACAAAATTTTTATTGTATAGCTACAAGGGTGAAAAGTGACCTACTACATTTACATCTCACATATCCTGGTATACAAACAGTACTTATTGAATTTGAGCCAAAAACTATAAGTTTTTAGTTTTAGCACTTGAAAGAGCTTCCTTGCTTCTACAGTCTTAAATCATACACTAGTCACAATTCCAGAGTTTGTGATTACTTGTCATTTTAAACTGTGAGAAACAGGTGAATCCAAACTTTTAATTACAATTTGTATATACAAGTTAGATAACACAGCTCAATAAGACTTAGCTACCATCCTAAGCCCAACACACACATTCTCCACTAGGTTAGACAAGTCTTAGGGTGGTTCCTCCTTTTCCTTACAAATAATGTACAAATTCAGAAGTAGCTGGTAAAACTGATATATAAGATGGTAAATAAAAGGTGACATTTTCTGTTGGTTCCAAAACTGTTCCTGAAAACTTTGTACTCTGCTGTGTTCTTTAACTGTATGTCTATTATATGCAGAAAGCTCTTTTCACAAGAATTGACATCAAACTCAATGTAAGTTAAATTTATAGTACTGTATAAAGTTATTTAGATTCAAGGACAAATGTGGGAAAGTATTAACAAGTGAAAATTTGGCCTTTGACATTACCATTACAATTATGTCAGATTCAAAAGCAGATTCTTCTGTACAGTTGAAAAATGGCATCATGTGGATTTGTGGCATGGAAATGAAATCTAGAAATATGTTTCTAATCTGCGGTAACTCTCTCCTTCAACTCTAAAGTACCACTCAATTTTCTTTGCATTTTTACAGAGTTCTCAAAAAAAAATGAGAGGGAAAAGCCACTGGCATTTTAACACTTGTTCCCCTCACTGGTGGTCTTAGTGTTTCAGATGGGGTCTCCCAAAGAATCTCTAATGAATCATTCGCTCCTAGATGGCCTGACAATGACTTGGACACTTTTCAAATTAAAACTCAGATGTTGCCTAATCTTTCCTACTCGCATCTCTGTCATTGTTGTAAAATTTGGATGACTGCATTTTTCCCTTACCGAGAAATTATTTGGCTAAACATACACTTAACTCATGGCAGTGCTCTGAGAAAACCCCACTTGGGCTAAAGCACTTGCAGGGACTGAAGTCAACAGTCCACTGAAAGGGGCAAAGATCAAACACTCAGAGGGCTGAGCCTGGACCCACTGGGAACACAATGACCTTGGTGTCCCATGGTCAGGAGGGCAGCAGGACAGCCCAGGCAGGCAGATGGCATCACTGAGTTACCACTTTTATCTTGGTCTGCCATCTATGCCCCAGAAGACAAAATTCAGATGTGGTGACTGCTGGTTAATTAAGCTTCTTGAACTGGTAAAAAAGGCTCTTTAAAAATATATATATATTTATTTATTTATTTATTTATTTAAAATACATCATAATGACAAACAGCCATATCCCAACAAGGCCTAATTTCACAGCAACATATGCTACAGACATCTTCCCAAAAATGCACTGTGGTGGATGGTGGGTTTTTATCCTGCCATTTAAAGGAATGTTCTACATGTGAGCTTTTAGAGACTGGAAATGTGTTACAAAGAGCTCATCTTTGGAACTAGTTTGCATGCAAGACCAGCCAGTTAAGTTGCTTCACTTAATCAGACACACAAGAATACTGAAAACGGCAGAATGCAGAGGAGCGCAGGAAGCACCTTCAGATGACACTCCAGACCAACCCCACCACAGCCAGGATGAAATCACCAGAAGCCCTTCTCAGTCCTTGTTTCACTAAAACAAGTTTAAGTGCCCACACTCAGCAGGGTTCCTGCGTGTGTATGTTAAGTCTGCAGTATCAAGAGGACCCAGATGGTGACACCATTCAACATGAGGTCTGAGGTAACTGGTTCTTAAAAGACCTGGATCACACAAGTGCATCCAGAAATTAGAGCTGGGAAAAAGGAAAAAGGCAAGGGATTTGGGGATAGAAAAGACAAGTAGAAAAAAGCTTACAGCAGTTGCTTTTGGAGGAGGAGGGTGACAAAAACAAAGGCACAACAAAATTACATTCCAAGACAGGTGGCTGGAGAGCAGAGAAATGTCCTTTTATGGGAACAGAGAAAGGAGTGCGGGTTAGTTCCTGTAGTGCTACTGGATCTGCTGGAACTACATTTGTTGTAAGTATAAAAGGGTGAAGTGTAAACTACACTCTAAACCAGAAGGAACAGAAAGCACAGCTGGCTTTAAATGACACATCAACTACCTCCAGTGTACCTCTGGAAGCCATGGCCCGAAGCCAGTAGGCAGAGTGTGGGGGTCAGGCCTTTACCTGGGCCTCAAAGCTAGCCATTATGAACACTAGGATTTAGCTTAATTATTCAGTTTCCCTAGATCCCCATCAAAAGTTGCACTCAAATAACCATCCACTCTCTACCCAAAATTAAAAAGGTTAAAATGAAACCCCCTTCCACTTGATGGCAGTGATGCTGACCTTTGTGGGGAAAGTGGAAAAAACCTCTGAGGACATGTGAAAGATGCCCTGCTATTACTGGGTTTCTAGTTTCCTCAGTAGGCTATCCTGGCTGATTCAACAGATTAAAGCAGTGAGCCAACCACTCACTCTAATCTCCAAAGGCCCTGACCACCGGGGACAAGATATGCCGGTAGCTCTTCATTTAATCTAATCACTATGTCCACATGCCCTACCCAATTCTGACCATATCCAAGAATTATTCAACTCAATAATTTAGTCCTAGGTAATTCAGTTTAGTGGAACTCAAACCAATAAATCCCCATTTTAAAGTTTTTGTAGCCTAAATCTTTTTCTTGTGCATCCTGCCCCCATCTGTGCCCCATAAAATTTCCATTCCCCAAATACCCTCAACACAACTATATTTTGTGTCAGGAGCTTACAACCGAATGTTTAACTTCAGAACCCTCTGTTCAGAAATCTCAGGAGGAAGCATAAATGTCAAACACACTGCAGGCCCCCCCTCCTTCAGGTCTGTAAGGAGCCTAGCTGAAGCATCTGTCCTTCACAGCCACAAGTGGGAATTTTGGCCAGGAGAATCATAAATTGACTCTAGGCTGCCAGTGTATACAAGAATCTGTGTGAGTGCTAAGTAAAAATTCACACCCCTCATGCTCCAGTGTACATTTATCCTGAAAGGTAAAGCTCAGTAGCTCTGATTACAAAAGCATTCTTATTCAAACTCACTAGACTTTATAAAAATAATCTGTGGTATAAAACAATCTCCACACTGTGTAGAAGAAATCTGTCAGGTGATATAACTAAATATATATGTAGAGCTATAGATTTTTTTGAAGTAAAATTTCAAGTGTTATGTCTCTATTATATAACCTATTCTTTTATTTACAATGCTATCTAACAGTACTGATGCAAACATGATTAGGAGAGTCAGGGAATGGGTCCATACCCAACCCAACAGTGGAAGTTCCCAGAACTCAAGACACAACTCATTCATTCAAAAAGACCCATCGTCACTGACTGGGGGCGAGGGGGTAAGCCTACTGACTAATGGGTCACAATTTTCTTAACTGTGAGCTCAACAACATAAACTTTGCAAACGAATGTCACACTTCTGTAGGCATCCAAAATAGCCCTCCTTTAAATAACATACTGCATACATCCATACAGCTACATGTATGTTTCTTTAGTGTCCTGTGACTGCCTAAACTCTAGACTATCAGAAGATACTGCCCCAGAGGAAAAAAGGTCAGCGCAGAGCCCATCACCCACTCAGGTGTTTAGAGAATATGCATTTTAATTCTTAAGGAAAAACCACTTCAGTTATCTCTACAAGCTGCCATAGGAGCAAATAAAGTATCACTGTTTTGGCACTACAGGATATACATGGAGTACCACAACTGAAGTCTTGCTTCATTCATACCTGGAAGATACCGTCATGACAATGTTAAAACTTGATAAAAACTTAAACAGTGGTAAATACTTTACATTCAAATTCTTGTCCAAACCAAGTTTATAGTGGACCCCCAAACAGGTGTGAAACGTGCACATTCAAAATATCCCACTAAATAACTTGGACTTTTGTTGACAGCTGCTAGGCCTTTTGAACTTACTGTCTTAAAAAATGTGATTGGATCAACTGGATTAAGGGTATTTTAAACTTCAATTTCTTTTTTCCTACAAAACTAAATTATTATCTCAAGAAACTATTCCAAGCCTTCTAAAGGTTTGGGATACATTCATAGGTAGACTGCTGGTTACAAATCAACTACCTGGAATCTTACTTAAAGAACTATGAATATAACCCTGAATGCATTAAATGTTTAAAATATAGACTGAGAAAATAACACAGTTCATCAAGTGAATTACTGGGCCTAAAACATATTGATCTAGTCTTAAATTCCTTATTACTAGGCTGAACACATTAGCTGCCGAGTATTTTATCAGTTTAGCTTTTGCAAACAGCCATTGATCAAGAAGAAGTCATGTCACCCAAGTGTGAAGGAAAGTCCATATTGTCCCCTTTCTGGATGCTCCCCTACCATGTAAATAATAGATGTACTGCACTTCTTGAAAAGGGTGGTCTAATGCCCCTGAAATGTGTACCAGGCCTAGTCATCTGTCCAAAAGTACACCACTGAAAACCCAACAGGCTGCAATAAAGACAAAATCAAACTGAACTACTGGACACCTTTCCAATTTAGTTAAGTTTCTAGTGAGCCAAGTTCTTGAGAATAATGATTATTTAACTTCTAGTTCCAATCCTAAAAACTCATATGCTTACTATATTACTTAGCAAAAAACAAGCAAACAAACAAACAACAACAGCAAATCCTCATTATTACCAGTAGGTACTAGGAACTTTACATACTAAAAAAGGTAAAATTCTATTTGTAAGAGGGCCACCTAGTCCTCCCATTTTGGATGGGACTATCATTTCCCTGCCTTTGTGGCTCGACCATAGGGGCCACATGACAGGCTTTTCTGAGACACACAGAGCACATGAAGAACATTCAATACACAGATCAGGTTCCCAAGGAAAAAACCCACATATAGCCCAAGCCCAGGGCATAGTTAGCAGGACAGAGAGAATATGAATGTGATCAAATGGAAAGAAAGGCCGTAAAGCAGAACTACAGGATCGAGTGCTATGCTTCCTAAAGCATCAAGCATGTCAGGAGTGCTGACCTAGCCTCTTGAGGCAAGTTTGGTAGCCTGGAGAGGACAACCCCTTCCCTTTGCTCAGAATATGTGAGCAGAAGATGATATTCAAGGTTAGGCAATGTGCTTCTTATTCTGCACAAATGGCCCCAACTAGGGACAGGATAAATTCAGACTCAAGCAGCTGGCACCACTTTGCCTTGTAGCCAGATTTTCCCCTTTCTCCCCAGAACACCCCATCTGCAGTTCTTGTTCCCTCCTGCTAAGGACCAATGGTCCCAGGAGAAAATCCAGCTCATGCCAGCCCAGTATGCTCTGATGATATGTCCATGGCCTCCCCTGCTCACCCTATCACTGAGGACCCTCTGTAGGACACTGTGACACAGTGGCCTCTGTCTTTACTTGCTTCCTCCTTCTCTGGTTCATTTCCGGATCTCTAGCTAAGGATAAAATCCCAGTTATTACAGGGGTTTTCAACCAGGACATTATCTATGGAAGCCCATCCCCAAAGCCAGGGGCTGCTTAGATGACAGAACACTGGAAAGGAAAGAGCAAGGATCCTTGGCTACTTCTCTTCCCTGATTTGGCCCCCTGTAAACCTACAGGGCTGGGACAGTGCCTCTCATGGGCAGGGACAATGAGACCAGGCCTTATTTACAAGTCTCCCACAATGCTTGGAGCAAAAAAGTAAAATAAAAATAGCAGTTCTCTGGATGCCCCAAAAGTGGATGTTACATGAAATCTGTGGACAGAAACACAGGCAGAGGCCCTGTGATCCAATCACCACCATCACAGATGCATATCAGGACTCTAGGAGTCTCCCAACTCACAGAGCACGTGATAGCAGCAAATGAAACCTTTACCCAGTGGCAAAAGGCCCACCCAAGCTCCCAGAAGGTGGTAGATAGAAATCACCCACCTTCCAGCCAGTAGCAACCAAATGTGCCACCTGGAGCTAAAGGAAGCACCTTGAAGCACAGAGTAGGGGTAGTAGTGGGGGCAGTCTGAAGCCCTGAGAACTGCACAAACCCCCAAACTCTCCCTGTTCCCAGCCACACCAAACAGATACCACTCCTTACACTCCATTCTGATGTCAAGGCCCCACAGGGCCACTGCAGGGCCTGGGTGAGGGGTCAGCAAAGAAAAGCCACTCAGAGAAAAGGTATGCCTGCCCTCCTGTTCTGCACCCCAACCAGAAGGTCCCACAGAGCCAGGGCTCAACGCTCCTTTGGCCAGGCCAAAAGAATTAAGCCAGTGCACAAAAGAAAACCAACCACCCAGAGGAAATGAAAAACCAAACAGGGAAGCTGGGGTTTAGTGTTTGGCACTGGGTAGAATTAGTGATCTGATTATTCCTGCAGTGAATTAGCTACATTTATTAGTGGTTTATTTGTTTCTTCTGAGGGTGAAAAGTGGAGATGCCCCCACTGCCTGAGGAAAAAGCTAAAAAAAGTAGATATGGCACTTTTCAATAAATATTTTAAAGCTTCTTAAAGAAATAAGTGGAAAAGAAAAGCAACTGCTGTAAGGCCTGTTTGCTGTTAAAAATTATTCCAAGGGAACAAAATAAAACAGGGAAAAAAAAAAAAAAAGACATAGCTTACCAAAACAAAAAGAAAACCATCTGTCCCAGTGACCACTTGACCAATCCACATTTTGACCCATGAAGCAAAAACTGAGCTTGGACAGGGAAGTAAATTGGCCTCCCACAGCATCCTGTACCCACTCAGAGAAAAGGACACCCACAAGCAGAAGGCCCAGATGCCACACACAGCAACTGAGTGGAGCAGCCACCCAAGTGTGAGCTGGTCCATCACACTCAGACTCCCACACCCTCTACCCCAGACAAGCAGCTCTGGCAACTGCCCTCAGGGCATAGTGTGTGGCCACTGGTGCTATTAATCCCCTCCAGTATTACTACTGCTCATCTACTGAAGGAATTAAATCTCAGGTAAAATTACCTCATGTGGGTATAAGGGTCACAGTTTTACAAGTTAAAGTGGGGTCATAGGTTATTCTGAACATCAACCAATCAAGTTATGGGAAACATCTGACCTTCCAAATAACCCAGGAGGTAGCAGCCCTCTTCAGTCTACCCAGGTCAACCTCTCTCCATCACCTGCCAACTCGCCTACTCTTGAGATTAAGAGACACACTGTTTTAAAATAAAATGATCTAAGGAAACCAGGAGGAGCCTTCACCAACAATAGTGATGAACGCCCAGACTCAGCCCAGCCAGCCAACCTATACTCGATGACAATTATTTACAAGGGGGCTTTATCAAACAAAAATGGTAGTACTCCCTAGAAGACAAACTTTTTTTCTTTTTCCTCTATTTCTTTTAAACATCCTTGTCATAAAAGTCAACTTACATTAAAATATACTTACTACAAGACAACACAACTAACAAAATATATAATAAAACTTACACAAGTAGAAAATTCTGAGGTATTTCTGGTTTGAGGTGGTCTGTGGTCGTGAAGTTTTAATTCTTTTACTTTTTTTAAAATTTAAACCTCGGAAGCCACATAGCAAAGCATGTGTGTATATGTGGATGTGTGTTTTGTCTGAAAAAAAAATTTAGCATGTTTTATAAATTAAAAATTTTCAAATGTTGAAACAGCAGCATTAGGAACATTCACTGATTAGAGCAAGGTTATGGCATAATAGAAAACGTTTTTTAGAATATGCACCACTTTAAGGGGTCTGGAGAAAGCCATGTCCACAAGCCACAGAATGGGGTCAGTAATGTCACCACATGGGGCTGAGCCAGAGCTGCAGGGCTTGCAAGGTCCCCAGAGAGACAGGCCGTCTTTGTGGGGCCCATCCAGGAATTCTCTTGCCCTAGCTGTGCAGGGCGCCCCCTAAGGGCATTTTCCTAAACTGCCCCAGGAGGAAACAATTTCAATATTTCCTCCATTAGAGATACTTACAAGCATCATATCGCATGAAGAATGTTCACTGAACTGTGATGATTTCTGCCTTCCACATAATCTTAAAAATTTGGGCAGAAAAAAATGTTTCATCTTAGGCCAAGCCCAGGTCAACAGAAAGAAACTGGTGGGACCAGCAGGTGGGTCAGAGCTGCCCCTGCTCTCAGACTTTCTCCAAACCCCGCACTTGCCCTTAATGTTCGGCCTCCACAAGGTCCTTGCCCTCAATTCCTGGGTACCTGAGAAGTAGCCTCCACAGCAAAGGATGTTGCTCCGAATGTGCCCAAGTCCAGTGTAGCTCTGTTCCAAACCCTACCCTAGCACCATCCTCCCCTTCCAACCCCAGTCCAAACTCCTCGTCCTCATCCCAGTTTTTTTACTTGATCAGGACAACACCCGTTAAATCCGTGAAAGACACATCTGCTGTTTCTTAAGCTCACTGCCTAAAAAGGGAGAAACAACAACAAAAAAATAATAAAGTGGTGGGGAGGAGGGGGTGAGGGCCAAGGAGAGAGGAAATGCCTCTTCTGAGGAAGGTATGTTCTTATGTAACAGTCTTCAAAGGTTCCTCGAGTAGAGTTTGCAGCATTAAGTTTCCTAAGACAGGAGATGGGTTTCTTTGTGTCACAGATTCTGAGACGACAAACAAAGAGAAAATGGGAAAAATGAATCCCAAAGGACAGGAGGTGGCTGAGGCTCTTCAGCATGGCGCTGGTTCTGCATTCACAGCTCAGCACCTCAACGCCTGCTGACGTGTCCGCTGTTTGCAATACAGTAGAGCAATATGCTGGTAAAAACTGATCCAATCCAAAAAATAATATTAATAATAATAATTATAATAATTATAATAATAATAAAAAGTCAAGGTAAAATAGCAGCTGCATTTTATGTGTTTGTTGGTTTTATGGGATTTCCAAAACAAAACACAACTTTTTTTTTTCCTTTTTTCTTCAGATCCAATGAGTCTGGAGAGACACTCATGTCCTGGGCTTAGATGCTGGACTCCTTGGGGGGCAGGTCCACATTGGTGACAGAGGTCACCAGTGAGACAAGACAGTCCGAGGTAGTGCTGTTGACCGACCTCCGGATCAGGGACACTCGCTCCTCCACGCAGCCTGCAGATAGGCGAGCTTCTGCATCATGGTCCCAGCACTCCTCAATGGTCACACAGAGCTGGGCCAGGCCCTGTACAACAGTGGGAGAATGAGAAAAGACACCTTGTTAAGACCTCTAAGTAAGGACAAGCATGGAAGACACCAAACTTGATGATGATCCCAAGGATCAGTCAAAGCCTATTGGCCAAACCACACCAGCAGGTCAATTAACAGGTGCCTAGTGGAAACTGCAGCAATCACCATGCTTGCCTTTCTGATAGCCACTACCCTGAGCCCACTGGCTTCCGTCAGCCCCAGAACATTGCTACTCCTCAGCTTACGAAGGGGAGGGATCCAGACCCCTCCTAGAGGAGATACAGCTGCTTACCTTGGAGCAGTGGTATTAAATCATATTTTATGCAAAGCCCAAACACAAAGGCCCAAAGTGTAACATATGAATCATAGTGAGAACCAAGAAGAGGGCATCATTCTAGCTTACCCCGCACAGCCCCTGGAGCACCTTTCTAGGATCTAAAAAATGGACAAGCTTCCTCTTTGTCCCTTTCTCCCTTGATCTCAGGCTCCTGCTATGCCCCATGGAATCCCTGCACTCAGACCCCTCACCGGGTGCTTTAGCCAGTGATCCTTAATGGTGGGTCGCATCTTCTTGTGAACAACCACCTCCTGCAGCTCTTCCAGCGAAGGGTGCTGGCCAATCTCCTCCTCAAAAGGCAGCATATACTCATCCACGGGTCCTGAAGGCAAGAGAGAACCTGGTTGGATGACATGGAGGCCCCTCAGCTCCCAACTCAGGATGCCCAAAGTTGCTATCCCACTCACCATCTGCAGCCTTGCAGCGAGACACAAGCTCCCACAGCACCAGCCCCATAGCATACATGTCAATGCGCAGGAAGGCGTCTCGCTGGAAGTTGATGGCTCCCTCAAGCACCTCAGGGGCCATGTACCGTCTGGTGCCTACCTGCATGAGAACAGAAGAGTGCAGGGTCTCCAGACACTAACCAAGCATAAATATACACTCAGCCAGGGCACAGAAACCATAGCCTGTGTGCACCACAGCAGGATACCAAAGACAGCAAGCCCTGACTCACTGCATTCACAGCAGGGTCATGAACTGTACCTGCGCATGATTTTAAAATATAACACACTGGAGTCAGCAGTGGTAGAAAATGGAATTGCTTTCAAATTCCAACAGCAAGACCACAAGACATTTATATCAATGATGTGTACTTTCTGAGGTTTGAAACAAAAATAAAGCAAGAAGAGAATACTTAAGATCAAAATGGACTGCTATGGGATGATTTGCTAGGTTTAATTTTTTGGCTACTTTTTCTAGGTTCTTGGCTTAGAGTCTTAATACTTTTCTATTTTGTTTTTTGATTGATAATTATGACTGGGGGAAAAAAAGATTGAGACCACAAGGACAAGTGGCCAAAACCTGAACAGGGAATCTAGGTTTCTTAGCTGACTGGCCTGGGGAAGCTTCACAAGCCACCAGGCCTTGGCTTCTTCACTGCTAACACAAGATCTGTTCCCTGAGTTCTTAGCTCCAAAGTCATGCCCCTAGAAGTTGTCAGCTCAATCCCAGAGTATCCACCCTGGTTCAGCCCCCCCACTTCCCAGGCCCAGGCTCATTACCTGCCCATGGGTGTCCCCTGGAGGTTTCCCTGGCTCAAAGCGAACAGCCAGGCCAAAGTCAGCCAGGACAGCTGTGAGGTCACTCTTCAGCAATACATTCTTGCTTTTAAAATCCCTGTGGAGACAATTGGGCCCCAATGAAGTAGAACATCATGATCCAACATCCCTTGTGCTTGAACATTATGATCTAACTCCCACCTTGGCTCTTAAGATATTTGAGTCTGTGCCCCAGAGCCCCTAGATTAGATCATCCCACCCTATCTGGGGTGCAGGGTCTGTGCCTGGGTGCAGAGGTAAGGCAGCTTCAGGAGCCCAAACAGGTGTGGGAATCCCTCACTGCCTTTGATAAAAAAGACTTCTGTCAATGTTGGCAAAGCAATTCCTACCCCAATGGCTGGTCAGACCTTGTCCCAGTCCCCACAGCATCAAAGGCCAGCCCACACATCCTCAGAGGGGTTGGGAGACAGGTACACTGGCCTGGGATGCACATTTTCTGGGAAGAAATATTTGGAATGTGAGTGAAAACAGGAATTTAAAATTAGCTTGCCAAAGATCCTGACAGGCCACAAAGGCAGAGTGGAACAGGGTCCTGGAGTATGCGTTCATTTTCACTCCTTAATAAGAACCACTTTGGTCCTCAATTTCCCCAGCACCTGTCCCAGCATTGCTATGAGGATAAAACTGAGTGAGCAGCAAACAAAATGCTTTGGGCCACCCCTGGCAAACTTACTATGCATTACTGTTAAGTGGAACCATATCCAAGAGTCTACATTCAACCTTTTGACCTACAAAAATGGCAAGTCTACACAACCTCTATGTCACTACTGTTAACACCCTTAGGGACCTTTCAGCTTAGAAACCTGGACTTCTGAGTCTCATTCCCCTCCCTCATAGTTATGGAGACAGACTAACTAGTTATACGGGACCTTGTCTAAGGCACTCAACCTCTCTGCACTACTGTTCCTTCACCTTTAAGATAAGGAGAAGAAACAGTTTCTACCTTACAAGGTGGTAACTGAGGAGTCAATAGGTTGGTATTTCTCAAGCATTCAGGTATTTCTCAAGCATTACTGCCTGCAATTCAGTAAAGCACAATGGTGACAAGTTAAAAATGGTTCTTAACGTATGGTTCAAGGGCCTGGTGCAGTGGCGTATCCTATATTCCTAGCAGCTTGGGAGGCTGAGGCAGGAGGATCATGAGTTCAAAGCCAGATTCATCAATTTAGTAAGGCACTAAGCAACTCAGTGAGACCTTGTTTCTAAATAAAATACAACACATGGCTTGGGATGTGGCTCAGGGGTCAAGTGCCCCTGAGTTCAATCCCCAATACTCCCCTCCACAAAAAGTATGGTTCAAAGACCCCAAAAGATTCCCAAAATTGTTTCAGGAGCTCTCAAGGTCAAAATTTTTCTTTAATTATCTAGCATTTGCCTTTTTAAGTTTTTCCTCTCAGAAATATAGAAAAGAGTTTTCCAAGGACTATATGATAGATGATGTCCTCACTCTAAAAAGATAAGAGTGTGTGTGCTCTACTCTAGGAAATATCAACAGACAAACCCCACATATACAAAAATTCCTTTTAAGGGTTAAAGGGTTCTAACCATAAAGTTCAAGAATTGCTGAGCCAACTCTTCAAAGTAACGCAGTCGGCACTTCCTCATATAGCCATTAGAGGGCACCAGAAAACCAGTTTAGGAGGCCATGCCATCCAAAGGACACAGGTAAAGGCCTGGTTCTGTACCCAGTCATTACAATACAACACAGGGAGACTAGGCATGTATAGAAAATTGAGACACACCTTACACCCTCCTCTCACCCACCAACCCTCTCCAGTTCCAGGCCAAGCACAGAGAGAGCACCTGCTAGCCCAGGTACCTGTGGGCAATAGACGGCTTGTGGCCCTCACCACGGCACCAGGGTACATCCTCGTGCAGGTACGAAAGGCCTCGTGACATCGTTTCTGCCACATGACACAGTTCGTTCCATGTGATGATGTTCCCCTTGAGGTAATCCGTGAGGGAGCCCTAAGGAAGCACAAATCTTAGACACAGGCTCTAGGTGAATGGCAAGACCCAACCTAACCAACCCAACCCAGCCCAGCCCTAGGAGAGATGTCTTTGAAGGCCAATGGTTGGGCTCCTCTCCTGGGAGTCTATAATGAACAGGAAAGGCAAATGAGACCAGGATAGAAAGTCCAGGGGTAATCATTAAGTCACTACTCTTATTATAGATGTAACCTCAGGGTCAGGGGCTCTTATAGGGACAACCTGGTCCACACCTATGGCAGAATCACCTCATGGGAACCTTTCCATCGCGTACAGATTGACAGCATGGCCCACCTTGTCATGGAAGGCCGTGATGAGCCACAGCTCCACCTCAAGGTTGGAGCCTCGTTTCTCAGCAGCAATGAACTGCAGCAGGTTCTCATGCTTCATGCCAGGCGTGCTGAAGATCTCCCTTTCACTCTGCCACGACTGCTTGTCCTGGAGCATGGAGGCAGCTCAGTCAGGATATAGCCACACAACCCCACAGCAAGGCGGTTGCACTTTCATCCATCCCCCTCCCACTAGCCTCTCAGTTTCAGCATCCATAAGGGGCCTAGGAGACCAGGACTGAGCCACACAACATCAGGCCAGCAGCAACCTCTTAGATCACTTAACATCAGCCATGATTTAAAAATGAAACCATTGCGGGTCCAGAGATGGGAAGCGAGTTGCCCCACATCACCCAACAAGTGAAAGGCACGCCAGGCCAGGCTTTGTTAAGTGTCCTAGGCAAATGCATGGGGTGGCCTGGTGTCCAGAGTTGCTGAGCAGAACATGACAGCAAGAACAAAAACCCAGGGGCTGGGGCTGTAGCTCAGTGGCTGAGCGCTCACCTCACATGCGTGAGGCACTGGGTTGGATCCTCAGCACCACATACAAAAATAAATAAGACAAAGATTGTGTCCATCTACAACTAAAAAAAAATTTTAAAAAAAGAACAAAAACACATATACCATAGAAGATCAAGGTATAGCAAAGCCCTGCCCTGGTTCTTCAATGCAATTTAACTGCTAAATGCAGTCCCCATATAGCTGAGAGTAACGTAAATGGCAACTTCAATGCAGCTATTTCTTCCTCATCCCACCAGTGTCCAGGGTTTGGACTGCCCTTGCGTAGAAGAGTCTCAGCTCAGGCCACAATGAGGGAAGATGACTTGGAGCCCCCACTCACTCACCTGGAGTGGGAAGATCTTGACAGCCACAAAGTCATTCATGAGCTGGGCCTTCCAGACACAGCCAAAGCGGCCACGAGCCTTGATCTCCAACAGCTGCAGTGGCTTCAGACCCACCAGGGGGGATGGGGGTGGAGGCCCAGGGTCCTAGCAGAAAGCAAAGTCTTAACCAGTTCTGGCCTAGCCTCATGCCCCCTCCTCACGCCTGCCCCAAGACTGCACTGTCTTACCTCGTGGATGTCCACATGGCCATAGGGAGGCTTACGATGCCGATACATCCAGAAGGCCAGCAGGACGATGAGGGAGAGGCCCCCAATGGGCAGCAGCGAGTAGGCCAGCACCGTGAGCAGGGTAGGGGCTGTCGGGGGTGGCTCGTACGTGACTGGGGGACACACGGAGCCCTGCGTCACATAGCCCGCCCACTCCCACACCTTCACAGGGCCCTGCAGCCATTCCCCATCCAGCTCCAGAGCTGAGCACTCTGGGCCAAGGAGAGGCCCAAGTCTGCTAGGTCAGATGCCCTCTTCCCACTGGCCCCTCACCTTCTGGGCCCCCAGCCTCCGGCAAGTGGGTGAAGCGCTCGTTGCAGAAGTTGCCTTCGCAGCAGCAGAAGTACACCTGCGGGTTCTCCTCGGTGGCCACACACTCCTGCCTGAAAGCAGAGAGCTTTCCTTACACAGGCAGGGGATGCAAGACTCTCCCAGGCCTGCCCAGCCAAACCCCTCCCTATAAACAGAGCATCTCTGGGCAACATCAGCAGGACAGGTGAAGCCATCCAAAGTTGGGGAGAGACCACTAGGAGTCAACACACCCTGAAACCCCTCCTCAGAGCTGGAGCAGGGCAAACACGGTTGCGGAAGAGCGTGGGAGCCTGCTTATCACCTGAAGAGCCCCTTTCTTGCTCAGTTATCCTGAGAGCCACAGGGCCAAGCGGGAAGTGCAAGTATAGGCAGGCTTCAGTAGAGGAAGGGCAAGCCTTGTGGTACCTGTCATAGCAGTTGAAATCATCCAGCCAGCAGCCCTTCTTGACGAGCTCGATGGTGCCTGAGCTGTTGCGCCAGGAGGCGTAGCAGTGCAGCCTCTTGTCTTGCTCACCCTCACAGCGCTCCAAGCCACTCTGATTGGTGCGTTCCAGCTCCCAGTTGGCGTTGTAGTAGATGCACTCCCGTGTCTCAGCCTCCCCACGCCCTGAACCTGTGCCCAGAGAAGAGACACTGAGCATGCCCCACAGGGCTACTGTCCCAAACCACTCTACTGGGCACCATGCTCCCTCTGTATCCAACACCTCAGCTTACTTTGTGCCAGCCTGCACCATCCCCAGCTCACTTTTCCCACTATAGCTGCCCTAAGCCCAAGCAAGGGGGAAAGGAAGGAAACCTAATACCATGCAGGATGGACAAGCAGCCAGCCACTGGCACAAAAGGTGGCATTAATAGTGCCTGAAGCTGGGTGATGGCGGGCTGCTTCCCTGCAGTACCAGGATTAATGAAGAAGCCCTCAAAAGCCCCAGTGCAAAATCTCTATAAGTGCAGGGGTGGGGCTATAGTATTTAATAAAAACAAACACTCTCAGGCATAGTCCAGATCTATCCAATAGGAATAAGGGCAGGATCTCCATTTTTAACCTTCCTGTCTATCTCAGGAGATACTGATGCAAACCTTTAGGACTACATCTGGAGGAACTATAAGGAGAAGCGGCTTCCTACTGCCCCCTCTCTCCTTGGTCACCACGGTGCTCCGCCCCCAGATGAGCTGGAATGTCCTCCACAAGAGAACAAGGACCCTCCAGTGTCCCTTCTACACCCAGCATCCATACCTGGTGCTGCAGAATTCTGAAGATAATGAGGCCTGCACAGGTAAACCTCCCAGAATCACCAGCAGTGATATGTGCCTCTAGCAGGAGAAGAGCTGGCTAGTGGCTAAGTTGTAAACACAGATCAATCTCCCAGCTGGGCTTGGCCCCTGATGATGACCCCCAGGCAGGCATTCCACTCCTGAACTTCTTTCTATCTCCGGAAGAAATGCCACCCAGGTGGTCAACTGCTTTAACCTTCAACTGCCTTCAAATGCTTTCCTTTAAACATGGCATCAAACATTTACCAAATCCACCTTCTTTACTATCCCTACAAGATGACCCCCAGACCCAGTCCTAGCTTGTTCCCAATTCCCCCATGAACTCTTTTGCCCTAGGATGGAAAAGAATATGCAGATGGCAAAAGAGATTTTGCCTGGGAGTAGTCAGCTATGGCCCCTTCACCAGGCATCCACACGAAGGACTCACTGCCAGAACTCCATGAAGATATCTGAGAGGAAACCAGCAGTAAACATTCACCAGTCTTTCCACACTCCTTGAGCCTACTGTGGGGCAGTGCCTATCAACACCCCTGGCTGGGCTCCCCGAGTCTCCCCCGACAACTGTGCCCACCATAGGAGGAGAAGGAGCCAAAGTCAATCCCAAAAAACCACCAGCCAGCCCATGCGCAGCCTGACTTCACTGACAGCAGGAAAGGCAGGCAAGGAGAAGGAAGCCCACCTGATCCTGGGGAAGGCAGTGCCCTGAGTTCTAGCACAGCCCACGGCTTGATTCCCAAGGCCTATTCATCGAGGAGAATACTGACTGGTAGAGGGAGGAGCCCCTCTACCACAAGGAGGAACACACTCTGCTCAGACTCACCCTTGCTCTACCTCCCTGCAGTGATAAAAGGTCCTTCCAGGGGGGCCTGGCCAAGGCCAAGCATCAAATTCCAAGGCTCCAGGTAGGACCAAATCATTCAGGTAGGTTCAAATTATCACCCAACTAGAATGAAAACATCCAACCATAGCTCTGGCCATCCAAGGCCATGTGGCCTAGACCCTGACACTTGTAAAAGGAAAAAGTGGCTTTGTGACAAGCCAAGCAGCTGGGACTCAGCCTGGCCCTCAAAAAAGGGCCTCAGGGTCTACATGGGTACTCACACAGGGGCGTACACTGACTTCCCCCAGTCAGACCCTTCCTCAAATACAGGCTTATAGTGTAGGGGGAGAAGCTGAGGGGATCCAATGCAGGTAGGAGCCAAAGACTGAGCAAGTACAAGGGCCCCTGCCCACTCGCAACAACATCCAGTAGCTTAGCTATGCAAAGCCCCTAGTCCACACAGTGCATGCCAACTCTCCCCAACCTGAGGCCCCACTGCCTCCACAACAGCAATTCTAGCGGGGGAAGACTTGAGACTTGCGGGAAAGCCTCCAAGTTGGGCTGCAGACAGAGGAGATATGCACTCCCTCATCTACTTCCCTCTCTGCAGTCATACCTCACTGCCAGGTTCTTGAATGTGCTGGGCTTCTAGGCTTAGTACCCATTACCACCTCTGGCTGTAAGATGTTCCCCACTTTATCCCTAGGATTTCAGCCTGCCTCTCCCCTAAAACCAGGCACACTCTACTTCCATTGGCCTTATATTTCCTCTAGCACCTAATTTACCACCCTTGGTTAATCACCTGTTCTTATTTAAAGGACTATTTCAGACACCCAAAAACTGTATGCTTAACATAAACAAAAATAATTCCCAAGAAGAAATAACAATATTAACATAATGAACACTTGCATAAGAAATAAAATATTACAAATGTGCTCAACAGCTGCATTACAAATGCCAGCTTCCACATAGAGACAAACCCATATAAATACAGCTATCTCATACTAGACAAAGGCAACATAAACATACATTGGAGAAAAGATGGCCTAGACAACAAATGGTGCTGGGAAAACTGGAAATCCGTATGTAGCAAAATGAAATTAAACCTGTACCTCTCACCCTACACAAAAATCAACTCAAAATAGGCACTAGAACACAGACACTACACCTAATAGAAAAAAAAAAAAAGCAGGCCCAAATCTTCATCATGTCGCCTTAGGACCTAACTTCCTTAACAAGACTCCTAAAGCACAAGAAGTAAAATTAAGAATCAATAAATGGGGTGGATTCAAACTAAAATGTTTTCTTCCTAGCAAAGGAAATAAACAATAACGTGAAGAACCTACAGAATTGGAAGAAATCTTTACCACACACACATGAGACAGAGCACTAATCTCCAGGATATATAAAGAACTCAAAAAACTTAACACCAAAAAAACAAATAACCCAAACAATAAATGGGCTAAGGAACTGAACAGACACTTCACAGAAGAAATATAATTGATCAAAAAACATATGGAAAAATGTTCATTATCTCTAGCAATTAGAGAAATGCAAATCAAAACTACTACTCTAAGATTTTATCTCACTCCAGTCAGAATGGCAATTATCAAAAATACAAACAATAATAAGTGTTGGAGAGGATGTGGGGGAGAAAGGCACACTCATACATTGCTGGTGGGACTGCAAATTGGTGCAACCACTCTGGAAAGCAGTTTGAAGATTGGGTCAGAAAACGTGGAATAGAACCGTCATTTGATCCAGCTATCCCACCCTCAGTTAATACCCAAAAGACTGAAAATCAGCATACTACAGAGATGCAGACATACCAAGGTTTATAGCAGCTCAATTCATAATAGCTAAACGGTGGAATCAACCTAGATGCCCTTCAACAGATGAATGGATAAAGAAAATGTGGTATATATACACAATGGAATGTTACTCAGCCTCAAAGAAAAATGAAATTATGGCATTTGCAGGTAAATGAATAGAACTACAGAACATCATGTTAAGTGAAATAAGCCAATCCCAAAAAAATCAAAGGCCAAATGTTTTTTCTCATAAATGGATGCTTATTCATCGTGGAGAGGGGGTGGGTAAGAAAGAATGAAGGAACTTTGGATTGTGCAGAGAAGAGTGAGAGGAGGAGTGGGGCTGAGGGGATGGGAAGGACAATAGAATGAGACAGACATTATTACCCTACATATATGTATGATTGCACTACTGGTGTGACTATGCACCACATAAAGTCAGAGGAATGAGAAGTTGTGCTTCATTTGTGTACAATGTGTCAAAATGCAAAAAATGCAATGTGTCAAAATATATATGTGATATATATCTAAATAGGACAAATTAAAAAAAAAATAGAAGGGAGACCAGTAGAAAAGAAGAAGGGGATCAGGGGAAAAGAGGAGAGGGAAAGGGGAGCTAACTGGGGAGTAAAATTGAACAAATTATACTGTTTTATTGTATGCACATATGAATATAATAACAAATCCCACTGTTATGTATAATTATAACACATCAATAAAAAGGGGGGAAAATGCCAGCTTCCTCTACAAGACACATGAAAACAGGACCCTTGCCCATCTTGAGTATTAGAACCAGTTCCAGACATATAGATGGATGGATGGATACATGGAAAGAAAGAAGGGTGTAGGATGTGTGGCTAGAGCAAGACTTCAAAAGAAGGGGACAAGAAAGAAGGATAGTTTTAGCCTGAAGCCCCTACATTTTTTATTTTTCTTGCTAGAAATGAGAATCAAACCCAGAGCCTCATACATGTTAGGCAAGGGTTCTACCACTAATCTACACTCCTAGAGCAAGAATTTGGTCAACAAACAACAAGCTCCCTGTTCAGTGTTAGGAGTTCCAACAAAGGAGACCAACAGAGAGTGGCCTAAGGCTGGCCCAGTTCCTCTCACCAAGCCATCATCAGGCAAGGACCCCTCTGGCCACTACCATGGGCAGAACCCAAGTGGAAAGGGCTGGGAGCTCCAAATCAAGCTCCAGGAAGGACCCAAAGTTTAAGGATGTCACCTGAGCCCCATATGACCAGATCCTCCCACAAGCAATCCAACAAAATAACAGCCTTGAGCCGCCAGACTTTAAATCCTGCTTTGACACTTCACCACTGTGTGCCCTGGGCACTTTACAGAATCAGTTACTCTTTGAGAGGGGTTCATAATAAATCCTAGGGTTGTCACAAAAAATAAATGACCACATTTCAAGAGTGGTCAGAAAGGGCCTGGCATGCCACTCATTGTATCAGAGCCATACCCTTCGTTGTTGCCTGTAATAATCCCTTACAGCCAATTCCCCTCAAGCCCCCAGCCCATCAAGTCATACTAGACCCATGAGAGCTTTGTTCTCAGAGCTGAAGTGACATTCCATGCCCCTCCCACCCCACACCCAGGCTTTGCTGCCAGCTGGAGATCCAGAGGTCTCCAAGCTTCCTGGCCTCTCCCAGGCTCTGTTTCTTTACACACTTAGCTATTTATAGCCTCTGGCAATACTCCAACCACACACCTCTGCTTTTGAATAGATGAAGGCCTTCTGCCCACACTCATGAGCCAGGGCACTCATGCACAGGAGGCTTCCCTACCCTAGTCTACTATCCCCTTCTGGCAGAAGAGGAAGCAGTCCTCCCAAGATGCGGGGCACTAACCCCCCTCACATTTGCTGTCTTATAGTACTGAAGAGAGTATCCCCCCCAGATACCTGGACAAAGGACTTGCTACATCCCTGAGCCACAGCCATCTCAATTGCTGCTCTCCAAGGGAACCAAGTAACTCAAGTCTGATTATCCCTAAGAGGCAGTCCTTATGCCCAAGTCCTGGCAGTTTAAAAAGAAAAAAGAAAAAAAAATCTAGGCTCTCCAAACCAAATCCTCTATGCAGGCAGGGAAGGAAAAACCTCAGTCCCAGAAACCACACACACACACACACACACACACACACACACACACACACACTATCAGCTAACATGCAGGTTCTGCTCTGAACTGACATTCCATGTAATGGGACATCAAGGGATCAGTTTCAACGCTCAAGGACAAGAACTGGGAGGCTCCTTCCCCTCTGAAGCAACTCAGTCCACTGGTCTTTGGACACATCTCACTATGCCCTGGGGAAAACAGAGGGAAATATCACCAAGGTCCAGCCTGTGAGGGGCTCAAAGTGCAACAGAGAAGGGGGAAGGAATGGGAAATAGGGAAGGTGGCTCAGAACTGGAATGACCATGCCTCCTGTGGGGTTCCCCCGGCTCTGGCTTGGGGTATCCCCAGTCAACTAACATCTCTCAGAACTATGAACTCCAGTTGAGCACAGTGGCACACTCTGTAATCCCAGCAGCTTGGGAGACTGAGACAGGAGGACCATAGGTTCAAAGCCAGCCTCAGCAAAAGTGAGGCACTAAGCAACTCAGTGAGACCCTAACTCTAAATTTAAAAAAAAAAGGGCTGGGGATGTGGCTCAGTGGTTAAGTAGCCCTGAGTTCAATACCCAGTACCCACCCCCCCACCCCACCCCACCCCACCCCGCAAAAAAAAAGATCTGTGAACTCCAGCACCCAGCAGGCCATTATATTCTTGGCTCCTGGAGTCACCTCAGCAGCCACCCTGATAGGGAGCAGGTACCCAGCCTCACCCATATGGTCACTGAAAGAGGTGAGCAACTGCCCCTCACCACTCTATCTACCTACCTCAGGACAACCCCAGCCAGCTGGGCAAGACACACTCTCCCAGATGCCTCCATGCATGAGAAGCTAACAAGGGTGACTTCAGGGAGTTAGTGCTCCCTCCAGTATCCAGCCTCCATGGCTGCCCAGAGGCAGAAGCAGCCTCTCCCCTACTGTCAATGTCCCTAGGAAGATGGCCCCAAGTTTACTGAGCAAATGCTACCCTAGCAGGTCCCTTTTTTTTTTTTTTTTTTTGAATTTTTCTTTTTCTTTTCTTTTTTTTTTATTGGTTGTTCAAAACATTACAAAGCTCTTGACATATCATATTTCATGCATTAGATTCAAGTTGGTTATGAACTCCCAATTTTACCCCAAATACAGATTGCAGAATCACATAGGTTACACATCCACATTTTTACCTAGCAGGTCCCTTTAGAAGAGCCAAGGAGGACCATGAGACCTAAAGGTGAGGCTTCTAAACTGTACACAGTATCATCCCCTCCACCTCACCAGGACCAGAGTCAAGGTGGATAGGGAGTAAAGACCCAAAAACCTATACGAGACGGGGAAGGGAAAGGATAGAGCATGATAAATATCCAGACACACAGAGTGCACAAGCATTGTGAGTGATGAAGACTCTTTCACACAAGAGAACTAAACACAATCTTGATAAATTTGGATTCTTTTCATTTTCTGCAGTACTGGGGATCAAACCCAGGGCTATAACATCATAACCCTAGATAAATCTGTTTTAACCTTGTCCATATATTTTTAAACCATCCAGATTAATATCTATTTATCAACTGCATAGTTCATGCCCCATCTCAGACACTATACTAAGCGTTTTTCAAATAATATTTAATCCTTATGACAACCTAGAGTCATTATTTTACAGATAAGAAAACTGAGGCACAAGAGGTTGAGTAACTTCCCAAGTCATTTATCAATGACTTCAGCCCATCTCTAGAGTACATGTCTTTATATACTGATCCCTCTCCGAAGTTCGGAAATGCACGAATTTACAAAGCCATGTGACAGCCCCTTGTGTGACCTTACTTTCATCCACTCTCTTGTTGAACTCTTAGGTTATTTATGTTTGTTGATGTAAGCAACATTACTGAGCCCGCCCTTGGGTTCATGTGTGGGCATTTCCTCAGGGTACATCCACACAAGCTGGAATAGCTGGGTCACAGGATCTTAGCATCCTTAACTCACTAACTAGTCAAACTGTTCTCGAAAGAGGATATACCAATTTATGTTCCCAACAGTCCACATTGAGTCATACCCTCATCCACTCTGAATTTCGGTGACCTGGCAGAGTGTAAAATGTTAATGTGGCTTCAATCTACATTTCTATGATACTGACTGTATCTTTCTGTGATCACTGACCTCTCCTTCTGCATACTACCTGTTATATCCTTTCCCATTTTCCTATTGGGTCATTTTTCCTTTAAGTAATATAAAATCTTTACATATTCTTGGCAATAAAACTTTTCTTACTATATAGTAACTTTCTTCATTTGTAATATTCTTTGTCAAAAAGTCTATTTGTTCGATGCTATAATAGCTATTAACATTTGTTGTGGTTAGTATTTTCTCAATCTTTTCCAATTTTTATTTTAAATCTTTCTGCTTCAGAGGATCACAAGTTCAAGGCCAGCCTGGGCAAATGAGAGAGACTGTCTCAAAATAAAAATGAAAAAGGCCTAGGGATTTAGCTCAGTGGTATAGAACATCCCTGGGTTAAATCCCCAGAACCATAAAAACAAAACACCCACATTTCTGCCTATTTTTATTTTCCCTGATTCAATCAGGGAACTGAGTTCCATTACATTTATGACTACTGCATATGTTTAGATTTGTTTCTTCTCTACTGCTACCTCCATTTATGTTTCTTGTTTGTTTTGTTTCTGTGGTACTGAGGTTCAAACCCAAGGTCCTACACATACATAGCACAGTGTTCTACCACTGAGCCTCATGGGATTATATTTTTATATTTCTTTTTTTAATTTTATTTTTCTATTTCTTGGTTGTACCTGATGCATGCTAGGAAAGTAATCTACCATTGAGCTATGCCCCCAGCCCTTACAGTTCATATTTTAGTTACTTCTGGTCTGAAAGCTACACATTTAATTTCCATTTTAAGTATTTTCAATTTAGATTTAATCTATTACTTGCATTCAGTATTTAATGTTATTGATTTCTTCTTACCTAATTCCAAAGAAAAGATACTACTTGTGTTTTATACACCATCTCAGACCTTTTTTTGATGCTATAACAGATGGAAACTGGGTAATTTATAAAGAACAGAGACTTATTCTTACAGTTCTGGAGGCTTGATAGTCCAAAGTTGAGGGCCCATATCTGCGCAATGTGTTCTCACTGAGCCATCCCATGGCAAAAGGTGGAAGGACAAGAGATAGAATGGATCAAATGTGTCCTTTTACAGGGAACCCACTACTAGGATAACTAACCCACTCTTAGGAAACCCACACTAATTCATTTATAAGGACAGACCCCTCATGACCTAATCACTTCCTTCATCACCTTTTGTTGTTGTTTTTGTTATTGGGGATTGAATCCCAAAGGCACTTTACCACTGAACTATATACCCCAGCCCATTTTTTGTGGGGGAGGGGATACCAGGGATTGAACTCAGGGGCACTCAACCACTGAGCCACATCCCCAGCCCTATTTTGTATTTTATTTAGAAACAGGGTCTCACTGAGTTGCTTAGCGCCTCACTTTTACTGAGGCTAGCTTTGAACTCGTGATCCTCCTCCCTCAGTCTCCCAAGCCACTGGGATTACAGGTATGCACCACTGCACCTGGCCCATTTTGTTTTTTATTTTGAGACAAGGCCTCACTAAGTTGCTAAGGTTGGCCTTGAACTGTGATTCTCCTGCCTCAGACTCCCAAGTATCTGTTATTACAGGTGTGCAACACCATGTCCTGTTCCTAATCACTTCTTAAAGGTTCAACCACTTAACACTGTTGCACTGGGTACTAAGTTTCTAATACATGAATTCTGGAGACACATTCAATCAGTAGCATAGTCAATATTTTTTAAATTTATCCATACATTCATCAGTTTGTCTGCTCACCCATTCCTCCTTGCATCTCTGTCCTTATTTAAGACCATTGTACTTGCTGAAAAACATACTCCTTCAGGAAACACTTGTTAATAAAAGAGCCTTTGTTTGCTTTTCTGAATTATTATTTTACCTTTCTTCCTAAAGCAAAGTTTAAAATGAACATAAAATTTTAGACTCAAGTTATTTTTTTCTCAACATTTTGAAAATACTACTTAGTGGTTATTTTCTAGCTTCCACTATTATTGCTTAAAAATCCACTATACTTTATATACATATTCTGTCTTTTCCCCTCTGGCTGCTTTCTTTTTTCTTTTCTTTATAGTTTCACTATAAGGAATGTATCTCAGTATATATTTAAATTTATTTATGCTGACTGGGGTTCACTATGCTTTTAGAGTCTGATGATTCATGCCACTTATCAATTCTGAGAAACTCTTGGCTATTATCAATTTGAGTATTACATTGCTCTATTCTGTAATTCTGAAATTCCTATTGCATGAAAATTAAACCTTCATGTTCTGTCCAGTCTCTTAACTCCATGTTATGGTTTATAATTCAAAAGCTGGCAACTTAATCCCCTATGCAACAGTGCTGAGAAGACCTTTAAGACGTGATTAGATCTTAAGGGCTGTCTTCACAAATAAGACTTCACAAATGTCATCATCAGAGAGTGGGTTAACTGTCTTTGGGAGTGAGTTATAAAAGGCTCCCATTGTTTCTCTCTTTCCTTATAATCCCTTCCACCATGTTAAGATCCTTTGTCCAGGTAAAAAACAAGGATTATAAACAAAAACCTTACCAAATACCAACACCGTACTTTTGGGACTTCCCAACCTCCAGAACAATGAGGCCAACTATATTCCTACTGTTTATAAATTACCCAGTCTGTGGTATTCTGTTATAACAGCAGAAAACAGACTAAGATGCCCCTGCTTTCATGTTTTCCAATTGTGTCTAAATACCATTACAAATAATTCCTTAAGATCTAACTTCCAATTCAGTAATTGCCTCTTTCACTGTGTCTAATCTTCTGTATAGCTCTTCTATTTAATTTATACATTCAACTATTCTTGTTTTCATTCCTGTACGTTTTATTTTTTAAAAAAGACAAAACTTGTTCTGGTAGTATATAGCTCAGTGATAAAGTGCTTGCCTAGCATGCACAAGGCCCTGGGTTTGATCCCTAGTACTGTAAAAAAAATAAAACTACCTGGTCAATTATGGTACTTCTGTTCTTTGTCTAATTCCTTCTTATGATTCCATAATTAAACTTATTGAAAGTCTATTTCTGACATTTCTTATTTCAGATCATTTTCACTCATGGTAGTTTCCTCATATATTTTAGAATTTTGGATAATGAGCTTATGTTCAATGGAACCTTTTCTGTGGGAATATTGTGAGACCAAGTTTGAGGGGGAAACCTTCCAGAGATCATTTATATTTTTTTGCTTCTGCCAAACTCCAAATTACCAATTTAGAAGCACTTTAATTCCTCAATCTAGAGTTTCCCAGAGAGCAGGATGATACAAACTTCAGCTCCAGACTCATGTATACATGGGCCTATGGTTATAAACACTCAGGGGAAACTAAACCTAACCTAACCCCCTCCCCTATCAATTTAGTCCAAGAAAATTCATTATCTAATCCCTTTGTCAATAAAAGGATATTTTTTCTAGTCCACACTTATACAGAACTCTGAAGATGTGAAGGCTTCAGTCCCAATTCCACAATTATGTCCTGACCCTAACACAGCTACAAAACCCACATCTCTAAATTAGAGATGGGCAAAGACTTGAGGGAGTCAGTAATTGCAATTAGTTGAAGCACACAGCTCTACTCCTACCAACTTTTTGCTTTCCCTTATTCTTACAAATGTGGCTATATAGATGCATTTAAAAAGATATTTACTACACTTTTTCTAGCATTTCTGTTTTGTATGAAGCTTTTCAGATCATTTGTTCACTATAAATGCCAGGAGTGGAAGTCCAGAAGCACTTTCCAAGATGACAGGAGGAGCCCCATCTGCCTTCCAAAGCCTAGCCTAGAAACAAGGAACCAAGCCAGGTCACCTCAAGTCAATTCCAGATTGGACTTTGTAAACAAGTCCCTGGCACCATCTCCCCATAAAAGGTATGGCCAAGACCAATTCTCAGAAGTACATCTCTTTCTCCATTCCTTGTCATTCCTGAAGAACATTAGAGAGACAACTTACAGGTAAAGGACATGGATCATAAAAAAACATTTCCTTTCCCTCTCTTCTGTAATCCCACTAAAACCACAGCAAAGAAAAAATGTCTAAGGAATAAACCCATGAGGACAAGAATAGGAGAAAACTACAGAAATGAAATTTCAATGCTGGAAAGCAGACAAATAAGTGGTAACTGACCACTAAATTAGATTCTTAAATGTTGGCTGTATAGAAAGATGAGGAAGACATGATTTCCACAACACCAGATGTCTCTGGAAAAATGGAGTAAAAATGAATCCAAAAATAGAAGGGTCCACTAGGATGGAACAAGCAGATGCTCAGATCCTACCAGTCAGGTCCGGGGGCTGCCCCACCCCAAACTAGCAGGGACAAGAAGTTCACTTTCTGAAGATGATAAAACAGATGATAAGCCCTGCAGAGAGAAGTGGGCAAATCTGAGGGCACAAATCACATTCTAAAATAGGAATAAGTACAGAACATATCACACACAATACCCCAGTTCTCTTCCCTCTGTGGCTTCTAGCATGTTGGCAGTCTAGTCTTTAACCTCCAGACGGAAAAATCAGAAGAGACTCTTCAGGAGAATCCTACTAGTTCCAATCCAGTTTCCAGACCATTGGCCGGCTTCACTCAAGAGCTCACAGTTTTCAATCAGTATCCAGGTCCATCTTTAAATATGAACAGCTCTATGAAAGCCACTTAGTAAACAACAAAGATAAAAACAGGTAGGAAAAAATAACTTTGAGACTATGCAAAGAGAAGAAAACTTCAAGACTTATCCTCAGAGAAAAGGTAATGTATCTATGGGACATTATATACACACACGTGCATGCACGCACAAACACACATGTACACACATGTACACACAATGGCATAAATTAAAATCAACAGAAGGATTAGATGATAAAATCGAAGAAACATCATTAAGAAAGTCAAGTAAGTGGGTTGGGGTTGTGGCTCAGTGGTAGAGCACTTGCCTAGCATGTGTGAGATACTGGGTTTGATTTTCATCGCCACATATAAATAAATAAATAAATGTCCATTGATAACTAATAAAGTAAGCATACAAAGATATAAAAAAACAGTAGACAAAAAAAAAAAAATCAAGGTGTTTTTGAGGTGCAGTCCAGGAAATCCAAAACCTAAATAATAAGTTGAAGTTCAAAAAAGAGAAAATGGCTGTGTGTACTGGCACATGCCCGTAACCCCAACCATGTAGGAGAATCAAAAGTTCAAGGGGTCGGGGGAGGAGGGAGGTATAGGAGCAGGAAAGATGGTGGAATGAGATGGACATTATTATCCTAAGTACATATATGACTGCACATAGTACAACCAGAGAAATGAAAAGTTGGCTGCAATTGTGTACAATGAATCAAAATGCATTCTGCTATCATATATACCTAATTAAATAAACAAAAGTTCAAGGTCGGCCTCAGCTATCTCTTTCTCTATATCATTCTTCTTTTTGTCTCTCCATGTACATTTTCTTCTACTCTACCATCCAGTTCACTAATCCTCTCTTCAGTTGCACTTAATTTGATAATCTCATGTACAGGGTTCTTAATTTCTGATATTATATACACATCAGTTCTATAATAGATCTTTCCTCTCCACTGAAATTTTCACTGGTTCACCTCCTAAACCACAGTAAGCATGCTACTTTTAAATATGTACATAATAATTTCAATCTGGAGTTCATCCAGCCCTGATTTAACTGATATTTCTGTTGGCTCTTTATTTCAAATCACCAGCCAGTCACTAAATTTACAAGTTGTTTATAGAAGTATATGTGAGGCCAAGGATGCAGAAAGATTTTAAATGTGCTTCTGCCAAGCATTAAAGATTCTATTAACCCAGAACATTTTGATCCAACTTTAGGGTTTAACTGATTTGGAGTCTACCTCACCCCTAGGTCTTTGGAGTCCCAACCTAAAAGGAGGGGTTAACTCTACCCATCCTCTGCTTAGAATTCAGTTCCTGTCTTCCTAACCCCACAAGGCTGTCAAATACAATGCTCTGTCTCTCAATTGCCCCATGAATGATTGAAAACAACCCAAACCCCAAAGTCATCACCCTGGGTCTTTATTCTCACACAGATCCTGGCCTGATAAATGTATTAATTTTAGCTGTACAATGACTTCAATCAGAAGTCTTCTCTAGTTTATCAGTTTTTTCCAATTGTCTTCAAAAACGGGTGGGGAGGTTGGTCCTGATTATCAGAAGAGGAAGTCTCCATGTCTACTTTTTACTCAGCTTCTAGACATTTTTTTCATGATCATAATATGCTCAAAGGCAAGGACATATCTACAAATACACAGAAACTAAACCCATCAGCATGGGATTGCCCATGGAAAGTATTAAACAAGAACAGAGACCCCAGAGCAAAGCTCTGAAAAAAAAGTAGCTATCATTCCAAAACGTAACTCAGAGGACAATAATTCACTTTCAAACAACTTCATTGTTTCAAGCTGTCATGGGCTGAACTACATCCATTCAAAATTCATTTAGGTTGACATCTTAACCTCCAATGGGTCTGTAGTTAGAGGAGGTTAAGTAAGGTCATAAAGGCAGGCCTCTCATTCAATGGGCCTATTATAAGAAAAGAGATTCTGGAGTGTGCAGAGAGAGAAAGCCATGTAAAGACATAACAAGGAGGTGGTTGCCTGTAAGACACAAAAGTCCCACCAAAAATCAACTCTGACAGCACCTTAATCTTGGACTTTAAGCCTCCAGAACTAGCAGAAAACAAGTTTCTGTTAAGTCACCTACGATATTCTATTATAACAACCTGAGCAGACTAAGGCACAAACAGTATACATCACCCAAGCAATGTAGGAAACTTGATTGGGTGTTATTCATACTAGAAACATTTCCACAAATTCAGTATCATCTAAATCCCCCAGGAGGGTCTGAAAAGTAGACTTACTCAAAGAATCCCAGGACTACAGTACAGAAAAAGTAGGCAACATGCTAAATGGAGAGACTGAGAAACAGGGGGTTTAGAGAATGAGTTATCCTGATCTGTCTTCCCTATTTCTTCTGCCCACTATAACGGGGTTATAGAAAGGAACAAGTCATACAATCAGACAGGAATAAGAAATACTACCGACTACTATAAGAAATACCACCGACATATATTTTATTTCCATATATGAAATCAGAATCTTACCATGCCAAGATTTTGTCAAATGCACTACACTCACTGTGCCCTGTTACCCAGAGCTCTTTGGCTACCTTCAACAAATGCTTTAGTCCCTCTCAAAGGTGGAGGCAGCAAGGAATATGAAATGATCAAAGAAACATACATGCATATGTACCCCAAACCCAGACCAGCACATCCTAGCTGGTCCACTGTGCTGTCCCTCATCACCTCAGTAATCAGGACACTCAGAAGAGGCTTCGGACTCTCAGGCTCTCCTCAGACAGTAAGCCAATGGAAGTGAGCCCTCTCCTATCACAGCAACTTCAGGATGTAGAGCTATTTCAACCTCTACAATCAGGCATTACAGGATCAAGAAGATGAAGAGTTAGAAGGTTGTACACTGATTGCCACAGAGGGCCAACTGCCATCTCACCTAACTTCTACACATACTGCCATCACCTGAGCTGCCTCATATATTAATAATAATAGTAATAATAATAACAACAATAATATAGCATTTCCAGTATCTATTAAAATGTAAAATATACATATCATATGACCCAGAAGTTATTCTTGTCATCTCTCTTTAAGAAACAATCTGCATAAATGACATGCAGTGTTCATCAACAGGAAACTAGATAGAATGTAGTCTACATCTAAATTTTGGAATTTACACAGCTATTTAAAAGATCAAAGTAGATCTATATGTATTAGAAAGGTTGACAAAACCAATCTGGGTTTTAAAAGACATGACAACTAGATGAAAATCAAAGAAAAGGTGACCAGAAGACGGGCAAAACCTAGTTCATATGTATGAGTCAAAAAAGTATAAAAACAAGAAAACTAATTTATAATGGTAGAAGTCAAGATAGTAAACACCCTCAGGGGATGAAGGCAGTGACTGGAATGAACATGAGAGAGCATGGGGGCCAGAGTATCTCAGTGGAACATCATGTGCTTAGTATGCAGAAGCCGTGGGTTCTAATCCCAGCACCAAAGCTGGGGAGATGGGGGGGGGGGGCTGATGGTTTGAGGGGAATTATAATCTGGTTCTTGATCTGGACACACTGATGGCATAGATGTATTCAGTTCATGAATATTTATTGAGCACTCACTTATGATAATTACACTATTCTTTGCTAATTTTTGGTGCTGAGGATTGAACCCAGGGCCTTGTACTTTCAAAGCATGTGCTGTACCACTGAGCTACACCTACATCCATAATTACACTATTCTGTAATTTTATACTTCAGTTAAATGCCTGAAAAAGAGTGATGTCTTTTTAAGCTAAAAAAGAAAACAACAGGGCTAGGGTTGTAGCTCAGTGGTAGAGCGCTTGCCTAGCACGTGTGATGCTTTGGTTCAATCCTCAGCACCACAAACAAATAAATACATAAAAATAAAGATATTATGTCCATGTATAACTAAAAAACTCTCTATTTCCTCTACGTACTTCCTATAGATGCACAGGTAAAAATGCCTGGAAAAATATACAACCACCTTAAAATTAAAAGGCTTACCTTTGGAGGGGAACAGGGGTGGTAAGAGACCCTGGTTTTAACTGTTCACAGATAATTTCTGCAATTGAGTATATGTGTGTTATCTATATAAATAAAACTTAAAATGGGAAAAGAAATTAGGGCCACTGTGACTTCTACTCTTCCAATGATACACCAGAGGGGCTGACCAGGAAGGAGATCCTTGGGTAAGGGGAGGTTTGGGTGCAAGTTTTTGAGGGGTAGAGGAAAGAGAATCCTATTCCCTAGCCTTTATTCTACTTTCATATGGCCCTGCAAGACCCACTCTAGGGCTTCTAGAGGGGTCAGAGGAACAGTCAGAAGATAAGAAAAACTAGACATCACCTCTCAAATCCTGTGTTCTTCTACTTGCTAAGCCATAGAGCAGATGAGCCTTGACCTTTATGTCTTCCACACAGGGAGGCTGAACCTCTCCCTGAGGCTTGGGCCACAAGGCTCAACCCATCTAATCCCACTTCAAACTTAGATGAGAAGGAAATTCCCAAAAGTACATCAAATAAAGGTTTCTAAACCCATGCCTGCCAATCCAAAGCTCTGAGAGCCTAAGCATGCTTTCTGAACCAATGGACAGATAGATAACTGTCATGTTAAAGGCAGACAGGAAAAAAGGTTGTCAATGCCAATGGGCATCAAAAAACATTGTCCTCACACATGAAAACACTATGAACCACGGCTTAGCCTGAAAGAAAAAACATCCTGGCATCAACACTCAAGAGTCAGGTTCCAAATCAGCCTCTGTTTTAATTGGTTCAGGTCAGAGAGTCAAACAAGGACCCCTCTATCTCCCCAGATGGACAGACAACAGCTGGTCTGGTCACATCCTCTGAAATGTTCAGTCACAAACCCAGGGAAGCAGCCTTTTCCATCTTCCAGCCAAGGGCTTGGGTTACCAACCAGCCTTCCTTTTCCTTCCTCAGAACTAATTTTAGCCTCCCTGGTTGTCAAAGTGGAACTGAAATAGTCTGCTGAGGAACACATTTGCAAACAGGAGCATAAGCTTGCCTCACAAAACACCTCAGCTCCAGCTCAGAAATTGGCCACGAAAGAGAAGCCCCATTGAGGAGGAGCACAGGCCCCTCTAGACAACATTCCCCAGAGTGGAGGTCCACAAATCTGCCCAGTGGGGCAGGCTTCTTTTCCAATACCGGCTTTCATGGATCACATGTCCATGAATGAAAACACCCAGCTGGAGCTGCCAGTCCCCAAGAGGATCTGAAAAAGGTACATGTACGTGTACAGCAAGACGGGAATAACCAGGGCAAAGCATGGGCTATCCAGAGGCAGGAAGCCATTACTGATCCTGAGCCAGGAGGAGGCACAGCTGACCCCCAAATAATCGCAGCTTCAGTACCTACCATTGTATTAGGCAGAGATTCCACTGACAACCTCCATAAACAAAGACCCAGAAGAGGCAGCAGCATCTCCTCACCCAGCAACCTGGTACCCAGGAGCAGCCCCACAGGACCACGAGGAGCAGGCACCTCCAGGGTTGGGACCAACCTGGGAGTCTGGTGGAGAACAAGAGACCAAAAAGGAATCCCAGAAAAGGGGTGAGTGTTTGTTCTGGAACAAAAAAATACTGGCGACGGAACAGAAGGGAAGGGAAAGAAGACAAAGAATTCTAGGAAAGCAAGTCTCCTTGGGAAGAGTCTAAATGAGAGGACACTATAAGTCTCCACCCAGGCACACACTCCACACACAAGTGATATGGAGCACTTAGAAACTGAGGCTTGTAACAATGCTTCCTCCCACCATAAGGTCCAGTTTGAAATTAGATCCCAGTGCAGCCAGCTGTGTCTAGCTGAGTTTACAAGTCAGAAAGGAGGAGTTACCCCAAGGCCCCTCCCCAGCACAGGCAGAGGAAGAGAGGGGAGGAGTAGAAAACCAATGTTGGGGCAGCCACAGGGGACCACCAGTCTGCTGAGCCCAACACACAGGCCTCCTTAGAAATCAACCATGTCCGTCAGGGCCTCCAGCACTAGCACCTGTCTCAGGCAGTGCTGCCCACCACACCTCCCCAGGCCCAGAGGAGGAAGCCTGGGCCTGTCCTCAGATTCCATCCGGACACCACACTCTAAGGAGAGGGGAGAGACTTGCACCCATACCTTTGGAAAGAGGCTGCCCCCCTGCCCTGGTGTCCCTGGCCTGGGAGCTCCAAGCCCATAGCCACTGTGGCTCCTCGGAGCGCCACCCAGCAGGCCCACTCGGGGGAAAGGGCATGCCTGCGTCTTGCTACAACCCCAATGCTCCTCTTGGCAGAATGGGCCAGCCTCGGCTAGTGGAGCTTCCAGGTGAGCAGAGAGGGGGTGCCAGGCAGGAGGAGAGGCCCCACCAATAGGCACTTCCTGACATTCTGTGCGTGCAGGAGGAAAAGGCACTCCTGCCAGCCTCAAGGCGACGGCCAGAGTCAAAGCGGGTAGGCGGGTGCAGGCAGGCAAGCTGCCTGGCCACCCACAACGGACGCCTCCCTGAAACCTGAACCACTTCTGGGAAAACTCAAGGACGCCAGGATTCTTCTTGGTGGCAAGCAATATACCCAATTTACTAATTTGAGCCAAATTCTCACACACTGTACAGGTTTATCTGGGCAGGAACCTCCTAGGTTTTGAGAAGAATCAAACCTCCAATGCTGCCTGAATCCTAGGGAATAAAGATGAAGGTACAACCATTAATCCCACTTCTCCCAGCTGTCTGTCTCATTAGAAACTAGAGAACATTCTAGACCACTGGTCCTCAACCTGAGAATGATTTTGTCCTCATCTCCACCAGAGAAAATTAGCAATATCTACAACCATTTTTTAAATTTATTTTTTAGTTGTAGTTGGACAATACCTTTATTTTATTCATTTATTTTTATGTGGTGCTGAGGATCGAACCCAGGGTCTTGCACGTGCGAGGCAAGCACTCTACTGCTGAGCCACAACTCCAGCTCTACAATCATTTTTGATTGTCTCCATGAGAAATAAGCTACTAGAATTTATGGGCAAAGGCCAGGGTATTGTGCTAAACAACCACAGTCCACAGGATAGCACCCCCACCACCATCACCCCCACACACAACAAAGAATCAAGTCTGGAATGTCAGTAGTATCTAAGATTGAGAAATTCTATTTGATAAAGAGATCCATGCAACCAGGACCCTGCCTCAGGGTTCTCTATCCATTCACTCTCAAAGGTATTAACCAGACCTGCTCCTACACCTTCACTTTGAGATCCTATTCCATGGTGATTGGTCAGTATCTTCAAGTGGTTCTAAACTCCTGACTCAATGCCCCTTTTATTTCCCAATGGCACTACTTTGATCTCCCAAGCAGAGTGCTAAATGCACAGGCAATCAGAGGAGTGGCTTCCTGGTAGAAGAGGAAAAGAAAGGGGAAGGAATCTGAACATCAGGCAATTACAAGAAGCAGAAGTAAAGGAGCTATCCAGTAGCCAGAATAGGGCAAGTAGAGTCAGCAAGGCAGGAACAGGCTCAATGTACACCCATATCCAAGGACCATTTGCCCTTTAGGAGGATAGTTATATGCAGGGCAACCAGAATTTTGAGCCCAATCAAGGTGCAAAAGAGTGTGCACATACAATATGCATATGCACACAGAGATACACATGCACACACATAGGTATTTTCCTGGGGGAAGAGCAATAGTTTATTAGATTAGATTCTCTGGGACAAAAAGGACCATGTTATAGGATGGGTCTTCTTTGCTGGGTTCCCTGCAAAGGGAGTTCCCTAGGTGAAGTGCTAAGGCTGGTTCAGGGACTTTGGGGAATTCTGAATGCCCACAAAAACCTGCAGAAGAGTACACTAAAGAAGCTAGCTTATCAAAGAAAGGTCATGTTTTCTGTTTCCACCCAGCTGCAGGATCTGAGAGAGTGGGCAAGTGTCTCACATCATCTAAGGGACTCTAAGAAGCTGAGGAGGGTACCACTCCTCCCAAAGAGCAACCCAGACAGTCTGGAATGCAAAGCAGGCAGAACAGGTACCAGAGGACATCCCTCCTAGGGGAGAGGTACCCATAGCCCATGGCTCATAGCTCTATAGCCTACATCTTTGTCCATGACTACACTGGACCACAGAGCTGAAGATCACTTCACTCACTCAAGATAATGGATAAGAAACACTTCTGTGTCAGAAAGTGGTCAGCCTATGAGAATGGCTCCTGACACTCAGCTCAGGATAGTGTTCCACCCCACCCCAAAAGGCCCTCTGATCTAAACTCCAAGTACAGAAGAAGATATCAGGAGTTCTTGTAGGATACAGAGAATCTAGGATGTCCACTGCAATGCAAGAGTCAAATGGCTTGGATACTGGGCAAGGTACAGATCACAAAAGACTTACAGAACTGATCTCTGATTACAGAAAAAATTCTGCCTTTTCTTTTAAGCCTGTGCTATTCAATATGATAACCACTAGCTAATGACTACACAGTACTTGAAATGTGGAAAGTCAGAAATGAGACGATCTATAAGTGTAAGATGCACACTAGATTTTAAAAACAGTAAAAAAAAAAACTCATTAACTTTAAATGTTGAAATTATTCTACATATTAAATAAAATATACTGTTAAAGTTAATTCTTCCTCATTATGAAAAAGAATATTTGTGTCCACCCAAAATTCATATTCAAGTGCTAACCCCAATGTAACAGTATTTGGAGATGGGGCCTTTGGGAGGAATTAGGTTAGATTAAACCATAAGGGTGCGGCCCTTATGGTGAGATTAGTACCCTAAAAGGAAGTGACCTCTCACCCGTTCTGTCATGAGAATGCAGTGAGGTGGTAGCTGTCTGCAAGCAAGGAAGAGAGTCTTCACCAAAACCCAACCATGCCAGCATACTGGTCTGACTTCCAGCCTCCAAAACCACAAGAAAATAAACTACTGTTGTTTAAGCCACCCAGTCTATGGCATTTTGTTAGGGCAACCAGAGCAGATTAAGATATGGTTATTAACACAACTACTAGAAAATTTTAATTTAAATATATGGTTCAACCTATTTTTCTGTTAGACAGCACTATTATAGATCTTCCTTCTACCAGGGCACTGTGTGATGCAGAAGGTGGGCATAATTAAAAACAACAAGCCAGGACTATGAAGGAAAGACCACCTTGAAACCAAAGGTACAGGAAGCCAGCTCTGCCCCAACTTGGACCTAGTGCAGGGCACTGGTCAAAGGACTGGCTGGTGTAACCACAAGAAAAAAACAGTGACTCTACCTTCCTCCCAGGGTAAGAACACAGATCCTTGGAGTCTTACTCCACCTCCCAGCTAGTAGGGTATGCTGCTGCACAAGGCCCAAGAGGAAGGAAATACATCCCAGGGATCAATCCCACTCTGCCCTGCTTAATGAAGGAGGTGAGACTGGTGAGACTGACAAACTATGGGGAGGGTGGTCTTCAGATCCCAGATCTTTTGTCCTGAGAGGAGGACTAGACTTAGAAAAGCCCAGGCTGAGCCAGATGTGGAGGCTGAGGCAGGAGGATCTCAAGTTCAAAGCCAGATTTAGCAACTTAGCAAGACCCTGTCTCAAAATAAAAAAGGGCTGAGGTGCTTGCCTCGCATGCACAAGACCCTGGGTTCAATCCTCAGCACCACAAAAAAAAAAAAAAAAAGAAAGAAAGAAAAAGGGCTGAGAGTAGGTATTTAAGCCCCTCTGGGTTCAATTCCTGGTACAAAAGAAAAAAAAAAAAAAAAGCCTAAACTGGTCCAGGAGTCCACGAGGTCTGGGCAGCAGCCAGGTGGGCTGCTGAGTTGCTGAGTATACTTAAGTTGGCCTGTTGCTGCCCTTCCCTTGGCAAGCCAATGCCTTCTCTTTCACTTTGAAGTCCTCCTTCTTGGGGGAAAAGTATCTCAAAAGCAGCACATAAGAGAGGGGGAAAGAGAGAAATAAAATGTTCAACATGAGCACTGCTTTGCCTCAGCCACACTGGAAGTGGCTTCAAGGGAGCCGGGATGCAGCTTCCCACAAGGTGCCTAGGTACCAGAAGTGGTCTTTGCGGGTCCTTGCACTCGGGTTCCAAGGCTCGCAGGACCACGTGGGAATTCTCTTGTTGTTGGCATTAACAACTAAGCCTCAATACCTTGCAAAGAAAAAAGGAGAAGAGTGAGGATGCGGTTCTGGATTGTCCACACCATCCCCACTCTCACCCAGATTCCCATTCCCGCAGCAGCGCGGGGATCCCAGCCCATCCCCTGCAAGCCTGGCCCCGCCCCTCGCGGATTTCCCAGACTTCGCACTGCTGCCACCACGGCAGCAGGGGACCCGCGCTGCATGTGTAATGGGGGCTGGGAACAAAGACGCGCAGGACCCACCGCCCTGGCCGCCAGGCACCAGCGGCCCCCTCCTCCCAGAGCTTTTCGCCCGATCCTCAATGTCCGGCTCTCAGCGTTTCCCAGCACTGCCCGAGCCTGGCCGGCGCGCCCACAGGCTTGGGCACACACACCCCAACACCACTGAGAGGGAAATCGGTGCTTCGGATTTGGGGGAAAGCGCTTTCCCGGCAAAACTCCGCAAGAATACACCTGAACCCACACATCCCAGGCCAAACGCGAGCAAATCGAACACTCCTAACCACACGACCGCGGCCGAGCTGCGTGCGGGTCACCCATGCCTGCCACGTGCCTCGGGGAGGCCCGAAAGAACAGATACCTGTTGTTTTTTCCTTCTTGCCCACCCCCACCTTCCCCTCCCAGGTGCCCCAAACAAAGCAGTACCACGAAGTGACCGTACTCCGCATTTGAGGCTCAGAGCGAGGAAAGCGGGAGCAGGTGGGAGCCAGTGCCAACTGCCAGCCGTGCGAGGAAGGCAAGGGAGACTGGAGGGGCTCTGGGCTGTGTGAAGCCGCCTCCTTCACTCCACAACACCTAGTGGCTCGAGGGACGCGCAACCCTCCCCCGGCCGCTACTGCATCTACAAACACGCCGCCCCCCGATTAGATCTGCCCGCCCCGCTTGGCTGCCTTCCCCACGCTCAGGTTTTCCTCACTCTCTCCCTGGGTTCCACGCGCCCACGTAGCCTGAACCCCAACCCTGACGCTCCGGGTCCTGGCCCCCATCGCCGGGCCGCCTCCGTGAACGAGAATCCCGCAGACGACAGCACGGACAAGATCTTCCCCAAGACCTTGGAGGCGGGCGCCCGGCGCGCCCCCACTCCCCACCCTGAGAGGTGCAGGCTGGGGGCAGGTGGCGCGACTGCGAGGCCGCGGGCCCGCCCTTTGTTGGTAAACAGCGCGCGGCGCCCGATGCCGGCCCCGCGCGCCCTCCCCGCGCCCCCCACGCCGCTCCCCGTCCTTACCCGCGCACAGCGATCCCCAGAGGAGGGCGAGGGCCGCCCAGGGCGCCGTCATGTTCCGCGGCGCCGCCCCGCGGACACCCGGAGCCCGCGGGCAGGGCCGCGCGGCGCTCCCGGGGCGCGCAGGGCCCGGCGGCGGCTGCGCTCTCCTTCCCGCTCCTTCTTTCGGTCTTGTTCCCCGCGCGCTTCCTGCGCCTTCGTCCACGGACAGCGTGCGGGCTCGGGCTCAGAGACGCTGCGGGAGGCGCAGACTGCGGCCCGGGCTTCGGGGCGACGCGGGGGCCGGGGGACGGCGGCGGGGCACGGGCCGGGGCGCGCCCGACTCAGGCATAGCGCAGCGGGGCTGGGCCCGGGCCCCGGGCGCAGGGGCCGAGTCCGGAGGGGCCATGAACGGGGGGAGGGGTTGGGGGAGGGGAGCTGAACCGAGTCCAAAATGGCTCCTGAGCGGCGGCCACGGAGCCGAGCCAGCGGGGAAACCCGGATGTTGGGTACAAAGAGGCGGGCGAGCTGGGCGGGGAGGGGGAGGGGAGGCGGGCCCTCTGGCCGCGTGGTCCGCGCCCCCCTCGGGGGCGGGGCCCCAGAGAAACAACAACATCAAGGCCCCGCCCAGCAGCCCGCTACCCCTAGGAGGACGCCTGTGCAACCAACCCGCTGGAAGGCCAGGCAAGGCATTGGTTTGGAGGTGGCGGGATTGGAAGGTGAACTACCACTCCGTTCTGCGGACTCTGGAACTCTGGTGGACCCAGCGTCCACCCCATCTAGGATTCCTGCCCTGGTCCCTCGAGCCCAAGCTCCCCAATGCCTGCCCCAGCCTGAACTCCTCTGTCTTCCAATTCCGCATGAGTAGTGGGCGAGGCATCTTTATTGATTGGCGGATTAATTGGCGGAAAAAGGCTGGTTTCTTGGAATTGATAAGTGGTCCTCCAAGCCACAAACACAAAGGCACAGCGGGGGATCCTGGGGACTGATGATTCGTACCCATCCAAGGGAGAACAGAGCTCCGCCACAGAGAGCATCCACAGGTGCAAAGGGGCGACTGGTTTCCAGTGGTCCTCAGTACCTCCCCCTCTTTAAGTCTGTACCTTGAAAACTATTCTCATTTACCTCCAAACCCCTACATTTGATCTTGTCTAGCAAATGTCTGTGCTTTCCTCGCCCCCAGGTTCCTCCTTGGGGATCACAGTTCCCAGTCTCAGATTCCACACTCTTTATTACACAAGCGGAACTTGTGAAGGTCGTGATGGAAAGAAAGCCCAGCTCAGGGATGAGTCTGTAAAAACCCTCAGATACAGTAATCGTCCTCCAGTTTCTGTTGTCATAAGCCTGCTTGGTGCAGGGCAAAAGTATCCTGGAGAGAGGTGGCGCCCAAATGTCTAAATCAGATTTATGGTTTGTTTTGTTTGCCCTTTTTTGGTATTGAGGATTGAACCCAGGGCGTTGCATAAGCTAAGCTCCCGTCCACTACTGAGTTTCACTTACTGCCTGACTTTCCATTTTTGAATAGCAGAAACCAATTCAAAAGCCATGTAAAAGTCCATCATGTAGGGTCTGGCAAGAGTGGAGCACGCCTTTGGGAGGCTGAGGCAGGGGGATTGCAAATTTAAGGGCAGCCTGGTCTTTGATTGAGCCCAAGCTGGGTTACTTAACCAGACCCTGTGTTAAAAAGGGCTAAGAATGTAACTCAGTAGTAGAGTGCCCCTGGGTTCAATCCGCGAACCACTCCCAAAATAAAGTCCATCATGTAGAATGTACATTGCCCTGATTGAAGTTGAAATGGGGATCACCACCTCCAGTCTCCAAAGCACCAGAAACACCACAATATTTTGGAGTCGCTACCCAGAAAAATTTCTAAGGGCCCTTTGTAAATTCTAGAAAATCCTATGTAACTCCTCCTTGCCACAACCCCTACAGGTGACTCATTATGTAGGACCTTTTCTACAACATTGGATGCTACTGAGTTCCAAGCAAGAAACAGTGTTGTATGTAAACATACCTTGACTATGTTTAATATAGTATTTGGTAATCCCACAGAAGGCCCCTGTGATGGACCCACCGTGATAAGGAAGGCGAGTCCATATCCAGCATGAGTGTCTTTTCTAGGGAAGAAAAATCATTGCCTCCTATATACTGGAAGCAACCAAGTAAAATTCATGTGTCAAAATCGAGATCAGCTGGTTTTGCTCTTCTATTCCACACCAGGTCACTTATAACAGTAAGGACTCGGGGTGGTCCAAGTTGGCCTGCACATCTGTATCTTCCACCCTAAACTTTGTAGAATCTCTGAATTTGTATATCCAACTGCCTCTTTGACAAAAATATATTTTGTCAGCCTCTTAGGCATCTTGAGCTTGACCTAGACAGAGCAAAATTCTTCATTTCCCCCATAAACCTACTGTGCCCCCATCTATCCCTGTTTAAATCAATGGTATAAATAATTACTCAAATCAAAACTTTATGACTAGCCAGGCATGGTGGCACATGCCCATAATCCCAGCTACTGGGAAGGCTGAGGCAAGAGAATCATAAGTTTAAAACTAGCCTGAGCATCGTAGTGAGACCATGTCTCAAAATAAAAGATAATAAAAAAAAAAATGGAGCATGTTGCTCTGTGGTAAAGCACCCCTGGGTTCAATCCCCAGTACTAAAAAAAGAACTTATGAGTAGCTTAGTATAGTGGTACACACCTGTAATCCCTGTAACTCTGGAGGCTGAGGCAGGAGGATCACACGTTCAAGGCCAGCCTGGACAAATTAACAAGATTCTATTGAAGTAAAAAGGGCTAGGGACCGACCATACATGTATGATTTTGTTGGGATAAACCCAACTAATTTGTATAACTAATGCTCTGATAAAAAAAAAGGCGTGGTTGGGGGGTGAAACAGTGATAGAGCACTTGCCTAGCACACATGAGGCTCTGGGTTCAATTGTTAGTATCTCACACACACACACACACACACACACACACATCATGAGTCTTTTTTTTTTAACAGTACCAGCATCACACCCAGATTCTAGCATGTTCTAAGCAAACATTCTACCACTGACCTACACCCCCAGCTATAAGTTGTTCTTGATTTGTCCTGTATCCAGTTCCTAGCAAGTTGGCCTTAAGAACATGGCCATCATCTTGCCCCTTTTTCCATATACTGTGTACTACCCTCACCCAACATCTCATATCAGGACCTCTTTGATAACAGTGAACTGGAAAAGATCTTAATTGGTCACCTGCTTTCATTCTTGCCTAGCTATAATAAATCTTCTGAACAGCAACTGAAGTAAATGGGTTTGTTGTTGTTGTTGTTCTGGGACTAAACCCAGTTGCACTTTCACCACCTTATTACATCCCCAGTACTTTTTATTTTTATTTTTTTTTTATTTTGAGACAGGCTCTCTCCAAATTGCTTAGGGCCTCACTAAATTGCTGAGATTGACTTCAGATTTGAAATCCTCCTGCCTCAGCCTCCTGGGTTGCTGGGATTACAGGTATTTGCCATTGTGTCTGGCAAATTTTTTAGAAATGGAACTCACATTACGTTACAATAGTATCCCTCTTATCTGTGGTTTCTCTTCCACAAGGTTTTAGCTACCTATGGTCTATCAAGTTCTGAAAATATTCAATGGAAAATTCCATAAATAAATAATTCATAACTTCCAATTTCATCCATCTGACTATCCTGATGAAATCTTTCACCATCCCACTCTGTCCCACCTGGGACATGAATTATTCCTTTATCCAGCGTATCCACACTGTTTGTTACCCATTTAATTGCTGACTTGTATTTTAGATCAATTGTCATGGTATCACAGTGTTTGTGTTCCAGTAACCCTTATTTCACTTAATAATAACCCCAACACACAAGAGTAATGATGTTGGAAGTTCAGATGTACCAAAGAGAAAACATAAAGTGCTTCCTTTAAGTAAAAAAAGATGAATGTTCTCAATAAGAAAAAAAATACATAGAAGGAAAAAAAATTACATGGAGAGGTTGCTAAGATATAAGAACAAATCTTACAGTGAAATTATAAGGAAGGAAAAATTTATTCTAGTTTTGCTAACACATCTCAAATTGCAGAAGTTGTGGCCACAATGTGTGTAAATGCTAAGTTAAGATGAAAAAGGCATTAAGTTATAGAGTTTGGTACTATCCACTGGGGTCGTGGAATGTATCCCCTTTCATAAGGGAGGACTAATGTACTGTAAATTAAAAGCATCTTTAATGATAAATGCATGTTTATAGCAACACAATTCACAACAGCCAAACTATGGAACCAGCCTAGGTGTCCCTCAATAGATGAATGGTATTTTAGTTAGCTTTTTCACTGCTATAACCAAAAGAACTGACAAGAACAATTGTAGAAGAAGAAGAAAAACTTTATTTGGGGGCTCATAGTTTCAGAGGTCTCAGTCCATAGAAGACTGCTTCATTCCCCAGGGTTCAAGGTGAGACAGAACATTATGGCAGAAGAGTGTGGTAGAGGAAAGCAGCCCACACAATGATCAGAAAGCAGAGCAACTAAGCTCAATTTACCAAATATATGCTCCAAAGGCACACACCCAGGGACCCACCTCCTCCGGCTACACCCTACCAGCCTGTAGTTACCATTCAGTTAATCCCTGTCAGGGATTAATTCACTGATTAGGTTATACCTCAAGTAACCTAATCATTTCACCACTGAAGGTTCTCATGTTATCTCACACATGAGTTTTTGGGGGGGACACCTATTAACTAAATCATAACAAATGGATAAAGAAAATATTGTATGTATAAACAATGGAGTTTTATTCAGCCATAAAGAAATTGTTATTTGCAGGAAAATGGATGGAATTTGAGACCATTACGTTAAGTGAAATAAGCCAAACTCAGAAGGTCAAGGGTCAGTAGGTTTTCTCTCATATGTAGAAACTAGAGAGGAAAAGAAAAGACAGGTGTGGGGGAGGGGGTTGATCTCATGAAAAGCAAAGGGAGATCAACAGCAGAGAGGAAAGGGACCAGAGTGGGAGAAAAGGAAGGAGGGAGAAAGTGTAGGGGAGTGATAATGGCCTAATTATATGGTTCTAGTGTGTGTGTGTGTGTGTTTGTGTGTGTGTGTGTATGAATATGTAACAACAAATACCACCATTGTGTACAACTATAATGCACCAATTTTAAAATGTAGGGGAAAAAGTTCTGCCAGTAAGGCATTCTGTATGGGAGGACCTGGTCTTTTCCTTCCTCAACAATCAAGATCAGAAACCAAGGAATTAGAAACAACTGAGCATGGCAACCTTCACTGTCAAGTTAATGGAAGAAGCAGAACACTATACCTTAGAATAAGACTTGGTATCTGTGTAATCATAATGCAGTCTATGGTGGGATTAAATGTATTAGTTTATATCTCTATCTATGTATACACATACATATTATTTATTTACTTATTGTTTGTTTTGCAGTCTTGGGAATTGAACCCAAGGCCTCATGCATGCCAACCAAGTCTTCTACCACAGAGCTACACCCACAAAGCCCTGGCCCTAAAGTATATTTTTAAAGTAGCCAACAATGTTCATATTAAATTTGTAGACTTCTTCAGTTTAGAAAAAAGAGTGGCCCCAGCCCCCCAGCCTCTGAGAGGTCTTGCTTAGACATAAGGTGTAGTGGGTAGTTTAGGTATAGTATCGAGGGTACCATTCACACTGCACAATGGGGGAAAGGTGCATGGTTTCTTTGGCCATATAATTCCCCACAAAGCTTAATAAGCTATTTATTCATTATTTCCTAGACATAGTTCTCAAATTGCTTTTTTCTTTTCCTTATTTCTTTTATTCCTTGACTCCATACTTCTCCTCCCCCTGTCTTCTTAATGGTGGCTACCTTGAGGTCAAGTAAATGAATTGGCTTGGGTAGAAAGATAACACTCTCTCTTAAGAAATATTAGATTATACTGTGCTAATGGAAAATCCCCAAACCTTAATGGCTTAAAACAACAAAATTTATTTCTCACTCATATTGCACATCCATTAGGGGTCACCGAACAAGCTCTACTCATTGTAATAACTCAGGGATCCAGGCTAATATAGGCTACATTTGGGGGCTGGGTTTGTGGCTCTGTGGTAGAGCACTTGCCTACCATGTGTGAGGTACTGGGTTCGATTCTTAGCACCACATATGAATAAATAAAATAAAGATCCATCAACAACTAAAAAAAATATTATAAATAAATAAAGGCTATATTTTGGTACACATCTTTACAATTGCAGAGACAAGGGGAAGAGAGTATAGTAAATTACATGCTAATTCTTAAAACTTCTACCAGATTTTGAGAAAGTAGTGATTAAGGATATTGCTGTCATTGTTTTTAAATCTTTCAAAATCCCCACAAACAGAGCCAGGGTTGTGGCTCAGTGGTAGAGTGCTTGTGTGAAACACTGGGTTTGATTCTCAGCACCACATATAAATACATGAACAAAATAAAGGCCCATCCAAAAAAAAAAAAAAATCCCCACAAACACTAAGCATCTACATGGAAAAAAACCCATACATATTCATGATAAAGTTAGGTGACAAGTTTTCTCCAAAATATCAAAATATAAGCAAATGGAGACCAATGACAAACTACCAACAGCAATAAAAACTGCAGGGACCAGCATCAATGCAAGAGGAACACAATAGATGCACAGGGTACCTTAGAGTAAAAGAATCCCTAAGTAGCTGAGAGTTATTTGCTGGACAGCATGGGTCAATCACCTGAGAATAGCCAGTGAAAAGGGAAGGGGTTTTCCCCAATCTAATAGCAAGTGAATGTAAGGAGATTCTGGTAAAGATAAAAGGATCTGGAACTGTCTGCCCAGTGAAGTCTTAAGATTCACTAGCCCAGGGTCTCCCTTTTATGTCAGAATCTGACATTGAGGAAAAACTGCTAGAAATGGAATACAATTTGAGCTGAATAAGACTTTCACCTCTGGCCACCATGTAGTTCCTGGGATGGTGTTTTCCCTTCTGCCACAACAAGAAGAAAACTGGACAAAATATAGGAGATAATTAATCCTGGACATTTAAAAATGTTCTAATCCCTGAGATAAAGACACAAAAAGTGAGTCATATAATTGCTCCATGGTTTCTGTCTAGAGACAAATTCTACTTCATAATGCAGTGAGGGGATCCCAACTAGAACCTGGCAACCCTGTGAGCTGAGAGAGAATGGAGACTGGAGATTGAGATGGCTGTTGCAAACTTGTAGGGCAGTGTACCAGAGAAGAGGGAGCTTTACTCATCTGCAGGAGAGTCTCCTTAGGTCTTCTGTTGAATTCTAAGTTTCGCATACATAGAATGAAACCCCATGTGGTGAGGAAAAGAAAAACAGCTTTATTAACTGAATAGCTCCAAGAACTCAAACAGTTTGGAAAATAATTTTAGCAGAGGATGGAGATCCCTCATTGAATACCCAGGATATTCAGTGGAAACTCTGAGTAATGGAATTAAACTAGCACTAGAATAAAGAATAAATACACAATACTAAGCTAAAACAAAACAAAGTAACCTAATTCTTAAAATTATTGAGCTGATCTATAAGTAACAACCCACCAGAACAAAGACCAACACTTTTAGAAGGGTGGGGGGGTAATGGGGATTGAACTCAGAGGCACTCAACCACTGAGCCACATCCCCAGTCCTATTTTGTATTTTTTTTTAGAGACAAGGTCTCACTGAGTTGCTTAGCACCTTGTTTTTTGCTGGGGCTGGCTTTGAACTCGAGATCCTCCTGCCTCAGCTTCCTGAGCAGCTGGGATTACAGGTGTGCACCCCCACGCCCAGCAAGACCAACACTTTTTAAAAGGATTCAAGAACAAAAAATTTACAATGTCCAACAACTAATAAAAAATTACTAGGCATGGGGATAGGGTTGTAGCTCAGTGGTAGAGTGCTTGCCTAGCATGCATAGGCCTTACATTCTATCCCCAGCAACACACACACACACACACACATACACAAATTGCTAAACACAGGCAAAAGCAGAGGGAAATATGACAGAAAAAACCCATAAAAATCAGTGAATAGGGCGCAATGGTGCCCACCTATAATCCTAGTGGCTCTGTAGATTTAGGCAGGAGGATCGCGAGTTCAAAGCCAGGCTCAGCAAAAGCAAGGTGCTAAGCAACTTTTATTTAGAGACCCTGTCTCTAAATAAAATACAAAATAGGCCTGGAGATGTGGCTTAGGGGTCAAGTGCCTCTGAGTTTAAGCCCTGGTACAAAAAATAATAATAATAATTAATTAATTGATGGAATCGACTACAGGTTAGACACTACAGAAAAATAAGATCCAGGAAATAGAAGATGTAGTAATAGAAAAACAAAATTAAATATGGGGAGAAAAAAAGACAAGGAAAATGTGAATATACACTTCATGACCTGTGGAGAAATATCAAATTGTCTGACATGTTTAACTGAAGCCCTAGAGAATATGTGAAGTGAACTGAAGTCTTAGAGAAAAAAATATCTGTAAAAATAATGGCTGGAATTTTTGCAAATTTGATGAAAACCTATAATCCCTCAAATCCACAAAGTGCAATAAGTCCCATAGTTTTAAATACAAACCAAGAAACATTGTAATCAAATTGCTGAAAATCAGTGATAAAAAGAAAACTGTAAAAGCAGCCAGAGGAAAAAGACATATATATAGGGAGGAAAAAAGAAAGATGGAGAACAGAACAGCAAGGGCTGGGGATGTGGCTCAAGCAATAGCACGCTCACCTGGCATGCACGGGGCGCTGGGTTCAATCCTCAGCACTACATAAAAATAAAATAAAGATGTTGTGTCCACCGAAAACTGAAAAAAAAAAAAACCAGAAAGAAATTTATGCAAGTCACCATGCCAGGTGGTACATGCCTATAATCCCAGTGGCTCGGGAGGCTGAGGCAGGAGGATCTTGAGTTCAAAGCCAGCGGCAGCAAAAGCATGTTGCTGAGCAACTCAGTGAGACCCTGTCTTTAAAAAAAAAAAAAATACAAAATAGGGCTGGGGATGTGGCCCAGTGGTCGAGTCACCTGAGGTCAATTCCTGGTACCCCCCCCAAAAAAGCTTGTATTTAAAGGACATTTCTTAATGATAAGTGGGTCAAATCATTAAGAAGACTTAATAGTCCCAAATGTGCATGTCCCAGTAACAGAACTTCAGAGTACATGAAGCAATATGCAAAGAACTGAAAGAAAAAAGAGAAATTCACAATTATAGTTAGATATTTTATTCTTCCTCCTTCAGTAATGATACAAGTATACAGAAAATAAGTTAGGATATTTTTAAAAACTCAAATAACATCATCAACCAATTTGACCTTATTGTCACTTACAGTACACTCAACAAGATCAGAAAACTCATTCTTTTAGATTGCTTATGGAATGTTCCCAAAGATTAAAGTATATACTGGGCCAAAAAACAAATTTCAATGAATTTTAAAATTCTGAAATCATACAAAGTATGTTCTTGGGCCACAGAGACCAATTAAATAACAAAAATTAAATTATACCAAGAAGATATTTGGAAAATCTCCTAATAATTGGAAATTAAGTCATTAGTCAAGGAAAAAATCATGAAAATCAGAAAAAAAGTTTGAACTGAATGATAATAGAAACACAGTATATAGAAGTTTTGGGGTGTTGAGGATATAGCTCAATGACAGAGCATTTGTCTAGCATGTATGAGGTCCTGGGTTTGATCCCCAACAACAGACACACACACACACACACACACACCACACAATATGGGATGCAGTGAAAGCAGTACATACAATGAAGTTTATAATGTTACATGCTTATATTAGGAAATAAGAAATGTCTTAAATCTACAATCTTAAGTTTCTACCTTGAAAAGCCAGATAAAGTAGAGTAAATTAAGTAATTAAGCTTTGATATAAAGGGCTAAGAGATGTAATCAGGCATGGTGGTGTACATCTGTAATCCCAGCTACTCAGGAGGAGCAAAATTTTGAGGCCACACTCAACAACTGAGACATTGTCTTGAAATACAAACCAAAAAGGGCTGGGCAGGTAGCTCAGTGGTAGAGTGCCGCTGGGTTCAATCCCCCGTACCAAAAACAAACAAACAAATCTGAAGTAAATAATCAAGAGTAGAAATCAATAAAGTAGAAAAAGAATATGATCAATAAAATTGATAAACCTCTAGTCTGAGTAAGGAAAAAAAGAGAAGATAGAACTTGCCAATGTCAGAAATGAAAAAAGAGAAGACATCAGTATAGATGATGTAGACATGTAAGGATAATGGAATATTACCATGTGAGATTTCTGTGACAAAATACCCATGATGACTCAACTTTAAAGGAGCAACAGTTTATCTTGGCTCATGGTCTCAGTCTGGGGTCTCTGGGCCTCATCGCTTTGAGTGTGTGGTGGCACAGAGCATCTTGGGGGGATGCATAACAGAGAAGGCTGCTCACCTCATAGCAGCCACAAAACAAAAAGACAGGCTATTGCCGCAGTCCGGCTGCAGCAAAATAACGGGGGGGGGGGGGGGGGGGGGGGGGGGGACGGACGAATAACTTGTGTACGTTGATACAGCAGGAGTAGGAGCCATTTATTGCAGGACAGGAGCAGTATTTATACATTCCACACAGCTCATCCAATTAGCATAAACTAGATACATCAGTCAACCAATAAGGAATCTCCACACTTAATGGCTCGCTTTTGTTACTTCTCAAACCACTCCCTCTGGCATTTTGCCAGGCACCATCCAGACTTGTTTACGAACTCTAACATTCCCCTGGCAAAATGCCAGGTGTTATTTTGACTTGTTTACAGACTCTAACATTTCCCCCTTTTGTTTAATTTAAATAACCACCATAGTGGTTTTTACAGAAACACCATAAATAACCTGCTACAAACAGAAGGGGAGGATACAAAATGCCACAATACCAAGCCACTTGATGGCTCCATGCAAGAAGCCCTTGGAAAAATTATACCAGCAATGACACTGTTAGCAAAGATACCGAGTTACAATTTGTTATAGATTACAGTTTGTTGTCTCAGTCCAGGTAAAGTAGTGTCTCAATAGATTAACTCACAGTCCAGGTAAATCACAGTCCAGGTAAGTTCTGCAGGCAGCTAGCTTAAATCACAGTCCAGGTAAGTTCTGCAAGCAGCTAGCTTAAATCACAGTCCAGGTAAGTTCTGCAGGCAGCTAGCTTGATCCAAAGTCTCGTCCGGTTCTCAGCCGAAGTCTCCCTCCGGTTTTCAGCAACACTGGAAATTCTTCCACTCTCATTTTCACCGGCACTGGGACGAAGGCAGGAACTCTGGATGGCTAAAAAAAATCCTGTAGTATTCCACTAAGAAAACAACCTTCTGAACAATTTAGTACATTATCTCAAGGTTTTTTACATTTGAAATAAGCCTTAATAGTGTTTATTACTCATTAGCTTCCAGGTGTGGGAGAACCATTGTAGCTTAGTTATTGGCATTGAAAATGACCAAACATCAGGGATGCCAGTAGCATCTTCTGCCGGCTGTAGCATCCCGGGCAGCCCCAGATGGCCCTGGGGAGTGTCCTGGACTCAAACAGCCTGCAAAACTGTGCCTCCAGGTCAGGTTTGGATTTGGGCTCTTGAAGTGGCATCCCGCTCCCCGGGTGGGGGGCGGGGAAGAGCCCACTGCCGCTGCTTGGAAAAACCTTGCTGCACCATGAGCGTTTTGCGCACGTGGCAGCCGCCGCTCCGATTCACGCACCCTCCGGTAATGAAAAGTATTCAGTAATAGCCTTTTGCTGCAACTTTTTTTCTGATAATCCTTCTTCTTCTGAACTTTCTTTTTCTTTCTGACTAGAGTTCCTGGGCTCTTATCAACACATGCCCTAACTATTCTTGGTTCCACTGGGGTGCCTTCTTCCCTTAGTAATTTACTTCTCACCCCTTCCATATTTTCATCACAAAGACAATACAATACACTGAGACAAAACAAGACACAAACATACTGTATCAATCTTCTCCATTTTCTCGAAATTGTCATTTTTCCTCTCGCCCTATCTGCCTAGGGACGAGCAGATTTGCTCCCGTCCTATCTATGGTCGGGCAGCATTTTTCGTCACTTACCCCCGAGTGTCCCGGGGCTCCCCGTAACAGGCCACCATCCAGACTTGTTTACGAACTCTAACATTCCCCTGGCAAAATGCCAGGTGTTATTTTGACTTGTTTACAGACTCTAACAGGCTATGTCCCAATATCCTCTTCAACAGCATGCCCAGTCATCTAAGGACCTCTCAGTAGGTCCCACTTCCCAATGGCTCCATTATTTCCCAATAGCACCATAGGCTAATAATCAAGCCTCCTTTAATACAAGCTCCAAATCACAGCAATTATGAATAATTTATGCTAATAAATTATATAAGTTAAAAGGGGAGATTCTTGGGGCTGAGGTTGTGGCTCAGTGGTAGAGCACTTGCCTGGCATGTGTGAGGCACTGGGTTGGATCCTCACACTACATAAAAATAATATAAAAAAATAAAATAAAGGTATTGTATCCATCTACAAATGAGAAAAAAATTATAAAGGGAGATTCTTTGAAAGATGCAAATTATTAAAATGGACACAAAAAAAAGAATACAGAATAGGAAGGGCCCTATAATTTTAATAAACAATTTGTAACTCTTAACTCCCACAAAGAAAGCATCTAACTAAAATGGTTTCACTGTCCAACTCTAACAAGCATTTAAGTAATAAATGATGCTAACCTTTCAAACTTATTTTAAGGAACAAGAATTCTTTATCTTGTAACAAAACCAGATAAAGATATTTTTTTAAAAACCATGAAGCCTGGCCCAGTGACACATACCTGTAATCCCAGCTACTTGGAGGCTAAGGCAAGAGGATTACAAATTAGAGTTCAGCCCAGGCAATTTACCAATAGTGAGACAACAAGATCCCTCAAAATAATTTTTTTAAACGTTCTTTTTTTTTTCTTTTTTTGGTACTGGGGATTGAATCCAGAGGTGCTTTACCACTGAGCTACATTCCCATCCTTTTTCTAAAATACCTTAATTTTATTTACTTATTTTTATGTGGTACTGAGGATCGAACCCAGTGCCTCCATGTGCTAGCCGCTCAAAATATAATTTTTAAAAAGTGCTGAAGACATAGCTCAGTGGTAAAGCACTTGTCCAGCATGCACAGTGCCCTGGCTTCAATCTTTAATATCACAAAATAACAATAACAACAAAAACCTTGGAAAAATCCTTGAGAACACAGATGAAAAATTCTTAACAAAATAGTATTAAAATAAATCCAGAAATATATAAAAAGGTTGACAGCACATAACTAAGTGGTGTTTATTCCTGAAATACAAAGTTGTCGTTAACATCTGAAACCAAATAATGTAATCACCATTTTAACAGCATAGAGGAGAAAAACCATAATCGATACATATAAAGCATTTGTCAAATGCATGACAAACACATACTTTCTCTTCAATGCCTCTATCTCTTTTCCTTTTTTCTCAATTATAAATAGAAGCAAAATTTCTTAATCTAATGAAAGGCATACACATGCATGTATTCACCCCTTGTCACACACACACCCAATATCTAACATGACCCTTAGTGGTTAAAACAAAACAAAACTGTCCCCTAAGATCCAGAACAGGGCAGGAATTATTGCTTTCTCACTTTTATTCAACATTACACTGGGCATTCTAGCCACTGCAATAAAGCAAGGAAAAGAAAATTCTTACAGATCAGAAAAAAAAAAAACAGAAAGTCTGTTTTTTGGTTTGTTTTACCAAAAATATGTCATAATATGTAGAAATCCTATATTCACTAATACAAATTACTATGGAAGTAATAAGTGAATTTACTAAGGTTGCAAGATACATCAGATAAAAATAAATTTCTATATATTAACAATGAATATTTTGTACACCGTAGAATATCTCAAGACAATCCTATAGATGACTGAAAATTAAAAAATGAGATATCTTTACAACAGCATCAAAACAGCAAAATATATACAAATAGCCAATAAGCACATGAAAAAATGCTCAACATCACTAGTCACTAGGGAAACACAAATCAAAACCACAATGAGATTCTACTCCATACCTACTAGGATAATGATGATATGTGTGTGTATGTGTGTGTGTGTGTGTGTGTGTATAAATAATAAATATTGACAAGGATGTGGAGAATGGAGTCCCTTTTGCATTACTGTAAGGAATGTAAGATGGATTTTGAGACATGTAAGGCTTTTCCTAGTCCCAAATTACAAATGAATTCTATCATGTTTTCTTCTAGGATTTGTATGGCTTCACATTTTATATTTAGATCTCTGATCCATTTGAAATTTATTCTGGTATATGACATGAGGCATGATTCTACTACTATATTTTTCCATATGGCTGTCCAATTTCCCTAACATTATGTATCAAAAATTCCATATTTTCAGTGTTTTAAATCAGCATCTTTTTCATATAGTTCTTGTCCACATGTAATTATGTGTGTTTTTGGACTTACTATTTATTTCGTTCTCTTGAGCTATTTCTAAACCAGCACATTTTTTTTTATAGAAACTTTGTTTCATCATCTAACATGGCTGGTATACCCTCACTGAACTTCTTTTTCAGAATTTTCCTAGCTATTTCTGTTTGTGTGCTTTTGCAAATGAACTTACAATCTCATTGTCTAGATCCAGGCAAACATCCCCTGCCCTACAAAAATTGGTATTTTTATTTGGAACACATAAAATCTTCATGATTCTGAGTAATTCTTTTGCTCAAGTCTATTTTTATACCTTTAAGAAATGTTTGAATATTTTCTTCAAATGTTAGCTGTATTTCTAAGTATCTTAACATTTTGTTGCTATGCAATTGGGCTCTCATCCTTCACAGCATGTAATTTGTATTGACTATATATATCCTGCCACTTCACTGAATTTTCTTATTGTTTGCATTAGTTTTAGCATTGATTCTCTTTCATTTTATATCATCCTTTTCAATTTTTATGTCTTGGTTTTGTCTGCATGCAATGGTTGTTACATTCAAAAAATATTAAGTACTAGTAGAGTAGCTTGTTCCTGATTCTAGCAGGAATGACTCTAGTATTTCCTCCTTAAATACATGCGACTTTTATTAGTTTTTAAGAATCAGGAGGGCTGGGGTTGTGGCTCAGTGGTAGAGCGCTTGCCTGGCATGCATGAGGCACTGGGTTCGATTCTCAGCACCACATACAAATAAATAAAATAAAGGTCCATCAACAACTTAAAAAAAAAAAAAAGAATCAGGAATGAGCATTAAGTTCTGTCAAAGACCTTTTTGGCAGCTACAATCAAATTGATTTTCTTCTTAAACCTATTGAAATAAAGAATTACATTCATTGATTTTTCTGATACAGAACCATTTGGTAATAAATTACATTGGTCATGAAACATCATCTTTAATGCCCTAATGGTTTGTTGATATTTTGAGATTTTTTTCACTGATATTAATTTTATAATATTTGACAAATATATCATTTATAATCATAGTTTATACTAATCAATAATTTGATAAAATTATTAATTTTGATATTAATAAGAGATTGATCTAGTTGTATTTTGTATAATATGTATGAGTTTAGGTATTGTCAGTTGTCTATTGTTATAATGCTAACATTCAACAACAAACTCTCAGAGGCCTACAGAGATAAAATATTTATTGTTTATGTGACTGACGATTTTGATATTGGCTGAACTTATATATATGGAATTCAGCTGACTGTTGGCTGGAAGGAACAGCTGGAATGACCAGGTTCTTCTCCACATTTGTCATCTTTCCTTGTCATGTTATCATAGAAATGGTGCTCCTGCAAGAAAGCAAGCTCAACAACACAAGTTGTTTTCAAGCCTCAGCTTGCGTGTTTGCTAACACCCCATTGACTAAACCAAATAGCACTGCGGATCTTAAGAGTCGTAACGGAAGGGTACGACCAAGTTATGCAGCAAATTCTGTGGATAAGTTAGATGTGGCTGTAGTCTGGATCTGGAATGTCCCCTAAAGGCCCATGATTAACAGCTTGATCTTTAGCCCATGTTGCTATTGAAAGGTAGTGGAATCCTTAGGAGGCGGGCCCTAGTGGAAGGAAATAGATCATCAGGGCTATACCCTTGAAGGGGATATTGGAACCCTGGTCCCTTCAGGTCTCTTTGCTTCCTGGCCACCATGAGGTGAGGAGTTTCCTCCATACAGGCTTCAGCTAATGAAATACTGCCTCACTGCAGACTCAAAAGCAACGAGGCCAGCCAACCACCAATTGAAACCCACTCAAACTGTAAGCCAAAATAAAAGATTTCCTCTTTTTAAGTTGTTTATCTCAGAGTTTGTTTGTTTGTTGGCTTATTTGTGGAGCTAGAGATTTAATAAGGGCCTCACTCATGCTAGGAAAGTGTCCTACACTCCCAGTCCTGTTTATCTCAAGTATTTTGCTACTGTAGTGAAAAACTGGTTAACCCAGGTATGAAGCATTTGGGGCCATTTTTGCCAACTGTTTGTCCTCATGACCATTCTTCACATCATTCCTACATATGATATGTGAGCATTCTCATCCCAGCAGCCTCCAAAAATCTCAAACATGACTCAGAATTCAAGATCTCATAATTCCTCCTGTAACGTCTGGAGGTGGCTACTCATAATCCAAAGATACACGAATTGGGGGCTGGGGTTGTGGCTCATGGTAGAGCCCTCGCAAGCACATGCGAGGCACCAAATTCAATCCTCAGCACCAGGTTAAAAAAATAAATAAAATAAAATGAAGGTATTGTGTCCAACTACAACTAAAATATATATTTACACACACACACACACACAAGATACATGAATTAAAATTCAAATTAGGCCAGGCACGGTGGCACACGACTATAATTCCAGAGGATCGGGAGGCTGAGACAAGAGGATCTTGAGTTCAAAACCAGCCTCAGCAAAGCCAAGGTACTAAGCAACTCAGTGAGACCCTGTCTCTAAATAAAATACAAAATAGAACTGGGGATGTGGCTCTGTGGTTGAGTGTCCCTGAATTCAATCCCTGGTACCCCCCCCCCCCAAAATGGTCAAATTAGTTACCCCCCCATGTACCTAACATAAGTCGGTAAAACAAGGACAGGGTAATTACAAAAGCACTTCCATTTGGAAAGCATGAGAATGGAAGGCATCATAACATTTACTTGCTCATAGCAATTCCAAAATCCCAATGGGAAAGTGATAGCAGGTCTCTTTGCTCTGTAGACGGGCAATATTTTGCAAATAAGCTCCAGTTCTGTATCCTACGTGTATTAGGTATCTATTGCTGCCTAACAACATCAGCATAAAATTAGTGATTTAAAACCACACCCACTTGTAATCTGAGTTTCTGTGGGTCAAGAATTTGAGCATGGTCTAGCTGGGTCCTCTACTTCAGAATCTCTTACAAGACTGCAATTAAGGTGTTAGCCAGGACCAGGGTCTCATTTGAGGCTTCACTGGGCAAGGATCCACTTCCAAGCTCATGGGGTTGTTGGCAGGATGCAGCTTCTTGTGGATTATTGGATAAGGGCTCCAGTTATTTGATGGAAATTGGCAAGAAGCTGGCCCCAGTTCCTTGCCATGTGGGTCTCTCTGTAGGGCAGCTTGCTTCATCAAAGCCAGCATGGGAGTCATTACAGCCTGCTAGGAAGATGGAAGTTAAAACCTTACATAACATAATTACAAAAATGACATTCCATCACCTTTGTCATATCCTCATAGAAGAATATCCCAGACCCCACTTATATTTAAGAGGTGGGATTACACAAAGGCGTAAATTTCAGGAGGCAGGGATCATTGCAGGCCACACTGGAATTTGTCTACTCCAATCCGTTGCTTTCTTTGGCTCTTGGCTTCACCCTCTTGTACCTTCCATGCTCTATTGTCCTCCTTGGACACTTATGAAGACAGCAGTGTAAAATATGCCTTTTCAGCAACTTTCATAGCTTGCTTCCTACCCAGGAGCCCAGAGTCTTTCTACATGTAGTTCCTTTTAGTCTAGGTTAATACCACTTTCATTAGTGTAGCTCTCTAAAGTTTTCTGGGGAAAACTCTGATTGGAGTCCACTCTATGCGCAAAAGGCCACACCCACAATTATTTGTGAGCTCCCCCCATCAGTCTTAATCATTGATACTCTAGGTGTGTCCAATGGCTGTGGAACAATCTTAATCGTTCCTGAAAGCAGCTGGAAGGATCTATTAGCTAGTGCCTTGATTCCTTCAGAGGGGTGTATGTAGCTCAATGGGAGGGTGTGTGTTTAGCATGCATGAGGACCTGGGTTCAATTCCCAGGATTAAAACCAAAACCAAGCAAAAACCAAAAAGTCATGGAAAAATATCTCAAAGCCCTTGGTTTCGTTTTTTACTTAAAGCCAAGTTTTCATTTCATAATATTATTCTGGCTTTAAAGGATGAAGATGAGAAAGTTATTATTCCAATGTAGTACTTTGTAGTCCCTCTAAATTCTTTCTACTTAACATCTGACTGATTCTTTGGAGTAACAGCAAGCTGACATTTCCAACATTTCACCTAGACATCTCTTTTCCAAGGCTAAATGTTCTGTGGGTACATTTGCTGGCTTCCAAGTCACCTTCAGGTGGTAACATGGGTCACCATTTTTTTCTACTCTCCTGGCATTTTGGTTTTTGGCTTCCTATAATGGTTTTCTCACCATTTTTCCAGCTTCCTTCCGCAGCCTAGTTCCAATGTTAAATATGTTAGGTTTTTGTTTTGGCACTAATTTCCATCAGTTATCGCTGTGTAAAAAATCAATTTAATCTCAATGCCTTAAAAAATAATTATTTGGCTGGGTAGTCCTGGTCTCCTCTGGGCTCCCTCATATGTCTGAGATAGTCAACAACCCTAAGGTTGAAACTGAATGGCTTCGGTCAGGTCCATTTAGCTACAGAATTTTCATGACAAAGGCAGAGAGCACAAGTGGGAGTAATCCCATTTTGCATCACATTTATGACAATTCCATTGCTAAAGCAAGTCACATTTATGGCCCAGAATCACACAGGGATGGCACAACAGAATTCCATGGCAGGTTATGAGGTTACAGGGACATGTAAAGATTTGGGCTGTTTTCTGCAACCTTCCATACAGGATCAAGTTATGTTTGCTTCCTAAAATAATCAGGAGGTTTTTTTTTCTTTTTTTTTATAGTGTTTTGATCAGTGAAGATTTGGCAGAATTCCCCATTTAACCTCTTTTTTACAGGGTAGTTCTTTGATAATTGTTTCTATTTCCTTTAAGAAAATTAGTCTATTTAAACTTCCTATCTATTGGAATCACTTTAGTATATTGTATTTTCCTAGATCATTATCCATTTAATTTAAGTTGTCATATTTAATTCCATCCAATTGTGAAAAATAATCTTTAAGATTAAATTTTTTTTCACTATTTTTTTCCATGTATTTCTGCATTCTCCCCTTACATTACATAATGGTTTGTCCATGTTTATTATCAAATTTCTATTCATTTATCCTATTTTTTGTTCATTTTCCTAACCTGTGTGTTCTCATCCTTATTTTTTCCTTTTTCACTTGGTTATTCTTCTTTTCCCTTTTGAGTTGGATATCAATTCATTTCACTTTTCATTTTTATCAGTATTCCAATATTATAAGCTATATTTCATTTGCTGCTTTAATTACATAACATCAATTTCATTATTAATCATTTTTCTGAGAAGTTCTGAAATTTTGATTTAGCTTCTTTTTTTTTTTTTCCCCAAGAGTAGTTTAACGGGAAGCTTTTCTCCAGGTAAGACTTTTTTTTAAAAAGTGTTCTATTAATTTCTCATTTCATTGCATTGTGGTTAAAGTTTCTATTACTATTTTGTGCAAGTTGCTGGGGTTTTCTTTATAGTATAATAAATTATCAATTTTGTCAGAATAGATAATATTACCAAGGTGTGAAACTCAATATATATTCAAAAGATCTACTTTATAGAAACTGTTATTTAGATCTCTAATATCCTATGTAGTTCTTGTTGCCTCGACTTCAGTCTTGAATAAGAGTGCTGTGTTAAATTTCTTTATTACTTCTAGCTATTTTTCTTTGCAGTTTGTCGTACAAATGTCATATGCTTTGACAAGCCAGAAGCAACACAACTAGAATAATGAAAAACGAAAGGGAAAGAAAAGTACAAAGAACTCTTTGTTACACAGGCAATAGGTGGGAGTTGAAGAATATCATTCAAAGTTCACAAGCCGAGCAGTTCAGACTATAACATTCATAATTAGTGTATCTTTATTTCGCATTGAATATCATAATGCTCTTCTTTTCCTGAATTTTACCCTGTTAGAAATGAATTGTATGAGAAATTATATCCCATCTGATTCAAATGTACGATATGTCAAGATCATTGTACTGTCATGTGTAACTAATTAAAAACAATTAAAAAAAAAAGAAATGAATTGTAAACCTTGCCTTCTGTGGTTCCTATTTGTCTGGTATGCTATTGCCTATCCTTTTACTTTTTAGCCTTTCTGAATCACTTATTTAGGTTTGCCTCTTGTAAATAACAGACATGCTGGTTTGTAAGTCAATCTGAAATTCTTTTCAATAGGTGGATGAAGTCCACATACATTTATTGATGGGGTTCACATGCTTGGATTTATTATTTACTATGTGAATGATGCTATATTCACTACATTTTCCACTTACTTATTGTCTCTGGGTATTGAGGGAGATTTGCATTTTTATTCTAGTGATGATATTGTTTATACTATACTATTGCCTTCAATAGTATAGTATACTTTAATGCTCTTAATTCCCCTTTCTCCTTACTTAAACCTCAAACCTTTGGTTTGTCAATTTTAAATAATGTTTGACTCCTACATATTGCTTATGTCATGAAGAACTCTTATACTTTCCTTTTTCCCTCTCCCTTCTTTTCCACTTTTCTAGTTGTCTACCTCTGTCAAAGCATGTACCATTTGAAATTATTCTTTCACCCTTAACCCCGCTTGCATTTGGAGGTCAGATCTACAACTAAAGATGTACTTTTGCTCAAGTTTCCCCAATCATTTCCTAGTTGGATGAACCTTCTCTTTCTGTAAAAGTTATAATATTCCCTGAGCTCTTGCATAATTAAAACTTCCTGCTACGTCTTTGGATTTTAAAGGACAGCTTAACTGGATATAAAAATCCATAGTTCATATTTAAAAAAAAAAAACTTTTTGAAATTGTCACTCAATTGCTATTTTGCTTTGTTTAGAAGTCTAACACCAACCTGATCTTCCTCTGTAAGGGACTAGATCTTTGGCCTGGAGAATTTTTCTTTTAGCTTCATAATGTAATAGTTTGCTGCAGTAGGTCTCAGAGTTGATCTTTTGGGGCCAATTTCTACAAGTGACAAGAGTGATCTTTTCAAGATCTAGTTTCAGGGGTAAGAGGTAGCTCAGTCATGGAGCACTTGCTCAGAGTGTTCAGAAGTTTCTTTTGGGAAATTCTAAATATTAACACCATTTCAATTTCTTTTTCTTTTCTTTTTTTTCCTTCAGGAGCTCCAATTTACCCATGCTGTCTCTTCTTTGCCTATCTTCTTCGCATTCCTGCCTTCTTTGAGCCTTACTGTACTACAGCGGTTATCTACTTTCATTTGGATGTGTTGGAATTTAGTCTCCATATTGTCATGACTTTATCTTTTTGTTAAAATTCTTTCCCACGTTCGAAAAGCTTTTTCATTTTGTTTTTGAATTTGTGATTTGTGGTTTTCTTTCACATCCACGAATTTTTAATTGATTTAAAATTTTCTGTTGGAGAGCTGTGTTACAGTTCACTCTGTTTCACGGTCCAAGAGAGCCCTTTTCTATTGATTGATGTAAAATTTCTTTAACAAGCAATATCCAGATGGTGATGAGGGAGTTGTGTTTTCTTCTGTATCTTGGAGTTGCTGTTATCTTTTGATTTTTGCTTCCTTTTCCCCTTTTTACCCACCAACCTCTGAGGGACACCACTCCCTTTCAGCATGGCTTCATCTCTTAATAGAAGTGACACTCTGGTCCTAGTCACAGTCTAAGCACCTCCCTTTTGAGTTTCCACCAGGATTATTCATCCACCAGGTCTCAGACCTGCCTGCAGCATCTTGCCACTCTGGATGAGTCCACAAGTATTTTGGTTTAACTGGAATCAGCAAAGGTCTGTGACAGAAGAAAAATCTGGAGGATTTTAACAGGAGTAAGATCACAAAGGACTTTCTATGGAAGCTTTTGCAAATAATTGATCCAGAAATAGAGAGATTTAAAGTAAAACAGGAGTAGTGGAGAAGAAGGAAGAAGGAATCCAATTTCCATAAAAATATAGAAAGATAACTGAAAGTGAGATCAGTTCTTTACCTGATGAAAATACTCCAAATAAAAAAGAAATCAATGGGAGTTCATAACCCACTTGAATGGGAGTTCATAACCCACTTGAATGGGAGTTCATAACCCACTTGAATCAAAGTGTGAAATATGATATATCAAGAACTATGTAATGTTTTGAACAACCAACAATAAAAATTAAAAAAAAAATTTAAAAAAAAAAAGAAATCAAGAATTTGGAAAATTCTCCCAGAAACATGATAAAATATCTTCAAAAACTGAACTGCAATGAGAAAGAGAAGAGAGCCCTAAAATCCACCACCTGGGAGATGGCCCAACTAGACCCAGAGTCTAGTAGACTCTGGGCAGAACTGAGGGAAGGCATGAGAAGTGTGTCTACCAGGACTATTAGTTCTTTTCAGGTGGGAAATGGTGAATTACACCAGGTGGATGTGGGGAGAAACTGGGTGACCCATAAGGGAGGGACAAGTGCTGTATGCAGAGAAGGGTGAGCATATGAAGGAAGGAGGGTGTGAGACAGGAGAAGTCCTGGGAAGGCACCTGGGAGGGTGAAATGAACAGGGCAGAAACAGCTGGGAGGGCCAGGGTATAGGAGAGAAGTGTCTGTGGGCTCTGGGTGATGGGAGATGATGAACAGCAGGGTCAAGGTATGGGGTGGGGCATCTGTGCTTCGTGAGCATAGTCAGGGCCGGGGTAGGCGAGGGAGAAGGCATTGTTTCTCCCATTCTGCTGATTAAGGTCCCAAGATCAGCTTTCATTCTGCCTTTGAAAATAGAAAGATCACAATTTTTAGTGGATATATTCCAGAGTCGGTGTTATCCTGCATCCTTGAGTGAAAGACAGGAAAGGAGAAATGCTCTCTCGACCTAGGGCGTAGGGCACTATTAGCCCAAATATCTTCAGGAAGATGTGCTGAAGTCAGCTTCAGGATGATCCTGGATGGGCAGGAGCACTCTGAGGAGTCAACATGAGCAGGAAGAGCGGCTCAGAACAGGGAAGACAGTCCCTGTTGTTCAGGGCTGTGTTTCCAAGTGGGATCAGTGAATCTGGGCAGGCAGGGGTGGCAGGGGTGCCTGGGCCTGCAGAATTCATTCCAGAGGCCTTTGGGTCCGGAACAAGACTCTCTGTTCAAGTTTAGCATACCGGGGGAGAAGGGCCTCGTAGACCTACAAGGGCAGAAAGAACAATTTAGGACAGGAGGGGAGGGTGCTCTGACATCTGGTTGCAACTTGCAATTTAAAAAATTTAAATCCTATTAGCTTGCAATTTAGCTTTTTTCCTAGACAAAGGAAAGGAAGCATCAATTCATAAAAGAGGAAATGTTGTCAGTAGGAGCATGGTAGTATGCCTGTAATCACAGTGACTTGGGACCCAGAGTTAGGAGGACCACAAGTTTAAGGCCAGCCTAAGGCAACCAAGGAGACCCTGTCTCAAAAAAAAAAAAAAAATTATAAAAAGAGATGGGGATATGGTTCAGAGGTAGAGCACTTGCCTATCATGTGCAAAGCCCTGGGTTCAATCCCCAATACTGAAGAAAATAAAAAGAACTGCTATTAGTTCTCAAACTTGTATTTTAAGACTTTTTTTTAAACTGTACATTACGATAAGAAACCAATTTTTGTTATCAAATCTACAAAAGTTAAAAAAATTCTGGTGAGGGCAGTTGGGAATGATTGTCTCACTGTATATCTGGTGAAAATTGATGGGACAACCCTTGTGGAAATCAACTTGACTTCATATCTGTATTAAGGGATCCTTAGTCTGTGACCTGGTTGTTATACTACTGTGAAACTCTAGTAAGGAAATAATTCTACATGTAGGGTCTTCAGCCCAGTAGGAGTCCTCTTAGATACCTCTAAACATTCAGACTCATATGATTGCCATGGGCCACACCTTGGCCCTCAGAAGGGTATAGACTGGAGAGATCTTGGCCAGCATTCCTCTTCAATGGGGACCACAGGGTGGTCCATCCAGCATTTCCCACAGTGGTCCAGGAGAGGGTCTTTTTACCTGCCCACCTTTCTCCCTCTTGCCTTCCACATTACAGTTCAGGTACCTTCCAATACCTGCCTCTGAACACAGCTGCATGAGAGCATGATGTTTGAAGCAGCTCTGACATCCTGAGACCACATGGGACACATCTAGAGCTGCACTATCCAAGAGAACAGCCACAAGCCAGTGTGCCTTTGCATACCTGAAGCCTGCCTAGAACTGTAAGATCAAAATACACACCAAATTTCAAAAGCTTCGTACACATACAAAAAAGAATAAAATATCATAATAGTAAATTTTTTCCTTTTTTCCTAACTCTGGAACTGAGAATTGAGCAACAAGGTGCTCTATCATTGAGCTACATTCCTTGTCCTTTTTATTGTATTATTTTGAGACTGGGTCTCACTAAGTTGTCCAGGCTAGTCTTGAATTTATGGTCCTCCTGCTTCAGCTTCCCGAAGAGCTGGGATTAGAGCAACTTGTGTGCACAAGTTGGCTACAGTAGTAATTCTTCTAACTGGTTACATGTTGTCATGGCAATATTTTTGATATGTTGGATTAAATACAATATATTATTGAAATTAATCTTATTTATTTTTACTTTTGAAAAATGAGACTATTGGGAAGTTTTAAATAACACAGGCGGCTCACATTAGGTTCCCTTTGTCCATTGCTGATCTGGGGAACTGCAAGGAACATTACTCAGACTTCTGATGCGGAACCACCAAACCAACACTATCTTCAGAATTCCCATCAGTGTCAGCAATATTTGTGCATTCCAGCTGACAATCTCGCTTCTTTTGCCCCATTTTCTTGATAATTTCAAAACAGGATTTCCTCTTCAGTTGAACACATCAAGTTTAACCTTTTTGGGAAAAAAATACCCTGGTCTGCTTTCACAGTGCAAATGCATGACAAAATATGATGGTGTCTCACCTGAGAAGCTACTGGGCTTGGAGTAGCAGCTAGTCTTGGATTTGGGGCTAACTTCACGACCTCTGAAAAGGGCACGTCTTTTCCACCTGTAGTTCAAGAAGGGAAAGATCATTTCCTGTCTGTGCATGTTGCAAAGGATCACATTGGGGTGACAAAATGTCCTAAATCTAGGGGTTTGGTTCTAAGCCAAGATCATGCTTAGCATGTTCAAGGCCCTGGGTTTGATCCCCAGCATCAAGACAAAATCAAAACATTCTAAAACTGGATTATGGTGATGGTTGCACAAATCAGCAAATTTACTAAAAATATCACTGAGTTGTACACTTAAAATAGGTGACTTTTGTGTCACATACTGTACCTCAATAAATTTGGTTTTTTAGTATTTATTTTTTAGTTATAGGTAGACACAATATCTTTATTTGATTTTTTATGTGGTGCTGAGGATTGAACCCAGTGCCTCACATAGGCTAGACGGGCACTCTACCTCTGAGCTACAACCCCAGCCCCTCAATAAATTTGTTTTTAAAAAAAGAAAAAAAAATTCAAGTCAGACTGCTCTTCAGCAGGGGCCTAGTCTGTCTTGCTTGCTGTAGAGTGGCCTTTCATGGCATGGCCAAGCCAACCCTCAGAAGCAGACAACCTGCCTGTCTTCCCTTGTACTGCTTCACTCTCCCATTGCTCACCATGTTCTGACCACCCTGGTCTTCTTTCCACATGTTTTGCCTTAGAATATTCTTTCCCTCTTCATGTACCTATTTCCTTTTTAGATAATTTGTTCCTAGGAAGCTCACTAGTTCAGGAGGCCTCCCCCAGCCTCCAACCCTGAGCACCATCTACTTTTCCCCATAGCACTTTTTGTAATTTGTTAGGTGATTGTTTGTTTTGTATGGGAATTGAACCCAGGGCCTTGCACTTGTCAGGAAGGCACACTGCCAATAAGCCACATTGCCCTGGGTGATCCTTTGTTTAAAGTCCCTCCTTTGCCAAGCTACAAATTCCAAGAGGCCAGAGACTGCATCTCTCTGAGTCACCACCATACCCATAGCCTAGCACATGGTCTGGCACATAGGAGGCACTCAATCATAGCTCATCAAGCAAATTCATAGCAGAGCTGGAAAGGGGAGAAGGCTGCTACGGGTGGGCAAGAAGCAGTATGGAAATCCTAGGCATTTTAAGCAGGGGTGTCAGATGGCCAGAGTAATGCATCAGCACCCTGAGCAAAGGAGGGTCCCCTGAAGACGTAAGAACCAGTTTTCCCAACTAGGTGCTAGAAAATCTCATGCCAGAGGGGTATGGATGAGGGAGTGGGATGGGTGGTGGGTGGCCAGCTGAGAAACAAATCAAAGACTCTGTTCCTGGCTCCACTCACATTCACAACCCTGCTGCAGGAGAGGTTCATTCCCAGACCAGCCAGGGAGGAGAAAGCTCCAAATAAAGCAGCTAACAGGCCTTGAGGTTGAGCTAGGATTCAGATCAGGCTTTGGTTTTGGAGGGCAGAGCATGGCAACAGACCCAGTCCCCTTCAGCAACTAAAGGAGCATAGAAAGGGAAAATAAAATCAAAACATAGGATAACATAGCAGTAAAGTCCCTAAAGGGTAACTCCTTCCCATTTCTGCAGTAGGAGGAGTATCGTATGGACTCTAGACTTTTCCTTGGCAATGCTGAAGGCCAGATTAGGCAACAGCATTATCAAGGTTCTTGGGAAAAGTACTCTGAACTCAGATTCCTTTACCCAGCATTCTTTGGGACATTGAAACCAAAACTTTGCTGGACATGTCAGGCCTCAAAATTATCACTGGCTGGATTCTATCTTAAAATATTCATTTAGAGGATTGGGTGTGTAGCTCAGTAGCAGAGTACTTGTCTAGCATGCATGAGGCCTTGGGTTTGATCCCCAGAACCACAGTCAATCAATCAATCAATCAATTCATTTCATTTGTCAATAAAACTAGCATAGAAATAGAGATGGATATTGAACCTAGGACCTCACACATTCTAGGCAAGTGCCTCTACCAGTGGCTATACCCAGCCCTTAGCATGATTTTAACCTATTACATCCTATCATTCTATATATAGGATACCTATAAAAACACTTCAGTAGGGCAACAGTTATACCACCTATGGTCACTTTGAACATTTTCCTAGCATGTGCAAATCCCTGGGTTTGATCCCCAGTGCCAACACACACACACACACACACACACACACACACACACACACTATAAAACAAACAAACAAAATTAGTAGAGACAAAAGAAAATACAGAGAGTTGAAAGAAAGGAAGAAAGACTCATAGTTAAGTGCAAATAAGAGCTAATATGATGTAAAATATAATTAAAAATACAACAATCTGGAAATAAAACCCCTAGTGATCTTGATATAAGAGGTGGGTTGAGGAAGATGAGGCAAAGGGAGAGGAATAAAGAAGGTTAATTGTTGAGGAAATATCTGTGATTTATTCTCAACATTAAAAGAAAACTATAAGTCTGAATAAGTATGTTGAAGAGTTGTGAGCAAGCATGCAAAAGACTGGAAGCACTAGAGAGGGAAGGGACAAAGCCCTGGAGGTACACAGCAGCCAGAAGCTCCCTCAGCAGGCAGGAAACAGGGAAAACTGGTCCAAACTGAGGGAGACCGCCCTTGCGGGCAAGAGCTGCTCCCTCCAGAACTCTCCTGGATGAGGATGCTATCTGGAGGTTTTGAGGGCCTCAATCATAGCATACACGGAGCTGTCCAGGGTGCTGGAATGCTTGGTTCTGAAGCCTCCACTATTGTCTCAATGTCCTGCTCTTGCTGAACGTAGGGCTCAGCTTTATCCACCTCTCCTGCCCACCATCTGTCCAGACCCAGGCCCATGTCCACTCAAGCATGTCCTGTGCCCTATTCCAGTGTCCCTCTGCAGAGCCAGATTATCACAGAGGACTCATTCAGAGGTGTCCCAGAGCACCCCATGGGACAAAGCTAAAGCAGACTCCAGCCCAGATCTCTACATCCTGTCTCGATTTTAAGAAGAGAATAAAGGAACGAAGGGCACAGGTTGGTCCTTGTTTGCTGGGAGAGATAAAGATGAAGCTAAAGTCCCCAAGTTCCCCAAAGTGGGAACACCTTACTTTCCCTTCCCACCCTCCTCAGCCCAGACAGTGCCAGAATGCTTCCAGAGACTCCTATCCCTCATTCATCAACCTACCATGAAAAGCTCGGTATGCAGAGCCCACACAGGCTGAGTTGGCAGTGTCTATGACATACACCGGGGTGCCAAATACATCTGCAAGCACCTGGGAAGGACACAGAGTTTTTATGGTGGTGAGTCATTCCTCAGAGGACACAAGGACATTTTGGAATAAATTTCCAGACTCTCCTTGTGGTGGTGCATGCCTGTGATCCCAGCTCCTGAGGCTAGGGCAGGAGGATTACAAGTTCAAGCCAACCTCAGCAACTTAGGGAGACCCTAAGCAACTTAGCAAGACCCTATCTCAAAATAAAAATATAAAAAGGGCTGGGGATGTGACTCAGTAGCTAAGCACCCTTGGGTTCAACCCCAAGTACCAAAAGAAGAAGAAATACACATAGCCACGCTGCCCCGGGGATAACAGAGGAAGGGTGACCTAGGGGAAGTCCCTAGTGGAGGGCAACAGCTCTCCAGGCTATCCCTGTACTTTTAAACCATTTTAACAAGACAAAGCAGGAGATTTAGGAGGCATGATTACTAAATGCCACTGACAGCTAGGAAAGAGACTAATGTTAACAAGCACAAACTAACAAGGGAACTTTATTTATTTATTATTTTTGGTATAGGGGATTGGGCCCAGGAATACTTTACCACTGAGCTACATATTCAGTCCTTTTTATTTTTCATTTTGAGACAGTTTCTGAGGGTCACTAAGTTTCTGAGGGTCTAAGTTGCCAAGGCTGGCCTCAAACTTGTGATCTTCCTACCTCAGTGAGCCAAGGATTAAACTGGGATTATAGGCATGCAGCCAAGGACACATTTTATAAGGATCATGATGAAGCTCTTCATTTAGGTACAGAAATTAAATTGCATAAATTTAGAATGGAGGAACTGTCTTAAGACGATTTCACATGGAAAAGACTGGAGGGAAGGTCTTATAATTGCCCAGAGGTATTGTAGTAGATGCCACTGGCACCCCATCAGGATTCTCTTCACTGGATCATGTGTATCCCCCACCCAGCTGCTGAGTATTGGAAGCTAAGGGCTCACAGTACTTCTTGAGAACAAATTTTGGCTGAACAGAGGCCACCTCTCAAGGATTATGCTCAACCCTCTCCAAGGCAGTTAGTTAGCCCTACTGCCCAAGGCAGAACTAGCTCAGTAGTTAATTCATGCTCCAGAGCACCCCAGAGGACAAAGCTAAAGCAGACTCCAGATCATATCCTTGCTTATTCTTTTTCCCCAACCCTGTCCCGAGTTCCATACTCCCTTCTTGTTGGGAGTACTGTCAATAAACAACTTATAGAAGAATCCTCACTTCAGGCTCTGCTCCTAGATAATCTTACCTAAGACAGGTATGCCAGAATGCAGCAGTTGAGGTCATTACTCAAATAGCTAAGGCAACCACAGGCTAAACCCCAAAATGTACAGTGTCCCCTTAGGAGGAGCTAATGGCTGTACAATGTGATAGCCTGAGTGTCAGACATGTGTAGATTGATTTTACTTTGGGTCATATATTTCTAGCATAATGGAGGACCAGAGGGATAGAGACAAAGCCTGGAAACTGTGTTACAAGAGGAATGGTTGGAAAGTCAGAGAGTTAAATTGGAAGGGAGAAACATTAAGGAACAAGAACACTGTCTTAGATGTCAGAAGGCTCACACAGGGGAAGGACAGGCACTTCCCATGGGCTTCCAGAGGCCACTGCTGCTATCAGAGAGTGGACTATAAAAGACCGAAGAATTCACCTGGATGTAAGATGGAACCCACTCACAGTGGGAGCTATAAGGCCAAAGAGCTAGCTTCTGAGAGCGTTGAGTATGGGCTCCCCATTCCTGCAGGTGTGGAAACAGAGGCAGCCCTTCCTGTTGGCTCTTAGACATGACAGACATGGAAGGGGCCATGGCATGGGGTCCACTACCAGCACCTACCTGTAAGATGTCTCTATTGTGAGATGCCCCTCCTGTGGCCAGAATCTTTGTCTTGGGCACTGCAAGGAAAAAAAAAAGTGTAATGGCTGTGACAATTCCCCCACGGCAGAGAGGGCTGTTTTCCAGAGTTCTTCAGTCACTGAGTGATTGTGAGGGAGCAATGCCTCTTGTAATATCCATGACCAGGAAGAGAACCAAAGCTGATTCTGTCTACGTAGGCCTGTCACATGTAATTTGTTAGGGAGACTGCTGTCCATCCACCTTTATTGTCTTACATTTTCATTATTTTTTTTAAACCTCTCAAAAAACCAAGAATAGAAAGAAATTTCCTTAGATGATTAAAAGACTGTACAAGACAGAAGAATTCACCAAAATTTGCAACAAACACCATTCTTAACATAAAGGTTAAGAAGTATTATCTTTAAGACTGATATGCCAGCCAGACTCCAAAATGACCTCCAAATGACCCATGCCTCCCAATATCCATGTTCTCATGTAACCTCCTCACACATTCAACAGGGCTAACTCATGTAACCAACAGGACTTGTGTGCGTGACAGGGTAGGTATGAACTCCAAAGATATTGCAGCTTCCATCTTGCTCTGATGTAGATCATTCTCTCTTGGATTACTCAATTCAAGAGAAGCTAACTGCCATGTCATGAAGATACTCAAGCAGCCCCATGGAGAAGTCTCCATGGTAAGGAACCAAGGTCTTCTGCCAACAGCCATGTGAATATACCATCTTAGAAGCAGATCCTCTAGGCTTTATGGAGTCCTCAGAAGACTCAAGCCCTGGAAGATGGCTCAACTGCAAACTCAAGACAGACTCTCAGTAAGAACCACTAGGCAGAGCCAGGCTCAGTGGTATGCACCTGTAGTCCCAGCTACCTGGGATGCTCTGTTATGTGCCTATAGTCCCAGCTACTTGGGATGCTGAAACAGGAGGATCCCTTGAGCCCAGGATTTAGAGGTTATCCTGGGCAACATAAGAAGACACCTTTACAAAAAAATGAACAAAAAGAACCACTTGGGTTATGCTGACTCAAATTCTTGATCCAAGGGAATTGTGTAAGATAATAAAGGCTGATTATTGTTTTAAGGGGCTAAATTTTGAGTTAATTTGTTAAAAAGCAATAGATAAATGATAGAATTCAGAAAAAAAGCAAAGATCCATAGTATGTAGTATTTAACATAGTAAGTGGCATACTCATCAATGCCATAAGAATTTCTGCAAATCAATTTTTAAAAAGGCAATTCAACAGAAAAATGGGAAAGGATATAAAAAATCGGTTCAAAGAGGAAGAAACTAAAGTTACTCAAAGCTGTTCAAACTCATTAATGAAAGAAACATCGATTATACTAACACTGAGATATCTGTTTAGACCCACCCATCAGATGGGCAACAAATTTAAAGGTGGTTAATGCTAAGTGTTGGTGGTGATGAAACCCCTTCTCTCCATTCCTTGTCCCTGGTCTGACCTCAAGTGAAAAGTGAAGTCTTTAGGGTGCAGTGGACAGAGAAGTAGAACCTGAAGTAACACCAAACTCCCATGGCAGACGGACAGATAGACATGGACAGATAGATGTGGCTGCACTTATTTACTAGAAAAAGAAGCTGGGCTCATCTTTTAACCAGAATAATATCCTGCTCATTTTGGCATTTGAAGACATTGTAGGGAAGACTCCAGCTTGACAGCATTTACAAGGCTCAAAGGCATCAAGTTAAATCTATCTTTTCACTGTTGTGTGGAAATGAAATGTCCCCCAAGCTCTGGTGTTGAAGGCTCGGTTCCCAATGCAGGAGTGTTCAGAAGTGGGGCCTCTGGGGGGTGATAGGATCACGAGGGTTCTAACCTCATAAATGAACTAATCTACTGACAGATTCATAGCTTAATGGGCTACTGGGAGGTGGTGGGAACCTTAGGAGGTAGGGCCTATTGGAGGAAGTAGGTCACTGGGGTATCCCCTTCAAGGGTAGATTTTGTTCCCAGCCCCTTTCTTTATGATCTCAGCCACCATGAGGTGAATAGCTTTGCTCCACATGTATTCCTTGCTATGACGTTCTGCTTTATTACAGGCCCAGAAACAACAGAGCCAAGTGAACATGAACTGAATGAAATCTCTGAGACTGTGAGCCAGTATAAACCTTTCTTCCTTTCAAATTGTTTCTGTCAGGTATTTTGCCATAGTGACAGAAAGTTAACACATTCACCCAAATACATAGCCTGTCTAGGTATCTCTTGTATTTGGGCAGGGAGGAAGGTCCACTAGGAGAAGAGACCTTGCTCCTGAAAAGGAAACCTAAGCTTCCTGTTTCCACTAAGAGATGTGATTCATTTAGCACCAAGAACGCCCAGTCACTCTGTTCTTGAAAAAAAAAAATACAACCACAACAATAGCAAGAAAGAGAAGGATCGACGTGAATAAACAGAGTACTCTAGAAATAAGGGAATAACTCAAGGAATTAAAAAAGCCAATTTGAAATAAATCCTAATATGAATCTTCAGAAATATTTGAAGGAATATAACGTTCCAAAACCAAGGATCTAACACTATAAGAAAGAACCAGGAGACAAGAAAGAGTCCTAGAAATTAAAAAATAATGTATGGTTACAAAAATAAAAAACTAAATGGAAAGGCTAAATAATAAACACAACACGGCAAAGTCAAATTTAATAACCTGAAGGATACCAATCAGGGAATTTCTTAAAACTAGAGTGGTAAACAGAGACAGAAAAAAATTAGACAAGACATAGCACAGAAAATGTGGCAGGTTCAACTTGTTTTATCCTTATATCAGCCCTATAACCTTCATTAATCCAAGGAGCTCTGGCTCCTTGGGTGGAGAAAGGTGTTCAAATTCGTTCTCTGGATGTTCTTTGCTACTGGGATTATGTTGCTCCCAGCCTCTTTCAGTGAGCTGAGCTAAGAAATATAGGGTGCAGACACACTTTCTCTCTCATCCTGCCCCTACAAACTAAAGAAATGGGGAATATATCAAGAGAGCAAAGGGCTAGTTTTAAAGAACATTCATTAGAACAGAAAAAGATGAAAATTACTCTTTTTAGAAATGGAAAAAAAAAGAAAAGAAAAGAAATGCAAAACTGAACACACAACATGTTATGGAATTTTTTTTTTTTGTACCAGGAAGTGAACCTAGAGGCATTTAACCAGTGAGCCACATCCTTAGTCCTTTAAAAAAATATTTTATTTAGAGACAGGGTCTTGCTAAGTTGCTTAGGGCCTCACTAAGTTGCTGAGGCTGGCTTTGACCTGGAAATCCTCCTGCCGCAGCCTCCCAAGCCACTGGGATTACAGGCATGCCGCCACCAGGCCCAGCTAACATCTAGCCTTTTGAAATGCATTAATCAAAAGACAATACAAAATAGGAATAAAAATATTAAAATATAGAAAAGGAAAAGGACTCAAATGACATAGAAGGAAGAAATATAAAAAGATAAAAGTTGGGCTGGGTCTCCCCAGTCAGAATGCCTATTATGGAGAATACAAATAACATGTTGAGGTGGGGCACCCCTGTATGTAATTCAAGGTACTCAGGAGGCTGAGCAGGAAGAAGGCAAGGTCAAGACAGCTCAAGACCCTGTATCAAAATAGAAAATAAAAAGGGCTGGAGAGGTACATCAGCAGTAAAGCACCCTGGGTTCAATCCCCAATACTGGGGGGAAAAAAAAAAGAATACAAGTAACAATAAATGCTGCAAGCACCTTTTAAACATTGTTGGTGGGAACATAAATTAGTATAGCCACCATGGGAATTGGTTCCTTAAAAAATTAAAAATAGAACTACCACATATTCAGCTATACCACTCCTGGGTATATAGCTTAAGGAATTAAAGTCAATATACTAGCTGGGCACAGTAGCACACACCTGTAATCTACTTAGGAGAGTGAGGAAAGAGGATCGCAAGTTTGAGGCCAGCCTTGGCAACTTAGTGCGACCCTGTGTCATTTTTTTTTTTAAAAATTAAATTTAAAAAAGAGCTGTGGGAGCTAGAATTGTGGCCCAGTGGTAGAGCACTTGCCTAGCATGTGTGAGGCACTGGGTTTGAACCTTAGCATCACATAAAAAATAAACAAACAAAATAAAGATATTGTGTCCATCTACAAGAAATCTTTAAAGAAAAATGTAGCTTAGTAGTAGAATGCCCCTGGTTCAATCTCCAGTACCACACATATACAAAAAAGTCAGTATGCTATAAAGATACCCACATACTCATGTTTATTATAATTCACCATAGGCAAGTTATAGAATCAGCCTAGGTGTCCATCAACAGATAAATGGATTTTAAAAATGTGGTATACGTACATAATAGAGTATTATTGACCTATAAGAACAAAATCCTGTCATTTTCAGGAAAGTAAATGGAGCTACAGAATATGTTAAGTGAAAGAAGTCAGAGTTAGACAATTATTTCGTGTTTTCTCTCATATGTGGAATCTAGGGGGAAAAGATGATATAAAATTAGAAGAAAGACTATTAAAAAAAAGGAAAAGGATAGAGGAGATCAGAGCGTTTGGTGATGGGGAGTGGAAATAATCAAAATGTCATACACATGTATGAATATGCCACAATGAAACCCATTATTCTATGTATTTAATATGCTCTAATAAAAAAGAGTAGGGCTGAGTGTAGCTCCGTGGTAAAGTGCTTGCCTAGCATGTGCAAGGTCCTGGGCTTGATCAAAAAAATAAAAGAGTGACAGAGAGAGAGAGAGGTTTTATTTGAGAATAAGCTCAGCTGGAAAGAGGTTTGATTCTGATTTTAAGTTTGCTAAGGGGATAAATATCTCTATGCTGTTTTGTACAAAAAATGTTCTGTGTGTATGTGTGTGTGTGTGTTTCTGGGGTTTGAACTCAGGAGTGCTCTACCACTGAACTACATCCCCAGCCCTTTTTATTTTATTATGAGACAGGGTCTTGCTAAGTTGCTGAGGCTGGCCTTGCACTTGTGATCCTCCTGTCTCAGCCTCCCCAGGTGCTGGGATCACAGGGAGGTACCACCAAGCCTGGCTTCATTCTCTTTTCTGAAAGATAACTACTAATTACCCTGACTTCCAACAACAGCAAATAGTTTTGTCTGTCTTGAGTCTGATGTACACAGAACGCTGCCATTTATACTCTAGTGAATGCCGTCTTCTACTCAGTGCTACTTTTGCAAGATTTACCCATTTAGTTGTATGTAGCTGAAGCTGGTTCATTTACATTTCTGCTTAGCATCGTGTTGCATGAATAGGCCACAATGCATTCATCCTGTCTACTGTGGATGGGCACTGGACTGCTTCCACCATGGGGCTATTAAGCACATCATGATAAAGGTTCTCATGAACCTCTAAAGAACATGTGTATACATTTCAATTGTGCATTTACATAGAAGTAAGATTGCTGGGAAAGTGGATATCCAGCTTTAGCAGATGCTGTCTAACAGGTTTTCCAAGAGGTTTATCCAGTGCTTATTTTTATAGCATCCTTTTACAGGGTTGGTTCAAAGACATAATAAAGCATATCCTACACAGAACATGAACTGCCCATAAAAGGCTCCTAAGGGAGCCCTCAAGCAAAGTGGCTTCAGAGGTTTTTGACCTTCTCCAGTGACAACAGTTGTTTCTCAGAGGGACAAATACATCTCGGAAACCTGAATTCTATGGTCATCCAGTCTCGTTTCCTCTCAGAACCTCAGACCATTTCAATACCATCAGTAAAGGGAACCCACTGATCTTCTGGAGTCACCTACTCCACAGTTCCAGTTCTCATGAATCCCTTTCTCTTCCTGGTTGCCTCCCTCTGAGCCCTGGATCTGCCCTCTTCATGTCAGTCCTCTGAGTTTTGATGGTGGTACTGAATCCCCACTTGTCCTGGCCCAAGCGGAAAGTCCCAGTCATGACCCAAAGTAGAGCCTGCCACTTGCACTGCCCATGTCCCTAGGATCCAGAGCTCAGGATATCTGGTCTGTGGCTAGGTACTCGGGATCCTTTTTGAGTCCTGTGATTCCTGGCTAAGAAAGCAGGTTCCTGGGGAAACAGCTGAGAAGCAGGCTAACTGCCTCCTCTTCCACACCTGCCCACAGAGGCAGGCAGACTCACTTTATCACACCCCCCCACCACAACAGGGTCAGGCTCCACCACCCTCCTGTGTGAGGCCCCCTGTAACAGACTTAGACACTGTCCTGCCTGTCCTGGCCTGAGGTGTGACTGGGCCCTGGGCCCCTACTCTAGCACATACCCTGCCAGCAGTTCACTTACTGACTCGGTAGCCCAGGCCTTCTGCATGAATCCTCTTGGCCATGAATTGTCCTTCGATCAGTGCTCGAATCTCCACATCTCTGGGGAATGCTGGGACCTGATTCCAGGAGAAGGTAGGCACACAGTGAGGAACTCCCAACGCCCATTGGTGTGCAGGTGTGCATGTGTGTGTGTATGTGTGTGAGAGAGAGAGAGATCTTTTTCAACAACACACCAGAATTAGAGTAGCTGGTCTCTTCAACCACTAACTTCACCTGTCACATGCACAAACAAAAAGAAACAGAGAGTGAGAGAGACACGCGCATCTCACGTGTGTAACACTTTAGGGAGTCAGAGGCCTCACAGAGCTCAGTCTCAGGCAGCCAAGGGTTAAAGTCTGACTCCACCAGTCAGTTCTGTGATCTTGATTTGTTTCCATCTTGCTGAATGTCATTCTCTTTCTTAACAAGACTGAGGTAAGAGTGGCACCTGTTTTTTTTAGGCTTATTATAATGACCATATTAAATGACAGCCTGATAGATGTAGTTAATACTTGATAGGTGACAGCCATGAGCTTATGCTGAAAGACCACGGCTGTGGAGCTGAGGGGCATTGGTCAAGCTAATACTGATGGGTGTCACCCCCAAGCTCTACCCTGTCTTTCTAGGACCTGAGACCAAGAATAGAACCTGCAGCCTCCCTCCCTCACCAATTACTATACTCTAGCCTAAACACCTACTTCCAGTTCCCCAATTGCTCCCTCCTTGGAAGCTTACTCCAGCCCACAGTGAGAGCCTCCCCATCCTTCAGGTCTTAGCCTAAGGGCCCTTTTTCAGAGAGGGCCACTCGGATCACACCACATGGGCAAGCCCCAGCCCACCTCCTGCTCTCTCCTGCATCACCCCTGGAGTGGTGTATGTTTTCCTTTACCTGCTTACTGTCCACCTCCTTTCTAGACTGTGGACTCCACAGAGCCAGGACCACCTGTGTCTTGCCCTCCTTTGTGTCCCTAGCGCCTGACACCAATCAGACATGTCTGCTACCTTCTCCTTGCCAAAGCTGGGACTGACATGTCTAAGAGAGCAGACCTATCTTCTCTCTCTCTCTCTCTCTGAACAGAAACCAAACTGATCACATCAGAGGACCAAGAGGAACTCCCTTCATTTCATATAAAGTCACTATGGTTTGGATCATAAAGGTCATGTGCTAACAGCTTGGTCCCCAGCTGACGGCACTGTTGGAAGGTGGTAGAAACTTTAGGAAATGAGGCCTAGTTAGAGGAAGTAGGTGGTGGTGGAGAAATGCCTTTGAAGGGTTTATTTTTTTCCTCACCCCACCCCCTGCTTCCAGGTCACCACAAGATAAGCAGCTTTACTATATCATGCCTTCCCTGCCAGAATGTTCTGCCTCACCAAAGGCCCACAGTCAACCAAGCCAAGTGACCATGGGCCAAAACCTCTGAAACAGTGAGCCATAATAAATTTTTCCTTCTTTAAATTGTTTTTCTCATGTATTTTGTTACAGTGGTGGAGAGTTCATTAATTTGAAAGCTTTCCATTTAAACCAAATATATTATGCCACTGTCAGCCATTTTTCCAATACCAACCTGTTACAATGATTAAATAGTGTCTTAAAGAGGTTCATCCACATTCAACGGGATCACAGCAACTCTCAGATCCAACCCCATATGGGATAATGACTATTGGGTAACTATCAGAAAAGTCAATCCAAACCCACTGACTAAATCCCGCCTGGGAGAGGCCATGTGGTGAAGGAAAAAGAGAACAGTGGCTTCTGAGGCAGAGAGAATTGGGACTGTGCCTCCTGCATTCACTGTCACTTTGTGACTTTGGGCAGGTTAAGGCTAAGCCTCAATTTCTCCATCTGTAAAGAGGAATAATCATGCCTACCTCCTGGAATTGCTTTAAGAAGTAAATGAAAGATTCAGAAAACCACAAACACAGTGCCTGGAACCAAATAGTGCTCAATAAATGGTAGTATCTCCCATCCCATAGGTTTTTTTCTACAAGGAAGCAATTTTTGACCTTAAAATCTATGAGCCATGGGTAGGTTTAGGGTATGGCTCAACAAAGAAACAAGCGCTATGACACTCAGTAGCAGTGTTAGGAGCAAGTGTTAGCTCAGAGAACACTCAGGTTTCCCATGCTCCTCCTTGGGGGAAAGGGTGGTGCTGTCTTAGACCCTGCTGCCTCCCCCCCTCGAGAAGGTGGGCTACACGTGCAAAATTTCTGTTTCACCAGTGGATGGGGGGAAAAGAAGTCCCTAAAAGTAGCACAAGTTGACAGGCAACTGTTAAATTTAACACTCAGAACTGGAATCAATGCAGCTAATAACATACCTACCTCATGGTTTTCTGCATTAAACCTATGACGCCCAATAATTTCAGGGGTGATCTCCATTACATCAAAATAAAAACCTGAAACAAAACCAGGAAGAGATTAGCTGTCAGGCATCAAAAACAAAGATTAGCTTCTCAACAGACTTAGAAAAGGGCAAGGTGAAATGACCCGTATCCATGTCCACAGATGAGCCTTGGGAATATTTTCAGTTCCTTCTTTCCGTCAGAACAAAAGGAGACCCAGAAAGGCCCAAGACAGGTTTTCCTAGAAGTGACTTCCTACTCCCTCCTGGCAGCCCATTTAAAGAAATGGCTACCCAACCCTCCTGAAATACCAACAGAGGTTTCACCAAGGGAGGCACATCCTCTCCCTGCTCAGAGGCCTGCCCAGGTGCTGGGTACCTTTCCTAATAGAACCTTGAGTCCACGCAGAAAGCTGTGTATGGGGAAGCACCAGGGTAGGGGAGATATTATGGATGACATTTCTGATCCTGTCACCGGGGGCTTCAAGGAGGTCACAAGAGGCAGCTATGGCCTGACCTCCACCGAGTACACTGGGCAGTGGACAACTGCTATCAGGGCCCCACTCTCACTCAGAACATGGGATAACACATCAGCTTGTGAGGTCTATGGAGTAGAAGTACAGACAAACAGGACTCCCCTGGACTTCTCCATGGGCCTCCTCTCCCCCAACTCCTGGGGCTCCAGACCCTACCCCTCCAGCAAACAGCTACGGCCCGTTAGTAGGCCCAGGCATCACTAAACAGCCTACCCAGGTTTCCGCCGTTCCCCATCTCTGTGGACTGCAGTGCCTTAGAGAACTCACTCCAGGAACAGGAAGCACATTCATTGCGGATCTTCTCTCTCATGAGGGAGCCATTTTTAAAGCTGCAGAAGTGTACACAACTCTGAGCACTGGACCCATGGGTTTTGGAAGAGTCTCAGGCAGAGAGCCTGCGGGTGAGGCTGGACCATAGCCTACAGGGAACCAGAACCTCCAATGTCTGAGGCTCTGACCCAAGTTCCAGGATCCTGGCACATCCCTAAGAGGAGTTGGAATCACTTATCTCAGGCTGTTTACACAGGAGGCTGCCACAAAGGAGCCCAGGCAGAGTCAGGGAGCTGGGGTATCTATACAACAGGGTGGGGTTGATAGGCTGACTAACCTACAAATCCTCCATAGATCTTGGGGCTTAGCTTCCTAAGGTTTCCAAAGGCTTATGGTCAGATCACAGAGCCCAGGCCTTCTGTGAGAATGGTCAGGAAGCAGTATGTCCCTCTCACTATTTGATGAGGGTCTACCATGAGCTAGGCACACCACAACACTATCAAGTCAACAATCTTATTCTCTCCATTTTATGATGAAGGTATGGCTGAGATGTGCTATGGGGTTTGCCCAGCATCACACAGGATATATAAGTGGTAGGGTCAGAATTTGAACTTAGGTTTGGAGGACCCCAGGTCTTAGGCTTTTCCCCACCTAACTCAGATGTTGGCAAGAGCAGATAGGTCCCGGGGGTCTCAGTTGCCCATCTGAGCCTGCTTAGTGGAATGACTTGAGGTGCCCAAGATGTGCCAGATCTGCCCATCCCTCCTTGGCCTCACCCCAGGGAATGGTAACAACCCACACCCAGGCTTACCACAAGAGTGCCATGTAGTGCTGAGGGTCAACTGGATTGCAGAAGATGTGGCCTTCTAGGGCAGGTGTGGGCTCCTGGAGCCAGAGAAATAGGGTGTCGCTGGTGCCCAGACTGACCTGGGGCAAGAAGGGCAGAGTGAGGGGCTTGGGGCTTTGCTTGCAAATGCTTCTTTTCTGCCAGTGATGTACTTTGCACTTCTCCCATCTTGACTGCATCACTTCACTCCTCGTATTGCAGGCCTCACTTGAGATGAAATGCTACTTCCTCAGACACCTCGTCTGACCCTCCCATACCAGACGAGTCAAAAGTCAGCTCCCCAGATCCAGGCTCTTGTGGACCTCCTTTACTAACTTTCTAGAACTTACCATAACTGCATCAAAATAATGGTGTAGGTGGTTACTTTTCCCAAATGACTTCTTTGCTAGATGCAGGAAGGCATGAGTTACATCCTCCTCTTCACCCGGGGAGCTCTCAGCCCTCATGTCTGACCCTTGGCCACTTTGCCCACCAGACTGGTCACCACTGAGCAGGCAGGGTTTTGTCTACTCAGTAAAGAGTGATGACCTTCTAAGGAAGGAGATGTAGCACCCCCCATACCCTTTAAGGAACAGAAGACCCTCTAATAGATAGTAAAGATGCTAAGACCCAGTACCCTGGTCCCCAGGGCAGAAAGAGCCTGTGGGAATGAGAAGTCACCTTACCGCAATGTCACCTTCCTCCAGCCTCATGCCTGCCAGTGACGCTGAGAATGGGAGGGGAGCCTCTGGTTAGCTGGAGGCCACACAGGAACCACGAAGCAAACCACAGTGCCCCCCAGACAACAGCACAGGCCCCTATCTCCCACTCCAACACAGGAGCAGGGCAAGCTGATGGCTCAGAGGCCCAAGAGAAGGTTGCAGGGGTCAAAGGGTAGAGTCTCTGTGGTCATGAACTCTGATCTGGGCTAGGAAGTCTCTTCCCTAAAGGGGTTCAAACTCCACACCACTGTCAGGCACTCTAAGGAGTGCTGAGAACCAAAGGGGCCAGGACGAGACACCAAGAATACACAGCAGAGAAAGATGAAAGCAAGGCAGAGTGTGGACAGGAAGGGACCAAGGTTGTGCAGATTGTCCCCACCTTAGATGGGAGGACCACAATAGCAATCCTTATCTGCATGTTTGCTGGTGTACCCCAGTACTAAAAGAAGACCTGGTATATAAGCAGGTGCTCACTAAATGCTCAGTGAAGGGACAAATGGCTGAACAAGAAGTGGGGGGAAGAACAGGCACATTCAAGCTCTTCCAGTGAGATGCAGTCGGCAGTGGCTGCCAGAAGCCTTGGACCCAGGAATACCACCTCTGAGAACTGATCCTGTAGTGACAAAGGGACAGGGCAGATCGTGCATCTCAGGCTGTCTACACTGCCCAAGCATTAGAAGAACACCAACCTCCATCCACAGGGGATCAATGAAATAAATTCTGGGACAGCTGAACCTTGGACCACCAGGAAAATGAGGTTGCCCAGGTTGATGAGAAAAAACAAAAAACCAACAACAACAACAACAAATAAACACCGCTGCTTATTTATGAGCATAGGAAGAAACTGGAAGGGGAGGCATCACAATCTTAACCCTAATTTGGTATTTGGTGGCACTTCAGGAAGGGGCTGCTTTACCTAGGGTGGGGCTGAGGGCCAGTGGTCAAGGTGCTACTCAGTGTGGCTCACCTGGTCTTTATCCAGGAACCTCAGAAGCCCCTTTGAGGAAAAGCAGAGAGGCCATGGAAGGAGACAAAGTGTCCAGGTGAGAAATGAGTCATTTATAGATCAAATGACCTGGCAGAGACTCAAAACCTGGTCCTAGAGGAGGGGAAGAGAGAGCTGAGGCATTAGCTTGGAATGAAAAGAGGCTGGGGGTGAGGGGGCACAATGACCTTCTTTCATCACCCCTCACCTGGAGGGAGCAGACGGACTGGCAAAGCAGTTCTTGAGGGTAGTCAGGACCCAACTGGGGCAGGGACAAGGAGGCAGGTTTTGAAAATCAAAAGGGACAGCACAGAAGGGCTTTTACCAAGAGACTGAACTGGAATTCTCAGAAGTGTAGCATAGACCCTACAGGTCCAGCTGGAGAGGGAAATCCTCCAAAGCACTCACCTGGATTGTCACCAGTGAAGGCCACTACTTTGCATCCTGGAGGAAATCCATAGCGCTGGACATAGTAGGAAGAAATGGCTCCCTGAGGAGAAAAAGCATGTGTGCTCTGTTGAGATAAATCCCGCCTACTCAGCACAGCTGTCCACATCTCAGGCCATGAGAATGTTCCGGGGCTCTGGGTTGCTGGAGCTGAAGGAATCTTCTGCAAAGCCTGGGGGTGTATCACTCCCTGTCACAAACCAGGCACGTCCTTTCTATTCACAAATCGCTGGAGGAGCCTAATGCAGGTTTGAAACCACAAGCATCAGGACCGACAGAAGACCATTTATTGGATTTTGAGAATCAGGGCAGTTAGAACAAAACAATCCCCAACTTGTACCTGCTTTGTAAGCTCCAAAGTCTGGATAGAGCATACAAAAAAAGTAACACAGCACCAGTTTAAAAAAAAAAAAAAACTCATGGAAGTTGACAGTACCTTACATACTTACTTATGATCCCAGCCACTGGATTATCAATAATCAGATATGCTAGTGCAGAGAACAATGTTCTAAAGAAAATAAACTAAAAAATGGCAGTGGTGGGGGAGGGGACCCATCCAGGAACCACAAGACACTATGGGATAAGAGCATAGGATAACCCCCAACAGACGTATATGCTTGAGAAAGCAGTTATAAAATACAGAACATGTCCTCCATTCTTTGACTATATTGTAGTTTCAAAAGTTTAAAATAAATGAAGATTTCCTGGTGTCTGGGAAGAAAATTTTGCTCCAGCCAGAAAAATTTTAGATGCCCATCAGAACAAGCTAATACCTGGGAAAACTGATATCTCTATTCAGAATGCCTCCGAAACCAGAGCCTGAGACAGGGCTGCATGCAGGTGGTTTGTTTGGGGATGTGATCCCAGGAGGCAGGAGTGGGGACTAGAAAAGACAAACAGGGAAGGAGGGAAAGTTGGCCCAAGAATCATCACTGTGGGCAACTGAGGCTCAGGCCACAGAGGAACCTCCGAGAGCTGGAAATGGACCTGAGGAATGGCCTCCTGGGGACAGAGAGGGAGGAGCGGTTAACCATCCACAAGGCTCCCTCACCTCACTCATGACAGGCGTCCTATGGGGTGTTAACATCTTGCACCTCCAAGTTCCCAGAACACAAACACAATCAGAGAAGCCCCAGAATGGAAAGTGAGGAGATACAGCTCAGGTAGGGGGCAGCAGGGGACACCTGTATTGAAGCCATAATGGCTTCCCCCATCGTGTGATATCTGACAAATGAAAATGCATCTTTTCAAAAATCAGTTCTCACTGCTTATCTCTGTACAGGCTCCTTCTTGGAGTCACTCATTCCTGGTTCACAGCAAACAAAGCCTGCTTCCCTGGACAAAATGCTGCTCTCCATTTCACCTTAAACTAAAAGCCACGCATGGGATGGATGGCAACCCCGGGGATGAGGCTGCTTTGTCCTTCTGACATGCATGACCTATCTAGCTGGGTCTCGCACCATTGGCTCCTCTGGGGCGGGCTGGTTTTTCCTTCAGTCCTGTGCACTGGCCTCCATGGCACACTTTGTGTTTTAGGGGTTTGGCTGTGACATCCTGCCCCATAACGGTAAAGGTGATTTTCATCATGTCAGTGAGAATCCTCCAAAAAAAAAAAAAGGGCTTCTGTGGTTGAAAGTCCCAGTGGAGAATACTTCCCCGAACTCCATCTTCCTGGTGGCCTGTCCCTCTAAGCTCCATGATTCTCTGCAGGCTTCAGGGCTACTTCTCCTCCCTTCACACCCAACACTCTCACATGGAGTTCTTCCTGGTTATTCTGGCCATGTGCCATGTGCACCCCATCAGAGGACCCCAAGGGCACCTCCCAGGACTTTTTCTACTCCGTTATCCTCCCGGGACAGCCAAGAACAGGGCCAGCCAACCAGGGCCCACCAGGATGTTCAACTGGGTGGTACCACACTGACGATCAAGTCTTTTTTTTTTTACCCATGTTACCAAGCACCATCTTGAGCACTTTAAATATATCATAATTCATCTGATTTTCACAGTAGCTCCATAAGAAAAACAGTATTCTTCCCATTGTTCCAGATGAGGAAACTAAGGCACAGATTAAACAGAAGCAGTTCGTGGTAGATCTAGAACTCAGTCCAAGCAGTCTATGCACATCCGGGTTCCCTGGCATTTCTATTTCCCCACAAGCCTGCCTGCTTCAAGCCTCAGTAGTAGTCCCAGTCCTAGAATTCCAGCAGTCTGCATTTTTTTCCTCAGGTATGCAATCACCCTGAAACTCACCCCTGCTATGAGCCAGCAATCTATACATGCCCCTGAGTCCTGCTATGTGCAAGGTGCTGATCCAGGTACTTTACTTTGACGTACATCAAATTCTTGTCTTAGACTAAACTGAAAGCCTCATGTGTCCACGCCTGTGAGTAAAATGATGAATGGGTGTGCCTGCACAGATGTCAGTGCTTCCCTGTAGCTGCCAGCTCTTACAGGAGCCCCGATGAATAGGTAGGTTAGTCAGACAGTAAGCTACAAGCAGACAGTTATAGCAACAGGCTCCCAAAAGATTTCTCTAAGTAAATGCAAAGTGCGCACTACTGCATATAAACGGATGGCTCTGTCTAAACATTCCAAGCCTTATTATCACCCCAAATCCTTTGACTCAAGAGAAGTAAGAAAAGGGAAGGTGGAACAGCTCTGTGTGGAAACAGATAATTTCAAACTCAAGGGCTAAAAGGGAACAAATCATCAGAATGTCACAGGTCTGACCCATGAACAAGTCACCTTCCTGATAACCTAATTATCATAAAAGGACCAATAGGTTTGGCATTCTTTTGGTACCTGATTAGCATAAACATTTGAGCAACATCCCTACCCAGCAGTTATATAAGCCCCTAGATTGGTACACTTTGGTGGCAATCCTCTATTAGGATCTCTCTCACTCAGCGAGAGCTGTCCCCTTGGTCCCTCCTTTGTCCGTGAATTTCATTCTTCCAAGTTTGTGAGAAAAGCACCTGAGAAGGAATTGCTGATGGTTTGCTATTAACTATAACACTGTAGAGCTAAAGAAAAAAGAACACAAATGGGGATTGTAATGGCAGAAAATCCAATTTAACTGTAGTTACAAAAGGGGGCACCTACCACAACTGAGCATGATGGTACCGGTGCTCCGAGCTTCTCCTCTAAATGAGGGGCACAGGCACCAAGGCAAGTCTGGGACCAGACTTTGTCTTGGATCTGTAACAGATTCATTCCAGAACCTGAAAAAGGAAGGAAACAGACAAACAAACAACAACAACAACAACAAAATAGAAACCTGTGAGAAAAGAACCTTTGGTGAAAATTGGCAAAAAGCAGATAATTATCTTACAGCCAACTGGTGCCTGGGCCTCTTAATTCATAGAACGTCTGCAACATACCACACTGTTCTTGAACCAGAGAACCAGAGGACAGCAGGATTCCTGGAGCACATGGAGCATCCCTTCCTCTAAATGTCCTCACAGATCAAACACCACAGGCAGCCTGGAAATCTGTTGCTCCACATATTACTTGGGTTTCTTTTTTTTAATATTTATTTTTTTGTTGGACACAATATCATCTTTATTTATTTATTTATTTAATGTGGTGCTGAGGATTGAACCCAGGGCCTCGAACATGCTACGCGAGTGCTCTACCACTGAGTCACAACCTCAGCCCTATTTCTTGGGTTTCAAGGTACCCCCTCAAAGGCAGCCCCAGAGCTGGTATGGATCTGCCCACATGGATTTTACAAGTTCATGGACTTTTTTTTTTTTTTTTTTTTGGTACCGGGATTGAACTCAGGGGCACTCAACCACTGATCCAAAATCCCCAGCCCTATTTTGTATTTTATTTAGAGACAGGGTCTCACTGAGTTGCTCGATACTTTGCTTTTTGCTGGCTTTGAGGGGGCACCTCATTCTACTGGGATTGGTCAGTGTGAACAGCAGAATGAGGCAAAAGCAATGGCTTGTTGCTTCCAAAATTTCCAAGAAAAAGACTATGCAGTTTCTGCTTGACCTCCTCTTTTTATTCCTTTCTTTCTCTTCCTCTCTAATGTCACTAATAGTCCTCCAGAGGAGACACATTGTGAGGAACTATGGCCCCCTGTCAACAGTCCTGTGCAAGATCCTGGAAGGCTCAATCCTGTAGTTAAGCTTTCAAATGACTACCTCCCTGGCTGCCAATTTGCCTGACACCTTGAGAGAGATCCTGAGCCAGAATCATCCAGCTAAGCCACTCCCACATTCCTGACCCTCAGGCACTATGTGAGAAAATAAATACTTATGGTCTTCAGCTATAAATGTTAGGGTCATTTGTTACACAGCAAAGAAAACTAATACACTCCCTTCTTGCCCAATGATGAGAGCTGCAAGATGAGCATCCACCCAGGGTGGATGGGGCTCTTACTGCCTGCATACCCATATGCCCACAAGCACCCAGTCAGAACTCCTAAGGCTTACCATCACTGTAGTCAATGGGGGAGTAAGAACCAAGGAATAGGGAAGCAGCAAAGCTACTGACCAAAGAAATTCTCTGAAAAAGAAACAGTAAAAGATTACTCGCTTCCACATACCTTAAGTTACTGAATACTTCTGACACAACAGGAAGAGAGTTTTAAATTGGGAAGGGAAGTGGAAACTTTGAGCAAAATCCAAGCAAACAGTGGAAACTGAGTATCCCAGATAAGAGCAGCTGGAATTCCAAGAACTGACTCCTGGGGAGAGCACTCACTGTCTGCAATTTCTGACAGGCCATGGAACTGTCAAGATCAATGAAAACACAAACTAAAAGCCCGTGAAAAATCTGTGCATAGAGAAGCTGATTTTCCATATAGAATCCATGGGCTGGGAAACATGTGCCCTGACTTCCTCCTCCACAGGGAAGAGGATGTGACCACAGGACTCAGAATGAACCAAGATACTCCTGGGGGTTTGGGATATGTTTAAATAAAAGCTGGTCCCCTAAGAACCCAGACCTTAAAATCATGTGATAGATGGAATCACTGACAGAACTTAAAATGTCAGCCTGAGGAATCCACATGAGCATTATGGGCTCCAGGACTAGTGGACAGAATGCTGCCACCTCCTGTCCCCATCAGGCCACCTTTATTCCACACACAGAGTTTGGGGAGGCAATCCCCCATGGCTAATGCAACAGAGTAACCTAGACCTTCAAATCATTCAATAATAAACTGCGTGTGAATTTCCAAGATTAAAAGGGTACTTTGAGTTTATTGTGAGATGGTCATCTTCTTATTGCAAGGAAAAAATCAACAGCTAGGGTGTGGAGCTGCTTCTTGGGTAGCATTAAGTGCTGGCTTTTGGAAATTGGGCTACCAGGAAGGATCTGGCAACCTGTGATACAGGTTGAAGGACCACAGCTAGAGACACAAAGCTCCAGCCCCACCTGTCTACAGAGAAGACCCTGACCCATGCCAATCAAGTGCCCACCAGCCATGCCATCCTGCATCAACCATACAGGAAAGTGAATGGACAGAGAGCCCCAAGGCACCCAGATCTCCTACTCAGGTGGTCTCAGAAAGACCCAAATTCCCACCACTTCTTCCCTGCCCCTGCCCCGGACTCCTTCTGGTCATGAGAGCCCCTGACTTCTTTTTCTCACAAGGCTGTTGTTTTTGGCAACAGTCTGACAATGAGGGAAAAAAGCAAGTTGAATACAGTCATGCACTGCTTAATAACAGGGATATGGTTTAAGAAAATGTCATTAGGCAATTTTATCATTGTGCGAACACCATGCAGGATATTTACACAAACCAAGCATACTACATACCCAGGATAGATGGTGGAGCCTACTGCTTGCTTCTAGGCTACAAATCTATACAGCATGTCACCATACTGAATACTGTAGGCAATAGTAACACAATGGTAAATATTTGTGTATCTAAATGTATCTTCTTTTTTGGGTACTGGGGATTGGACCTAGAGGCACTTTATCACTGAGCCATATCCCAGCCCTTTGGAAAGGGTCTTATTAAGTGGTTGGGGCCTCACTAAGTTGTTGAGGCTGGCAATCCTCCTAAGTTGAGATCCTCCTGCCTTAGCCTCCTTAGTTGTTGGGACTACGGGTATATGCTACCACATCTGACTTCTAAACATATCTTAACATAGAAAAGGTACAAATAATTTTTTTTGCCTTTATGTTCTTATATAAGCATAGTTTTGGTATCTTCAGAATAACCAATACCAGAAACTCAAAAAATAAAAATAAAAAAATAAAAACACTTTTAAGAGACTAGAAGCATAGCAGTTTTATTTACAGCATCATTGTCACAAACACATGAGAATTCTCTGCAAAGTTAAGACAGCTATAATGTCACTAGACAATAGGAGGTGTTCAGCTCACTGTAATCTTTTTTTTTCCCCCCACAGTACTAGGGAATGAACCCAGGGCCTTGCACATGCTATGCAAGCACTCTACCACTGAACTACATCCCCAGCCCTATTTATTTTTTACTTTGAGACAGAGTCCTGCTAAGTTGCCTAGGCTGGCCTCAAGTTTGTCACCCTCCTGCCTCAGCCTTCTGAGTATCTGTGACTTTCAATCAAACATGAATATTGAACCAACCTCTGTGCGTGAGTAGGCCTCAGGGTTCTGCTGGTATATCTTTGCAATTTGGTTTCCTGTAAAACGCTGAAAAAAGAGTGCAACTTCTTAGAAATCAAAATCCTACACAGAATAAATAACTCCATAAAGAGAGTTTAACATAGCATGCACTGAATATTTGGTGGTAAAATAAAAACTTTTAAAAGGCCCCTAATCTGGAAATGCTTAGTTTCTGCTGAACAATCACACTGTGTATTTTAGCCTTTGGATCCTTAAAATGTTCTAGGGTAATCAAATACTCTGGCAATAAACAATCCCCCTGTACCCAAAGGACACAGAAGTAACTTCTGGGCCTTCTGGGAGGGCCTCTCACTTGTCAGGACTGGACAAGCCTTCATGAACTGAGGCACTTTTATGCAGATATTCTCTGCATCCGACTTCCTCTTGTTTCAGGTGGCCTAAGTTGGGTTGATCCCCTAAACCTCGATTCCAGTGAGGTCACATGATCCATGGTGGCCAATCACATGATCCCTGGGGCTGGGGCTGAAGTCAGCCAGGCACTGCACAGTCTTATGTTCTCTGACTCTTTTCCACTACAATGGTGCGCTGGGGTTGTAGCTCAGTGGTAGAGCATTTGCCTAGCATGTGTGAGGCACTGGGTTCAATCCCCAGCACCACATAAAAATAAATAAAGAAAATAAAGATATTGTGTCCATCTACCACCAAAAAAAAAATAAATAAAAATAAAAAATACAATGGAAGTGCAATTGCTATGTCCAGGTTTCAGAGAATGAGACTGAGGTTGCCATGATCATACCATGTACAGTAGTAGCTTGATGTGAGTAGCTTACCTCGGTTCACTTCACATCCCAGCCTGACCCGGGAACTCATGGGAAGAGGCTGCCCTGGCCTGGTACGTGCCCAGGGAAGCAGGACAACCTGGATCAGGAGGCCGGGACACCATGTCCCATTCTGGCTCCCTTGGGTAGCACCAGCAACACTTCACATGATTCCCACAGAGACTGGGTACCACTCCACCCTCCTAGACACCCATTTTTAGAGAAAAGATCTGCCCTATTCCCCAACCCATTGTGGGGGCTGCCCACCTCATAGGCGCGGGACCCTGTGAGGCAGCTGAGAGACTGGGCCCCACCCACGGCGGCCTCTAGCTGGCGGCACTGGGCTGTGGTGCTGGAGTCCATCCACACTGGGCAGTCGCTGATGGAGAAGCAAGTCTGGAAAGAAGCACAAAGGTGCAGATTGAGCTCCATGGTTGACTCAAAGAGCAGGTATAGCACTTCTTCCCAGGATGTGCCCTTGGGAGACCCATCAATGGCAACCCTTTGGCCTGGCCCCGGGGGGTCTCTCCCTGAAGGCCTAAAGGCAAAGGCTCTTCCAGGGAGGGCACCTGAGCACAGCAGACAACACTAGAGACTACCAGAGAAGAGCTACAGCTCTAGTCAGGTGCAGATTTTTCAGGGACTTCTGGAACTCAGGAGAAAGGGGGAAGGCAGAGCCCCTGACTTCACAGCATGCACCAAGGGGAGATTCTCGAGAGGCATGCAGAGGATGGCTCAAAGTCATTTTGGGAGGAAGGGACTTATGTGATGCAGGTCATTAGCACCTGACCCCCTGCCGAGACAGTGGGGAAACTCCACCTGGGGAGGCAGGACAGACCACCCACAGAACTGCTGCTGAAGCCAACTCCTTATATTCTCAACAATGCATAGAGCCCCAGACTTCTAGGCCACAGGAGTTGGGGCTCTTCTGCCCTCTCTGTTGAAGTTTCTCAGACTCACAGACATGGTCACAGTTACCTTCAGCTGCTGGTGTAATGGGAGGTCTGGTGACAGTGCCGTCAGTGTCAAGCTGGCCCCAGTCTTCCAGTATATGCTTCCATGTTGCTGTTGAAGGGAAACCCAAGCACATGCTCATGTGATCACACAGTGGTATCACAGCCTCCTGGAGACACAGAAAGTCCCAGGCCACACACCAAAGAACTGGGCTCCAAGCCTGTCTCTGCAAAGTCTTAGTTAAAGATCTCATCACCTTTATGAGATTTGGTTTTCATTTCAATAAAATGGAAAGAACTCTGCCCTGTCACACCAAAACTTATAGTAAGGTTCCAAGAAAGAATTACTCTTCTGTATCTTGGTGCCTGTTGTAAAACTGTATTTAAATGTACTGATTGCAACATTACCTAAAATTCACTCGTCCTACTCATTCAATCAATTGAGCCCCTAGATCACACCAGACATAGGATAGATGAAAAGGATATTTTTGACTCTATTTCTCAGGATATTGGAGTTAAGTCAGGGGAAAAGATACAAATGTACAATCACAAAACCCTGTGGAGTTGCAGCGACAGGGCTGTGAGAACACACAGAACCCAACCAGGTTGGAGTATAGATAAGTCAAGTGGGTACTGAGTGTTAGGACACAGTTAGATGTATGGGTGCTCCACAGAGAAAGCATCCGCAGGTGAGAGCCAGCCTGACAGGTCTGGTGAAGGGTGGCATTCTAAGCAATGGGCCTTTTGCTAGAGCAGGACCTAGGCAATGGGATGGAGGGAGAGGAGGCGGCCTGAGCACCAAGGATCTTGAAAATCAGGCTTAGGAGACTGGGATCATCTTGAAGGTGGTAGGAGCCATGGTCTGGAGGGGAGTGCTGTGGCCAGGGCTGAGCGTATAAAAGGGCTCATGGGAGTCAGGGAAAAGTAGGAAGAAGGCAGAGGAGCTGCAGCAGAGGCTTAGAGGGAAGTAACAGATACCTGGCCTGGGACAACAGAGACAGTGCTGGCAGAGACATGGTAGATTCAAGAGTTTCTTACAACTTGGATGTGGAGTGGGAAGATGGAGTAGTAAGGATGACACATGGCTTGTACTCCTAGACAAGGAGTACAAGAGGACAATGAGAATTCCCTGAGAAAGGGAATCTGAAGAGAAGGAGGTATGGGGTGAAGACAGAGTACCCAGTCTAGGACATTCTATTTGAGGCACTTGTAGGGTTCCTAGTCATGGGGACTGGAGACATTATGGTTTAGAAACAATGCAAGAATTTCCAAAGGTGAAATGATTATGAGCACTGGGACCTAATCAGTGACTTAATCCACAGATAGGTGTTAACTGGGCAGTAACTATAGGTAGGCAGGCTGTGGCTGGAGGAGGCAGGTCACTGAGGGTTTATATGTTGTCCCTGGAGAGCAGAGCTCTCTGCTTCCTGCCTGCCACGTCCTGAACTGCTTTCTTCTGCCATGCTCTTCCGCCATGATATTCTGCATCACCTTGGGCCCAGAGCTAGGGGACTGAGACCCCTGAAACCGTGAGCCCCAAATAAACTTTCCCTTCTCTATGTTGTTCTTGTCAGGTCTTTTAATCACACTGATAAAAAAGTTGACTAAAACAGATGTCTAGGAAGGCAACAGGTGCCCAGGCCTGGGGTCCAGGTGAGAGAAATGGATTCCCAAGTAATCCTTTTAGTTTAATGAGAATAAGAACAATAAATTCCTATTAGGTCAGGGGTAAAGCAAAAGGCCTCTTTAGAAGTCCATCTAATGAGAAGGTAAAAACCTAGTGACCCAGTGAGAAGTGAAGGGACTCCAGCATAGCACAGGGACTAGAGGATGAGACTGGAGGTGGTACTGACTTCCCTTTCTAGCAGCTACATGAGCTTGGGCAGGTGATATCATTTCTGTGTGCTTCAATGTCCTTAGGTAAATGTCAATAATAATAAAAACCATAGATAACATTAAATAAGGTTTATTATGTCCCAGTATTCTCTATAAAATAATGTTCACATAACTCTATGACAGATGAGAATCTGGAGGCACTTAGAAGGCCTGTGACATTCCCCAGGTCACAGCTTATAAACGACAAAGTTGGGCATGCCCAGAGCTCTTACGCTGATCAACATAACCAGTACCCTCTTAGAATTGCTATAGGGTCTAAGATAATGGACATGAACTCCTCAGTGCAATCCCTGGCCATATTAAAGGTTCAGTCAGCATTCTTTGATATTATTATGACTATGACTCCTACTACTAAAATTACTGCCATCATTAGTATCATTTCTTATCTGGCTTTTACTTCCAGGAAACAGAAAAGCAATTTCAGTGCCCCCAAATAGTCATAATAAATTCATGTTGAATGTTCCATCCTCTTTAGAGGACCTCTATTTGGTTCGCTCACCAAATGTCCTATTTTACATGCTGCTTCATCATAAGAACTGTCCCAGATCCTTGTTCGATAAAGTAAGTCATATGGTCTCTAAGGTGAAATAGCTGGAGGCACTTTCACTAACAACAAATGTGTGTCCCAAAAGGAGCCATCACCTTCTCACCCAGGCCATTGTCTCCAACAGCCACCCTCAGAGGACCGACATGGCTATTACACACAAACCTGGCCTGCCCCAGACAAGGCTAGGACTTGAGAGAAGTCAAAACCCGAAGCCTTCATCTTCTCCAAAATGATGTCCAGAGCCTGAGAAGAAGAACAGAATCCACCGTGACTACACTGAACTACTGAATTGGGTAAGCCACAGCCTCAAAATGGAAATGCAGTGCTTGCCATTACAGCAAGGGCTCTGGGCAGAGGAAGAAGGTCCTAAAGACAGGATCTGTAAGCACTAGAATATGTTAATTAAACAAGTAGGCATCAATCAAATAAAAAGGTCAACTATGCTAAAAATGTTTAAAATAAATAGATTCACAAATCACAAGTCTTTAAAGTTTGTTCTTCAATTTGGGACTTCCAAGCACTCAGGAGAAGCAAAACAAAACAGCCTAAATTTAGGTTTCTTTTTAACCCACCATATTAATGATCTGACTTAACAGAGAAATGAAGAACAAAGCAGGGGGAGAGCTCTTCCGTCAAAGGAGGGCTCCAGGCCCAAACTCTTTGTGTCTAGGAGCCCAAAGTTGAGGATGTGGGTAGAGATGGTGGCCATTTGTCACAAGTCCCCGGTCCACCCTCCAATATCTGGTTGCAATTATCTTTCCAGCAAGACACCATGGGTGGGGTGAATGGTGCGACCAACAGACCTTGACACTACCCCTAAGATTTCACAGCAGGAAGTACAGATTCACCTCAGCCTGTGTCTTCCCTGAGGACAGAGAAATCACTCCAGCTTTTGCTTGATCCTGCTGTCCCTGCATCATGCTAGGAGGGCTCCCTCCAGCCCTGACTATGCTGCCAGCTGCCTCCCTGCTTGTCAAACCTTAGGCAGGGTCTAACAAATTAGGAACAGTTCCAGAAATCACCCTGACCCCCCACCGAAGCCTGGATCTTTCTTCTGTGCTTGCCTCCCCAATGAAGGCCTTTGTATATCAGATGCCATTAATGTCATTTCTGAGACCTCTTAACAGTAAAGCTTGCCTCTAACTCCCTGAATCCCCACCTTGGCTCAGCTCTCTGAAATACATTCCAGCTCTTCTATTAGATTAAAATCTATCCTTTACCCAATTCTCCAGTATATGAGTCATGGTCAGATTGATAAAAAAGAACTTATACTAGTTACTTTTATCAGGAAGAATTTAATACAGGAATTGGTTAACAGGTATCGGAGGACTCAAAAAAGCTTTTGACAGATACACCAAATGCTGCCTGTTTGGCCTCTAGTTTCAGAGACTCTGGTCTCCATGGGACGTGAGGCAGTCCAAGCCCTATCATGCCTATCTGTGCTGTCTACATCCCTGGTCCTGGAGCCCCATGGGTCACTAGTTCCAGCCACAGGCATCTTCCTTTCTTGTTAGTCCTAAGCAGGCAGGCCCATTTGGGACTGATCTGAGCATGATTGGTCAGGCTCTAAGTTACCAGTGTGAATGCCCACGCCCTGAAGCTGAAGGGTCCAGGGGGATAAGCATAACATTCCAAGGGCTGTTTGGAATTCAAGGTAGAAGACAGACCACAGCACCTGACTGATACTTCCAAGTATCTTGGAAGGCTTTCTCTGTGGTATTTTAAAGATGGCACTGGTGAGCTCAGAGTGGTGGCACAAGCCTATTATTCCAGCTTCTCAGAAGGCTGAAGCAAGAAAAATCACAAGTTCCAGACCGGCTTGGGAATAATGAGACCCTGTCTCAAATTTTGAAAAAAGTCTGGGGGTTTAACTTTGTATAGAGTGCTTGTCTAGCATGAATGAGGCCCTGGGTTCCATCACCAGTACCAAAAACAAAAACCAACAAATAAATATGGTACTAGCAGAACTTGGCAGCTGTGTGACTCTGGTACCTGGAAGTCCTTTGTGAGTCCTCTCACAAAGGCTAAGGCTGAACCTGCCCTAGGAACCAAACAGACTCCCTTAAACCATGAGGACCTGGTCTCAATAGATGCTCTCATGAGCTTCCACCTTGGGGCTTCCTAGTAAATCACTAAGACTATCAGTGAGACAGGCTAGGGACAGAAGGAAAGGATGCCTGTGCTTACCTGGATCCACATCAGGACTGGAGAGGTGACTGTCAGCCTGTCCTTGTGCACATGAACACCACCCTGAGTCCTGCAGGGAGAAAGAGATAGAATGTTGGCTGGAGCCTCAGGGCAGGCTGACCACAGTGAAGCCAGCCTGGGGTAGCAGATGCTAGAAACTGGCTGATGAACAACCCCCCCCCCCCCCCCCCGTCCCCGCCAGCTTTAAGTGGAACTCTGAGAGGGAAAGATGGAGAGAGAAGGCATGGAGTCACCCAAGGTGGCCCAGAGGTGGCAATTCTTAGAAAGGATCTTCTAGGCATGAGGGTCTGGCCAGGGGAGGCATGGTGCACATGCCAGGAAGGAACTGGGAGAATGTGGGGATGAACTAAAAGCCCTCTGAAACCTCATGAGTTTGGAGAAGTCAGGGACAGCTGTTATACAGAGATGCTACATCTGCAGGAAGTTCTCACCTATCACAGCAGCTCCGGAGTGGTGGAGGGGTAGGTATGTGTATGCACGCACAGTACTGGGGTTTGAACCTGAGGATGCTCTACTGCTATGCTACATCTCTAGTCCTTTTTTATTTTTTGAGACAAGGTCTTGCTAAATTGCTAAAGCTATCCTTGAACTTTGGATCCTCCTGTCTCAGCCTCCCAAATAGCTGGGATTACAGGTGAGTGCCACTGTGCTCCCTTACCAGGAATTCCTTGAACTGGAAGCCCTGGAAGTTTCCTGGAACCTTCTCCTCATCTTCATCCTTATCTCACCCCTAAAGGACCTTCCTGCAAAGAGCTGGTTTAATAAAATCCAACACTTACAACTATAAATTAATATTTTAAAATAGGTTCATAATCCACACCATCTATTAGATATCTTGTGATCTAACCATTCTATCCCTAATAGCTAAGAGAAAGGAAAGTATAAGTCCACAGAACTATTCACACAAGGCCAGGTGTGGTAATGCATGCCTATAATCCAAGCTCTGTCTTCTGGAGACAGGAGGACTACAAGTTTGATGCCAAAAAAGGGAGAGAGGGATGTAGTGCCTTGAAAGCACTAAGCTCACTTAGCTTACAATTCTGTTGGTCAGACATTGGGCTGGGCTCAGCTGGGCTCACTGGTGCATCTGTGGTCAGCTAACAGTAGCTAGAGGGCTCTGCTGCTAGCTGGCTGGCTCTTGGCTGAGGAAGAGGGCAAGGAGGTGACATGTCTCTTATTCTCCAGCAGGCTAGCCTGATCTTGTTCAGGTGACACTGAGCAGGATTCTAAGAATAAAAGCAGAAGTGTGCAAGGCCTCTAGAAGCTTAGGCTGAGAACAGGGACAGTGTCAACAGCTGAGGAAGTAACTCCTTCTCTCAAGTACTTAGCATGTACAAGATCCTAAATTTGATCCTCAGCACCAAAAGGAAAAAAGAGAGAGAGAGAGAGAGAGAGAGAGAAAGTTCCTACACAAACACACAGGCATACTTTTTATCTCTCACATGATATTCTGTGCCACCTCAGGACTCTGAAAACAAGAAGGATATCACCAGATGTGGCCCTTAGATTTCTGCCAGAACCATAAGCCAGAATAAACTTTTTTTTTCTTTATAACTTACTCAGTCTGTGGCATTATGTCATCAGCAACAGAAAATGGACTGATAACAACCAGCACAGTGTCTGTTACAAAGCAGATTTCAAATGACACTTAAGACATGTAGGAATGAATGAGCAAATGGATGAATAGCATTGGGAAGAAATGGAGAAGAAAGTATTCCAGGTATAGAGAAAAAAGATACTCAGAGATCTGTCAAGATCACCATTCCTAAAATTTTACAAAACCATAACACCGTGGTTCATGAATGTAAATTTTGGAAGAAACCCAAAGCCACTGGCCCCCCAACACACACACACACACAGGTACATACCCAAATTCTGGAAGGTCTCTGTCAAAATGCACACTGTCCTCATAAAAGACATTCAGCTCTGCATCAATAGCAACAACTTTCACCTGGAAGGCATTTAAAAAAAAATAGCATAGAGTTTTCCTCAGCTTCTATATTGGCCCAGGAGTTAGTAACATCACTAGGCAAGGTTCAGCCTAAACACCCCCTGGGAGGCTAGGGTATATCACGGTAGCCATGGCAACAAAGGCTTCATCTGGGGACATATCCAAAGATTTAATAAAATGAAGAACCTGAATCGTGGCTCCCCAAACAGCCAAAAGCCAAGACCCTCTAAAGGTAACCAGTACAGATGAGCTGGTTCCAGTGCCTGGCAAGGAATGGAGGCAAAGGGGCAGGTGTCACTCATGTCTGCAGAGGTCTGAGATACCAGGCAAGGCCCATGGGCTGGTCTCAACAACCATGATCATGATCTAGACACATTTAATGTCCCGATGAAGCATATTTCCAAGCTCGGGAATTTAGTTCCTTTCCTGGACAGATGGGGAAACTGAAGCCTAGCAAGGCAACTGGAGTCCCACAGGACATTCCCCTTAGAGCTATCTGAGGCCTGCTCCCTTGGCCCATCTAAAGACTGGGGGTTTTGACTGTATTTATCCCCCAGTACTTATAAAGAGGAGTCCCATGGGCATCCCATGCTCAGTTTGATGGCACATTTTAATTCTGCTCGCCTGTCTGCAGGACTTGAAAGCAGCACAGACCTCCTCTGGCCAGTAGTCCTGGGTCCACAGACCCAAGCACACTGGTGCATCCAAGGGCGGCCAAAGGGAGGGGCAAAGTCCATTTGTACATTGTGCCCATTTCAAGAAAGAAAAAAGAATGGGGGTAGGCGGTTGGAAGGGTGATCCATTTCAGGTCACTGGTTATACACGTAGCACGCACGTCTACCAGTCTGTTGGCTTCTCTGCCTCACTGATTTGAATGTCTTGGAGTCCCTACTACTCAGTGCCCAGGTCAGCAGGCGAACCGCCCCTCTCTGGACACGTCCCTGCTACGTGCCAGTTGGGTCCCGCCGGGGGGCGCCCGCCGTTTCCGGAAAGGCTGGAGTCTAGAGCGCACCTCTCCGGCAGGGCATCGCCCCGCAGCCACGCACCAGGAAGGGGCGCTTGAGCCCCGGGAAGCTCGAAAAGTGCGGCGCACCCGCTGCTCGGCCCAGGGATCCCAGGGCCCGGAGCCAGCAAGCCCGCGCGGCGTAGCAGAGGCGATGGCCCCGCCCCGCAGGCAGTGGGGTCCTGCGACCGTACCTGCTGCGTGCTGAAGTCCCAGCCTAGGCAGCAGCTACGAGTGACGTGCTCCCCCATGTCCCTGAAAGGTCCGGCTGAGCGATCGTCCGTGAGTCCGTCCCGCGGCGTGACTGTGACCGCGCTCCAACGCCCAGGCTCCCGGCCCGCCCCTCGCCCCGCCCGGCGGGACTGTGGACCGGAGTCACGAGGCGGGCTTGAGCTCTGGCGCCGCCTGCGGGGGGACAAGAGCTGGGACCGCGTCCGGCCTGGGCCTCTGGCTTCGCACCTGTGCAATAGACCGGCCACCTGAGCAGCCCACTTCCCTCCCAGATTCATGGGGATGCCATCCTCACCTGCTGTCAACACCAGCCTGCCCTAACGCGCCCGGCTTGCCCCGAGGACTCCTGACCCAGAGGTTTCACCTTTAACCTAATTTGTCCCTGCCTGGCCCTCTGGTGGCCCAGGTTCTGAGAATCCTCCAGAGCTGTCTCTTGGGTACTGGAGCAGCTGTTCAACCATGGTGGTGACTGAGGAGTCCCAGGAAATGTGTCCTGGAGTTAGAGGCTCTATGTCCTGACAGGTTCTGTCCAGACTCAGCTCATCAGAGTGTTTCCCCATTGGGTCACATCGCATTCTCTATTTAAAATCAGAGCTCATGATGCCACCACGGATGGGGCTCATTCATTCCTGTTGCCAGCTGGTATTGATGGTCCAATGTGTGCCGGGCATGTTGAAGAGAGACAAGAACCAAAATCAGACCCATTGCCTTCAGAGAGCTAAAGTACCTTCTTGTTCCAAAGACCAACTTCTTTCTAGAAGCCCTTCAAAACACTCACCTGTTTGAAACCCTTCCCAGGTCTCCAGAGCCCCTGTCCCACACTTGCAATGATGTGTTCGCTGTCTCTCTTACTGGCTGAATTTGAACTGCTTAGCACCCAAATGGAATCCTCCTCCTTAAAGGAACAGGAAGGTACCAACGTACCTGACCTCCAAGATGTTCACTGCTTGTTGGGGGGCACAGGCCCTCCAGTGGTCACCACTTGCTATGTCAATAGCCAAATACTGGACTCTGGTTAGGAGCAATGATGTGACCTGCTAAGCATATTTCATCCTCACAGTGATGCTGGGAGTTAGATAGCATTAACTCCATTTTTTTTTAGTTTTTAAAAATGTAAATTTATTTTATTTATTTTGTATTTATATATGACAGCAGAATGCATTACAATTCTTATTACACATATAGAACACAATTTTTCATATCTCTAGTTGTATACAAAGTATATTCACACCAATTCGTCTCTTCACACCTGTACTTTGGATAATAATGATCATCATATCCCACCATCATTAGTAACCCCATGCCGCCTCACTTCCCCTTCCACCCCTCTGCCCTATTTAGAGTTCATCTATTCCTCCCATGTTGTCTCTCCCTATCCCACTATGAATCAGCCTCTTCATATATAAAAAAAAATTCAGTATTTGTTTTTTTGGGATTGGCTAACTTCACTCAGCATTATATTATCTAACTCCATCTATTTACCTGCAAATGCCATGATTTTATTCTCTTTTATTGCTGAGAAATATTCCATTGTGTATATATGCCACATTTTTTTTATCCATTCATCTACTAAAGGGCATCTAGGTTGGTTCCACAATTTAGCTATTGTGAATTGTGCTGCTATAAACAATGATGTGGCTTTGTCCCTGTAGAATGCTGTTTTTAAGTCCTTTGGGTATAGACCGAGGAGAGGGATAGCTGGGTCAAGTGGTGGTTCCATTCCCAATTTCCCAAGAAATCTCCACACTGCTTTCCATATTGGCTGCACCAATTTGTAGTACCACAACAGTGTATGGCATTAACTCCATTTTTTAAACTTTCTAATTAAAGTATAAAATAGAGTAAAGGTTATAAAGTACACTAATCTTGACTCTTAAAAATCTATTATAGCTAGATGCAGTGGCACATGCCTGTAGTCTCAACAACTCAAGAGGTTGAAGCAGGAGGATCACTGAGTCCAGGATTTCAAGGCCACCTGGAAAACAAAGGGAGAACCTGTCTTAAAAATATTAAATTAAATTAAAAATAGGGCTGGGGATATAGCTCTGTGGTAGATCTTGCCTATGTGCAAGATCCCTGGGTTTGATCCACAGCACTGCAATCAATCAATAAATTGATAAAAATAAAATATGTATACACCCAAATAAACAGCACCAAGATCAAGGCATAGAAAATGTCCAGTATTCCAGAAGTTTCCTTCATGACCTTTCCCAATCAATAACCCTCAAGATAATTGCTATTCTGGTATCTACCAATAGATATTCAGTGTGAACTCCAAATAAATTATGATCCTCATTTTACAGAATGAGAAACTGAGGTATAGACAAGTTTATTGACTTGGCCCAGATCCCAAGATCAATGGCGGATCTGGGCCTGAAGCTGTGAAACCTGCCTCTAGAATCCACGTTTGACAACTAAATAAGTAATTAGGCTGCAGCCATTCACTAGGCAGCCTTATGGGAAGACTCAGCAATCTATGAATGTTTCTGAAATGCCAAGGCTACTGGCTTTCCCCAGCTGCCTCACAGAAAGACCTTGTCTTGTTCAGGGGTGCCTTTCTCTATGGACTGTGGCACCTATCCGTTTCTGGTGACTCATCCCCTCTTTTGATAACAGCCCTTTTACTGTAGTCTTAGGGGAAATGAGGTCATAGAGCTTGTTTGCCAAAATAGGGAGAATGCTGATCTGATCCTTTATCAAGGAAGGAAGACAGATATCTTTGTTCCAAGTTGTCAGTGCCTCTCAAGTTGTACTCCCTGTTGATCCAAGAAAAGGCGACCTAGTAGGTGAGAAGTTTGGAAAACCCTCAGCATTCTGGCTGGAATCCCCACAGCCTGAGGCTGGTGTTTTGCTTATCATTCTTCAGGCCTGAACTTGGCTTATACTCTGAGCTGGAACCTACCTCCCTACCCAGGATCTGTTAAGACCCCCTGCACTAAATTAGTGACAAAGTAGATATTGGGTGGTATTGAGAAACTGATGTGACTTCATTTTTTTTTATTGGTTGTTCAAAACATTACACAGCTCATGACATATCATCTTCCATACATTTGATTCAAGTGGGTTATGAACTCCCATTTTTTACCCCAAATACAAGTTGCAGAATCACATCGGTTACACATCCACATTTTTACATAATACCATATTAGTGACTGTTGTATTCTGCTACCTTTCCTATCCCCTACTATCCCCCCTCCCCTTCCCTCTCATCTTCCCTCTCTACCCCATCTGCTGTTGTTTAATTCTCTCCCTTGTTTTTTTTTCCCCTTTCCCCTCACAAACTCTTATATGTGATTTTGTGTAACAATGAGGGTCTCCTTCCATTTCCATAGTTTCCCTTCTCTCTCCCTTTCTCTCCCCCCACTCGTCTCTGTTTAATGTTAATCTTTTCCTCATGCTCTTCTTCCCTGTTCTGATCTTAGTTGCTCTCTTTATATCAAAGAAGACATTTGGCATTTGTTTTTTAAGGATTGGCTAGCTTCACTTAGCATAATCTGCTCTAATGCCATCCATTTCCCTGCAAAATCCATGATTTTGTCATTTTTTAGTGCTGCGTAATACTCCATTGTGTATAAATGCCACAGTTTTTTAATCCATTCATCTATTGAAGGGCATCTGGGTTGATTCCAAAGTCTAGCTATTGTGAATTGTGCTGCCATGATCATTGATGTGGCAGTATCACTATAGTATGCTCTTTTAAGGTCCTCAGGGAATAGACCGAGAAGGGCGATAGCTGGGTCAAATGGTGGTTCCATTCCCAGCTTTCCCTCTACCTCAGAGCAAAGCCTGTCCAAGGAAGGGGGCATGACCCTTGTCCTTGGAAAAACCCACAGAGCACTCCTAGGCACATATGCACCCTGCTGAGTTGTTTGTCTGCAAATAACAGGAGAGATCTGCAGCGCCAGGTGTCCCTGACTCAGTTAGGCTAGATGAGGACTCATAGCAACCCCCTAGCAACCACCAATCAGCATGAGACAGGGAAAATACCTGGGATGCCAGATGACCCCCCAGTATTTTTTGGTGGTTGATAACATGTTGGGAAACCATGTAATTTAGCATGTACCCCTCTCACGGATTAAACCAATCAGTTAAAAGAATCCCCCTCTTGTATTAATCAATCTCCTCTACCCAACTTGTTCCTGCCAATGAATGTGCTAATCAATGTTAAGAGTTGTTGTTTGACTTTTCCGCGGTGTGAAATGATTTGCTGTGTGATGTTGTGACACATAGAGTATCCCCCAAAACCTATAAAATCTCACTGAACAAAGGACCGGGGCTCACTCCTCAGGACCGCTGCGTTGGAAACAGTTGTGAGTCCAGGCTCGAGCTTGCAATAAAGACTCTTGTGTGATTGCATCGGATTCGGCTCCTGGAGGCCTATTGGGGTCCCATGAATCTGGAATTACAGTATCACAGTGACCAGGGTTGCCTACCTTTCCCAGCAAGGTGCCTTCTCTTATCTAGTCACTGACTGACAACCTGAGGGTGAAGTAGATGCACATAATAGGATTCCTAGATCAGATCTGCACATTAGGAAGTTTGCTCAGGATGCTATGTGCAGAATGGGGGCAACGAGAAAGAAGAGGAAATCCTTAGAACATAATCACAGGAGGCCTCAAGTGGAGCACAAGTGCTAGGATGGAGAGAATTAAATGGATTTGGAAGATACTTAGGAAGCTCTGAGGATTCTGTGAAGTAGGAAAGGGAGGGATCAAAGGTAATGCCCAGGTTTCTGGTTTAGGTAATCTATTGTGTTTCCAGAGTACTAGGTCAGAGGCCTGACTCTGGGGGTCCCAACAAATCAGGTCTGGCCACTCACCTCAAAACCAAACAGAAAAAGTAATGGTGAAAAGCAGGAAAGCAACTTTAATCAATATGGCCATATTGGGAAGACAAGTGAGATCAAGTGGCTCATTCCCATCTTCAGAGGGACTGGTGTGAGCTTTAGGTTTAAATAGAGGAAGAAGTGGGTGAGAGGTATGCATATTTAAACAGTCTTGGTCAAACTGTGGTCTGGTTAATTATTCTCTCAGCTCCAATCACACAGTCTTATGGGTCTCAGGGAAATTGCTAAAGCCTAGGGGGAAATCTCCACTTGCTTCTACAGGATGTTTTTCAGACTTGGATTGGAGGAATTCAGTTACCATGAGTGGATTGCTTCTGCTGCGGGGGGTGTAGGTGGGGGGTCCGTTTCATCATGGAGTGATCTGCCTACAAGGCTTCACTGTTCCTAGAAAGTACCCAGCGATGACTAGAGGCTTCTCGGTACTGCTCCAGGGCATCTGGAATGGATGCTGTAAAAAGCTGGTAGTTGAATGTCCCTGCAAATCTCAAAAAATACCTTCATTACTCTATTGTGGTGTTCTCATTCTTGAAGGGGGACAAGATAGGTTAGGTAGATTTAGGGCTGGTAAGCCTTGTCTTAGCATGACTGTGTGCAGAAACAAGCAGGAATCTGACTCAAAACTTTACGGTAATAAAGGAGTCAGATACAAAATGAAGGCAGAAGTTGGACACTTCAGTGCACACCTTTAATCCCAGAGGCTTGGGGGTCTGAGACAGGAAGATTGCAAGTTCAAAGCCAGCCTCAGCAATTTAACAAGGTCCTAAGCAACTTAGCAAGATCCTGTCTCAAAATAAAAAATCAAAAGGGGATTCAGTTACCACTCATGGTAACTGAATTCCTCCAATCCAAGTCTGATAAACATCCTGTAGAAGCAAGTGGAGATTTCCCCCCTAGGCTTCAGCAATTTCCATGAGACCCATAAGACTGTGTGATTGGAGCTGAGAGAATAATTAACCAGACCACAGTTTGACCAAGACTGGGGGATGTGGCTCAAGTGGTAGCGCTCGCCTGGCATGCGTGGGGCGCTGGGTTCCATCCTCAGCACCATATAAAAATAAAATAAAGATGTTGTATCCACTAAAAAATAAATATTAAAAAAAATTTTAAAAAATCAAAAGGGCTAGACATGTGGCTTAGTGGTTGAGCCCCCCTGGGTTTAATCCCCAGTACCAAAAAAAAAAAAAAAAAGCAAAGATGCCAAGTTTTATTCTGCTTTTAGCTACCCACTAGGCATCTGCAGACCTAAGTGAAGAGTTAGTGCTTTTTAGCAAAAGCAACCTAAGACCTTGGAACACTTGGTTAACTACTGACACATAACAAACATCCCTGAACTCAGTAGCCAAAAACATTAACTTTATATTTTTATATACACATACATATGCATATGTATATATATTAGACATGCACCACTATGCCTAACTAAAACAATTATCTTTTGTTTTCACTCATATGTCAGCAGGTCAGGGAAGTCAGCAGTCAGCACATCAAGGCAGGCTCAGTAGGGGGCATTCTGCTTCATGTGTCTATCATCCTCCTCCTAGAACCTGCAAGGTATCCTGGGCATGCTTGTCTCCTGAGAGCAAGAGAGCAGCATAGGACATGGGCAACCGTGTAAGGCTTGTGAAAGTTCGACTTAGAACTGGCATACTGCACTTCTAACTCCATGGAGCTGGCCAAAGTAAGTCAAGTGGTGGGGTAAAGCCATACCAAGGGTGTGGATGCAAGGAAGGCTCAGGAATTGGAGTAAAAAATGTAATCTACCACAGGCCACTACCAGGACAGTGGTTCCATTCTCTTAAAAGGAGACATTGGAGGAGGTCTGGGAAAGGAAGGTAGATGGTGTTTAGTCAGGAGATGGTAGGCTTGAGGCCTGTGGTGTGTCTGAGGGGAGATGTTGAGCAGGCCAGTCCATTGGATACAGTTCAGAAAAGAGGTCTGGGCTGAAAACAATTATTTGGGAGTTACCAGCTCACAATGGGCATAAGTTAGAAGTCAGAAAGGGCTCAGAGTAGGACAGATGGAGACTCCCAGGAAGAACAAGTCCAAAGCACAGGAAGACACCTTGAAAGGCATGTGGTAGAAGCCACTAGAAGAACTTCCTGGGAGGTAAAGATTTTGGCAGTGGGGCTGGGGTGGTGGCTCAGTGGTAGAGTGCTCGCCTAGCATGCATGAGGCACTGGGTTTGATCCTTGGCACCACATAAAAACAAACTAATGTATCCACCTAAAGCTAAAGATACATAAATAAATAAATATTTAAAAAAAAAAAGATTTTGACAGGTTTACATACTACCTAGAAACCAGTCCCTCATGTTTAGCAATGAAGAGGGAGGTCATCGAAACCTCAGTAAAAGCAGACTCAGCAGAGCCCACAGACCTTACTCAGTGTGTTAGTCAGCTTGTGCTGCTGTAACAAAATACCACAGGTTCGTGGCCTAAACAGCACACAACTATTTCTCAAGCCAGGAAAATCTAAGGCCAGAGTGCTGGCAGATTCAGCTCTTGGTGAGGGCTCTTTTCCTGGCTTGTAGACAGATATCTTTTCCCTGTGTGCTCACATGGCCTTTCCTCCCTGTGTGTGTGCAGAAAGAGGAAACTCTCATAAGCCTTCCTCTTGAGAGGGCACTAATTCCATTCATGGGGGTTCCACTTCATTTCCCAAAGGCCCCACCTCCTAAGACCATCACAGTGGGAATTAGGGCTTTAATGAATTTTGCAAGGACAGGAACATCCAGCCCACAACAGTTTAAGAACCCACCCCCACACACATACACAGTGTGTGTGTACACACTGGAGATTGAACCTAGGGGTGTTTTGCCTGCTTATTTTTGTTTTTATTTATTTTATTTTGGTACTGGGGCTTGAACCCAGGGGCAAAGCCACATCCCCAGCCCTTTTATTTTTTATTTTGAGACAGGGTCTCCTTAAGTTGCTTAGGGCCTTACTAAATTGGTTAGGCTGGCCTGGAACTTCTGCCTCAGCCTCCCAAGTCTCTGGGATTATAGGCGTGCACCATTGCACCTGGCTACAATGAGATTAAAATGACATGCTAAAGATCTAAAGCAATTCTCAGTCACTGTGGCCTGCACTGACCAGTCCTAATTGGAATTTGTTTTCAGATTTTACAGTCAGTGAGCTTTGCCTTTAATTATCCTGTTTCCCTGAGTCCTGGAATCATTGATTTGTGTAAAGGTCGCAAAGGTCCCCTTTTCATCCCTGTTGAACAAGGGTCAGGGTAACTTTCATCAGTGGAAGAGTTTTTGGACATGCATTCCTCAGCCCTCAGAATAACCCTGAGGATAACAGGTTGTTTGTCAAGAACCGTAATATATCCTATTGACTTAAGCCAGAGTCAGAATGGCCTTGAGTAAATAGCTTCTTAAAAGAAAATGCGTAGAGCCCAAACATAGGTTCAGTCTATATAATTGTTCCCTTAACTTTCTGTCCTTGCCACTCATGTCTATCTGCTGCATATCAACAGGGGAGACAGAAACAGAGGTGTTGTGACAAGTTACAGTTAAGTGAGGAATGGACCTTCATTTGGAGTAAAGAGTGACTTACTATGCAGATAAAACCTCCCTGGTAATTTGGAGAGCTGCTTCTAAGAGAAGAATCCACTCACTCCTGGTTAATTGTTCCTAGTTATTTGATATGTAGAAAATTGAAAATAAAATTTGAAATTCTTAGGGAGGGAGTTTAAGACAATTGCATTTCTTTTGGAAGAAGTTTTCTCAGTCAGATAATGGAACTTCAAAAAGAGAGTCACTCTGAATCTAAGGGAGAAAAAAGAGAAGGTCAGAGAGACCTGGATTCTAAGACTGTTCCTTCAGCTCAGTATCTCAAATGCCACACTTTGGGTGACATTTTTTTCTGAGCCCCCAAAATACTTACCAGGTACCATGTGAACTATTAACTTGAAGTGTGGTTGAGTTCTAGGACTAGACTGTGATATCTTCCTTTCCATGGTGTATCTTTGTGAAGCTGTATTTTCAGCAATTACTTACCCACCCACTGAAAACAAAGTAATTACAGGCAATTATTTACAAGCAAGTACTATATAAAAGTTGAGACAGCCAATAAGGACTCAGTGTCCAATTTGATCCAAACATTTGAGAAATTATACAGTGCCCAATGGGACCACTCATACACTTAGTATATTAAGTATGGTTAAACCAGGGCCGGTGGTGCAAGCCTGTAAACCTAGTGACTCCAGGGGCTGAGACAGAAGATGGCAAGTTCAAGGCCGGCCTCAGTGACTTAGTGAGACGCTAAGCAATTTAGTGAGACTCTGTCTCAAAATAAAAAAATAAAAGGGCTGGGGATGTAGTTCACTGGTAGAGGACCTCTGGGTTCAATCCTAAGTAACAAAACAAAAACAAACAAACAGAAAACAATCAAAACTAATGACTAAGACAAGGTGTTACAAAAGTCACCAGAGGTTCTAGGCTCTGTAAACTTAAAGAAAGATTCAGCAGTTAACATCTTAACCATTTAGGTGGCCTCTCTAGAATTTAGAATGCTGGACAAATGGGAGGGTACCTAAAAGTATTAGGGAGGGGGAAGCAAAGGACAACTCCAAAGGAGTGGCCTTGTTATAGAATTGTTATTGGGACATAAAATGTATTAAGCTCTTTGGACCTAACTACTTAGAAGAGAACACCATGATTAACCAAAACTCTTACTTCTTTTGACCAAGGAGCACCTAAAAAAATTGTTGAGACTTTAAGGGTGCCATGCAGGGAAAACATGTGGGAACCCCTGATCTAGTTGATCATATTTGATAGCGAGCTGACCCCACGTTTTGTTGCCCAGACCCAGTCTGCATGGGTGAACTCTAGTTCAATGCAAAGAGCACCGCAGGGAATGTGCTCCTCCATGGTTATGGGCCTGTGTGAAAGAATGTGTCTAGGTTTTACTTATGGGACTAGGGTTTATATAATGTTTGCATAACTGATTTAACCAAGAGGTTCTGGATTGCCTTTTGAGGTTGGCTGTGCCGTGCCAGCAGACACTCCCACCTGGAATGTACAAGGCCCACATCCTACACTTAATATTTAGTATTTCCAACCTTCTATTTCCAGACTGATAAGTGAGGAACAATTTCTTAATATTGTTTTAATTTATAGTTCTCTCATTATTGATTCATTTTTTGTATATATATATATATATATATATTCCTTAGCCACTTGGGATTTCCCATTCAGTGAATTCCCTGCTCTGTCCTTTGTCCACACTTTTTTTTTTTTTTCGTTTTTGGTACCAGGGGTTGAACCCAGGGGTACTTAAACACTGAGCCACATTCTCCAGCCCCTTTTCAATTTTGAGACAGGGTCTCACTAAGTTGCTTAGGGCCTTGCTAAGTTGCAAGGCTGGCTTTGAACTTGCCATCCCCCTGCCTCAGCCTCCCAAGCAGCTAGAATTATAGGAGTGTGCCACTGCACCTGGTCTTTCGCCCACGTTTTAAATTGAGTATTTTTTTCCTTGTGGATTTTCAAAAGTTTCTTAAATCTCAAGATGTAAATTTCCTGTAGGTTTTATATGTTGCAATTCTCTTCTCCCGATTTGCCATTTATCTGTTAGCTTTGTCCATTTTCCCTCTATTGACTAGAAATCTTTAATTTTTTTTTAATATTTTATTTTTTTAGTTTTTGGCGGACACAACATCTTTGTTTGTATGTGGTGCTAAGGATCGAACCCGGGCCGTACGCATGCCAGGTGAGAGCGCTACCGCTTAAGCCACATCCCCAGCCCCAGAAATCTTTAATTTGAATACAATTAAAATCCATACTTTTTTTTTGCCCTGTTTTCCAGGTTATTCGGTCTTGTTTATGAAGTGCTTTCCCCACCTAAGGCCACAAAGATTTGATGCTACATATTCTACAAAGACATTAGCCTGAATTTTCTTCTCTTTGCAAAGTCTTTGATTTTGAATTATTGCATTTTCTTCGAATCTGTTGTTTTTCAGCTGAATAAATTACATCAGAACAGAAATCAGTGAGAACTAATTCATCTTGGAGTAAGCACTAGATATAAGCTTTTTGGAGACAGAAAAAGCTTTATGTTGTATATATAATACAAAACCCATTGTAAAATAAGAAAGCAGAGATAAATATAAATCCAATTCTTGTCCTCTGGTTTCCAATGAAAACATTAGGACATTCTTCTTCCTTTGAAGTTTTTGCAGTCACATCCAATGGATTTTACATAAAGTGTTTTCTTTGCAAAATTCTTAGGAAAGTGTGCTTTATTCATAAAGATGCATTTTATATATGTAATAAAAAGCTCTGAAGAGAAAAGTGCTTATTTTACCATAGTGAATATACCTGCAGTTTGTGTGTTTGTACTCATATTAGAGACAAATTTGGTTTATGAAAATTTAATGTTGTGAATATGTTGAGTTTTCATTTTTCCCTGGGTTTGATCCCCCGGCCTCACTTTCCCTTTTAAATTACTAATCTTGTATATATATTTATATATACATATATGTTGTAAATTGACACAGTACCTTTATTTTGTTTTTTAATTTTTATTTTTATGTGGTGCCAGGGATCAAACCCAGTGCCTCATGCATACTAGGCAAAGCACTCTACTACTGAGCCACAACCCCAGGCCAAAGATGCATTGTTTTATCATTTACTTATTTATTTATTTTCAACCAGGTTTCTCCTACCTTGCCCAGACTGGCCTTAAACTCCTAGGTGAAACAATCCTCCTGCCTCAGTCTCCTGAGATGCCTTATTATTAATTTTACTGTTAATAGAAAAATAGCAGACTAGTTGATGTTTTTACCCTACACATCCCTAAATCTGTGTTAGTATCCATAAATATTGAAACCATCCAGAGTTACATATTTTTTTAATGAATAAGTAGTTCTTAAAGTGAAAAGTTGGGCATATATTAGTAGTTTTGTTTCCTATTCCTTCTACTTCTAAGATAAAGTTACTGAATTAAAATAACCAGAAATTAGGAAAAGAAATAGATAAATCACTTATAATTCAGATTCATTAATTTATTATATGTATCTGCAATTTTACAACATATGTATATACAGAGGACTTTATCCTGGGATATGTTAGGAATTAAATGTTTCTTCTGTCTGTTCTATCTTAAAGGCAGTAAAATTATCTTTAAAATCAATGGGAAGCTGTTATGAGTGAACATAAATATTTTGGACTATAGCCCCCAGCAGGGCAAACATCACAGATTTGTTTGTTCAAGTTTGAGAGTGGGGGTGTGCCTACCTCTAGTTAAATAAGTAACTCATGAGCTGAGGTTAAGATCTTTAAAAAGCTGATTTTGCATTTATATCTGGAGGAAAGTTGGGTGGACCTTGATGTTTAAGCAAACACTCTAAAAGAGCTCTGAAGAGAAAAGTGCTTATTTTACCAGTGTGAATATATCTGCAGTTTGTGTGTTTGTACTCACATTAGAGGCAAATTTGGTTTATGAAAATTAAATATTGTGAATATGTTGCGTTTTCATTTTTCCCTTAGAATCAACTCTTCCACCCCTCTGAGCACTTAAGGCAGCTAATTAAGGGGAGTAATTCTGTATACAGGAAGGAAAGTTTCAAAAAGATAACAATTATCTGTTAGAGCAAGATTTAGAAACCAGTATCTAGAGGATGTTTGCATTTTAAATTCACTCTGAATTGTTGAATTTTTAACTTTTGGACTAAAAATAAGGAAAAAGAAGATAATCACTGAGGGGATGTTGAACTGCTTAGAACTTTTAAATAACTCTCCTAAATAATGAGTGGGTTGGAGAAGGAAATAAAAATATAGTACGCTATTTAGAAAACAGGAAAACGGCTGGACACCATAGGATTCATCTGCAATCCCAGCTACTCAGGAGGCTGAGACAGGAGGATCTCAAGGTCAAGGACTACCTGGGCAATTTAGCAAGACCCTGTCTCAAAAGAAGAAATGAAAAAGGTTGGGGGGGGGCGGAGGGGGGAAGCTGAGGTTGTGTCTCCATGGTAGAGTGCTCTAACCTGGGGTTCCATCCTCAGTACCACACACACACACACAAATACCAATAATAAAATAATAAAGGTATTAAAAAGGGGCTGGGGATGTGGCTCAAGGGTTGCGCGCTCGCCTGGCATGCGTGCGGCCCGGGTTCGATCCTCAGCACCACATACAAACAAAGATGTTGTGTCTGCCAAAAACTAAAAAGTAAATATTCTCTCTCTCTCTCTCTCTCTCTCTCTCTCTCTCTCTAAAAAAAAAGGTATTAAAAAATACTTGAAAAAAAAAAAAAAGAAACAAAAGACCTGAGGATGTAGCTCAGTAGTAGATTACCCATGGGTTCAATCCTTGATACAAAAAGCAAGAAAAGGAAAACATCCTATTAGAACATTTAGAACATACTAAGAGGTAAATGTATATTCTCAAATATTTTCATTAAAGAGTGAAAGTAAAGGAACTATTGCCATGTAGTGGATAGAATTATGTACCCCAAAAGGATATGTTCAAGTTCTTACTCCTGGTACTATGACTGTGTCTTATTTGGAAATGGAGTCTTCATAGATGAGATCATACTGGATTAGGTTGGGCTCCAATCCAGTGACCAGAGTTCTTATAAGGAGAAACACTTGGGGGCTGGAAATGTAGCCTAGTGGCCCTGGGTTTGATCCCCTGGCCTCACTTTCCCTTTTTCATTCCTAATCTTGTTTTCTCGTACCTTCACTTATTTTTCTTTAAAAGAACTGAAATTGCTAGATGCAGTGTTACACACACATAGTCCCAGCTAGAAAGAGGACTGATGTGAGAGGAGCACTTGATCCCAAGAGTTTAAGACCAGCCTGTGCAACATAGTGAGAACCTATCTCATAAAACAAACAAATAAACAAACAAAAAAGAATTGGAATTGGCAGATGTTTTTGTATTTGCCCATATAATTAATCTTTTCAAATAACCAATTTTAGGCCTTTTTATCTTTGCTTTTTATTTCACTAATCTCTCTCTCTCTTTGGGTTGGGGGGCAGTGCTGGGGATTGAACCATGGTAAGCACATACTCTGCACCCCCCAAACCCCTGCTCTTATCTACATTATTCCACTCTTGACATATTTGATGAGCATATTTAGTTATTCTACTATAACTTCTTAAGTTGAAATCCCTACCTCATTAATTTTTGGCCCTTCTTCTTTATTAATAAAAGCAAAAAGACTCTATTTCCTCTTACTATTGTTTTAACTGTGATCCGCAGGTTTTGATACACAATCTTATTTTTATTATCATTTATAATTTCTGTAGTGTTTTTTTCCTTAAACCTAGAATTGTTTAGAAAAGTTTTAAAACTTCCAAATATATAAAGGTGCTATATTTATCTTTTTGTTACTGAACTCTAAATAAGTTAGTGACTCTCAACCTTGAGCATTTATCAGAATCACCTTGTTAAAATACAGATTTCTGGGGCCCACTTCCAGAGTTTCCATTCAGCATGACAATAGACACTAGTAACAAATGGCCACTTTAAATAAGTTTAAAAATGCAATTTCTCTGGCATATTGTCCACATTTAAAGTCCTTATAGCCACATGCAGCTATTGGTCACTGAATTGGATAACACGGATATAAAACATTGCAGCAGCTTACATGAAATTGTATTGGTATAGTTGAAAAGGCCTAGGAGATACAATCAAATATTTCCAAGGCTTTATTTTTATTTTTTATGGTGCTAGGGATCAAACCCAGGGCCTTGTGCATGTGAGGCAAGCACTCTACCAACTGAGCATATCCCCAACCCTCGAAGGTCTTAATAAAGGGTCTTACTGACTTGCTGTTGACCCCTGGGGTCTAGGAATCTATATAGGTGCCTTGGGGAAATTTGTTGAGCTAGCTCCATAGACTTGTCTTTGGGACCCAGGAGCTCATGTCTCATCCTGTAGGTCTGTTTGGTCTTGGCCACTTGATTGATTTCCTCAACTCTCTCATATTCCTTCTGCCCACCTCCCAATAGCAGCCAGACCTTATGGAAGGCAAAGAAGACTTGGACACACCCCTGCTTCAAATCCATCACAGGCCCCTCACTGGTCTCAGGATAAAGACAAAGTCTTTCCTCGGCCTACGGGTGGCCAGAACCCAGCCCTGGTCATTCTGGGCAGCAAATGGTGGTTTGCTTATTGTCCCTCTCCTCTAGCTTTTGACTCCTGAGGGCAAGCAGGGCTGTCCCTGCACCACAAAGGTTCTGGGCACAGACAAGGGGTGGGGCAGCATGTGTAGAATGAATGTCCACGTGGTGGCGCTGCGGGGCTGTTCATCAGGCAGCCTGGACTTGTCTGGGTCCCAGCAGGCTGAGCTGGTCCAGGGTCTGAGCCAGACTTTGCTGGGCCTACAGGGAGCAAAGAAGGGAAGCAGAACTCAGCTCCAAATGTGAAAGTATCACCTGCTTTTAACAACCTGAGAAAATGCCTTGGCTCTTTAGGAAGGAGGAGGGAGGAGAAAAGAGAGGAGAAGGAAACCTTATGACTAACTGACCTACCAACGTAGAGAAGACCACAGAGTTCTATGGCAGTGAAGTTGGAAGGGACAGCAGTGGGAGCAGATGGTGCCATCCTGGCCTCTTCCCAAGCATAATCATAATTGCCCCTGGCTTTTGATCACAATGTGGACCCTCTGCTACTAGCTATGCTGCTGCCCATGCTCTGCTTAGAGGTATGGGTGCTTGCAGACAGCAAGGTTCCCTCTGTCTCAGTGACTCAAGCTTAGAGCCTACAGCAGTGCTCCATTTCCTGCCAAGTCAAAGGCTTTGTCCCCCAGGTGGTGGCCCCGTCAGTCACTGTGGCTGTGCCTAAGCTGTAGCTCTTCACCAGCTAGGTGGACCTAAGAACCTGTTTTGTGAACCAGCAGAGTCCGGGAAGTCTACCTGATGAACCTCAGCAGCTGAGGAGCTACTGGGCCATACTGATGGCCAATTTGCTCACTGCTTCTTGTGGAGTTGAGATCAAATCAACTTCTAAAAGCATGTGCCCAATCTGTGTAAGGCTGGCACCTAGGGCTGCTGCCACCCAGTTGCCTTGCCCGGTGGTGTTGGTAAGACCAAAGGTGACTCCTTAGAGAAGGGGCTGACCTGGAGCAAGGGAAGGCTACCAGTATAACAGATGAAGCTGCCTGTGCCCATGTGTGTCTTCCCTTCCTGTTGACATAGGATAGCATAGTGCCACCCAGAAGGCTGAGGCCTTTGGGGTCTCCCCAAGCAGTGGGATTCTGGAGGCATGACCTACCAATGTGACTCCAATATTCATCACCCTGCAAATATTCTTCACTCCTAGGTACAGCTCCTTCCCCCCCTCCCTGGCACTGTCACAGGGCTGGGGGCCCCTGCCCAGAGCTCTAGAGATCTCAGCCCCACCCTTCCCACAGAAGCAACGAGCTGTTTGAGTCCACACTGGTGGTCGAAGTTATGCTGGGTGGAGGATTCTGCACCCTAAGGCTCCAGGGCCAGATTCTTATGACGAAAGGTTCTTGGAACCTCACCAGCACTGAGGCTCATCCCACCCCCAACCCTAGACCCAGCTGAGTGAACAAAATGGCACAAGCTGAGGAGCAGGTGTGCTGGGCAGGAACATGGACTAAGGGATACTGAGCAGCTCCTGGGATGAAGGAGCCCTCTCAGGGGAATCATGGATTAGGCCCTGCATTGTAAATCCCCAGAGCTAACACAAAGGATAGGCCACACCAATGCGGAGACTATGGCAGTTTAGACTCACTACTCAGATGGAGCACACAGAAGTCCAGCAAGGAAAACAACCACCCTTGGAAAAATCCACAGCCACCAAGATGAGATGACACATGTTTATTATGCCCATTGTACCCTCATTCATGAGGCCACAGTTCCCTAGGATTTACATGGGGACCTTGTGGCCTGGTGACTCACACTGACTTTGTCTGGCCCAGCTAGAGGGGGCCTGGTGGTATGGCCCAATACCTCACTCACTCCTGTAGTGTGTCATCGATGTACACAGTTTCCAAATTAGTTGAAGTGCCTTGATTTGTCCCCATCACCACCACCAGTGCCTAATTTCCCACGTGGATTCGCTTCCCAAGAGTCACTCTCTGGCTGTCAGAACAGGGCCGTCTGGGTAGTGCCTTGAGCCAGGGACTCAGTTCCCAGGGTATTCAAAGACAGCAGTGGCTCCCATCCCTGTACCAATGCACATGGACACCACTCCATATGCCCTGGGAAAGGGAACTACTTTGGCTGGGCATAGGCACTCTGGGCAGAGGCCCAACAAACAAACCCCCTGACCAAGGCCCTCCTGAACAGAGGATGCAAAACCAGAAGACCAGATCTGTGGGAAATCTGTCTCTTGACTGCCACCTAGGCACACACTCACAGTGGCAGATGCCCTCAGTAGGCCAGAGGCCCTTTTGAGGCTGACCTTCAGGGACGTCAGGGATCATGTCCCTATATGCCCAGTTCAAAGTGCATGTTGAACTCCCAAACCCCCACCCTTTGAAGCCCCAGCTCAGCATTCCCCATAACACCCCACAACACCCCATGGGGAGCAGCCTCACCTCTTTCCACCGCGCTTCAGCTCATTCAGCAGCGTGATGACCTGTCGTGCCCCAGTGCAGCCCAGGGGGTGGCCCAGGGCCACAGCTCCTCCCAGAGGGTTCACCTTCTCAGGGGGGATTTCTAGCTTCTCCACACAGTAGACAGCCTGGAAGGAGCCAGAACAGCACCTAGACACTCTGCTCCCCCCTCCCCTACATGGCTTGTCCACTGGCTCCCACTGGGTACCTAGGGCCCAGCTTATGGTAAAACTAAGACTCACCTGGCTTACAATGGCCTCATTGATCTCAAAGATGTCCACGTCATTCAGTGTCAGCCCTGCAGGCGAGGTTCAGACCTGAGCTGACAGAGACGCCTGGGTGGGGAGGCATCCAAGTATCCCCAGACCTCTACCCATACAGAGGCTCACAATTGCTTAGTGTGTCTGTTATTTCAGACAGGTGAGTGGGTCACAGCTATGGGTTAGGAAGACCTTGGGTATGGAGTTCTAGCCCCACCTTCACTCTGCAGCACCCTCAGGACCATTCCTAGTACCTCAAGCAGGGCATGAGGGGACCCAGGTCTAGGGTCTGACGGAGCCACCTGACCTGCTTTCTCCAAGGCTTCAGGGATGGCATATGCAGGTCCGATGCCCATGACATCAGGTGGGACCCCAACCACTGCATAGGACCTCAGGACCCCGAGGATGGGGAGGCCTAACTCTTCTGCCTTGGACCTCCGGGCCAGCAGGACAGCACCTGCCCCATTGCTAGTGTTTGCTAGGGAGGAAGTATTGGAGGTGAGGAGCATCAGGGCAGAGCAGAGGAGAACCTGCCCTCCCATGGGCTCCTGCCGAGGACCCACTTGGCTCTTGGATCCCAGAGAAGAAGAGCCAGGTGGTGGCAGTCACTGGGGATAGCTGTGTTTCAGTCCTGGTCCCAGACCTGCTCTGGCTCATACTCACCAGCCGTGGGAGAGCCGCCATCTTTGAAAGCAGGCTTCAGTTTGGCCAGGCCCTCCATGGTAGTGTTGGGGCAGATTCCCTCATCCTGGGACACAGTGATGCTCCTCTTAGTGCCCTTGTCATCATGGATGGTGGTGGTCACAGGCACAATCTCAGCACGGAAACAACCCTTTCTCTGTTCTCTTGCTGCCCTGCCCATAGCAGACAGCCAGGCTCAGGCTCCCCTGGAGCGCCCTTCCTCCTGTCCCCACTCTGGCCCATGGTGGTAGACTTGCAACCTCAGCATGCTAAATTCGGGGACATGTCTGGTCCTAGGAGACATTGGAGGGATCAGCTGGAGGTCCTGAAGAAATCCTGTTGTTGGGAGAGGGAGGCTTGCCTAGGGTCATCCAGAGCCTCCTTTGCTATCAACCCCAGGTGTCCACATCATGGTTAATTCCAAGCTCAATGGGGAGAAGGGAGCTTGCAGGTAGTTTTTGTTTCTTAGAGCACTCATACATTCAACATCAACAGTCAAGTAGGGGACAGTGAAGGGCCACCAGTTCAGAATGGTACTGCCCCCTTTCTGTTCCCCAGCTGGGAGGTTTGAGGTTTGCAAAACCCTGGTACACAGCTTTACCCTTGGGACAAGTCCACCTCAGACCTCAGACCACTCAGGTTGGCCTCACAGTCTCACCTTCTAGCTCTTTCAAGGTCTCACTCATTTCTGCTGGGAGGCCAGTGCAAAGGAATCTTGCTTCTCCCTTGAAACACCAAACCGCCTAACCACATTCTCCGAGGTTATCCTAGAACACAAACAGCACGCTGGTTCAGCGTTGGTCTGGGAGCCTGGGGGCCAAGGCCAGGCTATAACACTGTGTTTGTACACTGGGCCCATGGGACTAAAGGTGGGGAGGGCTGGTCCATGCCACAGAGACAATAGTGAGCACTCTAGAAGTGGCACTCCCTTCTCCAGCATGGGCATGGAATAGATAGGGAGTCACCATGCTGGCCAGACTCTCTTTCCAAGTGGGAGGGTAGGCTGCATGCAGGGCAGAGCAGAAGAGAGTGTTCCCTGGTGAGTTGTCTCAGCTGAAGAAGAGAGTCAAGGGGTTTTTGGGGGGCCCTAATGGCTCCCTATGGCCAGCTTCTACTAAGGTCTCCAGGTTGCCCATGGAGGTACTATATGTGGTCAATTCCAAGATACAATCCAAGCCTCAATCTCCTCATACATCCATGGGAACCAGGCCTCCCTGCCCACAGGCCCTGCAGATGGCCCCAGCTCAGTGGCACTGGCTGCTGACCAAGGTGCTGGACTGATGCAGCACACATCACAGATTGCATGTGACAGGCCCTAAGGTCCCTCACCAGCATGTTCAGGGATCAGAAGCTCCCCGCAGTCAACATTCTAGGATCCCATGGTTTCAGGAGATGGGCTGTCATTGTCCTACTCGTGATTAAGCACTCAGAGGGGGTATGATAAAATGGGCTATATGTGGAAACTCAGAGAAGACTCAAGGGCCTCAGGGACAGGAAATTATGGCAACATTGAATTCCATGCTCAGAGTCCCTGCAGAGCAGATGTCATCCAAAGGAGAGAGGAAGAGGGTTGGCATTGCCAGAGCTGAGGAGGAGCTGAGGATGGGCATCTACCGCATGGGGATCAGGCAGTCTCTGGCCTTCTGAAAATGGACCTCCAGACTCATCTGGACATGTTTCCTATATTGTGGGGGATCCTAGAATGTTTTCTGGTTCCCCTTCACACAGGAAGTAATGTTTCCAGGGTTCAACTTCCAACCCATAGACATAGACTCCACCCTAGAAAAAGGAAACTGAGGCGAGTCAAACCAGCTAGGGTTCCAGTAGCAATGGCTGGACACTTGGCAAGATATGGGAAAAGCCAGGGAGTCTTTAGGAAGTGCAGTGTCTTGGAAGCACCTGGCCAGCAAAGTAGAGCTGGGGCTGGGGCACTGCTGAGCCCTGTCTCTCCTCCACCCCAGGACAGAGTACTGCATTCCCGGGGGCAGGGACAGGCTTCTCTATACTTCTGCTGAACCAGCCAATTGGCAGCTCCTGAGGAAAGCATTCTAGTATCCCCCACAGTACAGGAAACATATCCAGTAAGCCCAGGCCCTGCCCTCAGGGCCCACAAACTCAGAGGAGGAAAGACAAAAAAATTTAAAGTCAGTCCAAAGCTCACATTGAAAGCCAACCTGAGCTGTACAGGCAGGGAGGTGTAACAGGCTGAGAAGAAGGGGAGATGGCCAGTGTGGAGAGGTCTCTCCTCTGTGAGAAGAAGGGAGGCAAAGGCCTCAAAAAGGATAACAGGTGATTTCCATCCAGTGTCCAAGCACTAGGCTGAACTCAAGCAAGAGAGCACTTCAAAAAGGATCAATCACATGATAAACACCCGCTGGTTTTAGCTTGTTAAAGACTCCATTTAATCCTGTTATGAATCAGGACAGAGCTGAGCTACAGATACCCTTTTATAGATGGGGGACACTGAGGTCCTGAGTGGATGGTAACCCAGCCTGAATCCCAATTTAGGCAGTCTTGCACCAGAGCTCATTCCCTATTAGAAAGTGCCAGGAAACAGTCCACAGAGTCTAGTAGATGGTCGGTTTGTGATGTGGAAATCCTCCTAGCCCCAAACCTTGGTACCCCAGCAACACAGCTTAAGCTGCTGGGGAATCAGATGCCTACTAGGAAACTCATGAAGTCTCAATGCTTCAAATTACCTACACCTATGCTTCCCCAGTAAGACAGAAACACCAGGGACACCAAGGGGCCATTGGGCTATGGCCCTTGCCCTGCCTCTGTTTGTGGTCTTTGGCTACCCTCCACCTAAGACGTAGGTCAGGCCAAACAAGGGTCAGCCAGGACCTGGCCTGAGACCAGTGATCCTTCCTATCAATAAACATTCTACAGAGGATCTAAAAGGCAAGCAGAAGCATGCAATGACCCAGGCTGGTCACCTTTAAGGCTGCCACAAACTCCCTCACCCTGCTTGACCAGCCCCAGCAGCTGTGCCCAAATTTGTAGACACTGCCAAAAACAACTTCAGAGCTCCTTTTTTTTTGCAAGCAAAGATGAAGCCATGGTATGGATGGAGGTGACAGTGGGCAAATCACCAAGATATGAAAATGCCCCTCAGGAACTGGTAGGCATCCAGATATTTCCATCTGAGGACCAAGATAGGAACAAAGACACAGATACCTCAGGAAAACAAACAGTAATATATAGTAGGAAACTATTCATGGCTTTAGGGAACCAAAGCTGCAAAGTATCAGAACCATCAAGAATCAAGTAAAGCCAAGCAAGAAAGTTCAATTGCTATATATTTATTTCCAACCTGCTTCCCAGTTTCCAGCCTCACAGATTTCAAAGAGAATGCTAAGAGGCCACCTGCCCTCACCTGCAAGTGCTCAGATGTGAGCTTTTACTGAGCAGCCAGAGTTGGCTCCAAAAGTCATGTCTCTGCATCTAGAGGGACCCACACCAAGCCAGCTGCCTAAGGAGCAGGGGACAATCCTGAAATCATGGCCTTTGATAACTGAGCAGAGGGAAAGTAATTTGATTGTCACCATTGGTTAAGAAGCTCTGGCAGAAAGAAATTCTTACCCACAGGCCATGCCAATGTCATAAGACCCATTTCTGATGCCACCTGCAACAAAAGCATTTCATAACTATCCTCGACCAAGGTCTGACTGTCCTGGGAGCAGCAGAGCCCCTGTCCCACCTGCTCTCTAGGTGACACTCAGCCCAGCCCCTGCAATGAAAACACAGGAGTGTCCTGAGAAGCTTGGAGCAGTGGCAAAGGAGAGCTCCTGCACTCTTTCTGTGCTCAGGGTCCTCTCAGAAATGCTTACTGCTGGTCCAGGAGACTGCAACATTGCAGACCTAATCCTCAGAGACAGGATAAGTCTCTGTCCTGGAAGAGGGCATGACATGGTCCCAACTTACCAACTATGTTGGCCACTGCTTGCAGCCCTGATGAGCATTGTCCATTGACAATGGACAGAGGCACAGTGTCTGGGATGCCAGTGAAACAGAAGGTGAGGGACCTAGTCAATCCCCTGTCCTACAAGCTCTTATGGACAGCAGTCTATGCTCCAGGGCCATGTGACTGCTCCTATCAAGGATTACAAAAATCTCGGGGACATCCTGGTAACCGTGAGCCCATGTCAGGTCTGATGCATGTGACAGGGTGGGAGCTACTCAGCAGTCCTCCTCTCTATTGGTGCATGCCCCCCAGGGCATATGATAAGCATAGGATATTCCATCCTATGTTTCTCCTTAACCCAAGGCAGAGAAGTCTGTCAGGGCCATATGAATCCTTTTTTACCCTCTGAAGATTCAAGAATGAAAACCAGACATCTCTGTTTCCCCCCAAAAAAAACAGCAATGGGTTTGTTCTTGGGACAGGCCACCAGAGCAAAAGTCATGTCTCGAATATGAGGCCAGCAACCAACCCCACCCTTCCTAGTAATCACATGGTTATCACATTCTGTTTTCTCTCCAGGAAGGATCAGATGATCAGGGCTCCTCCTGGGCTCCCCCTGACCCAGAGTCCTCCCCATCTCCCAGCCTGTACTAATAAAGGGATGGGCCTCTAGTTCACAGCTTTCTCAATTAGCAAAGAAAGCAAAGTCACCATTCAGGGTGTTCATGTGGTCATTTACCTGACAAAGGAAGACAGAGTCTAAAAGGTAAAGCAAAAGTCAATTTTGGCTACAATTAGTCCATAAAGAACCTTTGCTCCACTCCCCAAACTCTATGTGTCTTGGCTCTCAGCCAAGTAACACCTGCCTCCCTAATGGAGGGGAAAGGTTGGGTCCAAAGAGCAGGATCCCAAGCACTCTGGTTGCCCTGACATCTTTTGATATTTGGTGTCCAACCTTATCTCCACTAGACAGACACAGGCTAAGTTCCCTGGGGCCAGGACCCACTCAAGAATCACAATGGCCAACCCAGAGATAGAGGTAGAAAAGATTACCCCAGAAACTGGGCAATCCTGGCCATGATGGCTCCACCTCCAGGATGAAGCACATTTCCTGTGTGCGGCTGGTGGGGAGCCTTTATCCAGTGTCAACGTTTGAGTATCAAAGGGGAGACATTCCAGATCTTTCTTCAGAATCATTAGCCCTTGGCAGGCTCCCTTGAGGCTCTAGAATTTCAGGGTCTGCAGCAGGGGGAGCCAGACACACAACACCTTGTCCAGATCATGTATGAACCCCTGTGCTGGAAGGTCCCAAGATCACTTGCCCATGCACCCTACTCTTCGAAAATACCACAGACTGGGCAGGTGACCTGCCCTTCCACATAACATGGAAGACATGAGGGAAAGAGCAACGCAATGCAAAGCTTCAAGTCCAATAGCGTTGGCCCTTAGGCAAAGGAAATGAGATTCTGAAAATGTACACTTCCCTGAGTGTCCTCCCTCCAGGCCCTGCTGTCACTACAGAAGAAAAATAGTGAGTTCCAACCTAAGTGAGGCACACAGTGTCCTGTATTGTCTTTTATTACATTTCAAGGGAAGAGGTGTAGGAGTGGGAAACTGGATTGGAGCACAGGTTGAGGCCCCATGTTCAATTTCTAACTCTGTTGCAAATGCACAGCCCCCACTCTCTCCATTTGTAAACTGGTGCTGAACTACATTTTTTAAAAAAATTTTTAATTTGTTTTAATTAGTTACACATGACAGTAGAATGCATTTGTGCATTTTTTTTTTAATTTTTTATTGTGGGTTGTTCAAAACATTACAAATTTCTTGACATATCATATTCCACACTTTGATTCAAGTGGGTTATGAACTCCCACCTTCACCCCATACACAGATTGCAGATTCACATCAGTTACACATCCATTGATTTACAAATTGCCATACTAGTGTCTGTTGTGCTCCGCTGCCTTTCCCATCATCCACCCTCCCCCCTCCCCACCTCTCCCCTCCCCTCCCCTCCTCTCTCTCTACCCCCTTCACTGTATAACCCTGAGGGTCTCCTTCCATTACCGTGCAATTTCCCTTCTCTCTCCCTTTCCCTCCCACCTCTCATCCCTGTTAAATGTTAATCTTCTTCTCCTGTTCTTCGTCCCTACTCTGTTCTTAGTTACTTTCCTTATATCAAAGAAGACATTTGGCATTTGTTTTTTAGGGATTGGCTAGCTTCACTTAGCATAATCTGCTCTAATGCCATCCATTTCCCTGTAAATTCTATGATTTTGTCATTTTTTAATGCAGAGTAATACTCCATTGTGTATAAATGCCACATTTTTTTTATCCATTCGTCTATTGAAGGGCATCTAGGTTGGTTCCACAGTCTTGCTATTGTGAACTGTGCTGCTATGAACATCGATGTAGCAGTGTCCCTGTAGCATGCTCTTTTTAGGTCTTTAGGGAATAGACCAAGAAGGGGAATAGCTGGGTCAAATGGTGGCTCCATTCCCAGCTTTCCAAGAAATCTCCATACTGCTTTCCAAATTGGCTGCACCAATCTGCAGTCCCACCAGCATTGTACAAGTGTACCCTTTTCCCCACATCCTCGCCAGCACTTGTTGTTGATTGACTTCCTAATGGCTGCCAATCTTACTGGAGTGAGATGGTATCTTAGGGTGGTTTTGATTTGCATTTCTCTGACAGCTAGAGATGGTGAGCATTTTTTCATGTACTTGTTGATTGACTGTATGTCCTCCTCTGAGAAGTGTCTGTTCAGGTCCTTGGCCCATTTGTTGATTGGGTTGTTTGTTCTCTTATTGTCTAATTTTTTGAGTTCTTTGTATACTCTGGATATTAGGGCTCTATCTGAAGTGTGAGGAGTAAAGATTTGTTCCCAGGATGTAGGCTCCCTATTTACCTCTCTTATTGTTTCTTTTGCTGAGAAAAAACTTTTTAGTTTGAGTAAGTCCCATTTGTTGATTCTAGTTATTAACTTTTGTGCTATGGGTGTCCTATTGAGGAATTTGGAGCCCGCCCCCACCGAATGTAGATCGTAGCCAACTTTTTCTTCTATCAGACGGCGCGTCTCTGATTTGATATCAAGCTCCTTGATCCATTTTGAATTCACTTTTGTGCATGGCGAGAGAAAGGGATTCAGTTTCATTTTGTTGCATATGGATTTCCAGTTTTCCCAGCACCATTTGTTGAAGATGCTATCCTTCCTCCATTGCATGCTTTTAGCCCCTTTATCAAATATAAGATAGTTGTAGTTTTGTGGATTGGTTTCTGTGTCCTCTATTCTGTACCATTGGTCCACCCGCCTGTTTTGGTACCAGTACCATGCTGTTTTTGTTACTATTGCTCTGTAGTATAGTTTGAAGTCTGGTATCGCTATACCGCCTGATTCACACTTCTTGCTTAGCATTGTTTTTGCTATTCTGGGTCTTTTATTTTTCCATATGAATTTCATGATTGCTTTCTCTATTTCTACAAGAAATGCCATTGGGATTTTGATTGGCATTGCATTAAACCTATAGAGAACTTTTGGTAATATCGCCATTTTGATGATGTTAGTTCTGCCTATCCATGAACAGGGTATATTTTTCCATCTTCTAAGATCTTCTTCTATTTCTCTCTTTAGGGTTCTGTAGTTTTCATTGTATAAGTCTTTCACCTCTTTTGTTAGGTTGATTCCCAAGTATTTTATTTTTTTTGAAGATATTTTGAATGGAGTGGTTGTCCTCATTTCCATTTCAGAGGATTTGTCGCTGATATACAGGAATGCCTTTGATTTATGCGTGTTGATTTTAAATCCTGCCACTTTGCTGAATTCATTTATTAGCTCTAATAGTTTCTTTGTAGAGCCTTTTGGGTCTGCTAGATATAGAATCATATCATCTGCAAATAGTGATAATTTAATTTCTTCTTTTCCTATTTTTATGCCTTTAATTTCTTTCGTCTGTCTAATTGCTCTGGCCAGTGTTTCGAGAACTATGTTGAAGAGAAGTGGAGAGAGAGGGCATCCCTGTCTTGTTCCAGATTTTAGAGGGAATGCCTTCAGTTTTTCTCCATTCAGAATGATGCTAGCCTGAGGCTTAGCATAGATTGCTTTTACAATATTGAGGTATGTTCCTGTTATCCCTAGTTTTTCTAGAGTTTTGAACATAAAGGGATGCTGTACTTTGTCGAATGCTTTTTCCGCATCTATCGAGATGATCATATGGTTCTTATTTTTAAGTCTATTGATGTGGTGAATAACATTTATTGATTTCCGTATATTGAACCAGCCTTGCATCCCAGGGATGAATCCTACTTGATCATGGTGTACAATTTTTTTGATATGTTTTTGTATCCGATTCGCCAGAATTTTATTGAGGATTTTTGCATCTAGGTTCATTAGAGATATTGGTCTGTAGTTTTCTTTCTTTGAAGTGTCTTTGTCTGGTTTAGGTATCAGGGTGATGTTGGCCTCATAGAATGAATTTGGAAGTTCTCCCTCCTTTTCTATTTCCTGAAGTAGCTTGAAAAGTATTGGTATTAGTTCTTCTTTAAAGGTTTTGTAAAATTCTGCTGTATACCCATCCGGACCTGGGCTTTTCTTAGTTGGTAGTCTTTTTATGGTTTCTTCTATTTCCTCAATTGATATTGGTCTGTTTAGGTTTTCTATATCCTCCTGACTCAATCTGGGCAGATCATATGACTTAAGAAATTTATCTATGCCTTCACTATCTTCTAATTTATTGGAGTATAAGGATTCAAAATAGTTTTTGATTATCTTCTGTATTTCTGAAGTGTCTGTTGTGATATTGCCTTTTTCATCCCGTATGCTAGTAATTTGAGTTCTCTCTCTTCTTCTCTTCGCTAGCATCGCTAAGGGTCTGTCGATTTTGTTTATTTTTTCAAAGAACCAACTTTTAGTTTTGTCAGTTTTTTCAATTGTTTCTTTTGTTTCGATTTCATTAATTTCAGCTCTGATTTTAATTATTTCTTGCCTTCTACTTCTTTTGCTGTTGTTTTGCTCTTCTTTTTCAAGGATTTTGAGATGAAGTATGAGATCATTTATTTGTTGGTTTTTTCTTTTTTTAAGGAATGAACTCCAAGCAATGAATTTTCCTCTTAGAACTGCTTTCAATGTGTCCCATAGATTCCGATATGTTGTGTCTGTGTTTTCATTTATCTCTAAGAATTTTTTAATTTCCTCCTTGATGTCTTCTATAACCCATTGATCATTCAGTAACCTATTGTTCATTCTCCAAGTGATGTATGCTTTTTCCTTCCTTCTTTTATCGTTGATTTTCAGTTTCATTCCATTATGATCAGATAAGATGCATGGTATTATCTCTACTCCTTTATATTGTCTAAGAGTTGCCCTGTGACATAATATATGATCTATTTTTGAGAAGGATCCATGTGCTGCTGAGAAAAAAGTGTAACTGCTTGATGTTGGGTGGTATACTCTATATATGTCAATTAGGTCTAGGTTATTAATAGTGTTATTGAGTTCTATAGTTTCCTTATTCAACTTTTGTTTGGAAGATCTGTCCAGTGGCGAGAGAGGTGTGTTGAAGTCTCCCATAATTATGGTGTGGTGGTCTATTAGACTCTTGAACTTGAGAAGAGTTTGTTTGACGAACATAGCTGCACCATTGTTTGGGGCATAAATATTTATGATTGTTATGTCTTGTTGGTGTATGGTTCCCTTAAGCAGTATGTAGTGTCCCTCTTTATCTCTTTTGATTAACTTTGGCTTGAAATCTATTTTATTTGATATGAGTATGGACACGCCTGCTTGTTTCCGAAGTCCATATGAGTGATATGATTTTTCCCAACCTTTCACCTTCAGCCTATGTATGTCTTTTCCTATCAAATGCGTCTCCTGTAGGCAGCATATTGTTGGGTCTTGTTTTGTGATCCATTCTACTAGCCTGTGTCTCTTAATTGGTGAGTTTAAGCCATTAACATTTAGGGTTATTATTGAGATATGGGTTGTTCTTCCAGCCATATTTGTTTATTTCTGTTACTAAACATTGTTTGTTTTCCTCTTTGATTATTCCCCCCCCCTTTACTGTCCTACCTCCCACTGTTGGTTTTCATTGTTATTTTCCATTTCCTCTTCCTGTAATGCTTTGGCGAGGATGTTTTGAAGAGATGGTTTTCTAGCTGCGAATTCTTTAAACTTTTGTTTATCGTGGAAGGTTTTAATTTCATTCTCCATCCTGAAGCTTAATTTCGCTGGATACACAATTCTTGGTTGGAACCCATTTTCTTTCAGTGTTTGAAATATGTTATTCCAGGATCTTCTAGCTTTCAGAGTCTGTGTTGAAAGATCAGCTGTTATCCTGATTGGCTTACCCCTAAATGTAATCTGCTTCCTTTCTCTTGTAGCTTTTAAAATTCTCTCCTTATTCTGTATATTGGGCATCTTCATTATAATGTGTCTAGGTGTGGATCTCTTATGATTTTGCACATTCGGCGTCCTGTAGGCTTCTAGGATTTGGGATTCTGTCTCATTCTTCAAGTCTGGGAAGTTTTCTTGTATTATTTCATTGAATAGATTGCTCATTCCTTTGGTTTGGAGCTCTGTACCTTCCTGTATCCCAATGACTCTTAAGTTTGGTCTCTTAATGTTATCCCATATTTCTTGGATGTTCTGCTCATGGTTTCTTAACAGTCTTGCTGAGCTGTCTATGTTCTTTTCCAGTTGAAATACTTTGTCTTCATTGTCTGATGTTCTATCTTCTAAGTGTTCTACTCTGCTGGTAGTATTCTCCATTGAGTTTTTAAGTTGGTTTATTGCTTCCTGCATTTCTAGGATTTCTGATTGCTTGTTTTTTATAACCTCTATCTCCCTGTATAGTTGATCCTTTGCTTCCTGGATTTGTTTGCGTAATTCGTTGTAGAAGTGATCTTTCATTGTCTGATTTTGCTGTTTAATGTCTTCCTTGATACTCCAGATCATCTGAAGCATGTATATCCTGAATTCTTTATCTGACATTCCATCTGCTGCAGCTGTTACCTCTTCTAAAGTTGCGTTGACCTGCATTGCTTGTGGTCCTTTCTTTCCTTGTCTTTTCATACTGCTTGCGTATCTTTCCTGCAGGTGCGGGCGGCGGCTCTGCTCTCTCCTTATTCCAATTGGGGTGTCGTTGCTACCACGCCAGCAGGTCACTGGGCCTGTTCTGGGAGCTGGTGGCGGCTCTGTTCTGCCCCTACTCCAATTGGGGTGACGAGTGTACCACGCCGGCAGGCCACCGGGCCTGATCCGCCGGTCGGTTGCAGGTTTGCCTACCCTGCAGGCGCGGGCGGCAGCTCTACTCTGCCCCTACTCCAAATGGGGTGACGTGTCTGTCGTACCAGCAGGCCACTGGGCCTGTCCCGCTGGTCGGTCGCAGATCTGCCCACCTTTCGGGCACGGGTGGAGGCTCTGCTCTGCCCCTACTCCAATTGGGGTGTCGTGACTACCCCGCCTGCAGGACGCTGGGTCCTGTTCCTGGCAAGGGAGGCGACTCTGCTCTGTCACTACTCCAATTAGGGTGGTGTTTGTACCACGCCGGCAGGCTCCTGGGCCTGATCCGCCGGTCTGTTGTAGGTCTGCCTACCTTGAAGGCGCGGGCGGCGGATCTGCCCTGCCCCTCCTACCACGCCTGCGGACCCCTGGGCCTGATCTGCAGGTTGATCACTGGTCTGCTCACCCTGCGGGCACGGGTGGCGGTTCCGCTCCGCCCCCACTCCAATTGGGGTCACGTGACCACCACACCGGCAGGGCCTGATCCGGGCGTGGGAGAAGGATCTGCTCTGCCCCTACTCGAGTTGGGGTGACGTGTGTACCACACTGGCAGGCCACTGGGCCTGACCCGCCAGGCTGTCACAGGTCTGTTTACCTTGCAAGCGCGAAGGGCGGCTCTGCCCTGCCCCTCCTACCACGCCCATGTACTACTGGGTCGTGGGTCTGCCCACCTGGCGGGTGTGGGTGGCGGCTCCGCTCCGCCCCCTCTCCAATTGGGGTCACGCGGTCACCACGCTGGCGAGCCGCTGGGCCTGCTCTGGGGGCTGGCGGCGGCCCGGCTCCTTCCCTCTGGCTCGAGGACAAATTGAGGAGACTCGGGTGACTGAGCCTCACCCCCCTTACCAGGAGACCAACTGCTTATGTCACCGCTGGTATTGATGAAGATCTCTCCTCCACCGCTTTCTGCTGACATCAGATCTCTGCCATGTTGGTATCCTATGCGAATGGCAGCATTTCGTTCCCCTTGCCGGGCAACCCAAGCAACGGGTGAGTCCTGACCGGCCCTCAGCAGGACCCGGACCGAGACGCAGTTTCCGCGGGCTCCTAGCCCTGGTCCAGGGAAGTTCCGGGAGCCGGAACTCGGCCACTCCGTGCTCGGTGTAAGCTCCTATAAGTGTAAGCTCCAAGAAGCAGTCCCCGCGGGCTCAGTTCCGGGAGCCGGAATTCGGCTGCTTAGTGCTTGGTGTTTGCTCTGATAGTAGCAGCGTCCAAGAAGCAGCCTCCGCAGGCTCCGCAGCCCTGAGCCAGGGCGGTTCCGGGACGGTTCCGGAGCCGGAACTCGGCCGCTCCGTGCTCAGTGTAAGCTCCTATAAGTGTAAGCTCCCAGAAGCAGCCCCCGAGGGCTCAGTTCCGGGAGCCGGAATTCGGCTTCTTAGTGCTTGGTGTTTGCTCTGATAGTAGCAGGGTCCAAGAAGCAGCCTCTGCAGACTCCGCAGCCCTGAGCCAGGGCGGTTCCGGGACGGTTCCGGGAGCCGGAACTCGGCCGCTCCGTGCTCGGTGTAAGCTCCTATAAGTGTAAGCTCCAAGAAGCAGTCCCCGCGGGCTCAGTTCCGGGAGCCGGAATTCGGCTTCTTAGTGCTTGGTGTTTGCTCTGATAGTAGCAGGGTCCAAGAAGCAGCCTCCGCGGGCTCCGCAGCCCTGAGCCAGGGCGGTTCCGGGAAGGTTCCGGCATTTGTGCACTTTGATATATCATACATGGAGGGGATATAATTTCTCATTTTTCCAAGTGTACCTGTTGCAGAATCATATTGGTCATGCAGTCACACATATACATACAGTAATAATGTCGATTTCATTCTACTATCTTTCCTATCTCCACATCCCCTCCCCTCCCTTCACTTCCCTCTACCTAATCTAACATAACACTATTCTTCCCTAGTTCCCCCCCCCCATTATTGTGAATTAGCATCCTCTGATTAGAGAAAACATTCAGTCTTTAGTTTTGTGGGATTGGCTTATTCCTCTTCTCATGATATTCTCCAATCCCAACCATTTACTGGCAAATGCCATAATTTTACTCTTCTTTAAAACTGAGTAATATTTCACTGAATATATGTACCACATTTTGTTTATCCATTTATCTATTGAGGGACACCTAGGCTAGCTATTATGGAGTGAGCTGCTATAAACATTGATGTGGCTGCATCACTATATAGTAACTGATTTTAAGTCCTTTGAGTATAAACCAAGGAGTGGGATAGCTGGGTCAAACAGTGGTTCCATTTCCAAGTTTCTGAAGAATCTTCACATTGCTTTCTATAGCGGTTACAGCAATTTGCAGTCACACTAGCAGTGTATGAGTGTACCTTTTCCCCCACGTCCTCACCAACATTTATTGTTGCCTGTATTCTTTAAGATTGCCATTCTGACAGGAGTGAGATGAAATCTTAGAGTAGTTTTGATTTGCATTTCTCTAATTGCTAGAGATATTGAACACTTTTTCATATATTTGTTGATCAATTGTAATACTTCTATGAAGTGTCTGTTCAGTTTTTTAGCCCATTTATTGATTAGTTTTGGTGTTAAGTTTTTTGAGTTCTTTATATATCCTAGAGATTAATGCCTTATTGGAGGTGCATGTGGTAAAGATTTTCTCACAATCTATAGGCTCCCTCCTCATGTTATTGTTTCCTCTGCCGAGAAGAAGCTTTTTAATTTGAATCCATTCCATTTATTGATTCTTGATTTTACTTCTTGCCCTTTAGGAGTCTTATTAAGGATGTCAAATCCTAGGCTGACATGGTGAAGATTTGGGCCTATTTTTTCTTCTATTAGGTGCAGGGTCTCTGTTCTAGTGTCTAAGTCTTTGATCTGCTTTGAATTGATTTTTGTGCAGGATGGGAGAGAGAGGTTTAATTTTATTTTGCTATATGTGGATTTCCAGTTTTTCCAGCACCATTTGTTGAATAGGCTACCTTTTCTCCAGTGAATGTTTTTGGCACCCTTGTCTAGTAGGATATAACTGTATTTATGTGGGTTTGTCTCTGTGTCCTCTATTCTGTACCATTGGTCTATAAGTCTCTTTTGGTGACAATACCATGCTGTTTTTGTTACTATAGCTCTGTAGTACAGTTTAAGGTATGGTGTTGTGATGCCTCCTGCTTCACTTTTCTTGCTAAGGATTGCTTCAGTTATTCTGGGTCTCTTATTTTTCCAAATAAATTTCATAATTGCTTTTTCTATATCTATGAAGAATGTCATTGGGATTTTAATAGGAATTGCATTAAATCTGTATAACATTTTTGGTATTATGGCCATTTTTACAATATTAATTTTGCCTATCCAGGAGTATGGGAGATCTTTCTATCATCTGAGGTTTTCTTCATTTCTTTCTTTAGTGTTCTGTAGTTTTCATTGTAGAAGTCTTTCACCTCTTTTATTAGATTGATTCTCAGGGGGTTTTTTTGTTTGTTTGTTTGTTTTTTTGAGGCTATTGTGAATGGAGTAGTTTTCCTAATTTCTCTTTCAGAGGATTTATCACTGATTTATAGGAATATGTTTGATTTATGTGTATTGATTTTATATCCTGCTACTTTGCTGAATTCATTTTTTAGTAATAGAAGTTTTCTGGTGGAATTTTTTGGAAATTCTCGATATAGAATCATGTCATCAGCAAATAGTGATAGTTTGAGTTCTTCTTTACCTATTTGTATTCCCTTAAATTCTTTCTTTTGTTTAATTGCTCTGGCTAGAGTTTCAAGGATGATATTGAATAGAAGTGGTAAAAGAGGACATTCTTGTCTTGTTCCAGTTTTTAGCCGGAATGCTTTCAATTTTTCTCCATTTAGAATCAAGTTGAGATATTTTCCTACTATGCCTAGTTTTTCTAGTGTTCTGAACATAAAGTTGTGCTGTATTTTGTCAAATGCTTTTTCTGCATCTATTGAGATGATCATATGATTCTTGTTTGTAAGTCTATTAATATGATGAATTACATTTACTGATTTCCATATGTTGATCCAATCCTGCATCCTTGGGATGAATCCCACTTGATCATGGTGCACTATCTTTTTAATCTGTTTTTGTATGCAGTTCACCAGAATTTTATTGAGAATTTTTGCATCTATGTTCTTCAGGGATATTGGTCTGAAGTTTTCTTTCCTTGATGTGTCTTTGTTTGGTTTTGGTATCAAGGTGATGCTAGCCTCATAGGATGAGTTTAGAAGGGTTCCCTCCTTTTCTATTTCATGGAATACTTTGAGGAGTATTGGTGTTAATTCTTCTTTCAACGTCTTGTAGAACTCTGCTGAGAATCCCTCTGGTCCTGGGCTTTTCTTGGTTGGTAGGCTTTTGATGGTGTTTTCTTTTTCATTACTTGAAATTGATCTGTTTAAAGCATGTATGACCTCCTCAGTCATATGGGTAGGTCATATGTCTCTAGAAATGTATCAATATCTTTGATATTTACAATTTTATTAGAGTATAAATTTTCAAAATAGTTTCTAATTATCTTCTGTATTTCAGATGTGTCCGTTGTGATATTTCCTTATTCCTTTTGTATTTTAGTAATTTGAGTTTTCTCTCTTTTTCCTCTTTGTTAGCATGGCCAGGGGTTTATCTATTTTATTTAATTTTTCAAAGAACCAACTTTTATTTTTGTCAATTTTTTTCAATTGTTTCTTTTTTTTTCAATTTCATTAATTTCAGCTCTGATTTTAATTATTTCCTGTCTTCTGCTGCTTTTGGTGTTGATTTGTTCTTCTTTTTCTAGAGCTTTGAGATATAGTGTTAGGTCATTTATTTGTTGACTTTTTATTCTTTTAATGATTGCACTGAATGCAATAAACTTTCTTCTGATTACTGCCTTCATAGTGTCCCAGAGATTTTGATATGTGGTGTCAATGTTCTCATTTACCTCTAAGAATTTTTTTATTTCATCCTTGATTTCTTCTACTATCTATTCATCATTCAATTGTGTACTATTTAATCTCCATTTGTTACAGTAGCTTCTATTTTTTATTTTACCATTAATTTCTAATTTCATTCCATTGTGGTCTGATAGAATGCAGAGATTATCTCTGGGTTTTTTTTTTTTTTTTTTTGTATTTACCAAGAGTTTCTTTGTGGCATAACATGTAGTCTGTTTTAGAGAAGGAGCCATGTGCTGCTGAGAAGTATATTTGCTCATTGATGGATGAAATATTCTATACATGTCTGTTAAGTCTAAATTATTGATTGTATTATTTAGTTCTATAGTTTCCTTATTTAGTTTTTGTTTGGAAGATCTGTCCAGTAGTGAGAGAGGTGTGTTAAAGTCACCCAGTATTATTGTATTGTGGTCTATTTGACTCTTGAAATTCAGAAGGGCTTGTTTGATGTATGTAGATACTCCATTGTTTATATTTGTTATATCCTGATTATATATACTTCCCTTATTTATAATTGTTATGTCCTGCTTATATACACTTCCCTTATTTATAATTGTTATGTCTTGCTTATATATACTTCCCTTATTTATAATTGTTATGTCCTGCTTCTATATACTTAAGAAGTAAGGAATGTCCTTTTTTGTCTCTTCTAATTAACTTTGGTTGAAGTCTATCTGAGATGAGAATGGAAACCCCTGCTTATGTATGCAATCCATATGAGTGATAAGATTTTCCCCATCCTTTCACCTTCAGCCTGTGGATGTCTTCTTTGCCCATGAGGTGAGTCTCTTGGAGACAGCATATTGTTGGGTCTTGCTTCTTAATCCAATCTACCAATCTATGTCTTTTGATTGATGAGTTAAGGCTATTAACATTCAAGGTTATTATTGAGATATAATTTGTATTCCCTGTCATTTTTATTTATTTCTGCTTTTTGATTTGTCTTAGTTTCTCATTTGGTTGAATGTCCCTTTAGTGTAGATCCTCCCTTTGCTGGTTTTCACTTTTTTTTCTTTCACTTCATCCTCATGGAATATTTTGTAGAGAATGCTCCATATTATAGGCTTTCTAGTTGTGAATTCTTTTAATTTTTTTTATCATGGAATATTTTAATTTCATCTTCAAATCTGAAACTTAATTTTGCTGGATATAATATTCTTGGTTGGCATCCATTTTCTTTCAGAGCTTGAAATATATTATTCCAGGACCTCTTTGAGGGTCTGGGCTGAGTAATCAGTTGAGATCCGAATTGGTTTCCCCCAATATATAATTTGATTTTTTTCTCTCACATCCGATAAGATTTTATCTTTTTCTCTGTGTTAGTCATTGTCATTATAATGTGTCTTGGTGTGGGTCTGCTGTAATTTTGAACATTTGGGGTTCCGAAAGCCTCTTGTATTTGATTTTCCATTCCATTCTCTAGGCTTGGGAAATCTTCTCCTATTATATCATTGAAAAGATTGTGCATTTCTTTGGTTTATATCTCTGCTCTTTCATCTATTCTGATAACTCTTAAATTTGGTCTTTTCATGTTATCCCATAATTCTTGGATGTTTCATGTTCAACACTACTTTCAAGATTATATATTTTGTCTTCATTGTCTGAGGCTCTGTCTTCCAAGTAGTCTAATCTGTTGATGATGCTTTCTATTGAATTTATAATTTGGTTTACTGATTCCTTCATTTCGAGGATTTCTGCTTGTTTGTTTTTTTTTTCATGATCTCTAACTCTTTTTTGAAGTGGTCTTTCACTTCCTATATTTTTTCTTTGATTTCACTCCTTATACTATCTTTTACTTCACATATCAATTTAACTATACACAATCTAAACTCCTTCTTGGGCATTTCTTCTACTGTGTTATCAGTAGCTTCTGTTGTTGAAACATCTTGGTTTGTTTGAGGTGCTTTATTCCCTTGTTTTTTCATGTTCTTAGTGTGTTTTCCCATCTAAAAGTATGGCTCTGAGGCATGATAAATTCTACCCTGTAGACCTATAGTGTTCCTGAAGGTTTCCAGCACTTGGCCTTTACTGGTGAGACCAATATCAACCGCACCCAGTATACACAATGTATAGCCTTAAACTAAGGCAACTACTGCTTTCTTGCATTAAACCAAAATGATGAGTTCAATAATTATCTACAGTACAAACAGAATATATGTTAAAATGATTTACAATTTCAAATGGTAGATGAGAGAACTGAGGTAGTGTAGTATGCAATATTCACGAGAGAGGAAGAGAAAATCTAGAAGTAAAAATTCACAGGAAGAGTGAAAGAGGAGCTGACAGAGATTGGCTATTGGCTGGAGAAAAGTTGGAAAGAAAACAGACAAGAGAGAGGAAGAAGACAAAGAGAAAAAATTTAAGACATAAGAATATAACAAAAATGCAAAATCCCATTCATATATCATTGATGCATTAAAAAAAAATCCTGTTCCAAATATGGTAGAGAGATTAGTAAATCAAGAATAAAATAAAATAAATCTTTTTAAAAAAAAATCCTGTTCCAAATATGGTAGAGAGATTAGTAAATCAAGAATAAAATAAAATAAATCTTGCTGGAAAGGGAACTGTCTCTGTCAGTATTCAACAGTTTCTCAGTCCTGTCTCTGACATCTCTTGGGACCACCAAATTCAGATCAGCCCTTGAAAACCCAGTCTCTATCCCAGGGATCTGGGCTTCAGATACATCAGGATCCGTCATGCTGCAGTTCCAAAATCTCAATGCTATTCCTACTTGCAGAGAGACCACCAGGGATACACTCATGCAAAGGAGCAATTCCGAGATGCATCAGCAAGACAAGGGCCACCAGCACTCTTAGCAGGAAGACCCCAGACTCCTCCAAACCTGCAGGAACCCCCACACTGGACCTGCAGGTCCCAGCTGAAGTCCCCAGACAGAGGGTCTTGTGGTAAACCTGCTAGTACTGTGTCCCAAAACGGGTGCAGCCACGTGCAACCAAACCTGGAGTCTTCCCCGAAGCAGCCCTTTAGGCTGTGGTAGCAGCGGTAGTGGCAGTGGTTGTTGGCAGTAGGCAGCGGGTCAACAGCAGCTGCAACTTCAGCTGTGGGGGCAGCGTCACCAGGCGACCTCCAGGGGTCAGCAGCAGTGTCGGCTTCAGTTGCATTCAGGGCAGCGTTTTTTCCTGCGACAGCAACATCCAGAAAGAAGACCTCAGGCTGGTAGCAGTGGAATCAGAGGCAGCAGCAATGGCTGTAGGGGTGCGGGAGGTGGTTGATTTATAGGACACTTTCGTTTCAGCTTCAGCGACCACTGAGATAGCGAGGTAGTATCAGAATTCGCATCTGAGATGACCGCAGTGGTGCCCAGAGAGGAGACCTCCCTGAACTACATAGTTATTGATGTTCCCTCATCTCTGTTGTGGACTAGACAGGATCTAGGGTGCATAGAGAACCCTAGTCTCAGGCCTCCTGTCCTGGTACCCTTAGGCGCTAGAATTTCTGCCCTTGGGATACCTACTTTCCTCATACTCATTAAGCAGAACGCACGTGGAGGAGGTGCAAAGTGTCTAGGGTTGGAACAGAGACTGGCTCTCGGGAGAAGATCACATTGAAGTCAGTGGATTCCGTAGTTCCCTTCAGTGACAACTCAGGAACTGGAGGCATGGAAGCAGGACTTTGGAGGGACGGGAAGACCAGGAGGCTTCAGCGCAAGGTCTGGGTGGTGCACTCACCCTCAGAGATGTCCCCCAGCTGCTCAGGCCTCAGTTTTACATCCGGAGGACTGCGGTCAAGACAGCAGACAGAAGCTCATCTGGGGTAGTATCCTGCAGCGGGACTTGCACCTGTGGTGAGCTTGGCTTATGATACCCACAGCAGAAAGAGAAAGTGACTACAGCTTGCGTGCTGCCTCTGGCCCTGAACCACGGAGCAGGTGATGGACCCGGCCCCCATCTGGTCTCACCGCAGGCTCAAACTCTCAGGGGCCTCACCTGCGGCCCTGCAGGGCAGTGCACCCTCCACGCAACAGCACCACATCTGCGGCCGAGGCTTGCAGAAAGCTACCAAAGCAAGGCACGGTCTGCAGCACGGGACCTGACTCAGGCAGGCTGGTAAGGTGGCCCCGAAGAACCTGCAGCTTCAACATCAAGCCGCTGAGACCAACTGAGCAGTCTGGGATCTGTGCGCAGATGCGAATCCCACGCAGAAGCGGAACCTCGATTCAAACATAGAAGCTAGAAGCCTGAACACTGCCCTCCAAAGGTTCCGCCTACCCCGTCTCAGCCAACCAGAAGGAGCATAACTTGAGGACACGCCCAGTAAGGCCACTGGGTCCCCAGGGCCCAAACACTCGGGGGTGGGGGGTGGGGTGGGGGTGGGGGTAGATGCTGTTCTTTCCACTCAAAGTCCTGCCTACCATGGGCTACCAGGCCAATAAAGAGGCAGTTCTTTCTGGAGTCCCGCCCACAAATTCAGTTTGGAAATCATTCTACCTATCCAAATTTGGAAGCCCAAACCCAGGCTGGTCCCCAAAGTCTTGTACATAATCTGGGCCTCAACCAAAAGACCCTTCCTCCAAAGTCCTGCATCCTGTCTGCTGCCAGACAGAAAGACTTTGCCTTTTTTTGGTAGGAGTTCGGGACTCTTTAATTCCTGTTCCCCCATCCTAATCTGTTCTGCTCTGCCCTATGTCCTGTCACCCAATCTGGAGAATCTACATACTTTTCATACTCCCAGCCCAACTCCGAAGGAGTCAGGTTCTCCCAGAAAGTCTTTCTGGAAGCCAAGCAATTTAATTCCCAGTAGTCGTGGAGAGCAGATTTACAAAGCTGAGGAAATGTAGCAAGCTCTTTAACTGGACAGAGAACATGCCACGCTTCTTAGAACAATTTTACATCTGTTTGCGATGATTCAATTGGTTGTCACTTTCCCCATTAGGAGAGGGCCAAATGCTGTTCCCCTGCCATAGGCAGACATGTGGGCCACAGCGACAGGAAAGTGTGGTGTGCAGAGCATGCATGTTGGAAACAGATGGGCTGTGGGTCCTTGGGCAAGCCACTTAACCTTTCTGAACTTTGGTTTCCCCACCAAATAATAGGGCTACTACTAGTCCTGTCATTATGATGCTCAGAGACTCTCATGAAATGTGTGTGGGTGAAGGCTAACCCAGGGCTAGGCCCTCAGAGACCTCATCTTTCGTCTCCCAAGAAGGGCACTTAGTCTAATTGTGACATCTAGGGATGGGTGTGGAGCCCAGGACCAAAGTTGCCTGGACAATGAACTCCTGGCTTCTTCACAGCTTCTGTGGTGCACTATCACCTGTGCTCTGCTGCCAGGGAAAGTGCAGAGATTTTTTTTTTTTGGTTGATTCCTTTTTTCAGGGAGGGATTGAATTCTTTTTTTCCCCCCACCCATTTTTTTTCCTAATATCTTTATTTATTTTTATGTGGTGCTGAGGATCGAACCTGGTGCCCCACACATGCTAGGTGAGCGCTCTATCTCTGAGCCACAACCCCAGCTCCTCACACCCATTTTTTATTGGTACATTATAGTTGTACAATGATGGGATTCATTGTTACATATTCATGCATGCACATGATACAACAATATAATTTGGCCAATATCATTTCCCTGTACTTCCCCCTGCCCTCCCCACTTTCTACATCTTGGTCCCTTTCCTCTACTGATCTCCCTTTTGATTTTCATGAGATCCGCCCCACCTTTCTTTTTCTTTCCTCTCTGGCTTCCACATAAGAGAGGAAATGTAAGACCCTTCTCCTTTGGAGTTCAACTTATTTTTCTTAACATGATGGTCTCTAGTTCTATCCATTTTCCTGCAAATAACATAATTTTATTTTTCTTTATGGCTGAAGAAAACTCCATTGTGTATATATACACCACATTTTCTTTATCCATTCATCCATTGATGGATGCTTGTTGAGAGCCACAGCCAAAGGGGCCCCAGCAAACTTCCAGCTGCCAGCAAACTTCCAGCTGCTGGCTGATGATTGGCTCACAGCGGCCCCAGCAACATCTAGCTGATTGGCTCCTCGGCCCCAGCAACATCTAGCTGATTGGCTCCTCTGCGGTGATGCTCATTGGACTGTTTCCCTGCCCTTTCAGACCACGGAGCTGCTCATTGGGGGACTTTTTTGGCTCTGCCCACGTGACCCAGCCAATCGGCCTCAAGAGCAGGAGGATTGTGGGAGGTGGAGAGAAGCTTGTGTGGGAGAGAGAGGCTTGTGGAAAGCCGGTGGTGGCAGTTGAGGCTCTGAGGGTTTTTCCTGAGAGACTATTTTGTTTGTCGTGTGTGGTTCTAAAAATAAAGTTAGTTTCTTTTGACAAGTGGCTCCTGATTGTGCCCAGCCAGACTGCGGCATTTGGTGGCTCGCACGGGGAGCGACTGAGGGTAAGTGAACTGCTCGCCCCTGAGGGCAGGGCGAGAGGATGGGTAGCCATTTTAAGATTCTTCTTTTGTTATTTTGTTTCACTTTTGTTTTAAGTTGCCTGTCCCTGGAGATGTGTAAGATGGAAGAAAAACCGCTCACATCTGAGGAACAGATAGGGAGAAAGGACGGATGGACATTTCAGGAGGCTATTATAATGATTTTGTGTTGTTCCAATTTTGTTTCACTCAGTTTCAGTTTTGTTAGGCGTTATCTTGTTGGGTTGTATTATAGTAGAAATACGGGATCAGAAATTAGTAAAAAACAAACTGAAAGAGTGTTAAGTAAATTGTTAGAGGAAGGAGGCATCTCAGTAAAATCAAGAACAATCAGGGCATACGTTGATACAATACAAAAATGTAGCCCATGGCTTTTTAAGGAGGAGTTGTTAAATATATCACAATGGAACCATCATGGTGAAGATTTAAAAAGAATAGAAAAGAAAAGCCCAGGGACTCTGCCAGTTGGCACATTGCGATTGTGGACATTCGTATCTTGTTTGCTTAGTCCAAAGCCTTCAGTTCAGACAGTGGTAGAGGAAGGAGAAGACATAATGATTCAAGTAAAAGAGAAGGCCTCTCAAGCTAGTCAGACAGAGAAAGAAAGTGTAAAACAGAAAAAGCCATCAGGGGGAAAGTTACAACAGGAGACTGCTACTAACACCTTTCTATCACCAGAGGGTGTAAGTGTCCAACCAACAGCACCACCTCTACAGGAGACTGCTACTAACACCTTTCTATCACCAGAGGGCGTAAGTGTCCAACTAACAGCGCCACCTCCATATGCTGGGAGGCCCCCAACCCCCGCAGTTGATAGTTGGGATCCTGAGACAAGGTCTCAAATATTAACATGCCCTGTATTTGAGGCAGGAGGGCAGCGATTTTACCAAGTTTTAAATTTCAAAACAGTGAAGCAGCTAAAAGAGGCTGTAACAACCTATGGTCCTCAAGCACCCTTCACTGTAAGCTTGGTCGAATCCATTAACAACTTGAACATGACGCCAGCAGATTGGGCTAATATGTGTAAAGCTGTGCTAAATGGAGGACAATACCTGTTATGGAAGGTTGCCAATGAGGAATTTTGCAAGGAGACGGCTAGGCGAAATGCAGCAGCTGGTTATCCTCAGAGAAATCTAGATATGTTGTTAGGAAAGGGACCTTATGAGGATCAGCAGCAACAAATTGCATATGATCCTGCTGCAGATGCAATTAAGGCATGGAAGACTTTACAAGGACATGGAGGTTTACAAGGTCAATTATCTAAGGTAATACAAGGAGCTAATGAACCTTATGCTGAATTTGTAGATAGGCTTATTCAAACAGCTACCAGAGTTTTTGGGAATACAGAACAAGCAATGCCATTACTAAAACACCTGGCTTATGAGCAAGCGAATCGTTGGTGCAGAGATATCATTAGACCATGGAAACATGAAGATTTAAACACATATATTAAATTATGTAGAGACATTAATGAACAAGAGCAAGTCGTGGCAGCTGCAGTAAAACAGGCTTTAGATGCCAGAGACATTAATGAACAAGGGCAAATTGTGGCAGCTGCAGTAAAACAGGCTTTAGATGCCAGGCCAAGAACATGCTACAATTGTGAACAAACAGGACATTTTAAAAGGAATTGCCCCATTGGAGGAGGGTTTAACAAAACTAGGTATCAAAGGAGTAGAATACCAGGTATTTGCCCACGATGCCGTAGAGGGAGACATTGGGCTAATGAATGCCGTTCTCAAACCACCATAGAGGGTACTCCATTATCAAAAAACGAACAAGGACCAGGTGTTTATCCACGATATCGTGGAGAAAGGCATTGGGCTCCATTGCCAAAAAATGGACAGGGGGGCCCAATGCTCCGGGGCCCCAAACCACAAATATACGGAGCACTGGAGGAACCCAGCAACCCCATCAGGGTAGTGCCCAGGACACATTGTCCATCAGATCCCTCATCAGACAAACCAGAGGGAGCGCAGGGTTGGACATCTGCGCCTCCGCCAGAGCAGTACTAACTCCAGAGATGGGAGTTCAAATCATTCCCACAGGGGTGAAAGGACCTCTTCCCAAAGGAACAGTAGGCTTATTATTGGGACGCAGCTCTTCTACTCTAAAAGGACTTATGATAAGTCCTGGGGTAATTGATCCCGATTATGAAGGTGAAATAAAAATTATAGCCAGTTCTCCAAAGGGTATATCAGTAATTTCACCAGGAGATAGAATAGCACAGTTACTAATAATACCCAGCCTACATGATAAATTTTCCAGTCGTACTGTAGAAAGAGGTTCCAAGGGATTAGGCTCCACAGGTGTAGATTGGGCTATGCTTTCTTTAAATTTAGATTCTCGCCCCATGCTAAAACTAAATATTCAAGGACATGAATTTAATGGGCTACTGGATACAGGTGCAGACCTTAGCATCATCTCTCGTGAAGAATGGCCAAAACATTGGCCATTACAACAAGCCACTCAAACGCTTCGAGGCCTAGGAGTGGCGACTAATCCCCATAGAAGTGCAATGGTATTAGATTGGAAGGATCCTGAAGGATGTGAAGGAACCATACAGCCATATGTATTGGATCATCTTCCCGTAAATTTATGGGGACGAGATGTCCTAGATCAATTAGGTTTGACATTAACAAATAACATCAACCAAAATGCACCCACTATTATGACTAGACAAGGTTTTAGGAAAGGAAAAAGATTAGAAAAACAAGAACAAGGTATAGCAGCACCAATACAAATAGATCAAGGAACAGACAGACATGGGTTGGATTTTCAGAAAGGGCCACTGAGACAATAAAAATTACTTGGAAATCAGAAAGACCAGTATGGGTTCCTCAGTGGCCCCTGACTAAAGAAAAGATACAAGCAGCCCATGACCTGGTCAAACAACAATTAGCAGAAGGACATATACAACCTTCTGTATCTCCCCATAATACTCCCATTTTTGTCATCAAAAAGAAATCTGGTAAATGGAGATTATTGCAAGATTTAAGAGCCATTAATAATGAGATGGTTATTATGGGACCTGCTCAATCAGGGATTCCTCAGTTGTCTGCTTTGCCAAAAACCTGGTATGTTTTAGTTATAGATATTAAAGATTGTTTTTTTTCAATTCCAATTCATCCTGAGGATAGTCCACGTTTTGCATTTACTATCCCTGCACTGAATCATGAAGGTCCTGATCAGAGATATGAATGGAAAGTACTCCCTCAAGGGATGGCTAACAGCCCAACTATGTGTCAAATTTATGTTAACAAAGTAATCCAGCCACTTAGAAATCAAAATCCTGAACTACAAATATTTCACTATATGGATGATGTATTATTAGCACACAAAGATAAAAACACATTGCTAGAATGTTATGCCACACTTACAAACTTATTAAAAAATTATAATCTAGAGATAGCAATAGATAAAGTACAATTAAATTTTCCAATTAATTATTTAGGAGTTCTATTATCCTCAACCATGGTCCGTCCACCAAAAATTCAAATACGAGTAGATCAACTCAAATCACTTAATGACTTTCAAAAGTTATTAGGAGACATAAATTGGATAAGGCCTTATTTAGGTATACCAACAGGAGAGTTGGGACCTTTATTTGATATCCTAAAAGGTCCATCAGATCCAAATTCACCCCGAATGTTAACGCCTGAAGCAAGAAAGGCATTAAAAATCATTGAAACATATATGGAAAATATGCATTTGGATAGAATTGATATAAGTTTGCCTTTATTATTTATTGTACTACCAACAAAAAATATTCCTACAGGAGTATTTTGGCAAGAAGGTCCATTATTATGGATACATTTATCTTATTCTCCTAACACTATTCTTACTAGGTATCCTGAGGCTGTAGGACAATTAATACTCAAAGGAATAAAAGCAGCAAAGGGAGTGTTTGGAATTTCTCCCAATAAAATTATTACTCCATATACTATGAATCAAATTGATGAGTTAGCTAATGAGTTAAATACTTGGGCAATAATCATGTGCAAATCTAATGTTTCATTTGATAACCACTTACCATCTAATCCTTTATTGTCTTTTTGGTCATTGCATCCTGTAATTTTTCCAAAAATGACAAGAAAAACACCTATCATGAATGCTCCAAATATATTCACTGATGGGTCAAATAATGGTACAGCAGCAGTCGTTACCCCTGATCAAACTTTTACATTTTTAGTACCCAAACAATCAGCTCAAAAGGTAGAGCTTAATGCAGTTTTACAAGCTTTTGTGATGTTTAAAGATTCTGTATTTAATTTATTTTCTGATAGTCAGTATGTAGTTAATGCTATAGTATCTCTTGAAGATGCTGGTAGGATTTCCCCTTCTTCTACTGTTTTCTCTTTGCTTTCCACTATACAAAGTCTAATCTGGGACAGAAAAGATCCATTCTTTATAGGACATATCAGGGCACATACAGGATTGCCTGGAGCCCTTAGTTTGGGCAATGATTTAGCAGATAAAACTACACATGACATACATATTTTCTCTACACTAGAAGAAGCTATAAATTTTCATAAAAAGTTCCATGTCAATGCTAATACTTTACAAAAGTGTTTTAAAATAACTAAGGAACAAGCTAGACAAATAATAAAACAATGTCAAAATTGTGTGACCTTTTTACCACAAGTTAATCTTGGAGTCAATCCTAGAGGATTGATACCCAACCATATTTGGCAGATGGACGTCACACACTTGCCAGAATTTGGAAAATTAAAATATTTGCATGTTACAGTTGATACTTCTTCTGGATTTTTGATGGGCTCCCTTCATGCCGGAGAAAAAACTAAAGATGTTATAGCTCATTGCTTACAAAATTTTGCCACTGTGGGTGTTCCAAAACAGTTAAAAACAGATAATGCCCCTGGTTATACTTCTACCTCTTTTAAACAATTTTGCTCAACATTTGGCATTACTCATATAACAGGAATCCCATACAATCCACAGGGACAAGGCATAGTTGAAAGAGCTCATCAAACTATTAAAATGTACTTATTAAAGCAAAAAGAAGGAATTGGGAAGGGGTATATATTCCCCAAAGATAAACTTAAAATAACCCTTTTTACTCTAAACTTTTTAAATTTGGATTCATCAGGACTTAGTGCTGCAGAAAGGCATATGTGTCCAAAAAATGTACATAAGCCCAAGGTACTTTGGAAGGATATTCTAACAGGACAATGGAAAGGTCCTGACCCAGTAATTGTCTGGAGTCGGGGGTCTGTTTGTGTGTTTCCACAGGGAGAACAGCAGCCGATTTGGATTCCAGAGAGATTAACCAAGGTCCTGACCCAGTGATTGTCTGGAGTCGGGGGTCTGTTTATGTGTTTCCACAGGGAGAACAGCAGCCGATTTGGATTCCAGAAAGATTAACTAAAGCGATTTCTACAGACCAAAAAGAAGATGATTTGGCTCAAATCCATAACAACTGATATCCAAAACTCCAGTTTGGCTATTCTTACATCTGCAACAGAACCAGGATGCTTTTTTCAATATCTATTTTATTATTGCCCTTTGCCATATCATGAAGTTCTATTTTGTTTTTTGAGCTCATACAGACCTAGGTTAATGTTTTGCTGATCAGTTCTATTTTTTGACTATAGAGTTTTTAAACATTGCAATGGAGATTTCACCTGTAAAAAGTTATAAGGCCTTTACTATAATGTTATGTGTTGTATGTATTATATTATGTGTGCACACTTGTGTTTTGTGTTATATGTTTGAATGTACGTATGTCCATATATCATATATGATGAGCGCTCATGATAAAATGGATCCAAATATTTTTTTTTCACGTGATTTATATGGTTTAATTTAAATTGGGTAAACAACTGTTGAGGATTGTTTTAATATGTAAACAAAAAAGAAGGTTAACAGATCTGTTTGTTTACTTTCACCTTTCCTTTTCATTATATTTAATAATTCTCTTAAAGACAATGTAAATTGTTAAGAAAATTGTTTTCTTTTAGTGCCTTCTGTAATGTTACATAATTTTTTCTTTAGCCATTATTGCCAGAATTCCTATCTTCATCCCAGTGCTGGTGAAGTCAAAGATAAAACCAATCTACAGCTTCTACAATAGCCATCACTGAACTGCTTGCAGAACTTGCCTGGACACATTGTGAGCTCACCTGTATGCATTGTGAACTATCTGTTGGTGCAGTGACTTGTGGTAGTGTTGGGGTATTTTTGCTGATGATGTCACCGGTGGTACAATTTTTCAAAGGAGCCCTCAATTGGCTTAATGTCATGGCATTTTGCATCCTCCTCTACTAGTGATGGTCTAAAATTTGGGGGCCAACAGAGGTGAGGCAAAGAACCTCACCCCCCCACAGGTGCAAAGGCCTATCCACAAGTATGGCTGTATGCTGGACCGGTAGTCAGTGACGGGTATGATCCAATTGCAGTGGTACCAACCTAAGACAGGAGGCTGACGCCTAGAGGTCAGTTCATCCGATGACGGGTAAGGACCATATGTTGAATTGGACTGCCTAACAGGCACGGTCCCTAAGCCACATGCTTGTTGTTTAAACAGAGAGGGGGAGATGTTGAGAGCCACAGCCAAAGGGGCCCCAGCAAACTTCCAGCTGCCAGCAAACTTCCAGCTGCTGGCTGATGATTGGCTCACAGCGGCCCCAGCAACATCTAGCTGATTGGCTCCTCGGCCCCAGCAACATCTAGCTGATTGGCTCCTCTGCGGTGATGCTCATTGGACTGTTTCCCTGCCCTTTCAGACCACGGAGCTGCTCATTGGGGGACTTTTTTGGCTCCGCCCACGTGACCCAGCCAATCGGCCTCAAGAGCAGGAGGATTGTGGGAGGGGGAGAGAAGCTTGTGTGGGAGAGAGAGGCTTGTGGGAAGCCGGTGGTGGCAGTTGAGGCTCTGAGGGTTTTTCCTGAGAGACTATTTTGTTTGTCGTGTGTGGTTCTAAAAATAAAGTTAGTTTCTTTTGACAAGTGGCTCCTGATTGTGCCCAGCCAGACTGCGGCAGATGCTGAGACTGGTTCCATAGTTTAGCTATTCTGGATTGTCCTGCTATAATCACAGGTACGTGTGTATCACCACAGAGTGATAACTTTAATTTTTCATGTATAGTTTGGTTCATATGTTGGTTCCATGCCTAACATTTTGAGGAACCTCCAGACACACAGCAGCTTTCCCAATTCATATACCAGCCCCAATGCTGGAGGGTCGCAAGCTCATTTGCCCAGTCACCTTCCTCTTCCAAATAAACTTTGACTGAGCAGTTGTCCTGCCTTCTAGGTAACCTGGAACATAATGCAAAATTATGTTAACATAATTTCTCTTACAGGGAAAAGAGGAACATAATGCAAAAGGCCAACAAGTTGAAGGTACTTGGGCAAGGGAAATGAGATAATGGAAGTGCACACATCCCCTCAGGTCCTCCTCCAGGCCCTGCTGTCACTGTAGATTCCCAACCTAAATGAGGCACACTCTGATGAAGCAGTGTTTTGTATGATTTTGTTACATTTCAAGAGTAGAGGTGTAGGGTTGGTGTAGGGTTGGAATTAAGGTGAGGTGCTGGGTCCAGATCTAGCTCTAGAGTAAATTCAGCAGCCTCATTCTCAGTCTGTAAATGGTGGGCTGGACAAGGTGTTTTTTGATATTCTGGCCTGACATAGACATAGACAGGACAACAAGGGACACAGACAACTGTGGGTCTCCTGCCTCAGGGAGTTTCCGGAGGCCTGTGAGCCATGGAGTGTCTGCCAGTAGGCATTTCTGCTTTCTATCCTCCGTTATATGCAGAATGTGCCTGGAGGGGGCACAAAGCCTCTGGGGATGGGGGCTCGCTGACTCTCAGGAAGCAATTATGGTGAACTCAGCAGAGTCTACTGTTACTCCCCTCAGTGACAACTTGGGTTCTGAAGGCATGGAAGAAGGACACCAGAGGGATAAGAAGACAGGGAGTTCCCAGCACCTGGCTTGGGGGGTGCACTCACCCACAGAGATGTCTCCCAGTTGCTCAAGCCTCAGCTTCCTGTCCTATAGACCCACAGTCAAGACAGCAAACAGAAGCTCATCAAGGTCATCTGCTTGGATTCTTCCTATACCAGAGGTGGCTGTGTATCTAAGCTGTGATCCCTTGATCTCCTGAACTATAGGACACCACTGTGGATAAGCTTAGGACCCTTCAGCATGGAGAATGGTATATGACCTGGATGGGATGTTGTGTATCTGGCTGTACCTCTCTAGACCTTGAAATTTCAGAATATTAATGAACTTGCCAAGGACATATGATGAAGAAAGATCTGGAGTGTCTTCTCTTTGGTACTCACGGCTGTACCTTAGTTCCCAGGATACCAGTTCCAGATACCTGGAACTGAATAATAGCTTTTGTCAATAGAAAATGAGCTCCAGCCTGGAGCTGGGGCCACTGTGGCCTGGATTGCTTAGTTTCTGAGGTAACCTCTTCTACTTCTACCTTTGGGTTAGCCACTGTGAATCTTGAGTGAGTCATAGCCCCTTAAAATTCAACCCATTGGAAGCAGGGATCAGGATGGACATCAGATGTCAAAAGATGTCAGGGCAACCAGAGTGCTTGAGACCCTGCTCTTTGGACCCAACCTTTCACCTGCTTTTGGAATGGGAAAGGGTGTGTTATCCAGACCAGAGCTAAGACACACAGATCTGTGGGACTGGGGCAACGGTTTTCTGTGGCCTGATTTTTATTCCGAACAACCTGTTGCTTACTTTTGGAAGTGTGGACTCTCCTCCTCTATCAGGTAAATGACCCATGAAAACCTTGAATCGTTTCTACATGTAGGCTCAGAACCAATTGTCTTTGTCCTTTGAGCTTCATGGAGTCAAAATAATAGGGACATTAGCCACTGAGAGAACAGCAAAGGAAATCAAATCTCTAGGAACTGGCAGAGGCTCAGACTGCTGAGCCTGCATTTCAGGGCCTCCCACTCCCTGTATCCAGAACAACCCTTTAGCCTCATCTCCTGACTTCTCACTCATGTGACTTTTCTCCTTTCAGTTAAACTATCTGCCTCCTCTGTCCTCCCTACTGTGCCCATTCTGTCCCCATGGAGTGCTGCTCCTACCTGCTTTCTCTGCCCTAGCTAAATCCTGCCCCAAATACAGTCTCACCACTTGCACATGGCTTCCCCAAGCTCTCAGGCTTACAGTGAGAGATCTTCCTCTCCAGTAGGTAGCCTGTGCTTCCCTGTGATGCGACTGTGACACCTGGCCCTGCTATTCATCTCCTGTGGGATACATTCTCTGTATGTTGGTGGGACCTCCTCTAGGGCACAGTACTGTAGCTCCTCAGCATGAAACCAGTGGAGCCCTATGCTCAGAAGGGATTTTGGGAAAACAGTGGAACTGGTGAAGGGTGGTAACCAGTGTTTTGGGATTAGGGCAGTGGGTCTGGGTTGCACAGGCCTAGGGAGCCATCCACCTGGGAGGCCCTCTGCAGAGTCTGGCCTGGGCACTAGCTCAGGGGTTCCCAAGCCTGGCTGCAGCCCAGAACCACTGGGTGCATTCACTCCCTAAGGTTCTAGATATGTATAGGATGACCTGGAAATGTCCCCAGGTACTGTTGGCCAAGGCAGTTTCCACTGAGAAAGTCAGCCTTCCTAACTGCAAGCTGAGCCCAGTGTGACAGCATGTGAGCCCTAGAGCAAGGGATAGTAGAACAATGGTGCCAAGCAGAGCTTTTTATCCAGGTGGGAGCAGACCCACGGGGAGAGAATGGAATGTGAAAAAAAGACTTCCAGGTTACTAGTAAGGCTGCGGAGGGTGGGGATGGGTGCTGGCCTCATATTTGAGACTTGGCTTTTACTCTGGTGGCCTGTCCCAGGAAAAGCTCACGGCTCTGTTCTCCAGGGGAAACAGAGAGGTCTAGCTGTCTTTGTTCAGTCACCAAAAGGAGAAAAAGAAGGACCTCTATGGCCCAATCAGGCTTCCCCACCTCAGTTGAGGAGAATTGTAAGACAGAAGAACATGTGCTTGTGGGGTCCTGGGGAGCGTGCACCTATCCCATGGATCTGGTCTGGCATGGGCACTGGGCTACCAGATTGTTCCAGATCTTCGCACCCTTTGATGGGAGCAGTCACATGGCCCAAGAGCACAGGGCTGCTATCTAAGGGAGCCTGGAAGAACAGGGGATTGACTGTGCCTCTCACCTTCTGTTTCAGTGGCATCCCAGAGACTGTGTCTCTATATACTGTCAACAGATAGTACTCAGGGCTGCAGTATTCCAGTGGTTTCATGCTGAAGCCAACATAGCTGGTAAGTTGGGACTGGATGGTGCCGTTGGCCAGGGCCTGGGCTTAGTCTTGCCCCTGAGGGTTAGGATCAGTGATGTTGCTGTCTCCTGAGCCAGTAGTAAACATCTGAGAGGACTCTGAGCATACAAAGAGTGCAGGAGCTGCCCTTGCCACTGCCCCACACCTCCAGGACACCCCTGGGTATTTGTCTCTGGAGCTGGGCTGTGTGGTACCTAGAGAGAGAACAGGTGGGACAGGGGCTCTGCTGCTCCCAGGACAAACAGACCTTGGTCAAGGATGGTTATGAAATACTTGTGTTGCAGGTGGCATCAGAAATGGGTCTTATGACATTGGTATGGCCTGTGGGTAAGAATTTCTTTCTGCCAGAGCTCCTTAACCAATGGTGACAATCAAACTACTTTCCCTCTGCTCAGTTCTCAGAGGCCATGATTTGAGGATCATTCCCTGGTTCCTATATACCTATAGGAACTTGGTGTAGGCTTGGTGTAGGTCCCTCTTGATGCAGCCTAGGAGTGGTCCCTAAATCTGGCTACTCAGGAAAAAACCCTACCTGAGCACTTGCAGGTGAGGACAGACAGCCTCTAAGGTTCTTCTCACATTTTTTTTTTCCTGCTTTGGATAGTGAATGCCAGACTAGGGAGCTACATTCTAGATCTTTTTCGTTTTTGAGGGAAGATCTTGCTAAGTTCCCCTCACTGATATGAAACTTGCAAACCTCATCCTTCAGTCTCTTTGGTGGCTGAATTACAGATATGTGCCATCGTACCTGGCTCTCTTGAAAACTTTTCAGGCTTGAAAAAGTCTCTGTTCTTCGGAAAAATAAAGCTGAGGAGGCTTTGGCTGCCTCAGGAGGTAAGTCGCACTGGTTCTGACCTTTTGGGCTGCTTTGGGATCCTCTCTGGATGTTTCTGGACAGGAAGCATCACTGGCCCTTGACCAGGGCTGAGATGACCTCCACTTGGTTGCCTGGCCTGTGTCTTAGTTGGAAGAGATCCAAAGTCCACAAACAGGGACTCTGGCAGGGCGAAGGTCACTGCATCCCCTGCCATTTAGTGTCTCTCACCTTCCCTGGTCTCACTGTGCAACAGATGCGAGTGACGTAAGAAGCATGACTAGAGCCTCGTAAGTTCCTCTGGAGCCGTTTGGTTACCAAGCAGGTTAAGAACTATGATTCTGAGAAATCTTGGATCTTAGTGTCTGTGGGGAAGGGACAATACCACTGGCACTGGCACATGCTGACTATTGCCAAGAGTTGGAGAGTGAAGTATTGTTCAGGCCATTCTAGCTGGGAACAAGCCCTTGGGCCAGAATGCCTTAATTAGAGTCCAGAATGGGTGACCGTGACAAATTACCCACCATTCAGGACCTCAGAATTCTCCTCTATAAAATGGGATGCCTACTCAGTTCTACCAAGGTTTTTAAGAGAATTAAATGGAATGATGGAACACTATGTGGCTCACACTGTAGCACTACTAACACATGAAAATAATTCAAATTAGCATTTTAGGCATGGGAACACTATCAGGGCCACCAGTTGTCATTCTATAGGCCATATGCCTCCTCAACTCACAGTCCATTTTGAGGACAGTATAGCTGTCTACACTTGCCACTGTGCTTTCCTGTCAATGCCATCACACCTCCTTTTCTGTGCAGCTCAGGTCCCTCTTGGATGTGATTATTGTACTGACTTCAAACACATTTGCAGTCCACATCTGGTGGACTCTGAGGGCAGGCAAGGGCTGAAAGGATGTGATCCCCACACTGCAGCCCTCACTAGAAGCCTTTCTGTGAGAACTAACAATTCACTGGTTGAGCAGAATTATATAGAACATCATCCTGCCCCTGGGAGTGTGGAGAATGCAGTGATCAGAACAGACCCAGCTGAGGGAAGAGGATGGCACAGGCTGAGGAGCAGATCAGCGGGGCAGGGACATGGACCCGGAGGTTATGAACAGTTCCTGGGATGGAAGAGCCCCCTCCAGGGCAATGGTCTTGGCCTAGGCCCTGCATTATAATTCCCAGAGCTAACACAAAGGATAGGCCATACTACCATGAAGACTATAGCAGTTTAGACTCACTACTCAGATGGAACACACAGAAGTCCAACAAGGAAAACACCCACCCTTGGAAAAATCCACAGCCACCAAGATGAGAACACATGTTTATTATGTCCATTTTACCCTCATTCATAGGGCCACAGTTCCCTCGGAATTACATGGGGGCTTTGTGGGCTAGGTGACCCACACTGGCCCAGCTAGAGGGGGCCTGGTGGTAAGGCCCGACATCCCGCCCACTCATGTAGTGTGTCTTCAGTGTTCACAGTTTCCAAATTAGTTAAAGTGCCTTGATTTGTCCCCATCACCACCACCAGTGCTGAATGTCCCACGTGGATTCGCTTCCTCAGAGTCATTTTCTGGCTGCCAGAGCAGGGCCTTCTGGGTAGTGCCTTGAGCCAAGGACTCAGTTCCCAGGGTATTCGAAGACAGCAGCAGCTCCCATCCCAGTGCCAACGCACATGGACACCACTCCATATGCCCTGAGAAAGGGAACTAGGTTGGCTGGGCACAGGCACTCTGGGCAGAGGCCCAATCCCCTGACCAGAGGCCCAACTCCCTGACCAAGGCCCTCCTAAACAGAGGATGCAAAACCAGAAGACCAGATCTGTGGGAAATCTGTCCCCTGACTGCCCACCTAGGCACACACTCAGTGGCAGATGCCCTCTGTAGGCCAGAGGCCCTTTTGAGGCTGACCCTCAGGGATAACAGGGATCATGTCCCTATATGCCCAGTTCAAAGTGCATGTTGAACTCCCAAACCCCCACCCTTTGATGCCGCAGCTCAGCATCCCCCATGACACCCCACATCACCCCAAGGGGAACAGCCTCACCTCTTCCCACGGCGCTTCAGCTCATTCAGCAGCGTGATGACCTGTCGTGCCCCAGTGCAGCCCAGGGGGTGGCCCAGGGCCACGGCTCCTCCCAGAGGGTTCACCTTCTCAGGGGCGATTCCTAGCTTCTCCACACAGTAGACAGCCTGGAAAGGAGCCACAGCAGCACCTGGGCACGCTGGCCCCCTCCCCTGCATGGCTTGTCCACTGGCTCCCACTGGGTGCCCAGGGCCCAGGCAATGGGGAAACAAAGACTCACCTGGCTTGCAAAGGCCTCATTGATCTCAAAGATGTCCACGTCATTCACTGTCAGTCCTGCAGGTGAGGTTCAGACCTGAGATGATAGAGGCCCCCAAGCACAAATCTGGGTCTCCCCAGACCTCCAGCCATGCACAGACCCACAATGCCTAGTAGTATGTCTGACAAGTGAATGGGTCTCAGCTGTGGGTCATGAAGGCCTTGGGTATGGAGTGCTAGCCTGCCTAACCTCCACTCTGCAGTCCCCACAGGGACATCCTAGTAGTCACCCCCAGCCCCAGCAGCAGGGCATGAGGGGACCCAGGTCTAGGGTCTGAAGGAGCCACCTGACCTGCTTTCTCCAAGGCTACAGGGATGGCATATGCAGGTCCAATGCCCATGACATCAGGTGGGACTCCAACCACTGCATAGGACCTCAGGACCCCGAGGATGGGAAGGCCCAACTCTTCTGCCTTGGACCTCCGGGCCAGCAGGACTGCAGCTGCCCCATCGCTCACCTGGCTAGAATTTCCTAGGGAGGAAGTATTGGGGTAAGGAGGTATCAGGGCAGAGCAGAGGAGAACCAGTTCTCCCACGGGCCCCTTCCAAGGGATCTGGTCTGCCCCAGACTCCATAGCATAAGAGCCAGCCTGATGACAATCCCTGGTGGCAGCCCTACTCCAACACCCTGGCCCGTACTCACCAGCCGTGGTAGACCCGCCATCTTTGAAAGCAGGCTTCAGTTTGGCCAGGCCCTCCAGGGTGGTGTTGGGGCGGATTCCCTCATCCTGGGACACAGTGATGCTCCTCTTGGTGCCCTTGTCATCGTGGATGGTGGTGGTCACAGGCACAATCTCAGCGCGGAAACAGCCCCTGCTCTGGGCTCTTGCTGCCCTGCCAGCAGCAGACAGCCAGGCTCAGGCTCCCTTGGAGCTCCCTTCCTCCTGTCCCCACTCTGGCCCATTGTGGCAGACATGCAACCTCAGCCTGCTAAATTCAGAGATATGTCTGGTCCTAGGGGACATCAGAGGGATCAGCTGGAGATCCTGAGGAAACCCTGTTGTTGGGAGGGGGAGGCTTGTCTAGGGCCATCCAGAGCATCATTTGCTATCAACTCCAGATGTCCACATCATGGCCCATTTCAAACTCAAGGGGGGAGAAAGGAGCTTGCGGGTGGTGTTTACTTCTTAAAGCCCTTCATCCAAGAGCTGTCAGTTTCTTCTGCTCCACTGAGGCTGGAGTCCTAGGAACATTTGTGATGACTTCTGCCAGCTTTCCTGGGTACCCCACATCTGAATTTCCTCCGTTTCCCAGGTTCCTCAAATCTGAAGTGAAATATCCTAAACTCCTTGATGTCTTTTCCAATTCAAACAGAGTTGAACCCCAAGGCATTTTAGAGTTACCTTTACAACTTTATGCAAACTATAACACTTAGGGGCATTTCAATGGGAGGAACCCAGAGCTTCCTGCAAAGCCCAAATGCCCACCTGACCCAAGAGGCTAACAGTCCCTGCCTTGGAGAAGCCCACCTGACTTTGCTGTCTTTCCTCAGTTTGGTCAGGGTTGGCCAAATCTGTCTGCTGATGCTGAGGCTGAGCCTCAGGTTTTCTGCCCTAGGCTCAGGATGTTTGCCCTGACACAGGCCTGCTCCAGAAACTAGGTTGGCTGGTCCAGAGCATTGTTGACCCCATACTCTAGGTCCCCAGGAAGCCTCTGGCTGCCCCATTCAGTTCCTGAGCAGCAGCTAGACATGATCTGGTCCTCATTATGCCCCAAAGAACAGAGGGTAAACTGAAGCCTAGGTAGGGAGAAGGTACTCAGCATGGACAGTCAGCAGGGGAACAGGGAAGAGCCACCAGCTCAGAATGGCACTGCCCCCTTTCCGATCCCCAGCTGGGAGGCAGGAGGCTTGTAAACCCCTAGTACATAGCTGTACTCTTGGGACACATCCACCTCAGACCTCAGACCACCCAGGATGGCCTCACAACCTCACCATCCAGTCCTTTCAAGGTTCCACCCCAAGCAGCACTCACTTCTGCTGGGAGGCCAGTGCAAAGGTATCCTGCTTCTCTCGTGAAATGCCAAACTTCTCAGCCACGTTCTCTGAGGTTATCCTAGGACAAAAGTAGTACCCAGCTGGGCATAAGGCTGGCAGCATGGGGACCAGGGCCATTCATGCCACAGAGACAGTACTGGGGAATCAGGCAGTGGCACTCCACCCCCAGCATTGGAATGGGGCAGACAGGGAGTCGCCAATGCTGGCCAGATGCTCAGAGTTCATACACCAAAGACACCCCCTCACAAAAGAGGGAGGGCAGCCTGCATTGGCAGCAGAGCAGAAGAGAGTGTGTTCTCTGGGTGAGCTGCCTCAGCACAGAGGAGAGGGGAAGGAAGGTTTATCGGGGGGACCTACTTATGAATGAACACCTCAGAGGGGGCATGACAGAGCAGGCTACGTTTAGAAACTCAGGCTCAGAGAAGACTTGAGGACCTCAGAAACAGGAAGTACTGAGTGTCATGCTGAGTCTCTGAAGAACAGATGCTACACACAGGAAGCAGGCCAAGCCTTAGCATTGGCAGGCACAGATGAGAAAGTTCCCCAGCCCTGGCTCCTGGAGAGACAGAGCTGAGGGGGCACAGGCACTTACCCCATGGGGATCAAGCAGTCTCTGGCCTTCTCATTCTCCAGCAAGCGTGAAGTGATATTTCCAGGGTTTCCTCTGTTAGCCAGGGACATGGACTCCACTCTGAGGAGGGGGAGGAGAAGGCGGGAGTTGAGTCCTAACAGGAACACATCCAAGGATAGGGGACATGTGGCAAGTGTTGGGAAACAGCCAGGGAGCCCTCGGGAACTGCAGTGCCCTGTCCGGGAGGCACAGACAAGCGAGGCAGAGCTGGGGCTGGGGGGCTGCTGAGCCTCGTCTCTATCTCCACCCCAGGACAGTGTACACTGCACAGTCTGCACTCCTGGGTGCAGGGGCATGCTTCTGTATACATCTGCTGAACCAGCCAATTAGAAGTTCCTGAGGAAAGCTTTCTAGTATATACCACATTGCTACAAACATATCCAACATGTCCAGGCCCTGTCCCCGCCAGGGTCCACAAATTCAGAGGGGAGAAGACCCAAAAAGCTCATATCAAAGAGCAACCTGACCTGCACAGACAAGGAGGTGCAATGTTCTGAGAGGAAAGTGAGGTGGCTAGTATAGAAGGATCAAGAAGGACTGGGGAAGGGGAAACCCTAAAAAATGGTAACAGATGACCTTGACTAGTGCTTTGTGTTCCCAGCATTACTTTGAACTCTTTTCAGGCTTCAAATAGTACCCACCCCATGATATGTACCCTATAGTGTTAGCTTGATTATGGTTCCACTTTCTTCATCCTCCTTCTCCTTTTCTTCCTCCTCCCCCCTCCCCCTTCCTCTCCTCTCCCCCTCCCCCCTCCTTCTTTTTTTTTTTTTTTTGGCATTGGGGATTGAATCCAGGAGTGCTTTTAGCACTGAGCTCCATTCCCAGATCTTTTTATTTTTTTAAATTTTGAGACAGTGTCTCACTGAGTTGCTGAGGGTCTTGCTGTGTTGTTGAAACTGATCTCCAACTTGTGATCTTCTTGCCTCAGTCCCCTAAGTTGCCAGGATTACAGGTGTGTACCACTGTGCTTAGCCCCAGCCCTTTTTATTTTTTAATTTGAGACAGGGTCTAACTATGTACCTGAAGCTGGCCTCAAACTTACAATCCTCCTCCCTCGGCCTCCGAAGTCACCGGGAGTCTTTGGGATTATAGGCATATGCCACCATACCTGACCTCATTTAATATTCTTATAAGCATTGGCCAAGCTCAGATAGTACCCCCTTTTATAGCTGAGGACACTGAGGTCCAGAGAAATAAGTAATTTGCCCATGGTCATTCAGCCTGGACCCGAATTTATACAGCTTATTCCAGGAACTCCCTTCTACCTAGGATGCCCTAGGCAACACTGAATGTTCAAGCCCTTGGGGACTGTCAGATTGTGATATGGGTGTTGTGCAAGCGCGAGAATACTTATGCTGCTTAAGAATCAGAAGCCCCCTATGGAACTCATTAAGGCTTTAGTCCTTCTCCTAAATTTCCAAACTTGCTCTTTCCCCAGTAAGAGTGTAACAAGAAACACATCAAAAGGCAGGCTGGGCAGTGACCTATGTCATAATAAAGTCCCTATTTCTTCTAGTCTTTGCTCTCTTTGAGATATAAGTTGGGGCAACCCAGTGCAGGTCAGCTAGGACCCAATTAGGGACCAGCAATACTTTTCATCAAAAAACATTCTAGAGAGGATTTGAAAGACAATGGAAAGACATCAGAACCAGGGCTGGTCACCACCTCAGCCTGCCAGTGTCTTCACCAGCCTGCCCACCCAGCATCAGAAGCCCCCAGCCAGGGATATAGCACCCTGCCCTTCCTTGGAGGCTCTACCCAAAATTTCTAGCGCTTGATGTGCTACAGGTAAAGATAGAGTCACAGTCTAGGTAAAGGTGACAGTGACCAAATCACCTGAGATCTGACTATGTCCCTGAAAACGTGGTGGGCAATTAGAAGTTTCCATCTTGGTATCAGGGGAGAGATAAAGACATCGTAGGAAAAGGAATAGACATACAGTAGGAACTGTCCCTAGGTTTAGAGAATTGAAACTGCCACTTCTCTTTCAGTAGCAGTGAGAATCAACAAAAGTCACCGACGGAAGTCTCAGTGGTGTATTTTTCCAACATGGTGCCCACAGTTTCCAGTCTGACAGATTTTCAAGAAAGAAAGCTTAGAAGCCACCTGCCCTCTCCTGCTAGTGCTCAGATGTGAACTATTCTTGATCACCCAGAGTTGGGGGCCACTCCTAGGTTTCATCTATAGGAACCTACACCAAGCTAGCTGCCTAAAGGAGCCAGGGGATGATACTGAAATCGTGGCCTCTGAGAACTGAGGAGAAGGAAATTAATTTATCCCCATTGGTTAAGGAGCTCTGGCAGAAGGAAATTCTTACCCACAGGCCATGCCAATGTCATATGACCCATTTCTGATGCCACCTGCAACAAAAGGATTTCATAATCATCCTCAGCCAAAGTTTGTCTGTCCTGGGAGCAGCAGAGCCCCTGTCCTACCTGCTCTCAGCCTAGGTGCCATTCAGTCCAGTCCCAGAGATAAAGACCCAGGAGTGTTCTGAAGAGGAGTGGGGCAGTGCCAAGGGGAGCTCCTGAACTCTTTCTGTGCTCAGAGTCCTCTCAGAAATGCTTACTGCTGGTCCAGGAGACAGTGACATCACTGACTGTAACCCTCAGGGACAGGACTAAGCCCAGGCCCTGGCCCAGGGCACCACCCAGTCCCAACTTACCAGCTATGTTGGCCAATGCCTGCAGCCCTGATGAGCACTGTCTATTGACAGCAGACAGAGGCACAGTCTCTGGAATGCCACTGAAACAGAGGGTAAGAGGCATAGTCAATCCCTTGTCCTGCAGGCTCTCATGGAAAGCAGGTCTGTACTCCAGGGCCCTGTGACTGTCCCCATCAGAGGGTGCAAAGATCAGGAGAACAACCTGAGAACAACCTGCCCATGCCAGGATAGATCCATTGGATAGGGGTGGGCAGCTCCTGGGCAAACTGTGTCTCTGTATGTACTTGTTCCCCAGGCCCTACAAGAGCATGCCCTTCCATCCTATGAATTTCCTCAATCTAGAAAGAGGGAAGACTGTTTGGGTCACAGGAGTCCTTCTTTCTGTCCCGCTGAAAAATTCCACAGTAAAAACTAGTCATCTATTTCCCCAAAAGTAGAAAGGAGAGGGCATTTTTGCTTGGATAAGCTATCAGAGCAAAAGCCATGGTCAAGTATGAGGCCAGCAACCATCTCTACCTTCCAGCATACTAGTACCCACATGGCTGGGTATTATGTTTCTATTGTCTCCCCCAAAAGCCTGTTCCCACCAGGAAGAAAAGCTCTGCTAGGCACCATTGTTCTAACATCCCATCCACTGGGAGCTCCCAAGGGTCTCACCATGGGCTTAGCCCTGGAAGGTAGTACAGAGTTGGCCCTTCCAATGAAACCTGCCTTGGCAAACAGTATAAAGCTCTAGTGATATTTTCAGGCCATACTTCAACCCACTTAAAACTTCAGGGAGTTCCCTGAGCATCCTGGTGATTCTAATGGGCAGCCAGGCTTGGTAATCCTGGAGATACTGATTGGGCCAAACTCTGTAGGGACCCTTAGAAGTACATGGCTTCCTAGGCCTGTTGAAACTTTCCCAGATGTCCTAATTCCATTACACCTGATTCTTACCTCTTTACCCGATCCACTAAATTTTCACCAAATACCTATTGATTAAAAGTTCTTAGATGCTTATAGAACTCCTAGAGGATGCTTAACCAACACGCAGAAAATGAATCCACAAGAGGAGAGTGAAGTAGCAGGACCAGATGGCAAGGCCACATCAAAGAGTAGCATAAGACTCTTATTCAAGAGGAAGGTCTCTCATTTTCAGCCTGAGAACTTGGAGAAGCAGTGTCTTAGCGGCAAGATTGTTTAGGCAGGGTTTAGCTAGGGAAGAGAGAGGGACAACACTCCCCAGGCACAGAATGAAGAGAATAGGGAGGACAGTAGGCAGAGAAGCCAAAAAGAGAAGGAGGAGGGAAAAGAAAGAGGAAAAATCAAGGTGAGTAACCAGTTGAGAGATGAGGCTGAAAGATTAGCCTAGAGATAGTGGGAGACACTGAACTGCAGACAAAGCTGTCTGAGGCTTTCCCAGTTCCTAGAAGTTTTCCTGTTCTGTCACTGGCTAATGTCCCTACTATTTCTACTCAATGCAAATAAAAGGACAAAGACAAGTGTGTCTTAAATCTACAAGTGAAAATAACAGAATCACTCCTTGCCCATAGTGGGAGGCAGAGTGCTAAAAGACAAGATGACCAGGGCTCCTCCTGGGTTCCTCGCTGCCCCAGGGTTCTGACCTGGAGTTCCCAGCTTGCTCAACTAGCAAAGGAAGCAGAATCACTCTTCAGCATGTTTATGTGGTTATTTACCTGATAGATGAGGACAGAGTCCACTTTTTCAAAACACAAGCAACAAGTTAGCTTTGGTTACAATCATGCCACAGATAACCACTACCAAAGCCCTGTAGGTCTTGGCTCATAGCCAGTAACATACCAACCTTACAGTGGGAGAAAGGTTGGGTCCACAAGAGCAGCATTCAGGTTTCCCTACATCTTTTGACATGGTATCCAATTTTATTCTCCACCACCCACAGAATGAGTTCCCTGGATCCAGGACCCACTCATTAGTCACAGTGGCCAACTCAGAGCTAGTGGTAGAAAAGATTACCTCAGAAACTGGGCGATCCGGGCCATGATAGCCCCAGCCCCAGGCTGAAGAACATTGCCTATGGACAGAAAAGCCTTTATTCAGTGCCAGTTGGTGTCTCGGCAAAAAAGTACAGCTCCGAGTACCCCAGAGGAAACATTCCATATCTTTCTTTAGGAACATGAGTTTATGGCAGGCCCACTTGATACTCTGGAATTTCAGGGTATAGAGTAAGGACAGCTAGACATATAACAGTGTGTCCAGGTCATATACCAGTCTCCATGCTGGAGGGTTCCAAAATGACTTGCCCATGCACCCTGCTCTTCCAAATCAGCACAGACTAGGCAGGTGTCCTACCCTTCCAAGTAACATGGAAGACTGAAGGGAAAGAGAAACACAAAGCAAAGCCTGAAGGCCAACAGCATTGGTACTTGGGCAAGGGAAATGAGATTCTGAAAATGTACATCCCCTTAGTGTCCTCCTCCAGGCCCTGCTGTCTCTGCAGAGAGAAGAAAAAATGATTCCTGACCTAGTGGTGGCACCTGATGGATGAAACAGTATTACATACTGTGTTGTTATATTTCAAGGGAAGAGGTGTGTGGGTGGAAATCAAGTTTGGCCTGAAGGTCCAGACTCTGGGTTCATGTTCTAGCTCTGGAGCAAATACACTGGGCCTCGGTCTCTCCATCTGTAAAGAATGGAGTGGATTAGATGGGTTTTGACATTCTCTTTTGTCCTGGCACAGACAGGATATCAGGACACATTCAGAACACCCATCTGCCTCCCAGAATGACCTGGAACTCCTAGATTGTCTGTGTTTGGGATGTCTGCTTTTTCTCTAACAAGCAGAAGACCCGAGGAAGAAGAGCAAAGTGTCTGGGTCTACTATCAGGAGGAGAGCACATCGAAGTCAGTGTTCATAGTCCATAGTTCTCCTTAGTGACAGCTCTGGGACTGGAGGCGTGGGAGCAGGACTTTGGAGGGATGGGAAGACCAAGAGACCCCATAGCAGGGCCTGGGTGGTGCACTCACCCACGGAGATGTCCCCCAGCTGCTCAGGCCTCAGCTTTACATCCTGTAGAACTGCGGACAAGACCGCTGACAGAAGCTCGTCGGGGGTGGTGTCCTGCAACGGGACGCGCAGCTGTGGTGACTGGCCCGATATAGCCACCGCAGGGAGACACAGCGACTGCAGTTCGAGTTCTAATTGCCTGCGCATCCTTGGGTCCACCTAGCAGATGACAGCTCCCCGCCCCCCACCGTGTTACTCCAGGCGCCAGCGCCTGGGGGCCTCACCTTGAAGCCCCCGCGCCCCGCTTTGCCGATCGCAGTGCGCCGTCCGTGCACCACCACCACGTCCGCGGCCGAGGCTTGCGGGAAGCTACTGAAGCACGGCGCGGCCTGCAGCGCCGGGCCGGACTCGGGCCGGCCAGTGAGATGACCCAGAACAACCTGTAACCTCCACATCACGCCGCTGGGATAAGCAGACCAGCTTTGGGACTCACGACCGACCATCGGAAATAAAAAGTCACTCGCGCAAGCGCGGAACCGCCCCTCTCTCCCGGCCCTCCCAAGCCGGACCCAGAGGCACAACCATTCAAAGTCCCGCCTACTTGGCCAATCAGGGTACGGTTCTTTCTGAAGCCACGCCCAGAAATGCCGCCTGGAAACTTACCCCCTTTGCTAGACTTTAGTATCCAAATCCGAGGCGGGACTCTAGAGCTTTGTAAATTTCTTGAAATAACCGGGCCCTCGAACAGGAGCCCCTTCCTCCAACGGCCCGCTCGCTGCCCGCAGCCAGACAGAAGGCTGAACACCTGGAGCCCGCCTCTTGCTTTGGTTGGAGGAGGTCGGGGCTCTAATTCCAGTTCCCAGATCCTAGTCTGCTCTGTTCCCCAGCATCCAATCCCAAGGACCTAAATACTTCTGATGCTCCCAATCCTACTCCGAAGGGGTCGGACTCTCCCGGGAAGTCTTTCCAGAACTAGGCAATTTAAGATTCTTGGCCGGTGCTGAGAACGGATTTTCAAATATACGAAAGTGTGACAAGCTCTATAGCTAGAGAGAGAACATCTCACAATTCTGATACCAATTTTACATGGCTTGGAATATCTAATTAGTATCCATCCTCCCCTCTAGAACATCCACACCAAGGTAGAGAGAACCCTATGTTAGAGCGCCTGCAATGTATTTGACACATAGTAAGTGATAAATAAATACTTGTTGAATTAATGAAACCAATCAAGGCTCCCTAGATCTGTACTGTGTCCCTAATACTAAAGAGTAAAACCAAATACTCCTTGACGGACAATGGCAAGACCATGCATTTACTAGAGACCTGTGCGAGTAGTCCTGTGTTTTACCCAGATACCAAAGGACCAGGCGCCTTGTAAATCATAACTCTCCGCCTTTTGAGCACCGAGCCATAGCCTGCCTCAAACTTAAGGCAGTGTGTCCTTTTCCACTGCCACTTCGGGATGCAAAACTGGTCTCTTCCCATTCTCCTTCGGACAGGATTGTGTGTTCCCCAGAGAATAGGGAGAACAGACCTGGTGACACCCCCCCCCCCTTTCTCTTCCACCACCCTCAAGGGTAGCACCATCTGAACCTCTTAGATCCCCAGTGAAATGGATGTGACACCATCAGATCCCATAGAGCTAGGCCAGTTTCCTACAATTCCCGAAATAGGGCCATTCTCTCTGGTCTTTCACTCACCACCACTACCTGACCCCTTGAGGACAAGTCAGACGACCTATCCAGATCTCAAAGGGAAGGTTCTTCTGGGTATGGAGGCATATGCCTGTAATCCCTGATACTCCAGAGTTTGAGCTAGGATGATCATAAATTCCAGGCCAGCACACTCAAATTAGCAAGACCCTGACTCAAAATTAAAAGGGGACAAGTTTGGGGATATAGCTCAGTGGTAGAGCGCTTTCCTAGCATAGGAGAGGCTCTGGTATGGACCCTCAGTATTAGAGAGAGAGAGAGAGAGAGAGAGAGAGAGAGAGAGGGGGGGGGAAGGAAGAAAGGAAGAAAGAAAGAAAAGAAAAGAAAAAAAGAGAAAGAAGAAAGAGACTCAAAGGGCAGGTTCTGGATTCCTATATTCACCGCCCTTAAGTCTCCAAGTGAGGGGTGGGGCGCTCCAACTTGGCACCCTTGCGTGGGCCTTCAGATTCTACCGCAGGGCGGCGCTTCTCAAAAAGCGAAAGCAGCTGGGGCGACGAGGGAAGGGAGCCGTAGAAGGAGGAAGTGGGACATGCAACGCGACCCTACAGAGTCAAGGATCCTCCAGGACGACCCTGTCATGTCTTCAGAAGTCCCCAGTGATGAGTCTGCACCCCCGGCCATTTCTACATCCTCGCTGCCCCTGGCTGCGCTCAACGTGCGAGTGCGGCGCCGCCTGTCGCTTTTCTTGAATGCGCGGACACAGGTGGCCGCCGACTGGACCGTTCTGGCTGAGGAGATGGGTTTCGAGTATTTGGAGATCCGGCAGTTTGAGGCGCGCCCAGACCCAACCGGCAGCCTGCTGGACGCCTGGCAGGGCCGCCCTGGCGCTTCCGTAGGGCGGTTGTTGGAGCTGCTCTCCACGCTGGGCCGTGAAGACGTGCTGGTGGAGCTTCGGCCCAGCATCGGTGAGGCCTTGGATCCAGGGTGTGGGAGGCTGACTTTCTCAGGCCTCAGCAGCCTGTGGGATGGCTCCGGGCGCTGGAAAAGTTCACAGAGGGAGATGATCAGGTCCCTTGTCAGTATCTCTGACAAGATAAGGATAGAGGAAATGCGGCAAAGGCCCTGGGAGGCAAAGAAGATGGGGGCAAAACTTAGCAGAGGCTCTCAGTTTGGGCCAGATGTTAGTCTGAGGCTGCACTGGAGCCTCTGAGCTGTGTCAGGTAGGGCAACAGGACAACTGAGGGACTGGAAGCTGATGGTCTAGAAACTTCAGGTGCCTGGGAAAAGAACTCCTCTGCCACTCACTGGCACTCTTATAATGTATTGCACAGGAGGTCCAGCTGCCCAGACAGGCATACATTGCTGGGTTGGGGTCACTGCCATCACTGCACCATAACCCTGGGTTCTCAACCCTCCTCACATGCTCTCATCCCCCTTCTCACAATCTGCCCTGGATCCTGAAAAAAGACCTTCATTCCATTCTCAGGAGCCCTAGAAGGGGATCAAGGACAAGGGTCAGGGGATGCTGCTGGCTTCCCACAAGGCCAGAGCTCCACAATATCCTTTTTGGAGAGTCAAAGCTCTGGTGGTGTGTGGTGGGGGGCGAGTGCATGTGTGCATGCATAGCTTGCCAGAGCTCTGGAGCCGCCTATGGCTCCAGCAGCTGGAGGCCTAGACTCCAAAAAAGCCAAAGAGGTGAGACAGGCTAGATCCTGTCTGTGGGTGGAGGGCTGGAAAACCTGACATACCCTGTCTCTCTCCTACAGAGGAGGATTGCAAGAAGTACATTTTGAAGCAGCAAGAGCAGGAATCTGAGAAGCCCTTACAGGTGGCCAGAGTAGACAGCAGTGTACCACGGACAGAGGAGCTGTCAGGCATCACCACACTTGATGACCCCATGGGTAAGGGCCCAATACTATTCCTGTGGCACAGGCAGACAGGTGGGCCACAGCCACAGGACAGTGTAATATGCAGAGCATGGATGCTGGGAGCAGATGGGCTGTGAGTCCTTGGGCAAGCCTTGGTTTCTGAGATTTGTTTTTCCCACTGAAAAAATGGGGCTACTACTAGTTCTACCACTATGTTGCTCAGAGACTCTCATGAAATGATGGTTAACCCAGGGCTTGGTCCCCAGGGCCTCACCTGTCCTCTCCTGAGAAGGGCACTTTCTCTGAGTCATGTCATCTTGGGATGGGTGTGGAGTCCAGGACTAGGTTGCCTGGGCAATGAACTCTTGGCTGGTTTCCTTCACAACTTCTTTGTTGCTCTGCTCCCAGGGAAAGTACCTGAGCGTTTTGATGCCTTCATCTGTTACTGCCCCAGCGATATCCAGTTTGTGCAGGAGATGATCCGGCAACTAGAACAGACAGAATATCGGCTGAAGTTGTGTGTGTCTGATCGTGATGTTCTGCCAGGCACCTGTGTCTGGTCCATCGCTAGTGAACTCATCGAAAAGAGGTTGACTAGGGCCCAATAGTGGGTGGGTGGGTGGGTGGGTGAATGACGACTTGCTCAAAGGTCCAGATGCTGGGCTTTTCCTGCCAGCTGGCCCTGTTTACCGTGGTCACAATGGCCCTCCTCTGAGGCTGCCCCCTGGGAATACGCTCAAGTAAGTTACCATAGTATGTGCAGCCTGCCCACTCTCCCTTAGGTGTCGCCGGATGGTGGTGGTTGTGTCAGATGATTACTTGCAGAGCAAGGAATGTGACTTCCAGACCAAGTTTGCACTCAGCCTCTCCCCAGGTAAGCTTAGTTTTGCCCTGGCCAGATGCAGGTCTCTGCACACCTGAGCTTGTGTGCATCCCTGTGCCTTTGTGTGAGTAAATAGGTGTTATGTATTTAACTGGGGGTGGTCTGATGTTATCCCTTGACTGGGCCAAGGGCCTGGTGAAAGTGCTGTAACACTTGCTTACAGGTGCCCATCAGAAGCGCCTTATCCCCATCAAGTACAAGGCAATGAAGAAGGAGTTCCCCAGCATCCTGCGGTTCATCACTGTCTGTGACTACACCAACCCCTGCACCCAGTCCTGGTTCTGGACACGCCTTGCCAGGGCCTTGTCCCTGCCCTGAAGATGACTCTAAGATCCCTGGGGTGCCTCCATCTGTCTCCCTGTCCATGTGCTTCTGCTGGTGCCTCTTCCTGGGATTGTGGGAGGAATCTGTGCTCCACTTGCCTCTCTGTTCCTAGAGGTGCCAACTCCACAGATACATCTGCACTAATCAGACATCATGTGGACACCACCTCTCTGTCCTGATGGAACCACCACTAGGATTGGTACCTTCACTTGCTGAGTTATCCGCCAGGACAGTGTAAACCAAGGTCAGCTGGATGAGAAGTGAAAAGCAGCACCAGCTGCTCAGGAGTAAGTAAGAAGAGTAGCAGCCAAGTCACCTCTGAGCCATTCACACATCTTCCACCTCACTTTCTCTACCTGAGCAGTACAATGTGGAGTTTTGGTGGGAGCTGTGTTCAAACCACTGCAGGAAAAGGTTGAGTATTGCTCTGGCTCTCTTGGAGGAGACGATCTTGGCTGAGAAAGAGCTGACTGCTGCTAGACCACATGCTGGCCACCAGTGGGACCATGCGCCTGCTGGGGCAGCTGCTTCCACTGTGATGTCTATTCACCACCTCACAACCCCCTTCCTCCTCTCTGTAGGGCAGTTGAGGAAGCTGGCTACTCCTTCTAACAGATCCCGCCTTGAGCCTGCTTCTAATGGGTCTTCTCTCAGCTACATCTTTGACTCCCCCAAGCTTCTGCTCCAAAAGACCATCCTGAACAGCTGGTGCTGCTTTTCACTTCTACTCATCCAGACACCTGTCAGGTCTCCTCAGTTCTTCTTGACCTGGATTGGCATCCTGGCCTCTGACATATCATCAGATAGGCCTCTGGGGTTGAGTCACCAGGGTCATGTCAACAGAGAACCTTCCTTCCTGGGTCACCCACAGAGAGTTTTCCCACTATCTTTCTATATTTCTATTGCTTTGTTTGCCAACAAACAGAAGCCACATAAGAACATCCTTCCCCAAAATTTGTGGGCACACAGCCACTCCTAATCTTCCCCACATGAGCACATACAAGTTGACTCATACACTCTCACCCGCAGAGGTACCTACATGTACATGTTTCTTTGGTGCAGCTCCCAGGGACAGCTGCATGGGAAAGTTCCACCTTCAAGGGGGTCTGACCATCTCCCCGGACAAGAATGGGTGCTCTTGATTCCTTTTTTCTCTTTAAAACCAAAGTCTGGAAAGGGTCCAAGGTGCCAGCGTTTCAATGAAGGGCAGACAGAGTAGGAGAGCTCCTTGGACTGGCATAGCAGGCACGGACATTTTCTTCCTCCCAAGGTGGTTTGTACCTTCCCCTCAAATTCTCTATGAGGGAGAAAATGTCATGGTCCCAGTTCTCTGTGTTCAAGGACAGACCCCAAGGCCCTAAAATAATAGAAAATCACTTCCCTGCTCCACCTTGGCCAGGCTGGGGCAAGGTGCCTTCCCACAGGATTCCAAGAATCCTGTCCTCCCATTGATATTGGGAATTTTACAGCAATTTCAAGAAAGCATTATCCACCCCTTTTTCATATAATTTGTGAGAATTTCAAAGAGATCTGAGAAATGCCTGTGTTTGTCATTTATCTTTCTCTATTTTGGGTTTATAATAAAAATATTCTATTTTGGGAAGGTGTGTATATGTGGGTATGTGTGTGCACACACACACTCAGGAAAGGCGTTTGGAAGCAGTAAGCTGGGTAGCATTCTCACCAGTAAGAGAGGCTGGCTGGTTGGGTGGGTTCCAGAGGGCTGGGCAGGGGCTCCCTCCTCCTCTTGGGCTCAAATCTCAGCAGGGCAGAATGCAGAACCAGGAGCACCCAACCTGAACAAAAAGGCTGGAAAATAATTAACAGAGTGTGTACAAAAAAGAACTAGTTTGTATGCCACCCAAATCTGAAAGGAGAGGAAAAGAAATTTGAGCTAAAAAAAGTATTCAAGGGTCTGGGGTTGTGGCTCAGCGGTAGAGCACTTGCCTAGCATGTGTGAGGCACTGCTTTCGATTCTCAGCACTACATATAAATAAATAAAGGTCCATCAGCAACTAATAAAAAAGTATTCAAGGAGATATGGTTGAAACTAAAAAAATGACAAAAAGCATAAATCAAGAAACTGAGCAAACCCCATCCATAATGAAGCCAAAGAAATCCACACTAAGACATATCAGAGTCCAGCTTTGAAGACCAAAGACAAAGAAAACAATATCTTGAAAGCAGTCAGGACAAATGGGATCTTAGAAATATCTGAACAACCTCAGGTTTCCACTCAGCAGCTGTAGGGGTGAGAAAGCAGGGGTTTAACAAGTGCTGGGAAGAAAGAACTGTCACTCAAAATCCTTCACCCCTCTCCAAAAAAAAAAAAAAAAATCCTTCATCCAGTGAAAACAGTCTTCAGAAGAGGATATCAAGACGTTCTCAGATGGAAATCTGCAAGATTTCCTAAGAGAAGGGCTATCAGAATTTCTTGGAAAAGATAAGAGGAGGAATCTTAAAACATCAAGAAAGAATAACTAAAGAAATAATAAAAAATAGGGGCAAGTCCAAAGCCCTTTGCTTTCCTAGATGTTTGGAAGTTCTACTTGTTAATTCTTTTCAGTCTATTTTCTGTCTACTTTTCAGTTTGGGGCTGTATACTGTTCAATCCAAAAGACTAGTTAGCAGTTGAGTGCAAGATAAGAAACAGGAGAAGTGCAGTGAAAATTTCTGCCTTGGGCAACTTCATTAATGAAAAAGGCAAAGGAAATGATTGTGGGGTTCCCAGAATGTCCTCCTTCTTCAGAAGATCAAACTCTACCAGGTCCCCTGTCTTAAGCACTGTGCATTGTGATGTGCCTTCAAATCGTGTAGGGAAAATATTTAAGATGGTTACATGATAAGTGGGGAGAGTCAAGTAGCCCAAAGGGAGCACAGGCCTTCTTATCCCAGTGAACTGTTCTACTGTCAACACAGGTAGAACTGTGACACATTAGCTACAGGGAATGTTCTGCCCAGAGCTATGAAATCCTATACACAGAGACACTCTTACAACACTGCAAATAAACCCAAATTACAGAGATGGAGAAGTAATCAGAAGTGCCAGGGCCTAGAGCTCATCAAGGAGGGGAGGGTGGAATGAATAGACGGCCCAAGCAGAGCTATACAGTTGTAAATGTTAGGGAGTTTGTGGTGTGACAGAATCTACCCATGTGATAAGGTGGCCCAGAGCTACACATGCATATTCTACCAATATCACCTTCCTGGTCTTGATGTTGTTCTACAGTTACATTCGTTCACTGGGGAAATTGTGAGAAGGATATAGGATCTTCTTCTGGAATAGCTTTGCAATTTCTTTCAAATCTATAAGTATCTAAAAATAAAGTGTTTTTTTTTTCAATTGTTAATATAGAAAGTAAAAACCAAAGCCACTGGGTCCCTAAGAAATGATTAAAGCTTAGTTTTCCATCATGTTTTTTTTTTAAGAACACATCATTATAAAAGTAATCACTGATAATACACATTTATAAAAGTATTGTTTCCCAATACCATTTCATTTCATAAGCTCATTTTTGGAGGAGCTGCTTATTGTATTGGTCTAAACCAAGGCAGAATAGGAAGGTAAACCAAGCATGGTTTTGTCCTCAAGGAAATTAAGACCCAATGGGAGAATAAAGACACAAAGCAAGAACCTGAGTGACTCAAAATCAGACAGCAGAGCCCCGGCAGCAGTTGTGCTGCTCGAGCCCCCAGCAGCAAGTTTTACAAGTCCCAAGGACAGGCCTCTGTGGGCCAAATGCTTTGATAGGGCCTCTGGAGGCAGATGGCCCTGAGGTGGGTTCTAAAAGATGGTGTAATGGGCAGGGTGAACCAAAAGCAAGAGAAAGAGATGCAAGCAGAAAAGGAATAATTTAAGTGAATGGGAAAAACAAGATGCACATCTGGAAAGAAGAACAAATTAGTGAGACAAGACCCTTGAGGTTTTTTCAGGGATGACCAGGGTCCCAGGAATTTAGGCTTCAACAGGGCTCTGGACTGAGGCTGGCAGCGCAGGGTTGTTGAACCTCAGCACAGAGAGGTTAGCTGGGTGGCTGCATGCAAGGAGGATTAAGGAAGTGGAAAAGCATGGTGGCACTTTCTGCTTCAGGCAATTGTGCAAACAAAAATGAGCAAGGAAGTGACACTGGCTAGCTTGAGGGACTCTGTGGTTTCTGAATTTCCTCTTTCCCTGAGCAAACCCCACTGGGTCCATCCCAGATGCCCTTGCCCAAGGACACACGCATCAATACCACTTGCCATGACCTGCCCCTGAGGGCCTGAGGGAAAGTGGAGTCCGAGGACCCATGAGGGAAGTCTCCTGTGCTCTCTGGTGTAGATAGGCTGCTCTAGTTCTCACCCTAAGTGGAAATGAAGTGTGGTAAGAGTGCCAGCCTCATTGACTTCAAGGATTACCTCTTTTTAGTGGAGCTCTAGTCAACAGACATGGCATCTGAGCCACATATATGATTTTAAATTTCCTAATAGCCACATTAAAAAGGCAAAAGGAAGCAGATAAAATGAATAATTTATTTAATTCATTATATCTAAAGTAACATATCAACATGTAAACCATATGAAAACAATTGATGAGATTTTACATTTATTTTCCTTATCAAGTCTTAATAATCTGGTTTATATTTTATGCTTTCAGTATATTCCAATCTGAAGTAGCCTTATTCTAAGGGTTCAATCCCTACTGTGGCTAGTAACCACCCTAGGGACAGGACTGAGTGACTAAGGAACTCTGCTACTCAGAGTGTAGTCCCTGGGCCAGTAGCATTGACAACCCCTATTAGAAATGAGGACGGGGTGGGGGGGGGGGTTGTGGCTCAGTGGCAAAGCGCTTGCCTTGCACATGTGAGGCGCTGGGTTCGATTTTCAGCACCACATAAAAAAGAATAAACAAAATAAAGATATTGCATCTGTCTATAACTAAAAAATATTAAAAAAAGAAAAGAAAAAAAGAAATGAGGACTCTCAGCTGGGCATGGCAGTGCATGCCTGTAATCTCAGTGGCTCAGGAGGCTGAGTCAGGAGGATCTCAAGTTCAAAACCAGCCTCAGTGATAGTGAGGCCCTAAGCAGCTCAGTGAAACCGTCTAAATAAAATATTTTTAAAAAGGCTGAGGATGTGGCTCAGTGGTTAAGTGCTCCTGGGTTCAATCGCTGATACCAAAAAAAAAAAAAAAAAAAAAAGTAAAAGGTACTCTTTGGTTCTACTCCAGACCTAACTGATCAGATTCTGCACTTTAGTAGGGTCCCCCAGTGTTTCATAGGTGCAGAAAGGTTGAGAAGCTCCATCACATCCATGTGGGGAGGGAGCTGTAGGGTGGTGGCATTTGGTACCAGTCATCAGCATTCCTCTTCCTCCTTGGAGTTTCCCACCATAATTTTCCTCAGCCCCAGCTTCGACACAGACCTACATCAAGCAGCACCTCTCCTTCTTCTGAGCTCTCTGATGGGTTCAAGCATGTCATGAAACCCAGCCAGAGTCAATAAGATACACTGCAGCCCTTGACAGATCCAATTGTACTTGAAAAAAAAAAAGGTTAAGTTCTGTAGCCACTTTGGAACATGATGGGACAACACTGTGTAGGGAAATGCAAAGAGAAACAAGCCAGATACTGATGATGAAGTCGCAGGGCCAAAGAGCAAATGTCCTGGGTCTTAGCTCATAACCTGACAGCCATTTAAAAGGTCTCACCTCAACCTTCAGTTTGTCAGATAGGAAATGTTCTTCATTGATCCATCCTCAAACAGGACTAGGTGCACTAGAGCCAGGGTCCTTTCATTTTCCTCATCAGGGCAAGTCTTACACTTCACCCTTGAGAGCAGCCAATACAATGTTATTGTAGCCAATACAATAACACTAGCTTCTTTTGTTGTTGCAGTGGGCCAGGCAGATACCTTCTTGTCCCAGCTGTGTTTCTTCTCCCAAGAAGAGGTCCCAGTAAAATCTTTGCCTGACTTGATTTTATTTCTCTTCTCATTGTGTCAAAGTTCCCAGGGTCTGGCACCAATGACATCATGTGAACCCCTACTTCTAGTCTTATTGCTGGGATTTTCAGGTATGTGAGACAGCAAATTCCCTGTTTGTTTAAACTAGATGGGCTCATGTGCTAATATTAATATTGTCTTTCTTCTCCTCCACAACTCCTCCCCTTGCTCTCCAACAGGCTCTGTGCTCCCCATGGGCTCTGGTTTGCTATTGGGTTTGGGCCTTGGGTGGAACCAGCTGGAGATCAGAGAGCAGGAAGTGAATGAGGTCAGTGTATTTATCCTCTTGTTTTCTCTACCAAAGATGCAGCTGCTTTCAGGTAGCCTCTCTTTCTCTTTCCCCTACTGGCTCCTGTAGTCCTCTGTTCATTGCTCCCTCAGGGTTCTGTGTGGTCATGGCTCCCCAAGGTCACTGGCCCTGGAGTATAGTATTCGTCCTTTAGGTTTCCTTCCACCTTGCCCTTGACTTTACAAATAGCTTCTTTTTGGAACTGATCTCAGATTATCCATTTTGACTGTACAGTTCATTTCCTGTTGACTCCTGACTGGCACAATGATTGATACAAGAAGTGGCCTTAAAATAGGATTTTGGAATTGAGTTGCTCATGTGTTGAGGAGGGCAGGGATAGCCTCCTTACTGGCATCCTGGAAATTCATGGTGTTCATATCATTGCAAATAAGCCGATGATTACTGGTGGTACACAGGTAGAGGACAAGGCTTGGGGATAGCTGGTCAATCCAAAAAGCACCTGTTCTGACCTGGGTGTTACCTGGTGCACTGGTCCATCAGACTGCCCCTCAGTCTCTATGAAATGCATTGTATAAACATTTATGAATTATTCTTCATGTGAAATTGTGACAAACTAGCCTAAAAAGGAGATCATGTTCCATCATCCAGAACTGGGGCTGCTTTCCTGGTACAGAGCAATGGACCCTGACAGAGTGGGGGCTCCCCAGGACCTTAGAATGGAATTTAAGCTCTGACCTCCCCATTCAGTAGGGTAGATAATAGGCAAGTATAAGATTACCCTTCCTACCCAGCTAAACAGAGGCTCATGGGAAACAGATTTTAGGAAGCTAAGAAGCCAAAAGGACAGCTGCAAATCAAATGACCTCAGCTTCTACCTTAAGAAACAGGTCAAGAGGCAGGGGGAGCAGAGAGAATTGATTCAAAATAAGCAAAAGAAATAATAATGAGGTCTGTGCTTTCTTTTTCTTCATTATGTGATCAGGTCTGTTCCCTTTGGGGCACAAGTGGAAGGCTGGAGGAGACATAGGCAGGCAGTGGGGTTGCATGTGAGAAGAGGACACTGTGCCTTTGCACCCACTCAGTGTATACCATCTCCATTGCACAAGAGCGGGTTGAGGTGCCTGTCCAACCTGATGGACCAGTGCACCAGGTAAAACTGTTTCTTGGTGTCCTAAGATTTTCAACTCAATGGTCAGATAGGCAGAGGACTCTGATATTTATAGCTCCACAACCCTAATTCAATCATTCATGTTGGGTGCTAAGGGCAAACAAGGCTTCCAATCCACTAGGAATCAAGGAGAAAGTCTTGATTTCCTTAATTAGATTTTGCAATGAGAAATTAAGCAAGCAGTGATACAGCAGCAACTGGTGTGACATCCTGCAGATGGTGGTTGAAACCTGTTTTTCCTGAGTAAGAAGACCTGAATCAAACCATGTAGCACTTTTGTTCAACCTCTGTCTCCATAATGCTCTTACTCTATTCCCACCAGCTGATGAGTAGCAATTATATTTACAGAGCACTCAAAATAAGACAGAAGCTATGCTCAGCATTTCCAGGAATTTCTGAAGGCAAGTTTTTTAACCTTTCTAAGTTTATTTCCTCATCTATAAAACCTCACAAGGCTATTTTACTGAATAGAAGTATTTATATTGCACATTGCCTGACAGTTTAATTGTTGCCATGAGATTTCTATTGGGCTTTTTCTCTGAATTTATATTATGAAACTAGGCATGATATTTTATGCTGTCTGACTTTATTCAGTTCCTAAGTTCAGAGATTGGGGGATATCAAGTTATTAGAAGTTAAATGAGTATTTAGTTCTTAGTTTAGCTATTGATGGATATCTGTATTTTGGGATTTTTTTGTAAATTATGCTCCCTCCCCCTGGATATTCTAATATTCTTGAGGTTCAAACTGGTATATAATATTTTGTCAATTTTTTCTAAAAAAAGGAGAGAAAAACAGCTCTTTATAAATTTCCACACTGCCCTGGCTGTGCTGGCATGGCACAGGTGGGCAAAACCCCACAAATGTCATAAAAACCTTTACTTCTTATCTTAAAATATCCTCACTCCCCACAGGCCACCCACAACCTAATTTGAAATACAGACTATTTACACACACAAAAAGACTATGGGTACAGGGCAGCACAGGCTAAGTGCCCAGAAATGGTCTGAAAGAGGAAGTCAGCACTCAAGATTGTCCTCAGGGCTGGAACAATTTCAGAAAAAGCATTCCTGTGGGCCGGTGGGGTAGGAGGGAGGGTGGGCCATTGCTGCTTCTGGAAGAGAAAGTAAGACCCAGATAGGTGGGGCTGAAGTGAAGCCTCATTCCTGGAAGGAGGTGTGGCCTGAGTGACAGGCTAAGGCAGGCACCCTGAGACCTCACTGGAGAGTGCTGGCTGAAGTTCCCTAGGTCTGAAAGAGGGGAAGGGCTGAAGCATGGGTGCCATAAACCTGAGATGTGAGAAACCAAGCCTTACAAATTGTGAAACTCACCTAAAAAGAGCATATTAATATATATGAATACTTGTGGATTTGAGAAATGAAACATTTGTATCTAGTAAGTCCTCCGTGTGCTCTACTGTGGGTGTATAGCCTTCCTTCCCCCACCGCTAATCAACAAACTGAATTTTGTTCTCTTGCTCTTCTCAAGTATACAATCTAAAAAAATTCATTCAATTGTACCCGATTTTTATTTTTTGTGAATGGACTTGTACCCTATATAGTTTTTTTGTTATTTATTTTTTGAGGTGGGGGATTGAAGGCATTGGCCCTACCAATGAACATCACCCCCATCCTGCTACTTCATTTCTATCAGCATTGTTTTCAGATTTATCCAATTTATTTTGCATAGGGGTCATACATTTCTGCTGGTGTATAGTATCCATCATACAAATATTTTAATATTTTATTTCCCTGGTTTCCTTAGTCATTACAAAACATGCCTGATGATGGTATTCTTGTATGTTACTTGGAATACACATGTACAAGAGTTTATTTTAGGTAAATATTTAGGAGTAGGATTGTTGGGATGTAGGGGCAGCATAGGTAATATCACATTGTTTTCCAAAGACCTTGCATCAATTTACATTCCAAATAGCAGAAGATGGCAGATTCTGTTGTTCTTTATCTTGGCCAACACTTAATATTATGTGGCTTTAACTTTTTTGCCCATCTGGAGGGTTGAAATTTTCTCATTTTAGTTTTAATTTGTACTTTTTTGATTATTAATGTAGCCAAGGTTTATGTTTATGAGCTCCCAAGATATTTTTGTGGAATTATCTTTTTTGGAAATGGGGTATCATTATGTTGCCTCCAAATTGTGACCCTCCTGCCTCAGCCTCCCAAGTAGCTGGAATTATAGGCACATGCCACCATGCCTGGCTCTCTTCCATTTTTTGGACAATTGATCTTCATATTGTTTGTCAGCCCATAGTTAACTAAGAAAAATATATTATTTATGTGATTACTTTTCAAATTAACAAAAAAGTCATAAAAATGGTTCTTTTAATAGGCAATACTTGGACCTACAACTTCAAAATGTACAAAAGTCTTTCTACTTTTATCCTCAACAAGCCCTTACTTAACCTGTGCACCACCAAAGTTAGCAGGTGCAGCAAACTGGTTAGCTGCTCACCAGTACCATCAGTTTCTTCTTCCTGTGCACATGGGAAACCATTTTCCAGTTTCCTTGACTTGGGATTTCCTCACAAGTAATGGATACACACACACACACACACACACACGGAAAAAAGTAATGGACACAGCATCTACTGTTGGCCCATGTTTGTAAGTATTCTTTGAATTGATGGGCTGGCTAAATGTGGAGGATCTAGGATTCCAAAGAGGACTTATAAGATTATGGTATCCACAAAAGCTAAATTATTGAACCAATCAATCAACAGATGAATGGATAAAGAAAATCTAGTACATATACACAATGGAATATTACTCAGCCTTAAAGAAGAATGAAATTATGGCATCTGCAGATAAATGGATGGAAGTAGAAAATATCATGCTAAATGAAATAAGCCAATCCCCCCAAAACAAAGGCCAAATGTTTTCTCTAATAAGTGGATGTTGATCCATAGTGAGGGGGTGTGTAGGGAAGAATGAAGGAACTTTGGATTGTGCAGAGGGGAGGACTGGGGTGGTGGAGATGGGAAGGATGATAGAATGAGATAGACATTATTACCGTGTGTGCATGCATGTGTGTGTGTGTATGTATGAAAACTAAGATTTTTAGATTGATTTTTAGGTTGTCACTTCAGCTAGAGTTAAATTACACTCACAAACTTCTTATGCATCCTAAGATGTTCCACATAATATATATAATTACCAGTTCTCTATCAATGGACTCACAGGTTGTTTCTAATTTTCCCCCTTTATAATAATGCTACAATAAATATCTTAATGAAGTAGATTTTTAGTCATATTACACTTTTGTGTGTACGTGTATGTTACTGGGGATGAAACCCATGGCCTTACATATGGTAGGCAAGTTCTCTACCATTGAGTCATACTTCAGACCTTTTTCTAAAAATAAAAAAAAAACATTAATTTTGAGATGAGGTCTACTAAGTTACTCAGGTTAGCCTTGAACTTGTAATCTTCCTGTCTCAGCCTCCCAAGTAGCTGGGATTACAGACATGTACCACTACCAATGCTGGCACAGACACATGAAACCTTTAAGAGATACTGTTTGAAACATTGATGGCACTTAGGAACCAGTTCTACCTCAGTCAGGTATTTCCTGCCTTCTGCTCAATTCAGCTGAAGCTCATCAAGCTGGCATGTTGTCAGCTTGGGAGACTCTGAAGCTCCTCTCTTGCTCCAAGTCTAGCAATGATAAGATTCCTTGTATTGACTGATTCCCCACTACCCACCTAAAATAATCTATATACCTACCTATCTTATAGGACCTGAGTGCCTGTCACCTTGGACATTCGTTTCTGAATTTATCAAGATGTCAGTTTCTTATGGGCTTCAGATTCTAAGCTTGGATATATCTTTATACTCTTTAATCAACACTATGACTGAACGTGTGCCTTTACACGGCACTGTTCCAGACACTAAGCAGAGAGTACACTATGCAAGGTTATTGTCCCTTCTCATAACAAGGGATGACATCACACTACAGTTGGCATATGATAAAGGGATTGATGGTAGGGAACAGATTTTAAGAGTCTATTGTTAGTGCATATACTGATAGGGAACTGAGAAAGTCAGTTCATCCCAGCAACATAAAATTGTGCTTTTCTTAGTTTCTCACATTTCTATATTAATGTTCAGACTTCAGTTTCTTTCATAAAGGGTCTATAAAGCCAGGCATATAGTAAAACATGTCTGCAATGTAAACATGTCTGTAATTTAGGAGGCTGAGGCAGGATGACTGCAAGTTCAAGGCCAGCCTGGGCAACTTAGTGACTGTTTCAAAAAAAGAAAAAAGAAAAACAGGGATGGGGATAAGGTATAGTGATTTATGTGTGAGGTCCTGGGTTTAATCTCCAGTACCACACACATACACACACAAAGCACCTATAAAACTTGAATTATTATAGCTCTATACTTACTAGTGATTACTAAGGATGTCCCTAGTCTTTCCTTCTCTATCCTGAAGGTGTAAAAGCAAAATACAAGGCTGATAAGTTGCTTAGGGATGACAGTAAGAAGGCAAAGCATGAATACGTTTTCACTCTTGGTTTCTCAATCCAGAGTGATTATCATGTTTTAGGTTTACACAAAATGGTAGATGCTGTCTACACCCTGCTCATAGTCTTTGGGCCTGCAGCAAAGGTTGCTTTCAGTGTCCTAATACATGAGAAAGAGCACCTATGATTGTCTGTATGCTTTTTCTGGTCTCAGAAATGTGTTCTTCAAAGTACTGAGCTTCTTTTTTGGTGGTACTGGGGATTAACCCAGGGCCTACTTGCATACTAGGCAAGCACTACCATTGAGCTACATCTCCAGGCCAAGTGTTAACTTATTAAAGAAGAAAAGGAGATTGTGTTTTAACAACTCACCTTCTTTGTCAAGTGGAACCATTCTAAGATGTTTTAGTTCTCAGGTGTCTCCTGACATGACTGAGCCATACAGTAACCCCTTGTTAATGTACCCTTTAACAACCGTCCTTCCCTTCCTGTCTCACTGCTCCATTCCTACAGAGCACCTCCTGGGGTTTACCTCCTGGACAAACTATTTGCAACTAAATCCTGGTCAGTCTCAGAGTCTGATTTTAAGGGAAACTGAACCTAAGTCAGGAACTCTTTTGACAATGAGGGGAAAAACAAGGTCCTTCTCACCAGGAAAATTTGTCATACATTCAAGAATCCTGGGTAAGATCTGAGGAAATTGTGATATAAGGGATAGGGTTCCAGAATTACCCTACTTTCCCTTTTTCTCTTTCCTAAAATAATTACTGAGGGAGCCATATGCAAAAACCAGCAACACAATTTTTTTTGGGGGGGGGTAATCAAGGAATGAACTCAGGGGCACTCAACTACTGAATCACATCCCCACCCCTATTTTTTATTTTATTTAGAGGCAGGGTCTTAGTTGCTTGGCGCCTCACTGTTGCTGAGGCTTGTGATCCTCCTGTCTCAGCCTCCTGAGCTGCTGGGATTACAGCACACCTGGCCCAGCAACACAACTGGAATACCAAGTATTATTAATAGCTTCAAATGTGGCTAAATCCCCCTGAATCCTGTTTTTTAAAAACACTCTTAACTGAGTGGCGGTAGCACATGCCTATAATCCCAGAGGCTCAGGAGGCTGAGGCAGGAGGACTGAAAATTCAAAGTCAGGCTTAGCAATTTATGGAGGCCCCAAGCAACTTAGTGATAACTTAGCAAGAGACCCTGTCTCACAATGAAAAGGACTGGGGACATGGCTCAGTGGCTCTGGGTTCAATCTCTGGTCCAAAACCACCACCACCACCCACTCTTTGTCTGTCTGATTTCCTAATTATTCTCTATCACAGTATAACTACCTTTTTCCTGCATGATAATTTGTAACTTAAAATTACTTATCTGTTTGTTGTTTACTCTTCTCTATGAAAACCATATTCTCTACAAAAAGAGGAACTAAGGCTGCCTTGGTCACCACTGTATTCCGTTTATGACAGCATTCTCACATGGGAAGATACTCCACAGGCTGAGAAAGGGGTTGAGGTTTGGACTTCTGGCCTAGAACAGTCACCAGGTCTTTGTTCATTAAAAATCATAGTAACCTCTATCAAGCCACAGAGAAAATAAAATGACCAGATCTGCAGAGGAGGTTCTAGTTTGAATAATGCATCAACCCATGTGTGTTCAGGAGATAGACGTCATATAGTTACTGCCCAACAATGTGGGCCAAATAACATCTTTAATTTTCACCATTGGATTAGTAAGTAGTTCCTTTTCTCAGGGGAAGGGGAAGAGAGGAAGGAAGGTTTTTCAAATCTTTCCCTGAAGTCTTTACTATTATTCATACGATATCATGGATGTGAAAAAACCAAAAATCTGGTCTGTCCATGGTTCACACAGCCTAACAATCCCAAGTTAATCTTTGGCTTGTGGGTCTTTCTATTGGCACAAACGTTGAGATTTCTAACTTTTACCATCAGATGTAGCTCCTCTTCTCCCCGCAAAAAGAAAAAAGGTAGCACGTGCAGTAACAAAGGTGTCAGTATTAATGGCTGAAACCGAATTCTATAGTAAGGGCTGTGCCATGCCTTCTGGAAGTCTGGCACCTTTGCTATGATTGCAATGGTCTCTCAATTTCCATCTGTTGAAATCATGTTAGCTTTCCACGGTCTGGCTCAAACTCTATTGCTTCCATGAAACGTTCTCCAATCCCATCAACCAGGAGGAGACTTGCTACCCTTCACGGTCAGTGGACTTCCTACAGGAGGGCTCAGCACGGGGTTTCCAGTGCGCGGCTCGGTAAAGGTCTCTTCCTTTGGTGGCTGTGTTTGGACTGAGGTGTTCAGTTGAGAAGTTTCGCACCTAGTCCTATCAGCTGAGGCTTGTTTTCTTTTTGGCCATGCTACCAAAGCATTGTTCAGTGGCCCCATCTAGTAAACCTGAGAAAAGTGAGGTTCAATGAGGCTGCACAAAATTCAAGGCCTTTGAAATGACCCCAAGCTGCGTGAGCCGGCTCTCACTTTAACAGCCCCAGCCGCGTCACGGGGGAAAAAAATAGATGATCTCGAGGACTGCAAGGAAGGTGCTCGTTTGAGCTCCAGTCCTAAAGCTGAGAACCCACAGAACTCGATCAATTCAAGAAGACGCTGGAGGGCGCGCCGCGTCGGACGCTGCAGAGAACTTCCGCTTGAAAAAAAAAATGTCGTCACGGGGCAAACTTCCGGTTCCACTCTGGCTGGTAGCTCAGGGCCTTTAATCCTAGTTGGCAGTTGTCCACACTCAAAAGCGACCCCACCCAGCCGCTCCCTTGGGTTTCTCCACACCCTCAGGAGCAATTTGCACGTCTCCAGAGTGTGACGGTTACGTAGTGACGTCACTGCAGATAAAGGGGTTAGGAGAGCAAAGTACAGAACATCTTGAAGGACTGGAATCCTACCGCCAAGACACTAGCTGAGAGCCTGGAGGCGGGACTAAACTTGTGACTGGCATCCACACACACCCGTTGCTCTTTTCATTCCTTCTCAAACCAACCAATGAATGCGACGACGGAGACGGCAACGTGCCCCGGCCTCCAGAAGTGGCTCCTCCCTCCTTACTTGGCTTCTCTGGTCGCCATGCTTAGTGTGGCTACCCACTACCTCTGTAGTATTTTTGTCTCTTCTTTGGATTTTTGATGCCCTTGAAGAACTCCTTCTTTCACCTTTCTTTCCTTTCACCCTCAACTTACAACTTCTTGGAGTTTTTACTTGCTTGCTAAGTAACCAGCCACACTTGAAATGGCAGCTGGAGGCGGGGCCGAGGCGGGGCGTGACCGGCGCGGTGACGTCAGCGCGCTGCGTGTCGGCAGGTGGAGGGAGAAGGGAAAGTTTGGCCCGTGCGTGGGGCTCGGGTGGAGGGCGGGACAGAGGGGTTGGGCCCAGGAGAACCTTCTGTTGCGGCTGCTGCGGAGGCCGAGGCTGGGACGTGGACCCGGACGAAGAGTGCTGGACGCGGAGGACCAGGAGGCGAGATCCGTTGCAGCTGTGAACCCTTGTCGCTTTGCCGTGCAGTGACCTCGCACCCAGGCGCTGTCCGACCGGCGGCTGTTCCCTAGGCAGTTGGTGGGGGCGCGGCGGCGGCGGTTGGGGGTGGGGAGCCGCGCGGCGAGGAGACGAGAGAGGTCAGCGAGTTTGAGGGAGGACCGAGAGCCGCTGCCGCCGTCATGACTGAGGACTCGAGCGCCCTGCCCTGGTCCATCAACAGGGACGATTATGAGCTGCAGGAGGTGATCGGTGAGAGCAGGCGCCGCTGAGAGGGGAGGCGTCGCGCTGGGCGGCGGGTGACACGCGGGAACGTGGGGAGCTGCGGGAACTCGAGGATTGCAGCATTCACGGGAATTGGAGGGGCGCTCGTGGGGCCAGAGGTTTGTTAGGCGCGTGTATGAAGCACGGGGTTGGTGGAGCGCGTGTGAGGCGGGGTGGGGTGGGGCTTGAGGGGCTCGTGGAAGATTTGTGTACATTTGACAGATGCTTGCACGCGAGCGACAGATTGTCTTGAAGAGCAAGAAAAACGCAGGTGTGGGAGAGGCCTTTTGGGGGTCGTGTGAGAAGTGGGATATTGGAGTTGCGGGCTGAGCCCCCTATTTCTGGGATTGTGAGGTAGATTCATTCCTGCATCCGTTCGAGAACCCCGCCAGGAAGTGCCAGAGGTTGCTGGGGAAGCTGCAGGTACTGCGCTGAGGAATGTAGACCCAACTTCTGTTTCCTTCCAACGGATTTGCTGGTCAGGGAGGTATACATTACCTAAGTAGTCAAAAAAAAGAAAGAGAGAGAGAGAGAGAAAGAAAGAAAGAGAAAGAACAGGTTTTTAGCAGGTGACGGGAAGGAAATAAAATGTTCTGATAGAGAGTAACCTGGAGACCAAGTTAGGGTGATTTCAGGGAAAATTCTTTTTCTGAAGCAATGATATTTAAATTGAGCTCTGAAGGATGAGAAGTGAGTCTTAAAAGAGCTAGGGAAGACTTGTTTTTCCCACTTAACTGAAGGATGAAGGAATGCAAAGGCCCTGGAGAGGGAAAGAGCTTGATATGTTTTAGGACCCGAAGGAAGACTGGCATAGATAGAGATAAGGGGGACCTGTTCAGCCATGTAAGGATTTTGAAATTTTATTTTAAGTGTCACTGGAGGTCTTCAACCAGGGATATGACACGATCTGATAGATCTGACTGCTGTGCTGGAGTGAATTTGAAGGGGGTCCAGGAATACTAGTTGGCAGAGATCAAAACTTTCACAAAGGTGGATTGTAATTTTCAGAGAGGCTTAGTGATAAGGGGGAAGTTGGGAACTGTGGATGAGGGTACTGTTTGTTGGACAACAATAACTCAAGTGACCTTAGAAATCAAAAGGGGGTGGGTTTAGCTAAACAGAGGCTCAATCCAGCTGACATGAGCAGACCCCTGTGTATTGGAGGAAGAATTGTCTACTTTGCCAGCATGCTGTGCTAAAATTAGTTTTATAACAAAGACTAACTGAAGACTCTTGAGCTGTCTTGGGGGGTGTCAATGTTATCAGCATTGTGTCTGTGTTTTAAAGAAATGTCAAATTTTTTCTTTTTTTTCCCCCACTTTTCTTGCCTCTTGGTTGTTTTGTTTGTTTTGGTACTGGGGATTGAACCCAGGGGCACTTAAACACTGAGCCACACCTCTAACCCTTTTTATTTTTTATTTTGAGACAGACAGGGCCTTACTAAGTTGCCAAGGCTGGCTTTGAGCTTGGCAGTCCTTCTGCCTCAGCCTCCTGAGTTGCTGGGATTACAGGCATGTGCCACTATGCCTGGCTTTGCCTCTGGTTTTAAAACAGCCTAAGCTAAGTTTTATCTAAAAGATACCATATCTTTTACTTTAAGTCACTTCTTGGGTCTGTGTCCTTGCTACATGTTGGGTCTTTGACATGTATTGATTTAGCTAGTTAGATCTTTTTGGGGAGGGGTGCTGGGGATTGAACCTTGGGAGTCTTTAACATAAGTTACATCCTTAGCCTTTAAATTTTTTTTTTAAATTTTGAGGCAGTGTCTCCACTAAGTTGCCAGGCTCTCCCCAGATTTGCTATCCTCTTGCTCAGCCTTCTGAGTAGCTGGGATTACAGGCCTGTGCCACCCACCCAGCGAGATCTCTGTTTTGATTGATTACTTCTGGGTCCCTTAATCAGGGTTTCATATTGAAGTAAGGGATTAAATGGGAGATTCCAAAATGATAACAGAAAAAATAAAGAAAGGGCTCTCTACAGTTACTTTAGAAGAGGAGTTTTGCTTTATTTTCTGGTACGGATACTTCTAAGGTGGAAAGGGTGGCTGTAGTCATTCTTAGTATGTTTGTTGTTGAGATGTCATGGAATTTCAGTGTTGCAACGGCTCTAGAGAGTTAGTGATATTATTAATTTGGTGTCCTCAGAACCGTAAATTGTCTGTAAATGGGCAATAGAGAGTGACATCGAGTCCTCCAGGATAGGGTTACTTCTTATCCCATTAACCACAGAGTAGTCCAAGGCTCATCAAAGGTTAAGAACTCTACTGTGATTTGATTAGGTTATTTTTTAAAACAACTTTACAGAGTTATTTTATTTTTTAAAACAACTTTTACATTTAATACTATAAAATGTTCTTATTTTATTTATAAAATGTAACAGTGTTTTAGTAGATTTGCTGATTAATTGTTGCCATCACCCCATTTTAGGATATTTCTATCTGCCCAATGAGATTCCCTTGTGCCTTTTCATAGTTAATCTCTCTTCCCTTCCCCAGTCTCAGGTAACCACAAATCTATTTTTTTCCTCTATAGATTGTGTTTTTTGAATTTTTCACATAAATGGAATCCATATAACATGATTTTTTTAAAAGTCTACCTGATTAAAGGTAAATTTACAGAGTTGGTAAGTCATCACCAAAGGCAGTTTTAAAATATTTCTGTCAAGCCAAAAAGATGTCTCATGTCCATTTGTAGTAACTCCCTATACCCACCCTTAGCCCCAGGCAACCACAAATCTACTTTCTGTCTTTATAGATTTGCTCTGGATGTTTCATATAAATGCAATCATATAATATGTAGTCTTTTTTATTTGTATTTTTTTGCATAATGTTTTTTGAGGTTCATCGTAGTGTAGCATGTTGCAGTACATGGTTCCTTTTTTTTGGACATCGGTTCATGGACATTGGATTGTTTCTGCTTTTGGCTATTTGGAATAAGGCTGCTATCAGAATTTACATTAAATCTTCATGTGAACGTATTTCATTTTCCTTGAGTATATCCCAGGAATGGAATGGCTCAGTCATATGATAAATTTGGTAATTTTTTAAGATACTGCCAATCTTTTTTCAAAGTAGTTATACCATTTCACATTCTTCTAACTAATGTATGAGAATTCCCATTTGTCAACATTCTGGTCAGCTTTGTTGTCTGTGTGCTATCTTGTATACATTTATGTGGTACCGGGGATTCAACCTGGGACTTCACATGTATTCTACCACTGAGCTATATCCCCAGCCCTGTCTTTTTTTTTTTTTTTTAATATTTTTTTTAGTTGTCAATGGGCCTTTATTTTCTTTATTGATACATGGTGCTAAGAATCAAACCCAGTGCCTCACACCTGCTAGGCAAGCGCTCTGCCCCTGAGCTACATCCCCAGCCCTGTCCTGTCTTTTGGATTATGGCCATCCTAGTGGGTATGAAGTGGTATTTCACTGTAGTTTTGATTTTTATTTCTCTAATGACTGATAACAGTATCTTTTGCCTGTCTGGATTATCCATTGCTATGTTTTGTTTTCTTACTGATTTATAGGAGAGGGAAAGAGAGTGGTATATGTGTATTCATTCTTCATATAAGTCTTTCATCTGGTGTAGTGTATGATTTCAGTACAAGTATTTTTATTTGTCTTCCTGTGTGTGTGTGTGTGTGTGTGTGTGTGTGTGAGTGGTGCTGGGAATTGAATCCAGGGTCTCACACATACTAGGCAAGTGCTGTCCCACTCAGCCAACTCAGCCTTGTCTTCATTTTCTTAGTGGTGTGTCTTTCTTTCTTTTTTTTTTTTAAATATATAATATTTTTTAGTTGTCAATGGATCTTTTATTTTATTTATTTATTTATTTATTTATTTATTTATTTATTTATTTATGGTGCTGAGAATTGAACCCAGGGCCTCACACATGCCAGACAAGCATTTTACTACTGAGCACTTACTGCAGCCCCCTTAGTGTGGTGTTCTTTTAAAATACAGAAGTTTTATTTGTCACTTTTTTATTTTATTTATTTTATTTTTGGACAGTATTGGGGATTGAACCTAGGGATTTGTACCCTCTAAGCAAAGGCTCTACCACTGAGCTACAATCCCTAGTCCATAAACACAGTATTTCATAATTAACTATAATCTTCAAGTGAATCTTTTTTTAAAAAATATTTATTTGTTTTTTAGTTGTAGTTGGACACAATACCTTGATTTCACTTATTTATTTTTAAGTGGTGCTGAAGATCGAACCTAGGTTCTCACATGTTCGAGGCAAGCGCTCCACTGCTGAGCCACAACCCCAGCCCTTCAAGTGAATCTTCACAATTCCTTTATATTTCATCATTTTTTTTTTTTCAGGAGACAAATGATTGGAATCTAGAAAAAAAAGGATTTGAGAAATCATTTAGATTTAATTTTCAAAGGATTATGTTCCAGGGAAATTAGTGTAATTATTTCAAAACCTGTATATTTATTTGGCCTGTAATATTTTTCACATGTGCTACTTAGCACTGTGATATTTAATTATTCTCTCATTCTGTTTTTTTTTTTTTCACCTGTAGGATTTTACCAACATTTTTAGTTGCTTATCCAACATAAATTTCCTCTTCTTTAATAAGAGAACCTCAATCTATTTTGTTTTAAGTAAAAACATATTATTCAGCTAAAAAGCTTCATTTACCAACTTCCCTTGCCCCCTCCCCCCAAAAAAAATATGGAAAAATCCTACAGGTGAAAAAAAAATCTCTCCCTAGGAACATATTAAAAGTGTATCATTTGGGAATTCAAAGGACTTTCTTGTAAGAATTGTATCATCCTAAGCATGTTTTTGTAAGATTTTAAAAGTTATCTATGTACAATTATTTGTAAAAAAAAAAAAAAAAAGGTATGTGCTCTTCTTATAATTAATTATCTTTTTACTATTTGTGAGCTCATTTCTAGCCTGTAGTTTTGTATTGGGATTTTTGAGCCTTTTATACTGTATTTGACATGTATTGAAGTAGTTGTGAAAGTGTGGGCTTTTATTATAAAGGTGTGGACTGACTTGAATTCAAATCTTGGCTCTTACTAGCTTTATGATCTTGGGGGCAAATTATATAACTGGTTTTACTGTTAGCTTTTGTCTAAAATGGTGATAATAGTACCTGTGTCATTGCGGCTTTTATATGGATTGATTGTAGAAAGTGTTCAGCTCATATTAAATGGTCCAAAAAGTGGTTGTTATTATATCAGACTTTTTTCCTTCTTTCTTTTTTTGTATTTACAGTTTTCAAATTTTGGTATTGACAAAATATAAAATACTGTGTGATTTGTAATCTTGTAACACTGTAACACTTCAATATTTTGAATCTATTCTTGTGTATTGGAACATTCCTTCATCTTCCATTTTTTTTTCCTTCTTTCTCAGTTCCAGGTCTTATTCAAATTAGATGGATTTAGGGATTCATGTTAGACATGGTAGTATACCTTGTGTAAGTCCTGCCACCATGGTATTGCCAACAGTGCAGTATGATGGCAAAGATGAAAACCAGTCTGCATCATGTGGCTTTTATTGTCATGTCTTGAAAAGTCTCAATAAATATTTAGTATGTACCTAAGACTAGGTTTAGAAAATTGAAAAATTTCAGAGTAGGTTTAAGATTTTTTCTTCTTCTTTAAGATGGGCATGATTCACTTGGCTTTGGTGAAGGCAACCCACAAGCTTTATTCTCTACTCCCCCCGCTTTTTTTTTGTTTTATTAGTTTTTAATTAGCTACACATATTGATGTTTAAGTAGTAGTTTCCAGATTTCAGAACTTCACCTCAAATCCCTTCATAAATGTGAGGATCTTCGTGCTCTTATCAACAGAGTGATGCGTAATGGTATATTTTCCCCTTGATTGGGAGACTCTGCTGAGGTAACATTTTCAGTGAAGGCAACAACAGTTTCATAGGGTTCTATAAAATAGGGATTATATTTGTCTGCATGTAATGCAAATGAGGCATAGCAATGGCTTAATAAATACTTTTCCCCTTATGTGACAAGAGAACTGGAGGTGGCAGCCAGTCCAGACTGTCAGGTACCAATGATCCTGGTTTTTCATATCATTGCTTTTAGCTCTCATTCTCATGGCTGCAAGATAGTTGTTCCATCTCTAGCTTCATGCTTGCATGTGGACCAGAAGAAGAATGTGGCAAAAGGACAAAGACACATGACAGCTAAATTGGCTCCTGTTCAAAGGGCTTCGTTTCTTGGGTGCCTTACTCAGGGATTTCCACTTCTATTTATTGGTTTGAACTATGTAATTTTTATTTTATTTTTTTGGCAAGGGAAGTTGGTAAATGAAGCTTTTTAGCTGAGTAATATGTTTTTACTTCAAACAAAATAGGTTGGGGTTCTCTTATTAAAGAAGAGGAAATTGTAAGTTGGATAAGCAACTAAAAATGTTGGCCTTGGGTTTTTTTAAGTTAAAATAGTTAAAAAATACATTGCAAGTAAATAATTAACCTGACACATAGTGATCATATGTAAGTTACCTTTAATCTAAAGAGGTGACTGGGTGTGGTGGTGCACACCTGTATTCCCAGCAACTCTGGAGGAAAACGCAGGAGGATTGCAAGTTCGAGGCCAGTCTCAGCAACATAGTGAGCCCTGTGTCAAAAAATCAAATAAGATAAAAAGAACTGGGGGGGCTGGGGTTGTGGCTCAGTGGTAGAGTGCTTGCCTAGCATGCGTGAGGCACTGGGTTCCATCTCCAGCTCCACATAAAAAAGAAAATAAAGGTACTGTGTTCATCTACAACAACAACAAAAATATTTTTAAAAATTTTTAAAAAATCAAAAAGAATTGGGTATGTAGCTCAGTGATATAAGTGCTCCAGGCTGAATCCCCAGTACCAATGGGGGGGGGGGTGGTGGAAACTAAAGAGGTAATTGCCTACCAATTAAAAATATAATATTGAAACATCATGTAGTTTCGATTTGTAGGCCCTGTATTGCTTCTTATTAACTCTATGACTTAAGTCTTACCTTTGCTTACGTTGTTTGTAAAATCAGTAATACCTAACTCATGGGATTATTTTAATAGCTAGATGAAAAAAAGGGATACAAGTAAAGAAAGTGCTCAGTATAGTTCTTGGTATACAGAATAAGTATACAATAAATGTTATCATTCATGATGGTAACAGTGCGGACATGCCGAAGATGACTGGGTTATTTTGTGTTTGTTCTGACCCAAGCAAGTAGGTTTTTTTCCTCCTTGAAAATATATTCTATACTTGATTGATAAAATCATTAAACAAATATTTCTTGAACTGCTGTTATAAGCCAGGCACTGTTCTGAATACTGGAGATAAAGTAGTAAAGCAAATAGATAAAATTCCCACTTTCATGGGGTTCGTAATCTAGTGGTGGTAGTGAAGGAGAAAAATAGAGCAGTGATAGGGACTGGGGACTACTAGGGATGGAGGTGGGGTATGGTTTTAAATAGGTCAGGGAAAGCCACACTGAGAAGGTGACATTTGAATTAAGACCTGAAGTAGGTGAGAAGTGCTTATCTATAGGAACCTTATTCCAATTAGAGGGAACAATGAACACAAAGGCTCTGAAGTAGAAGCATGCTGATGTGAATAAGGAATTGGAAGGAGGTGAGGGAGGCCAGAGCTGAGGGAGACAGGGTGAAGTGACAGGTGAAGAGGTCAGAAAGGTAAGTGGTACAGATGCATGGTCCTTATCAGAAAAGTCATTGTCAGAATTTGGTTTTTGCTTTGAGTAAGATTGAAAATCATTGCAGGATATTGAGCAGAGGTAAAATAGTTGTGAGAATAGTTTTTGTAAGGGTGATAGGAGAGGTTATCAAGGGGTGGGGAAAGTGTAGTAGTGGAGGTGGTATCGGTTAGACTCTGGATATGATATATTTTTGAAGTTAAAAGAGAATTTGCTGTTGGATTAGATGTGAGAGAAAGGGGAGATAAAATGATTCCAAGCTTTTTGGCTGGAGTGTCAGGAAGATTGGCATTACTGTCCCTTGAGCTGGGAGATCACCAGAATGAGGAGGAGGGTGAGGGATGATTCACTGCAGGACCATCGTGCTGTTTGAATAATTACTCAACACATATGGCAATGTATCTTTATTTTCATCTTGTATGAAGAGAATAGCCTGATTTTTATGATGATGCCTGTTTTTTTTTTTTTTTTGTGTGTGTATGTGTGTGCCAATTCTAGGAGCCTTAATTTTCAGTGATACTCTGACAAGATTCTTATTTAGAAAAGGGCTTACTCCACAGTTCAGGTGACAATACCTTGTTTGCCTTTTAAAATGAACAGTCTGGGTTGGCTCATTCCTTTAATAAATGCAAAACCTTACTAAGGATTACTTTAAATAGTCTTTGGAATTTACCTGTTAGAGCTGTGACCAAAATTTTGGGGAAAATATCTTCAATTGATCTGACTTATTTGACTTATTTTTTCCTCACAGGTAGGAGTAATATTCATTATTACCTTCCCTCAATTTCTGGGTCTGGTAAGTTGGAGAGAGACTCAGAACTTTTTTATTTTTAGTTTCCCTCATGTGTGGGTAACTCCTTTTCTTACTCTCCATTTTGAAAGGTTTTAGGAGAAAGCTGCACCTCTATTTTTGCACACCACTCCATTCTGGTGTGTACACTGATAATGCAGTTAAAGAACTAACTAGGAGAGAACAGAAGTTAGAATACAAACCAGTGCAAAATAATGAAAGTCTGACTTTGGGTGTTTTATTGAAAATTGCTTTAAAATTTTCATTATATCAGGTCAGTGCTTAGTGAAGATAGCTTTTCACACTTTGAAATCATTCCTGAGTAGTACTTCTTACCCAAATGTATGTGTATTCATACTGAAATAACAGTTTTTACAAAGTAACATTTTTGTTTGCTGCCTATAGTGCTTACCGATTCTGTTTATACTAAGAAAAATGATGGTAAGCCCAGTGTAAATAGACTTGTAGTTTAAAAAAAACTGCCTTAAGAAGCCTGCTTTAAAGAGAAGATAAAGCATTTAAAAAATTTGTTCTGCAATCCTTTTGTTACTAGATTTTTGAAAAATATTGGAGATAATAGTTAATTAGAACAGCACAATTCACAATAGCTAAACTGTGGAACCAACCAACCTAGATGCCCTTCAGAAGATGAATGGATAAAGAAAATGTAGTATATGCACACAATGGAATATTATTCAGCAATAAAAGAGAATAAAATTATGTCATTTGCAGGTAAATGGATGGAGCTGGAGAATACAATGCCAAATGAAGTTAGCCAATCCCCAAAAACCAAATGCCGAATGTTTTCTCTGATATAAGGAGGCTGATTCATAATGGGATTGGGAGGGGGAACATGGGAGGATTAGATGAACTATATATAGGGCAAAGGAGTGGGAGGGGAAGAGAGGGGGAATGGGGTTAAAAAAGATGGTGGAATGAGATGGGTATCATTACCTTAAGTACATGTATGAAGACATGAATGATGTGAATATACTTTGTATACAACCGGAGATATGAAAAATCATGCTCCATATGTGTAGTAAGAATTGTAATGCATTCTGCTGTCATATATAACAAATTAGAATAAAAAAAGTTCACTTAAAAATAATTATGAATAAAATTTTTTTAGGTATTCTTTTACCCTCCTATTTACATTATTAATTACTATTTTCTTTCTTTTTTTAAAAAAAATATTTGTTTAGTTATACATGGGCACAATATCTTTATTTTGTTTATTTATTTTTATGTGGTGCTGAGGATGAAATCCAGGTCTCACATGTATGAGGCGATGGGTCTACCGCTGAGCCACAAACCCCAGCCCACTATTTTCTTTTTGATACTGGAGATTGAACCTAGAGGTGCTTAACCACTGAGCTACTTCTACAGCTGTTTTTATTTTTTGAGAGAGGATCTCACTAAGTTGCGTGGGGCCTCGATAAATTGCTGAGGCTGTCTTTGAACTTGTAATCCTTCTTCTTTAGCCTTCCATCTCTGGGATTTCAGATGTGCACCACTATGCCCAGTAAATTGCTATTTTCTATAAAGTAAATTTTTTTCTGATGAAAGAACATGGTTGACTATTTCTAATTAATGGTATTGAAAGTATTGAGTTTTTATTGGATTACTGTACTTCTCTATTTTAGAATATTAAAATATTTTGTTTTTGTTTTGGGAAAAATCATATGATGATGGATGAAAATGATTGTTGTATAGAACTGGAGCTTGCAAGTCTCTTTTTAATACTGGGTTTGGTGAAACCTTTACAGTTTGTCTTTGGTCATTGGTTAAATCACACCAGAACTTAGGGAGATTTATTCATTAAGTGAGTGAATCTTTGAAATAAAGATACTTTAATACATGAACAATTATGATTGATAATTCTTAGGTTTGATGTTTCATTGTTGGTGTAACTAAATTTATTCCTTTATCTGTGCAGTATCTTCCCTTATCTATGGTTTTTTTCCTGCAGTTTCAGTTACTTGCAGTCAACTGAGGTCTGAAAATTTTAAATGGAAAATTCCAGAAAAAAGTAATTCACAAGTTTTGAATTGTGTACTGTTCTGAGTAGCATGATGAAGTATCATATCACCCATCCCCAGTATGAATCATTCCCTTGTCCAGTGTTTCCAAGTAGTATTTGCTACCTGTCCCCTTGCCTGTTTAAATAGCCATCTTGGTTATCAGATTTAATGTCATGGTATTGTAGTGCTGGTGTTAAAGTAATCTACTCAGTAAAAGTGCAAAATGAGGGCAATTTGAATATTCCAAAGAGAAGACACAAAGTGCTTTCTTTATGCAAAAGGGTAAAGATTCCTAATAAGAAAAAAATTGTTGCTAAGATATATGGTAAGAATGAGTCTTCTATCTGGGAAATTGTTAAGAACTGGAAAATATGTTATTAAAATGTTCTTTTATTATTGTCTTACCTATTACTGTGCCCACTTTTAAAAATAAATCTTATCATAAGTATATGCATATAATAAAAAATATAGTATATATAGGGATTAGTGCTGTGCATGGTTGCAAGCATTCTCTGGGGGCCTTGGAAGATGTCCCCTGTAGATAAGGGGAGAGTACTATATTTTTAACCTTGGCATGGTTTTGGTTTACATATGTATAACATTAATATGTTTAAGGCTGCTATTTCAGGTTTTGTGTATGTAAAATAGTCAATATGGGGTTACCCAGGGGTAGATGTGAGAATTAACACTGGTTAAAAAAACTAACACCATTTTGTACATTTTTGAAAATTAATAATCAGTGAACACATCTGTATATTAGAAGATGTCTGTTATATAGGGCCATTGGAGGCCACATTGTGTCCTCTGTGATTTGAGAATGCTTCTGCTCCATGATTAGCTTCCTTCTATTCTGTAGTGTTTCCAAGAGTCAAGCAGTGGCTACTTGCTGAAGACAAGAGAGTTTAGATTTTTTTTAGGGCTTCCTTGAAGTGATGTGAGAGGAAGGGAGCTTAATTGCAAGCACTACCATTCTGCTCAACTCTACCTGTATTCATGTGCAATAGAGGATGTTCAACCAAGAAGCAGACAAACTAAACAATTTCAGTAGTAGCCTGTTGGATCATTTTTATTAAGCAAAGGATTTTAGTATTCCTAAACAGTTGTGAAAATTGTTCAGTTACAATATTGGACGATGTTATTGAATGTAAATGTGTTCTTAAATATTAGATCTCAATCTAAATTTTGCGTTATTTGAGTTTTGTGCAGTTTTTGGTAGTATTGGGATTTGGGTTTATCTATGTCAGTATTGACTGTGGTTATGTGTGTGTGGTTTAGACAAGGATTTTTCAAATGGATTTATATTTAACACATGTACACTCTGTTGAATTAGATAGTTGTATATGTGTATCATTTGCAATTTTTAATGTTTGAAACACATTAATTTAGAAATTTGACACACTTGAAGGATTTTAAGTAATAGCATTATTGAGATGTAATTCACATACCATAAAATTCAGCCTTTTAAAATGTACAATTCAGTATATTTGCAGAGGTGTGTAACCACCACCACTAATTCCAGAACATTTTCATGATTCCAAAAAGAAACTCCATTCCTGTTGACAGTACTTTCCATTTCTCTCTCCCTATAGTCCCTGGAAATGGCTAATTTACTTTCTGCTCCTAATGGATTTGCCTATTCTGGATATTTTATACAAATGGAATCATACTATATATGGCCTTTGTGTCTGGTTTCACTTTGTGTGTTCAAAGTTCTTCTGTGGCCTGGGGTTGTGGCTCTGCGGTAGAGCACTTGCCTAGCACGTGTGAGGCCCTGGGTTCAATCCTCAGCACCACATGAAAATAAAGAAATAAAATAAAGGTATTGTGTCCAACTACAACTAAAAAATAAATTTAAAAAAAGTTCTGTGTTGTAGGATGTATTAGTACTTTATTCCTCTTATTGCCAAATAATTCATTGTATAGCTGTACATTTTACAGTCCTACCAGCGAAGTAGGAGGGTTCCAGTGTTTTTACATCTTTATCAGCACTTATTATTGTCTGTCTTTTTGATTTAGCCATTTAGTGAGTGTAATTTGTAGCTTACAGTTTTGTGAAGGGATTTTTAAAATTGAAAATTCTATTGGGAAGTTTTATATACATATGCATTATATGTTAATTATTATTTTGAATGAATAGGAATAATAAAAATAATGAAAAGATAGTAACATTGAAAAAAGTAAAATTTTAAATAGTATATTCAATTACTGTATCTGAGTCTAACCCTTTAAGATCTTTACTGTTAGATCATATAAACAAGGCAGGTTTAAGATGGTCTCTGCCATGTTTTCATGTTTATCTAAGTTGGCTTGTAATTCAGAAATTATTACAAAAATTATCAAGTTTCTTCTGCTACTGCAATATGGGTTCTTTGCTAGAAATCTAGAAAGCTTCTAGAAGATTTGAGTATTTATTTCAATAATATAAATATTTTCTTCTTGTAGTATAAATAAAAATATGACTTATTAATTGGGAAAAAAGAACTTATTTTTTTAAAAAACTTTTTTTTGTACCATTTATTTATTTATTTATTTTATAGTAAGTCAATGCTGAGGATCGAACCCAGAGCCTTGCACATGCTAGGTGAGTGCTCTACTGCTGAGCCACAACCCCAGCCCCAAGAACTTCTTTTTAAATTATGTTTCTGTGCATTAACATTTACAGACAGTACTTTCTTGTCTTTTTGTTTTGGGTGCCAGGGATTGAACCCAGGGCTGTTTAACTACTGAGCCACATCCTCAGCCATTTTTTATTGAGACAGGGTCTGATAAGTGCCTGAGGTTGACTTTGAATTTGTGATCTTCCTGCCTTAGTGGATAGTACTGTTTTTTAATCTGGTGTTTTGCTGATGAAGAGGTACTCCTTGCCTACTCCTGTTAAACAACTTTAATAGTTTCTTGTATTTCCTTTTAGAAAACTTAAACATGTGTATCCTTTTATGTAGGAGGGGCTTGAGGTGTAGCTCAGTGATAGAGTGCTTGCTTAGCATATGCCAAATCTTGAGTTCAATCCCCAACACTACACCACCACCACCACCACCAACAACAACAACATTGGCTTCTAACATACTGCTTTGCTCTTTGCTTTTATCCCTTAAGATATTTGAGTTTTAAAGCATATACTTTCTTTTAGATTACGTAATTGTTTTTTTAGGCTGGTATAAAAAATCTTCTGAGATAATTTTTTTCTTTTTTCTCTCTCCTCTTCCTCCTCTTCTTCCTCTTCCTGTTCTTCATACTGATGATTCAACTGAGGGCACTTTGCCACTGAGCTACATCCTTATTAGCACTTTTAATTTTTTTATTGTAGCAAGGGTCTGGCTGTGCTGCTTAGGGCCTCGATAAATTGTTGAGGCTGATTTCAAAATAGCCATCCTTTTGCCTAAGACTCTCAAATCCATGGGATTAAAGGTGTGTGTCACTGTGCCCAGCTAAGGTTCTACCTTTAAAGGAAACAACCACAGATTGCCATGGAAACACTTTGAGGTGATCCTTGGGATTATTAACAATTGGAGTTTTGGGCTGAAAATATAACCTCAGATTATTGAAGAGATGCGCTATAGATGATCTGCATTAGCTTTACTTGGTATGTGAACAGTAGAATCAGAAAGTGGTCTGATATAAATACTACCTCCCCGCCTTTTTTTTTTTTTTTTTTAATGGTACTGGAGATTGAACCCAGGGGTGCTTTACTCGTGAGATACATCTGAAGCTTTTTATTTTTTAAATTTTTTATTTGTTTTAATTAGTTACACTAATTTTTTTTTTTTTTTTGAAACAGGGTCTTGCTAAGTCATCAGGGCTGACTTAGAGCTTGTGATATTGGTATTGGTATTGGATAAACAAGTGAAAAATAAATGCAACCATTTATTGAGCATTGCTATATCCAGGCACATAGTTCAGGAAATGGAAATTTGCTAATAGTAGTAGAGCTGGGGTTTCAGTCTAAGTCTACTTCCCACAGAGTTTCTTGAAGATAGAAAGCAGGGTGAATGGCTTGCACAGAGGCATGGAGGTGGGGATAAAATAAATTGTATTTAGGGTATGGAAAATAAGTTAACTTGTTCAGTTATCAAGTATAATGTCAAGTAGCTGCTGTGATTTAGGGATCTTGAGGTGTGCCATTGTACAAATGGTGAAGATTATTTCATTAATGGTAGTGGATGAATTGAGACCTAGGCAAAAAAAAAAAAAAAAAGCCATAGGACTTAGATTTTTCTAGCATTTGGTATTGTACGGTAACTCTGCACACGTTGTGCACAGATGAACTCAATTGTATGCATGTGTGTATAGTTATATGCAATTTTATTACATGAGTAGTTTCATGTAATTACCATTAAAATGAAGATAATAGAATTGCATCTCACCGCAGGGCTCTCTTGGGCTGTCCCTTTGGAGTCCTATCTGCCCCCACTCCCAACTCTTGACAACCACTGATCTGTTCTCTATTTCTATTGTTTTGTTATTTAAAGAGTAGAATCATAAAATAAAATATGTAACTTTTTGAGAGTACTGTTTTTAACTCAGTAGAACTCAGAGGTTTATCCAAGTTATCGTGTGTGCCAGTAGTTATACCTTTTTATTGCTGAATTGTATTCCATGGTGTGGCTGTACCATATTTGTTTAACCATTTACCTGTTGAAGCATATCTGGATAAGTTCCAATATGAGCTATTTAAAATAAAACTGATGTCAACATTCATATGCAAATTTCCATGTGAATGTAAGTTTTCATTTCTCTGGGTTACATGTCTAGGATTACAAATGCTAAGTCATATGAAAAGTCCATTTTTTGTTTTAATAGAAATGGCCAAACTATTTTCCAGAGTGACTGTACCATTTTTTACAATCCTACCAGCAGTATATAAGTGATAATCTAGTTTGATTTCATCCTAATCAGCATTTGGTACTGTTATTATTTTTTAAAGCCATTTTTGATATTGGGTGGTGATATCTCATTGTAGTTTTAATTTGCATTTCCCTAATGGCTAGGGTGTTCAATGTCTTTTTCTTGTGTTTATTTGTCATCTGTATATCCTCTGATTAAATGTCACATTTCTTTGGCTCATTTCTTTTTTTGTGTATGTGGTACGGAGAATTGAACCAGAGGTGCTTTACCACTGAGCAACATCCCCAGACCTTTTTATTTTATTTTTTTTAACACAGGGTCTAACTAAATTGTTGAGGTTGGCTTTGAATTAGTGATCCTCCTGCCTTAGCTAAGATTACAGACATGTACCACTGTTTCAGGCTTTGGGCCCATTTCTTTCTTTTTTTTTTTTTTTTTAGAGAGAGAGAGAATTTTAATATTTATTTTTATTTTTAGTTATTGGCGGACACAACATCTTTGTTTGTATGTGGTGCTGAGGATCAAACCCTGGCCGCAAGCATGCCAGGCGAGCACGCTACTGCTTGAGCCACATCCCCAGCCCTGAGCCCATTTCTTAATAGGGATTTTTTTTTTTTTTAATAATGATTTTTGAGAATTCTTTCTTTAAAATTTGTATTTAATTATTTTGATTTTGTGGTACTGGGGATTGAATTCGGGGCTTGGTACATGCTAGGTTAGTACTCTGTCACTGAGCTACATCTACAGCCCTTGGGAGTTCTTTATACATTCTACATAGAAGTCGTTTGTCAAGTACATTCATATTTTTTACAGGGTCTTTGCAGAGCAAGGGTTTTTAATTAAAAAAATTTTTTTTAAGTACTGGGAATTGAACCCAGGAGTGCTTAACGATTGAGCAACATCTTCAATCCTTTTTTTTTTTTTTTTTTTAATTTTGATACAGGGTCTCACTAATTTGCTTAAGGCCTCATTAAGTTGCTGAGGTTTCTCAAACTTGTGATCCTCCTCCTGTCTCAGCCTCCTTGGTTTTTAATTTTTTTTTTTTGTAGATGGACACAACACAATGCCTTTATTTTTATGTGGTGCTGAGAATCGAACCCGGGTCCCGCACACGCTAGGTGAGCGCTCTACTGCTGAGCCACAATCCCAGCCTGGTTTTTAATTTTGATAGTTAAATTTATCAGGGTTTCTTTTTATGAATTGTGCTTTTGATTTTATGCCTAAGAACTCTGCCTAGTCCTTAGGTTCCAAAGATTTTCTTCTGTGTTCCTTTCTTTAATTTTTATAGTCTTCTGTTTTATATTTAATTTTGTGATCTATTTTGAGTTATTTTATTTAAATAAAAGATTTAGGTTGAAGTTCATTTTTTTGTCTTTGGATGTCTGTCTGCTCCAGTACCATTTATTGACAAGGCTATCTAATTCCATTGAAATGCTTTTTGTACCTTTGCTAAAATGGGGCATATTTATGTGAATCTGTTTGTGGTTTCTATATGTTTTGTGTATCTATCCCTCTGCCAATACCACACTGTCTTGATTATTGTAACTGTATAGGTCTTGAAATTGGGTAGTGAGTCTTTTCCTTTTTTTGGTGGAACTAGGAATTAAATCTAAGGCCTCATGCATGCTAGGTGCAACCAATGAGCCACTTCCCCAGACCAATCTTTCAGCTTTGTTATTGTTCTTCATTAGTGCATTGGCTATTGTGTTAGCTTTTCATTGCAGTGATTGAATATCTGATAAGAACTACTTAGGGGAAAGGTTAATTTTGGCCCACGGTTTCAGAGGTTCAGTCCATATTCTGCGTACTCCAAGGCAGAAACATCATGGTGGAAGGGTGTTGCGGAGGAAAGCTACCTAGCTGTGGGTGGGTGGAGGTAGGACAGAAGGGGCCAGGGACAAAATATATTCTTTCAGGGAACACGGCTAATGATCTGCTTTTCCATCTAAGTCCCATTTCCCAATAATCCATTCCACTATCAGTGGATTAATTCACTGATGAGATCAGAGCTCTCATGATCCAGACATTGTCTAAACAGTTTTCCCTCTATGAATCTTGCTGCATTGAGGTCCATACTGTCAACATGTGAGCATTTGGGGAACATTCCAGATCCAAATCATAGCAGTTATTTTAGGGTCTTTCCTTTTCCATATAAACTTTAGAATAAACCTGTCTACAAAATACTTTGCAATAGGGTTTATTTAATGCAATTTCTATCCTATCTATCAGTTTGGGGAATATTGATATTTTTACTGTGTTGAGACTTCTAATCCACAAACACAGTTAAATGTCTGTGTCACTAGTTTTTCATCCTGAAAGATTTTTAAGATGAAAGTTTTTCATCAGTATTTTGTAATTTTCAGCATACATAAGATTCTGTACATGTTTTATTAGACTTATACCTAACTATTAAATTTTGGAGGGAGCAATTATAAATGGTATTAACATTTTAAAATTTGCTTTTACTCATTTATTGTTAGTGTATAATGAAATTGATTTTTGTGCATTGATCTTGTATGTTTCAGCCTTGCCAAACTTGCTTACTAATTATATGAACCTTTCTTATAGCTCTGTCATTTGCAAATAGGAATTGTTTTTTTTTTTTTCCTTCCTTTCTGATATGGGTGACTTTTATTTCTTTCTCTTGATTTATTGTTGTAGATAGGACTTCCAATACTTTGTCAAATAAGAGTTAAGAATGGATATTCCTGTTGTATTCCTCATCTTAGAGGGAAAATAGTCTTTCATTATTAAATAGGATATAAATTGTAAGTTATTTATTTTTTAGATATTCTTAATGAAGTTGGCCAGAAGTTCTCTATTCCTGGCAAAGGCTTTTTATCATGTTGATGAATTTTTCAAATGCTTTTTCTATTCCAGTTGATGTGATCATGTAATTTTTCTTCTGTAATGTGTTGCTATAGTGTAGTACATCGATTTTTAAATATTTTACTAGCTATGCATATCTGGAATCATTTGACTTGGTTGTGATGTATTCTGTGTTGCTGATTCAGTTAGCAAATATTTTATTAAAGATTTTGCATCTTATTTTAAAATACATCTTTTAGTTGTAGATGGATAACAATATCTTATTTATTTTTATGTGGTACAGGAGGATCACATGTGTGAGGTACTGGGTTTGAGCCACAACCCCAGCCTCAAGATTTTACATCTTAAATTCTTAACAGATACTGGTGTGTGGTTTTCTTATCTTTATCTGGGTTTAGTATTGGTAAAATGGCCTCTTAAAATGAATTCGGAAGTGCTTCTGCTTCCTGTTTCTAGAAAACGTGTAAAATGGCTATTAATTCTTTTAATGCAAAACCATCTTGGCCTGGAGATTTTGGGGGAACTTTAGAATTACAAATTTAATTTTCAAAGTAGTTATGTTATTGTATTATCCATATCTTGGCTGAATTTCAGTTGTTTTTGAAGAGTTGGTCCATGTTTTCTAATTCATTGAATTACAAACTAAGTTGTTTGTAGTATTCCCTTATCCTTTTTTTTTTTCTTAAATTGAGGTAAGATTTTACTATTTTAAAGTACACTTCACTTATTTTTAGTGTATTAAAATCTAATTCCAGAGCATTTCCAGAAAAAGCCCATGTTCATTAAGTAGTAGTTCACCTCCCTCTTTTTCCAGTCCATGACAACCACTAATCTAGTTTTTCTCTGGATTTGTCTATTGTGAACATTTCATATAAATGGAATCAAATAGTATGTGATCAAATAGTATGTGAGTGTTTGTACCTAGCTTCTCTTACTAATTAAGCATGGTGTTTTCAGGATTTCTCCACGTTGTAGCATGTATCGTATTTATTCCTTGGCTCATGGATACATCACTGCAACCTTTGCTTCCATTATTTTATCTCTTTGTCTGACTTTGACCCTCTTGCTCTCCCCTCTTTCACATTAGGACTCCTGTGAGTACTGTGCCTGCACAGATAATCCAAGGTAATCGCACCTCAAGATCCTTAATTTAATAACATCTGAAAAATCCCTTTGCCATAAGTAACATACTGTCAAGTTTCAAGGATTAGAACACATACATGTTGGGGTGGGAGGCATTATTTTTATATACCACATGGGTTTTAGATCTTTTCATCATTATTTCACTGTTCCCTAAGGCTCTGTTCTTTTTTTTTGGTCTGTTATCTTTGTTGTTTAGATTGAGTAAACAATTGATCTTGTCCCTAAAGTCACTGAGTTTATCCTCTGTAATCTCTACTCTCTTATTGAACCTTTTTAGGAAAGGTTTTATCTCAGTAATTATATAAGTTTTAGTTGTATAATTTTCATTTGATACTTTTAAGAATAACTTCTGGGACTGAGGTGTAGCTTAGTACTAGAGCATGTGCATAGTGTGTGTGAGACCCTGGGTGTAATCCCCAGAAACCCCTCTGCTCAAATTCCATTTCTTTGCTGAGATTTTCTGGTTTTTTTTGTTTCAGTAGAATTCACAATTGTTTATTGAATTATTTTTATGATGACTGCCTTAAAAAAATTTTTTTTGGGGGAGGAGAGAAGTACCAGGGGTTGAACAAGGGGTGCTTAACAGTGAACCACCTCCCAGCCCTTAAAAAATTTTTTTTTTTTTGAGACAGGGTCTTGCTAAGTTGCTTAGGGCCTCAGTAAGTTGCTGAGGCTGGCTTTGAACTCACCATGCTCCTACCTCAGTCTCTTGAGCTGCTGGGATTTCACACTATCACACCCAGTGTGCTTTGAAATTTTTGTCATAACATTCCAACATCTGATTGATCTTGGTATTGATGTCAGTATGATGTTTTTTCTTGTTTGGATGTGTTTTTCCTCGTTTTTCATGGACATGTCAATTTTTGATTGTATCCTGGACATTCAGAATATTATGTTAGAACACTCTTGAGTCTATTTTAATCTTCTAATTTAGCAGTTCCCTGTTTAGGTTTAGCGTAGGTTCTGTCCTACTTTTGTGAGCTGTAATTCCTATGGTAATTTAGTTTTCAGAGCTCTTGCAGTGCTATTCTCTTCTACTTTATTCTCTTGACACCACTGTTCCTTCTTTTTAGATGCTGCCTTGGCTGTCTGGTGGCAGTGGGTCCCTGGCTTTGTTACTGCTAAGGGCAATTTGGCTTGGCATTGCCGCAGGTGTAGGGCAGGGATGCAGCTGCCCTGCAGTGTGTCTGGCCTACCACTGTTTTAGGTGTGGGATGGAGGGCCCTGCTGATGCTGTGGGGAAGCTGGCATATCACTGTTTTTCATGAGGACTAGGAAATTTTCTCTCCATTTGGTCTCTGTTGAGCTGTCCCTTTCATAGTCCTTTGGCCAGAGAGCAGAGTTTTCTCATTTGTCTGTCTGTGCATCCACCCGTCCACCCACCTCCCTCACTATTGTTGGTACCTGGTTACAGGCCTCTCTGGTGTATAGTCTGGGATATGTGGAAAATAGAAGGAAACCCCAGAGAACTCACAGTAGTGCTTTCCTCAAGTCCTGAGTTCCCTAGCTAATCTTCTGCCTCCTTTCTAACTTTCAGGGTCCTTATATAATTGTATGTTGTGTTGTTTTTAGGGTATTCAGTTGTATGATAGAAGAGCAGGGAAATGTGGGCCTGTGCCATCATATTCTAGAACTAGTACCCTAGGAATTTTGAATTTTTGCACTGGTATTTATTTTCAGTAAATATGAAGTGGTTGATGCTTTTATTCACTTTGCTCTTTTAGAGTGTTTCTTTGCATGTTGTTTATTCTAGGAATAATATATGACTCTTGTTTAAATAGTATGGGAATTAGAAGTGTCATGTCTCTCTGTGTACATTTATTTATTTACTCATTTTATGTATTTATTTTTAGGGAGTGGAGCAACTGCTGTGGTTCAAGCAGCTTATTGTACCCCTAAAAAGGAGAAAGTGGCAATCAAACGGATAAATCTTGAAAAATGTCAAACTAGCATGGATGAACTCCTGGTATGCACATCTGATTTCTTAAATGGAGGGGCATACATCTATATATTTATGTGAGAGTGGGAAATAATATGAAGTTTTTGGTTTGTTTCTTTAAAAAAAAAGGTTTATATTTATTTATTCACTTATTTTGTGGTACTGGGTATTGAACCTAGAGCCTTGTGCATGCTAGACAAGTGTTCTATTTCTACTACATCCTCAGCCCTTTTTATTTTTTTAGTTTTAGACATGGTCTTACTAAGTTGTCTAGGCTGGCCTTGAACTTGCAATCCTCCTGCCTGACCTCTCTAAGTAGCTAGGATTATAGGTGTGCCCCACCATGCTTGGGTGGGACTTACTATTTCTTCATTAGTAAATAATGTTTATTGTAAAATGTATAAAACCCAGGTAAGTAGAAAAAAATCAGTTATAATCGTCTCACTCCGAGATTAACATTTGCTATATAATCTTTCAAATTGTGAACATTTAAATCTATTCCAGGCTAGAGATAATAGCTCAGTGGTAGAGCACTTGCCTAGCATGAGCAAGGCCCTGGGGTTGATTCTTAGCACTACCAATAAACAAAATACATCTTTTTTTTTAGTGGCAAGATAATTATATATTTATTTTTTTATTGAAAAATTTATTATTCAACTCAGATTCTGTGTCTATAAATGTGGATTTAATGTTGTTTTTTTGTTGTAGTATTCTGTTGATAGATGACTATTTAACTTGTTCTTTAGTACTGGATGATTACCATGTTTCTTCTTTTCTTCTTGGTATAAATAATGCTTGCTTACTTCTCTGTTCCCTTAAATATTATGGTGTTGTGATTCCTGGATCAATGGAATATTCCAAAAAGACATAGATTTCCTAAATTTTAGATTCCTAAATACCAATTTGTATTAAGACCATTGATGCAAGTTGAGAAAATACCCACTCCCACCCTCCCCCAGGCAGCATTGTCTTCTACAAAGGCTAGGGAAAGGAAGAAGTAATGTGAGTCTCAAAGATTAATAACTGTAAGAGATTAAAATGTCATCATACAATAATTGTTTTGTACTTCTTTTGTGCACGGTGATGCTTAGAATAGTTTTAAATACGTAGTAAGGGCTCAGCAAGGAAAATATATCAATTATCATTTAATGTTTTGAATCCTCTTTCTTAAATGGAAATAATAATACCTGTTTTGGGTACCTCATGAGGTTTTTCTTGAAACCCACTATAAACTTTAATTTCTTTTATTTAGCTATAAAGCTATAAACAGTATTTAAAACCATATAAAATGAGCTAGTAATTTTTCTAAGAGCATATAAAGCTAGTAATAGAAAAGGAAGGGCTTAGGACTAGGATGACCTGCCTATCCAAAGTTTTCCACTGACTCAAATTGTTTCTCTTCTTTCTTTTCTTTTTAAAGTGTGTTTTTTTTTTTTTTTTTTCTTTTTTTCCTGATGCTGGAGATGATAGAGCCCAGGGCCTCTCATGATAGGCAAGTGCTCTACCACTGAGCTATATACTTATAGCCTTCCACTGTCCCAAGTCGGATTTAATTTCTGATATTGTCTGTACAGAGTTTTAGTATTACATAGTAATTGAAATGAAAAAAAAATGGATTTATATTTCGAACTTTTAGCAAGTATGACACATGTATTTCTTCTGGAATTGATAACACATGCACAGAAGCAGGAGTGAGTTGCTGGAATGATCTTGTCCCATCTTTGGTGAGAGAACATGCACTTGAAATGGGAGGCTGAGTGTAATCCTATTTGAAGATCTAGATTTACAGTTGCCAGCAATATCATACAGCAGCATTTGAACTGCAATGATGATAAGGGAAGCCTGCAAATTGTAAACTGTCAAAGCAAAGCAAAATTCTAATCTACATATTAATACTAGAGTTTGAGAAGCCTAATTTGAATACTCATTATTTACTATTTATTGTACATTGTCTATAATGATAGAGACAAGAGACAGGGTAAATAAAAAGCTTTCTTATTTACTACTTAAGGACTAAAGAATCTGAGGTTCAAAGCTTAAATAACTTGGCTAAGATCACATGATGATAATAGCAAACATCTTTCAGTACATTAGCCTCAAACATGTCTGAGATAGGTAATAGCATTATTTCTTAGATGAGGGAAACAAATCGTAGAAGAGGTAGAGTCAGTTTTTCTGACTCAAGTCTATTCTGTTTTGTGTAGTATGTTGCTTTTAATTTAGTTCAAAAGTAGAACATCTCTTCTTAAATATCATAAAACATTCTGGACAGTATTTTTGTTTTTATGTCAAGGCCTTACTTTTAGAGGAATACAAATTGATTTATCAAAAGAAATAAAATTGGTTAGAGATCTCTAAATTTTATCCAGAAGTATATATTTTGGCACCAGGGATTGAACCCAGAAGTGCTTAACCACTAGACCACATCTCCAGACCTCTTTATTTTTTATTTTGAGATAGGGTCTTGCTAAATTGCTTAGGGTCTTACTAAGCTGCTGAGGCTGGCTTTGAACTGGTGAGGCTCCTGCCTCAGCCTCCTTAGCTGCTGGGATTACAGGCATGTGCCACCATGCTGGCTATCCAAATATTTTAATAAAGTTTTAAATGGCAAGTATAGTACATATGTACTTATTAGCAAATATGAAAAAGAGCAAAAGTGACTTTTAATAGAACAAGTTAAAAATAATTGGCTTTTGGGGGAGTTGGGGAAATAAGCAAGAAAATTCCACTGGACTTGAAGAAATTTCAGGAATATATGGAATGCTGAAATCAGCTAATACTCTAATTTTATAATGAATCATATTTTTTCTGTAGAAATACATATATATGTATATCTGTCCATTTCTATTAGATATAATGTTAATGTAACTGAAACAACATTCTCATGGAATAATTCTTGATTGTGTGGAACATACTCATTTTCTCTTATTATATTTTTAAGTGCAACTTTCTTAATTGATTTTGTGACCCATAAATAGGTTACAACTCATAATTTGAGGTGTACTGAGAGGTATTGAGACTGTACATTCAGGTTGTAACAATTGTAAAGGAAAGGAAGACACAGGTTTCTTAGATGCAAAATTTGTTTATAGTCCCAAATAAACTGTCCATGAGGGCAGAGGCTTTATTTATTCTATATGAATAAATGAATACAGTAACATTACTTGGGGGACTGACTGAATTGTGTGAAATGGAGGAAAACTGCCTACTTTTAAGTAATTAGAAAACTGGAGTGTAAATGTTAGAAATCAAGATGAGTGAGTTTCACAAAGGAATGAAAAGTCACTATTAAAGGAATAAGAAAGCTTAGGTGGAGAACTAAGTAGTCTTAACAGAAAGCCTTACATAACAGATTAATAAAGTACTTTTAAGAAAGCAGTTTCATTAGTAGGGGTAGAATTTACCCCTACTAATGGTTGTTGAGGAAACTGCTGGGAACTTTGAGTCAGAATGAATATACCACTTCTGGAAAACATTTATGTATTTATTTTTCCTTTTGAAAGGAAGAGGAAAAAAATAATTTTAGTGGGAGTTAGGGTTTAAAGGAATAGAGGGGAAGAAAAGAAATATTTAAGTCCTTTTTCATGTTTGAATTTTGTGGGTTTTTTTTATAGTTTCCTATTGGAAAACCCTTTGTAGTAAGCCCTTTTCAAGTTAAAGCTCAAAATCCTTAGCTTTACGTTTAAGACCTTCCATAGTTTGATCCCAAGTCTTTGCACTATTGTCACCCTCCTGTGTAATTCTTTTTCCCCTTAGCTCTCTGTTACTAAGTCACTAAGACCTCTTATGTCTCTTTATTACTACCTCTTGACTCTTCTTCTTCTTCTTTTTTTTTTTTTAATATTTTTTAGTTGTCAATGGACCTTTATTTTATTTATAAATATTCAGTGCTGAGAATTGAACCCAGTGCCTCACACATGCTAGGCAAGCGCTCTACCACTGAGCCACCACCCCAGCCCCTCCTCTTTTTTTTTTTAAAGGGATAGAACGCGGCTTATGTGTGTTAGATAAACGCTCCACCACTGGGCTGCACCCTAGCCACTTAAATTTTTAAACCCTTTATTTATTTATTTTTTGTAGTTGTAGATGGCAGCATGCCTTTATTTTTATGAGGTGCTGAGGATTGGACCCAGTGCCTCACAAGGGCAAGGCAAGCGCTCTGCCACTGAGCCCCAGCCCCAGCCCTTAAACCTTTTATTTTGAGAAAACTTTTAACAGAAAAGTTGTAGAAGTAGTACAAAGAGTTCCCACGTGCTTTTCATCAAACTTCCTCTAATGTTAACATAACTGTAGTGCAATTAACAGAATTGAGAAATTTATCATTCCTCCATCATCTCTCACCCAGATGGTGGCAATAGCTTGAAAGTCTTTGCCTCTAGTCTTGGCTTCATTTACTTCCTATGTTGTAGCAAGAGTGATTTATGAAAAAAATATATATGGTTAAACTTTTTATGCCTTCCTATAGCTTTTAAGATGAAGGCTAACTTTTTTGACATACTTACAAGGTCATTTATGTTCTGGTTGTAGGTAATTAAACAATCAAAACCTTAAAATCAAAAACCTACTTATCTTTCCTATTTCAGTGTCAGTGCAGTAAAACTTAAAAGACTTCACTGATTATAACTCCTATGTTTTCTCAATATGTTTCTTCACTGAATTTATATAATATCTAGTACTTTTCTCTCAAAATTATATTTACTATTCTTGTTGTAACAGTATAACTAGCAAGGTACCTGGCACACAGTTGGTATATTAGGCACATAAAAAATATCTGTAGAAAGCATGAATTGTTTGCCGTAGGCAGATTTATTTATTGTGTCTTAAATGTATCTGACATATTTCATCTTATTTAAAAATCACTTTACCTTGCACCTTATACTGTTATCCTTTTTTTCACATCCTATAGAACTAAACCTGGTTCCCACCTCCTTTGTAAAGAATTCTTTGGTCACATTTGCCTGCCTTAACTATTCTTTCCTATGATTCTTATAACATTTAATATATTTATTACTCACTTAGCACATATGTGCTGTCCTGTCAGTTAGCTCTTTTATGTACATATCTTATCTCTTCAACTCTGTATGTCAGTAGGCAAGTGCTTACTTCAGTTCCTTCTTCCTTTTCTTTCATATTTACTTAGCTTTTAGTGAAGAAGACCATGCAGGTGAATTTGGGGTTTACAAAATATATATGACAAGGTCCTTGACATAAGTGAATTTATATTCAAGTAGAAGTTGAGAAAAAAGAAAACTGGCTTTTGTGTGAGCACTTCTTATGAATCAGAAATTATGAGCAACTCACACACTATGTATCTTATTGAACAGATACCAAGGACCTTGTGCAAGGGCATGAGTAAATGAAAAGCTACATAAAGTGCTGTTGGATTTCATTTACTCAGCAAATATTTATTGAAGGTGTTCTGTGTGCTGGGTGCAATGATGAGTTCCAAAAAGAGTCTTAGTTTTCACTGAACTTACAGTTTTGCAGGGGATGCAGAAAATAAATAGGCAGTTATAGTATGGTATGATGAATTCCACAGGGGTTGGGAATCAACTGTTAAGTACTTGCCTTCATGTGGCTCTTAATCTAGGAGTGAGAGATGAATAAGCATACAGTGTACTATCCAGTACATTATATGAGGTGATGGAATGAAAGACATGGTACTTGGAAGATAAGAGGGAACCTAACAGACTTGGGAGGAAATTTTATTTAGAGTGAGATCAGAAGGAAGAATCAAAATGTCCAGAGTTAGAAGAAGCATGGCAAATTTCAAGTTTTCTGTGGCTGGATCATAGGACTGGGTCAAAGTAGTTAGGAATGAAACCAGAGTGTTAAACTGGGCCCTGATTATACCCAGGGCTTTCTAAGGCATTTTATCATACCAAATCTAATTTAAACTCATAATCTATGGTAGAGTAAGCTTAGATATCTGGTTCAGGTTTCTACTCTGTTTTAGTATATAACCTTGTCCTATTTCAGTGTGTTTTTCTTTAGGGTGATAATTGTTAATCATTTCTCAAAAATGGGAGTAAAACGATATATTTTTTTTAAAGTATCCCACATAAACAAAAACCCCTATTCTCTGTTTATTAGTAATTACTTTCTGTGGCTATTAAACCATATTTCCCAAGATGGTTCTTTCAGGACACCTTGAAATAAAAATGTGTGTCCCAGTGGAGGACTCTTGTGGTATTGTACCAGGGTGTGGTATATAGTGTGTGTTTCAAGTTTCAAAGATGACTACTGAAGTGAGTTAAAGGGGTAAGTTGGGGATGGATTGTGGGAAGGCAAGTGGCTTTTTGGCTTAATTATTCTTGAAGAGATCAGGGCTGTGGAGTTTCCAAAAGGTTGTGATAGTATTGGGAATCCCTGTCTGTATTTGCTAACTTGCAATGTATGTGTTAAGCTTGCATATAATGAATTATCATGTTTTCTGTTTGTAGAAAGAAATTCAAGCCATGAGTCAGTGCCATCATCCTAATATTGTGTCTTACTACACATCTTTTGTGGTAAAAGATGAGCTGTGGCTAGTCATGAAGCTGCTAAGTGGAGGTGAGTGGTGTGCAGTAAAATGTTCTGTTCCACAGGTTGAAAAGTTAAAAATTTCCTTCTTTTTATCCTGATTTGATTTCATGGACATTTGTATTTGGGGAGATACCAAAAATGTATTATCTGTTAAAGAGGCTAGTGTATAAGCTGAGGCAGATTTCATTCACACATTGCATTGGGTTGTTATGCCTCTTAAATCTTTCTTAATTTAGGATGATTCCCTTCCCCTTCCTGCCTTCCATGCCATAAGCTTATTGAAGAGTCTTGATTCAGTTATTTTGTAGAAGGTTCCACATTCTGGATTTATTTGATTTTTCTTCTTGTTGATGTTTAATTTGATCTAGATTTCTCTATTTTTTGAAAATTAGCTGTAAATACTTTATTAAATTCAAGTTAAATATTTTGGGGCAGAATACTTTGTAGGTGATGCTGGACACTTCGTATTACATCAGGTCAGAAAGTGTTTGCTGTCTGGTTGTATCTTTAATAGTGATTTTAATTTTGTTTGCTTAAGATTATGACAGCCAGACCTCTCCATGGGAAAGTTAACTTTTTTCCCCTTTGTATCCAGCAAGTAATCTCTGAAATGATACTCTGGCACTGTGTGAATATCTAGCCCCCACGTCTTTTAAAATGACTTTACCATCCATTAATAATCCTTGTTTGCATCAGTTAGTTCATCAAGGATTTTAAAATGTGATTTTTCTTATTGTATCATTTCTTTTGCATTTATAAATTGTCATTCTTTTGTGAAGAGGAACTTTGCCTTACCAACTGATGCCCTGTACTTAATCTGTACTGTAGTTTAACTGAAAAAGGCAGGTTTTATAAACCAATTTTCAGAGTAAAAAGTTGCTCAAAAATTACTTCCAACAGTAGCAAATGAGAGAGGTTTTTTTTTCCCTCCTTCTTTTTTCTAGTTGTGTTGGGCCTTCACTTTTTTGCATATCATTATGACTCAAGTTTTTTTGTATGTTGGCAGTGTATCAGTCAGTTGTACTTGGTTCTCTTTGCTGCTTGGGTTGTCCAGATTTTGTTAGTGAAAAATCCTTTAAGATCCCTCTTGTATTCTTTTGACATGAGCCCACCGATCTTTGATTATATCCTTTCTTTTTGATTGAACGTTTCTTAGGTTGACATTTATATTCTTTTTTTCCAGACTCAGAATCATTTAATACTCTAAGCAGCTCTGTTATTTTTTTCTGGGGAATGATATATAGAAAGCATAACTTAGGTACTTGGTATGCTCATTGCTACTGCCCTGTTGGTGCTCCTAAAATTTAGAAATATATATATTATAAATAATAATTTGACATTCATATTTCTAATTCAAAGTTTAATATTGTAGACTTACAAAACTTCTGTAATACTATGCTCGAATCTCTTTCCTCTTACAAAAAGATCTTGGTCCACAATATTAACATAATTACATGTGCGCTGTATCCTGCAGACAGACACACACGTACAACACACACACACGCTATTATTTCTACTTTATCCTTACAATAAAATATAAATATTGCTAATTGCAAAGAAAGGACTTGGGCATGAATAGATTGAAAATTTTGTTATTGTTACCTGAAGGTCCATGCCACATGATAAATTAGTCTTTTTGCCAGGTCTGGATTTGAGTTATGTGGCAACATTGGTAGGACTCAGGAATGCTGACCCTGGAGCCACTCCAGGCTTCTCATTTCTGCCTGTTGGTTTTGTTTGCCTATGTATTTTGTGAGGGAATATGATTTTTCATTTTAGAATGCAGAGTTACAGAAAAAAGAATTCATATTTGTTTAGTTTATAATTTTAATACTGTCCCTCACTGAACATTGTACTTCTCCAGAGAAGCTCCAAAGGTAAAAAGATAGGCTTTAGAGTAAGTTCCGCCTTTCTAGCTTAGCAATTGTATGTCGTTGGGAAAACTGTTTCAACCTTTTGAACCTTTTTTGTTTTTTTTAACATGGCTGTTAAATGAGGATACCTTCCTGCATTTCAGTGTATTGGTGAGGAGTAAATAAGATGATAAATGTAAAGCATCCACTATTGTGCTGACGTGTAAGAGTTGCACAAGAAATTTTTATTCATAAGTAGTAATGTTCCCTTCCTATATTTTGATGCTTTTCAGTGTAGCCAGAATCACCTTTTTGTTTCAATCCCATTAGTGACACACTGGAGAAACTGGATTGCTTTGTTAAAGGCCCTGTTCATATGATGGTTGGAAGCCTTGCTAACACCAACCACCTTTCAAGATGGTGGTCAAGCATGGTTCTTTCTGTATGGACAGATATGGGAACATTAGGTAATACTGTATCTTTCCTTATTGATCACCTATGGTATAATTTATTTGTAATTTACAAAAATGTATAATACAGAGTTTTTAATGTTTTGCAGAAAAATTCTCTGATATAGGAATAAATTGTATACATAATTCTGTTTTCTATATGCTAGCCCATCTTTTCTGCTACTTCTAAGCAGAAAGACTCTTCTTCTTCTTCTTCTTCTTTTTTTTAAAGATTCCTATTCCGGGCTGGGGTTGTGGCTCAGTGGTAGAGCGCTTGCCTTGCACGTGCGGGGCCCTGGGTTTGATCCTCAGCACCACATAAAAATAAATAAGTAAAATAAAGGTATTATGGCCAACTATAACTAAAAAAGAAAAAAAGATTCCTATTCTTTTGTTAATGAGTATATGTTCTGATCACAGAAGGGGTGGACATGTAGATGGGTGAAATGCCTTTTAAAAATAGCTCCTTGTCCCTTCTGGTCTTTGATTTCCTTGGGTAGTGTCTAGTTTTTCCATCCTTATACTCAGAAATTTCCTGAAGGATAATTTTCAATCATGTCCCAGTCATAACTCATAATAGTTACTTACATTTTTAAGAACTAACGTAATCTTTACATCTAAACTTCTTAAATATTAAAATTTTTGCATTTTTTTGAAAATGAAATCTTGTTAGTATTAAGTGAATAAACATTTAAACAGAAGAGATATATTAAGCAATATTTAGGGAAACAAAAAGCTAGAACTAAGTACATCTTAAAATTTTTATTTTTTTAATTTTTATTGTTGGTTGTTAAAATTTTTTTAAGTAGAGGAAATTACATGAGGGTTTATAGTGCAACTAATACACTGTTCATTTTCGCTGTCATGTATTTAAAAAATAAAACCAATTAAAAAAAACAGTATTCATCAATACTTATTGAACACCACTACTTTGGTAAATACAATAGATAGTTCCTTGCTCTCCATGGGCCTCATAACTGATAATAAATAATAACTAAGTAATTACAAGTGTGTAGAGTGCCATGAAGAAGTACCAAGTGCCATGGGAATACGTTACAGGAGAGCCTAACCTATTGAGGGGTAATGGATGCACTAGGATTAACAGAGACTTCCCTTAAGAGGTGACATCCAGCTGAGACTTAAAAGAATAAGCAATAATTAGCCAGGTGAAATGAGGGATGGAGGTAGTATAAGGGGAAGGATAAGAGAAGCTATCCAGATAGAGGACACTCTACAAAAGAGGGATGGAATAAAGATGGAGGAATGTGGAGTGTCTCAAGAATCTGGGTATCTGGGTGCCACAGCCACAGGAAGATTTGGGAAGACCTTTGGGGGAGGCTATGACAATCTCTTTGAATAATTTAAAAAATATAAATTACCAGAAAATGCAAATATGAATATAATATCTTCTTTTATATCAGCTTTTTAGCCACAATATTTAAAACAAAAGTATATTTTTGACTTAGCAACATTGTACTAATGTAGAATTTAATAAACTAAATCGTAAAATAAATAGTAACTGACACTCTTAAATCATCAACTGGGTGAACATCATGGTTAAATAAGTTAGCTGGATGTGGTGGCATATTGCCTGTAATCTTAGTTACTTGGGAGGATGAGGCAGGAGATTCATAAGTTTGAGTCCAAACTTGGCAACTTAGTCAACCCTCAAAATGAAATATAAAAGGGTGATGTAGCTTCAGTGGTAGAATACCCCTGGATTCAATCCACAATAGCACAAAAACAAAACAAAAAGTTTTCATTAAATGGCAGTACTGCAATTATTTCATAATGCTTTCTTATAACAGTAATATTCTTATATTTTGTTAGTTAAAACCCTGATGTTGAATGTTGGGATTTGTTAGTACTCTAATGAATCTTTAGAAATTAGAAGCATGTTTTGTCTAAATAGCTGTTTATACAGTTTATAAGTACCAAACTGTCATGTGAGATTTTTTTTTTAGAAACCCAGATAATTAAGAAAACTTACGAGAGGAAGAGAAAGAAGTACCTGTAGTATATAGAGATGAAGAAATCTAATTTAAATGAACTGCCCTAGAGAGTGAGGTATTTTGTTTTTTAGGAATCCCCCCAACTTTGTCATTTTCTAAGAGATAAAAAGTGTGAATACTTCCTTGATCTACACAGAACCCAGGTATGGTACCAGATATTTATAGATTAGTTTTGAAGGTTCAGTCAACAGTGGAGGGTTTTTAAAACTTTTGCACCTTCTAGGGGCCTGAAATGGAATAATTAACCAAGCCAATTTTGGCCCCTTTGAAACCTAGCCTAAAGATTGATTAAAACTTCATAGTAGAGACACTTTTAACTAAATCAAATGAGTTGATTTAAAAAAAAAAATTTTTTTTTGTAGGTGTAGATGGAAAGAATGCCTTTATTTGTTTGTTTTTACATGGTGCTAAGGATGGAACCCAGTGCCTCACACATGTTGGGCAAGCGCTCTGCCACTGAGCTACAGCCTCAGTCCAAATGAGTTAATTTTGTATTCGAAGAATGTCTTTTTTTTTTTTTTAAAAAAAACTTCCCTTTACTAGGTAATGAAACTGGGGTACTCCTTCCCAGCCATTTTAGTTTTTTGAATTTTGAGACAAGGTCTTGCTAAGTTTCCCAGGCTGCCCTTAAAACTTGCAGTCCTCTTCCCTCAGACTCCCAGGCAGCTGGGATTACAGGCTTATGCCTGTTTCCTGGCAGAGGGCCTTTTCATAAAAGTAATGAGGAAATTAATGTGTTGACTGAGTAATTAATTTGAGTAGTAATTGTCAGTTTAACAGGAATCTTAAGCCAGCCAGTACTTCCCTACTTTGTCGATATTATTTTATCATAATGATTTTTTTGGACAGTTAAAGCTTTTGCAGTTTTTTTTGGGTGGAGGTGGGGGGTAGAGTGTTGGGAATTGAACCTAGGGGTCCTTCACCACTCATCCACATCCCCAACCCTTTTTATTTTTTGATACAGGATCTAGCCTCTCTAGTCACTGAGATCACAAGTGTGTGCCACCACACCCAGCATCGCATTGTTTTATTTTAAATGTTCTGTGCCACAGGCTGTGAAGACATAGAATATAATTTTGGAGGGGGGGGATAGATCTGTGTTTTAACTTTTTGCTTTATGTTATAGAATTTTTACTAAATCCCCTTAGTTTTCATTGTGATTTATTTGCCTTTATTTTGAAAAATGCTTAAATTTTAGTGGTGGACAGCTTTTATCAAAGTAGCATAGGTTGTTAAAATGTCTGAAAAAGCACTTCTTGGGCTCAGATATCTTGAATGACAGTCTTTAGGGTCTGCATCTTTTACTTACTTGCCAAGTAATTCCTTCATGTATTAGAGTTCAAGATCTGATTATCCTAGCAGAGTATTTGTTTTTTCAGATTGTGTTTGAGAACACAATATTGTGTACACTATTATAACGTTCCCAGTTGTTTCTACTTTTTTTTTAAAAAAAGATATTAATAAAGTCACCAGTGATAATCTGTAGTTTCCTTTTGCTTTAGCATGCTTTACCTTCAACTTTCTCTTAGTTAACATTTAAATTGTGTGATTTTGATATTTGAGGAGCAAGTATTGCAAGCACCATCATTGAGTTTGGTGCTTTGTAGCATCATGTGATGCCAGGAAAATCAAACAGATAAGAAGGGTTGGGGGGACTCTAGAAATAATACCTGTCAATTAAGGATGAAGATTTGCCACTTATAAAAATTATTCTTGGAAGGAGACTAAAATGGAAAAGAAATAGTTATACCAAGGAAGGGAGAGTTTTGTCTATGCCTTGTTCAGATGCCTGATTTGGACTTACACTGGGATGTGCATTACTCTTAATTTTGATTGTTGGATGATGTGAAATTAATTTGAAAATTTAAAATTTTGAAAAGGAGCTCTTCCTTCACACTCTTCCAAAATATAGAACTAATAATTTTTTTTACACATTTAAAACAATGTTTATTGAATATCTCATTTTTTAAACAAATATTTAGTTATTTATTTTTAGTTATAGGTGGACACAATATCTTTATTTTACTTTTATGTAGTGCTGAGGATCGAACCCAGAGCCTCATGCATGCTAGGCGAGTGTTCTACCTCTGAGCCACAACCCCAGCCCCTGAATATCTCATTTTTCATTTGGGAGATGCTAGAAGGGCCTGAGGCCCTTCAGCCAGGCTTATTCTGGAGGCATAAAAAAATGGGGCCCAAACCTGGACCCAGAAAGTTCTCTTAAATATATGTTCTTGGCCCAGGCCAAGAACAAGATACTGCTGATTCCTTTTAGAAGTACGTGAGGCTTCAAATCTGCTCAATTAAGATACAAATTCTGCTTTACTTCTCACTAGTGTCAACACGGTCAAGTCAGGCCTTACTTATCATTTTGAGTATCCATGTCATACTACACAGGTGCCACATACTAGCCTTGTAGCCACAGAAGGGATTTCAGCTCTGGCATCCTGGGATCACTGCTGCTGAAACACCAAGGAACAGCAGATAGCCTTCTGCTACATGCTGGGCCAGGGACTCAGGAAGTGGTAGTTGTCAGGAACTGGAAAGTCTAAGATGCTCTTCCTTGCAGCTAACAAGGTAGCCTGCCAGTTTTAGGATGCCAGTAGAAAACATAAAAACTCCTAGGACATCTTCCTGAAGAGCTACTGTGGCTGTAAGCCCTTCTCCCACTTTGTGGGATCAGTCATCTGATCACAACTCCTGCCTTTTGAAGTGGGTCTCCCACGAGGTCACAGGTCCCAACCCAGGGGTGGGCTTGAAGGTCATAGGACCCATCTCTAGTGGGGTCCCTAGAGGTCACAGGTTCCATCCCGCTTATCGGTGCCCTCTAGGTCACACAGAAGAAACCCTGTTTCTCTTCTGAGCAAGACCCGCAGAAGAAAGGCACAAGTTGCCCTACAGCACAGGAGTCTCCTCTACGGCCCTTGAACAGCAACCGCTGAACAGCAACCCCAAGACTCTTAACCCGGCCTTATTAAAAAGCGCAAGCTGCCTGGAGTCTTTGATGGCAGCGGATACTGAAGGGACCCAGGAAGGGATCTCAGAGACCAAGAAACTGCATCACCAGCCATAAATACTGCCATGCACGCCCAGAACTAATAATTTTGATGTGCTCTAAGATCTTTGTGGCTTCCTTTCTTTGAGCTATCAGTCTGGAAATTCCCTGAAAGTACGCAGTCATGTCATATATCTCTTGTCATACTCCGTGGCACCCAGTACTAGATCTTGAATATAATGGGGCTTAATTGTTAAGTAAATACACTGCTTAATTTTTCTTTTCTTTCTTTTTCTTTGTTTTTTTTGGTACCAGAGATTGAACCCAAGGACAGTTTTCCACTGAGCCAGAGTCTTCCTGAAAAGTTGCTTAGGGTCTTGCTAAGTTGCTGAGGATGGCTTTGAACTTTCGAGCATTCTGCCTCACTCTCCTCAGCTGCTAGGATTACAGGTGTTTACCTCTACTCCTGGCTGTTGTTTAATTTTTTAAAAAACTGTTAATTTTAAATTCCTAGTAGGAACTTTTTCCTTGGCATTCCCTGATTTAGATATCCTTAAAGTTACAAACATGCAGCTTGCTCAGTGATTATATAAGTGTCTTCTTTGCTAAGCAGTAAATACTGCTTTTATGTGGGTTGAAATTCTCAGAAGAATGAAATATGGCCCATTGGTGTAATCATTTTGCTTTAGGGATCAATGTGTGATTGATTAAACTAAACTGAACCAAGTTTCTCCCTTAGGCCTCCCTGCTTCCATATCACAAACATGTGAATCCCAGCAATAAGAGGGGAAAGAACTAGTTTGATAATATGCTAGGAAGTGCTGTCTGAGCTGGTGCAACAGTGCGCATCTGTAATCCCAGTAACTCGGGACTGAGGCAGGAGGGATTGCAAGTTCGAGGTCAGCTTCAGCAACTTAGGGAGGCTCTAAGTAACTTAGTGAGACCCTGTCTCAAAAGAACAATAAAAAGGACTGGGGATATGGCTTAGTGGTAAAGTGCCTCTGAGTTCAATCCCTGGTACCAATAAAACAAGAAAGGGAAACACTGTCTAGAGTTTGGAGCCTCTGTGGTTCATCATCTTGAGAAAATAAACTAACTGAGGCTTTCATAGGGGAGGAAAGATAAAGAATCTTACTCTTTTTCATCTGAATTTTCAACCAGTTTTAGGACTCAGGATATAGCTCAGTGGTATAGTGCTTGCCTAGCACATTCGAGGCTCTGGGTTTGATACCCAGTACTGTAAAGAAAACCAAAGATAAAAATAGTTTTCTCGTTTTCAGTCCTTTCCTTCACTGCCCTCTCACTTCTTATGTGGTATTTGTGTATAGTTCTGGCCTTTTTGGAGCCAGAACTCCAGAAGGATCACTTTTTCTTAAATGTATACCTCCTCTGCAGGCATTGAAAGTAAAATTTTTTCACTTTGTTTAGTCAGTTACTTTTTATATTTCTGCTTTCTTTCTTCTATAATATTGTTGCCATTTCCCCCCCTCCCCGCCACACAACCTTATTAAAAAAATCTCTTTCCTGTTCTCTTTGTTCATCCTGGATTTATGCCCCCTCCTTTTAAAAATAAACTTTATCAAGTTATTGTATTTTAAGTGGGAGCTAGGGTGAATTTAAATTCAGTCCTTCATGAGTTCTGGGAATTACGCTCAGGGTGTCCTACCACTGAGTTATACCCCCAGCTCCAATCCTTTGTGTTTTTGAGGATCTTACCTAGACCACTTCTTACCATGTATTTGGAATTAGTATTGTGTTCTTTTTAAGTGAATGAAATAAAACCATCCAATAGGGTATGTTTTCAGCAGGGTTGAGTAAGTGATTTTTAGTCTTGATCATTGAGGTTTTGTACCAAAAAATGGATATTAAATCTTTCTAGTATAGTCTGTCTTCTGTTTCAGACTTCTTATCATAGTTTCTAATAGTGAGGATTGTTTTGTTTTGCTTCTATGATCTTAATAGGTCAGTATATTCCAGACACCTTAGGAACCAAATCTCTGGCATGCCTTTTTTAAAAATAATAATTATTATCAGTTTTTGTAGTCAGCATTCTGTGATTTTAATTACTGTCTTTTCCTCTCTCTCCTCTCATTCTTTAATAGAAGCATTATTTCCTATCCTGGGAAGAATAGGATTGATAAGACATCTGGGGTATTATTTAAAGAGAACTTCCATTGTTATTCATGTTTGTCTTTACCTATTTTATTTCTATAATTTATTAACCAGAAAACTTTAAGTGTTTAAGTTACTTTGTATACAAATCTGATCTTCATTTTCTAACTTCCCTGTTTTAACTCTATTTCAGTTGTGTTTTTATCTCTCCTTTTTCTCTGTCTCTGTTTCTTGCAGTGATGGAGATCAATATCTTTAGTCATACAACACTGCTTACTCTAATCTGGTATTGGAGGTCTATATTAGTTTGTGATATCTTACATTTGAATAGTACTGATGGGTATGGTTCACTTAGGAAGTATACAGATGTGGTTAAAACTCTTTCCCTACTTCTTCCAAATTCTCATTAGAGGTCTAAAGGAGATGCTGGTCTAACATACTGTTTGGATGATAGCAGTTTACTTTGTGTTTTAGATTGGAATTGGGAATAAATGATTACTTTTAAATGTCTCTGTTTCCTCATGTCACTCTTTTTTTCCTTTCTTACATAATTAATTTTATGAAAAGGTTTAAATATGTTTTGATTCCAAAATGGATCTGAATTATACTGAACAAGTTAAAAATTTTTCATAAACTGTGTTTTCTGTTTTCAGGTTCTGTTTTGGATATTATTAAGCACATCGTGGCAAAGGGGGAACACAAAAGTGGAGTCCTGGATGAACCTACCATTGCTACAATCCTTCGAGAAGTATTAGAAGGGTTGGAATACCTGCATAAAAATGGGCAGATTCACAGGTATATAAAACATGATACTTTTATCTTTTGGATAGATAGCAGTGCTGTATCATGTTATTGAGGCCAGTCTCATTCTTCTACAGAATTACTCATAGCTCTAATTGTTGTCAAGGCTCTTTGTATCAATAGTTTCAGTACATTGTGGTTAGACCTTTAATTATACATCTGGTGAGTATTAAATTAAGTTATAAGTACTTCAATAAAATCAGAAAACATAAAATTAGCAATTTTTTACTGAGAGGCAGTTACTAATAACATTTGGAACATTGTTTTTCATTTTATTTTATGTGCTTTAAAAGTATCTAAGATAATGATGTGTATATAATTTTGTCTGTTACTTGTTTTGTTTTCAGTATTTTCCCAAATTATGAAAAGTTCTTTGTAAAATAGCATTGTTTTTATTAAAACTTTTTTTCCCTTTCTTTTCAAATAGATAACATAACCTGGTTCTGGTACTGTTAAATGAATAGTGATAGCTAAGTGAATAGTGATTGATTCTGGGTACAGGAATCTTTGAGCACTTTCCCAGGCCCATTATGTGCAGGTGGAGTTCTCATTCAGTCCTATGGGAATTGGAAGTCTTTTTCCTTAGGCCACTTTTTGGTGCTCTTTGGAGTGTTTGGACACTCTGAGCCTACTGTTGTCCTTTGCTATTTGATAAAAGGCTGGTAGATACTAGGCCTGGTTTGCCCTCTGCTCTTGAATTGGAGGGCTGTGAGATGCCAGCTGTGCCTACTGATGGTGGTATGGGCCTACCTGCTGCCCTTGGGATAGGGCAGGGTGTAAAGTTTTCTGAGTTGGTCTTCATTGGTGACTCTGGTTCTGGAATAGTGTGCTCTCTTGCAACTGTGGAGTCCAGGGTGAGGCCTCCTGTTAGTACTTTCCCAGGCTGCCCCTTCACTGCTTTTCTGATCAGAGAAAGCATGCTTGGGCCTTTTTTTGACCTATGCTTGTAGTTCTCAGTTTCAGGGCCCTCAAGTGCCCAGTCTAGGATGTAGAAGATTAAAAGAAAGCTTAGGAAACTTAATGGCCTGTTGCTTTTCATGTCCTAAGGCCCTTAAACACTCTGCTCTTCTCTTTTCACTTTTCAGAGTTCTTTTGTGATTGTGAATTATGTCTGGGAATTTTAGTTGTATTTAAAGAGAAGGAGCAGGGGAAAGTAAATTTATATAACTTAAATTTTTTTTATTTGCCTGAATTAATTACACATGACAGCAGAATGCACTACAGTTCATTGTACTTAAATGGAGCATAGTTTTTCATTTTTCTGGTTATATACGAAGTAGAGTCACACCATTAGTGTAGTCATACGTGTACCTAGGGTAATGATGTCCCATCTCATTCCACCATCGTTTCTATCCTCATGCCTCCTCCCTACCCCTCTGCCCAATCTAGAATTCCTCCATTCATTCCATGCTCCTCCCCGCATTATGTATTGGCATCCACTTACCAGAGAAAACATTGGGCCTTTGGTTTTTTGGGATTGGTTTACTTCCCTTAGTATGATATTCTCCAACTCCATCCATTTACCTGCAAATGCCATAATTTTATTCTCTTTTAATGTTGAGTAATATTCTATTGTGTAAAATTTATATAATTTTTTGGGGGATTGGAACAAATCCCTAGATTTGGGATGGCACCATGATTTGTTTTTAATCTATTTCATTCCTGAGTTAAGATTCTGAGTGTAATATGACAGGTTTTTACATGTTATATGGGCCCGTTCTCTGAATATTTTCTATTTATATTATTATCAACATTGAAATAAACATCTTCCTCTGTGTTTTTTTTTTTTTTAAATCTAGCTTTCTATAAAGAGTCAAGGAGTCAAAGGGAAAACATTTTATAAAAAAAAATTGCCACATCTTTTCAGAAATGTACAGATTTATGCCCCTGTTTGCAGGTTATGTAAACGGTAGAATTCATTGGACCCGTGCTAGCCTTGCCCATTAAAATTTCAGTTTGCTAATTTTGATGAAGGAAGAATGGTATTAATTTTAATATCCTGAATTAGTAGTGAGTTTAAATATCGATTTGTATGGAGTAATTGGTATTTCCTCTTGTGAAATGTTTGCTTCTGACTTTTGCCTGTTTTTCTTTGGGATTTCACTGCTACTTTGATTATTCTGAATTTTTTATGTGTTCAGAATGGCCTTTTTTCAGTTTTTGTCTTAGTTTGGCTAAAGGATGTGCTGTTTGGATCTTGGTCAACTTGTAGAATAGAGGGGCAAGAGGGAATGAGGTTGCCAGATTGTGATTAAAATCTGGAAAATAGGATGTGCTGATGGAAAGTCAAGATGGATTGGTTGATTGGAGATGTTCTTACTTCCATACATACACATCATTGAAGTCAAAGAGTAGGTTATGGTTACCTAGAAAAATAGGAGGTTATGGTTAGAGAGTAGTAATTTTGTACTTGACTGCATTTTGATGAAAACAAGATAAAAAACTGAGGAAGGAGATGACTAAGGGGTGGTGGAAGAGGAGGTCTGTAGAGGTGGCATTAGTGAACTGAGAAGGAATGCATTGCATGATCATCTCTGTGATGGTTGAAGTTTCTTAGAATAATGGCAAGATCATTTGGGCTTAAATAAACAACTGGGAAACTGAATGATGGCAGCAATAAAGACGGTGGATGGCAATGCCTGAAGGGAATTTTTCTTTTTTAAAAAAATTATTCTTAGTTGTAGATGGACACAATACCTTTATTTTATTTATTTATTTTTATGTGGTGCTGAAGATTCAACCTGGCCTTACACATGCCAGGCAAGGGCTCTACCACTGAGCCACCACCCTAGTCTGGGAATTTTTCTTTTAACTGAATGTTTAATACATTTGTGGGATTCAAAGGAATCGAGAAAGGATTAGAATTCTATAATATATATTAGACATTTATGTAAAAGATATTGCCTTTTTTCCCCCAAGAAGTTTTCCCCCATTTCCCTATCATTTCTATCTTCCTCAGAGCAAAGAATAGTAATTACTACTTTCATGGATAAGCTGCTCCATTGTGTTAGACAGTAATTATATCTTTATGTTTCACATCATCATTTGTACTATTTCACAGTGAAATTGAACTCCACTCAAAGTAGAGCCTAAAGAAATTAGAACAAATAGTAGTCAAATTCATATGAATGAATGCTAAAGGCCTAAGGATTTTTAAGTGCTGATTTAGTAATAAAATGTCTGCTGGCACAAACCTTATATTTACTCATATTATTAAAACTACAACAATAGAAATGATAGCCATTTTAAGGAACAAAGAACTCTGGGACAAGGTCATTAAGTAAAATACATTTTAAATATAAATACCATGTATTTCCTGATTAGTGTCAAGTAAATATCTTAATTATCCTGAGTTTATGTCTCAGAGGAAAAAAATCAGAAACAGTTACAAAGAAAGTGCTTTGCTTTATATTATCAGATTCATTTTCAAAATAATTGAGATCCAAAAAAAAAAAAAAAAAATTGAGATCCATTGGGAAAATTGTTTTAGTTTTTCTTTTTATCAAAGATGTATTGATCATTTTTTTGGTAATCCATTTATGTCTGCATTCTCTGTCTACTTTGCCTTCATTTTTATGATTGGATTCTCTTTAAAAAATATTACTTTTTTAGTTATAGTTGGACACAATGTCTTTATATATTTTTATGTAGTGTTGGGGATCGAACCCAGGGCCTCGCCTGTGCTAGGCGAATGCTCTACTGCTGAGCTACAACCCCAGCCCCGATTGGATTCTTTTTTAAAAAATCTTTTTAAAATTGTGGATGGACCTTTATTTTATTTATTAATTTATTTATAGGTGGTGCTGAGAATTGAACCCAGTGCCTCAAACATGCTAGGCAAGCACATACAAACTGTTGTATGAGCTCAGCTACATACAAACCTAGCCCTATGGTTGGATTTTCTAGTCTGTATATGACTAACAAAGGGGAAATTGGAGGGTATAAGTATGGCTCCACTAAATTTTTATAGATCTAGAGCAGAATGGGAGTGATTATATTGAGTATACACTATTATCTCAGGCTTGAACTTCTAAACTGGAGTGTGAGGCTGGCTACAAAGCATGGAGGAAGCCAGAAAAGCAAACCATGCATGGCTAGGTCTCCATGACCATGACCTTGTGGGACCCTGCTGAACAATGGGAAAGTGCTGTGGTAGCTGGGAGGTCAGAACCTATCTCTACCTTGAACACCCAGTCTGCTGCCTGCCTGGGGCTACTCAAGCCCTGCCCACCCACATCCAGAGTCCAAATGGCAATCTGATTGATATTATATATATAAAATAGAAGTATATATGAAATAAGAGGAAGGAAAAGCAAATTGAGGCTCTAATCTTTTTCCTCTCTATCTCTTGGATTGATAATTCTATCTTTAGGCTTAATGAGGTTTAATGATTCTTCTGCCATCTTGAACCTGCTGTTAAACTCTGCAGGTAGATTTTTCATTTCAGAAATCATACTCTTTTTTTTGATACTGGGGATTGAACTCAGGGGCATTTAACCACTGAGTCACATCCCCAGCTCTATTTTGTTTAGAGACAGGGTCTCACTGAGTTGCTTAGTGCTTCTATTTTGCTGAAGCTGGCTTTGAACACATGATCCTCCTGGCTTGGCCTCACAAGCTGCTGGGATTATAGGTATGTGTACCATACTTGGCTCAGTAATCATACTTTTTACTTCCAGAATTTCCTTTGGGCCTTTTTTATTGGTTACTGGGGATTGAACTCAGGCGCACTCAACCACTGAGCCACATCCCCAGCCCTATTTTGTATTTTATTTAGAGACAGGGTCTCACGGAGTTCCTTAGTGCCTCACTGTTGCTGAGGCTGGCTTTGAACTCACTATCCTCCTGTCTCAGCCTCCAATGCCACTGGGATTGCAGGTGTGCACCACCGTGCCCGGCTCCTTTTGGTTCTATTTAAAATGTTTTTATATCAGCATTAAGAATCTTTGTTGCTTCTTTTTCTTTATATATTTTTTATAGTTGTAGATGGACACAGTACCTTTATTTTGTTTGTTTTTATGTAGTGCTGAGGATTGAACCCAGTGCCTCACACATGCCAGCCAAGCACTTTACCACTGAGCCACAACTCCAGCCCCCTTTGTTGCTTCTTTATCTTATACTTTACTTCTTTAAGTGTGGTTTCCTTTGATTCTTTGAACATAATTTATTTATAGTAAATGATTTCAGATCTTTCCTAAATCAATATCTGGGAACACTCCGATAATTTCTATTGATTGCACTTTTTTTTTTTTCCAGAATATGGGCTACACTTTTCATTTATCTTTGCAAATCTCTTGTTTTTCTGTTGGAGAACCCGAAATTTTAGATGTAATTTTGTAGAAACTCTGGATTCTGATTTTTTTTTTTTTCTCTGAAGGCTAGTATTCTAATTTTTTTTTAACCCCCGCTTAATTAACTTGCCTGGGACAAATCTGTGAAATTTGTTCTCCCCTTTGGTAGGTAGTCATTGATGTGATTTCTCTGCTTAGTTTTTTTTTGTGGTTGTTTAAATTCTTTTTATTTTAAAGTCTGGTTTCCTAGGAGTTACCCTATGTCCCTCTGAGTACTCAGCCAGTGAATAACCACTAAGGCTTTGCTTTACCAGAATCCTTCTATGAATTTAAAAATGAGCATTTTCAAAGTTCTGTTTTCCAGTTTACCTGGATTTCAGTTTGAGCCAAGCATTTTTTTGTGGGGGGTAGGGGGGTTGTATCGGGGATTGAACTCAGGGGCACTTGACCACTGAGCCACATCCCCAGCCCTGTTTTGTTTTTTATTTAGAGACAAGGTCTTACTGAGTTGCTTAGCATCTCACTTTTGCTGAGCTGGCTTTGAACTTGGGATTCTCCCATCCCAGCCTCCTGAACCGCTGGGATTACAGGTGTGTGCCACCGTGCCCAACCCTGAACCAGGTCTTTTTGAGTCTTCTGTGTTCTTGTGTGTATTCTCAAGGTTGGCCAGAAGTATTTGACTAGCAAAGGCCTCTTTGTCTCTGTTGTGCGTGTGTGTATCTTCAGCCAGGATATTTTTATCTCAATCTGGACTGAAGTTACAGGCTATAGAGGCACTCTTGATTCTTTCTTGTTGGTTAGTCTTGAAAAAGTCATTTCCACTCAGTGTCACTGGATGTAGGTGTTGTCCACCATTTGTAATCAAGAGAGCGCTTCAACTCTGACAGAAGAGCTGCCAGTCATCAAGTTGCATCTACCTTAGAGGTACTATCTCCATGCAGACTAAGCTGGGGATGGTTCCAGACCAGAACACCATGGAATCACACTGTTCTTATCTGTGATGCAGTAGTGTTTTCAAGCATAAATGTTTCTCAGGTTAATTTCCAGAGTACTGAAATGGTTGTTTTGTCCAATTTGTTCAGCTTTAAGGTTGATTTTTAGGGGGGAAGTCTATTAATTTCCTCATTGAATTGTATCTAGAAGATCCACTCTTCCACATGTATTTTCTTGTCTTGAGATTGTCTTAAGAATAAATACATTTTGCAAGTAAATGTATGGATCTGGAGATTCTCGCGCTAAGTGAAATAAGCCAGTCCCCAAAAGCCAAAGGTCAAATGTTTTCACTGATATGTGGAAGCTAATCCATAATAAGGGAGAAGAGGGGAAGAATAGATATTCAGTAGATTAGACAAAGGGGAATGAAGGGAAAGACGGGGGGTAGGAAAAGGAAAGACAGTGGAATGAATCTGAAATAATTTTCTTAGGTACATATATGAATACACCATAATGAGTCCCACCATCCTGTACGTCCGTTAAAATGGGGTTCTAATTAGAATAAGATATATTCCAGGCTTGTGTAATTACATAAAAATGAATTCTATAATATATAATTAAAAAGAATCAGTAAAATTTAAAAGGCAGGGGCTGGGGATATAGCTCAGTTGACAGAGTGCTTGCCTTGCATGCACAAGGCTCTGGATTTGATCCCTAGCAACACACACACACACACACAGGAGCAAAAATAAAAAATACATTTTCCTTCTATAAAGAAGCCCTTAAATAAAATCTCTAAAGAAAAAGGTTTTATGGTTATATTTTGTATTCTTAAAACTAATTTCTAAATAAGAAAATTTACATATCGCCACATGCATAGATAATATGTTGCTATTATTAATCTCACTTTGCAAGTGAAGAAAATAAGCCTTGTTAAGTTAGGGGATTTGCTTAAGCTTACAGAACGGGTCTATAAAGAAGTTTTCAGTGGCTTATAAACTAATTTTGAGGACCATTCTGAATGGGAATTTCAAAGATATTTTTGGCTGTGATTTTATGTCAAAGTAATACTCTTTAAATGGCAGCCTCTTAGGTAACTGTTAAAAGAGGTGATGCTTAATTAGCTAATCAAGAACTGACACACTGAACAAAGTAGATGTTACAATCATACAAAGTAAAGCTGACTGAACTTCTTTGTGCCTGAACTTAATATCAATTTTTATTCCTTTTCTAACAATTTTATCCACTTTATTTTCTCTCTAAAAATATAACTTTCGTTCTCTTGCTTTTTGTAGGTTAGTGTTTCCGACGCATATCATTTTTCTCTCTGAAGAACTTCTTTTAACATTTCTTACATCACAGATATTGAGTTCCTTAATTAAGAGTTTCTTAATTCTTGTCTAAGAAAGTCTTTATTTTACTTTTGAAAGGTAATATCACCAGATACAAATTGGAGGTTGGTGGGGTTTTCTCTCAATACTTTAAATATTTCACTTCCTCTGTCTTCTTGCATGCATGTTTTCTTAAAGAGAAATTGGATGTAATTCTTTTTTGCTCTCCTACAATAAAGTGTTTTGTTTGGCTTATTTCAAGATTTTTGTCCCCCTTTAGAAGTCTTTGGGTTTCCCCAGAGACTTCTTAAATAAGGTCCAAGACATGAATATCTTCCACTTGCAATCCCTTAAAATTTCACAGAACTATTTGGACAGATTCAAAATGCTCAGTTCATCTGGCAGTTGAGGAAAACTCCAGTTTTCACCGTTAACTACCCAAAAGAAGACCTAGCACCCTGCTGAACCCATTAGGTATTAGAGGCAGAATGTACCTCACTTGGGCACTCTACTGGTCCTTCATATCAGCTAATCTGCAAATTAGCATCCTTTGATGGTGGTCAAAACTATCAGGCTGGGCTGGGGTTGTGGCTCAGTGGTAGAGCGCTTGCCTACCACACATAAGGCACTGCGTTCAATCCCCAGCACTACATAAAAAAACTAAACAAACACAATAAAGGTATTGTGTCCAACCACAACTAAAAATGTTAAAAACACAAAAGTAACAGGCTGTATGTTGGAAGCTGTCTAGCAAGCTGTGATAATTTCTAGTGGGGGCCCCGTAGTTCTAATGATCCCTTTGAATTACAATTCTTTGTGATTGGATGTATGTAACTGGAACATACATATTCAGGATTGTTATTTTCCTGATAAATTTTTCTTTTGTTATTACGTAATGATCCCTTTTATCCTAAAAATGTGCTTATGTTAAAGACAATCATGTTTTATTTTAACATAGCTAAACTAGCTTGCTTTTGTTAAGTATATTTCATGGTAATCAGTCTTCCCTGTGTTCTGGCTTTATTAAAGGTCACACTTAAAAGAGTACCTAGCCTTAAATTAGCCCAGTACTATGTTTAGGTGTAAATTTAAAAATGAGCCCCCTACCCATTTGGGCATTGTCTTGGTTCTGTTTCTCAAGATTTACTGTTCTGCTTCTTAAATGTCTCTTTCATTTCTTCTTACCATGAGGACTTCTTCTTTGTTTCATGTTCATCTACTTGGTAATTTTTGTTTCCTAATTTATTCAGGATTTCTTTGTTTTTAGCAGTGAAGGGTATGTTTTGGGGCAGGAGCCTGGGACTTAGTAATGACAGTCTCTGCTTTCCATGCAGTTGTGCTATATTGTTTGGGATGGGAATTTTCTGTCTCATACCCCACCCCTGCACCTCTACCCACCCACCCACCATGGCTATTGAACCTAGGAGAGCTCTACCATGAGCTCTATCACCAACCCTATTCATTTTTTTTTTGGAGACAATGTCTCCAAAACAGCAGGGTCTTTTTGCTAATGTGTCCAGGCTGGCCTTAAACTTGTAATCCTCCTGCCACAGCCTCCTGAGTTGCTGGAATTACAGCTGTGCACCACCACGCCCAGCTTCTCACACTTTAAATCAGAGATTCAATCTTTCATATTCAGTGAAATCATCTGGAAAGCTTTAAAAAGTATCGCTGCTTGGTCCACTGCCAGAAATTCATTTAATTGGCCTGGAATAAAGCCATGGCACTGAAGCTTTTAAAAACTCCCATGGTAATTCTAACATGCAGCCACGGTAGAGAACTACTACTTAGACTTTAGCAGTGAGCAGTCTGAAATATACAGAGACTTACACAGAGATGGATATTTTTAGTAGGTTTTGCTACTTCTCATATGTTTAAGGTCCAGTTGTTACTGTAGGTGGATTTGTGTGTTAGCCTGCTGAATCAGGTCACATAATTTTCTTCCATTTCTATTGTGTTTTCCCCTGACCCTTTAGCTTTAGAGATTTTTATTAGGATAAACATATCTCTAAATTAGACTTTTCTTTCTGTGTCTACCAACCCAGATATTTTTCCCATTAAGAAGATTAGCTCTAACAGAAATGTTGGATATTTTAAGATGCTTAAATGTGGTATATTTCCAGCTCTGGTTTTGATTCATTGCTTCTCTTGACCTCTTTTCAATTTTTCCATAAACTGTGCCTATTGATGAGTAATAAAAATGTTATGAGTACAAACTTGTATTCTGTACTTATGAGAAGGCCAAGCATTCTTTGATATTCTTTTTAATTTTAGGAGGAATGTGTAACTTTTGGGCAGTGGTGACATGTGAGAAATGACAGTAAGCAGTGAAAAACAAAACTCACTATTCTTGCTAAATAATAGTAGGTGGATGAATCAACTGATGGGGCTGCTGAGTTGTTTAATAATTGTTTATGACAAAGTGAAAAAAGTTCTTTAATCTGAGGCCTTAGATTGGTTTTCAGATACATAGTTACAGATCTTTTTCCTTGAAAGGTCCATTGTCCTGTTGTGTGTGAGGACAGACTGTGGTGTATTTGATTATTCACTGGGTCATGATTTTCCTCTGCTTTTACTCCTGGAGACTGTTCTGCAGATTGCACTTTGGGTTCAAAAGAGAAACATAATTGATTATCAGGAAAAATAAAAAGTGCAGGCTCTACTGAAAATCGTATTGATATGTTTTCATTTATGAAAGACAGAAACTTAAAAAACATTTGTATAGGTAATCCCTATACATGGCTTAAAGCATTCCAACAACACAAGATGGTGTATGGTAAAAAGTTTCATCTGTGCTGACTTATGTTGATACCATATACCTTGAGGTGATGTGATTAAAAATGACACTCATGAGTTTCCTTTCAAACCCAACACCAGTCTAACAATGAGAAAAATGTCATATAAATTCTTTAGAAGAATGTTTGACAAAGCACTTGACTAATGCTTCTCAGAACTGCCAAGAACATCAAAAACAAGGAAAGGATAAAACACAGGTATTCATTCGTTATACATAGTATTTCATGGTATGAATGAGATGTGCCACAGCTTAATTGGTTTCTTTCTGATGCAGTGGTTAGGTTTCTCACATTCTTTGACTGAAGTGTATTAGTTTATAACTCTAACATCTGGAACGAAGTATGAGGTCAAGGATAGGGGTTGGAGTATCAGGGAGGGTACAATCTAGGTTTTTTTTTTTTTTATGTTGTTGTTGTTTAGTTGAAATTTTTATTTACTTTGTTGATAATCCACTTCTTTACAGAAGAGGATTTGGAGTCAGGTAGTGTCCTGCATAGTTTAGTTGATGGGTATCTGGGACATGCTAAATAAGATATAGGTCCAGATGTAATTCAGGATAAAATGGGGAGGCAGACCTGGAAATACAATCATACAGTAATACACTGTGGTAACATTGTAATACAATCTGCTATAAAAACACATGAGGGAGTGGCTAATCTCTACTCCCCCCCACCCCCCACAGCTTTTGATGAGCTCAGAAAAGGGAGTTGGAAGTTAGTGGTTGACTCAGTTGAATGGCTTTTGTCACTAAGGGAAGGGAATGTCCTGAATTCTTTCCTATTTGTAGTATCTAAAGTCAGGAGACTCTGGGTTCATGGAGCAAAAGCAAGTCAGCTTCTTCCACTCTATTGAATCAGCTTCTGGGAAAACACTCGTAACGTGCTTGGGTTTCTGAGCAATATACAACACTCAAGATCACAATTTCCTTATGCTTCAGTATATATCAAGGAAACGCATTATATGCTGTGGTATGATGCTGCTGCAAACAGTTGTGAAACTGTTTGCCAGCAAATGGTTATGTTTAAAGATGGAGGAAAAAGGGACATGGACAGGAAGGAATGACGTGTGTTTCTCTGACTCGTTTTCCTGATAGATAAAGCTTTCCTCCACGAGCTGGCCTTGCTTTTTTTTCTTATCTAGCCTTAAGTACTGCCTTTCTTTTTATTTTTTTTAATATATATATTTATTTTAGTTGTAAATGGACTTTTATTTATATGCGGTACTGAGACTCAAACCCTGGGCCTCACACATGCTAGGCAAGTGCTCTCACTGAGCCACAATCCCAGCCCCTAAGGTACTGCCTTTCTTTTGTTTATTTAATTATATTTGTTTTAATTGCAAAATGACTATATGAGTACATTCTTAGAAGATATTTGAACACTGTTCCCCTTGACTTTAGCCCCACTCATCACCATGGAAACCATTAAAGGATGTGTGTGTGTGTGTGTGGGTGTGTGTGTGTGTGTGTTGTGTTTGTGTGTAAATGTAAGTAAAATAGTCATAAAATGCACTCTTATTTGACTTGTTCATTTAAAATGTGTTAGAAGGCATTTCATTTCACAATCTGTTGATGGACATTCTGTTTCATGGATGTAGCAGAATTAATTTAACCTTTCCACTATAGCTGGTTGTCTAGGTCATTGCCTTATTTGTTGTTATTATGCTAGTTATTACAAACAGTGCTGCAGAGGAATCTCTGTATGTGTGTGTGTGTGTGTATACACACACACACATATATGTATATATATAAATTTTTTTTTTAATTGTAGATGGACATAATACCTTTATTTTATTTATTTTTTTGTGTTGCTGAGGATTGAACCCAGTGTGTCACGTGCTAGGTGAGCACTCTACCACTGAGCCACAACCCCAGCCCCCACTGTGAGGCTTTTTCTAGGCTATCAAGAAATGGATTTGCTGTTCTTAGGACTTAGAGGTTTTTAGTATACCAAAGAAAACATTTTGTAGACTTAAATGGATAGTATAATATCATTTATACTGGGGGAAATGTCCAGGTAAGCCATAGGTAATATATTTGTTAATTGGACTAATAACATTTAACAACTTTGGAGAGAATACTAGACTTGAGAATGATGGTCAAAGGACTTTGATCTTCTTAGTGATGTTTAAAAAAATTTTTTTTGTAACAAGAATATATTCCTGTATTACTTGAGTTGTTATAAATATCAATAAAAGTATAGTTGGATTGGAATAATTTATATCTGTCTTTATGCTATAAGCTCAGAATAGTCTCTACTTTCAAGTGCATATTGATTATTTTAACAAAATTGATCAGTTAGGAGTTGGTGGGTGGGTATTTGAGGTTCCAGAGAGAGAATGATCTAGTATTTGTAAAAAGTCTTTAGTAGAAAAGTTAGTATTAGGTGAGGGGAGATATGCAGGTCATGTTCTTTGGCCACTGTGATCTCAGTCGAGAATATTTAGTCACCTTAAGTTTTTTCTAGATATTATAAGAAGAACCTATACCTTATTGTGGTTTTCTGTTCAATGTTTAGATTCTGGTAAAGTGACTAAAATTTTAAAAAGCTTATTGTTGGCCTTAATACCCTTTAATACAAAATAAAGCATTTAAATATTGCTTGTGTTGTGTAAATACAGTAAACAATTGCTTAAAGTATATTACTCCAAAGAATATATGTTTTTTGAGATGTGACTTTTTTTCCTTAAAGAGATGTGAAAGCTGGAAATATTCTTCTTGGAGAAGATGGCTCAGTACAGATTGCAGGTAAGGATTAGTGTTCCTTTTTATTCTGATTTAATGGTCAGTAGAACCACATTACATATCTTTTATGTTGGTATTTTTTCCTGTTCTCTGGGCCCTCTCTATTCAAGCATCCTGTGTTAGTACATCCCTGCTGACTCTCAAGATATCTTCTACTACTCATCCCTCATTTCTGATCTTGGACATTTTTCTGACCATTACTCATTACTTTCCAGTTGTCCACTCCTCATCCTGATCACGGTCTTCTGCTTTGGATTCTCATCACATTCTATGCTTAGCATTCTGTACTTTGCTTTAAAGGAGAAATAGTCAAGAATCCTCACTATGTTTAAGAGTAAATATGCTGTAGAGAGATAATATAGAGCTGCTTTTTTCCTAGGAGAAAGTATTTGTTAATTATCAAGAGGAATCTGAGAAGTGGAAGTGCACTTTTGGCAGCTTCATAACTGTGGGATAATAAGAGCTGGAGGCCAAGGCCTGCCAAAGGTGGCTATCCTGATGAAACACCGCCTCCTTCAGCTTGGTCCCAAGCTGCTAAAACAGTCAAATGTTTGACAGGAAAAAGGTGGTTACCCAGACCTTAAATTATTTCTTTCACCTTTAGCAGATAATTTAGGCAAACATCTTCATGTCCTTGAGTTAAGGAAATGTTTTAACCAAGCCACATAATGCTCTAACATAAATTTGAGTCCTTTAAAAATAGCAATTCTGTTTATCAGAAGAGGAACAAGCAGTTTTATGACTATGGTAAAAAGGCAAGCCATAGAGTAGATGTTTGCAACATGAATAATTAACAGGGATCAAATTTAGAACATATGAATAACTCACTAAGGTAAAAAAAAATAATAAAGTGGGCAAAAAAATTGACATAGGCACTTCCCAAATGAAGAAATCCAAACATAAATATAAAATTTTATTAAATGAAAAGTACAATCACATTGGAATAATATTCTCAATTGACTGACTTTGTAGAAATACCTGGCAGTACCAGTTATTGGTGATATATTCACTAATGATGGAGTATAAATGAGTTAGAACCATTTATTAAAATTGAAGAGGTGTATATTGTAAGACTATGATTACTGCATATATAGCCCAGAAAAACTCACCTCTATGTTTACCACAGTAATCTTAATCATTATGAGTTTGAAAAAATTCATCACTTCATCAGTAGAGCATATAAATAAATTGTGACTAATTTATATATCAGAATACTATATATAATGAGGGAAATGAACAGATCTCCAGCGACATACAAAAACATTAAAAATAAAATTACAATGTAGGATGATAGACATATCCTAGCCTAGTGTGAATGGCACCAAACAGGAATTCAGGAACAACTTTGCTGCCTCTCTTTCATCTGTGTCCAGTCTATCTCCAGGTAGATACTGCCTCCTTAGATAACTTTAAATATTTTTTCATTTTTATATATTTATTTGTTTTTGTATGTATGGTGCAAAGTATTGAGCCCACAGCCTAACAAATGCTAGGCAGGTGGGTCCTCTACCATTGCTACACCTCCAGCCCTATTTGTATTTTTTTTTAATTGTGATAAAATATAACATAAATTTTGCCATTTTAACCATTCTTAAGTATATGGTTCTGTGGCATTAAGTATGTTCATGTTGTGTAGCTGTCACAACCATCCATTTCTGGAACTTTTTCATCTTCTTCCACTAAAACTCTGTACTTATTAAAAAGTAATTTCCCATTACATTGTCACCCTGATTCTGAACAACTATGATTTTACTTTCTGTCTCTGTGAATTTAACTACTCTAAGTACATCATAACTAGTCATACAACATTTCTTCTTATGTGATTGGCTCATTTTATTTAGCATAATATCTTTGAGGTTAATCCATATTATAGCACATTGTGGATTTTCATTACTTTTAAAGACTGAATAATAATTCCTTTGTATGCATATACTATATTCATCCATTTATCCATCAAGGATGATAAAAGCTTGTTTCATCTGCCTTTTATCTATTGTGAATAATGCTGCTATGAACACATGTATATGAATATCTGAGTCCCTGTTTTTCATTTCTTTTGAGTATGTGCTCATAAGTAGAATTATTGGATAATTCTGTGTGTGTGTGTGTGTGGTGTTTTTTTTTTTTTTGAGGAACTGCCTCAAAAACATGGCAGCTGCTGTTTTCCTTTTTTTCTTTTTGTAGTGGGAGTTGAATCTAGGGTTACTCTACCACTGAGCCATATCCCCAGTCTTTCTTTCCTATTTACTTTTTTTTTTTTTTTTGTGGTGCTGGGGATCAAACCCAGGGGCTTGAACATGCTAAGCAAATGTTCTACCGCTGAGCTATATCCCCATTCCCTATATTTTTACTTTGTGAACGGGTTTCCCTAAGTTCTCTAGGCTGGCCTCAAACTTGCTAACCTCCTGCCTCAGCCTCCTGATTGCTGGGATTACAAGCATCTGCCATGTGCCCTACTTTTTTTTTTTAATTAATAGTAGCTTTTCTAATTGGTGTGAGTTGGTATCTATCTCATTGTGGTTTTGATTCGTATTTGCCTAGCAATTAGAAATATTGAACATCTTTTCATGTATTTATTGACCATTTGCCTTCTTTGGTGAAATGTCTACTCAAGTCTTTTGCCATTTTAAAATTGGATTTTTAAAAATTGTTGAAGTGTGGAGTTCTTTATTCTGGATATCAATCCCTTATGAAATTTTTGGTTTACAAATATTTTCTCCCAATTCTTGGGTTATGTTTTGCACTCTGTTGAGAGCGATATTTTAAGAAAATTTGATGAAATAAATTTTGGTGAAGTCCAATTTATCTGGTTTTTCTGTTTCCCAGGATTTGGTGTCATATTCAACAAGTTGTTGTCAAATCCAATATTATAAAGTATTTCCCCTGTGTTTTTTAAATAGTTTTTGGGCTTACAGTTATTTTTTTTATACTATATAGAATTTAGCATAGTGTATTCTAATTACCTATTCTACCTTCTATAATGAGAAGTTGCATAAAGGTAGGGAACATGTCTCCCTTGACCTTTACTTTTGATCCTGTCATTTAGTAGGCACCAAATTCCATTTTGTACTTTATTGAAATTGTTAACAGAGGAGTTAAAATGGTTTATTTCAAATTTTAGTTACTCTTTTCTTTAGTTGGCAATTTAAATTGAGGCAAGTAGGGTATTTGCTGCTTGATTTCTCTTCTTTATAGTTGGAGTAACAGTGGACATTTTAGTAAAGTGGATGCTCTCATTTACATGCCTTAGTTGACTGCTTTAACTCAAGTCTTCAGGGTTGGTAAGTCTTAGGGATAAGAGAAGTGTATAAAAGGAAAATCTGAAGATTTTGAATCATTAAATTCTGGATTTAGAATTCTGGATATTTTAAAGCTACTAGGTTTTGAGTAAGTTTTAAAAAAATCAGAAGTCTCATAATTGAACCTGAAGATATAGTGTACATAACCTGATTAGTTAGTCTTTTATATTTAAGAATTTTAAGGTATAGGCTTGTTCTATTAGTAAAAATACCCATAGTTAATCAGGTGCTTAGTATTTTACAGGGAATTTTTAATTTACTCCTTAACAACAACCATTTTAAGTTGGTGCTATTATTTACCACTTTTTACAGATGAAGAAACTGTAGAACAAAAATAAAAAAAAATTCAGCTAGCAAGTGGCAGAACTGAATGCCTTGAAGTGTTTTTTTTTTTCTTCTTGAATGTACTTTAAATTTTTTTTATTGTTACAAATGGATTAACATTTAAAATACCTAGATATTCACCAGTTTAGGAGACTTAAGAATTAAGATAAATTTTTTAAAAACTTGTTTTGTATAGATGTGCTGTTTTACATAGAGACAAGTCAATAATCACTTCAAGATGAATGAATTAACAGATTTCTAAATCTGGAATTTTAAAGTTTACAGTGCTAGAATTAATCTTTCTCACACTAGGTTTGTCTATAATTTATTCTATTTTCAAGTATAGACCCATTTTACATACCACAGGGTGTTCTGAAATAGCAAGAAGGGAATTGGATAAGGTGTTTACTAAAGTATATAAAACTCTTCACTATATTAGATATTGTTCTTTGGTTGAATCAGAAATTATCATTGGCTAACTTAACAAAGCAGGAATTTTTTGAATATGCTGGGAGTGAGTACACAGAAAGAATCAACCAACAACTAAGCCTCAGGATGAACAAGAACCCAGTTGTGCTAGTGAACAAGATTCTTCTGTTAACATGACTTGACTCCAGTGACCCCCATTTTTCTTGTTTTTCCATTCAAGCTTCAGGCAAGAGCTATGATTGATCAAGCTTGGATTAAGGTGTCTAAACCTGGCTCAAATCAGCTATGCCCTGGTGTCAACATCACAGAACACAGTTACATGACCAGAACTACTATAAAAGGAGGAATATTGGTGAGACAGGCAGTCCTCCTCATCAGTGACTTTGGTTTCAATATTTTGGAATAAAATCTTTGTGGAGAAAATCCTGAGGCTTGGATAAACTTCAGTTTACCAATGATATACATCTATTAAGAAGTCAAGATGGGATATTAAATTAGAATTACTAACTCTAATTTATTTGGAACCATCTTCTTGTGAGCTTTTTGAACTTGTAGGAGTTTTTGAGCTGAAAGAGCCAGATGGTAGAAAAGGAAACGAAAAGAGAGGAAGGAAAGATGGATCCCATCCTAGTATGTAGAATGGATTTGAACAAGGAGCAGATTAAGATGATACTTTGTGAGAGTGGAGAGGAATGGAATGAAGGACCTGTTAAGTTATACCTTAATTTAGCCACAAAGTTCAGCAAATTGGTCTCTCTATATACGTCTTATGTATAGGATGGTGACTAATAACATATTAGTTTCCTATTGGTTTATAATTATTACTGACTTTATAATTCTGTGCTGTTGTATTCTATTTCAGACTTTGGGGTTAGTGCTTTTCTAGCAACAGGTGGTGATATTACCCGAAATAAAGTAAGGAAGACCTTTGTTGGCACCCCTTGCTGGATGGCACCTGAAGTTATGGAACAGGTACTATGATTTTTGTCTTTTAAAAAAATGGCTTAGGTTTTTGTGATGAAACTGAGTAAACTAAATGTTTGCTTTTGTTTAGTACATATACCAGGTTAGCTTTAAGAAATGTATATTTCTCCTCCTTGGTTAAAACTTAGTCTACTCTTTTTTGTGTGTGTATGGTGCAGGGGATTGAACCCAGGGCCTCATGTGTGCTAGGCAAGCACTGTACCACTGAGTTACATCCCCATCCCCTTTTATTTTTATTTTGAGACAGGGTCTCACTGAGTTTTCCAGATTGGCCTTGAACTTATGATTCTCTTGCCTCAGCCTCCTGAGTACATGATATGATAGGTGTGCACCATAGCTGTAAAATCCCCCAAAAGAATCTAAACAAAAAAGCCAAAGCATAACTCAGAACATAATATAATAACAATTTAAAAAAATTTTTTCTTAATACAAAATAAATTATCTAGTAGTTTTACATGTTTTTTTAAAAAATTTATTTTTAGTTGTTGATAGACCTTTATTTTATTTATTCATATGTGGTGCTGAAAATCGAACCCAGTGCCTCACACTTGCAAGGCAAGTGTGCTACCGCTGAGCTCCAGCCCCAGCCCTTACATGTGGTTTTGTTGGTGTTTCTTGAAGGTCTAAGTGATCTCCACATCCCATTTCTTATTTGCATTTCACATATCTACAACCTGTTGTCACTTATCCCATCACTTAAAGAAAACTCTGCTGATTCTCAAATCTAGTGCTTATTTCTTATTTATTTTTCTCTTTGGTGGCATTTGAAATTGGTAGTATTCCAACTTTCAATACCAACCTCAGCACCTTAGCAAGGCACTAAGCAACTCAGCGAAACCCTGTCTCTAAATATAATAAATGCAAAAATAAATACAAAAAAATACATACAAAAAATAATACAAAAAAGGGCTGGGGATGGGGCTCAGTGGCTGAGTGCCCTTGAGTTCAATCCCCAGTACCCCCCCCCCCAAAAAAAAAAAAGAGAGAGATGATGTATCTCTTGTTACCGTGTCAAACTTTTGACAATTCATATTATTTTTTCTCTTCATAAATGTTTTATCACAAATGGTTTTTCTGTCTTCATGTAGAATTAATAAGCATTGCTTTTAATTGATTATGTAATATTCTTATAAGTTACTATACCATAGTTAACAATTTCTCTTTTTATGAACATTCAGGTTGCCTCTTTCCCCATTACCAAGTATATTTAGTTTTTGTTTACTTTAGATTATTTTATTCTTTAATGCTTATGAATGCTTTTCATTGTTCTTGACGATAATATAGTAGAAATTACCTTTTTTAAAAAAATTATTTATTTTTTAGTTATAGTTGGACACAATATCTTTATTTATTTTTATGTGGCACTGAGGATGAACCCAGGGCTTCGTGTGTGCTAGGAGAGCACTCTACCGCTGAGCCACAATCCCAGCCCCAAGAAAAAAATTTTTAAAAAGTGCTTTTAAATTGGTTGAAATAATCATGCACATCTTTCTGTTCTTTACAGGTCCGAGGTTATGATTTCAAAGCTGATATCTGGAGTTTTGGAATCACAGCAATTGAACTGGCTACAGGGGCAGCTCCTTACCATAAGTATCCACCAATGAAGGTAAAGCTCAAATTCAAAATACTATACCCAAGTTCAAGTCCCAGTTTCTTTTCAGAGCTTTTCTTCATTTGCTGGTCTTACCCTGGTTTTCCAATTTTTTTTTTTTTTTATTGTGGCAAAATATCTGTAACATTTACCATAAAATTTTCATCTTAACCATTTGTGAGTATACAGTTAAGTGATGTTAAATATATTCATAATGTGAAATATCTTACTGTCAATATCTAAGTGTTTTCTTAAAATTTTTTTTTTGGTGATACTAGGGGTTTTAGTTATTACATTTAGGTCTTTCCATTTTGAGTTGATTTTTTTTTTTTTTTTTTGCTCAGGGGAAGTCTGGGAATTGAATTTTTTTTTTTTTTAAATATGGTGAGAGGGTTCTGGTTTTATTCTGCATATGAATGTCCAGTTTTCCCAGCACCTGTATTTTGAAGAAGATGTCCTTTTCCTAATGTGTACTTTTTGCATCTTTGTTGAAAATAAGTTGTAGATGGGTGGGTTTATTTCAGAGTTATCTGTTTTGTTCGATTGGTCTGTATGTGTGTTTTTATGCCAGTACCATCTGTTATGGTTACTATAGCTTTGTGGTGTGTTATGAAGTCAGGTATCATGATACCTCTAACTTTATTGAAGTTGCTTTGGCCATTCAGGGTCTTTTTTGGTTCTATATGAATTTTAGGATTTTTTTTTTCTGTGAAGAATGCCTTTGTTATTTTTTTTATTATTAGTTGTTCAAAACATTACAAAGCTCTTGACATATCATATTTCATACATTTGATTCAAGTGGGTTATGAACTCCCATTTTTACCCCGTATACAGATTGCAGAATCACATGGGTTACACATCCACGTTTTTATATACTGCCATACTAGTGTCTGTTGTATTCTGCTGCCCTTCCTATCCTCTACTATCCCCCATCCCCTCCCATCTTCTCTCTCTACCCCATCTACTGTAATTCATTTCTCTTTCTTGTTTTTTTTCCCTTTCCCCTCACTTCCTCTTATATGTAATTTTGTATAACAATGAGGGTCTCCTTCCATTTCCATGCAGTTTCCCTTCTCTCTCCCTTTCCCTCCCACCTCTCGTCCCTGTTTAATGGTATTCCTCCCTGCTCTGTTCTTAATTGCCCTCCTTATATCAAAGAAGACATTTGGCATTTGATTTTTAGGGATTGGCTAGCTTCACTTAGCATAATCTGCTCTAATGCCATCCATTTCCCTGCAAATGCCATGATTTTGTCATTTTTTAGTTCTGAGTAATACTCCATTGTGTATAAATGCCACATTTTTTTTTTTTTATCCATTCATCTATTGAAGGGCATCTGGGTTGGTTCCACAGTCTAATTATTGTGAATTGTGCTGCTGTGAACATCAATGTTGCTGTATCCCTATAGTACGCTCTTTTAAGGTCTTTGGGGAATAGTTGCCTTTGTTATTTTGGTTGGGATTACATTGAATCTGTAAATTGTTTCATGTGGAATTTATGTGTTAACAGTATTAATTTTTCCAATCCATGATCATGGGATGTTTATCCATTTTTTGCATATTGTCTTTGATTTTCTACATCAGTGTTTTATAATTTTAATTGGAGAGGTAATTCATTTCCTTGGTTAAATTATTCTTAGGTATTTTTGTAACTAGTAAGAATTGGCTTCCTTCCTTCCTTCCTTCCTTCCTTCCTTCCTTCCTTCCTTCCTTCCTTCCTTCCTTCCCTCCCTCCCTCCCTCCTTCCTTCCTTCCTTTCCTCCCTCCCTCCTTCCTTCCCTCCTTCCTTCCTCCCTCCCTCCCTCCCTTTCTCCCTTCCTCCCTTCCTCCCTTCCTCTGAATATTGAACCCAGAGGCCTTATATCACTGAGGTATACCCCTAGCCCTTTTAAAAAAATTTTATTTTGAGACAGGGTCTCACTTAGTTGCTGAGGCTGGCCTTGAACTTGTGATTCTCCTGCCTCAGTTTCCCATTTTACAGGGATAATAGGCATGCACCATTGCACCCAACTCTTGTTTTCTTTTGCAGCAGGTTTTTATTGGTGTATAGAAATGATACTGTCCTGGTTTCAATCCCCAGTACTGCAAAAACCCAACAATAATAGCACCTGCTATGATTTTTGTATCCTCTGGGCTTATTGAATTTAGTAATTCTAACAGTATTTTTTTTTGGTGAGGTCTTCACATTTTTCCATATATAAGATCATGTCATTTACAGACAGTGTGCTACTATAGTTCAGATGTTGAATATTATCCAAAAGTATGTGTGCTAAAAGTCTTGGTTCCCAGATTGGTGCTAAGATTGGCCCTCACAGACAGCCTTAGGTTACTGTGCTCTCAAAAGGGATGGTGGGACCCTGATCTCTTCCTCTTCGTTTGCTTCCTGGCTCATGAGTTGATTGATTTGCTCTGCCATATGCTCCCATTATAATGTGCCATCCTTTCCAGAGACCATAAAGCAAATGAATTGCCTAATCTTTGGTGGGTATCTCTAGAACTGTGAGCCAAAATAGCCTTTTCTCTCTAAGTTAACTAATTTAGGTATTTTTTTAGAGTAATTTGAAGCTGATGAACACACAGGGATAATTTCTCCTTCCTATTTTGATGTCCTTTCTTTCTCTTGCCTAATTGCTCTGGTCAAGATTTCCAATATTATGTTGAAAAAGAGTGGTAAAAGTGGACATCTCTGTCTTCTTTCTGATTTCAGAGGAAATAATTAATCATTTCCATATTCAGTATGATGTTATTATGTTGAGGTATGTTCTTTATGTACCTTGCTGAGTTTTTATCTGGAAGGGATGTTATATTTTATTGAATGATTTTCCTACACCTATTCAGATGATGGTTTTTGTTCTTCATTCAGTAATGTGATATGTTGTTTAATGGTTTGTTGAATTACCCTTGCATCCTTGAGAGGAATACCACTTGATCATGGTGCACAATCTTTTTGATGTGCTATTGGATTTGGTTTGCTAGTATTTTACTGAAAAATTTTCTACCTATGTTCTCTAGGGGTATTTCTCTACAGTTCTCTTTTGTTGTTGTATACTGTCTGGTTTTGATATCAGGGTAATAATACTTACTTGCCATGTAGAATGAGTTTGAAAGGGTTTCCTCCCTTTCAGGTTTTTAGAATACTTTGAGAAGAGTTGGAGTTAGTTCTTCTGTAAAAGTTGGTAATATTCAGCCATAAAGTCATTGAGTTCTGTGTTTTTCTTTGTTGGGAAACAGTACTGTTGAGTATTGTTGCTTGTTATTGATCTGTGCTATCTTTTCTAGGTCCTCATGGTTCAATTCTGGTAGGGTAAATGTTTCTAGAAATTTATTTCTTTCAGGTTTTCCAATTTTTGGTGTATAGTTTGTCATAATAGTCCCTAATGATCTTTCATGGTATCAGTAATGTGTCCTCTTTCATTTTCAGTTTTATTTACTTGGATCTTTTCCTTTTTTCTTCATTAGCCTAAATAAAGGTTGATTGATTTTTGTTTACCTTTCCAAAAAATCAACTCTGTTGTTCTTTTGTATCATTTTTTTTAGCCTCCCTTTTATTTATTTCTGGTCTGGTCTTTATTATTTCCTTCTACTAATTTTGGGTTTGACTTATTTTTTTTTTTTTCTGGTTTCCTGAGTTGCATCAGTAGGATGTTTATGGTTTTTTTTTTAATATATTTTTTAGTTATAGGTGGACACAATACCTTTATTTTATTTATTTATTTTTATGTGTTGCTGAGGATCGAACCCAGTGTCTCACTCATGCTAGGTGAGTGCTCTACCACTGAGCCATAACCCTAGCCCCTGCCCTTTTTAGGATGTAGCTACTTTTTGCTATAAATTTTTCTCTTTAGTATTGCTGTTGCTATATTCCATAGGTTTTGATATGTTGTGTTTCCATTTTCATTTGTTTCAAGAAATTTTGTTAATTTCTCTCTTGATTTCTTTTGACCCATTGATTATTCCAGAGCATATTGTTTAATACCCATTATCTATATAATTTCTAAAGTTCCTCTTGTTGGTTTCTAGTCTTATTCCATTTTGTTCAGAGAAGATATGTGATATGATTTCAGGTTTTGAATTTGCTGAGAATCGTTTTGTAGATTAACATGGTTTAATCTGAAGAATATTCCAGTGTGCTGATGAGAAGAAAGTATATTCTCTAGCTATTGAATGAAATGTTATCTGTTAGGTTCATTTAGTCTAATGTAACTTCCATGTTTCTTTGGTGATTTTTTTTCATTAATGAAAGTAGGTTTTGAATATCTTAATTATTTTTGTATTGTAATCTCTTGCTTTACATCAAATAGTATTAGCTTTCTATAATTTATTGCTTCAGCATTGGGTGCCTATATATTTACAATTATTATAATATCCTATTGTTGAAAATAGGATATCATAATATAGTAACCATCTTTGTCCCTTTTTGCAATTTTTGACTTAAAGTCTGTTTTATCTGTATAGCTGCTCATGTTTGCTTTTGGTTTTGTTTTTGTGGAATGTTTTTTCCTATCTCTTCACTTTTGGTCTGTTTCTTTACTGGAGAGGTGGGTTTATTGTAGGCAGTGTATGATTGGGATTTGTTTTCTAAAATTCATCATCCCAAATCTCTTAACTCTGGGGGATTTAATCTATTTACATTCAAGATTATTATTGAAAGGTAAAGGCTTATTCCTGTCATTTAATAAATTTTTTCTGTTGTATAGTACATCCTTTGTTCCTTTCTTTTCTTCTGTTGTTTACCTTTGTAGTGAGGTGGTGATACAGTTTGATACTTTCCTCTTTCGAGTATCTGTTCTTCTAGAGGTCATGCTTTCATAATGGCAGTTGGTCTTTTCAAAAACCAACTTTGATTTCATTGATTTTTCTCTCCTGTTTTTCTGTTCTCTGGTTTCTTCATCTCAGCTGTAACCTTTTGTAATTTCCTTCCTTTGGCCAGCTTTGTGTTTAGTTTTTTCTAGTTCCTTCAGTTGCAAACTTAGGTTGTTGATTTAACATCTTTCTTGTGCTTCTTAAATTTTATTTTTCTAAATCATTTTTTAAAAATATCTTTATTTTTATGTGGTGCTGCTATTGTCTTTTTTGTTTAGTTTTTTTGTTGTTGTTGTTGTTGTTGTTGTTAGAAACTAATATTTCTTTCTACTTCTTGGTGTGTGTTGTCAAACAGGCATTTTCTTTTTGGTTACCATGAGGATTATATGTAACATCCCAAAACTGTAGCACTCTAATTTGAATTTATCCTAGTTTAACTTTAATACATACAAAAATGCTGCTCCTTTTCAGCTCTGCCCCTACCACTTTCAATTGTTGATGTCACAAGATTACATCTTTATACATTATACCCCTAATTAATTAAAAACCTGATATTACTTTGAATGCACTAGTCTCTTAAATTAAGTAGAAAACAAATTATAAATCAAGTTACAATAATATTAGCTTCTAGACTAATAAAATTTTAATGTGTTAGTCTCTTGAATCATGTAGAAAAGAAAAATAGAGTAACAAAGCATTATTACACTAATGCTATTTTATAATTACCCATTTACATTATTGATACCTTCATTTATTCATAGGACTTCAAAATATTGCCTAGAATCCTTTCTTTTCACCTTGTAGGACTTGTTTAATCATTTCTTCCTGGACAGATGCAGTGGTAATGACATCTGGGAATGTCTTAACTTCTCTCTCACTTATAAGGCACTGTTTTGCTGATTATAGGATTTTTGGTTGATAGTTGATAAATTTTTTTCATTTAGCATTTTGGCCCTCTGCTTCTGGCCTTCATAGTTCTTAATAAAAATATAAGGAAGATCTGGCGATATTTTGTTTATTTGTACCAGGGATTGTGACTGCTCGATGAGTGTTCTATCACTGAGCTACATCCCCAGCCCATGTGCTGATGTTCTTATTGAGGATCCCTGTATATGAGAAGTCTTGCTGCTTTCAAGATCTTTCTCTTTGGAAAGTTTGATTATGATTTATCTTGGCTTGAATCTCCTTATATTCATCTTACTTGGAATTTATTGATTTTCTTGATTGTTTACATTTATTTCTTTAATAAAATTTGAAAATATTTTAACAGTATTACTTCTGTACTTTTCTCTGTGATCTTTGATACTTCAAATGTCTCTTAGGCTCTGTTTTTTGTTTTTTTTTTTAAATCCTTTTTCTTTCTGTTTCTTAGAAATTTCCATTCAAAGTAATTGATTGTTCCTTTTGCTTACTCAAATCTGCCTTTGAATCATCTAGTGTTGTGGGTTTTTTTTTTTTGTGTGTGTGTGTGTGTGTGTGTTTTAGTTGTACTCGGCGTCAGAAAGCTTTTTGGTTTCTTTTGAGTTTTTTAAAAATTTCATCATTGACATTTCTATTTTGTTCAAGCATTGTTTCCTGATTTTCTTCATATCTTTCTTTAGTTCTTTGAGCATCTTTAAGACAGTTGTTTTTTCTTGAGTTTGGATGATCTCTTTTTAATAATCTCTACATATGTAGTTTTTTTCCTGGTCTTTAATATTTGGCTCTCAAAAAAGAGAAAAAGAAAAATGAAAGGCGGGGATTGACTCTTTCAATCTCCTGGAAGTCACTTTAGCTGGAGAGGAAAGGACTTGTACCACCATTGGCTGCTGACTCTTTATATGCATCTTTGTGATCAAAAGTAATCAGCAGTGAGAGAACCAATCTCCATTAGTTAGAAGACATAGTCTTTTGTTCTTCACTCTGGATCTTCATACTGTGTGTGTTTTAGTTACCTTTTTCACTGTTTTGACTAAAAGATGTGACAAGCAATTTTAAGGAGGAAAAGTTTATTTTGAGGGCTCACGGTTTCAGAGGCATCAGTCCATAGACAGCCAGCTCCATTCCTTGGGGGCTCAAGGTGAGGCAGAACATCATGGCAGATAAGTGTGGCAGAGGGAAGTGACTCACATGATAAGAAAGCAGAGAGAGAGATTCTACTCATCAGATACAAAATATATACCCCAAAGGCATGCCCCCAATGACCCACCTTCTCCAGCCACACCCCACCTGTCAGTGACCACTGAAGTAATCAGGGGAGTAATTCACTGATTGAGTTAAGGCTCTTATAATCGATAATTTCTCTTATAAACCTTCTTGCATTGTCTCACACATGAGCTTTGGAGGGACACCTAATATCTAACCATAACAGTGCAGTTGTTCTAGGAATATGTAATAGCTTCCTACCCTAGAGTTGGAGGTTGGGGTGGGTAGCTCTTTCTTTCCTAATAGCTGAAATAACCAAAACTTAACTTACTGTCTAAGCCTTTCCTTGGAATTTGTAAGCTTTAGTAGAATCCAGAGTTCCAAAATCATTAGTTCAGATTATCCAGTGTAGTTGTCTAGGTGTGTGGAAAGAGATTCCTGATACTTCCCATCTCACCATCTTCTCCCCCATAGTGTTCAGTGCTGTATTCCTTCAAACCCCTGTAATGGTTACAATATGAATTAAACATTAAAATGCAACCTAGGTGCTTGGCATTGGATGGCTTTATATTATAGTTGACTTTTTTATGTTATGCCTTTCCATCTCTTGAGTCTTAGTTTGATAAAATTATAGACCAACATCTCTCAGTTTCCCATAGTTACCTTTACAGAGCAGCCTCAAAGGGGATGATGATCATTTCTACTTCATAAGGTTGTGGGGAGGATTACGTATTTGTGTAAATATAGCTAACATGTTTTACATGATTTTCTGTTTCAGGCACTGTTTTAATTGCTTTGCAAATAATAAATAATCCATGCATAGTGTTCACATGCCAGATATGCTAATTATTTTCATTATCTATTGGATAGAAATTAATATAAATTTTGCTTCATGATAGAACACTGTGCACCTTTTATTAAATGGCCTGTCATTCATTGTGTACTGATCTAGTAGTTACCAGAAATGTGGTTATTTCAACATCAGTGACAGAATGAGTTTTTGTGTTACAGTATGGTTCTGTCAAGAATGCTCATAACCATTTATCTGTGTGGCTGTTCTCTAGTTATAATATGTACATGAATTCTGTTTTTCTGTTCATAACTGGTGGTTGTGGTTCTGCTTTTTCACTGCAAAAGACGCCTTGTGGATGGATGACCACTATTGTAAATTGTCATATAGGTATCACAACTGTATCATAGAACCTAAAGAAAAGATATTATTCTGTCCCTATAATACTGTAAAGTATAGAGAGGAACAAAACCAGTAAAAGAATGTTATGAAAACCCTCTATATATCCATTTTTTATTTTATTTTATTTATTTATTTTTTATTTTTATTATTAGTTGTTTAAAACATTACAAAGCTCTTGACATATCATATTTCATACATTTGATTCAAGTGGGTTATGAACTCCCATTTTTACCCCGTATACAGATTGCAGAATCACATCGGTTACACATCCATATTTTTACATAATGCCATATTAGTAACTGTTGTATTCTGCTACCTTTCCTATCCTCTACTATCCCCCCTCCCCTCCCCTCCCATCTTCTCTCTCTATCCCATCTGCTGTAATTTAATTCTCTCCCTTTTTTTTTTTTCCCTTTCCCCTCACAACCTCTTATATGTAATTTTGTATAACAATGAGGGTCTCCTTCCATTTCCATGCAATTTCCCTTTTCTCTCCCTTTCCCTCCCACCTCTTGTCTCTGTTTAATTTTAATCTTTTCCTCTTGCTCTTCCTCCCTGCTCTGTTCTTAGTTGCTTTCATTATATCAAAGAAGACATTTGGCATTTGTTTTTTAGGGATTGGCTAGTTTCACTTAGCATAATCTGCTCTAATGCCATCCATTTCCCTGCAGATTCCATGATTTTGTCATTTTTTAGTGCTGCATAATACTCCATTGTGTATAAATGCCACATTTTTTTTTTATCCATTCATCTATTGAAGGGCATCTGGGTTGGTTCCACAGTCTAGCTATTGTGAATTGTGCTGCTATGAACATCGATGTGGCAGTATCCCTGTAGTAAGCTCTTTTAAGGTCTTCAGGGAATAGTCCGAGAAGGGCAGTAGCTGGGTCAAATGGTGGTTCCATTCCCAGCTTTCCCAGGAATATCCATACTGCTTTCCAAATTGGCCGCACCAATTTGCAGTCCCACCAGCAATGTACAAGAGTACCCCTTTCCCCACATCCTCGCCAGCACTTGTTGTTGTTTGACTTCATAATGGCTGCTATTCTTACTGGAGTGAGATGGTATCTTAGGGTGGTTTTGATTTGCATTTCTCTGACTGCTAGAGATGGTGAGCATTTTTTCATGTACTTGTTGATTGATTGTATGTCCTTCTCTGAGAAGTGCCTGTTCAGGTCTTTGGCCCATTTGTTGATTGGGTTATTTGTTATCTTATTGTTTAATTTTTTGAGTTCTTTGTATACTCTGGATATTAGGGCTCTATCTGAAGTATGAGGAGTAAAAATTTGTTCCCAGGATGTAGGCTCCCTATTTACCTCTCTTATTGTTTCTCTTGCTGAGAAAAAACTTTTTAGTTTGAGTAAGTCCCATTTGTTGATTCTAGTTATTAACTCTTGTGCTATGGGCGTCCTATTAAGGAATTTGGAGCCCGACCCCACAATATGTAGATCGGAGCCAACTTTTTCTTCTATCAGGCGCAGAGTCTCTGATTTGATATCAAGCTCTTTGATCCATTTTGACTTAACTTTTGTGCATGGCGAAAGAAAGGGATTCAGTTTCATTTTGTTGCATATGGATTTCCAGTTATCCCAGCACCATTTGTTGAAGATGCTATCTTTCCTCCATTGCATGCTTTTAGCCCCTTTATCAAATATAAGAAAGTTGTAGTTTTGTGGATTGATCTCTGTGTACTCTATTCTGTACCATTGGTCCACCCGCCTGTTTTGGTACCAGTACCATGCTGTTTTTGTTACTATTGCTCTGTAATATAGTTTGAAATCTGGTATCGCTATACCGACTGATTCACACTTCCTGGTTAGAATTGCTTTTGCTATTCTGGGTCTTTTGTTTTTCCATATGAATTTCATGATTGCTTTATCTATTTCTACAAGAAATGCCATTGGGATTTTCATTGGCATTGCATTAAACCTATAGAGAACTTTGGGTAATATCGCCATTTTGATGATGTTAGTTCTTCCTATCCATGAACAGGGTATATTTTTCCATCTTCTAAGGTCTTCTTCTATTTCTCTCTTTAGGGTTCTATAGTTTTCATTATATAAATCTTTCACCTCTTTTGTTAGGTTGATTCCCAAGTATTTTATTTTTTTTCGAGGATATTGTGAATGGGGTGGTTGTCCTCATTTCCATTTCAGAAGATTTGTCACTGATATACAGGAGTGCCTTTGATTTATGCGTGTTGATTTTATATCCTGCCACTTTGCTGAATTCATTTATTAGCTCTAGTAGTTTCTTTGTAGACCCTTTTGGGTCTGTTAGATATAGTATCATATCATCCGCAAATAGTGATCATTTAAGTTCTTCTTTTCCTATTTTTATGCCTTTAATTTCTTTTGTCTGTCTAATTGCTCTGGCTAGTATTTCGAGAACTAAATTGAATAGAAGTGGTGAGAGAGGGCATCCCTGTCTTGTTCTAGTGTTTAGAGGGAATGCCTTCAGTTTTTCTCCATTCAGGATGATGCTAGCCTGAGGCTTAGCATAGATAGCTTTTACAATGTTGAGGTAAGTTCCTGTTATCCCTAGTTTTTCTAGTGTTTTGCACATAAAGGGATGCTGTACTTTGTCGAATGCTTTTTCTTCATCTATCGAGATGATCATATGGTTCTTGTCTTTAAGTCTATTGATGTGGTGAATAGCATTTATTGATTTCTGTATATTGAACCAGCCTTGCATCCCAGGGATGAATCCTACTTGATCATGGTGCACAATTTTTTTGATATGCTTTTGTATTCGATTCGCCAGGATTTTATTGAGGATTTTTGCATCTAAGTTCATTAGAGATATTGGTCTGTAGTTTTCTTTCTTTGAAGTGTCTTTGTCTGGTTTCAGGATCAGGGTGATGTTGGCCTCATAGAATGAATTTGGAAGAGCTCCTTCTTTTTCTATTTCTTGAAATAACTTGAAAAGTACTGGTATTAATTCTTCTTTGAAGGTTTTGTAAAACTCCGATGTATATCCATCCGGTCCAGGGCTTTTCTTGGTTGGTAGTCTTTTGATGGCTTCTTCTATTTCCTCCTTTGTTATTGGTCTGTTTAAATTGTGTGTATCTTCCTGACTCAATCTGGGCAAATCATATGACTTAAGAAATTTATCGATATCTTCACTATCTTCTATTTTATTGGAATATAGGGTTTCAAAATAATTCCTAATTATCTTCTGTATTTCTGTAGTGTCCATTGTGATATTGCCTTTTTCATCCCGTATGTTAGTAATTTGAGTTCTCTCTCTTCTTCTCTTCGTTAGCATGGCAAAGGGTCTGTCAATCTTATTTATTTTTTCGAAGAACCAACTTTTAGTTTTATCAATTTTTTCAGTGTTTTTTTTTTGTTTCGATTTTGTTGATTTCTGCTCTGATTTTAATTATTTCTTGCCTTCTACTACCTTTGCTGTTGTTTTGCTCTTCCTTTTCTAGGGTTTTGAGATGAAGTGTGAGTTCATTTATTTGTTGGTTTTTTCTTTTTTTGAGGAATGAACTCCAGGCAATGAATTTCCCTCTTAAAACTGCTTTCATTGTGTCCCATAGATTCCGATATGTTGTGTCTGTATTTTCATTTATCTCTAAGAATTTTTTGATTTCCTCCTTTATGTCTTCTCTAACCCATTGATCATTTAGTAACATATTGTTCATTTTCCAGGTGATGCAGGATTTTTCCTTCCTTCTTTTATCATTGATTTCCAGTTTCATTCCATTATGATCAGATAAGATGCATGGTATTATCTCCACACCTTTATATTTACTAAGAGTTGCCCTATGGCATAATATATGGTCTATCTTTGAGAAGGATCCATGTGCTGCTGAGAAGAACATGTATCCACTTGATGATGGTTGATATATTCTATATATGTCGGTTAAGTCTAGGTTATTGATTGTGTTGTTGAGTTCTATAGTTTCTTTATTCAGCTTTTGTCTGGAGGATCTGTTCCAATGGAGAGAGCGGTGTGTTGAAGTCACTGATAATTATTGTGTTGTGGTCTATTTGACTCTTGAACTTGAGAGGAGAGTTTGTTTTATGAATGTTGCAGCACCATTGTTTGGTGCATACATGTTGATAATTGTTATGTCTTGTTGGTAGATGGTTCCTTTTAACAGTATATAGTATCCTTCTTTATCCCTTTTGATTAACTTAGGTTTGAAGTTGATTTTATTCGATATGGCCACTCCTGCTTGCTTCCGAGGACCATGTGAGTGGTATGATTTTTCCCAACCTTTCACCTTCAGCCTGTGTATGTCTTTTCCTATCATATGAGTCTCCTGAAGGCAGCATATTGTTGGATTTGTTTTTTTAATCCAAGTTACTAGCCTATGTCTCTTGATTGGTGAATTTAAGCCATTAACGTTTAAGGTTACTATTGATATATGGTTCGTACTTCCAGTTGTGCTTATTTATTTATTTATTTATTTATTTTTATATGGCTAGTTTTTCCTTTTTGGTTATTTTTTTTTTTTTCTTCCCTTTACTGAGTTACCTCCCACTGTTAGTTTTAGGTGCTGTTTTTCAATTCCTCTTCTTGTAGTGTTTTGCTCAAAATGCCTTGCAGTGCTGGTTTTCCGGATGCGAATTCTTGTAAATTGTGTTTATCGTGAAATATTTTAATTTCATTGTCAAATCTGAAGCTTAATTTTGCTGGATACAGTATTCTTGGTTGGAATCCATTATTTTTCAGCGTTTGAAATACGTTGTTCCAGGATCTTCTCGCTTTCAACGTCTGTGATGAAAAATCAGCCATTAACCTAATTGGTTTACCCCTGAATGTAATCTGCCTCCTTCTCTCGTAGCTTTTAATATTCTCTCCTTGTTCTGTATGTTGGATATCTTCATAATTATGTGTCTTGGAGTTGGTCTATTACGGTTTTGTATGTTTGGGGTCCTGTAGTCTTCCAGGATTTGGCAATCCATTCCATCTTTCATATCTGGTAAGTTTTCTAAGATTATTTTATTCAATAGATTGTTCATTCCTTTGGTTTGAACCTGTACACCTTCTTCTATCCCAATGACTCTCAAGTTTGGTTTTTTTATGACATCCCATATCTCTTGGATGGATTGCTCGTGATTTCTTAGGATCCTTTCTGTGTTGACTATATTCTTTTCAAGTTGATAAACTTTGTCTTCATTATCTGATGTTCTGACTTCTTTTTGATCTAGTCTATTTGTAATATTCTCGTTTGAGTTTTTGTTTGGTTTATGGTTTCCTGCATTTCTAGGATTACTGTTTGATTTTTTTTTTAAATCTCTATCTCCTGGTAGAGCTCATTCTTTGCCATTTGAATTTGCTTACATAATTCGTTTTCAAAGTATACTTTCATTGTTTGGACTTGCTGTCTAAAGTCTTGTCTAAGATTCCGTTCTATCTGAGTTAGGTATGCCTTGAGTTCTTTCTCTGTCCATTTTTCTGATGCCTCTAGGTTCTCCTGTGAATTTAAGTTGTCCTTCATTGTTTGTAATCCTTTTTTCCCTTGTTTTTTCATGGTGCTCACATTGCTTTCCAACTCTGTTTGACTGCTGTGTTTCTGATTTCTTCTTTAAATTTGTTTTGGTTTTTATAGTTCCAACATCTCTCCTTTATGTTGGGAGACAATGTTTAGAGATGTTGGATTTAATTGTGAATTAAGGTAAATTCATTAGTTTCATTAGAGGCCCACAGAATTTGATGGCATGTATAGAATTGAGGTTTGAACTTAGGATTTTATGTTGAGGTCGGGCGCTTTGATGGTATGGAGGTTAGTGTATGTTAGCTTCTTTGGGGGGTTGCTCAAATGCAGGCGGATATTAACAAGAGAATAGACAGGAGTACTTGGGGGTAGTTAAGGGCTTAGTAAGTTGTACGTAATCTGGGTGGTCATGTTAAGAGGGAAAAGGTAAGGAAGCAAACCAAGAAAGAGAGAGGGAGAGAGGAAAGAAAGAGAAAAGAATAGAAAAGAAAAGAAAAATGATAAAAAAATAAAATAATAAAATGCAGTAAAATAAAAATTACAATTAAAAAAATAAAAAAATAATTAAAAAAATTTAAAATTAAAAAATTAAAAAAATTTAAAAATTTTTTTAAAAAAGGGCACTGTTAGGCTTCTATTTTCTTCGCTTCCAGTAGATGGTGCTGTGCTTTCCGGGCCAAGATTTTGCCCTCCGGCTGTAGAAAACAATCCGTGTGAGGCTGCTCTCTCCTTCCCACCCTGGTGTCTCGCAAAATCTGTTAGCTTATGTTTATTCCTGGTCTCTAGTCACCTCGCTTCTCCTGCCAGCCAGGCCTTTCCCAGTGTGATACCTCTCCACAGTTCAAGCTACACTCTGGGCCTGCAGTTTCCTGGATGTGTAGCATGGCTATTGGGAACCGGCCCCTATTGTTTTGATTCCCTCCGATAGCCCCTCCTCCGAGAGCTGGCAAGACAGGTTTCGTTTTCGCTGCTGGTGGGAGGGGGGAGTTGGAGGTCAGGTGCCTTTACCTTTCCCCACGCCTTTATTCATGCTCCCGGAAAGCCAGGGAGAGATTTTATGCGATTTCCCCACTGTATGGGAGATATGGTCTAAATGACACACACCTGTTCTATCGCTGAGCGTGCTGCAATCTGTCAGACACTGGCGCTGGTGACGTCAGCTCTCCAAGATGGTGGCCGCTGGCTTTCTCGGTGGGCTGTCCAGTGTGGAGGACAGAACTGGACCGCTTCCTTCCCCCATCTCAAACCCAGAACTCAGCCCGCAGCACAGTGAAGGCACAGCCGGCAGGACCCCACAGAATCCTCAGTACCGTTCCTCTGCATTGCTGGCCGCCGATCAAACAGCCTGAATCTCCAGGCAGACGGTTCACTCGCGGTTGAGCCCCAGTAACCGATCCTCGGGGGATAGAAATCCTTCCTCTAGGTTTTGGTGCACCCCAATTTTGCTGGAAATTCCTAACAAGATAGCTTTTGGCTGTTCTAACTCGTTATTCACCTGCGCAGTGACGTGGTACACGGGGGTGATGCACTCTATTCACCGCCATCTTCCTTCCTTATATATCCATTTTTTAAAAGGATATGTTTTTACAGCTGCAAGGTGGGAGGCTTTTTTTAGGCCAAATGGCTTACTTTTAAAAAGATGATGATGAGTGAGGTCTACTTATCATAACATTGTAGATTATTATTCCTGCAGTTCTAGCTGGACATACGTGTTAACTTATTTGCTCAAAAAAAAAAAAAAAACATTGCCAGCCTTACTGATTCCAATTATGTAAGTATAAATTGAATCGGAAGAGCAAGTAATAACACTGATTCGGGCCTCTTTTTTTTGTGTGTTGATTTTATATTTTAAAAAATTTTGCATGCTTTTATACAAAAAGTTAAGCAATATAGAAAAACACAAATAACTTGAATCCTTCCATATAACTATGACCTTCATTCCTTATATCTCTATGCATCAAGCTAGTATATTGCCATGAAATCCGAAGCAGGAAGGAATGTATGATGGATAGAAAAATCAAAATTGTCAGTTGTTGCAGGGGAGGCAGAAAGAATGTGGACTGAGAACTTACATAGCTTTGTTAATTTGCACATCATTGGTTATATGTATATATTTTTTAATTGATTGATTTTTGTGGTGCTGGGGATTGAATCCAGGGCCTTGTGAATGCAAGGCAAGTACTCTACCAGCTGAGCTATATCCCCAGCCCATCTTTAGCGATTTCTGTCGTGGAAGCTCTAGAAAGGGAAGGCCATGGTACAAGGAGTCAAAGTAAAGCAGGCCCATGAATATGTAAAATTAGTGAGGTCACACTCTTAATTTTGCTGTGGTTTTAATGTTGTTTTAAAAGTAATTTGGCAGTATAAGAATTAGGACTGAGGGACATCAAGAAACAAAGGATTCTAACTAAAGAACATCAATGTTGACACAGTAGGCCTTTGTGAGAAAACTATTGGGAGAGCCAGCTGTATACTTTTTATTACTGTGGAAGTCACAAATAAAAATTGGTTCTAGGGCTAGGGGTGTAGCTCAGTGGTAGAACACTTGCCTAGCACCAGTGAGGTCCTGGGTTCTATCCTCAGCACCACATAAAAACAACTAAATAAAATAAAGACTAATTAAGAAAAAAAAAATAACAAATAACTCTGGGTTTTAAACAACTGGCCTAATATGAACTTTTGTTTGTTTATTTACGTATTTAGCAGTGCTGGAAATCAAACCCCAGGCTTTGTGCATGCTAGGCAAGTACTCTACCACTGAGCCCCAGCTCCCTAATTTGTTTTTATTTTGTAGCAGGGAAAGTATGTCTGTATTGAAAATCTGGACCATAGTTGTTAATTAAATTTCTTTGAGTCTTCAGAAGTTTACACTGTATTGAAAATTTTTACAGGTTTTAATGCTGACACTACAGAATGATCCTCCTTCTTTGGAAACTGGTGTTCAAGATAAAGAAATGCTGAAAAAATATGGCAAATCATTTAGAAAAATGATTTCATTGTGCCTTCAAAAGGATCCAGAAAAAAGGTAAAATGTAAAAGAAACTGTACTTTTCTGTCCATTGATATGTAAAACATTGTGGGTGATCTGAGATTCATATCTAAAGGGCTAACTATAAAGTTTTAAAAAGTATACAGAGACTATTTTACAAGACAGTTTCACATTGATGGTCTTGATTTCTGTCTTCTTTTTAGTATATAGTGTACCCTAAATAGTTTTAACTATTTCTTAGTGTTCTAGAGCTATAAAATTATATATTATGAATGCTGTATTAGTAAAAAGTCAGGTTAATGGGAGATGTTTGTATTTACTTTGCACTTAAAATTTTTAAGTAAACAAATATCATTTATAATTTAATAACAAAAGGAATATACATAACAAGTTTATATTTAGTGTCAAATAATAGTACTTCTTTCCATGTTAGAAAGCTTTTAGTAACTGGACCAGAATTTTAAGTTGCTTCTTTGTCAGTTCTAGACAGATTGAATGGCAAGTGAACAAATAAGTAAAAATATTCAATGCATATATTTTTGTCTATTAAACAGCATTATAGAATGTTGGATGTCATTGAGTACAAGCTTTTCTCTGTGGTCATAGATGTGGGAACTTGAATTCAAAAGTCTTTAATCATAATTTAGGCCTCTGTTGTATACCTTATTTTTCTGTTTCATATATGTATATCAGTTCTGCATAGAGACAGGTTTTACATTCACAGGTTCAGCCAACCATGGATCAAAAGTATTCTAGAAAAAAAGTAAAACTGTACTGAACACATAGACTTTCTTGTAATTATTCCATAAGCAGTATAGTATAAAAACTGTTTACATAGCATTTACATTTTATTGGATATTATAAGTAATCTGGAGATGGTTTAAAGTACATGGGAGAATTGTATATAGGTTATGTGCAAATATTGTATCATTTCTTATAAGGGACTTTAATATCTACAGATTTTTGATAGTGGTGAGGGGTTCTGGAGCCAGTTTTACTGAGATACCAAGGGACAACTGTGTATTCCACTGAGTTTCTTAGCACTTAAAGTTCTTTAATTTTGTTTTCTCTAAAGGTCAACAAAAGTAAGACTTTGACATCCTTGATCATATCTCTAGTATATATAATGGGGCTTCAGAATTTACTGTTGGAATTATTGGAAAGGGTAAGAAAAATAGGCAGCAAAGTTCATACCTAAAAGTAGGAAACACTTGCTTCTCCCAAGTTAGTGAACAAAAAGAATAAATTCTCTTGTTACAGATAATTAGAAATGCCAGAGAAAAGCTATCAAACTTAAAAATCCCTGGATACCAGAAATAATGAGGTAACCATAGATTAGGGAAGAAGTATTAGGAATTAATCCAGTAGCTGCCTTCAGTGGGACTGTTCATTCTAGTAACCTGCTAGGTTTTGGATTTCTAACTCCCATGTTATGACTAGAATTGAGATCTTGGGCTCCCCACCACAGAGGAGATTTTGCACTGACATGCTGCTTAAGCTAAGATCTTCAGAAGTCTACATACTCAGTAAAACCGTAGACTAGAATAAAACTGTCCATCATATCATCATCATTAAGAGAAAACAGAGATCTTTCCCGATTAAATGTCAAACCCTCAACCTTGATGTTCCACAAGTTGACAGTCTAAATTCATACCCAGGAACCCACATACTAGAAAGTAAAAAAAAAAAAAAATTGTTGCAAAGCCAGTTTTACTCTTGGCTGAAGGAATCTCAGAGAAATGCACTAGAAGCACATTTCCAAATTTCAGGTCCCATGATTCCTGCATATAATGTCCTACTGAAGATAGGATCACAGTCTAAAATTACAATACACTATGAATTGGAGGTGGCAGGTATAAGTAGAAACATTATTTGTTCAAGATATTAAGATAATTCAATGATATAATTAAAATCATAAAAGAAATCAGAACCCACAAGAGTTTGAGCATTACGAAAATGTAAGTAGCACTATTAGAAATGAAAAAATATAGTAATTAAAATTACTTAATAGATTCCCTTGAGTGTGGGTTGGATTGTGATTTGTTTCGGATTAAAGTATGAAAAAGAAAAAAAATGGCAATTTTACAGAGAAGAAATCTGGTCATAACTCCATCAAGTGATAAAGGTTAATCACCACCATTAATACAATGAAATGATACTGTGTAATTTATTTGATGCAATTAGAAGGGCACATCACCTATGAAGTATTCTTTCTTTGAATTTGTAATTTTAGTTAATAACTAGAAAACAATCAGACATCCAAATTGAGGAGTATACTACAAAATACCTGGCCAGTACTTTTTTAAAGTGTCAAGGAAAGGAGAGACTAAGAAGATACTATCACTGATAGGGGGAGATGATGGAGACTGGCAACTCAGTGCAACAAGGTGTCCTGCATTAGATGCTACAGTAGAAAAATGAAAGAAATGAGGGGCTGGGATATAGCTCAGTTGGTAGACTGCTTGCCTCACATGCATAAGACCCTGGGTTCACTCCCCAGCACCACACCAAAAAAAAAAAAAAAAAAAAGAGAGAGAGAGAAATGAAAGTAATGGAAAAATTGGAGAATCTGAGTAAAGCCTGTAGTTTAGTTAATAGTACTGTACCAATGTGAGTGTTTTAGTTAATGGCTTGATAATTAGACCATGGTAATGTAAAATGCTAACCTTAATGGAAGCTGATGAAAGGTAAGTGAGAACTTTGTACTACCTTTGCAACTCAAATCTATAAGTCTGATATTGTTATAAAGTGGTTTTTTTTAAAAAAGAAAAAAAAAACCCTGGGAAGTATAAAAAATCTAATTTCTGTTATTTAAACCAAAATCAAACTTTGTTTAGGGCATTTCTAATATATATGGCATTTCTAGGATAAAACGAAAGAACCCTAAATGAACTGGTTAAAAATCTACCTTTTCCAGTGTTGCAAAACGTCTCACATTCAGCCTCAGGGAACAGATTACTTACTAAGGAATAGCAGGTAGACTGTAAACCACTTCCCCTTAAAGAGCCTGTAGAAAAGATAACTATTGGCTCAGCAAGTACCAGGCACTTTTATAAACATTTAGTGTATGTCATCTTGTTTAATTTTCATGCCATCCATGACGATGGCACTCTTATTTTCTTTGTTTTACCAATAAAAAAACCTGAATCATAGGTTAAGTAACCTTGCCTGAAGTCACACATCTAATAAATGGTGGAGTTAGGATTTTGACCTATGCAATCTGACTTCAGAGTGCCTGTTTTCAATCTCATTACACTTTATTAAGGAAATTGTTCAACATATAGCACAAAAAATGAATGGTATAATTATGAAAGAAAGATGAACATTCCAAGGGTGAGAAAATTCAGAGAGTGAGGGTGTGCTTACGCACATCTGTGTTCAGGTTGAATGTCTCTTGTCTGAAATGCCTGGGACCAGAGAGTTTTTGGATTCCAGAGTGGTTTTTTTTTCAATTTTGTAATATTTGCATTTTCCATAATGAGATATCTTAGAAATGGGATCCAAGTCTAAACACAAAATTGTTTTTATTTCTTGCATAGCATATACATAGCCTAAAGATTGTTTCATGCACAAAATGCAATATTGTTGATTTTGTGCATGAAACAGTTTCATGGCATGGAATTTTCTACTTGTGGCATTATGTTAGCACTCAAATTTTGGATTTTGGAGCATTTCAGATTTTAGATTTTTGAATTAGGGATGATTAACCTATATAAATAAATACACAAATATTTACATATACACATATATGAACTAGCCAGTAAAGACTAGAGAGAATGTAGGGGAAGCAATAGTCAAAGAAATAATGGCTGAACATTTTTTTTTATTATTAAACACTATAACTCAGATTAAAGAACCATTTTCCCCAGGTTCCAGGCATTGTCTACCTTTTCCAGTGTTGAAAATCTTCTTATATTCAGCCTCAGAGAACACATTACCTACTGAGGAATAGCAGGTAGACTGAAAACCACTTCTCTGTAACAATAATTGAGGCCAGCATATAGTTAAATAATGCTGAGAGAAGTTAACTGTTAGCCCAGAATTCACCATCTAGTCTAATTAGTATTAAAGAGTGAGCATGAAGTGAAGATGTTTTTCACACAAACATTGTTTTCCAATCACATCCTTTCACTTAACCCTTCAAAAGCTGTACTTTTTGAGCAGGGTGCAGTGGTGCACACCTGCAATCCCAGACACAAAGGAGGATTATAAGTTTGGGATGACCCAGGGCAATTTAGCAACATCTTGTCTCAAGATTAAAAATAAAAAGGGCTGGGGATGCAACTCAATGGTAGAGTTCCCCTGGATTCAATCCCCAATACTGGGGAAAAAACTTTAAAAAGAAGGAAATGAACCTAGAAGAACGAATAGTAAGGAGCCATCTTGGGCAAATTGTTGAAGCAATGAACTCTCTCTCTTTTTTTTTAACATTTATTTTTTAGGTGTAAATGGACACAACACAATGCCTTTATTTTCTTTTTTTATGTGGTGCTGAGGATTGAACCCCGGTCCCGCCCGTGCTAGGCGAGCACTCTACCGCTGAGCCACAATCCCAGCCCCAAAACAATGAACTCTTGACTAATTTCACATTTAACTGCTTTCTTAAAAGCCCTCTCCCATTAAATCCATGGCCTCAGTCTTTCTAGGCAAGCTCTCTACTACTGAGCTACACTCCTAGATTGCTAGTCCTCGAGGGATTGGTTCTTAAGCTTGAATGCACATTGAAATGACCTGGACAGTTAGAAAAAAAAAAAAACACAAAAACAAAAAAACTGCTGATACTAGGTTTTGTTCCAATACATTCTGCTTTCATTGTTCGTTAGGATTTTTAAACACCTCAGATACTCTAACACACAGCAGTGATTAAGAACTGCTGCTCAGGCTGGGGATGGTGCTTGCCTAGTGTGTGCTGAGGCCCTGTGTTTGATCTGCAGCATGCAAAAACAAAGAAACAACAACCTCCCCCCCACCCCTTAGAGGCTTGACTAGGTAATATTGAACCTTAGATGAATTGTGATTTTTGTAGAAATATGTGTTATGTGTGTGACATAATCAGGTGTAGGTTTTTTAAGTGTAAAATTCTTTATTCTGAAATAATGTATTTTTTAAAGTTTTTTAAATTAGTGATGAATTTAGTCAAAACTGTAAAAATATTGCTCACAGTTGAATTAAAAATTAACTTTGGTTAAATCTGGGGAATATACTTTACTTTTGGAATTTTCTGGTCTTCCTTCCCCTTCCGTCTCCTTTCTTCACTCCTCCTCCCTCTTTCTTTCTCATACTGAGATTGAAGTCAGGATCTGGACATGCTAGGCAAGTGCTTTACTAACTACTGAGCTTCATCCCTGGCCCAAATCTTCAGATTTTTAAGGGAAATTGTGAAGTCTGGTTTTCAGAATCTAGTTGCCTTTAGTTGAAACTTGTCAGGCAACCTTGTAACAAGAAGCAGAGTTTTTCCTTTCAGTAGGAAACCAATGCCTCGAGGACTAGCAAGTCTAGGAATGTAACTCACTTTCTTCTTTGTGATCTTAAATATGTTTTTATGCTTTGCTAAAAAATTAGAGTATATAATTTCTCTTGGGAAATAATAATATTAAATAGTAAATATGTTGGAAGTATTCTTCCAGAAACAACATTTCACTAATGAAATTTTCAAAGAATGTCTTAATTATTATCAAAACATTTCTATTTGAGTGTTTTATTCTACTTGATGTCTTATATCCAGGTTATTCTACTTTTGTTTTTTAGCAGGTTAAGGAAAGTGGAGCCTACTCAGTTTTTATTTTTGCTGCTCAAAAAGTAATTTTCTCATTTTTGAAGATATAAACTCACATTGCACTTGAATTAACTGCAAAAACTGTTTTTTGTGGGTTTTTTTCCTGCTTTTAGACCAACAGCAGCAGAACTATTAAGGCACAAATTTTTCCAGAAAGCTAAGGTAGGATATTTTATCTTTTGATCTTATATGTGTTTAAATGATGCTGCCATATTATGTTCAGTGTTCATAAGTTGTATTTCTTAAGATGATTCTGTGTGGAAGAATGATAGAAGATAAAATAATAATTACTGAGGGTATTATGAATATAATTTTTGGTATATAAGACACTTGCTTTGGAATTCAGTAAATATCTTTTTATGGTATAAATTAAATGTCAAGTTAAACTTATGGCAATATTTAATATTAATTTTTTGCCATTATAATCTGTGAAAAACATTGAACTCTCATTTCAAAGTTTACTACTTAATTTGTGAATAATTTGTTTCCCAGAGATAGTGGTATGTTATTATACTTGGAAATTCAGGATCAACAAATTTTGCCATATAATAAAGCAAACTTTCCATAATGGTTTATTCAACATATTGAAGCTCTGTCTCAGTTTCTAAAACCATGGCAGTAATGTACTGTAGTAGTTTCATACTACTTCATAAGACATATTAATTGTGATGAACATTTCCTTGTCAATTTTATTGGTTCAACAAAAAATTTTTATAAAAAGAAAATACGTATTTTTCCCCTCCAGAATAAAGAATTTCTTCAAGAGAAAATATTGCAGAGAGCACCTACCATTTCTGAAAGAGCTAAAAAGGTAAATGGAGGATCTAATAAGTTTTCTTAGGAAATTTCTTAAGAGTTGATTTATTTTTGATTTTGAAAGTAAATGTTAATTAATATTCAGTTAACTGAAGCAGGATTATTCATTTTCTCTCAACCTTTTCTAAAGCATTCTTTGGTATATTCATCCAACAAATATCATATGCTAGGGCATTACTCTGCTATCTACTGGAATACAAAGGTATGCTGGACAGTAATCTGTGAGTTAATTCTGACCCCTGTTTAATCATGCTTTCCAGCTTCTTGAGTGAGTTGTGATTTTATGTAGCATTTATAGCTGCAGTACCTGCTAGCTGCAAACTTTTTGTTGCTTTGACTGAAAGACCAAAAGAACCTTGTTCATAAGTCGTTTCTAAGAACTTTGGTCAGAATGTGAACATAGAAATGCATTAAGATCTAAGTTTGAGCAAATGTGAGTTTTTCCTTCCAGTAGGGAAAAACCCTTTCTTCCCTTTCCCTTCTTTTCCTCAACACAGACTTATCCAGTCTAAAGGAAATGAGGCCAGTTGGCTTCTGCTGATGTTAGACTTGAGGGAGAAGGTAAAGAAAGGTATTGTACCTCATGGAGCATGGTGGTAGGATTGTCTGGGAAGTTCGAGTAAATCTAATAAGTGACTTATTCACCTCCATAGATTTCAGTACTTGGGAATTCTGATGTTATTTAGAAAGTTTTTATTGATAAAGAATCAGAAAAGTATATTTAACACTTTGAAATGATATTTGTAGCACTGGTAGCACAATTAACTCGTCTCTACTTCATAGAGATACATCTTCTGCAGACTTAGATACTTAAATCTTGTTATTAAGGTTCCTTCCTGCTGGGTGTGATGGCACACACCTGTAATCCCAGCAGCTCCAGAGGCTGAGGCAGGAGGATCATGAGTTCAAAGCCAGCCTCAGCAATTGAGTGAGGCCCTAAGTAATTTAGCAAGACCCTGTCTCTAAATAAAATATAAAAAGTGTTGGTGATATGGCTGAGTGGTTAAGTGCTCTTGGATTCAATTCCTGGTACCAACCAACCAACTAACAAATAGACAACCACTCAGGGTCCTTCTTTTCTTTACAAGGAGTTCTTGAGAAGTACCAGGTTACTATTTTCTAACTTTTAAACCTACATTTAAAGAGTTATACTACCTCCCTTCTGGAAAAATTTCCCCTCTTGCCTTAGGATCTTTTGACTTGCTATACTCTTTTTTCCCCCCCCTTTTTCAATGGTTATATCCATTGTTAACATCAGAATTACCTTGAGACTTAAAAAAAAAAACAAGCATCATAAGTAGTGTAATGCCAAGCCAATTAAGTCATCTCTAGGAAATGGAATCTTGAAGATTACTCTTCATGGATAGTCACTTGGTCAGACACTCATGGCTCATTCTTCCATTTCATTCAGGTCTCTACTCAAGCTTCATTTCCTCAAAATAGTTTTTTCTGATTATCTTAAAATAGTCCCCTCCTATCACTTTCTGTTCTTTTATCCTACTTTATATATATATATTTTTAAAGGACTTAATCACCATCTGACATTTACTATCTTTCATTAGAACAAAAGCTTAATGAGATCAAGGACTTTGGATTGTAGCTGTATCTTCAGTAGGCCTGGATCAGTTCCTGACACTCTGTAGATATCCAGTAAATAATTTGAATGCATATTAAAATCTTTATGCTTATAATTGTTTGCAATAAATCCCAATTGAGAGAGATGTCTAATATCTTCAGTGTAATTTATTTAGGAAGACAAACCCTCAAAAAGATAGCACAGTGAATAGCTACATTTATTCCCACTCTCTACTTAATAAAAGATATGTTAAGAAAATTCATAAACCCCAAACTGACAAAATATGAGAGAAATGAAGGTTGCAACCAAGTTTTCAAAATTATGATGTCAATAAGCTAGTGGTAAGGAACTTGGCAAGTCAGAGGACTCCAATTGCTAAATCATCATTAAAGTTTTAGAACCTGCCTTACACAGCAAAACCCCTAAACTTAGGTGCGGTAGCAATACCAGGTACCTTTAGAATATAAGTAAGGCCAAAAGCCAGAAGATTGGTTGACAGTTCCTGTCCCTCACTCCATGCTGTACACTAGGCATTGTATTGAAGTTTATTCTGCAGAAAGATAAAAGAAATGGTATTTATACTAAAGGACACCAAGCATAGTTGAAGATAGAAATAACTTACTGAAAATGGATATTTGATTGAATGTGTACATACTGAATGTTAAAACTCTTCAGTCATATTACTTTATTCAGTTACTTCAACATAAGCATTAAAGCTTATTGTCCTTCAGACAGAATATTGGAAGATCTAATGAAGATCAATCCAACTAGCCCCAGAGGAAAGATTTAAAAGGTACTGATGTTTAGGGTTCTCCTGTGAAATGCCTACCCAGATCTTTTTGCAGCAAAACTCATAGTCAGCAAATTTTACTCCCTTAAAAGCTTAGTGCTTCAAATTGATTTTTTAGTTTCAGGATCTTAATAGTGCAATAGTGCAGGTGTCTAGGATCGAAGGGTATATGAGGAAAATTCTTTAAATAAAATCATAACTCTTCAGAGGTAAGAATTTGCCTTCATAAAACAAGAACATGATACTATTAAAAAAGAAGCATTTGTGCCAAGATAATTCAATGAGTAAAGAACAGTCTTCAACAGATGGTGCTGGGACAACTGGGAGAATGAGGTTGGGTCCTTTCCTCCCACCATGCAAAAAAATTAGCTTAGATTAGATTGTAGACCTAAATGTAAGAGCTAAAGCTTTAACTCTTGAAAGAAAATACAATAGTCCTCTCACCTGCAGTTTTATTTTCCTTAGCTTTGGTTACCTATCATAAATAGTGTGAAAATATTAAATGGAAAGTTCCAGAAATAATTCATAAGTTGAAAATTCTGCACAATGAAATCTTACTTTGTCCTGCTCTGTCCCAGGTGTGAACCATCTCTTTGTTCAGCATATCCATGCTGTGTATGCTACCAGCCCATTAGTCACTTGGTAGCCATCCCATTTATCAGATTGAACTATCGTGGTATTGCAGTTCTTGTGTTTAAGTAACCATTATTTTATTCAATAATAGACCTAAAGCATAAGAGTAATAATGCTGGCAATTTTATTGAGGAAAGTTGTTATAATTATTCTATATTAGTATTAGTTATTATTAATCTAGTAATACAAAATTTTATAAATTAAACTGTCATAGGTATCTTTATAGGAAAAAACAGTATATATAGGATTAGGTACTATCTTTGGTTTCAAGAATCCACTGGGGGTATTGGATTGTATTTACTAGGGAAGGAGAGACTTGTTCATAGGAATAAATCTTTGGGACCTTCCTTGAATTAGGCAAAGCTTTCTAAGCTATGACACCAAAAATACAATAAAAGAAAATAATTGATAAGTTGACTTCATCAGAATGAAAAACTTTTGTGCTTTAGTAGATCCCATCAAGAAAGTGAAAAGAAACTTACCAAGTGGGAGAAAATATTTCTAAACCATAATGTGAAATGGGACTTGAATCAGAACTTTATAGAGAACTGATTCAATAATGAAAAGAGAACTCAGTTGAAAAAAATGGGCAAAGGATTTGGGTAGAAACCTCTTCAAAGAAAATATACAAATGGCTGATAAACACGTTAAAAGATGCTCAGTATCATTTTCCATCAGAGAAGTGCAAATTAAAATAACAGTAATATACTTTACACCAACTAATAATGGCTATAGTTAAAAAAAAGTAACAACTGTGGGTAAAGAAGTGAAGAAACTGGAATCCTTATACATTGCTGATGGGCATGTAAAATGAGCAGCAGTTTTGAAAATAGCCTCGGGGTTCCTGAAATGGCCAGAGTTATTATATAACCCAGCACTTCTACTCCTAGGCATACCCAAGAGAATTGAAAACATATGTACACACAAAAATGTGCATAAGTGCTCATAGCAACATTATTTATAGTAACTGAAAAATGGACACAAATGTCCATCAACTGATGAATGAATATATAAAATATGGTATGTCCATACAATGGGATATTATTCAGGAATAAAAATAATGAAGTACAGATGGTGTTCAATTTAGGATTTTTTTCAACTTGGTGATTGTGCTTAAGTAATAAGCACAATGGTTTTCAGTAGAAACATACCGTGATTTTGAAATTTGATCTTTTTCTGCACTAGCAATATTTGTATAGTACTCTCTTAAGATGCTGGGTACGGGGTGGTGGTGGGGGGTGGGGGATATGTCACAAGAAAGATCAGGAGTCACAATAACCTCAGTAAGCCAGAGTGTAGTAGAACAGTTCAAAATTTGGAGGGAGAAAATATTTCTTAGATTCCTTTTCTCTACCAAATTGTGAATGAAATGTGGGAATACAGACAGGATATGTTTAGAAATGCCTGACTTTAATAAATGTGGAGGAAGTATTTAAACTAAAAAGAGGGCAGTTGTATGACCCAGGAAGCTCAATCCTCTGCCTTGTGGTAGAGCACTATCTGAATTAGCCCTGATATGAAACTAGGCTGGCTGGACAGATGGAGGGAGAGGAGATTTACCCAGCTGAAAGAGTAAATATTAACTTCAAGGAAAACAAGATACGCAGCAAAGAGAGCTAATCATAATTTATAGTAAGGCTCAAAAGTGATATCATGTATGTATAATCATGTGATGTAAATACCAAGTATTGATCTAACCAAGATTACAGCGTAACTTGAAAAAAGAGTACGGAGTTGATAATACAGTGAAAATTGTCATCTTCCATAGTGGGACGTTCCATAGATAATTCCTAAAACCAAAAAGGTAGTAATGTGATACATTATTTTAAAATAATAAGCTAAAATGAGTTGAAAGTAAACTATTTTCAAGTATAATTTTGATTTAAGAAATTGAAAAATAAAAGAATACTCTTTATCTTGGTTTTATTTTTGAGAACCAAAACCTTTTATTTCTTAACTGTCTCAGGACATTAACATATTAGTCAGATTCGAAGAGGCATAGAAAATGTTTTTATGTTGTTTGGGCTCAGTATAGAAGGTTGTGACTAAAGACTGATAAGTGGAGATTGTGAATAGAGAGCAAGTAAGGTTTGGAGGGTATGAAGTTACGAGGGAATACTTACTCATGAGGAAAATAATTATTCATTTAGCAGGTTGAAATGATAGAGGTGGGGTATGGTTGTGTTTTCTGCTTAGTAAATGTTAAACAATCCACATCTGTTTCTAATGAGCAGGTTCGGAGAGTACCAGGTTCCAGTGGCCGTCTTCACAAAACAGAGGATGGAGGCTGGGAATGGAGTGATGATGAATTTGATGAAGAAAGCGAAGAAGGAAAAGCGGCAATTTCACAACTCAGGGCAAGTTTTGTATTTAACTGTATGTGGTTCTTGTTCAGCCTAACCAGCTAAAATGTAGAGTACGAGTGTTAACTGGCCGAGTTTCTTTGAAAAACTTAGCAGGTGTCTAATTCATTCTGCATGGAAAATTGGACTTGGTGCATCTGTTTGAATATGATAATATTTAGACTATTTAAACATGACCCAAATTTAATCTGGGCATAGTGGTGCACACCTGTGATCCCAGTGACCAGAGCTAACCTCAGCAATTTAAAACAAACAAAACAAAACAAAACAACAACAACAAAAAAAAAACCAAACCCAAATTTAGAGATGAAAACTATGTTTGAGATGAAAAAATACAGTAGGTAGGATTAATGGCTAATTAGACATTGCAGAAGAGAATAGTGAACTTGAAGGCCTGCCAATTAAAAAAAAAACTTTGTCCCTGAAGTCTGTGTCCTTCTGCCTGAAGAAGAACAGTTCTTTAGTTGGTGTCCTGGATTATCTGTCTGGGGTGTGTGTGTGTGTGTGTGTGTATTAGTTTTTGTTAGAAGCATCAAAGACAAGGGCCTTCCTTTTAGTTTGTTTCTTTCATAATTCTTACTTAAAGTTAGTTAATGCCTCAAGTTGATTGTGGGGACTCATTCCCAAGAACAGAAGTTTGTGTAAAGGTAAGTGTCATACCCTTGCCTGCTCGATCTTTTTTGTGAGATGAATATTGGAATAGTGGTAATACCACTGCTTACTTTCAGGATCTACTCTACTGTGAATACTTACCACTCTGTTATCAACCTTCAATATTTGTTGAACTTGTTTATCAGTTGAAGTCTTGGAGTCTAGTCCTTTTGCTGAGTTATTTGTTAAGACTTTGCCAATGAAAATTGGCAAAACTTTATTAAGCTCTAAGCTTGGAAAAGCTCTGTAAAAGATAAGAATTGTAAACATTAATTACATGTAATTGAATTTATTATTTAACAGATGTGAGATCATGGCATCCTTTTTTCCTTATCTTTTCATGTGACTCCTCTCTGGACACATTGATGCTCTTGTGTAATGTTACATTAAAGCTTCTAATAGAACCTAGAGCTACATGAATATTGTAGTTCTTCCTCCCTGTGAAAGAGATGATGATATTATTTTCCCTCTAACAAATATTTAGAAAGATAAATTGTAGCTTTTCACTCTCTGATTATTACCTGCTATTTATCAGAAAGAGAAATTTAGTACTTCTAAATTAGTTACACTAGCATTTTCATAACCTAACACACTAGTGTCTAAATATCATAGAAAATTATGGGCTTATCTACTGAATAAGTAAATTTATGTTCAACATTTCTTATGTTATATTTATAGATGTTTTTGAGACCATGAATTCTAAGAAAATGAATCTTTTAAAACTAAGTTGAACTATATTAAGAAAACAATATACCATGATAGAAGCTGAAAATGTAGCTGAGTGGTAGAGTTTTTAACCTAGCATGTATGAGGCCCTGGGTTCAATCCCTAACAGGGAGGGGAAAAAAAAAAGAATATACTATGATCTGATGGGGACAATGATGGTTTGGTGTTAAGAAAACTTTTAATATTAACAGGTCTAAGAAGGCAAAAAGTCATATTGTTATTTTCGTAAATTTTTATTTTGTCGAAGCCATTGACAAAGTTCACGTTCAGAATAAGGATTCATATAGATCTAGATTTCCACTTGTTACTTTCCTTATTCCCAGAGGACTTCCCTTAACGTGTGTGTGCATATGTATGTAGGGGTCGGAGTAGGGGGTGGATCTGCTGGTGAGGATTTTTTTAAGGTTTTGTGACTGAAAACATCTCTCATTTACCTTTATTAAAAAAAAAAAAAGTGGGTTTGCAGATTGTAGAATTCTTGATTGACAGCTTTTTCTTCCAGTTTTTTTTTTCAATCAACAAATATTTATTATACCATACATCAGATCCTCTTACATGTTATTTATTGTTATACCATGTGTCAGATACTTTTACAAGTTTTTGAGTATCAAATATAGTCTTAATTCTTGCTATCAATGTCCTCCTAGTTGACTGAGGAAGCAAGTATAGGAAGAGATAAATGTCTTTATAGAGTGTTTGTTCCTTTTCTGTTTAATTTGGTATTTGTTATGTGGCAATTTTTTAATGTTTATTGTATTGTGTTGTGAAAATTTATAACTAAAAACTTTAAAATATATTAATATGTTGCCTCTGATCTCACTATAAACTATGTTTATAATCAAGTCTTTCTAATTTTATTGTGACTTAGAAATATGTATTTTATTGAGACATAATTATACCTCTTATGGAGTATAGTACAATATGTGTATACAGTGTGTAATGGTTAAATAAGAATACAAGGCACTTCCATCTCCTCAAATATTAATCATTTTTATGTACTGGGAACTTTCTTCTAGTTATTTTAAAATACATCATTTGTATTCTGTATTCAGTGTTTTAAAGATGTTTTTCCACTATTTTTTATCTTCCCTGTTTCCACTAAGAAATTTGGCTACATTCTTCTCTCTCTCTCTCTTTTTTTTAAATATTTTATTAGTCATCGATGTGGTGCTGAGAATCAAACCCAGTGCCTCACAAATGCCAGGCAAGCACTCTACCACTGAGCCACAACCCCAACCCCTCTTTTTTTTTTTTTTTTGAATAATGTATCTTTTTTTTTTTTCCAGACTGCTTTGAAGATTTTTTTTTTCTTTTAAATGGCTTTGAGCAATTTGATTACAATATGCTACATGTATTTTTCTTCATGTTTCTTGTGCTTGGGGTTTGTTGAGTTTCTTGGATCTGTGGATTTATAAGTTTTTGTCAGGTTTGGAAAATTTTCAGCCATTATATCTTCAAATAATTGTTCTTTCTCCTAATAACATGTTTATTAAGCTGGTCAAAGTGGTGTCAGAGCTCATTAATTGTCTTTTTATTTTTTAAAGATTCTTCTTTTGACTGGGATTGTGGTTCAGTGGTAGAGTGCTTGCCTGGCACATGTGAGACCTTGGTTTCAATCCTTAGCACCACATAAAAATAAAGATATTATATCCATCTACAACTAAAATTTTTTTTAATTTTTCTTTTAATTTTTCATAGGTTCTATGCTATCCTTCAAGTTCATATATATTTTCTTCTGTAATTTCTAATCTGCTACTAATTTTATTCAGTCTATATTGCAGGTGTTCTAATAGTCTAGAAGTTTATTTTTTTTATCTTATTTCTTCCACATTTCTACCTTTTAATGATATGTAATACATTTATAATAACTATTTTAACGGGTTTTCCTGCTAATTCTAACATCCATGTCAGTTCTGGATTGATTTTACTTGTTTTATAACTCTCTTCATATTGGTACAGGAGTGTTTTCCTACATCTTCATACCTGGTGATTTTTGACTGGCTGCCAAGCATTGTGAATTTTACCTTGTCACATGGCACTCATTTTGTATTCTGGTAGATCTTCTTGAGCTATATTCTGGATTATATAGTAAAGTAAGTTGAAAATATGTTTTTCCCCAGTCTCAAGTTGTTTTCTCACATATATGTATTGATAAGTGTTCTGCTAAATATTCAAATGGAATCCTCTGCAGATCTCTAGGGTTCTCTCATTATGTAGCTCTTTCTTCCCTAGTACTCTGTCTTATTATCTTATCTGTCTTGGCCTCCTTGGATTTGTAGCTCTGTTTCTTCTATTCATGCATTTAATTGGATTCCACCTAGGTTCCCCTTCCCTGTGCCACAGCATCCAAAAAACACTCAAGGTGGTTCCTGTGTTTCAGGGATCACACTCTTTCTTGTTTTTCAGTATCTTGAAAACATTTATTGTTTTTCTTTGCTTTGCTCTTCTTTGTTTCCTTTCTGGTTATTGTTTCAGACAGAAGGGTAAATCTAGCCCCTTGTTACCTATTGTTGACAGAGGTGGAGCCTACAATTGTATTTTAAGGGAATATGAAACTACTGAAGAGGTACAAAAACAACTAATCCAGGTAATTTAGGGACATGGTAATTGACTATCTTCTTTTAGAAGAGTTGGTAGAGGAGAGGGAAAACTTCAGATAAATCATAAACTCCTTTTATTACGATTTTTTTCATATTTGTACATGCAAAGCAGTTTTGAAACTCTTTTGTATAATGAGGTTAAGCAAATGAGTAAATGTCTTAATGTTCTTGGGAGCCAAGATTCTAATTATGAAAGAAGAAGAGACATACAAATGTGAAATAGGCAAAGTGAGAAAGGATTCTGTGGAGGTGGATTTGAATTGTAGGCATTGGTGTGGATGCAGGCTTCTGAAGTGTGCGTGATCTGAATGTGTATGTGCACATGTATGTATGTAAGTATGTATATGCTTGAATGTATTTTCAGTCTTTGTCTACTGAAAGGCCTAGAAACAAAGATACCACAATAACAGTGAGCATACCTTATGTCCAGATAATTTTCTCTAATATCATTCCCCACTAAAAGAACTGGGCTCTTTGAAAAATGAGTGGTTCCAGGACAGGGAAAATATTAGATGAATCACGAATATCTTTTTATACCAGTTTAAAAAAAAAATCTGAGGGAATAAATGATGCAGAAATCAGCTTGAAGCAGTGTGGTACAATTTAACCATTCAAATAATTTCTTTAAAAATAGGAATCTTTTGAGTCTGTACCAATTATTAATAGATACATAAACGAATGAGGAGAAAGATGTTTTTTCATTACACTGAACTGCCAAGTGCTGTCTGGTAAATGTGGAGATGAGAATTGGAGGTAGAAGAATTATTATTTTATAGCCATTGTCATTGGATCAGGGAAGAATCATCAAATACAGGGGGAAGTTTTGAGGAGCAGGATATTTTTAAGATTACCTTTTAGTTGCTAGATAAAGAAAAAAACATAGTTACTATCTACTGGAGAATTTAGAAAACTCTTTGGCCAGATGATTAAATTAATCTTCACTGGTGGGGGCAGATGAAGATTTCATACCCTATGAAAGACACATCACTATGCAGATTTCCAACTGGAAGTTCATGTAAGTCTAATCATGAAGAGACAGTAGACAAATCCCAAGTAAATAATATTCTGTTAAAGTAGTGGTATGGTAGTGCGTACTATATTCTTTAAAAATGTTAATATTCCAGATTTTAAAAATCTAAAGAAACAGTGACAATGTAATTAATACATGATCCTAGACTTCATCCTACACTGGAAGAAAATCACAAGATTATAAGGAGCATAAGGGTCTGTTGGCGTTTGGATTGTGGATAGTAAATTAGATAAAAGTATGGTATCTTTGTTAAATTTACTGAAGTTAAAAAACTGTACTGTGAAACTTTTTAAGAAAATGTCTCTGTTCTTAGGAAACACACATTCTCTTAAGTGGTAAACCATGGTATATGCAGCTTATTCTCACATGGTACAGGAAAAGTGATTTAAATATCTATTATGCACCCAAACTTTACATGGTGAAAAAAAAAAGCATCTTTTGTATTGTTATTATTGTAGCATCTTTTCTGTAAAAGAAAGAGAAATAAAACTTGGAATTATTTCCTAATACAGAATCCCCCGCCCCAGTAGTATTGAGGATTGAACCCAGGGCTTGGCTTACATTAAGCAAACACTCTATCACTAGGGTATACCCTGTTCCCCGCTGTCCTCAGAGCCCTCAAATAGAGAAGTGTTTTAAAAAGGGTTTTGGTCGGCCACTTACTTGCTGTGATAACTTTAGCTATTATCTGAACCTTGATTTTACTTAATACAATGGTGATGAAAATTATAAAACCTGAATTGGCCTTTCAAGTAGCCTGGCTAAATCCATAGTTGGTAGGATTTGCCATACATTAATATTTGTGTAGAGGTAAGTTCTTTTTGAAATGACAATGTCTGGATCCCAGAATCATTTCTAGCTGTTATGATTTACTAAATAAACAGCTCAGGTTTTCATGTGGCAGATTGTAATTGGTTATTTTCAAATAAATATTAATCTGTACCAGGTACCTGACATCTCACCTTAATTTGTATGAAGATATTAATTTTTTTCTTTTAGCCATTTTTATTTTCAGACAACCCACATTTATTTATGTACCAGATCTCTAAATATCTAGCAATAAGAGTAAGGGGTAGTAGGAGGCATCCCTTCCTCCTTACTTTCTCTCTCTCTCCCTGCCCCCTCCCCCTCTCTTAGTACTGGTGATGGAACCCAGAGCAGCTCTCCCAAGTTCTTTCTCTCTTTTTTTTTTTTTTTTTTTTGGAGACAGGTCCTCACTAAATTGCCTAGGCTGGCCCCAAACTTGCTATCCTTCTGCCTCAACCTCCTGCATTGCTGGGATTACAGGGATGTGCCACCATGACCAGCCTCTCCTTACTTTTTTAAAATTATTATTGTAATTGACAAAATTATGGGATACAGTATGATAATTAGATCTATGTGTTTCGAGTATAATGATCAAATCATTAACATTTCATTTCCTTAAGCATTTCTTTTTCAAATTTTTGATTAACACATACTACTAGTATATATTTATAGGGTGCAGTACAGTATTCCAATACATGTGTATTACATATATTGATTAAATCAGGATGGTTAATGTTTCTGTCTCCTTGTCGGTCCTTTGTGTTTCGAGCTTTCAAGCTCTTCTAGTATTATTGCTTATTGTGAATCTTAGCCACTCTACTGTTCTGTATAACACTAGACTTTAATACTTCTCTTTACTTGTGTTTGGGTAACTTGATCCAGTATCCCTCTATCTGCTGCCTCCATACTATCACAACTTTCCTAATTTCTAGTCATTACTATTATATATATCCCAGTCGAATTTTTTTGTAGGTAGTAGATTCTTGAAAAGTAACTTTCAGGTCATTGTTCTGTAATTTTGTTTCAAGACTTTTCTCCATTAAAGTCCACAATCACTTGTCTCAAATCTGTGCTTTGAGAGTGTGTTGGATAGTTGGCCTGAGGTTTATTTGGTCTAGAATTTTAGGCACACAGTATTTTCATAGTTACTTTGAATGTGACCTCCCTACTGCCTGAGAACTAATGACAGTCCCCATCATCTCTTCACTTATATAGCTGAAACTGTAAAAAATTTTAAATACAGTAAGTATATTGATACATCTATTATAGGCTAATTAGACAAAGAATACAATTGTATCATAGCAGTTTTCTTTTTTCAGAAGACTCACTGTAATAACTTATAAGTTAATTTATGAATCAGAATGAAGTAAAGTTGGCTTGCATTCAACATTACTTGAAGTTACCTGGAACTGACTATAAGTAACCTAAGTCTGAGTTAACAAGCATCCTTTTCTGTATTTCTTTTAGTCTCCTCGAGTGAAAGAATCATTAACAAATTCTGAGGTAAGTAATTGCAATTATTAAATCCTTGTTGTTTTATATATGCTTCTGTTTTGTTGTAGTTTTAATTTTAAAAGTCTTTATATGTGTGCCTAAATGGAAATGAGCCTTTATACCAGTTACATTTTTTTTTTTTTTAATTATTATTATTATTTTTTTTATTGCTGGCTGTTCAAAACATTACATAGTTCTTGATATATCATATTTCACAATTTGATTCAAGTGGGTTATGAGCTCCCATTTTTACCCCATATACAGATTGCAGAATCACATCAGTTACACATCCATTGATTTACATATTGCCATACTAGTGTCTGTTGTATTCTGCTGCCTTTCCTATCCTCTACTATCCCCCCTCCCCTCCCCTCCCCTCCCCTCTTCTCTCTCTACCCCTTCTACTGTCATTCATTTCTCCCCCTTGTATTATTTTCCCCTTTCCCCTCACTTCCTCTTGTATGAAATTTTGTATAACCCTGAGGGTCTCCTTCCATTTCCATGCAATTTCCCTTCTCTCTCCCTTTCCCTCCCACCTCTCATCCCAGTTTAATGTTAATCTTCTTCTCCTGCTCTTCGTCCCTACTCTGTTCTTAGTTACTCTCCTTATATCAAAGAAGACATTTGGCATTTGTTTTTTAGGGATTGGCTAGCTTCACTTAGCATAATCTGCTCTAATGGCATCCATTTCCCTGTAAATTCTATGATTTTGTCATTTTTTAATGCAGAGTAATACTCCATTGTGTATAAATGCCACATTTTTTTTATCCATTCATCCATTGAAGGGCATCTAGGTTGGTTCCACAGTCTACCTATTGTGAATTGTGCTGCTATGAACATCGATGTAGCAGTGTCCCTGTAGCATGCTCTTTTTAGGTCTTTAGGGAATAGACCGAGAAGGGGAATAGCTGGGTCAAATGGTGGCTCCATTCCCAGCTTTCCAAGAAATCTCCATACTGCTTTCCAAATTGGCTGCACCAATTTGCAGTCCCACCAGCAATGTACAAGTGTACCCTTTTCCCCACATCCTCGCCAGCACTTGTTGTTGTTTGACTTCATAATGGCTGCCAATCTAACTGGAGTGAGATGGTATCTTAGGGTGGTTTTGATTTGCATTTCTCTGACTGCTAGAGATGGTGAGCATTTTTTCATGTACTTGTTGATTGATTGTATGTCCTCCTCTGAGAAGTGTCTGTTCAGGTCCTTGGCCCATTTGTTGATTGGGTTGTTTGTTCTCTTATTGTCTAATTTTTTGAGTTCTTTGTATACTCTGGATATTAGGGCTCTATCTGAAGTGTGAGGAGTAAAGATTTGTTCCCAGGATGTAGGCTCTCTATTTACCTCTCTTATTGTTTCTTTTGCTGAGAAAAAACTTTTTAGTTTGAGTAAGTCCCATTTGTTGATTCTAGTTATTAACTTTTGTGCTATGGGTGTCCTATTGAGGAATTTGGAGCCCGACCCCACAGTATGTAGATCGTAGCCAACTTTATCTTCTATCAGACGGTGTGTCTCTGATTTGATATCAAGCTCCTTGATCCATTTTGAATTAACTTTTGTGCATGGCGAGAGAAAGGGATTCAGTTTCATTTTGTTGCATATGGATTTCCAGTTTTCCCAGCACCATTTGTTGAAGATGCTATCCTTCCTCCATTGCATGCTTTTAGCCCCTTTATCAAATATAAGGTAGTTGTAGTTTTGTGGATTGGTTTCTGTGTCCTCTATTCTGTACCATTGGTCCACCCGCCTGTTTTGGTACCAGTACCATGCTGTTTTTGTTACTATTGCTCTGTAGTATAGTTTGAAGTCTGGTATCGCTATACCGCCTGATTCACACTTCCTGCTTAGCATTGTTTTTGCTATTCTGGGTCTTTTGTTTTTCCATATGAATTTCATGATTGCTTTCTCTATTTCTACAAGAAATGCCGTTGGGATTTTGATTGGCATTGCATTAAACCTATAGAGAACTTTTGGTAATATCGCCATTTTGATGATGTTAGTTCTGCCTATCCATGAACAGGGTATATTTTTCCATCTTCTAAGATCTTCTTCTATTTCTCTCTTTAGGGTTCTGTAGTTTTCATTGTATAAGTCTTTCACCTCTTTTGTTAGGTTGATTCCCAAGTATTTTATTTTTTTTGAAGATATTGTGAATGGAGTGGTTGTCCTCATTTCCATTTCAGAGGATTTGTTGCTGATATACAGGAATGCCTTTGATTTATGCGTGTTGATTTTATATCCTGCCACTTTGCTGAATTCATTTATTAGCTCTAATAGTTTCTTTGTAGACCCTTTTGGGTCTGCTAGGTATAGAATCATGTCATCTGCAAATAGTGATAATTTAAGTTCTTCTTTTCCTATTTTGATGCCTTTAATTTCTTTCGTCTGTCTAATTGCTCTGGCCAGTGTTTCGAGAACTATGTTGAACAGAAGTGGTGAGAGAGGGCATCCCTGTCTTGTTCCAGATTTTAGAGGGAATGCCTTCAATTTTTCTCCATTCAGAATGATGCTAGCCTGAGGCTTAGCATAGATTGCTTTTACAATATTGAGGAATGTTCCTGTTATCCCTAGTTTTTCTAGAGTTTTGAACATAAAGGGATGCTGTACTTTGTCGAATGCTTTTTCCGCATCTATCGAGATGATCATATGATTCTTATTTTTAAGTCTATTGATGTGGTGAATAACATTTATTGATTTCCGTATATTGAACCAGCCTTGCATCCCAGGGATGAATCCTACTTGATCATGGTGCACAATTTTTTTGATAAGTTTTTGTATCCGAGTGGCCAGAATTTTATTGAGGATTTTTGCATCTAGGTTCATTAGAGATATTGGTCTGTAGTTTTCTTTCTTTGAAGTGTCTTTGTCTGGTTTAGGTATCAGGGTGATGTTGGCCTCGTAGAATGAATTTGGAAGTTCTCCCTCTTTTTCTATTTCCCGAAGTAGCTTGAAAAGTATTGGTATTAGTTCCTCTTTAAAGGTTTTGTAAAACTCTGCTGTATACCCATCCGGTCCTGGGCTTTTCTTAGTTGGTAGTCTTTTGATGGTTTCTTCTATTTCCTCAATTGATATTGGTCTGTTTAGGTTGTCTATATCCTCCTGACTCAATCTGGGCAGATCATATGACTTAAGAAATTTATCTATGCCTTCACTATCTTCTAATTTATTGGAGTATAAGGATTCAAAATAATTTTTGATTATCTTCTGTATTTCTGAAGTGTCTGTTGTGATATTGCCTCTTTCATCCCGTATGTTAGTAATTTGAGTTCTCTCTCTTCTTCTCTTCGCTAGCATGGCTAAGGGTCTGTCGATTTTGTTTATTTTTTCAAAGAACCAACTTTTAGTTTTGTCAATTTTTTCAATTGTTTCTTTTGTTTCGATTTCATTAATTTCAGCTCTGATTTTAATTATTTCTTGCCTTCTACTTCTTTTGCTGTTGTTTTGCTCTTCTTTTTCTAGGATTTTGAGATGAAGTATGAGATCATTTATTTGTTGGTTTTTTCTTTTTTTAAGGAATGAACTCCAAGCAATGAATTTTCCTCTTAGAACTGCTTTCAATGTGTCCCGTAGATTCCGATATGTTGTGTCTGTGTTTTCATTAATCTCTAAGAATTTTTTAATTTCTTCCTTGATATCTTCTATAACCCATTGATCGTTCAGTAACCTATTGTTCATTCTCCAAGTGATGTATTCTTTTCCCTTCCTTCTTTTATCATTGATTTTCAGTTCCATTCCATTATGATCAGATAGGATGCATGGTATTATCTCTACTCCTTTATATTGTCTAAGAGTTTCCCTGTGACATAATATATGATCTATTTTTGAGAAGGATCCATGTGCTGCTGAGAAAAAAGTGTAACTGCTTGATGTTGGGTGGTATATTCTATATATGTCAATTAAGTCTAGGTTATTAATTGTGTTATTGAGTTCTATAGTTTCCTTATTCAACTTTTGTTTGGAAGATCTGTCCAGTGGTGATAGAGGTGTGTTGAAGTCTCCCATGATTATTGTATGGTGGTCTATTAGACTCTTGAACTTGAGAAGAGTTTGTTTGATGAACATAGCTGCACCATTGTTTGGGGCATATATATTTATGATTGTTATGTCTTGTTGGTGTATGGTTCCCTTGAGCAGTATGTAGTGTCCCTCTTTATCCCTTTTGATTAACTTTGGCTTGAAATCTATTTTATTTGATATGAGTATGGATACTCCTGCTTGTTTCCGAAGTCCATATGAGTGATATGATTTTTCCCAACCTTTCACCTTCAGCCTATGTATGTCTTTTCCTATCAAATGCGTCTCCTGTAGGCAGCATATTGTTGGGTCTTGTTTTGTGATCCATTCTACTAGCCTGTGTCTCTTGATTGGTGAGTTTAAGCCATTAACATTTAGGGTTATTATTGAGATATGGGTTGTTCTTCCAGCCATATTTGTTTATTTCTGTTACTAAACATGGTTTGTTTTCCTCTTTGATTATTTTCCCCCCTTTAGTGTCCTACCTCCCACTGTTGGTTTTCATTGTTATTTTCCATTTCCTCTTCCTGTAATGTTTTGCCAAGGATGTTTTGAAGAGATGGTTTACCAGTTACATTTTAAAAGTTGGTTTAAGAGCCTGGAATGTTGGTCCTTGCTTGCTTAACTTCGTGATTTGCTTTTTTGGTTTGTGCTGCTTGAAGTGGGAAGCAATATTTATGCATTACTCTGCCCAGGAATTTGTTATACATTTTTGAAATTTTTTTCAGCTTTTTCTCTTTTCAGGTAAATTGTATTTTCTGTAGTTTGTTTCAGTGTGATAGGAAATATTACTAAACAGAATCCAGTTAGGTTGGCTTTCCTTCTTTTCACTACCTGAGAAAAATAATTTCATGGATCCATTCTGTACATATTCTTCCTCTGGCAGCATCTTCCATTCTGAGCTCAGTATTTGGTTTAAAGGCAAGCGTATCTCTTAAACAATTTTCCCACTTCATTTATGTACATACCACGAAATTTGTATGTATAATTATATACATGATTCATGTACATAGAACTTTATAGTTTAGAAATGAGCCAGTGCAGTGGCACATACCTTTACTCCCAGCTACTTGGGAGGCTGCGGCAGAAGCATAACCAGTTAAAAGCCAACCTCTTTGAGTGCCGGGAATGTAGCTCAGTGGTAAAGCACCCTGGATTCAAGCCCTAGTACAAAGAAAATAAATTCTGTACCTTAATATATGTATTTTGGTTATACTTCAGTTTTTTATTAGAGCATTATAGTTGGGCTCATCTTGACAAATTTGTATATGCATGATCTTCCTACTGATCTTCTTTCGCTCATCTATTTTTGATCGGTTCTTTGTACTTATATATAAAAGTGAAATTCCCTGTACTGTATGTGTATATGCACATAGTTCAATTTAAAAAAAAAAAACATTCTGCATTTCCTCTCCTTTCCCATCCCTCCTCTCTGCCACTTGATCTTGTTCTTTTGCTCTACTGATCTTCCCTGTGACTTTATGAAATCCTGTCCTCTCCTCCTTCTTTCCATTATTTTGCTCTAGCTTGCACATGGGAGAGAAAACATTTGACCCTGATTTTCTGAGACTGTCTTATTTGACTTAGCATAATGTTCTCCATTTCCATCCAGTTATCAGCAAATAATAATTTCATTCTTTTTATGACTCAGTAAAACTACATTGTGTTTGTGTGTGTGTGTGTGTGTGTATACACGTATACACCACATTTCCTTCCTTCGTCTATTGATAGGCATCTGGGTTAATTACATAATTTGGCTATTGTGAATTGTGCTGCTATATTGCTATTGCATGCTGATTTTAGTTCTTTTGGACAAATGTCAAGGAATGGAATAGCTAGGTCATTATGGTGGTTTCATTCCTGGTTTTTTGAGGAATCTCCATACTGCTTTATAGAGTGCAGTAGTATGCAGTTCCATCAGCAGTGTATAAGTCTGTACCTCAGGTACATTAGTAGAATTGTATGTCCTTGACCCTTGAAATTATGCATGGTCATGTCAGTTCTTTTGACCAATGTAAAGTTAGCAGAAGAGTCACTCTGTGATTCTGTGTTTCCTTAATCCTGCTGCCATAATCTGCATCCTTGACTGAATGAAGGGATGAACTCATGCTGGTCAGAGATATACTTGAAGTATGTGTAAGAAATAATAAAAAGTAAAGTTAAAAATAACGTTGTTTTAATCTGCTGATGTTTTAGAATTATTTGTTACTTCTAATTATGTCAAACTTGATAATTTCTCAGAAATTGAATGAAAAGTTATTTTATAGATTATTATAGTTTTTCTTTTTAGTGTTCTTCTTGTGCTTTTGCTAAATAACTTCTCTGTGAATTCTCACTCATATTCTTATACTCATTACATTGTTTTTTAACTTAATTATGACAAAATTTATATGACATAAAGTTTACTGTCTTAATCATTTTTAGTTTGGTAGCATTAAATATAGTCATGCTTGGAATACAACCATCACTACCATCTAAAGAACTTTTTAATCTTCCCAAACTAAAATTCTACCCATTGAATAGTAATTCTCCATTTTCTTCCATATTTGTCCTGGCAGCCACCCTTCTACTTCCCGTCTCTGTAAATTTAACTACTCTGGTATTTCATATAAGTGGATTCATACAGTATTTGTCTTTTTCTGACTGGTTTATTTCACTTAGCACAGTGTCCTCTGGGTTCATCCATGTTGTAACTTATGTCAGAATGTCTTTCCATATTAAAGCCAAATATTATATTATAGTGTGTATATACTGTTTTGTTTATTCATCTTTTAGTGAACACTTGAACCTCTCTGTCTTTTGGCTGTTGTGCATAATGGTGCTATGAACATAGGTATACAAATATCTGTTCAAAACTTTGCTTTTAATTCTTTTGGGTATACATCTAGAAATAGAATTGCTGGATCATGAGGTAATTCTATGTTTTAATTTTTTAAGGAACAACCATACTATTTTTCATTAGAACTTCCACCATTTCACATTTCCACTAACAGTGCACTGGGATCCCAGTTTCTGTACATCTTCTTATTGCTTTGTTATATGTATCCTTTTTGTCTTTATTATAGATAAACATACATGTACATACACTTTGGAAGCTAACCTTTTGAAATAGTACATTTTCAAAAGTTATCTTTTTAACTATAATTATCAACATATTAATTTTACAAATTAATGGGCTTCACTGTAATTTTTACATACATGCATAATTGTGCTTTGATCATACCTAACTTCCCTTCTATCGTCCTTGCCTTTCTTTCCACTCTACCTCCCTTGCACCTCTACTTCCCCTTCCCTTCCCTGAAAATCCCCCTTCTACTTTGAGGCCAACTAATATTAATGTGCCATATTTCTGTCAAACTCTGAAACCAATGAAGAACTTTTTACTTCCTCTGATGTATGAGATTAAATGATATAAAATTTTACTTCTGGTCTCGTTTATTTTACTTTCATCAGCTACTAGACCTCTGTTGTTGCCTTTTGAAAGTTTTTACTCTTTCATTTCTAAATTTTGGCCATTGCCATTGGTATTTTTCCCTAACTTGTAATTTTTAATTTTGTTTTTCCCAACATTGCATAATCAAAATTTATGAAATAATTCAAAATGCAAGATAATTTATATTGTGTCTGTTTGTTATAAAGCTTCACACCCATTTTTGAAATATATTTTTAGATATGTTAAGGAATCATTGGTTGATTATCTCTTCATATGTAATAAAAGTCCCCACGTCATAACCCATTTTATTTTGCTGTTATCAAAACACCTAAAGCTGGATAATTTGTAAAGAAAAGAGATTTAATTATCTCATGATTTCAGAGGTTAAAAGTTAAAGATGATGTGGCCCCCTTTGGTGGGCCTCTGGAGAGGGCCTTCTGGCTGCATTGTAGCATGGCAGATGGCATCAATGGTAGAAACATGGAGTATATATGAAAGATCACATGGCAAGAGACCTGGAGGGGTCAGGCTGTCTCTTTTATAACAGCCCACTCTGAAGGAAGCTAACCCACTCCAACAAGACCAGCATAAATCCCTTCACAAGGGCAGACATGATTCAGTTACCTCCCACTAAGCCCCTCCTCCTAAAGGTTCCACCCCTTTTTATACCACTGTATTGGGGAATTCAGGGAATTCAGTTAAATCGAAGCACCATGTGTTAAAAAATGTAGCTTCAATAATTTCTTACAGAAACACTATACATACTTTATAAATACTTTACCTACTTAACTTTTTATTTTGGAGAAGCTGTTTTGGCTGTGTGAAGGGGATGGAGTAAATGTGGTTAAAAATAAATGTGATGCAGGCTGGGATTGTAGCTCAGCAGTGGAGTGCTCGCCTAGCACGTTCGAGGCCCTGGATTTGATCATCAGCACCAAATAAAAATAAATAAATAAAATAAAGGCATTGTGACCAACTACACCTAGAAAATAACTTTTTACTTTATAACTATTTCAAACTATTTTGAAAAAATAAAAAAATAAGTAAATATGATACAAAGTGAAAAAAACTACACAAAACACTTTTTGTTAGATTCTCCATTTACACAAAATGCCCAAAAAAGGCAAATTTACAGAGACTGAAAGTAGATCAGTGGTTGTGTAGGGCTGGATGTGGAAGCAAGAATTTACGAAAAGGGTTTGTGAACCTTTTGGGGTGATAAAGGGTTCCAAAACTGCATTTGGTGATGGTTGTGTAGTTCTTTAAACTGTGCAAATACCCTTGAATTATACACTTAAAATGGATGAAGCTAAAAGCACGTAAATTGTATCGGAAGTCTGTAAAAAACTAAAATGCCTAGAAATATTTGACTTCTGTTTGATATGTATATTTAGAGAAGTGTTGTCAAGCCAGTACATCATAAAAACTGCTTTGAAAATGTCACCCTGTAAGGCTCTGTTTGACTGTCAGTAAGTCTGCTTCTCTTTCCAATCAAGTTAACAGCACTGTATGCATGGTTTCATTATAGCTCTTTTCAACAACTGATCCCATGGGTACTTTGCTCCAAGTTCCAGAACAGATTTCTACTCATCTACCTCAGCCAGCTGGACAGATGTCTACCCAGCCAACTCAAGTCTCTCTCCCACCACCTGCAGAGCCAGCAAAAACAGCTCAGGTAAAGCAGGGATGTCTTCTAATGGCCACCTAGTACTGGTAGATAAGAAAAGCAGATATTTATGTGAAATAGCCTAATGTGCTCAGGTTGTTGTCCTAGTAGATTTTGGAAGAAGTTAGAAATTATGTCTTCATAGTTTTGAATATTCACCTGAAGGTAAGAGAGTTCATAAAGATCTTAAGCAACAATAAGTTAAGTTTGAAAACTTTTGAAACATCAGAATTCTTTGGCTAATTTCTTATTGGCTGTGTGTTAGATCATTATTAACTTAAGATTGCAAATGATGGCATTCATGGTGGGGCTAGGAGAATCATCTGCTTTACTGTTTTCTTTTGCTCATTTTTGCTTGTATCATTTATTAGTATTTTTACAGCCTGTGGTTTTTCTAAATTACTCTTTTAAAAATACTAATTTTGTGAGAGTTGATTTTATTAAAACTAAGTGATGTCTAAACTCAAATAAAGTACACACAAACTTCATTAAATTGTATTTATCTGAAAGCAGCTGAATGAGGTCCTCCCTGTGAATCCCCAGTATGCTGTGTAACTCCCATGCTCCCTTCAGGAAACTTCTGATAGTACATATGTGACCTTATGCTATATTGCTAAAGTAAGGGTTTTGTGTCGATTTATTAGTTGTTAGAAGTTGTCCCCCACCCCCAATAGTTTAAGTGAAAAAAAAAATGAAAGTTGTGATTTTTCCTTTTGTAGCGCCATGTATCATGTGTTCTGGCTTTGAAGACCAGTGCACTGGGCATGTCTAGTTAATCATGGAGATAACTTCTTTTAACCTTTCATCCTTCCAGCTTTCCATTTCTGCCATCATAGGGGCAAAAAGTTCTAATGATTAGAATTATTTTACAAGTAACTTAGAGTTTATGTCTGCCATTAAACAGGAGATACCTAGACAGTTTTCAGAGAGATTAGTTTAACTATAGAAAGACCTGGAACCTTCGGTTGAAGGATCCCTGAGGGGCAGCTGATTTAGGCCCTACTTATGTGTTGCCAAATGGTACAGGCGCAGATTTTTTAAAAAGTGATAAACCTAATTTTTCACCTTTGTATAGGGGAACAGGGGCAAGAAAAATATAAAATATATGGAATTTCATCTGGGTTTGAAAATTATTTAATTATGTTTATACAAGTTGATATTTAGCTTTTGTTGCTGCTGTGGAGTGCCTGTCCTGCCACAGCAGGGAATGAATGTCTTAGGGAGCAGGATGACCTCAGCTGGAGAGGAAGAGAATTGCTGCCAGTGGATGATTCCTCTGCAGTTACCTTCATGCTTAACATTCACAGGCAATGACTTTATACTTTTCAATGCATTTTAGGCTTTGTCTTCAGGAGCAGGTTCACAAGAAACCAAGGTCCCAATCAGTCTAGTACTAAGATTAAGGTAAGAGGACATTTTCTGTTTTGTGAGTTCCCTGTAGGTGTTGAATAATCTGTGCTGAGAATAGCTAAAGCCATGATTGTGTCCCCCCAGCATCAGTAGGTGTTAATTTGCTGGTGTATTATTTTCTTAGAAGTAATAGCAAAGTGTGAGGGCCTGGCAGTTAGCAGTTGCTGTGACTAACTGATGCACATACCCTCCTAGTTTGTCCATTAATAGTGACAAATGTGTACATTTGCAGCATAGTTTGAATTAGAAAGTATAGTCTGTAGTTGAGAATGTTTTAGGGGAGCAGCACTCACTGGCTTATCTGAAGTTTAGTGATTATATAAGCATTATGGACTCTGGGATTGACTAACTCAGAAGGGGAGTGCTTTGTGATTGGTAGATCAAATAAAGATGAAAAGGAAAACCTCTAAGTATATTCCTAGTTTGTTTCTCTGTTATATGGCAAATGTTGGTAGTTCTGGTGGGGATGTACAGAGTGGTCCTAGCAGACTGCTCAGCAGTAAGTGCCCTGGGTAGCAATCTGTTCATTTTAAACACCCCTCAACCCCTAACCCCTCAATTTCTGCCAGGGGATTAAGAACTCTGGATTAGGATTCCAAAGTTTTCATGTCAAAATAGCTATTAGTGTTATATTGTTCCAGTTAGGTCTCTTTCTACTCATAAATATATTTGAAAAAATTAGTATTGAAAAAATGTCATGTGAGACAGCCCAAACCCTCTTTAACTATTAATAACATTTTAAAAAAGAGTCCCACTGATTTACTATTGACTAACCCCACTTCTGCATCTGAATTCTTAGTTGTCTTCCCAATAGGATCATAATAGAGATAGAAGCAGATAGAATTCTTTAGAGAACTTTTAATGACTAATGTTCCAGACTGTTTTGGGAAGTTAAATATCATGTTGTTTGTGCTTACCGTGCCAGTTAAATCAGTAAACTGGTGCTGAACATTTCTATCTTAATTTATTCAGCTGCCAGAAAGAATAGACTAAGAAATTATGTATTAAGAACAGAGTGTGTTGGGCCCTGTTGGCACACACCCGCAATCCCAGCAGCTTGGGGGGCTGCAGCAAGAAGAGCCTCGCATTTGGTGAAGGCCTTGGTGCTATTTCATCCCATGGTGGAAGAATAAGATAGCAAGTGGCAGCCAAACTCACTTTTATGACAGATTCACTCATGATAATGAACCCACTCCTGCTTTAACAACATTAATCAATCTTCTGAGGGCAGTGATTCAGGAGGCCGAGGCAAGAGGATCACAAGTTCAAGGCCAGTCTTATCAACTTATCGAGGCCCTAAACAACTGAGTGAGACCATGTCTTAAAACCCCAATACCAAGAACAGAAAAAGAAAAAGGGAAAACAAAACCCAGTGCATTGGTAATTAAGTTTTCAGCATGTGAACTTTGTGGGACTTATTCAAACCATAACATCATCTTAGAAGAAATACGGTAGGAGTGGACATATAAGAATCTCCCCCAAAGTATGAGATTTTTATGTTCTTCAATGGGAGACGTAAATTCAAAGGCTTAGGACAATTAGAGTATAATTCTGAATTGTTGGCTCTGAGCCCTGAAGTGTCAGCACACCAGGACAAATCATATAACTTGTGGGAACAGACTAATCTTTCTAAGGCACAGCTTTCCTGATATATATTGGAAGACTCTTATGCATAAATTCACAAATTCTTATTTTATTTAAATCTGTTTTTTTCCCCACAGGAATTCCAAAAAAGAACTAAATGATATTAGATTTGAATTTACTCCTGGGAGAGGTGAGGCATCAAAACCATTAAAAACAGATTAACTTCTAATGTGTTGTTTCATCAAGTGTGAAATTTCTGTCTTTTAGATATATTTTGCTTTTTTAAGACGATAAAAATTTCTTGGTTTAGGTTTTGGGGGTCAAATGAATAGAATGAAATAAAATGTAGTTTACTTTTACTACTAAACTCATTTAGAAAATCTAATGTAATAATACAAATAGTAAATGACTGTAGCTCTTATTTACTGCTTACAATGGACCAAGTATTTTGCTATACATTACATTAGCTCATTAAATTCTTACAACAGCCTTCTAATGAAAAATTATTATCCCCATTTACTAGATGATGATGTCAAGGATTAGAGAGAGGCAGGGTAACTTGTTCAAGGTCACACAGCTGCAGAGAGGTAGCTAAAGTTCAAACAAGATCTGAGTTCATAGTTCATGTTCTTATCTCACTGTACATGCTCATTCTTTGTGGTAGTAAAGAAGAAGCCACCTCCATTTTCCCTTCTCCTCAGGCAGAACTGAACCTTGGCATGTACTGTTTCTGATTGTGAACTTCACCCTAGAGCAAGGGTTGGTTGGTTGGTTTTGTTTTGCTTTGCTGTTGTTATTCAGTGTTCTGATTTGAGGAGTGGCCAGAAGCTAGCAGTTACCTTTCCTTACATCCCATAGTTGCTGTCTCAGTATTAACATCTGGCCATTAAAGAGAACAGATGTAAATGTACTAAGGTGTATCTGTATTTTTTAGAGCAATGCAAAACTCATTCACATTTTCAGGAATTAATTGAAACTTCTGGTCATCATGTAAAAGTATATGCACCCCTTCCCATTGGCTCTCCTACTCCCACTCAGGGCTTAGTGTCCAGCCCTCAGGAACCAGCACCACTGAGTCAGTTGAAAATGAGATAAATTGGGGTAGTCCATCTTCTTCTTTTTTACTTTCTCTTTATACCCATTGCTCAGATTATACCACCTGGGACGACTAAGTAAGGAGAAAATCCACAAGATAATAAGAAAATGATTTTAACAAAAACTTAAAACATAATACCAAAAGAGAAGAGATTATAATTTGTTCTCTCAGGTTTTGAGAAAGTTTTACTAGCACTTGAGATGTTCCACATTCAACATCATATCTCAGAGCCTGGGTCTAGGATTGTGCTCTGTAGAGTCACTATTGAAGGTTCTTCTGGCATGGGCCTTAACCCTCTACATTCCACCATTTTAAAAGTTATCTGTACAATGAGCTGATACTTGACACCTGGTTCATACCAATTCTGCCTTCTAGCCAGACCTAAGAGAATTTCTCAGTTGAGATCATTGCCAGTGGAACAGGACCCTGGTTTTGTGAACTTAGTAGTTCATTTGGGTCCAAGCAATACTGTCACACATGCTGGCTTTGAGTGTTAGCAATGATGTATGTGCACAAGAAATGGAATGCCTTCTTGTTTGTCCTTTCAGATACAGCAGAGGGTGTCTCTCAGGAACTCATTTCTGCTGGCCTGGTCGACGGAAGGGATTTAGTAATAGGTAACTATACTGTGCTGTGCCTTGTGCCCCATGTCTCTGTCTGTATATTTAGTGCCTAGAAAATCAGGGTTGTGTTCCACTGAATAGGTCTGATGATTCTTGAAATGATTCTTGCCTTGGCTGAAACTATAGGTACTGAGGACATTTCCCTTACCAAACAGAAATATCCCACTTTCAAGTTTGCTTTGTGACTTCCAGTGGTAGTAGATGAAAACACACCCAGGTCTCTGGGATACTTTGGTAAAAGTGGTAGTAAAAGTCACAAAATGGGAGCTTGGTCATTTTTCATCTGTTTTGGTGTATCTAGTCTGTGGAGCACAGAGGTGAGCAAATATTAGCGATTTAGAAAAGCAAGAAGGAAGGGAAAAGGCACAAGCACAAGCTATAGGTACATTACTGATGGGAAAGACCATCAGGTTGAGAAGGTGAATAGTTTCCCTTCAAAAAGCCAGACAATGGATCATTTAAGCTTTGTGGGCCACATGTCATCTGTCATTTTAAATCATTCTTAGTTTGCAGGCAGAACAAAACCAGACCATAGGTCATACTTTGTTGACTTCCATTCTGGGAATTTCTGGTCCATTAATGGACAAAACATACCTGTCCTTCCCAGGCTAGTTGATAAGTTTTAAATGAAGTTAATTTGCCAGTGATTCAAGATTCATTGTGTAGTTTGGGGTTGAATTTAAAAAATGCTTTCATTTGAGGAATGATTGATCTTTCTACTTCCATTTTGATTGTACAAAGCTTAACCACCATTTAACCTTTTTGATAGTGGATTTATGTAACTTCTTATTGCTTTTCTCTGTTTGTATGATTACAGTGGCAGCTAATTTGCAGAAAATTGTGGAAGAACCTCAGTCAAATCGATCTGTCACTTTCAAGCTGGTATTCATCCCTTTCTCTTTATTAAACCATCTTACCATTTACACATCAACAGCCTCTGCAGACCAGATTTTTATATTCCCTGAATAATGAGAATATTAAAATATGGCAGTGTTCTCTCTTTAACTGTCTCTCCCCCATGTCCTCCCACCCCTGTTTTTTTTTCTGCTTTTCAGAACCCTCTAACCCCAAGCCCTTAACTGTTCTCAAGTGAAATTATAAGCCAGTCTGACTTCAGCTGTATATCCTGTCTTCAGGAAAAAAACACCTTCATCAACCTCCCATTTGTGTCCCAGGGACTCTTTACCCACTGCCTGCCTTCCCATAGTCCCATGTCAATTTTAATTGCTACTGCAGTTTTGTTTATAAATAGCCACAGCTTGTCATTTTGTTTGGTCCTCAGGCATCTGGTGTTGAAGGCTCGGATATTCCTGATGATGGCAAACTAATAGGATTTGCCCAGCTCAGCATCAGCTAAAACACAGCCCCAGAAGAGGCGGCCTAAGGAGATTCCACACAAGCGTTATCTCTGTTGCTTCTGTTGGCCTAAACCCACTACTGCCAAAGAACCCAGCAACGAACCTCCCGGCTAGGAGCTTTAGAATTCTTTCTTTATGTTCTTCCTGCCATCATTCCCCTTTTTCCCACAGGGAAAGTAAAGTTGGATCACCAGTGGCCAGCATCCCCTCAAAGAGTTCCGTTAGTAAATGTGCTGCACATGTCCCCTTTCTTCCGCCATCTGAGAAGTGGCCCGTGTGCCTCAAGGCTCAGGAGGGAGATCGCTCAGCTCATTCTTGCCTTACTCCAGTAATGGCCCAGGTGGAAAGTAGCAGCTACATTGGGCAACCTCTCCTACCTGTTCTCCCACACCTGCCCAGAGGTGGGCATCTTGGGATATCTCTACCACTGAAGTAGCAATTAAAAGTTGATTGTTTAGCTGGAGCCCAGAGAATTTAATTAGTGTTTTTTTCTTTGTATCTGATGTGAATTCTAGCAACCTTTGTTAGGAAAAAGCACAGCCTCGGAGGAGGCAGCCTAAACTGTGTTCCTGTTTTGTTCATGGTGTCTCTAAGTGTTTTGCTAAAGCTGCTCTCAGGCACCCCCTTCATTGCTCCCTCCAGAAAGGGTTGCTAGCCTTAACTTCAGCTGGTGCAAAACATTTGACTGTAGTCAAACTTCAGCCATCAGATCCTTCAAAGTGGAACTTTGGACTGTTTTTGCAGAAAACATCAAGTAATAGCTTGTGAAAGTAAATTTTGCCAGAGGTGGTTTTTGAACAGGAAAAATAATCATAATTCATATCACTAGGGAAGTATTTATTTTCAAATTTTAAGAAATAAAATTAAAGAAAAACTGCTCCTCGATCCTCCAATGAAAATCAGTGCACCTGGCCTCTGAGTCATGAGGAAGTGGGTATAAAAGGCTGAGATTACTACAGCAATAACAGAGACTCACACTGGGCTAGAGGCCTGGCTTCCATCCCTCTCCTGCACTGACTCTGTGGAGGGGGACCCTGTGCGCTGAAACTGACTCAAGATGGAAAGTGAAACCACATGTGCCGTGACCTTTAGGTTTTATGAGTAGACAGTGTTCATTTGATTTTCTATAGAAGTTATATAAATTATTCTTTAGGTTTAAAAAAGAACACTCATAATGCAATATGTGAATAATCAGTGGGTTTGAGTTTTCTTTTTTCCTATTTCATTGTCAGACTTGTCTAATTGCTAATAACCCTGCCAAGTTACCAAGTTTTATGTATGAATGGGATACTCCATCTGGCCTTAAAGAGACATACAACGATGGGCTGTGGCCCCACGGAGAAGGGAGAGTTGACTTTCACAGAATCTCTTGAGCCCTTTCCAATGTTGTTGGTCTGAACAAGATTACCTGGTTTTCTCTTGGAAAACACCTGAAAGTTTTCCCCATAACTGACTTGATGTACCTTTATTTCATTCGTTCTGAATCTGTAGTTTTAGTCATGGGCTTTCTTTACCTGCTCCAGGTGTAAAGGCATGTTGGTAAAGGGGTGGATGTTGGGGAGTGTGAGAGGAGTTGGATTTGGGATGGGGATTGGGAGGAAAGATTAGAAGATTAGATACCAAAGTTCAAGGTCCCAGCATGATTGGTAAAAGAAGGGAGTTTGCTGAATCAGCAGAGAGAAAAGAGATTGACCAGCTTGCTGGAAAAATATTTAGCTTTTCCTTTTCCTTTTTTGGGGGTGGTGGTGGTGGTCATCATGGTAGTGAACGATGGAGAAGCAAGGATAGGGAGTTGGTAATGAGGTGTGGAAAAGATACAATGTCCTCTTTGACAACAGGCTAGTTGCTTGCCATAGAGTCCTTTTTTTATTTCAAACAAGCCCATTATAATTTAATTATTTATGAACCCATGGTGGGGGTGACATCACTGTTTTAGCTTTTCATTTGGAGGTGGTATGGCCCAGGCTGGGAGTGAGTGGCCTTGTTCACTGTCTCTAGCCGACCAGTAGCTTTGAATTTCAGTGGGATTGGCATGACAATAGAAGGTGGGAGCTGGGGCTTATCTTTTTTTGTTGTTCAGTTCATTGGTTGCCTTGCTGGGAAATAGGAGACAAACACCAAGTCCCATGACAGTGTTATTTCTTCTTCTGCATGTTGTGTGGTGAATTCCCTCTGCCAGCTTGTGCAGTGATGCTGAGAAAACAGGTGAACAGAAACTGCCCAGGTGCGATAGCATGTGACCTAGGGAGCCTCCTCACTCCTTTCCAGTAGTAGTGGTTCAGGGTGCATCTCTGTTACTAGGTCCCCAGAATACCCCTGTCCCTGGAGTTAGGGACTAACTATAGCACAAGGTAATATGTGCCAATGCTATTTGTGAAAAGTATCGTCTTTCTAAATTACTAATGGATTTGTTTGGGGTTTTTGCTTAAGTTTTAAACCAAATCTTAGAGCCAGCTGATACTGTTTAATAATCTGGAGGATAGAATAATGGTGTATCAATAAGTGGAGGTTCCTCCTTATGACATATGCTAGATTATGGAAGATGTAAAATATTCAACTTTCTCCCCCTTTTTTTGACTTTGTATTTTACTGCATGTTTTCTTCATTTTTAATCAATAAAGAATAAATTGTCTCTTGTGTTGTATGGATCCTTTACTTCAGTGGCTGTTGGTTGAGAGTTGTGGGGACTAGGTCATGGAGTTATTACTGACTTCAATTTTTCATGTAAAATGAAAGTGCATATAAGCTATAAAATGTATCTATTGACCTATAGGTTATCTAGAATTGCTTAAAACCATTGACAATTGAGGAAACTGAAACCCCAAAAGGAAAGGATGAGGTCTGCCCAAGGAAATCTGAGAAGCTGGGATATGGAACTTCTTGTATTATGTTTTGATCTTTTCTGAGTCACTGGGTTTTTTTGTTCATGCTTCGGGGCAGTGGAAAGATGCCAGGGTCAAGCCCTTGGAAATCCCTTTCAGGAAGTGTTGAGCAGGACTAAACCTGCCCCTGCTCAGCTTTGATACCAAATGGTTGAGTTCCATTTAAGATTCTAGGCTCCTTTGTATTCATGTCCTCTAACAACTAGATCCTGATCGTAATCCTTCCCAAGAGAAGTGGCCAAAATTCATGGTAGGCCTGCTTATGGGTCCCAGTATTTCAGAGCAGAAGGCTATGGATTCTGGCATTAGAGCCCCATATCACCTGCAGCTGATGTGTTTGTTTTCAAGTGAGTTATAAAAGTGAACTCAGTATTGTTCGTTACAATTCATATTATACATATAGAGGTCAATTTTTCCTATCTCTGGTTGTACACACCATTCATGTCTTCATACATGTATTTAGGGTATAAAATCATGGCATTTGCAGGTAAATGGATGGAGTTGGAGAATACAATGCTAAGTGAAGTTAGCCAATCCACAAAAAACCAAATGCCAAATGTTTTCTCTGATATAGGGATGCTGATTTATAATGAGGTTGGAGGTGGGGGGGCGCATGGGAGGATTAGACAAACTCCAGATCAAAGGGGAGGAAGGGGGAAGGGGAGGAGAGGGCATGGGGGTAGGGAAGAGAGTGGATTGAGATGGACATCATTACCCTAATGGGACAGGGAAAAGGTATAAGAAGCTGGGGGAAGAGTAAATTGGACCTCTTCACTTACCCGTTCTTTCAAACAGGCTTAGAGCAGCTTACTAGGTTTTACTTCTTGCATGGTTGCTTAGTGCAACAGTTCAAGGTTCCTCCTTTGGGGGTCAGATCATTTACCCCATTTTCTTTTATGATAGACTATATTTTTTAGAACAGTTTCGGTTTCATAGTAAAATTGAATGGAGTCACACTATTCAGGTCTTCACACATGTACTTAGGGTAACGATGTCCATCTCATTACACCCTCGTCCCTACCCCCATGCTCCCTCCACCCCTTCCCCCTTCTCCCCTTTGCTCTATCTAGAGTTGTCTAATCCTCCCATGCTCCCCCCGCCTCCAACCCCATTATGAATCAGCATCCTTATATCAGAGAAAACATTTGGCATTTGGTTTTTTGGGGATTGGCTAACTTAGCATTATATTCTCCAACTCCATTCATTTACCTGCAAATGTCACGATTTTATACCCTAAGTACATGTATAAAGACATGAATGGTGTGACTCTAATTTGTGTACAACCAAAGATATGAAAAATTGAGCTCTATAATGTATAATATGAATTATAATACATTCTGCTGTCATATATAACAGAATAAAAAAAGGCTTGTGATCTAAACTGATATCTTTGACAGCTGAATTAGAAGTAGAATTGGGAAAAAAATTGAATGGAAAGTATAGAGAGTTTCAAATTACCCTCAGATTTCACATACGAACAGCCTTAGCTGCTATCAACATCCCACACCAGAGTGCTACCTTTGATATTGAGAAACTATATTGACCCATCATTATCACCAAAGGTCAATAGTTTACATTAGGGTTCACTCAATGTAGTTTAGTCTGTGGGTTTTGACAAATATGTAATAACATGTAGCCACCATTATAATACACAGAATGAAGCCTTTTTAGATTGGCTCCTTTTACTTAGTAATATGCATCCAAAGTTCCTCCATGTTTTTTCATAGCTTGCTTATTATTTTTAGCACTGGATTCCATTGTCTGTACCACAATTTATCTACTGAAGGACATCACAATTGCTTTAAGTTTTAGCAATTATAAATAAATCTGAAAATATCCATGTGCAGGTTTTTGTGTAGTCTTCAACTCATTTGGGTAAATTACCAAAGAGAAGGACTATAGGATCATATTATAATGGTATGTTTAATTTTGTAAGAAACCACCAAATTGACTGTAATTTTGTGTTCCCACCAGCAATGAGTGAGAGTTCCTGATGCTCCATAATTCCATAATGCATAATGTTGTTGAGATCTTTTTGTATGCTCATTTTGCTACCTATATATCTTTGAAGTATGTATTCAGTGAGCTTTTCTTAAATTGTACTCTCAGAAAAAAACTAATACAAAAACAGTACAAAGAATATACCTATACCCATCCTCCAGCTTCTCCAAATGTAAACATCTTATATAACAACACACAGTTTTCAAAGTCAGGACATTTACACTGATATGATACCATCTGACTAATCTACAGACCCAATGCTAATTTTCAGTTGCTCCACTACTGCTCTTTTTTCTGGTCCAAGTTTCAGTCCAGGATCCCATATTGTATTTGGCTGTCATAGTTCTTCTGTCTTCCCATCCATGAACATTTATTTAGCTCTTTGGTGTCTTTGATTAGAGTTTTGTATTTTTTAATACAGAACTTTTACATATTTTGTAGATTTATGCCCATGCATTTCATTTTGTTGGGTGCCAGTGTAAGTGGTTTTGTTAATTTATTTTTGTGGTGCTGGGGAGCAAACCCAGGGCCACATGCATACTGAGCGTGATGTGCTGTACCACTGAGCTTCATCCTTGATGGTATTATGCTTTTAATTTCAAATTGCATTTTCTCTTTGCTGGTATATTGAAGCAATCAACTTTTGTATATTAATCCTGTATTCTGAAACCTTGTTATAGTCTACTCCTTCCAAGAAGTTTTAGTTACCATTATTCTTGTGAGTTTTCTATTATAAACAATAGTGTCCTCTGTAGTCAAGAAAGGTTTTATTTTTCCTTCCCAATCTGCTCTGGTTTGTGTATAATTTGAGTGTCCTCAAAGGTACATAATCAAGAATTGGCCCTTGGGGTGACTGTGCTATAGGACTTTAGGATGGGGCCTCGTGGGAGGTCCTTAGGTTGGGACTTACCCTTTTAGGGAATAAGGGGAACCCATTCTCTCCTTCTCTGCTTCCTCACTTAAGATGGGACTACCTGCTCTGCCATACACTATTGTCATTGCTATCTACTTTCCTCACCAGCGTTCCAAAGCAGTGGGGGTACCTGATCTTGAGCCTCCAAAACTTGAGCTAAATAAACTTTTCTTCACAAGTAACCTTTCTCACATATTTTGTTGTAGTAACACAAAGATGACTACAACTTCTATACATTTTGCTGTATTTTATTACTGCATTATGTAGGACTCAAGTACAATGTGGAAAAGGAGTGGTGAGAGTGGACCTTCTTGTGTTATTCCTGATCTTAGAGGAAAGACTTCTAGTTTTTCACCATTAAGTATGATGTTAACCGAAGGGTTTTGTTCTTCACCAAATTGACAAAGTTCTCCTCTGTTCCTGGTTTGCCAAATTTTTTATCATGAGTGCATGTTAGATTTTGTCAAATGATTTTTCTCCATCTATTGACATGATCATATGGTTTTCCTTCTTAAGCCTGTTAGTGGGATGGATCACATTGATTTTCAAGTGTATATACCTGTAAGTCCCACTTGATTGTGATGTATAGTTTTTTCTATACATTATTGGACTTAATTTGCCAGTATTTCATTGAGGATTTTCCCTTCACGTTCACGAGAGAGACTGCTCCATATAGTTTTCATCTGATGTCTTTGGTATTGGTATTATGGTAATGCTGGCCACATAGAATGTATTAAGAAGTACTTCCTCTGCTTCTATCTACTGGAAGAAATTGTAGAGAACTACTATGATTTCTTTCAGTGTTTGGTGGAATTCACTAGTGGAACCATCTGGGCCTGGTGCTTTCTGTTTTGGATGTTATTACTGATTTAATTTCTTTAATAGAAATGGAAATAGAAATAGACATGGGCTTATTCTAATTTTCTATTATTTTGAATATTATTAAGAGACAGGATTTCAAATGTTGCCCATGCTGACCCTGAACTCCTGGACTCAAGCAATCCTCCTACCTCAACCTTCTAAGTATTCATGTTTGTGGGATCTATAGTGATGTCCACTTTCTTATTTCTGATGTTAGCAATTTCTGACTTTTTTTTTCTCAATTAGTCTGTAGATGCTTACCAATTTGTTGATCTTTCCAAAGAACCAGCTTTTGATCTCTGATTTTCCTGTTTTCAATTTCATTGATTTATTTTTTATTATTTCATTTTTTCTGTTTACTTTAGATATAATTTGCTCTTCCTTTTCTAGTTTCCTAAGGTTGGGAGTTTAGATGGTTGATTAATTTAGGTCTGTTTTTTTTTTTTTTTTTTAAACACACACGTGTATTCAGTGCTATATTTCTCTGTAAGCACTATTTTCTCTGTATCCCAAGAATTTAGATGTGTTCTTTTTTAATTTTTTTTGCTTGTCCATGGACCTTTATTTTATTTATTTATTTATATGTGGTGCTGAAAATTGAACCCAGTGCCTCACACATGCTAGGCAAGCACTCTACCACTGAACCACAACACCAGCCCTTGATGTTTTTAATTTTGTTCAAAATATTATAAAAAATTTCTCTTTTGAGTTTTTTGTTTTTTTTTTTAAATTTTACCCATGTGTTACTTGTGTTACTTAGAAGGGTGTGTTTGTATTATGGTATTTTCCAGCTATCTTCCTATTTTGATTTCTAGTTTAATTCCATTGTGATCTGAGAACAGCAATTTGTATGATTTTTAATCTTTTCTATTTGTTCAGATATGTTATATGGCCCATATGTGGCCCAAATTTGGGGAATGTTGCATGTGAGCTAAAGAAGTATATGTACTTTATAATTGTTGATTGAAATAATCTACAAATGTCTGTTATATCCAATTGATCAATGGTGGTGTTGAGTTCCACTGTGCTTCTACTGATTTTTCTGACTATTGAATCTTTCCATTTCGATAGAAGGTTGATCGAAGTCTCCAAATATAATAGCAGATTCATCTATTTCTACTTGCACTTTGGTCAGTTTTATCTGTTGTATTTTGATAGGCACATACACATTAAGGATTGTAATAGCTTGATCCTTTTATCATTATGTAATACCTCCTCTTTTTTCCTTGATGACTTTCCTTGGTCTGAAGTCTTCTCTGCTGAAATGAACTCAACTGCTTCCACTATGTGTGTGAGAGTGTATGCACATGTGTGCATGTACAGGGTTTGAGCCCAGAGCCTTTTGCACATGCTAGGCAAGCACTGTACCACTGAGCCCTCTTTAAGATTTTTATTTTGAGACAGAGCCTTATAAAGTTGCCCAGGCTGGCACCAAACATATGATCCTCCTGTCTCAGCATCCTGAGCAGGTGAGATTGCAGGTGTGTGCCACCACAGCCAGCCCCACTTCCCCACTTTATTTCTATTTATTTATTTGTTTATTTATTTATTTAACTTGTAGATGGACACAATGCCTTTTTTTAATGTGATGCTGAGGATTGAACCCAGTGCCTCACATGTTCTAGGCAAGCACACCACCACTGAGTACAACCCCAGCCCCCCCACACTTTCTTTTAATAGTGTTAAAATGGTTTATCTTTTTCATCCCTTTTAATCTATGTGTCTTTATATTAAAAGTGGGTTTCTTGTAGAAAACACTTGCTTGGGTCTTAGTGTTTATTTTGTTTGATCCGGTCTGATAATCTCTTTGTTATTTAATTAATGTATTCAGACTACTGCCATTAAGGTAACGATTGATGTAGTTGAGTTAATATCTGCTTTATTTGTTACTATTTTTTTTTTGCCCATGTTTTTGTACTTTGTACTTTGCCTTCAACTTTTTCTGCCTTTTGTGGTTTTAATTGAGATTTTCATATGACTTCATTTTCTCTCTTAGTGTATCCGACTATACTATTTTTAAAAAGCCTTTATTAGTGGTTACACTATGGTTTGCAATATATATTTGTAACTAATCCAAGTATCTCCCCTTTTTTTAATGTTTTTTAGTTGCAGTTGGACACAATACCTTTATTTCACTTATTTATTTTTATGTGGAGCTGAAGATCAAACTCAGGGTCCCGCGTGTGCGAGGCGAATGTTCTACCACCCAGCCCCAGCCCCAAGTACCCTTTTATTTTTATTTATTTATCTGGGGGTGGGGGTTGGGGATTAAACTCAGGGGCACCTGACTACTGAGCCACATCCCCAGCCCTATTTTTGTATTTTATTTAGAGACAGGGTCTCACTGAGTTGTTTAGCACCTCACTTTTGTGGGGGCTGTCTTTGAACTTGTTGTCCTCCTGCCCCAGCCTCCTGAGCTGCTGGGACTACAGGTGTGTGCCACTGTGCTGGGCCCAAGTACACTTTTAAATAGCTCTTTTGCTTCACAGAAAGTGCCAGTTTAAAATGATCCTATTTCTTTACTCCCAACCTTTGTATCATTGCTGTCATTCATCTCAAGTATACATAACCCGCTCCTTTTCCCCACAACACACATATTATCTGTTGCTATTATCACAGCTAAGAAAAAATGTTTTTGTTTTGCCTTTGTTTAATTTATTTTACAGTGTTTTTCCTTTATTTATGTAGTTCTGAGTTTTTTACCTATATCATTTTTCTTCTCTCTAAAGACCTTCTTTTAACAGTTCTTACAAAGCAGGTCTACTTACAACAAACTCCCTCAATTTTTGTTCTCCTCAGTCTTAATTTCTCCTATCTTTGGAGGATAAATTTATAGGATATAGGATTCTAAGTTGGTGGCTTTTCCTTCTCAGCACCTTAAATATTTTATTCTACTCTTCTTCTTTTTTAAAAATATTTTCTTAGTTGTAGATGGATGCAATACTTTTATTTATTTGTTTGTTTATTTTTATGTGGTGCTGAGGATTGAACCCAGTGCCTCACACATAGGAGTCAAGCACTCTACCACTGAGCCACAACCCAGCCCTATTCTACTCTTGCATAGTTTTTGAGGAAAAGTCAGATATAATTCTTAGTCTTCATTCTTGTATAATTAAGGTGTGGTTTTTCCTCTGACATCTCTCTGAATTTATCTTTGATTTTCTGTAGTTTGAAAATGATATGCCTAGAAGTAGGATTTTTTTTAATTTGTTTGTTTTTGACATTTATTTTACGTGGTATTCTCTGAGCTCCTTGGATCTGTGATTTGGTGTCTTGACATTAATATGGGGAAATTCTAAGTTACTGTTGTTTCAAGTGTTACTTCTTTCACTCATTACACATATTTACTCCTTTAGTAGTTGTCCCACAGTTCTTGGATAGTCTGTTCTGGTATGGGTTTTGGCTCCTCACACCATCCCATCTCCTGCCACCCCCCACACTTAATTTTTCAATTTGGGAAATTTCTATTAATGATATCCTCAAGCTCAGAGATTCTTTCCTCAGCCATGTTTAGTCTATCAATAAGTCCATTAGAGGCATTCTTCAGGCCCCATGCTATAATCCCAGCTGCTTCAAGCTGATGCCAGCCTGGGCAATTTAGCAAGCCCCTGTCTCAAAAAAAAAGCATTTTTCATTTGTTACAATGTTTGTTTGTTTGTTTGTTGTTGTTGTTTATGTCTAGAATTTGGTTCCTTGTTAGAATTTCCAACTCTGCTTATGTTGCCCCTCTGTTCTTTTTATGCTATTTTATCAAGTGGATTCCTTAACATCTCAATCATGGTTTTAAATTCCCAATCTGGAGGAAGGGGCAAGATGGCAGAATGAAGTTAGGTAGCGAATCTCTATTCCTCTGCAGTCCAGAATTGAAATAGTGAGAGAATAGCTGGTCAGAGAGGTGGGACAGAGTCTGGCTACTGGAACAGAAAATAGAACAGAATTCATTAAACCCAAACCCTTCTAAGGGTAGGTCATGGGAGAGGGGTAACAAAGAAAGGAGGAGAGGCAGAGGAGATAAGCTTACCTTGGCAACAATAGAAAAGAAAGGAAGTGTTAAACCAGGACAGGAACTACAAAGCCACTTAGCAAAAGTGCACAGCTTATCTCAAATTGCTAGAAAACTCTGCTGTGCAGCCATTTTGTTGAGACAACACTTAAATCTACACAACTGCATCTTATCTATACACAGCAACAAATCCTATCTCAGGGAACAACTTTGATATGGGCTGTGAGTAACCTGCATGGAGAGATAACTTAGCTGAAACTGAAGGGGTGTGGGGTGGAGTAGAACTGGAAAGCAAATCACTTATCAGAGAGTGTGATACCTGGGGAATAGCAAGTGCCTCAGCTGCTGGCCACAGCTGCGGGTTCACAACAGCCAACAGAAGCCCTGCCTACACACACACACACACACACAACACTATAGCAGCTTTGTAAACCCCACAGAAGCAACCCACAAATGCATGCTTCACAGATGCCAGCGTATGCAAAGCATGGACCCAGCACAGGCAGAATCTGTACAACCCACAGTGGCTGCACAAGCCCCTAACAGCTGGCAGAGCCTGCACCCCAGCAACCCTGTGTGTCCCACAGAGGTGGACCACCGACAGACATCCCAGACACCAGCCCTACCAAGTTCCAGATGTTGGCCCATGGCCCACATGTACTCCAACTGTGGGCAGTTGTCATGCACTTCTAACAGGCCACACTGTTGGCCACCCTGTGCCACTACTACAGGAGTGCCGTGCCCCTGCTATAGGCCGTTGCACTCCAGGAAATCTGAAACCTAGATAAGCTAGCTTACCACCTGTTTGGAGAGCTCCAGGTACATAAAGTGTTTCTATAGGTGAGCATATAACCAAAAATAATTACAGGCTGTCTCCTCTGATCCTTCAGAAAGCTAGTATGTGCCTGGAAACACCAAAGGGCAGAGGGATCCTCCTAGATTTACATCAGATGTGTGCCGCGTCCGGCCAAGGGAGCCGAGTCCGGCGAGGGACGGCGAGGTTAAAAGACACACAGGACACCAAGGTTCTTCATCCAGGAGTCAATAATCTTTATTGCTAACACACCTTTTTTTATACCCCAAGCAGCAGAAGTGGAAAACTACCCAAAAGCAGGAGGGAGGGGGGAGAAATTTAGTTTCAACATCTATTATTGTCAGGTACCGAAACCTCCCTTAACAATAAGTCCATCAGACCAGAAAAGGTCAAGGCATTCCCGTGGGATACATATGTCTCAGACGGACAAGCAGGAACAGAAAAACCGCAAGTTCGCCATGGCCTTGTGAGCTGGCCACACTGGCATGCAGAACAAACTAGTGGAGGTTGGGCTCCAGGGGCCAGGGTGGACCTGTTGCCAACAGATGTGGACTGGTGAGATTGCTACCTCTACTCCCAGAGAAAGTTGGAGGCAAAGCCAAGGAGAAGTGGGCATTTACTAAGCCTCCCCAAACCTGATAAAATCCTAATCAGGAAGGCCCAATGAGAAGTCTGTCCATCTCAGATAGCCCAGTATGGAGTAACATAAAACTCTCTAATGTTTTTTATTTCACAGATACTATTTTCTATGTTGGCATGATAGATTTTCCCTTATTATTTTTTGATATTACATTCCTTAATCCAATTTTGTGTATTTCTTTTTAATGTTTTGAAGTGTTAGTTGGAATTACCTCTTTTTTCTCCTTGCTTATGTTTCTACTCACTCCTCTATCTCTCTGTTCTTGCATTATCTGATCCTACTTTACCACTCCTCATTTTTCTTTTTTCCTTTTCATTTCCTATATAGTTGAATAGTAATTTTACTTTTTTAATGCTCAGTTTCTCAGCCTATTTTAGAGCATTACTTCCATTTTCCACTTGGATAAATGGAGTTTTAGAGAATGTTTTCAATAAGATTTTAAGGGTTTGTTAATTCATGGCTTTGTTCTAAAGCATTTGCAGTTACTAGGATTATTATTTCTTATCAAAACAGTGTTAAAGACTGAACATAACACAGTGAGTGGGAGTCTTGACACAGATCTACACCCAGCCTGGGGCACATACAACAGAAGAGAGAGAGAATCATTCTAGTAGATATGCAAAAAAATCAACACAGAAATACAGGTAACATAAAAAAATGAGGTAATAAGATGCCACCCAAAGTTCATAACACTTCAGTAACTGATCACATACTCAATTGAAGTGAATAAAGGATTTAAAAAGTTGACTGGAAAATATAAGGCATGAATTAAGGGAGAAAATTCAGGATATGAAAGCATTTCAATAAGGGGTTAGACATTCTGAAAAATAACCAAGCAGAAATCCTGGAAATGAAAAACCCAAATAAAAAGTTGGAAGTCTCATCAATATATTAGGTCATAGAGAAGATGAAACTTCAGACCTTTGCTGGGAGCCATTAGCCAAGTAGGTATGACAATTTCCTTGCCAGCGTACCCCATGTTGCAGTGACATTGAATGTACGTGACCTTGCTCAAGGACCAAGGCAGATTAGGGTGTTCCTGGTTTTAAGATAATCGTGTTTAGGGCGTTCCCAGTTTAGGTTCCAGGTTTAATGTTTAAGATTATTCCTGCTGGGAATAGGGCGTATCCTGCTGCCTGAGTTCCCCTTGAGTTCTCACGGGATTCAGACAGTATATTTTGGGAGATAGAAGCCAGGTGGACGTGGATTTGGGAAGAGAACGTGGATTTCCCCAGAACGTGATTGTAGACGGCTGGTGTGAGTTCGGGAATAAACAGTTGCTGTTTGAATCTACAAGCTGTGTGGTGGCTCGTGATTGTGTGCCCAGCCAGACTGCGGCATTTGTGCCCAGCCAGACCGCGGCAGACCTTGAAGACAAGGTATGTAAATTTGAATACTCAGAAAGAAAAGAACCATGATTAGAATATACAAGAACTCTGGGACAACATTAAAAGACCAAATTTAAGAATCACTGGTATGGAGGAAGTAGAGATACAGGTTAGTGGCATTGATAATCTATTCAGTTAAATAATAGCAGGAATTTTTTTTCAAACCTGGAGAATAATATTGGTGGACATTCAAATACAGGATGCATTGAGAACCCAAATAGTCAAGACCAAAAAAAAAAAAAAAATGCATGCAAGGCAAGCACTCTACCAATTGAGCTATATTGTTAGCCAATATAACCAAAAAAAAAAAAAAGACTATCCAAATTAAGAAAAATTAAAAGATGAAAACGAACATATCTTCTACAGGCATTGCTAAAATTCAGAGGATCTTTAGGGGCTATTTTGGAAACTTATATACCAACACTAGGGAAAATGTGGAAGAAATGGACAAGTTTCTAGACACATATGGCCAACCAAAATTGAACCAAGAAGATATAGAAAACCTAAACAGACCAAGAACAAGCAATGAGATTGAACCAGTAATAAAAAGCCTTCCAGTCAGGCATGGTGGCACATGCCTGTAATCCCAGTGTCCTGGGAGGATGAGGAAGGAGAATTGCAAGTTTGAGGACAGCCCCAGCAACTTAGCAAAGCCTAAGCAACTTACTGAGGCCCTGTCTCAAAAAGTAAAAAACCCTGACTCAGTGATAAAGCACCACTGGGTTCAATCCTCAGTATCCCCGCCCCCCAACAAAAAACAATCCTTCCAACAAAGAAAAGCCTAGGACCAGAAGGATTCTCATCTGAATTCTATCATCCCTTTAAAGAAATAATGCAAATACTTCTCTTAAATTATTCCATCAAGTAGAAATGGAATGGGGGACCCTTCCAAACTTACTCTATGAAACCAGTATCACCTAGATAACCAAACCAGTTAAGGACATATCATGGAAAGAAATCTATAGAACCATATCCTTGATGAATATAGACTGAAAAATCCTTAACAAAATATTAACAAACCATATTCAACAACATGTTAAGATTGTACATCATGATCAAGTTGGTTTCATTCCAGGGAGGCAAGGATGACTCAACATATGCAATTCAATAAATGTGACTCACCACTTTATAGAATCAAGGATAAAAACCACATCATCACCTGAATTGCCGCGTCCGGCCAAGGGAGCCGAGTCCGGCGAGGGACGGCGAGGTTAAAAGACACACAGGACACCAAGGTTCTTCATCCAGGAGTCAATAATCTTTATTGCTAACACACCTTTTTTTATACCCCAAGCAGCAGAAGTGGAAAACTACCCAAAAGCAGGAGGGAGGGGGGAGAAATTTAGTTTCAACATCTATTATTGTCAGGTACCGAAACCTCCCTTAACAATAAGTCCATCAGACCAGAAAAGGTCAAGGCATTCCCTTGGGATACATATGTCTCAGACGGATAAGCAGGAACAGAAAAACCGCAAGTTCGCCATGGCCTTGTGAGCTGGCCACACTGGCATGCAGAACAAACTAGTGGAGGTAGGGCTCCAGGGGCCAAGGTGGACCTGTTGCCAACAAGTCCCCCTCTTTTGTTTTTTGCATGCCAGTGGGAATCAAGTAGCCCCTGTCTTAGGTCGTTCACAGCCCTTACGATGCTTACCCGTCTCTGGGAAGGCCCCGATTCCCTGGCTTAGGTCGCACAGCAAGCGTGAAAGTTGCCCGTCACTGGGTACTACAAGATCAGCTCAAGGTGTTATGACCTATCAAGACATTATTGCGGTGAACGCTTAACCGTCTCCACCTACGGGACCCACGACCGCCGAATGGCAGATGTGATTGGACCGAGAGATTAGACAGCAAAGATCCTAGTACAGGAAAGCAAGAGGGAGAGGTATGCATAGAGAAAAGATATGGCAGGAGTTCTTCTTTTAAGGAGGACACTCATCTTCGGATAGGTCTGAAGTATATCTCAGAGAGGCGATCATCCATCTTCAAGCGTTGATAGTGAACCTGTATCGGCTTAGAAGCTAAGATATTAATTTGATCCTTAATGAATTGTACTATCTTATTTACAATGCAGGGTCCTATTGCCACTACTAGAAGGAGGCCTAACAATGGTCCCAATAAGGGAAGAAGATAAGGCAAAAATCCATTAAGTCCAGTCCAGAGAGGGTTCTCAAATAATTCCCTCCTCCTTTTTTCTAGGTCTTCTTGGAGTTGTTTAATTTTTGTGCGAACTATGCCAGATTTGTTAGCATAAAAACAGCACCTCTCCCCAAGGGCTAAACAAATTCCCCCTTGATTGGCAGTAAGCAAGTCTAAACCCCGCCTGTTCTGAAGAACTACTTCTGCTAGAGAGTCTATCTGGTCTTGTAGGTCTTTAATGGTTCCCGACAGGGTTTGCACATCATCTATAAGCTGTTGAGATAGGCGGCGGTAAGAATGTATAGCCGTACCCAATCCTGCCGTGCCTGTACCCACAGCAGCTGTTATTCCAAGGCCAACAAGGAGTGGTAAGGCCTGAACAGCTCTCTTGTGTCTTCTAACTAAGATGTCTAGGCTAGGAATGGGTAGGGGTTCATCTCCTGAGATAATTGTGATATCAGGAAGCAGTAATGCCAGAACGCAACCACCAGTCCAATTTGCTGGGAGCCTGGGAAAAGCTAAATTTCCACCACACATAAAAACTGTACCATTAGGGGGACAAATGGGCGGAGTAGGTGAGGAGTAATTCTTTACTAATGAGCAGTTTCCAAAGGAAGAGATTCCAACATCAACATCATAGGTATTATTTTGCATCATGCCCAGAAGGCATGACATAAAACCACCTAGAGGCTGCACCTTAAAGGGTAGCCCAGATTGACATGTGTTGTCATCATCAATGGTATAATTGATGGGAACCACCAATGGCATGACTGCACCTGCCGTCATGCAGAGCCAGCAGTCACCAGCAAGGGTAGGGTTGGAACTGTTAAGTAAAGAAAAGGTAGTTTCTAGGATATCTAATGTATTGGCATCTAAATCAGGAAACTGGGATTTGGGCAATATCAAGGGGTGGTATGTAGGCTTAGGGATCTCTGGCTTTAAAAGCTTAATCACCTGAAGGTGTTTAATAGCATCAGTGGGTCCCCCTCCATCAGAGATTCCGATAGGGGCCTGCATGGGCCAGCAGGAAGGTTTACCCACGACACCCTCACATCCCGCCTCCGTTAACCGAGTCGTGATGCCTTCCCTTCCCCGGTCACCAAGAAAAGGAATATAATTATAAGTGGTCCCCCATTCTCCACGGGTGTTAGTTAGGATGGCCTCAAAATACTGTTTTCCTTGATTATTAACACAAATTGAGGCTGATGTATAACAAGAGATGTGCATTGCCGGGGTGTAACGACAAGTGGCAGGACAGCTTCCAAGAGTCTCGGTCGGATTAGGGACAACAAGTCCGGGCTTATTAACACATACCCATTTTGGTTGCTTAAATCTTTCGATGTTTTCATTGAGTTCAGCCGCCATGTAGGCTACTTTAGTCCCACAATCAATGCTCTGGATATAACCAGAGGGGGCCGAGTGCCGGGGCCCTCCCTTACACTCACAAGGGGCTCCAAAAAGATATTCATGAATATTCCCAGGTGGGGGGGTCAAGCCCTCCTTCAGCAAACCTGTCCAGAATGAATGTCACAAGCGGGGTCCAGCTCATGAGGTGTGTCTCGGCACTCACTTGAAGGGGTGAGAACAACAGCGGCAGGATCAGCCATCTTGGGAACTTCATTTTGTCTTGAATTTTCATTCACCGGTCTGGTGCAGCGCTCCGGGATCCAAATGGGCTTCTCAGTTCCTGGGGGAAAAACACATACAGCTCCCCTCACTCTAGCTAAGAGTGGAGCCGGGGGTTGCCACTTTCCAGTGGATAAATCTTTCCACCTTATTTGAGCATCTTGTACAGTGGGAGGGGAAAAGTGGCGTTGTGCAGCCGTGCGCCCTCCAGTGTCAGTGAGTAAAAAATTTAAAGTAAATAAGGTTATGCTTAGAAGTGCTTGTGGTCCCTGACAATTCCGGTATATCTCCCCCTCTTTTGTTTTTTGTAAATAAGTTTTTAAATGTTGATGGGCTCGTTCCACGATAGCCTGTCCCTGTGGATTATAAGGGATTCCAGTCTTATGATTAATTTCCCATTGGGTGCAAAACCGTTGAACCGCCTGACTTACATATGCGGGACCATTATCGGTTTTGAGGCATCGTGGGGTGCCCATGGAGGAAAAGGCTTTTAGAAGATGACTGATTACGTCCTTAGCCTTCTCTCCAGTATGTAAGGTGGCAAAAATGAAGCCAGAATATGTGTCAGTGGAAACATGTATAAAGGAGAGCTTACCAAAGCTAGGGAAGTGTGTAACATCAGTTTGCCAGACATCATTAGGTTGTAGTCTTCTTGGATTAACTCCAAGGGAAGGAGAATGAATAAATGGTGCACAGGTTGGACATAATGAGACAATCTGTAAAGCTTGGTCTCGTGAACATCCTGTGTGGAAGCGTAAAGACTGTGCATTTAAATGAAATTTGTTATGGAATTGTAAGGCCTTATCATATTCGGTCGTCACACAGGAAAGGCCAACAGCATGAGTAGCAGCGTCTGCTTTTGCGTTGCCCTCTGACAAAGGTCCAGGGAGCCCTGAATGGCTTCGGATGTGGCCAATGTATAAAGGATCTCGTCTAGCCCAAATGAGAAGCTGAACTACCTGTAGTTGTTCTGTGATGGTGGATTGCTTTCCAATATATGATGCTGTTTCTATGACTAGAGCCAGATTGGCTACATACAAGCTGTCAGTATATACATTAAGAGGAATAGAGCTATAGACTTTGAGAGCTATGATTAAAGCTTCAACTTCCGCCTTTTGGGCCGACTGACCTGACACAGGTTGTCGGAGAATTTGAGATCCATCAAAAACGACGGCAAATCCATTTTTGGCCCCATCTGTATATACAGTTTGGGCCTCTGGAATAGGTTCCCTTTTCATAATCTTTGGGAAGATAATGGGACACCTTTTAAAGCCCTCCAAAAGTCTATGTTTAGGGAAGTGATTATCAATCTGACCCTTGAAGCTGCACAGGAAAAGACACCAAAGGTCATGTTCTTGTTGTAACTTGTGTATCATATCTTGAGTGTAAGGTTGAATAAGTATGTCAAAGGTTTTTCCAAACAATGCATCACCCAAATATTTAGCCTTCCAAATTAAGTTAATAACTAGCTCATAAAAGGGAGTCAATACCCGGGGGTTAGAAGCCGGCAAGTGGACCCAATAAATGGGACCCGTTTGCCAGAACACTCCTGTGGGAGTAATTTTAGAAGGTAGAACTATAAATGACAAGGGCAGAGAATAATCTATCTGCGTAATCTGCATGTCCTGCAGAGCCTCTTCTATTAGCCTCAGTGCTCGTAAGGCTTCTGGTGTAGGTACTCTACACGACGTAGGAGAAGGATCTCCTCGCAAGAGGTCATACAGGGGTTTGAGCTCTCCAGTTGGAATATGAAAGGATGGGCGCAGCCACTGTATTTCTCCGAGGAATGTCTGCCACTGATGTAAAGTTTTGAGCTGATTTATCTGGAACTGGGGTCTCTGGGGAAAGATTCCTATGTTATTAATGATGTATCCCAAATAATTGTAAGGGTGTTGAAACTGCACCTTTTCGGGTGCTATGACCAGCCCTGCCCCTTTTAGAAGGGATTGGAGGACTTCATAAGATTGAAGAAGCCTTTTTTTCTTGGGCCCTGCCAGTAAGATGTCATCCATATAATGAATGAGGTAGAGCTGTGGGAACTGCTGTCGAAAGGGTCATAAAACCTCAGCTACAAAATATTGGCACATTGTAGGACTATTAGTCATCCCTTGAGGTAGGACAGTCCATTCATACCGTTGGTAAGGTTCCCTAAAGTTTGTGGAAGGCAAGGAAAAAGCAAAACGCTTTCGGTCTCGTGGGTCTAAGGGGATAGAGAAGAAACAATCTTTTAAATCTATGACAATAAGATGCCAATCCTTTGGGATCGCAGTAGGAAAGGGTAGCCCTGGTTGTAAGGGTCCCATGGGTTGCATAGTTTTATTAATAGCTCGTAGGTCCTGAAGAAGTCTCCACTTCCCAGACCCCTTTTGTATAACAAAAATAGGGGTATTCCAAGGGGAGGTAGAGGGCACCACGTGTCCTAACTCAAGCTGGTCTTGAACTAATAGGGAAGTGGCCTGTAATTTGTCCTTAGTTAGGGGCCACTGTTCTACCCACACAGGGTCATCTGATAACCAAGTAATGGACAGTGGAGGTGGCCGCACTTCAGTGGCCCCTAGGATAAATTTCCCAGTCCTCTCCAGTCTCTTCCCCACCGGGTAACCTGTTCTGCTGGATCCACGGGTGATATTCTGCCCTCATGTCTCTTTCCTAGTCCCCTTCCAGGGATCCATCCCATGTCTAGCATTGCATCATTAACAAAGTCATTATTTCCTTTCAAAGTCTGGGTAGTGAGAATAGCCCCCATTTGATGAAGCAAGTCCCTCCCCCAAAGGTTCGTGGGGAGTCCAGTCACTACATAGGGCTGGAAATGGCCACTATGTCCTTTGCCATCTCTCCATTTTAAAAAGGAGGCACTTCTTTTTGGTCGGGTCTGTCCTATCCCCTGTAATATGGCCGAGGGACTCTGGAGGGGCCAGGCAGGTGGCCATTGTTTTTCAGAAATGACAGAGACATCCGCCCCCGTATCTAGTATTCCCTTGAAAGCCTTGTCCTGTATCTCAATGGTCAGGTTGGGACGCGAATCCAAATGAGCTACCCAAAAGGCCTGGGGAGTTCCAGTGAAGCCAAAGCTGCCGTCGCCCCGGGACCCACGGAGGGTGTGCCCAGGAATGGAAGCTAAAGGTAGCAGCAGCAATTGAGCTATATGCTCCCCGGGGGGGAAGAATAACAATTCCTTGGGTAGCTTCTACTACTATTTTTATTTCTCCCTGATAATCAGCATCAACAACCCCCATAAGAATCTTCAAGCCCCACTGAGTTGCGCTACCTCGTCCCAACACTAGTCCCACCGTCCCCTCTGGCAGGGGTCCAAAAACCCCAGTAGGCAGCGTCTGAGGTCCCATTTGGGGAGTTAATACCGCTCAGGAGGTGGAACTGAGGTCCAGTCCTGCGCTTCCTGGTGTTCCCCTGGGGAGTTCCCAGATAGAAAGGGGTTGGTCAGTGGGAGGCGGCGGAGACGCCCACTCCCTGGGGCACTGTTCTGTCCCTGCACTGCCCCGTACACTTTGGCTCCCGGGGCCCGGGGCGGGCCCCTGCTCCCGTTTCCCGATGGTATTGGGTTACCCTGGATGTCAAATTTTGACCTGCACTCACTGCTCCAATGATTTCCTTTATGACACCGAGGACAAAGTCCAGGCATCCCTCTGCCAGCACCCTCGCTCCTCTCCGGGCAGTTTCTCTTTATATGTCCCTCTTTCCCACACTTAAAACACCCCTTAGAGCGGGTTCCCCTGTTATCAGCTTTTTGCATTCCAGTCTTAAGGGCAGCAGCCAAAACCTGACCAGTAATATGAGGCCCATCTATATCTTTGCATGCTCCAATCATGTCATCTATACTTTTGGCCCGGGAGGACTTAATAGCATTTTGGCAGTAAGTGTTAGCGTTTTCATATGCCAGTTGTCTAATAAGTAGCATAGCCTGTTCTAGATTAGGGAATATCTTTCCAGCAGCCTGCATTAGGCGGGCTATAAAGTCCGAATAAGGTTCAGAGGGTCCTTGAGAGATCTTGGAAATTTTTGCTTCAGTCTTAGAAACGGGCAGGGCTTTCCAGGCATGGACTGCAGCTGAGGCTATTTGAGCATAAACACCTGGGTCGTAATTAATTTGTTGGCCTATGGTGGCATACTGCCCAGTTCCTGTCAACATTTCAGCATTTCGCCGTTGATGGCCCGCATTCAGGTTAATCTGAGCCAGCTCGCGGCACCTTTCATGATATTCACTTTTCCACAATAAGAAATCCCCTCCAGATAACACAGCCCTGCAAAGTTGCTGCCAATCATTAGGTATCAGTTGACTGGCTGAGAAAGACTCGAAGAGGGTCAATGTGAAAGGGGCATGAGGTCCATAATTAATGACCGCCTCCTTAAGCTGTTTTATGTCCTTGAAGGCTAGGGGGACATGGGCTCTGGCCGGCTGTCCATCAGCATCGGCGTTTTCAATCATTGGAAAAACCTGAGCCGCTCTAGAACCCCAGTGGACCCCCGCCCGTCTAGTAGGGGCGTCCTCATTCCAATCAGGATTATAGGGAGGAGGTGCGGCAATTGAGGGGGCCCTAGGCACCCTCACATTTGCCCTTTTAAGGCGATGTTCTAATTCCTCTATCCCCCTTTCTAATCCCTCCTCTTCCTCAGAGAGAGAACTGAGGTCCTCAGGATCATTTTTGGGCTTAGAAATCTGGAGGTGTTTCTTACCCCCTGAGCCCGAGTCCTCAAGAGGACCCTCATCCTTTAAGGATTCTGCCATTTGCTCTTCCTGCACCTGATTAAGGGCCTGTTCACATTCAGCAAGCTGATCCTTGATCTTTACTTTATCTGTTAATAAAGCATCCTTTACCAACCTCCATAAGGAAAAGGTGGCAACTGGGACACTATCCGAGCCCCGGTCCCTCAATAATTTCTGAAGGTCATGCCTCACCAGGTCCCAGTCACTATTATTAAGAAATCCTCCTGTCAGAAACCAAGGACAAGCCTGGGCAATAATTTCAACGAATTCGGTTGCAGTCTTAGTTTTTATTCCTGTTCCTTGTGTATTTAACAGCTCTTTCAGTTCGTTGGCCAGACGAACCTTCGCTGTTGAGTTACCCATGGTACGTACCCTGTCTCTTTAAAATATCTTTAAACCAATCCTCCCCCTTCCTTCTTAGAAGGTGAGCCCCGTCCGCTTACCCCTGCTTTCCGGATCTCGGTGGGAACCTCCAATTGCCGCGTCCGGCCAAGGGAGCCGAGTCCGGCGAGGGACGGCGAGGTTAAAAGACACACAGGACACCAAGGTTCTTCATCCAGGAGTCAATAATCTTTATTGCTAACACACCTTTTTTTATACCCCAAGCAGCAGAAGTGGAAAACTACCCAAAAGCAGGAGGGAGGGGGGAGAAATTTAGTTTCAACATCTATTATTGTCAGGTACCGAAACCTCCCTTAACAATAAGTCCATCAGACCAGAAAAGGTCAAGGCATTCCCGTGGGATACATATGTCTCAGACGGATAAGCAGGAACAGAAAAACCGCAAGTTCGCCATGGCCTTGTGAGCTGGCCACACTGGCATGCAGAACAAACTAGTGGAGGTAGGGCTCCAGGGGCCAAGGTGGACCTGTTGCCAACACTGAATAGTTGCAAAAAAAAAGGCTTGGACAAAATTAAGTACTACCTGTTCATGATAAAAACACAGAAGGAATCTGGAAATAAGAACTTTCCTTAACAAATAATATATGACAAACCCAAAGCCAACATCATACCAAATGGGGAAAGACATTCCTCTAAAATGATAACAGGACAAAGATATTCACTCACCACTCCTATTGAATATAGTACTTAAAATTTTGGCCAGAGAATTCTTTAAGAGAAGGAAATAAAAAGGATACCAATAAGAAAATGAGTTGAATTATCACTGTTTGCTCTCCAGGGACAAAGTATAAAACCCAAAGGCCTGGCTCCAATGACCTACTTCTTCCAGCCATACCCTACCTGCCTACAGTTACCAACAAAAAATATATGAAAAAATGTTGAACATCTTTATCATTCAGGGAAAGGCAAAATAAAATTACATTGAGATTCCATCTCTTTCTGGTTAGAATGACAATCATCAAGAATACAAATAATAACAAATGCTGGCAAGGATGTGGGGTTAAAAGAACAATTATAATCTGTTTGTGGGACTGTAAACTAGTACAATCACTATGGAAGCCAGTATGGAGGTTCCTCAAAAGACTAGGAATGGAACTACCACATGGCCCCAACTATACCACTCCTTGGTATTTATCCTAAAAATTTAGAAGTCATCATGGTACAGTGATACGTGAGTACCCATGTTTATAGCTATGGAATTCACTGTAGCCAAGTTATGGAACCAGCCCCGGTATTGTCAACAGACAAATGGATAAAGAAAATGTCACACACACATACACACACACACACACACACACACATACGCATGCACGCAATGGAGTCTTATTCAAAGAATGAATTTATGTCATGCAGGAAAATGGATAGAACTAGAGAGCATCATGTTAAGTAAAATAAGCTAGTCTCAGAAAGTCAAGGGTCATATGTTTTCTTTCATATGCAGAAGGTAGAAAGAAAAGTAAAAAAAAAAAAAAAACACCACAAGGAGCTGGGTGTGGTAGTGCATGCCTGTAATCCCAGCAGCTTAGGAGGCTGAGGCAGGAGGATCACGAGTTCAAAGCCAGCCCCAGCAAAAGTGAGGCATTAAGCAACTCAGTGAGACCCTGTCTCTAAATAAAATACAAAATAGGGCTGGGGATGTGGCTCAGTTGTTGAGTGCCCTTGAGTTCAATCTCCACCATAAAAAATCCACCACTTTTAAAAATAGAAGGAAGACAAATAGATCAAAGGAGATCAGAGGAAGTGGCTCAGGAAGAGGGAGGAGGAAAGGGAAAGAGGAGATATATACTGGGGGACTAAATTAACCAAATTGTGTTATGTGAACAGATGAATATATCATAGTGAATCCACTATTATGTATAATCATAATGCACCAATAAAAAATTCCCAATCTGATAAATCCCAATATTATATCTATCTATGTCTGAGTTTGTTTCTGATGCTTGTTCTTTCACCTGTTAAAATGTCTGGTAATATTTTATTGAAACTCAACATGATGTTCTGTGTATAAGAAAAATTCCAGTAAATTGTTCTTTAATGATGTGGTGAGGTGTGGGGAGCGGGAAGTGTTCTGTAGCCCTGGAATTAGGTCTCAGTCATTTAGTGGGCTGTAGCCTTCACTAACTAGTGCCTGTCAGTCTTCCCCTCCACCCCCTTAGTTGGGACAGGATGTCTAGACCAGGCATGAGTTAAACGTTTCTCTTCACCCAGATTAGTTAGGGCCTGATAAAATCTCAATAAATTCGGCTCTATTAAAGTAACTTCTCTTGAGGGTAGGCCTTGTTAAGAAAAATAGAATGCTCTAACTCATTTCAAGTGGTTACTTTCCTCTTCCCCTGCTAGAAACATAAGGAATCCCCCTCCACCCTGTTATTTACTGTGAACCCAGGAGAGCCTCTGGAGTAAAATTCGCAGAAGTATGGGGGCCCTTCCTTGGACTTTTGTGTTGTCCATGTTGAACCTCCAGTAATTTTTCATCGACAGTCCAGGTTTTCTTATCCATGTCCTATTTCCTGTGGAGGTTTCTTCTTGTGGATTTCTGCTCAGGTAAATGGTAATTTTCTGTGTCACCTACCTCTCTCCAGTTGGAGGCAGTGACTTCATGTGACTCACTTTCTCTGACAGGTTTAACGTGGTTTTCAGTTTGTTCATATTTTTACCTGCTACAGTTGTATGGTAGGTAGCTCCTTCCATGCCAGACCAGAAACCAAAAGTCCTGCCCCAAGGTTTTATTTGCTAAAGTTATTCTCAAATTTGGAAGAGTTTGGAGATGCCATTAAGTCCATTGGCACAAGAAATTGTTAAATTTGACCTGAAGTTGCCTCTATAGGTAGTGAATTTAATATGTAACCAAGCCTCAGCCCATCAAAAGCAGCAGTTGAGCTTTTAGCACATTGCCAAAACATGTCCAAGTAAAGCAAGTGCCTGGCTATAACCAATCAGGCTATTTCTGTGTGTGTCTTCCTTTTGTTTGTCTACCCTGCCCACGTCATTGGGTGGATCTCTCTGAACTTTTATTGATTCAGGATATGGTCCAATTCATTAATTGTCTTTTTTTCTCCAATACTGTTAAGTTTAATTTGTCTTCTGTTTTTTTTTCTTTTAATAAGATGTTTGACAACCTCCCTCTGCCTCTACCCCCCACACAAACATCTCCCTCCAGTCCATGGAAAGATGATTCCTGGTGAGCTTACTGACTCTTCCCATACAGAAAATTATTCATTCTACTTAAAAGTGTCCTAGTTGTTAGAAGATTCCTGTTACTCCCCTTTTTGGTTTTAGTTGTGCACTAAAATAGAGACAGCTTCACATGGAGAAAAGGAGCCATACAAGTTGTTGGCTCTTCCTGAAGGGAGGCAACCGCACTCCGGTCCCACTGGCAAGAAGGGACAACTAGATTGCATGGGGAAGTCAGAGACCTTCATGCCCACTGGAGATAGGCCCCATCTCTCAGGTTCATGTAGTTAGAGAAAGATCCCTGGACGGAGAGTTGAGTGTGATCTTGGAAAGGCTTCCTTCAAGAGGAAACCTGTTCTGGACCTTGAAGCATCATGAGGAGTCTTTGGCAATCTCACTGGGATTGGGAATTGGGGAGGGCAAGGTTAACAGGAGAAAGAAGTAAACAACAACAACAACAAAAAAAATAGAATTTGAAAACTATTAGAGGCAAAGTGAGACCAGTGACATCCATTGTTATGGTTTGGAGCTCACATGTGAGACAACGCAAGAAGGTTCAGAGGAGAAATGATTAGGTTGTAAGAGCCTTAATCCAATCAGTGGATTAATCCCCTGATAGGGATTAATTGAGTAGTAATGAAGTGATAGGGTGTGGCTGGAGGAAGTGTGTATTGGGGCATGGCTTTGGGGGATGTGTTTGTATTTGGCAAGTGGAGATCTCTCTCTCTCTCTCTCTCTCTCTCTCTCTCTCTCTCTCTCTCTCTCTCTCTGCTTCTGGATCATCATGTGAGCTGTTTCCTTCTGCCACACTCTTCCACCATGATGTCCTGCCTCACCTTGAGCCCTGAGAAATGGAGTCTACTGTCTATTGATTGAGACCTCTGAAACCATGAGCCCCTAAATAAATTTTTCCTCCCCTAAAATTATTCTGGTTCAGTTTGTTAGTCACGGTGGTGAGAATGCTGACTAAAACATCCATTGTCTCAGTACCAATTTGGGGATCCTACTTCCAACTGGAGATGAGTTCTAGGAAGGTCTTTAGTCATGTCTTGCTTTTCTTTTGGAGATTTTCTAATCTTTCTTTTTCTGTATCCAAGAAGTGGAAGAATCCTTGGAGATCATCCAGTCCAAACTTTTCCTTTACTCAGATAGGGAAATTGAGGCTTGGAGGTGGGAAGGGGCAGATTCAGGATGAATAAATAGCAGAACCCAAGCTTCCTACCTCCTAGCAACCATTTTCTTGGCAAGTCAATAGAGGTGATGCAGAGAATGAGAACACTCAAGCAGGCTAGGTAGAGAAAAAGATAGAGCTGAGGACAGTGATGAGCCTGATCAGGGAATTTGGGATGAGCCAAGAGGAAAGTGCTTTCCTTTGGCAGCCTATCCCCCACAGTCTACCCTACCTTCAACAGCTGGGCCAGCTAGGTGACCAGTATAGGCACACAGTATCCAGAACTGCCCTGCGCAATCTTGCTTCCTTGTGTTTTCTCCACTAGTGTTCCTCTGCCCATCTTTTTTTTTTTTCTTTTTTGGTGGTGCTGGGGGCACTCTACCAACTGGGCTATATCCCCAGCCCATCTTTTAAGATGGTTCAAATTCATAGCAGGAAGAACTTTTCCCATACACAAGCAGATTGTATGTTCATGTGCTATGGTATATATGTGTGATGTGCCTGGAGTGTGGTGGAGGGAGACTTTGTCCTGTCTTCCTGTTATCACTGAGATTGTTTGAGAACTCTTTTCTCAGCACTAACCTCAGGCAGCTGCATTTATTGTTTTCTTGGAGATGATAATGGTTTCTTCACTGATTAGAGTAGTACTCAAAATGCAACTCATGGTTTTTGCATGTAACTACTTTGCACTCTTGGATTGTGTTTGGTGCTTAAAAAAGAAAAGGCTCCTGTGCCTGACACACCTAGTAGTGCCTCCTGGGCTTGGCTGGTGTTGCATACTATCAAACACTAGGCATCCATAGGAGAAGAGGAAGTCCATCAGGGTTAAGAGGCTGGGTTAGGTTCTTGGCAGAGTTAATATGCAGGCTGTTTTTTTTTTTCTTAGTTTTGACTAATCACAAGATGTTTATTGACCAGACTGTTGTTCCTGGAGAGCAAGATGACTCAGAACAAAGGAGACAGATGCCAAATGAAGGCAGAGATGCAGGAAAAACTGAACAGTGGAAGTCCTTCTTACAGGAGTACTTGGCAATGGAGTACCAGGTTATGAATGGGAAATAAATAAGTAAATAGTTATGTCTCATGTGAATGCTTTCCAAAGAGGGACCTCAACAAAGGAAGCCTTCAATAGTCAAGTGTGCAGGACAACCTGCTTTCGCAGTGGCTAACAGTCAGCCTCTCTCCCTAGCAACCTGCGTCACCACCCAAGGAGCTCATCAACAAAGTGGCCATGGTGATAGGGATGGAGGTTATGCATGGGCTCAGCAACATGGATTTCCTCTCACTGAGGCCAACCTGGCCACAGCCGCTGCTGAGGGCCCCATCTGCCAGCAGTGGAGAATGGCACTGAGCCTCCCTGGGACATCATTTCTCAGGTAATCAGCCAGCCACCTGAGGGACAGGTGGATTACATTGGACCTCTTCCCTCATGGAAGTGGCAGCATGTTGTTCTTCCTGGAATAGATACTTTGGATTGGGATTTGTCTTGCCTGAACGCACTGCTTCCGCCAAAACCACCATCCATGGATTCATGGATTGCTGTATCCATCATCGTGGTGTTTCGCATAACACCACTTCTGACGTAGGAACTGGCTTCACAGGAAACAAAGTGCACCGAGGGCACATAGTCATGGAATTCATGGGTCTTTCTGTGTTGGGGATATTATCTCACTGCTTGTACTTCTCTCGCACATTCAATACTTAATTTGGAGCTCATTATCAGTGCAGACAGGTGCCTGGTTTCCCTGAGCTGCCTAAAATGCCTCTCTGTACAGACACGCCTCACTGTGTATTCAGGTCTTGGTTCTGGAATCAAGTTCTCACCAATCTTTCACTTTCACTAGAACAATGAATGTCCTTGAACATCATTCTTTGGAGCACACATGGGAGTGCCCCTAGGTTCCAAGGAGTGGGAGAAATTAATTTCCATTTCCATCTTCCTCATTACAGGTAAAGTGCATTGCTGCTTCTATTACTAAAAGACATGCATAATTCAAGTAAGGCTTTACAAACCCATTGGATGTCTAATGTAGAAGTCACCCTTTGTCCCAACATAACATGGCACCCACCACCACTATTTCTGTGATCCCCAGGAGATGGAGTCTGCAGGCTGGTTTTTCTTGCTGAAATAGGAGGACTTACCTTACCCTACACTGTCTAATGTGGGCTGGTGTCTAGAGCAGCCTCCTGTTTCTCGGAGACACTTGTCTCAGAATTTGGATTCTCTAGGAAATGGAAATGTTTGAGCTGGTGTGAATTGTTTAGGATGTTGCAATTGGAGGTGGGGCGGGTATGGCTACTGTAAGCTGTATTAATGTTTGGCTAAAGCTCAGGGCCCAAGAAACTGCTCTTAATTCCCCTTGTGATGCCTGCTCACAGTAAATAAAATAGCTTCAGATGCTACAAGCTAGACGGGATGATTTTTTTTCATTATATTCTGCTTTTCTCAGATCACAACTAGGGAGCTGTGTGACAGGTGTATCTAGGCAAGGCTGGATTAAACATTAATGCAGTTGTCACTGCTGTCCAAAGGAACAAGTGCACCAGAGCTAATCTCCAGAGTTACCTGAGGAGGGGTGAACAGCAGTCATGGCTCAATTTGCCCAGGTTCTAGCTGAAATAGGTGACTTTGGTCGCTTCCAGGTACAGTTGACGATCCTGATGAGTATCCCCAACTTCCTGTCCCCCTTCTATATGTTTAGCCAGGTCTTCATGGTCCTGGATGAGGCCCACTACTGTTCAGTGGCCTGGGTCAAGAACCACACTCTCAACCTGAGTGCAGCTGAGCAACTGACACTGAGCGTGCCTCTGGATGCTGAGGGCAGACCTGAGTCCTGCCTCATGTTCCGGCCACCCCCCAATAACGCCAGCCTGGAGGACATCCTCAGCCACTGCTTCAATGAGACACAGCCTTGTGAGACCAGCTGGCACTATCCTGAGGACAAGCCCCGATCGCTGTTGAACGAGGTAAGGCTGGCCTTGTGCCTATCTGTCCACTTGTCTTGGTCCCTCTGCCTGACCCTGCACTGACTGTTGCTGTCTCTGTAACTCTTCCTGTGTGGTTGACCATTTTTATGCCTGTTTTACCTTTTGCAGTCACCTCTTTTCTCTTTGTCCTCTGCCTGTTGGTCCATCTAGTCTCTATTTTCTCCGTATGGTCTGCCTGCCCAGCTCTCTGTTCAGTTTTGCCTGTCCTTTTGTCTCCAAGCTTGTCCTTCTGTCTGTCTGCCCAGGCACCTGCCTTTATGCCTGTGCCCTGTTTTCCTGTTCTGATGCTGCCTCTCTCTACCCCGTGTTCCTAGCTGTCTATTTCCCCTTGTCTTTCGGCTCACCCTTGCACGTCGGCCTGATTACCTGTCCTGTGCTTTCCTAACTCTTAGATTGTTGCTTTCTCTGTCCACTTGTTTTCCATCCTGCTTGCTTGACTTGGCTTCCTACTTTCCGGCTTCTCTCTGTAGGCCCCTGCCTCTGGGATGCTGGAGAACACTCTCGACTCTTAAGACTCATCCTGTGGATAATTAAGCACTTGCTCCTACTAACTTCATTCTCTTAGGAGAGACTTGGGTACATTTACAGAAAGATGCTCCCTCTAGCCACTTCGGAGCAAGAGGGGCCCTCAGAAACATCTAGCTCCTTCCTGTGTGGCTTCCCGGGTGGTAAGGTTTAGACACAGAGTCCCTCTCCAAGGACCTCTGGTGGTCAGGGAAGACCTGGACCCCTTGTACTGGAGTAGAGGGCTAGGTGGCCTCTGAGACCCAGAATTTGCTTTCTCCTGAAGACAACTTTCTAAATGAAGTGTTAATGTGAGCTGGGCAACAAGATGCTCAAAAATGTTGCCAGAGAAGAGTTTTTTTTGCAGAAAGAGTATCAAAAGAAAGGCCTGGCAGCCAGAAACAGGTGGTTTTCAAGGTGTAGGTAACTTGGTGTGCCTGGAATATGGGTGGTAAATGTAAACTAGGATTTGTAGGGGATATTTTCAAGGATCTGGCACCTGTTTTGCTGTTGCTATTTGTTAAAAAGTAACTTCCCCTTTAAAAAACCAGCAAATGACAAACAAATTTTCTTGATTGCTACCTGAGTTTCATCAAGCACTGGATCTACTCAAGGGGGAAAAGAAAAGGCACCTGTCAAGGAATGTTATAGTTTGGATCTCCAATGTCCCCCAAGGCTCATGCTTTGAAGACCTGGCCCCCAATGCAGTTCAGAGGTATAACTTTGGGGAAGTGATTGGGTCATGAGGGTTCTAAACTCATTAATATTCTAAACTCATTAATGTTCTAAACTCATCAATGTCCATTGATGGATTCCTAACTAAACGACTCCTATGGAATGGTACAAACTGTAGGAAGTGGGACCTAGTAGAAGGGAGTGGGTCCTTGGGGGCATGCCTTAGGGATCAAGAAATAAATGAGTTTGCTCCACCACATGACCCTTATCAGAACACTCTGCCTCACTACAAGCCCATAGCCATGAGTCCAAATGACTGAAACCATGAGCCACAATAAATGTTTCCTCCTTTAAGTTGATTTCCTCAGGTATTTTGTCATAGCAGATGGAAAATTGACTAACATGAGGAATATATTAATAAATGACAGCACACACCTGAAGCCCTTCTTTAGCTACAGGAGGCTCCAGGGCAACTAATATTACTGTGTCTAACACATTGATTAGGCCTTTCCATGTGAGTGAGAATACCCCATTTGACAGCCCTTTGGTCAAGGACAGCTTTTCTGAAGTCTTCTATTTGCTCTTGGCAAATTTCTCAATAGGAGAGGGGTCATCTCTGAGATCAATCTGTGTCTCAACAAGCAAGATGGTAGATGCATTATCTCAGGCACCCCATTTTCTTTTACTTCTAGTGAGGTCAGAGACCCCTGAAAAACAGAAAAGAAACACTTTCATTTGTGGATGTTCAACTGCCATAATCTCTCATAATTGGCTTGTCCTACAGTGTCAAAAAGGTCAAGAGTCTATGGCTCTCCACCAATCCGGTAACTGCATACTTTTCAAAAACAGCACATACTCAGGTGGAGATTTGTTTGTTGTGTTGGAGTCAAGGTTCCCAATGGCACTATGGCTCCCAGCAACACACTCAGTGGTCTGCCTCACTGAAATTGTTTTGTATCCACTTGATCCGACGTGCACAGACCTGAAACTGACTTCAGCTTCTTCAACAACCTGTGGGCAGCACTCAGAGGCCTCAATTCAGCCTCAGTCAGCAGCCTAGTCCATGTTGGCTGGGTTGGGCCTTGGACCTCTTACCCTCCCACTTCCAACCCTTCCAAGAACTGTGACTCTCAAGGGAATGTACAACATTGGGACTTTGTGACCTGTGCCACAGGACAATCTAAGCTTGGTTCTAGAGCAGAGCTCCCTTGGAATGAGATCTTCTGCTTCTGCTTTTTTTTTTTTTTTTTTAATCTATGAAAAAGAGCTCTGCACACTGATGCAGAAGGTCCTCTCTAAGTAGACACCCCAGTGTCCTTAGTATAACCTGTGGCTTCATATTCAAACCAAAATAAAAACCACAGTAATCTGAAAAGAAAAAACATGTTTCCTTAAGGCTACATGCCCTTGAAGGTCATAGTACCTGTCTATTTCTTACCTTATCAGTGTAATATTTCCTGGCTCTGTCCATATAGAACTCTGAAGGGGAGGGAAACAGACTGTCAACGAATAGCAGAAACAGTAGCACTTTTCCTGGGATTGTGGACAACGTTGGAATGGCAAAGAATGAGAATCAGAAAAAACAGTCATTTTTAGGGTCTGGAGGTATAAAAATGTCTGGCATCTTTGAGGAATACTCAAAAAAAGAAGTTTGGAAATTCTTGTAGGGTTACAGGTTCAGTGCTGAAGAATATGGGATTTCTGCTAGAGATCCAAGAGGGCCTTGAAGGTTTTAGAATAAGGAAGACATGCTCTAGAAATGAGGGTGGAATTCTGCAAGTCACTGTGGCTGTCCCTGAGCAGAACCAAACACTATTGGTGTTAGGGCTGGGGAGGTGGATAAATGGCATCCCAAGTGCAGTCCTCTTCATCTCTGCGCCATTTGCAACATGATGACACTATGTGAGTTTGGGTGTACTTTGGCACCTCTCCAAGACACAGTCTCTGCTGCTGCTGAACAATGGACTAAGTGTGAGAATTTAATGATATAAGGGGTATAAACTATAGGGAGGTAGTAGAATTGTGACTAGTGACCAGAGGTGCCAGACTTGGAAGACCCCCATAGCTTGGCATTCATGCCTGCAGAACACTGTAGCCTTGAAAGCCTGGTGAGCACAGGGCTAGTGTAGCCATCCTACAGAGCTTTACTGAGCGCAGCCTGTATAACAGCCACCAAGCCAAGTATGTCACATGTGTTACTTCCTTTAATCCTATCAGATGATACATACCATATAGCAGGTTTTATCACCAACTTTGTACACGTTGGAAACCAAAACACAGATGGATAGACTAACAGGCTCAAGGTTACACAAAGTCACTCAGTTCTGACCCTAGAGCTTGGCAGTTGCAAGCCTTTATTTATTTTAAATGGTATGTTACTACAAAGGCAATCCATAGTTACTAGGCAAAAACAAACAGGATGGACCAACAGTTAAGAGCCCTTCTGTGTCCCATGTCATTCTCAGGGGTAATCAGTTAATCATTTGACATCTACTGAAAGTCCTTAAAAATTAACAGTTGTCCTTGAGAATGGAAGTGTGAGCACAGTGGTAACTCCTGGATTGGTTAATTTCTTGCTAAAGATTATTTAACTGATAGTGATTGACTGGTCATCGATGTGCTGGCCTTGGTTCCTTTGCTCGTTTTCAGCAAACATTCCCTTAGACTCCACTCAGTTTCATTCCCTGTCTAGACAATAGAAATGTGTCAGTTACACCAGCTGCCATCCAGCTGTGGGATGTAGGATTAGCTGCTAACCTCCCTCGGAGGAAAATAACAATAAGTCAGTGGCTGTTGTGGCAGTGATCTGAGGTAATACGTGTAAAGCGCTTAGCACCCTGTGCATGGCACAAAACAGGCACTCAAAGGCATCCTCACAGGAGGGAAGCTGGAGGAGGGTTCACATGGCACGTTCCCCTACAAACACTCATGTGTAAGCTGAGTTGTGTGCAAAGGGTGCAGAATGCCCATGAGGGAGTCATGTGTACTGTACGTGCACATGTAGCGGACATGTGTGCAGAGCTGTGTGGATCCACGTATTTTTTCCACTTCATTTCCTAGACTGTGGATTAGGCTGTCTCTAAGTCTCCAGGTGGGTTGGCAGCTTTTGCCCAGATGTATCTCCCACCCCGCCCTCCCACTATGTGTATATGTTCCTCTGTCCCAGTCAGGTGTGTGTGAATGTTCCTTATTGCCTGTGTTTGGTGAGTGTTTCAGGGGATTTTGCAGCCAGATGAGAAAATTTGGAGAGGCCCAAGTGGGTCACAGGGATGCCTGAGCTGAGGGGAAGAGACCCTACTTACTTGTCAGGATGCAACCATCAGTGGTAGATCATAGGCTCTCAAATTTTATATCCTTAATGTGTCAGGGATTATACATGGTACCTTTAGGCTAAAAGAAATATGGTTCTATGTATTGTTAAGTCCAAAGAATAACACGTGTTTATGTCCTAACAATTTACTAGTGGTTTGAAAGAATAGTACACCTAAATTCAAAGAAAAAACATTTTATTTCATTCTTAAAGAAAGGCAACAACTTATTAATGGGATGTATGTGGCTCCTGAGCACACATAGTTTCCAAGCCCTTGGATACTGCTAGGTCCATTTTTGGTTCCCTGCTGATTTGTACATGGTTTACTTTTTTGTTGTTGTTGTTGTTGTTCCACAGCTATTACCCAAAACAGGACTTCACAGAGATATGATGTCATTGACAGAAAAGTAGGGTGATCTCATGTTGAAGTACAAACTTATCCTGGGCTGGTAGTTTTGTGTCATGTCAGACAGATGTCAAATATCACTCTATTTATTTCCCTTTGAATATACTCTGCTGTGCCCAGTGAGTTCACTGTAGTACCCTGGAGTACCTTGGAACACAGTTTGGAAATCATAGACACGATCCCTAAAAGAGAGGTTAAGGGCTAGGTGGTGAAGAACTTGCCCTCAGCACTTCCCCCAGACTCACATCTGCCTGTATTTGCTTCAGTTCAACCTGGTGTGCCATCGGAAGCACCTGAAGGAGACCTCACAGTCGGTGTTCATGTCCGGACTCCTTGCTGGGGCCCTTATCTTTGGGCCCCTCTGTGACTGGTATGAACCTTGACCCGCTCTCCCCTGACCTAGCATGTGTTTAGACTCCTTAGGGCCCAAGTTTCCCCGAGTGCCCCTCATGCCGGCCTCCAGGAAGAGGCCTGGTTCCCACCACCCTCCATGGGGCTCCCAGAGAAGGGCCACGTCTCCTCCCTCAGACAGCCCAGGTGAGGCCTGTGGGGTTTTACCTGCTTCCTCCCCAGCAGGGCCCCTTCCCTTACCACACACAGCTCTGCTTCTTTACCTCAGGATTGGCCGCAAAGCCTCTCTCCTGGTGCAGCTGCTCCTGACTGCCTTCGTGGGCCTGGCCACGGCCTTTGTGCCCAGCTTTGAGTTCTACATGGTCCTGCGCTTTGCTGTGGCTACCGCTGTCTCTGGATTTATGATAAGCACTGTTACCCTGCGTGAGTACCCTGCCTGTGGGAGCCTTGTCAGGCACATACCTTGCCCATACCTGAGGCAGTCCCAGGGGAGCTTCTCGTGCAGGGACTGAGGCCTGAGGACTGAGGACATGCTGACCTGGCAGCATCTAGAGAGTGGCAGGGAGTGAAGGGGCAGGGTGTGGCCCAGTCTCAGCTTTTCTGTCCCCACAGTTTCAGAGTGGGTGAGCCCCTTGTGGAGGACTCGGGCTGTGATCCTGGCCCAGTTCACCTTCGCCTTGGGACAGATGGTGCTGGCAGGACTTGCATATGGTATCCGCAACTGGAGGCTCCTTCAGATTGCTGGCGCTGTTCCTTTTTTGCTGTTCTTCTCGTACATCTGGTGAGGAGCCACTTGCCAGGAGCAAACCACCCCTAGGCCAGCTTTGTGGGGTGGAATGCAGTGATCACACTCACCTCCTGGGGCGGTCGGAGGCTGGCCTGGGAGAGGAAGTCTCCAAGTATGGAGGTGCGGAAAGGCTAGGAAGGCTCCACGGGACTTCAGACCCCAAGGTCACAGCTGCTCCTGGTCAACAGGATTCTGCCAGAATCTGCTCGGTGGCTCCTCACCCAGGGGAGGATAGAGGAAGCCAAACAACTAGTTCAGAAGGCAGCCTCAGTCAACAAGCGGAAAATCTCCCCAGAGCTTCTGGACCAGGTACTTCCAGCAGGCCAGGGCTTGTCCCTGCCCCTGACGCTGACCCCCAAAGAGCCTCTGCATGACCCCTCACCCTGCATCTTCTTTCAGTTGGCCCCAGAGAAGACAGCCTCCTCAGGGAATGCCTTGGATCTTTTCAGACACCCCCATCTCCGGAAGGTGACCCTGATTCTCATCTGTGTCTGGTGAGTTGCCCAGGGCTCATGCCCCTTCCTGAGGACAGTGCCAATACGCTGCCCCTTCCATGGCCACTTTTCCCGTGTGTCCACCAAGTGGTGGGATGGTAGCTCTCAGGCTGTGTGCTCTCTCCCTAGCTGTGCTAGTTTCTCCTTTTGTGACACTGACCAAGGCAGGCTCGTCCTCTGGATGTGATGGTGTTGAACACTCAGCAATGACAGGAACCCTTGGGTGCCTTACAGGTTTGTGGACAGTCTTGGGTACTATGGCCTCAGCCTCCAAGTGGGAGACTTTGGCCTGGACATCTACCTGACACAGCTAATATTTGGAGCCTCTGAGGTGCCTGCCCGCCTTCTCAGCATCTTCATGATGGAGAAGTTGGGACGCAAGTGGAGCCAGATGGGGACTCTGATTCTGGGTGGCCTCATGTGTATTATCATCATCTTTATCCCAGAAGGTATGACTGGATGTTTCCCTCCCTCCCTGACCCCTGCTGCAGGGGCTGGACCAATGGCCATCACTCTCCTGTCGGGAGTAAAGGTTTCCCCAGGGTTTGGGTACAGAAGAGGTGAGGAGTTTGGGTGGACAAGGTGGCGGGCAGGGCCCAAGTGGTGGGTGGCCTACTTTACGTGTGGTTGACCAGCATCTTCCAGCAGATATGCCCTTGGTGGTCACCGTGCTGGCCGTGGTGGGGAAGTTCGCCACTTCTGCTGGCTTCACCATCTCCTACTTGTACACTATTGAGCTCTTTCCCACCGTCGTCCGGTAAGAGCTGCTGATATGACTCTTGCTTTTCTGCTTCTAGGGCCTTGATTTTGGCCAGTCCTCTGCTACCCTCACCACCAGCCCACAAATAGTTAATGAGGCTGGTTCTGGGTCCCTGACAACCAGAGCTGTAGTGCAAGTCCTCAAGTATCTCCAGGCTGGCAGAGGACAGATATGGATGTAGGCCATGGCCTGGCCTTGTCAGGACAGGAATGTGGGAGAAATTTCAGAATGAATGACCCAGGAGAAGAAACACTCAGATGAGGGAAGGGGTGGTTGGGAGCCATAGCCTTTGACCTTAGAGGGGGACAGGTCACACAGGGAACAGGCAGACAGGGAGGCCTGGAGGTGGGAGGTACATGCAGGGGCAGGAGCACTAAATAAGCCAGAGGAGACTGGAGACCCTGCTGGCCTTTGGCTGGGGGTGTGGGGGGGTGCTACAATTAGGGGTCTGGGGGTAGAGCTGTGGCCTCAGGTTGAGGCCTATTCTGCTCAAATTTTACTGGCCTTCCTGCAGGCAAACAGGCATGGGGCTGGTGAGCATCTTTTCAAGAGTAGGTGGCATTCTCACACCACTTGTGCTCCTGCTGGGCGAGTACCGCAAGGAACTCCCTATGCTCATCTACGGCAGCTTCCCCATCGGGGCAGGTATACTCTGTATTCTGCTGCCAGAGACACGTGGCCAGGCCCTGAAGGACACCATCCAGGACCTGGATCAGGGGCCCAGCACACGGTGAGCAGCTTTCTAGCTTTGAAGCCCAGGACCTGGGCCCCACATCAGAGGCCCCTCTACCAGAAACCCAGACCTCCTCTTCACCATTAGTCCATCATTGCTTAGAGGCCAATATGGATCCCTGTGGAACCACACATCTTACTGACCTTGGGTCAGATTTCCCGTATTTTCAGGAGGGAGATGGTGAGGGGTGATGCCATGGGACCAATTTCTGGACAACAACGAGAGCCTTCTTTTCCCTGCAGATCTCCGACGGCAGTGCCCCCAGAGAAAGAAATGGACGCTACGGGAAGAAGTTCTACTCTAGGGGTGACCACTGTGAGCAGCACAAATTTCTGATTGTGGTCTCTAAGAATCAGACCACCAGCAGCAGGAAGCTGCCTACACATCCCTTTGTGTCCCCAAGAGGACACAGATGAGCCTTGTTTATAGAGGAGCGCACAGGACATGGCCCCAGCTCTCTGCCACTGCTGAGTCCAATCCTGGAAGCATCTGGGACAGGACTTCCCTCCTTCCTTCACCTCTCTCATTCCCAGAGCCCCACTCCAATGCCCCGAGTTAGGGTCTTGGGTGTGTCATGGGCTTCATTTGTTCTCTGATAGTTTGTGGGGCTATGGCATCCTGGTCCCTCAGTCTGGAGCACCCCCTGCCCCCCAAACTCAGTCAAATCCAGAGCAGAGCACTAGATAGGGCCTTTCTGAGTAGTGGGATCAAGTGGAGAGGAAATAAATTTTGAAGTTGTGGACTCTAGGCAGCAGGTAGATAAAGGGCTGTCGATGAGGAGAAGGTTGTAGTTTCTTCCAGTGGCTGGACCAGGCCCCTCTGGCTAAGGTGCTAGGACCTTCAATCCTGCTAAGAGAAGACTGTCCTATATTCTCTTTGAAGTTGCCCCATCCCCTGCCCCACACTTAGCTCTTGCCTAACCTACGTGAGGCTCAGGGATGAGCTCTGCAGAGGGAGACTACATGGCTCTGCCCCTACCCACTGTGCTCTGCTGCTTCTGGCTCTTCTAGGGCCCAGGCAGGGAAAGGAGAAGGACATAGGTCTTTATACTTGGCCACCAGTCACTGTTTCCAGGTTTCTACTGATCTTCCAGTGCATTTTGACAGGCTTCTTACCTCTGGCTCTTCCGTGGGGCCATATTCATGAGACTTTCAGAGATCTTCTCTGGGCCACTGTGTTGTTCCTTAATATGAGCAACCTTCTCTTTAGACCCTTCTTCAGTTCCCACCCTAGCGTTGTTCCATATAGTATTACTGCTGGCATCCCCAGACTTTAGAAGACCACCTTGTTGGGTGGGGGACTCCCAGCAAGCTACTTCAAGCCAGGTTACCTTCCCCAGCATCTGTTTGGCCCACAGAACACCATGTATCATTGCTCCACCAAGTGGTGGAAAAAGAGCTTGCTCATTCATTTTCCCCAGTCCTTGCTCCAGCTCACCTCCTGCCAAGAAGAAGATTTTAGTTTTTTTTCTCACAGGCACCCCTTAGAAGGGTTTTGTATTAGTCTTTTTTCCATTACTATAATGAGATACCTGAGACTGGGTGATTTCATGAAGAAAAGAACTATATTGAGCTCACAATTCTGGAGGTTTAAGGGCATGGGTGTGGTAAGGGCCTCATGGCAGATGGCATTGCAGTGGCAGGAGTGTGGGGGAGAGTGAGAGATCACATCACAAGCCAGAAAGAGCAGAGGGGCCACTAAGCCCCATATCTGGAAGGTGTTGTCATCTCTCACATTGCCACACTTTGGCCCAAGATCCCAAAACATGAACCCTTGGTGGGGACGGCACTGAAACCATTTCCAAACCATGGCAGGTTCTTCCAGAAACTTCCTCCCTTGCATTCAACTTTTCTTATATAATGTACAGAGGTGGTCAGTGATGGACCAGTTCTTTGTGCATCCAGCATGGAAGTGTCCAGAGCCTCTCTTTCAAATACATGGATATTTCATACAGTTTTGAAGTGATGGGTAAAAGTTCTGTTCAACTTCCTACAGCATACAAACTCATCAAATACCAAGCTAAACTCTCCTTGTAGGGACACACAGAGTCTTCCTTGATATAATGAGCCACCCAGGTTGAAATTTCCAATATGTGATGGCAAAACAAAACAAAACACACCCTGAATAGATTTAGGGAAAGGACCATTTCAGAGTTGCAGGGAGTTTCCTCCCTAAGATTCTGGACACATGCTCCTCAAAGGAGGCAAAGTGCTTGTCATTCCTGGAAGAGCCTTAAAGGGGACCCTTTGTTGACACCAGTGTAAATGCAGAGATTCACCTAATGCTTTTGGGAGTCTTTCGGGATTTTTATTTTTAGGAATTATGGGTGCTTGGAGACAAAAGATCTTTCTCTATGTATTTATAAGTATCCCCAGGCTTGTTCTGGTTAGTGGGTAAATGTTTGTCTTTTTGCAGTTGCTGATGGGAGGTCACTAGCTGGTACCTGTCGGACGCCTGATCTCGTCTTAGCCCTGAGGAGCACAGCAGAAAGGGGATCTCACTGTGCCAGGCAGTGGCCAGCATATGCCAAATGGTGGCTGTCCTCCAGAGGGTGTTATTGAATACAGAACAACCCATATTTATGGCACATACTAGCAATGAACCTACCAATATTATGGTTGGTTTTGTAGGGGTTGGTGCAGGACTCAGATCTCAAGCCTAACTGGCAGGAGTACCTCCCATTCTGGGTCTCAGCCTTCTTATTTTAGAATGCTAGCATGTATGAGACCCTGGGTTCAATCCCTAGCACCCCACAAAAAAGAAAAAGAATGGACAATTTCATAGGTCCCTTTGCACAAATCCTCCAAGATTATAATATTGGGAGCCCTGACTGGGCATGGAGAGCAAAGGAGTCTAGCAATCTGCCCTTGTCAGGGGGACCTCTGAAATTAAAACTACCATTCTTCTCATCTTGTGTTCTCTGCTTCCATTTCCAAAGCCTAAGCTGTCCCCATACTTCCCCAGCCAAACTGCCCCTCTACCTTGACACTGTCCCCTATAAACTATCTTCCACCTCACCCAGTTCTACCCACAGGTACAACTTGTATATGTTAGTCAGCTTTGTGTCACTGTGACAAAATACTGGAGGAAAAAAATTACAGGAGGCAAAATTTATTTTGGTTCATGGTTTTAGAGGTTTTAGTTCTTAATTGTGGGCGTGTGGTAAGGCAGAGGAAGCATGTGGCAGAATAAAGATACTTACCTGACAGCAGCCAGGAAGCAGAGAGAGAAGAAACAGCTGGGGACAAGCTATCGTCCCCAAAGGCACATCCCAAAGCACTGGCTCTCTTCAACTAGATCACACCACCGATAATTCCTTCATCTCCCGATAATGCCATCAAGTCACAAATCCAACAATGGATAAATACATTGATGAGGTTAAAGCCCTCGTGATCCAATCACTTCTCCAAATTTCCACCTCTGAACATTGCTGCACTGGGGACCAGGACTTTGACATAAGTCTTTGACAAAAGTCTTCATATTCAGACCATGACACTGTATCTCTGGAACTGCCACTCAAAAGCCAGCAGATGTCCCCACATCTTCAGCCCTTCCTGGAAGGTTTTGCATCCCCAGCCTCTTCCTCTGACTCTGAGCTTGCTCACAGCTGGGGAGCTGTGGGAAAGGGCTCTTTACTCTCCACTACTTCTCCACCATTATGTCCCCGCCTTCTTGTAAATCCCCTGTTGTGGTGGCCTCTTTCTCTCCCTTGCTCCCACCTCTTGACCTCCAGATCACACAGTCCGATTCATCTAAAACTCGTGCCTGGTTCAGTCACCCCTTCTCCTCCAGAGCTGCCATCCTCATAGGAAAATCCCTCTCCACCTCCAATTCTTAAAGACATTTCTGGCATATAAATGAAAAGATGAATGGCCCTCTAACTCAGACGTCTTGCCTTCTGACCACTGCATTCCATCTTGGTCTCTTTGTCTCATTCCCAACTGACCTAGCCATCGAGGGTTGCCACAGCAAAATATCATAAGACATTTCCTTAAAACCAGAAATTTATTTTCTCAAAGTTCTAGATGCTAGAAGTCCAAAATCAGGGTGCAGCATGATTAGGTTCTGGTGGGGGCCCCCTTCCTGGCTTGCAGATGGCCACCTTCTCTCTATGCCCTCACACAGACTTTCCTGGGTGCATGTGCAAGGAAAGGAATTTTTCTCTCTTTTTTTATGAGGCCACTAATTTCATCTGGAGGATCCCACTCTTATCTATGACCTTATCTAACCTTAATTAACTCCCCATGGTCCCATCTCCAAATACAAGAACATTGGGGGTTAGGGTTTTGATATGTGAATTTGGAAGCAGGGGAAGATACAAGCATTCTTCCTATAACACTATCTTTGGTTTCATTGGGGCCCTCTGGTCTGCTGACCCTTTGCTTTCTCCCTACCTCTCTCTGTCCTCTCTACTCAGATGAGAGAATGGAGCCAACCTTTTAATTTCTATCGAGAGAGAGCATTTCCATCTCTGGCCCTACACTTTAGTTCTTTTACCCTGTGGTTGTTTCCCACTAGCAAAACCACAGCAGCATATAAGCTCAATTATCTGCCTGCTCTTTCTCTGCACCCCCGACCACTGGTCATTGCTAGAGAGTCACATGCTGGCCAAGTCTATTTTCCATGGATTCATGGTTGCCAGCCTCAACCAGATCTGTAAGGGCCCAGGACCCCTAGCTAGCTTGCTTTCCATCTCCAATGGCCATTTCTAACCTCCACTGGGTGTGCTTCCCATCCTCCACTTCCTCACTGAAAGCACCTTCTCCTCCTTTTAGAAATAGGGAGCCACCATGTGGCCATTCCCTAGACTGCCCACCACCTAATCTTTCACCTGCCGCTCAATGTTCCCTGCTGCTGCATGAAGGGAACCATCGTGCACAGAGATGGCAGTGACACCACTAAGGGCAAGGCCCTTTCCTCTGCTCCCCCCTCCAACCCCCCTCCCAGACCTGGGAGCTGCTGAAGGCAGGGCCTTTTCCTTATCAGTCTCTCTTCTCTATGACCCCCCATCTTAGGCAAGGGGTCTGGGCAATCAGGCGAGTTTGTGGGGACCTCTGAATTGAATTTGCTTTTGCCCCCAACTTTCCTTTGAGGTGAGAGATTTCAGCTCCTGAAGTTTCTCCTGATCCCACTGGTCTGATGAGTCATTGGCTCTCAATCAAGCCAGGATCACCACTGGCCAGAGAGTCCAGGCCACTTGCCTACAGAGGGGCCTGGGACAGGCCTTGACAGTCATCTGTATTGGGACTGGGAAATGTCTAGCTTCCAAGTTCCCAGGACATGGCCAGGGTCTTCCTGGTGCTGACCTTTCCCCTGCAGGTGGAAGTGGTGGCCTCCCCAGTGCCTGGTTGCTTCCCTCCTCAGAGATTTCAGCAATGAGGACCATCAGTCCTGAGCATTCAGCCCAGGTGAGTGGAAAGACCCTGATATTTACTAACTTTCTCAGTCTCTGATCAAGAAAAAAAAAATGACCTCATGATTTTTAAGTATAGATAATTAACATCTGTTGCTAGTATGAGTAAACTCACATGTGTAAGAAATAGTATGTTTCTTTGGATTATGCACTTCTGCCTCACTGAGCTGATGGAACATTCTGTCCAGAGACTGGGCCAAAAGACGGGGGTCTGTTATAACCAGAACAAAGGGGACTCCTCACCCTGGTCATCAGCCTCATGGAAGACTGGTAGGTGCCACCTGCTTGGTCCCTTTGGCCCTAGCAGTGCTGCTAGGGGAATTCAGAGGAGGCTAAGGGGACTAGGACCAGCCGTTCAGGTGACCCACAGACATCAGGGAGGCCTGGTAAAAGAGGGAGGATTGCAGTGACTGCCCCAACACAGGAAGACTGAAGCCAGAAGTAAATCTCAAAGTCACTGGAGGGAGGTTTCCCCGTGATTAATATTTCAATGGCTTTCCTCAAATATAGGGAAATCTTCAAAAAGTGTTTTTAATGTATTTTGGTGCCCCAGTTTTGCCAGCATCCGGAGTACATGCTGCGTTTCCGATCAGGGAATCAAGCAGCCCTGGATTTCAGCCTTCCTTGCTGTTCCTGTCTCTCTGGGCCCTGTGCTGGGCAGTGGGCAGTGGAGAGAGCAGGGCACGTGGGGGCGATGTCCTGCTTGGCTCAGACTGTTCAGAGATACCAAGCTTCTCTTCTTCAGCAAGGGTTCTTCAATTCCCCTGTAGGGCCTGCCTCCTAATGGGCCCTATGCTGATTCCCCACCCATACTCCACACCAAGATTAGAACCATGATCCCACAAACTGGCAGAGGAGGCTTCTGGCTCATGGGAAAGTGGTTCAGAGACAGGTGGCTCTGACCAAGACTGGTTGGCTGGGGTGTGTCCCAGACAGAGCAGAGGTGTTGGGGGCAGGGACAAGCTGTTCCCAGCTGTGGGATCAGGAAGGCTTGAAGGACAGCTGACAACCAAGTGGTATCTCGACAGATGGGAGAATTTCCCTCAGTGGAGGTAGGGCCCTCCTGGGAGGGTGGACGTTGCAGGTACAGGAAATACTTTGCACAAAGCCATAGAGCTGGTTCATGTGCACAATCTGTCTTGTCCCATTCTGTCCCTAGGGGCTGTGCCAGTTGTGCCCCTGGAATAGAATGCTGCCCTCACCATTCCCAGCCCACCCTCTCCACCCCATTATGACACTATCCCTTAGCCACCGATGGAACCCAAGGGTTCCGCTCCCAAGGGTCTGGCTGGCCTGGACTGTGGTCAGGTGGGCCCTGGCTTTGGCTGTGGTCCTATCTCCAGGGAGGAGGGCCTGGGAGGGTGTGGAGGGTGTCAATTATGATAACACCCGGCAGTTGTGGGGCCATGTTTTCAGCGCAGATGTGGACAGGAGCCTGCCTGGGCCTGTTCGGCTGTGGGGAGTCTGTGGAAAGAGCAGGCTGCCCTCACGGAAAGCGTGAGTTCTCAGGCGTGGCATCTGGCCATTTCCCGTCCTCAGGTGGAGTGCTCCTCCTGGCCATACCTCTTCTAGGCCTCAGCTTCCTTTGTATGTTGAGAGCCAATTGCCTGGGGCCTGCCCACCTGGCAGAGGACTGTTGGGATCAGTTCAGGGAGGGGGGCTCTGGGGCCTTGCAGACTATCAGCCTCTGTGGGTATTCAGGTGGTGCGAGGGAACACTGAAAGGGACCCTGCATCAGGAAGCTGGGACAGCTGGGGCTGTTTAGAAACCAGATCTGTTAGGTTCCCTCCTGGTTTCCCTGGGCAGTCTCCTTCACCCACCTCCTCCCCTCTGGTCTCCACCCAGTGCCTTGGTTTTCTATGGTCCCTGTAACACACTCACACTTGCTAGCTTAAGACAACACACATGGATACTTTGTAACACCAGGCTCTAGTCAAGGGGTCAACAGGGCTGTACTCCTTTCTGGAGGCCCTAGGGGAGACTATTTCCTGACCTTTTCCAGCTTCTCCAGGCTGCTGCCTTCCCTGGCTCATGGCCACCTTCCATCTTCAAAGCCAGCAATGGCCAGTGGAATCTTTTGAATGCTGCCTCTCTCTGATTCTGACCCTCCTGCTGCTTCTTCCACATACATGGGACCCCAAGATTACCTTGGGCCCCCTTGGCTAATCCAGGATAATCTCTTTGTTTTAAAATCAGACCATGAGTAACCTTAATTTCATCTTCAGCTTCAGTCCCCTTGTCACGTAAGTTGACATATTCACGGGTTCTGGGGACTGGGATGTGGACATCTTTGGCATGATCAATCCCCAGCCAACTAACTCCACTCCTATATCCAGGCATGTGCGCTCTCTGCTCCTCCTTCTATTCTTATTGATATCAAGGAATTCCAGACTCTGGGGCTGGGAAGGAGATGTAGCCAGTGAAAAAGGAAAGAATGATGCCAGGCGCCTCATGTTGGCAAAAATAAGAAATAGCATGACCCATGCCGAAGCAGAGTGGCTCCTCAGTCTGACGAAGTGGACCCTGTACAGCTTTACCATGTGGGCATACCATCCCATTGGCCAGAATTTACAAAGAAGATGCTGAATTTATGGGAAATCTGTGAGCAGCTAATTCACTCTGTAAGCCAGAGAGAGGCATCCATGGGGACTAGCCAAAGGACAGGTGTCTGCAGGCTGGATTTGTCCAGTGGGCAACAAGCTGGAGACATCTTGCCTGGATTATGGAATAGAAGAGTCATGGTCTGGGAGGGAGGCAGCCTTCTAGTGTGGCTGGTAGGAAACTAGGGGGAAAGGGATGTGTACTTGAGTGTGTGTCCAAGCAGAGAGCGAACTCCTCTCCATTCCTGTCTACTCTGTCCCAGAGTAGAGTGCAGGGCTTACTGTGGCTCCTGAAAGTGATCCTAGCCATAGCTGGGATGAGCAGGGTAGCATGGTAACATGCTAGGTGAGGACCACATGAGGGCTGATGACCAGATTGGGCCACTCTTCAAGGGCCAGGCTTAAGGGGATAGATTTGGTGTGTGCAGCTTGGTCTTCCTACAGCTTCTCACCCTCTGGCCCCACAACTGTGCAAACCCCAGCCAGGCAAGAGCCCCTGGGTCTCAGCCAAGACCCTTCTTGAAAGACCTTTCTGGAGAAACCTTCCTGGATGACAGAGAGTCTGCAGGGAGATTGACAGAAATGAGAGGAAGAGATGCCCAAGTTCATCATCTGAACTCTGTCTCTGTGTATCTTATTCAGTACTCAAGAAACAAGTTTCTATTAAACTAAAGGCCAGAGCACAGGACAAGTATGAACACATGTAAGGATGTCCCTTCAGAGGACCTGGCCTGACATTATAGGTGTTCAGCCTCCATCAGAATAAAAAGAAACAACAAGGACAGAGATGGGACAGTGTCCCATCATACCCATGAAATGACTAAAAATCAATACAAACCATAAAGCCCAGGGCTAGTGGGATTGTAAGGAAACACAGTCACAAACAGCTGTAGAATGAAATAGTTTTCTCCTTTTGGGTGACACCTGGACATAAGGTATAAGGGTAATCAACTAGTCCCAATTCTTGGACACAAGCCCCGGGACAGAGAGCCCTCTGCACAATGATGGGTACAAAAGAGTTACCTAGAATCCCGAGAAGACAATGTGGAGACCCGGATGCTCAGCAGCATGACAAAGTAAACAATGCCTTGATGAAAACTGCAGCCAGTAACGAGGTCATTGTGAGATGAGTTCAGGCTGTGGAAAATACAGAGAGCAAGGAAGAGCAGGCAAAGGCTCACAGGACGCCCTAAATGACAGATGTCCCTGCCATCTCCATCCATCTCCATCAGAGGACAAGCGTTCCTGCAGAAAGGATGAGAATGTGCATTTTAGGAAAGGGTCCTTGTGCACCTGCGAACCCTTCGCCCAACCAAAGAACCAGAGCATTACTAATGACTTACACCCACCTCTTCCCCAAATCTTCCCTCCTCCCCCAAGAGGTGATTACCCTGAATTTCATCCTTGCTGTCAAAAAATTTGCAAAGCATACCTAGACCACATCTAGCTTTGCTTGCTTTGGAACTTTATAAAAAGCTCAAACACCCAACTGGTTTTTAGACTCCTCATGTTAATAGATGGAGCTGAGGCTTATTCATTTTCACTGCTGTATTTCACTATGCAAATATATCACAATTGAGGCCTTCTGCTCTTGATGGGCATTTGAGCTCTTTCTCCCCACGCCCTTATTTGAAATGCGTCATGGACATTTTTGTTCTTATGAATGAAAAATAGATTCTACCCAGTCAGTATTGTTAAACTCTCAAGTTTTGTCATCAAATCAGTGTAAAGATCTTATGGATTTGCTTTCCCCTCATTGTTATTGAGCTTGAGCATCTCTTTCTATGATTGCAGGTCACATGAACTTCCTCTTCTTGAAATGCCTGTTCATGGCTCTTGCCCATTTTACTATCATCATAGTCTTATTGATTTGTGGAGGTTCTTGACATAGGCTGATCTCCATCCTTATTAGTTTGTGTGTATACAAGTAGCTTCTCCCAGTTGTGGCTTTTTTTTTTTCTACTTTTAAGATTTTCCCTTTTAAGTAGTGGGATTCATTTTTAAATTTTATTGTTAGCATAAAATAGCATGTCCTGATTCAGAAAATCCTTCCGCATCCAAAAGTCAGAAAAACATTCCTCTGTATTTTCTACTGAAAGTATTCGTCTTGAAACTTAAGTCCTTAATAGAATTGGAAATTTTATGACATGAAGAATCCAATTTTAATTATTTTTATTTTATTTTAATTATCTATATCTGTCATTCCACTTTTTCTGTTTCATATGTTGAAACTTTGCCAAGATATATTTCTGGGATTTCCATTTAGCTGTTCCTCAGTTAATACTACATTGTCTGTAATTAATATAACTATAACAAATTTGTATAATTTTTATAATTTTGATAATGATGGTAAATAATTCCTCTTTAACATTCTTTAGAATTCGCTTAGGTATTAATACACTTTCTTTTTTCCATATAAATTTTAGAAACATCTTGCCAAATGATTTTTTGAAAAATACTATTTGGGTTTTTAAAATTTTTTTTTTTACATTTTGAGTTTGACTAGAGTTTTAGTGAATCTGTAGATTAATAGAGGGAAAAATTAACAGCTTTTATTTATGACCATCAGCTATCTTTTATTTTTCTTCCTTATCACATTCCTATAGATTTAATTTTATACTCAGGTCTTGAACATACTTAAGTCATTTTTTAAAAATTGTAGTAAAATGTACACAGCATAAAATTGACCACCCATTTATTGATTGGGTTATTTGTTGTTGTTGTTGTTGTTTGGTGTTAAGGTTTTTGAGTGCTTTATATATCCTGGAGATTAGTGCTCTAACTGATGTGCTTGTGGTAAAGATTTGCTCCTATTCTGTAGGCACTCTATTCACCTCACTGATTGTTTCTTTTGCTGAGAAGAAGCTTTTTAGTTTGAATCCACCCCATTTATTGATTCTTGGTTTTAATTCTTGTGCTATAGGAGTCTTATTAAGGAAATTGGGGCCTAATTTGACATGATGGAGATTTGGGCCTACTTTTTCTTCCATTAGGTCCAGGGTCTCTGGTTTAATTCCTATGTCCTTGATCCACTTTGAGTTGAATTTTGTGCATGGTGAAAAATAGAGGTTTAATTTCATTGTGTTACATGTGAATTTCCAGTTTTCCCAGCACCATTTATTGAAGAGGCTATCTTTTCTCTAATATAATTGGTTTTTGGTGCCTTTGTGTAATATGAGATAACTATAATTATGTGGGTTTGTCTCTGTATCCTCTCTTCTGTACCATTGGTTTACAGGTCTATTTTGGTACCAATATCATGCTGTTTTTGTTACTCTTGCTCTGTAGTATAGTTTAATGTCTGGTATTGTGATGCGCCTCCTGCTTCACTCTTCTTGCTAAGAATTGTTGGTAGGCTTCGGATGGTGTCCTCTATTTTCTTGCTTAAAATTGATCTGTTTAAATTGTGTATATCATCCGATTTAGTTTGGGCATATCATATGCCTCTAGAAATTTGCTGATGCCTTTGATATTTTCTATTTTATTGGAATATAAATTTTCAAAATAATTTCTAATTCTCTTCTGTATTTCTTTAGTGTGTATTATGATATTTCCTTTCTCATCATATGTATGTTAGTAATTTGAGTTTTCTGTCTCCTCTTCGTTAGCATGGGTAATGGTTTATCAATTTTATTTAGTTTTTTAAAGAACCAACTTTTTGTTTTGTCAATTTTTTCAATTGTTTCTTTTGTTTTGATTTCATCTCAGATTTTAATTATTTCCTGTCTTCTGCTGCTTTTGGGTTGATTTGTTCTTCTTTTTCTAGGGCTTTGAGATGTAATGTTAGGTCATTTAGTTTTTGACTTTTTTTTTCTTTAAAGGAATGAACTCCATAAAATGAAATTCCTCTTAATATTGCCTTCATAGTGTCCCAGAGATTTCGATATGTTGTATCAGTATTCTCATTTACCTCTAAGAATTTTTTAATCTCCTCTTTCATATCTTTTGCAACCCACTGTTCATTAAATAGCATATTATTTAGTTTCCAGCTGCTGGAGTAACTTTTATTTTTTATTTTATCCTTGATTTCTAATTTCATTCCATTGTGGTCTGATAGAACATAGAGTAGTATCTCTACTTTTTTATATTTACTAAGAGTTGCTTTGTGGCATAATATATGGTCTATTTTAGAGAAGGATCCATGTGCTCCTGAAAAGAAAGTATATTCATTTGTGAATGGACAATATATTCTGTATATGTCAGTTAAGTCTAAGTTATTGATTGTATTATTGAGTTTTATAGTTTCTTTGTTTAGCTTTTGTTTGGAAGATTTATCCAGTGATTAAAGAGGTGATTTAAAGTCACCCAGAATTATTGTGTTGTGGTCTATTTGACTCTTGATCTTGAGAAGAGTTTGATGAACATAGATGCTCCATTGTTTGGGGCATATATATTTATAACTGTTATGTCTTGTTGATGTATGGTTCCCTTAAGCAGTATGAAATGTCCATCTTTATCCCTTTTGATTAACTTTGACTTGAAGTCTACTTTATTTGATGTGAGGATGGAAACCCCGGCTTGTATATGCAGAACATGTGAATGGTATATTTTATCCCAACCTTTCACCTTCAGTCTGTGGTTGTCTTTTCCTATGAGATGAGACTCTTGAAAGCAGAATATTTTGGGTCTTTTTTTAAAAAGTCCAATATACCAGTCTGTCTTTTGATTGGTGAGATTAGGCCATTAACATTTAGGGTTATTATTGAGACATAACTTGTATTTCTGGTAATTTCTGTATTTAACTTGACTTGGTTTCTCCTTTGGTTGGCTTTTCTTTTATTATAGTTCTTTCCTTTGCAGATTTTCATTGTTATTTTTCATTTCCTCCTTGTGGGGTATTTTGCTAAGAATGTTCTGTAATGCAGGCTTTTTTGCGGTAAATTCTTTTAGCTTTTGTTTACCATGGAAGGTTTTTATTTCATCATCAAATCTGAAGCTTAATTTTGCTGGATATAAGATTCTTGGTTGGCATCCATTATCTTTCAGAGCTTGGAATATGTTGTTCCAGGATCTCCTGGTGTTGAGGGTCTGGGTTGAAAAATCTGCTGAGATCTGAATTGGTCTTCCCTTATAAGTAATATGATTTTTCTCTCTTGTGGCCTTGTATCTTGGCATAGATCTGATGTAATTGTGTACATTTGGTGTCCTATAGGCCTCCTGTATTTGATTTTCTAATTCATTCTTCATGCTTGGGAAATTTTCTGATATTATTTCATTGAAGAGATTGTGCCTTCCTTTGGTTTGAATCTCTGAACCTTCCTCTATCCCAGTAAATCTTAAATTTGATCTTTTAATGGTATCCCATAATTCTCGGATATTCTGTTCATGGTTTCTTACCATCTTCACTGTGAGGTCAACTTTATTTTCAAGATTGCATATTTTGGGGCTGGGGTTGTGACTCAGTGGTAGAGTGCTTGCCTACCACATGCGAGGCTGTGGGTTCAATCCTCAGCACCACATAAAAAATAAATAAATAAACAAGATCCCTTGCAAGAAGAAATCATAAGGGAAATTTTTAAAAATTTGAAAATGAGTAATAATACAATTACCACATGTCAACTACAACTGAAAAATCAATATTAAAAAAAAGATTGTATATTTTGTCTTCATTGTCTGAGGCCCTATCTTCTACTGATAGTGTATTTCTGGTAATTTTTTGTTTATTTTTGGTATTTAACTTGACTGGGTTTCTCCTTTGGTTTTTTAACTTGATCTAGTCTGTTGGTGATGCTTTCTATTGAGTTTTTTATTTGGCTTATTGTTTCTTTCATTTCAAGGATTTCTGTTTTTTTTTTTTTTTTCAGAATCTCTCTTTCTTGAAGTAATCTCTTGCTACCTATATTTGCTCTCTTATCTTTTTGTTGGTGTGATCTATGGTCACCTGTATCTATTCTCTTATTTCTTCATTGGAGTGATCGATTTTTGCCTGTATTTGCTCACTTAGGTCATTCTTTAATTCCCAGATCATTTTAGTTATGTATATTCTGAACTCCTTCTCTGACATTTTATCTACTGCACTATCTATGGATTCTATGGTTGTAGTATCTTGGTTTGTTTGGGGCACTTTTCTTCCTTGTTTTTTCATGATGTCTATGTGTCTTCCTCTCTTGCAGTGTAGCTCCAAGGTATTACAGCTTCTGCCCTATTATCTTATAGTGTCCTTACAGATTACCAAGACCTCACCTTTAAGGGGGAGATCAATATTACAGCATTCAATGTACCCAACATGCAGCTATAGATCCGTTAGCTTCTATTTTTACATGTACAGTTTTGTAGCTACAATCAGAAATGATGAATTTGGTTATCTTCTACCATATAGTCAACAGATTTGCATAATGGTTTACAGTTTCTAATGGTAGAAGGGGGACTGGGGGGGTTGACTGAGATGTTTATGAGTAGGATGTGAGAATAAAGAGGTATTAGATTATGTGATTAGTGAGAGGGTAGTCATAAGAAGTTGGCTGTTAGTAGGAGAAACAAGAGACAGGCAACCCCGTGCAAGACTCCCTGTTACCTTAGCAACAGGATAACTATTATCACCCTTGGTAGAGATAACCTCTGGTGCAGCCAGGCCCACAGGGACCTTGGTGATGTCTTACCAGGTCCTTATTGTTGTCCCTTGATAGAAGTGGCAATATCCCAGTTTTTTATATATAGGCAGCCTCAAGCCTATGTGTACCCTAATGTTGGGCTGTAGAGCCACGCTTTGGTGAATAAGGAACACCAGCGTGGGGTGGGCCTGTCCGTGCAGGCACAGGACATGTTTCTCTCCTGGTTGCCAGACCATGCAGACTTTCTATTTCTTTAAGCCTTATAGAATCTAACAATCTGTTTTGATTAATTTTGTTTTAGGAATTCAATTTGCCTAAGTTTTCATATGTCTTAGCATAAAGTTAATATTAGAATTCAGTTAATATTTTAAATTTTGCTGTATTTGGATATTATTTTTGTATATATAGAAGACTCACTTGTACCTTTTTATTTTTTTAATATAACTTTAGAGGTTTGTCTATTTTATGAATCTGTTGAAGAACCAAGAATAGGACCTTTTTGATCCTCTTATTATATATTTTTTTCAATTTCCTTTATTTTTGTCTTAACCTTATTATCTCCTTTACTTAGTTTGAATTTATTCTTTTGTTATTTTTCACAAAGTGCCACTTTTTATTACCATCCACAACTTTTGACATGTGGAAATTATATTATTACTCATTTGCAATTTTTTAAAATTTCCACTATGATTCCTTCTTGCAAGGGATCTACAAGATTTTTTTTTTTACTTAAAATATATAGAGATATCTATATCTATAGTTCATGTCCATGGACTGAACTACTCCTCTTGTTAAAATGGTGATTCTTCCCTGCTGACTTATAGATTCTATACAGTCTCAATCAAAAGCACAGCAAGTTGTTCTATAGATAACAAACTGGTCCTAAATTTCACATAGTAAATCAAAAAACCTAGGAAAGCCAACTTAATAGTGAGGAACAACCAAGTTAGATGACTCAAAACTACCTGATGTCAAGACTTACTACTATAAAGCCAACACAGTCAAGATTGTATGGTATTGAGAGTACATACATAGATTTCTGGGACAGAATGGACCCATGCAAGTATAGTCCACCAGTCTTTGACAAGACACAAAAGCCATCCAATAGAGAAAGGGCAGTCATTTCAATAAATGGTAGTGGGATAATTGGAAGAACCCACGTAAAAACATTAACATAGATAGATGCTATGGTAGTGGGATAATTGTGGAAGTACCTATGTAAAAATATTAACATAATTAGATAGAGATTTTATACTTTGTTATAAAAATTAACTAAAATTGGATCAGAAAGCTAAATGTAAAACAAAATATAAAACTTTGAGAAGAAAACATAGCAGAAAATATAGATGACCTTGAGTTCCCCAATGAGGTTTTATTTTTTAATTTTTTGAAAATATATTTTAGTTGTACATGGACTCAGTATCTTTATTTTGTTTATTTATTTTTATGTGGTGCTGAGGATTGAACTCAGTGCCTCACACATGGGAGGCAAGCACTTTACTGCTGAGCCACAACCCAGCCCCAACACAATGAGATTTTAGGAGATAACACCACCAAAGACAGAATTAAAGAAAATGTAGATAATTTAGACTTTATTAAAGTTAAAAACTTCTGCTCTGCAAAAGACACTGTTAGAAAAATGAAAATGCAGGTCACAGGCTGGGAGAAAATGTTTGGGACATTCCTGATAAAGGACTTATATAAAAATGTACAAAGACTTCAAAACTCAAATTTAAAAATGGGCAAAAGATCTGAAGAGATAAGCCATCAAAGCAGATTACAGATGGTAAATAAGCATATGAAAAGACAGTCAACATTATTTGTCACTAGGGAATGCAATTTACTACACAATAAGATACCACCATACCAGTTTCTGGTCTGGAACCAAAGCAACATGAATGCTTATTCATTGCTGGTACAAATGCAAAGTGGTACAGACAGTTTGGAAGACAGTTGGCAGTTTCTTAACGAAGTTAAACATACTCTTGCCATATGATCCAGCATTCATGAGATATTCACCCAACTGCTTTGAAAATTTATGTCCACACAAGTTTTTGTATTTATACAGCTTTAGTCACAATTGCCAAACAGTGGAAGCAACCAAGATGTTCTTCAATAGAGACGAAAGGGTGAGAAAACTCTGTGATACACGGATATGAAAGAGGAGTATTCAGTGATTTTCTAAAAGTGCTATTAAGCCACAAAAAACATGGATAAACCTTAAGTGCATATCACTAAATGAAAGAAGCCAGTCTGCAAGGACTGATGACATTGTGGAAAAGGCAAAGTATGCAGTAAAACTTAAGTAATTGCCAGGGGTTTGAGAAGGGGAAAGGAGCTGAATAGGCAGCATAAGGGGTTTTCTACAAAAGTATCTTACAAAAATATCACAAGGGCTGTGATACTTTTGTAGGATATTTTTTGGGGGGTACTGGGGATTAAATCCAGGGACACTTAACCGCTGAACCACATCCCCAACCCATTTTATTTTTTATTTAGAGACAGGGCTTGCTAAGTTACTTAGGGCCTCGCTAAATTGCTGAAGCTGGCTTTGAACTCGTGATCCTCCTGCTTCAGCCTCCTGAGCTGCTGCTGTATGATAGTTTAACGGTAGATATATCACCCTTTGCATTTGCAAAGCCCAAAGGGTAAAACTTTTTGTTTGTTTGTTCTTTTTACTTATATATGGCAGTAGAATCAATTTTGATATATTCATACAAGCATGGAATATATGTTATTCTAATCAGGATCCCAGTCTTGTGGATGTACCAATGTTGAGATTTCCTGGTGTATTCATATATGTACATAGGAAAGTTACGTTAGATTCATTCCATTATCTTCCTATTCCTATTCCCCCATCCCTTCCCTTCATTCCCCTTTGTTTAACCCTCTGAACTTTTATTACCCCTACCCCCCAGGGTGAACCTTAATATATACAAATTTTTACAAAAATCATTGAGGAGGTGGGGAAACCCTAGGATGGAGTTGCAGATTGTGACAAATGAATCTTAACTGTATTTCAAAAGTATAAAAAATACATACAAATTTTAAATCAAGCTCTTAAACTGTTTTTGACTTCTAATTTAATTGCACTGTTTCAGAAGACAGGTCTATATATACTTTGAAATTTGTTGAAGCTTGTTTTATTGCCTACTACATAATAAAGTTTTGTAAATGCTCCAAATAACCTGAGGGAAAAATTGTTTTCTCTAGTTATTAGATGAAGAATTTTATAAATGACTATTAGGGTAAAGCTTTCCAATAATGTTATTCAATCTATATATTTGACCTCTTGAAAGAGATGCATTAAAATCTCTCATTATTATATTGGAACTGTGTTTCTCCTTTTCTACGTATTACTGTATGAAGTCTTTGAAAACATTTATTAGGCCAGATATTTTAAAAATTAACAGTCTTGGTGAATGAACATTTATCTTTAGGTAGTGAATCTCTCTATTCCAAATGATGCTGTATCTTGACGTTTATTTTGTTTGCTAGTAAAAGAGGTACATCAGCTGACTTTTGATTCATGTTTGCCCAATATAATTTTTTTCCATGCTTTTACTCCCTGCCTTTTCATGACCTTGTTTTTACGTGTGTCTTCTTACAGGGTGACCAAATTGTTATCCACATCACAACACTTTTGAGAGGGAAAGCAGCAAGATGGATGACAATACCAGCCCAAGAAGGATATGCAGAGTAAGTTCTATGGAAACTGGGAAACACTAGCCATGATTTAAAAAAAAAAAAAAGAACACTGACTTAATTTTTTTTGCTCTTTTATTTTTTTTACTTGATTAACATTTTTAATGGACACATAGCAATTGCACCTATTTATGAGGTGCAGTGTGGCACTTCAAAACATGTATACAATGTGTAATGATTAAATCAGGGTAATGGACATATCCATCACCTTAGACATATATCATTTCTTTGTACTAGGAACATTCAAAATTTTCTCTATCAGGTATCTTGAAATATTCAATTAATTGTCAGCAACTACAGTGCTCCTGCTGTGCTGTAGAACAATATATGCTATTCTCCTATCCATCCTCTTTGCACTTCTCTCTCCCCACCTGTCCGAGCTCTGGTAACTACTGCTCAGTTCTCTACTTGTTCGAGATCAACTTTGCCTTGAGCTAAATGAGAACATGGAGTGTTTGTCTTTCAGTGCCTGACTTATTTCACCTAACGTAATGTCCTTCAGTTCCACCTATGTCATTGCAACTGATGGAATTTTGTTCTTTAATGGCTGAATAATATTCCATAGCAATACTCAATGGAACACACATATACTACATTTTGTTTATCCATTCATTCATTGGTGGACACTGGTCTGATTCCATATCTCAGCTCTTGAGTATAGTGCTACCATAAACCTGGCAGTGCAGCTGTCTCTTGTCTCTTTGGCATACTGATTTCATTTCCTCTGGGTACATACCCAGTAGTAAATTGTATGCAGTTCTGTTTTTAGTTTTCTGAGGAACTGCATACTGTAAAAATTTTTCACATTGGCTGTAATAATTTGCTTTCTTACCAGCAGTGTAGAAGAGTTCCCCTTTCTTGCATCCTCATTGACTTGTAATTTTCCTTTTTTATCTTATGATTATAGGCATTAACTGGAGTGAGGCATATGTCATTATGGTTTTGATTTGCATTTCCATGATGAAGTGTGTGATATGGAATGTTTTTTCATATACTTTTGGCCATATGTTTTCTTTCAGATCATTAGCCCATTTTTAATTGGACTAATATTTTTTTGTTGTTGTTGTTGAATGTTTTTAGTTCTTTATATATTCTGGATATTAGCCCCTTAACAGATAAATATTTTGCAGGCTTTCTCCCATTCTGTGAGTTTTCTCTTCACTCTGCTGAGTATTTTTTTTTTTTTTTGCCATGCAGAAGATTCTTTAGTTTGATATGATCTAATTTGTCCATTTTTAAATTTTGTTACCTGTGCAATTTGGGGCCTTAATCTAAAAAATATACATATATTTTTCCAGACCGATGTCTTAAAGCGTTTCCTTTAGTAATTTCATAGTTCAGCTCATACATTTAGATTTTTTATTAGTTTTGAGTTGATTTTTTGTATAAGGGAGACATAGAGGTCGATTTTCATCTGCATTGGATATTCATATTCCCCAGCCCCATTTAGAGTATCTTCTTTCCAGTATATGTATTGCTGCCTTTATCGAAAATTAGGTGGTGGTAAATCCATGAATTTATTTTTTGTCTTCTCTATTCTGTTCTATTGGTCTATATATCTATTTTTATGCCATTAACATTGCTATTTTGTTCAGTGTGGCTTTGTAGTATATTTTGAAGTCAGATATTATAATACCTCCAGCTTGTTCCTCTGCTCAAGATTGCTTTGACTATTCCATGTCTTATATGGTTCCATATGAATTTTCTTTTTTCTATGAAGAATGTCATCAATATTTTGATAGGAATTACATTGAATCTGAAGATCACTTTGGATACTGTGGATGTTTTAACAATATTATCTTTTTAACTTTTATTGTTTTTTAATTCTTTTCATTTTTGCATCCTCGATGTTAGCAGAGATCCTGTTGTTAAACAAACATTGGTCAGATAAAAAAAAGTGGAAAAATTAGGCTCATCTGAGTCATACTTCTCTATGATAAATCTCCTAGTTCAACATATGGATCTAAATAAAACCTTGCCTAGGGGTAGGGAGGAGGAGTGGTAAAGGAAGGTTCTGGGAAGGAGATTGAGGAGATTGGGTAACCCATGTTGTGTGAATGTATGATTAGGGCATAACGAATCCCATTATGTATAATTATAATGCACCACTAACAAAATTTTTAATAAACCTTGCTTAGATTCTGACCTATAACAAGGTCAGGCACAGTATGATTTCACATAGGCTAACATAGGCCTTAAAGGGGAACAAGTTCCAGTTCAGTGAAGAGAAAGAATCCACTAGATGTCTCATCAGGAGATTCAGCATTGAGGGGGTATTCCACCCAATGAGCCTGGTCAGACAGGACATGCCCCCCAACACCCCAGTTTGTATTGAAGCTAAGTATGGGTGCCCATATCCCCATCACTCAATTTGAAGTAAAAAACCTGAAAGTTCTCAACAGTGCATTCTGATGTCACAGACTTGGGAATTCATTCCTCTAGATCTATAACTAGATCAGAACCTGGGCCAAGGGATTTGGTTTTTTTTTTTTTGCTTGCAGCAATCGCTTTAATATTGGGGTCTTCCAGTAGTGACCTGGAAGACTTCTGGTTTGGCCCATGGTCTATAGGGTATGGCAGTGTTGCCCTTGGAGTGACAATGCTGGATCAGTTTCTCCTGAGTGAGGTATGGGTGACACTCGACCTGATTAGTCAGTGGTTTATATTTGAGTCCAGGCTTGTTCAAGATTATTTCCATCTGGAAGTGGTTGAAGTTGGAGACACCAAGGGATTTCACCAACCCCTCATCTACCAGCTCTTCCATGACCTCCCAGGCATCCAAGAATGTTACTTTACTGATAAGGTTGTTGCCTTTATCATCTTTGGGGAATAAGTCTTTCCCAGACTGAAATCCCTGGGGCCAGTAAGTAAGATAGATACCCAGATAGTCCAGTTTCAGAGCCTGTGGGGGTCTTCTAATAGGTTTCCTTTACAAGGTTTCTTTTAAAGAAGGTGCACCACAACTTGCTAACAATAAAGAAGTCCTCCTGTGTCACCAGCTTCTCTTGGATCTTCTTCTGGATGGCTTCTCTCACCTCATTTTCATAGAATACGCACAGTATATGTGGCAATATCTTGCATCATTGGCCACCTTCTTTGACTCTGCCTGGGGGAGACTTCTAGGTGTCCAGACCCAAAATGGACATCTTGGCTTTAGTGTTGAGCTCCACAAAGGTGGCCATGGTAGGTGCAGAAATGGTTCTCTGAGAGCAGATAGATGTCTAGTGTTAACAATATTCTTCTAATATGTGAAAATTGGACATCTTTCCATTTTTTGTATGTCCTCTTCAATTTCTTTTATCAATATTTTGTAATTATCATTTTAGAGATCATTCATTTCCTGTATTAAATTTATTCCTATGTATTTTATTTTACTTTATTTTTGTAGATAATAGAATCATGTCAATTTTTTTTCTCCCTTTCATAATTGTTGTATAAAAATGCTACTTATTTTTGTAGGTTGCTTTTGTATCCTATGACCTTACTGAACTTGTTTAGAGGTTCTAACAGTATTTTTTGGTGAAGTCTTTAGGTTTTTCTCTATATAATATCATGTCTTGTGCAAACAGGGATTATTTGACATCCTCCTTTTCTATTTGGATGACTCTTGTTTCCTTCTCTTTTCCTATTGCTGTGGCTAAGACTTCTAATGCTATATTGAGAGTGGTGAAAGTGAACACCCTGGGCTTGCTCCTGATTTTAGAGGAAATATTTTCAGTTTTTCCCCATTAGTATGCTATAGGCTGTGGGATTGCCATATATAGACTTTTTTATGCTGAAATACATTCCTTCTACATCTAATTGTTGAAGATTTTTATTATGAAGGGATGTTCAATTAATATTATTAAGTGCTTTATCTGCAACTGATGAGATGATCATACAATTTTTTATTCTTCATTTTGTTGGTGTGATTATTACATTTACTAATTTGCATATGTTGAATCATCCTTATATCTCTAGGAGAAATTCCACTTGGTGGTCATGGTGTATATTCTTTTTTATGTGCTGTTGGATTTGATTTGCTAGTGTTTTGTTTAAAATTTTGCATCTATGTTCATTAGGGATATTGTTAGAAGTTAGCTTTTCTTGTCTTGTTTTGGTATCAGTGTTAAACTCCGATGCAAAAAAAAGACTGCCGACTCCAATTTTAAATCAAATTAAAGCAAGCTTGTGTTGGTGTACTGGAGCTAGCCAGGACTGTCTTTCCTGAAAATCCTGGGCTAGAGATTAGTATCCTAGCTCTTTAGGAACACAGTTTTATAGCACAAAAATTTGAAAAAGGGGGGTGTCCTGAGAATTTACAGATAACAGAATTTTGAGAAGCATAATACAAAGGCAAATAGTGGTTAATGATCTACATGGCTTAACATTTAAAGGTAGGGAATAAATTTAGATCCCAACATCAGAATTTATATGAGGCACCACTGAGGTTTCAGAGAGGGTTGTTATTTGGTCAGGGGGAACCAGGACTTATTGTTTTCTGTATTCTTGATAAACTGCCATTATGACTGGCATAAGATGAAATCTTAGAGTAGTTTTGATTTGCATTTCTCTAATTACTAGTGATGTTGAGCATTTTTTCATACATTTGTTGATCAAATGTATATCTCCTTCTGAGAAGTGTCTGCTCAGCTCCTTAGCCCATTTATTGATTGGATTGTTTAGTTTTTTGGTGTTAAGTTTTTTGAGTTTTTTTATATATCCTGGAGATTAGTGCTCTGACATGCCTGTGGCAAAAATTTGCTTCAAAAATATAGGCTCTCTGTTCACCTTATTGATTGTTTCTTTACTGAGAAGAAGCTTTTTAGTTTTAGTCCATCCCATTTATTAATTCTTGATTTTATTTCTTGCACTTTAGGAGTCTTGTTAAGGAAGTCAGGGCCTAATCCGACATGATGGAGATTTGGGCCTACTTTTTCCTCTATTAGGTCCAGGGTCTCTGGTCTAAATACTAGGTCCTTGATCCACTTTGAGTTTTGTGCATGGTGACAGATAGGGGTGTATTTTCATTTTGCTGTATATGGATTTCCAGTTCTCCCAGCACCATTTGTTGAAGAGGCTGTCTTTTCTCCAATGTATGTTTTTGGCACCTTTGTCTAGTATGAGATAACGGTATTTTTGTGGGTTTGTCTCTGTGTCTTCTATTCTGTACCATTAGTCTACATATCTAATTTGGTGCCAATACCATGCTGTTTTTGTTACTAAAGATTTGTAGTATAGTTTAAGGCCTGGTATTGTGATGCCTCCTACTTCACTATTCTTACTAAGGATTGCTTTGGTTATTCTAGACCTGTTGTTTTTCCAAATGAATTTCATGATTGCTTTTTCTATTTCTATAAGAAACAGTGATGGGATTTTAATTAGAATCACATTGAATCTGTATGGCGCTTTGGTAATATGGCCATTTTGATGATATTATTTTGCCTATCCAAGAGCGTAGGAAATCTTTCCAACTTCTAACATCTTCTTCAATTTCTTTCTTTAGTGTTCTATAGTTTTCAGCATAGAGGTCTTTTATCTCTTTTGTTGATTCCTGAGTATTTTATTTTATTGTGGATTTCCAGTTTTATTCCATTGTGCTCAGAGAAGATATGTGTTATGATTACATTTAAAAAAAAATTTTCTGACATGTTTTTGTGTCCTAACATGTCATCTATCCTGGAGAATGTTCCTTATGCTAACGAGAATAAAGTGTATTCTGCAGCTGTTGAATTAAATGTTCTTTAAATGTTTGTTAGGTCCATATGGCCTACAGTTTAACTCTGATATTTCTTTGTTGATTTTTTTGTCTTGGTGATCCATCAGTGGATGAAAGTGGGTGTTTCAGTCACTTTATTGTATTTGTCTATCTCTCCTTTTAGATCTAACACTGTTTGCTTTATGTAATTTGATGCTCCAGTATTGAGTACATATATACATATAATTATTTCTTCTTGACCAATTGATCACTTTATCATTATATAGTAACTTTCTTTGTCTTTTTATAGTTTTTGAATTAAAGTGTATTGATGTAAGTATAGCTGTTCCTTCCAATTTTTAATTTCCATTTGCATGGAATATCTTTTTTTATTTCTTCATTTCAGCCTATATGCATTCTTACTGGTGAATTTTCTTCTAGGCAGCATATCTCTGGATCTCATTTAAAAAAAAAAAAACGTATTCAGTCTCTATCTTTTTGTTTTGTTTTGTTTTTGGCAATGCAGGGAATGGAAACCAGGGGCCTAGCACATGGTAGGCTAGCACTCTACCACTGAACTATTCCCCCAGGTCCAGATAGTCTTTTAAATGGGGAATTGAATTTGATATTCGAGGTTATTGTTATGGTTTAGATGTGGTATCTCCCAAAATCTCATGTGTGAGACCATAAAAGAAGGTTTGGAGGAAAAATGATTGGGTTATAGCCTTAACCTAATCAGTGAATTAATCCCTTCTGGGTTTAACTAAGTGGTAACTGAAGTCAGGTGGGGAGTGGCTGAAGGAAGTGTCTCATTGGAGGCATGGCTATGGGGTATATATATATTTTGTATCTGGTGAGTGGAGTCTGTCTCCCTGCTTTCTGATCATCATGTGTGTTGAGAGCCACAGCCGAAGGGGTCCCAGCAAACTTCCAGCTGCCAGCAAACTTCCAGCTGCCGGCTGATGATTGGCTCACAGTGGCCCCAGCAACATCTAGCTGATTGGCTCCTCTGCGGTGATGCTCATTGGGCTGTTTCCCTGCCCTTTCAGACCACAGAGCTGCTCATTGGGGGACTTTTTTGGCTCCGCCCACGTGACCCAGCCAATCGGCCTCAAGAGCAGGAGGATTGTGGGAGGTGGCGAGAAGCTTGTTGGGGAGAGAGAGGCTTGTGAAAAGCCAGTGGTGGCAGTTGAGGCTCTGAGGGTTTTTCCTGAGAGGCTGTTTTGTTTGGCGCGTGTGGTTCTAAAAATAAAGTTAGTTTCTTTTGACAAGTGGCTCCTGATTGTGCCCAGCCAGACTGCGGCACATGTGAGCTGCCTTTGCCACACTCTTCTGCCATGATGATATGCTTCAACCTTGAGCCCAGAGGAATGGAGTCAGCCATTATGGACTGAACCCTTCTGAAACTGTGAGCCCCTAAATAAACCTTTCGTCCTCTACAATTGTTCTGGTTGGGTCTTTTAGTCACAGCAGTGAAAAAGCTGACTGAAACAGAAATTGGTAACAAGAAGTGGGGTTGTTGCTATGACTAACTTGACCATGTGGTTCAGAAGCTTTTTAAGTTTTTTGAAATTGGTGGGAGGAATTTTAAGATGTTTAGCAGTGTAAGCTGGAAATGTTTTAGATTGTTGCAAGCAGAGCTTAATGGCCAATTCTGGTGGGAACTCAGAAACCAGAATGCTAATAGGACCATGGACAGTAAGAATGGGGCTCAAGGGGGTTCAGAGGAAGACTCTCTTGGAATTTGGAGTAGAGGCCATTTTTATTATGTTCTGGCTAAGAAGTCATCTGCATTTTGCCCTTCTCCTGAGACTTTCTGTGATGCTGATTTTAAAAGTGATGGACTTCTTAATCTGATGGAAAAAATTTCTAGCAGCATAGCATTCAGGATGTAGCATGGATATTCCTGGTGGCTTTTAGCCAAATTTATTGTATTATTCAGGATCAGAAAGTAGAGCAGAAATATTTGAAAAAAAAAAACTTGGACTTAAAAGATGGGAGTAAAACTAGGGCTAAGAAATTTGCAGTTGTTAAAGATATTATTGCCCTTAAAGAAATGCTAAAGACTTTGCCCAGAGACAAAGTCTTAAGAAAGATGGCTTGAGGCATCTCAGGTGCTAGCAAGATCACATCCATCTCTGGCTAAAGAGAGTAAAAGTGAAAATTCTCTTGAGACAAGACCGTTGGGGGAAAACTTCTTGCACAAGGGGGGCTAGGAAGTTTTTTCAACATACTTCGTCAACCAGGCAGTCAAGGGCTGATGCAGCCAGGATTCCTGGAAGCCTGCTCAAAACGGTGGCAGACCTTGGCAACAACAACATGTTGCTGGATCTGGAATGCAGGATGCTGGAATTAGGGGGTCCTGAAGGCTTCCACCAAGTTTTCAAAGGAAGGTCTGGGAGACCAGAAAAGTTCAACAGAGTTGGAGTCCCTGCAGGCAGCCCCTTACAGGGCAATGTTTACAGATTTGAGGAGGAAGCCAAAGCTGTAGTGGAGACCCCCAAGATTAAGAAATGCCAGTAACATGGGACCTTATCCTAGGAAAGCTGCAGGAATTGAGTAGACAAGTGAACAGAAAGGCCACTTGGGCTGCAACCAACAAGGCCACAGGGTGGATCTGCAGAAGCCCTTTGGACAGAGCATCACAACGCCATGCACTCCAGGTGCCAGAAGTGGAGCTACAGGACCTGTTTGACCAGTTAGATTTTGGTCTTCCTTTGGTCCTATCCCTTCTTTCTATGCCTGTAATTTTGTGAATGGAAATGTCTATTCTGTACCATTATATATTGAATGCTTATAAATTGCTTTTAATTTTCTAGGACCTTACACTGTAAGATTGCCTTGAGCCTCAGAGAAGAACTTTGGACTTAAACTTTGAGCAATCTTGGAACTGTTAGAGCATGGGCACTCTTGGGAATGAACTTAGTGTATTTTTACATTGTCAGATAAGTGTGAGCTTTGGGGGGCCAGGGGCAGAATATTATGGATTGGATGTGGTATCCCTAAAAGCTCATGTGTGAGACAACCCAAGAAGGTTTGGAGCAGAAATGGTTGTTAGAGTCTTAATTCAATTAGTGAATTATTCCCTGATGGGATTAATTGAGTAGTAACTGGACTCAGGTGTGGAGTGTGGCTGGAGGAAGTGGTTAATTGGGTGTGTAGCTATGGAGTATATATTTTGTATATGAAGAATGGAGTTTCTCTCTGTGCTTTCTGATCATCATGAGAGCTGCTTCCCTCTGCCACACTCTTCCACCATGATGTTCAGCCTCACCTCGAGCTCTGAGGAATGAAGCCTGGTGTCTATGGATTGACATCTCTGAAACTGTGAGCCCCTAAGTAAACTTTTCCTTTCCTAAAATTGTTCTTATCTGATCTTTAAGTCACAGCAATGAAAAAACTGACTAACACAATTATTGTTGATAAATAAGAGCATACGCCTCTCATTCTGTTAAAGTTTTCTTGTTGTTTAGTACATCTTTTATTCCTTTCTTCATCTCATGTTCATCTTTGTAGTTTAGTGGTTTTCTATATTGATAGTTTGACACTTGTCTCTTTCTCTTTTGTGTGTCTGTTCTAGTGTTAAATTTTGTACTTTGATGTATCTTTGTGATGATAGTTGTCATTCTTTTGCTTTTAATTTAAGACTCCCTTAAACATTTCTGGTAAGGCTAGTCTAATGGTGATAATTTTTTTCAGGTTTTGCTTATCATGGATCAGCTTTACTTTTTCAAAGGGTGGCTTTGCCTAGGTATAGTATTGTTGGCTGGATTTTTTTTCCTTTAACTTCAGGACTTCGAATATTTCATTCCATTCTCTGCTACTCTGAAAATATTCTGCTGAGAAAACTACCTTTATTCAATTGGGGATTCCCTTAAAAATGACTTGATCATTTTCTCTTTCTGCTTTTAGAATTCTCACTTCTTGTATTTTTGGCAGCTTGACAATAATATACCTCAGAGAGGGTCTGGTCAAATCTATTTTGGATCCTTTGGGCTTTCTGGACCTGCACATTTATATCTTTTCCAAGATTTTAAAAGTTTCCAGCAATTATTTAACTGAATATGTTTTCCATACCTTTTTTCTTTCTTATATCCTTCTAGAACCTCAATAGTATAAATGTTGCTTATTCTCTGGTATCCCAAAATCTCAAAGCCTTTTTAATTTAATTTTAATTTAATTTAATTTTTAAATTAATTTAAGCCTTTTTTCTTCTTTTAATCTGAGATATTTCAAAAGACCTGCCTTCAAGCTCACAAATTCTTTCTTCTTTCTGATTGAGTCTGTTTTTGAGGCTCTCATCTGTATTTTTTATTTATTGAGTTATTCAGCTCCATAATTTCTGAATGGCTCTTACTTATGATCTCTATTGCTTTTTCTGAATTTCTCACTTATATCACAAATTGCTTTGCTCCCCTCTGTCTAGTCCAAATTACCTCTATTCTCCCTTCCCCACCATCCCAATTGTGAATTAGAATCCACATATCAGAGAAAACCTTTGGACTTTTGTTCTTTGGGATTGGCTTGTTTTGCTTAGCATGGTATTCTCTGGTTCCATCCATTTACTGGCAAATGCCATAATTTCATTCTTCTTTAAGGCTGAGTAATATTCAATTGTGTACATATACACCATAGTTTCTTTATCCATTCATCTGTTAAAGGGCACCTATGTTGGTTTTATAGTTTGGCTGTTGTGAATTGAGCTGCTATAAACATTGATGTGGCTGGGTCACTGTAGTAAGCTGATTTTAAGTCCTTTGGGTATAAAACTAGGAGTGGGATGACTGGGTCAAATGGTGGTTCCATTCCAAGTTTTCTTAGGAATCTGCTTTCCATAGTGGTTGCACCAATTTGCAGTCCCACCATAAATGTATGAGTGTACCTTTTTCTCTACATCCTCACCAACATCTCTTATTGCTTGTATTCTTGATGATTGCCATTCTGACTAGAGTCAGATGGAATCTCAGTATAGTTTTGATTTGCATTTCTCTAATTGCTAGAGATGATGAACTTTTTTTATATATTTGTTGATCAATTGTATTTCTTCTTCTGTGAAGTGTCTGTTCAGTTCCTTGACTGATTTATTGATTGGGTTATTTTTTTTTTGGTGTTAAGTTTTGAGTTTTTTTTTTTTTTAAAAATGTATCCTGGAGATTAGTGCTCTATCTGAGGTGTGTGTGGTTAAGATTTTTTTTCCCTATTATATAGGCTCTCTCCTCACAATATTGATTGTTTCCTTTGCTATGAAGAAGCTTTTTAGTTTGATTTCATCCCATTTATTGCGTCTTGATTTCACTTCTTGAACTTTGGGAGACTTATTGAGGAAGTCATTTCCTAAGCTGTCATGGTGGAGATTTGGGCCTGCTTTTTCTTCTATTAGGTGCAGGGTCTGTTCTAGTGCCTATGTTTTTGATCCACTTTGAGTTGAATTTTGTGTGCAGGGTGAGAGTTAGGGGTTTAATTTCATTTTGCTACATATGGATTTCCAATTTTCCTAGCACCATTTGTTGAAGAGGTTATCTTTTCTCCAATGTATGTTTTTGGTGCCTTTGTCTAGTATGAGATAACTGTATTTAGTGGTTTTCTTTCTGGGTCTTCCCTTCTGTATCATTGGTCTATGTATCTGTTTTTGATGCCAATACCATTCTGGTTTTGTTACTATGGCTCAGTAGTATAATTTAATTTCTGGTGTTATGAAGTCTTCGGCTTCATTTTTCTTGCTAACAATTGCTTTGGCTATTCTGGATCTCTTATTTTTCCAGATGAATTTCATGATTGCTTTTTCTATTTCTATGAAGAATGTCATTGGGATTTTTGTAGGGATTGCATTAAATCTGTATAGCACTTTTGGTAGTACGGCCATTTGACAATGTTAATTCTGCCTATCCAAGAGCATGGGAGATCTTTCAATCTCCTAAGGTTTTCTTCAATTTCTTTCTTTAATGTTCTATAGTTTTCATTGTAGAGGTCTTTCACCTCTTTTGTTAGATTGATTCCTAAATTTTTTTTTGAGGTTATTATGAATCGGGTGGTTTTCCTAATTTCTCTTTCAGTGGATTCATCACTTTTGTGTAGAAACACATTTGATTTATGGGTGTTAATTTTATATCCTGCTGCTTTGCTGAATTCATTTATTAGTTCTAGAATGTTTCTGGTGGAATTTTTTGGAATTTCTAAATAAAGAATCATATCATTGGCAAATAGTGATAGTTTCAGTTCTTCTTTTCCTATTTGTATCCCTTTAATCTTCTTTTAATTGCTTTGGCTAGAGTCAAGGACAATGTTGAACAAAAGTGGTGAAAGAGGGCATGCTTGTCCTGTTCCAGTTTTTAGAGGGAATGCTTTCAATTTTTCTCCATTAGAAAGATGTTGGCCTTGGGCTTAGCATAGATAGCTTTGACAAGGTTGAGGTATGTTTCTACTACCTCTAGTTTTTCTGATGTTTGGAACATGAAGAGGTGCTGTATTTTGCCAAATGCTTTCTCTACATTGAAATGATCATATGATTCTTGTCTTTAAGACTTTTTTTTTAATATTTATTATTTAGTTGGAGTTGAACACAATACCTTCATTTATTTATTTTTATATGGTGCTGAGGATTGAACCCAGGGCTTTGCACATGCTAAATGAGTGCTCTACTGCTGAGCCACAACCCCAGCCCTCTTTAAGACTATTGATGTAATGTATTACACTTATTGGTTTGTATATGTTATACCAACCTTGCATTCCTGGGATGAACTCGACTTGATTGTGATGCACTATCTTTTTAATATGTTTTTTATGTAATTTGCCAGAATTTTATTGAGAATTCTTGCATCTATGTTCATTAGGAATATTGGTCTATAGTTTTCTTTCCTTGATGTGTCTTTGTTTGGTTTTGGTATCAGGGTGATACTGGCTTCATAGAATGAGTTTGGAAGGGTTCCCTCCTTTTCTATTTCTTGGTATAATTTGAGAAGTATTGGTGTTAATTCTTCTTTGAAGGTCTTGTAGAATTTGGCTGATAATCTCTCTGGCCCTGGACTTTTCTTAGTTGGTAGGCTTTTGATGGCATCCTCTATTTCATCACTTGAGATTGATCTGTTCAAATTGTGTATATCCTCCTGGTTCAGTTTGGGTAGTTCATACATCTCTAGAAATTTGTTGATGTCTTCCAGATTTTCTATTTTATTGAAGTATAAATTTTCAAAATAGTTTCTAGTTATCTTCTATATTTCAGTAGTGATATTTCCATTTTCATCATGAATTTTATTAATTTGGGTTTTCTTTTTTCATTAGCATGGCTAATAGTTTATCAATTTTATTTATTTTTTCAAAGAACAAACTTTTGTCAATTTTTTGAATTGTTTCTTTTGTTTCAGTTTCATTGATTTCAGCTCAGATTTTAATTATTTCCTGTCTTCTGCTGCTTTGGGGTTGATTTGTTCTTTTCTAGGGCGTTGAGGTATAATGTTAAGTTATTCATTTGTTGAATTTCTTTTTTTTAATATTTATTTTTTAGTTTTCGGCAGACACAACATCTTTGTTTGTATGTGGTGCTAAGGATCGAACCCGGGCCACACGCATGCCAGGCGAGCACGCTACCGCTTGAGCCACATCCCCAGCCCCATTTGTTGAATTTCTATTCTTTTAATGAATGAGCTCAAAGCAATGAATGTTCCTCTTAGCACTGCCTTCATGGTGTCCCAGAGAGTTTGATGTGTTATATCATTATTCTCATTTACCTGTAAGTATTCTTTATATCATCCCTGATTTCTCTGTCATCCGTTCATCATTCAATAGCTTATTATTTAGTCTCCAGGTGTTAGAGTAGCTTCTATTTTTTATTCTATCATTGATTTCTTATTTCATTCCTTTATGATTTGATAGGAGGCAGGGTATTATATATTTGATAAGAGTTGCTTTATGGCATAAGATATGGTCTATTTTAGAGAAGGATCCATGTGCTGCTGAGAAGAAAGTGTACTCATTGATGGATGAAATATTCTATATATGTCTGTTAAGTCCAAATCATTGATTGCATTATTTAGTTCTGTTTCTTTGTTTAGTTTTTGTTTGGAAGATCTATCCAGTAGTGAGAGAGGTGTCTTAAAGTCACCCAGTATTATTGTGTTATGGTTTATTTGATTTTTGAAGTTAAGAAAGGTTTGTTTGAGGCACTTAGATGCTTCATTGTTGGGGGCATAAATATTTATGATGGTTAGATCTTGTTGATGTATCATTCCTCAACCCCAGCTCTTGGTCAAGGCCACCAGCTACGGACCTTGGCCTCTGCTCTTGGTCACGGATGCAGATATTTATTATTTAAGGAAAGGTTCTGTCCTACCTCTTGCAATTCCAGTGGTACATCAGTATGCATGTAAACAAAGTTTCAGTTGTGGGGAAACTGCAAGAGAGTTCCTCAGAACTTACCCATGGCCATAGAAGCACAAACTTTTTCTAAAACATTAAAAATTTTATTTACACTAAAATCCAGGGATGGTTTAGCCAAAGTGGGTGGGAGACAACACTCTATATGAACTAAGAAACTGTAGAAGAAAAGGAGGAAACCATGGACTCCACGTAGTTCCAAGCCAGAGGCCATGTTCTGGTAAGTGGCTCCCATTGCTGGTGTCTGATGTCTAGGAATTGGTGACAGGAGACTGAACTGCATCCCTTTTTCAAACAGATTTCGAGAGAAAAGGACTCTGGGACAGAGAATGAATTCCAGGTTTCCGGAAGCTCGAACAGGCAGGGGACCTCAGGGTCTTCCTATTCCTGCTCCCTTGACACTCTGTTACGCAGATTGAGGGCCATGGATACCAAGAAGGATGACAAGTTTGCTGATGTCCTGGATGCAGTGGGGGAGTTTGGCACATTCCAGTGGAGGCTAATAGTCCTCACTTTTATTCCCAACATCATGTCGTCCTTCTTCATGTTTGCTGACCACTTTGTGTTCTCAGAAGAGAAGCCCTATTGCAACACCAGCTGGATCCTGGCATTGGACCCCAACCTCTCAGAGGCTGAGCAAATGAACCTGACCCTGCCCCGAGCACACAATGGCAGTTTCCTGACATGTCTTATGTACTTGCCCGTGTCCTGGGATCTGGAGTCCATCATTCAGTTTGGCCTCAACATCACAGACCCATGCGAAGATGGATGGATCTACCCTGAGTCCAAGAGGCGATCATTGATCAGTGAGGTATGTTTTGTCCTGGGTTGTCTGAAGCTGTCCCCACACCATGCTATAGACATGGCCCACTCTTACTGAGCAGGTGGGGAAATTGAGGCTCAAAGAGGGTCAGCAATTCTTTGAAGTTTCCCTGCAGAGGTGGGACCTGGACAGAAAATCAGGATTCCTAATGTCCACCCTTGACCATGCCTTGCTTAGACAGGAAGCTAGAGAGCATTTGGGGATAGAGACAGGTGATGGATGGCAGAGTTTTCTATCTGATCAGGGAATTGCTTCCAAGGTTGTGGCTCTGCCCTGTGAATTCATAGAAGATAGGGATGGGAAAGAAGCAACTTCTCTCAGGTATCTCTCACAGGGTTTCATAACCCGAGATCTTTTCCAGCACAGACATGACCAGCACCTGTGTTTTGGAAAGGATCTTCAGTGATCTGTGACTGTGCATGGTTACCTCCCTATCCATACCACTTCTTGGCCTGTGCCTCTGGTCCCTCTCTCCTGGCCTAGCTCCCAGGGTCTGCTAGGCACAGGGTGAGATACAGACATAATGGAGCTGAGGCACTCTGCACACACAATTACCTACCCCTACCACAGGTGCCCTCTGCCTGTAAGTCCACCCAAGCCAGGGTCAGTCTCTGGATTCAAAAGGCTGATCCTGGGTGAGAGGACTGTGGCCAATCCCTGTATCTAACCCCCAGTTTGACCTGGTGTGTGGCAAGGAACTGGACAAGGAAACCGTGCAGACCATGTTCATGACGGGCCAACTGATAGGGTCTCTCATCTTCGGGTTATTAAGTGACAAGTGAGTCTCCTGGAGTTCCCTCTGGTCCCTGGGATGCCCCGCCTTCTACCTGAGGGCATTCAGAGTTGAAGAATCCCAGGCTTGGGGAGGCAAAGGTAGGGGTGCTCTGGGGGCCTGGGACAGCTCAGAGCCTGGCTCAGGTGTCCAGCTGGGGGCCAGCCAGGGAGGTGGGCACTTGGTGCAGCCTCCCCTCAATGCTTGTAGGTTGGGCCGCTACCCTACCATCCTACTGTCACTGCTGGGGCTGATGTTCTTTGGCTTCGGGACAGCCTTTGTGAACAGCTTTCACCAGTACCTGTTCTTCCGCTTTGGTGTCTCCCAGGCTGTGATGGGCTATGCCATTGTCAGCCTGACTTTAGGTGAGACTGGGCCTTAAGAGCTGAGTGGGATGGGAGCAGGGACCCCAGGCAAGGTGGGAGTGGGACCAGAGTGGGCTGGCAGCCAAAAGGATTGGGAGCCAACATGACGTAGGCCTCATCAGGGAAGGTAGGAGTGGAAAGACTCTCCATTCCTGCTGCCTGGAGATGTCAGAGAACCAGTGTTCAGACTACCCTTCCACCCTTGTCCTCCATTCTAGTCCCCTGTGTCCCTCACATTCCCCTTATGTACCCTGTCCCCCAACCCAGCTTATATATGTGGAACCCTTAAGGGTCAAGGAGCTGCTGAGCCTTTTTATCTGTATTGGCTCATTTCATCCCAACAATACTCTTTGGTAGGCACTATTCTATCATTCCTTTAGCTGAAGAAGATATTTCATCTCAGAGTTAACCAACTTTCTCAGGGTCCTACAGGAGTAAGGAGCTGGATTTCAATGCAGGCGAGGTGGTATTAAAAGTCCCCAGTCTGCATACATTTATATCCTACCCTCATAAGGTTTGGTGCCTAGACTCTTATACCTGCAATTCCTGGTATGCTCCAGTTTCTCTGGCAAAAGACTTCTTATTGGAAGCCTGACAGAGGGAACATGTTCAGGTGAACAAAACACTAATGTGCTCTAAGGCAAGATAGTGATTCCTTGCCTGGCTATGAGACAGGCCATGTGAGGCACACAGTTCCCGGAATAGGCACTGATCAGGCAGCAAGGGTAGAGGCAACAGGGTGAGAAGAGATGGAAGGCAGGTGTGTATTAGGAAGCCCAGCATGTGCCCTGGTGGGGATTCACAGAAGTGGTCTGTCTAGTTTTGAGGGGTGTCTTGGACTTCAGGGAGCAAGGGTGGGCTGGCACCAACCTACTGGAAGCCAACAGGATGGAGTTAAGTCATAAAAAGGTCGAAGAGCCACTGTTGACATGCCAGGGATCGGGGGCAGCCCCAGGGACCCTGAGCTGAGCACCATTTTGTCCTTTTACTTCCGTACAGTCACTGAGTGGCTTGTGGGGGAACACCGGGCCCATGCCGTCATCCTGGAGCACTGCTTTTTCTCTGTGGGGATCATGTTCCTGACGGGGCTCGCCTACAACCTTCCCCACTGGCGGATGCTGTTTCTGGTGGGCGCGGTACCCGTGTTCCCCCTCATCTCCTACATTTGGTGAGCAAATGAGTTCAGGGCATTCATGAGGCTGGGTCTGATGGGCACAGACGGAGGGTGTGGGGGGTCCTCATGTGGGAATGGCAGTGCTCCCCTGGGAAAGATGCATGTGGAGGAGATGAGGAGCAGAGCCTCTGGAACCCCAGTGCTCACCTTCCCCTCAGAGGACACCCTAAAAAGATGTCAGAGAGATATGGGGAGACCAGGAGGAAGAGTGCTAAAGGACAAAGCTCAAGGTCAGGGAATGGTCAGGGTCAAGGCAGGAGAGGGGAGTGAGGAAGGGCAGGCTGGCCTTGATGACCTTCTTGAGGTGACTTCAATAGAATGGCAGGAGTGGAAATAAGTGAGTAGAAGTGGAAGGAAAGGAGCCACCTGGGAAACAGCTGATTTGGGAGAGGGGGAGGGGATGGTGTGCATGGGCAGCGGAGGCAGGCAGGAGAGGGTGTCTGGGGTTTTCCATTGTAGGAGGCACAGACAGGCCCCTGAGAGACTGGAGCTATGAAGGGACCATGGGTGGATCAAAGCTTGGAGGGGTTAGGAGGGGAGTGAAGCAGGAATGAGAGGGCACTGTTGATGGTGGGCAGTGGGTAAAGTAAAGGAACAGAAGGCCATAGAGGTGAGAGGAGGGGAGATGAGATAACTCACTTGTTAAGGGTTAGATAGTTCTGTGTGAAGAAATCTCCAAATTTAATATTGAAATTACCACATTTAATCTTTTTTTTTTTTTTTTTTTGGTACTGGGGATTGAACTCAGGGACACTCAGCCACTGAACCACATCCCCAGCCCTATTTTATATTTTATTTAGAGACAGGGTCTCAGTGAGTTGCTTAATGCTTTGCTATTGCTGAGGCTGGCTTTGAACTTGCGATCCTCCTGCTTTAGCCTCCCAAGCTGCTGGGATTACAGGCGTGTACCACCATGCCTGGCACATTTAATCTTGATAACCCTGAAAGATGAGCATTAGGGTAGATAACTGAGGCTTCAAATAATTTGTCCAAGGTCACATGACTCAAAAGTGGGGGACCTGGGATTTTAACTCAGTTTATCTGGCTCCAAAGCCTCTGTGTGTTTTAACTACTGCGCTATACACAGAATGGATTATAGGAGTTGGGGTTACTAGTTAGGAGGGAGAGCATGGATGTAGCTCAGGGGCTTTCCCAGTTCTGTAGAAGCTAGAGACCAGTTTTGCCAGTCCTTGAGATGCCTAAAGGAATGTGGGAACCATCTGATGCCAGGTGCCATGTCTTCATCTTGTAGCTGGGAAACTGAGGTTCATGCATAACTTGACCTAAAAAACATTTTTGGAAATGTTAATTAATGTAACAGAAGAATATGATTACAAACTAAATAATGCAAAAAGGTTTGCAATAAAAAATAAGTTTCTGGTGTCCTCTCCCTATCATAGTCCCTGGTTCCTTTCTTAGAAGCCATCACTCTGAACTCTTAGCTCTTTCTGCTGGTAGATGTCTTAGTAGCCCTACGCACTCAGAGCACTGGAGTTTTTAATGGGTTGAATTCTCTGGGAGATGTTTTTTTCATCTACAGTCTTTAGACATGTCCCACCAGCTGTCCCTTCCCTGACATGTGGCAATATTTTGGGCAGATACTATCTCTTTCTAGTCATTCTTAGTTACTAGAATAAGTCTCATTTTGATAATAAAGACTTAATTTCAGACACTAAAAAATCCAGTTCAATCCAACTTGAAACCTCAGCTTGTATCAAATCCTCAGCAGCTCCCTGGCCCCTGCTCAGGCTAGTGGCCTAAGGCAATGAGATCATTCCTCACCATCCTCTTCCTGCTTTGATTTTCCAGGTTCTAGGAAGGGGATGGGGCATCAGAGAAAAGAGACCAAACACTTGCGTGACAGGAGCTGTGATGAGCTGTCAGTATCCTCTGGAGGAAAGATGTTCAGATTTCCAGTGGATCTTCTGAGCATTGGCGTTTTCTAATGGTCTTGCATTCTTTGTGATCCCCTGCCCCAACTCCTGTTGCTGGCAGTTCAATCCACACCTTCTTCCTGTAGAAGTCTCCTCACCCTGGCACATGACATGCCTGCAAGACTGCAGGGTTCACTTGGCCAAAAATCTTACTGTCCCTCAGCCCCCCACCCCCCGCCACGGTGGCTCTCACCAACTTACTGCCTTCCTCTTAGCCAGATAAGAGATGACACCATTCTCTAAGTTTGTGTAGCCCTCGAACTTCAGGAGACACTTGTTTGTCCTCCCACAAACCCTCTCACTATCTAGAGTACCAGGGCAAGACCTCAAGTTTCTAACTCCAGCCAGAGAGTGGGAGAGCAAGACCCCCTTTCTGGAAAAGAATCCCAAATCTACCTATGGAGTTTGCTTGGACTCCCCTGGGCCTGGCTGGAGTGGATGAGAACATGGGGTAGAGAAGATATTCAAGACCCTTTCACTTCCATGAACGGCCACTGGTCCACTGCATCATGTGGCTTTTTTATCTCTCTCTTTTTTTAGCAACTCCTCTCCCTAATGTATCTTTAGAATGTGAGGGTTTTTTGTCCATTGTTCCCAGATTTGGGAGCTGCTGCTGAAATCCCAGAACAGAAAAGTTCACTTACCATTTGGTTACACTGTGATTCCTTATTCTCTGATTTCTTTTTCTCAGTAGCATTTGAAACTTCATGAATATGAAATTGCAAAACATCTCAGATGTTCTTGAAGAATACAAGTTAGAATTTAATTTTCTTCCCCCCCCCCATTCCCTACATTATCTTTTTTTTTTTTTTTTTTGTACCAGGGCACCTATTTTGTATTTTATTAGAGACAGGGTCTACACTGAGTTGCTTAGTGCCTTGCCATTGCTGAGGCTGACTTTGAACTCGAGATTCTCCTGTCTCGGCCTCCCAAGCTGCAGGGATTACAGGTGTGCGCCACTGCGCCCAGCTCCCATTCTCCATATTATCTATGTCCTTCTGGATTATTCTTTTCTTTTATGTTTGATTGGTTTGCATCCTCTTAAACTTGGGAGGTTTTCTTCAATATCCAGCCATCCTGGGTCATTCCTTTATATTTAAGAGAGTCACTAAGGAACTAAAGGGAAATCATGAGGAGCAGCTAAGTGGCTGGTGACCTTTAGGGAAATGGATCTTAAATCTGTGTAGAACATCAGCATCATATGGAAGCTTGTTAAGATGTGGGGGTAGGGGCTGGACATCTCTCTCAGTTTCTGCATTTGCAAGCCCAGGTGACGCCTGAGAATCTGCATTCCTCAGGCTGCGCTGATGACCACACTCTGAGAATCACTCCTGTTGGGCGGCTGCTGGTTCTCGGAGGATCCCAAAGCTGGACCATGGCCAGGCTCCAGCTGCTGTGCTCCCCACTGAAACTTGTGGCTGGGACTCTAGCTGTCATTGTGAGAACTTTCTCTTAACTCCTGTATCTGTCCTTGGCCCTTGCCCCTGCTCTGTGTTTGATTCCTTGGCCTTCCTTATGTTCTAGGTGCACAATGCAGGGGGAACGAATAGTCCCATTTGTGGGAACTGGGTGCTCAGAGTCCTGTAGGGCCAGGACAGTCCACTGTATCTCCCACAGCATTCCATATAACACAGGCTGTGCTTGGATGTCAGTCTGTCAGGCTGCAAAAATACTTTAGACTAGTTTATAAACATAAGCTTCTCACTTCAGCTTTGGAGGCTGGGAAGCCTGAGATTAAGACCCAGCAGATTTGGTGTCTGGTTGGGGCCTGTTTCTCATGGAAAAGAACCATCTATGTGTTTGCCCATGGCAGAAGGGACAAGCAAGCTCCCTTTGGGCCTCTTTTATGAGGCTACTAATCCCATTCATGAGGGTGCTGCCCATGTAACCTCGTTGTCTCCTTAAGGTCCCAGCTCTTACTACTCTTGCACTGGGGAAAAGATTCAATTTGTGAATTTGGAGGACATAGACATTCAGACCACTCAGTTGGCTCAGTCAGAAGTTCTCTTATCCACTTTTAAGCTTCATTTCACTGTTATCTTTCTCCTACTGTGTCCTTTCCCATTCTCTCTGTCCTTGAGAGTTGATTTTTTAAATTCTTATTTTCTAGTGGGCATGCCATCGAATCCCCTATCTTCTTTGAAGCCATAGGGGCTTTCACCAGGACAGTTCCATAGTCTTACAGTAGAAAAGAATGCCTAATTGCTGGACCCTGCTGGAAGAGGGTAGGAGCAGCGTAGATAAAGTGGTCTCCAGGGTCCTGGGTGTATTTTCAACAATCAGCCACAGAGTCCAGGCTCTGGAGGCAGTGACAGTGTGAGAAGTGGGTAGAGGGCAGTGGCACAGCTCTGTAGAGAATGCCTTAGACAGGGACCCAGGTTTTACCAGCTCTGCCTCTGTGACCTGGGCCAAGTCCTTACTCCTTGAGGCTGAGAATCAAATGGGATTATCACATAGGTCCAGGGCTGGGTAGAGATTAAACAAGATGATACAAAGGCGCAGAGCATAATTCCCAGAACTTCATCTGTGCTTTAGCTGGGAACCTGTGTGAATTCTGACAGCCAAAGAGGATTAGGAAAAAAGAGTGTGGCAAGGTAGTCTGAGGTCAAAGACAGCAAGGTGTGACAGGGGAGAGATGGGACACAGCAGAGAGGTTCACTCACCCCTCCATTCACCCAGGTAGGGTGCTCGGCTCTTGGGTCAGATCCAGGGTCCTGGCCCCTCCCCCATACTCTCCAGGCTGTTAAGGAGACAGAGAGGGAATAGCAAGAACCCCGTGACAAGGAGGGATCTCACAGAGGATATGGGCATGGAAGACATTCCTCGGCACATGTGGGCAGATGGGGACAACCCCTGAGGTAGGAAAGAAGAGAGCTCTTAGAGATGACTGAGGGTGAAGGCAGCAAGTGACTGGGTGTCACTGAGCAGCTGTGGGGGCTGTGTGTATCTTAGAGGAAGGACTGACTGCCAGGGAGGGTCAGAGGGCATCCTGAGGTTGGCAGTGACCTTGGAGGCACCTCAGTCACCTCGTGCTGGAGCAAGATGGCCACAGCCGAGGCTAGGATGGGGTCATCTTGGCTCTCTGGGGCATCCTGGAATGACAAGAAGAGGGGTGGGCAACACAGGATTCTCCCAGAGTCCCCACGGTGGCTGATGATGAAAGGAAAGGTGAAAGAGGCCAAGGAGGTGTTGTGCTACGCCGCTGAGGTCAACAAGAAGACCATTCCTCTCAACCTGCTGGAAGAGGTAAGAGGTTTGGGGCAGGAGTGGGGCCAGGCAGTGGGCTGGGGGAAGACCCTCATCCTTCCAGGTGAATGATGATAACAGGGCAAGGCCAGAGCCAGCTTAAGTGCTGTTGGGGATAGGGTGAGCATTGTGGATCCTGTGGGGGTGGGGAGCCTGCTGGGGGTCTCAGGCCTTCCTCTGGCTGTTCCTGTTTGTCCTGTAGCTGCAGCTGCCTGGAAAGAAGGTGACTAAGGCCTCTGTCCTAGACTTCTACAGCAATAGATACCTCTGTAAGGTGACCTTGGTGATGGGCTGCGTGTGGTGAGTATTTAGGGCTGGCTGGCAGGGATAGAAAACTGATATTCCAGCCTCGAGCTCTTGGGAGGGCTATAGGGGAGGGTCAGGCTGCAAGAGGAGCAGGGCCTAGGGGGACGCTTCTTGCAGGTCCCTGTGCTTATTTCTTTTCTCCAATCCTACCCTGCCCCTCTCTGCTCAGCCTCTGACTCTGTTCCTGGCGCCATCTCTCTCTGCATGTGTGTTCCAGGCTTACCATCAGTTACAGCTATTTTACACTGAGTCTCAAGTTGAGAGATTTTGGAGTGAGCATCCACTTCAGACAGGCGATCCCTGGTATCTTGGAGGTGCCCGCCCGGCTGTGCAGCATCGTTCTCCTTGAACAGATGGGGAGGAAATGGAGCCTGGCTGTGATTCTCATCCAAACCGCCTTCATGTGCTTTCTTATGCTTTTCCTCCCCCAAGGTATAGCCCACCCTGCCCGGATAGGCCACCTCCAACTTTCCTGCTTCCTCAAAACCCCTCTGCTGGCTCCTATCCTGGCCAGCCAGCTAGGCACACAGGATTTAGCTTTCTGCAGGCACAGCTTACCCACCCTGAGGAGGCCTAGCCCCTAAGGATCAGGTTGCAAGTGGGAGTCCTCAAGACAGGACACCCATACACTCTCAGAGGCCTTAGAGAGGAGGGTGTGCTGTTCAGAGAAATCATCCCTATGTGGGAGGGCAGACCACCTTCACCACCTGATTCCAGCCCACATCAGAAGCAGATCTAGTGGTTCAATGTGAATGAATGAAGACAGATACTCCTCCAGTTGCTATCCCAGGCTCTGCCTCTCATTTATAGCCCCTCTGATTGGGAACTACATGTTGTTATCTGTGACTTCAGGAATAACCTATTCACTAAAAATTGTGCACAAATGCAACCCAAAGGAGGAAGGGGATAGCTAGCAGTATTTTCAATATTTCAAAGAGCCGTAGACAATGAACATGTCCCAGGATCTTGGGTTGCAGCACACAGGACTGCAGGGTCAGTATACACCTGCTTGGAATTGCTGACCCCAGGAAGCCCCTTCAGCGACTGGGGCCCAGGCAGGGAAGGCAATATCTGGGGTCTGCCCTTCCTGGTGCTTCCTCCCTTTCTCTGGGTGCTGGAATTGTATGTCCTCTGTTGAGATTCTTCCCCTCCCAAATGTTGGCAGATGTTGATGGACTAAATCAAAATGGTTGAACAAATTTATGATTAGATTTCTACTGCTTGGTGGTTTAAAAAAAAAAAAAAGCAGAAACATTTAAAGTTCTTAGATTGTGAGAGTATGGGAGGCCAACTAGCACATGACTGTGTCTGACTCTCCTGCTGACTGGTGCAGCATCTGGCAGTCACGCTGTGATCTGGATAGCCCCAGTCTTCTAGGGTGCGAGCAACTGTGTCTTCGTGCATGGGCGTGCCTTCCTATATCCCCATGGGTAGAGCTACGCTCACCTGCTCCTTTGTAATATTACCCTTGCCCTGTTTGGGATAGAATGTTCCATGGAAATGCCTTTTGTGTGTCCCTTTCTCTTACTGTTGTCCTTGGGTGTGGCCTTCCTAGATGTCAGCTAACCTACTGACAGTGGACATCATGAAGCTAGACTCAGCCCCCTTAAAACTGATCCCTTGCCTCATTTGAATAGCTTCTCCTCAATAAAAGGGGTCAGCATGTGTGTGTGTGTGTGCTCTCTCTCTCTCTCTCTCTCTCTCTCTCTCTCTCTCTCTCTCTAGCTTCATGAACATTCTATCCCAAACAGGGCAAGGGGTAATATTACAAAGGAACAGGTGAGCGTAGCTCAACCCATGGGGATATAGGAAGGCACGCCCATGCACGAAGACACAGTTGCTCGCACCCTAGAAGACCGGGGCTATCCAGATTACAGTGTGACCACCAGATGCCACACTAGTCAGCAGGGGAGTCAGACACGGTCACGTGCTAGTCAGTCTCCCACATGAGAGCACCTAGGAACAGACTCCCTAATAGAGAAAAGTTGTCAATCTTGATTTCATCCCAGAGTCAAGAAAGGTGGGAAGTGGAGCTGGAGCAGGACCCTGCAGGGGGGTGACAGGGAAGAGCTGGTAACCTGGCAGGCAGTGAACAAGGGCTCCAGCCCCACTGCACTTGCTGAGGGACACTCCCCCAGATGCTGAGTCTTTTGTTTCTCCTTCAGAGCACATGTCTAGCTGCCATAGGCAGGCATCCTGGAGTGTTTAGGACCAATCCCAGCCATGCAGACCCCAGGGACCAAACATCCTTGCCCAGGTCACCTTGCAGAGCACAGATGGGAACCCTGAGTGGGAAGCCTAGTGCAAGTGATGGCCAAGGAGCAGGTGGGTGGGGTATGGTAAGCTACAGCTGTTTGAGGATGTAGAATAAAGACAGCCCTAAAGGCAGAGATATGGGGGCTCGGCCCAGCAAGGTGGTGGGTGGCCTGAGGGGCCTTTGGGTTTCCAGTGTAGTATCTCCGACTTCCTGGTCAATTCTCCTACAGCAGATATGCTAACTTCTGGCCTGGCTGGGCCTCTACAGATTGATCCTCCTTGGACAGAGTGCCTGAGTCTGCTGGACAGCTGACCAGGTGGTAGGGGTGGATTGCTCAGATGCTTTCTGTGAGGGATCAAGGATTGATGGGCACTGAGGGGAAGATGGCCTCAGCCTTAGGTAGCTGTGTTTTCTGGACACAGGTCTAAAATCCGCCATAATCTTGGTGCTTGTGCTTGGACAGTTCAGCCTGGCCACCAGTGTCTCTGTGGTCTTCCTCTACACTGCTGAGCTCTTCCCCACCATCGTCAGGTATGGGGTCTGGTAGATGAGGGAGCCATGGAGACCATGGAGGGGTAGTATGGGACAATGACAATATTAATATAGCAGCTAAGATTGAGCGTTCTCCTGGTGCTAAGCAGTTCACAAGGATGACCTCACTTAGTCCTCAAAAGATCTCCCAAATGCCACCATTAACCATGTTTTAAACAATTAAAGCAAAGAGATAAGGGTACTTGTTGTAGGTGAGACACAGCAAGTGGTAGAGCTGGGTTCCAGGTTGGGTGGGTCTGACTCCAGTCTCCACCTCACAACTCACTGGATGGAATGTGTTTGGGCCACCTGAGGCTCAGCCCCGACCCTGCAAGAGCTCTCCGTGACAGCAGCTATGTCTTCCTGTATACCCAGAACGGCTCCCTGCACATCCACACAGTACCCTGTGGTTCTTACCTCTCTTACTCCTGATACCCATAAAAGAAGGCTAGAATTACTACCTACTTGAAATTCATGGAGAACTAAACTCCCCCCTAGCCACCCAATGAGCTGGGATGGGTGGAGACTGAAGGGTGTGGAGCACCAGGTAGCTTCTCCCCTATCTTACCTGGTCTGTGGGCCTGACGAGCCTTCCAGACCAGCTCTCCTTGCCACTTTTCAGGTCTACAGGTCTGGGGCTGGTGTCTCTGGCCTCATCAGGTGGAGCCATCTTGTCCCTGATGATCATCAGCCAGCTCCCAGCCCTCCTGCCCATTTTTCTCTGCTTCATCTCCTCTATCGCAGCCTTGTGTTTTTCCGCCCTGCTGCCGGAAACACAAAACCAGCTCCTCTCTGACAGTATGGAGCAATTTTCAAGAGCAAGGTAAGTGTATGAGACTGCCCTTGGCAGTGAGAATATGTCAGGCACTGTCCATCCTGGCCCCTTGGCCAGAGGGCCTGGGATAACAGGAACGCCCTATGTCCATAGCAGTGTTCCCAGATCTATAGGTACTGCCACTCATTGAGGTCCAGCCCAGCCTCTGACAGCTCCTACCCCGCCTGGCTCTCTTCTTCCCGGCTTCATTTGCCTGTCTGGACTGGAGCACTGCTCTCCAGAGATACTCCAGAGGTACCTTGGCATCTTTCCCTCCCCAGACACAGGGGACTGACTTGGAATTGTCTTTCTGAATAACTCTCCTTTTCTGTCTGAGTCCCTACTCCCTCAAGGGAGTAGCCTTGATTAATGATTCTGGATTAAAGAACCCAGCCTTGATTAATGATTTTGTACTCTTAGCCCCAACAACCCAGGACCCCATTTGGGAACTGAGCTCCACTCCATATCTCCTTAGGCAGTTCTGGTCTCTGATTCCCTAAGTGTCCCCTGGATAAGATTTGTCATAATTGGCAGAACCATCTCTTCTGGGGATTTGGGTCAACAGAGTTCATCACTGTCTCCCTGGACCTGAGGGGAGCTGAGCAGCAGTGAGGAGCAGAGGTCACTTGAGGTCCTATAGTATCCTCTGCTCTATACTGTAGGAGTTGCTGCCTCTGGCTTTCCTCTTGTCTTCCTTTCTACTCTTCTCCTTCTCTCCCCATCTCCTTAGACTTTTATTGGACCACCAGTGTAAGGAATTGTCCAAAGGCTGGGTATCAGAGGTCAAAGGTTCTCACCTTTGAGAAACCATAGTTTATAGGGAGGTAGATATGCAAACAGTTATCATGAGTGGTCTCTGACCGTGGATGTATAGGACCTATTGTAACAGCCCAGGGAAGGAAGAACTTTATCTTAGGAGTTGAGGAATGTCACAGAGGAACTGATATTTATGTAGAACCTGAAATGTGGATAGGAGGTTGCCCCACTGTAGTAGAGAAGGGAAATATAATGAACAACAGAGCAGAGCAGTGGAGAATGTGGGTTCTGCAGCCAGAGAGCCTGGATTTCAATTTTTTGTGCTAATACTTCCTAGTATGTGCACAAGAACATAGTAATAACTAGAGCAAACACTCATTGCATATTTACCATGTGCCAGGTCTCATTCCATGTGTACCTTCTCTCATTTTGTCCTCAAATGAACAAGATGTGAAGTGGGACCTGTTACCCTTTTGCAGATGAGGAAATTGAAGCACAGAGAGGTAAAGCCGTGTAGTCCAGACTTCCTCTTCCATAGGGATTTTGAGAGGATTAAACCCATATAGAGCAGTTGGAGGCAGTTCTGGTATATGGCAGATGCTCAGTAAGTGCTAGCAAAGGGAAGGGGTCTAGCTGGGGCAGGGAGATAGAACCAGCCTGTTCCGGGAGGCAAGGGTCCCTCCTGGGCATATGGAAGTGAGAAAGCCCCATTTCCCAGAGTGCAAAGCCTGGCATGGCTGAAGGTGCCTCAAAGTAGCCACTTTGTCTCAGCTTACAGAAAGATTCCCTTCAGCATTCTGACAGCAGTTTCAAGAAGAGGAGGAACGATGAGGACACACCTGATGATATGTCTGAGGAAGTGGCAAAGAATACCATTCACAATGCCCAGATTCTGAGAATGGACTCAAACTATTACTCCAACGCTAGCTTGAAGAAATCCAGAGAAGAGAAAACAGACAGTCAGGTTTCCTGAGGGCCAGGCCCCAGACTATCTCGGGTTGGAAATGAGTGGCTGGGTATGAGACTGTGGTTTCCAGGCCATGAATTCCAGGCCCAGCCCAGTGGGAGGGGGCAGGATCAGTCTTGCTCTGAGGCCAGCCCTTGAGATAAAAAAAATGGCCCCTTCTAGGGGAGCTTGGCTGTGATTCATTCCAATAAAGGTACCATGTTGGTCTTGAGATGGCTAGGTCCAAGTTGGCTATATCAGAGAACCCAGAAGCCCTGGCCTAGAGAAAGGGGTTAGATAGGCTCCTCAGATTCCTGAGTGTGTCTTTGGCTAAACTCAGGGACAGTGAAGCGCTCTCTAGATGGTGTGGGGGGTAGGGTGGGCAATGTCTCTGTGTGCTAGAGGTAGAGCAAGGGTGAGACTGACTGTGCCTCTGTATCAACCAATCCTTCTGCCTCGACATCTGTCAGTGTACTTGGCTCCTAGCTCAAATGCAAGGTGAGAATAGGCACTTCATGCAGGGGCAGAATGGAGAGGAATGATGAGAACTTCTCCCATTTGTCCCATTACACAGGGCTTTCTCATTTGTTTTCCTTTGATATTTTCAAATCTCAGTCCTCATCCTGGAGAATGCCTTCCTAGGGGTTCCAGTCTATCTGATCTCTGAGATAAGCCCCACACCCTAGGTCATAGTCCCAACAGCCCTGGGTGAATCTTCCCTCCACAGCCAGCATGGGGCTAGACAAGTTGGGACCAGCACTTCTCATTCATTAGCCAGACTGGAAAGCCCTAGAGTCAGGCTCTGACACCATCTTTCCCTGGGCAAGGAAGTTCCTGAGGTCAGTACCTGAATCATCTCCTCCACTCTTGCCCAGTTTGTTGGAAGATTATGAACTTGTAAGGAGTATCTCTGATCTAATTCCTAAGGAGCTTCTGAGGAGGAGGATAGAAAAGCCTATCTGTTCTCATGGAGCCAGGATAGCGAGACCCTGGGATCTCACACATTACTCTTACCATACAGGTGTCTTAGTGTAACATTGACAATTAAATGCCAAAATTCTATGAAATTAGATATCATTAATAAATTATCTCTCCCACAAATCTGACATTTTTCTGATACACTAAATAGTATGAAACATGTCAGCAAGGGTCTCCCTGTGTGCAAAGACAGGTAAGTAATGCTAGAACTTGTGATGGTACATGCAGATACCTGTGAACTCTGGGACTCTCATTTCTTTGGTCACTGATTACTAGCTATGTGAAATTCTCATCTCATCTTCATCTTTCAATGGCTTATATATTTCCACCACTAAGAGACCAAGCCCCCTTATCCTATGATATTCCCCACCCCTGACATGGGATGCTGCTCATAATTTACCAGAGCATATGAGCCTGTGGTGTGAGGGATTGTACATGGTGAGTGTGAAGGAGCTCAGGACTGGACTAGGCCCCCAGAACATGGGCAGAAAACTCAGTCTCATGAAAGCAAGCCCCAAACCCAGCAACAAGTATAAAAACCTGGGAATCCTGCTAAAGTCTTGGTGGAAGCAAACACTAAATGAATTCAAAGCATAGTTGCCACAACAATGCAAACCTCTAGGGTTTTCTAGGGAAGACAAACTTCAATGAAAAGAAACTTGTAAGTAAAAATTACTGAGCATGTGAAGAAACAAAAGGATATAAGTGCAGAATCAATAAATGGAGGGTTGCCATCAATGAATAAGTAGTGATGGAGCTCCCTGAAGAGTACACGGCATGGGTTCAGAATGTTCAGAGATGAAAAAATGTAACTCCTCAGACACAAACTTAAAAACTGACAGCTATAAATTGTAGAAATGAACAATATAGTGACTGAAGTGGAAAGCAACAAAGAAGTGAAATTAGAATAGACGCCACGTTTGTTTGAATATTCTTTGTGGATTGATTCTTTTATCATGAAATATTTCTGTTTCTATTAATGCTTTTTGCCATAAACACTCCTTTACTTGATACTCTTTTGCACCCATCTTTTAAACTTTTAAATTAAAGAATAATATACAATATACAAAAAGGTTTGGGGAGAAGATGGCGGCGAGGGGAGTGCATTGCCCCCGTGTGCTGCTTCACTGTGTGGGAGTATGACAAGTCAGGACGGCTAAAGGATATTTTGTTAGGAATTTCCAGCAATAGTGGGGTGCTCCGGAACCTGGAGGAAGGATTTCCATCGCACAAGGATCGGCTACGGGGACTCAAACGCGAGAGGTTTGTCGCACGGAGGGTAACACTGCTTATTCAGCAAATCGCCCCGCGGCTAGAGTCTGCAGCGTGCGCTGGGATAGAGACGCAGGGTTACAGTGCTGCAGTTTCTGCCAGACGCGCAAGCACCGTACTCAGGGCTGAATTCTGGGTTCGAGACGGGGGAAGGAAGCGGTCCATCTCGGTTCTCCACACGGGTCAGACCACAGAGGAGGCCAGCAGCCACCATGTTGGTAAACTGACGTCACCTTCCCTGTTTTCGACTGACCGCAGCTCATTCAGCCATAGAACAGGTAATTTCAGGCTGCAATTCGCCTGCGGCTTGCAGACAGATTGCTAGGGTTCAGAGCCTGGGTGCTTCTTAGAACCTGATCTTATCGGAGCGAACACCGAGCGTGGGGCGGCCGAGTTCCGGCTCCCGGAACCGTCCCGGAACCGCCCTGGCCCAGGGCTGCGGAGCCTGCGGAGGCTGCTTCTTGGACCCTGCTACTATCAGAGCATACACCAAGCACTAAGCAGCCGAATTCCGGCTCCCTGAACTGAGCCCGCGGGGGCTGCTTCTTGGAGCTTACACTTATAGGAGCTTACACCGAGCATGGAGCGGCCGAGTTCCGGCTCCCAGAACTTCCCTGGACCGGGGCTAGGAGCCCGCGGAAACTGCGTCTCGGTCCGGGTCCTGCTGAGGGCCGGTCAGGACTCACCCGTTGCTTTGGTTGCCTGGCAAAGGGAACGAAATGCTGCCATTCGCATAGGATACCAACATGGCAGAGATCTGATGTCAGCAGAAAGCGGCGGAGGAGAGAACTTCATCAATACCAGCGGTGACATAAGCAGTTGGTCTCCTGGTAGGGGGGGTGAGGCACAGTCACCCGAGTCTCCTCAATTTGTCCTGGAGCCAGAGGGGAGGAGCCGGGCCGCCGCCAGCGCCCGGAGCAGGCCCAGCGGCTCGCCAGCGTGGTGACCGCGTGACCCCAATTGGAGAGGGGGCGGAGCGGAGCCGCCACCCGCACCCGCAAGGTGGGCAGACCCGCGACCCAGTGGTACATGGGCGTGGTAGGGGGGGCAGGGCAGAGCCGCCGTTCGCGCTTGCAAGGTAAACAGACCTGTGACAGCCTGGCGGGTCAGGCCCAGTGGCCTGCCAGTGTGGTACACACGTCACCCCAACTGGAGTAGGGGCAGAGCAGATCCTTCTCCCACGCCCGGATCAGGCCCTGCTGGTGTGGTGGTCACGTGACCCCAATTGGAGTGGGGGCGGAGCGGAACCGCCACCCGTGCCCACAGGGTGAGCAGACCAGTGATCAACCTGCAGATCAGGCCCAGGGGTCCGCAGGCGTGGTAGGAGGGGCAGGGCAGATCCGCCGCCCGCGCCTCCAAGGTAGGCAGACCTACAACAGACCGGCGGATCAGGCCCAGGAGCCTCCCGGTGTGGTACAAACACCACCCTAATTGGAGTAGTGGCAGAGCAGAGTCGCCGCCCGTGCCAGGAACAGGCCCAGCATCCTGCAGGCGGGGTAGTCACGACACCCCAATTGGAGTAGGGGCAGAGCAGAGCCTCCACCCATGCCTGAAAGGTGGGCAGATCTGCGACCGACCAGCGGGACAGGCCCAGTGGCCTGCCGGTACGACAGACACGTCACCCCATTTGGAGTAGGGGCAGAGTAGAGCCGCCGCCCGCGCCTGCAGGGTAGGCAAACCTGCAACCGACCGGGGGATCAGGCCCGGTGGCCTGCCAGTGTGGTACACTCATCACCCCAATTGGAGTAGGGGCAGAACAGAGCCGCCGCCAGCTCCCAGAACAGGCCCAGTGACCTGCTGGCGTGGTAGCCACGACACCCCAATTGGAATAAGGAGAGAGCAGAGCCGCCGCCCGCACCTGCAGGAAAGATACGCAAGCAGTATGAAAAGACAAGGAAAGAAAGGACCACAAGCAATGCAGGTCAATGCAACTTTAGAAGAGGTAACAGTTGCAGCAGATGGAATGTCAGATAAAGAATTCAGGATATACATGCTTCAGATGATCTGGAGTATCAAGGAAGACATTAAACAGCAAAATCAGACAATGAAAGATCACTTCGACAACGAATTACGCAAACAAATCCAGGAAGCAAAGGATCAACTATACAGGGAGATAGAGGTTATAAAAAACAAGCAATCAGAAATCCTAGAAATGCAGGAAGCAATAAACCAACTTAAAAACTCAATGGAGAATACTACCAGCAGAGTAGAACACTTAGAAGATAGAACATCAGACAATGAAGACAAAGTATTTCAACTGGAAAAGAACATGGACAGCTCAGCAAGACTGTTAAGAAACCATGAGCAGAACACCCAAGAAATATGGGATAACATTAAGAGACCAAACTTAAGAGTCATTGGGATACAGGAAGGTACAGAGCTCCAAACCAAAGGAATGAGCAGTCTATTCAAAGAAATAATACAAGAAAACTTCCCAGACTTGAAGAATGAGACAGAATCCCAAATCCTAGAAGCCTACAGGACGCCGAATGTGCAAAATCATAAGAGATCCACACCTAGACACATTATAATGAAGATGCCCAACATACAGAATAAGGAGAGAATTTTAAAAGCTACAAGAGAAAGGAAGCAGATTACATTTAGCGGTAAGCCAATCAGGATAACAGCTGATCTTTCAACACTGACTCTGAAAGCTAGAAGATCCTGGAATAACATATTTCAAACACTGAAAGAAAATGGGTTCCAACCAAGAATTGTGTATCCAGCGAAATTAAGCTTCAGGATGGAGGATGAAATTAAAACCTTCCACGATAAACAAAAGTTTAAAGAATTCGCAGCTAGAAAACCATCTCTTCAAAACATCCTCGCCAAAGCATTACAGGAAGAGGAAATGGAAAATAACAATGAAAACCAACAGTGGGAGGTAGGACAGTAAAGGGGGGGAAAATAATCAAAGAGGAAAACAAACCATGTTTAGTAACAGAAATAAACAAATATGGCTGGAAGAACAACCCATATCTCAATAATAACCCTAAATGTTAATGGCTTAAACTCACCAATTAAGAGACACAGGCTAGTAGAATGGATCACAAAACAAGACCCAACAATATGCTGCCTACAGGAGACGCATTTGATAGGAAAAGGCATACATAGGCTGAAGGTGAAAGGTTGGGAAAAATCATATCACTCATATGGACTTCGGAAACAAGCAGGAGTGTCCATACTCATATCAAATAAAATAGATTTCAAGCCAAAGTTAATCAAAAGAGATAAAGAGGGACACTACATACTGCTTAAGGGAACCATACACCAACAAGACATAACAATCATAAATATTTATGCCCCAAACAATGGTGCAGCTATGTTCGTCAAACAAACTCTTCTCAAGTTCAAGAGTCTAATAGACCACCACACCATAATCATGGGAGACTTCAACACACCTCTCTCGCCACTGGACAGATCTTCCAAACAAAAGTTGAATAAGGAAACTATAGAACTCAATAACACTATTAATAACCTAGACCTAATTGACATATATAGAGTATACCACCCAACATCAAGCAGTTACACTTTTTTCTCAGCAGCACATGGATCCTTCTCAAAAATAGATCATATATTATGTCACAGGGCAACTCTTAGACAATATAAAGGAGTAGAGATAATACCATGCATCTTATCTGATCATAATGGAATGAAACTGAAAATCAACGATAAAAGAAGGAAGGGAAAAGCATACATCACTTGGAGAATGAACAATAGGTTACTGAATGATCAATGGGTTATAGAAGACATCAAGGAGGAAATTAAAAAATTCTTAGAGATAAATGAAAACACAGACACAACATATCGGAATCTATGGGACACATTGAAAGCAGTTCTAAGAGGAAAATTCATTGCTTGGAGTTCATTCCTTAAAAAAAGAAAAAACCAACAAATAAATGATCTCATACTTCATCTCAAAATCCTTGAAAAAGAAGAGCAAAACAACAGCAAAAGAAGTAGAAGGCAAGAAATAATTAAAATCAGAGCTGAAATTAATGAAATCGAAACAAAAGAAACAATTGAAAAAATTGACAAAACTAAAAGTTGGTTCTTTGAAAAAATAAACAAAATCGACAGACCCTTAGCGATGCTAGCGAAGAGAAGAAGAGAGAGAACTCAAATTACTAGCATACGGGATGAAAAAGGCAATATCACAACAGACACTTCAGAAATACAGAAGATAATCAAAAACTATTTTGAATCCTTATACTCCAATAAATTAGAAGATAGTGAAGGCATAGATAAATTTCTTAAGTCATATGATCTGCCCAGATTGAGTCAGGAGGATATAGAAAACCTAAACAGACCAATATCAATTGAGGAAATAGAAGAAACCATAAAAAGACTACCAACTAAGAAAAGCCCAGGTCCGGATGGGTATACAGCAGAATTTTACAAAACCTTTAAAGAAGAACTAATACCAATACTTTTCAAGCTACTTCAGGAAATAGAAAAGGAGGGAGAACTTCCAAATTCATTCTATGAGGCCAACATCACCCTGATACCTAAACCAGACAAAGACACTTCAAAGAAAGAAAACTACAGACCAATATCTCTAATGAACCTAGATGCAAAAATCCTCAATAAAATTCTGGCGAATCGGATACAAAAACATATCAAAAAAATTGTACACCATGATCAAGTAGGATTCATCCCTGGGATGCAAGGCTGGTTCAATATACGGAAATCAATAAATGTTATTCACCACATCAATAGACTTAAAAATAAGAACCATATGATCATCTCGATAGATGCGGAAAAAGCATTCGACAAAGTACAGCATCCCTTTATGTTCAAAACTCTAGAAAAACTAGGGATAACAGGAACATACCTCAATATTGTAAAAGCAATCTATGCTAAGCCTCAGGCTAGCATCATTCTGAATGGAGAAAAACTGAAGGCATTCCCTCTAAAATCTGGAACAAGACAGGGATGCCCTCTCTCTCCACTTCTCTTCAACATAGTTCTCGAAACACTGGCCAGAGCAATTAGACAGACGAAAGAAATTAAAGGCATCAAAATAGGAAAAGAAGAACTTAAATTATCACTATTTGCAGATGATATGATTCTATACCTAGCAGACCCAAAAGGCTCTACAAAGAAACTATTAGAGCTAATAAATGAATTCAGCAAAGTGGCAGGATATAAAATCAACACGCATAAATCAAAGGCATTCCTGTATATCAGCGACAAATCCTCTGAAATGGAAATGAGGACAACCACTCCATTCAAAATATCTTCAAAAAAAATAAAATACTTGGGAATCAACCTAACAAAAGAGGTGAAAGACTTATACAATGAAAACTACAGAACCCCAAAGAGAGAAATAGAAGATCTTAGAAGATGGAAAAATATACCCTGTTCATGGATAGGCAGAACTAACATCATCAAAATGGCGATATTACCAAAAGTTCTCTATAGGTTTAATGCAATGCCAATCAAAATCCCAACGGCATTTCTTGTAGAAATAGAGAAAGCAATCATGAAATTCATATGGAAAAATAAAAGACCCAGAATAGCAAAAACAATGCTAAGCAAGAAGTGTGAATCAGGCGGTATAGCGATACCAGACTTCAAACTATACTACAGAGCAATAGTAACAAAAACAGCATGGTACTGGTACCAAAACAGGCGGGTGGACCAATGGTACAGAATAGAGGACACAGAAACCAATCCACAAAACTACAACTATCTTATATTTGATAAAGGGGCTAAAAGCATGCAATGGAGGAAGGATAGCATCTTCAACAAATGGTGCTGGGAAAACTGGAAATCCATATGCAACAAAATGAAACTGAATCCCTTTCTCTCGCCATGCACAAAAGTGAATTCAAAATGGATCAAGGAGCTTGATATCAAATCAGAGACGCGCCGTCTGATAGAAGAAAAAGTTGGCTACAATCTACAGTCGGTGGGGTCGGGCTCCAAATTCCTCAATAGGACACCCATAGCACAAAAGTTAATAACTAGAATCAACAAATGGGACTTACTCAAACTAAAAAGTTTTTTCTCAGCAAAAGAAACAATAAGAGAGGTAAATAGGGAGCCTACACCCTGGGAACAAATCTTTACTCCTCACACTTCAGATAGAGCCCTAATATCCAGAGTATACAAAGAACTCAAAAAATTAGACAATAAGAGAACAAACAACCCAATCAACAAATGGGCCAAGGACCTGAACAGACACTTCTCAGAGGAGGACATACAGTCAATCAACAAGTACATGAAAAAATGCTTAACATCTCTAGCTGTCAGAGAAATGCAAATCAAAACCACCCTAAGATACCATCTCACTCCAGTAAGATTGGCAGCCATTATGAAGTCAAACAACAACAAGTGCTGGCGAGGATGTGGGGAAAAGGGTGCACTTGTACATTGCTGGTGGGACTGCAGATTGGTGCAGCCAATTTGGAAAGCAGTATGGAGATTTCTTGGAAAGCTGGGAATGGAGCCACCATTTGACCCAGCTATTCCCCTTCTTGGTCTATTCCCTAAAGACCTAAAAAGAGCATGCTACAGGGACACTGCTACATCGATGTTCATAGCAGCACAGTTCACAATAGCAAGACTGTGGAACCAACCTAGATGCCCTTCAATAGACGAATGGATAAAAAAAAATGTGGCATTTATACACAATGGAGTATTACTCTGCATTAAAAAATGACAAAATCATAGAATTTACAGGGAAATGGATGGCATTAGAGCAGATTATGCTAAGTGAAGCTAGCCAATCCCTAAAAAACAAATGCCAAATGTCTTCTTTGATATAAGGAGAGTAACTAAGAACAGAGTAGGGACGAAGAGCGGGAGAAGAAGATTAACATTTAACAGGGATGAGAGGTGGGAGGGAAAGGGAGAGAGAAGGGAAATTGCATGGTAATGGAAGGAGACCCCCAGGGTTATACAGTGGAGGAGGTAGAGAGAGAGGAGGGGAGGGGAGGGGAGCGGTGGGGAGGGGGGAGGGTGGATGATGGGAAAGGCAGCGGAGCACAACAGACACTAGTATGGCAATTTGTAAATCAATGGATGTGTAACTGATGTGATTCTGCAATCTGTGTATGGGGTGAAGGTGGGAGTTCATAACCCACTTGAATCAAAGTGTGGAATATGATATGTCAATTAATTTGTAATGTTTTGAACAACCCACAATAAAAAAATTAAAAAAAAGAATAATATACAAATAAATGTGTGGATCATCTTGTGTATGGTTTTGAGTTATCACAAAGTTCATGCCTATATCAGATCTATCACTTATATCAAAAGACAGAAAATTACTAGCCTCTCGAACTCCGCCCTTCCTCTTCCAGTCACAGGCCCAATTCTTTAGAGATAATTATTCACCCCTGACAACATATGTTACTTTTGCTCATATTTGAACTTTGTAAGAGAGGTCTTGTGTATGGTTTCTTCCACTCAAAGACTCATCCATGTTGTCACATGTAGTAATTTGTTTCTATGTTGTGCCATGTTCCATCACATGAATGAATCAACAGTTTATTCATAAACAAGTTTGGGTTGTTCCCAAATGGTGAAAATGAACTATGATGAATAATCCCTTCTATGAACCTTCCTTTATCTAGATTCTTGACCTGGGAGCAAGATTCCTGGGTCAGAATATATATCACTTCAACCTTGATATGCCAAGCCATTGTCCAAAGTGGTATTTCAATTTATACTTACAAAAAGCAGCAGAGAAGAATTTCTGTGAGTTGTATCTTGGATAACACTTTTCTTATTTTACACAATCTGTGGCTGAGTATATTTAGGGGGTTTAAATTTGTGTTTCCCCAATTCCTAAGGAGGTCGAGCACAGAGTTTGGATGTAATTTAGGTATAATAACCAAAGTTTCCTGTGTTGGAAGCTTGGTGGAACCTTTAAAAGGTGGGACCTTGTGGAAGGTCCTTAAGTCATTGAAGATGTACCCTTGGAAAGGATTAAAGTATTTCTTATGGGATTATGAGTTGGTTCTCCAGAGAAAATTATTATAAAAGGAGCAAACTTGGCCACACCCAGTTCTCTCTTGCTTCCTGACTGGTAATATGATTATTTGTCCTATATCTGTTCCCACCATTGCTATTTCCATGATGTGACACAACTGAGAGAAGAATCCTCATCAGAGCCTGTGCTCTGCCATTTGTACTTTTAGCCTCCAAGACACTGGACTAAATAAACCTCTTTTCCTCAAAAATTGTCTTTCTCAGGTATTTTGTTACATGAAGGAAAACTAATACAAGCATTTTTTTTCATAAATTTATTGGCCACTTGGATTTCTTGTTTTGTAAAGTATTTGTTTACATCTTTCATCCATTTTTACATTGGGTGGTCTGTCCTTGTTCTTTTTTTCGTCAATGAAACTTTATTTATGCAGTACTGAGAATTGAACCCAGCACCTTACACATGCTATGCAAGTGCTCTACCACTGAGTTACAACCCCAGCCCCCGCATCCTTGTTCTTCAGAGAGATTCTCAGGAGTACCAGATATTCCTGTCATGGGCCCATTGTCACGTTATGTTACAAAAACATCTCCTCCTTAGATTTGCCTTAATTCTGTTTATTTTCATTTTTTTTCTACTCATAACATTTGTGTATACACATACCTGATTTTTCAAGGATTGATTGTTGGAAAGACAGCCTTTTCCCACTGTTCTCAGTGCTATCATAAATCAAGTGACTGGACAAGTAGGTTTGATTCTGAGTTTTTCATTTTGCTTCATTGATATGTTTGATATTTACTAAGCAACACCACATTTTTTAAGTACTATATTGTGTTAAAGTCTTGATATCCAGTAGAGGAAGTATTTCCACATTGTTATTCTTTAAGAGGGTTCTGTTCTTATCTTTCTATGTTTCCATACAAATCTCAGAGTCAGTTTGATAAGTTCCATGACAAAAATGAAGAAAAAAAAAGCTTGCTGATATTTTAATCAGGATGATGGTGAGTCTATACACCAATTTACAATATCAAGTCTTCCAGCTTAAGAACATGCTAGATTATCTCTACATTTATTTAGATCTCTGAAGTTCTTCAATAAAGTTTTAGTTTATATAGTTTTCTCCTTAGAAGACTTGTTCATTTTTAAAATTTAATCCTGGCAACTGATTTTTTTTTAAAAAAATCAATGCTAAGGAATTATAAATGATGATTTTATGGTTTTTTTCTTAATTTCATTTTCCACTAGTTGCTAATAGTGAAAAGTGCAATTGATTTTGTTATATGTTGATTTTCTACCCACAACCTTATCAAATACTATCTTGCTTCCTGATGTTCAAGTCTTCAGTTTATTTCTCTTGCCCAAATGCACAAGCTGGTTCCTCCAGAACAGCACAGAAAAATATCCATGCAAGCAGGCATCTTGCATGACCTCTGGTTTAAAGGGAAAGCAGTTACCATTTCAACACTGATATGATTTTTGTGGTTTGTGTAGCTAAGGAAGTGCTTTGCTATTTCTAATTTTGCATGAGTTTTTTTTTTTTTTTAAATTTCTCCTTTGCATCTTAAATTGTCATATATTGTTCCTTTGGAAGGGGGCCTCCTCCATTGCAGGGGATGATCCGAGTAGCTGAAGGCCTGAGGTACTAGCTCATCCTCTTCCAATTTTTACCAGACTGCCTTAACCTATGGCCTCATCAAAACTACTTCCCAGAAGACCTGCTCATAAGTCAGGAGCCATGTTTATTTCCACATCTGGAGACAAGGCAGAGAGGTGGGCAGAGCCTCAGATCTGGCAAGGTAATACCTGTTCTTGCACTAAGAGCCTTGGCCTGCAAGTCACAAGGTGTGGGCCTCCTAGCCCAGCACATCTTCACCCTCAGAGTGAATGGTATACCTTATTGCTGAAATGTGCTCTGGCTCTAAAACACGAAATGCATAATAAACATTAATGAGCTATTCTCTGCGCACACCACCATGTGCAATCTGCCTGAAGGGGAGATTATCTCCCATTGTCCAAAGCTGCCTGGGTCCCAGAACCTGGGTGCTTTTCTGCTGAATGACAATGGACCATGACACAGAGGGAGGGATCCCAAAACCTTAGAGTGGAGTTCTAAGCCCTGACCTCCTAATCCAGCAGGCAGAAGGCGTTATCTTTTGGTGCTAAATTGGCCTCTCATAGGTAAATGCCAATCCAATTAGCACCCCTGTCCCCAGGCCGTTCTTCACCCTACCTCCATATTGTCTAATGGGGCCTGAGTACAAGAGAGCCCCACATAGACCCTTTACATAGAATTATATGAGTGTCCTGCAGAATGCTCTGCCCAAGAACTTAACTGCTCTAGATCTCACTGTCCTACCAAACCTTCTCTTTCTTGATCATAGAGCATACAATAAGACCAGGGATTCTGAGAGTGAGGTCATCGTTACACTGCCACAAAATGTGTCTCTGGGAAGGTAGGGTTATGTGAGATATCGTGGTAACAGAAAAGGCATTCTGCAATACCACTAACTGGTAGTGCTGATAAAAATGGTGCAGCCAGGGGAGGCAAATGCATGCCCAAAATATGTGTCTATTCCTGCAAAGGCAAACAATTTCCCCAAGAAATTGAAAGGGGATCAAGAACCAGGAGTCTGACTGTGTCCAGTGGAAATGGTACCATTTCTAAGCTCAGCACAGCCTGTGAACGAGACACATAACAGCAAGGGTTTAGGGGAAAACAAATGTCTATTACATAAAAAGGATAATTGCAAATCAAATGACCTTGGCTTCCATTTTAAGAGAAAGAGAGTAGCTGGAGCTCAAAGTAAGTAAAAAAAAAAAAGAATAACAACTAAGAGGAAATAAATGAAATAGTAAACAAAAATAAAATAGAGAAAATTTAGTAAAACCCAAATCTGATTCTTCTAAAAATCTCTAATGCTGTTAAACCTCTAGCCTGACTGATGGGGAAGAAAGAAAGAGAAGACACAAATGACCAATATCAGAAATGAGAGAGGTGGCATCACCCCAGCTGGGCTGTACAGATGGTAACTGGGTAAATGGGATTATTGTGAATGACTGTATGGCAATAAATGAAACAACTGAGATGAATAAATGTCTTGCAGAACACAAGTGTCAAAACTGTCTTGAGAAGAAATAGGCAACTTAAAAACCTACATTTATTTTAAAAAGGGTTTGTAGTTAAAAAGAAAAAGGTTACAAAGAAAAAGGTACAGTAGCCATATAAGGGTGGTGGGGATAAGCTCATGATGTGATGTCACGTGAGGCTCTTACCTGGATACCATGCATGTTTTGTAAATGGTCTTGTGAAGCTGGCACCAGAGTGCCTGAGGACGCAGCCAACTGATGTCCCCAGGTTGTGCTATCCACCTTATCTGCCTAATGATTAACTCTCCTTCATCACAAATATTCTTGGATGAGCACTTACACAGGACATGATTATGGTCACACTCTGCAGAGTCCATCCATAGATAGATATCTTTCCCCTTGGCATTTTGTCACCAATCTTCCAATCTGCTCTTTGCAAATCCCTGACCAGCTGGCCCACCTATTAGCCACTGCCCTCAAGTCAGGAACTCTGATCTCATGCTGGTTCCTCCCAAGGCCCAAGCCCAACAGCAAACCAGAGGGCAATGGGAGCCTGTGGCTATCTTCCTTGAAGGTCATTAACTTGGGGGTACAGAGCCCACTAGAGTACAAGGGGAGGAGATGTGGAGAAGTCAATATTAGCACCTGAGCCCACCAGGTAGTTTAAAACAAACAGGGAATTTGCTATCTCATGTAACTGAAAATCTCAGCAGTGAGGCTAGAAGCAGCAACTCACATTCATTTCTCCTGCTTGCTTTTACTTTTTAAATATGGCTACTGGGAAATTTAAAATCACATGTGTGGCTCAGATGCCATGTCAACATGTTGACTAGAGCTCCACTAGAAAGCAGTAATTCTTGGAGTCGATGAGGCTGGCACTCTGAACACACTTCATTTCCACTTAGGGTGAGAACTAGAGCAGCCTATCTGCACCAGAGAGCACAGGAGACTTCCCTCATGGGTCCTTGGGCTCCAGCTTCCCTTGGCCCTCAGGGGCAGTTCATGGCAAGTGATATTGATGCATGTGTCCTTGGGTTAAGGTCATCTGGGATGGACCCAGTGGGGTTTGCTCAGGGAAAGAGGAAATTCAGAAACAACAGTCCCTCCTGCTAGTCAATGTCACTTCCTTGCTCATTTTTTGTTTGCACAACTGCCTGAAGCAGAAATACCACCATGCTTTTCCATTTCCTTAATCCACCTTGCATGCAGCCACCCAGCTAGCCTCTCCATGCTGAGGTTCAACAACCCTGCGCTGGTAGCCCCAGTCCAGGGCCCTGTTACAGCCTGAATTCCTAATCATCCCTGCCAAACCCTGAGGGTCCTATCCCACCAGTCTCTTCTCCAGATGTGCCTCTTGCTTTCCCATTCACTTAAATTATTCCTTTTCTGCTTGAATCTCCTTCTCCCCTCCTTGTCCACTCTGCCCATTCCACCATCTTTTAGAGCCCACCTCAGGGCCATCTGCCTCCAGAGGCCCTTTCCAGGCATGTGGCACACAGAGGCCTGTCCTCGGGACTTGTAGGACTTGCTGCCTGGGGCACAAGCAGTATAACTGCTGCCAGGGCTCTGCTGTCTTCCTCCTTGCGTCACTCAGGTTCCTGCTTTGTGTCTTGATTCTCCCACTGAGTCTTAATTTCCTTGAGGACAAAGCCATGCTTGGTTTTCCTTCATTTCTGCCTTGGTTTAGACCAGTACAGTAAGCAGCTCCTCCAAAAATGAGTTCATGAAATGAAATGATGTTTGGAGATTATATCTATCTATCTATCTATCTATCTCTATATCTACCTATCCATAGATAGATACACACACACGTAAATGAGTTATCAGTGATAATTTTTATAATGAAATGTTCATTTTAAAAAATGATGGAAAACTAAGCTTTAATCATTACTTAGGCACCATGGGCTTTGGTTTTTTGCTTTATATATTAACAATTAATTTGTTTTTCAATTTTAGATAATTGTAGATTTGCAGAAAGTTGAAAAGATATCACAGAAGTTGCTGTATTCTTCACACAATCTCCCCCAGTGAATGGTTGAATGTAACTGCAGGACAATACCAAGACCAGGAAGGTGACATTGGTAGAATGTGTGTGTAGCTCTGGGCCATTATATCACATGTGTAGACTCAGTCACTCTGCAAACTCCCCCCACCATCGTGTAATCCTCTTGAATATTTCCTCTACATGAATTGAAGCCACATCACAATACACGGTTCTTATGACAGGGGAGCTAGTGGGGTTCGATCTTCTGAGGAAGGTTCTCCAGGGACCCCACAGTTCATCATTTCTCTTCTCTTTTTCATTAGTGAAGTTGCCTGAGGCAGAAATTACCACAGTCCTTTAACCTGTCTTCTCCTGTTCCTTAATATATCTTGTACACAACCACTAAACTAGTCTTTTGGATGGAACAGTGTACAGACCCCAATCTGAACAGTAGACAGAAAATTGACTGGAAAAGAATTAACAAGTAGAACTTCCAAACCATCTAGGAAGGGAAAGGACTTTGGACTTGCTCCTATTTTTACTCTTTCCTTAGTTCATCTTTCTTAATGTTCTAAGAGTCCTCCTCCTATCTTTACCTTTCTGCTTCAAGAATTTACTGTAGCTCTTCTCTTAGGATAGGTCTGCTATTGGCAATTCTTGCAGATTTCCATCTGAGAATGTCTGGATGCCGCAGTCTGGCTGGGCACAATCAGGAGCCACTTGTCAAAAGAAACTAACTTTATTTTTAGAACCACACACGCCAAACAAAACAGCCTCTCAGGAAAAACCCTCAGAGCCTCAACTGCCACCACCGGCTTTCCACAAGCCTCTCTCTCCCACACAAGCTTCTCTCCACCTCCCACAATCCTCGTGCTCTTGAGGCCGATTGGCTGGGTCACGTGGGCGGAGCCAAAAAAGTCCCCCAATGAGCAGCTCCGTGGTCTGAAAGGGCAGGGAAACAGCCCAATTAGCATCACCGCAGAGGAGCCGATCAGCTAGATGTTGCTGGGGCCGAGGAGCCAATCAGCTAGATGTTGCTGGGGCCGCTGTGAGCCAATCATCAGCCAGCAGCTGGAAGTTTGCTGGCAGCTGGAAGTTTGCTGGGGCCCCTTTGGCTGTGGCTCTCAACATCTCCCCCTCTCTGTATAAACAACAAGCATGTGGCTTAGGGACCGTGCCTGTTAGGCAGTCCAATTCAACATATGGTCCTTACCCGTCATCGGATGAACTGACCTCTAGGCGTCAGCCTCCTGTCTTAGGTTGGTACCACTGCAATTGGATCATACCCATCACTGACTACCGGTCCAGCATACAGCCATACTTGTGGATAGGCCTTTGCACCTGTGGGGGGGGTGAGGTTCTTTGCCTCACCTCTGTTGGCCCCCAAATTTTAGACCATCACTAGTAGAGGAGGATGCAAAATGCCATGACATTAAGCCAATTGAGGGCTCCTTTGAAAAATTGTACCACCGGTGACATCATCAGCAAAAATACCCCAACACTACCACAAGTCGCTGCACCAACAGATAGTTCACAATGCATACAGGTGAGCTCACAATGTGTCCAGGCAAGTTCTGCAAGCAGTTCAGTGATGGCTATTGTAGAAGCTGTAGATTGGTTTTATCTTTGACTTCACCAGCACTGGGATGAAGATAGGAATTCCAGAAGGCACTAAAAGAAAACAATTTTCTTAACAATTTACATTGTCTTCACCGGCACTGGGATGAAGATAGGAATTCTGGCAATAATGGCTAAAGAAAAAATTATGTAACATTACAGAAGGCACTAAAAGAAAACAATTTTCTTAACAATTTACATTATCTTTAAGAGAATTATTAAATATAATGAAAAGGAAAGGTAAAAGTAAACAAACAGATCTGTTAACCTTCTTTTTTGTTTACATATTAAAACAATCCTCAACAGTTGTTTACCCAATTTAAATTAAACCATATAAATCACGTGAAAAAAAAATATTTGGATCCATTGTATCATGAGCGCTCATCATATATGATATATGGACATACGTACATTCAAACATATAACACAAAACACAAGTGTGCACACATAATATAATACATACAACACATAACATTATAGTAAAGGCCTTATAACTTTTTACAGGTGAAATCTCCATTGCAATGTTTAAAAACTCTATAGTCAAAAAATAGAACTGATCAGCAAAACATTAACCTAGGTCTGTATGAGCTCAAAAAACAAAATAGAACTTCATGATATGGCAAAGGGCAATAATAAAATAGATATTGAAAAAAGCATCCTGGTTCTGTTGCAGATGTAAGAATAGCCAAACTGGAGTTTTGGATATCAGTTGTTATGGATTTGAGCCAAATCATCTTCTTTTTGGTCTGTAGAAATCGCTTTAGTTAATCTTTCTGGAATCCAAATCGGCTGCTGTTCTCCCTGTGGAAACACATAAACAGACCCCCGACTCCAGACAATCACTGGGTCAGGACCTTGGTTAATCTCTCTGGAATCCAAATCGGCTGCTGTTCTCCCTGTGGAAACACACAAACAGACCCCCGACTCCAGACAATTACTGGGTCAGGACCTTTCCATTGTCCTGTTAGAATATCCTTCCAAAGTACCTTGGGCTTATGTACACTTTTTGGACACATATGCCTTTCCGCAGCACTAAGTCCTGATGAATCCAAATTTAAAAAGTTTAGAGTAAAAAGGGTTATTTTAAGTTTATCTTTGGGGAATATATACCCCTTCCCAATTCCTTCTTTTTGCTTTAATAAGTACATTTTAATAGTTTGATGAGCTCTTTCAACTATGCCTTGTCCCTGTGGATTGTATGGGATTCCTGTTATATGAGTAATGCCAAATGTTGAGCAAAATTGTTTAAAAGAGGTAGAAGTATAACCAGGGGCATTATCTGTTTTTAACTGTTTTGGAACACCCACAGTGGCAAAATTTTGTAAGCAATGAGCTATAACATCTTTAGTTTTTTCTCCGGCATGAAGGGAGCCCATCAAAAATCCAGAAGAAGTATCAACTGTAACATGCAAATATTTTAATTTTCCAAATTCTGGCAAGTGTGTGACGTCCATCTGCCAAATATGGTTAGGTATCAATCCTCTAGGATTGACTCCAAGATTAACTTGTGGTAAAAAGGTCACACAATTTTGACATTGTTTTATTATTTGTCTAGCTTGTTCCTTAGTTATTTTAAAACGCTTTTGTAAAGTATTAGCATTGACATGGAACTTTTTATGAAAATTTATAGCTTCTTCTAGTGTAGAAAAAATATGTATGTCATGTGTAGTTTTATCTGCTAAATCATTGCCCAAACTAAGGGCTCCAGGCAATACTGTATGTGCCCTGATATGTCCTATAAAGAATGGATCTTTTCTGTCCCAGATTAGACTTTGTATAGTGGAAAGCAAAGAGAAAACAGTAGAAGAAGGGGAAATCCTACCAGCATCTTCAAGAGATACTATAGCATTAACTACATACTGACTATCAGAAAATAAATTAAATACAGAATCTTTAAACATCACAAAAGCTTGTAAAACTGCATTAAGCTCTACCTTTTGAGCTGATTGTTTGGGTACTAAAAATGTAAAAGTTTGATCAGGGGTAACTACTGCTGCTGTACCATTATTTGACCCATCAGTGAATATATTTGGAGCATTCATGATAGGTGTTTTTCTTGTCATTTTTGGAAAAATTACAGGATGCAATGACCAAAAAGACAATAAAGGATTAGATGGTAAGTGGTTATCAAATGAAACATTAGATTTGCACATGATTATTGCCCAAGTATTTAACTCATTAGCTAACTCATCAATTTGATTCATAGTATATGGAGTAATAATTTTATTGGGAGAAATTCCAAACACTCCCTTTGCTGCTTTTATTCCTTTGAGTATTAATTGTCCTACAGCCTCAGGATACCTAGTAAGAATAGTGTTAGGAGAATAAGATAAATGTATCCATAATAATGGACCTTCTTGCCAAAATACTCCTGTAGGAATATTTTTTGTTGGTAGTACAATAAATAATAAAGGCAAACTTATATCAATTCTATCCAAATGCATATTTTCCATATATGTTTCAATGATTTTTAATGCCTTTCTTGCTTCAGGCGTTAACATTCGGGGTGAATTTGGATCTGATGGACCTTTTAGGATATCAAATAAAGGTCCCAACTCTCCTGTTGGTATACCTAAATAAGGCCTTATCCAATTTATGTCTCCTAATAACTTTTGAAAGTCATTAAGTGATTTGAGTTGATCTACTCGTATTTGAATTTTTGGTGGACGGACCATGGTTGAGGATAATAGAACTCCTAAATAATTAATTGGAAAATTTAATCGTACTTTATCTATTGCTATCTCTAGATTATAATTTTTTTAATAAGTTTGTAAGTGTGGCATAACATTCTAGCAATGTGTTTTTATCTTTGTGTGCTAATAATACATCATCCATATAGTGAAATATTTGTAGTTCAGGATTTTGATTTCTAAGTGGCTGGATTACTTTGTTAACATAAATTTGACACATAGTTGGGCTGTTAGCCATCCCTTGAGGGAGTACTTTCCATTCATATCTCTGATCAGGACCTTCATGATTCAGTGCAGGGATAGTAAATGCAAAACGTGGACTATCCTCAGGATGAATTGGAATTGAAAAAAAAACAATCTTTAATATCTATAACTAAAACATACCAGGTTTTTGGCAAAGCAGACAACTGAGGAATCCCTGATTGAGCAGGTCCCATAATAACCATCTCATTATTAATGGCTCTTAAATCTTACAATAATCTCCATTTACCAGATTTCTTTTTGATGACAAAAATGGGAGTATTATGGGGAGATACAGAAGGTTGTATATGTCCTTCTGCTAATTGTTGTTTGACCAGGTCATGGGCTGCTTGTATCTTTTCTTTAGTCAGGGGCCACTGAGGAACCCATACTGGTCTTTCTGATTTCCAAGTAATTTTTATTGTCTCAGTGGCCCTTTCTGAAAATCCAACCCATGTCTGTCTGTTCCTTGATCTATTTGTATTGGTGCTGCTATACCTTGTTCTTGTTTTTCTAATCTTTTTCCTTTCCTAAAACCTTGTCTAGTCATAATAGTGGGTGCATTTTGGTTGATGTTATTTGTTAATGTCAAACCTAATTGATCTAGGACATCTCGTCCCCATAAATTTACGGAAGATGATCCAATACATATGGCTGTATAGTTCCTTCACATCCTTCAGGATCCTTCCAATCTAATACCATTGCACTTCTATGGGGATTAGTCGCCACTCCTAGGCCTCGAAGCGTTTGAGTGGCTTGTTGTAATGGCCAATGTTTTGGCCATTCTTGACGAGAGATGATGCTAAGGTCTGCACCTGTATCCAGTAGCCCATTAAATTCATGTCCTTGAATATTTAGTTTTAGCATGGGGCGAGAATCTAAATTTAAAGAAAGCATAGCCCAATCTACACCTGTGGAGCCTAATCCCTTGGAACCTCTTTCTACAGTACGACTGGAAAATTTATCATGTAGGCTGGGTATTATTAGTAACTGTGCTATTCTATCTCCTGGTGAAATTACTGATATACCCTTTGGAGAACTGGCTATAATTTTTATTTCACCTTCATAATCGGGATCAATTACCCCAGGACTTATCATAAGTCCTTTTAGAGTAGAAGAGCTGCGTCCCAATAATAAGCCTACTGTTCCTTTGGGAAGAGGTCCTTTCACCCCTGTGGGAATGATTTGAACTCCCATCTCTGGAGTTAGTACTGCTCTGGCGGAGGCGCAGATGTCCAACCCTGCGCTCCCTCTGGTTTGTCTGATGAGGGATCTGATGGACAATGTGTCCTGGGCACTACCCTGATGGGGTTGCTGGGTTCCTCCAGTGCTCCGTATATTTGTGGTTTGGGGCCCCGGAGCATTGGGCCCCCCTGTCCATTTTTTGGCAATGGAGCCCGATGCCTTTCTCCACGATATCGTGGATAAACACCTGGTCCTTGTTCGTTTTTTGATAATGGAGTACCCTCTATGGTGGTTTGAGAACGGCATTCATTAGCCCAATGTCTCCCTCTACGGCATCGTGGGCAAATACCTGGTATTCTACTCCTTTGATACCTAGTTTTGTTAAACCCTCCTCCAATGGGGCAATTCCTTTTAAAATGTCCTGTTTGTTCACAATTGTAGCATGTTCTTGGCCTGGCATCTAAAGCCTGTTTTACTGCAGCTGCCACAATTTGCCCTTGTTCATTAATGTCTCTGGCATCTAAAGCCTGTTTTACTGCAGCTGCCACGACTTGCTCTTGTTCATTAATGTCTCTACATAATTTAATATATGTGTTTAAATCTTCATGTTTCCATGGTCTAATGATATCTCTGCACCAACGATTCGCTTGCTCATAAGCCAGGTGTTTTAGTAATGGCATTGCTTGTTCTGTATTCCCAAAAACTCTGGTAGCTGTTTGAATAAGCCTATCTACAAATTCAGCATAAGGTTCATTAGCTCCTTGTATTACCTTAGATAATTGACCTTGTAAACCTCCATGTCCTTGTAAAGTCTTCCATGCCTTAATTGCATCTGCAGCAATTTGTGCGTATACGCCAGGATCATATGCAATTTGTTGCTGCTGATCCTCATAAGGTCCCTTTCCTAACAACACATCTAGATTTCTCTGAGGATAACCAGCTGCTGCATTTCGCCTAGCCGTCTCCTTGCAAAATTCCTCATTGGCAACCTTCCATAACAGGTATTGTCCTCCATTTAGCACAGCTTTACACATATTAGCCCAATCTGCTGGCGTCATGTTCAAGTTGTTAATGGATTCGACCATGCTTACAGTGAAGGGTGCTTGAGGACCATAGGTTGTTACAGCCTCTTTTAGCTGCTTCACTGTTTTGAAATTTAAAACTTGGTAAAATCGCTGCCCTCCTGCCTCAAATACAGGGCATGTTAGTATTTGAGATCTTGTCTCAGGATCCCAACTATCAACTGCGGGGGTTGGGGGCCTCCCAGCATATGGAGGTGGCGCTGTTGGTTGGACACTTACGCCCTCTGGTGATAGAAAGGTGTTAGTAGCAGTCTCCTGTAGAGGTGGTGCTGTTGGTTGGACACTTACACCCTCTGGTGATAGAAAGGTGTTAGTAGCAGTCTCCTGTTGTAACTTTCCCCCTGATGGCTTTTTCTGTTTTACACTTTCTTTCTCTGTCTGACTAGCTTGAGAGGCCTTCTCTTTTACTTGAATCTTTTCCTCTGTCTGACTAACTTGAGAGACCTTCTCTTTTACTTGAATCATTATGTCTTCTCCTTCCTCTACCATTGTCTGAACTGAAGGCTTTGGACTAAGCAAACAAGATACGAATGTCCACAATGGCAATGTGCCAACTGGCAGAGTCCCTGGGCTTTTCTTTTCTATTCTTTTTAAATCTTCACCATGATGGTTCCATTGTGATATATTCAACAACTCCTCCTTAAAAAGCCATGGGCTACATTTTTGTATTGTATCAACGTATGCCCTGACTGCTCTTGATTTTACTGGGATGCCTCCTTCCTCTAACAATTTACTTAACACTCTTTCAATTTGTTTTTTACTAATTTCTGATCCCATATTTCTACTATAATACAACCCAACAAGATGACGCCAAACAAAACCGAGACAGAATGAAATAAAAAGGGAACAACAAAAAGTCATTATAGCCTTTCTATCCTCCTGACATGTGCATCCGTCCTTTCTCCCTATCTGTTCCTCAGACGTAAATAGTTTTTCCTCAGATGTGAGCGGTTTTTCTTCCGTCTCACTCATCTCCAGGGACAGGCAACTTAAAACAAAAGTGAAGCAAAATAAAAGAGGAATCTTAAAATGGCTACCCATCCTCTCGCCCTGCCCTCAGGGGCGAGCAGTTTCACTTACCCTCAGTCGCTCCCCGTGCGAGCCACCAAATGCCGCAGTCTGGCTGGGCACAATCAGGAGCCACTTGTCAAAAGAAACTAACTTTATTTTTAGAACCACACACGCCAAACAAAATAGCCTCTCAGGAAAAACCCTCAGAGCCTCAACTGCCACCACCGGCTTTCCACAAGCCTCTCTCTCCCACACAAGCTTCTCTCCACCTCCCACAATCCTCCTGCTCTTGAGGCCGATTGGCTGGGTCACGTGGGCGGAGCCAAAAAAGTCCCCCAATGAGCAGCTCCGTGGTCTGAAAGGGCAGGGAAACAGCCCAATTAGCATCACCGCAGAGGAGCCGATCAGCTAGATGTTGCTGGGGCCGAGGAGCCAATCAGCTAGATGTTGCTGGGGCCGCTGTGAGCCAATCATCAGCCAGCAGCTGGAAGTTTGCTGGCAGCTGGAAGTTTGCTGGGGCCCCTTTGGCTGTGGCTCTCAACATCTGGATTTCCTCTTCATTTCTAAAGACTGTCTTCACTGGGTGAAGGATTTTGAATTGCCAATTCCTTCTTCCCAGCACTTGAGTGATGTTGAGCCCCTGTTTTCTCATCCCCACAGCTGCCAAATGTAAATATGAGGTTATTCAAATATTTCAAAGACATCATTTGTCACAGGCTGCTTTGAAAAATTTTTTTTCTTTGTCTTCAGTTTTCAAAGCTGGTCTCGGTCTGGATTTCTTTGACTTCATCATGGTTGGAATTTCTGTCTCTTCAGTATTTCTGTCTCTTGTGATACTTCCAAATCCTCAACCATACTTGAGCACTTATTTTAGCTCCAATGTATTTTCCCTCTCCTTTTGAGACTCTGATGGCACGCATATTACAGACTGTTAATTTTTTTCCCAGTCTATGTTCTTTCTGTTGTTTTGATTGGGTTCTTCCTACTATTCTATCCTCAAGTTCATGGATTCTTTCCTCTGTATCCATTTGCAGTAGAACCCCATCCAGTGAGGTTTTTATTTTGCTTATTTTACTCTAAGGTCTAAAATATCAATTTAGTTCTTTGTATCTTCTATTGTTTTGCCTAGTTGATGATGATGACGATGATGAAGATTTGTGGTACTAGTGATCAAACCCACAGTTTCCTCCATGCCAGGCCAAGAGCTGAGATACATCCTCAGTCTTTTCTATTTTATTTTGGGATAGGGTCTCACTAAGTTGCTGTGGCTGGCTTCAAACTTGTGATCCTCCTGCCTCAGCCTCCTGCCTCTGCCTCAGAGTAGCTGGGATTACAGGCCTGCACTACCACACCTGGCTTGGGGATGGAACCCAGGCCCTGTTTTATTCTGTTCTGAGATTCTGGAGCTTATTTTAAGGTTCTGTTTTTGCTAGTGGTCTCTGAGAACAATGCTGTCAGGTCAGGGAGAGGGTCGTTTCCTTAGGTGACATCCCAGGACAGAGCTGTGAAGTAGGGGGAAAGGTACCTTGTTCCTGCTGGGGAAGAGTGGTGCTGCTCAGAGGACCTACTCTGTCCCTACTGACACCAGTGTGGTGGAGGTGAGGGGGATGCCTTGCCATTGCTCCCCAAGTGGGTTCCATTAAGCCTTGGGGCAGCATACTACTGCTGGGCAGCTGTGAAAGCCTACTCTTCCCCAGCCCTCCTCTGACACTCCAGCAAGGGGAGCAGAGCAGCCTGTAGGCTCCCCATTCAGCCTAGGCTGGCTGAGTGCAGGTAGTAGGGCCATTTTATTCTATGGCTCTGTTGGAGTAGAATGGTTAATGTCTAAAATTTCCTCCCTCCCTCCCTCCCTCCCTCCCCCTCTCTCTCTTTCTCTCCCCTCCCTGCTTCCTTCCTTCCTAGTCCTTTTCTGGTCCTTTGGCTAGAAAGAGCAGACTTTCCTTTCTCCCCTTGTACTAATTACTTTCTGGGTTGTTGCCTTCTGTAGTGCACTCTGAGGAGAAAATAAAATCTGGTAACCTTGCCTGTCCTCACAAGTCCCAGGGTTCCTAACCATTCCATCTTCTCTCCTTCTTTCAGAGATTGTTTGTATTATACATAATGTTGAAGGTGTTTTCATAGTATACTCCAGAGGAAATAGTGATTGCCCCCAAAACAAAAGTCCTGGGGGGGGGGGGGTTACAGCATTTATTCTGCATCATCCAGCAAACAGCAGCTGGCCATTCTGCTGAACTGATAGTGAGATCCCGCTTCTCCTACCACACACACAGCCTAGGGGCCCTGGCTGTGCTGTGCTTAATGACTCTAAGTGCACCTTGGGAAATTGGGAGTCCACTCTTACCTGGTCTGAACAGGCATTCTTCAGCTGCCACTGTTTACCAAGTCCCAATCCCACCACTCAAATTTCTCCATCCACCACAGGCCCAAATGGGCTGTTCCTGCTTTGGTGAGAAAGAAGTCCATTCCTGGATCTGGGGCAGCTGAGGAGCAAAATTCTCCTTGGCTACATGCAAGGGTCCCAGAGTGATTGTTGAGGAGCCCAGGGTCAGGGGATCTGGTCCTTCTGGCTCCAAGTTCTCACTTCTGAGAGTCTAAGCTAAAAAGTTGGAGGAAAATATTTGACTTAAAAAATGTATTTGGGGGACACTTTTTGCAAGCTTTTAAATTTATGAATGAAAAAACAATTGCCATAGTGAGATATTCAGATGTCTCAGAAGATATTTTCAAACTTCCCCTCCATTTCACCACCAGGTAGGAAAAGACTGTTTTCTATATCTTTCATTCCTAATTAATGATTTTAGTCTAACTACTTTAGGGAAAAATCAGCAAGAGAGATATTTGTTTAAATGGACTATGTGATTTTCAATTTAAAACATTTCTTTTTTCTTTCCTTTTCTTTCTTTGTATTGGGGATTAACCCAGAGGCACTTTACCACTAAGTCACATCCTCAGGCTTTTTAATTGTTTTTAATTTGAGACAAAGTCTCACTAAATTGCTTAGAGCCTTGCTAACTTGCTGAGGTCCACCTCAAACTTACGATCCTCCTGCCTCAGCCTCCAGAGTTACTGAGATTTCAGGCATGTGCCACCACCCCTGGATGAAACAGTTCTTTTTATGATTAAACCACACAAAAATAGAGACGAAATGATCTCTGATTTAGCAACTAATAATATATGGTCACATTTACTTTATATATCCTTTTAAATTTTTCTCTCCTAATTTGCTAGGTATTTCAAATCCTCAAGTCACAGGGTCATTTTAGACCAGTATACTTTGACAGGCCAGTTGGTCTCTGACTATGCTATCATCATGTTTAGCAAAATCTGTCATACTTTTGCATCCCTTAATACCCAGATTTTTCCATTTAACTCAAGAATATATTTTTTATTGTTGTAGCAAAATATGCATAAATTTACCACCTTAACCATTTTAAAATGTACAGTTCATTAGTGTTAAGCATATTCACATTTTTTAACAGTCTCCAGAAGTCTTTTCATCCTGTAAATCTCAAACTATATTGATGGAACAATAACTCCTCATTCCTCCTTCCCCCAGCCCCTGCCAATCACCACTCAACTTTCTGTCTCTATGAATTTTCCCTATGCAAGCAGAGCCAGGACTGTCTCCTGGGAAGCACTGGTCAGATCGCGGGGGTAATGTCAGGGTCACACTGTGGCTCTGCTGCTCAGGGGATGCTGGAAAGCAAAGTCATACCTCAGGGCTACTCTGCATACCCAGAGACCACCCAGGTGTCCCTGAGGGCATAGGGGCAAGGCTGGGGAGCTCCCCAGAAGCTAGGTGGCCCAGTAGCCAGTCTGAGGTAACACATGGACCACTGCAGGGAAAGCTGCAGGCACTGATAATGTCTGAGCATGCTGAAATGTCACTAGTTTGTTTCTGGATTAGGATTATAGATGTTTTTTAAAAATATACTTTTCAATTTTTCTAGAACCAACAATGAAAAAACAATGTACTTTCCTTAAATAGATCAGTAGCTTTATAACAACAGATAATCCTAAGGAAGATGTCAGGACACAGGTGATCTCCACATATCAGAAGATGTGTGGCTGGAACCAGGTCCTCAGATCCTAGAATAGCAGCTCCCACCTACTGGCAGGGCCAGGACCCAGTACCTGGGACCACCCAACCTGGTGATGGGCAGCAGACTCCTGAGCAGCTGGATTTGAGGCTGGTACTCCTGGTTCTGCCCTGTTGAGGCCTGAGCCCACAAGGAGGGGCCCAGCTGTCTGGAAGACCCTGCCAAACCCTTTGGAACCCACTCAATGAGCCAGCTCCTTTCACCTCCAGAGTAGGGATTCACAGGGTGCCCTGGTCCTTTGGTATCAGAGCAAAAGTAGTACAACTCTCCCGGGTCTCGGATAAACACATGGATCTCTCATTGGCAGTAGGGGAACACCTGACCTTGCTCTTTAGAATTTAAGACATAGTCCAGACTGGAGGAGCCCTGGTTTACTCACTAGTTCATCAGGTATTTATTGATCACCTAGTGTCAAGCACACCAAGGTTCCAGGGACATAGGATCCTTGATGTGGACCCTTCTGAAGGAGAGGATAGGCACCAATTGAATCATCCCAAACAGATGTAAAACTGACATGAGTGTGGGATGTCCTCTGTCCAGAGAGCTTGTCATACGTCACCACCTTCATAAAACCATTTTTCTGTGTTGGCCAGGAATCCCAAACTGTCTTCTTTTCTGGAAAGACTTTCTGGAAAAGCCAGAGTCCTTTGGAATAGGTCTAGTTTTCAGAAGTATTCAGGTCCTCAAGCTTGGGTGCTGGGATCCAGAGCAGAGCAAAGCGGACTAACTAGGATGGGGGAACAGAAATTCACTACCAGCTCTAACCAAAGCAAGAAGCCACAGATGGGGTTCCAGGTGGTCCCATCTTCTGACTGACAGCCGGCAGTCGGCAGGGATTTGGGGGAAGGGCTCTGTTGAAGCCCAGTTGATTTCAAGAAATGTGCAGGGTGTTGGGGACAGGCCTCCGTTTGGGTTGCAAAAAAATCTGCCAAAGGTGGAAATATTTCCAGAGCATTTATGGGCGGAGCTTCACAATTGTCCGCATCCTGACTGGCCCTGAGGTAGTAGGCGGGACTTTGAGAGAAAGACGTTCCCCGTGGTTCCTGAGGGCGCGGCTTTGGAGGGCCAGTGGGAGGCGAGCTTGTCCTCAGAAAACCCTCTTTCTGGTTGGCTGAAGCAGGTTGGGCGGAACCTTGGGAGGACCTATCAAATCCTTCAGGCAGGCTGTCGGCAGTATACAGGCTTTTAAAGGCTGAGGGGCGGGTTCGCGCCTGCGCGGGGGGTAGTCTTTATTTCCTACTCCGTGGGAGAGGCCCAAGACTAGTCGCACTGTCTCAGCGGCGTAATGTTGAGGCTGCAGGTTGTTCTGGGCCACCTCAATGGCCGACCTAAGTCGCACCCGGCGCTGCAGGCTGCACCGTGCTTCAGTAGCTTCCCGCAAGCCTCGGCTGCGGACGTGGTGGTGGTGCACGGACGGCGCACTGCCATTGGCAAAGCGGGCCGCGGCGGCTTTAAGGTGAGGCCCCCCCGGGGAATGGTGCCTGGCCTGAGACGGTGGGGGCTAGGGTCCGTTCATAAACTCAGTAGCCTCCGGGCTGCAGACACGCGTGCTGCAGTGCTTTCTCTGGCCGCGGTGGGTATCACAAGCCAGATTCACCGCAGCTGTGCATCCCGCTGTAGGACACCACCCCAGATGAGCTTCTGTCGGCCGTCTTGACTGCAGTTCTCCAGGACGTAAAGCTTAGGCCTGAGCAGTTGGGGGACATCTCCGTGGGTGAGTGCACCACCCAGGCCCGGCACAGGGTGCTTCCCGGTCTTCTCCTCCCTCCAAAATTCTGCTTCCACGCTTCCGGTCCCGTCTCCAGTCCCCGCTTCCAGTTCCCGAGTTGTCACTGAAGGGAACTGTGGAGTCCACTGACTTCAATGTGATCTCCTCCTGTGAGCCAATACATCCCCCAATCGCAGACATTTTGCTGCTCCTTATGTATTTTGACGAATAAGTATAAGGAAAGTAGGTGTCCCAAGTGCAGAAATTCTAGCACCTAAGGGTTCCAGAGCACTCCGGAGACCTGAAGCCAAGGTTCTCTGTGCCCTGGATCGTATCTATTCCAGAGCAGAGATGAGAGAATGCCAACACTCATCAAGTTCAGTACCTTATTTGCAGATGGAGACACTGGGGATGGGGGTTGGTGGAAGATTTGCAACACAGGATTGAACATAGGGCCTTGAGCTGTGATTCAACACTGTTTTCCACCCCTACACCTCTTCCCTTGAACTATAGCAACATAGTATATAACACCATTTCATCCAATGAGTTCTTCACTTAAGCCACTCCTCTTTACAGTGACAGCAGTTCTTGGAGCAGGATGACTTGGGGAAAGTGTGCATATTCAGAATATTTCACTTGCCTGACTGCCAGTGCTGTTGGCCTTCAAGCTTTGCACTGTGTCCCTCTTTCCCTCATGTCTTTCATGTTATGTGGAAAAGAAGGATAACTGCCCAGCCTTTGCTGATTTTGGAAGAGAAAGGTGCATGAGCATGTGAGCTTGGGACCCTCCAACATTGGGGCTCATATATGAACTGGACAAACTGTTGTTTGTCTGGCTCCCCTTACTCCATGTGTTGAAATTCCAGAGCCTCAAGTGAGCCAGTTAATGATTGATATTCCTGAAGAAAGATCTTGAATGTCTTCTTTCAGGTTCACAGCAGCCCCTTAATTCCCAGGACACCATCTAGCATTGAATAAAGTTTTTCTTTTTTCTCTCCCACAGGAAATGTGCTTCAGCCTGGAGCTGGGGCCATCATGGCCCGGATTGCCCAGTTTCTGAGGTAAGTTATTTTACTTCTACCTCTGGCGTAGTCATTGTGATTCTTGAGTGGGATCTGGCCCCTGAAAATTCACCTCATTGTAGTGGAGATCAGGATGGACATCAGATGTCAAAAGATGTCGGTCGAGGCAACCACAGTGCTTGGGATCCTGCTCTTCGGACCCAACCTTTCCCCAGCTTTAGGAGTGGGAAAGGGTGTGTTATCCAGACCAGAGCCAAGACATGCAGGTCTGTGGGGCTGGGGCAAAGGTTTTCTGTGGCCTGGTTTGTATTCAAAAACAATGTCTTGCTTACTTTGGGAAGTTTGGACTCTACTCCTCTGTCAGGTAAATGACCCATGAAAACCTTGAACTGTGACTTAGCTTCCTTTGCTAAGTTGAGTAAGCTAGAAATTCCAGGCCCATCCCATTAGCAGAGGCCTGAAGATGGGGAGGACTCTGGGGTAGGGGAAATCCTTGGCGGAGCTCTGATCATCTGGTCCTTCACCATTTGCTCTCCCAGATGGGCCCACATGTAGCCTCAGACCCAATTGTCTTTGTCCTTTGAGCTACATGGAATCGAAATAATAGGTACATTAGCCAGTGAGAGAGCAGCAAAGGAAACCCAACCTCTAGGAACTGACAGAAGCTCAGACTGCTGAACCTGCAGTTCAGGGGTCTACCACTCCCTGTCTCCAGGACAGCCCCCAGCCTCATCTCCTAGCTGGTCACTCATGTGACTTTTCTTCTTTCAATTTAACTGTGTGCCTCCTCCTGTCCTCATGGAATGCTACCCTTACCTGCTCTCTCTGCCCTAGCTAAATCCTGCCCCAAACACAGTCTCACCACTTGCACATGGCTTCCCCAAGCTCTCAGGTTTGCAGTAAGAAATCTTCCTCTCCAGTAGTAGCCTGTGCTTCCCTGCAGTGCAGAGTGTGCAGTGTGCCTGTGGCACTGACCCTGCTATTAATCTCCACTAGGATACATTCTCTGTGTGTTGGTTGGGCCTTCTCTAAGGCACAGTACTGTAGCTCCTCAGCATGAAACTGGTGGAGCACTGTGCTCAGGAGGAATTTTGGGAAAACTTGATGGAATTGGTGCAACTGGTATTATGGGATTAAGGTGGCTGGTCTAGATTGCACAGGCCTAGGGAGCTGTCTGCCCTTTGCAGAGTCTGGCCTGGTCACTAGCTTAGGGCTTCCCAAGCCTGGCTGCACCCCAGCACCATCAAAGGCATTCACTTCATAAGGTTCTAGATATGTATGAGGAGGGCCTGGAACTGTCCGCAGTTACTGAAGGCCTAGGCAGGTTCCACTGGGAAGACCAGTTCTCTTAAGTCCCAAGCTGAGCCCAGTGTGAGAGAATGAGAGCCCTAGAGCAAGGACTATTAGAACAGTGGTTCCCTGCAGAGCTCTTCATCCAGGTGAGAAGTGGCCCATGGGGAGAGAATGGAATGTGAAGGACCAACCTCGTGATTATTAGTAAGGCTAGGGAGGGTGGGGATGGGTGCTGGCATATATTTGAGACTTGACTTTTACTCTGGTGACCTGTCACAGCAACAAGCCCACTGCTCTGTTCTCTGAGGGAAGCAGAGAGGTCTAGTTGTCTTTGTCCAGTCACCAGAAGGAGAAAAAGAAGGACCTCTATGGCCCGATCAGGCTTCACCACCTCAGCTTGAGGAGAATTATAAGATGGAAGAACATGTGCTTATAGGGTCCTAGGGAGTGTGCACCTCTAGAGATGAGGTCTGCCCATCCCTGTCCCATGGATCTGGTCTGGCATGGGCATTGGACTACCAGGTTGTTCCAGATCTTTGCACCCTTTGATGGGAGCAGTCACATGGCCCAGGAGCACAGGCCTGCTATCCATGGGAGCCTAGCAGGGCAGGGGGATTGACTGATTGTGCCTCTCACCTTCTGTTTAGTGGGATCCCAGAGACTGTGCCTCTGTCCACGGTCAACAGACAGTGCTCATCAGGGCTGCAGGCAGTAGCCAACATAGCTGGTAAGTTGGGACTGGGTTGTGCTCTTGGCCAGAGCCTGGACTTATTCCTTCCCCTGAGGGTTAGTGTCAGTGATGTTGCTGTCTCTTGAGCCAGCAATAAGCATCTGAGAGGACTCTGAGCACAAAAAGAGTGCAGGAGCTCCCCTTGCCACTGCCCCACACCTCCAGGACACCCCTGGGTCTTTGTCTCTGGGGCTGGGCTGTGTGGCACCTAGAGGGAGAACAGATGGGACAGGGGCTCTGCTGCTCCTCGGACAGACAGACCTTGGTCAAGGATGGTTATGAAATGCTTTTGTTGCAGGTGGCATCAGAAATGGGTCTTATGACATTGGCATGGCCTGTGGGTAAGAATTTCTTTCTGCCAGAGCTCCTTAACCAATGGTGACAATCAAACTAATTTCCCTCTACTCAGTTCTTTGAGGCCATGATTTGAGAATCATTCCCTGGTTCCTTTAGGCAGCTGGCTTGGTGTGGGTCCCTCTAGATGCAGCCTAGGAGTGGCCCCCAATTCTGGCTGCTCAGAAAAAGCTCACATGTGAATACTAGCAGGGGAGGGAAGGTGGCCTCTAAGCTTTCTCTCTTGGAAATCTGTCAGGCTGGAAAATGTGGGTAGCATAATGGGAAAATATAGCCACTAGACTTTCTTCTCCAGCTCTTACTGATTTTTGATTAAACTGAGAGAGAAATGGAAGTTTTAGTTCTCTAAAACCAGGGCAGTCCTTCCTCTATGACTGTTTGTTCATTTTCTCAGGTGTCCATCCTCTGAATTACCTAGGTATCCAAGTGGAAACCACTGGCTCCCTACTGGCCTCCGAGGAACATAATCTGATATCTAATGTCTCCATTAGACATTAATCACTGACTCCAACACCCAAACTATGACTCCATCTTTTCTTGCAGGAAATGTAGCTCCAGATTTTTTTTTTTTTTTTTTTTTCTTTTCAGTGCCTTCAGGTTTGGGCCAGGGGATGGGAGTTTCTAATGCTTTTTAAGACTGGCTGAGGGAGCCCTTTGCAGGCTCAGGAGGTGATCAACCTGGGTTGTGACATGCTTCTGCTTCTTTCTGTGTTTATTGACAGGAAGCATTTCTGGCCTCTATCCAGGTTCATGTTGAGCTGTACTGGGTTGTCCTAACCTATGTCCCAGTTGGAATAGAGCCAACACCACAATCAGGGACTTTAGCAGGGCAAGAGCTACAGCCCAGCCTGCCCTTTGATGTTTCTGGTGTCCCTTTCTTACTAAGGTAGAACAGGGGCTGGGGAAGGGGGTAACTTGAGGAGAAGTAGTGTGGTCTTCATGAGTTCCTAAGGGAGCTTCTATTCCCAATCAGGGTATGGACTGTGGTACTAGGAGACTGATGATTTGAGCCTTGGCATCGGGCTTGGGAGTGAACTCCGGAGCCAGAATGCCTAACGTGGGATCCAGGTTGGGTGACAATGCACTCAGGACCTCAGTGTTATCATTTATAAAAGGGGATACCTACCTCAGGTCTGTCAAGGATTTTAAGAGGATTAAATGGAACAATGAATATCACTAACACCATGGCGATGTGTATCTGTAGCTAATGCTATAGAGCGTTCATGCCTGAAAAATATTGGAAACTAGTGTTGTGAGCACCCCAGCACTCTGTCAAGGTCATTTACTGTGAGTCTTGAAGCCTTCTGCTTCCCTCCTCACAGTACTTTTAGAAGCCACCTAGCTTTCCTCTCATACCTCCTGTCATGCAAGTCAGGTTGCTCTTAGATGTGATCTTTGCCCTGACTAAAGATATTTCTCTTTTTCATCTAAATTGTGATCCCCGAGGGCAGGGCCTGCATTTACTGCATAAGTTTTCTGGACTGTCAGGTCTATTTCAAAGCTTTCTGTGGGTACTACCAATTGGCTGGTTCAGCAGATGTATAGGGAAGCATGCCCCTGCCCCTTGGAGAGTGGACTCTGCGGTGCTCTGTCCTGGGGTGCAGGTAGAGTCAGGGCTCAGCAGCCCCCTAGCCCCAGCTGTGCCTCACTTGTCTGTGCCTCCCAGACAGGGCACCGCACTTCCCGAGGACTCCCAGGCTATTTCCCAACACTTGCCACATGTCCTGTATCCTTGGGTGTGTTTCTATTAGGGCTCAGCTCCCTCCTCCTTCTCCTCAGGGTGGAGTCCATGTCCCTGGCTGACAGAGGGAACCCTGGAAATATCACTTCACGCTTGCTGGAGAATGAGAAGGCCAGAGACTGCTTGATCCCCATGGGGTGAGTGCCCGTCCATAGCTCTGTGTACCTGTGCCCCTTCAGCTCTGTCTCTCCAGGAGCAGCCACTGGCCACACGAGTGGGACATATGTCAGCAGCAGAGTCTGGGAATCTTATCTGGTTCCTGCAGAGTATCTTTTGCCCCTGCCTGAAGTCCTATTTGAGCATGTATATATGAAGGCTGAGGAATTTTCTCATCTATGACTGGCGATGCCAAGGCTTGGCCTGCTTCCTGTGTGTGGCATCTACTCTTTAGGGACTCTGAGCATGACACATGATGCTGTTTTTGCTTCCTGTTCCTGAGGTTCCCAAATCTCCTCTGAACCCAAATTTCCAAAAATAGTCCACCCTGTCATGACCCCTCTGAGGTGTTTAGTCATAAGTAGGCAGATAGCAGTATCTCTCCATACTATGGGGGCCTAGTGTTGCAAGTGGGGAGTTTTTCATCCCTGACCATGCCAATGAGGGACCTTGGGGCCTGTCAGATGCAACCTATGAAGTATGCTGCATCAGGCCAGTAGCTTGTTCAGCAGCCAGTGCCACCAAGGTCTGTCCATCTCCAGAGGCTGTGGACAGGGAGGCCTGACTCCCACGCATGTTGAGGCTGGAGAGGGCTGTGTCTTAGCCTAGTCCACACACCATATCTCCAAAGATAATGTGAAGAACAGAAGCTCAGACTGCAAAGCCTAACCATGGATCTGGGCTCCCAGGACAAGGACAGGCCCAGCCATGGTGAGCAGAAAGCCAAGGTTTGGCCTTTCCAGAGGTGACGTGGGCATCCTAATCACCCCACATGAAAGCACTGTCTTTGAAGCATAGGGGAAGCTGGCAAAGTGTGGCAGTTAGTATCCCCAATATACCTTCCTTCCCCTCTCCTCTGTGCTGAGGCAGCTCACCCAGGGAACATACTCTCTTCTGCTCTGCTGCCAATGCAGGCTGCCCTCCCTCTTTTGTGAGGAGGTGTCTTTGGTGTATGAACTCTGAGCTTTTGGCCAGCATTGGTGACTCCCTGTCTGCCCCATTCCAATGCTGGGGGTGGAGTGCCACTGCCTGATTCCTCAGTACTGACTCTGTGGCATGAATGGCCCTGGTCCCCATGCTGCCAGCCTTATGCCCAGCTGGGTACTACTTTTGTCCTAGGATAACCTCAGAGAACGTGGCTGAGAAGTTTGGCATTTCACGAGAGAAGCAGGATACCTTTGCACTGGCCTCCCAGCAGAAGTGAGTGCTGCTTGGGGTAGAACCTTGAAAGGACTGGACGGTGAGGTTGTGAGGCCATCCTGGGTGGTCTGAGGTCTGAGGTGGATGTGTCCCAAGAGTACAGCTATGTACTAAGGGTTTACAAGCCTCCTGCCTCCCAGCTGGGGATCGGAAAGGGGGCAGTGCCATTCTGAGCTGGTGGCTCTTCCCTGTTCTCCTGCTGACTGTCCATGTGGAGTACCTTCTCCCTACCTAGGCCTCAATTCCTCCTTGGTTCTTTGGGGCATAATGAGGAGGAGGATTCGTCTTTACCTGCTGCTCAGAACTGAATGTGGTAGCCAGAGGCTTCTCAGGGACCTAGAGTGTAGGGTCAACTATGCTGTGGACCTGCTGTGTTAGCTTCTGGAGCAGGCCTGGGTCTGGGAAAGCATCCTGAGACAGGGCTAGGGCCGATGTCACAGAAATACAGGGCTCAGGCCTCTGGGGCAACAGCCAACAGGTTTGGACAATCCTGGCCAGACTAAGGAAGGACAGCAAAGACAGGGAGTGAGCTTCTCCAAGGCAGGGACTGTTAGCCTCTTGGGTCAAGTTGCCTTGTGGGTTTTGCTAGAAGCGCTGGTTCCTACTGATGAAATGCCCCTAGGTGTTGTAGTTTACATACACTGTAAGGGTAACCCTAAAATACCCCAGGGTTCAATTCTGTTTGAATTGGAAAAGACATCAGAAATTAGGATGTGTCATTTTAGATTTGAGGAATCTCAGGAAGGGGTGAAATTCAGATGTTGACTAACCCCAGAAAACTAGCAGAAGCCATCACAAATGTTCCTGGGGCTCCAGCCTCAGACTAGCAGAGGCAACTGACAGGCTCAGTTTTGGGCAAAGGGCTCTAAAAAGCAAACATCACCTGCAAGCTCCCTTCTCCCTACTGAGTTTGGAATCGGCCAGGATGTGGACAGCTGGGGTTGATAGCAAAGGAGGCTCTGGATGTCCCCAGAAAGGCTACCCCTCCACAGGGAGGTTTCCTCAGGACTTCCAGCTGATCCCTCCGATGTCCCCTAGGACCAAACATGTCTCTGAATTTAGCAGGCTGAGGTTGCATGTCTGCCACAATGGGCCAGAGTGGGGACAGGAGGAAGGGAGCTCCAGGGGAGCCTGAGCCTGGCTGTCTGCTGCTGGCAGGGCAGCAAGAGCCCAGAGCAAGGGCTGTTTCCGTGCTGAGATTGTGCCTGTAACCACCACCATCCACGATGACAAGGGCACCAAGAGGAGCATCACTGTGTCCCAGGATGAGGGAATCCGCCCCAACACCACCATGGAGGGCCTAGCCAAACTGAAGCCAGCTTTCAAGGATGGCGGCTCCACCACGGCTGGTGAGTACGGGCCAGGATGCTGGAGTAGGGCTGCCTCCAGGGACTGTCACCAGGCTGGCTTTTCTGCTCTGGAGTCTGGGGCAGACCAGGTCCCTTGGCAACCCCTGGTGGCAGCCTGGGTTGATAGCTAAGAAGACTCTGGATGGCCCCAGGCATCCTCCTCTCCCTAGGGCAGCATTTCCTCAGGACCTCCAGCCAGTCTCTCAAATGTCCCGTAGGACCAGACATGTCCCCAGATTTAGTAGGCTAAAGTTGCATGTCTGCCACAGTGGGCTGGTTCTCCTCTGCTCTGCCCTGATCCCTCCTCACCCCAACTCTTTCTCCCTAGGAAACTCTAGCCAGGTGAGCGATGGAGCAGCTGCCATCCTCTTGGCCCGGAGGTCGAAGGCAGAAGAGTTGGGCCTCCCCATCCTTGGGGTCCTGAGGTCCTATGCAGTGGTTGGAGTCCCACCTGATGTCATGGGCATTGGACCTGCATATGCCATCCCTGCAGCCTTGGAGAAAGCAGGTCAGGTGGCTCCTTCAGACCCTAGACCTGGGTCCCCTCATGGCCTGCTGCTGGGGCTGGGGGTGAGTAATGGGGGTAGAACTGCGGGTGCTGCAGAGTAAAGATGGGGTAGGCTGGCACTCCATACCCAAGGGCTTCGTGACCCATAGCTGAGGCTGACTCACCTGTCTGATGTGACAGCACACTAGGCAATTGTGGGCCTGTGAATAGGTGGGGTCTGGGAAGACCTGGAAGCCTGCCCATGGGCCTCTGTCAGCTCAGATCTGAACCTCACCTGCAGGACTGACAGTGAATGACGTGGACATCTTTGAGATCAATGAGGCCTTTGCAAGCCAGGTGAGTCTTAGTTTCCCCATTGCCTGGGCCCTGGGCACCAGTGGGAGCCAGTGGACAAGCCATGCAGGGGAGGGGGCCAGCGTGTCCAGGCGCTGCTCTGGCTCCTTCCAGGCTGTCTACTGTGTGGAGAAGCTAGGAATCCCCCCTGAGAAGGTGAACCCTCTGGGAGGAGCGGTGGCCCTGGGCCATCCTCTGGGCTGCACTGGGGCACGACAGGTCATCACGCTGCTGAATGAGCTGAAGCGCCGTGGGAAGAGGTGAGGCTGTTCCCCTTGGGGTGATGTGGGGTGTCATGGGGGATGCTGAGCTGGGGCATCGAAGGGTGAAAGCTTGGGGAGGTCAATATGCACAGATGTGCACTTTGAACTGGGCATATAGGGACATGATCTCTATTGTCCCTGAGGGTCAGCCTTGAAAGGGATACCTGGCCTTCAGAGGTTATCTGCCACTGAGTGCCTAAGTGGGCAGTCAGGGGACTAATTTCCCACAGATCTGGTCTTCTGGTTTTGTATTCTCTGTTCACGAGGACCGTGGTCAGGGGTTTGGGCCTCTGCCCAGAGTGCCTGTGCCCAGCCAACCTAGTTCCCTCTCCCAGGGCGTATGGAGTGGTGTCCATGTGCGTTGGCACTGGGATGGGAGCTGCTGCTGTCTTCGAATACCCTGGGAACTGAGTCCCTGGCTCAAGGCACTACCCAGATAGTGACTCTAGGGAAGCAAATCCACGTGGGACATTCATCACTGGTGGTGGGGACAAATCGAGGCACTTCAACTAATTTGGAAACTGTGAACACTGATGACACAGTACAGGATTGGTTGGGTTTTGGTCCTTACCACCAGGCCCCCTCTAGCTGGGCCAGACAAAGCCAGTGTGCGTCACCAGGCCCCCATGTAAATCCTAGGGAACTGTGGTCTCATGAATGAGGGTAGAATGGACATAATAAACATGTTATCTCATCTTGATGGCTGTGGATTTTTCCGAGGGTGGGTGTTTTCCTTCTGAGTAGTGAGTCTGAACTGCCCTAGTCTCCACAGTGGTATAACTTTTTTTGTGTTAGCTCTGGGGACTTACAATGCAGGTCCTAGGCTAAGACCATTGCCTTGGAGAGGGCTCCTCCATCCCATGAGCTGTTCAGAACCCCCCAGTCCATGTCCCTACATCCCCTTCCCTCAGCTGGGTCTGTTCTTATCACTGCACTCTCCACACTCCCAGGGGCAGGATGATGTTCTATATAATTCTGCTCAACCAGTGAATTGTTAGTTCTCACAGAAAGGCTTCTAGTGTCAACTGCAGTGTGGGGATCACATCCTCTAAGCCCTTGCCTGCCCTCAGAGTCCACCAGATATAGAGTGCAAATGTGTTGAAAGTCAGCACAATGATCACCTCAAAGAGTGACCTGACCTGCACAGAAAAGGATGTGTGAGGGGGCCAATAGGAAAGCACACTGGCCTGTTCAGAGAGGACTATACTCTCCTCAAAATGGACTGTGAGGAGAAGAAGCATATGGCCTACAGAATAACTTGTGGCCCTGGCAGTGCTTCCATGCTTACAATGCTAATTTGAACTATTTTCATGCATTAGAACACTACATGTGATTTAATTCTCTTAAAAACCTAGACAGCACTTAGGTAGGTGTCCCCTTTTATACAGGAGGATACTGAGGTCCTGAATGGTGGGCAGTTTGTCATGGTCACCCTAATTAAGGGATTCTAGGCCAAGAGCTTGTTCCCAGCTAGAATGGCCTGAGCAATACTTCACCCTCCAACGCTTGGCAATGGTCAGCATGTGCCAGTGCCAGTGGTATTGTCCCTTCCCCTCAGACACTAAGATCCAAGATTTCTCAGAATCACAGTTCTTAACCTGCTTGGTGATCAAATGCCTCCAGAGGAACCTACGAGGCTCCAGTCATGCTTCTTACGTCACTCGCATCTGTTGCACAGTGAGACCAGGGAAGGTGAGAGACACTAAATGGCAGGGGATGCAGTGACCTTTGCCCTGCAAGAGTCCCTGTTTGTGGACTTTGGATCTCTTCCAACTAAGACACAGACCAGGCAACCAAGTGGAGGTCATCTCAGCCCTGGTCAAGGACCAGTGATGCTTTCTGTCCAGAAACATCCAGAAAGGATCCCAAGGCAGCCCAAAAGGTCAGAACCAGTGCTACTTACCTCCTGAGGCAGTCAAAGCCTCCTCAGCTTTATTTTTCCAAAGAACAGAGACTTTTTCAAGCCTGAAAAGTTTTCAAGAGAGCCAGGTGCGGTATCTGTAATTCAGCTACCAAAGAGACTGAAGGATAAGGTTTGCAAGTTTCAGATCAGTGAGGGGAACTTAGCTAGATCTTCCCTCAAAAACAAAAAAGATCTAGAATGTAGCTCCCTAGTCACACCCTCTGGCATTCACTATCCAAAGCAGTAAAAAAGGGGGAAAAATTGTGAGAAGAACCTTAGAGGCTACCTGTCCTTACCTGCAAGTGCTCAGGCAGGGTTTTTTCCTCTGAGTAGCCATGGGGGTCACTCCTAGGCTGCATCAAGAGGGACCTACACCAAGCCAACTACCTAAAGGAACCAGGGAATGATCCTCAAATCATGGCCCCTGAGAACTGACCAGAGGGAAAGTAGTTTGATTGTCACCATTGGTTAAGGAGCAGAAAGCAAGTGTTATACACAGGCCATGCCAATGTCATAAGATATTGCTACCTACTGATGCCATCTGCAACAAAAGCATTTTATAACCATCCTTGACCAAGGTCTGTCTGTCCTGGGAGCAGCAGAGTCCCTGTCCTACCTGATCTCTAGGTGCCACTCAGTCCCCAGAGACAAAAATCCAGGGGTGTCCTGGAGGTGTGGGGCAGTGGCAAGGGGAGCTCCTGCACTCACTGTACTCAGAGTCCTCTCAGAAATGCTACTGCTGGCCCAGGAGACAGTGATATCTCTGACCCTAACGCTTAGGGGCAAGACTAAGCCCAGGCCCTGGCCAAGGGCACAGCCCAGTCCCAACTTATGAGCTATGTTGGCCACTGCCTACAGTCCTGATGAGCACTGTCTGTTGACCGTGGACAGAGGCACAGTCTCTGAGATGCCACTGAAACACAAAGTGAGAGGCACAGTCAGTCAATCCCCCTGCCCTGCTAGGCTCTCATGGATAGCAGGCCTGTGCTCCTGGGCCATGTGACTGCTCCCATCAAAGGGTGCAAAGATCTGGAACAACCTGGTAGTCCAGTGCCCATGCCAGACCAGATCCATGGGACAGGGATGGGCAGACCTCATCTCTACAGGTGCACACTCCCCAGGATCCTACAAGCCACTTCTCACCTAGATGAAGAGCTCTGCAGGGCACCACTGTTCTAATAGTCCTTGCTCTAGGGCTCCCATTCTCTCACACTGGGCTCAGGGTTATAAGGACTGGTCTTCCCAGTGGAATCTGCCCAGGCCAGCAGTAACTGGGGACATTTCCAAGCTATCCACATACATATCTAGAACCTTAGGGAGTGAATGCATCTGGGGGTTCTGGGGTGCAGCCAAGTGAGGGAACCCTTGAGCTAGCACTCAGACTGCACAAGGCCTCCCAGGTGGATGGCTCCCTAGGCCCATGCAACCCAGACCAGCCACCTTAATCCCATAACACTAGTTGTCACCAGTTCCACCAAGTTTTCCTAAAATCCCTCCTGTGCACAGAGCTCCACTGATTTCGTGCTGAGGAATTACAGTACTATGCCCTAGAGGAGGTCCGACCAACACAGAGTGTATCCCACAGGAGATGAATAGCAGGGTCAGGTGTCACAGTCGCATCACAGGGAAGCACAGGCTACCTACTGGAGAGGAAGATCTCTCTCATTGTAAGCCTGAGAGCTTGGGGAAGCCATGTACAAGTGGTGAGACTGTGCCTGGGGCAGGATTTAGCTAGGGCAGAGAGAGCAAGTAGGAGCACTACTCCATTGGTACAGAATGGGCACAGTAGGGAGGACAGCAGGAAGCAGATAATTTAACTGAAAGGAGAAAAGTCACATGAGTGAGCAGCTGGGGGTGAGGCTGAAGAGTTATTCTGTAGACAGGGAGTGGGAGACCTTGAACTGCAGGTTCAGCAGTCTGAGCTTCTGCCAGTTCCTAGAGGTTGGGTTTCCTTTGCTGCTCTCTCACTGGCTAATGTCCCTATTATTTCAACTCCATGCAGCTCAAAGGACAAAGACAATTGGGTCTGAGGCTACATGTAGAAACAATGGAACACTCCAGCCCCATCTGGGAGAGCAAGTGGTGAAGGGCCAGATGATCAGAGCTCCACCAAGGATCCCCCTGCCCCAGAGTCCTCCCCATCTTTGGCCTCTGCTAATGGGATGGGCCTGGAGTCTCCAGCTTGCTCAACTAGCAAAGGAAGCTAAGTCACAGTTCAAGGTTTTCATGGGTCATTTACCTGACAGAGGAGTAGAGTCCACACTTCCAAAAATAAGCAATAGGTTGTTTTTGATTAAAAATCAGGCCACAGAAAACCTTTGCCCCAGTCCCACAGACCTGTATGTCTTGGCTCTGGTCTGGATAACAAACCCTTTCCCATTCCAAAAGCAGGTGAAAGGTTGGGTCCAAAGAGCAGGATCTCAAGCACTCTGGTTGCCCTGACATCTTTTGACTTCTGATGTCCATCTGGATCCTTGCTTCCAACGGGCTGAATTTTCAGGGGCCATGACTCACTCAAGATTCACAATGGCTTACCTAGAGGTAGAAGTAGAAACGGTTACCTCAGAAACTGGGTAATCCAGGCCACAATGGCTCCTGCTCCAGGCTGGATCTCATTTCTGATTGACAAAAGTTATTATTCAGTTCCAGGTAGTATCCTGGGAACTAAGGTACAGCTGTGAGTACCAAATAGAAGACATTCCGGATCTTTCTTCATCATATATCCTTGGCAAGTTCACTAATATTCTGATATTTCAAGGTCTAGAGCCAGATACACAACATTCCATCCAGGTCATATACCATTCTCCATGCTGAAGGGTCCCAAGCTTATCCACAGTGGTGTCCTGTAGTTCAGGAGATCAAGGGACCACAGCTTAGATACACAGCCACCTCTGGTATAGGAAGAATCCAAGCAGATGACCCTGATGAGCTTCTGTTTGCTGTCTTGACTGTGGGTCTATAGGACAGGAAGCTGAGGCTTGAGCAGCTGGGAGACATCTCTGTGGGTGAGTGCACCCCCCAGACCATGTTCTGGGAACTCCCTGTCTTCTTATCCCTCTGGTGTCCTTTTTCCATGCCTTCAGACCCCAAGTTGTCACTGAGGGGAGTAACAGTGGACTCTTCTGAGTTCACCATAATTGCCTCCTGAGAGTCAGAGAGCCCCTGTCCCCAGAGGCTTTGTGCCCGCTCCAGGTACATTCTGCATATGAAGGCAGATGGAAAGCAGAAATGCCTACTGGCAGACATTCCAAGCCTCAGAGGTCTCAGGAAACTCCAGGAGGCAGGAGACCACAGTTGTCTGTGCCCCTTTTTTTCCTGTCTATGTCTATGTCAGGCCAGAATATCAAAAAACACCTTGTCCAGCCCACCATTTACAGACTGAGAATAAGGCTCCTGAATTTGCTATGGAGCTAGGTCTCCACCCAGCACTTCACCCTTAATTCCAACCCTGCCTCCCACCCTACACTTCTACCCTTGAAATGTAACAAAATCTTACAAGACATCCAGAGTGTCTTCTTCCAGAGTGTGCCTCGCTTAGGGTGGGAATCATTGTTCCTCCTGTCTGCAGTGACAGCAGGTCCTGGAGGAGGACCTCAGGGGATGTGTGCACTTTCATTATCTCATTTCCATTGTCCAAGTACCACTGCTGTTGGCCTTCAAGCTTTTGCATTATGTTCCTCTTTCCCTCCTGTCTTCCATGTTTCCTGGAAGGCAGGACAACTGCCCAGTCTGTGCTGATTTGGAAGAAGGGGAGGGTGACTGGGCAAGTGAGCTTGGGACCTTCCAGCATTGGGGCTGGTATATGAACTGGGCAACCTGATGAGTGTCTGGAGGTTCCTCAAAACGTTAGGCATGGAACCAACATATGAACCAGCTGTACCTCAAAAATTAAAGTTATCACTCTGTGGTGATACACACATACCTGTGTTCATAGCAGGACAATCCAGAATAGCTAAACTATGGAACCAACCTCAGAGTCCATCAATGGATGAATGGATAAAGAAAATGTGGTATATATCACAATGGAGTTTTATTCAGCCATAAAGAAAAATAAAATTATGTCATTTGCAGGAAAATGGATGGAACTAGAGACCATCATGTTAAGAAAAATTAGTCGAACTCCAGAGGAGAAGGGTCTTACATTTCCTCTCCTATGTGGAAGCCAGAGAAGAAAGGAAAAGAAAGGTGGGGCGGATCTCATGAAAATCAAGGGAAGATCAGTAGAGGAAAGGGAACAAGATGTAGGTGGTGGGGAGGGCGGGGGGAAGTACAGGGCAATGATATTGGCCAAATTATATTGTTGTATCATGTGCATGCATGAATATGTAACAACGAATCCCATCATTGTACAACTATAATGTACCAATAAAAAAAATGGGTGGGAAAAAAATGAATTCAACCCCTTCCCTAAAAAAAGAATCTACAAAAAAATAATTCTCTGCACTTTCCCTGGGAGCATAGCACAGGTGACAGTCAGAGCACAGGTGACAGTGCTTCACAGCACTACAGAAACTCTGAAGAAGCCAGGAGTTTATTGCCCAGGCAACCTTGATCCTGGGCTCTACACCCATCTCTAGATGACACAACTCAGACTAAGTGACCTTCTCAGGAGACAAAAGATGAGGTCCCTGAGGGCCTAACCCTGGGTTAACCTTCACCCACACATATTTCATGAGAGTCTCTGAGCAACATAATGATAGGACTTGTAGTAGCCCTATTTTGTGGTCGGGAAGCCAAGGTTCAGAAAGGTCAAGGGGCTTGCCCAGGGACCCGCAGCCCATCTGTCTTCAACATGCATACTCTGCACACAACACTTTCCTGTAGCTATGGCCCACATATTGCCTATGGCATGGGAACAGTATTTGGCCGTTATGCATGGGGTCATCAAGTGTGATAATGTCTGATAGCTCCACTGTGTATGGGACAGTGTTGTCTACTCTGGTCACCTGTAATGGCTTCCAGACTCCTGCTGGGGCTTCAAAATGTACTTCTGGCTATTCTGTTCTGTGGGGAAAAGATAGGGTGTGTCAGGTTGCACATCCCACAGTTAGGATCAAACCCTGCTCTATTTGACCCTCTTGGGCTCTGGGCCTTCTCCAGCTGCTGGTGCCATGGGCAGCTACACAGATCTGACAAGCTGGATGTTATGGTTTAGATGTGAGGTGTCTCCCCAGAGCTCATGTGTGAGACAATCCAAGAGGGTTAGAGGTGAAATGATTGGGTGATGAGACCTTTACACAAAAGTGAGTTAATCCCTTAATGTAGATTAATTGGGTGGCAACAGTAGGCAGGTAGGAGATGACTGGAGGAGGTGGGTCACTGAGGGGCATGCCTTTGGGGTATATGTTTTGCTCTGGGTGAGTAGAGCTCTCTCCCTGCTTCCTGGTGGCCAAGTGCTGAGCCACATTCCTCCACCACACTCTTCCTCCATGATGTCCTGCCTTACCTTGGGACCTGAAGAATGGAGTCAGCTGTTTATGTACTGAGACCTTTGAAATTGTGAGCATCAAATAAACTTTTCCTCCTCTAAAATTGTTCTTGTGAGATCTTTGGGTCACAGCAGTAAAAAGCTGACTAAAACATTGAGCATGCTCACACACACACACACACACACACACACACACGTTCTGACCAGCCCCAAAGGATGTCAGTAGGGGTCTGGCCATCTGGATAAGGCAGAAGATAAGGCTTGTGTTCTTCTGTCCCTTGTCCTGGACTCCCATTCTAAGGCTCCTGGGAATGGAATGAAGGTCCAGTGATGGTGCAGTGATGGCAGTGACTCCAACCCAGCAATGTGTTCCTGTCTGTGGGCAGCTGGATCTCCTGTGCAAGTACATTACATGAGTGCCAGAAGTTTTCTAGACTATCAGCTTCCACTCCCTCACTTATCCTGTTGATCTGACACAGCTCAGAAGCTCAAGAGCAGCCTGTGTCTGACACCTGGCCCACCTGAGACTTTTGCTAAGCTTGTCTATCACTTTTACACCTTACACTTTTACACCTGGCCCTTCCCAGCCAGGCATCCTGCTTGTCCTGTTGCCTTTGTCTGGACTACCTGCTTTCTCTTTCTGAGAAGCATGGCTCCACCTTAGAATCTAGAGTCCTGTCTGGATTCTGTCTGAATCCTGTCCAGATGTAATGAGGTAGAGCACACTCTCTTGACTTGGGGGTCTCAGAACAGCAGATATGAGAACTCAGAAGCCTCCTTTTAGATATGGATAGGTCAGTCCTTGAGGGTCTGGTTGTGGTGGTCGTTTGGGTAGGAGGTAAGGGAGAACAACTTTTTTTTCCAGGGTTTATAGGAAACTGGCTTTGCTCTTTGGGATGTGACAGTGTCCTGTCCCATTTGTTGAAGATCTAGATTGTCCAAAGGTCCTGCCCTGGAGGATGTTGGGAAGAGGACACGAGGGGAGACATCTGGTGTGTCCTTCCAAGTGTCTGGGGAGCACACAATCCTGCCAGTAGCAGCATCAGCAGGGACTGGCAGTATGGGCAGGTGACAATGGGAAAGGCATACTGCCTTCAGGAATCTAAGGCATGTGATGGATCTGCAGTTGAAACAGGGAGGGTCACAACCCTACACTCCAGAGTGGGGATGCACAGGGAACCCTGTCCCTTGGTGTCTAGGGTAAATGCAGTACAACATTCCAAGGTCTCAGGTAAACATATGGCCCTGCCATTGGCAGTCAGACAGCACCTGGCCTTGTTCTTTAGAGTTGAAGACACAGTCTAGGCGGAGGAGCCCTGGTCAATTCTCTCATTCCTCAGATATATATTGATGACGTACTAAACGTCAAACACATTTCAGGCTCCCAGGACACAGCTTCTTCTCTGCTTCCTAACGGGGAATGTGACAACCAATTGAATCATCACAAACAGGTGTGACATTGTTCTAGGAAGTGTGGCATGTTCTCTGTCCAGTTAAAGAGCTTGCTACACTTCCACAGCTTTGTAAATTCACTCTCCGTGATAACTGGGAATCAAATTGCTTGGTTCTTCTAGAAAGACTTGCCGGAAGAACTTGACTCCTTCGGAGGTGAGCTGGAAATAGGAAGAGTATGTAGAGTCTCCAGATTGGGTGCCGGGACACGCGACAGAGCAGGACAAACTAGGATGGGGGAACAGGAATTAAGAGTCCCGAACTCCTCCTTCCAAAGAAAGGCCAAGGAAGGGACCCCAGGTGATCCAGCCTTCTGTTTGGCAGCAGGCAGGGTGTAGGAATTTGGAGGAAGGGGCTTCTGGTTGAGGCCCAGTTTATGTGCAAGATTTTGGGAGCCAGCCTCCGTTTGGGCTCCAAAACTTGGAAAGGTAGAATGATTTCCCCACTGCCTTTGTGGGCGGGACTCCAGAAAGAACCGCTTCTTGATTGGCCTGGGTAGCCCACAAGAGGGCTGGACTTTGAGTGGAATGAACAGCCCCGCGCGGTGCTTTTGGGGCCTGAGGTAAGAGTGGCTGGGGTGGGCGTGTCCTCAAGTTACGCTCCTTCTGGTTGGCTGAGATTGGGTGGGCGGAACCTTTGGAGGGCGGGCTGTGGGCGGTGTTCGGGCTTCTAAGACTGAGTGGAACTTCCGCTCCGAGCTGCAGAGGGTTTGTTTCCAACTGCGCGCCGATTTCAAACTCCTCTGCGGGTCTCAGCGGCGTGAAGTTGAGGCTGCAGGTAGTTCAGGGCCACCTCACCTGCCGGCCCGAGTCGGGTCCCGCGCTACAGGCCGCTCCTTGCTTTGGTAACTTCAGGCAAGCCTCGGCCGAGGACGTGGTGGTGGTGCACGGATGGCGCACGGCCCTTGGCAAAGCGGGCCGCGGCGTCTTCAAGGTGAGGCCCCCGGGGGTTGGCCCCTGGGGTGAGACGCAGGGGTCTCGGGGTTCCGTCGTATTTTCCTGGGGCGGGGGCCGGAAGTAGTTGGCAGGTGAGCTGCATTCGCTTTTTCTGCGTGAGGTATCAGTAGCCAAGCTCACCACAGCTTTACATGACTCTGCAGGACGCCACCCAAGATGAGTTTCTGTCTGCCGTCTTGACCGCAGTTCTCCAGGACGTAAAGCTGAGGCCTGAGCAGTTGGGGGACATCTCCTTAGGGGAATGCACCACCCAGGCCCTGCGCAGGGGCCTCCGGGTCTTCTCATCCCTCCAAAGTCCTGCTTCCATGCCTCTAGTCCCCTAATTGTCACTGAAGGGAACTATGGAGTCCACTGACTTCAATATGATCTCCTGAGAGCCAGTCTACATCTGTTTCAACCCTAAACACTTTAAACCTCCTCCACGTGCATTCATTCTACTTAATGAGTACTCTACTTAATGAGGAAAGTAGGTATCTCAAGTGCAGAAATTCCAGCACCTGAGGGTACCAGGAGGCCCGAGACCAGGGTTCTCTATGCACCCTAGATCCTGTCTATTCCAGGACAGAGATGAGGGAACGTCAAAAACATCAAGTTCAGCACTGATTTACAAATGGAGAGAGTGGGGGCTGTGCATTTGCAACAGAGTTAGAAATTGAACATGAGGCCTCAACCTGTGTTCCCACCCAGTTTCCCACTCCTACACCTCTTCCCTTGAAATGAATAAAAGATAATACAGGACACTGTGTGCCTCACTTAGGTTGGAACTCACTATTTTTCTTCTGTAGTGACAGCAGGGCCTGGAGAGAGGATACTCAGGGAAGTGTACATTTGCAGAATCTCATTTCCTTTGCCTAAGGGCCAATGCTATTGGACTTCAAGGTTTGCATTGCTCTTTCCCTCATGTATTCCATGTTATGTGGAAGGGCAGGTCACCTGCCCAGCCTGTGCTGATTTCGAAGAATAGGGTGCATGGGCAAGTGAGCTTGGGACCTTCCAGCACAGGGGTCCATATATGATCTGTACAGGCTGTTGTGTGTCTGGCTCCCCCTGCTGCAGACCCTGAAATTCCAGAGCCTCAGAGGAGCCTGCCAAGGGCTAACAATTCTGAAGAAGGATCTGAAATGTCCTCTCTTTAATACTTACAACTGTTGACTCTAGATAAAGGCATTTTCCCCTGAATAGGAAATGTGCTTCAGCCTGGAGGTGGAGCCATCATGGCCCGGATTGCCCAGTTTCTGAGATAATCTTTTCTACTTCTAGTTCTGTGTTGATCATTGTAATTCTTGAGTGGGTCCTGGCTCCAGGGGACTTGGCCTGTGGCAAGTGGAGATGAGGATGGACACCAGATGTCAAAAGATGTCAGGGCAACCAGAGTGCTTGGGATCCTAGTCTTTGGACCCAACCTTTCCCCTACATTGGGGAGGGGGGTGTTTCTTGGCTGAGAGCCAAGACACTCCACTTCTGGGAGTGGAGCAAAGGTTCTCTGTGGACTAATTATAGCCAAAATTGACTTTTGCTTTAAACTAGACTCTATCTTCCTTTGACAGGTAAATGACCACATGAACACCCTGAATGGCGACATTGCTTCTTTTGCTAGTTGAGCAAGCTGGGAACTCCAGATCCATCTCATCAGCAGAGTCTGGGAGATGGGGAGGACTCTGGGTCAGGGGGAACCCAAGAGGAGCCCTGATCGTCTCTTTCTGGAGAGTGAATAGAATATGAAAAACTAACTATATGGTTACTAGGAAGGGTAGGGATGGACGCTGGCCTCATATTTGAGATATGGCTTTTGCTCTGGTGGCCTGTCCCAAGAACAAGCCCGCTGCTCTGTTCTCTGGAGGAAACAGAGATAGGTAGTTGTCACTGTTGAATCTTCAGAGGGAGAAAAAGATCCTCATGGCCCAAATGGACTTCTCTGCCTTGGATTGGATTGAGGAGAAACATAGGATGGAAGATCATATGCTTGTGTTGGTCCTGAGGAGCATGCACCTGTAGAGACAGCATATGGATCTGACCTGGTATGGGTGCAGGGCTACTAGATTGTTCCCCAGATTTTTGTGACCTTTGATGGGAGCAGTCACATGGCCCAGGAGCCCAGACTTGCTTTCCATGAGAGCCTGGCAGGCAGGGGTTTGACTGTGCCTTTCATTTTGTGTTTCAGTGGCATCCCAGAGACTGTGCCTCTGTCCACCATCAACAGATAGTGCTCATCAGGGCTGTAGGCAGTGGCCAACATAGCTGATAAATTGGGACTGGGTGATGCCCTTGACCAGGCCTGGGCTTTCTGCCCCTGACGACTAGGGACAGTGATATTGCTATCTCCTGGACCAGCAGTAAGCATTTCTGAGAGGACTCTGAGCACAGAAAAAATTCAGGAGCTTCCCTCGCCACTGCTCCAAGCTCTTCAGGACACTCCTGTGTCCTGTTTCTGGGGCTGGGCTGAGTGGCACCTAGAGAGCAGGTGGGACAGGGGCTCTGCTGCTCCTAAGACAGACAGACCTTGGTCAAGGATGGCTATGAAATGCTTTTGTTGCAGGTGGTATCAGAAATGGGTTTTATGACATTGGCAAGGCCTGTGGGTAAGAATTTCTTTCTGCCAGAGCTCCTTAACCAATGGTGACAAACTAATTTCCCTCTTCTCAGTTCTTTGAGGCCATGATTTGAGGACCATTCCCTGGTTCCTTTAGGCAGCTAAAGGTGTGGATCCCTCTAGATGCAGCCTAGGAATGGCCCCTAATTCTGTCTGTTCAGCAAAAGCTCCCATCTAGATAAAGTAAAGTGGCCTGTAAGCATTCTGTCTTGGAAATCTGTCAGGCTGGAAAGTGGGCCTCAGGTTGGAAAAATATAGCACTTGGACTCTCTGAGATAATTTGCAGTTTCGGTTCCCTTATGCCAGGGATAGTTTTCCATATATTACTTTTTGCTTTCCTTGGGTGTTTGTCCCCTTATTCCTACCTTGGTACACAGGTAGAAATATCTGCCAGCTTCTGAGGGCCATGTTCATATCTTGGTGATTTCCCACTGTCACCTTTACCCATATCATGGCTCTGTCTTTGCTTGCAACAAATGGCAGTGTCTGCAGATTTGGGCAGAGATGCTGGGGCTATTCAGGCAGGGTGAGGGAGGCTGTGGCAGCCTTGGAGGGGACAAGCCTTAGTTATTACATGCTTCTGTTTGCCTTTTAGATCCTCTATAGAATGTTTATTGATAGGAAGCATCACTGGTCTCAGGCCAGATCCTAGATGACCTTCACTTGTTTAGCCTGACCTATGTCTTAGTTGTTAGATAGCCAAAGACCACCGAGATCCGGGCAAGGGCCAAACCCAGACTGCCCCTTGATGTCTCTGGTTTCCTGTCTTACTGAGGAAGTGTAGGTGTGGGTAATTTGAAGCATTAGTCTTCATGAGTTTCTTATGGGCATCTAATTCCCCAGCAGCTTAAGCACTGTGTTGCTGGGGTACCAAGGTTTGGGGCTGGGAGGATTCCCACATCACAACTCGACCATCTACTAGACTCTATGGACTGTTGCCTAGCACTTTCTAGTAGGGAATGAGCTCTGGTGCAAGACTGCCTAAATCGGGATTCAGGCTGGGTTCCATCCACTCATGATCTCAGTGTCCTCCTCTATAAAAGGGGATCTGTAGCTCAGCTGTGTATTGATTCATAACAGGATTAAATGGAGTCTTTAACAAACTAAAACCAGCAGGTGTTTATCATGTGACTGATGCTTTTTGAAGTGCCCTTTTGAGTTCAGCCTAGTGCTTTGACACTGAATCGAGATCACCTGTTATCTTTTTTGAGGCCTTTGCCTCCCTTCTCCTCTCAGAGGAGAGACCTCTCTACCCTGGACATCTCCCCATCTTCTCAGCCTGTTACACCTCCCTGCCTGTACAGCTCAGGTTGGCTTTCAATGTGAGCTTTGTACAGACTTGATTGTCTCTTCTCCTCTACATTAGTGGGCCCTGAGGACAGGGCCTGGGCTTACTGGATGTGTTTCCTGTACTGTGGGGGATACTAGAATGCTTTTCTCAGGAGCTGCCAATTGACTGGTTCAAAAGTACAGAGGCGCCTGTCCCTGGGAGGACTTTGCTCTGTCCTGGGGTAAAGGTAGAAATAGGGCTCAGCAACACCCCAGCTCTGTTTTGCTGGCAAGTGTCTCCCAGACAGTGCACTGCACTTCCTGAGGGTTCCCTGGCTCTTCCCACATCTTGCCAAGTGTCCAGCCATTGCTACTGGAACCCTAGCTGGTTTGACTCACCTCATTTTCCTCCTTCTAGGGTGGAATTTATGTCAATGGGTTGGAATTTGAACCCTGGAAACATTGCTTCCTATGTGAGGGAGAACAAGAAGGCCAGAGACTGCCTGATCCCCATGGGGTGAGTGCCCATCCTCAGCTCCTCGTCGTCTCTGGCAATGCCAACCCTCTTCCTCTCTCCTTTGGATGACATCTGCTCTGCAGGGACTCTGAGCATGGAACTCAATGCTGCTATGATTTCCTGTCCCTGAGGCCCTTGAGTCTTCTGTTTCCACATATAGCCCATTTTATCATACCCCCTCTGAGTGCTTAATCACGAGTAGGACAATGACAGCCCATCTCCTGAAACCATGGGATCCTAGAATGTTGACTGCGGGGAGCTGGTGAACATAACATGCTGGTGAGGGACCTTGGGGGCCTGTCACATGCAATCTGTGATGTGTGCTGCATCAGTCCAGCATCTTGGTCAGCAGCCAGCGCCATCTGCAGGGCCTGTGGGCAGGGAGGCCTGGTTCCCATGGATGTACGAGGAGGTTGAGGTTTGTATTGTGTCTTGGAATTGATCACATACAGTACCTCCAAGGGTAACCTGGAGACCCTAGTAGAAGCTGGCCATAGGGAGCCCCAACAAACCCCTTGAATTTCTTCTTCAGCTGAAGCAACTCACCAGGGAACACGCTCTCTTCTGCTCTGCCCTGCATGCAGCCTACCCTCCCTCTTGGAAGAGAGTCTGGCCAGCAGGGTGACTCCCTATCTATTCCATGCCCATGCTGGGGAAAAGAGTGCCACCGCTAGAATACTTACTATTGTCTCTGGGGGATGGACCAGCCCTCCCCGCCTTTAGTCCCATGGACCTAGTGTTAAAACAGTGTTACAGCCTGGCCTTGGCCCCCAAACCATCTCCAATTAGTGTGCTATTTGTGTCCTAGGATAACCTCGGAGAACGTGGCTGAGTGGTTTGGCATTTCAAGGGAGAAACAAGACACCTTTGCTGTGGCCTCCCAGCAGAAGTGAGTGTTGCTGGGGTGGGACCTTGAAAGAGCTAGAGGGTGAGACTGTGAGGCTATGCTGAGTGTTCTGAGATGGACTTTGACACTGAATCTAGATCACCTGTTATCTTTTTTGAGGCCTTTGCCTCCCTTCTCCTCTCAGAGGAGAGACCTCTCTACCCTGGACATCTCCCCATCTTCTCAGCCTGTTACACCTCCCTGCCTGTACAGCTCAGGTTGGCTTTCAATGTGAGCTTTGTACAGACTTGATTGTCTCTTCTCTTCTACATTGGTGGGCCCTGAGGACAGGGCCTGGGCTTACTGGATGTGTTTCCTGTACTGTGGGGGATACTAGAATGCTTTTCTCAGGAGCTGCCAATTGACTGGTTCAAAAGTACCCAAGGGTACAGCTGTGAATGAGGGTTTTGCAAGCCTCATACCTCCCAGGTGGGAACAGAAAGGGTGTAGTACCATTCTGAACTGGTGGCCGCTCACTGTCCCAGACTGACTGTTGATGTTGAGTCTGAGTGCCTTCTCCCTACCTAAGCCTCAGTTCCACCTATGTTCTTTGAAACGTAAGGAGGGCCATGACTCCAACCTGACTCTGGCTTGGGGACTGGACTTGGTATCCAGAGGCTTCCTCGAGGCTTGGGGTGTGAGGACAGTGATTCTGTGGACTAGACACACTAGCTTCTGGAGTAGGCCTGGGTTTGAACTGATGTCACAAAAACGTCAGGCTTAGCCTCTGGGCAGCAAGCTAAATCAGCCAGTATTGACCATACAGGGAAGGGACAGAAAAGATGGAGTTGTGCCTGGTCCAGGTGGGTTTCTCCAAGAGAGGGACTGTTAGCCTCTTGGGTGAGGTTGTCTTGTGGGCTTTCCTGGAAGCTCTGGGTTCCTCCTATTGAAATGCCCCTAGGTGGTGTAGTTTGCATAGGGCTGCAAGGGTAACCCTAAAATACCTCAGGGTTCAACTGTTTGAGTTGGAAAAGACATCACAGAAATTAGGATATGTCACTTTAGATTTGTGGAATCAGGAAAGGGTGAAATTCAGATGTTGGGGTCACCCTGGAAAGCTAGCAGAAGCCATCACAAATGTTCCTGGGGCTCCAGCCTCAGACTAGCAGAGGCAACTGACAGGCTGAGTCTTGGGCAAAGGGCTCTAAGAAGCAAAACCACCTGCAAGCTCCCTTCTCCCGAGTTTGGAATCAGCCAGGATGTGGACACCCTGGGTTGATAGCAAAGGAGGCTCTGGATGGCCACAGCAAGGCTCCCTCTCCACAGGGCAGGGTTGTCCTCAGGACCTCTAGATAGTCTCTCCGATGTCCCCTAGGACCAGACATGTCCCTGAATTTAGCAGGCTGAGGTTGCATGTCTGCCACAATGGGCTAGAGTGAGGACAGGAGGAAGGGAGCTCCAGGAGAGCCTGGCTGCCTGCTGCTGGCAGGGCAGCAAGAGCCCAGAGCAAGGGCTGTTTCCGTGCTGAGATTGTGCCTGTGACCACCACCATCCACGATGACAAGGGCATCAAGAGGAGCATCACTGTGTCCCAGGATGAGGGAATCCGCCCCAACACCACCATGGAGGGCCTGGCCAAACTGAAGCCTGCTTTCAAAGATGGCGGGTCCACAAGGGACTGCTACCAGGCTGGCTGTTCTGCTCTGGAGTCTGGGGCAGACCAGGTCCCTTGGCAACCCCTGGTGGCAGTCTGGGTTGATAGCAAAGATGACTCTGGATGGCCCCAGGCATCCTCCCCTCCCTAGGGCAGCATTTCCTCAGGACCTCCAGCCAGTCTCTCAAATGTCCTGTAGGACCAGACATGTCCCCAGATTTAGTAGGCTAAAGTTGCATGTCTGCCACAGTGGGCTGGTTCTCCTCTGCTCTGCCCTGATCCCTCCTCACCCCAACTCTTTCTCCCTAGGAAACTCTAGCCAGGTGAGCGATGGAGCAGCTGCCATCCTCTTGGCCCAGAGGTCGAAGGCAGAAGAGTTGGGCCTCCCCATCCTCGGGGTCCTGAGGTCCTATGCAGGTTGGAGTCTCCCCCCGCCCCCCCTGATGTCATGGACATCGGACCTACATATGCCATTCCTGCAGCCTTGGAGAATGCAGGTCAGTGGCTCCTTCAGACCCTAGACCTGGGTCCCCTCATGCCCTGCTGCTGGGGGCGAGTACTGGGGATAGAACTGCGGGTGCTGCAGAGTAAAGATGGGGCAGGCTGGCACTCCATACCCAAGGGCTTCGTGACCCATAGCTGAGGCTGACTCACCTGTCTGATGTGACAGCACACTAGGCAATTGTGAGCCTGTGCATGGGTGGAGGTCTGAGAAGATCTGGATGCCTGCCCATGGGCATCATTTAGTAGGCTAAAGTTGCATGTCTGCCACAGTGGGCTGGTTCTCCTCTGCTCTGATCCTCCTCACCCCAACTCTTTCTCCCTATGAAACTCTAGCCAGGTGAGTGATGGGGCAGCTGCTGGCCTGGAGGATGCCTGCCCAGGTCTGAACCTCACCTCCAGGGCTGACAGTGAATGATATGGACATCTTTGATATCAGTGAGGCCAGGTGAATCTTAGTCTTCCCACTGCCTGGTCCCTGGGCACATAGTGGGAGCCAGTGGACAAGCCATGCAGGGGAGGGGGTCAGCATGTCCAGGCTATTTACTGTGTGGAAAATCTAGGAATCCCCCCTGAGATGAACCCTCTGGGAGGAGCGGTGGCCCCGGGCCACCCCCTGGGCTGCACTGGGGCATGACAGGACATCAGCTGCTGAATGAGCTCAAGTGCTGTGGGAAGAGGTAAGGCTGTTCCCCTTGGGGTGTCATGGGGGATGCTGAGCTGGGGCTTCAAAGGGTGGTAGCTTGGGGAGGTCAATATGCACTTTGAACTGGGCATATAGGGACACGATCTCTATTGTCCCTGAGGGTCAGCCTTGAAAGGGCTTCTGGCCTACAGAGTGCAGCTGCCACTGTGATGCCAAGGTACGTAGTCGGGGGACTGAATATCCAAGATCTGGTCTTCTGGTTTTTTGTATCCTCTGGTCAGGGGGTTGGGCCTCTGCCCAGAGTGCCTGTGCCCAGCCAACATAGTTCCCTTTCCCAGGGCGTATGGAGTGGTATCCATGTGCATTGGCACGGGGATGGGAGCCGCTACTGTCTTTGAATACCCTGTGAACTGAGTCCCTGGCTCAAGGTACTACCCAGACGGCCCTACTCTGGCAGCCAGAGAGTGGCTCTTGGGAAGCGAATCCACATGGGACATTCGGCACTGGTGGTGGGAACAAATCAAGGCACTTTAAATAATTTGGAAACTATGAACATGGATAACACAGTACAGGAGTGGGCAGGGTGTTGGGCCTTACCAAAAGGCCCCCTCTAGCTGGGCCAAAGTCATTGTGGGTCACCCAGCCCACAAGGCCCCCATGTAAATCCTAGGAAACTGTGGCCTCATGAATGAGGAGGGGACAATGGTATAATCAATCGTGTGTTATCTTAGTGGGTGGGTGTTTTCCCTGGGGGACTTCTGTGTGCTTCATCCGAGTCTGAACTGCTATGATCTCCACATTGGTGTGGCCTCTTTTGTGTTAGCTTTGGGGACTTACAATGTAGTGCCTAAGGCAAGACCTTTGCCTCAGAGGGGGTGGGGCTCCTCCATCCCAAGAGCTGTTTAGAAATCCTCAGTCCATGTCTCTGCCCCGCACACCTGTTCATCAACCTGTGCCATCTTGTTCCTTAAGCTAAGTCTGGGGCTGAGGGGTGGGGTGAGCCTCAGAGCTGGTGAGTTTCCATGAATGTCTCATCGTAAGAGCCTTGGCCCCGGAGCCGCAGGGCACAGGACTTCTCTCCCAGCATGCCTTCGACCACCATCGTGGATTCATACAGCTCATTGCTCCTGTGGAAGAGGAGGGGCTGAGATCTGCAGGGCCCCCCAGCCCTGTGGATAGTGCCAGAAGGTGGGGAGGAGCTGTACCTGGGAGTGAAGAACACCTCAAGTGTGATGGAGGTTGGGGGCGCATTGGTGGGTCGTGCCTCCAGCAACCCACTGCTTGGGGAGACAACAAAGTCTTTAGCCTCCTTGATGGCACTCTGATGACCTGCATCAAGGGGAAGGGAAGACACACATGGGCACAGGCAGCTCCAGGTTTTGTCCTGGAAGCCTTTAATTGTCTCAGGTCAGCCCATCCTCTCAAGATTCACCTCTGGTCTTGCCAGTTCCACAGGACAGGGAAACCTGGGGTCACAGGTTTAGAGGACTACCTGTCTCTAGAAATTCCAAGTGATATGAGCCCAGAGATGCCAGTCTAAAGGGACAGGACACACAGATACTGGGAGGGATAAGTTTTACCCAGCCCCACCTGGGAACAGTGAGCAGGTGTGAGGCCCAACATACCCATCAGCACAGCCCAGTAGCTCCGGCAGCTGCTGAGGTTCATCAGGTAGATCTCCCGGGATGTCTGCTGGTTCACAAAGCAGGTTCCAAAGTCTACCCAGCTGCTGGACAGCTGCAGCTCAGGCACAGTCACAATGGCCCGCAGGGGCACAACCTGGGGAACAGATTTTGACTTGATGGGAATGGAGTGACCTTGCCCATTATAGTGGGGTCTGAGCCAGGGTCACTGGATCACATGGAACCCTGATGCCCCATGAGCACCAATGCTTCTGAGCAGAGCAGTGGTAGCAGCACAGTGGGCAGCAGGGGGCTGGCACTGTCATCATAAGCCAGGAGTTGCTGGTGAGATTCTGCACAGCGACAGGCCAGAACAGCGCCCTCTGCTGTCCTTTTCATTGGTGCCAGCCTTGCTCCCATGGAGGTCAGCCTCTTTCTTTCACTCTTCCTCCCTTCCCAGTCTTCAGTCTCAGATCCTGGGCCATCCTGCCTCAGCCCTGACCTTCAGGTTCTCCACCCATGCCCTGCCTGCCAGAGCACCTCAGCAGCCCCTGCCGCACTGTCAGCCCCAGCAGCTACTCTGTTCTGGGCAGCAGTGCTCCAGCTCCCCTGCTTTGCCCATTTTCCTTCTTACACCTGACCCACAGCCCCAGTTCAGCTCCTTGCTCCCCTCTGTTCCACATCATGGCCCATGACCACCTGGCCAGTGGAGCCCCATGGAGCCTGAGCATCATCCTTCACAACTGCCTCAGGTGCTCATGTCCCACCCACTCGTCCATTTTCTTGACCTGTGTGGTTTCCCTTCACAGGCTTCACCTGTCACCTCTTCCAGGGAGCCTTCCCTCATTTCCCATCCTCCAGCCCCTCACCTGACTCGGCTCCTGAAACAGGTGAGGATGAGGACTCTCCTTACACAGGGCCTCTTCCAGGCAGACTGTCCTCAGGACAGGGGCCAGGGCTCCTCATATGAAGGCCCTGCCTGGTGATATCTTCCTCACTCTAGGGAATAGCTCTCAGCTAGTCCTACTCTCCCCCCCGTCTCAAGGAGCCCTCCTGGGACTAGCCTGTGTGGTCTGATTGGTGAACTCCAGGAGCAGATCCTGAGTAAACACCATCTCTTTCTCTCCACTTGTGCTCTGCTGGATATCCACTCCAGGTAGCATCTGGTCGGTCGGGAGCTTCTGGTAGGAGAGCAGCTCCAGGGAGAGTGAGAAGGACACATCCACCTGTATGGACAGGTGCTGGCTCAAGCTGCTGAAAGCAGGTGCTGCTTCCCCCATCTGGAGCTGTATCCTGCTCCCCCAAGCCTCTGAAGGCCCAGCAACGTCCCTGCAGCCTACAGGGCCCAGACTGACCCAGGCTTCCCAACAAACAGCTCCACAGCACCCCTGCTTGGCACATCCATTCCCTGCACCGGTGCTGTGCCCAGCACCCTGTTGGTGCCCTCCACAGTCAGAGGCTAGAGTAGAAGGACAATAAGCAAACTGCCCTTGATCAGAGCTGGGTTCTGGCCATCCATAGGCCAAGGAAGGACTTTGCCTTTATCCTGAGGATAGTGAGGGTCATGTAATGGGTTTGAAGCAGGGGTGTGTCCAAGTCAGCTTTGCCTTCCACAAGGTCACTCTGGCTGCTAGTGGGAGGTGGGCTGCAGGAGCATAAGTGGCTGAGGACAGCAGTCAGGTGGCTGAGACCGAACTTAGGCCAACAGGATGGGGCTTGGACTCCTGGCTCCCAGATAGTTCCATGTGCTAGCTCATAAGCATCGACTGAGGCATTTGTTACAAATATAGATTCCTGGGTCTTAGCTGAGATCGTGACATCTCTGAAAGTAGAGCCTGAGACCTTGTATGTTTAACAAGATTTCTAAAGGCCACTGATGTACTGCTAGGCTTGGAAATAATTGTTATAGAACAAGACATGCATGTAGAGGTGTGGACAAGTGAGAAGCACCGAGAGTTAGGGGCATCCATGGGGCTTGGCAGTTGGTTGGAGGAGGAGGAGGAGACAGAGCTCTGATCTAGGCACTAGGGGGCAGGTAGTATTTGCTGAGATGAGAAGGCACATGTTTGGAGCAGGACAGGGTCTGGAGGGTTATGGGGAATTCAGTTTTACAGTTTGAGTTTGGATCTAAAACTGAGGGGAGAGTTCTGGTCCGGAGCCAGATGCCTGAGCATTATCTACACACACAGGGTGAGGGGCAGTGCCACCATGTGATGATGTCTTTTCCCTGGGAGCCATGGGGCCTCCTCCAAGCTGCCCGAGGGCTTTAAATACCTAAACCTGAGTCTCTTGGGGGAACCCTGGAGCCCCGGCAAAAGGGACCTCTAGCTATGCTCTGGTCTCCCCTTCTCCCCCCCATGTAGCCCCAGAAGGAAGAACCAAGGCAGAATGATATAGGAACTCACCCACCATTCTGCAGATCTGTGTCTGGCTCCTCTACCTCTGGGAGGAGGTTCTTGGGGGGGGGGGCATAAACCCTTGAGTGAGGGCATGTGAGAAGGAAGGGAGTCTGAGTGTGAAGAGGAGGAGGAACGCATGGGCCCCCACCAGGCAGTGGGGGAGGCCTGGGTGAGTCTGTAGAACTTGTGTGGCTGGTGCACTCTGACCAGTCCCTCCACACATGTGAAAGCCTCCTGTGCAGAGAGAGTGTGCCTGGGATGGTGTGCAGGTGCTGTCTGGGCAGTGTGAGCATGTACAGAGAGACCAGAGCCACGCACCCCTCCACTGACCAGCATGTTCTCCTGTGGCCGGAGCTCCATCTGCTTGCCCCCTGGGGCCGTCTCCTCAGACTCGTGCTCCTGGCCAGAGCCAGCTCTGTGGTCCAAAGGAGCCTGGCCTTGAGAAACAAAAAAGGGCCTGGAGACCAGAAGCCAGAAGTACTGTGGTATTTCTGTAGTGTTAATCAGCTTCAGGTGGCGGGTGGTCAGCAGCTCACTCAGCACCTGGGTGGCCAGAGAAGAGGGGAGCTGGGGTTCATCTCACCCTCTCAGTCCTGTGGCTCTGGGGAGGGGATTCAGGACAGAAGGCCTGTGCCCCAGCAGGGCCCCTAGGTACCTTGGAGGTTCAGGTCAATTGGCAGGGCCAGGGGCGGGGAAGCAGCACTTACCGCAGAGCAGGGCTGCTCGGGGATGAGGTCGCTGGCCTGGCACCAGAACTCCAAGCTGCCGCTGCTGTCCAGCTCCACGCTTAGTCTGCCCAGCGATAGACACTGCTGGGGCAGCCAGGCATCTGGGGCCTCCTGGCTGTCCCCTCTGCTCACTTGGTCTCTAGCCAGCCTTTCTCTGGGCTTCCCTGCTGGCTTCTCCTCCCCTCAGCCCCCAGCAGGAGGTGGGTCAGCCTGGGTGGGAGCTTTCTCCTGGAGTGTTCTACTCTAGGAGCCCAAGAAGTAGTTTTGTCCTTTGACTCCAATAACCCTGACTGGCCTCACCAGAGACGGTGAGGGTGTCCCCATAGGGGGATGGAGAGAGAGGGGACCACCCAGCACTCACTGCGCATGCCTCACGTGCCCATGCAGGTCCAGTCTCAGGGGTTCCACAGCAAAGTGCTGCAGGCGACGCCTCCTTCCGGGAATCTCTCTTTCTACCTACAGAGCCCAATCAACCGTTGATCACCCTGGTGGTCCCTGGATCGAACAGCACTGTGCCACCCAGGAGAGAGGCAGTGGCTATGGTCCCCACCCCAGGACGTTCACCTCATTGTCCAAGCTCATGAAACCCAGGGCGTAGCCAGTACACTCCACCTTCTGCTGGATGTCGGAGCTGAGCACTGGAGGTGTGAAGGAGATGTAGATGGTGCTACTTCCCCCAGCAGGGACCACCTGCATGGACACAGCAGCCTCAGTACTGCCCTGTGCCTGCTGGGAGGCCAGGGCAGACCCCCAGAGACAGGTCCACCTGGACTCACTCACCACCTGCTGGGGTCTGATATAGTAGGGGAGGTCGGAGGGCACCCCCGCATGCTCCTGCAGGACAACTGAGATGATCTGCGCTGCAGCCCTGGTGCTGGCATTGGAGTAGGCCTCCACCTGTCACCAAGAGTAGCTGAAGCTCTTATACAGGCTCAGCCGGCCCCTGGGCTGTATCTCAGCAACCCCGAGTGGCCAGCTCCCCTGCCCCCACAGCCCTGCTCACTGGAAAAGAAGCTGCATGGCTGGACTCGGACACGCTGGAGGGGCTTGGGGACCAGGGTAAGCTGCTGCTCTCAGGGGTCTCGGGGTACACGATCTCATTTCTGGCTTGATCCCGCAGTGGGAATGGTGGTCCATAAAACACTAGCAGGTCCACCAGCTTATCCTCCTTATCTTCTGGAACATAGGTGACCCAGTCTAGGCGAATGTCTAGGGCACACATGGGGAGAGGGCAAGGAATAAGGGAGGCGCCGATGGTCTCCTTGGGGCCTCCACCTTTCTGTTCTCCCATGCCCATGGTGGAGGGGGCCTCACTGTCTTTCTAATGCCACCTTCAGGCAATTCTTGTTTTAAAAAAATAGCCTTTACAGACGTACGCCTTCCGGTCCAATCATCTGAAGCCTTCACGACCACACTTCCAGCTCCACCTGCATGAACCTAGACACTGCGCTCTCACCACAGCTTCCTCTCTCTCTGGCCTGTTGGCTGTCAGGATGGGCCCTCCAATCCCCGTGTCCTCTACCTTCTCTCCCTCCGTCTGTCAGCTTATGTTTGCGGTTACTTCCTTCCCCAGCCAGGTTAGTCTTTGGGGGCCTCCATTCAGCCTCTGCCTTGTTGGCAACCTCATGTCTTCCTTTGCTCCCCCATCCTCCCACTCACCTAGCCCAGCCCTCAATGAACTGCACCGTTCTCTTGGGCACCATGGAGAAAGTCTCTGAGCTAAAGAGATTGCCACTGCTGTATATTTGTCCCCAACCTAAACTGGGTCCCCACATTGCCTTCCTTCCCAACCATGACAATATCAACTTGTCCCTAACACCTCCATCTGCATCCCTGATGCCCTACCTCATCTCCCAGAAGTTCCTGAAGGCCTGTTCCCACATTACGTGTCTGTCTGCCTCTGTCCCATCCTCCTCTCCTCCTGCCTTCAGCCCTACTCCTGACCCCCTTTCTTAGGGGCCTGCCATGTCCAGTATCCCCTCTCTTCTGTATAACCAAACTCATCGGCACTTAACTACTGAGCCACATCCCCATTTTGTATTTTATTTAGATACAGGGTCTCACTGAGTTGCTTAGCACCTTGCTCTTGCTGGCTGGCTTTGCACTCACGATCCTCCTGCCTCAGCCTCCTGAGTTGCTGGGATTACAGGTGTGCGCCACTGTGCCCAGCTCTACATCTTGCTATTTTTTTGACAGTACTGAAACAAGTTCAGGTCCACCATCATGAACAAGCTTCCCTCTGGCAGCCCACCTCCTCCCTCTCATCTCTCACCCATTCCCAATTAGCATTTGATTTATTAGACCTTATAATGCTAGCCACTGGGCTGGGCCCTGGTGAATACCCAGTGGACACACACCCAAGGCTCCTGATCTTGTTTCTTATGTTTGCTATCAACTTAGCACCTGCCTCTTACCAAGGACACCACAACTCTGAAGTCCAGTGGACAATCTTCCAGGTAGAAATAGAGAAATGTGCATGTGATTATGAGCCCAAGGAAGGGGAGGAACCACCAGAGGGAAGGGAAGCTGAAAAGAAAGCCCAAAGTAAAGAGGGAAGATAAACAAAGGCCACAAAAAAAAAAAAAAAAAGGAACTGAAAAACAAATAACAAAGCAAAATAAATCTTAAAATGAGATGGAAGAATTATATGGATTGACTAACTTTTCCCATTCAAACATTGAGAATGTCAGGGTGTTTAAAAAAAAAAAAAAACTCGGCTGTCTACTGTTCACCAGAAACAAAGTCATAAAGGGTGACAATGGAAGAGTGGGTAAGGAAACCCCAGGTAAATACCAATGAGAAGACACCAAGGAGAGCAAAAGAAAGTAACATGGAATTTAGCCAGCAGCGTTCCATAGGAGTCAGAGGAACAATACAAATGACAAGACTCAATTTGAGAAGAATATCCAGTGTCTAAATGCACCAACCAATATAGCAGCTAAAAGCATAAAGAAAAACAACTGCAAATACAAGGAGACATTGACTTAGAATGTGGGGAGAGGAGAGACTGCCAACACTTCCAGAAGTGCAGAGATCTGTCCTAGAGCAGGGCTCTCTCCTGCGGCCATGCCTTCCTGAGAGCCTGGGCAGCTTAGCTATGATAGTGCCAAGTCCTGCCACCTGACACGGGCTCATTCTGCCCAGGGGGGTCAGCCTGGGGATGCCTCACACACTCCCCAGGGGACTCAATGAGGCCAGGCTGATCCTGCTGTCTCCCTCAAGTCTCTGAGCTGCCCATAGCTCTTCTGGTGGCACAGAATACTCTTTGTCATCACTCACTGCCCCAAGCAATGCTGGCTTATTTTCCCTCCAGACTCAGCCTAAGTGCCCCTCCTTGGGGACATGCAGGCCCCTTGATCCTCAGGCGCTAGCCTCCATGCACAGTCACACCCATAGGACGGGGCCCTAGGCAGAGACCCTGCTGTCTTGTGCCTTTTGTATCCCCAACTTCTTGCTCAGATCCTGGATAGAGTGCAGGTCCTGCCTGCTGAAGGAATGAGCAACGGGGTCCCCTGGAAGTAGCCCTAGGCCCAGCAACCCTGATGACAGCAAGGCTCTGTGGCTCCTTTGATACTGGGAGACCCAAGGCTAGGCAAGAGCAGATCCCGTCCTCGATGATGGGAGAGGCACTCTCTGGCAACCCTGGACTGCCATGGTCAACTCTCCCTCTTGATCCCTGTGGACCTCCCTTGGTAACCACGGGCCCCCACATCCTGTTCGGGGCCATCAGCTTCCAAGAGCACCTCCCCAGTTTATCTCACAATCATCTCACCACAGGGGCTGGAGTTATTCAGGCGAAGTTTCCGTGTGATTGTGTCTCCTCCAGAGACCTGGGTCCCAAACCTGGAGGCAAGAGATGGGATTGAGCAAGCCACAGACGGCATACACCTGGCAGGCAGGGATACTGCAGAGAGGAGTATGAGATAAGGACCAGGAGGTCCACAGTGGTCTGTCCTCACCTTGGTGACACTGAGACCCAGGGCTGGAGGCCTTCCCTGTGCACTGGTTGAGGGCCTGTAACCTGGGGCAGCTCACTGCTCTGGAAATCCATTCCCTGTCCCCTGAATTATGCTGATCCCAGCTCATCTGTGTGAGCAGCCCTAGGTCTGGTACTGACCTTGAGTTACACGGACTACTCACTACTTCTGCCCCCCACCCCAAAGTCCCTCAGAGACCCATAGGTGGTGGCCACGTCTCCTAAGGCCTCTTTTCCCCCAGGAATAACCTAACCTGGGACCCCTTGTAGGTGGCACCAGGTGGCTTTAGGCCATATGGAGAACATTGAGGTAGATGGGAAGCCCAAGCTGGAGGTTGGAGAGTTTGGGGAGCCACTAGGGAGCAGAGGATGAGGGCAAGGGTGGGGCACCTGATGATGGGCTCCTTCTGTGACTTGTCAGCCATGTAAGAGGTGGTCCGCTGGGAGCTGATGGGGCAGCCCACCACTGCCATGTGCACTGGGATGACTGCTGGTGGCAGGTCTCCCACCTGCAAATACACCCTTTGTCACCCCTGTTACCAGCTGCCCCTGCATTCCCTCCAGCCACCTCAAGCACCCCACAGCTTGGTCCTGGCTTGGCCCAGCCTCATTTCCCACTGACTCCTTCTCCAGACAGCCCCAGCCTGGGCTCTGCCAGCCTCCATCTGCATAAATCTCTGTTAACTTTTAAAGGGGGAAAAAACCCTTATTATTCTTCTCTGTTACTTAAAAGTAATAAATGCTTATTTCTGGGGAAAAAACTTAGTGTACTAATCACCCATAATTCTCCCCCTGCTGGACTCACTGCCGCCATCTTAGCATGTATCCGTCCACCCTTCCTTTGTGTCCATTAAGACAGATACAGGTGGGCAGCATGCCAAACAGGTTGTTCTTTAATAACCTTTTCTCTTAATGATATAATTTTACTAAAACAGATTCATGATATCATAGGCTAGGCTTTGCAGAATTCCACTGTAGGGAAGCAGCCCAATGGCTTATCCAGTCTTTTACAGATGGACACAAATCCATATTTGTTTCCTCCCTGCCATTACAAATAATGCTGAAAAGAAAAGCAGCCTATTGTGAAGTCATTTGTACATAATCTACAGATGTGTTCTTGGAGACCCTTTAAATTTGGACATGGCACAGTCCCAAGTGCTCCCAAAGGCCAGAGGCATTCCCTACCTCTGGACCCACCAGGCTAAGATGTTTCCTTTCCCCGTACCTCACCAATAGCTTTCAAACCTTGCTAATCTGACACAAACCAGTATTTTGTGGTTATTGTACTTACATTTATTTAACTACTAGTGATGACTTTTTTTTAATATAAGTATTAGCTATTTGGACTTGTCTTTCTTTGAATCACCTATTCAAACCCTTTGCTACTTGCAATACTTTATTTTCCCCTTACTGTTATTTAGTAACTATGTATTAACATAAGCAACCATTTGTCGTACATGATACAAGCAACTTAAAGCAAATATCTACTATAATTAGCCTGTTTAACTTACTAAAGAGTTCACAAAAATCTATGCAACAACAGAATGGTGTATAGGATAATGTACGTGTGTTTTACCCTGCCATGGTAAACCAGGGGGCTCCTTGCAGGCCTTATCTCCTGGCTGGTCATTGATTTCATCCTTGTATCTCCCCTAGTATTAAGGACTGCACAGGACCCTGTACACAGTAGGAGCTCCATGTGTGCTGAGTGAAGGAGCAAATGAATGACCCATGGGGTAATAATGGAATGCACAGAAGGCTAGGCAAGGGAGGCTGTTATTCCCTCTATTTCTTACTCCCTTCTCTAGGTCTCGGGTCATGGCATAGTCTGCTAATTTCTGTCCTTACTGTGGTCCCAGCCCTGCACCTCAAGGGGAAAAGTGCAGAAGGTTCTACTGCTCATGAGGACCCCTCCTGCCTAGAACATCCCAGCCTCCATCCCAGAGGTTGTGGCAGGTATCCCAGGATCAGTAGGATCACCTTGTAACTTGGTGAGCTTTGAGAGGCTGAGGACTGGGTGTTGGAGAAAGGGAAGTCAGAGGGGTGTGCCCGCCTGTGTGTCATTACCTTGCAAATAAGGCTGTCCCAGTACTCGCCCCACATGTTGGCACAGCCTGTGATGTCAATGCTCAGCTGCTGGAAAGCTCCCAGCACACCCTTGGAAGTGTGGGGGAAGAATGCAACTCCTCTCCCATAAGATAACATGCTTTCCATAAAATCTGGGGGAGAATCAGGAATGAGGGCTCAGGAGCCTGGGGTTGAGAGTGAGTTCCAAACCCTCAGGAGTTACCAATGCACTCCCCCTGACCAGCCACCCCACAGCCTCTCTGTGGTCAGGAGGCTAGCTCAGGTACCAGTAGCTTGGTGTCCTGCCTGGCTAACTCTCTTCTCTCCCGAGAGTCCAGAGCTCATCAACATCCCTCCTTTATGAGCCACTATGCAGCCCAAATCAAGTTCAGGCCCTGTGCATGAGGTTATGCCCTACCAAGGAAATGACCTCATTCAAGAGTAGGAGATTGTCACGTGAAAAGCCATGGCCATCTTGAGGACCTAGCTAGGAAAGACACTGAGAAGGAGGTCTCCATTCCTGGTTTCTTCACGGGCAGCTGCTGGCCCACATCCTCAGAAGGCCAGGTGAAACTCCACTCTGGCCAGGCATCAGCCCTTAGCCCTCACCCCCCACCCTGGTGGCTCTTACCCAGCTGCTCTTTTTTGGCCAAGTGCTCTCGGATCCGCGCTGACTTTAGCAGGGCAGGAGGCAAGTCAGGGCTTTATAAATGGAGGCAACAAAAAACAAAAAACTTGGCATAAAAACAGCTAAGCCTTTCCCAGGACCTGAGCCATGCCCCCATGGAAAACAGTACTGCATCCAGCAGAGGAAGGTGGCACTGCCTGCTTCTCCCAGGGAAAAGCTGGTCAGGTCTCTTCTTCACCTTTTTCTCTGGTCTTTGCCCCCACTACACCTCTATCATCCAAAGTATCCCCAGCTGCAGGCCACTCCCCAAGTCATACAGATCATCCCCTAAGAAATCCAGGAGGGCTCTAGGGCAGGGATCCCTTGTCCCAGGCTGTGCCCTAGTTACCTAGGATGCAAACCCATCCCAATGTTCCCTCTCTTGCCCAAACTTCTGCAACAGACCCATTTCCAGTGCACCCTGCCGACCTCTGTCCAGTGCTGGATGCACACTAACCCTTTGGAGCAGAGAGCTGATGGATTATCCACTGCTTATGGCTCTCCCTCTTGCACATGGCAGTGGTTTTAAGAGATGAGTCACTGAGGTCTCACACAGGTGTGTGCTGGCAAACTGCCTCCAAAAAAGATGTCCTAAAATGTAGTTTTGGCCAATATCTGTGGTGCAGTGCTCCATGTCTTGCTTTTCCCTTGATCAGTGTCTCCGCTGACCTTTTGTCTTCCCTCCTGGTCATCCTCCCCAGCTCACTTCTTCACGTCAGCCCAGCCACACCATCCAATGTCCCCAGAACACTCCCATTCTTAAGTCGTCCCTCCCACATCTTTGCCTGGTTCTTTCTATCCATAGAAACTTCTCCCTCATTCACGGGCCTCTCCTGCCTCATCTCAAAAGCCTGCCATGTCAGCAGGCCAGGCTGAGGAGGAGGGGGCACATCCCAGCCTTTCCCACAGGCCCAGTCAATATTGAAGAGTGGGTAGCAAAAAGCCATCTCCTCTCTCTGTTTCTCTATATCTCCCTGTAAAGTCACAGATGCCCCCTTCTACACCAGTCAGCCTCTTGCCACCTAAGCCACAAAGGAGGTAAACTCCACCCATGCACATCCACCCTGGAGACAGCCTCCAAAGGAAACAAGACTTACAGGCTGATGCTTTTGCTCAGGCTGTTTGGGGGGCTCCCAAAGTAGTCAAAATTGAGAGTGAAAGAGGTCTGCATTGGGGAGCAATTGGTCAGAATGATCTGGCCATTCACACGGGTCCTCAGTGGCACCGTTGATCCAAAGTCTAGGTGGAGCTCCTCCAGGTGGCCCGGCCACTGCTTTGTCCTGAAAACATTGCCCCATGTCCATGGGCGCTATGTTACCTGTGGTCTTTGGACTACTCAGAGAACCACCCTAGGAAGGGGTGCAGGAGCTGCCCAGAAACCTGGCTTCATCTTCGACTCCCTCCTCATGGAGCTGGAACCCCCAGACCCCGCCTTCCTGTCTGCCCACCATGCTAACAGAGGCCTGGAACTCTGTTGGGCAGTCCCTGGCTAGGGGCAGACTGGCATGTCTCCAGGTTGCTGGGCCTCATATGGGAAAGCCCAAGGAGCCTGCAGCCCTGGACACACAGAGGACAGGGGTGGGATAAAGGGTCTGCTCCTGCAGAAGCAAGTGGTCAGGGCCCATCACAACTCTATGGCCTCTTCCCAGTGGTAGGAATCAGCTGGGAATGGACTCTCAGTACATTGCCAGTTCTTTGTAAAGCTGTTCCCACTCTGGGCTCACCTGATATCAGAGCCCTCCATGGAGACAGTGATGGTCACTTCCAGTCCCTGGGGCTTTCCAGAGATACCTAGGGCCAGTGGCTTTTTCATTCCTGACACATAACAAGGAAGAGCCAGATCCGTCAGTTCTTCCTACAAGAAAACCCATCCAGGGCTCAGTCAGACCCAGGGCTTCAGAGGTGGGTACAGATGGTCTTCCACAGCAGAGGTGGTTTCTGTGAGTGGCCCAACATGAAGGCCTTGACCTTTGTCTGGGCTCATCTCTGAGAAAGGGCTCTTGTGTGCTTTAGTAATCCCAGCCGGTAGGCCCACATCCTGTCCCCAGAGGCCTGGCCCCATCCCCAGGGTTCATGCTGAGTCTTCCTGAAACATCTGTGCATGTCCACAGAAAGGAAAACCTTTCAGAGTGACTTCTGGAGAGCTGCTCATTCTTTCTGATGCTGCTACTATAATAGACATCATGTCCTTCCTGAGTGGGATCTGCACCATGCTATGCCTGGGTCTATCATCCTGGAGCTCAGGATCATCTGTATAGAAAAGCTCACTGTCCCATGTTTGCCAGTGAAAAACTGAGACCCGATTTTGCAAGTCTTTGCAAGGAAGAAATTATTTCCCCAACAAGAACCATGCAGCAATATCCAACAATGCTCAAGCACTAATCATGTTCACCCAGATGGTCTCCCTCTGGGCCCCTCCAGAGAAAAGCTGTGCCTCCCCCAGGCTGACCCTGGCTACCAGTCACCTCCTCCAGCAGCATCTGGCACAGTGTCTGCCTTGAACAGAACCTCTGCCTTAGGTCTCTGGGCCAACTGGAAAGCTGGACCCCGCCCCAGCCACAAAGAATGGTCTGGAGAAGGCTAAAGCTGGTGCCAAAAGGGCCAGAGGGTCTCAGAGCACATCCAGGCTGCTCCAGGCTCTCTGACCTTGTGTTCTTAGAAAGTTGGCCCAGCTTGAATGGGGATCCTACACCCAAATGCAAAACATCCCTTCCCTACCCACAAGGACCAGGAGCAGGACCTCCCTGAGGCACAAGCACAACCTGTTGACAGGTGTCTTAGTCACTCAGGTTCTGATATCACTGTACTCACCATGGTATGCACGGTCAACTCCAAGTTGAGCAGGCGCTCCTCACTGGGGCCCAGCAGGCCACGTTTGGGAGAGACTATTGCTGTGCAGAAGGCTGCTTGGTGCCCTAGGAGCTGGTGGACACATTTGTGGACCTGTTGTGTGAGGCTCCTAGAGGAACCCGAGTCCAGACAGCATGCTCACTGCTGGCTGAGACTCAGACCCACAGTAGGTCCCAAGGTTCCTTCTGTCCTCCCCAACCCTGGAGGGACTTCACCACCTGTCAGTGGGTTGCACGGACTAAATGAGCTACCCTGAGAGGCCCAGAGAGTTGGGAAGCGGAAGGCAAATGCCTTTGATATACAAGGATGTGGCTCCATCTTCCACAGATCTCAGAGCCATGGGGCAGAACCACAATTGGGCTCCTGACAGCTATGTGGACCAGCCACACACTCTGCTAACTGGAAGGCTCTATCTGTGTTCACCAGAAACTCCTTCTCAGGCAGGAACTGGAATTCCCTAAAGGCAGGACCAAAGCCAGACCAGATGGGCCGCTCCTCTGAGGATCCAAGCTTTTCTGGGCTCTATGGAGTTATGGGCGGGCTGTGGTAGGGAGAGAGGCTGAACAGATGCTATGGGAGGGATTTGGGGGGCCACATAGGTCTCTGTTGCTGAGGGCTGCAGACTGCTCCTGGATGGTACAGGCTCACTCACCTTGCCCCAGTGAAACCGCGTGAACAGGAGCGTGCCGTTGACGAGCGTGATGGTTGACTTTGTGGACACCCCCATGTAGAGGTTGCTGACCTCCACCTGGCTGCTCTTCAGGTATACGTGGGGCTCCTGTACCTCAGCATACACAGGAAGGTAGCTGGAACACCAGGAGACAGAAGAAATAAAACTGCCCCTATATACAGTTGTCATGATGGTCTATGCAGAAAATTCTGAGGAGTCTATATTTTAAGAACTTCTAGAACTAAGTTCAGCAAAGTTATAGGGGATAAGATCGAAGCACAAAAATCAAATCATGCTTTTACATACATAATGAACACATGGAATTGAGTGAAAATACAATACTGTTTATAAGTACTCCAAATTGAAATGCTGAGGTGTAAGAGAAATTATATGGAGAATAATTTAGGCTTATTTTAAAGTGGTTATTTTTCCAGAATGGTCACTTCGTCTCCCCACCCTACCCTGGAAAAACAAGAGAATTTTTCCAATCTCCACCATGATAACCTAGTGCACCTCCAAGTTTCTACCTATAGCTAGTCTACATTCAGCTCCAGAATTTGCTGAAGCTACTTTTTTAAGCATTCCTTCCCATTGATGGCCCCAGTAGCTTCTGCTTCAGGTTAACTGATGTGTATTCTGTATTAGCCTCTCCCCCCAGATTTGCGGATTGCAATGTATCCTATGACCTCAATTCTCTGATGGATCTAAGAAGTCAATGATTTTCAGTTTGTTCAATTTTTTCTTGTGGTGAGAGCAGGAGCTCAACAAACAGGTGTTCTGCCTGGATGGACATCTGAAGGTATTTTGCCAGCATGATTAACATTCAGAGTCAGTCCAGGGTAAGCAAAGAAGATTATCCTAGATAATGTGGCTGGGCCTGAGTTAATCAGTTGAAATGAAATTACCCAGAGAAAGACATTCCATGTGTGCTAAGCAGCCTCAGCTCTTGCTTCCTGCAGGCCTGCCCTATGGATTCTGGAATTGCCTGGCCAGTCACATAAGCCAAACCCTTGCAATAAATTTCTAGTGGAACCCTGACTGATACAACTGCATTATATAAAATGTAGGTAAATATAAAGGGCAGAATAAATGTTATTTTATTGAAATTCTTTCCTTCTGATTTAAAAGACAATTACATAAGCCAAAAACTGTGTTGGTGGAACTTTAGTGTATGAAAATGAAGTTTGTATGAAAATAATTTTACAAAGGAAGGAAAGAGTTAAACAGTACAATTAACCAAACAACCCAACAGACATATACAGTACTTTGTCTGACAGCAGAATACATATATTTCTTTTTTTGGCAGGGGAGGTAACTAGGGATTTCAGAGGCACTTGATCACTGAGCCACATACTGAGCTCTATTTTGTATTTTATTTCAAGACAGGGTCTCACTGAGTTGCTTGGCACCTAACTTTTTGCTGAAGCTGGCTTTGAACTCGAGATCCTCTTGCCTCAGCCTCCCAAGTCACTAGGATTACAGGTGTGTGCTACCATGCCTGGCCAGAATACATATGTTCTTTAGGGCATATAAAACATTTCCAGAATGGAAGACAAGAGAGCTCATAAAACAAGCTTCAGTGCGCTTTAAAGGACTGTAATTATATAAAGTATATTCTCCAATAACAACAGAATTCAGTTAGACATCAACAACAGAAAAATATTAGAGAAACAAAAATATCTGTAAATTAAACAACACACTTATAAATAAAGTAAAAAATTTAGGGTCAAGTAGAAAAAAATCACAAAAGAAATTAGAAAATATTTTTATGTCAATGAAATTGAAAACACAACATCTCAAAGCTTATAGGATGCAGCTAAAGCAATGCTCAGAGGTAAATTTATATTTATGAATGCCAATATTAAAAAAAAATACCAAAAGCCTCAGCTCCCACCTAAGAAACTAGAGAAAGAGCAAATAAAATCCAAAGAAGAAATAATAGAATAAATTATCTTTATGCAAATAACATGTCCTTCTCTTTAGAACAATATTAGAACGAATAAATGAGATCAGCATGGTTGCAGGATACACGACCAACATGCAAGAACATTTGTGTTTCTATGCAGGAGTGATGAACAACCAGAAATCAAAGTTAAGAAAATGGTTCTACTTCCAAAAGCATCAAAAAGCATAAAATATTTATAAATAATTTCATAAAAGAAATATAAGAATTGAAAACAATGAAATATCATAGAACTAAATGAAAAAGAACATAAGTGGAAAGACATACTCATGGAGAACACTGCCAAGATGATGACACTCCCCAAATCGACCTACAGATGCTACTCACTCCCTTATGGAAACCACAGCTGGCTTTTCACAGAAATTAGCCAACTGATTTATATGGAGATGTCATAAAATCATATGGAAATTCAAAGAATCCAGAATGGCTAAAACAATCCTGAAAAAGAAAAAAAGTTGGAGAATTCATATTTCCCAGTTTTCAGATTTACTACAAGGCCACAGTGATCCACACTGTGGCACCTGGCCCAAGGACAGACATGTGGTTCAGTGAAACAGAATGGAGAATCCAGAAATAAACCCTCACATGTCCATCAATTGGTTTTTGAGTGTGCCAAAACAATTTGGTGGGTAAAGAATAGTGTTTTTAAGAAATGGTACTGGGATAACGGGTTAACTTCATGGAAAGGAATAAAATTGGACCCATTTTTTGCACTGTATGAAAAAATATCGTGCAAAATTGACACAGATAACCTATGAGTGTATGAACAGATGCTCAGCACTGTTCACTGGCCAAAGGGAAATGCAAATTCAATCCTCAGGGAAATACACCTCTCATGCTAGGATGACTGCCACCAGAAAGAGAATCACAAGTGACTAAGGATGTGGAGGACCAGAGAGCAGCAGGGAGGATGGAGAGCGGTCAGGACGGGTAACTATGATGTCCAGCACAGGGGCCACCTGCGAAAGCTCACAAAGACGGGTAAAGAGATTGGCTGTGTGGGCACGTGCTTAGCAGAAGGGAAGCCCTGAGTTCAATACCCAGCACCAGCACCAAAAGAAAAAAAAAGAAAGGGGTAAATGTAACGCCATTCCATGGAAAAAAGGAGGATAAGGAGCAGAAAAGGAGAACAGGATGTGATCAGATTAACTGATACAACAGAAGAGAACAATACTGCTTCCTAAAACCCCTGGAATGAAGGTCATGTGCAGGTGAAGAGAATTGCTGACACTGTCAATGACAAGAGTCAAAGGGAAGGAGTGGGCCGTGGGGAAAGAACTGGGAACACGCAAGGAGGGTTGGGAGCTTGATCAGCTTGGTCTCCTCGGGCCTGGAGCTCAGGCCACATACGGGAGATGGGGCTGTAGTACTTGCCACCCTTGGAGAACATGGGTGTGGGCAGGAGAGAGTCCCCAGTACCCCTGGGCCTCTCAGCTGTCCTGGAGGAAAAACAACCAAATTGTTCCCAGCCTTTCATTGCTATTTATGAAGGAAGCGATGGACAGGTTTGTATAGCTGCCCAACATGGGCTTCCTTTGCGGTCTTGGCTGCTTCCTCTAAAGGCTTCTTCCTCTCAGGGGATTGGGGTTATGGTGTGCTCTGGGGCAACATGCTCACCTACTCTCCACTCCTTGGAAGAGGGGCGCTTGCCATTCCTACACCCACTTACTGAGAGGAAAACTGATGCCACCAGTTCTGTGTGCAAATCAACTAGATCCTCCATTCAGAAACAGCAGTGGACAGCCAACGGTTGCCAGATGTAGAAGAAAACTAAAAAAACGAAGGGAGAAGGTCTCCAGACAAACACTCAAGAAAAGGGAAATCAGATTCCTTGGGGGGATGCAAGAGGTTTTGTATGTACAAGACGCTAACACACTTCTATCAAAAAAGAACAACCCCAAAGCCAGGCTCGGTGGCCCATGCTGGTAATCAATCCCAGCAGGTCTGGATGCTGAGGCAGGAAGATTGTGAGTTCAAAGCTAGCCTCAGCAAATCAGCCAGGCCCTAAGCAACTCGGTGAGACCCTGTCTCTAAATAAAATACAAAAAAGGACTGGGGATGTGGCTCAGTGGTTAAGTGCCCCCTAGTTCAAAACCTAGTACAAAAACAAAACAAAACAACACCAACCCCCAAAACCTAAAATTTAAAAGTATGATTTCCAAAGAAAGGCATATCACCAAAGGCAGAAAGAGTGAGCCACAAGGCCAAGGGCACCTTCCCTGAGTGAGGAGCAAAGCCATTGAAAAAATAGAAATATTAGAAATCCAGTTAAAATCATGCTGCAAGTTTCCAGCAGGTGTTGAGTGGGCTGTGGGAGCTCAGCAAGCTTTCCCACTCTCTCTCTTCTTCTGGAGACAGATGCCCACCTCTCACCCCTACTCCTAACCCCCCACCTGGGGAAGTGGAGGAACACGACCTAGAGAGGACCTATCAGGGCCCATCTCTGGAGAAAGCAGGTTCACTTTTCACAGAGGGAGCCCAGGCTCTAAGGATCGCCTCCTCAGGCAGAGTGGCTAAGGGCCCTCACCAACAGAGGAGGGAAAGGCCCACAGAGAGAAGCAGAGTTGAGGGTTAGGACTGGGATGGAGGTTGCAAGAGGGAAGAAGGGTAGAGGATGGGAGAAAACAGAACAGCCAACAAAGGGAAGAGTTTTGGCCCTTGGGATGGCAAGGCAGGGATGCTTTTTCTTCCTTGTCTGCAGCTCTATCACCTGCAATCTGTAAACATTTTGGTTAATACAAGGTCCTTTCAGAAGAACAGAGACAGGAAAGGAAAGAAAATAAGACTTCATGGAAGCCATGTTCCCAGAGGTGAACGCAAACTTAGCCTTCATGTTGAAGGCCCACAGAGTGCCCTGCAGGACCAGTGGGAAAGACTCACACTCAGACCCGCACTGGTCATCACAGTAAAGGACTTCCAACAAAACACTGGTGGCATCACCCCCGTCAGATGGTCAAATTATTAAAGCCAGATAATATCTGTCATCGTGAGGATATGGGGCCAGACAGGAGGAAGTATAAAATGGTGCAGTGTTTTTGGAGGATAATTCCAGAGTATCCATACAGGTTTTAAATGAGCATTTCAATTGTTTTATAATGAATACACATGCAATAATGAATATAAAATATATGCAGAGCTTAAATATATAAAAAATAATAGTAAAAAGAAGACAGGTATATCCCCATCCAGCTTCAGACACAAAATATCACCACTAGCCTTAAGGAAATATTTCACTTCAAAGTAACTTTGGAAGGGGTTGAGAGGAGTGGATGGGGGATGTAGATGGAATGTTATTTGCAGTGAGCTGATAACTTTTGAAGGTAGGTGATAGTTCATGGGCACTCATTATACTGTTCTATTTTTATATAGATGAGAAACTTTCCACTGGAAAGCAAGAAAGAGAGATGGGAGGGAAAAGGGAAGGGGAGCCAGAGCAGTGGTGCGTGTCTGTAATCCTGCCTGCTCGGGAGGCTGAAGTAGGAGGATTGTAAGTTCAAAGCCAGAATGACAATTTAGCAAGACTCTAAGCAACTTAGTGAGACCCTGTCTCTAAATAAAATATAAAAAGGGTTGGGGATGTGGCTCAGTGGTCAAGTGTCCCTAAGTTCAATCCCCAGTACAAAAAAAGAAAAAACAAGGGAAGAGGAAGAAGAGAACTACTACTACCTTTGAATCTCCAGTGTGCCCCTCCCAGAATACAAAAATATTTGCTCATTGAAATATGTCACTATTTTTGTGCTCATTCTCCTGTTGATGAACATTGGGGTTTCTAGTTTTTCACTATTATGTCACATCTCACCAGGAAACAGTAAAATGGTTTTGAAGGTGGTTGTACTAATGTACATTCCTTTAGCACACACATCCTAAAAAGACATACCCCAAAATATTATCAGTGAACTATTTCTAGGTAATGGATTATGGATCATCTTAATATTCTTCTGGGTAATTTTCAAATGTTTTAGGATAAACATGTATAAGTCAATTTAAATGCAGAAATGTCTCTAGATAAATACATCATTGCACATGGTATAAATATACTGTAAATGTGCACATACTGTTGTCATCTTCCCATCCCCCACAGCCCCGTACCTCCAGGTCCCTTTTTCCACTTCCAGCTCTAGTACAGTCTGCAGACGCTGACAGTGCAAGGCCTCCAAGGTTACAGTCACCTGGCACTCCCCCAGAGGGTAAAGGTAACCACTTGAAGGCTCAATGTCCAAGGGAGATGCCTGCTGCCAATCCAGAAGGATGAGGAGTGAGGACATGGAGAATTGCAGAGGCCCTGGGGGCTGGCCATGCCCAACCAGGTGCACCTCCAAGGGCCCCTGGCTCTCTCAGAGCCATCTGGGACCCAGAAAGAGGCAAGCATGTGGGGGACTATGGCTGGGCAAGGGCCTCAGGATTGAGGATTAAAAAGTGAGTCTCCAAGAACAGGAATGCACAAGCCAGGTGCCCACACCCTGGCCCAGATTTGAGAGGTAGAAGGCAGAGGGAGGCCCCAGGATGTGGGGAGACCAGAGCAGGCAGATGGAGACTCCAGCTGGGGAGCAGGAGGAGAGCCTGTGAGCCCTATGGGGAACCCTGGGTCAGGACTCTGACAGCTTCAGTTGAGGAGAGCCATCAGGCCACCAGATTGCAGAAGGGGCCACAATTTCTCCTTTCCACCCAGGTGGTCTTTTCTCCACCCTCTCATTCCTTGGAGGATTGGACTCCTTCACCTGGAAGATCTGTCCCTCCCCTCATATCAGGTATGTTGACCTTGGCTGAGGGGGAGAGGGAAAGGGAACTTAGGAAGGGGTTCTTTCCATTTTGTTCTTCCCGTCTCATGAGAAATGGAACATTCTTCTGAGTAACCCTAAGACCCGGGGTGGGTCACACGGAATAGTGGGGTGTCACTAGACATGGAAAGGTTATATCGGAAGGGACCTTATCTTTCTCTTGGGTCTCTCCCATGAGAACCTCACAGTGAGTGCAAGGGTCATGCCTGCCTGGAGGTGCTAAGTGGCCTGATTTTCCCTTTCCCTCCCCCACCCCACCCAGGCCACCATGCCCAACCATAGGGTCGGCCTGGTGCTGTGGCCTCCTGCTTCTGAGCCTCAACCTCCCTGGCCTTTAGCAGGGGCTGCACAGGACTTGCTCTCATAGGAAAAGAAGGCTTTGTGCTTGTCAGCTTTCAGGCATTGAGGTTTGGGGTCCGAGCTCTGCTACAGAAAGGGCTAAAAAAATGCAAATAAAAACAAACAAAAAACCAAAAAATTAGATTTAAGTCTTCATATTTGGGCCACATGCCTGTGCCCAGGCGCCACTTGCTGGCAGTACCCACTGCAGGCATAGGCCCCAGAAGGATCCTAGCCCTGGAGGAGCCCAGCAGTACATGACCTCTGCCCAAAGCAGCTGCCCATGTGCTTCCAAACTCAGACTGCTCAGCCAAGGGAGAAGCCCAGGTCCTGTTTTGCATCTGATGGTAGAAAAGGGAACCAGAATCACCTGTTGAATTGGGGTGGGGGAACACATTCTGGGGAGAGGAGCTGCCTCATGGTGGGGAGAGTTAGACACACGGCCAGGCGACAATTGCTAAGGGTGCCTTCTCTCGCAGCCCCGGGGCTCTGATTGGAAAGCACAGTTCAAGTTTCCCAGTTCAGACCTGAGCCAAGGTGAACTGGCTTCTGGGAGAGGTGGCATCCTAGGAGCCAGCAGCCCCCAACTTACATCTTCATGCCTTTCTTCCAGGCAGACCGGACTCTCTCTCATGTGCCACATGGCTGAGAGCTGGCTGATGTTCCGGATCTGGATGGACTTCGAGACTTTGTGCCCCAGGCGGAGCAGTCCAAACTGAAGGGCCGAGACGTTGATGACAAGTGCAGGCCCCTGAGACATCCAGAAGGATCTGTTACTGAGCAGCCAGGGAGTGGGCTCTGTGTCCTACCCCTGCCACCTCTCTGGGCCCACCCTGCTACCCAACCCCCGTCTGCAGCACCTTAAAGGCCGCCTCGATGTGTAACACCACTGGCGAGGGTGAGTCTCTGATCTCGCACAGCAGGTCCTGACTTGCTGGGCCAGGGACACCCCCGGTAAAGTTCAACTCAAAATCCCCAACCTCGTTGGGCTCTGGGAAAGAGGGGAAAGTGAGTGGAGAAGTTTCCTTCTGTGGCTGGGCCTGGACATCTGGCCTGTACTCATTTCTTGCCATGCCGGAGCTGATCACAAGACACCAAGGGCCTTGTGCAGGCCCCTTGAACCCTAAAACCTCCTCCTGCAGCCACCCCAGGGAGGTCACACCCCCTGCAGTCCCCAAGGTACCTATGACCCCTGTGCAGGGTTCCACTTCAATGATGTGGCAATGGCTGATCTTCCCCCACGTGTACCTGATGGGTGACTTGCTGTTGTTCCACATCTGAAAGACACACCCCAATCTAGGCTGCCCCAGGACTGCCCTTTCATGTCATGTCTGTACCTGCTGAAGGACTGTGGGATTGAGGGTTCACAAAGGGTCCACTTGACCCCCCTCCCAAATAACTCCTGGCCGCCAGAAGCCATAGCCTTCCCAACTCACAGCACCCTCACTCCATGCTGCAGGGATGAGGGTGCCTGCCATATCCTGCCAATGACCTGGGAACCTGGGAGTGAGTTCAGCAGCCCTGACTTCAGAAGACTCTGGAACATTGATAAAATAAAACAGACTCACCTGGCTCTAGGCATCTATGTGAACCCCCGTTGGGTTCAGGGGCCCTCAGGCTCTGTGCAGTGGCTGCTCCAGCTCTGTCCTTCCTGTACCCTCACCCAAGTGCCACACTGCTTCAGTCAGCCCACACAGGGGACAGATGATGACCTACCTTAAAATCCTTCTTCACATTTATGCCAATGTAGTTCTCCCCTGGGATGATGAGGGCGTAGGGTTCTAAGAGAACCTGGAAGGGTTCTGCTGAGCCTTTCACCTCAATTTCCATGACAATCACATCATCCACAGAGTATGTGTAGTCCTCCAGATTATTCACCTCTGAACTGAACACAAACCCACCGCGAGCTAGGAGCTGACGCAGCCCGGGACATCACTGCATGTCCCTGCCTCTGTCCCACATGGTTGGCCTTATGAAAAGAAGATTCCACCCTACCCACAGCTCCCAACCTGAGACAAGCAGGAGTGTCAGTCAGTGCCCTGGAAGACTATGAATGCCTGTGCTGTGACAGAAGGCCTCAGATGGGGACACTGCCCTGCTGCCTCCAGGGACCAGACTGCAGTCCTAGCCTGGGATCTCTGCACTAGGCTGACTGGAGACCCAACCCCTAGCAGTGCATCCTCAGCACCACCTAGATGCCACCAGCTTGGTTATCCAAGGGTAACAGTGAGCCTGGAGCCCCAAGGTTCCTAGGGTGGCCTATGGCACTCTATACCCTCCTCCCTGCATCCTGTGCCCACTGTAAGCTGATTGCCAGGGCAATGCAAAAATGCTCATAGCCCTCAAAGCCTGTTGGGGTCAAGTTCCTCATCCACCCTGTCTGGAACCTTCCCCAGAAGCATCCCTAGTGGGAGGCTAGGCCCAGCTGCCCACCCTCAGCCATAGGCCCTACTCACTTCAAGGGCTCAGGAACTTCTTCCAGCACCATCTGCAGCACACTGTGGTAGTTCCTCAGCTACAAGGAAACACAGCACCCTGAAAATACTGCAGGCTGCCTAGAGAAGACAGGTGTGGGCAGGAGCTTCTCCTCCCCTTAGTTGTGCCAGAAACGCTTCCCTGCCACCTCTTAAGAAAGTGGGGTTGCTGCCAGGATAGGAGCTATCCCTGACTCGGGGAACAACAAAATCATCCCCCGACCCCCACCAGGCTGACATGGGCCCTGGGCAGGGCCTTGGGGTGTCTGAAGCACAAACTCTCAGATAGTGAGGCAGCCCTGCTCACTCAGGTCTGAGAACCACCAGCAAGGGCTCTAGACTGGCCCTGTGCTAACCAGGCCCTTGGGAACCTGCACCTCCCTCTCTAGGCACTGCTGTAGGATGGGTAGGAATGGTAATGTGCTTTGACACAACCAGGGATGTAGAAATGAGCCCAGGTCTTGTTGCAAGTGGGGTGTCTTGGATCAGGACCAGGCAGTATGATCTGCTTTGTCCTGCTCACCAGGCATATGGTCCAGTGACACGCTAAGCCATCTAGGTGCCAATCTTGGCAGGATGCCCAGGTACCTGGTTCAGGCTCAGCTGTGGCTTTGATGTCATTAAAGAACATGGATTCAGGGGCAAAAGATCATGATACGATCATGTGTGGCTAATGAGATCATGTTAACCTCATAAGGAGAAAAGCTCAGGATGAATTCCTGGTTGTTGTGGGGGCTCAGAACCCCCTTCTCGGGTATGATGGAGAAGGCAGTCTCCCTGTCAGGGTGGTACTTGATGCTGTCCATGCTGTAGGTTTCTCCAGGCATTAGGGGCTGCAGGTTGGGCTTCATGATCTGCCAGTGGAAAGCCAGCTCCACATGTCTGTGGGGGCAATCATGACAGTGGGCAGCACATCCAATGCTGTGCTCCAATTCTTCCAGGACCAGGTCCTCCCACCCCATGCTTGGCCAGCTCTGCTCCAAGAGAAAGCAAGAAAACACCCAGAAACAGGAAGTGACTAGGTCAGTCTTCAAGCAGTTCCCATGGAGGAGCCTAGGGAGAACTGCATAAGGACAGTAGGTGAGTCAGGGTGCCCAAATTAGAGGCCACGAAAGAGAGCCACCTCTTCTCATCCACAGCTCTAGAGACTGGAACCGCAGCACATCAGGGGAAACGGACAACTCAGGAAATCATTTAATTTAATCATTTAAATCAATTCAATTTAATTTACTTTTAATTGATTTAGATTTAAAATCTAAAAACTAAGCATTAAACTAAAGGTATCTAGCCCCCTCAGCCCCAACCCCTGGAAAATATTAGGAAAATCCTCTGCACTATCTTCTACCAAGTGAGAGTTTCCACACTTTGCCACATCCACCCGTCCCTGCCCTCCGCCTCCAGCCGTCGCCTCCCAGGACAGCTATGTCCTGAAAGACGTGTGCCCCCTGACTGCCAAGAGAAACAATGAAAACCCTACGGCAGTAGGAGGGGCAGGACTCTGGCCATGTTGTAGACAGCAGCTGTCAGCATCTCAGGTCACCAGGTAGCCTGGGCTGGAAGTTCCCCGAGGTTGGTCCCGATAGAAGGGTAATGCTCAGAGGCTGGTCAGAAAATAAATGGCAATGAGAGCTGAACCGACAGATGTAGGGCTGGGGACCAGGATTACTTCCCCAGCACAGGAAGTAAGGTGGAAAACTATTCCTGGCTCGGGGTGGTCTGAAATAGTTTAGAGCAGCACTGTGTCAGTGAGATTCTTGAAGCAATGGAAGTCTTAGAGAGCTGCACTAATAGAGGAGCCACTGCTTACCTGTGGATACTGAGCTCTTAGACTGACTAGCGCCCTAGAAGGAAACTGTAATTTTATTTGATTTAGATTTAAAAATCCATATGTGCCTGGTGGCCACCATGATGGATAGTGTAAATCTGGGTCCTTCCGTTCAGTCTGGATCTAATCTGAGATCAGAATCCCCAAGGCAAGGAAGCTCCGGCCTGAGTGGAAATTCAGGGTCAGGTGAGGAGGGGAAGAGGAAGGGGCAGGGGTACGTGTCAGGGGCACACCCAGGGGCAGCTCACGTAGCATTTCGGATAATCAGCTGTTTCCTTGCTGTGGACCGAATGTTTTCAGGCTTGAAGCGTATGAAGTGCTGGGCCGTTAAGTCTGTGAGCTCTCCAGGGTCCGGTTGACTTTTTTCACCAGAAACATAGATCAGATCCAAAGCGATCAGCTGCCCCCTTCCTGACCAAGTAGGTAATGTTCAGAGAAGCTCCCGTAAGCTGAAGGCAGGACTCTGATCAATAGCTGCCATAGGACCCATGCCACCACCCTCATTCAGTGGCCCTTGACCATGATTCCCAGAAGCACATGCAAGAGGGAAAAGAGGGCCATTAGCACACGTACTCATGTCCCCATCTCTTCACAGACCAAAAGGAGGGTATTTTGAGAACTTTGAATATAGCAAGCACTCAATTAATACCTGCCAAGTGAAACTGGGTGGAAGGAAGGGAGGGGGCGGGGAGAAGGCAGAAAGGTTGAGAAGGCCCTTCTAACCTTCCGGAAACCTAGAGGTGCCCCTGGTGGTTTCTGTGTGTTGCTGATAATTCCCCAAATGAAATCATAGCGAGATCCAAAGGGAAATTACAAAATGGCACCCCAGGTTTCCATCTGTTCCTCACCAAAAGGCCCCTTGAATTATCCTGGAGGCCACTCTAGCTTGGGTATTCAAGATCCAAGAATGAAGGGCCAAAAGCTAATGCCTGGCACCTGGTGACCCCAGCATCCCCCGGCTGCCTGACAGGGTGCGTGAAGCCTGGCCGCTGTGCAGCGAAAGCAGCTCCCGACGCAGTGCCCGTGCCCACCAGGCCCCAGGAGTGCACACAAGCCCACCTGTGATCACCAGCTCCCTGACTTGGCAGTTGTCACACACGATGATGAAGGTCTGCTCTACCTTTTCCAGGCTCATTGGGAGGAACAAGACCTGGGGGAGAAGAGGGTGCCCTGTCACCCCTCATCAGGGGCTCCCACCCCTACCTCTTTCCTTCCTCAGACATGCACTCTCCCTTTGCTCTCTGCTCCCCAGCCTCCCTGCCTGACCCCCCCAAACCTAGAGGTTTCAGTCCAGGCCCTATCCCAGAGTAACGCAGGGAGTAGACTGAAAGGGTGTGAAAACAAAGTTCAAAAAACAGATGACAACATGCAACCTCATTTCTAACAAAAGAAACAAATGAAAACTACCCAGAAGAACAGTGTTTTTTTTTCCCCTGATGATACTGGCACAGAGCAGAAAGCTCACTCTGTAATACATTTTGTACTATATTTCCCCCCAATTTCTCTCCACCCGCAGGCCCTGGTAACCATTCTACTTTGTTACTCCAAGCTCTATTTTAAGATTCAATAGTTAAAGGGAAAATGCATGGAAATGGAAGGAGACCCTCAGAGTTATACAAAAGTACATACAAGAGGAAGTGAGGGGAAGGGGAAAAATAATATAAGGGGGACAAACGAATGTCAGTAGAGGGAGCAGAGAGAGAAGAGGGGAGGGGAGGGGAGGGGAGGGGGGATAGTAGAGGATAGGAAAGGCAGCAGAATACAACAGACACTAGTATGGCAATATGTAAATCAATGGATGTGTAACTGATGTGATTCTGCAATCTGTATATGGGGTAAAAATGGGAGCTCATAACCCACTTGAATCAAATTGTGAAATATGATATATCAAGAACTATGTAATGTTTTGAACAGCCAACAATAAAAAATTAAAAAAAAAAAGATTCAATAGTTAAGTGAGATCATGCAGTATTTGTCTTTCTATGCTTGATTTATGTCACTCAACATAATGTATTCCAGTTTCATCTATGTTATCCCAAATGACCGAATTTGCACCTTTTTAAAGGCTGAATAATATTCCATTGCATATGGATACCACATTTTCTTTATCCATTCATCCATTGATGGACACTTAGAATGATTCCCTATCTTGGCTTTTGTGAATAGTGCCGTCAAAGACATGGGATTGCAGATGCCTCTTCGACATACTGATTTCATTTCTTTGGGTATATACCCAGCAGAGGGTCAGCTGGATCATGTGGTAGTTCTATTTTTAATTCTAGAGAAACCTCCATAGTGTTTTCTGTAATGGCTGGAGGTGAATCCCAGCTACAGACAAGAGATGTTCAGGGACTACACTGGAAATGACAGCTCCATCTGCTTTGCAAGAGAGGTCATTCATAAGGCCAGGCACGGTGGGGCACACCTGTAGTCTCAGCAGCTCAGGAGGCTGAGACAGGAGGTGTGAGTTCAAAGCCAGCCTCAGCAACAGCGAGGCACTAAGCAACTCAGACCCCACATTCCTACAAAATAGGGGTAGGGATGTGGCTCAGTAGTTGAATGCCCCCGAGTTCAATTCCCAGTACCAAAAAAAAAAAAAAAAAGAGAGAGAGAGAGAGGTCATAAGACAGCCAAATGACAATGGCCTACAAGATGCAGGAACATGTACTTGGGTCATGAAATCACAGGCAAATGCAATCATGCAGCAGCGGAAGAAACAGCCATGAGCAATCATGAAGAGGAAGGACCATGAGCCAGTGTCTCCTTACCTACCTCTATTAACACAGCAGAGCCTGGGGCCAGCTCAAACACGGATGGCATGACTCCAAAGGGAGGCTGCTCAACAAAGCTGGAAGTTGCAACCGCCTTAAAGACATGCAGATTACACAAAGGTGTGGGGAAGAGTGTAAAGCCCAGTGCTCACGTTGCAGACTTCTATCATTCATGTTGCTATCTGAGGGATCCTGTAAAGAGTCTGTGATGCCCTCATTGAGCATGCATGCGCTGTCTTGCCTTTCACCAGGTGCCAGGCACAAGATTCTGAAGGTTAAAGATGAGGAAGTCACAGAGCTTTAAAGAGCTGACCACTGGCAGCAGGTGCAAGGAATGTCATGGACAAGTGCATGGGACACAAGCAGGAGGGGGTGAGAAGGTCCTCCTAAGGCACATCGTCCTTTCCCTGCCACAACATCCTGCCGGTGGTGCCGGTGTGTGTCTGCCTCCATTCCCATCCCACCCTTGGCCCTGTGCTCCTGTTTCATGGGGGGCACCTGCTATCCTGTTAGCAGAGCTGCAGCCCCAGTGTCTACACGCGAAGCCTCTGAGCATGCCCGGGATACAAAATCATGCCTGCAAGACCCTGGCAGGTATCTGAAGGGAGAAAAATATGCTCCTTGGGATGTGAGGTCCTCTGGATCTAGCACATGTTTTCTGGACATAAGGGTACAGAGGAATCTCCCTACTAAACACAAAGAACAGCACACTCATGCTGATCAAGGATGTCAGGCTGGAGCTGCTCGGGCATTGGAGAAGCCAGGCCAATGGGGCAAGTGCACAGACCCTGCCTTCCAGTCCTGGCTGACAGGGTCATAGTGTTAGTGCCATGACCAGAACTACCACCTTGGTCTCCACACTCATCCTCACTCAGCGATGCCAGGGAAACCCTTCTGCTTTTGTGCGTTTCCAATCATGGGGTGCAGTCTAGCAACTCCCTCTAGAAGGTTATTTGCTTTGATGGATTTGCTCTTTTTCCAATCTATTATCACTCACCCTGAAACTTGGTGGTGGCCAACTCTTTTTGGGCATAATGCAGAATTTGCCAGCGCTGAAGCCCACATTTTTGCAGATGAATCTGGTTACCTTTATTCCCCCAATGAGGCAGTAACCACAGTCCAACACTGGAGACACTGCAGCCACAGGAGAAGATGCATGAGAGAGGCAATAGGTCACGCTGAATGGGCCCTGTTGTCATTGTGATCCTGAGGTTCAGCCAGAGCTCACAGCAGCTGCATAAGGATGTGGGGGTCCTAGGCCAGCACCCCAAGCAGAGGGGATAAAGGGGACACCTGACCCTGTGCCAATTGGGTCCTACTCAAGCTGCTCTGCGCCACATGGCAGTAGCACCATAGGACTCTTGTCTACTCCCAGCCAGGCTGTGGGAGCCGCACACACTGTGGGCTCCTGCCTTGGCCAGGGCCACCCAGCATGACCCTAGGGATTGTGGCAGAAGTGAGGGGGATCAGAGTCCCAAATTTCACCTACATCCAGCTGAAAAAGACTTATGACTGAGGGTGCCCAATGGAAATTCTTCCACGGGAGCTCACCCCATGGCCACAGAGACAACATCCACTGCAAGCTCCTCAGGGTGCCCCGGCACTTGCTTCTTGCCTCACTCAGTATGGCGTCAGGGGTGTTCACCAGCCAGCCACATCTGTGATGGGGTTAGCTGGGCTGCAGGCCTCCCTCCCTCCCATGTGGGTCAACCTCCAGGGGACACCCAAAGTGAACAGTAGGTCACTGACATTGTCAGGTATCACTGACATTGTCGGTCCTGACATTCTGGAAGATGGTGTGGAAGCTGCTTCGCAGTCCCCCACCCAGAAGCCTGAGAGGACCAAGCTCTACACTGCTACCCAAGGGGCAGGTAGTCCTCGTGGGGACTCCTGGCCCTAACTGAATCCCTGGGAAGGGTAGCACACACTCACAGGTCAGCACGGGGGGCGGCCTCCGGGCCTGCAGGGGGATCAGGAGCGTGTGAGTTGACTGGGTCTCGACTAAAATGAAATCATCAAAATCCCCGAGACAGTCCGGGATAAACTGTATAGTGTACTGGCAAGTCATGCCGGGAGCCACCATTCCACCTTTTCCTGGGAACATCCCTGCGCAGGACAAAAGCCACCAAAGAGGATCAGGACCAACCACCCTGGCTGAGCCTAGCTTCCTCAGACCAACCACAGCTGGGTCTGGCTCTGTGAGTGAATCCCTTCTGGGTCAAGGCCAGGCAGAACCACCAGGGTGTGCTAGGGGACAGGCTTCAAGGGCAGGGACTCCAGGCCAAAAAAAACAAAGCTAAGGCCCAAGCGGAGGGGAGGTGGGGGTTTGCCATGATCCATCTGAAATGGTTAGCCTGGCTCATGTGGCTTAAAATTTATTTTGTGGGCAGTAGGGAGTCCTTTGAGATTTCTGAGCAGGAGTGACATGAGTGGGGTTGTATTGAGACCGACACTCCCACCCAATCTGGGAGGTGGCTGCAGGGACATGAGCCAGGAAGAGGGCCTGACTAAGGGCAGTGACAGCGTGAAGCACAGGAGATGGCAGAACCAGTGCCTTGAGGGAGGTGATCAGGAGAGTGGTGCTGGGGCGTCACTGGGAGGCTCTGAGCCGAGCATGAGGGCCTCCAGTGACTGCTGAGGGAGAAGCCCTGAGCCCAGGTCAGGGAGTCCGCAGGACCCGGTGGCTCAGTCCCGGCAGCCAGCCCAGCAGGTAATTTTGTAGCCATCTAGAAAGCGACTACGCTAAACTCACCCAATCCCAGAGCAAAGTGTGGAGTAGAAGGCGGGAGGACTCGCAGGTAGCGACTGGCAGAGGTGGTGTTCTGCAGCGAGATGACCATCTGTTCAAAGGCAAGGGTGATCTCTTTTAGACAGCAGCATTTAAGGACCTGGCCATGTGGTGTCTGGAACTTCAAGTAATATGGAAAGGGAGGAGGCATAAATGAAATAAACCTGGCCATGTGTAAGTAAGTATTGGAGCTCAGTGATGAGCATACGGGATTCATTATGTTATTCTGCCTACTTTTGTTTGTTTCAGGAAGTTTCCACAGTAAAAAAATTTTAAAACCTTAAAGATGAAGAGGGAAGTAGAGCTGATCTATTTTGTCCCATTGCTTAAAACAACTACAATAGTCTCTCTGTATCCATATGGTTGGTTCCAGGACCTGAGAAGATAACTAAACCTGCAGATCCCTTACCAAATCCCTTCTATAAAATGGCTCAGTATTGACACACACTCTACACACATCCTCTATCACTTCTCAGCCTTGTGGTGTCCATCATCTCTAGATTACTTACAGTAACTAATACAATGTAAGCTCTATGTAAATAGTTCTTATACTGTATTGTTTAGGGAACAATGACAAGAAAAATGTCTGTGTGTGTTCAGTACAGATGCAAACCTTGTAGGCCTAATTAAATAGTATGTGAACGAGACTCAAGGTGAACAATGCTCAAAGTGAAATGATGGGATACTTTGGCAGGGTCCGCCTATATATTGTTACACCTTCAGGAATTTAGCACAGTGCTCAGCACTCAGCAAATCCAAATTCGGCTTTATGGAACTTTCAGAATGGGGAAGAGTGATATTTTCAATCTATTCTTGGTCGAATCCATGGCTATGGAACTTGCAGATTGTCGCCATGAGCAAAAGTGTGACATCTGCAGTAGAGGAGAGAGATAAAGAATGTCCATGCGCTTCTGCTCTTTTCAATGTTTTGTTTACTCAATACAATTTCACTCTGTAGGTTCGTAATCAAGGAATGACAATCCTTAATGCTGGGCATTGCGATAGACAGAATCAATTCAAAGCAAACAATTCTACGTTAATTCTAAGCACTGCAAACACACTTAATCATGACAGACCTGTTACAGACATTCCCTCTGCATGCTAAGCTTAAGTGCTAGATTCAAAGTCTTAAGTCTTAGATCTTAAGTCCAGCAGATGCACACTCACTCAGACCGCAGCAACCAGTCCGGAATAGACAGAGGAGATGGTCATAAGGAGAAATCTTGTTCTCACCAGAGTCAAGAGGCTGCTGTAGAGTTTGAGAGTGGTGAGAACACAGAGGATCAGGCAGATGAGAAGAGTTGGGAGGTCAGCCCAGGTCCTCATCAGGCTCTCAGGCTTGTGTGCATCTGTGTCAACTGGCTGAACGTCTGTTCATTTGCTCCATCATTTATGTTAAATTTTGGGGCTTCTGACTGCCCTTTCAATCCCTATCAGCTGTTACTGGGTTTCTCAGTGATGTCTTTCATTCTGAAGTCAAGCCATCTGATCTGTGGTTTCCTGATCTCTCGCCTTTTGCCTTTATCAGGACGAAGGCAAATGACAGACACTTCACTCTGAGTTTTATCAAGGTTGTGGAAAGTGACTTATTTTATCAGGCTATGACTGGGGACCATATTGGAGGGCTCTGTAGGTGTGCCTGGTGGGGACTGCAGTTTTATTTCAAAATGGATTCACTTAGGTTAAGGCCCTTCTTAGGTGAAAGCTATCCTTACACAGATACAGAAGGCTGATCATACTATTTACTGAGCATCTACTCTGTGCCTCCTCAACCTCTCAACAACCAGGAAAGGCGAGCACTTTTTCTATTTAACAGGTGAAGAACCTGAGGTGCAAAGAGGCTCCTCAGAGATTCAAATTCAAGACATTTGGATCCAAAGTGTTGACCAGCTCACCTCATGTATTGTCTTCTTCCCCACATTTTCCTTTGAGCCACTTCTTCCCACAGGCCCAGTCAAGATATATTGTGGGCACGTGTGTGTCAGGGCTGTAACTGGGCTTCTCCATCGGGCAACCCATCCGGCCCCTTTGAAATCCCACCTCTCCCCCTGCCTCAGAGTGGGAGATCCCTAAGGGTAAGCCCTGGAACTCAACCACAACAGCACCCAGCACAAAGGAGGGAGCCTAAAACATGTACATATCTTTTTCTTCTGTTTTGTGAAATATAATACTAGGAAAAAATGTATAAATTATAACACAACAAAAGCCATGTTTCTTAAGTTAGGTAATAGAATAAATTCAGTTGAAACCCTCTACCAGCTCCCCATCAGATATCATCTACATAAATTTGAAATACGCCTTCATATTTTTATTCAGAGATATATATTCCTAAATCAACAACTAAGTTCCCCCCCTCCCCAGTGCTTGAGATTGAATCCAGGTCTTGTGCATGGTAGGCAGGTGCTATACCACTGAGCTACATCTCCAGCCCCTCTTAAGTCCATTTTTCACCAGCACAACATTTTGATCAATTTACCTATGAACCAGGCCACAATTTAGAAAGACCCATTTTACAGTTTTAATTTTCATTCCTCTGTTATTGATAGTGAGCATCTTTTCATGTTTATTTGCTATTTGGGTTTACTCTTCTGTGAGTTGTTTGCTCATGTCCTCTTACCTCTTGCCATCACAGAGTTTGTTTTTATCTTATTGATTTGTAGGTGTTCTTTATATATGTTGAAACTAATTCTTTATAAAGTAGAAACTATAAACATTTTCCAGTTTACAAACTTGCATTATCTTTTGATTTATGCTTCCTAAAATTTGTGTGTGTGTACATTCTAGGAGTTGAACCCATGGCCTTATGCATGCTAAGCACACACTCTACCTCTGAGCTACACCCTCAGCTTGTTTCTAAAATTTTAATATAAAATTTATCAGTCGTTTATGGTTTGTGCTTCAGTTTCAGGAAATCTTTCCATATTCGCTATATTTTTTACTAAAACAATAGCTCTTTTACCTTGAGCTGTTTACTGGAAACTATTTGGTTTGGGGTATGGTTATTGGCAGGTCTGCACACATCCACGGTAGTAAGAGCATGCACTGATCCCTTAGTTACAGAGCTAGTTGCAGCCACTGCTGTCATTAAAAATTGAGGTGCTCCTGGCAGTAGCTGTTCACATCAACTGAGTCATGTCTTGCTTCCAGCCACGCAAGGCAAACCTCTCACTGGGGAAAGACAGGAGCCAGGGGGTTATCGGCTTCTCAGGGCATGTCCCACTAGACAAGGCAATCGATTGCACTTAATGGGGGTCAGCTCTAAAGTACAGCCTCATATTAGCTCTCCCTCCTTTATCCCCTTTCCCTCTTCCCTCACTGGAACTGTAAATGATAGTAAATAATCTCACCATCTCAGGCTCTGCTATGAGGGAAATCTGAGCCCACAGTCAGTACAAGAAGGGTACTAAAACAGTAGACCCTGAGGATGCCATTCTGGAATTGGCTTACCAGTCTGGTGGCAGTAAGAACCCTAGCTGGCAGGAAGCAGGGTGAGAGGCTCCTAGCATGGTAGCATCACAATTATTAATGCTTCCACCAGTGGTCAGCTGGGATGAGGAAACAGTAGACTGTCAGGCAGTGACAAGTGGTAGCTGGGGAGGCTGGAAGGTCTGAGGCAGTGATAATTATATGGAGCGTGGAGTGGATTGGCTTTCCTTACCAGCACTAGAAGCCTTGGAGGGAAAAATGACAGGCTGAGGCAGCCAGCTGCCAACTCGGCCCCCACTGAGACATTCTTTGCATTCCCGAGTTACACTTACTCCTGTGTGTATGTTTGTTTTTTAATTCCTGCTCGCTTTGATGTGCTGCTTTTTACCTAGTATTTCTGTATATGTTCTTCAGCAAGATCAATTTGCATTTTTTCATTTAGTGTCAAGGTAATCTTAGGCTCATTATCTAATAATGAGGGCAGGTTCCCTCTTTTTCTAGCATCTAAAACAATTCATATAAAACTTACATAAGTTAATTTTAAAGCTTATAATTAAAATTTATACACAATAGGCATTAGCTTGAATGTTTAGTAGCCTACATCTTGAATGTTTGGTACAATGTAGTTTTTATTTTATATAGAAAGTGCTTTTTAAAGTTATTTTCACCAGAGTGGGACAGCCTCCTAGTTTGAAGAGGCAGAAAGTTCTACGAGGTTTTGAAAATAGAAATCCTTCCCCTGGTCTCCACCCTGCCATTTCCCACCCTCTAAGGGCAAATGCTTTTTCCTCCTTCAGCTGATTGTTATTTATTTCCATGTCTCTGAGTTGCACATTACGTTTTCCCCTTCAGTTTTAGGGATTAATGGCAGATGGATCATGTGGCTATGCCCTCTTTCCTCTCCCATATCCAATTCAATGTGTGACTTTCCCTTCCTATCCCCCATCTTCCCAGCAGAGTTACATCATGTTACTGGTTAGGTCAGTAATGAGTATATTAAAGGCACTCTGTAAATGCTATTCCCAGCTGAGCAGGAGGCAAACTCGGCTTTCTTTCCCTCCCTCGCAAAAACATGTATTTTTCTGAAGTTAATAACCAACTCGCTTTCAGAGGAAGTAGTGCTGTGTAGCTGCCAAGGTTAGGCCATAAAAGCCGTCTGGCTTGCAAGGATGCTCACTTCTTGTTGTCATGTAAAAGTCTCACTACCTGAGACCGCCACACTGTGAGGTACCCCAGATCAGGTAGAGAAGCTCTAAGTCAGTGTTCTAGTCAGCATCAGCACCCATGTGAATGAAATGCCTCGGAGAATTCCAATCCCAAACTTTTGAGTCACCTCTAAACACCAACTTACCAGTCCTGGTCTTAAAACATTGCAGAATAAGCCATTCCCATTGTGCCTTGCTCAAATTTCCAACCCAAAGAATCAGTAAGTGGGCTAGGATTGTGGCTCAGGGGCAGAGCACTTGCATGGCATGTGTGAGGCACTGGGTTCAATCCTCAGCACCACATAAAAATAAAGAAATTTTAAAAAAAGGTATTGTGTCTATCTACAACTAAAAAAGTATTTTTTAAAAAAGAATCAATAAGCACAATAAAAATGGTTGTCACTAAGTTTAGAGAAATTTGCTCTGCAGCAACAGAAACCCCCAAAATTCCCTGACAAGTTTTAAACTGAGGGTTCCCTTCACCCCCTCCTATGTTGGATCTCATTCCATGTTCCATGTCTTCCTCTACCTTGGTTCACTTATGTCTATGGAGCACGTTCCCTGGAAATTTCAGGGTGCATGGAACATACATTTTTAAAGACTCTGGAAATTTGAAACATCCTTAAACTTCATAGTGTAGCTGGTTAACACTGTTATGTGCACAGTCACAGGCCCAACAGACACATGGTGATTCCCAAGAGAACTCACTAGATACAATCCACCAATCTGGATTTGATTTTCCAAAAATGGCTATAGTGATACTTCTGGTCCCTCATGCTATTCTAGAACATTGCTACACCCAGTCATTAAGGGTGTGTGTGTGTGTGTGTGTGTGTGTGTGTGTCTTTTGCCATGAGTGGTTGAGAAGTTCCTAAAGATATGGATATGCACAAGCTCTTTAAACTCTACAGTGCAATCCACTGCATGTGAAGGGGCTGTTGTCAAGAGGCCTTTGCACCTGGTGGGTGGAGCCAAGTGTGGTTGTGACCTGATTCCCCAGAGTGGTGGGAGGCCAGCGTTAAGGCAGAAGTTGGGAAAAGAGATAAGAAAATCTCTATGTGTGGCTCTCAGAGGAATTGCTGGGTATGCTGTTAAGGGGCAGAGGAGAGTAAGAAGGAGAGGGACTCAAAAATATATACATGTTTGCTTATGGTTCCAAAAAGAAACAATGGAAGAAACCAAACCAATAGAAATCATAACCTGTCGAGGTAAGGAGAGTACAAGGAAGAGGAGATGAGAATAGAAGTTAGAGGGAAAGTTGGTTTTTTTTTCTCCCAATAGGAAAATCATAGCTGATGAATGCAAAAGGAAAAACAAAACTATAAATCACCATTTTGTAACTCCAATTTTAAAAAAAGCAGGCAACAATCATCCACCGCTGCTAACTAGGAAGTTGACGGTTGATAAGAACGTTAGAGAGGCTTACAACACCTGACCCCAGAGAGTGTGCTTCCTCCTGAGCAATAAGAAATACACAGTACCACTAAAGAAGTATTCTTTCCAAAAAGAAAACAAAATTGAACCTGAATCTAATCATCTAATCAAAAACCTCTACATTTAATTACCATATCAGTTTATGTAAAAGGTGGAGAATAAAGGGACATAGTTAATATCACCAACAAGACAACTGGCCAAATCCAGAATGCAAAAAATTAAGTTTCTTCTACAAATAAATGGCATTTTTAAAAACTTAGATTTGGAGGAGGAATTATTCTCAACTAAGGGAAAACAAAGAATTATTTGTACTCAGATGCAATGTTTAAATTCTGATGCCAATAAATACACTGACTTTTTTTTAATCAAATGGAGCAAGATCAAATATTGATAGGTTATTAGTCTACATTAAGGAATCCTGGCTAGTATGGCCAATTGTGATAATAGAATTATGGTTGCTTTTTAAAAGTCCTTGTCTGTTAGAGATACTTAACTATTAACTGAAGAAGAATGTGCTGGCTTTCCCTCACAATATGCCAGCTGGTGAATGCGCATGTGGACACACACGAAGAAGTTACGGGGGGTGACAGACGAAACCAAATTTGCAAAATGTAGATAACTACATTGGATGATGGGCCCATGAGGGTACGTTACCATCTTTTGCCTAGTTTTGTGTATGGTTCATATTTTGAAAATTCCATAATAAAGATGTTTTTAATAAGGAAGGAAATGAGGTGAGATCGATAAAAAATCAAGATTTCTACCTCATAAACTGGTCCAATTTCATAATCTGTGAAAAACCCAATTGATGGTTTAGCAAGAAACACTGGAGCATCCATGCAGCTGTGGGAGGAAAACAGGGGAGAGAAAGGCTGTGAGTGTCCTCTACATGACAAAATACCAAGCAGTGACATTAACACAAAAACAAACACAGGCAGCCAGCAAAGATATTCACAGTATGCCATTTGTTGGGGTTTTTGATTGCTGTTGTTTAAACAGGTTACAAAATAATTTAACACATGATCCAGTCCTTATGGAGACATGTGCAGCCATGTATATGGTTTTCAATATGCACAGGGGAAACTCTGGAAGCTTAAATGCCAATATGTTAACTAGTTTTTTAATAGTTTTTATTTTCAAATGTTAGTCTTTTCCAATATTTCTTTATACAAAAATATCAGTTGTCTAATAAAAAATGCTAATAGTTTTAAGTCCATTAAAATGACACACCTATGAAGCAATTTGTTCCCTTCATTAGAACAATTATTGAAAATAGAGACAAAGATACTCTTGAAGAAAGAATCACAATTTGCACTAACTACATTTAACTAATCAAACTGAAAGCACTGGTATTATCCAAGGTACATACATTCCATGGAAGGAGTACATGGCTATGAAGACTCCTCTCACGTGACCCAAACTGCTCCACTGTCAACAGAGGGCCTACACCAACCCCCATTTTCTCTCTTCCCCTATTTATGAACCTGACAGATCAGAAAAGTATAAGACCAAGACTCTGGGGAATGCCCAAAGGCCATGTCTGTGGGTAACCTTGAAGCCCTGCTCTATATTTGGATACTGCTACCCTGCCCCCCAAACTCTAGGGGGACCAGACCCTGGACCTTCTGGGTTTACCATAAAGGGTCAGGTTGTCCAAGAGTGTAAGTCAGGGAAAGACGTACCTCTGTTCCAGCTCTGCACTCGGGTGTTCTCCCATCAGTTCAGGCTTAATTGGAGGAAAAATAAGAGATTTGCCTCCATGTGGAGTATTAGGAGGGAAAAACCGAGGGTTTCTCAGGAAGTGGTTTCGATTCTCCATTCTGGCAAGAAGAAGTCGCTCCAGTTCTCTCTGGGGCATGCGTAAGTGTTTCATCCACTTTTTATTCTTCGGTAGACTTGGTTTCTTTGAAACACACAGAAGTATAGTCAATGACAGGCAAAGGGACTGTGCTGTACGTGCTGACATCTTGGCATGACCTGCAGATGCCAACACCAACTCTAATTTGCTGTGAATTCATCACGACTTTTTGTGTCATCTGAACTCTTTTCCCTGCACCGCCTCCCTGTCTCCACCACCCACACACATGGCTGTGCACAGGCCTCAAAACGAACCTTGATGGTTTCTTTGGTCGTTTGTTTGGCCTTAGGAATTGAGTCCCATTCCTGGCTGTCCACAGTGTAGTCGAACTCATCTCCAAGCTTCTCCTTGTAGGGCACTGCAAGCTTCTTGCCCAATGCTCCTTTGGGGGTGAAACGCTTCTGACTACTGAACGTCAGTTTTGAATATCCAGGGATAGAACTGCCTAGGGCACCAAAGGAACAAACTGAGCTACCTATCATAACTGAGATGAGGAAGTGGGTGCTTCTAAGAGGACCACATAAAGCCACAGTCAGCACGAATGTCACATTTTCTGCATCAGATGTAATCCCTCTTCAACATGCGAATTACTCTCAGAACTTATTCCTTGTATTTCCAATTTAGAACTACAGGGTTAAAATATCTTTCAATTTTCCAGTCCAAAGAACATGTGTGGACCATTGTCATACTCACATATACACATACCCCAGAACGTGCCTTTTGAAAAGCTTACACGAGGAATCAAAATTTCCATTAGCTTTTTTTTGTTGTTGTTGTTGTTGTATTGGGGACTGAACTCGGGGGCACTCAACCACTGAGCCACATTCTCAGCCCTATTTTGTATATTATTTAGAGACAGGGTCTCACTGAGTTGCTTAGTGCATCACCATTGCTGAGGCTTAGAACTCACGATCCTCCCGCCTCAGCCTCCCGAGCCGTTGGGATTACGGGCATGTGCCACAGCGCCCAGCTTGCATTAACTTTTTAACATCGATAAGATCATCCTCCAAAAGCGAAATGCATTCTTACTGCAATGAATGTTCTCAGTGAAAATTGGCCCCCCCCCACCAATCCCATTTCTGAGCACAGGTTATTTACCTGCATAAGATAGTGAGTATCCAACTAACTGTAAAATACTGAGTGGCTTAGTATCCATGACACTTGATTCTGCTACCCCCTTCCTGGCTTTTCTTCCCTATGTGGATTAGGAACTCATCACTGAAACTCTTTTCTCATCACCACTCTCAACTCTCTGGATCCCAGTCTTCCCACCCCCCGATGCCTTCTAAGCTATAAAACCCCAGGCATCATCACACACTCCCACTGACCAGGTCTGCTGGAGAGCTTGGCACCACTTGGCAATCCTAATGCTTGGCCACAGGGTTCACAGAGACTCTGTTCATCCACACAGTGACTCTTTCAAAATCTGCTTCCTTGCATAAGCCCACGACCTACTCATTCTCAGATCTTGCCTCCCTGATCACAGAAAACTGGCCCGATATCTCACACATATGCAAACACACCCTCTCTGCCTCCCAAATCATACTTCTGCCCATTCTCAGTGGGTGAGAAGCTTCTCTTTTTCCCAATGAGGTAGACTTTGTCCACATTGTGCCTCATCAGAACTTGCTCCCCTGCTTATAGATGTCTTCAATCCCTTCCTTTGTAGGTCTAGTCAATTACATCCAAAAATCTGGGGGTCTCTTATGATGTCTTCAGAGAGTCTGAAAAGTCTGAAACTTCTGTCTTACAGGCAGTGAGAGAGTGAGGAAGTGGCACACTCAGATTTGACCCTCCCAATTGTCACTATAAAAATTAAAGAGGAAAAACCCTTTGAGTGATGAAACGGCCACAAAGGTGGCTGATGTGGCCCTGCTACTATGGAATGTCCCTGGAATGATACCCAAAGCTCTGAAAACAGAAGCATTACCTTTAGGTGCCGAGCAAAATGGCACGGTGTCACTGTAGTAATCTTCTGGGCTGATCAAATGATGTTTCCGCAACAACTCGCTGTCTACACACCACCTGAAGACAGTCTTAACTGCACAGAGGGGGGAGAAGACAAAGGCGAGTCACGCTAGACCTATGTGAAAAAGCTGCACCCAACTTTCTTCATCCTCTCAACCTAAACTGTCCTAGGAAACTCCTTCTCAGAACCCTGCAGTAGTGTTGAGATTTAAGAAACTAATCAGCATATTTATCAACCACTTAAAAGAGGCCAACCATTGGGCAATGCTGCATTGTGGTATTATCTGAGCTTAACACTGTTATGCAGAGAGAAAGTTCTAGAACAAAATAGAATTAAGTATGACATACAGTAATAAATGGCCCCAATTCTTCACCCTTCCCCACACCTTTTGCAACATGACTTCGTAGTCCCTCCTACTAAAGAGAGTACACATCTTCACCCTTGACCTTGGCCGCCCCATGTACTTTGGCCAATGAGATGATGGTGGGGGTTTGCTTGTGCAGTGAGATTTCTCTTTTGTGCTTTGGCCATCATCAGGGAAGAGTTTCCCTGCCCCTACATCTTGAACACTGATGTAAATGCATGTGGAGCAAAGCTGAGCCCAACCTACAGCAAGAAGCCAAGCTTGCGGGATCCGCAGTTGAAGCCGGTCCAGACAGCCAGGCTCAGGTAGGTCAACCGAACCTCCCACTGACCCAAAGATACATGAGAGAGAAAATTTCATTTAATGGAATGGGAAGTTGATCACATCTATAACGATGAATCAAAAACAGCAGTAAAGACACATTGTTTACACAACATACAAATAACATTATTTAGAAGTATCCAGTAACTACCTTGGGAAAGTGGACTGAGACTAGGAAAGATGAGTCAGGGGCTTCTGTTAAAATAAACTTTATATTTCAGAGTAGTTATAGGTTGGCAGAAAAACTAAGAAGATATAGAGTTCCCATCCATCCCCTGCATCCATACATGCACCTCCTCCCCCATTACTGACATCCCTAACCAGAGTGGTACATCGGCTACATCGATGAATCTACATTGACACAGCAATCCCACCCAAAGCCCATGTTTCGCTCTTAGTACTGTATAGTCTATGTTTGCACAGATTTATAATGCATGTATAGGTGGAGGCTTTTTATACATTACTAGGCATTCTAATCTTCTTTAAAACCGTATATATTGATTACTTTGATAAAAATAAGGAAAAATAGGACGAATGGAAGATGTGGAAGTTTTTAAACTTTCCTGCTTGCTCCATTAGCCCACATTTTCCTAAGATGGGACACCATTAAACCGACTTTCCCTCTGGCGGTCTCCTCTAACCAAAGTTGAGGACGAGACAAGGGAAGAATGCCCATTTCCCCATGAGGCAGGCAAACTGAGGATCCTGAGGTTTGGCCTAATTACTGTAATAATCAGGAACAGAGAAACCACACTGTGCATATTAAATAGAAAGGCTTTTGGGCCCGGGTTGTGGCTCAGTGGTAGAGTGCTGGCCTAGCATGCGTGAGGCACTAGGTGTGATCCCTGGGACCACATAAAAAAAAAATAAAATAAAGGTACTGTGTCCATCTACAACTAAAAAAAATTGAAATAAAAAAAAGAAAGGCTTTTAATACAGGGGATTATGAACTGAGGGAGAATAGGTCGGGGAAGCCATCATTGACAATGTTAGCTGGTGGCACTGAGGCAGGTAGCTTCTCTAGGACTTATCTGGAATCTGCTTCAAAACGGACTGTACTGAATCATCTGCTGGGAGCTGCTGCTTGAGAGTAACGGCCTCCCAGGGCCTCCCTCACCAGTGATCTATCCTGAAACGGCAGGAGAGGTGCATTCCGGGCTACTTTTGAGGGAGACTGTGGCAGAGAGTGGCAGCAGTGTCAAGTTGACACAATCCAGCCCCGTTCCAAAGGACTTTGGTGATGGCCTATTTGAAATCTCAAAAGATAAGAGCAAATGTCATGTGATAAGGGATGTGTCCTCTCTCTTCTGAGACTGTTCTCTCCACAGTCCTCCCCCACTGGACCTGTAGACAATGCTGTACTGGCTTTGTGACCATCTTCCTCCTTCTGAGAAGGGTGGACTTCCTACACTGATGCCATGGCTCCTGAGCCTGGCTCTGCCAGGGATTGGTTGTTGCATTCTCCAAAAGATAACATAGACAAGTCCCCAGCAAGGACAGGAGAGAAAGCACAAAATGTTCTTCAGGGTTCTGATCCTTGTCCCTCTGTCTGGACAATGTATGCATGTTTTCCACCCTGTGATATTTGTATTAGTGGACAGAGAAAAGCTGCCTTGTTCTTCAGATAAGAAAAGTTTGGAGGTGGGGGATGTCCTCAAGTTAGAAGTTTTTGGGTCACCTTGCCCCACCCTGAGAAGCAGGGAGGGACCTGATGACATCCATGAAGCTGAATTATAAGGTCTCTTTTTCCTACCACTTTTATAAAAGACAGAAGGAGGCTGAGAAACCAGGACAGATCATCTCTGATTATAACTTATTATCTTGGGTGAAAAATAAAATGAATGAGCTGGGCACGGTAGTGCAGGCCTGTAATGCTAGCAATTCAGGAGGCTGAGGCAGGAGGATCCCAAGTTCAAAGCCAGCCTCAGCAATTTAGTGAGGCCCTAAGCACCTTAGTGAGACCCTGTCTCAAAATAAACAATAAAAGGGGCTGGGGATGTAGCTCAGTGATTAAGCACCTCCATGTGTTCAATACCCCGGTACCAAACTAAAATAATAATTAAAAAATAAAATGAATGAAATTCTCCTGAAATTTGTCTTCTGCTCTCAATGTTTTGTTTCACTTTCATTTAAAACAACAACAAAACACAAATAGCTAACTATTTGATCTCCCCTGACCTTTAGCAAAAAAAAAAAAAAAAAAAGAAAAAAGAAAAAATCCTACTCCAAACAGGACAATATCTGACTCCCAGGGATTAGGGGACATGGAGCAACCAATTAAGCCTCCTAGGAATCTGCTACCAATAATCTCTGCTGAAATCCACATTATTTGATGCTGTAAGGGCCACCATTGAGGGTGGGGTCCTGGGAGCTACTCTCTGTCTTGGTGGAGTGAGAAACAGGGAGAGAGATGGAATATGAGCCTGAGAGTTCACAGTCCAATTGGACCTGAACCTCAGAGGCGGCAACCTTGACCAAGGATCCAGCTCCAAGCTCACATCCTAAGGGAAGTCATAAAAGCCCCTGGGATACTATGCCAGGTCAACAATCTCCCCTCCTCCTGATAGAAAGAGGAGATGGACTGACACAGAAGACACACTCAAGTTCAAATCCGGGGTTTCCCCTTTTCTGAGCTACGGGACTCTATTGGAGTTATTTGATCTTCCAAGTTTAGTTCCTGCACCTGAAAAATGGAGAGAAAACCTACCCCACAGCTTGTTGGAAGGATTCAGTGGATAACCTAGGCCAACATTTGGAGGGTGTGCCCTGTTTATAAAGGACAGTGTCCCAGTTCTGGTGATGCTGTGAATGCTGGAGTGTTTCGAGGTAATGAAACACAAAAACTGCAGCTGGCTCTCCAAACGTTCAGAAAAGGAGCGTGGGCAATGGCGCAAATACAGTCACACGTCTGATCTGGGGAAACAAGGGCAGGCATAAGAGAACTCAATACACACCTGGGGGCAACTGGAGGGCCTCGAGGACATGCACTGTGGCCTGGTTCGTGGCCCGCTCTGTTTCAGCCAGGGCCCGTGCTTGGGCCTGAATGATATGTCTCTCCAACATTTTGACCTCATCCAGTCGCTGCTTATAGAGCTCCCGAATCTGCCAAGGGGATGATTAAATGCACAGAAATATGGTGAGGTCACAGCTTTACTCTGCCCCACCCCCACAGCAGGGTTTCCATTGAAGCACAAAAAAGCCAGAGAGCTATTGCAATCATCTGGTCCGACTGACCAGCTGTAAGAGACCCACAGAGGAAATGACTGGAAGTTTTCATAGTAAGTCAGTAGAGTCAACCTTGGAAGCCCTTGTCTCCTGGCTTCATGGTAAAGAGAGCTGCCTCTCGTACTGTGAAATCCAAACACAAGTGTTTTAGTCAGTTTTTTCACTGCTGTGACTAAAAGACCTGACCAGCACAACTGTAGAGGAGGAAAAGTTTGGGGGCTCACGGTTTCAGAGGTCTCAATCCATGCACAGCAGACTCCATTCCTCAGGACTCAGGGTGAGGCAGAACCTTACGGTGGAAGAGTGTGGCAGAGGGAAGCAGCTCACTTGATGATCAGGAAGCAGAGAGAGAGGGTCTCCACTCTCCAGGTACAAAATATATACCCCATAGCCACGCCCCCAATGGGCCGCTTCCTCCAGCCACACTCCACCTGCCTCCAGTTACCACTCAGTGAATCCCATGAGGTATTAATTCACTGAATAGGTTAAGGCTATACCCCCCAACCATTTATCTTCCAAATTTTCTTACATTGTCTCACATATGAACTTTTGGGGGACAACTGACTCAAACCATAACAAGAAGTTAGCACACTCCCCGTTGGGCCACCCAGAGCTCTGTTCAGGGAAGGTCTTGCTCCCTACCTCTAAGGAACAGTCTCCAGCTGTCAACCCTGTCAGAGCTTACCTAAACTGCTGGAAGGGGCTGGCCTGAGAGTGTGTCCTTTTTGTGGAATTCGCATCCAGTGACTGAGACGCAGGAGTGTAGTTACAGGCTTGGTCATTTTGACCCAAAATGAAAAACTGAGACAGGCTATATTCTCTTCAATGCAATCTTCTCCATTTGCCATGGCTTACTGGGCCCCCATCAAAATTCAGCTGCTTCCCTGGTTCAGTGCTGCTTTCTCTCTCTTCCCTTTGTAGATGTTGATTGCTAGTAAACACCTTGTACCCAAACGTTGTCACAGTATCTGTACCCAGAAATCCAACCTGGATACCCAGCACACATCCTAAGACTTCAGATTGACTGGTCAGCCAACCAAGCTTCTGATCTATATTTTCAAGTTCAGGATCAAAGCAAGAAGCAAAGAGCTCACTGGTGCATGCAATGTTAAAGACAGTTTATGCCAGGTGACGCTGATCCTTATTATATTCCTAGAACTGACAGGGCCTCAAACATGTTTACTTAGTTATTTTTAGTGAAGATTTATTGTGAATTTACAATGTACACTTGAGGAGAGAAATACATCAGATATGGTTTCTGCGCTTAAGGAGTTTAAGATTTAGCAGAGGAGCCAGGGAAAGATATGAGTGGAACAGACTCTCAAAAGTGTAAAAATAGCATAGATGTGAGGATAAAATAAAGCTAGGAGGGGGTAGCTAAATGTTATTAAGATCAGGTGGGGGCTGGGGTTGTGGCTCAGCGGTAGAGCGCTCGCCTAGCACGTGCGCGAGGCCCTGGGCTCCATCCTCAGCACCACATAAAAATAAATAAATAAAATAAAGATATTGTGTCCAACTAAAAATATATATATATTAAAAAAGAGAGAGAGATCAGGTGACCCCTTGAAGGAGACGGTGGCCAGGGCAGTTCCATACACATGCATTATGTTTTATTATTATGTCATGTGTTTTATTATTTTGCTCTGCTGATAACAACTAACCCTAATTCTTATATGTAGGAATACCCAAATAATAACAACTATCACTTATTGAGCATCCACCATGTTGTAAACAATATTATAAAGCCTTTACTAAATTGATTCAATCCTATTGAGGTATTATTACCCCCATTTGATAGATAAGGAAAAAAACTTATAGAAGGATTGCCCAAGGTAATACAGGTGGTATGTGGTGGAACAAGGATTTGAACCCAGGGTGCAAAGTTCCAGGGCATTTGCTCTCAATCATTAGACCTCACCAATCTTCTTGTAGGCAGACTTGGAAAAGACCAGAAGCAGGTGAGACTGTCTGGGGAGACCTCAGTTCAAGAGAGATACTCCATATTAGATGGTGACTATTGCTTCCTTCAGAGAGAATGAATTCAAGTGCTGCACAGCCAGCATGTTTACTGTTATTTTTAGTGAAGATTTATTGTGAATTTACAATGTACACTTGAGGAGAGAAATACATCAGATATGGTTTCTGCTCTTAAGGAGTTTAAGATTTAGCAGGAGGGGACAGGGAAAGATATAAATGAGTGGAACAGACTCTTAAAAGTGTAAAAATAGCATAGACATGAGGATAAAATAAAGCTAGGAGGGGGTAACTAAATGTTATTGAGATCAGGTGGGGGCTGGGGTTGTGGCTCAGCAGTTCAGCGCTAGCCTAGCAGGTGCTAATTACAGATACTAATTACAAAGTTTCTTTTGTACCTACAAAATGAATTCTTGTGCATCGCAAAAGTTCTGAAAATGTAGATGTCTGGAAAGAAAAATCTAAACGCTCCCCCAGGAGTGCTGTTTACATTTTTTATATAAAACTTTTCATCTTCTTTTCCATGCAAATGTGTAGGGTTCTAAAAGGTCCTAACCTTTTCCAATGACTTTTGTGCTAACTTAATAAATGGCAGGTAGCTGTCTATGAATATAATATAGGTGTAACTCATGGTTTTTAACAACTTCATAATATTGCATAGTACAGTAAGTATACCATAACTTATAAAGTCAAACTACCTTTGCATGAGTTGATTTCTATAGGACCACTCTTTAAACTTTTCTGCATTCAGCAATGTTTGAAACATGTATCACTTTTGTATTTAAAAAAAATGTGAAGCCTTTTTTCTTTAAATTGGGATTGCTCTGCCAGTTCAGATGCTGGCTAATCATAGAAGAGATGTTAAAATGCATAGTCTAATGAACTGGGTGACTGGTTGAGGGGTTTATGGGTTAACAATGCTTCACATCTTGTGGCTCATGTGAATGACAGGGATGTGAGTTAGATGTTCAAGATCAAGGTTTGGCCTAGGATGGCTAAAGTCAGGAAAGTGAGTGTGATGGTCCAGGAAGAACAGGGCAGTGGGTTCCCATCCAGGAGGTCCTACCTGGATTTCAGGAAGCCTGTGTAACTCATGGAGGGTTGAGGCTAATATCTCACATACTATACAGATACTCGTGTTGTTAATGTCTATCTGCCCCAGTTAGATGGTAGGCTATAGAGGTCAGGGTGTGTGTGTGTGTAGGTGTCCATGCACCCATGTTTTCCTTATTGCTGAATCCTCACTGCCTAGAACAGAGCATGGTACATAGTAGACACTCAATAAATGTGTTAAATGAATGAATAAAGCCAGGAGCAGGGGTACATATCACTTAAAGGGGGTAAAGGACAGAATGGAGTGGAGAAGAGGAAAATCTGAGAAGCAGGAGGTACACCTGGTAAGGGGGTAGGCTTGGGTGGGGGCAGTTTGCCCTCAAGTTGAAGGGAGTTGTCCTTAGAGGACATGTAAGCATGAAGGACACAACTTGGCTGGTTTCCCCTCTTGTACAGATGAACAAATAAGAGTTGCTGCTCCAGAGACGGAGTATGCTTCTGAAAGTGTGGGCATGAATGTCTCAGTCAAGATAGTGGTTGGTGATATAAAGGCACCCCAAAGGATAGTGACTTGACTTAATCACCTCTAGGGAACAACTATTTGGCTGACTGCCAGAGTCATTTAATTTATATATGCAATATATAATGTGCGGATGTGTGCAGAGAAATATAAACAGGCGCTACAGATCTGTGCCATTTATGTGTAGTGTGTGTGCATTGGTATATGTGTGCGTTTATGCAGCGTCCTTCTTCTAGAATGTCCTCTGCAGCATGGACTTGGTCTGCTTTTCCCCAGCTGCATCTCCAGGGCCTGGCACAGCGCCTGGCACGTGGCCAGGTGCTGGCACAGGTCCAGCGCTGAGTCCTGCGGTCCCGTCCCGGATCCCCGGCACGGTCCGCAGATGCGATGCCACCGCGTGGGGCGCCAGGGCCACGTTACCTGCTGCAACTGGTCCACGAACTGCTCGTGGCGCGCATTATCGCTGCCGCGGGCCTTGATCAAGCTGGCGCTCGCTTCCTCGCCGATCACCTCGGCGGAGTACAAGTTGCGGAAGACGCTGGTGAGCAAGTGCGAGATGTCCTGGGTGCGCAGCGAAGAGGGGCGCAGACGCAGCAGCTGCGGCTCGGGTGGCGGCGGGAGCGCCCGCGACCACCCGCGACTGGGCCGGGTCGCGAAGCCGAACTGGAAGCTCTCCACGTAGGCACGGGAGGACGACAAGGGGGACTTTGGGGGGCTTCTGGACATGGCCAGTCGTGAGTCTGGCGCCCATGTTTGCCTCTCGTACTCGTAGGTCCCAGACTCTAAGGAGCTCCGCTCCGCCGTCGGCCCCTTGGTCTCCATGGCAACTGAGACGCTAACTCCTGGCCCCACTTCTACTTCCGGGCCCGCCTCTTCCGCCTTGCTTCCGCCCTGGCGAGCGTCTTCGGCTTCGTCCTTGCAAATCCTTGCATCTTCAGCACCGTCCCTCCTAACGCTGAATTTCCTGTGAGGAAAGGGTTAATTGACAGAACCAGCCTAATCTGGTTGCAAAATCTTACTCCTGACTACGTGCTTTCATCCATTCATTCTTTAATTTGCTCAGCAATTGTTCACAATCTACTTATGGTTGATTGTGTAAAACTTCTGTTTCAGGTCCAGGCTGGGAACTGAACATACCAAAGGAAGTTAGAACATACCAAAGGAAGTTGCATCTCCCCTGGGGATCGCACCGTCGTGTGTGTGTGTGTGTGTGTGTGTGTGTGTGTGTGTGTGAGTGATATATATATGAAGGTGGTGAGTGGAGAGGGAACAGTATAACAACTGCAGGTTAGTGACTTCAGGCCACCTTGGAGGCATGTGATGTTTGTCTAGAACCATAGTCTGTAGGGTGAGCCGTGGCTTCTTGGAAGAAGTGAAGACCAGGCAGAGATTTAAAAGGAAGAGTAGACTCATCATCATTAGTCAACAGGGGAGTGGAGATTAAAACCACAATGTGTTATCACTGCGAACTTAGTAGAATGGCAAAAAGAAAGAAAGACATTCTTGAATAAAGAGACCAAACAAGTGCTAGTGAATATGGGGAGCAACCAGAATTCTCATATACTGTGAATGAGGATACAAACTGGTTCAGCAACTCTGGAGAACAGTTTGGTAGTTTCCTACACAGTTACACATACAGCAGTCACACTGGAGGTATTTTCTCCAAGTGAAATGAAAACTATGTGCACGCAAAAGCTTGAACATAAACGTTTATGGCACTTTTATTCATCACCACTCAAACTAGAAAAAAAATCCTCCAATGCTCCGTAGACTGATGAATGGATAAACTGTAGTATGTTTATACCAAGGAATAGTGCTCAACAATAGAAAAGAAGCAGACTATTAATATACCCAACAGCATAGATGAATCTATGTTGGATATATCTATGCTACCTATGGAATGGTTCCATTTATAGAACATTCCAGAAAATACATACCAAAAAATAGACCATTGGTTTTCAGGAGCTGCAGAATGGGGACTAGGTGTGACTTCAGAGGGAATTTCTTGGAGTGGTGGAATTGTCCTGTAACTTGATTGTGGTTATGCAACTATATGGATTATCAAACCTCACAGGATTGTACACTGTAAAGGTTGGATTTTACTGTATGTAAATTATACCTCAGTTTTTTAATTAAAAAAAGAATGCGTAGGAAAAGCCAATGGAGAAGGGAAAAAAAGGGTGGGTATGCCATCTCCAGTGGTCTAGGTGTGCAAAAGCTACAAGAGAGCACAGGCTGGAAGAGAAAGCTACTACAAGTGGGAGGAAATGCAAGAAATGTAGATGTGGAATCAAGAGTTTGAGAGTGAAGGATGAGACTGATAGGAAAGGGCCAGGTCATAAATGGGTTTGAACACCACAATAGGAAATTGGAACTTTATACTGAGGACAGTGAGAAAGCCATCAAGGGTTTTAAGCCGGAGCATGTCATAGTCAGCTCTTTGTTTTATGAAGGTCACTCTGATTGCTGTGAGAATAGATAGCAGGAGGCAACAGGCACCTGCGAAATCAATTAGGAAACTATTGCAGAAGTTAGAAAAGAGATAAAGGAGCTTAGATGAGGGTGAGGGGAAGGGATTGGAGATAGATCTAAACGGTAGAATTGACAGGACTTGCAGGTGGATGATGGGATGTGAGAAAAAGGAACAAAGAATCACTCCCGAGTGTCCTCTGTGTGTAGTTAGGTGGGTGATTCTGTCATCCACTGACATGGGGAAGAGGACTGTCCTTGTTCAGGGTGACAGCTTAAGACCACATTGTCCACTGTCATTGGCACAACTTGACTCTGCTCACAGTGGTATAATAAGCACTTTTTACTCCAGTGAGAGTGCTTGTCTTACAGCCCAAAAACCCACTTCCTGAGATGAGTCCCAAGATGTTGCCATCAGACCTGGGCCACTTCTGCCTCTCTTGGTTGAGGCTGGCTACCTCATCTGTACTTTTCTGTCCCGAGAGCTGGGAAGCCAGGACCCCTGCTCTGGATCTCCTCCAACTGTACCCTTCCCCACAAAGTAAGAATGTGCCTGCCCTGTGCCTGTCCTCCAGGTGCCTAGGAGCCCAAAATTATCCTGAGTCCATTTCCAGAGCCAGAGCAGGCTTCTTCTTTAACTCCCTCCTGCAGGGACTGACTGGGATGTGCAATAAGGGATAGCTTAATGGGGGACAGAACTAGGGCAACATGCCATTGGTCCAGCTTTCCATATGCATGTGAGGTCCTAGATGGTGCAGGAAGGAGCTATGTGTGGGAAGAAAAGTGGGAGAGTCTGGGGAGCCTGCCTTGCCTCTAATTTGCCTCCCATAAATAAATGGTCCTATCCATTAGGAATAGTTCCACATGTGGAGGCTCCCTGGCCCCCTTCTCTGTCCAGAACAGTTCCATGGATTCTTACCATTACTTTTGACTTCTCCATGGTGCCTCCAGATGGCCTCTGGGAAAGTCCCAGGGAGTCTGGCCCAGCCTGGAAGAGGTGCCTCCCAGCAACTCTCGCTTCTGCATGACCCCAGCACAGGCACACCCTCTGGCCTCAGCTCCTCTGATCAGCTGACACTGTCTAACCAGGTTACCCTCGGTACAGCCACTCCATCAGTCCTCACCTGATGCCACTACCATTCCTTCTGACTGACACACTAACTCTTTTGCTTTCCCCTGTCTGTGCATCCCTGTCTCCATCCTCCTGTCCCTCTTCTGGGAGTATCTCTCTGCTTGATAAGCTCAGTGCATCCCTGATTCTGCTGCTCCCAGTATTCAGCTAACTGAATTGATGAGTGGCTCTTACCTGCACCAGTATCAAAGGGCTCAGGTCACCTTTGGGACCACTCACTAGCTCCCATCTGATGGGGACTTCCTCAGTGCAAAGGAAATTCCTTGTGAGCGGCCCTTTTCATTTTATCATTTTATAAGCTGCTCTGCGGACTGCAGCTTCTGTGTGTTTATCTCTGGGTTTCACACACACTTTTGATCTTTCAATTGTTTTTTTCACTTTTAAATTTCAAAAGGTCTACATTATCCTGGTAAAAACAAAAGTAAAGAAAACCTCCAACAGTAAACAAAAAATAAAAAAATAAGTGTCCTCAGTCCTTTCCTCCAGTTTATCAGATTATTTCCATATCTTTTCAGCTTTTTTTTTGGTACAAACATTGATTTCTATATGGTCATTTTTAATATTTAAAAAACAAATGATACTGTCATATATATTCTTCTGCCGTTTGCTTTTTCACTTCTGTAACAACTCACAAAGGACATCTTTTTTTTACTACTATAAATAATGCTGTAAGGAGCCACCTTTTCATATGTGTGCATACTTTGCATGGCTTTATAATGTTTCTGTGGGACAATATCATAAAATTTCTTGGTCAAAGGGTATGCACATTTTAGTATTTGGGATATTGCTATATTGCCCTCCAGAAAGATTATACCAAAGTAGACTCCACCAGCACTATGTGATAGTTTCTAAGCCTTTTAAACATGTTTTGACTCATATCCTAAATTTTATCCCTAGCCCACATTTCCCTTCTAAATTTGTACATCCATCTTATACCTGACATCTCCCCTTGGTTGTCTGAAGACATCAAAATAAAGTGCCTATTCCTCTTCAACTTTCCCCATTTCCCGTTATGGCAGCTCTGTCCTTCTAATTGCCCTGGTCAAAACCTTGGAGCCATCCTTGATTCCCCTCTTTCCCTCACAGCCCCACCAATAAATCCTGTTGGCTCTACCTTCAAAAACGTTTCCAGAATCCTACCATTTTATACAACCTCTAGTCCTACTGCCAGGCCTGAGCCACCATATCCTCCCACCTGCATTACAGCCAGAGTCCCTGCCCTGGACCCCACTTCAGCCTCTGACCCTCCTCTGTGACTTCTTCCAGCAGCCAGAAACATGAATCAGATCATGTCCCTCCTTCGCTTGAAACCTTCCAAGTGTCCTCCATTTCTCCCAGAATAAAAGCCCCTACAAGACCAGGTCACTGTTAACCTGACTCCAAGTGTGGCACCCCCTCAGTCTCTTAGCTCCTAGCACACAGCCCCCTTGAAATCCTCCAATTTATCAGAACTGCTCCTGCCTCAGGGCCTTGGTACTGCCCATTCCCAGTGCCTAGAATCCTCTCCCCCAGATAACCCTGAACAACTTACTCTCTCACTTCCTTTGAGTCTGTTCAAATGTCACCTTCAGCAGCCAACTGATTTAAAACCTAACCCCGCCCAGGAACTCCTTTACCCTACTTTTTTTTTTTTCATTACTAGAGATTAAACCCAAAACCTCATGCTTGTTAGGCAAACACTGTACCACAGAACTACATCCTCATCCCCTACCCTACTTGTTTACTTATTTTCATTTCCTTTCATCTTCTAATACAATATACAATTCTCCTCGTATGTTTATGATTATTGCAGCATCTCCTCTCTTTCCATTAGAATTTAAGCTCCATGATCACAGGGGATTTTGGTGAGTTTTGTATATGGGTGATTCTCTGGACTCTTGAAGAGTGCCTTGTGTACAGTATGTGCTCAATAAATATTTATTGAATAAGCAAAATAGCAGAATAAAGGTTTTGGTGTCTTCAGTTCACACAGGCCTAAATGTGCCTCCTCCCTCAGATAAGGGTCAGAGGGCAAGTCTCCTGACGGCTGTCCTCACCAAGCACTGCACTTGCCTGTGGGGTGCCATGGGATAAGATGACCCTTGGGACTTAGTCCACAGTGAAATGAATACACGGTAAAATCCCATAAATACAGCTGTGGAAAAATAACTCCAAATAATGCCATACTATCCCAGGGTTACAAAGAGGCCCAGCAACCTTGTAGTCTATGGTGTAGTCTGTGTGGTCTAGACATCTTTCCCACATGGTCCCAGGGCCTTTGCTTTGCCAAAGCTGCTCTCTTGGGAGAGGCAGCCTTCACTTTTCCTCCGGATGTGTCTGGACTTGGGTCCAGGACCCTCTGGAGTGAGCTCAGCTGGGGTTCCACATACCTTGAAAGCACCAGGGGCATGCCCTTAGACAAAGAGCCTCTGTGGCCACCAGGATCTATAGAAGCCAGGTTGGGGACAGTTTTGGGGAGAGAGGACTCTAGCTCAGGCCCCTCATGCAGTGTTTATTTGTTTCTGGTAGTTGACATCTGTTATTTCAGCCTATTCCAGAGATGATGGTAGCTCCTGATTAAGTCACAGATGAAGTGACTTGTTCAAATTCTCACTGCAGGACACTGCAGGGCCCAGATTTAAACAGCACTCACAACCCCCTGTGCCTGGGATGGAGGCACTAAAGACACAGAGGTGCAGAGTAAACCTCTATTTCACCTACTCAGGCTTGCTGTTTCATGGGGAAAGGTTAAGGCAGGACCAGCCCTGAAGCCACTTAGAGCCTGACCATCCTGAAAGATGGCATTCTTGGGTTGATAATCCCCTCCCCCCCACCAGGGCTTCCAGAGACAGTTGGGGGTGGTGAGATGCCTGGAACTCTTGTCATCGGGCAAGTGTGGGCCCTCCATCACCCAAACTAAGCCTGCCACAGAGCGGATGAGTCACCAGGATCTCAGGGCATCTTACAGAGGTAACTGAGAACTGGGTTTTAAGGAGAGTCATTTAGGCACCTGGCCAGGGCTAAGCCCACACAGGGGAGTTGAGGGCAGAGGGAGCCAAATCCAGCAACTTTGTGGTTCAGTACAAAGCCTCTTGCTGTGTTTTTCCCACCCCCAGCCCTTCCACACACAGATGTACAGTCATAGCACTCAGACTTACATCCAGCAGAAGGAAGCAGTGTCTCCTAGCCTGTGAGAAAGAAGAGGTGCAGAGAGAAGGGAGGGGGAGAGGGCTGGAGTGACTTCAGGGCTGATCTGCAGGTCAGCACAGAGCAGCGGCCTACTTGCTCTGAGCAAGGTGTGGCCTAGCTCTTTTTTCTGGCAAAACTTGATTGCATGGGCCAGCTCTGAGTCAGCCCTGCCCATCCTGCTCAACAACCCCAGGCCAGTGGAGGAGGCTTCTAAAGGAGTTTGAGGTGCGTTTAGGGTAAGCAAGGGCAGAGGTAGTGCCACCACAGGCATCTCTGGCAGAGGGAAAGTCCAAGGTCACAGATAATGTTCTCAGAGACAAAAAATAGGAATGATGATTGAGATAAAGCCATGCCAACTACTGGTGTCAGAATTTCACTGTGTCTGCCTGGGAAGAGGGTTTGGGCTTGAGGAGATCTGGCTTGCTGAGGAGAGGGGCTAGCAGGCCCCAGGGGTGTCAGAGATCAAGGTGGGAGGCTCCAAGGCTCGGAAAGTTTCTGGGAAGAGAGCAGGGCCTTGGAGAGGGGAGGCAAGGGCAGAGAAGGGACCCCCCCCCCCCATCCTCTCTGCCCCCAGGCTAGAGGTCCACAGTGAGGCCTGCCAGTGTGAAACTTGCTCATCCCTCAAAAAACATCAACTATATCCCTGAGTTTGTTGAAGGGAAATTAAGGAGGGTTCTGAAAACCTGCCCAGGGCAGCAGGACTGGAGTTGAATGTCAGATCAGGAGCCAGCCCCACTCTGTGTTTGTGTGGTGGGGAGAGGGGGCATGCCCAGCTCAGGGGCTCTCTAAAGTCCTGACCCTCTCAGTTCTCAGAACCTGAAGGCTGTCTCTCAGTTCTTTCACACCCCTTACTTAGGCCTGATTGTGCCCAGAAGAAATGGGGTTGAGGTGAGCCAGGTCTCCTCTGGGAGAGATCACTAGCTTCTGCCAGACTCTCACATTGACTTTATCAGTCCAGATAGCTTCACTGGGGGACCTAGCACACCTCCTCCTCATTTGAGAAAGCTGTTTCCAGTTTCTTCCCAACCTGAGCCCAGCTCTCCCCCAGGGACTTCCAAGTGGGCAAAGGTGGGCAGCAGGATCCCTGGACCTTCCCCAGGAATATCTGAGCACCCTGTAAGGAGTTTCTGGGTCCTGGGCATTGAAGGGCTGATGTTTATGTAGGGGGTCTCTTGCTCAGATAAGCCCCTGAGGAGGCCGTCGGAAGAAGGGACCTTAGAGGTCCTCCCCACTCCGCTGCACAGATCGCTGGGACTTTTGGGATGTGGACTTTTGGGATGAGGACCCAATGCTACACTCCCTGCACCTGTTGGCCACTTTCTCCCACCCCTTATGAAGCACACTCCTGAGGTCAGAAACCTCCGAGCAAGTGGGAAGGGCCTTCCCGTGGACAGGGTCTAGGTATTGCTCCCCAAAGACCTCCAAGTCCGTGGCCCGGGCATTCATATCGCAAAAGGGAAAGCAGATACTGGGGGAGCTGTCGCTCAAGCCTAGACGCTCTCTTTCGCAGCAACCCGGCTGGGTGTCTGACTTTTAAGTGATCCCTTCCCCGGGATGAGGCCGGATTCTTTCCAGCCTCATCCAGATCCGGGCGAGGCTCCCACTGGCAGGGCGTGGGGCTGGCTGTCCGCGCTAATGACAGGGCCCGCGGCCTGTGGGTGGCAGCAGCGGAGGAAGCGGGAGGGATCTGACTATTTCGGGACGAGGCACACCCACTGGCCGGGGCCGGGGTTGGCCCGTCTTCTCGGCCCCTGGCTCTGCCTCCTTCCCGATCCCCAGGAGGGGGCGGGGAGGGACGCGGGTTGGCGGATCCGGAGGGCGGGGGCGCTGGCCTAGGGGGCGGGGCGGTGTCCCGGGCCCACCCCCGTCCTCCACCCACCTCAGTCCATTCTGGTCCCTACACCGCACTGCGCTCGGACCCGGGGCCGCCTGCGCTGTCGCTGCTCACGTGAGTCCCGCGGTGCCCCCTCCCGCCGCGCAGCCGGAGGGGCATGGACTCGGGCCGGGACTTCCTGACCCTGCATGGTGAGTGTCGGGCCCGCGCGAGCGGGGAGATCCTGCAGGGGCCCACGCGGGGAAAGCCGTTCCCCGCACTGGGTAGGGGATCCCAGCTCCTTCAGCCGCCTCTGCAAGGCCCCCGGACGGCTCCTTGCCCGCTTTGCTGGGCTGGAGGAAATCTCAGCCCGCGGTTCCCAAATAGGAATCCTGGGTGTTCCAGGCTTGTCCCTAGACCTGGCCCGGGAGGTCGGGAACGGTACAGGTTAGAAGACTTCTTCTCCCTCGGGGACTCCCCCTTGTCGCGGTCTGTATTCCACGGTTCAGATCGCTTGAAGGGACCGAGGGGGAAAGGAAGCAGCATCCACGAACCAACTGACTCTTCTCCGCCCGGTGCAACCCATCCTTAGAGGTTCCTTAAAGTCCAGGCGTGCCTGGACCGCGTCAGGCCGCGCGGGTGTGGCACGGTGAGGGTGTAAGGGGGTGGGGCGAGGAGGTGCCAAGTTTGGCTGAGGTCGGGCCCTGCAGCCTTAACTGCCCAGCGCAGAAATCGTAGTCAGCGATCCTCGGGCTTGGAGGAGCAGTCTGATCTCCGCATCGGCGCACCCTCCCGGTGAGGGAGAGCCAGGTCTCAGCTCCAGCCGCCGGCCGCTCCATCCTTTGTCCAGAGAGCTTTGTTTTCTGTCATCTGGGCCAACTACTCACCCTATAGGGGAGTCTGGACTCCTGATTGCAAGTTCTGGAGGTCTCTGGGAGGGGAGGAGAGGGGAGCAACTTAGCTTCTTTTTGCTTCAGGTGGGGAACTAACCCACATTTGGGGGGGCCTTTGTACTCCTGTTCTCCCAGAGCATATACCAGCTCAGCAAACCCTGCTCCTCTCACACCAATCACTGCTCAATTATATATTCCTCTCTTTTTCAGTGCCCTTGGAGTTGGAGTCTTTAGGTTCCACGACCCATCCATCTAAACCATTCAAAGATGGTAAACAGTCTTCCGTCCCTCCACTCCAGTCCCCTGAGAGTTGCAGCCAGCAGTCAGCCCCCAATCTGTTTTACGTTTCTCTGTTGGCCCAGACCTGGTCCCCAGAGTCCATAGAGACCAATAGCCAGAGTTTCTCAAAGCCATCTTGTCTAGCTGGGTCATGGAGTCCCTGCCCCTTCCTCTGTTCCCTCTCTCCTCCCCCAGGCCAGAGGTGTCCTGAGTGCTCCTGGCAGACTGGTGGGAAGGGACCCAGGGCCACCTGCGCTGGACAGTTCTGTGTTCTCTCTTATCACCCATTAGGTAGTGCTGTATACCCTGTGGACTGCCACCCATTCTCTACCCACCTCACACTAAGACCTTCTTAAAGACCTCTGGTTGTCTCTGACACAGCAGCAGCCTGGCTCCTGTTGGAATGGCCTCCATCCCTGATATCTTGTGTCTTTGCCCAGCATTTCTCCTGGGGGGCAGTCCTGGTATCTTTTCCAGCAACAAAGACACATGGAGGGTCAGTCAGAGGCTCCCAGACTGGTGGCATGGGTTTGGCCACCCTGGATCATCCTGTTTGGGACCAGTCTTCTGAATGCATGACTCAGTCCAGCCCTTCTTCCAGGGATGGCATAACACCGTGACTCCAAACTGTCTTCCCTTAAGGCCCCACCACTTCTAGTTCAGCATCCCAAGTAACCTCCATTAACTGCCTTCTGTCCACATTGCAAACAAGATGGGGAAGCAAGACCTGTTAAGGAGAATTGATGGTGAGAAGGGTGGTCACTGTACCCCATGCTGTTCCAGGTTGTTGACACTTTGGAGAGTTTGCATCCCCTTCACAGTGTGTATCACAGCATTAGATGTGCTGCTGGACCAAATTTCTAGTGTGGAAAGTTAGGGGTCTGCAGCAGGAATGCCCTCTGAGTTCCCTCCATTTGCTTGGGGTCTATAGGCTCACCTAGATATGAAATGTCCCTTTTTTCCCAGGAGCAGTTTACCCAAAGGCATAAATTCTGGAAGGAAAATACCTGAGTTTGGCTTGGCTTCTTCATGTCAGAAAATCCTTTAATTATCCCATCTGTAAAGTGGGGGATAATATACTACCTGCCTCATAGGGTTGTTGTAAAGATGAGGCATTATCTATAAGGCAGTTAGAACAGCACCTGGTACTCAGTGCTATGGTGTGTTTCTGCAGGATGACCTTTCCCAAGTTGCCAGGTCCCGTGAGTTGTACCTCCAAATTGCCATGTCCAGTCAGTTGTTGTCTACACTTCTTTGGGAGATGATGAGGCACCATAAGGTCATCCCTAACTAAGGAAAGTATGTCCAGAACTGATGCAAGCTCTTTCTGCTGCCTCAGAAGCCCTCCAACTGATATTACAGTTCCCATCCCCTTCTACCCACCCTGATTTCTCTGCTGTCTTTATTTTGGCTAGACCTTCTCCAGCATGTTCCCAGATGTACTGAAAGGGCATGACCCCTGAGGTCCCCCTTTACTGAACACATTCACCTCCACTAACTTTTCCTATACCTGAGCCCTCCTGTCTCACTGCAAGGACAGGCATTGGTAAAAGTGGAAGGTAGAGGGGCTTCATCTTGGTCCCAGGAGATCTGAGCTCAAATTCTAGCTTTGCTTCTATTTGCTATATGACCCTTTGCCTCTCTGGGCTCATTTTCTCATCCATGGGATGGATAACAATGCATATTTCACAAGGGATGTTATAAGAATAAAATCATGCATCGGGAGTTCTAGGTTGCCTAAAAAGCAACCTCTTGGTACCCCAGAGCAAGTTGGGATGAGCAGCTCACCTTAGCTACTCCTCAGTTATGTTTCAAAGCTGTCTATCCCTGGGGTTCCATACTCACATTACAGACACCCAGTTACTTACACTGCTCTTAACCTTTTGGTGCCATAGGCCATTTTAGCAGTCAAGTAAAACCAGTACACCCTCTCAGGATCATGTTTTTAAGTACATAAAATAAAGCACATAAGATTCAAAGGAAACAAATTATATGGAGGTGTGATTCTATCCACAGGTTCTTGGGAGGTCCTTCTTCCAGTAAAAAAAAACCTCTGCATGGTTACTCTATGACACCAGCTACTGTTATACTCTTCTCCTCCCACTCCAAAGGAAGAATAGGTTTTTCTGTGTCCATATTTCAGTTCATTTGCACTAATGAAACTTGCTCATTATTTATTCTCTGTGGTGTGACTTAGGCAAGTCACTCTGCACTTCAGTCTGTTATTATTGCTGTGCTTTGCCAGTGACTCACTGTTGTTGCAGTGAGGCGAATCGGGAACTCTTCAGAGGCTGAAAGTAAAAAGAGGAGTGACTCAGGCCTCTGGGTGGCGTCCTGACCTTGGCACACAGTAGGGGTTCAATAAATAATTGCTGGGTGAATGAAAGGGAAGTTGTGATGCGGGTTGAAAGGACCCACTGTTCCCAAGCACATTGGCAGCCCAGTTTTGTACAAAGTTGCAGCCGTTCTCATCTATTCATCAAGACAGGCCTGCATTCAAGGCAAGCCTGCGTTAATGGGCTCTTTTAAAGTCAGCAATTTTTTTTTTCCAGAATGCCATTTGCATCTGGCTATACCTTGGGGATTACCCCACTCGGATGGGGAAACTGGGGGAACGGATCCGCCTAAGGATCACAAGTGAGACAACAGCAAAATAAGTCACAATGAACTCATTGAGTAATTGAGATACAATATTTGGCGAGCTCGGTTGCCTGGCCCCGCCCCATTCGATTCTCTGTAGCCCACAAGATTCCCCTGACCCGCTCGGTTTCCCCCTCCCAGACCTGGTGTCCTCTGCCAGTGTCAGGGCTGGAGTGGGACTTCCCGGCTCAGTCCCACACTCCTCCCATCCCTGGCCGGTCCCAGCAGCCAAAAGCCGAGGTTCCGCCCCTCCCTGACTAGACACCGCCTCTCCAGTGAGGATCCTCCCCGTCTCGCTCCGCCCCTGGCCTGCTTCCTGGATGGGGTTCCGCCTCCACGTCGCCTCCTGGGCGGTGGCTTCCTTGCTGGAACCCCGCCTTCTGGGCTTGCCTCTTCCCGCGTCTCAGATCGCCTTCACTTCGGGGGCTTTGCCAAAGATGGGCTTCTTAGCCTGGCGCGGTGGTGCACGCCTGCAACCCCAGCGCCTAGGAAGGCTGAGACGGGAGGATCGCGAGTTCAAAGCCAGTCACAGCAAAAGCAAGGCGCTAAGCAACTCAGTGAGACCCTGTCTCTAAATAAAATACAAAATAGGGCTGGGGGTGTGGCTCAGTGGTCGAGTGCCCCCGAGTTCAGTCCCCAGTACAATAAATAAATAAATAAATAAAAGATCGGCTTCCTGGGCTGAGTTGATCCCACTTGTGCCTCCCCAGCTCGACCCCTCTGCCTGTCCTCCTGGGTTCGGGTCCCACCTCCTCCGCCTACATTCGGCTCTCGCTCCACCTACCAGGGGCATAGACCACGCCCCTCCTGGATTGGCCCCGCCCACCAGGGCTTGGCTCTGCTCCTTACGGCCACGCCCCTCCGAGCCCAGCCCCACCTCTTTGGTTTTAGTTCCGCCCCTGAAGGTTGGACTGCCAGTGATTCCTCCTGTTGGAGCCTGCAAGGCTTCTGAATCAGATTTCACGGTGGCAGAGGCACACTGTAAAGCGACATGCAGTGCCTGGGGGTCCCAAGCCGGAGATGGAGCCGGAGATGGAGCCGGAGCCGCTCCAGGGAGCTTTACCTGCAGGAGCAGAGCCTCAAGGTGGCAGCACTCAATGGGCAAAGGCTGGGTAAGGGACACCAAGAACATTGAGAGCTGTGGGGAATGGGAAAGCAGCTGGAACAGGACACAGACTACTTGTCCCTGAGCTTCCAGCCTTTGCTTGCACTTGGAGCCTTTGTTTAATTCTTCTGTGGGGGTGTTTGCCGTGGTGGCACTTGGGGATGAGTACTATGGGGATTAGTTACCCTTCTGATCTAACTCAGCTCCTCCAAAGTTTTCCAACCCTTGTCACCCACACCCCCTCCTGTGCATAAATTTCTGAGACATCACTGGAGATATGACCCAGTGTGTAATTGATATGACTCTGTAATCGAATGAGATAATCAATCAAGACTGTGTGTAGTCCAGGTATGCCCATATGTGACAAGCGACAGTGGGTAACTCAGTGGTGACTGAGTGATGATCACACATGTGGTATTCTGGGGCCACTGTGAAGTGATGATGGTGTGCAATGCTATGTAACCAAGTGTGTGACACTGTGGTACCAGGGGTGTCTGCGTGTAACCAACTGTGACGGTGTATGATCTTCTGTGATACTGTGCAACATAGTGTGACTGTGTATGATAGATGTGACAGTGGGTGACCCAAGGTGACTGAGTGATTCTGTTATTCTGTGTTATGGTGTGTGTATGTGTATATCTTTTCTTTTCTCTTTTTGGATTTTCTGATGTTGATACTCTGTGGCTGTGTGACTCTGAGTGGTGGCTGCATAAAATAATGTTTCGTAGCACTGACCCTGTGGCCTGCTCCTGAGTCCTGACTTCACCATGCAACTTCCTTCAAGCTCAGTTTCCTCATCTATAAAATGAGGCTAATGACACTGCCTTCCTCTTAGGATTGTTGGGGGGATTATATACTCAGTGTACTGCTGTTATATACTGCCAAGAACAGTATCTTATTCAAATATTAACTGTTATTATGGTGGCTGCTATTATTACTGCTATGATAATGATGTTCTAACTCTGTATATTATGTGGCTATATGTAACTAAGGGTAACACTGTGCAACTCCATGTGACAATGCTGGGGGGGGGGACAGTGTATCATGTGTGTGGCTCATTATGTCTTTGATGTTGTATCTGGCGGTGTGATTGTGATAGTGTATCTGTGTGGCTATGTCTCAGTGTACTGCTATGGATTCCAGGCCCAGTGTGTCTTCAATATGTATCACCCTAGGTACATGGGCAGGACTCATAGCACCCCCTGGGTTCCCACTGGCACCTGCAGCACCATCTGTGCCTTCTATATGCCACCTCCTTGATGCAACTGGCCTGGGCAGGTTAGTGAAGCCACAGGGTTAACCCAAGGCCCCGAGCTCAGTGCTCCTCCCGGTCCTCCTACAGGCAGAGAAGGTGCTACAGCTGAGTGAGTTGGGCTTGGTGAGGGGTGCCACATGCTTCCTGTGTGATAAAGGAGCAAGGGAGGTGGGGCATAAGCCCAGAGGGTACCCACTGAGGCTAAGAGATGGAGATACCTGCTCAGATTTCCCAAGGGCCCAGAAGGCAGTGACCGTGATCTTTCTGGAATTATCAAGGCCCACCTTGGGACTGAGGTCTCCCTCCTGGCAGCTGTGTCTGCAACTGGGGACTTATCTCTGCCTGACTTCATACAGGGCCATAGCCTGGCTCCAGAACAGGATGAGCATGTCATCTCTTCATGGTGTTTTCCAAACTAGGAGGGTGGGGCTCACCTTCTACTTCCTGAGAACCCCCATACCCATCTGATCTGTTAGCAATGGCTTACCCTGCTTAGGGAGTGGGGTACTGGCCATCTAGATGGTAAGGAGGTGATCCTTTCAGCTGTAGATAGAACAGCCTTAGATAGAAGAGTGAAATCTCCCAGCAGAGGGCAGAGGTGGCTGTCTCCTCCGACACCCTGGGAACTCCCTTACTCTCCCTCTTGTGTTTGGCTTGTCATATACAGCCCGTGGTTTGGAACATTCTGTAGAAGCTCCTTTCTCCTCCACTAGCCTCCCCTTGGGTTGGAGAGGAACTTCTCATGCTAAGGCACAGTGTTTTCTGGAAGTGACTGGACAGACTGGACAGGTCTGGGAAGTCACATTAGACTGTTGTTTCTGAAGAAGCCCAGGGATGCCTCCCCCGTCCAGCATTGCTCTCACCTAGGGCTCATGGGGGAACAGAGGGACAGAGAGAGGAGGAGTTGCCTAACGCCATAGGGGAATGGGAGTGAATGTTAGCACAGGGCTTGGTCCCTACTGAAGGCAGGAGCTTGGGAGGGATAGAGAACGTGTGGGTGGCTGAGACCTGGGGAAGTTGTTCAGAAGGTTCTGCAGGCCCTGCAGATGTGTGGGACAGGCTACCTAGGGGCATGGGACACGGATAAAGTGGGAGAGGATATCAGAAATTGTGAATCTGGGCTCAGAAAATAAAAGTTTATGGCTTGATGAGGGCTACCCAACATAGGCCTAAGCACAAGTCCCTCATTAGACTGGACCTTTGGGGTCCCTGATGCCACCACTCTGTTGGAGTAGCAGTACAAAGATGGATGATAGGCCACATAGTTTAGGAAGAAGTGAGGTAGCCAATCAACTTTGAACAGAGATGGCTGCTGAACTCCACGTGCACACACACACACACTCACACACGTATAGATGTAACTATATATTAAATTGATGGGTTATTAAGGTGTGGGTTGCAGATCTATTTCATCACAGTTGGCACAGGATCTGCTTGGGACTGAGGGCTTCTGAGAAACCAGGCTTGGTGTCCCCATAGTGCCTCCTGTCAGGACCTGTAGGACAGAAGGCATTGCATCTTTGAGAACCTGTGCTTCAGGCCAGCCTGCATCTCCAAGAGCAGTGGAAGAGTTGAGCAGAAGGTGGGTCAGGCCACCAGGGTTCTGGGTCCTCCCTGTGGGCTCTGCATGAGTCCTTCTGAAGGGACTGCTCTGTGCTTTGTTTCTGTACCTCCAGGGGCCCCAGACCCAGGGCCCTCAGCAATGGGGGTGGAGCAGAAAGGAACAAGGGCATCCCAGCAGGACAGACACAGGCCACAGTGGGCTTATCATTCTCTTATGGGGAAAAGGTCAGAGACCTGCTCAAGCAGACTCTAGTCAGGGGTCAGGGAAGCAGGGAAGAGGGTGGCAAGTATAGGTCCTACATTGACCACAGTGTCCACACCAAGAACTACATTGTGGTTGTCTCCACAGACCTGGGCCTCATCTCACTTGAAGTTAGAGCTCGTGTATGAGATGGGTGGTATTATTATCCCATTTTATAGATGGGAAAGCAGAGGCCCAGCCACATGAAGTCACTTGTTCAGGTCACACAGGGGTCAGGTAGGGTGCCCAAACCCAGGCACTAATTATCCTGGGGCCACTGGAGTTGAGAGGTTGTTTGGCTCCATGGTGCCCTGGGGTCCATTTCCATCTGTGTCTGCCCTCTCTCCCCACTGTATGGCCTGATCTTTTGATTCCAGATTCTTTTGGTCCACTCTAATCCCTACAGGTGACCAGGAAGGGCTCATCATTTCCTAAGGTTCTGTTCCTCCAGGAACCAGTGCTTCTTGAATTAGCTGCCCCCCACTTTGCCCAGTCAGCTATGGGGGACAGATCACAGTGTATGGGTATGGTCTTGGATGGGCAAGAGTCCTGTGGTTTGCATGACTGCATCAGCTGCTGTTGGAGGTGACTCCCGCCCGGAGGAGGCAGGCATGGGAGTAGGCTGGAGTGGGGGATAAGGTGGGTAAAGAGAACTGAGGAGGAGGCTGGAGAAACGTGGGCTGAGAGGGTCCAGAGGTGGGCATGGCCAGTGTGGAGCCAACGGCAGCAGGGACCCTGGTGGAGGAGGTGATACCTTACTGGTGTTGACCCCTCAGGCCTGCAGGATGACAAGGACCTACAGGCCTTGCTGAAGGGCAGCCAGCTCCTGAAGGTCAAGTCCAGCTCATGGCGAAGAGAGCGCTTCTACAAGTTGCAGGAGGACTGTAAGACCATCTGGCAGGAGTCTCGCAAGGTCATGAGGTCCCCAGAGTCACAGCTGTGTGAGTATCCTGGGTCACAGGGGAGGGGGCAGAGTATGGATGGGGTTCAGTGGGAGGAGCCAGTTAAATCACTTGTAGAGAATCTGAGGTCTAGTCTGGGTTGTAGAGGGCAGCTGTGTAATCAGGACCACATGTTAGAGTTCCTCGGGGTGGGGACACGTAACCAAGACCAGAGAAGGGCAGAGCCAGGCTCAGCAGCAGGGAGGGAGCTGGACAGGGTTGCTTGAATCACAGGTATCCTCCAAGTGTGGGAAGGAGGGAAAGTTGGGTGAGTTAGCATTCCAGGTGTGGTAGTTCAAAAGACAGGCCCAAAGTCCGGAGACAGATAAGGCCCTTCCGGGTAACAGAGCCCAGGGTGTGAGGTGGGGCCACAGGAGGCAGATCCTCTGAACCGCTTGGAGCCATAAGAAGTTGGGGTGGAGCAGGGCTAGGGTACACAGAGAAAGGCCACTACTGGGGCACTCCCTCAAGGAGGATGTGGGTGTGAAGGCTTTCTGGAAACTTCTGAAAAGGCCTAGGAACCCAAGGGCTTGGGCTGCAGATTCTGTAAAATGAGATGTTCTTGTCTACATTTGTACTTAGCGGAGAAAATGTTAGATGAGTTCCACCCAACGGAAGGATCTGCAATGAAGGAAATGTTATCTGTTCTGTCCATTATGGCAGCCAGCAGCCACCAGCCACAGGTGGCCGTTGAGCCCATGAAGCATAGCTAGTGTGACTAAGGAACTGAGTTTTAAATCGTATTTCATTTTACCTAATTTATATTTAAATATCCACAGGTAGATCTAGTGGCTACTCAATTGGAGAGTGCAGATAGATCATTCCAGTCTCTGGGTATATGGATGGGGTCACTGGCAAGTCTGGAGAGAGCAAGACTAGACTTGGTGACTAGAAGGAAGGAAAGGTTCCACCCACGGAGAGGGCTTCTAGTAGGGTGCCTTTAGGGTGTGAGTCATGCAGGTCTCTGAGTAGGGCAGGGCAGGGTCTGAGGGGGATCGAGCTCTTGTGTGTTCTCAAAAATCTTCCTGAGCCTGTGTCTGCCCCAGCCCAGCCTGCTGCTTTCCAGTATGGGAGTGACGCCCTGACCTTGCCTCTATGGCGCCAGACAGGCTCCTTCACTGGGCTCCTGCCCTGATACAGGGTTTCCTGTTAGAGGCTAGTGGGGGGTGGGGGGGTGGGGGGAACAGGGATCTCACACCGAGAGCCCTGGGAATTCCTTGAACCCTGCCACCCCCACCTGCCAATACACTTACATGACTCCCAGTGTTGCCTAGTGCTTGGTGGGGAGCCTGTGGGACAGAGGTCAGATAGAGGAGTAAGAGACACAGGCCCTTCCAGCAGGAACCCGCATCTGGGCTGGTGAGACCAGAATCTCATACTGGGACAGCCATGAGCAAAAGGGCAGGAACAGCATTCAGGCAGGTGACCCCGTGTGAGCAAAGGTGCACAGGTGAGTCTGAGGGGCTGTGCCCTGAGAGGAGGTGCCGCTGGAGTAACAGGGTCAGGAGGACAGGTGCTCTTGGGTAAGGAGCATGGCCCGAAGAGGCTTTCGTCCAGGTCAGACACACAAGACAGGCCTCCTGCTGAGCATGCCCGTTGGTGCTCTCTTCTCTGGGTGAGCAGTGGGATTGCTGTTCTTACCTGTTCTTGACCCCTGGGGAAACTGAGGCCAGGCAATGGAGGGCTGGCACATGTCCCATTTCTCTTTGGCTCTGGTTTCTGCTCTCTATCTCCCTGTGGTCACTGGTTCTCAGCAGAGAGGGTGTTATCAGCAGTGGGGACAGCTGGACTTTATCTCTGGGCTTGGGGGTTTCCATGCTCTAGGCTTCCTGTTTTCAATCTCAGCTGGGGGCAGCTGCAGCTATACCTGCTGTGGGGCCTCATGGGGAACATAAGGATTAAGCAGGGGTATGCTCTGCACCGCAGATGGCTGGGGCTCACATGTCCCCATTCCTCAGAGCCTGTGGCCAGGGTTAGGTACATGCCACACATGTGGTCAGCAGGTGGCTAGGAGGCCCCTGACACTCAGGGTGGTGTTGGGCTCAGGGAAGGACAGGCAGGCCTTTCAGTCAGAGGCAGTCTAGGACCCAGCACAGTTGGATGAGTGTGGCTCAGGATGGGTGTGTGGCAGGATCCTGCCTGGATCCTGCTGCTGAGAGGCTCAGCATGTGCCTGTCTAGTGGGACTGGTTCTCTGTGAGGCCAGTGGCATGGCAGGTACCTAGGGTCTTGTCTCCCCCTGAAGTTTGGAAGGCTAGGCTCTGACAGAGCTACCTCTGGCTCCTGAGGGCTGAATTTTGTAATCTCTCAGACCCTTGAGGACACACTTCATCCTGCCTCTTGGGACTCTGGAGGGCAGGGCCTTCCTGCAGCCCTCAGAACACGTACAGACACAGGACAAGGCTTTGATACACTTCTGTCCCTGTCTTTGGCCCTCTGTCCCCACACCCCAGGCCAGGGCTGACTGACAGCCCCAGTCTCCTAAATGGTCAGGAGAGGGGCCTGGAAGCTCTCATAGTAGTTGGGGAAAGGACAGGTCAAAGTCCAGTACAATCAGGAAGGTACCTGACCCTTCCCTCTCACAGGTGTCAAGCTCCAGGGTGGCCTCCCTCTCCCCATCCCAAAGACCCCTGTCCTACCCCAGTCCTCTCCCCAGGGCCTACTCCTTGCATCACCGAGTTGGGGGTTCTGGGGTCCCACTTGCCCTTCCCCCTCTGAGATCTCTGTCTCCGTCTCTCTGTGCATTTCCACTTTGCCCACTGTGGCTGTCTCAGGCTGTCTCTACCTCAGTTTGTCTTTCTCCCACTTTTTGTCCCTCCTCTGCCCTCCTGTCCTCCTCCCTTCCTTCTCTCTGGACTCAAGGCCTCAACTCTGGTCCTGGTGGCATCTCAAAGCAGTTTTCCCCCCTACTTCGATCTTGGCCATGTCAAAGGCAGGGACTGACCTCGTGCTCTGCCTCCGCTACCACCGTACCCCTCTTGTAGTCTCCATCGAGGACATTCAGGAGGTACGGATGGGGCACCGCACAGAGGGACTGGAGAAGTTTGCCCGAGATGTGCCCGAGGATCGCTGCTTCTCCATTGTCTTCAAGGACCAGCGCAACACACTAGACCTCATCGCCCCGACACCAGCCGACGCCCAACACTGGGTACAGGGGCTACGCAAGATCATCCACCACTCGGGCTCCATGGATCAGCGACAGAAGCTGCAGCAGTATCCTCTTGGTGGCCGTGAGTCCAGGCCTGGCCTGTGGACAGGCTGTAGTTGTCCCTGGGCAGCCTGGGCATGGAAGATGGCTTAGTCAGTTGTGGCTGCTGTAACTAAATAGCGTAGTTTGAGTGGCTTAAACAACAGAAGTTTATTTTCTATCTGAAAGCTGTAAGTTGGAGGTCAAGGGGCCAGTAGGGTCGAGGCCTGGGGAGGGCCCTCTCCTGGGTTTGCAGATGTCTGCCTTGGCAGTGCGTTCTCACATGGCAGGAAGGAGACTAAGGCTCTCTGGTGTCTCTCCTGTAAGGGTACTAATGCCGTCTTGAGGGCTTCGCCCTTATGACCTTATCTAAACGAATTACTTCCCATCTCCAAATACCATCACACTGGAGGTCAGGGTTCAACACATGACGTTTGTTGTCTAAATGTCAATTCGGTCTATAGCAGAGGGGAATAAGGGAAGGTGCATGGAGCCTCCTTTGGTCTACTCTGACCCAAGGCCAGACAGATTTGGAGCCCCTGACACTCCCTAGAGCCCCTCTGTAAAGCGTGGGAGATCGGGAAGGCTCAGGGGAGCAGCTTAAATCAGTGGGAGACTTTGTGTGGGGAGTTCTAATCATGTTTTCTAGAGTTACCATACTTACCACCTCTGGGAATTGAGAGACTGTGGTACCTACCTGTGCGCTGTTGTAGGCAGTGGTCAGGTTCCCCTGGGCCTGGTGTTCAAGCCAGCTGTGGGCTTAAAGTAACTTCAAAATCTAGTTGCACAACAACATACTAGTGTATGATCCAAAGTGCTTAGGCTTCTGTCACATAAGGATCTAGGTAGAACCAGTTCAGCCTCCCCCCCTTTTTAATGACAACTTTATTGATGCATAATTCACAATCCATGCAATTAACCTTTAACACGTTGAACCTGATTCGGTGCTTTTTGGTATATTCCCAGTTCCGCAACCATCCTCACAATCAATTCTAGAACATTTTTATCACTTCAAAAAAGAAACCCTGTACTCTTTATCTGCCACTTCCCATTTCCCCTCAGCTCCAGGGGTAGACAGCCACTGATCTACTTCCTGTCTCTATTTGCCTGTTCTGGACATGGCATATAAGTGGAATCACACAGTCTTTTGAGACTAGCTTCTTTTATCTAGCATAATTATGTTTTCCACTTGCATTCATGTTGTAGCACATATCCACAGTTCATTCTAGCTAATATTCCATTGTATAGATATGCCATGCTTTATTTATCCATTCATCAATTGATGGATATTTAAGTTATTTCCATTTTGTGGCTTTTATCTAATTTGCTCTTCACATGGTAGAATAAGTTTTGTGTGGACATATGTTTTCATTTCTCTCAAGTGAATTCTGTATTTAACCTTCTAAGGAACTGCCGAACTGTTTGCCAAAGAGGTTGCACTAATTTACATTCTCACTAGCAGTGTGTAAGGGTTTCAGTTATTCACATTCTTGATAACGCTTGTTGTTTGTACTTTGTGGTCCTTCCTTTTTATAGCTGATTTTTTTTTTTTGGTACTGGGCATTGAACCCAGGGTCACTTAACCACTGAGCCACATCCCCAGCCTCCTTTTGTATTTTATTTAGAGACAGGGTCTCTCTGAGTTGCTTAGGGCCTCACTTTAGTATATTCATATGCTCAGGATCCTCCTGCCTCAGCCTCCTGAGCTGCTGAGATTACAGGTGGTACACCACCACACCCATCCGTGTTGAATGTTTTATTAGAGGTACTTTTGTGGATGTGAAGTAGTATCTTATTATGGTTTTCTTTGTACTTCCTTGATGGCAAATAATGTCCAGCATCTTTACGTGTTTGTTGGCCATTGTATTTCTTCTTTGGAGAAATATCTATTCAAATCCTTTGCCTATTTTTATTGTTGCTAAGCTCTTTTTAAATGGATCTACTTATCTATTTATTTTGGTACTGGGGATTTAACCCAGGGGCACTTTACCACTGAGACACATCCCCAGCCCTTTTTTATTTTTATTTTTTTTTATTTTGAGACAGGGTCTCACTAAATTGCTGAGGGACTCACTAAGTTACTGAGACTGGCCTTGAACTTGGAATCCTCCTGCCTTAGACACCAGAGTCACTGGGATTACAGGCATGCCTCTAGACCTGGCTATTTATTTTATTTATTTTTAATGTATATTTTTAGTTGTTGTTGGACCTTTATTTTATTCATTTATGTATATGCAGTGCCGAGAATCAAACCCAGTGTGTCACACATGCTAGGCAAGGGCTCTATGATAAAATACCCATAATGTAATACACATACCCTCTTAACCATTTTAAAGTGTACAGTTCAGTAGTGCTAAGTATATTCACATTGCTGCATAAGCAGCTTCCAGAGCTCTTTTTGTTTTGCAAAACTGAAACTCTATATCCTTTAAATGAAAACTCCTCATTCTTCCCCTACCCCCACTCCTGTCCCTGGCAATCACCATTCTATTTTCTGTTTCTATGAATCTGTCTACCCTAGGTTCCTCATATACAAGTTGGGATCAGACAATTTTTGTCTTTTTATGACTGATTTATATCACTTAACATAATGATCTCAAGTTTCATTCATATTATAGAATGTGTTAGAATGTCCTTTAAAATTTTTTTTTCAGCTGTAGATGGACACAATGTCTTTATTGTTTTTATTTATTTTTATGTGGTGCTGAGGATGGAACTCAGGGCCTCATGCATGCAAGGCAAGTGCTCTACCACTGAGCTACAATCCCAGCTCCTAGAATGTCCTTTTAAAATAATATTCCATCGTATGTATGTACCACGTTATGTTTATTCATTTATCTACTAATAGAACTTGGATTTTGTCTTGCCTTTTGGCTGTTGTAAATAATACTGCTATGAACATGGGTGCACAAATAGATCTCTTTGAGAACCTCTTTCTATTTGGGGGATATATATCTAGAGGTAATATTGCTGGATCACATGGTAATTTTATTTGCATTTTTTAAGGAATTATCATAATGTTTTACACAGCAGTGGTACCATTTTACATTCTAATCAACAGTGTGTAAAGGTTCCAATTTCTCCACATTCTTGCTAATACTAGTTTTTTCTGCTTTTTTTTGTTGTTGTTGTTTTTATAGTGGTATTATCCTAACGAGTGTGAAGTATTATCTCATCGTGGTTTTGATTTATTTGCATTTCCTTAATGATTAATGATGCTGAGCATTTTTTTCATGTGCTTTTTGTCTGTCTTCTTTGGAGAAGTATCTATTTAGGTCCTTTGCCCATCTTTTGATTGAGTTGTTTGTCTTTTTATAATCGAGTCGTAAGAGCTCTTTATAGATTCTAGATGCAAGTCTCTTATGCAAATAATTTCTCCCATCCTATGGGTGCCTCTTTCCTGATGGTATTCTTTGAAGCATCAAGTTTTTAGTTTTGATAAGTGTAGTTCATCTACTTTTTTTTTTAGTTATTTGTGCTTTTTGGTATCATATTGAAAAAATGTCATGAACATTTTTTTTCCTATTTTCTTCTTGAGTTTTATTATTTTAGCTGGTACATTTAAGAATTTGATCAATTTTGAGCTAATTTTTGTATATAGTGTGAGGTAGGAGATGCAGTTTCTTTTTTCTTTTTACATATTGATAGGCAATTGTTCCAGCACCATCACCCGACAGGAGCTAGTTGAAAAGATTATTCATGTCCCATTGAATCGTCTTGGTATCCTTATAAGAAATCAATTGACTGTAAACATGAGAATTTATTCCGGACTCTCGAGTCTTTTCCATTTGTCTGTGTATTTACACTTGCACCAGCACCACAGTGTCTTGGTTAGGTAATTTTATAGGAAGTTTTGAAATCAAAAGTGTGAGTCCTCTAAATTTGTTCCTTTTTTTCCAAAATTGCTATGGTTATTCTAGGTCTCTCGAATTTCCAAATGAATGTTAGGAAGAACTTGCCAGTTTCTGCAAAGAAGCCAGCAAGATGGACTGTACATGAACTTGGAGAGTATTTCCAGCATAGCAATATCAAGTCTTCTGATCCAGGAACATAGATGTCTTTGTATTTGCTTATATCTTGTTTCATTTCTTTTTCTTTCTTTCTTTCTTTTTGGTACTAGGACAATTTTTTTTGTGGCTTTTCACAGGATAAGTTTTGCACTTTAAAACTTTTTATTTCGAATTATTTTATTCATTTTGATGCTGTTGTATATGGAATTGTTTTCTTAATTTCCCTTTTAGATTGCTCATCGATACTGTAGATGTAGTTCCTTTGGAGGACACATTTATGAAACCTGTTAGCTTCCTTTTCTGTGTGCTTTTCAGCATTTGAAGAATTTTAAGCATTTTCTCACAAGGCTGCATCTGCCTGATTTTGAGCTTTCTAAAAAGCCCAATTCTGGGGTACTTTTTCCACTGTCATCCCTCTTGTATAGCCTCTTTCTTAGACATCTCATGTCCTGCAGCATGAGACTTCAAGATTGTAAAGCCATCTCTCCTGCTGAGTAGCCTTCAGCTCAGGGATCTTGTGGACTTGGTGGTTTCACTTGGCATTCTGCTATGACTGATATACATATGTGTATATAATATTTTATATATATATATAGTATTTATACACACATGTGCATAAAAATTGGATCTATACATATGTAAAATTTAGAAATTATTGATAAAATGAAGTTTGAAAGAACCTACAAGACGCACCTCCTCCAGAAATTGCCAATTGCACTCTCCTAATCTTTTTTTCTGCATTTGAATTTGCCTAATGATGACTTTGCCAAAAATAGTAGAGATCATACATTTGTGGTGCATTTGCAGTGTAACATTATATCATAATTATTTCCCTAGTGAAGTCCCCATAGATGGCTTTAATTACTATAATATTCCACCGAGTAGATGCACTCTAAACTATAAATCTATTCCTGTAGTGCTGAAAATTTATTTTAGTCTTTCACTAATATGAATAACACTTCAAAGAACTGTGTTCATAAAAACCTTTCAGTATTTAGTATTTTCCTACCAGTGGATTCCTAGAAGTGGAATGAAATGATACAATAGTTGTTTTAGTCTCTTTTTCATTACTGTAATGAAATACTTGAGGCTGGCTAAGTTTATAAAGAAGGGAGATCTATTTAGCCTACAGTTTTGGAGACTCAAGGGCATGGTGCTGCTATCAGCTTGGCTCTGTTGAGGTCTTCATGGCTGATGACATCACAATAGTGGGATGGGAATAGATCACATTACCAGACAGGAGCTAGAATGAGGCTGGAGTCCCATAAGCTCTTCCAAGGGCACATCTTCAGTTGACCTACAGACCTCCTACTTGGCCCCACTTCTTAAAGGTCCACACCACCACCTCCCCCATCATTGCCACCCTAAAGACCAAGACCCCACCATGTGAACCTTTGGAGGGACAAACCACATCCAAACCTCAGCAATATTTTAAACCTTTAGCTGTCCCTAGATGACTCTCCTAAAGGTTGTACCCATTTACCTTGCTCAAGCCGTGGATGAGTACCCACTCTACTGGACCTTTACCTGCACTGGGTATTACACTTTTATGTTTGCAAAAGCCTAGTTTATATTTTCTCATTTTGTCATTAGTGTCATCATATTATTTTCTTTTTAATTAATTTTTTTCTAAGCCTGTGTTGTACAAGTTTCCTTCAGTCTGCCAAATGGATGAGTTTTTACTTATTTGGTCATTAGTTTTTATTTATTTATTTATTTTGGTATTGGGGATTGAACACAGGTCCTTGTGAATGCTAAGCAAGTGCTCTATGACTGAGCTACACCCCCAGCCCCCATTTCTTCGTAATTCCTTCTAAAAACATGCTGCTGGGTTTTTTTTTCCACGGTGTTCTACCGTCTTCTTCTTTCTACCATTCATTTTTTTCTACTGAAGCGAGGTTTCCTCCTCTTTGTTCTATTTAGTACTCTGATTTCTGTGGAACGTACTGGGGAGCTTCCCCCTTCTCTAGTTCCTCAAGGTCAAGCAGGAGGGGGCCAGCAGTGGGGACTGGATTGCCCCAATCATGAGAACTTGACCTGGGCTTGGCTCTGCATGGGATGTCCCCATCTTCTGACCTCTGGCTGAAAATTTGCTGTTTCCTACAGAGGAAACAAGTCCTCGTCAGGTTGGCTGGCAGTTACATACTGGACACCAGAAGCACCTCCTTGGCAGTGTAGGTAGCAGTGATCACTTGGGGACGGAGCTATTGCACGCTTTGTTTACTTTTTTTGGTATTTTTTAGCTTGTCTACTATGAGCCTTTTTTTAATATTTATTTTTTAGTTTTAGGTGGACACAATATCTTTATTTTATTTATATGTGGTGCTGAGGATCGAACCCAGTGCCTTGTGCATGCTAGGCGAGCCCTCTACCACTGAGCCACAACCCCAGCCCCTACTGTGAGCCTTTTTTTACATTAAGAAATTTCTTAAACATCGTGAATGTTTCAAAACCAGCCAACAGAACAGGACTCCTTGATAGGAAGTAGTGTTTTCCTCCAGAGAGGCCACCAGGCCTCGCCCTACAGTGTGGAACACAGGAGCTACCCAGGCCTGTAGGGAGACGTGGACAGCTTTAGCTTTAGCTTGAACCTGGCTTCAGGGCTCTTGGGTTCTTTCCTTACTGGTTGCCCAGCTGGATTCACTCTTGCTTACGGAAGGCTGACAAGAACAAGGACAACAAGATGAGCTTCAAGGAGCTGCAGAACTTCCTGAAGGAGCTCAACATCCAGGTGGACGACAGCTATGCCCGGAAGATCTTCAGGGTGCGTCTGGGCCTATGGTGGTAGTGGGGTCCTAGGTCCCCATCTGTGGCCAGCTCTGAGTCCTGGCTTCCTGCTGTCCTGGCTTTGCAGGAATGTGACCACTCCCAGACAGACTCCCTGGAGGATGAGGAGATCGAGGCTTTCTACAAGATGCTGACCCAGCGGGAGGAGATCGACCGCGCCTTTGCTGAGGCTGCAGGCTCCGCGGAGACACTTTCGGTGGATCAGTTGGTGACCTTCCTGCAGCACCAGCAGCGGGAGGAGGCAGCAGGGCCAGCGCTGGCTCTCTCCCTCATCGAGCGCTATGAGCCCAATGAGACTGGTGAGGGCCTGGCAGTCCCAGGGCCACTCTGGACTGGGAGACACCTAAGGAGACTGCAGACAGAGAAGGGGACTAAAGGGCAGGGGTTCTCAGCCAGCCCCAGGGTGCTTGGTCAGTGCTTGCCTGACCCATGAAATCAGGCAGATGGGGGAGAGGACTCCAGTGTCACTGCCTCAGTTTTCCCCTTGATTCCTCCTTCAGAGGGCTTTGAGGACCTCCTCCCCCAAGAAATAGACAGGTGACTGGAGAAGCCAAAGCAATTCCTGTCCCACCTTTGAGATGTAACTGGGCAGAGAAAATGGAGACCTTTTCCAGAGGGCACTCCTGTCTAGGTACTCAGAGGGGATGAGACTCTGTCCTCAAGGGCCTCAGGGTTTCAGGACAGAGTCAGAGAAAGTGACAGAGCCTCACTCTGTGGTCACAAGTCTCTGGCTGTGAGCCTCAGACTTATCCTGCTTCCCAGAACTATGGAGGACCAGCTCAGGATGGGCAGGCGGAGGGAATAGAGGGTCCCTTTTCCAGACTGGTGGGAAGCCAGGAGGAGGTCTGGGGCAGCCACCTCTGACGGTCTCCTCCCTCCCAGCCAAGGCGCAGCGGCAGATGACCAAGGATGGCTTCCTCATGTACCTGCTGTCAGCTGACGGCAGCGCCTTCAGCCTGGCGCACCGGAGGGTCTACCAGGATATGAGCCAGCCACTCAGCCACTACCTGGTGTCCTCCTCACACAACACTTACCTGCTGGAGGACCAGCTCACAGGGCCCAGCAGTACCGAAGCCTACATCCGGTGAGGTCCAGGGAAGCCTTGTGGGTGGGAATCAGGAGGGGAACCTGGAACAGGACCTAGAGGGGTCCTAGCCACCACCCCTACCCTCAGGGCCCTGTGCAAAGGCTGCCGCTGCTTGGAGCTCGACTGCTGGGATGGGCCCAACCTCGAGCCAATCATCTACCATGGCTACACCTTCACGTCCAAGATCCTCTTGTGTGACGTGCTCAGGGCCATCCGGGACTACGCCTTCAAGGTGGATGCTGAGCTCCTGGGGGATGAGGAGGAGGGGCCTAGGGGTGGCCAGCCTGTCCTAACATGCCCTTGGGCCTCCAGGTGTCCCCTTACCCGGTCATCCTGTCCCTGGAGAACCACTGCAGCTTGGAGCAGCAGCGCGTGATGGCAAGACACCTGCGCACCATCCTGGGGCCCATGCTGCTGGACCGGCCACTCGATGGGGTCACCACTAGCCTGCCCTCCCCCGAGGTACGTGGTGGGGATGGCGGTGCCCAGAAGAGAGGGCAGGGACTGACTGGGAGGCCAGGGGGGTCCTGATGAGTTGCCCCTTCATCTCTAGCAATTGAAGGGCAAGATCCTGCTGAAGGGGAAGAAGCTTGGGGGGTTGCTGCCCCTGGGAGGGGAAAGCAGCCCCGAGGCCACGGTTGTGTCGGACGAAGATGAAGCTGCAGAGATGGAGGACGAGGCAGTGAGGAGCCGAGTGCAGCACAAGCCCAGGGTTCGAGAGGGAGCTGTGGGGTGGGAGGCCCTGGGGTACCTCCTTCCCCAGCCCCCTGGGACATTATCTCAGTTCTCTGGCTGCCATTCAGAACCTCTGCCCCCTCTCTCTGTCTTCCTCTGTCTCTCTGTGTGTCTGGGTTTCTGGCTCTCAGTGCCCACCCCACCCCAACCTCTGACTCTAACCCGGGCCTCCCCACGGCCCCCAGGAGGACAAGCTCAGGCTGGTGCAGGAGCTCTCCGACATGGTCATTTACTGCAAGAGTGTCCACTTTGGGGGCTTTTCCAGTTTTGGCACCTCCGGGCAGGCTTTCTATGAGATGGCGTCCTTCTCAGAGAACCGAGCCCTCCGAATGCTCCAAGAGTCAGGTGAGTCCCTCTGCAGGCAGAGGGTGCGGGCCATCTGTCTGACCATCTGGGCCAGCCAGGGCCAGGCCTGGCTGCTCGTGCTTAGGCCTGGAGTTGGTGCTGCCTGCTCCGTTACCAGAGAGGACTGGTGGGAGGGCCGTGGGTTCCCTGGGAGGCCTCCACTGCTGACTGAGCCACACCTCCCCTCAGGAAACAGCTTTGTCCGTCACAACGAGGGGCACCTGAGCAGGATCTACCCAGCCGGGTGGAGAACAGACTCCTCCAACTACAGCCCCGTGGAGATGTGGAACGGGGGCTGCCAGATTGGTATGGGCTGGCTGGGGTTGGAGGACACCTGGGGGAGGGTTTCAGTCCTGAGGCCATTCAAGGCTCAGAGCCTTGAATGCCCCACAGTGAGAGATCTGGGGACCCCTGCAGGGCAAGACGCAGGGGCTCATGGAACTGGTAAACTCTGGAAATATCTCCCCACTAGCATCTGGAATCCCATCATTAGCGTACTAGCCCTTTGAGTTCTGACACCAGAAGCATAATATAACCCATTAACATGGGGTCAGTATGCTGGGTCAGTTAGGGAGGAGAAGGCAGTGGGCATTGGAGTGGTATTGGGTCCTGGCTTCTTACTGTGCAACCCTAGGCCTCAGTGTACCCGAGGAGGCTGGCTCTAGGGCCCTGAGGTCAGCCCAGCCTGTGAGTGCTCTGTCCTGCTTGTAGTGGCCCTGAACTTCCAGACACCTGGGCCAGAGATGGACGTGTACCAGGGTCGCTTCCAGGACAATGGGGCCTGTGGGTATGTGCTGAAGCCTGCATTCCTGAGAGACCCCAACACCACCTTCAACTCACGCGCCCTGACTCAAGGGCCCTGGTGGTCCCGGAAGCAGCTCAGCATCAGGGTATGGACAGACCCAGGAGGGACCCAGTGCCCATGGACCTCCCCCACCCCCATCACTTCCATTCCTGAACTCTTCATCGTCCCCCACCTGTCCTCAGGTCATCTCTGGACAGCAGCTGCCAAAAGTCAACAAGAGTAAGAATTCAATTGTGGACCCCAAGGTGACAGTGGAGATCCATGGCGTGGGCCGAGACATGGCCAGTCGCCAGACTGCTGTAATCACCAATAACGGTAAGTCCTGGGCCTCAGCCGGGCCCAGCTCCCGGTTCTGCTGGTGTGCATGCGGTTGATACGGTGCCTGTCCCCCAGGTTTCAACCCGTGGTGGGACACGGAGTTTGAGTTTGAGGTGGTTGTGCCTGAGCTGGCGCTGGTCCGCTTTGTGGTGGAGGATTATGACGCTTCCTCCAAGAATGACTTCATCGGCCAGAGCACCATCCCCTGGAACAGCCTCAAGCAGGGTGAGTGTGTGGCGAGGGCAGGGGACAGCCTGGATGGGGTCTCTCTTGTGTAGGACTTGGATGTGCCATGGCACACCCTCCCTGGGTGACCAGAACTCTCCTTCCTGCCTGCCAGGGTACCGCCACGTCCACCTCCTATCTAAGAACGGAGACCAGCATCCATCAGCCACCCTCTTTGTGAAGATCTCCATCCGGGACTAGGCCTCTGGGGTCAGGTGGGGTCCACCCTGAGTCCTGAGTCCGTCAGGCCCTCTGTCCACACCTGGAAGCAGGGCTGGTGTGGCTGCTCCCAACCTCCACCGAGGAGCCAGAGGTCCCTGAATGGCCTTCAACGCTAACACACTGTCTGTGCTGCTGCCTCTCTGGGGTTCTAGGAGCTGCCCCAGGCCCTGGAACTGTCCTCATTTCCGTTAGCAACAACACTGCAGCCCTCTCCACCCTCTGGCCAATATTAGGTCAAGGGTTTTTATAAAAATCACAGTAAGACTAAGCCTTCTGGTCTCCCTTTCTGGGATATAAAATCCCCCGTGAAGGGCATGTCCCTTCCCCATGCTCCTGGGGGTGGTCTGGAGAGGGCAGCAAGAAGCACACCGAGGGATCTGGGTCTGAAGGCACACATACCACACCTGGTGCACACCACTGCCTTTTATTGGCAAAGGTGAGGGGGCCTGGGGGTGTGAGCAGAGCCCCCCGGACTCAGAAGAAGCCCAGCTTCTTTTTCTCCTGCTGCTGCTTCCACTTGGCCATGCCGTAGAACTCCTTCTTGGATTTCCCAAAGATGTCTTGGAAGTCAGCGTCTGAGAGATAGAACTGGGGGAGGGATGTAGGGGAGGTTGTCATGAGAGCCCAGAGTCCTGTCCTACCTAGAGATGTCATCAGGGCACTGCCACCCATCTGGGACATGCCTCCCAGCCCTGCACAATGGGCTGATGGTGTCCTGGGCTCCTCCAGCACAGCATTAGGTGTGGGGCAGTAAGTGGTCACCCACCTCCTTGCGGGTGGGGTCCACACCCTGTGGAAGGTCCTCAACGGCCTGGTACCTCAGCCGTTCAGGGGGCAGGCTCCCACTGTCGACCAAGCTGACACTGCTGCTGCTGTTGCTGGTGCTGATGCTGGTGCTGGCACTTCTGCCGCCTACCCTGGGCCCCAACTCCATCTCTGAGATGTCCTGGGTGTCTTTGATGGCTGGCAGGTCTGGAGGACCTGCTCTGCTCTCGCCTGGCCACTGGGATAGCTGGAAATTGTTGATTTCCTGTCCAGAGAGGGGAACTCACGCTGGGGAAGATTGGAAATAAGCACTCCTCGGGGAGGCGACATTGAACCCACTTGCCTTTTGCCCCCAGCTGCAACCCTGGCCACCTACCAGGCCCCTGCCCACTCTGGATTGTGCTATCCAAGCCTACACCACTGTGGGCAATGCCACGGTAGGGTTCCCAGTACTCACTGCTGTGATCCCAGAGATGGCAGATTCTGTTCCCAAGTGGGAGACCCCACTCTTCACCACCTCCTCATAGGACTGGTTGTTCTGGGGGCAAGAATGAGGTCAATTATTAGGGCTGGGCAGGATGAAGGGGCACCCCTGGGATAAGGCCAGTGAGAACACGGTCAGATCTCCCTCACACGTGTTGGAGGTCCCCAGCTAGACCAGCACCTCCTCCTTCAGTTTGCTCAGGGAGGTCCCGCTCCCCCCAAATGAGGATGGGGCTAGGGGTTTGGGGCCTCACTCACCGACCACATGTAGGGGTCCCAAGTGGAGAACCATCCTGTGAAAGTGGGCGGCTCGTGGCCTTGCTTGACCAGCACGATGGGCGTGGCCAGGCTTCTCCCTGCTGGATGGGTCCTCAGGTACTCCTGGCCCCAGGCCACCGCGTCCTTCCGCTCACTGGCGGCAGCACCAAGCCACAGGAATATCTGGGCCACAGAGGGGGCCTGGTCTGGGACATGTGGAGGGGCTACCTGGAGCCACACACCTCCTCCCGGCTTTCTGCCTATCTGATGACCTCAGAACCCCACCCACACAGCCCTGGCCAACCGGACACACCCAGCACGCTGCCACCCACACAACAGTGAACACAAGAAGGTCCGCATGCATTCATGCATTCATCCTACAGATATTTATTAAGCACCCACTGTATGCCAGGCACTGGGGAGTCAAAAATTTAAAAAATAGATAAAAATCCCTGACTTTTTTTTTTTATGAGGGAGCAAGTCACATGTATGTCTGAGGAGACAATGAAGAAGAAGCCACCAGTGCAAAGGCCCTGAAGTGACCATGCGCCTGGCATGTTGCAGGAACAGCAAGCAGAACCAGCAAGGGGTGGGTGGGAGGAAATCATGTCGGAGAGCTGGGGCTGGCCAGGTTCGGCGCAGCTGCTGAAAGGGCTCGTTTTTTTCTGAGGTGCATGCCCACAGTCTTGCCCCAACCCACATGCTGCCACAGACGTGGCCTACCACAGGCACAGTGATACAAAGGCACACAAGCCTCCCTTGTCATCCAGCCCGACAGCAAATCACAGCCACATATATTGCCATGCTCTGTTGTCCAACACATGGTGTGACAGTCACACATGATCAGCCACTTACACCACTTTGGAAAGTCACACAGAAACACAGTGGCACAGACACACAGAGTCACTCGGTTGCTCACACCCACCTCTGATCCTGTGGTTCCTTTCTATCTGCCACATATATATGTAGGCAAATGAGCATGCACACACACACACACACACACACGTACATGAGTCTCATGGTAGAGACCCCAAGGTCTGGCCAGTTCTAGTCAGTTACTTGACCCCACAGTCACTGACACATCAGTCTCCCACCCAACCGCATGTCCAAGTGCAATAGTCACACAGAATCACCCCACACGCCTGTGGTCAGTCCATCCACTGACAGTTACTCACTCCACCCTGACAGGTCCAGCCAAGGTGTGCCATCAGTTGGAGCTACGCACAGCATCATAAGATACTCAGGGTTACACACAACTACACACATGGTCCCGGTCAGACGAGACCCATAGAAGACTCAGTACTTTCACACAGTGACACAGACAGCCACATGATTGCACCATTAATGTCTTAGTCACTCATTCACAGCTTATGTGGAGTCATACCCAGTTAAACAAATACAGACACACCCGCATTCACACTCCAGCCAGGCAGGAGTGGCCGCTTACCTCCTGCCAGGTGTCCAGCAACATGATGTCATACTTGTCCAGATCCCCTTGACCGAAGAACACCACTTCTGAGAGGACCAGGCAGCCTTTCTGGCTGGAGCACTCAAACAGTCGTGGCTGGAAGCTGGCGGCCTCTTCCGGGAGCCTGGCCAGCACGAAGCATGGGGCACAGAGGTGCTGTACCTCTGCAGCCTGGGCCCTGCCCACCCTCAGCACACAGCACCCACCCCAGGGCCAGGAGGCAACTTCTCTGGGGTAGGAGACTGGGCCTTCCTCTTGGCTTCACCCACCCCATAATTCTCTCCAGGAGCACCCTGCTCTTCCCTGGGCTGCAACATTCCTTTCTGTCCATGGAGATCGCAGACTAGGTGATCTATCTGTCCCCAGCCAGCTGTGACACCAGCTGTCCCATGAATTTCCCTGGAATGGACACTGGGAAGGGTTTGACAGCACCCCCTCTGGGAAGGGAGAGTCCCCTAGGCTCATCCTGGGTGGAGTGGCCTCAGGCCCTGGGTCCGGGAAGGGAAGCTAGGCTGGGCTGGGTGAGGGGATGATCGTACTGAGCCCAGGAGACTCAGCAGGTGTGGTGCAAAAACAAAGCCCCACAGTCACACCAGCAAGGCCTGGAACTTAGCCACCTTTCCCCTTAAGGTCTAACTCTGCCCTTTCCTCCAACATATACCTCATTCAATTACCCAGGGGGGGCCAGAAGGGGAATGTTGAGGAACAGTGCCTTTGCCCAGGACAGTGACACTGCAGGGAGAGGATTAGGCCAGCAGAGGGCACCACTTCCCCTACGCTCCTGGAATCTTCTGATCCCAGTTACCCAGGCCTGGCGAATGAAGGGTGAGCTTTGTTCCTGAGCCTCTGGGGGGTAGATTTGAGAGTCCTCAGTCCTAGTCATCTCTCTAGCTCTCTGTGTGACCCTTGATTAGTCACCCACCCCCTATGGGCTTCAATTCCTCCTTGGGATAAGAACACTCTCCTCCCAATCCCGTTACCTCTTGCTGCTGGGGTAGGGCGCCCGGCCCCCCAGGGCCTCCCAGAAGTGGGGAGGCTCCTGACCCTCTAGCACCGTTTCCTTGTCATTCCCGGAAATGACAGTGACCACTGTCCGTGCCATCTCACGCTGGTCACCGTTACAGCCCTGGCAAGCATAAAGCTGGGTCAAGCCCCACAGGGGGCAGGCCTTGGCCTCCAGTCCTACCTCCCACTCACCCGGCCTGTGGGAAGTTGGGCCTGAGCCACAGGAGACCCAAGCTGATGGCAGGGCATGTGTGAGCAAGGAATCTATCTCCCTTCTTTCCCCTCTAAGACTCAGTTTTTCCGGCTGATCAGGGTCACATGTTCTGGATCCCCCTCTGCATCCAGAGTATGAATGGGGATTCCCAGGCTTGGGGGTGATTCATGGTTCAGGCTGAAGTTCATAGAAAACTCCAGCAAACCAGAGTAGGCCTTCCCCTTTTCCCAAGAGACTTGGGATGGGCTATGTCTTCTGCTTATGGCAGGAAGGAGGGGAGGGACCCTGGGCCAGGTCTGGCTCCAACCCATGGATTTGCACATCCACGTGTTGCTCTGTGACTTCCTCCAAGTTCCATCAGGAGTGCTGTGGCTCTTCACCCTCACCCCTAACCTCACCCCTCATTGGCCTATTTTGGGCCTGTCCCCAGGCACGAGTCAAGCAGTCAGTCCTATAGGTACCTTCCCGAACCAGAGGTAGCAGACACCAGCTGTGACTAGCAAGAAGACCTCACTGGAGTTGAGGGACGGGGCTCGGGCTGGCACCTCCATGGTCCTGGTGTCGTAGCCGTCAGTGCCTTGCACATGGAAGAGCCTGGGGACAGAGGCTGGCTGCCCCTTCCCGTGGTGCCCAGTGCTCCCCTAGAAGAGTGCTAGGTCTCAGGCTGAGGCAGGGGCTGGGGGGGGGCGTTGCCTCTCTGTCCCAGTAGGGACAAACTGCCTCAAGACTCAGGCCAACACTGTCTTCTGGACCCTCTGAATGTGGAGTGTGGGGATCCATCAGTCTAGGACAGGAAAGCAAGCCCTTTGTAAATGGACCCCTCACCCTTCTCTGCAGGGTCAGGGCACAATGCCCAGGCCTTGAAGGTGGAACATGGGTGCCGCAGTCCGGCTGCAGCGGCACATGGGGAGCAGTTCTACCCGGGTATGACATCACTGGGTCCCTTTTGACTCAGTTTCCTTGCCTGTGTTCCTGCTCCATGCTTATCTGTGGGACTAGGGGAAGAAACTCGAGTGGGGGTCCCCCTTGGGATTCCTGGGCCTTGGACAAGCACCAGGAAACCACGTGCTGGAATGCTGGACCCCAGACCTGAAGAGGTGTTTAGCAAGTTCATGCAAGGGCTACGGCCATGTCGAGGCCTGGGGAAGCTGCCCCTGCAGCAGCAGGGTGGGCCCTACCTGGAAGATCACCAGCTGGCCTTGGAAGATGGCAAGGAAGTGGGGAGGCTCACTGCCCATTGTCACATGCTCCTGCACCAGAGCTCCCTGGTACAGGTGGTCCAGCTCCTCAGCATTAGAGTGCAGGGCTTTGGTCTCTTCTGCTGTGGCCTGGTGGCCCTGTGGGGTTTGGGGAGACAGTGATGGCCCAAGGCAGCTCTCACATTTCCTTCTCTGGCTCTAGTTCTTAGACTTTAAGGTGTGCACCACCCGCCTCCAGCCGGTGCACCTGCCATAAGTACAAGATGTACTGGATGCGGCCCAGTTTCTGGTATGTGTAGAGGATGAGGTAGCAGTTGCTTGAGCACAACTGTCCATGATGCTTGGAATCCACGGGCTGCCTGCCTGAGTCCTGGATGCACCACATCTGAGGAGAAGGGAACCAGTGGGCAAAGGTAGCTCCTCTACCTGAACCAGCCTGCCTATCCACACCTACCCAGAAAGCTCTCTTTCATTCCTCATCTTGTGTAGGTAAGGAGCTCACCCCAGCTCTGCACCCTCCCCACGCTCTGTGCTGAATCTACAGGTGACCCTTTTCCCCCATGAACCCCTGGAACCCATCACACCTGAGCTGATCTGCTCTCAGCCAAGACTGAGTTTGCATGTGGTACCTAAGTAAACGAGTGGCAAGGACTACAAAAGATGTGACATGGACCACCCTGCCCCACCCTCACCCCAAGTCCTAGCCCCTCCAGCCACAGCCCTGGTCAGGGGCAGACAGGACCTCACACAGACACTGTTCAGGCCAGGTCAGCAGAAGTCAGGCCTCGAAACATTAGGGAACATGCCCTTTTGGCTTTCAAGTGTCATTAAAACAACAACAACAACAACAAAGCCTGCTCGAAATCTGAGAGGAAAACACTTCCTCACATTTGTGAGTGTTCCTCCAAGTAGCCACCCTTTGGAGCCAGGTAGACAGACCCTGGTCAAATTGCAGTTCTGAGTGGTTAGCAGTGAGGCCCTCAAAGCTTTAGATTTTCCCACCTGCAAATTGGGGATCCCAGCACCTACTTCACTTTGACTCTACAGGCCAGGAAACAACGTCTGGGCATCCTTTACCCACACAAAGCCCAAAAGCTTCTCTGGGGGAACTTTTCCAGAACCCTGCCTTTTGCAGAAGATGCTCATCTGGGCCTCACACCACCCAAGAGTGGCACTTACCTGGCAACCAGGCCTCCCATCTCAGGCCTCTCTGCCTGCTGCCCACTGCCTCCTCTCCCTGTGCTTGGAGCCTGGGTCTCCTTCCCTCGCTCCCTTGCCTACCTACGGGCTTCCCTGCCTTGCTCTCTCCCTGCGGCCCCCTCTGTCTCTCACAGTGCACCCCTTTTCCCCACCTACTTTTTCCTTGCCCTGAACCCCCAACTCTCCCTACTCGTCCTGCACCCATCTCTTCCTCCTCTCGCAGTCTCCTCCCCACTCCCTGCCTTTCCCAGTCTCCTTACCCACCCCGCATCCCATCTTCCCCTCTTGGTGCTTCTCCTCCTCCTCTCTTTGTCTCCCACCACTCACTTCCTCTGCCCATCTCTATTAGGGCAAATGTAGGAGGCATCTTGTATTCCTCTGACCTCAACCTTCCTCAAGAACTAGGACCCCTCACCAGTGGTCCTGTTTCTGTAATCTCACAGCATCCCCACATCAGCCTTGGGACCAGATGGGACCAATTTCTGCCCTCACTTTATAGATTTAACAATGGAGGCCCAAAGGATACCAAGGCCTCGAGGGTCAGCCAGCAGATCAATGTGCAGTCGTGTGCTGCATGGAGCCTGGAAGTGGCCTTCAACACCTGTGGCTCCTAGCACACTGGTCTGAGACCAGTGAGTGGTTCACAGTTGATGACTGTGTAGGGGGCTGAGTATAGGGGGCTGAGATAGATTATGTGTGGCTGTGCATCTGTGTTGGTGTTGACCATTGTGTGACTGCCGTCACGTGTGATACAGAGTCATGCAATTTCTTATTTGCACTTGTGCAAACTATGATGACGCAATTACAAAGTATGAGTACCTTTGTCTGTATTGTCATATGTATGGGCTTGTCAAACATATAACTATGTATGATTAGGCTTGACTGCATCAGTCAGCTGTCAGGCAGTGTTTGTGTATGTGCACGTGTTACTGGTTGTCCCCAGTTGTGTGTGGATGTGCATCCGGGTGTCCTAGGGTCACCTTAGATAGCACCTGTATGGTTTACCAGTGGGCAAAGCATAGTCAGTTAAATCAAGGCCCCTCACCTCCACCTTCCCAGAGCCGTCGTCCACCATCCTGAGCTGGGCCGCTAGCTCTGGCTGGCTGTGCAGCTTGCCCACGTCCAGCTTTACCTGAGTGGATCTACCTGAAGATGAGACAGGGGATGTCAACGGAGCTTTCGGCTCAGGTCCCAGCCTCCACCAGCCCGGCCCCGCCCACTCTTCCCGGTCCCTCCTAGACTCCAGGGCCCTCCCTGGCCAGTCCTGACGCTCCGGCCACGCCCCTTCACTCTTAGTGCTGAGTTCTGTCCAGCACCCCTCAGGCCACGCCCGCTCCGTCTCTCCCCTCACGTCGAACCACCTGTTCCTGCCAGGCCCCGCCCCCTCCCGGCAGGCCCCGCCCCTCCAGCCCCGTCTCCCCTGCGCACCTGTGCGGTCCAGCTTTTTCCTGCCCAGCTCGTGAGTCCACGTCCGGAAGAGCTGCTTGAACGCCGCGGACTCGGCGCCGTCGTTCACCACCTCCACGTTGGTGTAGGTCGGGTAGCCCTTGGCCTGGATAAAGCCCTGGGGCGGGGACTCGGTCAGGCCTGCGGGCTGCGGGCTTCGGGCTTCCATTGCGCTCCACCTCCCGGGGGCCGCCCCCCACTACAGCGGCAACAGCAGCTCAGCTCAGAGACGCGTTAATTAACAAGTTTGTGACCCATTTAACAAGCCGACACTGTCATTACCGACTTCTCTGAGGTCCCTGTGGGCAGACAGAGGTCCCCAAGTCCCAGCCTAGAGAAGAGCTGGCCATGACAATTCATGCAGACCCAGGCCAAACCACTTCTACCCCCCACCCCAGAAAGGAGGGGACACCCAGTGCAGAAGGCTCCCAGACTATATATATATATTACATATATATTATTAGATATATTATATATATATATTACATATAATATTATATATATTACATATATATATATATATATATATATATATATATATATATATATGAAATCAATCAGGGTAGGGTGCATCCACTTTCTGGCTCCAGGTTAGGGTTTCCTCTCCTTTGGGACCCCAGGATGTGGATATTTCCCAACTCGTTGGGAAATATGACAGTGTCGGCTTGTTAAATGGGTCACAGACTTGCTAATTAATGCTCTCAGAGCTGAGCTGCTTTTGCCTTTTCAAAGTTCCCCCTCCCTTAGATCCCCAGGAAGGGGAACCCCCTGCCAGATTTCAGGGCCGGTCCCCTCCCTAATCAGACCCCAGAGCTGTGCTGTGTCTCTCAGACAGGGACCCAGGGCCTCACCACAGCCCTGCTGAAGGCAGCCTTTTTCTCCTCGACGTTGGACATATGTCCCTGCCATAAGTAGATCTTAAAGCCACCCTGGTCCAGGATGTAGCAATCCTAGGAGCCAGGACAGGTCTGGTCAGTAGGTGGTCCAGACAGCTGGACTTGTGGAGTAGAGATGAATCAAGGGGCTGGGGGCTTTCCTCACCTCCTCCTGCAGCAGGTCCTGGGTTAGGGGGCGGGTTGCCAATTCCTGTATCACCAAGTCCTTGCCTTTTTCATAGACACTGGGGGACAGGCATCCAGGTTATGGGCAGCCCAGTCCCTCCTTGGCCTGGCTTTACCCTACCCCTGTTTAGAACTTCTACTAAAGGCATGGGTGCTGGAGGGAGTTGTGGCCTTGCGGTAGAGCCTTACACAGCTCCTTGACCTTCATGGGGCCTCATTCCCTCATCTGCACAAAGGTTTCCCAGTAGGGTTGCCACACATCATTTGAGAGTATAGGATAGACCCAAGGTCCCACATGCCAGGTCCCAGAAATCCATCTGCTTTTACTGGAGGGCTTTCTAGAGTTGCTGTGCTATTGTAGTAATGCTGGACAACCAGTCCTGGACTGTTCTGCCCACCCTGTCCTCCCTCAATTCTGCTCACTGGTAGAGGCGGACATTGGCCTTCTGCAGCTGGTTAATACTCTTGGTGGGCATGGCTGCAGGCAGATTGCCCACTCTGCAACCCAGCACAGCCTCCATGATATGCGTGGGGTCAGTGACTTCAACTCCGTCATCCACTATGCCAATCTGTGCACGACCACCACGTTCCCTGTCCCGGATGCTGCAGGTCAGAACCAGGCCCTGTGGAGAGGAAATGGCAGTCAGGCTTCCCAGGTGTGCCCTCATTCTGGCAGCCCAGCTCAGATATTTCCTGTCACTGCTCAGCTCCCAGAGGCAGGGATGGAGGGAAGGGAAAGCTGTTGTCTCCTCCCTCTGGCATCTGGGGGGCTATCACCAGTGCAGGGGCTGAACTCAGCTTGTGCCTAGTAGGTGCTTCTCAGATTGAGGTGGAGAGTTCAGCCTACTTCTTGGGGTAGACAGAGGATAGAAACCTGTAGGACCAAGCCCTGCACCCCCAGTTCCAAGGGCAGACACTGACCCGAGACTTCTCAGAAATGCTGGTCTTGGACCCATTCCACTGTATCATCACCATGCCCAGGTCCAGCAGGAAGATGTCTCCTTTATTAAAGCTGTTCCAAGACAGCTCCACCTGCCAGGGTCAGGAGGAACAGGGAGGGAAAAAAAGTATGTCATACCAGCAGCACCCAGCCAGAAGGGAGCATAGCTAGAGTGTGTCACTTAGACACATGAAGCCCTGTGACTGTAATACCACCTATCACGATGTGCAGGCATGAATCTATGTAATCAAAAGTGACCTGGAGGGCAGCTCTCTGTGTCTGTGTACATCTCTAAGCATGCGTGCTTGTAGACAATGCTATATCCACAGGGCGAACATGACTAAGCATGACACTTTTCATTCAAAGTATGTTTAAAGCTGCACATGTGTATACAGGTAGGATGTATGCATTTATCTGTGTGTACATGTGTGGGAGTATATCAAATATGAACAAGTTTGTGTGCTCATGGTGACAGTGCACATGTGCTTGTGTGGGGACAGTGTGTATCTATGGATAGTTATCATCCAAATGGAAACACTTTTGAGGATAAAAGAGGGCACTCTAAATAATTATGCCAGGATAATAGTGAAACTTAATACTGTATGGTGTCCCAGCATGACCAGGGATGTATGGTCACTGGATCTGTGGGTGACAGTGCAGAGCCTGTGGAGGGCTGCCACATACTATGCAGACTGAAGGACCTTGGTTCACACTGTTGACATTGTACTCCTGAGTGATCACTACACCACATTCCGGCCTGATGGCAGTATAATAACTTGATCTAACAAGATCAGTATCTTCCTTAAATTTCTTGACATCTGGAAGCAAGGGGTTCTCTGTGCTGATTTGCACATGAATATCATATGGACTAGAGTATCTCTGAGGGTGTAAGGAGAGACAGTGTGGGTGCCTGTGGGTGACAGTGACAGTATAGTGTATGTGAGAGAGCCTGAGACTCTGCACTCCTTCACAAATGTGCCACCTCCCATTGTGCTGCTTACAAGGACCAGATGCACCATGTTATCTGCCTCACCTGCCCAAATTCCTAACACGTCCATGAGACAGGTGAGGAAGAGGGTCCAGGGAGCCGTGGCAGAGGTGGGGCTGGAAGACTGGCTCTGCCTTCTCTTCTTATTCGAGACAGGCCTCTGGGAATGCTGACAGCTTATCTCCACCCCCACATTCTCTGCCAACTTCCACACTTCCTTATACTTCAGTATACTCAGTCCAAGCTGAGTCCAGAGGTCAAGTGCATTCCTGGTGACCCTCACCTCGGTGGCAGACACGTGCTTCCTCGCTTTGATGTGCAGCAGTCGCTGGATGTTGTACATGTTGGTCTCCACATGCTTGACGTCAGAGGCTAGGCCCCCCTTCCTGTAGCTGAGAAGGGAACGGGTCTCACTTAGAAATGCACACTGCCATGTGTAGGAATGAGTGAAAAAGTGAGCACATGCACATGTGCATAGGGGATGTCATGTGCCTGTTCCGTGCATGTTAGAGTAAACTTGAGGCATGAATGTGTGTTTTATCCATGTGTAGAGATGTGGTCATGTGTGCATCTATGTATATGTGTATTCATTTGGAGGTTCAGTGTATATCTATTTACCCATGTAAGTCTGGATGGGAGTACGTGGAAATGGGTAACGACATAGATATGTTCAGGAGGACATGACTATTTACACATGGGGGGTGTGCCCATCTACAGGTGGACATGCACAGGGGGTTGTATGTGTTTCTGCATATGCATGTATACTTGTGTGCATGTGTTCATGTATATACTACATGAACAGTAGGCCCAACTGTATGAAGCAGACATGGTCAGATATTGACAAGTTCCTATGTTCAACCTAAATATATTACAATTATTAATTTAAAAAACATTAAAGTAATTTATAGCAAAAGACATTTCTTTACATATATATGTATACACATATATGTGTATATATGTGTGTGTGTGTGTATATATATATATATATATATATATATATATATATATATATATATTTAGTTGTAGATGGACATAATACTTTATTTTATTTCTTTATTTTTATGGGATGCTGAGGCTCAAACCCAGTGCCTCACTCATGCTAGGCCAGCACTCTACCACTGAGTCACAACCCCAGCACCCCCCAAAAGACATTTCTACCAGCACAGCAACATAGAAGAAAACTCAAAACAATGTTGGTGTCTACTCCTAGGTATATACCCCAGAGAAATAAAAACATTTGTCCACACAAAAACTTGTATACAAATGATCATGGTGGAAACAGCCCAAATGTCCATTAAGTGAATAAATAAAATATGGCATATTCAAACAATGCAATAGCATTTGGTAACAAAAATAAATTATTAATAATGCCTGATACAACATGGATGAACCTTGAAAACAGCATGCTAATTGAAAAAAGCCTGTTATGAAGGACCTCTTGTTGTAAGGGTGATAAAAATGTTCTCAAACTGCTCATGGTGCTGGTTGGACAAGCCTGTGAAAATCACTGAATGGCATATTGAAATGGGTGCATGGTATGGTATGTGGGTCGTATCTCAACAAAGTGTGCTCTCTCTCTCATACACACACTCTCTCTCACACACACAAATGCACGTACACATACACACATGCACACACACATTCCATTTAGCAAATGGGGGTAGTCATCCCAAGGCAGCCTGAACATTGGATTCACCAGCGGGGCTCCCAGTCCCAGTTCCTCCCTACTCTGCCCTGCACTCACATGACTCCCGGATGGAAGTAGCTGTGGAAACACTCGGACTCATGGCCCTGCACTTCCCGATGTTGCACTGTCCGGTCCCCCAGCTCCTCTTGCAGGTGCTGCACAAAGGTGCTTGCAGCGCCCTGAGCCTCTGTGCTTGCCTCCTTCCCGATCCAGTAGTGCAGGTCGCTGGATGCTTCCTGTGTGGCCTTTTTGCTCTGGGGGACCTAGGGTCCATGTGTTTGTGAATGTGGGGGTGGGCAGGCAGAGGAGCAGGAGCAGGGAGGAGTCCAGGCATCAAGGCCCAGGTGGAAAACTTAGGTAAAGGGTGTACTGAGGGCCGTGGAGGAGATGGTGGGCAGATGCTCTATGGACAGATCGTGAAGGGGCAGCAGGGGCTAAGAGGGATCAGGGCAGCAGCCCCCCCTTGGGGGAGGTGATTCTGGGGCTCTCAGCTTGCCTCTTTCTAGGGCAGAGATGGTGTCTGCACCTTGGAGTCTCCAGTGCTGGGCCATGTCACCCTCTGTCCCAAACACAATCCCCATGTGACTCACATGGAGGATGATATAGCAGTGTTTCTCAAAGAAGTTCCCGTAAGCCTTCTCAGGTACTGGCACCATCTTTAGGTTCTGGGAGAAAAAGGTGCCATGTGACCACTCAGAGACCTCCCTCCACCTACAAACTCCACCTCCTGTGTAGGGGAGAGAGCTCTGGGTTGGGGGCGGGAGGAGCCTGGTTTCTGAAACCCCACACCTTCCATGTCACCATCTGTGCCATGTGTTAGACCCCTTACCTCGATGATCCATATGTGGAGGTCTCTGTGGCTGTCGATGGCTGGGAGGCCCTTGTTATTGTTCATCCTAAACCAAGCAGAAAAGAGAGAGGACACAGGGAACAAGAGCCAGAGTTCTCAAGTGGTAGGTCCACCTTCTGGCCACCTGTTCTCCGGGCTCCAAACAAGAATTCTTCCCACCTACAGCTCTCCAAAGCACCTTCGTCATGAAGTGTGACTTTCATTAGGAGGGCTCTGTAAACACACAGGCATCAGAAAACCAGGACAGGCACTGTAGACCAGATACGGAGACTTTGCAAACAGAGACCTGGGTGTGCTCTTAGAACAGGGCTGAGCTCTCTGGGCAGGGGCAGGCTTTGAAGCCAGCAACCGCTGCAAATAGGGAGTTAGAAACAGACTATGCAGACAGATGCAGGATCTGCTTTCTGGGGCACTTGCTGCAGAGAATGGTAGGTTCTACAATCAGGCAAAAGCTCTGCCAGTAGGAACAGATTCAACAGGCGGGGACAGACGGCCAACAGGGACAGGCTCTTGAAATAGAACTCAATCCTGTAGACAAAGACAGGCTCCGCACACACAATCGAGCTACAAATAGACACAGGTTTTCCAGGCAAAGTTAGGATCAGGCTATGCCAACAGCAGGGACCTACACGGTGACAGGCTCTGAGGACAGAAAAAGGCTTGCAAACAGGTGAAGGCTTTGCAAGCAGGTACAGTTTCCTCAGACTGAAGAAAGGGTTGCAAAGTCTCCGGTTCTCTTGATGGAAATGATGGTGTGTGTGTGTGCAAGGACGGCCTGTGCAGCAGACACAGGCACATCCCAGGACAATTGAGACAGGCTGCGCAAACCAGCAATGACTGTGAACACTGACAAAGGCTTTACAAACAGTTATGGGTGTTGCAGGCATGTGGGAGCTTTGCAAACTGGGAAAGGCTCTGCCAACGTGCATGGGGACAAGCCTCAAGACAGGGACTCTTTGTATAAAGGACAGACTCTGCAGACATGGACAAGTTCATAGATGGGCAAGGCTCTGCAAACAGGTGTCCCATTTTTGGCCAGAGAAAGGCCTCGCAGATGGAGGCAGGCTCTGTTTGGCATGAGCGTGCTCTGTATGCAGGGTAGCCTCTGCAAACAGACTCAATTCCTACTTACAGGGAGATGGGAATAGGCCAGGAAAATAATCATGAGCTCTAAAAAGAGATCAGGCTCTGAAAAAAGACTCAGGCCCTGTAAACAGAAAATCCAGAGACGTGATTTGCAGATAAGAGATTTTACAAGCCAACACAGGGTCTTCAGACAGACAGGTTCTATAAACAGTGGTGGTTCCTCCAGAGAAGGAGGAGCTGCCGAAGGAGTGGCAGGAGTCAACTTTGTGTGCCAGCACATCTTCTCCACATGTAGGCAAGACTGAAGCAGGGCTGGGTTCTGTGGAGGGCCCTAAGCCCTGTGCCCTGCAAATGGGTTGGGCTTTACAGAAGAAGATCAGTTTTGAGACAGGTAAATGTTCTGTAAATAGGGAAAGGGTCTCTAACAGGTACACATGGAAATAGGAATAGAGTTTTGCAGATAAAGGCTCTGAAGATAGGGGTGTGCTTTGCAGAAAGACACTTATGCTCCCAGACAGACAGAGCCCTCCCACCCCCCAGCAGGGTAAACTTCATCAGAAAAAATCCTACAAGAAGACAGTTTCTACCCAGGGAAATTCAGATAGGCTGGGCAAACAGGCACAAGTCCTGACAAATGCCAAAGATGCTACCCATAGACCACAGAGAGAACCCAGGCCCGAGATAGAAAGAGCTCCTGTCATTAGGGACACAGTCTGAGGTAGAGACACTCACGTGGAAGGAACTGTTTCTGCTAAGGGGGACAGGTGCTGCTTGAACAGACAAAGCTTTGCAAACAGGGGCAGTGTCTTTATGTAGAAAAATGTGTCCCAGACAAAGGCACCAGACAAGTTCTGCAGACAGGGATGAGCTGAGCATGCACAAAAGCTTCTGCAGGGAAAGCAAATCTAATGCCCAGGGAAACTGGGACCCACTGTTGAAAGAGCCCCGGAGTCTGAAAACAGAGGCTTTGGGCAAAACCAGGCTCTGCAGAGAGACAAAGTTCTATAAATCCAAGACAGAGTGCACACAAGAACTGTCTCTGAGGACTGTGACAGAGTGCAGCAAGTGACAAGGTCAGCTGGCCTGAGCATTGGTCAAATGAGGCATAAGCACTCTTGACAGATTCTTGAAACTGGGCTGACCTCTAACACAGAGACTCTGCAAACTGACCTGGGTCACTTAGGTTTGGACTCTATGGTTCTGAGTGTGCAGAGGAGGGAGACAAACATGAGGTATTGGAGGAAGGCAGGCTCTCTGTTCTGTTGATTTTCTTACATCTCAGCAGATTGCCATCGACCCCTGGGGCTCCCCTGCACAACTCCTTCAGAAATGTGTGTGTGAGGTTTGGTCATTCTTTCCTGCACGGAAGTCTTTGTGCATTTAACTTAAACCCTGCCAGCTGCAGCTTTCCCTCCTTGCTGCTGCTTTGCTGAATAGACACCCAATCACTTCTTTCTGAGTCTCTCCCTTGGGCCCCTGGTGTGATAGTGACTCTGCTACTCTGGCCCCTGCACTCCTCCCTGGCAGAGCGAGGTGAGCGAGGGCAGAGGAGAAACACAGAGTTGTAGAATCAGAGGCACAGAGCTACTGGCAGAGCGGCTCTTACTCTGCTGTGGTGTCCAGGGCCCCCGAGGGCCACTCAGGCCCTGGTGTGCTCACAGTGCACTGTGTAAGGTGGTCGTGGGAAGGGAGATGGGGATTGCCCAGGGCTGAGTCAGTTAGCAGTCAGCCAGGAGGTTAGAGCTGTGTTCATCACACATGCAGCCCCTCCTAGCACCCCATGGAAACCATGCATGATGTTGGCTTTGGCCTCCCACACAGGAGCCGAAGATTCCTGAAGGCAGGGGCTTGTCCTCTTATGTACCACAGAATCCCAGCAGGTGCCCAGCAGATGGGAGGTAAATGAATGAAGTGTGTTGCTAGTTGTGACTGAGTGAACGTGGATGCAGAAGAGAGTCACCTGTACATCTAACTGTCCCTAGAAGTCCCTAACCTGTCATCTAGAACTGTTGTAGGTGATGGCCTGTTGGTGTGACAATGACATGTGTGACAGACAGACACGATGGCCATGAAATGGTGATTTTGAGCAACTGAAAATGTGACACTATTGTACATAGTTACGTGCAATGGTGACCTGCAGCAGGACTCTGAGTGACAGGCAGAAATAGTGATCAGTGTCAGTGACCAGGGACCTAAGCAAGCAGTAAGCAGAAGTCCAGGACCTACGGGATGTAGTTCTCCTAATAGTGTGGCAGCCTTGGAGGACAGAAAGGCTACATGTGAGACAGGAAAGATAGACAAGCAGCCAGAAGATTGGGACTCGGCTGGTTTCACGGGGGCAGGGGGCAGCATTACCCCCAGGGTGGCTGGGAGGATGCCCAATGTGGAGTTTAGCCGGGGGAGCCAGACTCTCAGGCTGCCAGGGCTGAGGCCCCAACCCAGGTCACCAGTGTTCACCATCTTTCAACTGGTTTCTGGGGGAGATAGGAGGAAGGGATGCTTAAAAAGTGGGGAGTTCCCTCTCTCCCCAATACCCTCTTCTTTCATCCAGGCTGTCTCTTTCTCCTCAGGGGACGGCTCCCTCCCCAGGGCAAGGTCCCCAGTCCCACAAGACCCCCACTCGTGTATTTTACCTCTCCCTGTACGACTCCTTTCTACCACATCCTGTGGTTGGGACCCCCCCCCTCCACCCCCATGTCCTCTCCTCTTTCCAGGAAGCTCCCTTCTCTTCCTGGGGTGCCCCTCTACTCAGGGCCTTTCCTCCTTTCCCAAGGTGCCCTCTGCCCCCAGCCCCTCCCTGCTGGCCTCCTCTTCTCTGCCCTGGGTCACCCACCCCCACTCCCTTCCTCCTCCAGACTCTCCCTTCTCCCTCACAGTGCCCCCTCCTTTCCCTGACTTCCCCTTTCTCCCTCCAGGCGCCCCTCCCTCCACCAGTGCCCTTTTCTCTCCCCCAGGTGCGTCCTTCCTTCCAGACTCAGGGGTGACTTCAAGTTCCAGGAAGGGGGAGGGGCACTGCTTGCTGGGGGAGGACAGGGGAGCCTGGCCAGGGGGAGGGGAGGGGTCTTAGGCAAACCGATTATGGGTGTCAGAGACCCCACTCACCCACAGAATCTGCCGCTTTCCTCCCACTGGACTGCCTGGCCACAGTCGCCCTGCCCCCTGGGTGATCTCACCTGCTGGGCTGGTGGCCGCTCCCTCAGTTCTGCTGGCCTCTGCTCTGGGACTCCATGCCCTCCACCTGGGCTAGCAGCAACCCCTCTCCACCCGGTCGGTGCCCCTCTGCCCAGGCCTACCTGCTGGAAATGCTCCCACCTTCTCCCTGCCTGTGGGCAGTGCTAGTCTGGCAAGGGGCCAGGCTCTGCCCACTGCCCCACCTCCCCCACTGTAACTCAATCCCAGCTCCCGCCCTGCAGGACACACCCGACCACTCAGTACTCAGAGGGCTGGGCATTCAAACTTAATCAGTTAGTCAGTCCACAAATATTGACTGAGTTGTCTGGGAGCCAACCCTCTCCCCATGGCCTGGCAGACTCACCTCCTGGGTACCAGTGGCCTGAGAAAGTAGGGGAATGGAGACCTAGACCTAGACCTCAGAGCTAGGCTGAGAGGTGGAATATACTGTGATTTCCTTCTCTGGAGCCCAGATGGGCTCCTCTTGGGCCAGGACACTGAAGCAAACTTTAGAAGGAAATAGAACTAAGGCTGGGAGTGGTGGGTTAGGTTCTGTGAGATCCAGGTCACTGCGGGAGATGGGGAAGGTGGCCACAGCTCCCTCTAGGTATCTCTGCTCTCTCCACCTCCATCTCTGAATTTGGGCTGGCTGCCCGGCACAGCCCTCCCCAGGGAATCTGATACCCATCGTGGGAGAGGCCATTCCAGCCCTTGCAGAGAAGTCGGTTCTCTCATACCTCAGGCCACACCTCCCCTGCTTTCCCACTGATTGTGGGGTGCAGGAGGTGCTGGAAATAGTGCCTTCCAGAAACTCCTAAGGCACAACCTACCCTTAACCTTAGGCTACAGGCCTCAGTCCCAGCCAAGGCCTTGCCAGTGTAGGCAGCCCCTTCAAGGACATGCACTAAACCCTGTGCTCTGGCCCCAAGACAGGTTTCCTGTGCCTACTCTTCATCCTACTAAGGTTCCTGTCATAGTGGTGAGGGGATCCAGGAACTCTGGGCCAGTCTGTGCCTAGTAGGACCACATCCAGAGCAGGCCTGTGTTTAACAAATGCAGTATCCCTGGGTCCCTATGTGTGAAGGATGCCTATGCCACAGGGTGGTCCCTCTTTCTCAGTGTGTCTGTTTAATACCCACATGTGACAATATGCCTGTCTGTCCCTGTACCTGACAGTGAGTTTTTGGCCCCATCTGTCCATACCTGACTGCCTGTCCCTGTGCCCAGCAAAATTCTGTGTCCTCACTCTTCCCCACTTCCTTGTCTCCTGATTCCTCCTTGATACTCTATTGGTCTCTGTTCCCACATTCCCTGGAAGTGACTTTTTCCTAGATCACCAGTGGTGGCTGGTCCTGTCACCATCGCCCCCTCCCTCTCATTCCATCTCTCTCCTTTGGGCTTCTAAATGTCAGGGGGCACAGAGCTCAAGCTGTAGCTCCTGTCTCTTTCTAGCTGCAGTCCCCAGGTGGTAAATACCATGGCAACACTGGTGCCTCTCCTCTCCCCCTCCTACTCCTCTCCCCTACCCTCTTCTCAGCCTCTGTCCAGTCACATCTCTTGGGCACACCCAATCTGGCACATATACCCCAGGCCTCTCAGACCTACCTTCACTGAGCCCAAGGTACGTGTTCGATGGACATCCAAAGGGTTGTTCAGCCCCAAACCTGGAGCTGTCCCAGGGTTCTTTTCCCTCACATTCACCCATAGGGCAGCCCCTGGACCGTCGGTAGCTGGTTCTGCACGGATCCTGGCCAGCCCTCTCCCGACTCCGACCCTGTTCCAGGAGCCAGCCTCCACCAATAGGTAGCATGAGCTGCCCCCTCTGTCTCTGTCCCCCCCTGGTATGATTTTCATTGTCTCACAGTAGCCAGGGGGATGTTTTTTTCCAAAATTATAAAAATTATGGTAAAATAAGGGGCTGGGATTGTGGCTCAGTGGTAGAGCGCTCGCCTAGCATGGGCGGGACCCGTGTTTGATCCTCAGAACCACATAAAAATAAAGGCATTGTGTTGTGTCCATCTACACCTAAAAAATAAGTATTAAAAAATTATGGTAAAATAAGTCATTCCTTGGTATCCACAGAAAGCTTGCTTCTGGATTCAATGGGAATACCATAACCTGTGGAGGCTCAAAACCCTTAGGTAAAATGGAGTCATAGCTGCCCATAACCTGCACAGTCTTCCCATGTACTTTCAGTGTCTCTAGACTACTTATACCTAATGTAATGTCAACATCACGGAAACACTTGTTATCCTATATGGTTTACAGAATAATAACAAGAAAAAAGCCTTTACTAGTTCAGTTCAAATTTTTTTTTTTGTCAATCATTTTCTATCCAGGGTTGGTTGACTCCCTAGATTGTGGAATCCATGGGCATGGACAGCCAAATGTGTGCTTAGTAAATGATTGTTGCCATATTCCTGTGGTTTGTGTGGCCCAGTGTGTGCGTTCGTGTGCATGCGTGTGCGTGCCTGCACTTTGTGGGGCTCCAGCCTGCAGCAAGGCTACAGTGGAGTCTTCCCTGCAGTCGGGCTCCTGTCCCTGCCCTGGCACCTCCTGGCCGAGTGACTTTGGAGACATTTCTCAGACTCTTTGAGCTATTTCCTCCTCTGAGAGGCCACAGAGATGTAACCACTGCAAACTCCATTCTGGGCAGGACATCCCACCTTGCATAGTCCCAGCAGCTTAAGGAAGGCACTAGGACCTCTCCAAGTCCCCTCCCCTCAGAATTATCTGGACCCTGGGACCCAGGGGACACCGCCTGGGCAGACCTACCCCATCCCAGAATCACATCAGTAGACCACCTGTGATCCCAGCCCAAGAGAGATAGCAGGAGGGCAAAGGGCCTGGTCTTTTGTGTCTGCCCTGAATAATCTCTGTCTCCATCACACCTTGGCACAGAGGGGAAAACTGAGACTCAGAGTAGGCTCACAGGCAGAACGAGAGGGACGGGGGCCAGCCTCTCCCTTTTCCCTTTCCCAGAGGAAGAAGAGGGTGCTACCACCCCTCCCTCTATTGCTCACCGTCTCATGGTCATCCTCCCCTATCCCAACCTCCCCTATGGAAATGAACTGGCGCTGAGTACCTAGTCTCACAACCTCTTCCTGTCTATGGTGCTTAGGGATCTACCACCAACCTCACCTGGCAGGTTCCCAGAGCTACTTTGTTCCTGCCAAGTCCAACCTGCTCTGTGTCAATATTGACCCAGGTGGAGGAGTGGTCCTGGGAAAACCCACCCCTCCCAGCCTCCCTCAGGTACCCTGGGTCCCACTCCCTAGTGGTGTCCTGGTCTTATCCCAGGCCTTCCAAGGTACTTCCTCCCCAGGAGACCCTCCTGAGGGACAAGGAGGGGGAGCGGGAACTGCCGACTGGGGTTCTGGAGCCGGCTGCCTGCAGACATCCTGGGCCCTAGCTCTGCAGTGGAGCAGCAAGGGGCCCACGGGAGGGGGGCTGCAGGTTGTGGGAGGAGCAGTGACTCAGTCCCCAGAGCGGGACCACCAAGGAACAATACTGTGGGAATCCCAGGGTGTTCAGAACAGACCAAAGGCTGGCCCTTGGCCCCTGCAAGGGGGTGTCACTCACTTGTCCATGTGACAAGGGGTGTGTGGTATTGCCTGGCAGCACACCCAACAGACAGGCTTGGGTCAGAACAGTCACCCGCCCTTGTACAGGAGGTTCCACAGCTGGGTTCTGTTCCTGGGCAGTGTGACCAGGGCTCAGATGTGCAGTGGAAATCTGCCCTGCTCTCCATCTCGTGTGACAGCACAGTGCTGTCAGAACCAGGGCTCTCATCAGGCCCCTTCCTCATTTTCACTTTGGGAGAAGCTCCAGGTGCCCAGGTGAGGCTTTCTCTACTTTTCCGGATTTCCCTAATTCTTAGCAATGAACATGTATGACCTTTTAGGGAAAGCAACCCAGGCCGTTCCCCATGCCCATAGATCCTTTGCCATAGCTGGGCATCAGGCCTGGAAGTTTTAGGCAACTTGCTTTTCCTCCATAGCATTACTGCAACTCTGGTCCTCTGAGGGGCTTAAAATAAGCACAGTGCAAGTGCTGGCCCTCAGAAATTTGAATTTAAGTGGTTGGGATCTGAATCTTTAAGAGCTCCAGTGATATTGTGTGTGTGTGTGTGTGTGTGTGTGTGTGTGTGTGTGTGAGAGAGAGAGAGAGAGAGAGAGAGAGAGAGAGAGAGAGAGAGAGATGCTAGGGATGGAACCCACCATCTGGTGATTCTAACATGCAGCCAGAGTTAGAGCTTTAAAGGAGGTTTGGGTGGAAAGCTCTGGGGCCCATTTCCATTTGTCCTCCATCTGACAGCTTGGGGTCCAGATCAGGCTGGCTGGCTGGCTGTACTAGTGGGTGGCCCTGGGCCTCCAGCGGCCTCTTGATCCACAGCTGTGTATGGCACGGGATTACCACACAAGCATCCCTGATGAACCTGGGGGCTCTGCCATTAGCTCCAATGCATTACTTATCCGTAGGTTCAACAGACTGTTGCTCAGCTAACCTGATGTCACGGCTCTTGTCTTTTCCCAGTGGCTCTTTTCCATCCTCCCAGTCTTCCTCTCATTCCTTGGTCCTGTATTACAGATGAGCCGTGTTTATTCTGGAAAATTTCAGGAGGGGAAATCTCAGTGTGCCCAAGTGCCAAATAAGTGCCCTCTTGTGACCTTTGATGCTTACTAGGACATGCAGCCTGGGGCTGCCACCACTCTCAGCCATTATCTGCTTGCATGCTAAGTTATGAAGCCACCCTGGGGATAGAGCTGATGGCAGAGAAGTCAAGAGGAGGGAAAGAGAAGGCTAGGGAGCAGAGTGAAGGAAAGACATAGGACAAGGGACCCAGCCAAGGAGTTGTAGCCAGAAATGACTTCTCTCTGGCTGCCCAGCTGTGAAGACTGAAGTAGGACACAGCACAGACTAGCAGTGGGATATTTGCTGTAGAGTCTCTAGGAACATACTGGATTGTCTCCTGGACTAGACACACACTGGTATGGTCTAGATCTGGATGTCCTCAAAGGCTTATGCGTTGAGGGCTTGGTCCCCAGTGCAGCAGTGTGCAGTGGTGGATCATGAGGGCTCTGACTTCCTCCATGGATTAGCCCAGTGAGGGACTCATAATGGGAATGAACTACTGGGAGGCAGTGGAAACTGCAGAAGGTGGAAGGGAGGGAGTTGAACCTAGGGAGTGCTCTTGGGGACTGTATCTTGTCCCCAGCTCCTTCGTCTCTGCTTCCTGGCATGAGGTAAGCAGCCTTTCTTCTGCCAAAGCCCTCTGGCCATGATGTTCTGCCTCCATTCAGCCCAAAGCAATGAAGCCAGTGACCACAGACTGAAACCACTGAAACCATGAGCCAAAATAAAATTTTTCTCCTTTCTTTTTTCTCAGGTACTCTGTTCCAGAGAGAGAAAGCTGACCAACACACATACTGTGCCTGGGTTGTCAGGGATGAAGAGAGCCATCCCTCTGTATCTGCAGGGGATTGGTTTTAGGACTCCCCTTGGGTACCCAAATCAAGCCCCTTAAATAAAGTGGAATTTTTGCAAGTAACCTATGCACATCCTTGTGTATACTTTAAATCATCCCTTGATTACACCTAATATAAATGCTATGTAAATAGTTGTTATTTAGGAAATCATGACACCTGTACAGGTTCCATACTGATGCAGTTTTCTGAATCTTTCTGATCTCTGGTTGGCTGAATTAGGATACAACACCCCATGGTTGTGAGGGCTGACTGGATGTGTCTGGCAGAACCTAGTATCCTGTGACAGAACAGAGACTGCCGAGCTTTGTCTCAGTGGCTTATCTGATGAGATGGTGGACACTGGTGTTGTTTTCTGAATTAAATATCATTATGAAGAAACAAGGTCCTGAGAGTGATGAGGCCATGCCAGGAGTCCTGAGAGAGAGGCCCTTGCTGCTTCTCTCATCTTCACACGGAGAAGGGCAGGGCTGAGGGTAATATCTGCAGGATGTCTCACTGTAAGCAAATTGTCTGCTACATCCCTGCTTTTCTGACTCCTCGCCATTCTTCTAGTAAGCACAGTATCTTAGCTAGTGTCCTTGAGGAGTATCTGTATATACAACGCCTGTGGCTCTTATGGCACAGGGTGGGGGACCACGATTCTCTCATGCTGTATCTAGAAGCCTCTCGGTGGGGCTGGAGTCCTTGTGGGAGGATGGTGAGCCAGACTGCTTCCATCTGGGGAGAGGAAGCCAGGGGGCCAAACAGCTGTAACTTTTTGGATGACAGGCAATTTGGTTTTCTAGCTTCCCCTGGGGTCAAGGCCTGTGGTTCCCTGGGGTCTTGCAGCCTGGCTCCCATCCACCCTGCTCTCCAGAAGTGGTGACACTAGGAGACTCAAGGTGCTGGCATGAGGCTGTGCAGGGGGCAGCATGGAGGGAGGAGAGGCGCTGCCACTGATCCACAAGAGAGTGTAGTTTCACGTGTTTATTTTTGGCAGGAAGGAAATCATTGCAAACCTCTTGATTGACAACACTCGCCCCTGGAAACGTGCACAGTCCAAAGTAATGCTGGATTGTTCATCATGTTCAAATGTCCATCAGAAACCCATGACTTCCCAGACACCAACATCTCTGCTGCTTGCGGGGGTGGGGGGGTTAGTCTGCAGAGAAGCTCCTGGGAGAATGGACCTGGAACAGACACCATCAGATTTACAGTAAAATAGGAACAGAGGCAGCCAGTCCATTTTGTACAGGTAACTGCAAATGCATCAAGCCATCCGTTCTTCTCAACCCCTGGCATGCCAACTGTCCAGCACAGCACCTTTAGAAGCAGAGGCATAAACGTCACGAGTGTTTGACCATAGGGCTGTGTGTTTCTGGATTTTATTAGAAAGCCATCTTTAAAATACAGGGTTGTAAATTGTTGCCAACACATAGACTTACAGACTTCTCCTTTACACCCAAAGTTCAAATGCTGCAACCGTGACAAGTCAGTGTCATTGGGGCACCATGTCCCCAAAGTCATCTCATCAAAATTGCACCATGTCAAAGGAGATTCCCCACCAACCATCAACCATGACAGGTGGTGTTTATTATTAGTATACAAATGCATTGTTTAAAAACAGCTAGTATGTGAAACCACAGACCAACACATAGGATTCCAGAGCAATGGAAGACGGAGCCTTAATGTTATCAGGAGTGCCTGGGCACCCCCAGCTCTAGGCCTGGCCAAAGATGTCGTAACATCATAGTGGCGGGAGTCCACAAACCCAAGGAATCCTGTCCCAGATCTTAATGTAAAAAATACTTGCCCAGGAGGCTACATTGTAATCTGGTACTGAGAGGACCATGGAAACTGGAGGTCAGACTTCATTGTAGCTTAAAAAAGTCTGAGCATTTGGTAACGTGGGAAATATATGGCACAGAGAAGTAGATAATAGGTTTCATTAGGTTTTAAAGCCCACAATTTAATAAAAGGTAATAATTAAAAACAATACCCGTATTTACCTTTAAAAACCATAAACCCCATTTGCCTCATTTCTTGGCCTTGTTAGAATTCTATTGCTTCATTTACATGTAGATGATTAAAAATATATATATAGATATAGATAATTTGATTATGTACACAGAGCAGAATCAAGGATTAAAATAAAAACGGAATTTTGGAGTGTGGTCAAATAAGGTGCACAGATTCCAGAACCCTCAGAGGTTTTGGTCGTCCTCCCATGACATTCTGTGTCTGTGGTGGCAGGAACTGGGCTCCCTTCCCAATAGCTCCACACTGGATTAGTGCAATGGCATGAACTGCACTCCCAGGTGCAGGAGCTGGGAGGTGAAGGGTTTGGCTCAAGCCTGACATGTGTTTAACTCCACTTGCCAGAAGGGGAGCACTCCCCTGAAATATTCTGGAATTTTAATCCTCTCTGCCCCTCTTCTAAGTGAGGCCCTGTGCTGGCCAACATGGAAGGGGGCATGGTGGAGGGCTAAGGCTCCTTAGGGCCTAGTTCTGGGTGGATATCAACACCTGACAGACACTTGACTGGAACATTCAAGACATTTAAGGCAGTGGGGTCATTTAATGACTGTTTTTCTAAATGAAGGTTTATGACATGGACAGATCTGCCATGTAACTGTCATTATCTGTGGCAATGTCTAGCAAGGGGCTGTTTCTATTTTAACTGGCATATGGATTACTGGGTTTGGAACACTTCGAATGTCAGGAGACCCGGTTACCCCTGAATATTCTCTCCTGAATGCACAGCACTCAACAGACCAAAGTGCTGTGGGGAGGATACGACTGGCAGCTGGCTTCATTATTTTCTGAGTGGAAAGCACAAGAAGAATCTTACTCTGACCCCTAGATTTGCACCTTGCTAGAGCCAGTCACTCCCACCAGCACTCTGGCTGAGGACAACCCACAGAGGACTAAGGCAATGGTGCCAAAACAAAAGGGTTTTTTAAAATTATTTCGAAAAGCAATACTTTATAGACTGTCTTGTTGTCAAACAAGGAACATGGCACTGCTTAAACACCAAACTGGGAGAGGCTGAGAAGAGAGCCTGGCTCAGAGGAGGAGCCCTTCTTCTCTCTGGTTTGGAGTGGGTCTCCCAGCTAGACAGGCTTCCCCACTTTTGGCTCAAAATAGCTGTGCTTCCAAGGAGACCAAGAGATGGACTCGGGCCACATAAAACTGGTGGCTGGTTGAGGCCACTGGTTCTCCAGTGAAAACAGTCAGCTCATCAGAGGACCTGATGTTGACTGCAGTTCAAAGTTAAATATTACAGCTGTGTGGTGCTCTGGCCCTTGTGCCTCTGTACACTTCTGTATTCTTGGCGGCCAGTGCCAGGGAAGGAACACAGTTGGTGCAGTCTGCCATGGGGTGGGACACCCGTTTTTGACCCTATCCAAGTTTGCAGCTTAGCAGTGAGCATGTTCTGAGCATAGGCACAGTGGCAAAGAACAGTGTAACAGCCGCTGGTCAATTCCATTTGGTGGCAGCACGGTAGCAGCAAAGAAAATTCCCAAACAGCTCCATGTATATCCAGCTTTTGGAAAGGAAAGGAATTAAAATTCAATAAACAGGCTTTTTTTTTTTTTGTATCCAAGGGTTTCAGGGTTTCTCGTAACTGTTCTACCAAAACCAATAACAGCAGAACAGCAAAAAACACACAGAAGATATGGCAGTGGTGTGAAAGCAGAAGTGATGTGATGTCACTTTTCAAGGGTGTGATGTCACTTTTCAAGGGGAAAATGTGACCTCAAGACAAAATTTGTCATCATCAGAAATCATAATATAAAAGAATATTGTTTCCTAAAATGTTGAGCCACACAATTGCAGATACATTCCAAACTGGGTCAGAAATGAGTGGAGACAATGACGTAGTCACAAAAAACTCCTGTCAATGGGAGCCTGACCCTGCAGCATGCCATGGGTCATCAGAGCAAAGTCACACCTGTTGGGAAACAGGCATCAATGACTCTCCCTCCCTCACCCCCCACCCCATTATACACACACTACCAGGTTCTAGAAAATTGTCATGTTCATCTTCTCAGAGTATCTAAGACAATAAAAGGCTAAAAGATGTCTGGAAATATGTTTGTGTAGAAAAATTAACTCTCAGCTTAAAATAACATTCAAAAAGGCACTTCATCCTGTAGGAAAGAGATTCTGAGTTGGGTCAGCTGCTCTGAGCTGAGACAGAAGGGGACAGGTTGTCTGTTTGGAGGGGAGAACAGTTGAAAGGAAGTTCTGATAGATATCAAGCTTTTTTACCCCCCATTTTTTTTTCTTTTTGGTATGTTTTAAGAAAAGCAAATCCAGTAAAATGCATGTCGCTTTATGAAATTTGTTAAAAGAGTTCTTTTTAAAATAGTTGTTTCTGTTCTTAAAAAACAAAACAGGTAGGCATGGCCACATTCACCCTGTGGCCTGGAGCATGGAGTCTCCTCACTTTCAGCTCCAGGGAGCTGAGGCCAGAGGTTCCAGAGTGCAGAGGCAGGAGGTGGGCCGAGGCCGGGGCTACCTATTGCAGAGCCTCTGCAGCATGCTGTACACGTCGTCCTCACGGCTCAGGCCCTCAAAGAAGGGGATGAGGTCCAGCAGCTCCGTGTCCGTCATGTCATCGAACCAGGACTGCACAGGCACCTGGAAGACAGTGGGTGGGGCAGGTAGCACAACTGTACCCAGGGGCTGGGGCTGTTCCCAACCTGACTGGGTCCCCAGACTTTTATCATATGTTTTGGTAAAGAGGATTAGTATCTAGAAATCATCATCATCAACTTCATGACCATCATTCTGCTTGTTCCCCTGTTCTAAACAAGGTCAGTCCAGAGCTATGTGGCTTCAGGATCACTCAAGAGGCAAAGTGTACCCAGTCCATGTGCATTTGCCTGTTTTATTCTCCTGCCACAGGAGAGGCAGCCAAAGCACTAGGCTTGCTATTTGCAGTTTCATAAAGCTCTTTATATAGCACCAAGTCAGCTCCTTGCACCTGGGAGCAAACGGATCCAGAGGTGATGTGCCAACTCCTGAAACCAGGAGGCGCTGTCTAAGCACAGGAGGCTTCTACTTAAAGTTGTGCTGTGCTGCATGGCAAAGACAGGGATGCATTTCCCCCATGCTTAGCAATGAAAAGGTAAAAGTGGAAGCATAAGATTCCAGGGCATTCTGAAGGATGGGCAAAGGTAGGATTTCTCCTTAATTTTAGGCTGAGAAGTAGAGGGGGGTGGTGGTTGGTGGCAGCCAGGGGTGTAGAGAAAAGATTTAAAAAGAAATTTAAGAAAACTGAAAAGGTGTACAAGCCACATTTTGACCTTTTTACAAATCAAATTTTATAAACAGAAACATAAAAATTCATGTAATTTTGAAAAATAAACAATATAAGAATTAATAGAAAAATGAACACTTCTAGGAGGAAAAGAGAATGGAGGAGGGCAGGAAAAACGACTTCTCTAAATGGAAGATTCTCTAGATCTTCAATGATAGTTTTGAATCATGTAAATGTGTTACATAATTAAAAGAAAATCAAACCATTAGGAGAAAGGCAATTAACAAATGAACCTAAGTTATATAAGGCTAGGGGTGACATGATCACACAGAGAATTACTTCAAGTGATTTTTTTTTGTTGTTCCCCAAGTGCTGGGGATCAACTGCAGAGCCTTGTAGATGCCAGGAGAGTGTCCTACTACTGAGTATATCCCAGTAATTTCAAATATGGTATCTGACTGTACATCTCTCCAAAAACCCCTAAGCTGCATTCAATTTTTACTATCCGTAATTAATATCAGAACTGCTATTTTGACTTAAATATATAGTATAGAAAAAAAATCAAACACGTAATTATGTTAATATCCTTAGAAATCAAGCATTTCATCATGAGAGAGATTCACATACAAAAACAAAGAAGTAAAATAAAAGTTCTGTAATCTTAACGTTGAATTGGAAAAACCAGTATGAATTTATAATTTATTTTTCTTTCTAAGAAATAAGTATTTTGGTTCTTTTTTTTTTTTAAAGCTCCGATTTGTTATATGATTAAAAGTAAAGGACATGCCATCCCAATTGTGACCTCTAAACACCATTTCCACTAACGGGGACCAAGATTCACAGAAAACTGGCTGATTTCAGGACTGAACTAAGAAATGTTCAAAAACAGCCTGGAACGTCTCTTCTTCTTCTTTTTGTGCTGGGGATGGAACCCAGAGCCTTGCGAATGTTAAGTACACAATCTACTAAGGAACTACACTCCCAGTCCCTGGCCTGGAACATCTGGTATCAGAAAGCAAAGCAGGCTATCAAATATTATTGTTATTTGGAGGAGTCTCCGTTGGTCAAAGGCAAAAATGTGAGCATCCAAAATAATAATAAACAGATTGGACTGAAACAATAAAAAAAATCTATGAGCACATATAATACTAAAATTCACTGGCTACTTCTGGAGATCGTTAGAGCTCATTACTCTAATACACACACACGTGTGTGTGTGCACATACACACATAAACTTATTAGCCTAAAACTGCAAAATTAAAGGAAAAAAACTAAGACTTTATACTGCTTTCCCTATTCAAACATTCAAACTGTATTTTATGGAAAGCAAATAGACAACATGGCCAGTTCTGTTTTATTTTTTTAGAAGATGTCTGGCCAAAAAAGGCATAAGGAATGATAAGATTTAGAAATCAAACATTTTGCAATTCTGAATGAAATAGTGGATTTACACAACAACTGCTATGATTATGAGGTGAAAGATTAATAGGGAACTTTATAATGGATGAACCCAATGACCAACTTTAAATCTTTAGGGGCAATCTGACATTATATGCCTCCTGGTATGATTTCATAGAAAGTATGCAATATCACCTATGATGTATTTGTATTTGTGGACAAAAAAAAAAAAAAAAAAGAGAGAGAAAAGAAATGAGCCTGAATCTAACCAAATAGTATACAGAGATCTATCTTCTTGTTTAAAGGATATAGGGCAGCTGGAAAAATATACGTAACACCACCAAACCACAGCAAATAGGCAGACTCAGAATGCAGAAAATTTGTATAAGAAAAATAACCAAACCTTCAACAAACCAATGGCATAGAAGAATGAGACAGAAAGGAAGAGATGTTCAAATTACAAAAGAATTAACCAATGCAATGCATGGGCCTTTTTTGGATCTTGATTCAAACAATTCAGATGAAATAAAACATTTTGTGATGATGGGACACAATGAATATAGTGTGAATAGTAGATAATGTAAGAAGCTACTGTGTTGGATCACAAGTTGAAGGCTAGCCTGGGAAACTTAGCAAGAACCTGCCTCAAAATAAAAATAAAAAGGGCTGGAGATGCAGCTCTGTCCATCCCCAGTACTCAAAGAAGAAAAAAAAATATCTTTTTAAAAAATCTTATCTATTATCTCTTTTTAAAATCTATCTTTTATCCCTTATCTGACATAACCAAATGTACTATGTTGAATTTGATTTACTTGTTAAAGTATTATATGTAAAACAATACATTTTGAGTAAGTATTCAAACAACAATATCACACCAGCTAAGTGAATCATTTGAATTTTTTTTGTTACTAAGTGTGGCTAGAGTTCTGGACCTGAGGAGGGGACCTCTGTAAGCCTGGATGAGTCTGAGAGGCGTGCGTGTACGCGCGCACGTGTGTGTGTGTGTGTGTGTGTGTATAGATTCCCCAGGGGAATCACCAGAGCAGAAGGGCTGGTTGTTGCAGGCACTGCTGAGAGGCCGGCAGTGGCTGATTTCTGTTCCTCTGGAAGAGCACTGGGCGGGTGAAGGGAGGCTGTCCCCTACTGAGGAGGCACTGGGAGCTGCCGTGCTCCAGGGGGTTTATGTAAGAACTGTTCCCACGGGGTGCTTCTCAGACATCATTATGAGGTATAAGCCGACAGTCTTATCTGAAGACCTTATCGAAGTGTTTATTCATCCTTGTTTAAGGTATACTTGTGCTTTAGGGGTCACCCAGCCTGTTGAATCTGCTACAGGGGTCACGAAGTGCTGGGCAGCAGCCAGCTGCGTGAGGTTAACAGCAGACAACCCTCCACAAGTACCCTCCCCGGAGTACTAAGGAGAAACGGGTAGGTGGAGTGCTTACCAGGGCAAGCCCTGCTCTAGCCGCTGCTTTTCACCTACTGCCCACCAAATCCCCTATCAACCCTACAAGATCGGCATTCCCAGAATTCCCACTTGACAGGTGATGCAACTGAGGCTCAGTGAGGTGAGATAACTTGACTGATGTCCTGCAACTGCTAAGAGGCTGAGCTGGGATTTAACCAAGAAAAGGCTCCAAGACCTTCTCGTGGGGGTACTCGCCTGCCAAGACAGCTCAGATGCAGCCCTGCCATCTTGTTCTCTAGGGCTACTTACTGCATTCTCAGGATGGAAGATGTAGGAGGCAGGAGAATTGTCCACGATGATCACTTTGCTCAGCTCCCGACCCAGGCGACTCAGGTCCTTCACGTAGTTCCCACGATGGAAAACACAGGACTCTCTGAAGAGCCGGGCCCGGAACACACCCCAGCGGTCTAGGAGGTCAGCCACAGGGTCTGCATACTAGAAAGAAGGTGTTGCGAATTAAGGCTGGGTGCCCAGAAGAGCCAGAGACCCTGGCCTACTGCAGCAATACCCAGACTATTTTTTTTTTTTTTTAAAAGGTGATTTAATAACTGGAAGTGTTTTAGGATCCCGGTTATTTTTCTCTCCATGTATTAAGATGCACTGGACTCTTCCATTTCTTACATCTAATCCACAGAATATCTTTAGCAGTTTTACCTTCAAAAATATCCGGACTCCACCTGCATCTCTCTAGTTTTACTGCTACCACCCTAGGCCAGGCTCTACTCTCTGGCCTGGGAGATGTTTTTCCTGCTGGACCTCCCTTCCTAGCCCATTTACCTCAAAGCTGTTAGAACAGTCAATGGAAAACATACTTCCCATCACATCAGCCCCTTGCTTAACATTCTCCACTGTCTATTGCTGCACCTCCTGGAGTGAGGCCCATGTCCTCTAGGATGATGTGAGGACAGGCCTCACCATCAAGACCAAAGTGAGGGCACAGCCAGGCATTGCTGGGGATCTGTAACTTTGCCAGGAACACTGGAGTACCTGCAGCTGTTGGGAAGGCCAGCAGTGAGATGCATAGCATCTGAGTCCATGGGCAAGTCTTTTCCTCTCCAAGATACCCTGAGGGAGGCAGAGTCCAGGAATAGCTCTATCTCTTACTAACCAAGTGGGGTCAGAGTTCAGCACACTGTTCCAATGAGGCCAAATAAGCATCAGTGGGTGGACTACTAGGGGTTGGCTCTGGATGGGAAAAGATGGTTAACTGCCTCATAATCATTGCTGCTGATGGTGTTGGCACTCATCTTTCTGGGAAGCGAATGAATCCGGGGACCAGAGGCCTGAGAGATGAATGTGAAGAATGTAGGCCTCATGAGGTCAGGCACTGTGTCTCCTTGATCTTTGCTACATTCACAGTGCCTAGTACTGTTTGGCATACAATAAGTACTGAGTAAATATGCACTGGGGGAATAAATGGTTGTGTGACAAGGATGCGGGTCCTAGAGGGCACTGACAGCCAGTGGGGGGCCTCTGAGGCTGTACACCAATGCTTCCAGCAGGGAGCTTAGCTGAGCCCAGAGCCCAGAGCCCAGAGCTGAAGCAATGACCACCATAGTGGAACTTGGACATCAGGGAGGAAAGGGGCTGTAAGGCTGCCCTTGGGAACTGATTCCACCCAGCCAGCCTGGAGTAGCAGCAACAAAAGGACTGGAGAGACAGATGGAGGGGCAGGAAGAGAAGCCCAACAAGGATGTTTAAGCAAATACTGGGGACAATGCCAAGGAAATGTTTTCAATTTTGCCAAAGAAAAAAACAACTCCTGGTCCAGGGCATTGGTGCAAGCTTCCTGTTTTTTATTTCTGTGATTATTACTTCAGGTTCCTCAGCATCCCAGAGCACTGTCAGAAGAGCCATCGAAGCTGCAGATGCAATTAGTCTTGGTACCTCTCATCTGAAAGATTACCCACTAGGGAAGACTTTGCCTTCCCTGAGGCCTCGCTCTCTTCTTGGTATGCAAACTAAAGCCCACATTTTGGATTCCCTTCCAGAGGTGCAGGCTCTGTGCTGGGATGAGACTGGCAGAATGCTGTGCAGGTGGGGCTCTCTCTCACCTCGCTCAGCACAGAGATGGACCTGGATAGGAATGCCTAGGCTGGCAAAGCAGAGTGCCCAGGATCTGGAGTCAGAAGCTCCAACACACAGAGCAGGAGCATGGGCACCAGGGTTTGGGGAGCCATCCAGAGGCTGGCCACACTGGGGCAATCTACTGTGTGTGTTTCCCTGGAGCAAGTCTGCACACAGGCAGATTGGCTAACCTAGGCCCCACAAAATGCATCTTTGGGGACACTCAAGAATCCCCAGGGTACCCAAGAAGACACTGGTGGTGCTACCAAGTGGACGACACTGGTCTCACGAGAATCAGGGTTTGAAAGATGTCACGGTAAGGACCTTGGAGGAGGAGCAAGGGCCCACTCTGCCTGCCCTTGTTTCATCTGTGAAGGGGGAATTGAAACCTGACCGGGGGTCTTGAGAACCCATTTACTTCCTTAAATAGTGGAAGAGGACAAAGAAACCTCTTTGGTCAGATGAGGGTAGCTGATGGATAAGTTGTAAGATCAAAATATGTCTGAATGATTTTATCACCATTAACACTTATGATGCTAAATACTGACCATCAGGAGCACCACACTGTGACAATGACCAGCATAGTACATGGAGCCCAGCCAAGTGCTTGCTGAGTACTTGCCCAGCATGTCAGGTGCCCTGCTAAGCCCTTTACACAGGCAGTTTAATTTAATCCTCCCTATGAGGCAGAAGGAATTATCCCCACTTATAGAGGAGGAAACCAAGATGCCAAAAGTGAAGTGACTTACCTGAGATCACACAGCAACTTAGGGCAGAGCCAGAACTTTCACCATCCCACGTCTGTGGGTGACTGTCCACGTGTCTCTCATTTGTCCCTCCCCTAAGCCAGTGTAACCCAAACTCAAGGTGTGGGTTCTCTAGCATTTGGATGCCAGTCAGTGGACGAGAAGGCACCAATGTGCCTGCAGCAGGCGGCCATCCTTTCACAGCCACACTGGACATTTGTGATTTTTCTCATCCGTGGACAACCAGCTTCAGGCGGCTGTGTACAGCAACTTCATGGAGCATTTGTTCTAAGTGCTACCTGTTACCATGGTAACCAGAAGCCTTTCAGCCTGGCAGTGTGCACATGGCCTGTGTCTGTCCCATCTGGGTGGGAACCTGTCACCATAAAAACAGCTTTCCCCACCTTAACAAAGGCTTGTGACAGATCAGAGTTAGAGGTGGGGGAGGGGAGTGGAAAGCTGGGGCTGGGAGTTGGGTGAGGAATAGGACGCACCTTGGCCAAGCTGGCAGTAAAGAGCACACACTCAAAGAGCTGCCCCATCCTCTGGAGGAATTCGTCCACATGTGGCCGCTTCAGCACGTACACCTGCAACGGCAGGAAGCAGCAAGCTGGTCAGTCATGGCAGCTGCTGGGATGCCTGGGCCCAAGCGCCCACTGTACGAAGAACTGCCCCAAAGGTGTCTGCCTCCCATCACCATGTCCATGTGTGGCCTGCAGAGGCCAGACTACAGCATCAGAGGGCACACTCCCCAGGTGGGGGTTCAGGTCTAAGTTCATTGTAGATGACCCTCTTAAAGGGGAAAGGGAAGCTGACCATAGAATGGAGGGGCTTGGGGATTTTTCAGAGCCAGTGAGTGAGTAGAATGCAGGTCCCATGTCTGTGTAAACCACTCATTCATTTCACATGTGTTTCTTGGCACCTGTTGTGGGATAGGCCCCATGTGGATAAAGGCCATGGTCTGGGTGCTGTCCTTTTGGAAATGAATGGCAGATCTAGGATTGCTCCAGCTGCCACCTTACTCTGAACAGAACCCTTCCCCTCAATAGAAGGTGAGGGGCAAAAAGGGTCTTATCAGCATGCGAGCTGCCTACTTGAAACCACAGGCGTGATATAGAAAGACGTTTTGGGAGATGTGAAGCCAGCTTCAGGGACTCATAAACAAGCCACCTTGGGGGCCTCTGAGTAAAGAGTAGCCTTTTCTAGAATGGCTGGGCTCTGTGCAGCCTTTTGGCCAGGCAGGCTGGGCAGGGCTGCACAGCAGTGAGGCTTCAGCTCACACATGGGCTCTGGACTAGGGAGCCTGAAGAAATCAGAAGAAATTGGGAGATGGGAGAGAAGGCCAAGCTGGTGAGAGGACAAAGGAAATGGGAGAAGGGAGGAACCCATTAAAACCTGAATAAATTTCTTTTGAAATTAGCCACTTCACTAAATAAATCAAACTCTTCAAAATTCAATTCAACATATTTACCGAGCTGCAGCTCTGTGCTCAGCTTGATGTGGTTACAAAGATGAATCAAACACAGGCCTTGCCCTTGAAGGGCTCACAGTCTATAGCAGATGCATGCAAAAGTATAAAAGAAAACATGGCATAATGAAAGTCACAGCAGGGGGATAAATTAAAAAGAGTTAACTCCCCATTCAGGGGAGGGAATCACAGAAGGCAACATTTGGCCCAGATCCTGAAGGATGAATATGCATTCGCCAGGCCTGTAAGAATGAGAAGAAGCAAGTTTTCAGGCAGAGGAAAGTATAAGCCTGAGAACTGAAATACTTAATGTGTCAGATGATGCCCAGCTCAGCGAGGTTATGAGAGAAGACGGGGAGGTGGGCAGGAGGTGGCTAAAGACTGAGAGGCAGGTCACAACACATGTAAGGCCTTAAATGGCAGATGGAACACGGTGGATAAACTGCAGATGTAGCAGAGGTGAGGCAGGGGGGCTCTGTACTCCACGCTGGACACACTGCTGGCAGAGGAATTCTACCTAGAACCGAGTAACTTTCAATATGCCAGATACAGGGACTGGGGAGGACAGGACTTGGTGGGAAACTCATGACTAACAGAGTAGGGTGGACACGGGTCTGTGGCTCAGGGTCACAGCAGGGCACAGAGGAACAGGGTGGCCTAGACACAGGGTGCCAACACAGCTCTGAGGAGCTGGGAGGCTGGGGTGGGAGTTGAGAACAGGGCTCGTGGCTGTAGTGATCCATGCCCCACAGTGCCCAGGAGATTCCTTGGTACCAGTGCCAGCGACAGACTGCAGCCTGTGGTTCTGTGTCCTTGGGAGTACTGTTTGAACAGCAAGCTGTGTTACATGCAAAGGATTGATTTGGGAACTCTGTCGTTGGTGCCTCTGGCAGAGAGGAGGGTCCTGGGCCTGGATGCCGGCGTCCAGGCTCGCGTCCCCGTGCAAGTAACCAAGAATAGGCCCATTGGGACCTGCACAGCCTATCCTGGATTACTTGAACGAGGCCACGGCCTTCGCCAAGGCCTTGGTCCTCCTGCTCTTGGCGCCTGTGGCTTCCTTCCCTCAGGAGAGTTTCTGACCCCAGCCCAGGGACCCTGGGGTGTCTACTGCCAAGCAAGTCAAAGCACGGACAGGAGGGAGGCTAGGGGTGGCTCCTGTAGGTCAGGCATGCTCACAGTCACATGGTGTGAAGGATTAATTCCTCTCCTAAAGCTTGCATGCCATTGGGCAGCTCTCCTTTGTCTGTCTCATCACGAGTACTCTGCAACACGAGCCAAGATGCAGAAGTCTTAATTGCTTCTCAGATGCTGAGTTAATTCAGTTGATTTTTTTTTTTTTTTGCAAATGTTAAATGCCCAGGTGCTTGCAGTTTTGGCCCCATGATGACTTTTACAAGCATGAAGTGTAGAGACAGTCCCTATCCACCCTTCCCAGGGATTGTTTCCTGGCAGGATCTCCTGGAGAACAGGCCAGAAAGCAAGGAGTGGGTGGGGAGGGGAGGGGAGGGGAGGGGAACCTGAGTATGAGGCAAGAGCCCTGGGCCAGGAGGCAGGAGACTGGAATTCTCATTTTAGTTCTTCCCATTGCATATAACCTTGAACCAACATTCTCCTTGGCTAAGTCTCAATCTCCCCATCTGGGCAATGAGGTGGCTGGGCCAGCTGGTTTCCAAGGCTGCAACAGTTTTAATACCTGCACTTGAGAGCTGAAGAGCACTGACATTGTTAAGGAAAGACATCCTGTTGTGGCCCGTGGCCCAGGTACCAAGAGAGATTTTTCTTCCTGTAATACGAGGCCAGAAACTCTCCCTTTAAGACCCTGGAGCTGGCAAGGAAGATGGTCAGATCATCCCTGTAGAAAACCTGACAAAAGCCACCCCCTTCAACCTTCAAGGCCAGTTTTCCTGCAATGTTTCCAATATGTTCATAAATGAAGCTATTTCCGGAAGAGCTTTATGCACATAAGGGAAAAAATTACAAAGAATGAAGATGACGCATGCCAACTGACTATGGCATCTTTATTCACAGCAGCCTGCTGATCCAAAAACCTTCTCCCTTTTTCTTTAGGGTTGGGTATTTGCTAAAGATCCACTGGAGAATGCAGGAGTGACAAGATCAGTCTGGAGCAGCTGGTATTGGAAAAGAACACCTTTCCCCAAGAATTCACTGTCAGTGGGTACCTGGTGATTTTCCTGTTGCCTGCTAGGAGAGTAGCCAAAAGCAATTACATGAGGAAGTTAATTAGATTATCAAGCTAGGCCAGTGGGGGAGATGGAAACTTCTGAAAGTCTGCATCAAATCAAAGAACTATTTGAACTTGCAGGCACATCAAATATTTATGAACAGATATAGTTTTCCTCATAAAATCGGTATAAACAAATTCAAGTGAGTAGGAAAGAAAAGCAGAAAAATCATTGTATTTTATTATTCAAAGTCTGTTTGTTTTGTATTGAATAATATTATCACTGAAATAGAAATTAAGAAATAAAGTTCATAGGGAATATAATTAAAATAAATGCTCACTGAAACTCAAATTTAGCTTTGATTTTCTTACCTGATGTATAGTTCCATCGATTTCAACCGGAACAATAAAATCAGCATTACTAATAGGCTAGAGAGAAAAGAGACTATAATTAATATATCTGAAAGAACAAGATAAAATTGGAAATTTTAGCAAGAAAAAAGCTTGCCTGGACCAATGTTTTGATAATTGGAAAAAACAGTTCAGGAGAAGGATGTTGAAGCATGCCTTGGTTCCTTGAAATAAGCACAAGCAGGAAAGCACATTCTTTTCTGTTCTGAATGTCGTGACGTTTCCAGCATCCTGGTCCAACCTCTGGATCACCTGCCTGGCCTCAACCACAAAGGGTGGCACAGCCTGGCGAGAGAATGGGGTTCCTCAGAAACTCCAGCCCTTGCCCAGAGCCCTGCCAGGATGAGGGGACCACTGATGGCCACCAGGGGGAGAAGATGAGAGCCTGACGGCCAGTAGCCAGTGCCACCAGGGAAACAACTTGGACTTAAGACCCACAGTGCTGAGTGGCTAGACAGGAGATGTTCAGCACACAGACCCACAACAGGGCCAGGGACATGCGGGGCAAAGTCAGAGGCCACAAACCACAACCTTGGGCAGGTTCTTCCCCTCTCTGGACTTCAGTGTCTCCTCTCTTCCATAGCTATAGTGACAGGTTTGATGAATAACTGAGGCTCCATCCAGTCCTGAGAATCAGTGATCTCAGGCCCTGCCTGGTAGTCTGGCACAGTCTCCTGTTCTGTGGGTAGAAGTGAGGGCAGCCCTCCCTCAGTTGTTCTAAGGAACACAATACCCAGCATATCCACAAACTTCTATATATTTAATATAACTCTTGGACAATATTAATAACACTTAAAAATCAAATACAACTCTTCAGCAGTCATTACATTCTCAATGATGAACTTATACACAGTTCTAAATGGAATTCCACAAATTAGGTAGAAATGAAGAGGCCAAAAGAATCCTCAGCCAACAGACTCTTAGGACAAGACGAGACAAAGGGAAGGGGAAGGTATATGGGGTGGTTGCTGGATGGGGTGCAGGGTATGAAGACTCTCATAGAGCCTGAACTGGGGTCTGCCTTTAAGTCCATCACTGTACACATAAACATTTTCTTTGATTTGTAAATTGAAAAAAAAAATGTGAAAAATGCTTGGTTGTAGCACCATTAATAAGCATGCAGTTGTTCAGAGTGCTACTGAAACTTAAGATCACAGTTTACTCCCAGTTACAAGGCCAAGGATGAGCATGGTATTTTATAATTTCACAACTGAAGTACAGAATTATACTAAAACACCAAAAAGACAAGGAAAAAACTCTCACAAGGCATTGGATGTGAAAGCCTGTTTTACAGAACATATAAAATGAGGCAACTTATTCCCAGGCCCCACAAGCATGGTCCTTAATCTCTAAGCACTGGTGTAAAGGGAGCCATAAAGCCAGGGCTCTTATCTGGGGTCCAGAGTCTGTGTGTCACATTTTCTATTGTTGTCTATTTTCTAGGGAGGGGCTCACAGCTTTCAGATTCTAAAAAAGTCTCTGATACACCCAGAATGTTAAAAACTTTATGCTAAAGAACATGCTGCTTGCAAATAAAAAGGCAGGCCCGAGGAGGAAGAACCAGGAAATGCTGACTACAGCTGGTGGTTATCAAAGCCCTCTGGGCAAGCTCTGGGGACGCCAGGGGCTGCCAAGGCTCTGCCTCTGGAGCCCAGAACCCTCAGGAACCTGGGGCAGTCTAATCAGTGTTACCCACACTCCCAGAGCTGCTTGGGAAGATGCTCTCTATGCTGCCACAGTAACTGACCCCTGCTCTGAAGGGCTTTCCCCCAGAGGGACTGAAAAGTCCTGAACATGCCCACAGGGGAGAAAATGCTTCCACTGATGTTCAGAGCACAGCTGGGACACAAGGCCACGGTGGCCCCAAAACCAACTCAGGCCCCAGCCCTCAGGGTGCTGTAGAATGAGGAGGTCCCTGCATGTGCCACTTGCCAGAAGGAGGCCATTTCTCACTGCTAGAAGCCAGTGTGGTCCTTCCTCCACTCTCTGAAGGACTCAAAGACAACGTTCTGGCCTTGTCCTATCACATGAGAAACAGGCAGAAGGATGAATGTTTCTGGCAGGAAGATGTTCAAGCAAAATGTGATGACTCTTCTGCTTGCCATACAACCTGCCAGGACCAACAACAGCTCATGTGAGATATGAAGCCTCTTGTAGATGGTGCCTTTCACATCTCTCAGCAAAGTAAAGGGAGTCCCAGGCTGGGGGCAAGGAGAGAAATGGAGTAGCACTGGCCAGCAATAGAGCAGTTCCTTTGCCAGAAATAACCCAAGGCAAAAAGGACCATAACTTTAAAGACCTGCTGTTTCTTCTCAACACATCAACTTCTTGCTTCACTTTTTTCATCATTTGCCTCTTTTTAAAAACAATTTATTCCATTTAAAAAAATGGTTAATTATTATTATTATTATTATTTTTTAAATATAAGGGATTGAACTAGGGGTACTTAACCACTGAGCCACATCCCCCAGCCCTTCTTGAGACTGGGTCTTGCTAAGTTTCTCACGGCCTCACTAAGTTGCTGAGGCTGGCCTTGAACTTTCAATCCTCCTGCCTCAGCCTCCTAAGTCAATGAGATTACACTATGTGCCACCATGCCTGGCTGGGTATCTCATTTCTTAATAGGATAGTCACTAGTATCCTGCATAGAGGCCTTTTGGTGACCTGTCATTTTTGCTGGGGAGATGGAGAGTGAGAAAGATGACAAGAAAGACTTTCTGCACTCCATTTTGATGTCACTGCAGCTCTGCAACCTTCATGAGGGTGGGTGCTCATTTATTTAGCCCACTCTCCAAATCCTAGCAACTTCTTGCCATGAAAATGGTCAGAATAAATAGCTGAATTTGTTCAGAGGCTGTTAACTTTAAAAGAGCTTCTTCAGAGTTGGATATCTTTCAAGAATGGATCCAGGAGCATTCTAGGACAGCAGGGTGCCTGACAGCTTGCAAGAGTGCCTCCCACACCCCTCCCAATACATTCTAGGACAGCAGGGTGCCTGACAGCTTGCAAGAGTGCCCCCCACACCCCTCCCAATACGACACAGAGCGCTCCCTTGGTTACCTTGAGGAGTCTAGAATCCTGGGGCACAACACGCTGACTGCCTGTGCCACCTTAAAGTACTCTTGCAGGGGTTAGTGTTGGAAAACTCCAACCTCCTAAGTACAAGGAGGCCTTGGTGGTATTGGCAACCCAGTGCTTTCTTTTCCTAACTGATGTTAATATTCAACTACTTTAGCTAATGTTTACCTGGGTTAGTGAGCAGCTGTTGGGATTTCTGGAGAAAGAATAAAGTCATACACTAACAACCACGAGCTTCCATTCTCTTTATTTTTCCTTTCCAATACAATTGTGTCTAAATCACAAAGACCATAAAAGGTTTTTTATGTTGATTTACCTTAAATGAACTGTGCACCAAGGTTTCATCTAAGTCAATGACCACACATTTCTTTCCATAGTCAAGCACCGTCACCTCTGGAAGGAGGTATTTAGCTGGTGGCTAAAGGGAAAACAAAAATTGCAATTATTACTTCTATATAAGAGAAAAGTCAATTCCTTTATTCTTGCAGTATACTTTGTTAATGAGGGCATAAGTGAAGGCAAATATTTATATGCCTGGTAAAGTATATCATTTAATTTTAATAAGAACAACAGTAATAAGAAGTCCACAAGGTGAGTTTTACCAAACCCAACTGCCATGATGTGACTAACTACTGTAAGGCTTTGGCACCAGAAAACTCTGGGTCTAAACATCAACTCAGGAACTTTCTTGGCCATAAGTTTGGATAATAATACTTACTGTGAAAGGCTGCTGTCATTGTTATAAAGGCAGTGAAATGCCCAACATTTTGACTGCAAATGTAATATGGCTACTGTTGTTATTAACATAGATTACACAAGAAAGAGTATTTAATTAAAACAGCTACTCCGACTACACGTATTTTGCCTGATATTTACTGTGGCATTTAAGACCTGTGTTGAATCCAGTTATTTTTTTTTTTCCTCCTCCTCCTCCTTTTTTTTTTTTTGGTGACTGACATTTTCATATATAGGAAGAGAATTACCAGCAAAATTCAACCTAAAGTTACCCTTAAGACAAGGAAACAAATAAAACTGGTCCAAATACAGTGCCTGCCCCACTGTGGTATAATATTGAGCAAATATGACATTTTTTGCCCCTTGGGGTCTCTTTCTCTGAAAGTTACATTTCAACCCACAGGCTATGTATTCACCAGAATCGGTTTAGATGTCTCTGTAGTAGCTGTCTCGTAATAAAGAAGCCATAGAGTATTAATAAAATCTGGGTATCTTCAGCCAACCCCGCACAGTTTAGAGTACTTATTTTTTTGGGCCCTGCCTCATTCCAGAAATTATTTGAAGTATTTCAGTCTACTTGGTGGCATTTTTGGTGTCCAATGTTAAATGGTTAATTTTCTGTCCTGCAGGGTCAAACTCTGTTTAATATTTGATGCAAAACAAAAGAAAATATCCCTAATCACTGAAGAGTGGAGAAACTACCAAGTAAGAAAACATGAAATCAAGAGGTATTCTCTTTTAAGTGGCTGGTTCCTTTTTTTTTTTTTTTTTTTTTGGTTTAAATGAACATTAGTCAATGATCAAGAGCTTATTTTGAACTTTGGCTGGTTCAATAGTGAATGTAAACAGGCGGTCAACAGGGCAGGTGAATTTGCAAGAAAGAGGCTACCTGTGGGGACCAAGCACTGCGGCATCCTTTTTCACAATCACCCAGAGGAAAAAGTCTTTAATGTTTCTCATTCTCTTGGCTCTAAGTAAAGCCGACCTTGGCAGTACTGGAAAGAAAGGTGGCATGTGCCTTGGAGACTGGCATGAAATTTGGGAACCTAGAAAGGACTCCCTCACTATACATTAGTGAGTCAGTAGGTTATTTTTTAAAAATGAAACTTGCAAGAAGTTTTTAATCAAAAAGTGTTTTAAAAAGGCTGGGTGTGATCTTTCTAAAGCTCTGCAAGTGACCACAACAGAGAGGGCTAGGATTATTTGTTTTCTGGGCAACAGCAAAAAGCATGTGCATGACCAGCACAAAATTTATTTTAATTTTTATTACACAATTAAGTTAGAAAAACACATTCTCGCTGTAAAGAATACAGACACAAGACAGTAAAACACAATTATTCTCTTGTTTGTGTCCTTTCTTTTTTAGTCTAGCATTTATCCATCCAGTTCTTCCCCCATGTGTTTATGTTCTACCAAAACAACATTTTAACTTAGTAATTTAATTGCTAGCATGGAAAATAAGGACGTAGAAATTCTATCCCTGGTATATCTGAAAACATCAAAGATTTGCCAAAAGATGTTCAGTTTTTTTCCTAGCCCAAGAATAAAAATTACTTTCTTAGCATATTTAACCCACACTTTACTAGCATTCTTTGAGTTAAATGTAAGTAAAAGACATCCCTAACTGTACTGTCCAACAGAGAAAAGATCAGAAAGCATGAGACTCCTATTAGGAAAACTATTGATTTTGCATTTGTGCTACAGAGAACAAGGCCAGGCTGGAGGGCAATGGGCAAGGAGTTTTCTATTAATCCTCTGCCCATTTCCAAAATGCACACAGCTTTTCTGAGAGCCAGATGTTAGATAAACGCAAATTCCTCAGTCCACTGGTGAGAGTTCTGAACAACAAGGATGTCTTCAGCCAAATTTTCTCTGAGGCCATCATGAGGCTCAAGAATGAAAAATACAAGTTTTATTAAGAAGGGCCTTTTCTATACAAAGTTGCTTGGCAAATGCATGTAGGGAGCATGGCCAGGGGGTTGGGGGGCAGAAATCTATGGTGTGTGTGGGTTGGGGAGAGGAAGGTACCATGGCTTACCACCCAAGGTTTGGGAATGGTGTTCATTCCAGTTCTCTTCCTGGGAGTAAATCTGAAATTTCCTCTCCCTGGCGCTAACCTAGCAGCCATAAATAGTTAACACTGAGGTTATTTCCTGTGGAGTACCTGCCCCACAAATCCTCATAAACCTTCCAGAGTTAGTACCTCTTCTTAGTACATTAGATATTGTTTTCTTACTGAAGATTTCTTTGACTCAGGATCTGCACACTGCTCCCCAAGCCACAGAGTTCTGTGCAGAGATCTCAGGGCCTGAGGCAGAGGGGAAAGCCCAGGCTGGTTTTAACCAGCACAGTCACCCTCCTTATATGTTCTTCATAATGTTTGGTGGAAAACAGTGTACTCCCACTTTATTAAAAGCCTTAGGCAAATAGCTCAGGAACCTGTTAAAATAAATTCTGCTCTTCCCTCCCTTCTCAGAACGTTCATGGCTCAGCTATATCGCCAACCCTGAGTTTGTGAGCATCATGCGGTGTGTGACTTAGGCAAGTGTGGGAACAGTAGGACTCAGGCTGCAGCCCCTACAGCACTTCTTACTGATAATGCCATCTTTTTGTGCACTCACCTCAAGTCATGACTATTCAAACTTCAGTAATGTTGACATTTTCTATCCCTCTGCCTCATTTCCTTACCCTTCAATACCTGACTTTAACCAAACACCTCCTGAAGCTTTCCCATGAGGAAGGTTCTAAATCCCAGCCTATAGCTGGAACTTTCAATAGTCCAGGTAAAGAGGTCATCTCCAACAGGTGAGTCAAAGATGATTACTTAATAAATAAACGGTGCTGGGACATTGGAGTAACCACTTGGAAAATAAATAAGTTGGACTGCTACTCCATGCCTTCCATGAACATTTATTTCAAAAAGATTAAAGATCTAAGTGTAATGATGAAAAACATCAAAATATAGAAGAAAATATGGGTCACAGCTATAGAATGGGGAGACCATTTTAAGCATAAAATCCAGGAGCCATGAAGAATGAGATCAATACATTTACCCTGTATAAAATTAAAACTTATTTTTGGCCAAAATAATTACAAACAAGGCCAAAAGATATATCATAAAGTGGGGTGAAAGCACTGCTTTCCTTAAACTTAAAAAAATAAAAAAACATAATAAAGAAATTACTAGGGCAGAGGAAAGACATATGGCCACTGAACTTGTGAAAAGCTGTTCATTCTCATTCACAAAGAAATGCAAATCAAAGCAATAAACCTGCACATTCTTTACTTTTGGATCAGCAAAGGTTAGAATATTTGGTTACCATTTCAGGAAAGGAACTGGGCAATTATGAGGACTCTTTCTGGGAATATAAATTAGCATGGGCTTTTGGAAGAGGATTTGTCTTTAATGTTCTCACAACATAGAACTAACTCTTGACCTAGCAATTCCAGTTAGAAGCGATCACACAAGACTAGCACAAAAGTCCACATATGCACAGGTTCAAGGATATTCTTTTTTTTAAAATATTTTTTTAATTTTTTAGGTGTAGATGGACACAACACAATGTCTTTATTTTTATGTGGTGCTGAGGATCGAACCCAGATTCTGTCCATACTAGGCGAGCGCTCTACCGCTGAGCCACAATCCCAGCCCTCAAGGATATTCTTAAGAGGAGTGTTTGTTATAGCACAGAAGTGGAAACAAAGTAAATGCCATCAATAATGTGTAAAACAATGAGGTGGATATATACATACTAATATTTGAAAATTCAAGGTGTCTTGTTAAAAGCAGCAAGCAATTTGCAGAATGGTGGGTACAACACAATTTCTTTTGTGTAAATATGCTTATGTTTGTCTGGAGAATTTCTGGAAGGATACATAACAAATATTAAAAGTGGTTATTCAATGTAGTGGGATTGAGAGGGAGGTATTTTCTCTTTCTAATCTTTCACCTTTAAAAAAAAACCATTGAACTTGAATTATTATTTAGCAAAAGATTTAAGATAAAACCCACGTTCCTAGGTTTGTGAATGAATTAAAAAAGAGGTATGAAGTAAGAAGCAGAGATGGGGGACTCTGGCTTGAGCTGTGTTGGGCACTCACAATTTCCAAGGCAGCCTTCATCTTCGGGGCCTGAGAAAGCAATCAGGAGGCTCAGGAATCTGGTGTGGAGACTCAGCACCAACCTGACTGGATTTCCAATCCCATGGTATAGCACTGAAGTTCTTGGGCGCTCCCAGCACTGACCAGGTCCCACTCTGGTCCAGAAAGGCTGGGATCATTCTGCTCATGTGATCTGGGGCCTTGGCAGGTGGGTGCAGATCTTGCTGGAGACCCTAAGACTTGAATCCCAGGGCTGAGCTGTTACTAGATGGACTTCAGCTCAGTCCTACATGTGAAGCAGGCAGTGGAGATCATATGTGCCTGTCAGCAGAACTGCTTTCTGCAGGTTATCATTCAATGATGTAAGTTACTTTTAGCAAGGCTCTGCTTTTCTGCAAGACAGTTCCAGGATTTATATAGCCTGACCCAGTGTCTCACATTTAGGAGATGGTAGTAGTTTATGGATCTAACACTGAGATAATTACACAAGGAACCTTCTTCTCCTTGTCTGTTTTATTTTGGAACTGTGGGAAAAGGGCCAGTTTCTTTAGTGGGGTTTGAATTAGCTGGCAACTGCTTTCATGTAGTACTTAATTTTATAGATGGCCTTGAATTAACACTGAGAAAAGACAATAGTGACAGTGAAGGCAGGGATGGGGGATGATGCATACAATCTCCTTAATGGAGGCACTTTTGCAGGAAAAATATATGAAATTACTATGTCAAAGAAAGTCCTCTGGTATTAACCCCACTAGATATCTCCCGCAAACACTTGGGTGAGATAATGCAGTGCCTGATCAATCTTTTTGAGCAAAGCCAGTTTCCCTAACAAAGGCCAACCACCAGGCATGCTGGCATAATCACTCCACAAATTCTTACAACTTGTTAGTTTATGGAGAATTAAAGGTCTTTGTTTTGTTTTGGGGGAGGTACTGGGGATTTAAACCAGGGGCACTCAATCACTGAGCCATGTCCCCAACCCTATTTTGTATTTTATTTAGAGATAGGGTCTCACTGAGTTGCTTAGCACCTTGAGGCTGGCTTTAAACTCACAATACTCCTGCCTCAGCCTCCCAGGCTGCTGGGATTACAGGCGTGTGCCACTGAGAATTAAAGTTTTGAGAAAAAAATTATCAAATGCTTTTTGAGCCAGTTGTAAGTGACATGCGCTACCTAAGCTTCTGGTCAACTGAAACTCACAAAATCCACTCCTTACAGTGTAGGATTGTGTGTCTCTTGGATGTTCCAAAGTCCAAGCAGAAAGAGATGGACAGATTTGAGCCAGGTAATCTGAACCAGATAATCTTCACAAAGTAAAATAGCCATTTATGGACCTATCTGAAAACCTAACTCCTCCCCTGAGGATACAGAATCTTTTGAAAGGTCTTTCATAGGGATATTTCTACTCAAGTTCCTCTGGGAGTCAGGCCCAGCAGCTACTGGATACACGGCCTCTGGCTGGATGCTCTGCTGGCTGAGCAGCAGGGAGAAGACACAGCTGGGTCAGTGGCTGGCTGAGAATACTGGCACAATTTCTCTCCCAAATTCCAGGGCTGAAAACAGAACTGGGGTGGCCCTCAAGTGCCCGATGGAGGCAGAGTAGCAGCTCAACTGGCCTGTGGGGTGGGGCCAGTCCTTCAAATTCAGGAAGTCTAAGTAGCAAAATTTCTCTGATACCAGAGCAACTGACAAGCTACCAACACTATCGAACGAGGTAGAATAGTCTGGTGGCCTAGGAATCTCCACAATTTATGGGGTTAGAGCTACAAGAGGGGGATGCTCTGGGCTACCTCAGGTTATAAAGGCCTAGAGGCCCTTTCCAGAGAGAAAGGAAGGTGAGAATTTAGTTAGTACAGAAGGCTGCTTGTGGTTCCCAAGAAAGAAAACTGTCTCTGTACACAACTTCCTACTCACAGTTTTAAAGTATAGCTTCATTTTCCTTTTTTTTTTTTTGGTAAAAGGAATTGAACCTGGGGCACGGGGCACTCAACCATTAAGCCACATCCCCATCCCTTTTTTATTTTTAGACAAGGTCTTACTAAATTGCTTAGCGCCTTGCTATATTGCTAAGACTGGCTTTGAACTTGCAATCCTCCTGCCTCAGCCTCCTGAACTGCTGGGATTATAGGGGTGCTCCATAGCACCTGGATTCATTTTTCTTAACAGAACTAAGTTGTTTATACCACATGATAAAACTCAACAATATAAGAATAGTTAATTTTTTTTAATATTACTAGGCCCAAAGCCCCAAGAATCTACCAATGTTTCAATAAAATTGGATAAATATACATACACTTGGTATGGGAATGACCTGCCTCTGGTCACCCTGAGGAAAAAGGAAAAAAAAAATCATTGTCAGGTTTGAAAAGAAAGAGATCACATTATCAAAAGAAACTTCCAAACACTCAAGTACAGCTTCCTACTCTCCATACCTTGGTGGTGTTTAAGGAACCCAAGGACCTTTCACAGAGTGGGCACCAGGCCCCTTGCTACCAACCAGACGCTCCTCCCCCACAACAGAGTCTCCTTGTATATTTAAACAGTGCCTCCCTTACTCCCAGGAAATTAACCCCTAACTTAAACATAAAAATGAAAACTCATACTTTACTTTGATTCTTGATTTCCTCTAATAATTAGTTTGTTTCTTGTTTTAAGCAAGTTTTCCCCTAAAAAGAGTAAGTCAATATAACGTGCAAGGAAAGGGAGACAACTTCACAGCTGACAAGGAACTTCCTGGTTACTCGAGGTCCTCCTCTAGGGGGTAGACCAGGAGAGGGTAAAAGCAAAGTACAAGAAGTTTCCTCCCAGGCCATATGCACATACAATTCCTCCTTTAAAACAGGGAACAGAAACGGTATTCATGGAGAGTGTTAAGGACGTTCAGGGGAGGGCCTCAGATATTCCTCAGCCAGGCATGCCCGCCATTTCAAACCTGGTTCACAGAAACACCTCATTTTAGACTAGCAAATGCTCATAAAAGAACAAATTTATTTTCATGAAGCAGTTCCACTTTCTGTGTTGCTTCTTTTTCAGATGGTCTTATAGGGAGATGTTCTGCTTCACGCCATGACATTGAGGATTTGTGAAAAGATGTGTCCATTGCTACTGAGGTGGGGTCACCAGTGATAGGGTCTTACGTGAAGGTCAACCTTGATGGTCAGCAATGGCAGGTGGCTGGCTAAGAACCACTGAGCACCTTCCTGGGCCTCTACTCACTTGATGCCAATAGCACTGCCCAGGGCTGTGACAATCAAGTTTCCAGAGGGAAAAATCATCCTCAGTTAAGGAGTACTACTTTATTTATTTATTTAATTTGGTCTTTTTAAATACACATGACAGAATATTGTATTTATAGTGTATTTTGCCACATTATACATGCATGGAGTTTCACTGTTGGTATATTCATTTATGAACATGGGAAAGTTATGTCCAATTCATTCTACTATTTTTCCTATTTCCATCCTCCCTCCCTTCCCTTCATTTCCTTTTGTTTAATTCACTGAACTTCTACTCTTCCTTTTCCCACCCTTCTTGTGTTGCATTTGCATATCAGAGAGAACATTTGACCTTTGATTTTTTGGGATTGGCTTAATTTCACTTAGCATGATTGTCTCCAGTTCCATCCATTTATCAGCAAGTCATAAAGTCATTCTTTTTTATGGCTGAGTAATATTCCATTGTGTATATATGCCACATTTTCTTCATTCATCTGTTAAGGGGCACCTAGGTTGATTCCATAGTTTAACTATTGTGAATTGAGCTGCTATAAACATTGATGTGGCTGCATCACTGCATGCTGATATTGAGTCATTTGGGTATATACCAAGGAGTGGGATAACTTGGTCAAATGGTGGTTCCATTCCAAGTTTTCTGAGGAATCTCCATACTGCTTTCCAGAGTGGCTGTACCAATTTGCAGTCCCACCAACAATATATGAGTGTACCTTTTCCCCCATATCCTCAACAATCTTATTATTACTTGTATTCTTGACAATTGCCATTCTGACTGGAGTGAGATGAAATAGTAGTGTAATTTTAATTAGCATTTCTCTAACTGCTAGAGATGTTGAATATTTTTTTCATATATTTATTTATCATTCATATTTCTTCTGTGAAGTACCTGTTCAGTTTCTCAGCCCATTTATTGATTAGGTTATTATTTTTTGGTGTTACATTTTTTGAATTCTTTATATATTCTGGAGATTAATGATCTATCTGAGGTGCTTGTAGCAAAGGTTTTCTTCCATTCTTTAGGTTCTCTCTTCACACTCTTGATTGCTTCCTTTGCTGTGAAGAAGCTTTTTAGTTTGATACCATCCTATTTATTGATTCTTGATTTTTGTGCTTTAGGAGTCTTGTGGAGGAAGTCAATTCCTAAGTTGACATGACAGAAAGTCGAGCCTGCATTTTCTTCTATTAGGTGCAGGGAGAAAGTACAGCTTTAGTGGGAGACCACAGATACTTCCTAAGAGGTGCAGCAGCTTCAGAACCACATTTCTGATGAGATGAGCAAACCAGTGATGAGAGGGACCACAAGAAGACATCTGAGAGGCAAGACAAAATGATAAGCAGGCACGGTGCTGATGGAGATAGGTTCTTGGGCTTGGAGATTCCCTGAGAGGCTGGCATGCCATGCACATATGTGTGTGTGTGTGTGTCCATCAGGTATGCACATACTTGTGAGCACAGAAATCCATTTTACTCTGTCCTGGCCTTCCTTATGGTCTCTGCCATTGGCATCTTCTGGGTAAGGACTCCTTTAAGCCTCTAGAGGCTACTAGTCTGCAAGTCCAGGATGCAGCAGTGATGGTAGCAATGGTTGCTGCTTTCAAACTGAAGAAGCAATTTGAAACCAGAAGGTCCAAATCTTCATCTCTCCAAGGTTAAGTAAATGGGCAGGGTGCCTGGGTCCCTTGAGGTCACCTGTCCCATTCTGCCCATGGCCTTCCCTCTTCCTCTCACATGCTGAGTTCCAAGAGGCAAAGATGCCTGGGGATGTGATGTAGGAGTAGAGTCAGGCCTAGAATTTCTTCCACATCTATTGGACCTGGGCTTTGTGTTCTCTGGGTGCTGATCAGGCTGACTGCAAGGGCAGAGGGTCCTTCTCTGGGGATTAGTTGCCCCTCTGACATGATGGTTCTTTGGGGCCTGTTCTCACAGACGGGCTTGTTGAATGTTATGCAAATAATGGATCCCCCCCATTTCAGATTTAACTGTTAACTGAAATTAACTTAATTCTTTAAAAAGCCCTTTTTGACAAATGTTATAGAAGGAAGTCATGAATGAACACTAAGCCCAAGTGACCTCAGCTCTGCCAAAGGAAGTCCTTTTAAAAGTGTTTATCCCTGATAGAGACAGCTGGCTACTCCAGGAAACTTTGGGGTGCGACATCATTTCCTCATGTCATTTCATCTAGACAATATTACTTTTTAATTAATTTTTACCATGACAGCAGAATTCTTCTCTTTTTTCATTCTTCTATAGTCTATCTCCCCTTCACTATGGGCAATCTCTACCCTGTTAATTTTTAAGTTGAGAGGGGATTTGTGGAGAGCACACTCAGAGGAGATCCCAGAATCTGGGTCTGGGGCACAGGTCACCCTGCATACTCCACTGATATATTTGTCCACATGTATGTACAGTAAAGCTTAATGTCTGTCCAGGAAGGCAAGTTGTCTCATGGTTTTCTTTCCAAAACTTTCTCAGTTGGTCTTTGCATTCTTCTTCTTTATGAACTTAGTTTCTCCATTCAGAAGCATAGCAAGTTTCTCTATATACAAAAGCTTCTATATCAAAATCTTTTAATGATTCTAAATAGTTTTTTGTAGACCCTTTTAGGTTTTCTATGTAAATAACCATGTCATCTGCAAATATGTTTTCCATAGTTATACCAATTGTTTCAGCTTTTGGTTTTATTCCATTAGCCAAAAACCTACCAATGATTTTCCTATGTTGTTTGCTGTTAATTTTTAGACAAACCTTTTTATTTCATTTAAGCAGTTTTCTTCTTGTATCTGGTTGCACTGTTGATTATACACAAAGGCTTATGGATTATTACATACTTCATGTATTAGACCATTTATCATTTAAAATGTCCCTTTTTGTTTAATGCTTCCGACCTTTAATTGTGCTCAGACTGGTATTAATATTGCCTTGATATTAAAAACTATTGCTTGCTTTCTGATTGATTTGTCTTACACATTGTGCCTATCTCTTCATTTTCTTCCTTCCTTTATCATGGTATCTCAGAGGCTGTGTTGGAAGTTATCAGTCACCTACCATGAGCACTATTTCTAAATAATTGCAATTTTCCTTTTGGACTTATTACATGGTAGGATTACACTTCTATGGTTTTGAAGTTAGATATAACCATGTGGGTTGCTCTGGCCAATAAAATAAATTGAAATGAGGTGTGTTACTTCTGGGTGAAAACTTTAATAAGAGCTTTTGTGATTCATCATATACCTTTTATCCTATTGAGACAATCATGGAAGCAAAGAGATTGGGCTTTTCTCAGTCTGGGACCATGAATAAGGATGGGTTATGCTGGCCAATACAGTAGCTCCTAGCTACACATGGCTGCTGAGCACATGAGATGTGGCAAGTCCAAATTAAGACATGCTGTAGGTTCATAATACACATCTGATTTTGATGAACTAATAAAAATAATGTAAATTATCTCAATAAGTTTTAATATTGATTACATGTTGAAACAATATTTTGGATATATCAGATTATAATAAATAAAACACTATTAAAATTAATTTCACTTATTGAAAAAAATTTTAAATATGGCTAATAGAAAAGTTTAAATATTACATTAAATATTACATATGTGATTCATGTTATGTTTCTACTGGATAGTGCCATAGAAAGCTGAGCCAGCCCATGATAATCAAGTAGCAGATGGGAAAAAAAAACTTAAATTGTTTTAAGCCTCTTAGATTTTGAGGTTGTTACTGCAACATAACTAAACCTGTACTGACTATCACTTCTACTCATTAGTCATTCCTCTTTATTCCTTTGTGAAAGAGCTCTGATTTTGTTAAGAGCAGGAATATGCTGGGCTAGATTCTTCCCTTCCAGGGCCCCCTTGCTGCTGTTGTGTAGCCATGTGACAGAGTTCTGGCAAAAAGACAAAAGCAAAAGTCTCCTGGGGTTTCTGAAAAAGCACTGACTTTCCATAAAAGGGACACACACACACAGCTACTGCCACCTATCCCCCTCTTGTTCCGATGGCTATGGATCTGATGTCTGAAGCTTGCAATTTTGAGAGAATACCTAACAAGCTTGAAGATGAAGGTACGCATGCTAAGGTTAGAGGAGCAGAAAGACTCGAAGACAGAAAAACAGGAAAAGTCTGGGTCCTGATGGCATCTTCAACTAGCCCCAACTCCTGCCTAGCTTAGGCCTTTTATGTGGGAAAATAATCCTGTTTGTGTAAGCTACTGTTTATCAGGTTTTTTTTTTAATTTGCTCCCAAAATCATTCCTGAATGCAGGTATATTCTTGGAAATAGCATACAGCAGAATTTTTCAGACCAATCTCTGATATAGTCTTTATCTTTTGTAGCAGAAACTGGTTTGTTAAACTTGGTCTTATAGCTATTCTTTATGTGATGTTTACTATTTATCTGTTATTTGTTCTTCCCTGTCCTCAATTTTGACAACTTATCCACATTTCTGTTTATATCTCCTGTGAATTCTGAGGATCTATTTTCCAATCGTGCTACCTGTTACAGTTCTAGTCCCAATAATTATATTTATTCCTATACTTTCTATAATTTTATCAAAACTGAATATCAGTCTCATCCAGATTTTTATTTTCTGGCCTCTCTCTGAATTATATGACATGTCTGACAACATACTTTTTTTGCCTCAATAGATAAAGACTAGCTTGGTCACATAGGGGATTTTTGCTTTGTAATTTTTTTCTCTCAGTGGCCTGCAAACATTTTTCAAAATCTTTTGGCCTTTAGTGTCGCTGGTGAGAAATCTGATACTAATCTAATGGTTTTCTCAAATTAATTTGTTCTGGTAGCTTGCAAGATTTTTTTCTATATATTGCAGAATTTCAGTAGTGTATGTCTAGGCATGCACTCCCTGTCCTGCCCACTCTGATCCTGCTACGGACTTGGTAGCCACCTTCACTCTGTAGATTCAAACATTCTTTTTCAGCTCAGGAAAAAACTTCTTCTATTATTTTTTTCTTGTTCTGGAGCTCCTTCTATTTGCATGTTAGGTCTCCTAGACACCTTTCTCCTCCCCTCACAATTTCCATCTTTGTTTCTGGTCTGAATTCTAAGATACTTCTTTCATTTGCTTTTCCAGAACATTAATTCAGTTCTCAGAAGGGGCTATTCTTGTTCTCCTTTTCAAGTATGTTTACTGAATTTTTATATTTAGAAACCTTAAGTCTTTTAAGTTCCAAAAGTAACTCATAACTGATGTCCTCCACTGTCTGTTAAACTCTCCTCTATTTCTTCTGTTTCTTGTTCCCCAGGAGGAATCTGATTCTAGTTCTTCAACTTGGACTATCTCATTTGAGGCAACATTCTTCCTTCCTTGTACAAGGCTGTGTGTTCCGCTAGTGTCCGTTCAGGTCAGTCCACTGGGATCTCTGGGAGGCAGCAGATGGGGGAAGGTTGGAAAGCCCAGCAAGGAGTGGTTTCCATAGACCAGCAGAGGCCATGCTAACAAACCACAAAGAGATGAAGAAAGCCTCATACTACTGGCTCATCCAGGGCACAGAAAATGAAAGCCATCGGTTCACAGGTGCAGCCCCTTCAGGGCCCATGCACAGCAGGCTGGCAATGTAGGCCTTTTTCAAGGGGATCCATAGGCTCCTGCTGGCTGGCTGACCTCAGGGACTGTCCATTTCCAGTCCCTGACCTAGGACTCTAGTGGAGGGCAAGCATTTTCCTCTGCTAGTGATTCCTTCCTTCTCACTGAATACCAGGAATGAATCCTGTGCCAGCTCTTTCCCCTGGGATGTCAGGAAATGTGGGGGTCTTAATGAACTTTCCAGGCTCCACCAGCAAGACTACCTGGGTCTATGCTGAGAGGGAATTTTAATGATCAAAGCCATGTTCATAGGCTGGCATTTTCCCAGAATTCCCTTTCTTACATCCAGATGTACTTTAAAACTAAATTTACTTTATAAAAAAAAGTAATTTAAGATTATTTTATGAAAATTGGGGGGAAACAAAGGAAAAGGAGAAAATCCTATATCTAATCTCACCTCTTCATATTTTGGCATACATCCTTCTAGGTTTAAAATGCTTGTGTGAGGAAGCAAGAGAGATGATATATGCTCTGAAAATATACCCCCTTCCCATATTTTAGCCTGCTTTTTTACTAAATGATACATTTAGTCAATGCATAAACATTTCTCTATGTCAATGATATTTATGACATGCCATTTTTTTGGCTATGTGATTTTTAATGGCTACATATTATTTGTATGGTTATTCTGAGATTCTTTTAACCAACTGTTTATTCTCGAACATCAGATTGCTTGCAATTACGCAGTATTATAATCTATGTTGGATAGTCTCTTATGGTTAAATTTTTACATGTTTATCATTATTAATTTCACTATAAAGTGAAATTGCTTTTGTCAACAAAATGACATTTTTTTCTTAGATTTCAGTATATTAAAATGACATATTTTTTAAGATTGTAGGATAATACTGCCAAATGCTCCTATAGAAAGGTGTAATAATTCATATTCTCACCAATAATCAATATAATTCCTCTACTTTCAATATACCTTCCTTCCTACCACCCCATGACAAAGCCAAATATTATCTTTGAAGATACTTTTGACAATTTAAGGGATATGTCATTGTTTTAAAATTATTATTATTTTAAAATTATTATTATTTAACATGCTGAACATTTTTCTTCAAATATTTTGAATTTTTTCCATGTTTGACAATACTGTATTTCTTATATTGTAAATTATGTGTTCATGTCCTCTGCTCATGATAATGGGGAAATAAAGTTTTATGACTTTTGAATTCTCAATCTTTACTCTGTCTCTTTTGGTGATTTTTACCTAAAAATTCTGTTTTGACTGAGATGAATACTGTAACTGTTTTTTTCTTTTTGGTACTGGGAATTGAACATGAGGCACTTAACCACTGAGTCACATCATCAGCCCTTTTTTACTTTATTTTTTTATTTTGAGACAGAGTCTTGCTAAGTTCCTGAGGCTGGCTTTGAATATGTGATCTCCTGTCTCAGCTTCCTGAGCTGCTGGGATTATAAGTATGAGCCACCATGCCTGGCATAACCTCTGTTTTTGCCTGTATTCGTTGTCTCTTTGCTTATCCTTCTAGGCACTTTGTTTCAGATGTGTCTGTTAGACCTTATTTGGGTGAATTTTGGCTCCTGACCTATTGTGACAATATGCCATTTAAACTGATAAAAGAATATATAAAGCATATTGTCTATTATTAAACAAGGTAGTTAACTCATTTATACTTATTGCCAGCTCTTTTTCATGTCTCTCTCACCTCTTGTCTTTGTATTTCTGTGTCTGCTACTGGTTCTTTAACTCTCTATTTCATGCATTCAATTTCCCAAGGTAGAATGTCATAAAAATGGGAAGTGACTCTTAGAACTCCTATCAAATATGTTCTATAGTTGCTAAATTGGCATGCCTGAGATAGCCTTTATCAATAAAGGTGTGTGTGTATATATGTATTATATATACAACATACATATGTAAATGTGTATATATATATAAAATCTTAAAGTAAATGGCTGAACACATACTGTTACATACTCTTACGAAGGCTATCTGTCAAGGATAGGATAGATATGCCACCAATGAAGTTTTATTGCACACGCAGTTCCCCAACAGTACTGACCTTCTGAAGCCCACCATTCTCCTCCACCAGTGGCGGAAGCACACTGGGACTGCTGGATGGAGGGGCCTCCACATTATAATCACGGAAGCAACAGAAAAAGGAGCTAAGGATGCTGCGATTCCTCTGCTTCTTTAAGCTGACATTGCACTGGGAAGCTGGAAAGAGAAATAGAGCACACTGTGGCCAACTGCAACACATACTGATGCGATGTGAATACTGGAATTGTGGTTGCCCCCCAGGACCCTGATTACAGGGGTTCTGCTCAGGATAAGGAGATGAGGGGCCCCTGCAGTCCAATCCCACTGACTGGACAAAATCCTTCTGACCTCAGCCCAGTAGGAGCTGCTTGCTCATTAGCTGGACCATCTGCAGGGTCACTGCCATCTGAATTCCTGAGCCCAGCAGATGAAGTATTCTCACTATGCATTAAGTATTACTTCAAAATAAATGTCTTTTAAGATACACATTAGACTTGACATTTCCTGAGAAATATCTCTTCATTACCAGAAACAAAAAAGTGTCAACTTTGAAACTAGCTTCTTGGACACTCCCTGCTCACTATGGAAATGACCAACTTCATGGATTAAGAAATATAACATAATGTGGTGGTGCACACCTGTCATCCTAGCAACTTGGGAGGCTGAGATAAGAAGAACACAAGTTGGAGGCCAGCCTGAGGAACGTAGGGAGACCCTGCCTCAAAATAATAAAAAAAATTTTTAAAAAGGGCTGGAGGGGATGGGGTTGTAGATCAGAGGTAGAGCATTGCCTCACACATATGAGGCACAGGGTTCAATCCTAAGCACAACATAAAAATTAATAAAAAAATAAAGATATTGTGTCCATCTACAACTAAGTATTAAAAAAAAGGTTGGAGATGCAGCACAGTAGTAGAGTGTGAGGCCCTGAGTTTGAACCTTAGTACCACAGGAGGAACAAAATAAAAATATGTAAGGGCTCAAAGGAATTCCCTTCTTAAACTCAGCCATTTGTCAGAAGTTGTTGGGGGCCTGGACCCACCAAGCTCAGTGCTGAAGATTTCCATTATCTTTAATACAAAGTCAGCATGGACAATGTGTGCTTTGGCTGAACAGGATAAAGCCCATCTTCCTGAGATCCAGGGCAATAATGTGCCCTGGTCTGTCCTGGACTGAAACACCAGAGGGAGTGATGGATGCTTTCAGTTTATCCAGGGATCCAGACAAGCTGCCACAAGTCAGAAATGGAGTAGATGGAAAACACACCTCAGGGCAGGGGACTGACAACTTGGAGGGACAGGAGCATTTTGCAGGGGAATGCAGCCAGGGCCGTCCCACTGCATACCATGGTTGGGTGGGTCAGCAGAGCTCTGAGTGAGGCACAGACAAGGGACCATGTTGAGGGTTAATGAGAAAACTGACAATGCAGGAAATGATTTGAGTCCACAAGATAACTCTTGGGGCTTATCTCTACCAAAAAGCAATTGTGGCATGATTCCTTTTTTTGTGCACTTATGAGTGATTTGTGCAGTACCTTTCCTCCCAAGAGATCACAAAATCTCTGATGAAAGTTTTGGGGGTACTCTTGCTAGCATCAAAACCAAAAGTGCTTAGGTAGGAATTCTGAAAAACTATTTTTTTAAGCAACTCCACAAATATGGGTGGTCTCTATCCAGGGTTTGGCCAAAGGGTCCAGGAAGTTTGAATTTAAGATCCAACCCAAGTGGGCCTGCAGGGAAATCACACATTTTGGAAGCAGGCCCACTTGGGTTGGAAACCTGGCATTAGCAGTCACTGTAAAGTTTTCTCAGCAGTGAGATGTAAGCAGTGACATCTACTCCAGTGAGATGGAAGCATCTCCTTGGGTAGCCAGAAGATTGTGTGAGATGAGGTTTGTGAAGTATTGTTACCTAGAGGGTTGGCCCTTGGTCAGCAGCAGTCTTTATCTCTTCCACCACTGCTTCCTGAAAGACCATCCTGTCTGGTGGTTCCAATGGCTTGGCCAAGTGTTTGTATCCTAAAATGAGACCACTAGCACTCTGTGATATGTACCCAAGGATTCATGTGGAAAATAGAAACAGCCAGCTTTCCCAAAGATTGAGGGTACTAAAGCACATCTTCAGTGGGGATTGAACTAAGGGGTGAGTTCAATGGGCTACATTTCTAGCCCTTTTTGTTTTTAATTTTGAGACAGAATCTAAGTTGCTGAGACTGGCCTCGAACTTTTGGTCCTCCTTTTTTGGCTTCCCTAGCTGCTGGGATTACAGGCATGCACCACTGTGACCAGTTTTGCTGAAAACAATCATGGAACAATTTGGATCAGATTAAGGAGGAAGCATAACAAATGGAGAGAAAAGCACTGGCATAAACTCATATTTAATATAAATGATTGGTAAATTGTTTCATTGTTACTTTGGGTGTTTTAATTTTTGTACCACACTCACATAATTTAGCCAGGGGCAAAGAATGACTTTTCCCTGGCTGAGAGCACATTTCTCTGCAAGCAAACACACTGTTCATGTCTTGGAGATACTGAACAGTCTGAAAAAAGCACCTTCCATGATCATCATTCTTGGATCTCACAAATCTTCCCCATAACTAACTAATTAACAAACTAACATATACTAAAAAAAAAAAATTCTAAACTCAGAAACAGTAAGCAACTTAAAATTTCCACTACATGATTCAGTACTGTATAGAAGGTACAAACAGAGCTTCAGGAGTCAGTGAGTTCAAGTCATGTGGAGGCCACCATGCCCTGATAGGCAAAGAGCAGCCCATGCACATTCCTCCTCCTTTGTATGAAGAAGTGAAGCTACAGTGGTCTCCCTTCCACAACTGTGGGAGGTTCATGGACTCTTTCTGTTAAATAAGTCTAGATCTACAGTGCGGGCACCTCCAGGAGGCTAGGGCCAAATTTCTGATCATTCTTGGGCTGGTCTGCCACTGGACATTAGACTAGGTGGGAAAATGGAAGGGCTCCTCAGGACCCACACAAGACCCCCACACCCTCAGCATTCACTTGTTCCTAGGGCTCGAGATAGACCGCCAGGGTCCAGAATCCCACTGCCTTCTACCTTGCTGCTACCTCTCACCCAGCTGTAATCCAGAAAGGCCTGGATTTGCTCATAAACTGGTAAAAGGGTTTTGGCTGATAATTGAAACTAAAATCTGTAGTTTTAGGACAGCTGTTTATAACATTAGCTTAAAAAAATTAGCCTTGCCTAGCATGTAAGAGCCACTGGCACCACATAAAAATAAAAACAAATAAAATAAAGGCATTATGTCCACTACAACTAAAAAATTATTAAAAAAATAACTAACCTTATAATTATATAAGTATCAGATTTAATCATAATCACACAAAACAAGCTAAAAAAGGTTATAATCAGGAAAAATTAACAGTGGTTATCAGACTATGGGTGTTTTACATTTCTTCTTCCTATATTTCCCAAATGTTTTATGGTAATTGTGTAATTGGTCATATACAATGGGGGAAAATAGTAAATAGTCTTATTAAACTTCTTTTCTAGCAACTCTGAGCAGCTCAGGAAAAAACACATACTACTTTTAAACCTAAACCTTCACCTTCAGACTTACCCTGTGCTTTTCCAGCCCAAGTCTATGAGGCAAACAAACCAGGCAAGAAGTGTTTTGAGCCTTGTAAGAAGTCCATGTGGCCTGCATCAACTGCTGGTCTATGACACCAACAAAACAGAGCATAATGAGCAGCTCAAGACCAGAGAAGGCCACATGACAAGCAGTTACCAAAGAAGTGTCCTTTTACCAGTAGAATGCACCCTGCCCATGCCCTCCTCGTACCCACACAAATGGGTCTCACTGCTTCTGTTTTTAAGAATCTGCCTTTTTGCCACCTTTCCCTGGGCACCCCTTTAAGTGATTCCACTAGTAAGACGTGTCTGAGAGGTGTTCTGTTGGCCCAGGTATCCAGGAACAAGGTCTTTCAGGATATTAGAGACTAATGAAGCATATAGCTCCCTGTTACATTGGCTTTAAGAATTATTTTAGAGGAAGAAAGGAACAGCAACTCTGAACATTAGTCTAAATCATCTCATAAAGACTTTCATCTTTATCAGACTTAGAAATCATCACCAAAAATCATTTCAAAGCTTTCTGTCACTATGCCTGATAACCTTCCTGTTCCTATCCACACCCAGCACCCGCACACCTCACTCCAGCTTCCTCCATGTAGATTCCTCATCCTCAGCACACTAACCTCCCTCCTTCCACATGTCCACTTCCTGGAGCATCCCTGCTATGCAGGGGCAGAATCAAAGATAACCTTTCCAGTGGAAGTGATTTGTTCCTCAGCCACTGAACTCCCAAATGCGTGTGCTGGGTGATCCCTGAGCCCATACCTCCTTCCTACCTTTCAGGCCAGGTTATTTCCTGTGTGCCTCCCCCTTGGCATACCTAAATGGGACTCAACATCTTCCTCTTCACCCAGGGGAAGCACCAACCTCCTAGTCAAAACACCTCACCCTCTCTCTAAGATGCTGGGTATGATATGCTAAATGGCTCTTCAATCTTTCCTCAGCAAATCCTTGCCCCTGCCCTATCAATACTGAGGCCCTCATCACTTTGTCCCGGGACCACTGCAATATCTTCCTGACTTGTCTCTCTTGCCCATTTTGTATCCCACAATGAATTCTCAACATGACACTGATAAAGGCTGCACAAAGTTACCAGACTCGGTGGTTGTAGATGTCTTCTCAGGAAGCCAGCCTGTAAGATGTGAAGGCTGGCTCAACCAGAAACAGTATAGGACCTGGATAAGTTAGGCGACCTCTCTGAGTCTCAGTTTCCTTATTTTTAAACTGAGGACAAAAGAGACAGCCATGTCTTACAAGTCTGTTGTGAGAATTATCTAATTATCTAATTACTCAGAACAGTGCCTCATACAGGGTAAGCAGTCCATAAATGTTAGTTCTTATTATCATTAGTCTCTTAAAAGCTTCTGCTTGGTAAAGGAATAGGGGTTCTGTGGGCAAATCCTGGATCAGGGATGAATTCTATGGGCACAGATTTTTTTTCTCCTAGCATATGACACTGGAAGTCATATTTACCATAACAGATTTTAGTTATATAAACTGTAATTTAAAAGCAAAAAAACTAGAAAAATATTAGGAAATAATTCCACTCAATTGCTCTAAAAATTGGATGCAGAGATGGGGAAGGAGAAGAGAGGGGTCAAGAGGCAAATGAGCTCTGCTGGATGCTGCTTTACTTAAGAAAAGAACAATGCTCTTGGCCCAGGGGAGAGGCATCCAAGTTCTGCCACCCCCTTACTCACTCCCCTCTGGGGCTGCACTTAGCTCTCCTCTGCTGGGCTCTGCTCAGATCTCAGGCATTCCTAGCCCTAAGGTGTGCGTCAGGAAAGAGCACCAAGGAGGCTGGCTGACCCAGGGTCTCCTGGCCAGTTCCCCTACTGGGCCTTTACATGAGGCCTGACAGGACCTGTTTTTTCTTCCTTAGTCCTGCCAATAAAGACATGCCCATGGCTGGCCCCAGCAGCTGCCCTTTTCTCCATACAGATGGTTGGGCCATGGGCCTAAATACCCCGCAGGGTGAGTAAATGGGTGAGACCATTGACAGAGGCAGATGAAGTGATAGAAAGGCTTAACTTTCTCCATTTCCCTGAATAGACCTGGGTGGAGCAGAAATTCTGGGGATGATTGTGAACACCTGGAGATGTTAGACAAAGACTGACCTGTGGTCCTTGTGTGCACAGGAAGGACAGTGTGACACTGAGGGAAAACTGGCAGTGGCTGTTTTCCTAGGTATGCCTTGGAGATAATGCTTCTATCTAGGTTCCTGGACCTGGTGTAACCCCAGTCCTGCAAATACAGACCATTTCCTACTCCTGTGTACATCTCTTTTTCTTACTCCAGGGCTAGGGACTTCCTATCTCCCAGCACTGGGCTTATGAAGAGTCTATGAACGAGGTAGCTTAAAGCAGACACATTGATGACTGCCTTCTTCTCAGAATAAATCAGTCCTTGATCCTAAAGACACTATGGGAAATACCTCCCTGATCCTTATGGGCAGAATGTTGACCCAGTAGTAGGAGCCTGCATCTTTAGAGCACCAGTTGCAGATAGGGAATAAAGTATATATAAAACATTTCTGCTGCCAAATCCTATTACCTTTTCTGTCAAAAGTTCCTAAATTTTCCTCTGGGGAATCACTCTCACCCACTGACTTTCAGCTTACTACCAAGGCTTGGCCATGTGATCCAACTTGGGCCAAGGAGAGTCAGCCCTGGGATTCACTGGAGGACGTGGAGATGTCCTCTTTTTGCTAGGTTTTCTAAAGTGGTAGGGTGTGAGACTAGGGCCAGACATTAGAAATGTGTAATCTGGAGAGGAAATGAATCTTGTTTTGAGGGGTCTGTGCCTGGCCCTGTTGAGGCCCAAAGAAGAGCACATGGTCCTCACTGGGGGTCAGAAGGTACAGGCATGGCTGCCTGGAAGATGAGTCTGTCCAGTAGGTGGCGCTGTAGGGAGAGTAGGAAAGTAGAGAACCAGCCACATGTACAGGGTCTGATGTGAAAAAAAGCATGAAATAATTTGAGAAATCAAAGCAGTGACAAGCAGGGTGAGATGGGAGTGACTGACAGCAAGGGCCTTGTGAACCACTCCAAAGAATTTGGATTTGATCTTATGAAAATGGGGAGTGACAGAATAAGATTTGTACCACAAATCATTGTTTTCTCCTATGATCGCAACTACTGAGATTAATTTTTTTTTTTTTTTGTACCAAGGATTGAACCCTGGGGGTGCTTTACCACTGAGCTACATCTCAGCCCTTTATTTTATTTATTTTGAACAGGGTCTTGCTGAGTTACTTAGGACATTGCTAAATTGCTGAGGTGGCCTTGAATTCATGATCCTCCTGCCTCAGCCTCCTGAGTTGCTGGGATTATCAGGCATGTGCCACCATACCCGATTTGAGATTAAATTTTAAATTATGACTAATTCAGGTTATTATTAACCTGTAGCAAGATCCAGGATATTTGCAAATCAGACCTGTGAGTCATTTATGAGCCTAGAATGGAACTTCTTATTTAGAAAACTACTTTAAAAGTACTTATAAATTACATGGAAAGAAAACGGGCTTTGGGATTACACTTGTGTTCAGGTTCCAGTCCTGACACTTGTTAGCTGGTGTGAGTTGGCAATAGTAACATGGGAATAATAATACATACCCCACTGTATAATTGTATGGATGGAGCAAAAACACATATGTTGTGTAAGAGAGAACATACAGGCATCTTAAAATATAATAACAAAAAATTATAATCAGTTTAGATACAGTGCAGTATCTCTAAATTCTCTGGGAACACTGAGAATTTAGCTTGTATTCAGACAACCATCCTCACAGAAATGCTTCTATCTAGGTTCAGCCTGCCTTTAGGAGAACACATGCAGGCAGACCCATTTGAGTTTGGTTATGTGAATCCTAAACTTAGAACATTGAGTAGCTCTTTCCAACTTTACCTTCTATCCAGTGAAGGTTTCTCTGTGTAACAATAATAACAATGATACAAACTAAACCAATAAAACGCAGCCTCACATGTGAGATTTAAACCCTAGGGATCAGGCCTCTTCTAGGAAATCTTGTATTAAATATGGTTAGAAAGGAAGTATTGTAACCATAAAGCACCCACAGCAAAGTCCACCAAGGCCGACAGCGGAGTTTGGTCCTTCAGTGGCCCAACAGGACCAGTCTAAAGAGCACATGATCAGAGCTCCTAGACATGCTGATGCCAGCAGATGGAAGCCACAATGGAATGGCACGTGCATAGGGGGGCGGGTGTATTTTTGGTCATCCTCTTGTACTTCCTGACTTTACTGCTTTCTTTCAGCATTCAGAAATTGAATGTTATCCCTAGACAGCCAATGTTGCTTAACTAGTGTGATACTGCCCATGCCACATAATCAGTGACCTTTGACATTCTCTTGTTCTGACCTGGTTTAGAGTCAAGATAATAGAGGCTCTGGAACCATTCTAAACCTCTGGGGTCTGCCATGATTCCAAGCTCACCTTCCTGAGCATGCCCCCCACCTCCACTCCCCAGCACTTTCTTCTGTCCTCTGGTCTCAGTCCATTTCCCAGGGTTCCACAGCTCTGTGTAATCCAGAAGTAACTCAGGACGAAGATCAGATTGTCTGGAACATAGGTGGAATGTTTTCTCCTTACTGTAAATCCATCTCTAATCATTCAAATTCCTCCCCAAGTGAAGAAACTGCCCCTTAACTGTACAGAAGACAAAAGTTTGCCTTCTGTAAAAATTTGCCTTTCTATGGTACAAAGTGAACTTCTCACTAGCACAGGAGCCAGATCACCAAAGACTCAGTACAGTATGATTTTCAGGATATTGACGAACACCTTTTGCTTAACCAAACTCCAGTTAGGCTCCAGAACCTTCTCTTAGGTGTATCTATATACTTCCTTGTAGAATCCAAATTTCCAAATTCTAGGACTCTAGACCATCTGGGTTAGTTTAGCAAGAATCCCCATCCTCTTTATGCAATCACTCCTGATATGGCTGGGTCTTCACTTTCCCTCTTCCCCCAGGTAATGCCTCATCACACTGGCCTGAATTCACCAAGAGCCCTGTTTGGGCAGTTTATCCAGAACAGCCTCTTATTCCTGATGTTTCCTCCCACCAAGTTTCTATCCATTGACCTCCAACGTGCTCCTTGGCTATAAATGCCCACTTGTCCATGATGTATTCAGAATTGAGCCAGATTCTAGACTGAGGTATCTTTTCCTCTATTGTAATGGTCTCGAATAAAATCCTTTTTTTGCTGTTTCACTACTGTCCAGCACTGGTTTCCTCCAACAATGCACCAAGTCTACTGGCAATTTGTCAAAGCTCCAAAAACCTTCCCTCAAAATTCACTTCTTTCTTGTCACAAAAGCAACATTTTAAAAGTCATCTATAGCAGATTTACACTGTTTAAATACTTACAGCAGAACATCAAAAACATATCCTGTATATAGCATCAATGGGGACATCAACACCATTAAGACTATAAAATAGAACAATAAAATTGCCTCAGTGCATTACAACCCTAAAGAGACCATACAGCTGAATTCATAACTATATGATTATGGAAAAAGCTAAACACCTTCTTAAAAAAGAGGGGCAAAGGGGTGTTCTTCCCAGAGGCCAACATTTAAATGAATGCACCATTTCTTCTCTTCTAGAGTTGGGCTCCTATCTCTGGAATGTATCCCAGGGCAGTGGTTTGGAATGGGTGTCTAACAGGAAATTCTGGGCAGTCTATGCATACATTACATTCCTTTCCCACCCTGAAAGAGTGGTCAACAAACACAACTTTCCTCTGTTCGAATAAGAGGGGAGTGTTGGGTGTAGGGAGAAGCCAGGGCATAGACCGCACAGAGTTCAAAAACAGATGTGGCTGCTGAGAATCTAAACAACTTCTTTGCTTAGAAAAAAGACTTAGTTACTAAGAGTCACCTTTTGAGATATCCAATCAGTCCCTATTTCATTTCCATGCAATAAATTTCCCCAGGAACTCTATGGGGCATTCTGAAAGCAATGACCCCTTGAAAGCTCATATGCCCTGCAGTTTGGCAGGAGCGACTCCAGCAGGGCAGAGAATGGCTGGAGCAAGGCTGCGGAAGGCTGGGCAGGAGGAATGCGATCTCCTCCTTCCAGGGTTACCCTTGTCTACTGTTGGTTCCTAACAGCCCACATCTGTTGAGTGTCTCGTTTGTGTGAGGCCCTTGATGTAAATCATCTCTGGTTTCCACAGTGTGCAGTGCTAACATGACCACCCCACTTTCCCATGAGAAAACAGACTCTGTATGTATATCCTCCTGCAGTCACATAGGGTGCTGGGCTTCAAAGTCAGAGCAGCCGACTCTGCTTTATCGCCATCTTCCCTGCGGAGCTCTGCGCGGCACTCTTCGGGTTTAGGTCTCATTTCCAGGGAGAATCCTGGAATCTGAGGTTTTGTGCCACCTGCCTTCACTCCAAATGCCACACATTTGAAAATCCAGAATGAACAGGTAATACTCAAGGGCAACCTCACCGTGCAGCCACACAGTGGGTTGAACCACTGCACTCTGCATGTTCCGGGGCCACAGGCCTCTCAGCGACAGCTTCCCAGGACAGCCCCTCTGCTGGGAATGCCCTTCCTTTCCTCAGCACTCTCTCAGCCCAGTGGCCAAGGTCACAGAGCTCCTAAGTAGCAGGGCTGGATACAAACCATGTCTGTATGAGTCTAGAGTCCAAGAACTCTTAACCATCACTACTAAGTCCGTTTTTCACACCAAGAGTCAAAATAAGAAGTGGAAAAAAGGATTCAAACAGATAATGCACTGCAGAGGAAGTAAAGGTTAAAGTACAACAGTAACCAAATAAATGATTGTTTAAACAACAAAGCCCAGTTTCGTACCCATTTGGTGAACACAAATGATAAAAACATACAGCCAATGGTGGTTAGGCTTTGATGACACAGGTTATTCATTCATACGTTTCTGGTCAACCTAAACCAGAACAAGTCATTTGAAAAAAAGGCAATCAAATGTCAAAGACCATGAAGTGTTCACATAAACAATCTGAATGTCCAATAGAATAGGAATGGTTTATAAAATTAATGCATAGCAATAGACAGGGTACTATGCAGACAGGAGGAGCAATCTTTATAAAGACATACAGGGCAGTATCTGTAGTCTGTATTAGATGAAGCATCTCACAAATTCTGGAAGCTGGGCTCCTAAGAGATTTTACCTATCTTGTTCATGTCTGTGTCCCTGGACCTATAAACATGCTTGCACAACACAGATCTAACATAATAGATGTTTAATGAATAAATGAACAGAGAGAAACTCTGAACAATGAAAATGACTAATTTAACCAGTCTAGCTCCTGCAATCCCTGAAGAGAGAGTTTGGACAAACTGCACCCCTTGAACCCCTCTTGTCCCTAGTAAACCTTCCTTCTCCAAGTAGTTTTAACCTGTGCCACCCACATATGGTCAGTTTTTCCTCTGCAGAACCAATTCATAGCTCCTGATACTTTTAGCAAAGATGATTAACTGCCACTTCCTGTAAAATAACTAGTGCCAGTTTTTAGAAGGAGAGATTATGTAAAATACATCAACCTGTTCAGTGTGGCTATCTCTAGATTGTAGGATCTATTTCACACTTATTATGGAGAAAATCTAGAGAATTCTATTAAAAATGTTAGTTTCTACTTCATAAATATATATGAACATTTTCACCTATCATTAGACATCCTTCTACAACCTGATTTTGATAGTTTATACATTGTGTTCCACTGTACAAATATGCACTGTGCCATAATTAAATTACTGATGTTTACACTGTGTCCTTCAAAAATATGTATCACAAGAAACACTGCACTTTGTTTACATTAGCAATGCTGCAAACAACATAGTTGTATATCAATATGGGACTGATCAGACAAAGCAGAATATATATTCATAGCCTGGAATATTATATAGCTCCTAAAATGCAAGTTGCAGCTCCACATGTATTCCTAATAGCTAACACTCAGGTAAGATGTGCCAGGTACTGTTTTATATACTTTGCACATAGTGACGCATTTAACACTTACAGTAATCCTATGAGGTAGGGACTATTATTTTACCCATTTTCTAGATGGAGAAACTAAGACACAGAGAAGTTAAGAAATTTGCCCAGGATGACATAGGTAATAAATAGTAATTTGCTCAAACCCAGGTAGTCTGTGTTCCCAGCCTTGCTTTGCATTGCTTACTGATAATGGAGCAAAGCAAGGGAAAAAAGTGAGAAAAGCAAGGTATAAGTGATGCATATAGCATGCTGCAATTCATTTCTAAACCAAAAATTAAGTACATAAATAAAAAGCACAAGCATGTGTGTTCTTATATAGACAAAGAGTATCTCTGGGAGGATTTATAAGTAACTAGATGCCTTCTGGGAGAGAACCTGGGGGAACAGAGGACAGAACTGGGATGGGTAATGATTTTTCACTCTATTCTCTTTCGTATCTTTTAAATTTTGTTTCATGTATTAACAAACTATAGAAATGATCCCTAGAAAGCATAGTATTGCATCATGCTCAAATAATAATTCTGTATCAGGTGTCATACATTACACCAAGTGAAAATTCAAAATGCCAAAAATAACACTACAATGAGCATCAGTGCATTTCAGATTATTTCAGATTATCAGTGCATGTCAGTTTATCTCTTTAAAAAAGAAATTCCTAGAGTACAAGGGCTGGGACCAAAATCTTTGAATAAAAGGTCAAGTCTCTTGATGCCTTTGGGCAACGTTCTACCCAGCCAGGCAATACCAATGCATACTCCTCCCAGAGACACCCCAATGGGAGCACTAGACCCATGCAGAGATCAGACAGCCTCTACAAATCGAAAGGTGAACCTGGTGGCTCACTGTGTTTTTTTTTTTTTTTTTTTTGTGCCGGGGATTGAACTCAGGGGCACTCGACCATTAAGTCACATCCCCATCCCTATTTTGTATTTTATTTAGAGACAGGGTCTCACTGAGTTGCTTAGTGCCTTGCCTTTGCTGATGCTGGTTTTGAACTCATGATCCTCTTATCTCAGCTTCCCCAGCCGCTGGAATTACAGGTGTGTGCGCCACTGTGCCTGGCTCACTGTGGTTTTAATTTACATTTCTTTGATTGCCATCCAATTTCTAAAATCTCTTGTGGCTTTTTTTGGCCATTTCTACTTCTTTTGAGAACTGTGCTTATATCTTTTTTTTTAATTTGTTCTACTTAGTTGTACATGACAGCAGAATGCATTTTAATTCATCGTATACAAATGGAGTGCAACATTTCAATTATCTGGTTGGACATGATGTAGAGACGCACCATTAGTGCAATCATACATGTACCTAGGGTAATGATGTCTATCTCATTCCACCATCTTTCCTACCCTCATAACCCCTCTCCACTTTCCTCTTTGCCCAATCCAAAGTTCCTCCATTCTTCCCATGCACTCCCTCCACCACAGATTGGCATCCACTAATCAGAGAAAACACTTGGCCTTTAGTTTTTTGGGGATTGGCTTACTTCGCTTAGCATAATATTCTCTAACTCCATCCATTTACCTGCAAATGCCATAATTTTATTTCTTTTAATGCTGACCTTTTTGCCTATTTTTCCCATTGATGGTGAGGGTTCCCTTGTCATGTATTAGAGGCATAATCCCTTGACTGTTCTGTACACTGGGAATAGTATCTATTTTAGGCTTTTAATTTTGTTTAGAGTGGTTATGGATGTACAAAAGCTTGAAGTTTTTAGGGAGTCAAATCTAACAATCTTTTAAAAATGGTTTCTTTCTATCCTAACATACTATTCACTTATATTTTCTTTTGGTAAATATCTTTAACGTGAATATTTTATGTTTGGGATTTGTTCTGGTACACAAATTACCATTTTTTTTCTCCAAAAGATTAATCCTAGTATTTACTGAGCAACTCACCCTCACACACTGATTTTGGCATTCCATCTACTCTACACTATTCTATTCTATTCTATTCTCTGCTTGTGCCAGTAAAACAAAGCTTTGCTACTATAGATATTGTTTTATACTTCATAGCACTAGTCCCCCTTTATTATTTTTTTTTTCAAAAATTTCTTGGCTAGTCTAATCCTCCAGAATCCAGATGAATGTTAAAGGTACTTCATCAAGTTCTTTAATACCACTGGGATTTAGCTGCATCAAACTCATAAAATATATATCTTCTAATGCTAGTTCTATTTAAAATAATTAAATGAAGGCTAAAGTAAAAAAGTTTAAAAAGTCTATTTGTTGTACCTTATGCTTAAAAAGATGATGAGTGGCCTTGTATATCAACCTAAAATAGGTGATTATTACTGTAAAATGTTTTATTTAATCCCCATACTAATCACACATAGAAGATAAATGAAAGAAAATGAGAGAAATTAAATCATGTCATCTCACACACACAAAAATCAATCAAACACAAGACAGAAAAAGAGGCAACAGGAACAAAAGAGCTGTAAGATAGATAAAAAACGATTAACAACATGGCAATAGTAAGTCTTTTTCTTCCAATAATTACATTAAGCATAAATGGATTAAACTCCCCAGTCAAAACACATTTGAATGGCTAAATGGAGGGGAAACAAGATCCAATTATCCACAGGAGACTTGCTTTAGACATAAGGGCACACATAGGCTGAAAGCAAAAGAATGGGAAAAGGTATTCCATGCAAAAAGTTCCAAACCAGAGCAGGGTGGCAACACAGATTTGACAAAGGACATTATATGATGATAAAAGGACAAATTCACTGGGAGGATATAACCATTATATTTGCACCTAACAAATACAGAAGTGAAGAGAGAAGTAGCAACACAATAATAGTAGATTTCAAAACCTCACTTTTGATAATGGAAAGAACATTCAGACAGAACATAAATAAGGAAACAAAGACATGAACAATACTACAGACCAAACGACTTACAGACACACACAGGACATTCCAACCAATACTGATTATGTGTTCTTCTCGGATGCATGCAGAACATTCTCCAGGACAGATCACATGTCATCACAAAATAAGCTGTAAAGAATTTAAGAATGAAAACACACCAAGTATCTTTTTTGACCATAATAGAATGAAACTAGTAACCCACAGCAAAAACAAAACCAAACCTGGAAAATTCATAAATATGTGGAAATTAAATAACACATTCTTGAACAACCAGTCAAAGAAAAAAAATCAAAATAACTCTAAAATATCCTAAAAGAGTAACACAAGGCCACAACACACTGAAAGTTATGGGACACAGCAAAACCACTACTGGGGGGAATTTTATAGCCATAAGTGCCTGCGTCAAACTAGAAGATTTCAAATAAACAACCTAACTACATTTCTAGGAAGCAGAAAAAGGACAACCTAAGCCCAGAGATAGCAGAATAAAGAAAGTAATAAAGCCTTAGGAAGCTGGGGGTGGAACTCAGTGGTAGAGGTGTGCTTAGCATGTGTGGCAGGTTCAATACTTGGCATCAAAATAAACATCAGAGTAGAAACAAATGAAACAGAGAAAACAGAACAATAGGAAAAAAACCAATAAAACCAGGCTTTTTTGAAAAGATCATCAAAATTGAAAACCTCTATCTCAACTAGAGAGTGCAGGGAGACTTTAACAAACAAAATCAGGAAAGATGAGATATTACAATTTGTAACACAGAACCTAACAGGTACCAACTCTATACCAAGAAACTGGGCACTCTACTTCCATGACGCACCATAATAAAAATACAGCCATTAGCTATGTTCTGCTCTCTATCTGGTCCAAAAATTGTTTGGGAACTGAAAAAAGGAATAGCTGCCTCAAATAATGTCTCAAAAATCCTCAATAAATCCTCCTCAAAGACTGACATCTCCTAGGCCAAAAATAAAATTAATTCTGTAATTGATGGTTTGTTTGCTAGCACTGTCATGGGGTCCATGGTGGGGGTAGGAGTGAAAAACCTCACAGAGGTCCTTGTGAGGCCTGGAACCCTATGATCTTATCCACCAGAGCTGCTGCTCAGGTTCCCTGGTGTGGCTTAGGTTAAGGGCTCGAACTTGCTCAGCTGCTCTGCTCATTTGGGCTCTCCTAGTTTCAGCCTTCACTTGTATGGTGACTTTCAATTTCCCCTTGTCAGCCAGCCTGCTGTCTCCTCTGTGACTTTCCCATGGTCTCACAGACCTCTCCCCAGCTACCACTGTCCCTCCTTTGGTCACCTCAATTGGCAGGACTATCCTTCCCACAGAGCAGAGAAGTCTTCCAGTGCTTGTTTATCTAGGGTTTACTGTGTGTCAGGGAGTGTTCTCAGTACTGGGGATCAGGGTACTGAACAAGCATGTACAAATATCCCTATCCTCACCAAGCTCACATTCCACTGAAGCGAAATGATAAATAAAAACATAAAATGTTATGAGAGTATGTTATGTGGTGCCAAGTTTGGATCAAAGGATAGCAGGAAAGAGGTTCTAGCATGTGTATGTGTGTTGTTTTAAATAGGGTGTTCAGGGAAAACCACACTGACAAGTGACATCTCAGGAAAGGCCGGAAGGAGGAGAGGGTGGGTTGTCTGGGGAAGGGTGACCCAGGCTGAGAGGAAGCTGATGCATATGCCCTGTGTGGAGCTTTCCTGCTGTGTTCAAGACCAGCAAGGGGGCTGGTATGGCTGCAGCAGAATAATCAAGGGACAGTGATAGCAGAAGAGGACAGCAGCAGCAGGTCAGATAAGACCTTCAGGCCACTGGAAAGACTTGGCTTTTCTTCTAAGTGACACAAGATTGTTGGAATAGTGCTACAAGGCAGGATTATGATGGCAGGCGTGGCTGATTAAGGCTAAACTCATGTCCTGTGCAGTCACCACCCCTGAGGAACCTCCCCTCTCGGCTTTCAGTACAAGAAAACTGTCCCCCCTGCAAGGAATGTGCTTCACTACAGGTGCATCCCCTCCATGTCTTCTCTGAGGCTCCTGCTCACTCCCCATTGGTCTCCACATGTACTTCACCCAGCATCCCTTCTGTGACATTTCTCACCCCTCCCACCAGCACCTTCTCTGTTCCCAGGACTGAGTGTTTCATTTGTGGGATTCAGCATGAATGAAAATGTAGGTCCAAAAAGGTAGGGAGAATTCCAGGACAGTAGAAGCAGAGTATTAAACCAAGGGTGGGACCCTGTGTGAGGCACACATGGCATGTCCACACAGCCAGCCCTGCTTGTTCCTACTCCACCTGGGAAGGCAGGTGAAGGCCAGGCCCTATGTGTGCAGGCCCCACTTCCTCCAACCAGTCCCAGTGGGAGATTGAGGCTATCAGCTGCCATTGCCACATTCTACAGAGGGCTGCATTATCTGAGTAGAGGAAAAGGCCAAGTCCAAGAACCAATGCTGGGAGGGCATGTGGACAAGAACCTGATGCTGAAAGGGAAATGTCTCCTAGGCACCTTGTTTGTGCTGGGCATTGAGGGAAAACAACAGATGGACAGTGCAAATATTCAGACTGGCTTCCCTTGGGCTGGGCACTCTCCCCAGGGAAATGGGGACTACAGCTGAGCCTGGAAGGATTGTCAGTAGGGAAGGATGTTATGTAGGGAAAAATGGAAAGTTACAGTGTGTTTAGGAGACAATGAGGAGGCCACTTTGGCAAGTGATGTACCACCCAGGGAGATCACAGCAGTGAGAAACTTTGGCTTGAAGGTGGCAATAGGGGGATGTAGTCAGTGAATTCTTTGAGGAGGAACAGCAATAGGATGAGAGTTGTACTCTTGGAAGTCAGCATCTGAAGGCAGACGGTAGGCTCAGCTCCTCATCATCTGGTGAGGGCAGGGGTGGAAGCCTACCAGAGTTACCCAGGCAGAGTCTTCCCAGTAGCAGCAGCAGGTCTGCACCAATGAGCTGACACAGAAGGGGGTTCAGCTGCACATTTCCAAGCAACAACAACAACAAGGAAGAGAGCTGCACATCTCTGAGACAAAGTTCTGCAGCAGGATGCCCCAAGCCACGTGCATCCCGCAGCATTTCTAATTTTAGAAACCAGACTGGAATTTATCTGACCAAAATAAACCTGGCCCCAAATATTTACTTTTGTCATTATTTTCCAGTTGTAGAAGCAGGAAGATCAACATGAACTGCAGGGTACTTCATGTGTTACCCACCAGGATTACTTCTTATGGTCTTCTCTTGCACATCCTTGTTAGGAAAGATGGCAATTACTGTTTTCCAGGCTCTCAAATATCAACCACCTCTGGACTCCACAAACCTCTCGATTTCCTTTTTTATATGGATAAACAAGTCTTCCAATCATGGGACAGTAACCAAAATGGACAAAGGAGCAAATGGCAAGCCTAGAGACATTTATTTTCATCATATAAACAGGACACACAGTACTCTTTTCTGTTTAGGACAAATTATAGAAACGCCTTACTAAGAATATAATGAATTCTGAATTCTTAAAGCAAAAATTTTAAGACAAAGAAAATCCCATTTGGGGATTAAGGATGTAGCTCAGTGGTACCCACTTGCCTAGCATGCACCAGGCCCTAGGTTCAATCTCCAGAATAGGGGTGGAGGGAATCCCACCTTGAAATAGTTTGAATGCTCTAAGACAGGAGGCCTGTTGTCTTTATTCCCAGTTTTGAAACACAGCAACACTTCCCTGTTATGTTTTGTTTCAACAAGAGTAGAAGAGTTTATTCTAATTCAGATAGACAATACCTCTTTTGAATATGCATAGATATTTGCAAAGATGTTAATTTTGAGAATGTCATCAGATTATATCTTTGTGTCCTTTTCTTCCTGCTATCACAGTTTTCTGATGGACTAAATGAGTGATTTCATATTATTTGGATATTTGTGGCATTGGTTTACAAGTATGTTGTTTTATTTTAAAAAACAGAAAAAGTATTCTAAGACATACTTAGAAGGCTTACATCAACTAGCTAACAGGCTAATAATTCAGATGGAAATATGCATTAAAATGTCACTGACAGCCTATAGTTTTTAATCTGTATAATTTGGAATCTCATAAGAGTATGACATTTTAAGAAATGCTATAAAGTCATTTGTTTCTTAAGCAGGAATTTTCTAGGAAGTAATACTTTTATAAATGGAAAAATATATTAACAAATGACCCCAAGAAACTTCTCTAGATAAAATTGCATAAACTACATATTTCAAAATAGATACCACACGTTGGAACCAAACATGGCATAAGAAGTACCACGTGATTCTTCCTACACAGAGCCCCACTCTGCCAAGGAGATCAGATATTTTAAGAACACACTTGAACTATCAGTTGGGATGGCAGTTCTCTGGAAGTCTTCAAAGCATTTGCAGGATTTTCCAAAAGAAGAGCTCAAGATTCCTCTCTCCAGCTGACAACTTCAATGTCACTCCAAGAACACTGAGTGTGGATGCCACCTCAGCTTTTCCTCCTGCATCCCCAGCAGCCAGCCACCAGGCCAAGGCTCTGTTCCCAGTCTGCTCTATGGCATCCTGGCCCATGCTGCAGTCCCTCCCTCCCTGGGATCTTTTCAACAGTCTGATTGCAGGTCTTCTCCACTCTTCTAAAGTAATGTTTTCTGAAGAGCAAATGTGGCTGGCTCCCTTAACAGCTTTCAACTCCTTGGTGGTTCTATAAGGTTTGGGCTAGGCTATTGTCATGGGACCATACAGGGTGGGAAAGGACGGTTAGTGACCTTACCCTTTACTGTACATGGTGGCAATGCTGCCCTGGCCTGTCAAATATCCACAGGCCTGATTATCCCTGCCAGGAGTGTAAGCCCAGGCGGAGTCGGGCTGAAGCCTTGCAGGCAGCCCTCATAGAGAAACACATACTTAGCACTGCAGGCTGAGCAGGATGTGTTCATAAGCCTTGCTTGCCAACCACTTGTTTGCAACCTGGAATGCTATTTCCCATAAATACCATGCGATAAAGAGTAATGAGGTGCCATGCTGGCCCAGAGGGGCTGATTAACCCATAACTCAACAGAGCCATATTTGCAAGGAGAAGGAACAGCAATCTCTTCAGTAAAGACTAATCTTGCACCTGCTGCAAGTAAACCTTGCTAGCTCCTTTAATAAAATAATGCTCCCATCTTCCCACTATGGACAGAGGACAGAGCATCTCCCCTGAGGTAGAGCAGGAGAAGGTCTTGGTCATTCACCATTCCTTAAGGAATCTTACTATCACTGTTGTCTCTGCTTTCAGGGCTTCAGGGCACCATTTCCCAGACTATTCAGGCCAGATCTGGGAATAGGCCCTATAGGCTCTACAGCACTTCGAGCCTTTAGGTGAAGGACAGCATCCAGGAGTCAAACTCAGAGAGTAACTTATGGGGGCTGCTAGACATGTGGACCTCTCCTCTCCACAGCAGAAGCCTTCGTTCCCATGACCTGGGACAAAGTCCTCAAGCACAATTGTGGAGGCAAGGGCCAAGAAAACAGGACCCAGGGAAAGCAAACAGTCTGTGTCCTTGTCCCAAGATGACCAGCATTGGTAATAACCTTCCCTATAGGAGGTCTGCTCCTTACCATAGGGGTTAGGACTCATAGACCTTAAAAAGTCACAAAAGGTCAGCATCAGCACAGAAGCTGCTCACACTGAATGTGTATAAGCAGGGTGGTAGGGCTGAGGATTCTCACACCTACTATGTGCCAGATGTTAACCTAGGCACTGAAAGATTAAAAACAGTAAAGTAAGAAAATGTTTGGGAACTCCCAAAATAGTGGGAGGAGACTGACACACATCCAAGGACCTATGATAGCCTCTCACTTGGGGATGTTAACCATGATGTGGGTTGAAGAAGTCTGGCAGTGCAGGCACTGTGCCCTACGCTATGAAAGTCACTAGGCCCAGCTAGAGGTGCCCCCTCCTCAGATGGGAATAGGGAAAGAAACTGGACAGCATGTACTCTCCAACATCCTTTTCCTCAGGCAAGTCGCTGAGTCGGTCAGAGGCTAAACTGTCACCTGGTGGAGAAAAGACCATGGGCTGCCCACCTCAAGAAGATGGAAGAAAATGGTAAGACAACGGGTAAGAAAGTCCTAGGATAGCTATAATGGGCATGGGTGGAGGAGGATGGCTGCTCTGCTCTTTCTCTCCTGGCTGCCCCTGCCCCATGCTGTCCTGAGGGCACTGGCTTGCTGAGGCTCACACAGGCCCTGGAGCCAATGGTTCAACACCATGGCTGGCACAGAGGACTCAGCATGGCCAGACTCTGGCCCTCAGGGCTGGGGAAGTGCCAAGGGAAGTAGGTCTCACAGGCAGTTTGGAGGCAGGGAAGAACTGTGTTATTAGATCAGCTTACACTTAAGTGAACTAAAAAGACTAAACCATTTGTTTGCTCATTCCCTACAGCCAGTGGAATGCACCCACCTTAAATCCCCTAGAGTTTCTGAAAGTTCTGCAGTAAAAGGGTCAAAGTGCATATAACATGTTAAACCAGATGCAATTCTTCCCTAACAGAAGGTCACTTTTTGAGAATACTCCTCTTTAAGATGATGTTTCAAATTGAAAATGCCCTTAGGACCTGGCTGTTCACCATCCATAGCCCAGGTGGGAAAGCAAGGGATTCCCTCACACCTCCTGCAGAGCACCTGGCAGGAGTCTCCAGCCCCCTCCTGGTATGAAACCATCAGGGCAGCTGTTGCACAGCCTGGAGAAATATGGTTAGTTGGAGCAGAAGCAGGCCTATAGAACAACCCGAGCTGTCAATTAAAGGAGGAAAATAGTTTCCTTTTTAAGCAGCTCTAGCAGCTCACATCCCTGCTCCCTGCCCCAGGCAAGCCAGTTGTGGAGGGAGCTGCACCCACATGCTCAGCCTCACCAAGACTTGGTACACACCACAGAACAGTCCATCAGCTGGAAGGAAGGTCTGGAGACCAATGACAACAGGCCAGCTCAGTCTCTAAGACAGCGCACCCTAGCATGGCCTCAAAGAGCTCAAGCAGACATCATGAATCCCTCTTTCATCTACAAATTTTTCCTTTGAACAGTTTTAGGAGACTAAACCCCTCTGTCAGATGGTAGGCTGAGTAACACTTCCTCTCAAAGACAGCTACATCCTGATCCCCAGAACCTGTGAGTGTTGCTGTCTATGGCAAACAGAACTTAAGAGATTTGGTTAAGGATTCTGAGAGGGGGAGATTATTCTGGATTATCAAAGTGGGCCCTAAATGTAATCACAAGGGTTCTTGTAAATGGGAACCAAGGTCAAAAAGGGTAGTAGGAGATGTGAGATGGAAGTAAAAGGGTGAAGTGATGGGAGGAAGGCCATAAGCCAAAGAATGCAGGCAGCCTTCAGACCTGAGTAAAAGGTAAGGAAATAAGATTCTTCTGGAGTCTCCAGAAAGAGCTGGTCCTGCCCATATCTCAGTTTTAACTCACTAATGCTGCTTTGACTTTGAACCTCTAGAACTGTAAGATAAATTTATGCTTTTTTAAGTCACTGAGTTTGTGGTGGTCTTTTTTAATAGCCAGAGGAAATTTAAGGCCCCAGCGAGAGAGAAGACTCACCCACAGGGCTTCCATAATTTCCCATCCTCTTAAATTAGTTTCTGGACCCCTGATTGCTCCAGCTAGCCCCCTTCTCCCACTGAGCTGCAGGCATCAGGTTCATGCTCGCAAACCAAACATCCTTCTCTGTCTCCCCCAGGGCTCTGCCAAGCACTGTTCTTGGAACCCAAGAGAGGCCCCAGAAACAGACTCCATTCTCTTGAGTAAGGGGAGCCCTAGCTCCCTTTCCCATTTCACCCCTGCTCATCCTTCTTCAGCTACAGGCTCTGACCTGCTAATTAATTCTCCAACTCTTGCAACCACTGCTCCCACCAATTCCTCGACTTCTCTAGGACCTAGCTTTGTATTAGAAACAGTCTCCTTAAATAATCTGTCCAGAAACAGCTCCCAACACCTGCCCCACCTAGTTCCTATTCCGGTTTCTATCTCACACTTGAATTTTAAAAAAAGATGGAGGTGAAAATATATTCAGAGAATCTATCCTGTCATGTTGTGTTAATTATCAGCTTGAGGCAAAATTCTAATACTGTTTTCCCAGAGAAGAGAAAGCTTAAATTCTATGTTGGGGAAATCATTCTGTATGTCCAGAAGTGAGGGCTCTCAACTCAGAACAGCCCCTGGGAAGCAGGTTCCTCTGCCCACAAGATCCCTAAAGGCCATTTCCCAAGGAAATCCACAGCAAAGTGTCTGCAATAGGAAAGAAGTTTTCAAACTTTACATGTAATCTTTTTAATGGTAAATGATCCCATTGCTGCAAATTCTAGTATAGTTGGAGGCCTCTGCTACTCCCCAAAATGTCCCTTATGTTTTCTTCTTTTTTTTTTTTTTTCTAAATTTATTTTTAGTTGTAGATGGACACAATACCCTTATTTTATTTATTTTTATGTGGTGCTGAGGATCAAACTTAGTGCATTGCACGTGCTAGGTGAGCACTCTATCACTGAGCTACAACCCCAGACCCCCTTACTGTTCTTTTCTTATCATCCTATGGGGCCCAATTCCCTGGGTAAAGCAGGAACTCCCCTGGGGCAGGGAATGGTGTCTGCTTCACTGACTGACCTAACTATGAACATAGAACCCAGATCACAGACAGTTCTTAATGTTTATTGGTGAATGAATCGATTTGTTTCCAAGCTGCAGCCACTGTCCTTTATTTAAGCCTATATTAAATGCAAACAAACAAAAACCAACCCCCACAGGGTATGGTGGTACACACCTGTAATACTACCCAATACCGACTAAGGAGGTTGAAGCAGGGAGACCACAAGTTCAAGGACAACCTGAGCAACTCTGTGAGACCCTATCCCGAATACAATCACTTAGAGTTACTGTAAGGCAGTGTAAGAGAACCATTAAGAGAACTGACTGACACTAAAACAATGTGACTGGAAGGACAGAATGAAAGGGGAGTGTCTCTAATAATGTCAGTCCAGATGACAATCCTAAAGACAGATAACATTTGTAGGCTCCAGAGCTCCAGGAAATATACTAAATGCAAGAAGACTTGGAAATATCTCACATGAGGCCATAAGGACCCCAGCTATCTGGAGCAGATAGAGGGTCTTATGAAGCTGGCAAAGGCCTTGACTGATGGCAACGGGGGCAGACTGGACCAGGGCAGAAGGAGTTCCAATAAATTACTCTTTGAGGCATTTTCTGATGCCAGGTGGATTTTTGAGTTCCTTAATAAAGGCACAGACAAACAAAGAAAGCTGCCCTGTATCAGAACTGATCAGAGGCAGACAGTAGACTATAACTTGGATCCAGGTACTGAAGCACGTTTCTTTATTCAATGAGCAAGAATTCATGTAACTGAGTACATCAGCATCTGTTCCCCCTGGAGCACTCTTCTGTATACTTCTGGGTTCTTCCATGACTCTGCATCTGCTCCCCTTATCCCCTCAATTAGCACCCCCAGGCCTCCCTGGATCCCCCACCTGTTCTTCCCTCTTAAGAACTAGTGCTATGAAACTTGGAAATTTCTCCCTGAAAACCCGACCCCATGCTTCTCTTCCCTAGTTCCTATTACGCCCTTGGGCCCTTGGCTCATCGAGCTCTTTTCTTGAATATCTGCTGTCAAACACAACAACAATGAATTTTATACTTTACTCATTCATGTATTATTCAACACCATATCTCCAGTGCTTGGATGCTTAAATTAAGGTTGAATGAATTAAAGAATGAAGGCTTCGTTGCTTACAGTTTGTCGGGCTGAGGGGAGAAACTGCCTTTACACCCCTCTGGAAGTTCTAAATAAAAATTTGATGACTGAGTGACACTGTGCACTAAATGGAAACATTTAATAGTAAAATTATATCATTTGCTGGTAAGGCTACATTTTCAATTTAGATGACATCAACTTCATAAGGTCTAAATTTATTCATCTATATTGGGCTACAATTTAGAACATCAGATCAGCAGATAATTTTCCAAAAAATTACAATGAAAGTGTCTCTAACACTTTAGGGCAAAATATATGCCATAAATATTAAACAGATATATAAATACTTTCTTACTTTTCATTTGTATATAAACCATAGGAAAAATCACTTTATATTTAGAAGGTTGTTCATACTCTGCTAAATTCTAACTTAAAAGCTAAAGTATTGTGATGTCTCAGTGGTACAGAAAGAAGCAAGACATCCAGACTTTGCCAGCTCATGGCACCAGAGTGTTGAAGCCTCCTCTCTGAGCCTCTGTTTTTCTCTCTCTTTTTGGTACTGGGAAGTGAACCCAAGGGTGTTCTACAACTATATTCCCAGCCCTTTTTATTTTTTATTTTGAGATAGGGTCTCACTAAGTTGCCTGGGCTGGCCTTGAACAATCCTCCTGCCTTAGCCCCCTAAATCACTGAGATTACAGGCATGTGCCACAGTACCTGGCTATTTCTCTAACTCTGATCTCACCCAGCACTCCCTGCCCTCTTGCTTTCCTGCCAGAATATTTGTGCAGAACAAAGTGGTCTATGAGAAAGTACTTTGCACACTAAGAAGCACTGTATTAATTTCCTAGGTTTGCCATAGCAAAGAACCACAAAGATGAATGACTTAAATTTACTGTCTGACAGTTCTAAAGGATATAAGTCTGCAATCAAGCTGTTGGTAGGGTCAGGCCTCTTCCTCGTCTCTCCAAACCTCTGGTGTTTGTCTGCCATCCTTGCCATTCCTTGGCTTATAGGCACTTCACTCTAATCTCTGCCTCCATCACCAAAGGGCCATTTTTCCTCCTGTGTGTCTCTGTTTCTGTGCCTCTTCTCTTCTTTTTGTAGGGACTGAAAAGTCACCTGGGATTGAGGACTCATCTTATTTCCAAATGATCCTACCTTAACCACTTACATCTGCAACAAACCTACTTTCAGACAAGGCCACTTTTAAAGGACTTCTATATATCTTCTTGGAGGACACAGTTCAATCCACAAGTAGCATGGAATAAAAGCACCATATTTAAACCCCACTGAGAAAATGTTAGCCAAGGTAATTCAGACTAATCCTACTGGGAAGGAGAATAGCTGAAAAAAAAATTAAAACTCTGCTTGAAGTTATAAAGAATTAACAGGTAGTAAGGAATAATGGGGCCAAGATTAAGGAGAAGAGAGAAATCCAGAGACGTGAGTCTGATATTTGGAGATGCTGTTCCCACGGGAATGCCTGACACTTCTGGAAGGAATGGCGGAGTCTAAGAAGCTGAACGGCATTTCAAACAACTTGTGAAGCCAGGCAGACTAAAACTGAAGTCCCATTCCCAAAGGACTATACCCTAAGCAGACTGGTTCTCACAGGTACAGAAGCCCTCTCAAACCCTAGATTGAAAGGCTAGACTATAGCCATACCAGTTTACTGGTACCCCAGGTGCCTGCCAGAAGAAAGTATAAATTCTGCTTAAAGGAAGATAACCTCATCAAGGCCTCAGATTATGTCTATAAATTGTCATCTATGATATTTGGCACTTAAATCAAAAATTACTAAATATATGAGGATATAGAACAATACAAATGTACTCTAAGTAAAACAACAGGTAATAGAAACAGCTCTTAAGGGCTATAAATACATGTGATCAGATGCTAAATTAAGGGGAAAAAAGAGTTTGAAGAGGTAAAAAATAAAATTAATAAGTTTCTCAGGCAACTAGAGTCAGAACAGAACAAAAAGAACATACAACAATTCTAGAGCTTAAAAAAAACTAAAACTAAGAATTCAATAGGTTTAATAGCAGTTTCAGTACAATTACAAGAGTAAATTAGTGAACTAAATGATAGAAATAAAGAAAATATATGGTTTGAAACTCAGAGAGACAGAAGGACATAAAATAATGAAGAGAGGTTAAGAGATACAGAGGACATAGTGAGAAGGAGTAACAGATATGCAATTACAGTCAAAGGAGAGAAAAGACAACTGGGCAGAAGAAACAGCAGACAAGAATTTTAAAAAATTGAATAATACCACCAAGCACAGATTCAAGATTTAAGTGAGTGAATCCCACATAGAATAAATAGAAATAAAACTAAATCTAGGCCCATCATGGCAAACTGCTTAGAAACAAAGACAAAGAGAAAATGTTAAAAGAAGTGTGTGTATACAGGATTAACAATAAGATCAATCAAAATACTAAAAGTCAGAAGGTACTGAAATATTACCAAAATATAAAGAAAATATCTAAACATTTAAAGAATACTACCAATGATAAACAAATTCTTTAGAAAGAAGTAATGAATTTTATACAAACTCTTCCAGAAAACAAAATAGAAGGTACTTTCCAACTCATTTTCTGACTTAAAGCTATGATCTAAAAACATAGCAAGGACATTACACAAAAGTAAAATTATAATAAAAAATCCTTTTCATGAGTAAAATACAACATATTAGGAAACCGAATCCAGAATATATAAAAATGATAATATATCATTAACAAATCAGTTTTGTTGCAGGAATGGAAGTTATTATATTAACAGAATGAGGGGGGAATCAAATGATCATATTGATAGATTCAGGGAAAATATTTTATGAAATTCAGCATCCATTTATAACTTCTTGCAAAGTAGGACTAGATAGGAGCTTCCTGAATCTGATAAACGGTATTTATAAATAACTCCTACACTCATCATACTTGGTGAAATAGTGAAGGCTTTCTACTGAGATCAAGAACAAGACAAGGAAGACTGCCTTGCCTGTTTTCAACAGCATGCTGGAGAAAAGGAGGTATAAAAGAGTCGAGGAAACCACACATACATAGATGTTTTCATACTGCACATTGAAAATCTGAAAGAGTCTTCATATGAATTTCTAGAATCAGGGCCTGGAGTTGTAGCTCAGCGGTTGTAGCTCAGTGGTAGAGCACTTTTCTGGCATGTGTGAGGCCCTGAGTTTGATCCTTAGGACCATATATAAACAAATAAAACAAAAGATCCATTGACAACTAAAAAATCTTAAAAAAATTTTTTTCTAGAATCAACCATCAGTTGGGAGCTATGAGATTAGTTTGAAAATATAATAAATATCTAGACAAGGAAAACATTTTAAAGTTGTAATATACACGAATGTCAAAATATAAAATATGTAGAATGGAATCAAAAGATATGCAAGACCTCTTACACAGAGAAACTTTAAATGTTACTTGGAGAAGTTTTAAAAATCTATAAACAAACGAAGGGGTATAAATTTGAAGATTCAAAATTATAAAGAAGTTCATGAATTTGAAGATTCAATATTATAAAGAAGTCTATTCTCCCCCCTACACTGGTCTACAGTTTCTATATAATCTCAATGAAAATCCTAACAGTTTTTGTTTGTTCATTTTCTGGAAACTGGAGCAGACAAACTGATTTTAAAATATATGTGGAAATAAGCACAAAAGACCAACAATAATAGACTTATTCCAGTGTCTAATAAAACTCACCACAGAGCCACAGTAATTACAACACTATTGTTTTGGCAAAATAACTGACAAATAGAGCAACAGAATGAACAGAACAGAAAGCCCAGAAACTGACTAAGGTACAAGTTGTTTGCTGCTGGAGCAACACCTCAATTCTCTACGAAATCCCAGGCAAGGTTCTTCCTTCCTCTGGACCTTGGTTTCTTCATCTCTACTGTGAGGCACTTGGACTAGCTCACCAGAATTCTGATTATAAATCAGAATTAAACAGATTAATAAACATGTACAGATTGTAAGGTCTCTCCATTTTTCACTTTCACCCCAAAGCAAGACAGTCTTTTAGGAAATCAATCAATGTTCCCTATTTTCCAGGAAAAAAAAGAAAAGTAGGAATTTTGGCCCTGTGTCCTGCCATATACAGATCTTAGCCCAAAATATTGCAGGTAGCCTAAGTCTAGAGGGTCTACCTGCTGAGTCTTGCCTTGGTTGCCCATTTGGAAGGCATGTGAGGCAGAGATGAATCAGGTAGCCCCAGGTTTTAAAATACTGTTTTTCATTTACACGTTTAGCATGTTTCTAACCAAATTACATGAGCTAAGTCTCAGTTTCCTTATCTGTAAGAGGAATGTTACTGTGAAGATTAAATGGAACAATGCTTACAAGGCACTTAGGACAGTATCAGGCACACAGTAATTATTTAATACCTGGAAGCTATTATGGACAACATACTGGGGCTGAATGTGGGGCTACAATGAAGAGGAAGACAGGATAATGGGAATAATGAACTAGACTTATTGGATTTATTGCATAGTGACTAATGTGTGGTTGAGGCTTTAATAAATATTTGTGGAATGGAAAGTTGTCAATTCATCACGCTCTCACTAATAGAGTCAAGGTCCCCTTGCTTCAAGTGTTAGACTACCTTCAAAATGATAACTGGATCCCTAATATATATTTTACTCTCCATTATTACTAAAGAGAGAGGTTACTCCCATGTCCCTGCCACTGCACACACACCCCCCACTGGCCCCAACTAACATCCTTTCCCTCCCTTCCCACCTGTCTCTTGTTGTCATATGCAGCTGGGTGAAGCCCTAGTTGGTTTGATGAGCCTGACTCCTTAACTCAAAATTGCCTATAAAGAAATGATCTCAAAACCAAGAGGCTTGATGCTACAAAGCCTATTCTAAACCTTGTGCATTAGGTCTAAAAACACCTGTGTGGAATAAAGATGGTGGCCAGTGATGACTGCAGGAAGGCGTTGGGCTTCCTCTCTTCCAGTAAGAGAGACACACCACTCTCAATCACCCCCTACTGGGACAGTGGAGTCACTTCAGAACCCTATCATGGGGGCTGATTAAGGAGGTTAGGTCCCCGCACCCCCTCTGAAGACACCATAAATCAAGGTGCTTTTGAAGTCACAGATGAATATGCTAAACTGTAATTAACTGAAGAGGTTTTCCTGTACAGTTTTTGGCTTGTAAGCACATCAGAATCCTGTTCCTCCCTCTCTCTGTAGAGAGGGTTACACCCTTCAAGAAGGGGCTGGGCTGCCTCCTGATTCTTGATACTACTCCTGTCTTCCTCATCCAGGTAAGAAATCTGAAACCTGTCTTAGATATTCATTACCATGTAAAGCCAACAAAACAAACATTTTTCTCCCACAAATCTCTTGTTTTTTGCCTACAGGTCTTCCTGTTGGGTGTTCAGAGGAATCAGAAGTAGCTAAAGTGCACTCTGGAGACAGTCTTCTATCATTCCCTCATCTCTCAGTCTTCCAAGTTCAATCAACACAGCGACTTTACTTCAGCAAGGTTCTTTCCTCCCAGATCTTGCTGGCCCTGCTCTGAATCCTCTCCCTGTTTTCAGAGTAACAAAAGGGAAGTCATCCCTCTGCAGCTTCAACTTAGTTCTTAAGTTTCAAAAACAAACTGTTACTTAATGTTGTGATCTTCCCCAGTCTGTAAAATCTACAGAATACTATCCTATAATGCACTATTTAGTCACCTTGGCCAACTGCGCCATACAGAAGTGAACACAGCAGCCACTATAACTGCACCCAGGGCTCACCCCTGCTTTGACTTCCTGAGCACAGCAGTAAACCCAATCAATCTTCTGTGAGAAAGAATTCTGAAGGAAGCCAGGGCATGAAGTGATTTCAATGATGGTGCCTGCTCACTCTAAGCTCTGAATCTCCACTAGCATCCTTGAAAGACATGGGACAACCATTTCATCCAGCAAACATGTTCAGTTATGAACTAGGCCCATAGTCTGATTTGCCACAGCAGGGCAGGAGCCTCAACTCTGAGACCAGCCAGAACTTGAGAAGAGCTGTCACCTGTCAAATGTCACTCCCTCAGAGAGCAAGGACCACATTCACGTGTGGTGAGCTCACAACCTTGTGTCCTCATCCCTGGACCCCACCCTGTGGAATGGAGTAAGTCAGCTTCTATGTACTTCCTTGGGACAAAGGGACATTTATTTTCCCAGTAAGCCAACTTTTCCCCTGAATTTTAAAAACTAAACCCCTGAATTTTAAAAACTAAAGCAGATAGAAATATTTATTTTATATTTTAAAACTACCTTTTTAGAAATTCATCTAATAAGCTTTTGCAGATTCAATAACTGTGTACTTCTCATGAGCTGAGAATTTCATCCAATTATCTTTACAATCAATTTCCAGATCTCTGATCCAAATAAGGCAGGTTAGCCTCTGAAAGCCAGGGATTTGAATGGAGTTTATCAAGTAAAACCTTGGAGTGCATGCTAACAATTGTGTGGTTGGTTACTATTGGGGCTCAAAACTTTGTTAATATTTTACTCATATTACCTTGTTTAATCCTCACAATAACCCTGTGAGGGAGTTACTATTATTCTCTCCATTTCACAGATAAGAAAACTGAAGCATGAAATGTTTAAAGTCACTTGCTCAAAGTCACTTATCTAATAAGTGGTGGGGGTGGTAAGTGAACCCAGGCAGTCTATACCCCCATCGTAACTACTCTTTCAAGAACACGAAAAGAACAGAAATGACTGATATATTGACTTTGTGGGAAATAAAAGTTTAATGTTTAATCAGCATTATGTTTAAATACCGTCGGTGTTAGTTCATGGGCACCACTAGTTTTGAATTGCGAGCAATGGTGATGTGCTGTCCCTTCACTCCCTCCCCATGTGCGGGACCTGGCGTTGTGGCCCTGCTCAAGGTCACAGAACTCCTTAACTGCAGAATCCCTGGTAGAAAGGGGCAGACTTTCTCGCAGTGGGAGGATTAGGGAACGGAGGCTGCCCATGCAGGACTGTTTCTCTCCCTCCTGCTGCTGATTAAAAGAACACCACCACACCAGGAAAAACAGGAAGCTGGTTTCCAGATAGGCCCAAACAACAGCTCCACTGTTCGGAGCTACTGGCAGGAGGCACAGTCACTGCCTGTCCCTGGGCCTCCTGCCTGGAAGGAAATGGTCAGCCTCAGGGCAGCATTGGGCAGGCCACAGGCAGGAGGGGTGAGCACTGCTGCCTGCTTCTCCTATCCAGCCACTAAGTCACCCTGCTTAGCCCGAGGCTGGAGAAGGCAAGGAGCCTCCAGGTTACTGAAAACCCACTAAAGTCAGTGTCTGCTCATGGTCCTAGTCCCACACCTGGATATTGGGTATCTTAACTTTCATGGTACAAATGCAGACAGCAAGGCTCAGAGCACTTACGTGATCTGCTCAGTGAAGACATCACAGCAGCAGGGAGTAGAACCTGGCTATGTCTACCTCCAAAGCCCCTAATTTTGATGCATTTTTTCATTATGCCACACTGTAAAATTTCTTTCTTGAATTTATCCAAAGGGATATCTTGATTTTTATTTTGCTAACAAAATAGACACTCCAATGAACTGGTATCCGTTTCACTATAAAGAAAAACTCAATGTAAATTTTCAAAAATTCTTAAAGAAATCAAGTAGTTGTAGCAGTTATGACAAAGACAAAATATCAATACTGGATAAAGTCTGCATATAAATTGCGAAGAAAAACCAATAGTAATCCCTCTAATAGTAATTTCAACAGAAATACTAATCTCTAACAAATGTGGAAAAAATTTCCACTTCATTTTTAATCAAAGAAATGCAAAAATAATCTCATATATATGTTAGAGTCTAAAGAAGTTGATCTCATGGAAGCTGAGAGTAGAATGGAGGCTGCCAGAGGCTGGGGAGAGTGAGGGAATGTGCAGGGATGGGGAAAGGAGATCAGTGGGTATTAAGTGACAGATAGACAGGAATAAGAAGTTCTGGTGTGCTAACACAGCAGGGTCACTACAGATCACAATAATGTCTTGTATATTCCAAAACCTAGAAGGATTTTGAAAGTTTTCATCATAAAAAAAAAATGCATGAATGTTTGAGAAGATAAGCTTCATCTGATAAAAATGGCTTCCATTAATATGCATAAATTTTTATGTTTTCATATATTAGAGAGAAATTTAAAAAAATTTAAAAACCCAAAGAAGTGCAAAAATACTATTAACATCCATTAGCTAGTATAATGACAAGAACTTATAAAACAAAACATTGGTATAAGAGCAGATTACTAGTGGAAGTTTAAATTGCTACTATTCTTTTGAGAAGCAATTTAGTAATCTGTACCAAGAGTCAGAGATGCTTTTATATATTTCTTTACCCAGTAGTTCAATTTCCTGAGTATCCTAAGGGATTAATTTAAAATATGAAGAAGCTGTACGTAGCATGGGGACTTTCCTCTGTGCATTACTTATCCTGTAAGCAGGATAAGCAGAAAGCAGTCTAAATGTCATACAGAGAGAGCAAGGCTAATAAATGTGGGCATATTATTCAGACATTAAAAATGATGGTGGTAGAATCTACAAAGCAAAACAAAAAACAAAAAGGCAGTTTGCTGCAACACTGGGAAGGAATAATTGGGATAAGGGTGTAGAAATGTGGTTTGTGTAAAAATGTGGTTTGTGATGTAGTGTAGACATGTGATTTATTTAAAAAATTACAGGACAAGAAACTAGAAAGAAATACACAAAAGAGAGAAAAGAGAGTATATCATTCAATATATTGTACACAGTCTCTTCTTGTAGGTTTACAAGCATTTGCCATAGCTTCCACTTTTATCAGGCAGTTTTTTTTTTAACAAAAGAGAACTGCATTTGGAATACTCTCTGCTGTGATGGACATTCACCCACTTGGAGGGTGCTCCCAGGTGGTGAGCTTCCAGAAGCAGGCCTGAAGGGCGGCTCACAGCATCCCCTCTTTCATGGGATTTCTAGGCAGCGTTTGTGCTGTTTGTGTTCCCACCCTACAAAGGGTACTTTTGTTCCATTAACCACTTGTGGTTTAGCTGCTACTCTAAGGGTTATGGGGACTACCATGCAAATCAAACAGTAGAAGCTTTCAGGTTTCTTAAGAAAAACTCGAGGACTTTCTATTTGTTAGTTTTGCACCTCAGGAATAGAGGCTGCATTTACCATGGTTCCTGGCACATCACTGACACTATGTAGGCAGAAGCCCTATGTGTATATATGCTTTTCATTTCCTTTTATCCCTATAGCCTGCTTCCATCCGCTTAGTCCATGGGCAAACTTTATAATGTGCTTAAATATTTGTGCCAGTGCTCACAAAATGTGCACTGTATACTTATGAGCACCTATTTTTTTTTTATGAGCACCTATTTTTTTTTATGAGCACCTATTTTTAACTTACAAAAATAATAGTTTGTGCATCTTATTCTTACTTTTTCCATTAAGCACTGTTTTCAACATTGACCCAAATTGCTATATGCATAATTCCTAATGTCTGTGTAATAAATATCCTGTGATGGGCATCATTCATGGCATCTCTAGCCACATCCTTTCCAGGCCTGGCTGTCACTCTGTGGTTTTCTCCTTTAGCGCCTCTACTTACCCTACACACATAACACTCACGCCCTATTTGCATATGGCCTAACATAATCCTAACAGTATCAAATGATGAGGACTAAAATTCTTCATTTTTGTTTTAAAGAGAAAATTTCATGTAATATGTAATTTTCAAAAATGTCTTTTTCTTTATGTCAGGAAGTCTCTGTGCAAACTTTAATAATTAAGAACATATCAATAAGAAACCGTTGGTTTCCTTCATCCTCCCTTAGACCTACTTTGAAGCAGCTGCTTTCCGAAAGGTGACAAATGGCCACCTAAGACCCTCAAGATCAAAATCTAAATTCCAGAGATGTCAGAAAGTCCTCACTGCCATTCGAAGTCATGATTTCGTAATCTGATCTCTCTGAGGTCATCCTTTGATCCTAAAATTGACACTGTGGGAGCCATGTATGTCTCAGCAATGCACATATCAGGGAAGAGGAAAGGAGGCAGAGTTTTAGCAGGAGTATGTGCAGGGGTAATGGCCTTACTCAGCCAAATGCCCTGTGACCCCTCCATAATATGGGTGCTTGTGACTGAAATGCTCTTCATTTTGCACTACACAAATGCAAATGAAATGCTCTTCGTTTTACAGAGCCACACAAGCTTCATATTAACAAAGTGGTTACACATATCTTCATCTAGCCCTCATGGCCAATGGCCATGGCGCAGGATGGGTATTACCCACATTGGGTCAGGAGGGAAGAAGGTAAGGCTCAGAAGGTGAAGTGACCTGTTCACAGTCACAAGTTCAGAAGGGGGGTGGGAGTGACGACAGTCTAGCCTCAGTTGGTGTGATGGATGGTCCCTGCCCTCTCCCCTTACCACAGTGGACAGCACCCTTTCTGAGCCTTCTTTGGAAATCAGATTCTGCCAGTCTGTGCCTACCAGGGCACTAGGGACTCCTGTCCTAGGGACTCTTGCTCTGAAGATCATATTTCTAACAGTCCCTCCCTCCCAGGATCTTGGTGAACCATCAGGGTTCACTGATCAGGGAGGCACTGATGAAAAATGGGAGCCCCAGAGGGCTGGCTCCTCCTCTGTGTGCAGTCATCTCTTTTCGGAACGGAAAAGATCTGAGGAACCTTATCCACCAGGGTTCTGGCAGGAAACAGATGGCACTCCCCAAATGGGTAATTTGAGAAGAGTTTAATAAGGGGACCATTTATAGAGGGACCAGAGCGCAGTGCTCTGGGAGCAATAACAGTGATGCACTCACACCCCTAGGCCCAAGGGGGTGAGGGAGGAGAGGCCACTGAAGCACAGTGCCCCTAGAAGGGGCACAGGACCTTTGGTGGGGCCAAAGGGTGGGACCGGGAGAGTCAATACTTCTTCAGATCCATGCTCCCCACTGGGCAAAGAGCACAATAGGGGGCCAGGAAGCAAGGGAGCCCATTCATATAGTCTTACTGGTCAGCTTCCAGGGCACAGGGAGGGTGGGGAAGAGTTGGGAGGAACCCTGGAGGGGCAAACAGAAAACATCCTGCATAAGACCCAACTAAACCAAACTCTTGACTTGAAAGGCAAGGGGAGGGTTGGTGGCGGGGGGGGGGGGGCGGGGGGCGGGATGCTGGCCCAGAAAATCAATGGAGAGTTGCAGAACTGGGCTGGGAACTTAATTCCTGGATGCCAGCCCATACTCTTCCCCTCTCCATTTGATGCAAGGATATCTTTTCCTATACACACTATTGGAGCCTTGAAAACTAACAAATAGACTTTCATGTTAGCCAGACTTTGTAGGTTACTCTGTTTTATGGATGGTACATTCTAAAGCTATTCCTCCATGGTACAGTCTATACTCCCCCTGAGTGACTCCCCAGATGCCTACATGGTTCACATCTAGGTGCTAGGCTTTTGACACAGGAGTCAAGAGTCTCTCAGTTTAAAGGGAATACAACTCAAGAAAAAGACAAAAAAAAAAAAAAAAAAAAAAAAAAACCTGAACGAAGTATAGGTATGTAAACACACGTGGGTCTGGAGAATGCATCTGTGGCTCTACAGAGAAGCCCAGCTGCAGTAAGAAAGGGAAGCAAGGAACACTTCCAACCAACCACCCAGCTCAGAAGACCAGGCCCCTGACCTTCAGTGCACTGACGGCACTCTCCCACCCCATGTACATACAGAAATAGCTGTGCATTGACCCGCGAGTCGCCCAGGCCTGGAAAAATACTCCAGGATATTTTAAAAATCACATGTTCTTCCAAGCCTTTTTAAACTTGACTGGAGAACAGGCTGGCTAAAAAAAGAACGACTCATTGAGATCCTTTTCGTAGGCATTATCTGAGCTACAAATTCAAAATGAAATATCTAAATGTCGATTCTCAATTTTCTTTATGAATTCTATCAACCTTGCCCCCTTTATGAAGTAAGACACATTTCCCAATTCTTTGGTTAACTGGTTTTTGTCAAGAAAACTCTAAAAAAACTATTGATGATTAATCTCATACAGATATTAGCATGATAGCTCTATAACTACAAAATCAAAAAACCAGGGAATTCTTGTTTAGCTTTCTAATTTTTATATTCAATTCTTTCCATCTTTAAATGTTTCCCAAGTCCCTGTGCTTGTAACTGCGGGCAGAACAAAGTAACGAGTTAGCAAGGCAAGCGGGGGCCAATCACTAAGGAAGGTTCTCCCACCTTCTTCTGTTTCCTGTAGGCATTGAGGAGGCACTGAAGGCTTCCGAACAGAGGAGTCATTAGACCACATCGTGTTTTGGCAAGTTATACTTTACAGGATGACGAGGAGATCCAAAGGTAGGAAGCCCGGTGAAGCCTGTTGAGGAGGCTGTTGCAGTTCGGATGTGAGGATGCACACAAAAAGGATTTTCTCAAATCAGAGATTTGGACCAGGTTTTCACAATGCAGAAGGAAGATGTGTCCCAGACACATGGGAATAAAGGGATTTGTGGCCATGAATGTGTTTTTTCCATAACAAGGAGGCAGAGCAGAGAGCCACTAGGTGAAAGTCAAGACAACAGGAAGTTGTATCATTCACAGGTTCTATTCTTTGAGTGTAGTACCCACAGTACTTATGCTTGGGGACCTGGGGTGTGGTAGTTCTCTGGTTAGAGATGAAAGGGGACATCTTGCATGGCAGGGCCCCCTGACTCTGCTCTGGTGGGTCACCACCTCCTGAGGAGCCATTTCCCCCTCTGTACAACTCTTTATACTGTAAGGTTCCTTCTCGGGGGGGGGGGGGGCGGGGGCGTGAAACCAGTACCCTGGTGTTTTCTATCCATAAGGGTTAGGTCCTTTTCTCTAAATCCTGATGTAATCCATTACTTCTGCTGGTGCGTTAGCTTCCTGAGAAGGAGTGAAGTGCAGACCTTCCCCCAAAGGGAATTAGCCCTAAACAACCAAAATAAATAAAAACTCCATAACCAACTTGGTGCTTCTCAGTAATCAGGCTTTTTTCTCTGCTTAAGTTGTAAACGTCACATAATCAAGTTCAAAGTTTCAGTGAAGGGCTGTCCAGCTGGTAGTATAACAGGCAGCCAGCCCAAGGAGTCAACTTCACTCTATAGCATTCTTCACCATAAGATTTGTTCTTCAGCCTCCAGCCCTAGACAGGCTGAAGGAGTCTACAGGCATAGGAGTATGTGGCAGGGTGTAAAGTTATTTTCTGCTTTAACCTGTTACAGCCCTTGCAAAGACTGTTTGAATAAACCAGTAACCTAGTGGAAGTGGCAGTGAAGGCTGCATTGGGGACCAACCAGAAGCAACTGCACATGGAACAGGCAGGCAGGAACTCTGCCCAGCAGTGGCAGCATCCTGACCCACTGCAGTTTTTCTGGAGGGAAGTATAAACACAAGGTGGACGAGAAGAGGGCCTACCCAGCTTTCACTCAGAGAGGCTCTGAGCTTGTGCCTGGTACTATGAAGCCACCTCAAAGTCCAAACTGAGAGGAGTCTGGTGGAGTATGTCAGGCTGTGACATTCTTTGCTCAGTCTGTTTGCCTTTACAGAATTGTGATATCCCTTGTGATAGCAAGGACACCTCTGCCTGCTGCTAGCACTTGACCTTGAGGGCCCAGATGTGCTATCTGCATCAAAAATTGCAAATAACCCAAAACCACTACTGAAGAAACAGAGGAGCATTCTGCATCAGTCTTCCTATGTCCCCTTCCCTGGTCACTGAATGCAAGCTCTCACATCTGTGTTCCAAAAACTCTCCCCCACCCCCTCAAAAGTCAGCCTTATACTTCAGGGTTCAAAGCCATTTTGTAGCAGCAGCAGCAGCAGCAGCTGTAATAACAGCAACAAGCAGGCCTCTCAAGTGAGTCACTGTTTGGAAGTATGTGCGCACACATTCCCTCATTTGTCCTAACGACTTGCACCTTACCTCTGAGCAGCTTGAGATGAAGGATATGCTAACAGCAGCTTCCTTTTCTAATGACAAGGTCTGCCTCAGGAGTGCCAGCACTCGTTCTGCTCCCTTTCCAAGCTCTCTCCTCCATCTTTGCATAGAACCCACACTTTTGACTGTGCCTGGGGTTGGTAGACCAGTTGGTTGGCCCAGGCTTATGCTTGGCTCTCTAACAGTCAGAGAAGAAGAAGCCCAACACCATCTCAGTCTCCAATACCCCAGACCCACTGAGGACCAGCATCACCATATTAGCTCAGCTTCAGGGGGATGGTGTTTCCTGAAGCACAAACCACTCAGGTTTGTGCTTAAGTTGTGCAATGCTGTGCACTTAAGACTCTGCAGTAATGCACTGGGGAGGCACTTTCTACAGCAACAATGATGGAGAGCACTCACAATGTGTCCTGTGGCCATGGGGCAGCCTGGTGTAAGCCTCTGCTTGACTGTTACTCAATGGTGGCTACAGACTAACCTAGACATCATCTTTTCTGGGAAGTCTTAATATGAGATGCAGTAGCGGCAGCAGAGACAGTATTTGGGGTGAGACAAGAGGAAGAAGTGGGCAAAGATACCTGGAAGAATCCCTAGGGTGGGAAGCCATGAGTGCCCAATTCTAAAATAATGGCATGATGGTGGGTCCCCAGAGCTCCCAGCATCTGAACCGAGACACCAATGGGCCTACTAGGAAGTACAGAGACCCATGTAGACTCTAGTTTCCCCACATCCCTGGGAATCGTCACAAGGAGCTCCCATCCCCTGAGGCCAATGAGGTATACTTCTGGTAAGCTGCAAGAGCCTGGCTAGAATAGGGAGATTATTACTGGAGGAAACTGAGCTTCAAAGAGATGAAATGACTTGTTAATTCAGACACCGAAGACTGCTAACCCATCACACATTCCCTCTGCTCCCTTCCTGATAGAACTGATTTCTTCAGGAATGGCAATATGCCTGCTAAAACTTCTCCCTGGCTTACAGGTGACCATGTGACATGATTTTGGCCTAAGAGGCTCTTGAAAACAGTGTTTGCTCTCCTGAAACAGGGATTGCCCTTTCCCTCTTTCCTACTTTTTAGCTTGGACCATTTGGAAAAAAGGCCTCAGAATGCACAAGCCACCCTGTACCATGGAGTTGAAAGTCATCTGCCAAGGACAATACAGGTAGGAAGATAACAGATTGGGTCTCCTATGAGCCCTGGCCTGGCTTCTTCCAGAATTCTCATTGTGTCATAAAGATAACCACCTACTGGTTTATGCCACTTGTTGTGGTTTGGATGTGGTTTGTTCCCAAGGATTCACGTGCTGCAGGCTAGGTCCTCAGTGAAGCAGTATGAGAGGTGATGGAACTATAAGAGGTGGAATCTAGGGGGAGGTCATTAATCACTGGGAATGTTCCCTCAGAAGGGATTGTGGGACCCTAGTCTTTCTGGTTTCCTGTCTGGTGATGTGATTTCTTGTTCCTTCATGTATTCCCACCATGACAGCATCTGCTGAGGGCCTCACTAGAGGCAGAACCAATGAGGCTGCCTGATCTTGGACTTTCAACCTCCACAACTGTGAGCTAAAAAAAACACTTTACACATAATTAGCCTGCCTCATGTATTTCATTATAGTAAAAAGAAAATGAACTCATATACCACTCCATTGGTTTTTCTAATTTTTGCAGCTAATCCAAATACCTGCATATACAACAGAGTTGCTGGTAAACAGCAGATCCGCAACTCTATCGAAGGTCTGTAGAACTCTAGCGCTCACTTCCCTTATTTCTAAGGGCAACACTATCTCCTGTTCTCAGAACAAAAAGGTCTACAAATTGAACAAGATGCTATAGGTAAAGCACATCTCCATGAACGCTCAATAAATATTAATCCCTGTTACCACTGTCATCATTTGGTCGAGTAGGGTCTACGCCACTTAAAACTCCGGTTTTAGCACCTTACATACCACAAATACAAACTCAGAAAGTGTTATCTCTTTCAGAAAGAGAAAACATAGAAGGGCGTGCTAGATCCTTTGGCTTAACAGGGTTCCTGGGAACAGAGGGATTGACCTTGAGATAAACTTCTATTCCCATAGCCTGCTTGTCCCCCTGGGAAGAACATGCAGACCCAGAGGCCAGAGTGAACCCTGGCATGATCAGTGGATCTGAATATTCCCTTCCTGTTCCTTCTACCTGGTCTCAGGCCCCTTCAGAGAATGCACAGAAAGCCAGAGCCCCTGAAAAGGGGCCAATCAGGTTCAGTTAGGGGCATACGATACCCTGGCAAACTCACACATTTCTCCTTCCTAGGCAGAGAAGTGTGTCACCTGAAACAAAGGATATTGCTACTTTTACAAGAGGAAAACAATGAAAACAAACTAAATGTCTAATGAGGTACTGTTAGAAAAAGTGATGTTGTGTCTATAAAATTTAGGGGATACATTACATCTTTGTATATGATGTTCTCTACAGGTTTTCCATAATATGCGAAAATTCTCGTGGTATGTATAAAATAGCTGGTAGAGGAGCTGGGGGTGAAGCTCAGCATGCATAAGATCATGGGTTCAATCCCCAGCACCACAAAAATAAAACAACAATAACAACAACAACAAAAAAAGATGGCATCATAATCAATATCTGTGGCATATTTCTGATGATTGCTTTATGACACTTATATGCACATACACACATATATAAGAGAAAATAAAAGGCGAGAAGAAAAAATCTTTTAAAAACCAATGGTGATTAACATCTTTAAGTTGTTTTATCATGGACGTCTGTTTTTTCTTCACATTTTTCTACATTTTATAATATTTCAATAGTACCTTTTATAACCCAAAAAAATCCTCATAAATTAGTTTTTTAAAGCAATGTTATGACTTGTCATTAACATACTCCCTTTTCTCTCTTCATATGCTTACATCAATAGAAGCTAAATGTTGTCAAAAGTGACCCTTATTAATCTCAATACAGCATAAACTTCCAAGCTGACTGGAAGAACTGCTGATACTGGTTTTTCACCTGACCTGATCTAAGACTTCTGACAAGGTGGAGGGGATATGATCTACCTCACAGTCTCCCCATTGGCAGTAAGGAAGAGAGAGTCCTTAAGTTATTTAAAGAACAAAATAGCTAACACTTTTTGAGCATTTTCTGTGTGTTAGCAACTGATTGAATAAATCTGTAAATACTATTATTATCCCCATTTTATAGATGAGGAAACTGAGGTACAAATACATTAGGTAATTCACCCAAGATTACTTAGTAAGTGGCAAAGCTAATGTTAACATTCAAAAAATGTAAATCCAGAGTCTATGCTTTTAACAATCTTACTTTGCAATATCTCATTTCAATTGCCCACATGGTCTGTGCCAAAATTGGAGAGTCTCTGGGAAGCAAGGCCCCTCTGAGTCTTTGCTTCTTCTGGCACATCTATGATGACCTGGCCTCCTCACTTTCTTTTCCACTGTCATCTCTGATCCTCATGTCTTTGGCTTGTGCCTGTCCTCTGCCTTTCTGGGCTCACATTTTTCTCAAGGCCCAAGGGCTATCATAGTAGATGCCTGAAGCCTAGTCTTTCAGCATCTCAAGACCAAACTTCAGAGGAAGCAACTTGACTCTTTCTGTTTTTGCCCAGACCACAGGATGGTCGCAGTTCAGGCTGTGAGCTGGCAACTCCTGCAGGTGGTATCCGCCTTGGACCAGACCCTGTGGGTGGCTGATGGGGGCTGTGGACTAGAGACTGCAGCACTGGCTCTTGGTTCATAGGGACTGACTTCCTAAGGGGCAGGGTCTCCAGCTTTGGGGTGGGCTACTGAAAGCTTGGAAACTCACTTTAAAATCTAAATGGCAGCATTCTTCAGGACTCTTTACTCTCTCTCCTATTTGAGCGCCTTCATTCCTGTGAATTTAAATATCATCTGTGCTGGTGGCCTCAAGTTCACATCCCCAGCCTAGACTGCTCCTGCAGGTTCCCGCCCAGAATTTCACTGCCTACTTAGCACCTGTCCCAGAAAGGCTCACAGACATCTCATCCCCTAAGTGTGTAAAACAGAAAGGCCTGCATGGCCCTCTGTAAAAAACCTGACCCCACCTACCTCTCCAAGTTCACCTCAAGTTACTTTCCTACTCACTCACTCACTGGAATTGAGTTGGCTCCTGGATCACGCCAAGCATTTTCCCACTGCATGGCTTTAGCACCTGCTGTTTTCTCTGCCCTAGAATGCTCCTTAATGGTAACCCTCCAAGAGGCTTCACTGACCACCAGGCAAGACTGAGGGCCTACAATAATATCTATCATAGTTACTGGTTTACGGCTTTCCTAGACCTAATTATATCTGTAATTAATTAATTAATTAAATTTCTGTTTATTTGCTATCATCTGCCCTCCCCACTAAATAGTGAAGTCCATGAGAGCAAGAACTGTATCCCACTTGTTGTGTATTATTTGGCACACAGCAGGTCCTCAGTAATTACTGCTGAATGACCAAATGGAATGTGGGTCAGGCCAGTAATTAAACATATTTAACATAATTGGAATAAGTGAAAGCATTTGTGTAAAGCTCTTGGCATGGGGTATATAGTAAGCACTCAGTAGCAGTAATAATATGGCCACTGCTATTATTGCATTGAGGCATATGATACAATTAATATTTGAACTTTACCTATAAAACAGCAATTTTATATGGTTCAACCCAATATTGTTACTGTTTGGACAGTGTGACTTCAAACCACACTTTGTGCTACCAGCCAGGAAGCACACACACAATTCAGTGCAACATTTTTCAAATAGAAGGTAGCCTCTGATGCAGCTCTCTGTTTCCTCAGAGAGGTAATGTGCCTTCTTCCCCAACTGGGATCTGCTAGTGGTTTGAACACACCTTGATCTGAGACCCCTCCCTCTGGGGTTTCCTAGGAAAAGACTTTCTTTGCCAAACACCCTGGTGCTTCTGAAATCCCTGTGGACTCATCCAATCCATGAACATGAATATTGACTATCTCTGTCCAGTTCTTAGAAAATAAAGAGGTGAAGTTTTTATGTGGTCTTGCATGATGAAGACCAAATGGAAGTGAAGACAAATGTCTTTTCCACAACAGGGATTTCTCTTCTTTATAACCAACAATCCTTAAAGCATCAAACTCAAACTGAGTCTAAGCTAGTCATGAAGAAGAGTGGTAATGGCAAATTTACTAATGGCAGTGCTCTGGGCTACTTTTCTTTCTATTTTCCCTCAAAGATTCTGTGTTTTCACATCACATAATCTTTTGATTTTTTCAGCATATTGTTCCTTCCCCATGGGATGCGTGACCCAGTGATCTGAAAATATCAGTATTTCCAATGCCTTGCCTTCATTCTTGACACAAGCACATGTCCACCTAGACCTTGATACTTAAGAAATGAAAAGTAAAACTAACTTTTCATTACTTATCCAGTGGTTCAATACATTGTTTGGGACTTACAGTTCTGTGACAAGGATCAAAACATTTATTATACTAGAGATAATAACATTAATAAAACACAGTAAGAGCTTTTCTTTTCCCAAAATGAAATGGTGCTTTCCTGTACAATTTTAAGCCCCCACTTCCTTGCACTTGGGAATTGGCAGAACACTATAAGAATTTTGTGTTGAGCATCACTTTAAGCAGGGATTACTCAGACTCACCTAAGACATGTGCAGAACTGAGAGGTCCTGCATGAGAGAAAGGGCATAAGCTTTCCCTACAACCCCTGTCCAGATGAACAACACAGGCAGCCTTTCTCTCATAGAGGAAGGTTCTGCAGTTTGAAGTGGCACAGCTCTGAAAAGCAACGGCTGCCCAGTGATGGCTCATGAGCTCTGCTCTGAATATGGACTTTGCAATATATCCAACAGTGCAATCCAGATCAACTATGGAGCCAACTAATAGTGAAGCTATATTACAAGTGGAAATATTTTATATGTCTGAGAAAGAAATTGTAAGTAGTCATGCAATCACAGAATGCTGTTGGAAGGACCTAGAGACCCTCTGGGGCAGCTCCTTCAAGTCATAGCCATCAAAAGGGTGTGTTGTATAAAGCCTCACAGGAGCATGAGAGCAGTCTCCCTCCTATGTTTCCTGCATCTCTATGTCCCAGGTAAACAACTGTATGTATTACTAATTAGAACAAATTTTAAAAATAAATAAAATAACTGCATGTAAAGGCATTCATCAATGTCTCCCACCTCACTTGTGAATAAAACCTGAATCTGTCTTTTAAGGCCCTGGTCCCACCTTTCTAGGTCTATTTTGCATTACCTCAGTTACACAAGTCCTTTCTGCACCTGAGCTGCTCTGCTCCTGTTGAAGCCCTCTGTCCCACTAGTCCCTAAAACACCCTCTCTTCCACTCTGCACCCATGGTTCCTTTACTATTCCCTTACTCTCCTGAACAACACATCAGCTTGTTGGCACTTCTGAGTGGACGAATCACACTCCACATTCAATTATTTGTATATTTGTCTTATGTCTTTTATAAGATTGCAGATTTCCAGAGGGCAAGGGAAATATTTGATTCATATTATCATATTGCTTATAATAGTTCCACGAAACTAAGAACAAATGTATTCATGACACATTTTTCTTATCCATTTATAAAAGCAGATCCCAATGACGTTTCAACCAAATGCATTTCAGTGATTCTGTGTACGCAGAATTAACAAGCATTCTTTTTCCTCATTTCTTTTCAACACTTCTTATGAAAAATTTCAAACATACAACAAAGTATGCCTAAGGCCACCTAGACTCTACCATTAACATTTACTGTACCTGCTTTATCACTTATCCATACGCACATCCATTCTTCTACCATCAATCAATCCACATAATCTCACTAATGTATCTCAAAACAAATTGCAGATATTATTTTACTTCCCTTAAATAATTCAGCACATCCATCGTTAAATACGGTTCAACATTACTTTCTTTTGAGGTAAAATTCATGTTTGGAGAAGTGGCCACTTAAGTGTAGGTTCATCGAACTTAGACTATTGTACACACTTAAGTAAACCCTTACTTCTCCATGGGAAATTAGCATTTTGATTTTCCCCCCTTGGTACACATTGGTTTGCCATACTGGACTCTCTTAGAGAAAACTACAAACTCTAGACAAAATACAAAGCATAACTATCTGAGGCACTACAGGAAGAAAGCAGGGGGCTGACACCAGGAAAGATGAGAAAAGATCGAGATGTCAATTTTAAGATCTTTAGGCTGGTGACCAGCTGTAGTCAGTGCCATGCTGGGTATCCAAAATGCCATGAGCATGTGTTCCTTGGGATAAACCACAGTCACTAGAATGTGAAGCAGGAACTCAGAGACTAGAAAGGCATAAAGGAAGAGCCCCAAGTTCTGTGTGAAAACTGCCCACAACTCTGGCCGAGTCATGATGCACAGGGTAGATGCTACACAACCTGGCTGAAAATAAGAAAACAGCCTAAGTGCTGCCCACGAGATAGGGTTTGTGGTTTTCATTTCACCAAGCTAATTGCTAATACCTAGAACAAACAACATCTCAGTCCCCCTAAAAACCTCCTCAGAGAAATAAAACAGAATTCAGAGTCTCTACAATAGGATATGCACAATGTCCAAAATATAATCCAAAATTATCCAATATGTAAATAGGAAAATGAAACCCATCTTCAAGAGAAAAGGACAGTCAATAGAGATCCCAAGATAACTCAGATGTTGCAATTAACAGATAAGAATTCTTAAGGCAGTTTTATAATTATATTCAGTGGCACAAAGGAGTACATGAAACATCTAGGAAATTTTGGCAGAGAATAAACCATAAAAGAGAACCAATCAAGCTCTATAATTAAAAATTACAATATATGGAAACTTTTAAAAATCATTAGGCAAGCTTAACATGATAGAGATGATTATGAAAGCATCAGTGAATGTGAAGGTAGACCAAGAGAAATTATCCTGTCTGAAGAACAGAGAGGTAAAAAGATAAAAACACCTCAGACCTGTAGGATAACATCAAAAGGTCTACCAAGAAGAAGTGCAGTCCCAGAAGAAGGGAACAGGAGCAGAATGGAAAAAATATTCAAAGAAATAATGATGAGAAGTCTTCAATTTTACAGAATCAAGAAGCTCAATGAATTTATGGATTCAAGAACCTCAATTAACTCCAAGCAGGATAAATGCAATGAAACCAATGAAAAAAAACTAAAGAGAAGAAAATCATGAAAGCAGCCAGAGAAAAATTACACAAATCATAAAGGCAGCAATGATTTCAGGGACTATTAATTTCTCATCAGAAACCAGTGATGCCAGAAAATAGTATTTAAAAAATCTTCAAACCAAATTGTATATCTAGTGAAAATATCCTTCAAGAATGAAGGTGAAAGGCTAGGGTTGTAGCTCAGTGGTACAGCACTTGCCTAGCATGTGTGAGGCACGGGGTTTGTGAGGCACTCAGCACCACATATAAGTAAATTAAAAAAAAATAAACGCATGGTATCCATCCACAGCTAAAAAAAAAAAAATTAAAAAAGAATGAAGGTGAAGTAAATATACGTTAACTTCATGGTGTCTTTTTGTCAAAACTTTTATACTAAAAGTTGGTTAGCCAAGCATCAGCTTGCACACCAATTGAAACAAACTTTAAAATACACGTTTTAAAATTGATGGTAACTAAAAATATGTGGGCTGGGGAAAAAAATCAGCATAACAATCTGCCTTCAGTTTTTCCTTTAATAGTGAATATATGGGTGAGAAGTTACTTTGATGTGATCTGAACTAAGACTGAGACTCATTTACATTCTGCTAAAGTCTCCTGGTCTAGACTGTCCTGACTACCTCTTTCCTCCCCTCTTTTCTGCAATTACATGTTAAGAAAATGAAGGAATAGTTGTATTTCCTCCTCTAAATGTTATTCAGGCCTAGAGAAAGAATGTAGAACTGACCATTAAAAAGCCCACCTGCTAAGAGTTCAAAATAAAGGGAAGGCAAGTGACCAGACATAAAAGAAAACAGAGAGGCCAAGATGTCCTGAAAAGACACGCTGAAGTCAGAGAATTAACTGTAAAAGTTGAGACTGAGTCAATATTTGCATTAGAAATCTCAACCTGAATTAACATGTTTGTTGGTCCAGGAACAGCTCCCCTGAGAGCTCTGGAAGTGTGATCTCCTGCACATCTGCTCTGGCCTTTATGAGTTCTCTTAATACTTTTTAAAGCTGCTGCTAAGTGTTAATTTTTGTTCAAAGAAGGATTACTAAACAACCTGTTGGGAACACAAAGATTCCCTTCATACTGTTCTTCTGGCTTTCCTTAAACCTAGAGGCAGACTGTTTTCCAAACTGTTAACATCCGAATTGACTGCCAAACTGTTATTAACTAGCTCCTGACATCTAAACAACAGCTGTGTTCTGTCCTGTGAAAGGGCAGCCTCACCCAGACAGTGACTCTCCAAAGGTCAGCTGTGTCCTGCAGCAGGAAGTCCACTCCACGGTTGGTGGCACATGCCGGCACAACGGAACAGTCTGTGTTTGTCCCAATTCCCTTTCCTCCCTTTTGGCTACTCTTCACTGGTCATAAACGTTCAGCTTGCCTTGCACAGGAAGTGGGGGCCTTAAACTTCATCCTGCATGTTCACTGCTGCTCTGGCTCTCATATTAAGGCTTTTCACCGAAGACGCCACTGAAAATGGTGCTGGTGGCAAAGGACCACAAAACAAAGTTAAAACCCTCATCTCAGAAGTAAGCACTCTTACTAAGTATTTACTAGCTGTCAGGCACTGTTCCAGGGTTTTCTTACCCTATCCACTCACTCCTATAAGAACCAGCCTTCCTATTCAACAGGTAGGAAAGTCTCAGGGCTCAGTGTTTAAATGAGCTGCCTGTAGCCATGTGGCTTTGGAGGGATGCCAAGAGAGCCTCCAGTTCTATAATTCAAGTTCAAGGGTCTTTCTACACTGGGAACTTTCAAAAATAGAGATACCATCCACAATTCCAACTGGAGTTTAAAAAAAAAATGTGTCCAATTGATATAAAGTTGGTGTAGTGATGATTTTTTAAACAATTTTTTTTAGTTGTTCATGGACCTTTATTTTATTCATTTATTTATATGCGGTGCTGAGAATCAAACATAGTGCTTCACACATGCTAGGCAAATGCTCTACCACTGAGCCACAACCCCAGCCCTGGTGCACTGCTGATTTTAAAATTTAACCTGGAAGAGTAAATGCATAGGAACAGCAAAAGCCATTTTAATAACAATGATGATGGTGCCCTTGTCTTTATAGAAATTAAGAAATATGTTATAAGGCCAAATCACAAACAGGGTGCTATATGTTTACCTACATAATGGCTGGTTGATAGTGAGAACATAATAAATATCAGTTATCACTAATATATTATGTTAAATGCATTACATGTATTATCTCACTTAGATTTTTTTCCACTTAGGCACACTGTGAGAACAGTTTCATTCCCATTCTATAAATCAGGAAACTGAGGCACAGAGGGTTTAAATAACTTGCTAATGGTCACAAAGTATATAAACGAAATGCCTAAAATCTGAACTAAGTCTGACTTCAGAGGTAAGCATGTTACTATAGCACTGACACTAACATCAAGCTCTGGGGGAATCTAAATGCTCATCAATAACAGCGACTATTTACACAAACTGACATGCATAAGAATGAAGAACATTCCTAAGAATGAGGCAACCTGTAAGTTCTGATATGAAAAAATATCTATGTCAACAGAGAAAACAAGTTGCCATGATATCATTTTTAAACTTGTGAATCATCAGACATCTGTGAAGGTACACAGTATGCATTCATATGTTGCATTTAAATGTTGTGCAAAGTTGCACAGACATATAGACACACCATCCTTTTCCTCTATGGATTGAATTTTTTTTTTTAAATGTGTCCAATTGATAGGACCTGCAGGGCCACCCTAATACTGTACTTTTAAATGCATTTTTGTATTGTTTCAATATGTTACAAGCATGCCTTCTGTAATAAACAAGATTTTTAAAGTGACTCATTACTTTAAAAAAAAGAAAGAAAGAAAAGAAAGGAATGTTCTTTTCAAAGGAAAATGCTTCCATGAAGAAGCTGAACAGCTAACTGACAGTACAGGGGGTCCTCCCCCAGTAGGAGTTCGGTACCATAGTTCCCACTGTAAAATGGCACTCCATGCCTGGAGAAGAGGACAGTCTGGGTTTTAACGCGGCCGTTACCACAAACAGCTGTGTCCTAGCTTGTGGCTGGCCCACTGCCCTGCACACCTGTGCGTAGGAGTAGAGCAGCTCTTCCCTTTACAATCACTTCTTTCAGACAGTGAGGTCAACAGGCGTAGGGGATACAGATGCAAAGGGCTGCTTGAATGTCCTGTGGTTGGAAGGGGGAGGTTCGATCATAACTGGACTCAGTGAGCCCAGACATAGATCAGCCTGATCTGGGATAGGTCAAAAACTCATAAGGCACTGCAGTCAGCAGTAGTGATGAATGGAGAGAAGGCCAGCCCAGGGGAGGGGGATGAATGGAGCGGAACCTGGGACATTCTATGTTCTTAGACTGATTGTTGACCACATCCAATTCCCTCTTGCAACAGGGGCAGAAAGGGGAGATTCCAATGTGCTCATGGTCAGCTCTACTCCTGGGGCTGGTCTAGAGATACATATTAAGTCACATCAGGCAAGTTTCGGATGGTGAAGAAGTGGCATTGTCATCTGATGCTATATTCAGCTGGTTGGCACATTTTGGATAGAATTTCCCTGGAGTTCTCTCAATAACAAAGTGGCAAATTGTTTTCTAAATCCATCTATGAAAGGAATTTTCTCTTTCCTTCCTTCCTCTTCCCTCCCTTCCTGTTATGAAGCATATACCATACGTGATATGACTCTAACAGGTGATAGTCCAATCACCTCTCAATGGACAGGGGACATCCTTATGACAAAGAATCTCAAGACAGAGAACCTAGATCTGGTCAAGACTTTTTGTGAAAGGGATGCCTGTGGTGGCGAAAACTTTGTGGATGATTTAGGCTTAAGTTTTCTAGGGCCAAATTTTAATCTTTTATTTTAAAAATTATTTTCATTTTTATCTCAGTAAATAAAATCCCATGGTTTATATCAAATTGCTCAAAAAAAAAAAAACAAAAACAAAACAAACAAACAAAAAAAAACAAACATCCTGAAGCAAACTTTCAACAATTTTAGCTATTTTTAACCAAATAATATGCTGGTGTCACCATTTCTTGATTTATCTATTTTATCCTTCATCTGTAACTTCCTGTTACACTTGTTTACATTTTAACTCTTTATTTGTTTATTCATCTACCACATTTCTCTTCCCTTATATTGCTATAAATAAGAACTGGTCACTAAAAAGCCAACAAATTTTCTTTTATTTTTCCTTGTATAATTTTTTTCTGTTAGCATTAACACTTGTTCTTTATTTGCCTAACATAGGACCTATATCCAAAATTTCCAAATATTCTATGTCAACTATTTTATGTATACATATATATATAAAATACTTATTACATATATTATATATCTAAAATATATATATAATTTCCCAAATCACCAAGCATATCAGATCATATACAAATTTTAGAGTAGCTGGTCTATTTTACAAACCACTGGGCTGATTTTGGCTGTTTTCCTAGGATTGTTCCCTGCCTCCTGGTTCTGTTTCTCCCTCTTTGTTGATTTATTTCTTCATTTTGCTGAAGTACTTATTCCCGTTACTTCCTAGAAAAGGATCCACAGAAAGAAAAATTTTGAGTCCTTGCACATTTAAAGATGTGTTTTTTTCTATCTTCACACTTGATTGAAATTTCAACAGAGTATACATCTAGATGGAAAATAATTCTCCATCAGAACTCTATGTATTTTATTCTATATTCCAGTTTCCAGTACTGATGTTTGGAAACCTGACAATATTCTGGTTTTCCTTTGTGTTTGTGACAAGTTTCCCCTAATTCAGATGCTTTTATAATTCACTATTTCTAGAATTCTGAATGTCAATCATAAATGAGCCTAGGTATGGGTTATTTTTTTGTATACTGTATTGGGCTCTAGATTGAAAGCATTTTTCAAAAGAAAGTGACTTGACTTTCAGTTCTGAAAATTTTTTTGTATTATTTATTATTTTTCTTTTCTCTATTTTCTGTGTTCTTTCTCCTTAGAATTCTACTACCCAGATACTGAACTTCCTGGATATGCCATTTAAGCTTTTTATTTATTATTTCTTCTCTATTTTTTTTTTATTTCTTCAGCTTTTCATTGTACCTTTTATAAATTCCCTGATTTTGTTTTCTGGCCTTTCTACCATTTTAAAACTCTTTGGTCAGTTGTAGTTTTTATTTTTCAAGATTTCCTTCTTGTTCTCAAATATGCTGTCACCCTTTTTTTTTTTGGTAAATTTTTATTTTAGTTGTAGATGGACACAATACTTTTATTTTATTTATTCACTTTTATGTGGTGCTGAGGATCGAACCCAGTGTCCCACATGTGTTAGGCAAGCCCTCTACCACTGAGCTACAACCCCAACCTGGCTGTTACTTTTTAAAAACGTTATTCTGAATAATTCAAACAGTTTGATATTCAAACTAATACCCTGCATACATGTGCTCAGCCAGACTGTTATGGTCACTGACCTTCCTCTGCAGCACAGTGTGGCCCATGCCCCACACTAAGGAGGCAGTCTGTGATTAAATAAAAACCTGCAGCGAGCTCAGGCTGCCTACCCACTGCCTGCCACCCAGCCTTCCAGCTAGTGCTCTGATCTCCACACTGCTTCAACAAGCAGCAACGAAAAAGAAAATATTAATTCTGAATTTTGCTCTCATTTGTAAATACTAAAACCTGTTTATTTTATAAGACCCAAAGGTAAGATTATAGGTTTTAATCCAACAAGGCTTTTCTGGGCCCCATCCATTCCCAGAGACTAATTCCACAGCAGCTTCTTGCTAAGGCAAATGGCAGGCTGTTCCCTAGTGCTGGGGCAGAGCCAAAGCTTTCAGCCCAGCTCTGTGGGTCACCATCTCCTTAAGTACCCTCCTCACCTGGCTTACAGGGCCCCAGCTTAAGAATCACCTCCAAAAAGGTTTAGCAACAATTGGACTGTTCTAGCTACTCCTAGGAGTTGAAGATGATGTTTGGCCTAAAGATTGTTCCAGAAATAAAGCACTTTTCTGTTCTCTAAAAGTTTGAGCCTTATGCGACAATAACGCAGTTTATTTAAACCAGTTGGCTCTTTTTGAGGAGGTACTATATGACTCAGACAGGGCTAAGTATTTTAGTGATCAGCAGACAGGATCACTTATAGCTAAGTGCTCAGATTTGCATCTCCTACCCCCAAACCGAAATAAGCCAAGGGAGCCTGCTTCCTACACCCTTCCAGGGCTTGAAAGCCAGAGTCCTTGGAATCTGGAGGCTGGCATCACTATGTCTGAGGCATCAAGGAAGGCTAATTTGGCAATTTGATACGGGAAGATGATGCTTTGGCGACACATAAGTTGAGTGCTTTACAGGAGTTTGATAAAACACTCAATTTATTAGATTAATTGAGCTTTCTGTCACTTTAGAGACTGATGCAATCTTAACTGTAGCTTAAAAACATGACCAATGAGTAAGAAAACACTGGTAATATGGCAAATATAAGCACACTTTCATCCCTCCCCTTGGTATTTGCCTGACAGTAAATGTCAGGAGATGTCTTCCCTGCCAAGCCAACACGTCTAATGGCACGGGGCGCACATGGATCTTCTAGACCCACACTTTACCAAGACTGTAGCTGCTGTCTGTCCCTCATCCATCACACCCTTCACCAACATGCGTTTCAAAGCATCCTTTCCCCGACCTTTGGTTCTGCTCATCTGCGTGGTTGCAGCCTATTATATAACTGCCACCTTATCGAAGCACCAAAATGCAGAAATGCTGTATATGTCTTAAATTATGCAAGGCTTGACCTTCTCACTGGCAAATGCCTAGCATATTTGTCCTCAGAGGTCTAGGCAGCATTGTGAAGAGCTATTACTACATTGCTCATCATTCCTCTGATGAATGCTCACACCACAAGCAGGGGATTGATAATTTCTAGATGGGTACCTGTGTAGTGAGTGCAGTGAGTCATCTCTTTAGAGTCTCATTATTTCTCACAGTCTTCATGAAATAATTATAATAGTAAGACCTCATGGAACACTTACAATGTGCCAAGTACCTCACATGCATTAATTTGTTATTATTCTACCCTGCTCGATAGAAATTATTTTATTTTTATACTATAACTACAATTATTTTATAACTTTTAACCTCATTTTATAAATGAGGAAACAGAGGCAAAGGGTCAAAGATCATGCTGTTGGAAATGGGGGCACTAGAATACAAACCCAGGGAGTAGGCTTCAGAGTTTACCCCTATCACAACACAAACCATGTCCCCTCCCCTTGGCCAAGGTTGCTTTTGCTGGACTTGAGCTTGAGGCACATATTTGGGTCTGATTTACTTGGCTGTGCAGGAGTGTGATAGTTGGCAGACCAAAGGCTGGGCACCCACACCTCAGAAGGTGCTTACATATACCTGAACAAATGGGAGGTTTCTAACAAGAACTCTACTATACTCAACACTTGGCTCTGGTATGGTTAAAAATACTTTGAAAAGTAATTTGGCTCCTAGAGTCCCTAATAACGGGCAAAGACAGGAGTGGGCCCAGGCCAGTTTGCCTGAGAAGGTGCAACTCGGTTGTTCTTCTGTTTGGGAATATGGTTGCAGGGTCACTGTGAGCTGCCCCCATGCACTGGGAATGCTTCCAAAAACCTTAACAGAGTCTGCAAGGGCAGTGAACAGAACCAGAAACCAACATTAATCTGAGAGCTCCCTATATCAGGATCATCCAGGGAAGTTGTTTTGTTTGCAGATACTTGGGTCCCACCTTAGACTTTATGAATCAAGGCTCTTCTCTATTGTGTTTAGGCCTAGATTGGTAGAAATCTCCTCAGGTAATCCTGATATACTCTGAACTCTGGTAACCTATGGGTCTCTAGGGCTTCACAGCTAGGCATCAGGAAAAAAAATGTATTACAAATGTAATTTTCAATTCAATAAATAGCATTCAGGTTTGAGAATCAGGGTTCTGGTCTCAGCAATACTAACAGCTTGCTGGTTGACTTTGAGAATGTCCCTCAGCCTTTCCAAATCTCAGGCTTCCTATCAGTGGGATCAGGACATGAGGTTCTTCTCAGCTCTAAATCCTGTGCCTCCCAAGCATTTACTGGAACAGAAGTGATAAAAGTCCCAGGAATGATGAGTACCCAGAAGGGTGAAGATCAAGGAGTGGTCTGGAAGTGGGTACAGGGCTTTGAGGAACTGGGAGAGTCTGCCCTGGGGTGGTCATGGTGTTAGGGAGGATGTCCTAGCAAGGGGACAGAAACTGTTGTGAGGCTGTGGGAGAAGTAAATTGGGAAGGAAAGGAGAAGGCACAGCTAAGTGGGGGAAAAAAAAGGCTTGAAACAAGAGTGAGAAGGCAAGAAGGCTCCGGGTTACAATGCCCAGGCAGCCAGGGAGGGGACTTGGAATACAACAGAAACTAAGAAGGGTGACAAAGGAAAAGTGGTGTTTGGGGAAGATGACTGTGGCCACCCACACATGACTGGAAGCCTGGGATGGGGAAAGGGGCACGCACGTGGGCCTCCCAGTTGGGAACAGATGCTAGTAAGCTGGAGGAAAGGCTTATTCTAAGACCTGAAGCTATGGCAGCGGACGCTGGAGGGAAAGAACATGTCAGTGGGAAAACCTCCAGGATGGGATTATGGGGAATTCTTCCTGCTTTTTTGTTTACTTGTTTTTGCTTTTGCTTATCTATAATTTCTCTGTAGTGAGCAGATACTGCTTTGTGATTAGAAAAAGAAATATATGGTTCAGCATTTCCTTTAGAAAACCTGCATTACAAATCTCTACCCTCTGCAGTGCAGCCCTTCCTCCCATCAGTCTGTTTCCATTTAGAACCCCCTCAGTCCTCCCTGACCCACTCATTTGCATCCCACAATCTTTGTCCCTTTGCTCAGGAGTTCTGCAGAGCATCCTCCTTTTCTAGACTATTCCTCCTTCCAGCCTCTTGAACTGCAAACTTGGCTTTGCCCTTTGGTGTCAAGGGGAAATTTCTTCCAGAGCTCTGACTTTGGGCATATGGGAGTGGTAGCCCAGCACTCTACCAGTTCTCTTCATCAAGCCTTCTCTGAGAAGTCAAGCTTCTTTTCATCTTTGTAGCTACTCTCTTAGGATCTGCCTCAAAATCTTCTCCAAAAGGATATCTATCAGCCACCTGGAAAATGCTCCCATCCATGAGAAAGAACACTGAACCTCCCGCATCTCGAGCCTCTGGCCTGCCCAACTTCTATCACTGCTCCTTTGCTTCCTAGCTGACTTGGTGTCCTCCCCCGCCCCAGGATTCCTACAACATGGCAAATTCTGACTTTGACCCCGAACTCCTAACCTTTGGCTTCTTACATATGCATATCCTAACAAAATTATCCAGTCCTTGGCACTCTTTCTAATTCACTTTTATACCAAACATCTTTGATTCAGAGGCCAATCATTTCAATTGCCCTCATCAGTATCCTGGATTCTCTCATCCTTAGAAGCTCTGCTAAGCCTGCTGTGCTCCCCACCCACAATCCAGAACCAGTCAAGCTCTTCCTCCAGAGAAAAGCTGCCCAGTTATGCTGTTGGGCTCCCTTACAAATGCAAGGTTTACAGTTCCAGTAAAGCCCCCTGGTCAGCTCAGCTGCCCACACCCCACTGAATTCCTTTCCTGCTGTCTGTCAGTTCTATTGAAGATCCTCAGCATCCTGTTCTAACTTCACTGTCCCCACACTTGGCAAATCATCACACCTCTGATTTTCACCAAGAGATAGAAAACCAAGTACTCTCATTTCCCCTTCTCTCTAGCTCTGAACATCCCTGTATCTTCAATCATTTCCCTTCTGAAAACAAATGGTATCCTGCCCCTTTAAGGCTGACTTAGGTGCCTGATTCCAGGCCCTCGCCTCTTTCTCAAGCCTTCACTCAATTGATTATCTCTTCTTTCTTGCAGCTTCAAATTTTCCTCCCCTGACTGTTCCCCACGAGGTGACAAAAATGGTGTGACACCCCCCTCCTCTACCACCCTCTCATCTTCTTGCTCTTGCCAAGCTCTTTAGAAAGTTTTGCTATTTTTGTAGGAATGATGCATGCTCATGCAAACATTTTAAATGATACAGAAGAGCAAAAAGAAAATAACCATTACCCAACATCCTACCAACCACAGATAACTGCTGTGAGAATCGTGATCATGCTTCCAAATCATCCTCTACATGCACATTTGTGTGGAGGATATATACCATTTCACAGAGAAGAGGCTGCACTTTGTGACCTGATTTTGTAACCAAGAAGGAGTCCCTAGTGCTCTTTCATGTCAATATGTTACATTTTGTGACTGCAAGTTATTCAAATCAATATAAATAACAAAATTACTTCCTTGTCCCGTATTGATTTCCATTTCTTCCTACTGTAGATTACGCTGTGTTGAATATTTTTGCATCTAAGAGATAAATAAATATTTATGAAAAATTCCTTTAAAGAGGTTGTTTAGACAAAATACACTCACATTTCATGTTTGATACACACTATAGAAGAGTCTTCTAGAAAAGCTATACTAATTTAGACTCCTATCAATGGTTACCATTTCCCTAAACCCCTAAGAACTCTGATATTTATTAGTGTTTATGGTTTTAACCTAAATAGAAAATAGGATAGCAGATTCTATAGATGGGAAAGATAAGAGGATATTTTGAACAACTTTCACCTATTATTTTTAAAATGCATATGAACTGCATAAATTCCTGTGAAGAAACTTGCCAAAACTGATACAAGAAGAAATAGAAGATTTGAACAATCTTGTATTCATTAAGTAAATTAAATGTCCATTTAGAAATCTTTCCACAATGAAACTCTAGGCCCCAAGGGCTTCATCAATGTATTCTACTAAATGTGTAAGGAAGAAATAACATTGACTGTACACACATTTTTGCAGACACTTAAATCCCCCAATTTGTTATCTGAGGCCAGCATAGCCTTGACACCAAAACTTCACAAGGAATTTTTGTTGTTGTTGGTAGTGCTATAGATAGAACCAGGGCCTTGCGCTCTCTAAGCTATACCCCCAAACCCCAATAAGGACATAAAAAGAGGAAAATCTCAGGCCAGTCTCTTTTGAACATGATGACAAAGTTACTGGGGTTATTAAATACTATAGTTGGTTGTTGCCTACCTTTAAAATGAGAAAAACGCTAAAATTTTAGTCTGGGGTTAATGAAAATTAAGATGCAATATTTTTTCTGTCCAAATTCATGGACTTCCTGAATTCTATTCATGGACCACTAAGGGAATCTGTGAACTCCAGGTTAAAGATACACAGTGCTGGAGGCAGCCTAGACCACTGGGAACCAGAGCTCCAATCCAAACAGAAATCCCACCAAGTGGAAGCCTTAGTGGGGCTTCTGTGCTAGGGTTGCCACACACCTTCAAACACTTTTCCAGCTGGATTTCTTTTAAGATGACTCCTCTTGATTCTGCATTTTACATATTTCTTTGTTCTCTCTCCAATATGATTTTACTTTGATTAATATAAAGAACTAAAACATTTCAGTTCCTTTATCCCCAAAATTAATTCCCATGATAACAGGGTAGAATTAGCAAATCAAGCAAACCCATTTCCTCTGATGATACCTGTACCATTTAGCTACATACTTGTAAATAGGACATTAAAAACCATTTTGTGGCTAGTACTCTGTACAAAGCCAATTTAGCTTCAGATTAAACTTTCAAGCCACCCTTAGAAGTTCACTTGGAAGAAGCACACCAAGAGTGGGGCCTGATGTGGCTCCAGCCTGCACACCTGGCACAGCCTAATGAGCACCAAGGACCTCTTGAATGCCCTTTAGAAAGCTCCATTACTTAGCATTTTTGTTATCTTTCTGGACACTCTCCTATTGGTGAAAAACCAATTAAATGCAGCAACTGCATTTTTACTACTACTTTTAAACTCAGCTCTATGTAAAGGAGGAAATATTTTTAAAAATTTATGCTAATGTTCAACTAGAGTCCAGAACTCATATTTTTCATTATGAAATATTTAAACATACAGAGAAATATAGACAACACATTTAACAACTACGTATTGGACTATTCTACCACCTAGCTGTAGCAAATTTTAATGTTGTTTTTTATTTGTCTTAAGAATAACTCATAAAAAACAAACATTAAAGGTGCAAATGTGCTATATAGAAAATATTTTGTATGTTTTCAAACTTAAGTATGGTATCAATGTGTCATGATGAACTTGTTTTTTGGTTCACCATTACATGTTTTAGTTTTAGCCATGTTAAAAGACATGATTCTAATTTATTCCTTTAATTTCATTGGACATGATTTAATTTATTTATTTAGGATTTTGTTCTTATATGATTTCTTCTAAGTAGATCTCAACTCAGCCCTTCAAAAGAGCATATTCCTAAAGACAATCAAGTCAGCCTGTAAGAATTAGTCTTGTTTATTTGTAATAATTAAGTTATTTCACTTCTAATAACATAAGGATTAACAGGGAGATACTTTTAAGTTGAATCATAACCAGTTGAACTATTTCACTAGAATAGTTCCATGGTGTAGCTGAGCATATTTTATGGCTGTAGAATAGCCATGTTTGATACTTTGGTCATACCAAAAATCTTCGGAAAAAAACTCTTTTTTTTTTGTCTAAAATAGTTAAGTGGATTCCATGGTTTTCAGTTAAGAACCCTGACCAATATAACAGAATTCAAGCATCGTTAAGGGCCTCCTTAGTATGTTTCCCTTCTAAAAGCATTTTAAAGCTCCACTTTTATTTAGTTATACACCCAGAAATAGTGTGTGAGTGAGAAGAGTGAGGCCTAGCATGTCTTTCAGTGCTACTGAATTCCTGACTTTTGTGGGAAATTTTGAATTCTCTCACTTCTAGTATTCATAGTATAAAAGTGAGCATGAAGAGTGTCAAAGAGTTAACAGCAAGACTCAAGGAAACAGGATTTATTATATAAATAACAGAACAACATGCATTGTAAGAAAATGTAGCCTGTCATCTTGGACATGCCCTAGAATATCTCCTGTTACATATATTGCCTATGGCAGAAACAGAAAGAGGCATCCTTCGGGAAAACGCAGTTACTATCTTTCAAGATGTAAATATGAAAGGGCTTGTGACAGTCTCCAAACACTCCTTGAGTTTCCTTGTAACAGACAAACTGGGTTTAACTCCTGGCTCTACTATTTGGTAGGCATGCAGCTACATCATTGGCAAGTTAACCTCTCTGGTATGTAATTTCCTCCTCTGTACAATGTGGTTAAATAGCACCAACATCTTAAGGTGAAGGATGAAATGAGATACACATGTAAAAAACTTGTCATATGATAGTTATAAAATTAGAGCCCCTGTGGCACTTAGAATGTTCTTTCCTTAGAGAACATGCTTAGGCACTTCAAATGCAATGGTCAGGTCTCATTCATATGCATCCTAGGCATCTAGTACAAATGATTTGTGTTGCTCAACAAATGTTTACTGAAAAATTGAATTTGAGATAATATTAATTAACATTAGCTAATTAATATTATATAATAGTAATAGAAAGTGTTTATGTGCTTTGATATGCATTATATATTATGAATCATAATAATAACCATATAAGGTATTTACTGCTATGAAATTAAGGCTCATAGAGATTCAGTAACTTGTAGAATTCATGTAACTCATAGGTGATGGATGGATGGAATCCATATACAAGCCCATGCCCCGAAATGTTATGCTCTTCTCATCATGTCCTGCATAGATGAGGCAGCAGGTGTCAAAAGAAGGTGACAGGAGTTGGATCTTAGAGGATGACTAAGAATCCATCAGCACATAATAAAAAGGCATCCCAGGAAAAAGAACCAGTGCATATAGAGTGGAGTGAAGAAGCACAGTATGTTTGTTTTCAGTAAGTGGTTCACTATGGCATGGAAGGAGATTCCAGGCAGGAGGCTGGACAGGTGGTCTTGGGTTAGTCAATACAATGAAGAACAGTGTAGTGTTTATTGGTCGGTGAACTGTGCAACTGCATGTTTTTATTTTGGGGTCACTGAGAAACAGCTTTAGTCAGACATCAGCATGATCAGAGCTATGCTTTAGAAATTCCCGGCCAGCAGCCACAGGAATGAGAGCCATGATGAGGTAGGAGGATAGGTAGAAAAGAATGTTAGCCATTTGCCCAGTCTTTGCCATCTCAGAGATTCTGGCTGTCTCTATGTTATTTTTTAACATCTGTCTTAAAGCTGGTAGAAATCGTGGCTCCATACAAACTGGGTCACATTTCTGATTGAGGAGTGCATTTTCAGGAAAGTTTCACCTGGTTTAAATACCTGGTAGTGCCAGAACTCAAGCCACGGAGAGGATGAGCCTGGTTCCTGTTCTTCCCTTTTCTTTCAGGCTGTGATGTAACCATTTTTTTTTTTTCCTGCAGACCTTTGTGGACAATCTGAAAGGTGCCCCACATGCCCTCAAGAGCCCAGTCCCTCTCTGCAGAGCTGGGCTTCAGCACATTTATTTCTGTTCTAGTGATATCTGATTCCTTCCTTCTCTTAGACCCTATCAAGACAGTCACAATTTTTGTACTATTGTATAACGATATTTAAACTCAAGTGCCTATTTATCTTATCTTTTACTCTTTTATTAATGTTCTACAGAAGGATACTCGAGATTAGAACAAATTCTCAGCCCCAATGTTAAGCCTGAAAAAATACACTATTACAAAATCTGTTTGGGTAAATTCTCAAAACCAAGAATGGATAAAGTCCTAGGTCTTGCCTTTCAGAATCCCCTCACTGCAAAATGAATAAATCTGCCTTGTCAGATTATAAATGTCTTTGTTTTAGTTTCTACTTAAATCATGAACAAAATTTACTCAAGAGGGGAAGCTGGGACAATTTAAGTTTCACAGCCCTACACAATAAGGAAGGTAACCTTAACTGGAGAAGAGAGTTCATAAGTACATCCACATATATATAGACAATTGATTTTCAACAAAGATTCAAAGTCAATACAATGAAGAACAGTATAGTGTTTATTGGACATCCATGTGCAAACAAATTTACCTTGACCCATACCTCCTATCTCAACCAAAACTTAATCCAAGATGGAATAAATGTAAACCTCCTTTCCCCCTCCCAAAAAAGCTTCTAGAAGAAAACACAGTAGAAAACTTTGCAATCCTAGTTTAGCAAAGATATCTTAGATACAAAACCATAAGCATGATCCATAAAAGACAAAACTGGTAAAATGGACATCAAAATTAGAAATTTCTGTTCTTCAAAAGATATTATTAACACCCATCAGGATGGACACCATCAAAAACCAGGAAATAAGAGAGTGGTGAGGATGTGGAGACACTGGAACCTCTGTATACTGTTAGTGGCAAAGCTGTGGAAAACAATATGGAGGTTCCTCAAAACATTACAAACAGAATTACCATGAGGTCCAGCAATTCTATCTATGGGTATAGACCCTAAAATACTGAAAGCAGGGACTCAGATGCCCATATTCATAGCTGCGAAATTCATAAAGGCTAAACTATAGAAGTAACATTGACCAATGGATGGACAAGCAAATTGTGGTATATACATATAAAGGAATGCAATTCAGCTTTAAAAAGGAAGAAAATTCTGACATATGCTACAGCATGGATGAAGCTTGAGGGCATTATGCTGAGTGAAACAAGGAGTCACAAAAACACTGTATGAATCCACTTACATGAAGCAACTATAGTGGTTGAATTCACAGAAACAAAGTATGGTGGTAGCTGCCAAGGGCTGGGGAAAAGGGAAAGGGGGAGTTATTGTTCAATGGGTAGCTTCATTTTTGCAATAACAAAGAATTTGGGGGCTAGATGGTGGTGATGGTTGCACAATAGTATAAATGTACTTAAAATCTGTGAACTTAATAGTTAGGATAATAAATTTTATCTTAGGTGTTTTTTAATCACAATACAAAATAGAAAAAAAAAAGACATTGCTAAGAGAATAAAAAGACAAATCAGAGCCTGGTAGAAAATATTTGCAAAATATATTCAACACAGTACTTGTATGCAGAATTATGTATTTTTTAAAAACTTTCAGTAATAAGAGATCAAACAATCCAATCAAATTTTTCTTTACTTTTACCAAAGAAGTTGTATGCATGGAAAACCAGCACATAAAAAGAATCTCAGTACCATCAGGGCCCTGGGGTGGAGCTCAATGGTAAAGTGTGCGCTTAGCATGCACAAGACCTTGGATTCAATCTCCAGCAGGGTTGGGGCATGGCACTAACAGATGTTTAGGAAAGACAAAAAACCAAAACAAACAAAACAAACCATGACAAGATACCACTGGACAGCCATTACAATGTCTAAAATATTTTTAAAAAACTGATAATACCAAGTTCTGAAAAGCATGCAGATCCACTGGAACCGTCATATGTGGCTGACAGAAATGCAAAATGGAGAGCCACAGAGAGTATCTTAAGGGTGATAGACACATTCTATCTCAGTTGTGCTGGTGGTTATACGGCCACGTGAATTTGTCAAAACTCACAAAATTTTGTAACCTTGGGTTATACCAAAAAGAGTGATTTTTACTTTGAATCTATCTCAATAAATATATTCAAAACATTTGAGGATTTTACACTTGTTTGTTGACTGCTATGAAATATATTGCTGTAACAAAAACAAAATAAATATGTTCAGCTATTTCCTCAAAAAGGGGAAAGAAAATATGGCCCTGATTGAGGTCTTTGGAACTAAAGTCCGTGGTTTTTGACTTGCACACAAAGAGCCAAATATTTAGAACAAATTTATGATATGCAAAGCATGAAAGCTAAATCTTGATAGGAACAGAGAGAAATATACAATTTAAAGCACAGGCTTAATTTTTATTGGTACTAAAAGGCTATATTTATTCAAGCCATGTTGACAAAGTGGTGCAGTTTGTTCAAGATACCCTGCAGCACTGAAAGCTTAGGTTAAACTCTAATTTTGAAGAGTACGAATAGCATCAGTCATCAAATGTTAAGCTGCTTCTTTTCAATTTTTAAAGTGATTTTGTACCAGGATTTTGGAACATTTTGGCAAATAGCCTTAATACAAAGTATAATTACAAAGAAACCTTTCAGTTTTTAACTTGAAGCAGCTACTCAGAATCAACATGAACTGTTACTTATGTGATTACATAATCCTTAGCACCCATAAAGACCACTGTTTATTAGGCCCTGGTTTCAGAAGACTATACCACCAGTGTTTCCAGTCCTGATCCCAAATACAAAAATGTCCACATGCCAATTCAGTGCTACAAGCAGTTCCTGAGCCTTGGCTCCACTGAGTGCTGTTATTTTAGAGCCATAAAGACAAACAGTTGCTACATTTTATTTTAAATAAAGCACTGAATATGCATTTCCCTTTCTTAAAAAAACAAAAACAAAAACAAGAGAATGTATGTTAGGGGATAAAGCAAAGAGAGAACTATTTGAAGAAAGTACATTTTAAAAGAAAGACAGGTCATTTAAAAAACTTGAACTTTTTAAATGTCTGAAGAGTTAGGATTTTAGATGTGGAAAATACGTTCTAAAGTATACATTATCCCTTCAATATTACCTAAGAGAATTCCTTCATTTGCTTTTTCAGTAGCTAGATGCTGCTCACCTTAGGATATTACTGCCAAAGGAGGTGAAAAAAATTACAGACGCTGTACGTGTTTCTGGAACCATGTGTGGCCAGAGTGTTTCCTGTTCTCTGCCAGGGTAGGGCTAAAAAGAAAGGCCCGGTGAACCCATGAGCACTATCAGGTAACTCCTTCCCTCCACCCTACTGCCCAGGGAACCAAAAGAGAAAAAGCCAATGAGCCTTGGATTAAGCCTGAAGTTGTGTTGTCCTTTCTAAAAAACGCTGCCCTGCCTATCTGAAGAGGATTTCTCCCCAACCTGAGATGCTCTAGTTAAGTGTAGCCTGGGGTAGGTTTCTGGAGCCCACAGATGTGTTTCCAGGGCAGTCCGGACTAGAAGCAGGCCTTTCTAGTCACTGGTCAGCAAGCCCTGTCTGTTTAAATCCAGAGACAAGGTCTTAATGTTTACCCCAAGAAAACATTTCTATTTACTTACATGGATGTTTTCTAACTGAGAAGTAAAATGAAAGATATCAGGTTGGACATATTTGCCAAACAAACAGAATAACAGATCAAAATGCATTTAAGTTAGGATACTTATGAACTTGAAGCTAAAACTTTGGTGTTAAGACCAAAGCTTATGAGTGCATCCTTTTAAGACTGGTGAAATAACAGTTGTCACTGAAGCCCTACTGATCTAGACTTGATTTCACTATTATTTCTCTTTTGAGGAGATAACCAAGAGTCTCAAAGCATTAACTGATTTTGATTTTTACATTGGTCATTAACACAATATTGAAATAAATCTTTAAAATGACAACTTTCCAGTCCTAGTCTTTAAAATATTTAATTTGGATAGATCTAAAAGTTAACCAAGGGGTTAAAAAAATGGAGCAGACATACTTCTTTCTATTCTTTCCACTAAGTGCAACTAAGAACCCTGGACATTATAAACTGAGCAACATAACAAGACTCTGAAAGGTAAAGAGAAGAAGACAGATCAGCTATGGACCTGGAGCCTAAGGAACAACATGACAGTGATTTCTCTGGGTTTTCTCTTTGCCTTTTAGATCTGAGCCCTGGAGTTGAAGAAGTTGGCTATGAGGGAAAACCAACAGTTGCAAACAAAAAGCTTTCTCCCTATAACGAAGGGGCAATCTAGCAAGACTGAAATTTTTCTGATAATAACCACTCTGCTGCAACCAATTTCCCCGCCTCAGAACTGTAGGCCCATCCTGACCCAAGCCAGCAAACACTTCAAGGGTACTAAGAATTCCACCTTTCTCAGTGTGCAACAAGGTATCCCACCACCCCTGCTGGAGTGCTGTCAAAGAAGGTCTAGGTGTCACAGCAGGCTGGTGACAAGCCCCCTCCTCTGGCAGCAGTGTTAAGTGGAGAATGTATGGCCAGCTTGGACTTCTACCCCCACATGGCAGTAACCATGTTCCCTGTCCCACTGAGATAGTGTCAGAGGAGGCCTAAGAAGAGTCAGGGCTTTTGCAACACCATTGGCAATGAGATCAGTACCACTGCACTTCAGTAGAAACCTAATGGAGGCTGAACTCCCTTGCCCACCCAGCAAGAAGTCAGAGAAGTCGGGGGTGGGGGTGGGGGGCCTTGAGGTCTATCTCTACCTGACAGCAACAAGGCACGGCTTCCTTTCTCTGCTGGAGCCACGTCAGAGAAAACCAACTAAAAACAGAAGGTTTAAATAAGCCCCAGAATCTCATGACATGATACAAAAATATCCAGGCCTCAATTGTAATTCACTTGTTGTAGCAAGAATGGGGAAACCTCAAACTGAACAAGAAAGGACAATCAATGGATGCCAATATTAAGATGACAGAGACACTACACTTATCTAGCAAAGATTTTTAAGCAGCCAGGATAAAAATGCTTCAATAAGGAATCAGGAACATTCTTAAAACAAATGAAAATAGAAAGTCTTAGCAAAGATACAGTTTTAGTAAGGCAGAAGGCATCAAGAATAAACAAATAGAAAATTTAGAACTTTAATTGAACTAAAAAATCTCAGGATATGAATGCAATAATAAAAAATCAGGGGAAAAAAAGAAAAATCAACAAACTTGAAGACAGAACAGAAATTACTCAATTTGAACAAGAGTAATTTCTTCCAAAACTAAACAAAATACACTTACCATGTAATCCAACTACTAGGCTACCAGGCATATAGCCATATGAGTTGAAAACTTATAACTACACAAAATTTGCTGATAAATTTCAATAGCAGAACCTTTATTTATACTTATTAAAACTTAAAAGCAACCAAGATGTCTTTAGGTATAATAAATGGTTGTACATCCATATAATGGGATATTATTTAGCACTAAAAAGAAATGAGCTATCAAATCATGAAAAAACAGGAAACTGAAATGCATATAAATGAAGAAAGCTAATCTGAAAAAACAACATACTGGATGATTGCAGTTTGTATGATAATTCCAGAAAATGAGAAATCAAGCTGGGTGCCAAGGTGCACACCCATAATCTCAATTACTTGGGAGATTAAGGCAGGAGGATTGAAAATTTGAGGCTTACCTAAATAAGTGATATGAGTTCTCAAAACAACAACAATAAAAAAAATGGGTTGGGAATGTAGCTCAGTGATAGAGAATCCCTAGGTTCAATCCCTAGTACTAAAATAGTGGTTGCTGGGAGTTGGGAGAAGAAAAGGATGAATAAGTGGAACATGGGCAATTCTCTGAAATTATTCTGTATGATTCTATAAGGGTGGATATATGTCATTATACATTTGTCTAAATTTACAGAATGTATAACATCAACAATAAGCCCCAATAAATACTTTTGGATGTTGGATGTCGGTGTAGATTCATCAACTATAATAAATGTACCATGCAGGACAGGATGTTGAGAGTTGGGGAGACTGTGTGGATGTGGGGTCAGGGGCAACAATGAATCCTGCTTTCTGCTCAATTTGGCTGTGACCCTAACCTGCCCTAAAAAATAAAGTTTATTTTTAAAAATTCACTGAACTGAATGAAAATGAAAATACAATGTATCAAAATTTGTGGGACACCAGCTATGGCAGTACTAAAAAATCTGAGGCACTAAATACATATATTAGGAACCAGAGGAAGTTTCCAATCATTTGAGCTTTCCTCTAAGAACCTAGGTGTGTGTGGGGTTGGGGGGGGGGGGGAATAAACCTAAGGGAGAAAACAAACCCAAATCAAGCAGCAGAAAATAAAGACATAAACAAATCGATAAAATTTAAAACAGAAATAATAATTAAACAAAGAGCTATTTTGTTATGAAGATAAAGAAAATAGAGAGGCTTCAGTAAGACTGACCAAAAAAAAAAGGTGGAAGACACAAATTACCTGTGGGCTTATTACTACAGGTCCTAAATGCCTCAAAAAATAATTACTTAATGAAACCATGAACAACTCTATACATACAAATTTGACAACTTAGATGAAATGGATCACATCTCAAGAAATAAAAACTTTCACAGTGGTGCAAGTCTGTAATCCCAGCGGTTTAGGAGGCTGAGATAGGAGGATCATAAGCTCAAGGACAGCCTCAGCATCTTAGTGAGACACTAAGCAACCTAGTTCTCAAAAAAATAAAAAGGACTGGGGATGTAGCTCAGTGGTAAAGCATCTCTGATATAGATCAGTATTTGGTACAAAAAAAATTATTGCAATATATCAAATATAAAAGAGATTACTTGAAAAGCTTTATAAGTATTTTGAAAACTGAATCTGTAGTTTTAAAACTCTCCCCAAATCTGTAGTTTTAAAACTCTCCCCAGGCCAATATGATTTCACTGAAGAATTAATGCCAATTCTACAAAATCTTTTCAAGAAAATAAAAAAGGAGGGAACAAGTCCTCTTTAATTCCTCTTTAACTGGGTGATATCAAACCAGTTAAAGACAAAGTCAAAACAAGAAAAATGTTGACCAATACCACCCACAGATGTAAAATCCTTTAACAAAATACTAAGAAATGGAGTTCACTGATATGTAGAAAGAATTATATACCACAACTAAGTAAGACTTATTCCAGGAATGCAAGGCTGGTTTGATAACCACAAATTAGTTCAATCTGTTATATTAACAGACTAAAGAAGTGGAAAAAAAATCACATTATACTTATTTAGGCAGAAAAAAAGCATGATAAAATTCAACATCCGTTGTTGATAAAACTCTCTGAAAATTTGGAACAGAGAACCTCCTCAAATTGGTAAAGATATTTAAAAACACCCTAAAGTTGACATTATACTTAAAGGATTGAATGATTTCCCCTTAAAACTGGGAACAAGACATGGATACCTACTCTCCCAGTATTATTCAATATACTGCTGGACATTCTAATCAGTGAAAGAAAGAAAAAATAAACAAAATCAAGGCATACAAATCAGAAATGAAGCAATGCAGTCGGTCTTATTGATGACATGTTTGCCTACATAAAACTCCCAAGGAATCTACAAAAAAACCTCTTATAACTAGTAAGTGAGCTCCACAAGAATACAAGTATACAAAAATCTATTGTGTTTTTACATATTAACACTGAATAGACCGGCAAGGTAGAGGGAACTGTGACCACGCACAGAGCAGGCCCAGCGGCCTGCTGAGGGGCAGAGCCACCCCCCACCCCCCGCGCCTGCCAGGTGACCACCGACAGAAAAGGCCCAGTGGCCCGCGGTGGGACAGAGCTTCCAATCACTCCTGCAAGGTAGGCGGGCCTGCGACCCACCGGCAGAAGAGGAGCAGCGGCCTGCTGAGAGGCTGAGCCGCCCCCTCCCCCTGCGCCGGCAAAGTAGAGGGAACTGTGACCACGCACAGAGCAGGCCCAGCGGCCTGCTGAGGGACAGAGCCGCCCCCCCACCCCCCGCGCCTGCCAGGTAGGTGGAACGGTGACCACGACAGAAAAGGCCCAGTGGCCCGCGGCGGGACAGAGCTTCCAATCACTCCTGCAAGGTAGGCGGGCCTGCGACCCACCGGCAGAAGAGGAGCAGCGACCTGCTGAGAGGCAGAGCCGCCCCCTCCCCCTGCACCGGCAAGGTAGAGGGAACTGTGACCACGCACAGAGCAGGCCCAGCGGCCTGCTGAGGGGCAGAGCCGCCCCCCACCCCCCGCGCCTGCCAGGTAGGGGAACTGTGACCACGGACAGAAAAGGCCCAGTGGCCCGCGGCGGGACAGAGCTTCCAATCACTCCTGCAAGGTAGGCGGGCCTGCGACCCACCGGCAGAAGAGGAGCAGCGACCTGCTGAGAGGCAGAGCCGCCCCCTCCCCCTGCACCGGCAAGGTAGAGGGAACTGTGACCACGCACAGAGCAGGCCCAGCGGCCTGCTGAGGGGCAGAGCCGCCCCCCACCCCCCGCGCCTGCCAGGTAGGTGGAACGGTGACCACCGACAGAAAAGGCCCAGTGGCCCGCGGCGGGACAGAGCTTCCAATCACTCCTGCAAGGTAGGCAGGCCTGCGACCCACCGGCAGAAGAGGAGCAGCGGCCTGCTGAGAGGCAGAGCCGCCCCCTCCCCCCTGCGCCTGCAAGGTAGACGGAACTGTGACCACCATCAGAACAGGCCAGACCTGCAACCGAGAGACAGAACAGGCCCAGTGGCCTGAGGAAGGGTAGAGCCGCCCCCCACCCCCCGCGCCTGCAAGGTAGGCGGACCTGCGACCCACTGGCAGTACAGCCCCAGAGGCCTGCAGAGGGGCAGTGCCGCTGCCTGCGCCTGCAAAGTAGACAGAACTGTGACCACCGACAGAACAAGCCTAGCGGCCCGCAGAGGGACAGAGCCGCCGCCCGCGCCTGCGAGGGAGACTTTGCAACTATACAAGACCAATATAAATTTATAGGGGGAAAATTCAATAGCACAACAGTTTCACCAAGTAGAAAGGAACGCGAACAGTATGAAGAGACAAGGAAAGAAAGGACCACAAGCATTGCAGGTCAACTCAACGTTAGAAGAGGTAACAGCTGCAGCAGATGGAATGTCAGATAAAGAATTCAGGATATACATGCTTCAGATGATCTGGAGTCTCAAGGAAGACAACAGACAGCAAAATCAGACAATGAAAGATCACTTCAACAATGAATTACATAAACAAATCCAAGAAGCAAAAGATCAACTATACAGGGAAATAGAGGTTATAAAAAACAAACAAACAGAAATCCTAGAAATGCAGGAAGCAATAAGCCAACTTAAAAACTCAATTGAGAATACTACCAGCAGAGTAGAACACTTAGAAGACAGAACATCAGACAATGAAGATAAAGTATTTCAACTTGAAAAGAACATAGACAGCTCAGCAAGACTGTTAAGAAACCATGAGCAGAACATCCAAGAAATATGGGATAACATCAAGAGACCAAATTTAAGAGTCATTGGGATACAGGAAGGGACAGAGTTTCAAACCAAAGGAATGAGCAATCTATTTAATGAAATAATACGAGAAAACTTCCCAGACTTGAAGAATGAGACAGAACCCCAAATCCTAGAAGCCTACAGGACGCCGAATGTGCAAAATCATAAGAGACCCACACCTAGACACATTATAATGAAGATGCCCAACATACAGAATAAGGAGAGAATTTTAAAAGCTACAAGAGAAAGGAAGCAGATCACATTTAGGGGTAAGCCAATCAGGATAACAGCTGATCTTTCAACACAGACTCTGAAAGCGAGAAGATCCTGGAATAACATATTTCAAACACTGAAAGAAAATGGGTTCCAACCAAGAATTGTGTTTCCAGTGAAATTAAGCTTCAGGATGGAAGATGAAATTAAAACCTTCCACGATAAACAAAAGTTAAAAGAATTTGCAGCTAGAAAACCATCTCTTCAAAACATCCTTGGCAAAACATTACAGGAAGAGGAAATGGAAAATAACAATGAAAACCAACAGTGGGAGGTAGGACACTAAAGGGGGGAAAATAATCAAAGAGGAAAACAAACCATGTTTAGTAACATAAATAAACAAATATGGCTGGAAGAACAACCCATATCTCAATAATAACCCTAAATGTTAATGGCTTAAACTCACCAATCAAGAGACACAGGCTAGTAGAATGGATCACAAAACAAGACCCAACAATATGCTGCCTACAGGAGACGCATTTGATAGGAAAAGACATACATAGGCTGAAGGTGAAAGGTTGGGAAAAATCATATCACTCATATGGACTTCGGAAACAAGCAGGAGTATCCATACTCATATCAAATAAAATAGATTTCAAGCCAAAGTTAATCAAAAGGGATAAAGAGGGACACTACATACTGCTCAAGGGAACCATACACCAACAAGACATAACAATCATAAATATATATGCCCCAAACAATGGTGCAGCTATGTTCATCAAACAAACTCTTCTCAAGTTCAAGAGTCTAATAGACCACCATACAATAATCATGGGAGACTTCAACACACCTCTATCACCACTGGACAGATCTTCCAAACAAAAGTTGAATAAGGAAACTATAGAACTCAATAACACAATTAATAACCTAGACTTAATTGACATATATAGAATATACCACCCAACATCAAGCAGTTACACTTTTTTCTCAGCAGCACATGGATCCTTCTCAAAAATAGATCATATATTATGTCACAGGGCAACTCTTAGACAATATAAAGGAGTAGAGATAATACCATGCATCCTATCTGATCATAATGGAATGGAACTGAAAATCAATGATAAAAGAAGGAAGGGAAAAGAATACATCACTTGGAGAATGAACAATAGGTTACTGAACGATCAATGGGTTATAGAAGACATCAAGGAAGAAATTAAAAAATTCTTAGAGATTAATGAAAACACAGACACAACATATCGGAATCTATGGGACACATTGAAAGCAGTTCTAAGAGGAAAATTCATTGCTTGGAGTTCATTCCTTAAAAAAAGAAAACACCAACAAATAAATGATCTCATACTTCATCTCAAAATCCTAGAAAAAGAAGAGCAAAACAACAGCAAAAGAAGTAGAAGGCAAGAAATAATTAAAATCAGAGCTGAAATTCATGAAATCGAAACAAAAGAAACAATTGAAAAAATTGACAAAACTAAAAGTTGGTTCTTTGAAAAAATAAACAAAATCGACAGACCCTTAGCCATGCTAGCGAAGAGAAGAAGAGAGAGAACTCAAATTACTAACATACGGGATGAAAGAGGCAATATCACAACAGACACTTCAGAAATATAGAAGATAATCAAAAATTATTTTGAATCCTTATACTCCAATAAATTAGAAGATAGTGAAGGCATAGATAAATTTCTTAAGTCATATGATCTGCCCAGATTGAGTCAGGAGGATATAGACAACCTAAACAGACCAATATCAATTGAGGAAATAGAAGAAACCATCAAAAGACTACCAACTAAGAAAAGCCCAGGTCCGGATGGGTATACAGCAGAGTTTTACAAAACCTTTAAAGAGGAACTAATACCAATACTTTTCAAGCTACTTCTGGAAATAGAAAAAGAGGGAGAACTTCCAAATTCATTCTACGAGGCCAACATCACCCTGATACCGAAACCAGACAAAGACACTTCAAAGAAAGAAAACTACAGACCAATATCTCTAATGAACCTAGATGCAAAAATCCTCAATAAAATTCTGGCCACTCGGATACAAAAACTTATCAAAAAAATTGTGCACCATGATCAAGTAGTTTTCATCCCTGGGATGCAAGGCTGGTTCAATATACGGAAATCAATAAATGTTATTCACCACATCAATAGACTTAAAAATAAGAATCATATGATCATCTCGATAGATGCGGAAAAAGCATTCAACAAAGTACAGCATCCCTTTATGTTCAAAACTCTAGAAAAACTAGGGATAACAGGAACATACCTCAATATTGTAAAAGCAATCTATGCTAAGCCTCAGGCTAGCATCATTCTGAATGGAGAAAAATTGAAGGCATTCCCTCTAAAATCTGGAACAAGACAGGGATGCCCTCTCTCACCACTTCTGTTCAACATAGTTCTCGAAACACTGGCCAGAGCAATTAGACAGACGAAAGAAATTAAAGGCATCAAAATAGGAAAAGAAGAACTTAAATTATCACTATTTGCAGATGACATGATTCTATACCTAGCAGACCCAAAAGGGTCTACAAAGAAACTATTAGAGCTAATAAATGAATTCAGCAAAGTGGCAGGATATAAAATCAACACGCATAAATCAAAGGCATTCCTGTATATCAGCGACAAAGCCTCTGAAATGGAAATGAGGACAACCACTCCATTCACAATATCTTCAGAAAAAATAAAATACTTGGGAATCAACCTAACAAAAGAGGTGAAAGACTTATACAATGAAAACTACAGAACCCTAAAGAGAGAAATAGAAGAAGATCTTAGAAGATGGAAAAATATACCCTGTTCATGGATAGGCAGAACTAACATCATCAAAATGGCGATATTACCAAAAGTTCTCTATAGGTTTAATGCAATGCCAATCAAAATCCCAACGGCATTTCTTGTAGAAATAGAGAAAGCAATCATGAAATTCATATGGAAAAATAAAAGACCCAGAATAGCAAAAACAATGCTAAGCAGGAAGTGTGAATCAGGCGGTATAGCGATACCAGACTTCAAACTATACTACAGAGCAATAGTAACAAAAACAGCATGGTACTGGTACCAAAACAGGCGGGTGGACCAATGGTACAGAATAGAGGACACAGAAACCAATCCACAAAACTACAACTATCTTATATTTGATAAAGGGGCTAAAAGCATGCAATGGAGGAAGGATAGCATCTTCAACAAATGGTGCTGGGAAAACTGGAAATCCATATGCAACAAAATGAAACTGAATCCCTTTCTCTCGCCATGCACAAAAGTTAATTCAAAATGGATCAAGGAGCTTGATATCAAATCAGAGACACGCCGTCTGATAGAAGAAAAAGTTGGCTACGATCTACATACTGTGGGGTCGGGCTCCAAATTCCTCAATAGGACACCCATAGCACAAAAGTTAATAACTAGAATCAACAAATGGGACTTACTCAAACTAAAAAGTTTTTTCTCAGCAAAAGATACAATAAGAGAGGTAAATAGAGAGCCTACATCCTGGGAACAAATCTTTACTCCTCACACTTCAGATAGAGCCCTAATATCCAGAGTATACAAAGAACTCAAAAAATTAGACAATAAGAGAACAAACAACCCAATCAACAAATGGGCCAAGGACCTGAACAGACACTTCTCAGAGGAGGACATACAATCAATCAACAAGTACATGAAAAAATGCTCACCATCTCTAGCAGTCAGAGAAATGCAAATCAAAACCACCCTAAGATACCATCTCACTCCAGTTAGATTGGCAGCCATTATGAAGTCAAACAACAACAAGTGCTGGCGAGGATGTGGGGAAAAGGGTACACTTGTACATTGCTGGTGGGACTGCAAATTGGTGCAGCCAATTTGGAAAGCAGTATGGAGATTTCTTGGAAAGCTGGGAATGGAGCCACCATTTGACCCAGCTATTCCCCTTCTCGGTCTATTCCCTAAAGACCTAAAAAGAGCATGCTACAGGGACACTGCTACATCGATGTTCATAGCAGCACAATTCACAATAGCTAGACTGTGGAACCAACCTAGATGCCCTTCAATGGATGAATGGATAAAAAAAATGTGGCATTTATACACAATGGAGTATTACTCTGCATTAAAAAATGACAAAATCATAGAATTTACAGGGAAATGGATGGCATTAGAGCAGATTATGCTAAGTGAAGCTAGCCAATCCCTAAAAAACAAATGCCAAATGTCTTCTTTGATATAAGGAGAGTAACTAAGAACAGAGTAGGGTCGAAGAGCATGAGAAGAAGATTAACATTAAACAGGGATGAGAGGTGGGAGGGAAAGGGAGAGAGAAGGGAAAATGCATGGAAATGGAAGGAGACCCTCAGAGTTATACAAAAGTACATACAAGAGGAAGTGAGGGGAAGGGGAAAAATAATATAAGGGGGACAAACGAATGTCAGTAGAGGGAGCAGAGAGAGAAGAGGGGAGGGGAGGGGAGGGGAGGGGGGATAGTAGAGGATAGGAAAGGCAGCAGAATACAACAGACACTAGTATGGCAATATGTAAATCAATGGATGTGTAACTGATGTGATTCTGCAATCTGTATATGGGGTAAAAATGGGAGCTCATAACCCACTTGAATCAAATTGTGAAATATGATATATCAAGAACTATGTAATGTTTTGAACAGCCAACAATAAAAAATTAAAAAAAAACAAAAAAAAAACACTGAATAATGGAACATCAAAATTTAAAATACAGTACAATTTATAACTGTCGGGGGGCATATCCCAGATATAAATGTAATAAAAAAAATTAACAGGACTTGTTTAATGAAAACCATACAACCCTAATGACAGAATCAAAGAAGATATAAATGAATAAAGAGATGTGTTCATTGATTAGAAGACTTAAAATAATAAAGATATCAATTTTTCTCAAACTAATATACAGGTTTAATTCAGTTCTTATAAAAATCTCTTTTTTAAAGTATAGACAAGTCTATTATAAAAGGTGTATGAAAATGAAACAATTTTGACAGCTAAAATAATTTTGAAAAAGAACAAGAGTTGGAGGGATCAGTCTACCCTATTTCAAGACTTATTACTTAGCTACAGTAATCAATATTGCATGCTATAGAAAGAGGGATAGATACACAGACCAGTGGAGCAAAATTTAAAAACCCCAAAACAGAACCACACAGATATGCTCAATTGATTTTTGACAAAGATACAAAAAAATTCAGAGGAGGAAAAATAGACAGTTTTTCCAGATATGCAGATGAAGCAACTAGAAATACAAGGGGAAAAACTAAACCTAAGTTTCATAGCTTATTAAAAAACAGACTAAGAAGCCAGGTGTGGTGGCACATGCCTGTAACCTCAACGGCTTGGGAGGATGAGGCAGGAGGATCGTGAGTTCAAAGCCAGCCTCAGCAAAAACAAGGTGCTAAGCAACTCAATGAGACTCTGTCTCTGAATAAAATACAAAATAGGGCTGGGGATATGGCTCAGTGATCCAGTGCCCCTGAGTTCAATCCCTGGTATCCCTCCCTGCGGCAAAAAAAAAAAAAAAAAGAACAGACCAAGAAGTGACTTGGAGGTTCAAACAGGAGAATTGAAAGTTTGAGGCCAGTCTCTAACTTAAGGGGCCCTAATCAACTCAATAGAATTCTGTCTCAAAATATTTATTAAAAATAATAAAATACAAAGGGCTAGGGATAAATCTGTAGCTGTAAAGTAACCCTGGGTTAAATCCCCAGTACAAAAATAAATTAAACAAACAAAACGGACTCAAAATGGTTCATATGCTTACATGTAAAATGTAAAACTACAAAACTTTTGGAAAAAAAGAAAAAAAAAACAGTAAAAAACCTTTGGGATCTGGTGCTAAGCAAAGGGTTCTTAGACTTGACACCAGAAGCACAATCAATAAATTGCACCATATCAAATTTAAAAACTTTTGCTCTGTAAAAGACTTTGAAAGAGGAGGAAAGACAAACTACAGATTAGGAGAAATGTTTGCAAACCACATATCTAAGGACTAATATCTAGAATATGTGAAGAATTCTCAAAACTTGACAGTTATAAAAAGAAGAAAAATCCAATTAGAACACAGGCAAAAGATAGGAGGGGACATCTCACCAAAGACGATATTTAGAAGGAAAATAAGCACACAAAAAGATGTTCAACATCATTAGTCATCAATGAATTGCAAAGTAAAACCATAATGAGCTACCCCTACACATCTATTAGGTAGCAAAATGGTACATTTACCCAAGAAAACATTTTGGTAGTATCTTTAAAAAGTAAACATGCAGCTACCATGTGACCCGGTAACTGACCCGTACTCACTTGTGGTCATTTTACCTCAGAGAAATGAAGACTGGGGTTCACACCTAAAAGTTTATACTAATGTTTATAGCAGTTTTATTCATAGTATCCAAAATCTAGAAAATTTAAAAAAAAACACACACAGATATCCTTCAAAGGGTGACAGTCAAATAAATTGTGGCATATCCATATTGCTGAACACTACTTAGCAATAAAAAATGAACAAATTCTTAATACAAGTAACAAGCTAGATGAATCTCCAGAGAATCATGCTGAGGCAAAAAAAAAAAAAAAGCAATTCCAAAAGGCTGCATATTGTTTGATTCCACTTAAACAACATTCTTAAAATGACAACATTTCAGAAATGGAAAACGGAATAATGGTTGCAAGTGGGTTAGGAAGGGGTCAGGGACAGGAAGAGACCAGGTTTGGCTAGAAAGGGCAACATGAAAGATCCTCCAGGTGGTGGAATTTTTCTGTCTTGGCTATGTGAATGTCAACATCCATGCTGTTAACTATCATTCTGCAAGACGTAAACACTGGGGGAAACTGGGTAGAGAGGAAAGAGGAATCTCTGTGTGATCTCTTACAACTGCATGTGAATCCACATGATCTCTAAATAAAAAGTTCAACTTTAAAAAGTTAAATCAAACTGAACCTACTTCAGATCTGTTCTGTCATCTGAAATAATTTTTACTTCTAAGAGTCTTCTCTTTGCTATAATTCTGTTGGCATCCAGATGTTAAAGGTTTCTGGTTTAAGGTTAAGAGCTACAAACACTTGCTTATACCTCCCACCTTGGACCAATGTATCAAACAAACTTGCCTGCAGAAATCTCATCAGGGAAATGTATTAGTTCACCAAATAATTAGCTGTTTAATGAGCACTGATATGTTCTTGCTAATATTGCATACTAATTGAGGTTTCTTGGCTTTGTTTTATTATTGTGCAATTCCCTCAAACTATTTCTTTCCAAAGAGCTATGGGAAATTTCCTATTTATTTATTTATTCTAATGTGTTACACATGACAGCAGAATGCATTTCGACCCATATTACACATATAGAGCACAATTTTTCATGTCTCTGGTTGTACACAAATTAGAATCACACCATTTGTGTCTTCATACATGTACTTAGGGTAATGATGTCTATCTCATTCCATCTTTCTTACCCCCTCTTTTCCCTATCCAAATTTCCTCTATTCCTCCCATGCTCTCCTCCCCATCTCCATTATGGATCAGCATCCTCATATCAGAGAAAACATACGGTATTTGGTTTTTTGGAATTGGCTTACTTCACTTAGCATAATATCCTTCAACTCCATGCATTTAGCTGCAAATACCCTGACTTTATTCTCTTTTAATGCTGAGTAGTATTCCACTGTATATATAGACCACATTTTCTTTATCTACTCATCTATTGAAAGGCATCTAGGTTGGTTCCACAATTTAGCTATTGTGAATTGTGCTGCTATAAACATTGGTGTGGCTGCATCTCTGTAGTGTGCTGTTTTTAAGTCCTTTGGGTAAAGTGATGCAGCCAATATGGAAATTTCCTCTTTAAACTAAAAATAAATAAATAAATAAGTCAAACACAAGTATATTTTCATTAATATTTAAATAAAAAGGCAAAGTTCTATCACTTCCCAGCCCAGTTCTGTCCCCAGAGATAATGGTAGTTGTCAGTTTATATCCTTCCAGATTATTTTTGTGTATTTCTTGACATATATACAGTTATAAGTGATTTTTTTTACAGATAGGATCATATGTTTATATCATTCTTCAAATTCCTTCTCTCCCTTTAAAATGTCTTGGAAATTCACATGTCAGTATGTTTAGATCTAATTTAACTCATTCTTTCCAACAGCCTCATAGAAGTCTGAAGAACTGAGGTACCATGGTCTAATTATTTGCCTGTTGACACAGAACGGTTCCAGTTTTTGCTATTGTTAAGCAATGCAGTCATCATTGAAAATCCTTGCACATACTTCTTTCAGTGAAAATGAGATAATTTCTCTGAGAAACTTAGAAGGAGAACTGGGGCTTCGAAGCATAGCCAACTCTGTCAACTGGCTGAACCTGAAACTGTTCCCTCCCGTTTCTAACTTTCTCTCCTGCCTCTTATAAGGAAGGGAAAGCTGGAAACACTTTCCTCACTTTGCTTGCAGCCAGGGGAGGCCATGTGATCCATGAACAAAAATTTGCTGGGCAGTCTCTAGAAATCTTTTTGCTTTCCAGAAAAAAGGGAAAGAAAGACATGACTGGCACTGTCTTTTCCCCTGCCCTGAAGGTGGCTAGTGTTTGGAGGGGTTGCAGCCATGTTACAACTTGAGGGAAAGTCAAAAGAGAATCACTGTGACACTGGCCCTGATAGCAATGAGCTGCTAAACCAAAGCCAGCAGCAGCCTACTTCTAGACTGCTTATTATATGAAAGGAAGAAACAACTATTGGTTTAAGCCACAGTTAAGTCTGGCTTTCTATTACTTGCAGCCAAATGCATTACTAACTAATTCAAAACTAAATCACTCTTTTAAAAGTCTGTACTTGCTTTATTTTATCACAAACGTCTATCGAGTACCTATTTCACAAACCTTTATCTACTGAACATTGACAGGTTTAAATGTTTATCCAAGCTGACACATGAAAACATTTCACATGAACAGAAGGCCATATATTCATTGGCCTTTCAGATTTCCTCCCCCATTATTTTTTCCTTCATATCTTTTGTCTACTTATCTACTGTACTGTTTGACTTTTTCTCATTGATTTAAAGAGGAAATTTTCAGATAGCAAAATACCCTGAGTTAAACTTTTGGGAAATTCATCTTTGCATTTTAACTCTATCAGCCAAATCAAACATGACTGTAAGAAATAAATCTTGCATGACAGGCGAGGCTGACAGTGACTGTCATCTCTGAGCGGTGCCACCACCATGTGGCAAAGTGTCAAGAAGAAATTCAACTCATGCAAAACACTATAGCTTGTACTTCATACTTCCTTTGTAAATCTACACTGACAGAAGGGTTTACAGGATAGTGACATATTGGTGAAATAGGCACCGTCCTCAATGGACACATCTCTTTTGACCCTCACATGAAACCCAAGAGATGGTCACTATTATTCCTATTTTACAGAATAAATGATAAAAGTAATGATTTCAAACCAATTGTTTCTTTCCTACCACAAAACTTCCAAACATTCCAGGCCCAATATTTAAATAAAATATTAATATTAAAATAAAATAATTGTTTACTTCCATTTAAAATAATATAAAATATATCATGCCTGTCTGGAGATATAATATACTTAAGCTAGAAACATTGCTGAGCCTGTACTTTTTTTTTTTTTTTTTTTTTTAGAGAGAGAGAGAATTTTTTTAATATTTATGTTTTAGTTTTCGGCGGACACAACATCTTTGTTTGTATGTGGTGCTGAGGATCGAACCCGGGCTGCACGCATGCCAGGCGAGCGCACTTGAGCCACATCCCCAGCCCTGAGCCTGTTCTTACTAATCTGAATAAACTGTTTAAAAATTTCACTCAGGTTTATTGTCACACTACATATAACCAAAATTATACCTATTTTTGAAAGTAAAAATTTTACCTCTTCGGCTGAGTAGAATTTTAATGCTTCAACAGAAGCATCTACTTAGCTAACCACCCCACCCTAGGACAGCAGGTAAGGAATTCCCCTAATCAGTTAACAACCCACCAGTCTGACCCTGGAAAACAAAAATAGGCTATTAAAGATATTTAAAGATTGTTATGCAAAACAATGTAAATACGCTGAAAACAAGCACTTATAGAGTTTGGATTGACTGACTCTGCTTTAAAAATCTTAGCAGTCAGAGGAAAAGGGAAATGTGGCAAAGCGCCTGCTCCTGGAGTCAGGTGGGGGCAGCAGCAGGGCTCAGGTTCTAAATATTTCCCTGCATTATGCACACCTCTCCCAACAAAACCTGAGGATCCTCTGGCAAAGCATCACACAAAGCACTCAATCCACACCGCGTAAGGAGCACAGGCAGCAAGCATCCTGCCAAATCTTTCCTGGGAGAAACACCCACCTGGGTTCCCCGCAACACAGCCCCTGTGGCAGAAGGCCAGACCACCCAGGTGCTACCCACATGGACCCCAGGGAGACATGGGCTTCACCCAGAGCACCTTCTTGCAAAAATTTTTAGCCTATCTCTAAGACATAGAAAACTACTTGGGAGAGTTTTAATTCTTTATTTTGTATGAAAGAACACCAATCTGCAGACACATCTGTTTACAGTCTATAAAAGTGCGAATGGGTTGACAAATCCCCATCCTGAGGGCATCTCTGATAGTTCCTTCCATTTCCCTGGTGGCTTGTCTAGGGGCCTCTGTTTGGGAAGGGGCAGTTCAACATTCCTCCCACCCCCACCCAGATTCCTAGTAGGAGACACACTCCTAGCTCACTGGTACAGAAAGGGTGGAAGCATGTGGAAAGAAATCTGACTCTTTTCCAAAGTCCGCTGTGGCCAGGTCAGCCCTGGAGAGGGCAAGGGGCCCTGGAAGGTCCAGGTGTTTGCACAGCACAGGGCAGGAAGAGTGAGGCAAGCTTTAGTCAACAGGACAAAAAAAGCCAGATTGCTTGGCCCTTCAAAACAGTCTGTCCAAGCCTCAGGACACCAGAGGGACAGTAAGCAAGGCACTTGAGAGAGGGGGGCACCAAGTCTCTAAGGAGGCAGAGACAAACATAAAAAGAGCAGGAAGAAAACAGAAGTGGGGGACTGGGGCCAAAATCAAACCAGATACTGCAACACAGCACTGGCTGAACCCTTGGTCAGATCTCTGGGAGGGGATACTTCTGGCACCTTAAGGACTCCCCAAGTGCCTGTTAGAGCTGGGTCAATAAAGGACTGTGGGAGGGTTAGGCCTTGTAGATCTTCCCAACAGACTGGTGGCCCCCAGACAAGAGCCCAAAAGAAGGTATGGCTCAGCACTACCCCTCCTCCCCCCCCACACACAGCCAGCTAAATATACACTGATACAAGGCCTCACTGTCTGATGTGCACATACATCTGAATGCACAGCTTCATAGTTAGACATATAGATGCATATACAGCCTCACTGTGGATGAGTGACATGTACACCCTCCCAGTGAAGGGACATAACATATTCAATCTGCTAGTCAAGTGTTGGGTGGTACAGGCATACAATCACACACATACACAAACTCTGTCAGAAGTGAAAACACATACAATGTCTCTGTAGGCTCCCACTACTGAACACATATTGCACAAGCTCTTCGACCAGTACATTCAAACCTCTCCATAAGATACAAGCACAAACTCTCAGGCAAACATGCACTCAAAACCTGTTAGGTGCGAGCCCCCACCCACCCGCGCGTGAGCGCGCGCGGACACACACACACACACACACACATATCCTTACAATCTCTATTATGGCATGTGCAAACACACATGTAAGTGCACACACTCAACCTGTCAGATGCTCAGCACACCCACAACCTCTCTGTTAAGTGCACACACACCCTTTCCTATGGTTCTGTTAGGTGCACACATGAAATCTACCCGCGCACACACACGATTGATCACAACTTCTCTGCCAGCGCATGCACACGCACACTCTGCTCCAGGCGCATCCCACACCCACGCACCCTCCTGGCCGGGTGCACCCTCCTGGCCGGGTGCACCCTCCCCCAGGCCGGTGCCGGCACACACAGTGAACTCCGGCAGCGCGGGTGTGCACACGCCCCCCACCGCAGCCGCCCGCGCCCCTCCTCACCTTTCTCGCCCGCTCCAGGCGCCCGGCCCTCGTCCTCCTTGGGGTTGGTCACCTGGGTGATGATGGCCGGGCCGTCCATGGGTGCGCGGCACGGCGGCCGCCCGCAGGCCCGGCCCCCCGCAAGCCAGGCGCGCGGGGGCGCGGCGCGGGGGGCCGCTCGCCGCCGCCGCCGCCTGGGCGCGCCCGCCGCCCGGCCCCGCGCTCTGGGAGAGGCGGCCGGGGCCCGCGCCCCAGCTCCCGCAGCCGCCGCCGCTGCTGGGCTTGAGCGGCCGCCGCCTCGTCACCATGAACCCCGGAGCCGCGCCCGGGAGAGCCGCGCACGAGGAGGCGGAGCGGGAGGCCCGGCGCCGCGGGAAGCGGGAGCGGGCGGGCGGCCGAGAGGGAAGGAGCGAGCGAGGAGCGAGGGCGGGCGGGCAGGAGGGAGGGAATGAGGGAGGAAGGGAGGGAAGGAAGGAGGGCCGGCGGGTGGGTGGGTGTATCCCGGCCCGGGGACCGGCCTCCACCGCCGCCGCCGCCGGCGCTGCCCGCCCGCCCGGGGGGAGAGGGGCGCGGGGCCGAGACGCGGGCGGTGAGTGGAGGCGGGAGGGGGCGTCCGCGCGCAGGGGGTGGGGTCTGGGGCAGATGGGTGGGGCGCAGGCTTGGGGTGAGGGGGCGTCAGAGGGGTTCTGGGATGGGTGTCTGGAGACCTGAGCAAACGAGTGGAGTGACGGCTGGGGGATGAGCCTGGGGCAGATGCGTGGGACGAGGGGCGTGGGGGTGGACTGGCAGAGGCCCGCTGGTGTGTGGGTGGCATTCGGCGCGTATGGGGGCCCGGGGGCTGAGGCGGAATCTCGAGGAGGCAAGAGCGAGGGCACCCGAGACCGGGTGTTTACCTGGACAAGGCCAGAGTCTCGTAGACATCTGGGGTCGGTAGGGGATGCTGGGTGAGGGGCGTCCTGGCACTGTAACCGACCCGCCAGGTGCGTGGGCGCGGGGGCCCCGGCTGCAAGGCCGTGGTCCTTCACACCTAGGCGGCCCGCGGAGGGGTGCGAGCAGGACTCTGGGACGCTGAGCATCAGGGAGATGCGGGAAAGTTTCGGTGAGACCCGGGAGTGACGTGGGGTGGTAGAAGGGTCCCCGGATGCGAGGGCGAGAAATGTCCCGCCGGGAAGTCTGTAGACCCTGGCAGAACCCGCATCAGCACTCGAGCCAAGCCCGCTTGCGGGGCGGCAGGACTTCGAGGATCTACCCCCTGGCACGTGGGGGCGTCGACACCGAAAAGACCTGGGCAATGGGCATTTCCGGGTGTTCCGCAGCTAGGTGGTCTGGGGGCCCTGTTGAGGGCTGAAGAGTGAAAGGGGCCTCTGGTGGGCCGCGCTGGGCAAGGAAGGTGCATGTGCTGGGAAACCGATCACGGTCAGGCCTGGGTCGACGGCCAGAAAGTGGACAGGACAAGAAAGCGCCCCCTCCGCCTCGGAGGGTCTCATCCCTAAGGCATCAGCGCATTCTCCTTCCAACTTGCGGGCCACATTCACTGCCCAGTAAACCAGTGGGCGGGGCAGTGCCGCAGGAGGGCGGGTGGTGGGGGGGTGCGCTCTCGCTCACTCTCCACCAATCAAGAGAGCTTGGGCGGGCCGGCGGAGCGTGACGTAGGTGGGCGGGGCTGAGTGGGCGGCCTGGCAGAGAACTCCAGGCCTCCGCTCGCTGCCTAGAGCGCGCGCTTTGGGCCTTAAGGGCAAGTCCTGCCTGAACCCTGGGACTTTAAGCAGGCGAGGCTGACGGGACCTTTCCAAATTTTCCGCCTCCCGCAAGCCTGGATCTGGACTCAGTCCGGTCATGTGCTCCCCCGGGGGACCAGTGAGCCTTCCCAAAGTTTTAAAGACACTTCCTGAAGCGATTCTGCTAGAGGTCAGTCCAAAGACCTCACTCTCCTCTTTGGAGAGAGACCTGGGACAGGGCTGCAGAGATTAGGCAGGTAGGAAAGCACTTAAGCAGACCTGCTGTAAAATGTAATTGTTAGTCAAGAGGTGGGTGTTTTGCCCTCAAATCCAAGACCACAGTGGCATTCTGGCACTGCATCGAGGTGGGGATGGAGACCTGATGACAACTGCCCTTGAGGTATGCTCACCCATGAGTAGCTGTTCTTCAAAGGACAACTTTGGGATCCCAATGAGTAACCTGGGGCAGCTGAGTCAAGAAGATTGAAATGCCCTTTTGGTTAGGAAGAGAAGCCTAGGTTTAAGTAGACTAGGCTCCAGGGCATGACCTCGCTAACCTTCCCAATTACAGACTGAATTAGGTGCAGGACTTCCCTTGTCCCAGCTTTTGATGCCCCTTCATGTTCTGGCTATGTGGCCTGGTGAACTCAGATGTTCTCTGAATTCAATTGAAAAAGACTACTGAATTCTAAGGAGTCAGAAGGGGACTTTACAGAGATAGGTGTTTGGGGAGGTTCTAGGGATACAGTTCTACAAGTTTTGGTATATCTCCACAGAGATCAGTGTCTCTGCTCTCTGGTTGATGAGACATCCCAAATAGTCCATCAGCAAGAGTCAGCTGATGGGAACACTGGGACTCACTGTCCATGTGGATAAGGCTGGTATTCCTTTGGAGGCAGGTGGGTGAAGGTACTTCCAAAAGTTCTGTTCACTTTACCAAGGGTAGGAAGGAACTCAACAGTCCTTAGGAGTACAGAGCCACAGGAAGTGATTTTCACATGTGGAGTCTTTATGGTTTGGCCTCTTCTGCAGCAGTGACTCCTTGGAACACTTTAGTAACTATTTTCCCTCGCCTGCAACCTCCACCATCCTCACTTCCTGAGATCACCTCTCAACCTTCATCTCAGGTCCATGCAGGAAAACAGCTGTCTTTTAAAGCCCTTGTTCCTTTCCATATGCTTCATTTAAAATTCCAATTTATTATTTACTTTATAAATATTAATAGAAATCAAAGAAAAATATTATCCTATCCTTAAATCTCTCTTTATTTTCCTCCATTTCCCTTGTCCTTAATTGTATGCTGACTAAATTTTTATGTAGCTATAAAGTGTTTAAAATTCTTGGTTACATTTTTCCATATGGTGACATAATCGTGGTTAAGTGTCATTATAAATGATTGCACCTTACTAAAAGGTCATTTTAAATGATAACACCTTACCAAAAGGGTCTTAAATAACACAACATCTTGGTTTTATATGTGAAGGAAACATTTAAAATTTATTGGAACAACTTGATTATCCATGAAGAGAAAATATATTGTTACTGTAGTTCTTACTGTATATTCAAGATCAATCAAATAATTAAATATAAAAATTAGCAAATATACCAAAATAGATTTCAGCAAATTCTTTTTGATCTTGGATGAGAAAGACCCAAGAATGATAAAAATTCCAGAAATTTTAAAGGATATGATTGACAGTTGTTCATTCAACATTTATTGAGTGCCTTCTGTGTGGTAGGTTCTGTTCTAGGCACTGAGAATCTTAGCACTTTGTCCAAAGTGAGAATTAAGGAGTTGAGCTCATTCCCTCACACAAGTCAGTCATCATGGCTAAGGGTCATTTGGGGCCTTAAGCCTCCAACCATTTGAGGGCTCTCTGGGAACTTGAGCAAAGTGGCCCCAGCAACCAGAAGACAGCCATTGGAAGTCAACACATAACAATCCCCAGAGAGGGAGGCCCAGAAACAGTAAAAAGGGTCTGAGGGGAATCTAGAAAGATCACCAAAGTGTTGGTGAAAGTCACAATTCCCAGACTCCCATCATACAGTGACCTTGTACCACTTGTACAAAAACAGGTGTCATGTTTAACTTAATTTTTATTTAAATATATTTTCAAACTGAAAACTAGCAGATAACATTTTTTATTAAAAAGGCAAATAGAAAACATAGGAAGGACCATGACCCTATACCCTATAAAGAAAGTGCTACAAAGAGTGATAGAGAAGAGATTGGAATGCCAAGGACAGGGGAACATAAGGCTAGGGCTGGTGAACTTGGTCCCAAGGGGCCAAAGATAGGAACAAATAGGAAGGTAAGACATATTGGTGATGGCAGCCTGGACTAGAGACTGTTAGAGCCCTAGAGTAGAGCTCTGATATGGGTGGAATAGGTGGACTATTAATGTAGAGATAAGACTCTTGTAGGGATACTAGGGTGAGCAGTGAGTGAGGTTGCCCCTGAGGAAAGAACACTGGACATTGGGATCAAAATTTGAAATGGCTAGGTTTAGGATTTTGGTGATGTATAGGGCCCAGATCAAGCAAAGCCTTCTACACCAGGAAACACATCTGGGCTTGATTTAGGGAGTGGGGGATGGAAGTGACATAATCAGACAGTGTTTAGAAAATTCCTGCAGATTAACAGAGTGTGTTGGGACAATGCAAGAGGCAGGGAAACATACAGAAGATGATGCATTAATATATAAAGAAGATGATGACATTTGTGGGGATGGAGAGGGCTGGGTAGACTCCTGATATATTTTGGAGGGAAGATGAACAAGTCTTGCCTACAATTGGGTTTGAGGAATAAGGGATGAGCAAGGAGGAAATGGCCTCCTGCTTTCTGCCTTGGGCACCCAGGTAAAGAGTTGAGTGTCCTCTGAGATGCTCACTGCATCTGTCACTTCCAGACTGCTCCTGACTACCTTCCTTACTTGAATTTCTCCTCCATGCTGTTTTTTTCCCCTCATCCTGCTATATTTTCTTTAATTAAGTACAAGGCATATCACCTAGATATCATTTATTTCAACCACTGCTCTGCTTGGTTGCCAGTCTCTTGTCTCTTTCTTCAGCAATAGTAAGGCAGATTCCTTTTCCTCATGGAAGAGAAATCCATGGTTTGTTTCCTTTGTCAATAACAAAAACGTTGGAGAGCCGGGTGGCAAAGCTGTTGCCACTGGCATCTTTCACATGAACCACATCAAAAGAGCCAGGATCAATCTATTTATCTATCTCTATATCTCTGTCTATCTATCTCTTTCTCTCCTTCCCTGTGTCCCCCCTCCATCCTCCCCCCACCTTCCTCCCCCTTCCCCCCTCCCCCTCCCTCCCTTTTCTCTCTCTTTCTCTCTCTCTCTCAGCAAACACACCAATTCTTCCCAAATTAGCACCTCCAGTTACCATACACATGTTACCAGTGTCAAACTTGATGAAATCGGTAGTCTTGCCAGTCTCCAAATCTATCTGAATGGTATCATTCACTTTGATTAGGGGATCAGGGTAGCAAATGGTTCGAGCATCATGAGTCACTAGAAGAGGGATTCCTTTTGTGCCCACAAAGATCTTTCTCACTTTGCACAATGTGTACTTGGCCTCCTCAGGTGTAATATGATGAACAGCAAAATGACCCTTGGTGTCACAGATCAGACAGAAATTCTTTCCAGTCTTATCAATGCTGATGACATCTATAAAACCGGTGTGGTATGTTATATCAGTTTGGACTTTGCCATCAATCTTAATGAAGTGCTGAATGCAAATCTGTCTTACTTCATCTCCTGTCAGGGCATACTTAACTCTGTTCCTTAGAAAAATGATGAGAGGAAGATGTTCTCTCAGCTTGTGGGGACCAGTGGATGGATGAGAAGCAAACACACCAGTCAGTTTAATCCAGCATCCAATACTTTGGAGCTGCTACCCACTGCTTCAGATGCTTCTTGGGACCATGAGCCATGGCTGCTCTAGGCACAGAAAGAGGCCTCCTTCTTCCTGTGTGCTCCATGCTGTTCTTGATCTGCTTTGTCTCTTCTCTGTTTTTTGTGTGTGCTACTCTGTCTTTGGATCTCTGTTTTTCTGACTAGCTTTACTAGACTATCTAGCTGGACTAGTCTTCCCAGATCCTTTCAAGAGGAGGCAGCAGGTCTCCTGCTGAGAAAGGAGGGAAGTAAGATCTAGGCAGAGACTCCTGGTGGTTAGTCAAGTGGATACACAACAGATCCTGCCCACAGGTCTCTATTTTGGGGTCACTTTTGGACATGAATGAGGTTCTGTAGACAGCAACCCTGCTCTCCTGTTGTGCACTAGGCCCAGAGTCAGTCCCAGAGGGGTATGCATCTGGTGCCTTCAGTGTGCCAGGCTTGGGTCAAATACAGTGCACAAAGCACTCTAAGGGGCCCACAGCTTAGTGGACAGAGTAGGCAGAGGAAAAAATCAGTGGGCAGTAGAGTAGAGCTGATTTATTCTGGCAGTTCAGGGAGTCACCATAGAAGAGATGATGCTAAAAGTCCTTTTCAGAGGTCTCAATTTTCCCAGTGAGAGGAATTTTTCATCTAGGATCCACAGAGAAGGTTGCATCAAGGAGCAGTACAACATGATGAAGGAAGAGATTGGGGTCCCAAAGATCCAGTTGACTTTAGAATTTAACCTGCATAATATGGAGCCTCTGATGATTTCCTGAGCAAAGAACAGGTACCATTTAAGAAACTAGAGCAGGGCTGGAGTTGTGGCTCTGCGGTAGAGTGTTTGCCTAGCACAAGTGAGGCCCTGGGTTCGATCCTCAGCACCACGTACAAATAAGTAAAGATATTGTGTCCAACAACAACTAAAAAATAAACGAATATTTAAAAAAAAAAGAAAGAAAGAAACTAGAGCAGATCTGCGGATTGAAGTGAAAACTCAAATCAGTTAAGCAACCGTGGAGATGCTATTAGCTCATGTAACCAAAGAATGGTTATATGCCAGGCTGGAATGGTCTGGAAGCAGTGTACCTGAAACAAGGAAGTGGTAGTCCTTGGTGGGTGGGTGAGGGGTGAGAAATTAACTCCAGCTGGACCAGGAAGATACCTAGATACCTAGTCTTCCCACTCAAGATTCTATAGGACATCATCTCTAAGGGGTCTCCAACAGCTATTCTTTTGCCCTTGACACCCTTGTTTCTTCAGTATCCCTATCCTTCCTTACCAATACTAGCCCTCACCATCACATACGGGTTCTTTCAATCAAATGCCTATGTCCACGGACACCTAGGGCTTCCTATTTATCTTCTCCTATCCTTGTCACCAAGGATGTCATCCACCTGACCCAGATCTTACTGTTGTACAGCATCCTTCCCATTGACTGATATTATCAAAAACAGGGCCTCAAATGGGTCAGTGGTCCAGCAGGTACAGCCTGCCCCCTGGTGGCTACCATGTTGTAAGGTCTTTTTGGTGTTTAGTTGGATATGGAAAAAGACTTGTCTACCCGCCAGCTCTTTGGGGTATGTCATAGCCAGAGTGGGTCCAGTCATATCTCCCACTTCACCCAGCTGACATGATCTGCTCATCTTGTCAGTTTTCCCCAGGGTATTAACAGGAAAGACCTCAGGAATGTGAGGACCTGTGTGCTTGTCTGGAAGGTTAGAGAGTGATGTGCCCCATTTGGCAGCCAATCTTGGAAGAGGGAGTTGAAAAGGAAGAGTGGACGCTGGCTACTGGCATAGGAGAAAAGGGCAGCCAGCCAGGACTCCTGAGCACTGAGGAGAAAAGGACATTCGGTCTAAAGTTGGTGGTTACAAAGTGTTTTGGGGAATTTGAGAGCAAGACAAAGTCTGATCTGAGATAGACTCTGAACCCTTGGGGCTGAGATGGAACATTATCAGGGTACCCCAAAACCCAAGAAGACTCGAGGGAGAATATGCCTTTCTCTTCCCTACTACCCGCAAAATTCCAGCCTTGCCCTACCCAGAGAACTTCTGTACAAAAAAGAGCACTGCCCTAGACTCAGCCCCAGGGACCCTGGGTTTGGGGGAAGACATGCCCCACCCTGAAACCTTATTACAAAGGAATAGCCCCTGGAGCAATGTAGGAAGGCCCTGTGTGCCCTCAGCCCAGGTGTGGTTTAATCTCTTGAAAGAACGGAGTCTTGGTCTGGGGTTGTGGCTCAATGGTAGAGTGCTTGCCTGACATGTGTGAGGCACTGGGTTTGATTCTCAGTACTACATACAAATAAATGAATAAAATAAAGGTCTATCAACAACTTAAAAAAAAAAGAACAGAGTCTTTAGTTGACTCTGAGCCCTTTGAGGTGGGACCTCATACTTTTAGCCACCACATGGATTGTCCCTTAATGCCTCTTACATAGCTTAGGTACCAGCTATCACCTGGCCAGGATGATAGAGGCTACTGTTGCTTGGCTACTAACATCTATGGCCTCTCTCACCCAAACTTCCCAGGTCCTGAGGTCTGGCTCAGTCATAGGTTTCTGGTGGTCTCTGCCAATATGGGCTGGGTTGGATTGCAGGTAGACAGAGCAGATAATGGCCAAAGTTTGCATCATTCCCAGGGTGCTGATAAAGCACAATCATAGTGCTGTGTGTGTGTGTGTGTGTGTGTGTGTGTGTGTTCGCACGCATGCACAGCCCCACTGGAAGGAAAGACTGCTGCCTTCTCAAGTCATTTATAGTACCAGCTTTGACAGGAGGCTGCCTGTGGCAGAACCTCCCACTGGCACCATTCCCATGGGTGGGGCCCTGGCCAGGCAGCTTTGGCCTTAGATGCACATCTTGGCACATGCAGCTACATGCTCACTTGCACACAGGCTCATATACATGTCAGGACACAAGGTCCACGTGACAAGGTCGAGTCTGCCCAGGCTGGTTTCTCTATGTTGGTGCTGCCTGTTTCCCTCCCATCTTCCCAAGTGGCAGACCTGACAAGCACTATCCTACCCCTTCGGCTGTCCTCAAATGTAGCCTCCTGCCCTCTTGGTTCTGGACAGACTCTCAGAGCCTCCCTATGTGCATAATCACAAGTGAGAGCAAAGGAGCCACTAAAGACAATGTCTACTTTTCACCAGGACTTACTGGGAGATCTTAGGGAGACCTCCCTAAGACCTTCCTATTAAAAACTGCATTTTGGAGAAATGGAGATACTATCCACCTGGATTTTGCTAGACCTTGAGGGTTCCCAGAGCTTTTTAAAGTCCACTGTCTATGAGTCCCTGATGGCTTTTGATAAGATAAATGAAGAGAGGTATGGCACCCATCTCCAGCTTATTGAATACCAAGCTCTGGCTGGGTACCATGTGTCCCCAAAGATGAGAGGCCTCCTTGGCTACAAGGAATGGAGACTCTCAGGGAAGGACCAGTAGGAGGGTCCTGCAGCTCGGATCTCTGCCCATCCAAGGCCTCCCAGCAACCTAGCACAGACCATGGAGAAACCTATCACCTATCAGGCTTCAGGGTGACCAGGCCCCACAGCTGAGCTCCGGAAACTGGGTCATTCAGGGCCAGGGCCACTCCTGACCAGAATTCCTGATACCCCAGACAAGTCATTTGTAATGAATGTGACACAGCTGCATCTCGCATTTCTGCTTCTCTTTTGGTCTGACCATTTATCTTCCTGTTAACAACTCAGTAATTTTCCTACTTTAAATTCTGGAGAGAGAGAAAAAAAATTAGTTTGGCTAAATTCATTACCATTTTTCAAGTGATTATGGATGTGCAAAAAACAAATTATCCCCAAACTTAGTGCCTTTAAAAAACATAAAAGCAAAACTATTTATATGCGTATGGGCTTGCAATTTGGGCAGGGCTTGGTGGGGATAGCTCATCCTGCTCACCTGTGGTGCTGGGAGGCTGAGTGCTGGAATCATCTGAAACCTTACTTTCTCACATGCCACGCTGATGCTGGCTCTCAGTTAAGACCTTTGGACATTCACTGGGACACCTACAAATGATTGTATTTAGCCAAGTCTTACTTTTCATATGCTGATGTTTTAATATCTTGCAAGTCTTGCTGACCTTGGAGATATTATCCCTTTCATATGAGCCACAAGATGATTCCTGGCAAACAACTCACCTGTGAGGGTGTCTTTCATATGAAAAGCAACCAATCCAGAGTTCACACTGAAACCACCTTCTTCATCAAACAATTATGTTCCAGGGACCCCTATATTCTTGACCTAGAAACTGGGTAATTTGGGACAACCCCTATGCCCCAGGGCTGCTGAAATGATTTAAACTTGCAGATCCTGAATCTGTACCCTGTCTCACCTGTTCCTTCCTGTGGAAACTGCAATAAAGGCTCTTACCCTGATTTCCCCTCCTCTGGCTTCTGGATCAATCTTGATACTTCTTTCCTTGGAGGCCCCCATGGCGTGATGTTCCCTCTTCTTTCAGTGTGTAACATACTGTCTCTTCAGTGTCTCCTGTTTTCCTGTTGACTTCACCAGATCTGATTAATAACAATAATAAACACTATGTTTTTAAATAGGGGTTTCTCTAGTGGCCTGAGCTTCCTCATGATCTGGTGGCTGAGTTTCAAGGTGGGTGTCTTCTGAACAAGAGTCCCAAGTGGAAGCCATATCACATCTTATAATCAAGGCTTAGAAATTACTCGGTGTCATTTCTGTTGCATTCTGTTCACCAAAACAACCACAAAACCCTGCCTGGGTTCAGGGGAAGAAGTAGCCTCCACCTCCTGAAGGGGTGTGGTGAGGTGTTAGAAGAGCATGTTAATTGAAATATTTGGTCAATTTTGGAAAATACAGTCCAGTTCTCCACTATCCTCTCTGGGCAGAGCTCTTCATGCCAGCCCATCTCAGGGATCACAGGTCAGTTGGTGATTGGGCTGTTTACAAATTAGGTGACTAATCTGATCCCCAGTGTTGCTCTTAGACATGACCAAGGAGGGGTTCATTCAAGCCTTTGTCCTCTTCTTCATGGAATGAGAAATTTGCAGGATACTATGTGAAGTTTATGCAACCACAGTCCTGTTATAGAATGCACTTTGGGTACCCAGACTCTAGAAGCTCCTATCCAAACAGCTCTGAACCCACTTCTAAGAGGGATAGGAATCTCTTCAGCAGATCTGTTTCTTGAAGGCAAATCATACTATGGTGAGGAGAGGTTAAAAGGTGGTTATTCTCAGAGTGGAGTGGGGTGAAGATGCAGCTTGAACATACCTTCTGTGGAAGAGCCTATCTGCATGAGCATAGACTCACATGTCAGGGAGAAGGGAGGTTGGTGGTAGACCAGGAGCTGGGCCTGATGCTCTCTATGTTGTCTCCCAGTGTAGCACTCTTAAGAAGTCTGATCATTTTAAGTTTGAACCTGGTCTTTCAGCCTCATTAGATGAGATGGTGGGGGGGTCCCACTTAATTCTCTCGTGCCACAAATGACAGAGGTAGTCCAATTAGCATGGTTCAATCAGCTGTGGGGAATGGGTGTAGAGAGTATGCTCCCCTGTTTTGGATAGATCCTAAGGCTGCTGGAGATGTGTAAGGCCCTGTGATGGGACTTAGCCTTCAATACCCCTCTTTGAGACAGAGATGAATAATGACATTTTACAGATGAGGACACAGGCTTAGTGAGGTTAAGTGGCTTGCTCAGTCACACAACTGGCGTGTGGAGATGAGATGGCAATGACTACCTTTGTATCTGGGTCTCCTTTCTGTCCAGGAAGCAGCTGCTCAAGATTATAGGCAGGTGTCTGGGAGACTTTCCAGATCTTGCCTCTTAGCTCCTGCCACTATTGTACATTTAAGTAAGGTGGCTTAGAAAAGGATTCTACTAGATTTGTTTGAAGAAGGGATGGCATTGACAAAAATCTAGAAAATTACTCTGGGATAAATAATAATAGCCTGAGTGGAGATGTGTTTATTTGGGGTGAGTAGCAGATAGGCTGAGATGCATCCTGAAAAAGTAGGCCCGAGACCCAAAATTTTGTATATATGTGCTCACTGGGCTTCGATATCCTCAGGAAGCAAAACTCACAACTCTAGACTGCATATCTGTTGAATTGTCCCCAGAGAAATATGAAGAGAGAGATCTGATAGGCTCAAAGTTATATCCATTGTGTGCTTAGTTCTTGGCATCTTCCTTTCCCTCAGTCAGGAATGCCCTTCCCTGCCTCCTAAGACCTGGACCATCAGGGAGCCTGGTCTGTGCTCTCCTTGGGCTATGAGCTTGTTAATAAGCAGAAAAGAGTGATTGAAAGCTGGGAAGGGGGAGGTAGCATGAACATCCCCTAGATCAATGTGCAAACTTATTTAGCACCTCCTGGCTCTGGCAAATTGGGCTGCATGCACCGAGGTAACCATCTCAAGCTGCACAGGGGCCCTGAAGGAGGCCCTGCTACTCACCTGGGTTTTCTTTCCTCCTCTGAAAGGCTTGATATGCCAAGAACAACATTTCCCTTTTCAATAATAAAAACTACTTTCCTTTTTTCATAACTTTATTCATTCACTTTATAAGTTAAAGTTTCTTTTTCCCCTTTATTTACATAAACATTTTTTTTCTTCAACAGTGGGGCTCTGAAAGATTGGGGATACCCCTCTAGCACTGTGTGTGTGTCTGAGACCAAAAACCAGAAGGGCAGATTGCTTACACCTTTCTGAGGCAGCTAATGAAATGCAGGCCTTCCGTGGGGGAAGACTGTCTGGACCGCAGCCGCTTGTTTCCATCCCCGAGGACTAGAGCTGCCTTCAGATTTCAACTGCTTTATTGTCAAATTGATTATTTATATAAGAGCTGTCTCTGCTTCCTCACTGATGCTAGGCTAGTTTAAAAGTTCCAGATGCAGCAAAGCATGCACTGGCAATAGTCGTTATCAGCAAGACTGCTTAAGATCAAATCAAGAAAACAGCTTGAAACCAGAGACTGCCACTGAAGCAAAATCCAGCCCAGCAGTCTGTGCTAGTGGCAGACACAATTTGTTGTTGTTCTTGTTGTTTTTGCCTGTATGGTGCAGACTCTCACAGTATTTTGTTGTCATTATTCTTTGTCGTCTGTTAGCACTGCTGGGGGAGAACCCAGAGCCTCAGACATGCTAGGCAACACTCTATCCCTGAGCCACACCCCTCATCCCTTTTAAAAAACTAATAATAATTACAGAGTAAAGGAAACATTATGAAAATAAAGAATTCCTATAAACTTTAATTAGATTACCCAAATATCAATGTTTATTCTCCCAGTTTATTATTGAAACTGCTTGAAAATAAGCTGTGGATTTACCCTATTTACTTCAAATTTTCCTAAAATACAAAAACAGCCTTTATATAATCACAATACAATTATCAAATCAGGAAACTCATGCAGTTTGATTATCTAATCTATAGACCATATTCCCATTTCACTAATAGACCTACTCTGTCCTTTAAAGCAATAGAGAAAATTCATTTTTTGTGGTTTAGGATCCAATGAGAGATTATGTTGCCAAGTTTCTTTGGTTTCCTTTAATCTGTATTATTATTATTATTATTATTATTGTTATTATTATTATATCTTCATTACTTTGACAGTTTTGAAAATTACAAGCTAGTTATTTTGTAGAATATCCCTTAGTATGGGTTTGTCCATTGTTTCCTCAATCTCATGATGACATTGAGGTTGTGCATTTGGGCACAGACACTCAACAGTGGTGTGTCATCCTCAGCAGTGCGTAGTCTGAGGAGGCACACATGTAGCTGTGTGGCACTATTGGTGATAATTAACTTTAATCACTTGGTTAAGGCAATGTCTTTAAGGTTTCTACACTGCAAATTCTGTCCCTTTGTATTCTGTCCTTTGTAGCATTTTCTAGGCATAGGGGAGGTACTTTGAGATCACATAAAAATCTTTGTTCCCATTATTCTTGCCTGAATCAGTTATTGTTACCAGATTGACCCAGTTTGTCCAGAGAAATTGGATCAACTTGGCTTTTGAATGTTTTTGGAGTATCCCCTTTCTTCTTTGAGTTCATCCTTACTTTCTGCTATGAGATCCTCTAAGTTCATATTGTCCTTTCCTTCTACTAACCCTGGAATCAGTCATCTCTCCAAGGAACCCCCGTTCTGTTTGATGGAGAATAGTATTTAGAAACCAGGAGCTGGGTACTGGATATGCTCATGGCTACTGCAGTATCATTGATTCTAGGCTCACTTGATGCACACAGCTATGTAAGTTTATATATCATCTATCTGTGTCAATCCATCTATCTGTCTACATATCTACTAACCAATCATCTATCTATACTCCACCTCCTAAAACCATGAATTTATAAAGACACCTCAAATTCCTATCCCCAAACATGTGATTCATTATAGCTCCCACTTTTGCCATATTTGTAACTCCCTTCTGATAGTGAGAAATTGATCCCATTATCTATGGTATATTATTTATACATGTACATATATACTCAGTCTTACTTACAATGTCCAGAAAGTAGCTTCAGAATTGCTAATCCATTTCACCACATGACAAAAGCAAATCCAAAAAAACTCAACTTGCTTTTTGTCAAAATAATGTATTCAAAATGTTATTTGGTTTCATTCTTCTACCCTTAAATTAGGGTAACTTTTTTCTGTTTATATTCCATTTTACACCACTGCCCCCAATCCTGTTGATGATTAGTTTTTAGGTAATACCAATTTGGTTCCAAAAGTGAGAGCTACACAGAAAGGTATTCCCAGAGAAGTGTTGTTACCCTTGGACCTCAGCCTCAACCTCACCATCCTCTCTACCCTGCTTCTACCTGACCACTTCAGGTAACCAGTCTCATTAGTTTCTGATTTATCTTGCCTGTGTTTTATTTTGTTGTTGCTCTTCTTATTTCTCATTTCTCACATAAAAGGTAGCATACAATAGATATGCATTGTGCCTTTTTCACTTAATAATACAATATAGCCTGCAAATCACTGGATTTTAGTTCAGAAGGATTTTCCTCTTTCTTTTCTTTATCATTGCATAGCACATACTTCATTGTGTGGATTTACCATAGTTTATTCAACCACCCTTCCATGTATGACATTTTTGTCTGTTTATCAAATTTTGCATTAAAAACAACACTGCAGTAACTACTTTCTATGTTGTTGGAGGAGGATCTTAAGGGTAAACTTCTGGAAAACTGGGTCAAAAGGTCAACACATGTATCTTTGCTAGGAATTAATTTCCTCCAGACATGTTCTGTGGAGTGGCATTTTCACCAGCCTCATAGCAGAGTGCCACTTTCCCCATACACTATAGAATGTGTGGTTATGTTAATTTTTTGCCAATCTCTTGGGAAAGATTGACAAAAGTTTAAAATTGCATTTCCCTTGTAATTTGAATCTTTTTTTTTTTTTAAAAAAATAAGCTTAAGCCTACTTTAATCTTTTGTAGTGAACCACTGATTCATGTTGTTTGCTTATTTTCCTATTCCTTTTAAAATCTCACCTCTCTCATTTTTAAAAGTTTTTTTTTTTTCCATATTAACGATTTGGGTCCTTTATCTGTAACATAGACTGAAAATATCTTCTTCCATTTGGTTATTTGACTTTTGATTTTGTTTATGGTATATTTTGCCCAGAAAAAAAGTTTTAGTTTTTTGTAGTTAAATCAATCTGTTCCTTTATTGCTACTAGATTTGACTCATAGTTAGAAAGCCTTTCTCTATACCCAGATTTTACAGGAATCCATACTAGTATTTGTATGTTTTTTCTTTTATAGTTATATCTCTGTTCCCTTTAGATTTTATGAAGTATGAATGTGGTTTTATCTGTTCCATGGCTACCCACTGTCCAAGCACCACTTATTAGAGTCAGTCTTTGAGATTGGTACCTATATCATATGCTACTCTTCTATATGTATTTGGGTTGAGCTCTAGACTTTTTATTTTGTTCTGCTGCTCTGTCTATTCATGAACTAATACCATACTGTTTTAATTATAGAGGGTTTATAATATGTTTTAATATATAGTAGGGCTGGTCTCCTATCTCCATGGTAGCTTTTATTTTTTTAAATTTCCCCTCACTATTTTTGTAAATATTCTTGCATATTTGTTTGTTCATACAAACTGTAGTATCACTGGTGGTGTGAAACTCCACATCATGTAAAACCACAAGAATGGGGATCCTAACTAGAATAAGTTATACTCTATGTATGTATAATTTGTCAAAATACACTCTTTTGTCATGTATATCTAAAATGAACAAATAAAAAACCTTTAGTGTCAACTTGTCTATTCTATTTAAAGAAATAAGTTGTCCTTGAAGTGTTTTAAAATTTTTAAATTAATTTCCAACATTTAAAATGGGAGAGACATCACATGAAAATCTGGATTTCTGGATTTTCTTGAAAATTGAGAAGATCTATCAACACAGACCTTTTCTCTCCTCATGACCTAATAGCATAAGGCCATTAGCTGCTACAGCCCTCACAGGGGCCTTATGTCTTCTGTCCTACAGTCCCTCTGACTTCTCACCCTGATCCCTAATACATTTAAGGTCCCTCATGGCATCTGAATTGGTGACTCCGCCTTTAAATGATCGGGAAAGAATACTCCATGCCATCATTTAGTCCTACGTCTCTCTATCTTACAATACAGATGTTATAAAGGGGATTTGTGTAAGCTTTGATCACTGCATCTCCAGGGCCTAAGAAGAGGGCATGGGACATAGTTGGCAATAGGTCAATATTTGTTCAATGAATCAAAGTTTATAGATAGGAAACAAGTAATGGTCAAATGTGTTCTATATCTATAAAGTCATTGAAAACATATCAAATAGAACCAGAACACTGTTGGTGGGAGTAAGTCAGTATAGCCCTTAGAGAAGGCAATTTGGCATTATCTGTCAAAATTACAAATGTATCAACCAGCTGTCTTCCCAGTTCCATTTTTAGAAATTTCTCCTAAACTATGTTTGCACTCAGGTAAAATGACAATGCACAGGATTAGTTATTGAAGTAGTAACAAAAGATTGGAAAGAACATAAATTTTCCTCAAAAGGAAGCTGATTGCATAAATTATGGTTTGTTCACATATTAGAACAATACAATATTACAGTAGTGAAAAAGAATGATGATCCCTATGAACTAAGAGGGAAAAACACAAAGTATAGAATAGTATACATCATAGGCTACTTTTTGTATATAAAATGAACACAGACCAAAAAATCCATATCATATTTGCTTATAAGTACATAAAGAAAATCTGGATGCATTCACAGGAAACAACAGAGAGAGCTGGGGGTGTAGCTCAGTAGTAGAGTGCCTGTTTGGCACACATGAGACCCTGGGTCAATGACCAGCACCCCCACACAAAGGAAACAATACGGAGAGAGGATGATGAAGAAACTGGTCATATGGAGACAGAGTGGGAGGGAGAATTCCAGTTCTCACTCTTTCCAGGATTTGAGGAGTAGGCTTTAAACCAAATACACACAAACACACACACACACACACACACCATGTAAGTACAAATACATACACCTATAACAACTGTTAAACTAAAATGACACCAGAAGAAGCCATCAAACCCTGGAGACAACTATCCAGCTGGGACACTATAGACAACTAGATGATGGAGACTCTGGATCACTCACTGGAATGTTCATCCACTCATGCTACAAGATGATATACTGTGCTTGCTAATCCTAGCTGGACAGAAAAGACAATGAAATATGTTTCCACTCCTACTATCTTGCATCAGATAATCCCAGAGAGCACTTTACAAATTGACAGTTAATAAACCACTTCACCCAGTGGAGAGAGAGAGAGCAGATTCCAAGATGGAATGGTGATACCCTTGCCACAGGGGATGGTCCTCCAGATGCTTTATGATAATAAAGGGAAATATTTCAGCTAGTGAAAACAGCACTGGGAATTTAGCAAAGAAATAATTTATCAAGGAACTATAATTCTAGAATGATAGAAAGCAAGATTTTTCTAAACTATTGAAATGCAAATTTAAGAAACCTAAAGAGAATATGTTGTACAGAGTCTAGCACATGGCATATGATAAATGTAAAACAAATAAAAAAAGAAAATTTATTAAATGGAGTGCTGTTGCTCAAATAAATTAAGTAGATGGATCTGTCTCTGTCATAGCATATATAAAATATTTTAAATTGGAAAGCCCAGAGAATAATTAGAGTAAATATTGTGACAGATAATATTTTGGGATGTATGTATGTCTCAATAACTTTTGTCCTTTTGGAATTTATAATTTAATTTTCTTCTAGGATTGCAATAGTTTGTTTGGTGTTACTAGCTTTAAAAAAAATTCTCAAATGTCAAGTCATACCTTTGCCATGGTCCAGTAAAAACAAATGTTAACATTTTTGGTAGGCAGAATTCTGGCATTTTAATTCATTATGTCACATCTTAAGGTCATATTGTCAAAATAAAATATTTACATACAATCAAAAGTATTTTAAATGGATAGGCTCAGAGCACACAGTTAAGCATCCATACACACACAAACATAGATGTATGAAGGAATCTGCACTGAGCACAAGAAGAATGTAAATAGCTGAGAATCAAAGTACATCTCTTCTACTTCATGAGATGCATTTAAAATTAACATTTTAAAAGTAATTCCAACAAAATTGTAGAGAAAATACTGCAAAGAGGTTCCCATTGATTTAAGGCATTTTGCCCATTGTTACAAGCAGATTAAGAATGAATCCCCTTGACAATGATAAAATTGGTGGGGAGGGAGCGGGGAAAATAGGTTTCACAATGGTATATAGAAAATGGTCTCTTTTCAGAATGGATCATGTCTTACACTTCATCATAATTCTGCATTTCTCAAGAGTTCTGCAACTTGAAATGAATGCCCCGTTTTAAATCTGCTTTTATAAGTTCATGGTTGAACTATCTTGTTCTTTTAAAAGATACTTGCTTTCTTTTCTTTTCCTGATGCTACCACTAATTGCATAACTTCATTTTCTTGACTATTGTCCCTCAGTGTTACTTCACTGAAGTTTTAGAAAGTTAACCCATTATGTTCCATCGTCCTATATGTAGGACACCTATAAAAACATCTATAAAATTGCTCGATTTAAGTTTGTATAGGTGCCCTATATACAGGATGACAATGGAACAAAATGGGAGAAGTTCTGTTCCCATAAACACCAAACATCCATACAGTTGGAAAAGCTGCACTGAGGTGTCCTGGCCACCAGGGGACAGCTGGTAGTCAGATTATTTAATTGATAAGGCACTGCATTTGAACAGCTTTTGAACACGCAGGGAGGTCCTATTCTTGCAGCCACCTGCTAGCATCAAATATGAAGTGAAGGGCTGGGATGTTACCCTGGGAAACCCTGAGCCCGTCCTGGATGGACACATTCCCATAGCCAAACTTAGAATAAACATATGGACTGATAGAGGATGTTTTACAGGGAAAGCCATGACAATCAGTAGCAACTTTGGTGGCCATGAAATTTGGATGCAGAGGTTTAAGGCCAGATACATCTGTTGCTGATGTAGAGGGCTACACCTCTGGAGCTCAGATGCTGTAGTTAATGAGCCAAGCTCTGTATCAGACACCTCTTCTGTGTGGTCCTCCAAGACACTTCTGTGGGCCCTTAGCTCATCAGTGTAGCTAGCACCTGGCTCTGGGTTCTGATGAATACTGCAGTGACTTTGTGAGGACTTTGTCTTGCTACTGCTGCTGCCTGTCAATGCTTTAGGACTTAAGCAAGCTTCATGACATAGGACATGGGATCTGACTCTCCAGCAGCTGGTAAAGGAGCTCATATCATCATTTACTCCCAGAGGATGGGAGAGTTAACTTCCAGTGAAGCAGACTGTGACCACTGGATCCAGGAAATGGAGGAGAATCAGATAAATTACCTCTATTTCAAATGCCCACTGAGCTCCATTGTTAACACATTGAGCAGTGGCCACCTCTGTTTATTGCTTTCCTTTCTTTGTGCCACACTCCTTTCCCTTCACGTTTGCTTCCCTGGGATCACACTCCCAGTAAAATGTTCACATATAAATCTTTGCCTCAAGTTCTCTTTCCTGGGCAATCTGGGCTAGGACAGCCTCGCCTCCACACACACTACAAATGCTCCCTTGCAGAGCTCCCCTGTGACTTGTCCAGGCTCCCAACACTGTACTGCACCTCCATCAGCCAGGCACGCTTTCTTTACACAGTGCAATTGATTAGACTGACCCTTATTTCATTATAACCGCAAATCTGTCCTCATTCTCGGAGGCCTGCATTAGCCTGTTATAGATAATTCCTTTAGTTTTATCATTTCTTCAAGTAGCTGATAATATCCTTCACAAACGATTTTAAAATTTAGTTATTAACTCTTATCAAAATTACAAACCACAAAGTTTAAAGAATCAAGGAATTCTATAAAGACTGACACAGACGCTTACCTGTTGTAGAATTCCTTGATTCTATTCCTCATTCCCCAGGGGCAATCATTTTCAACTAATATTTAGGTATTTGTGATCATCCTTCTAAATAACAATAGGCATTACCTATTGATTTCTCCCAAAGGAATAAGATTTAGTTCATTTTTTACAAACCACATGTCCGCCTGCAGTGCACACATGCAGACTTCCTGTCCCCTTTCCTCCTAATATTGCAGTGTAAGTTAGATCAATATTCAGTGTTTGCTTTATTATGACTATAGATAGCTGTTCAGAGATGATACAAGTGGTAAACTATGGATTATTTTTCCTATTCTGTTCAAATTTTTTCTTGAAATTAATAATTGTCTACTTGGGGCTCTAGTCTGAACATTTGTGTCCTCCTAGAGTTCATATGTTGAATACCCATGAGAAGAGCTCTCATGATTGGAATCATAAAAGAAAATCTAGAGAGATGCTTGTGTCTTTCACCATGTGAGGACACAGCTAGAAGCCACCATCTACAAACCAGAAAGTGGGCCCTTACCAGACACCAAATCAATTGGTACCTTGAATTTTGATGTCCTAGGCTTCAGAACAGTGAGAAATACATTTCTATTGCTTATAAGCTGCCTGATTTATGGTGTTTTAGCAGCCCAAAGGGACTAAGGTACTTGTTTTTTCTCTGTAATTCATCCTTGAATTTAGCTTGGGCAGTATGTATCTTTCTCTTGCCTTTATATCCAACATGTTAGGCATTCTTCATCTTTGATTTCCTGACGAAACAGCATCTCCAGAGCCTCCTCACCTGCTCAGTATGACTGCTTAACTCACCATAGTGCCCACTACACAGCCAAATTGGGTATGGCTCTTCCTCAGCATACTGGCCTTTTCTAAAGAATTTTTGTGATTGATGATGTGATTGGCCCCCAGGTGGGTCTGACTTCTCCCAGAGATTTGAAGGCATTGGAGGAGTTAGGTAAGGGGGTCACACAAAGAATAGGTGACTGCATTGTTATTTCAGGGTCTTCAGGCAAAATAGGAGTGGCCTCACCATACAGGGGCAGAGGAGGCTCATGGAATCCTCCCACAAATCCCCATCCCCAAATCCCATTCCCACTCATGGTCGCACTCATTCTTTTTTTTTTTTTTTTTTTTTTAAATCAGTGGCCTACATTTCACATGAAAGATCTGAGGACCTGTGGATTTAAAGAACTTTACAATTTGACCACCCATAGGATTCAGAGTCTAACTTTTGCCAACCTCAATCCTGTGGCTACATGAGAGAATCTTTTAGCCCCTTCATACAAGTGTCTTGTTCCCTGAACTCACTCTGAACCAAGAATTTTGAATTTGAGCTGCTTGTTCTTTTTCATTAAGTTGTCCAGGGCAATTAGAAATAACCAGGCTACCCTATAGTCTTTCAGATCCTGGCACTCTCCCTGGAGTCCAGGATAGTAGCCTCTCCAAGCCTTGAGCCCTCTCCAAGTCTTGCCTTCATTCCAGAGGGCCCCTATTTTGACAACCTGCTTCAGGCTGCTGGAACATCACCCTTTAACATCTAATGGATCCTAACTGCTTTCAGGCTCAAGATAAATAGCAAGTCCAGATCCCCATCTCCCTGAGGGGCTATCATTTGCCATCACTCCTGGTCCTAGCCTCCAGGTCAGACAGGATTCTGAATTGCAACAAACAGAACAGGCTGCTGCTAGGTTAAGCACAAAATGATTGTTGACCTAGAGAAAGAGTCTTGATGGCTCCACAGATAGTTCCAAGACCTCGGTTATGCTGCTGAAGAACTTGAGATTTTTTTTTTTTCCTTTTGCCAGTGTTGGATTTGTGGTGCTACTTCAGGAGCCTCTGCCATTACCAACTCTGAAGGCTTAGTGCTTCTCCACATTGACCACTCCTTCCCTATCACTTACTTCCACGTCAAAGCTTTTTCCAACTATATTTCACTGGCAGTGCCTGGGTCCTTCAGCTTTAAGAGAGGCTAGAAAAAGTGAGTATCTGGCTTATAATTTGTAGAGGCAACATATAAGATGGAAAATCCCCAAGATGCATCATAAGTAGTTGAAAATCTTTTTTTTAACATATTTATTTGTAGATGGACACAACACAATGCCTTTATTTTTATGTGGTGCTGAGAATTGAACCTGGGTCCCGCCCGTTATAGGTGAGCTCTCTACCACTGAACCACAATCCCAGCCCTAGTAGTTAGAAAGCTTAACAAAATTTCTGCTGTGGTTTATATTTGGAACATCACCCAAAGGTCCACATGTGAAAGGCTTGGTCCCCAGCCCATGGTTCTGTTAGAGGTGATAAACCTTTAGGAGGAGGTGCCTAGTGGAAGGAAGATAGGTCATTAAGGGTATGCCCTGGGAAATAGTGGGACCCTGGCCCCTCAGCTCTCTCCTTTTTTGCTTCCTGATCACAATCTCCCCACATGATGTTCTGTGATGCCACAGGCTCAAAGCAACAGAGCCATGAAACCCTGGACTGAAAGCTCTAAAACTGTGAGCCAAAATAAACGTTTCCTCCTTTTAAGCTGACTATCTCAAGTACTTTGATACAGTAACAGAAAGCTGATGATCACATACTTCAAGGGCTATATCCTTCAGGTGGACTCATACTTGGATAGAGTGATGTAGGTCTAAATCATTTGCTAAAATCACTGAAGAGCGTATAAAAATCTATGTGGCCATCACTAGGAGACTGCTGAGCTAAATTAGAGTTCATTCACTCAGTGGAATACTGTGTACTTGTAAAAACCATGATCAGGATCTCTAAGATACCGTGTTAAATGGAAAATGCATGGTGCAGAACAGAATCTAGAGCAGGCAACTCTGGGAAGGAAAAATGGAAATGAAGAAAAGAATAACCATGTGCAGTCACTTATTTAGGCCTAGAATATCTTTGGAAAGACCTCAGAAAACTGGTCAGGTGTGACCTCTGGGAGCTGAGGAAAGGGAGCATATGTTCTCACTGATGAAGCCACTGTTTACCATGATAAAGAAGCTCTTTCAGTGGTCCTCACACTCTCCTGTGGCCACTTCCATGAGGTTCTGGGACATGGCAGGTTTTGGAGGTAGTGAGGATTGTGTTTCTACTGATCAGGGCTCCTCCTTTCTCCCTCAGGGCCTGGTGGGTGTGGTCCTCTGCTGTCCCTGGGTGCTTCTCTCCTGCTGGGCATTGTCCCATGATCTGTCTACTTCAAAAGCTCATCCTCTCACCCACCCCTACGCTGTACATGTCACACATCTTCATGCCAACAGGTTTGGTCGCAACCTGTGACATGAGAGAATATTTGATATCGCAAATAGCCTGGGAAGGTCTTGGGTGGAGAGTCCATGGATAGCTTGGGAAACAGCCTGTAATTCTGTTATAGAAGGGCTTACTATGCATTTCAATATAGTGTCCTGTGTCTTAGAGCTAACGCCTGTCCTGAGAATGTGTGGTCCATTTAGGAAGCTGGATCACTCCTTATACTTGGGTTATGTAATATACACTGTGATTCCCACAACTCAAAGGAGCTAACCTAACAGGCACCAAAAGAGGGCAGAGAAAAAGTCTAAAAATGCAAACATAACCAGCAAATCACCTCTGCTTGATCTTTGACACCTTTCAGAGACCTGACCACCATTCACTAGTTGAAGAACAATTCAACACAGAAGCAAAATCACATAATCAGATAACTGTATTCCAAGATACATACTCATTTTCAGAGGTCTAGAGCAACCCAATCCTTGTGGTCCTGAATAAATATTGTTATACTGCCTCAAGAACCTTTAAGGAGCACTCAAGAAATTATTTGGCATCTATAAGGGTATACTTTCTTAACCCGGTATAGAGAAAGACCATACATTCGTCTGAAATTATGTATCTTTTTCAGATCCCACCCTTCTTAGACATTTCCAGTAAGTTTGGGTTTCCAATATTTGCTATGGCTACATGAGCACCATAAAAATCTATCCTAATAATTATTGCTGCTGATATTACACATTGACAAGTGGGATTTTAATTTATACCCTGTTTCCATCAGTTCATATGTTCATATGCATTTCAGCACACAATTAATCACAAGTGTAATATAAAATTAGTTTTACTACAGAGAGCTACTGCCAATAGCTACATCAAGAGCAGCATCATTAATAAAACCTTCAACTAAAAGGCAGAACTCTAAAATGAAAAACCCAGTGGAAGCAAATAATTTTAGAAATGTTATACAGTATTTCTCATCTTCTTTGCTTTTGGAATCTGATAAAAATCAGTTTTTACACGCGTAAGTCAGAGTTTTACTGAGTAAGTTCTTAATAGGGTACATGAGAATTACTTGATACTAGAAGACATTAGTAGGTTTTCCTTTTATTAGATTAAAAATTATGACATCTTCAGATTTATAGAAAAATACAGACTTTCAGCTCTGACTTACTTGCTGAAATCATCTAAAAGTGAAAGATAAAAATCTTATATTTTTTTTTCCTTAAATTACTGGTGAAATGGCAAGGAAATAAGACATCTCAAGCTAAGCACTCAGTTAAAGAGGGTCCCGGGTTGGGGGTTGGTAAGCAGAAAGCTAGAGCCAACTTCTGCCCTGGGATATTGCAGGACTGAGCAAACCCGAGCGTCAGTTTTCACATCATGGGGCACAAGGAGCTGAGATGCAGTCTTGGAATCACTCAAGGAGGGGAATCTTGAAAGAAGTCTCTTCTTTCCAGAGGGCTGCATCTTCAGTGTGAGGGCAAATCAGAAATAAGCTTCTTGCCACTCCACCTCCAAGATGTATACCAAGGAAACTGCCAAACTAGAACCCTGGTTTTGAACAGAGAGGGAATATCTCCTGAGAGAATTCGAAACCTCAAGCCTTCTCTGACCTCAGTCTTCAGACTGACTAAACATGTCCTGGGTGGTCTGAAAACCTCAAGGCAAGAATTAAGTTGAAAATGGTTTCAGCTTATTAATTCTCTCAGGCACTTTGTAGAAGTAAATGAAAATCTTCTATGGAGAAAACTCTCTCAAATTCCCACAGATATGTTCTAAGGAAAATGAGCAGTTTATAGTAAAAAATTATAAAACATGAAAGAACAAGGCACTGAGAGCCACAGAATCCAGCAGACAATGACCCCAAAGACATCAGTTCTTGGAAATAACATACATGACGTAAAATAATTAAGCTTAATGTGCTTAAGGCAATAAAAGAAGGGCTTGGGCATAGAGTTCAGTGGCAGAGCACTTGCCCGGCACTGCAAAAAATAAAATAGAATAAAAAATAAATAAATAAAAGAAAAGCTGAACATATGTGCAGGGCAGAAAAACAAAACAAAATAAAAACCCAAGTAGGGTAAAAAAGAATCATTAAGTAATAAAAAATGAAAGCATGAAGAACTCAAATGGATACATAAAAACACTGACATTCAGAGGAAACTACATTCCACCTAAAACTTACTGACATGCATAAAAACAACATAAATGAATGGGGTGGGGAGAGGGATGTCTAAATCATGGCAAATCAAATATGATAAAATTTTGGTAGACTCTAGATGGTAAGTACAGGTGTTCACTGTAAAACTCTTTCAAATTTTCTGTATACTTGAAAATTTTTGTAATAAAGGAGATGATGAAACTAGATATTTGAAAAGTAGGTATTAATATTTTTTTGATTCAGGAATACAGGCAGACCAATCCCCCTAATAACATCAACAACACACTAAAAATTAAGAACAAAAGATTTTAAACCACATGCTTTATTTATTTATTTGGTAGCAGGATTTGAACACAGGGACACTGTACCACTGAGCCACATCTCCAGCCCATCTCCTCTTAAAAAAAATTTGCTCCTTCTCTGTTTGTAGCTTTGTTTTTTTTTTTTTTTGGGGGGGGGGACTGGGGACTGAACTCAGGGGCACTCAACCACTGAACCTCATCCCCAACCCTATTTTGTATTTTATTTAGAGACAGGGTTTTACTGAGTTGCTAAGTGCCTCACCATTGCTGAGGCTGGTTTTGAACTCACAATCCTCCTGTCTCACTTTTTTTTTTTTAACATTTTTTCTTTTAGTTGCAGTTGGACACAGTGCTTTATTTTTATGTGATGCTGAGGATTGAACCTCATACATGCTAGGTGAGCGCTCTACCACTGAGCCACAACCCCAGCTCATCCCCAACCCTTTTTATTTTGAAACAGGGTCTCACTAATTTACCAAGGTTGACCTTGAATTTACAATCCTTCTGCCTCAGCCTCCTGAGTTACTGGGAGCAACACATTCTTTTATTTATTTATTTATTTATTTATTTTAGTTCTCGGCGGACACAACATCTTTGTTTGTATGTGGTGCTGAGGATCGAACCCGGGCCGCACGCATGCCAGGCGAGCGCGCTACTGCTTGAGCCACATCCCCAGCCCCGCAACACATTCTTAAAAGCACTGAAGAGAGAACAAAACTGAATTTCTCAAGCCAAAACCGGATGAAGGTGGCCATGCTGAGACCAAAGTGGAGAGCTTCAGTCCCTTTAGTGCTGAGCATACATCAAACCTACCAAAATTGAGGTATGGTTTGCACAGCCTTGCAGGACCCAGGGGTCATAAAGTGCCACTGTAAGACTCAACCTCAAAAAGACATGCCATTCTTGCCAGCACTCCTAGAGGATCAAGGGACTTTGAAGAAAGTTGCCTTGGTGCTGAGTCAAGGGTAGGCAGCTGTGGTGAAGGGAAATTCCATCCCTGGGAAGAACCCACCAGGGCAGGTCTTGACATAGATTTGTGGCTTACATTACAGGGGGGTCCATACATGCTCAAGGTTTCATGCCAGTTGGGGACCTGGCAGAGGTGGAGGCAAATGATCCCTAAAGAAATACATTTCATCCCAGGCCTCAAAGAATTACCATGAATAATTTCCCAAGGAAAACAAACACCTGACAGTAAACAAACAAAAAATAACCCACTAGAACAAAAGGTAAGAAAGCCCCCTGAGAATCCTCAGGGAATAAAGCTCTGAAAATAGACTTGCATAAACTTTATTGTGCTTATCCAGACACAAAATAGAAACTATGATTATCATGTTTAAAGAAACAAGATTGAATGGAAATTATAAAAAGTGAGAAATAAAACACAAAGAATTTCCAATTGTATTTAAAGGAGAACTAATTAGATCGTTTTGATGTAAGAATAAAATAATTGACATTCAAATATCAATAAACAGGTCTAAAAGCAGATTTGACACAGCTGAAAAGACAGTCAATGCAAAAATAGGCCAGATAGTCCAGAATGCTGCAAAGAGAGAAAATGAGAAGAACTAGGAACAGAAGGTAAAGAAGCAAGAAGGAAAGCAATAATAGAATATTTAATCAGAGTGAGGGAAGGAGAGACAGTGGAGCAGAGATAGTATATGTTTGTTTATTTTTATTTTTAAAAATATTTTTTATTTGTCCATGGATCTTTATTTTATTTATTCATATGCGGTGCTGAGAATCGAACCCAGTGCCTCACACATGCTAGGTAAGGGCTCTACCACTGAGCCACAACTCCAGCACCCAGAGATAATATTTAAAGAGATGAAGCAAACTGATGAAAAAGACATCACACCACAGTAGCCCAGTGAATCTCAAGCAGAATAAGTAAAAACAAATTCCACGTGTTTATCCCTCTGCCTCATTCCCCTCTTATTTGCTCTAGCTTCCACATATGTGAGAAAACATTAGACCCTTGACTTTCTGAGTCTTGCTTATTTCACTCATCATGATGTTCCCAGTTCCATCCATTAACCAGCAAAAGCCATTATTTCATTCTTCTTTATGGCTGAATAAAACTCCATTGTGTGTGTACACCACATTTTTTGTGTCCATTCATTTGTTGATTGGCACCTGGGTTGGTTCCATAACTTGGCTATCATGAATCATAATGTCAGAAACATTGATGTGATTGTATCACTATAGTATGCACTGGAGTTCTTTTGGATAAATGCTGAGGAGTGAGATAGCTGGGTCATATGGTAGTTCCAATCCTAGTCTTTTGAGGAATCTTCATGAGAATAGAAGAGAGATCAGTGGAGTAGAAGAAGGGGATGGAGGGGAGGGAAGAGGCATAGAAAAAAGGAGGAAGGATAGAATAAAATTGACAAGACTAGCCTATGTACGCATATGGATGTGCCACAGTGAATTTCACCTTTATTAAAAATTAATTTGAAAAACTATAAATTGATAGAAGGAGTAGAGTAGAGGAAAGGGAACATGGGGAGGTGAAGGGGAAGTACTGGGGACTAAATCAGAGAAAATTATATTCCATGCTTGTATAATTATGTCAAAATAAACCCCAATATTATGTATAACTATAATCCAAAAATAAAAAAATAAATTCTACCTAACACATCAGGGTGAAACTATAGTGATGAGAGAGAGAGAGAGAGAGAGAGAGAGAGAGAGAGAGAGAGAGAGAGAGAATGTTTTAAAAAGCCTAAGAAAAATGACACATCTTTTTAAAAGAAGTGACAAATGGGCTGTCTGATGACTTCTTCTTCTTCTTCTTTTTTTTTTTTTTTAATGTGGTGCTAAGGATCGAGCCCAGGACCTTGCATGTGCGAGGCGAGCGCTCTACCACCAAGCCACAACCCCAGCCCTTGTCTGATGACTTCTTAACAGTAAAAATGGTGCCACAATGATATATTGCATCCACTGAGAGAAAACTGCTGGTCTAGAATTCCATACAAGCAAAGAGTCAAGAATACAGGCAAATTAAAGACAGCTTCAGATGAAAGTGAAACATTGTCCTCAGCAGACTGAAGGGAGCTCTAAAGCATATAATAGGCATGAGGAAATGATCTCAGAAAAAATGATCTGAGGTGCAAGAAGCCATTAAGAGCAAAGAAAGCAGCAAATACATGGGCAAATCTAGCCAAACTCTTATTACAGAAAACTATTAAAACAACAGTGTATGTAGCTTAAACATAGAATTTAAATACATCAAATGATAGCAATTAACTTTAGATTGTGGTCTGTTAAATAAGTGACTGTGAACCTTCAAGTTCTAGAGTATCTAGTGTCTGCTTAAAGAATAAAAGGAGAAGGAATAATGAAGGTGAGGAATAGAATGTGAAAAAAGAAGAAAGGCAGGGAAAAGAAACACAAAAAGATGAATGAAAGAAAACACAAAAAAAGATAATAGAAATAATTCAGATATTTTCATTAACAACAATAAATATAAATAAACTAAATATTTTGGCAAAGTGACAAAGATTGTTAGAGTGGATTTTTTTAAAAAAAATCCAACTATATACTGTTTACAAGTGACATATCCAAAACTTTAGAACGTAGAACTGTTATAATTAAAAGTATGGAAAAAGACATGTTGTGCAAATAGTACCCAAAATAGACTTCAAGACAAGAAAGTGCTACTATATATAAGGAAGGAAAACTGCAGAGGGATAGAATGATCAGTTTCATTTGTCAAAAATAACTAATTCTAAACTTTTGGATATACAATAAAATATTCTCCACCCTAAATAAAAGGCAAAAAAAATGGACAGGATTAAAAAAAAAGATAAAGAAAAATCCATAGCAATAATGGATACGAACAAAGAAACAGGATTGTGGCTGAATGATCTTGAGAGCTCCTCAGGGCCTGGCCATAAGTTGAAAGGTCTAGATGCTCTGTTTCCCCCAGGAGGAGGGTATCATGGCCTGACTTCTCCAGACGCCAGTAAAGGGTGTTCTATTGTGCAATTACCCTGAACATTTGTCTCTCAAGCTTGCTTCTACCTCCACTCCCTACTTATACATAGACTCTTGATGGAGCTGTAGAAGGCAGGTGGGTTTGTTCTCCAGGAGCACGATCCATTATTCTTTCAGCCACACCCAGACAAACATGCCTCTTCATGGGAAGAGAACAGCCTGGGAGTCTGTACATCCTCTGCCCTCGCTGTGCTATGCCCCAGGCCCTCCTCTCTCTTGTAGGTGGGAGATTTGCACACATCTCTCTGAGTAACTGATAGATCAAGTAGACAAATAGGATTTTGAAGATTTGTTGTAATAAGCACCTATAGAGCAATGTATCCCATAGTGGCAGGATATGTTTTTTTTTTAAGTACTCATGGAACAAAGATGAAAATTGACTACATATTGGGTTATAAAGTCTCATTCCAAATGATTGCTGTAATACAAATTACCATTTCTAACCACTATGCGATTAAATAAAAATGGCAAACTAGATAAAACCATATGTTTTATGTTTAGAAATTAAGATATTTACTTCTAAATAACTCATGGAACAAAGAAGAAGTCAAAAGGAAAAATAAAAAAAAAAAACATTTGGAATGAGCATATCCAAGTGTGTGGGACACAGCCACAGAGACAAATGTAGCATTAAATACCAAATATAGATAAAAGATGGAAAGTTGAAGAGTTAAGCATTCATTTTAAGTTGGAAAAAGAATAAATCCACTAATTCAACCAATTGGCACTGAGTACTTTGATGTGCTATATGCTCCACAGTGTCCTGTGAATACAGTTGTGAACAAAGCAAGGTAGTGGGGTACACCAAGATGGGAGCCATCACCTGACTTGAGCAAAGGAACAACATGGTGTGACTTGCATCACTAGGACCTGTTGGCTGCTGTTGAGAACACATAGAAGGAGCAGTAGCACAGAGACCACTGAGGAGGTTTGCAATGATATAGCCAAGTGATGACGATGGCTTGGACCAGAGCAGTCATGGTGGATCTAGTGATGTGGTTAGGCTCTGTCTCTATGATTACAGTAAATTTGGCAAGAATTTTCAACGGATTGGATATAGGGTGGAGAGGGATGAGTCAAGGATGACTACAAGGTTTTTGGCCAGAGCCACCAGGAGAATAAAGCTGCTGTTTCCTGAGATGGGGACAGAAGTGGCTCCATTTAAAAGTTCTGTGGTCTGAGTGAGCAGTTTGATAAGTGAGTTGAGAGTTTAGTCGCAAGGGCCAGGCTGGGGACCCATATTTGGTCAGTTCAGGCCAGGAGCTTGGGGGGTGGTGGATCTGTATGGAGCATAGATAAAGAAGTCTTCAGGACTGAGCTGGGGTGTTCTCCCAACTTAAGAGACTGGGAACAAGAGTAGGAGCCAGCTGAGAAGTGGCCAGGAAGCTCGGAGGGTGTGTGATTCTGGAAATCAAATGGAGAGAGTGTTCAAGAAGGTCAGAGTGTTTCCAGAAGAGGAAACCCAGACGGCTAAGAAGATGAAGAGACGTTTGTGTATGGCAACCAAAAATGCTCCAACCGAACTTCATACTGGCACAAAAGTCATATAATTCATGTTAGGAAAGGACATGGGAACAGGCACGGCTGCTTGGAGTGTCCACTGTATGTTCATTTGAGAAGGAATATAGCAGAAAAATGACACCTTAAGATGTAATACACGTCACATGTATCAAGAGAGATTCTGGCTCCACGTAACTGAGAGTCTTACCCCCAATCTTTACCCTAAGTAAAGGTTTTCCTCTTGCTTGAATCTTGCCAGACTTGAAGATTTAAAGGTACATGTTTAAAGCTTCGGGCAGCTATAGATTCTGAATATCTTACACATGGTGGGTGTGGTAACTGTTAGTTGTTTCCAATACGTACTCTCCTGTTAGTCCTTAATACATTGCCCAGCCTCCTTTGTGGATGGCGCATCTATGATTAATTTCTGACCAATTTATACGAGACTCCTGGGAAGGCTAGTTAAAAAGAAGGGAGCATATGCTATTTTATCCTCCTCTGCTGTTGGCTTGAAATGATGGTTGGTGCCCTAGTAGCCGTATAGCCGTATGAACACCAAGAGGCAACCCTGAGGATGGAATCCACATGCTGAGAAAGACAGGAGCTGGTGTCCTGATTACCCCTGAGATGGCTATACCAGAACCTGATGACTCACATTTGATCTTCTTTTATGTGAATGAGGGATACACATCTATGTTTAAACCATTATTATTTTGGAGTTTTATCTGGAGCTAAATATTCTCCTAATTGATCAGGTGGATTCTGAATAGATGTGGGATTGGAGAGAAGTTCATTTTTTCCTTCTCTGCCATTTCTAAGAAGAAAGGTTTCCTAGAGATCCTTTGTGAAATGTCTCTAATTTCTTCACCAGATTGGTGTCTTCCAGAGGCAGTAGTTAAATCTCTACTGAGATTTGTTTTAAATTTTAGAATTTTTTCAATTACTGAAGAGTCAAAGTATGAAATAATTTGGATTAGACTCAGGTGAAGCAGAGTCTGGCAGCAGGCCCAGATTCCTAGCAATATCACATTATATACTTTCTAGTTGGATGTGTCCATAGAGTGATCCAACATGATCTTAGGGCCACCTAATAATCTTGCTGATGGAGAGCCACCTTTTGGTTTGCTAGTGTAGATTCAGCTCTAAGTAAGCAGTTGTGTGAATTCTATTACTAAACGCAGTTAACCTGATGAACAGAAGGACTTTAAGGGTGAGAGGTAACCTGGTGGGCTATAAAATTCTGACTGATCAGGAAGCAGAGCCCTAATGCATGATTTCTCTTCTTCTTAATTTTGTATCTTTTGATTCCTTTGAGTTTGTTGAGGCCCTTTCCTGGTTTAGGAAAAATGAACTGGGCCAACATAGAGTAGCATGTTTAATTAGTATTAGAGAGGGAGGCAGTTTTGTTAAGCCAGGAAGCACCCGGATTTAAAATGCTTGAAACTATTCACTAGATCAGTGTCCTGAAGGGTCAGGCTCACCCGTGCTCTTTGCTGAAGCATGTTTCCTTTCTTTCCAGACCTACAATTTGGGGTCTCTTTTAGCTCAGCAATTCATATTCTCCTGGATGTAATTTTCTTTCTTCTTTTGTTTGAGGATTGAATCCAGGGCCTCATTCCTATGAGACAAGCACCCTACCACTGAGCCACGTCCCCAGCTCTCCTGGATATAATTTTATTTTAACCTGAATATACTTCTGTTTAAATAAGATCTGAGATGGGAATGTCACACTTGGTACCGAAAGGCAAAAATCAAATAGGCTTCAAAAGGGAGAAAAAGGTATTGTCTATGGTTCAAAGGATTCAACCAGAGATAAAATATACACACAAGCATGCATAGAGCTCAAAAATAAATAAATAAAAAATAAATAAAAAATAAATAAATGGATTATTCTAGGTTCTGACTGCTTGTTGGCTTCCTCTCCATATGCATTCCCTATGCCATTCTGTACATAGGATGAACCAGAACCAAGGCGGTACAAATGACCACGATATTTGGCTTCATCAATGTTTTTCAAACAACATTTCTCTCCTTTTGAAAAAAGCCATTCTTGTAAGCAATGGATCAGATCCTGTCTGATGTTGTGGTCCTATCCAGCTCTAACTTTTGAGCAACTTGCTATAACCCACTTTTAAGATTTTTTGCAAAAGAGGTACAGTAGTGAATGCCTGTAACCCCAATGGCTCTGGGGGCTGAGGTAGGAGGATCGTGAGTTCAAAGCCAGCCTCAGCAACTTAGTGAGGCCCTAAGCATCTCAGCAAGACCCTGTCTCAAAATAAAAAGGAATGGGGATGTGGTCAAGTGGTTAAGTGCCCCTAGGTTCAATCCCTAGTATCCCTCCCCTACCTCCCCAAACAAAGATTTTTGCAGCTCTTCATGAGTTACTTCACCTCATAAGTGACAGGAGAAAAACAATCGAAGGATCTCAAAGAAGTCAAGTTCTTCTTTGGGCAAATTAGAGTTGGTCAGGATTTCTGTTCAATTGCCCAAGTCAGTCATGACTTATGAAATGATAACCACTGGATCCCTTTGCAGAGGACCACCCCTGAAATCATTCATAAGAAGTTCTGCAAAGTACTGGATCTCAATTCCTTCCTTCTCATGTTTCTTAAGCTGGATACTAAATGTTGTTATTAGCTCTACAGAGCCATCAAATTAAATTTAAAATTAAACCCCTTGTTCATTCATAAATGTCAGTCCTAGCTGAATTATCTTGAACAAGTCTACATTACATCACAAAAGCTGGTACCAATAGTCAGCATTAGTCCTGTATTCCCTCCTGGCTCTTGCACCCACACCTGGCACCTCGGTGCCCATAGCCACTTAATTACATTTTTGGATAACTTGGCAGATTTTCTTCATCTAGGGTACAAGCCCAAACTTCACAGATCCCTTGACTATGATCTACAGTTGCTGCTGGCACACTGAGGGCACAGGGGAGTCTAGATTCCAAGCAGCAAAATGTTATATTTGATTGCTGAATTGTTTGATAAAATACTTTGTTCTTCATTTGTGTACTTGTGTCTCTGAGCTTGCACTCCTCCTCCTCCTCTTTCTCTTCCTCAAATAGAAGCAGCATCCAGCAGTGGGTGGCAGTGGGTGGCAGTGGAGGTATTGGTGGAGTAGGTGCCCCACAGACACTGCTTGCCCAGCAACTGGGAAAGGGGAGCCAGAGCTCCACCACACCGTAGCTTCTTGCACATCCTCCTAGATGCAATTTTATTTAAAAATAATTTGCTTGTTTCATTGCTACAGAATAAATGCTTACATAAAAAACTAAAACTCAGATGAGTAAAAACAAAACATAAAGCAAAAACATTGACAATCCTGCCTACCATGTTTAAACTGTGTGTACCTTTTCATACCTCTTTGTGGTGTATGTGTGAATTTTAAAAATAAAGGCAGTTAAAGATTTTAATTCGTATAAAAACCATTTAGTGATGAAATAAAGCAAAAACCAGTAGATTTGATTGGTACAGCCAAAGGCCTATTCTTGAAAAAGACTAATGTAACAGATAGATTTTGTTGGTGCCATCTAAGAAAAAACAAAAACAAATGAACAATATTTGTGTTAAGAACAAGTTATAACTAGGCAGGTGGAGATTAAAAAAAAATCGGAGAAGATGCAATAGCTATAAATGTGTAAGATTACTACCAAAGAGCTTCTGGAGAAATGCTTAGTGACTGGGGGACACACATAGGAGAAGTCTATAATGAATAAGGAAATCTTTGCATTTAGTTTGGGCACATTTATCTCCAGATCCAGATCCCAGGTGTAGCCCTTGGGTAGGAGGAGGGTGATAAAGAGAAGGTGGTGACATGGCAGGGAGGGCAAGGATTGGGGACACTTCAGCCACATCAAGAGGGTTGTTCATGTGGAATTAGATGGACATTGACGTGCTCTTTTAATGCTCCTATTTTATTTCACCTTAGAAAGTTCTTATTAGCAGAGAAATTACAGACTGAACTCCTGAATCATTTGCAGCCATTTTTTGTTTATTCCAAACATGTATTTTTGTAAACCTGACATTTCCCAAACAGTGCAAGTGAATTAGAAGTGACTGCGTAGACTTTAATAAAGGAGACATCATACAGAGGAACACCTTCTCACCAAAATTCCTCCACAGAAATGTACATGGATGCCTCAGTAAAGTTCTGTTAAGTGGAGAGAGCGTGGGTGCACTGCCATGCAATTAATCACTCTTAAAGCTTTTTAACTTATGCTGCCAATCACACCGTGCACATTAGAATTAAAAACAAAACACCTTAACAAAATCTGAAATCTAGATCATTGTGCTATAAAGCATTGCACCATATTGGGAAATTTGCTCCTTATCCCTCCCATGTGCTGAAAAGTCAGAAGACATTCTAGAAGGTTCAGTTTGGCCCTATTGGCTCCGTCTCCTCCTTTCAGCTATTGTTGCAGAAAATATTCTCAACTGTGTATATTATTACCCTATAGATCAAAACAAGACCAACTAAAACATCAGTTAAAACTGCAATCGTGGGGCATGCTGAAATAATGCTCACTTCCTGCCTTCTGTCTGCTAAAGGGGCTATTTCTCCCAAATGGCAATTTTTGTTGTTGTTGTTATGCTGGCGATTGAACCTAAGGCCGTGTGCATGTTAGACAAGTGCTCTGCCACTAAGCTACATCCTTAGCCCATTCCCCAAATAAGAATTCTTTGTAGCACCTATACATTCTGGGAAACTGGAACCAGGAAATCAGGACTGGTTTACCAGGTGTATATTTCACAAGTAATCAGGCATAATTGCATTACCTGGCTATAATGCCTCACCCAAAAATAAAAGTCCATGAATACCTTTTAAAAACCCACCATGCTGGGGTTCAACAGGTGGCACACAGCACCTGGGTCATGGGAAGTCCACCATAATTAATTGTGCACGGAAGACAAGCCCCAGGTGTTTTGGGAGTGCCACGGCTTTTCTGTTTCCTGCCAACCTCCTTGTCTTTGCTTCTAGAACAGCAGGCTACACATGACTCTGTGGAAGAGGACTTTCTAAAAGTTTGCCAAATCTCTAAAAACACTGGTGGTGCCAAGAGAGGTTTCCTGAAGCATTGCCAAAGGTTTTCTCAGTGGCAGTGATTCTGAATGTGCCTGTCCATAACCACAAAGCCAATGGACCCTGATCCTTCCTACTAGTGTCTCCTTCATGGATACTTCTTGATGACAGGTCCAGGGCTCACTGTATGAATTGAGCATAGGGGAATCTATTTTTGGAAAAGGGGCATTATCTTACTCAATTTCTCCTAAGTTTTTTTTTTCATATTTAAAAAGCATGTTAGTGCTTCAATAGCTGATTAAAACCTGAAGCAGACTGGAATAATGGTACCCAAGAGAATATGTGAAGATTCCACAATGAACCTATCCATAGAAGCAAGAAGGGTGGAATGGGATACATGGTGGGATTTGGAGAGAATCCTTGGAGAGGCAACGCAGACACACTAGCCAGCCCTGTCTGCTTCCCAACCCCAAGACTAAGGATTAGAGCTATGGGGTTAGAATGGAGCAGCGAACTGTCCAGAACACTTCTTTCTCCATCACTGTGCTAAATGATTACCTCCCGGTCTCTGTAGTCCCACCAGCCACTCAGCAGGATCTGACAAGCAGAGGCACCATCCTTTCCCAGATGGGTCCTTGGGTGGATTCCAGTATTTGCTCCTGGTGGTATCAAGTATAGTTCTCCTAAAAACTGCCTTATGGAGTCTGAGTGACCTCCTGAGTATGTAACCACTCAAGTGGGTCTACTATTCAGAATCAAGCAGAAGTGCACGGATCCCGGCTCCAGGACTGCCCACAGGGGTCCACAAATGGGGCTTTGCCTTCTAGCTGGCAGAACCATGGACCTTGTGAATCACCCTTCTACTCTGTGATGGATGAGTCTGAACCTTTCTCAGGAAGAAGGTTAGTGGCAATAAATGCATTTGGCCAAAGCTGATAATGGAGCTGTCCTGGGTTTACCACCTAAGAATCTTAAATGATTTGCTAAAGGAAAACATGGTAAAATTAATGAGAGTCCATCCAAGGAAAGTTGCAAATGGAGTCTCATAACAGAATCCACACTCTACACCCATTAAGGGAGGGCCCGACATGCCTGTGATATTCTCTGGGGACCTTCTGGACCATCTGTATGTAGCTGGGGCTTCAGCAGGCTCTAATAAGTCATTGAGACCCTTTGTCAGACCCTTTGCCTAGCCCCAATTTCTGTCTTGTTAGACGGTTATCCAGCATCAGGGACAGCAGCCATAGCTTCTAGTAGCTACCGAGCATTCATCAGGGGCCAGGTGCAGTACCGAGCATGCTCCATCCAGCATCTCAGTGCCCTTTTAGAAATTTGCACCACACTTAGAACTGGGCAGCACAGTGTATCTGACACCAAATACCATCAAGTAGACAGTTTGAATACTGATGGCCATAACTCAGCATTACCGCATGTGGGAGACCAGGGGCACATCGGTACTCTGCTCAGATCTCTGCATCATTTCTTTTGCACCATTTCTATTTTCCTGGGCTGGGGGTGCACCTGTAGCTCTCCTGGGGAGGCGAGAGCCATCTACCCCCAGCCGTAGGCTGTGGAAATACTAAAGCCCAGCTGGCTTATCTCCAGTTGGGACAACTCTGAGGCATCATTTGCCCTGAAATGGCCCCTTTGCCTGGCTTCCTCCCTGCCAGGTCCTAACCCCCCTCTTCCCTCACTGGTATTCACCCTCCTGCCCCCTGAACACTTCCTTAATAAGTTACTTGCAAATGAATCTGATTTTAGGGTCTACTTCTGGAGAATTCCACCTAAAACATTTGAAATAATAAAAACAATTTTAAAAGAACAGTTGAAAGTCATCTCTAAGAAGGAATCTGCAATCAGAATGAGTTGGGAAAGCAAGAGTAGCAGGAAATGGAGTCCTCTGAACCAAAGCAACAATAGAAAGGCACTGCCTCAGAGCTTTCAGAATCATGTCTTTGTGTGGGGGACACTGATGGAGTCCTGGTCGGGCGTGAACACTGATGCACGGTGTCCAGGAGAATATGCCACCTTGAGGTTTACCAGATGACTAACTGGCATTGCTCCAGGCTTTCATCCATCAATTCAAGCAGAAAGAGGGGGAGATGTCTGCTACATAGAGGTGACGCATAGTAGACTTGCTGCTAGGAATCAGGTTTTCCATCCAAATTCCTGTTGAGAATATTCCATTGAAAGGTACAGTTGAAAAAGCAGTTATAATTCTTTAGCACATGACTCCAAAACTTGACTCCAGGCAATAACGATGAGAAGTGTCTTGGGGGGTCTTGCCACATCCACAGTTTCTATGCGGTACTGCTCATTCAGTGGATTTATTTCATGAGGTTTCTTCAGCTTATTTTATCTGCAAGTGTTTTTTTTTTCCTTTTTTTTTTTTAACAGCAAGTTCCAAAGTACAATAAGATTTTTGTCCTTTAAATTTTGTATACAGGTACATGTATTTCCAAGATTTCAGGCCAGATATCAGTGCTTGAGTGAATTATATAACTATTTAATAGAAATAATAAAACATTGATACAAATATAAAGACATAATCAGTATAAAAGGCTTATACTTATAAAAATATTTTTAGGTAACAGTTTTCCCCTGAGGGTTGACCACGCATGTTGCATCCATAAATATTGCTCGGCTCTGTAGCTCGTTTCCAAAGTTCAGAGTTCATCTTCAGAAGGAAGTGATGGTGGCTCCCGGTCATGGGACCTGGCTGAAGTGGCTGCCTGGGCCTGGCACCTGGGCTTTGACACAACGAGGAAGAGAACAGCATCAGTGGGGCCTCCGAAAAATCTGGAGAAGATTTTTTTTTTTCTTCCAAATATGGAAGATACAAAGATCAAGGATGACAGGCCAGTGATTGGGTCATGCGAATGGTGTGGCAGGTCACTGGTTTTTCTGGACCCAGTCCCAACTGTCTTCGTTCTCTTTCCTGTTCTTCTCAGCTTCAATAATTTCTTTGTACCTTCTGCGGAAGAAGCCCATCTGAAAGGCAGAGAGAGGAAGAGCCGGATTAGTAATGTTGGAGGATTGGCTGTTTTGATTCCAAGACATCCTGGCCTATGACTGACCCCCGAGGCCCAGGAAGTACTCCTCAGATGAGAAAACACACTGGCAAGTGAAGCATTATATGGAGCCACTTTTCAAAACGCACGGACATTCTGCTATCCTGTGGCAACCTGTTTGGTCCTTGAAACATGCTTCTGATATACTGTTTCCCAAACTGGGTGCTGGGGAACACCAGTTACTGAGAGTTACTCACAGGAGTTTGGGAGTAAGAAAAGGTCTGATGGTCAAATAAGTTTGGGAGATATCGCATCCTTTCTTCGAGAGATTTGCAATCTATAGTAGAAGAGCAGAGGATCTCTGGTGGGAAAGAAACCCAGGGGCCTAACATTTCCTCAGCTTATTCAATTTTTTTTTTCTGATCTAGAGCCTTTTTATTTTTTATTTATTTTTTAATTTTTATTATTGGTTGTTCAAAACATTACATAGTTCTTGACATATCATATTTCATACATTTGATTCAAGTGGGTTATGAACTCCCATTTTTACCCTGTATATAGATTGCAGAATCACATTGGTTACACATCCACTGTTTTACATATTGCCATAATTTTTGACGAACTTACCGATATCCTGAGAGTTATTACACATGTGTGGGACAATTTGACAAATAATGCTCTGATATGATAGGCTTTTGAAAGCATCTGCAGGTCCGCAGTCTGCCTTGCTGTCATCTAGATCTTTCTCTCATGCCTGTGGAGCTCATGGGGTCTGTGCAGCATCAGTGTGGACTCCCTAGAGCTGATTCTAGCTGTGGGGAAAAAACGGCCCCCTCCTCTGATGTCACATGTGGTCTTCTGACTTGTCACATATGCTAAGACAGTTTCCAGTTTTTCCTCACACTATCATCATAGGAACAATGGCCAAGCATTTAAACAACTTTTCGTAGAGCAGATCTCACCTTTTCTCCCATGCCCAGAGAGATCTGGCATCTCTTGTCCTTTGTGAACCAGCATAAGAGGTCTCTGTTTCTCAGGGCAGACATCCCTCCCTGTATCTGCCCTTCACCAAGACTCACTATAGCAGGTACACAAATACCCCAGCTCCCTCTTTCCTGGGCTGGGAGAACCCTCCTCAGGGACATATTCTACACATTTTCCCAGTGACACTTGCCCGCAGTGGTGGCCAGCTCCATAGCACACCTTTATTGCTTCCTTCCTGTCCCTGTCTCACTCCCCTGTTCCCTCAAGTGTTTTTTTTGAGCTCACTTCCTAAATAAATGAGTTGCATTCAAATTCTTATTTCAATGCCCTTGAATAGAGGAATCAAACAGTGGTACATACTGCTGCACCACAGCGTTCGGCTCCACAATATCATTTAGTTTGTAATTCCCATGGTCATATTTGAAAACCCTCGAGACTAACCATCTCTGCAATCTGCTGCCAACAGTGAGTGCAAATAAAAAGCCTGCCCTCAACAAATCGTGCAGCAAAATCAGTTCTCACAGGCACACTTAGCCTCTTTGTTGTGTGTGCACGTGTCCTCTAGCTTCTGCCTTATGAGCCAAGCATTCAAGGAAGCATCCATAGTCACTGAATTAGTCCGTTTTTTCCTTGCTATAGTGAAATACCTGAGACTAGATACTGGGTAAAGAAAAGGGGTTTATTTAGCCCATAGTTTTGAAGGCTGAAAGTCCAAAAGAGGGTAGAACCATTGGTTCAGTCTCTGGCAAGGGCCTCATGGTGAATGGGAGCCCATGCAAGAGGGAGAGATTATGCAAGCCAGACAATGAGTAAGGGTCAGGCTAATTCTAATAACCTTCTGATGAGAACTAACAGGCGTCCCACAGGAACTAAAACAGTTTTTTTCAAGGGCAGCACCCCCACTGACTCAATCACCTCATTAGGTTCCACCTCCCACCCAACATTTTTTTTTTTTTTTTTGGTATCAGGGATGGATCCCAGAGGTGCTTAACCACTGAGATTCATCCTCAGCCCTTTTTATATTTTATTTAGAGACAGGGTCTTGCTGAGTTGCTTAGGGCCTTGCTAAGTTGCTGAGGCTGGCTCTGAACTCATGATCCTCCTACCACAGCCTCCTGAGCTGCTGGGATTACAGACATGTGCCACCACGTCCGGCAGGTTCCACTGCTTAAAGGTCCAAATACTTCTTAACATTGTTATACTGGGGACCAGGCTTCCAACATATGAACTCTTGGGGAACACACTCATAGCATATATCCAAACCACAATAGTTACCCTGATAGTCACAAGTTCCCCCAAAGTAGAGAAGCAAGGTAGAGACTAGGAATTGCCTGGCTGTACCACCTCCCTATCATTCAGAAGGGGTGTCACTGGCCTAGCTGAACATGAGAACTGTCAAGAGGCTGCCAGGTACTTCCCACACTGCCAAAGGAACCCCGAGCATTTTCTTTAAGTGGAGTTGCCAAGGCAGCACAATTTGAATGACTCGGGGGAGCAGGGACAGAAGCCTTCTTAAAACACCTGGCCAGAGTCCCATGTCTTGAGCTTTAATAATGAGGTCATTTCTGTAAAGAGACACTGAATTCCTGGTGTCTCCAGCCCTAGAGGTTCCTTCACAGCATAAGAGCACATTCATCAGAACCCTACCTTCTGATGTCCCCACTCATACACTTTTCTCTCCTTAAAACTCAACCACCTTCTCTCTTCTGCAGGGGATGAGGAAAGGGGGCTTGACATAAATATTCTGGATCATTAGCAAAAGTTACCGGGTAAGGAACCAGAAATAAAGAGCAAGACTCAATGGGTAGATGAAAAGGTCTCCCTAAGAAGCGACTGCTGGAACTATTTAAAATTTTTTTTTTTTTTTTTTTTTTTAGTTGTCGATGGACAGCATGCCTTTATTTTTATGTGGTGCTGAGGATCAAACCCAGTGCCTCACATGTGCCAGGCAAGCACCCTGCCACTGAGTTACAGCCCCAGTCCTTGAACTATTCTTTAGAGATGGCGATGTGTCTAATTGGGCACAATTATATGAGAGGAATATACTCATGAAACTTAGGCTTATACCTCTGGCTGCTGATAGTGTAAAGTCTCAATAATCCCAGCTGACTCAGTTTTAATTGTAGAGAAATAACATATCCCTACAGTGGCATCAATCAAGCCAAATGGCCACAGGCTGCTCCCATGTTAGCTTCTGCATTTGTCTTAGGATTCCTTGATGGTAGGACTTAGATCACGCTGTCATTGGTACCAGTGATAAGTTGCAAAAATGCCCACAATCCTTCATTCTCTGGCATCCCTGCCCTTGACCATATATCTGCAGCTATTTCCAAGGGGCTCCTGACTTGGGCCCAACCTTGATTCTTCACCAAGGCTTGCTTTGATAGTTGGATGTGAGGGAGGTGTTGCTGTATCTGAAGCACCAAGGGGCCTCGCATACTTCCAGTTACTTTCTCAGAACGTTGCCCTGCCTCCCTGCAAACAGAGGGGTCCAGCTATTGAAAGATGAGCCCCCAGCAGAGGCCCTCCCAGACCAATCAGCCTCTGTTTGCAAGCACACGTGGGAGTTCAGCAAAGACTGAAGAGCTGCCCAGTTGAGCTGGGTCCAGATTGCCAACCATGGAACCATGAGCTACCTAGATGGATGCTGCTTTCAGGCCACTGGACTTTAGGGTGGCTGGTTATGCAGCAGAAGTTAGCTGATACAGAATTCAGTGATTTGTTGTTTGACTCACTGAACGAATTGGAGGATTCTAGAAGTAGAGGGCATCAATGTGCCTTGTCCTGCAGAACCAGAATTGTTCATCTTTAGGAAGGAAAAAAAATGGCTTACTTCTAGCCATGCTAGTGTAAGGATCTGCTATGGAGTATGTGAACCACCAAGTGAGGATTTAGAGCACTTACTTAGTCTAACTAGTGCTTTCACGTGGCTCTCATGTCTCATGCTTTTCTTTCCTTCCTTCTTCCTTTCTTTTATTTTTTTCTTTTTCAGTGTTGGGGATTGAACCAGGACCTCATGCATGCTAGGCTTATGTTCATGTTTTTATGGATGTCATTTTTGTTTCCAACACAGTGAAGGCTCTGTCATCTCTCATACGCATACAGAAGCAAGCTCTCTTCTCTTAGTGGAATGACGTTGGCATTAGGCCTGAACGCCCCAGCTGGCAGTGCTCTTAGAAAAAAGCTTTGTATGGAGGATGTGGGGGGAAATATATACTCATACATTGTTGGGGGGGGGGAGACTGCAAATGAGTACAACCACTCTGGAAAGCAGTATGGAGACTCCTCATATGGAATGGAACCACCATATGATCCAGCTATCCCACTCCTTGGTGTATATCCAAAAGAACTAAAATCAGCAAACTGTGGGGATATAGCCACATTGGTGTTTATCGCAGTGCAATTCATGATAGCCAAGTTGTGAAACCAGCTTAGGTGCCTGTCGACAGATGAATGGATCAAGGAAAGAAATATGGCCATGTACACAATGGAGTTTTACTCAACCATGAGGAAGAATGAAATTAAATCATTCGCTAGTAAATGAATGGAATTGGAGACTATCACGCTAAGTGAAATAAGCCTGACTTAGAATGTTGAGGGTCGAATGTTTTCTTTCTTCTTCAGAAGATAGAGAGAAAGGAATTAACAAAAAAAAGAGAGGGAATCTCATCTCATGAAAACAGAAGGTCAATAGAGTAGATGGGAAAGGGGAGGAACAGTGGAATGAAATTAACCAAACTATGTTATGTGTATGAACATTTCATAATGAATTTCACTTTTATGTATAACCATAATGCACCAACACACACACACACACACACCAGAAACATCCTTGCAAGCTTCATATTTCACTCTAGCACTGAAGGGTCTCAAAAGAGTCCTGTTCCCAAACAACCTCCATGTGACCTCTTGGATGGAAGATTGTTGTTGCTGCTGATGTACATCTGTCTTTGAAACCCAAAGATCATTTCTCAAAATAGGGTGCACTCTTGTGAGTAGAGAGTGCAACTTGGCAGTATAGTCTGAGCCCCGTGTAGGCTGGGTGGGGTGCCACTCACCTTACGAATGTATACATTTGTTACAACTATTTCCCAACAGATGGCAGTAGAGTGTCTTATTCTAACAAATCAGTATATGTACTGATTTTTTTTTTTTTTTTTTTTTTTTTTTGACAGATGGAAATAAAGAGTCTTGAAGAAAAGGTTGCTATTGACTAGCTGGCCCAAAGGTGCCATTTGGTCTAGTGGTGGCCTGTCAAACTAACATTGTTTCTTACGTGATAAAACCAATTCTATTTCAGGAAAGGAGCATGTTACTCTTGTGCTTTGGTTTAGAGACTGGTTCTGGCTTTGGTATGGAGCCCATTGACAGAGAGCATTCGTTCCCCAAACATGGTCATCGCAGGCTTACCTGGTACCATGAAGGCCAAATTACAAGGGATGTAGGAAAGAGATGTGGCAAAGGAGCGCAGAGTCCTGATTACTATACAAGCTCCAACTAATCCTCTCTGCCCCATAGGAGAGGTCATTTTCTTGAGTCCCAGCATCTTTGTTTCTGCCCACAGAGGTCAGGGGCATCCTCAGACCTCTTCCATCCCTGAAACAGGATGACAGCTCTTTCTGTTGGCCCCCCGCCAAAATTCAGAGTTTCTGATTGTAGACCATATAACTATATACTCTGGACTCACACAAAGGTTGGACAAGAACCTGGCTCAGCGGCTGGGGAGGCTGAGACACGAGGACTGCGAGTTCAAAGCCAGCTTCAGCCACGGCAAGGCACTAAGCAACTCAGTTGAGATCCTGACTCTAAATAAAAGACAAAATAGGGCTGGGGATGTGGCTCAGTGGTCCAGTGCCCCTGAGTCTTAATCCTGGTAGCCACCCCTCCTCAAAAAAAGTTGGACAAGGTGTAGAATTCTTGACCAGTATGGACTTTTCTCAAAGATTTTTAGAAAATTGAAATCTCAGTTTTCTAAGAAAACAAGTACAACACAGTTTAATGATATTTTAAGTGATTATGAGGCTTTTAAATTCATAAAACATATGCAGTTATAGTCATTAACTTTTATAGGCTTTTGAATTATAGTGTTTTAATCTCAACTTTACCAAATGAGGAAAGTAGACAAGCTTTGAAAGAGCTGAAGCTCTTGATCAGATATAAGTGTCAGAGTCCTATGTAAGTCTAAGACTCTTAGGTAACAGTGACCTATGATTTCATCAGGAATGGGGAAAATATCAATCCTTTTGTAAAAATGTCAGAATGAACAACTTGTGAGAACAAGCCTCCTAAAGTAATGTGCAAGAACCGGAGAGACCTCTAAGTCCCCTGTAGGTGTAATATCGTGTTCAACTGGTCTCAGGAAGCACAAATCAACAAATCAAGAACAGATCTGCCCAGCTAACATTTTCTAATAAAATGTCAATTAAGAATGGGGCAGTGGAAAACTAAACTTAGCAAGCTTTTGTCATCCCTTGAGATAAATGATAAAGATAAATGACTTCAGCCAGGTTTGGTGGCACATGCCTGTAATCCTGGAGACTTGGGAGGGAGGCCGAGGTAAGAAAACCACAAGTTCAAGATCAGCCTCAGCGACCTAGCAATTTAGTGAGACCCTGTCTCAAAATAAAAAATAAAAAGGACTGGGGATATAGCTCAGTGATAATGCTCCCGTGAGTTCAATTCTCAGTACTAAAAAGAAACAAACAAACAAACAACAACAACAAAACGAACTCTGAATTTAATCATCTAACAAGTACTTCTACCTAAGAGACACTTGTTTTATATCATAGCTCTTAATCTACTGCCAGAAGAGGCTCACAAGACCCTTTGACCTGCTATAGCGTCTCATAGCTACTGCACAGCCATCCCCACCTATTACAATAGTCAGTACATCCCAAAGTCAAGCATTTGAGAAAGGACATCAGTTCACCTGTCAGGCATGTGTGACTAGAAATGTCACCTCCTTCCTTTCCTTTAGCCATCTTCACATCATAAAAGTTGACAAACTGGCTTAGGAACTTATAGACAGTTCCTAAGGATCATAATCAAGAGAGTTCTCTGATAAGCTCTGAGAGCTGGAATATTGAAAGAAGACACAAAAATTAGATATTTATGAATAGGGAAAAAACTGTTGCTAATAGGTAGGGAATCAGGAACACCTTTATCTTCCACAAAATCATCCACCTGCTTTATTGAGGCCCGATTGATAGTTTTTAAAAGTGTGAAATGTGTTGGGCTGGGGATGTGGCTCAAGCGGTAGCGTGCTCACCTGGCATGCGTACGGCCCGGGTTTGATCCTTAGCACCACATACAAATAAAGATGTTATGTCCGCCGAAAACTAAAAAATAAGTGTTAAAATTCTCTCTCTCCCTCTCTCTTAAAAAAAAAAAGTGTAAAATGTGATATTTTGCTACATGCATACATTAGGAAATAATGAGTCCAATCAAGATAATTAATATACCCATCACCTCACATGGTAATCCTTTTTTGTGTGTTTGGTGAGAATATTTCAGATCTGCTCTCATAGCCAATTTCCAGTACCCATATATGAGTTATCATTTTTTATATTAAAGTGTGTGTGTGTGTATATATATAAAATAAAGCAGAAAGAATTGTACAATTCTTAACAATGATGTTAAATCAAGACCTGAAGTACATTTCCCTCTCCCAGGCCTCTCTCAGCACACACACCGGCTTCTGTTAGTATTCATGGGTATTTGGGAGAAAACTTGGAGAAGTGCTGGGCAAATCTGCCCTTGCTGCCAACTGAGCCTACACCAAGGCTGCCAGGAAATGATTAATAATGAGGCTAAGTTGTACCCACAGCAATCCCACACTTGCCTCCAATCCAATGGAGTCAATGTTTTCCTGAACTTTTTTTGGAATCTTTTGGGGCTTGTTCTGCTGCTTGAGGGGCAAGAGGCTCTGTTTATGACTATTCTGTTTGTAACAGAAGAAACAGAAACCCTGATGAGAAGCCTCAAGCCAAGCTTCGCTCGGCTAGAGGCCCAGGGAGCAGCGTGCTTTCTGGTTTTGTGTCTGTGCTGATCCTAATGGGGGCCTGCAGCCCAGAGAGCAGCTTCCTGAAACGTCCTGACTTACACAATTTTCTGATACAATCTTGTATTCAAAAGCCTTCCAGAAAACTCCTTGAGAAACAGCAGATTCCCCCTGAATAGCCCCCCTAAGGGTGGCTGCTGCATGAGGCAGGGGACCTAGGAGATGTGGCCTGATGGGATTCTGGGGGTGCTGGCCTTGGAGCCTGAGCCTCTTCCTTCCCAGCCTCCTCTGGATGAACAACTGCAGGACATCTGGTGTCTTGGGGGACACCCCTCCTCCGCTTCCTGGGCAGCCGTTTCAGCGACCTTGGCTTAGTCCTTCTTTGGACTAAGGCCTCCTGTTTACCAGTCTCTTCAGTTACTTGACTATTTACACAGCATGTCTCTGTCTAGAGATGTTGACAATGCAACATCAGAGCAATATTTACTTCCAAACATAAACAAGCTCCCGCTGAAGGCCTTTGGCACATGGTTTTAATTGAGGCAGTGTTAGGGCGTATATGCACGTGAACACGTGTGTGTGTGTGTGTGTGTGGGGGGTTTCTCTCTGGGGAAAAAAGCTAGGATGGCTTTTCACAGGCTGGTCTGGAGGTAAGGTGATAACCTTGGTGACCCATGCAGGGGTCACCAAGCCTTGCACATTCTCTGGGCCATTCCACAGAGGCAGGTCACTAAGGTTTTTTTTTTGTTGTTGTTGTTTTTTTTGAGGTCAGAAGTAATGCTGTCAAATACAGACCATGAGCCCAAAGAAAGCCCTTTACACAGCAGGCACTTGGAAGGGCCCCAGTGGATAGAGAGCTGGAGGCAGCCTCGTGTGAGCATCGTGAACATGTTCTACAGCCGGCCTGTTCGCCACTTAAGAAGCAGGCCCAGGCCTGTGGGGAAAATAGCCACAGAACTGGCAGAGCAATGGCAATTGGCTCTGTTGCAAGCCATCTTGGTTTGCAAAAGGATGACGCAGAAGAGAGGGAAAGAGATGGAGGGTCCTTGGCTAAAAGCAATAGAGGAGGATTTCTGTTTCATTGAGTGAGGACAAACTGCACACAAACAGGGACAGGAGGAAGAGTGGATGGAGGGACAGAGAGGGGAAGAAAGGGGAAAGGGGTCCCCCAGCATCTCTTTGCTGTATTGCCATAGAGCCCAGAGGCTGGCTGGTGTAATGAGTTGAAAGCATTTCTATAATGGTGCAGGTTACAAAGTTCTCCTGCTACCTTTGAGCCATTAAACTTTCTCCTCATAAACAGGCCTTTATGAAAGAGGCACAGGGCACAGGCATCTTCGAACCCAGTCAGGAGCTGGAGGAGGAAAGGAGAGGGGATTCATCTGGATTTCTTTCCCTCAAAAGAGTTTCATATTTCAAAGTTTTCTTCCTGCATGGTGGTTTGGCAGGCTACTGTAATCTTTGCACATAAAATTTAAATTATGGCTCCCAGTGTCTGCTAACATCTAGGCTTTTGGAAGGCTGATTAGGATCCATTTCAGTATTTGAAGAAGGGTCTGGTTAGCTTGGGGGCCCAGTGTGGATTTTGTGTGAAAGCCAGGGATAGTGGACGCCAAGCATGAGAGAGTGCCTGAGAGGCCAGCAAGGGGCCTTCTGGAAGGTCCTGGGGGAGCTGCAGAGGCAAGGGGGGAGGCCGGGCTAGCCTGGAGTTCAGCTCTGAAGAAGGCATTTGCTGACCCTACCAGGGGTTTCTGTTGTAGATAAACATGTGTACACGCAGGACGGGCCAGGAACTGGTGTCCCAGGCCAATTCCTGTTTACCTCTCAGGTCTCTGGTCAGTCACCATCTCTAGTCATTAAACTGCCTCTCAGAGGTTTTCAAGATTGTATGAAGCTCTGCTATTCATCTCTGTCCCCTTGCCCAGGGCCTGCCACCTGGTAGGGGGCCAAGTACTGTCTGCTGAATGAAGGCACCAGCCATCTTGTGAGCATCAGGTGTGCAGCCCTGCAGGCCCGTGCATACTCTGAGCGCAGAAGCATGGCCGGCTGCTTTGCTTAGCTTTACTACCGCATCAGGATTCACTTTTTTTATGCCACACTTTTGGAACAACCACTTGTGGCTTGACCATGAGGTCAAGGCAGTGGCAAGCAACCACAGGTAGCAATGTTATGAGCTACTCTGAAAGGAAATTCAAGAGGTGTGCCCTATGAAGGGAGGAGGACTTGAACACTGGCCACCCGTCTTCACATCCCCTCAGTGAAGCCTTCCCAGGTCGGCTGTGGCAGTTGGCTTCCCTTTGAAAGGAAGGGAGGAAATTTGATACACAATAAGGTAATAAGCCAGAACCACTGAGACCACCCATGTGAGTCAAATACTGGGCTGGACTTGAGCCCCATTAGTGGGCAAATTTCAGGGCACTGCTCTGTCTATGTGGGGTTGGATCTCTACTCGCTGCACATGATACATTATTCTTAAACATAGAAATAGGTGTTGAGGAGAGGTCTGTAGCTAAAGCTTTAGGAATATACAGGTCTTTAAAATAATACTGCATTTCATTTTCCCTTGTCGACCTCTTCTAAAGTTGTTAGATAGCTGGGAACACCAGTGCACACCTGTAATCCCAGTGGCTTGGGAGGCTGAGGCAGGAGGACTGTGAGTTCAAAGCCAGCCTCCACCAAAAAGAGGCACTAAGCAACTCAGGGAGACCCTGTCTCTAAATAAAATACAAAATAGGGCTTGGATAGGGCTCAGTGGTCGAGTGCCCCTGAGTTCAATCCCTGGTACCAATCAATCAATAATTTGTTATATATTTAGCCCTTTAAGAAAATTTTTTTTCTAAACATCCCCCTCTGTCCAGCCCCTTACCACCTTTAGCTGTCCCTGAACAGGCTGCCCACTCTGACAGGAATGCTGTTCCAGGACTCACTCTTTTCCTACCTTGTCCCCAAAGGAGTTCAACTATGATCTTTGCCTTTGACACTGTAGAAGACAGGTGACATCTCATCTACTTAAAAACAGAATAAAACTGGTAGTTAAGTGAATCTTCCTTTATAATAATGACTTCTAAAAGAGGAAGATGTTGTCCCTATTGCTGGACATGATGTATGTAGCAGATAAAAGATGACCACAAAAGCCTTTGTTACTCCTCCCATTGAGAAGCGGGCCACTGTCCCTTCCCTTGACTGGGCTGGCATGTGACTGCTTTGGCCAAGAGAGTATGGCAGAATGACGCTGAGCCTGTTCCAGGCTGGCCTGTGGAGAATGGGCAGCTTTGACTGGGCTCTGTTGGAAGGTCAGCCACCATATACTTTGCTGGGAGGACCACCTGGAAGGGCCCTGAGTTGACATGGACAGGAAGAAAGGGCCTGGTGGTGCCCAGCCTTCCACTTACCCTACCAAGCTACTAGGAACACGAGGGAAGCTGTATTGGACTTTAAAACCATCTCAGCCACAGGGAAATGCACTAAGAGACCCTACTCATTGCCATGTGGAGAAGACTCCCAGTCAAACCCTTCCTGAATCCCTGGCCCATGAACTTGTGAGACATGACATTATAGTTGTCTTAAGCCACTGGATTTGGGGGGCAGCTTGTTATGCAGCATTACTAACTGGATGATATAAACGCAGTGGCCCCACCACTGACCATGCTGTCCTGCTGGATCGAGCACCTTTGGAGGCTCTGTCTTTGTTTCCGTCTTTCCAGAGAGACCCCTGCTATCCTGCACTCTTCTCCGACTCTAGCCTGAGCTGTCTGGGTTTGTGAGAGATAGGCAACCCAAGCTGGGTGACCCAGGCAGATTCTGTCAACTCCTACCTCTAGCCACAGTTGGCAGAGGTGGACAGTGACTTAACCAGGACCAGAGAGATCCTCTCTCCTGGACATGTGGACCCAGGAATCAGAAACGGCTGACCCTTTTGTGTCTCCGATTGGGAGTTGCTGAGATGTAAATGAGGAGGGCTGGAGGTAATCATTTTCTAGTGTGTGCTCTGGGGGAAGCATGATACGGTGTGCAGAGTAGGGGGGAGGAGCTGGCAGAGAGAGGCAAGCAAGGGACGCAGGCAGCTGGCTATGGGTTTGGATGTACACATTTCCTTGACCCTTAGAATCCTCTTTCTCTCTCTTGCTTGAGCACTTGAAAGGGTCTCAGTTTTTTGTTTTTTTTTTTTTTGCAACTGGAAAAAATGGCCTCTGTGATGTCTGAGGTAAGTAAGAATGCTCAGCCCTGGAAACAGAAGAGAAGGCTGCCCAGGCCAGTGAGGTGACAGCAGTGTCCTTCTGTTGGCCTTCCCTCTACAGAGCAGGGGTGGTGGTGACTGGGTGCAAGTCAAGCCCTGGTGTCCTGCAGCTGCCGCACAATAGGAAAGCACAACAATACACTTATCCTCTTCCCAAAGGCCTTCCAGTCCTACCTCTGTCCTCTACGATGGCTGTCCGCTGTCTGAACTAGAAACACAGACAGCTGCTACCTCTCAAGTTCAAATAGTCACCAGACCTAGGACCACAAGGCCCCAGCTCTCATCCACTGCACTGTTCCAAAATGCTCCCTCGTTGTCGAGATAGGGACTTGCAGCACCTCCTCTACTTCCAGAGCAGTCACTACGCAGCACTTGCCACTCTCTCCACTGTGTTCACTAGTCTACCTGGGGAGGGTTCAAGGGCGGGGCAGGGGCATAGTCACCGGTGCACCCCCAATGCCTTGTCCAGTGTTTGGGTCAGAGCCAGAGTTCAAAGAGCATGGACTGAAATGAAACACTGCTCTCTGATGACTTGCAAAGCTATTTGACCCATGCGGCCTCATGCGACAGCTTCCTCAAAGCTTTCCTTCCACCCTTGAGCTATGGCAAGGTCTTGTTAGGGTTAAGGCACATACGGTGACCTCCGATTGCAGTGACCCTGCTCTTTCTCCAAGACTGCCTCAGTAGGTGACATCTGGCTTCTCAGATCCTCCCTTTTTGGATTTCACTTAGCTGAGGGAACTCAGGGTTCTGGTCACACTATGACAGAGATCTCCTGCAATTACCCTTTCTTAAGCAAATGTGACAAGAGCAAAGCAAAGCAGATGGCAGGTGGGACCAGGCAGGATAGCACCCACAGGAGATGGGACACCCCTGAGTGAAAGGGGCATGCACTCCACAAAAAAGAAGTGGGACATGGCCATGATGTTCCCTGCTCTGTATCCCTGTCTGGTCCCCTACACTCAGCCATGGAGAAGAAAAGCACTTCCTCTCATTTCAAGAACCCATAGAAAGACAGAAGGAAGTCTCCTTCTCTGTCTCTGTCTCTCTCTCACCGTCCAGCTGGAAGCCTGTCTCTCTGGATTCCAAACACTGAGCAGGCTTTGTTCTCTACCGCAGACCAGAGGCCCTCCCGGCAGGAAGGAGTTGGAGTTGAGAAAAGGGAGAATTCAGAATCCATGTGGCAATGCAGATTAAATAAACAACCAATTAGTGGATTAAAACAAAAAGGTAATAATATTCACTGTTGGCAAGTAGGCAGGAAAATGGATGCTTCAGACACTCGGCTCGTGGGAGGGAGTCTGTATAACCTTTCCAGAGGGCAATTGGCAACATAAGATAAAAGGCACAGTCATTCCATTTCTAGGGTTTCATTCTAAGGATATAACAAAGTATTTGTGCAAATATTTGGCTCCAGAGTTATTCACTTTTGAAGGAAGTGTGCAACCAGGAGCAACCTAAATTCCAGCCCCAAGGGACCAGATGAATAAACAGCAGACTCTCTGTAGCTTTAAGATGTGGCTGGAAGTGGGCTCTTCACGTTATGGAAAGACAGTCACAGTATTATCTTCAGGGGATAATAGCTTGCAAAATAGTACACAGGGTGCCTAAAAAGCATGGGAAATGCATTTTCAAATAATACGCTTAAAATTTCTTCCACACCAAGACACCTTTTCAGGTGAAGTAACCTTACGTTTAAAGCAATGGTCTGATTGCTAATCTGAGATAAGTACAGTACATGCATTATTTTTTCCCTGTATTTCTAGACATTTTGGTTACGCTTCTGAAATATATTTATTACGCTGGGAAAATCTAACTAACACATTATTCAGAACTAAGTTGATCCTATGAGAACCCCTGGTTCATGTCCGTATATGCAGAGGAAAAGGTCAAGAGAGACAATGCTACACTCATTGTGGTTATTTCTGGGATGTGGACATGTAGGAATTTTATATTTTTTCCCTTAATGATATGTTATTATGTTTGATCAGTACATATTATTATCTTGTAATCCCAAAGAAATTAATATTTTGAATTTAATGTATTCATCTATAAAAATCTAGGATAACCTCCATCTGAGACCTAGACACTGGAGAAGCATGGGGGCTTTGGTGTCACGAACTCCCAGTGATGGTCCCTGGTGCTGTTTTGGATCTGGGGACACAGTGGATATAAGGACAGACAGGCCCATCACTGCCCAGTGGAGGGGACAGACTTTCATCAGATGACAACTCTGATACCATTGTTGATAAAGATGGAGACTCTGACATAAAAAGACTCCAGATTTCAGAGAGTGAAGCAAAGAAATCACCCTAGGCTTGGGGGTGAGGATACCCCTTTCAACTTGAGAGAATGATGCTTGACATGAATGATGAGTAGGTGTGCCCTGGTGACAGGGACAGGGCGATTCTATACCGTGGCTCAACTCCAAATGGACCACTACAGGGTTGGGGGAACAGAGCTCTAGACCTGTGGCCATCTCAGTTACTGAGTCTTCTGGGCAGAAATCTTTCTCATATTCCATGGGGGAAGAGGAGGTGGGAAGAAAAAATAAATAGCTCTGTAGTTTCCTTTTTTATTCTTTCTTCAAGCAAATGGTAAACCACCCTTCTCCCAGCTGGTACCTCCCAAGGTTGTTCTGGAGTTGGGTTCCCAACATCCCACATCAGGACTGGTGTAACTCTCTTAGAAAAAGAGGAGAAGAAACTGAGACGTTTGTTCTCTCTCTAAAGTGGTTCAAATCCTCAGTTATGCATGGCCTCAAGAGCAGCAAGACTCCATTCCCTGCCTGAAGAGGACACTGACATCCCCTGTACCTTGTACCACAAAGGGAGTTCCTATAGGAAACCTCTTCCAAGGCGCACCCACCCTGGAGAGGCAGGAGAGCTGGGTGTCTACCGATGGCGACTCCATGGAGACCTGTGATCTCCAGACTCACCTTCCAGAGCAGCACAGCCAGCAGCAGGAAGATGAGGATCCCCACCAGCAAACTTATGGCAATAATCCACCCCACGACGTAGCCACGGGGCTCCAGATTGTGCAAGGCTTCAAAGACCACCTAGGAGGAAAGCAAAAATAAAAACATAAAAACAAGTCCCAGGTCTTGAAGGCACTGTAATGACAACCACCTTGATTTAAGTATCATGGAGTGAATACAAGTACTGAAAAACTTAAAAACACATGCTACTTTTTTTTTTTTGGTATTGGGGATTGAACTCAGGGGCACTCAACCACTGAGCCACATCCCCAGCCCTATTTGTTGCATTTCATTTAGAGACAGGGTCTCACTGAGTTGCTTAGCACCTCAATTTTGCTGAGGCTGGCTTTGAACTCATGATCCTCCTGCCTCAGCTTCCCGAGCTGCTGGGATTACAGGCGTGCACTACCGCACCAACTACACACTACATTCTCAATTGAGAACAGACGACAACGGTCTACCTTGCATTTTGGTTTTGAAACAAAGAATGTAGGGTGCACTCCATGCAAGATAATATTTCTTTTGGGGTGTGCAGCTCAATGTGTAGTTTAGTGGAATTATCTGACTCATGCCATTTTATCCAATAGATTTTGGACCCTTCCAGGGTCTGAAGACATTCTGTCTTGCATCTCATGTTTGTGCCTAACAAACCGAAGGAACTCACTCAGGAAGCCGTGCTGTCTGTGGTTTCTAGTGTGAGCCATATACCAGTGGAGCACGTGTCTCAATGAGGCAAGTATTTCCAACTTTTATGGAAATTCAGTGGCTCACATCAAGTCATGAGAGCCAAGTGTGCGTCTCTTCCCTATTCCATATTGGGAATATTTACGCCATGGAAATTGGCAAACAAATCAGGGTTTCCCTACCCTCCTGCCAGAGAACCAATTGCTAAGCATACATCAACTCACCTCTGACAGCATCCTTCAGCTTGTTTTAGCTCCACTGGCCACAGAGGAGTGTGGTTTGCAGAATTCAAAGCATCTATTGTGCCCTCTGCTGCTAAATAATCCTTCCCAGCTCTAACACAGGGTCTCGTTCAAGCTCCTTACTGCTGAGGAGATGAAAATCCTAGGCCTGGGCAGTCATCTCTCTTGGCTCCGAACTGGCTGGCCTGACCGCAGGCCTCTGCCCAAGGAGTGGCTGTCCTTGGAGCTCCCATCCCTTCCTTGGTAAGGTCTATCTCAGCCTTGCTTGATCCTCAAGGACAACTGACCTTCTGCCTCTGCCAGGAAGCTCCACTGCTCTCAGGAGACTGGTGGTCCAGTCCCATGCTCAAGTTCAAGCAGTGATATTGCCCTGCTACTGCTGCCCAGGACTGCTCATTTTACCTTTTTAGGGTTTGGCTTCCACTCTTTCTAGCATTTGCCAAATGTTCCTCTATGCCAGGCTCTGTGCTTCTCTTGTGATCTCTTCTCTAATTCACACAATCACCCCATGATGGTTTTTTTTTTTTTTTTTGGTACCAGGGATTGAACTCAGGGGCACTTGACCACTGAGCCACATCCCCAGCCCTATTTGTATTTTACTTAGAGATAGGGTCTCACTGAGTTGCTTAGCGCCTTGCTTTTGCTCAGGCTGGTTTTGAACTCATAATCCTCTGGTCTCACTCTCCTGAGCTGCTGGGATTACAGGCATGTGCCACCACGCCTGGCCCTCCATGAGGTCTTCAACATCTATTTTATAGAGAGGGACATGGACATCAGGGGGACATGGCTGTAGGCTATGTAGCTTAAGTACAGAGTCAGAATTTGAACCCAGGTTTTGCCAACATAAAACCCTTAAATCTGAAATTGTAACCAGCACCACAGAGTACCTGGCTGATGGTGGCCCTTTTTGTCAATTAAATGGATTATTTACTGGTTCTGCCCTGGTGGCAAGGCAAGAAAATACAGACATCTCCATCTCTCTCTTTGCTTCCCTTCCTACAGCTGGGGTAGCAGGGAGTTTGTATGTGCTGAGGATTAGTGGGGGCAGTCATCCATAAGATAGATAGGCTGCCAGTTTCACCTGTGGATCCTGAATCCAGAATATTATCTTAAGGAAAATGAGGCAGAGCATAAACCACACCTTGCTTCATGGAGAAAAATGAGAGAAAACTGCCTATAAAACATAGCAGGCCCTTCTGAGAACAGACATGGGGACTCTTTATAGAACTTACTAGCTGGGTGATCTTGGGTGAAGTACTTAATCTCCCTGAGCCTCAGTTCTCTCAACTGTGCAACAGGAACACAATAGCACCTCCCCAGTGGATTAAAAGGAATGATGTGTACAGGCCCCAACAGCACTTGGCACAGAGACCATGCTGACGAGTGAGATGTGCTCCTGTTAGCATCATTATCATTGCTTTTGAGGTTATGCATGCCTTGTTATATTTAATTCTTAAAAATTATTGAAGTCTACCTAGAGAAAAACCTACAATTTACTGTGGGGTTCGGATAAGCAATTCCTGTCTTTAAAGGTTCATGTCGTTGGGTTCTTGCTGTGGATCAAATCGCCCCTCCCACACTCAGGATCCCTCATCCTGTCTTTTCCAGATGAGTCTGGAAGCACTACAACCAAGAGAGAAGATGTGGAGGGAGGAGGGCCCGCCTGGACCCTGTCCTGGTGTGACGGAGGGCAACTGGGACACTACTCTGTTTCTTTCCTTGTGAAACGGGGGTCTGGAGGGGAAAATACCATAGTTCTACTAGAGTGCCTGGAGCCTGGTGGTGAACGTAAGCCTGATAAGCCTTCCCATTGACAGTGCAGAGCTGGGCCAGGCTGCTGCTTGGGCGGGGGAGGGGTGAATTGTAAAGCACGGCCACCATGTTAACCCAGATGGCTCAGGGACACTGAAATCCCCGCCCTGGCAAACCCGTGTTGGAGGTCTGGCTTTGTGGATACAGAGACAGAGTAGCTGCTACAGTTTAGTCTGGCCAATTCCACCAGCATGCCCTGTCACTTCCCTGGAATGCGCCTCATCTTTTTGATTATTTTTCAGTGATGTCCCCGGTCCTCTTGGATGTGTGCTGTATGCTTTGGCAAAGCCCAGACTCTCACATCACGACTCTGGCGAGCTCGTCTGCGGGTGATGATCTGAATGTCTTGCAGTTCTAAGAAGTCACATCTTACATTGAAACCAAACCAAACCAACAAAACATAGAAGGGTCAGCAGCAGGGACCCCCCCCCAGGTCCTGACTCCACCACTCGGGAGAAGTGATCCTGGCCAAGACTCTGGGCCTCTCCTCCGCTCTCCATCCTCTGGTTTCCACCCCTAGTTACTGCCCCAGTTCAGGCCTGGTCCTTAGCTCACCAGCGCTATCTTAGGAGCCTTGGAGAGCCCTACCTGCCATGAGAATTGTCTTTCTAAAGCACAGGTCTCACCAGCTCACTTCTCTCAGCTCACACTATTGATGGCTTCCCTTTTTACTGAGCATCTAATTCAGGACACAAGGCCCTATGACCTGGTCTTCTTCCTTCCTTGACGGCCCCTCCCAGGACATGAATTCATATTCCAGCCATCTTCCTGTGAGGCCAGTGGTCCCCTGCCTCTCTGCAGGCTGCTTTTGCCATCTGGAATGTCCTTCCATCCTGGTCCCTTTGACAGGCTCCATTATAGCTCATCTTTAAAATGTTCATACCTTTCTTTGTTTGGTACCAGGGATTAAACCCAGACCTGCTTACCCACTGAGCCACATCCCCAGTCCCCCCCCCCCTCTTTTTTTTTTTTAAATATAGGCTCTCACTAAGTTGCTGAGGCTGGCTTTGAACTTGTGATCTCTCTGCCTCAGCCTTCCGAGCCTCTGGGATTATAGGTGGGCACCAGCAAGCCTGGCAATGTTCATATTTTTTGATTCACTAATTCTGTACTTGAAAACATGCCCCAAGGCAAGAAATATGAACTACAGGAATATAAAACTGCAGAAAAATTTTAATGCTCACTCCAGAATTATCCATACTGATGCAGAATCAGAAATATTAAAAAATAATAGGGCAATAGATGAGTAAATTTATGATCAATCAAAATGGAATATCATAGAATGAATAGAAATGATGACAAAAAAACTGGCAAAGCACATTTTTAACAAGTTAAAAACATGACAAATATACAGTGAATGCATGCTAATGATTTATATAATTAATTATGGAGGCAGTAAAATGGTGAAACTAGGTCAAAGAGGGATCTGAAAAAAAATGTATAGTCATAGAAAAAAAGAGAGTTCTGAAATCAGATACAAAACTGTTCAATACCCTACAGGGTGATAAACTATGATCTATGGTATTATGTTTTTGGTCGGACAGAAATTACTTTTATTTTTACTGGCAAGAGTCATTTATAACCTCTTAGTATTCTACAGATTAATGTGTAACATCACAGAATCTGAGCCCTAGAGAACTGGGCAAGCTTGCTAGACCAGTGCTTCTCAAAGTTTACTGTTTATGAATAGCATGAGGTAGCTTGTTAAAATGTAGATTCTGGGATGGGCACGGTGGTGCAAACATGTAATCCCAGTGGCTTGGGAGGCTGAGGCAGGAGGATTCCAAGTTCAAAGCCAGCTTCAGCAACTTTAGTGAGGCCCTGTGCAACTCAGAGAGACCCTGTCTCAAAATAAAATATAAAAAAGGGCTAGGGATGTGGCTCAGTAGTTAAGTGCCCCTGGGTTCAATCCCTGGTACCAAAAAGAAAAAAAAAAAAGGTAGTTCTGAGTTGGATGAGGCTTGAGAGTCTACATTTCAGAGAAGTTGCCCATGATATGGATACTATTGGCCCATGGTCCATGCTTTGAGCAGAAAGGGGACAAGAGAATGCTCCAGTATGTCCATGTAATCATTGTTTTGCTTGATTTCCAAATTTTAGTTACTTCTGAAACCATGGAAATAAAGTGGGAAAAATGATTAGTGTTGTGACAATTAGAAATACAATTTAATATATAAAAAGAGTTTTAAGAAAATGGAATGACAAGACTGTGGAACCAACCTAGATGCCCTTCAATAGACAAATGGATTAAAAAATGTGGCATTTATACACAATGGAGTATTACTCTGCATTAAAAAATGACAAAATCATAGAATTCGCAGGGAAATGGATGGCATTAGAGCAGATTATGCTAAGTGAAGCTAGCCAATCCCTAAAAAACAAATGCCAAATGTCTTCTTTGATATAAGGAGAGTAACTAAGAACAGAGTAGGGACGAAGAGCATGAGAAGAAGATTAACATTAAATTGGGATGAGAGGTGGGAGGGAAAGGGAGAGAGAAGGGAAATTGCATGGAAATGGAAGGAGACCCTCAGGGTTATACAAAATTACATACAAGAGGAAGTGAGGGGAAAGGGGAAAATAATACAAGGGGGAGAAATGAATGACAGTAGAGGGGGTAGAGAGAGAAGAGGGGAGGGGAGGGGAGGGGAGGGGGGATAGTAGAGGATAGGAAAGGAAGCAGAACACAACAGACACTAGTATGGTAATATGTAAATCAATGGATGTGTAACTGATGTGATTCTGCAATCTGTATATGGGCTAAAAATGGGAGTCCATAACCCACTTGAATCAAAGTGTGAAATATGATATATCAAGAACTATGTAATGTTTTGAACAACCAACAATAAAAAATTAAAAAAAAAGAAAATGGAATGAAATTTAAAAACTAAACAGGCATGTTTTGAGATTGTAGGTAGTTTTTCTCATAATTTGTATTATTTAACATTTTTTTGAACTCAGAATTTTAAAGTCAAGGCAAAAAAATTTTTCCTTTGAGAGACTCTTCTCTAAGGCAGTGATGACCTTTCTGTCTGTGGGTTCTAGGCAACTGTGCATTCTTTCAAGAAGAGGACTGCATATATTCTTGTCTTCTGGACCAATATAGTGATTCATAAATGTACAGATTAATAAATGCAACATCCTTTCTATTGTAACATCAGATGAAGTATGACTATGACCCAGTCTGCAACCAAAGAGATGACAAGATCTGAAGGTAGAGTATCTGGGTGTGATTTTTTTTCTCTCTCAAAATCTATTTGTTTTTTCTTTTGAGGATGGGGTTTGACCATCCATCTTCTGTCCATCCATCCTCTGTCCATCCATCCCTCTATCAGTCCATCCATTAGCCCATTCACCCTGTTCATCTAAGTATTTGTTTGTCCATTTGTCCATCCGTCCGTCCATCCATCCATCCATCCATCCATCCATCCATCCAACAAATGTGTGTGTGGCGCCTATGTGCCAGATACTGTGGAAATTCACCAATGAATAAAACAGGCAGTCTTCAGCCTCATACAACTTCCAGCTCCCAGAGAACACTGGCTAATCAGACAAATAAATGCAAAATTACAATTGTGGAAAGTACAAACAGGGAGAGGATCGTGGTTATGAAAGACTCTGAGATGGGCATGCAGGTCAGAAGAGTTCCTGGAGGAACTGCTTGAGAGATGGCTAAAGGAGAGCTTAAGTTAACCAGTTGAAGAGAGAAGGGAAGCTCATCCTAAGGGAGGGACCACCATGTGCAGAACCCCTTCGACAGGAGCGAGCTTGGTAAGGGTGAGATGCTGCTCTCAGCCAGCAAACAGAATAAACAAGAAGCCGCAGGACGAGATTCAGAAGAACTGGAAGTGGCATTCAGAATTCTGTTTGAATGGGAGCTGTGGCTCAGTGGCAGAATGCTTGCCAAGCATACACGAGATCCTGGGTTCAATTCCCAGGACTGCTGAAATGAAAAAAAAAAAAAAAAAGATGTCTATTTGGGCATGGTGGCACATGCCCATAGTCTGAGTTACTTAGGAAGCTGATCCCTTGAGCCTACGAGCTCCAGGTCAGCTTGGCAACACTATAAGACCCTGTCCAACAACAACAACAACAACAGAATTATATGCTTTATCTTAAGCAGGATGGAAAGACAATGGAGGGTCTCCAATGGCCAAGCAAGGGCATGGCATGATTTCCATTTTGCAAAGCTCACTGCAGCTGCAGAAAGAATCCAAGCTAGAAGGAAGAGGTGGGTATGGGGGTCCAAGGAACAAGCAGCCCAGTGAGAGGGTTGCAGGGAAGTGGTTTCCCCACGGTAGGTTTCTGCTTCCAATAAGAAAGGAGGTAGTATGAAAGGAGATGAATTGCTGAGCATTGGAGTGGGGTGTCTGCCAGCACTGGGGAAGCAGCTGGGAGCATGGTAGGAGGCTGAGAGATGGGAAAGGCAGAATTTTGAGTAGCGAAGACATGGATAATGACATGGTCATGGACTGTAGCTGAGGGCTTATGGACTGGACACAGACAAAATGAGCAGCCTGAGGCTGTCTCAATGGAGTCTTAGAGGAGCCAGGCACTGGGCATCCTGCCAGCCACTGTAAAGTTTAATGCACCTGGGATTGGCAAGCTGCTGTCAGGGAATGACCACAACCCAACTTGTAGCCTGAGGCAGCTGGTGAACCTCAACCCCAGCAGCACTTGGTTCACTCCTATGTTTCTGGGAACTTTTATGTTCTGATCACTGCAAATACATTTCATGCAATAGCTAGAAATACCCAGGTCTCCATAAGGCCTGAGAACATGAGCAACATGAGGGTACAGCTGGACAGAGGGTTTCCAGTGATGGAGAAGACACCATAGGCAGCATTGTCAGAGGGGATATTCAAGCCCAGTGCCAGGCCTGCCAAAGGTCAATTACAATGGCAAGATGCTCTCAGTGGGTGAACATCACATGCTTGTTTCAACAGAAATCGGGAAATCTGATAATTTTTTTTTTAAGTAGAAAGAGAAGAATATCTGGGACAAAAAAAAAAAATTGACATTTTCACCTGCTTCTGATTACCTCCAGTAGCCAATGGAGGTATCAGGGAGGGAGGAGGGAGAAAGGGCTGTGGGGGTTGTAAGAAACGTCAGCAGAACAGGTCTTCCATCACTCTCCAAACACAGCTCAGAATGCATGCCAGCTGAGAGGCAGAGAGAGATTAATGGAGATGATACGAGTGAACTGTGCCTCTGACAAGGTGGACCCTGTAAGTCTCTGCCATGATAAGCGGAGACATGCCCTGTGCCTGCCAGGTCTGGGTTTTAGAAATCTCTTGTTTGGTTTGAATTTGCCAAGGAGTGAACTGGGAAGGTGCTAATTCCTTTGTTATGAACCACGTGGAGTCATTTGTGGAATCCATTACTATGTGCCAAGCTCTTTGCTGAGAAGTTTTACATTTATGACCCCTGATGATACTCATGACCACTCTCTAAAGGAAAAAGGAAAGATGGGGGCTCCCTGACTTCACACGATGAAGGGTCTCCTAGGAGGGGTGATTCTTCTCTTGACTGTGTATCTGGAACAGGCCACAAAAGAAAGAGTTCCATAGTCAACTGGCCACTATGTCTGAATGTGACGTGCTTCTGAAGCCACCAGAGCCAAGGAACACAGTTATGCATCACCCTACGATTCCTGCTGCCTGCTCAGGAAGGGGCTCCCATTGCATGGCACACTGAGCAACAGGAGCAGGGATTCAAGACAACTCGGGGCTCATATGTGGGCAGTTTGGGTGACCAATCCTGGCTCTTCCAATGACAAGCTGTGAGATTATAGGCAGGGCCCTTCACGTCCCAGAGCCTCAGTTTCCTCAACAGAAAATGGAAGTAATAGGAGCTATTAGAAAGTGACAGGAGAGAATCACATCAGAGAAATGAGCAGAGACCAGCATATATAAAGCAACAATAGGGACACAGCATAGAGCATCCAAGGCCTGAGCACAGAATAGTTCCATATGTAGCACGTGCTCTGCTCAGAGCCTCCTGGGTCCTCTGTGTGGGGTCAGAATGCCCAACCCCAGCTTTCACAGGCTTTCCCTTCTAGTGGCATTCTGCCCCAGACAGTCAGTCAGTCAAGTGCCCCGGAGTTCACCACCTCAGGGACAGTCCCTTGGTAATGACCAATGAATACAGAAATATGAAAGCCCAGGTCCCACACTTCAAGGCAGGATGAAATCCAAAGGGCTATTTGTGCTTCTTAGTCCCCTCCAGGATCCAGCAGAGGCTAGAATGTCCCCTCAAATCTCGCTCTTGCTTCTCTCTTCCTTTTCCTATCCTGCCCCCACATCTTTTTGGATCTCACCAGGAGCACCTTCCTACTAAACCACACAGGTTGTGCTTCTTGAGAATACATCCCCAAGACACCACCTGACTTTAGTTCAAGAGTCTGGCCTTCCCTGGTCCACCTAGAACATTCCTTCTATACTTGTTCAGAGGTCATTTCTCCCAAGAAATTGACTGGACCTCTTCAGCACAGGTGCTCTAAGCACATTGGCATATTGTGCTGCAAGGGTGTGTGTGTTTGTATGTGTGTGCGTCCATGCACATGTGTGCATATCTATGTATTATGCAATGTGTGTGGGTCTGTGCATCTGTGTGTGTGCATGGGTCCATGTCCGTGTATGTGCCTGAGAGTCCCTGTATGTGCTTGTCTGGGTGTTCATGCATGTGCATGTCTGTGTGTCCACGATTGTGTGTGTCTGTGCATGTGCTTGTGAACCAAATGGTTTTAGAGAACAAGCAGTTGGAACATGCTGTTCTGGCCACTGAGTGCTTGACTGGGCAGGTTTCTTTAGACATGAGAGCAGGAATGTGGTGCTGAGGCTAATGCTGGGATCGAATGCAGACTTAGAAGGGAAGCCCAAGCTAGGAGGAGAGCCACTTGCAGCCTGGAGGAGCTGGCTGGGCTCCACACACACCTTAGGAGTTTGAACAGAGAGACTTTAACACAAATCTGTTTCCTTTCCACATTGGATACTTTTGCCTCTGTCTAGCTCCTTTATCCGGAATGGCTCAGTGCCTTCCTAGGTGACCGAGTGGCTGCAGTGAAGAGGGGAAAGGACCAACACGCTGGAAGCCCAGAGTTCTACTTTATCCTTGTCTCAGCCACTGTGAGACCTTGGGCAGATCATTTCTTCTCCCCAGGTGTCAGAGACTCTGTGATTCACTAGAGGAAGGGGCTTAGTGGTTCTCGCCAGGGAAGGCACAGTGGACTTTCTTAAAATTATGCCTTTTCTCTCTCTGTGCAGAGCAAGGGCAACTGATGGTGGTGTGATGCGTGAAGGAAGCAAATAACTCTCTAGACATATGGTCCCCATGACATTAAAACTTATGAATTTTTTATTTCTGGAATTTTCTATGTGATATTTTCCGACTGTGATTGACCACAGGTAACTGAAACCGTGAAAAGTGAAAAATTGTGGGTAAGAAGGGACTCCTGCACCTTTCTGAGATGAATTGCTACTCTTCATGAGGACCAACTTTCTGGGGCATAATCAGATGTTTCCCTTGTTCTTACTCTTTATGATATTTGTGAACTCCAATCAGTACTCAGACAGAGGGCAAAGGCCCCCAAATGTTTGCTCCATTAAACGAGACCTGAGGAGGCGTTGTTCATTTAAGCACGTTGCTTCTTAAAAGAGAACAAAGCAAAGAGCTTGCACCCTCCCCAACTACCTTAGGACAAAGATTTTTGTGTTCTCTCCTTAATATTACAACTTGGAAGCTGCCATCAAAAAAGAAAAAAAAAAAGGTCGAAATGATTGAACAAAGACTTTCACTCAGGCCTGATCCTGAACTTCACTAAAGCAAACAGAACGGAAACCAAAAAAAGCTCCCAGCATGTCAGAAGAGACAACTGTCACTTTTCAGCCTGGTATGCAAACCCATTCTGGTGTTGGAGAATCCTCCACTATGTAAGACACAGGGAAACATAGGGTCCCTCCTCCCCACTACAAAGTCCAATAGTGCTGGTGACCTGGTCCCCCAGGGACAGAGGCCTAATTTTAGTCAGCAAGAGGCTCTAGCCTGACTCTGGAGCAAGAGGTCCAGAGAAGCCAGGATACCTGAGTCCAATGTCTAGGGTTCTGAATTCTTCTTGGGGCTGGACCCAGTCTGTGATCCTGACCTCCCACATTTCTTGACCCCTCTTCGTGTCCCCTGTCTGGTTCTCTGGCAATTCTGAGGGCTCCCAGGTATCCTTCTAACCTATTCTGATTCTGCTCAAGCAAGACAGAGGGGATCTCTCCTCTTGTACCTAAGATCTCATATGGTTCTACTCCCGTGGCCACAATCACTTAGTTATCTGTGGACTTACATGTTTATCATACCATCTGCTACTGGGAAAATACAAAGAAAATAGCAAGAATTCATGTTAGTTTCTAATACAGACTGAAAAGGGAATTTGAGATAGTGTCTTACACTACTTATTAGAACAAAAATTCTATAGTACAAGACTACAAGAGTTTGCATTGGTGGAATTCCTGGCCGCAGCTGTTGGTCGCTCTTCTTAAAAATATATGGTACTTCCTGAGTCTCAGTAGCCAATTCAGGAGTTAGAGAAGTCCCCTCCCCAAATCTTTTGATGCCTTTTTAATGACTGTATGATTAGAGCTAAACATTTTTGAAACCCATCCTTATTTTCATTCTGTAGGACAGCTGTCTCCTTCTCTAGGACCCCCAGTGGGTGCCTGAAACTGTGGATAGGATTGAACCCTATATATACTATTTCTTTCCTATATATACCTATGAAAAAGTTTAATTTATAAATTAGGCTCAGTAAAATGAAAACAATAAAATAGAATTATAACAATATAGTATAACAAAAAATATTTAAAACATGAATTATTTATTTCTGGAATTTTCTATGTGATATTTTCAGATTGTGATTGACCACAGGTAACTGAAACTGTGGAAAGTAAAAAATTGTGAATAAGAAGGGACTCCTGCACCTTTCTGAGATGAATTCCTATTCTTCACGAGGACCAACTTGCTGGGGCATAATCAGCTATGTTTCCCGTGTTCTTAATCTTTATGATATTTATGAACACCAACCAGTACCTTTTTCCCTTTTCCCTCAGACCTGTAACTCATTCCCTGTCATTTGGATCTTCAATGTCCCCTGAGAAACTCATGTTAGGTAAATACAGGAATGTTCAAGGTGAAATGATTTGATTATGAGAGGTGTAACCTCATCAGTGGATTAATCCACTTGATGGATTAATCATTTGAATGAACTAGTGGGTAGTAACTGTAGGCAGGTGGGGTGTGGCTGGAGGGAGGTCACTGGGGATGCGGCCTGGACTACATCTGTCCATGGCCCCTTTCTCACCCCCATCCCTCCCTCCTTTCTCTTTCTTTCTCTGCTTCCTGGCTGCCATGGGCTGAGCAACTTCCCTCCACCATGCCCTTCTGCCATGACATTCTGCCTCACCGAGTTCTAGAGCAATGAGTGGACCCACCATGGACTGAACCTCTGAAGCCATAAGCCCCAGATAATCTTTTCTTCCTCTAAGTTGTTCTTGTCAGGTATTCTGGTCACAGTGACAAAATGCTGGCTACAAAATTCCCTGAAAAGTCAATTCAGGTTGGGTTGAATATGACATTCAATGAATTATTGGCACCTAACCACCAGTAGTCACAAAGGTCTCATCTGGAATTCTCAGGTTTGGGTCTATATGAACCAGATGAACTTGCTGTGGTTGGGCCTGGACACGTGCTAACATGCTACCTGGGAAGTACCCTGGATATATATATATATATTTATAAATAAAGCAAACGTCTAAAAATATGACATGTTTCTAGTTAGTTACCCAAAGGTAAAGCACTACATGTACCATGGTATTTTTTTATTAAAAAAAAAAATAAAGGACCCAAGAATTACAGGAAAATTATTTGGTTTTCCCATCGGTTAAATTTACCACCATGTATACTTTTTTGTAACTAAAAAAATCGGATTGTTTTCCTCTTCTCACCCACACCCTGCTCGATACCATACACAAATACATTTCCTGTTCATTCCAAGGCCTTAACAATTTGGTGCCTAATCTGCAATCTTGTGAAGCCTTGTCTGATTTGAATCTGGTCGCTAGCCTCTGTGGAAATTCCCCTTCGGATGGTTGGCTGACAGAGAGCCAGGCATTCAGAAGAGTCACGCAGGGAAGAACGTGTTTGTTCTAAAAATGAAAGCCTTACTACTTAGAAATGATTTCTTTTTTTTTTCCTGCTAGGAAAGTTGAGAACAGATTGCAGAACTTCACCTTAGCTCGCAGACTGAAAAGGCATTTATGCAAAGGAGGGAGAAGGGGGCATTATGGGATTCCCGGGTGTATTCATTGTTTCTCGGGAGCACAGAGGGGAAAAAAAAAATAATCAGCTTCTTCCCCAGAACTCTTGATCCTAAAAATATCACCACGGTGCTCAAAATGGAACAGAAACTGATGGAAGTGGTATTTTGGAGGAAGATAGATGACTCAGAATCCTACAGCGGGATGTTAAGCAATGCTTTCCTGGATCCCACAGCTTAGTCCTCTATTAGAAGGCAACGTGCCCAGTGATTTTCATTCAGCTAGCAAAGAATTTCACCTGTAGGAAACCTATTAGTTATTTCTATTGGCACTTTTTGGGGGGGGGGGTACCATGGATTGAACTCAGGGGCTGAGCCACATCTCGGACCTATTTTGTATTTTATTTAGAGATAGGGTCTCACTGAGTTGCTTAGTGCCTCATTGCTGAGGCAGGCTTTGAATTCCTCCTGCCTCAGCCTCCAGAGCTGCTGGGATTTCAGGCCTGCACCCTGTGCCTGGCTTCCATTGGCTCTTGTTAACACAATTAAGAACATTTTAAATCTCTGATGTTGGGCATGTTATTTCATTCTATAAGACTTTTTAACCAGAGCTATTGCAACAAGCAGAGAACCACTGATTGCCTTAACTTCACATGGGATGGTCCCCATGGATAGTTAAACAGCCAGAAGGTAGGAGGAAAAGACAAAAAGCCAACTCCAAGCGACTGACCTGCCAGAAGAACTGATGCTATGGGGTGAAGGTCTTGGAAGGCCACTCTGTTCTGTTTCTATTAGTAAAACTAGTGCCTGGGCAACGTCCCCATGTGAATGAAGGAGCACATGTCTACCAATGGCCCTGCATTCCTGTACTGAGCGTGGAGTACCTGTCATGCAGCACTGTCACACCTCACCTGCCCGGGTGTCCCCGCTCATTCCAGGTTCCCTGACATTCTCCTCTCTTACTCACCGACCACAGGAACAGAACTAAGATTTTACTGAAATCTCCAAGGGTTTATTTTCTCGTAGGAATCCCTTCCAGCCAGGGTCTTAAAAGCATGAACTTTGGTTTGCTCTGGATCCTGATATTTTAACATGTGGAGTCTCCAATGTTATCAGCAAATAAGTCAATAATCTTTTTGTGGTGTGTATATGTGTACGTACCTCATATTTATGAATTTATCAATTTTGTAAATTTGCCATAGCAACACTGACTCTTCCCAGAGAAGGCAAGTCTCTCTCTCAAGAAGGTATATTCCAGGGAATGGGATGAAAAACAGAAGTGCCCTGGAAAAGCTGCTTGTGGCTGCTGCCTCCCCTTCCTATTCCCCTTAGGATCTGTGTGTGGGGGTCAAACAACAGGTGAGTCCCCCTGTCTAGGAACAAGAATAAAAGCAGAATTCCAAGGTCATCGTCTTCTTCCAGCCTCTCCCTCACCCTGACATCTAAGCCTCGAGGTCTGCTGCACCCTCCCTTGTCCCTGATGCCTGTGTGCCAGTTGCACCTTCTGGAGGACAAGGGGACAGGTAGAGTGTGAAAGAGAAGGTTCCAGGTCTTGGCAACGTGGATGTGACTTCTTCAAGTTAACCAAACAGCTTGTTTTTAAGACACTCAGTGTTTGTCCATGGGGCAATGTGATTGGGAAGGCAGATGAGATTTTGGGGAAATGTCTAAGACACATAAAAATAGTCCTGGCTTCTGGGTGGAAATCCAGGCCCCACCAAGGGCACTTCCAGACTATATTTCCTTTGGCCAATCATAGCAGGAAACTTTCACATAACAATGGTGTCCTACAGAACATGCTAGCACAATAAGAACAAGCCATAGCTCTCCACGGGAGCCTGGAGGCCAAGGCAGGCATGGTCCTGGGTCTACCACAAACCCGACACCTTGGCTCAGAGACTTTCTTCTCCTTCACGTTCCAGCTCCGGGTCTCCAATCACCCAGCTCCTCTGGCCCTCTGAGGAGGGCTCTCACTGGGGAGGTGGTACACTCACCGTCATCTCTTCTGGGTTCCCATTAGCCACTTCCACCACCCTTAGGGCGGGATCCACCTTCACCTTGGCTCGAGCCATGAACTGGATGACAGATGAACTGTCCTGTGGAGGAAACAACAGCTCACCGTAAGATTTTCCAATGACAATGACAAATGATTTTTCCTTGAGAGGGACTGGGCAGAACTGAAATTCCAAGATTCCTTGTAGACCAGACAAGGTTTTTTTTTTTTTTTTTTTTTTTTTTTTTTTTTTCACTGAACTAAAAACTTCCCCATCCCGGGAATCCACATAAATGTATACTTCCAAAGTTTCTCTTGAGAATTTTTTTTTTTTTTTGGATGGTGGTAGATGCAGAAAAATGACAGTGTTTGCCAGTAATCAACACAGGCAAACTTGTGTGCTGTGGTTTCCAAGTGGTAAGACCCAGATATGTGGATGTTGATATTGATGGATTTACAAAGAGCTGAGGATAAATGAAGCTGTTTGTATACAGCAAGCCCATGCCTGGCATTCCACTGAAGCCATCTGATTCCTATTTTATAGAATCTTCCTGCCCTGACCACAGCCCTCAAGCGCTTCTTTATAGGAGTTTCTTTTTTTTTTTTTTTTTTTTTTTAATTTTTTATAGGAGTTTCTTTTAACTCTTTGCTTGCCCTTAAATGAAGCCGTTTTGGGGACAAAGCCATTAGACATTAAAAAGAGGGCATCTGATGGAGAGATTCAGAAGGGAGACACATCTAGCTTATAAATTAGGCCTACTAGAAAGGCAACCCAGGGGCAGGGGCCACATCTGAGACTCGGGAATTACCTGCTAGCAGAAACAGAAGCCTTTCATGGGCTCAGATTCAAAGCCACCAATCCAGACAACCAAAAAATTTTGGCTCCAAAGCAGGGATAGAGAGGGAATTTGGAAAACATCAAGAGGAGGCAAAATCATGGCCGAGGAAAGGTCCAGGATCTTGGGGTTAGTGGTACAAATGGTGCTGCATTGACTGTGGAGCCAAGAGGCCCCTGGTTGCCATTGTGGAAATGAAAGGCACAGAACTAGGGTATCTGGCCTCCCCCACTGGGTGGCCTGCGCTCTGTCAGGAAGATGCTTATTGACATGTCCACCATATTTACTCAGCTTGCCTGTCACTCTGGAGGCTGCAATGGTTTGGGGATGTCCCCCCAGAATTCCTGTGTTGGAATTCCCAAAGTCACATATTAGAGATATTTGGAGGTAAGACTTTGGGAGATAATTAGGATTAGATAAGGTCATGAGGGTGGGGTCTCCATGATGACATTAGTGGCTTTATAAGAAGAGACCTGAGCTTGCCCACTTGCTCTCTCTTGCCATGTGATGCCCTTTGTGCCAGTTTATGATGCAGCAAGAAGGCCCTCACCAGATGACAAGCAGATGCCAACACCTTGCTCTTGGACTTCCCAGTCTCCAGAACTATAAATAGGCTTGTACTCTTCATAAGTTACCCCATCTCAGGTATTTTGTGTCAGCAACAGAAGATGGACTAGTCAGAGGCTCTCAGATGCCAGCTTTGACTCACTTCTGGCTAAACCTACAGAGAAACAGGAAAGTGGAGGACTCTTCCTCTAGCCTAGTTCCAAAGGGGCTCTTTTCTCATCTCTGCCCAAGAAACCACAAAGGATTTTAGTTTGTGTACTTTAAATATTGTTATTTTTAAAACAACCACGAAACATATTTCTAATTTTTTATAGACATGTTTTAATTGTGCATAGCAATGGGGTCCAGTGTGATATTTCTATACATGCATATAGTGTAAACTGATCAAATACTACCATTGTACAACCTCTCCTGAAATTAAAAAAAAATCATGTGGGCGCATGCACACACACATACATATGGATATATAAAATACTGGAGATTGAATTCAGGATCATCTGACCTCTGAGCTACAGCTATAGCTTTTTTATTTTATTTTGAGGCAAGGCCTTGCTAAGTTGCGCAGGTGGGCCTTGAGTTTGTAATCCTTCTCCTAACAGACTGGGATTACAGGTATGCACCAAAACATATTTTAATGCTTCTGGGAAGCTAGTTGTTCAGAGGATTTGCTCCAGTGAACTACTTTAAGTGGCAAATAATTTTACATGCGAGTAATCTTTTAGCAATTTACTAGTTTTATAAATATGTGGTTTTATGTATCAGGGCAGACTGTATTTACAACCATGGATCATCATTATCAGTTCAGGTATTAATTATGATGATGTTTGGCCAAGTCAAAGGCCAAGCCGATGGGAGCCTGGCAGAGAACAGGTCCCTGGTGGTTACAGAGTCAGTGAAGGAAGCCTCAAAGACTAAAAGAAAAATTTCAAAGAAATCTGAATCCCCTGAAGCTTTAAAAAATCAGACCCTACATTTCAAATAAAAACTTAAGGTCAAAACAATAAAACCTCAAATTCCCTTGTCTAGGGCCAGACCTTAAGGTCAAAAGGAAAATAAACACAACTCTAGGCCCAGGCAAAACCACAAGGCTGGAGCTGTTCTCTGTCCTTAGGGAGGCTGTGACGGTCCCTGAAACATCTGGCTCAGCTCCCTGTAGGAGCTGGCGTCAGGGGGACCCACACTTTGCATTTCAAGCTCCCTGAGCAGCCAGGGCCCCATCTGCCTTCCAGGTCAGCTGCATTCTAGGCTCTCCTCTGCACCTGGAATTTCTGCTGAAAGGGCACTTAGAGAATAAACCTCCATGGGTCCATGTTCTCAGCTCTCTTGTCTGGGGCTCCACTGGCCTGAATGACATGGGGACAGCAGTCGGTGAGACATGTTCCTTGGCAAAGGATCATCAGAGGTCACTAGGAGAGAGCTGCAGAAGACCCAGCCTGCAGAGCTGCACACATGACTGAAGGGCAAGTGACAGCCATATGGTATAAGGGTGCGGAAGCATCATGGTGGTTTCTTGCCATCAGTGCTATCGATAGAACTCGGTGGACAGTGGCAAGAGTGAATGGGAAATTCAACTGTCAGCAATGTCATCCGTCCAGAAGACAGACAAAATAGGTAAGTCTACAGAATCACAGGCCCTCCAACCTCAGTTGGGGACCCATGCCAGGAAGGGACACCTGTGACATGGGGCTTCCAGATGACGTTGTGGAAGCCGAGGACGCTAGTGGAGTTCTAGTTCACGCCTGGTCTGTCTCTAACGCTGTCCTTTATAAAGGTTTCACCATGGAAGCACTGTGTGCGAGCCCAACTTCCCCCAAACCAGTTTTCATCCAGAGCAAGCCAGAACCTTACCCAGCTCTCCCTGGGCTTGTGGAGCCTGCAACAACTAAATATAGGGAGAAAACATTCCCCCTTGCCTGTCTTTGCAGGTCAGCATGTTATTGCTGTGTTTAATTTAAAAATGACCACAGAAGGACTACTGTAAGGATATTCATTTCCCCGCTGATTGGCTTATCACACTAAACACATTTAGTCTGCCCAAAGGAAAATAAATAGAATCTTTGCGGCTAACATGCATATTTTGTTTTATCTTCATATGCAATTATTTTTAGAGCTTCTTGTTGGAAGGGATTTCTCATACTCGGCAGCACTTACCTTAAAACAAATCAGAGTAAATTTATATGATTCTTCAAGGGCCACCAATTCACTGATATAAAGATATAGATATAAGATATGTCCCCCCACTCTGCAAAAAAAATTAACTTCTCTGAAACAAGGACCACCAATTCACTGATATATATAGATATATATCCCCCTGCCCTGCAAAAAAAAAAAAAAAAAGAAGAGAGAAAGAAAAAACTGGATTTCTCTGAAACAAGTAGTCAGCAAACTACACCTCATGGATCAAATTTGATCCTCTGCCTGTTTTTGTAAATAAAGTTTTATTAGAATACAGCCATGTCCATTCATTTGAGTATTGTCTGTGGCTGCTTTTTCAATGTGACAGCAGATTGGAGCAGTTGCGAGGGACTATATGGCCTGTAAAGCCTAAAATAGCTCCCACAGGCCCTTTACAGAAAAGGTTTGCCAACCCTTGATCAAAAACATGTTCGCCAGACCAGCAGTACTGGCATCACCTGGGACACTATAAGACTTGCAAAACTCAGACTCTACCCACAAGGAATTAGAAATTTTTTTTCCAGGTAATTCTGATGTAAACTAAAGAATGGGGAACAAAATACCTGGGAGGCTTGTTAAAGTCACGATGCTGATTCAGTAAGTCTTAGGGGAGGTATTGGGGGTGGAACCCAGGGGTGCTCTACCACCGAGCCACATCCCTAGCCCTTTTTATTTTTTGAGACAGGGTCTTGCTACCAAGGTGCCCAGGCTAGGCCTTGAACTTTCGATCCTCCTGACTCAGCCTCCAGAGCTGCTGGGATTATAGACATGCATCACAGCTCCCAGTTATGATTCTAACAAACTCCCCGATGAAGTTATTGTCCTTACAATACACTTTGAGTAGTGAACATCAGATATTTTCCTCTTGCACCATCTGGAGAATTACTGATAGCACATGCCAAAACAAGTTTTAAAAGGAGCAGCCAGAGTGTCATGAGGAAACAAATTCAAATGCTTTTCAATGAAGCCCATGAGTGCAGGTCCTTAGGACTCACCTTCTTTAATATTTCTGTGTTCAGCAGCATGTAAATGTCTAGAGTGCGACTTTCCTCTTTGGTGAGAGCGCTAAGGTTACAGTGCATTGTTAGGCAAGAAATTCCTGGCTTTTCACAATCCTGAGAAGAAAAAAAATCAGAGAACTGTCAAATGATATAAAAGCAAAGTCAAAGCCACAACCATTTATAGAGCAGCAAGCTCTAGGGCTTCTGTTGTGGTGACTAAGTCAATTCCAGGCAGAGCAAATCAAACAGAAGATTCAGGGCTGAGGGTGTGGCTCAGTGATAAATCGATTGCCTAGCATGTTCGGGTGCCCGGGTTCCATGCCCAGGACTACAAACAAACAAAAAATAATAATGATAAGGATGAAGATGATAATAACGATAATGATACACAAGGCAATTACTCTTTGTCACCACCAGAGGGCATTCGAGGGATTTCCAGTCTGACAGGCACCAGAGCAGGTTTTAAGAGTCAAGCAAGTAGGGAAAAAAGCATGTCCCAAGTTAATCCTACCAAAAAGTTGGATTTCACAAAGAGAATAAATTTTTTTTAAGAGAAAAAAATTTCTCTTTTACATATTCTGATAGTATCAATAGGTTGGAACACAGGCGTATTTCCTACATTATGTAATTTCTGCCTGTGCAGTAGCTGGTGTGTGTTTGTGGCAAATTTTTAGTTTAGGGGAAATTAGAGGGATTCCAAAGTTATGTGACTCTTGCTCAAGAAAACACAGAAATTATGTAAAAAGAAATAAAAATAAATATAAACAAAAAGAAATAAAAACACATGAAAAGAAAGGTCAACTCCATTTTCTCTTTTGTATTGAAGGATCATCTGCCTTCATGATGCTTCAGTTGCAGGTGAAATTTATAGTTTGATACAGAGTTGTGTCTATCGAGAACACTTGGTGCTTTATCACTACATCTAAGGATTCTAAGGGCTTTTAAAAATAAAAGTACCAGGTGGTGGCACATGCTTGTAATTCCAGGGCTCAGGAGGCTCCGGAGGATCGTGAGTTCAAAGCCAGCCTCAGCAACAGCAAAGCGCTAAGCAATTCAATGAGACTCTGTCTCTGAATAAAATACAAAATACAAAATAGAGCTAGGAATGTGGCTCAGTGGCTGAATGCCCCCGAGTTCAATCCCTGGTATCAAAAAAAAAAAAAAAAAAAAAAAAAAAAAGAAAAGAAAATGAAAAAGGAAAAATAAAAGTACCATCCTCACTTTGTATGTGAAACAATCCAAACCTTTCAAGTGACCAATAGTTGCACTTCTCCACTGTGGAAGAGAGTGAGGAAGGAAATGATAAACGTGAGATGTGCCAGGATGAAATGAAGAGCTAAAGAAACATAACCAGGATTGGGGCTGTGTGCAGCACGTGCCTAACACATGTGAGGCCCTGGGTTCAATCCCTAGCAAAAGACTAAAGATATAGGGAGAGAAGGAACTGAGAAAGCATTTCGATTCCATCTCTACCACCTTCACTCTTTAAAAATGCAGTAAATAGAACAAATCTCAAGTGTATATCTTGATACATTTTTACATATTTTCATACCTAGAGAATCACCACCCTGAACACAATGTAGAACATTTCTGTCAGCTAAGGGGTGCCTTCACACCCCTTCCCATTGGTACTCCTCCAGAGGAGCTCACTGCCCTGACAGGCAGGCCTGCATGCCGGCCTTCCGTGCTTCCTTTATGGTACGGGGGACTGAACCCAGGGATGCTTTACCTACCACTGAGCTACATCCTCAGCCCTTTATGAGATCGGGTTCCACTCAAGTTGCCCAGGCTGGCCTGTGATCGATCCTCCTGCCATAGCCTTTCAAGTAGCTGGGATTACAGGCATGCACCACTGCACCCAGCTTAATTTTTTTTTCCTATTCCTGAACTTTGTGTATGTGAAATGGTCTAATATATTGGTCCTTTTGTCTTTGGCTTTTTTCATTCAGTAGCATGTCTGTGAGATTTACTTAGGCTGTTGTGTGCTGCAGTAGTTTCATATATTTCATTGGTGTGTGATATTCCAGGGCATGGATATACCACAACTGTTTACTCATTCTCCTATTGATACTTAACTGAATTGTTCTCTGCTTCGGTTATTATAAAATTGCTATTAACAGTCTTGTCCTATTTGTTCAGAAGATGCATGTACTTATTTCCCTTGGGGATAGACCCAGGAATGGCAATATATAGCTGGGTCATAGAATGTGTATGTGTGTGTGTATGTGTGTGTGTGGTTTTCCTAAGTGGTTGCACAAGAACAATTACTCTTGTTTAGATTCAGACTAGTTGGAGAAACATTTTACTTTGTGCTTGGAGGTTGAAAAGGTTCTCCCTTTGCCAGGCAATGGAATTTGGAATATAAATTCAACATTAAGATTGAAACCTCAGGCTTGTGATTTTATAAGTCGATTGATGAGAAGCAGACTTGGGAAATAACAAATTCCAAAGAGAAAACTGGCCTCTCATCTCAGTCTTGCCTTCTGAGGAGGACCACCCATGTTACCCTAGCCATTGGGCAAATCCTTACCAAGACTTTTCTTCCAGACTTTGTGAAAAAAGCAAATATTGTGTGGAAGATATTTTCTTGTTCTTGAGGGATGATGCAGGGGGTTGGGTTTTTCTGGAAAGAGCAGTTTCCTTTCTCTTGACCAACCTGAGAATGGAAAGAGGTTTGTCAGTATGGCTGATCCCAACCATAGGCCATGTTCCTGGAGTCCCATGTCATGAAGAAAGTACCAATTGAGTTTTTTTTTTTTTTCTCCTTGTTCATGCTCTAGTGGACAGGAATGGCTAAAAAGCCTTTTATTTTAAAGATGAGGGTCTTTTGTTGTATTGCCCAGATTGGCCTGGAACTCCTGGGTTCGAGTGATCCTCTGCCTCAGCCTCCTGCATAGCTGGAAGGTAGCTCACCCTGGGAATGCAGGTGCACACCACTCCACCTGGCTCTGGCTGAAAAGGCTTTAGGGCAGAAGCTGAAGCATCAATAGGGCCAAATAATAGAAAATGTGGATCTTACGTCCCTAAATCATTGAGATGAGATGGCACACAACATGTGAATGAGATGTGACTAGGAAACAGTGAGACTTGGAACACAATAAACTTCTTATGCTTCGTGATTTCCAAAGTACATTTACAAGCATCCGTGCAACAATTCTGTTAGGCACTGATATTAGAGTAGATGAGGAAAAAGAAACTTAAGTCACTTGCCAACACACATACAGTCAAGAGCCCAGGTCTAGAACTCAGGTCCTCTGAGACCTTAAGATCCATAAGAGGACCTTTGCCAGAAGATAGTCCTCTGCTAGAAGTCTTCCTAGAGCCCTCAGGGTGCGAGGAGGAGCCCTTCTGGGGAGGGAGAAAGTGTACTAACGCTGCTCTGTGCTCTATCTCTGCTCCAACTAGAGTATCAGCCACATATGATGCCACTTAAAATCAGAGTTCTGATTAAAAAAAAAAAAAAAAAAAAGCTGGACAGACATTGCACTGAGCCAGACAGGGACTTCAACATTCGGTGAGCTCTTGGTGAGTCATCTGATTTTATTTCTGACAGCCATGGCAATGGTGCTGAGCAACAGCATTACGAAAAAACAAAACACACCCAAACAGTGGTGTGCAGCCTTTCAGGTGGAGTTCTAGAAGAACAGCGCCTTTTGACATCCACCTGGAGGAACCGTTGAACGAGGTCTTCTTCATCCATCACCATATACCCTGGTGATAGCTAAAGACTGAACAGGATGTAAGGCCAGACCAGAATGTTAGTAATTAGTAATCCATAATTTAGGACTGTGTTTACAATCCCCTTGCTAACTAGAATCATCTGTTTAAACTTTCCTATCTTTGATGCCTGCGAATAAAATATAGTGTGTTTGAACTTTCTCAAGAATGTTTCAACTTCCCATTTGTGCTAGGGTGCAGGGTTTAAAGTTTTTACATAAAGAAACTTCCAACGTAAGAATGATAATCTTTTAATAATGCACTATAAAACGAGGCCACCAAAATTCGCTAAATTAATCTCTGCTTTATCTCTGAACACATTCCAAAATTTACTATACATGTCTGAAAACAAACAAAATGAAGTTTTATTTCCTCAAGATTAACTATGAGAAAAATGAACGTTGCCTTTGAAAAATGTCTCGTCGTTTGGGACCCTCTTTGTCCTTTAAAAGTGCTCACAACTTGGGATTCTTTCAATTATTTTATTTGAAATGCAAAATTTGGGGTATATATATCAGCCAGGAATCTCAGGACTCAATCTTAACACTAGTTTGGGATGATTTTAGAAGTTACTAGAGGAAATAATGAAAAGGAGACACTGAAGTTTAATGCATTTTTGATGATTATTTCATGGATCCAATTGTTTAAAGTTATGATAAATATTTTAAAGTTCATTTTAGAAAGCAATACACATGTTGTTACTGGGGTAAACATCATGAATATTTGCTTATAAGACAAATGAGAAAAACCACCACTGTGGGGTAAATGAATATTTGTGTGTTGCAATGAAATTTCAGACGCGAACTCAAAAAATTCTGCATTTCAAATAAGTAAGATCAAAGATGATATATTCTGGAAAACTTGTCTTAAAAAAGTGGCCTAGCAACAGTGCTCTCAAAGGATGTACATTTGAATACAAGTATTTGTGAGATGTGAGAAAATGGCCAGATTATTATAAACGAATGCTACTCTTCTACGATTTTGAGTGCACAACTACATAATTAAATATTATTAGTTGACTATTCCTTTTTCGAACACTTTCAACTGAAATAAAATTTAGATTCCCTCTAATGCACAGATTGTAAGTGCAGTTTGATGAACTTTGACAAATGAGATCACCCATTAACCCCCCCCCACACACACACACACACCCCCATGTAAGTACGGAACATGTCCACGACTCCAGAAAGTTCCCACTGGCCCCTTTCCAGACTCTGATCCAAAAGGCAACCACGCTTCTGATTGTTATTAAGTTAAGGGAAAAAAAGGTAATGTTCTCTTTTCGAGGAAGGGAGAGGGTTGTGATACTTGGGGGTGACACTCTGTTCAGGCACATGCAGTACCTGCTGGATGGAAAGCATTTGTCACAGGGCACTTAAAAGTTGGGAAGTGCATGCTCTGGCTCTTAAGCCCCATCCTCTTCCACTCTGAAGCATATGGGGCTCCACTTTCCCTGTTTGACCTCTGGAAGATGGTCTTCCGCAACCCTGTGGAGATCACAAGGCCTGGCCACCCAATCCATTTGGTCTGGGACGAGTCAGACAGAACTTTACAGGATGTGTGCATCCCTAATTGAAATCAGAGGTGGGGCAGAGTTCCTCCTTGCTCTACAAACTGGTGCTTTGGGTTTCCAGGCAGAGAGAGGAAGCAGAGCCCCAGCCTGGCCAGCTTCACTCATGTGCTTTGGGTGTGCAGAGCTGGCTCTGCCATCTGTCCAGATAGCCAGCAGAGAAGGACAGAGATCTGGGAGTGGCAGGGATGGGGGTGGACTAAACCCAGCATCAACCTGAAGAGACAGAGACAGGCTCCAAGTTTACTTTTCCTCTTCCACGGGGAGTTTCGATGGGGGAGGAGTGGCTGTCAAGAGGGAAGTGACCATAAGGTGATGTGATTCCACATGACAATCTGCCCCTGGTGGAATGGAGCCTTGGCCAGTTGTGCTCCCGACTGTGGTTACACAGGAATCATTTTAATTGGGGAAACCCCCCCCCCACTTCTGGCAGGTTCAGGGTGGTCCCGTTTCACAGGAAGACTGAAGGCTGTTGGGTATTGTATGGGTGTTATTCAGACTGAAACTCAGTCCTTGACCAGGGTCATCGATGGGAGGCACTCTTCTGTGTGCCGGACAGATCACGTGACAGCCAAGATGCTGACAGCTAGCACCTGTCCAGCCCTTCCTTCCTGCGTCCTGGCTCTGGATTGCTTTCTACACATGCACATTCAGTCCTCAAAACCACCCCGAAGCAGGGGCCTTCATCATGCTCGCTTCCCGTTGTGGAAACTGGGAGGAAGGAGAGGCCAGGTGAGCAGCAGAGGTGTTGCAGCCAGCAGGCTGCAGAGTCCCGCTGGGACACACACCATCCCGCTCTGGACCTGCCTATAACCACCCTCCTGCACTGCCTCTTAGGTCAGAGGCTGAGAACAGGGCTGCTGATGGGGTCAGGGAAGAGCGATGGGGGAAGGAAACCATCTCTTCCCGTTCTTACCCAGGTCAAAGGAACTATCAGCTGAGAAACCAGGAAACACTAGAGTCCTCCATTCTGGCACATTTCTCCCACTGTGTCCCCCCTCCCCTACCCCCCCCCCCCCCAAAAAAAAAAAAGAGAAAAAAAAGACTTCTACCCAGACCATGGGAGGTAACAGCGCCTGCAGGCTTGGAGGCCAGGCTGCTCTATCGCTGGAAGTCGAACAGAGCACCCTGGAATGTTGTTTCTGGAAGGCCGCTCGGAGATCATGCAGTCCCATGGCCTCAGCTGACAGATAAGGAACCAGAGGCCCGAGTCCAGTGACTTGTCCAAGGTCACGTGGTTGGCTGTGAGCCTCATCCGGCACCCAGTGGTGGAATTCTTTGGTGAACACTCAAGGGTCCCAGGTTGCAGCCTAGCTGTGCCGACTCAGGTTAGGGCCTCACATTCCTTGTCTATAATATTAGGACGGTGGCCTACATGGTTGTCCTCAGATGCTAACTGCAGACTTTGATGACCATCTGTGCGTTTCATTTTCCTTAGAGCACGGGGTCACTTCATCTCACATCCCATACATAAAAACAAATGCTGACTACTCTCCCTACAACCTGGTTTTAAGCAAACTTGGCTCAAAGTCAAATGAAAGTAATGCTTTCTTCCCATATTGCAAATAATCCAAGCGCCACCCGGCTAGAGTCCACAGCTTCATTTCCTTGGTGGGCCGAGAACATGGTGGCATTGCCCCCATGGTCATCTCGGCTGGCTGACTTCTCAAGTATTTTCCAGATTGTTTGAAAGTCCAAATGCTTCCCATGGTATGGCTGCTTATCTTGCAGGACCCCTGGGAGCTGGAAGAGGCCTGTGGCTATTGGAATTTGAACAAAAGAACCTAACTGAGCATACAAATGAGGACAAGAGGACACAGGACCCAGGGACAAGGCTGAATTCTGCCAAGGCAGTTATTAAGGGTTTTCTGTTGGTTATCTGTCCTCCCCTCACCCCAACCCCAAAGAAAACATTGCGCAAGCTGAAACCAAGAGATGGTGGTGATTTGGGAAATTGTCAGGAGCCCTGGTTATGGGAGCCCAAGGAGAATTATGGACATCATGTGGTGGCAGAGTCTGGGTCAGCCTTGGTCAGGGGAATCTTTGTGGCCAGAAGCTGCCAAAGTGTCAGGCCTATTTGCTCCAGGCCTGACAGGATGAAGTGCTCTGTTTGCTCCATGTGGTCTTACAAGACCCGGCTTCCCAAAATACCAGCTTCGAAGCATGAACTGGGCTTGGGATGATGCCGCAAAGTCTCTCTTTTGCCTTTTTTTTTTTTTGGTGGGGGCAGGGAATTGTACTCAGGGGCACTCGACCACTGAGCCACATCCCCAGCCCTATTTATTTCATTTAGAGACAGGGTCTCACTGAGTTGCTTAGCACCTCATCATTGCTGAGGCTGGCTTCGAACTTGCAATCCTCCTGCCTCAGCCTCCTGAGCCTCTGGGATTACAGGCCTGCGCCACCACGCCCAGCTCCCTTTTGCTTTTAATGTCACCATCACCTGCGCCCAGGTGGGAAAGGGAAGACTAGAGCTTGCACGGAGGCCTCTTCAAGCTCTGGTGGCTACAGAAATCGATTGGGAAAACAGGGGCATTGCCCCTAGGCTCAGGAGGTGGAGCTTCCTTTGCTGACCTAGAGCACAACAGCAGACACAGGTCTCCCCACCTAGTTCTCAGAACAGAGTGGCTCTAACACAGCCCCTGTCCCTGGGCCCAAAGACTAGAGGGACAGAGAGGTTCTCTGGCCATTTTTCTAAGTTTTATGCTCCAAACACATCATCCAGAAAACCCATTTGTGGCCTACAATGCCTCTCTAGGCTGAGGTCACATGTGAAAGGGGAGGGAGCTAGTAGCACGGGGCGCCATTGCAATAGTCAGAGCATACCCCAAATTTGAACACCACCATGTGCAGAAGGCGCTATCATCAGTACCGTGACCTTATGACTCACCATCTGAACTGGGACTTAAAAAACAAATTCTTTAATTGATACATGAAAATTATGGAGGATGGTGTGAGTTTTCAATACACATATACAACGTCTAAGGATGGGATCAGATCAAAGTAATTGGCATATCAATCACCTTGGACATTTATTCCTTTTTTGTGTTGGAAGCATTTAAAATCCTCTCTACCAACTACTTTGGAATATTCAATTAATTGTTGTCAATCAGTTATCCTGCTGTGCTACGGAACATTATAGGTCACAGGTACAACTGCATCCCATGTACCTGTTAACCACCTTCTCTCCACTCCCCTTCCCAGGCCCTTGGAACCACTATCTCTAATTCTGAGTTCAACATTTTTAGCTTCCACATAAAATAAGACCAGGCAGTTTTTGTCTTTCTGTGCCTGGCTCATTTCACTCAACATAATGTCCCCCAGGCCCATCCATCTTGCGCAAATGACAGGATTTCATTCTTTTTTATGGCTAACATTCTACTGTCAAGCGGCACAACTGTTTTAGGAGTGAAATTAGGGAATCAGCCCCAGAACAGCAAGACATTTATCAGACATATATACCAAAGAAAATGGTGACATCTAGTCTTTTTAACTTTCATCCCCATTTTACAGATGAGAAAACTGAGGCCCAGAGAAGTTAAATAAACTGCCATGTACCCATGAGCTCTGCATGTGTGAGAAGCACATCTCCAAAGTCCTCACCAGGAAACTCCCCCTCCCACTCTGTCTTCTTGGTACCTAGGCCACACTGCAGCTCCACACACCCGCAGCTCCATACACTGCAGGGGGCCAGACACAACCCCACCACCACTGCATTCCTAGCCTTGGGAGCAGGGCTCCTATTGGGATTGTAAATATTTTCCAAGTGTTTCTTCCCCACCAGGAAATCAGGCCCGACAGTGATTTGCCTTCTTCAGAGGAAGTGGTACTTCAGGCTGATCAAAGGATAAAGAGAATGTCTAGGGTTAAAGAGGAGGGAAAGGGAATCCCAGGGAAAAGTGACAGCATCAGCCAGAGAGCCTGGTGCACCCCAGAGACTTGATCTGCAGAACCTGGTTCACGTGGGACGAGCAGTGGATGAATGCTGGGTAGCAGTGGCCAGAAGGGAGGCAGGAGGGGTGGGCTTGAACAGTGGAGGGCTGATATGACTTGAGACTGTTCCCCAAATTAGAATCTAGTCCTTAGAATTTAAGAACTAAATGGGAGTTCATAACCCACTTGAATCTAATGTATGAAATATGATATGTCAAGAGCTTTGTAATGTTTTGAACAACAACAAAAAAAAACTAGAGACATAATCCTTAAATTCATATGCTAACAGTATTAGGAGGTGGGGCGGTATTAGGAGGTGGGGCATTTGGGAAGTGCTTGGGTCATGAGGGCTCTGCCTTCATAAATGGATTAATCCATTCACAGACTGATGGATTAATCCACTATCATGGAAGTGGCTTTGCTATACGAGTGAGCTCTCCGGCTAGCTTACTCTGTCTCGGCCATCTTATGAGGTAGGGAAGAGCCCTACTAGAGGTGGGCGCCGTGCTCTTGGGCTTCCCAGACTCCAGAACCACGAGCTACATAGACCTCTATTCTTTATGAAAGAATACCAGTCGAACAACAGAAAACGTCCTGAGACAAGGGCCTTGTAAGCAAATCTTGGAAGTGGGGTGAGTGAAAGTGGTTACCCAGAAGGTGGTGGGAGCCAGGCTTGGAATCAAAGCAGGAGCCTGTATGATTTCAGCCACACAGATCAACACATCTCACAATTAAGGACCCAACTTTAACCTCAGGTGTGTGTTATTGTTAGTGTATTTTTAACAGGCGGAGGCACAGATGCCCCCTTTCTATCAGCAATGGCCTCATCTCTTCACCATAATCCAGCTGGCTGGGGCCTCAGGGAGAGGAAGGATCCTCCAAATGTCCCTGGATTGATGCTCCTTGAATGCTGTGCCCAGCCAACGGCAGGGAACTGGAAGACTGAATTAGCAGAGGAACAAACTCAAATGAGCCATGTTTGGAGTCGTCATCAATGCGGTTCTTGGGTAAGGTCTGATCTAAAAGCTGTGTTTGTTGAATTGATTTGGATTAAAGGGGACAGGGGTTCATTCTCGCCTAACATGTGTTTCATGTTAACTCCCATTTCTCTGTTAACCATTGACTTTCTGTTCCGTTCCATCTCTGGGCCACGTTTCCATATCCTGTTACATAATTACAGCTGATGGCAACTGGGTAAACCTGACGGGCCCTGACTTACAGCCTGCTTGTCTGAATTCACACGCCCTTTGAGGTTGGAACCCCCGAGAATGTTTTGAATGCCTACCCTGCTAATTCAATTACCTACTGCCTACGCTGGGAACCAAGGAATCAGAGGACTGCAAGGTCCCCATCCTGTCACCGGAGGCTCCACATTTTCCTCAGTGGCTGTGGTGATCTTAGTTTTAGGACTTCAAAGTTTGAAGTAAAAATAATATTCATAAAACGACCAATTGCTTCATTAGGCTGCCCTAAGATGTTTACTATTAGGAAGAACAAATAAGGGCCTACTTTCCATTCAGCAAAATGCGAAGTATATTCACAAGTTGTTTGATAGTCTTAAAGTCTTTCACATTATATCTTCTGTTCAATCACATTGCTTTGATTGACTCTTGCATGTTTCCTGGTATTGACTGAAGAACAATAAGATATATTTTAATGACAAAATCCTAAGACCAATATTTTCCTGCTTGCCATTTACTTCATGCCTTTGCAATAATGTGAATCCATAATAACCTAGGGAGGTGGACACTCAAAGCTTCCACTTATTTACTGTGATTTTTCCATAGAAAGGATGCTATTTAACACAAGACCAGAGACAGCAATAACAAACTTGGATAGCTCCTCATCGTGGATAGACCTTGCTTTATGTTACCAATGTATTCAAAGGTGGAGAACATAATGTTGGCGAGCCATCGGGCCACTGAAAGGTAACAGGGAGTTCTCATAGGTGTCCTTTGTCATATCCTTCTGAAGAGCGACGGATTCTTTTACTTTGTGAAAAGGGAGCCCTTGCTTATCGGTTTGGCAAGTTCTGATTTTTTCCTGATATTTATCTCTCTGGGCAGCAAGAAGCTCCAATGGTTCATTTGGACAGACAGAAATCTGAAGAAGAAAACCAGTTCCGTGACCACAATAATGCCTGTAAGCTAATAGGTGGCTCCAGCTTTGTTTGAGCCCCTCTAGCGTTGACATTCATATTAAGAGCCAAAGGAATGAACAGATCTTAGAGTTCTGGTTCTGAACTCAAAAGGCAAAAATGAAGCCACGGAACCACCGTCCCTCAATAACAGCCCACTCCAAATCTGCATATTTGGAGACAGATCATGAAATTAAGAATGACCTAGTGACATTTATACCAGAATGGAAAAGAGGGTAACATTAAAAAGCCTGAAAAGTTCATAATTTTAACTCTAGATATCTTCTCTCCTTCTAATTAAAAACTGTCTTCTAAATAAAAGACTTGCTTTCCCTAATCCCTTCCCCACCCCTAAAGGCCACTACCACTGTGATAAGCTGCATCTGGTCTGGAAAGTTCAGGCTGTGACTGAGACCAAAACTGAAACCTACAATAAAAGGACAAATCTTCAAAAAATCAATGTTCCAGAGGAAAGGGAAAGCATAATCCATTGTATAATTTTGACCTCCGTGTGAGTCAGCCATTATTTCATGAGCAACTTTGCCTCTTAGGATAAAAGTCGATGGATTTTTGTTTCCATGAGCTTTAGGGTTTGGCTAAATCAGTGCTCTCACCCCCCTGGCCTTGGGTGACAGGCCAGCATGCTGGAGGGTGGGGAGCATGCTGGAGGAATCGTGGTGTGCACCATACCAGGCTCCCTGCAAAACAGAATTCATCTACATTCAATCAGAGAAAGACAGGCCCCCCAGAGGAGGCCCGTTCACAGGCGCGGGGATGGCCTTTGCTGCAGTTAAAGTGATACAGATGGGAAGTAGTTTCAGAGCAGCAGTGACACCAAAGAATTTCCAGATGTGGTCAGATTCTCTTTAGTGAAAAAGTGAGACATAAATATGTTATCTGAGCACTTGACATGCATGCCACAAATGTTTTCCTTCCACAGATAATGAAACATTTTGGAAGTTGAATGGTCTGCTGATTTGGATAATAAATGAGTCAGTAACCCCCAGAAGGGACACAACACAGACCTCAGAATTACATCAGTTTAAATTCCAGTTCTAGCCCTTGGACCCCTCTATGCTAAAGAACAAAGCTCATCTCCTACTTACATTAAAGGGTTCACCGGGTTGGCTCTGCAGGTATTATTTGTATGGCTCCATTGTTACTCCTCTATCAAAAGGTAAATGATAATGGCTTTCTGGATGCCAGGCACCGCCATCTGCCTGACTTCTCATGCTACTTTCCTAAGGGTATCTGACGCCACAGTCATGAAAGGTGAGACCTAGATGTTGTTCATTAAGTCTAAGATTTCAAGGGCTTCACGGGAGGCCTGAAATGTGCTGCAGGCCTTAAGTTTAGGTAATTAAAAAGTAGGTGAAGTTGACTCCTGACAGCTGGGGAGATAACTGCCTCTCAGCGTCTAATGATGTCGAGGCAGTTGCTCTGGCTCAAAAGAAACGTGGTGTGCACCTCCAAAAGCCGTTTTCCTTCTTGGCGCTTCTGAAGTGCACACAATTAGCCCTCAGCAGGTTAAATGAGAACCATGTGTTGGTCGGCAGTGTCCGATGAGCTCTGTTTATCCTCAGCCACATTTCCTGTTACCGACTTCGGTAACAATCCATCAGCCCTGCAATGGAAGGGCTCTGTGTCGTGCTGCTTTTAAGGAACGGAGGGAAGTCAACTGCATCATCACTAACTTTTAAGGCCTATTCACTTGAGAGACCAGAAAATACAGAGGCATCGGCATTCCAACCGGCCAAGACACGGGCAGCAAGGCCTTACCACTTCCAGATGTTGTAGCAGCTGTGAGTGCAAGACACTCGGGCTCCTTGATAAGGCCAGGCGCCCCGGTCAGCAGGGAGACGACACTGCTGGCTAGATTTATTCTGTGTCCACACGGTGAAAGGGCAACCTCTGACCTACACCGCCCATGGACAGCCTGAGCCCTGAGCCTGCAGCTTGTCCTCGTGACCAGTGGGGGTGTGTTGAACATGGTCTGTGCACAGAAGCAAACACTTCCTCCCTCTCCGGCTCACTTTGACAAGAGCCCAGGAATGTAACTCTTGCTCCAGAATTTAAGGAGCCATCCCCACCCTCTGTAAAGTGTTTGGCTTTTGTTATAAAGTAAAAAATAAAATAAACCTAATCCTGACCCATTTCAGGAACTTGACTGTTCAGATCACATTCAGACATGTGCAAAATGCAGAAGGAAAAAAAAAAGTTTGGGGGCCATTTCCGAGATGGGCAGATGTGTATGTGGGCCAGTGGTTGTGGAGGGAATGTTTTCATAATCTCTCTGCCCAAAGTTTGTGGTGTGTGTACTTTTGCTCTTAGAAGTTCTCATTTAGGATAAGTGATTCAACTTCATTTCAAAGTTTCACCTTCTTACCTTTCTCACATTGAGATTAAGTCAACTTCTGCCGTGGGTTCATGGGATGGGTCCAAATGCCTCCACTTGGAGGATTTCGATTCAAGGCAGATTTTTCAAGTTCTTGGGACACATGAGGTGCTCTGCTGGCTACATTGCAGGGCACCTAAGGACTCACCCCATATGCTAATATGTCTGGCGTTGGGTCTAACAGTGAGGGGAGCCAGTTCTTTCATTTATCTGAGCACAAACTACAGTCCAGGCACCTAATGCTAGGGATGCACAGAGAACAAAGGTCATACCCTTTATACTCATGGTGTTTTTAATCTCATGGAAGAAGTCAGAGAATCCAAAATAGTAATAGTAGATAATGGTGAATGCTTTGAAGAAAATAACCCACGAGGAAGTGGGACAGAGATGGAACAGAGAGCAATGAGGTTTGCAACTGTAGGGAAATGGTTGGAGAGGACTTGTTGAGAAGGGGAATTATGGGTTCAGACCTCCACTGTGAGGAGCCAATTATGCAAAGGCCAGAGAGAGGCGTGTTCTTGGCAGAGGCTGGACCACCCGGGAAGGCATAATGGAAGACAAGACACGTGAATGGGGTCTTGAGGCACCAGTGGGCTTTTCATAGCAAGAGGGAAGAAAGTAGCCATTAGCAAGGTCAAGGTGCCCAGGGAAGAGCATGGTGGGAGTTCAGCCAGTCTTCACTGTCCAGAGTGGCTGGAAGACAGGGTTGGGGAGGTTACGGGGAAGGAGTTGTGTAGAAAATGGCCGGGGAAAGCAGAGTTTCAGTCTTACAGTTTTGGCCATTAAGATCTCCTTGATGGCCTGATTCGAGGATGCACACCTGTAATCCCAGCCGTTTGGGAGGCTGAGGAAGGAGGATCATGAGTTCAAAGCCAGCCTCAGCAAAAGTGAGGAGGTGCTAAGCAACTCGGTGAGACCCTGTCTTTAAATAAAATACAATATAGGGCTGGGGATGTGGCTCAGTGGTTGAGTGCCCCTGAGTTCAATCCCTGGTACCTGCTTCCCCCTTAAAAAAAATCTCCTTGATGGTCTTTCCACAGACCCTCAGTGATGACTCTGAGTGTGACACAGAGAAAGATTAAGGCTGGAAGTTGGCACAGATAAGTAATAACAGCTAAAAGGTCTTGAATGGTTTCAGTCAGCTTTTGCATTGCTGTGACAAAACACCTGACGGGAACAACTTAGAGAAGGGAATGTTTATCTGGGGCTCAGTTTCAGAGGTCTCAGTCCATAGACAGACAATTCCATTGCTCTGGGCTCAAGAACATGTGGGAAGGGCCCAGTGGAGGAGAGCTTCTCAGGACATGGCAGGGTCAGGAAGCTGAGAGAGGGAGAGGTGGGAAAGGAGCCATAGGGAAGATGCACCCTTCCAGGACATGACCCCAGTGACCACCTCTCCTCCAGCTATGCCCCACCCACCTACAATTACTATACAGTCAGTCCATTCAAACTAGGTTGAACTGAATGAGGTTACAGCTTTCACAATTCAATCATTTTACCTCTGAACATTCCTACATTAACCCAGGAGCTTTGGGGAGATACCTCATACCCAAACCATCACGAGTGGTAAATCAGGGCTTAATGCCTAAGGGGTATCAGTTTGTGATGAGAAGCGGGCAAAGAGACATGGTATTTGGGGCTTCGTTTTTGAAATTTATGGATTTGGCAAATATGGAGAAAGCAAAGAGGATTCACTCGGATGGGGAAAAGAGAATTAAAGGAATTGTAACACTTTTTTTGAAAGACAAGGGGGGAAGAATGATTACGTAATGTAGCTCAACAACTTCTCTGCAAATAGGGAACTAGGCAACTGTTTTCCATTTTACTAAGAAAAGGTCAGGGGGGGAAATTAGAGCATGAAGAATTGAGCATAGTCATAACAATGAGATTTGAGGGATTCTGGAACGGCTTAAGGAAGAGAACTTGCTGGAAACAGGTTCTGTTGTATTGGGGAGACATCTTGATTGTATTCAGTACAAAGGTGGAGGATTGGATCCTATAATCCCCCAAAGCTGCTCTGGGGCCGTATGTGCATCTGTTCCTACTGGAGAGGGGTTCCTGAGCCTTGAATCCTCACTGAAAGGAGCCTCTTACCCAGCGAGCTAGTCTGATACAGGGCAAGTCCTTGAATGTCTACAGGAAAAAAAAAAAAAAAACATCTGAGGGTAAGTGGGGGTAGGGAGGAAGAAGCATGTGTTCATGACAGAGGACGGTAATAGAGACTGAAAAAGAAGTGTAAGTTGGAGAATTTTGTTTTGAGTTATTTGCTGGGTTGCTTTCAAGTCCCAGGCTCTGGCTTCTGTACAAGCCGAGTCTCAACTGCAGCAAGCCCTGCTGCAGGGGAGGCTTCTAGTTGCAATTATCCTTCAAGCATGGCTAAGTCATAAAATCCAGGACTTTTCTCATGTGAAATGTGCTGGCTTAGAAAACCAGTGTCACTGTCAACTGCTATTGCCAGAGAAATGAATGACTCATATTAAGGCAGAAAACTCCCCCGGAGGGAATGCTAGCAAATAAGCACACACACAGACTTCTGTATGTCCAGTCTGGATGCCATGTGGGCATGGCCCGGAGGTTGGCATTTCCAAAGACAGAAATCAAATGGGGCTGAAATCAAGGGCAGATACTTGTCAAAAACACAAACTTGGCAAGGCCTTCGAGCACAAAGAAGATCTCATTACAAGCTCCTGTAAGAGAGCCCTGGTCTCCTTACTCTGAATAAAGCTCACCACAAGACTTTAATCACCCTTTAAAATTACATCTCTCCCCACTTCCCATCCCCTGGCCGCCTCTATTTTCTCCATGGCATTTACCATCATGTAATGAACTACATTTTTTACTTATTATTTATCTTTCCCCACCAGAAGGTACACAAGGGCCGATAATTATTATTTTTGTCTATTTTGTTCTCTGTAGTAACCCAATGCTTGACATACACTGGGTGTAAAGCATTTGTTGAATGAATGGACATGTGGATTAAAAAATCCTACCATAGCCCCATGTGGCAAGAACTGTCATCACTATTTTGCAGACATGGAAATGGGAGGGTGGAGAGATTTAAGCTTCAGGCTTTGGACCAGGGCTTCTCAAATACTGATGTGCAAACGAACCACCCAGGATGTTGTTTAAATGCCCACTGGGATTCAGCAGGTCTGGGTGGAGCATCAGTTTCCACATTTCCACATTTCTGACACCTAGGTAATGCCAGGGGTGCAGGACAGCTACAGGTCCAGAAAATGATGGCCCAAGCCCTTGAAGGTGGCTGGACAGCCCAGTGGTAAAGAGCAGAGACTGTTAGCCACCTTCCCACTGTGATCTCCAATCTTTTCCTTAAATCTAACTCCTTAAAACTGAACTGTGCAGCAGGCCACCCTCCAAATTCAAGTGGTCTTCCCTTCACTAGCCATAGAGCTGGTGACAGATGTGTTATCTTGGCCCTCTCTTAGACCCACGTTCAGGGGCTCTGTTTCATGTTTAATCTCTGCAGAACTGAAGCCAGGTGAAGTGGTTAAGTTTTTCAGGCCAGTTCTCGTTAAACTGAGAAAGAAGTTATATCCTCAGTTCCAACAGGTATCTTCTCTAAGGAGCAAGTGGCTACAACTTGCCTTACACAGGCCATCTTGCCACAGAGTCACTGCCCTCCGCAGTGGCCTAAGGGTCATTTGCTGACAATGTGCATGGCGTGCGTGCAGTTAAACAGCTTTAGGTGACAGGGCGTTTGGTTGTCCCTATTCCCAAGTCAGCAGAAATGAAGGCCCAGGCCCACGAGTGCGCTCACACCGTGCACCCAGCACGGGCAATAATTTACCACCATCACAGGACTGACCAAGGGTTAGTACTTCCTATCATCCTGCCGAGATCTCTGCTGTACACCCCAAGGGAAGCACAGGGTACAGTCACCTTTGCCTGTCTGTATAAGAGCTACGTGGAAACCATGGAGAACCATAGCTCCAAGTACAGAAGATACACTCACTGTAGCGGCTATGACATCTATCTGGAATGTTCTCTTCTTCGCCTGCTCTCTTGGTGACCTCCTACACATCATTTAGGCATTGACCTCAAAGATCCTGCTTCACGAAGCATTTCCTGCCCCCTCCCCAAGGTGGGCATTCTCCCCCTATGTGTCCCCTGGGCCTGGACGTGCCTCGTATGTGGTAATGCAATTGCATATTATATATCTGTCTACTACAAGTAAATTTCTGGAGCAGCTTTGTAACTTGATCTTTTCTTAGGGCCTTGCATATAATAAGTGCTTGCTCAGCCAATATTTCAAGAATTATTTATTATTGGTAATGATGTTACTTTAGACAGACTAAAAAGATCTGTCACTCTTTTCTATGATTTTCATAGTCGTTACAACTTGATTTCCTGATGGACACTAAGTCCACAATGGCCTGTCCACATTTTCTCTTTGCTGTGGGAAATCACTGTATCTCCACAGGGTTCCACACAACCCCTGTGGGTGGAAAGCAAAGGAAATTGATGGCCTTTCCTAAGACCACCATCATGGCTCTGTCTCCAAATAAAACCAGCAGAGTGGAGGGACTCAGGGTCCTTCTATGAGAAAAGAAGATCATGAACAGAGGCTTAGAGTGTGGAGTGGTCTCACCTCATTAGAATACTCTTAAAAATGTCTCCTATACAAGCAAAGTTTTCACTCACAAACATCTTTGACTTCAAGGCATCCTCCAGACAAGCACAGAAGATGCTCTGGTGATAGAAAACTGCCAGATTCTGGGCTAAAGGTGGGGACTAGCCCAGGCCCCAGGGTCAGCAAGAACACTACTGTATGTGGATGATGACCAGGCAGCGTGGACACCAAGGGCACTACTAAAGGGAGAGGAACACTCTGAGGGTCCCCTGGGGTGTGGGGAAGGATGACAGACATCTGCTTCTAGGTTTCAGCAGGCTTAACACATCCAGCTGGTGCCTGGTGCTCAGTAACCTGACAAAGGCTGGGAATGACAGTTGCTAGGAGTGAGGGTGGGAGGGAATGTCACCAGGCCTCAGGGGCCACATGGAGAAGGAGCCCTGGTTTCTCTAAGAGGAGCGAGTTTGACTAGCACTAAACCAGCCAAATCTACAGATTGAATGCCCCGCTCCATTTAAAGTCCCAAGACGCCAAAGTGGGGGACATCATGAGCTCTATAAGTAGCTCTGGACCCAGTGAGCATTCTCAGGCTCCGCTGAGCAAGGGTGGCAGCAGGACTGGGGACTTGGCTGAGCTTCAGGATGCCCTTGCTCTTAGAAACTGAAGGCGAAGGGTAAGCCAGCTTTCAGTCTATCAAACAAGCATCCGGGACTCTTGTCCCTCTCACTGCAGCATGTCACCCCATCATGTTTGTGTTTTTGTTTCTGTTCTCATCAGTCTGGCCTCCAGTGGCAACTGTTAATAAGGATGAGCCTCCCTACTTGCTCAGTGAGAGCTGTCAGTGGATTTGCTTTTCCATAACACACAAATGCCATGAGCTGCTCTGCTCTGCTCACCTGGTTTGGTGCCCTTGAGAATTCTATCACAGGCCTTATGTAGTTTTGAAAATCCAAATCTCTTTTGCAAACAGAGAGAGCAGATCATTGCCAGCTCATACCACATGGAGTCTGAGGGTCCACTCAGCTAGACTGACAGGCAGTGCTGCCAATCCTCAGGAAAACCACGTCTAAAACCTCCCATGAAAGCCAGCCCTTTAGAAATGTGCTCCAAAGTTCTTTCCAGTGACTCTTCCTTGGCTTGATGATTGGTAAGGAGGAAAAAGGGTGTGCTTGGTTCTCAGATACCTTCAGAATCCAAGTGACTGAAATTTCCTGTTTTGGTCCATGAATGTTTTTGGTCTTTGGAAACTCTGTCTCTCTACAACATTGTAGAAAGTTTATTGAAAACTCTTAGCATGCCTTAGGAGAATATTCCTAGATGTTGGGGGTGGAGGCACAAAGTGGAATGGTTACGATGATTAATAACACTTAAGAAGAAGAGGGCTGGGGGCATAGCTCAGTGGTAGAACACTTACTTGCCTAGCATGTGTGAGGCCTGGGGTTCCCAGAACATTAAAAAAAAAAAATTCAGAGGGTAGACAGGCGTATGTGGTTTGCTTGAGGCTTATAACCAACTCAATAGACAACGCAGGCTGGCAGGGAACTTGTTCTACATTCAACATTCACATGGTTCTGGTTTCTGGCCCATGTGACCCAAGAGAGGAGCCATGCCAGAAACATGACAGTATCACACAATGCTCTCTGAGCCTCCACCCTGTGGGCAGGGTCTTATTTGACTGTGCTCTGATGTGTCACACGCTGTAAGTTTGCTGCCCCAATTTTCAAACACTCCAAGGAGAGACTGTCCCTCTCTCTGGATGTCCCTTCTGTGCTCATATGAAGAGCAATGCTGTCTTGAGTCTCTCAACAGGAGACACTGCAAGAGCTCCCCTCTTGGTGACTGTCCCCAGCTCTGTGGCCCATTCTTCCCCGGGGTGGGGGTGGGCTCAGAAGAAGGCACCACCTCATATTGAGTCACTCTGGAGACTGGAACCCAAGGGCTCCCAGAGCACTCTGATAAGAGAACTCGAATTGGACATGTTCAAGCATTTTCAGCAATCAAAACTCAAATTATTTTCAGCAAAGTGGCAGGATATAAAATCAACACGCATAAATCAAAGGCATTCCTGTATATCAGTGACAAATCCTCTGAAATGGAAATGAGGACAACCACTCCATTCACAATATCTTCCAAAAAAATAAAATACTTGGGAATCAACCTAACAAAAGAGGTGAAAGACTTATACAATGAAAACTACAGAACCCTAAAGAGAGAAATAGAAGAAGATCTTAGAAGATGGAAAAATATACCCTGTTCATGGATAGGCAGAACTAACATCATCAAAATGGCGATATTACCAAAAGTTCTCTATAGGTTTAATGCAATGCCAATCAAAATCCCAATGGCATTTCTTGTAGAAATAGAGAAAGCAATCATGAAATTCATATGGAAAAACAAAAAACCCAGAATAGCAAAAACAATGCTAAGCAGGAAGGGTGAATCAGGCGGTATAGCGATACCAGACTTCAAACTATACTACAGAGCAATAGTAACAAAAACAGCATGGTACTGGTACCAAAACAGGCGGGTGGACCAATGGTACAGAATAGAGGACACAGAAACCAATCCACAAAACTACAACTACCTTATATTTGATAAAGGGGCTAAAAGCATGCAATGGAGGAAGGATAGCATCTTCAACAAATGGTGCTGGGAAAACTGGAAATCCATATGCAACAAAATGAAACTGAATCCCTTTCTCTCGCCATGCACAAAAGTTAATTCAAAATGGATCAAGGAGCTTGATATCAAATCAGAGACACGCCGTCTGATAGAAGAAAAAGTTGGCTACGATCTACATACTGTGGGGTCGGGCTCCAAATTCCTCAATAGGACACCCATAGCACAAAAGTTAATAACTAGAATCAACAAATGGGACTTACTCAAACTAAAAAGTTTTTTCTCAGCAAAAGATACAATAAGAGAGGTAAATAGAGAGCCTACATCCTGGGAACAAATCTTTACTCCTCACACTTCAGATAGAGCCCTAATATCCAGAGTATACAAAGAACTCAAAAAATTAGACAATAAGAGAACAAACAACCCAATCAACAAATGGGCCAAGGACCTGAACAGACACTTCTCAGAGGAGGACATACAGTCAATCAACAAGTACATGAAAAAATGCTCACCATCTCTAGCAGTCAGAGAAATGCAAATCAAAACCACCCTAAGATACCATCTCACTCCAGTTAGATTGGCAGCCATTATGAAGTCAAACAACAACAAGTGCTGGCGAGGATGTGGGGAAAAGGGTACACTTGTACATTGCTGGTGGGACTGCAAATTGGTGCAGCCAATTTGGAAAGCAGTATGGAGATTTCTTGGAAAGCTGGGAATGGAGCCACCATTTGACCCAGCTATTCCCCTTCTCGGTCTATTCCCTAAAGACCTAAAAAGAGCATGCTACAGGGACACTGCTACATCTATGTTCATAGCAGCACAATTCACAATAGCTAGACTGTGGAACCAACCTAGATGCCCTTCAATGGATGAATGGATAAAAAAAATGTGGCATTTATACACAATGGAGTATTACTCTGCATTAAAAAATGACAAAATCATAGAATTTACAGGGAAATGGATGGCATTAGAGCAGATTATGCTAAGTGAAGCTAGCCAATCCCTAAAAAACAAATGCCAAATGTCTTCTTTGATATAAGGAGAGCAACTAAGAACAGAGTAGGGTCGAAGAGCAGGAGAAGAAGATTAACATTAAACAGGGATGAGAGGTGGGAGGGAAAGGGAGAGAGAAGGGAAAATGCATGGAAATGGAAGGAGACCCTCAGAGTTATACAAAAGTACATACAAGAGGAAGTGAGGGGAAGGGGAAAAATAATATAAGGGGGACAAACGAATGTCAGTAGAGGGAGCAGAGAGAGAAGAGGGGAGGGAGGGGAGGGGAGGGGAGGGGAGGGGAGGGGGATAGTAGAGGATAGGAAAGGCAGCAGAACACAACAGACACTAGTATGGCAATATGTAAATCAATGGATGTGTAACTGATGTGATTCTGCAATCTGTATATGGGGTAAAAATGGGAGCTCATAACCCACTTGAATCAAATTGTGAAATATGATATATCAAGAACTATGTAATGTTTTGAACAGCCAACAATAAAAAATTAAAAAAAAAAAAAAAAAAAAAAACTCAAATTATTTAGCAAAGGAATTCATTCCTATTTGAGATTTTCTTAGGGTTTGGGTCTGGACTGTCCCCCAAAAGCTCATATATTAAAGACTTGATCCCCCATTCAGCAATGTTCAGAAGTGGGGCTGTGGGGGAGTGGTTGGATCATGAAGACTCTGAATTCATCAATAATTTATCCTTCCATGAAGTCAAAGATGCACGATTTATTGGGAGGTTGTAGAAACTTTAAGAGGTGGACCTTGGGGTTGGGGCTCAGTGGAAGAGCACTCGCCTAGCACCTGTGAAGCACTGGGTTTGATCCTCAGCACCACATAAAAATAAATAAAATATTGTTTCCATCTACAACTAAAAAAAAAAAAAAAATTTAAGAGGTCAGTCTTAGTTGAAGGGAGTGACTCCTTGGGGTCGTGCCTGTAGGGACTACATCTTACTCCCAATCCCTTTTCTATTTCTTGGGCACACTATGTGAGCAGTTTTGCACTACCACATCTTTCTGCCAGATGAGGCTAGAGAGTGACTCTTGACAGGCCGTGGGGATAGTGAAGTTGCTAGAAGAATCTGGGGAGAATAAAAGCCACTGGAAGGTTTTGAGCAGAGCTGACTTATACTCTGGAAGGATCCCTCTGGGGCTGGGTCCAGGGCAGAGGCAGGTGCACTAGTAAGGAGTTATTGCTACTGCTAATAACCTGGGTGACAGATGCTGCTGCCTGGGACCAGGGTGCTGGAAGTAGTGATGTAAACAGTGGTAACCTTCTGGATTTGTTGTGAAGGTAGAGACGTTCGGCCTGCTGATGGATAGGATGTGAAGAACAGGAAAAAAATAAAGGCATTAAGGATGACCCAGGCTTTTTAATCTAAGCAACTGAGAATGGAGTAGCTATGTGCTGAGCTAGGGAAGTTGTGGGAGGGCAGGTTTGGAGGGGCTGTAGTTTGGATATAGCTTGTCCCTTGAGAAACTCTCCTTAGGGTTTAATTTCCACTATAAGGCATACAGAGGGTGGAAACTTAATGTGACTATGGTGTTTCGAGGTAGTGAAGAGATTAGGGTTAGATATGGTCATCAAGGGTGATTACTCCCATGACTGAATGCTGGTGGCTTTATAATAAGAGGAAGAGAGAAGGGAGGCAGTGGGGACAGACAGACACGTGCATGCTGTTTCTCACCATGTAATGATCTGTATCACCTTAGGACTCTCCTAGCAAGAAGGCCATTGCCAGATGAGGCCACTCAACTTTGAACTTCCAGAACTTTCTTTTATAGCCCACCCAGTGTGTGTGGTATTATGGTATCAGCAACAATTTTTTAAAAAAGCACAATGACAGAAGAGTACTATGGGAGCTCACTTTTGAATAAAGCTGAGATACCTGTCAGGCATCCAGGTAGAAATGGGCTGAAGGTAGTTGGCTGTTCATATCTGGAGATCATGGGAGGGGTCTGGGCTAGAAACAAGTGGTATTGTCAGCACAGACTGGATTTAAAGCCATGAGTCTGGGTGAGATCTCAGAGACAGGGTGTAGAATAAAGGAGGCCCCAGGCCCCTAGAAGGTGGGGAGATGAGGACAAAGGCCAGCGAGAAAGGGGAAACTGGGAGAAAGTGATGTCCTAGAAGGAGAAAGGTAGCAATGACCATGTTCCCATTATCAAACCCTTGAGACCAAGTCATCTACAGTGGACTCAGGATCAGACCGAGGGGCATACTCCACACGTAAACTTGAGTTGCAACCTACACTTACATCTGAGGGATTAACCTTTATCCTTGGGTGTCAGTAGCCCTTTGAGAATCTTTATGGACACTGTGGATCTTCTCCTCAGAGAAATGCAGACACATGCAAGACAGTGGACTGTCTCTGAGGTTCCTGGAGCCAGTGAAGCCCATGCCAGGAGGCGGGTCCACAACCAGCCATTCCCCACCCTACGGCATTAACCAAACTGCCTCGCTGAAGAAATTCAGGCATCCCAGGTCCTCCAGCTTCCTCAGATAGGTTTCCAGGGGGTAGAATGAGTTAGGTTCTCTGGGTTGATATTGGGTTGGGTGGGGCACGAAATTTGAAGAGACTGATATAAGGCTCAAAGCAACTGAGAAAATAAATAGAGGACTCACCATCATCTCCTGCACCAGAAACATCTCTGCACCACTGGATGACAGTCGGTTGGGGAAGGAGATGCTGACAGATGACCCCGGAAGGGTGCTGGGGCCAGTGTTATAGACCTGTGGGTGTGGAACACACAGAGCACATTTCAGTGGAAATAAGAGAGCTTCATTTCATGTCCTGAAATATGTACTCCACATACAGATGCTCCAGGGGTGGGAGCTAAGTCATAACTCTAGGAGAAATAAGATGCTGAATGGTGGGGAATTTTAACAAAATTCTTAATGAACATCCTTCAAATAGGCACCTAAAAACCTCAGACTTCCAAAGTACCATTCCCTTTTAACATTTTCTTATCCTCTTCTTCTTACTAAAGATTATATTTATTTTGACATACCAATAAATTAGACTATTACACTGGGTGGGAAAGCAGACATAATAATTTAGTTCAGTGGTTCTCAAATTTCAGCATAACATCAGAATCACCTAGGGGCTTTTTAAAACACAGACTTGGTAGTGAGGGGTGAAAGGGGGGTCATGCCAAGAGCTCCTGAGGCAGTAAGCGGGGTGAAGCACCAGCATTTCTAGTAAGTTTCCAGGAAGCTGAAAGCATGGTACACACTCATAATTCCAGCTACTTAGGAGGCTGAGGCAGGAGGATCATGAGTTCAAGGTCAGCCTCAGCAACTCAAGGAGGCCTGTTTCAAAATGTAAATAAAAAGGGCTGGGGTGTAGCTCAGTGGAAGAGTGCCCCTGACTGCAGTCCATAGTACAAAAAAAAAAAAAAATTCCAGGAAATGCTGCTGCTGACCCAGAAGCCACCCCTGAGAACCACTAATGTCTACTTCCTTTCTTTTACAGTCTGAGGTAACTGAGACCTTCAAAGACCAAATGGGTTGTCCTAAAACCAAGTGATCTAATAGTATAGAAAGGGCTATTTTTACTACACTATCCAGCTCATTTAGTTTCTGTGCAATTTATAGATAGTCATGTGTTAACACTGTTTGATGGCCTCTGTGCCTCTTTTCTATCCTAGCATTTGGTCCTATAAAACTTTCCCCTTCTCCTCTTCTCTATCATCCTTTTTATTTTCTGTCTCTAGAAGCCAGTCATCTCCCAAGAAATGAGGGAAAAGAGGAAAGAAACCAAAAAGGGTGAAGACAGAGCAAAGGCTGATCATAAGTAGAATCTGGAGGAAAAAAGAAAGAAACAAAAGGTGAGTTGATCTTTGGGGACAGAAAGAAGCTCAGGACTGAGGGCAGGGAGAGTAGGGAGGGTTATAGACAAGCAGGTGAACAGGACCTCAAAGATGTCCATGTCCTAATCTGTGGAACCTGTGAACATTATGCTACATGAAAAGATGGAATCATGGTTGCCAATCACATGACCTCAAATAGATTATTTAGGATTATCCCAGTGGGCACATTTAATCACGAAGGCCCTTATAGAGAGAAGAGGGAGGCAGAGAAGTCAGTATCAGAGAGAGACCCCAATGAAAGTTTTGACTGGTCATTGCTCACTTTGAAAATGGAAGGGGCCATGGGCCAACTAACTCACACAACCTCCAGAAACTGTAAAAGGCAAGAAATGAATCCTCCCCAGACCCTCGGTGAGGAACACAGTCCTCTAAGGCTTTGATTTTAGCTCTGTGAGACCCATTTTGGACTTGTGGAGCTCAGAGTCGTATGATAATAAATGTGTGCTGTTTAAAGCCATTAATTATGTGGTATTTGGTTACAGCAGAAATAGGAAATTAATCCAGACTTACCTCACTTTATGATACTTCATTTTACTGTGCTTTGACGACACTGCATTTTCTTATAAATAAGAAGTTTGGGACAACCCTGCATCAGGAGAGTCTATTGGTACCAATATGCCCATATGTTGTTAGTGTGTCATATTTTGTTAATTATCACCATATAGTAAGTTGTTTCATGATTATTACATCTCTTGTGGTAATGGTGATCTGTGGTCAGAGATTGTTTTTTCCTTTTGCAATGTTGGAGACCTGCCCAGGGCCTTGCACGTCCTGACAAGTGGTCTCTCCCTGAGCTACATGCCCAGCCATGTGGTCAGTGATCTTTGATGTCACTCTCCTAACTGGGGCTGCCATGAAGGGCGCCCACATAGGAAAGCAAACTCTTTTGATAAATGTGTGTGTTCTGATGGCTCCACCAACACCTGTCCCATCTCCCTTCCTCTCCACAGTCCTTCCTGTTCCCTGAGATTTCCTTCCTTTTACAGCCTGAGGTAACTGAGACCTTCAAAGACCAAGTGGGTTGTCCTAAAACCAAATGATCTAATGTATAGAAAGGGCTGAAATTCGGCCTGAACAATTCTCTAGTGGCCTCTAAATGCTCAAGTGAAAGGAAGAGTTGCACATCACCTAAATCAAAGTTAAACGTGGTTAAGTGTGAGGAGGAAGGCATGTCAAAGCCAAGACAGGCCAAAAGCTGGGCCTCTTGACCAGTTGGCCAAGTTATAAATTCAAAGGAAATGTTCCTGAAGGAAATGCAAAGTGCTCTTCCAGCAAACACGTGCATGATTCCTGATAGAAAGAAAATTTCAGTGGTCTAGAGAGATCAACCACCCACGGAATTCCCTTAGGCCAAAGCCTAATCCAGAGCAAGGCCATCACTTCCTTCAATTCTTAGGAAGGCTGAGAGAGAGGAGGATGCTACAGGAGAAGCAGTCTGAAGCTAGCAGAGATTGGTTTGTGAGGTTTAAGAAAAGATGCCATCTCCTTAATATGAAAGATCAAGTGCGGATGGAGAATCTACTGCAAGTTATTCAGATCTATCCATGGTAACCGAAGCAGGTGCTACATCAACAGCACATTTTAATGTAGACAGCTGAGTCTTACATGGGGCCATCTAGGACTTTCATAGCTAGAGAAGCAAGGCCAATGCCTGGCTTCAAAACTTCGAAGGCCAGCTGACTCTTATCAGGCACCCATGCATCTAGAAACTGGTGACTTAAGTTGAAGCTAAGACTCATTTGCCATTCTGGAAATCCCAGGACCTTTAAGAATTACACTAAATCTGCCAGTCATGTGGTACATGCTTGTAATCCCAGTGACTTGGGAGGCCGAGGCAGGAGGACTACAAGTCTGAGGCCAATCTCAGTAACTTAGCAAGACCATATCTCAAAATAAAAAATAAAAATGGCTAGGGATGTGGCTCAGTGGTTAAGTACACCTGGGTTCAATCTCTTGTACGAAAAAAAGAAAGGAAGGAAGGAAGGAAGGAAGAAAGAAAAATTACCATGCGATTTAAGTAAACCAAAAAGCCTGTGTGAAAGCACATCTGTTCCCAGCATGGTTAACAGAATATATTAAGCCCATTGTCGAGATCTACTGCTCAGAAAAAGAGTTCTCTCAAAATCTCAAAATATTACTGAAAACTGATGATGTATCTGGTCACTGGAGAGCGCTGATGGAGAAGTTCTACAAGATCAATGTTGCTTCCATGACTGGCAACACAGCACCCATCTGCGGCCCAGGGATCAAGGAGTGATTTCAACTTTCAATCCCTATTAGTTAAGAAATACATTTAATCAGCCTGTAAGTTGTCGTGGATTGTGATTCCTCTGACCAATCTGGGAAAAGCAGGAAAAAGCTTTAAAAAGCAGGATTAACCATTAAGAACATTCATGATTCATGGCAGAAGGTCAAAATACCAATGTAGCAGGAGTCCGGAAGAAGGTGATGCTGACTCCCATGGATGTCTTTGAGGGGTTCCAGACTGCATTGGGGAAGTATTTGCAGACATGGTGGAAATAACAAGAGAACTCTCATTTAGAAATTGAGCCTAAAAAGGTGACCGAACTGCTGCAAACTCACAAGACGACTTTAATGGATGAGGGACCACTTCTTATGCATGAGCAAAGAAAGTGGTTTCCTGAGACAGAATTCACCCCTGGTGAAGATGCTGTGAAGATCATTGAGATGACAACCAAAGATTTAGAATGTTAGATTTAGTTGATAAAGCAGTGACAGGTTAAAGGGGACTGACCCCAATTTTGAAGGAAGTTCCACTGTGGGTAAAATACTACAAATGGCATCGCTCACTATAGAAAAATCTTCCATGAACAAAAGTTAATCGACATGCAAACTTCATTGTTGCCTCATTTTAAGAAACTGCCTCAGCCATGTCCCCCTTTAGCAGAGAACACCCTAATGATCAGTTTAGCAGCCATCAACATGGAGGCAAGTCTCTTTACCAGCACAAAGATTACAGCCCACTGAAAGCTCAAAAGACCTTTACCAATTTTTAGCATTCAAGTATTTTTGGGTGGGGGTTACTAGGGATTGAGCTCAGGGGTGCTCAACCTCTGAGCCACATCCCCAACCCAGCTTTGCGTTTTATTTAGAGACAGGGTCTCACTGAGTTGCTTAGCACCTTGCCGTTGCTGAGGCTGGCTTGGAACTCATGATCCTCCTGCCTCAGCCTCCTGAACTGCTGGATTACAGGTGAGTGCCACTGTACCTGGGACATTCAAGTATGTTTAAGTTAAGGTATGCATGTTATTTTTTAGATATAATGCTATTGCACACTTAATGGAGTATAGTATAGTATACACATAATTTTTATGTGAACTGGGAAGCCAAAAAAATTCCTGTGACTCACTTTATTGTGATGTTTGCTTCATTGCAGAGGTCTGGGAGAAAACCTTCAATGTTTCCAAGGTACATCTGTATATCACTAATGGGAATAGGGTTTCTTTGGGGGGTGACGAAAATGTTCTAATATTCAATCATGAGGATGGAAACATCATTCTGTAAAAGTACTAAAAATCATTGAATTGTGTACTTGAAATAGATAAACTTTAAGGTGTGTAATAATAGCTCAATAAAGATGTTCTTTTAAAAGATGAGTAAAAATTATACGAATTTTTTTGGGGAGTGGGGGGGGGTGTCCCAGATTGAACTCAGGAGCACTCGACCACTGGGCCACATCCCCAGCCCTATTTTGTACAATTTTAATGTGTGGGAGATGGAGATGAGTGGGAGAGAGGAGGAAAGGAACCGATGCCTGGCATTTTGGGACTAGATAGATTCAGGGTTCAAGGTGACTGTGAAGCTGAAGTCAGAAGGGCAGAGCCAGAGAAGGGTGGACATCTAACCAGGTCTTCCCATATGACTGGAATGAAGAGCAGCTAGCTCCAGCCAGCCTTTCCCCCAGAACAGTAGCTGGTTTTGTTTCAAAGAATAGATAAACATTGATAGAGCAGATGAACGGTCGTGGCCAACTCTTGATTCAAAAAGAACAAGATTCACCAAAAACAACAGCCCTGAGACACAAGACAGGGCAGGAGTCTCCAACCACAAGTGAAATAACTAATTTGAAGTGAAACATGAGAACACAGAACTGAAAAGAACCCTCTTGACATGTCTGGGAAATCCCAATTAGAGCATGAATGGGGGTAAAGTTTGAGAAAAAAATTCACTTGAGCCATGTTGCTTATCAGAGCCAGGCCTGAGGGGAGAGTTTGAATTATCATATTTATTTAACAATATCTTAACATTTGATTTTCTGGAAATGTTCATGTGTAACGTCTGTATTACTTCCCCCCATTTCCAGGTGGGGAAATGCTTTGACTTCTAATGCAAAAACAAAACCCCAAAGTCTACCAATGGTCAACTAATTACTGTGTCTGTTTTTAAAAAAAGAAACAACAAAGCTGATAAAATGTAGAAAGCAAACCCAAGACTAGTATCTCTTTCTCTCATCTGCATTTAAGGTGGAGTCCTTAAAGAATTACGTTGTTTATTGAAGGATGGATTTTAAAAGACACTGGAAAATCTGTACTAAGTCTTATGTTCTTCTTCAGGAATGAGGTTTCTAGAAAGTAGAAAAAGAAGAATTTTCTCCCTATTCCTGACCCCTTTTCTCCCCTAGTATCTCCATCTCTTGGTTGTTACCACCACCAACACTAGTCAGTGACCTACCTGCAGGACATTGTAACAACAGCAATTCTACCAAAAAAAAAAAAAAAAAAAAAAAAGAGTCATCAGAGACCTCTCAAGGAAATGGTGGACTTTGCTAATGCAGAGGCATCACCCTCTGATCAATGGCACCTCTATCAATCTCTCAGACCAGCCGCCTGGCTCAAACTTGGACTGAATGCTATGCACCTCCTCGGGCATAAACTCCTGGAGCAGTTTACCCAAGGGGCAGGCCAATCACTCATTACTGGGGACAGGACTCAGCAGCCTGGGTCCTGTTTTAGGTCAGATGTGAAGAAAAGCTATGGGCTTAAACACCAAACTTAAAACTCCCTGTAAAAATACCTTTAGAGAAATGACTGCAAGATTTCCTTCTTCCAACTCCCATCCCTTCTTCATTACATGGTCTGCCTCATTTAAACCATTCTAAACCATTTTCTGGACTCTCATCTTTTATTGCAAAACATCTCAAAAATTACAAGAAGAGAATATAAACAATTAAAGTGAAGTAAATCCACTTGGTCTTTATCTGTTTTCTATCCAATTGCAAAAAAACAAAGGGAATGATACACCAACTCTGAGAAGCAATTCAGAGACACAGAGGTGTGATTCACAGCTCTCGGTCTCCAAAGAAAGCCCAAACCCCATCTTTTACTTTCTCCCTTGTAAATCAAGGACAGAGTGTGACAGCTGGAGCTTAGCTGGTCAGGAGGCTCATCCTCTCTGAGCCGGGGACATGTGTTATCCATCATGGTTTCGGAGGTCTCCTGCCTGCGAGAGCACTCTGGAGAGAGGGAGACTATTGTCTGCAAGAGCCCACAAATGTTTTATTGCCTCATTCTCTTGCACCCTCGCCCCACCATTATTTGTCAGCCCCTAAATCCACTTAGGAGAGGCCGAAGGAAAAGAAAAATAATCATTATTTGGCCACAATAGTGAATACCAGGGTGAGAAACCATTCTTTCCATGGGGGAAGGATGGAAGAGACAGTAAAGAACTCTGAGAGCAGGTACTGGGAGTTCTAAGAGGTGAACTTCAGGGTTCTATGGGTGAGACAAGCCATTTCTACTTTATTTCATCCACAGCTCTGGGTCAAGTGGGGTCTGGTCAAAGCATGACCATTCCTGGCCCAGTCCTGCCTCACCCAGTTCTGGGACCTCGAGCACATCTTTCTTGCTTGGGCCTACATTTCCTTGTTTGTCCTTTAAGAAGAATGGACTAGATAATACTGATCTCCCTCAAACTTCGTATTCATAGAGGCACATGTTGAACAGCTGGCCTGAGAGTTCATACTTTAAAAGCAGGGATCAGCAAACTGTGGCCTATAGAACAGATCTGGTCCCATGCCTGTTGCATAGCCTGTGCACTAAGAATTGTTTAAGTCATTAAATGGTTGGAAGGGGAAAAAAAAATCAAAACAACAATGGCATTCATGACATGTAAAAATTATGTGAAGTTTGAATTTCAGTGTTCATAAACTAAGTTTTATTTATGTAATGTCCATAGCTGCTGTTATGGTTTAGGTATAAGGTGTCCCCCAAAAGCTCCTATGTCAATGCAAGAATATCTAGAGGTGAAATTATTAGATGATTAAATTATAACCTAATCAGTTCATCCTGGTTTGAATGGACTAACCAGGTGGTAACTGTAGGCAGGTGATGGGGCATAGCTGGAGGATGTGGGTCACTAGGGCTGTGTCCTGGACGAGTGCATTGTCTCTGTGGCTCCTTTCTCTCTTTGCTTCCTGGCTGCAATGAATTGAGCAGGATTCCTCCACCACACTCTTCTGCCATGATATTCTGCCTCACCTCGGGCCCAGAATAATGGACTCAGTTGACCATAGACTAAACCTCTGGAACCATGACCCCAAATAAACTTTTCCTCCTCTAAGTTGTTCCTGTCAGATATTTTGGCCCCAGTGAGGAAAAGATGACTGACACAGTGTCTTTTGAGCCTCAGTAGGTAGCATGGCTGAAAAGTTGCCACAGAAATTGTGCAGCCCGCAAAGTCTAAAACATTTCTTTCTGGCCTTTTTCAGAAAGTTCGCCAACCCCTAATTAAGTGAAGGGACAATGTGCTTCATAATGTCCACATTCCGTAGACCTGCTGGAGAAGACATGTGATTGGGATGACCCCACCCTGGCTCAATGAGGGAGCATGCGCTTCTTCCCGTATAGTGGTGGGTGGGAGGGTCACATGGGCTCACACTGCTTTGCCTCTATAAAACCACACTTCTGAAAGTCTGTTCTCCTAGGGGAGGATGAGCTTTTGGCTGAGTTTGCATGAAAATCCCAGGAAGAAGAGAAGGCAGCAAACCTTCTGGGGCTCCTCTGAGCCCAAGGTGAATGAATGAGAGAGAGGAGATTATGGGACTATTGGAGCTGGGATATGGATCTAGGTCTCAGCCATCCAAGGCCTTCTTAGGGGAAGCTGCTTTGCCTGGTGGGGCTCTCCTTTCAAGTCTTGAAAAGTAGAGGGGACTGCCTGGGTGGGGTTACAGAGAATACGCACTCACACACATGCACACAGTAGCAAACCAGGCTGGGGTTTCCTCTGAAAGCAGCCTGGCCCTTTAGCTGCCTTTCAGAAGGAGACACGTCCTGTGGCCTTCTGTTGGCTCCCAGTGACAGAGGGTTTCTAGGGGTGGGTACCTGAAGGGTGACGTTGAGGGGCTGGAAATGGCACTCCAGGTCATCCAGCTGAATGAAGTTGGAGGCATCCACAGACTCGCCATACACAAAGGAGGTCGGAGATATGATTCTGGAAGAGGAAAGTAGGGAGGTCGGCATCCCCACCCATTGTCCACGTCCACGTCCACGGCACTGCCACCGCAGCCCTGGAACCCATCATCTGTTTGTTTCATCCTGTGTCTCCCACCAGATGCTTCCACCCTGACTGTGACTTTTTTCTCCTGTGAATGGACACAGCCAGTCTGTGCTAACCAGATTGTTCTAGTATCTCTTCTCACCTGAGGTCACATTGATAAGCTTCATCTACACTATACAATGGGATTACACTTCTAAAATAAAGAGGTTTTTTAAAAATTGAAGCCATGGCGACTTTTTACAAAACTGGACTCCAAATTTATGGATTTTCTGTTTTGTCACTTGAAAAACATTTTGTGGGTCAAATAGGCCTATAATAAGTTTTCAAGAAATAAATGCAAATCAATCGTATATTTGGCATCCTAAGCCCCACCCTGTGACAAATTCATTTTAAAAACTTAAATTTGTCAGACTACCACAATCACTAGAAATTAGACACTGGAGAGCTAAGGCAATGCAAAACGGCATTTCCCCTAAGGTTTCAGACCGTGGCTACCTGAGCAGTGATTGAGAATTCAAGCTCGGTCTGTAGCAATACTTTCACCATTGCTTATGTGAACAGACCCCTGAGGGGAAAAAAAAAAAAAAAAGAAGCTCAGACTTACACCCCCAAATAACAAATGCTAGGAGCTTGAAGCTGCTCACCTAAACACAATGGAAGGTTTTGGGGACCAAGTCCAAATAGACAACCACCCATCTATTTTCAAAAGTTAAGCGAATTATTTTAGAAACAGTGAGTTCTCAGCATTGCCAAATGGCAAGAACTGGTTCATTTGAACTCATCCTGTTTTACATTTCTGGAAAGATCAGAGGTTGACTCATTTGTTTAACTGATGGCTTCAGCAGGGGCTGTTAACACCTCACAAAGAGGTCTCCCGGAAGACCTGACAACACCATCCAGTGTGTGTGGGAGGTGTTTTCTCTTTATCCCCAAGGATGGGACTGGATTCTGGGTACATTCTCACTGTGCCTTGGGCAGGACAAATAAATAAACCATAGGGTTAAAAATAGAGCTGCGAACAGAGGCAAGTATATGCTAATTTGCAAATATATTCCACCAACGCCTCGCGTCTAAAAAATGTGGTGAAAATGCCAAGAACCAAGGAGCAGAAAGGCAGGGCCACAGTTCTGCTGGCTCCCGACAGAGCAGGAGCCAGGGCGGGATGGCTCCTCCCACGACTGGTCAACGTTTCCACTTGGAGCCAAGACGGAGACCCAGAAGCCCTTGAAAATTGAAAACCGAGAAACTGTGAACCTCCAGAAAGTTCAGCCTGCATTTGGGTCAAGGGTTCAACGGGTCCTCATTTGATCTAAACCAACTGTGCAAATCTTTTTTCCACTATCAAAGAGGTATGCATGCATTCTGTTTGCTGAAGCTGGAAACAGGAACAGAGTTTCTCATTTTTCCAGGCCTGGGCTTTGGCTGAAAACGGACCCTGATTGTTGCGGGTCCCTGCAGACCAGAACCTGCAGCCCTGCTTTCCAATAATGCCAGCAGCCCTGAGCCATGGACCTCATCCAGGCAGGTGGTGTGGCGCTGTGCTGGGTCCCTGCCTGTTCCAATCCATACAGACATCAAGCCATACAGACATCTCAGCTTTGCAGAGAGTTCACAGAAACATGGAAAGCCAGCACCAACTGTGAAGCAATTAAGACAGGCAGCCCTCCCGTGAGTCAGGACTTTGGGACACATCTGGCTGTAACCTCTGGCCCAACAGGTTTTGGCTGAGATTTTAATCCCAGGAACCATATTATCTACCACCATATGGCATTCTGTGGCGGGGCTGGTCTGGGACTAGAAGTATATAAAGATGTATGGAATGTTCAAAGAAGTTACGGAGTTTAAACTTGTCATCAAACTTCTGTTACTAACCAGGTGGGTGGGTAGCTGGGTCACAGGAGAAATAAAGACAGGAGAGTGTCAGTCACTACAGCTCAAGCTTCATTCTGCTTTTCAAGGCTTGGGGGAGGTGACAGGGCTCCTAGCTCCTAACTGGCTCCATGTACAGACACAGGAGATGCAGAGCATTCTACTGGAGGGCACCCCTGTGTTCTGGCAACCCAGGGCTGGGCTACTCACCCAGTGATGGACGTGTCCACTTCGTGCATCAGCGGTACTGTCAGTGTTAAGGTGTTGTCGTGCAAGGCCTCAGAGCGCTCCACGTTGCCACTGTATGGGGAGAGAAGAATGAATGAATGCTGGCCAGTGCTAGCCAGCCTGCAGAGGGCTTGCTTGCCCCACACTGGAGCCAAGGACAGATTCAGCATACTTGTCCCCAGTTCCATTTTTGGTAGAGTCCCTTGTTCAGAGACAGTCTACGGAATTAGTTGTGTTCCACTCACAAAAACGTTAAGGGCAAGCAGCTTATGCAAAGTACACCTCAGCCTTCCCCACTGAGGGAGTGGGAGCTGGGCCTTTATCCACTAAGTCCTGGAGGCTGCTGAGGTGAGGCAAGGAAGGGACTTGAATTCCCTGTACCTCCCTGCCTCACAGGTGAGCGGGATCCAGTCAGAGAAACCTTGGCAGGGTGGCAGGAGCCGACGAGAGTCAGTGCTGTCTTGTGGGGATGCAGGTAGAGCACCTCCTCTGTGAGCTGCATCGTGCTTATCCCACAAAGAGTGGGCCAGGGAGCTTAGAGCTCTGGAGTCGGGGAAGGGTTGCTATTTGCCACCTGGAAGGCTCACCCTTCATCCACAGTCAGTCAAGCCCAGGAGAGAGGCCCTAGCAACCGTGCCTCCATAAATATCCTGGACCCTCTTGCAACAGATGCACTATAGCATCTCTCACCAAGGCACCCCCAGGCGAGGAGCCCCTCAAAAAGGTCACAGTCACATTGCAAGCTAGACAGAGCTGAGACTCCAACCAACTTAGGCTCTTTCCACTGTGATTCCTTCTCCTGACACCAGACTGGGGGGCAGGGGACAGGAGGAGATGGCAGCAAAAAGGAGGGAGAGAGAAAGAGAGAGAGAGAAGACCTAGTTTCCCTGTACTATATTATGAAACTTTAACCTGAATTGGGGCGATTCTTCCAGGGAAGCAGCTGGAAAAGGCAGGGCTGTTGGTGCCTATTGCTGAACCAGCACTCAGAGCTGGTTCCACCACAGGAATAGAAGGGGGATCCCAGCCAAAAGCCAAGTTCACCCTCCAGAGGTAGGACCTAAGAGTCCCCAGGTCCTACTGAGGTTCGATCACAGTGGGTCCTGACCTCTCCCCACCATACAGTCCCCTGAGCATCTGCTGAGTCCTGCCTGCCCCGTGCCCTCCCTCCACCCCACCACCTTCCTCTTCCATTCATCAAGTGCTGAATGGCAGCAGTACCTAAATAGCTGTCACATCCTCTCTCCCTCTCTCTATTGTTCTGAAACAATGGTGCTCTGTGACTCTGACCCTGCACGGCCACAGTCACTGCTCCTGGATCCTCATCTGTCTTCCGTACATGGGATGACATCAGTCCCTCCCAGGGCAGCCACACCATGTAGCAGCAGCAGGGTCAGGTGCCCACCCAGCCTGACTTCCTTGCCTTTCCTTTCCCAGGGGATGATAAAAACCTTGAAGTCATTGCCATGGGCGGAGTAGGGGCGACTCCCCTGTTGATGGGATGGCACCGCCCTGGCCTGATCCCTTTTCCATCCCTCCAGCATCCTGCCAGGTCTGAGCAATTGGCTCCTGATGGAACAGCCACCCCTTGCTCTGCCATTTGTCCAGCCCACCTGTGGCTGCTGGCAGATCTGGCCCGACAGTCTCATCTGTCATCGGGTAACGGCTCCAGCATGAGCTAAGTTGAAAAGTTGAGATAAAAAGGCCAAACATCAAAAAGGCTCCCTGCCATCCCAAAGCCCATTCTCTGGGATGCGTTCCAGAGGTCTGCAAAGCTAGGCTGCCGGCTGCAGAGAGGAGAGGTCTGAGACACTGTTTAGTCTCCACTTTATGCCCTCCTAAGCCTACAAGTAGGCAAGAGACCTTCCAAGAGCGGTGACGAAAGAGAAGAACGAGTGATATTTTAATTGTGGCTTTCAAGATAAGGAGCTTTAAGGATCTATTGTTGTAACTGGGAGTCAATTGTGAGTGTCCTCGCGGGCAATGAGATCAGATTTTCACCAAAGCCTGTGCAGAAACAAGTGCCTGAAGTGTTCTGCTGTGTGTTTAAAAGATAACGGGGTGTCCTTCACATCTGCAACTCAAGGAATTAGAAACTCTCATGCTTAATCATATAAGCTATAAATACTAGGTCTCCTGATGCTGTGTCACAGTATCGAAGTACATTAGGGAATGTTCTTGAATTCAGTAGGTTATTGGCATTTTCTGACATGACCCACACTTAGTGGTGCAACTGGTAAATAGTCGGTGCTTGAGAGAGAGTTACTGAGTGACAATGTGCCCAACACAGAATAAGGGACAACAGTGGCCCTTAGCCTTGGCTGCTCATTAGAATCATATGCTGGGCCTTTTAAAAAATCCTAATGCCAGTGGGATGTACATGCCTGAAATCCCAGCAGCTCAGGAGGCTGAGGCAGGAAGATAGCGAGTTTGAAGCCAGCCTCAGCAACTTAGCAAGGCCCTAAGCAACACAGCAAGAATCTGTCTCAAAATAAAATATAAAAAAAGGGCTGGGAATGTGGCTTGGTGGTTAAGCACCTCTGGGTTCAATCCCTGGCACATATGTAAACAAATAAAGAAATTAAACCCCAAAGCCCAGTTCTTACCACAGAGCAATTAGATCAGAATCTCAGGGCCAGGAGGGGAACCAGGCACCAGTAGTTCTTAAAACTCCGCAGATGATTCCAACGTGCATCCAAGACCAGAGTACCACTGCTTTGTGGTCACGTTATTCTAAAATACAAATCTTTCCCCATCATGATCTGGGTTCCACATCCTCTCTGATCAGCCATGAATGAGGCTGGGCAGGAGGTGGTTCCCTCTTTTTTTGACAAGGGAAGTCCTTTCCATGTTATGTTCCTTCCCAGGAAAACTGGCTGCCCCAGGTTTTGAAGGACCGAGAGAGCACCATGATGGGGTGAGTTTTCAGTAGATCCAAGAAACGGTGGGAGAATGAGAGTTTTCAGATTTGAATGGACACCTGCCTTCTATATTAAATTCAACAACCTCATGCTGTGTGTCAAGCCATTCTATTCTGTCACTCTCCTCTTTAAAAGCATTCAGTAGGTCCTCCCTGCTGTCAGAATGCAGCCCACACTCTCTAAGAGTACTTTTGCCCCCTCATGGTGCCCAGCCCAGCTCCTCTTCCAGCCTCATCTTGCACCGCCCGTGTAAGCTCCCACCCTTCCACTCCCAGCCTGACACACTCCCATTCTCCTGCCCCCAGGGTTGTGACACAGCAGGATGCACCATGAACCCTCAGACTGCTATGCCCATCTGCTACCTCCCCAGAAGCCCCTCTGGATTCCAGCCATGGAAATGGAGTCTGTTTTCTCTATTCTTTGCATGTGTTCTTATTAGGTCACAGTTGTGCTTTGTATGGACATGAATGAAGCAATCTTCAAAATAAGATTAGAAAATAACCAAGTCTTGTGGACCAGTGAGGAAGTGGCTAAAAAGATATTATTGGGACAATGGGCATGATGGGAATATAAACATCATCTAGATAATTGTATGGTATCAAGGTTTAATTTCCAGAACTGGATAACTATGGTGGCAACTTAAGAGCCTCATTCTTGGAGAATGCATGCAATGGATGGAGGGACATGGTTTCTGAAACTGTCAGGTGGTTAAAAAATTTATATATAGAAAGAGAATGATAAATGAGGCAACATGCTAACATTGGGTGGATATAAGTAAAGGGCATGAAAGAGTTTCTTGCATTATTCTTGTAACATTTCTGTTTAAAATCATTCCTCCCCAAAGTTTTAAATAAATAGATTGCCTTGGGTGTTCTACCACCACCCCCGTCAAAGCTTGAATCCTCCTATTCACCCACCTAAATGGCTCTCCTTGCAACTGAATTTCCAGCCTATCACTACCTAGCTGCGGCTGGTTGACAGCTAGCAACTGGAGGTTGGTCTTCCCCTTCCCCATCTGTCCACTCAGCTTCCAGGACAATCCCTCTGTCAAGGAGCATCACTTGGGGGCCTCTGCCAGCCTAAGGCATGGCCAGACCCCCAGGCTGCAGGTGCTCTTCCCACTATTAAAGGGTGCACTGGCATGTCCTTGAGAAGCAGCTGAGCCAACCTGATGACACACAGAGGACATCTGATTTGGAAAACATGTGGCCAAGTGGGAACTGACCAACCATGTGACCCTGGACTAGAACTTCACCTCTGCAGGCCTGTCTCTCCTAAGGTATAGAATCATTACTTCTCACTAGTTGATTAGCAGTCTCTCTCCCAGCTCAGTGGAAAGTGGTGACAGTGTAAGAAGAGCTAGCCAACCACCATCCTCCAGATCTAATCCCACCTGGTTGGGTGGTTGGCTTTATCACTGAATGACAGGTGTTCTCTCCTCCCCATCCTGGGGAATCATCAAAGCGTGACCAGGGCATGTCCTCTCCTGGTCCTACAAGCCTTTTATCCTTAAAACAAACAAAAAAATGTTCAGGTCCCACTTACCTCTGAGCAGTGATGATGAAGCTGAGAACTTCCTCTTCCCCAGACAGATGGCTCGTATCAAAGATCACGCTGAATTCATACTAGTGAAAAAGAAAGTTGACGTTTGGCACCAGCAATTATTCCATATTTATGTGTTTGCTACAAAATTCTGCAGCCTGTGATCCCCAGAGGCTCATCAGCATGACCAGCTTTATTTTCTATGCATGGCTTTCACAGAAAAATCCACTCTGATGCCCACTCAGTGAGAGGTACACAGTCCTTTTCAGCCACTGAGGTCTCCCTTAAGGAGGTAACATTTGAACTGCCAAACCAGGACTTTGTAGATTTCTCTTGAACATCTTCTCAATTTTTGTGACATCTGCACATCAGCTGGTGATGTTCACTAAAGCCCCAGCCCCCAAATAATCTTAAGAACCACCTAAAATCACCTTAGTGCCCCAATCCAGTGGTGAGCACCCAGTGATTTGAGGAAGAGTATCTTAAACAGATGGTCTTCACTATATGCACATTAGGCATATGTGCGAGTATGGGAGGGACCCATGGGTGGGGCTTATAGAACCAGGCTCTACCACAAACTGTGATCTTGGCTAGGAAACAATCTCTCTGATAAAAAGAGGAGGTCAGACAAAATGGTTCTTAAGTCCCACTGAGCTTGGAGAGTCTATAACTTATGTATTTAAATGACTTGGGTTCTACCATGATGAATTCCAGGCACTGGTCTGATTTTTGTGACACTGGATCCCACTGAACTGAACGCTGCTTGAGAGTAAGGGGCAGTGGACCATCACATTGGACTGTCATCTAGAGTGGTCATGGATATCCCTCTTTAGACAGAAATTTCTCTTGCAGTGGGACGTGTCAGTTTACAGGGAGGGTGGGGCACAAAGACAGGGCTGGAGGAAATAGAGGAAGGGAAGCGTCAGTGTCTTGTCCCAGGAGAGTCAGAACTAGCAGGTGATCTGAATTAAATTATGTACGTCCAATAAAAATTAAAATTTAAAAAATAAATAAATAAATAAATTATGTACGTCACAGATCAAGGGGATGGGAGAGGCAAACGATTGGGGTGGCAAGCCAAAATCAGAGATGAAAGCCTGGAACTGTGCAGGGTAGCCACAAGTGACAGAAGCATATAGACAACCCAAGAGAGCCAAGTGTAGTTATGAGGCTTGGCAGGTGGTCTGGGGCCTGATGCCCCTCAGGGTCTGCAGGACAGGGGAGTTCAAGTGGGGCCACAGATAGTACCATCATCTTAGTGTGCCCACCTCAGTGGTGAGCACCCAGAGATTTGGGGAAGAGTGCCTTAAAAAAAGGGTTTTCATCATATACACGTCAACCATGTTTGGGAGCTCTGTCCCTACTGGTCACGTGCTGGGCTTTCTGACCCTCTAGTTCCATGTCCCACCTCTGGATTTAGTCTCACTGCACCATCTATGTGCAGGAGAAAAGTAGTAGCATTGCCAACTGAACAAAATAACCTAACTTTCCTATATTCTGTTGGTTCTATGAATATTTTGAGAGTTAGTAAATTTCAGTAAAATCCCACACTCCACTAGAGATGGTAGGACACATCTGAGGTTTGATTTGTGCCATAGGTAAGATTTTATAATGAAATGGCAGGTGTTAAATTTTCTAAGGTTAGTCTATTTTCTGTTGCTCAAAAGGATTTCAGTTCACCGGGGGTTGTCCATGCTTTACTCTGGTCAGAGCTATTCAAGGATCAGGGTCTTTCTCCCTCATCCCCATCAGCATCCCACCTGGAGATTAATGGGACATGGCATGTATTTGGTCAGGTATATATAAATATAAGTCCACTTTCTAAGGGTAGCCACTTCTTGAGGTTCCCCTTCACCTGGAGCAAAAGTAGCAAGAATGAGGAATGGACCCGGAGAAAGACTGAGGAATCATGGACCCAACAGCCACTATTGTTTGGAGCAGGTATGTTCAATGGTGTTGACGGGCTTGAGAATGATTTGCAAAGAAATGAGCAAATCTCCCTCCTCACTAGAACATTCTTACCACTGCTTTATAAAACAGCTGCTAGATACTGGGACCAAAAAGCCTGAGAAATTAAAATGATCTGCTTCTATAACCTAGGCAGGCAGGAAAGAAGGATAAAGCTTTCTTTCCGTCTTTGTTTTGTATTGGTTTTTAGTTTAAAGGGGGAAAAACTATAGACAAAGGATTCCCCCCCCCCCCCCCAAATCAGAGCAGGGAAAATAGCTTTCATTTCAAATGTCAGAGCTGGTCTTTTAGGGTCTAGTTTTGTCTCCTCAAATCTTCTATTCATCTTTGTATCTTCTTATGACCATGGCATATACTAGAAAGCTCTATGAAGGACTGGATCTGCTTTATAGCATTGATCTGCTTGAGCTTAGGAAATCTGTCTCTTTATAAATACCACATGACTGTAGTATCTTTTACTTTTTAAAAAATGAAGTGTAATACATTGTCTGAGAATTTTGAGAGGTCTCCAGAAATTTTTGAGTGCCTAGGGGAGTGACAGAGGCAGGCCTGTGGGTCACTGGCTCAGACCACATCTTCTCCTGGGTTATGTTGGAGACTCAGAGTGGTATGGAATGTTCCAGAAGAAAACATTTCAGGAAGGCCAATTGAGGGCTGCTTGCCAATGCAAAGTGGTGTTTTCTTCCATTTCTTTAGAGAGAACACCATGTGGACCCAAGAGAAAGACAACAGGACCACAGTCCCTCTGGAGTATACGGCCAGTGACAGGAGCATGGCAGGGCCTCAGGGCCATCCCGGCTGTGGTGGGAGGCAAAGGTGTGGGGAAAACCACGGGGGAGACAGTTGCAGAGTCAGAGGCTGCAGCCAAGACGTGTCCCATCTCTGCCCTTACCTTCGACTTTGACCTCATGAAAGGAAACCCCACGCTGCATTTGAGGAAGTCTGATTCCAGCAGCTCACAGGAAATGCCCATCTCCTCCTGAAAGAGAAAACACACAGACAAATGGGCAGACTGCATAGAAGACAGAAGTGTGGGAGTATTTCAGAGCAATTTCCAGACAGCAGTCCCTGGGGCTGCTGGTGGACTAAGCCCTGTGACAAGGCCCAGTCCCCAGTCCTCCTCTGGCTGCCCACCATCCCAGGGGTCCTCCGAGAAGACAAATACAGAGCACAAAAGTACTGTTCACTCTAATGTTTGGGGTCCAAACCACAGGATTGGCCTGGTCAATTGGGCTGAGCTGGAAGCCTCCTAATGTTAAGACTAAAAAGCAACCAAATCATCTTTGTGGCTCTTTTTCCTAAGTCCACTCCCAGATCCTGTCTTTCAAGATGTTGCTAATTTAGGGAAGACAAATTCTAAGAAAATCACACCAAAGAAAAGAAGGCTGCTTTCTACAGCCTGCAGCAGTGAGGTTGAGCTGGCCCCTTGCAAGTCTTCCTAGGTTAGGATGGATGCCAGGGTGAGGAGAAGTTTCTGGCATGGCTGGACTCTGCACATCGTGGCTTGAGAGAGCCCAGGGAGACTGCAGGGAGCTGCCATCTCCCCACCCAGGTGTACTGTTTCTCCATCACAGGAAAGCCAGGAGCTCTTAATGACTAACAGGGCCTCTCTAAGCCATAAAGCCAAATCAAGACTTCCTAGAGGAGACAGTATATTTGCAGATTTTGGAGAAGGAACAGGTACAGAACTCACTCTTGTGTCTACCTTCTATCCAAAGCCAGGATACTGAAGTTCAGTGAGAAAATCATGTAACTTCCTCAAGGTCATTTAGCTGATAGGGCAAAGTTAAAGAAAAAATTGGGTAAATTTTGGATAATTCTAAAATCTATCTCTTTGTCCTCTCTATGGCCCAGAATTTCTAGAGAATGAGCAGAGCCAATGACAATAGCAGCGTAAAGGAACCAACTCATAGATTATGGCCCTGAAATGCTGCCCCATGCTCCTTCCTCCAATTTCCAAGCACATATCTCAGCTCAGACATCAATTCCAGCACTTCAGATTGGCAGAATGAGATTTTTTAAAAATTGTGCAATCAATTGGCAAGAAAACAAACATTTGCCACAATATGTATTTATTTATTTTTTAAATTGTTTTTTTTTTAGAGAGAGAGAGGAGAGAGAGACAGAGCAAGAGAGCGAGAGAGAATATCTTAATATTTATTTTTTAGTTTTCGGCGGACACAACATCTTTGTATGTGGTGCTGAGGATCGAACCCGGGCCGCACGCATGCCAGGCGAGCACGCTACCGCTTGAGCCACATCCCCAGCCCAGTGTCTATTTAAATTATATCATTATTCTAATATATTCTGAGTATTATCAAATGTACAAAAAATAGAAGTGACAAAAGATGAATATCTTCTTTAAGGATGAGTAATATTCCATATTCCGTTGTGTATATATACCACATTTTCTTTACCCATTCATCTGTTGAAGGGCATCTAGGTTGGTTCCATAGTTTGGATATTGTGAATTGAGCTGCTATAAACATTGATGTGGCTACATCACTGTACTATGCAGATTTTAAGTCCTTTGAGTATAAACTCCAGAATGGGTAGCTGGGTTAAATGGTGGTTCCAGTCCAAGTTTTCTGAGGAATTTCCATACTGCTTTCCATAATGGTTGCACCAATTTGTAGTCCCACCAGCAATATATGAGTGAAACATTTTCCCCACATCCTTGCTAACATTATTGCTTGTATTCTTGATAACTGCCATTCTGACTAAAGTAAGATGAAATCTTAGAGTAGTTTTGATTTGCATTTCTCTAATTGCTAGAGATGTTGAAGATTTTTTCATATATTTGTTGATTGACTGCATTTCTTCTTCTGTGAAATATCCACTTTCTTAGCCTATTTATTGATAGGGTTATTTTTTTTTGGTGTTAAGTTTTTTGAGTTATTTATATATCTTGGAGATTAATGCTCTATCTGAAGTACATGTGGTAAATATTTTCTCCCATTCTGTAGGTAAATGGATGGATTTGGAGAATATCATGCTAAGTGAAATAAGCCAGTCCCCCAACCCAAAGGCCTAAGGTCTGATATGAAGAAGCTAATTCACAATAAGGGGGTGGGGGCTAGGAAAGAATACAGGTACTTTGGGTTAGACAGAGGGGAGTGAAGGGAAGGGAGGGGATATGGAGGTAGGTAGTAGAATGAATTGGACATTATTACCCTATGTGCATATATGAGTACATGAACATTGTGAATCTGCATTGTGTACAACTAGAAGAGTAAGAAGTTGTACTCCATTTATGTATGATGTGTCAAAATGTATTTTACTGTCATGTATAACTAATTTTAAAAAAGATGAATATGTAACCTATAGGGTTAGAAATCAAGACAGTAATTAGGGAGGCAATAAGCAGAAGGGGGTTCTTAGGGTGCTGGGAACATTCTCTTTCTTGATTTGAGTGCTGGTTACGTACGTGTGAAAATTTTGTGAAGATGCACCTAGTCGGGCATTTAATGATTTATGTACTTTATGTATGAAACGCCAAGACAACTTTACTTAGAAAACAGCAATAAAAAAAAATCTAAAATACAATTGAAAAAACAACAGGAGACAGACAAAAGGAAACTGCAGTATCTTTTTGGACATCTGATCTTGGAAATAACTGATCTCAATGGTTATTATTTCCCAGTGGATCTCCATGCTGCTCTTCACCAGCATTCCCACATGAAGACCCAGGATCAGCTGCTCAGTATCATGCTGGGAATGTCTTTTAAAATGTAGACCCTGGGCCTCCGTTGAGTAATTATAAGGCGTTTTCAATAAATGTTAAGGGACAAAAGAAGCAATTCTGATGTGCAATGGCTGAATTTGCTTTCCTTTCTTACAGGCTTCCAGAAGAACCTTCTTAAAACATGCCTCTTCCCACTGCAAAGGGAATAAAGTTCAAAACCCTGATCCTGGCTTCCACTTTGGCCCATGCTTTTCTTTGTTGTCCCCATCCCTGCCCCACCTCACACATGCATTTCTATTCACAGACCCTCTGCCTGACATCCTTTCTGCAGTGTTTAAGTCCTCACTGTCAAGACGCCAAAGGTTTTTTCCTCCACCTTGGCCCAAACACTCACAGGCGTGAGAGCACGTATGGAAAGGGAAATGCTCAGGATTCAGGATGGACCCTCAGCACCCAGGTCATCGAATCATGCTTGACACTGAGGATGCGGGTCTGAACAGCATCAGTTCCTGTCCTTGTTGAGCCCAGAGCTGAGAAGGGCGGACCTCTTGGCACAGAGACATTCACGATGGCAGTGTGACAGCAAATGCTAGGGCAGCTCTCGGAACTAGAGGACAGGCCTTGGCGATTTCCATAAGAAAAACTAGAGAATAATTTCTCAAGGGTTATCCCAAGGCCTCATGTCTCAAAGACGGTCACTGGTGATTCACTGCTGTGACCCTTGCCACAGTCTTCTTCCTTCAGTTACTCCTGCTAGAAGCAATAGTGCCCAAATGACCCTATTTGAAGATACTGCAAATCCTAGCTAATTGGTCCAGAGGTAGGAAGCCCAAGTCTAGGGTGACCTTAGCTTTCTTGTTTTTTCTTGGACATTCCTGGTGTAATTACTATGAAGAGCATTCCACATTTAAACTCACATACCCCACTTATCCAACTCAGTTCCCTAACTCCTCTTGTAATGATCAGTACTTCATTGGGAATCTCTTTCAAACCAGGAGAGAGATTTTTCAATTTACGTCACAGGTCTATCTGTTCTTGAAGTAAAATTTATTGCCCCAAAGACTTCAGTTTTTGCATAGGTGTGAAAGAATGACTATAGCTTCAAAATCTACTCTGGAACTCAAGAGAACCTCAGTTTACTTAGCTTTGACCTAAGGCTAATTATCATTATTAAAGAGCTGTAGTACTTTGTTACTGTTAATTCCAAAATGCTAAAAAATAACATTGATTGTGGATTCTTTTTTAGCACTGGGCTTTACACGTTAGCAGGAGCTCTACTAGGGAGCTGCATCCCCAGCTAAAAATAACATTTAAACCAGAGTTTATTTCACCATTCCAAATCTTCTTCCACCAAACTCAAATAAAAATTTCAAAATTCTGGTTGGATCTTGATGAGGACAAGCAAAAAGAGCAAAGGTGTCTCTAGAAACCAGAGAACAGACCATCTGGCTCCTGCCTCTCGTGCTTCCATGATGCTGCTACAGGAAGGAATCCCACAGTGTCCCTTCTGCACTGTTAGCACCAACATAGATGCCTGCAGCCACTGAAGCTTCCCTGGCCAAAAGTCTTTAATTCCACACCTGTCTCTCCTAGAACAGCTGTTCTGCACAGCAGAACATGGACTTTGGCAAATACCAGGACTCCTGTGTAGATGGTGTCAGTGTTTCCCCAGAACTGTGCCCAGCTGCATGGGAGTCACTTTGCCTGGGAGGTTATAAAGTCCTCCCCAGCAAGCATTTGGCAACCTGGCTGACGTGGGTACCAAAGGACCTCCTGTTGCCTCAAGATGGGACCAACTCTGTGGTGCAATTCCTGTTCCACATCTAAGGAACTGAGCCAAAGCAGTCGCTAGCTGAGACTTCATTCTTGTATGTTTCCCTCCTTTGCCTCATTCTGTCCCTCCACTCTTCTCCTCCCAAGGTAATTTCTCCAATAACCACCTGCATAGGAATCCCCATCTCATGTGATGCTTCTGGGGAACCTGATCTCAAGGAATACCCTTCCCAGGTGAGGCTCCCAGCACTGGCACTGAGAGCCATTGGGACATGCTGGGCATTTGCTCCCAAGGGGGAGAGGGAATGAATGAGGAATAAAGGAATACTTTTGTGTTTATTAATGCTAAATTGGTTGATTCCATACTTAAAAAAAAAAGGAGGGAGGGAGAAACTGTTTTAACCACAGTTTATAAAAATCCACATGGCTCTACCCTATGAGGAAGACAATTCGAGTCAAGGCAGCTTCAGTACCTCTTTGTTCTCTAGGGTTCAGGTCACGTCCAAGCATAGCTTTAAAATAACGGGGTCATTATAAAGACATGCATTTCTTTGGCAACCAGGTGGGCACCCTAGAGTCACAGGAAGACCCTGAATTTTTAAAAAATGTAAATAAAAACACCAAATTTAATTTAAAAAAATAAATTTAAAAAATCAATTATAAAATTAACTCTGGGGAGATGTGGCTAAACTTAGCTGTGCTCTGGCTTTAGAAAGCATGTCAGTGGATGGTATTTGGATAGGGGTTGCTCATTACTTCTACTAGGCATTTGATACTGGCCAGAAAGTATACAGGAAAGATTTTAGGGATCAGGCTACTCCTGTTCTGGTTTCTTCTGTGTTCCAATCATTGCTTACACTGACTTTAAAGAACTCAACTTTAGCATTTATGCCAGCTTTCTGATTCTAAATTCTCAGTGGACTGGGAATGCAGACCAGTGAACCATCTGTCTAACCAATATCCCTGATTGCCAGGCAATGTAGACATCTCATTATCTGATTCAAGCAAAATGTAAATCTACTGCAGAGTGAAATTGAAACCTTTTGCCAAAAAAAAAAAAAAAAATGCAGGATTGCACAAATGTAATGAAAGCAGTGCTGGAAAACCGGTCCAGTCTCCACAAAGCCACTGATGCATCTGGACCTGGCTATTATATCAGTTAACTGTTGGGGCAGTTAAAAATTATCCTGGATGCTCTGATGCTTTCAAAGACAAAGATTTAAGCGAAAGAGATCAAGAGGAGTCCTTGGAAAATAAGTTGTTGTAAGAGATGATCCTTTTGTGACTGTACTGAGAGAGAGAGAGGGGGGGGGAGAAGGGGGTGTGGAGTAAAAAATGATACAGTGGCAAAATTCACATCCCTCAGCTGTCTGCCTAGCCTTTAGTTCCTTCTTTTGTTCCAGAAATCAGGCACAGTTATTTTAAAGATGCTAACAAAGCAAATAAGCTTTTTGCCTTTGCTCTAAGATACCTTTGACAATCCTACTTACGATGTTACAAGTGCTATTAAATGCAGAATAAAATAAACCTACAATATTTTAGTTTCACTTTTCAAGTGAAGTCCCAATGAAAACTTTCAAAAACATTTTGACTATGAAACTTTGGATCCTATTCTAAGAGGATCCACTCACTGGCCTTTTTCCCAGCCCCATTTTTCCTTGGCTAGCCAAGTCAGCCAATACTATAAAACACCATCAGGAGCCCTCCCTGGAGATGATAGGTAATTCAATTTAAATTTTCTACCAATACATGTTACTCCCAGGATCAGGAAACCATCAATTTACGTTTTTTTTTTTAATTGGTTGTTCAAAACATTACAAAGCTCTTGACATATCATATTTCATACATTAGATTCGCGTTTTTTGGTCTGTGTGCATCTGCTTCCAGATTCTCAGTGCCTGGCACATGGGAGCCCCCTGAGTTTACATGTACTAAATGAACGGACCTTGGCTCATGGGAGGATTTGGATGAGGGGTCTGCAAGAAGCAGCTCATTTGCTGGTCTGCCTGGCATGAGGGATGCTTGCCTTGGCAAAGTTCTTCTCTTTTCCAGACATACCTCGGCTGCCCAGCCTGGGGAGCTTGGTCAGTAGAGCCAGGCTCTAGCCCTCTTTGGAACGTGAGGTGGTTGGAAGAATCAGATAATGAACTTAATGTGCCTCTTTGGCCTTCAGCCCCCTTCCTCTCATTCATATGAGCATCTGATCTTAGTCTGGAGAAGGGCTTTTTTGACCACCAGTGCAGCGGTTCTTTGGGAACAGAAAAACTGTGGGGTCGATAATGGGTTTCCTCTTAGCATCAGGTGGACTTTGAGGTTGGACTCCCTGTTTTCCAGCTCCCATGTTTTTGTTACACTGAAGGTGACCCTCAGGTTTCTGTATCTGGCAGTCAGTTCCTCCAAGACCCTCTCCTTCTTTCAGATACCAGGAGCAATCTCCGTGAGCTTGTGAGCAACTCATTTGGTTGGTACAGAATTCAGCACTATGGAAATGCTTTTTTCAAATCTATGAGAGTCACAGCAGAGTAGAGGTCATAATACCCAGGATTTATTCTCAGAGAATACTTCACTGGCCCCACTTGGCCGTGAGGCAGCATAAGTCTCACCAGAGAAGTCCAAGTTCCACAAGGGCATTCTTTGGAACAGAGTCCAAAAAAATCACTACCATGGAAAAACAAATGTGGGCTTGCTGCTTAGAAAGTACACATACTCTGGCATTAGTGTGCACACTTTGATTATCAGTTCAGATACACATCTTCAAATAACTTTTCTTTCTGGTCCTGGGGACTGAACCCAGTGCCTCAGGTCTGCCAGCCCAGCGCTCTACCATTGAGCCACACTCCCAGCCTCTGTCCTGTGAGCATCCTTTCTACATGCCTCCACTTTCTCACTTGTAAAATGCAGTCATAATACCTATCTGATATGACCACGGCTGGAGCACCAGGGCTGATGGGTGCAAGATGGAGTACCTAGGTGACCCTGACTCCAATGGCTATGTCAGGCAGTGAGCCATTATGTAAGGACTCCACGCAGTGGCTTCCTCTGTATGCCCATTTTACAAGGAGGAAACTGAAGCTCAAAGAAATTACATCATTGGCCTAGAGTTTCCCAGCTGGCAAAGGATACAGCCAGGATTTGAGTAAGCACATCCCTTCCCAAAGCCTGTGCTTATAACTGCCTCTCTACATGTGTTTCTTCTTTTTCTTTCTTTTTTTTTTTTTTTTTGGTGATAATGTTGGGGATTGAACCCAGGACCTTGTACATGGTAGGCAAATGTTCAACAACTGAGCTACATCCCCAGTTCTACATGTTCTTTTTTTTTGTGCTTGGGTACAAGGGATTGAACTCAGGGGCACTCAACTACTGAGCCACATCCTCGACGCTATTTCGTATTTTATTTAGAGACAGGCTCTCACTGAATTGCTTAGTGCCTTGCCTTTGCTGAGGCTGGCTTTGAACTCGCTATCCTCCCATTTCAGCCTCCTGAACTGCTGGGATTATAGGTGTGCACCACCGCACCCAGCCTACATGTTCTTTATAGATGTTAACTTCTTTCTTCTGACCACCCTCCACCCAAAATTCCCTGTGGAACAAACACGTGCTTTGAATACACATGGGTGTGGGAAAGAAACTTATAGTACAGACTTCAGCTGTCAAGATCCACTCTTCTGTGTGCCACACTCCCATAATGTCCTGCTTTCTGCTATGAACTATGCCTCCTTAGGTGAGGGTTTGGCAAGTCCTGGAGTGAGAACGCCCACAGTCCACAGCACTCCCAAGTCGAGTGAGTGTGTGATGCAGACCTATAACAACGTGGATCTCCCACTGCTTAAAGCCACAGGAGCCAGCACTCCTGCTGACGCCTGCTCTCGGGATAGCCAGGTGCTCTTTGAACAAAGTGGTCCAAAGCATCCTTGGGCAGAGATACAGAGGATAAACCGTTTTGCTGATTACCTGATCAAACCTCTGAAAGAGGCTCTCAGGGCCCTTGAAGTCACTCTTCATGGAACATGGAGCATGAGAAGCAGATAGGACCTGAGAAGTCATGATGGGGGTGTTTTTCTTTGAATCCAAAATGTTGGCAACCTGACCATCGGGTAAAAGCCTTCCCAGTCCTTCACATAAATCTTCCCTGGATAAGACTCACACATCATCCATTCATAAATTCACTCACTCCCTTGTCATTTACCTGATGAACACCTACAGAATGCCAGATGCAGAGCAGAGGACACAAGTGACAGATAAGAAGGGATCTCTGCTTTTGAGGAGATAGCACTTGGTGAGCCGAAGACTCTTAAGTCTGGGCCTTTTAACACAGAGGCAAACGGCCCAGCGTCTCCAAATGATGAAGAAACACAATGGGGTCCATCCAGACAGTAGGGTATCATTCAGCCAAAGGAGTGAAGGGCTGGTGCATGCCACTTCTGGGGGAACCTGGGAAGCATGACACTAGACCAAAGAAGCCAGTCATAAAGGACTGACTACATTGCATATAAATCAGACTGATCATATGAAGTGTCCAGAATGGGCAAGTTGAGACAGACAGTTGCTTCACTGGTTGCCCCAGACTGGGAGGAGGTAGGGGATTGCAGGTGGGAGCCCAAGGGAACAAAGATTCTTCTTCAGGAAAGAAATGTTCTAAAATTGATTACGGCAGCTGTCTCCCAATCTGTTCAACAAATGGGCCCAGATGAATCTTAACATGTAAGTTTGTTTCTGCTCAAAAGCCTTTAAAGGTTATTAGCAATCAACACTCTTCACTGATTCCTAACAGGGAGTGTGCCCGGTACCACCCTGGAGCCAGAGATGCCATGTACAAGTGTGCTGGTTTGTGTACTGCACACAAGACCCGGCTGAGGACTGAGGCCGAATCCCATTGCATGCCACTCTCACCAAGCCCTGGCACAAGGCTAGGAACCACCAGAGGGGGCACCTCTCTAACTTGTTTAACGTTGTTAGAGGGATGATGATGACCCAGTGCAAAGCTTTATAAAAAGACCCCGGTGGAGGCCCCACTGTGGACCCACCGAATCAAAGCATGCAGCCCAAGTGTGCTTTTGCCGAAAGCTCCTCAGGTGGTTCTGATATGAACCCACGTTAAGAAACTTCAAAAATTAGACTGCATTAAAATTCTCTGGCTTGTTAGACTGCAGATTGCAGGCCCCACCCTCCAGAGTGGGAGTCTTTAGGGCAGAATCCTGGGAGTCATTGGCCTTGAAGGCTGGTGCCAGCACAGCCATATGGAGGTTAAGGCATTGAGACTCAGAGTGTTTAAGGGAAGATACTCTGGAGAGGACCAAGGACCATGCCATTATGATCCTGCCTGTTAGTCCTCAGTCTGTAGCCTCACACAACATACCCCAGGTATGATCATGGCTGGCTCCAACACTGATACCCACCAGCTGCTGCCCTCAGAGAGGGCCCATCCATCCATCCATACTCACCCATGCCTTGAACAAATGTTTCTTATTTTGCCTCAACAGGAAAAAGCTTTTGTAGAAGGCTTCTCATGTTCAAGAGAATTTTCTGTCATGTTACATTCGTCTGTTCATTCTCTCATTCAATAATTCCCTGTTGGGTAGCCACAGTACCCTTCATTGGGCCCTATGCTTTTGTTACACAGTCCTTGCTGTCTCCAAGGAAGAGACCCCAGCCTGGCAGAAAGGAAGAGGACCAAATGGTTCAAAGAACAATGGGCAGATCCTCTGCTGGGGCTTAATCAAACTGCGTACAGGGCTGAAATGAGCATCTTTTCATCTCCTCAGCCCCACCTGTAAGTCTTACCTTCTAACTCAATATCACTACCATTCTCTTGCCTTTTAACTAACTAAAAAGTCTACAAGTTCTCAAAGTTATGGAATCCAAGACTGGACACAGTGGTCTACCAGTTATACTATTGCTCACTTTCACAGAAGAATTAGCTCATCATTTGAATGCACAGGTCAAGAGCTATTATAAATGATAGTAACAACAAAAAACATTCACAAACTGCATGATGTAGCTGAAAGTCCACTTACTCCAGAACTCTATCTAGCAGACTCAAAGACTATACACAGACCCTATGGCTAGTGCAGAACCTGTGCTCTGCCATCAATTTATTCAACAGATATTATTAAGCTCCTGTCACATGCCAGGCATGGAGGTGCATTAGATACACCCCTATCCTCAGCAAGCTTTTCTGTTAAATACCAGTGTGGAGGGGGCATAGGGGTAGGAAAGACGGTGGAATGCAATGGTTATCATTACCCTAAGTACATGTATGAAGACATGAAGGATGTGACTCTACTTTATGTACCAGAGATATGAAAAATTGTGCTCTATATGTGTAATGTGAATTGTAATGCATTCTGCTGTCACATAGAATAATTAAAATTAAAAAAATACCAGTGTGCTAGTCAGCCTTCTACCACTATTGTAAAATGCCTGAGACAATCAACTTAAAAGGACGAAAGGTTTATTTTGGCTCATGATTTCAGTCGATGGTAATTGGTCCACTGCTTTGGAGTCTCTGGTGAGGTAACCCATCATGGCAGAGTGTGCGCGATGGAGAAAAGCTGCTTACCTCATGGTGGCTAGGAAGCAAAGGCAAGAGGAAGGGGCCAATGTCCCAATATCCCACACCCCCAATGACCTCACTTCCTTCTACTGAGTCTGGTCTCTTAAAGGTTCCACCACCTCTCAATAATGCCATGGGCTGAGGCCCAAGTCTTCAACCCATGGGTCTTCTGGGGATAGTCCATATGGACACTATAGCAACCAGACATAAAGTAATTGCCTTGGAAGCTGATGTAACAGAGGATCATGTACCAGCTGAGGGCTTGAGCTTTCAAAAATGCCCATTAGGGCAGAGAAGAGAGTAGAGGCCACACCTTAGGTGTTCATGTGGTGCACTCACCAAGGAAAAGCCCAAAGTCAAGGATTTTGGTGATCAATACACAACGAGAACATCTGCAAGACAGTTTTACAGGAACCCTGGAATAACAAAGACCCACAAATACAATCAAATGCTGATGTTACGCATCCCTTACATATGTTTTCAGGTTCAGAGACTAAGCTTCTTTGTTCTCCAGGATTACACTTGGTTCTCTTCTCTATTTGGTTTTAGCATTTTCGGTCCATTATCCAGTTGTTTAAAATAACTTGCACATATGAAGCATCAGGGTTGCTTTTGGTTGTTCTAATGGCTAGGTTTTAAATTTTTGGGGGGTATCGTGTTCTAGCTTGGTCTCCTTCCCTTCCAAACCCTACTTTCCCACTCCTCTGGGAACACTTGGGTCCTTCATTCCTATACGACATCTTAGGATGTTGTTTTAGGGAATGCAGCCTAGGAGAGTGGGAAAGAGACCCACACAGAAATATCCAGAGTCCCTTCCCTCTCCGTGCCTCAGCTCTGGGGATGCCACCCTGGCGTCAGACTCTGAGAAGATGGTCTCCCAGGCCTTGTAAATGTCTCGTCCTCTCTAATGCATGTTGCCGGGTAGAGTTGCTTCACTGGGATGCCAGTTACAAGATGGGGATCTTTCAAAACAAAGAATTCCACCCATGAATTAAGGATGTCAGCTAACATGGCTTCACAGCTTCACTTGACTACATATTGATTTTAATCCACTTAAGTGCCTCTTAAACATGGACTCATTTAATTATCATTCCTGTGTTTTTTTTTTCTTTTTCCACTTTGGGAAGGATGCCTCCTGCATGGTCCACGCCAGGCTCTAGGGAATGAGGGCAGAGGCCCTGAACAGCTGGCTAAAACCACTTTCCTCTTTACAAAGTTTCCCAGGGGACCCTGGAAATTCTTTAATTTATGATCAATGATTTTTTCCCCCCAAAGCTGACATGTGTTCAGGTCTTGACTTTACCATTTACTAAGTAGTATCTTAAGTTCATCCCAGTAAAACACAATGGTAGCTGGGCACAGTGGCACATGCCTGTAATCCCCGTGGCTTGGGAGGCTGAGGTAGGAGAATTACGAGTTCAAAGCCAGTCTCAGCAACTTAGTGAGGTCCTAAGCAACTTAGTGAGACCCTGTCCCTAAATAAAATACAAAAAAAAGGCTGGGGATGGGGCTCAGTGGTTGAGTGCCCCTGAGTTCAATCCCTGGTACCAAAAAAAAAGAAAAAAAAAAGAAAGAAACCACAATGGTAATTCCTACCCTATGGTATTGCTGTTAAGGATTTAACGAGTTGCTATGGAGGCTGCCACCAGAGTCACTGATGTTGCTATTTAGTCTCTATAGAGAGGATTTCCAAGGGTTTTCTTTGCTCTTCTACCGATAGCTGCTGGTCAATGTTTAGGCTGTTCAAAGCTCCCTTCAACCTGGCTGGGCTGCCTGTAAACCAAGATGACGGAGCCAGCGTGCGTGAACTCTGACCACGCAGCAGGCGCTGCCCTAAGCATTTTGCTAGGATGAACCAATTCATGTTTCTGAACAATCTTACATAACTAAGTGACAGGGTCATCCCTTTTGTTTTTTAGTTGCACATGACAGTCGAGTGTATTTTGACATTTTACACATACATGGAGCATAGCTTCCTGTTCTTATAGTTGTACGTGGTGTGGAGTTACACTGGATGTTTATTTATATATGAACATAGGGAAGTTACGTCGGATTCATTCTACTGTCCTTCCTATTCCCCTCCCACCTCTTCAATCCTCTGTGCCTAATCTAATGAACTTCTATTCTCCCTCGCTCCCACCCCTCCCAGTATGTATTAGCATCTGCATATCAGAGAGAACATTTGGCCTTTGGTTTTGGGGGATTGGATTATTGGATTATTTCACTTAGCATGAGAGTCTCCAGTTCCATCCATTTACCAGCAAATGTCATAATGTCTTCTTTATGGCGAATATTCCATTGTGTATATATACCACATTTTCTTTATCCATTCATCTGTTGAAGGACACCTAGGTGGGTTCCATAGCTTAGCTATTGTGAATGGAGCTGCTATAAACATTGATGTGGCTGTGTCACTGGAGTATGCTGATTTTAAGTCCTTTGGTATAGACCAGGAAGTGGGATAGCGGGGGTCACATGGTGGTTCCAAGTTTTCTGAGGAACCTCCATAATTCTTTCCAGAGTGATTGCACCACTTTGCAGTGCCACCAGCAATGTATGAGTGAAACTTTTCCCCACATGTTCCATTTTCCAAGTGAGGGCTCGGGTCCACTGAGTGGGAAGGAACTAGTCGAGGAAGCACCCACATGGAAGAGCTAGAGCGTAGTCCGACCATCTAACCTCAGAGTGCTTGCTGCCTTGCTGGTGCTACCGTATGAGGGCCTGCCCAGGGCCCAGGGCAGAGGTGTTCTTTCCCCGCTCTGCAATCACCTCCCTGTAGCACAGTGGTTCTCAAAATTCCATGCACCTCAGTCACCTGGAGGGAGGCTCAGACTCACTCTAGAGTTTCTAATTCAAGAGGAATTCATGACTGTGCTTTTCCAACTGGGTCCCAGCCCACGTGGATGCTGGTGGTCAGGAGACCATGCTGTGTGTGACACTGATCTAGATTCTAAGAAATACTGGTGGCTTCCTTCCCATGGGAGGGGAGCCTGCCCACAGGAAATGGTGGGCATCAGCCTGCTGAGCCAGTGGACGCCTGAGTGCCTCTTCTGGCCTGGAGCAGGGTATGCTGGGAAGTCTGCAGGGCCCTGGCCAGTTTACCAGCAGTCACTGTGCTATGGGGTGTCCCCTTTCTCTAAGCTGCAGAACTACTTTATGATGGTGCTGTGGTGGGGAAGTGCTAAAGAGGAACCCAGAGGAAGCGGGGAACAAACATTTGTGGAGTCTGGGGGAGTATTCTGAATCGGAAAATCTGAAATGATCCCAAATTCAAAGCTTTCTCAATACTGACCATCTTCTCAAAGTTTCAGATTTTGAAGCATTTTTGGAATGTGGGTTTTTGTATTAGGGATGCTCAACTAGGTAAAATCTGCAAATATTCCAAAATCCAGAAAAACCTCTGAAATTAGAAACACTTCTGGTCCCAAGCATTTCAGATAAGAGATGCTTAGCTTGCACCTTCTTCCTGGCCCATCTGTTTTAATCCTGACACTGAGGTAGCTCTTAGAATCCCCACTGCACAGATAAGGAAAATGAGGCTCTGAAAAATTGGGCAACTTGTAAAAATGGCTATTAATGATCTGAAACCAGAATTCTAATCCAGGTCAGGGTGGGTCTGTAGCCCCAACATGTGATCTAGCCCTGGGTGCTCCTCTGACTATCCTGATGGTGGACACCCCACTGGGGACATAACCACACAGCTATCTTTTGCCAGGGCCCTATGAGGCCTGCAGAGGGAGGCCCGTGGCTAAAGCTATGTTTCTGCCAGAAAACAAACTGTTTTGTGTGCATTTCAACCATGAAGCAGACTCTGTGTGGGACTTCCAAAATCAAAAGTTGGGGTAGTGTCTCATCCGCTTAGAGCACCCACAGCGCACCCTCAGCTCAGATGGAAGCAGCAGTATGAACCTTGGCAGAATGGTCTGGTCATCGCAGCTGGCCAGGAGACCTTTTGCTGATGGCCAGTGTTCCTGCCTATGGGTCCTGAGCATCAGCAAACTTGTGAAGGCGGCTCAACAGGCTTTTTGTAAAAAAAGGAAAGAGTTTTCTTTGGCATGAGAGTCAGATTTCCTACCCTGCTCCATGACCTCACAAAGGAGGGTTGAGAGTACCTCCCATCACCCCACCTAGCTCTGGAGTCAGCGACACAGCTCAGACTTTCTGCTTATCTGAAGAGAGAGTTTGCTTCTTTTCTGAGCGACACCTGGCTAAGAATTCTGCATTCAAATCTTGTATTTAGGCAGCATTAAAAGGCAAAAAGGAGAGAGAACTTTTGTTGTCCAGGGCCCCAGTTCTTCAAAGGGTTTCTAAAGAGACAGAAATTCTACCCCCATACTGCTGTCTCCAGCCTGGAGGGTGTAACTTGGTCACCTCCAGAGCCACTGACCATGCCCTAGAGTTTCTAGTGGACACCTAAGATGACCAAAGAGCGTTGAGGAATAGGGACTGGGGTGGAGAGAACATCTTCCTTTATCAATATGAGCGGGGCAGGAGGAGCAGGATCCCTCGCCTGTAACTGAGCTGGGAGACTCGGGGCAACTTACTTGCCTGCTCTGAGTCCCATAATCTTCATTGGTGAATGGGGCTACAGTACTATAGCAGACCCACATCTGAAAGCTCGTCCCTCAGGGGAACCACCGACTCCCCGCTCTCAGCCCACCAACTGGGGGGCACTCCACCTCACTCCCACCCCCATAAGAGGAGCATATGACACGACCTAGGCTTAAGTCAACTGGAAATGAAACATGACATTTTTCCTAGAACTTCTGTCAAATGAGAGTCCTTGTTCACTGTGCATCTTGCAACCCTGAGGGGACAGCCTGTCTTAAACTGGAACCAAAACAAGAAAGAGAAGCTGACAGGGAGAGAGAGACACAGTGACAATGTCTGGAGGCCCAACAGGAAGCGGTGGCCCAAGCCAACCTTTGGTTTTCAATTTGCAAAACAATAAATTCTCTGTTTTCTTGGGTCGGTGCGGTTTGGGTTTTCTATTGCTTGTCACTGAAAGAGTTAAAACAGAACAAATACCTCACAGTGTTCCGAGGCCCCTAAAAGGGCCTGGCTCAGTGGGCTGGAGAATGTCCCCCTCGGGCAGCCCTTGCACTAGAGGTCTGAGGCCCGGCTGCCCTCAGTGGGGAGGAGAAGCAGACAGATGGCTTCGAGCACCAAAGGGCAGGCAGGGGTGCTCACCAGTGGGTTTCAGCATGACTCCTGGGAAAGTCTGAACCCAGGCAGGATGCTCTGTGGCCACCTGGACCTCACTGAGTATGACCTCATCTGAGGAAGCCTGAGATCTGGCCTTTGTCCTCGGGCCTTCAGCTGGGAAGGTGACCTGGGCTCCTCTAGACCCAGCAGGACTGCTAGGCTGACTGTCCATCAGCATTCAGGAAAGAGCTGCTGGGCCTCAGATTCTGTTTTCAATGGGTGCCAGGGGGTGCCGCAGGCCCCCCGCACACAGCACTTCACTCGTAAGTTCAGAACATCAACCCAAACAATGGTGGTTACAAGACGGGCCCCAGAATACGTGATGATTCTCCTTCCCAAAGGCGGAACCTAGTTCTCTTCCCCTGGCCTGCGGGATAGACTTGGTAACTTGCTTCTGGAGAACAGAATGTGGCAGAAGCAATGACATGTGGCTTCTGAGAGTGGGTGGTGAAAGGCCAGCTGCTGCCTGGTTCTCACTCTCTTGCATGGGTCGCATGGGGGGAGAGAGTCACTGTATTATGTGTCACTAACGCTACCTGTTGGAGGGGGTCCACGTGAAGATGGAAAAGGCCCCGGCCAACTGGTCAGCCATGTGAGGAGCCTGGGGCCATGCGCGTGACAGTGCCCAACACAGTGTGTCCCTCCCCTTCCCAGCACAGTGCTGGGCTGAGCATTTGTGAAAATAAATCCAGAGCAGGAAACACAATGCTAGACTTTGTTTCCTCGATCACAAGAAAGAGTCGGAATCCTTTCTTCTTCCTCGTGTTGGAATGGGAGTTTAATCCAGTATGTAGAAATGCTAAATTCATAGTCTCAGCTCTAGACTTTCCAAAACCTATCTTCTCACAACTTCCCACCCCACAGGCTCTCAAATTAAGGACCAAGAGTGAAGGTGATGCAGCCCCCTGCTATGATGTGTCACCACCAAAACTCACATTGAGGCTAAATTCCTCAACGTGGCAGTGTTGGCAGGTAGGGTCCAGGGGGAGGTGTCTGGGTTAAGAGGGAAGAGCCCTAGTGAATGGCTTATGCCCTTCTCTTGAGAATAAGTTAGCTATCCTAGTCCAGCCACCTTTCCTTCCTCCACAAGTACCTGCTTGCCCTTCAGCTTTCTGCTAGGAGTTGATATAGCATAAGGTCCTCACCAGCACATTGTTTTGAGACTTTCCAACCTGTCATCCAAAAGAAAGTTCTTTTATTTTATAAGTCATCTGGTCTCAGATATTCTGTTATAGCAACAGAAAACAGACCAATATGCTCCTTGCCCCATGTTGTTCATGTTCTGACATCATCATTTCCAAAGCACGGACTAATTCATGTGGTTCCCGTTTTGTCCCAGATCTCAATGGCCTGGCAGGTTTTGGAAAAAAAAAAAAAAGGTGATGATCAAAAATGATTTGCATGGTTCAGGGTCTACCCTGGAAGGCACTGATCTGTATTATATGCAGATCTCAGAGGCTGAGGGTTGTAGGAAATGACCACCATTCTCACCCCTCCCGGTCTCCACATTTCTTTGCAGTTTGGATTTCTTTTTCCACCTTGAATTTGATAAAGATTCCTGATTTGCTCTCACCAATCAAATTCAGAAGTGATGCTGTGCCAGTTCTGAGCCCAGGACTCATGAGACCTTGGAACTTCTCAGTCACTCGCTGTTCATTCTTTCAGTCACAATCTTGGAACCCAGCTGAGGTCACACGAGCTGGGGCTAGTGTGCTGAGGGACGCAGCTCAGTCACTCCCCTGTTCCAGACAACAGCTGGGCTCCAGCTGATCTGCCAGCTAACCAGAGACACATGAGCAAGGCCAGCCAAACATCCAAGCCTGGCCCAGAGCCCAAACACTGCCTCACTACCTCCTAGAGCCATGAGCAAGAACGGTTGTTGTATTAAGCCAATAAATTTTAGGGTGGTTGTTACTTTGATGGATACTTTGTTGTTACTTTGAGTTGTTGTGAAGAGTAAATGAGAGCACCTTTGAGATCCCTAGACCCTACGCAGTCCGCAGGAAGCACTTGGGAAGGGATAGCCTTGATGATGAAGCCACCTGCCTCTTACAAAGCCTGTGCACTCTACTTTCTAAGATGCTAATGTTAACCCTTCTGTTTTGGTTAAAGCATCCAGAAGTAGAACGGACAACCGTAGGTGAAAACGTGAGTAGAGAGAAAGAATAAGAAAACTGCAGAACAGTAGCATGGATTTTATCAGGCTCCAAGGACTGAGATCACAGGACTGAGTCCATCTACTAACGAGAAGGGAAGACGGAGCCTGGGGAGATGTGGAATGCACACAAGAACCCCTGACATGGCTTCATTTCCCTTTGTCATTATGTCCCCTGGGGCTGAGGAATGAACTTCTGAACACTGAGAAACATGCCAACTCAGAAGATGGATGCCAAAAAATGACCATCGATTTTATGCACTGTCCCTAAATCTTCAAAGTACCTGAGGGTAGTGCAAATAAAATGAAATATAAGAACACCACAAACATAATAAAATCAAGGGAGGCGTTTCATAAACTCCTTCAAAGAATTTTTTTTTCTCTCTCTCCTGTGGAAGGTACAGCCACTCCCTGAGAGCCTACTTGACCTTTAGAAAAGAGCTTCTTGGTAAAATTGCTCCTTAACTAAATATTTGTAAATTACTGAAGCACATTTATTTTTTATTTGAATTGCACTGAACTGTGTTAGGAAGTTTTTTTTTTTTTTTTTTTAATTTCATATGATTCATTTTGTAAGCAGAAGGAATTTGTGATTAACGTCAATTCCTCGTTTACCTTTTTTGAAGTCTGGATTGTACTTGTTTAGCTCCACATTTCTTTAAACGGTACAGTCTAAATGTCCTAACTTTTCAGACAATTTCAACATTTAAAAGTTTTCTTAATTTATATCCAGTGTCAAGAACAATGATCAGAAGAGCCCCATGCAGCTCTCCCCAGAGCACAAACTCTGTCTGCTCATTTCTTTTTTTTTTTTTTTTTAGCCAAAACCTTGGTTTTATTTTTTTTTAATTTTTTTTATTGGTTGTTCAAAACATTATAAAGCTCTTGACATATCATATTTCATACATTAGATTCAAGTTGGTTATGAACTCCCAATTTTACCCCAAATACAGATTGCAGAATCACATCGGTTACACATCCACATTTTTACATAATGCCCTATTAGTAACTGTTGTATTCTGCTACCTTTCCTATCCTCTATTTAGTATGTACAGGGGTCTCTCTTATTCACAGGGGATATGTTCCAAAACATCCAGCAGATCCACGAAATGCACACAAGAAACAGAAAAATGGCCAATTTGGACAAACCCTGTAAAGATTCTATTTTTTCCTGTATGTCCTGTAGCATTATCACATAGTACCAGAGTTAATCTGTTCTTCCAGGTTTTCCGCCCTGGTGCTTGCTTTGCATTGCTGTTCCTATACATGGGGGACACTCTTAAGTAAAATAAGGATTACTTGAACATAAGCACTATGAGACTGCAACAGTTGATTTCTAGAAGTAATCCAGAGGACCGTTAAGTAACTAACGGGTGGGTAGTGGATACAGAGTTGATACTCTGGACAAAGGGATGATTTACATCCTGGAATGGATCGCACTCAGAATGGCATGTGAAATTAAAAACTGAACAACTGTTATTTCTGGAATCTTCCATTTAATATTATCAGACTGCAGTTGATCATGGGTAACTGAAACTAAAAGAAAGTGAAACACAGACAAGTGGGGGGATACTACAGATTGCTTTCCCTTGGGGCTTATAAAAAAAAAAAAATCTCAGTAAACTGGTTGTGGCTGGGAAAAGAGTTGATTGATGCTTTTGCACAACTGCAGAAATCAATTACTATTGGAATTCACTTTTCTGAGAGGCCGAGCTGTGGCTGAGTCAGAAATGGTTTTAGCGTATGCATCAGATACCCCATAGCTTCCTCCTGACCCAACTCTGATTCCAGCTCAGTGCTGTCTTTCAGTAGTTCCAGGGGCACTCACTCATGCCAGGGCAGGACTGACCTTTCCTTAGGAGCAGTCCTCAACCAACAAGGAATGGAGCTGGTGAATGGATGTTCTAGTCTCTGTCTTACAGGTGAACATTTCTGGGTGACTTTCTGTATGCTTCTCAAAAGTCCCAGCACCACCACAAGTGACCTCAAAAACAAGCTCCTATGTTGGCTTTTCTTCCCTCCTTCCTGGGACCACTGTTCCACTTTAGGCTTTGCAAATGGAAGGCACCATATGCTGTTGAGCCAGTAACTCTTAAAAAAAAAAAAAAGTTCTGAAAAATAGCACTTTGGGAAGAAGCTGAATCCAAGATCCCAGACTGTCAACTGAGATGGTCAGGGAGACTTCTAAGGGAGTAGATGGTATTGGACACCCTGAGAGCTTGAAAGGCCAGCAGAGAAGATTCTCACAGACCAAGAGACCTCCTAGGGTAGCCCAGCAGGTGGATGGTGGGAAGGAGAAAGCCAGAGTGTAAGAAGTAAATTAGCCTGGGTCCTTGTTCTGCAAAGTCAAACTTCCTCGAGTTTCATTTCCACCTACATCTCCATCTTACCCCCACAGGCACACCCACCCCATGGAAATCGCTGCACTACTGGTTGGCCTTTCTATTTTCTGCTGCCCCATCCTGAAGTCCCTATAAACAAGAGAATGAATGGATTACTTAGAAAAAAAAAAAAGAAGAAGAAAAGAAGATACCACATGGGACCTGGTCCTTCTAGAACATTTCTTCCTTCCAGATGGAGGAGTGGGAGGGTTGAGTGGCTAGTGAGAGCTCACTCAGGCTGGGCCAGAGGGAGTCTAGGAAACCTGAGTGAATCATGCTTTAAAAAAAGCCCCAAAGCTCAATATACACTCTTTCCTCTCACTGCCTAGCTAATTCATAAAGCAACATGAAATAAAATGGCTGCTATGTACTTCCAGCCAAGTAAAAGAAAATTCATTTCCCAAAGCCAAAGCTAATATTGCACACTGGAGCTGGCTGGAAAACTGATCCTGAGAGCAGGTAGAGCATTTTAGGGACTACACATCATAACCCTGGGCTGAGAGGGAGTCCCACGTTCTCCTGCACCAACAGCACACTCAGGGAGGCCAAAGAAAGAAGGTATTATTCAGAACCTAGATTTAGTTTTCTTAAAAAAAATAAGGACCATATTTTTTGATATACTATTTGGCTTTGTGATTTCAATAGACCATGTCCATTACTAGGAGTGAGTCCATCTGGGAAATGATTTTAAGGTTCTTTATAACTTGAGCTTCTATCTTCCTAAGACAAGGTTCAGATTTAAAACTTGGATCCAAACACTGGGTCATGACCATCAGCAGTGACCAAATGTGTGTGTGTGTGTGTGTGTGTGTGTGTGTGTGTGTGTGTGTGTGAGAGAGAGAGAGAGAGAGAGAGAGAGAGAGAGAGAGAGAGTGTTTTAATGACCATTCTGGTCTCAATTAAAAAGCCTCTATTTTTATTAAGAAGTTTCTGGGCTTTTATTTAGGGGGGGAATTATCTTCTAAAGTGAGGAAAAATGACAAGTGTATACCTTTCTTCACCAGATTTCACTGCTGGATTAGAATTTTGTAATAAATAAATAAATATTCATAAACTTTTTTTTTTTTGGTACTGGAGATTGAACTCAGGGGCACTCCATCACTGAGCCCCATCCCCAGCCCTATTTTGTATTTTACTTAGAGACTCGCTAAGGCTGGCTTTGAACTCACGATCCTCCTGCCTCAGCCTCCCAAGCCAGGATTACAGGTGTGTGCCACTGCGCCCAGCTTTATCAACACTTTTATTGCATTTACTAAACATATTGGGGGCTTAAATACACAGGTAAAATAGAAGCTGTCACATACATGTGACATACCCATTCACACAGACACCCTATCATGACCTTGCAAGGCCTGCACCATCTGGCCCCCACCTGGGCCTTCAGCCTGGTCTTGGGCTTCTCCTCTTGCTCACTCCATTTCAGTCACATTGTCCTTTCCTGCAGTGGCCTGTGTTCCTCCTAGTCTCAGCATTTTTCCACTCTCTGAAAAGCTTCCACAATGGACATCTTCCCTAGCATTTAATAAGAACTTTTTTTTATAAAAAAAATGTTTTTTTTTAGTTGTAGATGGACACAATACCTTTATTTTATTTGTTTTTATTTTTATGTGGTGCCAGGGATCGAATCCAGTACCTCACACATGCTAGGCAAGTGCTTTACCACTGAGCCACCACCCCAGCCCCTAGTAAGGGCTTTTATCTCATGAAAATTGCCAGCTGAATCTACCACCCAACACTGCCGCACTACACCTCTATATACCAGCAAATTAGGACACTGGATTCTAGTTGCAACATGATAAAATTAATAATTTCATAACCTATCAATTTCCTTGATCTCTAGAGGGATTTCAAACCCACTGTGCCCAGAATACAAAGCCATCAGCATCTAACAAGTTGCTCATGTATTTATTAAGCTAAGAGATTTAGGGGTTTTATAACAATATCTGGAACTGAGTTGGGACAATGGTGGACCCAACTTGGTCTAATCCCAGCTTGGGTCCACCAATGTTTGGACCTTGAGTCAGGGACAGAGCAAGACAATTCAAGACAATTCAATCCCAGACAAGAATGTGTGACTCCATCTCTTCCTATCTTTCCAACCATCCAAAGTGCAACAGGCAGATGGGAAACCAGGATGGACTGTGGTATTTCACCTTCCCAGCCCCATTCAAGGGCAAAGCTCTCAGGTGTGATCTTCCCTTTATTTGAGTTCACCTGGGGACAATTTAATTCCAGAGAGGAAAACTGAAAGGTGAGCCCGCTGCCAGCTTCCCAGGACCCAGTGTGGAGACACGTGACCACCACAGGAAAGCTCACTGCAGGAGGAGCAAGGTGGGGGGCAGGGTCTGCATGCCAACATCCTTGGGGTATTAAAGCTGCCCCAGAAAATTCATCAATGCTTCCTTGACTGCCACCAACTGCACAAAAAAATGGGCCATGACATGAGAAAGGTCTAATTCATGAAGGGCCTTGCACTCCAGAGGGTAATATCCACGAAGCCACATGGCAGTCAGCTCACCTGTCAGACATGCAAATGAGCCTCTTTATGCAAAGAAGATGCATCAGAGCCACTGGAGTCCTCCACCTGTGCCCGAACCCCAGCTCATGATTTACCAGCTGTGCCTTCCTCAGCCTTGGTTTCTTTATCAGGAAAACAGAGATCTTCCTGGGACACACCCCACTGGCTTGCTGTGAGGATTAAACATGCTAATAAGTGTTAAGTGCTGAGCACAGAGTCTGGCATAGAATTAAGCACTCGCTAAGGGCTGGCACCTATTGCTTGCTGCTGTGACTATACCAGTTACATGTTTCCAGAGGGAGAAGGCAAGCTTTCTGCTTATTTTCACAAACTCTAGCAAAAGTCTAACACCAACACTTAACACCACACAAGAAAGCACACCATAAACGAATATCGTTTATGACTACAAATACGCTAAATAAAATATTAGTAAATTGAACCCAGAAACATACCTAAAGGATGGTGAAGATTGATACACAATGATAAAGAAGATACACATGACAGTAGAGTGTATTTTGACAGACTGTACATACATGGAGTATAACTTCCCATTCTTGTAGTTGTAATGATGTGGAGTTTCACTGGTTGTGTATTCATATATGAACATGGGAAAGTTATGTCCAAATCATTCTACCACCTTTCCTATTCCCATCTCCCTCCCTTCCCTCCATTCCCCTTTGTCTAATCCAGTGAATTTCCATTCTCCCTCCCATACCCTTTTTGAGAGTTAGCATCTATATATCAGAGAGAACATTTGGCCTTTGGTTTTTTGGATTGGCTTATTTCACTTAGCATGATATAGTCTCCAGTTCCATCCATTTACTGGCAAATGCCTAATTTCATTAAGAAGGGGGAACTTTAAAAATATAATTCATCTTATTAAAAGGTCAAAAAAAGAAGCTATATTAACAGCTTAACATATCAACATTTTAAAAAAGAAAGCTGCAGTTGCCCCAAAATTTCAGATTTAACTGAAACAGATTGGACCTCATTGGAATAAGTAATCTTGCAGAACAGATGCTTACAAAGTAAACTGAGGTTGAATTATAAAGATAAGACTCTATCTAGAGTCATGTGAGGGAAGACTGTGGTCACACACATACACACAAAATCAAAACATACTGATGGTCCAGACCAGTAGTTTGGGAAGTTTTCACTGTAATGAATCAACCTGACATATAAAACAGGGACCCACTTTAGATCTGGCTCCCCAGAACCAAAAGACGTACAAAACATTGTGTCCCCAAGAAGGATATCAAGGGAGTGGAGGATGCAAGACAGTGATGGGGAAGTCCCCATAGAGTCACACCTCAGAGCCTGCCTGACCTAGGGTGCTGGGCTCTTGTATGGCTGCACCAGGCCTTGAGGGGGCCCAGGTCCGGGCACTTGCAGCTGTTTATGACTCCGGAGAAATCAGCTCCAGTGGCCTCAGTCAGCTTTCCAAAGAAAAGTCAGGGTACTAGGTGTTAAGAGAAAATCCAACCAAGCTGGAGGGGCAAAAATGACGAGAAGGGACTGGAGGAGATCAGACACCAACATTCATGGTGACTCTGGCCAACTGGATAGTGGACCCCCAGGACCCCATCTCTGACACCAGCCCTCGTCCACACCTCAGGTTAAGAAGGTAACCCTAACTCTTCTGGGAAAGTCAGCACAAGTATAGCCCCAGGAGGCCAAAATGAGAATCGGGACAGAGATAATAAAGAAATTAAATTCCCTGATATTAGCACTTACGTATTTGGCATTTAACATTAGCCTAATCAGGAGTTTGCCTTTTAAGGCACTAAAGCATTAAGAGAGTCTGAGGCTTATTTTAAAAATTCGATTATTGGCTTGCATTCAAAGGTAAAATGGGAAAATCTATTAGATATGAAACATATGAAATTGCCCATATTTGGGCTATCTTTGACATGCAGTAGTATCAATTTCATATGGTTCAACCTAAACCTCTAAAATTCATGTTTTAATTTACAAGTTATGTAAACACTATGGGAATATGTGTGAAATAATAGTTGTTTCAAAATAAATGAATGGGATATTACACATACTACTAACAGAAGTGACCATTCCTTTTCAAACACAAAAGCCCCTCAAATAAGGAAGGACCTTACCAATGGACTGAAAGCATATGTGACAAGATGTTAGCTCCGTCTGTGATAGCGCCACCTCTTGGGCATATGGATGCCCCAGGAGCAGCCCTCAATCAATGACGACTGGGAGTTGGTGGATGAAGACCTCAGGCCCCTCCCCCTTGGGGAGAACTCTGGGTGCTTATTCTACGGAGGCAGAGCTCCCTGTGGGAGTACCTCCAGTTGCCCACAGTAGTATCTGGCTGGATAACCTGACCTTTTTTTTAGCTGCTTGCTCTCTGCCTTTACATTTCCTATCTCCCCACCTTCAGCTCTTAACCAAACCCCTGCACTGGAATTCTTGACTTGGAGCTTACTTCTGAGGAAACCTAACCAAGACATAGGTGTTTCCAGGCATTCTTTTAAGAACTCATTACACAACTGATTTTTAAGTTCAAGGGACTCACATCCCAGCCTTACCACAGACTGCAAACCTGGGGCCACCAAAGAAACCAACGTTAACATAGGGTTCCTCTGGTGGGAAAGAGATGCTGGCTTCAACTGAGGAGGGGGTAAGAGAATTCGTAGGCATGGCCTTGGTCCACTGCCTGTCTGCCCCTGAAAGGCATGGACACAAGATTGCCCCTCAGGGATGAGTTTCAGCACCAAAAGTTTTAACCCCCCCTTTTCAGCTTGACTCAACCCAGCAAGACACATTAACAGGGAGAAGCATTTCTCCATTTCTCTAATTTCTGGTAGTTTCCCTCTCTAGGGAGATTAAAAAAAAATTAGCATGTTTCTCCAAACCACTCCTCCATTTTATCCTTAAAATCTAACAGTACAATATAAAACTTATTAAAAATAATGATAACTAAGAGTAATCATAAAAGGACAGAGAAAGATAGAAACATCTATCATCTATCCACATACCTACCACCATCCATTTATTCATTCATTCAATAAATACTGAGGTCCTGCCACATCCCAGGTACTGCTGTAACTAGCAGGTATGAATCAGCACATAAAAAGTCATTCCATGTTGTAGGGAGCTTCTACTCCTATAGGAGAACTAGGCCATTCAGCAACAAACCAATAAGCCAGATGACAATAAATTCTATGGAGAAAGTAGAATAAAGGAGTTGAGGTAGGGATATATGGAGTGATAGGGTGTTTCTAATCAGGTGACACATGATCAAAGACAAGAAGAAAGGAAGGAAGAGGGCCATGTGACAATGTGGGGAAAGACCCAGCGCAAAGGCACTGAGGCATAAATAAGTCTGGTGTGCTATAAGAAATACCAAGGAGGCCAGCATAGCCACAGAAAAGGTGGCCGGGGGAGAGCAATAGGTGACATGTTCAGAGAGGCAGCAATGGTATGAGGTCTTTTGGGGCCCTCCAGGTATTGTAAAGAACTAAGATTTCCAAAGAGATGAGAAGCACCGGAGGATTCTGAGCAGAGGAGTATAAGGCAGCAAGGGTAGAAGTAGGAAGATCAACTATGAAGGAGGCTACTGCAAATCAGTAACCAAGTGAAAGACGGGGACTTGGGTCAGGGTGGAAGCAATGTTGGTGGCAGGAAAGGACTGGATATGGACATACCCTGCGGGTTCAGCCAACAGGTTGTTTGTGGAATAGATGTGGAGTTCAAGAGGAAGCAGGGAGCCAAGGAGGATGGTGACGTTTCCCTACACATGGAGCATGTTTGGGGGCATTAGGATCCCATTTTCGACACCCTATTAGTGAGAAACCTGTTAGACATCAAGTGGAAGATGGTGAGCAGGCCGTTTGATACCCTTGCCTGAAGTTCAGCCATGAGGTCTGGGTTGGAGACAGACACTTGGGACTTGACTAGTTTATCTCACGAATGACGACAGACAGAAGAGCAGGATGTCAAGGACTGTACTCTGGGGCTCTCTAATGTTAAAAGGTTGTAAAGATGAGGAGGAAGGAAGCAGAGAAGGAGCGTCCAGTGAGGTAGGAGGAACAGAGGATGGGGTGGGAGCATCCTCATGTTCCAGAAGAAGACTTGAATAGGTATTTTATGAAATAAGTGAAAAGCACATGAAAAAGTTTATTAACCACCTTGCAGAGGAAAATCCAAACGACAAAGCATTTGAGAGATTTCCCACGTGGATAATAAGTCTGTGAAAGATGAGTCAAAAGGTATGCTCAGCACCAGCTCAGCCACCTACTGAGTAAACTCAGTCTTGTTAACCTTTATGAGTCTTGAGCCCCAAATTATTGTGTTCCCTTAACCCTGGCAAGTCTTTGTTTTCTCATCTATGCGTTGGGAATCAAAGCCCACGTGAAGGTAGGTTAAGAGGAGAGACTAGTTATACTCAGATGCCGGAGTAAGAACCACAGCAGAAGTCATCACAGAGCATGGGGTCTAGGAAACCCTGAGCCATCTGTAAGTTTGGCCTTAATGGGATGAAATGACAGCTCAAGGATTGTAATGATCTTCAGGTGTGCATTCAGGGTCTTTGTTAAATTCGGTAGGTGTCTGCCTATGTCAAATCCCCAAATCAGATGCTGGCAGTAATACCCTGTGTCCAAGTGATACTGAGGCTATCAGTGTCTGTAACAGACCCTTCAGAACAGGGAGGAAACCAGTTGACGGTAAACCTACTCTAGAAAACATTCTCAGGGTTCTACTTCTAGACTGTGGGTCCTCTAAAGGGGTTCAGGTCGCATTTGCTTCCAAGAGCCAGGACCATGTTTCCCTTGGCTCCTGAGCCACCCTGTGGGGGTGGAAATGACCAGGAACTTTTATTCTGCCCTAGGTGGCCCTTGACCAATGCCTGCTAAATGTGAAACAATAAAGGCCACACACTCTGGTCCAGAGATGGGACAATGCTAGTTCAGAGCTTGGGTGCAGGATCAAATTGAGACCGTGCTCTGAGGGACTTTGCTGAGATTGCACCCTGCGCTGTCCTGCTTCACCGCGCCCGCTGCCATCTCCCTTGGGAACACACCCTTCATAAACCACTTGCACTTGAATCTTCATCTCGGCATCTGCTCCAGGGAAACAGCCTAGTCCTTGATACTTGGAGTTGTCTTTTATTTGTCTCAGCTTAGAGGTCTTCTTTCATGGCTTTCTTTTTTAAGAGGTGCTCTATTGCTTCATGAAAAAGATTTAGAACCCAGGATACTCCCCTTTCTCCCTTATAAGAAGAAATTATTAAATTGTTGTTTTGCAACTAATTGGCGGGGAAAACCCAGAAGTTTAACCATACACTTTCTAAACGCCTCTCGAAAATTTGCCCAAGTCGCGTGGCTCTGGGAAATGTTGTTCTTTACAGCTACGGCTCTGTTGACATTTCTAAAGCAAAAAAGCAACCTTCCTTTCAATACACAAATGAATCTTTTCATGCCCATGAAAACTGAGCCCTGCCATGGAACACTGAGGCCACTCTGTGACTTGAAATGGACATCTGGGTTTCCTCCACCACTTCCTCCTGCCAACCGCCACAGAAAGTACCCGTGCTTTCTCTCAGGCCCTTTTACTCTGGGCTCGGATCTCTCTGACCTCTCTGCTGGGACAGGAAAACACACACACACACACACACAGAAAACACAGGTAAAAATTAAAAATCCAGGTGAGCAATTACAAATATGACCTCAGAGCACCTGCTCCCCACCACCTTCTCTAGTTCCCTTAAGGACAAAGGCCAGGGTCTGCAGCAGTAACTCCAACACCGAAGGGTCTAGAGAGAACATGGGATTTACTTTTGATGAGGGATAGAAAGGCCAATATTGCAAGATAAGGAGCTGGTCTGTGCCGGAGCTCAACTGGGCCAAGAGCCAGGTGAGGGGTTTTTGCCTGGCATTATGCAGGAAGTTCAAGGTAAAGTCACCAGGGTTTGGGGCACCGGATTAAAGCAGGAGAGGGCGGAAAAGACTTATTATTTACAGAGTATAGATATCCACTCTCGGGGTTCTCTTACAAGGGCAAGCAGTAAGTTCATTCATCATCTTAAAGTTCATTCATCATCTTAATGGCTGGGCCAAGATAACTATTAAGATCAGAGGGTTGCATTTGCCTGCAGGCTACTATTAACTTGACAAGAGACACCGGAGAAAGCCCAACACAATGGAAATCAGTTCCGGCCTCAGAGGAGAACAGCGAGACTATTTGTAACCGGCTTACACACACTCAAGGATCCCAGTGCAACTCTGCCTTCAAACCACTCTGACTCCCTATATGCGACTTCCTGGCTGTGCTGTCACATTGGGTTTTGTTCATATGCACAAATGCACAGGTCTCTGTGTGGAATCCTCTGTCTGGGTACAGGACAGGTCCCTCAAATACAAAGGTATACAAGTGTGTAGCCCCTTCCTCCTCTCTCCAGATTGGAAAGAGGATCCAATCTTATCTCCTGGCGTCATCTTGAATGGAGAGCCTTGAAAGTGAGAAGAGAGACCCCTGAAAGGGAATACCCTGTCCGTGGTGAAGGTAGATATAAACTGGAAGAATCCTTTCACAACAAAAACAAACTCGCCAGTCCTCCATGTCACCTGTCCTAAAAAATAACTTCTAAGACCCAGCTTGGAGGCCCAGTTTAGTTTGGAATTCAAACCACTCGCTCCTCCAAACAGCAAAAATGAGTTTACCTTCTAACATGTGTGCACACCTCCCACCACAGGCCTTGTCATGGAGGAAATAAAAGGACATAGCCTCCCTCTCCACCTCAGTCTCTCTAGGAGATTAGATGCTGCTGCTGTATAACTCCTTGGCCACATTCAGCAACTACCAGCCAACCAACACTGAGCATGAACTCTGTCTCTAAGAGCCTTGGAAGTGCTCTGCTGGTTCTCCCCGCTGAATGCAGGATCATTCTTCCCCCTTTCTTCTAGTGGTCTCAACACTGATTCTCACCTTCTAACCTCCCTAGCCTGGTTGCTCTGCCTCCAAGATGTCACTGGCACCGTCCAGCATCACGAGGAGTTACTGCATACTACTAGAACAGGAAAAGGTCAAAGTTCAAAACTGGAAGCAGAGTTTCTCCTGCACTATCATGAGTTTGAAAGGTGAACCACCATAAATTGGAGACCACCTGGGTATCTTCTGAGTAAGTGAACAAGCTATACAGTAATGGCTTAGGTGTGGTGGTAGTCAGGGCCCACTGTAGGTATGCTTCATGTTGGTGACTAGCTTGCTGCAACCTCATTTAATCCTCAGAAAAATCCCACTTTATAGAAAAAGAAACTCAAGTACAAAAGACGACCTTTGGCCCCAGGTCACACTGATGACAGACAAAGGGCTGGGACTTCCTCTGCATCTGCTGGTGGCCAGAGTCATGCATTCCCTCCACTACATTCTGGATGCCTATTCCTTACTTCCACTTCTGAAATCCAAACTCCAGATTAGTTGCTTCTTAAAATTGCTGCAAAGTACACATATCCCAGCCTCATGTGGTTTTTCAAAACATCATTAGCTTTAAAAATTCCACGAACATTACTTTTGGGTTGAACCCCTCCAGGGTCCTCCCGCCCCCAGACACGCACACACACCTGAAGCCCCCACACTCCAATTTTCTTGGCAAGCTTATCTGCTGCCAAGGGAAAGACACGAGACACAACAAGGCTGCAGACAGACTTAAGTTCTACCAGAAATGCAGATCCGTGTGACAGCCAGGCGGGCGAGAGAATGGACCAGAACATATGGGAAACAGCTAGGCTGGGGGTCACAGGCTGGTGGCCTAAAGGCTGGATGTGGTCAGCGGACATGTTTTGTTTGGCTCAAACAATGTTCAGAAGACATTTTAATTAGCTGCCAGAGTCATGAGGCTTCACATAAAAATGTGGATTTCTAGTTTTTCTTTCTTTTTGGAAAACAGGGCCTGGCAGCATCCTCCTCACTCCTACCTGCAATGCTTGGGTACTGCCGTGAGTCTGGAGCCCTCGTTTTCCCATACCTGGTCCTCCTCACCTGTTTACACACCTGTCTTGCCCCATCCCTGCAGACCGTGAGGTGTGCATCACTATTTCTTGCACTAGAACCTCATTGGGGTTCCATCAGGACAGCATGCAACTTCTTGGCACCTAGAAAGTGAGGTGTTTGCTAGCAGATACTGGTGAGGCCCTGCCACACGGCTGGTACCTTTTACAGTGTTTCAGCCCACTCTTAGTTTTTTATTATTATTTTTTCATTGTCAATGGTCCTTTATATTTATTTTTATGTGGGTGCCGAGAATCAGACTCAATGCCTGACAGATGCCAGGCAAGTGCTCTATCTAAACCACCACCCCAGCCCCTCCAGCCTACATTTTAAAAATTTTTAGTTGTAGATGGACACAACACCTTTACTTTATTTATATGGTGATGAGGATTGAACCCAGTGCCCCAGGCATTCAAGGCAAGCGCTCTACCACTGAGCCACAAACTCAACCTCTCCAGCCCACTCTTGATGGGGTGGTATGTAAATCCTTTGGATGCCTTACCCCTGAGGGATATCTTCAACACTGTTTCCAGAGCTGCCCTCCAGGATTAACTCGACTGCCCACTGGGGTAGCTGGTTAACAGCTCACTTTTGATTCACTGCCTCCTCTTGACTGTATCACCTTTCCTCCCACCCCCCACCTTGTTTTCTGCATCTCCCAAATAAACCAACTGCTTTCAGTTCCTTGCCTCCAGGTCAGTATCTCACCCTGTGTGGAAGAGCCAGGTCCAGGAGCCTGATCCTTCTCTTTGGGCACAGCCTCCTCGGTAACTCTTCAGCAAATGGCTGCATCCCCTTGGGGTTACCCAAACTCAGCTAGGAGACCTCCTGCACTTGGCTTGAAACTTGTACATTCAAGTGCAGGTTTGTTTCCTTGTGGGTTGTGGATTGGGTTAAACCATGAAAGTGTGGGCCTAAGCCTAGCCCCTTGTTATATGGTTTATGGTTTAGAGCTTCAATGTCCCATGTGTTGGAGGCTTGGTTCCCAATGCAGCCATGTTCAGAGATTGGGCCCTTTAGGAGGTAATTGGATGAGAGCTCTGACCTCATGAGTTCATAGCTCAGTGGGCTATAGAGAGGAGGTAGAAACTTTAGGAGACGGGGCCTCATTGGAGGAAGTAGGTATTATGGTTTAGATACAAGGGGGCTTCCGAAAGCTTACGTTTGAGACAATGCAAGAAGTTTTCAAGGTGAAATGATGAGATTTTGAGAGTCGTAACTTATCAGTGGATTAGGCAGGTGGCAGGCAGGTGGGATGTGCCTTTGGGGATTATATTCTGTCCCTGCTGAATAAAGCTCTCTCTCTCGCTCGCTCTCTCTCTCTCTCCTTCCTGGTTACCATGTCCTGAGCTGCTTTTCTCCTTTAGCCATGATGTTCTGCCTCACCCAGGGTCCAGAGCTATGGAGGCCACAGGCTATGGACTGAACCTCCAAAACCGTGAGCCAAAATCAACTTTTCCTCCTCTAATTGTCCTTAGGTCTTTTGGTCATAGTGACGAACAGTTGACTAAAGCAGTAGGTCCCTGGGATTTGTAACCTTGAATGGTATATTTTGTCCCCAGTCACTTCCTTTCTCTCTGCTTTCTGGCCACCATTAACTAAGCAGTTTGGCTCCACCACACACTCACCACCATGATGCTCTGACTCATCACAAGCCCCAAAACAAAGGAACCAAGTGCCCATGAACTGAAACCTCTGAAATTGTTAAAAAAAAAAAAAAAAAAGTATCTCTTTCCTTCTTTTAAGTTATCTCAGGTATTTTGTCACAGCGACAGAAAGCTGAATGACACATACTCAGTCCCTCTTCCCCCTCAACCCCTTATAGTCACCTGAAGGCAGGAGTCCTAACTGCCAAGCCTAGAACTGCGGGCATCATTATTCCTAAAATGTTCTGATGTCACCCTGCTGCCAGGAATGTTACTGGCCCTTGGTCCGTGGGGCAGCCTCTTCTACTGAGCTGCCCCTCCTCCTCTGTCCTCTCACTCCTGATCCAGCCCAGTTCCCTCCTTCATCAGCTAAATAAGTGGGCCCAATCGGTGCCAGTTTCTCACCATCAGCCCTGCTCACCCCAGCTCTTTCTGAAGCTCATTCGTCTCCCCGAAGCATTTATCCAAGGGTTTTGCCCAACATGGGGCTATTCACAGAAATGGCTTATTTCACCTTGTCACATCGGGGCTTCCAATCAACCTTTCAGTGCCTCTGTAGGACAGTTGGCACCTCGTACTTTAATTACTTGCTGACATGCCTTGGCCCCATCAGACTGTGACCCTTGGGAGCGGGGACTAGATCTTTTGCATGCTTTTAACTCCCAGTGCTGGTATAGTTCCTGGTGACTTGCAGATACACAACAAATGTTGTCCAAAGACATTCCTGTTTCAGAGGGGCTAGAAGAGCCAAGGCCGTAGGTGTCAAGCAGCACCACAGCAAGAACAAAAATATGACTTTATCTTGCTAAAGGGTCACAGAGCAGAATAGCTTCAAGGGCACCACACACATCATATCAGTGGAGTTGGGTCCTGGGGATGTTGCTCACAAAGAACCCAATGAGAACAGCGACCCCAGAGCCGTGCAATAGCCGTCACCTATTCTTCCTTGGTCTCCCTTTTAACTGGACACCCTTCATCCACCCCAGGAGCTCCCTCTCACTGCTCCCACAGGGGACCCCAGGAATAATCCCACTCTCTGGTGAGGCTTTCCCTGGGCCACCCCTGTTTCCTGTCTGGCAGGAAACACGGTACACTGGGGGCTGCTCCCTGCAGAACCTCGGTTGCTGTTAATTCTACCCTGAGCTCTGGTGGGGCAGCCACCAATAAATTAACCAAACGAGCAGTGGGTTTTCAAGTTAGCTTAGGTGAGAGAAAGTCAGCAGGTGGTCAACCATGTATACCCCATATATGTATAAACATCCTCCTCTTAAAGGAAAAAATAACCCAGGATAAACCTATGAAAGCAGCCTTGAATTAGAAGAGTACAGAAAAACCAATTCCAGGGAGTGTTATAGTTTGGATCTAGAGTGACCTCCAAAGGATTAAATGCTTGGTCTCCATCCAGCCTGGGGTGTTGCTGGAAGTTGGTGAATCTTTGGGAATTAGTGTTATTGGAAGGAAGTTAGGTGGTTGGGAGTGTATCCTTGGGGTGGGTATTGGGATGCTGGTCTCTCTTTGCTGCTTGGCCTCCATGAGGTGAGCAGCTTTCTCCACACATGCTCCTGCCATGATGTGCTGCCTTGCCACAGGCCCCAAACAATGGAGCCAACCAACTATGGGCTGAAACCAAAATAAACCTTTCCTCTTCTAAGTTGATTTCTCTCAGATGTTTTGTCACAGCAATGGAAACCTGACTGATACAAGTTGTTTTGGGTATTGTTGTTTACTCTCAGAAGCTAATATGTCATTTATTAACTGCAGTGACAGAGAAGACTGGAGACCTTGAAGACCTGTGCTTTGAGTCTCTCTGTGACTTTGACTTTGGACAAGAGCAATACCCCTCTATTCACCCACCTGTTAGGGGACGGGTCCCATGCAGCCAGGTCAGGAACCCACATAGGTAACAGAACCTACATAGATAACGTCTAAGCTGAGATTTCAGTGAAAAATAGTTCATTAAACAAAAACAGGGGCATGGGGGTACCTGGGTAAAAGCAGCTTCAGTTTAAATGAGGACTGATTCTGTGTGTACATCCAAGGGGACAGAGTGAGCAATGAGTCTGAGGTAGGAAGGAAGCTGGGAAGGCCCAGGTAACAGAGGATATAGCCTCACAGAAACAGCTGAGGAATCTGATCCTCACCCTGAAGAATGTGAAGCAGGACCAGGGACAAAAAGTCATCCTTATCAAATCTATTAGATAAATGAGATCAGAGCCCTTTTAAAAAATTACTCTTTTAAATTATATATTATAGAATTTTGGGGGGTATTTGTTTACTACCTTAAACATTTGTAAAATTATTTTTGTTTCATTCTGTGTCTTTACCACACTTTTTATTCAACAACTTTCATATTCCTAGTGGTTTACCTGTCCATAACTATTTTTTCAGGAAGTTTTGTGGTGACTGCAGTAGATACTACAAGTACCTTGCTCTCATGCAGTCCCTAGAACCAACCAGGGCACTGACCTCCTGAAGTCAGTACCCTCCAGTCTAAAGTTTCCTACAACTTTCTGTCTCAGTTCCTTCCTGGCCCAGGGAATATGGGCCATAGTTGGGGAATGCTGGACATTTCCGAGAGTTAAAGTCCTGGAACCATCCTCCATGATGAGTGACAGGAGGGGTACTCCTCTAGCAGCCTTGTCACCTCTGAGGGGAACGATTCTGGGGTGTGTTATACCCAGGTTCTCAGAGGACCTGCAGGAGATGAAGCCCAAGTTGCTCACTGTGGTCACGAATGCATGCTTTTCTGTCTTCTCCCTCTTCTTTGTCTAAGCTCTCCACTCCCACACAGCAGCTTCTGAGATCACTCCCTAAATAAACCACCTGCACCTACATCATTGTATCAGCATTCACTTTGGGGGAAATCCAAACTAGGAGAGTCAAGAGAATACGAATCCTCATGTAACTAAGAATCTCTATTTGGATGTCACAAAGAAGGGCAAGTTAGCTAGGTTATAGAATTTTGGATTGCCCTCAGGATTTGGAGGATTGTCTTCCTATCTGCTTTTCTGGTTGGTCCCGACTCTTACAGCCACATGATGTCTCTGCAATGGGATATGCTGTTCTAATGTTTGACATTGATGTTATGGAAAAGTTTCTAGAAAACTTGTTTTTGATTAAATATTTGTAGTATCATTTTCATGTGAAAATTGAAAATTTCATGAAGCTACGTGTAGACAGCAAAATGTTTTTAGTATCTGTGTCTGGTGTTTGCAGCACCCATTTAAGACAATGGAGATGCTGCTTCCATGTCTAAGGAATGATGTCTACTACTCGTCTTCTCTTCCAATTTTCCTGGAACCATTTTTGCTGACCCCCCCCCATTTCCGTCTTCTGCATTACCGTCTCCACACTGTCAGCTTTCTTCCTTGGTTTGTTCTTCTCCATATTCTCACAGATTCTCTACAATAATGAATAAGTTTCCGATGCTTTTGCTCTTTCCTGATTACCACACAACACTAATTCTGCCATTGCTTTCTTGGTCTCATTAGAACAGTTCCTTACCCCATCCACAAGCTTTATTTTTGCTTGACCTTCAGTCCAAACCATGTTCAGCCATTCCACGGTTCAACTATCTGATCCTTCACTGTCCTAATTTCTTCTTGAATTTCCTCAAGGACAAAAGTGTATCTTCTGGAAATTTGACTTTAGTTCTTTATTAATAATCTTAAAAGTTATACCTTCCTTCCGTCTCCTGAGTTATGCTTTTCTTGGTTTGTGCATTAGGATCTTTGTAGGAGGCTATGCTGCTTCAATTAGGTCTATGCATTATTACACAGGTGGGATGAGCTCTCTTGGTTCCCTTCATTACCCACGGACGCATATGTTCTTAGAATCTTACCCTGAGCACGGTGAGGCCACTTATATCCCAAGTTGATCAACCTTTCAGAATAGTCATTGTCATGGGAAGGAAATTTTTGTTTCTTTTCCTACAGCCACGTGATGTCTCTGTGCCCTGCCCGACTCTCACACTAACCCTTACCATATCCTGAAGGGCCCCCGACACCTTGTCAACTTTCTGCCAAACTGAAACCTAAGGTTTCCTGTGCTAAAGATTTTATAGGATGCTGGAATTCAATGGCAAAGAGATCAAAATGAGGTGTTCCCATTTTCCCAGGGCCAGCTACAGAGGTGAGGACTCATTCCTGTGGCCTTCTGAGATATATTGTCCTTGACTGACCAGAGCCTCTTTGTCCAGAATGCCTGGGAGGCTAGAAACCATCCCCCATGCCCTGTGCCCATAATGATACAGAGGTAGAAAATGGTGCTGTCCCCTGCAACTTCAAAGGGGGATAAGTCTGCTGAGTGACTTATGCTCTTTGATGTTCCCCCTCTTCTTTCCACCACATAGAACAGATCAAGGCTAGGTGTGACCTGACAGCAGACTCCTGCACAGCCTTTCCTTTCCTATCTTGCTTCTCTCACTGCTCTTCTCCCGAGAGCAAGCCTTCAATAAATCACATGCACTGCATCTCATGCAGGGAGGAAGGAATGGAGAAATGTTTGTGAAGTCCCTGGGCATTGCAGGTGCTCATTAATGCTCATGAGCTTCCCCGCCCCAAACTAAGGATATGATCATTTGTTAATACTACTATCTGTAAAAGATGTTCGTTGCAATATTATTTTTTAAAAGAATAAAAAACTGGCTGGGTGCAGTGGTGCACACCTGCAATCCCAGCAGCTCAGGAGGCTGAGATAGGAGAATCACAAGTTCAAAGCCAGACTCAGCAACTGCGAGGTGCTAAGAAACTCAGCGAGACCCTGTCTCTAAATAAAATACAAAATAGGGCTGGGGATGTGGCTCAGTGGTCCAGTGCCCCTGAATTCAATCCCCAGTACCAAAAAAAAAAGAATAAAAAAACTGAAAATCATTTAAATACCTAGTAAGAGGAATTTGTAGATTATCCATTTGGTAAAATATTATGCGGTCTACAAGCTAATAAAAAACTGGAAATAATCTATCTATGCAATAAGAGAAATTTGTAGGTGATGCTTAGTATATCTATATGGTAGAATATTATTCAGTCTCCAAGCCAATGAAAAAAACATGTGGCAGAATGAATTGAAATATATGTAGTGTGACTTGCAGTTTTAATCTTCTGCAGGTCCTCTGAGAACCTGCAATATAATCTAAGACAAGTGAAGGGGAGCACAGCAAGAGTCAAGTGGTTACTTAATTCATAAAATAATACTCCAAGTCCTACATATTGGCAGAAGCCAGCTCTGAATTTTCTAGCAACTGGTAAGAGAGAATGGAGCCTGATAAGTCACAAAACTGTTTTCAGAGGTAAAGACAAACACAATGCCCAAGAAAGGCAGAGGTCTCTCTAAGCCTGAGAAAGAAGAGAAATTTCTCCCATACGTCCTGAGTAAGAGGAAACCATGTAATTTAATGACCCAGGCACCAGAGACGAGCTTCACAGGTCTGGTCCCCTGAGTAAACCCCTCCCCCTCAGCTGCCCTCCCACCCCACACAGGGAGATGGCATCAGGGAACATGCAATTAGGAGTGGTCAGAGATGCCGGAACCGACAGCTTACTTGGTTCTCTCTTGACTGGGTTTAACTCAGGATAATGTTTAGGGTGGAGATGGTGGATGGAATCCATGCCCTTCCCACAGTCCTTGATTGCTTTTTTGGCCTCCTCTAATCCAGAAGCTGCTGAGAGCTATTAAGCAGCAGGGATTTGAGGTGACTTCTTGGGAAGTTCTTGGAGTACCTCCATTATGGGTGGCTCCGGGAGCTTCACTTGCCCTCTAAGCCGAGTAAGTTTGGCACAGTCCTGTCAAAACCTTTGAGCCTGGCAGGGTAGGTGCCTGAACAGAAGGCTGCCCACGTGCTCAAAGGTGCACCTATGGGCACAAATGGGCTCGCTCAGGGGCTAGGAGGTTTTCCTTAGAAAGCGATTTGGGTTCTATTTTAGCACAGAACCCAGGGCAGCCCAGTTCAATGCTGCACATTTTTTGAAAAGCTGCAAAAATTCCCATTTGAACAGCTGTCAACAGAGCAACTGGACAGAGTGGTCAGCCTGGGTCACTCCCTGCTCCTGCTGAGGAGCCTGTGCCTCTTCCTCTACAAAGACAGTGCCTTGAGGGGGTTCCCTGGGAGAGAAGAAGTATCCATTCCTTTTTTTTTTTTTTTTCTTGAGTCACACTACATATATTTCAATTCATTCAAGTAAATTAACCCACTCTATCAACCCTCACCTAATTCATGGACACAAGTTCATTCCCTCAATATCCTCAAATACAGCAGGAAAAATAAATATGTCAAAGTATACGCTGATAGAAATGACGAATAGAAAACATCAAGAACATTGGTGATAACAAGCACGATCAGCAGTGATCTGTCCTTATTTCTTAAGTTTCACAACAATATTGCTTAAAACTGGAATTTTTTAGAATGCACACGAGCTGGCAACGGTGACTATAGCATCTCAGAGAAGGGGCAGAGATTAGCCATATGGGAGGGTCCACAAGAGAAAAGGGATGGGAGACAACGTAAGATACAGACACTTCTCCAAGGTATTTACAGCTGCTTCTTCAGTTATACCAACAAATTCTCTAGGGTCGGGATGGAAAAATTTCTAATAATTCCAAATAATGCTCTTTGTGAACGAATGGTCCTTGTAGAATCATTGTGTGGTCCAAGCTATGAAGAAAGTCAGTGAGTGCACTGACTTTCTTTTGGGGTTGGCCCCCTTACCTTCTGCCACATGTTGATGAAGAAGAGCTCCCGGGACACATTGAAGGACACGTTGGCATCATAGGCATCGTCCCCAAGGTTGGAGATGGAGATGTTTAGGGAGATATTCTTCACAGCTCCCAAAGCTAGATATGGGGTTTTCTCATCAATACTACAATGAAAAACAAACAAACAGCAATTAGTACTCTGAAGCTTACATTAATATAACCTAAGACATCAGGGGATAGTTGAGTGCAGGGATCAAAAACTGGGATCAGAACTACAAGTGCCAGGTAGCTCGTTAACCAGCCATGTGTCCTTAGGGAATCAGGGGCCCCAGCCCCCTCACCTAAAACACTGCCTCACTCACTCACTAGACTCCTACGTGGGCCATAGGAAATCTTAAGATATCAAACTTGGAAAACTATAACACATTTAATAACCTATACATGGAATTAATTCATATAGTTATTTGGGGTATTTACTATGTTCTGGTCACTATGCTACATGCTAGGGAGACAGCAGCGAACCAGAGTTCTTATAGCTTCAGGAAACACAGAAGGAAGCAAACATAAATACTAGATCAGAGAAACTTAGTGTAAGGAAGATAGAAACTGCCAGGTTTGGAGGGGGAGCGGGTTGCAGTTTTAAACAAAATGGTCAAGGAAGCCTTCATCATGAGGTCACCTCTCAAACCTGGAAGAAGAAAGGGAGCAAGGCAGGCAGAAATTCAGGGCCTACCAAAGGAAAAGTCCTTAGGGTGTGTTCAGGAAACAGAAAGGAAGCCAGTGTGGCTGGAGAGGAGTGTGCGAGCAGCAGAGTGGGAGGAAATGAGCTTAGGGGGTGTTATGGTTTAGATGTGAGGTGCCCCCCCCCCCACCGCAAAAGCTCACATGTGAGACAGTGCAAGAGGGTTCAGAGGAGAAATGGGTTGTACGAGTCTTGACCCAATCAGTGAATTAATCCCCTGATAGGGATTAACTGAGTGGTAACTGAAGTGGTAGGGTGTGGCTGGAGGAGGTGGGAATTGGGGCCTGACTACGGGGTATATATTTTGTATCTCGAGAATGAAGACTTCTGTCACTCTGCTTTCTGGTGCCCATGATGTGAGCTGCTTCCCTCTGCCACACTCTTCCTCAGCCTCACCTTGAGCCCTGAGGAATGGAGCTGGCCTTCTATGGACTATGGCCTCTGAAACCCTGAGCCCTCAGATACACATTTCCTCCTCTATAATCGTGTTGGTTGGGTTCTTTAGTCACAGAAGCTAAAAAGCTCACTAAAACAGGAGATGAAGGCAGTGGAGTCCATGGGTCCTGCAGGGCCTTTCAGGCCACCATCAGGACCTTGGTTGAACTGTGCTAGAGATGCGAGGACCTGCCGGGCTCTGAGCCCAGGGGCACCACCACTTGGCATCCACGAGGAGATAATATTGTGCACATGTGGAGTGGTCAGGGGAGAATCAGGGTGCCCAGCAAGGAGGCTCCTGCAATAATCCAGGCATGAGCAGATGATCGGGCGCTCAAACCAGGACGGGGCAGCCGAGGTCGCAGGGAGAGGTCATGTTCTGAAGATGCTTCAAAGGTCACCCAGCAGATTCTTCTCATGGATTGGATGAGGGGTGTTCAGAAGACAGAAGTCTAGAAGGGCTCCAGGTTCAACAATCAGAAAAGAAGGGCTGTCGTTCAGTGAGAAGGGAAAGACTACGGTAAAGAAGATTGAGCAGAGAAAACCCAAATAAATGCCTTTTGGATTTTAAAGGAACTACGGAGGCAGTTGGATGCAAGATTCTGGAGTTCAAGGCGGCCTCTGGGCTGGAGATCCACCTCGGTAAGGACCAGATAGGACACCAGGGAACAAGTGTAGGTAAATAAGAGGTGTCACAGTAGCTGAAGACAAGCAGCAGCCAGCAAAGGAGACTGAGAGAAGCCAGGGGGAAAACCATGGAAAATGGCTTCCGGGGACCACAGGAGACACGTTCCAAGGAAGGAGTGGTCAATTCTGTCACACGTGGCAATAGGCTGAAATTATCTGAAGAATCGGAACTGGCCACTGGAATTAGCTATCTCGAGGTCACTGATATAAAGTGCCTAAGTGGAGTCATAGGGCGGGGAGTCTGACTGGAGTGAGTTTAAGACAAGGAGGAAGAGAATAAGTGGGAACAGTGAGTACAGATGACTATTTAAAGGTTTCTCCCCCTCTGTAAAGAGGAACAGAGAAATCGAATGGTGGCGGTGGGCGGAAGTCAGCTCCTGGGAGATAGTTATTTTCTAAAGGGGGAATTATCATTGTATATTTGCAAGCTAATGGGAAGGATCCACCAGAGAGGGAACAAATTAATAAAGATGGGATGGGGGACAGTTGCTGGTGGGGGCCTGGAGAACAAATGGAAAGGCTGGTGGGAGGTAAGGAAGTGGCGCTTATGGGCAGCTGCAGATGGGTGGGTAGAAGTGGTGGGAACATGTGGCTTCCTTCTTGATTGCTTCCACTTTGGGTGAAACAGAAGCAGAATTAAGAAGGGGGAGAGAGGGGAAGAGGGTGGACATTTGAGGGGCAATGAAATGGAAGAATCACTCAGGAGAGCAGGGGAATGAACAGGCTAAGGGTAATCACGGGGAAGAGGATGGGCGCATGGGACTGAAGATTACTATGTGATGTGAGATTTGGAGAAAATAAACTCATGTCAGCAGCCAGTCTCTAACTGGGGACCAGTTAATGAGAGCTGTAGTGAAGCATTAAGAGGGTTGATGTAAAGTCATTATTTTCAGCCACTCAGTCTCCTGATCTCTTCCTGGTTTGGGGGACTCGAGATAGATGGGAGGGGTACATCAACAGAAAGGAGGCAGACCCTCCCCTCCTGTCCTTGTGAGTGCTATGCTGTGGGCACCTAAGTGCAGTCATGTGACCTAAGGATGGTCAGTGGCCCTAAGATGCTGACAGATGCTCCCACACAGGGCTATGGATTTTGAGTGCTGAGCAAAGACATGGGGACCTTATGAGATCCTCTGAAGTGGCTGCTTGAAGGTCGAGTGTTTCCCAGCTTCCTGCCCGAGTTGGTTCTCTGGCTTTCCGGCCTCTGCTCTGAACTAGCCTACGTCTTTCCAATAAATTCCTTTTCTGCTTAACTTAACCAGCATGTGTTTTCGTTGTTTGCAATCATTAATACAGCTAATACAGCATGAAAGAAAACTATTTGGACTCTCAATAGGCTATGATAATTTGAACTACACATTTTGGGTGCAAGGAATCATCATTTCCCATCCATGGAAAGAGGACCTTGCTCTCCTGCCTGTCTGGCACGTCAACAAGAATAATATGTGCAATGAGCAATCTGATGGCCTTGCTGTGGAAGCAAGAGCTCGGAGGATCCAAACAAGATGTGAAACATTAACTCAAAGAAGAGTTTCAAATTCTTGAACGGCCTCCAATAAATTAAGACCCTGACCTCAAGCTATTGTGGCAATTATTTATTATTGTTGGCCATTTTAGTTTTAAACAATTGATGGGTTATTTCTGTCCTCCTGTTTGCTTTTGTAAGATTAAAGGAGTAATTGCCAGACCTTGAGTTAGAAGAGAGAGCTAACCCAGGTTTATCTGGAGAAGGAATTGCATGTACGCTCATGATTAGCCAGTCTCTACAGAGTGACCATAGTCTGTATGGCAGAGGAAGCAGAGAGATGATATTAGATGAGCAGAGGACCACTGGGTGGGGGCCACAGTCTCCTTTCACAGCTGTTGTTCACATGACCAGTCACTTTCTATCATGTCCAAATGTCAAGGGCTCAGGCCAGGGATGGCTCAACCTCCACCAATCTCTCACACTTGGGCCTCAGTCACTTAGTCATACGGCAAGGTCATTCCTGGGGGGTTTCATAGTCAAATGATTCAAACGTGGCTCTGTGATGAAGAGCATCCAGGGCAGAATGGGAACTCTGTTTTAAAAGAAGCCTCCACATTGTTTTCATTCTTTCTCCAAAGCTAAAACTCCATGACCAAAACAGTACATTTCTGCTTCCAGAGTTATTCTCAGAAATGAAATGAAAATGTAACCTGCCAGCATGGTGCTGGGTACTATCAAACGCGTCACCCTTTGGAAACCTCACAGTAACTGTCAAAAGGACCTGACATGGGTCCCGTTTTTTAGAGATGAGGAAATCATGAAGCAGAGAGACAAGGCAACTGGCCAAGGGGTTCTTCTGGCCAAGAACCCAGTGGCTCCCATGCCTTCAAAGCCTGTTCTTCTCCAGGTCCCCTCCATGGTCCCCACATTCCCACCTTGCTTCTCACGACCTCAGGAAGCCCTTCCCGACTCCCTGTTGGATGAAATCAACCTGTCCTGAGCTCCCCACCTGTGCGCCCCCATCAGCCCTTCATGCGCTTACTGAGGTTGTGGGCATACGTTTACTTGTGTGGCTCTTTGATTAAGGGCCGTCTGTCCTCACACTGGAACACCAGGGAGCGGGGACCTTTGTCTGGTTTTGCTCCTCACTAGACTCTCAGAGACAGAAATGTGGCACCAAAATTCTCAGGGAATAAAATTCCTTGAGAATCTGAAAGATTTTTTTTTCCATAAATAAATAAGCCTCCGTGAAATGTTCGGCAGGAAACCTCTGAGCCTGATCATTTTAGTCTTTCAGCAGGACTGCTAAAGAGGTTGGTCTCTCATGTGGGTGTCTAAAGAACTCTAGTTGCACCAATGAATGAAAGTCTGTGACGTCCCCACAACATATCAGCTCCACCTTCCCATTTCTCAGAGAGAGGGGACCCCACTCAATGGAGGTCACGCAGCCACTCAGGGCATGAGCTGAAGCCAGCACCAAACTTCTTTAGACATGAAGGCCATTCCAGCTATGGCTCATACATAGATGCTAAGTCAGGAAGGGCTTCGACAAGAATGTTCTTTTAATGACATCTGAAAAGAACAGGATTCCACAAGGACCAGCCTCTCTGACAGCCCTGCCAAAAGATTAATATGATCAGACACAGGGGTTTCCTGCCCAACATTCCACGGGTGCCGATTTATTTATTCAAGAACAATCTTTCTGATTCTCAAGGAATTTTATTCTCTGATACATTTTACCATTTAATTCTAATTTGTGCAGCCTTCTTCATGGGTCATATTACTTTATATCTAGATATCGTTGGTGTATTTTTATATGGAAAGCATCATTAGTAGTCAATGTAAGATATGATCTGTACTGTTTTGGATGATAGCAGCAAGTCATGTGTCTGTCCTTCCTTCTTCCTCCTCTCCTCATTCTTTCTTATCTGCATCCCTCTTCATCATTAATCCATTCATTCATTAATTTTAAAAAATTAATGCATTATGGATATACTTAATTATGGAGTTCATTTTGACATATTCATAAATGTGTATGACAGAAGTTGCTCCATTTCAAACCCCAGTACTACCCCCTTCCCTCCCCTCATCCATTACTTTTTAAAAACTCTTCTACTGCTCTATACCCACTTAAAAAAAAAAACAAAAAAACACAAAGTAAGAGTTGTAGAATGTGGAGAAATCGTAATTCTTATGTACTCTGAGAGGGCATATAAAAGAGAACAGTCAGTTGAAAAACAGTATGAAAGTTCCTCAAAAAAAAAAAAAATTGAATATAGAATTCTCATGTGATTCAGCAATTCCAAAAGGAAAAAACAGGGACTTAGAGATTTGTATACATGTGTTCCTAGCAGTGCCACTCATAACAGCCAAGGATGGAAGCAAGTCAAGTACCTAAGTTCAATCTAAATTTAATCCCTGGTTAAAAAAAAAAAAGTATACAACTTATGTAAAATTTACTTGGCTATCGTCATAAGATTAGAAATGTAACTGCATTTGTGTTCTTAGAATTTAGAATACTTAAAATATGGGATGTATCATCTACAAAAGCTAAATGAGGCAGGGCTGGGGGTTGTGGCTCAGCAGTAGAGCACTCACCTAGTATGTGCGAGGCCCTGGGTTCGATCCTCAGCACCACATAAAAATAGATAAATAAAATAAAGGCTCGTGTATAGATGCCTTCTAAGTCAGGAAGGGCTATTGTGTCCAACTATAACTAAAAAATATTAAAAAAAAAAAAACTAACTGAGGTGCTTAGTTTTCTTCCTGACAACTTTTCTTGAAATTGGTAGAGACATTTGGGATGAATCCAGACGGCTTTAGCAGCTCTCAGGGGCAATCTCCTCTCTTGGTACTTTATTGACCACTGTCAAGGCTTTTCAATTACTGGAGCTCACCATTACAAACACAAGTAAACCACACAACTACGATTACTCATTTAATGTCTTCCTATCAAGGATGTGATCACAAAGCACCAAATGTATTGATTGTTACATGAATAATTAAGAAATGGGTATTAATAAAGCCCCAAGGAATGGGCAGGAACTGTCAGGCATCTCCTGAGTGCATGCTAGTGAGGTACCTGGGAAATACATCACAAAGTTGATAGGAGTCACCGAAGGACAGGTACAAAATTAGATGCAAGAGAAACTCAGGGGAAGGGTCCAGGTAGACTGAAGTTCTCCAAGAGAAGTAGGAATTGAGCCACATTATAAAGAATGAGGAGTACATGAGTAGGCAGGGAAACAGGAAGTACATTCCAGCAGAGAGAAAAATAAACAGAAACTGAGGATAGGGGTGAGTCAGAAATAATATGGAAAGTAGCAGGAAAAGGATGCTCTTAGCATTGAGGTTGGTGGGAGGTAAGTAGAACATGCAGATTCCCTTCAATTTTGAATGTCAGACTTCAATGGGGTTGATTCATTAGGCCAGGGAACTTAATTGGGATACTTCAGTCACCGATGCCAGGTACGTCACAAGCAGTGTGTTAATGATAAGGCACAAGAGTGAGATTATGACAAAATGTAGTGGGCCATGTGGGTTCGCCCCTGTCCCTGGCTCTTATCTCTGTTGCCTGCATAGGCTACAGTTCCATCCACCAGCATTCCTATTTCTTTGATAGAAGGCTCCTCCCTGTCCTCTAGCAGAGTGCTGAAGAATGGAGTCTCTGATGGCCCTGCAGCAGCCCTCAACCAATGCCTGATGGGAGCTTGTGTATAACTTCCCAGCTCCCTCATGGATTGGATGGAACAATTCTGAGGTCCATGTTCTAGACCTGTGTCATTTAATATGGTAGCCACTAGTCATATGTGGCATTAAGCACTTAAAGTATGGCTGGTCTAGTTGGATGCCATGACACAAGCCTATAATCCCAGCTACTTGGGAGTAATCCTAGAGGCAGGTCTTCAGGCAGCTGTCCCAAGGACACATCCCAAGTGTCATAGTTTCAATTTCTACCAATGCTTGCGGTCTACACAGACCTCGTCGTCCTGCCATATATGGGTGTGGGTGACCAACCACACCCCTGAGCCAGGACTGACCGTCAGTGGGTTGCATCAGTGAAGTTGTACTCATTATCTATGGCTGTGGTACAATGGTTCTTACAGGCAGGTATACCTATGTTGTACAGGTTGGTCATTATTTTGAGTATTGCCCCTGACTTAAACTAGTTAAGGATAAGAGACAAGATACCCCTTGTGGATTCTGTGGTGTGTATACTTCTGTGCTTCCTCAGGGCAACTCACTCTGTGTAGATCCATTTGAGAAGACAGAGATGGCATCAATTACATATTTCTGAGCCCATCTCCAGGGGGCATGCTCTCTGTAGAGAGAGCCTGCTTTCAGTCTCCCAACCTGGGGAGGCATCTTCAGGTAACCTCCAAAGCACAAGAGTATTCATATATTTTGGTCCCAGAATGTGGTTGTAGTGTTTACTCCTCAGCCTCAGTTTACCTCTGAGGGCTCAGAGCTCCTACACTCAAGTCTACCATTGTATTTGAGAGTTATTACACAACCCCCCCAGTTCCCCACAGACACTTTCCAAAGAGCCAGGTTGGTGGGGGGTCCTCTCCTTTGTGACAGTAGCAACTTCTCTTCATAGAAAGTTAGTGATCTATGTCGAACTATATAAAAACTCATTTTAAAAGACACTTTTCTATATTTACCTCAAATAATAAAGTTGCCAACCTCAACCTTTAGTGATAAGATACTAGGGTCAATCCCTCATCAAATACTGCACACATCGTATATGATACAGGTTAAGGCCACATCTTGGATGTGAACAATAAAAACTGTCTACAACATAAAGGTTAAAAAAATTACAACATTTAAATGACTATGTATTAGGAGATCAAAGTTTAGAGACTCACGGACTTTCATGTCTAAAAGGGACCTTGAATCAACTTCCTCCCCATTTTTGCAGATGAAAAGTTTGAGGACTAAATCAGGCAAGTGGCTTGTTAACTTCTGTGGTTACTAGTGGTAGGACCATTTACCTAGTAGCAGTCAGTACCAAGATTCAAGCCACTGTGCATCATTGAGGGTCCAGACAGGAAAACAACCCACACCAGCTAGTTCACTAGAAGGGATTAAAATGGGAAACTAGGTACAAAGGCGTAAGAGGAGCTAGAAAAGTAAATGAGGGGAGATGAGGAAAACCAGAGATGGGAAGAAACACCCCTAGGACTGGAGCCATAGAGGAAGGAGGTGGATGGCTGGAGGTGAACTTCAAAGAAGGGGCAAGGACCACCAAGGAGAAAGCTGCATTCCTGGGGATGCTGTTTGAAAAAGGTGGGGCTGGGGAGAAAACCCTGACCCTTTCTCCCTCCAATCACTGCTGGCTAAACGGAACAGGAAGCCTGTGGGCAAGGAGCCTGGGAAATGTAGTCTTCCCTGAAAGCTGAAGGAAAAGGTGGGGAACAGATCCACATACCAGTTTTCACATTGTGAGTCCATTATGCTCAGCATGTAAGTTAAAGAAGTTTCTCTTTCCCCAACTTATCACAGTCATTCATGTGAGATAGGATCTGTTTAAAGTACAGGAAAGTTTAAAGTACAGCCACGAACTGTAGTGGAGTCAGTTTTTATAGGTTTTTTCCAGCAGAAGCTCCAAAATTTCTCTTTCTCATAGGGGTGGGAAACTTTTTGTCCTGATGTCTCATTTTAGCTGCTAGTGACTGCCTATTACCTTGTATTCCTGAAGATTTCATTAAAACAACAGATTATTGAGAACCCAAATATCAATTTTCATTTCATGAAAGCTTCCCGATTTATAAGGTTCTAGCTAAGGTGGTAAATATTTGGGATTTAATTAACCAAGAACTCCAAAGGATATCACTTCTTTTTTATTGTAAGGACAAAGATCATCAAGAAATATTTAAAACAGGGGCTGGAGGCGTAGCTCAGTGGTAAGATATGTATTTACCATGGCCTGATCTCAACCCCCGGTGGGAAGGGAATGGGATAGTCAAAGAGAACATGGTACAAAAAGGGTACAATTCTAAATATAGTTAAGAAGTCAAGTCTCATTTTATTCTGTATTCTAATATACTCTAGATTGAAGGAAACTGTTATTTCTCCCCAACTATTGATTGGTCTTATCCTGTGGTTATCCAATAGCTTGCTGCATATAAACATAGGCAGCCTCCTGAGGTTACAGTCTCAGTCCTGGACCTTCTGCTCTAACCCTTCTGAGGTCCTTATTCCTGACAAGCTCAGGGGCCTTTCATTTTATAACCTACAACATGCTTCCCTTTGTTCAAAACTTAGTGCTACATCTGAGACCTGCCCACTTCTCTGGCATGTTCATCCCACCCTACCTCGGTGAATTCCGTGGATATTATATAGAAACGTTAAATAGAAAAATTCAGTGAACAATTCACAAGTTTTAAATAAAGCAATATTCTGAGTAGCAGGATGAAATTTCAAGTCATACCATTTCATCCTGCTTGGGATATACATCATCTCTGACCAGTGTGTCCACACTGTATATTCTACCCACCAGATAATCATTTAGTAGCTTTTTTGGTTTTGAATATGACAGTCCAAAAGTTCATGTAACCGTTGTTTTATTTAATACTGACCCCAAAGGGCAAGAGGAGTGATGCTGGCAATTTTGCTACACTATATTGCCATGATTCTTCTATTTTATTATCGTTGTTAACCTCTCATTGTGCCTAATTTATAAATTAAACTTCATCATAGTAGGTATGTATAGAAAAAAACATAGTACATAAAGTTTGGTACTATTCTACTATTAGTCTTGGAACATATCTCCTCTGAATGGGGGGAGGGGGGTTCGGTAGCTTTAATTTTCATATCCTCAAATACCACATAAACCAATAACACTGTCATTTAACAGAATATGCCATACATTTATACAAGTATACTCCAACTGTGGGTTATTATTCCATATAGTTTTGAGATTTGCCTTACATCTAACTGTGTTCTATAAATCTCTTCCAATCTTGTAAAAGAAACCCACATAGTTATTGGTTCCAGCTAGAGATTGGGAGGTACACTCTATAAGGCACCTCAATTAAAAGTGACCTTGGGTCAGGGAAATGAGTCCTGGGACTGAATTCCTGGGTTGAAAACCCACGTATGTGAAGGCAGAAACACCTCACCTCCTTCCTATTGAGTATTCACCTGGGCTAGTGCTGTGCTCATAGAATGAGAGAAAGAGAAAATCATTCACCGATTTGAGTCAGAATTGTGGTATTCCTAGCAATATTCCAATAGTTGAGGTAAACAAGTGTTACTTCAAAAAATAAATAACATGCCTGTGTCCCTGCTGACTTTGGCCCCAGCTTTGATTCTTTTAACCACTCACATAATGGCAGAATCAGTACTGGCTTTAAAGGTCATCTTCTAACAAGGCAAACAAGCAGGAACAGGGTCCTTCCCTGTCCCTCTAAGCGGCTAGGGGTCCCTCCCGCTCCATCTATGCAACCATGCAAAGAAATACTGATTCCTGGCAAACAGAGGAATTCAAATCCTCATCATCCTTTCGGAGCAGTCTCCTGGATCACTAAATCTCAGGACATCTGGAACAAATCAGGTTCATTCACTGTAACCACTGCATTAAAGACAAAGAATACTTTGAGGGGCAGAGGAATTCCCAAGATCTGTGGGCTGCTCAGAGGTTTGATGTCATACGACAGGGATGGAGGGCGTGATGCTCGAGTTGACCCAGCCCTGGCATGCTGCCACACTGTGCCACACTCACGTTGCCCTGGAACCTGGCTATGCTCACCATGCGAGAAGCCCACCTGCATGTCACAGAAGGCAGCAAGCCAGACGACCCCAGAGAACTCACATCAGGAGGGCCACAGTGGTCCCTGGATGGATAACTCTGCAGTAGCCGCAACGTTTCCCCGCTTCTAGTTCAAGAGCCAAGTGGGAGCTGTAAATGGTTCCAGGCAAGAAAATATACTGAAATTACTAGTCTCCCTGGATTGTGTATCCTTTTTCCTTTACAGCCAGTCAGTCGCAGGGCTGGAGAAAGCCGCTCTTTCCACCTGGATCTCTGCGTCTCTGGAGGTCCCCGAAGGTAAAAACAGGTCTGCACTACCCAGAGGCAGTACCTCCAATATCAGTGTATTTTGTTCACATGGACCAGATGCCAGCTTTCTCTCCTTTGGGCCTGATGCACTCGTTTTCTTGAGCTCATCAAAGCCCTGGAGTTTCTGGTGTCTTTAATAAGCAAGCAACAAGGAATGAATGTCTACCTTGTATCAGGGTCACGACGAAGGTTAGGAGCCACACAGGGAGGGGAAACACTTTCTCCAGAGGCTTCTAAATTTTGTCTTACAATGTATGCCTATAATCCCAGCAACTCAGGAGGCTGAGGCAGGAGGATCACTCAATCCCTAAACCACATCCCCAGCCTTTCTGCTTATATCTTAGAGACAGGGTCTAGTTGAGTTGCTTAGGCCCTCACTAATTTGCTGGGGCTGGCTTTGAATTTGCGATCCTCCTGCCTTAGCCTCCCAAGCTGTTGGGATTACAGGTGTGCACCACCACACCCAGCTCACAGAACACTTTCTGAAGAAGAGCCCAGGGACCCTGGTGAGGAAGTCCGGCCGTTCCGACTGAGTGTCCTGTGTTCCCTTATGCTACAGGAACAGTTTCTGGTCCCCTGCCTGTGAAAACGTTTTGCCGAGGAAGCCACCTCTCACAGGGTGCCCCTCTCCCTTTATCTCTTGGGACCCCTCTAAAAGCAAAATCCCAGGGAAGAAGCATCCAGCAGCAATCCCTAGGATCCAAGTCCCAGGATGGCCTGAAGGAGCTCCCCCATCACTCCTTGGCCTGGTTTTCAAACATAAACACCACCATCTTCCGATTCCAAGAGGGAAAACAAAAAGCACACCAGCAACTGTCTCATCATTAATGTTTGATAAATATAGGTAACTTGATTTGCTTTTGAAACTCAATAGTCCTAAAAAAACAAACAAACAAACAAAAAAACAAGATCAGTCTGCCTGGCCAGAAGAGATAAGGACAGACATACACAGCGTGAGTGTAAGTCCTACAGTATCTCAGGATGGGCTCCCCAGATGCAGCATCTGTGACACGCAGTGGGGGTTTTCTGGGGAACCAGGGAAGCTGGCTGGGCAAGGCCTTAGGTGAAGTCCAGCCTTGGCCTGGTCCACGAGAGGTTCTGGAGCACAAAGTGCCACAAGTCCATCTGCACTTGAGATAATGGCTGGCCTCCTGCATCCCAACCAGCCAGCCAGCAGCTCCGGGGAGGCGGGGTGTGACCTCCCAGGAAAGGCAGTCTCAGGACACCAGTGACTTCCCCAGTCAGATGAGGGGCAGCTGTGAGTCTTTGGCTGCCAACATGGCAGGAGGGAACAGGCACCTGCACTGTGAGGGACCTGGGTGTGGAACCAACTGCATCCACCCAGCTCGTCATGTTTGGATCAAGAACACCTGGAATGAAGTCAGGAAAGACGGCTCATAAAAATCTAGATGTTTCTATGTGGTACCTCCCCTCTCACTGCAGCTGCAGGGACTATGACTTCAGGGAAGCTCATGGTAAACCCAAGCCTCACCTTTGGATGTGACGGGTGGGGACAGTGATCACTGGAGACCCCCCCCCCCAAAAAAAAAAAAGGTTCATCCTTCCTTGGCCACAGCTGTCTTTGGCTTTTCATCCATGGACAGCCTGCAGGGAATCCTGACCCTCCCAGGGTTGTATCAGGGGGCTCAGAACAAACTTTAAAGAGATGCTATATGTCAAGGTATACCCAGGGCAATAAGAAAAGTGTGCAGAAAGCAAAGCAACTGCGCAGCTTCAGATTTGGCCTTCTGTCACAGCAACGAGTCCCCTCTGGGATGGGTGAGTCTAGTATTCAGTGGCAAGAGACCAAGGAACATAGTCACACGAAAAAAACTGCAAGAATCTTAGCGAAGAAACGGCACATGGCTTCCCATCTGAGAGAAGGGAGGGATCTAGGGGCTGCATTCTCTTGATAGGTCCTTTCCTTGGGGCTGATCAGAAGGAAAACTGTCATATCACCACCACCCTGCTGGAAAGACTCTGACACATAATAGATCTCCAGTGGGTGGCTATATTTGGAAGACAAGGAAAATACTACTGAATAGAATTTTATTAGGCTCACAGTGAGGTAGACACAGACTTCCCGGGAGTCTCAGGAAGAGGGCCCCCGTGAGCACGCCCCTTCTGTGGTTGCCATGGTTCCTGCCTAGGTCCTGCCTCTCACACCCCTCTGTGGATCCCCATGGTCCTATACTCTCCAGAAAGCTAAAGCTGGAAAATCTTGATCAGTGTCTGCTTAGCAGTGGGAGGGCTGTCCCTGAAACATGCTCTTTGTTGGGACAGATCTGTGGCCCGTGTGTTCTGGTGGGGCCTTGGAAAGCTCCCTCAGCACTTTGAATCTGTCCAACAAAGGAAAAGGGTCAGTTCCTTGGGTGGTGGCCCCTCCGTCCCCAGTCTCATACTCAGGAAACCACAAATCAGATCCTCCCTGCCATAGAAGAGAAATTCCGAAAGTCATTTCCACCCAGAGATAGGCCAGGCTCTCCAAGCTGTGATGGCTATTTAAAGACAAAGGCCACCGGTGGAACTGCTGGAACGGAGAACTCCGGAGCTGCTCACCAGGTGTTTTTCTTGCTCACTGGCTGGTTGACTTTCTTTTTGACCTCAGATAAGTGACTCAAATCCCTATCAGCTTCCTGATCTGCCCCAGAAATTCCGTGGATCCAGGTACATAGATAAAACACACCAATCTCGAAAGAACAACAAAAACATGCTGGGTTTGTTTCCAGCCAGCTGGATTACATATATGACAAATGAAGTGGCGTCATGGAGCCACAGGCTGTGATTATTCCTGGGCTGGGCTGCAGCCAGGGCTCCCAAGAAACAGTGTTCTGGCTGCAAGGATGAGCCTGGTCCACATCAATTCCAGGATGCTGGAGGGCTCTGGAGTCTCATCTTCTCTGCCTGGGATCAGCCGTGGACAAACCCCTCACCTGTCCTTGCTGCCATCCTTAAGGAAGCAAGAAGAAAGCTTTTGGCCCTACCCTTGGCTAGTGGGTCTGCCCTAAAGAAAAAGCCCTTCTGTGTGTCGGTGATGGCTGTTATGCTGGGTAGGGATGGGGGAGGAAACAAGACACAGAAAAACTGCAATGGGAATTACCGTTGCCACAGTCAGGAAGTGCTTGGGTGTTTGGCAAAACAGTCAAGGTTGGGTGTTTGGCAAAACGTGGAGTAAGACCATTCTCAGGAAGTTCATGGGAAGAGGCATCCACATCAAAGGTGATTTAACACTCCTTTTAACACTCATGCAGGAAACTCCATGGTAAACTCATCAACTGAAAATCTTTAAGAAAGTGGGTATAAGAGACCGCATCCTTGTCCCTGGCCATTGCCCCTCAGACTCTTCCCAATGTGCTGGCTGACTTCCAGCTACCAGCATCTGCATCTTTCTGAGGGTCTTTTTCCAGGACTAGACAAAGCTGTTGCATCCCAAGCATTAATCGCCCCCACCCCAGCCCCAGAGTGGCCCTCAATCCACGGGTCACAGGAGCTGGTTTTCCAGTTCTTATATGCAGTCGTTCTAAGAGCCCCATTCTGTGGGATCCCCACAGCTCTGCTCCCTGGCATTGTCCTGCGTGATGAATCTCAGTGGCCGGCTGTGCCAGCTGGGTCTGGAGGCCTGCTTGACAGTCTCTGTGAAGTTACACCCTGTGTTCTGTGGCTTCACAGCTCCTCCCAACAGGAAGCAGAGTCTTAGTTCCCCACCCCTTAATCAGATTGATCCTGTGACTTGATTTTGGCCAACCAAATATAGGAAAGTGACAGTATACCAGTTTTGCAACCAGGCCTCAAAAGTCTTGGGTGCTGTTGTTCCTTTTAGGACCCCTGCCACACTATAAGAATCAATATGGCTGGGCATGTTGGTGCTCACCTGTATACCCAGAGACTCAGGAGCTGAGGCAGGAGGTTCATGAGTTCAAAGACAGCCTCAGCAACTTATCGAGACCCTAAGAAACTCAGCAAGACCCTGTCTGTAAATAAAACATAAAAACAGCTGGGGATGTTGCTCAGTGGTTTAGCACCCATGAGTTCAATTCTCTAGCACCAAAAAAGAAAAAAAAAAAAAGAATTGTGGGCTGACATGCTAGAGGATGAGACGACGAGGAGGGAAACAGAGGAGCCCCAGTGAACAAGTGCCAGAAACAAAGGCTATTAGACAACCTGAATCTGGATGCAGACACACAAGGGAGCCCAGGCTGAACCGCCGAGCCGCAGAATCAGAAGTAAACACATGGTGGTTATTTTAAGGCATGAAGTTCTGGGGTGATTTGCTGCACAGCAATAAATAACCGATATGCTGGTGTTACGGCGCACCCTTATTGGCAAGCTTCCCTGTCGATACTTCCTTACTCTTTACCTTTGCTTCCTGCACATTTCACATAAATTATTTGCACTCGAATCCTCGTCTCCGGTCAGCATCGAAGGGAACTCAAACTCAGACCATATGGAGCACTTCCTCCCCTGCGCCTCCAGGGAACTCCCTCACATTGCCGTCATACGATGATCATGGTAATGACGACACGTTGCTGGCATGCATGTCTGCATCTGGACTGAGAGCACTGTGACGCCGCAGTGTGTCCCTATTTACTTCCATCAAGCCAGGCACATCCACATCAAGTGTCCCATCCACATTTTTCAAATAAACGAATATATGAGCACCGTGTCACCTCTTGACAGATGTGCAGAATCTGGGCTCTCCAGAAGGATCTCACCTTCAGTATCTCTTCCAGAGTGTGACCGACTATCCCTCGCTCCCTTGACACCAACTGATTGCCTACCCTAGGGCCTGAATCCCACCCTTGGCTAGGTGACTCCTACAGGAGGCTCACCTACATGCTATTCACCCTTGAAATGCTCCCGCAGGGTGAGGAGAGGTATCTGCTGCCTCCTCTTAGGGACCCACATCAGAGCAAGGGCCAAGACATGTTCTGACAGGGGAGGAGGATGGCTTCAGCCCTCATTCAGAAAGTTCCAGCCACCAGAGCATTCCACCCCGATTTCAAGAATATACCATTGAGAAAACCAGAAAGAACTACAAAAGCCAGCTGCTCCCAATCAACAAACCTTGCTTTTTTTTTGGCTTAAGTGGCTGCATTCAATGAAGGGGGTGGCTAATGTTCTGACAACCTCAAAAAGTTTTCCAGGCTTGTGATCAGCTCCCAGTCACCTTCCCTCACAAAGTGGTAATAATAATTGTTCTAGTTAGCGTTGCATCACCGTGGCTGGAAAAAAAAAAAATACCCAGCAAGAGCAACTTAGCAGAGGAAAATTTTCTATGGGGCTCATGATTTCAGAGGTCTCAGTCCACAGACGGCTGACTCCATTGCCTTGGGCCCAAGATGAGGCAAATCATCACGGTGGAAGGGCCCAGTAGAGGAAGGCTTCTCAGCTCATGCGGAGTTAGGAAGCAGAAAGATAAGGGGGAGAAGGGGCCACAGGGAAGATGCACCCTTCCAGTGCATGCCCCAATGACCTACCTCCCCCAGCATGCCCAGCCTGCCTACAGTTACCCATCAGTCCATTCCAGTTTGAATGGGCTGATTAGGTTACAGCTCTCCCAATCAATCATTTCACCTCCGCACATTCCTGCATTAATAAAGGAGTTTTGGAGGACACCTCATATCCAAACCCCGGTGGTAACTATACTCATGGTGATGTTGTTGCCTTTGAGGACTCTGCTGGCATGCCAGCAACAAGTTCATGGTCAAACTTGAGTTCTCCAAGGAGAGAACATTGATCCTACACAGAAAAAGAATGCAGGGTCTGCCACTGACCCAGCAGGACAGGAGGCTCACGTCTCCAGTGGGGAAAGTCACTGCATATCCTCAAAGCCACGTGGCACATGGGGAGGGTGCATAGGAATAGAAGGAAGCCATCTTTGATCATGGGCTTTTTCCCTAACCACCTCCTGAACTGGGTTTTTTTTTTTTTTTTTTTAAACAAAGAAGACCCTCAGTGTCTCCACCTTGGTACTTCCGGTGCACAATCAGCTGATATGCAAACTCAGACTGAGACCTCTGAAATCATGGCCCCAACAATTGAGGCCAACATAGAGAGCAGAATGCAGAACCAGGAATTCCCCACTTTGATTTCCCCCATAATATGAGTCCTTGAGCAAATAACCTGGCCTCCCTAGCCTCTGTATCCTAAGTACTAAAAATGTTTACATATTTGCTTCTCAGTATTATTGAGAGGATTAAATGAAAAAAAATGTAGCTTTCATTTATAAGTGTTTACTATGTGCCAAGCATTTTTAGAAGCAATTAAATACATATAAATTCATTAGCTATAACCCTATAAGATGCTGGAATTATTTTTCCATCTTACAGAGAAGGAAACAGAGGCACAGAGATATTAAGCAACTTGCCCACAGTTAAATAGCTGGTGAGACACTAGGGTGCTTTTTTGTATACTGAGTACTCTGTAGGGTGCCCAGTGCACAGAAGGTGTACCATGAACAATGCTCTCTTCTCCTTCATAATTCAAGACACTGTTCCTTTCCACCCTTTGTGATGCAGTTGATGATTCTCATCACTTTTGAGAAGGAAAACAATTTGATTTGAGCTAAATTGCTAAGTGAAGAGGTCCTCTTCTACAAGGTTGGTCATTCGTAGATGGTGCCAGCCATCTCCCAGCTAGTCATAGGTTTGGGGGGAACCTACTGCACTCCACCCCCAATTCCTGTGATAATAGCCATAAGACAGTTACACGTGGCTATGAAATGATTCCAACTTCACAAATATTCCACTCTTTACTTCTTCTAAAAGATTTTTTAAATTATTTTTTATTGAAGTTGACCAGCCAGGAGACAGAGACATTCCACTGATCTCCAATGAGATGCCTCAGGAAAAGAAAATTTGCTTGACTGCGATAACTTATGTTTTTCTTGATCTTGATCACATGTGATGCTATCTTAGGTACTGTGAGCCTTCAGACAGAAAAAAACATGGGCACACCCTTTTATAAATGAAAGTTTCTACTAAACAGGACTGAAAACATCTAAACCGCTTCCTCCCTATTCCTGGATAGTTTAGAAATGGCATGTTCTAGAACTAGGTTCAACTCATTAAAGATCATGGCCTTTGTTTTTAAGTTGTAGATGGAAACAATACATTTATGCATGCATGCATGTATGTATGTATGGTGGTGCTGAGGATCGAACCCTGTGTCTCTTACATGCCAGGCAAGTGTTCTACCACTGAGCCACAACCCCAGCCCCAAGATCATGAACTTTTAGAGTTGAATGTTTTAAGTAACAACAGATCCTGCCAAAATTCATACTCCCTGTGGAGAAAGATAAAAACATCCATGAGTGTCACAGGGAGCGCTTCCTGGCTTGATCCCTGGTCACTCTGGGTGACCCCCCTCCCTCCCAGATGTCTTTCCCTCTGTTGTAAGACTCAAGCTCCTCCATCTGGTGGGTGTTCTGCCTCCAGCCCTGAACTTCACACAGCCTGTCTACCCAGTCACTGAAGTCGTCTCTCCCTTATCCCCCTTTTCAATATAGTGAGGGTACAGCTGACATGAGAGCTAGGTCCTAAAGACAGCATGAAAGCAAAAACTGTGTCCAAATTGCCATGTTGAAGCCCTGGGGGAGCGTGATGGTGGAGAGCCACCTAGCATCCCTCCAAAAGCCCATCCCTGCCAAGGGCACTCCTTCACTGAGACAAGTGGCAGTGGCCCCACAGAGCTGTGTCAGGGAAGGAGGAACTGAGATGGGTGAAAAGAGGGACACACTCAGAACTCAAGCTGGAACACGCCTTTCATTGGTGGAGGAGATGGACCGACCCACATCATCCCTCCCCCTGGAGCGTATCTAGTTGCATTCCTGGGAAGTTAATTACCTGAGCTGGGACTCAGCTCTACTGCACTGGCTTGGAGATGCAGCCCCAAATCACAGGTGTGTCACAATCCAGCTTCTTTCTTTCTCTCACACTTTGTTCTCTTTGATTGCAGACACCTGCAGTTCCTCATGGGAGTCCTCTGCTCACCTTTTTCCTCTGCCTAGAGTACCTAAGTCCTCCTCCCTCCCTCCTCTTAATACAGCCTCCTGGAAGTCACCCCATGCCCTGCAAGGACCCAATCACCTCTCTTCTCATACGAGGTCATGCCACACTGTCCAGTCTCCCGACCCTGACCAGGCTGTGCACACCAGGGGAGTGGGCCACATATGGTTCATATCTACAGTGGTGCCCAGTACTTGCTCGAACAATGAAGGAGTATACATCTCATCCCAGGCAACAATGACTCAGAGCTAAATGATAGCTCAAGCTGCTCACCCACAGTTCAGGCTCCTAAAACACCCTCAACCAAATCCACACCCTGTTTTTGCTACAGTTTGCTGCACATTGTGCCTGGCTCTGCAGAGTGAGCGTTCCAAGTCTAGGGCCGTCCGGTGTAACTGAAACCACAGGTTTAGCTTTATATCTGCACTTATCCAATTACCAATCAACATTTCCCTGATGGCTCCTGTGGGAACAGCTCTGGGTCCAAGAGTATAATGAAAGTTTCTTAATGGAGGATCCTGCCAAAAGGCTATTTTGAGAGACCGGGAGACCTCCTGGGAAATAACTCATCCTTCAGAAAGGTTGGTCCAAGAACATTGATTTTGAGGTTCAGGAAAACTCCTCTCGTCTCCAGGGCTCATGTCTGAGTTCTAAGAAGATGGAATTGCAAGAAAGGCTGAAATGGCCCTCGAAGCTACAAGGCATCAGGAGGAGTGACAAGGTTCCCCAGGGCTCACATGCTGTAGGAGATGGCCTTGTGGTCCCGGTCCTTTACCCTATATTCATGCCCTTTGCAGTGTGACTTTGTAGCTCTCACTAAAGGGGCAGAAAATATTTTCCTGTTCCTTGACTTTGGGTATGGCCATGTGCCTTGCTATGGCCAATAGAAAAGTCTGATATAACAGTGGGGCAATTCTGCCCCTAGGCCTTAAGGGCCATTGCATGGTTTTGCTTGTCCTTGAGCAATTTCATCATGCAGTGAGAATATGCCCATGCTAGGCCATTGGTTCCCCAGGGGCAAGTAAAGACACAGAGTTAAACTGGGCCACCCAAGACTGGAGTTTACCTTCCACTGAACCCAGAGGAATGAACAAGTCAGTCATCATCCAGCTGAATCCAGCCAATCTCACCTGACCTGAGAATAAATGATTGCTGTCTCATGCCATGTGTTTGAGGGTGGTTTGTTATGCAGCATCTTTGGTAGCAATAGCTAGTTGATACATGTGGGGTCTGGTCCCTGGCCACCACATTAGTTATTCTGGCATTACTGACTGGATCCACAGAGGACACCTGATACTAATCACACTTCTGAAAGACCAAGTTGGGGCAGAGGTGGCAGCTTTAGTCATACGGTGCTTTACTGACCATGAGCCTTGATTTTTATATCTTAATCCACAGAAAGCACAACTAAAAAAAAAGCTGGATTTGTCTACCCACTAATGGGTAGCAAGAGCAATAGGATTTTCCTTACTTAAAATTTAACCTTGGATCAAGTAAATTATTATCCCACATCAAATTTTCTATGATCTACAATAAATTTCCAGTATTTATAGTCTGCTTTGAAGTTAAAAAAAAATCCATGTGATTTTTGTTTATTACTCTTTCCCTAAAACACTTTTTGGAAGAGCTCCTCAAAATTAAAATTAATGAGCTGATAATTTATGAAATTTCTTTAGAATTGGTTTTTCTAGTAACCCTGGAAGGCCTTTCTAAGTTAAGCAATCCCAATATCTACTTCATGAGTTTAAAGTAATTTTTTAAGATTGGCAAAGAATATGCTACTTTAAGCTGCCATTTTTCCCCAGTGTAAAAGTGAAGTTAATGAAGTAATATTTAAGTGGTTTGGAAGAGTATTTGTGTGTATGTTGCCATTGGGAGAAGGCAGTTGGGGAGATACACCTTCCTGTAAAAATTCAAAACAGAAGAAAAGGCATCTTAGCATTGATGAATAAAAGACTGTTTATTTTTGGTACCGAGAATTGAACCTAGGGGCACTCAACCACTGAGCCACATCCCCAGGCCTTTTAAAATTTATTTTGAGACAGGGTCTTGCTAAGTTTCTTAGGGCCTAATTAAGTTGCTGAGGCTGGCTTTGAACCTATGATCCTCCTAAAAGATTATTTATCATAAAAAAAAAGCAAAAATGCCCTAGTGTAGTTACTCATTCATGATGGGATATTTCTTTAATTACATCCCAATTTAACTCTCGGCAATGCGAGTAAGGGACATGTTTGGCATTTTAGAGACTAGCTAAAAGAACTGAGGACTGCTTTGAGAAATGGTAATAAATCTTACAGAGGGGTTTCTGGCCCCAAGGCTAACGACAATCTTTCAGAAGGTATTGTTCCAAAAGGAAACCATTCTTGAAATGTGGCTAAATGATTCAGGACCAGCACCTTCATCCTAAAAGAAGTCTAAAATAAAAGGTTGGCAAAGAGAAAACAGAAAGCCTCTGTACCGTTCACCTTTAGCCTAGGGGGACTTGCATACTGCAGGAGGAAACCCTGAAATAATAAAGACAGTCTGCTTGGACCAGATCAGCCTGCCCCTTGACTTTACCACTGTTATGCTACAGAAACATGACTTGCTGCTAAAGCCAGAAAGATAATACTGTTCAGTGTGTGTGTGTGTGTGTGTGTGTGTGTGTTTTGGGGAAACAACTTTATATAGTAAAAGGTTAAATCATGACATCATCCCAAAAGGTCCAACGTTAGCAATACCATATGGTTCAACTTAATAGAATGAGTAAACATAAAATATCCTCCCAGTGCACGAATACTCTTAAAAATTAGAAATCTAAGCTAAATTGTGAAATATGTGAAATTGCAAACAAAATCCAAACTATCTTCCCCAAATCATAGCTATTGTTAAAAATTATAACATACTTAACAAAAACATGCACGCGTGCGCATACACACACACACAGAGTATAGGACCATAACCCACCAAAGCGGTTTACCTTTATGGTAGGGAAATCTGAACATTCAGGCTTGGGGCCTGGAATTAAGAAAAACTGAACTTCTCAGAACAATGTCATAAAAGGAACATTGACATACCTGGAGAGCAGCAGTTTACCCCGGAGCTGCAGGTCGGCAGCACAGTCCTCAGATCGGCAATTCCTTTCAAAAACAGTCTGTGAAAGAAATGATAGAAAGGTTGGAATAGGGTTTATGGGCAAAGCAGTAAGTGATGGCCTATTGCCTCTTGCAAAGCAGTAGAAATTCTTCCTTCAGGCCCTCCAAGCCTCTCCTCCCACCTCCAAGAAGCCGGCTCCCTGGCAGGGTGAGGGAAGCTTCTCGAGGTTCCACAGAAGCCTAAATCAACAGTGGTCTTGATTCATGAGTGCATTCCTTACTTGATTCACTTCTCAGTCTCCTGAAGCACTTCTTCAGGAAGCATACGTGACTGGTATCCTTTCGTCTATGCTTTTCTGACAAAAACCTTTTAGATGCTCTTGGACATGCATGAATAATCATTCCATGAAGTAAGTAATTCTTAGATTACAGTCAGGTCATTTTCCCCATTTGTTCTCTTGGGGAAGAGAAAAATCTGCATTGGAGAAAGGCTCGGCATAAGCAACGGGACCATATTAAATGGTTAGGTCCAAAGGGAAATGTCAAAGGCAATCAGGCCATTAGACAGAGGGCAGCATAATGGGACAGAAGAGATGCTTTCCAGTTTCTGGGGGAAGCAGCTAGTGGTTAGCAGGGAATAGTGGCTTTTCTCTAACCGAGACTAGGCCTCCACAGTCAAAGCCCCACCCAGTGCTGGGGCCTGAGGCTCTGTGGTTAAAACCAACATTACTTGCAGAGAGCTTGCCCAAATGTGTAAGGAAGCTTCATGGAGGGTGGCCAGGGAATCAGGAACAGCACTTTGTTGTAAGGGATAGAGTTTTCTTCTCTCTGCAGCACATGGATAGCTTGTTAGTATGTCCCTCCATGTGATCTCAACCTCTCTGAGGTTTCTGGTGTAGAGACAGCAGTCTCCCTATGCTTCGGAAGATCTTCACTATCGTTAAGATGGCTTTGATCATCTCAGTGGGGTTTGGAGAGAAGAACCTGATGCCCTTGTTTGTTGTTGTGATTTATTTACCATTAAACTTCATTGTCACTCCTCATGGCTGCGAGGGCTTTTTTTTTTCCTCCCCGATAGCAGAGTTTGGGGTAATAGCCCATAGCAGAAGCATAGGTGGCTTCTCAGAGTGCCAGCGTGGACTCCAACAAACTTGCTGGCCAATGGATAGTCTAGACTCAACCAGACAGGGTAATTTTGCCTATGGAAATTCATATTCCTGTGCCACGTTTCCAAAAGAATAGAGTGTCCCAGCCAACATTCCCTTCCTTGATTATAGGAGGAAAAATCATGGAATTCTTGGGCAATATGAGGAAATTCCTATGTTCTTTTGGACACTAACGGGGGCAAGGAAAGAGCCAGATCTCCAGGAGACTTCAGAGTAAGACTTTTGTGCTTGCTTTGCAATCTCGACCAGGCTCAAAGCAGGAGGAAGAGGGCTTAGGAGCTGCAACATGCCAGGCAAAAAATGCTTTGTGAGCCTAGAACTAACAAAGAAGCACCAAGGGTGGCCTCCCCACCAACCGGATCCAACTTACACTTGAAGGTCCCCTGACACAGCCCCTGCATGGCCTTGAACCTAACTTTGTATTCCCAAATCTACATTTTTTTCCTTCAAGCCCTTCCCTCCCCCTCAACCGTATAGACTTTGGGCCCCACAAAACCCAGATGTACCCCCGGGGTTAGCCTCTTCCACACACGTGCCTCCCATCACAGAGGCTGGTCACCGTCTGACCCCTGGGCTTTGGAGGTGGGATGGAGGGGCATGATGGGTGGGGTAGGAAGCAGGTGAAAACTGAAAAGGAAGATGTCACCTAAACCCATCCTGTGACATATCGGCTTCGAGTTCCGGGCCCTGCCCTCCCGATCTCTGTCATCCTGGCTCTCGTGCCAGCTGTGCCCTGGACTGGCCTTGCAATTTCCTCACTACATATAAGTGAGCACCACTGGGGCCTCCTGGGTGATAGTGACGAGAAAGGACAATGGAGATGAAGAGCAGATGTGACTATGTCTCTACAGGTGACTGTGTTCTCCACGTCCAAAAATGACACTTCCAGCGAGACTTTGACAACCCCATCACGGAGAGGCAGAATCTAGCGCTTCCTTCCTGCCATGGGGAGGATCTGTGGTTACAGTGGAAATAACGTTATGTGACGTCCAAGGCTCAGCCATGAAAAGCAACAGCTTTCACTTCTTTTGCTTGGGGCTTTTTTCTTGGAGCTTGGCCACTCTGCGCAGAGGAAAGCCCAGCTGGCCCCAGAGAGGCTCATATGGAGAGAATAGGCGATCCCCTCAGCTCGGAGGCTGAGTGAGCCATCAAGGAAGTGGGACTCTCAGGGGTCCCCACTGACAGGTACCTGGTGGAGCAAAGATGAGGTGTTCTGACCAAGTCCTACCAAATTGCCAATTCACAATTTTCCTTTTTCTCTTTTTTTTTTTTTTTGGCTGTTAACCAATTTCTTGCTCATTCCCTTGTGCTTAGGAAATTTGTTAAGATTTGTTTTGTGACCCAACACGTGTTCTACCCTGAAAGTGTTCCTTGTGCACTTGGAAAAACCTGTATTCTGTCGGGGCAAAGTGTTATGTGTGTCCATTAGGTTGTCTGATCGACAAACGTTGTTCCAATCTGCTCTGCCTTTATTGATTTTCTGACTGGATGCTCTATTCGTTGTTGAAAGTGAGGCACTGAAATCTATTACTGGACCGCTGTCAAGTTCTCCTTTCAGATCTGTCAATATTTGCTTCAGATATGCAAGTATTCTGATGTTGGGTGCATACATATTGATAACCGTTGTATCTCCTTGTTGACCCTTTAATCCCTTCTTTGTGTCTGGAGAAGCTTTTAACTGCAAGTCCACTTTGATGTGAGTAGAAGCTGCTCCTGCCTTCTCTGGTTTATCGTTGCCTGGACTCTTCTCCCATTCCTCTGTACATCCCTGAATCTAAAGTGAGTGAGCCTCTTGTAGACAGCACACATTGGACGTGTGTGTGTGTGTGTGTGTGTGTGTTTAATCCATTCAGTCACCATGTAGCCTTTTATTGAGGAGTTTAGCCAATTTACATTTAAAGTAAGTATGAATATGGAAGGGTTTTCTAAGCTGGGCATGGTGGTGCATGCCTATAATCCCAGTGACTCAAGAGGCTGAGGCAAGAGGATTACAAGTTTGAGGCCAGCCTTAGCAACACAGTGAGACTGTGTCTCAAAATAAAAAGGACGGGAGATATGGCTCAGTGGTAAAGCAGGCTTAGGTTCAATCTCTAATACCAAAAAAAAAGGAAGGAATTCCTGTCATTTTGATAGTTTTTTTTCCTATATGCCTTATAGTTCTTGTGGCACCTTTTTCTCACTGTTTTCTTCCGTGTTATCACCCCCCCCCTTTTTTTTGGTAACTTCTATGCGTATTTGTAGTTACCAATGGGCTTACATAAAATATCTTCTGTAATAAGGTCTCTACTGACAGTCTATTAGATGCTGAGAGCTTCACCTACACAAAGGAACTCTGAGTTTCCCTTTACTTCCCCCCTACATCATATGCTGTTGATGCCCCAATTTACCACAACCAGCACAATTTATAGTTCCTTTTATCTTTTAACTGCTACCATAGAATTATAGGTGATGGTCTCACCCCTTCTACAGTGGTATGATATTATGTTTCTGTCTATATCTACCTTTGCCAACAAGTTTCCCATCTCCTCATTTCTCTTATTGCTGGCTTAGAGTCCTTTCATTTCAACTTGAACCCCCTTAAGCGTTTCTGGTGAAGTATGCCTAGGGGCAAAAGAAGTCTGTACTGCGCCCTCACTACTGAAGGGCAGGTTTTCTAGATAAGTATTCTGGGCAAGCATTTTCTTTCCTTCAACTTTGAGTATGTCATTCCACGCCTTTCTGTTCTGCAAGGTTTCTGCTGGAAAAGCCACACTGTGGAAATGCAAATCAAAACCACCCTGCCATAGGATGGCTATTGTCAGAGAAGAGGTCGCCAGGGTTGGGTGAGGGTGTGGAGAAAAGGGAGCCCTTATGTGTGACTGACAGAACATGAATTGGTACAGCTGAGATGAAAACTGATATGAAAGTTCCTCAAAACATTGAAAATAGAGCTGCCATATGATCCGGCAAGCCTAAAGGAAACGAAATCAGCACCTTTTAGGGATATCTGCACTCCCAGGTTTATTATAACACCATTCACCCTTGATAACATAGGAAGCAACCCATCTGTCAACAGGTAAATGGATGAAGAAGTTTTCATAAGTACAAATGCTCCTCCACTCCTAAGGTGGCCAAAACCTGAAATCCACTCTTAAGTTGAAAATATCTTAAGTAAAATATGCATTTCATACACCTAACCTGCCAAATATCATAGATCAGCCTCACCTACCTTAAACACGCCCACAACACTTACATTAGTCTCCAGTTAGACAAAATCATCTAACATGAATCCTATATAATGAGGTGTTGAACATCTTAAGTAACTTACTGAATACTATACTGAAAGTGGAGGAAAAAAACAGAATGGTTATGTGGGCACACTTTCACACCATCATAAAGAAGAAAAAGCATAAGTCTAACCATCGTAAGTGGAGGAATGCATATCTGTCGTGGAATATTATTCAGTCTTAAAAAGGAGATCCCGAGCTGGGGTTGTAGCTCAGAGGTGGAGCGCTTGCCTAGCATGTGTGAAGCACTGGGTTCAATCCTCAGCACCATATAAAAATAAAGTCATTGTGTCCACCTATAACTAAAAAATGAATATCAAAAAAAAGGAGATCCTGCCATTTTCGACAATATGAAGAGAACTGCAGGATATTATGCAAAGTGAAATAAGCCAGACACAGAAAGAAAAGTACTGCATGTTCTCACTTATGTGTGGACTCTAAAAGAGCTCAAGAACCAGAAACAGAGAAAACAATTTTGTTGGTTACCAAGGGTGAGGGATGAGGGAAGGGAATGGGGTGATGTTGGTCAAAGGTACATAGTTATATTGGATAAGTCTAAAGACTTATTCTGAGGTACAGAATGACCATTCTAGTTAATAACACTGTCTTGTATACTGGAAATTTACCAAGAGAGTAGATTCCAAGTGCTCTTCCCACAAGTAGGGGTTGGGGTGGGGGCGAGTAACTAGTGAGGAAACAGATATGTTTCTGCTGCACGTAGTCATCATTTCACTACGGATATGTTTATCAAAACATGCCTCTGTGCACCTTAAATATGCACACACACGAGAAAAGAAATTCCTGAGTGGTTTGTTATGCAGCCATAGATTTAACAATCCATTCATGGAGTATTCTAGAATGAACGCTCCACCCGCCTACAGGCTTTCCTTAACTAGGGCAACACCCAGACAAAAGTAAGCTGTACAATCTAAGCCCTGGCTCAGGCAAGGCTGGGAATGCAATTGTTTTGAGGGTTGAATGCAAGACACCCGGGGAATCAAGAGACCTGTGCCATGCACTGGAGGCGCCAAGGCTGAAACTCAAATCCTGTGCCCGGGTCTGAATTAGTCTCTAGGCAAAAGGCCAAGCTATTCCTAAGGAGCTGAGAAACCTGTCTCTGAGGCAGGAGTGCAGGCATGAGAAGTCTCAAAATGCTAGACAGCATGTTTTCCAGGAACAAGTAGAAACGACTTTTCTTTTGTGCAAAGTACAAAGAGTCCAGCTTCTCCATGAAGCCAAGGGGCCACCCTCCTGATTTTCCTCTGATGAACAATCCCAACAGCTGCAAGCTGGACCTCCAAAAACCTCCTCCATCTGCTTTTACCACATCCCCCTGGTCTTCTAGGCCAACACAGGCTTGGCCGCCTCTATCAGACAAATCCCAATCCTGCTTGGAAGCTGTCTCTCCCTGCTGTCCCCTCCAGCCTCCACCTGCAGGTTGGCAAAAGCTATCTGTTGGCATCCCTGGAAGCAGCTTTTCCAGGACTTGCCAAAAGGTCGCAGACTCCATCATGTCCCAACCCTCCCTGGGGGCAGGAGGCTGAAACCTCTAGGGAGAGCGGCTGTTTCCTGCCTCGGGCCTCCAAGAGCCAAGGAATGGCCACCCCGCAGCCTCCTCAGCCTCACAGACTGGATTTACATGGGGGCTCCTTCCTCTCCTGCTTTTCACCTCGGGTGTCCTAGGATAATACAGTTTTCTTTTGGAAAGTCCTCTAGTTTCTCACCAAATCCTTTTTCTACTTGCTTTAAAACAGGGTTGGCAAGCTTTGGCCCCAGAGAGTCAGATAGTAAAGCGGGGTGCGGTGGTGCACACCTATAATCTCAGCCACTTAAGAGACTGAGACAGGAGGATCACAAGTTTCAGGCCAGGCTGGACAACTTAAGACCCTGCCTCAAAGATAAAAATTTTAAAAACGGCTGGGGCTATAGGTGACGGGTAGAGTATCCCTGGGCTCAATCCCCAGCCACACAGACACAAAGTCAAACCAGGGGCTACAATTCTTCTGAACAGGAAAAACAAAAACACAAACAAACAAAAAACATGGATGATACATATAGGATGGTCAAGAACATACTCCAACAAAACTGTGTTTAGAAAATTAGGTAGCCTGAACATGGCCTGGGGGTCCATAGTTCACTGAATCCTGGTTCCTCTGCTCCCTTTGGGCCAGGGAAAATCCAGCCTAAGTCCACTTCCCTCTGAGTCAGAGCCCAAGGCTGCAGTGGGCCTGCCTTTCTCACAATGCCACCAAGGCCAGGGCAGCCTTGGGGACATTTGATGCAGGGTCCGGCAGCTCAGAATCTGCTCCTGGCTGAGGCCGACGTCAGACAGGAAGTCATCCAGGTGCTCAGGCCTTAAGGGACGCATTTCTTCTACTCAAATCCTTACTAGAAAGTCCTCCCTTCTGACCTAACAGGAAGGAGGATTCTCACTTCCAGCTGTCACCTTCAGAGGACAACTAGGTTTTTTGGATTTGGTTATATTTGTTTTAAAAAAACACACACACATTCATAATTACCGACCTGGATTGGATGCTTGTTTATAGGGTTGCCATGGCAACCAAGCCCCAGGCTAAGCCTTGAGAAAAGGAGAATTAGACTAGGTGGGGGATAAGTGCTGTTCAAATCCCACCCCAGGGGACTCCCTGGGAAGGCTATTTTAAGCTGAAATGAGCAAAGACACTTCCTGCTGAGCAATGTGACTTCACAGAAGGTCTCTGCCCTGGAGTGTGGCATTCTGCCTGGATGTCCGGAGTGATACCTCTGAGCTGGTGCTCCCCTAGTCCTGCATGAGTTCCTAAAAGCCCAGCCACGGGGAGTTCATGCCTGCAACCCTCATGACCCAGCCCAGAACTCAAAAACCTTTTTGCATAACTGCCATGACCTGAGTGTAAGAGGTTCCTCCCTCCGGATTCTGTTCCTTTTTCCAGAACCCAGCACCACCCTTCACGTGGCACATTGTAAGAAGGCAGGGGGGCGGACCCAGGAATTTCAGCTCTACTTCAGCCTGTGCCCAAAGGAAGGAAGGAAAAGTCTCATGGCCTGGTATGTGAAGCCAGCCATGCAGAATATCATGTCCTCGAGAGTAAACGAAACTCCAACAACTTTGTAAAATCAAAGCTGTGAAAAGCCTTCTATCCCAAGGTCTGTACAGATTGTCCTCTTTGGGTTTGTGATCATGGGAGCAGAAATCGCTCTGCGGGACTCCCTCTAAACACAAGCACGGCACCAATTTGGCGCCATGCCCGTGTGGACACTGGACGTGAGGAGTTCCCCTGTCTTGGCATCTTCTGGCTTGTTCCACGGCTCCGAACATTGGGCAACGACATCTTTAAGTGATCCAGGTCAACCTCCGTGATAACTGCAGGGGAGCTGACCGCTCAGGCTAGATGCTACCAACTACTGTGGTTTGGACAAATGTCCCTCAAAGGCCCAGCCATTAAAGGCTTGGTCCCCAGCCCATACACTATTGGGAGGCCGGGAGGCGGGGGTCTAGCAGGAGGTGGTTAGGTCACTGGGGGTGTGCCCTTGAAGGAGATATTGGGACCTCAGTCCCTTCTTTCTTCTCGCTCCCAGTAATGGAGTGAATGAGTCTCCCTTTCCTGAACTCTCCCCCATGATGTCCTGTGCCACCACAGATTCAAAGTAACAGGGTTAACTGGTTATGGACCAACACTCCAAAATTGTGAGCCAAAATAAACCTTTTCTCGGTTTAAGTTGATTTATCTTGGGTACTTGTTTTAGTAACAAAGTTGATTAACACCAAAACTTAATCCCCTAAGTCATATGTTAATGGTATCTGCAGTAGGTACCTTTGGGAGGTAATTAGCATTTGATGAAGTCATGAGAATGGGGACCTCCTGACGGCATTAGTGGCTTTTTAAAAGACCCACACTTTGCTTTATCTTACCACATGATGCCTCCAGTATGCTATGATATGCAAGAAGGCCCTCGCCAGATTCAAAGCAGATGCCAGTGTTATGCTCCTGGATTTCCCCACCTCCAGAGCTATATGTCAAATAAATCTATTTTTTTTTTTTTTTTTTTTATAAATTGCCCAGTCTCAGGTATTTTCTCATAAGAACAGAAAATGGACCAAGAAAGAAGTCTAATCCACTTTCAACTCCCAGCACAGTGCCCTTCTGAGATCCGCCTGGGATTGGATGGCCTTTTACGGACCACATTTCACATCCCTCTACAACACCCAACTTTTAATATCAACCATAAACTTTCTTCTAGGGACCTTCTGCCTCCAGAGATCAAATTTTTTCCTCCATGATTTTCATCTTTTTGTGTTCTATTTTCTTTTAAAGTTGCTATTAATAATTCACAAAAGAAAAAGAGACAGAGAGTGAACAAGGGGCTGGGGTTGTGGCTCAGTGTTAGAGCACTTGCCTGGCATGTATGAGGCCCTGGGTTGGATCTCAGCACCACATATAAATAAACAAATAAAAATAAAGATCTATTGACAACTAAAAAAATATTAAAAAAAAGAACAAGTTCAAATAAAGGGTCTGATGCCATCAGAGAGAAGGAAAAAACTACGTAGGCTAGCTCTGTTTCAAGAAACTGCTAAGCCAGATGGGAGCAGGCAACTAGGAGTGAGAAAGATGGCTCCCAAACTGGAGAGGACCCAGTCAGGCCTCTCCCACCCACCTGGAAGGACACCTCCTAGTATGGGCCCAGGTAAACTGCCAAGAACAAGGACCTCACATTTGACTCCTAAAACATCCCAGAAGATGAGAAAAGAGGTGCTAATGTTTGTGGCCCAGCCAGAGACTGTCTACTGGATGTGTTCCCTGGATCATTCACATATCCACCGCTACGTGCTCTCAGGCAAAGTTTCAGTAAGACCAGACAATACAGAAGAAAACCAGCAAGGCTTGAAGAGTTTGGGAAAACCCACTATTTTCTTCTAAAAAGACTCCCAGAAGAGTAGGGAACATTTTCTCCATACATTGTAAAGATACAATATAACACTAAAAAATTTTCTTTGCAAATTTAACAGGTCATTTCAGGACACAGCCCTGCCTTTGACAGTAGAAGCCCCCTCTCTCCTTTGCCCTTGGGATTGACCTTGGAGAAGAGCCTATGGCATAGACGCACAGCCAGACTTCTCTAGTTCCCCAAGAAAGTTGGTCTACTTGTGTTTTTCTCACACTTCAAACTAGATGGTTTTTACACCTGTTGCGTCATAGTGCCCTTCTAGAAAGAAGTATTAGCCCAGAATCAGATGCCTATAAAAGTAGGGTGATCTAGTTGAAACCAGGTTGCTGGATAGGAACCTAACACCCTCTAACACCCCTTCCTCTCCTCCTTCCTTTCTTGGTGCATCCAAACTGCTCCCTGGCTCCCAAGTGTGCAATCTGGAGTCCTCCAGGCTGAGTGGTCTTGGGATCCTCTCTGGTTCTGATGTCTGGAGTTACTCTTCTCTTGTCTTCCCTCTCAACCCCTCAGTTTTCCAGTCCTTCTGCAGAGACATTTATATCTGCTAAGGAAAATAAGCCTTGGAGTTGTACATATTGGCATTTTAAGCCAGCCGGGCACCTCAGTTGGGAAAGTATTACCTAGTGTCCAGGCTGTGCAAAAAGTGGGTTTTCACAGGCATGGGACTATACTCCTACACACTCAGGCCCTAAGGGGCCTGACGTGGGAGGAACCAACACTAATTTCTAGCACAATGGAGACCCAAAGCTTATGCCTTCAACATGGTTAAAAATTAACATTAGGGTAAAACACCTTGATTTTGAGATAATAAAGTGGGGATTCCCAACCAGTGTTGCCAGTCATACCAGTTTCACCTCGTTTTTGAAAAACAGACTCTTGTGCACATATGTACTGTGGTTTAAGTCAACAGAAGACCACATCACTGTCTCTGATCCATGGTAAATTCCCTGGGGGATCATGGAGTACTTATTCTTTTTTTTTTTTTTTTTTTTAAACAATAGAGCTTTGTTGAATCTGTCAGTGAAGAAACTCTGATGTCCAAACTTTGCAGAATGGCCTAACCTTATATTCTTTCAGAAGGGCTTTATATTTACTAAGCACTATTATAAGCCAGACAAGATATTAGGGATCAATGGCCAATAAGATAAAGTAGACCTCCTCTCTCACTGGCCTTCCGTTCTAGAGAAGGACACATAAAAGCAAGTGGATGAGAGAATAAACTATAATTGGTACCATGAAGGAATGAAATAGGCAGCTAGGTCAAGGAATACAGGATAGACGAGAGATGGCTCTGCGAGGAGGTCAGATTTAGGTTGAAACCCTAAAACATGAAAAATTGGTCATTAGAAAAATGAGAAATTGTGCTATATATGTTTAGTAAGAATTGTAATGCATTCCACTATCATCTATAAATAAAAAGAAAGAAGGAAAATTTTTTAAAAAGCAGCATGAGGAGCTTTAGAGAAACACTGTTGGCATGTACAAAGGTCCTGAGGCAGGCAAGGGCTTAGTAAGTTTGGAGTACTCTAACAGATGGCACTAGACACTTCTGGAGAGGTAGGGGCCCCATTGAGCAGCCTTGTGGACCTTACAAAGAGGAACAGCCATTGGAGGGGGTTAAGCAAGGAAGTGACGTGGTCTAGGTAGCCAATAATGATGGCCTAGCCCCGGGGAAGGGAATTGAAACAGAAATGGAACAAAGAGGAGGGATTCAAGTACTATTTGGGGTGCAGCTGGCTCCTGAGTTCTCATTAAAAATCAGCTCTGCTTCCTGGAGTGGGCCTCGCTCTCAAACTGCTCCGCCCCTTAAACTGAGCCAACATCTGGAAGACACATGGAGGAATCATGGAAGAATATCATTAAACTATCCCCTCCCCCCCCCTTTTTTTTATAATTAGGAAAAGCAGAACAAGCAAGAATTTCTCAGAACACTTCTCCGGCTCCTGGACAATATTCCCAATCCAGCAACAATATATATTTTTTTAATCTTTTAATTTCACGAGGAATTATATGGTTAAAAAAAAAAAATAGCCCCCGGCCACACACCTCCCATAACTGTGCCCTTCTCTCAGGGGAAACTACTGTCGCATGTCTGTGTTTCTTTTGGTGATTGTTTCCACGTCTCTAGAAAACACGCTGACAGGACAGTCCTGGGTTTACCAGATGAAGATGCTCTCTCACCGAATTCCCACCACGAAAGACAAGAACTGGTCTCAGGGACACAGGGGCTCTCTCCCTCCCTCCCTCCTGATGTGACAGGCAAATCCCTCCCTTCAGCTTCTTGATTGCCACGTTGGCTGAATCAGAACCCCTAGGTCAGCGTGTTCACACAGACTGTGGGACCCACCCCAGGAGTTTCTGGGTGTTTTTTTTTTGGGGGGGGGGCAGGGTACTGGGTTGGCCTCAAGTGTTCCTTTCTCAACACACAAGATCCCATGAGAGGCTGCAGCTGCTGGTTCAGGGACCACACTTTAAGAAGTGATGCTCTCCTGGTGACCTCTACAGTAATAGACAGCTATTTCTCATTTCATCAAGTTTTACCATATCTCTTGACTCACCCATTTCAACGATTAAGGTATTAAGAGAACATCTGTCATTCTTCCTTTATCTCTATACACTTGAATTTGATGACATTTACATTTTATGCTATCACCACAGCTCTGATTTTAGCTTGACTGTAAAGACTGATAACCCACAGTGCGAATGTTATCATGGCTACCTGATTGTTTTTTCATAGCAGAGACAAGACAGCTGTCATGGTTATATACCCTTCTCTACGGAGACAAAGGTACAGTCCAGGAAGATCTGACTTCTATTTATGGGAGAATGTTCTGCTGTGAAGTATCTTCCTTATATTCTTCTACTCATTCAAAATCCCACATTTTGATGGAACTGGCGAATCATGCTAAGTGAAATAAGCCAATCCTGAAGAATCAAAGGCTGATGCTTTCTCTGATATGTGGATGTTAATTCACAATAAGGAGGGTAGTGAGGGAAGAACAGAGGTACTTTGGAATTAGATAGAGGGGAGTGAAGGGAGGGGAGGGGACATGGGATTAGGAATGATAGAAGAATGAATCGGACACTATTACCCTATGTATACACGTGATTAGACAACCTGTATAACTATATCATGTACAACCAGAAGAATGAGAAATTATACTCTATTTACATATGATGTCTCAAAATGCGTTCTACTTCATGTATAACTAATTAGAATAAAAAAAATCATTCAAAACAAAAAAAAACACATTTTAACTTGTTTTATATTTGAACCATGACATATTGATCATATTTCTATCTTTCTAGGAGTTTTTATTTTTCCGTATGTGTATACGATAATTTTGTTTACCTTACTTATAAATCAATGGGCCCTTAAATTTCCCTTTTTTAAAAAAAGAATTATTTCTCTTTAAGCCTAGGAACTGTTATTCCATTTTATCCCTTATAATTTCTTTTTTCTTTTGTTTATCTTTCACTTTTTCTGGTTTTCTCACCACTTTGACATAAGAGTTTTAGAGATTTATCCTTTTGGTTGTTCTGAGATTTCTTACCATTGTCTTCTAATTCTTTCACTGAATATTTGGCTCTGGAGTTATTTCCTTGTTCTCAGATTCTTCTTTTGAAAAGGAAATAGAGAGGCTGTGCATGCTGGCGCAGGCCTATAGTCCCAGCAACTCGGGAGGCTAAGGCAGGAGCATCACAAATTCAAAGCCAGCCTCAGCGAGGCCCTAAGCTACTTAGCGAGGCCCTAAGCTACTTAGCAAGGCCCTGTCTCACTATAAAAAACAAGAAGTGCTGGGGATGTAGCTCAGTAGTTAAATGCCTCTGGGTTCAAACCCTGGTATCAAATAAAATTTTTTTTTTTTTTAAAGAAAGAAAAAAGAAATAGAGGGTTGGGGATGTAGCTCAGTGGTAGCGCACTTGCTTAGCATGCATGAGGCACTGGGTTCGATTCTCAGCACCACATACAAATAAAGATCCATCAACAACTAAAAAGTATTAAAAAAAAAAAAAAAAGAGTCGGGTTCATTGTAGAAACTGTGCCCCAGGCTTGATAGACACTGAACTGCGCAGGCAGCTACCTCACTGGGTCAGTTCAGAGATGCAAAGTTTTAAAATGATTCCTGTACCCTCTGCTTAAACCATTTCTATAACACATATAAGAATGTTTATCAGGCCAGCAAGATTTTACTTTTGAAAGTCGAGTGATCCTAGTACTAGGAAACACTTTCCTGGAGTTATCATAATATTCTGATTTACTAGGTCTCCAGCCTGGCCTCTTCCTCCCATTTCACCGTCAGAGGAGAACATGAAGCTGCAATTCCCAGGGGTCTTCTCTCTCTCCTCTTCTCCCTGCTTTCTTCATGCTGCACGTTAAGGCCAGCCCTCCCCTCTGCCCCATCACTCAGGTACCCTATGTCCTTTCATTTCTCCCTTTATTCTAGTGGAGCCTGTTCCCAGTATCAGTGACCAGAAGGACCTGCAGGCCACCCTCTCATGGCACTTGTGCTTTGAGAGAAGCTTATGCTTTAAGTCAAAAGCAGCATCATGAATGTGAAACCAGTCTTGAAAATCAGGATTGGGTCCCATTCTCCCCCTCCCTGCCCTGCAAAGGACAGGTAGCTGATTATCAAAAAAAGGAAGTAGGTAGATAGCAATCCCCATCACCTAACAGCCTCTGGGGGAGGGAAAGGATCACATTTTCCAACACAAGCCCGATCACCCCCTGGATGGCTCTCTTCCTGCACTTTTGGTTACCATGTAGGCAGGATGGGAGGAGGGGACATGAGAAGAAAGGAAGCCTCCAATCTATGAAAGGGGCAAGACACCCCCAGTCCTTTGGGCACTAGATCTGGACCCTTCCTCTCCAGAGGAGTCACTCTCTCTGTTCTATCCTTTAAATAAAACTTTTTGCTCTTGCCTCAATGTTTCTTGGGTGTTTAATCTTCAACACCAGGGAACAGGGACCCGATCCTGATGTTTAAGACCAGTTTCAAAAGGTAGTAGTGCCCAGGGTGCCTGTACGTGCAGAAGGCACTGACCACTGCAGGCCCTTCTCTAGTGGACATGAGTGGAGGCACCAATGGTTACCTGCACATCCTTCCACAGAGAACTGTCCTCAGCTGGGAGTCCAAAGAGGGCTGCACTCTCCTTCCACCCAATCCCCAGGGCCAGCCAACACTGACTCATACAGAGTACAAAAGGTACCAGCATCATCGCCTCAGAGGAGAATAATTCTCAGGTGTCATTTATGCTCCTGGATCTCCCTGAGCTTCCATTTGCCACTCAAATATGCAAGACAGGGGTCACTGTTCTGCAGTTTCCCCCTCTGTTCATGGCAATCTAAAGAATTGCAAAGGCAGGTGGTTCTAAAAGGCTCTGCCCCTGCCCTGCCCAGAGGATTGGATTACCCCTCCACAAAACAGTTTTTCTGATCCTGCCCAGGGTCTCGGACCATGGTGAGTTTGTGTTTTAATGAAAGATTTAGAGCACATTTCAGATCACACATTCCTTGCATGTTTCCTTGTACCGATACTGCTCACGGCAGACTGAATCAGTTCCCAGGCTCACCTCTAGTTCAGGTGCCCTGCCTCCAATGTCACTTCAAAGCTCCTCCACAGAGCAACCCATCCCAGAATCTGATGAGCATGGAACAGGTCAGGTCCCCACCCGCATTTGTAGGGGGCTCTGGCTTCAGGGGCATGTGGGTCAGGCATGTATAACTCTGCCACCATTACAGTAAGATGCAATTCTTGCTTCTTCTTTACTTCATTCCCTCCCCCACCAATAAAACATTCATAGAGTACCTACTGTATACCCATCTAAATCTGCCAACAGTCTCGAAACAGCTGGTGTATCATTTTGCAGATTTGAAAGGGAAGCCCAGCGACGGGGTGTGCCCTGGCCATTATTCTGGGTCATTTCTGTGGGCTTTCAGGGTCTGACCTGATTCTTTTGGGCAATCTTTTGTCCCTTCTTCCAGCGCAGAACTGGAGTCAAAGCCGGCAGCTCCCTCTCCTCCTCGCCAGTCACATGTGCTCCGAGGCTGTAGGCAGCTTCGAACACTATGGGGCTGATGACGTCCTGCACCCTCCGCTGCAACGACAAACAAGCAGGCAGGTTAACCACAGGTCCCCACCGACAGCCACAGAGATTCCTGTTCACATAGGGCTTTCACAAGAATTGACTCCCAGGATCCTCACAGCCACCCTTGTGAGGTCAAGTCTGATAACTTTGGTTTTTCAGATGAGGTTAGCCCAGCCTCTGCAGTTATCATCTTGCCCCACTCTGCAAATGGGGGAGTGCTTTTTGCTTCACCTTTCATGGTGCTAAATCATCTCCTCTTGGGCATGTGAAGCACATTATTTTACTCATCTTCCAGAAATTCCTAGGTGGGAAAGCATTGGCACTCTACAGCTAACCCTCTGCATTCGTGGCACTTGGATAATCGAGGCTCTTTTGCATTGAGATTATGGATTGGTTGTTAGCGCAGGGGACTCAGACACCAGTGTACCTCCACCCCAAGTCAGTTGTCAGGGATGAAAGTCTGACTTCTGGCCTTGTGTCCTTTTCTTTTCCACCAAGTTAAATGAAGTTAAAGAGGATTCAACTCTGCCTCACTCATTGTTTTTATTGCACTTGCCTCCAAGAAGCAGGTATGGCTCCTGAGTTTATTGGGCCATGGAACCCTGTGTTTCCTCAGACTTCCTTGGGCTCAGTGTTGAGAAGAACATACTCAGAGATGCAGGAGGGCAGATTAGAAATCTCTCATAGCAGCCCAGGAGGGGAGAAGGTGGGACAGAGACCAGGACAGCGTGAGTTGGGGAGGCAGATGTGGCTGGGCCCATGGCTCCCTAGCTGTGGGGGACGGGACAGAGGGGCACAGATGACTTCAGGAGTGGATTGCTGAGTGACTAACAGATGATTATATCTGTGCTCAACAAAGCATTTGCATAAATAGCATAGGGGACCTCTCTAGGAGGGTGATAGAGGCAGCTTTGGATTAACTCTTTCCAGAATATTCTCAGGAACTCCAGATTCTAGGAGCAGATTTTAGATTCTCATCCTTTCCAGGAGTGAGTCACACACTCACTCTCCAGTACCTTCCTGCATGCTGGCTCTGCTTACCAGACCTTGAAGATGTTGGGTGGTATGGAGAAGAATGAATGAATGCAATCCTAACATGTTTATAAGTAAATTATCTTTCTTTAAGCATGTCTCAAGTTTTAGCATTTTAGTTATTCATGTCAAAGTACGTGAGCTCTGGGCTGGGGATGTAGCACAGCGGTACTACACTGTTGTTCTCAGGGAGGATGGAAAGATGGCAGTGGGGGACCGCGATCACTTCACATTTCCCTGTTCCCAGCTGATTTCAGGGACTGGGCTAAGCCCTTTCATAGACATTTGACTGAAACCTCACAGCCCCTGAGTTGGTATATTACTGTCTCCATTTTACAGAGACGGTAACTGAGATACGAGAGTTCAAATAAATTCCCTCCATCCCAAAGCGAGTTAAGTGCTAGAACAGACTTACTCTTAGAACCGCAAGCAAAAAGACCTTCCTTGTCCATTATATACTATTTTTAAAAAAGCATTCCAACCACTTTCAGTTCCAGAATAACTCTAAAAAATGACTTATTTGCTTAAGAGCATATTGAGCAAAGAGGGAAGGGAATGTGACACACACTCTAGGCTGAAGGTGAATGAATGACAAATAACTAGAAAATGGGCAGTTTTCAAACATGCAGTCCTTCAAGCAGTGGCTGATGGGGAGGGAACCTTTACCCAGGGCCTATCTTATTTTGGGTGAGTATTTTGACATCTAGGGGCGTGGATGCTGCTCTCTGGAAATGACAGGATGAACCTGTCTTAATTAAGAAATTGGAAAAACAGCTTCCTATTCCATGGAGCAGACAGGAAGTCAAACCCCACGGAGCTGAGGGTGGGGACAGAGGAGGGTGAAGCACTTAGAAACAGGCTGACACCCTCAGAAGCACAGCCTCTCCTTCCTGGACTGGGCTTGTTTTCTTTGAGCTGTGGAGCAAAAGTAGCAGCCCCATTTAGTGGTTTCCTGGTCATTTTTGGAAGCACAGATTCCCTCTGCTCAGCGATTAAGTGGAAGAACTCCTCAGGATGGAGAGAGGCCTAGGGCTCTGGCACAGACCACCGTTACCGAAATTTTACTACTTAAAGTCACTTTTACTACGAACTGAAACTTCTGAAGGTGAACATGTTCTGACCAATGGGAAGGTCAGAATCTACCTCTTCCTGTTAAAAAATCTACAGGAGTCTCTCGCTTTGAACATTGTAGGAGCCCCCATGGAGAAGAACACCCAGACTGGAAGCAGAACTGGCAGTGGCTAAGGTTTTATAGGGAACTTAACATACACTCCATTTGGGATTTATTGGGTGCTTACTTTATGCCAGGCAATGTGCTGGGCCACAGGGAGCCAGACATGAAAGACCTTCTGGGAATTATTGGTTACAGGGGACACAGGCATGCAGTGACAGTGCAGAGCACAGGCAGCAGGGCAGAGGTGGCTTTGGGGACACAAAGTAAGGACACCTGGTTCATACTGCGCTGGCAGGTATCCCAGAGGAGGTTCCCCTGGGCTAAGTTGGAAGACAGGAGGTCAGCCAGAGAGCGGGCAGGAGGCCCAGCTGGCACAGCAGTGGACAGAGGGCACTAGGTGTCCGGCAGACTATATATGACTCCCAGAGGTGGGAAGGTCAGGCTGGCCGGCCAGAGTGGAGAGGAGGCTCAGGCCCAAAGCAGATCCAAGGCAGCCTGGAAAGCTGTGTGAACGTCATCGTCAAGTTCTGGAAGATGGGGGAGGGGGTTAACATGGTGACAGTGGCTATGTTCTAGAAAGATCCTTCTAGCTGCAGCATAGAAGTGAGCTGATGGTACGGGAGAGGAGGCAAGGGAGGAGTCTACCGACGGGAAAAGATAATGAGGGTCTGAATCAATGGGATAGAGAAAAGGGGACCTGGCTACCTGGCCAAAGGCAGGCAGGTACAGCTGATTGGGAGAAACACTCAGGTGACTGGGTTGCACCCCTGGCTCTATGACTCTCGGCAAGCTGGACCTGCAGCCTGTGGCACTGCTGCCTGGCCGTGGGACTTAGCAACCTGCTCCACAGCTGCTTTTCCCCACTGAGAAATGAAGGCTCTTCTCTTCCTCAGCTCATCAGCAATGACGGTGAAATGAAAACAGGAAGAGCTGGCCTCACTTTAAATTTGCAAATAACACAGAAGGTCAGCAAATAAGCAGTTAGCACTAAGCCAGTTAACTGTGTCGGGGAAAATCCTCTAAGTTTGATTTTTTTTTTTTTTTTTTTTTTTAAAGAGGCCACAGAATTTTTTTTTTTTTTTCCAAAACATGTGATCTTTTTGTCCCCTCCAGCCTGTGTCCTATTGCTCTGTATCCAACCCCACTTCCGTCTAGGATGACCTTGCAGACTCCTGGAAATGAGAAATCGTCACACACTAGATGCCCTTTCCTTCAACAGTATGATCAGGTCCCTCCACAGACCACGTGTTCAACAGTGGCCCCACAAAACTGTACGGCCGGTGACCTTCCAACCGTCTTTGTGTAACTACACTCTCCTGTGCTACACGGTGGCAAATCTCCTACTCAGGCCTTTCTCAGAACATCCTCCTCATTCAGTGACTCACGGCTGTAATTAGAATGGCACTTGTATGTCAGGGGCTATTTTAAAATTCTCATACACTCCAAGATTCTTTTAAAAGCAAACTGAGAATTTCGCACTTCCAGAAATACAATGACTTACTAAAGATGGATCCTCCCAGTGGCCACTGGAAATGTTGAACGTGCAAACGTGCACCCTTATTTAAAAGTATCAAGGAACCATCAAGACAGCCAGGACTTCAGAGCTCAGGGTCCCCCCAAAAAAGGACAGAACATAGAGGTGGCCACAACATCAACTGGTGTTTTCATCGCTGGTGAGTCTCCAGATTTGGGAGCAAGCAGTGTGGGATGAAGCTGAACAGGAAGAATGGCCAAGAGGTCCAGGGTCTGGGCTTCTGAGCTCAGCTTCGGGTCGTCTTGGGAATCTGTGGCGATGACACTTAAGAGCTCTGGATTCCAGAGGACAAGTCATGGAGAAAAACAAGCATACTGAGGTGAGGCCAAGGTTGATGCTACATTTCTCCACAAGGCACTGGGTAATTCCACAGCAGCCCATGAGACCAAGATATCAAGCTGAAGACAGAGGCCAAAGTTCTGAGAAGGCAAGAAAGTTTAACTAGAGACTGGAAAGCAGAAGAGAGGACCCGTGACCTAAAAGGGTGAACCAATAGGAAATATTCAGGTCCAAGTGGAGAAGAGAAAGAATAGAAAATGAACTTGAGAAACTTACATGATTACATAATATACCTAGCACAGTGACGATCGCAACATAGGTGAGAAGTAAGCGGTGGCTATTATTATCTTTGCTGTAATTTTTAAAAATGACTTCGTAAGAAAATTTGTCAAAACTGCCGTATTGCTAAAGGAATTCTTATGATGAGCTGTGCATGTAGCAGGATCTATTTTTTCATCTCATAAGAAAATAAGTTGAGACCAACTGTGGTTTAAAAATGAATTACAAGATGAACTGACAAATGAAAACCCAGGGAGAAAATTCTAGAAATAATCTTAGAACAAAACTTTATGAAAGGCACCGCTGACTACAATAGTTTTCCAACACAGGATTTATGCTGGGCAAAGGCGACAAAGCTTTGTCTTCAGATGAGTTGAGTTATAAACACTGGCTAGACAGCCAGAGCTCCAAATCCAGTTGAATTCAACCAACTCTAGAAATCCCATCAGGACAGCAGGAAATAAGTGGTAAGCAAATCAGTATATCTGGTTTCTGAAAGTTTCTCAATGAGTTTAGAGATTTTAATTATGGCCACATTAATTTATATGCAATACCATATTACATTAATGGATATCATCAGTCTGACACATAATGACCCTTTGGCAAGCATTAGTGCTCAGTAAGGGTAAGAAAGCTCTCTGATTAACATATTTACATAAATTATTCTATTGGACTATGAAATTCACAAACCCCACCGATGCTTTAGACTCTTTGAAGATAAATCAACATCTAACTGGATATTTGGAAAATGGTTTGCTTCTGTGGTTTTTTTGTTTTGTTTTGTTGGTGGGGGCAGACTGTGGCTGTGGGAACAGGATCTCAGCTCTGCCTTGAGTTCCCATCTCCCGGACAATATGGAGCATGTTCCTATCTGAAAGGGTGGAATGCAGCAGCAGTGGCCAGGACACGGAGCTCAAGGTAGGGCTGGGAATGACAGTGTGTGGAGTGGCTGAGCAATGTGAGGGGCAGATATTGCAGTGACCATCCATGAGGAACATCCATGGGTGGCCTTCTGCCAACACTTGGCTGCTGTGTGCCTTCTTCCTGGCACCACACAAGGAACAGAGAAGCAGAGAGGATGCAAGCAGGGAGAGATGAGAGTGAAGAACAGAAATGCAGATGAGAAGGGGCCCAAGCAAGAACTGTGGGGACCCGATGAGGGAGGAATCGCATCTGACCCAGAGGGGAATGGATGTGGGAGTATTGAGGTCTTGGAGAGCAGGTAGCCCTGCAAGGAGAACTCAAAGTTCAGCAGGCTGACAGGGGAATGGGAATGAGGGCCATGGCAGCAGTTACTGAAGATGATATGGATGCCTAATGGACGGTCCCAAGGAATGGGGGAAGCATGATAATAGGGAAAGCAAGGACTTTGAAATCAGATGGTGCTTGGTCAGAGGGAGACCCAAACCGTGGGATCTTGGTCGCCTTGCTTCCTCTCCAAACCTGTTTTCTGAGATGTAAAGTGGGTTGTCAGAATCAACCTTGCCCAATTGCTTTGAAGATCAGACACACTAAGCTACTCATCAAGCACCTTGGAGAGCTCCAAGCACTCTGGGGAAGCTAGGGGCTGCATCCTCTTGATCACCACCACCTCTACCTGAGGGGAGAGAGCCGGGCAAGACCACAAGGTGGAGGGCAGCGAGGTTGGGAGACACCGAGGGAAAGCAGGGAACAGCAGGCCTCAGGGCCTCAGGGGAAGGAGCTGGCCTTTCATTCTACGGCAATGAAGATAACCATGAATTTTTTGTTACCCTTAAGGAAAGAAGCCCAGAGGCAACCTGAAGGAATGACAGAGGTGGAAGAGAGTAAGGACAGGCTCTTGACAGGGTGCGGGCAGTCCAGCTGCATGCTCCTAGCCATCAGCAGGCCACACCTCCTGTGCAGGGGACTGTCCTTGGTCAAGTGAGAGCCACCTCACCTAGGGTTTATATTCCTCACTCCTTCCCACAGGGCCTCCCCCCAAGCCTGACTGGCTGCATAGCGGCACAGAAAGGACCCCACACCTCAACTGGGACAACTCTGAGGTACAATCTGTTTTCCAGAGCTTTCTGGGATTAGCATGAGGCTCGTCTCCAGCCAAAAGCTAGTTCTTACTCAGCTCCTTCTCCTGCCCCCTCTGGCTTCCCTGGTTCTCCTCCTGAGACCCCCCCCCCCCACACACACACACCCCTGTGTGAACTTCAATCCCTCTCTCAGGTTCTGCTTCTAGGCAGCAACCTAATGTTACCCAAAACCGTGGCAACAAAACACACTCACAATATACAGATAAAATATGAACGGTTGGAGGTAGGGGGAGAGAGAGTCCACCCCTCCTCATTCTGCGCTCCTAGACTCTAAAGGACACCAAGAATGCAGCAGGGATCTGAGGAGGAAGCTGCAGCCAGGGAGGTCTTTGAATCAAAGAGGAGAGGGATGCTCCCTCTGCCCTGTGAACCCCAGCCTCTTCTCAGGAAGAAAGCGTGGCTAAAAGATGGCTGCAAATGGTCTCGAAAATGAACCAGTCAGGCCCGGACAGCTCCTAGGAGATGCTGGTCTGCAGGAGACAAATTCCTCCTGTTCAGACTGCGGCCTGCACACCCAACACTGAGTGTGCCGTGTATCACGTAATGACTGGTCCCCATGCCCATCTCTACCACCACCACACTCTAAGATCAAAGTGGCTTGATCAGATTCTGAAGGCAGCTCATTCCACATCTGCTCAGACCTCTATTGTGGGGGAGGGGGGCAGTAGGCCTGAGATAATAGTGTACATGCATGCCTACTGCATTCTGGACTCAGTGTTGTGTGATTTACACAGGTAATAAACTAAGTCCATTTCCCCCATATTTGATTGGTGCATTACAGTTGTATGTAATGGGGAGGATTTGTTATGTATTTATACATGTACACAATGTAACAATATTATTTGGCCAATATCATTCCCCAGTGTTTTTCCCTTTCTCTTCTATTCTCTCTCCCTGTGGTCTCTTTCCTCTATTCTACTGATCTCCCTTCAATTTTCATGAGAGTCCCCCACCTTTCTTTTCCTTTTTCCTCTGTAGCTTCCACACATGAGCCATGTGACCCTTGACATTCTGGGTTTGGCTTATTTCATTTAACATAATGCACTCAAGTTCTATCCACTCTCCTGTAAGTGACAATTTCATTTTCCTTTATGGCTGAATAAAACTCCATTGTGTACATATACCACATTTTCTTTATCCATTAATACACTGATGGACACCTAAGTTGGTTCCATAGTTTGGCTATTGTGAACTATGCTGCTATAAACATGGCTATACATGTGTCACTGTAGTGTGATGACTTTAATTCCTTAGAATAAGTACCAAGGAGGTATAACTGAGTCAGACCTCTATTTTGAAAGTCACAGACGTCAGGAGATTCCCATATACAGCAGCCACTGTCAGTGCCCTGGACAGAGGCCCTTGATCAGCTGGTGTACCTATTCCTAGCTGCTAAGAGCTTTGGCATCAACATCTCACACCTACAACCTTCTTAGAACTGCCCTGGGAAGGTAGGTGCCATCTCTAGAGTAAGCCTTCAAAGAGATGCCCTGTGACAGGGAGAGCTCGAAGATGACCCCAATGACCCATGCCCTTGTATAATCCCCTCCCCTTGAGTGTATGCCCTTGTATAAAGTGAAGGAAGAACTGGACCTTGGTGGATGTCACTGCTGCGATTATGCTACATTACTTGGCAAAGGGGAAGAGAGTTTGTAGATGTAATTAAAGTCCTGAATCAGCTGAATTGAGTTAATAATATGGGAAGTTTTCTGGTGAGCTTATGTGGGTGGCCCCTTGGTGACTGGAAGCAGTAGACAGCCTCCTGATGACCTTAAAGAAGCCAGTCACCATGTGCTCCACAACTGTAAGGAAATGAATTCCACCAACAACCACAGGAGCCTGGAAGACAACCCCCGACCTCAGCCAAGACCCCAGCCCAACACCTGGATTTCAGCCTTGTGAGACCCTGAACAGGGGACTAGCAACACCCAGACTCCTGATCCATAGAAGCTCTGAGATAATAAGTGTGTATTGTTTCAAGTTGCAAAGTTTGTCATTTCTTGAAATAATCTAGAAAATGAACTCATGCCTGACTCTTCTAGCTGGAGGATACAGTGGGGTAACAGCCCACCACCCACATCACTGGGTAGGATGAGCTCTATTTCAGAGTTCCTCCATGGCATAGACTGAGGCTAGACTCTTCCTGAGGCCACATGTCTACTCAACTTTCCCCTGCTTTATTCGGTTGCCCTCCCTCTGACAGCATCCCTCAGCATCACCAGTAAATCTCAGGCAAAACTCCTCAGCATAGATTCTGCTTCTAGGAAACAGGGATACCATGGAATAAATTCCCTACTGAACTTGTGGTTTAAGTCTCCTCAAAGAGGTGAGAAAGGCTGGATAAAGTGCCAGGGTGACTCAGAGCTCCGTCTGACCAGAACCCAAGGAGATCCTCATCAACTTTGGGGAAAGGAAGTGTCCTGCATCGGTTCTCATTTTGACCATTGTTCTCCATTGCTTTCCAACCTGGACTTTCAACTTTGCCCTTCTCTTATTTATTCTCAAAAATAACAGAAACAGGTCTCCAAGAATAAATCTTAGGACTCAAGGGGTAAAGATACAGAGCAGACCCTGGCCACCTCAGGACAATCGTGTGTGTGTGTGTGTGTGTTTCTCTAGCTGTTCATGAAACATCTTTGTCTGGTGTGTGTATGAGGTACTGATGTTGATGAAATACAAAGCTTGGACAGAAAAGGACCAGGGCTGGGCATGGTGGCGCATGCCTGTAATCCCAGTAGCTCAGGAGGCTGAGACAAGAGGATGGCAGGTTTGAAGCCAGCCTCAGCAACTGAGAGAGGTTATAAGCAACCTAGTGAGACCCAGTCTCAAAATAAAAAGGGCTGGGGATGTGGTTCAGTGGTTGATTGCCTTTGAGTTCAATCCTTCAATCCCTGGTGAAGGGAAGGAAGGAAGGAAGGAAAGGAAGGAAGGAAGGAAGGAAGGAAAGGGCGAGGACTTAGACCATCCGCAAAGTTTATAATGAGCTCTTTGACCCTAAAGACTTGGTCTATTACTACAGGTCACATAAATGATATACTGTTCTATTACAGTGAACCAAAATTATATCCTCAAGCAGAGGTCAGTAACCTCAGGGAGTCTGTGAACCTAAATGGAGAAAGAAATTACAACTTTTTAAGAAAAATATTCATTTTTAGTTTTAGGTGGACACAATATCTTTTTTTTTTTTTTTTTTTAATTTTTACATGGTGCTGAGAATCAAACCCAGTGCCTCACTCATGCTAGGCGAGCACTCTACCACTTGAGCCACAGCCAAGAAATTAAAACTTTTTAAAAAAATTTTTTCCAGTGGCAGATGGACACAATACCTCTATTTTATTTATTTTTATGTGGTGCTGAGGATCGAACTCAGTGCCTCACACATGTTAAGCAAGTGCTCTACCACTGAGCTACAACCACAGCCCTATGTTTTTATTAATACATAATCAAAATTTAATATTTTCTTCCACCACAAATTTAAGCAGCAAACCACTTAAGCCCTACAAAGTCCTAAGACTCAGTCATCAATAAAATCTTCAATATTTTCACATATTACTGTTTTAGATACTTTGAAAAATTGTTGCATAAGTCCTTTAAATTTTCAGTTATCATTATGTAATGCATTACAAAAAGCAGGTATATTAGTATATCACAAGTTGTGGTTTTTAAAAAAACATTCCCATAACTGCATTTCAATATAATTGGATTTCTTTGAAATTGTTCAATTGCATGCATTTAAAAATATTCTTCTGAGAAGGGATCTCTCAACTGTTATAGGAATCCATGTGATGCACAGAAATGGGTAAGAACTTTAAATAGTAAAGGATGATGAAAAGAGCCATCCTGTGATCTCTGAAATGCTTCATAATACACTTAATAAGTACAGAAAGAAACATTATGCTGCTTCAGTCTTCATGGGTTAGATGAATGCCCCAGTCTCAGCAGTTAAAAATATACTGTCCATTACATTTTATGACAAGTTCAGGGTCTGAGCTCAAGATCACCCCAGGATCCCTAGGATTTTAAGAATTGGGTCCCGAATAGCTGTGCAGTCTGGATGAAGCAAAGCCACTTGGAAGCTGGGAGGTAGAGGAAAGCATCTGCTCCGCTGTGTGAGCTCACAGGAGGGGAAGGGCAGAGAGAAGGAGCTCTACACAGAGTTGGCTCCTTTTACAAAAAGGATCCTGACCTTCCCAGGGCAGGCCTGCTGCTTCACAAGCCCAAAGAGGGTGTCCAGAAAGCTGAGAAGCTTCCCCTAGACCTTGGTGGTGTGTGAAAATCGTGAACCGTGACTGGAGTAAAGAGGGGAGTCAAAATACCAACCCTACAACATTTCCAAGTTACTCAAACCACAGTGGGTCTATATTTGCTCAGCTTTGGGTTAACTGAACCGGGACCCTTGCTCTGAATGATTTGTAGCTCAGCAAGCAAAGAAAGCAGCTCCGCCTAAACCTATAATAAAACAAAGCCATTAAAATTCCGGCAAAATCACCAAAACTTGCTCTTTCTTTGGTCTAGCCTATTCTCCTTTTGCCATTCCATGCAGAGTCGCTAAGGACCACCATGCTATCAGATCCAATGGACATTCTTTTTCTGTCCTCACCTTTCTTGACCCTCACAGGCACTTTTTTTCCCTCTCGAAGTCATAGTCAAATTTCTTTCTCTGGAAGCTCATCTTTCTCTGACACCCCAGGAGATGCCTCACTCCTCCTGTCCCCACTGCCTTATCCTTCTGGGGTGACGTCTAATGCATCCAATGGCATTCGTTGGCTAACAGAGTTCCACAACAACTGGACTGAACTCTGGGAATGAGGTCACCCTCCTCCATCTCAGCATGTCCAGTCTTTAGCCCGTGCGTGGAACAGAGTGGATACACATAAAGACGTTTGCCGAGATGCACATGAACTGAAATGGACATTCATCCAACAAAAAGGCCTTGGTAAATTGAGACCACCACCCGCCCCCAAGAAAGGCAGCTTTATTCAATAGATCCTGCAGGTGTATTCAATGTACAATATATGTATAAACAGATTACTAATTTACCTGAAGCTTTTGTTCTGCCATTACTTCCTTTTGGTGTTTATGTCTTATAACTTGGTTGCTTTTCTTTTCAAATCTTCCTTCCTTTTTAACCTTGGATATTTTAAACGTCTTTTCTGTTCAGAAGAAGGGGTATCATAGCTACTCATGAAACTTTATTAGACTGCTTAATAGATGCTACCTACTATATCTCTTACCTAGAGCTTTTGGGCTTACCAGATAACATGAGGTTCTAGTTCAAAAAGAAAGGATGGGTGCTAGGCTCTTATTTGTAGGAAAGGGTGGAATATTAGCAAATGGACACCCTTAAGGAGGCCTTCTTTGCTTTGTTCCCTGAAGCACTTGCATCATCTGGTCATATCTGGATTCAACTAACAGCAACTGACCACCAAGGCTCAGGATGGGGCTACCTACCTTTATAGGATATCAGACACAATCTCACCATATTTTTCCTCCTCCTCGCCAGGCTCAGACAAATTAAGTCTGTACATGTGTCATTTTATGATCACAGGAAACTGATAACACAATCATAGCAAAATATTCTGAACACTCATTACATTTCTGGAATCCCTAAAAATAGGTAATAGAAGAATAGAAATCATTTATCATATCTCCTTCTCATTTCTCCCTCCTCTATTTGGGTATGCCTTTTTTTTTTCTAATTTGGCCATTAAATAGAAACTTTGTACAAATTTAAGCTGAATTGAGTTTTAATTAAAAAATTTAGAGAACAAAAAAATCTCATCTTCCTCATGGGTAAATATGATATTAAATAGCCCTGCCTTCTCAGAAAACTTGGAATGGAACCACCATTTGACCCAGTTATCCCACTCCTCAATTTATATCCAAAGGAATTAAAATCAGCATACTACAGTACTGCAGCCACGTCAATGTTTATAGAAGCTCAATTCACAATAGCTAAACTATGGAACAAATCTAGGCGTCCCTCAAGAGATGAATGGATAAAGAAAATGTGGCATATATACTCAATGGAATATTACTAAGCTTTAAAGAAGAGTGAAATTATGGAATTTGCCAGTAAATGGATAGAGGTGGAGAATATCATGCTAAGCAAAATAAGCTAATCCCCAAAACCAAAGGCTGAATGTTTTCTCTAATATGCAATGCTAATTCCCAATAAGGCGGGGTGGGGTGGGGCACTAGGGAAGAATAGCGTTACCTTAGATTAGGTAGAAGGAAATGAAGGGAGGAGAGGGATGTGGAGCTAGGAAAGATAGTAGAATGAAACAAACATTATTACTGTATGTATATATGTGATTACATGACCAATATGATTCTACAACATGTACACTCAGAAAAATGAGAAATTATATCCCATCTATGTATATCAAAGTGCATAAATGCATTCTACTGTCATGTATAATAAATTAAAACAAATTTAAAAATTAAAAATTTTTGAAATGTAATTCAGGACACACAAGAAATCTCAACTAGCCAGTCATTCTGGACCTGTCCCTGATTGTTCCCAAATAAGACTGTTCATCCTTATTTACGTACCTTTACTGGGATCCCTCACTCCTCCCCTATCTCTCATCAAATTGCAAGGTGAATCCCAGTATCCCTTCTTCCAAGACATTTTCCCAAGTGCCTCTCTGTTACCTGGTCACAATCCATGATAGTGCCACACATTTGGGCATTCACCTCTCATTGCAGACTTTTCTTTTTTCCCCAAACATAACCAAAATACCTCCCACTCCATGTGCTTTCCTACAATGTGACCCTGTCACTTCTCTCATCAAGAGTCAGGGTCTAATCTCCTCTTCTTGCAAAAACACTTCCAAGCTAGAAGTGCCAGGCCCAGCTAAGCCTGGACTTCTAAGCCATCCCCGTCAACATTGGAGATATATGAATAAAGATGTTCACGTGCGCGTGCACACACTCAACACAATGCTTGGACAAAGATTCTCCAGCATCCAGCTCTTCAAGTCACCTCAGCTGGAATTACAGCATTATGGAACAATGACCAGTCATACCTAGTGTTCCCTGTCCAAATGCTTGCCCACAGGTTCTGTAAGATTGATAAATGGCTGTTTACACCATTGAGTTTGGGGTGGTTTGTCTGTCATGCAGTAGCACATGATTGAAATATATGTTGTAGGCTGGGGCTGTGGATCAGTGGTAGAGCACCTGCCTTGCACATGTAAGGCCCTGGGTTCGATCCTCAGCACCAAATAAAGATATAGTATCCATCTGCAACTAAATATATATATATATATAAAGAGAAATATATGTTGTAATGTATTAGTTACTTAAGAGTGTCGCGAGTGGTGAGGGCCATGTTATTCTTTGACAAATCTTCCATTGTGCCTGGCATGAGAATGTGCATATAGGTGTTAACCAACTCTCATTCAATAAACGTTTAGAATATACTCTGAGCAGGGCGGAGTGCAGTAGGGTTTACAAAGGTGAACGAGGTATCAACCTGCCTCAAGTGGAGCTTAGAATTTTTCTTTAAACGAGACACTTGTTTGCACATAGCTCCAATCCAAACCTAGGAAAATGCATAAGAAGAAAAAATCCTTCCCTATTAAATTAAGGGATGGGTGAGAATTGGTAGGAGGAAGTGCTTGGGGGGCTGGGGATGAGAGCCGAGTGCATAAAGGAGGGTGACCCCCCCAGCGGAAGAGAGCCAGACAAGCCCAGAGTATAGCCCATCTCACAGGAAGGTCAGGGAAAGGACTAGTTATGTTATTTTAGCAAAGAATTTGTTGCTCAGTGGATAAAAAGTATGGGTGTCACATCACTTACTTTGGGGGAGTCACATTTTCAGAGGACCATGGCCTGTACCTTAGTGCAGCATGGCACAGTGCAGCGGCCCTTCTAAACACACACTGCAGTCTCTGGTTCCAGGACCCTGGAGCTGGGGTCCATCCTCTGCCACATCTGTACCCTTAAAATGGGTAATGCCAGAATCAAACAACTCGGCTATTTTTACTAACAGAAAATATGTATAAAAAACACCAATGCAAAGAATGGGTTTAGTGGAGAAGATGCAAACCAATGAAGACTTGAACAAAAGCCTTGTTGTCATCCTTGGATCTATTCATCAAGAAGTCTGGTTCATGGACTCCAGACAGCTCGTGAGGCCTGGGCCAATCATCTTAGCCACTTTTGTCCTTGGGACCTCAGATCATTCACGGTATCCGTGAATCATCTTACAGGAGCGTATCCTTGGTACCAACAGAGATGCGCTGAAGTGTTTGGGGATAGTTCCCTTTTCCAACAAAAGGCCTTGACTGCACTGCTCAGTGACATGAAGTTGAAGGTATAAATACTAGACGTCAAATTCCAAACAAAAATTAGATGCCATTCACAATGATCACCTCTACCAGAGAGCTTTGGCACTTCGTTACTCTTTCTTTCCTCACAGACTAAAAAGAAAAACGTTGGGGTCCAGTGTTTGGGTCCTCACACTGTTTCCCCTCTGCATTAGCAGTCATCTGCCAATTTTCCCTGCATGGACAACAACGGAGTTACCCAATGTCTGGCTATGAATCTACACTGTCTCCTGATTCTAGAGAGCACCATTAGCTCATCCATCCACCCACCTGCCATCCGTCAGAAGCTACCTGAAAACACTCCTGCTCCTAAGGAAACGGACAAACACACAGAATTCCTTGCTAAAGGCACAGGCTCACCCGCTATTTTACCCCTGCATACAGTCTCAATTCCCCAGAAACCTTTCATAAGCCAAGAAGTAGGCAAGAGCCAAGAAAGAGCTGACTTTCAAGTGTGTTCGCCAGAGGGACAACATAAATGCAAGAGTCGAGAATGACAAAAACCCTTCCTGGGGACTTGCTGTCCTTCATAGCCACAGCTGAGCACCCAGAGATCAACCAGGAGCGAGAAAGAGTTGGAGCAGCCTTCAGAGGGGATTCATCCCACCCTGAGGACAGCCTTCTCAATGATCCTGTTTTGTACCACTTCAATCTCACATCAAGGACAATAATGGCCAACCCCCATGAGTATCCACCCAAAGATAGATGCTATGGCCTTTCCTGAGCCATGGGAGGTACAGAAACATGAGGGATGATCTTTACGGGAATTAGGGGAGTTTGTAAGCTTGCAGAATCACAAGATTTAGGGCTAAGAGGAAGGGTCTTCTACAAGAAAGAAAGAAATTCCTCTAGAGCTATGCTGCCCAATCCAACCATGGGTGGCTATTTAAATTAAAATTTTAACAGTTTTAAGTTCCAGTCATACCAACCACATTTCAACTGTACAGTGGCCACATGTGGCTAGTGGCCCATGAGCAGGGCCCATCTAGCCCATTTCCACCACTGAAGCTCTAGTCCATGAACATTTTCAGTTGGTCTCTCTGGGACCAACGGAGACTCTCTTGAGTGACAGGGCAGCAAATCTCAGCCTGTGCTTGGTGTCACCACAGATGATTGCATTTGAAATTGGGTATTTCCTTGAAATAAAGATTCTGAACGGCCTTGCACACTTGACAAAAGGGGGCCATCTTTGCTTTGTCCAAAGCATAGTAAGTATTATGGGAGCATCTGGGGTGGGAACATGGCAGCCTGCTGGACTAGGGGACAGGACGGTCCATCAGCACCGGTTGGGTACTAAACGTACCAGGCCTCCTGTCAGGGGGAGAGCAACTGTGGTGGCTTCTGGCCTTGCTTAGGGCTGCCCTCACTTTCTCAGCATGTCTCTCTCTCTCTCTCTCTCTCTCTCTCTCTCACACACACACACACACACACACACACACACACACTGCATCACATGCATGCGTCACCCACAGATGGTGAACAGAGACCATGAAGCTAAAAAAAAAAAAAAAAAAAAATAGGCTCAACCATTCCAAGTTATTACCCAGTAAACGACTACATATAAATGACCACACCATGTGATTTTTAAACCAGCCGCTCAGCCTCAGAGAGACATCCCCAGCAGTAAAGAAACAAAAGCATCTTTTTTAGCCTGGAGCCATAATTAAAAAAAAAAAATGTTGCTCAGACAGAGGCAGCAGAGGGATTTTTCCGACTTTGTAGGAGTCCACCTCCTCCCTCCATGCTTCATGCTACAGCTCAGATAAGCATATGGCCTGAGTTTATAGAGGACTTTATGAATACTTATGCCTCCTAGGAGCCACATGAGAAAATACTTGTCCCTATTTTATGAGGGGTGAACAGTTGAATGCCAGAGAGATTAGGAGACCTGCCCAAAGTGCACGGTAATGAAGTGACAGAGGCAGAATTAGAATTCACTCCAGTCCCTTGAGAGGGGAGGTGGTTTCTTGGCCAGCGCTCTCTGCTAGCTCTCCTTCCTGTTTCTTTCCTGTCCGTGCTCCAGGCCAGAGCCAGGGTAATCTTAAAACACCAGCAAGACCACGCTTCCCAAGGCTGAAACCCCTTCGACGGCTTCCCACTGCTCCTCTAATTAAACCCACCCACTGAGCATGGCCCACTGGGCGGCAGGAATGGGCTCCATGGACTTCACCCCCACCTCCCACCTTCCTTCTTGTCCCCCAAACTACAGCCACATGGGCTTCTATGGACATTTGCTCCTGCCTCCAGGACACCATGTCTGCTGTCCCCTTCACACTTGGCGTAAGTGACCCCTTGTCAAGTGGGCTAGCCTGGTCATTTCCCTCATAGTACCTGCAACATAGATCTCTACTTACAAAGTACATGTCTGGCTTCTATTGCTCCTATCGGCTGGTAAGCCCAGAGCCCCGAGTAGCCAGCCCACCCAAGGACCCAGTCAATGACCTGAATAAATTCACAAACTGGATGGAGAGTGCCTCTCCTAGGCCTCACAGATGGAGATGAGGAGGTGGGTTCTCTGCACCCGTGAGAACCTCTGCACAATTTCCCTCCCACTTTGAGAAACTAACTCTCCTTTCAGAGGCTTAAAGGGGTGGAGTGAGAACCACCAAAACTCTACCAACGACATCTGCCAAAAACTACATCTTTCGGGTTTCTGTTCAACGGTGAGTAAAGAGAGGACATTCAGTAAAGGTGAATCATAAAGACTGAGCAGAACTAGAGCCACACGTGATTTCTACGCCATTCCCCAAAGTGACACAAAGCCCCAGTGTGGAAGCCCTCTGGCTACACTGGCTCCAGGGGCAAGGTTTTCCTGAGCGCTTGGCTCATGTCTCTGATCCCACAAGGACCCCGTGTTTTTGCTAGGCTGTGGTTACACCCGAGAAGGTATCAATTCCCATCAACTGCTTTTAAAACATGCCAAAAGGGGCAGCTTCAGCTCTCATAAATCTGAGAGTTCATCTGATGACTAGAATGATCTATCTGTTGTGGGGTTTAATGCAAGTGTAAGGAAGTATAGAAAACTGGGAAAATTTGGATGATGAAATGGGAGGTTCCGCTCCTTTCTGCTCAGTCCTCTCCAAAACCATTACCTGCACTCAGCTAAGAGGTCTCGCCCTGCTCCTTTCTCCATGCAGAGCAAAGATACTAGGGGACTTCAGAGGCCTCAAAAAAATGTTTTACAACTGAACAGGCATCCAAAAGAAATCCTCAGCCTTTGTCCATTTCCTGGCTGAAGGAGGCAGCCTGCTTTTCAGCCCCAGTGGAGAAACTTAGGAAACCAGAACAGTGAGGACTGGGCTCAGATATGCCTCTGATGGTAGTCGATTCTGTCATTCAGCAGTGGATGCCCTCCATGACCTGCTCCGTGCCAAGGAGACAAAATAATGGCAGCATAGTGTGCTGGAAAGAGCTGGGCACTGGCAGAGTCCCTGGGCTTTGAAGCCCTTTGGCTGTTGACCACCTAGGTAAAGAATTTAACCTCTCTGAGCCTCAGTTCCAAGGGAAGAGATGGGAATGAATGTGCATCTTACATAGTTCCTGCAACATAGATCTCTACTTACAGAGTGCATGTCTGGCTTCTATTGCTCCTGGCACATGGGGTGAAGGAGTCCCTGTCACATGGCCCCTTGTCTATTCCTTATCTGTAAGGAAACTTAGAGATGCCCCATCTAAAGTTTAGCAGCACCCCTTTCATTCTCAGGAAAGATCACATCACTTCCTTCTTATGATAACGTGTTCAGTGGGGAAAGTACTGGCACACAAACCCCACTTAGTGAGACCCAGACATCAAGGGGCTGAAAAATATGATTCTCCACAAAATGAGGGAATTGAAAGTCTGGGTCAAGTGGAGGGTGCTTAGTGACTTTGGCTCCATCCAGACCACACCACAGGTCTAGAGCAAGACATAGTCATGGGAGGGGACTGAGGCATAGAGAAATCCACCCAAGTGTTACATGGAACATTGGAGAGTGAAGGATGAAGTCACAAGCTTTGGGGTAACATGGCCAATCAAGAAACCAGACTGTGAGCCGGGTATGTGGCACACACCTGTAATCCCAGCAACTTCGGAGGCTGAGGCAGGACGATTTCAGGTTGAGACCAGACTCAGCAACTTAGTAAGGCCCTAAGCAAATGAGGAGGAGGAGGAGGAGGAAGAAATCATACTATAAGGACTATGAAGAGCAGCTGAATGCAGTAGGGTATCCATCAAACTTGGGGGGAAAGTATGAATCTATCATTACCAAAACTATACTACGACCTCACTGAGACTCCTTACTTGAATGAGCAAGTAACCCCCATAAAAGATTGGGTGAGCTTGTAGCCAACTTGCACAAGACAGATAAGGCTCAAATCTGATGAGGCAGATTCTCTCTTTGATGAGCATACCCTGGGAGACAGTGATGAAAAGAACTAAGCCTTGGGCTGACTTCTCTGGTCACCAAGATACTGCATGCCCACTGGGGGTCCCTTCACCTTTTCAATAAGTTGGAATTAAATATTTGCTTACATTCTTTCACTTGCTCCATTCCCACAAATGAAGAAATTTAGTACCCACCCACCCAAAAAAAGAAATACACAAATATATTCTGCTATGTAAGACCGGCTTTCTTCCTTGCCTTTCCCTATTACCTCTCCATATGTGGCCACTGTTATCAGCCTTACAGAATTTTGAGACTGGGTGTTGTACACGTATATAAATATAAAGTTGTGGGGGCTTTCAAGTGTGTTATTGATGGTATCTATGGTTCTGCAACTCTACTGTCAAAAGCTGGGCTTCAGGGAAGGAGACCAAGATAGGATTAGTGTGCGTGGTGATGACTGTATTAGGCAGTGCCTTTGGGGTTAATCTCTGGGGAGGGGAAGGGACAGAGATGGACTGGGAGGAGGGGGAAGTTGGGCTGCACAGTCTCAGTGGAATCCTCTGCCAAACAGAGTCCCCAGGCAGAATGAACTTTTGGAGTTAAACTGGACCAAGAGGACTGGGCCTTCATTTCTTGAGAAGGACCCACCATTGAATGCAGGTCACTACAGGAAGGGGATGTGAACTTGGGCAAGGCTAAGGGTGGTACACAAAAGGAGATGACAGCCAAGGCCCTAACCAGAGGGGAAAAGTCCATTATATCTGGAGAAAGATCTGGACCGAGAGTGGTACGTCAGAGAATCTGCCAGGTTGTTTGCATTCTCAAAATAGGGTCTCTAGAGCTTGCTATGTTGGTACCCAGACATTATTTTATTCATTACATATTATATAGTCCATATATTATTCCATTAGAATTCATATATCACCCCATCTTTGAACACTTAGTTTCAATTTTTTTTTCTGCTGCTATGAGCAACAATGTACAAATATTTCTATGGAGAAGATTTTAAAAAGTGAATTTTCCCAATTGAAGGATTGAACAATTAAAATACTTAAAGTCAAAATACACTCTCATCACCGGTAAATGCAAATAACTGTTTCCCCGTTTTCATCCACATTTGCTATTGTTAAATTTCTAAAGATTTTGCCAATGTGATGAGTGCAAAAATGCTATTTCACTGTTTGGTCCTTCCTTGATTTTAAGTGAGAATAAGTATTTTTGTTTGTTTATTGGGCTATTGTATTTTCTGGACTCTGAACTGCCTCTTTATACCACTTGTTTCTTACAGGTGATATATGGTTTTATGGTTTCTAAAAGGTCTTTATATATGTTGGTTAGGAATCTTCTGCCTATCATAATATTATCTACTAGTCATTTTTTTCTTCAAGTCAATTTTACTTTGTTAATGTCATCTTTTTAAGTTTGTTCTTTTTAGATATAAAAATGAATGAATTTTTATGTCCAATTCATTCTACTGTTTTTCCTATTCCCATCCCACCTCCCTCCCCTTCATTCCCCTTTGTTTAATCCAGTGAACTTCTATTCTTCCCTCCCTGTTCCCCCGCTTATTGGGTGTTAGCATCCACATATCAGAGAGACCATTCAGCCTTTGATGTTTTGGGGACTGGCTTATTTCATTTAGCATGATAGTCTCCAGATCCACCCATCTACTGGCAAAAGTCAAAGTCATTCTTTTTTTGGATGAACAATATTCCACTGTGTGTGTGTGTACACAATGTTAGGAATATATTGTTGGTTAGGAATCTTCTGCCTATTATAATATTATCTACTAGTCATTTTTTTTTTCTTCAAGTCAATTTTACTTTGTTAATGTCATCTTTTAAAATTTGTTCTTTTTAGATATGCAAGAGGAGGAATGCCGCAGTCTGGCTGGGCACAATCAGGAGCCACTTGTCAAAAGAAACTAACTTTATTTTTAGAACTACACACGCCAAACCACACACGCCTCTCAGGAAAAACCCTCAGAGCCTCAACTGCCACCACCGGCTTTCCACAAGCCTCTCTCTCCCACACAAGCTTCTCTCCACCTCCCACAATCCTCCTGCTCTTGAGGCCGATTGGCTGGGTCACGTGGGCGGAGCCAAAAAAGTCCCCCAATGAGCAGCTCCGTGGTCTGAAAGGGCAGGGAAACAGCCCAATGAGCATCACCGCAGAGGAGCCAATCAGCTAGATGTTGCTGGGGCCGCTGTGAGCCAATCATCAGCCGGCAGCTGGAAGTTTGCTGGGGCCCCTTCGGCTGTGGCTCTCAACAGAGGAAGATATACATGACATTACAATGTATTTTGACATATTAGGCTTATTAGGTATTTTACATTTGTTACTATTGAGAATCTGATTTTTCTAAATTACATTTTCTGAGGGCTACTGTACAGGAAGGCTATTTATTTTTATGTATGGTAAGTTGCTAAAATCTACATATCTAACAGCACATCAATATTTTCTAGGTAGGTAATATCATCTGTAAATGATGGCAGTGTTATCTTTCACTTTCCATTATTTTATTTTCTTGTTTTATTACGTTGGGAAGAACCTTCAATAGACAGTAGCAGTGACATCAAGTACTCTTGCCTGTAGTTCCTAATACAAATAGTTTCTATATTTCACCACTCAGCATGATGATTGCTGTGGATTTTTGGTTGACATACTTTAATAGAGAAACTTACTTCAGTCCTCAGAGTTTGTGACCCACATTTCAGCTGTGATCCCTGTGCCACTATTACTGCAATGCAATGAGCAGAGACCTCACGATTTCACTTTTTCCTAAAACGGTTACTACCTCACAAGAGGTCCCAATTAATGTTAGTTCAACAAATTGATGGCATGTAAGAATGAATGTGCTTTTTAAACAATGTTTTTGGCTATTTTTCTATTTTTAGAAAATAATGCCATCAATTTTGACTTCAGTATTGTGATTAAAGGAAGAAATGCAAGTTCTGAGATGTGAGAATTTCATTAAAGCATGGGTTTCCAGAGTTCAAGTTTGGTTAATATCAGAAATAAAGTGCAATATTGTTAACGTTGATAGTTAACAGAAGCCATGGAGTCTGGAAATTATCAATATTTTATCTGGAATCTTTTGCAAAATAAAAAAAAACTACATATAAGAAGCTTCTGGAGATTATAAAAAATTACCTCAGGAATATGCTGTCTCTGGGAAATTACCAACAGGGACTCATGTTCCTAGAATGTTAAAATATGGATTCCAAGGCTGATACCTCATCTGCATTTTCCGTCTCTACCTCCTGGGACCACCACCTGACTATTGACAAAGAAACCTCTGCTTTCACAAGATCTTTATTCCTCCTGGCCTCTGGGCTGTCTGCTGGCTGTGACAGTTTCTTTGACAGACAGCTGATCTGGCCCTATTCACATTGCACCTCCTTCTCTCCACACCCCACCCCACCAAGCAGACAGAGTCTGGTTTAAGAGCTTGTTTTGCTTAGCAAAGATGTTATTGGAGGGAGAAATGGGAATCTCCAAGGGAAGGTGGAGGAATGACAGAAAGAAAGAAACTGCTATTCCCCACTTTCCTCCAATATGGCTAGGAGGTAAGCAGGAATGGGGCCTAGAATCTCATGAAGCTGCTGGTGTGTCTTAGAAGAACTGATGGAGTGGAGGAGAAGAGATCTAGAGTCCCATCATGGGTCCATGGGGGAAACCACACTCAATGCCTCCTTCCAGTCATATGGCTAGTGACTATGGACAACTTCAATTTCTTCATGCCCTTTAGTCAACTACATCCGCATCGTCCAATATGCTACCCTTCTCACCCAACAACGTACATTAAGAGAGGAGTGTGGGGCAGGCTATGTAGCCCTTGCTACTCACAAACGCAGGAGTGTGTCTTTGGTTAGGAGGTTTTCATAGCCTGTGGGTCTCCTAGGGTTGAGGACACTGTCAGTGGGTGAGGACGAAGGCAGAAGACAGTTGATGCCCATGTAACCCTGAAGGAGATCAGAGTGGATGCAGACCTCTTTGAGGCGGGCAAGTCACTGTGAGGTATGCAGGGCAGGTGGCATCCATTAAGGCCTCTTGAGATGGAAGTGACCATGTCCTATCTCTGAACTCTGAGCTCCCAAGTCCCAGCCACGTGCTGGCTCAGGATCCCCACACTCAGTGCAGGTATCTGTCAGCCTGGCTGCTCTCTATCATCCACCTGCAATTGGGAACCCATTCCTGATCTGGGCCTGCTAGCAAGAATAAAGCAACTCAGGGTATATATGGGGCAGAGGGAAGAGTCCGCTTTGGCTTGTATATAGCAGAGGAACAGGACCTCGAGGGAAACCCAGAGGGCAGGGTAAACTGAGACCACAATGTGAAGGGTCACACACATCCTGCTTGAGAACTTATATGGGCAGTCAGTCCTCAAGAGTTTTCTGGAAAAGCAACACAGGGTACTGATGATAATGAAGGCTTTAATGACCTCTCAGTCTGTCTCTGGTTGCTAACAAAGAGTCTAATATATAATTAGTGCTGACTTTTACTGTTAAAATTTATTTGGGGGATCACTATTCTTATAGTCTTAGGATGTTAGAGTAGTCTTGAAGAAGACTGGAATGAGAAAGGATGAGACGTTCGTCTTCTGTTTGCCTGAAAGACTCACTTTATAGGTTCTCCTACAAAGATAGGAGTCCCCTTTCCCCCCTCCTCTAATTTCTCCTTCTCCATTTCCAACATGGATAAGTATTCTTCCCTGTTTTCCAGATTACAACTCTGAGTTCATATTACACCAAGATGGGGTGATGATCATTACCTAACTGTGTCATAGAAGGGTCATATTTTCCAAACTAATAAAAGAAACAAAACAAAAAAAAATGATACAGAATGAGTTTCATGGAAAATGAAAAATATACAAAAGACATTTTTTTTCTGAGCATTTACTAAGCATTAAGCCTACATGCATTGTGTAATCCTCAAAATGATCTTTTGAGATAAACACTATCAGCATTTCCCTCTCACAGATAATGGATATAGTTAAGTGAAGAATCCAGCTTGACAGTCTCATGTGACCCTAAACCCAGGCTCTATCCACAGCATATGGCCACAATTTTCCATAGTAGTTCCCATCAAAAGGTAGAGTCTAGGGGGCTGGGATGTAGCGCAGTGATAGAGCACTTTCCTGCCATGCATGAAGCCTTGGGTTCAATCCCCAGTATCGCAAGGGGGTTAAAAAAGAAAATGAGAGGTAGAGTCTATTTCTCCCTCCTTTGAACTCCCTTTTTTGGCCAGCATAATGCATAAGAAACAACATCACGCCACTTCCAAAGCCCAGGCCCTTGAAAGGCCTTGTTTCCCTCTCTCTCTTACAAACATGCCCAACAAGTCCAGGCGTAAAACTGACCCATGGTGGTGGCTCAATAAATGCTTGCTGACCCACCCAACAAATCAATGACTGAATTGCAGAAAGAACCCATCTGCAACCAGGAAGCAGCATTTCAACCATTCTGCCATGGCGGGAGAAGTGAATGGGGCTTATGATCACCTCTTGGGCCTGGCCAAAAAGGCAGACAAACACACATGCCAGCACTCCGGTCTAGCCAAGGGCTAAGTCACTATCCACTGCCACAAAGAGAATGCTCTTAAAAACTGGGGGTAGGAGACTTCCCAGAGCTTCCTTCAACATGTGCATGACCACTGTGCTGGCAAACCCAACACCAGGCCAGGAAAGGAATGGAATGGAGAAGCAGAGTGCCACTGTTTGAACACGGGAAAAGCCAAGTGAGGTCAAGGCGATCGGAGTTGAGCGCCACTCCTACCACATTCCCAGTGCCACTTCTGATTACTAAAATAAAGAGATTAAGTAGCTCGATTTGTTTTGCAGTGTTTATGCTTCTTGGGCATTTTCTGGATTGTGCACTTTGGATGGGGAGAGCAAGTTTCTCAACTCTAAGTCTGTTTGCTTTCAATTATGGTTGTTATTTTCTGTGCAGTTTTCAGACTCCAATCTGGTCACCTGCCATCAGAATTCACTGCCATCTGCACTTCTTGCTGGTACGGCTTTTTCCTCCCTGTTTTCTTCTCCCTGCCGGCCTGGTCTTGCATTGCCAAGGGCACCACCTGGACTGGCGGTAGGACAGGATTAGATGCTAATTTGTAGAACACTGACATGCCATTAATGGTTTCAGTCTGGAACAGTGGCCCCAAAGGTTTCAGTTCTATCACCCTATATAATATAAACCAGCTTCAAATCTAACTTGGAATCTTATTCTAGCATCCTTCCCTGAAACCCCACTACATAGATCTTAGCCTGGCCTGTTCCTTACCCCTGGCCCCAGTGCTCCAAGACTCTCCTCCTCCCCTAACACCTTGCTCTGCACCACATATTCTATTAGAGAAACAGCTCCCACAGCCTCAGTGGCACCCCCCCCACACACACACACACTTCCAGGCATCGCCAGAAAGTAATATAGAGCCTCACACTGAATCCCAAAGTGCTAATAGGAAGGTAGGTAGATACGTTGCTTCCCACCTGTTATATATCACCCACTGCCTGATCCTTAGCTATCTGTGTCCCCAAAGTACCCAAAGGCAGTAGAACTCAATGAACACTGTGGCCTACCACCAAAGCAGGGTTAGGGTTAGCCAGGTGTGAGTCATGGGGAAAGAACGCTACACCAGCAACTGCACCTCTGCGAATTTGCTGGGGCAAGAGTAGAGTGCATTTTCAAGGAAACTCTTAGCCAAAAAAATTCATTGCTTGAGTTAGGAAATAGTACAGTGTTGGATGGGTGAGAGTGTTTTGGTGCTCTCTGGTATATACCTGTGGTTCCATTGTCGGGCTAGATTCACTTTAACTGTGTCCTACATGTGGCTTGTTTTAAGTCGTGAGTATCCCTCCAGTAGGCCTGGACAGTCCCCTCTTCAGATCCTCCTTTTAATCAGATGTAATTGCCCTCCCCAGGGGCAGGTGACGTTGCCAGGGTCTGGGGAGTAGAGACCTTGCCTGGCACAGCTAACCTATACAGGGATCTCATCGTCCGACTCAGAACATTGCTATGGAAACTTTGCCCTTGAACTATAATGCAAAAAATCTCAACCCTTCTCCTGCCTGCTTTCTGTCAGATGTGAAGGAAGGACAGCTGAGGCCTGAGAACATGGGACAGCTAGACAGGGGTGGTGGGAGGGTATATGACTGTGTTCCTGAACTGGAGGGAAAGATCCCACTGATTCCTCAGAAGCTGCTCACCAGGCTGTTTGGGGGAAATTGCCTGAGATATGAGGCAATCAGATTTGAAGTATATTTGCAGGGTTCTTGGAATCTTCAAAACTGATTCTGGGTTATTCAGAGAACTTCAGGTCTTTCACACCCAATTATGTTTCTCTTTCAAGCCAAAGAAGTTTCCAGTCTTCTCCTCTGTGAAGCAGCTACACTATGGGACAATCAGGGTTTGAGTCCTGGATCCTGGACTCTGATAATGGACATAACATCACCAGTCTTCAGGGTTTGGGGTTTTGTTTCATCTTGTTTGGTTTTAGGATTAAAGGCAATTTGACCCCAAAATAATCCCTGTGCAGGCAAGCTGTCCTTTATTCCCACCCCCAGCAGCAACTTCCCCTGTGCACAGAATGGCAAAACGGCACTGGAGACGATTGTCATCACCATGCACAGCTGACAAGGGCTGCAAACATGAGGATGCATGTCTCCTTGGGGAAGTGACTGGGAGATTCTTGAAGGAGAAGACCGGGGAGAACTAGAAATTACCACTGCCGTTTATACCCACTCCTCAACTAACTGCTAAAAACACCCACTTTATTACGTGCCAGGCGCTATTCTAAGCATGTTATAAATATTATCTCATTTGGTCCTCGAAATGCCCTTAGGAGGTGGTACTGTTGCCACCAGTTTACAGGCAGGGAGACTGAAGAATGAGCAGCACGGTACTTGACCAGGGTTGTAAGTGGCAGAGTCTAGTCCCAGGCCCAGTTGCCTGGTCCCCACGTCTCCACCCTGCAGCCCCTCATTGCCCAGCCATGTGTCCTGATCTCCTTTGGGGCCAGCTGCGGCCATGGGACTAGTCCTTACCAATGGAAAGGAGGAGGATGGGATGTGGGCCACCTCTAGGAGGGTTTAAGAGGTGAGTGAGCCATGTCAACAGCTCTTTCTCCTGTCACCAGACAGCCAAAGACTTTAAGGCCCTAAGGAGGGACAGCAGAGCCAGCAGTGAAAGGAACATGGAGTCCCAGAATCACTGATCGGAGGAGGTTACCTCCAGGGAGGAAAGGCCTTATTCGACGGACACATACGCAATGACCACATTTCCAAAGGATCAAGTCGCTAACGATGCAGGGTTTGTTACAGGAGTTAGTGTTGTGTCAATACAGGTATGTGCAGGGTCATCTTGCTCCGAACAAAGGTTAATAAGCATGTTTAAACAGAGAAATGATGTGAAAGGGAGACATCTCGGGCCAGAGGAGGAGGAGAGGAGGAGGAGGGGGAGGAGGACAGGATGGACTCTCTACCGTCTCCTAACATGGCAGTGCAGAGAGGGAGGCAGGGGTACCCTCCTCAAGGCTATTGTAACCAACTTCAGGGTTCCAAACCCACTGTCTTTGCCTCCTTTTAGAATCCAGCGCAGGTTAAACTTCCAGCCCCCTACAACCCAAGAAAATACCCCTTCCTTTGTCCCCCATCAAAGCAAATCCATGTAGACCCAGAGAGTTTTTCAAAGTAGAAATCAAGGAACCTCAGGTCGGCAGCCAGATGGAAGGGTGGCCCCTACTGCTGGGGACAGCAGGAGTTTACAGACAGACTCCAGAGGCCAGCCAGGAAGGAAAGTGCCAGAAACATTTTCCAAATCCTGCAAAGGCTCAAGCAATGATACTCAGGCTTTTTCCTAAGATCCAGAGACAGGCTGCTAGGAAGGGTCCAAGTTTTGTACATGAGGACGATCTAACCCCCAAGGCCTGCAGCTTAGGAGCCTCCAAGCAGACCTGTGAAGTCAGAACCCCACAAAAGCAATCTTTCAGCTTGAGTCTAACTGCAGCTAACTCTTCCTGCATCGGTTCCTTCCACTCCCCAGCTCCCCACCTCCAGCAACACAGGGGCAATCTGAACATGGGGAGGGGGTCACCCTCTCATAGGAATGGCTAAGGGCTGGGTGCACGGGGGCCCCCCACATGCCAACAGGATTCATTCCATCCCAGGTTACATAACCTCCCCGGCCGCAGCCAAGGTCTGAACTGACTATGAAAATGGAAAAAGCTCCAGCAAATAAATTCCAGGGGCATTAGGCAAATGGTCCTTTTAAATAAACAATAGCTTTCAGTTTTCACACAGACATAATGAAAAAGAGGTGGGAAAACAGGGTGAGGGAAGAGAGAGAGAGAGAAATGGATCCTTCCCAGATCACAAAGCTCATACTTAGCAGAGCACAGGTCTCCGTTTCTCCCCCAAACCCAGAGCCCTAGGGCCTTGGGAGGAGAGGCAGCATAAAAGTTTCCCCCAGGTCGACACTGCCCAGGGGACAACAGACTGTCCTGCGGGCAGGGCAGCAGGACTGAGGACTTCCTCCCGTGAGCCACCCTGATAACCACAGGGTTGTTCAAAGGGAGATGGGTTTCCACTGGCACAGTTCTTCCTGAAGCACAAGTTAGGAGGTGCCCTGCCTGTGCTTGGAGTAGGGGTAGGGTGCGGGCATGGAAGCTCTGACTCAATAGGAAACCCTCTGACCCAGAGGCCACCTCTCATCTCCACCTCGGGGAGCAGGGGGTGCAGCAGGCCCCGACTCCCCTCCTCTCGCCTCCCCCCAGGGCCCACCCACAACGCGGCAAAGGGGGACATCTGCACTTTGGCAAAGGACCCAGAGGAGCCTCCCAGACCAGGCAAGGCCATCCAGGCTGATGCCAAGGGGCAGGGTGGATATATCTAGGGAGGTGACCGGACTGATGTCTACAGCACAGTTATAAGCAGAACCGGGGCTGGTGTGGCTGTAGCCGAGCATCTAGGCTCGACTACAAACATGCAGAGGGAACAACGCTTCTTCAAACTGAGTCTCAAAACCCCGTGGGAGAGACATGATGGGGAACAGGTTAAAGAACAAGGCCCAGCCCTCCTTCCTACTGGCTCCCTAGCACGCACATCAGCTGTACTCCACTGGGACCCTCCACCCAGCTCTGGAGTATCTTCCTCCCATGTTCTCTTACTCTATCATTGCTCAGAGGATAAAGCCAGCCAGGAGAACAAGGGCCTGGGGTAGCCTGAGGACAGGCTGTGGCTCCACGGGAAAGCCCAGTCAGAACAAGATTCCTGAAAGGGCAGCCTCCACCAAAATGAGAGAAGCACCTATGACCTCCAAAGGGGTGGGTGGGTGGACCTAGGATGAGTGGCCACATGCTTGCAGGACTGTCCTGGCTGGGCCATTCTCATACATGCATGGGAGACCAATGCAAAGGGGGATGGAGTCATAAAGGGAAAAAGAGGGTGGTAAGACATGGGCCAGACCCCAGCCTCCCAGGACGCTATAAGAGTCTATCAGGGTACAAGGACAGAAAAGAGCTTATTTAATATTATTTTGATTTATAACTTTTAAGCATTTAGATGTCCACAAGAGAAACTCCATTTGCACTTTGATACAAATGACAGGGGGAGTCCAGACAGAATTAGATTCAAATTTTTTGTTATTGTTGTTTTGAGAGTACTGGCCATTAAACCCAGGGGTACCTTACCACTGAGCTACATTCCTAGTCCTTTCAATTTTTTCCTTTTGAAACAGAGTCTTCCTAAGTTGCCCAGACTGTCCTCAAGCTTACAAACTTAGGATCCTCCTGACTCAGCCTCTCTAGTTTCTGGGATCATGGGTGTGTGCCACTGTACCTGGCTCATATTTCTGAGTGATTGTAAATGGCAAAGCAGAGAAAGGAAAGCGGAGGGTCTTTCGTTCACTGACAACAGGAAGATACCCCCAGGGACAGAAGACATGGCAAGCAAGGCCTGTTCCAGCTCTGGCCTGCCACAAGCAGGCACATACCACTCGCCAGAGGGAGAAAAGGAGATGCTGCTCTGGTACCCATGTCCCAAAAATGTCTCGGGCCTGCTCCACTTTACCTGCCCAGGTGAGCTATTGTTCTCTCATAAAACGGAAGATACAATTCTTAGCTCACAAAACTGCTTTAAAGACTGGAGGCTAGCTGACACACAGTAGGTGGGTCAATGACAACTATAAGTCATTATTATTATTTCTTTACTTTATTAATGAACCTAGCACGTAAACAGTGCCAGGTATCGTGTAGGAGTTATGGAATGGGGGTGAATGGATGCATGAGTGGGGTGGGGTAAATGCATGGGTGGGTTTTGGTTTGGTTCTTTAAAGGACATTACAAGATATGCAGCACTCAGAAATCTCCCCATCCAGGTGTGGGGGTGTATGCCTGTAATCCCAGTGACTCTGGGGCTTGAGGCAGGAGGATGGTAAATTGGAGGCCAGACTGGGGAACATAGTGAGAACCAGTGTTAAAATCTAATGAATGAATGAATAAATAAATAAATAAGGGCTGGGGGTGTAGCTCAGCTGTGGTTCAGTCCCCAGTGCCCATCCCCCAACAACAAAAAAAATCTCTCCCCATTCAGTACTGATCCATCCAAAACTGCCCTTGAAATTGAACCTCAAATATCATAGCAGAAAAACTCCATCTGTCTTTTAGGAAGAAAAACAATAACCAAAAGCTTGGAATTCATCACTGGATTACGAATTGGGCTTCAATGCATCCTCCCAATGTAAGTTCATAGGAAAATGTGCAAGTTCAGTTCTGGAGATGCATGTTTCAAGGTCCTATGGGTGTCAACCACACACCATGCCCTGATCTCAGCCTTGGGAATGGAGACTTTTTGAATATATAACATTTACTGGCTCCATTAATGGAGATTTGAATCTCAATCAATGCTATTTTAATAGAGAATTAAAAAAATAAATATCATGTGTATCTTTGCAGATAAACAAGGCAATATATGGTAAAAAGAGAGATGCTAAAAAATCCAGAACAGGATACCACCACAGATGAGGGTGGTAACAATAAGCACATGGACCTCATAGCTCCTGTCCTCCCAGCCCATAGGCTTGTATTTATTCAACACTGCCACAGACCCTGCAAAAGGCCAGAAAAAAAAAATTATGCTGATTGGGAATGAACAAAAAATGAGAGAACTAAATGTCACAACAGAATTTTTGGGCAACAGAAAAACAGAACAGTCCACTCCTCGAGAGAACTCAGCTTTGCCAGCAAGACATTTCCTCAGTGGTTCACAGAAGCAAGAACCAGATGATCTCTAAGTTAATAGGAAGCCCAGGCCGCCCAGAAACCGATTAAAATCCAATAACACGATGCCTTCCCAAATACATCAATTAATAGTTTGAAAAAAAATCTCAGAATACAATAACAATGCATTTGATATCAAAGGCTACGAAGCCATCAGGCATCTGAGTAATTATACATTTTCTAGGCATGGTTTTCTGCAGACCCTACTACAGAAAAGACATGGCATTCTTAAAGAGAGGTTTCATACCTGTAACAAAGAGCCATTGTGTCCTTTTGAGGAGGGAACATGGTGCTCCCTTCCAGATCACAGTGGACTGAGATTCTCCTTGCCTAGAGATGTCTGCCTAGAGCCATCTGTCAGAGAAAACCCTCTTCAGAGCTTTCTAGAAACACCTCTTGCATGATCCAGGCATGGAGTGAATTGAACGAATCTTATCAAGAAGTCATTCGACTGTTGTGTATAACTAATTAAAACAAAAATTAAATTAAAAAAAATCATGCAGAGGCTCCTGAAGGGTGGGCTGTTTGCCTCGTGCTTTCATATTTATAGCATGACATTTTCTGTATCTTTGCATCTGGTAGTAATTTGGCTATTTCACAAAATTCTGCTAGTACCATTCTTCCCGTTTGATTCTGGTAAAATAATGTTGGCAGTGTTAGACAAGAACCAGCCCCAAAAGGGCAAACGTGGTTATGAGACAATACATGTAAAGCCTCACAGCAAACTGTACAGTGGCTTTGTAAGTGTCATATACTCTTGTTCACTGCCATTATCATCAGTGGATTTCTCCTTAGCCAACAGATCAACATGTGTGAGAATTGCTAGCCAGGCCCAGAGCTTCCTGCACATGATGAATATGAATTACCTGGGATACATGTTGGAAACAGATTCGTAGGCCCAACCCAGGCCCAGGGAACCTGAATCACTGGAAATCTGAATTTTTAACAAACTACAATGTTCTTTGGAGGCAGTTTGGGAAATGCCCCCAGGGATTCTCAAACTCCTTCAAGACATTAAAATTTGGGGGCCCTTTTTCTCCTGCTTAAAAAAAAAAAATAAACATATTGCCCTATGGAACCAGGCACCACAGTGTTTAGCTTCTTCCCCAAATTAAGTGAGGGGATTATTATTGGTGGGTTTTACATACAGTTCCTCATACTGAGCCTTCTTTAACTGCAAACATTTTCTGTATCCCCTTCTGGGAACACGATAAGGCAGAAATCACTTCTGGGACATAAATTTTCCATAGTTGATGGGGAAAATGTTGCAACCAAGAGAATCCTGCCCCAATTGTCTCAAAGGGTGTGCCAGAATTTCCAGAGAAGGAAAAGAAAGAGAGATTCTGATGAATTCCCTCTGCTGGGTCCTCGGGAGAGGGATGCTGGCTAGACAAGTGCTGGGGGAGGAGGGAGGGATCCCGGATCTGACATCCCACGGGGTTTTCAGGCTAGAAGTGACCATTAAGTAGAGACCAGAGGAAAGGAGAAGCAAGGAGGCCTGATAATCCACTGTGCACTTATTGAGCACCTACTCTATCCATGAGGGTCCTAGCCAGAAATGGATGTCTCTTGCAAACAGAAAGACTGAGAAAGGGTCACTAAAGGGACTATTTGCAAAAGAGGGGGCAGGTATAAAAGGGAGACCCCTGTGGTAAAGCAGCAGGGAGCTACTACCACCCCATGTCTCTAAGGGGCAATGCTTCTCGCTCTGCGCCAGTTTCAGGTGGTTTGTTGTTAGGCAGTCACAGCTGACATCAGCCCACCCAGGTAAATAAGCCCTCCCAGTTCATTAACAGAGGATCCAGGTGTCGAGGTTAAAGGGGAAAGGTGAGCATAGTTGACAGAACCAAGCAGGATATGAGAGCTAAAGGTCAGTGGTGTCCAGGAAGGAGAGTCTGTGTGAGTCCCAGGTTTAGATGCGGACCTGTCCAGCATGGACATCCACTTGGGGTGGTGACATAACCCTCCTCTCTCAGGAGTACAGATACTTTGCTTGTGTTTTTAATTCATACGCAGCCTCGTACAAACACGATTCAAGGCTGCTTACCAAAATGCCCCTGATAAAATGAGCAAGTGGGAAAAGGTCAGTAGCAAGAAAATAACGGAGTGTGAGATCAAGGTATCAAGGAAGCACGTGCGTGCGTGTCCTCCACTGGCCCTGAACTACAGAACTGCCTCAGAGCTTCCCAGAAGGTGAAGATAGAAATAAGAGTCATGGAAACTTGATTTTCAACGCAATCATAGTTCTTGTCATGGAAGGTAACAGTATTTAATGATTTCTTTGTATTTCCATATGCATCAGAATTCATCAGCGTTTTCAGGCTTTGTTTGGCTATTCCATTAAACTTCCAGAACTAAATTACTATTCGCTTATCATCCCTCTTTCCTTCTTTGCTAGAAATTGCTAGAAAAAGTGCAACTGGTTCCTAAGATTTCTGTTGTTGAGAAAAATATACATGTTTATGTTTGTGATAGCATTGTATAAACTAATCTATGAATGAGTTCTTCAATCTGCCTAAGCTATTTTTTTTTAATTTTTTATTGTTGGCTGTTCAAAACATTACATAGTTCTTGATATATCATATTTCACAATTTGATTCAAGTGGGTTATGAGCTCCCATTTTTACCCCATATACAGATTGCAGAATCACATCAGTTACACATCCATTGATTTACATATTGCCATACTAGTGTCTGTTGTATTCTGCTGCCTTTCCTATCCTCTACTATCCCCCCTCCCCTCCCCTCCCCTCCCCTCTTCTCTCTCTGCTCCCTCTACTGACATTCGTTTGTCCCCCTTATATTATTTTTCCCCTTCCCCTCACTTCCTCTTGTATGTACTTTTGTATAACTCTGAGGGTCTCCTTCCATTTCCATGCATTTTCCCTTCTCTCTCCCTTTCCCTCCCACCTCTCATCCCTGTTTAATGTTAATCTTCTTCTCATGCTCTTCGACCCTACTCTGTTCTTAGTTACTCTCCTTATATCAAAGAAGACATTTGGCATTTGTTTTTTAGGGATTGGCTAGCTTCACTTAGCATAATCTGCTCTAATGCCATCCATTTCCCTGTAAATTCTATGATTTTGTCGTTTTTTAAAGCAGAGTAATACTCCATTGTGTATAAATGCCACATTTTTTTTATCCATTCATCCATTGAAGGGCATCTAGGTTGGTTCCACAGTCTAGCTATTGTGAATTGTGCTGCTATGAACATCGATGTAGCAGTGTCCCTGTAGTGGATCAAGGAGCTTGATATCAAATCAGAGACACGCCGTCTGATAGAAGAAAAAGTTGGCTACGATCTACATTCGGTGGGGGCGGGCTCCAAATTCCTCAATAGGACACCCATAGCACAAAAGTTAATAACTAGAATCAACAAATGGGACTTACTCAAACTAAAAAGTTTTTTCTCAGCAAAAGATACAATAAGAGAGGTAAATAGGGAGCCTACATCCTGGGAACAAATCTTTACTCCTCACACTTCAGATAGAGCCCTAATATCCAGAGTATACAAAGAACTCAAAAAATTAGACAATAAGAGAACAAACAACCCAATCAACAAATGGGCCAAGGACCTGAACAGACACTTCTCAGAGGAGGACATACAATCAATCAACAAGTACATGAAAAAATGCTCACCATCTCTAGCAGTCAGAGAAATGCAAATCAAAACCACCCTAAGATACCATCTCACTCCAGTTAGATTGGCAGCCATTATGAAGTCAAACAACAACAAGTGCTGGCGAGGATGTGGGGAAAAGGGTACACTTGTACATTGCTGGTGGGACTGCAAATTGGTGCAGCCAATTTGGAAAGCAGTATGGAGATTTCTTGGAAAGCTGGGAATGGAGCCACCATTTGACCCAGCTATTCCCCTTCTCGGTCTATTCCCTAAAGACCTAAAAAGAGCATGCTACTAAGCTATTTTTTTATGGCTTATGAAGTTATATGTGGTTTGTTACACATTGTCCTTAATTTTCCTTTTCTAGTATGTTCTATATTGTATCATGTGGACTAATTTCTAAATTAAAGGATTGGTGAAATATTAAAATAAATAAGTAAATAAAGAAGAGTCATAGGATAAGGTAGTCACTCAGAAAAAGGACAACCGTTTCCTGGCACTGAGATACAACAGACCTGTCTTTCATGGGGTTCTGAACAACGTCCTCCATAGAACCTTACAGAAATCACACTAAGGCCACAATGACAGTGACAAGAGCAGCTAACACTTCTGCAGTGCTCGCTGTGCCCAGGCAGGTATTTTCTGGGCGCTCAATATGCAACAAGTTGTTTGACCCTTTTCTTACTATCCTCAAGGGAAGTGCAGGGACCGTTTCCCAAAAGGACCGAAAGCTCCCTTTGGGAAGACTGGGACCTATGCATAGCAACCTGGGTCCCTTGAAGGAAGAAGTCTAAACCGGATCTTAGAGAACCCACAAGAACACAGAAATCGAGGTGTATAAAAAAAAAATCCCAGCTTTTAAAATATTGGCCATTGTGTAGGCCTATACCATGCAGGGCCCACAAAACACAACCGTGTGCAAGATTCGGCCAGCAGGACAGTTTCCAAACTCTGGCCTAGAAACAAATGGGCCCAAGAACCTTCAGGTACAACATCATCCATAGAAATCACTTCAGCCAACTTTCAACAACTACAGAAGGGCAGGGGATGTGAAGTCCTACTGGCTGAAGAACTCTGGGATGCCGACATGCCCATATTTTTTTTTTTGTAGTTCTAGATGGACAGAATGCCTTTATTTTTATGTGGTGCTGAGGATTGAACCCAGTGCCCCACACATGCTAGGCAAGCGCTATGCCGCTGATTTACAGCCCCAGCCCGCCAGTATTTTTAAGTATAGATACTCTTCGACTTAATAGGGAATTATATTCCAGTAAACCCAATGTGAAGTTGAAAATATCCTAACAACGTACCTGGTGCACCTAACATAGCAAACACCAGAGCTTGGCAACACAGTGCACCTGAGAGTATGGTGGATCTCCCTGGTGATGACGCGGCTGCCCAGCGTCATATGAGACAGTGTTGTTCCACACATCGCTAGTCCAGGAATAGATCAAAATTCAAAGTATGGTTTCTACTGAATGCATATAGCTTTGGCACCAAAGAAAGTTGCAAAATCATAAGTCAAACTATCCTGGGTTGGGGACCATCTATATTGAGGCTCGAGGGCTGCTTAGAATAGAAGCAGGTTGAACACCTTTTGTGGGTTGTGGAGCAAGACATTGACCTCATCCCTCACTAGAAATGGGAGAATGAAGGTATGGAAGTCAGCTATTCAGTCTTGGAGAAGTCACACTGCTATTTCTTCAACTATGAGTTTACTTCTTCCATTTAAAGGGTTTGTGCGGGGCACAGTGGTGCACACCTGTAATCCCACTGGCAGAAGGATCTCAGATTCAAAGTCAGCCTCAGAAAAGTGAGGTGCCAAGCAACTCAGGGAGACCCTGTCTCTAAATAAAATATAAAATATGGCTGGGAATATGGTTCACAGTGGTCCAGTGCCCTTGAGTTCAATCCCTGGTATCAAATAAAGGATTTGTGCAAAACCCAGTAAGACCAAACAGTTGGACTTTTGCCACCAGTGCTTGGTCTTGCTGTCATCAAATGTGCCATCCACAAGCAACACCACCAGCACCTCTGAAATCCTGCCACCGGGCAGCCCCACTTCCTCTACTGAGAGAGCCAAACTCTCCTTTCATGCCTAAAAATCAGGCTTGGAGAGTGGAGAGAGAGAGAGAGAGAGAGAGAGAGAGAGAGAGAGAGAGAGAGAGAGAGAGAGAGAGAGAGAGAGAAAGGGGGGGGGAAGTAAACAAGAAATACTGTATGCATTCAGCCATCAGAGAGAGAGAGAGAGAGAGAGAGAGAGAGAAAGAGGGGGGGAAGTAAACAAGAAATACTGTATGCATTCAGCCAAGAGAGAGAGAGGGGGGAAAGAAAACAAGAAATACCGTATGCATTCAGCCATCTTCCTTCCCTCAAAAATCAATCCCTATTTGGAAATGTTTGCTGCCCTTTCTTAAACAAGACAAATGACCTCAGGCCCAGAGAAATAAAATCCCCTGCCTGTCCCGACTCAACAGGTTCCCTGACAAGCTAAACACAGCTGCACTTGAACTACTATTTTTAGACCCTATAAATTCTGGCCTCCCTTTTTCCCCTGAAATATTCTCTAACAGATTTGCCAACGACTTTTATCTAGACTCGAACACCATGACAATACATGACTGCGAAATCGTCACTGTGGTGTTCACTTGCTGCCCTTGCCGTGATTTGGGGAGCGTGCTCACAAAACACATGAAGCGTTTCTTCCTCGGGAGGCTGCCCGCCTCTAATTGCTTCCAGAGTCTGAAGTATGAGCAGGAAGGAGATGCTGCCACCAAGCTAATTAAAAAAAAAAAAAAAAAGGAGGAGCAAGAGAAGGAAGAGGGAAAAGAACCAGAGTAAGGCCACCCAGAAAACCTTCCAGGACAGTGTTTCTCAAAAGGTTGCAAATCCAGAGATGCATCCATCCAACTGCAATTCCCGCGGCACGAGGTCCTGGACCTGCCTGTTACAGTGATGTCACTCTAGCAATCTTTAGGAGATTGCTCAGATTCTAAAGCCCATGCAGATCCTACCCTGGCCCCCTTTCACTTCATTCTTTCTCTTCATGCACCAGAGCCGTCTAAGGTGTTAACGAAGTGGATGAATAGCGGGGACCCTATGCCCATCAGGAGTCTGTCACTCCTTGCTCAATACTGTCCAACTCAATTCTGGAAGCTGCCATCTAAATGGGGTAGATGAAAATGGGTTCAAAGGAAGAGCAGAAGTGGAACTTGGCCCATCCCCCTGCATTCAACATCCAGCATGGCCCAAGATCATGTGCACCTCTCTCCTCCTGATGCTCTGGTCCAGCCAATATTTTATGGGCATCACTCATAGGCACAGTCCTCTATAACACGGTCCAACAGGCACTGCCCCCTCCTCACACTCAAGGCCCAAATCTGGGATCCACACTTGCTTGTCCTCTTTCTTCCCTTTTCCACGTCTAAGATTTCAACTATTCCTACAGTCCTCACCTCCAAACACTTTCCAGACCCTTCTGTCCCCACTGTGGTCACACACTAGTCCAGCCCCCTTGCCCAGGGTTCTTATATTCTAGTTCAGCTATCTGCTTCCACTCCTGCTCATCCACACCAAACCCACATTCTCCATAAATTCCAGAGTAATCTTAAAAAAATTCATCATATCATGAATAAATAAATTCCAACTTCTTAGCATGGCCTATATAGCCCAGCACAATATGGTCTTCATCTCTTTGGATTTTTATTCATTTCATCTAATCTTTGTAACAATCCTTGAAATTAGGAATTAAGGTCAGTTTACAAATGAGATTCAGAGAAGTAAAGCAACTTGCCCAAACTCTCACAGCCAGTAATGATAAAGCTAGAATGCATATCTATGTCATTTAAGCACCCAAGTCCAAGTTCTTTATACTTGACTTCTTAGTTCTTGTTAACTGGGTTCAAAAACGCAAATACGGCAGGCAGACCCCTGGGTTCCTCAATCATGCATTTCCAAAGATCAGACCCGAGTTGCTTTAGGGAGAGCAGAATGGCTGCATACATGAGCACATCTGAATAAAATGAAGGAGAGACAGGAAAGAGAAAGAGAAAGGAGGAAAGAGACAATAAGGAAGAGGAAACAACAGAGCCTACAACCAGTGCTTAAAACAGAATTTACAAAACGTAGCTGCAAACCTCCATCTGCTTTTGGCCAGAGCCGTGTTACACTTCCAGTGCCAGAGACGGGGGCCAACAATGATTTTCCCCTCTCCCTACAAGTTGCAGTCCCTGGTTACATCACCTCTCCCGAGACTCAGCAGACACAGTGAGTCAGCCAGGCACGTGGTAAGGGCTCAAAGACAGGACCCAAGGGGACGTTCTGGAGCTTCCTTCTTCCCAGGGTAGAAGGGCAAGCCCTTCCTTCCAGCCTTCCTGAGCGGATCCATCCACGGAGCTTTCTTGCAGTGGAAGATAAATCTACATAACTAGACTTCCAAGGAGGATTCCCTGCCCTTCCACGAACCAAGTACCGACACACGTGTTCTCGGACACATCCCCTTTCCACGTTGTTAGTTCAAATTCAAATAGAACCGCAACAAGAAGCAATTTTTAAAATAAACAAAGCTCTCTCCCTAACAGTGACTAGTGGCAAAACCATCTTGTTTTGCCAACATCTGGACTCGGTAGTAAAACTTTTTATCTACCAATACTGCTTCTATTTCAAGGCCTAGAATGATGCTATTAATTTAACTGATAACTCAACAACCATTAATAGTCTATTAAATATAAGTAAAAGTTTAAGTAAAAGCTTTCTGGGAAGAAGTCAGTTTTTAAAAACGCTTAACAAGAAGGCACTTATAATGGCAGATGCACTAAAGGGGAGCAGGGGCTGAATCTGACACATTCAAAAGAGATGGCCTGTGAACCAGCCGTCCTACATGCCCTGGGCTGTAGAATTCTGGAATTCCTGGCAGGACATGTTAAGGTTCACACGTGAGGTCTTCAACTACGCTAGACCATAGCAGAGACTGCTGTTTGCCTGGCAGATATTCATACTCCCTTTTTCACTCTTCACTGAACTCCATTTTATTCTAGTCTGCAAAGTACCTGGCTAAAGGGCAATATTTCCCTGTCTCCCCGGGAAGAAGAGGTGATCAATACGATGTAAGCAGAGACTATCCAATAAGGCTGCCAGGCAAGTTTCATTAAGGGAGACAAGCTGTGAGACATACTCTAATATTAATCTCTCTTCCTTCTCTTTCCTATCTGGAATTTGGGTATGATGGCTCAAACTCCAACCACCATACTGAGCCACGAGGTCAGAGACTAGCTTTGAGACTAAATGCCGTGTTCTAAGGATGGTGGAACAGAAAGAGAAGGATCCTGGATCCTCAGTGACCATGCAGACACCGTATCAGTGCCAACTGCTCCTGTGGGAGCATGATACACACCTGTGTTTTAAAATTCTTCTGTGGGTTTTCTGCAACATGTGATTTTTCTTGGCCTAGAAGATTGGCAGCAGTATGTAGAGGGTAGAAGAGGAATGGAGAGGATGAGAGTGCTTCCCTGGGGCAGCAGGGAGGTCCGTGCCAGACACCAGGGTCTCAAACTTCTCTTGGGAAGAGCAGGAAATGTAATGTTGATGGAGGGGACAATGACACACACTCACACCTCTTGCACTGCCCCTCCCCCCTGCACTGGTTACACACCATGGTGGCCTCCCCAGCCCTACTGCCCCTCCCCTTCCCAGCCCTGGATGACAGCGTGTGATGGCACATGATCAAGCCTTAAGCATGTGGAGGAGACATCTTGGGCTCTCTTCCTTCTTCCTTCCCTCCCACCATGATGAGGCTATTCCCTGCAGGCTCCAGGGACCTGGACACAGAGCCAGGGGAGGACTTGCCAGGAGGAACTGTTTTGAGTGTGCTGAGTTTTTGGATGATGGGAGGCACCTTCCTTTCATCTCTAGTTTTAGGGACTAAAGGATGCCAAGCAAAATTCCTCATGCTATGTAAAGCCAAATCAGAATAGTGGGCCAGGAACCCAGGAGAACAGTCTCTCCTGTCAAAGTCAGCAGGTGTAACAAAGATGGCCAAGGTCGAGGATCCCCTGTGGCATGGCCAGGCCATGGAGACCTCAGGATGGGCAAAAGGAAGAAATCCCTAAAGGGGTGCCAAGACAAGACTGGAGGAGGACAGGTGCCACCTTCCTTAAAGTTCATCGCAAGCAGACCGACTTTGATGTTTCTCACCAAAAAGCAGCAAGGCATTCCATGTCCCTCTAAGGACACAGTCCCTTTTAAAGGAGGCAGCTTCCCCTCCCCTTGCCCTGTGCTGGCTCATAAGATATGTAATTCCTTCTGAAATGAGCTCATCCACAATTTCCCAGCAATGAACTAAAATTTAACAACACTAAGCAGCACACTTAAAAGTTCCAAAGTCCAACATCCTGCCCCCCCCCACCCCATCCCCCACATGGGGAACACGAGTTTTTAGAGGAAAAGGAACAGGAGGCAGAGAATCTTCCCCCACAGAACATTTCTTGCACCTCATAGCCACAGCCACCCCTTCACCCCTGGGGGCAGGGGGGGAATCTCTCTAGAACTAAAAATACCCAATGTTACTGAATATCTTTTTCCTGACTAGAAACCATGTTTAGGCTTCAGATTAAATAGCCAGAATTCTTCAAAACTACATTATTTTACAAAAGTAAATAATGACCAAGGGGAAAAGAATCCCAGATTTTTCCAATACAACATGAAGATGATAGTGCAAGATAATAGTGAAGCCCTTTGGGGAGAAAGACCAACATGCAAATCATTTAGGGCCTATTTATACTCTGAGTGATGCTCTCAACTAAATAAAAACTGGGCATCTCCACAGAACTACTTCTTTTTTTGCATGTTCTGTGCACTTAGTCATCTTTTGCAGGAAGAACTTACAAAGCTTCGCCATAAATGTGAAAATGGAAGGTTTTGTTAATGGCTCCTTTTGTACCACCACGTGATCAAGTATGAGACAAAAAGACAATTCAGGAAAAGTCACTCATGGGATTGGGGAGTCTAATTATTCCAAAATCAATGAAGCCACTTATCTTTCCAGTCATCATCCTGCCACTTCTTTACACCTTTTAAGGATATTTGAGAAATACAAAGGAAAAAGGGTGCAAAAATCTACTTGGGTGATAGACCCAAAGCAGAAACAGCTGGCACTACTGTTGGTTCTTGGGCTTTGTGCAGTCCCATCTGGTGGGTCTCCAAAGAGCCCAAGGACACAAAAGGCCTGTTGCTCTCAACACTGTCACCTGCAAGGGTGAGTACCACACTTGACTCAGCTGAGGCCAGAAGCATCACTTGGGTTGTAGGATTACAATCACTCCAGGTCCAAACAGAGTCCTCTTATAACCAAGGAAACTAAAACAATGAGGCCCAAGACACTCTCACCTCAGGAAGAAACGGGAAGAAAGGCAGTGGGGCCAAGGCTCGGCCATGCCTGCCTAACAGCACGTGAATGTTCGAGTTATCCACAGCAAATGTCACAGGCAGCACCATGGGAAGCATATGACCCCTCTGGGTGTAACCCTCAATCCCTCTAATCTTCCCAAACCACGACCACCGCATCACATCAGAAAATAGAGCTTAGGGACTGGACAGCCGGGATGTGGTCCTAAAGGGCAGGCGTCAGCCTGTGTCAGACTAGACGATTTCCATCCAGAAGCACAGGTTCCTGAGCTGTGACGGGGGCTGACTTGATTCTGTAATTTGTGCTTTTGTCACAGGGATTGTGGCCGGGATCCACGTGCTTATCTGTGGCTTTCTCAGCATTTCCACACACCTCATGGATTCCTCCCCTTACTCTCTCCTCATCTTGACCTCCAACCCCAGGTGGGACCTCTCCGGACCTCCCTTGCCGTAGTGCAAATGAAATCCCTCAAAACAAAACCAAGATCTTAACATTGAGAGGTGACTTCCTCATCAAAAGCTTGGCCTCCTCTTATTAATGGAAAATATCAGGACTCCACACTTAGCACATCTGCAGAAAGGTTGTTGAGTGTCTCCAGGAAAAGTTGCTAAGAGACTGAGGATGTAGCTTGGTGGTAGAGCACTTCATGCTCAAGGCCCTAGATTCCGGCACCAACAACAACAAAGACATGTTCAGAGGCTGCTCCAGGCCAAAGCCAAATGCATCTTCTCCCCGGTGTTCCCCCAGTCCTGTGTGCCAGCTGCCAGAAGGGTTATGATACATGCTGGCAAAGTCAGCTGTGTCCTCCCTGAGGATGAGGACAGAGGATTGACCACCTCTGCATCCCCAGTGACCAGCAGTACCCAGGGCAGGCATTATACAAATAATGGCCACAGTGAAGCCACCTGAGGCTCCACTGGCTCTGGCAGCAGGACAGTGAGTTTTCCCTGAGGCACTCTGGACCTTTCCATCACTTCTGAGAACAGTCAGTCCCAAAGAAGCCTTTGACTCGACTCTAGTATATTTTCTTGAGACAGATTTTTCAGATGATCTGAAATTAGCCACCTTGGAACTCAATTCTGAAACCTTGACCTATGATCAGGTGGGTGTAGTCAGCATTTGATAAATACTAGCCACCAGCACCAGCGTTATTTTTGCAACTCTTACTACCTTTATTGACCATCAAATAAAAGAAGAGAAAGCCAAACTAAGATGCAGCCTGAGCAAACTCTTGCAACTATGGATCTAGGAATATGCTGTTAGCCACCTACTGGTGGCCGGCCAATGATCCGGGGCTGCTGCCCCTGGCAGAGATCTGTACTAGCAAGCAGAATGATATTCGGATCTGTGCCAAATAGGAGTGTATGAAGTGGTGCCACACCAGTGGCAGGGGGCATGGGCACCCCGGGTGACAAGCCGTCTGTGGCTGCCTAAACTTCCTCCCCACCAAGATTCTCACCAATGAATGTTTTTTGTTGCTGTCCAACACTGAAATGCAGCTATGTACAGCTGTTCCCCACCCTCTCTATCAGCCTCGACTTGAAGGGTCTCCTCTGGGAACTGCCTTGAAGAAAATATACACAATACACAGATCAAAAAGACCCAAGCAGGCAATTCCAGGGCAGGTTCTTCTGGAAGATTCTGTGAATGTGCTCCAGTTCTGGAAATCTGAGCCAAATTGCTCACATCCTGCTGGGGTCCCACTGCCCAAGTGGACCCACTTTCCCAGTGTGACCTCAGACCTGCATCACCGGAAAGGGTCGAGTGTGCCCCGCCAGGAGAGCTGTCCCTCTGCAGCAAAGGAACACAGCTGCAGAGACGGTGACCTTAGAGGCTCACAATTCCTATCCCCCACACTGATGGGAAATGGCAGAGAAATGTCAGGGAACTTTCCAAAGGCTAAGAAATCAACTATGGGGCTAAGAGGAGACAACTCAGGAAGTTTAGGAAGAGGTAACCACATCCCAGTGAGAGTTCAACAGCTTTATAGCTTACTGGCTTAAAACCATAAGTTTTAATTTCAGATTGGATCTTAATGTAACAATCCTTGGCTGTAAGACTTGCATGAATGTGGAATAACAGGAAAGAATAATAGGAAAAAAAAAAATCAGCAAAGGTGACTCTTGGGACTGATACTTTGTTACACCGCACTTGATCCTAACCCAAAGGTCAAAAAGCAATCAGATTTTACTCTCTACTTAAATTGGAGCTTCTCCAGCCATTATTTGAAGTTAGACACTCTGAGAATATGAACATGATTCAAAAACGAGAGAGCTTATTCTGGGAGGGAGCGGCAAATGAGACGGAAATACACGATTAACAGGCTTAAAAGAAATACCCACCCTATGAAGAACACCAGGACCAAAAATAAACTTCACATCAATGTAAAATAAACTTTTACAACCCATCTTCTCCGGGTGCCGATTTTTTCCTTCCCATCTGACTGAAATATAAGCCAGACAGGACATGGGATGAACTTTTCACTTCTTAGATAGTAAATGGAACTTGGTAAGGCCTGCACTAAACATAAATAAATCTTAAAAACGGTCTTCAGAGAGGTCAAATTTTCAATGGGATGAGAATTTACTAGAAAGTCCGAGGACTGCATGTGAACAGATTGTCTGGAGCACCGTGTCTGGGTACCCTGCTCACTCTGCCTGACTCAGAGACAGACAGAGCAAACACCTGTGGGTGAAGGAATGACCCAGCACCAGGTCCTCCAAGCTGACCCGACTCTCCACCCAAGACCCTTACCCGTGGTTCCCTGGGCCTAGAACACATAGGTCATTTTCTCTTCCCTTAACATAAAAATGTATTTCCTTCCTTGCAGTCATCTGCTTTCCTGTAACTCAACCTTGACATTCCTCCCTGAGTGGTGGGGTCCACATGCCTTCCCCTTAAACTTGGGCAATTTATGGATTCCTCAAGTAACTAAGTCACGTTCTATGACTCTGGGGCTGGATCATAAAGGCACCGTGCACTTACACCCTGTTCTTAGGGATTGCCACTAGGAATCCAGCTTCCATGCTCCAAAGGAAGTTCAAGTCAGCCAAGCAGAGGGACCATGCTGAGAGGGGACATGTGGGTATTCTGGCCAACAGAACATTTGAGGACTATTGTGAGTGAAGAATCCCGGGTGATTCCAGTTTGGTGGTTGAATCTCCCCAGCAGAGGCTCCTGGTGTCATGAAATACTGACAAGCCATCCTTTGTGTCTGGTCTAAATGACTCACAGAATCCACAAGCAAAACAAAATAGTTGTTTCACACCCTCAAGTTTTGGGGTGGCTTACTATACAGCAAGAAAAGAGGGGACATCATCCTTCAATGAGCAGAATCATTTGAATGAATGAGACTCCGAAGTGACAAAGCAGCTGAGCACTATATCCACACCAGGAAGAAAGGAGCCCCCGAAGCCCCTAAGGTTAAAAATCCCAGCTCTGTCACTCACCAGCCGAAGAGGCTCTGAAGTCGTCACCATCACTGTATGACTATAAAATAAGATTCACAGAACCTAAAGAGACCACTGTAAGGTTTAAATGAGACACAGCACACAAAGACCCTTTGAAAGGAGTCAAGCATGAGGATAGGGTTAGAGGTGTGTCATCAATGTCACACATGGGGTCTTCAAAATCACATACATCTTCGACTTAAAGGATGTATGACTCAACAATACTTTGCAAAACTCATTGGAAAATTAGAATAAGAAGCAATGTTGAAAACAGTAAAAGGTTTAAAAAAAAAAACAAAAAACTAGACATGGCTTGGAGAATTTCAGGGCTGCGCCATTTCTCCTCCCTCCAGCTGAATTCCTCTTGCATGCGCACTGGTAGCTTACTACAAAGCATGGTCAGAAAACTAAGAACTCTATTCCTAAAAGAGTACCTGCAGAAACATCACACTGCTCAGGTCTCCTAATGCCTCGCGGCTTGCAGTAATGCTCAAGGGCTTCAACTTCCTTCTCTAAGTGCTGGGTACAGTTCTAACTGCATGAGATGTGCTACCTTATTTAGTTCTTACAGTAATCCTACTGAGTAGGTTCTACCATTATTGCAAATGTACAGGTGAGGAAATGGAAAGGTGGGGGGGCTACATCACTGGCTCAAGATTGCAGTGAAGGAGAAAAACCAGGATCCTATCTGGTCCCTAATGTCAAGGCACTGCTTCTGGCCACGTGGATCACTTCCCACCCAGAGCTCCTGAGTTTGCTAAGCAGGCTCAGACTTCTTGTTCAATTGTCTCGATTTCACCCCAATTGCCCCTTTATTCACTAGCCCTGAACCGTGTGTAACAAGACGTGGTTACACAAGACAAGACCCAAGTCATCTCGATAAACATGGCTTCAATTCTGCACCTTTTCTCAATCTTGTGGACAACTCACTGTCTTCAGCTGGCCTCCCTGTCCTGGGTGGAACATGGCCAGAGAGCAGCAGCTCCAGGCACTGGCTACTGTTATGGGTCCCCTCCTGCACTTCACAAGAACCTCTGTCGAGATACCTCCTGTCAACCACCACCAATGCCAGGGACTAGCCATTTGGGCTTATTCTTCTGTCTTCAGATACCAACCTGAAATCTAACAGCTCCTTCTCAGAATAAGTGAGATGTACGTTTTTGTATGTTAAGAGCCTCCGTTTCTTAAGCAACCCAGAGAGGGAGGGGCCTAATCTAAAAAGGTCCACTGATCTCTGATACATTCCTAGCATACAATACAAACAGCTCCATTAGAGCCCATATTTGGATCATTAAATTAGGGCTTTTTATTTCTGTCTCATCGGTGGGTTCGCATAACTCAGCTTCTCACTTAACACCACTTCTGAACTATTTTTTCCTAATATTTTCTCATCTCTACTCCCTGTGGTTATTTCATCCCATTAGTATTTCCCTTTGCAATTTAAAAGGGGGGGGGGAGAATTAAAATAACAGCCTTCATATCTTTGAAAACTGAAGGAAGCTCTCGAATGTCAAAGTTTGCCTTGGCGAAAAGTATAAATGTTCCCAGTGGGCCTCACCCAGCTCCACTACAGAGGCAGATTCGCCACCCCTGGGAGCCTTTCAGGCTTTTTGATTGGACATGTAATGAAACACTCCAAGGGATTCTGACAGATGCTACCAAGGGGCAGCAGAAAAAGGAAGGGAGCCACCTGTTATGTGGAAGCCACCAAATTCATTCAGAAATACCAAGCCCCTCCACAGTCCAAAGACACCTGTGAAGCACCCTGGTCTCCACAATCCTCTTCACATCTCAAAGCTGCATCATTCCCCACTACTAACCCCACTTGCTTCACATAGCTGAGATGCGATTTGTGGATTCTTTGGACCCTGTGTTTTAGAAACAACCAGAATAACCCCCAGGACCCCAAAGCTCTCCAGCAAAAACTGCCAAGCACTTGAGAGGAACATTCTAAACCCTTTGCCTTCATTCCTTTACTGCACCCTTGAGAAGGAGTTCAGCCAGAACCAGCAGTGGACAAACCCAGAGCAGAAATGCTGGGACCCAGAAGGATTAAGGCAGCTACTTTGGGATACAGTAAAATCACCAACTAATCCTATCTCTGTTTTCCACATGGTGTGCTCCTCAGATAGTTGAAAGCCTCTCACCGGCACCACTCAATGGTGTGCATTCTCCAAGTAACTTCGTAGCATCAGTATTTTGTAGCAGCAGAAGTTAAGAGGCCAATCTAATCCAGCTTCATGTTCAGCCATTGTTCTTTCCCAGAGACCACAGTCTATCACACAAAGACTTCTCAATGCCTCTTGATATAAAACACACAAATGCCATGCCACAGGACTCTGTGGTCCAGCTCCTCTCTCAAACTACTTAGACTAAATCCCAGGAAGGTGATCATTTGGGCAACTACATTGGCATGTAACATCACAGGATTCACAGTCTAATCACTGTTAGCTACAAACTCTGATAAAGCAATTGAGACACTTACAGGATTTTCAAGAACTCGGGGAGTGCTTTATACGATTTACCCAAATTGAACTCATCTCATCCAAGCCCCTTCTCAGGATTGGAGACAGAATTCCTATGGCTCATGCTTGAATATCTCAAGTGATGAGAACTTCAGTACCTCATAAGATAGTCAATTCCACAAGGCAAGCTGGATTAGCCACAGGGCATGGGTAATGAACATAGGAAACTGGTCCAGTCTAGATTCTTCTCCTTGGTAACCAAGCTTTGCAGAAGACCTAACAAATCTGTCTCAGAAACCCAGCACTTACCCTGCCTGGCATTACCAAAGTGGGGATAAAGGTAATTAAAATTGATTCCTGGCTTTGAGCTCTCCTTAAAAAAAAAAAAAAAAAATAGGACATGTACCTATTATGTGCAAGGCCCTGTTCAATCCCCAACACCCAAAAATCAAAAAGATAAATAAGTATTAAATTATCAACTTCCCAGGTTTAATCAAATACTATGAAAAGGAAAAATTTTAATATTGGGAGAAGATGGGTGAAAGATACATGAAAACTCTATTATTTGTACCTTATTAATATTAAATGATTAAAATAGTTATTAAAATAAAATACATAGAGGTAAATAGCTAATAGGAGCCATGGTCACTGTCCCCAGTTTATGTGCCCGTAATGGAATGCTATGGGCATGGGTTTGGACATAGTGAGGTTTCTCTAAGGACCTGTGAGAACTACTAAAAAATACTGCAAACAGTGACACTCAGGAGTCCCCAATATTTCTAGCTAATTGTTTCCAAGGTCACTCATGGTCATCTGGGGTTCCTTAATGTAGTTCCCAGATTAGCATCAGCATCTAACCATGTGTTACAAATGCAGATTCTCAGTGCTTGCTTCGGCAGCACATATACTAAAACTGGAACGATACAGAGAAGATTAGCTTGGCCCCTGTGCAAGGATGACATGCAAATTCATGAAGCGTTCCATATTTTTATTTACACTAAAAGCAGTAGAAGACAGGAGTTAAAAATCAAAGCTGAAATCAATGAAATCGAAACAAAAAAAATTGAAATAGACAAAACTAAAAGTTGGTTCTTTGAAAAAATAAATAAAATTGACAGACCCTTAGCCATGCTAATGAAGAGAAGGAGACAGAAAACTCAAATTACCAACATACGTGACTTTTAAAAAGGAAATATCACAATAGACACTACAGAAATACAGAAGATAATTAGAAATTATTTTGAAAACTTGTTCTCCAATAAAAGGGAAAATATCAAAGGCATCAACAAATTTCTAGAGTCATATGATTTGCCCAAATTGAACCAGGATAATATATACAACTTAAACAGATCAAATTTAAGCAATGAAATAGAAGATGCCATCAGAAGCCTACCAACCAAGAAAAGCCCAGGACAGGATGGATACACAGCTGAGTTCTACAAGACCTTTAAAGAAGAACTAATACCAATACTTTTCAATTTATTTCAGTGTAGTTCCCAGATTAGCATTTGGGAATTAAAAAAGAGGGAGCACTTCCAAACTCATTCTATGAGGCCAATATCACCTTGATTCCAAAACCAGGCAAAGACACATCTAATGAACACACATAGATACATATAATGAACATAGATGCAAAAATTCTCAATAAAATTCTGGCAAATCGAATACAAAAACATATCAAGAAGATAGTACACCACGATGAAGTGGGGTTCATTCCAGGGATGAAAGGTTGGTTCAACATACGGAAATCAATAAATGTAATTCATCACATCAATAGAACCATATGATCATCTCAGTAGATGCAAAAAAATCATTTGACAAAATATAGCACGTATTCATATTCAAAACACTAGAAAAACTAGGGATAACAGGAACATATCTCAATATTGTAAAAGCTATCTATGCTAAGCCCCAGGGCAACATCATTCTAAATCGAGAAAAATTGAAAGCATTCCCTCTAAAAACTGGGAACAAGACAGGAATGCCCTCTTTCACCACTTCTATTTAACATAGTTATTTAAACACTGGCCAGAGCAATTATACAGATGAAAGAAATTAAAGGGACACCAACAGGAAAAGAAGATCTCAAATCAGCACTATTTCCCAATGATATGAATCTATACCTAGAAGACCCAAAAAATTCCACCAGAAATATTCTAGAACTAGTAAATGAATTCAGCAAAGTAGCAGGATATAAAAATCAATACCCATAAATCAAAGGCATTTCTGTATATCAGCGACAAATCCTCTGAAAAGGAAATGAGGAAAACTACCCCATCTAAAATAGCATCAAAAAAATATATATATACCTGGGAATCAACTTAACAAAAGAGGTGAAATAAGTCTACAATGAAAACTACAGAATGCTAAATAAAGAAATTAAGGAAGACCTTAGAAGATGGAAAGATCTACCTTATTCTTGGATAGGCAGAATTAATATTGTCAAAATGACCATACTACCAAAAGCACCATACAGATTTAATGAAATTGCAATCAAAATCCCAATGACATTCCTCATAGAAACAGAAAACGCAGTCATGAAATTCATCTGGAAAAATAAGAGACTCAGAATAGCTAAAGCAATCCTTAACAAGAAGAGTGAAGCAGGTGGCATCACTATAGCAGACCTTAAATGATACTACAGAGCAATAGTAACAAAAACAGCACTAGTATTGGCACCAAAATAGACCTGTAGATCAATGGTACAGAATAGAGGACACAGAGAGACTAACCCTCATAATCACAGTTATCTTATATTTGACAAAGGCTCCAAAAACATGCATTGGAGAAAAGATAGTCTCTTCAACAAATGGTGCTGGGAAAATTGGAAATCCATATGCAACAAAATGAAATTAAACCCCTTTCTCTCATCATGCACAAAACTCAAAGTGGATTAAGGACCTAGGAATTAAACCAGAGACACTGCATCTATTAGAAGAAAAAGTAGTCTCAAATCTCCATCATGTCAGATTAGGCCCCAACTTCCTTAATAAGACTCCTATAGCACAATAATATCAAGATTTAATAAATGAGATGAATTCAAACTAAAAAGCTTCTTCCCAGCAAAACAATCAATCAGTGAGGTGAATAGACAGTCTACTAATTGGGAACAAATTCTTACCACATGCATGTCAGATAGAGCACTAATCTCTAGAATATATAAAGAACTCAAAAATTTTAACATCAAAAAAAAAAAAAACAAAACAAAACACAAATAACCCAAGGATTAATGGCGACAGTTTATCTATTCAGTCAATCCCACTGGACCAAGGAACTGAACAGACACTTCTCAGAAGATGATGTACAATCAATATATGAAAAACTGTTCAACATTTCTAGCAATTAGAGAAATGCAAATCAAATCTACTCTTAAGATTTCATCTCACTCCAGTCAGAAGGGCAGCTATTAAGAATATAAACAATAATAAATGTTGGTGAGGATGTGGGGGAAAAGGCACACTCATACATTGCTCATGGGACTGCAAATTGGTGCAGCCAATATGGAAAGCAGTATGGAGAATCCTTGGAAAACTGGAAATGGAACCACCATTTGACCCAGCTATTCCACTCCTCAGGCTATATCCAAAAAACGTAAAAAAACAGCATACTCCAGGGGCACAGCCACATCAATGTTTATAGCAGCACAATTCATAATAGCTAAACTGTGGAAGCAACCTAGATGCCCTTCAGTAGATGAATGGATAAAGAAAATGTGGTATATATACACAATGGAATATTAGCATTATTCCATTCAGCATTAAAAGAGAAAAAAATCATGGCATTTGCAGGTAAATGGATGGAGCTGGAGAATATAATGCTAAGTGAAATTAACCAATCCCCCAAAAAACAAATGCTGAATGATTTCTGATTTAAGGATGCTGATCCATAATATGCTTTGGAGGGGTACATAATATGCTTTGGGGGGCTGGGAATGGGAGGATTAAATGAGCTTTAGATAGGGTAAAGGGGAAAAGGGGAGGGAGGAGAATGGAGGTAGGAAAGACAGTGGAATGCGAAGGTCATCATTACCCTAAGTACATATATGAAGACACGAAAGATATGACTATTTTGTGTACTACCAGAGATATGAAAAATTGTGCTCTATATATGTAACATGAATTGGGATGCATTCTGTTGTTATATATAACAAATTAAAATTTAAGAAAAAATATTTTCTCAGGTTTCACAGGGACTCACACCTGGATCCACAGCCTCATCCAGTATATGCCAATTCTATATCCAGTTATGACCAACACTAATGAACATAAATATTGCCCTGTACTATTTAAAAAAAATGTATAAAGCCAATAGAAAAATTACACATGACATGTATTAAAATAAGTCTGTTAAAAATCTTTCTGAAATAAAATAAATGCAGATTCTCAGATCTCACCCAGACCTACAGATCAAAACATCCATGGATTGGGCCCATACTGTGCTTGGGGAGGGTGTGAGGGGGATAACATAAAATTTGCCATTTTAACCGTTTCTAAGTATACAGGTCTGTGGCATTATGCTGGCTTACATTATTATGCAACCATCTCCACCACCTATCTCCAGAACTGTTTTATCCTCCCCAGCTGAAACTCTGTACTCACTGCGAGTGATTATTTTAACAAGTCCCAGGTGATCCTAGGCCTGCTCCCGTGTATAAACCAGCCATCTACGGGACACACAATATAGGCTCACAGGCCACATAATGTCTATGGCAATTGTCCTTTTACATCCTTGGTCTCCAAGGCCTCATTTTCCATCTTAAAGCAGGCCTGCCAGCCCCCTAAGGCCACCCCAGCCTGAGGCTACACACAACAGGAGGCGTGACCCTACTCATATTCATCAACCTGACCTTTAACCAGAAGCCCAGGTAATGATCAAATTCCCTAGGAAACTAGGAAAGTATATGGACCCATTAAGAACGTGAGGCAGAGTTAAGCACCCTCTGGGGCAATCTGGATAAACTGTCCCCATTAATGCTCACCACAATCCCATGGCAGCTTTTTACCCCCACCCCCCCTCCTCTTTTTTTTTGGTGGTGAGGGATTGAACCCAGGGCGTTCTCCCTCCTCCTGAGCTAACCTCTTGGCCCTAGGGTCTTTGTTTTACTGGGGTTAGAAACGTGCCTTGGGTCATAGCCTGATGGGTGCAGAGGCAGAAGTCATATTCCAGTTCATTCCTCACTCTCTGCAGGAAAGCCTCAGACTCTTGGACCCTCAGGTCAGCAATTACCTTAGACCGGCCCCAAAGAGCCCAAGAACTTGCCCATTTTGCTCAAACCCTTTAGGCCTTGAATTTCAGTTCCCATTTCTACTTCCCTCATTAGGGTTGGTCTTTCAGAATTTCTGTCAATCCCACTGGGCTTATTTTAGCCACTTTCTCCTCATTAAGTTTGGGTGAGGATGGCCATGGCTACACTGTTGGGTGAGCTGGGCTCAAGGCCCATCAGGGAAAGCCCAGGACCAGCCCCACATGGTATCTGCGCACACAAGCATTTGACAGGTGGCTGTTGAATGAAGGAGCAAGTAAGTATATTCATCTTGATAATATGTCACAATTTTTAAAAAGACACCCACTTATCCAGTGGCCACTTCCTCAGGTCATAAATCAGTAACAATTTAACAACAAGGGAGGAGGAAAAAGGATCATATTTTCTTCCATTAAGACCAGCAATCAATCAAACTTGCTAAAAGTCCTGCTAAATTTAACACAAGATATGGGGCTTTCAGAAAGGTTTCTACAGTGTAGGCGACCACTAAAAGTATAACAAAACAATTAAGTCACCATTGGGATTGATTGAAGTCTATAAATAGTGGAGACCCTAGAGATTGGTATTAGGCCCTGTAATATCTTTAAATAGGTTTTAAGGATGAGAAAGACCTAGAGAAAAAATCTTTAGTAATGGAAGGACTTAGTGATACTTAAATATCTAAACAACCTTTGCAGGGGGGACCAGGGATAGAACTCAAGGACACTCAACCACTGAGCCATGTCTTCAGCCCTCTTTTGTATTTTATTTAGAGACAGGGCCCGAGTTGCTTAGTGCCTCACTTTTGCTCAGGCTGGCTTTGAATTCACAATACTCCTGCCTAAGCCTCACAAGCCACTGGGATTACAGGTGCACGCCACCACACCTGGCTAAAAAAAAAAAAAATTAATGGACTTTTATTTATTTATATGTGGTGCTGAGAATTGAACTCAGTGCCTCACACATGCTAGGCAAGCACTCTACCACTGAGCCACAACCCCAGCCCCCCCATTACTAAAATTTAAGCTAGAGTTTCTATATAAACAGAGAGAAAAAGACCTATGAAGACATTAGATCAAATTATTTAGAGAAAACTAATCTGCTTGTAGCAGTATTTCCTAAACCTCAAGTGTTACATGGTCAAGTACATTAGGGAAACGTAAAAACATGTGTCCTCCTTGGGTACACTGGCTTCTGAAGGTCTGCAGGGCCCTGCCATAAAGAAATCTGCCCCATGTTAAAAGCAGTACGTTGGATACAATTTGTTTCAAAATTTGAGCATGCAACTTTATCTAGGTTTTTGATATAAAACTTGCCACCATCCTTATTTTAAAAAAAAAAAAAACAAAAACACTGGTATACAGAGTAATATTCCTTATGTTGTCAAGCCATTAAAACGGACCTGGGTCTCATCAAGGACTGTTCATAAAAAGGATTAGCTGGTGCATTACCCCTGCCAGGCAAAATGACCAAACACCAGGCGCCGACAGAGAAGGTGTGAGCAGCCCAGCCCAGCCCAGCTCAACTCAACATCTGCTGCTATGGGGCAGGGTTCTGGATGGGTGTCAGTGGACAGCGCCATTGCCCAAAGCCAACATCCAAGGGAATGTCAATGGCCATAACAGTGATCGAGCAAAGCTACGGCTGGAATTTGCCCTCCAGAAACAACAGTCAGGGCCCAAAGATGCTCGCTGCAGCACTACGGCAACAGCACTCAACAAAAGGGGATGAGTGGTCAAGTGCAAGTGCATCCAGAATGGGCAAGCGTGAAACCAGGTGTGGGCCGAGTGCAACCCATGCCACGACCCTTGAGAAGGGCTGGTAAAAAAGAATGCACTGCTACAGCCCAGTGATGACAATAGCAACTTCAGGGGGCAGAGGAAGTTCCCAGCTGTCCCTTCCAATGCCATCCTTAAAGTGCAGGAGCTGTCAGGTGACCAAGTGTTTCAAGTTGACTATCAGGTTACATGATCTAACAGGTATTAATCGACTCATGATGACAATATATTTCTACAACTGTTGAAGAATATCTTGGACAATGCACACACAAAAAAATTTAACTCAAAAAATATATCGCTGACCTAATGCAATAACTAACACTGTAAAACTTTTAGTAGAATATCTTGAGCATATGTTCATCTTGGACATAACCCAGCATCTTCGAACATTCAGTGAACATTTATTGGGCAATTAGTCAATGTCAATTACTCTGCTTGGTGCTGGGGATATGGAGACAAATGAGATGGTCCCTGATGCCAAGCATCTTAAAAATCTTTTTGGAGCTCTTTACAGCTTTATTATTAATAAAATCATCCCAAACTTCTTTGATTCCTTGTATGCTTCTTGCCAGTATTACCTTGGTTGTAACCCAAGTTTGTGGAATTCTGGGGCTTATTAATCAATCAAGTAAGGATACAATCTGCCACATGTTAACAGTTCTCTAACAAGGCTGATGGAAAGAGGAGAATCAAGCCAGGGGAGGTGGAGGACAAAGGAAGAACAAATGTCACTGAAGAGCGCCCATGAGTAAACATCACTGTTGAATTCAGACCGATATGTCACTGCCAATGTGGCAGAAGAATCGCCAGCTGTGGTTCCAAGTGATAGGATTGTATCAACCAACTCCAGGGACCTGGCTAGCAGGAAAGAAATGAAGATATCCATGTACCCAGGCATCTTCCCTACCACTGTTGCTGATGAGAAAGTTGAATTTCTTAGTTGAATTTCTTCTTTATTTTCCCTGACCTTTTTCAGGGGGAGGTGAGAGGATGTCTAAGAGGTCAACTACAGAGGAAAAGGGGAATAAAAACAACAAGTATGAAAGCATCCACTAGCAGAATAACAAAGTTCTCAGGAACTCAGGACGCTGAGCCTGGGGGAAGCAGGAAGTGGGGATCGGAAGAGGGGAGACAGATGCCTGAGGCTGCTGGGGGGTATGATTACACAGAGCTGGACCCTGGTTCAGCCTAAGGAAGGGCTTTCAGATCATTGACACCATCCACTGCCGGTTGGGCTGTCAGATACAGTGGGATCCTCCCACAGCCAGTTGAGCAGAGCTGAAGCTCTGGCCCTCAGTGTCCCATTCAGGGCTCAATGCTCTGAGAACGGAAGAACCCCCAGAAACAGAAGGCAGAGGGGTTGAGGCGGCTGGTGCTACATTTCCCAGGCAGGCAAACAGGTGGGGAGCATTATTTGTGGCACACAGGAAATGCTTATGGTCTGACTTCAACAGAGGAAGCACTTAGCCAGCAATCAGCTCATTTCCTTCATCATCCTGTGCGCCCATCAAAGCCTTGATAGTGTTATCAGGGCCTACAAGGAGTGCCTAGAGGGTTTGAACTTGAGCCCCTTGGTAAATGGTGGGCCTCTCTGGCTCCAGGGACTTTTTTAGTACTCAGCCCTATCCCTCTAAAGCAGGACACCAAAAGCCCCTATAAGTCATCAAAAGCAAAAACCCCTATAATGTCATCAAAAGCAAAAACCCCTATAATGTCATAAAAAGTCAAGCAGAAAGCTTGATCCACGTGGCATCACAAGCAGACCATAATGACAGATACATAGGCCGAGAGCCACAAGGCTGACCTTCTCAGCAGCTAGACAGTGACCTCCTGCCAAGCTTTCTGAAGTGCTGAAAAGATTTTTCAGATCCTCATCCCCATGCTCATGAACTTGGGCTCCAGAAACCCCCGTTTCAGAACCATGCTTCCTAACCTCTCTTGATGTGAATACCAGTTTTATGATACCAAAATGTTCCTCCAAATCTCAACTGATGGAAGGTCCACTTTTAATACTAGTTGATTTAAGAAATTCAGAGGTTTATACGAATCCACTCAGAGCTCTCTGCAACCATCCCCAGGCACCCCTACTCTCATGTGACTTGTCACCGCAAGTCAAGAAGAGAGGTCTCAGGAGGTTTGGCTCTGGACTTGAACTGTCCAATATGGTAGCCTTATCCACAAGGATTTAGTGAGCATATGAAATGTGGTTAAAACACATGCCACACTTCAAAGCCCTAATACAGAATAAAATGTAAATACCTCTTAATAATTTCATATTAACTATAGGTTAAAATAATATTTTGGCTATACTGGACTAAGTAATATGTGTTATGGGCTGAAACGTGTTCTCCCCAAATCCATATGCTGAAGTCCTAACTCCTATGCCTAAGAATGTTGGCTATATTTGGAGATAGGACTTTTTAAAGGGCAATTAAGTGAAAATGGGGCCATTAGAGTGGGCCCTTATCCAAAGGGACTGGTATCCTTACCAAGAGAGGAAACTGGGACACAGAGACATCAGGTATGGGTGGAACAGAAGAAAGACCACATGCAGCCACAGTGAGAAGCCAACCCAGCAAGCCAAGGAGACAGACCTCAGGAGAAACCTACCCAGCCGACACCCGACCCTGTGGCTTCAGCCTCCAGCACCATGAGCGAATACATTTCTGATGTTTAAGCTACCTAGTCTTAGGCCTTTGTTATGGCAAACTAATTCACATGCCATTAATTTCTTCTAGTTAACTTTTTCAGTGTGGCTTCTAGAAAATTCGTAACCCCTCTGTGGTTTGAAGGACACTGCACAGTGCTGCTCTGGAGTTCCTGCCATGGGGACAACTCCTCACGCTGGCTAGCAGGGAGCAATGCTGCCGTGAGGCCCTGGGGCCCAGGTACAGCTCCCTTCATTTGAATCAAGGGTCTCACCACTTGCCACCAGGCCCCCCAGCCAGTGAACTGCCTTTCCACACAGTTGTCTGGTTTTCTTAAAGGCAAAGTAACAGCCTTGAACTGTTTCCTGAAATTGTTTGAGTCACTCCCTCATTCCCTCCGGGGTAAGGAAGCTGGGGAGGCTCAGAACTGAGCCATCACCACCTGGTGGGTCTGTAACTAACAAACCAAATCACAAAGGGTATCCAGAGGTAGCAAGGACACCTGCCTGGAAACTCCAACTCAGTGGACTCTGCATGCTGAGCTTAGCTCTCCATAAGCAGTGCCTCACTTCCCGCCTTACACCACCCCCAGGGGTGACGATTTCTGGCCCGTCTTTTCCCTGTATTAGGTTTATACCCAAAGACAGAGATTATCCAGAAACAGATTTCATATTAAAGACTCCAAAACGGTTATGTCATGTGTACTCAGAGTCTTACATACCTAATTCTAGGTTCAAAAAGTTTGATCTATTACTAGGGGTGGGGGGTGGGGGGGTGTCTCAAGTTCAATCCATTACCTCTATCGATTCTTAGAAATGGACAGTAAGGAAGAGGTAACACTTGCACCTGCTCATTTAACCAGTATTTTCAGGGTCCATGCCCACACATGGCCCAGGGTGATGGTGCTCACTTCCTAAGCGCCCTGTCCTACAAGAAACGAACACACAAATCCATGCAGGAAGCAGCTGCCAAGACAGCTATCGTCTGAGTGGGACCAGAGAGCCCCCAGACCAGTCCCCTGCGGAATAGGGTGGCAGAGAGGAATCGGGGGTCAGACCAGATGCCCGGGCAGACTAACAGCTCCCGAGAGGTCCCAGTGGTCTCCATCTCCCCAGGGCTCACAGAGTGGCTGGCACACACTGAGTGCTCAAAAAATGGAGTGTCATCCAAACTGGAACACTGGAGAACAAAGCGGGAGCTACCAGCTGGGTCAACTGCCAGCTGAACGGGCTATGTCACCCATCCTTCACCTGTAACTTTGGGTCCCTATTTTTCCCAGTTCCCTACTTCATGGACCTGCAGCATCAGAGTCACCAGGGAACTTGCTAGAAATTCACCTCAGATGTGCTGTATCAGGATCTGCATTTAACAAGGCCCCCAGGTGCTTGGCGATCATGGTGCCATTTGAGGAACTGTGTCAACGGGCTCACTAAGACAACTGAGAGGCTCTGTTCCAGATGGAGAAGACAGATGCCAGCAGGAAGAGTTGGGTCACTATTTGCCCTCTTCATTTCCCACAGAGATCATTTACTTTTTATTTTCTTTTCACCATCTGCTTCTAATCATTTAAAAAAAAAAATTCTCCCAAACACCTACGACACAAGTCTTGACTCATTCTGAATGCAGCAGTCAGGTGGGTAAAAGATACATGGGGTAGAGGTGAGGGGAAAGGGGGATGCTGTTTACCAGATGCCTTCTAATAAACCAATATTACAATTATTTTGAGTCTTCCCTTTCTCAGTTTCAGGAAGCTGAAGCTTGGCAATAAAGATGAGGAAACTTGCTCAAGACCACGAAGTTGACCAGAGAGCATGCTGGCCTGGTCCACCACGCCCAGCCCTTGCTGTCCCAAGCAGAAAAAGCACTGCAGTTCATGCCCTTGGCAGATGCTGGGTTGAAGAGGAACGTCTCCATGCAACAGGAGCATCAGGAAGGAGCACCTTTCTAGACCAACAGGCAATTCCATAATGGGTCTCCATCCTCTTATGTTGCCATCTTTTATGCCACTGAGAATAGAAGACATCAGACACAAGACTCAAAGTTCTCTAATATGGTTTCCTCCAATGCATGTGCATCCCCTGTGTGTCGACACAAGCACTTGTGTGTAAATGTTCCAAAAGAACCATGTTCCACAGTGTGGCCCTATGGGTTCAATCCCCACTACCAAAATACAGACACCCCAGAATTAGACCACTTCTCACCTTCACTGTGATTAGCCCAGCCAGAGCTCTCATAGCTAACCAGTGTCCCTGCTTCTGTCCTATGCCTACAGTCCATTCCAACACAGTATCCAGGGGGTCCTTTAAACACAGAAGTCAGGGCACATCATCTCTCTGCCCAGATCCCTTGCACAGCTCCCATTTCACTCAGAATAAAGGCCAAGACCTCCTCGGGGCCTGTGAAGTTCAACATGGCCTGTGCCTAACACCACTGCCGCTCCATCCTCCTCTCACACTGGCCTTCCTGCTCCTCTCAAATAGGTGACTCGGGATCCTGTCTGAACACTTCTCCAGATGCCTCTGTGCTGCTCTCCTGTTCCTTCAAGTCTCCGCTGAGATCTCACCTTCTCAATGAGGTTGCCTGACCACCCGAGCCCCAAGACTGCACCATCTTGTTCTAGTTTGTTTTCATAGCTCTCACCACCTTCTAGCAAACTTCAGTTTACTTCTTTGTTCTACTGTCTGTGTCCTTCCACTGAGATATGAGCTCCCAGTGGGCAGGGATCCTCGTTAGTTCATGGTTGGAACTGACCCACTAGACCAGGACATTCTAGCACCCAATGCACAGTTCTTGAAAAAGTAGGTGGTCAAGAGAGTAACATTCTTGAGCCACTGGACCAACATCCGCAACTTCTGTTCCTCTAGAAGACAGAAAATTCAACTTGATATGCTTCGACCCTGTACTGGTTCTCAGGTCCTGACAGCTGAACAGATTTCCCAGCTGATACCTCTGGAAAACAGAGGCACCCTGTTTTTTTCCCTCAGACTGGGATCCCTGCAGATATCATGGTACTCAGAGCCCTACTAATGACTGATCCCTTTCTCAGGGCCTGGAACTTGCCTCTGCTCCAGGGTACAGAGGAGAGAGGTGGTAAGCTCTTCTCCTATTATATCACCTCCCTTACTACTGAAAGCCCCCTGATGGGGAATGGCAACTGAGTTTGGAAAACCATATTAAAATAGTAGCTAAAATACACCCAATGTTGGATGTATGTTTTTAAATACATAGGTCACAATTATTCTGCGATACTCCTGCAGACAAATGTACATTTTGGGTTCTGTTTGGGAAAGTGGGATAAAGTCTCTGATGTATAGGTAGGAGTGGATACCCGGAAGGACGGTTCACCCCCAAAGCAGCAGCCAATGATATATATCTGTGGAGAATGTCACATAGAAAATGAAATGAAATCCAGGGATCAAATCAGATGCCGAGAATGTGGATATAGAATAATGTACAAGAAACAAAACCAAAGATTGGTGGGTTTTGATGCTTGATGAAACATGGAAATTCAGGAGTATCTTCCTTTGTACTTGGATTTGACCATTTAATGTTTCTCACTGTACAGCTTTTCATTTAGCACACTTATGAATACAATTATATACATATGATTTCATTTTCCAAACCAAATTGTGTTTAGGTATCAATAATTTGTGTAAAGACCTTTTTTGTTTAATGAAATAATTTTTTTTAAAAAAACCACACATTTTTCAATCAACTCATGATCAAAACCAACCCAAACAGAAGGACCTTCTATAATGCAACCGACCTGTCCTATTAAAAAAATGTCAAGGGCATAGACGGGTAACTCCTAGTAATGGCTCCAGGCTAAAACACTTGCTCTGGGGTTCCCTTTCACTAGAAGGACCTGAAGACAACTGGAGAAATGTGAGAAGTTCCATGATGAGCTAATAGTAATGTATATTTAAATTTCCTGACTTCAATAAGCATGCTCTGATTAAGAGTGTCCTTGTCTGGGGTAAGATGCCTGATGTAGTATGTAGAGGAAAAGGAGTCTTGCCTGTAACTTTCCTTCAAGGGATAAAGAGTATGATAGATGACAAAGTAAGCATGATAATGATGGTTAACATTTGGGCAACCTGGGGGAAGAATTTATGGCCGTCTTTTGTGCTAGCTGGGTAATTCTTTTCTAAGTCTCATTATTTAAAGATAATATTTTACATAAAACATGTGAATGTATAGACACACATGGAGCGAGACAGATAGGGAGAGAAGGAGGGAGAACATGCACATGGGATGTTTGTCAAAAGTCTGCCCAATTCCAAACCAACTGGAATCCAGTGTTTTTGTGACTTTTTACCCTATTCACTTTACTTCCATCCAGTCAAATGCTTACTGAGAAAATGACTTTCTTGTTCACGGGCCTAAAACCACCCTTCCAAAATAAAAAGATGCCATCTTCGTACACTGACCCAAACTAACATCTTCTCTTTAATCATACAGGCAGAAATAAAATCTATATTTTTATAAAAACAAAAGACAAATAATCCAGTGGTATAACTGCTGAATATAATGGTCCTCTCATCTTATGTGCTAAGGCTTCTGGGGCCAGGCTTGCTTTCCTTAAAGCAGGTGGACAGACTACCAAGGATGTGAGGGAAGGACAAGTGTGAAGTTTGAGATGTGCTGGGCCTTCAGGAAACCTTAGCTGGCTCCAAATCCTTCTTTAGAAGAGCTGTGGGCAACCCCCACACCCCACACTGCCATCCAGACATGGCCCCATGACCAATGCTTTTATCCATGTCCATCTTGACATGGTGCACAGCATGATGGCGCATGGCTGGCCCCCACTTCCCCTTTCGTGATTCCAAAACACATGACTTCCATTATCAGTTCTGCCTTGAAAGCCACTCCCCTCATCCTCTGCAGCAGGTCCTGGGGACAGCCCAGGATGCATGGGAGGCTGCTCCATGGTACATTCCCTGCGCAAGAACATTGCTGTCTTCATCCAGGGTTGTCTTAGGCCCTTCCACATGGAGTTGAAGGGGTCACACAGAAAAGCTCTACTTGGGAACCCAAAGTCTGGCAAGAAGGTGGGGAGTTCCGATCAAGGCAGCCTATGGGACCAGCTAAGGTGATTCCAAGACCTGCTGCTCCTCCAGCCACACGGGGACTCACTTAGCAGGCCAGAGAATTCCCTGAATGACTTGGGAATGGATGCCTTGGGAAGGTGGAGAAGGTAAGGGAGAGAACCATGGCATCATTTGGGCCACCTTGATGTGCTGAGAAAATAATTGGTAAGAAAAGGGTAGGATGAGTCCTTCAGTTTTACTTGATGAAGTCACCAAGCAAGAAGACCAGAAGGCTAAAAAATAAAAGACTCAAAGAATATCCATGCTGCACTAAGGCAGACCTGGCCAAATTCAAGTTCAGGAAAATAACAAATCCTCAGAGTTCAAACAGACCCAAGGGAGGTCGTATCTACCCTTTACCAGCCCCTCCCGCCTCCAAGCAAACACAAGGATCAGCAACTTACTACTCTTCAGCATGCAAAGGCTGCTGAGCAGAATCCCCACATGCTTGTGTGAGGCCAGGGTGAGGAATAAAGCCTCAATACAGTTCAGTAAAATATTTTTCCATTATTTGCAATGTAAACTTCTTACATGAGCTAATAAATTCAGTCAAAACACAAGAGTGCCTCTGAACCAAATGTACAAACATAAAAGCTGTAGTCTAGTGATTAAACTGTCCTCACAAATTTACTTTCCTTTTATTCATCAATTTAAAAAGCCACAGGAAACCAAGATAAAAGACTGTGATAATGACACGGCCATGGGTTAGACATGGCTGCAGGGATGTGACCAGCTTATTATCACAGCAGACGCAGCGCTATGCTGGAGCTTGCTGGCACCGGCTTACAACAGTCCACTGCTCAAGTTCCAGAAGGTCTTTAAGCCAGTGTTAAACACAGCCATCCGGAAAAGTCAAACTGGGTACTTACAATAAGTTATATTAAGGTAAAGATCATAAATACTTAAAACTCATCACTTCCTAATTATTTTACTGTATTGTTCTAGCATCTATGCTCTGGAGGTTATTTAGATATATTGGGAATACAAGAGTGGGCTACTGCACCTCTCTTCCTAACTACACACTCAGTGAACTCATACTGGTAGCTTGAAATCCACCATGAGGAGAATATTGACATCAGAGAAATGGGCAAAATGCTTCAAGTCAGGTGACCCCTCCCCGAGAGCCAGTTGTTAATCACCAGTAGCTGCCACCTCTGGGCCATGTGCCCTGAGATGCTCACAGGATTCATTATGACAAAGACGTGAAGCCTCTCGCTAGCCTTACAACCTTGGACAAGGTACTTCTATTCACTTATCACATCCTAGAATAGTATGTGACACACAAGTACTAGTTAGTTCTACATTATCTCTATGAGCAGTGGTTAAAAACCCAGGATTGCTAGGTTCAAACCCTGTCTCTACTACTTACTAGCTGTAAAAGCCGTAGGCCAATTCCTCAGCTCCTCTATATCTTGACTCCCAAACAATAAAATGAGGATAAAAACAGCAACTATTCTACATGTGGTAACTGGCACATAGGAAACACTCGGCTAGTGTTAGCTGATCCCATGACTATCACTCTAAATATTGTAGTTTTTTTTTTTTTTTTTTTTAACTGGGAATTGAACCCAGAGACTATTAAACACTGGGTCACATCCCTAATCCTTTTTATTTTTTGAGACAGGGTCTCACTGAGTTGCATAGGGCCTCACTACATTGCTGAGGCTGGCCTTAAACTTGCAATCCTCCCGTCGCAGCTTCCTGAGCTGTTGGGATTACAGGCATGAACCACCTTGCCCACCTTGAATATTGTAAAAATTCTTTATACATCATTTCAAAGGGAGGTTGACTACTAAATAAATTCCTAGTCCTAATTTCTATATTATCACACCTCACTTTTCCCCAGGCACACTCTCTTATCTTCTAACCAGGACCACTGAGAAATATGGCTGTTTCCAAAATTTAAATTTCCTCCTAAAGAATAAATATTTACCCAAAAGTGAGGAACTATTTAAACCAAGAAGAAAATTTTGAAATAGGAATGATGATAGGTATGGTGGTGCACACTTGTGATCCCAGTGACTCAGGAGGCTGAGGCAGGAGGATTACAAATTCTAAACCTGGCACAAAATAAATAAAATAAATAAATAAATAAACCTGGCACAGTGTCGCACACCTATACTCCCAGTGGCTAGGGAGGCTGATGCAGGAGGACCACAAGTTCAAAGCCAGCCTCAGAAAAAGCAAGGTGCTAAGCAACTCAGTGAGACCTGTCTCTAAATAAAATACAAAATGGAGCTGGGGACGTGGCTCAGTGTTCGAGTGCCCCTGAGTTCAATCCCAGGTTCCCTCATGCCCACCCATCCCCCCAAAAAACAAATTCTAGGTAAGTCTTTGCAACTTAGCAAGACCCCGTCTCAAAATAAAAAGGGCTGGGTATGTAGCTCAGTGGTAGAGCACCCTGGGTTCAATATCTAGTACCACACATACACCCAAAGAAGGAATAACTAGAAAATGATTACTTTGAAGAGAATCACCTTTATAGATATGTAAGTTCCAAGTGTGAGGTGGCAGGATCTTTGTAATCCTTTACAATCACATCTTAAATAAAGATAAAACCAGTAAGAGAACACATTTTTATGTGAGACTTCAAAGAATTTTGGTGTTATAGGGACATCACCAGCAGATGGATAAACTCAGTGTAAGTGACGGTAAATAATAGAACAGTGCCTGGGACAATTTCACAAGAAAATTTCACCTACAGCAATGGCTATAAACTTTATCTTACATAAATTGTAAATAAGCTTCTGATAAAACCATTAAAATGTCAATGCATGACTATTTATATCAGCCCTATTTCAAAAAAAGAATGTGAGGTGAGCAAATCCCTGGATTCAGTTTCTGAGCCTTCCTTTGCTAATCATAATGTCCCCCAAGGCAATGTCCAAATGCAGAATACCAAGAACCCTTCATTCCAGCCAAAGAAGAAATCAATGGCCAAACAGCACTTACAGGACAATATCAGATCCCATGTCAAACATTCTCCACACCCCTCCATTCTTGATTGGTCCCATTTGCTCTCCAGCTATGCATGACATGGCCTCCCAGAGTAGGTACTCAAGCAACCACTCTTAGTGAGCTACTTTCCAGTGTGATCTCCAAAGCCCCGATGTCTCTTTTCCCAATGGCACCCATATAACCAGACCCTATCATGAGCAGCTTTACCTCTGGGATGGATGATGCTGAGGCTTCTCACTTATCAAGTCTATTCCTCCCAGATTTCCCGCTCCCCTGCCCTAGTTTCCTGTACCCCTAAGTGAACATTCAAGCCATGTCCACTACCAACAGACCAGGAGAACCTGCCAAAGGTGCAAAGCTAATATAGGAGTCGGGAACATTCCCCCGCATTTTCCTTGGGTACCCCATGGCTGAGAGGCTTGTCCTTTGAAGGACATGTCCAAGACTACCTCAGAGACCACTAGGGTCCCTCCATGCTGCCCTCTCAGGGGTCCTAACCAATCCTCCATCAGAACACTACAGGTCTGAGACAGGGAGAAGGAGCTGGCTGCAGTAGGAGAAGGTATCTCAACTTATGTCTTATGACTTCTGCTCCAGTGGGGGCTATCCCCCTTTCCACGACAAGTTTCAGAGTCTTCTGTAAAAGGACTCTGAACCACTTTTGGAGAAGAAAACTGAGAGTACCAGTCTATAAACTCCAGATAAAGTCAGTTTAGAAATGACCTTTAAAGGGTGTCCTGAACAGGTTAAATAAATTAAGAGACGGCCTTTTGAGCAGAGTGTCATACAGACGTGAAAAGAACAGGTAAATACTAGTTGCAGCAGTACAGAAAAATCTCCAAGGCATTAAAAAAAAAAAAAAAACCTAAGTTTGACTGAAATAGTTAACAGACTAATATTCACTAATTTTAGGTATATACTCCAGTGAGCTTTAATAAACGTATTCAGTTACACAACCACCACCACAATCAGCATCTAGCCTTCCATTGCATAGATTTGCCAAAATCTGTATATCCGTTCCACCATTGGACATCTTAAAAGAAAAATTAAGCATGTACACAGCATGCTGCCATTCAGGAAAACAAAAGCAAGCAGACACTCTAGATTTATTGACAATTTCTTTGTAGACACATAAGAACTGGAACCATGGCTGCCTTTTGAGGGGCCAAGAGACACCCTCTCTGTGCATAACTCTTAGCTTAAAAACATTTTTAGGCTAGGCATTGTGGCACACACCAGTAATCCCAGCAGCTTGAGAAGCAGAGGCAGGAGGATCACAAGTTCAAAGCCAGCCTCGGCGAAAGCGAGGCACTAAGCAACTCAGTGAGACCCTGTCTCTCTAAATAAAATACAAAATAGGGCTGGGGATGTGGCTCAATGGTTGATTGCCCCTGAGTTCAATCCCTGATACTCCCCCCCAACCCCCCAAAAAACATTTTTAACTACTTGCATATACTAGTAATTAAAAAACAAACAGAGGTTTTAAGACTTCCTGTAGCTAAGTCTGTGCCCTTTTTTTTTTTTTTGCCAAACCCTGCAACTTTTTTAGTTATGTCTATGAATTATCAAGATGACCAAGACATTTAGCATATTATTCTCCAAATGAGGAAGGAAACCGTTTTCCTTTCTCAGAGTTTTTACTCACTACAAGTTAATCTCCCTTAACTATCTGCTTATTATTTTTTCTTTTTGGTATTGAACCCAAGAGCACTTTATCACTGAGCTACATCCCCAGCCATATTTTTTTTTAATCTGAGACTCATTTGGTTTCTGACAGTCTTATTAAGTTGCTGAAGCTGGCCTCAAACTTGTGATCCTCCTGCCTCAGCCTGCTTGAGTCATGAGGGTTACAGATGTGCACAACACCTGGCTATCTGCTTCTTAAATAAAAAGCCTCCAACACCCCTGAAACCCAGGGATCAACGGATCCCAGCACTCTGCACTCGACTCTGCATGCCACGTGGCTGAGCAGGGTCCTGAGGCATTCTGTGGGATGAGAACATGGAAACAGATTCAAACACCAGGCAAAGCCCCAGGAAACCATGGCTCGTGTGACATCCTGACCAGGCCAACCAAGGCATCCGCCCACCTCCTCCCAGAGTCATGAAGGTACAACAGCAACTTAAGAGTCAAACTCCCCTGAAAACACCTCTAGGAACATAAAAGAATTATCTCATGAACATTTGCAATTTCCCAGAAAGCCAAAGTGCATATTCCCTTGTCTGGAGTTTTTTTGTTTAACATCAGTCACTGTTGTTGGCCCTTTTCACAACGTCTGACATGCGGTTCTGCTCAACAAAGGTTTCCTGAAGGCCTACTGGAGGGTGTCCCTGATCCTCACAGGAGGCAATGCATGACCTACCTAATGCCCCATACTCGGTTTTGCCTGGTCTTCCCCACCATTAAATTCAACTGCTTCCATGATTGCTTGGCTCCTTAGTGGGCTGCTTGCCTGCCCAACACGTGCAAGCTCTTGATCTCACACAAGGCTTACTCCCTCGAGGTACTGTGCAGGACCAGAGGTGGGAGCACTGCTGTCGTCTGGACAAATACATGTAAGAAAACACAGCAGCCACGATGGGGCAGTGGTACCCACTCTTCAGCACATGCCACACATTGAAATCTCCACCTTCTCACGCCATTGCATCTAGCACATAGGGAGGTGAGCAAGTCCTGCTCCCTATCAGAGGCTCCCCATGCTCCCCAACTCCACCTGGCCCAGTTGGTCCCTCCAACAAAGTTCCGTTTATAAGTATTTATTCTGGGCCTATCATTCCCAAAGCAGGAAACAGGCAGCATGGAACCAGCTCCAAGACAGGAAGATGAAGGTAGCTTCCCAGGGGCTCGGCCAGTGGCTGGCACCAACCCGTGGACTGACTGAGCCTCTCAAAACAGACAAACCTTCAGCAGGAAAGGTGGGGCGAGGCATTTCTGATCAATGTAGAGCCTGGTTAGGACTTTGGGGGGGTGGGCAGGGATTATGAAATGCTTTTTGATGATCCGTAGACGTGGCTCCATGGTAGGATCCTCTAATTTGAAAATCTAGTCCCCAGTTGATTCCCCATCAATTCTTCTGGCTGCATCAGGGAGAAAGTTCCACTGTGGAACACTCTGGCGAGTGTCTTTAATGTTCCCTGGGCCCGGGAAATCTCCCTTTCTAACACAAAGGGAGCATGGGTGCTTTTGCAGAAACTGGCAAAGGATAAACTCCCACTAGAAGTCAATGACACTGTTGTCTTCAGTGTGTTTACTTTTACAGTTACTTTTTGTTTGGGACATGCAATAATTAATTTTCTGGTCATGGAAGGGTCAAAGTTCTTTTTTCGTAAGACTAAAAGGCTGAAAGTCAGCTGGTTAAAAGAAAATATGAAGTAAGAAGTATGACAGGAGGTAGAGATTTAAGACACCCCCCCTCAAAAAAAAAATGCAAAAATCATGCAGGTAGTACGTGTTTTTTCTACACGGATACACCAAGAACCAGGCCTCTGATAACTACAGAGCAGAGCCACTGAGGTGAGCCCAAGAACCAAGACAGGGAAGCACGAGAGGCAGATTTTAGGAGGAATGGGAAGAGCCCAGGCACACGTGATGTGGGGGCAGATGAGGAGGCTAGAAAGGTAAACCGAGGCCAAGTCATGGATAGCCCTGAGGCTGGAGGTAGCTGTCTGGTTTCAGCTGTGACTGTGGGGCCCAGCAGAGCTCTCCAACCCTCTCGACAAGTAGAAGGGGTCCCATCCCCAAAGCTGGACCAATTTGGAGGAGGAGGGGAGATAAGCTGGGGTGCATGGTGTCTGAGGAAAGGTCAAGGAAGCAGCTAGAACTACGTCAGCACTGACCACAGTCAGGCCTTGAAAAGGAGGATGTGGCTTATCACCAACTCAGGAGGCCCCACCAGGGTGGTGAATGGAAGGGAGCATGGGAGGACATAGGCGGCTTGGGAGGCAGGTGTTAGCCCAGGCAGGCTCCTGCAAGAGATAAAAAACTCATCACCATATTTGGGATGAAAATTTCTGAGGAATAAAAAAAGAAAAGAAAAAATTGGAATAGGCTTAAAGGGGAGGAAAAAAAAAAAAGACCTAAAGATAGCCTAAACAAAACACTCAGCCCCAGTGCCGGCCTCACTGTCTGCTGGCCATATGGCGTGTGATAAGCCAGAATGCGTGTATTTATCTTCCGTGGCTGGTCTATAAAGCTGAGTGCCAGCCCTCTGCAGTAGAGACCCTGTTTTGCTCTTCAGCCCCGACTCACAGCTCCCAGTCCTCGGTCCCCGCTCTGGAGGCGATGGTTGTCACCTCCCTTCCCCCATCCTTGCTGCTAGCCTCAGCCCCCACACGAGCCACGGCCTCCACAGCTGTTTTCCCACAACCCGATAAACCACAGGCCTTGCCCGTTTCCTCCTCAGCCAGTCAGGCCGCACTGTGGGCAGCCAGCTAGCTCCCTAGCATTCGCCTGAGATTGTGCACTCCGCCATCCCACAGGTCCTCCACTGTGGCTCCGACTGTGACTGATAGCAAAACACTTTCTTTGTGGCTGTTGAGGATTAGCACCTTGAACACTCCTTAAGAGCAATGTTGACTCGAGGACCACAGAGGGGTCGTATCTTCCTGGTGTCTCTCTTCAGCCCTCCTTCTTGCTTTGGAAAATGGCCAAGCAACATCATCATCATCCCAGTCCACTAACGCAGGCCTGCACCCTGGCTCTCCATATCATGAGCAAATAACCACATACAGGTCCATTATGGTCCTGCGCCCAGGAGTTCTGTTCTCCGCCTCTTCTCATGGCTACCTAAGTCTTTCCTTTGGTCAGCCAGGGTTTGAGCAGAGAAGTCCTGCTTACAGGATGGAGGAAGATCACTAGAATGCAATCTGCTACCAGGAGGCTAAGTTACAAGTGAATTTCAGATCAATGACACATTGTTTTTAGTATGTCCCACGAAATATTTGGCACATCCAATAGTCCCTACTTTTCCATGTTCCAAAACATTACATGTATACATGAAACCGCAGATAGGACCGAACCTTATACATACCGTTTTACGTATGTTGTATATGAACCAATGGTAAATCTCAATTCACAAATTAGGCAAGGTAAAAAATAAATAATAATTAATGGCCAGGCGCAGTGGCACATGCCTATAATCCCAGCAGCTAGGGAGGGTGAGGCAGGAGGATAATGAGTTCAAAGACAGCCTCAGCAAAAGTGAGGCACTAAGCAACTCGGTGAGACCCCGTCACTAAATAAATAGGGCTGGGGATGTGGCTCAGTGGCTGAGTGCCTCCCCCCCCCAAAAAAAAAAAACAATAATTAATGGTAAAATACAACCATTATAATGGTCTACAAAATGAATTATTTAAAACTTATGAATTGGTTATGTCTAGAATTTTCTATTTAATACTTTCAGATCTAGATTGACTTCAGATAACTGAATCCTCAGAAAACTAAACCATGGCTGAGGGGGAACTTCTGTGTGTATGCTAAAAGAAATTACTCTTTGCTCAGGTGAAATTCCAATTTAACTGGGAATCCTATATTTTTTACTTGCCAAATGTGGCAACCCTAGATTATCAGGAAGTGACAGGACCAACCCTGGGGCAGCCCTGCTCTCACCCAGTAGCCCTCACAGGCCACAGAGCAGCCCTGCTGAGGTCTGGACCTCCCTATTGACATCCCCGAGTTCATGTCACAAAGGCATGCAGGTTCTCTGTGGTCCTGAATTGCAGAGGTGACCCCTGGTAGGCTATGCACAAAGGATAACTTCTCAGTCAAAGCAAGAAGTTACAAAGAACCCAAAGGAAAGCACGGATGGCATAGTCCTGGCACAAGGAAGTGCAAGAGAAGATGCCCTGTCCCCAGCAAGTGTGAAAATACAAAGCATGGACACTCAGTGCCTTTGCACACAAGCCTGTCCTGAGCAGTCTCTCACACACCCCCAAGGGCAATCACAAGCCAATGGAATCCAAGAGCAAGAGGGGCAGGGGCTGGGGACTTAACAGGAACGTGGGCAGCCTTATAAATGGCCGGCACCTCAAGTGCTGGGGCAGCTGGTCTAGGCAGGTCCCAGCACGAGTCCTGGCAGAGGACAGAGCCCAGCCCCAGTGAGAAGCATTTCAGGGGCACAGACTCATAGGCTCTGGGCCAGAGCAAGTGCCCTAGATGTGGGGACACTTCTCTATACACACCCCAGAAGCAGCTGTTATTCTCCTGATCTGGCACCATCAACGTAATAATAGAAAGAGACTTCATCTCTGACCCATACGCTATTTTTACTATCAGTCAGAAATCCACTGGCTCATAATATCAAGTTAAGCTATAAGAAATTACCCTTTTTGTTAAGTCAAAAATGTTAGAATATTGGCAGTTCTGTGTAGTCCAATCAAATAACACTGAATACCTACTATTTGTCAGACTCTGTGCAAGTGTAGGCTGCACAGAATATAAATTGATCATCACCTGTATATTGATCACAGTGTTCAATTCACATGGCAAATACTATTGTGTGCATTTCATAGAGTCAGAGACTGAGTCACAGAGAGGGCGCAATGCTCATCCAGTTGAATACACACGAGGCCTGTATGACTCTAAAACCCACATGCATTCCACCTACCTACCATGAGCCCTGCCCTGGCTCAGTGGCTGACCATTCCTGCAGTATCAAGCACTTCCAGGAGTCCCACCTGACAAAGGGACCACTCTATACTCAATCAAATCCAGTATCCTGTGTTAGCAGCAAAGTGTATTTAACAATAATTTCAAGAGGAACAAAACATTTGGAAGTTGATTTAGAGATAGGAGGGAAAGGTCAAACATGCACTCCTAAAAGAAACAAAAGTAATCAAGCAAGAAAAATTTGGCCAACCAGTTTTAAAATGCCTTCATTCTGCCTATGAACAAATAGATAGTGGGCTACTGAGAAAGCCATCAGGTATGGTGAGATCCAGCACTACTGCAAGCCTGGAGGCATGTGCTTCTGAGGCTGCCCTCCAGGAAGACCACTGGACTTCACAGAGGAAAGAGGATGAGAACACTCTCAAAAGTCAGGATCATCACTGGCCTCCTGGTCCCTGTAATCCCTCTCAGAGTCTGAGACCAGTACTATCAAACACATAAAAGGGCTGTCAGAAACTTAAAACAGTAGGAAGAAATAAACATCCTTCTCCTTGTGAAATAGAATTTGGACGTTGGAGAACACATAAACACAAAGTAGCTTCGACTAGTTCCAAAAGAACCTCTAATGCCATCAGAATTTGAGGATGAGGAGGAAGAAGGGACTGACCTTCACGTGGGCCACGTAGTGACGACACGTCTCCTCCATGTGGGTCAGCTGTAGTTTCTCTGAGACCTGGCCAGCAGTCTCTCCCAGCAACACAAAGTAGACCCTGGGCAGCTGGCCCTTCTCCTTCTTGGACACATCTGCTGTCAGAACGTAATTGAGGCCTGCCAATAAACAAGAGGTCAAAATGTCAGAAAAGATAGAGGGGCCAGGCCACCTCCCCTCCCCCTCACAGGATCCACGCATGTTTCACAGGACACCTTGCCCTCCAGAGCATGGAGGACCGTGGGCCACGTCAGGACCTGCTGGGACAGACGTGTGCAGCCAGGTGCTCACAGAATCTAGACAGAACCAGGATGCACTCTGTCTTTGTGGTGACACTCATGTATGTACCTCATGACTACCCCAATTTAAACTTCATGCCGCCACGAGGTCCCAGGGGAGCTGCTGACACACTCGTCAACCATTAGCTGTACCCGACCCAGGGCAGTGTTCAGAGAAGCAAGCATCGTGGCACATCTGCAGCCGGTCACTAGAAGCCTCTGAAATGATGGTGGCACCATGCAGTGACTATCCTGGGTGAGACCACCCACCACAAGGGAACAATCACGTCCAATAACTTCATCTCATCTCATGAATGAGGAGTCCTGCTCACTGTGTCCACTGGACTGCAGCACTCACAACTTACTGAGCACTGACTACGTGCCAGATGCTGTTGTGAGTAAAGGTGGGACAACATAGGCAAGGACATGCGTTCACGGTGCCCACATGCTTGAAAACCCAGAGGAAGGCTGCAGCAGATCTCGTTCTCAGGGGGCCAAGCATGGTGACCATGCACTTTGAGGTGCCCATCCCTCTAGCAAAACCCGGGCCATAGTGGGCCTGGATAGAGGTCCACCCCTGAAAAAAAAAAAACAAAAAACAAAACTCCTCCTCTGTACCTGAAGGTCTAATGGTAGTTGGCAGAATGACTGGGATGTGAAAGCAGGAGGGTTACAAGGTCAAAGGCATGCTGGAGAAACCCAAAATGTTTTACCTCCATCATTTCAGAGTCCAAGTAAATTATAACGGTATGCTTCTTAGGTAAATATGGCTTTAGTATCGACAGACCCCTCTCACCTTTTTTTTGGCACAGAAAAGTAGTAACTCTTTTTAACTGTTTTGTGGATTGAGAAGATATTGATGGTTTTAAATAAGATAACAGGAAGCTCCATTCCTAAAGCAACTGGAGGAGATGGCGGAGCAGTGGGAAGGCAGATGACCCAGGCCCATCTCTACACATCTGCCTCTTAGAACCCAGGGCCTCGGTACCAATAAAATGCAGTTCTGTGTCTGCCAGCCATTAGGTCCATGAAGCCAGGCAGCGGGCAGCTCTGGCTTTTAACATCAAAGGGGGAGGTCTAAACCAGGGTGAGAGGAAGGTGACCTGGGCAGGCTTTCTGCTGCATCTAATTGCTTCTCTAGGCTACTGCCATGTCAGGGCTCTTGCCACACCAAGCAGGCGGATTCCTGGTTAGCAAGGGCAAGCCTGCCCCAACTTGTTTGTTCGAGAAACAGCTGATTTCCAAAGCAAGGCTGGGTCAGCAGGAGGGACCGAGGTCATGGATCATCCCAGGATAGTATTACCGTTAAGAAGAATGGTATGAATTGGGTGCAATGGTACAAAGCAGTTACCCCAGCTACTTGGGAAGCTGAGGTAGGAGGATCACAAGTTGGAGGCCAGCCTGGGCAGCTTCATGAGACCGTCTCAAAATAAAAAGGGCTGGGAGTGTAGCTCAGTGGTATAGTACTTACATAGCATGTATGAAGCCCCGAGGAGGAAGAGGGAAGAAGAAAAGATGTATATGGGAAACCATTTGAACACAGGAAACATGGGCACCAGTTCAAGGGTTACACGCCAAAGGGCTGTGGATTCACAGGCCATTGAAGCTTTGCAACAATGTGGAGACCGACTAGTTTAAACCCTCCACCTTTAAGATGAGGGGACTGAGGTCCAAAAGGGGAAAAGACTTGTTCCAAGCCAGAGCCATCTGCCAGAGAGAGCAATCTAGAACTCTAGTCTCTGGTTTCGGACTAGCCCTACCATGTTGGTTCTTAATGCCTTTTTTTTAATTACCTGACCTCACCTAAAAACTTATTTTTTTGGATGCAGAAACAGAACCAAACACAGAAAGAGATCCAGAACTACTGAACTCCAACCAATCTGCTTTCTAGTGATTACAACTCCCCTGACCAACAGTTAAAAAAAAAAAAAAAGTGGGGTGGGGGGTGTAAGTTGAAATGAAGTGAGACTCCAAGCCCCAGTTAGCTGGAGAGTACACTGCTTGCTGGAAGACAAGCTGAAGGATCCTGGCCGGGGAACCTACTTAGGGTGGCAGCTGCCAAGTAGCCTGTCCTCGGTGGCCCCAGGCTAGCTTTCCTCCCAAGTGAGAGAACTACGGTGCCAGCCTCAGGAAAGGGAGTAATGGAGAGAACAGAACAGAGCTATTGTGCCACAGACAAATTGGCTGAGCTCAGAGAAAACCCCGGGTGGAAATGAACACAGGAAGACAGAGCAGACAGTATCGATCCCCCACCCATATCCTCTTGGCCTGAACCCTTTCTCTGCGGTCCAGCCCAACCTGCAGCTACCAGCACCTGCGTCCCTTTACCCAGGGCTTTCTCTAGTGGCTCTGCCAACATGCACGGCAGGCCAGAGGGCCCGGGCAGCCCTCCGTGGGGCAGGATCCCTATTCCCTCAGCCTTTAGATGGGATAGTGGAGAAGGTGCCTCAGAGCTGACTTTCAGGGTTCCCCCACAAGTTCCAACTGCCCACATGGGTAACCTGCTGAGTAATACACCTATATGGCTGCTAGGATAGTTGTGTGTCAACTTGGCTGAGCTGTACAGAATACCCAGATATTTTGCCGAGCATCAATTCAGTGTTACTATGAAGGTATTTTTAAAGTGAGATCAACATTTAAATCAGACTTTAAATAAAACAGATTGATCTCTCTACTGTGGATGAGCTTCATCCAATCATTAGTCTAAAAAAAACAACACAAAAAAACTAAGGTCCCCCCACAGAAAGAAGGAATTCTGCTTCTAGCCTGCTTTGGATTTGAGATTCAACCTCAACTATGCCCTGGGTCTCTAGCCTATTGCCTGCCCTGCAAAATTCACATGTATCAGCCCCTACAATCTTATTAACTAATTCTTTAAAATCAGTCAATCAAGGTCAGGGGTTAGATCAGTAGTAGAGCTCTTCCCTAGCATGTGAGAGGCCCTGCGTTCAATCCCCAGCACCAATCATCATCATCATCCAACCAACCTCATATTTATATCTGTTTTCTGTCTCCCTCCCTCCCTGTTCCGTTTCTCTGACTACAGCTGCCCACCCTTGCTGTCTCAGTACCCCATTTCCCTACTGGTGCTGCCAGGGATCACCCCTGGTTTTGCTAGTTTTGTTTTTGTGATGCTGGGGAATGAGCCCAGGGGGTATTCTACCACTGAGTTTCATTCCTCGGTCCTATTTATTTATTTATTTATTTATTTTACATTTTGAGACAAGGTCTTGCTAAGTTGCCCAGGCTGGCCTTGAACTTGTGATCCTCCTGCCTCAGCCTCCTGAATTGCTGAGATGACAGGCATGGGCCACCGAGCCCGGCTCAGAGTTTACTCCTGAGTCAATGATGTGCACTTGGATCCTTGACTCTAGATCTATTTGGGGGATGACCCAGATTAACACAGGGAAGTCAAGAAAAGGGAATGGATTTGACCTTCAACATGTGCCCAGCACTGGATTGGGTACTTTAAAAAACACCAACTTCCATCCTCAAACTGCAGAACTGTAGACATGTGGCATCTCCTGCAACTCGAGGAAGGGGAGGAAGAGCAGCAGCTCAGAGACTGAGCTGAAAATGAGGCACACTGCTCTGCCCCAGGCGGGAGTGTGCATGCCAACACTCTCAACATTTCAGAAAAATCTGAAAGGTAACAATCATGGACAGACTGAATTAGCCTATTCGCCAAGTGCAATCATTTTGGAAGCATTTCATCTCGAGAACCGTCTACTTATTGCTTCTCCTTGGTTCAAAATTTATTTTGACATTTGAAATGACCCAAAAAATAGTCAATTCTGTGTCAGACTCTTCTAGAAGCAAGACGCACCATGAGAAACCCTGCCTGAGTGAGGAGGGTCTTGTAGCCGCAGGCAGTAAGAAGAAACAAAGATCATTCTGCAGCTCTGGGCTCCACTGATAGTTTTAAACAGCACTCACCCAAGTCCCCAGGGGGGCTGGGAATGGGCTCCACGGGAAGTGGAGAATGTGTCAGAGCAGCAGCCAATCAGCTCACTTGGTTTGGGGCGTACTGTAGCTGCCCCTCACGTGAGGCAGACAACCAGCCCCGAGAGGGTGCTGGTTCTGATCCAGGCCCTGCTCCAACAGCACATCTCACGGCTACAGGTTTTCCATTCTGGCAGCTCGTGTTCCTGCCATGTCAAATGATGTCATGTTGATGGAAAAGCTGATGAGCCCCGAGGGATGCTTTCCCTCCCTCCTTCCCCTGCCCCCAGCTGGTTCTTTAGGACCCCCCACACCAGCCTGGGCCAGGAGGGAGCCAGCTGTCTCCCATCAACTCTGGCTCTGGTCTCTCCCAGCCAGTTTCGAATCATTCCCATTCTCCATCAGAAGAAGATTTCTGCTGGGAAAAATCTACTCATAAATTCTCCTTCCAGGGTTTCCCTTAGAGTTTCCCAGGAGGAAAGGCGAAAGGGTTATTTCTACTTTAACAGCTTTCCTACGTTTTCTTCCTCTTTTCCTCAAGGAATGACGCAGTCATTACCAGACTGAGGGTTCCCCCATTCCTCACACATCTTCACTATCCCTTGTTATCCCATCGCCTGCTTCTCAAAAGACCAGGACTCAGAGGATGTCCTCTGCATGCAAACACTCTCCAGAGCAGAAATGCATCCCTAAAGCAGAAAAGGGGCCTATGGTCAAGTTGCTCATTTCCACCCTATTTCCCCTGTTAGTGTAAATGGCCAGCTCTCAGGTCCTGGGCTCGATAGCATGTCCAGAGGCAGACACCTCTGCTCACTCACAACTTCATCAGGCTATCTGACAGCCAATGGAAACGCAGCAGCACTGGGTCAGTGTGCAAAACAGAACCATGGAGGGCTCACCCCCAAACCCACCCTGGTTTTCATTCAACACTGGTGAGAGTCCAGAGGTGCCAGCCTGGATTCCCAGCCTTCAGGGAGAGAAATGAACAGGTCAGGCTTCAGCCTGTCCAGAGAGGAGCAAGACACTATCTACCCTTCCTTTGGCCAACCAGGAGGCTCCATGAGGCCGTAGGCAGCTCCCCAGGGAAAGGAGGAAGTGATGAATAACACTCCTGGGGACAGGCAGAACTCTTGTTTTTTAACTACTTAAACACATTATGAACTTGCCCTTGGGGGAGTCCACTGTTAGAGTGAGAAATCTGTGTTCATGTACCAGCATAAATCTGCCAACCAAGGAGCCTGCATGTATCTAGAAGAGCGAGCAAGAAAGACTCCTCCCCCCAAAACAAAAGCCCCATGAGGGCAAGGATTATGCCCATCCTGTCTATTCCTCTGTGCCCAGGGCTGAACAGTGTCTGGCACTTTGTAAGGGCCTCATAACTATTGATCGAACATGGATTTGCCTCACGATCCCATCTCCGCGCTTCTCGAGAGACCAACGAAGGAAATCAAGAGAATGGCCCTGGCCTGCAAATGCTCTCTGGAAGAGAGATACAGGCTTTTATCGTGATTTTGTTTGTTCGCGTGGAATTTTTCTTTCTACTCAATCAGCCTTGCCAAGTACAAACAAAGCACCTATTAATCTACATAATATCCTGGAATCATTTCCTCCAAATGATCCCGTGCTCTGTGTTCTAATCAACGCTGACCCTGTCTTGTTCTGGGGCTTCATCCAGTCTCTGGAGGCAGGACAGCAAGTCAGCCTTCCCCCCAGTCTAAGAAATAGCAGGGACAGCTACCACCTGCTTTCTCTGTGCTGCCAAAGCAGGGCCCCCTCTTTTGAAAACCTAAGCCTTTGAAAACTCCACGTCCTGATCCCACAGTAAATGGAATAATCCCCCCGACATCTGGCTGATGCTGCAAACTCCACGGGGAGCCTCCAAAGACCATCACTTCTTTTTTTCTAACTGCATGGAATGTTCCATAAGACCCAGGCTCCCTGGCACCACATTCCCACAGCCTGGCCCGCCCTCCAGTGAAGTTGAGTCTGGTCCACGTACATTGGGCAAAGGATGCTTGGGGTCCAACATCATGTGTCCTAGAGCTGTGGATGAGCAGGAGAGAGAGGGGAGGGAGCTCTGAGGGAAGGGGTGTCCAGCCCACCCATCTGCTGCCTGCAAAGCCGGCCGATGCAGGGCAGGAGAAAACTCCGAAATGTCCCACAGCTGCCCACCATCCTGCAATCCTACTCCAGCTAAGATGTGTAACCCGAGCCCTGACTCGGTGACTCATTACCAATTTCTCCCGGAACGTGTCTGCCGTGGAATCTGAAGCAGGCCGTGACATTCAGGCAGTTCACAGGCTGCTGTCCATCATGACACTGAGGCGCCGTGATGTTGATGGAGCCTGGGAGGAAGATGGAGACGTCCACCGTAATGACCGGCCTGGCCCTGCAGGGCAAGAGGGGAAGATGACTCAGTCATGGTAAAGAACAGCTCTCGGGAATCAAACAAGAACTACATAGACATGATAAATCCCGGGCCTTCAGCCAGCATTTGATTAAAGTATGAAAAAAAAAAAAAAAAAGAACCCCAAGAGAGAAGGTCCAGTGTGCTCTGTAAATACTTTTTCTGGTCTTAAAAGTAGCACATTTCCTAATATATTAATGGTTAGCCTTCTAATAATAAAGGCAAGTTAGTTGTTAATCAAACACATCTGGTTGAAGCCATAAGTGAACCACCAGATGCTGCCGGGTGATTACTTAAAAATTTTTATCAAATAAGTTCTGATTTCCACTTACTAGGGAGCTATGGGTGTATTTAAGAGGAGTTCCTACACCAGAAGGCAGGGCTCAAGAACTAGGGGCAAGCTCAGGTGTCCTCCAAAGCATTCACTGCCATTGTAAGCACAAACTGCAGTCCCTCCAACTGGCTGAACCGCCTCCTTCATTCATCTCTACCAATTCAGGGACCATTTTTCTTAATGACCTTGATTAATGAAGTCCCTGCTGGTGACAGCAAAGCACTTCAAGGGCAGAAAAAAAAAAAATCAACCCGCCTGGCCTCAGAATCAAATCAAACCCAATAAACATTCACAGTCCTCTCCCTTGACATGGCCCATTCCCCAGCTCTTGATGGATGGTCAGTGTCCATCCAAGCCAACAGATGGACAAAATTCTGCTCTCATGGCAAACATCTGCTCAGGGAAGTTTCACCTAAGCCTCCGCTTAACCTTCTCCCCTGCAGGCCTCTCAGAGAGAGCCTTTTACCTCTAAGGAGCCCCAGTGTCAGTCATAGGGGTGACATAATGAGATTAAGGGACCTTAGTGGCTTGGGAACAATGACCTCACTTGTATACCATGCTCCCTCAAAGAGAGCCCAGGGTGATGGGCAGATGGGAATGACAATCCACCAACTCCAAGAGAAGGAAGCAGCAAAGAAAACCTTGGTGGGAAAAGGAAGTGAGGCCTGCCTGCGGCAGATGGCGTGAGGGTGATCCAGCGGCTGCCACCACTCCTGGGACAGGAGGGTCAACAGAGGGGCAGCTGTGACCAGGGCAGTGGGACTCCCTGAGCAAATCCGGCTGTAGGGCAAAAGGAAGTGGGACAACAATGGTGCCTGAAGGAGATCAACATCCTGGCCTCTCAATTTTCTTCTGGGTTCATTCTGAGAATGCTAGAATTACCTTAGAAAATGGATAGGCTACCCCTGGTCAGCACAATTGTATAGATGCCAATGAACACTGCAGAAAGCCCCACTGACTATTCAACAGCCAGCGGCAAGGTCCCTTCTCCCAGGAAGTTCCCAAGAACCCCTGGCTCCCTCGGTGACCCCACTCCACCACCCTTGCTAAGGAGAACAGTGCTAGGTTTTTCCAAATCAGTCCCCCACCAAGAACTGAGATCCCAATGAATTCATCCTTATGCTGGACACTACTGCAGGACAGGAGATGTGTAAAGTAGGTGTAAACTTTACTGCAGCCCAGGAAACTGAAAATCACAGCAGTGCCCAAAGCTTCAAGAGACAGAAGAGAGACCAGGAGGCATCAGGTACCGGAGAAAGCTGGTTTCTGCCTGGGACAGACAGCCCCACCCTGCAATCCCTGAGCTGCTTGGTCCTGGAACCCAAGAAAAGTCCATCTCCTCCTGCTCCCCTGGGCCAGAGGCTACCTGGTCAGGGAACGGGCTGAGTTCTCCTGTCATTAGAGAGCTCTGCTGCACAGCGCAAGGCAAGCAGGAGGCAGACGTGAGCAGTCCCCACACGATGACCTTGAAGGTTACGAAACAGAATCCTTTCAAACAGTCGGCAGGGACCCTCACGGGTACATCTCCTTCCAACATCTGTCAGATAGGTTCCCTCAAACCTTTTTGTTTCAGCTCCAAGTATTGTTTTTGGATGAGGAAAAGCCCAGAAATCTTTCATAGTGTCTCTGATCACTTCCTTTACCCCTCGATGGCAAAGCACCAGGTACCTATCACCCTAACACAGAGCCTGCCCTCCTGAGCAAACTTCCTGAGGGCAGATCAGGGCCCACTAGCCCGCCCTCCTGGGGCAGGAGATGGCTTCTCACAGTCCTGCCTGCAAATGCCCCAGCCTCTAAGATAAAAGCAAAGGGCACCCGAGGACAGCACTGCAGTACTTTCCAGACTTCCCAGAGGCTGGTAGCTGGAATGCTTGTTTCTTACAACTGACAGTTCAAATCTTAACATTCCATTTCTAGGTGGGTAATAAAAGCAGCTGGGGCACCCTGTGGCACGGTGTTGCTCAAACTTTTTCTTGTCTTTTGCAGAGTAGAAACAGGTGGACATATAAAGAGCCTACCCTCTTGGTGACACTTTGCCACCAGCAAGCCCTGGGGCTCTCTACCTCCAATAGACTTATGTCTGTTTACACTGGAAGCCACCCTCAGTCAGGTCTTCTCTGAGCTGCAGCCCAAGCATTCCTAACCTATGCCCCTCTGCAGTCTCTCCTTGAAGAGACCAGGTACAGTGTGGACATGGTCCTGGGCCTCCCCCCTTTTCTGGTCCCACCCAAAATCTGAGGTCACTCAAAAATCCATGAACTTGCCCAGCACCCAAGTCATGTCTGAGCACCCTACTTAGATCAGCTGAAACCTCCAGGCCTTCTTGTTCCTTGTCAGTCAGTCATATCCCAGGAACCTGATCCTAATGATGCCACCATAGATGTCCAGCCTACATGGCCCCTCAGATAAGCTTGATGATTCCTTTGCCTGTCCCTCCTTGCTCCCTCCACAGTTCATCTCTGAAACCTCCACTGTTCCCCAAGTCCCCTGACCTCCTGGAATAGACTGGGGGGTTAGCATCCTCAGCTTCACCCTCATCTCAAGCTGAACCTCCCCTTGACTCTATTCCTATCCTAGGGTACCCAAAAGATGAGGCCCCCACACCCTCGGCCTGCGTGCCAGATTCCCTCTCCAGCAGCCCTGTCCTTCCTTACCCCCCACCACCACCCACAGCAACCTCTCCAGGCCCCAAGGGAGGAATGGGGTCAGGGTAGCAGGGCTCAGATGAATGGGGATACAGCTGAGCTTGACCACCTCTGTTCCCTTCCAGGAGGGTTAGGGCCTTAGGACATGAGGAAAGTTCTCACAGATATCCTTGGCCTAACTCCTGCCATCCTTAAAATACCCTCTCCGAACCACCTGCCAATTCCATTTGCTCCTTAGCCGCCCAGCTCCTGGAGAGGCAGTCAAGAGTCGCTCTGTGCTCTCAGCTTCTCCTTCCCTCACCCACCCACAGCCATCTGGCTCAGGCCCCATCACTCCTGCAAAGCTGCCAAAGCCACAGAACCACTGGCTTCTGTCACCTCCAACGGGACTCAGCCCCTCCTGAAACCAAAACCAGTGCCCTTGACCTCGTGACCCTGCTTTGCTGTTTTCAAGGCACATCTGTAATTACTTTTTTTTTTAAGTTAATAAAACCTGCATGCCCTTGATCTCTTTACCCATAAAATGGGAATGATAACCATACCTATATCATGGAACTGGTAAGCAGCAGGGAGTCAATGCATATTCTGTCAAGAGAAAAGTGAACAAATCCCAGCACAATCAACACAGCCCAACGCGGAACAATCTTGAGAACATCGCATTGCATTAAAGAAACCAGAATCGAGAGCCCATTCTAATTCCATTTATGTGAAATCCCAGAACAGGCCAAAGTGATCGAGGGGGACAGAAGTCACAAGAGTGCCTGGCTGTCTATCGAGAGAATGGGATAATCAGAAAGAGCACAAGGAAACTAAGTAGTGATGAAATGCTCTTTATCTTGATGGGAGATAGCAGTTATACAGGTGTGTCTACTAGTCAAAACTCATCGAGCCATACACGCAAATTGGCACATTTTACTGTTTGCAAATTATACATCCACACCAGAAGAAAATGACCACAAAGAATGAAAATACCAGTCACGTGACACATGCAACATTTCAGGGGATGGCAGACGGCATGTACGGTAGAGGTCTGGAGATGGCATCACCTAGTGAGTCATAGGTTCCGTAAGTATATGCTCTGACACTTGCAGTGACAAAGTCACCTAGCCAAGCATTAATGTCTTTGAATATGAATAGCGGTTACTTGATGCAGGACCTTATGTAAAATGCTTAGACAGCTTCTGGCGTATGGTAGGTATTCATCCAACATTAGTTGCAGTTATTACCTATTTGTATAGGAGCTAGACCAGGTCTGTCAAGTTCTCTACCGAATCCCCAGGATCTGACATGTGCGTAGTTGCATCTCAACAGGTCAACATGACGGGCTGAGTAAAGAAGTGAAAGAATTCCTGGGATCTCAACATCCCCATGAGCTTCTCCACAGCTGGCCTGGCCTCTGGGCTCCTCATCCAGGCTGGGGCTCTCAAGTTCCTTTCTTAGACTCCTTCCTTGGATCTGTGCTCTCTCTGGCATTCTCCTCCCTGGATTTCACATTTGTCCCTAATAAGTTTCACCTCATCAGACTCAACCCCTCACCCTGGTCTGGATTCTGAGATCTCAGGTCCACTAAGCAATCACTTCAACATTCACATCCGTGTAGAAGACAAAAAACATTCATGAAGGAAGAAAAGCCCTTTGGAGCTCGCATGCACCTCCAGCCCAAAAGAAATTCAACAGACGGAAGGAGGATGATAAAATAACCTACAGAAGGGAACTTAAAGCCAGATGCTCCCAGGATCAAGAAGGCCTATTTTCAACTGAGAAGCCAAGGAACGTGTCATGGTGTATCTGAGAGCAATCTCAACAAATGGGATCAGGCTGCTCAGGAGGTGAAGAGAGTACGAACATATCGAGGAAGGCGAGTGAGAACTATGAGTCATAAGTTGAATCTCCTCCATCATCTGGAGCCTCAAAAGTTGTCTTACACAAGAGGAAAATCATCACCCCAGAGAAAAGGGTGATAAAGAAAGTAAAAACACAGTCAAGATGGAGAATTAAGAACCATAGAGGTTTGATCTTCGTGAATCCCTGCCTGGGGGACATAAATGTTACCTTCACACACCGAAGGGCTGCTGTGCAGAAAATGCTAGACCAGGAAGCAGAACCTCAGTGAGGTGAATTTAACCCAATTTACATCATAAGACTTGCTAACCTGGGGAGAAGGAGGCCAGGCACTGCTAAGAGCACTTTACACTATTTAATGGAGTTCTGGCCAAGAACATCCTGTTCTGCAGACGAGCATCCTGAGGCAGAAGGTCAGGACCTTGCCTTTCTAAGGACACAGGCAAGGTTTGAATCTAGGCCACCTGGTCCTCAAGGTCACACTCAACCTCAAGGTCATTCTGCCTCTTTAACAATGCAATATTTAAGAGTTACCTGGGGATCAACTGTTTCCTTAGAAGTTCCTAAGCCATGGCACCTCATTCAGGAGGCTGTGTGTGTCTCTGGGGGAGACTCAGAGAAGGCAGGACTGAATGAGAAGTATCTGGAGCATGGAACTACGTGGCCTCTGGGATCCTTTCCAGTTCTAAGATCCTATCAGTCTATTTTAGAACGTTCTGCCATGAGGTTACTAACAAAACCTAAGAGTTGGCTCCCACTCCAAAGTGTAATTCTGCCTCCTCTGACTCACACAGACAGAAATACTTAGAGATGGTTCATGGGTGGTGATGGCGACCACCCCCCACACACCAGTCTTGGAAGGAGAGATCCTGACTCAATGGGCTTCAGTGAGCACTAGACTTGAGCTCACAGTCCTCACACTTCTGCTGCCACCAAACAGTGAAGTGCCTCTGATCTCTGGAAGTTGAGAGCTAACTGATATAAAGAAGCTGGGTACAGAGATAAAACGTAGGAAGGACAGTACTTCCCAGCCCTTTGACTATCATAGCACCCATCAAAAATGATAATATTTATCATTAATATTTATATTGCTGTTCATGACCACAAGGAAACAGCCCCTGGGTTTAGGTCTCTAAAAATCCTGCTATCGTCCCCCACCTATAAGCCACTCAAGGCCCAACAGCTGGAGGAAAAGAATGAGACATTTGCATCCACTAAGCACTCCCGGCCCCCAAAAAAATTCAGCAGAGGGAAAAGCTGCCCATCAGTGAATACACACTGTGCCTCCCCCACCAGTCCCACCCCTCCCCATGAAGAACACACCCAAGGAGCAGGGGTGAGGCACCTCACCTTAAAAGAACCACACTGTCGGACATGAAGGCTCCAATAGTGACATCTGAAAACAAGAAGTCACAGTAGTCAGAAACTTATGGAAGGCCACCCACTGGCCCTGGCATGACACATGACAGCAACAGACACCTCTGACTGCCATTGTCTGCACCATGTAATGATTGTAAGAATCAGAGTCACATTGTCCCAAATGGCAGCCAATCCACATATGGCTATTAAGACCTTAAAATGTGTCTGCATTGAGATGGGCTCCAAGCGTAAAATGCACACCAGATTTTGAAATCCTAATTTTTAAAAAAAATTAACTCATTAATGGCTTTTATGTTGATTATGTATAAAATGATAACATGTTGGCCATTTGGGATTAAACATTATAAAAATTAACTTCACTTATTTTGTCTATAACTCTAATGTGGTTACTAACATATTTCAATTTACATATATAGCTCAGATTTTTTTACTTTTTAATTGGCGAGTTAAAGAGAGGGATACCCTAAATTAAATAACTCTTAGAAAATGCTCTAGGGTCTCCGAACCATGGAATAATCCCCTTTCACCCTCACTCTATGTGACCTCAGTGTGTCCCTGTGGAGTGTAGAATCATTATTTGCAGGACCATCTTCAAAAGCTGTCAATACTTTATAATACTTGAGAAAAATTATCGCACATGTCAAATATTACTATTACACATGCTAAATTTAAAAATTTATAAAAATACTTGGTAAACTATAAACCAAAACACTGGTTTAACTATTCATGTTTTGTGGTGCAAGAAGAGTTCTCTTTTTCCTTTGCCATGCTGGGGATCAAATGCAGGTCATTGCATATGCCAGGCAAGCACTCTACCACTGAGTAGCACCCCTGCTGTTAGTAATTTTTATTTATTTCTAAATAACTTTAATTTAGGAAGTATTCACTCATCCAATAGCTGTCTGCCTTTCCTTCTCACCCGCATCCCCACCCCCCCTTAGCCCTAGGGCTCCATCATAGTTCATAGAAACAAGCCTCTGAGTCCAAGAGTCTAAATTGGAATCTAAATCTGCCCATCATAAACAGAGAACATCTGTACATGCCCTCATTAAGGAAAAACACAGCAAATCCATGAATTAAATTGTTCCTAATGTTTCTGCACTTGGGTGTATTTATTAATTTTGTTGTTCTTCAACTTTTTTTTTTTTAGCAGACTGGTATTTGAAAATTAAAGAACATGACAAATTTGTCATTCCTCTTAAGAAAAACTCGAAAAAGTCGTTCAGATCCATTGTGAAATGTGACCACATCTGCTTACCATCATGCATTTATAGAGAAGCAGCAAAGCCACCCGGAGACCTGAGTCCCGCCCATTGCTGCAGGCTCCGGTCAGTCCCCAACCCCCTCTGAGACAGATGCTAACTATAAAGTGGGGAAATACCCCCTCCCTTCCTCCCTATCCCTATGACATCACTGAGATGGCCATTGGATATGGCAGCATTCTGCCTATCTTGAAATGTTCAACCCATATGAGATATTCGAGGTTGACCTTAGATCACCCGTAACAAGAACAACCACTTTCCTAAACTCAAAGACAAACAAAAAAAAAAGATGATCCAGGAGGGTCTATCTTGGGGCCAAAGTTTCCACACTAACTCCTCTCTATTACTACTCCTCTCAGCTCTGTAGTCTCAAGGACATTCAAAACTCCCATTTGTATAAAAATAGGCATCCTCGTTCAGGATGGCATTAGTTTGCACAGATTTGAAGAGAAAAATATTTTTCTCAAAAGCAAGATGAGTATATATTTGGGGAAGTGTTTTCAGCACTTCATGACGACTTTGGATATTTTCAAATTCTTGTCTGCACGTCCTCATCTTCAAACATGCAAAGAACCACTTGACCTAAACCAGGTATCACTTGGGGTGGGTTTTGAAACTGTAGTTTTTATTCAATTAGCCTCAACCACTACAACACACCAATTAACCTAGAACACCAGCCAGCCAGCCTTGAACAGTGAAGGTCTGCTCTCCATCAACAGAAGAACATGGTTTTCTTCTTATCCAAATCTTTCAGTAATTTTCTTTTGTGTGCATGGGGAGGTGCATGCTCCTTTTCCCTCTCAAAAATGAGACATCTCTGAATATGGTCAAATATTTTTGGAAAATGAGGTTTCATTATATAGCATTATAAATGTGGACAATGCTTTCTTTTTTCTTCATTAGAACTGCTACCACAGAAATCACTAAAAAATCCACCTGCCTGCTACTTAACCCTGTCGATCATTTTAAAACTCGAAAAAAAAAAAAAAAACAACCCTTCAACACTATTTTTAACCTTAAAATCAAATACTAAGCAGAAGACCCCATTCTACTGTGTGAATTGTCCTAATCCCAAATGGATGCAACAACGGCTGTCCAAAGTGACAATTATTCTATTTCATGAATCTTCATCTCATGTGTTTTTAAAGAACAACAGCTTACCCGGATAGCCATTTCCATCCATATCAATGCCTCCAGATATGGACTGCCCAAACATCCGCAGAACAGGGTTAATCTTCCTCCCAGACAGTTTCTAAAACAGATAACGGGGAAATGGAGTCACCGGAAAGAAGCAGAGTCACATACAAGAACCTGGGATTCCTTGAACCCAGCTTCCCCAGGGAACCTGGTATTAGGTTGAAAAGGAAAAAAAAAAAAATCACAGCCCGAATTTGATCAGGTAGGGGGTCTCTGGTAGGCTGTTGAAGACCACACACTGCTTTATTATTTGCCTTGGCCAAAAGTCATCATTCTGAAATTTTGCTTAAAAAAAAAAAAAAAAAAATCCGCCTACACCAGCGCAATAGTTTGACATGTAAAGTTAACACGACGGATGAAACTTCCATTTCTAACAGGTTCTGTTTCCTTTTGACTTGGGTATACCTGGCTGAAATAGGAATAGCATATTTCCCTCCTTTCTACCCAAATAGTTGCCAGATAACACTTCCCCCCAAGATGCACCCAATAATGGTCTCTTCCCTAAATGGCCAGATAATTAACCCATCTCGCTGGAAAGATGGCCACGTGGAAACCACCCCAGGAGGTCTACAGTCTCCCAAGCTTCACAGACAGAATTAAACATCTTTGTCTAGTAAACTAGGTTCACAAGTCCACCACCACAGGACATGTTAGCACCCGTGCTTATCATCACGTGAATCAAGAATACTTGTGATACAACCAGCCCGCCTCACACCAGAGCTGTGTACTGATGATCGATCGTGTGGCATGGTTCCTCACAGGACACCAAACTTCCTCAATCAGAAAATCCCATCTTCTGGGACCTGACCAGCCTCTCCTTCCCTGGATCCAGTCTCCCTGGGGAGGCTCACCTCCCGATACCCACATTGTGGATGACAAGAGACACGCTTGGTTTTCATGTGTCGTAGCAAAATCCACAATGGGACCAGGTTTGTGGATACCAGGGGCTCACATCGCCTTTCCTTCCTTTCCCTTCTCACCAAGTCATCCTGCAGAGAAATCATGAGTGTGTGCAGGGGGAGTTTCCCACAGGAACTATAGAAGGAGATGAGGATATCCCCACTCTCCAGCAGCTGATAACTGCCAATAACCCTCCCAGAAATGATCCGGGAGGGCCGCTTGCCACCTTCAGTTAAGCCATCCCTCAGGAAACATGACAGCATTGCAGGAACAGTACGGCAGCACTATAGGCAACACTCTCGAAGAACGGCTTCTCGCAAACAGGCAACGGGGCTGTCTGAACAAACATGCATGCAAGTCTGCATACCTCTTAAAAGCCATGCTTTGAAGCAGACCATCTTGACTCCAAAGGCCAAGAACAACGCTAGTAGTAGCTCACCCTGGGTTTGCATTTCTAAGGTATGCTGTGGCTGGGACCAGGGGGAGAGTGAAGGGGTGGTCCATTTGGGGGTGGCGACGTAGGCTTAAGTTATCCGCAGACATCTGCAGGCCATTATGCTATAAAGCCAGGAAGATAAGTCTGCTCAGGGCTAATAACCCTAAATGGAAACCAGGAACCTTGGAAAACCTCCACTTGACCAGGTTTATATGCAGTGTCCGTTATGGCGAGAGAAAAGATCAGAGGGGCCGCCATGACGTGCCCTGAGGGCTCTCAAATCGAGAAAGGCACACAAGGATCTTAAAATCAACACTTTTCAGGATAAACTCAAGAAAGAGGAATGCGCTAAAGAGTAATGTGGAAGAAGTTAAGGAGGCCCTGATCTCACAATTTAGCCAGCAGAAATAATACCAATCTGGGCCAAAGAAAAGCGATCCTGTTGCCCGGATTCGTTTCTGATTTCTCCCTCTAGTTCCTTCACACAATGCCAGCTCTGTCCAGGACCTGGGCCTGGAAGAATCCGTCATTAAAGAATTTTTTTAACCCTTTTAAATCACTGACCTTATCATATACATTTTAGCAAATTAGGAAAGTATAATCAGAGGGGTGTCTTTTTTTTTTTTTAAAAAAAAAAAAAAAAAAAAACTCCAAACCACTTCTCTGTCAAGGCTAAGGAGCCAGCATGTGCTGACAAAGGCCGGCAGTCCAGCTGCTGATCCCTGCTTCCTACTACAGACGCTCCATGCTAACCACAAAATGTATGCTGCAGTTTTCTGCAGGGATTCCACCCAGCAACCAAACAAAACACTGCAGGATGCTGGGCGGAGGGGAAACAGGGGTCTCCACAGGTCGTCTCCCTGTGTGATTAGGCTCCCAGGTCCAGGAGGATGCCTGGGGAATGACCCTGACCCTCCGCTGAGGACAGGGTTCCTTAGATGACTTTCACCTTGTCACACTGGGAACAGCATCCCTGACCCACATCAGTGCAGCTCTTGGGGCACAGATGTGACCTCCACACAGCTCCCAAAGCCTCTCCCTGTAGCATGTCAGCCAGATCACCTGAGAGTCTTTTGCTCCCATTATTACTTATTTCTAATGAAAAGAGCATGATCTGTGTGGCTAGATGCTCCTTGGCATAAGCGTGCCTCGTGGCAAAATAAGTTTCCATATTCCTAAGCCATCCTCCTAAGCTGCCTTGAGCGGGACTTTTCCCAGTGTGGAGAATGGTGGTCATGATCAACATTTGGGAGTCAGAAATGGTGAACTGTGAATGGTCACATTGTCGCCTACAACCTTGGGCATGCAAAACACCTTCCCCAAGTCACATTTGCCTCATGAAAGAACAAAGGATAATCAAAGACACCCACTTCGCATAGTTGCTGGGAGGAATCAGAGTATGGAAAGGGCAGAGACGTCCCCCAGGAAACAGTCCCTCCTGTCCCAGCACCTTCCTAAGCACCTGTCTGTCACAGGCAGGTCACCTAACTAAGCAGGAGGCCAGCAGAGAGGGAACACAGGGTTCAGCTGGCCACAAACCCACCACCCCAAACTTATACCTGTTTTAGAACAATTACGAATGTATCAACTGTACTTATATTTACATACTGCCTCTTAATCTACACATATAAACATGAAAAGAAAGTACATAGCATGTAAATATTCAGTAATAAGTATTCACAGATAGGAAGTTTCTCAATGTGTGCTCTATCTCTGTCACTGCTCCACTGGGACAAAGACACAAACCAATGCCCCTCTACACACATCCACAAATATCCTGACCGTGCTGTCAAGAGCGTGACTTCCTTTTTTCCCATAGGCTGGGCTTGATGCCATCAGCAAGATTAAACACCAAGCTGATACGGCGAAAAACAGAACTCGCCACTTCCACGTTCCCGCGTCTGGGGTGTGAGGCCAGAGCTCTGACTAGCTCCTAGTTCTCATGCCAATTGTGACAACAGCCCATAAAAACTTCCAGGACCTCCTCTGAATCACTCACTCTCTCTAGATTGTATTTTAAAACATATCCCTAAGGCTTGGCAGCACAGAGATAGTTGACAAAAGAGTCGCCAAAAAACTAAGTTTCTCTCTCTTAAGTAGGTCTAACTCTGGATAAGAATTTGGATATGACTTTTTATAGGCAGAATGTATCCCTGAATGTGAGCAAACTCGGGATCTATGAATACTTTTCTGCACTTAATATAGCAATATCAAATGTTTTTCTCTTCCACTAGAGGGTGGGCAGTCTGAAGCCAAGACAGATGTGTTTTCATTTGTACCCCCAGGACCTGGGGCATAATGAGGGTTTCATACACGTTTGTGGAATGAACGTATCAACAGTTACCATATCACTCTCACACCAATTACCTTTGAGTACTGGGGGACTATCCCACCAGCATCCCCATGATAGATATAGACGGCCCCTGCGAAGTCATCTTCTTTGGGTGCGCCAACTGCCACATCTGGGGGGATTAAAAAAAAAAAGACACGGGTTAGAAAAACCACATGGAATAACATTCAGTGTGGCTTCCCTAATTCTCCTTATCACGTCTGAGACCTCAGCCAGGAATTTTTGGCTGTTGATTATTCAAGCATTCAATTAGGCACCTAGTCTTAGGTCAGTTTCTACCTCATCCTCACAAGAAAAAGGGCTGAAGTACTCAAAAAAAAAAAAAGTTTAAATGTAAACTTCCTATCCTAATCTCTGTCCAAGGGGAATTCCACTGCCAATGGGAAAAGGCAACTCAATTCCTAGATAAATATGTGGAATGGCATTCAACACACACACACACATACACACACACTCTCAACATTACTCTCACAAACTGATAACTCCTGGAACAAATCCCAATCTTTCTTACTTACCTTTTTCTCATGGCTTCTTAACAGAAGTCATGTGTCTACAGAAGTGAGGTCAAGGGTGAGGGACATGCAGCCCCAAGACCTTGAGTGAGAGTTGCTGGGTCTCTCTGAATGAAACCCTCAGTAGTCAGTGGCATGAGGCATCAAAGGTCATCTGGCCCACATAAGAGCTGTACCCCAGCCCTGGGACATACTGTGTCCACGGTGCAGAAAAGAGGTATTAAAACAGACCAGAGGCTGTGGAGGATATTGCTGTCCAAGCAGAACATCAGGTCTGCATATCTCCATCCCTGCAACATACATACACTCGCACACTCACCACCATTATCAGGGGAAATTTCCTTGCTTACTTGAGTCTCAGATGCTTCATGGCAGAGCAGCCTGAAGCATCTGAGACTCAAAAACAACAAGAGTTTGCAGCAGAGGAAGCTAAGACACACTTATCTACTACGAGAAGCCCCCAGTGGACCCATCCCAAGGTTCGCTTCCCCTGCAAACACATAGCAGAGCCCTTAGCTGGAGAAAGGATTATCCAGAAGCAAACCCGCAGTGGGCTCAGCACTTGGCTCTGAGTGTCTACGTGGAGAACACCTCTAGGAGTTGTGCTTTCTTCCCTCAGAACTTCCATGGGCCTGCAGGGACAGCCAGGAGGTCCTGGAGAGTCTCGCTACAGATGGACAGTGGAGGGCAGGCTGCCACTCTGACAGAGGAAAGTCGGCTATACCTGGAGGGGCTCTATGGCCCAGTGTGACCTCACTCACCTGGGAACCCGTCATCATCAAGATCGTCCAGGCTGGCAATGCTCTCCCCAAAGTGTGCATTGTAAGCACCATCCCCATTCAGGGTCAGCTGCTCCTCCAGGGCTCCCTGGGAAACAGGATGGAGGAAAAAGTGGGATGAAAAAAAGAAAACAATAAAAACACAGGGCTCAGAGGGCGACCCTCCTAACAGAACACCCATCAGCAGGAAACACCTGGGCAGAATCACAGGAACACAAACTCCTCTCTTCTGGGGGCAAAATGAGTCCTTCACCTGTGCAGCAGGAGGGTCTCCCAGAGCCCAAGATACATTCTAGAGGCCAGGGGACTATCACGTTGACAATGACTACACCTTCCCATCCTATCGCTCCACAGACCAACCAGCAAGCCACCTGCCTGCCTGTCCCCACAGTAACCCCTCAGCCTTTCCTATGACATAACAATTTCCTCAAAGTTGTTTTCAAGGGGTAAACATTCATGTTTGTTTTCTCCTGTGCCTTTTGGTACCAGTTCATATAGCTGTTTTGTAAGACGCACGTTATTAGCAATCTCAATGGAGGGGGTCATAGTTCAGAAAATCCAGGAACCCAGTAGTTCCTGGTCAGGGGGCTGAGGTGGTAAGATACCTAACTAACCATGCTGTCTTTCATGGCTCAGGAATGAAATTCTGAGCAACCATTAACAGAGAAAGTGGTCAGGGGTGTATGGTGGCAATAAAAGCCATCTAAAAATACCCTCTCCCCACCCCAAATCATTGAAATGTGAATACCAGAAGGTTAAAACGCGATATTAGGTTTAAAGGCATAAGAATATTTAAACCTTCCCCATTGTAGAGGCATTTTGGGACACACCCTATACCCACAAACCATCCCACGAGTGTCTGGCTTTTGTCTTGACAAAAATCTCCTTCCCTGTAAACACACCCTGCAATCTGGAAATAAAGATGTGATGATTTCTTGAGTCAGTGAAACCCCCACCCCAAAACACAAAAGAGTGTCACTCAGTATCTGTGGGGTATTGGTGCCAGGATCCCTTTAATTCTAAAATTTGCAGATGTTCAAGTTCTTTATACAAACTGGCATGGTATTTGCATATGACCTGTGCACACTCTCCTGTGTACTTTAAATTATTTCTAGAGTACTTATAAGATCTAATGCAATGTTAATGCTATGCAAAGTTGCTGCACTGTATCATTCAGGGAATAATGACAAGAAGAAAGTCTGTACATGGTCAATACAATTTTTTGTGCATATACTTTAAATCTACAGTTTAAGAATGCAAAACCCACAGATATAGAGGACCAACTGCATGTGACTTCTTCCTACTCATGTGATGGGGAAGAGGAAAGACACCAGCAGGCGATTCCTTCTATGTACCAAGCATTGTCTGTCCATCTCCTCATTCAGACCTGAGGTCCTTTCCCCTTTCACAGATGAAGAAAATTGAGGTGCCAATTATAAGCCACCTGTTCATGTCACCAGCTAGGAACTGACAAAAACCAAGATTCAAACTCAGGCCTATCATTTTTTTCACTTTTCCATACTGCTTTATAATCACTAATCAAATGGCATAAGGTTGAAAAGAAGTAATAGGGTAACCTACAACATTCAGGCATATTGGGTGAGGAAAGTTGGGGGGCAAGGACACACGTGGTTGTGACATGCCCAGAGGAAGTCTAGGGGGGATTATCATGCTCCAAGATCCCACCTCCTTGCCAGGCATGGTGGCACACACCTGTAATTCCAGTGGCCCAGGAGGCCGAGACAGGAGGACCTGGAGTTCAAAAATCAGCCTCAGCAACTTAGCAAGACCTTGTCTCTAAATAAAATATAAGAAAGGGCTGGGGATGTGGCTCCGTGGTTAAGACCCCTGGGTCCTATCCGTGGTAACAAAACAAAACAAAACAAAAAAATGCACCTGCTCCTCTGGACACACAGTCAAGCTGTTGGGCTTAAAATCCATGCAAATGCTTGCCTCCTGCAAATACATTAACAGCCACAAAGTGCCCACTGCTCTCACCTACAGAATCACGTCAATCCTCTCTGCTCTCCCTCCCAGAATGTCAGTGGGGCTGCAGTGCCGAGAGCATCTTCCCACCCAGGTTTTAGATCCACTTTCCCCAGAAGTCTGCAAACATCACAGACAGCGCAAGGCTTAACATCCCCTGGCCCTCCTCCCCCTGCTGGCCCTTCCACCTGGCATCTGCTCACCTGATGAAAGTTAAACACCACCCTCTCCCAGCACTACCATCTTGGCCACTGCTTTATAGTATACTCTTTTTTTTTTAATTGTTTTTTGTTTTTTTGCAGGAGGCATGTACCATGGATTGCACTCAGGCACACTTAACCACCAAGCCCCTTTTTGTATTTTATTTAGAGACAGGGCCTCACCAATTGCTGAGGCTTTGAACTCGTTATTCTCCTACCTCAGCCTCCCGAGACTCTGGGATTACAGGTGTGTGCCATCATGCCCAGCAGATTTTCTATTTTGAAAGATTGCAATGTCACCATTTGGATAAAAAACAAAATCTACCCAAGCATCACCACCCAGAGATTTGTTATGAACATTCTCTGTGTACCACATATGTTAAGGTTATTTGTACATATAATAATTTTCACTATTTAAAAAAAATATTTTTGTAGTTGTAGATGAACCAAATGCCTTTTTTTTTCCCCTCTAATTTTTATATGGTCCCAAGGATCGAACCCAGTACCTTAAACGTGCTAGGAAAGCACTCTGTCACTGAGCCCCAGCCTTCATCCTGGCTTTTTAAAACACTAAGTATTTTGTCATGCTACCTAAGGCGTGGGACAACAATGCATTTATTGAACCCTTTCCTTCTCGTTGAACGCTAATTCTAGATCCTGAGATGCCGCTCTCTCATGGGCCCTCCACCCACCCACCTTCCCTTGGCTACAGAGGGACAGAAGCATTTTCTGAATCTGTCCCATCCCTTTCACGGTTTTGCACAATATGGGACATCATGATTACAGCCAGAGGCCACGTCATCAGCCTCCACCATGAATTAGGGGCCCTTCCGCCTCACACCTCAACCCACTTGCCCAGTCCTCTGCTGGGAGTTCTGCCCGAGCCCAGCCTGTCTGCCTCTTTCCTCTAGATTCCTCCCAGCTATCAGGGCCACTGCTTCCCCAGAGCACATGTCTATATACACTCTCAGAAAGGCAGCATAACCTAGAGACAAAACATGGCAGCTCTGAAGCCAGCTGACCAAGGTTTGAATCCTAGCCTCGCCATGACTTAGGTGTGTGATTTGGGGCATGTGATTTAAGCTCTCTGGGCCTCAATGTTTCATCCGAAAAAATGAGAACCCTGGACATCATGTGTATGTTGCATTGAAATCACTCATGGGAAATAAGGAAAAATAGTCCCTAGTAGAGAGTCAGCACTTCATAGTCTTCCTGGCCCCCGCATGTTTGCAGTTATAACACTGTACAAGATTCTCCATTAATGGACCATTAAGCTTCTTCAAGGCAGGAATTAAGTCTTTACACCTCCTGGGAAATGGCCCAGTGCATGCCCAGAGGGTGCTCAGCCACTTCCCCACCCCCCACCTTGCCCAGCACCATACTCACGTTTCCTTTGTTGATGTAGACCGTGACCTGCCCCTCGTCTCTGATCTCAGAAAACATGGGGGCCCCCACCAGCAGGTCAGAGAGGCCGTCCCCGTTCAGGTCAACTGCGCATAAGGAGGAGCCGAAGTAAGAGCCCATCTGTAACCAAGTCGATCGCAACAGAGCATTCAGTGTCCGCCCTCACGCACGAGGCCCTCGCTCTCCTCTGGCCTGTTGGCTTTGAAACGTCTGCTCCCAGCCCCTCAGAGGCACTGCTGGCTGTGCTGCCCAAGAGGCAGGATGCCTAGGCCAACAGGGAAGGCTGGCTCCCCGGGGCCTTCTGAGCCTCAGGACACCAAAGCTCACAGGCTCAGCAGGCCCCTGTCCTGTCCTGGAGCCCCATTCAGGGAAGGCTAAGAGGCCAGTCCCTGGAGGACGTAGCACTATTTCTTTAAATCAAGCTGAGGTTGCAAATACAGGTTACAACCAGGAAAAAGTGCCCACTATCAGACATTTGACAAGGCAAGCTAGCAGGAGTATGGAATTTCACAACGTGAGATGGACGTGAAATGATTGTTACAGGCCGGGCCTGGTGGTGCGTGCATGCCTATTAATTCCAGCGGCTCAGGAGGCTGAGGCAGAAGGATCGCGAGTTCAAAGCCAGCCTCAGCAAAAGCAAGATGCGAAGCAACTCAGTGAGACCCTGTCTCTAAATAAAAATACAAAATAGGGCTGGGGATGTGGCTCAGTGGTTGAGTACCCCTGAATTCAATCCCTAGTACCCACCCCCCACCTAAAAAAATGCTTGTTACAGGGGAAAATGGGTTATCCTCCCCCCATTCCACCCCATTGCTGTGCATACTAGAGACTGGTCAGGAAGGAATGATCTGAAGAGACAGAAAAAGGTACAACTGTTGGATGAGGGCACAGCACCAGCTTCCCTCAGGCATAATTCATCCAGTACCTGTGGTTTTAAATCCAGAGTCTCAAACCCAAACACCACTGGGGTCCAGGCAGGTGAGAGAACAGGTGATAGAACAGTGTGCTTACAGATGGCAAGGGACAATTGTCCTCAGTGTCTGAGAACAACAGGAAGTAGAGGAGACTGCGGCCCACAGGACTGCATCCCATTTTCCCAAAATTCAAAACTTTATTTGAAGGACCTGTTTTATAAATGCTGACAATTTATTTGTATTAAAAATGATAAATGAATACTGTACAGGCCAAATAAAAACGTGTGCAGGCTGTAACCCTTCTAGAGACAGCTAACTTATAACTTTTTTTTTTTTTTAAAGTATGTCCTTTTAAAATAAAGGACAGGGCTCTGGCTCTGCTGAGCTGAGGAGCACTTTCTCTGGCTGTCGGAGTTGTCGTCAATCTACTCAGGGGAGGTGCAGAGAGGTGGGAGCACTCCAATCTACTTCCTGCAGCTAACGCTGGCCCTGGAGGGCTTTGAGGAAGCCACTCAAACCTTTCCCATTCCTGGGACAAAGCCAATCGCCCCACTCTCCAGGGAGGAGGACATCAGAAAGATTTGAGGAGGATGGGGAGGATAGAAACCAAGTTACCAGTCACTAATTCAACAGCCTCGCCAATCTCCCCAGCTGAGCTTTAGTAGAAGAAACTGGTAAGGCACAGGCAAGGCCAGGAAGATCAGAGCCAAGGGCTGCTCTCTCTGGCTGAGCCCCAGGGGAACTGCTTGCTTCATTCCAGTGGGCTATTTAACTTGGCATCTTCATGGATGTTAGATCAGAAATCCCTGTAGGTGAAGTTTCCTATCTCAGTTTTGAAATGCAAACACATCTCCAGTTAATTCAATAGGACATCAACACAGCTATGACAGGCTTTGGGGTGAGCAATCCTTGACTCCACCTCTCCATCAATCTGCAAGTACAGGGGCATGCATTTGTGTTAACATCTAAATTGCACACATATTTATCATTTCTTATGTGCACTATTTGTGGGATATTAATCCATAGAGACCAGAATCTGTTTTTCATTTTTTTTTTTTCTTCCTAACGGGATACAAAACAACCTGACCAAATTCTAGGCAAATAAAAACTGGAGTGACTGGGGACTGAGGGGGAACTCTCCTCTCTGGGTGTGGCACAGGGGTAAAGCCAAAGCACCCTTGGAAAGCCTGGGGATCATGTCCTCTCCCTAGGAGATAATGGAGAAGTCAGAGAAACAGGAATATCACATTTCTTCAGGCAAAAAAAGCAGAATAAGATGCAGAAAGAGAGGTAAGGGCCTATTTCAAAATCAGAAGGCTGATGAGGCGTGTAAAGCAAGCTGGAGAAATTGGCAGAAGAAAGGGAAAGCCACAGAGCCAGGAGGGTGAGGCCGGATAAGGAGAAAATACAGAGTGGGGCAAAGGTTCTGGAAAGATGAGGCAGATGGCTATGCAGCTGGGGGCCTGGAGGGTAAACATCTGGATGCTTCTGTCCCTGGAGTGGGGAACCTAACGTATCTTGTCACAATCAGGGAATCTATAATTTATCTTGTCACAATCAGGCATGTCTCTTTTGGAACCAGATGTCATTAAGTTCTAAGTTTGGACAAGGAAAAGTTCTGAAAGATTTCCCTGAGCCTTCTTACATCTACCCCTCATAACCTGACCAACATCTGGGAACAGGTGGGTGGCCATGGAAGTTATCATCCAAACTGGGAAGTTTTCAAGGAGAGGGGATACAATCAATTGCTAATTAGGCCATGACATACACCAGGACCCCAGGCACGAATGGAGCCCCTGTGCTGGGCAGAGAATGGAAGAGGAAGATACCAGGAGGCACAGCCACAACCGAACAGAAAGATTCTCAGAAATAATTTTATGCTTTCAAACCCAGTACCTTTAAGGGGAGGGGACAGTTTGTACAGTAGACACACACACACACACACACACACACACCCACCCACTCATGGGGAGGTTTTTTTGGAGAAAGATCTAAAAATGTTAGGCTTAGTAGTATTCACACCCACCATGCTTGTTGGGGCTGTTTTGATCCACAGTGGTATGGAGCTATTTCTTTTCTAACTTTAGGGGTGGTTGGAAAGTCTTTTCTGCAGAATAGCACACTAGTCCCTTTTCAATGCTGTTGCCTCTGGGGTTTTGGAAATGTTAAAACACCACAAGTCAGTGTGGATCTCAGGGGAATAAAGAATCATTCTGAGGAAAAAATGCAAAACCAAGTTAGATACTGCATTTTTTTTATTTTAAAGGTTATGACAACTATATACTAAGTGTGCTTATTAAGGTTGTTAGAATTGCAGTGGTGTGCAATTTCAGTCTCAACCACTCAGAAGGCTGAGGCAGGAAGATCACCTGAGCCCAGGAGTTGGAGGTCAGCCTGGGGAAGGTAGTGAGACCCCCATCCCAAAAAAAAAAAAAAAAAAGGAAAAAGGCCTACTGGTGGAACGAGATGGACATCATTACCCTAGGTACATGTCTCAAGACAGGAATGGTGCAACTCTACTTTTTGTACAGCCAGACCAGAAAAATGAAAAATCGTGGTCGTCGAGCCAGAGGGGAGGAGCGGGGCTGCCGCCCGCGCCCGCAAGGTAGGCAGACCTGCGACCAACCTGCAGATCAGGCCCAGTGGTCTGCGGGCGTGGTAGGAGGGGCAGGGCAGAGCCGCCGCCCGCGCCGGCAAGGTAAGCAGACCTGCCACAGACCGGCGGATCAGGCCCAGCGGCCTGCCAGCGTGGTACACACTTCACCCCAACTGGAGTAGGGGCAGAGCAGAGCCTTCGCCCGCGCCCAGATCAGGCCCAGCGGCCCGCCTGTGTACTGGTCAAGTGACCCCAATTGGAGTGAGGGCGGAGCGGAACTGCCACCCGTGCCCACAAGGTGGGCAGACCGGCGACCAACCTGCAGATCAGGCCCAGCGGTCCCCGGGCGTGGTAGGAGGGGCAGGGCAGAGCCTTTGCCCCCACCTGCAAGGTAGGCAGACCTGCGACAGAACAGCAGATCAGGCCCAGGGGTCCGCGGGCGTGGTAGACACCTCACACCAATTGGAGGAGGGGCAGAGCAGAGCCCCCGCCCACACCTGCAAGGGAGACTTTTCAACTATACAAGAGCAATATAAATATATAGGGGGGGAAAAAAATTCAAAAACACAACAGTTTCACCAAGAAGAAAGAAACACAAGCAGTATGAAAAGACAAGGAAAGAAAGGACTACAAGCAATGCAGGTCAACTCAACTTTAGAAGACGTAACAGCTGCAGCAGATGGAATGTCAGATAAAGAATTCAGGATATATATGCTTCAGATGATCTGGAGTATCAAGGAAGACATTAGACAGCAAAATCAGACAATGAAAGATCACTTCGACAATGAATTACACAAACAAATCCAGGAAGCAAAGGATCAACTATACAGGGAGATAGAGGTTATAAAAAACAAACAGAAATCCTAGAAATGCAGGAAGCAATAAACCAACTTAAAAACTCAATTGAGAATACTACCAGCAGAGTAGAACACTTAGAAGATAGAACATCAGACAATGAAGACAAAGTATTTCAACTGGAAAAGAACATAGACAGCTCAGCAAGACTGTTAAGAAACCATGAGCAGAACATCCAAGAAATATGGGATAACATTAAGAGACCAAACTTAAGAGTCATTGGGATACAGGAAGGTATAGAACTCCATACCAAAGGAATGAGCAATTTATTCAATGAAATAATACGAGAAAACTTCCCAGACTTGAAGAATGAGACAGAATCCCAAATTCTAGAAGCCTAAAGGATGCCGAATGTGCAAAATTATAAGAGATCCACACCTAGACACATTATAATGAAGATGGCCAACATACAGACTAAGGAGAGAATTTTAAAAGCTACAAGAGAAAGGAAGCATATTACTTTTAGGGGTAAGCCAATCAGGATAACAGCTGATCTTTCAACACAGACTCTGAAAGCTAGAAGATCCTGGAATAACATATTTCAAACACTGAAAGAAAATGGGTTCCAACCAAGAATTGTGTATCCAGCGAAATTAAGCTTCAGGATGGAAGATGAAATTAAAACCTTCCACGACAAACAAAAGTTAAAAGAATTTGCACCTAGAAAACCATCTCTTCAAAACATCCTCGGCAAAATATTACAGGAAGAGGAAATAGAAAATAACAATGAAAACCAACAGTGGGAGGTAGGACAGTAAAGGGGGGGGGAATAATCAAAGAGGAAAACAAACCATGTTTAGTAATATAAATAAACAAATATGGCTGGAACAACAACCCATATCTCAATAATAACCCTAAATGTTAATGGCTTAAACTCACCAATTAAGAGACACAGGCTAGTAGAATGGATCACAAAACAAGACCCAACAATATGCTGCCTACAGGAGACGCATTTGATAGGAAAAGACATACGTAGACTGAAGGTGAAAGGATGGGAAAAATCATATCACTCATATGGACTTCGGAAACAAGCAGGAGTGTCCACACTCATATCAAATAAAATAGATTTCAAGCCAAAGTTAATCAAAAGGGATAAAGAGGGACACTACATACTGCTTAAGGGAACCATACACCAACAAGACATAACAATCATAAATATATATGCCCCGAACAATGGTGCAGCTATGTTCATCAAACAAACTCTTCTCAAGTTCAAGAGTCTAATAGACCACCATACAATAATCATGGGAGACTTCAACACACCTCTCTCGCCACTGGACAGATCTTCCAAACAAAAGTTGAATAAGGTATAGAACTCAATAACACAATTAATAACCTAGACTTAATTGACATATATAGAATATACCACCCAACATCAAGTAGTTACACTTTTTTCTCAGCAGCACATGGATCCTTCTCAAAAATAGATCATATATTATGTCACAGGGAAACTCAGACAATATAAAGGAGTAGAGATAATACCATGCATCCTATCTGATCATAATGTAATGAAACTGAAAATCAACGATAAAAGAAGGAAGGAAAAAGCATACATCACTTGGAGAATGAACAATAGGTTACTGAATGATCAATGGGTTATAGAAGACATCAAGGAGGAAATTAAAAAATTCTTAGAGATTAATGAAAACACAGACACAACATATCGGAATCTATGGGACACATTGAAAGCAGTTCTAAGAGGAAAATTCATTGCTTGGAGTTCATTCCTTAAAAAAAGAAAAAACCAACAAATAAATGATCTCATACTTCATCTCAAAATCCTTGAAAAAGAAGAGCAAAACAACAGCAAAAGAAGTAGAAGGCAAGAAATAATGAAAATCAGAGCTGAAATTAATGAAATCGAAACAAAAGAAACAATTGAAAAAATTGACAAAACTAAAAGTTGGTTCTTTGAAAAAATAAACAAAATCGACAGACCGTTAGCCATGCTAGCAAAGAGAAGAAGAGAGAGAACTCAAATTACTAGCATACGGGATGAAAAAGGCAATATCACAACAGACACTTCAGAAATACAGAAGATAATTAAAAATTATTTTGAATCCTTATACTCCAATAAATTAGAAGATAGTGAAGGCATAGATAAATTTCTTAAGTCATATGATCTGCCCAGATTGAGTCAGGAGGATATAGACAACCTAAACAGACCAATATCAATCGAGGAAATAGAAGAAACCATCAAAAGACTACCAACTAAGAAAAGCCCAGGACCGGATGGGTATACAGCAGAATTTTACAAAACCTTTAAAGAGGAACTAACACCAATACTTTTCAAGCTACTTCAGGAAATAGAAAAAGAGGGAGAACTTCCAAATTCATTCTACGAGGCCAACATCACCCTGATACCTAAACCAGACAAAGACACTTCAAAGAAAGAAAACTTCAGACCAATATCTCTAATGAACCTAGATGCAAAAATCCTCAATAAAATTCTGGCGAATCGGATACAAAAACATATCAAAAAAATTGTGCACCATGATCAAGTAGGATTCATCCCTGGGATGCAAGGCTGGTTCAATATACGGAAATCAATAAATGTTATTCACCACATCAATAGACTTAAAAATAAGAACCATATGATCATCTTGATAGATGCGGAAAAAGCATTCGACAAAGTACAGCATCCCTTTATGTTCAAAACTCTAGAAAAACTAGGGATAACAGGAACATACCTCAATATTGTAAAAGCAATCTATGCTAAGCCTCAGGCTAGCATCATTCTGAATGGAGAAAAACTGAAGGCATTCCCTCTAAAATCTGGAACAAGACAGGGATGCCCTCTCTCTCCACTTCTCTTCAACATAGTTCTCGAAACACTGGCCAGAGCAATTAGACAGACGAAAGAAATTAAAGGCATAAAAATAGGAAAAGAAGAACTTAAATTATCACTATTTGCAGATGATATGATTCTATACCTAGCAGACCCAAAAGGCTCTACAAAGAAACTATTAGAGCTAATAAATGAATTCAGCAAAGTGGCAGGATATAAAATCAACACGCATAAATCAAAGGCATTCCTGTATATCAGCGACAAATCCTCTGAAATGGAAATGAGGACAACCACTCCATTCATAATATCTTCAAAAAAAATAAAATACTTGGGAATCAACCTAACAAAAGAGGTGAAAGACTTATACAATGAAAACTACAGAACCCTAAAGAGAGAAATAGAAGAAATCTTAGAAGATGGAAAAATATACCCTGTTCATGGATAGGCAGAACTAACATCATCAAAATGGCGATATTACCAAAAGTTCTCTATAGGTTTAATGCAATGCCAATCAAAATCCCAACGGCATTCCTTGTAGAAATAGAGAAAGCAATCATGAAATTCATATGGAAAAATAAAAGACCCAGAATAGCAAAAACAATGCTAAGCAGGAAGTGTGAATCAGGCGGTATAGCGATACCAGACTTCAAACTATACTACAGAGCAATAGTAACAAAAACAGCATGGTACTGGTACCAAAACAGGCGGGTGGACCAATGGTACAGAATAGAGGACACAGAAACCAATCCACAAAACTACAACTATCTTATATTTGATAAAGGGGCTAAAAGCATGCAATGGAGGAAGGATAGCATCTTCAACAAATGGTGCTGGGAAAACTGGAAATCCATATGCACCAAAATGAAACTGAATCCCTTTCTCTCGCCATGCACAAAAGTTAATTCAAAATGGATCAAGGAGCTTGATATCAAATCAGAGACACGCCGTCTGATAGAAGAAAAAGTTGGCTACGATCTACATACTGTGCGGTCGGGCTCCAAATTCCTCAATAGGACACCCATAGCACAAAAGTTAATAACTAGAATCAACAAATGGGACTTACTCAAACTAAAAAGTTTTTTCTCAGCAAAAGAAACAATAAGAGAGGTAAATAGAGAGCCTACATCCTGGGAACAAATCTTTACTCCTCACACTTCAGATAGAGCCCTAATATCCAGAGTATACAAAGAACTCAAAAAATTAGACAATAAGATAACAAACAACCCAATCAACAAATGGGCCAAGGACCTGAACAGACACTTCTCAGAGGAGGACATACAATCAATCAACAAGTACATGAAAAAATGCTCACCATCTCTAGCAGTCCGAGAAATGCAAATCAAAACCACCCTAAGATACCATCTCACTCCAGTAAGATTGGCAGCCATTATGAAGTCAAACAACAACAAGTGCTGGCGAGGATGTGGGGAAAAGGGTACACTTGTACATTGCTGGTGGGACTGCAAATTGGTGCAGCCAATTTGGAAAGCAGTATGGAGATCTCTTGGAAAGCTGGGAATGGAGCCACCATTTGACCCAGCTATTCCCCTTCTCGGTCTATTCCCTAAAGACCTAAAAAGAGCATGCTACAGGGACACTGCTACATCGATGTTCATAGCAGCTCAATTCACAATAGCAAGACTGTGGAACCAACCCAGATGCCCTTCAATAGACAAATGGATTTAAAAAATGTGGCATTTATACACAATGGAGTATTACTCTGCATTAAAAAATGACAAAATCATAGAATTTGCAGGGAAATGGATGGCACTAGAGCAGATTATGCTAAGTGAAGCTAGCCAATCCCTAAAAAACAAATGCCAAATGTCTTCTTTGATATAAGGAGAGTAACTAAGAACAGAGTAGGGACGAAGAGCATGAGAAGAAGATTAACATTAAACAGGGATGAGAGGTGGGAGGGAAAGGGAGAGAGAAGGGAAATTGCATGGAAATGGAAGGAGACCCTCAGGGTTATACAAAAGAACATACAAGAGGAAATGAGGGGAAAGGGAAAAATAATACAAGGGGGAGAAATGAAGGTCAGTAGAGGGGGTAGAGAGAGAAGAGGGGAGGGGAGGGGAGGGGAGGGGAGGGGGGATAGTAGAGGATAGGAAAGGTAGCAGAACACGACAGTCACTAGTATGGCAATATGTAAATCAATGGATGTGTAATTGATGTGATTCTGCAATCTGTATATGGGCTAAAAATGGGAGTTCATAACCCACTTGAAGCAAAGTGTGAAAGATGATATATCAAGAACTATGTAATGTTTTGAACAACCAACAATAAAAAAATAAAAAGAAAAAAAGAAAAATCGTGCTCCATTTGTGTACTATGAATCAAAATACATTCTGCTGTTATGTATAACAAATTAGAATAATTAATTTTAAACGGAAAGAAAAATAAAAAGGCCTACTTGTGAGATTTTTAGATCTCAGAATATGGTTTACACCAGAATAGCATGAAATGATCCCAGGCTGTCATTCAGCAAGTTTCACTTAACAACAGGGAACAGAACTGGGGCCAGAGGCATGTGGCTCAAGAAGGAAATGATCATTTTCCCCCTCATTTCAGGATAATGTTAAGTAAAATCACCTTTTGGCATTCTCCCGTCTCCTAGAGTCTCCCTCCCTACATCCCAGGCCTGCTGTGCGTCTTCCCAAAAGCCCAGTGAGGCCTCCAAATTACACCACACCCCCCCCCAGCCTTAACTGCGCCCCCTAGAGCAGCCAGTCTCAGCCAAACCATCCTACTCGCCTTAAGCCATGCACAGCTGTGCAGAGCTGAGAAGCCTGCAGAGGAGCAGAGCTTATGAGTCAGAAGCCTTTCCAACCAGCTTCATTTACTATGCTGCAGTACAAGGGAATCCTGTAGGAAACAGAGGACCAGGGACAGGATGGGAGCAACATATGCAGATGAGCCTTCTCCAGGACTCTGGTCAGGCAGCTTCCTGAGCTACTTCTATATCAAGGTTCCAAGAAGAACTGGATGATGTCTGGGTTTTCTTTGTATGACAACGGTTCTCCCCGCATTGACAGAGGAGGGCAGAGGGTGCAGGAAGAGGGGGCAGCCTCAGGCTGGTGTGAGAGACACTGAGCAGAATTTGTCCTCCTGCACCCTTTAAACAGGATCACTGGTGTCTAATGGGTTTGCTACCTAAAGCTAAAAAGTGAGAAAATAATCTAGTTAGGATGCAAGCAATGACTCAGTTGTACCTGGCCTCTCTGGAGGCGTAGATGAGAGGCAGATGGAGGAGGGCTAAGGTGAGAGGTGGAGAAAGGCAGAGATGGAGCAGGCAGCACTTGGACAAGTGTCTAGACTGCAGCAACCTTTTAAAACGCTGTGTGTGTATAAACTCATCTTGCTGCATGACAGTTCCTAAAATGAGCATGAATCCCCTAAAGCCTACAGGTCACACACACGACTGAGAAAGTAAAGGCACCAACACACAAGCAGAGCTGTCGTGTAAGCATAGGGCTCAGGCAGGGCCGTTAGCGGATTGTCTAAAAGGAACCTGCTCCCACATGATCTAATCTCTCAAACAAACAAACAAAACAGTCACTTACACCAAGAACCTCACCTTTTTACCTGATGCCTGAAAAATCTTAATCAAGGTCCCTGATCTTCGGTCCACTCTAAAAATATAAACCTAAGGAATGAAAAAAAAAATGGAGTTAGGATCGAAGCAATGACCAATGATATTGACCAGCATCTTCCTGGGAGGCAGTCACACCGTAGCTGTGTTTAAATCAGCTGATGACAATGAAGACACCACCACAAGCTCTTGTCTAACCAATCCTGCCCAGAAAGTGTCCTTCAGATCTGAGGCAAAAGTGTCACCAGCACTGATCTAGAGCAGCCACGTCTGATAAGACCAAGGAATACCCAAATTACTAGTAAACAACTCAACACTCAGGGAAAAAAGTCTTTTCTGCCTGAAAATGGTCCTTCAATCCCCTTAGATACACCTTTAACAGGTATAAGACAAGGGGATGAAAGAGAGCATTTTAGCCAAAGTTATTCTCCAAAGTGATTCCACATAATATAAGTGCCATAAAGTCTATATGGGTAACTATGAGTTTAGGCTAGAAAATGCAAAGTTAAGCATTAAATATTAAATTCCTGCATTGTGTAATGTCTTAGAGCCTTTAGCATGCAGATTTAAATAACAATGAATCTCACTGACATTTAACTTTCTAAGTGTACCCAAATATGAACTTCTTTTTCAAGTTACATCTTATGGAAAGATTATCTCATGAGACACAGGGTAGGGGTCTCTCCCCTGGGTAAGGAACTGCCATATTAGTGTGAAGGCTTTTGCACCCCAACATGGGAAATGGATATCAAAATCCTGAAGGCCAGAGGTCTGTTTTGGGGTCCTTGGAGAGCAATTCTGCATGAGCCCTGGTCCCTGGGCATGTGAGATAATGAGCAACTCTGTTCACTACAACCAATTTCCCCAGTGACTCTCAGGTCAAGCAATTGAAAGAAGCATTTTCTATTCTTTCTTTTGTTAAGTAGATCCAGGACTCCTTTCTGGCGCTTTCAGTTGTAAATAACCATCCTTGCCTTCAGACCTGACAGGGACCATGCAACATCCCTGTCATCTGAAGGAGAAACAATACAACCAAAGCAAGTTTTCTGCAATTACTGAGAAAAGAAAGTCGCTGTCATCAGCACAAAGGTATCTGTGAACCAGGAGGTAAGCAATTTTACCGCCTGGCAGAGAAGCCTAGTGACAGACAGTTCCTCCCCGGAAGACGCCATTGAGGCGGAGACAGCTCTAAGTGCTCTTCCCTCCACCATGAAGAGGAATTCATGTGACTCAGACTTGAAGTTATCAAAGTTCATGTGCATGATTCCTTATCCACTGGATCAGGGCCCTGGTTTATCTGATCCACAGTATCAGCCTAGGGGGAGGGAGGCATACTCTGAAGAAATATGAGCAGTGGCTCCTAAGCCCTCTGCCCAGGAGGGTCCACAGAAATGGCCCTCGTGAACACACCTCTGTCATGCCCATCAACTGCACGGTCTCTCTGATCTGCCTACCAGCCTAGCTGGTATAATTTTCATAATTTTCATTATGATATAATTTTCATAAAGAACATGCATCTGAAGTGTAGGGTCCCAGTAACAGTGGTCTCAGCCCATTTGGCCTCTCTAGAACTCAGAGCCCATTTCTCCAAGCCACAGATGCAGCAGCCAGACACTACCACAGGTCCAGCCTTGGGGCTGTGGATCCAAAGTTCATGCCACTGCTCAGTCTTCCCCAGACAAAAATGCAGATTCCTTGCCCATTTGGACATCCCCATTCTATGATTCCTATACCCTGAAGCTAAACAATGAACATAGTCCCCTTGGAGGCCATGATTCCCAAAGTGAGTCAGACAGACCAAGACCCACAGGTCTGTTCTACACTGTGGACAGACTTTAGAGAAAATCAGACCCACATATTGCTATAACAGCCTTGGGTTCCACCAGTCTTGGGAACCCAATGTTCCTTCTGAAACACTGGGGAAATAAATGGGAATCTAAACATTTTTTAAAAAGGCCTAAAGGTAGCTGGGACTATCCTGATTCTATTTAGTCAAAGCCAAATCGGGTAAAGTCAGGAAGGTGGGGGATTTAAAGTTGTACAGCACTGAATACTTCTCCTTTGAAGGGCACCCTGATGCCAAGGGAGACTTACAAATCATATTCTCTCTCTCTCTCTCTCTCACTCACACATACACACACACACTTAATAAAAGAAAAAAACATCATGAGAGAATAGACGGTGTGAACAGTATTCACACTCTGATGATGCTTTCAAGGTCATCTCTCCAAAGTTGTTGGAATGAGACTGTCAAAGGGTTCCTCATGATTTTGTCTCTCACCAGTCAACCAAGAGAATATTCAGGTCAAAGTCAGTTGGCAAACCCCTACGACAAGGCAGCATACTCCCCTCCTCTGATCCCAGGTGTTTCTCCTCACCTTTCCAATGCCTTCATCCTGTGGGGCACCTCCTACCACATCAGTGGTAGAGGGGTGAGAGAAGCGGCCAGCGGTCACTGCATAGCCTAAACAGGATGATGGAAACCAAGGACAAGGTTGAAGAAGGCAGCAAGAGAAAATATTCATTGGATTCAAAAGAAAAAAAAAACATTTTTCAAGAAAAGTTTCATTATCTGGGCAGCTATGGTCCAGTTATTCTTAGAACACAAATGGAACCAGGGAACAAATTGGCAGCTGTCGGTCTCCTCATGTTTAAATGGCACATATCACAAAAAGCCACATTCACAAGGACCCTGGGGCAGGAAAGAGTGCCGAGTACCCTCTCCAGGACTGGTACTGTGCTAAACAGTCTGTTTTTTCTTTTTGAGATGTAATTTTCATAAAGAACATGCATCTGAAGTGTAGACCTTAAGGAGTTTGTACACACTTACATGACCATGCTACCACCACCCGGATCAAGTGAACATAAACCAAGAACCACAACCCTGGAAGGTTCCCCAGCCCCATAAGTGGCCATTATTCTGATTTTTATTATTTATGATACTTGATACTCATCCATGCTGTTGCCTGTAGTAGTGCATTCTTCTTTCCATTTTTGAGTCCTGTCCTACTGGATGAACATACCATCTCTTTCTCCTCCTGCTGAGCATGTGAATTATTTCCAACTTGGGGCAAGTAAAGCTGTTGTAAGCCATTTTTATATATCTTTGGGTGACATTTATTTCAATATAAAAACTCTATGAAGAATGCGTGATCATTTCTTCTGTTTACAGATTTTCAGATAGATAAAACATATCCAAATTCACAATCCAAATGTCTCCTGCCTTCTGAGGGCCTTGCTTTACAAGCTGAAGGCACTCCTCTGGCAGGCAGAAATGCTAGACAGGCTGCCTGCATTATGTTCCCTGGTCTCGCCATCATCCCTGAACTCTAATGCTGTGATCATAAGTTATTTGAGTTTTGTGATGATTCATATCATCCAGGATCTCCATGTGGCCGATTTCTCTCAAACTGATGATTTACATTGCCTGAGAGTATCCTGAGTGACATACTCTCAACTGTCTCCTGTTAACCCTTGTAGCAGATAAAGGGCTCCGTTTTGTACACAGGGAGAAACCACAGACCCCAAGGTTCATAACACCTGTCTGAGGCCTGAAAACCTCCATCCAAAGTGGGCTCTCTTCTGCCCTCTTCATTCCGAGTCAGCAAGCATGTGTTCAGCTCCTGCCGTACACCAGGTATTGTATATACCAACTCCTGGGAATGAGAGAAAAACTCCCACCTTGGACGTGCGTACAGCCCAGTGAGGGGTTTGGAACCAGTGGCAGATGCTGTTCTGGTAATACACAGAGAGGCAGCTCAGCGTTTAGACCCTGTCTCAGAAACAGATTTATACCCAACTCTGGGGCTTATGACCTTGGAAAATTACATAATGTAATGGTCAGCTGCTTCACCTACAAAGTACGGATAATAATGACAACCTCAATTTCAGAATTAAAATAATATACAAAGCCCTGCATAGATTAAATGCTTAATAAATGACAGACCGAGGAGCTATATGAGCACGGTAGCAAATGCCCCAAAGATTTATTAAAGTACTGTTGGGTCTGTGCTGCCTGGGGGCACACTAATGGTCAGAGGGAAAAGGTGATTCACCAACTCCCTGTCCCCACCTAACAAAGAGATTTCAGTGACTTTGCCCAAAGGGTGGCAGGGCCTCCCCTGATTAGAGTTATATGTACTGAATGTGAAAGAAGATTGTTTTGTTATGAGACCTTCCTAAATATGGTTCTAATTCCAGTCCGGAATGGCAGCATTCAGGGCCTGGGTTGAGTCCTGTGACCATCCTCTAAGCAAACATAGTTTATCTCTGTCTTTAAATGGGCACTGTTTTGCCCCAGCATCTTCTTTGCCTGATGGCTGCTAAATTAAATTGTACCTATCTTCTGTTCTAGAAGACTAAGAGGGTTCAGAAAAGTAAGAAAATTTCTGAGCCTTCAATTAAACTTCAACCTGGGGTGCTACCTGTCATGATAATTTCTGGTAATTATTTCTATTTGTGACTAGGAAGCAGAGACTCCATCCCCAGGGGATGTCCAAAGAATACTAGGATTCTATTGAGCTCATTTTGCATCTGATCATCTGAACTTGAGTGATTGCTAAAACAAGGAGATAAGACACGTGAGCCTCCAGAGAAAGCTTTTTAATTAAATCAGTTTTAATTCAGCTCCCTCTTCTGTCTTCTATGTGAGTTGCTAGGTGTTCAGGTGTTCTAATTAAAGAACGAGAGATTGAAAAGTAAAAGCCAACCAACTCTCCCTTCCACCAACAGAGCAATAACCGGTAATAGCTCCCATTTGCCCCTCCTTATCTCGCCTCTCCCCCAGCTACTCACCCAGGTAGGTGTACCGCCTGTTCATGATCGCTTCATCATTCAGCTTCAAATAGGTGTTGTCTGTGAGGTTCAGCACTTTGATCGTCCCAGCCCAATAAAATGATCCGGGGGCGCCCATCACCACCAGCTCCTACCAGAAAAATCCAAATGTAAATGGGAAGCCAAGAAAGGGATAAAGAGATGTAGTAAGACCACAGTCACACAAAGGAGAACTCGGAATGAAATTAAAAATACCTCACCACGGGTTTTTTTTTTTTTTAACTCCCCAGCATATCCATTTAAAAAAAAAAAAAATCACCAGATTTCCTGGCATTATAGAATCTATTGTCCAGTTGGTATGGTCAGGAACGAAGAGGCGAAGTTAACTGAGCAAGGGGACAGAATGAGTGACACACCTACCACAGATGGAGCTATACATATTTCCTCAATCTTATACCAGGATTAAACATGGAAATGGCAAACAAGGGTGGCGTCCTGCAGAATTCCTGGGAGAGCACTCAGGCAAAGACAGCAATGCCTCACCTAGCCTGGACCCAGGCCCACTATTCAGTGGCTCCGGCTGCCCAGTGCACAGCAGAGCTTTACAAAAACTATGCACTAATGCCCCGGGAAAATCCCCTCCAGAGCTCATCTCGGCTCCTCTTCTCAGGAAGGGTTCAAAGGTGGGTTTTCTGGCCACAATGGCCCACTGCAAATTCTGAAGGACAAAAACAAGAGACCAAAAAGCCAACTAAGGGAAGTTCATAAACTAGAAAGAGAACAGACCACAGGCAGTAAGAGACAGTAGCCCTAACTAAAAATAGACCCCAGAATACAGAAGACACAGCTCTCGGCATTTAAATGATGGGAAAATGGTCCTGCAGCCACAAGCCTGTGCTACAAAACCATCTGATAACCAATACTGATGATAATCCTAAATGCTCCAAAACAGTTCAGTTACCTTGGGAAGTCAACAGGGATATCTGTATGATTTTGCCCACAAGAAGATGCATTGTTAACTGTGCCAAGTTAGAAATAACCTGCGTGTCAAACAATAGGGCTTCTAAACTATAACACATGCATGCAACAGAACCCAATGCAGTATTAACCACACCACAGAAGACCTAATGGCACTGAGATATTTACAAAGTGCTGTTAAAAAGAATACATAAAGCAACATATATGCTGTCAATCATGTTTTATAAAGGGAAAAAAACCACTAATGAACATGTGCACAAATTCACAAAGACCAGGTGGACAGGTCATAAAACATTTTCCCCAGAGTGCTGGAACTATGGACATCCCTTCTTTAACTCTCCCATAGTTTATGTTTTCTGTGTTTTTAAAAATTTGAGAACAGTCTGTTTTCCAAGAGCACAGGTCTCAGGTAAAAGTCAACCTGTCAACTGTTCCAAACATATTGGCTCCCCTCCTGCCAATTCCCCCTCAGACTGCATGCTTGGGACACTCTGCTCTTTGACTCTCCATTCCTGCAAGGCCCTCGTGCTTCCTCTGAGTAACCCTTCTGCAATCTACAAAGCCCAGCTCAAGTGTGGGAGAACCTTTGACAAATGTTGGTAGGAAAGAAGAGCACAGGTTAGGAGTCAACTCATAGAAAGTTCTAGAATCAGCCAAAAAAAAAAAAATGACTCTATGGTGATAAAATTCAGAACAGTACGAAAGAGGGGCGGTATTATCTGCAAAGGGGCGTGAGGAATTTTCTACAGTGGTGGAAATGTTCTCAAGATAAATGGGCACACTCATGTCATCTCTATCAAAATTCATCAAACTATATATAGATGGGTGTGTTATTGTATGTATTGAACAAAAAGACTTGATAGTTTAATTAACTAGAACAGTTAATTAAACACTGACCAGGAAGTCACCTCACAAAAAATGCAAAATTGCCAGTGAAATGACATTTTACAAGTGTTCCGGTGAAGCCCCCGAGGACTGAGCCTGCACTGGGACAAGCAGCAGCAAGGTCTTGCACACATCGGAAGGCTCAACAGGGAATCTCCTTTTGATTATTTATATTTTCTAAAGTATCTGCACTGCCAGGAGAAATAAAACTTATTTGTCCAACAAAATCATTTTTTCTGTACTGGGGATTGAATCCAGGGGTGCTTAATCACTGAGCCACGTCCTCACTTTTTTGTTTCTGTTTGGTTATTTTTGAGACAGGATCTTGCTAAATTGCAGAGGCTGGCTTTGAACTTGTGATCCTCTGGTCTCAGCCTCCCAAATTGCTGGGATTCCAGGTATACGCCACCACGCAAAATCATTAATTTTTTTATTCAACAATATTTACTAAGTACCTACTATCATGTATGTAGAGCTTGTGCTACATACAAAGATAAAGTTCCTTGGCATGACACGCTTAGGATAAGGCAACATGGAAAACCACAAGATAACTGTGTAGGCTGACGAAGGCTGCTGGTTTCTGACCAGTTCCTGGAGGCTAGTCCCTGCCAGAGAGACATGAGTTTCTGATCATTTATAAAGTCATCAAAGGATTCTTGGAGTGCAAGAATCTGCAAAAGCCAGAAAATTGGGGAGGAAATGGGCAAGAGGGTGAGGCTTTGAACAAGGGAGTCTATCAATCTGGGAAGAATCGGGACAATGACTAGGGAGCGAGTGCAGGTGGAAGGAAAGTCCCTGCCTAGATTCTGGTCCGAATGGCTTGCTCTTCACCCCTCAGGAAGGCGTGGATGAGGCTGTCAGTGAACACTTCATTGGAGGTTCTGAGATTGACACCCCCTCAAAGGCACTGCCAAGATAACCCTGGAGGTATCTCTCTGCTTTCTGCACTCAGGACCCGTCACTGGGAACACACACGGTGGGGCACAAGTTCTCTCCTCCTCCTTACACTTGCCTGTTTGGTGTAAGGGCCTGTGCTCCTTCTAGAAAGCTAGGAGAAAGACAAACCATCGGTTCATCAGAGGACAGAGACTTTTTTCCTGGCCTCCAGTTTGGAAAGGAATTTGCAATCAAGTGCCCAAAAACAAAGGGCGCCGAAGAATGTCATGAGTGATGGCCTCAACACCAGTTGTATACACAGCGTGGAGCGTTCTCCTTCTGCAGCTTTTACAAGCCAGAGCTCTGAGCATAGGCTCGGGCCTGTAAAGGCTCTGCAGGACATGAGGCATGGACAGACTGCTTTCTGATTTAGATTAATCCAGGATCAAAGTGGAGAAATGAGTGTCTACTGTACCTCTGTGTTCTCTCAAACTACAGAGGGGATAAGGCAAAGTAATCTCATTCCTTAAAAACTTTTGAAACAAATAGTTGTTTTCTTCCTCTGTCCTCTTAGGGTTCACACTGTCTTTCCCTTCAATCCAAATTAGATAAACTGGGACCAAGCCTGTGACCCTCAAGGCCGGGCTGGGAGGCAGAGCGTCTTCTGGGAAATCCCTTGAATTTAGCTACTTCTGTTCATTTTGGATGTTGTTTTAGTGGCATTCACAAGTGTCAGGAAAATGTGATCAAAGCTTTGCTTCCCATCTCCCAAGGAACAGCCAGTACAAATATCACACCCCAGAACCCAAGCTTCCCCTCAAGCGAAGGCCACCACCGCCTAATCACATCAGGAGAATCCCATAAAACAGCCTGGGCCTTCTCCCAAGGTGCGTTTTACTAGCAGAATCTCCAGAGGCACCGGGGCCCCTGGGTGTGCCTGAAACAAGCCACAGGCTCCCCTCTACACACTCCCCAGAGGGGACCCCAGGAAGGCAGAAGAATGCAGGGATCTACAACAGAAGTCCATGCTTAGGAAAGTTCCACCCAGTGGTTTCCAATGGCGGGGTCATCCCCAAGTCTTCTGTTGGTGCTTAGAAATGTCTGTCACCTCTATTGCTCTAGTCTACGAAAATAAATAAAGTCCCCGGGAAGCTCTCACCCTCAATGATGGGCTAAAACTCATGTGGTATCCATAACTCAGAGCTTAGATAACCTCAGGGTCACTGACCCGCAGGTCAAGCAGGCCCCTTGGGCCAGAATATTTGGGGCCAAAGTGGCTACGTCCGGGATGGTAGGGAAGCCATCCGCCTTGGGACACAGCTGTGTGCCCCAAGAGGGGACAAATCAGCTCACAGCACAGGCAAGAGATGAGGTCAGCAGAGGGGCAGAGGAGGGAACCGCGCCTGCTCCACCCCTTCAACCACATTTCCTGCTCGGCCACAAACAGCTGAGGTTCCAGACACAAGGGAGGCAGCGAGTTCAAAGACCTCCTGTTTAAGGAGGCCAAAGGCCTGGGAACCAGAGTGAAGGCTGAAGCCCAGATGGGCCAAGAGACAGCAAGCCGGGGTCAAAGGACTGAACAGCAGCAGGGGGGCCGCCCACGCCTCTCCTGCCCCTCTGGACACTGTGTCCCCACTTCTGTTTATTCTGAGCCCAGCCAGCACATGCCAAGACACTGTGGCTCCCTTGGGCTCTGAATCCCAGAGGCTGGGGTTTCCAACAGGTCCTCTCAGGTCTCTGGTCATCCCAGGCTTGCCCAGCCACCTGGGCTTCCCTTCCATACCCAATGGCCTCCCAATTCTTCCTACCAAGCCTTTCCTTCCACACAGCCCCAAGTCCTGCCCTTTCGGACTTGCCATCCAGTGGGGCCACACTGACGCCTCCCTCCCTCCCTCCGATGTTGTGGTGAGTGCTGACTTCTGTGATGAATCAGTCCTCCTCCCACCATCCAAGGCTCAGCACACTTATCCCCTCAAAGACCAGCAAGGGCCAAGCCTAACTTCCTGGCTCAGACTAGGGTCCAGTCCCTGTGTCCAAGGCCTCTTATAGGAGCAGCTACGAGCATGTCCCAGCACCTCACACTTGTGCCTGAACCAGAGGTCCTCCTTGGGGGTCCTCTCCACAAGGGGCATCGCTCTTCTCCACGAACCCAGCTCAACACCCCTTTCCTCTGCCCCACAGGGCTCTGGCCACCCAACCCATGGACATGTCATTATTCTCTGATGACCCCAATCACTTTTATTCCAAAAGTGACACTCTACCCTGCCCTGTTGCCTCATGGCTAGAACACATCGTGGCCTCCCTTTCTGGCCTCCCTCAGGAGCATCCTAATCCAAAGTCCTGGGCACACCCACCCAGATAGCCTTACAACACTGCCATCCGCCATGTTGGTCACCTACCTCTTATAGTACAGTGGTTCCCACTGCCTATTGGATGGAGTCATACTGTACTAGACCTGCTGCAGGACCAATGGCCAGGGCAGTTACACAGCCTACATGCTGAGAGGAAAGTGAGTAAAGTCAGCACATGGCAGGGTGGTGTTTTAAATCAATGGGGATAGGAAAAATGGTTCCACAAACCAGTGTCAAAACCACCAACTATGCATTTAGGAAAACAATACAGTTTCTACTACATAAAAAGATATAATTTCAGAAGGAATAAAGATACACATCTCTTTTTTAAAAAATCTGTAAAAGGACTAGAAGAAAATATAGGTGAATAATTTCATGTTCTTAGAGATATCCTTTACTAATTAACACAACTCTAGAATCCAGAAAAAGTATATTTGACCAAACGTGAATGTGTAACACTAGTACAACAGAGACACACAAAGCACAGTTAAAAGAAGCTGAGCTGGGCGCGGTGGCACACGCCTATAATCCCAGTGGATTGGGAGGCTGAGGCAGGAGGATCAGTAGTTCAAAGCCAGCCTCAGCAACAGCAAGGTGCTAAGCAACTCAGTGAGACCCTGTCTCTAAATAAAATACAAAATAGGGCTGGGATGTGACTCAGTGGTTACGCACCCCCGATTTCAATCCCCGGTACCCCAAAAAGAGAGGGAAAAAAATACCACTGATCAGAAATTTTTTTTCAATAAACAAGAATGTTGAAACTATGTAACAAGTTCCTACAAATCAGCAAAGAACAACAAAATCAGAACACTGGACTCAGAATCACAAGTAATTTCCAGAAAAATACAAATGGCCAATGTTTAAGAAAGATAACAAATTATACTAATAATCAGCTCATGGGACATTAAAATGAGATTTCCTTTTCCAATGGCAAAAATTGTTAACATTGGTAAGAGAGCGATGGGACAGGTGTGAATGAAGTGGGAAAAATGTCAATTAGTAAACACTTTTGTAATGCAATTTTCCTGAATGTATCAAATTCTGGGTACTGCTGGACCCTCCTACCCATCTCCTCTACGCATGCACTTGTGCTCAAAAAGCAGTGGCTAATCTCCAGCACGCCACCATAGTGAGACTGTGGCCTGTTCGTACAGCATCTCACTCACTGCAGCTGGAGGCAGCGGGCCGAGGCTAGGAATGGAAGAGGCTGAAAAGGCAGGAGGATCCGGGATGCCGGATGAGGGGAAGCATCTGGATTTTCTTATAAGAGGATGGGAAGATACTGGACAGTTCTGGGCAAGAAGCCGTGACACTTTTGTACGTAGAAGGTCCTAGAACTCGTCTGTCAGGAGGAAAGGGTGGAAGCAGGACAACAGGAAGGCTCTGCAGTGGGCTAGGAGCAGAACAATCGCAGCTGATTTGTGGAGAGATGTGGAGAGAAAAGTTTGCATGATAAGTTTTGAGGGCAAAAGGGGTGGGACGTGCTGGTTGCTGATACCTCAGTGAGAGGGGAATTTTTAAAGCTTTTGGCCTCGCCAGCTAGGACACTGGTGGTACCATTCACAAGGCCCAGGGCGGAATTCTCTGGAGCAGCAGTCACAAAACCAATGCCTGCGTGAAGGGACACAGTAGTAATTGCTGGGGGTTGGGAGGGAGGTGCCTCCCATTTATTGGTTTGAGTAAAAGACGATTAAAAAATTCGACTTTCTACCTTTCATTTTTGCTGTTTGCACACTATATTGCCAACTGTCTTTTTATTGACTTTTTTAAAAATATCAATGACAGTGGAATGCACTACAATTCTTATTACATATACACAGCACAAATTGTTCATCTCTCTGGTTGTATATAAAGTATGTTGACACCAATTCATGTCTTCATTCATGTACTTTGGATAATGATGTCCATCACATTCCACCATCCTTGCTAACCCCCCGACCCCTCCCTTTCCCTTCCACCCCTCTGCCCTATCTAGAGTTCATCTATTCCTCCCATGCTCCCCCTCCCTGCCCCATCTATGAGTCACTCCCCTTATATCAGAGAAAACATTCAGCATTTGGTTTTTGGGGATTGGCTAACTTCACTTAGTATTATCTTCTCTAACGCAATCCATTTACCTCAAATGCCATGATTTTATTCTTTTATTGCTGAGTAAAAATTCCATTGTGTATATATGCCACATTTTATTTATGCATTCATCCACTGAAGGGCATCTAGGTTGGCTCCACAGTTTAGCTATTGTGAACTGTGCTGCTATAAACATTGATGTGGCCGTGTCCCTGTAGTAGGCTGTTTTTAAGTCCTTTGGGTATAGACCAAGGAGAGGGATAGCTGGATCAAATGGTGGTTCCATCTATTTTCTCTGAATTAAAATAGCCATTTCTCAGATCAAGATGGCCCGTTTCACTCCTGACTTAGAAGGGACGCTCTGCAGAAAGCTTTGGAAACCTGACAGTGGGGTCAGAGTCCTTACTCCCCCTCCCCTCGATGTCACATGCTGTCTTTCAGCTCTCTGCAGCCCTATAGCAAAGAAGGGAGAGACAGGTGGCATCAGAGTCAAGCCCTTAGGCCAAGATGTGAAGTTTGGGGTTTAATCTTCCCTGTCATGAGAAGCCAGAGAGTCTACATGAAAGGTCTGACTTTGAAAGAATCCTTAGGCTGGAGTGCAGAAGACATACTGCAAGAGCCAAGCACAGGCACAGCCTGGGACCGAGAAAATGTTTAAAAAGTGGATGACGGTGACAGTTGTGTGACGCTGCAAATGCACTAAATGTCACCGATCCCACATTTAAAATGGTTAAAGTGCATTGATTCAATGACTATAATAAAATGGACAGGAGAACCCAACTCAGGGCCAGTGTATCGCCAAGTGAGGGCAGTGGCCCTTCCAGACACGTGCGCTGATCGACTTTCTACCCTTTCTACCCTTTTTCGGTGGCGATACAGAAAAGCCGTCATTCGGGATACGTTTGGAAACTTCAAACAGTAAGATTTCAGAAGTATTTTTTATGTGATGCAAGGGACCACACAGACAACGGTGCCACTTCCAGAGCTTAGCAAGGAACTTTGCAGGAGGCAGGCGGTCCTAAAGATGTCCAAGGAACGAGGAGAAGAAGAAGCAAAGAACAAACTTGCAGGAGATGAGAACAAGTAAGAAAACAGTAACTAAAAATGAACTACAGGCCAGACGTCACAGGGCCGCTGACAGGACACATTCAAGTGTAGGGTCCTTGAGAGGTTGAGAAAAGGTCTAGGATTGTATGTTGAGTCCCTCCATCAAGAGGAACACTGTGAGGTGACAAGTGTACACTTAGGCACCAGCTGCCTGCATGCTGTGTCAGGGATGCTTAACCTCTGAGCCACATCCCCAGCCTTTTTAATATTTTATTTACATACAGGATTTCACTAGGTTGCTGAAGCTGGCCTTGAACTCACAATCCTCCTGCCTCAGCCTCCCAAGCCACTGGGATTACAGGCATACACCATCATGCCTGGCCATTGTATCCCTTTAATCAGGTCCCTCCAGAGGTTTAGAGCATCAAACTGACATGTTTGGAAATTTGAGTCAGTCAGGCCACCAGCAGCCTCTGCCCAGCCAGTGCCCCTGACCAGGCTTAAATAACCCTCCCCGATGTAAGGACCAGAATCGACTCACCCACAGCTCGAGCGTCTGGGACACTAACAGCACTCCCCTCCGGAGGTCACAAAATATCACAAAAAGCCAGGAAATGAACACCCAAAAGAGGCATCCCCAGGCAGAATCACCCACCTCAGTGAAGAAGCCTGCTATCCCAGCCTGGCAGGAGCCATGTTCCTCTCCATACTTCTTCTTATACTCTGGAGGGGGAGAAGGAAAGAGAAGCAGACCAGACATGTCAGTGTGGGCCAATCGTGCGTGGACCCAGCCCCTTCCCCCAGTGCCTCTGCGAGCTGGGCCAGGGATGCTGACCAGACTCGGGCACAGAAGGAAAGTCTCAGGAATCCACGAAACCTCAAAAATCCAGGCTCTGGTGCCATCAGGTAGAAAGGCTGCCAAGGGCCTCAGAGGACTTCCTCTGCTCATGTCGGGGAGAGAGCAGCAGCAGCCACAGTAATTAAGTGGGAGGCTGGTGACAATTATTTCAATTAGAAAGGATCAAGATCCCTAGTGGGTCTTGAGGAGCTGAAAACATGACCCAGAAATGGGAATAATGTGGCCATCCTAGTGTGGAGTCCCCTGGAAGGAGACCGACCTTTCCCCAAAAACATTTGGTACAGCTAGAGGCAGAATGCTCCCAACCATCCGACCAGAAACAAGCCATCCACCCCTGGGCTAAGGAAGATGGGGTCTACCAGGACAGGCCCCAGAATGTGGCCCCGCTGTCCCCCACAATCAGAGGTAGCAGGCACCTGTATTCCTGTGTGGAAGCAAGAGGGGCAGATCTCTCCAGACCAAAAGAAAACCCATGGGTGATCTCCTTTGTCCCAACACCCTACCCAACAAATGGGGACACTTCGTTGCCCGTTTTATTTTCACACTGGCAAGACAGAAACTTTTGATAAGAGTTTAGTAATGCCAGGCTTTGTAGTATTGCCTCCACTGGCATCATTTCATTGATTTCCCCCATCCCTGGGAATCTATCTTCCTATTTGTCTACAGGTAATACTAAGGCTCAGAAAGGTTAGGTGAATTGTCAGGGTCACCCAGCTAGTGAACTCCTATCTCTTAGATCTGTGGCCTAGGAAAGATTTTGTAAAGTAATTTCACAAAATCATAAGAAGTGACTGGCTGTTGGAAGTCATTTCAGGGGTGAAGACAAGGAGGGAGGTTTACAGTGACTCAAATTAATCACGTGCCACATTGCTGGATAGCCTCAGGCTGGGGCTACCCGGCAAATAACCCAGTGACTTTCTGGGGGTCTTGGCAAGTCTCTGGTGCCATTAAAATCTAGTACCATGAAAATATGATTATTTTTGAAACACAAAAATAAATAATCCAGAAGAACAATGAAGCTGTGATTGCAACACAGTGCCACTTCCTGCAGCTCAAAGTGTCTACTCCAGGCGCAGCGGGGAAGGGGCCCTGGGGAAATAGGCAGAGTAATTCAGTTTCTAACAACACTCACCGCAGAGCCTAGTAACATTTTCCAGTAAGTGGCCATTAACCGACTGCTGAATTACAACAGAAGGTCAATGAGGGACTCCTCTTCCATGAGGGGGGTGCCGTCAGCTCCTCCCACCTTGTCCTGCGATGCTAAGGGAAACTTCCAGGCCTGCCAGGCAGCAGCGCACCAGCAACGGAACCCACTTATCCCCAGCAAAATCTTGCACCAAGATTGCGGATAGGGGTGCAAAGAATTAAACAAACCCTGCATCAAATAGCACAAGGACTAGAAAGAGCAAAATGTCCCAAACTAGACAAATGAACCTGGAAGGTCTAGCAAAAAGCTCATTGGTGCCCCTAACTCCAGGGGTAAACCTCCCATTATAACTCCTACAAAATGAAACAAAGAAGATCCAGACCCCAAGGGCTGAATAAAACTACCATGCCTAACACACCAGTTCAGCCTTATGTGGCATGAATAGGAACTGTGTGGTGTTGTGGTTTGGACACGAGGTGTTCCCCAAAACCCCTATGGTAATGCAGGAATGTTCAGAGGGGCAAGAATTAGATTCGGAGTGCCATGACCTAAGCCGTCCATCCTCCTTTGAATGGATGAAACTGAGTGGTGATGTAGGAGGGGGGGGGGGCTGGAGGAGTGGTCATCTTCTCTGCACCCCCTTCCCACCCCACCCCCTGCTTCCTGGCCACCAAGAGCAGGGCAGCTTCCTTGTCCTGCAGTCACGTTCCTCCTCAGAGCAACAGACTCGGGTGACCGTGGACTAGACCTCGGAAACCACGAGCTCAAATCAAATTTTCCTCCTCTAAGTTGTCCTTGGGTATTTTTGTCACAAAGAAAAAGTGGACAAACGCATGGAAATCTCACATCTTTTTAAGTAAATAGTCTTGAGGTCTCTTTGTGACAGGAACTGCAAAAATACTCAACACCTTTCTTAGCCTCCTCCCCACACTGTTCTTGGAGTTCTCTATCCTGGAACAGGACCTGGCGTTTCTGAGGTGGTCATGGTCTTATTGGAAGTGGGAGTGTCCCACTCCTATCCCAGGCTAGAAGACTACAAGGGGAAGCCCTTACCAGCACCCTTCCATTTTATATGTGGGGCTCCAGTATCCAAGGAGTTTGGGATCTGAGGGGGTCCTGAAACCAGTCTTCCTCAGACACCGAGGGACACTGTCACATAAGGTTATGCTAACTTCTTCCTAGCCTAAAAATCTTGATTAGAGCAAAAACAATTTGATTCTTCTTCTCTAGACCTGAGATAGCAAGACATACTAGAGAGTGTGGGAATAAAGATGGGTAGAGAAACAAGGGGCTTCCCCCAACACCAACCCTGAGAAGCCAAGTCAGACATCCTGTCTCCACTGAGAAGTTCAGAAACGCAGGGCGGGGGGATTCAAGAGAGGGCAGGTGACCTCCCATCTCCTGTTCCCAGGAAGAACTTTGCCTTCACAAACACAAAGGCCATGGGGCCAGAAGCTGGCTGCTCTTGGGCATGTCCACTCAGCCTTCACACGCCCCCAACGTGATGGCCCAGCAGAGAGGGCTGCAAAGGGCCATCTCCCTCTATGAACAAAGCATTTATCCACTTCAAAGAAGCGGAGCAGAAACCAGGCTTCGCATGGTGACAGCAGCAACTGATGCTGTCACAAACCTATTAAAGTGGGAGAAACTGAACCTGGTAAGCAAAAGATGAAGGCCAAACAGGGGACTGAGAATATCTTGGAGGACCTGGGATTCGATGGGAGAACTCTCTGCCACACATGGGTTTGAATTACTTGGCCTGCGTCACATGCTTCAATTTGTTAAGTCGTATGGCTCCTCCATTCCAAAAATGGTAGTATTTTCCTTGGGTAAGCTGCTGGTTTTATTAAACCCTGCCTAAACAGAAGGCAATTCAGAAAGAAGAAAAAAAGTTACCGATTCCCAAATGTTCAGAATCCGCAACTTCGATGCATGGAGTCAACACTCATGAATTTTAACTCACTCAAGGCGGCCAGTGATTGGGCGTGGTCACTTCTGCACCCTTCCTAAAACTCTGGGATGTGTCAATCTCCCAGAAAGATCGACATATGCACAGTATAACACTTTCCAAAACTCTTTCTATTACATATTTGAGAAAGTTTTATCTTTCAAAGCCAGTCTTTTTAATACACTGATTTTTAAAATAATTTCTCCATGGTTCCTTAGCCGAGCTATGAAAATACCAGGGAGAAAATAGCTCTTCTGTATTAAATTATTTCTGAATTTCACCAAGGAGAGGCAAATCTAAACAACTGATCATTAAACAGCAATTTAGACAGATCTCTAATAATAAAAAGGGCATTTAAATACACCCCTAAAAAATGAAGAGAAGATAAGACTACCCATTAGGAGGCATCTCTGTCCATATGAGGGGGGGTTGGAGTAAATGATCTCAGTAACTAGGTTAGAGAGGAAGGGAGAAGAATTTATCAAAATAGCTCATGATTAAACAAAGTGAGCACTAAAATGCAAATTGTACCAAACCAGAGACTTACAATTAAGTGAGAAAGAGGTTTTTAAAGGGGAAATAATCTTCAGAGAATATCTAATAATCCCAACCTTACCCATTCATTTTACAACAGTATGTAATTGCTCAGAACAAGTGGTTTATTTAAAGCTACATAGCTAATTAGTCTCAGTCAGCACTGAAGAGCAGGGGCTGCTGGCCTCCCCTCTACCTCAGCCACACAGGCATGCTGCATAAGAACAGGCCCAGTCTCATTATTTTTGTTCAAAAAATTGAAGGAAAAAAAAAAAACATTGTCCATCACCAGACAAATGAAGTATGGTACACACCTATGTTGTTCTACCTCTAAAGGTAAGGAAATTCTGATACATGCTACAACATGGCTATTTCCTAAGGACACCACATTAAGTGAAATAAGCCCGTAACAAAAGGGCACACACTGTGCGTGTTATGTTTCAGATGTGAAGTGTCCCCCAAAAGCTCATGTGCAAGACAATCCAAGAGGGTTTACAGGAGAAATAATCAGATCATGAAAGCCTTAACCCAATCAGTGAATTGATCCCGATGGGGATTAATGAGTGGTAACTGAAGGCAGGTAGGGCGTGGCTGGAGGTGGTGGGTCATTGGGGTGTGCTTTTGGGATATATATATATATATTTTTTTTAATCTGGTAAGTGGAATCTCTCTACTTCCTGATCATCACGTGAGCCGTTTCCCTCTGCCACGCTCTTCTGCCATTATGTTCTGCCTCACCTCAATCTCTGAATAATAGAGCCGGCCTTCTATATGTAGACTGCAGCCTTTGAAACCAGGAGCCCCTAAATCAACGTTTCCTTACATACAATTGTTCTGGCTGGATCTTTTAGTTAAAGCAGCAAAAAATCTGACTAAAATGGTGAGACTCCACTTACATGAAGTCCCTAGAATGGACGGAGTCAGAAAGGAGAATGGTGGTTGCCAGGGACTTGTGGGGAGGAGGATGAGAGTGTTGCATGGGTACAGACTTCCTTTGGAAAGAGGAAAGTTCTGGAAATGAATGGTGGGGAAAGTTGAACAATGTGGATGTACTTAATGCCATAGTATTGCATGCTTTAAAATGGTTACAGTGGTAATTTTTATATACCTTTTTAAACAATAATAAATGACAAAAGAATTTTTTTTATAATTGTTAAATTGTTCCTTGCATCCAGAATCTAGCAACCCCCATTTTGTCAATTCCCTAATTCAGAATAAGCAACAAGCTACCTTACAGGCACATAATAATGTATTTTCAACTTAGTATATGCTATGTCACATTTCATCCGTCATAGAAACTGACCTGGACAGGGATCAGTCACGTTTCAGTGAGAACCCCAGCTCAGAACCAAGTAGAATTCAATCATGTAACAGAAGCTAAAAGACTCACTGGCACTAAAAAACGGACAAACGGCTGTTCAGACGTTAAAACCAAATGTCTGGAGTAAGGAGAGACCCAGGACATAGAGCAGATCAACTACAGCTACATTTTACCAGGCTAAGGGGAACACCTGCCCCTCCCACCCTGTACCTGGAGGACTTACCCATGGATTGTTTAAAACGGAAAAACTAAAACATGGCTTAAGTAGTCCACAGCATAATGTCCTAAATACTTAAAAGATTATGACAAAAATAGGAGATTTTTCTCTGTGATGGGTCACAGCACCTAGTCATCACAAAGAATCCCAACGTCCCGCCAGGTATGATGGCAGATGACTATAATCCCAGGAGCTCAAAGCTGAGGCAGCAGGATGGCAAGTTCAAGGTCAACCTGGGCAACATAATAAGACCCTGCCTCGAAAAATAAAAAGGGCTGAAGATGTAGCTCAGGAGGTAGAACGCCCCTGGATTCAATCCCCAAGGCTGAAAAAAATGGAGAAAATTAAAAAAAAAAAAAAAACACAATATCTCAACAGAACAGGTAACACAGATTCCTACTCTAGACTTAAGTCCCCAACCCCACCTCTGTTTAATAATCCTATGACTGTCACCAATCTCCCTGACCCTCAATTTTCTCACCTGTACAATAATAAGAATACCTCAAAATGATGTGATTACCCGGTAAGTTACTGAGCACCAAGAACACTACCTGGCCATTGCTCAATAAATGTCAAGTGAATCTGAACCTGCTAATTTCTCATAGAACAAACCCCAAGACACCTAGCACCACACAGGAAGTTTTGGAAGAGACTCAAAATTGGACATCCACAGGGGCAATACTAGAAGATGCAGTTTAAGCAATTAATTTCACACAATGCATGGAGACACGTTTGAAATATAGAACATATTTTTGCCTAAGACAAAAGTCCTTGGTACCAAAGGGAAAGCTTAATGGGGTTTCTGAGCCACTACCAGAGATGCTGGGACCTCTTTCCAGCCCTGGCTATCCTTAGGCCACTCCCTCTTTCCCTCTCAGATCCTTCTCTTTAACTGGTCATAATGCAAAACAGTATCCTTTTTTAATATGCTATCTTTGCTTAAATGAGATAATGTTTATGAAAGCTCTTGGGAAATCATGAAATCCTATGTAAATGCAGAGGTCTTTATTTAATAAAAATTTATGGGGCTTATTTCTGGATTTTTAAATGGATCAACTCAGCCTTTGATGGTTTTCTCCAAAACAAAATAAAAAACAACAGAACCTGAACTGCTTTTCATTTATAAATGGATCGTGATTGATTTTTACCCCCTGTGGAGCCACAGCCTTTAACATTAAAAGGGGAAAAAATTTTTCACTTTGAATTAGTGATCTATTTCCTTCCCTAGAAATGATCACTGACTTGAGAAATGCAAATATGCCTTAGAAATAAAAATCCAGCTGTTCTGACAATAAAGAACACGATATAAAAATCTTTGGAATCAATGGGGCAAAAGACACAACAAAATTTGATAAATTCAGACCCCAGCAATTTCAGATTTGAGAACATTTAAACAAGGCATAAGCTAAACCTTAGATCATGCATAAAAAGAGGGGAAGAGAGTTTACCAAAGAAATAAATCTTGCAAATATGATCAAAGGTATTTAAGTAATTATAATCTTATCAAGGGCTCTTAAAATCATGTTAATGCTACCCAGTTTCTATTCTTCAGTGTATATTCACTAAAGCAACCCTGTTAGCTCAGAATATTTAAGAATGTTCTGTCACCTATAAATTACAAAATTCACATTTATTGAGCACACACTTGGAGCCCGAAAGTGCTAAACATTGTAAATACCTCAAATACCTGTGTGTATGTACACGTACACATACGTGTGTGTGAGTGCAACACAGAAGATTGAAGCCAGGGGTGCTCTACCACTGAGCTACCATCCCCAGCCCTTTTTTTAAATTTTAAAATAGAGTCTTGCTAAGTTGCTGAGGCTGGCCTCGGATTTGTACCCTCCTGCCTCAGCCTCCTGTCTTCAGTAGGTATTAACCTCCCCATTTTACAGATGAGGACACTGGGGCTTAAGGAGCTTCCCCAAGTTTACCAAGTCTGAAAACAGGGACATATAGGTTCAAATATTGGAATAAATGATAAAGTCAGAGCCTGCAAGTTAGGTCTAATATACAATAGTACCATAATTGCCTCTAAAGGCATTTCTTTATCAATGTTTTCTCTTAAACGCTTTTTGTTAATTTAGCTAAGCTACTCCCAAACTATTCCATGCTCATGAGATTTTTCTGTCACAATAAAAAGATGAACTGTTTACAGTCTCACTCCTGCCAAGCTCTGCCCCCAGTGGGCTCAAAGGAGAAGGGATGAAAGAAATGTCTGTACTTAATTTTATCACATGCACTGACTTTGGGGATTCTTAAAATATCCTGGCCTGGGGAACAGTACCTAGACGTTTACAGTGCTCCAGTTTACAGATAGTTTTTCCCACATCATCCACTGAAAGTATCTTCTCACACATGAAACCAAATGACATATGGGATATGCAGTTTTTGTGTCACACAGTAAATGCAGACTAAGCTTCTACTGAAGGGCATGCACCATGAGTTTATTTTATGTCCTAAACTCATTTTTATTTCCCATTCCCTCCATGTTTCCTGGTTCTGACAGGATATTCTGGTAGCCTCTCCCATCCAACCAGAAACAGGAAGCACCTGAGAAGCCACGAGAGAAAGATCCTTGTACCAAACCAAAGACTGGTGCAAAAGCTTGGGGCTGGGCACATGGCTCAGTGGCAGAGTGCTTGCCTGGCGTGTGGCAGACCCTGGTTCAATCTCTAGCATGGCCCAAAAATAATTTAAAAGCTTGAGACATTTTTGGAAAGGTACCCCCACACTTAGGAGGGTTTGCCCAACCAAACCAACCCTCCAGCCTTCTCAAGAGAACCCAATTGGTCCACATTTGCAGAACAAATCAGTGGACTTCCTGAGCACTTTGGCCAGCATTTTCTCATGAGCTCCTCACAATAACCAAAAAAAGATAAAAAGCGATGGAGACCTGAGAGTGTCCACTGCACTGCAGGACCCAGCAACTCGTCCAAGCCACAGAGGTGGCCATGTGGACAAGCTAACCTCAACCAAGCTCCCCGCCACCCCCTCCCTCCCATGTCTGTTAACCACTGCATAGGAAGTAATCTGGAGGCAGCGGTCCCGTCTGCCCCATGCCCATGGATATGACCACCAGTGGATTTCCACCACCCTCTCTTCCACGCCTGCAACACGCTACAGGTTCTAAGAGGGATTTGCCTTTTTCCTATTGTAAATGAAAATAACCCTTTCTGCTACCTTGTACCCAGCAGTCACACATGGGCAGAGAATTGTCCCCCTTTCAAATAGATACTTTTCCTGCAGATAAGGGACTTCTGAATAGCCAGAACTATGTCACTTGGGTTTTGACTAGTGCTTTCCAGGAACTTAAAATTAAGTGGACTATTCCTGGGACACAAGTCAATCACCCTTCAACAATCTCTTGCTCCGCATATCTCAGAGGCACACAGCAGTAGAATTAGTGCATACACGCTGAGCATTTGGTATACTAGATATAGCCAGGCGCTATTCTAAGAACTCACGGGAATTGACTCAGTCCTCTCCACAACCTTGAGGTAGCAGAGAAGCTTAATAACTCGTCTGAGGACACACTATTAAGAGCAAGTGGCAGAGCTGGACTTGAACTCTGGTGTTCTGGGTCCCGAGTCCGTCTTCTGAACACCATGCCACTTTGCCTATCCACACGTGAGTATGGCATGTGAATAAAACAAGAGGAAAAACCCGGGCTTGGGCAAGTTTCTGAACCTCAGTACAGACAGGAGGTTGGCCTAGGTGACATGTGAGAGGGAATGTCAAACTCTTAATACTTCCGTTGTACTTAACCACAATGGGATCCCCACCTAGAACAGAGAGCTGGCGTCACTGAGATTTTCCACATTAAGAGAAGATAATGGTTGCTTTAAGAGCCAAAGTAGGTTTGGTTTAGACCACAAAACAGGGAAGTAGAGATCTCCAAAGCCAATAGAGCACAGGCAAGAGCTCTCTATGAGGAGCCTGCCGCCCACCCCACCCTGCCAGCACGGTGCTCTAGAGAAATCTGAGCATCTGCCATCCCCCTGCTTTTATAAGGCCAAGAAACAGGAACTTTCTTCTCAGTCCTGTTTCTAAAGGGATGCTCGTATACCCCAATATTCCCTACCCCTCACTGTTGCCTAGGCCATAGGATAAATTAGGATATGGAAATGTGTGTGCCATGAAGAAACAGGAATGGATGGGGGCAAAATCTTGCTCATTTATTCACTGGCTCCATTTGGCTGCCATGAAGTCAAAGAACCATCAAAGCAAATAGACTTGGGCTCATTCCACAGCTGCATAGCATGAGTAATCTAGATTCCTGAGTCCTGTATCAGTCAGCTATCACTGCATAACAAGCATGAAGGCTCCATGACCATAACAAACATTGATCTCTCATACAACTATATATAGGCTCCAGCTGCAGGTTCAGTTCAGGTCTGCTCCACTTGGTTCTACTCTGGGACCAGCAAGCTACGTGGGACAGAGCACATGGTCAGAAGTGCTGAGATGGGCGAGTGGAAACACGCTGTCTGGAGCCCGTGCACTGATATGCACAAGGGGCACATGCAGCCAACCCAAACTGAACCTGCTCCCTAGACTTGCAGCTACCTGCCTCAGCTCACATGGGCACCCACATTCCTGCCAAGCATCCCATAAGAGCCCCCAGCAGAGGAAGGGGAAAACTGGCAAAGCCTCAATGGGAGCAGTGACATACAAAATGGTCACACTCCTCTAACCTCATGATTCTACCTTTGAGAAAGTTCAGTCACCTTTTGTTTTGTGAGGGTTGAGGATTGACTTCTTTTTCCAGGTGGAAATTTTTGTTTTAATTAGATATTTGTTACAGTAGAATCCATTTATGCATTTTGATATACATAGCTCATTTTTCTGATTGTACGTGTTACAGAATCACATTGATCATGCAGTCATGTATGTACATAAGGTAATAATGTCTTTCATTCTACTATCCTTCCTATCCCCATAGCCCCTCCCTTCCTTTCACTCCCCTTTACCTAAGATAACTATTCTTCCCTAGTGCCCCCCCATTGTGAATTAGTATCCACATATCAGAAAACATCCGGCCTTTGGGTTTTTGGGGACTGGATTATTTCGCTTAGCATGATATTCAACTCCATTCATTTACCAGCAAATGCCATAATTTCATTTTTCTTTAAAGCCAAGTAATAGTCCATTGAAAAAATATATATAAAAATATATATATGGTATATATATGTGGTGGTGTATAATATATAAATGTGGTATACATATATCCCATTTTCTTTATCCATTTATCTATCAAAGGACACCTAGATTGGTTCCATAGTTTAGCTGTTGTGAATTGAGCTGCTATAAACATTGACATGGCTGCATCACTGTAGTATGCCAATTTTAAGTCCTTTGGGTATGAACCAAGGAGTAGGATAGCTGGGTCAAAAGGTGGTTCCATTCAGAGTTTGAGGAATCTCCAAACTGTTTTCCATAGTGGTTGCACCAATTTGCAGTCCCACCAGCAATATATAGTGTGCCTTTTTCAACGCATCCTCGCCAACATTTATTATTGCCTGTATTCTTGATGATTGCCATTCTGATTAGAATGTGATGAAACCTTAGTTTTGATTTTGCATTTCTCTAATAGCTAGAGATGAACATTTTTTCATATGTTTGTTGACTATATTGGCTTTTAGTTTTCAGTTTAACTAAAACACTCCCAAACTAACAAATTGTCTCTAACCACTGGGGCACAAAATGGTTTGCCGAGTCAGATAGATGCAAAATTCAGAAGCCAACCCTACCATTTACTAATTGCCCGAGGACCACAGGCAATTGACTTGGACTTTGAGTCTCAACTCCCTCATCTCTAACAGGAAAATAGGGACACAGAAGCCAGCCTCTGAGTGGCCCACCCTGTGCCCTCCCCTCACCGTGTGCGTGATAGAGCCTGATGGCCAACTGCCACCACCCCCATCTCCATGCCTGGGCACTTTCCTAACCTATGCACATGGCAGGACAGGGTGCGGGCGGATGAAGACCCCAGGGAGGGTGACTTGAAGTGTCTGTTCCACACCGGCCCCAACACCCCTCTCCTAGAGACCGCACCCCAGTTACCCACGGTAGCGACTTGCTGGCTGGAACCTTCTTCATGAGTTGCCTTCCCTTCTCTTTCTATCTCACCCCCACATGATATCCTCTAGAATTACCTCTAATGTAACTTCTAAAATAAACAACTTGTAATCAAACCCAAGTGAAAAATTGTTTTTCAGGGGGGTTACAACAAAGGAGAGAATGAACAGTCCCCAGACTAAACCTGCCTCTGATTGGTCCCATGGCTGCTAAGTAAATGAGTAGTATGAGCCATGGTGGATGCAGGTTTACATGGACATTCGATTCCAGCACCCCCTGCAAGGGGCTGATGTCCTTTTGCTTTCTGGTGCTTATGTGGCATGCAGAGGAACCACTGGGGACAGCAATGGGTCCCCTTTCACGACCCATCATTTTTAGTCCTACTGCATGAGTAGATTGGGCTCAGTAATCACCACCTCCATTGCCTCTGTGGATTCTTTTCCCCAGCCCGATGAGCTACCCAACTAGTTGTTCCAGAGGCCATTCCGTTTTCTTTCTGGAAGAGGAGGAGGAGGAGGAATAAGCTGGGTGGTCACAACAATCCCAATACATTATCTCAAACTATCCACCCTCTTGACATGGTTGTTAATTTCATCTATTTTTAAAATGAAAGTTTTCCTTCGACTAGAATGTTACAGAAATGAAGAGGGCTAGAGTTCAAGATGGCCCAGCCAGAGTCCAACAAATGCTCACACAGAGAAACGTACATAAAAAATGACTCATCTGCACAGAGGAGGGGTTTGCCCCCTACAAGGACACTGCTGGTTCTTCTGTGGGGGCCACATCACAAAGAACCTTGCTCAGGCCAGCCACCCAAGTCCCCAGAGGGTCCTCCATGAGACAGGAAACTGCAGTGTCCTGACATTGTTTCTCAGAGACCACTTTGATTCCACAAACGTGAAACCTGGGAAATCCCAGGGAAGCCCAAGGCAACGTGGATGAAAAAATTATGTGTGTGTCCAAACAAATCAATGAGGGAATGAATTAAAAAATAAACAGCCCAGCACTTAGAGGGAGAACAGATTCCAGTTCACTGAACTAGGATAAGGACCTTAGAGGACAGGGGATCACACTGAAGGAAAGGACAGCCATCTCTGAATCCCTCGAACCAAAATTCCACTAGACTACGAAGTGATCAACTTGATTGTCCCCAGTGCCCAGGCATTTGAGGTTCTTCTATGCAGGCACCTGAAAGGACATTTGTTTTTCAGTACTAGAAATTAAGCCCAAGGGTACCACTGAGACACACCCTCAGAACTTATTTTGAGACAGCATCTCACAAAGTTTCTAAGGCTGGCCTCAACTTTGTTATCCTCCTGCCTCAGCTTCCCAAGTCGCTAGACATACTTTCTTTACAAGACCCCATATGTCCCTTGATGAGGAACTCTTAAAAACTTGTGGAAGGTATACTCGACTCTCAGGAGTCTACCCGAGTTCCAGGGTCATATTATAAGGAAAGCCAGACCTCAGATGTCAGGAGATGACCTGATCGGTGGAGATGTTACACTCCTGCCATAGTGTAGCTTTATGAGTCCTGGGTCTGCTCTGCACCCTGCCTGAGGACACTTGTCCCCCGGGGCAGCTAGGAGCTTCTGGCATTACCTGGGGCAGTAGAGATCATTGGGGCCTACTTCTCACCTTTCAGATGAGGAAAATGAAGCCTAGAGACAGTTTCCCAAGGTGCCACAACCTCTGGCAGTGCCAGGACACCAAAAGGACTATTTGGACACTTGCCTGAGGGTTGGTGAATTTGGGTCCCTGAGGTTTCATAAAGCAAGTATTGTGGGCTCTGGCAGAGATGGGCAGAGCTGGGGAGGGCCTAGGACTGTTACCCTTTTGTACCCTGGACAGAGCCTCCATGCTAGAGGCCATCTGTGGACAAAGAGTATGCCCTCTCAATAGCCTGTGGGAGGCTGGGAGAGATGCTTGGGGGAGGGGGTTGTGAAGAAGGGAGCAGGAGTTTAAGGCAAGACATGGGCAGGGGCATGAGGGAGAATCCCCCCACACACATACTCACCTTCGTAGCAAGGGATCAGCGTCCTGCCTTGGGCCTGGAGGTTGGATGGGATGATGTAGCAGAAACCGTGAGGCAGGATATGGTCTGTTTCATAGTAGATGTTCTTCCACCGGTGGGCACAGGCCTAAAGGGACAGAGACGGGTGAGAGAGGGGAGAACCACAGCGCCAGGGGATTCTGTGAAAGGAGAGAGGAGCAGAGGGAGAAGCTAGCTACCTCCTCTCCTGCCCAGACACACCAGGCCCTTGCTCGCATGAACATGCCCCCGGGAGGCTCCTGGGGGAAGGCAGGTGGTCAAAGATTGGCAAATGATAATCATAGCAAGTGCAAGCGTAAGCTTAAGAAGAATGAGGGTTATGGAATAGCGAATCCGAGAAGGAGGGACGGTTTCCATCTGGTGGTCAGGGAAGGCCTGAAGGAAGAGAAAGCCCTAACCACATGGAGCACTTGGGGAAGAGTGTTCTGAGGAAGGGGGACCAACAGTGCAAAGGACAGGAGGTGAGAGACTTGGGGAGGTCCAGAGAAAGAATGGAAGTGGGCAGGGCTGGTCTGGAGAGGCATGGGTAGGAGAGGAAGTCAGAGAGGGAGGGAGGATATGGGGGCAGGTTTCAGAGACTACAAGGACACCTGTGATTTCAGCAGACAGACGATAAAAAGCCAGGGGATAGCCTCAGTGGCCGATCCACTTTACAGTTTGTAAAGGTCATTTTGCTGCTGCGTGGAGGCTGTGGGTGGGCAGGAGAGGAAGTGAACCACTAGGTGAGAGATGCTGCTGACCTGGACCAGGATGGGCAGGGGGAATGTCATCAGGACACAGGCTCGAGGTAAAACTAATGAGCCTGAGGAATGACCAGGCATGGAGAGTGCTGGAAAGGGAGCACCCACCCACATATAACTCTGCTTTTACCTGCGGAGACACTTGAGCAGGCAGCTCCTCAACTTTCTAGTAATAAATGCTTGTTGATGGATTGTTTATTGGAGTAGATTTACATACAGCAAAACACAAACATCAAATGTACCACTTAACAAGCTTTGGCAAGTGCACACACTCATGTCACCCAAGCCCTAGCAAGACATCTCTTTCCATTTAACCAGAAAGCTCCCTGGTGCCAGGGCTGGTTTACACAGGCTGCTCAGGGAGGCCCTCTAAGGGGGGACATGAGACGTGAACCAGGGGGAATATTCAGGGCAGAGGGGCAGGAGAGTGCTTGGAGAACGGGAGGCCATCAGGGACAGACAGGGCACCTTGGCCAGCTTGGAGAGCAGCCTCAGGGTACATGGCTCGCCAGCCTCAGTGCTGGGGACAAACCTGCAGTAAGAGGCTGTGAGTCAGGGCAGTTCCCACCAACAGACAGGGACCAAGTGCCAGCAACTAGAACTCACACCTGGCCATCCTTCTGTCCCACTTTGTGCCCCTGCCTCCCCTTCCAACAGGAGAGTGGTCTCAGTTCTGTGTATGTGTCTCTGCACAACAATGACAAGGACCCCCCCAGAATGCACATCTGCCTGGCCCCGCCTGCCTCTCCTGGGCATGCACCGCTGATTTCTGATATCAGCTTATCTCATTCTGGCCAATGGCTGCATGGTCTTAAAATATTGAATTTTAAAAAAAATCAATTATTTAATGTCCGTTTCCTTCAAATACACTTATTCATGGGTTATAATGGTCCACCTTTGACTTCTTCTGGGATTCCAGAAGATGAGCAGAAGAGATGTCCTATGGAATCTCATTTTCTTTACAGTAACACTGAGAATTAGTGCTAGGTCTAAGCCATGGAGCTAGCAAGTGCTGCAAACCAGGCTGGAATCCACAGTTTCTAAATCTTGTCTCACTGCAAAGCATTCTGCATCCAAGCTCCCAATTCCTACCTGAGGAGTCATCAACACACATCCCCTGAAGCAGATCTGGTACCAGTTTATCCTCTCAGCACCCCCCAAGGTCCTAGGACCCTGAAATAACCACCCTCAGATTGGGTGCTCCCGAGTATGTGGGGGACTCCCTAGGGGCACAGATTTCCCAAGGCCATTCTAAGACAAGATCACGGCCTCCTAAGCAATCTGCTTTGGATCCCTCCAGGCCAACTGCCATCAGGACCCTTGACAAGCCACTCTGCCCAAAGACAAAAGAGGACACACTCAGAATGATTCTCAAAGCTGGGCAACCACACTTGGTCCCTTGTCTGAAGACATTAAATACAGAAATCAATCTATTATCACTACTTCTACTGCAAACCACCTTCCTGCCTCATCACTCGATATTGTTCTATGCTTAAAAAAAAAAATCACACATTTCTCAAAACATAGAAATAATATGCAGTACAGAACTAAAACATCAATAAACAAAGAACCACTTCATACCACCCCATAGAGTTGTCCCTTGGTACCCAAGGCAGAGTGGCTCTAGAATGCTATTCAGAAACCAAAATTCACAGGTGCTCAAGTCCCTTCTAAATTGGCATAGTATTTACATATAACCTATGCACACCCTCATGTATACCTTCAATCATCTCTGCCTCACTCATAACACCCAATACAGTGTAAATGCTATGTAAGGTATTATATTTTTAGTAAATGAGAAGGAAAGAAGTCTATACATGTTCAATGCAGGTGCAATATTTTTAAGATATTTTTGAGCCAGTTAATTGAATCCACAGATGCAAAAATCCATGGATATCTGGGATATCAGCTATAAGTGATTTTTTTAATTCTCAATTCTGACTCCATTCTGATGGCTTGCACACTGGAATCACTTATCACCTAATTCATGGGTAAATTAGTTGTACTGAAGTTGATGGATTCAGCAAAGGCCAGGGCTTAGAGGGCTTACCATGTCCTACTGCATTTCTGGGTTGGAGAGGAGGATGTTTATCACTGCCGACAGCCAGCTGCACACTGACACATATCAGGAAGGACTTGCAGTATTTAATGTCTAGTATATTGTCTACTCTTTTAAGTACCATAAACTATTTAGAGAAGGACCTTGGAGAATTCCTAGAAGTTCCCACTACTGTATTTCACACTAAACAAAACTAAAATTAAGGCATTCTGGGAAGTCAGATCAAAATGTCGAAAGCAGGCTCCGTGCAGGGAGACAGCACAAAGTGTGTGAATGTAAATTATAGAAAGAAAACACTGCCTGGAGCCCAATTATCACTATGTACACACATCCATTTGACCCCTAAACTAAAATAAAATAAAAATTCTGAGGGGCTATCTGCAAAGTATTAATAACAATCTCTCCCAGGAGTCATTATGAGGGAAAAGGAGAACATTCTCTGGAAACAGCAGGACCTACTCTGGATGAGTGCTTAGCATATACGAGGCCATCCTGGGTTCAATTCCCAAGTGGGGCAAGGGGTAGAAAAAGAGGACTCACTTAAAATCATTCTACAAAGGAGGAGGAGGGCCTGCCACCATTCCAAATCTTAGAACCAGATGTATTTCAAGCTAGAAGGGTTGCTTTTCCTCCCAAGGAATAAAAAGAGGAAGAAAACCAACAATTTCTTTCAAAGGCCTTTTTTCTTGTATGGAAACAGCATGTACTTCCTGGGGGGTGGGTACTGAGCCTCTCCAGGTGGCTCAGCCACAGAGATCCACCCTACCCTCCTACACGCTCATCCGCCATGTACAGATGGCCAAAGCCTCTCTCATGCTTCCAGGTCCACGGCTCACAGCCAGCCAGGCCAGGGCCACTGAGAACATCGTGTGCAGTGTGCACAAGATCAAAGTGAGGCTGGGATGCCACAAGGCTCCCCTGAACAAGTTTCTGGGTGGAGGAGGATGCAATGACTGGGGAGGCACCAAGAGGGGACTTGTGTGGCACTGGGAATGTTGTTCAGTGGATGTCCCCCTAATGAACACTTATCAAGGTGCACTCTGATGGCTCATGCCCTTTTCTGCATATGTCCCAGCTCAATAAGAATTCACACACACACACACACACACACACACACACACACACACCAGGAAACAGAGCAACAGAAAGTAAATGCAAAAATGTACCCTGTGGCTTTGAAAGATGTACACACATGGGAAGCGGTCAGGACAGCCCTGATGGCTAGAAAGGAAATGGCAGAGATAGAGCCGGAGAACACTGCTTCACCCAGAAATAATCAAATCATTTGTTGTTGTCTGAGCCTTGACAACTCTGATCAAAAGGATAGATAATGGGCTTGAACTTCCCGAGCCGCCCTGCACTGTGTGTGAGAAGCATCGGTGCCTGTACTGGGTTCAGCAGTGGTGATTGCAAGAAGTGATGACTTTATATCTTGCCTGTTTCTTAAAATATCAACTGCACACTGGGAGGGCAAGGTGTAAGTACAAGAAGGGAAAGGGCTTGCCCCCCATTCCTGATGCTGTGTTTACACTGGGGATCATTTGTTGCCTGGGGCAAAACTGGAAGGTACCACACTGCTCACAGAGCCCAGATGGACAGGTCTGAAGCCCTGACAGTTTGGGTCTTGCCTGAGCTCATCCAAATGATGCCATTTGTCAATCAGAGGCTTCACTCCCTGTCACAGCTTTCCAGTTCTCCATCTGTTCCTTACTTTGAAATCAAGACCAGATGCCCTTTTCAAAGCACCCTGCCACCTCTCCCTCTTCAAACCCAACCTTGGAATCTGATGCTGTGCTCCCTAGGGACCTAGTTCTTATCCCTACAGCACCTCCTTACTGGATTTTCAAAATGCATTCAAATGACACAACATCCTTTCTGGTTTTAATTTTAAAATACTTGCCTCCCAGAAAGCTTCAACAGGGAGAATGAAGACATTCAAGAAAAAGCAAATGGATCAAAGGCCTCTGAAACATGAATGTGGACAAGATGGCCATTCATTGTACCTTGTTGTCACCTGTCACTTTAGAGCAGTTTGCCTGGCACTTCTATCAATGACTTAGAATCAGCCACCAAGAAAAGATGACAACTTGGTTTCTAGATGTTCTAACAAGGATGCTCAGGCCTCAGGTTATGCAAATACACTTTAAGATAAGATACCATTCCTAAGAGATGTCCTCCAGGCATGGAGAGCAAGAGTGGTCTCTGTTCTCAAGTGGGTTCCATAAAAAGGACACAAACACAAAATAAATCATATGTGCAATATGAGGTGATAATGTCACATTGAGTTCCAAGAACACAAAAGATATTCAGCTTGTTCCATACGGGCTCCAAGGAGGAAGCAGAGCCCAACTGGGGTTGGGTATCAAGGACACAGGGGACTTAGGAAAAGCCTTTCCTAGAAAAACTGAATAAAATCCCTCAAAGTAAGTCAATGATAAAAGGTACAATTCCATTTTAAAATGAGCAAAGACTTAGCCACTTCTATAAAGAAGTACAAATGGCCAAAAAGCAAAGGAAAAGATGTTCAACATCACCAGCCATGGGGAAAAGCAAACCAGATCTATAATGAAATATTACTTCAATGCCCACTGGGACAACCTATGTATTATTTTAATGGGGAGTGCTGGTGACCCAGAGATGTAGCTCAATGGCAGAGTGATTAGGATGCACAAGGACCCTGGGTTCAAATCCCCAGTATCAAACAGCCAAAGAATAAAACCCTCAAGAATGTGGCAAAACTGAGACCTTTGTGTGCTACCAGTGAGAATACAAAATGGTGCCACTTTGGAAAATAGTATCAAGGTTTCTCAAAAGGTTAAAAATTAAATTACCAAGTGATCCAGAAATCCCACTTCTGGGCAAATACCCAAAAGGATTGAAAACAGGATCTTGGAGAAATATTTGTAGATGCACATTTACGAGCATCTACAAGCAGCCACCAGTGGATGAAAAGACAATTTGACTTACATATATCATGAAATACTATTCAGCCTTAAAAAATTCTGTCGTATGCTGCAACAAGGCTGAACCTCGAGGACATCAGGCTAAGTGAAAGGAGCCCATCACGAGAGGATAAATACTGGGTGATTCCACTCATATGAAATCTAACAGACTCTCAGAATAGAAATTACGAGCAGTTTCCAGGTACCAATGGGGAGGGAGTAAGGGGAGTTTTTGTTCAATGGATAGTGTTTTGAGTTTGCAAGACAGAAAAATTCTAGAGATATACTTACTGTATAATGTGCATTTATTTAATATTATATACAACATAAAAAAGATTTAAGAGGGCTGGGATTGTGACTCAGCAATACAGTGCTCACCTAGCATGTGTGAGGTCCTCGGCTCAATCCTTAGCACTACATATAAACAAAAAATAAATAAATAAAGGTGTGTGTCCACCTACAACTAAAAAAGATATATTTTTAAAATATTTTTTAAAAAGGATTAAGATACATTGTGCCAGGCAAGGTAGCACATGCCTATAATCCCTGTGTGTGGCTTTGGAAGCTGAGGCAGGAGGATCTCGAGTTCCTAGCCAGCCTCAGCAACTTAGTGAGGGGTACTAAGCAACTCAGTGAGACCCCATCTCTAAATAAAATATAAAAAAGAGTTGGGAATGTGGCTCAGTGGTTAAGCACTCCTGGGTTCAAACCCTGGTACCAAACAAACAAACAAAAAAACCCACAAAGAGGATACATCGTTTGTTACATTTTTTACCACAATTGGAAACAAAAGAGGTAAAACCACAGATGCCCCTCTCCTTCTCCAGCACCGATACAGAGTGGCTTACTGAATATATGATGTAATCAATGTGCAAGACATTAGAAAAACAGCTCTGCATGCAGTTAATTAAATGGGATTATCCAAAGTACCACTGTCTACAAATACTCTGCTCTGCCTTGACATCCTTTGTCAAATCTTCCCCCATGATCCCCCCTGCTGCTTGTGTCTCCAGAGACAGCCCCTTCTGGCAGAATCTTTGTCTTGTCCTTTGGAAACAAGTCTCAGCCATAGCAAGATCATTCTTCCACCAGGAACAGTGGCAACCCTGGAGGCTGAGGTAGGAGGATCACCAGTTCAAAGCCAGTCGCAACAACTGAGTGAGAGCCCGTCTCAAAATAAAATCAAAAAGGGCTGGGGATGTAGCTCAGTGACAGAGCACCCCTGAGTTCAATCCCAGTATCAAAAAAAAAAAAAAAAAAAATTATCCTTCCATGAAAAGAGGAAATATCTTCACAAAGACTCAGCTCTGGGCTCAATGTCCTTAAAAGCATTTTGTGACATGCTGTTGCTAGGCCACTGCCTCCTCTTTCGTTCTGAATCACAACTTCAGATGGTGCTTTGATTTATAGATGGCTGGCTTCTTCCCTTCGTTTTCTCAAAAAGGCAGACATGAGTTCTGGCCCTTCTGGGGCCGAGTGCTCCCGTCAAGGAGGTCAGGCCACCAGGCCTGGAGGAATGTGACAGCTTGGCAAGGGTCCAGGGCCAGCAGTGACAGTGATTAAGGACTGGAATCCAAGGCTCACATCAGGCCCAAGGAGCACAAAATCAGGCTCCTCAGAGAAGACACAAACATTTTGTTTAGATCCTCAAGGAAGATCTGCTTCCCCGGCTCAAATACACACATAACCCTCCCCTTTATGGCTGGGGGCCCAAAGGAAGCCTTGGTGAGTGACAGCCAGTCTCATTTTCCCTTCTCGATCTTGTGCTGTTATAAAAACCCTCCTACAGCATTCAAGAAGAGCCAGGGGCAGAAGAGACCTGTGAAGTCAAACAGTGATGCTCCGAAAGGGCAGGGGACTGATTGGGAAAGGGCACAAGGACACTGGGTGGTGTGTCAGCAGCAGGACACCTAAGTACGTGTCATGAAAAAGTCACCAAGCTGTGCTGGAGTTGTGCATGTTCAGTGACTTAGTGTTACATCTCAACAGAAAAGTTTACAAGAAAAAGAGGGGTAATGGGCAAAAATAAAACCCCCATGGTAGTTAAATTTCTTTTCTCTCGAGTCCAACAAAACTTTCTGGGATGATGGAAGTGTCCTCCAGGCTGTCCAATACACTAAGCAGTGACCATACGTGGTTATGGCGCACTTGAAATGTGGCTAATGTAGCCAAAAGAACTGAATTCTTAATTTAATTTTGATACATTTAAATGAATTCAAATGCGGTTGCCTCGCTGGGCACTGCAACCCGAGGCCATTAGGAGCCTCAAAGGCAAAGACTTTGTGTCTCCTCCAAAGCACATAATGGATCAGAAGACATCAAATGCATTTTGGAAGCCAAATAAATGACTAATTAAAATAGCATGCAATTTGGGCTGGGGATATAGCTCAGTTGGTAGAATGCTTGCCTTGCATGCTCAAGGCTCTGGGTTCAATCCCCAGGACCACCAAAAAAAAAAGAAAAATAGCATGCAGTTTATGGTAGGCACAGTGATGGGCACCTGTCGTCTCAGCTACTAGAGAGGCTAAGGTGGGAGAATCACTCCAACCCAGGAGTTCAAGGTCAGCCTATGCAACTTAAGAACCTGTCTCAAAAATTTTTGTAAAACATGTATTTCATAATGTAATATCATCTAGGAACAAATTGGAATCAACTACTGAAGCCAGATGCAGTGGTGCATGCTGTAATCCCAGACACTCATGAGGCTGAGGTAGGAGGATCACAAGTTAGAGGACAGCTTCAGCAAATCTGCAAGACCCTGTCTCAAAATTTAAAAAGGCTGGGGATATGGCTCAGTGGTAGAGCATCCCAATTAAAAAAAAAAAAAAGGAATAAACTACTGATATACACAACATGGAAACATGGATGAAACTCAGATCTTCAGAATACTTAAACAAGAGCACATACTGTAGGACTAACATGAAGTTCTATAAAAAGCTAAAATAATATGTGGTACTACCAATCACAGCAGTGGTTGCCTCAGGGTGGGAGGAGTTGACTGGATAGGAAGACAGAACTTTAGGGGACAATGGAAATACTCTATAGCATGGTATGAGAGTGACACAGGTGTGTGCAATTGTCAGAACCCCAAACACAACTAAGAATTGTGTAATTTATGTAAATTATACCTCAAAGACAAACAAAAAAATTATGTAATGAATGAGATTTACAAAGTTCTTTTCACACGTCTTGTCAGTTCTCTACATCCATGTCTCAGCACCTTGGGATGAACATTGACATTTGGCAAATAAAAAATAAAAATAAGGCAAGTAATTTGTCCATGGACTAGGGGAGAATCTGCAACCTCAAAGCCATCCCTTCTTCTCTGTGCCATCCAGCTTTCCTAACAGGTCAAAGTCTATCACAGTCAGGGAACCATCCCCTGCCCCAGAAGTCCTTACCAACACGCGGCCATCGGCCTTGGGCTGCCGTGCCAGGCTCACCCCCATCCACTCATCATCCCGGTCTTCTCGGCAGGTCTTTCCACAGGGCATGCCCCGATTCTTCCCTGGAGAGAAAGAGGAATGTCAGACTTGGGTTGAGGCATGATCTCTACTGGTCACTATTGAAAGGTTGGTGACAGATGTCTGTTACATGTAAAGAAATAGGGGCCTTATAACCTCCATTACTATGCACCATGCTTAATTCAATTTTGTTTTCATAGGGAGACTCAATGAAGGAAGAAGTGCAAAGATTAATGCTCTGAAGCAAGCTCCTTCATTTGTATTGTACCAGTAAGAAACAGTTGGCAAACTAGTCACTCTCGGTAGCACCAGCAGACAGCTGTCCTCTGCTGCTAAAGAAAACCACAAGAACTTTTTTATTTAAACATAATTTTTAAATAATAATGCTGGCCAAGGCTGGCATACACCTGTAATCTCAGCATCTCAGGAGGCCAAAGCAGGATTGCAAGTTCTAGACCAGCCTCAGAAACTTAACAAGGCCCTAAGGACTTAGACCCTGTCTCAAACCAAAAAAAAAAAGGGAGGGGGTTTAGGGATGTGGCTCAATGGTTAAGCAATGCTGAATTCAATTCCCAGTACCAAAATATTATAATTATAATAATTCTTCAAAGATCTTGATGAAAAAGGGCTCTGGAGAAAGTAGAAACTTGAAGTGCTCATAAAAATGACTCTTATTCATTGAGCACTGTTTTACATGTGTGCTCCCTTATCTGGCTAATCTCCTCAAGCCAATCCTTGTGAGGTATGTATTTTCATCTTGGTTTGACAGGGTGCAAACTGAGGCCCAAGAAGCAACAGGGCATTCCCAGTAAAGTCCAGCTGGGCTTTGAACCCAGCCAGATCCATCCTATTCCAAAGATGTATTTTCCACTGGATCAAAGTGAGCTTTTAAAAACATCCATCAATCATATTGTTCCCCACTTAAAATCTAAGGCCTAAAATTGATTTTAACATCCTCGCCCTCATACACAGAAAACTCCTAACACCACACCCTGGCCTGCTAGGCCCTGTGTGACCTAGCCCCAGCCCTCCTTTCCAACCGCCTCTGCTTCTGTCCACCCTGCTACACAGTTCTTGCTCTGTTAACCCCTGTTTAGAGATTCTCCCTCCCAGACCTGCCCGGCTAACAACTATGCATCTTCTAGTCATGTGGAAAGGTCTTCAGGGAGCCGTTCCCTGTCTTTCCAAGATGAGATGAAGTACCCACCTTCCCTCCAGTCTTCTCATTTGTTTTCTCTTCTGACCATTCATGTTCAAAGCCAAGGATGACAGGATCCTTGTTTGTTCACCAGTACATCCCAGTGCTTAATATCTAAAAAGTACTTAACAGACATTTGTGGGAGGGAGGGATGACAGACAAGTGGATAAGGATCAGGCCACCCTGGGGAGAAAAAGAGCACAGTGTGAAGTTGCCCGTGGAAACCTTGGCAGTGACATCCACCCACCTCGAGCCATGTCCAGTTCGGTGCATCTGCGGTCAGGGTTGGTGTGGACGCGGCACTTAAACACAGCCCCGGGGGACTTCACTGAAGTGCTGTATTTGGAATCTGCTTTTGGTGCTCCCACCAGGACCCTGCATATCGAGAGGAAAAGGCATTCTGTCATAACCCAGTACTGGAGAGAACAGGCAGGTGGTTAAATCCTCACCCAGCCTTGGCAATTCATCTGAATGCTCACTGGGAAATCATTACCCATGTGCTCGAGAGTCCTACAGTTAACCTGTTAGATCTTCTCCGGGTGCATTAAAAGTTTAAGGGCGGGCCGGGAATTGGCTCAGCGGTAGAGCACTTGCCAAGCATGCATGAGGCCTTGGGCTCCATCCTCAATAGTGGGGAAGTAGGTAGAAAGTTTAAAGGATAGTGCTGAGGTGCAGCTCAATGGTAGAGCCCTTGCCCCACATGCACAAGGCCCTCGGTTCATACCCAGCACTGGGGGTTGGTGGGGGGGGTGGCAGAATCAGAGGATAGCTGGAGGGAAACATGTAAAAACAGAAGGTTCCTCTTCAGAACACAAACTCATAACAAACCCATAAGAAAAACACTGACAGACCAATAGAATAATGAGTCAAAGGCCTGAACAGACACCTCACAAAATGAGATAACCAAATGGACAATAGATACATGAGCAGGTACTCCCCTGTATTAGTTACCAGATAAATCCAAAAGAGACAGCCCTCCAGACTCCCTAGAAGGCCCAAACCAAAAAGACTGAAAATGCCAAGTGCTGTCAAGGATGCAGGGCAACAGGCACCCCCACACGCTGCTGGCAGGAGTGTGGACTGCTAAAACCATTTGGGAAACTAGTCATCGGCTTCTCATAAGGCTGAGCCTCCTTTATAACCCGATCATTCCATTTCTAAAACTACACCCGACACAAGTGCACATGTGGGCTCTGCAGGGGGCATGCACAAAATGTCCCCGGCTGAAAGACCCATCAGTGCCAGAGTAGCAAATCTTGGTGCAGTCATGCCTTGAAGCTCTAGGCAGCAACAAAAAAAAAAAAAAAAAATCCATGGACATCCTTCTGCTGCAGCCTCAAAGCAGCAGCACACAACAGAACCCCGAGCGCAAGACAGGGGACTTAAGAGCTTCCTGCTCCAAATCCACATATCTGAAGTTGAAAAGCCGGTGGCATTAAGGTCAAGAGGACGGTTCTCTCTCCAGGGAGTAGAAAGGGAAGGTGTAACTGGTTTCTGGAGGTGGTTATCATGATTTCACCTGTGCAGTGCTCATACAAATTCATAATTTAGTTGTGACATGGGAGCTTTCAATTAAAAAAAAAAGTGGGGGGATTTAAAGATGCCATTTCTCTTCTCTGCCCTCCTCCTTTTGCCACCCCCCCCCCCACTCCTGCAATGGTTTGCCCTCAGATAAAGGCAAGAAAGAAGCTCTGTATGCTTCACTTTGAACCACAAAGCTGCAAAGCTGGGCCATCCCCAGCAGGCCCGGTCACAGGGAAAGAAGCACACCATGAGGAGGAAGAGTCAGGTCCGAGCCTGGGTGGGTGCAGAACAAGGGGGAAATGACTATAAGTCCCCTCCCAATGGTACAAACATCCTCTTGCCCTATAGTTTGGTGCCTTGTTTTTAGAAAGTTGTCAACCAAACATCTACAGCAGAGATTACTAAAAAACACTAATTAGACACAGTTGTACTGAGATGTGAGCCATTTGGAAAAGTCTTGTAGAATGAGACTTTAATCTAAAGCCACACTGATGTTCTAAGAGTAGAAAATTCAAAGCCACTGTTTAATGAGAATGTGAGTAGTTCCATCTCTCTTGCAGGCTGCAGAGGAGAGGAGACCAACCTGGCCAAGACATTCATTCCACTCAGGAAACTCACCCTCTCCTCCATGCCTTGGAGGACGACACATCTTCTGCTAAGCATCTGTGGGGAGGTGTCCACCAGAGACTGGGAAGATCCTAGACAGCCTCCCTGAGGACGGACGAAGCAAGCACGCCCAGGCTCCCCTCACTCCGTCCCGAGAGTCACCTTCTTCTGAGGGTCTCATTCACCCAGTCACCCCCACTCTGGCCTCAGAATGACACTGCTTCCCCACCAACACTCTGGCTAGGCACACAAGGCCTCCCTCCCACAGCAGCCATCTGAGACCCTCAAGCAGGACTGGCAGACATCACAAAGAACCCTGGTGCCAGGGTTCATGGGAAAGCGTGGGAATGCAATTTCCAATGCCCCTGAACTGAGCTTCCACACCCTGAACTTGAAGGATCCAGAGCACACACAAAGATAGGGAGGTGCCAGCAAGGTGGAGCACACTTGTAATCCCAGTGGCTCAGGAGGCTGAGGCAGGAGGATCGTGAGTTCAAAGCCAGCTCCAGCAACTTAGCAAGGCACTTAGCAACTCGGTGAGACCCTGTCTCTAATAAAATATTTAAAAAGGGCTGGGGATGTGGCTCAGTGGTTAAGCACCCCTAGGTTCAAATCCCAGTACAAAAAAAAATTATTTCCCCCTTTCCCCACCAAAGGATCTCTCTCCAGGTAAGTCTTGGAGGGTGTGTATTTGCTTCTGTGAGGATGCCCGGCTGAAGTTGACATAAGGGAGGCCCTCCACAGTCAGGGTACCCACCCCAGCAGCCCTACCCACTTCAGTAATGCTCTGGGTGGTTCTTGCTGGGCAGCTCACGCTCCTCTGGTCTCACCAGGGTGGGCCACGGCTATAGAATTCCCAAACAGAAGCAGGGCTGGAAGCCACAGCCCTTTGGAAACCTAACCGAGCACTTGCCCAAACAGACCACACACTGCCTCGCTCTCCCGCACAAGGGCAGTTTGTCGGCCCTTGGCTGCTCTAACACAAATGCATAATGACACACAGAACGAAACTCCAGTGAGAAAAAAAAAAACCACATGAAGAGATTCATTTCCCCCCTATGCTTCTGGGGCTGAGCCTAGAGCCACTGGGGTAAATTAAGGATTGTGTGCACTAACACCAGTTGTTTTCACAGGTGAGAAGAATTAGCAGTTGGACATATCAAAACTGCTGAAGCATCGCCAGCAGGCCCACATGTCAAGTCCTAGGAGCTGGGGACACAGCTCCCTTGAAAACCCCAGGGCCACAGTGCTGGGACCAAATATTCCCAACTCCAAATTCACATCAGCAGGGCGAGTAACTGCCATTTGTAATTCACTTTTGAAAAGTCAACCCCCCCCCCCACACACACACACACACACACGCAGGGCTTGGGACTGGAGCTCAGTGGTAGAGTGCTTGGAGTGTACTGGGTTCAATCCCCAATATCACCCCATCTCCAAAAACATAAACAAGAGAAAAATACCCAACTATCACAGGTGATGGAATGGCTAACGGCTGCAAGAATCAATCTATGATGTGCTGCAACTGTCATTGCGACTCTGGAAACTTCAGATAGCACCACCACCCTAAATTCACGGATTCCTAGGCATGTCCGACCCAGCAGGCAGGGAGCCTGAGGGCTGAATCCTCAACCAGTGCTTCTGGACCCTAGAGCCACAGTCCAGTGGGGCCAAATCTACATCACAAAATCTAAAGTAGACCCTTTCCAGCGTTCTCCAGTTCCATCCATTTAGCAGTGAATGGATGCGATTTCAATTTTTCTTTATGACTGCATAGATCCCCATTGTGTATGTGTGTGTGTGTATACCCACACTGAAAAAAAATACACTAGAATCCAAGTCCAGTGTCTAATGTTCTCTATCATGTGTGGAAGCTAGAGGGGAAAAAATACTAAGAGGAGGATCTCCCGAAACTAGAAGTGAGAACAGTAGAGTTGAAGCCAGAGACGGAGGACAGGGAAGAGGGGAAGCAAAGAACTGGAGAATAAAGTTGACCAAATTATGCTATGTGCCCGAATGACTACCTCAATGCATTCCAGTTTTATATATAAGTATAATGCACCAGTTAAAAATAAATACATAGAAGGAAGACTGATAAAGAGGTAGAAGAAGATCAGGGGGAGTAGGAAGGAGAAGGGAAGGAAGTGAAGGTGATCATAACCGGGAAAATGAAACAGAAAACTGTTTATAACTACGTCAAAATGAACCACACTGTTATGTGTAACTAAAACACATTAAAAATAATTTTTAAAACTTTTAATCTAACAGAAGGGATCTAATGAATGATAATTTCTTTCTAAGCCCAAGGTACTTGAGGGTTCCAACAATGGCTGATGGAAACACTGATAATAGCCCACTAGTTAAAACTTTTGATCAGCTGGCCAGATGAGGTTTTTTCCCCCCAAATCCTGTGCAAAAGAAAATAAAGCTGGATAGAGAGACAGGTGTGCACACATGCAGGACACTCATGGCTGGCACACTGGACAGGCATTTTTATCAACATTTACAGAACCTTGTGGCTGGCTCCACCCGAGTCACTTTTAGATTTTGGTCCAGGGATTGAACCCATGGGCACTTAACCACTGAGACCACATTCTCAGGCTCTTTTGAGACAGGGTCTTGCTAAGTTACTTGGAGCCTCAGTCACTGAGGCTGGCCTTGAATTTGTAATCCTCCCACCTCAGCCTCTGGGATTACAGGCATGTGCCACTGCTTCCAGCTGAGCATGTCTTTTCTGAAGTTCATTCAACTGGCTATTTGCCAGGCTGATCCTAGGAGATAGAGGACAATGGCTCAGAGGTGAGGACAAGCCACTGAAAAGATGCCAACTGCTTTTTCTCATTGTTCTCGGTTATATTGACACTTCAACCATTTCCCCCCCCCCCCAATCTTCCCTGATTCACCTAAGACAACATGTCTTTCCTCTCTATGGTCACCATACCAAAGGACTTGCGCATTTCCAACAGGCTCCCGTCAATAAACCATCTTGCTGATCCTCACTTCTCCCAGCTCCTTCAAGTGCAGTCCCCAGACCAGCAGCGTGAAGAACGTGGGGCCCTTAATGAAAGTGCAGAATTCCAGGCCATCCCAAATGGCTAAGCCAGAATGTGCACTTAAAGCAATCTGTAGTCCAGGAAGTGCTATATAACAACCTACTGCGATTACAAATGACCAAGTTCAGTTGGAGCCAGTAGACTGCCCTCGAGAAGTGAGGTTCTGCTCCTATCTCACCCCCAGTTAAAGATGCCACAAACTTCAAAGATACTTTGGTGTCCTCTCATTAGCCTAGGACTCTGGGTTTCTAATTAGGGCAATTGTAGGTAGCAGACATTTAGAGCATGCGTGCAGGTTTGGGGCAAGGCTATGTTGAATTTAGTCTCTACAGCAACCCACTGGGATATACTATTATTCTCCCTGTCTCACAGACAGGGAGGCAGAGGACCAGAGGTGGTCCCTGGATCTGTCCCATCCCACAGCTGCCAAGCTGCAGCATATGCCCCAGCAGCAGAGTGTACTGCCCACTCCTGGTCCTACCCAAGCCCACATCAGCAAGAAGGAGGGAAAAGGGAACCATTGTGGATGCAGTGACCTTTCTTCTGGTCATTCACACACATGGCCATGCCTGAGAAAGTCCGAGGAAGGCTCTGTGGGCAGCTCTAAGGTTAGAGCTCAAATCTGGAAACTCCATCAAATCAGAGGACAGACCAGGGTTTGGTGCAGAAAAGAAATCTTTCTCTACCACCACTACCGGCTCAAGAGACTCAAGAAATGAATCCCAGTCACCTTGCTTTTCCAAGACACCGGCACTGTGGCATGGTGTTAACTGGAGGTTTAGCCCCTGTTCAGAAGTAGTTCACATCCATGTTGGACACAGGAGCCCATCTGCACATCCACCAGCACCAGCTACGCTCCCGAGTCTGATTTGCTGCTCAATCCAATCCTATCAGGCGCCTTCTTGCAAGCATTCCACTCAGACACACTAGGCCACACTTCTGCTATACAACAGCTGGGACCTGAGCTCAGGGTGACTGTGTCCAGGGGCATGCTTCTTTTAGTCTCCCCCAAACTCCCTCCTAGCATGGCAGCTTCAATGCCTTGTTTTTGCAATGGAGGTTCTTCCTCAGTTTCCCCATGTGTGGTTGAGTGGCTGCAAAAGTTCCATCCCAGCACCCACCTTACTCCCTCACTCCTGTAAGTTACCTAGAGGTAAGTTTCCTGGAGAGCAGGTGGCAGAGAAGGGCTGAGCCACAGCTGCCTCCCTGGGGAGACCAGGAAGCAACAGTATCTAAAGGTTTCCTCCCTCCCCACAAATGACACAGCAGCCACTCCACAGAGCAAAATTACAGCTAGATCCAGGACAGCAACTGGGGATTACAAACTTTAAGCCCATTAGGTTTGCTTTCATGTATTTGATCCCAAAGCCAAAGTTCCCCCCGAGGGACCCACATTTCAGTTACATGAGTAGAATTCAATCACTGTGTGTCCACCACAGGGAAACCCCAGGAATCCCTCCACATCCCTTGCTGGGCACAAAACAGCCAAGGCTTGAGCAGAAGGAGGCTGGTGCCAGAGAGCCACCTCGGACCACAGTGGGCCCTTCATTCCCAGAGAGAGATACTCCAGTGTTTACCAACCAGAGCTGAGACCAGAAAGCCTCAGTAGCTCCTCTATTTGAAGAAACTGAGGGTCCAGGTATTTAAGCAGAGACAAGGCTTTCCAGGAGTTTTAAGGGCTTTCAACTAATGGTTGCACCTGAATCCTAAGCTCTGTGGGCCAGTGCCTCAGGGTGATGATGTGTAAGATACACAGGGAGTAACATGAGGGTCAAAGTCTGCCTCTACTGTTGGCAAGCTATGTGACCTCCAGCAAGTTTCTTAACCACTCAGTTTTCCTCTTTTGTAAAATAGAAGAATCAAATCCAAGATGGATTCTTGTGATGTTAGGCAAGAGGATATTTACAAAGCACCCTGCATGGTACCTGTTACAAAAACAGGCAAAGTGTTGGAATGTTGGGCAGCCATAGGCCAAACACCTTGACAACCCACTGTCCCAGCTCCACCTCTTGGCAGTAACTCTAGAGCTCAGATCCTTAGAACTGTGGTTTCTTCTCTGATGTGCTAGGCAGGAATTGATTCAGACTCTCAGTTTACATAACAAAAATCTGGGAGTGTCCAGGATGATTTCCCCACCAGCCACAATAGAAAAACAGCCACAGTTCTCCACCTGCCCTTTTCAATGTAACTTTGCAGCTTCTTCCATCAAGAAGTGTAGTCTGGGGCTGAGGTTTTAGTTCAGCTGCAGAGCACTTGCCTAGCACATGGGAAGCACTGGGTTCGATCCTCAACACCACATAGAAATAAAGGTACCGGGTACAACTACTAAAAAAAAAAAAATGAGAGGTGCAGTCTGTTCCCCCTCCTCTCAATGCGGGCCAGCCCTGCAACTCACAGAGGCCAACAGCACACAAGAGCAGAGATATGGTCTGGCCTTTGGACTTAGGCCTCAAGAGACCATGTATTCTTCTAATGGTCCCTTTAGCACCCTGCCCAGACACATGTGCACCAGCCCAGGTGAGCCTGGAGAAGGGAAGACAGTATCTAAAGAGATGAGACACCCCAACTAAAGCTGTCCTACCCCAGCCAACCAGTCGACCCAGAAGTGGACCAGATGTGAGAGGAGTCCAGCTCAGAGCAGAAAAACACCCAGCTGAGCCCAGCCTCAGAATCATGCGCTGACAGATGGTGGCTAATGATAGGGTGGTTTATTACACAGCAAAATTGTGACAACAGAAAAACGGATATATCATCCAGCAAGGGCATGCCACTTCTGAAGTGAAATGGGCCATGGGAACTCCATCACCCACCAGCTTCTCAATTCCAAACCAATTACCCACGGTGGAGGCTGAAAACTACTGCCAACCCTCCCCTGGCCACCTGATCTCCTTTCCTTCCCCCAAGGGGATCTTCGTCATCAGCCAGGACCGCAAGCTTTCTTCATGGCCCTGATGCAACAGGCAGGGTGGGGTGGTGGAAAGAGCCCCGAGGAGAGTGACTAGAGTCACACTCAGGAGTGGGCCAGCTCCTCTCCAGCCAGGTGCCCTCAGAAGGTCCCCTGGCTCCCACCCCTATCTCTGGACAAAGACAACAAGTGCATGGTTCCCCCTCCCAGGGCAGCAATGAGGCACAAAAGGAAATATGGCAGACAGCAAAGCACTGGGGGGACTGTGCCCCCCAGGGTGAGTGGATTAGGGTCTTTCCTCTGCAAGGCCAAGGGCAAACAAAAATGCTCCCAGCAGCAGCATGGGGCACTCTTTCTTCCCGATTCCTTGAACAGGAGCTTGATACACATCTGACCCTGAGAACAGTCAGACCCACAATAAAATAGATTGATCCGAGTTCCTATCACAGCCCTGAAATGTCCTTCCTCTGTGTGCCTCGGCAGTAATCCCCACTGCACCGGGGTAACCGAGCACAACGTCCCCAGCACGTTGCAAGCATTCCTACAAGGCGGGAAGAAAAAAATCTTACCGTGGGAACTGTAGGTTGCAGTACATAAGAGGAGGAAGAGGAGCACGATTATACAGGAAAATGCAGAGTTAGAGAATGAATGAAGCCGGTGGAGTTCCACGCCCAGCTTAGGAAGAGTAGAGAGGCCCAGGAAGAGTCCCCTCGGCGGCACTGGCAATGCTTTTACATTTAGTTTATGGTATATATGTGTTTTTCCCCCCCTCACCACCACCTCTACCTCACCTCGGAAACGTACACCTATTTCCCAGACTTATGTGGAGCTGGGGATGGAACCAGAGCACCCAGAACAGGGCTGGGGTGGCCTCCCACCAGCTCCCTGGCTCTACAAGACCACAAAGAAAGAGGCATGCACAACTCTAGGACTTACAATTCCACAAGTCTCTGATTGAAGGCCCTGCTGTCACCCTATGTCTGGCATTAAAACAAGTGTTCTCAGAAAGATGAGGCATTCCAGAATATTCCATGGATTCACCTAGACTTCTTGGGCTGCTTTGTCACCACGCCTCACCCACTCCAAGTCTCCTGGCTCCCACCATTTACTTAGGAAGCTCAGCCTGGAGAACAAATGGGCTGCTCCAGTGGCTGACAGTATGTGAGGGAGGAAGATTTGTAACCCCAAATATTTGAACACCAAAAAAAAAAAGAGGCAGGAAACTTCCTCCATCTCAGCTCACCCCTTCACTGGGAGGCCGCCTCTCCTACCTGTTGCTTTTGCCAATTCAAATGCACAGAAGTCCCTTTTGCTCACCTAAAAAAAAAAAGTTCCAAAAACTAGATTTTTTTTTTAAACCATCTTAGACTCACTTTAGCTTCCTAAGACTGCCTCTGGCAAAAAAGGAAGGTAGGAATAAAAGAATTTATTCTTCTTTGATTGGTAGCCAAATCCACTTGGCTAAAAGGATTTGCAGTTCAGAGAGCTTGATGGCTCACCATGAGGTACAGTCCTGGCCTCTGAAATCCCTCACCTGCGACTTCTGATGTTAGAAAGCTATAACCTTGGGCTGGGGATGTGGCTCAAGCGGTAGCGCACTCGCCTGGCATGCGTGCAGCCCGGGTTCGATCCTCAGCACCACATACAAACAAAGATGTTGTGTCCGCCGAAAACTAAAAAATAAATATTAAAAATTCTCTCTCTCTTTAAAAAAAAAAAAAGAAAGAAAGCTATAACCTGTCAGCTGAAACAAAGATGCGCTGGATTCTGTATCTGGGTCAGTTCCAAGGCCCTGACGTCAAGCCTAACTTTCCACACCCCAACCAGAGTGATATGAGCATAGACAGATGAGCCCAGCCACAGGACAGGCCAGAAGCATATCTCCCAGTTTCCTAAGGCAACTCCTGCTTACCGGCGGCCAGGGGCAGTAGGGGACAGTCAGCTGAAGCCTCCAGATGCTGCCCCTTTCACATCCTCTGCAGTGGTCGAGCCAAGGCAACCCCTCCTCCCAGACAGCTCCAGCCCATGACTGGTCATGACAGAACATCACCATTTCTGCCCAATGGTCCCCACGGGGTTAACTGAGATTCTAATCAGATCTCCATCACAACCTGAGGCTCTCTGCTTCACCCCCCCTTCTCTTTGGCATACCACCCCTCCAACAATTCTCTTACACCCCTGTCTGTCAGCATCTGCTTCTTGAAGATGCAAACTAACAAAGTCCCCAATAAAAATGATCTCATAGGATGGGGTGTAACTCTAAGCCACAGCTCCCTAACTGGCAAACTAGAAACCACACGTCAACTTAGCAACCCTTCAACTGTAGAACATGATGCCTATGGAAGCATCTGACCCTTCCTAGATGCCCAGAAAATATTATCTGATGGAAATAAGTTTTGATTTTTAAAGTTACCAGCAACTCCCTAAGTTGATTATTTCAGAGAACACTGTGGCTGCTTTTAATAAACGCAAAAAACATTTTCCCTGGACAAGTCATAACAGAAGTTATCAGAAGGAGACCATTTCCTAAACAGCAGCATGTCCGCAGGGAATCGGGACTGGCTGGGGCCTGCCCTTCACACCCTCACACGGGGCTGTTAGACACTGGCTGGAGGCAGCTGCTGTCTGCTCACTCCACAAGGCTCTGCCCTAGGCAAGACAGCCACTTCTGCCCGCCACCTTCAGCACCAGCTGAAGAAACAGCACCCTGGCCACTTCTCAGCATCTCCAGGGAAACACCCCAGAAGCCAGGGGAAGATGCCTTCTGGGTCCTCTTAGAAAGCAGCCCACACATGTGCGGTCCCTTCCCAAGAGCTTAAGAAAGCAGGTTCTGCAGGGCAAGCGAGGTCAGAGAATGTCATTTCCAGAATACGCAGCTGAGGAAGTACAACTGCACCTTCCCCTAGGAGCCAACCTGGGACAGAGGAAGTCGGGGAGCACGCCCACAGGGAGGTTATGAGAAGGCAGGCTGCCACCAGCACATCCGGGTGTTTCTGAACAATTGCAAGGCAGGAGTCGTGGAGCCCATAACTCCAGGTCTACATATTTCTCCTTCACATGAGTCTCTCCTCTACCCTTAGAGGCATCCAGGCTGTCTGAGAACCAGCTCCCCACAACTGGAGCCTATACCATATCTTAGATTTTGTCCGAGATAGACTGGAACCCCACAATTTTCTCATCTACCCGATTTGCAGGTGGACTTTAAATTCCTGAATCCCCACTCCTAAGCCCAGAACAGGCTCGCTAGTGTCTAATGAATGAAAAGAATCTATTCATCTGCTCACAATTTTCAGATTTAAGCACCTCTGTTTGGGTTTTAGCACTCAAAATATGCCAATGGTTGATTTTTCATTTAAAATCTTTTGATCCTTGTCTAGCTCTGACTAAAATCATGGCTCTAAACCCACACTGTCCAACAGACCCTTCTGCAGTGAAAATACCCTCTCTGTAGGCTGTCCAAGACAGTAGCTAGTAGCGACACGTGGCTACTAACGTAAGCTAACATAACTGAGAAACTGAATTCTTTAATAAGAGTTTCAGTTCATTTCAATTTAAATAGCAAGACATCTGGCTAGTGGCGACCATCCTGGGCAGCTCCCCAGAACTGTCCAGTTTGCTCCTTTTTACCCTCAACCTGAATGCAAATTGAGGACACGTTCTCCTTGGCTCTGAACAGCCCATTTCTCACTGAACAATGCTCTGAAGATCTTCTCGAAGCAAAAAGTCAAGTGCGTCTTCCATTTCCGAGCGCTTACTCTGTGCCTGAGAGCAGCCGTCTCGACGTGTCCCAGGAGAGGGGGGCAGGAAGCATGTCTCCAGAAAGGAAGCCAGTGCACCCAACCACTCCAGGGCGTGTGGGGTGGGGGGGGGGGTGCACACCAGCAGGGCCACATTTATTTATATCACAAAGTGTTACAGCTGTCGGCTCTGCAGCTGAGGAGCCGCCAGGGAACTGGACAGAAGTCAGCTTTGTCCGTGTTCCCTGGCACCTACTGCTGTTGTTTAAAGGATGCCAGAAGATGGGCGGGGGGCAATAGAGGGACCTCTGGGTAGGCAGACATGCTCTAGGTGTCATTAGAAAAAAAAAATTGAGTCAATTGCATGTTTGCACACAAACTGATAAGAGTGTCATTAGGTTATTCTGGTCCAATTCTCAGTGCTCTGGGCATAGTGACAGAAGGACCATCAAATAAGCACTTTGAGAAAAGCTGGGTGTGTGGCTCTGTTCTCAGTAGAATATGGCCATAGGAATCAGATTCAGCACCAAAGCTCAGAAAAGCAAGATCACCCCCATGCTTTACATAGGCACCTAGGACCTGCTGATCAGTGACAATTTCAGTTCGCAAAAAATTGGTAGAAATGCTGTTACAAGATTGAAGCAGTGACAGTTCTGACAGCACATCCACATGCTCTGTGATAATGCACTGGGACGGAGGGACATCTCTGAAAATGTGCTATAGATTGAATCTAGAATGTCCCCCACAGACCCATTTGTTAAAGGTTTAGTTCCCAGCTTGGCATTATTGGGAGGTGGTGGAATCCTGAAAAGGTGGGGCCTTGTACAAGGTCACAGGGGATGTCCCCTGAAAAGGGATAGTGGGATCTCAGCCCCATCCTCTCTTTTTGCTCCATGGCTATGAGGTGAACAGCTTTGCTCCTCCATGTACTCCCACTATTATGTACGAACACACCACAGGCCCCAAAGCAATAGGGTCAACTAGCTGTGAACAGAAACTTGAAACCTCCAGAATTGTGAACTGATACACCTTTTCTCTTTAAAACTATATCAGGTGTTTGTTATAGTAACGGAGAGCCAACAGGGGAAACCCTCAGCTCTGCTACCCAGTGCCCCTTCCAGCACATTCCCTCCCCTAAATCTAATACAACCTCTCCCCTGTAAAATGAATAATTAGCATGAAAACATGGTAAATAACCAGAGACCCAGTTAAGCTAAAGAGTAATTTCTTCCAGCTGGGTAGTATGACACACCTGTAATCCCAGCAACTCAGGAGGCTGAGGCAGGAAGACTGCAAATTTGAAGCTAGCCTGAAGATACAGGGGTTACTTAACATTTGTCATGGTTTCCTTTCAAAGTTTCAACACGCTATTTTCTTTTCTATGACTAAATTGCTTACCTTATTCATCTACCTGTGATCACATATTTGCCAGCACCACGTAGGTGTCTACGCTCTTCCATGACACAACAGCAGCCTTTTGCTAAACTACTCCAAAACCCCAGTGCTGGAATAAACTGATGCACGTCCCTAAAGTACACATTTGAGCTTCACCGGCACTTTGGTAATTCAATAGAGATGGCCTCAAAACCTCCATCCTCTCTGACACAGCAATTCTAAGCCCAGGGATTGATTTGAAGGAAATAATTAAGGATGTCCGCAAGGATTTAGTCATAAGGATGTTTAATAAGGATGTTTACCCCTGTTCTTGTTAATAATTGTGAATAATTAGAAACAACCTACGTGGCCCTGAAGTGGAATTAGAAGAGCCAGGGTTCAAGGACTGCCCCATAGTAAGAGACCATCAATCACTTCATCAACCAAGATTAAAAATTAGAGACTTAGGATAGATGCAGATTTCGCAGGACCTGAATCAAGAGAATGGAAATGAAGAATGGCAAAAACTAAGAAAATAATTAAGGCAATGTGGGGGGACAACATGCTTCAAAAAGATTTTATTAGAGTGCACCTGAGAAGCTACAGGAACAAGCACCCCAACATAAAGAGCAGCTGGCTCAGCATCAGACCAGAAAGAGCAGTCCCTCTGCTGGCTACAAGGCCAGGCCCCAACTTTATCCCCAGTTCCTCTCTACTATCTACCCAGAGTGCCAAGTTTAAAACTAAACCATCTTTTCCTGCACTTGCCAAATGTATTAACACAAAGCTTTTCCTCATCCCTTTTGTAAAAGCAAAGCAAGCTGAGCAACTTCTCTGTCAGGTGTGTCCTTAACTCTACCCACCTGTTCCCATCTGGAGAAATCTTGACCAGTGGACCCATGCAAATCCAGGTGAGGGTAGCTTGGCACCTCTCCCTCTAGCCATGAAAGAGCTGGAGAGCACATCAGGTAGCAGCACCTGCAGATTGCACCCAATGCCCTGGCTCACTCAGTTGCCTGCCCTTTCTTCAGCATCCCCTACCCAAAGCAGCCCTGCTGTTTTTGACAGCTCTTCCCACATGCCTAGTACCAAGGTCACACAGTCTGGGAGCCCAGCATGGGCTTCTGGGATGTGTTCTCCAACTGCTTCTGCCCAAGTTGTGTCTGTACCAAATCCAAAGCCCACAGTAGACCTGAAGTCTGGAGAACATAGCAGAGGCATTCAGTCTTTGTTTGAAAAGACGGATTTAGCAAATGTAGGAAGAAAAAGTCCAGTCAAAAACTCAGCAACTGGAGTAAATGTTGGGGTTGGTGGTATAGAACTAGATAACAGCTGCACAAGGACTTTGAAAACTGGTTTTCCTGGAGGCAGCTCTCCTAAACAGCATGATTGTTAAAGAGCCAGCTGGTCACAAAGTTCCCTCCTGCAGGAATGCCTAAGGACCCTCCATCTACACTCCACCCTTTTCCATTAGCCTCTGCTCAATCCAGAGCAGTGGCTCTCCAGCATCTATGTGAACGCACAAGTGACACTGCCACCCCTGAAGATGCTCACACTGCTGATTAAACAATACAATCAACCCCCTCCCCCCTCAATAGCTGTCACCTGGACCCACATGGAGGCATGATACTGAAAATTTAAGAGGGAGGAGCTGCTCACAGCCTCTCACTCTGATGGAAAAGTAACCATGGAGTGGTTATTTTATTCTCTCCCGTTCAGAGGAGGTGGCCAAAGAGCACCAGTCTCCTTAGTCGTCCTCCAATAGGGCTGGGCACTGAAACTCTGAACACAGCTGATGGTGCTTAATGAGAAGCCCCACCATTTCTTCTAACCCACCCCTCTGGACTGGGGAGCCAGGGTGCAACTGGACACTCTGGCCTCTACAAAACCTAAGCTCCTCTCCCAAGACACATTGTGGCATTTGCCTCAGATGGTACATGAGAGGATGACCCAATCCACACAAATTTTGTCACTTAGGGTTCCTCCCTTATTCTTCCCTACACGCCGGCGCCTCTCAGATCCGCTTCCACAGAAGAGGCTTCAGTCCACTGCGCCTATCCTGGAGGACCCCGCTGCCCCCACGTCCCCCACCCACCACACAGAGCCCATTCCCCTCACACAACTCCGGGTTACTGTTTCCTGCATGCAGTGGCGCTGGACAGACTTAAACTATCCCCAGAGTTGCCCTGAGGTCTCCTGGGGTTCCTGCGGAGTTCGGGATGCTCGGCCCCTCGGAGGCAGACGGGCTAAGTCACTTTTCGATCAGGAGGGTAAAGCCGAACCTGACAACTGGAAAGGTTCCCCCCGCACGCTGCACACTGGGACCCCCCAGGGAAGCGCCCGGCCCGGCCCCCTCCGCCTTGGGCGCCGGCCGGGACGTCAGCGGGGCCGGGACCGGGCGTCCTGCCTCCTCCCGCCTTCTCCCGGCCGCAGAGCCGCGCGCAGCGGAGACATTTAAATCGCCCCCTCGGGACCGCAGCGTGGAAGAGGCCGGAAAGGCGGCGACGGCGGCTGGCTCTGGGGCTGGCCGGGCCGGGGTCGGGGAAGCACTCACCAGCGCGTGTTGTCGTGGAAATGCTCCAGCACCGCGTAGCCAAAGAAGGAGCCGGCGGGGCCCTGGAAGCGCACGGGACGCTGCGGATCAAGGTTGTAGGCGCCCGCGGGGACTCCCGCCGCAACCAGCGTCAGGAGCAGTGCGCGGAGCCCCCCGGCGCCCCTCCGTGCCGCCGGGCTGCCCATCCCCAGCCGGCCGCCGCCCTCCCCTCTGCCCGAGAGCAGGGCGCCGAGCGCACGGGCCGCCGACGGCCAGGAGGCTCCCCGGGACTGGAGTGCTGAGCTCGGACACTGGCGGGATGCGGGCAGTGGGCCGGCACCGGAATGGTGGTTTGATCGAGCGATGAAAGCAAGCACTGGGGAGGCCGCGAGCGGGCGGCGTCCGCAGTCTGGCTGAGAAGCCTGCGCGCTGGGAGAGAGCGGGTCCCGGGCCGGGCGGCGCTGGTCTGCAGAGAGGCGCGCCCGCGGGGTGGGCGGCCCGGACAGCCCGCGGCAGGACGGCGCGCCAGTGCCCCCTGCGGGCCGCAAGTCCCCTGCTCACCGCCCTGTCAGGGAGTTAGTCCCGGGACACCCCTGGGCGTCCGGTGTGTTCCGGATCTCCTAGGCGACCCATCCCTAGCCGCTGCGTGCTCTACGGGTCCTTCCATCCCTCTCAGTCTCACCCTCACATTCAGGACCAGAGCAACGCGGATGCAGGACAGGGGTCTGTTATAACCCTGCCCATCAGCTGATCCTAATAACGTGTAGGCAACTAGCACTCAAGGAATGTCAGGTGTTAATAACCACAATTAGCCACGTGGACACCAGCAGAGCGCCGCTGCGTGCTCTACTCGGTCTCCTAAGCCAGTGATTCCCTAAACGTGGTCTCGGGACCCGCAGCACCGACATCACCTGGGAGAGAATTTGTCAGAAATGCAAATCTACAGGTCCCAATCCAGATTTGTCGAATCAGAAGCCAAGCCCAGGGGGTTGGGGGTCTTGCACTGTGTGTACAAGCGCATGTGCGTGTGTGATTGGGATAGAACACACATGAAGTTTATCATCTTAACCAGCTGTTGTACAACGAATACCACCACCCAGCTCCAGAACGCTTTTCATTTTGCAAAGCAAACCACCCATTAAACAATAACTTCTTGGGCTGGAGCGTTGTAGCTCCGAGATAGAGTGCTTCCTCAGCGTGCAAGAGCCCCTAAGCTTGATCCCCGGCAGGGCAACATACAAACAAAGAAAAAAAAAAACAGAAATCCCTCCCCACTCCTCCCTCCTCCCAGCCCCTGGCAATCTTCATTCTATCTTCTGTCCCTATAAATATAACTACTAAAATTTGGGATTCCTACTGAATTGACATTCCTCACTGTGAAGTTTTGCCACCCTTTCGTGCTTTCCCTACCTGTGCTCTGCTTTGGGGGGGGGGGCAGGTCATCGGGGTAACTGAACCCAGGGACTCACTTGTGCTAAGCACACACTCTGAACTTTTTCTTTCTAAATAGCCTATACAAGGCATTTCCTCATAGTGCCGAAAAGCATATTAGTACAAGGACCTTGAGATGGGGAGACGTCCCTGAATTTTCAGGGTGGGCCCAATCTAATCTTTTTCTTTTTTTAATTTTTTTTTAGTTGTAGTTGGATACAATACCTTCATTTTATTTATTTATTTTTATGTAGTGCTGAGGATCCAACCAGCACCTCGGCCGTGCTAGGGGAGCGCTTGCTCAGCAGCTGAGTCACAAACCCAGCCCCCAATCTAATCTTAAAAGCAGAAAACCTGTCCTAGCTAGAGTCAGAGATGTGAGGGTCAAAGAGATGATATATTGTGGTGTTTGAAGAGAGAGGAAGAAATCCACAAGCAAGAATGCAGGCAGCTCTAGAAGCCAGGAAAGGCAATATAATGGCCTTCTGAAGCTGCCTTACAGCTTCATAAAGAAACACACCCTTGAGACACCTTGAGTTTAGTCCAGTAAGACCCAGGTTCTGTTTCTGACCTCCAGAAATATAAGGTGTATTTTGTTGTTTTAAGCCAGTATGTTTGTGATTTTTGTTGTTATTATACTGGGGATTGAACCCAGGGGTGTTCTACTACTTAGCTATATCCCATTCTTTTTATTTCTTATTTTGAGACAGAGTCTTGCTAAATTGCTGTGGCTGGCCTCAAAGTTGCAATCTTACTGCCTCCACCTCGGTGTATCTGGGATTACAGGTGTATATCACCTCCCTGTTTCGTGATAATTTATTAGAGCAGCAATGGAAAACTAACACACCAACCTTCTATGTAAAAGTGTATATGTATGTTTCTTAAGGAAAAGAATTCATAGATTTCAATAGCTTATTCAATGATAAGGCAGTTTTTAAAAGTTTAGGAACCACTGACCTAAAACACCCTGATTTCTATTTAATAAACTAATCTCATTGGTCTTTGATTTCACAAAACTGCAGCTTCCAAGCCTGACTGTGTATCTGACTCTCAAGTAACCAGTTAAAAATACAGATTCATAAATACCACTCTGCGTTGATTTCTAGGGATGAGACCAGGAAATCTGTTATTTCATACTCCTCTCTGGAAATATGCTAAGTAATCAAGTTTAAGAAACACTGTTCTACAAGAAAGAGATTCTGAATTCTGCATTGTGGTCCTAAACATATGGCACCATGATGCTGTAGGAAAATCATAGGCATCCAATGAAGAGGATTTAAATCCCACATCTGACCAGCTGTGTGAGTCAATGAAACCAAGAGACTAATAAACATAAACCTAACAGTGGGCTGCTTGGGGCAGCAATTTTTAACTGTAAAATTCTGAACATTTATTAGTTATTCATATAATCTGACATCAGCAGTAAGCTCAATATTCTAGTTGCCAGAATAAGCTTTTCTGTCTCCAGGGTGACTGGCAAGAGAGCCATTCTATTTCAAACCTGCCCAGATAAATGAAGATTTGCTTCCTGGGACTATGCCTCCTGAAAACTTGCACCTATTCCATTCTTATCCAGTTTTCTCACTGAACTGACCCTTCAATGCTCTCCTTTCCTTTATAAAAATAAAGAACTAATCTGGAAACTGGCATGGTGGTGCATGCCTGTAATCCCAGCAGCAAAGGAGGCTAAGGAAGGAGGATCACAAGTTCAAAGCCAGCTGCAGCAGCTTAGCAAGACCATGTTTCAAAATTTTTTAAAAATTAAATAAAAAGGACTGGGGATGTAATTCAGTGGTTTAAGCACCCCTGGGTTCAATCCCAGGTACAACCTCCTCAAAAAAAGAAAAAACTAATCTGAAGTTTTTCTGTTAACTTCAGTGGGCATACACTAAACAGCATGCACTATTGACTCACCTATCACTAGCCTTCAGTTTCCCTAGGTACACTTGACTTCCGTGCTGATGAAGGCTGTTGAGAGCATCGTTACCACAACAGGGCAAAAATAATGGTTTTGAAACAGGAGCTCCCTCCCCACCCCAGAGCAGAAAGGAATATCGAAATGACTAGGGACGGAAACAATGTTGGTTTGTCATAAGCCTTGAAAAAAAACCTTAAGGTTAATTGGCCTATTTTTTTAATCCTTTATTTCTTTTTCTTCTTTTTTCCCCCTTGCTTATAAATTGATCAATTCTTATTTTCTTCTTTTTCTTTTTTTTTTTAATTTTTTTATTGTTGGTTGTTCAAAACATTACATAGTTCTTGACATATCATATTTCACACTTTGATTCAAGTGGGTTATGAACTCCCATTTTTACCTCATATACAGATTGCAGAATCACATCAGTTACACATCCATTGATTTACATATTGCCATACTAGTGTCTGTTGTGTTCTGCTGCCTTTCCTATCCTCTACTATCCCCCCCTCCCCTCCCCTCCCCTCCCCTCTTCTCTCTCTACCCCCCCTCTACTGTCATTCATTTCTCCCCCTTGTATTATTTTTCCCTTTCCCCTCACTTCCTCTTGTATGTAATTTTGTATAACCCTGAGGGTCTCCTTCCATTTCCATGCAATTTCCCTTCTCTCTCCCTTTCCCTCCCACCTCTCATCCCTGTTTAATGTTAATCTTCTTCTCATGCTCTTCGTCCCTACTCTGTTCTTAGTTACTCTCCTTATATCAAAGAAGACATTTGGCATTTGTTTTTTAGGGATTGGCTAGCTTCACTTAGCATAATCTGCTCTAATGCCATCCATTTCCCTGCGAATTCTATGATTTTGTCATTTTTTAATGCAGAGTAATACTCCATTGTGTATAAATGCCACATTTTTTTTATCCATTCGTCTATTGAAGGGCATCTATGTTGGTTCCACAGTCTTGCTATTGTGAATTGAGCTCCTACGAACATCGATGTAGCAGTGTCCCTGTAGCATGCTCTTTTTAGGTCTTTAGGGAATAGACCGAGAAGGGGAATAGCTGGGTCAAATGGTGGCTCCATTCCCAGCTTTCCAAGAAATCTCCATACTGCTTTCCAAATTGGCTGCACCAATTTGCAGTCCCACCAGCAATGTACAAGTGTACCCTTTTCCCCACATCCTCGCCAGCACTTGTTGTTGTTTGACTTCATAATGGCTGCCAATCTTACTGGAGTGAGATGGTATCTTAGGGTGGTTTTGATTTGCATTTCTCGGACTGCTAGAGATGGTGAGCATTTTTTCATGTACTTGTTGATTGATTGTATGTCCTCCTCTGAGAAGTGTCTGTTCAGGTCCTTGGCCCATTTGTTGATTGGGTTGTTTGTTATTTTATTGTCTAATTTTTTGAGTTCTTTGTATACTCTGGATATTAGGGCTCTATCTGAAGTGTGAGGAGTAAAGATTTGTTCCCAGGATGTAGGCTCCCTATTTACCTCTCTTATTGTTTCTTTTGCTGAGAAAAAACTTTTTAGTTTGAGTAAGTCCCATTTGTTGATTCTAGTTATTAACTTTTGTGTTATGGGTGTCCTATTGAGGAATTTGGAGCCCGACCCCACAGTAAGTAGATCGTAGCCAACTTTTTCTTCTATCAGACGGCGTGTCTC